>NC_040076.1:108895759-118895759 GCF_003369695.1 Bos indicus x Bos taurus
GATATAATGCAGAGAAAATACTATAAAAGTTAAATGTTTAGAATTCACAGTGGGATTAAGAAGTATCTGATATATAGTAGGCCCCCAATAAATATTTGGTGAATGAATGAATGATGAAGTGAATTTAAATTTCACTGAGATTGATGCATTTCTAGTCCATTGTTTTCTTATTTTGTCTTCTCATTTTATTTTCCCAGATGCTCAGCAATATTTCTTACCTACAAAAGAAGAAATACTAGGGACTTCCCTGGTGGTCCAGTGGTTAAGACTTCAACTTCCAATGCAGGAGATGTGGATTTGATCCCTGGTCAGGGAGCTAAGATCCTGCATGCTTCATGGCCAGAAAAACAAAACATGAAACAGAAGCAATACTGTAACAAATTCAATAAAGACTTTAAAAACAGTCCACATTAAAAAAAAAAAGAAGGAATACTAGTATTGACTCAGTAAATACACAGAAAGTGAAGTTAGTGCTTAGCAAAAAGGAACTCTCAATTCTGCCAGGTTTAGTGGGACTTTAATAACTCCTTAGCTTGTGAATGTCTAAATCTGGGGTTCCATTTCTTGTAGTAAAGCCATGAAAAAGCTCAGTTTCTTAAACTTTGAAATTCTGTTAACTAGGTTTCCATGAGATGATAGTTTCCCATCTCACATATCATGTTCCACTCATTGTGTCCTCTGTTGTTTCTGGAGTCCCTGCTTATCTTAAGATTCAACAACTCTCACTCTGTCAGACATTAAAAAAAAAAAACAACCCAACATCCCACCATGTTGATATTTTAACATCAACCTCTGCTGGTGATGACACCACTGTCAGTTACAAAATCATATTAAAACATTTGGAAATATACTGATCGGCAGCAAGGTTTAGTTCAGTTCAGTTAAGTTCAGTTGCTCAGTCATATCAACTCTATCCGACCCCAGAGACTGCAGCACGCCAGGCTTCCCTGTCCATCACCAACTCCCGGAGCTTACTCAGATTTATGTTCACTGAGTTGGTGATGCCATTCAACCATCTCATCCTCTGTCACCACTTCTCCTCCTGCCTTCATCTTTCCCAGTATCAGGGTGTTTTCAAATGAGTCAGTTCTTCGCATCAGGTGGCCAAAGTATTGGAGTTTCAGCTTCAGCATCAGTCCTTCCAATGAATATTCAGGACTGATTTCCTTTAGGATGGACTGGTTGGATCTCCTTGCAGTCCAAGGGACTCTCAAGAGTCTTCTCCGACACCACAGTTCAAAAGCATCAATTCTTCGACGATCAGAAGCAAGGTACAAAGATGAAAAAAAAATGATGAAATTTTTTTAATGGGATGTAAATTTAGAGTTAGTGGAAAGTTTCCCTAAAGTACCAAAATGTTTAGGAATTTCTACAACTATATAACAAATGCAAATTGATGAGAAAGGCAATCATGATATTTAAGCTTGTGGTATAATTATTTTACTTCTAGTGGTTTTTAAGGGAATCATTTTAATGTAGCACATTAATTATATCAGTACAACTAGAATATCTTACTGTTAATATTTTCCAAAGCTTTATTTTCCATTAATAACTGTAATAAACAAGACTTACTAATACTCCAGTTATGATTTCATGACAGTCATTGACTGGTTTTAATCTTCCAGTAAATCAACAAGGAGACATGATTCATTTAATGAACTTATTTTTGTAGTAAATTTACAAATGCTAAGCTGCATGTTGTACATTAGCTGTGGATTGTGTGTGTATGGATGGATGGATCTTATTGAGTAGTGATTACAAGGATAAAGTGAATACATTTTAGATTATAAATATTTAGTTTTCATGCAAGTAATTTTTGCTTCCTGGTAGAAATTTCAAATTGATACTCTTGCTTAATATGGTCCCATCAATATCAACATACTAAATTTCAGGATCAGTAAGGGAAAAGAGAAAAGACAACTATTCATTTATAGCAATGATGATACACACAGAGCATTTTTCAAGCACAAATGCATATAGAAAATGAGATGCTGACAAGGAATGCATGGACAATATATCCAGTACAAAGCCTAAATTCCAGGGAGTTAAGAGCTGAAGCTATGTTACCCATTGCTATTATGGCAGCAGGAAAAATCTATGGCTCTTCTCTTGGAAGCAGAGTTAGCCATTTCCCTCTTTAATGGAAGTAACATTGAGAAAGACATGGTCCCAGAGGGAAGGCCCTGAGCTGTGTAATGTGTGAACGGTTCCCTCTCAGGTCAGGCTCCCATGCCCACTCGACTACGTTGCTCTCTGATGAGTGATGTTTATTACTTCATCCTTTGAAAGAGACGACTGACTGTATATTTAGAGGGCTCACATGCTGCAGAAAATAGTTGCATGTTTGTTCTGTGTAAATTCTTATTTCATGATTTTTAAAATGAAATCAATAAGTTGCTTTTGCTCCTGATTTATGATATAAAGTTCATAAACTGTACACTTTAGAGGTGAGATGGATTTAGAGTGTGGTTTTTTGCAAACTCCAAAATCTGGAATTCCATTTTAAACATTGTAATAGATGTTCATCTTCTTATTTTACCACAGAGAGCTAAATTTGTAGATGATGTGATTTTGTTTCACTATTAGCTATAGAAGTATCAGTAATAATATTTTGCTAGGAAAAGAATCATCTACTAAAAATCAAACTGTCTCAAAATGATCCTTAATATCAGAGTTAAGTTCTAGCATGTGCTATACATAAGTTTGTAGTTCAGGCATATTCATTTGTCTATTTAGGAGAAAAATGTGATTTATGTGGGAAAATTCATCATACAGATTCTGGAAATAAAAGTTGAATTTTTCAGATTTAAGATGAATGAAATCCCTTGTAAAATATGAAATTGAAATAAAAATTATTTTACAAACAGACAACAGCTTGACAAGAGAAAGAATGAGTAGTGATCTAGTAGAAGAAAAACAGACTAGAATCATCTTACATAAAGAGTTTATCCTAAATGTTACCTGTGATATTAAGGATACCTTTTGACAATTACTGGTTTCTTTTGAGGAAGCTAAGGGACCATCATGTTGTCATGGACTCCACACTAAATAAAGCAGAATGGAAGGAGTGCAATGTCTATAAGAGGGCAAACACATAGTATTTACTTTGAACCTGAAAATTTAGGCCCATCCAAGCATGATGGCACCCACTCCAGTACTCTTGCCTGGAAAATCCCATGGACGGAGGAGCCTGATGGGCTGCGGTCCATGGGGTCGCTAAGAGTCGGACACGACTGAGCGACTTCACTTTCACTAAGTATGATTTCAAATGTCACCTGTGGAAGTTTTATGCACATTAAAAATTAAATTGTGTTCTATATAAGTATTACATTTTATTCTAATAATATTTTGGAAGCCAAACTATTATTTATCTATGTTTTCATGGTGGTAGAAGTAAAGGAATAGACCATAAACCCTAAAGAAAACATTTCCAAAACCAACAAGCAAGCTGTATCTTTAATATATGCACTCAACATTGTTCTTGGGAAGAAAAAGAATAAAACAATGGATACAGTTTTTAGCTTCCATTTTCCGTATTTATTAATTTAATTTCTCTCTTTTGAGGGGGAACATGTGAAACAGTCCTGTGATTCCAAAAGGTGAAACTGTACAAAAGGTACTGTCAGAGTAGTAACATTTCCACCTCACCAATTACTTCAATTATGTTCCCATTTTCTCCTCTTCCTTGTGGTTAACCAAACTCAGTAGTCTCTGGCTTATCATCTGTGTGTTTCTTTTTGAATGAATAAGCAGACACAGGTATATTTTCATATTTCCTTCCTTTTTATAAGAAGGTGTCATTTTGATATTTGGCAAAACTAATACAATTATGTAAAGTTTAAAAATAAAATAAAATTAAAAAAATAAAAATTAAAAAAAAATAAGAAGGTGTCATTTTATAGGTACTCTTTCATATTTTTTTTTTTTTTTTGCTTAACAATATGTCCTAGAAAGTCTACGTCAGTTTGTAGAGATTTTCCACATTCTCTTTAGTACTCCACTGTGTGTATATAACATGGTGTTTTATTTAACTGTTATCCTACTTGAGGATGATTAGGTTGTTTCCAATGTTTTGCAGTTACTAAGTGCCACAATGAACTCAAAATGCTTTTTTTGGGTCTTTTTTAAAATTTGAAGTATGGTTTATTTATGGTTTTATATTAGTTCCAAGTTTATAGTATTCAATATTTCTATGAATTATGTTCCATTAAAAGTTATCACAAGATAATGGCTATAATTCCCTGTGCTGTATATTATTTTTGCTTATCTATTTTATACATAGTAATTTGTATCTCTTAATCTCGTACCCCTATCTTATTCATCCTGTTTTCCCTCTCTCCTTAATACCCACGAATTTGTTTACTTTGTGACTTCGTTTCCATTTTGCTATATACATTGGTTTGTTTTATTTTTTAGATTCCACATATAAATGATATTGTACACTTAAATGATGTCTTTCTCTGACTTATTTCATTAAAAATAATATTCTGTAGGCCCATCCATGTTGCAAGTGGTAGAATTTCTTTCTTTTTACAGTTGAGTAATATTTCATGCATATATATATATATTTCATGTACATATATATATGAAATATTATATATGTATGTATATATAATATTTCATGTATATATATATACATGAAATATCACCTCTTTCTTATCCATTCATCTATTATTGAACACTTGAGTTGCTTCCTTATCTTACCTATTATAAATAGAGCTGCTATGAACATTGAGGTTCATGTATCTTTTCAAATTAGTGTTTTTGTTTTTCCTAGATATGTACCCAGGAGTGGAATTGCTGTACCATATGGTAATTCTATTTTTAGTTATTTGAGGAACCTCCATATTGCTTTTCATAGTGGCTATACCAATTTATGACTAGTGCATTTTCTTGGCAAAACTCTATTAGTCTTTGTCCTGCTTCATTCCCTATTCCAAGGTCAAATTTGCCTGTTACTCCAGGTATTTCTTGACTTCCTACTATTGCATTCCAGTCCCCTATAATGAAAAGAACACCTTTTTTGGGTGTTAGTTCTAAAAGGTCTTGTAAGTCTTCATAGAACCGTTCAACTTCAGCTTCTTCAGCGTTACTGGTTGGGGCATAGACTTGGATTACTGTGATATTGAATGGTTTGCCTTGGAAACGAACAGAGATCATTCTGTCGTTTTTGAGATTGCACCCAAGTACTGCATTTCGGACTCTTCAGTTGACCATGATGGCCACTCCATTTCTTCTGAGGGATTCCTGCCCGCAGTAGTAGATATAATGGTCATCTGAGTTAAATTCACCCATTCCAGTCCATTTCAGTTCGCTGATTCCTAGAATGTCAACATTCACTCTTGCCATCTCTTGTTTGACCACTTCCAATTTGGCTTGATTCATGGACCTGACATTCCAGGTTCCTATGCAAGATTGCTCTTTACAGCCTCGGACCTTGCTTCTATCACCAGTCACATCCACAGCTGGGTATTGTTTTTGCTTTGGCTCCATCCCTTCATTCTTTCTGGAGTTATTTCTCCACTGATCTCCAGTAGCATGTTGGGCACCTACTGACCTGGGGAGTTTCTCTTTCAGTATCCTATCATTTTGCCTTTTCATACTGTTCATGTGGTTCTCAAGGCAAGAATACTGAAGTGGTTTGCCATTCCCTTCTCCAGTGGACCACAGTCTATCAGATCTCTCCACCATGACCTACCCGTTTTGGGTGGCCCAACGGACATGGCTTAGTTTCATTGAGTTAGACAAGGCTGTGGTCCTAGTGTGATTAGATTGACTAGTTTTCTGTGAGTATGGTTTCAGTGTGTCTGCCCTCTGATGCCCTCTTGCACAACCTACTGTCTTTCTTGGGTTTCTCTTACCTTGGACGTGGGGTATCTCTTCACGGCTGCTCCAGCAAAGTGCAGCCATTGCTCCTTACCTTGGATGAGGGGTAGCTCCTCACTGCCACCTCTTCTGACCTTGAACATGGAATAGTTCCTCTAGGCCCTCCTGCACTGGCGCAGCCACTGCTCCTTGGAGTAACAGGCAAATTTGGCCTTGGAATACATAATGAAGCAGGGCAAAGACTAAGAATTTTTCCAAAAAAATGCACTGGTCATAGCAAACACCCTCTTCCAACAACACAAGAGAAGACTCTACACATGGACATTACCAGATGGTCAACACTGAAATCAGATTGATTATATTCTTCACAGCCAAAGATGGAGAAGCTCTATACAGTCAACAAAAACAAGACCAGGAGCTGACTGTGGCTCAGATCATGAACTCCTTATTGCCAAATTCAGACTGAAATTGAAGAAAGTAGGGAAAACCACTAGACCACTCAGGTATGACCTAAATCAAATCCCTTATGATTATACAGTGGAAGTGAGAAATAGATTTAAGGGCCTAGATCTGATAGATAGAGTGCCTGATGAACTATGGACGGAGGTTCGTGACATTGTACAGGAGACAGGGATCAAGACCATCCCCATGGAAAAGAAATGCAAAAAAGCAAAATGGCTGTCTGGGGAGGCCTTACAAATAGCTGTGAAAAGAAGAGAAGTGAAAAACAAAGGAGAAAAGGAAAGATGTAAACATCTGAATGCAGAGTTCCAAAGAATAGCAAGGAGAGATAAGAAAGCCTTCCTCAGCGATCAATGCAAAGAAATAGTGGAAAACAACAGAATGGGAAAGACTAGAGATCTCTTCAAGAAAATTAGAGATACCAAGGGAACATTTCATGCAAAGATGGGCTCGATAAAGGCCAGAAATTGTATGGACCTAACAGAAGCAGAAGATATTAAGAAGAGGTGGCAGGAATACGCAGAAGAACTACGAAAAAGATCTTCACGACCAAGATAATCACAATGGTGTGATCACTGACCTAGAGCCAGACATCCTGGAATGTGAAGTCAAGGGGGCCTTTGAAAGCATCACTATGAACAAAGCTAGTGGAGGTAATGGAATTCCAGTTGAGCTATTTCAAATCCTGAAAGATGATGCTGTGAAAATGCTGCACTCAATATGCCAGCAAATCTGGAAAACTCAGAAGTGGCCACAGGACTGGAAAAGGTCAGTTTTTATTCCAATCCCAAAGAAAGGCAATGCCAAAGAATGCTCAAACTACCACACAATTGCACTCATCTCACACGCTAGTAAAGTAATGCTCAAAGTTCTTCAAGCCAGGCTTCAGCAATATGTTAATTGTGAACTTCCAGATGTTCAAGCTGGATTTAGAAAAGGCAGAAGAACCAGAGATCAAATTGCCAACATCTGCTGGATCATGGAAAAAGCGAGAGTTCCAGAAAAACATCTATTTCTGCTTTATTGACTATGTCAAAGCCTTTGACTGTGTGGATCACAATAAACTGTGGAAAATTCTGAAAGAGATGGAATACCAGACCACCTGACCTGCCTCTTGAGAAATCTGTATGCAGGTCAGGAAGCAACAGTTAGAACTGGACATGGAACAACAGACTGGTTCCAAATAGGAAAAGGAGTACGCCAAGGCTGTATATTGTCACCCTGTTTATTTAACTTCTATGCAGAGTACATCATGAGAAACGCTGGAGTGGAAGAAGCACAAGCTGGAATCAAGATTGCCCGGAGAAATATCAATAACCTCAGATATGCAGATGACACCACCCTTATGGCAGAAAGTGAAGAGGAACTAAAGAGCCTCTTGATGAAGGTGAAAGAGGAGAGTGAAAAAGTTGGCTTAAAGCTCAACATTCAGAAAACGAAAATCATGGCATCTGGTCCCATCACTTCATGGGAAATAGATGGGGAAACAGTGGAAACAGTGTCATACTTTATTTTCTTGGGCTCCAAAATCACTGCAGATGGTGACTGCAGCCATGAAATTAAAAGATGGTTACCCCTTGGAAGGAAAGTTATGACCAACCTAGATAGCATATTGAAAAGCAGAAACATTACTTTGCCAACAAAGGTCCATCTAGTCAAGGCTATGGTTTTTCCTGTGGTCATGTATGGATGTGAGAGTTGGACTGTGAAGAAGGCTGAGCGCCGAAGAATGGATGCTTTTGAAGTGTGGTGTTGGAGAAGACTCTTGAGAGTCCCTTGGACTGCAAGGAGATCCAACCAGTCCATTCTGAAGGAGATCAGCCCTGGGATTTCTTTGGAAGGAATGATGCTAAAGCTGAAACTCCAGTCCTTTGGCCACCTCATGTGAAGAGTTGACTCATTGGAAAAGACTCTGATGCTGGGAGGGATTGGGGGCAGGAGGAAGAGGGGACGACAGAAGATGAGATGGCTGGATGGCATCACTGACTCGATGGACATGAGTCTGAGTGAACTCCGGGAGTTGGTGATGGACTGGGAGGCCTGGCGTGCTGCGATTCGTGGAGTCACAAAGAGTTGGACACGATTGAGCAACTGAACTGACTGAACTGATACCAATTTATATACTCACCAACAGAATACAAGAGTTCCCTTTTCTCCACATCCTTGCAAACATTTGTTATATTTAGGCCTTTTTTTTTTTTTATGATAGCCATTCTGAAAGGTGTGAGGTGATATCTATTGTTGTTTTTATTTACATTTCTCTGATGATTATGGATGTTGAGCCTCTTTTCATGTGCCTGTTAGCCATCTGTATGTCTTTGCTAGGAAAAATATCTATTCAGGTCTTCTGCCCATTTATTGACTGGGTTGTTTGTTTTTTTGATATTGAGTTGTATGAGTTCTTCGTGTGTTTTGGATATTAATCCCTTGTTGGTTGTATCATTTGCAAATATTTTCTCCCATTCCATTGTCTTTTTATTTAGGTCAAAGAGTGTTGTGCCTATGTTCTCTTCTAGAAGCTTTATGGTTTCAGGTCTTACATTTAGGTCCTTAATCCATTTGAACTAGAATTAACTTTTGAGTAAAAGTTGTTTATTTCTTCCTTTGGGTTTTAAATTTTGCTGTAGATTAAAGTGAAACATAAAATTAAATCTTGCCCTTTAGACTGTGTGACATAGTAAGTATCACAAGTGCTACCATTTTTTTAATCCTAGTTTTATTTTGCTAAAGTTTCCATCAGGGAAGACTTGTCATGCTTTTCTTGTTTTTGATGATCTGCTCTGAGTTCTCTATTGGCATCTGGCTGGTATTTTTGCAGGCTAAAGAGAAGAAGGAGACAGAGAAGAGAACATCTTACTAATTTTAGTAGGAAACCATACAGACTAAATTTATTTGATACTGTGTTTATACAACAATCCCCAACTGGTTACCTGGTGTTTGAGTTGATTGTTTTAATTTAGGATATTTTTCACATATGGAAAGTGTGACTTTTTTTAGTCAATAAAAATTTAGACTTTCTTATGGACCTCATTTCTATCCTATTATTCTAGAGCTTTAGGGATGAGCCAGGATGAAGGAGAAATTTTAATACAAATAACTTCATGAAATACTTAACTTACTGGCAGGGCCATCTTTAAGTGCTTATACCAGTTGAAAAGCTTCTGCATAGGCAGACATTAATATGGTCCTACTCACATTTTTATTGGATCTTCAGGCAGAATGGTGGTGCCACATTAATTAAATTTTGCATGAAAATATCCAAAATAGAAAAAAAATTCATTAATATTTGATATAACTAAGTTATACCACAGAGGGGAACAAATATACGCTATAAGCAATAAAAATAAATTATAAATTTGGAAATTGTAATGCATTAAAAAGCTTGTTAAATAAGAAAAGTGCTGTAAAGATGAGGATGCAAATGAAAGGGCAGTGATCCTTATACAGGGTAGAAAATGTATCAGGGTTTCTTCAGTGCCGAACTAGTGAACTGACTATGTATGGACTGTAAAGGTCTGTTTTCCCACAAAGGGACTCTTCTAGAGAGATAGGAACAGTTCATCAGGACTTACAGTAGTAGTCTATAATCTAATAATGAAGGGGTTTTTTTGTTGTTATTGTAATATGTACTTTAATTTTACCAATTAGCTTTCCATGAAGCGTCAGTCCAGTGAAAAGGGAGATTTTGATGGCATTTTTGAGGGCCTAGTCCCTGAACAGGAATAAGATGGCCATTTTTGGTGAACTGATGAAATAGAGTTCTTGAATATGAAAACTGAGGGCTGGATCCTAGTTATATGACCTAGACACAGCCAGGTTTTCTATCCTGAAAAAAGCTAAGTTGTTTTTCACATTTATATTGCCAAAACACTGTACACTGAAGTTAGAACTTTGAAACCCTTCAGTGATTTTAATTAGCCAACTTCGTTTCTTTAAACTTTCTCTTTTTGGTCTTTCCAGACAACCAAAAGGCTTTTTATTTATTTTTATTCATTCATTTTTGTCTTTTATTGTAAAAATTTTCAACTACATATAAAAGTAATGAGAACTATATGATGAAGTGAATATAAATGACCCACCACCAACTTTAAATATTTATCTAATATTTTGACAACTTTTTTCACCTACTTCCCCATACTCCATACCTTATACCTTAAAACTTATTCTTGGTTGCAGTATTTTAAAACAAATTCCATACATTATATCACTTCATATGTAAATATTTTTGTGTTACTAACAGACAATACAGCCCCAACTTAACAGTAGCATTGTTATATCTATCCGAACTACCATCATCTAATACCTCTGTTTAAATTTTACCAATTGTCTCAAAAAGTTCCTATTACAGTTGATATATTTTACTTGGGTTACAAAAGGGTTCACACCTCACATTTAGCTGAGAAATCTTTTATGTCTCTATTTTATAGTTTTATACACCCCTCCCTAAATATCATTTATTTGCTGAAACTGAGTTTGACCGTTGCTCTATTGTTTTCAAAGAATAATTCATAGTTGATCACGTGTGTTTTCTCTTGCACCTTATCAGGAGGCCCCACTTTAGGTTATAAAATTGATTAGTGGGTTCAGGTGTTGTCACACTGATATAGCTATTATAAAATTTTTCATCAACCTTTTACTTAATAATGGTTGATGAACCCAGCCTATATCCACTATTTCATCATAAAGTATATAATGTGTCATTTAAAAAATGGTATCATTTATTTCATTTTTACTATTTAGAATTCCTTTATAATAAGGAATTTCCCCTTATTGTTTGGTTACCCTAAAACGAAAGTTTGTTGAGGAAAGGTAGACTATCTGCTTGATTATTTTCCTTTACTAATGCTGAGAATAATAAGTTGGTACACTTGCAATTTCCAGAGGTTTCTTTCTTTTTGGTATAATTATGAAGTCGTAAATTTTATATATTGATGTGTTCCAATCTATTGTGGTTCTTATTCTTTTAGGTGCTCAAATTTCCTTTCCTTTGACCAGTGCTATTCCCTTCAAATTGGTTATTTTTTCCTTTTGGTGTGACTCCAGTGTTCTGTGATACCTTCTTTGTTTCCTGATACAACTAAATGTTGTAGGATTGTTTTGAATGTTTTCTGCCCCAGACCTGAAATCAGCCATCTTTCCAAGAAGCCTTGATTCCTTTTAGGCAAAAATTGTATTTAGAGACCATAAGCTGGGCACTAGGAATACTCATTACTTCTTGATTGTCATTGACAGTAGGCCCTCTCAGTAGACTAAAATATGTATTCTTTAAAAAAATTTTTTTAATTGAGTGATAACTGCTTTATAATGTTGTGTTGGTTCCTGCCATACAACCACATGAATCAGCCATAGGTATACACATGTCCCCTTCCTCTTGAGTCTCCCTGCCGACTCCCACCCCATCCCACTCCTTTAGGTTGTCACAGAGCACTGGGTTTGAGTTCCCTGTGTCATACAGCAAATTCCCACTGGCTATCCATTTTACATACAGTGAAGTATATGTTTCAACGCCACTTTCCCAATTCGGGCCACCCTCTCCTTTCCCAACTGTGTCCTCAAGTCTCTTCTCCATGTCTGTGTCTCCATGGCTGCCCTGCAAATAGGCTCATCAGTACCATCCTTCTAGATTCCATATATATGTGTTAATATATGATATTTATTTTTCTCTTTCTGACTTACTCACTCTGTATAATAGGCTCTAGGTTCATCAACCTCATTAGAACTGACTCAAATGAATTCCTTTTTATGGCTGAGTAATATTCTGTTGTATATATGTACCACATTTTCTTTATCTGTTCATCTGTCAATGGACATCTAGGTTGCGTCCATGTTCTAGCTATTGTAAACAGTGCTGCAATGAACACTGGGGTACATGTGTCTTTTACAATTAAGGTTTCCTCAGAGTATATGCCTAGTAGTGGAATTTCTGGGTCATGTGGTAGTTTTACTCCTAGCTTTTTAAGAAATCTCCATATTGTTCTCCATAGTGGCATTATCAATTTACATTCCCACCAACAGTGCAAGCGGGTTCCCTTTTTTCCACACTCTGTCCAGCATTTATTGTTTGTAGATTTTTTGAAGATGGCCATTCTGACCGATGTGAGGTGATATCTCATTGTAGTTTTGATTTTCATTTCTCTAATTATGAGTGATGTTGAGCGTCTTTTCATATATCTATTAGCCATCTGTGTGTCTTCTTTGGACATGTGTCTGTTTAGGTCTTCTGCCCTCTTCTTGATTGGGTTGTTTGTTTTTCTGGTATTGAGCTGGAAAATGTATTCTTTATATTAAAAGAAAAATGTAAAGATGACTGAGTTTTCACTTATATTCCTTGATTTTATATTGCTATTTCTTTTGCTTCGCAATGAAAATTTTGGTTCTTCAGAAAAACAGAACCAAAAGAATGTGGTTATGTATATATTGCCAATGCATGCATGCATGCTAAGTTGCTTCAGTCATGTCCCACTCTTTGCAACCCCATGGACTGTAGCCTGCAAGGCTCCTCTGTCCATGGGATTCTCAAGGCAAGAATACTGGAGTGGGTTGCCATACTCTCTTCCAGGGGATCCTCCTGACTCATGGATTGAACTTTTATCACCTGAGACTCCTGCACTGCAGGCAGATTCTTTATTGTTGAGCCACCGGGGAAGCCCATTTATTGTCAATAGATGTATACATATACAATAGAATGTGTATAGATAAATAGATAAAACATCAGATCATATCAGATCAGTCACTCAGTCGTGTCCGACTCTGCAACCCCATGAATCCCAGCACTCCAGGCCTCCCTGTCCATCACCAACTCCTGGAGTTCATTCAGACTCACATCCATCGAGTCAGTGATGCCATCCAGCCATCTCGTCCTCTGTCGTCCCCTTCTCCTCCCGTCCCCAATCCCTCCCAGCATCAGAGTCTTTTCCAATGAGTCAACTCTTCGCATGAGGTAGCCAAAGGACTGGAGTTTCAGCTTTAGCATCATTCCTTCCAAAGAAATCCCAGGGCTGATCTCCTTCAGAATGACTGGTTGGATCTCCTTGCAGTCCAAGGGACTCCCGAGAGTCTTCTCCAACACCACACTTCAAAAGCATCCATTCTTCGGCGCTCAGCCTTCTTCACAGTCCAACTCTCACATTCATACACGACCACAGGAAAAACCATAGCCTTGACTAGACGGACCTTTGTTGGCAAAGTAATGTCTCTGCTTTTGAATATGCTATCTAGGTTGGTCATAACTTTCCTTCCAAGGAGTAAGCGTCCTTTAATTTCATGGCTGTAGTCACCATCTGTAGTGATTTTGGAGCCCAGAAAAATAAAGTCTGACACTGTTTCCACTGTTTCCCCATCTATCTCCCATGAAGTGATGGGACCGGATGCCATGATATTCGTTTTCTGAATGTTGAACTTTAAGCCAACTTTTTCACTCTCCTCTTTCACCTTCATCAAGAGGCTTTTTAGCCAACTTTTTCATTCTCCACTTTCACTTTCATCAAGAGGCTTTTTAGTTCCTCTTCACTTTCTGCCATAAGGGTGGTGTCATCTGCATATCTGAGGTTATTGATATTTCTCCGGGCAATCTTGATTCCAGCTTGTGCTTCTTCCACTCCAGCGTTTCTCATGATGTACTCTGCATAGAAGTTAAATAAACAGGGTGACAATATACAGCCTTGGCGTACTCCTTTTCCTATTTGGAACCAGTCTGTTGTTCCATGTCCAGTTCTAACTGTTGCTTCCTGACCTGCATACAGATTTCTCAAGAGGCAGGTCAGGTGGTCTGGTATTCCCATCTCTTGAAATTTCCACACAGTCAAAGGCTTTGACATAGTCAATAAAGCAGAAATAGATGTTTTTCTGGAACTCTCTTGCTTTTTCCATGATCCAGCGGATGTTGGCACTTTGATCTCTGGTTCTTCTGCCTTTTCTAAAACCAGCTTGAACATCAGGAAGTTCACGGTTCACATATTGCTGAAGCCTGGCTTGGAGAATTTTGAGCATTACTTTACTAGCATGTGCTGCTAAGTCGCTTCTGTCGTGTCCGACTCTGTGGGACCCCATAGACGGCAGCCCACCAGGCTCCGCCATCCCTGGCATTCTCCAGGCAAGAACACTGGAGTGGGTTGCCATTTCCTTCTCCAATGCATGAAAGTGAAAAGTGAAAGTGAAGTGGCTCCGTCATGCCTGACTCTTCGTGACCCCATGGACTGCAGCCCACCAGGCTTCTCCATCCATGGGAGTTTCCAGGCAAGAGTACTAGAGTGGGGTGCCATTTGAGTGTAATTGTGTGGTAGTTTGAGCATTCTTTGGCATTGCCTTTCTTTGGGATTGGAATGAAAACTGACCTTTTCCAGTCCTGTGGCCACTTTTGGGTTTTTCCAGATTTGCTGGCATATTGAGGGCAGCACTTTCATGGCATCATCTTTCAGGATTTGGAATAGCTCAACTGGAATTCCATCACCTCCACTAGCTTTGTTCGTAGTGATGCTTTCTAAGGCCCACTTGACTTCACATTCTAGGATGTCTGGCTCTAGGTCAGTGATCACACCATCATGATTATCTGGGTCGTGAAGATCTTTTTTGTACAGTTCTTTTGTGTATTCTTGCCATCTCTTCTTAATATCTTCTGCTTCTGTTAGGTCCATACCATATCTGTCCTTTATCGAGCTCATCTTTGCATGAAATGTTCTTTTGGTATCTCTGATTTTCTTGAAGAGATCCCTAGTCTTTCCCATTCTGTTGTTTTCCACTATTTCTTTGCATTGATTGCTGAAGAAGGCTTTCTTATCTTTTCTTGCTATTCTTTGGAACTCTGCATTCAGATGTTTATATCTTTCCTTTTCTCCTTTGCTTTTCGCTTCTCTTCTTTTCACAGCTATTTGTAAGGCCTCCCCAGACAGCCATTTTGCTTTTTTGCATTTCTTTTCTATGGGAATGGTCTTGATCCCTGTCTCCTGTACAATGTCACGAACCTCCGTCCATAGTTCATCAGGCACTCTATCTATCAGATCTAGGCCCTTAAATCTATTTCTCACTTCCACTGTATAATCATAAGGGATTTGATTTAGGTCATACCTGAATGGTCTAGTGGTTTTCCCTACTTTCTTCAATTTCAGTCTGAATTTGGCAATAAGGAGTTCATGGTCTGAGCCACAGTCAACTCTTGGTCTTGTTTTTGTTGAATATATAGAGCTTCTCCATCTTTGGCTGCAAAGAATATAATCAATCTGATTTCGGTGTTGACCATCTGGTGATGTCCATGTGTAGAGTCTTCTCTTGTGTTGTTGGAAGAGGGTGTTTGTTATGACCAGTGCATTTTCTTGGCAAAATTCTATTAGTCTTTGCCCTGCTTCATTCCGTATTCCAAGGTCAAATTTGCCTGTTACTCCAGGTGTCTCTTGACTTCCTACTTTTGAATTGCGTCCCCTATAATGAAAAGGACATCTTTTTGGGGTTCTAAAAGGTCTTGTAGGTCTTCATAGAACCGTTCAACTTCAGCTTCTTCAGCGTTACTGGTTGGGGCATAGACTTGGATTACTGTGATATTGAACGGTTTGCCTTGGAAACGAACAGAGATCATTCTGTCGTTTTTGAGATTGCATCCAAGTACTGCATTTTGGACTCTTCTGTTGACCATGATGGCCACTCCATTTCTTCTGAGGGATTCCTGCCAGCAGTAGTAGATATAATGGTCATCTGAGTTAAATTCACCCAGTGAATTTATTCACCCAGTTAAATTCATTCCAGTCCATTTCAGTTCACTGATTCCTAGAATGTTGACATTCACTCTTGCCATCTCTTGTTTGACCACTTCCAATTTGGCTTGATTCATGGACCTGACATTCCAGGTTCCTATGCAAGATTGCTCTTTACAGCCTCGGACCTTGCTTCTATCACCAGTCACATCCACAGCTGGGTATTGTTTTTGCTTTGGCTCCATCCCTTCATTCTTTCTGGAGTTATTTCTCCACTGATCTCCAGTAGCATATTGGGCACCTACTGACCTGGGGAGTTTCTCTTTCAGTATCCTATCATTTTGCCTTTTCATACTGTTCATGGGGTTCTCAAGGCAAGAATACTGAAGTGGTTTGCCATTCCCTTCTCCAGTGGACCACATTCTGTCAGATCTCTCCACCATGACCAACCCATCTTGGGTTGCCCCACGGGCATGGCTTAGTTTCATTGAGTTGGGCATGGCTTAGTTTCATTGAGTTAGACAAGGCTGTGGTCCTAGTGTGATTAGATTGACTAGTTTTCTGTGAGTATGGTTTCAGTGTGTTTGCCCTCTGATGCCCTCTTGCAATACCTACCGTCTTACTTGGTTTCTCTTACCTTGGGCGTGGGGTATCTCTTCACGGCTGCTCCAGTAAAGTGCAGCCATTGCTCCTTACCTTGGATGAGGGGTATCTCCTCACTGCCGCCCTTCCTGACCTTCAACGTGGGATAGCTCCTCTAGGCCCTCCTGCGCCTGCGCAGCCACGGCTAGATGCTTGTTATAAGGAATTGGCTTACGTGATTATGGAGGTTGTCAAGTTCCTAATCTGCAGGGTAAGTTGGCAGACCAGAGACCCAAGAAAACTAGAATTCCAGTTTGAATCTGAAGGCAGTTTAGTGTAGAATTAGGAAGAGCTGATGTTGAAGCCCAGAGTGCTGGAAAATTCTGTCTTTCTTGGCATTAGCTGAACTTTTTGTTGTATTCAGGCCTTCTACTAGTTGGATGAGGCCCACCTACACTATGGAGGGACATTTGCTTTTCTCAAAGTTGACCAATTTAGATATTAACCTCACTCTCAACAGAAACATCCAGAATAATGTTTGACTAAATATCTAGACACTTTGTGGTCCAGTCAAGTTGACAAAAAATTAACCATCACAGTGAGCTTGGTAACTAAGTGAATTCCATTGGGCAGAAAAGATTTTTTAAATGTTTTAAGATCAATGAGAGGATTCAGCTCAGTTCAATTCAGTTGCCCAGTTGTGTCTGCCTCTTTGTGACCCCATGAATCGCAGCACACCAGGCCTCCCTGTCCATCATCAACTCCCGGAGTTCACTCAGACTCACGTCCATCAAGTCAGTGATGCCATCCAGCCATCTCATCTTCTGTCGTCCCCTTCTCCTCCCGCCCCCAATCCCTTCCAGCATCAGAGTTTTTTCCAATGAGTCAACTCTTCGCATGAGGTGGCCAAAGGACTGGAGTTTCAGCTTTAGCATCATTCCTTCCAAAGAAATCCCAGGGCTGATCTCCTTCAGAATGGACTGGTTGGATCTCCTTGCAGTCCAAGGGACTCCCAAGTCTTCTCCAACACCGCACTTCAAAAGCATCCATTCTTCGGCGCTCAGCCTTCTTCACAGTCCAACTCTCACATCCATACATGACCACAGGAAAAACCATAGCCTTGACTAGATGGACCTTTGTTGGCAAAGTCTCTGCTTTTGAATATGCTATCTAGGTTGGTCAAAACTTTCCTTTCAAGGAGTAAGCATCTTTTAATTTCATGGCTGCAATCACCATCTGCAGTGATTTTGGAGCCCAAGAAAATAAAGTCTGACACTGTACTGATCCCCAAATCATAATCCTGGAATGTTAGTGCTGAAAGGATACTGGATATGATTCATTTGAGTCATTTATTTTTTGAATGTGAAAACTAAGGCCTGGAGTGATCAAATGAATTGTCCAAGATCTCACATACATTCATGAAAGGAAAGGAAGGAAGGAATTAAGAAAGAAACAAAGATTAACTGAGCCTTTTTCGTATGCTAGGTGCTGTGCTAGGCACTCGCCATTCAGTGGTAACCAAAACAAACCCTGATCCTGCCTTTATGAAGATTTCCTGAGGAAGTGTCGCTTAAGCTGAGATAGGAGGGTATGCAGGAGTTTATCAGGGGGTGGGGATCAGCAGCAAGACCAGGGAATCATATTTCATAAAGAGGGATTCAAGTGTGGGAGGGTGCTGGTGGTAGGGCGTGCTGAGGGGGGCAAGTTGAATGGCTTTAAAGACCTGAGAAAAGTTCAGAATAAATTGAAAGAGACTGATAAAAGACTCAAAGATGCTGTTTACACTGTGCCTTCCCCTAAGGAGGATAATTTCCTCCCCCCCACCACAGCGAATTGTTTTACAAAGTAGTTAGCAATCCTTAAGCTATCAGTCTATGCCCCCCAAAAAGCAGGTATCATTATTGCTATTTAGTGACTAGAAGAATTAAGGCATTGAGCACTCCAATGCCTTGCCCAAGGCCACTGAAAAATTAAGATTAAAGAACTAGAATTGAAAGTCACAGGGGAAGACTTGGCTTCTCTGAGACAATCGTGGGAAAGGAAATTATTTATTCTGGAAATTTAAATAGTCATCTTGGAATCTTCAGTGAAATCAGAGTGCAAAAATAGGCCCTCTCCCTGTCCCCCAGCAGAACAATAATTTAGCAGTGATTATAATAATGATTGTTAAATGATTTGTGTGCTGATTAGGCTAGGAGTTCCCAGGGCTGAGTTCCCAAGTTGCCCTCCACAGTTCTCCTTCTGTGATTTACCTAAGGCCATACTATGACTGGATTAAGACAGATCTCCATCCAGGAACTCTGACTGCTTTGGACCAACCAGCCCCATGATGTTGGTGTGAACATACTAGAAGTGACCTGATGAAGCTGCTTCATTGGGAAGTCTCTCAACAGTGGTACACTTGGTGATTTATTGTTGTTTAAACAATTATCTCTTTCCCTGCCTCTCTCTCTGATTTACATTTACCCGTGGTTTTTCTGAATGTATTGAAAACATTTAACTTTTATCATTCTTTAATTTTTAATTGTCTTATGATTGTCACTTAATTAAGCTTTAATAGAATCTACTGAAAAAAACAGAAACCAGCACTTACGAGTAAGCTGTTCTGTTTTCATTACGTTTGACAAGTCGGAGAAATGAAGAAACAAGGGAAAATATTTATGTCTTCTGGAAGATGTATGGCATGTAATGGGCTTGGACTTTGCTCGTCCTGGGAAAAGGGATAATTCTTCTAAACCACAAGATGTTCAGATGACATTCAAATGTGCCTGTACAGCAAATATTGTTCATCTGTGATTACTCTGAGTCATTTTTCAATTTTCACCAGTTTACTTTCAAATGGGGTGGGAATCTTTTCCTCTCTGGTTGATATAAGTGGAAAGGGGGTGTGCCTTGCAGGCGAGAGATCTTGATTCAAGGCCTGATGGGAGAGTCTCCTGGCCTTATGATTGCTCACATGTTACTTAACCTCTGATCTCAGTTTCTTTATAATTAAATGGGGATAATATTTTCCTCACTGGGGTTTTCTTGTGCTTAAATGTAATGTGAAAGCCCCTGGCCCTACTCTAGCTTTCCTTGCCAATTCTTCTAATACTTTCCCTGGATGTTTGCCACTCAAGTCTCAATCCTGAGAGTAGCTAAAATTTATAAAAATGTGGTGATTTGTTCACTCATTATAATTATATTTAAACACCACATTTTATTTTTTTAGGGCTTAGGAAAGTATGCCAGAATTATTAAAGCAAGGCATCTATATCATCATTTCAGTGTTCAATACTAGTGTTTTGAAATGATTTCATCTTTCATATTAAAGGCAATTTGGAGAGCAGCAAATATGCCACAATTAAAGAAAATTGAAATGGAATATAACTTATTCAATATCCCTTTTTAGGCTAAGAGTCAAGTACAAATGAGTGCTCATTTATTTTTATCCAAACCACATTTAGGACTTGATTCTTATCTCTATGTTAACTCTGATTATCTGTGTTTGATATTCACATCCATAAACCCTGCTCTGAAACTCTCTTTTTCCAAATAAAACTTATTCAGACTCTTTAGGGTTGTCCTTGTTGAAGCCAAACAGGAATGATTTCCAATGTGAACTGAATAGTTCATATTAAGAAAAGAACTATAATGTGATGGTAATGGTAAGAGAATGATTCCTTATATGTTTCAGAGCTTTTTGTTATTCAGCATGCACTCATATATTATTTAATTGCTCCTTACAATGACTCTGTGAGGTTCTTCCATGGTTCAAAATACATTTAAAGGGTGAAAGATGTCAAGCTTGTGTTGAGGCTTGTGTAATCTTGATGCTAAAACCAGGCAAGATAACACAAGAAAAGAAAATTACAGTCTCTTTCTCCTATGAACATGCACACAAAGATCCTAAATAAAAAAAGAATTTTTTAAAAAAACTTTTTTATTGAAGGATAACTCACAGTGAAGGGCACAATCTTAACACTTAATTGACTGGAGACATATTAACTCCACAGGCATTAGTTTCTGCAAAAATTTCCTGGTCAAGGAAGAAATAGAAAATCTTAACAGACCCATCACAAGCACGGAAATTGAAACTGTAATCAAAAATCTCCCAGCAAACAAAAGCCCCGGTCCAGACAGCTTCACAGCTGAATTCTACCAAAAATTTAGAGAAGAGCTAATACCTATCCTGCTCAAACTCTTCCAGAAAATTGCAGAGGAAGGTAAACTTCCAAACTCATTCTATGAGGCCACCATCACCCTAATACCAAAACCTGACAAAGATCCCACAAAAAAAGAAAACTACAGGCCAATATCACTGATGAACATAGATGCAAAAATCCTTAACAAAATTCTAGCAATCAGAATCCAACAACACATTAAAAAGATCATACACCATGACCAAGTGGGCTTTATCCCTGGGATGCAAGGATTCTTCAATATCTGCAAATCAATCAATGTAATACACCACATTAACAAATTGAAAAATAAAAACCATATGATTATCTCAATAGATGCAGAGAAAGCCTTTGACAAAATTCAACATCCATTTATGATAAAAACTCTCCAGAAAGCAGGAATAGAAAGAACATACCTCAACATAATAAAAGCTATATATGACAAACCCACAGCAAACATTATCCTCAATGGTGAAAAATTGAAAGCATTTCCTCTAAAGTCAGGAACAAGACAAGGGTGCCCACTTTCACCATTACTATTCAACATAGTTTTGGAAGTTTTGGCCACAGCAATCAGAGCAGAAAAAGAAATAAAAGGAATCCAAATTGGAAAAGAAGAAGTAAAACTCTCACTATTTGCAGATGACATGATCCTCTACATAGAAAACCCTAGACTCCACTAGAAAATTACTAGAACTAATCAATGACTATAGTAAAGTTGCAGGATATAAAATCAACACACAGAAATCCCTTGCATTCCTATACACTAATAATGAGAAAACAGAAAGAGAAATTAAGGAAACAATTCCATTCACCATTGCAACGGAAAGAATAAAATACTTAGGAATATATCTACCTAAAGAAACTAAAGACCTATATATAGAAAACTATAAAACAGTGGTGAAAGAAATCAAAGAGGACACTAATAGATGGAGAAATAGACCATGTTCATGGATTGGAAGAATCAATATAGTGAAAATGAGTACACTACCCAAAGCAATTTATAGATTCAATGCAATCCCTATCAAGCTACCAACGGTATTCTTCACAGAGCTAGAACAAATAATTTCACAATTTGTATGGAAACACAAAAAACCTCGAATAGCCAAAGTGATCTTGAGAAAGAAGAATGGAACTGGAGGAATCAACCTACCTGACTTCAGGCTCTATTACAAAGCCACAGTTATCAAGACAGTGTGGTACTGGCACAAAGACAGAAATATAGATCAATGGAACAAAATAGAAAGCCCAGAGATAAATCCACGCACATATGGACACCTTATCTTTGACAAAGGAGGCAAGAATATACAATGGATTAAAGACAATCTCTTTAACAAGTGGTGCTGGGAAAACTGGTCAACCACTTGTAAAAGAATGAAACTAGAACACTTTCTAACACCATACACAAAAATAAACTCAAAATAGATTAAAGATCTCAACGTAAGACCAGAAACTATAAAACTCCTAGAGGAGAACATAGGCAAAACACTCTCTGACATACATCACAACAGGATCCTCTATGACCCACCTCCCAGAATATTGGAAATAAAAGCAAAAATAAACAAATGGGACCTAATTAACCTTAAAAGCTTCTGCACATCAAAGGAAACTATTAGCAAGGTGAAAAGGCAGCCTTCAGAATGGGAGAAAATAATAGCAAATGAAGCAACTGACAAACAACTAATCTCAAAAATATTCAAGCAACTCCTACAGCTCAACTCCAGAAAAATAAATGACCCAATCAAAAAAATGGGCCAAAGAACTAAATAGACATTTCTCCAAAGAAGACATACAGAGGGCTAACAAACACATGAAAAGATGCTCAACATCACTCATTATCAGAGAAATGCAAATCAAAACCACTATGAGGTACCATTTCACACCAGTCAGAATGGCTGCGATCCAAAAGTCTACAAATAATAAATGCTGGAGAGGGTGTGGAGAAAAGGGAACCCTCTTACACTGTTGGTGGGAATGCAAACTAGTATAGCCACTATGGAAACAATGTGGAGATTCCTTAAAAAACTGGAAATAG
The DNA here is from genome assembly GCF_003369695.1 of Bos indicus x Bos taurus. Taxonomy (NCBI): domain Eukaryota; kingdom Metazoa; phylum Chordata; class Mammalia; order Artiodactyla; family Bovidae; genus Bos; species Bos indicus x Bos taurus. The sequence goes on from NC_040076.1 coordinate 108,918,508, forward strand.
AACTGCCTTATGATCCAGCAATCCCACTGCTGGGCATACACACTGAGGAAACCAGAAGGGAAAGAGACATGTGTACCCCAATGTTCATTGCAGCACTGTTTATAATAGCCAGGACATGGAAGCAACCTAGATGTCCATCAGCAGATGAATGGATAAGAAAGCAGTGGTACATATACACAATGGAGTATTACTCAGCCATTAAAAAGAAAACATTTGAATCAGTTCTAATGAGGTGGATGAAACTGGAGCCTATTATACAGAGTGAAGTAAGCCAGAAGGAAAAACACCAATACAGTATAATAATGCATATATATGGAATTTAGAAAGATGGTAACAATAACCCTGTGTAGGAGACAGCAAAAGAGACACTGAAGTATAGAACAGTCTTATGGACTCTATGGGAGAGGGAGAGGGTGGGAAGATTTGGGAGAATGGCATTGAAACATGTAAAATATCATGTATGAAACGAGATGCCAGTCCAGGTTCGATGCACGATTCTGGATGCTTGGGACTAGTGCACTGGGACGACCCAGAGGGATGGTATGGGGAGGGAGGAGGGAGGAGGGAGGAGGGAGGAGGGAGGAGGGAGGAGGGTTCAGGATAGGGAACACATGTATACCTGTGGCGGATTCATTTTGATATTTGGCAAAACTAATACAATTATGTAAAGTTTAAAAATACAATAATTAAAAAAAAATTTCCTGGTCAATAATGTGTTAAGTGCACAGTTTGATGAATTTTTATACATGTACCTCCATGTAACCCCAGATTTTGCTGTATTTGCCTCATCTACCCCCTTACTTTGTCAGTTTTGAAAAAAGGAAACAAAATCACAGAAAGTGGAATTTCCTTTTAATTCCCGTATCTTTTCTCATTCTTCCCTCCCTTCCTGACCAGAAGCAGCCAATATCATGAATTTGGTGTGAGTCCTTTTAGTCTGTTTCAAAAATACCTTTAAATACACATATACTCCTTTAGGGCTTTCCAGGTGGCTCAGTGGTAAAGAATCTGCCTGCCAATGCAGGAGATGTGGCTTTGATCCCTGAGTTGGGAGGATCCCCTGGAGAAGGAAATGGCAACCGACTCCAGTATACTTGCCTGGGAAATCCCATGGACAGAAGAGCCTGGCAGGCTACAGCCCATGGGGCTGCAAAAGAGTTGGATGCAACTTAGTGACTAAACAACAACAACAATGCTTCTTTAAGAAGAATCTATAGCAATAATGTCTAGTAGAAATATAATGCAAGCCATGTGTATAATTTAAAATTTTCTGTCACTCTTAAAAAATAAAAAGTACTCATTCACTATAGTACAATAATATGTTACATGATAAAAGATAAAGTGAACTGTAGTATCAACAAAATATTAATGCTTAATGGAAAAACATATTTTATATTGCTTTGGTTTTATATTTTAAACTAATTAAAATAAATGAAATAAAAATTTTGGTTTCTTAGTCATGCTTTCTACATTTCGAATGCTCAATAGTTACATGTCCCTACTGTACAGCATGACTCTGTAAATATTGCTTTGTATACTTTTAAAGTTTACATAAATAGAGCACTGTTTTTATCTTTCTGCAATTTGCTTTTTACACTTATCTTTATGTTTTGAGATGTATTCATGTAGATACTGTGTACAACTTGTCTATTCTTCTTAGCAGTTTTATAGTATTCCATCACAAATGGACTCAATCAAATACTATATTTTTAAATACAATATTTTATTTATCCAATCCTCATTTTATAAACATTCAAGTTGTTTCTAGTTTCCACTTTATTCTGCTCCCTTTTCTTTTTTCCCACTCTCCTCAATCAAGCTATTTATTCAAAAGAATTATAAAAAACAGGAAAAGTCAACATGAGCTTTCTACTATTTAGTTTCCTCATCTGTGTAATGGGGATAATTCTATTACCTACTTTGTAAGGCTCAAGAGACTTAAATACAGTAATTCATATTAAAGATAGTTGGAGTGATACATAGCAAATCAATGTGCTCAAGAAGCATTAGCTGCTCTCCTTGTCTTCTTCTTCCTCCTCCTTCTATACAACTGTATGTTTATGTGGATCAATATGCTCTCTTTCCCTCTTGCCTGATGAGTGCCTTCTGCTCAAAGCACCATGAAATGAATTGGCTAGTCCTCATCACATTTACATAAGGTCCATCTAGTCAAGGCTATGGTTTTTCCTGTGGTCATGTATGGATGTGAGAGTTGGACTGTGAAGAAGGCTGAGCGCCAAAGAATTGATGCTTTTGAATTGTGGTGTTGGAGAAGACTCTTGGGAGTCCCTTGGGCTGCAAGGAGATCCAACCAGTCCATTCTGAAGGAGATCAGCCCTGGGATTTCTTTGGAAGGAATGATGCTAAAGCTGAAACTCCAGTACTTTGGCCACCTCATGCGAAGAGTTGACTCATTGGAAAAGACTCTGATGCTGGGAGCGATTGAGGGCAGGAGGAGAAGGAGACGACAGAGGATGAGATGGCTGGATGGCATCACTGACTCGATGGACATGAGTCTGGGTGAACTCTGGGAGTTGGTGATGGACAGGGAGGCCTGGCGTGCTGCGATTCATGGGGTCGCAAAGAGTCGGACACGACTGAGCGACTGAACTGAACTAAACTGAACTATCTTTAAAGGTATGAGCATTTTGAGAATTAACGCTCTCTATTGTGTATGGGTTCAATACAATCCAAAGTCCCACAGACTATTCTATACATTTAAGCAATCTTTGTCAACATTATCAAAACTGGAATGAAAATTCTGTTTTCATAATGAAGTATGCAAAAACCTCTAGGTACATAAAAATGGCATAGTCCTTAAAGTCATTAAATGAGTTAAGAGGGTTTAATAGTAAAAATGTTTTTATAATTTTGAATGAATAAGCCAGCTTCTATATTAATCTAAAATAAATGTAATTCCTATGAAAGTATTTCAGTTCATTTTATTATACCCAGATTTTGAAAAAAAGAAATCCATATCCAAATATATCAACTCCATTTTCTGTTTGTAAAGGAGAGATGAAACTGGAGGACCCAAAGTAACACATATTTTGAAAAAAATTGCTAGATACCTTAGAACATATTCAGTTCAGTTCAGTTCAGTCGCTCAGTTGTGTCCGACTCTTTGCGACCCCATGAATCGCAGCACGCCAGGCCTTCCTGTCCATCACCAACTCCCGGGGTTCACTCAGACTCACGTCCATCGAGTCAGTGATGCCATCCAGCCATCTCATCCTCTGTCATCTCCTTCTCCTCCTGCCCCCAATCCCTACCAGCATCAGAGTCTTTTCTAATGAGTCAACTCTTCGCATGAGGTGGCCAAAGTACTGGAGTTTCAGCTTTAGCATCATTCCTTCCAAAGAAATCCCAGGGCTGATCTCCTTCAGAATGGACTGGTTGGATCTCCTTGCAGCCCAAGGGACTCTCAAGAGTCTTCTCCAATACCACAGTTCAAAAGCATCAATTCTTTGGCGCTCAGCCTTCTTCACAGTCCAACTCTCACATCCATACATGACCACAGGAAAAACCATAGCCTTGATTAGACAGACCTTTGTTTGCAAAGTAATGTCTCTGCTTTTGAATATGCTATCTAGGTTGGTCATAACTTTCTTTCCAAAGAGTAAGCGTCTTTTAATTTCATGGCTGCAGTCACCATCTGCAGTGATTTTGGAGCCCCCCCAAAATAAAGTCTGACACTGTTTCCCCATCTATTTCCCATGAAGTGATGGGACCGGATGCCATCATCTTCGTTTTCTGAATGTTGAGCTTTAAGCCAACTTTTTCACTCTCCACTTTCACTTTCATTAAGAGGTTTTTTAGTTCCTCTTCACTTTCTGCCATAAGGGTGGTGTCATCTGCGTATCTGAGGTTATTGAGATTTCTCCCGACAATCTTGATTCCAGCTTGTGTTTCTTCCAATCCAGGATTTCTCATGATGTACTCTGCATATAAGTTAAATAACAGGGTGACAATATACAGCCTTGACGTACTCCTTTTCCTATTTGGAACCAGTCTGTTGTTCCATGTCCAGTTCAAACTGTTGCTTCCTGACCTGCATACAAATTTCTCAAGAGGCAGGTCAGGTGGTCTGGTATTCCCATCTCTTTCAGAATTTTCCATAGTTTATTGTGATCCACACAGTCAAAGGCTTTGATATAGTCAATAAAGCAGAAATAGATGTTTTTCTGGAACTCTCTTGCTTTTTCCATGATCCAGTGGATGTTGGCAATTTGATCTCTGGTTCCTCTGCCTTTTCTAAAACCAGCTTGAACATCAGGAAGTTCACGGTTCACATATTGCTGAAGCCTGGCTTGGGGAATTCTGAGCATTACTTTACTAGCGTGTGAGATGAGTGCAATTGTGCGGTAGTTTGAGCATTCTTTGGCATTGCCTTTCTTTGGGATTGGAATGAAAACTGACCTTTTCCAGTCCTGTGGCCACTTCTGAGTTTTCCAGATTTGCTGGCATATTGAGTGCAGCATTTTCACAGCATCATCTTTCAGGATTTGAAATAGCTCAACTGGAATTCCATCACCATATTACACAACTGTTTTTCCTGCCAGTGGACTTATATTTTTATGTTCTTTATAAAAAAGTAATATAAAAATTATTTTGCATTTTCTGAGCAGTCTAATTACCAGGTGGGGGTGGGGGTGGAGATTACAAATTCACCAGTGTAAATCTCCAAACCTAGCTCTGCTAGGAGGTAGTTAAAAATTGAATGTAGGTATCATTATGTAACCAATAAGAACTGGTAGAATAAGGTCTGCATTTATCAAAGATGCAATTTCTACAGAGGTTTTAAGATTTGCTTTAGTGGAAGTGGGTTTTGGGAGGGTGGTAAGTATAAAATAAATCTTGTATACTTGCTTATTCCATCCCTTTTGCAAATTTTTTCCTATTACAATTTTGGGGAAGATATATGATTTTGTTTTCTTTGATTAATTTTATTCCTGCAAGGCTATTCAAAATCTAAAGGCTTACAAAGAGTAATGGTTGCAAGAAATGGAATATTTGACCCTTTATATAATAAATTCTGGCAGTGATTACTCAGGTATATCGTCAAGAAGGTTGTTATGTACTCTTAATTTTGTTCTGGGAGGAAAGATGGATTACTTACTCTGAGGTCTTTTGCAAACTAATACTGAATTTTACATATTTTAGTTTAGAAATATTTACTTTTCTTCAGTTTTTTTTCTGAAGAATTTTGATTTGACAGAAATGCTACATTTATTATTTTTTACTCTTTGAAAATAAGGGACTAGAGCAGATAATATTCCTATGTTGTGTGGAAAGAATTTGAGTTTGCAGAATTTCTAACAATTCTTCCTGATGAAGACTTCAGGAATCCAACTTGTGGTGGTTTTAGGTATATATCTATCACCTTTAAGTGACTGATAACTCCTGAAATCTGTTTAACTAAAGGATGCCTGGTACTGATAGATTAGCCACAATAGTAACTACATTTCGTCTATGAGACGAATAAATATTACATCATTCCTCTTTTATTGCCTCCCTGACTCATATTTTCAAGTCAAATATTTTTTAAAAAAGGACAAGGGATATAAATAAAGTAGAAAAAACCAATCCATTACCTTCAATAGCTCATGGTTTATATGGATTAACAGATTAAACAAACATAAATGACTCTGTTATTGAATAACTAATTTTCCTAAAAGTTTTATAGTATTGTGGTTGAGGCATGGTTGATGGACTCAGAGAGTGTAGGATCAAAACCTTGCTCTGCCATGTTCCAGCTAGGTGGGTTTGGACAACTGTTTAATCTCTTTGAACATCAGCTGTCTATTAAATGGGGATAACAGTACTCATGTTTAAAGTTGTTGTTTTTTTTTAAATGAGAACTACATGATCTAATCCTCAGGCAAAGTGCTTAGCATACAATGCTTGCTTAAAGAATGTTAGATATTTTGGTTAGATTAACATTCATGGATGACAGAATCTTTAACTGATTAAATGGGCTGAGGGCAGGGTAGTGGTCCCAGTTAGATGGCTTCAATCGGAGACAATATCCTATAGGAAAGGAAATTTGATCTCATTTTTTAAATGCCAGTGTGTGGATGAAGGAGAAGGAATATTTCAGGTACTGAAACTGACATGCTGGTAAAAACAAACATGCTTCTGAAGCTAAATGAATCATGCTAACTGGAGTTTGAAAATACATTTGTTTGCCCAGATGTGGATTTGTATAGCAAAGTAAGAAATGAAGAGGTTGATTAGATAAATGTTCAAATGAACATTAGCTCACATGTGAAAAAGGAGATAGAGGACTTTTGTGTTCTTAAACCAAAGAATGAGAATATATAACAGGTCTTTGTGAAGGTGATTCCAGCAGTAGTTTCTGGGTTGGATGAGGTGATAATGGAGTCTGTGGAGGGTGTTGATGATCCAGATACTACACACTTGGTTCTGGGAGGTATGGAACACAAGAGAGCGATTCCAAGAGACAGTTTGGATATGGCACAGCTTGGTAACACAATCAAGATGGGAACTGAACTAGTGTAGTTGATAACGCCTTCCATTGTTACTTTACTTTGTTGGATGTAAATAGAACCTCCCATTCCATCCCAATGGAGGAAATGATCTTTGTTTTTTTTTTTGTTTGTTTTTTTAATTAATTTTATTTTATTTTTAAACTTTACATAATTGTATTAGTTTTGCCAAATATCAAAATGAATCCGCCACAGGTATACATGTGTTCCCCATCCTGAACCCTCCTCCCTCCCCATACCATGCCTCTGGGTCGTCCCAGTGCACCAGCCCCAAGCATCCAGTATCGTGCATCGAACCTGGACTGGCATCTCATTTCATACATGATATTTTACATGTTTCCATACCATTCTCCCAAATCTTCCCACCCTCTCCCTCTCCCACAGAGTCCATAAGACTGTTCTATACATCACTGTCTCTTTTGCTGTCTCGTACACAGGGTTATTGTTACCATCTTTCTAAATTCCATATATATACGTTAGTATACTGTATTGGTGTTTTTCCTTCTGGCTTACTTCACTCTGTATAGTAGACTCCAGTTTCATCCACCTCATTAGAATTGATTCAAATGTATTCTTTTTAATGGCTGAGTAATATTCCATTGTGTATATGTACCACAGCTTTCTTATCCATTCATCTGCTGATGGACATCTAGGTTGCTTCCATGTCCTGGCTATTATAAACAGTGTTGCGATGAACATTGGGGTACACGTGTCTCTTTCCCTTCTGGTTTCCTCAGTGTGTATGCCCAGCAGTGGGATTGCTGGATCATAAGGCAGTTCTATTTCCAGTTTTTTAAGGAATCTCCACACTGTTCTCCATAGTGGCTGTACCAGTTTGCATTCCCGCCAACAGTGGAAATGATCTTTGTCTAGGAACTTAATCAGGGTTTCTAAATGGTAATAGAGTTCTGGATTTTGGTTACTCCAAGGGAACCCAGGGAAAGTGCAGGGAAATAAATTACTCTGCACAAGGATGTGACAGAAATGTATATATGTATAATACATGTGTGTGTATTACCTTTTTACTTTTTTCCTCCTGATTGAGTTGACATAGGAGGGAAGATGTGAGAAGGTTAGAGGAGAAATAAAGGATACCAAGAACTTTTATGAATGGAGATTTCTAATATTAAATTTACGTTTTTGTGTGACGTAGTTTTTTCCCAGTATTCTCAGACATTCAAGTACAGATGCCATGCTGTTGTGACTGAGTGTCTTATTGTGTGTATGAGGGTGTATGTTTGTGTTTAAGTTATGGAAAGGGACTGAGATCTATGCCTGGGTTGGTGTGGTATGGAAAACAACTTTGGTTCTGGGAAGACAAAATGATCCTTAACCTGAACTAACTGAGCCAGAGGAGGGAGCTGATTGCCAAAGGAGTTAATGACAATAGGATTCTGGGAACTTGCAGAAATTCCAGGGAGGACATGGACTTCCCACAAGGAGGTAGCTTTGAATTTCTCTTCTTGTGATCTTAAGGAATTGAGTAACTGGCTGAATATTTATAGGGATAAATTTGACTTTACACACTTATTTTTGTAGGGATAAGACGTGACTAAATAAATCTGCTCCTTTTGGTTTTAATGTCCTCTAGGCTTAAGTTGCCTCAATGGCTTCATGATATTGCTGCCCATTGTAGGAGCCTCAGAGTTAGTTTGCCTGCCAGGCTGGTTTGGCTTCTCAGCCTTTCACTGATACTGAGATGTCACACTGTGGATGTCTGTGTCTTTCTGACTTACCTCCGGGACTGAAAGCCTTACCTCCCCGCAACTTGTCAATGGAGATGACAGCTAGAGATGATCTTTCTACAGCAGAGTAGCATTTTAAATTTTTGAGTACTTAATGTCTACTCCCAGAAACACTGGGAAGAAAATTTGAAGCATTACATTTTTTTAAGATGAATATTTTAATGAATCTGCTTGGAGTTATCCCTTGGTATTTGTCTCATTTCTGTCTAGTTTTATGGTTATAATGCTATTTGAAAATTAAATGTCACAAAACATAAACCAAATAAACATGTCATCTGACTTTTTAAATTTTTATTATTTTTAGTATTATACTTAATAATTTTCCTGCTTTTTAACAGACTGTTTTGCTGATGAAATAAATGGGAGATGTGGGTGGGGAGTAACACAGAATTATGTGGAACTGGTGCTTGTGACAGGGTTAAGAGAAGATTATTTGGGTTGGAATCCCAGCTCTTCTACTTCCTAGCCTGGCAAACTTAAGGTATTTAGACTCCCTGGTACTCAGTTTAACTCATCTGTAAAATGGGATAAATAATAGTAACTATGTCTTAGGGTTGTTAAGATAATTCATGTAAAGCTCCTAGAACAGTACTGGCCATCGATCTAGTGAGTGCTCAGTGAGCTACTTATTTTTATTATTGTTATAGCATATATTATTATTATTCATAGAAAAATTAGTCTACAGGGAAATTAATCTCGTTATTTTATTGGCTTCACCTTGTGAAAAATGATACTTTCTCATTTGATTATTTGCCGTAGTCAACACATTTGCTTTTCTACGATTTTTGGCTGTTTTCACAAATTTATATTTAAGTCCATAAAAATTTGCTATGCTTGTGGATATTCTAAGAATGACCCATTGAGCTTGAAGACAGTGCCCCAAAAGGAGTTCGTAGCATTTCTAGCATGATTAGAGTGTGAGGTCTCCCCAGATGCTTTGAAGGGAATAACATTCATTTGAAAATGCAAGCTTTTTTTTTTTTAAATATAGATATTCATTCATAATAATGTGATAGGGAGAATAGTGGTCCCCCAAAGATATCCATATCTTAACCCTCTGCACTCATGAATATGTTATGTTACATGGCACGGTGGAATTAAGGTTGCTAACCTGTGGAATGAAGAGAGTATCCTATGGGAGTATCCATTATCCAGATGGGCCCAGGGGTTCTTATGTGTGAAACAGAAGCAGGTGAATCAGTATCAGAGTGATGCAGCATGAGAAAGACTCGGCCTGCCCTGCTTGCTTTGAAGCTGGAAGGTGGCTAGGTGCCAAAACTGCAGGCACCCTCTGGATGATGGAGAAGGTAAATAAACAATTCTCTTTCATCTAGAACCTCCAGAAGGAATGCAGACCTGCCTGCTGCTGCTGCTGCTAAGTCGCGTTAGTCGTGTCTGACTCTGTGCTACCCCATAGATGGCAGCCCACTAGGCTCCGCCATCCCTGGGATTCTCCAGGCAAGAACACTGGAGTGGATTGCCATTTCCTTCTCCAATGCATGAAAGTGAAAAGTGAAAGTGAAGTCGCTCAGTTGTGTCCGACTCTTCGTGACCTCATGGACTGCAGCCCACCAGGCTCCTCCGTCCATGGAATTTTCCAGGCAAGAGTACTGGAGTGGGTTGCCATTGCCTTCTCCCAGACCTGCCTGCTACCACCTTAATTTTAGCCCAGTAAGACCCATTTCAGACTTCTGACCTCCTGAACTGTATGGTAACAAACCTGTGCTGCTTTAAGCCACCACATTTATGGTAACTTATTATGGCAGCAATAGGAACCTATTGATAAAACAATACTGTACCACCCAAGCTTATCCGGTGGCTTGCTGGTAAAGAATCTGCCTGCAAAGCAGGAGATGCAGGAGATATGGGTTCGGTCCCTGAGTTGGGAAGATCCCCTGGAGAAGGAAATGGCTAACTCCAGTATTCTTGCCTGGAGAATCCCATGGACAGACAATCCTGGTGGGCTATAGTCCTTGGGATTGCAAGAGTCACACATGACTGGGCATACACACACACACACACACACACACACACACCACCCAAGGTGTAGATGTTAGTAAAGAAATCTCTCTCCTATTTAAATGGAAAAGTTACCTTATTTTCCATCTTACTGAGCAGAGACTACTCACTGTTAGAAGCACACGTCAGAGCCTGGAATGAGAATGAAGGAGGGTCTTGAGCTGTGGACAGAATGAATCATGGAAGAGAATCTTACCTTGGGCAGAATGGCTATGTTTGTGGAAATTTTGAAAAGATTAAACTGATGAAGCTTCTATTTATAAAGTTATTCTGGTTGTTTCTGTTTTCCCCAGGCTACTGAAGGTGAATACATATGCTATTCATTGACGAATCTGTTTTTTTTTCTGTGGAAATATAAGTTATAGGGTATCTGCAACTTTTAGGTATGTTAAAGGTAAAGAATGAAAAAAGGGACAATTAAAAAACAGTGTGTGCTGGCATGAGGTGTGGGATATTATTCTATAGCATAATTCTGTGGCTGGGGGCACAGAATTTATAGGATGTGAAACACTCAAGTTTAACTGCAAAAGGAACATTTGTGAAAACGGATCACAGTGAAGGATTCAAACAAAAGCATTTCAGTGGAAATCGTACATCCAGAAGAGACAATGAAAATAAAGAGGCCAAAAGAGCTAGTGCAAACTGAAAGAATTAAAAAGAATAAACAGAGTCATCTACAACTTTATCAGAGAAAAAGAAATACAAGAGAGAGAATGACCCATCAATAAATGAGGAGGGAGGAGAAATCGATGTTAGTGGTAAAATGTCTGAGCTATTGAACTGCTTTTTTTCAAGTCTGTCTTATAAAGAAATAAGGGTCTGGATAATTAGGAAGTAATTAAGGTCTCACTGACTTTGAGACACTATTGATCATAAATAAGTAAATAATTACCAATTGCATTAATAAAATGTGTGCAGTGTAGAAGCAATGCATTCTATAATAAATTTTCCCGATCCAATGGTAATTATTATATCATTTGTGAAGCTAGCAGTGAATTGGGGAAAGAAAAACCCACTTCCAAATATGCACAATTAATTAGATGCGATGATTTGACCAGAAGAAAATGGACAAAGAAATAAGCTCTTCAGGATAAAATCTGGAATATTTGCTATCAGTTTATCTAAACAAATAACACCAACACCCACACACAAATAACATTGTAGAAAAACAATTTAAATTCTGGCCCACCAGGTATGGGATAATGAACTACATGAAGTACAGTTCTTAGTTGCTCATTGTCCAGAGAACCTGGATCACTCAGGTGACTGACTACACAGATTTTACAAATGCTAGCTATTTTGGAGTTTAACATCTTCAGAACTAAAATGTTATAGAAAACTGCAGACACTTCCATTTGTGCTCTCTCATGTGTACCTAGGTATGAGCTCAGGCTAATATGAATTGGATACATACCTCTCATACACTTTTTATAAATTAATGAATTGATGTAAGAATGTACTGTTTTGGTATTTCAAGATGGTGTACAGTGGGGAAGAACAAAAGGTTTGTAGTCAGAGAGACTTGGGTTAGGATCAACCCCATGCACGAGCACTTGCTGGCCAAGTTATTTGACCTTTCTGAAGGAATGTAATAATATTTATTACATATAATTTTACGAAGGTTAAATGAAATAGCTGATATACTACTCTTGGCACAAAGTAGATATTCAACAAATAAAACTTATTGTCATAATAATATGGTAGATTTGAGTGAAACATGTGATATACATGTTTGCTTGAAAGCTAGGGAGACCAGAATCTACTTTTTGCTCTAATTTTGAATTACATAGCACTTGGCATATTGGTACTTGATAAATGGCAGCAATTAACATGTAGTTTTTATTTAGCTCTGTTACCCTGGGAAAATTATAGTCTCACTTTACCTCAATTTGTGCATAAGTTAGGATTAACCTATATTTCTTCAAGCATTTTCTGTGTTCTGAGCATTATTGGAGCACATCTGATTCCTGAAGGAACTTAAGAGTTTAGTTGCACAGGTAAAACCAATGTATAGGAACAACTAGAGATAAAAATGAGTGTAAATTCTCATAAGTGCATAGGGGTTCAGAAAACAGATAAGGTAAACCATTGTAGCAACAAAAGGAATGACAAGGGAAAGCAATGGTACTTACTCTAGGCATTGAAGGTTACTTAAGATTTGGATGAATGAGGAAATGGTGGAGAGGCAAAAGGGCTTTTTGAGTGGCAGGGGGACAGCCTGAGCCAGGGTGTGAAGGTAAGAATGAATGCATCTGGTGATTGCATTTCTGAGACATGGAGCTTATGATCTGGTGTAACGTCTGAGGATTGCACATAAGTATTTGAAATTGGGGCCATTGTCTTTGAAGACGGATGAGTGGATGTTGAATGAAATGGTGTTAAGGTTGGAGGACAAAGCAGAAGGATGCTGTTGCTTGTGATAACACTCTGTCTAAAGTTTCATGGCTTTGGATGAAATGAGATATTTGAATCTCTAAAATGCTTTCCTTCTTGTGAAGCTCTGCAACCATCCATAGAAATTTCATTTTTCTTGTGTTTCTTTCATTAGCCTATGAAACCTTTGAGGTGGGAACCAAGTTTTGTTCATCTCCATATAGGAGCCCATAACATGGGACTTGACATATAATAATGAACACAAAATACTTGTGGGATGGATAAAAGATGCTGTAGGTTATAAACATGAAGGGACATTTAATATTTGTCTCTCAATTATATCTCTTTTATTTGCCCATTTTATCTACTTATAAAAGTTCTTACGGTGGCTTGCACACTGAAATAGAATACTTGTTAAGAAACAGAAGTTGTATTCCAGAAGGAGAAAGTTTCCCTCCTTTTAGGCACCAAGGCCAAGCAGATTATAGAATCCAAATTTAAACAAGAAATTTGGATTTGGTTTCTGGCAGTCGTAACATAAAGAGAATCACAATGTGCTTTCATTTTCTGATAAGCAGCCTGCAACGTTCAATTGCAGAACAAGAGTTTTCCCTGGAAATAAACTTGAGGAGGAAGTGATCACATGGGACCTTGTAATATTTCAATTAAACATTCCCATGTAGGGCGGGATATTCAATTGGATATGAGGGAGCATCAAATAGGCTCTAGAGAGAACTGGCACGGAGACCAACTCCATTTCTTCTGGCTTTCCAGATGGTTCATGGATGAAATTTACCCAGTCTAAAAAATTTATTTACTTTTTTTATTTTGGAAGTGCTTGCATCTGGAAAAAATAACCACAAATTCAATTGTTTAAAAAGTAAAGATATTTAGGTATCGTTAGAGAATGGAGTTCATATTAAGTGATTTTGCTTTGAAACATGGTAAATAACTTGGAAAAGAGCATAAAACACTTTGCAGGGCCATGGCTCATAAATTTATAACATTGCTTTTATTAATTTGGAATCTTCATGAGCTGAGATGAAGAGAGGAGTCCTTGAATTGATTTCCACATTATGCTGATTCTGTGATCATCTGTGTACTAAGAGACCACCCAATTCATCTCTCTGGTAACTAACACCAGATTTTGTCCTGGATTTGAGATCTCTGGCTATGACATGCAACATATTTAAAAAATCTGTTTGATTGATAGTTTAATCATTGTTCCCTATTACATCAGCAGCCAGGCCTAGTATTCCAATTTTGAAGGACTGTTCTGCCTTTGTCCTTGTGTCACACAAAGTACTTGAGGCTTGCCAAGAGTAGATCTGATTGAAGCTTTATAGATTTCAGACATAGTTGAAAGTTTAAATTTTATTTTATGTTCTTGTGGTTATCTTTTAGACAGCATATGATTTCTAGTCCTCCTGTTATAAAGTCACCTTTCCGATCATTTTCATTGTGTATTCTTTTCTATTCCTTTATTTCTTCAATATTTATATGAGTGTCAATAATTTTATGCTCTTGCAAAGCTAGTGGAAGAGGTGGTCACCACTTGTTCTTGAACTCAAGATGGCAAACATGTACGTAAACATGTTTTTGCCTGGGCATGGTCATAAAGTCTTCCTTTTGGTCAGTGTTATCATTTTAGATTTTCTATGTGATTTAACAACCAGGCAAGTCCGCTTGGTTTTACAGACTGAAAAAAATTAAACCAGGCCTAAAAAATGACAATAACCAAGTACAGCATTTAATTGAACTTGACATTTGTATTTATCCGGTGATGGTGTTGCTGCTGCTTAGACAAAATTGTTAAACAGATAAGTCTGTCTGCAGAGATCCTCTCCCCAGTCACCCTCCCTGATCCCCACTCCCTTTATGACATTTTTAGGTTTCCTCACCAGTTCATCTTCCCACATCTAGAGCACCTCACCTGAGTTGTCCTTTTTGGTTAATGTTCCATGTTTTGGGTTTTCAGTAAAAACCTTAATTGAAGTGTAATCGATATACAATGAACCACCCTAAGTTAAAGAGTATAGTTTGATAATTTCTGACATATATGTACTCCTACGATCACTACAGTTAAGGTAATGAACATATCAACCAACAATCAGTTTTGTCATGCTTCTTTGTAATCCCCTCTCCTGCCTGTCCCTGAACCTCACTCTATCTTCACACTACCGCTGTTTCAACAGACATAGATAAGTTTTTATTCTCTAATATTTTATATAAATGGAATCATACAGTATATTCTTTTTTGTGGTTTGCCTTTTTTCATTTAGTGTTATTATTTTGAGATTAATCTTTGTTGTTTTGAGCATCAAAATTTGTAATCAGTAATTTTCTCTTTTTATTACTGAGCAGTATTCCACTGTACTGACATATCACAATTTGTTTATCTATTCACTTGTCAATGGGTATTTGGGTTGTTTTCTGTGTGTGCTTAGTTGCTCAGTCATGTCTGACTCTTTGTGACCCCATGGACTGTAACCTGCCAGACTCCTCTGTCCATGGGGATTTTCCAGGGAAGAATACTGGAGTGGGTTGCCATGCCCTCATCCAGGGGATCTGCCTAGCCCAGGGGTCAAACCCAGGTCTCCCACACTGCAGGTGGATTCTTTACCATCTGAGCCACCAGGGAAGCCCCTAAGTTTGGGCTAATAGAAACAAAACTGCTATGAGCAGTATGCACAAGTATTTGTCTACAAATATGTTTCCATATTTTTTAGATATTTAGCTAGAATATACAGATGGCAGGGCTCCCCAGGTGGCACTAGTGGTAAAGAACCCACCTGCCAATGCAGGAGACATAAGAGACACAGATTCAATCCCTGGGTCAGGAAGATCCTCTGGAGGAGAGCGTGGCAACCCACTCCAATATTTTAGCCTGGAGAATCCTATGGACAGAGGAGCCTGGTGGGCTATAGTCTATAGGTTCGCAGAGTTGGATATGACTGAAGCGACTTAGCATGCAAGAATACAGATGGCTGGGTCACATGGTAGATGTCTGTTTAACTTTTAAAGAAACTGTCAAACTGTTTTCCAAAGTAATTGTACCATTTTGCATTCCTGCCACTAGTTTTTGAGAATTCCAGTTACTCCACATCTGGTCCAAGCCTTGGTGTTATTGATTTTAATTTTAGAAATTCTAAGAGATACATAGTGCTATCTCTTTAATGCTCATTTCTCTAATAACTAACAATAATAATCATATTTTCATGCTATTTGCCAACTGTGTAACTTCCTGTTGAAGTGTCTGTTTAAATATTTTGTCTATTAAAAATTGAATGCTTATTACTGAAAATTTGAGACTTCTTTATATATTTTTGATATGTTTTTATCACATTTGTGATTTGCAAATGATATCTCCTAGCTCAAGGCTTGTCTTTATATTCTTTTAACAGTGTCTTTCTCAGAGCAAAATTCTTAATTTTGATAAAGTCTAATTTACTAATTTGTTCTTTCATAGATCTTGCATTTTGTACTGTGGCTGGGAAATCTTTGCCTAATATATGGTCATAAAGGTTCTCTTCTATAGCTTATTATAGAAATGTTATAATTTTAAGTTTTACATTTATGTGTACAATCCACTTTGAGTTGGTTTTTTTATATGGTGAGCTTTGAATATTTCTTTTCTGCCCATGAATATCAACTGTTTATTATCTTTGTTGAAAAGAATATTCTCTACTGAATTGCTTCTGTATCTTTGTCAAAATTAATTTGCTATATATGTAGGTCTAATTCTGGGGTCTCTTCTGGTGCTATCTATTTTTATGTTTATACACTAGCTCAAAACTTGAAGTCAGGTCATTCTTTTTAAAAAGCTGTTTTTGCTATTCCAGGTCATTTCCAATTCATACAAAATTTAAAATCAGCTTATGAATTACTTCACAAAAGCCTATGGGGATTTTGACTAGGATGACATTGAATCTATAAATTAATTTGGATAGAACTGACAGTTTAAGGATATTGAGTCACACTGACCCATGAACATGGAATATATGTCCATCTAGAGACTGTCATACTGAGTGAAATAAGTTGGAGAGAGGAGAAATATTGTATGACATCCTTAATATGTGGAATCTAAAAAGAAATGATACAAATGAACTTACTTAAAACAGAAAGAGATTCACGGACTTAGACAATGAACTTATGGTTGCTGGGTGGACAGGATGGAGGGAAGGAATAGACAGGGAGTTTGGGAAGGACATGTACACACTGATATATTTAAAATGGATAACCAACAAGGACATACTGGATAGCACATGGAACTCTGCTCAGTGTTATGTGGCAGTCTGAGTGGGAGGGGAATTTGGGGGAGTATGGATACATGTATGACTGAGTTCATTTGCTATTCACCTGAAACTGTCACAACTGTAATCAGCTACACACCAATACAAAGCAAAAAGTTTTTTAAAAAGAATATCTGGCCATATATATAAGCCTTCTTTTAACTTTTCTAAGCAATGTTTTGTGATTTTCAATATACAGGTCTTGCATATTTTTTGTCAGAAGTATTCTCAAGTATTTCACATTTTTGTGCTATTGTAAATGATACTGTTTTTAAAAAATCTCTATTTCCAATTGTCTGTTGCAGGTAATAGAAATACAGTTGATTTTTGTATATTGATCTTGTATCCTCCATCTTTGCTAAACTCACCTATTGTTCTAATAGCTTTTTCATAGATTCTGTAGGATATTCTATATACACTAAGTTATCATGTTGCCTGCTAATAAAGACAGTTTTATTTTCTTAAATCATATCCATGATTTTAGGGGGAGCATTCAAATACTCACCGTTAAGTATGATCTTCACTGTAAGTATTTTTGTAGATGCTCTTTATTGGGTTGAGAAAGTTCCTTTCTATTCCATGTTTTCTGGGAGATTTTATAATGAATGGATGTTGGATTTTGGTCAAATGATTTCCCTGCATTTATTGAGGGGTTCATATGGCCTTCATCTTTTTATCTGTTAATATGGCCAAATATATTGACTGATTTTTTTTTTTTTTTGAGTATTAAACTAAGCTATGTGGCTTGAGGGATCTTAGTTTCCCAACCAGAGATTGAACCCAGAGAAAGTGCTGAGTTCTAACCATTGGATCACCAAGGAACTCACCATTTTTTTGGTTTCTTAAAATAGAAAATGAGATCATCAGTTTGAGGTTTTTCTTTTTTTCTATTATGGGCATTTAGTGTGAACAGTGAACTTCCTGATGTTCAAGCTGGTGTTAGAAAAGGCAGAGGAACCAGAGATCAAATTGCCAACATCAACTGGATCATGGAAAAGGCAAGAGAGTTCCAGAAAAACATTTATTTCTGCTTTATTGACTATGCCAAAGCCTTTTACTGTGTGGATCACAATAAACTGTGGAAAATTCTGAAAGAGATGGGAATACCAGACCACCTGACCTGCCTCTTGAGAAATTTGTATGCAGGTCAGGAAGCAACAGTTTGAACTGGACATGGAACAACAGACTGGTTCCAAATAGGAAAAGGAGTACGCCAAGGCTGTATATTGTCACCCTGTTTATTTAACTTATATGCAGAGTACATCATGAGAAATGCTGGGCTGGAAGAAACACAAGCTGGAATCAAGACTGTCGGGAGAAATATCAATAACCTCAGATATGCAGATGACACCACCCTTATGGCAGAAAGTGAAGAGGAACTCAAAAGCCTCTTGATGAAAGTGAAAGTGGAGAGTGAAAAAGTTGGCTTAAAGCTCAACATTCAGAAAACGAAGATCATGGCATCCGGTCCCATCACTTCATGGGAAATAGATGGGGAAACAGTGGAAACAGTGTCAGACTATTTTTCTGGGCTCCAAAATCACTGCAGATGGTGACTGTAGCCTTGAAATTAAAAGATGCTTACTCCTTGGAAGGAAAGTTATGACCAACCTAGATAGCATATTGAAAAGCAGAGACATTACTTTGCCAACAAAGGTCCGTCTAGTCCAGGCTATGGTTTTTCCTGTGGTCATGTATGGATGTGAGAGTTGGACTGTGAAGAAGGCTGAGTGCCGAAGAATTGATGCTTTTGAAGTGTGGTGTTGGAGAAGACTCTTGAGAGTCCCTTGGACTGCAAGGAGATCCAACCAGTCCATTCTGAAGGAGATCAGCCCTGGGATTTCTTTGGAAGGACTGATGCTGAGGCTGAAACTCCAATACTTTGGCCACCTTATGCGAAGAGTTGACTCATTGGAAAAGACTCTGATTCTGGGAGGGAATGGGGGCAGGAGGAGAAGGGGACGGCAGAGGATGAGATGGCTGGATGGCATCACTGACTTGATGCACGTGAGTCTGAGTGAACCCCAGGGGTTGGTGATGGACAGGGAGGCCTGGCGTGCTGCGATTCATGGGGTCGCAAAGAGTCAGACACGACTGAGCGACTGATCTGATCTGAGTGTTCTAAACTTCTGTAACTGCCATTAGCCACATGTTACAAATTTTGACACATTGTGTTTTCATTTTCATTTACTTCCAGATACTTTCTAACTTCCTTTTTGATTTCTTCTTTGATAAATCTGTTATTTGAAAGTGTCCAGTTTTCAAATAGTTGAGACTTTTCTGGATATTTTAATATTTTAATTCTAATTTAATTCTGTTTTGTTCAGAGAACATATTTCATATTTGAGTCCTTTTAAGTATTGAAGCTTGAATTATGGCGCAGATTATCGTCTCTTTCACTGCATGTTTTGCTTGCACTTGAAAATGATTCTGTTGAGTGTGCGCTGTACTTAGTTGTTCAGTTGTGTCTGACTCTTTGCAGCCCCATGGACTGCAGCCTGCCAGGCTTCCCTGTCCATGGGGATTCTCCAGGAGAGAATACTGGAGTGGGTTGCCATGCCCTCCTCCAGGGGATCTTCCCAACCTAGGGATCAAACCCAGGTCTCCCTCATTGTTGGCAGATTCTTTACCATCTGTGCCACCAGGGAAGCCTATTGAGTGTAATTATCTAGTATTTTAAATGACACCAAATGGTTGATAGTCTGCTTCGGTCAATATCCTTATTGATTTTCTATTTGTTCTATCAATTATTGAATGATAATGTTGAAATCTCTGCCTATGAAAATTGATTCATCTAATTCTCTTTGCAGTTTTATCAGTTTTTGAAGTTTGTCATTGGGAGCATAAGCATTTGAAGTTTGTTATAGTCTCTTGAAGTGAAGTGAAGTGAAAGTTGCTTAGTCGTGTCCGACACTTTGTAACCCCAAGGACTATACAGTCCATGGAATTCTCCAGGCCAGAATACTGGACTGGGTAGCCTTTCCCTTCTCCAGGGGATCTTCCCAACCCAGGGATTGAACCCAGGTCTTCTGCATTGCAAGTGGATTCTTTACCAGCTGAGCCACAATAGTCCCTTGATGAATATACACTTTTATCAGTATGAGATGGCCTTCTTTATCACTGGTAATTTCTTTGCTCTAAAAAGCAATATTTACTGTCTGATATTATTATAGTCACTCCAGGTTTTAAAATCAGTGTTAGCATAATATACTTTCCTTCATCTTTTAATTTTTAACCAGGCTATGCCTTTGTGTCTGACTCTTTTAAAAAATTCAATCTAACAATTGATGCTTTTATTTAGGATATTTAGACCATTCATATTTAATGTGATTTTTGCGATATTTAGGTTTAATTTTACCATTTACCAATGAAAAATTTTATTTTCCAGTAGATTTTCTATTTTCTAATCTGTGTTTTATTCTTCTCTATTGTCTTTATTTACTTCCATCTGGATTGAATGTTTTTCATGGACTTATGAGTTATAGCTTACTAGCTGTAAAATTGCTTTAGGGTTTATAGTGATAAGTTAGAGATGCCACACTTCACATATTGGATATCAGGCTCAGAGTATAAGAACTTTGCAATAGTATACTTCCATTTTCCCCTCCTGGGTTTTGTGCTATTTTTATCTAACATTTTCTTTCTATATATGTTATAAACCTAATAATACCTTGGTATCATTTCTGTTTTAAGTAGTCACTTATCCTTTAAGCAGGTTTAGAAATAAGAAAAAGATCTGTTAATGCTTGGATATCTGGTGCTCTTCTTTCCTTTGTATGTATCTATACTTTCACCGGGTATCATTTTCCTTCTGACTGAAGAGCCTATGGTATAAATTCTTTCAGCTTTTACATGTCCGAAGAAGTCTTTATTTGCTTTTGTATTTAAAGATCTTTTTGCTGTGTATGGAACTCTGTGTTGTTGTTTGGTCTCTAAGTGTGTCTGACTCTTTTGTAACCCCACGGACTGTAGCCTGCAGGCTCCTCTGTCCATGGGATTTTCCGGGCAAAAGTACTGGAGTGGGTTGCCATTTCCTCCTCTAGGGGATCTTCTGGACCCAGGGATTGAACCCAATGCATCTCCTGCATTGGCAGGTGGATTCTTTACCTCTGAGCCATGAGGGAAGCCCTGTAGAACTGTAGGTTGTCTTAAAAAAATACATCGAGATTATTGCCCATTGTCTTTTCTTCTGCATTACTTCCAGTAAGAAACCTATCTCCCTTTTCTTTGATCCTCTAAACATACAGTCTTTCTTTCCCCTAGCTGTCTAAACTTTTCCTTTTATTAGTGATTTAAGATAATTTAAATATTATGTGCCCTGGTATAGTTTTCTTTAATTTTCTGTGCTTTGAATTTGTTGAACTGCTTTTGAACTATTGGTTCTGAGGGTTTATAGTTTTCATGAAATTTGAGAGAACATTCCTTCAGTTCTTTTTCTGCCTTCCACTCTCTTTCCTTGTTTTTAGGCACTCCAATTATTAGTATATAAGGCCACTTAAAATTATTCTGTTCATTTTCTGTCCTCCCTTCCTCTGTTCCTTCTTTCCTTTGCCTTTATTTTCTGTGTTTCATGTTGGGTAGTTTTCATTACTATGCTTCAAGTTTATTAAACTTTTCTCCCCTCTGCAATGTCCAATATATTAATTTTAATCCCATTCCATTATTGTTAATTTTTTAGACCTTGTAGTTTTAATCTCTAGAGGTTTGACTTGGACCTTTTTATACCTTCCATATTTTTATAAAACATAGTCATTCTTTCTTCTGGAACACATAGAATATAATTACAATGATTTTTAGTGTTTAGCTACTAATTTTATTGTTTGTGTCATTTCTGGTCAGTTTCATTTGATTTGTTTTCTTGTCTTAGTAGGCTCTGTGCAATGCTGCAGCTCTATTGACCATATCAGACTCTCTAGCTTGCACTTCAGTTCACCCTATCCTGTGGGACCTAGTGATTTGGAGCTGGCCGTCCATTTGGGGCCAATCTTCTAGCTGGGTGGTCCGTCCAACCAGATCCCTCATGCTCCTAGCTTACTTCCCTCTCCTCTGCTTGGCTCCTCATTTTCTGCATTCAGAATGTCTGGTGACCAAGCCTGCACTGGCTATGTCAGTCAGTATAAATAATATATTTTCTTCTGCAAATTAATCACATTTATTTTTCACAAGTAAGTATTATTATTTTTCTAGATTATAGATATAATTCCTGCTCATGCAGACAATTTGGAAATTTGGAAAAATATGTATAACAAATTTAGTTACCTACCTCTAACTACTACTTGCATTTTTATGCTTCTCTTTTTTTACATAGTTCATCTTATACGATATTCACACTTTAAATCCTACTTATTTTCAGTTACTTTTCTTACATCACTAAAAAATTTTAATGATTACTGCCATTTCATCATAAAGGAATGCCATAATTTATGTAATTATTTCCCTGTAATGGGACATTTTCAGCTTGTTTTCATTTTTCCCTGGTATTTCTGCATAATTTCTTCCTGAATTTGGGGTTATGTCTTTAGGATATATTCCCAGAAATGGAACAATAGGAATGAACCTTTTCAGACTCTTTAAGCAATGCCAGGTTGCTTTCCAAAATGGTTATAACAATGTACACTTAAATTCAACCAGCTCTTAGACATGACTTTGTTTCACCAGGTAAATGTTTTTATACTATATAAGTTTATTTATTAAAGCGAGAGATACTATTTAATAAATCTGATATTTACCTTAAATATCAGTTGAGAAAATTTTTTAGGTAGCTATCTAACTGTAGGAGAAAGTTTTTCTTCTACTTTCAAATCAGTTCAAAAAATTCATTTGCATCCATTTTATAACCACAGCCAAGTACATCCTTTTTCTTTCATTTGGAGTCCTACATTAGCATTATTGACAAATTATGCTGTTAGAATGAACACATTATATCTTCCTTAATTTGGGTGAGAGTTTCTTTCCATGATTAATGCCAAGAATTCTTTTGGGATCTGTTCAAGCCTGGTAGAAGCCCTTAATTTATTTTCTTATTTGTTTTGTTTATTTAGAATTTATATCTTGCTTACTACTAAACCAGATTTGAGGTGACTTATACATAACAACAACAACAACAACAAAAACAGTAAGATAAAGAATACAAAGAATAAGGAGAAAATGATAATAGGACCCTAAGTTAATTATAACATCTGGGCATTGATTTTTTAAACCAGTTTTTTGTGGCAGTTTTTTACACACTAGTTTTTTTTTTTTTGTCCTTGGGCTCTGCAGACAGTTTGTAAGAACTGAGTGGGATGAGACAGCAAGGCGAAGGCTGGGAGGTTCTTGGCACATCGACATCAACCTCAGAAGCCCTCTGGGGAGGCTGGGATAGCATTTTCTCACCGGAAAGGACTCATCTATCATATTCATGTTCTCCTAGGAAACCCCTCAGAGGGCACCCTTGCCTTAGAGGACAACTCTCCAGGAGCTCTTGTGGCAGTCGGTGGGCAGCATTTCACAGACTGTTGGCCTCTGTGGTGGGATGACAATTTTTCTCTGACTTCAGCAAGGGTCCTTTGCAAACTGGTGCAGCAGGAAGTGGAAGACCACGGCCCTGCTGTTGTGCTAAGAAGTCATTATCGCCAGAGAGAGCAGAAGTAGGGACTGCAGATAATGGGCCTCTCAGGCTGTCCAGAAATCATTACACGACTGAGGAAGAGGCAGCAACTGTTTTAAATCCCATTAGTGGGGCTGATGGGCTGTCTGGGACAGGATGCCTATCCCTGAACCAGCAGCTTAGAATAACTTCTTATTAACCCTCTAATGTTGGGAACTGTCATTTCCCAGGCTGCAGTTCCAACACTTTTCCAGAGAGAATAGGAAAGTGTGTTAGGTGCCTTACACATGATCTCACTGAATTCTAGCAACCACCTTCTGAAGTTGGTATTAACTCCTTTGTGCAGGTAAAGAGGCTGCGATCTGTTCAAGGTTACAAAGTTAGTAAGTAATGGAACCAAGATTACCAAGATTAAAATCTGAATGCCTGACCCTAAAGCCTGCATTCCTTTGATACATCAGCTGATTCCAAAATGCTGTGTGTATGTGATTGAGGAAGTGCCAGAGTTTTGCAGCTCAGGAATGACCTTCACAGTGGGTGACACTAATGACTTGGCTTTGGTGCTAAGCCACGAAACTCACACGTTTTTGCTAACTTGAAATACTCAATCAGAGACTTCCCTGATGGTCCAGTGGTTAAGAATCTGCCTGCCAATGCAAGGGACACGGGTTCAATCCCTGGCCCCGGAAGATTCCACATGCCATACAACTAAGCCTGGGCACCACAACTACTGAGCCCTCCCTCTAGAGCCCGTGTTCTGAGATGAGAAGCTATCACAATGAGAAGGCTGTGCTGGAGTAGAGAGTAGCCTGAACTAGAGAGTAGCCTTCACTCATCAAAACTAGACAAAGCCCAGCACAGCCAAAAATAAAATGAATTTAAAAAGAAACATTCAATAGCTCTGTATACATTCCATTTTCAGAACTTATCAATACTTAGGCCATTTTTAATCCTCTTTCCCTTTTTAGAAAAAGTTTTCCTTCCTACTCTTTGTTCTGTAATAAGCACAATATAACTCAGGTATGGTTAGTTTCTAGTTTCATAAGCTGATTGCCTAAGATGGTCTAATGAAAGGGAATGAGGAAGAGCAGTATACATTTAATTTCTTTTAGTTCCACTACCTAATTTAAATTTTTTCAAGTCTCCTCTGCTTTTTCTTAAGCTTGAGGGTTTGGTGTTACAAAATGAGTAATTCTAATTGTGGCTTTGGGAGAATAATTTTTATTTGTTTAAATGTCTACAGATTATTATTGAAAAGGCTTTGAAATGCTTTCAGAATAGTATGATTACAAATTGGTACTATGATGCTGACTTCTAATAACTTTGTGCTTTACAGAATTACATGATAGTTAAAGGGTCATGGTTCTAGAATATGCTGAAGGTAGGTATCTTTAAAAAATGTTCACCTTTTTTTCATTATGCTATTTTGTGTATTGAATAATTCATTGCTAAAACATTAAAAAAAAGAGTCCTCAATAACAAAAACATGTTTTCAGTTAAGGACCACCTTTTTTTCTTTTTTTAATCAGAGTATCCTTAGGCTTACAAAACTAGATTGTATAAACTTGTTTATACAGAGGAATTGCCAATTCCAATGTCTTTGTCACTTTGGTTCCACTTACTTTACAGAATAGTCATGAGGCAAATCAGTGGCCAAAACAGAAATAGTATACAGAAATAATCTGACTCTTAAGGAGTCTTTTTTCATGTTGTATCCAGTGTTTAACTATATTTGTTCCAGGTGCCTATGGTGCTGTGCTGGGCTAGTTAGTAATGTCTTCAACTTTTAAGATGCAATGTTAGCAAAAAACATATCTTTTATGTTACTTGTACTTGGAAATTTTTTGGAGTATTTGACACAACTATTCTTCCAACTCGACTATGTATTGCAATGAAAGAATGTTCTGGGCATGAGGGCAATGAAATAGACAGATACGGGAAGACACGTGATTCTTAACAACCTGCAGGTGGGTTATCCACTGTGTGGCTGTCCCACAAAAGATTTCTCATCCTAGAACAGCTTTTCCTTATAAGAATAGTATTTCCAAGGAGCTCTCCCTTTATACAAGTCAATCAGTCTCCAGATCTTGATTAAATGCCTTAGGTATGAGGCATTTGTGGTAGTAGTTAATATGTGTATATGGAGAATTCAAGGATGAGGAAGACAGAGCTCTAACCTTCAGTGTGTGGGCATTCTTGAAAGGTTTTAAAGCATGGGATTGCATTTCAATAGTTAGAAACAGGAAGAGTAAACTTCAGGTTGGGGAGAATGGTATATATTTGACTGGCTATAGGATAGTTGTAGTAGGAGCAGGAAGGAGGAAATAAGCATTAGAGACTGAAGAGAGAGTGCATAGGAGTTGGTAACTGCTTAGGTGTGGGGGTGGAGCAAAGGAGTGAAAGAAAAAATGATAAAGAACATTGGATTTGGTGATTAGGAGGTAATTTTTGATGTCTAGATGTGCAATATCAATAAAACAGCTGAAGATAGATGTTAAATTATAATGTATTAGGGGTGAGTGCATGAATAAAGAAGGGGTTTCAGTCTGTTCCTTGAGAACTTCTGTCAACACAGGGAAGGAAGGAGGGGAGGAATTGATTTTTTTTTTTTTTAATTTAAGGAAAAATGAACAGGTTTGAAGGCAAAAGAGAGGCACCTGAGGCAAGGTAGAGGTTAACAGAAAAAGTACAATTCATATAGAAAGGGGAAATGGAAAAGAATGAAGTGAGTTTACAAGTGGGAAAGTGGGAGGGCTAGGTTTGAACAGGAGGAGAGATGTCTGTTCTTGAGAAAAAGAGGAGAAAAAAAAAAAAAAGAGGAGGACAACTAATTATAATTAAGACCCACCCCCCCCCACCTGCCGATACTTAGAAACTCAGACTGGGGTGTCAGGGGAAGGGCTGGGGCTGAACTGGACAGCCACCAGAGCTATCAGTTTGGTAATTATGGATTTTATGGATCAGCCTAGAGAAAAATGCATTAAGGTTAGTGTGCTGTGAAAAATCATACAAATCCATGAGAAGTGGTATTTGGGTTCCATGTGCCTCCTCTTCTGTGAGTACAGGTGACTGAGTGGACTGCACTGTAGCTCTGACATGGCTTAGTTGGACAGGTCTAAATACACTCACTTCCACTAAGTGGCCCTCCCACAACTCTTGGCCTCAGAGCCTATATGATCTTTAGGATTGACTCAGGTTGGGGGTGTGGAATGATTGTGTGAGCAGTCTCTCTCTCTCTCTCTCTAGCTTACTATAAGTAGCTTGAGATGTCATTTAGAGGATCATAAAAGGAAAGCTTGCTCTAGGTAGGATTTAACAGAAATCAATCAGCACACAGAAAAGAAATAGAGGATATATATAGTCTTTCCTCTTCAATCCCTTTGTGAGGGAGATCTATAAACCACCATATGGTGGTTTAGAGCAGGTGTAAGAAGATGTTTAAGTTATAAAATTTAAATGGGAAGAATTACAAAAGCATAGATAGCAGAAAGTGGTTGACAGAACAAGGATAATTTAAGTTTTATGGGCCAAGTTTTGAATGGTTATTCATAGTTGAGTGTTAACAAGGTTAATTTAAATAGTTGATGTTATCTTTAGAGGATGTATATTTAATTGAAAGAATTCTGTAATGGCAAAATCACTTGAGTTGAAAGCCAGGAAAGGATTTTGTTTAGTTGCTAAGTTGTGTCTGTCTCTCCGTGGGATTTTCCAGGCAAGAATACTGAAGTGTGTTGCTCTTTACTTCTCCAGGAGATCTTCCTGGCTCAGGGATTGAATCTGAGTCTTCTGCATTGGCAGGCGGATTCTTTACTGAGCTACCTGGGAAGCCCAGGCTTAATTGTGGGTCTGGGTTTTCTAGAAACCAAGCCTGGGATCTTAATTTCCTTCAGCCTTATTTTTTTCATCTGAAAAATGATGGACATTCTATAACATTAAAGCTATAACATTCTATGATTCTAGACTCATTTAGAGAAGCGGCAAGAGGAGGCAGCCAGTGGTTCACACACTGGGGTCCACACACTGGGGCGGGGCTGGCTGTGTTTGGTGCTCGGGGACCCTGCTGCTTCTGCCCAGCTGGTGTTCTGTTGCACTGCATCCCACCTCACTCAGTCCGAAGCTGCCCTCACGGAGGTCTGGGTTGGAGGAGCGCCCAAGATGGCAGAACCCAAAATCCTTCAGCTCACATCTTCTCAGGAGTACACCAAAATTACAACTTTCTTCAGAACAATGATTGGTGAAAGTGTTGGGGAAATGTGTAATTTCCTCGGTTCTGTCTCATCGCAGCAAAAATTTGAAATGGCTGACCAGTGTTACAGCTTTGTTACAGCTCAGTTTTATTCAGAAAAACAAAGGATAGTACATCCTCGAGCTGTGAGGGCAGGCGACCTCCAAAGGAGAGGCCTCAATCCATCTTGGCTTGCTCCTTTTATGTGTTTTTCTACTCCCCACCTTGAGCTTGCCCTATGCAAATTGGGCTGGCCAAGAAGGGAGTGTGTTTGTTTCACCCAAGGTTCTCACTCTGTTCTGTGCATTTTCTGTTGTTCTGTTTTTGCAGGCTTTTCCCTTTCTTTGTCTTTTAGCCACCAATATTTTGGACTCCTTCTTCATTTTCTAACTACCTAATATTCCCCCCCTTCAAGAGATAGGAGGCCCAATTCTTTAGGAATAGGGCCATCGAGGTCTCTCTGACTAATTCCTGCTGAGCTGTGATGGTGAGGGTCATTGAGCCTGCCCCTCTTGCTAGTCTCAAGCCTCAGAGTTCGTATGGCAGTGTCCATCTAAGGGTGAGTGATATTTCTGTGGTAGGGTGTAGGTTTATATATCCCTGTTGAACTGGCACTGTATGTTGTAGCTTATTGACCTGGCAGAGACAAAATGGGTTAGGCAATTGATAATACACAGAGCAATCATAAGCAGCATCAATATGATGATAACAGGGATCAGTAGGGACATCAGCCAACTCCAAATCCTCCCTTTTCAGGAGAAGGATTCCCCAAAGGGAGATTGTAGCTGTCCTGAGAGTTCTCCAGCTTGTTCTTTGAGATCCTGTAGGAAATGAATGTTTTTCTTGAGGACTGTGAGACTTTACTTGGCTGGAGGTATTTACCCAGGAACAACACATCTCATTTGGGGATCAGGAGACCTAGCTCCTGTCTATTTTGGAGTACAACCTCTGCCAAGATCTGTTGGTTCTTTAGAGCTATCCTGAGAAATCTTATCCTCAGAAACTTAATTTTGGGTGTGTTTGTTAGAGTGGCACTCATTTGTAGTCCTGAATATGTATCTGAGATCTCCCAGGGGCTCACAGGTGTTCTGAATGTCCTTTTCTGTTTTTTTTCCATGGCTTGACTTGTGAGTAGTGAATCTAGGAGTCATGTCCTGGTACCTTGACTGCTGTGGGGGTAGAAAGTATTACATGGTAGGGGCCCTTCCATGTGCGCTGGAGTTGAGCCTTTGGGGACCCATCTTTCCAGACTTTAATTAGGACTTGAGTCCCTGGATCATATAGTGGTGGCTCTTTAGAATCTTTTGGTTCTGGTTCACACCCCACAAGTGTATATCCTGTTGGAGTTGCCCAATGGCCATGGTATTAGACCAGATGGTCTGAGCCTCTGGATCTAGGAAAAGGTCATTGACAAAATGAAAAGGTCTCCCATATAGCATTTCATAAGGACTAAGACCAACCTGTTCCTTAGGGGCAATACGGGTGTGGAGGAGAGCTATTTGTAAAGCCTCCTTCCATCCCAGGGAGGTCTCCATGGTTATCTTTTTTATTGCTGATTTTAAGAATTGGTTGGCTCTTTCTACTTTTCCTGAAAACTGAGGCCTCCAGGCACAATGGAGACAATAAGTAATGCCCAATGCTTAGAGAGCCGTTGGGTGACCTTAGAAGTAAATGATGTCCCATTGTCACTTTATAATGACCTGGGCAGAACAAATCTTGGAGTGATTTCATGGAGCAGTTTTTTTTTTTTACCACTTCCTCAGCCTTCTCAGTCTGGGTTGGAAAGTTTTCAATCCATCCTGTGAATGCATCTATCACGGCTAATAGGTATTTATACTCTTGAGAAACTGGCATCTGGGTGAAGTCCTTCTGCCAGTCCTCTCCTGGGTGGGTCCCACACTGTTGGATGGGCTGGGCCAGCTGGGGTCTTTGAGCTCCCTGAGGGTTGTTTAATTGGCAAGTGGGACAAGAGGAGACTACTTGCCTTATAGTCATTTGGAGGCCTGTTTCTCTGAAGGACCTTTCTAGTAATCTTTGGAGGGCCTTCTCCCCTAAATGAGTGGTGGCATGTAAGGAGTTAACCAACTTCTGTTGGAGGTTCCCAGGCAGAAAAAGGAGTCTGTCTTTTTGGAACCACCCCATATGATCTTATCGAAAGTCCTTACTCTTAGTTTTAAGAGTCTCACCTTCAGTGTATGAAGGAGTTTCTGGCAAATTAGTCCGTGGAACTAAGGTAGCAACCCCTATTAAGTCATTGTTCTGTAATGCTGCTTTCTTAGCTGCCTGATCGGCTGCTTGGTTCCCTCATGCCACTTCTGTGCTCCCTTTTTGGTGTCCTTTACAGGGGGAGGCTGAAATCTCAGTGAGCAGATGGATGGCCTCCAAGAGCCTAAGGATTTGATCACCATACTTGATTGGGGACACTCGGGTGGTCAGGTGGCCTTTTTATTTCCAAATAGCAGCGTGTGCATGTAGCACCAGAAAGGCGTACTTGGAGTCAATGTAAATGGCTACTCTTTCCTTTTCCCAGTTCTAAAGTTTGAGTCAGGGATATGAGCTCAGCTAATTGGGCTGAAGTACCTGCTGGCAAGGGTTTAGCCTCTGTGGTCTCAACATTAGAGACTACCACATATCCGGCTCTTTTCCCATCCAAGAC
This sequence comes from Bos indicus x Bos taurus, assembly GCF_003369695.1. NCBI lineage: Eukaryota > Metazoa > Chordata > Mammalia > Artiodactyla > Bovidae > Bos > Bos indicus x Bos taurus. The sequence goes on from NC_040076.1 coordinate 108,948,916, forward strand.
CAAGCTGCTTCCATCAATGTACCAGATTTCCTTAGGATTGGTCAGAGGATCTTCTGACAATCCCTCTCGGGGTTTTGTCCAGTGGTCCAAGGTCTCTAGGGAAGAGTGAAGGGGAAGAGAGACCCCTTGGGGGTAGGCAGGAAGGTAGCTGGGTTAAGAACCTTACAAAGGGATATAGTCAGGCCTGGATTTTCCATCAGCACTAGTTGATATCTGAGGATCCTTTGATCAGACATCCATAAATGGCCTCTCCCATTCAGGAGTTGTTTCACTTGGTGGCTGGTAAAAATAGTTAGTTTGCCCCCAAAAGAGAATTTTAAAGCATCTTCTATCAAGACTGCAATAGCTGCAAGGTTTTGGAAGCAGGGAGAGATCTCTTCCCAATAAGGAAGTAGGATACTCAAAGACCACCAGGAACTGGTGGGAAAATATTTGTCCATCCCAGCAATGAAGAAGTGCTCAGGTGAATCTTTTTGCAATTGTGTTTCCTGTAGCACCCCAAATGGTACATGTTTGGGAGGAGAAGACTCTGGAGTAGGAGGTCAGAACAGAGTAGGTAGCCCCTGTGTCAACCAAGAAATTCTCGGATCTATCTGCCACATCCAGTTGTACCCTTGGCTCCAGCCCCATGATGATTATCTGTAACAGGTGGGCTGGCTGGAGCTGGTGGCTTCAGTCCTGTTGAACCATCATGAGTGAAGGCTTGGTGCTTGACCTTGAAGCTCTTGGGTCCCCATGGCAGAGGGCCACCCAATATCCCAACTGATGGCATTTGTAGCAAGCCATTTTAGGAGATTTGTCATGGTTTGGACACTCTTTGGTCCAGTGTCCCTCCTGTCTACAGATTAGGCATTTGCCTCATGCCTTGTCCTTCAAAGGACTCAGCGGTTTGCCATAGGGCTTCCCTGGAGGGTGGCCAGCATCTGGGTATGTCTTGTCTCTTTCCTTCTCTCCCTTTCCTGGGCCTTGGCCTCCCTCTCCTGTTCTCTGTTATAAAAGGTATTGGTGGCTGTCTGGATCATCTAATCTAAAGAGGCATCAGGGTCCTGCTGCTGTAGCTGTTATAACTTTATCCTGATATCTGATGCACTTTGAGACAGGAATTTGTCCTTTAAAATCACCTGTCCCTCATAAGAGTTTAACTCCAGATTGGTAAACTTTTAGAGGGCCTCTTTCTGACTTTCCAGAAAGGCACTGGGGTTCTTCTTGAACTCCTGAGTTATTGCTGAGACCAGATACAGTCCCACAACTAATAGACTTCCTTCTATTTCCGTGGGTGGACTTTCATAGGGGTGAGTCTTTCTGAAGCTTATTCTACGCAGTACTGCTGCAACCTGAGCTCCAGGCATCCCCAGGTCAGGGTGCAGCTCCCCAGGCAGGTTGAGGCATGACAGCCTCCTGGAGATCGAATCCTCAGGCAAGTTGAGGCATGTTGATCTCCTGGGATCCCTGGACTGGTGGATTCCTGAGCATGTTGAGGTGTGACAACCTCTGGAGGACCAGATCCCTAGGCAGGTTGAGGCAGGTCGACCTCCTGGGATCCTGGGCTGGTGGATTCCTGAGCAGGCTGAGGCTTGACAACCTCCCAGGGACCAGATCCCTAGGCAGGTAGAGGCAGGTCGACCTCCTGGGACCACCCCCACCCCCACCCCAGGCCGGAGTTGGGCATCCCCAAGGTCTCCAGCATGACTAGTGCTGGGTAGGATTAAGGGGTTGTAATCTTAACTCATTATTGGTTTGTCCACCATGCATGGGAATAGATACCATGATATAAAGCAATCCAAGCCTGTGCTCTGAGACTGGGAACCTGGTGAAACAGTCATAAGCCTTATCCTCTTATTGCTCTGAGGGAATGTAAGTCCCTGATTTCTTCCCCTAGTCCTCCATAAGAGCAGTTTAGGGTGTTTCAAATGGTAAACACTTCATTGTCATAGACCCACTTTATTATTAGTATTTAAGTCACTTCAGTCGTGTCTGACTCTGTGTGACCCCATAGATGGCAGCCTACCAGGCTCCCCTGTCCCTGGGATTCTCCAGGCAAGAACACTGGAGTGGGTTGCCATTTCCTTCTCCAATGCATGGAAGTGCAAAATGAAAGTAAAGTCACTCAGTCGTGTCCAGCCCTCAGCGACTCCATGGACTGCAGCCTTCCAGGCTCCTCCGTCCATGGGATTTTCCAGGCAAGAGTACTGGAGAGGGGTGCCATTGCCTTCTCCGAGACCCGCTTTGGTAATAACAGATGTAATGACAAAGGAGTAGGTTATCTTGTCTTGTTAGGGGCATTGAGTGAAGTTACTCAGTCGTGTCTGACTCTTTGCGACCCCATGGACTGTAGCCTGCCAGGCTCCTCTGTCTATGGGATTTTCCAGGCAAGAGTACTGGAGTGGGTTGCCATTTCCTTCTCCAAGGGATCTTCTGACCCAGGGATTGAACCTGGGTCTCCTGCATTGCAGGCAGACGCTTTACCATCTGAGCCACCAGGGAAGCCCAGATGTGCTAAGAAGAAGAGTATTTTAATAATAGGTTCAGTGGAGCTGTGTTGCCTACAAGAGGGCAGGGTCCTTGTTGTAGGAGTTAGTAAGTAGCTTAAGGACAAAATGATAAGAGGCAACAGACCAGATGTTTGATAAAAGTGGAGAACTGAAAGTGAAGTCGCTCAATTGTGTCTGAATCTTTGGACCCTACGGATTATACCCTACCAGGCTCCTCTGTACATGGGATTTTCCAGGCAACAGTACTGGAGTGGGTTGCCATTTCCTTCTCCAGGGGATCTTCCTGACCCAGGGATCGAACCTGGGTCTCCCACATTGCAGGCAGATGCGTTACCATCTAAGCCAGCAGGGAAGCATAAAAATGGAGTGGAGATTTAATCTGGGGTTATGTTTGTAGCTTTAGGAGAAGGGTGGTAAGGGTTTGGGCCCAAATAGCCTGCAGAGCTAACTCCCAAAGTGGCAAACATTGTCCCTGGAAGCCCAATTGCCTTTGAAGGAATGCCAACAGATGGACTTCTAGCAGGCATCATGTGCCTGTCACTCATCCTAGTGGGTTCACTGAGAGATGTTATTGTTGCATATGTTGTAGGAAACGTAGAAGATGAAGGCCTGAATATCTAGAGGGATTGGGTATTTTACAGTATTTCCTTCCAAGGGCCAGCTATTTTCTCATTGTCCCTCCAGAAGATTGTAGAGGCAACACTGTGGGCCAGGACTGGGCTCAGGAAAAGAGCATGAAAAAGGAGGGAAGGGGGCAGGACACAACTTTTGAAAGAATGACGTAGCCCAGTTCAGTTTATTTCAGTTGCTCAGTCGTGTCCAACTATTTGCGACCCCATGGACTACAGCATGCCAGGCTTCTCTGTCCATCACCAACTCTCAGAGCTTACTCAAATTCATGCCCATCAAGTTGGTGATGCCATCCAACCATCTCACCCCCCTGTCATCCCCTTCTCCTCCCACCTTCAATATTTCCTAGCATCAGGGTCTTTTCAAATGAGTCAGAGGTGGCCAAAGTATTGGAGTTTCAGCTTAAGCATTAGTCCTTCTAACAAATATTCAGGACTGATTTCCTTTAGGATAGACTGGTTGGATCTCCTTGCAATCCAAGGGACTCTCAAGAGTCTTCTCCGACACCACAGTTTAAAAGCATCAATTCTTTAGCACTCAGCTTTCTTTATAGTCCAACTCTCACATCCATACATGATTACTGGAAAAACTACAGCTTTGACTAGATGGACCTTTGTTGGCAAAGTAATGTCTCTGATTTTTAATATGCTCTCTAGGTTGGTCATAGCTTTTCTTCCAAGGAGCAAATGTCTTGTAATTTCATGGCTACAGTCACTATCTGCAGTGATTTTGGAGCCCAGCAAAATAAAATCTCTCACTGTTTCCATTATTTCTTCATTTATTTGCCATGAAGTCATGGGACTGGATGCCATGATCTTAGTTTTCTGAATGTTGAGCTTTAAGCCAACTTTTTCACTCCCCTCTTTCACTTTCATCAAGAGGCTCTTTAGTTCTTCTTCACTTTCTGCCATAAGGGTGGTGTCATCTGCATATCTGAGGTTATTGATATTTCTCTCGGCAATCTTGACTTCAGCTTGTGGTTCATCCAGTCTGGCATTTTGCATGATGTACTCTGAATTTAAGTTAAATAAGCAGGGTGACACCATACAGCCTTGATGTATTCCTTTCCCAATTTTGAACTAGTCCGTTGTTCCATGTCCAGTTCTAACTGGTGCTTCCTGACCTGCATAAAGATTTCTCAGGAGGCAGGTCAGAGGGTCTGGTATTCCCATCTCTTTAAGAATTTTCCATAGTTTTTTGTTTTTTTTTTTTTTTGTGATCCACACAGTCAAAGGCTTTGGTGTAGTCTATAAAGCAGAAGTAGATGTTTTTCTGGAACTCTTGTGCTTTTTTGATGATCCAGCATATATTGGCAATTTGATCTCTGGTTCCTCTGCCTTTTCTAAATCCAGCTTGAACATCCGGAAGTTCACAGTTCACGTGTTGTTGAAACCTGGCTTGGAGAATTTTGAGCATTCCTTTACTAGCATGTGAGATGAGTGCAATTCTGTAGTAGTTTGAGCATTTTTTGGCATTGCCTTTCTTTGGGATTGGAATGAAAACTGACTTTTTCCAGTCCTGTGGCCACTGCTGAGTTTTTCTAATTTGCTGGCATATTGATTGCAGTACTTTCACAGCATCATCTTTCAGGATTTGAAAGAGCTCAACTGGAATTCCAGCACCTCCACTAGCTTTGTTCATAGTGATGCTTTCTAAGGCCCACTTGACTTCACATTCCAGGATGTCTGGCTCTAGGTCAGTGATCACACCATCATGATTATCTGGGTTGTGAAGATCTTTTTTGTACAGTTCTTCTGTGTATTCTTGCCATCTCTTCTTAGTATCTTCTGCTTCTGTTAGGTCCATATCATTTCTGTCCTTAATTGAGCCCATCTTTGCATGAAATGTTCCCTTGGTATCTCTAATTTTGTTGAAGAGATCTCTAGTCTTTCCCATTCTATTGTTTTCCTCTATTTCTTTGCACTGATCACTGAGGAAGGCTTTCTTATCTCTCCTTGCTATTCTTTGGAACTCTGCATTCAAATGCTTGTCTCTAAATCTGAACAAATCCACCTCTTACCTATTGCTGTGTCTCTCACTGAATTTTTTTGCAATGAGTCATCAAGACCCTGAGCTTAATTAGGTCCTAAAGCCAGGCACCGCGGGTTTTGTCTGGGCTCAGATCCTGGTTGGACATGACTGAGGACTAAGCATAGCACAGAGTCCCTGCCACATGGGTGTAAGTACTAACCTTAGGTAAACAGTTTCAAACACAACTTTCAGAAATGGAAAGATGATGTCCTGCCCAGTACTTTGTAAACAGTGGCATAGATGGCAAAAGGAGCTGAAGGACAGGAGAAAAAAGCAGTGGGAAAAACATGCCAAGGAACCCCTTTCTTAACTTGCTGGAAAAAACTACTAAATACCTGTCCTGTGCCCACAGTTTTCATTGGCCTTATCCTTGGTACAAAGGAGGTTAAGGACAGAAGAACCCTCACCTGCTTGGGCAACAGCTACTAGAGTGCAGAGGATAGTGGAGCCTTCGCGACACACTGGGTAGTAGCCTCTCCAGAGTCCCTCATTTGAACCCACTGCCACTCACCTGTTTGCAGGGAGTTCAAGGAACCAAGAAACAAGAGTGAAGTCGCTCAGTCGTGTCTGACTCTTTGTGACCCCATGGACTGTTGTGGGGTGACCCCTACCAGGCTCCTCTGTCCATGGGATTTTCCAGGCAATAGTACTGGAGTGGATTGCCATTTCCTTCTCCAGGAGATCTTCCCGACCCAGGGATCGAACCTGGGTCTCCCACATTGTAGACAGACGCTTTACCGTCTGAGCCACCAGGGAACTAGAAACAAGAACTAGGAACAAGAAACAAGAGACTGTAAAAGAATTAAGATTTTGTTAGTCGTATGTCCTTCCAGCCATAGGAGTGAGGACCTCCTACCTTAACTGGAGGACTTCTGGAATCTGAGACTGAGCAGTGTGAGCTTTCTACCAAATTTGTTTTTGCTGTTCCAGTTTCCAGCACACTGTGCTTCTTGTCAATTCTACTTTGCTGGGTTTTCTTCGTGTTCAGCTTCCACTGTGTGAAGTTTTGCCAAGCTGGGCTTCTGCTGTGTTTGGCCTCCACCTTGGACTGAGCCGAGGTTGTTTCATCCAGGTTAAATCCGAGTCACAGCAACAGATATGTCAGGGGAATGTGTAATTTCCTTGGTTCTGACTTGCCACAGCAAAAATTTGAAATGACTGACTGTGTTACAGCTTGGTTACAGCTCAGTTTTATTTGGAAAAACAAACGATTGTATACCCTTGAGGTGTGAGGGTGGGCCACCCCCAAAGGAGAGGTGTCAATCTGTCTTGGCTTCCTCCTTTTATGTGTTGTCTCCTCTCCACCTTCAGCCTGCCCTATGCAAATCGGGCAGGCCAAGAAGGGGGTGTGTTTGTTTCACCTGAGGTTCTCACTCTGTTCTGTGGATTTTCTTTTGTTCTGTTTTCGCAGGCTTTCCCCTTTCTTTGTCTTTTAGCCACTACTGTTTTGGACTCCTTTTTCCTATTCTAACTACCTAACAAAAGAAAACTGGAACCCTCTAGAAAGTATCCCAAATAACTAAATACATAAAGAAGCAGCCACAAGAAGACAGGTGGGAAGGGCAGACTTGTGATATATTCCAATTCTATGATGCCCCTCTCCCACCCGCTGTGGTGTCACGCAAATTGGGGAGTAATTATATTTCATAGGGTCTTCCACAGGAGTGAGAGTTCTGACCCCATGTCAGGCTTCCCAGCCCAGAGTTCCAGCATTGGCAAGATGATCCCCAACAGCATTTGGCTTTGAAAGCCAGTGGGGCTTAATTATAGGAGCTGCACAGGACTGAGGGAACTAGAAACTTGATCCTTAAAGGGTGCACACAAAATCTCACAGGCTCAGGGAACCAGGGCAAAAGCAGTAATTTGATAGGAGCCTGGGCCAGACCTACTTGCTGGTCTTGGAGAGTCTCCTGAAGAGGAGGGGGCAGTGGTCTTACCCTGGAAACATAGACACTGGCAGCAGCCATACTGGGTGGCAGCTGTATTTGGAAACTCTTTCTACCCAGTAGAAACTGGTGCTGAGGTGAACAGGACCATCCGTCTAGCTCAGGGGATCCTCTACCCCCAGGCCTGGGGCCAGTTCCAGGCCACATGGCAGGAGGTGAGCAGTGGGTAAGTGAACGAATCTTCATCTGCTACTCCCCATCACTGCCCATGGCTCACATTACTGGTTGTTGTTCAGTCACCAAACTGTGTCTGACTCTTTACGACCCCATGGACTGCAGCATACCAGGTGTCCTGTCCTTTACTATCTCCCAGAGTTTGCTCAAATTCATATCCATTGAGTTGGTGATGCTGTCTAACCATCTCAGCTTCTGTCTCCCCCCTTCTCCTTTTGCTTTCAATCTTTCCTAGCATCAGGGTCTTTTCCAAGTTGGCTTTTGTATCAGATGGTAAAAGTATTGAAACTTCAGCTTCAGTCTCAGTCTTTCCCATGAATATTCAGGATTGATTTCCTTTAGGATTGACTGGTTTCATCAGCACATTATGGGTCCCTGGTGTCAAAATTGTTGGGGACCACTGCTCTAGCTCATGAGTGCCAAGACCTGGCCCCACCCAACATCCTGCAGGCACCAGTACTGGGACCTCTCAGGCCAAACAGTGCATTGGCTGGGGATACGGCCAGTCTGCCCAGGTGGTGCTAGTGGTAAAGAACCCACCTACCAGTGCAGGAGTCATGAGATGCAGGTTAGATCCCTGGGTTGGGAAGATCCCCTGGAGGAGGGCACTGCAACCCATTCCAGTGTTCTTGGAGAATCCCATGGACAAAGGAGCCTGTCAGGCTACAGTTCATAGGGTCACAAAGAATCAGACACAACTGAAGTGACTTATCATGCAGGCATGAATGTGCTCAAAATATAAAAAAAAAAATATATTGCAGACCACACCCTTCAGCACCCCATCCACCTAGGCTGCCAAAAGACTAAAGAGCCCAGGTAAATTCCCTGGTAGTCCAGTGGTTAGGACTCCCCACTTCAACTGCAGGAGGCACTGGTTCAGTCCCTGATTGGGGAAATAAGATCCCACATGCCTAGCAGTGAAGCGAAAAAAAAAAAAAAAAAAGACTAGAGCCCACAGTCACCTCTAGACTCTGCCTTGCCCACCAGAGGGCACACACCAGATGCAAGAAAACTATGATCCCAAAATGCAGGCCAGACCCTACCCTAGGACAAGCTGGGTCCTAGCCTTGCCCTCTAGTAGGCCAACCCAACTTTTAGGACACTCCAACCCCATAACCAGTTGTGTCAGGAAACACAACCCCTCCACCCCCAAACCTACCACCATTGATCTTAAACAAACTCTGGGACCCCTGGGCCCTGCAGCCAGATTCCAGGAACCAGCTCTTCTTGCTAGCAGTCTGTCACTAACTCTAGGATCTGGCTTCACTGCCCGTGGGTGGGGAACAGTTCCAGAGTCTTTGTGACCCCGACTGCCTACTAGTGAGCCAGTCCACCCTGGGCACCCTAGGATTCTGCATCCAGCCAATCCCTGACCAGGTCCTGCTAATCAGCAGGCAGCAGCATCCGAACAAGGCAGGGCCTGGCAACCAACCAGACTAGGGGCTAATCAAGCCCACCAGACAGTCCATATAGTCAACCAACACAACAGAAGTACCCACATAGCCCTCTTAGGAGAAACTTTTAGAGCATATAGCATGGGTAATGAGAGGAAGAGACTATGCGAGGATGCATTGCATATTTCCTACAGAAGGCCACTTTTCCAAGACCAAGAAAGGTAACTAACTTACCACATACATAAAAATACAAATGTACTCAGAATGATCAAGGTTGGCCAGACTGTCACTGTGCATCAGAGATGTGGTGAAAAGACCACTGAAGGAAGAATTAGATGGTCTGTATGTTACGCCAGTTCTGCCCTTGTCAGCTTTGTCACATAAGCTCTGTGAGCTCTAGTGTGGTAGGCAGAATAATGTCCCTCTCTTCACTCCCAGCTATATGTCCAAGTCCTAACCTCTGTAACATGTAATACATCATGTTACATAAGAAAAGGAAATTTGCAGATAGAATTAATGTAACAAACCTTAAAATAGGGAGAGCATCCTAGATTTAAGTGTCCTTAAAAGTGAAAGAGGAAGGCGGATTACAGACATCTGAGGACAGAAGAAAATGCAGAAGAGATTTGAAGTTTGAGAGGAACTTGACCCATAATTGCTGGCTTAGAAGATGGAGGAAGCTGACTACAAACCAAGGAATGTGGGGCCGTGTAGAAGCTGGGAACATCCCTCAGCAGACTGCCAGCAAGGAAACAAGGAACTCAGTTCTATAACTGTAAGGAACAACCTGAATGGGCAGGGAAATGACTTTTTTCTTAAAGACTCCAAAAAGAAATTAGCCCTGCTAGCACCTTGATATTAGCCTGGTGAAACCCATGCCAAATTTCTACCTACAGAACTGCAAAATAACAAATCTGTGTTGCTTTAAGCCACTAAGTCTCTGAAAATTTGTTATAGCAGTGAAAGAAAATGTAGATACCTACTTTCTTCATCTATAAATGAATGGGAGTAATAATAATAGTAATTATGTTCTATTTGTCTCCATATGATGTTATTATAAAAGATAACATGATATTAGCAAGAATGGCAGATAGAGAGCCCTGAAAATCTACTCTCCCCAAAAAACAGTGGGAACACTGGCAAAAACTGTCAAAATCAATGTTTTCAAAACTGTTGATATTAGCCAAAGGCTTGCAACAATTCAAAGAGTATTCAAGAAAAAAACAGCTGAATCTTGTTAAGAACTTTGAGCTTTGTACTTGCCCTATTTTCATTTTCTTTTTACCAGCTTTACAGTAGCTTTGAAAACCAAATAAAATATTTAACGCAAAACAAAGCAGAAATGTCTCTTTTGCTGTCTCGTACACAGGGTTATTGTTACCATCTTTAACAGTCTTATGGACTCTGTGGGAGAGGGAGAGGGTGGGAAGATTTGGGAGAATGGCATTGAAACATGTAAAATATCTTGTATGAAATGAGTCGCCAGTCCAGGTTCAATGCACGGTACTGGATGCTTGGGGCTAGTGCACTGGGACGACCCAGAGGGATGGTATGGGGAGGGAGGAGGGAGGAGGGTTTAGGAGGGGGAACACATGTATACCTGTGGTGGATTCATTTTGATATTTGGCAAAACTAATACAATTTTGTAAAGTTTAAAAATAAAATAAAATTGTAGTTGGGAAAGAAAAAAAAAAACAAAGCCGAAATGGATGAATTTAGGAACAAAAAAGGCAAAAGACATATATAAAACATATCAAAAGGGTAGATATAAATCCTGTCTTATTGTGGTAATTATGTAAATACAAGGGATTAAAAGGCAGAGATTGGCAAAATGGATAAAAAGACAGGATCCAGTTATGTGATGAATATAAAAGACACTCTTCAGATTCAATGACACAAATAGATTGAAAGTAAAAAGGTAGAAAAAGATACATTATGCAAACAGTAGCCAAAAGAGAGCTAGAGTAGCTATACTAAGAGCAGACAAAATAGACTATTAAAAAATTGTTACTTGATGCAAAAATAAAAACACTCTCTAATGATGAAAGGGTCAACCATCAAAAAACAAATGAAATCATAGAAGCTTATAAGCACTTAATAATGGAGACCCCAAATGTAGAAAATGTGATAGAATTAAAGGAAAAAAAATAGACAGTTTAATAACACTAAAGAATTGCAAACTAGAGAGAAGGCCAACAAGGAAATAGAAGACTTGAACAACATTATCAATCATCCAGACCCAACAGAATAGAACACTCCACCCCCTAAAAGTAGAATACATATTTTTTTTCAAGTGCATATAAAATATTCTTTAGGATAGACCATATGTTAGGCCATAAAACAAATGTCAGTAAATTTAAAAGGACTAAATTCAAATGTTCTCTAATTATGTGGAATAAAATTAGGACTGATTAATAAAAGACATTTTGGGAAACTCACAAATATGTGGAAATCAAACACACTTTTAAATATTCAGTGGGTGAAAGGAGAAATCATAAGGGCAATTAGAAAATACTTTGATATGAATGAATAAAAACACAACAAACGTATGGCGTGCAGCTAAAGCAGTGCTTAGAAATTTGTAGCTGTAAATGCTTATATTAACAAAGAAGAAAGATCTCCAAATAAACCAACTTTTTGTCTTAAGAAACTAGATAAACAAGAGCAAAGCAAACCTAAAAGAAGCATAAGAAAGGAAATAATAAAGATTACAGTGGAAATAATAAGTTAAAAGAGAAAAATAGAGAAAAATCAACAAAACCAGAAGTTGGTTATTTCACTACACTGGCAAACATTAAAAGGAATAAGAGGATTATAAGGGAATACTATGAACAATTATATGACAACAAATAAGATAACCAAGATGAAATGGATATGTTTATACTCAAGAGAACTGTGTATAGGGTATAGTACACAAAATGAAAACTTGCCCATTCAAAACTTGCATATGAATGGTCATTGCAACATTATTCATAGTAGCCAAAAAGTAAAAAATAATATAAATATCAAATATGTTATAACATAAATAATAAAATATGGTATAATCCTATATAATTCAGTCAATAAAAAGTACTGAAGTAATAATAAGTGCTACAACACATACAACATGGATAAAGCCAGGAACAAAAGGCCACGTATTCCATTTGTATTAAATATCCAGAATAGATACACAGAGACAGGCAGTAGATTAGTGGTTGCTGGGTGTAGGGGATGGGGAGGTCTGCTAATTGTTTATTTGAGGAGTGATGAAAATATTCTGGAATTAGATAATGGTGAGGACTTGGGTTAGTTTTCTAAGGCTGTGAGGCAGATTGCCATAAATTTAGTGGTTTAAAACAACAGAAATTTATTCTCTCACAGTTTTGGAGGCAAGAAGTCCAAAATCAAGATGTCAGCAGTGTTGGTTCTTTCTGTAGAGACTCTGAGGAAGAATCTGTTCACCATGACTTCTTTCCTAGCTTTTAATGGCTGCTGGAAATTCTCATCATTCCTCAGCTTATGAACATTCCAATCTCTGCTTCCACTTTGTAAAAAAAATTATTTTATTTTTGGCTGTGCTGCATCTTCACTGCCGCATGGGCTTTTCTCTAGTTGCAGTGAGCGGGGCTACCCTGTAGTTGTAGTGAGCAGGCTTCAGCAGTTGTGGCTCCCAGCCTCTGCAGCACAGGTTCAATGGTTGTGGCACACAGGCTTAGTTGCTGTTCAGCAAGTGGGATCTTTCTGGACCAGGATCTCCTTCATTGGCAGGCGGATTGTTTACCACTGAGTCACTAGGGAAACCCCACTTTTTTTCCATTAATTTTTTAAAAAATAATTGAGGTATAGCTGATTTGTTTTGTTAATTACTGCTATATAACAAAATGACTCATATATATACATGTATGTATGTATACATATTCTTTTTCATATTCTTTTCCATTATGGCTTATCACAGGATATTTGAAAATAGTTTCCTATGCTATACAGTAGGACTTTGTTGTTTATCCATTCTATACATACCAGTTTGCATCTGCTAATCCCAAGCTGTCAATCAGTTCTCTATATCTGTGATTCTGTTTCTGTTTCATAGACAGTTTCATTTATGTCATATGTTAGATTTCACATGTAAGTGATCTCAGATGGTGTTTGTCTTTCTCTTTCTGACTTACTTCACTTAGTATGATAATGTACTTCACTTAGTATGGTAATCTCTAGTTGCACCCATGTTGCTGCAAATGCATTATTTTGTTCTGTTTCTTGGCTAAGCACTATTCTGTTGTATATATATTTTACCGCATCTTCTCTATTCACTTGTTTGTCAGTGGACATTTAGGTCTTGGCTATTGTGAATAGTTCTGCCTTCGTCTATGCATCACCTTATGCTTTGTGTTTCTTCTCGTTTGTATCTTCTGACAAGAGCACTTGTCATTGGATTTAGGGCCCACTGGGATAATCCAGGATAATTTCATCCTGAGATCCTTAACTACATCTACAACTAAATTAACTACAATCTTAAGGTCATATTCAGTGGTTCCAGGTGGACTTATTTCTTGGGGGACTGTTATTCAATCTACCACATGATTGTGCATATTGTATCATATTTTGCCATTTTACATTTATTTTGAAAACAGTTTTTAATGGATATAAATAAAGGTCGAAGATCTCTAAGCTTTTAATGTTCCTGCTATCTTCCCTTTATTTTTTTGGCACACAGTCTATATAACAGATACAAGCAAATAATGTAATTTTCAGGTAGTTATAATGTATCAGTTTTCAGAGTCTAATTTCTCAGTAACTTCTTTATTAATATAGCTATATCCATAATCACTTACAAGGTACTTACCATGTGAGATTTAAGATGAAAGTAATTATTGACCTGAAAGAATAAAATGGAAGACCAGTACTCATGAGCAGTTGAGAGTAAATGAATAAAATTTTACCTTCCTTTTTGAGGACCAGCACCAGACATTGGGGCTTTATTTAAAACAAGACTTGGATTCTGATTACCTATACATTCTTTCATTCTTAAAAAAATTTGTTTTTAAGAAAAAAAATACATTTTTTTAAGAAAAATAATCTTAACATATAAGATTGTGCAAGTTTAAAGTGTACAATTTTCATTCTCTTTAAAATACAATTTCAATTGTATTTTACTGTGAAGATATTAACACAGAAGCCAACTGGAGAAAAAAAGTATATGTTAATGTATTGCTTCAGTTTTGGATGAATGTTAAAAGTGTTAAACCCTTGGTGCTTTTTTGGAACAACTTGGTTTTCTTCCTCCACAAATAACAAAGGTAGGTTCTCATCTGTGAAATATGCATATTTGGATAATAGGCATATGACCAAAATATATGCTTATCTTTTCCCCTGTGAAGTCTATGTCGGTGGTTCTTTTTTCCTTGTCCATTGAAAATGTTTGATTTGGGGGGTTTTATTTATAATGACTGAGTCATTTTCAGTTTATTTTTTGTTACAGATAAAATAATTTTATACTATTTTGCTGGTTGCTTACAGAACTACAATGTTTACATTAAATCTCTTACATACCCCTTCCTTCATGTATTAGATATTATTTATTTTATTCTTTTGTTCTTCATCTGAAACTACTGATAAGTATTCAGTACCTTCTGTCTAATGTTACAAGGAAAAACAAAAATATAAAAAGTTGCACTTTTCTTAAGGAGTAAAGACATATGGCCATGGAAATGGTATTTTTAAAATTAGAGTGAACTTTAGAGAACACTTACTTAAAGATGAGAAAACTGAGGCTTAGAAAGGTTAAGTGAATTACCTGAGGTCACAGTTTTAGTTAGTGGTCAATTCAGTATAGAACTCCACTATATCTTGTTTCTTTATCATATAATGGGTAAAAAGTCTATGTCATAGTACATGACTAAGTGCTAAAGTATATGGGTGCAGAGGCAACCCACTCTGGTACTCTTGCCTGGAAAATCCCATGGATGGAGGGGCCTGGTAGGCTGCAGTCCATGGGATTGCGGTGAGTCAGACATGACTGAACGACTTCACTTTCACTTTTCACTTTCATGCACTGGAGAAAGAAATGGCAGCCCACTCCAGTGTTCTTGCCTGGAGAATCCCAGGGATGGGGGAGCCTGGTGGGCTGCCCTCTATGGGGTCGCACAGAGTTGGACACAACTGAAGCAATGCGGCAACAGCAGCAAGATGATTTAGTTTTCCTCTATTTCCTTGCATTGATCTCTGAGGAAGGCTGTCTTATCTCTCCTTGCTATGCTTTGGAACTCTGCATTCAGATGCTTATATCTTTCCTTTTCTCCTTTGCTTTTCGCTTCTCTTCTTTTCACAGTTATTTGTAAGGCCTCCCCAGACAGCCATTTTGCTTTTTTGCATTTCTTTCCCATGGGGATGGTCTTGATCCCTGTCTCCTGTACAGTGTCAAGAACCTCCATCCATAGTTCATCAGGTACTCTGTCTATCAGATCTAGTCCCTTAAATCTATTTCTCACTTCCACTGTATAATTATAGGGATTTAATTTAGGTCATACCTGAATGGTCTAGTGGTTTTCCCTACTTTCTTCAATTTCAGTCTGAATTTGGCAATAAGGAGCTCACGATCTGAGCCACAGTCAGCTCCCGGTCTTGTTTTTGCTGACTATATAGAGCTTCTCCATCTTTGGCGGCAAAGAATATAATCAATCTGATTTCGGTGTTGACCATCTAGTGATGTCCAATTGTAGAGTCTTCTCTTATGTTGTTGGAAGAGGGTGTTTGCTATGACAAGTGTGTTCTCTTGGCAAAACTCTATTAGCCTTTGCCCTGCTTCATTTTGTACTCCAAGGCCAAATTTGCCTGTTCCCCCAGGTGTTTCTTGACTTCCTACTTTTGCATTCCAGTCCCCTATAATGAAAAGGACATCTTTTTTGGGTGTTAGTTCTAAAAGCTCTTGTAGGTCTTCACAGAACCATTCAACTTCAGCTTCTTCAGCATTACTGGTTGAGGCATAGAGACTTGGATTACTGTGATATTGAATGGTTTGCCTTGGAAATGAACAGAGATCATTCTGTTGTTTTTTAGATTGCATCCAAGTACTGCATTTCGGAATCTTTTGTTGGCTACTCCATTTCTTCTATGGGATTCCTGCCCACAGTAGTAGATATAATGGTATGAACCTAACAGAAGCAGAAGATATTCAGAAGAGGTGGCAGGAATACACAGAAGAAACGTACAGAAAAGATCTTCATTACCAAGATAATCACAATGGTGTGATCACTCACCTAGAGCCAGACATCCTGGAATGTGGAGTCAAGTGGGCCTTAGAAAGCATCACTATGAACAAAGCTAGTGGAGGTGATGGAATTCCAGGTGAGCTATTTCAAATCCTGAAAGACGATGCTGTGAAAGTGCTGCACTCAATATGCCAGCAAATTAGGAAAACTCAGAAGTGGCCACAGGACTGGAAAAGGTCAGTTTTCATTCCAATCCCAAAGAAAGGCAATGCCAAAGAATGCTCAAACTACCGCACAATTGCACTCATCTCACACGCTAGTAAAGTAATGCTCAAAATTCTTCAAGCCAGGCTTCAGCAATACGTTAATTGTGAACTTCCAGATGTTCAAGCTGGTTTTAGAAAAGGCAGAGGAACCAGAGATCAAAGTGCCAACATCTGCTGGATCATCGAAAAAGCAAGAGAGTTCCAGAAAAACATCTATTTCTGCTTTATTGACTGTGCCAAAGCCTTTGTCTGTGTGGATCACAACAAACTGTGGAAAATTCTGAAAGAGATGGGAATACCAGACCACCTGACCTGCCTCTTGAGAAATCTGTTTGCAGGTCAGGAAGCAACAGTTTGAACTGGACATGGAACAACAGACTGGTTCCAAATAGGAAAAGGAGTACATCAAGGCTGTATATTGTCACCCTGTTATTTAACTTATATGCAGAGTACATCATGAGAAACACTGGGCTGGATGAAGCACAAGCTGGAATCAAGATTGCTGGGAGAAATATCAATAACCTCAGATAGGTAGATGACACCACCCTTATGGCAGAAAGTGAAGAGGAACTCAAAAGCCTGTTGATGAAGGTGAAAGAGGAGAGTGAAAAAGTTGGCTTAAAGCTCAACATTCAGAAAACAAAAATCATGGCATCTGGTCCCATCACTTCATGGGATATAGATGGGGAAACAGTGGAAACAGCGTCAGACTTTATATTTTTGGGCTCCAAAATAGCTGCAGATGGTGATTGCAGCCATGAAATTAAAAGACGCTTACTCCTTGGAAGGAAAGTTATGACCAACTTAGATAGCATATTCAAAAGCAGAGATATTACTTTGGCAACAAAGTTCCGTCTAGTCAAGGCTATGGTTTTTCCAGTGGTCATGTATGGATGTGAGAGTTGGACTATAAAGAAAGCTGAGTGCCGAAGAATTGATGCTTTTGAAGTGTGGTGTTGGAGAAGACTCTTGAGAGTCCCTTGGACTGCAAGGAGATCCAACCAGTCCATCCTAAAGGAGATCAGTCCTGGGTGCTCATTGGAAGGACTGATGCTAAAGCTGAAACTCCAATACTTTGGCCACCTCATGTGAAGATTTGACTCATTGAAAAAGACCCTGATGCTGGGAAGGATTGGGGGCAGGAGGAGAAGGAGACGACAGAGGATGAGATGGCTGGATGGCATCACTGACTTGATGGACATGAGTTTGGATAAACTTCAGGAGTTGGTGATGGCAGGGAGGCCTGGTATGCTGCGATTCATGGGGTTGCAAAGAGTCAGACACGACTGAGTGACTGAACTGAACTGAAGATGATTTAGTAGGTCAAGGATAAAAGACATAGGTTTGGTTGAGAGAGGGTGAAGTAGGCTTCTTAGAGAATTGAGATCTGAGCTTGAAGGATCTGGATAGGTGGAGCAGAGAAGATCTTCCAGATTAGAAATGCTGACAACTGGAGGAGAAATGCTGTCAGCGGAGACTGGAGCAGTTTGGATTCTGAAAGAGGCCGCTGGACATCTTAGTCCATCTCTAACTTGCATGCATCTGTCTGGACATGAGAAGGTTTGGGAGAGCCTTCAAGAGAGGCGTTGTGGAGTAGGAGAAGGAGCACAGCATTCAGAGTGAGACACACCTTTTCATTTCCTGGCGTCTCTGTCTAGTAGTTCAAGGCCCTTGAGCAAGGTTCTTAACCTTTGTAGTTCTGTTTCCTTTTCTGGAAAATGGAACTAATAGTATCTTCTTCGTAAAGCTCTGGAAGATTGAATAAAAAAGTATGTGAAGAGTCTAGTACAGTGCTGGGCATGAAGTATGTCCTCACTTTAAATATATATGTATATTTAAAATTGAAATATAGTTGACACTCAGTGTTGTGGTAGTTTCTGGTATATCACAAAGTGATTAGATTATGAATATACATTATGTATAATATATATTATTTTTCATACTTTTTTTTTCTATCGGGTTGGCCAGAAAGGTTGTTTAGGTTTAAAAACCTGAATGAACTTTTTGACCAACCCAATATTATGGTTTTACTGTTCTCATTATATTGTGGGCATAGTTATTACTATTATTTTCTAAGTATCTGGAGGATGACTAATAAGAATGCATGGTTCTTGAGAGATTTATTTCTCCTGTGCATTGCCTAGTTATGTTCACTACAATTTTGAACTACATAATAAGTTTAAAAGATGTGGTCTATTTGAAGCAAACATCCCTGGGTTCATGCTTAGCTGGATACTTTCTATCTGTGCCCTTTAAAAAGTCAGGTGGCTTTCTGAGTTTGCTTCCTTTTCTGTAAAATGAGACTATAAGTACCTTGTGGGATTAGAGTTATATTTTAGGGCTACAAAGTGAATAGCATATACTAAGTACTTAATACATAGCAGTCATTGTTATTGTTGTTCTCTCTGTAGAACTTCTGGCTACATTAATCATTCTGTCCTGTTTATCAAGTTTAAGAGACCCCTTGAGTCATTTTCTCAGCATTGAAATAAACTTTCCCAAGAAATGTAATGCCCCTTTCCACCCACATGGAAGAACAACTAACATTCACGTACTTTTTTTTTTTTAGAACCAGTTCTTTTTCTTTTTTTAAAATTAATTTCTTTTAATTGGAGGATAATGACTTTACAATATTGTGGTTGTTTTTGCCATGCATCAACATCAATCAGCCACAGGGATATGTGTCCTCCACATCCTGAACCCTCCCTCCCACCTCCCTCCCAACCATATCCCTCTGGGTTGTCCCAGAGCACCGGCTTTGGGTGCCCTGCTTCATGCATCAAACTTGCACTGGTCATCTATTTTACACATGGTAATGTACATGTTTCAATGCTATTCTCTCAAATTGTCCCACCCTCGCCTTCTTCCACTGAGTCCAAAAGTCTGTTCTTTGCATCTGTGTCTCCTTTGCTGCCCTGCCTGTAGGATCATTGATACTGTCTTTCTAAATTTCATGTATATATATGCATTAATATATAGTATTTGTCTTTCTCTTTCTGACTTACTTGACTCTGCATAATAGGCTCCAGGTTCATCTACCTCATTGGAACTGACTCAAATGCATTCTTTTTTTATAACTGAGTAATATTCCATTGTGTATATGTACCTCAACTTCATTATCGATTCATCTGCTGATAGATGTCTAAGTATTGTTCAAATATTTATTTTTATCTAATTATTTGGCTGTGCTGGGTCTTAGTTGTGACACGCAGGATCTTTGATCTTCTTTGTGGCATGAGGTAACCAGTACCCCAACCAGGGATTGAACCTGGGCCCCCTGCATTGGGACTATGGAGTCTTAACCACTGGACCATCAGGGAAGTCCCTCACATAGTGTTTTAACCTTCATAAAATATGCTCAGATATGTAATTGTATTTAATCCTCATAACAACTTTGTGAGACAGGATTAGTCCCTTTTTACAGTCCATTTGGAACATGACTAATCCAATTGCTAGTGGTCACAGCCAGGAAGGGGCAGGAAGCTGGCACTGGGACCAGTCTTTTTTTTTTTTTTCTTGGGGACCAGTCTTTTTGTCAACAAAGTTCACATCCTTTCACATCTCCAGTGGCCTCTCTTTCCTGTATCTTGCTGTCTCCAGAAGAAAATGTTCTTTGGCATCTGAGTGGCCACTAAAGATGAATTCACCCAGGAAAGAAGAAAAGGCTGGAATTTCTCGATTTATGAGTCTTTAATAAGACTGATTAATGAGAACTCTGGCTTTCGATCACTGTTGCTATATTAACTAAGTCTTCATCACCAGCACTTCATCTAATCTGGAAGATCTTATCCCTCTCCATTCTATTTGCCCCAATTCTACACATCCTTCAAGACCCAGCTAAGTCTTGAACTCAGAAATCTTTCCTCCCATATGAGGGGTGGTCAGATACCACTCCCCAACAATCTAATTCAAAGGTTCATTTAAAATGCTTGTAATGTTAAAGATCTTTAAAAGGGTACTTGTCATAAGATATAAACTGATACATCTAGAAAAACTATTCTAATTATGGGTGTTATTTATAGAAGTAAATACCATTGGTAAGTTTTAGCAAAGCACTTACAGTAGAGTGATTTGGATCAAATCCAACTTGTTCACTTGTTAATATATTATTTATATTAACAAAATCAAATGTTAGTCTGAGCACCAAGTTTTTTTCCACCTAATATTATGTATTTGCTACGGCTATTACCCTTCTTGATTTTGTGCAACATAAATTTCATGATATGCACTGTAATTTCTGAGACCCTTGATAATATTTGGAAATGCAGATACAGAGGACCAGCTAATAGGAAGGACAACCCACTCAATCAGTTTTGCATCATTACCCATGAAGCTCTTTTCCACTGTTGTGTAGAAAGATTTAAGATGAAAAGAGGCCATGGCTTACTGCGGCTTTATGCACTCCCTCACTCTTCACTCTGCAGGGTTGCTTGCTGTGGATTACTCATTGTCTCCCAAGTGGCTCTCAGCAGTGGTCAAATATTTAAGAAGTATGTATTTCATCATGACCCTATCATACACTTCTCCTTCAGTGCCTTCATTCTTTCTCAGCCTGAGAGATTGTAGACTTGATAATCTATTGAAGCATTAACCTACCTCCATTTTGTTTTCCTTTTTCTTATCACAGCCAGATTTTACAACATGGCAAACCAGAGCACATCTAACTGGGACTTAGGCAAGCAGGTTGGGGCAGAGGGAATGAGGGGTGCTAACTCTCCTTTCTCTGCCCACAATGCTCCTTCGTCAGCTGCCTCCTGTGACTTCCAAGTGGATATTGTGTGTAAACCTGGCCCCAGCAAGATTTCAATGCTGGCTCCGACGTTCAATAGCTCTGCTGTTGGGTAAGTCCTTATAAGCCCTTTATTTATTTATTTTTAATATGAATTTCTTTATTTTAATTGGAGACTAATTACTTTATAATATTGTATTGGTTTTGCCATATATCAACATGAATCCACCACAGGTATACACGTGTTCCCCATCCTGAACCTCCCTCCTACCTCCCTCCCCGTACCATCCCTCTGGGTCGTCTCAGTGCACCAGCCCCGAGCATCCTGTATCATGCATCGAACCTGGACTGGCGATTTGTTTCATATATATTATACATGTTTCAATGCCATTCTCCCAAATCATCACACCCTCTCCCTCTCCCACAGAGTCCAAAAAACTGTTCTATACATCTGTGTCTCTTTTGCTGTCTCGCATACAGGGTTATCGTTACCATCTTTCTAAATTCCATATATATGCGTTAGTATACTGTATTGGTGTTTTTCTTTCTGGCTTACTTCACTCCATATAATAGGCTCCAGTTTCATCCACCTCATTAGAACTGATTCAAATGTATTCTTTTTAATGGCTGAGTAATTCTCCATTGTGTATATGTACCACAGCTTTCTTATCCATTCATCTGCTGATGGACATCTAGGTTGCTTCCATGTCCTGGCTATTATAAACAGTGCTGTGATGAACATTGGGGTACACGTGTCTCTTTCCCTTCTGGTTTCCTCAGTGTGTATGCCCAGCAGTGGGATTGCTGGGTCATAAGGCCCTTTGAATCACAGATTCCACATCTGAACAAGAGGATGAGAGTACATCAACTCTTGTAGGGTTGTTGTGAAAATAATATGAGAGCACAGACCTGAAAGTACTTTATAAATTATGCTTATAATGCTGGCCATTTCATTGCTGGACCCTGTAAGTTATTGAAAAACTCATCTTTGTTAATTCAAAATATCTTCCTCTAAATTATGTCCATTGACTATAGTTCTAGTAATAAACATGAATTACCAGTGACAATTACCAGTGATAATAATGGTAATAATAATGATAATGTCATTTGCCATTTATTGAGCATTTACTATGTGACATGTTTTACATAAATTGCTCACATGATCTTTATGAAGTGATATGACTTTTGCAATTGGAAGCATGATGCAAACTGGTGCATTGAAAGAAAATTTATTTTTAAAAAAGTGAATAGGGATCTGGTAGAAAGCATCATGCTTATAACATCATTGTGGTTGTGGTCTGTATCATTCAGGGTCTCAGCAGGAAAGAGATAGCTAACTCTGTTTGGAGATGGAAACAGTTCAATGACGGAACCACTACAAAGTTGTGGGCATGATGTAGGGAATCACTAAGAAATGCTGAAGTACCTGGCAACTGGGAACAGGGAAAGCTGTTAGCACTCCAAAGTCAAAAGAGGAGGGAACTGTCACCAGACCTCCATGAAAGCAATAGTCATGGGGGAGAGGTGGTCTTCCAGCATCTGTGGCTCCAGGTAAAGGATGGCAGCTCCTGTCAGGCTGGCATAGCAGAGAGGGATGAAGGGAATAGTTACTCAGATCTCTCCCAATCTTTGATCTCCTGTCTTAGTCTCCCATTTGCTGCACCCCCGGGAAGCCAGGTAAAGCACAGGGGCCAGTCACCTTGAGCAGCATAGAGAGTTCACCAGAGAGTTCACCCTGGGAAGAACCAGTGCAGGATCATAAGAAATGCCAGCATACATGGAACCTAAATGTAAAAGAAGATAAATGAATGATTAAATGTGCAGACCTTACTATAAGAATGGGCTGTTTCCAAAGCTTTGATTTTTTCAGTTGTTTGGTGGTAGCTCAAAGTATATTCTTCCAAGATGCATTTTAAATGTTCGTTCTCATCTCCATCCACTCCTCTGAAACTCTGGGAATCACATTTAGTTGAAATCTTATACCAGTAGGGCAGGACTGGAGAGCAGGGTCATATGATGGAAGAAGGACAAAGATCAGGTACCTCCTCTCCCTTCCCAGGGTGCTGGACTGGCTCTGGTGAATTTTGAACCAGATAATTCTGGTCCCACCCTAACTCTTGCTGAGTACTATTCTGTCCTAAAACAGTTGCTGAGGGAACAACTTGCTCTCCTTGTGAAATGCTTTATACTCTCCAATTACCTACTTAAGCTTTCTTCTTAACCATAAAGGGTTTAGGGCTTAGATTTGGGGATTACCTGTGAGTTTTTCTAGTCTAGATTTTGCAATTTCTTATCCATGCTATTCGGCTACTCAGTTAACCTTTCTGAGTTGAGTTTATGCACTTGTGAAATAGGGATTCTACTAAGACTACTGTGGTGAAATGAGTTTCGGGGACTCCACCCAGCTAAGGGCTGATAATCACACTTGTAAGCTTGTGAGGGTTGACTTGGATTTTCCTCCTTGGTTTGAGAACACAGTCTCTGAGTTAATCTCAATAACTAGGGAAGGTCAGCCATCACCCACCATCTCCCTTAGTAACAGAGAGGTTATTTGAGTTCCTTTGAAAGGGTGAACTGCAGTGCAGCATGAAGTTAACTCTTTGGATATGACTTATAAGACATCATTAATCACTGTTGGGGATTCCAAGGCCTCAGGAAGTAAATTACGAGATGTGTAGTCTGCCCCTGCTCTGTGGAACCGACTCTCTTCTGCCTAGACGCTGTATTCTTTTAGAAATAAGCTGGGAACTCTAGTTTAGTGTGAGTGTGTGCGTGCATGCATGTGTGCTTGCATGTGGCCCTTTTCTACAAATATGTACCCCAGTGATTCGCAAACTTTAGCATGCATTGGAATTACCTGTAAGATTTATTAAAACAAAGACTCCTGGGCCCATGCCCAGTTTCTGAGTCAGTAGATCTCTGGTGAGGCCTGAGAACATGCATTTGTAACAAGTTGCATGTGTAACAGCATTCCCAGGTGATGCTGATATGGCTCGTCCAGGGACCACTTTGGGAACCATACTTTGCCCCCTGAAATTCTTCCCCAGGGTTTTTGAGAGGGTGAAATGGGGTGATCCACTTAGCACAGAGGCTAAGTCTGAGTCAGCATTCACTGCTGTCACTTCCACAACCCTCACGACAGCTGCTCCTTGTACCTCTCCTGCTGCTCAGCTGCTACTGCTGCGTGGTAATCCTTCATTTTGGATAACGTTAGCTAGGTATTAAGAGCAGTGTAATCTGCCTTAATTAATTAAAGAATATAATAACCTCTCTAGGAGTCATTTGCATTTTAAAGAAGCTTGTTAATTCAAAGAGATTTGTAATTTGAAGAATATTAGACACTGTAATAAAGAGGAATATGGAAAGTTAGACCTTGTAGAGATACTTTCAAGAAGGGAATGTACACCACATAGGCTCTATCTGGGTCATCTGTTTATGCCTACTATTTAGTATTTCAGATTTTTTTCCCTGAAAGTTCTGAGCTTTTCCACAATGGCTTCTAGAGAGGGGCTGGCACATGGCCTGGGTGTTAGGGGAAGGGCAGCTGTGGCTTTTAAATGTACGGGTTCTTTGTAAAACTGGTATTTATAAACTAGGTGTTGCTTGCATTGTGTGTATTTGTTCAATCATGTAATAGAAGACGCACAGAAGATTCATTTGAACAGTACACCTTTCAATTTCATGCTGAGGAAATTCAGGCTAATGTAATTATAATAAAATGATAATAAAACAATCCTGCATTTTCAATTGTGGAATGAGCAATTAGAAAGCTAGTTGGAGGCCAGTCTTCTGAATTCCTTTGAATATAATTTTGATTTGGAGAATATGACCTGGTGGCTATATGAACTTAATCTTTGGACCTACACAGAGTATACACAAAGGGCAAAAAATAGCATATTGACAATTTCAAATACATGCTTATCATCCATCTTGATAAAAAGAGTCTTAACATGTATGGGAATGTCAACATTGTGCTTTATCCATTTAGAAATATTATGCCATCAAACTGCAGTGGTTAAAAAAGTTAGGATTCATTAAAAACTGTTGAAATTCTTAAATTTTTCCTACTTAAGAAATCCAGAAAGCATCAAACTTTTTCTAGGTGGTGGTAAGGAAATTAATGTCAGTGACAGAAATACAGTGAATCTAATTAGAAGTCCCTGGGCAGCCGCTCATTAGTGTGGTTAGTTAGTAAATGAAATTTAAGCTGCAGTGAATTAGACTATGTGTCTTCAGTTATTTTTTCTAAAAAGAATCACAAAATGTCTACAACTGTTTTTTTGTTAGTAGAGTATTTTTTTTCCCACAAACAAAAAATATTTTGGATCTTTGTCATGAGGAAAGAAATGGCCATTTGGGGACAGATTTTCTTAAATGTCTGTGTATTAAGCTTGGGTGAGTGAAACAAAAGCCTATTTTCTCCCGTGAGAGAGAGACTTTCATTTGTCTGCTAAGCTGCTTGGTTTCACATGTTTCTTTTTTCAAATCCTTTAATTTATTATTTTTAACCATTTACACCTCTTGATAAGATTTCTCAAAAGAAGAGAGAATGAAAACCTCAGCTAGATTGAACAGTTTCTAAAAACAGATATCCTGGATAGATTGGAACATTTGTTTGTCCGTTGCTAAAATGTGGCGCTTGTTTCCTTTATAAAAAGTCACTGATACGGATATTTGTACCCTTTGCTGCTTGAGAGCTCATGAGTAACTTAGAGAGCTGACAAGAGTCAAATTTCAGTATTTCAGATGTGTTCATAAGGAAGGTATGATAATTAGGCAACTGCTGTAGGATTTGATATCCCGTCCTCCCCCAGGGTGTTTAAATACCTTTAGATTATACTAGAAGTGTAGCTCTGGGCTCATACCTCTCTGTAGAAACCCTAGAGTGCACTGGCTGTGTCTTTGTTACCCACCACTGAGCCATGATTGCAATGTCTGGGGGTCCACAGGTTCAGACTGGGGATTCCCTGTAACAATCTTCCAATTGGAGGTGACTTTGTCCCATGGGAGGTATTAACAATTTTGGTTGTCACAATTCATAAGTGGAGGTTGGGGGAGAGGGCGTGACTACTGACATCTGCTGAGTAGTGACCAGGGATGCTGCTAAATATCCTATACAAAGAATAATCTGACCCAAAATGTCAATGGTGCTGATGTTAAGGACCCCTGTCTCTCAGCATCAAGCAGGCACTGAATGAGCACACACACACACACACACACACACACACACACACACACACACAGAATGGATGGTACACATTTCAGCTGCCAAAATTCCTGCAGCAAGATAGGTGTGCACTGGAATGAAGCCAGACATTCTAAAGACCTCCTAGTCTCATCATTGAAAAGACTTTCAAGATAACTGTTTATTCTTCTACTCTCCTTTAAAAAGAATTTACATTTGCTTTCTCTGTGAAAGTCCTTGGGTCAGCAGCACATAGAACATAGTGTTATAATTTAGGCAAATGACAAACAAATTTTCCAGTATGACTGATGTCAAGTATCAGTCACTAAGCTATTCTTCAATCTAAAACAAACTAGTGGTTACCAGTGGGGAGAAAGAAGGAGGGAGGGGCATGTTATAGGTATGGGATTAAGGGGTACAAACTGCTATGTATAAGATAGATAACAGGGAATTATAGCCATTATCTTTATAAAATTGAACTATAATTGATTTACAATATTGTGTTAGTTTTAGGTGTACAGCAAAGTGATTCAGCTTGACTCCATAGGTACTGAAAACTACTGAAAATGGCATAAAACTTTGGTATAATTCATTTGCTGTGTAAGTAATATGCTGTGTATGACTTAAATCAAGAAACCAAAGAAATGCAACATGCTCAGAGAAATGCAGTATATGAAGAAGCAGTGGCAGATATTTATGTGATGTTCTGCTTTGCCTATTTTTCCTGAGCTGTTAGAGCATTTGAAATTATGTTATTCATACCAAATATTTAAAAAATTTTGTAAACTCTGGTAGTGTGCAATTTGCCTAAAATATTAACACAAAGGATTCAGCACAGAAGACAAGGAAGCACTATGCCTGCGTCTACAGTCTGTGGTGAATGTCTTCTGTGTGAATTTGTGCATGCCTTTCTTTTCTCCTGGGCTTCCCTTGTGGCTCAGCAGGTAAAGAATCCACCTGCAGTGAGGGAGACCTGGGCTCCATCCCTCGGTTGGGAAGAACCCCTAGAGAAGGGAGAGGCTACACACGCCAGTATTCTGACCTGGAGAATTCCATGGACTGTATAGTCCATGGGGTCACAGAGTCAGACACGACTGAGCGACTTTCACTTCACTTCTCTTCTTTTCTCCTATTCCATAAACACTTTTACCATCTCCATACTTCCTATTCTTCACTTCTCTTACCTTCATTTATTTATTTTTTACTTTTAATAGCTTTATTGAGGTATAATTTATATGCTATAGAATTCACTCATTGTAAGTGGGTAATTCAGTGATTTTTAGTAAATTTATGCAATTGTGCAATCATCATCATAGTCCAAGTTTGAAATACTCCTTTTGCTCCAAAAAGTTCCCCTGTGTTTGCTTATAGTCGATTCCTGCTCCTACTTTCAGCCTCAAGCAACTACTGGTCTGCTTTCTGTCTCTACAGTTTTGCCTTTTTTAGAAATTTCATGTGAATGGAATTAAACTGTATGTTGTCTTTTGAGTCTGGCTTCTTTCACTTGATGCAATGCTTTTGAGATTGATCCACAAATGTGTATCAATTGTTCATTCCTTTATGTTGCCTAATGGCGGTGCTTTAGTCACTAAGTCATCTCTGACTCTTGCGATCCCATGGACTGTAGCCCACCAGGCTCCTCTGTCCAAGGGATTCTCCAGGCAAGAATACTGGAGTGGGTTACCATTTCCTTCTCCAGGTGTTACCTAGTAGTACTCCATTATATGAATACAGCATATTGTCAGTGTGTTAAATAACAAAATACCACAGATCTGGTGGCTTATAAACAACAGAAATTTATTTCTCACAGTTCTGGAAGCTGGGAAGTCAAGATCAAGGTTCTAGGAAATTTGGTGTCTGGTCAGAGCCTACTTCCTTGTTCATAGATGGCCATCTTTTCACTGCACCCTCACATGTCAGAAGGGGTGAGGGCTCTCTCTGGGGTCTCTTTTGTAACTCTTTTATATGGGCACTAATCCCATTCATGAGGGCTCTATTCTCAAGACCTAATTACCTTTCCAAGGCCCCACCTCCAAACACAACCATGCTGGATTTGACTTCAACACATGAATTTTGGGGGAACATAGAGATTCAGTCCATATTTACATTTTATTTACCATTTACCTGGTACTGGATGTTTGAATTGCTTTTACTTTCCGGCTTTATGAATAGTTTTGCTATGAATATTTGCTTCTCAGCTTTGTGCTGACAAATGTTTTAATTTCTTTGCATATATATACCTAGGACTAGAATTGTTGGATCATGTAGTTGGTGGATGTTTAACTTTCTAAGAAATCATCAAACTATTTTCCAAAGCAGCAGTGCCATTTCACATTCCTGCCAGTGATGTATGAGGGTTCCAATTTCTCTGCATCCTCACCAACACCTGGGATGTCCATCTTTAGATTTCAGCCCTCATAATGGGTATGCTTCTCCGCTTTTCAGTGCCTACTTCCTTCCTTCCTTTTTAACCTCTTATTATTTTTCTCCCCAATTTGTCCCTCTAGCTGGTTGGACTAGTACTGCAGATATTTTCGTTTGTATCAAATCTAATTGCTGACCAATTCTTAGCAGACAAATAGTCAAGAAATAATGTGGTGTGGATTCAAACATTAACCCCCTTTGGCAACCTATTCTTTTTTAAAAAATTAATTAGTTAATTTATTTGGCTGCATCAGGTCTTAGTTGCGGCATGTGGGGTCTTTCATTGTGTGTACGGACTCTCTAGCTGTGGTGCAGGGGCTCAGTAGTAGCAGGGCGCGGGCCCAGGTACTTCGTAGCACATGGGATCCAAGTTCCCTGATCAGGGATCAAACCCATATCGCCTGCATTGCAAGGCAGACTCTTAACCACCGGACCACCAGGGAAGTCCTGGCAATTTATTCTTCATAGATGTTCATGTTTTTCTTACAAATGCTCTGGTTTCCCATGCTGCAGACTAGAACAAGCAGCTTTTAGGACCACAAAGTGTACCAGTTTAGAATGAATAAACTCTATAATCAGACTGTAATGACATTTTAGTCACACCAGTAAGCATGTCCCTCCGGGCACCCAGAAGTGCTTACCATCTCCTCTATCCCTTCCCAATGTGAAGGGATTGGAGGAGTTTCTGTGTGCCCTCAGTTAAGAGGGCAGATATACTTTGCTAGTGATCTGCTCTTTTATTTTTCTTCCCTGGATCTGAGGCGAATGCCTGTGAGTTTCTCTCACATGTTCTGCATGGTTCCCAGACCACCATAACTCAGCTTTGCAGGGGGGGGTGTCAGCTATCCTTTGGGAGCAGGACCTCTGCACCCAGCATGCCCATCAGCATCATTTCTTGAGCTTTAAAGAAATACCCTTGTTCCAGTCCTGCCCCAGACCAGAACCTCAAATGACTTTGGGAATGTAGAAATGGCTGAAGGCCTTGTTTCCTGTCCTCAAAATAGATTTTTCAGAATTTAGTACTTGAGGTTATAAAGATATGGAAAGAAACAGGCCAAAATAATTACAACACGAAGTTGAGAGTACACCCTGAAAGCCATGTTTTCAAGGTAGCTGTGAAGTTGTGGAGTTGGATCTGGATTTGGACTCAGAAGACCAGAGTGAGCATTCAGACTCTGTCCTTGCTAAATATTCATAAGCCAGTCTGCTCCTAGCTTGGCCCTTCCTGGCTGCAATCCGGGAGCTCGGCCTTACCTGTGATAGTGTTAAAATCAAAGGGATGATCTACCTGGAAGTACTTTAAAATGATATTTCTTTCAGAGCACTTCACATTTGCTAATTATTTATTTTCATCATATTTTGTTAAGGTTGTCTGGCCTCACTTTACCACATACAATTTGGGTTTATTTTTATTTTATTTACCCTCTTTCAGTTGGGCTAAGAGCTTTGTTTCTGGAGCCAGATTGCCTGTGGACAATCCCAATCCAGCATTGATTTGCTGTGGGATCTTCCATTCTTGTCCTCCTTTAACTTCAGTTCTCTCCTTAGTAAAATGAGCATAAAAATACTTACTGTATTGTTTCATAAGAATGAAAAGAGGTAATGATTATGAAGCACTTAGCACACACCTTACATATTGGGGCCTCAGGAAGTGTTAGTTTTTCTTCTTACTAGATGACTGCTTAAAAAATCCAGCAAGATCAGGCATTTTATGGTAATGGCTGAAAGGGTATTTATACCCTAAGTGGCCCATTGCAAGAGATTTTAAAGTTTTGGGTGGTAATTCAACCAGCCTCAGGGTATGTTTTTCAGACACCTGCTTCAAGTCAATGAAATGTCAATATTTGTAAACAACTTTATTTGGAGTTTATTTTCATGATTGCATTATTGATTTTTCCTTCTATAGAGAGCATGTCAAAGGAAGCATTTCATACAAGTTTCAAGTTCTAAAACAAAGAAGGAATTACAATGAACACTTCGCATACTGTCAAATTATAAACTTGTACGGATTGCAGAAAATCCATTTCCCTAGAATTGCATATTTTAAATTACCAAAATGATACATTCTATAAAAACTTTTTATTATGAATATTGTCAAATAACCCATAATTCGTAAGGTCAGGGAGAATACACATGAACCCACATGTGCCTAAAACTCACCTTCAGCAATTAACAATGTTTAGGCATGACACACATTTGAAAGTGGTATATAACTGAGAGGTAAAGGAACTGCAGTTAAAGTGAACTGATATATTCTTGTTAAAAAAACTTCCAAATAATACAAAAGTGTGTGAAGAACAAACAGAATACCCATATTTCCAACTATTTTTTAAATAAACCTTTTAATAAGGTTGCTGTTTCAGTCAGGATTTATAAAGTCAAACAGTGTCATGATTTAATGAGCAATGGATAAAAAATTCTGGTCAGATTCTCACTGGGGATGGTTCTGACATATCAGTTACTTAGAAAATCTGATCTTTTCAGAGTAAAGCTGATTTGCTGCCATTCTGTTTTAGATCACCATAATTCACTTGTTTCTTGATAGATATGGATTACAAATTTTACAAGTTTTTGTAATGGCTATAGATGGAAATAAGGACATGCACAAATAGCAAAATAAATGACTTAACAACCATAGTATGAGATGGTTGTATTCTAATGATGCTTTGGGTGAGGGATTACAAGTGTAAGAAAAAGAATGCTCATTATCTCCTGCTTAGGTTCAAGGACACTGTCTTTCTGGATGAAAGGTGATTCCAGTATTCTCTTTTAGCCCAGATTCTGGGCCGTACATTGTAAATTATGGTTTGAATTTTTCCCAAATTAGGTACATAGTCATTTCACTGTGTGAGAGAAAATGGAAATTCAGGTCACATTTCAACTTGAGTTCATTTTTCAAATCACACCTTCAGAAGCAACATCGACACAACCAACTGGTAGCTTTAGCCTTTCAGAAAGCCCTTTCCACTGTCCCAGTGTCCACTGAAGATGCTATTTGTTTATCTTAGGCCATGGATACACCATGACATTTTATTTTAGATTTTGCAGACATCTTAAGACCTCTATATACTTTTTTTTTAAAAGAAGTGATTGTTTAATGGTTTTTAATTTGGTTCCCCTAATTAATTCTAATGCTTTCTAATTAGACTTTATATGCAATTTTGCAGAAATATTTGACAAGACATCTTTTGCACCATCCGTAACATTTTCAATGAGTTTTAAAGAGGTTTCTTAAAGAAGTAGTATTAAAAAATATTATACAAATTAAATTTAGATTCTATATACACAGTATATTCTAAAGTATTACTGACTAGATTAGTTCAACAATTGGGCCACACAGGATGTTTCATAAAGTTTAGACACTAGAATAACATCTTAAGGCAATAGTAATTTGATTTTTTCCTAAATGTGTTGCCATAGATTTTCCTAAATGTTTTACAAACAGTTATTAAAAGCACATTGAGAATCCGAATTCCCTTTGGGCAAAATGTTTTAGTACTTAACTTTCATTTAATTCAAAATTACATATGGTTAGAGTTGCAGAAAGACATCAGAAAATCATAACCAGCTATCACAACACCACATATTTAAATCAATGCAGTGTGGTCTCATCAGAGGCATCTCAAGGTGCCTAATAATAAAAATAAATAAAGATAATCAGTATTATTCTTCTCTACACTACAAAAAAGGGAATATTTTAATTTTAAGTTTGTTCTGAACAATTTACAATTTTCTCTGAGATGCTAATGAGAAACTTCCAGTGACTGGTGAATTTTTGCAATGGGCTTACTGCCAGAGAGAGAATAGGAGGGCTCAACAGGGAATTCTTGAAGATTGGGGGATGAGGAGATCTATCTAGAGAAAACAGTGATTAAGAAACTTGGTCTAAAGTCCCAGATCACAGTCACAAAAAAGCTTCATTTATAAAATGAAAACATTTCGGATTACCTGAATTGGAACTCGGACAATTAAATTTTATATTTTGAAGGATATGCAAATAGGTAATTGACTAACTACTAATGCATTTGGAACTCACTGAAGAGGAAGCGTATGAAATGAGCCAGCTGGTGGATGAAAAGAACTGAAGAATTATGTTTTATTTCTATTTAATGTTTCATTTTAATTGTGCCTCTAGGTAACAGGTTTATAAATGAAAAGCCTGTCTTTTGTATGGAAGGTAGAATTACTTTTCTAAAAAAATTTAAGTTTAAGAGTTGAAAAATACCTTCAAGAGAATGAATTATCAAAGAAGAATACAGAGAGAATTTGCCAATGCAAAATTATGCTATTTCTGTACCCAAAACTATTTGTATAAAAATGCAAATTAAAGTTAGCATGTGTTTTAGTTGGCTTAAAGCAAAGGCAAGCTTTAAATTTTTCTTTTAGGCTCAATTTTAATAAAAAGATCTTCCGTCTGGATTATAATAAGGCATCTTTCTCTGAGTCTACGCATCTTTCTTGCAATCATCACTATTTCCAAGGAATTTAAAAAAATTGATGGATATTGGCTGAATTGGTGCAAGGCTGTTGAGCTTGGGTTTATTTATCTAACTCATAACGTGCTGCCATGATTATAGACTGTTCCATGAATACATTACTTCCAAGATTTGTACCTTGTTTCTCCTCTCAGTGGGTTTAAACGTAACATGCCACCGGCTTTATTTGGTGTTTCTAGTTTGCCACCATTTCTGAATTAAAAAAATGTAAACTACACTAGAAAAGAAAAAAAATATTTTAGGACAATTGTCCCTTTGAGGAAGATCAAGGAAAGAGCACAATTCTGGGATCATGCAGTTTTGATTTCTTTAAACAGAAGAGTGCAACAAGCAAGTAATATGCCTACTTCCTGAGTTATCAACACTTTAATCATTGCACTGGAATAAACCAAATTTTCTAAAGCATTTCAAGGATTTAAGAGTACAAAAACTTTTAAAGATTTACCTGTTTATCTGAGATAGTATAAAAGGAAGCTAAATCATGCTGACAATTGAGAACAAAAAAAAAATGATGTGCATTTTTAAAAACAATGACAAGATGGCCATTTTGGGACAACGGAACCATTTCAATGGGGACCCACTTCTTAGCAGTATCCTGTGAGAAAGAGGAAAACTGGGAGATGAAAGAACTGCAATCAGGCTTCCCTGGTGGTCCAGTGGTTAGGAATCTGTCAGGCAATTCACGGGTCATGAATTTGATCCGTGGTCTGGAAGATCACACATGTTGCAGAGCAACTAAGCCTGCGCTCCTGGAGCCTGCACTCCACAATAAGAGAAGTCACTGCAGTGAGAGGCTGGAGCACTACAATGAAGAGTAGCTTTTGCTCATCCCAAGTAGAGAAAGTCTAAGTGCATCCATGATGACCCAGCACAGCCAAAAATAAAATAAATTTTAAAAAATTAAAAAAAAGAATTCCGATCAAACTGAGTTGATTTGCAGAGCATGGAAATACTAATCCCCTCTCTCCCTGCCACACCTCCCCCCCCACCAAACCACCTCCATCCTGCATTATTTGTTTGCAAAAATAATAAATAGATAAATGTGTTGATTTGGGTTTTGGTATATTTAGGCACTAAATTCTGATACTTGAGTAATCAGGAAAGGATGCAAGAAATTATGACTCTTGTGAAGAAAGGAATGGCTGAGACCCACTCCCTCTCCTACATTTCCTCTCCTAAAGATTGCCAGGTCCAGGTGATGTTAACCAAACTGTCACATGGTTTGTTTTGGTTCAGATATTTCCACTTTGCAATCTTCTTATGAATCCTCTTCTGAATACCCACATTTACTTCACTGCACCATCCTGCCCCTTTTACTTCCTAAGTCTCTCTCTTTTCTTGCCTCTCCTCTCCAATTCCATTGCTGTTGCCTTGGTTCCAGCTTTGTCTTCCTTTCATGGACTACAGCTCCCTTTATTTTACACCCTTAATCTCGCCTACTTCCAAATCACCCTCCACTCAGTCATCAGAGTGATATTTTTATCACAAAGTTCCCCTTGGGTCATTTTCAAGCTCAGAATTCTCCAGTGGCTCCTATCTCTTGTCAGAAGGAATTGCAACCTCTTACATGGCCTATCAAACACTTTGCAACCTGACCCATGACCACCTCCCCATATTATTACTATGCTAGTAATAATAGCGTCTTTACTGGTATTCTCTTCAAACAATTCAGATCAACTTGGAACCCCTTATCCTTAAGCCTTTGCATGTGTTCTTTCTTTTGTCTCTCCTGGTTTGCCCTTTCTACCCTTCTTCTCATGCTCAGCATCTGTTTATTCTTCAGGCATCATTCTTTTTTCCTGAAATGCTGAACTGACCCCTTTTTGCTTCCACTACTACCTCTCCCCAAAGTTCAGGCCTCTGTTTTTGCTCCCATGGACTGAGTGCCCTCTCTGTAGTTAAGCAGGATGTTATGCTGTAATGTTTTGCATGTCTATTTCTCCAATAAGCCATAACCCGATCAAGGTCAGGGAGGGCATTGTTCCCTCTGGGTATCTATAACCCACAGCACACAATTCCTGAGCACTGTAGCCCAATAAATCTTTGTTGAGTGAATGAATATGTGAATAAGTTGTATGAATGGAACCAGATGAGACAGAGCCTGAAAATGCCACATATCATTGAGAATTCACTGACCTGGTGATTTTCTGTATTTAGAATTCAGATTTTGACCTTAACTCCCACTAAAGAAAATCTAACAGGAATTAAGAACAGTTGTTTTCCAAAGGGATTTAATGGCTTGGATTTTGGAGAATCACCAAGAGATAAAACATGAACACTATTTGCTACCATGGAAAATACCTCAAATATTAAAAAAAAAACACAAAAAACAATATTTACTGTGCTCATCCTTTCCTGTAGACAAAATAAAATGATGATGGAAATTCAGAGTACTGTTTATAGATGTCTTAAAGATTTAGGACTGCATGTCAAGGCAGATACTGAAACCATCTTGGTTTGGCACATCAGGTGACTTCAGAAGGAGGCCCACCCTGGAGACCTCAGAGTCTCTAGAAGGACTGGAGGCTAGAAATGAAGCAATGCTGGATCCATGAAAGATGGGACAGATACAGTTCAAAGTGGAATCATATGGCAGCAAAGGCATAACAGGGCTGCAGGAGAATCCAAACAATGCTCTGCAGTTCTGAAGTTTTCTGCAGTTTTTGAAGTTCTGCAGTTTTCATCCTAAGAGCTCAGAGTGCTTCACTCTAGCTTTCTTTGAGCAAGAAGTTGGGTCTAAGGTGAGGAGATTAATCTGTGAGCAGAAACTCTCAAGGGCTGTGAGTTATATTTTATGATTTGGCAGTTGTCCTAATTATGAGCTCCAATAAGCCATTAAAATGTTTGTTTGTTTTTTTCTTTTTTTTTTTTTTCTAAACTATAAAATACTGTTAAACCAGAGAACCATATCTATTGAATACCTTTGTGCTGGAGACTGGGGGAGGCCAGATACCAAAATTCCAAGTCAAATGAAGAAAAATCCCCACCTTCAAAGAGCTTAGTTTAATCAAAGAGAAGGAGACTAGGTTACCTCTTACGAGATACTATGGTAGGTACACTGAACAAGCATGCAGAAAGTACTGTGGAGACTCACTAAGAAATGGAACCCGAGCCTGACCTGTGTGTGTGTGTGTGTGTGTGAGAGAGAGTTTCTTGGAACTGAGTTTTGAAAAACCAATAGGAATTATTATTCTTGCTAGAGGCAGGATGTATGAAGGATATAGACTTGAAAATATGTTTCTTTATACAGTTCATGTGGTGAAAGAGAAGAGTGCATGGGATGGAGGGGAAGCAGTAGGAGATGAGTGATGAATCACAGGTGATACCATAGAGGGCGTGGGTGCTTGGGTATTAGGCCAGGGAATTTTGACTTTCTCTGGAAACTCTACTTTTCCAGGTTCTTTTTTTTATAAATTCATTTTTATTGGAGTATATTTGCATTACAGTGTTGTGTTAGCTTCTGTTGTTTAGCAAAATGAACCAGCTATATGTTTGTATACATCCTGTCTTTTTTGGATTTCTTTCCCATTTAGTTCACCATAGAGTATTGAATGGAGTTCCCAGTGCTTTACAGTAGGTTCTCATTATTTATCTATTTTATACATAGTATCAATAGTGTATGTATATCAATCCCAATCTCCCAGTTTATCTTTCCCCATCCCCCTCAGTATCCATACATTTGTTCTCTATGTCCACGTCTCTATTTCTGCTTGCAAATAATACCATCTATACCATTTCTTTTTTAAGCCCCATGGTAGTGCTAGTGGTAAAGAATCCTCATTTCAATGCAGGAGGTGTAAGAGATGTGGGTTCGATCCCTGGCTTGGGAAGATCCCCTGGAGGAGGAAATGTCAACTCACTCCACTATTCTTGCCTGGAGAATCTCATGGACAAAGGAGCCTGGTGGACTTTATAGTGTCCATGGGGTTGCAAAGAGTCAGACACAACTAAAGTGAGCAAAGAACAGCACATACTTTTTCTATATTTTTTATATCTAAAAAATATTTAGATATAAATATTTTATATATATATTAGCACATATTTTTTAGATTCCACATACATGCATACATTAATATACAATATTTGTTTTTCTCTTTCTGACCTACTTCACTCTGTATGACAGTTTCTGGGTCCATTCATGTCTCTGCCAATGGCACAATTTTGTTCTTTTTAAAAATATTCCATTGTATATATATACTACATCGTCTTTATCCATTCTTCTGTTGACAGACATTTAGATTGCTTCCATGTCCTGGCTGTTGTAAATACTGCTGCAATAATCATTGGGGTGCATATCTCTTTTTGAATTATGGTTTTCTCTGGGTATATGCCTAGTAGTGGATTTGCTGGGTTATATGGTGGTTCTATTTTTAGTTTCATAAGGAACCTCCATACTGTTCTCCATAGTGGCTGTATCAATTTACATTCCTACCAACAGTATTAAGAGAATTCCTTTTTCTCTGCATCCTCTCCAGCATTTATTGTTTGTAGATTTTGTGATGATGGTCATTCTGACCAGTGTGAAGTGATATCTTCATTGTAGTTTTGATTTACATTTCTCTAATAATTAGTGATGCTGAGCATCTTTTCATGTTTTTGTGGCCATCTGTACCTTGGAGAAAGGCCTGTTTAGGTCTTCCACTAATTTTTCGCTTGGGTTGTTTTTTGATATTGAGCTGCATGAGCTGTGTGTATACTTTGGAGATTATCTTTTGTCAGTTTGCAAATATTTTCTCCCATTCTGAGGGTTGTCCTTTCATCTTGTTTACGGTTTCCTTCTCTGTGCAGAAGCTTTTAAGTTTAATTGGGTCCCATTTGTTTATTTTTGTTTTTAATTTTCATTACTCTAGGTGGTGAGTCAAAAAAGATTTGCTGCAATTTATATCAAAGAGTGTTCTACCTATGTTTTCCTCGAAGAATTTTTTAGTGTCTGGTCTTAAATTTAGGTCTTTAATCCATTTTGAGTTTATCTTTGTGTATGGTGTTAGGGAGTGTTCTAATTTCATTCTTTTACATGTAGCTGTCCAATTTTCCCAGTACCACTTATTGAAAAGGCTGTTTTTCTCCACTGTGTATTCTTGCCTCCTTTGTCATAGATTAGGTGACCATAAGTACATGTTCTCTGGAAACTCTTATACTCAGTTAGGGTTACAAGCAGGGGAAAAACAGGGTCATTTTACATTTTATTAAGATTCCATTGGAAGCAATAGGGAGGCCAGCTTGTAGTAGAGTGGAACCAGAGACAGAGAGAAAGGGATGATACTCTGGACATTGGTGATGTCCAGTCCTGAGGCAGGATATGTGGGGTGGTTATGAGAGTGGTTTCTCCAGTAGTCATATATGGATGTGAAAGTTGGACCATAAAGAAAGCTGAGTGCCGAAGAATTGATGCTTTTGAACTGTGATGTTGGAGGAGACTCTTGAAAGTTCCTTGGACTACAAGGAGATCCAACCAGTCAATCATAAAGGAAATCAGTCCTGAATATTCATTGGAAGGACTGATGCTGAAGCTGAAGCTCCAATACTTTGGCCATCTGATGTGAAGAACTGACTCATTGGAAAAGACCCTGATGTTGGGAAAAATTGAAGGCAAGAGGAGGAGGAGATGACAGAGGACAAGATGGTTGTACTGCATTACTGACTCAATGGACAAGAATTTGAGCAAGCTCTGAGAGCTGGTGATGAACAGGGAAGCCTGGCGTGCTGCAGTCCTGCTACTGCTGCTGCTGCTAAGTCGCTTCAGTCGTGTCTGACACTGTGTGACCCCATAGACGGCAGCCCACCAGGCTCCACCATCCCTGGGATTCTCCAGGCAAGAACACTGGAGTGGGTTTCCATTTCCTCCTCCAATGTATGAAAGTGAAAAGTGAAAGTGAAGTTGCTCAGTCGTGTCCAACTCTTAGCGACCCCATGGACTGCAGCCCACCAGGCACCTCCATCCATGGGATTTTCCAGGCAAGAGTACTGGAGTGGGGTGCCATTGCCTTCTCCGTGCTGCAGTCCATGGGGTTGCAAATAGTTGGACACGACTGAGTGTCCAACTGAACTAAGAGAGGACTTGGTGACAGGTGTGTGTGTATGTGTGTATGTGTGTTTGTGTGTATGTGTGTGTATGAATGTATTTGCATGCATGTGCACCCACAAAACAGACAAGATGTTAATTTAGTTTAATGTATTATGGCCAACTTTGGAAATGTTTGGTTAAAGGGAAGCATTGTCATGTATTTCTTCAAAATCTACTTTTGGTTTAGTCTTCAATAATACAATTTCCCTGTCTCATTGTATATTAACTTTCCTCATTGAAATCTCAGTTCATGTCATAGTCACTCAGATGATGCCAAATATTTTACAGACAGAACCTGGGCAAGATGACATACAAATGGCACTTAATTGGCAGAGCCAAAATAGTATTTTTTGATTCTGAGCCTAGAGTTTGGTTCACCAAGCATGCTTCCTCTAGGGTAAAGCTGGCATATCTGCTTTTTCTTAAGGCGTGAAGGTTGAGTTTGGCTCTCTTATCCCTTTGATGTAGATTTTACTGATGGTATCCCTAAAAAGATTTCCTTCATAGTACAAAGAAAGTACTCTGTGGGTAGAGCTTCTGGCTTTGGCCTGAGAAACCCCAGCCAGTTCTGATTGAGAGCTGCAAAGAGAAAGTAAAGGTTTTGCTAGTGATTCTGTGACCTGGATGAATGATGTAAGTTTTATTTCTGGGTTCCTTATCCTGTACCCCTGTCTGCTTAAAAAGTTATACCTAATTGCTAGGAGAGGGTTTTTTTGTGTGTGTGTGTGAGTGTGTATTTGATTTGTTTTTCAGTTTCAACTGGGTGAAATCCTCACACAAACCTCTGAGGTTCAGAGAGGTTCTGGTTATCACCATAGTAAGCAGTGGAGGGATGCAGGACTCCTAATGTTCAGAGACTGGGGGCCATTAGATAGTGATAATCAGAAGAACTGTACAAAAAAGATCTTCATGATGTGGATAATCACGATGGTGTGGTCACTCACCTAGAGCCAGACATCCTGGAATGTGAAGTCAAGTGGGCCTTAGGAAGCATCACTACGAACAAAACTAGTGAAGGTGAAGGAATTCCAGTTGAGCTATTTCAAATCCTGAAAGATGACGCTGTGAAAGTGCTGCACTCAATATGCCAGCAAATCTGGAAAACTCAGCAGTGGACACAGGACTGGAAAAGGTCAGTTTTTATTCCAATCCCAAAGAAAGGCAATGCCAAAGAATGCTCAAACTACTGCACAATTGCACTCATTTCACACACTAGTAAAGTAATGCTCAAAATTCTCCAAGCCAGGCTTCAGCAATACATGAACCATGAAGTTCCAGATGTTCAAGCTGGTTTTAGAAAAGACAGAGGAACCAGAGATCAAATTGTCAACATCCACTGGATCATCAAAAAAGCAAGAGAGTTCCAGAAAAACATCTATTTCTGCTTTATTGACTATGTCAAAGCCTTTGACTGTGTGGATCACAATAAACTGTGGAAAATTCTGAAAGAGACGGGCATACCAGACCACCTGATCTGCCTCTTGAGAAATTTGTATGAAGGTCAGGAAGCAACAGTTAGAACTGGACATGGAACAACAGACTGGTTCCAAATAGGAAAAGGAGTACGTCAAGGCTGTATCTTGTCACCCTGCTTATTTAACTTATATGTAGAGTACATCATGAGAAACGCTGGGGTGGAGGAAGCACAAGCTGGAATCAAGATTGCCTGGAGAAATATCAATAACCTCAGATATACAGATGACACCACCCTTATGGCAGAAAGTGAAGAAGAAATGAAGAGCCTCTTGATGAAAATGAAAGAGGAGAGTGAAAAAGTTGGCTTAAAGCTCAACATTCAGAAAACTAAGATCATGGCATCTGGTCCCATCACTTCATGGCAGATAGGTGGGGAAACAGTGGAAACAGTGGCTGATTTAATTTATCTGGGCTCTAAAATCACTGCAGATGGAGATTGCAGCAATGAAATTAAAAGATGTTTACTCCTTGGAATGAAAGTTATGACCAAACTAGACAGCATATTAAAAAGCAGAGACATTACTTTGCCAACAAAGGTCCGTCTAGTCAAGGCTATGGTTTTTCCAGTGGTCATGTGTGGAGGTGAGAGTTGGACTATAAAGAAAGCTGAGCACAGAAAAATTGATGCTTTTGGTTTTTTTTTTTTTTTTTTTTAGAATTGATGCTTTTGAACGGTAGTGTTGGAGAAGACTCTTGAGAGTCCCTTAGACTGCAAGGAGATACAACCAGTCCATCCTAAAGGAGATCAGTCCTGGGTATTCATTGGATGGACTGATGCTTAAGTGGAAACTCCAATACTTTGGCCACCTGATGTGAAGAGCTGATTCATTGGAAAAGACCCTGATGCTGGGAAAGATTGAAGGCAGGAGGAGAAGGGGACGACAGAGGCTGAGATGGTTGGATGGCATCACTGACACAATGGACATGGGTTTGGGTGGACTCTGTGAGTTGGTTATGGACAGGGAGGCCTGGTGTGCTGTGGTTCATGGGGTCACAAAGAGTCGGACACAACTGAGTGACTGAACTGAACTGAACTAGGTAGGGATGGGGGCTGGGCCAGAAAATCTTTTAGCCCTAGGACAGTGATGTGTGTGTGTGTGTGTGTGTGTGAAGGTCCTCAACCCTGGGGGACTGCATGGAAATCTGGTATGTATGTGAAATTTGAAAAACAAAGCATATTTAGCATTACAATTTAATACTTTGAAATGAGTAAAATATTTTTGTAAAAACAAGGGAAAATAAATCATGATTTCTGATTAGTAGGGTACGAGGTGCTCATGCTCTTCCTCTATTTTTTAAGTGGAAAGTTTAAAATGCAATGGTTTTAGGATTTCCTCCAGACCTAGCTCTCTCAATTTTTCTCACTGTCTTTCCTGCTGTCATTTTCACCAGCAGCCATTTCCTATGGAATGCTTTTATTAGAAGACTGGAAATGTAAAGCCAATCCCAGCCAAGCCTATCTTTCCATAGGCCAAGGGAGTCTGCAGCCTGTTGCTTGAGGTTCTGCCAGTGACTCCAACCCTTTAAGTTGGGGCCTTCTCTGGATGTAAAGTCGATCAGGCAACAGAGACTTCATGGTGTAATGGGTGTTCTGGGCCTTTTTCCCTCCTTTGTTTCCAAAGTCAACCAGGCAACAGTTATGCTGGCTCTGCAGTGTGATCTATGTTTTGTTTTTTCCATCTCAAGCAGACAGAGCATAGAAAAAGTTACTTGAAAAGAATGGAAAAAACTGGCTATGGATTTTAACATGGTCTTCAGATTAGAGAGTTCTGGAATGGAAATCTGAAGACTGAAATGAGAACATAAGCCTTCATCAGTGATATAAGTGGGATGATATTTATAGTTGGATCAACAATTTAAACATTTTTATAGTCATATATTTATTTTAAATAAAAGACAGCTGTTACACACACCTGTGATCTTGTAGCTATTAAAAGCATTTATAGCTATTAAAGAGACAATGATTT
This sequence comes from Bos indicus x Bos taurus, assembly GCF_003369695.1. Taxonomy (NCBI): domain Eukaryota; kingdom Metazoa; phylum Chordata; class Mammalia; order Artiodactyla; family Bovidae; genus Bos; species Bos indicus x Bos taurus. The sequence goes on from NC_040076.1 coordinate 108,991,377, forward strand.
TTTAAAGTTCTTTTTTATAAAAACTTTTCTTTAAAATAAAAATGATATTCTAGGTGGTGCCCAGTTGTAGAGGACTTTGTGATGTGTCCCCAGTACTCTTCCTCTCCCATCTGGGAGCAGCCATGTTGACGGAGTCGGCTAGGAAAAGATATTGAATGTCTTAATCCCTTATTGGAGTTCCAACCCCTCGCCACAGTGATTGGTTCAGGCATGGGCACATGACCTAAGATGGGCCAATCAGAGTTAAACTCAGAAATTTTCGTCAGTGGTTGAAGGAAACACCCCCTCATTCTTTCTGGACAGTCTTGTGTGTGGAAGGGAGGACTTTGCCGGGAGGTTGCTGCTAAGTCACTTCAGTCGTGTCCGACTCTGTGCGACCCCATAGACGGCAGCCCACCAGGCTCCCCCGTCCCTGGGATTCTCCACGCAAGAACACTGGAGTGGCTTGCCATTTCCTTCTCCAATGCGTGAAAGTGAAAAGTCAAAGTGAAGTCTCTCAGTCGTGTCCGACCCTTAGCATGGACTGCAGCCTACCAGGCTCCTTTGTCCATGGGATTTTTTCAGGCAAGAGTACTGGAGTGGGGTGCCATTGCCTTCTCTGAATGCCAGGAGGTAGGCAACCATTTTTCTCCTTCCAAGGGAAAACTGTCCTCAGGATGAAGTAGACACACCACGGAGGTCAGAGCCTGAAGAACTGTGGAGAACGGGAGCCAGAGCCCCACTCAAACTCTAGCCGTAGAATTTTCAGATACTTGAGACCGTATATTCTCTTTGTCTTGTTTTCTGCTACTTGCCCATTGTCCTACTAGGACAAGTGTGACAAAGTGAAGAAGGCAGGACACCACTGTCTGAAACCCAGGCTTAGAGAGCAGAGTCCATACTCCTCACCTTGCAGTCAGATCTGTATTAATAAAAAATGATAAAATAATAAGAATAGCTAGCATTCATTGTAGGCCTACCATATGTCAGGTACTGTTCTTAGCACATTATGTAGGTTACCTCACTGAAACCTTGCAACAGCTCTAAGAAAAGGGAGTCAGAACACCTGCATTTTGTCCTTTCTTGCCACTTATTGACTAATGACTTTACACCCATCATCTAATTTCTTAATGTGTCACTTATCTGCTTCAGAGGGATGTGAGTTCTGAATGAGAAAATATGATCTAAACACCTTAGTTCATCAATTAAAAGAAATGATATCCCTGCAGGTCAGGGGGTGGTGGGGCTTCCCTGGTAGCCCCAGATGGTAAAGAATCAGCCTGCAAGGCAGGAGACCTGGGTTCAATCCCTGTGTTGGGAGATCCCCTGGAGGAGGAAATGGCAACTCACTCCAGTATTTTTGCCTGGAGAATCCCATGGACAGAGGAGACTGGTAGGCTACAGTCCTTGGGGTTGCAGAGAGTCTGGCATTGCTGAGCAACTAACACAACCCATCACTTTTTTTTTTTTTTAACTTTACAATATTGTATTAGTTTTGCCAAACATCGAAATGAATCCGCCACAGGTATACCCATGCTCCCCATCCTGAACCCTCCTCCCTCCTCCTTCCCCATACCATCCCTCTGGGTCATCCCAGTGCACCAGCCCCAAGCATCCAGTACTGTGCATCAAACCTGGACTGGCGACTCGTTTCATACATGATATTATACATGTTTCAATGCCATTCTTCCAAATCTCCGCACCCTCTCCCTCTCCCACAGAGTCCATAAGACTGATCTATACATCAGTGTCTCTTTTGCTGTCTCGTACACAGGGTTATTGTTACCATCTTTCTAAATTCCATATATATATGTTAGTATACTGTATTGGTGTTTTTCTTTCTGACTTACTTCACTCTGTATAATAGGTTCCAGTTTCATCCACCTCATTAGAACTGATTCAAATGTATTCTTTTTAATGGCTGAGTAATACTCCATTGTGTATATGTACCACTGCTTTCTTATCCATTCATCTGCTGATGGGCATCTAGGTTGCTTCCATGTCCTGGCTATTATAAACAGTGCTGTGATGAACATTGAGGTACACGTGTCTCTTTCCCTTCTGGTTTCCTCAGTGTGTATGCCCAGCAGTGGGATTGCTGGATCATAAGGCAGTTCTATTTCCAGTTTTTTAAGGAATCTCCACACTGTTCTCCATAGTGGCTGTACTAGTTTGCATTCCCACCAACAGTGTAAGAGGGTTCCCTTTTCTCCACACCCTCTCTAGCATTTATTGCTTGTAGACTTTTGGATCGCAGCCATTCTGACTGGCGTGAAAGGGTACCTCATAGTGGTTTTGATTTGCATTTCTCTGATAATGAGTGATGTTGAGCATCTTTTCATGTGTTTGTTAGCCCTCTGTATGTCTTCTTTGGAGAAATGTCTATTTAGTTCTTTGGCCCATTTTTTGATTGAGTCATTTATTTTTCTGGAGTTGAGCTGTAGGAGTTGCTTGTATATTTTTGAGATTAGTTGTTTGTTAGTTGCTTCATTTGCTATTATTTTCTCCCATTCTGAAGGCTGCCTTTTCACCTTGCTAATAGTTTCCTTTGTTGTGCAGAAGCTTTTAAGTTTAATTAGGTCCCATTTGTTTATTTTTGCTTTTATTTCCAATATTCTGGGAGGTGGGTCATAGAGGATCCTGCTGTGATGTATGTCGGAGAGTGTTTTGCCTATGTTCTCCTCTAGAATTTTTATAGTTTCTGGTCTTACGTTGAGATCTTTAATCCATTTTGAGTTTATTTTTGTGTATGGTGTTAGAAGGTGTTCTAGTTTCATTCTTTTACAAGTGGTTGACCAGATTTCCCAGCACCACTTGTTAAAGAGATTGTCTTTAATCCATTATATATTCTTGCCTCCTTTGTCAAAGATAAGGTGTCCATATGTGCGTGGATTTATCTCTGGGCTTTCTATTTTGTTCCATTGATCTCTATTTCTGTCTTTGTGCCAGTACCACACTGTCTTGATAACTGTGGCTTTGTAGTAGAGCCTGAAGTCAGGTAGGTTGATTCCTCCAGTTCCCTTCTTCTTTCTCAAGATCGCTTTGGCTATTCGAGGTTTTTTGTATTTCCATACAAATTGTGAAATTATTTGTTCTAGCTCTGTGAAGAATACCGTTGGTAGCTTGATGGGGATTGCATTGAATCTATAAATTGCTTTGGGTAGTATACTCATTTTCACTATATTCTTCCAATCCATGAACATGGTATATTTCTCCATCTATTAGTGTCCTCTTTGATTTCTTTCACCAGTGTTTTATAGTTTTCTATGTATAGGTCTTTAGTTTCTTTAGGTAGATATATTCCTAAGTATTTTATTCTTTCTGTTGCAATGGTGAATGGAATTGTTTCCTTAATTTCTCTTTCTATTTTCTCATTATTAGTGTATAGGAATGCAAGGGATTTCTGTGTGTTGATTTTATATCCTGCAACTTTACTATAGTCATTGATTAGTTCTAGTAATTTTCTGGTGGAGTCTTTAGGGTTTTCTATGTAGAGGATCATGTCATCTGCAAATAGTGAGAGTTTTACTTCTTCTTTTCCAATTTGGATTCTTTTTATTTCTTTTTCTGCTCTGATTGCTGTGGCCAAAACTTCCAAAACTATGTTGAATAGTAAAAGTGAAAGTAGGCACCCTTGTCTTGTTCCTGACTTTAGAGGAAATGCTTTCAATTTTTCACCATTGAGGATAATGTTTGCTGTGGGTTTGTCATATATAGCTTTTATTCAACCCATCACTTTTTAAAAATTCTCTGTTCTAAGGCAACTAACCACACAATTACACAAATAACATATGCAGTACTATTTCTTGTGGGCAAAGCCATCTTTTCCCCTCTCTGTTCACCTATATTCTGCCCTTGTTTCAAAGCTGAGCTCAAGACACACTTGTCCCGGAAGCTCTCCCACCACTCACTAGCCAATGCTTCCTTCCTTTCATGGATTGATTGCCTGGAGCCTTTGCTGTCTGTCCCACCCATTGGCCCATGCTGTCTTAGTTGCTATTTAATTCTTGATCTCCTGTGGTCTCAAAAGATTGTAAATTAATAAAGGGTAGGGAGCTTGTACTCTAGATTGTAACTTATCGCTCACTGGGTGCCATGATAACTGAATGACTTTGAGAAAATCCTTTTTGCTTTGATTTCAGTTCAGTTCAGTCGCTTAGTCGTGTCTGACTCTTCACGATCCCATAAACTGCAGCACACCAGGCCTCCCTGTCCATCACCAACTCCCAGAGTCCACCCAAACCCATGTCCGTTGAGTCAGTGATGCCATCCAACCATCTCATTCTCTATTGTCCCCTTCTCCTCCTGCCCTCAATCTTTCCCAGCATCAGGGTCTTTTCCAATGAGTCAGCTCTTTGCATCAGGTGGCCAAAGTATTGGAGTTTCAATAGCATTGGAGTTTTCAATAGTATTGGAGTTTTCAAAGTATTGGAGCTTCAACATCAGTCCTTCCAATGAACACCCAGGACTGATCTGCTTTAGGATGGACTGGTTGGATCTCCTTGCAGTCCAAGGGACTCTCAAGAGTCTTATCCAACACCACAGTTCAAAAGTGTCAATTCTTTGGCAATCAGCTTTCTTTATAGTCCAACTCTCACGTCCATACATGACCACTGGAAAAACCATAGCCTTGACTAGACGGACCTTTGTTTATCCAAGTGCATATCTGCTTAGAGGAGATATAGAGAAGGAAAGTAATTTTTTTGTTAAAGGTGTGACAACTAGTTTTTCATTTTTGTTGAATTTAGATACCTGTATAGTTGGCTCTTACCCATTTAGCTTTTGGCTTCTGTTTCTCCCTTTATCATTCCCCAAGTAATACAAGTAAGCAAAAATTAAACAGTAATGACAGCAGCCAGGGGAAAAAAAAAAAACCCACAACTTCCCACACAAACTAGAAGTAGCTAGTGATCCATGATGACAGGAAGGATGCTAGTGATTGGGTCTAAAGGGAACTGTGTGGAGCTGACTTTTCTTCATGTATCAAGGTTTGGTATGAGAGTGAAGATGTGGCTAGACTGGGGAGGAAAAGAGAGGGATCCTTTGGAGTGTCTGTGGGCATAACCATTTTCTTCTTCCTCAGTGCATTCCAGGTTAGTGATTAAGGGCTATTGGTAGAGGCCTGGGTCCTGAACACACATTTTATAAGGTTCTCTGAGTCTCTTTGAGTTCAAACTAGGTGCTGGATAAACCCAAGATGGCATTATTTAATCCAGATTGCACCAGGGTTTCTTGTTTTACTGTCTTAAATGCTATTAACATTTATTGAAACTCACTAGTTGTTCCATGCCTGTTAAGGGAATAATAACACATGATACCTGTGTTGTCATTTCAATTAACTTAAAAACCTCAAATCATTGCTTTTCATAAGTATTTTGCTGGTTTCTTTGCTTTCATGAGACTTGTTGACATTATATTCTGGATGACTCATTTTCAAAACAGAGTGGTAGAGACTGTGGATGTACCAGTAAAGTGGAAACCAGGGCTTTGCCCTGTTCAACTTAAGGGGGAGATGAGGCTGTCTTAAATAATATATAATAATAATAATATACTCTTGTGTATACAAGTGCTTTATAGTTTTCAAAACACTTTCACATTTTTTAGTCTGCCTTGACAGGAAGTCGAATAGCAAACAGTCATGATGGGTGATCAATATGATGAAGGCGCGACACTCTAAGCAGGACTGGAGGGAATGTGGATGATCTAAGCTGTTAGCTGGACAAGGGTAAAGCTCATGCCATTTTTCAGTTAGGACACACATACATTTTCTAATTGCAAGAGAGGGAAACAAAAGCCACCCCTGTGTTGGATACAATTCCGGATGGACGTATGCTCAGTGGGCAGCTGCATCTCAGGACCTTTGGCTTTAGAGCAGGCGCAGGAGTGAGGGAGCTCTGTTTTCTGATATCATTGTTATTAGCTGTCTGATAAGTAGTAACATGTTGAAGTAGTAACATGTTGATAGAAACATTTTAAATTATGGAATAAATAGCTCATATTATATCTCATATCCTTGGATGATGAACTGACAAGCCTGGTTCTCCAGAACAATGCCCCATGCAGGGTCCAAATGCAGGCAAGTACCATGAATAACAACTTCCAAATGTATGGATAAAGAATATGTGGTATGTATATGATGGAATATTATTCAGCCTTAAAAATGAAGAAAATCCTGCCATTTGCCGCATCATGGATGAAATATAAGGGCATTATGCTAAGTGAAATAAGTGAGGCAGAGAAAGACAATTACCATGTGATTTCACTTATATTTGAAGTATAAAAAGCTTAACTCAAAGAAACAGAGTAGACTGGTGCCTGCCAGGGTCTGGTGGGGGTGGGGAAATTGGGAAAGAAGGTCAAATGATATAAACTTCCAGTTATAAAATGAATAAGTTTGGGGGATATAACGTAGTGTGGTGCCTATAGTTAATACTGTGCTGTATAGTTGGAAGTTGATAAGAGAATAGATCTTAAAAGTTCTTACCACATAAATACACACACACAGTAATTATGTGAGGTGATAAATGTGTCAACTAACTTTATTGTGGTCATCATTCCACAACATATACATATATCAAATCATCACATTGTACACCTTAAACTTACATAATGTTTTATGTCAATTATATCTTAAAGCTTGGGAAAAACCTCTAAACAGGAACAACAAAAGAGCAGTTTTCATGATGAACACATAGAATATATCAGGCACTGCACAAGGTACTTCACAAGCATTCTACTCATTTATTCTTCACTGTAACTGTGAGCTAGTTGCTATCATTGTTCCCCTTTCACAGATGGAGATACCGCGGTTTAGAAACATTAAGTAATGTACTCAGGGCTATCTAGGCAGTCATTAATGGATTTGGGATTTAAATCTACGCTTTCAGACTTTAATGAAACTCAGGATGCTTAATCATTGTGCCATATGTGCACACAGCAGTGCCAAATGATGGCAAAGATGGTGGGGGAGGGTATCTGCATTGGCCTTCACAGATACCTGTCAGAATCAGTAACAGGATCAAACCTTATTGTTCAGTGACCACAGTTCAACAATCCACACACTTAATGAGACATAGGGAGGAGAGGGGGCTGCCAAGGAACTTCAACCTTGGCAGTACCAGCAAATACAAATGTCAATAAATTAGTGTGTGTTTTTATACTTATGTAGCATTATCACCATTTATGTTTTAGTGAGTAGGTTATGATGATGATGGTCCTGAATGAATCAAGCCTCCCTATGTCTGCATCATTTTGCCTTGTGAATTTGCCACTTCTCCTGTCAAGAAGTGGAGTTGGTTTCCTACCCCCTTGAATCTGGACTGGGGGAGACTTTCTTTGAGACTTTCTTTGACCAACAGAATATGGTGGAAGTGATGTTGTTGTGTGAATGATCCAGAGCCAGACTTACAGGGTCTTGTGGCACCTGCTCTCACCATCTTGAAACTCTGAAAGTAACTGTGCTGTGAAGAAGTCCATTTTAGCCTGTTACAGGGGAAGTCATTGACTGAGAAAGAGATTGGAATAGACTGAGATCTCCATTAAAAGCTAGCACCAACAGCAAAACATGCGAATAGGGCCATCTTGGACCCTCTAACATCAGTTAAGCCACCAAATGGGTGATAGCAGCCTCATGAATGATCCAGGCAAGACCAGTAGAGGACCTGCCCAAGTTGGCCACTCACCAAATCATGCACAGTAACAAATCACTGTGGTGCTAAGCTCCTATGTTGTCAGATGGTTCATTATGCCATGAGATACTAGCTTTGGGAATTTAATAATGTTTAATATTATGTAACATTTTACAGCATTTTCATAAAAACCTTCAGTTCAGTTGCTCAGTCATGTCTGACTTTGCGACCCCATGGAGTGTAGCATGCCAGGGTTCCCTATACATCATCAACTCCTGGAGCTTGCTCAAACTCATGTCCATCCAACCATCTCATCCTCTGTTGTCCCCTTCTCCTCCTGCCTTCAATCTTTCCCAGCATCAGGGTCTTTTCCAGTGGGTCAGTTCTTTGCATCAGGTGGCTTCAGCTTCAGCTTCAATACTTCCAATGAGTATTCAGGATTGATTTCCTTTAGGATTTACTGGTTGGATCTCCTTGCAGTCCAAGGGACTCTCAAGAGTCTTCTCCAGCATCACAGTTCAACAGCATCAAATCTCCAGTGCTCAGCTTTCTTTATGGTCTAGCTCTCACAGCCATACATGATTACTGGAAAAACCATAGCTTTGACTAGATGGACCTTTGTTGGCAAAGTGATGTCTCTGCTTTTTAATGTGCCATCTAGGTTTATCATAGCTTTTCTTCCAAGGACCAAGCATCTTTTAATTTCATGGCAGCAGTCACCATCTACAGTGATTTTGGAGCCCAAGAAAATAAAGTCTGTCACTGTTTCCATTGTTTCCCATCTATTTGCTGTAAAGTGATAGGACTGGAGGCCAAAAATCTTGACGTGTGCTAGTCTGAGATGGAGAGTGATTGGCTCGATACCACATGGCTGAAAAGTAACAGAACTCCTATTGGAACCTGGGTATTGACATGAAGGGTCAAATACTGGAGGATTAACTCCAGTATTCCTTTTTCCCCTTGACTAAAAGAAAAAATGGTTCATTTGGAAGTTGACTTAATTATGTGTTTAATAGACTTGAATGACAGGTATTAAATACAATTACCGGTAGGTAACTCTTTAAATGTCTCTGGAAGGTGCATTGGAGACCACCTATGCATTCTCTGAAAAGTGTGAGTGTTCCCAGGTTCTGAAGTAATCCATGGGTTTTTCTTTTTACCATGAGGCTTGGTTCATTTCTTTGCTTTCTGGGAGGAAATTCTCAATAAGGCATAATTATTAGGAAGTTACTTCTCCTTCTATTTAGAGTTTCTTGAAGTAGCAAAAATATGTTTCATTTTGAAAGATCAATGCAAACCAAGTTAACTGTCTAAAAATGCTGTAGAGCATTTCTGGAGAATTATCTTGCGCTACCACAGGGACTTGTGGGCTTGTTTCAAAAACAAAGCAAAAGCAAACCAAAACAAAACTGAACTCAGCTTCTCCAGAGATAGAATCTGTAACTTTCTTCTAATTTAGCACTCATGTCTAGCTGTGATTGAACACAGCTTTTGTCTTTTATTTTTAAACATCCTCTGCCATTAAGTTTTGTTATGTTTTTTTGCTATCAAGAAAGACAGGCTATTCTCCTTTAAAATAAATCATAAATCAACTGGCAAAAGCATAAGAAAAGGTTGCCCAGGTAGCATCTCACATGTAAATAGAAAAGAAAAAGTTTCCTAAAATGTAGACACAGCTTCACCTCCAACCAAGTTATTTGCTGTTGTGTTTGTAACAGTGTGGATATTTGCTCCTGGAAAATAAAAGTGATTGAGACTGTTTGCTATTGGGCATATGCTCGAGTGTGGACGACATGCTTGATTTGAACAAGTACACACTTGTTTTAACTATGAAATGACACAAAATCAATAAAAAAGTAGAAATAGTGATAATAAGCTGGCTTTTTACCAATATTGAATCCTATAGTATTGGTCAACAGAACTGTTCACAATAATTTTGAACATTTAAACACTTGTACATTCTCCAGGTTTACATGAGTTACATGAGTGTCTTTTCTCGGCAACTCAAAATGGCATTTAGTGTGTAAAGCCAATTATTTAAAACACGGCCTAGCTATTGCATTACATGTACTATTAAAGTGACCATGACGTGATCTCCTAGTCTGCAAAAAGCTACCTAAAAATATTCTTTCGTTCTGCTGCAATTAGGTAAATGAAGAAAGCCACAGACTCTTGCTCTCACATCCTGTTTATTAGGTGTTGGTAGAAAATATGAAGATTTAAAAAAAAAAAAGTCCCGTGTCCATTTGTTTTTAATTTTCTTTCTGTTATTGTCACTGTAAATTTCGATGTCATATTCCCACAAGTTGCTGCCCCTAATCTGACAGTGTCAGAGGATCTATCTTCATTTTCTCACTCGTTTCATAATCTAATCCTCAGCTCTAACATGCAATTAGTGCCCTCTTCGCCCCCTGCATACCAAACAGGCCGACTGCTACAGCTTTCCCTGTGCAATCCGTTTAGCGGGGTTGCCCGTAATGAATATGTACATTTAGAAGACCTCAGCACAGAGGGTCACAGGCAATCAACCTTGAATTCAATTATGCGAGTCAAGGTTAATGACTCGCTGCAGTGGTCAGAGGCATTCAGAATCCTGCAGATTAAATCAGCCTGTCAGAGCTGACAATGTAGAAAGGACGGAATTACTTGTGTGAGAAACAGGGAATCGTGCAAAGATAAAATGGTGTCAGTCCTCAATGAAGATTACATGGAGTTCTCTGTGGCAAATCAGATTGTAAATCTCCTCTGGACCCACAATATAATTAGTCTACATAAAGACATTTCTAGATTGTAACACGAAGCCACTAATACGACCTCCTGAACTCCATCCTCACTAGGTGCCTTCATCTTTTACCTCATCATTAACGACCGGTGATGGTTCAACAAGAAAAATGAAATTATTATATTTTTAGTTATATTCATCAAGTGTGCTCTGTGTGTGATCTTTTATAACACAACCTAACATTTAATTGGTAGAAAAATTATATTTTTTGTTAGTTCTTTTACACTACATTTTTTCCTTAATTTTCTGTTAAGCCTAGTCTTGATAATAGTAGGGGCTTCCCAGGTGATTCAATGGTACAGAATCCACCTGCCACTGCAGAAGCCACAGCAGATGTGGGTTTGATCGCTGGGTTGGGAAAATCCCCTGCAGGAGGAAATGGCAACCCATTCCAGTTTTCTTGTCTGGAGAATTCCATGGACAGAGGAGTCTGGCGTGTTAGTCTATGGGTTTGCAAAGAATCGGACACAACTGAAGAGACTGAACACACACACTTGGTAATAGTAGAACACAGCTAGCTGGGAAATAAGAGCTAGGTTAAAAACAGTGTTGCTCATAAAAGCACGTATCTTATGATTTTTTAAAAATAAAAAATACTTGAATATTAAACTTTTGTTATTTATTTGCAAAGCAAACAAATATAAATTTTATTGGGATTTGCTACAAAGACTAACCAATTTTTTGTATGCTGTAATTTGCATGTGTTCCCAAATCCATGTGACAGAGAAACTGTCCTCTTTTCCTTCCATATTTTCTCTAGAGCAGAGTCTCTGAGACCCATTTCTAGGTGGAGAATCTCTGATCTTTGAATACCCATTGGCATTGCATCTTGCATATTAAAAAAGAAAGTTCAACAATTGTATTACTTCAAATGACAGATATGTTCTTTAAGTTAGGCTTCATTAAGATTTTTTTGTGGTTTTCAATAACATGCTAAATTTGATAGAAAAGTAATTTCCCCCTCGTTTTCATGTTCTTTCCCTTCTTTTTTTTTTTCCCCTCTGTGTCTCCCTTTCTTCCTGTTTTTATTGAGCAATACTATGTGTCATGTTTCTGTTAGTGCAGGATCAGGGATGAATTGCCTTAATCTGTAAGGAGTTTACAGCTAAGTAAAGAAAAAAGGACTTAACCAGCTAACTGGGTAGTACAGTACGGGTATTGCAATAGAGGATTATGTAAAATACAATGCTAGGCCCTAAGGAGGAGGTTTAAGATTCATGCCTGTGTGTACATGCATGTCAGGGCATGGAGGTTGTACGTTAAGGAATAGGGCTAGAGCAGAAGACTTAATATAGAAGGGAATATTTGAGTTGAGCTTTGAAGGATGACTAGGAGTTTTCCTGGTGGACAATTGGGAAAAGGTCTTCTAGGCCTAGAGAACAACATGAGTTGATGCATAAGATATGTTCTGGATGGTGGCAAGTGATGTGAACTGGCCAGGGCATACAGAGAGCAACAGGGAACAAAGGGAGAGGTCACTTGAGGCCTTGAGTGCCTCATACTCTAGTGTCAGTAAACCACTTGGCAAGTTTTCTCTTAAGGCTATATTCATTATCTAAATCAAATCCTATCCCTCTTTCCCATTCATCTTTTCAATACATCTCAGTTTTTAACACCAGACTTGGTAAAGCAGGCTTATATAGCCTGTTACTTTATATCTCATAGTGAGCTGCAAAGGAGGCCTGTTTCCCAGGAGATTGGTGGGGAGGCGAGTGTGGGGCCCTGCTCCTCTGTCTTCACTCTGGGGACCCATGGGGGTCAGCCTTGTGCCAATCAGAGCCCTCAGCCATAGTCATATGTTGAGCAGAGGGCTTTTTTGGTGTGTTTTGGCCCCCAAAGTGGATACACATTTTTTTGTGTCTATGAGCCTGGGCTCACACCATTTCCTGTGACTGGTGGTGGCCTATTCTCTGTTTTTTTCTGCCAACATCTTTTCCTTCAGGTCCTAAGTTCTTGCTCTCTGGGGTGACCTTCCTAAGCCATGGGGCCAACTGTGAGCTCATCTGCTTCTGGCCTCTGAGAACTTGCTGCCTAGAACGCAAACTTGGCTTGTAATCAGTGCTGAGGTGGCCCCTTTCTCTTTTGATACTTATGTCTTGATTACTGTGAGAAGTATTGTTTAACCACGCATTGAAAGCGTGACCCCATAGGGTGGCCCACACTGCTTGCGCCCAGGCTCCTCTTACTCAGTGATTTTTAATGCTGGTGAGGAGAAGGGAAGATTGAAAATGCATGAGAGAATTTTTGTTTGTTTGTTTCAGTGTCTGGGAAGAGCCAGAGAGACTATTGTCCTGTAATGTACATCACAATCTAGTAATGAGTAAGGATTGTGCAACACTGAATTTTGAATCAGCAAGCTTTATCCTACATCGGAGCTCTCCAATATAAAGTTGTTTTAACTGGAAGACTTTCCTCCCATCTTCCCCAGGCTAGCAACTCTTCATCTTGCCAGTGACAACTTTATACAATGTTGCTATTTAACCTCAGATATTATTTATTATGCAGCCCCCTTCTCACTCACTTTATAGTATGCCTTCCTAATATTGATTCATAGCATGTATTTGTAATTATTTATTTTCTTATTTATTGTTAGACTCAAATCCATGAGAACAAAGACTTATTTTATTTATTTTTAAATTGAAGTATAGTTGATTTACAGTATTGTGTAATTTTCTGGTATACAGCAAAGTGATTTGGGTATACATATTTTTTTTCCATTATGGTTTATTACAGGATATTGACTATAGTTCCCTGTGCTATACAGTATGACCCTGTTTATCTATTTTATATATAGTAGTTTGTATCTGCTAATCCCAAACTCCAAATTTATCCCTCCATACCACCCCTCCCCCACCCCATTCTCCTTTGGTAACCATGAATTTGTTTTCTATGTTTGTGAGTCTGTTTCATCAATAAGTTTATTGGGGGTCACAGTTTAGATTCCACATGTAAGTGATATATGATATTTGTCTTTCTCTTTCTGACTGTTACACTTAGTAAGATAATCTCTAGCTCTTTCCATGTTGCTGAAAATGGCATTATTTCATTCCTTTTTATGACTGAATAATATTTCACTGTATATATGTACCACATCTTCTTTATCTGTTCATCTGTTGATGGACATTTAGGTGAGAGCAGGGACTTTTGTTGACATTTTTTTTAACCACTCAGCATCAAGAACAGTCAGAGAAGGCAATGGCGCCCCACTCCAATACTCTTGCCTGGAAAATCCCATGGACGGAGGAGCCTGGTGGGCTACAGTCCATGGGGTCGCAAAGAGTCTGACACGACTGAGCAACTTCACTTTCACTTTTCACTTTCATGCATTGGAGAAGGAAATGGCAACCCACTCCAGTGTTCTTGCCTGGAGAATCCCAGGGACGGGGGAGCCTGGTGGCTGCCATCTATGGGGTCGCACAGAGTCGGACACGACTGAAGCGACTTAGCAGCAGCAGGAGCAGCAGCATCAAGAACAGTTGTTAGCACACAGCTGGCACTCATAACTATTTGTTAAATGATTCTTCTGCTCTAGGTGGGACTTTCAGATTTAGCAAATAAAAATTTGAAACATTCAGTTAATTTGGATTTCAGATAAACAACTTAAAAAACATAAGTATACCCCAGATATTACATGACACATATATATGCTAAATACCTACACTGAAACCTGATTCTTTGCTTAAGTGAAATCCAAATTTGGTCATCTTGTGTTTTATTTGACAACCTAAATCTAAGTTATCAGTGACCTGAGGGCAGTCACCATATGTTATTGGTTATCATACCTCTTTCTGTTTTCTTATTGTTACCTCAGTTAGGCACTCAAACATGTGCTGATGTTATTTGACTGAAATACATACCATTTAGTATAACTGAGGACTGAATCTCTTTATTAACAGATTTCCTAAGTGAAATCCCAGTGTAGTAAGCTTACTTAGAGTAAAATGAGTGAAAAATATCTCTTTGTTGGGTCTTTTCTTTCAATCTAACTGTGGTTATTGGAGTTACTTCTGTAAAAAAATTTTTTCATTTCTTTAGTTAAAACAAGGCCTATCATTCAAAGCATTAATTATGTTATGAGACATTATAGTTGCTAATCCCAAAACAAGCTCCATTAATCACCTTCATTTTAAATAAGCTTGATATTGTTCATAGGACACTTTGTTCTAGAACATTGTTTTGAGTCATGTTGAAAAATGTTCTCTAAACAGGATTCAATGATGACTGGTGTCAAGGAGCTGTCAGCAGTTTTATGGGAACAGGGGTTCCTTCATTCAGTTCCATTAGAATTCCAAGCAAGAAAAGAAATGGCCTAGGGATAGTTTTGTGAACCATGTAGCCCAGAAATGACAGAAATAATGAGAGGGCTATAGCTGGATTCCCAGCCCCTATTTAGTATGGTACAATATTCGTGGTACACATGGTGCAGTGCTATGGAGTGCTACACTCTCTAAATCCTCTCTTCTCTCCATTTGTTGGTGGATTTGTCTGGAGGAAGTATATGTGGCTGGAGAAAGACCCTGACTTCAGGCTTAGAATACTACAGGTCTTTTGGCAGGGGAAGTGGTAGATGAAGGGTGTGAATGCATTTGTCAGCAATTCTCCCAATAAGTACAGGTGAGGGAGCAAACGTATGCTGGGTAGGAAAATGAATGAAAGAAACCAAGGAAAAAAAGAATAACGTGATATGGATTAAATCAGAGATTCTGTTGAAAGGACAAATATATGTCAATTAGAGTTATATAAAATTGTATTATGCCAGAAATTATTGTGGTTATCTTTGCCATTATCAGCATCACTTTCATTTAACATTATTCCAAAGCATCAGAATTACAAAAAAAAAAAAAAAAATTCATAGGATCTAAAATTTAATCTGACTTTGACCAGACCTTCCAAATGAAAGAATACCTGTATCTTTCTAAATAAATGTGTTGCTGTTACGATTTAGTGTACATAGTTAAAAACAGTTAAAATTTCAGAAGATTTTTATATTCTTCACTCTATATGAATATTATTTCCAGGTTTGTATCAGTGCAACGAGCCAAAATTTTTCTGGAAGAGCAAAATGTTTTTGCTACCAGGTTGTCTTCTGGCCACACATGCTCCACTTTTATGATTCCTTGCCATATCTTTGTGTTTTCCTTTTTCCATATCTTTAATATTATTCACCCAAAGTCATTTTTACTCCCCTTATTCTTCCCCTGATCCTCCCAGGATTTCAATTTTTCAAGAAAGCCATCTGATTCTATTAAAAAGCAGACAATGAAACAAATGCTTCCAAGCCCAGACTAGCCTGGGAGGTCTGGCCAACATGGATACCACGGGACTCACGGGAGATCCTGATGATAACGGGTCACACGCCCAATTCAATTTTAGATTACTTATGCTAAGTCTAGCCAGTTTTGAATTTACCAGAATGTCTTATTATTATTCCCCAACTCCCTTCCTGATCAGTGGAGGTGACGGAGTTGGCTAGTTGAGTCCCAAATTATGGTGTTTTTTCTGTTGTTGCTAGGTGAATAAGCTGTACCCTTCATGGAATTGTGGAAGCTTCTTTAAATGACAATTGACACTGGTTTTCTGTTTGTGCTGGTAGTATGAAATCACCTTTATAAGTAAATTAAAAATTTGTTTGATTTTTAAAAATTAAGTGGATATAAAGTGTAGGTGGGTAAAGCTTAAGTAGCAGGTGGTCCAATAATAACCTAAGTTTGAGAAACACTGGTGAAGGTCCACTGGTTGACTCATTCGGAGGACACTGCACTGTTACAGCCACATAGCACCAACTGATCAGCCTCAAGTTATGTGAGCAGAGCTACCCTTGTGAGAAGAAAGCAAGCAATGGAATTTTCAGGATCCATTACTATATGAATTATGGATTAAATCAGTAAAGGTTCTGAGCTATAGATTGACATGATGCATCCTGTCAAAGGACCACTTATGAACTTGGAAGGTTCATTTATGATGTAACATGTCAAAAGCCCATTTATTAAAATCTTTCTGCCCTGGATTGATGATATTGTCTTTTCTCAAAATATATTTTAGTCTTAAGTGAAGGGAAGAGGAAAGAAAAAACAGCTTTCTTTTTAAAGTGACAGGAGACTATTGCAATAGTCCAGATAAGCAATGCTGATGGCCTGAACTGGGCTTTGGGTATGCAGATGGTTTGGAGAAATATTAACAAGCAGAATCAATAGGCTTTAGTCACAAGCTGGGCTGCCTCCCAGTTTAAAGGCCTTTGAAAGTGGGGTTCAACCTTGTTCATCCTTACAGCTGTCCTTGGAATGTGTCACAGTGTTCTGTTCACATTTGGCCTTTTCAGAAATAAAGATTTTAAAAGGAAATAAATGTAAACCTGTTTTCAAAGGGGCTTCCTCAGTGAATGCTGATGTATAATAAAAATGTGCTTTATAAATTAAAATCTATAATGTGAAAATGCATATTGAATATACTATGATATTAAAGATGACAAATTGGTATGTAGTTGCAGTGAAATAAAAATCACAAAATACAAAGGGGTGCCCATGTTGTTAATAAATGGTACAACAGACTATAAAACAGGATCTGAATTGGGTTGATTCATCTGGTAAATAGAAAAGATATAAAGGATTCACTCATTCATCCATCTACTCTATAAATATTTATTGAGCACATTGATTATGGTTTTATGGATCAGCAGCCCCAAGCATGGAGGTGGCCATAACAGGTCGTGGGCACTGTATTTCAGAAGTAAATGCTCTGCCCAGGAACTGCTAGCTAAGTGGGACGTTATTTACTGGTACCGACAAATTAAAAACATAAATAACATTCCAGTGTCTAAATCTTTTCAATAAACACAAATTATGAGTTTTGTATATGTAAAACACAATCTCCCTGTGGAAAAACACTTTATTGGTAATTTATGTTGTACCAAGTGTGGGGCAATTGCTAAAGTCAAAACCATTCCCTGATTCTGATTGCATTAAAAGCGTCCCCCAACACCCCATAACCAACTCAAATTTTCTCAGAGATTAATTTATGGATAATAAAATAGTGTTCATTTGGTCAACCGTCATTCATTCATTTCTACACGTGTGTCTTGAGTGTGGTGTTCACCTGCTTGACTCCCAGTTTGAGTATGAGTCTGCTTGAGGAAATGGCAACCAGCAAGGGGACTGTCTCTGGTCTTACTCACTCTCTCTCTGTGGATGCAACAAATCTCAGGCAAATGGACAAAGCTTGGATAACTGGTCTTATATGGTCCTAGACTAGGTCACAGGGAAGTGCTGCCTTCCCCTCAAGCCTACTTCTTTCATGCCTATTCATCTTACCATTAAGATCCATTCTCTACTTAGCAGCCAGAAAGATAATAACCACCCTCCCCCAACAAAACAAATTGACACATCAATTGACACATCAAAACAAAACACATCACCATTCTCTTGCACCTGCCATGCAGGAGATGCAGGAGACATGGGTTTGATCCGTGGGTTGGGAAGATATCCTGGAGGAAGGCATGGCAACCCACTCCAGTATTCTTGCCTGAAGAATCTCATGGAGAGAGGAACCTGGTGGGCTACAGTTCATAGGGTCACAAAGAGTCAGACATGACTGAAATGACTGAGCATGCATACATGCACCATTCTCTTGAAACATTACAATCCATTCAGGGAAAATTCTAACTCTTTACCACAGCTGACCCTACCTAGCCTGTCTCCATTTTAAACAAATTGAGGTAACATTGGCTTATAGCTTTATTCAAAAGCAGAGACATTACTTTGCCAACAAAGGTCCGTCTAGTCAAGGCTATGGTTTTTCCTGTGGTCATGTATAGATGTGAGAGTTGGACTGTGAAGAAGGCTGAGCGCCGAAGAATTGATGCTTTTGAGCTGTGGTGTTGGAGAAGACTCTTGAGAGTCCCTTGGACTGCAAGGAGATCCAACCAGTCCATTCTGAAGGAGATCAACCCTGGGATTTCTTTGGAAGGACTGATGCTAAAGCTGAAACTCCAGTCCTTTGGCCACCTCATGCAAAGTGTTGACTCATTGGAAAAGACTCTGATGCTGGGAGGGATTGGGGGCAGGAGGAGAAGGGGACAACAGAGGATGAGATGTCTGGATGGCATCACTGACTCGATGGACGTGAGTCTCAGTGAACTCCGGGAGTTGGTGTTGGACAGGGAGGCCTGGCGAGCTGCGATTCATGGGGTCGCAAAGAGTCAGACATGACTGAGCGACTGATCTGATCTGATCTGGCTTATAGCTTTATATAAGTTGTACTTGTACAAGGTTATATTTCTACATCTGTATATACTGCAGCATGCTCACCACCAAAAATTTAGTTTCCATCTCTCACCATATAGTTCATTACCCGTTTCACCCTTCTCCACAACCCCTCCCTTCTGGTAACCACTACTGTGTCCTTGGTATCTATGTGTTCATTTGTTTTCTTTCTATTTATTTATTTTCCACATATGAGTGAAATCATATGGCATTTGATTTTCTCCATATGAGTTATTTGACTTAGCATAATACCCTCAAGGTCTATCCACGTTGTATCAAATGGCAAGATTTCGTCTTTTTTTATTAGCCACCTCCCTTTGCTTATTGTATCTCAGCCACATTGGTCCTTATTTCATTCCTCATACTCCCAAAACTCTTTCTTCTTTATCCTTCACATAAGCTGTTCTTTCTGCAGTGAATGCTCTTTTCCCAGCTTGGGGTCTGGTCGGCTCTCACTGACCTTTCACACCTCGGCTAGCAAGGCCTTCACTGATCACTAATCTGAGGTAGATGACCTTATTTTATTCACTGAAAATATCACTTGCAAAATCCTATACTTTTTCTTCATAACACATCAAAATTTATTATCATGTCCATATTTATATATTTGTTTATTGTTTGTCTCTAAAGTCCATGAAGGTAAGGGACATGGCTTTCTTGTTGACCATTGAATAATTAACACAGAGCTCATAACTGGCATATAGTGGGTAATCAATAAATATTTGTTGAAAATGTTGTCTGTAAATATCTATTTTGGAGAAGGAAATGGCAACTCACTCCAGTATTCTTGCCTGGAGAATTCCAGGTTCAGAGGAGCCCAGCGGGCTAAAGTCCATGGGGTTGCAAAGAGTCAGACACAACTGAGTGACTAACATACACACAAACATCTATTTATTCAAATTCAATAGGTCCATTAAATTGTTTTTATTGAACTAGAGTTGATTTGCAATGTTGTATTAGTTTCAGGTGTATAGCAAAGTGTCAATTATACATATATATTCTTTTTTAGATTCTTTTCCATTATAGATTATTATAAGATATTGAGTATACTTCCCTGTGCTATACAGTAGGTCCTTATTAGTTACTCCTAATTTAACACCCTTTCCTCTTTGGTAAGCATAAGTTTGTTTTCTATGTCTGTGAGTCTTTTTTATGAATAAGTTTATTTGTATCATTTTTTTTTTTTAGATTCCACATCTAAGTGATATTGTATGATATTTGTCTTTCTCAGCCTGACGGACTTCATTAGTATCTCAGGGTCAACCCATGTTGCTGGGAATGGCATTATTTCATTCTTTTTATGACTGGATAATATCCCATTATGTATATACCACAGCTTCTTTATCTGTTCAACTGTTAACGGACACTTAAGTTGCTTCCATGTCTTGGCTATTGTAAGTAGTGCTGCTGTGAACATAGGGGTGCATATATCTTTTCAGATTAAAGTTTTCTCCAGATATATGCCTAGGAGTGGGATTACTGGATCATACTGTAACTCTGTGTTTAGTTTTTTAAGGAACCACATAGTGTTCTTCATAGTGGCTAGATTTAGTCCATATTTGTTGAGGTGCAAATTTCAGGTAAGACTTGCAGAATTGTGCCTCTGTGGACAAAGGAAATGTCAAAGTTTAGGATACAGTTTGTGGTCCTAGAAGGTATTTTATCTGTATTTCTGAAAATGTGCTTTGTGGTGAGGGAGATGAGGTCTAGGAAGTGTGTAGTCTTTGGCTCTGACATTTTTCTTTGTGACTTTTATATTGGTTGGGGAATACCCTGAGCTGCTTGGAATTAGCATCTCCTGTTAATGGCACACTGGCCTTGTTTGTCCCAAGTCTTTGAATATGTGCTGTCTCCACGTGCCATATATTTTCAGCTGGAACTCTGGCTGATTTAAGATATGCACAAATAGGGAAAGATTAGTGTGATTTTAATAAAGTTTAATAAATCAAGCAGATTGATTTTAAACATTGGGCCAGAGCAGAAGAAAGAGTCTTTGTGATTTATATAAAGTTCAGCCTAGCTCCCTTCTTTAGGGCACTCCAGGGAAGTTTTGGGGTTCTAGTTCCCATTCTTACCTGGCTTTAAGGTTTGGAGATCTCCATCTTACTATCACAGCTCAAAGCAGGAGGAAGAGAAAAGCAATAGGAAAGAAGTAGAACCTAGGAAAGGAAACATACAGGTTCCCACACATGATGCTGTTATTGCCATTTTTAAAGAGAATTAAATGCAGGAACAGCTTTTAACTTTTTCAAACACTCCATTGAATGCTTTATCTCCTAGTATGACAGCCCTCAAATGCCCTTGAACTTAGCTCATGGTGTTTTCCTCTTCTCTATTGCAGAACTGGGAATGAGCACAGGAAGTCCTGAGATGCCACTAGAAGTTGAAACTATGCCATAGTTAATACCTGTATAGGCACACTTCCGAAAGGGGCCACATGTATGTGTTTTGGATTTGGATGAACATTCCTTCTGTTATGGACTGAATGTTTGTGACCCACTAAACTTCATATGTTGAGCCCTAACTCTCAGTGTAATGATATAAGAGGTGGCGCCTTTGGGAGGTAATTAGATTTAGATGCCATCACAAAGGTGGAGCCCTCTTGAATGAGATTAGTGCCCTATAAGAGACACAGAAGAGCTTGCTCTCTCTTTCTCTTTCTACCATCTGTGGATACCATGAGAAATTGGCAGTCTCACCAGAACCTGATCATGCTGGCACCCTGATCTTGGAGTTCCAGCCTCCAGAACCATAAGAAATAAATTTCATATATTGTTTATGAGCCACTCAACCTATGGTATTTTTTGCTTTTTAATAGCAGCCCAAACTAAGACAACATCTGTTTCTCTTTTACCCTCTCCTGGAACTAATATTTTGGCTGGCATATTCATCTTGTAGACCTAGTTAAGAAGGCCTCCTCCATGGGCTGTCTTGATTCTCAGTCATCCCTCACTTCTGTCTGATGCTCCTTATTACCAAAATATTAAGCATTAGTTTACTTGTCTGTCTCCCACACTAAACAGTGAACTCTGTGGGTGAAAGTGCAATGTGTTATTTATCTCTGTTTCATCACCACCTAGCACTGTACTGGGTGCTGTGTTAAGTTGCTTCAGTTGTATCTGACTGTTTGCAATCCTATGGATTATAGCCTGCCAGGCTCCTTGGTCCATGGAATTTTCCAGGCAAGAATACTTGAGTGGGTTGCCATTTCCTCCTCCATGGGATCTTCCCAACCCAGGATTGAACCCATGTCTCCTGCATTGGCAGGGGTATTCTTCACCACTGGGCCATCTGGGGAACCACACTGTACTGGGTACATTCTGGGTATTCATTGAATGAATGAAGGATGGGAAATTACAGGCTTATTGAAACAATAATTTGCCTATAACTTTCTTGTTCAATTCCATAGCAAACACTGTTGGTTGCCGACCCACAATCCCTCGTATCTCTTTAATCATTTCTCTGTACTTCTCCTGTAACCTCATCCAGTGACCCGAACTTATGACTCTTCTTTGAAAGTTTGCTCTTTGGCTACTGGAGTCAGAAAGCTGGAAGTGTGTGTGAATAGCTCAGCCTCAGGGACTCACTTATAGGAAAGCAAGTGGGTTCATGTGGATATGTCCATACAACTTCAGGTTCTGTGGGTTTAGAGGTCCTTGTTCCTAGAGGAGGGATGCTTCCTTCAAGGGACACAGTAAAAATTCAATTTACAATAAGGCTATAGCTACTACCTAGTCTTTTAGAGCTCCTTGTGATAATAGAAAAGAAAGGAGCCACCATACTGCAGGAGTAATTGACCCTGAGAATCAGAAAGAGGTTGCATTGCTACTACAAAATGGGGAGGAGCTTTAAGAGATCCACTGGGCTTTGTTTTTGTGTTCCCATGGTTATCTTTTACCTGTGAGTAGGCAATTACAACAATGAAAGCACGATAGAAGAATCATAACTGGGCTCAGATCTCTCAAGGATGAAGTTCTGGTTCATTCCACCAGGCAAGCTGTCTAGATCAGCAGCAGTCTAGATCAGTGCTAGCTAATGATAAAGGAAACCTAGAATAGGTGGAAAAGAAATAGGATAATGAATATCAATTATGAATGTGAGATCACCTGCAGCAGTGGGCTTTTACTCATCCCACTAACTCTCTTCTTGTAAAGTTTTCCCTAAAAATTTTGACCACCCATCATTTTAAGAAGCTATAACAATGTGTATAGTTTGAAGAAACTATAACAGTGTATTCAGGTCAAGAAGCAACAGAACCAGACATGGAATAATGGACTGGTTCCAAATTGGGAAAGGCTGTGTACTATCACATTGCCTATTTAACTTATATGCAGAGTACATCATGCGAAATGCTGGGCTCGATGAAGTACAAGCTCAAATAAAGATTGCCGGGAGAAATATCAATAACCTCAGATATGCAGATGACACCATCCTTATGGCAGAAAGTAAACAGGAGTTGAAGAGCCTCTTGATGAAAGTGAAGGAGGAGAGTGGAAAAGCTGGCAAAATTCAACATTCAAAAAATGAAGATCATGGCATCCAGTCCCATCACTTCATGGGAAATAGATGGGGAAACATGGGAACAGCGATGGACTTTATTTTATTGGGCTCCAAAATCACTGCAGATGGTGACTGCATGAAATTAAAAGATGCTTACTCCTTGGAAGAAAAGCTACGACCAACCTAGACAGCATATTAAAAAGCAGAGACATTACCTTGCTGACAAAGGTCCGTCTAGTCAAAGCTATGATTTTTCCAGTAGTCATGTATGGATGTGAGAGTTGGACCATAAGAAAGCTGAACACTGGAGAACTGATGCTTTTGAACTGTGGTGTTGGAGAAGACTCTTGAGGTCCCTTAGACTGCAAGGAGATCAAACCAGTCCATCCTAAAGGAAATCAGTCCTGAATATTCATTGGAAGGACTGATGCTGAAGCTGAAACTCCAATACCTTGGCCACCTGATGCGAACAACTGACTCATTTGAAAAGACACAGATGCTGGGAAAGATTGAAGGCAGGAGGAGAAGAGGACAACAGAGGATGAGATGGTTGGATGGACATGAGTTTGAGCAAGCTCCAGGAGTTGGTGATGGACAGGGAAGCCTGGCTTGCTGCAGTCCATTGGGTCACAAAGAGTTGGACACAACTGAGTGACTGAACTGAACTGATAAAGTATGAAGTGAACGTAAGTGGATCTAAGCAATTAGATCACTTCAGCCCTCTTCACCATTTCTGTGTGCCTCTCCCCTTGTTTCACTATGCTTTTGCCTCCTGTAGTGTCTCTTCCTGATGACCTTGTCTGCAGGGTATTGGAGCTACTTTTCTCTCAAGCACAGAGAGCTTTAAGTGCCTAGGAGTTTATATCCTCCTTGGAATGGCCTTGGCCAATGACTGAAAGGGACAGGAGTTTGAAAGCTCAGATCCCTTTCTTCAGATAGGGACAATTCTGAGGCATAATCTACATTCCAGAGTTTTCCTTCAGGATCGGCTAAAGCTATCACAGAACTTTACCTGAGATTCCCTCTTCAATATTGCTTCCCCCTCATTCTTTAGTTACTGAATTGTTCTGGGATAATTTCTTTAATAAATATTTCACATATGAATCTTCATCTCAAAGTCTGCTTTTGGAGAGCCCAACGCAGGGCAGATTCTTCCCTTCTTGTCCAGATTTTCAGAGAATACGTTATGATTGGGTCAAAGTTGTCCTTTAAAGTGACCACAGCTGAGAAACTGGATGTAGAGCCACCCAGAAGGCAGCTCTTTGTTAAGAGATAATTCCCCCTGTATTTCTCTTGCATTTCTGGACTTTCTTTTCAAGATATTTGTATAGCAGCCTTGGAAGATAGTCTCCTTTCAAAGCAAAAGGCCAGCAAACTTGCTACTCATTATAAAAGATTTATGTTCTCTAAGGTCAGGGCTCCTTTCCCATATGAAACCCACAGCATGTGCAGGCATGCATGGGGGTTCATACACATTGCCCCAGGGAACTTGGGAACAAGAGAACTGATGCAAACATATTGATACTTGTGCTGTCTGCTGTGCCCGGAGTGTCAAGTCCTTTGTCTCTGACACAGGAGTCTTGTGTCTTCTGCCAGGATCAGTTAAATTGTGGCAGGTGAACATCTTAGCTTGAAAAGAGGCTAAAATCTCAGATTCTTTACTGTGCCTGACTCTCTGTTAGGAATTGCTACTGGGTCTTTTCCTCTGCTGGCCATCCTTGTTCATTTGCCTAATCTGGCAGAGCAAGCTTTTCTGATGATCCACTGGATGTGAACTCTTCCTCAGACCTCTTCTCTTGGAATCTGTTGGTTGGCCATATGCCACCTTCATCTTCACTTGCAACAGAAAAATAGAAACCCATACAATTTTAAACTGTATAGCTAAAAAGCACTGCTCCATGGATGCTCTGCCTCACATAGCCAGGCTTTCCTGATTGGCTGTGACCCTGAAGACCCAACTCCCCTGCTGTCTTCAGCCCATCCAAGCCTGCTGTCTTGGGCTTGAGGACCTACCCAGACCAGAACACTTTTCCCCACACGTCTCTATTTTTTAGTCCTATATATCAAAGCTTAAGTTTTCAAATAGAATTTCAGCTGTTCATTTACATGTTAAAGTGAGCCCAAAGGACTTCATAAATTGGCATGTTATTATTTTAAGTGACAGAGAAAATAACACCATGACATTAAATCCAAAGTTTCTTGACGGCTCATTTGTGAAATCAGAAAATCCTATTTTTTAAAAGTTTCAATTTCTATTTTGCTTGCTGTCAAAGTAGTGATTTTGTTTTCATTACTGCCCAAAGAACCCATTATCTCTTTCATCACATGAGGCTGCCCAAAATAACATGTCTCACTTAGAGAGGGACAATTCAAAAGAGTTGTGGTTTTATTACAGAATCTTTCAGGCTTTGATTGGTTGAAAGGAACTTGGAAAATCTATATTATTAAGACTTAAAATATGGTGAAGATTTTAGTTTAGGATTTAGTTCTTAAACAGTTTTAAGCAACACACCCAATTCCATAAGAAAAAATGTGGGTTAAGAATGAGCTCCATTTCTTATTTACTGATCTTGGGCACTTAAATTCTCTAGGCTTCTGTTTATTTAACTGTAAAGTAGAAATAATAATAACAGTAGCTCCACAGGCCTAGTAAGAGAATCAAGTGAGATGATGCATTTGTATGTATTACAAAGCATTATACAAAGCTGAGTGTGCAGCCTGACACAGAAGAGGAATTTAATACATGTTTGTAGAATCAAGGAAGAAGATGTTATTTAACTATGTTGAATTTACTTTGATCTACTAACGGAGATAATTTTGGATCTTGATTGAAAGTTAAGTGATACTTTTCATAAATATAATTCATAAAAATTATTTTCCTGGATCCCAGCTTTGTTTAGGATTTTATGACATCAAGAGTTGTTTAGTAGGGGCTCAATTGCCCTCCACGACATTAGCTACAAAAGTTTAGGAACATACCCTCCAATCTATAATTAAATCAAAACTCCTACTCAACCTCATTATAACTTCACATGAAATGTTTGCATTTTCTTGTCTGAATGACAAGATCTATGGGTTTTTCTACAGGAATATAAGGTAGCCCTTTTAATAGCCCTGAAGCTTTTGACTTGAACTATCTCTAAGAATTTATAAATGTGTAACCACCAGAAGAAGGATTTGGGCTGCTATTTTTGTTATATAGTAGGATGAGTTGATGGAGAAGGAAATGGCAACCCACTCCAGTGTTCTTGCCTGGAGAATCTCAGGGATAGGGGAGCCTGGTGAGCTGCCGTCTCTGGGGTCTCACAGAGTCGGACACGACTGAAGCGACTTAGCAGCAGCAGCAGCAGGATGAGTTGAAATATGGTAACATAGCATCAAGTTTGGGATTTAAGCTCATATATACCTGCTTCTACTCATCTTTTTTGCTTCAGCTGTGTGCCTGGGGTCCACAACTGTTGAGTCTTAATGGGAGCTGCATTTTCTTGTCTCTCACTTTCTATTTTTAAAAGTATATCTGATTATAAATGCAATGTGACTAATTAGGTTTCTGAACAGTTCATCTCAGTTCGGTTGCTCAGTCGTGTACAACTCTTTGTGACTTCATGAATCATAGCACACCAGGTCTCCCTGTCCATCACCAACTCCCAAAGTTTACCCAAACTCATGTCCCTCAGGTTGGTGATGCCGTCCAGCCATCTCATCCTCTGTCGTCCCCTTCTCCTCTTGCCCCTAATCCCTCCCAGCATCAGAGTCTTTTCCAAATGAGTCAACTCTTCGCATGAGGTGGCCAAAGTATTGGAGTTTCAGCCTCAGCATCAGTCCTTCCAATGAACACCCAGGACTGATCTGCTTTAGGATGGACTGGTTGGATCTCCTTGGGTCCAAGGGACTCTCAAGAGTCTTCTCCAACACCACACTTCAAAAGCATCAATTCTTCGGTGCTCAGCCTTCTTCACAGGCCAACTCTCACATCCATACATGACTACTGGAAAAACCATAGCCTTGACTAGATGGACCTTTGTTGGCAAAGTAATGTCTCTGCTTTTGAATATGCTATCTAGGTTGGTCATAACTTTCCTCCAAGGAGTAAGCGTCTTTTAATTTCATGGCTGCAATCACCATCTGCAGTGATTTTGGAGCCCCCCATAATAAAGTCTGACACTGTTTCCCCATCTATTTCCCATGAAGTGATGGGACCAGATGCCATGATCCTTGTTTTCTGAATGTTGAGTTTTAAGCCAACTTTTTCCCTCTCCTCTTTCACTTTCATCAAGAGGCTTTTGAGTTCCTCTTCACTTTCTGCCATAAGGGTGGTGTCATCTGCATATCTGAGGTTGTTGATATTTCTCCCGGCAATCTTGATTCCAGCTTGTGCTTCCTCCAGCCCAGCATTTCTCATGATGTACTCTGCATATAAGTTAAATAAGCAGGGTGACAATATACAACCTTGACATACTCCTTTTCCTATTTGGAACCAGTCTATTGTTCCATGTCCAGTTCTAACTGTTGCTTCCTGATCTGCATACAGGTTTCTCAAGAGGCAGGTCAGGTGGTCTGGTATTCCCATCTCTTTCAGAATTTTCCAGTTTATTGTGATCCACACAGTCAAAGGCTTTGGCATAGTCAATAAAGCAGAAATAGATGTTTGTCTGGAACTCTCTTGCTTTTTCAATGATCCAGCAGATGTTGGCAATTTGTCTTTGGTTCCTCTGCCTTTTCTAAAACCAGCTTGAACATGTGTGAGTTCACGGTTCACGTATTGCTGAAGCCTGGCTTGGAGAATTTTGACCATTACTTTACTAGTGTGTGAGATGAGTGCAATTGTGCAGTAGTTTGAGCATTCTTTGGCATTGCCTTTCTTTGGGATTGGAATGAAAACTGACTTTTTCCAGTCCTGCGGCCACTGTAGAATATGATAAATGTGGGAATAACTAGCTAAATAAGACACCAATCAATGCTGACTTTCAATTGGTTCAGTGAGTTTATCTTTTAAAAGTGCTTCACCCTACTATAGTAATTCTCTAAGACTGAATTTTGTCATTCCACTTTGACAAAGAGCTTAAGTTTCATTAATGGCTTATTTTTTCTATTCATTCATTTGTACATTTCCTGAAAATCTACTGAGTGCAGATGAACACGTACAATTTGACAATGTACATGATCATACATGGGGGAAATTTATTGGGAAAATTAGTTTTTTGTTAGATGTTATATGCTTTTTTTCCATCTAAAATTTAACAGTTTTACTTGAGCAAGTTGGAATGAGAAAGAGAAGCTAGAACACATTCGGCAGAACTCAAATGAATAATTTCCCTCATCTTCCAATTTAGTTTTCCTTCCTGATATATCTATTCTAGCTTCACTGATGGGAGAAACAGAAAAGAGAACTATGTGAACAACCAGCTTCTGTCTCCTCACTTCTTGATGAATGCTAATCATTCAGATTCTCATCTTTGTTTACTAAGATCACTGAAGAGTTACCCATAACCAGTGGTTGAGTCAGTAGAGGGTGAAAACTCCTAGCACTGATCTTTGCAGAGTTTTCTTATTGCTTAATTGCTTTCAAATTAGGCTTTTTGTGTTTGTGGGAGAAAAAAGAACCAACATGGTGAGTTGCCACTGACTCAAAAATGGATTTATGTATACAGAATGACTCTTTTTTACCAGGTCTCATACTCACATGGTTCCCTCTGGTTCACGAGCAGACAGTCCAGTCAGCAGTAAATAGCCACACTCTTCCAGGTGAACAGAAAGCCCACTCATACAGAGTCAAGAATGCTGGGGAACAGAGAGGTGTTGTTGTTGTTCAGTCACTCAGTCATGTGCGACTCTGTGATCCCATGGACCGCAGCACACCAGGCCTCCCTGTTGTTCACTATCTCCTGGAGCTTGCTCAAACTCATGTCCATTGTGTCGGTGATGTCATCCAACCATCTCATCCTCTGCCATCCCCTTCTCCTCCTGCCCTCAATCTTTCCTAGCATGAGGGTCTTTTCTAATGAGTCAGCTCTTCACATCATGTGGCCAAAGTATTAGAGCTTCAGCTTCAACATTAGTCCTTCCAATGCATGTTAGGATTGATTTCCTTTAGGATTGACTGGTTTGATCTCCTTGCAGTCCAAAGGACTCTCAAGAATCTTCTCCAGAACTACAGTTTGAAAGCATCAGTCCTTCAGTGCTCAGCCTTCTTTATGGTCCAACTCTCACATCCATACGTGACTATTGGAAGGGGGAAGAAATTGTGAGGAAGGATTAGAAAAAAAAAAAGAAATCCAGAAGCTATAAAAAAAAAAAAGAAAAGAAAAAGAGATGATGGTGTGTTCAAAGTTTCCTATAGACACACTGGGGATAGAAGCCCTGTAAAAGCCCCTTAGATACTGGTTTGGGCTGACGGTGCAACCTCTGAAGCCAGCACAGGTCCATCGGCTGTGAGCCACATCCTGCAGGCAAATTCTCATACTATCAACAGAGCCTCTAAGTAGAGACTATCCCGCCTGACAGAGTCAGAGCTCAGGACTATAGGATGTGAACTCATACTCCACACTTTCTTCACATCTCATCTTTCCCATAGGGCAAAGAAACACCTCTAGAATGAATTTACAGCCACTTACCTGTACATCCCATGGTCCATTAAGCCAAATATTTATTATTCATCCACTCAATAAATTTATATTTAAGCCATTGCTCTAGACTCAAGGATAGAACAGCAAACAAAACAAAGGCCCTATTCAAAAGAACTGAATGTTTTAGCAGGGATGCAGGCAAGAAACAAGTAAACAAGTACATGCACTAGATAGTGAGAATAAGAAAACAGGATGATGTGATAGAAAATGACGGGATTAGGGGTGGGCAGTGAGGGGTGGTTGGGAAGGTCTTTCTGGGTGCTGGGAGATGACATCTGATTTTAGGCCTTAATGTCAAAGAGAAGTCAGCCATGTAGACATTGGAAAAGAGTGTCTAAGTGAGAGGGAACAGTAAGTTCAAAGGCTATGAGGCAAAAATGACTTTGGCATATGGGAAGAAGATAGGAGGTGGGCAGTAGACGTTGCAGGGCCGTTAGAAGGCATGGTGAGGAGTTCTGAATTTGTCTCAAAGGTGAATGAAAGCTCTTGGATTCTTCTAAGCAGAGGACTGGCAAAATTTGATTGACATTTTAAATTGATCACATTGTGTGGAGAACAGACTGTAGAAGGACAAAAATATAGGCAAGGGTACTGGACAAGGCTATTGAGTAATCCACGGGAGAAATTATGGTGGCTAGGACAAGGATGGTAACAGTAAAGGCCAAGAAGTGATGGTTTATGGGTTATAGTATGCAAAGAATGGGAGGAATTGGATGATAAATTGGATGTGAGGTTTGAGAGAGAGAAGTTGAGATGGCAGCAAGGTTTTAAGCCAGAGTACCTGGGTGAAATGGTATATACTATTCCCTGAAATGAGGAAGCCTGGCAAAACAACCAGTTTGAGGGGTGGTGAAAATCAAAGGGAGATGTTGAGCAGCTGGAGCTCAGGAGAGAGGTCAGAGTTGGAGACACATGTCAGCGTATAGGGGCTTACCCAGTGGCTCAGTGGGTTAAGAATCCATCTGAAATGCAGCAGACACAGGAGACATGCGTTCGAATCCTGGGTCAGGAAGATCCCCTGGAGAAGGAATTGTAACCCACTCCAGTATTCTTGCCTAAAAAAGCCCACGGACAGAGAAGCCTGGCAGGCTACAGCCCATGGGGTTGCAATGAGTTGGATATGACTGAGTGGCCAAGCACACTCTCTAACAAAAAGTGTACAGGTGACATTTAAAGCCATGGAATAAGAAGAGATTGTGCAGGTAGGAGCCTTGGGGCATTATGATATTTGGGTGTTGGGAAGATGGGGAGAAGGCAAAAAAGAAGTCTACAGAAAAGTGGGCAGTGTGGTTGGAGGGAAACCAGGAGATTGTGCTTGTAAAGAAAACATTTCAAGAAGGAGGAAGTGAGCAAGTAGAGCAACTGTGGCTGAGAGAGGTTAGATTAGATGAGAACTGATCATTGCTTTTAGCAATATGGAGGGAGCAGCTTTGGTAGCATAGTAGGAATGAAGTGGAGACAGTTTAAGGGGGAATGGGAAGAATGGTTAGTGAGTAACCTACATGGACTTCTCTAGTGGCTCAGATGGTAAAGAATCCACCTGCAATGTGGGAGACTGGGTTCGATCCCTGGGTGGGGATGATCCCTTGGAGGAGGGAAAGGGTACCCACTCCAGTATTCTGGCCTGGAGAATTGCACGAGTCCATGGGTCACAAAGGGTCAGACGTGACTGAGCAACCTTCACTTCACTTCTTCAACCTACATGGAGGAGTTATACTATAAAGAAAAACAGAAATGGAGAAGAGCTAGAGGGGAATATGAGACCATAAGATTCCTTCCTCTCTTCTTCCCTTCCTTCTTCCTCTTTTCTTTCCCTCTCTCCCTCCCTTCTTTCCTTCCAGATGGAAGATACAATAGTATGTTTGTGTGACAATAGGTACGATCCAGATGGAAAGAATAAATCTGATGCTGCAAAAACTTACATACGGTGGTGTGGGGCTATGGAGATTTAAGGACTGCTCTGCCCCATGTAAATCATGTATATAGCAGTATTGTGATTTCAATGAATGAAGCTATAACAGAGTTATCTAACCAACCATGAAACCTGGAGAGAGAATTATATGATCTGATCTAGCAATTGTAAAGCACTATGTAAATAATCCATGAGCTCAGAGACTGGCAGGGCAAAAATAATTGTCAAGCATGACCTCTCTGATGTCTACATCACTTCCAAGCAGTCTTTGAACCATCCTGCTCTTCTGAAGCCACAATTGGACAGGAGTTTCCAGGAAAGTATGGGCTTCTGTGGATGCTGAGCAGCATAGGATACTGGAAATTGCCACTTTGGTGATAAATGCAACCTGGAGAATGCAGGACATATTTTTAAAGGAAACCAAAGATATTTTGTGAGGAAAAAGTATTTTAATAATCCATATTAGTTATCTGAATTGAATAACCAAATAATTAATTTTTCATTTTTCAAATTTCAGATGTAATATAGTAGATGGTGCTGCAAATCTTTAATTTGAGTCCACTGGGACTTAAAATGTTTACAAAAATCCTTTATGTTTCTGTTAAAAGAAGTGAGTCATTTTGTATTTAGAAGGCAACAATTAACAGTTATTTTTCAGGACTTTTATTAGGTCCTATCACAAGAATTTACTATATCACGTTTAATCCATACAACAGCCTGTTTACTATTATTTTCTCCATTTTATAGGTGAGGAAACTGAGGCTCAAAGATACTACTTAATAAACTTGCTTAAGTTACAAAGTTCAAAGAATGATAGAGACAGGATTTGAATATAGGAAGCCAGATTCCAATGTCTGCTTTCAACCACTAGGCTGTAATTCTGGTGTATTTAAAGTTATGGAAATATCATTCCATGGTTACCCAGATGGAGAATAAATGGGCAAGTATGAATCTCATTTCTCATTTTAAGTATGTCTCTGTTTGTTCTTTTTGTATTTTGAGATTGCTTTAGCGTGTAAAACAAATTCAAACTCAAACAAAAATGACTTTATGACCCTCTTGGCTCTTAGAAACTATTTAACAAGCTTTCATTCTGATTTCCATTTCTAGTGAGGAGCAACTAGAGACAGGAGGTTATCAGCTTTTTCCACCTTTGTTAAGCAAACAGCCCCAGGAAACAGTTTTGATTTGTAGCTGGGAAACTTCAGGTTAAAAAGTGTTGGTTTTTGGCCTGTGAAAGTTTTCAACAATCCTTGTGTCTGTTTAGATGAGAATTGATCATTGCTTTTAGCAACACGGAGGCAGCAATTTTGGTGGCATAGTGGGCATAGAACTCTGATTGGAGACAGCTCAAAAGGGAATGGGAAGAACAGCTGTTGAGTAACCTACATGGAGGAATTTTACTGTAAAAGAAAACAGAGAAATGGAGAAGAGCTAGAGGGGAGGATATGGGATCATGAGATTCCTTTCTCTTTCCCTCTTTCTTGCTGAACCTTTGCTTAGGAAGCTCTAGTGGGGTGAGATAGGTGAGGGCTTGTAGCTTCTTCCAGGCTTTAATCTCCACAATGGCAGAGAATGTGTTTGTCTTTGTACACCTGTTCCCTAACATTGGGCCTGGTTATAAACATTGAATTAATCAATGAAGGAATGGCTCCATCATCCAGAGGCAATTCCTCCTGGCCCACTGGATTTTTCTTCAATATGTATTTTAAGAATGAAATCCTGCAGTGTTGACTTGTGACTTTTTTTTCCTACCTAAAATAAAGTATGAATATCCTTCTTTTTCAAAATATATATTTCTATGGTTTTATATATGAATATATCATAACTTCTTTACCATTGGACAGTTAGATCTTTTCTCACATTTCTTTATGTCTTGAGATTGCAAAGAAAAGCCTTATAGATAAATCCTCATCCTTTTTTCTTAAAGTCATATTTCTGAGAGGGGCATTATTAGGTCAAATAGTATGCACTTTTTACAAGTTTTCCCAAATTTTCCTTCAGAATGCATCTGTCAATACCATATGCAATAAGTATTTCTAAGTGTTCTTTCTACCATTAAAGATATCCTCTCAAAGATATTTTTCCATTATCTTGAAAAATCATATCACAGTTTTAATTTACATCTGTTTGATCTTTTGATTCTAGGCTTTATGAAAAGTGTAGCAAAGATAATATTTTTGAAATATATTAATGTTCTTTTCCTTTTTGTACTTCTTTTTACATGATCTGCTATCCAGCCAGAGGCATCCAATGCTTTGGGGAAGCTTAGGACTGTTATATCAGAATGAACAGAGAAAGATCCAATGTTCGGGTTTTGAATTCCAAAATAGGACTTCTGATTTACACTAAGATAATTGTCTCGAAGATGGACTTTTTTTTAATGTGAACTTTTAAATTGAGTATAACATACTGACAAAAAAATGCACAAATCATAAAAGTCCAGCTTGATGAATTTTAACAAAGTGAAGACACTTATGTAATCACTCTCCAGATCAATATAAAGAGCATTACCAGCACCTCAAAATTTCCCTGGCCCTTCCAATGATTACTCTCCTCAGATGCAACCATTAATTCAGCTTCTATCACTATAGGCTTTTTTGCATACATTTGAACTTCATATAAAATAACTCATTCCATATGTGATAATCTACATCTGGCTAATTTCTTGGCAGCCAACTCCAGTGTTCTTGCCTGGAGAATCCCATGGACAGAAGAGCCTGAAGGGCACAGTCTGTGGGATCGCAAGAGTCGGATATGACTTAGCGACTAAACCACTACTACCACCAATTTCCTTCAAAATTTAGTTTGTGAGATTTATTCATGTTATTAGTTTGTTCAGTTTGTTCAGTTTCATTGATATATAATATTTCATTTTGTGAACATACCACAATTTGTCTCTCAACACAGTGAATGAAAATTCCATGTGCCGATACTTGAAATTGTGATTTATTTTTTTCATTTTAGCTATTTTCTTGAGTGCATAATGGCATTGCATTGTGGTTTTTATTTGTAGTTCCTTAGTAACTAATGATGTTGACCACCTTTTCATGTATTTATTAACCATTTATATATTTTCCATTGTAAAATGCTTATTCAGGTGAGTTGTTTTTGGTTTATTGTTCTCTAAGAATTTTTGTCAGTATTTTCCCTGTGGATTTGTAGTTCTTCATAAATCGTGGATATAAATCCTTTGTTGCATGTGTGTGGGCTCAGTCACTTTCAGTCATGTCCAACTCTTTGCGACCCTATGGACTGTAGCCTGCCTGGCTCCTGTGTCCATGGGATTTCCCAGGCAAGAATACTGGAGTGGGTTGCCAGGCCCTTCTCCAGGAGTCTTCCCTACTGAAGCATCAAATCTTCATTTCCTGCATCTTCTGCATTGCAGGCAGATTCCTTACCTGCTGAGTCAACCAGGAATATATATAAAATAACCATCTTCTTCCACTATTGGCTTAACTTTTTACTTTATTTTTTAAAATTAAACTGCATTTGATTTACAATATTGTGTTAGTTTCAGATATACAACTTTACTTTCTTATTAGTGTCTTTTCATGAAAAAAATTATTAATTTTAAACTATTCCTATTTATCAATCTTTTCCTTTATGATATATTTGTCTAAGAAATTCTTGCTCATCTAAAGGTCATGAAAACTTTCCTCTGTCATTTCCTAGTAACTTGATTGTCTTATTTTCCCCAGTTATACCTAGAATCTATCTAAAGTTGATTTCTGTTTATGGTGCAAGTTGGAAGGTCAAGAATGCCTTTCCCCGACATAGATACTTAATTGATCCACCACTATTGAAATGACCATCTTTTCCCCACTGCACTGCAGTGCCATCTTTGTTTTAAATTAAGTGACTGCATGTATAAGGTTTGCTTCTTGACTTTCTATTCTGTTCTATTGGTCTATTTGTCTGTACTGTACCAATACCACCCTGTCTTCTTAATGTAGCTTCATACTAAGTCCTGATATAAGGAAATGTGAATTTTCCAACTTTCCTATTCTTGAAGATTGACTTGGTTTTCTTGCTTTTTGCAATTTGATATGAATTTTAAAACCAGGTTGTTAATCTTCACACAGAAAAATTCAATATGATTTTGATGATGATAACATTGAGTCTGTAGATCAGTTTGGGAGAGAATTGACATCTTGAAATTATTGTTTCAAGCCATAAATGTGGTTATTGTTCTATTTAGGTTTGTATTAATTTCCCTCACAAATATTAATAGGTCTTTTATTGTGGAGGACTATTTTGCATTTTTCATTAGGTTTATTCTTAAATATGTGGCATTAGAAAGTTTTTGGTGCTATTTTAAATGATATAATTTTTGAAATTTCTTCTTCAAAAGAAATATATATTGCTACAGTATACAAAAGTTTGACATTTTCATAATGATCTCATATTCAGAAAGTATTCTATGTTCATAGGTTAATTCTAAAGCTTATCTGGAGATTAATTTAGACTTTCTACATTATAATCACTTACAAATAATGATAGTTTTATTTCTTTTTTCTGATTATGTGAATTTTAATTTATCCTTTCTAATTAAATTGAATAGAATCTGCAGTAGAATATTGACTACAAATAATAATAGTGAGATTCTTTTTCATTCTTGATCTTTGGGGAAAAGTTTCCAGTATTTTACTATTTTAAAGTATTTTTTTTTTTCTCTTTCTTTCTTTTTTTTTAAATTAATTTTATTTTATTTTTAAACCTTACATAATTGTATTAGTTTTGCCAAATATCAAAATGAATCCACCACAGGTATACATGTGTTCCCCATCCTGAACCCTCCTCCCTCCTCCCTCCCTATACCATCCCTCTGGGTCGTCCCAGTGCACCAGCCCCAAGCATCCAGCATCGTGCATTGAACCTGGACTGGCATCTCATTTCATACATGACATTGCACATGTTTCAATGCCATTCTCCCAAATCTTCCCACCCTCTCCCTCTCCCACAGAGTCCATAAGACTGTTCTATACATCAGTGTCTCTTTTGCTGTCTCGTATACAGGGTTATCGTTACCATCTTTCTAAATTCCATATATATGCGTTAGTATACTGTACTGGTGTTTTTCCTTCTGGCTTACTTCACTCTGTATAATAGGTTCCAGTTTCATCCACCTCATTAGAACTGATTCAAATGTATTCTTTTTAATGGCTGAGTAATACTCCATTGTGTATATGTACCATAGCTTTCTTATCCATTCATCTGCTGATGGACATCTAGGTTGCTTCCATGTCCTGGCTATTATAAACAGTGCTGCGATGAACATTGGGGTACACGTGTCTCTTTCCCTTCTGGTTTCCTCAGTGTGTATGCCCAGCAGTGGGATTGCTGGATCATAAGGCAGTTCTATTTCCAGTTTTTTAAGGAATCTCCACACTGTTCTCCATAGTGGCTGTACTAGTTTGCATTCCCACCAACAGTGTAAGAGGGTTCCCTTTTCTCCACACCCTCTCCAGCATTTATTATTTGTAGACTTTTGGATCGCAGCCATTCTGACTGGTGTGAAATGGTACCTCATAGTGGTTTTGATTTGCATTTCTCTGATAATGAGTGATGTTGAGCATCTTTTCATGTGTTTGTTAGCCATCTGTATGTCTTCTTTGGAGAAATGTCTATTTAGATCTTTGGCCCATTTTTTGATTGGGTCATTTATTTTTCTGGAGTTGAGCTGTAGGAGTTGCTTGTATATTTTTGAGATTAGTTGTTTGTCGGTTGCTTCATTTGCTATTATTTTCTCCCATTCTGAAGGCTGTCTTTTCACCTTGCTAATAGTTTCCTTTGATGTGCAGAAGCTTTTAAGTTTAATTAGGTCCCATTTGTTTATTTTTGCTTTTATTTCCAATATTCTGGGAGGTGGGTCATAGAGGATCCTGCTGTGATGTATGTCAGAGAGTGTTTTGCCTATGTTCTCCTCTAGGAGTTTTATAGTTTCTGGTCTTACGTTTAGATCTTTAATCCATTTTGAGTTTATTTTTGTATATGGTGTTAGAAAGTGTTCTAGTTTCATTCTTTTACAAGTGGTTGACCAGATTTCCCAGCACCACTTGTTAAAGAGATTGTCTTTAATCCATTGTATATTCTTGCCTCCTTTGTCAAAGATAAGGTGTCCATATGTGTGTGGATTTATCTCTGGGCTTTCTATTTTGTTCCATTGATCTATATTTCTGTCTTTGTGCCAGTACCATACTGTTTTGATAACTGTGGCTTTGTAGTAGAGCCTGAAGTCAGGTAGGTTGATTCCTCCAGTTCCATTTTTCTTTCTCAAGATCGCTTTGGCTATTCGAGGTTTTTTGTATTTCCATACAAATTGTGAAATTATTTGTTCTAGCTCTGTGAAGAATACTGTTGGTAGCTTGATGGGGATTGCATTGAATCTATAAATTGCTTTGGGTAGTATACTCATTTTCACTATATTGATTCTTCCAATCCATGAACATGGTATATTTCTCCATCTATTAGTGTCCTCTTTGATTTCTTTCACCAGTGTTTTATAGTTTTCTATATATAGGTCTTTAGTTTCTTTAGGTAGATATATTCCTAAGTATTTTATTCTTTTCGTTGCAATGGTGAATGGAATTGTTTCCTTAATTTCTCTTTCTGTTTTCTCATTATTAGTGTATAGGAATGCAAGGGATTTCTGTGTGTTGATTTTATATCCTGCAACTTTACTATAATCATTGATTAGTTCTAGTAATTTTCTGGTGGAGTCTTTAGGGTTTTCTATGTAGAGGATCATGTCATCTGCAAATAGTGAGAGTTTTACTTCTTCTTTTCCAATTTGGATTCCTTTTATTTCTTTTTCTGCTCTGATTGCTGTGGCCAAAACTTCCAAAACTATGTTGAATAGTAATGGTGAAAGTAGGCACCCTTGTCTTGTTCCTGACTTTAGAGGAAATGCTTTCAATTTTTCACCATTGAGGATAATGTTTGCTGTGGGTTTGTCATATATAGCTTTTATTATGTTGAGGTATGTTCCTTCTATGCCTGCTTTCTGGAGAGTTTTTATCATAAATGGATGTTGAATTTTGTCAAAGGCTTTCTCTGCATCTATTGAGATAATCATATGGTTTTTATTTTTCAATTTGTTAATGTGGTGTGTTACATTGATTGATTTGCGGATATTGAAGAATCCTTGCATCCCTGGGATAAAGCCCACTTGGTCATGGTGTATGATCTTTTTAATGTGTTGTTGGATTCTGATTGCTAGAATTTTGTTAAGGATTTTTGCATCTATGTTCATCAGTGATATTGGCCTGTAGTTTTCTTTTTTTGTGGGATCTTTGTCAGGTTTTGGTATTAGGGTGATGGTGGCCTCATAGAATGAGTTTGGAAGTTTACCTTCCTCTGCAATTTTCTGGAAGAGTTTGAGCAGGATAGGTGTTAGCTCTTCTCTAAATTTTTGGTAGAATTCAGCTGTGAAGCCGTCTGGACCTGGGCTTTTGTTTGCTGGAAGATTTTTGATTACAGTTTCAATTTCCGTGCTTGTGATGGGTCTGTTAAGGTTTTCTATTTCTTCCTGGTCGAGTTTTGGAAAGTTGTACTTTTCTAAGAATTTGTCCATTTCTTCCTCGTTGTCCATTTTATTGGCATATAATTGTTGATAATAGTCTCTTATGATCCTTTGTATTTCTGTGTTGTCTGTTGTGATCTCTCCATTTTCGTTTCTAATTTTATTGATTTGATTTTTCTCCCTTTGTTTCTTGATGAGTCTGGCTAATGGTTTGTCAATTTTCTTTATCCTTTCAAAGAACCAGCTTTTGGCTTTGTTGATTTTTGCTATGGTCTCTTTTGTTTCTTTTGCATTTATTTCTGCTCTAATTTTTAAGATTTCTTTCCTTCTACTAACCCTGGGGTTCTTCATTTCTTCCTTTTCTAGTTGCTTTAGGTGTAGAGTTAGGTTATTTATTTGACTTTTTTCTTGTTTCTTGAGGTGTGCCTGTATTGCTATGAACTTTCCCCTTAGGACTGCTTTTACTGTGTCCCACAGGTTTTGGGTTGTTGTGTTTTCATTTTCATTCGTTTCTATGCAAATTTTGATTTCTTTTTTGATTTCTTCTGTGATTTGTTGGTTATTCAGCAGCGTGTTGTTCAGCCTCCATATGTTGGAATTTTTAATAGTTTTTCTCCTGTAATTGAAATCTAATCTTACTGCATTGTGGTCAGAAAAGATGCTTGGAATGATTTCTATTTTTTTGAATTTACCAAGGCTAGCTTTATGGCCCAGGATGTGATCTATCCTGGAGAAGGTTCCATGTGCGCTTGAGAAAAAGGTGTAATTCATTGTTTTGGGATGAAATGTCCTATAGATATCAATTAGGTCTAACTGGTCTATTGTATCATTTAAAGTTTGTGTTTCCTTGTTAATTTTCTGTTTAGTTGATCTATCCATAGGTGTGAGTGGGGTATTAAAGTCTCCCATTATTATTGTGTTATTGTTAATTTCTCCTTTCATACTTGTTAGCATTTGTCTTACATACTGCGGTGCTCCCGTGTTGGGTGCATATATATTTATAATTGTTATATCTTCTTCTTGGATTGATCCTTTGATCATTATGTAGTGACCTTCTTTGTCTCTTTTCACAGCCTTTGTTTTAAAGTCTATTTTATCTGATATGAGTATTGCTACTCCTGCTTTCTTTTGGTCCCTATTTGCATGGAAAATCTTTTTCCAGCCCTTCACTTTCAGTCTGTATGTGTCCCCTGTTTTGAGGTGGGTCTCCTGTAGACAACATATGTAGGGGTCTTGTTTTTGTATCCATTCAGCCAGTCTTTGTCTTTTGGTTGGGGCATTCAACCCATTTACGTTTAAGGTAATTACTGATAAGTATGATCCCGTTGCCATTTACTTTATTGTTTGGGGTTCGAATTTATACACCATTTTTGTGTTTCCTGTCTAGAGAATATCCTTTAGTATTTGTTGTAGAGCTGGTTTGGTGGTGCAGAATTCTCTCAGCTTTTGCTTGTCTGAGAAGCTTTTGATTTCTCCTTCATACTTGAATGAAATCCTTGCTGGGTACAATAATCTGGGCTGTAGGTTATTTTCTTTCATCATTTTAAGTATGTCTTGCCATTCCCTCCTGGCTTGAAGAGTTTCTATTGAAAGATCAGCTGTTATCCTTATGGGAATTCCCTTGTGTGTTATTTGTTGTTTTTCCCTTGCTGCTTTTAATATTTGTTCTTTGTGTTTGATCTTTGTTAATTTGATTAATATGTGTCTTGGGGTGTTTCGCCTTGGCTTTATCCTGTTTGGGATTCTCTGGGTTTCTTGGACTTGGGTGATTATTTCCTTCCCCAGTTTAGGGAAGTTTTCAACTATTATCTCCTCAAGTATTTTCTCATGGTCTTTCTTTTTGTCTTCTTCTTCTGGAACCCCTATGATTCGAATGTTGTAGCGTTTAATATTG
Organism: Bos indicus x Bos taurus; assembly: GCF_003369695.1. NCBI lineage: Eukaryota > Metazoa > Chordata > Mammalia > Artiodactyla > Bovidae > Bos > Bos indicus x Bos taurus. Next base: position 109,032,481 of record NC_040076.1, read on the forward strand.
TCCTGGAGGTCTCTGAGATTGTCCTCATTTCTTTTAATTCGTTTTTCTTTTATTCTCTCTGATTCATTTATTTCTACCATTCTATCTTCTAATTCACTAATCCTATCTTCTGCCTCTGTTATTCTACTATTTGTTGCCTCCAGAGTGTTTTTAATTTCATTTATTGCATTATTCATTATATATTGACTCTTTTTTATTTCTTCTAGGTCCTTGTTAAACCTTTCTTGCATCTTCTCAATCCTTGTCTCCAAGCTATTTATCTGTGATTCCATTTTAATTTCAAGATTTTGGATCAATTTCACTATCATTATTCGGAATTCTTTATCAGGTAGATTCCCTATCTCTTCCTCTTTTGTTTGGTTTGGTGGGCATTTATCCTGTTCCTTTATCTGCTGGCTATTCCTCTGTCTCTTCATCTTGTTTAAATTGCTGAGTTTGGGGTGTCCTTTCTGTATTCTGGCAGTTTGTGGAGTTCTCTTTATTGTGGCTTTTCCTCGCTGTGTGTGGGTTTGTACAGGTGGCTTGTCAAGGTTTCCTGGTTAGGGAAGCTTGTGTCGGTGTTCTGATGGGTGGAGCTGTATTTCTTCTCTTTGTTCAGTCGCGCTCCTTTTGAAGAGTTGGATTGCTTTTCTGGGTGCCTGATGTCCTCTGCCGGCATTCAGAAGTTGTTTTGTGGAATTTACTCGACGTTTAAATGCTCTTTTGATGAATTTGTGGGGGAGAAAGTGTTCTCCCCGTCCTACTCCTCCGCCATCTTGGCTCCTCCCCTAAAGTATTTTTCATAATTTATTTCTAGTTTGCTAAGAGCTTTTATTTTTAATTAGCAATATGTTGATTTTCATCAAATGCTTTTTCTGCATGTCCGAAGATTATTATGTCATATTTTTTGCTACTGGAGTGAATTATATTATTGTAAATTAATTGATATAAACTGATTTCTAAATAGAATGGACCTTGCATTACAGTTGAACTTGGTTCTAATGCATTATCTTTTTCTTAATTTCTGAATTTGGTTTACTAATATTATGTTTGAATTTTTTTGCATTTTTGTTCGTGAGCTATATTGGCCTATTTCCTATTACCTATTACATTATATTGTCTTTTATGAGGTTGTGTGGATTTTATAAAATGAGTTGGTGGATGTTTCCTCTTTATTTTATGGAAAAATTTGTATAATATTGTGCTATTTTCTTCTTAAATATTTAAAATAATTCGCTGATAAAAACTCTGGGCTACGGGTTCTATGTTGGGAAAGATTTTAATTACATATGAACTTATTTGATAAACACAGTGCTATTTCTCTTCTTGTGTATATATTTGGTAAGTTGTGTTTTCAAAAAATTATTTGATCTAAATTTTGAAAGTTATTTGCATAAAGATATTTACAATCTATTTACTAACTTTTAATGCTTATAGTTTCTGTAATGATGTCCATGTTTTATTTCTAATATTGCTAATTTATTCTTCTAAATATCAGTCTCTAGTAGTTTATCAGTTGTACTAATCTTTTAAAAGAAGCAAGTTTTGACTTAACTGATTTGCTCTATTATGCTTTTTTATTTCATTAATTTCTGTTTTTATATTTCACTTCCTTTGTAATCTAGTTTCTTCGTTTAAAAAAAAAGTCTGAGATAGATCTAAAATTATCCATTTTCACACTTTCCTGTCTTCTAATATATGCAGTTAAGACTATAACGTTTTCTCTAAGGTTTTCTTAGCTTTGGCATGTAAGTTGTAAGTTATATTTAAAACTATTTTCTGTTGTAATTCAGTTCAACATAGTTTTTAATTTCCACTGTGATTTCTTCTTTAATTGATGAATTAAGACCATATTGCTTAATTTCCAAATAATTTGGGATTTTCTAGTTATCATTTTGTTATTGTATTAAAATTTCCTACTATGTTTATGGATTTATCCATTTGTACTTTTGGTTTTGTCTGTTTTTATTTTACATGGTTTGAGGCTATGTTTTTAGGTGCACACAAATTTAGAAATGTTATATTTTCCTGATGAATTAACAGTTTACTAATAGAAAAATGTTCCCTCTTGCCCACTATATCTGCTAATTTATGATGAGACTTCTTGCTCTAAGTCATTTGTTTATCAGCAAAATGGTCAGTTTTCTTTTTGTTAATGTTTGTGTAACATTTGTTCCCATTCTTTTATTTTCTACCTCACAGGTATTTTTCCTAGGCAGCATATATTTAGTTTTTCCCCCCACAGTCTGCTAAGCTTACTTTTTGTTTAAAAAAGGATTATTTAGTCTATGAGTTATAGAATTACTTCTATGTTTGAGTTAGAAACTGTTGTCTTACTCTTTGTTTTCTGTTTGTCTTTCCTTTGTTTCTTTCTTCCTTTCATTTTCTTTTGTATAAGTTTTTAATTCTTTGTTTTTGTTCTTTTATTAGTCCTTTTAATTCCTTTTATTAGTCCATTTATTAGAGATTGCAATATGCATCCTTGACTCTTTAGTGCCTACTATGAATGAGAAGTTTTAAAAAATTGACTCATGTATTTTATTAAAACTTTATTATTTTGCTATGACATTTAAGCCTTTTGTCATCTAGAACCTACTTTTCTGTAAAGGTATTTGATAAGGTGTATTTTTATGTTTCCAGTGTTGAGTCACATGTTTAACAACTATTGAATACTCTGAACTTATCAAATAACTTTCTTCATCCTATGTTAAATTAGAATTTTAAACTAATTTCTTGTGAAATGCAAAGATCTTAGAAAGCTTTAATTCTTTATATTCATCTCACCTTTTCTGTGTTATTGTTATTTCTCATATATTTTAATTCTACATATTTTTAAAATCTGTCAGCCATTACTATTTTTATGCTATATAATCATTCTTATTTTTCCATGAATGTACTTTTTTTTCATTTCTTCATTCCTTCTTGCACTCTGTATTTCTATCTATGATCATTCATATAAACACTTGAATCTGTGGCTCCATGTTTTCCTTCTGTTTTGGGAAATTCTCAACCATTATCTTTTCAAATACTGTTTCTATCAAATCCTCTCTCTTTATAACTCTGAAACTCTAATTACACATATTTTTTGTATCATATCTCATATGCTTCTTTTCTCTGTTTTCCTTCTGTTTCTCTCCTTGATTTAGTACAGACATTTTCTACTGATTTATCTTCCTGTTCCCATCTTCTGTTACATCTAATCTGCATCTAATCTTTGTTTTACTTATTGAGCCTGTCTACTGCATTCTTAAAATTAATGTATTTTTAAGTTTTAGAATTTCCATTTAATTCTCTTTTAAGGAATCTAACTATTTAGTAATACTATTTATTTGGTAGCCTATTTTCTCAAACATGTTAATGTACAGATATTTAAAATCTGTAATTACCCTACTATCTGAATCACCCGTGGGCTTAATTGTCTTTTGTTAAAAAAAACCTTGGATTGTGAATGTTGTTTTGCATACTGGTATACCTGGTAGTTTTTGACTGGATGTTACCTATTGTAAGAGAAAAATTGTAGAAGCTTTAAGTGATAGTACTTTCTCAGGAAAATCCAATCTTCAGGTGGGCAGTTTGATCTAGCCAGAGATTGAGATGATTTGAGACAGATACCAGTGTTTGTAAGGACCTCTCTGATTTCTAGTTTGACCTCACTACTATGCTATGCTATGCTAAGTCGCTTCAGTCGTGTCTGACTCTGTGCGACCCCATAGACGGCAGCCCACCAGGCTTCCCCGTCCCTGGGATTCTCCAGGCAAGAACACTGGAGTGGGTTGCCATTTCCTTCTCCAATGCATGAAAGTGAAAAGAGAAAGTGAAGTTGCTCAGTCGTGTCCGACTCTTAGTGACCCCAAGGACTGCAGCCTACCAGGCTCCTCCGTCCATGGGATTTTCCAGGCAAGAGTACTGGAGTGGGGTGCCATTGGTTTTCAACACCTCAAGTGAATTCCTGGAATATCGTCTAAGTCCTTTTCTTGTGAGGTCTGACTTAGCTTTTTAGCCACTTAGCTGATGCTTTCTGCTTGAAATCTTAACCTGTAGAGCTAAGACACTGGAAAATGCCTCAAGAAGAAAACTGGTGCAGAGTGTTGGGCTCACTCACCTAAGGGTCACTTTATTCCCAAATTCTAGCCCCTCAAATCCTGGCTGCCTTAGTAACCCTGACCTTCAGATTTTTTTTTCTTTCTAGTCTCATGAAAATGCTAAAAGTCCTTTTTTGAGGGGTTGCCCTCTGGGCAATTAGAGTGGGATCAAATTGCCTTGACTTAAAATCTTGGATTGAGATGTTTCAAGGCTGGACTTTTCACTCCCTAAAGTGAAAAGTGAAAGTGAAAGTGAAAGTCGCTCAGTTGTGTCCGGCTGTTTGCGACCCCATGGACTATACAGTCCATGGAATTCTCCAGGCCAGATTATTGGAGTGGGTAGCCTATCCCTTCTCCAGGGGATCTTCTCAACTCAGGGATTGAACCCAGGTCTCCCACATTGCAGGCGGATTCTTTACCAGCTGAGCCACAGGGAAGCCCTAAGTCTTATCTATTTCCACTGTACTCATACTCCCACAGTTAGTCCTTCAGAGCTCCAAAATGAAAGGTTTGTATCTTTTCCAAAGCCCTTCAACTTCTTTGGGCTTTATTCCCAGTCTGTATCTCCCTAACACTGATGGCTGTGGATAGCTCTGTTTAGCTTCTCAGTCTCTTAGCAGCTCTTTCTGCTTTGATTCTCCACCTCTTTGGCCGCACAGTTGGCAAATAGATGAATACTCTGAGAAGAATAGCATCTCAGACTATCAGCCACTCACATTTCTGAGCACTTCTTCTCTCCTGTGTCTTGATCCTTCAAGTCCTGGCTACCTTGGCAAGGCTGAAATCGAACTGCCTGTATCCCAGTGCTGTGAAAATGTGGAAAGCTCTGAATGCTGCTTTCTTTTCAGCTTCTTGCTTAAACCTCTTACAAACTGCAGGTACCTTAAGAGGAGAAGAGGTAGAGAGAGTAGAGCTCACCTCAATGTTTTTGTCTTTTCTCTGAGATCTTGGCTGCACAAGTCCAGATGTGTTGGTTGCTCATTGGTGGCTTCAGATATCTTCTTTAAAAATTCTTTTTAATTCAGTTTTAAGAATTGTTTTTGGTGTGAGGTTTGGGTTGATACAAGCTACTCCTTTTAGCTGGAAACAGAAGTCTAAAAAGCTAGGTTTTCTTATCAAAGAGAAAGGCTTTCTAGATTTTATAAAGTTCCTCTTTACGTATCACCAGCCAGGTTTGAGCAATCGATGTATAATAGAGTTTTACTATAACACATAACAGAATGTGATGAAAGAGATGTTCTCACCAGATAGGGGGAGGATGTAGAAAGCTTGCCACTGTGGGAGGAAGGGGAATTTTTCTGAGGAGCAAAGGCATGATGAAAATGTAGTCTGGATTTCTCAGGGGCTCTGTTCTCACCAACTTAAACTTTGGCTTAAGAATTCATAAAAATAAGAATAGATGGATCTTAGAATGTTAAATAAAAAAAGAAAACCCACAAAGCATACATGAGCTATGAACCATATTCAAAACCATGTATTTTCTGGTACAACTACCCACATCCTATATTCATACAGATAAGAAAAGGAAAGATGAACAGGAAAGTGGGTGGAGGAGATTCAGAAGGGACAGTTAGGGGATTTTGATTGTATTGATTATATTCCATTTTTTAAATTTGGTGGTGAATTTTTGAGTGCTCATTATCATGCTCTCTAGCTTACCTATCTATTATGTAGGTTATTTTGCATGGATCAAATGCATCAGAATAAAAAATGCAAAAGGGAAAAGAAAAAATACTAGGCAGGAACAGCTAGGCATTAGTAGTGACCAGTGGCCAGTCACCCCCAGAAGATTTCACTGAATTCCGGTGGACAATCAAAAACCCATGTGGATCTGAGGCTCCCCTCCCTCACTGCCATGAGGCCACAGAAGCACCTTGTAGACTCAGATGCCATCTTGAAGTGGAGCAAGGAGGGAGGAGGAAATTTCCAAATCTTCCAAATTTTCCAAATTGAGTAGCATTTACTCAAAGAAGACTAACCAACCAATGAGTGCATAGTCATGTCCAACTCCTTGTGACCCCCATGGACTGTAACCTGCCAGGCTCCTCTGTCCATGGGATGCTCTAGGCAAGAATACTGGAGGGGGTTGCCATTCTCTTCTCCAGAGGATCTTCCCCACTAGGAATCAAACTTGGGTCTCCTGCACTGCAGGTGGATTCTTTACCATCTGTGCTACAGGGAAGCCCAAAGGAGACTAAGGTAACCCTAAGTGATAAGATATTCAATTATATTTCATTAGCAAGATCTGTCCATCTTGCCCTCACAACAGCACTGGATATGCAGGGGCTCTGGAGCAAGCTGAGATCTCTCAGAATATAAAATAAACTTTATTTTTATGTATATTATAGCAGTTGATTTTATGAGTGAATTTTTGGCCCTGGTACAAACTAATGCCTATACACACCATACATATTAGGCAAGGGAAGAAGCTGTAACAGACTTACATCCTTAACCCTGTCCTCCCTCTGGCTGGCTGTGTGACAGTCATCAGGTCCCTTAAACTGTCTGCAGCAGAGTGAGAAGGTGATAATGTGATCTGTGAATTTCCTTCAATGTCTGTAAACCTAAATATCAGGGACAGCCTTCATTCTCTTGAGCATTCATGGTTAAGTTTTCTGTATTCTTCATTCTATGATGTGGTACAGAGATGAAGCCATTATATAAAATATGTCACCACAGTGAAGGTGCCATTGGATCCCTTACTTCATAAAGATAAACCACTTTAGAGTGACTTTTACCTTCCTCAACAAGTTGTGTGCATTTCAGAGGACTTTGTAAGAGGGGAAAAAAAAGTCGGGAATAGTGAAAGTTAAATACAGCTTCAAAAGGATTTATCAGGTAAATGTTATGGATTGTTGTGATTTAATTTATGGGATTAGTTTGACTTTCAATTACCAGGCATCACATTGAATCACTTTATATTTTGAACTCTGTAACTAGGACTTCTAACACTCGATCTTTCATTTGGAGAGGGATTATCAATAATTAGACACTGTGGCCTTATTGATCAGCTAATCAATACCCACATTAATCACCAGTGGTCTAAAAACAATTCACTCTTTGCATTAAAAGGAATCAGTGTGATCAAATTAGCATCTTTTGCTACAAGCTGAGCAAAGCTGTAGCTTTCCAAAGGGAAGGCAATGGCCGAGGGAGGAGGTACCTCCTGGAGTCTGCTGCTGCTGCTAAGTCGCTTCAGTCGTGTCCGACTCTGTGCGACCCCATACACAGCAGCCCACCAGGCTCCCTTGTCCCTGGGATTCTCCAGGCAAGAACACTGGAGTGGGTTGCCATTTCCTTCTCCAAAGCATGAAAGTGAAAAGTGAAAGGGAAGTCACTCAGACGTGTCCGACTCTTCGTAACCCCATGGACTGCAGCCTACCAGGCTCCTCCGTCCATGGGATTTTCCAGGCAAGAGTACTTGAGTTGGGTGCCATCGCCTTCTACTGCTGCTAAATGAAAATAATCTAATGATACTTAAGTTCTGATTATTTGCTTTTGATTTTTGGTTGTTTTTTTTTTGGTGTGGTCTGATATTTATACCGTTTAATAAAGTGTTATAAATTATAAAAAGTGGGACAAAATGAATATGCTCTACATTGTATATAAATGTTCTTCATCCCTGCAATCTGACAAGGAGCTATTGTATGTTGCAAAGAAAATTCAGGTATTTCAGTGACTCTAGAAAAATAACAAGTGTGTAGGCTTGATAAATGTGAAAGTGATTTGTTATCTATTAAGATTTGAGTATTTTTATTATGCAAGGTACACATATCACTCCAAACAGGGGCTGGAAGAAACTCTTTTTTCCTCAGAGAGGTAGTTCATCTGATTTCAAGTTATAGACACCTTGTAGGTAGGAGGACAGAGCTCATCCTGGACTACTTACAGCTTCAACTACACAGTCTCCCAGGCTGTCACTCAAACCAGTGGCTGTCTAACAAGGTCACAGATTCACCCAATGGCTTTTAATAACTTGGCATTACTTTCATATGAATAATTTATAATCTCAAAAGTATGAGATTATTATTTATGGTTAGTAGCTGTGAAATAATGAGACACATAGTTTTAGGGCTGTTTTTATTATCAAGTGGTGTCCATACAGTTGTAGGGAGTTAAAGAGAAGTGAAAGTGGATCTTTTTTTTTTTAAGATCATATCAGAGGCAGAAATGATATATCACAGATGAGAATAATACTGACTGTCTCTTCAAATTTATCCATTACAAAAACCACACCATTTCTTTGAAATGGGAGCTTGCAGCAGCATTCTGGCAGCTTCTTGAAGTCAGTCATTTTCATTCTCTGAGGAAATAGAAAATGGACTTGTTTGGTCTTTGAGTCTCAGTTCCTACTAGGGATAACACAATTAAATATCAAATTTAAAATTTTAATTTTGGGTTTTAAAGAATAATAACTGTTTGTCAATGTGAAAACTTGAAAGAAGTTGATGTGAGATGATTAAAACAATTACCTGTAATCCCATCAAATAATTTTCATAAAAGCAGAATACATTGTATAGATTTTTTCCTGTTAATTTTGCTCGCTTCTAATATTTCATAATAGCTTGTGAAAATATTATTTTTAGTGATTAAAACATTATTCTGTATGGATATTACATAATTGATTTATTTCCCTATTATTTAATAATTTTGGTTTTCCTAATTTTTATTGCTATAAATAATTCTATGATGAGAATTCTTTTCTATGAATTTATTGAGGTATAGTTGATTTACAATGCTGTGTTCATTTCTGCTGTATAGCAAAGTGACTCAGTTATACATATATATACATATATATTCTTTTTCATATTCTTTTCCATTCTGATTTATCACAGGGTATTGAATATAGTTCCTTATGCTATACAGCAGGACCTTGTTGTTTATTTGTCTTGTATATTCTAGTTTGCATCTGCTATCAGATCAGATCAGATCAGATCAGTCGTTCGGTCGTGTCCAACTCTTTGCGACCCCATGAATCGCAGCACGCCAGGCCTCCCTGTCTATCACCAACTCCTGGAGTTCACTCAGACTCACGTCCATCGAGTCAGTGATGCCATCCAGCCATCTCATCCTCTGTCGTCCCCTTCTCCTCCTGCCCCCAATCCCTCCCAGCATCAGAGTCTTTTCCAATGAATCAACTCTTTGCATGAAGTGGCCAAAGTACTGGAGTTTCAGCTTTAGCATCATTCCTTCCAAAGAAATCCTAGGGCTGATCTCCTTCAGAATGGACTGGTTGGATCTCCTTGCAGTCCAAGGGACTCTCAAGAGTCTTCTCCAACACCACAGTTCAAAAGCATCAATTCTTCGGTGCTCAGCCTTCTTCACAGTCCAACTCTCACATCCATACATGACCACTGGAAAAACCATAGCCTTGACTAGATGGACCTTTGTTGGCAAAGTAATGTCTCTGCTTTTGAATATGCTATCTAGGTTGGTCATAACTTTCCTTCCAAGGAGTAAGTGTCTTTTAATTTCATGGCTGCAGTCACCATCTGTAGTGATTTTGGAGCCCAGAAAAATAAAGTCTGACACTGTTTCCACTGTTTCCCCATCTATTTCCCATGAAGTGTTGGGACCGGATGCCATGATCTTCGTTTTCTGAATGTTGAGCTTTAAGCCAACTTTTTCACTCTCCTCTTTCACTTTCATCAAGAGGCTTTTGAGTTCCTCTTCACTTTCTGCCATAAGGGTGGTGTCATCTGCATATCTGAGGTTATTGATATTTCTCCCGGCAATCTTGATTCCAGCTTGTGTTTCTTCCTACCAAGCTCCCATTCTTTCCCCGTTTCCCTTGGCAACCACAAGTCTGTTCTCTATGTCAGTGAGTCTGTTTCTGTTTCACAGATATATTCATTGTGTCATATATTAGGTTCCACATACAAGTGATAGCATATGGTATTTGTCATTCTCTTAGTCGCTCACTTCACTTATATGGTTATCTTTAAGTCCATTCATGTTGCTTCCAATGGCATTATTTCATTCTTTTTGATGGCTGGATAATATTCCATTGTATATATATACCACATCTTTATCCATTCATCTGTCGATGGACCTTTAGGCTGCTTCCATTCTTAGCTGTTGTAAATAGTGCTGCTGTGAACATAGGAGTATGTATAAGATACATAGACATATATGGCATGTATCTTTTCTAGTTATAGTTTTGTCTGTCTAAATGCCTAGAAGTGAGATTGCCAGATTATATGGCAATTCTATTTTTAGTTTTTGAGGAACCTCCATACTGTTTACCATAATGGCTGCACCAATTTACATTCCTACCAACAGTGTAAGAGGGTTACCTGTTCTCCACACCTTCTCCAGCAGTTATCATTTGTATATATTTTTTTTTTCTGGAATTTTTGTTTTTTCTGTTTTCTGTCAAACCTCAACAAGGATCAGCCATAGGTATACGTATAGCCCCTCCCTTTTGAAACTCCCTCCCATCTGCCTCCCCACTCCACCCTTTAGGTTGATACAGAGCCCCTGATTGAGTTTCCTGAGATATACAGCAAATTCCCATTGGCTAATTATTTTACATATGGTAATGTAAGTTTCCATGTTATTTTTTCCATACATCTCACCTTCTCCTCCCCTCTCCCCATGTCTATAAGCCTATTCTCTATGTCTGTTTCTCCATTGTTGCCCTGTAAATAAATTCTTCAGTACCATTTTTCTAGATTCTGTATATATGTGTTAGAATATGGTATTTATCTTTCTCTTTCTGACTTACTTCACTCTGTAAATAGGTTATAGGTTCATCCACTTCATTAGAACTGACTCAAATGCATTCCTTTTTATGGCTGAGTAATATTCCATTGTGTATATATACCACAACTTCTTTATCTATTCATCTGTTGATGGACCTCTAGGTTGCTTCTATGTTCTAGCTATTGTAAATAGAGCTGCAATGAACATTGGGATACATATGTCTTTTTCAATTTTGGTTTCTTCAGGGTATATGCCTAGGAGTGGTATTGCTGGGTCATATGGTGGTTTTATTCCTAATTTTTTAAGGGATCTCCATACCATCTTCCACAGTGGCTGTATCAATTTACATTCCAACCAACAGTGCAAGAGTGTTTCCTTTTCTCCACACTTTTTCCAGCTTTATTGTTTGGAGAGTTTTTGATGAGGGCCCTTCTGCCCAGAGTGAGGTCATATCTTATTGTAGTTTTGATTTGCATTTCTCTAATATTTTTTTGGGCACCAAAATCACTGCACATGGTGACTGCAGCCATGAAATTAAAAGATGCTTACTCCTTGGAAGAAAAGTTATGACCAACCTAGATAGCATATTGAAAAGCAGAGACATAACTTTGCCAACAAAGGTCCGTCTAGTCAAGGCTATGGTTTTTCCAGTGGTCATGTATGGATGTGAGAGTTGGACTGTGAAGAAAGCTGAGCACTGAAGAATTGATGCTTTTGAACTGTAGTTTTGGAGAAGACTCTTGAGAGTCCCTTGGACTGCAAGGAGATCCAACCAGTTCATTCTGAAGGAGATCAGCCCTGGGATTTCTTTGGAAGGAATGATGCTAAAGCTGAAACTCCAGTACTTTGGCCACCTCATGCAAAGAGTTGACTCATTGGAAAAGACTGATGCTGGGAGGGATTGGGGGCAGGAGGAGAAGGGGACGACAGAGGATGAGATGGCTGGATGGCATCACTGACTCGATGGACGTGAGTTTGGGTGAACTCTGGGAGTTGGTGATGGACAGGGAGGCCTGGCGTGCTGCGATTCATGGGGTTGCAAAGAGTCGGACCGACTGAGGGACTGAACTGAACTGAACTGAATAATGAGTGATGTTGATCATCTTTTCATGTGTTTGTTAGCCATCTGTATGTCTTCTTTAGAGAAATGTCTGTTTAGGTCTTTCTCCCACTTTTTGATTGGGTTGTTTGTTTTTCTGGTATTGAGTTGTATGAGCTGCTTGTGTATTTTGGAAATTAATCCTTTGTCAGTTGTTTCATTTGCTATTATTTTCTCCCATTCTGAGGGCAGTCATTTTCATCTTGCTTATAGTTTCCTTTGCTGTGCAAAAGCTTTTAAGTTTAATCAGGTCCCACTTGTTTACTTTTGTTTTTATTTCTGTTACTTTAAGAGGTGTGTCATAGAGGATCTTGCTTTGATTTATGCCATCAAGTGTTCTCCCTATGTTTTCCTCTAAGAGTTTTATAGTTTCAGGTTTTACATTTAGGTCTTTAATCCATTTTGAATTTATCTTTGTGTATGGTATTAGGAAGTGTTTTAATTTCATTCTTTTATATGTAGCTGTCTAGTTTTCCCAGCACCATTTATTGAAGAGGCTGTCTTTGCCCCATTGTATATTCTTGCCTCCTTTGTAAATAATCAGGTATCCATAGATGCACGGGTTTATTTCCAGGCTTTCTATCTTGTTCCATGGATCTATATGTCTGTCTTTGTGCCAGTACCATACTGTCTTCATGACTGTAGCTTTGTAGTATAACCTGAATTCAGGCAAGTTGATTCCTCCAACACCATTCTTCTTTCTCAAGACTGCTTTGCTATTTGGGGTCTTTTGTGTTTCCATATGAATTGTGAAATTTTTTGTCCTAGTTCTGTGAAAAATGCCATTGTTAATTTGATAGGGATTGCATTAAATCTGTAGATTGCATTTGGTAGTATAGTCATTTTCACAATATTGATTCTTCCTACACAGGAACATGGAATATCTCTCCATCTGTTTATGTCTTCTTTGATTTCTTTCATAAGTGTGTTATAATTTTATGTATACAGTTCTTTTGTCTCCTTAGGTAAGTTTATTCCTAGAAATTTAATTTTTTTTTTTTGTTGCAATGGTGAATGGGATTGATTCTTTAATTGTTCTTTCTGATTTTTCATTGTTATTATATAGAAATGAAAATAATTTCTGTGTATTGATTTTGTGTCTTGCAATTTTGCTAAATTCACTGATTAGCTCTAGTAATTTTCTGAGAGTATCTTTAGAATTTTCTATGTACAGTATCATGTTATCTGCAAACAGTGAGAGCTTTACTTCTTTTTTTCTGATCTGGATTCCTTTTATTTCCTTTTTATCTCTGATTGCAATAGCTAGGACTTTTAGAACTATGTTGAATAAAAGTGGTGAAAGTGGACACTCTTGTATTGTTCCTGATCTTAGGGTTTTCAGGTTTTCACCATTGAGAATAATGTTTGCTCTAGGCTTATCATATACGGCCTTTACTATGTTGAGGTAGGTTCCTTCTGTGCCCATTTTTTGAAGAGTTTTAATCATAAATAGGTGCTGAATTTTGTCAAAGGCTTTTTCTGCATCTATTGAGATTATCATATGGGTTTTATCTTTCAATTTGTTAATATGGTGTGTCACATTGATTGATTTCCGTATATTGAAGAATCCTTGCATCCCTGGAATAAACCCAATTTGATCATGATGTTTGAGCTTTTCGATGTGTTGCTGAATTCTGTTTGCTAAAATTTTGTTGAGGATTTTTGCATCTATGTTCATCAGTGATATTGGCTTGTACTTTTCTTTTCTTGTGTTGTCTTTGTCTGATTTTGGTATCAGGGTGATGGTGGCCTTGTAAAATAAGTTTGGAAGTGTTCCTTCCTCTGCTATTTTTGTAAAGAATTTTAGAAAGATAGGCATTAGCTCTTCTCTAAATGCGTGGTAGAATTCTCCTGTGAAGTCATCTGGTCCTGGGCTTTTGTTTTTTGGGAGATTTTTGATCACAGCTTCAATTTCAGTGCTTCAAATTGGGTTGTTCATAATTTCTATTTCTTTCTGATTCAATCTTGGAAAATTAAACTTTTCTAAGAATCTGTCCATTTCTTCCAGGTTATCTATTTTATTGCCATATAGTTGTTCATAATAGTCTCTTATAATCCTTTGTATTTCTGCATTGTCTGTTGTAACCTCTCTTTTTTCATTTCTAGTTTTGTTGATTTGATTCTTCTCCCTTTTTCTTGATGAGTCTGGCTAAGGGCTTGTCAATTTTGTTTATCTTCTCAAAGAACCAGGTTTCAGTTTTATTAATCTTTGCTATTGCTTCTTTCATTTCTTTTTAATTTATTTCTGCTCGGATCTTTATGATTTCTTTCCTTCTTCTACAGGCTTCCCTGATAGCTCAGTTGATAAAGAATCTGCCTGCAATGCAGGAGACCCTAGTTTGATCCTTGGGTTGGGAAGATCCCCTGGAGAAGGGAAAGGCTACCCACTCCAGTATTCTGGCCTGGAGAATTCCATGGACTGTATAGTCTATGGGGTTGCAAGGAGTTGGACATGACTGAGAGACTTGCACTTTCACTTTCCTTTTACTAATTTTGGAGTTTTTTCTTCTTTTCCAGTTGTTTTAGGTATAAAATTAGGTTGTTTATTTGATGTTTTTCTTGTTTTTGAGGTAGGATTGTATTGCTATAAACTTCCCTCTTAGAACTGCTTTTGCTGCATCCCATAGGTTTGAGTTATTGTGTTTTCATTGTCATTTGTTTCTAGAAAATTTTCCCTTTTGATTTCTTCAGTAACCTGCTGATTTTTTAGAAATGTGTTGTTTAACTTCCATGTGTTTGTGCTTCATTTTTTAAAAAAATTAATTTATTTATTTTAATTGGAGGCTAATTCCTTTACAGTATTGTAGTGGTTTGTGCCATATATTGACATGAATCAGCCATGGGTGTACATGTGTTCCCCATCCTGAACCCCCACCCACCTCCCTCCCCATCCCATCCCTCAGGGTTATCCCAGTGCTCCGGCCCTGAGCACCCTGTCTCATGCATCAAACTTGGACTGGTGATCTATTTCATATATAGTAATATATATGTTTCAATGCTATTCTCTCAAATCATCCCACCCTTGCCTTCTCCCACACAGTCCAAAAGTCTGTTCTTTACATCTGTGTTCTTTTGCTGTCTCACATATACAGTCATTGTTACCATCTTTCTAAATTCCATATAGATGCGTTAATATACTGTATTGGTGTTTTTCTTTCTGACTTACTTCACTCTGTATAATAGGCTCCAGTTTCATCCACCTCATTAGAACTGATTCAGATGCATTCTTTTTAATAGCTCAGTAATATTGCATTGTCCATAACCACAGCTTGCTTATCCATTTGCCTGCTGATGGACATCTAGGTTGCTTCCATGTCCTGGCTATTGTAAACAGTGCTGTGATGAACCCTTGGGTACATGTGTCTCTTTCAATTCTGGTTTCCTTGGTGTGTATGCCCAGCAGTGGGATTGATGTGTAGTATGGCAGTTCTGTTTCCAGTTTTTTAAGGAATCTCCACATTGTTCTCCATAGTGGCTGTACTAGTTTGCACTCACACCAACAGTGTAAGAGGGTTCCCTTTTCTCTGCACCCTCTCTGGCATTTATTGTTTGCAGACTTTTTGATAGCAGCCATTCTGACTGGCGTGAGATGGTACCTCATTGTGGTTTTGATTTGCATTTCTCTGATAATGAGTGATGTTGAGCATCTTTTCATGTGCTTGTTAGCCACCTACATGTCTCCTTTGGAGAAATGTCTGTTTAGTTCTTTGGTCCATTTTTTGATTGGGTATGTATTTTTCTGGAATTGAGCTGCAGGAGCTACTTGTATATTTTTGAGATTAATTTTTTGTCAGTTTATTCATTTGCTATTATTTTCTCCCATTCTGAAGGCTGTCTTTTCACCTTGCCTTTAGTTTCCTTCGTTGTGCAAGAGATTTTAAGTTTAATTAGATCCCATTTGTTTATTTTTGCTTTTATTTCCAATATTCTGGGAGGTGGGTCATAGAAGATCCTGCTATGATTTATGTCAGAGAGTGTTTTGGCTATGTTTTCCTCTAGGAGTTTTATAGTTTCTGGTCTTACATTTAGATCTTTAATCCATTTTGAGTTTATTTTTGTGTATGGTGTTAAAAAGTGTTCTAGTTTCATTCTTTTACAAGTAGTTGACCAGTTTTTCCAGCACCACTTGTTAAAGAGATTGTCTTTAATCCATTGTATATTCTTGCCTCCTTTGTCAAAAATAAGTTGTCCATAGGTGTGTGGATTTATCTCTGGGCTTTCTGTTTTGTTCTATTGATCTATATTTCTGTCTTTCTGCCAGTACCATACTGCCTTGATGACTGTGGCTTTGTAGTATAGTCTGAAGTCAATTAGGTTGATTCCTCCAGTTCCATTCTTCTTTCTCAAGATTGCTTTGGCTATTCAAGGTTTTCTGTATTTCCATACAAATTGTGAAATTATTTGTTCTAGTTCTCTGAAAAATACTGTTGGCAGCTAGGGATTGCATTGAATCTATAGATTGCTTTGGGTAATACACTCATTTTCACTATATTGGTTCTTCCAATCCATGAACATGGTATATTTCTCCATCTATTTGTGTCATTTTTGACTTGTTTCATCAGGTTTTATAGTTTTCTATATATAGGTCTTTTGTTTCTTTAGGTAGATTTATTCCTAAGTATTTTATTCTTTTCGTTGCAATGGTGAATGGAATTGTTTCCTTAATTTCTCTTTCTGTTTTCTCATTGTTATTGTATAGGAATGCAAGTGATTTCTGCATGTTAATTTTATATCCTGCAAATTTACTGTATTCATTGTTTAGCTCTAGTAATTTTCTGGTGGTGTCTTTAGGGTTTTCTATGTAGAGGATCATGTCATCTGCAAACATTGAGAGTTTTACTTCTTCTTTTCCAATCTGGATTCCTTTTTATTCCTTTTTCTTCTCTGATTGCTGTGGCTAGAACTTCCAATACTATGTTGAATAGTAATGGTGAGAGTGGGCATCCTTGTCTTGTTTCTGACTTTAGGGGAAATGCTTTCAATTTTTCACCATTGAGGATAATGTTTGCTGTGGGTTTATCATATATGGCTTTTATTATGTTGAGGTATGTTCCTTCTATGCCTACTTTCTGGAGGGTTTTTATCATAAATGGATGTTGAATTCTGTCAAAGGCTTTCTTAGCATCTACTGAGATAATCATATGGTTTTTATCTTTCAATTTGTTAATGTGGTGTATCACACTGATTGATTTGCAAATATTGAAGAATCCTTGCACCCCTGGGATAAAGCCAGCTTGGTCATAACCTATGAACTTTTTAATATGTTGTTGGATTCTGTTTGCTAGAATTTTGTTGAGGATTTTTGCATCTATGTTCATCAGTAATATTGGCCTGTAGTTTTCTTTTTTTTGTTGGTTATTCAGAAGCATGTTGTTTAGCCTCCATGTTTGTATTTTCAGTAGTCTTTTTTTTTTTTTTTTCCCTGTAGTTGACATCTAATCTTACTGCACTGTGATCAGAAAAGATGCTTGAAATGATTTCAATTTTTTTTGAATTTACCAAGGCTAGATTTATGGCCCAGGATGTGGTCTATCCTGGAGAATGTTCTGTGTGCACTTGAGAAATAGGTGGAATTTATTATTTTGTGGTGAAATGTCTTATAGATATCATTTAGGTCTAACTATGGACTAACTAAAGGACTCTCTGGGTCCATTGCATCATTTAAAGTTTGTGTTTCCTTGCTAATTTTCTGTTTAGTTGATATATCCATAGGTGTGACTGGAGTATTAAAGTCTCCCACTATTATTGTGTTACTGTTAATTTCCTCTTTCACACTTGCTAGCATTTGCCTTACATGTTGTGGTGCTCCTATGTTGGGTGCATATATATTTATAATTGTTATACCTTATTCTTGGATTGATCCTTTGATCATTATATAGTGTCTTTCTTTGTCTCTTTTCATGGCCTTTATTTCAAAGTCTATTTTATCTGATATGAGTACTGCTACTCCTGCTTTCTTTTGGTCTCCATTGCATGAACTATTTCTTTCCAGCTCTTCACTTTAGTCTGTATGTGTCCCTTGTTTTGAGGTGGGTCTCTTGTTAGACAGCTATAGAGGGGTCCAGTTTTTATATCCATTCAGCCAGTCTTTGTATTTTGGTTGCCACACAATTGCATTCATCTGACATGCTAGTAAAGTAATGCTCAAAATTCTCTAAGCCAGGCTTCAGGAATACGTGAATCATGAACTTCCAGATGTTCAAGCTGGTTTTAGAAAAGGCAGAGGAACCAGAGATCAAATTGCCAACATTGGCTGGGTCATCAAAAAAGCAAGAGAGTTCCAAAAAAACATCTATTTCTGCTTTATTGACTATGCCAAAGCCTTTGACTGTGTGGATCAAAATAAACTGTGGAAAATTCTTCAAGAGATGGGAATACCAGACTACCTAACCTGCCTCTTGAGAAACCTATATGCAGGTCAGGAAGCAACAGTTAGAACTGGACATGGAACAACAGACTGGTTCCAAATAGGAAAAAGAGTATGTCAAGGTTGTATATTGTTACCCTGCTTATTTAACTTATATGCAGAGTACATCATGAGAAATGCTAGACTGGAAGAAGCATAAGCTGGAATCAAGATTGCCGGGAGAAATATCAATCACCTCAGATATGCAGATGACACCATCCTTATGGCAAAAAGTGAAGAGGAACTAAAAAGCCTCTTGATGAAGGTGAAAGAGGATAGGGAAAAAGTTGGCTTAAAGCTCAACATTCAGAAAACTAAGATCATGGCATCTGGTCCCATCACTTCATGGCAGATATATTGGGGAACAGTGTCAGACTTTATTTTTGGGGGCTCCAAAATCACTGCAGACGGTGATTGCAGCCATGAAATTAAAAGACGCTTACTCCTTGGAAGGAAAGTTATGACCAACCTAGATAGCATATTCAAAAGCAGAGACATTACTTTGCCAACAAAGGTCCATCTAGTCAAGGCTATGGTTTTTCCTGTGGTCATGTATGGATGTGAGAGTTGGACTGTGAAGAAAGCTGAGCACCGAAGAGTTGAACTGTGGTGTTGGACAAGACTTGAGAGTCCCTTGGACTGCAAGGAGATCCAACCAGTCCATTCTAAAGGAGCTCAGTCCTGGGTGTTCATTGGAAGGACCGATGCTGAAGCTGAAACTCCAATACTTTGGCCACCTGATACAAAGAATTGACTCATTGGAAAAGACCCTGATGTTGAGAGGAATTGGAAGCAGGAGGAGAAGGTGATAACAGATGATGAGATGGCTGGATGGCATCACCGACTCAATGGACATGAGTTTGGGTGAATTCTGGGAGTTGGTGATGGACAGGGAGGCCTGGCATACTGCAGTTTATGGGGTCGCAAAGAATTGGACATTACTGAGTGACTGAACTGAACTGAACTGGGGAATTCAACCCATTTACATTTAATATAATTATTGATAAGTATGATCTCATTGCTATTTACTTTGTTGTTTTGGGTTCGAGTTTATAAACCTTTTCTGTGTTTCCTATCTAGAGAAGTTCCTTTAGATTTGTTGAAGAGCTGGTTTGGTGGTGCCAAATTCTCTCAGCTTTACTTGTCTGTAAAGCTTTTGATATCTCCTTCATATTTGAAAGAAATCCTTGCTAGGTATAGTAATCTGGGTTGTAGGTTTTTTTCTTTCATCACTTTAAATATGTCCTGCCATTCCCTTCTGTTCTGAAGAGTTTCTATTGAAAGATCAGCTGTTATCCTTATGGGAATCCCCTTGTGTGTTATTTGTTGCTTTTCCCTTTTTAATATTTGCTTTTTGCTCTTTGTGTTTGATTTTTGTTAATTTGATTAATATATGTCTTGGGGTGTTTTGCCTTGGGTTTGTTCTGTTTGGGGCTGTCTGGGTTTCTTGGACTCGGGTGGGTATTTCCTTCCCTGTTTTATGGAAGTTTTCAACTATTATTATTTCCTCAAGTATTTTGTCATGGCCTTTCTTTTTGTCTTCTTCTTCTGGGACTCCTATGATTTGAATGTTGGGCCATTTAACCTTGTCCCAGAGGTCTCTGAGGTTGTCCTCATTTCTTTTCATTCTTTTTTCTTTTTTCCTCTCTACTTCATTTATTTCCACCATTCTATCTTCCACCTCACTTATCCTATCTTCTTCTGCCTCAGTTATTCTACTGTTGGTTCCCTCCAGAGTGCTTTTGATCTCAGTTATTGCATTATTCATTATTGATTGACTCTTTTGTATTTCTTCTAGGTCCTTGTTAAACATTTGTTGCATCTTCTCAATCCTTCTCTCCAGTCTATTTATCTGTAATTCCATTTTGTTTTCAAGATTTTGGATCATCTTTACTATCATTACTGAATTCTTTTTCAGGTAGATTCCTTATCTCCTCCTCTTTTGTTTGGTTTGGTGGGCATTTATCATGGTCCTTTTCCTGCTGAATACTTCTCTGCCTTTTCATTTTGTTTAGATTGCTGTGTTTGGGGTGGCCTTTCTGTGTGGTGGAAGTTTGTGGTTCCTCTTTATTGTGGAGGTTCCTCCCTGTAGGTGGTGTTGGACGAGTGGTTTGTCAATGTTTCCTGGTTAGGGGAACTTGCGTCAGTGTTCTGGTGGGTGGAACTGGATCTCTTCTCTCTGGAGTGCAATGAAATGTCCAGTAATGAGTTTTGAGGTGTCTATGAGTTTGGTGTGACTTTTGGCCGCCTGTGTATTAATGCTCAGGGTTATGTTCCTGCACTGCTGGAGAATTAGCATGGTATGTATTGCTCTGAAACTTGTTGGCTCTTGGGTGGAGCTTGGTTTCAGTGTAGGTATGGAGGCTTTTGGATGAGCTCTTGTTGATTAATGTTCCCTGGAGTCAGGGGTTTTCTGGTGTCCTCAAGTTTTGGATTTAAGCTTTCTGCCTCTGGCTTTCAGTATTATTCTTACAATAGCCTCAGGACTTCTCCATCCATACAGCACTGATGATAAAGCATCTAGGTTAATGGTGAAAAGATTCTCCACAGTGAGGGACACCCAGAGAGATTCACAGAGTTACATGGAGAAGAGAAGAGGGAGGAGGGAGACAGAGGTGACCAGGAGGAGAAGAGGGGTAGTGAAAAGGGGAGACAGCTAGCTAGCCAGTAATCAATTTCCTATGTGCTCTCCACAGTCTGGAACACCCAGAGAAGTTCACAGAGTTACATAGAGAAGAGGAGAGGGAGGAAGGAGATAGAGGTAACCAGGAGGAGAACAGGGGGGAATGAAAAAGAGAGAGACCAGTCTAGCCAGTAATCAGTTCCCTAAGTGTTCTCCATAGCCCAGAACACCCAAAGAGATTCACAGAGTTAAGTAGAGAAGAGAAGGGGGAGAGAGGAGATACAGGTGACCTGGGGGAGAAAAAGGAGAGTGAAAAGAGGAGAGAGCAGTCAAGCCAGTAATCACACCCCTAACTAAAATGGGTACTGAAAATCAGATTCTTAAAGGTACAAAATTGATAACAAATACCAAAACGCAAAGATTAACAATCTAGAGGTTAGACTCTCAAAAATGAAATATTAAAAATAAAATCACACAAAATAAAATCACAAAAATTATAAAAAATGTATATATGAAATTTGCTTTAAAAGAAAGGTCTTTTTTTTTGCAAGTAATAGTAAGGTATAAAAATGAAAATTAAAGCAGTAATAAACATTTTTTTAAATTAAATATGATAATAGTAAAATATATCTAGGAATTTCTCTGGAGCTGTTGAGGGCAGTGTGGTGTCAGTTCAGTTTCAGATAGTTCCTTGTTCCAGCTTATACTTCTCAAGGTCTACAGACCTCTTCCAATGCTTAGTCAATGCTAACAATAGGGTTTTAATCTGTTGCACCTGTCACTTTCAAAGCGGTTCCCTCTTTTTTGTTTATTTTGGCTTCCTCTGTTTGCAAGTCTCTTCAGTGCCTAATTTCTGCCCTGACACAAGAGGGTGAAGGTGGTCACTTATTTAGGCTTACTTGTTCAGTTGTGCTGTGGGGAGGGTGGAACACTGCAAACAAATATCCCTGGTGTGTGTTGGGGAGTGCTTGCAGTGTATGGACCACACTGGGTTTGCCCCAGTTCACAATGCATATGCTTTCCCAGTCTACACTGCTCAGGCTCCAGGTTCCTCTGCAGGGGATCTGTCCAAAACATGCCCTGGGTTTTGTGCACTTCCCAGGTCTAAGCTGCTCAGGTTCAGGTTCTTGGGTATTCCACGAAGGCACAGAGTTGGTTGGGCATGCGTTTTGTGCCCTTCCCCTGTCTGAGCAGCTCAGGCAACCAGGGGCTTGGTGAGCACACTGTCCAAGGCGGTCTGTGTGTCTTATTATGCAAAGACCTGGTCCCAGCTGCTCCATTTCCTGGGTGCACCAGGAGAGCACCATCTCAGGTGTGCCATGTGTCTCCTCTGGAGAGTGATCTCTGGCTGTGACCCTCCTGGCAGATGTCAACCATCCGGGATCCCAGGAAGCCTTGGTTAGCAACTGAGAGCGTGCTCACAATTTAGTGGAGGATGCCATCTCTAGGTCCAAGATTGCCCATTACCTTCCAGCTCTGGCTGTCACCTGCCTGCCTCTCTGCTTCTGGTGGGTGGATGGGCCGGTCCGCAGCCAGCTAGCTCTCCTCTGGTATTCGCTCAATTCTTTGTTTTGTGAGCAGGGCCGGCTGTGCCTTAGGTTAGAGCTTTTCATGGGAAAGTTCTCTCTCTCTCTCTCTTTTTTTCTCTCTCTGTCTATCCTACAGTTTGGTTTGCTATCTCACGTTAGCTCCCTCAGATTGTCTTCAGGGCATTCAGGCCCGGTCCTTACCCTAAGCATGCAACCCACGCCTCCCTGTTCAGCCCTACTCACTGGTGGCAGACGCGAGCGTCTGGGCTACTTCTCCACTGGGAGTTGCGGTTAGGCATGTATTCTGTGGGGTTTCTGCCACCACCCCCCCCCCCCCCCCGCAGGTTATCTTGCCCTCTGAGATTCCAAAACTCCCCAAAGACCTGCTAGTGAGAGGGTTTCCTGGTGTTTGGAAACTTCTCCTCCTTCACAACTCCCTCCCCAGGATGGGTCTCTGTCCTTAACTCTTTTGCCTCTCTTTTGTCTTTTATATTTTGTCCTACCTCCTTTCAAAGAAAATGGGCTGCCTTTCTGGGTGCCTGGTGTCCTCTGCCAGTGTTCAGAAGTTGTTTTGTGGAAGTTGCTCAGCATTCAAATGATCTTTTGATGAATTTGTGGGGGAGAAAATAGGTCTCCCCATCCTATTCCTCCGCCATCTTAGGACCACCTCTGTGTTTGTGTTTCTTACAGTTTTTTTCTTGCAATTGATATCTAGTCTCATAGCATTGTGGTCAGAGAAAATGCTTGATACAATTTCAATTTTCTTAAATTCACTGAGGTTTAATTTGTGACCCATGATGTGGTCTATCCTGGAGAATGTTCCATGTGCACTTGAGAAGAAGCTGTATTCTTCTGCATTTGGATGGAATGTCCTGAAGACATCAATGAGATCCAACTCATTTAATGTATCATTTAAGACTTGTGTTTCCTTATTAATTTTCTGTTTTGATGATCTATCCATTAGTGTGAGTGGGGTGTTAAAGTCTCCTACTGTTACTGTGTTACTGTCAATTTCTCCTTTTACGTCTGTTAGTGTTTTTCTTATGTATTGAGGTGCTCCTATGTTGGGTACATAGATATTTGCAATTGTTATGTCTTCCTCTTGGATTGATCCCTTGATGATTATGTAGTGTCCTTCCTCATCTCTTGAAATATTCTTTATTTTAAGGTCTATTTTGTCTGATATGAGGACTGCTACTCCAGCTTTCTTTTGCTTCCCATTTGCATGGACTATATTTTTCCATCCTCACACTTTCAGTCTGTATATGTCTTTAGGCCTGAAGTGGGTTTCTTGTAGACAGCATATATATGGATCTTGTTTTTATATCCATGCAGCCAGTCTGTTTCTTTTGGTTGGAGCATTTAATCCATTTACATTTAAAGTAATTATTGATATATGTGTTCCTATAGGCATTTTCTAATTGTTTGGGGTTGATTTGGTAGATTTTTTTTCTTTTGTTGCATTTCTTGACTATATAAGTCCGTTTAACATTTGTTGTAAAGCATGTTTGGTGGTACTGAATTCTCTTAACTTTTGCTTGTCTGAAAAGCTTTTTATTTCTCCATTAATTTTGAATGAAATCCTTGCTGGGTACAGGAATCTTGGTTGTAGATTTTTCCCTTTCAGTACTTTAAATATATCCTGCCATTCCCTTCTGGCCTGCAGAGTTTCTGCTGAAAGATCAGCTGTTAAGTGTATGGTGTTTCCCTTGTATGTTACTCGTTGCTTCTCTCTTGCTGTTTTTAATATTCTTTATTTGTGTTTAGTCTTTGTTAGCTTGATTAGTATGTGTTTTGGTGTGTTTCTCCTTGGGTTTTTCCTGTATGGGACTCTTTGTGCCCCTTGGACTTGATTAGCTATTTCCTTTTCCATGTTGGGGAAATTTTCAACTATAATCTCTTCAAAAATTTTCTCATACCCTTTCTTTTTCTTTTCTTCTTCTGGGATCTCTATAATTTGAATGTTGGTGCATTTGATATGGTCGCAGAGGTCTCTGAGACTGTCCTAAGCTCTTTTCATTCTTTTTACTTTATTCTGCTCCTCAGAAGTTATTTCCACGATTTTATCTGCCAGCTCACGGATTCATTCTTCTGCTTCAGATATTCTGCTATTGATTCCTTCTAGAGTATTTTTAATTTCAGTAGTTGTGTTGTTTGTCTCTGTATGTTTATTCTTTAATTCTTCTAGGTCTTTGTTAATTGATTCTTGCATTTGTCCATTTTGTTTTCAAGGTTTTTGATCATCTTTATTATCATTATTCTGAATTCTTCTCCAGGTAATTTTCCTACTTCCTCTTCATTTATTTGGGCTTCCGTGTTTCTAGTTTGTTCCTTCATTTGTGCAGTATTTCTCTGCCTTTTCATTTTTTTTTTTTTTAAGTTATTGTGTTTGAGGTCTCTTTTTCCCAGGCTTCAAGGAAAGTTGAATTCTTTCCTTGAAGAAGATTCAATTCTTTCTTCATTTTGGTTTCTGCTCTCCTAAGGTTGGTCCAGTGGTCTGTATGAGCTTTGTATAGGGTGAGATTTGTGCTGAGTTTCTGTTTGTTTTCCCTCTGATGGGCAAGGCTGAGTGAGGTGGTGCTCCTGTCTGCTGATGATTTGGTTTGTATTTTTGTTTTGTTTGTTGTTTAAATGAGGCATCCTGCACAGGGTGCTACTGGTGGTTGGGTGATGCTGGGTCTTGTATTCAAGTGGTTTCCTTTGTGTGAGTTCTCACTATTTGATACTCCCTAGGGTTAGTTTGGCTTTCATGGTAGCTCAGAGGTTAAAGTGTCTGCCTGCAATGTGGGAGACCTGGGTTCAGTCCCTGCATCGGGAAGATCCCCTGGAGAAGGAAATGGCAACCCACTCCAGTATTCTTGCCCGGAGAATCCCATGGACGGAGGAGCCTGGCAGGCTACAGTCCATGGGGTTGCAAAGAGTCAGACATGACTGAGCGACTTCATTTTCACTTTCACTTTCACTTCTGGGGTTAGTTTAGGTGGACTCTGGGAGTTGGTGGTGGACAGGGAGGCCTGGCATGCTGCAGTTCATGGGGTCGCAAAGAGTTGGACACGACTGAGCGACTGAACTGAAAACTGAAAAGGGTTATTTCTCTGGTAGTCTAGGATCTTGGAGTCAGTGCTCCCACTCCAAAGGCTCAGGGTTTGATCTCTGAGGCTCAGAGCAGGATCTTTCACAGTCTCTGCACAGACAGTAAGTGCAGGGCGGAGACTGAAGTCTTGTTCACTGTGGAGCAGCTTGGCTTCCTCACTGGTTGATTCTCTGCGCTGAGACAGCTGCACTGCCTGCTCTCTGCTTCCAATTGTGGGAAGCTGTGCAGGCCAGCAGTGAAATGACTGGGGCAGCCTGGGGATGGGGCCTAGGTAAAAACAGGCTTTCAGGGTATAGGTCGTGGAGGGAAACCAGGTCTGAGGTACACCTTGGAAAGGTCATTTGTAGATTTTAATGATGGTCATTCTGACAGGTATGAGATGACACCTCATTGTGGTTTTGATTTGCATTTCTCTAATAATTAATAATATAACATTATTATTATTATTATAAATAACAACAGACTATTTCCAAATAGGAAAAGGAGTACATCAAGGCTGTGTATTGTCACCCTGGTTATTTAACTTCTATGCAGAGCACATCATGAGAAACACTGGGCTGGCAGAAGCACAAGCTGGAATCAAGATTGCTGGGAGAAATATCAATAACCTCAGATATGCAGATGACACCATCCTTTTTTAATTTAATTTAATTTTATTTTATTTGACACCATCCTTATGGCAACAAGTGAAGAGGAACTAAAAAGCCTCTTGATGAAAGTGAAAGAGGAGAGTGAAAAAGTTGGCTTAAAACTCAACATTCAGAAAACTAAGATCATGGCATCTGGTCCCATCACTTCATGGCAGATAGATGGGGAACAGTGGAAACAGTGTCAGACTTTATTTTGGGGGGCTCCAAAATCACTGCAGATGGTGATTGCAGCCATGAAATTAAAAGACGCTTACTCCTTAGAAGGAAAGTTATGACAAACCTAGATAGCATATTCAAAAGCAGAGACATTACTTTGCCAACAAAGGTCCATCTAGTCAAGGCTATGGTTTTTCAGTGATCATGTATGGATGTGAGAGCTGGACTGTAAAGAAAGCTGAGCGCCGAAAAATTGATGCTTTTGAACTGTGGTGTTGGAGAAGACTCTTGAGAGTCCCTTGGACTGCAAGGAGATCCAATCAGTCCATCCTAAAGGAGATCAGTCCTGGGTATTCATTGGAAGGGCTGATGCTGAAACTGAGACTCCAATACTTTGGCCACCTCCTGCGAAGAGTTGACTCATTGGAAATGACCCTGATGTTGGGAGGGATTGGGGGCAGGAGGAGAAGGGGATGACAGAGGATGAGATGGCTGGATGGCATCACTGACTCGATGCACATGAGTTTGAGTGAACTCCGGGAGTTGGTGATGGACAGGGAGGCCTGGCGTGCTGCGATTCATGGGGTTGCAAAGAGTTGGGCCCGACTGAGCTCTGAATAATTAGGGATGATGAGCATATTTTTATGTGCCCTTTGGCCATCTGTATGTCTTCTTTGGAGAAATGTCTTAAGTCTTTTGATCTTTTTTGGTTGGCAGTTATGATAAGAATTCTTGAACGTAAATTTTTATTTATATTTCTGATTATTTTCTCACAGAAGAGTCCCAGGGATAGAGTTACAGGGTCAAAGAGTAAGAAAATTTTAAACCTATTGATACATGTCACCAAAATACTTTGTTTTCAAAAGCTTGTAACAGTTTATAAGCCTACCAAGAATAGGAATCAGTATTAACTTAGACAAATTTTGCCAAGTTCATAGGTTAAAAAATGTGTATCATTGTTTTAATTTGCAATTTGTGATTACTAGTAACTGAACAATTTTAATATGTTTATTAGTCATTTATACTTGTTCTTCTGAGAAATGTCTGTTATTGTCCTTTGTTTTTTTGTGTATGTGTGCAGTTAACATTTTTCTTATTGATTTATAGGAGCTCTTTATATAGTAAAAATACATTGGCTCAATTTCACATTTTTTAAAAAATTTTATATTTATTTATTGGTTGTGCCAGGTCTTAGTTGTGGCATGCAAACTCTTACTTGCAGCATGTGGGATCTAGTTCCCTGACCAGGAATTGACCAATGCCCCCCTGCATTTGGAGCATGGAGTCTTAGCCCCTGGACCACCAGGGAAGTCCCTGATTTCACATTTTTGATCTGTCTATATATTTTATAATTGAAGAGAAACTTGTGGGTCTATAAATACCTCATTAGAGAAAAATGGTGGATGCTAAATCTCGTGATGATAGTGTCATTTGTAAAATTTTATAATTAATTGTTTGTAGTCAACATCTTCAATTCATTTAATCAATGGATATTTATTAGATATCTACTGACACACATATATGTGGGTATATAGAAGAGTATATATAAATACTTTACATATATGTAACAAATATATATATTTAAGATCTATCTATATACACAGGGCTTCCTGATGGCTCAGTGGTAAAGAATTTGACTATAACGCAAGAGACATGAGTTTGATCCATGGGTAAGAAAGGTCCCATGCAGAAGGAAATGGCAACCTTCCTTGCTTCAGGAATGAAGAGTGAATAGGAGGAGGAGAGTGGAGTTGGGGAAACCTGTGGGGAGGTGAGAGTGGTGAGTGATATAATTAGAGGAGGGGCAATAGGAGGGAGAGAGTATAACTCAGGGACAGTCTGGAGGCAGAATTGTTAAGATGTGGTGACTAATTGGACATGTAGAAGAGAAAGAGACAGAGAGGGAGAAAGATGAATCCCAGATAAACCTGAAGTTCAGAGCCTCAGCAATTCCATCTGTTTTGCCTGCATCCCCATCCCAGGGACTGTCTTTTCCTTAGTGTGATTCAGGAGTGTACCTGGGTTATAAACATCACACAGAGGGCTATAATCAAAGGAAGAGCCCTTCCTCTGCACTTCTTACATGGGCATATAGCACATTTATCCAACACTGGAGATAGACTGGCTGGAACTTCAGTCACAGTTACTTGCCCAAGATATACACTAAGCTGAGGGACACTGGACAGTTTCCTCAACCCCTCACAACCTCAGCATCCTTATCTGAACTCACTGCTTGTGTGGTTTTAGGAACTAAGTGAAATAATGAATGCAGATGCTGAGCAGAAGGACTAGCAAATATTAAGTGCTCAATAAATGCTACAGTTAAGTGATGGTGGTAAACATTTTGGGGTTAATTTGAGAAATAAAAATAGGAATAACCTCTCTGTTAAGTTTAAGAACAGAGTATACAATAACTTGGAACTAAAATCACAGGGCTGAAAATTCATAAAATAAATGTGATTTAGAAACAAAGAATAAAAACCTAAAGTATGCTGTGTCCATAAAAAGAAAAAAATGTTTGAAAAAAAGTGAGCTATTAGTAGACTTAGTCATCTTGCCTGAGATAGCATGATAAGACTTCCCCTATTTCATCCTATCCCCATCTACTCACTTCAAAGTTTAATGTGATGATGTATTATAGACATATCCGGCATTGTATTTAATGAGTATTATTCACTCCATGATATTCATATTTCTCAGGATTAAATAATTAATTTAATCAAATTATATTTGTGAGCAACCAGATATTTGTAGAGCTCTGAGCAGATACTCACCAATCTCTGAATGTGGCATTTCTTCAGACAGCCAGAAGCAATGATCCAAATGAGATGCTCTCTCTTGTAAGTAGAGTTTGGTCATACTAGAAGGAAGCTACACAATAACAGAAATGCAGAAGATACGGAAGTTTTTATGAAGGTACAAGCTGTAATGGGACTTGTATATAATTTAAAGCATTGCTAGTTTCTTATCAAAATCCAATTGCATAATCAATTTTTATTCTATTATTACTACTAAGTTTTCTCTGTTGACATCTGGCTCCTTTTGGAAGCCAGGAAATCAAAACCAAATTTGTTTGCTCTCCCAGTAATTTCTTTTACATTAAAAGCTGTCTTAGTTTCTTGACATATGAGAAATAATTTGCTTTTAGCATGATATTATGGATTTGAGCATCAAAATAAGTAAGATAATGGTGGATTATAACACATGAATAAAACAAGAATTCGTCAGTCCATACTGCTGATAATAAACAGAAAAACAAGGGAAAGAGAAAACTCTCCTTATAATAGAAATCAAACTAACAAGTGTAGACAGAATGAGGACTGAAAAAGTTTTAAAAAATCACCATTTTGTAATCATCAGAGTCATTAATAGATGCTAAAAGTTGTAGCTAAAATTTTGATGAGGAACAGGTTTGAAAGTTTCAAAGGACAGTTTCAAAGTATGTCCCTAAATTATTCATTAATTATATAAAGGAAATGGTAACATTACAGTGAAGAAGCTGGCAGATGCCACTTTTACCAAGTGATCAAAGTGAGTATTACCATTAATGGGACAAATCAACATCACGAGCCTCCTGATATGATCTCCTGGGAAGGACACAGTTTCACTTTTGTGGTATTCTTGCCAAAAATGTATAATCGGAATCTAATATAATCATGAGGATACAGCAGACAAATCCAAGGTCGGAGGCATGCTACAAAATAACCAGCCTTTTCTTTTAAAAAATGTCAAGACCAGGAAAGACAAAGAAAGGTTGAGCAACTGATTTGGATTATATGAGACTAAAGAGCTATGAGAATTAAATGTAAAGTGAGATCCTGGATTGGATCCTGAACCAAAGGGGGAAATTGCTACAAAAGACATTACTGGGACAACTGGTGAAACTGCTATAAGGCATGAAGATAATAGTATTGAATTAATATTCAATTTCCTGATTTTGGTAAGGAAATGGAGCAGGACCCTATGGCCCTTGCCCCTCATGTCCTCAGCCTGCCTTTTGCCTGTGGAGAAATTTTAGCCAAACAAAAAATTTAATCAGAGAAGTGAGAAGAAACAAAGAAAAACAGTCAAAGGGGATCAAATAATAATAAAAATGTACTCATTAAGCATAGTCAAGGACCTAAAGTTCCATCTCAAGGACTATAGGTAATATTCTGAGGCATATCCTTTGAGCTGTCTTGTAGAGACTGAAACCCCCATCAGGTGTAAGAAGTTATCCACGTAATGACCAGATTATAGCCATGATATAAACTGCCATGATTCCAAGAATTGGCCTCAAGGAAATGGGAACAAGCTAACCCTGGAACTGAAGATTAACTGTACTTAAAACAATCAAGATAATGCTGGTCAGACCACCAATGACAAATTTCCAGATGACTGTCAGGGCTGATTGTGCTGTTTTTGCATGTAGCCGCGCCTCCCCCCCCCCCCCCCGCCCCCCCGCCACCACCTTAAGCCTATAAAAGCTCTTGGCCCCTGATTGTCAGTGGGAGGGGGTCAGCCTTTAGATCAATGTCCTTCCCCACCCCTCTGGCCTCTTTATTGACTTTTTAGCAGGGAGATACCAGACCCTACTTTTGGTTATATAACTGTACTGTGGTTATATTTAACATTCTTGTTCATGAGAAATGCACAATGAAATTTTAGGAAGTAAAGGGGAATTATATTTACAACTTACTCCAAGATGGTTTAGAAGAAATAATATGTGTGTATATATGCACATGTATGTATGTGTGTGTGTAAATACACACACATGCAGATGGTGGAACAGGGAAAAGGAAATGCAGATGCCCTTTTCTCACAGGTAGAGTTCTTTTTTTTTTTTTTTTTTAATTTTTTTTCAGGGCCCGGCCCCGCGCCGCCGCCCAGTCACCCTCGCCGCCGAGCCCTGCTCCCGGCCGGCATCCGGGGAGCTCACAGGTAGAGTTCTTAAAGGAAAATGTTTAACATACAAGAATGTGAGGACAGATGGTAGTTTGTTACATGGTGATTATTTTCTCTCTTACTCTTATTGGCTGAGCGTACTTGTGTGGGAATGTAGGCACAGGTAGGTACTTGCTTTGACGTTGATTTTGGACTGTCTTTTGACCAAATGATTCAATTTAGTTCAGTTCAGTCACTCAGTGGTGTCCAACTCTTTGTGACCCCGCGAATCGCAGTACCAGGCCTCCCTGTCCATCACCAACTCCTGGAGTTTACCCAAACTCATGTCCATTGAGTCGGTGATGCCATCCAGCCATCTCATCCTCTGTCGTCCCCTTCTCCTCCTGCTCCCAATGCCTCCCAGCATCAGGGTCTTTTCCAATGAGTCAGCTCTTCACAGGAGGTGGCCAAAGTATTGGAGTTTCAGCCTCAGCATCAGTCCTTCCAATGAACACCCAGGACTGATCTCCTTTAGGATGGACTGGTTGGATCTCCTTGCAGTCCAAGGGACTCTCAAGAGTCTTCTCCAACACCACAGTTCAAAAGGATCAATTCTTTGGCGCGCAGCTTTCTTCACAGTCCAACTCTCACATCCATATATGACCACTGGAAAAACCAGAGCCTTGACTAGATGGACCTTTGTTGGCAAAGTAATGTCTCTGCTTTTGAATATGCTATCTAGGTTGGTCATAACTTTCCTTCCAAGGAGTAAGCATCTTTTAATTTCATGGCTGCAATCAACATCTACAGTGATTTTGGAGCCCCAGAAGATAAAGCCTGACCCTGTTTCCACTGTTCCCCCATCTATCTGCCATGAAGTGATGGGACCAGATGCCATGATCTTAGTTTTCTGAATGTTAAGCTTTAAGCCAACTTTTTCACTCTCCTCTTTCACTTTCATCAAGAGGCTTTTTAGTTCCTCTTCACTTTCTGCCATAAGCTTGGTGTCATCTGCATATCTGAGGTTATTGACCAAATGATTAGGTATCTATTTAAAAAGATAACACTCTCTCTTTTTATGGAAAATCAGAATGTAATTTCTTTTCACATACTGATCTTAAATGCTTGACTTTTAACAAATATTACGTCTGCTTTTATAGTTTGTTGCAGAAACTATAAAACTGGACTTTCAAATTAGAAGTCTGTAATCTTTTTTTGGTTAGGAGGAATTTTCTTCAGTTTGCTTTATTATAAATTCCTATTGGCCATTCATCAGATAACTGCCAAGTAGAAGGGAACTGTTAATAAACATTTCATTTTTTTTCCCACTCGATCTTTGACAATTACTTGCTCAATATAGTAGGAGAATATTGGGTTGAAAGTTTTTCTTATCTGAACAGATCTCATTATTGGTAATCTGAAATTTTTATGTTCCCAGTATCAGACACACACATTAGGAGAGGTTGTACTTCAAAAACTTAGAAGTGGGATGAGATGTTCTAATACACCAAAAGGCAAAAGCATCTCAGAGATTTCCTCTGTGGTGTCATCAAAAGAACACAGTCTCTCGGGACAGAAGACTGGCGCCAATCCCAGCTTGATTGCTTACTATGTTCTTGCACAAACCGTTTAGTCCTTCTAACCCTTAGTCATATGAGCTACCTCTAATCTACCTCTCAGGCGGGTGGTAAGCATTAAATGTGCAAATGTATCTATCCGAAAAGTGCGTAGCATAGATTTGACCTAGAGTAGGGCTCAATGCATGTTTCATTTTTGTTAATAGTTCTCTCAGAGCTGATAAGACAAATTCCCTTCCTATCACACACCAGTTCAAGTTAAGCCCAGTTCACTCTAGATGGGCATTTAATTAATTTATTTAATTTAATACCTTTAGTGTTTGTCCAATTGGTGTGTTTTCAGGTTTGGACTCAATCTTGAAAGTTTCTGTAACTTGCCAAAATCAATATGTTTTTTTAACATTCCCTCTCAAAATGCAAGGATTCAGTTTAGATTTCAGAGCCTTCAGAAAAGAGAGACCAGGTGCTTTTGTCTTAGGATGAAACAGGTTGTAGATTCTACCACTTAAAGTCTAGACTTTCTGGAACTAAAGCCAGAGAGAGAAAATTCTTTGAGGTTGCTATTAAATGCATTGGGTAGCATTGGTAAGTCAGTCAGTTCAGTCGCTCAGTCATGTCTGACTCTTTGAGACCCCATGAATCACAGCACGCCAGGCCTCCCTGTCCATCACCAACTCCCAGAGTTCACCCAAACTCACGTCCATCGAGTCAGTGATGCCATCCAGCCATCTCATCCTCTGTCATCCCCTTCTCCTCCTGCCCCCAATCCCTCCCAGCGTCAGGGTCATTTCCAATGAGTCAACTCTTCGCAGGAGGTGACCAAAGTATTGGAGTTTCAGCCTCAGCATCAGTCCTTCCAATGAACACCCAGGACTGATCTCCTTTAGGATGGACTGGTTGGATCTCCTTGCAGTCCAAGGGACTCTCAAGAGTCTTCTCCAACACCACAGTTCAAAAGCATCAATTCTTTGGTGCTTAGCTTTCTTCACAGTCCAACTCTCACATCCATACATAACCACTGGAAAAACCATAGCCTTGACTAGATGGACCTTTGTTGGCAAAGTAATGTCTCTGCTTTTGAATATGCTATCTAGGTTGGTCATAACTTTCCTTCCAAGGAGTAAGCGTCTTTTAATTTCACGGCTGCAATCACCATCTGCAGTGATTTTGGAGCCCCCCCCCCAA
Source organism: Bos indicus x Bos taurus (assembly GCF_003369695.1). Lineage (NCBI taxonomy): Eukaryota > Metazoa > Chordata > Mammalia > Artiodactyla > Bovidae > Bos > Bos indicus x Bos taurus. The sequence continues at coordinate 109,066,429 of NC_040076.1, forward strand.
AAAAGTCTGACACTGTTTCCACTCTTCCCCCATCTATCTGCCATGAAGTGATGGGACCAGATGCCATGATCTTAGTTTTCTGAATGTTGAGCTTTAAGCCAACTTTTTCCCTCTCCTCTTTCACTTTCATCAAGAGGCTTTTTAGTTCCTCTTCACTTTCTGCCATAAGGGTGGTGTCATCTGCATATCTCACGTTATTGATACTTCTCCCGGCAATCTTGATTCCAGCTTGTGCTTCTTCCAGCCCAGTGTTTCTCATGATGTACTCTGCATAGAAGTTAAATAAGCAGGGTGACAATACACAGCCTTGATGTACTCCTTTTCCTATTTGGAACCAGTCTGTTGTTCCATGTCCAGTTCTAACTGTTTCTTCCTGACCTGCATATAGGTTTCTCAAGAGGCAGGTCAAATATCAATATTTCCTCATGTGAAGGGATTAGGAGTTAAGCAAATGGTGCATTATTAGTCATGACTTGTCATATAGAAGGTATGATTGGATTTATCTTTACCCTACTGTTTTTTTTTTTTACTTTCATTATTCTTAGAATAATTCATATAATTTACTACTCCTTAAATTAGTAGAATTTCTCCATTTTCAGAGTGGTCATTCATATCCAAAGTGAAAGTTCTCCAAACAAAATCAAGTAAAAATATCTGACCTTGAATAAGTTTAGACTTAATAGAATGCATGTCTTTCTCATTTGTATATATTACTTGTTTTCATTACCCAGAATAATTTTAATTAAGTTTTAAATTCAATTTACTTGCATTGTATTTTTCAATGTTTTCCTGAATGTGAACTGATGAATTTCACTGAACTGTGTTTAGCATATGTATTCCCAAAGCAAACATTAGTAGTTATATCTCTCAGAAATCAGATCAGACTATTTGGAAAGTAGTAAACCACCTAATCACCTACTCACCAATGGTAATAAAACTGAACTTGGTAATTAAGGTAGTCAATTTACTAATTGGGCCTTAAACCACTTGGACCTAGTTTAAGAGTTATAAGGTACTTTGGATATTCAGTTTAGCTAAAGCCATAAAATTCCTTCAGAAATTTTGCTGTGCATCAGTACTAAAGTGTTGCCCCAAATAAGTAAAATGGCATTTGCTTTACCTATATATCAATTTATTCTGGGGCTGGAAGCATCAGAATTAGCTTCTAGGTAGAAATTAGGGTGCTGCTAAGTGACTTCAGTTGTGTCCGACAATGTGCGACCCCATAGACGGCAGCCCACCAGGCTCCCCCATCCCTGGGATTCTCCAGGCAAGAACACTGGAGTGGGTTGCCATTTTCTTCTCCAATGCATGAAAGTGAAAAGAGAAAGTGAAGTCGCTCAGTTGTGTCCAACTCTTAGCGACCCCATAGACTGCAGCCTACCAGACTCCTCTGTCCATGGGATTTTTCAGGCAAGAGTACTGGAGTGCGGTGCCATTGCCTTCTCCGGAAATTAGGATGAGACCTAATCAATTGCAGTTAATTTTAATTTGATACAATTCTGAACTAAGCCAGTTTTGATTTGGCCAAAGCCAATGTTTCTAGTTTATTATTGGTTCCTTAGCAGTTGACAAATAGGAAGATGTATTCCAGCTGGGCAATAATCTTCCGAGTGGTGGTGGAGACCTTGACAGTGGGCCCACTCTGACTCCCAGGACTGTGTGAGGGTGCAGACAGGTTGGATGCAGCTAGGACCAGCTTCAGGGGCCCCTACTCTTGAAAGTGTAGTGCTCCATTGTGATCTTGAAATTCTTAATAATTTTTGAATAAATGTCCCACATGTTTATTTCACACTATGCCCTGCAAATTACATGGTCTATAGCTCTTCCTGGGTGCCTTCACTCACATGTACCTTTACAGAATTGGTTAAGCCACTGGTTGGGCCTGGTAAGAGGTCTTCCCTTTCTTTTTTTCCTTTTCCTGAAGCCACTGTGGAACATACATTTGTGTATTCTGAGAGCAGGCTTCCTTCTTTATAGTATTATATGTTAGGGTTTCTATGCTGTAGGCAGTAATATGAAGATTAAGAAATGCACCAAAAGTTAAGTAGCATTGAGCTTGACAAGTTTGTTAAAATCTTTAGAGTTGATATAGGGTTTTTACACCGAGTGAGGGTTCTCTTGGGTTGCCTGCTTCAGGTCTGTTTGCTTGTTACCTAGAAAAAATATATCTCTATCTTAAAGTTTCAAAGGCACAGTTTAAAAGAAAGATTAAATAGTTCTTAAATTCCTTTCAATTCTGAGATTCTATAATTCCTTAAGAAATAGAATTAAAAGCAATAGAGATTTACTCTTTATGTGAAATGATTAAAAACAAGCCTCACTTCTTACAGAGAAACACAATAATAGCTACTATTTACTGAATACTTACTATGTGCCAGGCACTTTGATTACATGTTGTTTTCTGTATCTTATAATAGCCCTAAGAGGTAGAGTTATTATCTATATCTTCATTGTACCAATGAATAAATGGAAGGTTGGGGAAGGTAAGTCAGGGCAGCCAGGACTCAAACTGGCCTGGCTGACTCCCAAGGTCCCCATGAACAGCCTCTACCCTGTATGGCCTCCCATCAATTAAACACAGGGCTAAGCTCTGAGTCAAGGCAGGACTTGCCCGGGGAGTTGAATGTGAGGGTGACCTGGCTGTGACCCTGCCACACCATTGATTTCCAAGGCCCATTAGACTGATGTGGTGGCTCAGTGTCTTCTTTCTCCTTCACCTCCATGTACCTCCATCAAGCCTTAAGTTACCGGCTCAGACAACAGAAATGTCCCCTCTCTGATAAGAGAGGATTTGTCCTTGGTAGGTGCAGGTGATGTGAGCACTGCTCAGTGAGTCCTCGAGATAGGGAGATTTCTGTGACCCTGAAATGCATTCCGAAGTGTTGAGATGAACGCTATGGGAAGGGTCTGGCTGGGTCTCTTTCTGCAGGCTTCTTTCCCCTCCTCCCATCTCACCCAGGCACAATTTTAGGGGAGTTTTAGGATGGATGTTATTAGCTTGCTCTTTCATTGTTGCTAATATTTTTGTTTTTGAAAAAAAGACATACATAGAGTTGAGGATGGATCATCTATTGGAGAGAAATTCTTTTGCATTTCAATTCATTGTCCATTTAATTAAAGGAATGGAGGAGGAAAACACTGTCATGGAAGCATATACTCAATACATTAGAGAAATAGCTCATTCTTACACAGGAATTACCCCTGTCAAATCAATGAAGTGGGGTCACTGAGCACATAAATTCTGTTTACATAATTTTAAGCCATCAGAGGTAGAGAATGCATCTTCTCTAAAAGTTTGTTTTGAAATTCTGAAGAGGCCTAAACTGCTGTTGGTTTCTGGCAAGACCCTTCAATAAAGTTGGTACCTCTCTGTTGTCCCTTAAATTGCTTCTACCAATTACGAAGGTAAAGAGAACCCAAGTCTTTGTCTACTTAAACAAAAGGAAAAAATGGGATAATGTGTGTAAAATACTCAGTGCCTGCCATATGGTGATTGTTCTTTAAGTTAGTTATTCTGACAGTTGCAAGGCTGTCTTATTCTGGATCAGTCTCCTTATCTGACCAAGAACATCATAACAATACCTTAAGTTTTCTCACCTATAAAGTGCAGATCCTCACCTAAACTAATAAGAAAATTCCTCCCAACTATTGAAATCTGTGATAAAATGTACTGTTCCTTTATTTTTTCCTTTAATGTTTTGGTTACCCCTAAGAGTTTTGCTGTGGTGTATTTTTATTTTACAAATACATTTGTATTCTCACACTAATCCATACATTTAATATAATTTATGTCAAAACCTAAATGGGGCATTGTGCTTCAGACAGGATATTGAAATTTTTTTCTGACTATTTCCTGGAAAAGCAAACATCCCCAAATAGCCAGGAAAATGTTTAGAAAAGAATCATAACGATAGGGACCAAGGTACTTAATCAGGAATCATTATGAATTATAATGACTCAGTAAATTTGAGCTGAATAGTGTTGGCACAATAGTAGACAGACAATAGATTGAGTATATGTAATAATATGTAAAAATTGACAGTAATTGCTAGTCAGTGGAAAACGGGTATACCATTAAATAAATTGCGCCAGGAAAACTGACTTACTATTTAGAAAAAATAAAGTTATATTCTTAGCTTGTAATTTATACAAAATAAGTCCTATGTGGGGTAAAGATTTAACAATAAAAGGTAAAATGATAAAAACATTTAGAAGAAATCATGGATGAATACAATGATATCTCAGGGTAGGGAAGAACTTTCAAAGCATGAGTGAAGACAGAAATCATAAAGGGAGAGGCGGATATCTGTACATTTGAAACTGTGGAATGGCAAAATAGAGCACAGACCAAGATAAAGCACAAATAATCAACTGAGAAAAGTTGCTTCATATGACAAAAGGTGAAGACAAGGAGCTCTTTATAACAAAATTAGTATCTTTCTCATGGAAGCATGTGCTAGAGACTTGGGCAGGTAATTCAGTAAAGCATTACAAAGGGCCAAGAAACAACTTTAAAATCTTCAGTGCTACTTGTAATCAAAGAAAAACAAATTAAAAACAAAAATACGCATGTTCAATCGTAGAACTGAAAATGTCCAGTATAGCCAGGGTGTGGGGAAAAAGGCATTGCCAGACACAGATTATAGGAGGACTTATCTTTCAGCATGGCAGAGCTATTTAAAAACTACGCCTTAAAGAAAATGATTGGATATGTGTACACATTTGTAAAAGATGTTTATATTGCAATTTTAAAGTGAGTGAAAAATTGAAAACAGTTTAAATGCTTGGCAAGAGGGGACTGGCATAGTTCTACGACAGAATACTCTGTAGACATTTAAGAATGCTAATATGGCTATACATTTATTGAATAGGGAGTCACTATCTATTATTGAGGTTCACATCCATCCCTAAAAGCAAAGGAAAACACAGTATAAAAAGTATGATCCCACTTTTTTTGTAAAAAAACTTTATATAAACTCAGGAAGTAGTTGGGAAGGGTAATCAACTAATTTTTAATAGAGGTTACTGCTGGGGGTGGGATTACGCTAGTGATAAACTTTTACTTTTTTGTGCTTTCAGATTTTAAAATAAAAACTTTAAAAATTATAATTGTAAGACTTAGTAAGTTGGAAGTAATACTTTAAAATACGAAAAACGTTTATAGTAAGGTAGTAAGATTATAGGTGACTTAAAAATACTTTTTCCACTTTCCAAAATTTCTATTACTCAAAAATAGTTGTACTACTATTATATTCAGAAAATTGAAAAATTAAAAAGGAAGAAAATAAAATCTATATATGAATACACACACACACACACATGAAAATTCTGAAACATTGCACATCAAAATCTTCATAGTGTTTATTTCTAGATGATCATGTTGATAAGTGATTTTAAAATGATTTTCTTTTGTTTATATGCATTTATTAATTTAAAAACACATGTAATACTTATAGAATAAATAACAAAATTATGGCATAAAGCTCCTTTAAAATTTTATATAGTATGATTTATTTTTGTTCTAAAAAAAGAAAAACACAAATCCAGGTATAAATAAGAACTCTGGAACCAATATAAATAATGTGTATTTAAATAGTTTTTGGAAGGAAAAAGTTGTTTTGAAAATTTTCAACACCCAGTGAACATAACTGGGGACAACGTGAGGTGACACACTGAAGTTGGGCATCCCTGCTGCACCAAAATGCAGCTTTTGCTTCTAGTCCATGACCTTAGTTTGCTGTCACCAACAGAGGCTCAGGTACATCAGCATTTGGAGTTGCAAAGCAAGTCTTGATTGATGGATCCAAAGCGATTTTTAAATTTGGGATCCTGGGGATGATTGAGCATGGACTTTTGTCTCCACTTGAGTTTCTGTGTCCTTCCATGCAGTAACTGGGCTTCATCCAGGATCTGGGCAGTGGTGGTGTTACCACAAGAATGTTTCCTTAAACTCAGCTCTCCTCTGTATCTTTTCCTGAGCTGGATGGTGTGGTTGGTTCCCCCCAAGTGACCACTGAGAGACTTTTGCTTCTGAGATGGTTGGTGCTTGAATCAATATCAAAGTTTTAATTTTCCTTCATTCTCACAATGAAAGGGGAAATTTGGAGCCCCCACTTCACATGGAGTTCCTTGCGTCCCACCTCTCCACTTGGCCTGTTTCCACACCTCCTGCGATGCCTGTACTGTGCATCTCATTACAGCAATCTATCAAGCAATCATGTATGTGTATCTTGGATTGTCTTGTGTTCTTATTATGTTTCAATGCGTGCATCGTGACATACTTCTTGAGGATAGGATATATGATTTTTTTAAAAATATATTTTTAATTGCGGCTGCTAAGTCGCTTCAGTCATGTCCGACTCTGTGACCCCATAGACGGCAGCCCACAAGGCTCCCCCATCCCTGGGATTCTCCAGGCAAGAACACTGGAGTGGGTTGCCATTTCCTTCTCCAATGCATGAAAGTGAAAAGTGAAAGTGAAGTCGCTCAGTCGTGTCCAACTTTTAGTGACCCCATGGACTGCAGCCTAACAGGCTCCTCTGTCCATGGGATTTTTCGGGCAAGAGTACTGGAGTGGGGTGCTATTGCCTTCTCTGATTTTTAATTGAAGTATAGTTTAATTACAATGTCTTGTTAGTTTTAGGTGTACAGCACAGTGGTTCAGATATATATTCTCTTTCAGATTGTTCTCTCTTCTAGGGATAGTATCCATGCCTTTTAATGCTCAGAAATTATTCTTCATTTTTCCATGACAGGGGTACCCCAGTATAGGGAGAAGATCTTGTTGGAGGCCATGAATTCAGTAACAGAGTCCAACTCTGTTACTGAGTGAATCTTGAAAACTTCCCTTCCCCTTAGAGCCTCAATTTCTTCTTCTTCTTCTTCTTTTCTCTTCTTTTGGAAAATAAGGGGTAGGAGCACATTTATAATCATAAAATAAATTCTGACTTGTCTTTAAGCAAGATGGGTAACAGCATGATTGAAGCAGGCCAGCTATAAGAAGAAGACTATTTCTTAAAAGATTTGTGGCCTTCTTGATCTATTTTCCTCACATTTGAAAAAGATGGGTATTAGGAACTTGTTGAATTTTTATTAGAAACAATACTGTCAGAAAAATAACAAATGGCAGCTGGTGCTCTGCCTCCATATTTGGGATATATAGGGAGTGGTGGAGACTGTGGCAAACTGAACGCTCATGACGAGTATTATCCTGTTGATTGTTGTCAGCTTTCCAGGTCCTCACATTTTAAAGAGAAGCCAGATATATAGCTGTTTATGTCAAATCTCCTGATTTTTGAATGCTGGCAAGGAATGTAAATAGATTTTGAAAGCATGTGAAGGTAAACACATCTATAAGATCCCCTCCAGTTCAAGGTCTGAGCATCCATATTTCTGGACTCCAGACCATCTAGGAGCCTGATAGCTCAATTAATCATCTCCATCTGACAGGGAGCACTGCTATGTGAACTTAGACAGGCTTCTTATCAATTTCCCAGAACTGATTTTTAAGAAAATGTCCATTTTATCAAGAGGATCATTTAGGATATTGAAACTCCTTTCAACATTTCCAAGGATGAAACGAGAATGCCTACAAAAGGAGTTTGATGTTAAAGTCTGTGCTTTTCTTGATGCTCAGAATCATAGGCAATCAGAGCTGGTGTGATGGTAGAGGGAAAGTTGATGGTGTGTACGGTAAAATGTTGACAGGCTAGAGGACATGTGAAAACAACTGTGAAGGAATAGTCTGAAGAAATGAAGGGATGTGAACGAAGTGTAGATGGTGAATGAAGGGGCCCTTCTTTGATCTTCTGTCTACAGAGAGGCAATAGAACAATGCCCTTCCTCTTGCACACTTCTTTTGCTTTTAGGACTTAACATTTGTTTTCAATTTTAACAGTTACATTGCATGCTTTCATTACACCATTGTCTAAAATATTGCTGAGGCCCTAACCGTTGTAATTTATCTTTTGTACTATATAATTTGGAGCCGCTCAGGCCAGAAAGGAACATCTGTATTGAAAGGTTGAACTCGACACAGTTTAGAGTCCTACACTGGGCCCATTCTAAGGTCAGTTTCCTCATAAACTTCGTTATCACTGTTGGTTTTTATTCATTCTATTTGACATATTAAGCTTCTGTATCTTGGCATAAAGGAACAATATTGCAGCATATTGGCAAGCTCATTTGCTTTTCCCAGCTAGTGTTGTGTCCAAATATCAATCCCCAGGGATAAACACGTGTATATCGACTGCAGGAAAATGAAGCTTAGCAGCAGGTGGCCTTTTGCTGCCTAATGAACATGGCAATCTGTTACTATCACCGCGGCGCTTTTCACCAGACAATTAGGCAACTAAGCATGTAATTATTCAGGCCAACGAGAAGAGGCTCTCCTCTAATTCTATCTTTTCATTGCTGTTTACTCACCCACACTCCCCTCATTAGCGAGAGATTTTCCAGTCTATGCTAATTGGTTTCAATAACATTCATTTCAGTTGAAAGAGAACGATTCCGTTAATTGAGAATCGAAAGAATCTTTTCATTTTAAGTGCGTCCTGCAATGGAAATCTGAATACTCTCAACAGGTTCGGGCTAATGAAATTAAGTCACACAGCTATTAGTGGTGTAATAGAAATAAAGTAATTTATTTTCATTGAAGCATGTGCTATAGGTCCAGAACAATTAATACAGCTTGAAGAGGACAGTAACTTGTCAAAAAATAGGTTGAAGGTAAACAAGATGATTTCCCTTAGAATGGCTTGTTTAATTCTTGGTTTAAACCCCTTGTCCTTGTGGTGCCTCTTCTGAAGCATTTAAAGTGAAGAGAACTCATTTGTAAAATGACACTTATCTAATTGTATATGAACAGCCCTGTTATTTCCTAGAGCAGCCACTTAAATGTATCAAGATGACTCACTTGGTTAGCCCTATTGGATATTTTAAGCTGAATGTGCTTATAAAAGTTTTACAGCAAAACAATTAGTCAACCTGAGTATTTCAGTCTTCTTTATGTAGCATCAGCATATTTACATGTGCGTGATTTAGAATTGTACTGAGTCCTATGTCACAGCTATTATCATTTGATGGACCTTAGAATCCATCACAGGTATTATGATATCAGGCACTGCAGTGTCAGTTCCAGGAACAGGCAGAGACAGAATTTAAAATATGAGGTACTAGCAAGTGTATTTATACAAAAAACATACCGTTTCTCCAAACAAACTAAATTATCAAAGAAAAATCTTAAATGTAAATGAAATAAAAGACTTTGGTTTGGGCTGCCTGTTCCAATTCTGTATTGACAAGTTATCCCCGATTAGAAGACGAGTATTTTTTTCTTGCCAGCAAGAATTTATTCTTAAAGCAAATCTCTTCCAGTTTCAGAGGGTGAAATATTGAATACATTACTTTCACACATACAAAAACGTACCTATATCATGACACTTTTACCAAAATTCTCATATCTTATTTAGTTGTTATTTTTTTAATGGAATAATCAATATGAAACCATTTGGGTTGCTGTCAGACTAGCTGCCTGTGTATAAAATTCCCTTTCCTTCTCACACACAGAACCAGAGTTTTGCTGTGGCCATTAGTATATAGTACAAGTCTGCTTGTTTCTAGAAGCTCCTGTGGATGTCAGTTGGTAGGTGGGTGGGAGGGGAGGTGGGGGTAGCATATTATGCAAATGTTGTGTCTTTTTTTTTTTTTTAGTTAGATTCAAAACTGCATAATGGGGACAGGCTTACAAAATAATACACTGCATAGCGTTATGAATATTTCAAAGAATTATTTCTTTATTTTGTGCATAGCTCAGAGAGCTGACATTTGATTTATAGCTGCATGGATGTACCTGGGGTTGCTAAGGTTACCCAATTTCATTCACCCGTAGATATTTGAGATCTACATAATGCCATCACATCCTCCACTGCATTTCAAAGTGATGTTGATAAATGGTGCCTTCCTTAGATGATATTTCCATTTAGATATGATATATCTCATGATTTCTGTCTTTTAAAATATTGTGGTTGATGAAATTTTACATTATGTGCATATACAGAAAGCAGTGATACATATTTTTTTCAGTTTTAAAGGTTCAAAAAACTGTGAAGAGTGGACTTCCCTTCCCCACTCCCCACCCTGCACCTATTCCCATATGTTGAGGTTTACTGTGACTAATATTGAGCTCCTTTTTTTTTCTTAAGAGAAAAAACCCACATTATTGTTTGTCTTATGTTTAGAGATATAACAAAAGACTAGCTAGTCATCTGCAATCGTTTTTATGATGTTTCATATCTTTGCAACAAAGGCTTAAGTTTTTTGAAAAATAAAAACACCTTTTGAGTTTTTGATAAGAAACCTATGGAAGTTATTTTTTTCCAGCAGATCTTTTTAGAATTTTCACTTATAAGGTTTTTTTTTTTTTCTTTCTCTCTCTCCACACACACACACACACACACACACACACACACACACACACACACATGTACATGAGCAAGCACATGCATGCAGGGCTTCCCTGGTGGCTCAGTGGTAAAGAATCTACCTGCAATGCAAAGAGACACAGGTTTGATTCCTGGGTCAGAAAGATCCCCTGGAGATGGAAATGGCAACCCACTCCAGTATTCTTGCCTGGGAAATCCTGTAGACGGAGGATCCTGGCAGCCTACAGTCCATGGCGTCGTAAAAGAGTTGGACACGACTTAGGGATTAAACCATGCGTATATATAACTTAAAATATGTATTTTACTATTGCTTACAATGAACACTGACCTTTTATCTTGTGATGCATTGCAGTCCTAGAAAGAAGTCTGGTTCAGGGTCTCCCAACTTCAAAGGAATCAGCATCAAATCTATGGAAGAAAACAGGTAAAAATTCAAAATCTCTATTTCTACCAGAAGAATAGACCTGGCTTCATGGGGCAATAAAGTTGCTAATGGAGAGAGATGAACACATGCAAAGAGCCATGAGCCCTATCTTATTAAGTACAGATCTGTGGATTACATGCTTTCATTTCTTCCTAACCAGATGGGTTGAATTCTGAAAAATTAGTTTTTTACTCCCCTCTTCTGAGTGAGAAAACAGTAATGGAAAAGACTGGGATGACAAAATGTAGGAAAGATTTATGAGGGCTGTGGTTAAGGCTTTTGCACCATGTTTTTTGGAAGGAAACAGAGACAGTTTGGCTAAGAATGAAGGATGGAGAATGAAAGGGTGGAGCAAAGAGGTTGTTGGGAGAAGGAGAGCACTGAACTGGGGAAAAGCCATTGAGAAGGGTCTATGGAAGGTGAGGGGCCAGAGAGTGAAGAATAACAGGAGAGGTGACTGGGGTCAGGTGAAGTTGCAATGTGTGACATGGTCAGCCATGCCTAACAAGATTCTGTGCTATGGATGTTTTCAGAAGATTACAACATGATAGCTGAGTTGCTTTGTTGGGTTGTAAGTTGTTAAAAATATTTTGAGTTAGCTGCAACATTTACAAATTGGAAGATTTCACAGAGAAATTCTGAGTTTTGGATACTTCTGCAAAATCAGATCTGGCAACACTGGATCTACATTCCTGGACAGAAAACTTAAATGGCGCTTAGGAGTGTCTGACCTCTTTACAAGACTAAGCCTCTCCAGGTTGCTCCAGCCTCCTCCTCATCCTTAGAACCCAACTCCTTAAATTAATATACCTAGTTCCTTTGGGCAGGTGAATGCACTCCTGCTTGACTCCGGTATTCCTGTGATTTTGCAACTCTGTTTTCTGCTCTACACCTAATACCTGGCAGATAATCGATGATCAATAAATGTTTGTTGAATTAATAGAAGATAATGCCTTGTTGTATTATGAACATGCAGGTCTGTTCTTCATGGGAGATTGTAAGATCTTGTAGGGTGAGGATTGTATCTTCTCATCTTTGTATCTTCCGTGTCAACACAGCAGAGTAAATATTTAATAAACAGTGGTTCAATGTTGCACACATATTGTGAGGCTAAGCAGTTGCTGTCTTTATAAAGAGAAAGAATCTTATTACTGAGAGATGGAAGATAGCGGGTCCGCTAAGCTGATGGCCACAGTAAGCCGAGCAAGAGCGTACAACCTGGCCAGGATGCCAAAGGGGTTGCTGGCCTCTGAGCACAGAGCCCGTCCTCAGAGTAAGCTGATGTCTTTTGATCATTAGCTCTCAGGCTGTTAGAGAAAGCTTTTGGAAGTCCTACCTGTTACTCTCTTTGGTTGCCCCCTTGCCTTTGATTTCATTTCTCTTGGCCCAGTTTGATCTGCCTCTGGACTCCTGCTTTCCCTTCATTCACTTTTTACCCTTCATTTGTCCCTCCCTTAAGTCTGGTTACACATCCTTTCATTTTCCTATGTAGCCATCTCCAAACTGACATCCCAATTTTGTGATTTTTTGCCAGGTTTGGCTCACATTTAAAGCAGAGAAGGGTACTGATGGTTGGGAGTGGAGAATGAGAAGGAACTGGAATTGTCTATTTACCTTTTGTGTTCTGTTTATAATTTTTGAACAAAACCACTCTCCAATAAGACCATCTGGGGAGGTTCAGGAACACAGGCTCAAGCCCCAGACTTCTTGGGGTTTTATTCTAACTCTGCCTCTTATCAGTTCTGTGACCTTGGGTAAACTATTTAGCCTCTCTGACCTTAGTGTCCTTATTTGTAAAATGAAAATAACAATAGTGTGACTCATAATGTCATTGTGAAGATTGGGTAAATATAGGTACATTGCCTAGAACAGTGCTGGCATATAGTAAATGCTCTGATTTCCAAAGCAATCTGTGTCCAAGGTTTTGTGAGCCTCTGTTATCATATCTGCACTCTTGTTTGGACCAAACTATATGTATAACTTAATTTTTACCCACTCATCCCTCTGCCATTCCAAGCACAGAGCTATGGATCACTCATTTATTTAATCGGTATTTACCTAGTGATTGCTAAGTGCCAGATATTGTTCTAGGCTCTTGGATACAGTGCAGTTTTGTCTTTGTTTTCATGGGTTTTATACTCAACCTGGAGAAGAGGTTCAATAAAAAAAGAGCATCTCAGCACTTTAAAGAACCTCTCAGTGTATTTTACAGTGCCATGAGTCGGGGATTACTTTGTATGCTGTGAGTGTGTGTGTGTGTGTATGTGTGTGTGTGTAAAGTCATTTTAGAGAGGTTGGTTAAGGAGGATTTCTCTGAGCGGTGACATTTGGATGGAAACCTGAATGATTATAGAGCAAATCAGCCGTGCAATGAGCTGGCTAAGGGTGTTTCAGGAAGAGCAAATAGTAACTATAAAATCCCCAAGGCTAGAATGAGCTTGACAGTTTCTAGAAAGAAGACATATGTGGTTGGGGCAACACTGGACTCTGATGGAGAAAGGTACAAGAGGCGATCAGACATGATTTCATAGGCCTCACGGGGCAGGGGAGATGCTTGAATTTTACTCTATATGTCATAGGAACTGTTGGAGGATTTTAAGTAAGAAAATGACATAGTGGTTTTATGTTTTCAAAATACCATGCGGTTGAATGACTATTATACATACATATTGTCAGTATTTCTGGAAAGAATAATTTAGTTAATTAATTACATGTTGCATGCAAGGCATAGACCATCTATAAGTAAGAGAGCCCCAAACAACAGTGACTTAAATGACTGAAATGCAGTAGCTTATTTCTCTTGTGCATGGAAGTGTGGAAGTAGGCAATTCCAGGGCTGATACGGGGATTTGGCTAGGTGAAAAACTCAGAGTACAGTACCATTTCAGCTCTCTGGTCTACTATCCCTAAGTGTAACCTTCAGCCTTATGGTCCAAAATAGCAGCAAGAGCTCCAGCCATTGCATCAGTCTTCTCGGCAGTATGGATGAAATTGGAAAGAACATATGCAAATTGTCTTGAGGTTGACATATGACACATCTGCTTATGTCTCTTCAGCCACAACTTAGTCCTATTTCCACAATTATCTGTAAAGAAGGTCAAGGAGTGTAGTCTTTATTCTGAGCAACTATGTGAGCTAAAACCTACGAATTTTACTACTGTAGAAGAGGGAAGACAGATATTGAGGGTCATTTAGCAACCTCTCTGCCATATAATTCTGTTTTTAAACTAAATCCAAGTTCATTAAAGCTGGAAGTGACTTAGAGATTTGCTAGGTTAACCACTTCTGTGGTACCATTTATACAGTTGCTTTAACTCAGTTCCAGAATCTCCAGTACCCAGAGTCTCCTGGAGAGTCAGTCACTAGCTTCACTGGCAGGAGTGTGCTGTCTCCTTGGGTCTTCTTAGCAGGAGCCAGTTATGAAGTTCCCCAGCCCCTTACTCCCTCGCACAATAAACAACATCCAGTGGAACTGTGTGGGATGAGTGGATTTGAGTGTAATTTGAAAATGCCAACCTCAAAAGCCTAAGAAGCATCAATCTCAAAGGTCACTATTGAGAAATCTCATCTCTCAGTTCCCCAAAGGAGGCTCTTTGAGATCCTGGTCAGCAAAGTTGTAGGTTTGGATCAGGGATGGGCCTTTAACAGGTGGGGTCTTCCAGCTCCCAGAATCAGTTTTCATTTTCCTCTTTTCTTTCTTATTTTAAAAAATATTCATGCCCTGATCAGCAATGCATTCCCTAGAGCAGAATAGAGATGACCCCACGGAGCACTGGGCTCTGTTGATGGGAATTGCTTTTACCTTCTGGAAAGAGAATAGGCCACAAAGGATCAATCTTTTCTCTGTTGTATCTCTTTCAAGTTGAACTGCATTGGACAATGAGTGGATTAAAAAAAAATTCTATGGCCTGGTGTGCCTCAGATGCATTTGCCAATTTTAACATCATTCTCCAAGTTATATAAAACTGGAGAATAAATGCCCAAGCCTTCTGTACGGTGAGCAGTTTACTTCCCAGGCAGGGATCACATTTGTAACAAATCTCCTCAGAGATGCATTTTGTAAGTGAAGTGAAGAAATCATTAGCGAAGCAATATTTGAAGAAGCAGCCTGGCCCAGTTTTGAAAGCAACTCTATTTTAACCTTTAAAAGATATCATTTTACTTACCAGGCTGCTTATTACAATTACACAGTGTTTTCCTTGGCCCCTGGCTCCATTAAACATATGTTTTATAGCAAGTTCTCAATTACATTATCCTGACAGGCTGGCTCATAAGGGCATGTTATAAAGTAGAGAGACTGCAAAGCGCTAAACTGGCCCTCATTAAGTTTATAGTTTTATTACCTTGTTTAGGGCACTTTTTCTTCCCTTCCTCTCACCGACTTTATTTTGTGACATTTAATTTATAAGAAGCAAGGGGACACTCTTGTCCTTGTGGCTGGCAAACTCTCCAGCAAGAGGCATTGAAGGGATGTGTCTTTAGCACGTGATGCCCATCCCACTGCCCTCCTCTGGCCGTTAGTAAATTGCTTTTCTTTCCCCTAAAGGTTGTCCGCTATGTCAGTACCCTTTTAGTGTTAAACAGCAATAGGCTATGCATTTTGGTCTAAGACTGCTTGCTCTTAGATGGAGATGAGCTCTTCACAAGCTTGCAGGGCACACTTAGGTCAATGGGTATTTAACAAATGATATGTATCACTTCCCCTAGTTGGCCATCTTTGCTGATCTGCATGAGCAGTTCCTTTGCGCCAGCCCACAGTCAGCCTCTTGGAGAGGTTGGGCTGGATTCTCTCACCGCAGCACTGAGGTCAGCTGAACTATTTTAATTTACAGAACATTACACATGCATAAATATATTTATATCTCCATACCCCGACAAGGGAATTAAATCAGTTTGAATTTATGTAAAATGTATTATCATTATTGGACAAGGAAAGAGGATCGTGCTCAGATGCACAAATATCATCTGGCCACTGCTAATTATAGGCATGTTAAAAAATGGCTGGTGGTTGCTTCTGAACCCAGACGGAATCTGTGGATGTTGATTATGAAGAGCTATTATATATTGATAGGTTAGGATTTATTACTGAAAGTATAAACTGATTGCTCCGGATTGCATGGTAGTCGGACACTGGGGAATCGGTCTTGGAGCTGTTAGACCAGGGTAATCTATCAGGAGGAGGGGAGTGTATTCTATCAATTAAGGAACAAGCAATTCTACTGATTTGCTATTGGCAAGCTAATAGAGGTAATGGGTTTTCCTAGACAGTCCAGGTACCGTACAGCCGAGTTGGGGAAAATAGTGACATTAGACAAATAGATGAGCAGTTCATTAAACCTGAATGAAGCCTGTGATGGGGCCAGAGAGCTGGAGGACCCTTGGCTCTAGAATGTCCTGTGTGGGAGCCTCTTAGGTGGAAAGAGGTGGCTGAACCAATAAGAATGTAGATGCCTTCTGCCATTGATATATGCAGCAAACTAATGTTCATGGGATACTCACAGGAACCCTTTGGTGTGAAAGCATGTCAGCAGTGTATATCACTAAGCTGGTGTCGCAATAATGGTGCATTAAACACAACCTCAAAAAGCTTAGTGGCTTAGACAAAAATGCTTATCTTTCTTGCTCATGGGTCTGTGGGTCATTGGGGGTTTGGCTTTACCCCATGTGTGCAGCTCCTGCACACAGGTGGGCAGGGTGGTGGCTAGCCAGGGCACGTGCTTCTCTTGGCTTCAGCAGACGCACGGATGTCCAAGTCAAACTCTGCAGGCACATTTCTACATCTGCTAGAGTCATGTCCACTCACATCCTGTTGGTCAAAGGAAGTCTCAGGGTCAAGCCAACATCCAGGGGCAGGGAAGCATACTGAGCCCACAGCAAGAGTGTGAATATATAAATTTACTATGGGGAAGAAGAGAAATGTGATCAACAAGCTATAAGGCACCTTCTGTAGTAGAAGCTGAGTTTGGATCCCTCTCCTCCTCCTCCTCCCCCTCCATGTCCCCCCCACCCTTCCTCAGAGCCCATTAGGCCGTACTACTGTTTGTCCCTAGTCTCCAGAAGCAGACTTTGTGCTTTAATCCTACTCCTCTTCAGGTGGTGCCAAGTTGGTGTATATTACAGCATATCAACCAACATGGTTTGTAAATTGAACTCAATTTTTAGAATAAAAACTTTTGCACTACTGCCACTTTTTACCGCAGAAGTCACCAGTGAGTTCCTTTGCTCTCCCAGATATGTCTCATGTTTGCTTTCCTTAAACAAAAGCTGACAAACCAAAGGTAATAAGGATGTAGCTGCAGCCCATCTGAAGTAAGGCAAAAAGGACAGGGAGGGCCAGCGCACTTAGCAGGGAGAGTGAGAGAGCAGTGCAGGTGGGCTCTTAGAGTCTGCTTGGTCCCCTCTGTGTGTTAGTGCTGAGTTACTAGGCGGTGAGCTAAAGTTTACTCGAACAAAAACTCCGTGAAGGCAGGAATTTTTGTCTGCTTATGTCCATTGCCACATTCCCTGAACTATAACCAGATGCAGGGAACATGGTGGCTTCTCAAAATGAATTAACTGTGTGGATGAATGAATGAATGAAGGTGAAACCAGTTCTTTTGGGACAACCATGGCCTCTAATGATGTCCAAGATTAGGTTGTAAATAGAAAGTTTATCTTTTCTTTTCATTTAAGGGGTAGGAGGGATGACCTTGAAGAATGGGGAAGCAGAGAGGAGAAGTAGCCTTGGAACCTCAGCTTAGAGACAGGGGTCAAGAAGGCTAAAGAGAGGGCTAATGTCTATTCTTTGTCCTATATTAAGTAGCAAGGGTCTTGTAGCTCCTTGTCTTGCCTCACCACAAATAGCCTTCCTATAAGGCCTGTAGAAACTTCCAGGCCACAAAAATAAAGCACAAAACATTTAAAAAGCCAAAAGAAGGGGGATCTTGATTCTTGTAGGCAAGGCAGAAATTACAGCTGGTTTGTCAGGGGTAGAAAAATAAAAGACTTAGATCTAGCTTGGCTGTGGTAAATAGGCAAGCAAAGGGATAAAATAGCAACCAGCCAACGAGAAAGCTCAACCCAACCAGGGCAGGGACAGACTTTTACAATGCGGTAGCTTTAGAGCCCAACCCAGATCCTGGGGCATGGTGAATGCTTCACAGAGACTGAAAACATCCAGCTGCCATTGTTGTGTCATTCATGCGGTGATCCGAGGAAGGGAGAAAGGTGATTGGCCAGGACGAGAAACCGTAAGATTGGATCGGCCACCCGACCTCAGGCACCACAATTTCTCTGGTTGGAATGTAATTTCTGGGCTTTCACCCAATACCCAAGACTGTTCAGTACCAAGCTTCTACACACATACAACATTCTATAACAAGCACACACTTCTAACCCATGCTGCTTGAATATAGGCCACTGATATAACTCTATTGATTTCTGTCTCACCCACCCTGGAAGATTTTCATCCATCCTAGATTCTAATTTCTAAGACTCTTTATCTCCTCCTGACCTGTCTTGGCAGCTTTGAATTTTGGGTTTCTCCGGTTGGCCTTTCCCAGACTCCTTATCATCATATTTCCCAAACCCACCTCCTCAAATTTCCCTAAATCTTGCTCCTCCTTCTAGAGCCCCTCTCTTAATTAACTGATCAATCCTCTGAGATACCTTCTCTTCTCTTTCCCATGCCTAATTAAAAACATGCTGTCATTTTTTTTTTTTTTTGCCCTAAATATTTTCCAAGGCCATTTCCTCATCTCTAAGCCTGCAAATGCTGTTCTGGCTCCAACCCTATCATTTCTTGTTGGTGCTATCAAACCAGCCTACCACCTGGTCCCCGCCTCAGGTCTCACCCTCTTCCTATTTATCCTCTTAGCCGCTGCCTGAGGGACTCTGTTTAAAATGCAAATCTGGCCAGTGAGCCCTCTGTCTCAGGCTACCTCTGGGTAAGTGTAAGCTCCTTACAAACACGTGGAGGTACCCCTCCCGCTGCCCACCTCCCCGACCTCATCTCCTGCTGCTGCTTGACTAACACTGACTACCCAGAAGGCTTTGGATGGTTTAGGGTTTGTTCTCTGCACACACTTTGCTGTTTTAAGTCTTGGCCTCTTCTTAACTCTATTGTCTTGTTAGCAGCATTTTTTTTTTTTTTTTGGCCCGAGTATCTCTCAGCTTCGAGCTGCCTGTGTGCGAGCTAAGTCGCTTCAGTCACGTCTGACTCTGCGATCCTACGGACTGTAGCCTGGCACACTTCTCTGTCCCTGGGATTCTCCAGGCAAGAATACTGGAGTGGGTTGCCATTTCCTCCTCCAGGGGACCTTCCCAGGGATCAAACCTGCGTCTCATTTCTTTCCTGCAGTGGCAGGAGGTTCTTTACCATTAGGGCCACCTGGGAAGCCAGAATCTGCTTGCCAGTACAGGAGAGAGTAAGAGGCACCAGTTCGATCCCTGGGAAGATCCCCTGGGGGAAGAAATGGCAACCCACTCCAGTATTCTTGCTTGAGAAATGCCATGGACTGAGGAGCCTGGCTGACTATAGTCACAGCTTTGCAAAGAGTCACACCGTTCGACTGAGGCATGACACAGGTCTCTCTTACTTACTATCTATCTCTCAGCTCTTGTGCCTTCTCTTCAGGGCAGCACTAAGTGCTCCTCCTCTAGGGTCACACAACACCGTGTGGCTCCCTCATCATTTAATAATATTTCACTTCCCTTCTTCCAGGCTTACCGGGCAATACACCATTTAAGGAAAGAGATCTTTTTTATTCACCTTATTACTGCCAGCATATAGCATAGTGCCTGATGCATGGAAGATGCCCAGTACATATTTGCTGGGCTGACCAGAATTGACTCTGCATTTTCCTTGCTTTTCTTACCTCTGACTTATCAGCCTTCAATGATGAGAAGTCAGCATGAGGCAGAGGTTTTCTTTTGGAGCCTAAAATCGGTAACTTTGTCATTGTACACCTAACTGAAAAAGAAAAAAAAAAATCAACTTTGATGTTTTTGGAGGCTACATCTGAAGTTGAAAGGTTGACGTTTGCATCATGATAGAAAGTAGTGGTCTTTTCAAATGATTTTGCTTCAACCTTCCCAATAAAACAAATGAACTGTGTGCATGGGATTTTGACGTGCTGGTTTTTCTTTGACACTAAAATGAAATGAATGTGCAAAGGCACAAAAACAGTATGTATCCTCAATTGGATAAAAGCTCACCTTTATCTCCCTCTGACCCTTTTATTTTCACAATACTAAAGAAATATTAAAAATGGTAGGGGCTGGCGAATTTTTAGAAAAGCTATCAGTTCCCACTCACTTTCCATCCCGTTGCTCTAGTGTAACCTTGACCTCCTCTTCCTCTCACCTCTGCAAATACTTCCCAGAGTTGGCTTCCTTCTGCTTTCTGAAGCCCACAATTGACATCCACACAATGGAAAAGTCTCTGTTGCATGATCTTTTCTTGGAATCCATTCCCCTGGGCTGTGAAGGCTTGATCTAATCACTGATCAACATGTCTTTGGAGAAAGTTCCAGGACCCCTGGACCACCTCTCCCACCCCCAGATAAATGGGGCTTTGAGTAGAGGCACATCTAGGTTCTAAGGGGAGGAAGGAGGGCCTGGGGGATGTGAGGGTGCATGCCAGGTGGTGGTGTGGAAATTAGCACAAAGATAGCCCCCCCTCCTTTTGATTACATTCTCTTCATTGTGTTTCTTTCACACTGGTTCATCTTTAGATCACAGTCTATAGGCACTGTGGCCATCTATAAGCTAAAAATTTGGAGAATGGGCTCAAGGGAAACCATGGGCCCTCTTGGTCCCTTCTAGAACTGCTAAGGGACTAGGAGCCTAGGCTTTGGGCAAGTGATCTGATGAATGTGTGCAAATATGCATGTTATGTGTGAGTATGAGAATATGAACTGTTTGTGTGTTTATGTGAACGTTTGTGTGGGGTTGTGAGAATGTATGTAAATGTTTGTAGGTGTAGGTACTTATGTGAATGTGTGTGAGTGTATATTTGTGTTTGTGTGTGTGTTGTGTGAGTGGTATGTGGATATGAGTGTGAATGTATGGTTTTCTGAATGTGTGTGTATATGTCTGTGAGTTTGGAGATACAGTGTTTTGAGAAAAACTCCCTTCTCCCACCTCCAGTTGTTTTCCTGACACAATGTTCTGCAGCGACAGAACCACATGACCTTAAGTGCCTCGTGAGTGCCATCATGCAGCCTCCCCCTGCCACATCATCCAGATAAACCTACATTCTATGTATAAACAACATGCTTTGACTTCCACTTCCAATCATGCTTGTATTCTCTGATCTTCTCTCAGAGAGATGTGCCAGAGCGGCCTCTGCTCTTACAATGAGTTGTTAGTTACAGGACCAGGAAGAGAGGAAGTGTCTAGTGTAAGTCCTGAAAAGCCAATTTAAAGAATGGGAAGGCTTGAAATAGAGGGAAGATTGTAGGGCTTGGAGAAAGTTTCTGGACATAAGAGGTGACAGTTGTAATTTTGTATATATGCCTTGTAGCCATATACCTTTTTTGAGTGAGAGGGGGATCCTTAAAAGTACCTACCAGAGCAAGAAACTCCTGATAAACATGTAGAAAAGTATATTTCCAAAGAATATTCCATAGCAATATTTTCCCTCCTATGTTTATTTGCAAGGTGATATTGTTATTATATTTGTCTATTTATCCTCCCCTTGAATAAATCTGAGCTGTGATCTATTTTGACTAAAAGAATATGACAAAACTGACACCATGTAACTTTTGAGGCCAGGCTTTTAGAAGTCTACAGCTTATATCTTCACCTTCACTCTCCATTGTGACAAGCTTGTCACGTGGAGATGCCCATGTGGATGGGAACTGAGGTGCTCTATTAACAGCTCACATTGAGCTTTCAGCTGACATCCAGCTCCAGCTCCCAGTCCTGTGGGTCAGTCCTTTTAATACTTCAGCCTATTTGAATCTCTGCAGGACTGTAGACACAGTCAATAACACCTGAAACAGAAGAATCACTCAGCGGAGCCCAGTCAACCCACATAGTTATGAGCAGTAACAAATGGCTATTGGTCCTTGAAGACACTAATTGTGGGGGAAGTTCATTATGTGCCAACAGATCACCAATTTACTAGGTGACGTTACTGCTGTTGATTGAGCTGGGTAGTGAGCAGGCTTTCTCCACAATTGCCAGAGAGTGAGCAAAAATCAAGTTATGCAGAAAGCAGATGATTGGAGAAGGCATGTTTCACTTATGTTTTTCTTTATGGAGAAGTAGTCATTAAATCTCTAACCTTCATATGATATAAAATAGTTAAAAGAAAATGTTAATTGCATTTATTGTTGAAAAATGGCTGCTTATCTATATTAAACATTTCTACAGTGAACATTTACTGTCTCTGTAACAAGATAAAATATTATTAGAAACAGTTAATGGGCTTCTTATTTAGCTTTTCTGAAAGTGGCATATTACCTTAAGGCATGCTGTACCTCATACTGTGAAGGCAGGGCGATTTTTTTTTTTTTTTCTGAGAACATTAGCGTTTACTTAATTATTAGAAAGTTCTAATGAGGATTTCAGTGCCTGGCTTTCAAAAATTCTTTTTTATTTAGTGAATAGATTTAAATTGTACTTTGTCAGCTTGAAATGTGAAATCCTCCTTTTGAGTCAGTCTTAGTTAAGTTATATCATAGATTTAGCTGGGTTCAGAGAGAAAGGCCCTTGGGCTGGCAGGGTGCAAGGCACTGTAGGTTACCATCTTTCTACTTTTATTCATCTATTAACCATTATCTTGTGTCAGTGAATACCAGTTCATATGCTTCTCCCCTCTTCCTGGAAACATGTCTGAACTATTTTTGCAGTCACCATGTGTCTGTGTTCTGGTTCATGGGATGGCCCCTTCAGAACATCCATGATTTCTTAGCCTCCGTCCTCTGGTCCAGTTCTATAGTACCTGGGAAGTCACATGATGAGGAAAGTAGTACCACCAGATGGAAGGGGATCTCTACATGACTAAGTGGAGGGTGTCAACATAACCACCCACCTCAATGACCTGCAATGGACTATGACTTGAGCATGAAAAACATCTTTGTTATGTTAAGCTACTGACATTTTCTTGGTTTAGCTATTAGCATTCCCTGAGTAGTATGTGTTTATGCTAGAAAATGCTTTATGTTTTTATAGATATTATCTCATTTGATACCCACAATACCCCTGTGATCCAGGAAGGATGAATGTATCCCCATTTTACAGAGGAGAAAATTGAAACACAGAAAGGTGGCTTCTTTGCCCAAAACAATGTTCTCTGGTCAGTAAATGGCAGAGCATTGACTTGCCTTCAAGTTTAATTCTTTTTCATCTTTCTCCTGCTGACTTTCTCTAACTCAGGTCTGATTTCCTGGATGAATTTTATTTTGGTTCTAGTCTATGGAGCTAAACATCACAAAGCAGTGCTTTGCCTTCCTTTTTCCCAATGAAGAAAATCAAACTAAAGCAATTCCTTTTTGTGAAATCAAGGTGAATATGGTGAGAATTTCCAAGTGCTCCCCAAATAGGTTAAATAATAAAATGGATTTTTATGCCAGCATTTCACATTTCACAAAATGTAGTCTGTAGTCCTGAAAGATGGCTAGTGTAAAAAGGGATCCTGATCAAATACTCATCAGTTCTGGGGACTATATCCCTCTTGGAGATTAGCAATAGACATTAGCACATTAAAGGCTCTGAGAATTTCTGTAGTTAAACCATCTATTCTGTGCTGTGACACAACTAAGTATTTTGTTCCACAGAACATAGTTTTGGTAACTCTGGTTTAGATGCTTACTTCTTTTAATATAGGGAATGGGATTTAAAATATTTTGCAATTCTCTTTTGTTCTATCATTGTATTATATTATCAGTTTCTTTATTCACTTTATTGTTCTTAATTATTCTTTAAATATTCATTTTCTTCCTCTACTTCTTCCTCTTCTTCCTTTTCCTCCCAACTTCCTCCCCCAGTTCTTCTCTTCCTACTCTTTATTCTTCTGCTTCTTTTGCTTTGTCATTGTTTTTTTTTTTTTTTTTTTTTCGATTTCTAAAATTATTAACACCTGTCTTGGTCCTTTCAGCTGCTATAGTAAAGTACCACAGACTGGGTTTCTCTTAGTACTGGAGACTAGAATTCTGAAATCAGCATGCCAGAATGGTTAATTGAGGGCCCTCTTTTAAGTAGCCAACTTCTTAATGTATCTTCACAAGGTGGAAAGGACTGGGGAGCTCTGTCAGGCCTCTTTTATAAGGGAAATAATCCTACTCATGAGGGCTCCACTCTCATGATTAATCACCTTCCAAGGGCCCCACCTCCTAATACCATCAAAATAGGCATTGGGATTTCAAAATATGAATTTTTTGGGTATATATTCAGACCATAACAGTTCCCTACTCTAGTTGATCAGAGAATGCAGCAGATAAAAAGGACTTGAATTTCAGTAATCATTTGACAAAACATATAAGATTATCTCTGGACACAAGATGGCTAAATGTAGGTTAAATGGATCATGGTGACTGACAGACTGTGGGAGAGGTAGCAGTGGCTGCCTTTAGTTGCACCTGATTCAACAATTTTAGCAGTGATTGGATGAGCACATTAACAGTAAGTTGATTGTATTTATGAATGATGGCAAGAGGGAAGGGCTAGATGCCATGGTCAGGATCCTTCAAAATCTCAGACAAGGCTGAATTCAACAGGACATCATTTAACAAGGATAAATTTAGAGCCATGCTCTTAAATCTAGAAGCTCTACTGTATAACTATAGTATCAGATAACATGACTGAACAGAGCAAAATATAAAAAGGTCTTAGGGTTTCTAATTTGATTGTACACTCAATATATAATCTTGTGGCTTCCATTTAAAAACGCCAAAGTAAAACATTTTAACCCTCAAAACCCACTCAAAACTTAAAAGAAAAAGAAAAAAAATCTCTTTATTCAATGAAACCAAAGAAAAATGACACGTCCCAAACCATAAAGCGAGACGCACACATGGCAGATGCTGTGGCTTCCGGGCTGAGATGTGGGAGCTTGCTAAGAGTAGCGATATGAATCCTTAGATTATCCTTGGGTAAGGATGTGAGATTAATGTGCCATAAATCTGACAGATGTGGACAATGATGCATCTAGGCCAAAAATAGGTCAAAGGAGAGATCGGAATGCCTCCAAAAAGACTTCATTCCAACCACTGAAAGGAGAGGAAGTTAGATTTGAAGGTGGAAACTTACTGACATGCCATTTCTATTGTCTATCATGATACAGTTCACATACAGAGAGGTAATGGGTGAAGGGTATAAGGGGAAGGAAGGGAGGAAACCAGTAATTGCCAGATCGAAAGCCAGAGAACTTGTTACCTAATGGTTTTCCTGTGAATCTCACTGACCACATGGAGCCCAAAACAGTGAGGAAAAATGGCCCCAGGATAGCAGTTTGCTGAAGGAAACTGTGGTATTATTTATTCCCTCCTTCAATGGAATATTATATTAATATATCCATGCTCTTCCATGGCTTATGGTGACAGAATTTGTTTCTCATTCCTTGACTTTGGGCGTGGTCACATGAATTGCTTTGACAATGGAAAGTTAGCAAATATGATACAGACAGGGGCTTGGAATTTGCATGCATAGTTGGTTAGCACTCTTGTATCTCTATAATTGTGATGACAAAAAGGCAAATTTTTTTCATCCATGTGGCATATGGGATCTTAGTTCCCTGACCAGGGATTGAACCTGCACCACTTAGCCTAGGAAGCACAGAATCTTAACCACTGAGCCCCCAGGGAAGTCCCTGCCATGTGAAAAGTATGCAGTGGTTAGCTACTTCCTCATCACCCTGCCCTAGAGTGAGATGCAGAAGACATTAACCTTCCAGGGACCATGGAGGCAAGTCCAGCTGAAGCAAAGCTTTTCCAGCCAGCTCACAAACTCATGAATAAATGTTTTGTTAGACATTGAGCTTTACATGGTTTATTAAACATTTTTAATGCTGTGATAGCGGAATAATACAACCATAAAAGTGAGGGCTCTGAACTCTGTAGTTTCTTCTGTATCCTACTAAATCAATCCTATGATAGTCTCTCTTTTTTAAAGATAGTAATTTTTAATTTTTATTTTAATTTTATTTTTTATTATGGCTGTGTGTAGGCTTTCTTTTATTGTGGCTAGTTGGGGCTACTCTTCTCTGTGGTGTGCAGGCTTCTTATTGCAGTGGCCTCTCTTGTTGCTGAGCGCAATCTCAGTAGTTGTGAAGCATGGGTTCAGTTGCCCTGTGGCATATGGGATCCTCCTGGACCAGGTATCAGACCCATGTTCCCTGTATTGGCAGGCAGATTCTTAACCACTGGACCACCAGGGAAGTCCCCTATGATAGTCTTAAGCAGGTAGTGACTCCTATGAAAAATAAGCAGAAAGGTGGGAACTATGTTTGAAAATCTGCAACAGAAATTGAAGAAAGGAAAGTAAATAAAGGAAGATGAAGAATTTCTTCCACAAGATGAATTATTCACAGAAAATAAAAGAAGATTTTAAATAGGTCTTCTATATTTCAAAGAAATTATGTACAACCTGATCTCTTAAAAAATAAATTCTGAGAAAGGATACAGGGATTGAATGGAGAGATTATGGACCATAGAACTGATGGAGATTTTTAAAAACCTAGTAAATACAGGAGATTTTAGAAACTAGTACACCAGACATTCTTTTCCCAAGATCCTTTAGAACTTCCTGTACATCTTAAGCCATTTTGTTCAATCTTCTTTTACATCCTGTGAGCTTTTCTGTATCATCTCAATAATGCCCATTTTTGCTTGTTATCCAAAGATATTTTCAATATCCAAAGACTTGTAATTTAAGAACTCTGATATACACCTAACCTGAGAATAGCCTAAAATAGGCATTTAAATTTTGCTTTTAGAACACTGAGCATTCTAGAAAAACATATCTTTAAATTATTTTATCATTAGGATGAATATTTATTTATTCACAATCATATTCCTCCTTTCTATTCCATGCTTATAATATCAGAGAAGTGTTAGCCAAGTTAGAGATCTAAATTAGATTCCAACCCAGTAATCTAAATTTAATAAAATGTGCTGTCACTGCTACTGGGGATGGCAAGGGATTTTGCAAAGTACAAGAGAATGTATTTTATCTTCACAATTAGTAGTCTCTCTATTAGTGAGATTCTGATCCTGATAATTAATATCTGGTAATGCCACAGGTGAATTATGAAGGGCCCATTTCACACACAGGGATAGATGAATAATCCCACTATAAACCCATTAAAAATGCACAGGCCGCAAAGAGTATAGGTTAATAAAGTGCCCAATAAATAAATTAAGATACTGGCCATAAATTACTGTGTTCTGTCAACATCAAATTTGTTAACCACAGTACAGCAGAGAGTTTTAGATTGAATTAGTGCTGTGACTGAATTAATAGGAGAGAAGAAAGAGGATGTGAGAGGGAACAGTATTCGTGAATGAAGGAAGTTACTTCAGTGAGTTAGAGCTTGTGCAGTTATGAAAATTCAAGTGCATCAATCAGCATGGGTTGGGTTATGCTGCTATAACAAATCCCCAAATCTCAGTGAACTAAAACGAAAAAGATTTATTTCTCTCCTATATCTCATGTCCACAGCCACTTAGCCAGATGCTTCTTGTCATGATTGTCTTCATTTCTGGATCCAGGATGACAGAGAAATCATCTGGAGGATTGCCAGTTTTCAGATCAAAGGGAAAATGAAATCTCTGGGGAATGACTCCAGGAATTAAATGCACAACTCAGATGTGACATATGTCATTTCTGCTTGGAAGCTATTGGTCAGAACTAGTCACTGGCTCCACCTAACACAAGGAAGTATATAATCCTACCAAGTGCTCTGAAGTCAGGTAAAAATATCTGATAAATAGATTAAGAACTATGGCTTCATTTGAAAGAAAATGGCAGATGGCTTAATTTGAAATGACTTGAAAAATTTTTGATTGGGCTCTAAATGCTTCAGAATGTTAACTACTGGCAACAAGAAACTTAGCTGTACTACTCAGCAGGTAGGGTATGAGAAGGCTGTTCTTAAAAACTATGTCCTAATAATCATTCATACCTCATCCTTTCCTACAAAACATATCTTAACTCCTTTGTACACAGAATCCTAAAAACGAAGCTCAATAACAGGTGGTGAAACTCAGCTTCTTTATGTTTCGGAGGATGGGAGTAATGAGGGAACTCTTTAAAAGCTTCTTCTGAATATTAAGCAGAAACTCAATAGCAAATAATTTGTTCTATGTCTTCTTTAGGTTTGTCACAATAGTGATAGCTAGACTTCTTTTTTCCCACTTGGAATACTTTAGATCATTTGAATAACACAGTGTTATTTCAGGTCTCTGGTTTTATTTTTACTCATTTATCCCTCCATTCCTTTTGCATTTTATTTATCTTTACCCTCAGGAAGGAAAATACTGGCAAACCCTAAGGTGCTCTTCTGCTTACTAGCTTGTGGAGAGTCTAGCAAAAAGCCACTTGAAAGCAGCCCTTGGCGCCTTTCCTTGTGCAACAGCTCAAGAAGTGCACAGAGATATTACATTTCACTGTTGGTTCTTTGAGTGTGAGAGCAAACCAGCTTTCTAAAGTTGTCGTTAAAAGTTCATGAAAGGCGTGGTGCCTCTTGTTAAACGCCTAGACTGAAGTAAGTATTAAGAAACACACTGAATTTTAACTTTAAAGTCTGTACACTTAAGAAAAGATATAGAGTACATTACAGACTAAGGTAATAAACAGAATAATTCATGACTCCCTGAGGGGGTTGGGCTTTTTTTCTAGGGGGCAAATGAGCAGGAACAGAATGCCTCTCAAGCCCTTGAGGGAAGAATGTATTGTGTAGCTAATTCTCATGGGCACAACTACTACTTTATTCAATGGGAAATTGTGTTTTTTTATTCAACATCTGTTTTATCACTTTTCTCCTCTTAATCATCTCTTTTTCAACATTGCAGCCTGTTTAATCATATCTCAAGCATGGAAAAACAATTGCTTGGCGATCAGTGATTTGTATCCTCTCTGTCTTGATCAGCAGAGGGAAATTAATAATAAACTACTTCACAGAGGCATAGGACATTATTCCAACCAGTTACTGGGTGCTCACAGAGCTCAGATGCATCACTGTGCAGCCAAAAGTGAGCTTTTGAGATTTCAAAACCTTTTGTAGTATATATAGGGCAAAACTTTCTGTATACTTGTTCAAAAAGGTTTCAGTCTTATCCTTCGAGACAGAGTGTAAACTGGTGCAGAATACTGGTTGTATTTGTGACCATCGACTTAGTACATGCTCAGTACCAGATACTCTCCCCATATGCTTTTCTTCTACTACTTTTGGAGGAATATTTTATTATTCTCAATTTACAGATGAGAAAACTGAGTCTTAAAAGTAACAGGTAACCTTCTTAAAGTCACACAGCTAGTAAATAACAGATTTTAAAGTTTTGGTCTGTTTGACTCTAATGCAGGTTAATTTCCTCCAGTTCTCTTGTGTTGCTCTGGAATCTCCAAAATGCAGTTTAGCATATGGACTCTGCTGCTGCTGCTAAGTCACTTCAGTCGTGTCTGACTCTGTGCGACCCCATAGACGGCAGCCCACCAGGCTCCCCCATCCCTGGGATTCTCCAGGCAAGAACACTGGGGTGGGTTGCCATTTCCTTCTCCAATGCATGAAAGTGAAAAGTGAAAGTGCAGTCGCTCAGTGGTGTCCGACCCTCAGCGAGACCCCATGGACTGCAGCCTTCGGTTCCTGAAAACAGACAGAATAATTAAGCTAACTCTGTTCGGTATTTCTGTTCGTAAGTGAAAGTGAAAGTCACTCAGTTGTGTCTGAGTCTTTGCGACCCCATGGACTATATAGTCCATGGAATTCTCTAGGCCAGAATACTGGAGTGGGTAGCCTTTCCCTTCTCCAGGGGACCTTCCCAATCCAGGGATCAAACCCAGGTCTCCCGCATAGCAGGCGGATTCTTTACCAGCTGAGCCACAAGGGAAGCCCTCTGTTCATAGATCACTTGTTATTTTAGACTTTCAGACATTGTTGCTGGCAAGTATCTGGATGTGGGTCAGAAGGCAGGATTCTCACACTTGCTTGGCAGGATGACCTAGAGCAAGGTAGTCATTCTTTCTGGAGGAGATCTTCAGTAGTATGTTATGTTATGTTAAGTCGCTTCAGTCGTGTCTGACTCTGTGTGACCCTATAGACGGCAGCCCACCAGGATCCACCGTCCCTGGGCTTCTCCAGGCAAGAATACTGGAGTGGGTTGCCATTTCCTTCTCCAATGCATGAAAGAGAAAAGTGAAAGTGAAGTCACTCAGTCGTGTCCGACTCTTAGCGACCCCATGGACTGCAGCCCACCAGGCTCCTCTGTCCATGGATTTTCCAGGCAAGAGTACTAGAGTGGGGTGCCATTGCCTTCTCCATTCAGTAGTATTCTCACCTGAAAAAAATCCAGCACAATCAACTCCCACTTATCTCCCTTATAGTAGATGTGAAAAAGTTCATGTTTGAGAAGAATGAATTGTTACATAACTGAGAGTCATTAAATCTACAAATATTGATTTGTTGAGATAGAGAAGTAGTGACTAGAAATTTCAGGGTGATCCTCGCTGTTAAGTTAATTCAAAACAAATGAACCAACAGACGTCAGCAGCTCCCTACAGAGGACAGAGAATGATCTTGTGTGGCTGCCTCCTCTGATTCTGGCAGAGTCTACGTTTCCGTTTTTTCACCACCCTGGCTAGTTGAAATCTTCCAAATGTCACCTTCCAGTTTCAGTCTTCTCTTTTGGCATTATCTGGCATCATAGGTCCCTCTGGACTCTGGTACCTTTCAGCACTCCGGGCTGTGGAAACATCTATGTGGGCAGAAACATCTAAGCAATTGTCTCTGCCTTGCTATTTTTGCTGGTGGAAATGGAATCTTCTAGCATCTTCTAGACTTCCTGAATAGCACTGATATTTAGCCTTTTGTGTGGAGAATGAGCTTCTCTGAGAGAAGATATGTCTCCCCCTTAACAAGGCTCCCTCTGATCTGGCCCTTCTGGAATCATCTGCCTTTTCTCACTTTTCACTTTACACTCCAGAAACACTGAGTGCCATTGGTTCTCTTGACCCACCAGGGTGCTGGTCATCTCTATGCTGTTGCTCAGGCTATTTCCCTTCCTCAAGGGCCCCTCCCCAGCACAGGCCCCTTTCTTTTCCTTTGCTCCAGGTTACTTTTCAGGATTTAGTCTAGGCATCACGTCACTTCTCCTAGGAAATTGATCTTCATGTCCCGTGTTCTCTGTGCCCCCAAAGCTCTCTGAGCATGTCTCCCATTTCTATTACCACAGCACATGGAAATAATCTCTTGATGTTTTTTATCCTCCTTACTAAGCTGTGAAAAGTAGATGTAAGTGGAAGTATTAGTTTCTCAGTTCTGTCCAACTCTTTTGTGGCCCCATGGACTGTAGCCTGCCAGAAGATCCAGGGGATCTTTTCTCTAGGGGATCTTCCTGACCCAGAGATCAACCTGGGTCTCCCATGTTGCAGGCAGATTTTTTACTGTCTGAGCCACCAGAGAGGCTCCTGTATATTCCCTCAAAGCAGAGGATAACATTAAGTTGTTCATTCTCCGCCCTTCACTCTTACCATAGCATGTGACATATAGTATGTGCTGAAAATTACTCTCACATGAGTTAATCTCTTAATTTCATTTTATATAATAAAATTAGAAAAGTCTTTTTTTGAAAAATGGTTTTGGAGTGCTCAATCTTTTGCAATCAGTGAAAGATTTCTGCAAACCAATTATTTTCAGTGTTATTTTTTCCCCCTTCAGAGGTTACGCTCCCCAAACACCAATCTTCCCACCCCGTCTGCTAAAGACAGGATTGTTGTAAACCTCTTTGTGATTGGGAAAGAGATGGAAGAACAGAATTTTGAAATTATCTAATAAAAAAATCATAAAACAGTAGAAATCTATCTTGGTTGAGTCTAAAATTAGGCAGTGAAACTACGTTGAAGCTGGGAAAATGGGATCTAGTTGTGATTTGAATTTGTCTATTCAAGTTTATTACAGAGGAGGAGACACGTGAAGTTCAAAGATCTCATGTTATCTTCCTGCTACAGATTCCAGGGCAATTTTAGGGCATTGAGTTCATCTCTGTGTTACAAATTACAACTGTGTCTAAACCACATGCCTATGTCTTTATACCCTATTTACTTCTCAATATGCTGATATTTTCTTCCTCTTATACGTAGGTTTAGGATATCAAATCCTAAAAGATGATGCTGTAAAAGTGCTGCACTCAATATGTCAGCAACTTTGAAATACTCAGCAGTGGCCACACGACTGGAAAAAGTCAGTTTTCATTCCAATCTCAAAGAAATGCAATGCCAAAGAATGCTCAAGCTACCACACAATTGCACTGATCTCACAAGGCAATGGCACCCCACTCCAGTGTTCTTGCCTGGAGAATCCCTGGTGGGCTGCCGTCT
Organism: Bos indicus x Bos taurus; assembly: GCF_003369695.1. Taxonomy (NCBI): domain Eukaryota; kingdom Metazoa; phylum Chordata; class Mammalia; order Artiodactyla; family Bovidae; genus Bos; species Bos indicus x Bos taurus. The sequence continues at coordinate 109,098,814 of NC_040076.1, forward strand.
ATGGGGTTGCACAGAGTCAGACACAACTGAAGAGACTTAGCAGCAGCAGCAGCAGCACATGCTAGTAAAATAATGCTCAAAATTCTCTAAGCCAGCCTTAAGCAATACATGAACCGTGAGCTCCCAGATGTTCAAACTGGTTTTAGAAAAGGCAGAGGAACCAGAGATCAAATTGCCAACATCAGTTGGATCATTGAAAAAGCAAGAGAGTTCCAGAAAAACATCTATTTCTGCTTTATTGACTATGCCAAAGCATTTGACTGTGTAGATCACAATAAACTGTGGAAAATTCTGAAAGAGATGGGAATACCAGACCACCTGACCTGCCTCTTGAGAAACCTGTATGCAGGTCAGGAAACAACAGTTAGAACTGGCCATGGAACAACAGACTGGTTCCAAATAAGAAAAGGAGTACGTCGAGGGTGTATATTGTCACCCTGCTTATTTAACTTATATGCAGAGTCCATCATGAGATACGCTGGGCTGGATGAAGCACAAGCTGGAATCAATATTGCCAGGAGAAATATCAATAACCTCAGATATGCAGATGATACCACCCTTATGGCAGAAAGTGAAGAAGAACTAAAAAGCCTCTTGATGAAAGTGAAAGAGGAGAGTGGAAAAGTTGGCTTAAAGCTCAACATTAAGGAAACTAAGATCATGGCATCCGGTCCCATCACTTCACGGCAAATAGATGGGAAACAGTGCCTGACTTTATTTTTCTGGGCTCCGAAATCACTGTAGATGGTGATTGCAACCATGAAATTAAAAGACGCTTACTCCTTGGAAGGAAAATTATGACCAACCTAGATAGCATATTAAAAAGCAGAGACATTACTTTGTCAACTAAGGTCTGTGTAGTCAGGGCTATGGTTTTTCCAGTAGTCATGTATGGATGTAAGAATTGGACTATAAAGTAAGCTGAGCACCATAGAATTGATGCTTTTGAATTGTGGTGTTGGAGAAGACTCTTGAGAGTCCCTTGGACTGCAAGGAGATCCAACCAGTCCATCCTAAAGGAGATTAGTCCTGGGTATTCACTGGAAGGACTGACGTTGAAGCTGAAACTCCAATACTTTGGTCACTTGATGTGAAGAGCTGACTCATTTAAAAAGACCATGATGTTGGGAAAGATTGAGGGCAGGAGGAGAAGAGGATGACAGAGGATGAGATGATTGGATAGCATCACCGACTCTGTGGACATGGGTTTGGGTGGACTCTGGGAGTTGGTGATGGATAAGGAGGCCGGACGTGCCACAGTTCATGGGGTCGCAAAGAGTCAGAAACGACTGAGTGACTGAACGGATACCTAGGTTCATAAATTCTCATAAATTCCCCTTTAGTTTTTCTTGGGGAGTTTAGGACTACATCTGGGTCTTCCCAGGTGGCGCAAGTGGTAAAAAACCTGCTTGCCAATGCAGGAGATACGAGAGACATGGGTTCAATCCCTGGATCAGGAAGATCCCCTGGAGGAGGGCATGGTACACTGCCCCAGTGTTCTTGCCTGGAAAATTGCATGGTCAGAGGAGCCTGGAGGGCTACAGTCCATGGAACTGCAAAGAGGTGGACTCAACTGAGTGACTGAGCACCTTAGGTGAATGTGTGCTAAGTTGCTGCAGTCGTGTCTGACTCTTTGTGACGCTATGGATTGTAGCCCACCAGGCTCCTCTGTCCATGGAATACTGGAGTGGATTGCCATGCTCTCCTTCAGGGGATCTTTCTGTCCCAGGGATTGAACCTGATTCTCTTACATCTCCTTCATTGGGAGGCAGGTTCTTAGGACCACATCTAAACAGAAAAACAACAACAACAACAAAACAACCCAGTTTAAATGACTATTTGGATGAATGAGGCCCCAAGTCTCTTCTCAGTTGGCATAAGACATCAGCTGGAATAAAAGTGCTGGGTTGCAGAAGGGCTGGAATGAAGCAGCTATTGCTTTGACTCCTCACCATGCTCCGTGTCCAGAAAGCCACAGCCTAAATTTTCTGCATTAGACACTCATCCCTCCCTTTTCTTGCTCTTTGATTTTCACTTCTTGTTCTGTGCTAAAGCTGCTTGCCTTCTCTCTTCTCCAAAACCATATTTCAGACTTGAATATACTTTCTTCTCTGCTTTAAAAATTGGGGGTAATCAGATGATGATTTTATAGTCCTGATTTATGTTTTAGAAGTTACATTTCATATATATCCCAAATGAGATCTATTTGGCCCCTGCTGCAGACCAGATGCTGGTCAGGTCTAGCAGAGCAATTGATTTAATCCTGTACATTTTCATAATTGGTAGGAATCAATTTTCCCTTTTAGTCTAACATTACAGATTTGTAACAATATGTGAAACAGGCTTCATGCTTTCCTTCTTCCTTTCATGTATGGTATGGCCTTAATAAACATTTAGTAGTTTCCTGCAAGAGCATCATATACATTAGGATGTGAGGCTTTCATTTTGTTTTCTGTTTTTAGTAAGAAAATTGAGTTAATAGGGGAGATTATTAAAAGGGGGGAGGGTGCAGGAAAACAAGAATGTATATTTTCCTTGTAGAGTCTTTTCATTCTTGGTATGCATCTGAATGTCTTTCTTCCCATCTTTGAAACCCTCTTTAAGATTCCATTCTCTTGGGAAGCTCATCATGAGCCTTATTAGGAATTTTCTAGGTTATTCAGACAAAACCAACTTGTGCCTCATTTTAAAGCAATTTCAACTCTCAGGCCCTCTTTGACTGAGCACATTTGGTAATGAGGGTAGAGATGTACTCTTCTTATGATAAATTTGATCCTGGGTGGTAGGCACAGACACGCATGCAGAAATAAGATCTAGGTTGAATCTTTACCAAACTCACTACAGATTTTATTCCTTTAAATTTTTTAAGTTTTCTGAATATGAACAGTACAACTGTATTTGATTTTTTTGAGTAATAGAAGTTTTGAAAAACAAAGACAGAATTTTTAAATTAATATAAGCTTACTACCTTATTATAAACACTTTCAGTATTTTAAAGTATTACTTCTAACTTACTGGACATCCGTGGTGGCTCAGGCAGTAAAGCGTCTGCCTACAATGTGGGAGACTTGGGTTCGATCCCTGGGTAGAGAAGATCCTCCGGGGAAGGAAATGGCAACTCACTCCAGTATTCTTGCCTAGAGAACCCCATGGATGGAGGAGCATGGTAGGCTACAGTCCATGGGTTCACAAAGAGTAAGACATGACTGAGTGCTTTCATTTTCACTTCTAACTTACCAAGTCTTACCAAATTCATTTGCTGCATAAATTTGGGTAAATACCTATATGGCTTTCAGTGTCAGTTTTCTCATGTGTAAAATGAAAATCATAATCTTGATACTGAAGTTGAAACTCCAATACTGTGGCCACCTGATGCAAAGAACCGACTCATTGGAAAAGCCCTGATGCTGGGAAAGATTTAAGGAGGGAGGAGAAGCAGATGACAGAGGATGAGCTGGTTGGATGGCATCACTGATGTGATGGATGTGACTTTGAGTAGGCTCTGGGAGTTGGTGATGGACAGGGAAGCCATGTGTGCTGCAGTCCACGGGGTCGCAAAGAGCTGGACATGACTGAGCGACTGAACTGACTGAACTGACTGGGTTATTCTGAAAGTTAATATGAGACAATTCACATACATTTCACATACGCTGCCTAACACAGTGCTTATTTCATGGGCATAATATCTGAAATATTAATTTTCTCCTATCTCACTTGTCTCCCATAGTGATAGAGTATCCCTCCTTGATGGGATAACTGTTGGCCTAATACATTTTACACATTGCTTACTGAGTGAAAGGGACTATGATGCTACAGAAACACAATCATTTTTAGTAGGCAAAAATTGCACTTTGAAACATGGTGTGTGTGGTTTTCTTCTTCAAATTGTAAGATCTCAAAAACTGGTCTGTGAACTGACCTGAAAATTCACCCTGAAAAATCAGCTTGTAGTAGTGCACTTTAGAGGTAATTTACTAGGTATTTTACATAGAAAAAGAATTTTCTAGATAACATTTGGTGGCAGATAAAGCCTCCAGAAGGGCCAGGGACCTAGGCCTAAAGGCTGTATGCCCAGGAGCAATTCTCAGATTGCACCTGTGGAGGGCTCCCCTGGGAACCCAGGTGGTGCCGCTGCTGGGCACAGGGGCTACAGTTCAGCACGCAGGACCTTACACTGGGCCTGACCTGCTGCCACCTCTGGGAGCAGGGTGACTTCCTACCATTCCCGATTCGCTGTCAGAATGGGTTCCACATAAAGACTTGTTTCTTCTCATCTGTCTCTTCCCATTTGCAATGTTTGTCATTTCAACGAGGGGCATCTAATGTCCCCAGGCTAGGCCGTGCACCTGTCCTAACACCATGGGAGGCCAGAAAAATCAGTTTCTGACTTCTGCCTTGGCAAATTTAGCTTCCCAAAGTGGGAAATTCCCCAGCTGGAAATGGTGCTGGACAGCCTGAATCCATGTCAAGTACTCACCAATGAGCAGATCCAGAACTGGGGTCAGGTGGCCATATGGTGCTTTTTTCACTTTTCTGATAGTGTTCCTCATCAGCATAGGGCCAACCCTATTTCAAATGTGAGACTCACATTTCAGTAAAAATATTCAGTGTGTTAGTGCTCTGTCGGCCTCCTCTCTGGGCATTATTGGGTATCTGTGGAACCTTAGGTAGAAAAGTATATCAATCTTCTCAAATAGTATATGTGTTTCTAGAATATTAAACTGTAAATAGATATGGATAAATCATCAACATTTCATTTGAAACATACTTGAACTTTCTTTTTTTTTTTTGAACTTTCATATAAGATTTCCTGTATGATAGCTTTTTTGCAGTCTCATCGTTAGATTTTGTGGGTCAAAAATAGGATTTACATGTGTTATTTGTCCTAAGGTGACCTGCATTTTTTGGAAATCAAGGAGAAGAGAGAATTCTCTGAATTCCGGATTATCAAATCTGATGTTGATCCAAAGAAAGTTACTAAATGCATAATTTACTAGCACTGTAATAAAAGAGAGTGATCACTAGGACCTGCATGGATTTGCAAAGTTGAAAATTTGTGTTTTCAGATTTGTTGGGAATGTCCTTGTGGTCTAGGTCAGATATGAAATGCATGTGCCGTTCATGTTCTATAATGACTTAAGCTCAAGAGCAAAAAGGATAAAGAGAGGGAAGAAAATGCACAGAAGGAGACATAAACACACATGAATAATACTGAGCTCTCCTATCCATTTGAAATATGACTATTAAAAGCTTTAGAGCTGAACTTGGGACATAAATGGAAATGTCTTCATTCTATAAATGTATTAGATGTGTGTTTTATGAAACATCTATTAATACCTTAGTATGGGACTAGAGGCTTCTCTGGTAGCTCAGCTGGTAAACAATCTGCTTGCAATGTAGGAGACCCCAGTTCAATTCCTGGGCTGGGAAGATCCCCTGGAGAAGGGATAGGCTACCCACTCCAGTATTCTTGGACTTCCCTGGTGGCTCAGATGGTAAAGAATTTGCCTGCAATGCAGGAGACCTGGATTGGATACCTGGGTTGGAAAGATCCTTGGGAGGAAGTCTTGGCAACCCACTCCAGTATTCTTGCCTGGAGAATCCCATGGACAGAAGACCCTGGCAGGATACAGTCCATAGGGTTGCACAGACTTGGACACGACTGAAGTGACTTAGCATGTACGCATGCATGGGACTAGAGTAAGATATATTAAGTGTTTCATAAAATACACATACAATACATTTATAGAAAAATGTTTCTATTTATGTCCAAAACACTGCTCAAAAGCTTTTGATAGTCATATTTCAAATGGATAGAGCCTATGCCAGGTTTACCATTACCTTATTTAACCATCACTATCTTCCCAGATAAAAACCATCATACCTTTTTATAGATCACATTATTGGTTCTTGTAGATCATTAGATTATAGAAAACTGATTCTCACAAACGTTAAAAATTTTCCCAAGGTAAACTGCGTAGCTGTCCTTGTCTCTAAAAGTTGTTATTCCTTCATTCCCCTCTTCACCCCCGCCATGTCACACTACCTTTTGTGAGTCCTACAGAAAGAAGCTTGTTTAAATAGGGGCCACAGGAAGGGGCCACATTGAAATGGTATTTAATCTGGATGTTGAAGGAAGAGATCACCAAGGAAAAGAAGAGGGGAAAATTGTTTGATGCAGAGAGAACATGAGATATAACCAGGGCCTTATATTCTAGACTAAAGAGCAAACACTGCCCTGCTGCTGCTGCTGCTGTCGCCTCAGTCGTGTCCGGCTCTGTGCGACCCCACAGATGGCAGCCCACCAGGCTTCCCCTCCCTGGGATTCTCCAGGCAAGAATACTGGAGTGGGTTGCCATTTCCTTCTCCAATGCACGAAAGTGAAGAGTGAAAGTGAAGTCGTTCAGTCATGTCTGACTCTTAGCGACCTCAGACTGCAGCCTACCAGGCTTCCCCGTCTGGATTTTCCAGGCAAGAGTACTGGAGTGGGGTGCCATCGCCTTCTCCACTCTGCCCTAGACAATGACATTAATGAACAGGCAAAGTATACTAGCACGTATTTCAGGGTGGTAGTTTACCTGATAACCAAATGAAATAAAACCAAGGATTTTATCTGGATCATGAATTAGAGATTCTAGACTTCTGATGCAAAAATACTGCCCTGACATGCCATTGGCTGGGCATAGGCTCTGCCTCTTTTTCTGGCAATGGAAGGCCCCTTTGTCCTACTCCACTCCTCAATCTCACTTTATCACTATTGCACCCCTGCCTGTGTGCAAGATAGAAGCCAAGGAATAGAACATAACTCAGAAGAACAAAGTGAGGCTTTCCTAGCATCTTAGCACAATTATTAGTTATGCATTTTGCAAACATGGGTGTATATATTTATATATGTCTTCCCTAGTGGCTCATATAGTAAAGAGTTTGCCTGCAGTGCAGAAGACCTGGATTCCATCCCTGGGTCGGGAAGATTCCCCTGGAGAAGGAAATGGCAACCCACTCCAGTATCCTTGCTTGGAAAATTCCATAGAGACAGGAGCCTGACAGGCTACAGTCATGGGGTCGTAAAGAGCCGGTCATGACTGAGCAACTTCATTTCGTTTCATGTATGTATATATTTAAAACTCCAAGTACTACATTCTCTTGGAATTCGACATATTAATATCCCTAAAAATAACTGGGATAATTAAAGGAAAAAAAAACCAAAACAAAAAACCTAGCCTGATACCAGCTCTCAGCCAGTACAGCAGTCCCCTGAAGGCAGGTAGAATGGCTTTGCACTGTCTAGACTCCTGCAGCTCATCAAAGTCTGCCTGCACTGACATTAAGCTCCTCTCATTACTTTGAGGAGCTAGGTCAGCATTCATGTCCACCTCAAAGTTCTGGATTGAAAATGTCTGAACTTACCTTCTTTCCTTAACTTCTCCTAGGTTTTGTGACAATGTTCCAAGCTTCATGAGCAACCCATGGACTTATTATGTTTTGATTCTTGTTTTGTAGTTCATAATTTTTTTTCTTCTTTAAAAAAGTGAAACAGATGGATCTGGCAAAACCAAAAACACTTTCAGCTGCCTCAGAAAATAGTAAGGCTGCAATAGTGAATCTTTAGGAGAAAGTCTTGGTTTCAGTTTCTCCCCCAGACTTATTAATATGGTAATTTCCCTGTGACTTGGTTTGCAGTATACATACATTTAGCATACACGCTTGAGAGATTATTATAAGAATGAAAAAATTACAGTAATCAGAGTACTTGAAATTGCCTTGACTACTCTGATTTCTGCTGCGGTGCATCGCTCTCATGTAGTTGCCTTGGACATCATTTCCGAGAGGACCAAGTCTTCAGCTCACAGACCACCCTGCTCTCCCTGTGGTGTCCCCTCCTTCTCTGGCGCAGTTCCTATGTGTGCAGGCAGCAGCACATGTGCAACTCCATTTCCCCTCTTGGGTCCTGGTCTAGAAAAATGCAGGAACCTCAGCATTGCATTGGGGCAGCCCTTGATTTCTTATCAAGGAACTTGAAGCTCAGAATTCAGAATTGTGAATACTATAGGATTCTGGGGAAACTGGAATAAAAATATTTTCCCTGAAGAGATAGTACTACCACACTAATTTGGATAAAGTATTTCAGCTGGGCCCCTTCCTGGAAAACTCCATGCCCAGTGGCAGAGTGGTGAGTAGCCTTGGCTGGGAGTTAGGGAACTTTGGGCTAGGTCTGTTGTTGTTCAGTCACTAAGACATGTCCAACTCTTTGTGACCCCATGGGTTGCAGCATGCCAGGCTTCCCTGTCCTTCACCATCTCCCAGAGTTTGCTCAAACTCATGTCCATTGAGTCAGTGATGCCATCCAACCATCTCTTCCTCAATCGTCTCCTCCTGCTGTCTTCAGGTCTAGCTCTGCCATTTATTAACTCTGGGCATTCTCACTTTTGCTTTCTGGGCCTTAATTTCTTTGTTTATGCTGAAAATACTTAATAAGTATCTGAAACTTTAAATGAAAGTTATTTGAAAACAGTGTCTTATCTGATTCCTGTGGAGGTAGAAATTAGTCTTAGATGAAGAACCAGAGTCTTGAAAACTCAAGGCCAGTGTTACATGATCATTAAGAGGCCAAGTCAAAAATGTGAAAGCAGATTGCCTGCTTTTTCCATTATTCTATTCATTTATTCAAAAATTATTTATTGTGCACTCCTATGTACATGAAACTCTGAGATTAATACCAAGGTGCATCAGGAGCAACTCCACTTCTGAGGAGCTAACAACTAGGAATCACACTAGGGTGCCTCTATAAAATGAGGAAGTGCATGAAATCAGGGTTTCACAAGTTTGTCTGGTCATAAAAATCCTATGGGGATCTTGTAAAAATGTATCATTTCCAGGGCCCCTTCCCAGTCCTACTGAATCAGACTCTCCAGGACAATGTGTCTTGTAGTCTGTATATGTAACATGAATCGCCCAATGATTCTGATGACCAGATAAGTTTGAGAAACCCTAGACCAGACATGTCCAAAGTCTCTTCTTTGAGTGCAGTGTTTCTTAGTCCTGACTTCACTGAATTATCAAGGGGGTCTTTACAAATACCATTGCCTGGACCATTGATAGAGACAGGGATGTGTAATTGGTTATTTTAATGTGCATCCAGAGTTGAGGGCTGTGGTTTGCAGTCCACCATTCAAATACTCAAGCCTACTTGGGGACAGTTGTTCTCTCTGAGATCAAGGGGGATACCTTTACTACAAATTACCATCAGAATGTGGATGTTAAGATATTGGCAGTGATGAAGCTTTTAAAGGACACCTGATTCTTATTTAATTCATTAAAAGAAGTTTCCAGCACACTAGGAATGTGTGTCCTGTAGATGTATTTTAGAGTCATCAGCTTGTAGTAATCACGTCTTGATTTTATTTAATCAAGCTATTTGATCCTAGGATTTTTAGATTGTGTTTGTCCAGCAAATTTTCACAACAGCTAATCCTGAGAACCCTGTCTACTTCTGAATAGGTATTACTGTGGTGGGGATATAGCTATTAGGAAAGGTGGTGTTTTGCCTTTCCTTCTTTCAAATCCAGGAGGAGTCCACTAGGGAATGGGAAATTTAATATTTCACTTTTGTGTGTTTTGAGGGTAATTTGTAAACCCAATTCCATCAATAAAATTGCCAGCCCCAGTGACTGCTCTTTTCACCTGTTGACATCCGATCTGCAAGTGACTCCCTGAGGTCATGGGGACCAACGTGCACCTGGCTCCGTGGCCAGGTGCCCCTGGAAGTGGCCTTTCTTGCGGGTAACACATTTGCTCTGGAATGTTAATCGCTTCTCACAGGGCTCAGCATTTGAATCTCCTGGCCCCAGTCAGGTACCTGGAAATCACACTGCAGCCCCCTCAGGTTGGAACAGGAAGCAGGTCAGGAGCTCTGAGACACTCTCCGGCTGTTGTTGACATATAGCCATCTGATTGAGTGTTGTTTCCTCCGAGTCCCCAGTTTTCCCTGGTCCCTCATTCCCAGTCCCCTGGGAAATGAAGAAAACTGCCCCTCTCCTTCTCACCCTCCTATTTATGTGTTCATAGCCAGGTCAAGCTGGGTCTGACCTGATTTGTCCCTTTTTGACTCTCCATCAACAGTAAGTGCCATTTGGTTGTAAACTGGTAATGACAGTGGTAACCATCAGTCCCAAAAGATTTAAAAAAAGTCTTTTCTTCTTCAGTCTAGCAAGGAACTGAAGCTGTAACACTGAAAAGTTCCACAGGTAGACTTACATAACACAAATGCTTGTGGGTTGCTAAGTAAGTAGCCCAGCACATGCTTTTCTGTTTAAGTTAGAGGTTAGGGTGCTATAAACCTTGAAGCTTGTCAAGATTAAGCAGCATTGGGCAGAACGAGGTGCTGTGAGCGCCAGCCTCCAGTTATTGGGTCCAACCACATTTTAGTGAAATGAGATTGCCTAGCTTGAGTTTCATTTGTGGGCTTGTAAGTGAAGGGTGCAAGGCAGATGCTATGATTAAGATTTCATTTCCTGGTTGATGCCACCACAGTGATCACAGCACCAGGAGGGGAAACTTATATTTGCCAGCAGGGTTAAATAGTAAGTGGTTCTGAGTTTAATACAAAGATTAAAAACAAAAAGAAACCACCACCACCACCACAACAAAAACTCACCCAGATTCGTTAAGGAAATCAGCTTTTACATTTTAAAAATGAAACCCTTATGTTAGTGTCTTCTTACCTTGTTTGAAGACACCAACTTTGCCCCCTCCCATTCATTCTTTCCATTCACAAAGTTAATGAATTTTAATTTAATTTTGTACAATTTATTAAGTTTATGTAAAAATGTTAACTGTTCATACTGTCTAAATATGTGGATCTGACACATTTTAGTTTTGCTCATGTTAGATTTTCAAGTCAGTATTAGTATTTAACTTTTTAAAAATTGAAGTATTATTGCCTTACAATGTTGTGTTTGTTTTTGCTATACAACAAAGTGGATCAAATGTATGTATACATATATGTACCCTTGCCTCTTGAACTTCCCTCCCACTAGCCCCCATCCCACCATTCTAGGTTATTTATTGAATTTTAGATGTTGAGGATTATGAGTGAACAAAACAGCAAAATCCTTATTCTCATGGAGAGAAAAACAGTTTTTTAAGAAGAAACAAATATGTCAGGCTATGGTAAGCACTATAAAGAAGGCCAAAAGAAAAGTAAAGGAGGTGGAAGGTGATGGGAACCCTTTCTTACAGAGGTGGGGAAGGCCTGTCTGAAGATGTGATTTAAGCAGAGGCTTGAAGGGAGGAAGGGAGTGAATCCTAGGGATATTTGGGGGCAGAACTTTCCTGGCAGAGGAAATGATAAAGTGAGAGGAATTAAGGTGGGAGCATCTTTGGTAGATTGAAGAATAGCAAGGAGGCCAGAGTCACTGGCCTGGAGTGGGCAAAGGAGACAAGTCAGAGAAAGCACGGTTACAGCAGAGGAGATGGCACCTTTGGGAGGTTTTGAGCAGACGGGTGACACGATCTTTCTTATATTTTAAAATGTTCCTTCTTGCTGTCATGTGTGGTTAAGTGTGGGGAGGAAGATTGAGGGTAGAGCTGAATAGGAGGTGATTGCAATGATCTAGGTGAGAAATAATGGTAGCTTGGAGTCTGTGATTTGATGGAGGTGGTAAAATGTGGTTGGCTTCTGGACATATCTCAAAAGGAGAGCTGGTAAACTGCTGATGAATTAGATGTGGGTGCATGAAAAAAATGGAGGAAAAGCTGTTGCTGGCTGTTTAGCCTAAGCATCTGTGTGTACTCAGTCACTCAGTCATGTCCGACTCTTTCAACCCCATGAAACTGTAGCCCTCCAGGCTCCTCTGTCCATGGGATTTTCCAGGCAGGAATACTGGAGTGGGTTGCCTTTCCCCTTCCAGGGGATCTTCTCGATCTAGGGATTGAACCTGCATCTCCTGCATCTCTTGTATTGGCAGGCAGACTCTTTACTACTGTGCCACCTGGGTAGCTGCCCTAAGCATTTGGCCAAATGTAAATGCCATTTATTGAGAAGGAGAAGATGAAGAAGGGCAACATTTTTGGGGGTGCTTGTTGCCTGGTTCTAGATGTAAGTGTGAGATGCTTCATAGACTTCCAAGTAAAAATGTTGAGTAATAAGTTAGAAAAAGGGTCTGGAATTTAAGGGAGAGTTTGAGGCTAGATTATTGACTTGGGAACTGCCAGCATAAAGATGGGTATTTCAAGTCAGAGGACCAAATGAGGTCAGCGAGAGACTGAGTGAGGATAGAGAAATCTAAGGCTTTTGCTGCTGATACTCTGATATTTACAGGTTAAGGGGATGAGGAGGATCCAGTGGAGGGACCTGACAAGAACTTTTGAGTGCAGTAGAAGACTCAAGAGATAAAGGTGTCTGAAGCCAAGAGAAGACATTTCAGGGGGAGGAGGTGGTCCAGTGTGTTGCTGGGTATAAGAGAAACACTTGAATTTGGCAACATGGAGGTCAAGGTGGAGGTCATCTGATAAAAGTAGTTTCATTGTAAAGAAGAGGAGGGATCCTTACTGAAGTGGTTTCAAGAAAGCAGGAGAGGAAAGTGGAAGGAGAGGTGGAGACAGTGGGTATGGATAGCTCTTTTAAAGATTTGCTGTAAAGAAAAGGAGACACATCGGGAAAATCACTCAAGTGGGGCTTGTTTTTGTCATTCATAAGATGTAGTCACACCTGCCCACCTTCCCTCCCCACCCCCCGTCAAAATTCCCCCTACCCCTGCCACACAGGTGAGTGACTTTCAAATAAAACAGCATGTCAAGTCACTTTGTAAGATGTAGAGTATTACATAAATGTGAAAAGTTTACCCTTCTACTGAACTATGAACTCTCTGAGGCAGGACTCCTGTCTTATACCTCATAGTATTCCAAGTCCATCTTATGATGCCTAGCCATGGAGGCTGCCTTTGATGGAATGGACAGCCAACTGAAATCAGGGTCTGCTGACTGGCTATGCGGGGCAACCCTGAGCAGGGAATCCTGCCGCCCCTTGTCTGGTGGATGGCGGCTCGCCCTTTTCTCTTCCACTCTCACTACTGACAGTTTCATGATTTCCCCGTTCAAAGTGCCATTTTGGAACTCTGTCCTCTGCCATAAAATACATCAAGGTGACTCTGCTGGTGGTACCCTCCTACCCTTAAAGGCTCATTATTTAAATTATTGCTTAATAAATTATAAATAAATAAATATTTAAATTATTGCTCATTACTAGCAGTCCTATTTCCCCCAGCAGCTGGGAGGTGCAACGTTATTTTCAGGTTCCTCAGAGCACCTTCGGAGAAGGCAATGGCACCCCACTCCAGTACTCTTGCCTGGAAAATCCCATGGATGGGGGAGCCTGGTGGGCTACAGTCCATGGGGTCGCTGGGAGTCGGACACGACTGAGCGACTTCACTTTCACTCTTCACTTTCATGCATTGGAGAAGGAAATGGCAACCCACTCCAGTGTTCTTGCCTGGAGAATCCCAGGGACAGGGGAGCCTGGTGGGCTGCCGTCTATGGGGTTGCACAGAGTCGGACACGACTAAAGCGACTTAGCAGCAGCAGCAGAGCACCTTGGAAATGATGCTAAGTCAGGTTTCTCCCTTGATGCAGCAGCAAAGGGACTGTGGGGAGGAGTTATCCACTGTCACATCAAGTGGGTGACAAGGGAAAGGGTCAGACATCCTCACTGTGGACTCTACTGCGGACAAAGCCTCTTTTTCGGACTGACTGAAAAAAAAGGAAAGGCAGAGGGAGCCTGGTTATTGTCCTGTGGTGTGGTGAGCCCTAACTGACAAGGCTGGACCAGCCTGGCTTCTTTTGGGCTAAAGTATCAGGAATAAGGTCACAGGCAAGGTGGGAAGGAGAGAAGCAGAGAAAATCTGTCTGTGGTTTTAAAAAAAAAAGTAAGAAAGAAAAGTTCCTGCTTTTCTTTCCTGTGTGAGAAAAACTATTTAAACTGGCACAAAATATATTTAAGAAGCATATTCTTAGAGTTACTTAGAAAAATACCCTGTATATTCTGGCAGCAGCAAAATGTATCCTTAATAGAATTCATATGGGGCCTTCAATGATCACGATGTTTGGAGAGGAGCCAGATAGTAAGTAATTTAAACATCACAGGAAATTAAATTTTGGAATTCAATTTTGCATAAAGTTTTCTGTAATGAAAATGTCACACATAAATTATGAAGTCTGATTATATTCTTTTTTGACTTTTTAATAAAATAATAGAGGTACTTGACAGTCTAGAACAAATGCATATTTTATGTGAATAGTATTGCGTTCAACCAACGTCCTCTGGAAATAATGGAACAGATGTTAACACTGCTCTATCAGCTATCAGGTGCTCTGTTAAACAGCTCCAAACACAAGTATTTGTTAAAAAATGCTAACGGGGTTGTCTTTTAGGGTTATCTAATTGTAGGCTTAAAATGTAGATGGTTAATATAATTAATTATACATGTAGAATTATATAGTTGGGCTATAATTTATTATATGTATGCATATATAAATTATATAATATTCTGTTGTAAATTAATTTAATATGGGCACAGGGAATGACTTCTTGAAAATATTAAATAGTTCATAATGTGGTTATAAATCAAAACTAATCTGAATTTCCACTTAATTTTGAATTTTGAGAAGGAGGATGCCTTAACTCACTGTAGGGGACTTTGGGGGTACTGATTGTGTTTTAGATTAAATCCACAGCCTGTAATTATTTTTAATAATATTCAACTAAAAAAAAATGCCCCAAATAAAAAGCCTGAACACTCTTAATTTGTTTAAGGCCAAGCAGCATTTTTCTTCAAAGAGTAAAATATAATGAACGTTTATTTTGAAAATTGACCTACTTCATCATAACTCCAGGGCCCTAAGCAAGTCTTTCTTCAGGCTCACAATGAACTCTTGCTGAATGCAGAGATCGTGACCTTGCTCTCTTCTGGGGGTGAGAAGTTTTGCCTGTGGATGTCCTGTTAAATATTTCCCTCTTTGAATCCTCTTATGACTTCATCTACATGCTTTGTGTTGGGGGATGGGTCTGCACATATTTTACATTTTAAAAGAGCATAACAAAGGTTTCTTCCTTAATCAGAGTCACATAACAATATGGACCAAGCTGTTTATCCAGGAGCTTGTGTCTTCTTTTGAAAAGTAGGTCATCTGAGTCTATAGTGGTAGGAAGGTGAAGATGATGGTTTCCAAGGCAGTTTATTCAGATATGGATATCTTTTTGTCTTTATCTAATTTTTTAAGAGAACAATGACTAGGGTGGCCAACTTGTCCCAAGGGATAGGCTACCCACTCCAGTGTTCTTGGACTTCCCTTGTGGCTGACTTGGTAAAGAATCCGCCTGCAATGTGGGAGACCTGGCTTCGATCCCTGAGTTGGGAAGATCCCCTGGAGAAGGGAAAGGCTACCCACTCCAGTATTCTTGCCTGGAAAATCCCACGGACAGAGGAGCCAGGCAGGCTACAGTCCATGGGGTCACAAGAGTCAGACACCACTTAACGATTAAACCACCACAATGAGTTTTTGTTGAGCCAAGTCACTGAGATGTGGGGATTGGTCTGTTGTGGCAACTTGTGCCATTATAGAACTTTTTGTCTTGAAGTAGGGTGCTGCCATTAGAAAAACCCAAAATACATGGCATCATCTTAGTCATCAAGGATGAGTTGTGTGGAGACTAACATCAAAGCTAGAAAGATGATGATCCCTGAAACATTGTGGCAAAATATTCAGGTAAACTATTGTTTCTAATAAACTTGCAGTGCTATCAGAGAAAGAGAAATAGGACCTTAGTATTGTGTGATACTATTGGTTGTGTTTGGCAAGATAATACATGAAAGAGATAAGCTAAGGAGAGGAGCAATCAGTCTATAAAGCAGAAAAGAAAAGGTACAGAATTCAAAATTCAGGGCCTAGGAATTTGGAAGAGTTGATTGTTTCCAGAACCCAACTATAAGAGATGGCATGTAAGAAGACTTTGTGGTCGTGGTGGTGGTGGGGAACGTCGGGGGTGGGGGGAATGCCTCTCAGTTGATTAATATGCCTCAAGGAAGACATTGTTCAGGATGTAGTTTTTCCATTCACACCCAACAGCCTGATTTTAGTAGCGATCATGAAACTGAGAGGAGACGTGGAAGTGAGGAAACAGATAAAACAGACCTGAGAACCACGTTCTCAGAACTAAAGGCAAAGTCCTTTGAGTGTGCCTGTTGTCCTATGAAGTGAAGAGCAAAGAGAACTTATAGGCAACTACATAACTAAAGCATCCATAAAAAGGTATCTGAATATTCAGAACTCAGAACAACCCCGGGCCCTTAAGAGTCAATGAGTAGGAAGAAAGATGAGAAAGCGTAATAGCCCCCCAGGAGCCCAAACTCCTCAAAGCTCACTTTGGCCAAAGAATAAGGGAAAAGAAGAATCTTTCAGAGGATGACTCTAAGAGTCATGGAAAACAATGGAGGATGGAGCTTCTTCTCAGAGAGCAGAGTCGTAGCCTAAGCAAGGGGCCTCCCATCCCCAGGGTGGGAGGTCTTCCCAGTCAGCTGGGCTGGATTCCATAATTGCTACAGCTCAGTGGCTGCTGTGTTTCCCCTATTCTTCTCTTTGCCAATGGCAGTATTTACTCATGACTTGGTTGGTGGGGGTGTGTGTACATGCATATTTGTGGAGAGGGAAAACTTGTCTTTTGTAAAATCAGGACTCCAGAGCTTAAAAGTCACATTTAACTGAATCTGATGGACAGATAACTGGACATCACCCAGAAAGATGAACCTTCAATTGAGTGCAGCAGCTGGATGGAACTTTGGCTTGTTTCCCTTGCAGGGGAGTTAAGTGTATTCTGTGTAGGAGAAGGAAACAAAGAAATGCTTGGTGATGAGAAGGGTGGATTGTGGCATATTTAGTAAATGATAATCAAATATTCCATGTATTCACTTATATTTCCCAGGCTCTCTTCAGGTAGCTTAGGTATGTGATTAGTGGACTTCCACTGAGTAGAAATGGCATATTCCTAAAGGCAGCCATTCTTTTCACATAGATTCTTATTTACTAACTTTTATTTTAAGCCATATGTCCTAAGTTGCCTCTATATTCCAGTGCATATCTTGCTTGGAGCTTGCATCACTTGTATTTACCGTCAATAGACACTACTTTGCTCTTCCAATGATAGAGTTGCCTGGCATTTAGGGACCAAAACTTAGTTTACATATATCCAACACTGGGCAGGCTTCTTCCCAAATCTATGTGTCCTGAAAACAGACTCTAGTTTTTACATCCTTGCCATTTTTGGATTCAACTAGAAACATTATATACAAATGTGAGAGATTTCATTACCTCCAGAGCACTGTCTATGTTAAGTCTTCACCGTATTTATCAAGTGGAAAACTTGGTCTCAGTGAGCCTTTCAGAGAAAGTGATTGGCTAGAATCACAGGTTTTCAGTTTTGAATTGCTTCTCCAAAATATTACCCTAAGGATTTCAGAAATTTTATTTCTTGGCTTAGAAAGAAGATGACTCATTCAAGTAGAATTCTTTTCTTGAGTAAAAAAAGTCACAGGAGAGACTATTGCTGATGTGGTGGCCAAAAGGAAGACCCTTATCCAAGTAATTGCTTCCTGACCTCAAGCCTGGAATTCTAATTCCACTGACATCTCTGGTTGTCAAGAATACCAGCAGCATTGCTAATGCAGTTGGCCTTATCTGAAGATGTACATTCCTTTCTGCTAAATTGCCTTCCATAGACACACACGTAAAACTGTCTCTATTTATGGATCATAGCAGATGGGACTAGCGGTTTCTCTCCCTCTGATCTGTTAATTCCAAAGAGCTACCATCTTTACTTTTTGCTCAGCTGCTAAGCGAAGCCAGGTTTTTGTGATTCCAAGGGACAGCATGAGGAGGAGTGGCAGCCAGAGCAGGCTTGAGGAACAGACCGCTGTCCTAAGATGAGACTGGTGTCAAGAGTTCAGGTCTGCACTGTGACTGTGATGTTTTTCTCATGATTTGGGATAGTAGGGACTTCCTTCCTGGGTGCCGCCCCCAGGTAATGAGAGTTTTGACTTCTGGTGGAGAGGGTTGGTGGTGGGAAGGAAGGGGCAGCCTTTGGGCATAGATTCTTAGATTCTTCAGACATAAGCTGTATCATTCCACACTTACCATATGGATGCAAGAAACAGCCATGACAGGACATTTTCATCATCTGAGTGTTCTGTATCTCAGTTTCCTTAGTTTCTGAGTGAAAGTTATTGCATCATAAAACATTAAGAGTGACCGCCTATAAAATTAGCTCCCACTCAACTTCGGCGTGCTTGTCTGCTGGCTCCTGCTGGGTTTCGGAGGTGGCAAACATCTGACAATAAAATGCAAACACAAGGGAAATTGATTGCAGGGGAAACGGAAAATTTTGCAAAATGTGCAAGATTTCATGAAGTTGAGAAAAGTCATGTTGGAGAACTACTTCAATCACATGTAGTTGCTAATAAATGAGGATCGGTCAGGGTTAAAAATTTAAAAGTCAAGGTGGATGGCTTCACTACAGATTTTGAAAGGAGCATCATTGAACTCTCATTATTTTTTCCTGGAAAAATTTCTGAAGTTCTTGGGTGTATTTGTGAAAATGACCTTTCCTAGGATCTTCCAGGCATGTGTTAATATAAAGAGAAGATTGTTGTTATTTTGCTCTTTGTTTGACCAAAACAGTTCCATGAAATCCAAACAAACCAAACAATACTTGATATATTCTTTGTTCCTTCTGGGTTAGAAACTAGTTGCAATTATGATCTATACTTTGTTAAATATAGACTAAAACTTATTTTTTAAATTTGAGTTTCATTTCTTCTTCATGTTACATTATAGTAGAAGCTTTTGTTCTCCACTATTTATTATGTCCATCTTTTAAGGGGACTTAAAACTTTTTCAAGTACCAGCTGATCTTAGAGAGGGAAGGACTCCTGTGTACACAATAACAGAATAAAAATTATTTAATTTCATTTTCATTAAAAACAATTTGAATAGTAAATAGGGAATAACACAATACCAAATATATATAAGTAAGCTATTACACAAATATAAATTTATATATGTATACTTTATATGTCTTATATATATGTAAAACATTCCTTAGTTCAAAACATATCTCTTTTAAAAAATTGAATTGTATTTGCCAGGTTATTTTCACCTTAGATTATCCTTTTTCAGGGGCTTCTTGCTTTCAGGTCTCTGTCAGCTGATAATCAATGTCTCAGTGTTTAAATAATCCATATTTATTTAGTCACTTACCTGAAGCTGCTTACTTGAATTTATCTGCTCCAATTCTTTCTTCTTTTTCTGGAACTAATCCGTTTGTTTGGTCCTGAATGTTGGACCAAATTCCCTATGCTGTCTTGCTGTAAGGTGAGGCGATAGAATAATTATAAGCTATAACCCTCCTTACTGGGTTTGTGAAAATCATTTCCTTTGGCAAAATCTTAGTTTCATAATCTCTAAAATGGAGTTCACACCTTCTTTTTATCTCCCTCAAATGGGACAATGTCCATGTTTGGGAAAACACTTCGTACAGTGTAAAATGGAACTACCATTGACAGAACCTCTATTAGAAACCCATGTGGAGCTGAATATTTACACATCTTCCTTCATGTGATCAAGTGCAGGGTCCAGGTATTATTGTAACTAGGCAGTGTGACTGTAATAGTCTTTGATTATTGTGAAGCAAATGCCCTGCTCTTGTTCTTTGACACTCAAAGTGGAAACCTCCAATCCCTTTATGTCTTTCCGAGCTGTTTCTAATCGACTCACTCAAGTTGTCCCAAAGTAAACAACTCAGTGTAGTCCTGTGACCTTGGGGCACAACCTGCCCAAAAGGAGACCACAGTAACTCAGACTCCAGATTCCAGCTGAGTAGTCTGAATGCTCCCTCTCTCTCACCACTTCTAACTTCTAGAAAACTAAGATCTGTCAATTCCACCTCTGTAATGCCACTTGAATCCATTTATGCCTTGTCTCCTTTGTTACTGGCCTATTTCGAGGGGCTGTTAGGTCCCACTCAGACACCCCTTGAGGGTCTCACCAGCAGGCCTTCACAGAGGCTGGAAGGTGCCCTGTGGATGGGCACTGGTGCTCCTGCACACAAAGGCAGCTGGAGAAGCAGCAGGACTAGAGTGAGAATTCTTTGCAGGCCCGGGTCTCAGAAGCTGCTTTGACTTTGACTGACTTCTGCTGCCTTATCCCTATTGGTTAAGTCAAAGAGGGCACTTGGTGGCAAGGGTTGAGCTGTTTTAGTTTCCCCATAATTTCCGTTAGAACCCACTAGACCTACCCCAAAAGAGACAATCCACGTTTGCCATGCAAATACAGCTTTAAGCTCCAATACCCCTTCCAATAAGAATGACATTCTCAAACGCCCTGGAATAGAGGCATTCCAGAACCATGCCTTCCAGTGCTGCACCTGAATTTGGCTGGCATCCTCAAAGCCTGATTTGACCTACTCTGATTGTTGGATCCCGTTCTGCTACTTGTTTTCCCTCCCCTGACTGCCTGCCTAGGGCTTGATCTCATTCATCTTTTAGATTCCTGACTTCTTCACTTATCCATGGCCTATCCCAAACTCCACACCTCCCCAATTCACCCTCAGATGAAGGGAAAGGGGGGTTGCTCTGGAACTGAGCATAAAAAGTGAAGTTCAAAGAAAGTGGATCTAAAATGATTTTGACTATTTTACATTAAGACTAATTAAATACACACATGTTTAAGTACACATACATAATTACTGAAACTAATGTTCATAAAAACAATACTTCTACCAGCACATATGAGGCACTGTGATATTTCCTATTCAGTTCGGTTTCATTTTCTTTAAGTCACTACTCCTGACCCACCAACTGCACCTGATTGTTTGAAGGAGCTGAATTTGCTACTTGAAAATGCTGTTCTAAGGAAAACTTTGTGAGAAAAGTGGAGCAGAACTGAACTTATTTATAAAAGGGAATGATGTTTATTGGAATTTCAGTACTTTGTGAGTTGCCTCTTCTTCTTTTACCTAATATAGGTAAATTGGGAGGGAGAATTCCAATGTATGTTCCTGCAACCATGAGTCTAAAGTAGGACAATTTTAAGAAATGCTTATTTGTCTTAGAATACATGTACCTGGCATGTTGTCTCAGTAATCAGGAATTAAGAAATGTACCATGTATCTGTGTCTCAATTCCTGCCCTGCAAATAGGCTCATATGTCATTTTTATAGATTCTTCATAAAGTGTTAATATACTAAAATTTGTTTTTCTCTTTCTGATTTACTTCACTCTTAGGACAGACTCTAGGTCTATCCACATCTCTACAAATGACCCAACTTCATTCCTTTTAATGGCTGTGTGATATTCCATTGTATATATGTCCCACATATTCTTTATTCATCTGTCAATGGACATCTAGGTTGCTTCTATGTCCTGGCTATTGTAAATAGTGCTACAATGAACACTGGCCTGCATGTGTCTTTTTGAAGTACTATTTTCTCAGGGTATATGCCCAGTAGTGGGATTGCTGGGTTTGTATGGGAGCAGGGAGCTGGGAGCTGAACAGGGAGCTCAGCTCAGTGCTCTGTGGTGACCTAGATGCTTGGAGTGGGGGAATGGGAGGGAGATCCAAGAGAGAGGAAATATATGTATATATATATATATATGCACATGACTGATTCACTTCATTGTACAGCAGAAACTAGTACAACATTGTAAAGCAACTATACCCCCATTTTAAAAAATGCAGCATAATTACTGTGAATAATTCTGCTTCCCATGTGGCACTAGTGGTAAAGAACCCACCTGCCAATGCAGGAGATGTTAGAGACTCGAGTTTGATCCCTGGGTTAGGAAGATCCCCTGGAGGAGGGTATGGCAACCTACTCTAAGATTCTTGCCTAGAGAATCCAATGTACAGATGTATCCTGGAAAGCTACAGTTCACAGAGTCACAAAGAGTTGCACACAGCTGAAACAACTTAGCGCACACATAATTCTACCATCTCCATGAGCAATTCTCCTGGAACTTTTAATTTTATTGTTGGGGAATTTAAGATGAGAGTGTAGATTGCTTTAGAGCCCTCAGCTATAGGCTAGAAGAGTTAAGAAACCTTTCTGAGAAGCAAGAAAGTTCTCAGCCTGGGATGGGAATTCATGGACGTCTGGTGGTCATAGCTGATGGCGTTGAGGATCTAGGTGAAGAGCTGTACTTACAAAGAACCTGTGTCCTGGGGGTCTTCAACATGGCATACTGTGAAATTGTCTAGAAAGACTTCATATTAATTTATTTTAACTTTTTATTATGTAGACTTTCAAAACTTAGTAAAAGTAGAAAGTAAAACCCAATGAACCCCCATTTTCCCATCACTCAACTTCAACTGTTATCAACTCTTGGCCAATCTTGTTTCTTCTATACCTTACCTACTCCCTGCATCATCATCATCATAATTTTGAAGAAAATCCTAGACATAATAACATTTCATCTATAAATGTATCATTTTGTATCTCTAAAAGACAAAGACTCCACATTTTGAACAAAACCTCAGTACTGTCACCACACAGGGAGCTTTTGGAGAATTCCAAATGCTTCCATCCTAAACCAAGTAAAGTCAAAATGTCTGGGGGTGGGACCCAGGCATTGGTAGCTGCACAAAGCTCGCAGGTGATTCTGATGTTGTTATTTTGCTTGGTTTGGAGGCAGAAATTGAGTCGTCGGGGCTAAGGTCACTTGTAGAAGATGGTCATAAATAAGGAACACCTCTAGCAGATGCATCTACCAGGCGAGAGTCACCTCTGCTCATCTTTCTGACCATCCTTGCCACTAGCAAACCATTTCACTGCAGTCCTCAGCTTCTTGTAGATGACTCCCCAAATCAATGTCTCCCATTCCTGACCAAACTTCTGGCCTCCAGTCTCAGATATCTCATCACTTGCTGTAGGCCATTTCCATCAGGATGTGCTACTATGCTAACATATATGGTTCACTTACTATGTTTAAAACAGACTTTTTCCTCTCTTCCCAAACTAGCTCCCTCTCTGGTTGCCTCCGTTTCTGTCATCAGGATGGGAAGAGTTGCTCCTCACAGACAGACCATGCTCCTGAGAGAATTAGGGGAGGAGCCCAAAATGCCTTCGAGACAAGATCCACTGTTCTTAAAAATTCAATGCCAAGGGGAACATCCCGCCCCAACTTTTTCTGCTCCTCTGTCTCTTTTGGAAAGCAGCCAATCCTTTCTCTGATCCCTTCTCAAGGCCAAAGAAATGGCAATTCAGCACTGAGAGTCATCAGGAAGTGATTGAGAGGCTGGCAAAATCCCAGATCTCATATTTAGGACAGAACAGTGTGAGGGAGGTCTTTTAACTTCTTACAGAAAGATGTCAAGACATTGTCTTCCTCAAAGAGCAAACATGGAAAAGGACTGGACATATGGATTTGGATGCAGCTCCTGGACTAATTTGATTTGGTCATCACTGCTCACTTTTTGATACATGAGGCTCATTGCCGAGCATAGTCTCTGAACTTTTAAAGAAAAGAAAATCCCAGCAATTTCTGTCTTTTACCACAACCATTCTCACACTCCAAACTAATAAACCTTAGTAGGAGGAGAGGGTACAATTGTAAAGAAAAAAATCAAAAGCCTCTAGATTAATATTTTTTTCATAAAAAGGCAAAGAAAATTAAGTATGTTTTCAGCCTCTCAGTTTTATTTGGGATACAATGGAGTCTGTAAAAACCCAGATAAATGTGGAAACTAAAATTGTCTAGGTTGTGGAACTTGTTCAAAAATAGTTATCATGGAAAATCTAGGAAAATGGGATGTGACATATAGTCAACCCTTCCCTCTTGAAGAAGCTTCTAGAATCCAAATTTGTCTTCTAGAACTTGGCCCACATAGATTGGTTAGGTGGGTATTGGGGAGAGGGGAGTCCTCCCTAGCACAAACTGTAGATGTGGAGTCTGATGTTTGCTGTAATTTATCTTCTCTTGATGCTTTCCCACCTCTGCTGTTATTCTAGGCAGCTATCTCTCCACCCTTCATTCCCTATAGCTTTACCTCATGGTTAACTAAGCTCTCCAAAGCATTAGCCAAGAAGAGCTTAATATAATTTCTCTCTCATTCAATCATTCAAACTTCAGAAAACTGCTCTTTAGAGAATTTTCAGGGGTTAGGGGAGACATTTTGAGATGGGAAAACTTGACCAGCCATTCTTCACAGAAAGTCTACTGTTGGGCTACTCATTCTCTGCTACTGTTAAATAATTGCTATCAGAGTGCTTCCTTACTTGAGTAATAAACCTCATGGGAACAAGGATAATACTCACCTTTATGTCCCTAGGACAAAATTCAGTGAATGGCACAAATGTGTTCAAATAGGGAAATGGAGGAATGTTTTAGAGTCAGGGAAGGATGGAGCTGAGAGGCCATTTGTAACCCATCTGATACTCCTTCACACTACAGATGAGAAGCCTGACGACAGAATGGGTGAAGGGAACTGACACTTCTTGGCACCTCCATGTGAACTAGCCCACTCACATATTTTCTTGTTATATTATTTATACTTTTAATATGCTTTAATAGTTAAAATTGTTATCCCTGATGCATATTGGGAGACCAAACCTAATGGAGAAGTGAATTACTCAAGGTCACTCAGCTGTCAAGTGTCAGAGCTGCGATTCAAACCCAGACCTTTCTAATTCTAAAGTACATGCTCACTTGGTCTTACCCACTTGTCTCCTGGGACAACACTTGGAGGCAAGTAACTCCTCAGGCCCAAGATTGCAGAACATGTTAGAGTTGGAGCCAGGGCTTGCATTAAACTTAACATTGCCTGACTCCAATCCAGTCTGGGAACACTGGTTGTCAGTGAAATACCTTTTTAGAATTCTATACTTATCTCAATTATATTAGTATATTTCACACTGGTCAAGATAGTACCAATGTAGATCAATACAATAGCTATAGTTCTATGGCCTCTCTCTTTTCTTCCAGCCTTGAGAATGGACCCACACTTCTGATAACTTGAGGTTTTCTTTTGTTGAGGGGCCATTCCCATTGACTGGTACATCTCTGCTCATTCTTTGGCCTCTTCTACTGAGTTAGAAGCTGTGCTAGAAGAATGACTTTGCTATTGAAGAAACTTCACAAAATCCTTGATGTAGGTTGAGAATGGTTTCCAAAAGATGAAAGTCATTTTGGTTTTATTTCTTTGTACATGTTCCTTATAAATTTGGTTTGGCCTCTCGAGGGATTAGCCCTTCGATCATGTTAGCATTCAATTTAGTAGTTACTGTTAGGTCTTCACTACCTACAGACTAAAGCCCAAGGCCTTAAAAGGACACACTTCCTTTACTCTTCCTCCTTGGCTTTATTGCATCTGTTCTTTGCCATGTATCCTTTGCTTTATTCATAAGGAACTTTCCAAATTTTCCAGATCCTTTCATGACTCCATATACAATTTCTCTTTCTCAGTTGGGCAAATCTTTCAAAACTTAGCTCAAGTTCATCACCTTTGTAGTGCCTTTCTCCACTTCTCTAAGGCAGTACTCATGAACTCTGGACTCTTAAAACTTTGCACAAATTTCCCTGACAAGGGAAGCAGCAGAACACCATACTTAGGAGCATCTGGTTTGCATTCAAATTGTGATTCTGCCTCCTTCTAGCTATATGAACTTGATGAACTTATTTAACTTTTTAAGCCTCTATTTCATTATTTAAAAAACAGGGATAAGAATAATACTACCTCATGTGGTCATTGTGAGGATAATGTTGATACAGTAAGATATTTGGGACAATGCCTGGGACATACTAAGTGTTCAATGAAGCACACTCACTCTGTGATCTAGCTTGCTTTTGTTTTTCCTACCTGCCTGTGTTCTCTGCTAGACACTGAACTCTCAGAAGCCAAGGAGTTGAGTCTTATTCTTCTTTGGGTCTTCTCCCTGGTACTTAATAGGAAGACTGGCTCTAAGGGTGAGCAAAGGTCCTTTGCTTGAGGTTTAATTCTCTGCGATCGCTGTCTTGAAATTCTTAACAATTTTATTTTTGGATTTGTAATATGTCCTTGAGTTTGTGTAAGTGAAGTGCAGTGGACAATGGAGATTGTGTAAGGGGGCTTGGAGCTCTCATCACCTCCCTCCCTCTTCAGGATGGCTTCTCAGCTGCCTGCTCCCTGCTCTCAGCTGCCCGGCCTTGTCTAGCCTCCTCTTCCCTACCTGCTCCAAGCCTACTGCTCCATTCCCCCAGGGAATGGTGACCGGGTCACAGTTCTAAAATGAGGGGATGCTCACATTTCGCTGTCACTCTGAGCCCCACTGGGGGCCTGACCGTGGTGAGGGTTCAAGTTGCTGTGTATCCCGTGGCCTTTCTGTGGGGCAGGGTAGTGACCATTCATTCCCTGGGCTGGCAGCTGGATCATATGGCCTTTCTAGATCCTACTACTAATCCATGTACTAGTGCATGTAGGACAAAGGTGCAATCCCTTGGATGTCCATCCACTGTGGATTGAAGTGGCTGGCCCACAGGAAGGGGAGATAGACTTCATTGTCTTGGGTGCAGTCTCATACTCATTTTGCCCTGGGCCTGAAAATTATGTAGTCAGCCCTGCTTGTAGATGCTCAACAAAATACGCTTATTGGACCGCAAGGTGAGAGGCCAGATATGGCAGAGTGAAGGTCAAAGAAGGCAGTATCTGCAAAACTAGGCTTTTTATCAAAGGTTGCAAGCCTAGAAAGACAGCTGGGAGCTGGAAGTTCCGCAGTCTAACCTAGACTGTCATGTGTTTTCCCGCATTCAAACACAGAGCTCGCTCTTCTCCTTCTTAATTCAGCTATACTCACTTCTTCCCTCTGCCCAGATCTATTCCAAGACCTGAAAAATATCTTCTGTTTTTCTTTGGCCGGGATGAGACAAGGATCTACATTTGGGAGATGGTGAAATAGTGATAAAATCTCATTAGAAAGGGTTCCTTATCATGAATATAATAACTAGGCTCAGACACATTAAGTGCTTTCTCTTTAGCAGTCACTATTCATAATGAAAAAGCAACAGATGATAAATTCTCGGCCGTTTTCAACACAGTCTTTGTAGAGAATTTCTCACGGTAAAAGGACAGAGGGTCTCTGGCTGAGAGTTTCACAGAGCTCTTGCTCTGCTTCTAGCAGTTATCTCTAGGTCCTCCATCTTCCCCAAACACCCATAAATAGCCCAATCCCTAATTACTGTGCCAGGAAAGTTCACTTAGCTGCTATAATCCCTTCCCATAAGTTACATGACTTGAAAATAAAAGAGGATTGAGGTAAACTTGGCTATATAATATCAACAAATATTTATTGAGACCTAGTACACTCCAGACTTCTCTTTATTTGCTAATTCATTTCTGGAAAAAGAGAGAAGGTTTGGTGGGGGGAGTTGGAGGAGGGAGAGAGTGAGGGAGAGAGACCAGACGTCAATTTGATATCATCTCCTGTGTATGCAGACGCAGAATATGATTTATAGCAAAACACTAATTAAAATGAAATCATTGAAAAATATTTTGGAGCCCAGTGGAATTCTTTATAACAGAGTGTGATCTATAGCAGACAATTAGAAGCATACATCAAGTCATCCAACTTGCATGTTAGGGAAAAGCAGGGAAGAAAAGGGCCAAAATGAGGGAGAAACAGAGCTCTGTGGAGGCTGTTTTGCAAGATCCAGCATGAAGTTCCATATCCAATAGCCCTTTTGATAATGCTGAGTAAGCCATCTCGAAGATTCTCCAGCTGGCAATTTTCTACCTTCTTCCCCAGGTCTCTGCCAGCCTGGGGCCACTGACTCTCATTCTGCCTTCCATCCACTTTTCTTGTCCCCCTCCCCACCCCTTTCTCTTCTTTTAAAACCTAGGATGGTGTGTGAAATGCTAAATGTACCTTGTACCTCCAGGCACAACAACATTTCATGTGCTGCTTGTTTTAACATTAATTTATCAAAACACAAACAGCAAAACTGCAATGTTAATATAAAGTATGTATTTGGTCATTAAAAAGAAAAAGAAAAGCTCCTAGTGAAAATATACAAAACAAACCCAGTCAGCATCCAAACTGCTTTGAAAATAAAGTGGGATTTGTTTGCAAGGATTTAAATTGGTAAATGATTTGAATTTCTCCACCCCTAGGTGAATGATTTAGATGGCCTTGACCCCAGTCTGACTGCAGGGATTAATGTGGGATAATGATTGCTGAGGCTATCATTGCAGCCGGCATCATTAATTATCCTTATTGATTGTAGCTTTCAAAGATAAAGCATTATGCTGACTGGAAAATACCCTCTTCCTGCAAGGTCAAGGCTAAAAGAGGGAAGCTAAATAATTGCATTAACAAACAAAGAAATAAAAATAACCTCTCAGAGCGTTGTGTAATTAAGATCCAATTACAACGTTTGTTCTTGTTTACAAAATGACAAAGCTCTTCTTGTCAAGTCATTTTCCCGAAAATTGCTTCAGTACATGATAATTGCATTATAGTAGGTAACCAGAAAAGAGCATTAAAAGGGGGATCAGTTTCTTTGGATGGCTGCCATGGCTCTTGCTGTCTGACTCACCTACGAAAGTGTGAGAGCCCCAAGGGACTTGTCTAAAAATACTAATGATATGTTAAATGAAGGGGGTTAGATGGAGGAAGTAATAATTGGGCCTCAAATCCTATTATATTTCTTTGGGATAGTGTAATGGAGCTTAGAGATAGCCCAAGGATGTTATCACCCATGTCTTCCTTTACCCCACCTCCCTCTGGCCACATCATTTTCATTGCTGTGAAAATCTTGGCTCTAAAGCCCTATTAGGTTGTAAATTTCTCTGGTGAAAGGGATCAGTATTACAGCTTCCCTGCTATTGATCAGATTTTGGACTCTTTAAAAAAAAAAAGACTTTTAAGTGTAAAACCCAAAGCTACATGTGATTTTCTGTGTGGAAATATTTCAAACAAATGCTTAGGTTTTTCTTCCGCTACATATTTGGAAGCAGCACATACTAAGATCTGATTAGTAAAAGGGTGGTGGGCTCTGGGGACTGGAAGCTGGGCATACTCTCCTTAGCTGTGAGACTGAAGACCTCCGCCAAGCATTTGGTCATTTTAGGAATTAGTTCCTCCATCTGAAAAAGTGGGAATCATGAGTACAATCATTGAAAACTAAGGCTATAACAACAACAACAACAACAACTACAATTCTTTATGTAAATTGTTTCTCTTATATAGTGGGATTCTTTAATAGAGGATATTGTCACAAGAGGCAATGATGCTTCATACTTCCCTTATTTTATTAAAAAAACAAAACAAAACAGAGCAAGAGATAGTCACCATTCACTGCCATTCAGTGGGTGGAGCACAGTACTGATCATTTATTTTATTTAATTCTCACAACCACTCTTGTGAAAGATACTATTATTATTCTCATTTTATAAACAGACAGGGAAACTGAAGTTCAGAGAGGCTAAGTGATTTTTCCAATGACACACAACTGCAAGTGATGGAGTAAAGATTTGAATTCTGGTACCAACTAACTATAAAGTCTGTGCTCATTTTGATCAATACAGGTCCAGGCAAAGACAAGCTCTAGCACCTCTACTACTTGCACCTCTGTTACTTGAACCTAGTCTCCTTTTTCAGCCTCAGGCACCCTACTTAGCATAGAAGTGAAAGATACATTCCTGTAGAAGTTCATGCAGGATGTAAGTTCATACAACAAAATGTAGAAGCCCCTTATCTTGGAAGGCCCCAATTCCTAGATCCCTACATATGACAACTGTTAATTTGGTGTGCATTTTTTTACACCCTTCTCTTGGCATATATAGATGCATACACATTATATTTTATTTTACATATATGGAATATTACATTTTATTCTGCCACTTGTCTCTTTTCTGTAACAGTATACACAAGAGAAATTCCAAGCAGTATATACAAATCCATCTATTTCTTTATGATGACATTGCAGACTTCCAGTGTATGAATGTATCTTAATTTATTTAATCTGCCTCTTACTTTGGTGCATTTAAGTTGTTTCCAGTTGTACAGTTATAGTCGGTGCAGCAGTGAACATCTGTGTACATCTGTCTTTGTGGACATATGTGAACATTTCCTTAGGTTGTATGTCTAGAAGTCAAATTTCTGGGACAGAGGATATGCACATTGTAAATTTTGATAGATAATAAAAAATTCCCCATCAAAAAGACTGTACCAATCAACACTACCATAGAATGTGTATATTATAGACTGTGCCAATTTTCTTCCTTATTCACAAACACAGGGTATTATTAGTCTTCTTTTTTTCTGTCAGTTATTTAAAAGTCTTTATTGAACTTGTTACAATACTGCTTCTGTTTTTATGGTTTTGTTTGGCCATGAGACATGGTGGGATCTTAGCTCCCTGATAGAAACCCACATCCGCTGCATTGGAAGGCAAAGTGTTAACCACTGAACTACCAGGGAAATCCCTCTGTCAGTTTTTTGATAAGTAATTATTTCTTATTATGCTTATAATCTGCATTTTCTTAGTGTAGTAGAACAATTTTTTTCTTTTAAACGTTTTATTTTGTATTGAGTAGGATAGTTTTTATATGTTAACTGGCCATTTGCTTATCTTTTTGTAAAGTAACTATTCATATTCTTCAATCATTTTTCTACTGGGCTACTTAATAGACATTTGTCCTTTTTTTGATAATTGAACCGTCTGAGCACCCTGTCCTGGCCAATTGTTTGCTCTTATGTAAATCACTGAAGTTTCAAAAAACCGAGGGGACAGTTGATTGATTATCCCTGGCAGCTCTGGTAGCATCAGAAGTTGTGCCCCACCAGATGTTTTCTGTGGTGGGACCTTGGCCTGTTTTGTGCTATCTAACCTCCCTTTATTCCTGCTGGAGCCTCAAGTTTTCTATAGATATGATGGGATATCTGATGGCCTTCCCCAAATTTCTTTTGGCTTAAGTTAGCTAGAGATGATTTCTCTTGATTGCAAAAAAAAAAAAAAACCGAGAGAGAGAAAGACTCCAGAAGTTATAGGAATCAACAAGAGAGTGGGTCAGAGTCAAATGACCTTCAAGGAGACGAGGATTTGGAATTGCTTAGGTAGCATGAATGGGGCTAAAAGCAATGAAAATCGTACTGATTTTTAAAGATTTGAACTTGGCAGTGCCTGGTCAGGGAAGGTAAAGTAATTATGTAAAATTATTTAAATTATTGCTTGTGGTGACGTGGAATGAAATGACTCTTGAGACAGACACTGTCTACTGGGGCTTTTGGCCCCTCTGTAAATTACAATATTAAAATCCAGTTGTATTTATGTAATAGACAGCTGACTGAACAACATAATCACCACAATGCAGCTGGGATAATGTTGCAGCTACAATTGTGTGTGTTTTTTTAATAGTTTTGTCTCAAATTTGTATATCTTGTATAAAGTATGAATGTTTTTCAAACTATGAATATTTCCTGAATAGTATATGAATTTTTCTGAGAAAAAACTAAGTAGTTAAGAGGTCTATTGAAAGCATACCAAATAATGTTTTAACTGGAAACCTTAACATTAACATAGAGAATAATTTTTTGTTATATCTTAGTGATCCAGCAAGAATGAGGGAACTATTATATATTCAGATTATACCATTCTTGTCCACTTTATTCTTTGTGTCTGGTTACAAATTTCTTTTTAACTTCAATAAAAACTTGCACCCTAAAATGTGGAAAATCATTGTGTTATTGCTGTAAGACAGAATGAAAGGGCATTCAAGGTCTTGAGTAGGATCATTACACTAGAGCACTAGGCAGCTTAGAGAAAAATAAATATAACAAGTTTAAGTCCCAGAATTTTGACACAAAACATTGAATTGAAATAGGAGGTCTTAACTAGAATTAGTCTAAAAGACTCTTTTATCTGTTAAAACCCCAGGACTGATATAGCTCAATATCAAATCAAGGTTTGATCCTGTAAGCTCCAAAATTACCCTATCAGTTGAATTCATAGCTTCCTTGAGTTTTTCTATGTGAAAGTTAAGTAGTCAATCAAAAAAAGTGAAAGTTAGAAAGCTGAAATAGGTATTTATAGGAGGTTTCAGAAGAGCTGGAACTACGCTGAGCTCCCAGAGCCCACTAAAGCTTCCTTGCTCTCCAGAATAAACAGCTCCTCCTTCATGGCCCAATGAGGTTATTATAACATTTTCACCTGAAGAAGACATCTTGTAAAAGGATGCCAACACACATCATACCCCTTTTCATCCACTGTCTCTGTGAACATAATTAAGTTAGGTTCCAGAATGTGGCTTGTGGCCAATCATAAAATCTAACATTAAAAATGTAGGAACTAAAACAACCCACAATGATTTTTTTCACTGCCATATAGTTTATGGTGGATTGCATTTTTGTTGGAAATACACCAGGGAGACTGTGTTTGTTTAGAGTGTGCATATGTTAGATTTTAGTAAATAACACTTTGCTAAAGAAATATCAACAACCTCAGATATGCAGATGATATCACTCTAATGGCAGAAAGTGAACAGGAACTACCTCACCTGCCTCCTGAGAAACCTGTATGCAGGTCAAGAAGCAACAGTTAGAACTGGATATGGAACAAAAGACTGATTCAAAATTGGGAAAGGAGTACATCAAGGGTGTATATTGTCACCTTGCTTATTTAATTTATATGCAGAGTATATAATGAGAAATACTGGACTGGATGAAGCACAAGCTGGAATCAAGATTGCCAGGAGAAACATCAATAACCTCAGATATGCAGATGACACCACCCTTATGGCAGAAAGTGAAGAAGAACCAAAGAGCCTCTTGATGAAAATGAAAGAGAAGAGTGAAAAAGTTGGCTTAAAACTCAACATTCAGAAAACTAAGTTTCTGGCATCTGCTCCCATCACTTCATGGCAAACAGATGGGGAAACAGTGGAAACAGTGACAGACTTTATTTTTTTGCGGGCTCCAAAATCACTGCAGATGGTGACTGCAGCCATGAAATTAAAAGACGCTTACTCCTTGGAAGAAAAGTTATGACCAACCTAGATAGCATATTAAAAAACAGAGACATTACTTTGCCAACAAAGGTCCATCTAGTCAAAGCTATGGTTTTTCCAGTAGCCATGTATGGATGTGAGAGCTGGACTATAAAGAAAGCTGAGTGCCGAAGAATTGATGCTTTTGAACTGTGGTGTTGGAGAAGATTCTTGAGAATCCCTTGGACAGCAAGGAGATCCAACCAGTTCATCCTAAAGGAAATCAGTCCTGAATATTCACTGGAAGGATTGATGCTGAAGCTGAAACTCCATTACTTTGGCCACCTGATGCGAAGAACTGACTTATTGGAAAAGACCCTGATGCTGGGAAAGATCGAAAGCAGGAGGAGAAGGGGATGACAGAGGATGAGATGGATGGATGGCATCACCAACTCAATGGACATGAGTTTGAGTAAGCTCTGGGAGTTGGTGATGGACAGGGAGGCCTAGCATGCTGCAGTCCATGGGGTCGCAGAGTTGGACACGACTGAGTGAACTGAACTGAACTGAAGAGAAACTAAAGAGACTCTTGATAGGGGGAAAGAAGAGAATGAAAAAGCTGGCTGGAAACATAACGTTAAAAAAATGAAGATCATACCTCGGGTCCCATCATTTCATGGCAAAGAGAAGGGAAAAAGTGGAAGCAGTGATAAATTTTATTTTCTTGGGCTCCAAAATCACTGAAGGTGGTGACTGTAGCTGCAAAATTAAAAGACGCTTTCTTGCAAGGAAAGCTATGACAAACCT
Organism: Bos indicus x Bos taurus; assembly: GCF_003369695.1. Lineage (NCBI taxonomy): Eukaryota > Metazoa > Chordata > Mammalia > Artiodactyla > Bovidae > Bos > Bos indicus x Bos taurus. The sequence continues at coordinate 109,132,621 of NC_040076.1, forward strand.
AGACACTATATTAAAAAGCAGACACATCATTTTGCTGACAAAGGTCTGTCTAGTCAAACTATGGCTTTCCCAGTAGTCCTGTATGGAGGTGAGAGTTGAATCATAAAGAAGGCTGAACACCAAAGAATAAATGCTTTCGAATTGCGCTGGAGAAGACTCTTGAGAATTCCTTGAACAGCAAGGAGATCAAATCAGTTAACGTGAAGGGAAATCAACCCTGAATATGCATTGGAAGGACAGATGCTGAAGCTCCAATACTTTGGCTACCTGATGCCAAGAGCCAACTCATTGGAAAATACTTTGGTGCTGGGGAAGATTGAGGGCAGGGGGAGAAGGGAGCAATAGAGGATGAGATGGTTGGATGGCATCACTGACTCAGTGGCCATGAATCTGAGCAAACTTCAGGAGATAATGAAGGAGAGAGGATCCTGGCATGCTACAGTCCATGGGGTCACAAAGAGTCAGACACAACTTAGCGACTGAACAACAACAAATAGACTGTACCAATCTTGCATTCACATCAGGAGTGTATGAGAGTCTCACCAGCTCCATATCCTTACCAACGCTTGGTATTTCAGTTCTTTTTTTCTTTTTCTTTTTTAAATTTCAGTCATTCTGGTGGGTATGTAATGATCTCAATGTGATTTTAGTGTGCATTTCCCTGATGATCGATGAGACTGAACACTCTTTCATATGTTTAGTATTCATTTGGATATTCTCTTATGTGAAATACCTCACATATGGCGCAAGGTCTAAATTTCTTGATTTTTTTTCTATTAAATCATCTTCTTTTAAAATATTGATCTGTGGGAATTATTTACATAATCTGGTTATGAGTTCTTTGTTATATACATGTACTGAAAAGATCTTCCATTTTTCAGTGTGCTCTTTACTGACTTAATAGTGTCTTTTGGTGAATGTTGCTTATCTTAATTTTGTCTATTGTCATCTTTGCACAGAAATTTAAAAATTTTAGGTACTCAAAACTATACTTTTTATGACTTATAAATTTTGTATGTTGTGTAGCAGGGTCTTTACTGCCTCAAGATGTAAAAGCTCTTCTTTTATATTTGCAATTCTTAGTAGCATTTATTAAGTAGTAACTTTGTCCTGTATTCCCTTTTGTACTTGTAATGCCCTGTTTATAATAAAACAAATCCTACATATCCATGGATATGTTTTAAGATTCTTAATCTATTCCACAGAATTGTGTCTATTTTCACATCAATATAATGATCTTTTGGTTACTATTATCCCTAAATGTCTTTTGATATCTGGTAGGGTAAGTGCCACCACATTGTTTTTTCAAACATTCTTGGCTTTTATCTTTATATCATTTTAGAATCAACTTGTCAATTTCCATAAAATTTTACTGTTGGGGTTTTAATTGGGATTGCATTAAATGTATAGATTAATTTGAAGAGAGAATTTATGCTTAAAAATATTAGAACATTCTTTTGGGGAACTATGCATATTTCTCCAATTAATAAAATATTCTCTATGTTCTTTAATAAAGTTTGTAAGTTTTTTCCATAGAGTACTTTCATTATTAGGACATTTTATGCTAGAGGACTTTATCTCAAACAACTGGCTGCTGTTGATAATGATATCCTATGTTCCATTATCTTTTCTTTATGGATTGATTGGTGGCTATATTGGGTCTTTATTGCTGCTCACAGGCTTTTTCTAGTTTTGGGAGCAGGGGCTACTCTTTAGTTGCAGTGTGCAGGCTTCTCTTGCTGTGGATCACAGGCTCTAGGATGCCCAGGGTTCAGTAGTTGTAGTGCATAGGCTTAGCTGCCCCTCAGCATGTGATATCTTCCGGGATCAGGGATTGAACCCATGACCCCTGCATTGGCAGACAGATTCTTAACCACTGGACCATCTGGGAAGTCTCCATTATATTTTCTAAAGTGCATTTAACTACTGTGTAGGAATTACTTCCATTTGCTAAGTTTGTGTCTGGCCACCTTAAATGCCTCTCTTACTGATACCAATAACTTACATGTGATTTTTTTTTTAATTTAACATATATTATTTGAATCTGTCATAGCATCAACAAATTTTAGTAATTTTGATGATGTGTGATACATAAACATTTGATTTATAATATTCTGGAAGAAAGTAAACCTATATTAAGAGCACTATTGCTCCCTCAACTGCTGATTTGTCAAAGAGCTGTGCTGCCTTTGTAGTAGATGCCGGAAGTAAACTTCCTGGATTCTCACTGGATGTGGTTCACTGTGTTGGTTGGATGTGGTGCATCTTCACACAACAGCAATCATCTGCACCTCACATTTGAGGACTACTAGATAAGAAGTGCAATTTGTGTCTAGTTTGCAAGTATTTTTCCTGGGAAAAAACAGTTTTACATTATTTATTGCTGCTTTTTCTTTCCTGAATTAGCTCAGGTTACTGTGGTTACCTGTATTTTCTATGTGTCCCTGAATTCCCACTTGTTCATTCAGCCAGTATGTAGGAAGCTTGTATCATATGTCACTGTGGGTGTAAGCACTGAGATTGTAGAATTAAATAACACTCAGTCCTTCTCTTCAAGGAGCTTATTGTCTAGTCAGAAAATCCCACAAGTGATGAATGATTGTGATTCAGAATTCCTGAGTGTGAACCATGATTAAACAGCATGATTATACCAGTAATGGGAAATTCAAATCAGGGCTTGAATTTTAGATATAATGCTACTGAGAGTTTGAAATATATCTAGAAAATGCTTGCTATTCCTCATTGCTTCTGACTTGTGAATATTGATTGGATCAGAGAATTTTAAATTTGAAAGGGATAATTAGAGATCACCTAGTTCATTGAGCAGATGTCGGAAAAGAGGCCCAGAGAGGCCCTATGCTTTGGTCAAGTGAATAATCTGTGTAAATGCTGCAATGTGAAATTACATCCCTTCTGTCTCTTCATCTAGAACATCTTTCATTATAACACATATAATTTACTCTTCCTCAAATAATGTTCAAACCATTGATATATATTTTTTCAAATCAGTGATTTTTTTGGCCTCAATTTTAAAGCATCATAAAATGTTACTGTTGAGTTTTCAGAATATCTGTCTATTTATATCTATCTATCATCTAGGCCAGAGGCTGTCATAAAATAAAATTAAAATGAAAAGGTTAATCTTTGGTGAATGGATTCAAATTGAAACATACTTGATGTATATTCCAAGTAGATGATGTAGTTGAGTGATATGTAAGGGTTACAGTCTCTGGCTTTGAGTTCCACAAGTGCTTTCAACTTAATTATTCCATTTACAGGTTCTGTGACTTTGGGTAAGTTGTTTACCCTCTCTGAGCCTTAGTCTTTCTTCATTGGTAAGATGGAATGCTGTGCTGTGCTTAGTCACTCAGTAGTGTCCTACTCTTTGTGATCCCATGGACTATAACTTGCCAGGCTCCTCTGTCCATGGGGATTCTCCACACAAGATTACTGGAGTGGAGTGCCATTTCCTTCTCTAGGGGATCTTCCCAACCAGGGATCAAACCCAGGTCTCCCACATTGTAGGTGGATTCTTTACCATCAGAGCCACTAGGGAAACTCAAAATGGAATAGTAATACCTATTACAGGTTTGTTGAGAAGATTAAGTGAGATGTCTAAAAGGATTAACATAGAGCCTAGAGTATAATAAATTCCCTGTAATTATTGGCTATTAAATTGTTAAATATGTATCATTGCCATTGATTTATATCATACATTTATCATACATTTTATCATACATTTAGATGTTTTTTGTACCTGAATTCCTCAAATATACTGAAGTTGCATGTTAGTCTCATCATATTACATTATAGTGTGACTGAAGTAGTTTTGTTTCTCATCAGAGTATAACTTCATGATATTGAAATATGATGTTAAGGTTTATTTATGGTGACAATGTATATATAGGACGATCACTAGGCATCTAGGTATATTTAATAGACTTGAAACTGGTACCTATTCCATTTTAAAGCTGATGATTAATATTATTTCTTTGCTATTAATAGTCTAATTACTCAATCAAATAGATATTGAAACACATGAGCAATAGATGGTTCCTGTTTTTAAGGAGTTTAAAGTATAGTTATGATACAAGTCATAACCATGTGAGAAGGACAACACCTTCAGAACTCTACAAAAGGTATCACAAGACAAATGATTATAATAGGGAAAATAAGGGCTATGAGTATAAGAGAAGGGAAGACTTTTTGACTGGTTAAGCCTGATCTGGAAAACACCCATGAATGAGGATGGATGAGAGCTGGATCATGTTGGATATGGAAGATTTGAAGGTAGAAGGGAGGGGAGTTGAGGGTGGCAGGGGGTGGGGAGAAATTATGTAGGGGAACATTAGTAGATCAACTGGCCTAGAAGAGAGAATTCCTGAAAATTTAGGGTTAAAACCAGACTGTAAAGAATTTTCAACTACTTTAAGTAGGTAAGGTTAAGGCATACCTTAAATTTTGTTTTTCTTGACAATGGGGTATCAGTGAAGTTTTCAAGTAGGGGAGTAAAGTCAGCTAGGGGTATTTTTAGTCTCTTGGCCAAAATATATCTGGAATCTTGGGGGAAAACTAAAGATAGACACATCATTTAGTAGGCACAGTTATAAGGAAGTGAAGTGCTGAGTGGTGGAAATGAAAAGGATGGGAGAGTGCAAGGTGCATTATCATGCCAATTGCCCAGAAAATTGGCTCCTGACTAGAAATGTGACAAAGCAGTTTCAAGCTCAGTGGCAGTCACAGTAACAGGAAAGTCAGCAGCAGGGAATGAGCTTAGGTTAAATTTTTATCAAATTGAATTTGAAATGGTAGCAAGACATGTATGTGGGATTGTTCAGTAGACTTCAAGATCAAGACTAAAAATGGAGATTTGAACATTATCTCTAAGAAGTTAAGGAGACAGCTGGTGGGAGGGAGAAAACAGTAGTGAGATGAAGCTTTAGAAATTTAGAAGTGGAAGGAAGGAATGATGCAGGAAGCAGACTAAAGGGAGGAGGCAACCAGATCAAATACTTTTTTTCTTTTTCCTAAAAGATGGAGAAGGCTTATGAAAAACTGATGTTAGGGATGATGGGGAGAAATTAAAGCTGTTTAAAAGTAAAATGTTGTAGAGGGAGGCCTTAATGTGAACTATGAAATCAAGAGAAGGATAAGATGGAACCCATGATTTTTTTTTAATTGAAGTATAGTTGGTTTACATTTCAGGTGTACAGCAAAGTGATTCATATATATATATATCCTTTTTCAGATTCTTTTCTATTATAGGTTATTATAAGATATTTAATATAGTTCCCTGTGCTACGCAGTAGGTCCTTGCTGTTTATTTATTTTATACATAGTAGTGTGTGTCTGTTAATCCCAAACTCTTAGTTTACCCCTTCCCTACCCTTTCCCCTTTTGTAACCATATATTTGTTTTCTATGCCTGTGTATCTGTTTTATAAATAAGTGCATTAGAATTGCTTATGGATTCCACATATAAGTGATATCATATGATGTTTGTCTTTCTCTGTCTGATGTACTTTACTTAGTATGATAATCTCTAGGGACCCACAATTTGATAACTGTTTTCTTTGCACTGTCCAGGGCAACATCCTATCAGACTTTGCATAGCATTTATGAGACATTTTGCTCAGGATAACAGTTTGCATGAGGCAGAAAGGATTCTGTACTATATATTTTTCAACTTTTCCTTGGGTAAGATGGTCAAATAGAACAGAGCTGCAAAATGGTGCTTTTGCCTCTTTTTCCAAAAACAATAAAACCCCAAATCTGGATTCTATGTCGTATTGTGCTTATATGTAAGATATTTTGCCTCTTAGGTTATGCTGACAAGATAAAGAAAAATGTTAGCCTTTCCTGACACAAAATTAGGAAAATGAATTTGTCAACTGCTGAAGTATTGTTAGAGTGCTGGGGTTTGGATTTGCAGTGTTTGATGTCACAATTAATTTATCATTGTCAAAGTAGGACTTCCTGCTTTTGACCCCACACCAAAAAAGCGTAAAAGAGTTTACGAAGAAAAGCTTCTTGAAAGTCAAATGGCTCATCCAAAACAGCATTTTAATGATTTAAGTAAAAATGAATCAGAAACATGTGGATTTAATTTCCCTTAAAATTCACATGGGTCTAAGACTTAAAGGAAAATAGTACTTGGCACAATGTGTTTAGGATTTGGTTAAACTCAAAACATTTGAAAAACTCTTTGGAACACTGGATGACTTCGAAATACATCTGGGTTTGCCCATCCATTTGGGCATGGTTACAAAAGCCTCATCTTTCGTGGTACTAGTCAAACATTCTATCAACATGCTTCAGTTTTCAAAAGGCTTAATTAGGATGAAATCAACAAATTTTATTGATTGCCAACTATGTGCAATCAATAAAGTAGAAAGATACAACTTTTCCCATTCCACAGCTGGGAAATCTTGGCTGGAATGTGGTCAAGGGAAATCCCCACACAGGCAAAGTCAGAGCGGGCCACTAGCATGGTCCTGTGGGAGCTAGAATTCTATTACATCAGCCATTCCTATTCATATCCTCCAGTGTTGTAGCATCCCATTCAATTTCAAGAGCATGAAAAAAAAGCATAAAAAGTTATGTTATATGGCACTGAGTTGGTAATCAAGTATTGCTTTCTGGTTTTTAAAACCATTACTTTAAAAGGTCATTTTGGTGTGTGTTGAAAAGGCAGTACATGCGTAAAATGTCACACTGGGGATGTTAATTAAAATATGTAAAGAAGACCATGAAAATGAAGAAAACCAGTGGTTGGCAAAGTAACCTCTTTGCAGTTGCAACCCCATCTAACCCACGTGGCAAGCCCAACTGTTAGCAACTCAGTGGCAAGGGGATTTGTAATGAAACCCACAGAGGTTCTGCTGAAATGTACTCATATTATTTATAGCCAATTATATTAGTCCCTAAACTGAGTGACACCTAGGGAGATAATTGAATTTCTTAGATTTCTCTCTTTACACTCACTGCCATGATCAGAAAAACACAATTTTGAATGCTCCTCTCTCTTAGGGTAAGACCACGCAATCCATGTAATTGGATAAGTCTCCAGGGAAAACTGGCTTTTCCAACTGCATTTTATAAAAAGCTTTATGGAAAGTTGGCCTACATTTTTTGGGTAACTTTTTCAAGAGATGAAAATGATGCAACTTGAAATAATCTTTTTGTTTTTACCCGGGGAAGTTTATGAACACTAATCAAACAAAAAGCATGGTTTAAGGAAGCTGCTTCATAAGGTCTAGGCTACATGGAAGAAATAGCCTTTAGAAAAGGACAGCAGTAGTTGTTTGAAAAACAGTTAAAATGCAACTCAAAAAGTTATTCACCCCTCCCCCCAAAAAAGAAAATTCCAAATTATCGTGATTATTAAACAGACCTTGGGAGAGGCTGTCATATACAGTGCCTTAGGTAAGTGTGATCAATTTCGATAACCAGTCCACAGGCTGTAAAAAACAAAAACAGCATGTTAACATATACAGATATTGAGAAATCTCTATCTAGATTTCATAGAAAAGTTTATACAGCTCTTCTCATCTCTTTCATATTTGTGTTTTTTGATGACCATCTGACATTCTTGGCAAACTTAAAGAGGAAATCAACTCTAGATATAATACCCATCACTTTAATTTAGCAAATTTGAGATCCTGAGATTTGAGACTATTGGAGGAAGCAAAGCAGTATGTCTTTCATTAAAGGAGGCAGAAAGGTTAATGGAGACTTCTGCATTACTCAGAGCAAGATTTCTTATGCTCCCTTAGCTGAAGCTGTATTATTCTCTTCTGCTCTGCTGAGGAGAAATGAAAATATCCCCCACAAAAGTGGGTAAATATACGAGTATTTAGAAGGTAAGACCTTTTTTGGTGTTGTTAAAATCCTTATGGACTTTCTTTGTTTTGCTGCTGTTGCTGTGCAAATGCTAAGGGATCAGTGGTCTTTTTCTTCTAGGAGGACCAAAGAAATAGCCGATGAATACATTACAGGCAATAGGCCACGTAACAGTCATGGGAAACATTTTATTTCTTCAATTAATTATATAATGAGGCTAGTCATTCATGGCACTGATTTTGCCCATGGAAGCCTGTTTTTTTTTTCCAGCTAGGAATAGAGGAGATGTATATGTATGTATATATATATGTATATATATATATATATATATATATACACACACACACGCACATACATATACATACATATATATATTATATATATTTCCTCCCTTTGGTATGAATTAAAGCCTCATTTCCCCCTCCTCTCTTATTTCCACATAAATTAATTCTACAATTTAATAAACTAACAGGTGGTTCCACTTCAGGCTGAGCAGATGTTAGACTGAATGAATGGAGACCCCTCTTGTGTTCAATATATCCCTGAGCTCTTTCTTTCTTTATCTCTTCACTTCTCCCTTTTCTTCCCCTCACCCCATTTCTGCAAGATTTATGAGCAGCTACAGTATGAGCTGTTTTGTTTGAGCAATATGAATATTGATGACTGACACGTGCTGATTTTAGATGTATTAGTGACATTCATAATCCTGAATATGTAGACATTTTTCACCAGATAATGAGGTACCAGATTGCCATAGCAGGAAATTCTCTTCTCTTAGTGCTTATAAGTAGATAATTTCTATTACTTTACAGATGGGACTCTAAATTGGAAGCTTATTTCAGAAGAAGTTAGGGAAAATATAAAATTAGATTTACAATTCAAACAATTCCTATGTTGCTCAGAACTCTGATATATTACTTCAGTGATATCTTTGACTCACTTTGTGGTCATTTCTGAGAAATAACCTCTCAGTTTAAAAAGAAGAGCCTCTTCCTCTTCAGGTCTAACTTAGAAATGATTCCATGTTCTTTCTAAAGTTTCACAGAGACTTTGTAAACAACGCAACAGAGAAGTGAGTCAAGAGAATTATTACTGCCGACAAATCCTCTTTTAATTGTCCACCCAGGGAATTGCCTTCTGACAATATTCAAAATAGTGATCTTTAGGTGAAAACTATTTTTATATGAATATCACACATATATTTATGCTTCTGACATAATTTCAGGTGGTATTTAATAAAGACATATTTTTCTGGATCCTGCTTCTGATTCCTTACTAAAAATACACCTGGATGCTTATAGCATGTTTCTGGCTCTCCCAACACTTCAGTGAAAGTAATTTTCTCCCCTTGGGGCCAGCTAGATATAGTGAAGACATTGCTGATGGAAGAAAAAAGTCATCCTCAGCCATTGGGATGGGATTGATATTATCCATCCCATTCTTGGCTTTCCTCTTTCATTCTTTTTCTTAAGGCTCACCCTTCAGTAAGAAAGGAAACTACAAAGCAAAAACATAGAAGATGTGATTTCTTTCAGTATTGGGATAGGTCTCTCAGTCATCCTAGATTTTTTCTTGGAAAAGTAAACTTCATCTCCATCACTAATTATAAGTAAGCTCTCTGGAAAGTTACTTATATTATAATCAGTTTCTTCCACTATGAAATGGAGCTGTCAGGATTTGTGGGGATGAAGAAGGCTCTAAGAACACAAAGTTAGTGAATGAGCCAAAGTGTGGTATGGAAGGAAATTCCCCCTGACCAATTGCATATAAAGACCCACAGCCCCTCTACCTTCTCTGGTCTTATTCCGCCTCTTTATTATCATTGGTTTCAACAGCTTCCTTTAATATCCACTCCCTGATTTCTGTTGTTCCTCTCCTTGACTTTATCTATCAGGCTTATAGGATACCTAAAATTGATTTGACCAAGTGATTCTCATCTCTTATATCCTTTACTTGACTTTCTGTTCATTACTGCAATTGCTTCCTAAATCTTGACCTCTGAGTTCTTGAGTCCAGGCCAATAGCATTTCCTTCTCCAAGCCTAACTTCAGCTCTGATAAATTCTTCCTAACAAGCTTAGGATCAAGGACTTGAGGCCTGTCCCCTGGTAGAGGCTAGTGCCCTCTGAATTGCCATTTCTCAAATGATGGAGAATTAAAATGTTGCTAAGAACACTATCAAGTACCTGTAATATTCTAGACTCTGATAGGAATTTTATATGTTATTTCTACTCTTAGGTTTTACCTCTAGCCTAATGAGATTATATAGTGTCATGGTAAGAGTGCAAACTAAAGTTTGGATCTTTGGATTTGAATTCTAGTCACACTTATTAACTGTGGGACGTTGAGCAACTTAAAATCTTTGTGCTTCAGTTTTTAAAAAATCTGTGAAATGAGGATAATACTGGTGCCCATTATATAGAGTTTTTTGATGATTAAATGATTTGAAACAAAGAATGTGCTTAAAATAGTACCTGGCACAGAGAAAAGCTTTTAGCTATTATTATTACTGTTTCAGGTCAATGTTCTTTTGAAGTGTAAGTACATAAAATACCATTCTTTGTTACTTTGTTTAGATTTGTTTTCAATTACTTATTTAATAAAATAGTAGATTACATTTTCTTTTGAATAAGCTCTGTTCATTTCTGTTTGTAATGAAAAACGAAGCCCTGGCGATATCCTGATGGTATTGCTATTTTACATTCTTTCTATTTCCCATGGACTTCCTCTGCCAAACAAGAATATTTTTGTTCTCTTGAGAAAAGAATTAGAAAATAGAAGCAAACTGCACCCCTCCCTAAACTGGCATATTACCTAAACATACAGTAAATTCAATCCTCTGATGGATGCAATTAGGCAAGACCCAGGATCCAGATGAATGGTGTCAAGTATTTTGCTTCTGTTCTACTGACATTTCTATGTCTAAGGTATCAGTATCTGATCTTGACTAGACAATATCTAAAGTGGTGAGATATAAATTCCATAGAGATGATTCATTTGACAAGTGTTTATTGAACACCTACTCTGTTTTATACACTATCCAGAAGGGTTCAGTCAATAAGACAGGCAAGGTCAGTGTCCTCTCCACTCTTCTAAAATGGAAAATGATACAATGAAGAACAGAAAAGATGGTTATATGATGGTGAGTGATGGGGTAGCTTAACTGGGTAGTCCTTAGATGTAGTGGGCAAGGAGATGAGAAAAAGGAGCCAGCCATGTGAAGACTTGGGGAGTGAGGGGTTTAAGCAGAGAACAGATCACATTCAAGCAAATGTCCTGAAGTAGAACTGAACATGCTCTATTGGAGGAAACAAAAATTCACTGAGGCTGGAGGGACATGAGAGTTTTGGAGTAAAATAAATTTTTTCCACTTCTTTCATTTTTATATATTTTTATTAACTTTGTGGTTCACTTTTTAAACAACTTAATTGAGATGTAAATCACATACTGTAAAATTTATCCAATTAAAGTGTACAATTTAATATTTTCAGGAAAATCACACAGTTGAGCAACTATCACCACAGTCAGTTTTAATAACATTTCCATGGTCCCCAAAAGAAGCCACATACCCATCTGCAGGCTGTCACTTCTCACTGCCCACCCCTCCAAACATACCAGCTCTTAGCAACCACTGATCTCTTTCTGTCTGAATGGATCAAGTGTTTCATTTTGATCCATTTATCTTTGGAATGCTATAGGCCAAACATATCAGTATTAAAAACAATACTTTTGCTAAATCTATCTGCAGTAGAAGGGGAGGTTCAGGGTGCATAAAATACTGATAACAAATAACTTAGACATAAAATATTTCAGTTTAAAATATAATATGAAACTTGCCAAAGAAAACATGCAATTAAACATCTCTGATTTTTTTGTGTGTGTGGCTATAAAGAGGTTTTAAAATAAAATTGTCATGTTACTACCAGTGGTTTGTTTAAAGACAATATGTCTTCTTTTAGAAGTTGTAATCATTAATTCTTTCAGTGTTTTCTCTGCCCACTTTCAAATGCCTGTTGTTCAAGTCTTTTATGGGTGCCAGATTTTATTAACAAATTTAATCCTGAATATTTTTATTTTGTTTTGAGTTGATGTAGATTCCTCATGATTAGATAATAAATGACTATAGACAGAATTAGGATGTAATTCCTAACTTACAGGTGAAAAATTTATGGTAGTTCTGTTGTCATTATGGTCTGAAGGGTGAATGCTATCATTGGATAACCTTCTAATCAATAAGCTCAGGAAGATCTGGGGTCCAACTCATTCGTTACACACACCTATGAACTAACTTGGCTGTCATCATTTCGTCTATAGTTCAGCTGCTTTTGATTTTATTATATAAGTTTTATAAATACACACTCAAATTCTCAAAATCATAATTTTGTGTTAACTTAGGCACTAACAACTACTTTTGGTATATAAAAACATACAGAAATAATGAACTTCTATCATATAAAAAATAGTGAAAGACTAAACTTCCCTTATTCTCATAGTTAAGGATTAAATTACAAGCTTAATTTGCTGATTGAAAAAACTCCTATCTAGTAGACTGCAATGCATCCAGTGATATGTGCTGTTTATATAAATAGCATGGAGGTTAATTCAGACCATTTCATGGAAATGGTTTATGCATTGTAATCATGAGTCAATACACAGTTCTCTCTAAATTTAAAACAATGTAAATTAGCCAAGCCAATTTAATTCTTGCCAAGAAAGAGTATTCCTTAAAGCCATGTTTTTCACTTTATTAGGTTAAAGGCAACTATATTCCGTAACTAATAAATGAGAGGATTTATTGAATTTTGAAATGCAGTGATTGTAAGCTATGTTTTTAAAGTTATTTAAACAAGTTAAATATGTTTATAATAATTTCATTTCCTATGTAACTTCTAACTAATGAGAAAAAAATAAGGCTAGGAGAGAATTGGAGTTGGATGGAGTTGGTTTAATCTTTTTCATGGCCAAAGCCAAGTTTAAATCCTGTCCAAATGCCACTTCTCAATCACAGCTTTAAAGGATTAAACATGATTATGGAGCTATTTCTCTACTTTCCTGATACACAAGTTCATGTCAAAGCTATCTTGAAACCTGCCATTGAGTTTCACCCTTGAGGTGAGAAAGTAGTCTGGTGAGTATTTATTTCAAGGAAAGGAGATATATTTGCTTAATACAAACTGGGTAGTATTTAAGCTAATGTTCTCAGCCCTTTTTATTGCCAGATTCATGTGAATATTCTGAACTATAAGAAGATAATTTGTATCAGTGTTTTCTCTTTAAGATTACATTTTTCAGATTTGAGCAGGATTTTCTGTGCTCAAGAAATTTTTGCTTAAATAAGTCTGGTTTTCTGCTTGTTTCATCGAGGAGAAAGGCCTAATTTAGTTACAGTGGTTTTTAAAACTGATCACACCAAGCATATAATGTGCAGTAATTTCTTTGGTAGCACTTTGGTAAAATGTGAGCTCTGAGATGCAAAAATCTTGGTTTAAGATTTTTATTCTCTGTTTTGTTTAGAGTACAGTCTAATTTGAATATTGTTTCTCTGTGATTATCTTTCCTTATTCTTTCTTTTTTTTTTTTTTTGTGAGCATGTACTGTGAAGAGAATCATGTCTTTCCAAGGATATTTTAGTTTTATTTATTCCTAAACTGTCTGTATCGTGGTTGTCCATATTTCCTGATTAAAATATTTGGCTTATTTCCCAATGAACATTTCTATTTGTATAATAGGTACTTTGAGTTTGGATTTAGAAAATATTGGGGACTGCATTCTAAACTTGCCTTCCCCCACCGCAATGTGATGGCAGAATCTGGGCCAGTTTTCTCTGTGCTTTGCACCACACTTCCTATGCCTGATGCCTCACATGGCAGTTCTGGGAGGGAAAGTGCACCTACCCTCTTTTAAACCACTGACGTCCTCTCTGGGCAGAACAGACCGGAGTTTCAGATGCCTGTCAGTAGCAATGATGGTCTGTTGCAGGGCTTGTTTGAAGGAGAGTGTTGCTAGAAGTGCTGAGTCAGCCTGCCTCCTTTGGTATTTAAAGGAGACTTTGGAAACAGTAGCTGCTGGGAAAGCTATTTCTTCAAGAATTTTTTGAGCTTTGTTCTGGTGATAAACCTGCCACCTGATAAGTACTAAGTAGTAAGTGTGCGTTTTCAAGATAATGCCACAGCAAAAAGGTGGTCATTACATGCCACCAAAGGAAATGTATTTGACTTTAGGTTTTAAATAGAATGTTCATTAGAAAACATACTTTAGGGATGCCAGAGGGTATTTCACAACAGTTAGGGTGTTCCTACCAGAGACGCTTCCTCCTTTAGCATGGGGGTACCTAGAATCATGAATAAACATGTATGCAAGATTCTCCTGAATTTGTTAAATAACTATTGATTAGACATTTACTATATGCATAAACTGTGCTAGGTATAGAGGATACAATGATAAATAAGTCATAGCCTAGTCTGCAAAGATTTCCACACAAGGGAAAGACATGAAAGCAAATGAGTACAATAAAAAATGATCAAGTATTCGATTAGGATTATGCATGGGAAGTGGGAGTGTAATAAAGAGGGCTTGATCTTTTCCTGTAGAGCAAGAAGGGAACCAGGAGAGATTTGGGGAAGTGTCAGACTTCAGCTGAACCCAGACAAATGCATGGTGTGGGTACTCACAGGGAGAACATTTGGGAAGGGCTATACCAGGGCCAGTGACTTGTAGGCGGGGGAGGTCTACAGCTGTTTTGAGAAGAATTTGGTGGGAGATAAAGCTGGAGATGAGCTTCCCAGGTGGCTTGGTGGTAAAAGAATCTGCCTGCTAATGCAGGAGACACAAGAGACATGGTTTCAATCCCTGGGTGGTGAAGATCCCCTAGAGGAGGAAATGGCAACCCACTCCAGTATTCTTGCCTGAAAAATCCAATGGACAGAGGAGCCTTGCAGGCTACAGTCCATGGGGTCTCAAAGAGTTGGACATGACTGAGGACATATCTTCTTCTTCAAAAGCTAGAGACAAAGGCAAAAGGAAGATCATAGAGGACTTGGTAAGCCATGATGAAAATCTATACTTGTCTAGTTGGTAATGGAATTTAAGCAAGGGAGTAGCATTACCATTTTGCATTTTTTTTTTTTTTTTCTTTAAGAGAAGGGAGCCAGCTTGTCACTTAGGAAATCAGTTAAGAGACCAAAGCACCTGCCCAAGAGAGAAAGCAGAGAGCTGGTATTTAGGTAGTTGCAGACTGCAGGGAGGATGGGAGGAGGTGGTTTGGAGAGATGTCATAGAATAGAATGTATAGGTCTTGGTGACCAGTTGATTGCAGGAGAGAGACTAGGATTCCAAGATTTCTGGTCTGCGTGGTTGAGTAGATCACTGGGCCATTCACTAAGATGAAGACACAGTTAAAACTATTGGATAAGTTCATATAAAGAATATTAATGAGTTCAATATAGGATTAATGGTGAGTTCTTTTTTCTTCAAGAATACCTAGTAACCTGATAATTCAAGGCCTCTCAGCACTTTCTTGTCTTCATCTGCCAAGATGTGCAGGTTGTTGAAAGTGGATGTGTGCTTATCTTGATGTGAATGTGTGTGATACTGCACAAATGTTAGCCCTGAGAATTTTGCTGTCTGCATTCACAGTGACTTTTTCTAGCAACTCCAGGCAACTGTCAAAGCCCTAGTGAAGTATACAAATATAAGTTGGAGGTTTTATGAAGGGATGAGAATTTATGCATGAGTTACCATGCCATTTTTTAAAAGTCTTAGTTTTTACAGTATAAATAAATATAACTGATTATAGTAACTTTTAATGTGTATGTGTCTCTTTAAGCTTTAAAAAATACATGAAAGAATGTGAATTGTCCCCTAGGATACCAACAATAGAAAGCAATAGTAATTAAGCAAAAAACAAATTAATTGACATGGATGTGTTGGGGCTAATATAAATCTTGTGCAATCGGCATAAAGGAATTTGTTATTTTCAAAACAGAACTAAATCTCTTTTCCATTATAGATTTAATTTAAGTAACATGATAAATAGTGGTAAATTGAACTTTATTATGTATTCATGAAATGCAGTTTAGTACAATTGTTATTTCTGGCATTTGTGGTTTAAAGATATTCCCTTATGGGTAGATGTTATTTTTAATGTGCAAATTCAGAAATAATGACCTCCAGTTCCACTGGTGAATTAGGGCTGATATATACACATGGACAATAAGGGGGAAATGGTCTCTAATTCCTGGCTTTATGAACATTTCTAGTGCAATCTGTGATCCTTTAAAAACTGACATTAAACAAATTATTTTAGGTTACAACTGTATTGCCAGTGAAGAGAAAAGTAATAAAGTAAATATTTTCCAAGGTTCTTAAAAGAATGATATTTGACAAGGACATACCTGAAGGGGGAAAACTCACTTACTAAGAACAGGTTATTGAAAAATCTCAGCACAATTTAAAAAAAAAAACAGATTAAAATTCTCATGAAATGATGCCTTACTGGCAAGTTCAGAATGTAAAATTGGAAACCCAAAAGGAATGGATAAACAGATAAACAACACACACCAAATAATTTCTACAAGCCTCTCAGAAGGAAACTTCAAGAAAAAGGATGGCACGTTGTCTTTTTATTTAGCTTAATTCTTTTCAGCTCTAGGAAGTTTGTTGGATAGATAAACCAATAGGTAGAACAGTGTTAAAAAAAAAAAAAAAAGAAGAAGAAGAAAAAAAAGGACTTCAGGAGGCCCCCGTGCATGCATGCCAAGTCTTACCAGTCATGTCTGACTCTTTTTGATCCCCCAGGATCTTCTGTCCATGGGATTCTCCAGGCAAGAATATTGGAGTGGGTTGCCATGCCCTCTTCTAGGGGATCTTTCCAACCCAGGGATCCAACTCACGTCTCTTGCATCTCCTACTTTGGCAGTTGTGTTCTTTACCCCTTTTGTTGTTGTTTTGCTCAGTTATGTCTGACTCTTTGTGACCCCATGGGCTGCAGCATGCCAGGCTTTCCTATACTTCACCATCTCCTGGAGCTTGTTCAAACCCATGTCCATTGAATCAGTGAAGCCATCCAACCATCTCATCCTCTGTCGCCCCCTTCTCCTCCTGCCTTCAATCTTTCCCAGCTTCAGGGTCTTTTCTAATGAGAAGGCTCCTCACATCAGGTGGCCAAAGAAGTGGAGCTTCAGCTTCAGCATCAGTCCTTCCAAAGAATGTTCAGGGTTGGTTTCCTTCAGGACTGACTGGCTTGATCTCCTTGCAGTCCAAGGGACTCTTAAGAGTCTTCTCCAACATCACAGTTCAAAAGCATCAGTTCTTTGGCCCTCAGCCTTCTTTTTGGTCCAACTCTCACATCCATACATGACTACTGAAAAAACCATAGCTTTGATTATATGGACCTTTGTTGGCAAGTAATGTCTCTGCTTTTCCATACGTCTAGGTGTGCCACAGCTTCTTTTCCAAGGAGCAAGCGTCTTTTAATTTCATGGCTGCAGTCACTATCCGCAGTGATTTTGGAGCCCAAGTATTTACCACTAGTGCCACCTGTGAAGCCCAGAAAGTTCATACTAAATGGTGTATGGTGTGAATTCCCACCAATTTTTTCTTATCAGACCAAGAATGACTCTTCTCCTAAAGCTGAGTTCTGATGACTATTTGACCCACTTCTTTCAAAAAATCTCTTCTGGGGAATATTGGATGGTTGATTTTGACTTTCATCTGATCATTCATTGCAATTTGTAAAAATTAGATCAGGCATGCATATAGACTGAAATCCACAGCTGTTCTTCAGGAGTGGGGTGCCTGAGATTGGAAGAATGGAGAAGTTTATCCACTTGTGACAAATGTTTGTGGAATGTGAGGCCTATTTTGGGCACTGTGATCTTGCTTTTTCTGCATGTCTGTGGTCATCTCTGGAGGCAGTCAGGTGTGTGGATGCAATGCTTAAATCCTGTTCTACTATGAAGAATCATGTAGGAGGATTTTTTATATCTGACAAGGTATATACAGGCAAAGTGACTGCTGAGGTAGGCCATTGGATGGAAAAGCTGGTCTAGAGATGGAAAACTTCAGTTATAGGAATCATCCCAGCGTTATCATTCTCAAAGTTTTCCTTCGAGCAATGACCCCGAGATTCATTAATCAGAGTTCTGCTTCTTTCCTAAAGGGATAATTTAGCACAGGTACTCTGGCCTTTATCCACAATTCAGACACTCCAGAGGTTGGGAAAGTGGAAACTATTTCCATAATTTATTTTTGGCAAAACCTGACCTCATCTGAACTTATTTGATAGAACAAACTGACCTGAAGTTACATAAGGCTATGTATAGCATTATCTCACTTACTGTAAATACTCATGCATTTTGATTACTGGGTACTGCCTCAGATTCTACTCGGAGTGTGATATAATATATAATATGGGCTTCCCAGGTGGTACTAATGGTAAAGAATCTGTCTGCCAATGCATGAGATGTGAGGGACATGGGTTCGATCTCTGGGTTGGAAAGATCCCCTGGAAGAGGGCATGGCAACCCACTCCAGTACTCTTGCCTGGAGAATCCCATGGACAGAGGAGCTTGGTGGGCTACAGTCCATAGGGTCAGAAAGAGTTGGACATAACTGAAGCAACTTATCATGCATGCATGCATGAACGCTTCATTAACTTCCTAAAACTTGAAAAATTCTGAGTTCTGAAACCCGTCTGTATCTCAGGGTTTTAGATAAGGGAAGGATCTGTACTGTGGAGCTGTAACCACAAATGAGTCTTAATTTTCCTTTTTCTGCATACAAATACCTACTAATAATGTCCTTAAGGATAATTTGTTTGGGGAAGTTAAATAGTCTTTCTAAAATTTGATTTAAACTATTAATTTGCTTAGCAAAATCACATATTGCACATCAGCAAATTCAGCTCTGTTGTGGTAAAATTATCACAAGTTATAAATTAGTTGCATTTGAATTAATGAGGTTTTATTATAAACACAAAGCAGCATTAGTTCTAATGCATGATTTTCATTAGTACAAAAAAGACTACATAAAGCTGAAGAAATGGGGGGAAAAGAACCAGAATTGCCTATGTTGTGTGCCCTAGAAGCATTCAAAGCCTTGCTAGAGCTTTTTTTTTATTAATAAGGGGCTGCAAATATGTTTATATTGCCTGCCCAGGTTGATTTGGATTAAGACTGCAACAGAATCCTTTCAGTTCCAGTGGGCTATGTGTTATTCTAGGATGTCCATTCCCTTATTCTTAATATACCAAGTGTTTTCCCAACAGAACAAAGAGGAGACAGATGATTCTTCCTGTCTTCTTTTTTTTTTATTGTTGTTTAATGAAAGGACAGGTGAAAGCATGGGATCCAAAGGGCATTTCGCAAAGTGCAAAAGCAGGTAAAGCTCAGGGAAGATAAGAGAAGAATTGGAGGGCTGAAGGAGAGGTGGGTTGTCAGGGGTAGCAGGAAGATGGAGTTGGGGAATGGGCTGCACAGGTGAGCATTGGGACTGAGGGTCTAGACTGGGGTGATCCCACTGCAATCTACTTTGTTCAAAAATCTGTTTGCTTGCAAAGAGGAGCTGCGTGTTTAGTTCCTACCAAGTAGAAGGAGGTAGTCTGTCTTTTAACCATAAATCCACACATAAATACTCTAGGATAATCCCTTTACTAGACAAAAATCGTTTTTATCCTGAAGCTTATGAAGATGTGGCTCTTTTAAAATCTTAGCCAACTCACCTTTCTCTTTTTCCTTGTGGTTCGGGACTCTTTTTCCGGTTTCTCTTTCAAGGGAATGTTGTGACTGTTTTTCTCCAAAGCATGCACTCATACGGAACAGCGGGCAGAGGTTGCAGTCTCCTCACAAGAAGGATTTGAGGAGAGTGTTGATGTAAGCGGATTGGCTCTTTACATCAAATACGCTGTAACAGGGGCCCTGGTAACAACGACCTCCCAAATACCGAGGAGTCCGAAGGATGGCGGGAGACCAGCTCACCCACCGAGATGCTATTAGAGCTGGAATAACTTCTGTGGCAGAGCTGTCTTCAGTTCTGTGGGAAACTTGCAGGCCTGGCTTTGCCGTACACAGGCATCCAGGTTTGGCCAGATAGCTGTACTCAGGCCTGTGGAAACATGCCTGCTTCCACTCCACCCCACTGCACAGATTGATATGATGGAGGCTTCACAAGGTTTTGTCACAGGAAAGATGAGAGAAAACCCCCACCAACCAGAAAGACTGCACACGGTCACATGCCTTGGTTAGAATATTTTTTCTATGAGGTGGAAAGAAGATAGGCAGAGCAATGTATTACAGGATCTCAGAGGGAGGTTATGACATGAAAACTCATTATACTGTAAAATAATAGAAAATTTGCCAGAAAATGTAAAATATTCATTTGGGGGTATTAAAGAAAGAGCAAGGGTTGTGTTTGAAGCAGGGGGTAGAAGGTGTTGGGAGTGTTTGGCCTGAGTCCAGGCAGCCTTCAATTCACTTTACTGCTGTTGGTTATCATTTGGAAAAAATAAAAGTCTAATTTGATAATGTCTTATTTACAGAAATCAGCGAGTTCCCTGTGGCCTCCAGGATAAGGTCCTGGCATACAAGGCTTTTTACATGCTGATTCCAACTTAAATGTCTGTCTGGTCTCCTATCACCTCCTCCCTGCCCATCCCTGAGGGCATTTGCACATGAACCTGCCTTGGTGATAGGTCGCCAGACCTTGGATACCTTGGACAGGTATACTCCTTCTTACTCCTACTTTGTCCTCCTTTTGGCAGATTCTACCTCATTTTCAAGGGCTTAGTTCGAAGTCTACCTCTTCAATGGAGTCTTTTCGCTCATTAATTCATTCCACAGATAGTGACTAAGTGTCAGGCACTGGGCTGGGCCCCAGGGTACAGGGAAATGATGGACAAGATGATCCAGTCCATGCTTCTCAAAAGCATCTTGTCAATCAGGGAAGGAGTCCTAGAGGAAACTACTGTCAAGATGAGAGCTGAGGGCTCAGGAGGCCTTAGCCAAGTGAAGGCTGTGTGGCAGGTACGGTGCAAACCGGTATCACAAAGAGCTTGATGGCCTGCTGTGATTCATTCTTCTATCAAGTTGTGTTGTAACAAGACGTTTGCTGTCCCCAGTTTCATTCCCAGTCTGAGAGCTCCTTAGAAGTAAGACCAAGGCTTAGTTTCTTCTGTGTCCCCAGAATCCAATCCGATGCCTGGTATTAAAGACTATGGCTCAGCTGGGTTAGTAGAAATTGGGGAAGCACAGCCATAACTAAGACTTCTGCTGTCATATAAGATTATGACAGGGGTAGCAACTTCACATATATTAAATGGCAATCCCATATTTTGTTTGCTGTATTCCATCAGCTAGTAAAGTAATTTCTTTTTTTTTAAATTTATTTAATTTTTACTGAAGGATAATTGTTTTACAGAAATTTGTTGTTTTCTGTCAAACCTCAACATGAATCAGCCATAGGTAGGCATATATCCCCTGCCTTTTGAACCTCTCTCCCATCTCCCTCGCCATCTCACCCCTCTAGGTTGATTCAGAGCCCCTGTTTGAGTTTCCTGAGACATACAGCAAATTCCCATTGCCTATCTCTTTTACTTATGGTAATGTGAGTTTCCATGTTACTCTTTCCATACATTTAACCTTCTCCCCTCTCCCCATGTCCATAAGTCTATTCTCTATGTCTCTTTCTCCACTGTTGCCCTGTAGATAAATTCTTCAGTACCATTTTTCTAGATTCCATATATATGCATTAAAATACAATATTTATCTTTCTCTTTCTGACTTAAATCACTCTATATAATAGGTTTTAGGTTTACCCACCTTATTAGAACTGACTCAAATGCACTCCTTTTTATGGCTGAGTAATATTCCATTGTGTATATAAACCACAACTTCTTTATCCATTCATCTGTTGATGGATATGGATATCTAGGTTGTAAATAGTGTTGCAATGAACATTGGGAAAGATATGTCTTTTTCAATTTTGATTTCCTCAAGGTATATGACTAGGATTGGGGTTACTGGGTCATATGGTGGTTTTATACCTAGTATTTAAGGAATCTCCATATTGTCTTCCGTAGTGGCTGTATCAATTTACATTCCCACCAACAGTGCAAGAGCATTCTCTTTTCTCCACACCCTTTACAGCATTTATTATTTGCAGACTTTAATTATGGCCATTCTGACCGGTGTGAGGTGGTATCTCATTGTAGCTTTGATTTACATAGCCTTTGACTGTGTGGATCACAATAAACTGTGGAAAATTCTTCAAGAGATGGGAATTCCAGACTACCTGCCCTGCCTCTTGAAAAATATGTATGCAGGTCAGGAAGCAACAGTTAGAACTGGACATGGAACAACAGACTGGTTCCAAATAGGAAAAGGAGTACATCAAGGCTGTGTATTGTCACCCTGCTTATTTAACTTCTATGCAGAGTACATCATGAGAAACGCTGGGCTGGGAGAAACACAAGCTGGAATCAAGATTGCCAGGAGAAATATCAATAACCTCAGATATGCAGATGACACCACCCTTATGGCAGAAAGTGAAGAGGAACTCAAAAGCCTCTTGATGCAGGTGAAAGAGGAGAGTGAAAAAGTTGGCTTAGAACTCAACATTCAGAAAACGAAGATCATGGCACCTGGTCTCATCACTTCATGGGAAATAGATGGGGAAACAGTGTCAGACTTTATTTTTGGGGGGCTCCAAAATCACTGCAGATGTGACTGCAGCCATGAAATTAAAAGACGCTTACTCCTTGGAAGAAAAGTTATGACCAACCTAGATAGCATATTTAAAAGCAGAGACATTACTTTGTCAACAAAGGTCTGTCTAGTCAAGGCTATGGTTTTTCCAGTTGTTATATATGGATGGGAGAGTTGGACTGTGAAGAAAGCTGAGTGGTGAAGAACTGATGCTTTTGAACTGTGGTGTTGGAGAAGACTCTTGAGAGTCCCTTGGACTGCAAGGAGATCCAACCAGTCCATTCTGAAGGAGATCAGCCCTGGGTGTTCTTTGGAAGGAATGATGCTAAAGCTGAAACTCCAGTACTTTGGCCACCTCATGCGAAGAGTTGACTCATTGGAAAAGACTCTGATGCTGGGAGGGATTGGGGGCAGGAGGAGAAGGGGACGACAGAGGATGAGATGGCTAGATGACATCACTGACTCGATGGACGTGAGTCTGAATGAACTCCGGGAGTTGGTGATGGACAGGGAGGCCTGGTGTGCTGCGATTCATGGAGTCGCAAAACGTCGGACATGACTGAGCGACTGAACTGAACTGAACTGAATAATGAGTGATGTTGAGCATCTTTTCATGTGTTTGATAGCCATCTGTATGTCTTCTTTGGAGAAATGTCTGTTTAGGTCTTTAACCCACTTTTTGATTGGGTTGTTTGTTTTTCTGATATTGAGTTGTATGAGCTGCTTGTATATTTTGGAAATTAATCCTTTGTCAGTTGTTTCATTTGCTATTATTTTCTGCCATTCTGAGGGTTGTCATTTCACCTTGCTTATAGTTTCCTTTGCTGTGCAAAAGCTTTTAAGTTTAATCAGGTCCCACTTGTTTACTTTTGTTTTTATTTCCATTACTCTAGGAGGTGGGTCATAGAGGATCTTACTCTAATTTATGTCATTGAGAGTTCTGCCTATGTTTTCCTCTAAGAGTTTTATAGTTTCAGGTCTTACATTTAGGTATTTAATTCATTTTGAGTTTATCTTTGTGTGGTATTAGGAAGTGTTCTAATTTTATTCTTTTACATGTAGCTGTCCAGTTTACCCAGCACCATTTATTGAAGATGCAGTCTTTGCCCCATTGTATATTCTTGCCTCCTTTGTCAAAAATAAGATACCCATAGGTGCATGGGTTTATTTCTGGACTTTCTATCTTGTTCCATTGATCTATATTTCTGTTTTTGTGCCAGTACCACACTGGCTTTATGCCTGTAGCTTGTGGTATAGTCTGAAGTCAGGAAGGTTGATTCCTCCAACTCCATTCTTCTTTCTCAAGACTGCTTTGGCCATTTGGGGTATTTTGTGTTCCCATATGAATTGTGAAATTTTTTGTTCTAATTCAGTGAAAAATGCCATTGGCAATTTGATAGAGATCGCATTGAATCTGTAGATTGCATTTGGTAATATAGTCATTTTTACAAATTGATTCTTCCTACCCAGGAACATGGAATATCTCTCCATCTGTTTATGTCATCTTTGATTTCTTTCATTAGCATCTTATAATTTTCTGTGTACAGTTCTTGTTTCTCCTTAGGTAAGTTTATTCCTAGATGTTTAATTCTTTTTGTTGCAATGGTGAATGGAATTGATTCCTTAATTTCTCTTTCTGGTTTTTCATTGTTAGTATATAGAAATGCAAGTGATTTCTATGTACTGATTTGTATCCTGCAACTTTGCTAAGTTCACTGATTAGCTCTAGTAACTTTCTGATAGTATCTTTAGGATTTTCTATGTACAGTATCAGGTCATCTGTGAACAGTGAGAGCTTTACATCTTCTTTTCTGATCTGGATTCCTTTTATTTCTTTTTCATCTCTGATTGCTGTAGCTAGGACTTCCAGAATTATGTTAAATAATAATGGTGAAAGTGGACACCCTTGTATTGTTCCTGATCTTAGGGGGAATGCTTTCAGGTTTTCACCATTGAGAATAATGTTTGCTGTAGGCTTATCATATATGGCCTTTACTATGTTGAGGTAGGTTCCTTCTATGACCATTTTTTGAAGAGTTTTAGTCATAAATGGGTACTAAAATTTATCAAAGGCTTTTTCTGAATCTATTGAGATTCACTTCAGTTTAGTCGCTCAGTCATGTCTGACTCTCTGCGACCCCATGAACTGCAGCACGCCAGGCTTCCCTGTCCATCACCAACTCCCAGAGTTCACTTAGACTCACGTCCATCAAGTCAGTGATGCCATCCAGCCATCTCATCCTCTGTTGTCCCCTTCTCCTCCTGCCCTCAATCTTTCCCAGGATCAGGGTCTTTTCAAATGAGTCAGCTCTTCGTACCTAGTGACTAAAGTAGTGGAGTTTCAGCTTCAACATCAGTCCTTCCAGTGAACACCCAGGACTGATCTCTTTAGGATGGACTAGTTGGATCTTCTTGCAGTCCAAGGAACTCTCAAGAGTCTTCTCCAACACCACAGTCTTCTCAAGACTCTCAAGAGTCTTCTCTAATACCACAGTTAAAAAGCATCAATTCTTTGGCGCTCAGCATTCTTTATAGTCCAACTCTCACATCCATACATGACCACTGGAAAAACCATAGCCTTGACTAGATAGACCATAGTTGACAAAGAAACGTCTTTGCATTTTAATATGCTGTCTAGGTTGGTCATAACTTTCCTTCCAAGGAGTTCAGTTCAGTTGCTCAATCGTGTCCGACTCTTTGTGACCCCATGAATCGCAGCATGCCAGGCCTCCCTGTCCATTACCAACACCCGGAGTTTACCCAAACCCATGTCCATCGAGTTGGTGATGCCATCCAGCCATCTCATCCTCTGTCGTCCCCTTTTCCTCCTGCCCCCAATCCCTCCCAGCATCAGGGTCTTTTCCAGTGAGTCAAATTTCTGCATCAGATGGCCAAAGTATTGGAGTTTCAGCTTCAACATCAGTCCTTCCAAAGAACACCCAGGACTGATCTCTTTAGGACAGACTGGTTGGATCTCCTTGCTGTCCAAGGGACTCTCAAGAGTCTTCTCCAACACCACAGTTCAAAAGCATCAATTCTTCGGCGCTCAGCTTTCTTCACAGTCCAACTCTCACATCCATATATGACCACTGGAAAAACCATACCCTTGACTAGACGGACCTTTGTTGGCAAAGTAATGTCTCTGTTTTTCAATATGCTGTCTAGGTTGGTCATAACTTTCCTTCCAATGAGTATACATCTTTTAATTTCATGGCTACAACACTATCTGCAGTTATTTTGGAGCCCAGAAAAATAAAGTCTGACATTGTTTCCACTCTTTCCCCATCTATTTCCCATGAAGTGATGGGACCAGATGCCATGATCTTAGTTTTCTGAGTGTTGAGTTCCAAGCCAACTTTTTCACTTTTCACTTTCACTTTCATCAAGAGGCTTTTTAGTTCCTCTTCACTTTCTGCCATAAGCGTGGTGTCGTCTGCATATCTGAGGTTATTGATATTTCTCCCGGCAATCTTGATTCCAGCTTGTTCTTCTTCCAGCCCAGCGTTTCTCATGATGTACTCTGCATAAAAGTTAAATAAGCAGGGGGGCAATATACAGCCTTGATGTACTCCTTTTCCTATTTGGAACCAGTCTGTTGTTCCATGTCCAGTTCTAACTGTTGCTTCCTGACCTGCATATAGGTTTCTCAAGAAGCAGGTCAGGTGGTCTGGTATTCCCATCTCCAGAATTTTCCACAGCTTATTGTGATCCACACAGTCAAAGGCTTTGGCATAGTCAATAAAGCAGAAATAGATGTTTTTCTGGCACTCTTTTGCTTTTTCGGTGATCCAGCGGATGTTGGCAATTTGATCTCTGGTTCCTTTGCCTTTTGTAAAACCAGCTTGAACATCAGAAGTTTATGGTTTGCGTATTGCTGAAGCTTGGCTTGGAGAATTTTGAGCATTACTTTACTAGCATGTGAAATGTGTACAATTGTGTGGTAGTTTGAGCATTCTTTGACATTGCCTTTCTTTGGGATTGGAATGAAAACTGACCTTTTCCAGTCCTGTGGCCACTGCTGAGTTTTCCAAATTTGCTGGCATATTGAATGCAACACTCCCACAGCATCATCTTTCAGGATTTGAAAGAGCTCAATTGGAATTCCATCACCTCCACTAGCTTTGTTCGGAGTCATGCTTTCTAAGGTGAAATCAGATTGATTATACTCTTTGCAGCCAAAGATGGAGAAGCTCTATACACTCAGAAAAAAACAAGACCAGGAGCTGACTGTGGCTCAGATCATGAACTCCTTATTGCCAAATTCAGACTTAAATTGAAGAAAGTAGGGAAAACCACTAGACCATTCAGATATGACCTAAATCAAATCCCTTATTATTATACAGTGGGTGTGAGAAATAGATTCCAAGGAGTAAGCATCTTTTAATTTCATGGCTGCAATCACCATCTGCAGTGATTTTTGAGCCTAGAAAAATAAAGTCAGCCACTGTTTCCACTGTTTCCCCATCTATTTGCCATGAAGTGATTGGACCGGATGCCATGATCTTAGTTTTCTGAATGCTGAGCTTTAAGCCAACTTTTCATTCTTCTCTTTTGCTTTCATCAAGAGGCTTTTTAGTTCTTCTTCACTTTCTGCCATAAGGGTGTTGTCATCTGCATATCTGAGGTTATTGATAATCTTTCCCGGCAATCTTGATTCCAGCTTGTGCTTCCTCCAGCCCAGCATTTCTCATGATGTACTCTGCATATAAGTTAAATAAGCAGGGTGACAATATATAGCCTTGATGTACTCCTTTTCCTATTTGGAACCAGTCTGTTGTTCCATGTCCAGTTCTTTTTTTTTTAATATAAATTTATTTATTTTAATTGGAGGCTAATTACTTTACAATATTGTATTGGTTTTGCCATACATCAACATGAATCCGCCATGGGTGTACACGTGTTCCCCATCCTGAAACCCCTCCCACCTCCTACCCAATACCATCCCTCTGGGTCATCCCAGTGCACCAGCCCCGTGCACCGTGTGTCATGCATTGAACCTGGACTGGCGATTCATTTCACATATGATATTATACATGTTTCAATGCCATTATCCCAAATCACCCCACCCTCGCCCTCTCCCACAGAGTCCAAAAGACTGTTCTACACATCTGTGTCTCTTTTGCTGTCTCACATAGAGGGTTATCAATACCATCTTTCTGAATTCCATATATATGTATTAGTATACTGTATTGGTGTTTTTCTTTCTGGCTTACTTCACTCTGTATAATAGGCTCCAGTTTCACCTACCTCATTAGAACTGATTCAAATGTATTCTTTTTAATGGCTGAGTAATACTCCATTGTGTATATGTACCACTGCTTTCTTATCCATTTGTCTGCTAATGGACATCTGGGTTGTTTCCACGTCCTGGCTATTATAAACAGTGGTGCAATGAACTTTGGGGTACATGTGTCTCTTTCACTACTGGTTTCCTTGGTGTGTATGCCCAGCAGTGGGGTTGCTGGGTTGTATGGCAGTTCTATTTCCAGTTTTTTAAGGAATCTCCACATTCTTCTCCATAGTGGTTTTACTAGTTTGCATTCCCATAAACATTGTAAGAGGGTTCCCTTTTCTCCACACCCTCTCCAGCATTTATTGCTTGTAGACTTTTGGATAGCAGCCATTCTGACTGGCATGAAATGGTACCTCATTGTGGTTTTGATTTGCATTTCTCTGATAGTGATGTTGAGCATCTTTTCATGTGTTTGTTAGCCAAATGTATGTCTTCTTTGGAGAAATGTCTATTTAGTTCTTTGGCCCATTTTTTGATGGGTAGTTTATTTTTCTGGAATTGAGCTGCAGGAGTTGCTTGCATATTTTTGAGATTAGTTGTTTGTCAGTTGCTTCATTTGCTATTATTTTCTCCCATTCTGAAGGCTGTCTTTTCACCTTGCTTATAGTTTGTTTTATTGTGCAGAAGCTTTTAATTTTAATTAGATCCCATTTGTTTATTTTTGCTTTTATTTCCAATATTCTGGGAGGTGGGTCATAGAGGATCCTGCTGTGATGTATGTTGGTGAGTGTTTTGCCTATGTTCTCCTCTAGGAGTTTTATAGTTTCTGGTCTTACGTTTAGATCTTTAATCCATTTTGAGTTTATTTTTGTGTATGGTGTTAGAAAGTGTTCTAGTTTCATTCTTTTACAAGTGGTTGACCAGTTTTCCCAGCACCACTTGTTAAAGAGATTGTCTTTTCTCCATTGTATATTCTTGCCTCATTTGTCAAAGATAAGGTGTCCATTGGTGCATGGATTTATCTCTGGGCTTTCTATTTTGTTCCATTGATCTATATTTCTGTCCTTGTGCCAGTACTGTACTGTCTTGATGACTGTGGCTTTGTAGTAGAGCCTGAAGTCAGGCAGGTTGATTCCTCCAGTTCCATTCTTCTTTCTCAAGATTACTTTGGCTATTCGAGGTTTTTTGTATTTCCATACAAATTGTGAAATTATTTGTTCTAACTCTGTGAAAAATACCGTTGGTAGTTTGATAGGAATTACACTGAATCTATAGGTTGCTTTGGGTAGTATACTCATTTTCACTATATTGATTCTTCCGATCCATGAATATGGTATATTTCTCCATCTATTAGTGTCCTCTTTGATTTCTTTCACCAGTGTTTTATAGTTTTCTATATATAGGTCTTCTGTTTCTTTAGGTAGATATATTCCTAAGTATTTTATTCTTTTTGATGCAATGGTGAATGGAATTGTTTATTTAATTTCTCTTTCTATTTTCTCATTATTAGTGTATAGGAATGCAAGGGATTTCTGTGTGTTGATTTTATATCCTGCAACTTTATTGTATTCATTGATTAGCTCTAGTAATTTTCTGGTGGAGTCTTTAGGGTTTTCTATGTAGAGGATCATGTCATCTGCAAACAGTGAGAGTTTTACTTCTTTTCCAATTTGGATTCCTTTTATTTCTTTTTCTGCTCTGATTGCTGTGGCCAAAACTTCCAACACTATGTTGAATAGTAGTGGTGAAAGTGGGCACCCTTGTCTTATTCCTGACTTTAGGGGAAATGCTTTCAATTTTTCACCATTGAGGATAATGTTTGCTGTGGGTTTGTCATATATAGCTTTTATTATGTTGAGGTGTGTTCCTTCTATTCCTGCTTTCTGGAGAGTTTTTTTTTTTTTATCATAAATGGATGTTGAATTTTGTCAAAGGCTTTCTCTGTATCTATTGAGATAATCATATGGCTTTTATTTTTCAATTTGTTAATGTGGTGTATTACATTGATTGATTTGAGGATATTGAAGAATCCTTGCATCTCTGGGATAAAACCCACTTGGTCATTATGTATGATCTTTTAAATGTGTTGTTGGATTCTGATTGCTAGAATTTTGTTAAGGATTTTTGCATCTATGTTCATCAGTGATATTAGCCTGTGGTTTTCTTTTTTTGTGTGGCATCTTTGTCACGTTTTGGTATTAGGGTGATGGTGGCCTCATAGAATGCATTTGGAAGTTTACCTTCCTCTGCAATTTTCTGGAAGAGTTTGAGTAGGGTAGGTGTTATCTCTTCTCTAAATTTTTGGTAGAAGTCAACTGTGAAGCCGTCTGGACCTGGGCTTTTGTTTGCTCTGATTACAGTTTCAATTTCTGTGCTTGTGATGGGTCTGTTAAGATTTTCTATTTCTTCCTGATTTAGTTTTGGAAAGTTGTACTTTTCTAAGAATTTGTCCATTTCTTCCAAGTTGTCCATTTTATTGGCATATAATTGCTGATGGTAGTCTTTTATGATCCTTTGTATTTCTGTGTTGTTTGTTGTGATCTCTCCATTTTCATTTCTAATTTTATTGATTTGATTTTCTCCCTTTGTTTCTTGATGAGTCTGGCTAATGGTTTGTCAATTTTATTTATCCTCTCAAAGAGCCAGCTTTTGGCTTTGTTGATTCTTTGCTACAGTCTCTTTTGTTTCTTTTGCATTTATTTCTGCCCTAATTTTTAAGATTTCTTTCCTTTTATTAACCCTGGGGTTCTTCATTTCTTCCTTTTCTAGTTGCTTTAAGTGTAGAGTTAGGTTATTTATTTGACTTTTTTCTTGTTTCTTGAAGTATGTCTGTACTGTTATGAACCTTCCCCTTAACACTGCTTATACAGTGTCCCACAGGTTTTGGGTTGTTGTGTTTTCATTTTCACTCATTTCTATACATATTTTGATTTCTTCTGTGATTTGTTGGTTATTCAGCTGTGTGTTGCTCAGCCTCCATATGTTGGAATTTTTAATAGTTTTTCCCCTGTAATTAAGATATAATCTTACTGTATTGTGGTCAGAAAAGATGCTTGGAATAATTTCAATTTTTTTTAATTTACCAAGCTAGATTTATGGCCCAGGATGTGATCTATCCTGGAGAAGGTTCCGTGTGCACTTGAGAAAAAGGTGAAATTCATTGTTTTAGGGTGAAATGTCCTATAGATATCAATTAGATCTAACTGGTCTATTGTATCATTTAAAGTTTGTGTTTCCTTGTTAATTTTCTGTTTAGTTGATCTATCCATAGGTGTGAGTGGGGTATTAAAATCTCCCACTATTATGGTGTTATTGTTAATTTCCCCTTTCATACTTGTTAGCATTTGCCTTACATATTGTGGAGCTCCTATGTTGGGTGCATAGATATTTATAATTGTTATATCTTCTTGGATTGATCCTTTGATCATTATGTAGTATCCTTCTTTGTCTCTTTTCACAGCCTTTGTTTTAAAGTCTATTTTATCTGATATGAGTATTGCTACTCCTGCTTTCTTTTGGTCTCTATTTGCATGGAATATCTTTTTCCAGCCATTCACTTTCAGTCTGTATGTGTCCCTTGTTTTGAGATGGGTCTCTTGTAGACAGCATATATAGGGGTCTTGTTTTTGTATCCATTCAGCCAGTCTTTGTCTTTTGATTGGGGCATTCAACCCAGTTACGTTTAAGGTAATTATTGGTAAGTATGATCTCGTTGCCATTTACTTTATAGTTTTGGGTTAGAATTTATACACCCTTTTTGTGTTTCCTGTCTAGAGAAGATCCTTTAGCATTTGTTGGAGAGCTGGTTTGGTGGTGTTGAATTCTCTCAGCTTTTGCTTGTCTGTAAAGCTTTTGATTTCTCCTTCATATTTGAATGAGATCCTTGCTAGGTACAGTAATCTGGGCTGTAGGTTATTTTCTTTCATCATTTTAAATATGTCCTGCCATTCCCTCCTGGCCTGAAGAGTTTCTATTGAAAGATCAGCTGTTGTCCTTATGGGAATCCCTTTGTGTGTTATTTGTTGTTTTTCCCTTGCTGCTTTTAATATTTGTTCTTTGTGTTTGATCTTTGTTAATTTGATTAATATGTGTCTTGGGGTGTTTTGCCTTGGGTTTATCCTGTTTGGAACTCTCTGGGTTTCTTGGACTTGGGTGATTATTTCCTTCCCCATTTTAGGGAAGTTTTCAACTATTATCTCCTCAAGTATTTTCTCATGGTATTTCTTTTTGTCTTCTGCTTCTCGGACTCCTATCATTCGAATGTTGGGGCATTTAACATTGTCCCAGAGGTCTCTGAGATTCTCCTCATTTATTTTAATTCGTTTTTCTTTTTTCCTCTCTGATTCATTTATTTCAACCATTCTATCTTCTACCTCACTTATCCTACCTTCTCTCTCCATTATTCTACTGTTGGTTCCATCCAGAGTGTTTTTGATATCATTTATTGCATTATTTGTTATATATTGACTCTTTTTTATTTCTTCTAGGTCCTTGTTAAACCTTTCTTGCATCTTCTCAATCCTTGTCTCCAGGCTATTTATCTGTGATTCCATTTTGTTTTCAAGATTTTGGATCATTTTCACTATCATTATTCGGAATTCTTTATCAGGTAGATTCCCTATCTCTTCCTCTTTTGTTTGGTTTGGTGGGCATTTATCCTGTTCCTTTACCTGTTGGGTATTCCTCTGTCTCTTCATCTTGTTTATATTGCTGTGGGGGGGGGGGGTGGTGGCCTTTCTGTATTCTGGCAGTTTGTGGAGTTCTCTTTATTGTGGAGTTTCTTCGCTGTGGGTGGGGTTGTACACGTGGCTTGTCAAGGTTTCCTGGTTAGGGAAGCTTGTGTTGGTGTTCTGGTGGGTGGAGCTGGATTTCTTCTCTCTGGAGTGCAATGAAGTGCCCAGTAATGAGTTATGAGATGTCAGTGGGTTTGGGGTGACTTTGGGCACCCTGTATATTGAAGCTCAGGGCTATGTTCCTGTGTTGCTGGAGAATTTGTATGGTATGTCTTGCTCTGGAACTTGTTGGCCCTTGGGTGGTGCTTGGTTTCAGTGTAGGTTTGATGAGCTCCTGTCGATTAATGTTCCCTGGAGTCAGGAGTTCTCTGGTTTTCTCAGAATTTGGACTTAAGCCTCCTGCTTCTGGTTTTCAGTCTTATTTTTACAGTAGCCTCAAGACTTCTCCATCTATACAACACTGTTGATAAAACATCTAGGTTAAAGATGAAAAGTTTCTCACAGAGAGGTTCACAGAGTTACATGGAGAAGAGGAGAGGGAGTAGGGAGTTAGAGGTGACCAGGATGAGATGAGGTGGAATCAAAAGAGAAGAGAGCAAGCTAGCCAGTAATCACTTCCTTATGTGCACTCCACAGTCTGTACCACTCAGAGATGTTTACAGAGTTATACAGAGAAGAGAAGAGGGAGGAAGGAGACAGAGGTGGCCAGGAGGATAAAGGGGGAGAATCAAAAGGAGAGAGACAGATCCAGCCAATAATCAGTTCCCTAAGTGTTCTCCACAGTCTGGGACACACAAAGAGATTCACAGAGTTGAACAGAGAAGAGAAGGGGGAGGGAGGAGATAGAGGCGACCTGGTGGAGAAAAAGGAGAGTCCAAAGAGGGAGAGAGCAGTCAAGCCAGTAATCTCACTCCTAAGTCAAAATGGGTACTGAAGATTGGGTTCTTAAAGGTACAAAATTATAACAAATACCAAAAGCAAAGATTAAAAATCTAGAGGAGGTTGGATTTTCAAAAATACAATATTAAAGAAAAAAAAGTCACAAGAATTATAAATATATATATATGAAGTTTGCTTTAAAAAATAGGGTCTCTCTTTTTTTTTTCAAAGTCATAGTAGGTTATAAAAATGAAAATTAAAGGAGTAATAGAGGACTTAAAAATAAAAAAATAAAAAAGTTAAAAATTCAAGTATTATAGTAAAATAGTAAAAATATATCTAGGACTTTCTCTGGTGTTGTTGCAGGCAGTGTGGGGTCAGTTCATTTTTTGATAGTTCCTTGATCCGGCTTATATTTCTCAAGATCTATAGGCCCCTTCCTATGTATTCGGTACTAACTACAGGGTTTTAATCTATTGCACCTGCCACTTCCAAGGAGGTCCCCTCTGTTTTAGCTTCTGTTTGCTAGTCTCTTCAGTGTCTAATTTCTGCCCTGACACAAGGGGGCAGTGGTGGACACTTTTTTAGACTCACTTGTTCAGTCGTGCTGTCAGGAGGGAGGGACACTGCAAACAAATAACACTGGCGTGTGCTGGCAGTATCTTGGCCACACTGGGTTTGCCCCTGTTCACAGCGCATGTGCCCTCCCTGTCCACACTACTTAGGCTCTAGGTTGCTCTGCTGGGAACTGTCTGAGGCCGGCCCTGGGTTGTATGCACTTCCCAGGTCTAAGCTGCTCAGGTTCAGGCACTCAGGTAGTCCTCAGAGGCACAGACTTGGTTGGGCCTGCGTTTTGTGCCCTTCCCAGGTCCGAGCAGCTCAGGTGACCAGGTGTTTGGCGAGCACAGTCACTGCAACTTATTAGCTCCCCTGTCCCTGCCGCTTGGTTTTCTGGGTATACAACCGGTGCACCTTCTCAGGCGGATATTGGCCGTCCAGAATCCCAAGAAGTCTTGGTTAGCAACTAAGCCTGCTTGCAGTTTGGTAGATAATGCCTGTCTGGGGCCGGGATTGCCCCCTTCCAGCTCTGGCTGCCCTCGCCTGCCTGTCACCAGGCAGGGGGATGGGCCTGGCTAGCTCTGCTCTGTTTTTTCTTCTGTGAGTGGGCCTGGCGGTGTCTTAGGTTAGGGCTTTTCGCGTGGTAGCTACCCACAGTCTGGTTTGCTATACCAAGTTAGTTCCCTCAGATTGCCCTCAGGGCGTTCAGGCCCGGTCCTAACTCTAAGCAATGCAGCCCGTGCCTCCCTGCCCAGCCCCCGCTTGCTAGTGGTGGATGCAGGTGTCTGCGCTGCTTCTCTGCTG
Organism: Bos indicus x Bos taurus; assembly: GCF_003369695.1. Classification (NCBI taxonomy): domain Eukaryota; kingdom Metazoa; phylum Chordata; class Mammalia; order Artiodactyla; family Bovidae; genus Bos; species Bos indicus x Bos taurus. Next base: position 109,167,367 of record NC_040076.1, read on the forward strand.
GGGGAGTTACCATTGGGCATGTAATCTGTGGGTTTAAATTATTTATTATTTTTCCTCCCGGTTATGTTGCCCTCTGTGGTTCCAAGGCTCGCCAGAGACTTGGCAGTGAGAGTGTTTCCTGGTGTTTGGAAACTTCTCTCTTTTTCAAGACTCCCTTCCTGGGCAGAGCTCTGTCCCTACCTCTTTTGTCTCTCTTTTTATCATTTATATTTTTTCCTACCTCCTTTCGAAGACAGTGGGCTGCTTTTCTGGGTGGCTGATGTCCTCTGCTGGGATTCAGTTGTTTTGTGGAATTTACACTCAGCGTTCAAATGTTCTTTTGATGAATTTGTGGGGGAGAAAGTGGTCTCCCCATCCTATTCCTCTGCCATCTTAGGACCGCATCCCATGTCCAGTTCTAACTGTTGCTTCCTGACTGAAATTATCATATGGTTTTTATCTTTCAATTTGTTAGTATGGTGCATCATATTGATTGATTTGCATATATTGAAGAATCCTTGCATCCCTGGAAGAAACCAAGCTTGATCATGGTGTATGAGCTTTTTGATGTGTTGCCGAATTCTGTTTTCTACAATTTGTTCAGGATTTTTTCCATTTATGTTCATCAGCGATATTGGTTGGTAGTTTACTTTTTTGTGCTGTTTTTTGTCTTGTTTTGGTATCAGGGTGATGGTGGCCTCATAGAATGAGTTTGGAAGTGTTCCTTCCTCTGCAGTTTTTTGAAGGATTTATAGGATAGGCATTAGCTCTTCTTCAAATGTTTGATAGAATTCTCCTGTGAAGCCATCTGGTCCTGTGCTTTTGGGAGATTTTTTTTATCACAGCTTCAATTTCAGTGCTTCAAATTGGGTTGTTCATAATTTCTATTTCTTTCTGGTTCAATCTTGGAAAATTGAACTTTTCTAAGAATCTGTCCATTTCTTCCAGGTTATCCATTTTATTGCCATATGTTTGTTCATAATAATCTCTTATAATCCTTTGTATTTCTGCATTGTCTATTGTAACCTCTCCTTTTTCATTTCTAATTTTGTTGATTTGATTCTTATCTCATTTTTTCTTGATGAGTCTGGCTAAAGGTTTGTCAATTTTGTTTATCTGTCAATTTTGTTTATCTTCTCAAAGAACCAGTTTTCAGTTTTATTAATCTTTACTATTGTTTCTTTCATTTCTTTTTCATTTATTTCTTCTCAGACCTTTATGATTTCTTTCCTTCTACTAATCTTGATTTTTTAAAATTCTTTTTCCAGTTGTTTTAGGTGTAAAGTTAGGTTGTCTATTTGATGTTTTTCTTGTTTCTTGAGGTAGGATTGTATTGCTATAAACTTCCCTCAGAACTGCTTTTGCTGCATCCTATAGCTTTGAATTGTTGTGTTTTCATTGTCATTTTTTCCTAGAAATTTTTTGATTTCCCTTTTGATTTCTTAAGTAGCCTGTTGGTTATTTAGAAACATGTTTAATCTCCAAGTGTTTGTGTTTCTTACAATTTTTTTTTCTTGTAATTGATATCTAATCTCATAGCATAGTGGTCAGAAAAGATGCTTGATACAATTTCAGTTTTCTTAAATTTACTGAGGTTTGATTTGTGTCCCAAGATGTGGTCTATCCTGGAGAATGTTCCATGTGCACTTGAGAAGAAGCTGTATTCTTCTGCATTTAGATGGAATATCCTGAAGACATCAATGAAATCCATCTCATCTGATGTATCATTTAAGACTTGTGTTTCCTTATTAATTTTCTGTTTTGATGAGCTGTCCATTGGTGTGAGTGGGGTGTTAAAGTCTCCTACTATTATTGAGTTACTGTCAATTTCTCCTTTTATGTCTGTTAGTGTCTGTCTTATGTATTGAGGTGCTCCTATGCTGGGTGCATAGATATTTACAATTGTTGTGTCTTCCTCTTGGATTGATCCCTTGATCATTACGTAGTGTCCTTCCTTATCTCTTGTAATATTCTTTATTTTAAGGTCTATTTTGTCTGATATGAGGATTGCTACTCCAGCTTTCTTTTGCTTCCCATTTGCATGGAATATATTTTTCCATCCTCTTACTTTCAGTCTACATGTGTTGTGAGATCTGAAGTAGGTTTCTTGCAGACAGCAGTTTTGTTTTTTTATCCATTCAGCCAGTCTGTGTCTTTTGGTTGGAGCATTTAATCTATTTACATTTAAAGTAATTATTAATATATATGTTCCTATTGCCATTTTCTTAATTGTTTGGAGCTGATTTGGTAGATCTTTCTTCTTCTCTTGTATTTCTTGACTATACAAATCCCTTTAACATTTGTTGTAAAGCTGGTTTGGTGGTACTGAAATCTGTTAACGTTTGCTTGTCTGAAAAGCTTTTTATTTGTCCATCAATTTTGAATGAGATCCTTGCCAAGTACAATAATCTTGGTTGTAGATTTTTCCCTTTCAGTACTTTAAATATATCCTACAATTCCCTTCTGTCCTGCAGAATTTCTGCTGAAATATCAGCTGTTAAGCTTATGAGGTTTCCGTTGTATGCTACTTGTTGCTTATCCCTTGCTGCTTTTAATATTCTTTCTTTGTGTTTAGTCTTTGTTAGTTTGATTAGTATGTGTCTTGGTGTGCTTCTCCTTGGGTTTATCCTGTATAGGACTCTTTGTGCCTCTTGGACTTGATTGACTATTTCCTTTTCCATGTTGGGTAAATTTTCAACTATATCTTTTCAAAATTTTTTCATACCCTTTCTTTTTCTCTTCTTCTGGGGCCTCTATAATTTGAATGTTGGTGTATTTGATATGGTCCCAGAGGTCTCTGAGACTATCCTCTGTTCTTTTCATTCTTTTTACTTTATTCTGCTCTTCAGAAGTTTTCCACCATTTTATCTTCCAACTCACTGATTTGTTCTTCTGCTTCAGATATTCTACTATTGATTCCTTCTAGAGTATTTTTAATGTCAATAATTGTATTGTTTATCTCTGTGTGTTTATTCTTTAATTCTTCTAGGTCTTTGTTAATTGATTCTTGCATTTTGTCCATTTTGTTTTCAAGGTTTTTGATCATCTTTATTATCATTATTCTGAATTCTTTTCCAAGTAGTTTGCCTATTTCCTCTTCATTTATTTGGACTTCTGTGTTTCTAGTTTGTTCCTTCATTTGTGTAGTATTTCTCTGCCTTTTCATTATTTTCTTTTTAACTTATTGTGTTTGAGGTCTCCTTTTCCCAGGCTTCAAGGAAAATTGAATTCTTTCCTTGAAGAAAGTTGAATTCTTTCTTCGTTTTGGTTTCTGCCCTCTTAAGGTTGGTCCAGTGATTTGTGTAAGCTTTGTATAGGGTGAGATTTGTGCTGTTTTTGTTTGTTTGTTTGTTTTCCTCTGATGGTCAAAGTGAGGTGGTACTCCTGTCTGCTGATGACTGGGTTTGTATTCTTGTTTTGTTTGTTGTTTAGATGAGGCATCCTGCACAGGGTGCTGCTTGTGGTTGGGTGATGCTGGGTCTTGTATTCAAGTGGTTTCCTTTGTGTGAATTCTCACTATTTGATACTCCCTAGGGTTAGTTCTCCGGAGAAGGCAATGGCACCACACTCTAGTACTCTTGCCTGGAGAATCCCAGGGATGGGGGAGCCTGGTGGGCTGCTGTCTATGGGGTCACACAGAGTTGACACGACTGAAGCAACTTAGCAGCAGCAGCAGCAGCAGGGTTAGTTCTCTGGTAATCTAGGGTCTTGGAATCAGTGCTCCCACTCCAAAGGCTCAGGGCTTGATCTCTGGTCAGGAACAGAGATTCCACAAGTGATTTGTTATGGCATCAAGTGAGATTAAAACAAATATCGAAGAATGAGAAACCAAAGATGAACCCCAGGCAAATAGCAGTTACAAAATCAGTGAAAAAATAATTAAAATAATGGAATATATACATACACATATACACCCATGAGCAAAGTCAAAACAGCCCAACAAAAGTAAAGTGCAGTAGATTGACCCAGTGAACGAAGGAAATAAAAGAGTTTAATTTACCAGTTAAGAACAAAATTAACTAAAGCACAAACTGGAAAATAAAACTAAAGCAATGTGCCAAGTGGGGAATAAAGCAATGAACACAAAGCTAACAAATATGTTGAGAGGAAAAGAAAGAAAGAAAGAAAGAAAGAATGGATATACAAAGTTAATTAGAGGTGGTTGAGGATTTCTATACCTTAAAGATTAACTGCAAGGGGAAAAAAACAGTTCAGTTCAGTTCAGTCACGTCCGACTCTTTGCGACCCCATGAATCGCAGCACACCAGGCCTCCCTGTCCATCACCAACTCCTGGAGTTCACTCAAACTCATGTCCATCGAGTCAGTGATGCCATCTAGCCATCTCATCCTCTGTCGTCCCCTTCTCCTCCTGCCCCCAATCCCTGCCAGCATCAGAGTCTTTTCCAATGAGTCAACTCTTCTCATGAGGTGGCCAAAGTACTGGAGTTTCAGCTTTAGCATCATTCCTTCCAAAGAAATCCCAGGGCTGATCTCTTTCAGAATGGACTGGTTGGATCTCCTTGCAGTCCAAGGGACTCTCAAGAGTCTTCTCCAGCACCACAGTTCAAAAGCACCAATTCTTCGGCACTCAGCCTTCTTCACAGTCCAACTCTCACATCCATACATGACCACAGGAAAAACCATAGCCTTGACTACACGGACCTTTGTTGGCAAAGTAATGTCTCTGCTTTTGAATATGCTATCTAGGTTGGTCATAACTTTCCTTCCAAGGAGTAAGCGACTTTTGATTTCATGGCTGCAGTCACCATCTGCAGTGATTTTGGAACCCCAAAAAATAAAGTCTGACACTGTTTCCACTGTTTCCCCATCTATTTCCCATGAAGTGATGGGACCGTATGCCATGATCTTCATTTTCTGAATGTTGAGTTTTAAGCCAAGTTTTTAACTCTCCACTTTCACTTTCATCAAGAGGCTTTTTAGTTCCTCTTCACTTTCTGCCATAAGGGTGGTGTCATCTGCATATCTGAGGTTATTGATATTTCTCCTGGCAATCTTGATTCCAGCTTGTGCTTCTTCCAGTCCAGCATTTCTCATGATGTACTCTGCATAAAATTTAAATAAGCAGGGTGACAGTATACAGCCTTGATGTACTCCTTTTCCTATTTGGAACCAGTCTGTTTTTTCATGTCCAGTTCTAACTGTTGCTTCCTGACCTGCATACAGGTTTCTGAAGAGGCAGATCAGGTGGTCTTGTATTCCCATCTCTTTCAGAATTTTCCACAGTTTATTGTGATCCACACAGTCAAAGGCTTTGGCATAGTCAATAAAGCAGAAATAGATGTTTTCTGGAACTCTCTTGCTTTTTCTATGATCCAGCAGATGTTGGCAATTTGATCTCTGGTTCCTCTGCCTTTTCTAAAACCAGCTTGAACATCAGGAAGTTCACGGTTCACATATTGCTGAAGCCTGGCTTGGAGAATTTTGAGCATTACTTTACTAGCATGTGAGATGAGTGCAATTGTGCAGTAGTTTGAGCATTCTTTGGCATTGCCTTTCTTTAGGATTGGAATGAAAACTGACCTTTTGCTGTCCTGTGGCCACTGCTGAGTTTTCCAACTTTGCTGGCATATTGAGTGCAGCACTTTCACAGCATCATTTTTCAGGATTTGAAATAGCTCAACTGGAATTCCATCACCTCCACTAGCTTTGTTCATAGTGATGCTTTCTAAGGCCCACTTGACTTCACATTCCAGGATGTCTGGCTCTAGGTCAGTGATCACACCATCATGATTATCTGGGTCATGAAGTCTTCTTTGTACAGTTCTTCTGTGTATTCTTGCCACCTCTTCTTAATATCTTCTGCTTCTGTTAGGTCCATACCATTTCTGTCCTTTATCGAGCCCATCTTTGCATGAAATATTCCCTTGGTATCTCTAATTTTTTGAAGAGATCTCTAGTCTTTCCCATTCTGTAGGAAAGGCAAACAAAGGAATAAATGTAGAAAAATATAATATGTTTAAAAAATTTTAAATTATAAAAAAGAGAAAATAAAAAATGGAATAAGAAAGAAAAAAGGGTGGAAAAAAGGAAAACTCCACAGAACTGCAAAAACCCAACATAGAGGCAGAAGTTTATAACAACAATAAAAAGTATGACTGAATATACACATATATATATACCCATAAACAAAATCAAAAAAGTCCAACGAAAATAAAGTACAGTAGACTGACCTGGTGAACAAAGGAAACCAAAAATTATATCTACCAGAACAAAACTAACTAAAGCACAAACTGGAAAACAAAACTAGAGCAAGGTGCCAATTGGGGAATAAAGCAATGAAAATAAAACTACCGAATGTGTTGTTAAAAAGGGGAGAAAGAAAAGAAAGAAAGAATAGATATGCCAAGTTAAATAGATAGAGAAGATTTATACCGTTAAAGGTTAACTGCAAGGGGAAAAGAACAGTAGGAAAAGCAAACGAAGGAATAAATGTAGAAAAAATAATAATAGGTTTAAAAAATTAAAAAGTAAAACTAAAAAAGAGAAAAGAAAAAAGAAAAGAAAGAAAAACTCCACAGAACTGCAAAAGCCCTACATAGACGCAGATGTTTATAACAACAATAAAAAATGTGACTGAGAGAAAAACAAGCTCAAAAACTTAATTGGATTTGTAGTGCCAATAAAATTGACAACTACAACCGAGGGGGTTAAAAAAAAGGGAAAAAAAATCCAAAAGGTTCTGCACAACAAGTCAAAAAATAAGAATAATAAATGCTTTCTTGAGTCACTGCTGTCAGGGTCATTTCCCTCTCTGGGAGTCACAGTCCACCTCACCTCCCTAGGATGCCCTCCAACACTGTGCTGGTCTCTGGACCTGCTGTGGGGGCAGCTCAGATTCTAATCTAGTACTAGTCCTGTGTGTTCTTGCCTCCATTGTCCACAGCTATCAAAACTAGTGTGCTTTCTTTTCTGGGAACTCTCAATGATCTTTTATATATTCCATAGACACAGAGCCTGCCTAGTTGATCCTGTGGATTTAATCTGCAGCTTGTACAGCTGGTGGAAAGGTTTTGGGTCTTCTTCCTTAGCCATACTGCCCCTGGGTTTCAACTGTGGTTTTATTTCCACCTCTACATGTGGGTTGTCCACTGGGGTTTGCTCCTGAGGCTGCCCTGGAGGACTTGGGTTTGCCCCTGTGAGGGCCAGGTGTGGAGGTGGTGCAGCTGCTTGGATCGCAGGGGTTCTGGCAGCACCAGGTACAAAAGGGAGTTGGCGGCTGGGGCAGCAGTAAATATAGTGCTCTAGAAGGGTGTGGCAAGCAGTATTGGCCAATACACTCCAGTATTCTTGCCTCGAGAACCCCACTCCCTGGCAGAAAAGCCTGGTAGGCCACAGTCTACAGGGTCACATAGAGTCACACACGACTGAAATGACCCTGCGCGCATAGATGCAAAACTTTTCTTGCCTGTGGCACCTCTGTCCCAGTGAGAGTTGAGTGTGAAGGTGGTGCAGCTGCTTGGCTTACAGGGACCCTGGAGGCGCCAAGTGTGGAGGGACACCCAACCCGGCAGGAATTATGGCCCTATCAGAGTCTTTTCGAGCCTCTTGTAGCTGGCGATCAGATGGCCTCTTTGGCCAGTCTTTCTCCCCAGCTCTGCCCATTTAGGCACTTAGAGGATTCCCCTGCCTGGGGTCCTTCTCTGTTCATCGCATCAGGCATATAGAGGGGCCCCCTGGCTGGGTTCTTACTCTGTAGTTCAGCACATCAGTCACTTAAAGGAGCACTCTGGGTGGGGTCCTACTCTGTAGTTCAGTGCCTCAGGCATTTGATGGACCAGCCTCTCTATTGTTTGGCTGCTGATGCTGGCCTGTAGGAAGAGAGAGGCTATGGTGATGGCTCCACCCCCATGGCTGACTCAGCAGTATCGCCTTTCTTCCATGGCTGCCCAGCTTTTCTCCACCAGCATTTCCCACCACAATCTCCTCCCTCACATTCTCCCTTCAATCCATCCCTCCACAGTCAACAGCAGCCCTCACCCTGGGATTGCTCCACAATCCCTAAACTCCAGCTCCCAGCCACTGCATCTTCCAGGGGACCGGCATTCCTGTCCAGGGTATGTATGGCTGTGGCAAGGACTGTCTGATTCTCATACTATTTAGGCTGCCACAGATCAGCTGTTTCCCTCTCAGCCTTAAATGTTTCTCCTCTGACTCAGACAATTGCCCCGATGTGGGGATCAGACCTCTGCTTCAGTTCCCCGCCCGACCAAGGTCAAGTCCAGTCCTACTAACACTCCTGTTTTTCCCTCTAGTTCCTTCGTCCTACCGAGTTTTGCATATTTCTATATATTTTTTCCCTCTGTTCAAGTACTCCCGTCTGCTCTCAGCTGGTGTTCTGCATGCATTTCTGTGTCTGAAGGTGTATTCCTGATGTATCCATGGAGAGAGATCTACTCCAGGTCCACCTACTCCTCTGCCATCTTGTTCTCTCCCATAATTTCTTAAGTGTTTTCATTCTTTGAAGATGGAGGAAGCATCTCTTGCATCTTGATAACTTCATGCTTTCATCTGGCAGTTAGTAGCAACCTTGATAATCACTGCAGATCCCAAGAGAGTCTTTAGTCGACCTGATGTGCCACAGGGAAGTCCTGCATCAGGTGCTGTGACAAGAATGGTTATTATTGGTCAGATCATGAAGTGAGTCATCAGACTTCCCATGTCACAAGCCAGGGATGCCTCAGCTTGCTGTGGGTATCCTCAGTGGACAGGAAGGGAGAGAGAGTACCAGGAGACCAACAGATATCCACGCAGCTGCCATAGCATTAGAAAGTGTGAGCAGATGGTGCCCACAAGGCATAGTGTTGCAGGCTCTGAGAAGTCTATTAAAAGTGTTTTCATTTTTTTTCCCACAGTCTAAATTTTATTTAACTTTACAATATTGTATTGGTTTTGCCATATTAAAAAAAAAAAAAAAAAAGTGTTTTCATCCAGGGATGGATAGTGGAGGGAGGGATAGTGGAGGGATATCTGAAGGATCAAATTACTCCACATGCAAGTAAGCTGATCACAGTCTTTCTAAGAGTGGGTTTATTTTGATCCTGACAATTCAACACATGAGTTGGGTACCCCTTTCCTGAGGTACACTCTCCTTTCACTCATATTGGTTAGAACATCTCAGTTGGTCTTAAGTCACTCTCAGGCAGGACTAAGAAAAACTTTTTTTCTTTCAGGAGTAAGTGCTGGTAAGGGCCATATTTCACAAGTTTTAATCCTGCTTGTCCCAAGCTTTAATCTTCTTGGAATGGGAGATAGAGTAGGCAGGTCAGATTTGGGATTTTGAAATCCAGCTAAGCATAGGTACCCAAGAATAGAATTTACTGGGACAGAAGTCTTAATGCATTAATTAAGAGGGATTCTGTAAAAGAGGTGAGGGTTGGTTTCTGTTTTGGCATAGATGCCAAACAGGGTTCTTTCCAACCTGAAGATGCGTGTATGACTCTCAAATTTTAGAATCATTCAGTTTCTCTAAAGAGTAGAGATTAGCTAATTTCTTCTAAAGATTTTATGAGATAATGGTTAATAATTTGCTATTATTTCTAATAGAGAAACCAGGATCAGAATTGTTCTCTGATGAAAGTTTTAAAAGATATTCTAATCAGCAAATATTTTTCAAACTGTTGTTTGAAGGACTCAGTGACAGGGCTACAGAGGGTCTACAGAGATGTGGGAAGTCTGATCCATATTTGGGTGAGTTTAAGGAATATGTGATAAATTTTCTGGTATTTAATTGTTTAGGGTGAATAAATAAATGAAGGAATGCAAACAGATCCTAGCTTCAGAGGGCTCTCCGCCATCAGGGATGTAAATTTGCATTATGAACTTAGAGAGGAAGAATTTTGCTACTAGAGAGAAATGCATTTCAGGGATCTCAACATCATGACACGCCAATGATAGCACATCTTTTTTCTCACTGGATTAAGACAGTAAAGGTGTTTGTGTGTGTGTGTCTCCCTTGAGCTTTACAAGAGAAATCTTAGACCCTAGGAAACTTTTGGCTCAGAACACCTTGACTCTTTGACTCATCTGTGGGCGTAGATGAACTGTGCAATCACCGTGTTTCACTTTGAAGGAATTATGTGTTCCACAATGGAGTTGTGGTTTTTTGTTTTTTGTTTTTGGACTTTTTATTTTGTACTGGGATATGGCTGATTGACCTTCCCAGGTGGCACGGTGGTAAGAATCTGCCTGGTGATGCAGGAGATGCAAGAGATGCAGGTTCAGTCCCTTGGTCAGGAAAATCCCCTGGAGAAGGAAATGGCAACCCACTCCGGTATTCTTGCCTGAAAAGTTCTGTGGACAGAGGAGCCTGGCAGGCTACTGTCCATAGAGTCACAAAGAGTGGGACACGACTGAGATACTGAGCACACATAGCCAATTAACAATTTTGTGATAGTTTTGGATGAACAGTGAAGGGACACAGCCATATATATACACGTATTCATTCTCCCCTAAACCCCTCTCCCACTCAGACTGCCACATAGCCTTGAGCAGTGTTTCATGAGTTATGCAATAGGTCCTTGTTGGTTATCCACTTTAAATATAGCAGTGTGTACATGATCATCCCAAACTCCCCCCACCACCCGCTGTACTTGCAGATAACGGGAAATTTTGTTTTATAAGTCTGAGTCTCTTTTTGTTTTGTAAGTTCGTTGAAATTTTTTCCCCAAACTTATTTATTTTTAATCAAAGGAAAATTGCTTCACAATATTGTGTTGGCCTCTGCTCTATATCAACATAAGTCAGCCATAGGTATACATGTGTCTCATCCCTCTTTAACCTCCATCCCACCTCCCACATAATGGAGATTTTATAACTGAAAAGAACCCAAAGCACACACAATCCAGTGGTTCCTTTTCAGCATTTTATCACCTTCAGAAATAATGATGCTCCCAGTAAAACTAGCATTTCCATTGAAAGGACACGTTACTTAGGATGAGACCCTCTAAATCAGGGCTTTGCAAATTATGGCCTGTGGACCAAATCTGGTCAGCCCCTGCTTTGTACTGCTCTCAAGTTTAGAATGGATTTTACGTTTTTACATGATGACATTTTAAATTGTTAGACAAGTTAGTTTACATAATATCTTTAATTTTGCCTCTTGGCCCACAAAACCTAAAATATTTACTGTCTGGCCCCATACGGGAAAAGCTGACCAACAATCCTTTCTCTGAAACCCTTGACTTTATTATTATTTTATTTTTATTTATTTTATTTTATTTTTTATCTTTGATCATTTATATTCCATATGAATTTAAGACAGCTTTATTCAGCTCACAGTTCTACCAAATCCAATAGGAATAAACTTGTAGTTTTTATATTATATAATCATTTTTGGATGATTGACAATTTATCCTATTATATCTTCCCATTCAGGAACATGGGCTTCCCTGGTGGCTTCCCTGGTAAAAAATCTGCCTGCAATATGGGAGACCTGGGCTTGATTCTTGGATGCGGAATCCCCTGGAGAAGGGAAAGGCTACCCACTCCAGTATTCTGGCCTGGAGAATTCCATGGACTATACAGTCCATGGGGTCACAAATTGTCAGACATGACTGAGTGACTTTCACTTTCACTTTTCAGGAACATGATAGATTTCCCCCTTTATTCAGACCTTGTTTTATGGCCTTTAGATAAAATTGTATGGTTTTCTTCACATTGCCTGAACAATATTTCTTTTTTTTATTTATTTTTTAATTGGAGGAAAATTGGTTTACAGTGTTGTGTTGGTTTCTGCTGTACAACAACATGAATCAGCCATAATTATACATATATCCCTTATCCCTTGAGCCTCCCTCCCCTACTCTATCCCACACCTCTAGATCATCACAGAGCACCAGGCGGGGCTCCAGGTGTTGTATAGCAGCTTCCTACCAGCTATCTATTTTACACATGGTAGTATATATATGTCAATGCTACTTTCTCCATTCACCGCACTTTCTTCTTCCCCCACTGTGTGTCCACAAGTTCCTTCTCTACATCTGCATCTCCATTCCTTCCCTGCAAATAGTTCATCAGTACTATTTTTCTAGACGTCATATATATGAGTTAATATATGATACTGGTTTTGCTTTTTCTAATTTCATTCTGTATAACAGGCTCTAGGTTCATCTACCTCACTAGAACTGACTCAGACTCATTCTTTTTATGGCTGAGTAATATTCCCTTGTATATGTGTACCTCATCTTCTTTTTCAATTCATCTGGCAATGAACATCTAGGTTACTGCCATGTTCTGGCCATTGTACATAGTACTGCAATGAACATTGGGGTACACGTGTCTTTTAGAATTGTGGCTTTCTCAGCACATATGCCCAACAGTGGGGTGGCTGTGTCATCTGGTAAGGTTATTCCCAGTTTTTTAAGGAAACTCCATACTCTTCTCCATTATGGCTGTATCAGGTTATATTCCTGCCAACAGTGTAGGAGTGTTCCCTTTTTCTCCACATCCTCTCTAGCATTTATTGTTTGCAGATTTTTTGCTGATGGCCATTCTGATTGGTGATACCGCATTGTAGTTCTGATTGCATTTCTCTAATAATTAGTGATGTTGAGCATTTTTCATGTGTTTATTTGCCATCTGTATGTCTTCTTTGGAGAAATGTCTGTTTCTGCCCATATTTTGATTGGGCTGTTTGCTTTTCTGATATTGAGCTGTATCAGCTGCTTATATATAATTTGGAAATTAATTCTTTGTCAGTTGTTTCATTTGCAATTATTTTCTCCCATTTTGAGGATTGTCTTTTAATCTTGTTTATTATTTTCTTTGCTGTGAAAAAGCTTTCAAGTTTAATTATGAACAATATTTCTGATGGGATGTTTTCCTGTTTTATAGACATCCCTATTATGAATTAAACATTTTCCCAATATCCATTTTTAGCTATTTAATACCAGTATAGAAAAATAATTATGGACTTTTTGTGTTTACCTTGTATATAGATTCTTTACCAAATTCTTTGACTAAACTCTAATGATTTCTTTCTTTTTCTGAAAGTGTCCTGAATTTTATACATATGAATCACATCACCAGCAAGGAAAGAAAGTGTACCTTTACTGTTCTAATATTTATATGGATTCTAAAACTCCTGATTTTGATGGTTGTATCTGAAATAGGGATTAACAATAATGGCACACAAAAATTTATCTGTAATGGACTTAAAGGCTGTTAATTATTTGTTTTAGATCATAGTTTACAAGGCCACAGTGGCTGTATGTCTTTTGCCTTGAGAAAGGTAGTGCATTTAGGCAGAGTGAGCCCCTCAAGGTCATCAGACAGTGCCAGGATGGCATTGTGAGAGCTCAGCTAGGAAAACAGAAGTCCTGGGCTCTCATCTTCCTGCTCTGCTGTGTGACATAGTAAGCCCCTTTACCCCTCTGAGCCTTGGACTGCTTACATTTTACGCTTTGTCATTTTATTTGAAGAGCTGAGACTCTTCATACCCCTACCCCAACCCTCTCAATAAATATTGAGAGGCTTCCTCTCTTGCCCCACATCCTGCCCCAGGCCCTTAGTCCTGAAGATAAAATTTTGGGGGTGTCCTCTTGGGATACACTTGATTACATTTGAAAAAAGAGATCATATCAGAGCAATATGCTATTTCACTTCATTTTTTTATCATTTCTTGGAGCAGCTTCTGGGTTGAGGTTCCTCCCTCTTTTTCAGGCTAATGCATTATGGATGAGGTACAGCTGTGGCTAATAAAGATTCTTATTTCAGAGTGAAAACAGGTCCCCTTCGTGTGGCCTAAAGGCCTGGGTGAGACCGAGAAGGGGGCTGACACCTTCTGGCACATCTTTCTGATGAGCCTTTCAAAAATGTGCTCCTTTTTGTTTGTTTCTTGCTTTGCTTTTTCTTCCATTCTGTTAGCCCTTAAATCCACCTTGAATACTGACACATTTAAAAGCAACATAAAAACAGAAAACAATATCAATGTTTATTCCCACAAATGAATAGCCAGGAGGCACTGCAATGCCCATCTACCAGCAGACTTTCTTCTGTATTCTAAAAGTTTAAAGTCATTGTACATGTGAAAGGGCTGAAGCTCTGAGGAAAGCTGCATTGCATGACTTCAGGCAATGATTTACTTTGTGGGCAAATAAAAGGTGCCCCAGGAATTGTGCAGTGCAGCTGGTCCCAAGTCCTGTATGGTTTGAGTTGATTATAATTTTGCTCATTTGTGACAGAAAATTAAGAGAAGGCATGCCATTTACTCAATCAATATGTATATGGAATTCCTACTATGAGGTGCTACAAGTGATGAGTAAGACAGTTCCTGACTCCAGGACATTTCAGGTGAAGGAGGAGAAAAAATGTATCACAGAGTGTGCAGAAGCATGTGTCCAGCATAGGGTTGAGGAACAAAGGAAAGACTCTCGGAGCTAAGGGTATAAAGTCATTGGTTTTAGCAAGGAAGGCATGGTGATTTCACGGAGAGGATGGAATTTGAGCTGAGCCTTGGGAGGTGCTAGAGTTTCACCCAGGTAGTGAGTAGAAGTTAGGAGAAGGGCAAGAGAAAAGGCTTGGTAAGCAATGGGGAAATGCAGAGTGTTGGGGTGAGTAGCTCACTTTGGTTGAGGTGTGGCTTCCTACAGGAAAAGTGGTGATGGTTTAGTTGCTAGGTTGTATCCAGCTCATGACCTCATGGACTGTAGCCCTCCAGGCTCCTCTGTCCATTGGATTATCCCAGCAAAAATACTGGAGTGGGTTGCCATTCCCTTCTCTAGGGGATCTTTTCAACTCAGGGATCAAACTTGGGTCTCCTGCCCTACAGGCAGTCTCCTTCGTTTCAGGTGAATTCTTTACTGACTGAGCCACCAGGGAAGCCCAATATGAAAAGCACACCATATTTGGTTGAGGAAACTGCTTAAAGCAACATATTTGACCTTACCTACATGGCCTTTAGCTGCAGAGTTATACTTTCTTTCTGATCATCCAAAAAAAAAAGGGGGGTGGGGGCGGGAAGGAAGCCTAGGTGATTGTCTCTGACACTTCATTTCAGAATGAAGGGCTGCAATCATTCAAGGAGTTGTCTCAGAAATGATAGATTTTCCATCCCTATTTGAATAGCACTAGTATCTCATTTTTGGATACAAAATGATCACGCATATCCAGCAATCTCCTTTGCCATATTCCCATCCCAGCAGAAAACAATACACTCACACCCCATCTTCCATCGAGAAATATCCACATGGTTAGTATTCTTCTAGTGCAATGCTATCGTCTGTCTGATTGTCACTTCACTTGAGATAACCCAGAAATTTCTTTTTCTCCCAGTAAGCAAAGACTTGATCAATTTAATCTGGCCAACATCAACCTGAAAAACATATGCTGCTTTATAGGAAAAACACATGTGTATGAAACTGCCTGATCCCTCACCTTCTTCATCATTCACAGCTCTCTTCCTGTAGGTGAGGCAGAGATTTTGCATGCCTCAGAAGTAGATTGAATATGTTATTCTACCCAGGGAAATTACTGCTCATCCAGAAAAAGGGCCTATTTATACTGATTGGGGTGGGGGGAAGGAAACACTAAGGCCATTTATTTGCTAACTGTGAACCCCTTGGGCCAAATGAACTTGAAGATTTAAAATTCTGTGTGGACTGCCTAGTCAAGTTTCAAACTTGCACGATCAATTTCTACACTGATCTCTTATTGCTAATGCATAGCTTTCTTTAATGTTCTGCATCAAAATGCCATAGACCTACTCAGTGCTCCCTTGCAGAGTATAGGGTGCCATCAGATTGTTACCATGTTGTATTAGTAAGTTTGGGCTGCCATAACAGAATACCAGAGACTGGGTGGCTTAAACAACACAAGTTTGTTTCTCACAGTTCTGGAAGCTTGTAAGTCCATGGTCAGTAGGCTCACCAATTCAGTTCTTCATGAAGCTTCCTTCCAGGCCTGTAGACAGCTGACTTCTTGCTGTGTCCTCACATGGCATTTCCTTTTGCATGTGTCCAGGGAGAGAGAAAAAAAAGATCTCTTCCTCTCCTTTTAAGGTCACTACTCCCATTGCAGGGGTCCCACTCTCATGACCTAACCTAACCTAATTTATCTCCCAAAGACCCCATCTCCAAAGACCACTACAGTAGAGGTTAGGGCTTCAGCATGTGAATTTCAGTTCAGTTCAGTTCAATTCAGTTGCTCGGTCGTGTCTGACTCTTTGGAACCCCATGGACTGCAGCATGCCAGGCTTCCCTGTTCTTCACCAACTCCCGGAGCTTACTCAAACTCATGTCCATTGAGTCGGTGATGCCATCCAACCATCTCATCCTCTGTCAGCCCCTTATTCTCCCACCTTCAATCATTCCCAGCATCAGGGTCTTTTCAAATGAGTCGGTTCTTCACATCAGGTGGCCAAAGTATTGGAGTTTCAGCTTCAGCATCAGTCCTTCCAATGAATATTCAGGACTGATTTCCTTTAGGATGGACTGGTTGGATCTCCTTGTTGTCCAAGGGAGTCTCAAGAATCTCCTCCAACACCACAGTTCAAAAGCATCAATTCTTCAGTGCTCAGGTTTCTTTATAGTCCAACTCTCACATCCATACATGACTACTGGAAAAACCAAAGCTTTGACTAGACGGACCTTTGTTGGCAAAGTAATGTCTCTGCTTTTTAATATGCTATCTAGGTTGATCATAACTTTTCTTCCAAGGAACAAGCCACATGTGAATTTGGGGGGACACAAACACTGAGTCCATAACACTTGCTATAGAGACAGTAACTTACTAAGAGGTGTTGTGGGAGATGATACCAGGCAAGTCTTGGAATGCCTCACTAAGTCCTATGTCTTGTCATGAATGAGCACTATCATGTCATGAGTTGAAAAAATGAGGAAAGCATGTAAAATCTCAGTACCCCAACAATGCGTTGACCCTTGCTCAAAATGATGATAAAAATAAAAATCATAAAGTTAATGCATGCTGAACACAGATTATGCCAACTACTGTGCTAAACTCTTCCATTTATGTCTTTTTGATCCTTACAAGAAGATGGGAAAGTAATTTTTATCTCTTCTATCTTAAATAAGAAGGAACTGAGATTTTGAGAGGTTAAGAAAATGGCCCAAGTTTACATATCTATGAAGATGTGTTTGACATGAAATCTCATGTTCTTTTTTCTATAGCCCTTAACCTAAGAGGAAAAATAGCATCCTCTCTGAAATTTATTTGTGAAATTTAATTGATAGACAAACATGGCTTGTGGGGGGAATATTGAATGAAAATTAATAGTTTTAGGTCAATAAAAACACCCAGAGTTTCCTTCTTATAAGAAAAGTAGTTAAAAAGTTAAATGCTGGAGAGGATTTTGGAAGTGGAACAAGGACAGTTGGAGAGTGTTTGCCAGAGAATCAGACTAAAGTAACATCAGTGTGATCCAGTGGAAGAAAGGCAGCACTAAAACCAGATTGCCATGTACAGCTGGGCTGGTGGTGCACTGCCCAGTGCCAAGGGTTGCTGCTGAGTGTTGTGTTCTCCACAAATGATACACAATGGAGATGAGTGGTCCACAACCTGTGGGGATGTGTTCAGTGGTCCTGGCAGAGTCCTTCCTGAACTCTAGCTGAGTGTTGCCACTATAGTGGAATTAAGCTGGGCAACTCATTTCCCCTCCAATCTCAGCATTTCCATTGTAAAATAACTGTGAATATTGACTTTTAAAACTCTATTTTTAAACTTGTATTAGACAATAGTCTTTTTTGGGGGGGATGGAGAAGAATATGGCTATCTATTATCTTTGTGGGTTTATAGAACAATAGAAGACTAGATATTGCTTTTGAATTGGGAGATTTTTCATTTATAAGTGTAAAAGTATCTTTGTGTTGCATCTTTTTAAGCATTATCCATCTATGGCTTCCCAGGTGGTACTAATGGTAAAGGATCCACCTGCCAATGCAGGAGATGCAAGAGACGTAGGTTTGATCCTTGGGTTGGGAAGATTCCCTGGAGGAGGAAATGGCAACTGACTCCAGTATTCTTGCCTGGAGAATTCCACGGACAGAGGAGCCTGGTGAGTTACAGTCTGTGGGGTCACAAAAGAGTCGGATGCAACTGAGCACAAATCTATAATACAAAGTGATATTTTTTCATGTTTGATTGTTAGTATTTGACTTTTATTTTAGATAAATAGAGCTGAAATGATTCCTTATGTTACATAAGGAGAATTTTCCTTGAATTAAGTTAGTAGCAATGGAGAAGCAGGATATGTGTAATTTATTCTTTGTTGCAGTACTGAGAACCACATATTTACTTTTAAAGGGTGAAATGATGGTGGCGGGAAAATTACATTAGTCTCTAGGATAATTGTGTGATTAAAAAAAATAAGATTTTTTAAAATCTAAAATGATGAGAATAATTAAAGCCATTTCTTTTTTATTATATTTTTAGATAATGTGAAGTAAGTATAGTAATGCAATTTAAAAACAGGTCTTAAAATATCCTTAAAGGTGTAAATAAACTATTCAGGCTATAAATTAAATGATCAATAATAACCATGAGGCAAGCTGCAATAAATATTTCTGTTTTCATAAATTATTTCTCTATCAGTAGAGTAGCTTTCATGAAAAATAAAAAGGCATACAGCAAAACTAATTATGATATTTACATCTTAGTTTTGAAATTGACTTGATGGTTATTTTTTAATTGTTTCTGTACAGCCTTTTTAAAGGGAGAAACGATTTAATAATAATGTAGTTTAACATTATTTATGATCATCAATTAAATCTGACACATTTGAGGTGGCTTTATTTTATAAAGTTCATGGCTGGAAGACAGGTTTTCACAGTTTTTCTGTAAATATTCCATTATTCTGAATCTTTTGACTTGGGGATTTTTGTCCTTGAAATTCTAGGTTATTAATTTAATTGATGTAATCCTTGGGGATACATTTATCTTATCTTTGTAATCAAATAACTGGGTTTTAAGCAGATGCTAAGCAGAAATCCAAAAGAGGGGGTCTAGCTCAGGAGGAGAACCCTTTGTCCTTGGTGACTATTCTCAGGGGCCTTCCTTTGCCCACTAGCTGCTCTGGGGCAAGGCATGCCAGTACCCTATGCTAGAAGAGACCAGAATAATTTTTCACATTTTGATCTAAGCACATTTTCTGTTTTTCTGTGTTCTTTGAAGTGCTAATTAACTACAATAATCTAAGATGTCAGTGGTCGCTACATGTGGGCAAAGGCAGAAAATGATTTATAGTCTGATTAAGCTGGCATCTTCATGCCAAAAACAGGAACTAGAAGTTGATGATGTAGCTAAATGAAAGTGAAGCATGCAAGGCCAGTCTACTGAGGGTGCAATTTGAATTGAAGTTGAAGAAACTTCTAAAGAGGCTTTCTTCTACTTTATAACCTTTTCATATTGTGAGCAGTAAGGACATCCAACCTTGTCAGGTTTTAAGGAAGGCTCTTCAGCTTATACATGTAAGTAAATTGCAATGAAGTCAGAAAACATTGTAAGTCTAAAGTTTCCATGCTGCTGCTGCTGCTAAGTCACTTCAGTTGTGTCCGACTCTGTGCGACCCCATGGACTGCAGCCCACCAGGCTTCTCCATCCCCGGGATTCTCCAGGCAAGAACACTGGAGTGGGTTGCCATTTCCTTCTCCAATGCATGAAAGTGAAAAGTGAAAGTGAAGTTGCTCAGTTGTGTCCGATTCTTAGCGATCCAATGGACTGCAGCCTACCAGGCTCCTCCATCCATGGGATTTTCCAGGCAAGAGTACTGGAGTGGGATGCCATTGCCTTCTTTGAAAGTTTCCATAATGATGGGTAAATAGCACACTTTGAACAAATTTCAAAGTGCATTTCTGGAGGCTCTTGACAAAAGAAGTATACAGTGGTAGATTTTGTTTTTTCAAGACAAGCTTAGGTAAAGGTCAGCAATCATTAAGGATTTGGAGCCACTGTTAGTCGTTGGTTATTCTTGGGAGAAGGCAATGGCACCCCACTCCAGTACTCTTGCCTGGAAAATCCCATGGACGGAGGAGAGTGGTGGGCTGCAGTCCATGGGGTCGCTAGGAGTCGGACATGACTGAGCGACTTCACTTTTACTTTTCACTTTCACACATTGGAGAAGGAAATGGCAACCCACTCCAGTGTTCTTGCCTGGAGAATCCCAGGGATGGGGGAGCCTGGTGGGCTGCCGTCTATGGGGTCGCACAGAGTTGGACACGACTGAAGTGACTTAGCAGCAGCAGCATTCTTCGAGATGGTTAGAAACATTTAAAATGGCTTGTTTCAGAGTCTTTATCACAGTGTCTCATAAAGCTACTATCTTCAGAGTAGCTGCAAAATAATATTTTCTATGAATAACTGAATTCAGCAATAACTGGATGCCCAATGTATGAAGAGAATGATATGCAAACACACACCACTATGATCACCAGCAGTTGAAGGCACATGCTGACTTGTCCCATCAGGTATGTGCCAGCATTTCCCATTGGAGAACTGATTTCTCAGTCAATATATTTTGTACCTTGGGGAAAGCTCAGAAATAATAACTATCTTAGGAATGTCTTTATCAAGGCCAAAGAAAACAAAGGGTTATATTGGGAGAATAATGCAAACATATTAAAAAACAAAAAGTGGATAGCAAATGTGATTGTGGGACTGCAGCCTGTGACAAGGCTGTGACGGGAGAGGCAGCTGCCTCACAATATGAAGCGAGCGGTTCTTTACCTGAACTCTATTATTTGACCTTCTTCTTGTCTTCTCTCAATATTGTTTCTCTACTCATGAGACTCTCTTCAGTGAGAGAACTAAAGTCAATAGAAAAATAAAACATGTCCTAATGATAACCAGTAAAGGAACCTAGGCTGATTCCATGAAAAAAACAACTGTGATTCATTAAAGAACACTATGTGGGGAAAGACCTTAGAGATTATCTATTCCAACTCTGTTTTTATAGATGAAACAGGTTTATTCACTGTTCATTCATTCATCCATTCATGCGTTTGACAAATAGATATTGCCCTAGTTTAGGCACTAGGGAACTGAGGAATAACGTCTCAGACCTACTGATGGGAGACATTCTAATGGGAGACAAGAAATGAAACACATAAGTTTAGATTATGATATATGCTGGGAAGAAAATACATCAGGATGAGAATGACTAAGGCTAACTCTAGGTTGGGTGGTCAGGGAAGGCTTCTCTGAGGTGATGGCATTTGTGCTGAGACCAGAATGATGAGCAGGAGTCAGCCACAGGGCATTTTAGTTCACAGAAGCAGCTGACACAAAGCTTGAAGATGGGCATGAGCTCAGCAAACCCAGGTAACAGAAAGAAGGAGCCTGGTGGGCGAAAGTTGGGGACGGATTGTGGAGAGGATGAAATCAGAGTGGTTGGCCATGGTAAGATCACGAAGACCTTGTCAGCTGTGGTCACATGTTTATATTAAGATAATCTAATCAGTCAATCCTAAAGGAAATCAGTCCTTGAATATTCATTGGAAGGACTGATGCTGAAGCTGAAACTCCAATTCTTTGGCCACCTGATGCGAAAAGCTAATTCATTTGAAAAGACCCTGATGCTGGGAAAGATTGAAGGCAGGAGGAGAAGGGGACGACAGAGGATGAGATGGTTGGATGGCATCACTCGATGGACTCGATGGACATGAGTTTGAGCAAACTCGGGGAGTTGGTGATGGACAGGGAAGCCTGGCATGCTGCAGTCCATGGGGTCACAAAGAGTCAGACATAACTGAGCAACTGAACTGAACTGAATCTAATCAGAAGAGCTGAGGGTTTGAGTTTTAAGCAAAGGAGTAAGACTGTGACTTCCTTAAAAAGAATCATGTGGTTAAAACACTTATTCAAAAAGCATTGAGGGTCTTTTTGATCCACAATGCAGTGCCACATGCCACATGCTGAGCAGTTACAGAAAAAAAAAAAAAATCTCTGACACTTTTTCTTCTTTTTAGAAGCTCTCAATTTGGAAAGAAACAATTGGTGGTGCACTTGTGTAATAAATCAAAACATGAAACACGATGTGAGCCAATGAGAAGGAGTGCTGAGTTAAGAATTAGAAGACCTAATTGAATCTGTTTCTCAGAGTCTTGGTTTTGTCTTCTAAAGAAAGAGGAATAATAATGCCTGCCTTGCCTGTCTTATCAGGGCACTGTGGTAGGCAAAAGAGATCATGTTTGCAGAAGTAGCTTTGGGAAGACACTTTCAAAACCCTCAAATGTTATATTAATATGATGAGACTACATGGTGTTGGGATTGGATAAGGGACCAGACTATGGAGAGTTTTAAATCTAGATTAAGGATTATTTTATTTTGAGAGCAAAAGAGAATTAATTAGGGTTTTTAGAAGAAGGGGAAGCTCTGATGAATAATATATTTTTTTTTTCATTCATGAGTACATGGAAAACTGAGTAGGGAGAAAGGAGAGAAGAAAAAGATTCTTCTCAAGCTTTTGAATTCTAGTCCCTGGAAGAAGGATAGTCCTATTGCTGGAAATTCTCAAGCTGTGAAGAGGCTGTTCTTCATGGGTAGATAGTGAGCCAGGTCTGAAAATACTGATAACCAGGAGATAGTGTGCTCCTCCTGTGGTTCTGGGCTGTAGGGAGTTGGAGATTTGGGTCAGGAGGCTCAGATTTAACTATCATCTCATGTTGCAGGTGGTTAAACTATGAAGTAGGTTCTGTTGATGAGCAGAAGTGGGTAGAGAAAGCATTGAGGAATGAGGACTGAGTCTCTGTTTATACCTAGAATCAAAATGGAAAAGAGGTGGACAGATGACAAAAGGTAGGGAAAGAGGACTGGAGAAGCACTGAAGTACTTTTTTCCAGGAACGTTTTGCGTTTCCTTCCTTATGAACTCAACCTTGACCTTCTGAACCCAGCTCACCTTCTCCAGGACATTTTCTTTGTCTTTGGCTTGTTGGGTGAAAGGATACACTCAGTGAATATTCTAATGACATACCATGCCTGTTTATAGTTATGGGACTCTTTTCTGACTTCCCTGTTTGATTAAAAATTTCTTGAAGGCAGAAATGGCGCTAACCCCAGTGCCTAGCACAGACTTGGGGTCATCAGTGGATGTCTGATGAATGACTGCATTCAGAACTGAGAGCTAAGGTGGCTTTGAGAAGGAAAGATGGTGGGCAAGAATAATACATCATGTAGTATAAAATATTAAGCATTAATGGGAACATTTGATTAGATTAGAGGCTATGAGAGATCTTCAAGAGGCAGAATCATTAGAATAGGAATAGAGTGGCCTGACAAAGATCTAACTGTGTGGGTGGGGAGGGGGTGGAGAAGGGAATGGGTGGTAATAAAATAGAAGGGATCATTTGCACCCCAAATTTGGTGGGGAAATAAGGGAGATATGAAGGAGAGAAGGACCAGAGGTTCTGTTCATTTTTCAATTTTTGTTTTTGAGATAAGGAAAACCAGGATCATGGATAAAACATGATTAAAACCCCCAAACATTAGTTAGCTGTTATGCCTACTTGATACCAGACATTCAGATACTTTTGACATTGTACCATTCACCTTTACCTGGAAAATTCCCCTCAGGCACAAATTAGAGCTGAATGTGGCAGAACCATATTCCATCATGAGCTATGACTAAATGCTCTGCCAATAGTTAGTCTAAAGATTATTTTAACCTCGATGGCAACTGCAAGTTTTAATTTATTATTTATGAAACTTTACAGCTGTATTTTCACGAGAATGAATTGCTGGTTCATTTATCAGGTGTGAAGGAGTGGATGTTAACAGGTAGGCCTGAAAACTTGGGAGAAGGGATAGCCTATTTAAATCATTGTTGGTGAAGGTGTGGAGAGGTTCCTGACAGGACTGTGAGGTAAGGTGGAGGGAATGCCAAAAGTTGATTGATGACCTTCCTTTGGATCAGAAAGTGTAAATTTCTCTCACAGAGATTTTGAGGTTGACAGCATTTGCACCTCCAAAACTTTATTGGCATGTAAGTTAAAATGCATATAGCCATCTCATTTCTTTCAGTGAATATATGCCACTGTCTCAGGTACACTTGTGCTCAGATTTTCAGACTGATAAACTCCTATCTACCTTTGAGGACCTAGTCATAAGGGCACCTCCTTTCCCCAGCTCTCCCAGTAGACTAATTGCTTCCTTCTCTGTATTTCCTCAGCACTTGTCACTGTGTGTACTCTGCAGCATCACAATTTATCTTGGACACAATGTCTTTCCTGCTAGAGTGAACTTTCCTAGGCTGGGGTCCTGTTTTAATGCTTTCTGTATCCTTGGCACCCAGCACAAACCAGCCAGAGCAGGCTCCTAATAAAAGTCTGTTGAGTGGATGAATGAAATGGCAAGGAAAGGACCTTGTACACACTTGGATTCCTCTTGAACACATAGTTGATCAATTTTGTTTTTAAGACCTACTTGTGTTGAAAAACAAGTGGCAACTGTGAGGTGAGGATTAGGTGAGAAGAGATAACCCAAGCAATGATCCGTTGAGGAGTTTCAGGAAAAGAAGCCACCTGGAGTCTGGTGAGGGGGTGGGGTGAAGGAGGCAGAGGGGACTAGCCAGTGTTTCTCTGACTCCTATGTGGTACACCAGGGAGGCACCGGCATTATGAAATTTGCATGGAGCAGGGATAGTTTGGCACATCCCCATAAGGCTGCCTCTGATGGAAGAAAATGAACGACGTTGGGGAGCAAGATGAAACTTGTTTCATTCAGGACAAAACTCTAATTTTCAGAAATCCACAAAAAGATATAAAGGAAATTTTTGAAAAGCAAAAGCTGCTTGTAGAGGTTTCTAGACAACTGAGGCTGATCAGACATAATTGCATGTGGTGATAGCTTCATCATTCAAAAAGTTGTTTTTCTTCTGAGCTCTTTTGGTAAAAACTATAACCCTTCTTCTGTCCTATACTGGCAGACTCTGTCCAGAAAATAGAATAACATTCTGTTTTACTGACCTATAGTATTTAATTTATTCCCAAGAGTTTGCCTGCTTCTCAAAAATTCAAAAATATTAAAACTAGCTAAATTGTTTAAGGTTTGGCAATATAATGTTGCATTTATGTGAAAATATAATACATTTAAATGTAAATTCAACAAATCCATTCAATGGTTTATTTGAGCTGTAATGAAACAATGATTTTATGAGGAAATAAATTTCAATTGATAATATTTCATGTTCCATAAACTAATCAGTAGTTTCACATTTGTAAAGTTTTATAAAAACATTTTAAATATAAGGTTTTAAATATAAATAAAAACCTTAAATATAAGGTTTGTCTATATTTTTTTCTGTCCAATTCATTACATTTCATCATTTCTTGACATTTTCAGATTTTTGATTCCTAATTGGTATGAACTGAGAAAAGCTGATACAAAATTTGGGTATGGGTTGGTAAGAGAAAGCAGTAGGAATTTCCTGGCCTTGAAAAGGTAATAGGGTAGGATAATAAGATCAAGGTTTTGGAGGAAATCATGTGACTAGGATATTTTTTTCTACAGTGGCTTCTCTGAAGGCCCAAGTGTGTTTCTTCATTTATGTGGCAGGTACTAAGTGAATGTCCCAACCTCTTATGACTACTTGGAAGCCCCAAACCACCAGGATAATAAAAAGAGCATTGGACTCGAGTCTCAGATTTGTCATAAATACCCTGGGTGACATTGACTAAATAATTTAACATTTTTATGCTTTAATTTTCTCATTCCCAATGTGGAATAGTTAATATTTTCCCTACCTACTTATCAAGGACAAAGTCATAAATGTTACAGAATGCTACAACAGAAAGTAAACATATACTTCTACTGCAAACTCTACTTTCTGGATCAGGACTTAAGTGACATTAGATTAAAGAAGGCAAAACAGGATGTCTTGGCACCGGCACTAATGGAATGTTCATGGCATCCTGCTAAGGAGGCATCTAGGTACAATGTTTCCCAGAGTTTCTTTCTTCCTGGTCATTTTCTGGATCTACTGTTCCAGGAACACTCTTTGTGAAAAGCTGATGTAATACCATCATGAACAAAGTACACTGGGATTGTAGGGGGTTCCTGAAAATAATGGCGGAAACTTTGAGACAGATGAATTTCTGGAAAAAAAGGCTAATGATTAATTCAGTCATGACTTCTTTTATAATCACAAACCGATGAGGACTGGGCTCTCTGGATTACAAACCACAATATTTTTAGTGTTTTAAAAAGAATTATGTAGCCATATCTGATGACAACTATCTCCTTAGAATTTTGTGGAAAATGGAAATATGATGGAAAGTGAAGAGCCTACTTTACCATTTAGAATTTTAAACCTCCATGTAGCATTTTAAAGTTTTAAAAATGCCGTTTTTTATGACTCGAGTGCCACACTCAGGGTTACTAGTTCTTTTTATATGATGGTGTATCCTACTGCAGAGGGACATCTCTGCTCCTTGAACATCTATTGTCACCTGCTACCATTCGCTGACTTGGAATGGTGGTGAGGACGACGATGTCTCTAAACACCAGATGGGGTAGCCACTTGACACTCACTGTTCTGAAAGGAATGAAAGAGTACTTCAGTCCCTTATAGAAATCTCTTTAAAATAAACATGGTGGCAGTTTATACCCTCATATCTAAGAAATATGGAAACTAGAACACCAGAGAAATGTTGAATTTGGAAAATTGACTTTACCTTTCACCATTTCAGTTAGATGGCCGAGTGGTGGTGGTTGAAGAACCATCCTTGGATAGGGATGGGGCTCTCTATTTTATTCTCCAGAGCACTGTTCCCTAACTTTCATTTTTTTTGAGTTGTATCCCATTTCTATTCTATTGAAAGCTATGCACCTTCTCCATAGAAAAATGCATACAGTTGGTAAAATCTGGTAACTCATAAAATTACCTTTGCTTAGAAGATTACTCTGCTTAGAACTGGAGCCCCTTGTGTTTAGAAGTACTCTGTGTTTCAAAACTAACCTGATTCTTGTTTTATTTTCCCAAAAGGAAATTCAGAATTAGGAAAGGAAATTTTGTATTAGGAAGGTAAGTTGTGGGAGTACTGGGGTCCCTCCTCCAGAGTTATTTATGTTTATTGTACATTGGGATTGACTACGTCATACCTTTTCTGGTTTGAATTGGACGTTTGCTTTTGGGTAAAGATGACCTCTTTCCTTCTCATGAGAAAAAAGTTTTCCCGTTGAAAGAAATGACTTTGAGAAACCTTTAGTTGAGGATTCATTTGATTTTGTATTTGAGATAATAACCTAATTTTTTTGCAAGGAGAAGATTTCAATTCACCTGTCAGAACAAGGCTAGACTGCTAAATAGTGACTATGTAGGTCTGAAATCATACCATTCAGTTTTTTCTGAAAAAGTGTATATTACGACTCCTTTCAAAGTGTCTGCCAACAAATGGCAGGAGGAGCTATAATTTACAGGCCAGAAAATGTTTTAGAAATAATCAAAGCATTACAGACAGGGAGAAGAAATTTTAGAGATATCTTTAAGCCAGCATAAACTTTTCTTTCCTGGGCAAGTTAGGATTTCAGAGCCACAAAAATATGTTAAACCTCATAGTTCCTAGGATACACCAGTGTTTGTGTGCTGTCTAAAAATGAGATCTACTTATAACGTAAAATGAAATTTGGGGGTAAATGTTCAGAGCTTGTTAATGGACATGGTTGTTTCATGTTCCACATATAATTAAGGGTGCATAAATATTTTGCAATATGTAATACCTGCCCATACTTGGCAAATTTTAGGTATAAGAACATACCACAGCACAATTTGGGAAATCAGCCTAAGAACTCGGTATGCTAGGTATGAACTGAGGAACTTTACTTTAGTGCTTAATAAAATATTTGTGTGGTAGAGAGGCTAATGTAAACAAGACACATGAAAATGAACTTGGGAACTTGAAGTTAGGTCTACTCTCAGAAACCAAAGACACAGAGAAAACTATGGACACAGAAGAAAAATGCAGACCAAGTACTAATCATTTCCTTTAGCTTTACTTAATCCTAGGAGAAGTGAAATATTCTTGCAGAGGCCATTTGAAATTCTTTTTTGGCTTCTCAGTGAATGAGCTCCTTTCTGTTTGAAGAATTTCCCACCTTAAGAGTCTTAGTGGGAAGGAGAGACCATGTTCCGCTACGGGAGTGAAAAATGCCAGAAGAGGACTCTGCCAGCCTCCCTGAGACCCACAGGCGGGCATGTGGCTTTGCTGACTTAGATCCAGAAGGTAGTGACATAGAAGCAGGGATTGCTAGGACTTGTATGGGTTGTGGACAGGGTCCATTCAGTAAGACTCATTCACAGGGGCTAGGGCTCGATTCTGGTGTGGGTTTGGGGAGTGGGAGGGCACAAGCTACCTACAGCTTGCACTGGGGTTGCCAGCAGTTCAAGAGGCTGATGGCCAGCCAGGTCTGCGCCCAAGAGCAGTGGGGTTCTCACAGGACAGGACTGAGGATTGTTTGGAGCCCTGCTATTCGTTTATAGCCTCAAGCCTGGTTCTTGGCTTCCTAGAGAGAAGTCTTTTAAGAATTCATTTTCGGCCTAAATTTAGAGTTGTTTTTTCTGCTACCAAGAACCCTGAAAAACACCTACCCATATTTAATTATGTTGTATTTTAAGTTCCCCCCTGAGAAGCCATAACACCAGGTATTTTTCAATGTTCAATACCTAGCAAAATGGTCTGTCATACAGAGAAGACATTGGAAAACACTG
Source organism: Bos indicus x Bos taurus (assembly GCF_003369695.1). Taxonomy (NCBI): domain Eukaryota; kingdom Metazoa; phylum Chordata; class Mammalia; order Artiodactyla; family Bovidae; genus Bos; species Bos indicus x Bos taurus. Next base: position 109,196,018 of record NC_040076.1, read on the forward strand.
TACACTTGATTGTGGTATTTAAGATAAGACATCTCTGACTTACAATCTTGACATTGTCTCTTACTCATATTGTGTGCCAGCATCACATTTCTCCTTTGGGGAGTGTCAGGCAAGAACAAAAGGTTACATTCACTTCCAAGAAAAAGATGCACACCTACCAATCAGCAAAAGCCAGAAGAAAGTACTCCAAGGTCTTTCCATATCAAAGTCCTCAACATTGGCTGCCCATTAGAATCTCCTGGGGCAGCTTTAAAACATCCTCCTGTCCGGGCCCCACCCCAGATCAATTAAATCGAAGTCCCTGGTATGGGGGTGTAGGCATCAGTATTTTAAAGTTCCTTAGATGATCATAATGTGCAATGAGGATTGTGATCCACTCTGAACAGGACCTTCTTCCTTGCTCTGTGCTCTGGGTGTGGTTTCAGTATCATGTGTACCGAGAGGGACTATCGACTTGTCTGTAACATACATACCCTGAAATAGCACTGACCTTCTTGGCTTCCATATCATATTGCTCTGATATCAGATTCAGTGAAATTGGGCACTAACCATGACCTGTCTCCTTTTACCTTTGCTGCTTTCTAGGTTTCTCTGGCCCACTGAGTGGCTTACTATGGATGTTTCTCTGCATATAATAAAATTCAGTTTATTCTTCAAACTATATTCCATGCGGTCACTTACCATATACATTTGTCTGCCCTTCTATTTCAAATTTTTATCTTTAAACAGTTTAGATAATTGCATTTTATATGTGTGTTTTGTTAAGGCACGAGAGAATATATTACCATGTTTAATTTTGAACATCAATTCATTCTGTGTGCTAATAGGGTAGTCTTTAAAATGTGTCAGTCTCTAGCTTTTACAATGATTGGCTTTAGTTGGTTTTCCACTTCACAGTTTGGGTTTGGATTAAAAATTAAATACGCTTTAACTCTTCTCATTATACCATTTTGCATACATCCAATTAAATTTTACTAATTAGCTTTCTACCGTCATTAATGTTTAAATGTTGTGTGTTCAGGCAAAGTCACTGTTAACTTCCAACTATTCATATTGCCAATTATCTTACAATCAAGTTTTATTTCAGTATGAAATCTTTTCACTATTATATATATATGATACTGGATTATCTCTATTATAACTGGAGTGTAGCTTGAGGTTAAAAATATGTTTATTAGATCTACAATTCACTTAGAAATGTTACAAGGATAAAGATAATATGTTATAAACTTTAAGTGAGGAAAAATGGAAATCTATGCATAGCTCGGAGAAGGCAATGGCACCCCACTCCAGTACTCTTGCCTGGCAAATCCCATGGATGGAGGAGCCTGGAGGGCTGCAGTCCATGGGGTCGCTGAGGGTCGGACACGACTGAGCGACTTCACTTTCACTTTTCACTTTCATGCACTGGAGAAGGAAATGGCAACCCACTCCAGTGTTCTTGCCTGGAGAATCCCAGGGATGGGAAGCCTGGTGGGCTGCCATCTATGGGGTCGCACAGAGTCGGACACGACTGAAGCGACTTAGCAGTAGCAGTAGCAGCATGCATAGTTACCTTTTAACAAAAATCAGAAACTCTGACTTAAGTGACTCATTCTCCCCATATACATATACAATACTATAATCTCAAGAGAAATTTTACTTTTCACTTGTACTAGAGTGTCACAAAATCCATCTAAAATTTGTTTTATTCTGGATATGAAAAACCCAAGGAACCAAATTTTCCCACAAAGAATAACTCTACATGAGATTAATTTTTTTCCACTTACTGCTTGAATCTTTCACTAATTCTTAACTAATTAACTGGCACAACAGAGTTTAATCATGGAAGGAAGTCTTTAGTAATAATTGAGATGCCAGAAATGAAAATAGAATTATATTTTATAGAAAAAAATGAGATATAAGAGAATACTTGGTATTGGTGTGTCTTTTTTTCATAGAAAAAGAAAAACCTTATAATTTTAGACCTAGTTTTAGTTTCAGTACATACATTTGTGGTAAATAAACCCCATTCTTTGAGTAATTGATAGATGTCAATGCACATCTTCTTGAGGATTCAGACTATGTCTTCTCTTCTGCATATCCTTGACTATAAGACGAGAGGGTATGACACCATGATGGCTCATGTCTTGCTCATCTCCACAATCTGAATTCTTGGCCCTGCCCTCCAAAGCCTAGCACAAAATTGAATTAATAAATATAAATATACCAATGAGAATGATTTACTGTATTTCACTGATTCAAAGATGGTCTTTTTGTTTCACTTTTACCATTTTTGAAATCAGAATGCATCTTATAATTGATGTTGTATTAAAGATGAATTGGCAGTGTGTTCCCTGTTGTTTTTTTGCCCCCTTCTTAGTCAGATACATACAAATGGTGTATCTTACAATAAAGGGAGGCATGTGTGTGTGTGTGTGTGTGTGTGTCTTTTAGTTGCTCAGTTGTGTCCAACTCTTTCGCAACCCCATGGACTGTAGCCTGCCAGACTCCTGTCCATGGAATTTCCCTGGCAACAATACTGGAGTGGGTTGCCATTTCCTTCTCCAGAGGATCTTCTCAACCCAGGTATCAAACTCCTGTTTCCTGCATTGGCAGGTGGATTCTTTACCACTGAGTCACAAGAGAAGCCGTAGATTCAATGAAATAGGGAATTAATCCTACCTATTTCCAAGAGAAATTTGAAGCAATTTATTAAAGTATATAAAATAAGGTAAAATAATAGATATAATATGAAAAAATAAAATAAACCCAAGGTAAGGTGAATTTAAAAATAAACATATTACAAGGTCTTGTCAATTTGAATCTATGGACCCCAATTTTGACTCTGTTTTTTCTTGCTGTCTGAGGCAAAATGAGAAATAAGAGTAATACTTTCTTCCTAGCAATGAGGTCTGTGTAAAATTCCTTAATACACAATAAATATGCTCTCTACAAACGAGTTTACCATATCAAGATTTTTCTAGGATTTTAAGAACCTCCCTTCTCTCTTTCCCATGCCCTGGAAACATTTTTCTTCCCTTTATAAATTTCTTTTCCTAACTATACTATGTCTCCTTTCTCACTTGTTATTAATTTCAGCTTATCAAAAAACCAATATTTAGTGTTTTTCAGTGACGAACCAGTCTTTGGAGCAAGTGCTGCAAGAGCAAACACATCCCTGACTTTATGTTTTTTCCCTCAACCTCAAATTGATAAGATTAGGATGATGCTATTTTAGACCTAGAACTCAAACAAATGGTTAATGTTTAGAAATACCTTGACGTGTTACATTTGTTGTAGAGGTTATCACAGCAGTAAGTCTATCTAGAATTTGTGGTTATTTCAGCTTTTTTTTTTTTTTTCCCTGCCATCACAGAGTGTATTGATATATGTGCCTAGACTCTGGTGTTTATCATCACCTTGACACTGTCTATTAACAGTCTGTGGAGAAAAATATCCATCTGGATAAATGTGACAGTGTCACAGGCTGGGTGGTGGGGCTCAGTTTTATGATGGACCGATTCGGCTGTTGCAGTATCGCCTTAGTGAAGCAATCCTTTCTTTGTTTAGTTAAAAAATAAATTTTCAGTTTTCCATGCTAATTCTAATAGAACTATAGAATAATTTTATTATTTTGCCCACTGGATTTTTACTTGCATTGAAATATATCTTTAAAACAACATTAAGTAATTTAAAATATTTATATACAACTTTTATCAGCATCATTATTCAGCTTTCTGTTTAGATTTTTCTTGATTATATCAGATTAGACATTTGATATATCTAAATGCACACAACCTTTTTTGTGATTATGCTAGTTACATGTCATATATAAGTTAAAACTTCTTGCAAGGTTTTATGGGAATGCATGGGATGTTGGAGATGCTGAGTGGTATCTAATAAAACCCAGTACACGATTATTAAAACATTTAAAAATCATATACTCCCATTTCCACAGGGCTTGTGGAGTGTTAGGAAACAATCTGACAGTAGAAAGCTGTTTAATTCATCTCAATAATAAAGAAATTGAAGATGTTTTTCCTACAGAACAATTAGTTCTTGAAACAGAAGCATGTGTCAGTTGAAGTGCATCTGTGATACAACCTCCGCTCCTGCTGAACATCAGGTTATCTCTGAGTTGTTTTAGCTGAACATGAAATGGGATGTCCATGACAATTCAAGGCCAGCGGTCCATGTGATTCTATAATTACTTTCGCCACTTTGCTTTTGTGGAGTCATTCATTATGAGGCTGGTCTTATCTTGTCATACCTCCATGTCATTAGCAATGTTTTAGCGTATTAGTGACCAAATGCAGGTTTCAGGGTTGGCGATTAGAGTGGGCCAGCTGCCAGCAGTGAGTGAGACTTGAAACTCTGTAATCGCTCAGTGAATTTCTGTTACATTATAACAATAATATTGAAATTGTGATGGACTTTTCTCTAATGAGTAAAATATATGAAAAAAGATGTCTATGTAAAAAAACAAAGCCAATAGCATGGTTAACAAATAATGTCATTTTACTTTCCAAGTTAAATTGACAATCTAACCTTATCCAGACTTACTGTAAAAATTGCAAATCTGAAAAAGTCTCGAGTTTCAAAGGGGAACAGTAAGAAAAAAAGAACTCGAACCAAAACTCAACACTAAGGTGTGATGAGTTGATGTGAAATAGCCTCTGTTCTGAGCTCAACTGTTTTGAATCAGTGGTTCATTTGTTTGAACTTAGTGATTTATCCTTGGTGGTTCAGACGGTAAAGAATCTGTGCAATGCAGAAGACCTGGGTTCGAGTCCTGGGTTGGGAAGATCCCCTGGACAAGGGCATGGCAACCCACTCCAGTATTTTTACCTGGAGAATTCCATGGACAGAGGGGCCTGGCAGGTGACCACCTGAGCGTGGGGTCACAAAGAGTTGGACATGACTGAGCGACTAAGCACAGCAGCACAGTGTTTTATCCAGTGAATGCTCCCCAGCTCCCCCTACCCACGCTTTCTCCTCCACTGCTGCTTCCTCCCTCCTCTGCTGCTGCTGCTGCCAAGTCGCTTTAGTCGTGTCCAACTCTGTGACACCCCATAGACGGCAGCCCACTAGGCTCCCCTGTCCCTGGGATTCTCCAGGCAAGAACACTGGAGTGGGTTGCCATTTCCTTCTCTAATGCATGAAAGTGAAAAGTGAAAGTGAAGTCGCTCAGTCGTGTCCAACTCCTAGCAACCCCATGGACTGCAGCCTACCAGGCTCCTCTGTCCATGCGATTTGCCTTATTTCTCAGTTGGTCTAACTTTCCCTGGTGAGGTCAGAGTGAATGCGATACACTGGGGATAGGGTTGACTTTAAGTGATGTTCTCTTTTACAAAAATATGGAGAGTTTCATTTCCTCTTAAAACACAATTTGTATTTTTCTGGATAACATTTTTAGTCACATAAAAATATCATTTATTTGGTAAGGGCTTTAAAAAAACCCTGAAATTACAATGTCTCTGTTACCCAAGGTGGGGTCTGGCTACTCGACACTCAAAAGTCAATAGAGGAGCAAGGCTGGTGGAAAGAAAAGTTTGCTTTATTGTGGAGGCTGGCAAGGGGAAGGCAGAGGTGGACTCATGTCCAAAGGTGGACTCCCCCCACTAACTATCAGTGCTGCTGCTGCTAAGTCACTTCAGCCATGTCCGACTCTGTGTGACCCCATAGACCACAGCTCACCAGGCTCCTCTGTCCCTGGGATTCTCCAGGCAAGAATACTGGAGTGGGTTGCCATTTCCTTCTCCATGACTATCAGTGGGCAAGAGCTTTTATAGGTGGAGGGAGGGGGCTACATGCAGAAACCTCATAGTCAGCTCTGACAGTCATCTTGAAATTAGTCATCAGTGGTTTGATCAGTGTCATCCTGACTGCTTCAAGTACAGTTAATCTTCACTTCCGAGGTCGGTTTGTTTCTATTTCTTTGAGGCCAGTTCTGAGAAGTATGGCACCTTATGTCATGGCTACAGTCTGGTCATCATGTAGTTAACTTCTTCCACCTGGTGGGGATTTCAGTATCTACAAGACAGTTCAAAGAATATGGCTGAAAATTTTATCTACAGCCCTTGAGGAGGAAATAAACGTCCTTGACCTTGCTTAATGACTAAGCTAGTATTATTTTGTCTTGTTTGACAGTTTTCCTTTGCTTCGGCATTTTCTCACTTCTTTGGTTAAACATTCTTTAATTACAGTTTTTCTACAGACAAAAGGCAGGTTGAGAACATAGGGGGCAATTTCATCCCCTCACCTGAATTAAGCATCTTCAGACTCATTTGTTTTTAATGCTATGGATTGTTTTTGCTTAGTATGTTGAACTGGAAAATATATAAGCAGGTAATTTTATGGTAGCTTATTTCCAAACCCTTAAAAGAGTTATAAAAATGTGGGGCTTTTGGTTTCAAAATAACTTATAGGAGAAATAACCAAAATTTCAAGTTTAATCACAGGTAAGAAAATAAACTTAAGCATTCCATGGCAACATTAATAAGATGTCTAGATTACATTAGTATAAAATTTGGAACATTAGACATGGAAATGTCGACTTTACTAACCAGCTTAAACAAGATGAACAAGTTGCCATTGCAATGAAAACCAATTCTTTGGTGTTCTAGGCTTTTTGTCTACATTGGCATCTATGAAATCAAATGTTTTCAGGTCACTGATAAAAAATGGAAGCATTAAGTCGGGGGAAAAGAATTGAGTTAGTTCAAATTGAGTCTTGATTAACTTGAAAAGGTATGTTAACCCTTTTAATCCATCTCCAACTGAGGATTGTGTGTCTTACAGCATGACTAGGGATTTGGAAAGCATTTTAAATTGATGAAGCATTCCATTCCATGTGGGAGTATATATCTGACAACAAAAAGTCAGTTTATAATTTGATTTTATGAACTCTTTTTTTGGTAAGAGAAATAAAACACTTAAATCTTGTAGAAAACAGGTAGACTCAAATAAGAAACGATATCTAAACCGTTTAACTAGAAATAATGGTTAGATTTTGTCTTTCTTTGTTGTGTCTCACAAATAACCATGTGGTTCACATAAGAATTTTGACACTAATATAATTGAAAAGGGAAAAGAATTGATTCAAACTAGTCTCCTGCTGAAAGCAAGTGGCCCTAGATAAAGGCCAAAATCTTGGGATTTTTGTCCATGTAAAGTCTCCTATAGAAAAATCATGTGTTGCATTAAATTAAATGTATATTATTTTGATCATTTTTTTTACATTGGTGAATTTACTGAAAGGTTTATCATTAAGTATAATAAATGCAATATATATTACATCATTTTTCAAAGAAGACATTTCAGAGAAAGCTGAGTCCAAATAGTGTAATAATAAATCAAAATGAAGAAAAAACACCAAATAAATCTTATATATATACATATATACATAATCTAGATTCAGACTGATGTGTAAAAAGAAAATTGTAGAGACAGTGCAATTGGACCATGTAAGTCATATTTAAAGAATCAAGTTCACAGCTGGCTGTCTGGACTTGGGCCATACTTTATTATCTGAGAATGTTCTTTTCTGCTTTCATCAAATTTTGCAAATGTATTACAACATCTCATCTGTCAGTCCTAATACTGAAAGGCCAGCTAAGCCTTGAAATTACCTGTATTCTATCTCATAAGTAATATCATGTGAACGAGTGTCTGCTAGCAGGCCCCAAACTATGAATAAATGAGAGAGCAGCTCATTAATAAATAGTGGTTGATTCAAAGTGTGTGTGTGTGGGGGGTCATGTGTATTGAGGGAAATTATTTCATATAGGAGACCCAGCTCTATGTGTTTTTAGATTTTGGTGGTACTTCTAAATATATATACTTGAATTTAAGCATTATATAATACATTACCTGAAATTCTCTAGCTAGAAGTCTGTTTTTATTACTGAAAAATGCACACCTCTTCCTTTCCAAAGTAGGAGACAATTACTTTTTTGTCAGCTTTTGCACTGTCTCAAATGGCTTAAGATCTGAATGTGTCTATGGGGCTACTGTAGACACTGTTATGGACAGAATGCAATAAAAGGCAAATAAACAGCTATCTAGAATAACTAAGTTAGCCAAATTAAAAAACAAAACAGCGGCATGCAATAACTTAACATGATTGAAAGAAGGTAAAAAGATAAGGGAAAACTATTTTTTAGCTAACAGCATCAAATGTAATATTGAGAAAATTAAGTAGATGAGATTTTTATTTCTTTATCCAAAAAAATTTATGAGATAGTCATATGTGTATTACCAAGAACATAGAACAATGAAAAAACAGATATTGAACTTTATTTATTATACCAAATTGGAAATTATAACCCAGGGATACAATCCTGTTTTAAAATGTCTCATGAACAGCAACAATCTTGAGGTTATAACAGGTCTGGATAATAGTCAAATGTCTGTGTTTAACTTTGAGCAGTTTTTCCAAACCAAACCACACTTAAGTATGGTTATCTCTATCATTGTTCTAACATTGTAATGCTCACAAGGGAAGAAAGCATACTTCATTATAAGAAAGTTATACAGATGAAGTTAGGGGTTTCCCTGGTGGCTCAGATGGTAAAGAATCTGCTTGCAATACCAAAGACTTGGGTTCGATCCCTGGGTCAGGAAGATCCCCTGGCAAAGGGATTAAATAAAGAGAATTCCCTGGACAGAGGAGCCTGATGGACTACAGTCCATAGTGTTGCAGTTCTTAGACTTTAGCATGTATCAGAATTGCCTGGAGGCCTTGTTAATAAACAAGACCTATCTTTGGAGTTTTTGATTCAGAAGGTCTAGGGTTGAAATGAGAATTTGCATTTTTAACAAGTTCCCTGGTGATGTTGATCTGGAGACCACTGATTTATTCTAACTCCTTTCCCTAGTCCAAAAAAAGAGGGATGTGCTTTTCGGTTACTGTTTTGTTTTTTTTTAATATAAATTTATTTAATTGGAGGCTAATTACTTCACAATATTGTATTGGGTTTGCCATACATTAACATGCATCCGCCACGGGTGTACACGTGCTCCCCATCCTGAACCCCCCTCCCCATCCCATCCCATCAGAGTCATCCCAGTACACCAGCCCCGAGCATCCTGTATCATGCATCGAACCTGGACTGGTGATTCGTTTCACATATGATATTATACATGTTTCATTGTCATTCTCCCAAATCATCCCACCCTTGCCCTCTCCCACAGAGTCCAAAAGACTGTTCTATACATCTGTGTCTCTTTTGCTGTCTCGCATACAGGATTATCGTTACCATCTTTCTAAATTCCATTTATGTGTGTTAGTATACTGTATTGGTGTTTTTCTTTCTGGCTTACTTCACTCCATATAATAGGCTCCAGTTTCATCCACCTCATTAGAACTGATTCTAATGTTTTCTTTTTAATAGCTGAGTAATACTCCATTGTGTTTATGTACCATAGCTTTCTTATCCATTCGTCTGCTGATGGACATCTAGGTTGCTTCACTTTTTAAAAAATATCAAATCATTATGGTTTGAACCTGATTCTCCTGAACTCAGGTCAAGGGTTGGGACCGAGACCGAAGACTTTAATTGGCATAATGATATATTGATATAATCAGGCTTGGCCTGTGGGAAGATCTCAGAATATGAATAACTTTATGGTAATCACATGTAGCTTTCCTAATTCCTGGGAAGAAAATTTCCTATGGGAGATTGCCTATTAAATTATTTCTTAGTGTTAAATATTTTGTAATAATTTAGTTGATATTTACTGTGTTCACTGGATGCCTTCTGAGCTAAATATGTAAGTGTTGTTGGCCCAACCTCACAAATGTAAATTAAGTATTGCACCTCATATGAGTGAAATAACTTGTCTTTAGTAAATAGCAGGTTGGAGATTCTAACCATTTTCTAAATTGTCTCTATTTTCTCATTCTGTTTTGAGAACTTCAGCAGGTGGGTCTTGGGAAGTTAGTGAAAATCAGTCAGGAAGACCTCGTATTGAAAGCAGTGTTTAGGTGTCTACTTTGACTTCTAACCCTCTTTGCTGCAGTGCTGTACTGTGCTTAGTCGCTTAGTCATGTCTGACTCTTTGCAACCCTATGGACTGTAGCCTACCAGAATCCTCTGGGGATTTTCCAGGCAAGAATACTGGAGTGAGTTGTCATGCTCTCCTCCAGGGGATCTTTCTAACCCAGGCATCGAACACAGTTTCCTTCATTGCAGGTGGATTCTTTACCATCTGAACCACCAGGGAAGTGCAAAAATACTGGAGTGGTAGCCTATCCCTTCTCTAGGGGATCTTTCCAACTCAGGATTCGAACTCGGGTCTCCTTTCTTGCAGCTGAGCTACCAGGGAAGCCCTTTTGCTAGAGCAGTAGTATTCAAATTAGGGACCTGCACTGGGTGAATCAGATGAGGCATGAAGATGTACAAAAATTATAATAACATTTGTGTCAATGCATATAAAAAATAAAATCAAACCATTAATTACCTAGGATAAAGAATGGCACTGTTGCTCTCAGTGCTTGCCCCACCCCCTATCTCCCCCACCCCCACCAATGACAATCATGTGATTCTTGGGGAATGGGCTGGAAGAGGGCATGTCAAAATGGAGATGGATACAGGGGGTGACCTTCACCCCCATGTTGGTCTTTAGATATACTACTTTTTGTGTCAAGTGTGTTTATAAATGTTATCTTGCTAAACATAAAAAACAACTTATGAAATAGTTTCCTATAAAGGAATTGGTTTTAATCTAGTCTTAGCAATGCAGAATAATTAACTCATCAGAAAACAGAAGAATGGTCCTTCTCTTTTCTTCCTGCCAGGTGGATTCTTCTTCAGCCACTTTATACAATAAAATTAATGTTGAGCTAATCAAACTCTGACAAGTTCAGCCAAAATTATTCAAAATTATCTGGAAGACTGTTTGTTGTGTGAATTTGTACCTAGTGTTTCAAAATCTTGAACCTTGCCCTAAGCTGCTAAGCAATGCATACTATAGAGTACACAATTTATTGAAGAAGGGCGTGGCAACCCACTCCAGTATTCTTGTCTGGAGAACCCCATGGACAGAGGAGTCTGGTGGGCTCCACGTCCACGGGGTCGCAAAGAGTCGTACACGACTGAAGCAACATAGCAATATAATTTATAAGTGAATATGTCTTTATTGTGGGTACATGCACAAGAATTTTCCTTTTTTCTGAGAATAATAAGCAATTTTTAAAAACTTCGAGATCATTTATTGGAATAACAAATTTTTTAGCTGGTAAGGAAAGATTTTCAAATGTCTGACGTTTCTGGGTCTCTATTGATCTTGCTATCTGGTAGACAAGTTTATAGCTCTTTTGCCTGACTGAAGTTACTTACCTTGAGTTTGTTTCTCTATGCGTAAGTCTCTTCTTCTGTAAAATGGAAATATGCATAGAGTTGTTATGAAGATTGAATACATTAATGTATGAAACATGCTTAGCACAACACCAGTCTCATGATAAAGTTTCAAAGCTTTGAGCTCCCCTGCCCCCGCTGTGATATCACTAGACGAAGAACACCTTACACTGAACAACAGCTTGATAAACAAGTTAGTGGTTTCTATGCTCAGGTTTCTTGGATGCCACAGACAGGCTCTGGGAATGAGCCTTTTAATGACTAAAGGGGGTGTACGTTATCTTGATCATAGAATTAGCTGCCACTTCAATTCTCTTGTTTTTACTTATAAAAGAAACTTCTAAGCTGTTCAGCATATCGTAGCATAGTGTGAAAGAGAAAAATAGAATATGAAAAACTCATTTAAAATTATACTATACTTCAAAAGAAATTGTTTCTAGGGGCTTTGAAAGATCTGAAGGGTTATGATTAAATTTCAAAATGGCTAGTACATTTCTATTATGGAAAGGCCTTTTGACACAAGTCTAATAGCTGTCCTTCTTTCAATCAATTTTAGAGTCGCATAATCAGAAAAAGATCAGGTTCTTGCAAAGTAGGAGGGTTTGACATATTGCTGTTATATTTGCAGTAAACCTGATGCAAGATGTCTTTGCAGGTATCAGTGAGAACTTAGCTCCATGTGCTGACTTTCTTGCCCCACCCTCGATTTTATTGAGATATAATTGACATATAACATCTTGTAAGTTTGAGATGTAAAATATGATTTGATATATGCTTATATTGTGAATTGTTTACCACAATAAGGTTATTTAAAACATCCTTCATCTCACATAATTATTATTTTGTTCCTGCTATTATGGTGAGAACTTTTAAGATCTACTCTCATGGCAACTTTCAAGTGTAGTAGTATAGTATCATTAACTATAGCCATAATATGGTATGATTCTAGGAAGTTATTCATCTCATAGCTAAAAGTTTGTGTCCTGTTACCAATATCTCCCCATTTCCCCCATCCTCCTGCTCCTGGTAACCATCAATTTACTCTCTGTTTCTGTGACTCTGACATCTTTAGATTCCATACATAAGTGAGATCATACAGCATTTGTTTTTCTCTATCTGTCTTACGTCTCTTAGCACAATGCCCTGAAGGTCCATCCATATTGTCATAAGTGGGAGGATTTCCTTCTTGTTTTTGACTGAATAATATTCATATATATATGCATGTATGCATACATATACATACATACCACATTTTCTTTATCCACTCATCTGTCAGTGAGCACTGAGGTTCCTGCATGTCTTGACTGTTGTGAATAATGTTACAGTGAACATGGGAGTGCAGATATTTCTTCAAGACAGTGATTTTATTTCCTTTGTATATATACCCAGAATTGGGATGTTGAATCATATTGTAGTTCTATTTTTAATTCTTTGAGGAACCTTCATAGTGTTTTCTATAGGGGCTCCACAAATGCTGACTTCCTTGAGTGGTTTTGACAACTCTGTCAACACAATGCCATATTTCACCATAGTTTTTGGAATTTTTGTGTTTCAAATTTTCATTACTTTTACTTCTCACTTGGACAATGACTTTTCTTTTAACCAGAAAAGCTGTATTTTATTTACTGTTTAATCTCATACATGTATTATTATTCCTTGTTTTTTAGATTTTCCTCCAAACAAACCAAAATATTTTGTCTCCAAACAACCTTAAGTATTTATAAACATAAGAACTATTGAGAAAATAACTTTGGCACATGTCACTCTTTGCCTTAAATGAGCCCTTCCTTTTTGTAATGGATCAAGGGCAGGCAGTTGTTAACATTTAACTTTGGATTGCACTTCAGTGAGTTTACATCTGAACAGCGGTGTAAACCATCTAAGTTGTGTTCGACTCTGCAACCGCATGGACTGCGGTCCATGTTCTTCACTATCGCCTGGAGTTTGCTCAACTTCATGTCCATTGAGTCAGTGATGCCATCCAATCATCTCATCCTCTGTTGCCCCCTTCTCCTTTTTCCTTTGATCTTTCCCAGCATCAGGGTCTTTTCCAATGAATTGGCTCTTATGTTCTACTTAATAGTGTACTGCTGCTTTCTGACAAATAGCCAATGCATAAAACTTCTATGCCAGGACTGATTTTTTTTTTTTTTTTTTAGTTCATTGTGAATAGCAAGATAAACAACCTGTGAACTAAATTCTGTGGAAGTGTGCATACTTTAAATAGGATTAAAGAACTCCTTAATGTTGCTGTTTCTTTAGCTTGGCAGTAAAACAAAATCAATGCTAATTTAATAGGAGCTCACAAACCAAGTTTTGCTTTCATTGCCCTTTAAAAAAGAGTGAAGGGCTGTAGTTATAAACAGAATTAGTAATTGCTTGGTTGATATGCCTGTTGAATACCAGATGATTTTTATTCAATCTACTTTTAAAATCCATTACCTTAATTTTAGATATATTACTTGATAACAAGACTGTTGATCAAAATTGTTGCATTAAACCTGCTTATAATTTTGCAAAGTGATTTCTAATTGCCCCTAAACACCCTCCCTCCTGGCAACGAGAAAAAATTGCTTGTGGGCTGTTCAAAGTTGGCTCTGTTTTTCTTAGATGATCTTTAATTACACTTTAAAGCAGAATTTCTTTATGGGGAATTGAAATTCTGCTTGTTAGAAAATTACAGAGGGTATTTGGGGATCTGCTATTAGTCGCGGGAACAAATGGAGAGATTAGTAAGACAAATGATCCGTAGTCTAAAAAAATCACCTATGGGAGATAATTATTAGCCCAGGGAAGATATGGCTGTGGTCATGAAAGCTAGCTAAATTATGAGCTTATCAAACCTGTTTTAGAAACTGCTGAGGAGAGAATAAGAGATTTATATTAGCTGTTAGGAATCAGTGGAGGAGTCATCTTGGAGATTAGTTTACTGTGGCCTGATTTCATACCTCAGCTCAAACCAGCAGTGATCTAGGCTGGATTAGAGTTGAGGGAAGAGGTGGGGAGGTCCATGATTCCAGGATCATAGCAGAAACATGTACTGATGGAAACAGGACAAAGGGTTTACGATGGTATTTTGGAGAAGGGAAGGCAGAAGGTGCACAAGAGAGGACAATATCAATGGGAATGTCTTTTCTCTTTTGAGGAATCCAAAGGTGATCAGAATTCGGGTGACCATCATGTCACTAAGGGATCCTTCTGAGAGTTCTCCTGTATCATGGCAGTCTAAAACTGAGCAGATGGGAGAACCAGAGCTGATAGGAGAAATGTGTTGGGTAGCAACTTTATTGAAACAATTTGAACATTTAACAAATGGATTCTTACTTTATGGAGGTAGACATTTCCAAGGTGAAATATAATATTAACCTCTGGGATATCTACCTAGAGCTGGAGAAAAAGGAGCTGAGTGTGAGGTAAGTGAATGAGACCAATGAGGAAAGGCAAGGAAATCTAGAGGAATTAAGTCCACAGCTCAGTCTTATACTTGGCATTTTGACTTTTTATAACGTTTCACTCTAGTGCAGAAAGCACAAAGATAACCTGGAGACAGGTTTCAAGTCAGACAACCTATCCATCCCTACGTGTGACAGTTTGAAAACTCTATATCTTAATAAAAGGTCAGTGCATAGTAGGTGTTCAGTAAAAATGTGCTGACTCAATGAAATAACCAGTTTATAGATATTTTGTCAAAGATTAGTTTATTTACAAATGGGTTGATTTTGAGGAGTTAATTTTCTATCCACACTTATTTCCTTTTTTTAAAAAACTAAAAATGAATAAGCATCTTATTACACCAAAGATTTCTTCCTAAAAGTGAAGTCACTCAGTTGTATCTGATTCTTTGTGACCCCATGGACTGTAGCCTACCAGGCTTCTCTGTCCATGGGATTTTCCAGGCAAGAGTTCCAGAGTGGGTTGCCATTTCTTTCTCCAGAGGATCTTCCCGACTCAGGGATCGAACCCAGGTCTCCTGTACTGCAGGCACACGCTTTACCCTCTGAGCCACCAGGGAAGCACTCTTTAATTTTAGTCATTGTTTGGGTATTTTGGAAAACTCTGAATAGATCAAGTCATTTTACCTGTTAAATAACTACTCTGTGTAAAGCACTCCTTAGACATGGGAAGATATAGAGTAAATAAAATTTGTTTTGTGCCCTCAAAGAACTTTTTAAAAAAGCACTAATAATATTTGTACATTTATTTGTACTAATAATATTGTATGTTTAAATTGGAATCACAGAAAATTATAAACCATAAAGTTGCGGTTAAGTATGGTGAAAGATACGCATTGTACCTGCTATGGTCAAGTTGAATGAATCAATAATATTGATTGAAATAATGGCTGATGATGCTGTTTACAGCTTTTCTGTGAGTTCATTGCCATTCTTTTGGGTGTTGTCTAAGCAGATTTGTCTTTCTAACAGAGGTCATAACCACATAGGTCATGGAAGCTTTGTTTTCTATGGGTCAAACAGCATCAGGTTCTGTGCCAAAAATTCACAAGGAATAAATGATAATCTTAGGCTTTTTTGCTATTTATTGTGCCTGGCATTGTATTTTTATACATCTTTATAAGACACATCCTGTGTCTTATTTAGAGCACAGGACAATGGAATATTAGTATTTGTTGAATAAGCATGTGAAGGGCTGTAGACAACATTTTCTACTTATAAAAAGTTTCTAATAGAGCATTTGCAATAGTGAGAAAGTGTTTTAGGGTGGTCCCTTCCTATGTTCTAAGAATGCTTCGAAGGGCAGAGTGGTAATGCTAAGACCACATCTGAATGGTCCCCATCAGTGTTCATTTCCCCAGATCACAGACTGTCCTGGAACAGAGCTCTCATTGGTTTCATAGGTGAAATGAGCAATTTTGCCTTTCTGAATTTTGAATAAAACACAGTACTTGAATGAAGTGTTATGGCCTCTTGGTTAAACTGTAGTGTCAATATTCATAAACTTTTTTTAAACAAAGAACTTGTGCCCTGAGATTCACCATATCTGTCTGCCTTTTTTTTTTTTTCCATTCCCTGATTGAGAAGACTTAAATCAGAGAGATGTTTAGCTCACTCATCATACTCTCACATGTGCCTGTGTACAACACATACATACACACATACAATCACACCAATATGTGGAGAAGGGACAGAGCAAGTAATGTGGTATGTGTAGGGATACGAAGCTGTTAAGCTTTGTAAGCAATTTCCCCATGTCTGAGTCCATATTTGACTAAAGCCATAATGGTACTCTAGTCCCTAATCATCAGCTTCATCATTTCTAAATGATTGAACTTCTGAAATACTCAGTAACTGGTTAAATGGATAAGCAATTTCTGAAAGGGAAAAGTCTTAGAAGAATTATAATGTACAGCTTGAGCCTCAGGAACTTTAGTCTGAATTACTATGGGACATTTTCTTTTATGTTACTATGCAGAAGAACAACGCAATTTTAGTTTAAGTTGTAGTTGGAATAGTTCATTAAAAATCTGACAGCTATGCACTTACAAATATCTAACTTTAAACGCCAATGAGATTCATTTCTATGATCATTCACTTACTCCATGCTATAAAAAACTGGACAAATTTATTGGTAGCAAAATATTGAGTTGACAGTGGGCCTGAGACGTGGAATTTCTGACTCTATGTGGTTATTTTATGAGACCCAGTAAAAGTTTGTAATTGCACAATATTCTATTCAAAGTAACCCAGAAATACTTTCTTAGTTTGGTAACTCAGTGATCTTCCAACATAGTCTCCAGATTGACCATTGGTATTCCCAAAGTTGGGTGGAACTTTAGAGCTTTGATGAGTCATCCAAAAATATTAGATCTCTCTTCTCTCTGTGGGACCACTATGCAGTTAGTGTTTTCCTTTTTTAAAAAAACATCTAAATAGAAATATACCATCTCCAAGAGGCTCTGAGAGTCTTTCTAACTAACTTAAATGGTAGTGGCAGAAAGAAAAACAAGATACTGTGTTTACCATTGGTGATTTCCAAATTGTTGTGTCTTCCAGATGGGTTAGAGGGGTTAAATTACTACAGTGAATACAATTTTGAAAATGTTTCTTTTGGTATCAAATTAAAATCTTAGTTTTGTGGAATTTTAACATAACCCACATTTGGGTAGTGGTAGGGGGAATATCATAAAGGTTTTCACTTATTGTTATCTTGAAACTCTGCAAAGTTAACTGACCACCAGTGTTGTTTTCTTGGGGAAGATAATGTTTTCCAGCTGCTCTGTTACCACCTCTTCTTTGTTTCTCTTGTTTGGAATACCATTTTCTTTTCAATGTAACCAAACAGTTAAATCAGTGTTGACTATATCACTAGATAAGAAAGAATAGACTGAGTTTAGAATAGGGGTCCCCAACCTCTGAGATTTATGCCTAATGATCTGAGGAGAAGCTGATGTAATAATAATAGAAATAAAATGCACAATATGTGTAGTTCACTGGAATCATCCTAAAACCATCCCTCACACACTCGCCACCCATGGCAAAATTGTCTTCCACTACACTGCTCCCTGGATGCCAAAAAGGTTGGAATACAGAGCCTATCTATCAATTAAAAGTCAACTCTAAGCTTCAAGGTGATTATTATCAAGGTCCAGAGGTATCTTACCTGGTATCTTACCAGTCATTAAGTAAATTGCAGAGAAGTAACAGTCCTTTCCTAAAATGTAAAAGATCTCATATATTTAGTTTTAACTAGGCTAAGTTAATTATATTTATTAACATAGAAAAGCTTTAATAGTACATGGACCAAGAAGTTCCAGATGTTCAAGCTGGATTTAGAAAAGGCAGAGGAACCAGATATCAAATTGTCAACATCTGTTGGATCATAGAAAAAGCAAGGGAATTAAAAAAAAAAGTTCTATTTCTGCTTCATTGACAACACTAAAGCCTTTGACTGTATGGATCACAACAAACTGTGGAAAATTGTT
Source organism: Bos indicus x Bos taurus (assembly GCF_003369695.1). Taxonomy (NCBI): domain Eukaryota; kingdom Metazoa; phylum Chordata; class Mammalia; order Artiodactyla; family Bovidae; genus Bos; species Bos indicus x Bos taurus. The sequence continues at coordinate 109,214,300 of NC_040076.1, forward strand.
CAAGAAATGGGAATACCAGACCACCTGACCTGCCTCTTGTGAAACCTGTATGTAGATCAAGAAGCAACAGTTAGAACTGGACATAGAACAACGGACTGGGTCCAATTTGGGAAAGGAGTATGTCAAGGCAGTATACTGTCACCCTGCTTATTTAACTTCTATGCAGAGTACATCATGCGAAATGCCAGATTGGATGAAGCACAAGCTGGAATCAAGATTGCTGGGAGAAATATCAATAACCTCAGATATGCAGATGACACCACCCTTATGGCAAAAAGCAAAGGGGAACTAAAGAGCCTCTTGATGAAAGTGAAAGAAGAGACTGAAAAAGCTGGCTTAAAATTCAACATTCAAAAAACTAAGATCTTGGCATCTGGTCCCATCACTTCATGACAATTAGATGGGGAAACAGTGGAAGACTATTTTCTTGGGCTCCAAAGTCACTGCAGATGGTGACTGCAGCCATGAAATTAAAAGACGCCTGTTCCTTGGAAGAAAAGCTATGACCAACCTAGACAGCACATTAAAAAGCAGAGACATTGTTTTACCAACAAAAGTCTGTCTAGTAAACTATGGTTTTTCCAGTAGTCATGTATGGGTGTGAGAGTTGGACCATAAAAAAGACTGAATGCTGAAGAATTGATGCTTTTACACTGTGGTATTGGAGAAGACTATTGAGAGTCCCTTGGACAGCAAGGAGATCAAACCAGTCAATCCTAAAGGAAATCAATCTTCAGTATTTATTAGAAGAACTGATGCTGAAGCTGAAGCTCCAATACTTTAGCCACTCAGTGGGAAGAACTGACTCATTCGAAAAGACTGTGATGCTGGGAAAGATTGAGGGCAGGAGAAGGGGCTGACAGAGGACGAGATGGTTGTATGGCATCACTGACTTAATGAACTTGAGTTTGAGCAAGCTCCAGGAGGTGGTGAAGGACAGGGAAGCCTGGCGTGCTGCTGTCTATGGGGTCACAAAGGCTTGGACATGACTGAGGGACTGAAAAACAACAGCATAGAAATGGAATTGTAGCAAATGCAGATGGGCACAAGGTTGCATTATTGGCCTGTTTTATTCAGCATAGAGTCAGGAAAAGGGACAGCTGCCCATCTAATCCCCATATACAAGGGGTCTTTTAATATGTCTTCACAAGGGCGGCCCTCCCAATACTCCATATTGGTTTTTAAAATATGTCTTTTTTTTTTTTACTTTACAATATTGTATTGGTTTTGCCATACATCAAGATGAATCCACCGCAGGTGTACATGTGTTCCCCATCCTGAACCCCCCTCCCACCTCCCTCCCCGTACCATCCCTCTGGGTCATCCCAGTGCACCAGCCCCAAGCATCCTGTATCTAAAATATGTCTTCTTAAGGCTCTCACAGATTTAATAAAACCACCATCAAATTTTGGTGTTGCTGCAGCCCCAAACAATCAAATTTTAAGAACTTGTGAGGCCTCACCTGGATTTGCAGGGCCCCAGAGCCAGACGGAGTTTTTATTAAACCTGATCTCACACTGTTGGAGATGTCTGTGGAGTCAAGTCAATGAGCAATGGTGGGGCAGATCCAATCAGCAACCCTCCTTGCAGGCATCCCTTCAGCATTGCTTTCCTGTTGTATGTTTCAGTGTTTACATAGAGTTTTCACAGAAGGATTCATTTAGGATTAACCTAATTGAATAAACACAAAGCTGCATAATTTATGGACCAAAATAGTTTTTGCTGGTTGGGTTGCTGACTAGCATTTCCTTTCTCCCTAATGGAATACTGCTAAGTCCCATATTGTTATAATCAGAATTTCATCTTTGAGTCAATCCAGTTCATTTGCATGATATGATTTTATTATAAGCCAGATGTATAAATAATTGCTCATGAAGAGAGCCTTTTCTTCAAGCAAAGTAATGGAGTGTATATATATATATATATATATTTTTTTTTTTTTTTCCCCCCTAATGGAAAGGGCTAAGTCCAGTAGCAGAACCTATCATTATGGGAATCATACTGAATTCTTATTACTGTTTCCACCCAAAAGATAACTCAGAGAAATAATAAACATTGTAGCTTCAAGTTTGCTAATGAGAATAGGATAAGTAAAAGAGTACATGCTGGGAAGATGGAGAAAGATCCTAGTAAACTAGCCTTCATGATACTTCCCATTTAAAAATCCACAACGATTCCTTTCCTGTTACATCAAGTTTGGGCTTCTTGTGTTTCAAGAGCTTGCACAATCTGGCTCCATCCGAACTGCCCAGGCTGATTGACCCTGCTCATTACTCCTTGCCCTCCATCAGGGTTTGATAAGCAGTGATAATCACTCCCCATGGGCCCCACATCTCATTTGCTGAAAACACATGATGGCCTTTGCACCTGATGATCCCTCCACATTGAATGCCCAACTTTTTGTGCCTGCCAGTTTAAATCTGAGCCATCTATATATGTGCTGCTCAAGACCCATCATCTCAGGAATAAAAGAAACAAACTGTGCTACTCCTTCCTCTGGTGAATTTTCGCTTTGTGGCCAGCTGAAAAAAATGGCCCTCCAAAGATAATATCTCTGTCCTAGTTTCCAGAATCTGAAAATATAATCTTATTTACAGAAAGGTCTTTGCAGATGTAATTAATTTAAGGCTATTGTGACAAGAAGATTATCCTGGATTATCTGAGTGGGAAGAAAGCCGTCACAAGTGTCCTTATGAGAGAAAGGGAGAGGGAGACTTGAGACACATAGAAGAGAAGGAAGCAGTGTGAACATGGAGGTGAGGATTGGAGTGATGTGGCCACAAATCGAGGAATGCAGACAACCCAGAAGCTGAAAGAGGTAAAAGATGAATTCTCCCTAGAGTCTTGGTAGGGTGTGCCACCTGCTGACCCCTTGGCCTTGAACAGTTGGTCTCTAGAACCTTGAAAGAATAAATTTCTGCTGTTTTGAGCCTGGAAGTTTGCGGTAATTTGTCACAGCACCCACAGGATATTAACACATCTTTGGAAAAGTACTGCACATTAACTCTTTGGGGCGGGTAAGCTCCAGATGGTTCCCTAATACTTCTTTTAAAGAACTTAGTGATATTCTAGGATCAATTCTATGTCAGTTATCTCTAAGAGCCTACCAGGAAGTTACAATCTATTTGGGAGGAGAACAGCCACATGGGAAGTATTAGGGAACCATCTGGAAATTGCCTTCACCAAACAGTTAATGTGCAGAGAAGGGAATGGCAACCACACCAGTACTCTTGTCTGGAGAATTCCCATGGACGTAGGAGTCTGGTGAGCTACAGTCCACAGGGTCTCAAAGAGTTGGATATGACTAATGACTAACACTTTCACTTTCAATGGTTATTTTTAATATTCTGGGTGAGAAAAAATGCTGGTTATATTTCAGTGATCTACTGGCAGTTTCCCTGGAGGAGGGCATGGCAACCCACTCAAGTATTCTTGCCTGGAGAATCCCATGAACAGAGGTGCTTGACTGGCTACGGTCTATAGGGTTGTGAAGAGTTGGACTTGACTTAAGTGACGTAGCAGACATGCATGCACTAGCAATTGATGTTCTACTTTAGATAAATATTTCATCTCTAGAATGAGATTGTGGGTCTATTAAAATGTTTTCTCTTAAGCTGGCTGTTGAAACAGCATAAGTGTAGGTCTTCAATATGCCTTTGCTATTTGGCTTGGTCTCCCCCTCATCTGTGAATCTTCTCTACCGTGATATTCTGAGTCCAGAGTTGTTGACCCATGTACAGCCCCTTCTCATCTGTTACAGAAAGTCAGCACTATGGCTTGTTCCTGCTCAGATTTCTCCTCTTCCCAGCAGAGAGGAACTAAAGGGCTTAGGAGGTTGACAGCATTGTATCTCAGACTAGTGTGCTGAGTTTATGCAATTTAAATAGGGTTAGCAAAATTAGCATTTTCTTGAGTTCCAAAATCACTACGAATGGTGACTGTAGCCATGAAATTAAAAGATGTTTGCACCTTGGGAGAGAAGCTATGACAAACCTGGACAGCTTATTAAAAAGCAGTGACATCATTTTGCCAAGAAAGATCCATCTAGTCAAAGCTAGGATTTTTCCAGTAGTCATATATAGATGTGAGAGCTGGACCATAAAAAACACTGAATGCCAAAGCATTGATTTTGAACTGTGGTGCTAGATAAAACTCTTGAGAGTCCCTTAGACAGCAAGAAGATCAAACCAGTCAACCTGAAAGGAAATCAACCCTGAATATTCACTAGAAGGACTGATGCTGAAGCTGAAGCTCCAATACATGGGACACATGATGTATGTGAAGAGCTGACTCATTGGAAAAGCCCTGATGCTGGGAAAGTTGAAGGCAGTAAGAGAAGTGGGTAGCAGAGGATGAGTTGGTTAGATAGCATCACTGACTCAATGGACATGAATTTGAGCAAACCCTGGGAGACAGTCAAGGACAGGAAAGCCTGGTATGCTGCAGTCCATGGGGTCCCAAAGAGTCAGACATGACTTAATGACTGAACAACAAAAACAGGAAACACACACTGCCAGATCTCATAAGGCCAATACCTGAGCTCCCCTCTATGCCCAGGGCTCTCTGGAGCAGTGCCCACAGTGACTCAACATTCTTCTAAGGAACATGGATGGATGGATGGGGAATGAGGTTCAACAGCTCTACTGATAGTCTTCTGTCAACCCTTCAAAACAATTCCTTTATAATAAAGTTGAATTTTCAAGAATTAATTTTTTAAAGCTGAACATGTTGGCCTCATTTTTATTTGGCCACTCACTTCAACTTTTACTTCATCATCATAAATGTATCTCTACTGGGGCTGGTTCTATCCTTTAGAACTTCTGAGGTACACATTTAGGAATCTGAATTACAGAATCTAAAGGTTCATCTACAGTAGATTTGAACTGAAAAGGTTGACTCACCACAAGACTGACCTCTCAAGACAGATGAAAAATTTCCATCAAATTAATCTACAGCTGTAATTTAAGAGTGTTAAATTACATAGTGTTAACCTATGGAGTTAGTCTAAAGGGGATCTTCAATAATGTCTCTAATCAATGTATCAAAATTACTAGTGGCTTCCCTGGCTCAGACGGTAAAGCGTTTACCGCAATGCAGGAGACCCAAGTTCGATTCCTGGGTCAGGAAGATCCCCTGGAGAAGGAAATGGCAATCCACTCCAGCACTCTTGCCTGGAAAATCCCATGGATGGAGTAGCCTGATAGGCTATAGTCCATGAGGTCGCAAAGAGTCAGACACGACTGAGTGACTTTACCTTCCTTTACTTACTTTCCTTTCCCATCTGGCTGTAGGAGAAGGACAGTTTCGATATTATAAAAAATAATCACATCTCCTTATGGTGCTCTTTATACTGTCCTCAGGTGGGTCCTCAAATGCTACTTGTTTGTAGGTTCTGTGTTTTTCCTAGCATGACTTCCATGAGAGCAACCATGTAAGAAAAATCCCCTTGATAATGAGATAAATTTTTTTTCCTGATTTACTGATACCGCAAACTTACATGTCTAGAACTAGGTGACCCTACTCAATGTAACACTTTGTTAATTCCCTTAAGTTGAAGAAAACCCTGGTGGAGGGGATTCTTAAGCTGTAAAACTATTTTAATCCTTTTCTGAGTGGTGGTCCAACTGGTTTAAATCTTGAGATACAGTTAAGGTGGAATGGACACAAGAGTCACCCTAATTTACCAAGAGCAACAATTTATGACAACCAATGTCATCCAATTGGCTCCTGAGTAGTCCCTGAAAGCTCTAAATTAACTTTATTTCAATAAAATATAGGCCTGAGTTTCTCAATCTGTCATTCTGTAAGAGGAATGGGTAGGCTATAGGCTTAATGTTTGGAGAAGGAAAGACAACATATTTGAATATTCTTGCCTGGAGAATTCCATGGGCAGAGGAGCCTGGCTGGCTACAGTCCATGGGGTCACAAAGAGTCAGACACGACTGAAGTGACTTAGCCAGCACAGGTTTAATTTTTAACCACTAATCAGGATCATATTCAGTCTAACTAAATTGAAAAAACTTAAGAATAATTTTAGACAGTTTGTAGCATTTATTGGCTTATCAATGGCCTTTGATGCACACACAGGAACTGTCAATTAGGTATGCCCTCTGATCTTAATCTAGCCTTTTAAAGTTCCTTTAGAGCATTTGTCAACACACCACATCAAAAGTCACACTGGGCAAAGCAAATTCATCTTTTTTAAGTAGCACAAGAAAGGGCTTCTGTTTATAGTCATTTCTGATGGTTTTCTGTGGTTCTAATATGAACTGGATGACCACAACCAAATGCAACACATACTTGACACTTTGTTGATTCCAGAATGTCACCTATGCTTAATAATGCCTTAGAGTTCAGGGATGACTTCACAAAAGGGGTGATTCTTGAAGAATGACTCAGACAAGCACACAAGGAGTCAAAGACCACTCTAGGGTGGGAGAAAGTCTGGCACCTTGGGGCACTTTACGTGGTGCATTATGGCCACAGCATATTGTAGTCATAAACTGTAGTTCCACACTCAGCCTTGGAAGATCTCAGGCTGCTGGTTTATCTCCTCAAACAGGGGAGGCAGTCCCTTGCTTTTTCAGAGAATTGCTTTGGTCTCTGCTGTTCATTTTATGTCTTACACTTGCTTTCACTTCTATATGGGTTTCTTGAATTTTGTTCCTTTGCCTTCAAATAAGCTCCTTTTTCCTGGCCAGCCTTAGGGACAGTAACTAGCATGAAGATCTGCCAGGATTTGTATTAAAGCTTTCCCCCAAACAATCTCTGCTTTCATCAAATTCCCTTTGGGAGCAGCTTACAGGCAACTGACATCAGATTGACCTTCCCAAGCTCTGTCCCAGATCTCATTCTTGGTCTGACTGGGATGGGGATCTAGTGCCCTGGAGCAGTGGGAAAGGGCCACTTCCTTGTTAGGTTAAGGTATTTGGAGTCTATTCATAGAGATGGTAAGCAACTGGTTGATTTTAAGCAGTGTAGTGAAAAGATCATTATCTATTTTAGAAAGACAACCTTGATGCTTTGGTAGATAATGGACTAGGTAGGGAGAATAGTTAGGAAGCTATTATATACAAATACTTAAAGTGTCACAGCTTTGAGTATTGATATAGCTTCCTAACAGAGTAACAAAGGTAACAGAAGAGAGGATGGAAAGGGGAAAAGATTAAAGAGATTTTTAAAATACAATATTGATGAGACTTGTTGGTTTGGATGTTAAAATTGAAAAATGGAAAAGAGAGGCTAAAGGTACTTGTTGGGTGATGGCACCGTACTTCTTGTAACTATGAACCCAGGGGGATGACCAGGTTTAAGAGGAGTTAATGGGGTGATAGTGGGCTAAAGTCACGTACATCTTGAGTTGGAAGATCTCATGAGGAATCCAGGTGTAACAGCCCAGGAGGCAACTAAAAGCGTGAGAAGGCTAAAGCTATAGGTCTATGAGTTGTCATTGGCCCCCAGTGGCCAATGGTGGAATATTAGCCCTTAAATTGTAATTATTGTGACTTAATAGCAACATTGGAAAAGACCCTGATGCTGGGAGGGATTAGGGGCAGGAGGAGAAGGGGATGACAGAGGATGAGATGGCTGGATGGCATCACAGACTCGATGGACATGAGTTTGGATAAACTCCAAGAGTTGTTGATGGACAGGGAGGCCTGGTGTGCTGTGATTCATGGGGTCGCAAAGAGTCGGACACGACTGTGAGACTGAACTGAACTGAATAGCAACATGGGTAGATGAAATGATCAGGATACAAAATTATATCCAGTTTGGATTTCAACTATGTAAAATTATGTTTTTATTCATTTGCAAATGAATAAAAGTGAGAAGGGGAAATGAAAAAAATAAACAGCAGATTTGTTAACATAGGGGGTTCTTTTTAAATTTAATTGTTCGTATCCAGCTTCTTTTCATAAAGCATCTGTGATGTCATGGATTCTGTTAATTTTATAATAAATGACTTCTATTGTTATAATGTTATTTGTATAGTGCATTGAAAATTAATATGTCATATGAGTAAAACCTTTTTAAACTTCCATGTAAATGAATATTATAACAGGAACATTATTTTTTGCCTATCATTAAAGAAGTGGTGCTTTTGTAATTAACCACTAGCACTTTCTTCTGAATATTTGTATTATTTTATCAAATCTCTACATCCTTTAAAGATCACAGTGTGCCAGGGAATTTCCTGAAAACTCAGAATATGAATAAAGCACTAGTTTAAAAAAAGTGATAAATGAAATTTGCAATGCAGGTGACCTGGATTCGATCCCTGGGTGGGGAAGATCCCCTAGAGGAGGGCATGGGAACCCACTCCAGTGTTCTTTCCTGGAGAATCCCATGGACAGAGGAGACTGGCAGGTTACACAGCCCATGTGGGCACAGAGTCAGACTAAAGTGACTGAGCACACACACGTGGATGTTGATGATACATAAAAAGAATAAAATATATTCCCCATCTTCAGGGCTCTTAGAGTTTGATCAGGAGATAGAGTAAATAGGCAATTATTCTACAGCATAATTAGTAGGATCGTGGTTCCTTACCATAACCCTAAGATAACACATCATAGGGATATTGGGGGCTTCCCAGAGAAGCTGGTGTCTGCAATGGGTCTTCAACTACTTATACAAGTTGGGTGAAGGGGTATGGGAGGTACTTTTCAAGAAAGGGAATGCATCACGTGCAAACACTCCCAGTAAGAAAGCACAACAGCTCACTCTGACTTTTCAAAGAGCTGGTAGAGAGGGAAAATGAGGCTGGACACAGAGCAGGTCCTGAGTGGTCTTTTTTGCTATGCTCCAGATTTTGAACTTGGACCTTTAAGAAATGAAGAGTCATTCAAGCAAAGGAAATGAAGATGAGAAATATTAATACAGAGCAATCAGCAATACTTGGTGATTGAGTGTAGAAAGTGAGGAAAAGAAAAGAGTGAAGGATGACTCCTGGGTTTCCACCTTAGGAAATGGGGTTTCCCTATCCCCTGAGACAGGAAAAACAGGAGGTGCAGGTGTGGGTGGAAAGATGATAAATTCAATTTCAGTACACTAGTCAAGGCTGTGGTTTTCCAGCCTTGGATGTGAGAGTTGGACTGTGAAGAAAGCTGAGTGCCGAAGAATTGATGCTTTTGAGCTGTGGTGTTTGAGAAGACTCTTGAGAGTCCCTTGGACTGCAAGGAGATCCAACCAGTCCATCCTGAAGGAGATCAGCCCTGGGTGTTCATTGGAAGGACTGATGCTAAAGCTGAAACTCCAATACTTTGGCCACCTCATGTGAAGAGTTGACTCATTGGAAAAGACCCTGATACTGGGAGAGATTGGGGGCAGGAGGATAAGGGGACGACAGAGGATGAGATGGCTGGATGGCATCACTGACTCGATGGACATGAGTTTGAGTGAACTCCGGGAGTTGGTGATGGACAGGGAGGCCTGGCGTGCTGCGATTCATGGGGTTGCAAAGAGTTGGACATGACTGAGTGACTGAACTGAACTGAACACTAAGTTAGAAGAATCTGTGGGAGAGCCATGTGATTGAAATGCCTTGTGGGTGGTGATATTTATTGGTTGGGAGCTTGGATGAGAGATTGGGGCTAAAATGAGAGGAGGCTAAAATTGGAGCAGACAGTTGAAAGACAAGTCAGTGCTGTTCTGTGTGTGGCACATATAAGATACAGATGTCAGTTAAGATGTATTGATGTATGAATTAAGGAATGGAGTCAATGGATTCTTTGGAATTGGAGAGAACTTTAGGGAATATCTGTTGTTTAGTCACTTCAGTGGTGTCCAACTCTTTTGCAACCCCATGGACTGTAGCCGTCAGGCTCCTCTGTCTGTCGAATTTCATGGGCAAGTTTACTGGAGTGGGTTGCCATTTCCTTCTCCAGGGAATTTTCCTGACTCAGGAATCAAACACAGGTCTCCAAGTCCCCTGCATTGCATGCAGATTCTTTACAGCTGAGCCACTGGGGAGCCCAGGGACTATCTAGTCTATAAAATTACCAATGAGTAGGTGAGGATATTGAAGTTAAAGAAAAGAGATTTAACAATGACACGTTAAATTCCGAAACCTAAACTTTATGAATGTATGCCCAATTCTCTTTCTGCTTTATATTGCTGCTGGGGTGGAGATAGAGAAGAGAGCTGATAGACGAAAAAACATGAAAGAAAACTCTTAGCTAGAGCAAGCAGGAGTCTTCCATTAGTAGTGGGAAAAGGGACCACGATCCCTAACCCTCATACCACCCCTCTCCCCACCTTCCACGAAGGCAGTCATTCAAATTTTCATGGATGAGCCACCATCTTGGAGCCCAGGTTTTCTTCCCTTTCTCTTAGATTGGGGTTTATTTTGCCTCTATGTGAATTTTATGAAGGTTTGCTTTGTTCTGGGAGAAAATCTGTCACCCGTATGAGTCAAAAGCCGTGACTTCTGTTGCTCTGTGACCCAGGAAAAACTATGGACTTTCAAAAGGAAAGATGCAGTTGTGTAATAGCTTTCTCACTGCTGTGATGTTTCAGGGTGACCTAACTGTAATGTCATTTCCATGCTTCTAAATTGTTTTTATCGTAGATGAAATGAAATGAAGCTGTTAATGACACGCTGAATGGGAAACGCATCTGGCAGCCCTGCAAGGTATGCATCAGGCTGCCCTCTACTCCGTGAGAGCGACACCTTGCTTTTATTTTGCCCAGCTCTTCAAAGTGAAATGGTAAATAGCATTAGCAGATCAGGTCAGGAGGACTTAACTCGGCTTTGTAGTGAAACTTGGTGTTTCTTCGCTGTTGGATGCATTTGTGTGCTAAGTGCCCCAGTCTGTTCAAATCTCAGATGAGGAATTTTTGGATTTGGATAGTAGTGACTCTCCCGGGTTGGTGGGCAGCTTGCAGGGTAGGTTGTGTGTTAAGGAAAATTAAGAAAACCATTTCTTCAGGTTGGCCTCACTGAGGCTTGGGTAAAAGGTTAGGAGGACAGCTCTTGTTAGGCTGGAAGGTGTTTTATGTTATCAAAGCTAGACTTTCTCAAGGTAGTTTGTCCTTTTGCCAGGGGGAAGATGAGTTTTCTAAATGACTTAACTAACTTCTTTTTTGGCATACTTTTGCAATTGGTTCATTTCCAGGTACCAGAAAGAATGTAAATATGGAATGAATCAACTTTTTCCACATTTTTCCCTAGCAGTTCTTTTATGAAGAACAGATTTTCCATAGAGGAAATTAAAAAATACATAAAACTGAGAAACCATGGTGTTGTTGAGAACGGCCTCATTTTCCATGTCACTTTGTAACTGGCAATGCACACTGCATTCAAATGGCATTAATATAAAGCATAGAGTTTGTTTCAATTAGCTTCATTTTCCCTCAAGATGAGGAATTATCATAAATCCCTGAAATAACAGTTGACTCACAGAGATACTTGTATCGTTGCATTAGGAATTTTTTTGCAGCTTTTTTTCTAGCTACATCTAGTTATAAAAATGATGAAACTCCAATTCAATGCATTTGATAGGGACCTTTTCCCTAAATTAAGAAGTGGGAGAGAGGGGCAGGCATATAACTCATTTCTCAAAGACAGACAAATTATTTTTTTGCAGCAAATTTGGGTAGAATGACTTTTTTTTTCCACTTTAGAGCATTTTTATACAAGAAACCCAAGTATTTTCATTAGCATTTGCTTCAGATTTTTTCTTGGATGCCATTCTTTTGAATGATTTGAGAATATTCTTCTGGTGCATCTGTAAACATCTGAAAATTCGATATTTGGTAAAAGACAATTGATATGGACAGCTCAAAAAGCCAGAACTTTATGCAAAGCGGTATCTGGATTGCCATCTAAATGAAAACCTCATGTCAAACAGATGCCATAAATATGAATTCAGACAAATACCCATTGATAGTTTTTCCGTGGTGCATCTTAGATGGTTCAGCTAGTTACAGATCTTGTGAAGTACAGCCTGTTTGGTATGCTGAATGCAAGTTTAAGTTCCTTTCCTTTCTATTGTGACACTACAAGTCTAACCTTTATTGTCAGGGTCTCGGCTGAATTTTCTAACAGCAGATGAGTGGGAATTCATGGAAATAGCATGTGTTTCACCAGTTTCCTTTATTTCTCCCTCAGGACAAGCAGCTGTCAGGTCAGCCCCCCATTGCAGAGCTTGAAGCCATCAAGAGCAGGGATATATTTGCCTTGCTCTGAGGGCAGGCTTTCTGCCGACTAGGGAGATCACATAAATACCTTCAGGCCAGCATATCTGAGTCATCAGTGAGTGACCTCCCTGACAGGCTGAAACCACAAAATGCGACTTATGGAGCCCTCGAAGCAGGCTGCCCAGTGCCAGTTTCCGGTGAAGCAACAAACAGAAAAGGATGAATTCATTCACGTTCACACGCCCATTTTTCTACATGGTAGGAAACTAATTCCAGACAGTAATAGTAGCGCAAAAATCTTTTATAACCCATTTCCTCAAATGCTTTACGGTGAAATCCAGAGTCTTTGATAGATCTTGTTCTGATTCCTAAGTTTCGTAATGATTACAGCTTGATGTAGTTTCAGAAAGAAAACTTTACTTTTTAAAATACAAATTTAGTGTCTTTTCATTAGCAGACCCGACCTGGATAAAGGGAGGAGGGCCACTTTTGCTGTAAATCTGCCTGCTTCTCTGGGTCCAGGGAGGTGAGCTCCCTGAGGTGAGGAGGCAGGAAAATGCTGACGCTTGTTTTCAGGTGGATGTCCTTCTCCTGCAGAGACTGAAAACTTACTTACTTTGTGTCACTCAAGAGCACTGTTTCTCCTGTATTTCTTCTCAATAATAAGGTCTAATGTTTATTGCTAGATCATTCACCTGGGTCATTGCATTTACTTTTTCAAACAACCTTGTGCAATTTGTATTAATATTATTGGCCACATGGTAAAACCAAAGCTGATAAGGTAAAGTCAGAAATCACGCTCTTAAGGGGTAAATGATTTATTTGAATACTGGCCAGCTAAACACAGAGCCTATGTTTGGTTTTGTTTCTTTGTTTTGTTTTTCTCATTCACTTAGCAAGGCATGAAAAATGTGTGAATCAGCAGAGAGGCTGTTGAATACATGTATTAAGGATATTAAATATATTCCTTAGCACGTTGTCATCCCCATTTTACAGATAAGAAATGGATGTGTTATCTTGTTCAAAGATCACATGGCTAACAAAGGTCAGAGTTGAAGATGTGAAGCCAGGAAACATCCCCTTAGAGTTTTTTCCCTTGGCCACTGTACATAATACAAGGGCAAGGCGTTTGAACTTTATTCTGAGGTCGAGGAAGTGGTCTGGGAGGCAGAGTAATCACCACCCAAATATGTCCATGTCCTAATTCCAGTACCTGTGCTATGTATGGCACAGAAGAATTAACGCTTCAGAGGGAATTGAGGTTACTAATCAGCCAGCTGTAAAACGGGGAGATTCCCTTGGATTGTCCAAGTGGGCTTAATGTAATCCTAAGGCTCCTGGAAAGTGGCAGAGGGCAGCAGCAGAAGACGTCAGAGTGAGACAGAGAAGGACTCAACCTGCTGTCACTGAAAGCCAAGGAATGGAGATAGCTTCTAGAAGATGAAATGAAATAGCTTTGTTAACCATCATTGACCTTTGAGACATATTTTATTTGGCCCCTACCCTGGTACTGGCTGTCTTGGGGCAGTGGGACCAGACAGCAACCCCATGCCAGGAAGAAGAGTGTGGGCGCTATCAGATGGCCCATGCTGCTGCTCTCCCATGGGCTCAGTTATAAGCTGCAATTTAGGAGTAGAATGCTGAGAAAAGCAGGTTACCATAGGGCCAGAGTGGGAAGGCAGAAAAAGACATCCGAAGATAGCCAGGTACCATCCCCATGTTGAGCCAAGGAGTCTCCTCTAGGATGACTCTCCCCACAGTCAGGGCAGTTACATTTGTCTGCCCTGGGTTCTGACCTCCACTGAGGGTTTCTTCCCTAGAACCTCCATAAAGGAATACAACCTTGATGACCTCTTGATTTTAGCCCAGTGAGACCTGTGTCAGATTTCTAACCTATATAACTGTAAGATTAGTATTGTTTATGCCAAGTAATTTGTGTTCACTTGTTAAAGCAGCAACCATAAACTCATGTAGGTGGTATTGAAGGATTTTCCTCAGGGTTTGGGCATGATCAGATTTACTGTCGTGAGGTCCCTGTGTTGGCCATGTAGAGTCTGGATTATTTAAGGGGTAAGGCTGAAAGCAGAGGGATGAGGTAGGAAGCTTGCAAAGGTAAAGACAACAGAGGGTTGGAGTCCACTGTACGACAGTGGATGTAGTTTTGTTTGTTTTTCAAAGCATCTATGAAATAAATGTTGTAAAATGAAGAGGAGACAGAATTGAGCACATTTTTAAAGTGTAGGGTAAAGAGTACATACGTGTGTGAAGCTAGGTGTCAGAGCTAGTAGGAGAAGGATGTTGTCTTGCAGGTGTTGGTAGGGAGTGTCATACTCCTCCTGATGGTTTTGGGGAGCAAAATGGTGGTTGTGGTGATTGAAATGAAAACAATGGTGGGGATGGTGATGTTTGGGCGTAGGTAGAAGGAAATGCAGGCATCCTGGTCTAATGACTTCTCTCTTTCTCTGTGGAGAATAAGGGGAGTTCATCAACTAAAAGTCAAGTGAGGTATATTTCAAAACAGCCCTTGTGCAGAATTGTGGGGTGCACAGCCTGGTGAGATTAAAACCTTACCCTTTTATGGCACCATGTTTGACAGTTATGCCGTATATGTCCTCCTGTCAACAGCTCAACAGTCCTGGAGTAGGAGCAGAGATGGCCATGTTAGGGATGGAGATTTGGAAGACAGAAGGGAGTGAGAGTTTTTACTCCCCTTTTTAGTGGAAGAGTGATTATTATGGGGAGAAAAAGGAAAGATCTTCATATTTTGTTTGAGGCTGATTTCATCAATTCCCAACAAGTGCATCCATTCAACTATTCTCTACAAAAGAATTGCTGGAGCTCTGAGATAAATGGTTTCTCAGCTACCAATGCCCACCTTCCAGGTTCCCAAATGGAATGCCTGGGCCTGGATAGACACAAGGGCATGGTAAGCTCCCCCTCCCCCGACCCCCGTCCCACAGATCACATGGATGTTCTGTGCTCTGTTGAGTTTTGCTTATACACTTTGAAGTGTGTCTGCATTCAGTCCTATGGAAGGCAAAGGTGCAAAACCACAGAAGAGGTACAAGGAAGGCACTCAGTCCCTCTGGTACTGGAGGAATAAGGCCCTGGCACCTTCTGGCAACAGAGAGCAGGAATGAGCAGAACCAGTGCCATCTTACGTAAGGCAAAGTGAGGGAGATAAGAAGACCTAGCATTTAATCTAAAAAGTTCCCCGAGGGCTGGTAAACCTCTTTGGGAGGGAGATCCTAGGAAGAATGCACAGCTTGCTAGGTTGAGAGCTCTGTTTAATATCAAAGGAAACCTTTCGCATCTTTAAAAAAAATGTGAAAAGAGAGCCTGTAATCCCCAGGGCCTCAGATTTATGTTTTCCAAATGTGAACCTCTATTTCTCTATGTGCTTGATATCTTTTTAATGGGCTACAAATATTTGAAATGTGTAAACACCATGGGAGGATGAGTATTTTAAGTGTATAGGGATGTGGCTGGATTAGGAAAACTAGGATGTCATTATGGAAGTGGGAAGCATGAGATGAGATGTCCCAGCAGACCAAATTGCTAGACCGGAGCACACCCTTAGGGCAGATGAAGTGGAAACAATCTTCTATTTGAACTTTCAAAAATGTCACCTGGACAAAAGCATGCAGCACCTTTCTTATTAGAGACATGCTCTCTTTGGACTGCGTGGGGAGGGAGGGGATTCTGTTGTTTTTCCTTCTGTACTGATCTACCTTCCCAGAGGAAGTGGGGTCAAGTGTGTCTTGAAAACACTCTCCTGGGCGATTCTGATATATTCTTTTCTGCATCCACTCCAATCCTTCCCCGATGGGAATTAACAGGTTCAAAGCCAAATACTGACATGGTCAGAAAAGATTGCTTGTTCTAAGTAGAGTGATGTGTTTCCAGGCAAAATAACCTCAGGAGTCTTCTCAGTGGTTTTCCTTAATGGACATCATTGACCAGACACACCAAAACCCTTCTTTTCCCCAGGTGCAGAATAGGAGGAGAATATACTGCTGGATTTTTGGTGAAGATTAAATGAGATATTATGCAAATGAATAACTGTACATGGAGAGTCCTCAATAAACGTCACTTCCCATCCTCATAGCATCAGTTGGCAATGAATTATTTCTTTTGTTTCCTAACACTTATTTATGTTTTCATGCATTTATTTACATATTAGAGAACTTATAACCTAATGGAGGCCCATGGTCTCAGCTACAGGTATTTTGTTTGCTTACTCTTGGTTATTGAGTGCCCCTTGGTAAATGGCAGGATGGCAGAGTGGAGAGAATATGGCACTGGAATGAGAATGACTGGGTTTGAATTTGGGCTTCATACTTTTAAACTGCATCATCCTGAGCACATCTTTGTGCCTCTATTTCCTTATTATAAAGTTGAGGAGGGAAGACATAATAATTAGTAGTATCTATCTCATGGGGTTGTTCTGAGGATTAAAATATATATATATATATATGGAGAGAGAGGCAGAGAGAGGCAGAGAGAGATGCATACCATAGTCTGGCATCAAGTAAAACCTGTAAAAGTGATTGTTGTAACTGATTTTTGGTCAATACATATAAGGCATTTATAATGGTGTTCAATAAATATTAGCTGTTGTTTTTATTATTACTGGCCTATAAAACATGGTCAAACAGCCTCTTGAAAATAATTTCAGATTTAGGGTGATTCTTACTACCAGAACTAAGAATTATTAGCAGTAGTTAAGGTGGCAACAAAAGCCAGTCTTTGGGTGGTGGCACGGCTCACTAGGACTTTAAGGCTTTATCCCAGGCTACATGAATAGTATCAGGTTACTTGTTTCTTATTTTGCTTTTGGTTGTTCTATGTCTTTATTGTACCACATGAGCTTTGTTGCCCTGTAGCGCGTAGGATCTTAATTCCTTGACCAGGGATCAAACTCACATTCGCTGCATTGGTAGGTGGATTCTTTACCACTGTACCGCCAGGAAAACTCCAAGTTATCTGTTTCTTAAATACCATACATTACATTTGCACACTGATGAGCAATGGACTCAACTGTGTCCACAGACACAAGTAAAAATTAATTTATTGTCAAAATTTTAAATATGGACTATTTCACATAAAATTCTGGACATTCTGCCTCTTAAACAATTAGAGTATCTACAACTCTGGGCTTGCTGTCATACATGGCAACATCTGCTTCAGCTGTGTAAAACTGCCCATTTTATTTTACATTTTATTTTTATTTATTTATTTTTTAATATAAATTTGTTTATTTTAATTGGAGGCTAATTACTTTACAATATTGTATTGGTTTTGCCATACATTGACATGAATCCGTCACGGGTGTACACGTGTTCTTCATTCTGAACCCCCCTCCCACTTCCTTCCCCATACCATCCCTCTGGGTCATCCCAGTGCACCAGCCCTGAGAATCCTGTATCCTTCATCAAACCTGGACTGGTGATTCATTTCACATATGATAATATACATGTTTCAATGCCATTCTCCCAAATCATCCCTGCCTCTCCCTCTCCCACAGAGTCCAAAAGACTGTTCTATACATCTGTGTCTCTTTTGCTGTCTTGCATACAGGGTCATCGTTACCATCTTTCTAAATTCCATATATATGTGTTAGCATACTGTATTGGTGTTTTTCTTTCTGGCTTACTTCACTCCGTATAATAGGTTCCAGTTTCATCCACCTCATTAGAACTGATTCAAATGTATTCTTTTTAATGGCTGAGTAATACTCCATTGTGTATATGTACCACAGCTTTCTTATCCATTCATCTGCTGATGGACATCTAGGTTGCTTCCATGTCCTGGCTATTATAGACAGTGCTGCGATGAACACTGGGGTACACGTGTCTCTTTCAATTCTGGTTTCCTCAGTGTGTATGCCCAGCAGTGGGATTGCTGGGTCTTATGAAAACTGCCCATTTTAGATTGTTGCTTCACCTTTATCTTTCCACAGTCCCCACCACTCCATAATGTATTACAATCTAGCCCCTTGCACTCGACAGTCTTATTGTCTGATCTCATTAGGCCTCTGAATTTGCAACTCCTACTATAAACTGATATAAGAGAAATGTTGCTAAGGAGCTGGAGGTGGTACATTTCCATACTGTTGAAAAGACATACATGTTTCCACTATAATGCAGAAAGTGAAAAAGTTCATTTCATCCAGTCTTGACGACATGTTTCCTCAGCATTCAAATGGGTCACTTCACATATACTATCATTGGTTGAGTCTACCAAGTAGAGTCAATGCCTGCACCTCAAGTGGACCACACTGATGTCCATCACTGGCAGTTACTACCAGAAAACGTTCACCATAGTTGGAAACCATCAAGAAGTGGTACCAACGAGAGCAGTTAAGCTTAGAATGGTATTTCCAGAGTCGCACAAAACATGTCTAAACAGATATTCTTGGTAATTATAGTTTTATAATACAATTCTTCTGGAAATAATAGTTTTCTTGAGTACCAGAGAAAAAAAGCAGACATTTGGATCCAACTGTAGGGACATCTTTAGAAGTTAGACGTTTGAGTACTTGGGTATCAAGTCGTCATTTCTGGAATTGGAAGCAGAAAGGCTGAAGAAGTGATGAGCTGAACTTTGGTATTTCCATGAGTACAGGGAATATATTTCAAATCTTATGTGTAGTTGTGTTTACTCCCACCAACCTATAACTCTGGCCCTGGCATTTCCTTTTGAAATCAGTCATGAAATAAAAGGGTGTTTCTATTGTTCAAATTACAGTTGTTCAGAAGGAAATGTTCTATAATTTAGATCAATCAGAGGCCCAGAGGTATGTGACAAGTGTGCCTTGATGGAAGATATATTTTTCAGAAGTAGGTCACGTTCAGTCAGTATTGGATTGAAACTGTGTCTCCTTTGCTTGCCAACATGGGAGAGGATTCAGTAACTCCATGTGTCCTCAAGGCTTTCTGGACCAAGCAGAAGACCATCCTTGTCAGAGTGTACAATTCAGCCTTGCGTCACACACTGCAAATTGTAAGACATGCTTCTTTATCAGCGGAACTGTATGTTAATATAGCTGTCACATTAAATATTTGCTGCTGTGACTCAGTTAATGACTGTCATAAAAGTGTGGCAGTATCTGGCATTTTCAGTGTTTGTGGTGCCTAATGTACGGCCTGCTATTGTAAATAGGCCGCATATTTAGAACTAATTACATGCCAGCTATGATAGCAGGTTTATTTTTTACAACTATCTGAGCTGTGATCAGCACTTGTAATCACAAAGCAAGGAAAAAATAGGCAGTGACAGCAACACCTTCATGTTGAAAGCAAATTCTTGTTCTGAAGTGTTATGAAATATTACGTGTTTTCCAATAGAAAGTGAATACAATTAGTCAGAAGCAGATATAATTAAAAAACACCCCGAATCTGGCTTATAGACTGTTTTTACATCTGCACACATTTTTTTTTCTTTATCCAGTTCAGGAAACACCCCCAAATTTATCATTTTTGAAGCAATACTTTTTGATTTCTTCTGAGAGTCAAGGAAAGGGAATTTGCCATCTTTTTGAGTCTCGGTGATGTGTTGCTTTTTGTTTATGAGTTTTGGTTGAAGCAGGGTTACAAATTGGTTGAAACATAAAAGAGGCTGATAATGTTTGGCTCCTCCTAGCTGAGAAATGCCTCTTATTTGTGCTGCCATCCTGGGCATTTTCCAATGCTATTCTTCATGTCTGAAGATAACGGATTTCTGGAAAGTGGCAAGAGACCAGGGAGTCAAAATCTGGGGTTGATGGACTCCTTAGGGTCCATGGATGGAGTCGGGGGCAAGAAGAAAGCGCAAACCTCTCCTAAATGCATGCAAACTTTAATAGGTAATTTTTTTTCCTAGAGAGAGAATCCAGAACTTTCTTCAGGACTTGTGAAGGAATAATATCTTTAAGAATAGGCAAATCTATAGGAAAAGAGAGCAGATTAGTATGGCTAGGGGTGGCAGCAGGAAGGAATCAAGAATGACTGTTTAGTGGGTGCCGGTTCCCTGTTGGGGTGAAAAAATGTCTGGAACTCGATAGAGGTTGATGGTTGCACAATTTTGTAAGTATGTTTAACGCTACTGAATTGTACACTTTAAAATGGTTGAATTGGTAACTTTCATGCTATATATATTTTACCACAATTTAAAAAATTATACATCAAGAAGTGAGGGAATAAGAGAAAGGATATTAAATATCATATTGCAGCTTGTCTAGACCACAGGAAGTAATGAAGAAGTGGTTCTTGAGAGAGCACCTGGGTGTCTGCAGTGTTGAGGATGCCAAAACAAAGGGGCTTATTACAGTTAATCAGGACTCTCTGGGGCAATTGCTGCCAATTTCCAGAAAGCCCCAGAAAAGCCTGACTGCTAGGGTCCTTCTGAAAGTGTTGCAATGGGCTCCATATATCTTCTCTCAAGTTCAGAGCTTGGATCCCACTGAGTTGGGAGAGAGCAGGCAGAGATGATGGGGACAGCTGTATAGTGGCAGCAACAGCTCGTACAGCAGATGCTCCTCACCCTCTTATTTGGTACAGCATCGACCTGGGAGGCCAGAGCTCTCCTGGCTTTGTGGGAAATCTCTTTCCAATCCAGTGGAGGTTGGAGAGCTGACTATACCAGGCCACTCTGGGTTCAGGCACATGGAGACTGAGTCCAAATGTTGAGGCTTGGAACTGAGGGATAAGAGATTGATCCAGAAGTCAGGCTAGGGGCTTTGAGACAGGCTGCTGCCTGGCTGACTAAGGATGGTGACAAAGGCCAGGCAATCTGCAGAGGACTGAGCGGAGGCTCTGGATTTCTCGTGTGTCCTAGAGTCCACAATCATTTTCACATCTTTTTTTCCTTGCTACTTCCTGTGGAGACTCCAGAGCTAAATGCAAAGGCTCAGTAGCAGTGAATTCCCTGCTCTTCCTTCTTTGCTTGCTCTGGGGCTTCCCCTGTGACTCAGCGGTAAAGAATCTGCCTGCAATGTAGGAGACACAGGAGACCTGGGTTGGATCCCTGGGTTGGGAAGATTCCCCTAGAGGAGAAGGGCAAGGCAACCCAGTCCAGTCTTCTTGCCTGGAGAATCCCATGGACAAAGAAGCCTGGTGGGTTAGCCTAACCCTAACCCTAAGCCTAACTTGGTGGGCTACAGTCCACTGGGTCTCAAAGAGTTGGACACGACTGAAGCAACTTAGCATGCACACACAGTTTACCTGATACTTTGGATAACTAGATGCCTATTCCCTCTGACTTTCTCTCCTTTCCTCTATTTCCTTTTTTTTTTTTTTCTCTCTCTCTCTTATTTGTATCTTGAGCTTGGTCTCTTCTTATCTTGTTCTCTTTATCTTTTTATTACCAAGTGCCATTCTTATTTCTAGGCTTCTCTCTTTTGTCTTCGCTCCTTCCCCACTCTGTTTGTGTCTTTCTGTGTTTGTCACTCATAAGAGAGAGCAGGTGGAATGGGTGACCTTTGGGGTATTTACTCTTTTAAAATGATCTGAGAATTTTGAGCACAAAACATTTTTATTTAATTTAGCATAATGTCTAAAGTAACCCAGGGGTAATGAGAAGGGAATGGTTTTTGGTCTATGGAAGTCCCACTTGGGATAGAGCCAACACTTACCCACCTCCTCTTGAGAAACAGACAGTAGAGCTAACCTCCACCCTCATTCAGCTCCAGCAAGAGTGCTGACTCAGGGTGATTCCAGGTGGCACATGGATTCCCTGGAACCATCACTGGGAACCCAACAGTGGTTTGCTGCCTTTACCTAAGTCAAAGAGCCACATTCTTTTTCAGTCTAAACCCTTCCCCTTGCATTTCTACTGAAAGATACAATGTATCTTGGAAAGATTTGTTGAGAGAGCTATAGTCCTAGTTCTTAACTAGAGTTTTAGCTAAATTCAAGCCCATCTCTTCCACCTAACTCCTTCTGACTTAAACTTTGCTCCTCAAAGAGAGTTTCACATTTTGAGTCTTTGCTATGGTCTCTTATCTCATCTTCTCTCTATTTACTGCCACTTCCTCCATAAGGCCTTCTTAAATCTGCAGCTGGAATGATGGTTTCCTTCAGACTCTGTGCTCTCGTAGGTTCTTACTTGTGTTTCTAATACTAGTTATCACGGTCTATCTTGAATTATAGCCAGACATGTACTTCAAGAGATAGAAATGTGAAGGCAAAAAACAATATATATTTTTATCTTCCCTGTGTCTAGAACTATACTTTAGTTAATGCTCATTGAATTGACTTGCAGAGTGATCAGTGAGAACATTTATCAATAATCTTCAGCTTATTTTTCATGTCTAATGGAGATTGCCTTTGATAAGCTTAAACACATTGTCAACAATCATCAGTCTACCCCTTTTACAATTGGGGTTTGATCATTCCATTGACTCTGTAAAGTGAAGTGAAAGTGTTAGTCCCTTAATCATGTCTGACTCTTTGTGACCCTGAAGGAGGAAACAGACAGAGCTGGACTCCATCTTAGGCCAGGATGCGAACATTAGGCTACACACATGGTCACTTTCCCAGTGGATTCTGAACTTTGTGCCCAGTGTCTATAGAGATGGCATACCAATGGAAAACCAGACCCCTGGATAAAAGAGCCTCAGGACTTGGACTCTCCATTGCCTAAAAGAATATGCTAATTTTCTCTGTAACAGAACAAAGTCGTAAATTCCATTATATTTTTCGGGATATGACCACAGTCCTATTGATAAATGTCCACTGTTTATCTAGTCTTGTGACACGTGAATCATGGGTTAACTTTGATCGTATTTCTCTTTTACCTTGTCCAGACTAGTTTCAAGGAATTTGGGGAGGTGGGCTTGAGCAAGTACACTTAGGGTATATAAGGTTTTCACAAAAACTGGTCGGGGTCCTTGGCTAAGAGGAGACTCTGCCTTGGGCCCGCCAGTGTAATAAACTGCACTCCACTATCTGCATTGTCCTTCTGAGTGAGTTTGTTTCCCAGAACGCATGGCTACAACAACCCCATGGACCATAGCCCACAGGATCCTATGTCCTCGGAACTGTCCAAGCAAGAATACTGGAGTGGGTAGCCATTTCCTTCTCAGGGTAATCTTTGTCACCCAAGGATGGTGACCTGGGCCTCCTGCAAGGCAGGCAGACTCTACCATCTGAGCCACCAAGGAAGCCCCTGACCTTGTAAGGGGGTATATTATCTTCATCTCATGGAGGAGGCTGAATTCTTATCATGGAACCAAATCTCTAATCCTAGCTACTAGTCCTCAAAGCCACTGTTCTTTCCACCTTATTCTGGGGCATATTCTGATGGTCTGCACTTCCCTGCAGCCATTGTGTTCTCTATAAGTCTCAGCCACATCCCCTTCTCCCAGGAGCACGCCATAGGTGGGCTGCATACCTGGCTTGCTCCTTTTCTGGGGGAGAAGAAGGCACCAGTCCCTTTGTCTAAGACTCCAGTGCAGGATGTTTAGTGCTCTCTCTGGCTGTCACAGCATCACGACCGTTTACTTGGAAAGATCACAGCCCTTGTTTGCATACAGCTCCCTCTCTCAGCCTGCTTTGGGGCAGAAGCTTGCTTTGATCTGTGTGCAGGCCTGGGAGGTTATGGCCCTAATTAATTCATGCATAACAATCTGAATTTCCTTTTCATTTGGAGAAGAGCGTAATCATTTCAAAACTTTCATGATGCTGAAATTCTTAAAACTCCAATTGAATCTTATTTTCATTAAGTCTGGTCAGGGTGATCTACAGATAACACTTTTGTTTCAGATAACACTGAAACAAAAGATAATGAAAACATATTTCTTTTAAATTACTGAAAACAATTTCTGTTAGTAAAGGGGTTCCTGTCATAAGCAAGACTTTAGAAAAACAACACTTATAATAAGCAGTAGATTGTCAACAAACTTCATCAGAATCCGGTTTTTGTTACATGAATACATGAGCTTACTAATCCACCCCATTCTATGGAAATGTCATATAAATTGAAGGAAAATAAAGAGTGTGAGGGAGACCATGGATATGAAAGCAGCAATGTGCTTTATAAATGTGACATATTATTATAGCTTGACTTCTGCAATTCTCTTCCCCATGGTTATAAAGTGTATTAGAGGTCCCCTGACTCCTGTCAGACGCCTTTTTAATGATCTTTAAGCCTAAAAGGCAGGACAGTGATACTGGCAGGGAAAGTGCTTAATAATTTGTTTATGGTAAAATGCTATCCTAATTAGTCGATCTCATTAATTTCAATAAGGCATCACTCCAGCTCTTTCTCTCTCCCCACAGTCCATCAGCCAACAAGCCCTATTGCCTTTGACAATGAGATCTATCTCTTACTTATTTGTATTGTTCCCAGTGCCTCCTGAATTTGTGACCTCTCACACCACACCTGGACAGCAGCTGATCACACCCTCCTATAATCCATCCTCTGTGAAGCCAGAGGAACCTTTTAGAAACAAATCATGGTAGTGCCCTTCCAGTTTCAAATCCTGTAGTCAGTTCCTTGGCGTGGCCTGCAAGACCCAGCAAAGCCCAGCCCTCCTTGCTCTCAACGTGTACCATCTCCGTCTCTCACACTGGCCTTATTTTTCAGTCCTTTGTTGCCTGAAACTTCTTTCTGCCTCAGGCTTGGTCTCTGTCCACCACCGCTAGCCTCCCTTACCTCAGTTTCTTTCAGCTCTTACTTCCCAACATTATTTTATATATGTGATTATTTATTTATCTTAAATTTTTATTTATTGTATATTTAGTTTTGGTGTGTTGGTCTTCGTTGGCTTGTGGGCTTTCTCTAGTTGTCATGAGTGGGGGCTATTCACCAGGCTTCTCACTGAGACAGCTTCTCTTGCTGCAGAGCACAGGTTCTAGGTGTGCCAGTTCCAGTAGTTGGCAGCACTTGAGCTCAGTAACTGCTGCACAGGCTTAGCTACTCTGCAGCATGTAGAATCCTTCCAGACCAGGGATTGAACCCATGTCCCCTGCGTTGGCAGGTGGATTCCTATCGACTGTACCTCCAGGGAAGTCCATAATTATTTATTATTCACCTCTTCCTGTTCAAATATATATTCCATGAGGGCAGGACTATCTCTGCATTGTTCTATGCTGTTTCCGCAGAGACTGGCACAGATAAGACTCTCATTTATCTGCTGAGTAAATGAGCGCTAACTGAAGGCAGAAACTATTGACTGAGGTGGGGAAAAAAGAAGAAATCTTCACATTATGTGAAAACACTGCTAAAATTCAATTCAATGGAGAAAAATAGTCTAAATAACCAGTTTTAGCTAAAATCAAAATGACTGTTTTTCACCAGTTCCTGGCTGATTCAGTTACAGAAGTAATTTATTGTTGACAAAGTAACAGTAAGTGCTATCGCATCCCATGGCTATCCATTTCTTTTGGTTAAACAAGCCAGAACAGTTTATCATTCTTGAAATCCTCTGATCTCATTCAAATTTTACAAAAGGAACAACTACAGAATACAGATCACTTACTTTTCCAGAAAATAATAGTTTGGGGGAAAATTGCTAATGCCCAGTCTGGAAAGTTTGAGATTATTTTTATTCTGTCCATATCTTATTAATTCGTTTTAGTGTGTATCATCTCGTGGTAAAGTGTGTTCATCCACAAATATTTTTGTCTATTTGTGCACACAAATATCTTGTGTACCAGCTCTAGACTTGGCACTGGATGGCTTGGGGCAACCAGACAGATAATATTCCTACTCTGGAAAAGGTCGGTCAACAACTTCTGTCTGTAGGAATTTAGAATGAACACATTTGCTACATGCATCTAGTGCTGCCCCCTCAGTGTTATTTCAAGAAAGCCAAGAAGTGACAGTAGCGTGGCCTGGAGATTCCAAGAAAATCCTTGTGTCCTGATAAAGATCCAGGATGAGGTATCTGTGAAAAAGAAAGGCAAACTAGGCCAACCATTTTAAAAATGAGATTTGTAGTTAGGCCATGACAACTGTTGCATTCCTGATCAAGGCCTGTCAAGAGAAAGTTTGGGCACATTCAGAGTCTTTTCAAACTCATTGGGTTCCATCTCTAAATCCAAATTTGGGCTTTTCAGCATTGAGATCTAGTCACTGCTAAAGGAATGCCTCGTGGAAAGATAAATGAGCTTATAGGGTTTAGGATTAGACAGCAAATAACTGGAACTAAATTGTATTTTGTTGAATTTCAAAATGGCTCAGAAACAGTTAGACCATGTTTTCCTCAAAATTAAAATCAGTAAAAAAAGATTAAGTAAAATAAAATCCTCCTGGGCAAAAAAAAAAAAAAAGTAAACTGAGATTTGCTAAAACCAGACTTCTTCCAATTCTTCCATCCTTGGTTGACAAAAGCATAAACTTGGGAGTGCTGGCAGGTTGTAAGCCTTTAAGATTATTATAAAAATCAGAGTTCCAAGTTTTAGAAATGTTTAAAAAAGAGGCTTTTTTCTTGACATTTCTAATTTCTGCTAAGTATTGAAATATACCACCCATATAATAATTATAGGTCATAGAATTTCAGAGCTGGAAGGAGCGCTGGAGACAGTTTAGTGTAGTCTGTGCATTTCTGCAGAGGTGAAAACCAAGACTCGGGAGGCAAAGGAAATTGCTCAAAGCTAAGTGTAAGCCTGGGGTGGAGCTGGGACCTGAGGTTTTTTAATCTTATGGAAATGACCAGTATTGGACAGGTCTAGCCTCACTTTCTTATTAATGGAGCTCTGTAAAGTCCCTGGAATTACAATGTAAAAAAAATATGAGATTTTGATGGTCAGACAAGACAATCATTATGATCACAGTCTTGCTTTTTTCCTCTGAGATGTGACTGTTCAGAGGTACTGGGCATGGAGAATGTCTGTTAAAAATGGAGTGTAAAAATTTAGGGAACTGGAGCCGGGCAGAAGCAGTGTGTGGCATACACAGCTTGCGGTCAGGGACCCATCCCTTCACTCTGATATGCCTTCACCTGCGCCAACTGTATTCATGGTTGGGCTTTGAAGCCCACACTCCCTCCCCACCCCCCATCCCTGTTACTCATGGGAGGCAGCCCACAGCTCAAAGCAGAGGTGGCCAAATGAGTGCAATATCTCTGTGAACATCTTCTTTCCTGAGAAGGGTGTGTCCTTTCAGGACCCCGGGTGGGGTATAGATATAGATGAGACTTTAAAAGATACCAAGTGATGTGGAATTTTGGCAGGGAAGAGTCAGGAAGTGTTGTCTTAGTGGTGATGGTTTGACTCAGCCCTTTGAAAATACTTAGGAGTTACCTAATTGCAACCAAAGTTTTTGTTTTTTCACACTGTTTTAACTATTTGAGGTAAATAGTCATCTTTCTTCTCCCACCCCCAATACACACAGCTTACAAATATATTTCCTGAGACTGTGTACTCTCCCCAGTTTTTACAACCTAAGAAGAAGTTTAGCTAGTTGGTAGTTGGAAGACAGATCTGAAGGGAGTAAGTAGTGTTAGTAATCAGTAGGCCACATCCCCTTCCAGAATGTTCCAGCTACTTTTGAACCTAGGCCTGGGAAAAAATATATTTAAGTTTCCCTTGGAGACACTGTTAAATTATATTTTATTAATTAGTGTCCACTTAAATTTGAATCCATACCCAGGGAAACTACTTTTGCTCTTAAGTTTCACCCATGCATGATTATACTAATAAAACAATATTTTAATATGTAAGATGTTTACTGTCAAAAACACATTTATTGATATATATATATATACACACACTTTCCAAAGTACTTCATTAATCAATTTTTTATAACAACATGGAGCTCCATCATTTTCATAATATTCTGAAATGATGATGCAAACATTCATATTCAAAAGTATGTACCAACTACTGATAATATCACTAAGACTGAATTCACTTGCCTTAAGTGAAAAGCCACAAAAGAAGTTTCTATTTTCAGTGTAGTTTATCTGTCCGACGTTTTCCACTTTGTGTTCAAAAGAGAGTGGCCAAGGCCATTTGGGTGTCCGTGTGTAGCTGGAGGATACAGATTCCACTTGTGGAATTGGTCAAGATCAGAGAACGTCTTCCTTTCCTGTGGCTTAGAAACTGAGTTGTTAATATAGTTATTCTGTCTGGCATTTAGATCATGAATTTTGCCCAGATCCACATCAAGGAGAAGAGGCCCTTTCTATGTTAGATTTGCAGAATGACTTCAGATGTTTTGACTGGAGAGCTGCAGAACAGAATGAAAACAGTACAAGCCATGATCTCCTTTGCTGCTTTCCAGAATGCACCGGGTTCTGTTCTTGTTAGCTTTCTATTAGTATTATAATAGCATGCTCCTTATACAGCATGATTTGGCTTTATTATTCCCTTTAAGATATTCTAATTATTTGTGTGTGTGTGCTCAGTCGCTCAGTCATTTCCACTCTTTGCAACCCCATGGACTATAGCCCCCAGGCTCCTTTGTCCATGGAATTTTTCAAGAAAACTAAGTGGGTTGCCATTTCCTCCTCCAGGGGGTCTTCCTGACCCAGGGATCGAACCCTTGTCTCCTGCATTAGCAGGTGAGTTCTTTACCACTGGCACCACCTATTAATATTTAGCTGACTTTATATTTTGGGAGGGGCTTCCCTGGTGGCTCAGTGATAAAGAATCTACCTGCAATGCAAGAGCTATAGGAGATGCAGGTTCAATCCTTGGGGCAGGAAGATCTCTGGAGCAGGGCATGGCAACCCACTCCAGTATTCTTGACTGGAGAATCCCATGGACACAGGAAACTGGAGGGCTTCAGTCCATAACGTTGCAAAGAGTTGGACACAACTGAAGCAACTTAGCATGAATGCATGAATATTTTGGGAGACCCAGTAATATCTCCTACCAGTATCTTCTATGTAAACCAGAAAGAAAGAGTTAATTGGAATGATATTTTTTTAAAAAAAGGGAAATTATTTCATATAAAAATTTTCATAGAAATGCATATACATCCTCACTGTGGAGAGCATCAGAAGTATCTTAGGACACTTGCTTTATGGAAGCACCATGGTACCCACACACCCTTTTGATAAGGGATACTATATAGCCTCTGAAAACTTGTAGTGTTGAGCTACCACAGCTCCCTTCACTGAACTACCCTGGAGAGAGCAATGTCAGGATTGTTGGGAGAAGGATATAGAATGAGATAGAGGATGATTTTTGCTCCTTACTGATTTCTCTCATCTCTTCTTGACTATACTGAAGTCCTATCCCTGAGGAGGTCAATGTTGCATGCCCAAATGCATCCAGGGAGTCACTTACCTCAGGGAATTTCTTTTCTAGAGCTAATTTTAGCTGTGTCCAGGGATACATTTGAAAGTCAATATTACTCAATTTTTTCAGATTGTGTGATGATGGCCAGGGAAGTGGCAAGTAGGGTAGAATGTATTTTTATCAACCAACACCACTGACTGGGAGAGCTAGTAAGAGCACTTCTTCAGATTTTCTACTTTTACTTGAAGTTAAAAGTTTACTTTTCCAAGCTAAAGATTATCATAATTATTTACAGAATGGCATCTCCAAAGAATTGGTCATAATGGCCCAGGGCATTCCCTTAAAACTAGCCTTTCTTTGTGCATACTCAGGAGATGGGCAGGGCTAACAGTCATTTTCCCTCATCTCGTGGCTCCCCTATTTTTTTTTTTTTTTTTTTGGTGAGTGATCTTTCTACTGGTCTTTACCAATAATGCTTGTGTGAACATTATTGGAGTGTATTCATATGTGACTGGTCTGTTTAGGCCTCACCTTGTCAGTTGGGAGCAGCCTATCCTCTGAAGGAGGTGATCATCTGAGTTTCAGTCCCGAGGAGGGCCTCATACGAGACACCAGAACACTGGGTAACATCATATCTCTCCTGTATTTTCTCTCTGGGGTTTCCTCTCTTAGTTGCTGAAATGTTTTGAAATGTGCTCTCGGATGGTGAGTACCAAGATGGTGCTCACCACGAGGTCGCAGATGCAGGGCTAGGATGGGATAGGTCCTGAACTCAAGACAACAGGCTCTATTTTACAAACTGGATAGATGATCTGGTTTCGTGTTTCTATCTCAACCTCTTTCCCTTAGTTGTTTAAAACCCTCAGTATTTTCTTCAATGTCCTGGACTGGTCTAAGCTGGACATTAAGGGGATAATTTGGGTAATACCTAATCTGGAGTGTTAAAATGGGTGATGGTCCCCTAGATTGGGGTTGTAGTGGCAGCAGGAATTAGGGAGAAATACCCAAGATGGAAAGCTAGAGAAGGGATGAATGTAAGAGTCAGTGTTGGGGCCCTGAGACTGCTCCCTGCTGGAGAGAATTTTCCCCTCAGGGCCCACGTTAGACCATCTGACCAGTATCTTCTCAGGAAGGGTGGGGGCCAGTGGGGAGGGGGCGTGGCGGGGGGCTTCCTAATAGCCCTTTAATACTTTGTTTCTAGAATGCTTTGTTGTTGTTGCTATGGCTCTTGTTGATTTATTTACTTGTCTCAAAGATAAAAAGATGCCCAGGTAGAGTTGAACAACAATTGTTGTCTCAACTGCAGAAAGGCCAGAGGCACTTGATTGAATAAAATATCTGTATTTAATCTCTAGAGAGAAAGCGAACACTTGGCTTTATATGTTCATCACAAGCAAGGATTTTTCTTAAAGACAAAAATAAGGAAACAGGTATTTGGAGACTAGGCATTTCACATATCTATCAAATGTTATCTGAAATAATGAAGTTACAGGACAGATGAATAGATAACTGAGCTTTTTCTCAACATCTACAAATATGACATCCCCCTGCCCAACCCAGCAGAAGGTGAAAAGTTACCAGTGATGGTTAATGTTTAGGTGGACAGAAATGATTTGCCAACATGCCTCCTTTGCCTGTGGTTTGAACTGAGTGTACCACTTACATCACCCTAAAATAGTTCACCTGCACAGCACCTCCTATAGGAGACCTATGTGTGGGTGCTGCATGAAACCATGACCCATGGAGGTTTCCTTCTTGGAAATCTGATCATTTATTTTTCCTAACTTTTGAATCAAATGAGTAAAGCATGCTCAATACTGGAGTTATGGGCTTTTGGGGGTACCTTAAATATAGTAACGCTTTCTAGGCATAACAAAACTACGATTCATAGTTTTGGGGCTGACTAGGTCTCAAGTACTCTTAACTGACCAGAAAAAAAAAAAGGGGAATCCATTTTACTAATCCAGGTATTTAAATTTATTGGCTTCTTTCTCTTTAAGTTATTTTTTTCTATTTAATTTCCTATAGCTTCAGTAAGAAATTATATTTGATGTTTTCACAAGTCTAAAAACTCTAAGGTGACAGGACCACTTGGGCCTCACTCACCATCATAGTCTTGGAGTCCTTGCACCTGGCACAGAGCTTTGCAGATAATAAGTCCTCAGTAGACATTTAATGAATGAGTGAATACACTCAGCCTCCATGCCTATAATAGCTTCAGTTCAAATACCCCTTCTTTGTAGATCTTCCCTTGACACCCTAATGTAAGATAAACAAACAGTGGTTATTCTCTTTCATAGAAACCAGATATTTGCCCTCTAAAGTACTTCTGTGTTGGTTTATTTGTAGTTTATTTAATGTGTGTCTCAGTCATTTGACAGAAAGTTCTATGGGGATGAAGCTATTTTGTTCCACATTGTAGCACCATACCTGGCACAGAGTGGTACTTAATAAACACTGGATGTGTGCATGCATGCTCAGTTGCTCCGTCCTGTCTGACTCTGCAACCCCATGACTGTAGCCCACCAGGCTCCACTGTCCATGGCATTTCCTAGGCAAGAATACTGGAGTGGGTTGCCATTTCCTTCTCTAAGGGATCTTTCCAACCCAGGGATCAAACCCACATCTTCTGCATCTCCTGAATTGGCAGGCGGATTCTTTACCACTGAGTCACCTAGGAAGTCAAAACAGTAGAAGCCTGGATGGATAAGTGAATGCTATATACCTACATGCATGTCTGCAGTGACAGTTCTGTGCTGGCCCTCTTTTACCCTTGAGCAGTAAAGAACAATTAAGAAAGCCACTGAGAATGGCCATCAGCACCTCTTATCTCAGCAAATGGTTAGAGATGGGGTGACCAAAAACTGTTGGGTTTATAATATAGTAAACTTTAACTCCCGGAGAAGGCAATGGCATCCCACTCCAGTACTCCTGCCTGGAAAATCCCATGGACGGAGGAGCCTGGAAGGCTGCAGTCCATGGGGTCGCTGAGGGTCAGACATGACTGAGCGACTTCACTTTCTCTTTTCACTTTCATGCATTGGAGAAGGAAATGGCAACCCACTCCAGTGTTCTTGCCTGGAGAATCCCAGGGACGGGGGAGCCTGGTGAGGTGCTGTCTATGGGGTTGCACAGAGTCGGACATGACTGAAGTGACTTAGCAGCAGTAGCAGTAGCAAACTTTAACTCCAGGTTTATCAGGTTCAGGATAGAGAATTTCTCTATTTCAATATGTCATAATTGGCCTGAGACAGGCCCCAGGTGCAATTCTGGTTCTAGTAATAAACTGTGTGATCTTGGGCAAGTTGAGCAACCTTTCTGAACCTCTTTTTCTAATATGTAAATTTGGAACACAAATAGCACTTACTATTTAGAAGGTTAAACAAGATAATGTACGTAGAGTATATAGTTGAGTGCCTGGCACAGAATAAGGAATAAGTACTCAGTAAAAGTTATTATTAAATTAATAATAACATTTGAAGTCCATCAGTGGGCTAGCAGTGTCCCAGAACTCAATTAGGTTGTAATTAATTGTATTAAACAATGTCTTGTGTTCAGCTTCAGTGAAAGGAATTAATGCTTTGCTTTTAATGGCTATAAAATTCTACTTAGCTAAATAATGGAATCAGATGAATTCCCTACAGTCAAATCTGGATTTAGTAAGATCTGGAAGGTTACAAGGCACACTGTGACTGCAGATGAAAACATCTCTGCACCCCCAATATTACAGTTATTTAATAGTATGCTGAACGATCTTTTAAATTTTCTTTGATAAAAAGAAAAATCCAACCACAACAAAAAAGAAATCAATGTCTATAGCCTCACAAAAGTATGGTATAAACAATATCCCATGGTAAAAATAATTATATAAATGTCATTTTTAATATATTGTCAAAAGTATATTGAAAATATAATTTTTCCTTATTAGAAAATAATCTTTGAATATAAATGTTTTAAAATGTTTCATCTTATTGACATGACATAATTATATATATAATTATAATTATATATATATGGCAATTTAGATAATTTCCAGTGACAGGTAAGACCTAAATTACAGGAACCAGAAACCTAATTATTTCAAATTGAATAATCTCATTAACTAGTCACTCATTTCAAGGGAACAAAGGCAATGGCTTTAAAATTTTTTCTTATATTAATAATTCTGTTATAATTTCCATTAAATGATATCAGAGTTCTTCTATATCACAAAGACTGCAAAGGCTGGGCATTTTTTTTTTTATCAAATGCAAAAAATGCACACGCTTTGCTTAATCCCTGTGGGTTTATGTGGGGATCTGTGAAGATTCTTACACTACAACAGTCAGCCTACAATTTTCTCATCACTCTTCAATTTGGACCAAAAAAAAAAAATACAATTCAGAAAAAAATTCTCAATTTCATGCCTTATGGTAGATGTGGGTGGTATATTATAGAGTAGTTTTTCTCCATGTTATTCATGCCCTCAAATATCTGACAGGATAAAGACTTTAGCAAGTCACCAATTTCTTGAGTTTGTCATCTCTCTCTTATTTTAGGGGCTGGAAGGGTGTGTGTTTAAGAGAAGAGGGTTTGGGCATTAGAATTCCAGCTCACAGGTTCTGAGGCATGTAGGCAAAACCACCATACCACGATTTTCCTTTCTGGCTATGGAGCATCAAGTAAGAATGCTGTCCTCAGGGACGGCAGAGGGGAGTGACACCACACGCTGCCTTCATTGTTACTATTTTTCTGCTGTGCACACCCCATCTTTTTGTAAAGGTTAAAATCTTAAGATATGGGCGAGAGTGATGGTAAAACATTTCATTTTTAGATGAGGAATATCTCCTTTCTTGAATTTGATTGTATTTTCATTCTATTCAAGACAATGTCTAACAAATACTAACCCTTGAAAAGTATATATTAATATGCTTTCTGAAATTTTTTAATATTGGGTGAGTTTGTGTTTGCACATCTCTTTTGCATGATCAGTCTCTCACTCTTGCTCTATTTCACACACACACACACACACACAGATAATTTCCCCATTGGCATACCCATCTGAAAACAAAACAAAAAGAACAGCATAATGGTTTTAGATAATTCATCAGGTCCCCTCAGTTCATCCCAGCAAAACTCATGGAAAGAGTTGTCTATATTTTGAGTCTCCATTTCTTCATCACTCTTTACTTACCCAACTTATTTCATTCTGGCTTTCACCCCCATCATTCCATTAAATCAGCCCTTATCAAGGTCACCAATAACCTGTACAATAAACTCTGTCTGAAAAAAGCCATTTTCCAGCTTCCATTTTCATCTTCCTATGTCTGTCAGTAGCAGCTGACCTTGCTAACCACACTCTTCTTTTTAAACACATCCTCCTTGAAACATCCTTCTCTGGCTTCTGTGACACCTTTCACCTGTGTCACAGAAGAGGAGATTTTCAGGGAAGGCCCTATCACATCTCTATTGTTGGTTTCTCCTTTTCTACCAGACATGTAGGAGGGCCCAGGGCTCTGGTTACAGCCAGCTCCTCTAGCTGCCCTGTCTCCCAGTTCCATGGTGTTAATACAGCCATAAACAAACACATATCAAATGTGTATCTCCGGTCCAGCTGGAGAAGGTAATGGCACCCCACTCCAGTTCTCTTGCCTGGAAAATCCCATGGATGGAGGAGCCTGGTAGACTGCAGTCCATGGGGTCACTAAGAGTCGGACACGACTGAGCGACTTTCCTTTCACTTTTCACTTTCATGCATTGGAGAAGGAAATGGAAACTCACTCCAGTGTTCTTGCCTGGAGAATCCCAGGGATGGGGAAGCCTTGTAGGCTGCCGTCTATGGGGTCACATAGAGTTGGACACGACTGAAATGACTTAGCAGCAGCAGCAGCCAGTCCAGCTCTTGATTATTTATCCACCTTCCTACTCAACATCTCCACTTGGATGTCTAAGAAGTACAAAGAATAAGGCGACATAAGGACCAAGTGACATTCCCATCTCTATAGATAAGAGAGAACTTGGTTAACATTTCTCAAAGAGAAGAAATTCAAGTGAACTCTTGAGACACAGCCATTGTACTGTATTCTCAAATGTAGGACAAATATCAGGGCCAAGAACACTTCAAATTGTTGTGAATGTATGTGTGTTTATGCTGGAATACCTCTCTGCTACTTGATCATCTCACATGCGCCTGACACCCCTGGAAGTCTTGTCCTAAAACTGAAAACTCTTTCCTGAAACAGTCCTCTCCACTCTCCCTTGTTTTTCCTCCATCTCCCATTAATGTCAGCTGTTAAGTTTCATGTATTTCTCAGACTATTATTTGATGGTTCAACTCTTCAAACTCTATGTGCCTAAAGTAACCATTAATCCCACTCTTCCAATCATCTCAGTATCAGACCTCTCAACATAATTTCCCCTCACTCTTATTCATGAGACAAAAATAGTGAATACTGATTCCATCCTAAAGGACTCCTCTCAAATGATCTGGTTTTATATCAGTCAGGAATTTTAAACACATGTGAGAATAAAATGTTAGACTTACAGAGAAAGATCTAATTCTTTATTCCTTTTCTTATATCCAGTGATTGTTTCTGTCATCACAATTATTTTAAAAGCATCTGGGATTTAATGCTTTAAAGGAACTCAGTCTGCCAGATTCAGACTTAGTATTCCAAATGGTATTTATTCAGTGTTCCACATTCTCCTCCTCATCTCATGACCACCCAAAAAGAATACTCAGTCTGTAAAATGGTAGGGAGTATCCTTTCAACTCTTCTCATATTGCAGCCTTGTTCATAGAAAAAATTTCCATCTCTTCTCTCACAAATTCATAACTCATTTTTTCTTAGTGGAACAGAAATGCCTAATTTCTTACTTACTGGTAAGAGCCTAATATTCATGGAGTCACCTTTTACTACTAGGTGGGGTCACTGTGCACTCAGTTGCCTCACGTCTTGCTTGCCCTTGGGGGTAGTGGCTCTCTAGTTGGCCACACGCTTACGCAGCAACATGACCATATTTTCAGACTACTGTCCCCATTTTCTGAAGGGCTATGGGCCCAACCATTTCCAATTCAAGGAAGGAGAACATAAGATGCTCCAAGTCGGCCTCAGGCCTAAGCTCTATTCTTGGATACAAGCTTACCAGGAACCCTACTTTTAGGGAGTTATCTATACTTGGCCAAGTTAATAAAGCATTGCTTCCTGTTTCATGTGGTTATCAACCACTGGGCATCTATCCTGCCAGTAAGAGTCCCTGGGAGGAAAGGGGTGAAAGGCTCCAAACTCCTAACATAATAACCGAAGCTCGAAACCGAAAGCAGCATTTCAGTTGTATCAGTTTACTGTTACAGCCATACCAATTACCACAAATTTACCTCTTGTTGTCTTATGGTTCTGTAGGTGCCTGTTTCAGCTGATACTCTACTTAGGACCTCGCAGAGCTGAAATCAATGTACAAGCAGAGTTGCCTTCCTTTGGGGAGGCTGTCCGCATGAATCCACTTCCAAACTCATTCAGGTTGTTGGCAGAATTTAATTCCATGAAGTGGTAGGGCTGACATCCCTATTCCCTTATTGGCTAACATTTGGCTGTTGTGCTCAGCCCCTAGAGGCCACCTCTATTTCATATCTCAGGCTCCCTTCTTCTGTCTTCAAAACAACAGTAGCAGATAGAAACCTTCTCATACTTTGAAGCTATCTAACCTCCCTTTTGCCTCACATATTCTCTGCTTCATCCTTCTGCCTTCCTTTTCTCTTAAGAGTGCAGGTGATTAAACTGGATGCACTGGAATGATCCAGGATAATCATCCCACTTTAAGATCAGGTGATTAGTAATCTTAATTCCATCTGCAAAATCCGTTCACAGAAGTATCTAGGTTAGTGTTTGGTTGAAAAACCGAGGGGGGAGGATATCTTTAGAATTATCCCTGCCACATAGTGCATCTATGTTTCAATTACAACTCGCAGTACCTTTCGCACCCTCAAGTCTGGCTAAATTTTTACTTTTGCCCCAATCTCTAGGCATTAAATTTTGTTCAGTAAAGTTCCTTCGCCCCAAAATCAGCCCCTGACTGTATATCATTGGGCAAGTCCCTAAACCTCTCTCAGTCTTTCCTTGTATATAATAGAGATTTCCTATTTTACAGTATTATTCCAAGTTAAATGAAAATGTATTGAATAAATTTAAAAAACTGTCAAATGAAGTACAAAAGTTCAGTGTATTACCTTATATTCTAAAGATATTTTAAAAGTAGAGTGGAAGTTTTTAAAAAAGTGATAGAAGAAAGTGAAGAACAATAACTTAGTGTTAATCTAAACTAGTATTTTTTTTTGTTTTGATATGCTGATTTCTAAACTTAATCGGAACTGAAATCAGAAAATGTGAGCTAGAGTTCACTCCTTAGCTGGATGACCTTGGTTTCATCATTAATTTCTCTAGGTCTTTTTTATCCCCTCATCTATGAAATTAACATGTTTAACAAAAGGACCTCCAATGTCCCATTCAAGTCTGAAATTCTATGCATTTACTTTATGCACTTTCTTCAAGGTGTACTAAAAATCAGAGTTGTGAGAAGCAATCTATTTATAGTCAGCTCTTCATAAGATGACTGTAAAAAGGCCTGAGACAAGTTCATAATATTGGGACTAGAAATCTCATCTAGGATAACTTGAAATACGTCTCTAAATCCCACCAGGTCTTTCTGTCCTTTATCATTATAATCAAGCTTTACTTTAGCACCTGATTCCAAAATATTCAGCTAATGAACAGTTTTGGTTTAACAATTCATATTATTTAACTGACTAGATATTATTATGTTTTAGAAGGATATTAAACATGTAGCACCAATAAAAAAGTTGTCCTTGAATTCTGATTCTAAAAAAGAAATCAAGCAGGAACATAAACTCTAATTCATCATTTGTAATTCAAAACTTCTGCATTAAGTAATAGCTCAAATGATAAAATTTGCCTTTTCACTCCCTATGAATTCTGTATTTGTTTCAAACAAACTGTAAAGATTAAGCTACATGTCTTCAGTTATTGTCTTGAGTCACTAATGCATGCATTCAATTTGCTGAGTGTTTTCCTATTCTGTGTCTCAATCTGGGATAAAAACTATCTGTATAAATTTAGTTTTGAACTTTAAAAGAGCAGCGTGTTCCTCAAACTCCCTTTTGTTGGGTTTTCAAACAATAGGACTCTTGTCTCCATTACAGTGCTGGTGCAGAACTAGCAGAGAATAGGATTGTGAATTTTCAAGTCCCTTTGCATCTGAGAGTCATCTCGAAGAGCCCTGTTCCTACAGGAGCTGGTCTAGAAGCAGGAAAATGACAGCGTGGGCAGAGTGGAGCACACATCCTTGTCGTATTTGGGTTAGTGCTTCTTAAGGGGGTAAAAATGGATGATTTGGACCACACCGTGGTGGTCAACCAGCCTTCATTTAAAGAAAATAATTTTCTTTGCATGGTAATCTTCTAGGTTGTTGGAGCTGGCTGAGATTGAAATCTCAGGAGATGAATGTTGCATGCAGTGTGTGAAGCTATAATGGGTTGCACGTGTGTGATGGTTTCAGCCCCAGGGATCAGGAGCAGTATTGCAGTGGAAATATTAGGCTAAGCAAGGCAGGGACACTGATGGGATCACATGCTCCACTTGCAGTTTCTTATCCAGAAGATGGCAGTTTTACTGGGAGATTAGACATAGCCAAGACAGAGAAAGAATAGAGAAAAGACGTCAAGAGAGCAGCTGGGACTGTAAAAAAGAGG
Source organism: Bos indicus x Bos taurus (assembly GCF_003369695.1). Taxonomy (NCBI): domain Eukaryota; kingdom Metazoa; phylum Chordata; class Mammalia; order Artiodactyla; family Bovidae; genus Bos; species Bos indicus x Bos taurus. The sequence continues at coordinate 109,253,357 of NC_040076.1, forward strand.
AAGAGAAATAAAGTAGCAAGAAAATAACCGTACTTGAATTTGTTCTTGTAGTTGCAAGAAAAAAAAAAAAAGAGAGAGACAGAGGCAAAACATAGGGTAAGGACTGGACATGAATTTGAGCAAACTCCGGGAGATAGTGGAAGACAGAGAAGCCGGGCATGTTACAGTCCTTAGGGTTGCAAACAGTCAAATATGACTTAGTGACTGAACAATGACAACAATAAAAGGATAAGGAATTTGTTGTTTCAGTGATTATTCATTCAACAAATTGAACACCAGATTTGTGCTCAGCACCATGCTAGTGTTGAAGATACAACAGTAGACAGACACTCCTTGCCCTTGAGAGCTTATACGTAGTCTGCTGGGAAGGTCAGTCTCAGAAGTGCATTCAGGCACTCTCTCTATGCCTAGCCTTGCTTGGAGAGAAACTCAGTTGACCAGGTGAGTCCTCCGGTCCTCAAAGAAAGTATTCTTGTGAGTAATGGGCACTCCTGCCCTGTGCATAGGGCACTCCTGTTAGGCCTGCCTCACCAGAGTCTTCAATTGCAGACAGAAGCTACAGTTTGAGGAAGCAGTTTTCAATTTTCACAGTTTGGAAGACTATTGGCAAACCACAGTTCGTGGCTATGTCTACTAGCAGACTTGGTTATGTCAGGGAAAGGGAAATTATAGGGTGACATATACATCATCCTGGGCTTCCCTGATAGCTCAGTTGGTAAAGAATTCGCTTGCAATGTAGGAGACCTTCGTTAGATTCCTGGCTTGGGAAGATCTGTTGGAGAAGGGATAAGCTACCCACTCCAGTATTTTTGGACTTCCCTTGTGGCTCAGCTGGTAAAGAATCCATCTGCAATGTGGGAAACCTATGTTCATTCCCTGAGTTGGAAAAATCCCCTGGAGAAGGGAAGGGCTACCCACTCAGCATTTTGGCCTGGAGAATTCCATGGACTGTACAGTCCATGGGGGGGTCACAAAGAGTTGGACACAACTGAGCAACTTTCACTTTCATACATCATCCTTAAAAGGAATTGGAATAGTTTTGTAGAATAATCAAAGTATCTAGTCCTCTGATACAAGGATGATCGAGCACTGCTGCTGCTGCTGCTGCTAAGTCACTTCAGTCATGTCCGACTCTGTGTGACCCCATAGACGGCAGCCCACCAGGCTCCGCCATCCCTGGGATTCTCCAGGAAAGAACACTGGAGTGGGTTGCCATTTCCTTCTCCAATGCATGAAAGTGAAAAGTGAAAGTGAAGTCGCTCAGTCGTGTCCGACTCTGAGCGACCTCATGGACTGCAGCCTACCAGGCTCCTCTGTCCATGGGATTTTCCAGGCAAGAGTACTGGAGTGGGTTGCCATTGCCTTCTCTGATGATTGAGCACAAAGCAGGACAAAATTGGGAAGTAAGCTTTGGTGATCAGCTCCTGGTGCTATTCTCCAAACACAACCCTTCAACCATCTTGATTGAGTGCCATGTGGTTAGTTGTCCTGAATCAGACAACCTTTCCACAACTCCAGCCTTATTTGTCCTATTTCTCAGTTTTAGATCTTGCTAGGCAATAGGAAGCATCAATAAATTTATTCATCCTGCCCTGTCATTAGCAGACCCCTGGCTTAGAGTGAGATCTCCCTTTACCAGGTGACATAGATCTGTCTGTGGGCTAAGTGAGCTAGCCATGCGGACTTCAGATACTCAGTCAGGACCAGGGAAAGGGTATGGGCTTTAGGTTCCACTCAATTCTTGGCTTATTCTAAAAATTCATAAATCTACAGGGGAAGGTTCTGACGTGTTCAATGAGAGAAAAGGCAGAGGCATCTGAGGCCAGTTCTGAAAGCTTCTCATTCTCTACTCATGAAAAATCACTACTTAAATCTTTTGAATAGAAATTCTAACAGTTTAGAAGGAAATTCTGACTTGAAATGTGTTTTTCATTCTAAAACTGGGAAAGCATACTTCATCTGTAATCATTTTTTTGTCAGATCCCCTCCGCATCAAAAAGTGTGGCTTTTTTGACCAATCCCTGGATGAAAAGTGCTTTGAGTTTGAGGCCCATCCCCCATTCCTTTTCTTTCACCATTTGGCCTAAAGTCTCCCCAAGAATCATTAAAAGGGGCAAAACATCTGCTCCTCCTTCACTGGACTTCCAGTGATGGACCCAGAGGAGGGTGGCTGAAAGAATCCCAAGGTCATTTATCTTTCTCTATTCACTGCTTGTTCAGGAAATAAACTTTTGCTTTTTTATTGAGTTTGTTTTTTTTTTTTTTTTTTGGTCTTTTTCTCAAATGAAAAGATAGGAAATGGACATTTGAAATACTACTCAGGGCTTATGTTTACAAATAATTTCAATATTTATCTACATGTATATGTTTAATTTATTTAGAGATTATTTTAACCACCACTTATGGGGTGTTTTATCATTTCCAAGGTATTTCATACACACATTCTCAATTGACCCTTAGATTAGCTCTGTAGGAGCAGCTCCGTTATTATCCCTTTTCTTCTTTCCAGAAGAAAGAAAATGTTCACAGAAAGAAAATGTTGCCTGGACTGTTCCAATCACTCAGAAATATTTTATACACGTTTATTCAAATGTGTGTTCTTTCATATAACTCTTACAACAGCACTGTAAAGCCCTATTTGTATATGTATGTTTCTATAAGCTGAGTGACCCAGCAGGGAAACAGGACCCAAAGCCCTATGCTTTGGTTTATTGGACCTCAGATTCCAGTGCTCTTGCTCTTCCCCCGACCTTCCCCACTGAGGGCCCTTCTGGTCTTGTTTGTTCTGGCCCTTGTGATTATTTCCTCTCCAAGCACCACTAACCTCTGTCTGCAGAAACAGCTGGCTTCATTCCCAGTCATGGTCATAGAGCATCTGCTTGGGAGCCACTTTCAGCCAGTATGGCAGGTTCCCCCACTTAATAAGGAGCTGGGAGGATTCTCCCCCTACAGCACCACCACCCTGGCCCCCGCCTCCCAGGCCTGACATGGAAGGATGCTGGTTGATGCCTCTCTTACCAAAGGCAGACATTTTGCTGCTTTTACTGATACACAATTATTGCTCACTGCTGCCCCATCACCTCAATCACATTTTTCTAAAGTCATTTCACTCTGCCCCCACACCCAGGAACCATAAGCCTGGGAACTTAGGATTTTAGAGTTCTTTCTTTATGTCATTCTGCCTGCTTCATTCTACTCAGTAAAATGTAGATATTGTACCTTCACCACCACACATGTCTCTTTCCTCACTCCCCTCCCACTTTTTTTTTTTAAACCTAGAAGTGTTGACTCCAGTCAGGGCAGAAAGCAAGGGATGTTAAGGGGGAAAAAAATCAATGCAAGCCTCTGGCTATCAGTTAAACAAAACAGAATCAACTTCTGTGGACATCTGCTATTCTCAGGCTAAATTATGGTGTTGAAAGACTTGAAATTGAAGAAAGTACATTACAAAAATCTGTTTTATAAGCAGCACCTTTGTGATTCCAAAATTTATAAAACATATTCTCTTATTTTTTTTGTCTCATCCTCTAGGAATAGTGTATAAGCTATTATAAGTTATAAACTAGGAATAGTGTATAAGCTATTATAAGTTATAAACTAGGAATAGTGTATAAGCTAACTAAAAAATTCATATAAAGCCCATCTGTATTAAAATGCAGTAGCCCATTTCAAAGCTATCACAAGTAAAGCCATTTCACAGTAATTTAAACCATTTTTAAACAAGCTCTTGTAAATGTCAATTCTAGCCTTCACTGAACATTTCAACATGGTGCCCAGAGGGTGCTTTTCCAAACCTGACAACCATTTCCTATTTTTCAGGAACAAAGGGAGGGGTTTTAAAGAAAGCAAGGTCTCTCCCTTTCAGATGTAGAAATAATAATGAAAATGACTGTACAGTCCAAAGGGCTGGCTGGGAGACACATCCAAGAAGAGACAGTGTGGACCTAATAGGTCATGACAGCTTAGATATAGAAGTTATCTCCCCTCAGTAGAGGTGGCCTCATTACCCACTTCTGGTTTAGTTCTGCTGCAGCAGCCATGAGTGATGAGGCCACCCTTATCTCACAGAGACGAAGACCGTATTCTCCAACACTGTGACACATTCTTTCTGTGTAACCACTTACAGCATGGATTTCATTTCCCAGCTACACACGTGCATCACACACATACACACGTACATGCACACAGCAGGAGAAGAAAAAACTGCCTGTCTGTAAGTGACGTTCAAAGATGAATGTGGCACTACTGACAGATTAAAAGAGAACTCTTCCCCCCAACACTCTAGGCACTTGAACGACTTTCAAGAAAACCAGCTTCCCTTTCTCTATTAAAATGATTTTCATACCACTTTAGCTCCCTATGCCAAAACAGTTTAGAAATGGCGGCAGTACATATTGAAAACCAAAAAGTGCCACCCCTTGTCTGTGAAGGGGAAAGCAAGCATATTCCTTGTCTAGAAAGTCCCAGTGACTGGGTCGTCTCTGTCCCATGAGCCACCAGTGTCACAAAACTGACAAAATGCACATTCTCAGGTCAGTTCTTTTCTAAAGCAGGGCTCCTTGTGGGAGGCCCTGGTGACATGAAGAGTGTGTTAAGGCTTAGCCCTGCTTAAATCAACCGATCAGTCTATATTGTGCTTTCTCTTTTTTTGGTTTTAAATTATTTATTAAAAGACACAATGCCTGTTAGGGCAACCTCATCAGGATGGAGAACATGGATTCAGTGACTTGTGCATAAAATCTGCAACTCAAATGAAAACTGTGGGGAAACTTCAAACACTGACAGAAGAGAAGGAACTCAGAAGTGAGGTGTTCTCCTTTCAGATTTTAGTTCAGAAGACAAGAAGCCTTGTAAATATTTTGGTTATATTCTCCAAATGTTTTTTTTTTTTTTTTCCTCCCTTTAAAAGGTAAAATGCTTTTAGAAATCCCCTACTTGGCTTTCCTCATAAAAACACAGGGAACCCTGCTTAGGGTTAGTTTTGTCCCTCCTTTCAGAGGTGCATATGAGTTGGTTGGGTGGTAAAGAAGGGCTAGCTGGTCTCTTTTTCTTTGCTTTGATGGATTCCTCTCCTCATAAAACATAGCCCAGCTCATAATTATAATGCAAAACAGCATCCCCACAGCCTGCTTGGTGCATTTCAAATCTGAAGTTCCTTGAAGTTCTAAGGATTTTAAAATATTGATATTCATTAATTGTGTGGCTTTTTGTGACATAAATGCACATTACATACTTTTATGTGCTGGAAACAGCTAAAAATGCCATGTCACAAATGTTTACATGGCTGTTATGGAAAACGGTATCATGCTAATATATGTCTGCTTCTTAAATTCTGTTAGCAGTTGTAAGACAGTCAGATACCACCCGTGGGATCTTGTGCCCTCATGAAACACAATTACAATGAGAATATCTCATTATCTCATTGGCTTTAGCTTACTGCTCTGTTACCATGGTTTCAAATACACAGAGGAGTCTGAAACTAAGAGTGCTGCTAACAAAGAACATATCCTTGTACAATGACATCAGATCATGTTAGACAGAATAGACTTAATTAAATACCCCCTGATGGAGGCCAAAATACAGAAGTTGGGTCTACTTTTTAAAAGGGAAGCCAGCCATTTAAAAGCATTCTACTTAATTTACTTGGGGATTTCGTATTCCTTTCTGACAGCAACTACAATAATAAAAACAAACCGAACTCAGATCCCATTTAATATTCACTGCTGGTGATGAGAAGTTAAGGAAATGGGGAAGAAAAAGACAACTGTCAGAAGAGAATGATGTCAAATGTGGTTTTCTTGGCTACTGAGCCAACAACCCCTCAGACTAAGCAACTGGCATAGTTCTGAGGGTGCAGACTACTGGACACCCTGCTTGTGACATGTCCACTGCAATTCAAAGCAGAGTTCCAGCCTTCTCAAGAGAGTTCTGGTCCTGCCAGACACTTATTCACGCTCTTTTCTGACATGAGTGTCTAACTTCACAGAACTAGAACTATATTATTTTTCATGATGGGAAACAAGTTGATTTTATTAGAAGAGAAATCACAGCTTGGGCCTCTTGGACTTCTGACTGTTGTGTAGCTTGCCATGATTAGATAAATTTCCAGCTCTTGTCTTACTCTGCACTGAAGTAAGTGCCTCATGACTTCATCCAGTATGGTTTTTGTTTAAGCAAACCTTTAAAATATAGTCCAGTACAAAAAATCATTTAGGCCTCAGAGTTACCCATGTGTTTATTTTCTCCCAAAGATCTAAAACAGTAGCTTCATTTTTCTATGTTGTAAAATTAATTTCCCTGTAATTGAAATCTCCCTTGTTAATGTGAAGTTTATTCCTTCCCCACAAACCCCGCCCCAAACAGGAATCATACCAGTTTAAAAAAAAAAAAAAACAACAACATTAAATCACTTATAGGCCCTGGAGACTATTGGGTGACATAATGTGACAATAATGACATCCCTAGTGGTGTTAATTGATTTTGTCCTGGTTGAGGGTAATTTGACTTCTGCAGTGACTGGCGAATCATGGACTTACTGATTGGTCTTCCTAGGTAGTATTACCATTAATGAACAGAAAACACACTTTCCTCTTTAAAAGATAGTGGTAATTATGGGGAAGGGTAGATGGAAAGCCATAGGTTCTTAATCGTTTAAGGAGAGTTAATTCCAAGCTGTTTGCATTAAAAGGGGATATACGGCAAAGACTGTGAATTAGCAATTCAGAGTCTCACTCCATAAAATCCAGCTGCTTTTATGCTACCTTAGGAAGATCTGTGAAAGAGTCAAATGATTTGTAAAGTGCGCCTTAACAGAAAAAAATAGCAATTGGCAGCCGCATGTGCTGTGTGATTAAAAGTGATACATCATCTGTCAAGCTGGCTTACTTTATTGGTCTACATTCCTTTCTTTATGGCTTCTAATTGGTGTGATTTTAAAAATATTTTTAAAATGAAAAACACATCTTACTCTAAACTGTGTGGAATAAGATATTCAGATAATTTTGATTTTCAGAGGAGTTGGAGAGATTTGGAAGTCATTCATTTGAGAATCAAATAATTGAGGTTATGTAAATAGAAATGATGTTACCCATATTAGTTAAAGGCAATATTATTATCCACGTCACCAATTTGAAAACTTTGGAGGCATCTCAACTCACTTCTCACTCAGTTCAACTGCTTGTTAAGCCCCATCGATTCTATCAGACCTGCTAATGTTCTGCCTGCAGGTACCAGATCTACCAGAGCAGTTGTTTATGGCTGGTATTCATGATGATGGGCCAGCATCCATGTCTACAAGCTGTTAAATATTTTGTGTATCAACTTGCATCCTACCATTTAAATATCTTTGGAATCCTCCCCTTTGTATCTATTGATGTGTGACTGCCCTCAGTCAGATTTCTCTAACCTAGACTCTAAGAATTGGTTTTAATATTTTAGGGTGATTATCATCTGGAAATCCTTTTTTTTTCTCTAGTAATAGACTTTCAATCGGACTTTTTAACTCCAATCTCCCCCTACACTAATTCACGCTCTATACACTAGTTTATATTTATATATTTATGCAAACTATTTTCTGTGTTTATGATTTAAATTATAGTTATATAAGCTTTTCAAAAGTAGAAGTATAGAGTACATATAGCTGCTGCTGCTGCTAAGTTGCTTCAGTCGTGTCCGACTCTGTGCGACCCCATAGACGGCAGCCCACCAGGCTCCCCTGTCCCTGGGATTCTCCAGGCAAGAACACTGGAGTGGGTTGCCATTTCCTTCTCCAATGCATGAAAGTGAAAAGTGAAAGCGAAGTCGCTCAGTCATGTCTGACCCTCAGCAACCCCATGGACCGCAGCCTTCCATGCTCCTCCATCCATGGGATTTTCCAGGCAAGAGTACTGGAGTGGGGCGCCATAGAAAAGTGCACAAATCATAAGTCTACTGTATTGTCTGCAAATCATAAGTCTATTGTATTTAAAACTGTATTGTTTTAAAATAGGCTTCCCAGAAGCAGAACCCAAGATGGGAGTTTTCAATGTATATGGTTTATTGAGGGTGTACATTCAGATGAAACTTGTAAGAGAACAAGTGAAGCAGGAGAAGTGGCAGAAGAAGTTGTAAAGAGCTGGGAAGGCTCTGAGATTTTACATTATCTGCTAGCTAACAAACTAGCCTGTCTCGGTGTCATGGATGCCAGCAAACTCTCAGGTCAGAGATAAAGGTGATAAATTACTGACAGCAATAGTAGCAGCCAGAGTAGCAGCTGGTTCTCTGAGCCGTAATTCCCATAAGATGATACAAATAGGATAAGGTAATGCTGCACAGGTAGTGGTTTGTCACAGGATAGGAGCCCAACTTTAGGGAAATTGAATCTTTTATAATGGGCAGTAACCTGTCTGACCCTGGAAGATGAGCGCCCCCAGGTCAGAAGGTGTCCAATATGCTACTAGGGAGGAGCAGAGGGCAATTACTAATAGCTCCAGTAAGAATGAAGTGGCTGAGCCAAAGCGGGAGCGACACAAGTTGTGGATGTGTCTGGTAGTGAAAGAAAAGTCCAATGCTGTAAAGAACAATACTGCATAGAACCTAGACTGTTAGGTCCATGAATTAAGGTAAATTGGACATGGTCAGGTAGGAGATGACAAAAGTGACCATCAGCATCTTAGGCATCAGTGAACTAAAAAGGACAGGAATGAGTGACTTTAATTCAGATGCCCATTATATCTATTACTGTGGGCAAGAATCCCTTAGAAGAAATGGAGTAGCCCTCATAGTCAATAAGAGTATCTAAAATGCAGTATTTGGGTGCAATCTCAAAAATGACAGAATAATCTCAGCTTGTTTCCAAGGAAAACCACTCAACATCACAGTCATACAAGTCTATTCCCCAACCACTGATGCTGAAGAAGCTAAAGTTGACCAGTTCTGTGAAGACCTGCAACACCTTTCAGAACTAACACCAAAATAAGATGTCCTTTTCATCACAGGGTACTGGAATGCAAAAGTAAGAAGTCAAGAGATACCTGGAATAACAGGCAAGTTTGGCATTGGAGTTCAAAATGAAGCAGGGCAAAGGCTAACAGAGTTTTGTCAAGAGAACATGCTGGTCATAGCACACAACCTTTTCCATCAACACAGGAGACAACATTACACATGGACATCACCAGATAGTCAATATTGAAATCAGATTGATTATGTTCTTTGCAGCCAAAGATGGAGAAACTCTATAAAGGCAGTAAAAACAAGACCTGGAGCTGACAGTCTCAGATCATGAGCTCCTTGTTGCAAAATTCAGGTTTAAACTGAAGAAGGTAGGGAAAAACACTAGACCATTCAGGTATGATCTAAATCAAATCACTTATGATTATATAGTGGAAGTAATGAATAGATTCAAGAGATTAGATGTTGTATACAGAGTGCCTGAAGAACTATGGAGGGAGGAGGTTAGTAACATTGTACAGCAGGCAGTGACCAAAACCACCCCAAAGAAAATGAAATGCAAGAAGGCAAAGTGGTTGTCTGAGGAGGTTTTACAAATAGCTGAGGAAAGAAGAAAAGCAAAAGGCAAGGGAGGAAGGGAAAGATACATCAACTGCATGCAGATTTCCAGAGAATAACAAGGGGAGATTAGAAAGCCTTCTTCAATGAACAATGCAAAGAAATGGAGGAAAACAACAGAATGGGAAAGACTAGCAATCTCTTCAAAAAGGTTGGAGATATCAAAGGAATATTTCTTGAAAGGATGGACACGATAAAGAACAGAAATGGTAAGGACCCAACAGAGTCAGAAGAGATTAGGAAGAGGTGGCAAGAATGCATGGAAGAATTATACAAGAAAGATCCTAATGACCCAAATGACCATGATGGTATGGTCATTCACATAGAGCCAGACATCCTGGAGTGTGAAGTGGGCCTTAGGAAGCATTACTGTTAATAAAGCTAGTGAAGGTGACAGAATTCCAACTGAGCTATTTCAAATCTGAAAAGATGATGCTGTTGAAGTGCTGCACTCAGTATGTCAGCAAATTTGGAATAAAAGTTAGCACTGACCATAGGACTGGAAAAAGTCAGTTTGCATTCTAATCCCAAAGAAAGGCAATGCCAAAGAATGTTCAAACTACTAAGCAATTGTACTCATTTCACATGCTAGCAAGGTAATGCTCAGAATGCTTCAAGCTAGGCTTCATCAGTACGTAAACTGAGAACGTCCAGATGCACAAGCTGGGTTTTGAAGAGGCAGAGGAACCAGAGATCAAATTATCAACATTCCTTGGATCATGGAGAAAGCAAAGGAGTTCCAGAAAAACATCTACTTCATTGACTATGCTAAAGCTTTTGACTGCGTGGATCACAACAAACTGGAAAATTCTTACCACCTCAGATATGCAGATGATACCACTCTAATGGCAGAAAGCAAAGAGGAACTAAAGAGCAACTAATTGATGAAAGAGAAAGAGGAGAGTGGAAAAGCTGGCTTGAAAGTCAACATTCAAAAAAGCTAAGATCATGGCATCCAGTCACATAACTTCATGGCAAAGACAAGGGAAAAAGTGGAAGCAGTGACAGATTTTATTTGGGGGGGGGGCTCCAAAGTCACCACCGACAGCGACTGCAGCCATGAAATTAAAAGACACTTGCTCCTTGGAAGAAAGCTTAGACAAACCTAGTCAGGATGTTAAAAAGCAGAGACATCACTTTACCAACAAAGGTTCATATGTCAAAGCTGGGTTTTTCTGGTAGTCATGTACAGATGTGAGAGTTGAACCATAAAGAAGGCTGAGCACCGAAGAATTGGTGCTTTTGAACTGTGGTGCTGGGGAAGACTCTTGACAGTCCTGTGGACTGTAAGGACTTCAAACCAGTCAGTCCTAAAAGGAAATCAACCCTGAGTATTCATTGGAAGGACTGATGCTGAAGCTGAAACTCCAATACTTTGGCCACCTGATTTGAAGAACTGACTCAATGGAAAAGACCCTGATGCTGGGAAATATAGAAGGTAAAAGAAGAAGGGGGTGACAAAGGATAAGATGGTTAGATATAGCCTCAGGGATCCCAAGGATATGAATTTGAGCAAACAGAGGTAGTGGAAGATGGGAGCCTGGTGTGCTGCAGTCCATGGGGTTGCAAAGATACAACATAACTTAGCAACTGAAAAACAACGACCACCTGTCTGAACTTTGATCTGAAAGAAGATATCATATTTACTTGTGTGTGTGCGTGTGTGTGTGTGTGTGTGTGTATGCTCACTCAGCTGTGTCTGACTCTTTGATACCTTACTGACTGTACTCTGTCAGGCTCCTCTGTCCATGGGACTCTCCAGGCAAGAACTGCAACTGGAATGGGTTGCCATTTCCTCCTCCAGGGGATCTTCCCGACCCAGAGATCCAAACTATGTCTCTTGCATCTCCTGCATTGGCAGTTTATTATATTGGACAGTAAACAAACCTTCCCTTTGTTCCAGGAAGATGCTATTTTTATCTTTCAAGGATGATTACTATACAGACATCCTTGTAAGGATCATATACAAAAAAGGCTGTCAGTACATCTGGTTCACAAGATGTGCAGGAATTTAAAGAACTTATGGGTAATTGTCTATCCAGAGAGGGAGGAGATGCAGCTAAAATCTAGCCTCATTGTGATCCCAAGGGTCCTGGCCTTTTATACTTCAATATCATTCAACCTTTGGCTGCCATTCACCCTGATACGAAATTACAAACTTGGGATTATTTTCAAGGGAAGCCGCTTCTTTTAATTCTCAGAATGAGGGTGCAGCTGTGAGCTGTTAGTAACCGTCACTTATAGCAGCCAACTAAGCACAAATAGCAGCTGAGCAAAGGATACACTGAATAAAGGGGATCTGTGTGGGACACCAACAGTGTTCATTACACTGATTAATTCTCACAAAGTTAATATACTCCGGTAACAACAACACAGAATAATAAACGCAGCTTTGCCAACCCCTACACGTCACCTTTTATTGTCTCTTCCAGGTTAAAATCAACCCGTGCCTCCCTAAATATAACTACTATCCCAATTTCTGACAACATTGATTGGTGCCTGTTGTTGAACTTTATACAGCTATACAGCTGAACAATATGTGCTCCTTTGTGTCTGGTGTTTTTCACTCAACATTATTTTTGTAAGACTGATGAAAGTTGATGCATGCAGTTGTAGTTTATTTTCTTTGCTGTATAGTATTCCACTTTGTGCATATATCACATTTTATCTTTTCTTCTGTTTATAAGCATTTAGTTCATTGTGGTTTTTTCTATGATGACTAAAGCTCTGTAATACTGACTTTATGTTCACATTTCTGTTGAATGTATATTTTGTTAGAGTGGACTTGTTGATTCATAAGCTGTGCATATGCTTAGTTTTAGTCCCTGCTGTCAACCACTTTCTCTAATTTACACTGCCAGCCAGCAATGTAGGAAAGTTTCATTTACTTTATGGCTTTGCCAACCTTTGGTCTTTGTTGTTTACATTTGAGCCATTTTGGTAGGTAAGTAGGTAGTAGTCTCTCACTGTGTTTATAATTGGTATTCCTGTGATGATTCACAAAGCTGAGCATTTTTTATACACTTGTTGCTCATTTATATATCCTTGTTTAAAGTGTTTGTTCCAAATGCATTGCTCATTTTTCTGTGTTGTCTTTTATTAAAGATTTGTTGGAGTCTGTCTTAAAACTGCAACATGTGTCCTCAACTTATAAATTTTAACACAAATTATATTTTTTACATTTCCTGAAAAAGAAAAGATCTTAGAATGCTTTAACTCCGTTAACCCATCCTATCTTGTGTGATTCTAATATGGTATCATATTTTTGTGTGTATGAAGCACTCTCCTTTTTTCTAAAGAACGTTTTTTTATATATTTCTTTTAATGTGGGATTTGATAGTGATAAATAATCTCGGTTTTTGTCTTATTTATTTTAATTTTATTTCAGCATTTTCAACAGTTTTTGAGATGAATTGGTGAATAAAATTCACCAATTTTAAGTATGTAATAAAATTTGACAGATGTATGTGTTTGTGTAACCACTACAATGATCACAATATAAAACATTTCCATTTCCCTTGTGTCTTTCTGTAGTCAATCCTCTCCTTACAACCCCACTCCCTAGCAACCACTGATCTCCTTTCTGTTCCTTAAGTTTGCATTTTGTAGGATTTCATATTTATAGAATCATATCATATATAGTCTAGTATCTGCCTTCTTTCACTTACCATAATGCTTTTGAGAGTTATCCATGTTATTGTATGTATCAATAGTATGTTCCCTTTTTATATTGCTATGTATGAATAATTAATTAAAAACCATAATATGTGTATCATTAGTTTATTTTATTATTTTATATACAATAATTTATGTATCCATATACCAACTGATAGACATTTGGAGTATTTCTGAGTTTTGGCTATTATGAATGAAATTGCTATGACTTTCACCTGCAAGGTTTTTTTTCCTTTTCAAAAAAATGAACATATGCTTTTATCCCCCTTGAGTAAAAAAAACACAGGAATGTAATTGTTGGGTTATATGGTACCTGTTATGTTTAAATTTCTAAGAAACTGCCAAACTACTCTCCAAAATGGCTGTACAATTTTGCTCTCCTATCAGCAGTATATGAGAGCTCCAGTTATTTTATATCCTTGCTCACACCTCACATTTTCAATCTTAAATTTTTAGCCATTCTAGTGAGTATGTAGTAGCACATCATTGTGATTTTAAATTCATTTCCCTGATGACTAATGAGGCTGAGAATCTTTTCATGTATTTATTTGCCATTAGTATATCTTCTTGGTTAAAGTATCTGTTCAAGTCATTTGCCTATTTAAAAAATTGGGTTGTTTCTCATTATTATGGCATTGTAAGAGTTTTTTTCTTAATGTATTCCAAATATAAGCTCTTTATCAGATGTAAGTTTTGCAAATACATTCTCCAAGTCTGAGCTGCTTTTGCATTTTTTTACCAGTGTCATCTGAGAGCAAAAATTTCAACTTTTTATGAAGCTCAATTTATTTTTCTCTTATTGTTTATATTTTGTTTCTTATTTAAGAAATTTCTGACCTTTGATTCAAGAACATCTGGATCTATAGATAGATAGACTGTATCTATGAGTCTGTTGAGTTTTGTTTTTGTTTTTTAGATTCTGCATATAAACAAAATCATAAGGTATTTGTCCTCTGTCTGACTTATTTCACTTAGCATAATACCCTCTAGATCCATTTGTGTTACTGCAAATGCAAGATTTCACTTTTTTTTTTTTTTGTAGATGAGTGAGTGTATGTTTGTGTGTGTGTTTAAGTGTGTGTATACACTTAGGTCACTTCCATATCTTGGCTATTGTAATGATGCTACAATGAACATAGGGGAGCATATTTCTTTTCGAATTAGTGTTTTTGTTTTCTTAAATACCTGAAATGAAATGGTTGGACAGTATAGTAATTCTACATTTTAAAAATTATAGTTGATTTACAATATCATATTTATTTCAGGTGTAGAGCAAAGTGATTAAGTTAAATATTATATATGCATTCTTTTTTGCTTATAGACTCTATTTCTGTTTTGTATATAAGTTCATTTGTGTCCCTTTTTGGTAGTTTTATTTTTAAATTTTTGAGAAACCTCCATACTGTTTTCCATAGTGGCTTTATCAATTTTCATTGCTACCAACAGTGCATGAAGGTTCCTTTTTCCCCACATCCTCTCCAACACTGGTTCAGTCAGTCAGTCAGTTTGGTCACTCAGTCATGTCAGACTCTTTGTGACACCATGGACTGCAGCATGCCAGGCTTCCCTGTTCATCACCAACTCCTGGAACTTGCTCAAACTCGTGTCCATCGAGTCGATGATGCCACCCAACCACCTCATTCTCTGTGGTCCCCTTCTCCTCCTGCCTTCAGTCTTTCCTAGCATCAGAGTCTCTTCTAATGAGTCAGCTCTTCCCATCATGTGGCCAAAGTATTGGAGTTTCAGCTTCATCATCAGTCTTTCCAATGATTATTCAGGACTGATTTCCTTTAAGATTGACTGCTTTGATATTCCTGCAGTCCAAGGGACTCTCAAGAGTTTTCTCCAACACTACAGTTCAAAAGCATCAATTCTTCAGCACTCAACTTTCTTTATGGTCCAACTCTAACATCCGTACATGACTACTGGAAAAACCATAGCTTTAACTAGATGGACTTTTGTCGGCAAAGTAACATCTCTGCTTTCAAATATGCTATCTAGGTTGGTCATAGCTTTTTTTCCAAGGACCAAGTGTCTTTTAATTTCATGGCTTCAGTCACCATCTGCAATGATTTGGGAGCCCCAAAAAATAAAGTCAGACACTGTTTCCACTGTTTCCCCATCTATATGCCATGAAGTGATGGGACCAGATGCAATGATTTTGGTTTCCTGAATGCTGAGTTTTAAGCCAGCTTTTTCACTCTCTTCTTTAACTTTCATCAAGAGGCTCTTTAGTTTCTCTTCACTTTCTGCCATAAGGGTGGTGTCATCTGCATATCTGAGGTTATTGATATTTCTCCTGACAATCTTGAGTCCAGCTTGTGCTTCATCCAATCTGGCATTTTGCATGATGTACTCTGCATTTAAGTTAAATACACAGGGTGACAATATACAGCCTTGATGTACTCCTTTCCCAATTTTGAATCAGTTCATTTTTTTCATGTCCAGTTCTAACTGCTGCTTCTTGAACTGCACACAGATTTTTCAGGAGGCAGGTAAGGTGGTCTGGTATTCCCATCTCTTTCAGAATTTTCCACAGTTTATTGTGATCCACAGAGTCAAAGGCTTTTGGCGTATTCAATAAAGCAGAAGTAGATATATTTCTAGAATTCTCTTGTTTTTTTTCTATGATCCAATGATGTTGGCAATTTGATCTCTGGTTCCTCTGCCTTTTCTAAATCCAGCTTGAACATCTGGAAGTTGACAGTTCACATACTGTTGAAGCCTTGCTTGGAGAATTTTGAGCAATACTTTGCTAGCATGTGAGATGACTGCAGTTGTGTGGTAGTTTGAACATTGTTTGGCATTGCCTTTCTTTGGAATGAAAACTGACCTTTTCCAGTCCTGTGACCACTGCTGAGTTTTCCAAATTTGCTGGCATTTTGACTGCAGCACTTTAATAGCATTATCTTTTAGGGTTTGAACAACTGGAATTCCACCACCTTCAGTAGCTTTGTTTGTTGTGATGCTTCCTAAGGTCTACTTGACTTCACATTTCAGGATGTCTGGCTTTAGGTGAGTGATCACACTACCGTGGGTATCTGGGTCATGAAGATCTTTTTTGTATAGTTCTTTGTATTCTTGCCACCTCTCAATATCTTCTGTTTGTGTTAGGTATACCACTTCTTACTGTCTTTTTGATGATAACCATTCTGACAGATATGAGGTGATATCTCATTGTGGGTTTGATTTGCATTTTCCTGATGATTAACAATGTTGAACATCCTTTTAAGCATCTATGTATCATTTGTATGTCTTCTTTGGAAAAATATCTATTCAAGGATTCTGTTCATTTTAAAATTAGATCGTTTGTTTGCTATTGAGTTGTATATGTCCTTTATATATTTTGGATATTAACCCTTTTGAGATATATATCATTTGCAAATATTTTCTCTCATTGAGTAGTTTACCTCTTCCTTTTGTCGATTGTTTCTTCTGTAGTGCAGAATTTTTTTAGTTTGATGTTGATTTTTGCTTTTCTTGCCCTAGCTCTGAAGAGAGATCCAAGGAAATAATATTCAGACTGATGACAAAGAGTTTACTACCTATTTCTTCTAGGACTTTAATGATTTGGGGTTTTATATTTATCTCTTTAATCAATTTTCATTTTATTTTTATGTATGTGTAAGAAAGTGGTCAATTTCAATCTTCTGCTTGTAGTTGTCCAGTTTTCCAATACCATTTGTTGAAGAAAATGTCTTTTCCCTATTGCATATTCTTGGCTTATTTATAACAAATTAACTGAGCATATATGTGTGGGCTTATTTCTGGACTCTATTTTTTCCATTGATCTCTATGTCTTTCTTGCCAGTACCATACTGTTTGACTATTTTATAGCTTTGTAATATAGTTTGATGGAGAAGGCAATGGCAACCCACTCCAGTACTTTTGCCTGGAAAATCCCATGGATGGAGGGGCCTGGTGGGCTTCAGTCCATGGGGTTGCTAGGAGTTGGACATAACTGAGCGACTTCACTTTCAGTTTTCACTTTCATGCTTTGGAGAAGGAAATGGCAACCCACTCCAGTGTTCTTGCCTGGAGAATCCCAGGGACAGGGGAGCCTGGTGGGCTGCCGTCTCTGGGGTCGCACAGAGTCGGACACGACTGAAGCGACTTAGCAGCAGTAGCAGCAATGTAGTTTGAAATAAGGGCACTTGATATCTCCAACTTTATCCTTCTTTTTCAAGATTACTTTGTCTATTCAGGATCTTTTATGGTCACACACTAATTTTAGGATTACTTGTTCTAGTTCTATTACAAATGCCACTAGTATTTTGATAGGAATTGCACTCAATCTATAGATTGCTTTAAGTAGTATAGACATTGTAACAATATTAATTTTTTCAATCCATGAGCACAGAATGGTTTCCCTCAGCCATTATCTTCTCATACATTCTTCTTGGGTTACAGTTACATGTATATTAAATATATTCAGTAAGCCTCATATGACTCCTTTTCTCTATATTTTCTAGTAGTCATACTATTTCAAGTTGCATACTTTTTTGCTAATTTATATTTCAGATCTCTAATTTTCTCTTCAGCTAAGTTTTAAGGTCTAAAATACCTATTTGATTCTTTTAAAAGTTGATTCCATATCGCTGATAAAATAGTCATTTCTTTTCAGTTATTTTAAATTCCAGATTACCTATAGCTTTGTTTTTACTTTTCTGTTTTTGCCTTTTTTTTTATCCTTGCTATACTAGATAATTTTTGACTAAGTTGGGTATGATAAATTGTAGAAGCTATAGATGAACTTATCTTCCTCCAGAACGGTTTCTTTAGCTTTTAGCAGGAATCAGAAGTATGTAACTTTCACCTATTGAATGATTGATTTGATTTAGGACTGAGTTTCAGTCTTTATAAGTCATGATCTATTCCTGATTCAGCCTTATTCTTAGAGTTCAATCATTGTAGGATTCCAACCAAAAGTCTAGTTTTTACCATGCCCTCTCCACTTAGGAGACCTTCACTTCTAATTTGTATATCTCCAGCACCATGAGGCAATTGATAACCTCTTAGTTGACACTCTGTTTAGCTTTTTTATTTAATTAATAAAATGTATATTTTAGAGTAATTTTAGATTTACAGAAAAATTGAGTGGCAATTTCAAAGTTTTCATATATATCTTCACTCACACACATATACATCATCCCCTATTATTAATATGTTGCACCAGTATAGTACATTTGGTGCAATTGATTAGCTAATATTGACACATTATTATTAACTAACTCCCATAGTTTACCTTAGGGTTCCTTCTTTATGTTTTATTATATTGATATATGGGTTTTAACAAGTGTATATTACCATATAACTGCCACTATGATATCATACAGAATAGCTGCACTGCCTTAAAAATCCCCTGTATTCCATTTACTCATCCTTTTACCCCCTCCCCGCAAGTTCTTGCCAACCACTGATCTTTTTACCATTTCCATAGTTTTGCTTTTTCTAGAATATCATAGAGTTGGAATCATATAGTACATAACCTCTTCAGTAGGCTTCTTTCATTTAATAATAGGTATTTAAGATTCTTCCACGTCTTTTTCTGACTTTATAGCTCATTTCCTTTTATTTGCTTAATATTTCATTCTATGGATGTTCCACAGTTTGTTTATCCATTTACTATTGAAGACCATCTAGTGGCTTCCAAGTTTTGGCTATTGGTAATAAATTGCTATCAACATTTGTGTACCATTGTGTGTGTGTGTGTGTGTGTGTGTGTGTGTGTGTGTGTGTAGGTGTGTGTATGTATGCATAAGTTTTCAACTTCTTTGGGTACATACTAGTAAATACTATTGCTGAATTGTATAAGAGCATGTTCAATTTTGCAAGAAACTGCCAAACTGTTTTCCTAAGTAATTGAACAATGTTGCAGTCTCACCAGCAATAAACAATGAGTTCCTATTACTCTAATCCTAGCCCCATTTGGTGTTTTCAATGTTTCTGATTTCTCCCATTCTAATAGGTGTTTAGTGGTATCTCGTTGTTATTTTAATTTGCAATTCCCTAGTAACATGATATTGATCATCTTCTCATATGCTTATTTGCCACGTATATATTTGCCACCTATATACCCATCTATCTTCTTTGGTTAAGTATCTCTTCAAATAAACATCCCTTTTAAAACTAGGTGGTTTGTTTTTTTATTATAGAATTTTAAGAGTTGTTTGTTTATTTTGGGTATCAGTCCTTTTTAAAATATATGTTTTGTGAGTGTCTTCTCCTAATCTCTGCTTGTTTTTTCATTCTCTTAACTGTGTCTTTCACAGAGTAATAATTTCAATAAAATACAGCTGATCAATTTCATAAATCATGATTTTTTGGTATCACATCTGAAAACATTATCCGTAAACCCAAGGTCAGGTAGACTTTCTACTTTGCTATCTTCAAAAATCTTTTAGATTTGTGTTTTAAATTTAGGGCCATGTTTCTGCTTAGCTGTTAAAATTATATACCTACCCATCTTGTGAATCATCAAATAACTTTGATAAGATACAATATTTTCACCTCTCTGCCATTCCCTTCTCTCCAGAATCTTGATCCCTCAAATGTTAACTGCCTTGGTATCCCTGAACTCCAGTTTTTGTCTCTCCAACACAATAAGATTCCTGAAAGCTATGCTTAATTTATTTGTCTTTCATCATTTGTTTTTCTCTCTCCACCCAAGATATTTATGAACTGGAAGTTCCTTGAGGGAAAAAGAAATGTAGAACATTGTGTTTACCTCAACAGTTTCCCTTCTTTCTGACACTTTGGTTCTTTAAGTCCTGGTAATTCGGTTGCTCTACAGTATGTTCACAACGTTTTTTAAAATGTTAAATCTATCTTTTCTAGTTCTTGACAAAAAGTTTGGTCTGCTGTGAGCCAGTTTTCCAAAACTGGAAAGTACTGTTTAAAAACTCAGTTCACACATATCTTCTTTGCCTAATACCCTTTGAAGGCTCCCCACTGCCCCCAGATCTGGTATACATGGAATAGCACTGCCTATTATGCCCTTTATACTCTGTCTCTTGGCTGTGTTTCTGGGCCCAATACCCACCTCGGGTGTGCTATTGTCAAGCAATATTATAATTCTCAATGTTTTCTTAAGTTTTGTGGGCTTTGCTTCTGTTCTTCCTTTTACCCACAAGAACATTTTTCTTATGTTCGTTCAAATTATCTAATTGCTCATCCTTCTACCCTAAATCAAATGTCACCTTTTCTGGAAAACATTCTCTGACCTCTTTCTAGGTAGAATTAACACTTTGCTCATTCATATTCTCATTGATTATTTTACAAACCCCATGGTACTTTTCACATTTGTTGTTGAGTTGCTAAGTCGTGCCCAACTCTGCAACTCGCTGGACTGCATGTGATTAAATGTTTGTGTCTCTATCTCTTACTTTAGACTGTGAGGATTACTATCATTAGTGCATGGCAGCACATGAAATTGGAGAAAGAAATGGCAACCCACTCCAATATTCTTGTCTTGGAAATCCCATGGACAGAGGGACCTGGTGGGCTACAGTCTGTGGGGTCACAAAAGAGTCCATCACAACTTAGGAATTAAATAACTACAAGGACATGGGATATAATAGGAGTTTAACAGATAACTGTTGAATGAATAAAGTATATGAATTCTAATAAATATCTTATATATATTAGATATATATATATCACTATAGTTTCTCACTTTCTTATGTTTTCTTCACATATTTCTCAGCAATAAAGTTACATCATTCATCTAATTTTTTTTTCATCACTCATTCATCATTTACTGATCACCAAGTGTGTCAGGCACTTTTCTAGGAAACTCAGTAATGAATAAGATAGAATCAATTATTGCCCTCATGCAGCTTCTAATCTAGAGGTATTAAGCATTTCTTTTGAAAACATGCTTCTCATGCTGTTTGGCAGAAAGTAATTTCAGCCAGAATGCTTCTTTCTTGGGTTTTTTCTTTGCTCTTTGATCTAGATCTGTTAAACTAAATATTATTATTTACAGCATTCCACTCTTAACTATTATTGCATCCTGCTGCTGCTGCTGCTGCTGCTAAGTTGCTTCAGTCGTGTCCGACTCTGTGCAACCCCAGAGATGGCAGCCCACCAGGCTCCCCCGTCCCTGGGATTCTCCAGGCAAGAACACTGGAGTGGGTTGTCATTTCCTTCTCCAATGCGTGAAAATGAAAAGTGAAAGTGAAGTCACTCAGTCGTGTCCGACTCCTAGCAACTCCATGGACTTACAGCCCACCAGGCTCCTCTGTCCATGGGATTTTCCAGGCAAGAGTACTGGAGTGGGTTGCCATTGCCTCCTCCAATTATTGCATCCTATGCCATGGAAAACAGAAGGACTCACACACTGAGACTTCTCATCTCTAAGAACAATTAAAATATTTTAGGATAGCCTCTGTCAATCAAAGGGACTTCCCTGGCTCAGACGGTAAAAGCATCTGCCTACAATGGGGGAGACCCAGGTTTGATGTCTGGGTCAGGAAGATCCCCTGGAGGAGGAAATGGCAACCCACTCCAGTACTCTTGCCTGAAAATCCCATGGACTGAGAAGCCTAGTAGGCTACAGTCCGTGGGGTCACAAAGAGTCGGACATGGCTGAGTGACTTCACTTTCACTTTCTGACAATCAAGTCACAGAGAATGTTTCATTAATCAATATAATTATTTTTTCTTCATTTTAAGTGACTAAAATGCCAAATCTTTGATGCTAATTTATGTTGTCAATTAAAAGGTTGATAAAAATATTTCATTTGGTGACAAATAGCTATTTTGACGGTTGGGCCTTTTTTCCTCATTGACTTGACTCATTTGGAAGGGCACAGGCATGGACGGTGTTGGATATCTGAACTCTATAGTAATTTCATCGTGTGTGATGGTGTAAATAAAATCCGGAACATATTATTTCAAATCCTTGAAAGTTTTTTATGTGATACTGTAATTTTTTGTTGAATTTATTACATGTATCTGTATCTCTGGAAATAACATTCATGGGAGTAAAGATTATAGGCTATGAAAGAATTTTAAAAAATGATCTCCTAAACATTCAAAGATTACAAAATTTAAATTATTATTTTAAAATTCTTATACTTAATAATTCTTACAATATTTTATGTGACCTATAAACCTAAATGTAATTACTACTTTTTTTCAAATTTTCATTTACCACAAGTAACACATGAAACCAACAAAGCTTGGGAAATTTGTAGTTTTGCTAGTTTTTAGTCCAAGCTAATGTTCTCACTATTTAATAAAAGTATTACTTAGGATTTTAAACACTGCTCAATAAAATAATTGAGAACTTAAAAAAATTTTGTTTAGTGTATGTCATTATACAATTATCAGAAGAACGACACAGGGCATCTTTTAACAAGTTGGGGAGAAAAATCATTGACCCTAGAGTTTGTAAGTATTTCTTTACATGAAAACATTAAAGCACTCTCTATGGGAGAACTAGAAAATCAGACCAAAATATTTGAGGGATAGTAAATAGAGGGTGTTGGAGAAGGAAAACAACTCTGAAAGGAGTGAGGAAGATGTCTCTAAAACATACACAAGGAGCACCTTTCTTCAGGTTTTATACTAATAACTGTAAGTTAACATTTGATAGTCAATTTCCCCATGATGACACTACAAAGAGGAATGAGGAATGGAACCCGGTGATTCCGTAGTATAGGAGATGGGTTCAGAGTAAAATCGTATGTGTATCGTGGTTAGGGGGGAGGTACAGTTCTGCACACAGATGTGTAATAAAATGAGATGCGAATGCAAGAAAAAAACAACTTATCACAGAGCAAGGCGCAGTTCACCCCTCAGCTGCAAGACACCTGCAAAGCCTCGTTTGGCTACAGGAATACTCAGTACCAAAGGGCCTGTATAGGCCGGGGAAATTAACTAGCATGTATTGTTTAGAAGCTGCAGAAAAGATAATAGACTGTGACTTCTGAAATATCTACAGTTCACCTTGGGCTTTCCCTAAAGTATAAACTTTCCTCAGCTTGAACCTGGTGAAGGATGTGAAGAAAGCACAGTAATCCAGTGGGATATTAGTTGAGAAGGTTCATTCTCTCTAATTAACAGGGAAAAAAGAAAGCATGACTTTGGATCAGCTTTGTGCGAGGGAATCTGCATGTGGGAAAGTTTTAAAGTAAGGACAAGACACTTTACTTAGTTAAAATTCAATGCTTTATTAACCTTACCCCCAGTTCAAGCTCAAGCCCTGTGCTGGGACATTAGGACCTATGGCTTATGTTTATACTTGTGTTAAGATATCTCATATTTCCCAGGGTTCTCCAGTTATAGAATTCTCCTGGTGGCCTTGCCTGTCCATCCCAAGCACCTCTGCTCCTGCCCCAAGATCTCCCTGTGATTCCTCAAGCACAAGCCTGAGCACCTCTGGTCACACGGCTCCTTCTGCTGAGGTATTTTCTCCCTCTCTCTCTGCAATGCCACACATCACTCAGGATGGACCTCACTGCCTTGTTTTTCATAACCTTCCCACATTCCCTAGTTTCTGAGTCCTTTGGGCTCCCTTGGCAGTGATCACATTCTACTGTATTTTATAGTCAGCTGTACATACTTCTGATTTTCCACTTTAAGTTCCTTGAGAGTCTGGACCATGACTTGTATATTTTTGTGTCCCTCACAGACTAGCCAATAACAACATTTACAGAGGGTTCTAAAATACATAGCACTCACATACCCTTTCTTCATTAGTGCCTCGCAGCAAGGTAGTGATTGCTCTAGTTTGCAGAAGTGGAACCTGGGGTTCAGAAAGATGAAGCAAATTATCTTCAGTCCCAGAGCTATGAACTGGAAGTTTCTAGACTTGAAGTCAAGTCATTTGACTGTGTATTCTAATTTTTTCTTGCTTTGTTCTACTTCAATAAAAGACTGACACCAAATTAAAGGAACTACTGGCCTACATCTTAACAAAAGAAGAAAATACACTCTAAACAACTACTTATATTTAGGTTCATGCTGGTGGAAGAGTGCATTGAGAAGACCCTTGGTTTATGATTTGGGATTTTCAGCTGCCCTGAACCTATCACTGAATTTGACTTTGGGTCAGTTAAAAGGGATATTTCCAGCCTCATTTTGCTTGGGGTTTGTGTGAGCTCCGATTACATGTGACCAGTCTCTGCTCTTTCCCATTCATCTTGTCATACAAGAGGCTTTCCTTTCCTGCATGGGAGGAACACTTGAATCTCATCAAAGTAAAATAGCAGGGGTTTTACTTAACACATATGGCAAACCAAATAGAGAGGGCAGGAGATCTCCAGGAATGAATCCAGAGAAGCTTCTAACAAAGAGAACAGTCAATTTGTATATGTAGGACTAGAGGAAAAATCATCAGCAACACTGGCCATATCAGCTGAGAAAGCACTTTGAAGGAGATAAGCTTCAGCCTCTTAGTGCCTTGTAGCAGAATGACACGCACATGGAACTTGGAAAGAGGCATGCATGGGGCTCCTCCTGGGTGCAGGCTGGGCAAAACCCCTCCCTCCAGGTGCTTTTTTTGTATGGAGTTTGTAAAGCTAGAGGAAACTTTGAGGTTATTCTTCTTAGAAACACGTTTTAATCTCCTTTTATTGGAAACTACTCTCAGACAAAAATAAGAACACATCCTCTTTTGATGTTAAACTTCTGAATTCTCTAGGATGTAGGTTCTAAGAATGTTTATGTCTTTTATTTGCTAATATGAGTTTCTGTTGGGCTGATACCACATGAGTGATGGCACAGTCAATGAATATTCTCTGCCAACAGTTGGAAACAAAACAATTTTGAATATTTGCCTCACAGCTCCCTTGCCTTAGGCTTAAATCCAGTAGATACCACATAGAAAATTTTTAGAAGTCCCAGTCACAAAGTTCCCAGGAAAATTTTGCCACATTTCAACACTATCAATAAATTCTCCCTATTATTTATACATGTTTGCATATAAATAGTATATACACATTTGGGGTACTGTAAGATAAACTTTACCCACTCCAGTATTCTTGCCTGGAGAATCCCAGGGACAGAGGAGCCTAGTGGGCTGCCATCTATGGGGTCACACAGAGTCGGACACGACTGAAGTGACTTAGCAGCAGAAGCAGCAGTAGCAAGATAAACTTTGAGACCACTGGCCACCCTAGCCTAGGGTTAGAAGAGGGTCTGTTGAGGAATGACAACCTTGCCTGTCACCTATTCTTGGAGGGCCACCAATGAAATTCTGTCTGATGACTTCCAGGAAGGCTCAGCACTATTCATGATTAATAACAGGGCATCTGATGGGCACTGCTGACTCGTGTTCTTCTGCGTTAGTGTTCCTTATAAGGTCTCCTGTTCTATCAACCATGCAAATAATCCTTTCTTCTGGGCTCTCCCCTCTGCCTGTGTGCTCAATTGTGAAGTCATGTCTGACTCTTTGTGACCCCATGGACTGTAGCCCACCAGGCTCGCCTGTCTATGGGATTCTCCCCAGTCAAGAATCCTGGAGTGGGTTGCCATTTCCTCCTCAGGGCTCTTCCCCCTATCCACCCACAAACCCTGGGCACCATGGCCCAAGTCACTGCAGCATTCTTGAGGCTCCACAGCTGTTTGCAGTTCCCTCCATGGCTGGAGCACAAAGTAGGCAGTCATTGTGCCCTCCTGTGTTACACTCTGCTAGCAGTGATCCAAAGCAACACTTCTTTGTGCCTGCAGCTTTATGGTGGTTTTATTGAAAACAATTATTTCAATTATTTCTTTGTAGGCCCCCCAAGAACTCCTCCCCAGGGGCCTAGATTGGGAACAAAAGCCAGTAACAAACATCATGCACACTCTTCCTTGCTTCCCCCTGCCCCCAACCCATTTGAAGTTTTGTCATGAGGCCCATTTTGCTTGCATCATTCCCTCTAACACAAGTTCCAAACATATTTCAGAATATGTTACAAAGTCATTTTTGGAGGGGTAATTTATTTGTTTTTTTATTGCTGCTATAACAAATTACTATAAATTTAGAGGGTTAAAACAACACAAATGTATTGACTTATAGTTCCAGAGCTCAGAAGTGTGAAATGGGTCCACGGGGTTAGAATCAAGGTGCTGGCAGGAGGCTCTGGGGAAAATCAGTTTTGTTTTCTTCTCCAGCTTCTAGAGGCTGCCATCATTCTTTGGCTCATGGCCCTCTTCCATCTCCAAGCCAGCAATGGCTTGTCAAGTCTCTACCATCTTTCTGGTTCTTTCTCTTCTGCCTCGTTTCCACTTAAAAGGACTCACATGATTACATGGGGTCACATGGAGAATCTGAAATAACCTCTCTATCTCAAGTTCAGCTGAATCCTTAATTCCATCTGCAAACTTAATTCTTCTTTTCCATGTAATATAACCTAGTCACAGGTTCTGGGAATTATGGGCATGAACACCTTGCAGTATTCTACTTACCACAAGTGTTTCTTTTTGAAAACATAGCTCAGTGGTAGCTACTTCTGAGGGCTGTGCAAGAAACATGGGAAGGATGGGTCACATGAATGAATGTAGGTCAGTGTGACTTGGGGCTTCTCCATAGACCTGCCCTTATCCCTGCAGCATATATCAACCACAGTTCAGCTACCCTAACTAGGGTGACCACTTTTTGTTCTTGTAAAACTTCACTGCTGTCATATATATGATCTCTTTCTTTCTTGAAATCTTCCATCCCTCAAACCCTCTGATCCCTAATCTATCAGCTGTTGTAGATGTGTCCTGATTTTGACTGGCCTTTTTCAAGGTCTCCAGACCCAAAATGATACTCTTATCTACATATTAGATGGCAAAAGGTGGACAAATAAGGGGCTGCTTTGTTTACGTATGAACAGTGTCTAACTGTTAGTCAGCATGTTTTATTGTGACCTGGAACTATCACATTAGTTATACCAATTGGTCCTTAACTTGACCCAGCATAGACCTTTCTCAAAAAGCAGGCATGGAACTTCCATACTTTTTCTCTCCATTGATTTAAAGGCTATGGACTTCCAGGCCACTCAGACTGACCTCAATTTACTCTCACCTCAGCAAAGGAAACTTCATGGCATAGGAGAACCAAAGTGATGCTTATGAAATCATGACAGGTAAAAGGGTTAGAGATACAAATTAGTGGAATTCTTTCCCTCACACCCATCCTGCACTGGAGATCTAGGCAGGTTGTCAGTTTATTTTCGCCCCCAGGACCATTCTTGAATCAGTGATATTTTATGAGACATTGTGGTGCTGACATGTATAAGCTGTCCACTCTTTGCAAGGCATTTTCATGTTTGGTCAATGATGTGATGCTGACTGGCTTTCTCCCGTACCTTTCCTGAGATCTTTCATTCTGTTTCATTTCTGTACCTGTTTTGATTTTGGTGTGTGCGCACACACACATACACACACACACACAACTCTAACATTAATTCCTGGGCTAGTTCTTTATAGCACATATTAAAACAAAACAAACTCCAACCATACAAAACACCAGCAAGTTTCCCCTGATTCTGAGATTCCAGCTCATTTTCTCTGAAAGTACATGATATTCAGAATAAGCATCTCTTGAGAATACCAGAAATCTTGCAAAAATCTCCATCTTGGCATAATTTTGTTCTGATTTGTATAGGAAATATGAGAACTTTAACTTAATTTGAGAAGGAAACGTAACCTATTTACAATAACCATACACCATAGATGAATACTCAGTTGTCATTCTCATGTGGTGCAAATGCATCTCCCAAGTTTGAATTTTGAGGATTTCTCATTTTGCAAATCCCTGGAGAAGGAAACTCTCAAGAGGAAAGTAAGGAACAGCGAGAGGCAGCAAGTGGATTGTGTGCCCCACAGCTAATCTGAGCATCAGTGATACCCTAAGCAGGATCCTGCCGCCACCTGTAATGAAGAACATGCTTATTTCTAATTTGTAGCATTTCTCCCCTTCCTGATTATACAAGATGGGTTCATTCATTATTAATCTGGTTTGTCAAACAGCACGGCCCTCCAAGTGTCAGGCTTCCTTGTTTTTAGCCAGTGAGTTTGTGTAGAAGCAGTGAAATTTCAGAATGTACAGATCAGCAAGCTCTTGTCTGCACCTGATTAAAGTTAGATAGACTAACTTAACAGCCTTAAAATAATTCTACATAAAGCAGCAGGAGACCTTTCTCTATTTGTCCTTATTATTGGAAAATAAATGGTCTAAAAATCATTTTTTTTCTTCCAAACTGTACCTGATTTTAAAGGGAGTGGAGGAAAGAAAATGATTCTTCTTTGTCTACACTGAATATCTTAGGAATCAAAAAAAAAAAAAACAAAGGAGATATAACTCCAAACTTACTATTAAAAAGTCAGTATTTTAATACACTTACACATATGTGCACACCCACATGAACATACACACACAAGGATTCTTGCTTTGTGGAGCTTAGAGCAATGTTAACCAGATTGTGATATAGTGTTGTCAGTGAAAAGAGTGCTGTACTTACCAATGAAGGTTCATAGTGATATGATTCTTAGGCAAGGGACTTGAACAAGAGATCTGTTCATGGGTCATGTGGCTGGGCTCCAAGACTCAACTGAGAGTAGAAAAAAGTAATGCATTATGGGAAATAGACCCAGGTACTATGCATTCCCAAACAGTAATTATTATGTAAAAGACTGAGAAATAGATTCTAGCTGGTTTCCAAGTCATTTGAGTGAGCACTGAATTATTTTTCTTTTGTAACCACCTAGTTTTTGAGGAAGTGGGTAAATAAAAGGATTGGGTGATTAAGTCTTGAGCTAAATACAATGAATAGATTTCCATCTATGCCTGTTGAGAGGATTTTTTTTTTTTTAATAAAGGTGTCTCTTGACTTTTTCCTCTACTTATCATCAGAAATCTAGGGCTTTTGTAAACCGAAAGATCTCTGGACGGGTTCTTGCCACTGAGATAGAGATGCCTGCATACATGGCAGGAAAATCATTTACAATTATGACTTTTGGACTAGCCATATCCCCAGAGAGTGTTTTGGAAAACAGAAAACAACAGTGGTATGAGTCTGTTGAGGGATTATTTATATGGGCTCATCAGCCAGCAAAAATTAGTGGACACCAGATAGAGACTGAGCTGGCACTGGGACAAAGAGGGCAGATTGCAAACTATTGGGTATATGCAAGAAGTCTCATTTGCCTAAAGAGTATAGTGGAAAAACCTTGCCACAAGCTGCCAAAAGTTCCATCCCCTGAATTCAAAGGAAATAATAATTTCTAGTTCTACACCAGTGGTTCTCAACAGCAGGAGGGAGAGCAATTTTGCCTTGTAGGGAACACTTGGCAATATCTGAGGACACTTTTGGTTGTCACAATTGGGAAAGAGAGCATTGCTATGAGCCGAGAAGGAAGGAGAAAGGTGTTGTGGAAGAGTTAGACAGTCTTTGCCATAACCTCATTGAGCATAAATTTTCTTATCTGTATGATGGACATCATAACAGATACCTTATTTAGTTGTTATAAATACTGAGACAAGATATGTAAAGTACCTTATCACAGTGCCTGGCACATAGTAATACCTCAACAAATGATCAATATTATTTGCATTATTGTGTGACTCTTGGTAACGATATTTCATTATCAAGTCAAGGGAAAATGACTTGAGAAATTGAGGAAGGGGGTGCATTTCAAAATGAATTTCCAACAAACCCCAAGCAAAGGATGCTAGTGAAAAATTAAGTGAGGAGGGAAGTGAGTGTGGCAACAGTGGAAGCTCCTAACTGAATCCTATTCAGTAGAATTTTCACAAAACTTGGAAGGATATATTACCAAGGAAAGCTTTTTTGAAAGAATATAAAACTGAGAGGACATTCTTGACAACTAAAGCCTAGAATAACACTGTTCAATGGAAATGCAATGTGAATCCCATTTACAATTTAAAATTTTGTAGTAAGCACATTAAAAAATTAAAAAGAGAATGATTAACTTTAATAACATTTTATTTAACCCAACATATCAAACATATGATCATTTCAACATGTTACTAATATAAAAAATTACTAACCAGATATTTGCATTCTTTTCTTCATCAAATTCTCAAAATTGAGGGTGTATTTTAGACTTACAGCATATCTCAGTTTGCACTTTCCATGTTTCAAGTGTTTAATAGCCAAATGTGGCTGGTGGCTACCTTATTGAACAGTAAATATATAGAAGATGATTGTAAAAATGTCAGAGATGACAAAAATAAGTCCTTAAACCATGTCCAGAGTGAGGAGTGTAAGAAAGAAAACACAAACCTCTGACATGGGAAGAAAATTTAATGTTAGTGTTCGTTAATTTTTTTTTTAACTTACATCCTCCCCTTTATGAAACTTATTACCCAGCAGGTATGATTAGATCTCACTTTAGTATAAGGTATTTGAAGGCAAAGTATGTAATAAACTATGAGGAGATAATTTTGAGTGTTAATAATGAATTAAAATATCTATAGTTGGACACGGAGAAGGCAATGGCACCCCACTCCAGTACTCTTGCCTGGAAAATCCCATAGACAGAGGAGCCTGGTAGGCCGTGGTCCATGGGGTCGCTAAGAGTCGGACACGACTGAGTGACTTCACTTTCCCTTTTCACTTTCATGCACTGGAGAAGGAAATGGCAACCCACTCCAGTGTTTTTGCCTGGAGAATCCCAGGGACGGGGGAGCCTGGTGGGCTGCCGTCTACGGGGTCGCACAGAGTCGGACACGACTGAAGCGACTTAGCAGCAGCAGCAGAGTTGGACTAAATATGTTTTAGGGAACAGAGAGACTCTTGAGTAGGTTGGAGGAACTGTGAGTGGCAACAGGGCTACGAAGAGACTAAGAATAAAAAAATACATATGTCTTCTCAAAAGGAGGAGGACTTGTGGACTTGAGTGAAAACGTGTTCTACTTCTCTATTCTTGCCTGTGAGGGCCTCCCTGGTGCCTCAGCGGTAAAGAATCTGCCTGCCAATGCAGGAGATGCAGGTTTGATCCTTGGAGAAGGAAATGTCAACCCACTCCAGTATTCGTGCATGGAGAATCCTATGGACTGAGGAGCCTGGTGGGCTACAGTCCATGGGGTCACAAAGTGTCAGACATGACTTAGGAAAAAACAACATCGATAACTTCCCTGTGAAAGCTAACCTCTGGCTCTTAGGTTTCTCAACTATGGACTCAGAGACTGAATCCCATGAATTCCATGGCCACTTTATGTTTTAATGTCTGAATCTGTAAGCTCATCCAGACTTGGAGTTTGAACATTGAGAAAGGGAACAGATGATCACTCAGTTCAGTTCAGTTCAGTTCAGTCACTCAGTTGTGTCCGATTCTTTGCAACCCCATGAATCACAGCACGCCAGGCCTCCCTGTCCATCACCAACTCCCAGAGTTCACTCAGACTCATGTCCATCGAGTCAGTGATGCCATCCAGCCATCTCATCCTCTGTTGTCCCCTTCTCCTCCTGCCCCAATCCCTCCCAGCATCAGAGTCTTTTCCAATGAGTCAACTCTTCGCATGAGGTGGCCAAAGTACTGGAGTTTCAGCTTCAGCATCATTCCCTCCAAAGAAATCCCAGGGCTGATCTCCTTTAGAATGGACTGGTTGGATCTCCTTGCAGTCCAAGGAAATCTCAAGAGTTGAAACATACTCATCTAGGGTCCAGCAATAGCTTATGAAAAACAAATAACAGTAGCCTAATCTCATTTTCTCTTATAAGAGAGCCTTTAGTCTCACTATGTCAGGGCGGCTAGGACCATAGCACATTTGGATTTTGGTGAGAGATTTGGAACTTATGTTTAATGAGTACCTACTATTTGTGTGGTATTGGTGATTTAGTTGCTAAGTCATGTCTGACTCTTGCAACAGGCTTCCAGGCTCCTCTGTCCATAGGATTTCCTAAGAAAGAATACTGGAGTGGGTTGCCATGTCCTTCTCCAGGGGATCTTCCTGACCCAGGAATTGAACCCAGGTCTCCTGCATTGCAGGCGGGTTTTTTTTTTTTTTTTTTTTTTAAACAAACAACTGAGACACCAGGGAAGCACACATATTATTTATTTAACATTAATTCAGCAGATGCTTATTGAGACTCTACTATGTTTAAGAAACTGAGGACATAACAGTAAAGAAGATGCTTCTTTAGAAACTAATTACACAAACTTGATTATGGAATTACGTAGAAGTTATAAGAAAAGTATATTTGAGGAGTTACTTAACTTGGTCATGAGACATTGCAGGAGGCTTTCTCTAGGAAATGACATCTATATGGCCACCCAAATATGTTCAAGAAAGACATTGAGGTGTGAGACTAGGAAGAATATTTCAGGAAGAAGAAATAATATTTTTGAAGGGTCAAAAGTTAGAACAGAGCTAATATGTTGCAGAGTAGTGCTTCTCAAACCATATGTGCACATAAATGCATTAAAATGCAGATTCTGATTCTAAAAGTCTAGGTGGGATCTGAGATCCTGCATTTCTAATAAGCTCCCAGATAACACTGATGCTGCCAGCCTGTGGACCTCACTTTGAACAGCACCAGTATCAAGTACACAAAGGGAGAGGTCAGAGAGATTGCTAAAGAGGTGAGCATAGGTTGGATCATGAAGGACTTTGTAAGTCATGTGAAATTTAAACAACATGCTACTGAAGAACCAATGGGCCAAAGAAGAAATAAAAAGAGAATTAAAAAATACTATGAGACAAGTGAAAATGGAAATACCCCCAGATTTATTGGTTGCGGCAAAAGGAGTTCTAAAAGGAAAATTCATAGTGATAAGTGTCTACCTTGTGATATAAGAAAAGTCTCAAATAACCTCCAGAAACAAGAAAAAGAGGAATAAACACAGCCTAACATTAGAGGAGAAATAAATAAAATAAAGACTAAAAAGACAATAGAAAAGACCAATGAAAGTAACAGATGATTCTTTAAAAAGATACACAAAGTTGAAAAACTTTTAGCTAGACTTACCAAGAAAAAAAGGAATTCAAATAAATGAAGTCAGGAATTAAAAAGGAGATATAATAAGTGATACCACAGAAATACAAAGGATCACAAGAGTCTACTATAAACAATTATATGCCAAAAAATTGAACGACCTAGAGGAAATTGATAAATTCTTAGAAACATACAACTGAATCATATTGAACCATGAAGAATAAAAAATCTGGACAGACTGATTACTAGTAAGAAGATTGAATCAGTAATGAAAATCTCCCAACAAACAGAAGTCCAGGACCAGAAGGCTTTACTGGCAAATTTTACCAAACATTCAAATATAAGAATTAATTTAATTCTTTCTTAAACTCTAAAAAAAGAAGAGAAAAGGGGAGAACTCTTTAAGATTCACTTTTTGAGGCCAGCATTATCCTGATATTAAAACCGGACAAGGATGCCACAACAAAAGTGAATTATAGACTAATATCCCTGATAAACACAGATGCAAAAATCCTCAATAAGACACTAGCAAACTGAATTCAACAATGCATTAAAAGCATCAAACATCACGATCAAATGGTATTTATTCCAGGGATGCAAGCCTAGTTCAATATCTGCAAGTCAGTCAATGTGATATACCACATTAAAAAAAAATGGACACAAATAATATGATCCTCTCAATAGATGCAGAAAAAGCATTCAACAAAATTCAACATCTTTTTGTGATTAAGGAAAAATACCTCTCAACAAAGTGAGTATAGAGTGAATGTACCTCAGCATAATAAAGGCCACGTATGACAAGCACACAGGTAATGTTATACTCAATAGCAAAAATCTCAACTTTTCTTTTAAAAGTCAGAAACAAGACAAGGATTCTCATCTCACCACTATTATTCAAGATAGTATTGGAAGTCCTACCCAGAACAATCAGGCCAGAAGAAGAATTAAAAGGTATCCAAACTGGAAAGGAAGAAGTAAAACTGTCACTATTTGCAGATGACATGAGACTATATAAAGAAAGCCCTAATATCTCCATCAAAAAACTATTAGACTTATAGACAAATTCAGTAATGTTACAGACATTACTGAACACACAAAAAATCCTTTGCATTTCTATACATTAATAACGAACTATCAGAAAAAGAAATTAAGAAAACTATCTAATTTACAACTACATCAAAAAGAACAAAAGTACCAAGGAATAGATGTAACTAAGAAGGTGAAAGACCTGCATACTCAAAACTTCAAGACTTTAAGGAAAGAAATTGTAGAAGACATGAATAAGTGGAAAGATATTCCACGCTCTTGAATTTAAGGAATTAATATTATTAAAATGACCCTACAATACAAAGCAATCTACAATTTAAATTCAATCCTCATCAAAATTCTAATGACATTATTCACAGAAATGGAACAAATAATCCTAAAATTTGTTTAGAATCATAAAAGATTCCAGATGGCCAAAGCACTCTTGAGAAAGAATAACAAAGCTGGAAGCATCATACAATCTAATTTCAAATTCTATTACAAAACTATAATAATTAAAACAATAAAAACAGACACATAGATCAGTGGAACAAAATAGAGAGCCCAGAAACAAATCCGAAATATACAGTCAATAAATTTATGACAAAGCCAAGAATATACAATGAGGAGGGTATAGCTCATTCAGTAAATTGTGCTTGGAAACTGAATAATCACATACAAAGGAATGAAACTGGACCACTAGCTTATATCATACACAAAAATCAACTCAAAATGGATTAAAGACTTGAATATGAGACTAGAAACCATAAAATACTAGGAGAAAACAGAGGTGGTAAGCTCCTTGGCATAAATCTTGGTGATGATTTTTTGAATCTGACACCAAAAGAAAAAGCAACAAGAGTAAAAATGAATAAGATTACATCAAACTATAAAGCTTCTGCACAGCAAAGAAAACTATCAACAAAATACAAAGAAATCTGCTTTGGGGATGGGTGGGAGAAAACATGTGCAAATTATATATCTGACAAGAGGTTAATATCCAAAATATATGAAGAACTCATACAACTAAACAGCAAAAAGACACAAAACAAGCAAAAGCAATCCAATTTAAAAATGGACAGAAGATCTGAATAGACTTTTTCCCAAAGAAGACATATAAATAACTCACAGATGTATGAAAAGATGTTCAATATCATTCAGCATCAGAAAGATGCAAGTAAAAACCACGATGAGATATCAACTCATACCTGTCAGAATGACTATTATCAAAAAGATAAGAAGTGTTGCCAGTGATGTGGAGAAAAGGAAACCCTTGTGCACTGCTAATGAGAATGTAAATTGGAGCAATAACTATGAAAAACAGTACAAAGTTTCCTCAAAAAATTAAAAATAGAACTACCATATTATCCAGCAATTCTACTCTGAGTATTTCTCTGAAGAAAATGAAAACATTAACATGAAAACAGACATTTACTTCATGTTCCTTGCAGCACTATTTATAATAGCCAAGATATGGAAACAGCCTAAGTGACCATTGGTGGATGAATGAGTAAAGAAAGTCAATGGAATATTATTCAGCAATGTAAAGAATGAACTTTCACTGTTTGTGACAACATGGATGAAACTTGGGAGCATTATACTAAGTGCAATGAGTCAGACAGACAAATACCATATGATCTTTTTCATATGTGGAATCAAAAAAAAAAAAAAAACTCCAAGCTTATAGATACAGAGAAAAATGGGGTTTTGTCACAGAGATGAGGGTTGGGGAGTGGGTGAAGAAGGGCAAAAGGGATAAAAACAGACCTTCCAGATGGTTCTATGTGCAGCTGGGTTGCTTAGATTATTCTGAGTTGCCTTCCAACCCTGAGTGTTTGAAGTAACCTTTCATCATCCCCAGGTTCCTAATGTGTACATTTGTGCGGTCAAAAGCACCCCCTCGGCCTCTTGATAAGACGTTTCCTACTTTTCCAGTTTCCAGTTTCTAGTTTCTGGGGCATAGGTTCTTTTGTGATGCCACCTAGTGGATAGCCAACTGTGTGTATGAGATGGTGTGGTGGGTCTTACCAGAAAGGATTGTTAAATGGGAAAGTCATGTAGTTAACAACCACAAGACTCAGTGGCACAAAGGTCAACCAGCTTTTCCTTAATTGAAGAAAAAGCAAACAAGCATGTTCCTTATATAAACACCAATATTTAACATTTAACTCAACCCTCATGATTCATTAAGGAAAGGAAATTCAATAAAGTTGGGTAGATGTGACTACAGGAAAAACTACCTCCAATGAATCCAGCTGTTTTCAGAACTCTGAGTTAAAAAAAAAAAATCAATTTTTGAAATAAAATGCTAAATGTAGATGGTGACCATCATTATAAATATATTGTTTTTAATCCTAGAGTGACTATCTTTTGTATCTTAAACTACCGTGTTTCTTCAGTCCCATGGAATATTTATTAAAGAATCTCACTGTGTGAACTTTAAACTCTTGGGTCAGAAAATGAACGGGGATGGCAAAGATGCTAGCTATTCCTGATTCCCAAAATTAAAAATTGGTTTTTAGGAGACACATTTTGTGGGTCAGAATCCGTGGGAAATGAAGTAGGCACAATGAGTTGACAGCAGAGAGAAGGCAGAAAATAATAGAAAACAGACATAAGAACTGGAAAAGTATAGCCGTCTGGGACCATTTAGTGAAGGGGCAGACAGTTCTACACACCTTAACAGTCCCTAGGGCATCCTTGGGTCAAAGGTCATAGTCTATTTTATAAAACTTTCCATCCAAATAAGTTTTAAAAGATGCCACTTAATAGTGTTTGTAACTAAAAGGCATAAAAGGCACTTTGTGGAGAATGAGCAAGGGATGCTTGGGAGGAGAGAGACATTTAGGGATTTAACAGCCCTGAGGTTTTGAGAGGGATTGGAAACAAGAAGTAGTCAGCACTAATATTTACATTCTCTAATGTTACACAGCGCTAGGCACATTGTTTTCAACAATCAGCTGTGGGAAAATTATAAAGAAAATGAAAAGAATAATCACACACTAAAACGTGGCAAAGTTGCAGTTTAACCTTCTCAATTGCTTATTGATACCTAAGCAATAAGAGAGTGGCAGGCTTCCTGGCAGCTTTCAAGGCTTCCCCTTGGAATTAAGAGCAGCAGGTCCACTACTTCCTCTTCCAGCCAAGTCTTCATCCCGCTGAGCCAAATAAATACCACTGAGGTCATTTTCCTTTTCCCTCACTCTAATGCAATTAGGGACAAGAGGGTGTGAGCTTGGGAGATGAAGGCCGACAGCTGAAGTCTGAAGGACTCTGTCCAGACTGGAGCAGTGATGCTGGCCTACCAAAAAGCAGGTCAGAGACTTAACACGGAAATAGAAGCGATCCCCAAAGTGATGGTTAATGAGTGACAGTAGATGGGACCGTGCCAATAATAGCCATCTACACTGTGAACTCAGGACTGTTTTAAATGATGCTTATTGGTTCCTCCATTATCTAGGTGGTCTTGTGCATGCCATGTCTTCCTAGGTAACCCTGCAAATTTTGTGAAGAACGTAACTGGGATCATTATAATCCACTGCAGTTAATTATTCCATTGCTTCCCCCAGCAGAAGCACGTCAGACTTAACATGAGTTCTTAGTTGCCCTTAAAAAGTACGTATGGTACTTTTAAAATTATAGTTCAGAAACTCAAAACTTTGAGAGAAAAATTGGAAGGGATCTTAAGGCCATGTGAACTGGATGCAGAAAAGAGCAGAGGGTGTAGTTTATGGTAGAATACTTCATGTCTTGTTTCCCATTTCTGGTTTCTTTCTGTTTAATTTGCAGGGGAACTTTGTTATAAAATGTGTCAGGATACTATGTGACTTAAGTATGATAGAATATTTCAGTGAATTTAAGAGTTCATTGCAAGACTGAAGGGTGAAATCTTTTCTTCTTTCTCTCTTCCTCTCTTCCCTTTTTCCTTCCTTCATTCTTTATACTCCCATCTCTCCTTTCCTCCCTCGTTCCTCTATTCTCCTTCAAATTTTTTTGTGTGTTTTGGTAAGCAATGTGTTCAATCTAGAAACAGAAATCTAGGTCTCTGATTGCATGTCTTGGTATGATATAATCAGACTTGAGTTTCATAGATAGTGTCTGTGTAAGAGGTTTAAGCTGAAAATTAGGCTAAGATGGTCAGACCATAATGTTGTGACAAGTGAGCTTTCTCATCTAATGCACTACAAAGAATCAGTCAAGATTTTGTATGCAATGCAAGTTATTATATTAGATTTAGGTTTTATGACTTTTATTTTTGAAGGAAATGGTATTATACCACTGATACGCTCATGGACATCAATACATGCTTTGTTCTCTTTTGCTTCCAGTTTACCATGGCACTCTATACATCCCTCATCCAAAAATTTTTATGGAATTGTTAACTATGGTAAAGTTAGAAAAATCTGCTGCAATTAGAGTTTGTTATCAATGATTTACTAAAAACTGTTATCCATTTTTTCCAATGTTGCAAAAAAAATTATTTATCGGGCATCATTAACTGGTTAGATACAGTTCTTTGTTACAGAAAAGCAGCAAAGTTTAGAGTGAAAAGCATTGGTTTTGGACTCAGCTGGGCCAAGTTTTCAATTTTCTATGTGATCCTAGATGAACTGCTTATGTTACCTGAGGTTCACTTTTTTGTTAATTATAAAGTTTGAACCACAGGGTCATTTAAAACTTTTTAAATTTTTATACATCCTTTAAAATGACTTTCCATTTACATTTATTACAAAACATTGGCTGTATTCTCCAGGTTGTACAATACGTCCTTGAGCCTATCTTCACGTAGTAGTTGGTGCCTCCCACTTCCCCACCCTTATGTAGCTCCTCCCCACTTCCCACTGATAACCATGAGTTCATTCTCTACATCTATGAGTCTGCTTCTTTTATGTTATTCACAAGTTTGTTGTATTTTTTTAGACTCTATGTATGAGTTATTTCATATAATATTTATCTTTCTGTGACTTATTTTACTTAATATCCTCGAAGTCCATCTATATGATAAAATGTTGTTCTTCTTTATGGCTTAGCAGTATTCCATTATATATATACATATATATGCACATGCGTGTACACACGTTACATCTTCCTTATCCATTCACCCATCCATGGACACTTAGGTTGTTCCCATGTCTTGGCAATTTTAGATAATGCTGCTATTGGGGTGCATGTATCTTTTCAAATTAGTGTTTGTATTTTTTCAGATATATATACCACAGAGTCATTTTGAGGAATACATTAAATTATTTACATAAAGCACTTTGTTAGTATTTGCCATGAAGTAGTAGTGATGATGATGATGATGGTCACGGTGGTGATGATGATAGTAATGATGATGGTGGTGATGGTGACAATGATATCAGTGAGGAATGTGGGGTACCTTTTGAGAGATAGTAACAGTGGTTAAAAGCATAGATTTAGGAGCCCCGCTTCTTGGGTTCTACTCCCAAGAAGCTATACCAGTTATGTAATCTTGGAAAAGTGTGTTAGTTATCTTTTGCTTCATAACAAACTACCCTAAAATGAGTGACTCAAAACAACATATATTATCTCATAGTTTTGGTGGATCAGGAATTGAGGAACATCTTAGTTGTGTTGTCTGCTTCATAGTCTCTCAAAGACTACAGTCAAGGCATTGGCCCAACGTCTGGGATCTCATCTGAAGCTCCACTGGGGAGGGATCCACTTCCAAGCTCACTCAGGTGGTTTTTTGGCAAGACTCTGTTCCTTGAGAACTGTTGGATTGAAAGCCTACATTACTTGCTGGCTATTGGCTGGAGACTGCTTTCAGTTCCTTGTCCTATGGGCATTTCCAACAGAGCAGCCATCAAAGGCAGCAGAATGAATCTGTTAGTAAGTCAAATGTCACAGGCTTTTCTAATCTAGCCATGAATGTGACATCCCACTACTTTTTTTCTCTGTATTCTATTTGAAGTGAGTCATTAGGTCAAGCCTTCCAAAGGAAAGCAATGACACAGAGTGTGAACACCAGTAGGAGCCATCTTAGAAGTCACCTCCATAGCAAGTTACTCAGTCTCTGTTCCTCAGTTCTTACACGCATTAAATGGAATGAGTAATTGTAACTATTTAATTCAGTTCAGTTCAGTCACTCAGTCAGGTCCAACTCTTTGCAACCCCATGAACTGCAGCACACCAGGCCTCCCTGTCCATCACCAACTCCTGGAGTCCACCCAAACCCATGAGTCTGTGATGCCATCTAACCATCTTATCCTCTGTCGTCCCCTTCTCCTCCTGCCTTCAATCTTTCCCAGCAGCAGGGTCTTTTCAAATGAGTCAGCTCTTCGCATCAGGTGGCCAAAGTATTGCGATTTCAGCTTCAACATCAGTCCTACCAATGAACACCCAGGACTGATCTCCTTTAGGATGGACTGTTTGGATTGCCTTGCAGTCCGAGAGACTCTCAAGAGTCTTCTCCAACACAACAGTTCAAAAGCATCAATTCTTCAGAGCTCAGCTTTGTTTATAGTCCAACTCTCACATCCATACATGACCACTGGAAAAACCATAGCCTTGACTAGATGGACCTTTGTTGACAAAGTAATGTCTCTGCTTTTTAATATGCTGTCTAAGTTGGTCATACCTTTCCTTCCAAGGAGTAAGCATGAAAGTAAAAGATTTTCATGGCTGCAGGCACCATCAACAGTGATTTTTGGAACCCTGCAATCATGGCTGCAATCACCATCTGCAGTGATTTTGGAGCCCAGAAAAATAAAGTCAGCCACTATTTCCACTGTTTCCCCATCTATTTGCCATGAAGTGATGGGACCAGATTCCATGATCTTAGTTTTCTGAATGTTGAGTTTTAAGCCAACTTTTTCACTCTCCTCTTTCACTTTCATCAAGAGGCTCTTTAGTTCTTCTTCACTTTCTGCCATAAGGGTGGTGTCATCTGCATATCTGAGGTTATTGATATTTCTCCTGGCAATCTTGAGTCCAGCTTGTGCTTCTTCCAGCCCAGTGTTTCTTATAATGTACTCTGCATATAAGTTAAATAAGCAGGGTGACAATATACAGCCTTGACCTTCTCCTTT
Organism: Bos indicus x Bos taurus; assembly: GCF_003369695.1. Taxonomy (NCBI): domain Eukaryota; kingdom Metazoa; phylum Chordata; class Mammalia; order Artiodactyla; family Bovidae; genus Bos; species Bos indicus x Bos taurus. The sequence goes on from NC_040076.1 coordinate 109,294,535, forward strand.
TCCTATTTGGAACCAGTCTGTTCCATGTCCAGTTCTAACTGTTGCTTCCTGACCTGCATACAAGTTTATCAATAAGCAGATCAGGTGATCTGGTATTCCCATCTCTTTCAGAACTTTCCACAGTTTGTTGTGATCCACACAGTCAAAGGCTTTGGCATAGTCAATAAAGCAGAAATAGATGTGTTTCTGGAACTCTCTTGCTTATTTGATGATCCAGCAGATATTGACAATTTGATCTCTGGTTCCTCTACCTTTTCTAAAACCAGCTTGAACATCTGGAAGTTCATGGTTCATGTATTGCTAAAGCCTGGCTTGGAGAATTTTGAGCAGTACTTTACTAGCGTGTGAGATGAGTGCAATTGTGTGGTAGTTCGAGCATTCTTTGGCATTGCCTTTCTTTGGGATTGGAATGAAAACTGACCTTTTCCAGTCCTGTGGCCACTGCTGAGTTTTCCAACTTTGCTGGCATATTGAGCACAGCACTTTCACAGCATCATATTTCAGGATTTGAAATAGCTCAATTGGAATTCCATCACCTCCACTAGCTTTGTTCGTAGTGATGCTTCCTAAGGACCACTTGACTTCACATTTCCAGATGTCTGGCTCTAGGTGAGTGATCACACCATTGTGATTATCTGGGGCGTGAAGATCTCTTTTGTATAGTTCTTTTGTGTGTTCTTGCCACTTCTTCTTAATATCTTCTGCTTCTGTTAGGTCCCTACCATTTCTGTCCTTTATTGAGCCCATCTTTGCATGAAATGTTCCCTTGGTATCTCTAATTTTCTTGAAGAGATCTCTAGTCTTTCCCATTCAATTGTTTTCCTCTATTTCTTTGCATTGATCGCTGAGGAAGGCTTTCTTATCTCTCCTTGCTATTCTTTGAAACTCTGCATAGGAATTCATGATCTGAGCCACAAGTCAGCTCCGAGTCTTGTTTTTGCTGACTGTATAGAGGTTCTCCATCTTTGGCTGCAAAGAATATAATCAACCTGTTTTCCATGTCAACCATCTGGTGATGTCCATGTGTTGAGTCTTCTATTGTGTTGTTGTTTGCTATGACCAGTGCATTCTCTTGGCAGACCTCTATTAGCCTTTGCCCTGCTTCATTCTGTACTCCAAGGCCAAATTTGTCTGTTATTCCAGGTGTTTCTTGACTTCGTACTTTTGCATTCCAGTCCCCTATAATGAAAAGGACATCTTTTTTGGGTGTTAGTTCTAGAAGGTCTTGTAGGTCTTCATAGAACTGTTTAACTTCAGCTTCTTCAGTGTTACTGGTTGGGGCATGGACTTGGATTACCGTGATATTGAATGGTTTGCCTTGGAAACGAACAGAGATCATTCTGTCATTTTTGAGATTGCATCCAAGTACTGCATTTCAGACTGTTTTGTTGACTTTGATGGCTACTCCATTTCTTCTAAGGGATTTCTGCCCACAGTAGTAGATATAATGGTCTTCTGAGTTAAATCCACCCATTCCAGTCCAAGTTAGTTCACTGATTTATTTAATAGTGCTATTGTAAAGATTAAACAAGTTAATATTGCTTAAAAATTTAAAGTTAATAGACAAGTAAAGTATCTGTGCCTGTCACATAGTATGCACTCAATAAATGAGAGTATTTTTGAAAGATAGTAATTTACAGCTTTTCACTTATTTGCAAAGTATTAGCCCAAGCTGCTTAATAGCCTTTGTCACTCTGTATCAAAACGTGGTTGTTGCATTGCCAGTTTATACCAAGAAATGACAGCAAAGTTCAGGGCCAGAGGATGGTAGGCCACACCAAGGAGCACTGTAAAATGAGGCTCAAGTCCAAATACTGTTTTTCTCTTAATAAGTTGTGAAGTGTGGGAAAGTCATTTTATCTCACTGGATCACTGTGTCTTTGTAGCTAGTAGCTCCTAGTAGCTCCTGAATTATGGAAATTGCCCTATGATGGGCCTGAATTATGGGAATTGCCGTATGATGGGCCAGACTCATCTAAATGAGTGCTTTAGATGTTATCAGGAATGATATTTGTAATATTTAGCAACTGCTTGGGGTCAGGTGCTGGCCAATCAGAACAGGGGCTGCCATGAACATGGTGCAGCCATGCTCACATGAACTGGCTGCATGCAGTCCCTTCTGGTCTCAGACATGTATGATCCCACAACCCATTTCCAGATCACTTAATGATCTTGTGGTGCACACAGCTCTTTAGTTTTGTTCCCCTTATTTTTATAACTTTACCAAGGTAGCTTACAAGCCAGAGTCCTAAAACAATTTAAATAAAATTTAATATGATATGATTATCCTGTTCTATGAGTTTAAACAGTGTGAGCAAATGTATCTGGAATATAATCAAAGTATATGGTTCAGAAGCTAATCCTATTAAGTATGTTTTTTAAAACTCACCCAGTGTTGTTTCAGAGACTCATTACCAGAATGAAAATTCTAATCTCTGTTTGTTTTTGCAGGCCTTCTGATCCTTCTCAAGAAGCTCACATACGCCTCAAACAAAAATGTCACCCAGCAAGGTAACAGTGTCATTGCTCCAGTGTCTGTTGTCTCCCAGACTCCCTGCGTGACCCGCCTCTTTCCTAATGCCTGCTAAGTACTTGGTACTTTCCTACACAGGAAGCTTATGTGAAGTAATTAACATTTAATGAGAGGAAATCAACTGATTAGAATGCTTTTCGTGGTACTTTAGCTAATAAATGTTGTATATACTTTTGACTGCATCTAGTCAGCATGTGGCCTCTTCTCTCGACTGCACCCGTTTTTTTCTGTCCCCCGCAGTTCTGTCCCGCTCTAGGGCTTTCTGCAGTAACCTGGCTTAACGGTTTTGCCTTAGTTAATTTGAGGAAACTTTTGGACCAAATTATTGAGATAAATATTTTGATTAAATTTTGCTTAGAGCAGTAAGTGCATGAAGCTTCTGAATCCAAATCAAGGCTGAATCGTTCCAACCAAGCTTGATGGAGAGCAGCAAGAGTCTGATGAAAGCAAAATCTGCCCAGGAGAGTCCCAGGCAGCTGAAAATGATTTAGCCCGTGTTTACGAAGGCAATTAGGGTTGTGCCAGTGCAGCTCTGGAGGCTCAGAGACAGGGGTGGAGAGGTGTAACATCAGAGGCCCAGGAGTACCCCCATGGAAGTCTGGATCTAGCCTTTCAATACCTACTAGTAACTCCTGAAATGTGGGACTTGCCCTAGGATGGGCCAGATTCAATGTTCTCCAGATTTTCTGGCCAGGTGTTATCAGTAACAAATTGTGGAGCAGCAGCCCCAATTTCTTTATCTGCATGCATTTCAGTAGTTACTGTCTCAAAGGACAATGTATACTCGGATTGAGGTGCATCATGATAATGGTGAATGAGTCCATGTTTTGAAGAGTCTTGATAATGTCTATTATATTCGAATAAAGTGTCATGTTTTTCTCATGATATAGTAGTAGTAGTAGTTTGGTTGCTAAGTTGTGTCCGACTACTGCGACCCCACAGCCTATAGCCTGCCAGGTTCCTCTGTCCATGGGATTCTCCAGGCAAGAATACTGGAGTGGGTTGCCATGCCCTCCTCCAGGGGATCTTCCTGACCCAGGGATCGAACCCACATCCCTCACATCTCCTGCATTGGCAGGCAGATTCTTTACCATTAGCACCACCTGGGAAGCCCAAACCTCCTTATATGTAGCTCTATATATCCTATTCGGAGAAGGCAATGGCACCCCACTCCAGTACTCTTGCTTGGAAAATCCCATGGATGGAGGAGCCTGGTAGGCTGCAGTCCATGGGGTCGCTAAGAGTTGGACACAACTGAGCGACTTCACTTTCACTTTTCACTTTCATGCATTGGAGAAGGAAATGACAACCCACTCCAGTGTTCTTGCCTGGAGAATCCCAGGGACGGGGGAGCCTAGTGGGCTGCCGTCTATGGGGTCGCACAGAGTCGGACACGACTGAAGTGACTTAGCATAGCATATATCCTATTGGTTCTGTTTCTCTGGAGAACCCTAACTAATGCAACCAGATAATGAATAAATGCACTTAAACAGGGCCATGTAAACTGAACTGGGTTGCAAACAAAAAAGAGAAAGAATTAATATGGGCTCAGCTCTCAAGCATGGAATTGCCACTTTTCCTCAGGACATGTTGCAGTGTTGCTTGTCTGGTGTGACATAGGAACAGAGGAGAGTACTGGTATGAGTCTATTCATTAGATGTTAGAAACACTTAACTTATGTCTTATTTTAAAATGGAATTACTATGCTAGGAAAAGTTGTTATATGTTCTTCCCGTTCCCCAGTGGGTTGTCATGAGCATCCTTCTCAAAAACCATTGGTTTAGATTTTTGTCTGAAGGCATAAACTGGCCACTTTTCTTTATAAAGGAATAAGTCTCAAATGGTTTCATCTACTCCTGTCAGATCCCAGCTCCTTGACCAAACTTCAGAGAGCTGAGCTGGCAGTGTATGTAGTTGGGAGTTTGGTGTTCCCTTGCCACATGTACAGAGAATGTGGTTGCAATCTCTCTGGAGCTGTTCACTTTAGTTCTGATCACCTTCGTTTCCAAGAAACCACAAGTGAACTACAAGTTCAGCATGGCTCAGTGCACAGCATGAGCTCTACAAACAGGTACTTTTTTATGCAGGGTGATCAGAGGGCTCAAAAGCAGCCTCCTCAGTGTATAGCAATCTAAACTTCTCACTATTAGACATTTGTTCTTTTTTGCCCTCAGGAATGAGAGTGTGGGTTTGGTCATCAGACAAAAGTGAGTTCAAGTCCAAATAAGAGCTGTGTAACCTAGGACAATCCCAGCCTCTCTGAGCTTCAATCTCTTCCTCTTTTAGTGGGTATAACAATATTTACTGGATTTTTGTGAGATTTAGGGATAATGTATGCCTGATAATAGGCCCTCAGTACACACTAGCTATTGTTACTCATTGTTATTTTTGAAATTGTTCAAATTCCTCTCTTGTAAATCGAATGTTCTTGCATGCATTAAATTTTTATCAGAAATAAATTTTATTTGTTAGATATTACCTATATCCTAAGGCTGAAATGGATCACAGATCATGGACAAGGATCTATAGGAGGTTGGTGGGGAAGGACTGGCTATGGTATAGGTCCTAGAGGCTTGCTGAGACTCAGTGACTGACAGACATTGAGCCAAAGGTCTGAATGTAAAATGGAGCAGAAAGCCGAGGTCCAACTGGGAGTTTTAGTTACAGTTAAAAGAGAGAAGTGCAGAGAACCTGAGAGGAAAGCTAAGCCTCACATGCGCTTTGTGAATGTGGAACTTAGTATTTTGGGGGTGCCAGATTTTAAAGAACCTAGAATAAAACCAGAGACAGGAGAGCAGAACATCTTGCCATGGTGTCCAACCTTTTATCATCCTGTATTTGTGAGAGCAAGTAAAACTAGATGTTGTAACAAATGAGCTCCTGGTTGTAAGGCTTAACACAAATGGCTTATTTTTCACCCACTTCATAGTTCAGTGTGAATTGATGAGCAAGATGCCTTCCACATGTACCTTCAGGGCCCCATATTCCTCCCTTTTCATGGAAGGTCCTCTCAATTCAGTTACATGTTGGGGGAAAGCAAGGGTTACATTTGGGAAATATTTATGGGCAAAGTTTAGAAGGAATGTATGGAACTTCTATTCACATTCCCTTTGCCAAAACTCAGTCATATGGGTTCATCTAACTACAGAAGAGGCTTAAATGATATATTCATTTTACCACAAAGGAGAAAATAGAAATATTGTTGAATACTTGTAGTTTGCCACAAATGTCTTATAAACCTTTTGGGCTACAACCTACAATAAGCAAGCACTTTCCTATCAGTACCCAACACACACACACACACACACACACATATACACACACACAACTTGTGAAATAATATTTGTTCCTACTACATATGATACTCTTTAATATTTTTCTATTCTATTGTATATCACTTAAAAATACTGATCGTGCTATATTAATTCACAATCTGGCAGAGTGAAAAACACTATTCTGAATTGTGAGCCTGACTATAATATTTTACTAGTTATTACTAGAGGTAGATAATGAGGCCCTGCCTACAGTGATCAGGATCTGGGTTGCCTGAAAGCACTTTCTGGGGGGCCCTGTATAAAAAATATTCTGTCTGCAGACAGCAGAATTCTGTGACACCACCTGCGTGGCATAGGGTTCAACATGGGATGAGACACAGCGTTCAAACATTTCCCTTTCAACACGACAGCCTTGAAATGTAGTTAAAAATAAAGGCAGGACAAAACTAAACATAGAGCCCTGATGTTGGGTGAATGTTTCCCCTATCTTTCCCAACATTTATAAGTTGTGAAACAGAATGCCTTTCTCATTAGCTGTCCTTCATACTCCATATCTCCCTACCCACATCCAAGTGAGGAACTGGTATCTTATACTTCAGATACCACTATTTTAAGAAAGTGACCCATGGACCAGTGAAACTGGAAAATTGCCTTGTAGGATGAATCATGGATGTACATGATTTGTACTCGGATTTTTACATTGCAGTGTAAATATGCAAACCTCCGGAGTTCATCACACGGAACTTGCTTGGTATTAGAGGTACTAACTTCCTATGTGGGAATTGTACTAGAGGGCCTTTTTGAGGCAGAGAAGGCAATGGCACCCCACTCCAGTACTCTTGCCTGGAAAATCCCATGGATGGAGGAGCCTGGAAGGCTGCAGTCCATGGGGTCGCTGAGGGTCGGACACGACTGAACGACTTCACTTTCACTTTTCATTTTCATGCATTGGAGAAGGAAATGGCAACCCACTCCAGTATTCTTGCCTGGAGAATCCCAGGGATGTCGGAGCCTGGTAGGCTGCCGTCTATGGAGTCGCACAGAGTCAGACATGACTGAAGCGACTTGGCAGCAGCAGCAGCCTTTTTGAGAAGGAAAAAATAAGATCAGGCATACTAAAAGAGTTTATATATATGTTTTTGCTCTTTGCAGAGAAATTCTAGGTACCAAGTCCTATTCACATGTCTAAATCATAGAGTGCATGTGAAGTGACTTGTGCAGCATCTAATCTGGGAATATCCTTGCAAAACCTCCCTGCTCTCCTTTGACTAGTCAGCTAGCTTTAGAAGAAAGTTTATTTTTCCTAGCATGGTTATAGTCTACTGTTGAATATTAAAGTAACCTGGCTTTATATATGGGTTGCTGGTTTTCTAATCTTTAGAAATTCATTACAAAATGAACTACTAGGTGAGGGGCAACATAAAACAAAACCCAAATTGGCTATATAAAAATAACAGCGGTGTGTGTAACGAGTACAAGTTAGCTTTTACCTAACAAAACTTCACTTTAAGGTGTGTGCTTAATGAGTAGATGACTTAAATTAATAGAAAGAGTCAGAGGTAAAATTTCAAGTGACTGAGATAGTCAAACCACAAGGTCTGATGAAAGTTGCATCAAGTATCACTGGAGGCTCTGGATTCCTAAGATGCACTGCCAGGAAAACAGTAAGTTACATCATTCTGCTCTCTTCTTTACATCAGGTTTAGTATCACTGCAAATCGGCACTAAATGATTTTAGCCATGCTGACACCAGTCTCTCTTTAGGGTAACTTCACTTGAACCAGGCTAATCTGCAATGCCTGGGATTTTGCTTTTATGATTAACAGCACTATGCTGCTGCTGCTGCTGCTGCTAAGTCGCTTCAGTCGTGTCTGACTCTGTGCGACCCCAGAGACAGCAGCCCACCAGGATCCCCCATCCCTGGGATTCTCCAGGCAAGAACACTGGAGTGGGTTGCCATTTTCTTCTCCAATGCATGAAAGTGAAAAGTGAAAGTGAAGTCGCTCAGTTGTGTCCGACTCTTAGCGACCCCATGGACTGCAGCCTACCAGGCTCCTTCATCCATGGGATTTTCCAAGCAAGAGTACTGGAGTAGGGTGCCATTGCCTTCTCCAACGGCGCAATATGCAGGGTTAAGGCCCAATGAAAGCCTTCCTCAGGCTCCCACCTACTGAAAGAATAACACTGAACACTGTTGTCTCCATCAGTGACAACATATTATAATGAGAGTGGGCAAGTCTTCAGTTTAAGCTGAGAACCACACAGCTTCCTTTGCCTTTTGGAGTCTTCCTTCAAGGAAAAATAAAACAACAGGAAATGGTAGCAGTTGATCATTAAAACTGTGAAGCTTTGATTGTATTTTTTCAAGTGATAAAAAGGCATTGAAAGTGAAAGTGTTATCACTCAGTCACCTCCGACTCTGTGACCCCATAGACTATATAGCCCACCAGGCACTTCTGTCCACGGATAACATATGCGTTATCAGTGAGCCTTTCAAGTGTCTCATTTAAGACATGAAAAAGTAGTATATTGTGGAAGTTTAATGTTAAAATTTTATTGTGCCCTTGCCCTCAACTGTCCATTCATTCATTCATTGTAAGCTAGAACGAAGTCTAGCTTACAATGTGCTAGACTCTGTTCTGGGTGCAAGGGGTACAAGTTAGACAAAACCCTTGCCTTTCAAGACTTCATACTCCAGCAGGCAATAGATCAACAAATAAAATGGGAAATATGTTAGTGCTGAAAACTGAGGAGAATAATAAAGAAAGGAAGAGGTAGAAGTGAGAGTACGGGGTTGCAATTTGAGACAGTATATCCAAGGAAAGATTTGATGATACAATGGCATTTAAGTAAAAACCTTGAGGCAGTGAAATCCCATGGACGGGGGGGCCTGGTGGGCTGCAGTCCATGGGGTCGCTAGGAGTCGGACACGACTGAGCGACTTCACTTTATTTTTTTCACTTTCATGCATTGGTGAAGGAAATGGCAACCCACTCCTGTGTTCTTGCCTGGAGAGTCCCAGGGACAGGGGAGCCTGGTGGGCTACCGTCTACGGGGTCGCACAGAGTCAGACACGACTGAAGCGACTTAGCAGCAACAGCAGCAGTAGTGATAAACTAAGCCATGTGAAACCTGGAGGAGAAGGAAGTCAAGCACAAAGGCTGAGGTGGGGTGTGCCTGGTGTGTGAGGAACATCAGAGTGGTTGGTGAGTTGTCTAGGGTGAAGATAGTGAAGGGATGGGTGGGGTGGTAGAGAGGTGACGGGGGGCTGATCCTAAGAGTTCTGTAGAACTTGATAAGTACATTGGCTTTTACTTGAGGGCTTCCCTGGTGGCTCAGAAGGTAAAGCGTCTGCCTGCAAGGTGGGAGACCTGGGTTCGATCCCTGGGTAGGGAATATCCCCTAAAGAAGGAAATGGCAACCCACTCCAGTACTCTTTCCTGGAAAATCCCATGGACAGAGAAGCCTGGTAGGCTACAGTCCATGGGGTCACAAAGAGTTGGACACGATTGAGTGACTTCACTTCACTTCACCAAGCGTCATAGGGAACCACTGGAGGGTTTTGAGCACTGGAATAATGGACATACTTTAGTATTTATAGGACCACTCTGGCTGCTTGGTGAGAATAGACCACTAGACCACTTAGGAGGCCAGTGCAACAGCCTAGCAGCTGTTGCTGCTAGGGAGAGATGATGATGTCTGGGATTCAAGTAGTAACAGTATGGACGTGAAGACTGGATGCTGGAGAGAGTCTGAAAGCAGAGCCACCCTGATTTGTCGATGGATTAGATATGGGCTGTGAGAGAACATCAAGCATAAAGGGTGTTTGTTGGGTGGGAGACTATGGGAGGAGCAGGGGTGGGAGAAGAGGGAAGCTCAGCATTAGTCCTGTTAAAACTGGCTGCGGATGTCAAGTAGATGGTTTAGCTGTGTGTAGGTGTGTGCATGTGTATGCTCAATCGCTCAGTCATGTGGGACTCTCTGTGACCCCATGAACTGTGTAGCCCAGAGGACAGGCTCCTCTGTCCATGGGATTCTCCAGGTAGGAATACTGGAGTGGGTTGCCATGCCCTCCTTTAAGGGATCGTCCCAACAGGGATCAAACCCATGTCTCCTGCATCTCCTGCACTGGCTGGTGGATTGAGCCACCTGGGAAGCAGGTAGTTGGCTGCATGAAGCTGCAATTTAGGGAACATTATGGTTTACCTCTAGGTTTTTCCAATCTGCTCACGTATCAGGCAGTAGAGCTACTGTAAATTAGGAGTGGGGCAGCTGCTTCCTTAAAAAAAGACAGTCTAACAACTGCTTAAAGGTCAAGTTTCCTTTTCATAAAGAATAATTATTATGCAAGTGCATTTCTTAGATTCTCAACTTAATAGCAGGCCACCCCCAGCCAGTTGAATAATCACAAAAAATTCTCTTTTTATTTATTCTGTCTTTATTAGTAAAGTTTACTAACACAGCCAAATTAGCATCTGCAACTTCAATTATTGATATAAAGATCTATGACATGGTTATAGCCTCTTTGTCCATGATGCAATAATTTTCACCTAGTTCATATGACTTCTTAACAGAACCTGTGAAGGGCTGTTCTTTGGGTTTCTGCAGGGTTTTGACAAACCCACTAATTGAAATATAATCAGCACCAAACAACTTGTCAGGAAAAGTGTTTTGTTCTAAACTGAGCCAGGCAGGGCACCAAATGTGGGTATCCGAGGTGGCTGAGAATTCACACTCGGAAACATCAGAGAACCTGGGCCCAGCCCTTGTGATAAGACACAGCACCAAATGACTGCCTGGCTATCTTGGAGAGTGGATTTTTTTCTTTTGTGTATGATAGGAGGTTGATGGATTGTGTCTGTTGCAGAGACACAAGGAGAAAAGGTGACTCAAATCCCAAAATAGCCCTTTTGAATGCATTAAGAGAAAACATCTCTGACACAGACAGGAAGAAAGGGAAGAGGGGGCAGGAATCAGTGACAAAATGTTCATAGTGTGCTGGTCACCAGCATTGATTCACATGAAGTTATTGTCCTCTGCTAAGAATGACACTGTCCTTTGCTTTTATGTTAAATTAGAAAACCCTCTAAAACTGTACAATTACCTGAAGATTAAATTGATTGTCCATTATCTTATTTTAACAACCTACTTGGTAAGTGTTTCCTATCATTTCTTGATCAGTTCGCACCCGGTTGGGGTTTGGAGTGGGTCATATGCACAACTTGTTTTGATAATGTGGTGGTTATATATCTGAATTCTCCATAAAAGTAAGAATATCAATATTGAAGTGAGAAAAGGAAAAAAAATCTCATTTAAGTTTACTTTAAATAGACAAACAATATCTGAAAGAAACTTTAATTGGAGAAATTACCCCATTCACAAGGAAGCAAAACCCATTACATATCTCAAATTAAGCTCAATAGGCAATGTGCAGGGAATTTGCAAAAAAACCCCAAAAAGTAGTAAAGGACATGAAAGGAGACCTAGTAGATAGGCAGAAAGGCTATACATTTGATGCAGTTTTAATAAAAATCCTAATAAAGTTTCTTTTATTTTCCTGGAACATTTCTTGTTTATTTAGGAATTTGTCAAGAGTAGTAAGAAAATATAGAAAAAGACTATTGATGGAGATGTGCCACATATTAGATGTATTATGAACCTATAATAATTAAAACTGTACACTGTCAGCACAGACTAAAAATTTAGACCAATAGAACAGATTTGAGAAATAGACCTAACTTTATATTAAAATTTCATATATGACAAACCCATGATTTAAAATCAATGGAAAAAATGATTTTTCAATAAACAGTTTTAGGGACAACTATCTATACCTCTGGGAAAAGGCTAAAAGTGAATATACTCAATCATCCTCTTAACAGAAAGGTGACTCAAAGACAAACATAAAAAAATGAAACATAGGAATTCTAGAAGCAAACATTAAGGTTTGTTTATAATTTGAAATGGTGGAAGCCTCTCGAAGCAAGAAAACAAACCCAGAAGCCATGAAGTTAAAGGTTAATAAATTTTACTACCTAAAAATTATTTTTATACACAGCAAAAATATCATTGTAAATACAGTCAAAAGACAAATGACCAACCAGAAAAACATTTAAAAATATATTACTGACAAATGATTAATTTTCTCAATATACAAAGAGTTCTTTCAATGTTATAAGGAATAGGAACATGAATTCATGTTTAAAAATAAAGCTTTATAAATACAAGAAAAGACTCCCACTCTCACTAATAATAAAAGAAATCCACTTTAACAGATAACATTTTTCAATTTTCAGATTGAGAAAGAAAAAAAAATATATGAGACAGAATCTAAGCACTCTTTCACTGTAGATAGTACACAGTTGGTTTGACCTTGCTATGATCTGATTGTGGCCTCCCAAAAGTCATGTTGAGATCTTAATGCCCATGTGGTGGTATTAGGAGGTATGGTTTTGGGAACATGATTAGGTCATGAGGGTGGCACCTTCTTGAGTGACATTAGTGCCCATATAAAACAGGACCCAGAGAGCTCCCTTGCCCAATTCCGCCATGTGTGAATACAATGAGAAGTCTCTAACAAGGAAGAGGGCCTCACCTGAACATGATGGAAAGTTAATCTTGGACTTTTCAGCCTCTAGAACTGTGAGCCATAAATTTCTGTTGTTTATAAGCTACCTAGTTGAGATATTTTGTCATAGCAGCTTGAATGGAGTAAGGCAGCCCTCCTTAGAGGACAGTTTGGTAATATCTACCAAATACAGATACATATACTCTTTTGACAGCTGACACTTTGGGGAATTTGTACCACATTTTATGCATACATGTGCAATAAATATGTGTTGAGATATTCATTATAGGGTTGTTGATCACTGAAAACTGAAAGAGTTGTCAACAAACAGGCTATTTGTTTAAACAAATTATGGTAACTACACACAATGGACTACTATACAATTATGAAAAAGAATGAAGTAGCTCTGTTCATATTATGAAGAGTCTCAAGATACAGTGTTTAAAAAAAGAGAAACTAAGTGCCGAGCGGTACATGTAGAAAGCTCTAATTTATGTAAACATAAAATGGGATACCCATACATGTATACATCTGTGTATTATGCATGTGTCTCACACATGTACACGCACCTATGCTTTTTATTCCTAGAGTGATGTTCTGGGAAAATTCTCCTTCTAGGGAAGGGAAAATGTTGGTGGAGACTTACTTTTGTATTGTACAATTTTTCATGCTTGCATCCTTTATTACCATGTGCATATATTATTTTTGCAATAAAAACAAGTTCTAAAAAATAAGTGGGAATTTATAATAGATAATTTATAAATGTAACACTTCAAATTAATAGGGAAAATGAATTACCCAATAAATAGTATTGACACAACTGGATGGCCATTTAGAAGAAAGTTCAATATACTAGAGTAAATTCTATATGGATCAAAGTTTTAAAAGTAAAAAAAAATAAAACCTCTAAATGGTGATACTTTCTTATAATGTTGGATCAGAAAATAATTTCTAATCATGTGGTGAAAATACGTAAAAACTGAGAAATTTTACTGTAAAAAGTAAACTTTGGCTCAGTTAAAAATATAAACAAAATTTAAAAACAAACAAAATTTAACAAATATTTACAAGACAAATGATAGATCACAACTAAATATTATTGACTAAATATTCTTACAAATCAATAAAGACCAACAACAAAAAAGGCATAGGACATGAACAGATGATTCACAGAAGTAAAAATTCAACACATTAAAATATTTCAATCATGCTAATAATCAATAAAGTGAATAAATTTAGTTTTTCACCCAGAAGATGGACAAAATTAAATGTTTAAGTTAATGTAACTTGGTGTTGTTGAGCATTAGTTATCCCACCTTGCTACTGCTAAGTCGCTTCAGTCGTGTCTGACTCTGTGCAACCCCATAGACGGCAGCCCACGAGGCTCCCTCGTCCCTGGGATTCTCCAGGTAAGAACACTGGAGTGGGTTGCCATTTCCTTCTCCAATGCATGAAAGTGAAAAGTGAAAGTGAAGTCACTCAGTCATGTCCAACTCTTCGAGACCCCATGGACTGCAGCCTACCAGGCTCCTCCATCCATGGGATTTTCCAAGCAAGAGTACTGGACTGGGGTGCCATCGCCTTCTCTGTATCCCACCTTAGTAGAGATGAAAATGAGTGCTTTTCTGAAAGTCACTTTAGTAATTAAGATGTACAATGTGTATGCTATTTATCCCAGCAAACCTGCATGTATAATTTACTACAAAGAGGTAATCTTTCAAGTTCAAGCTAATAAAATTCAGTGATGTCCATCACAACATTGTTCAGAATAGCACACACAGCCGAAATGTTTATCAGTGGTGTGAAAGGTTCATCTAGTCAAGGCTATGGTTTTTCCTGTGGTCATGTATGGATGTGAGAGTTGGACTGTGAAGAAGGCTGAGTGCCGAAGAATTGATGCTTTTGAACTGTGGTGTTGGAAAAGACTCTTGAGAGTCCCTTGGACTGCAAGGAGATCCAACCAGTCCATTCTGAAGGAGATCAGCCCTGGGATTTCTTTGGAAGGAATGATGCTAAAGCTGAAACTCCAGTCCTTTGGCCACCTCATGTGAAGAGTTAACTCATTGGAAAAGACTCTGATGCTGGGAGAGATTGAGGGCAGGAGGAGAAGGGGACGACAGAGGATGAGATGGCTGGATGGCATCACTGACTCGATGGACGTGAGTCTGGGTGAACTCCGGGAGTTGGTGATGGACAGGGAGGCCTGGCGTGCTGCGATTCATGGGGTCGCAGAGTCGGACACGACTGAGCGACTGATCTGATCTGATCTGATTCATCCTGTAAATATTGGCACCTACTGCAGGTGGCGCTAGTGGTAAAGAATCTGCTTGCCAAAGCAGGAGACAAAATGAGTCGCAGGTTCCATCTCGGGTCAGGAAGATCCCCTGGAGGAGGGCATGGCAACCCACTTCAATACTCTTGCCTGGAGAATCCCATGGATAGAGGAGCCTAGCAGGCTACAGTCCAAGGGGTGGAAAAGAGTTAGACATGACTGAAGCAACTTAGCACGTATTCACAGTGGAATGTAATGTACCCCTTTAAAATAATGACAAACAGCTATGTGTAGAAATATGCAAGTTTCTCCTTTTTCCATTGCCAAGTGCTCAAAAGCAGATTGAAAAACATGAGGAGCACAAGATATTGTACAGGAGAGCTCTCAGAAGACTGTTCATACAAACATTTACAGTGGTTTCAGTTTTGTAGAACTTTCAATAATTTTTATTTTATCTCATATTTTTAAGATTAAATCACAGTATGTATCATTTTGGGCTTCCCTGATGGCTCAGACGATAAAGCATCTGTCTGCAATGCAGGAGACCCAGATTTGATCCCTGGGTTGGGAAGATTCCCTGGAGAAGGAAATGGCAACTCACTCCAGTATTCTTGCCTGGAGAATCCCATGGACAGAAGAACCTGGCAGGCTACAGTCGATAGGGTTGAAAAGAGTCAGACATGACTGAGTCACTAATTACATGTATCATTTTACCCCCACCCTCCAATGAAATGAATATTGTGCTGATATTAAAAATAACGTAGAAGAAAATTGAATATGAAGGAAAGATGTTTACAACTTATTAAGTAGAGAAATATAGGTTATAAACTAGTATGTCCAACATTATTTCATTTTTAGAATAAAATACAGGACTCTATGAAGCTTCTCTAGTGACTCAGAGTAAAGAATCTGCCAGCAGGGCAGGAGACATGGGTTCACTCCCTGGGTCGAGAAGACCCCTTGGAGAAGGGAATGGCAAACCACTCTAGTATTTTTGCTGGAGAATTCCATTGACAGAGGAGCCTGACAGGCTATAGGCCATGGGGTCACAAAGAGTTGGACATGACTGAGCACCTATATACAGGCACATACATACATTTGTGCCTGAAAAATACTGACTTAAACATGTTAATAGTGATTATCTCTGCATGGTGAGATTTCGGGTCTTTTTGTAAGATATTTTTCATTTTCTTTAGTGAAGTTGTATCACTTTTTAATGAAAATTATCACTGCCATTTCTTTAAAAATTATTTTAAGGATAAAAATGTTAAAATCTGGGCTTACTGTTAAAACAAATTATTCTCTCTTTGGTTACTTTTTAACCCAATATTTATTTACTTGGCTACCTTGGGTCTTAGTTGTAGCATGCGGGGTCTAGTTCCCTGACCAGGGATGAAACCTGGGCTCCCTGCATTGGGAGCATAGAGTCCTAACTACTGGACCACCAGGGAAGTCCCTTTTCCAATATTTATTTTAA
The DNA here is from genome assembly GCF_003369695.1 of Bos indicus x Bos taurus. Lineage (NCBI taxonomy): Eukaryota > Metazoa > Chordata > Mammalia > Artiodactyla > Bovidae > Bos > Bos indicus x Bos taurus. The sequence continues at coordinate 109,310,660 of NC_040076.1, forward strand.
TTTTTTTTAATTGAAGAATGATTGCTTAACAGAATTTTGTTGGTTTCTGCCAAACATCAATATGAATCAGGTATAGGTATACATATGTCCCCTCCCTCTTGAACTTCCCTCCCACCTCTCAATAGGGAAAACTGTATTATTTGCAGAGCCACCATCATAGGCTTCAGTTCAGTTCAGTTTAGTTCATTCGCTCAGTCGTGTCCGACTCTTTGTGACCACATGAACTGCAGCACGCCAGGCCTCCCTGTCCATCACCAACTCCTGGAGTTCACTCAGACTCACGTCCATCGAGTCAGTGATGCCATCCAGCCATCTCATCCTCTGTCGTCGCCTTCTCCTCCTGCCCCCAATCCCTCCCAGCATCAGAGTCTTTTCCAATGAGTCAACTCTTCGCGTGAGGTGGCCAAAGGACTGGAGTTTCAGCTTTAGCATCAGTCCTTCCAAAGAACACCTAGGACTGATCTCCTTTAGAATGGACTGGTTGGATCTCCTTGCAGTCCAAGGGACTCTCAAGAGTCTTTTCCAACACCACAGTTCAAAAGCATCAATTCTTCAGCGCTCAGCTTTCTTCACAGTCCAACTTTCACATCCATACATGACCACTGGAAAAACCAGTGGCTTAGCCATTATGAAATTAATCTCTTTTCATGGTATCAGTTAAAAGAAAAAGACAGCAACTACCTTATGTTGAGTTTATCACTTGATAAACTCTCTCAGCAGCATCAATCACCATATGTACACATAAGCTTCTACCTAGACTGGTGAACAATTTGAGTTCTCAGAAATTCGTGGCCGCATGAATGTTTTCAACTTCATGAGCCGAGAAAGATAAAGGGTTAAATTGGGCATCAAAACTGCAGAGAAACCTGGAGTTTTGTTTTCACACGAGGTCCCAAATCTCACTCTCTTATAAACCAGCATTTGAACAGTAGAAGCCTTTTTCATAGAGAACCATGGGTTTTCAAGTTCTGATTTTATTTCTGATTTGTTTTTCATTATTTCCTAAAGCTATTGATGTTTCAGAGGCAGTGGGGGAAGTGAGGGAGCCCTGGGAGAGTTTCAGGCTTTGAATTTTGGAACTCAGCCATTCAGAAGTTCATACTCCTGTTCACAAAAACAATGTCGCAGGGTCACTTTGGCCATTGGAGCATCTTGTACAAGGGCTGGAGCTTGGGTTCTGTGTGTGTTTGCTGCAGCAGCCTTTCACCCCTTCCACACTTTTCTTTTTCCCTTTCTTTTTCCCTTTACATCAACATGTTGTAGCCTGTGACACCAGCTAAATTAATCACTCACTGCACTCAGGGAAGTCACCACAGGATATAGAATAACAAAGACAACAAAATTATTGCAAGGCTGGAGAGAAAGGACTGACTTGTGAATACAGTCAGCATACTCTCACCAGCTGTGTCCTCACAGGGGCTGGAGCGGCAGATTAAATTGGGACTGCTTTTTATTCATTTACGTGGATCTGAGAATGTCCACAATACAGTGCCAAGGACCCCTGATGAAGGGAAAGCCCTTCAGAATGCTCAGTCTACTGTCAGAACTGAGGCTCCCCCAAGCTTCAGGGTTACCCAGGGGCGCCCTCTTTGGGTTCCCCTTGGGCAAGCTCTGCTTGGGCAGATTCAGCTGAGTAATTGCTGAGCCACCAGGATCCAGAACATATGGGATTGTTAGGTCAGAACCAACAGAAAAATCAAATCTCTAGCAGCATGGAGCTGTGGCTCAAATCCTGGTATACAAACCATGTGCACAATAGCCCAAGAAAAAGATATGAGAGGATGGGGATGTCAGCTTTTTTGACCTTGGGGAAAAGCAACTTCTGATGACAAATGTGGGTTGGATGACAAATGGTGAGTTCAAAGAAGGAAAGTGTTAGTCACTCAGTTGTGCCTGTCTCTTTATGGCCCCAGGCAAGAATACTGGAGTGGGTAACCATTCCCTTCTCTAGAGCGTCTTCCTGACCCAGGGATCAAACCCAGGTCTGTGGTGGGTTCACCAGTGTTCTATTATACACCTGAACTGATGGACAGATGTCAACCTGCAAGGGGCTGTCCAAGTGTGACCTAGAACTCTGTTGGACCTTCCTGTTAAGCATATTTCACAACAACTTGGATAAAGGCAGGGAAGACAACCTCATTAAACCGGAAGCGGACATACAGCTGAGAGGACTAGTAAGGATATAAAGACAGCAGCATTAAGGTTTGAAAACTACTCTAAAGTCATAAAGAAGTCAAAAACAAGAAGAGGAAATGTAATGAGGATAATAATAAACATGTATTTTTTAACTATCAGATCAGATCATTCGCTCAGTCATGTCCGACTCTTTGCAACCCCATGAATCTCAGCATGCCACACCTCCCTGTCCATCACCAACTCCCGGAGTTCACCCAGACTCACGTCCATCGAGTCAGTGATGCCATCAAGCCATCTCATCCCCTGTCGTCCCCTTCTCCTCTTGCCCCCAATCCCTCCCAGCATCAGAGTCTTTTCCAATGAGTCAACTCTTTGCATGAGGTGGCCAAAGTATTGGAGTTTCAGCTTTAGCATCATTCCTTCCAAAGAAATCCCAGGGCTGATCTCCTTCAGAATGGACTGGTTGCATCTCCTTGCAGTCCAAGGGACTCTCAAGAGTCTTCTCCAACATCACAGTTCAAAAGCATCAATTCTTCGGCGCTCAGCCTTCTTCACAGTCCAACTCTCACATCCATACATGACCACAGGAAAAACCATAGCCTTGACTAGACGAACCTTTGTTGGCAAAGTATGTAAATATAAACTTCTGTGTTTGGGTTCAGAAAATCAATTGAATGAGAGAGATTTAACAGCAAAGTCACCCCAAAGAAGTTCTAGGGTCAAGAAGAGCCAGTTGAGTGACAAAGGCATTAAGCTCTTGCCCATGGAAGAATAGGGTTTGGAATAAGGGAGTAAGAGATGTGTGGTCCTCATCACTGGTCAGACCACACCAGGAAAAGTTCCCACCTTTGGATGACTGGCATGAGCAGGAAAGCATTCAATACATTTTGGAGACTAGAGAGAGTAGAATTAAGGCTAGTCTGGGAAAATTCAGAGAAGGCAATGGTACCCCCATCCAGTACTCTTGCCTGGGAAATCCCATGGATGGAGGAGCCTGGTAGGCTACAGTCCATGGGGTCGCTAAGAGTCGGACACAACTGAGCGACTTCACTTTCACTTTTCACTTTCATGCATTGGAGAAGGAAATGGCAACCCACTCCAGTGTTCTTGCCTGGAGAATCCCAGGGACAGAGGAGCCCGGTGGGCTGCCGTCTATGGGGTCACACAGAGTCGGAGACAACGACACAACTTAGCAGCAGCAGCAGTTGAGACTTGTTGCGGGCTAAATTCTGCCCCCACAAACTCATGTGTTGAAACCCTAACACCCAGTACTTCAAATGTGACTTATTTGGAAATAGGGCCTGTACAGGAGTGACTGGGCTTCCCACGTGGCTCAGTAGTAAAGAATCCACCTATCAATGCAGGAAATGCAAGAGACATGGGTTCGATCCCTGAGTTAGGAAAATCCCTTGGAGAAGGAAATGGCAACCCACTACAGTATTCTTGCCTGGAGAATTCCATGGACAGAGGAGCCTGGCAGGCTACAGTCCATGGGGTCACAAAAGAGTCACAACTTAATGACAAAACAACAAGAGAAGTGATTAAATTTAAAAGAGGTCATGAGGCCCTAATCCAATCTGACTAGTATCCTTGTAAAGAGAGGAAATTTGGACACAGAGAAAAGGTGCACTTGCACAGAGGAAAGGCAATGTGAGGATCCAGAGGAAAAAAAAACATCTGCAAGTCAAGGAGAAAGACCTCAGAAGAAACCAAACCTGCCAACACCTTGATCTTGCACTTCTAGCCTCCAGAACTAGAAGTGATTATGTGAAACATGATTATTGTGAAACAATATTTCTGTGGTTCAAGCCACCTAGTCTGTGGTATTCTGTTATAGCAGTTCTTGAAAACTCTTCCAGGGTTCAAAAGAAACATTTCCTAACAAAGTGGCAGAGAGAATCTAGGCGGAGGTGACAAATGACAAGGAGTCCTTCCTTGGCCAAGCTTAGTCAGGGTCCCCTTCTCATCTAGACCTTGACTGTGGCCTGCTGGGCCCAGTTTTCACAGAGAATCCTATCAAGCCAGTTTATTGAGAATCCCCCTGTCCTTGATGTCTAGTGAAGTTTCTCTGAGCACTTGTCCATCCACTGAGTCCCCTCAATCTGCCCATTGACTATAAATCTTTCCAGTTGTCTTTGCTGTATTGGGGGTTGAGTTCAGTTCTACACTGACATCTCTCTTCCCTACTGCATTAGCTCAGATAAAATCTGTCTTGCCATCTTTCAGTGTCTAGTACAGAATTGGTCTTTGACACAAACTACCTCAAAATCTCAGTGTCTTAATGATACATGTTTGGTATTCTTTCATGGGTCAGCTATGGACTCACTCACTGCAGTCACTCAAGGAGCCAGCTTGATGTTGCACCCTCTTGAGGCATGCCTCCACAGTCCTCATATCAGGGGGCAGGGCTGTGCCGAAACAAGCACCGCCCTTCAAGGTTTCTGCCAGAAATGATCTTTACTTCTGTTCAGATTTCATCAGCCAAAGAAAGTCACATAGCCACACATAACCTCAATAGGACTGGAAAAGTGAAATTCTACTTGAGCCTCCAAGGAGGAAATTTGAAATATTTGCTTTCATCCTAAAGTCTACAGCTAGTTTTAAAAAATTGAGTTCATGTTTACATTCTAACAGGTTGAGATTCCTCTAGAATATGGTTTTATTAAGACACATAAGATGTGATGATGTTCATGATCCAGAGGAGGAGACGGATATGTCTACCCCTAAATTTAAGTCAGTGTGGTACCCAATGTTTCACTGTCAGCCCTGTCATCCTTGTCACCTAGAGACTCTACTCTTCCCTCAACCCCCAGGCGAGGCTGCCTTTGACTGCCACTGCTTGGGCCAGAAGTAAACTCCTCATCCAGGGTGACTTGATGGAAGTAAGCCAATTAAATTCTTATTCTTAGAATCTGGAACTAAAAGATAAAAAGTCTAACTACTTAGTGTGGTCTGCTCACATTTTCTTATAGTGTGCTTTTGGGGACCACAAAACTGGCCTCTGTCACTTGGGTCCACATTCCCTTTCTGTGTGTGGCTCCAACAGCCTGAGCCCCATCAGCAGACCTGATTCTACTTGTGTAGCTTCAGAAAAATGAGGCTGGGACAGAGCTGTTAAAGACAGGGATCTTTAGTTGGGGAGTAGTGGGAGGAGACAGTCTCAGCATCCTTTTCCAACTCTGAGAGTGTGAGTACTATTACTCAGACTCCTTGCCAGATTTGAATGTGTGCTAGGATGTGATGCCCATTGTAGTAAGATGGGACACTCTTATGAACAGTGTTCACTTCAATTTTTTATATTCCTATAACCTGATCTCTACATCTTGTCACTGACTAAGTCACCTTCAGTGAAATATAGATATTTAACTCCATGCAATGGGAGCTTGAAGGAAGGCACCAGGCTTTGATATATTTTTTGAACTTTCAGGAACTAGTAGAAATATTAATGCTCACTTTCCTGAGATACATGCCACTGATTAGTCTGCACAGTGTGAACTGGTATTTGTGAGTGTGTGTGTGTTTGGCTCTGTGACTGTTCCTGCCATCAACGCCACCTCCCTCTCCCCAGCATGGCTTGTTGGAGTCCTTTTATGTTAACGTCCTCTGTAAGAAGCCTTCGGTTTGGTAGCACTGTTCACTCCCAACAAATGCATCAGAAAACAATGCACACCCCTGCCTACCAGTAATCAGAGCAATTACTTAACAAGCACATCTCTATTTCCTCCAGGGTGGACTAATTAAAAGGCTTCCATGCTGTTGTCAGAAATGGACAAAGTGTGTTTTGTACTACTTTTTGGACAAATTAAAAGCTAACATTGGGTTCTACGTTGAAACATTTTCAACACTGTTCACAGAAATTGTCTCATTTCCACCCTTCTAGGGCGAGCTCAATTGTTGGCCATGATTGAAAAGGCAGGGCAGACATTAAGGGTGTGTCTTGCACCTTATTCTGAAGACAGGTTGTCCAGAGCTATAGAGTGATGGTTCTCAAACTTTAGCAACCATCAGTGTCCCTTGGGGAGCCCATTAAATCACAGGGTGGGATGGATTGGAAAATTAGGATTGACATATATACACTACCATGTGTAAAATAGATAGCTAGTGGGTAAGTGAAAGTGAAAGTCGCTCAGTCGTGTCTGACTCTTTGTGACCCCATGGACTATACAGTTGATGAAATTTTCCAGGCCAGAATACTGGAGTGGGTAGTCTTTCCCTTCTCCAGGGAATCATCCCAACCCAGGGGTCGAACCCAAGTCTCCCACATTACAGGCAGATTCTTTACCAGCTGAGCTACTAGGAAAGCTCAGCTGGGTGCTCTGTGATGACCTAGAGGGACGAGGAGGAGGTTCAAGAGTGAGGGTTTATAAGCGTACATGAAGATGATTCATTTCATTGTACAGCAGAAACTAACACAATATTGTAAAGTAATTATACTCCAACAAAAGAAAAACCCCAAAACAAAATAACAACAACAAAAAACAATCTGCTGACCCCTCCCCAGAGTGTCTGACTCAGATCGGGCCCCAGAGGTTGCTCTTCTAACAAGTTTCCAGGTATTGCTAATGCCACTGGTTTGGAGACCACACTTTGAGAGTGCTTCTGCAAAGAAGCTCTTTTCTTCACCTTCCCCATTGCTCCTTAAAAGCAGCAGGAGCCCAGCTTTTCCAGTGGAGCTCGAGGGAGAGAATCAGCCTTGGACACTGTTATTTTACACCACTGAACCCGATCCGAATGCACTTGACTCAGGTGGGAAGGATGCAAGCTCTGGGGTCAAATCCCAGGTCTGCCACTTGGTTGTTAGGTGACCGTAGGCTGATTACTCCGTTCTCTTATTCTGGGGCCTGCACTTGACAATCTGCTGTGAGGCTGCCTGAGTCCCTGGTGTAGGAGGCGGTACGCCCTCGGTGCTCAGTGAAAGAGAGCCCGCTCTGGCTTCCTCCTCTCACTTCTCCCCACATTTCCCTGGGCAGTTTTGAGTGATTTGTTTATTCCTCAGGGTTCGTGTGATGAATGTCAAGCACAGTTTGCTTTATGCAATAATGCAGCCCTTAAAAAGATTTAAGGTGAATCAAGTCTTAAGAGATAAAGGATAAACTTTACTTTGCCAGAGACTTTGTATGCAGGGAACTTTTTTAATAAACAGAAAAAAGAAAATAGAAAGCTTCAAAATTTACTTTCTTTCATGGAAACATGTTAGCAAGAGAGAAAAACAGTATTTTATTACAGTATTACTTTTTTTTTGCATTGAAAACTGGAACACACATTCAATTTATACCAAAAAAAACTATAGTGAAAATATTTAAATACACGAACTCAGTGACAAAAGAAAATTCTGGAAAGAAGAGTATAAAAGGGTGTGGAGTCATACAAGTCTCTGTGCTCATATCCTCTGCCTTCTCAAACCCAGTCAAAGTTATTTATTATGCTTTTCGTGCTGGTGAAAGAAAATCTCCTTAAATAGAATACCTCCCGTACTTCTTGCCAAGCTTACTCAGATACTCAGTTTTAGTTCGTTATGACTTCAAGGTCTTTATCAACAGCCCCATTTTATTGAGCCACTATTATGTGACTGACTTGAGGCTGTGTATTTGGTATACATTGTTGTTGTCTTGTCACTCAGTCATGTCCATATCTCGTGTAACCCCAAGGACTGTAGCCTGCCATGCTCCTCTGTCTATGGGATTTCCCAGGCAAGAATACTGGAGCGGGTTGGTACACATTATCTTAGATAATTCTCACAACAACCTTGAAAAGAGGTAATAAAATTTCCCCCAGTTTACATTGAGGAAACTGAAACCCGGAGAAGAAAATGCTTTGCCCAAGTTTGTAAGAACTAGACACTCAGAACTTAAACTCAGGCCTGTTTGACACACTGGAAATCTACAACGCCTTTGTAACCTATCCATCACTCTCTCCCTCTCCATTCAAAGGACACTAAATGCTGGAAAGATAGTCTTATAAAAAACCAAACCAAACTGGATTCAATTATCAAGGCTTCTCTTAGCACAAGAAACCTTGTTTTTCATGAGTCTGGAAACCTTGTCCTAGTGAAGTGTGAAGATACCCAAAGGTTAGAACTGTACTTAGGGGCTAATTAAAGAGGCATTAGACCACAGATATCTCATTCATGCCTAAATATCTTTAACCTCTCTAGGGCAGCACCTGGCATTTTCTAAAGAGACTAGCAAACAACTAAAATGCATGGAATCTCTTCAAGTCTCTAACTTCTACTTGGAAAATCTAACCCTTTAAGAGTCAAGGTCTTAAAACTGAAATGAAAAATGAAGGTTGATATACAGAGCTGCTTAGTATTCAATGGCGTAGCTTCCCAAATACACACAAATTTGATGCACTTTTGATTGAACCCATAATTACAAAATTTGTTTAAAGCTGTTATATTATCTTCTTATTTGACACAATATGGCACAATTTTGTTATAGGATTGAAAACCAAATAAGACAACTACAGTTGGTAGCATTTCAAAGAAATATTCCCTTTAAGATGAAATCAATCCTGTTTCAAGTTTATTCCCGTTTTATGATTGAGGCTCTAGGGGTGTATTTTGCTGAAAAATGTCTTTTTGATTTTTTAGAAATTCTTTAGATTAATATGCAGCTGTCATTGTAAGGCAAATCTAGATCTGCTTTTATGTTTCCTCTTTCCCCAGGCTGCAACTAGTGTCTACCTCTCTAGGAGAGACAGTCCACTTATTTCTGATTGGGGCTTGATATTCCAGGTCAGACAGCAAAGAATTCATCAACTCATCATCATTTAGAGCATGTCACACTTTGTCTATTTACTTTGACTGAATACATTTCTTTGCTTAGTATGTCCAATATCTTGGTCTTAACATTTTGTTGCTGTCTAATTTTAATTCCTGTTCACATACACACATACACATATACACACACTCATACCCACTGTGAATCATACCATATTATCACAATTCTCAACATAGCAAGAAAACAATGCCATGTTTTGATGTGTTTCTGAGTACAGTTTCAGCATTTATTTAATTTTATTCAAGACTTTCCTTCATGTTTTTTCCTTCTGTTTCAGTTTAAAGGGCAATGGACTTTTCTCTTGTGTTTTAACTACTGACATGCTTTCAATTCTTTCCCTCTTTAATTCCTCTTTCACAGATGCAAGCTTGTTTATCTAAGCATTTTATCTCAAAAGTAGATTTATACTTTGTCCCCATCAAAAACACAAGAAGGTACACAATAAGACAAAAATCTCTTGGAACTGCTTTGTCATACATGTTGAAAACAAAACAACTTTTAAAACACCTAAGCAATCAAATATAGCTGCCTGTCAATGCCACAGCACTTGAAGGATACCCATTTGTACTGACTCATTTAAAGAGGGAGCATCTTCATTGCACTTCTTTAGACTGAATGTGGACTCTGACTCTGAATAGAACAGGATGTGCAGATGACAGAAAGCTTGAGAGAAAAGCTTTGTAAGAAATGAGAGTGTCTTTCCATGATGCTAGTTACAGTGTAGCTAGGGCCAACTGTTTGTCTTTCGCTCCTTTTAACACTTGAAGAGAAATCTGAAAAGTATAAATTCCACTTAGCCAGTTATCAAGAGAAAATATTAAAACACTAGAGTGGGGGTTGGCACACCACAGACAAAATCCTTCCTTCCTCCTATTTTCGTAAATGCAGTTTTGTTGGATCACATTGTTTTACGTATTATCTAGATGCTTTCAAGCAGGAAAGTTCAGTAGTTGACACGCAGGCTGCGTTGCCCACAAAGGCTGAAACTCTTACTCTTTCGGGTCATTTACAAAAAATTCATCAGACTCTGATATAGATGTTCAGAGATGGTGATATTTTAAAGCCTTTCTTTCCAAAAAAGGTCAATTGGTCTTTGCTCCATAGGTCTAAGAAAACATGGATTATTAGAGATGTTGTCTTAAACATTCCACAACAGGGCAGATTGTTCACAAAAGCATGATGCCTGCCTAGAATTTATAAACACATCTCATTATTAGTCAACCAAGACAATAAAAAGTCTCAAATAGGGTAAGCATATAATTTATCATTTAAATCAGAGTGCTTTAGAAAGTAAAAGGGGTACTATTAATAATTATGCTAAGACAGCAGACATAAACTAAGATTGTCCCAGGCAAACCAAGATATGTGGTCACCCTAAAAGGGTACATCACTGCACCAGATCCAGTATAATCACTATGTGTGAGATAAATACATATGGATTTAAGTTCATTTCTTCCATTGAAGCATATTCATTATCAGAGCCTTTGTAACTGGAATCTTCACCTAACTGGTAAGCATCAAATGGATGTGCCCAATTCATTTGGAGAGTTAACATAAGCTCCTTGGACCATCAGAAAACATTATGCAGCAATCAATAAAGCTTTTGAAGAGAAAATTGAGCTTGAATAATTCTTTCTATGATTGCCCACCTGGACAATGAGGAAGTAACAGATATAAGTTACCTTGATTTTTACTGACACTTTCAGTTGTGTCCCAAATGATTGGCAAGCTATAAAAGAATGACTTTGACCTTTCTGTCATGCTCTTCAAGGGCAATGGATCAGATTCCACTGATCCATGCCAGAGTGGTAAGGGAAGAAAGGAGCCAGAGAGAACCAAGAGTACAAAGATCCTCAGATTCATTGCTTAGAATTCAAGATCTTAAATATTTATTCCTTCTGCACCTAAACAACTCTATATAAAAAATTATAGACTATGACTATTATTCTGATCCATTTATATTTTACAATAAGTTCCCTGATCAAAGATTTGTTTTACCCTTGATAGAAGAAATTGGAAACCATCACATATTGGAATCTTTAAAATTTTCTCTCTTATAATTTTATCTAGTATCTGTATGGATAAAGAGTCTTACTTATAGTATGTCTCTTGTGATGCTATTCATAACAAGCAACATCTGTGTGATGATTTATCTGTTAAAAAGTACTTTCAATCCTATGTGATTCTCACTAACTCCAATAAGCTAGCAAGACAGAGTTATTAGTACCCTTGTTTGTTGTGGATAAAATAGAGAGAGGCTCAGAGAAGTTAAACATCTTGTTTAAGGTCACACAACTAATGATGGTAGCACTAGGGTTAGTCGAAGCCTTCAGATCACAAATCCTAGGCCACTCAACTCTGCCATATTGTTTTCTAAATTGTTATGAATTAGTAATATTATTAGTACCTCTGGAAAAAATTGGGCTTCCTAGGTAACTCAGTGGCAAAGAATCTGCCTGGCAATGCAGGAGACGCAGGAGACATGGGTTCAATCTCTGAGTCAGGAAGACCCCTTGAAGGAGGAAATGGCAACCCACTCCAGTATTCTTGCCTAGAGAATCCCATGGACAGAGGAGTCAGGCAGGATACAGTCAATGGGGTCACAAAAAGCCAGGCACAACTGAGCACACATGCACTGAAAAAATTAATTCAAATGAAATTGACCTTGACCTGTTAGAGAAGAGGCCAAAAAAAGCATAAAATGTAACACTGACTAATTATAAAAACTAATGGAAATTATAAATATTGCAAGTTGTGTGAACCATCGTTGTAGTTTTACTGTCGTTTAAGTTAACGTGATAATAGAGATGAAAGGAAACATAATATATGAGTGATTAAGGAATATACACTAATTATCTATTAATATTAATTAAGATTAAAGTTTACCACATATTTTATCCAATTGAAGTTATCTTCTGGGCCTGGCTGTGTATAATAGCAACTGTTCAAGTAACAATGATTTAAACAAGGTAGAAGTTTATTTGTTCAATAAAAGAAGTCTGGATGTAGTAGATGTAGTCAGGTGAGGCCTTCACAGAACCTCAGACCCCTTTCAGCTTTCTATTCTGCCATTCTTACCATGTGTCTTACATCCCCAGAGTTGAAGATAGAAGCAGACGCTATAGTTATAACATCCATGTTCTGAGCAACAGGAAGAAGAAAGGAAGGAAGAAATGAAGGAAGATGCTCATTCTCCATTTGAGGAAACCCTGGGCTTCCCTGGTGCCTCAGACAGTAAAGAATCTGCCTGAAATTTGGGAGACCCTGATCCCTGAGCCAGGAAGATCCCCTAGAGAAGGGAATGGCTACCCACTCCAGTATTCTTGCCTGGAGAATGCCTTGGACAGAGGAGCTTGGCAGGCTACAATCCATGGGGTTGCAGAGTCAGATACAACTGAGCAACTAACACTTCCACTTTCTTTCACTTATGAAAGTAGACACATGACACTTTAGCTTACATTTATTGGCAGAATTTTTTCATATATCTGTATATAGCTGCAAGAGAGGCTAGCAAATGCCATCTTTAACTGAACCAGCACAAAATTAGAGCCTTTTTATTAGGAAGAAGGGAAGGAAAGGATGTAGACTGAGATAGGCAAATAACAATCCCACCCATGATCTCCTTTAAAGAGTGGAGTAACTTCAGAGTTTTAGAGAATAGGCAAAAAAATAAAAATTGTTGTGTTTTTTCAACTTGCACTAGGCTGTTTACATATGTCTTACAACAAACTGAGGACAACTACTTTAGTCCATATTAAAAAGAAAAAAATCAAAGTTGCAGAGAGGTTAAACAATTTGTTCCACTTTATATACTTAATGAATGTGGTGTGGAAGCTCATTTTCTTTCTTTTATTAATGAAAGTATAGTTGATTTACAATATTGTGTTAGTTTCAGTGAACAGCAAAGTGATTCAGTTATACATATCTATACATATTTATGTATATATGTCTATTCTTTTGGAGGCTTCCCAGGTGACTCTAATGGTAAAGAACCTGCCTGCCTATGTAGGAGACGTAAGAGACATGGGTTCGATCCCTGGGTCAGGAAGACCCCCGGAGGAAGGCATAGCAACCCACTCTAGTATTTTTGCTTGGAAAAGCCCATGGATAGAGGAGCCTGATGGGCTATGGTCCACAGGGTTGCAAAGAGTCAGACATGACTGAATGGCTTAGCAGGCACGCATATTCTTCTTTATTCTTTTCCATTATAAGTTATTACATTATATTGCATATAGTTGCTTGGGTTATACAGTAAATTCTTGCAGTTTATCTGTTTTATACTTGGTAGTGTGTATCTGTTAATCCCATACACCTAGTTTATTCCTCCTCCTGCTTCCCCTTTGATAACCAGAAGTTTGTTTCCTATGTCAGAATCTGTTTCTGTTTTGTAAGTAAGTCCGTCTGTACCATTTTTCAGATTGTACATATAAGTGATACCATATAATTTTTTTTGTCTGACTTACTTCACTCAGTATGATCATCTCTAGGTATATCCATGTTGCTGCGAATGGCACTATTTCATAATATTCCACTGTATATATGTAAACCACATCTTCTTTATCCAATTGTTTGTTAATGGACACTTAGGTTGCACCCATGTCTTGGCTATTATAAACAGTGCCATTGTGAACATTGGTGTGTGTGTATTTTTTTGAATTAGAGTTTTTGTCTTTTCCAGATGTATGCCCAGGATTGAGGTTGCTGAATTATGTGGAAGCTCTATTTTTAGTTTATTAAGAAACCACCTTACTGTTCTCCATGGTGGCTGTATCAATTTACACTCCCAACAACAGTACAGGAGGGTTACCTTTTCTCCACACTATTACCAGCATTTGTATTTGTAGGCTTTTTGATGATGGCCATTTTGACTGGTGTGAGGTGGTATCTCATTGTAGTTTTGATTTCTATTTCTCTAATAATTAGCAATGATGAGTATCTTTTCATGTACCTATTGAACATCCATATGTGTTCTTTGGAGAAATGTCTGTTTACATCTTCTGTCTGGTTTTTTATTGGGTTGCTTGTTTTTTTATATTTAGCTGTGTGACCTGCTTGTATATTTTGGGAACTAAAACCTTGTTAGTTGCATCATTTGAAAACATTTTCTCTTATCCTGTAAATTGTATTTTCAATTTGTTTATGGTTTCCTTTGCTAAGCAAAAGCTTATAAATTTGATTAGATCTCATTTAACTATGCATTTTCTTTCTACTATGCATCCTAATCTCCCTAGCTTTTATGATGAAAAATTAGTAAAGTGAAAAAAATTGAGAGAAATTTAATTTCTCGGTCAAGAGAACAGGGTTTAGAAGAGGCATGCATGCATTTGTTCATTCAATAGATATTAGTGGCTCCTTCTATGTGACAGGCTCCTTCTTCTGCCTTTAAGTAGAAGGTTGTTTGCTTTTCAAGAGAAGCCAAAATATCAGTGTAAGGGAATTGAATCTTTGAGGCAGAGGGATTTGTAGATCATTGCATTGGTCTTTCTCATTAAGGAGAAAAGGAGATGATGTCTGGTAAGATGAAGTCATTGTCTTGGAGGCAATAGATCCTTCTTTAAGTTAAAACAGATGTATTGTGTCCCAGGATCATGTGATGCTGAAACCCATCACAGGGAAATTATGGAACCTCAAATTCTGAAAGGCTTCAAGAAAAGACTAGAAATGTATCTGTTCTGGAAATTTCCCATTTTCTTGGGCAAAGAAATGATTGCTTCAGACCACTTGTAATCCTATGATGCCATGAGAGTAGGCATTGTGATGGCACTAAACCCCACTTGTGTTCAAACTAGAAATTTAAATGACAGCTTGGTGTATTCAGGCACATGGTTAGAAAGATATTACTGAATAGAAAAAGACTAACATAGGAATTACTTCCTTCTCATATTTCTAACAAATAGATTGCTAGAAGTAAAAACACTACACTGATTAGAATTTCATTCATTAGGGAGATTTCCTGCCTCCTCCTTTTCTTTCCTTGGCTCTGTTTTTAAGCATTTAATTATAAAAGGCTTTATTTTACTATAGCTATCGCAGTTGTTCAATTTAGACAGAAGTTGATGATGCTGTGTGTAATTCCATGGCCCTGGGCAATCTATTACTATAGAAATCATCTCTAGAGTTGGCAGTTTACCAAACCGACTTTCCACCAAGAAAGGCAGAGCAGGGTGGTAGTAGCAAACTGCAGCAGTAGCAGGAACAGCAGCTGCCACTAAAAGCCCAGAAATGGTCTGCCAAAAAAGTGGAAATTCAATCAGTGTATTTATACTAAAGGGACATAGGCAGGTCATGCCAAACATAGTCACTCTTTTCTTAACATTTAAAATAGGGCATCATACTCAAGATACTCTCATTGGCATCTGATTAATATATTTTCAAGGAACCCAATTATATCTTAATGTTCCTTTTTATATAACTCTGTTGTTTTTAATTGTTCTGACACTGGCCACTTCACTGAATAAAAATGAAGGGAAGAAAGGAAAGAGGGAAGGAGGGAGGAAAGGAAGGAAGAGAGAGAGAAAGATAGAGATGGGAAGGAAGGAAGGAAGAAAAGGAAAAGAGAAACTACCCAAATTGATAACTTTTTAATTTGATTCATTTTCACTGAACTGAATAATTTGGTTTGTTTCCCTTTCTCAAAGCTGTTAATCCAGCAGCCCTTCTCCATAGGTGAAGCCACATGGGGAGGGAAAGTATGTGTTGTATGAACAGAGGACTGCTGCTCTGAATTCTGTACATCAAAGTCCTCTCAAACTCTTCTCACTTCCCATCTATGTCCTCAGCTAGATTTTCCTGTTTCCCATCCTCCTGCCCCCAGGCAAGTACAGAAAGATTGTCCAGGGCCATGACAATGCCAAGTAGCAATTCTGAGTTTAACAAGGTTTGAGAATATAAATTTATGACAGATGACATCAGCTTATGAAATCAGTGTTTGTTATTTTCAAATCACACTCATCGAGAAATATATTGGAGTCACAAGACATTGAAAGCAAAGTATATTTGATCCATTTTAAATAGGAAAAAAATGAAATCCAGGGCATTTTTGAAAACACCTTAAAAATCCGGTAAAATGACTTTGAATCCACGTTGCAAGAGATTAAAAAAAGCTAGAAACCACTTACTTTTTCATCTTGGATGGGTAACAAAATATGGCAGTTAAGTAAGCTGCTGATATTTATTTTAATTCAGCTCTAATATTGCTGTGGAAGGGACCAAGGTGGTAAAATTGACAGAATTATTATATCCATTCTCCCCACCCCACCCCAGTTATTTTCCAAGTTAAATTTGATGTTCCCAAAGCCCCGATTACCCTTCCATCCTTTCTAAGAAAATGTGTGATCTCTCTGCCAGGAAATCACCATTCTGGATATTCCATGAGATCTCTGTTTAATGTTTGTTTTTGTATTTTGAGAAAAAAAAAATACTTCTAGAAATGAAAGATTGACTCACCCTCAACTCCCTTAGTTTTTTTTTGTTCTTCTTGGATTTTATCCGTTTGGATTAAAAAGACAAAAACATTAAGGTGATGGTGTTACCCAACTTAAAAAAAAAAAAAAAGAAAAGGCTAATGGTGACTATGATCTCATATTACCAGAGGTTAGCAGAGAGCTACTTTAATATGACAGCTAATATAACTCATTGATGCGATTACTCAAAAAGGAGAATGCCATTGGTGTCCAGTTACATCCCAGCGGTTACAATTAGATAGGCCAGATGGACGCGGGCCAGCAAGACAGACTGACAAACCAGCAGACAGGTCAGCAGGGATGTGATGGAGCAAGGTGGACTTCAGGAATCAGGCAAAAGAAAAGGTGCCCTAATTAATTACAGGCTTTTTAATCCTGAGGTTCTTAAATAAGACCTGGATAGAAAGAATTCACTTTAGGGCCTATTTGCCAACTGCAAGCCAAATATTTTGACTAAGCGGTTTACTAGAATGGATGATGACTACTGACTATTAAAGCCATCTTAGGTTGACTTTAAAAATAATAAAATTGAAAGTCAAGGCCTCCTTAGAAAAGTGGGTTACTGTTCTTTGAGCAAGTCTGTGGTTGTAAAATTACCCTACTTCAATCAGCAAACAGTGTGGTCAAGGAACAGAAGGGCTTAAAGGGACTTTAAGGTTCAACACTTCTGAACCCTGTATTACATATATTACACAACCCCATCAGACATGGCCCCCACAGGGTGTAGAAGGCTTAATTAAAGGGAGATTTTTGAAGGAACTATTTTGGAGGTCTGGGCAGAGTTAGGAGTGTTGAAGCACTCTGGGAGTAACAATGGGGAGTTTTAACTACTCCCCGTGGTTGGCTTAAGGGGAGAACCAGGGGGCTGTTACTAGAATCTGCCAAGAGCGGAAGCTACGGACAGAGGTCACCTAATGGAAGCAGTGACCACAGAGCTGCAGAGGAGCACAGCCTCAGGCAAACCACTACCCCGAGGGAGCACGAGAAGGAGAGAGAGAATGTGTAGGATTAATACACCAACCTCTTCTTTTGTACTCTCTGATGTCCTACAGGTGATTTTTTTTGCCAAACCAGGGGGTTAGAGAACCACCACAGAAATCAGCTCCCAGGGACCACGCAGGACACAGAACAAAGCAGGTGGTGATCAATGGAGAATCACCAGCTTAGCACCCAGAGAGGAGAAATGACATCCTAAAGCCTAGCTGGTATAGGGCTAAGACTAGACACTAGTCTTTTGATCCTCAGACACTGAAGTTTTTTTGCACAAACCACCACACTTTCAGCTACAGATAACCTGCCCCCTCCGATACTAAAATGAGTTGCACAGAAGAATATCAGAGACTCTTATTTGGATGCTCTTCCCAAATGTAGCTAGCCTGGGAGAAGTCTGACTTCTCTCACAGTAGAGGCTTGACCTTTAGATCTGAGAGGTTTGAGGGGTATGTGCTCTTGGGACCCCAGAACCTCAAGGCAATTGTCCCTGCAGAGCTAGAGGCAAAAGGCAGCCATCAGTGGCTTGCTGGGCTGAGGTGCCAAGTTATAAATTAATGGAACTGTTTTTACAAATCACAAGCAAGGATTAGAAATTTCAAATGAGCATTGTACCCTTCTGGATGGTTCTATGAGAGACCAACATTGTTATACTCATTCTACCATTTCTCAAATAGCTTTTTAAAAAAATTTAGAGTTGATTTACAATGTTGCATTAATTTCTCCTGTATAGTAGAGTGATTCAGTTTTATATATAAAAGGAAATGGCAACCCACTCCAGTGTTCTTGCCTGGAGAATCCCATGGACAGAGAAGCCTGGTAGGCTGCAGTCCATGGAGTCGCACAGAGTCGGACGCAACTGAAGCGACTTGGCAGTGGCAGGCAGCATATA
The DNA here is from genome assembly GCF_003369695.1 of Bos indicus x Bos taurus. Taxonomy (NCBI): domain Eukaryota; kingdom Metazoa; phylum Chordata; class Mammalia; order Artiodactyla; family Bovidae; genus Bos; species Bos indicus x Bos taurus. The sequence goes on from NC_040076.1 coordinate 109,328,923, forward strand.
TATATATATATATGTACATATAAATTCTTTTTTACATTCTTTTCTATTATGGTTTATTCCAGTGGCTTTTGGAACTCTCTTTGGAAATGATCTTTGGAGTCAATCTATGTATCACATGAGAAACTCAGTGTCTCAAGATGTTACTCACCAGCTGCGGTGCTTTTTACTTCTACTTGTTTTTCTAGCCAACTTCAACAGTATTTATCAAACTTGACAAAATATGACAAAGTTCAAAAATCAACCAGCCCTTAAAATACAAAGATTTATCACACCTGAAATAGATCAAAAACATGACAGCAAGTCTAAAGTAGCTTACCATCAGGAAGCTCAAAAGTTGTTGAGCAATGACATCCTTTGGAAACCATGAGATATTGTTGATATTGCTGAATACCTTGAACAAGGTATTCTGGTTGCGATAGGCAAGGTTAACTTGATTATGGACAGCCCAGTGCTATGTGGAAAAATATGTCACAACATTATGTAACATGTGACTTGTCAAGATTTAACTTAGAGAATTATAGCTGTGTAAAACATTACCCATGTACCTGGACAGACCTGGAAAAGGAAAGATGAAAGCATGATTTAGTAGGAAGTGAAATTAAGAATGATTTTCTTTCTCATTTGAAAATGTTTCCCATTGTTAAGTATTACTTGTGCAATACTTACAATTATAAAGCCATAAAATGAAAAGAAACATTTTCTTATAGAGACATTTCATAAATGCTATAAAAGAAAATGAAACAGAAATGTGACCACATGGACACAGAGCATAAGGGTGTTTACTGCACATGTAATGCTTATACTTTGCTGAGATATAGCTATATCCTTATTCTCACTGATCTGAATCAAAGAAATATTGCGTACATTTGCTCTGATTCTTTTCCCATACAAACCTTATGAAGCCATGTAAGAAAAGAGATGCTTGAGATCTTGGGGAGGGGTTCTTGCATACTGCAAATAGATTATGGAAAACATCATTCAGAAGAGGGAATAAATGGAAAAGTTGGAATTAATGTTGACCAATTAAACTTGGCCATAGAACTCACTGTGTAAGCACAGTTCCTGGAAACCCAATAAAAGATAGTATTTATGAGCTAGTGTGTTTTAATTATTATTACATGTTGACTTCGTCAACATCAGGATTAGCAACTTTCTGGAATAATTACTGCCTTCATACGCCCCAAATTTTAGAATTTCAGAAAATTGGTGAAGTGGTGTAGGGAACACAGAAAGAAAGAAGGAAAATGATTTAGATGTTATTTAAAAGGTGCTCTTTGATTTCTTAAATGTGACCACATTTATTTGCTAGAGGAGGAAGAGGGCAAGAGATCCATGCTGCAATTTTATCACCTGTCTTCAGCAAGTCTTGCACTTCATTAAATTGCTTAGAGATGTTCTAGCAGGCCCTCCAACACATAACTCAGAGACAAGGATATTAGTTTTATTGTTTTGTCATTTTTAAAGCCAAGAAAAAAGTTGAGGAGGTTTTATTTATTTGTTTTATTTCTCTCTTTTAGCAGATTTTGCTGTTTTTAGAATCTCATTATTCCTTTTAAAAAACATTTGTAACCAAACCTCCTAACTCAAAGATTTGGTCTGTCTACGTAATTAAAGCATCCAATTTCCCCATATCAGCCAGATTCAGGTAAATCAACTCCCTATTTATAATGTAAATTTACAAATAGCAGGTAAAGCCAGTAATTCAATGTGACTCTGTCCAGACATCTTGTGGCCTGTCCAGTGAGAATCCTTAAGTTCTCCCCACTCATGCTGGAGCTTGAACTGTGGAACAGGTAAGTGGGATGAAGAGAGATTTGCTTATAATAAAGTTAAGTGTAGCTCATTGCTGTATGAGGTCAAGTAGAAGAGATGAATGTGTTTAATAATTAATTTTCAGGTGATAAATCCTACACGGATATTGACATTGACTTTTGAAAGGCAAATGTAAACGCTCCTTTCTAGTTGAGTAGATGAAGTGCATTATGACAGTGGCAGTAATGAGGGGAGGAGTGTACATGGCTGGTGGGGGGAATCACATGCTGCTTGTTAAGTCACTTCAGTTGTGTCCAACTCTGTGCCACCCTATGGACTGCAGCCCTCCAGGCTTCTCTGTCCATGGGATGTTCCAGGCAAGAACACTAAAGTGGGTTGCCATTTTCTTCTCCAGGGGATCTTCCCGACCCAGGGGTTGAACCCAGGTCTCCTGCATTGCAGGCAGATTCTTAACCATCTGAGCCACCAGGGAAGCACCAGGGAAGCTTGTGTGAACTGCCTGGCATATGTAGCTGCATAAACATTTTAAAATAAATAATATGCATTATTTCCATTCTTTCAGATTTTAGGATTAATTAGATTATTCCACACACAGAAAGTTATCCCAAATAGTTTTCCAGTTGGGTTTCCTAGAGACTACCAGGATAATGATTGTGTTTTTTTCTCTGCTACACTTTTTCAGAATCTCTTCTGCTTTTTTCTGTATTTCAGGGTCAAGCTAAGTATGGGAAACTTAATTGTTTCTCAGAATATTAAATAAAAAATATCACCAGCTCCCAAACAGATGGGGCGGGAGTGGAGGTGGTCCAAAGTAGGATGCAGTTCTATGGTGAAGTTATCAAATGCTTTCTCTCTTGGACAGCCATGTTCCAGGAACCAGCTAGAGAGTCTTCAGGTGAATGCAGGAATGGCAGCCAGAGGGTTAGAACAGAAGGCAAGGGGCAGAAAGGGCTGGAAGTAGACATTTTAGGAGTTTCATCTGAATTGGGATGAAGCTATGAGACAGGCACAACCTTCTCAGAGGATGAATGTTCTCTAGGAAGAGAGTGGAGGACTGAACCACCCCCAGGACTTTCACACTGAAGTAGGTCAGTTCATTCCCATCTATTTTGAGTTGTCTAGCACATTACACATTTCTGCCATCAAAACCTGTATTGATGTACTGTATATTCCAGTACAGAAAAGTGTTACAAATCCATAAGTGAATAAAAGCTCTTCTCATTCTCTCAGAATAAGTTGTTTTTGTAATCAAAAAGACATTTGATGAGATATTTAACAAAGTCGAAAGAATGATTTAAGAAGGCCTGGGACCCCGCTCCCATTGCTGCTGCCTCCTACCCATGGACTTTTAGGCAGGCTCATCTCTGAGCCTCAATTTCCTTATCTGTAAAGTGAGATAAAAAGAAAACCTACAACATGAGGTTGTTAGAAGTACATAAATTAACATATTCCATAGGGCTTTGAGCTTCATAGATGTGCAATAAATATAGGATAGTGTTGATAAGCCACTTCCCATGTCCTGCTCACTGATGCCAGCTGATAGAATGTGCTGATGAGTGTTAGCTCTAGTGCTCTGGTACTTTGTGCAGGAGAGTAAATCAAACCAAACTAACCAACCAACCAATTAATTAACTAATTTAAAAAAACCTGGCTTTTTCTTTTCTTGGGAAGAAAAGTCCCTATCCTTCCTGTCTTCTCCCAGAGGCTCCATTTATGCCTACACACCCAACACACTCTCCTTTAGGATGATCCTAGATCAGAATCTCCTTATGTGATTGGGATATTTATTTCATTATGTTTTTTTCACCAAAGTTCAGCTCCAGTCTGAATAAGTATCCATGAGCTCTACAAATTTGTAAATTAATAAACGCATATTAAGGGTCAACTCTGCTCTGAATGAAGCCCAAGCGGTAGAAGAGACAGGACCACAATCAGGGAGCCTATGAATGCTGAATGGCACTTAACCCAATATACAAGTGAGTAACCCACTCCAGTACTCTTGCCTGAGAAATCCCATGGATGGAGGAGTCTGGTAGGCTGCAGTCCATGGGGTCGCTAAGAGTTGGACATGACAGAGCGACTTCACTTTCACTTTTCACTTTTATGCATTGGAGAAGGAAATGGCAACCCACTCCAGTGTTCTTGCCTGGAAAATCCCAGAGACAGGGGAGCCTGGTGGGCTGCCGTCTATGGGGTACCACAGAGTCAGACACGACTGAAGCGACTTAGCAGCAGCAGCAGCAGGGTGCCAAGAAAGTAGTGCAGATGATGCTAGATCAGAGGCTGGCTGTGTGGCAGCTTGGTCAGAAGGCTTCCACTGGTCAGTCTTCTGAACATCATCTCCAGAGTCAGCTTAAAGAAAAACAAAGTTTCAAGAACTTCCCTTGAGGTCTAGTGGTTAAGACTCTTTGCTTCCACTGCAGGGGGAGCAGAGTTGATTGATTCCTGGTCAGGGGCTTCCCAGGGGGGTACTAGTGGTAAGGAACCTACCTGCCAATGCAGGAGACATTAGAAATGCAGGTTCGATCCCTGGGAAGATCCCCTGCAGGAGGAATTGGCAACCCACCTGGTACTCTTGCCTGGAGAATCCCATTGACAGAGGACCTGGTGGGCTACAGTTCAGAGGGTTGCAGAGTTGGACATGACTGAAGCAATTTATCACACACACACATGGAACTAAGATTGTATGTGCCACACATACAGCAAAAAAGAAAAAGGAAAAAAAAAAAAAAAACTTCAGTGCATGGGATTGGGTTCCTTAAAAACAAGCTCACCTTGTATCCTGGTTCTCTAGCTTTGGGCAGGGCCCAAGGCTGGACCTGAGCTTGAAAAATAGCTTTACATTGCCTGCATCTCAAAGACAGTAGCTTGGTGCCTTGTCTTAATAATTTTTATGGAAAAATGCTTGTACCCTTGCACATGGTTTCCATAGACTAGCAGGATTCATGCACTCACTTCATTTCCAACTCTTATCCCCACACTGGGTTTTACTGCTGTCACATTGTTATTAAATCAGTGTGGAGTTTGCTGCATTTAGAGCTAAGGAGGAAAGGGATTACAACATAGAGGACCGCCTTGCAATTTCCGACAAGAGCTGTCTGAATGAACATATTGTTTCCCACTATTTCTCTGGAAAGATCATACATTATAATCACTGTTTACAGTATACTGTGTAAAATAATCTCTGTTTGTTTTCTACAATGGATACTGTGTCATTTAATTAATTTAGACTAAAGAAAAGCAATCAACATTCAGTAATGACATTCCCTTAGGGGATATAAATGAAAATTTTTCCATACCCTACACAGCAGTTAGAGCAAAGGAAGTGCTGATATTTATTTATGAAGATCAGTGCTTGTAGTTGCAAGCAACAGAACTCTAGCTGATTTTAGAAGCCAGGAGTTATGAACAGGATAGGGAGTACTTTACAGATCACCATGAGGATTGGAGAAGCACAGTTAAGTAACCAGAGACCTGGAGCAGGCAGTCATGGAGCCTGTCATCATGTCACGGAGCAGGGCTGATGAGAAAAACCATGGTTGCACCCACCAAGCACAAGATGATGGCATTTAAGGCACAGTCACTTCAGCCTGGAACATGGTGGCCCTGCTACCAGCAGGCACCGTTGCCACCAGAGAGAGGATTCCTGCACTGCCTACTTCTCTATATCTTTGGCTTCCAATTCTGTCTGGTATGACTGAGTCTGACTCTTAGAGGCTAGTTTATGACCTCACATCCTCTCTGTAAGAGAGACTAGAAAAGCAAAGATATGGCAGTTTTCACTTTTAGAGTTGGGGTGGGCTCTTCCTGTCTCTGCAACTCAAAAGGCAGGGAAGTCTCTAAGTGTATGAAGCACTTGGCAGAAGAAAAGAGACAAATGTCTCCCCAAATCAGCATTGCCAGGAATAAGACCTCCAATGTCCTCCATCATAGCTACAGAAATGTGTCAGACCCTCCCCTTGAGCTACATAGTCCAAAAGCCTGGCCTTTCTTCAAAAAAGGGATAAATTACCATCAGCAGGGGGAGGATGCAGGAAGAATTTCTTTTCTCTCTCAAATACCATACTTGGTCAAACTTTGTTGTTGTTTAGTCACTAAGTTGTGTCTGACTCTTTTGTGACCCCATAGACTGTAGACCCCCAGACTCCTCTGTCCATGGGATTTCTAGGCAAGAATACTGGAATGGGATGCCATTCCTTTCTCCAGGGGATCTTCCTGACCCAGGGATGGAACCTGCATCTCCTGCACTGACAGGCAGATTCTTTACCACTAAGCCACCAGGGACTCCCTGATCAAATTTAGCTGAATGTAATCTGTTGCTTTTGTGTAAGAAGTCTTTGTTTTGAGCTGATCTTGGTCAGATATTAAATTGGGTAGAATTTCCTATTAAGCTTTTTTCGTCTTTATTTACTAAGAACAGCGTGTTCTCTTAATGGGCCCAGGGCACTAAAGACCTGGATGTACAGCCATGGTTTGAAAGAAAACTAAGAAAACATGGTTGTTTTTAGAATATTTATTTGACCATGAGAGTCCCAGTAACAATTAGTTTGGAACAACAGTGGAGATTAAAAAAAATAAATACATACAGGGCAAAGAGAAGTCTTGGCAATGGGTAAAAAGAACTGATAGCCTACCGGGCATTTAGGAGCTCAAGTCCAAGACAGAATATAATCATATAAACAGCTGCCTTTTCTGTAATTACATTTAAAAATATCATTCTATCCATACAGTTTTCACCCTACTGTCTGATGCATGCTCGGGTTGATACAATTTTTTTTTTTTATTAAGATAGTTTGATTGGCCAAAGCTTTTATTTTAATTCCTGGGTTTGTTTAAAAGAAAGCAACTTAGCAATCCATGTTGCTACCAGTGTTTATGGAAGACGAAGCAAAGGAGCAGAGATAGCCAGGAGAAAAAAAATCTGCAGTTTAGCATTCTCGTCCCTGTAGGAATCTTCCTTATATTATGGAAATTTCTGCAGACCTTAGGCCATGAGTATTGAACAGATCTCACCTTCCACAGCTTCTCATTGACCTACAGCACAATATAGGGTTTTTTGAACATAAAAGAATCATTGACAACCTCGATATTACTCTAAGAAATTGTTTACCCATGTGATAAAGAAGCCTCTCAAACTTCCTTAATTAAAAGTATGTTACATCAATGACCCACCTTCCTGGTAGAGAAGCTGAAATCCACCAAGTCTATTTCTCCCCCACCAATTAAATCACATCCTCAGTTTGTTTGCATCTTCTATCTAGTTAGCTCTGTGATATCACAGGGGTGCTTTCCCCCAGCATTACATGTTGACTGACTATAGAACAGATTTCCCAGAGTCCTGAATGTCTTTGGGCAGTTGAAGATTTTGTCTTTCGAGTTATTAATTTGTAATCACACTATTAGAGGAATCTGGTGAGGAAAGAGCTGGAGATAGATCTGCTTGATTTGCCTGTCCTGTTCTTTTGAGCCTACCAAGCTGAGTGGAGATCGGCAAAAACAAAAAAACAAAAGCAGACCTCAGCTCCCTCTCCTTTCCTAATGCTGTATTGATATTATGGGCTCTCAAGATTTCATCCTTCTTGCATCTGATAGCACAAACATATTTACCACGGAGAGAAGCAAGAAAAGAGGTCAAAGGCATATGAATGGAAGAAGAAACCCTGCTGCATCTGTCCTTGGGACAATACTGACCATTTTGCATAGATATGTGAGCTTCCTAGAAGAGTTAGCCAAGTAAAGCTTTCAGACCTCTAGGACTCTGCAAAGTTGCTTTAATTTGAAAACAATTTAAATAAAGAGAGAGTAAGAAGGCAAGCAAGGAAGTAGCAGCTCTGTGAATTAGCACTACATTACTAGCTGCTGGTGACATCCATGATGTCTCTCTTTTTAAAAAGGTATTCAAAATCCAGTAATGATCATTTTATGTATCACTTGTTTTAAAGGAGAGAGTTATTTACATAAGGGCAGCATACAAGGAACTCAAAAAAGTTGGCTTGTTGAATAATTTAACTAATATGAATTTTAATTAACAAGCATTTGTTTTAATTAGATAAATAATGCATCTCTTTCTTGAGTTTTATAGCTTAATGGCTCTTTTGTACAAGACCAAATTGGCAAAATGAAAAGCAAACTGTTCTCGTAGCCATCTAGTCATCACAACATATGAATGTTTTCTCCAAACACGTAGATCTCATTCATGTGTTTAACATTTAATGAAATGTATCTGTGTTCTAGACATCATGCTGAGTGGGGCTGGGGATGCAAAGTGAGTAAAGTGTAGTCCCTTCATAGAAGGAGTTTGGTCTAGGGAGAATTTGCGTGTGTTTGTTCCTAGGGCTGCACCACAAACCAGGCAGCTTTAAACAACAGATATTTATTCTCTCATAGTTCTGGATGCCAGGCATCCAATATCAAGGTGTTAGAAAGACTGGTTCCCTTTTGAGCACTAAGAGGGAGAATCTGGTCTCCAGCTTCTGGTTGTGGCCCTCAACCCTCGGCGTTCCTTAGCTTGTGGCAGCAAGACTCCAATCTCGACTGAAGTCACGTGGTATTTTCCCTATGTGTGTCAGAGTCCAAATTTCCCTTTTCTTATAAGGACACTAGTCATGGGATTTGGTGCTACTCTCTCAGTTGTGTCCAACTCTATATAACCCCACAGATTGTGGCCTGCCAGGCTCCTCTGTCCATGGAATTCTCCAGACAAGAATACTGGAGTGGGTAGACATACCCTTCTCCAGGGAATCTTCCCGACCCAAGGATTGAAACTGGGTCTCTTGAGTAGCAGGCAGATTGTTGCAGGCAGATTCTTTACTGTCTGAGCCACCAGGGAAGCCACTGGATTTAGGACCCACCATAATCAGTATGAGCTCATCTTAACTTGATTACATTTACAAGGACAATGTTTCCAAATACAGGCACTTTCTGAGGTACCTGAGGTTAGAACTTCAACATAGCTTATTTTTTGGAGGGGGAACACATTTCCATAACACTATCCAAGAAGAGTAAAGAAGCCTCCAAGCCAGGCTTCGGCAATACGTGAATCGTGATGTTCAAGATGTTCAAGCTGGTTTTAGAAAAGGCAGAGGAACCAAGGATCAAATTGCCAACATCTGCTGGGTCATCAAAAAAGCAAGAGAGTTCCAGAAAAACATCTATTTCTGCTTTGTTGACTATGCCAAAGCCTTTGACTGTGTGGATCACAATAAACTGTGGAAAGTTCGGAAAGAGATGGGAATACCAGACCACCTGATCTGCCTCTTGAGAACCTGTATGCAGGTCAGGAAGCAACAGTTAGAACTGGACATGGAACAACAGGCTGGTTCCAAATAGGAAAAGGAGTACATCAAGGCTGTGTATTGTCACCCTGCTTATTTAACTTCTATGCAGAGTACATCATGAGAAACACTGGGCTGGAGGAAGGACAAGCTGGAATCAAGATTGCCAGGAGAAATATCAATAACCTCAGATATGCAGATGACACCACCCTTATGGCAGAAAGTGAAGAAGTACTAAAGAGCCTCTTGATGAAAGTGAAAAAGGAGAGTGAAAAAGTTGGCTTAAAGCTCAACATTCAGAAAACTAAGATCATGGCATCTGGTCCCATTACTTCATGGCAAATAGATGGGGAAACAGTGGAAACAGTAGCTGACTTTATTTTTCTGGGCTCCAAAATCACTGCAGATGGTGACTGCAGCCATGAAATTAAAAGACACTTACTCCTTGGAAGAAAAGTTATGACCAACCTTGATAGCATATTCAAAAGCAGAGACATTACTTTGTCAACAAAAGTCCGTCTAGTCAATGTCTATGGTTTTTCCAGTAGTCATGTATTGATGTGAGAGTTGGACTATAAAGAAAACTGATGCTTTTGAACTGTGGTGTTGGAGAAGACTCTTGAGAGTCCCTTGGACTGTAAGGAGATCCAACCAGTCCATCCTAAAGGAGATCAGTATTGGGTGTTCATTGGAAGGACTGATGTTGAAGCTGAAACTCCAATACTTTGGCCACCTGATGTGAAGAGCTGACTCATTTGAAAAGACCCTGATGCTGGGAAAGATTGAGGGCAGGAAGAGAAGTGGATGACAGAGGATGAGATGGTTGGATGGCATGACTGACTCAATAGACACGGGTTTGGGTGGACTCCAGGAGTTGGTGACGGACAGGGAGGCCTGGCATGCTGTGGTTCATGGGACTGCAAAGAGTCAGACACGACTGAGTGACTGAACTGAACTGATCCAAGAAGACCCTATGCAGAGGTGAAGACACCTTTGTTGCATAAGTGTGGAGGTATGCCACCCATGTGCAGGGATTGCAGGAGGCATTGTAAGTAACCTGTCACAGATGATGTAGGGAAATGGAAGGTGGGGGGTGGGAGGTGCCCAAAAGAAAGAATAGCTTTAACTATCTGCTCCTTTTCCTACAAAGAGTCAGAAACTGAGGCCACTAGACTGAATAGGGTGGAGAAACAGCCAGGTAGGGTAGCCCTCAGACACCTCTGCCACCACAGGCTTCCCCCCGCAACAAGATCCAGCTGCAGGAGGAAAGAAGATGCAGCTTGAAATAAAGTTCAGGGTTTTTATTATTAGCTAAGGCAAGATACATTTATTATTAGTATAGACTTTTCTGAGGACTAAGATGACCAGAGGATTTACTGGCCAAGATTGACCAGGAAAGTCTTGGGCTCATCTGTTTCTCATTTAAGGAGGTGGTAGTGGAGATCAGCCCTGGGATTTCTTTGGAAGGATGATGCTAAAGCTGAAACTCCAGTACTTTGGCCACCTCATGCGAAGAGTTGACTCATTGGAAAAGACTCTGATGCTGGGAGGGATTGGGGGCAGGAGGAGAAGGGGACGTCAGAGGATGAGATGGCTGGATGGCATCACTGACTCGATGGACGTGAGTCTGAGTGAACTCTGGGAGTTGGTGATGGACAGGGAGGCCTGGCGTGCTGCGATTCATGGGGTCCCAAAGAGTTGGACACGACTGAGCGATTGAACTGAACTGAACTGAACTGAAAGGAGAAAAAACTCTACAGAATGGGTAGGAGAGAGAGGCAGTCATGAGGAAAGAATAGTCACTTCCAGAGCCCAGTTGGTTCCACACAAGTCTTAAAATGGAAATGGGTTTGAGCAAAGAGGATGTGACATGTCCTGAGCAAAGATGCACTCATGCCCTTCTATCCACCCCCTACCCTGAGCTCTCTCAATTCCAGGACCTGGAGAACACCCAAAAAGTCCTCAGGACCACAGGGGATGAAAGGAAGGTAGCTGAAGTTTGAGAGTGATGCTCAGTCCTGATGGTGGTGAATGTGGGTTGAGCCTGTGTCCTGGGCTGTGGGGTGGTCCCCACTAGCTGCAGATCTGATGCTGGACTTGGCTGAGTCTTAGAAGACCAGCACTTTACAGGGCTAGGTCAGAGGTGAGGTATTCCATTGGGCTGATCTGCTCATTCACTCCCCTCTCTGCCTGTGACAGAACTTGAAATCCCCCGGGTTGACAATTCAGTGACAGCGGACTGCAAGTTGCATCAGCTGGGAACATTAGAACCAGAAATAAAGACTGGAGTTGGAAGGAAGATGGAACAGGAGGGACCATTCATTCCTCAATGGGAGTGGAGGGGGCTGAGGAGGGTAGTGGGTAAGATACTCACTCCAAAGTCAAGGCAACAGTCTATAGTCATTAACACCCACCCTCTAAGGGAAGGAAGGAGGATTTTGAGTTATACCTATTATCTAGACCGAGGGCACAGTCAGAGAGAACCTAGTTACTTTACAATTTAAGTTTTTAGCCGTACATATAATGTGTCATCAGGAGCTACTTTGAATTAATTAATAGAGAAACGAAGAATGTTCTATTTAGACTTATCTACGTTATGACTATATCTTCATCCTGCTACTGAAACAACTATGCTGGTTAAAGAGAGCCAGGGCACAAAGACCAGCAAGGCGGATGGATGCATACCCAGTGAGTATAGGAGGGATGCGACTCACCCAGGACAGCCAAGTCCAGCATGGGACAGATTCATTTTATAGGAAAATGTTTTTACCAGCCATTAAAAATCAGTGCAGCATTAAAAAGACTCATATTTCTACAACAGTAAAATTAAGCTCATTGCTTGCTAAAAAAACTGTGGGGAGCTATCATTTCTGAATCATCTCAGATTGATGAAACGAAGGAGGCAGTAAGGATCATAGGCTACTCTAAGCTTCCTGGGATGGGTGTATCTTGTGGCCATGGGAATCTATTGTAAGCACCCCAGGAAACACATACATTTGCCAGACTTGCAGGCACTTGGCCCACAGCTGATGTTAAGTATGGAGGAATTCAAATCTGGAATTATAATTTATTGATGTAAAAGCAAAGAGAAGGAATCCTGGAATTTGCTGGCTCCTGGTTTCCAAGCCTACCCTTTCCAACAGTATACATCACTGGTGTGAAGATATTCATATTTTGAATGACACAATAGACACTATACTAACAATGTTATAATATCAGTAACATTCAGTAGGTACCCTATTCTAAGTGAAGTGAAAGTCACTCAGTTGTGTCCGACTCTTTCCAACCCCATAGAGTATACAGTTCATGGAATTCTCCAGGCCATAATACTGGAGTAAGTAGCTGTTCCCTTCACCAGGGGATCCTCCCTGGAGGGAACTCAGGGATCGAATCCAGGTCTCCCGCACTGCAGGTGGATTCTTTACCAACTGAACCACCAGGGAAGCCCAAGAATGCAGGAGTGGGTAGCCTATCTCTTATACAGCAGATCTTCCCGACCCAGGAATTGAAGTAGGGTCTCCTGCATTGCAGGCAGACTCTTTACCAACTGAGCTACCAGGGAAGCCCCTATTATAAGGGCTTTATATAAAATAATTCATCTAACCCTAACCCAAAAAGGTGGGTACAATTATTATACCTATTTCATGTATGAAGAAACTGAGGCACAGAAAGGTTAAGAAATGTGCCCAAGATCATATAGTTAATAAATAGCAGCCCTGGGAATCATATAGGTGGTATGATAAATAAAATTGAGACAAAGAACAGTTTGGATAAGTGTGATTTGCAAATATTCTATTCTTTGTAAATTGTAGGGAAGGGACAATTTCCCCACGTTCCACCTTTCCTTTTCCTCACGCATAAGCTGGTTCTGTGTTTGCTCAGCAGCCTTCACCTACAGAGGTCCATCTGGAGCTCTGACATATCATTTCTTTCCTGAAAGAGTACCACAGAATAAGGGGGAAGAGTTTTGCATATATTTTCAGAAACATACTCATCAACTGTTCCAGAAAGTGCAGAAGAGAGAGAGATGCAGAAATCAGAGAGATGTCACTCGTTTTGTTCCCGGCCTTTAAAAAATGCTGGTATCTCCATGGATTTTTCTCCATAAATATTGAATGATCTGCGCTTATCATTGGTGAAAGATTAATATAGCCATCTAATTTCTAATGAGACAATAGACTGGCTGTGGATGAAATTGTAGGGCTGGGATCTGGGCTTCCTGTCTCTTTTTACAAAGTTTTACAGGATCCTAGAGCATTTGAGCATGAAGAGCCCTGAGAGATGTCCTGTCTGATCTCCTAGTTTTACAGATAAGAAAACTGAGGCCAGAAAATCATGCATGCAGTTGGCCAAAAATTTCCATTTGGGTTTTTCTGTAAGATCTTATAGAAAAACACAAACAAACTTTTTGGCCAGCCCAATAATTGGCTCCAATTAGAAAACCCTATTATCTGGACTCCTAGTCCAGACATACGCATACACTACACGCATCTATACACTGACACAGAGACATGTCCACCCACTGAAATATACACAGATTGCACATACACACACACACACATACACACACACACACACACACATAGATGAGGGTACAAGCAAGTATGCAAACATACACATTCATACAAGTGCCCCACTCCTATGTAAGTCTTATTTTCTACCTAAATTTTCCTGTAATAACCTGACTTTGGTAGAAGTTGATTACTTGTCCCAAAGAACATTTGCATCAATTCTTCAGCGTTCAGCTTTCTTTATAGTCCAACTCTCACATCCATACATGACTACTGGAAAAACCATAGCCTTGACTAGACAGACCTTTGTTGACAAAGTAATGTCTCTACTTTGAGAGCCAAAGAATCGATGCTTTTGAACTGTGGTGTTGGAGAAGACTCTTGAGAGTCCCTTGGACTGCAAGGAGATCCAACCAGTCCATCCTAAAGGAGATCAGTCCTGGGTGTTCATTGGAAGGACTGATGTTGAAACTGAAACTCCAATACTTTGGCCACCTGATGCGAAGAGCTGACTCATTGGAAAAGACCCTAATGCTGGGAAAGATTGAGGGCAGGAGGAGAAGGGAACAACAGAGGATGAGATAGTTGGATGGCATCACTGACTCAATGGACATGGATTTGGGTAGACTCCGGCAGTTGGTGATGGACAGGGAGCCCTGGCGTGCTGTGGTTCATGGGGTCGCCAAGAGTCAGACACAACTGAGTGACTGAATTGAACTGAAGAACATTTGCATCTTAATAAATGTCTCCAGAAAACAGAACCAAAGTGAAAATCCGAAGTAAAGAATTTTAAAGCTTGAATTTCAGACAATTAGAGACTGAGTGCTGTTCTCAGCCCTGGAAGCTGCTTCTTTGGGGAGGACTCCTTGTCCTTGGGACCACCCAGCAAAGTTAGTATCCTTGTAAAGATGTTAACATCTCTTTTCAATTCAATTTGGTCCCAACCCACCTTGCTAAAGTTCTGCTTTCCCACAAGAATGGCTTGTTTAAAAGGCATTTTTAAAATAATTGTAAACTATGAAAGAGTAATATATAGGTTGTGAAGGAGTTCTTAATTTTTCTGTTCTTTTTCCTCTTCAAGAAGACAAACCCTCAGAGTCTTGGCTATGGTTCTAGCTGGCCAGTTCATTTTACTGCTCCAAGGAGCCCAAGGTTTCATTGGGCTCCATCTGTGCCCTTTGGGCCCAGAGCTTAGCTGGTGGTGGAGTGTGAGGGCAGCCTTCCCATTTTTAACACTGAAATAAATTTTCACGAGAGTGAAAGCTTGTGTATTCTATCTAGCACAAAAAAAATCCTCCTTTCACCCTGGAGGAGCTCAGGATGGCTGGATGACAGGCTGGTGAGGAAAAGACTTGTTTTTTGACGTGTATATGCTGAAGTGCAGAAAGAAATACAGGGGTATTTTTCACTTGGCTTCAAGCCTCCTGGAGTGTCTGTCACCTTCCAGTGATGGATGGCCATGCAGGATGAGAAGAAGGAGCTCACCATCCAGAGAGCTTCATTCCTATGCCAGTTATCTACATAGCAATCAGTCTTAGAGGCAATAGAAGGGAGCACCAAAGCTTCATAGTAGCCCACTCAGTAGGTGAGTTGGGGTAGAGCCTGGTGTCCCCCAAACTCTCAGAGCAAAATCAAAGGAGTATATGGGAGTGTCCTCCAACATGGCACCCCAACTGCTTTTTGTCTGACTGAGTCAGTTCCTTTTTTGTTGCTGCAGCCAGTGAGGTCCCATGACTTGGCCCTGCTATATCTTCTCCACTTTATGCTCCTCCTGCTGTTTATGTCTCCTGAAAGTGGCCAGGCTTCTCTTTCCTCAGGCAGGGCTGAGGTTGGGCAGGACCATGAAACACTTCTTTCCGGAATGTTCCCAGGGCTGGTTCCTCCTTGTCATCTCCGCCCTCAGGCCTCAGTTCCCATGTCCTCCCTTCCACCCCTCAGATGTAGCCTTCACCTCATCCCTGCTCATTTTCCAATTGTACTTACCCCCCAAAGCTTTATAACCAAGTCTTTATGGTTTGTTTCTTATTTCTTGTCTCTTTCCCCTTTTCCAGATGAAAATAGAGAACTTGACCATTCTTTTCATCAGTGTATTTGGCACACAGTAGGTGCTCAATAAATACTTGTTGAAAAAAGAAAGGAATGTTCGAGTTTTGCGGGAATAGAGTGACATCAAGATTTCCATCTCAACATTTTTTCTCCCCCATTGACTGCTTATCAGGCACAATTACCTTTAAGTTTCCTAAGAATTGTTGCGCTGGTTGATATGACAGAAGTGATCTTAGTATGAGACTGGCGATTGGAATAGAATGGATGGCATAGCTTTCCAGAGGGGGTGCAGGCCCTCTTGGTGATGTTTTGGAATTTCATCAAGCTCACCATCCTGTTCATCAGACAGTCAGGGACCAGAAATGCCCAGACAAGGGCATGGGATGCTAGGCAAGGCCCCTGTGCTCTGGCTACTATGATTCAGTTATTTCTAAAGCTTGGTCGAAACCCTCTGCTGAGGCCCACCGGCCCAGGAGATTCCCTCTCTTATGCTTGTGCTTGCAACAGCACAAAAATGCCTTGGTTAAGTGGCCCTTCCTTCAGGAGTGCTGGAATCTAGGTCTTATCTCAGGCTCAATAGCTATTTAAATGCTGGCCCTGCCATTTATTTACTTTGTAATCTTAAGCAATTTAGTTAACCACAGACCTCAATTTTCCCAACTTGTAAAATGAAAATATTATAATGAAGTTATTGTGAGGCTTCAATCAGAAAACAATGTAAATTAATAATAGAATGTCTATTTACTAACTTCAGTGCCTCCCTGTGGACTTTCTTATCATTCAAAAGAGATGTCACCTCCTCCCTGAGGCCTTCCCTGACCCAGGCTGAAATAAATCTCTGCTCATACCTCTCTATCTCAGAGCCTCTCTATCTTGGATTCTCAACAGCCCTAATGAACAGTGGATGCAATATGGTTGGTTTACACACTTGTAGTTTATGTCTGGTTGCCCCCACTAGGATGACAACTGGGTCCCTCTCTGTTATCCTCTGTCTAGAACAGTGCCTAGCCCATAGGTGATGCTCAAGCAATGCTTGTTGAATAAATGACTGAATGTTCTAGTCATGCATCATATATGTCACTTCAGTTAATTCTGACCATTCAGCAGGATAATAGTCCCATTATTTTAAGGATAGTGAATAGGAAACATATAACCTAAATAATTTACAAATTGATAACTATTTTCTGAGTGTTCACTAGGTCAGACACTAAACTAAGGGATTTTCAGTGGTGATCTCTTTATTAAGGAAGAGGGGCCAACGAAGGAGCGTTGAACCCAAAGGTTATTATTTCCACTATGGTCTATACATTAGTTTTAAATGAAAATTATGTCTTAGAATGAAGCCTAAGGATTCCTTTACCCAGAATATTCTGAAATCTCACCCTTGTCCACATGGCAATAATTTTAACAAAAGCACAATTGGAAATGACATCCACTGCAATGGTATCCCACTCCAGTACTCTTGCCTGGAAAATCCCATGGACGGAGGAGCCTGGTAGGCTGCAGTCCATGGGGTCACTGAGGGTCAGACATGACTGAGCAACTTCACTTTCATTTTTCACTTTCATGCACTGGAGAAGGAAATGGCAACCCACTCCAGTGTTCTTGCCTGGAGAATCCCAGGGACGGGGGATCCTGGTGGGCTGCTATCTCTGGGGTCGCACAGAGTCGGACACGACTGAAGTGACTTAGCAGTAGCAATTATATCAGGCTGTTGGTAACAAAAACCCACCTATAGGACTTTAATATATATTGCTTTTTCAGCTGTTAGGAATTCTGTGGATATTAATAGATGGTCCAATCCTATTCAGCAGCTCTGTGATGTCACCAGTGTCTCAGCATCCTTCTAGTTTTCTGCTCTGCCCCCCTTAGTACTGGCTGCTTCTTCATGCTGCTGTTTCATGGCTGCACGTGGTTTCTGTATCTCCAGGGTTCACATCCACATTCTGGTAACCTCTGGAAAATTGAATCTTTTTTTTTCTGAGTGTTTTACCTCCCAAGGAAGAATAAAATAGCTACTGGGTAGAAAATCACAAAAATGATGGCTAGTCTATTGACTGACAAGATGACCAATTTTTCTTTAATAAACATATCAGATAATCAGAGATCAAAATGAGCTAGGGGAATATATTTAGTCTTTGATGGTTCCTGGAAGCTCAGCTGGTAAAGAATCTGTCTTTAATGCAGGAAACCCTGGTTCAACTCCTGGGTTAGAAAGATCCTCTGGAGAAGGGATAGGCTACCTACTCCAGCATTCTCGGACCTCCCTGGTGGCTCAGATAGTAAAGAATCTGCCTGAAATGCAGGAGACCTGGGTTCGACCCCTGGGCTGGAAAGGTCCCCTGGAGGAGGGCGTAGCAACCCACTCCAATATTCCTCCCTGGAGAATCCCCATGGACAGAGGAGCTTGGAGGGCTATGGTTCATGGGGTCACAAAGAGTCGGACACAACTGAGTGACTAAGAACAGCACATGACCATATAATCAGCTTGCAGTGAATCTCACAAAGTATTTAGAATTCTTAAAGTATGTTAATGAATGCCCTTTGAAGCAGACACTCTCAATCTGGAGGAACGGAGGCATGCTGTAAGCTCTCTTCCAAAAACTTGTCCAAAAACATGACACAGGATTCACTAATTTTATGCTGTCCACAAAGGCCATCCACTTGAATCCAGATGCCATAGTGAAAATTCACGTGGAGAGTACACCTGGAATTGATGCCTCTCTACTCTAAAGGGGTTGGGAACTGACATCCATTGAGTGGGCAGAAACTGTAATTCCCTCTCCAACAGTCATCTCTATCTGCAACATCTCCATGTTGCATTTTCCCCTGCAACATAACCCCAGTTTGTTCGGCAACTGGGAAGAGACACCTTAAACTCACAGAATGCAGTTTTCTATCACAACTCTAAAGAACAAATGCTCATTTACCTAAGTCAGTCCTGGAAAACTCCTTACCACTGTACAATAAATGGTCTTTGCTGGCAGAGAGTGTTGCTCAATTCTAGCCAATGAGAAGTAAGGGAAGTTTGCTGGAGGTGGTAGTGGCTGAGGGCAAAGAGTCAGGGCAGGGGATAGGATTCTGGAATAGACTAGGGAATAGA
Organism: Bos indicus x Bos taurus; assembly: GCF_003369695.1. Taxonomy (NCBI): domain Eukaryota; kingdom Metazoa; phylum Chordata; class Mammalia; order Artiodactyla; family Bovidae; genus Bos; species Bos indicus x Bos taurus. The sequence goes on from NC_040076.1 coordinate 109,347,630, forward strand.
ATAGATTGCGGAATAGAACATTGCATAAAGTGCTATGTAAATAGTTGATTTACAATATTGTGTTAATTTTTGCTATAACAGCAAAGTAATTCAGTTTTATATACATGTATGTATATATACATTCTTTCCCATTATGATTTGTCATAGGATACTGAATATAGTTCTTTGTGCTACACAGTAGGACTTGTTGTTTATCCATTCCACATATAATAGCTTACATATGCTAACCCAAACTTCCCACCCCGTCCATCCCCCTTCTCCTAGGCAAAGACAAGTATATTCTCTGTGTCTGTGCGTCTGCTTCTGTTTCGTAGATAAGTTCATGTGTTTCATATTTTAGATTCTACATATAAGGGATATCATATAGTCTTTTTCTCTTTCTGACTTACTTCACTCAGTATAATAATCTCTAGTTTCATCCTTGTGTGCATGCTAAGTCTCTTCAGTTCAGTTCAGTTCAGTTCAGTCGCTCAGTCATGTCTGACTCTTTGCAAGCCCATGAATTGCAGCACGCCAGGCCTCTCTGTCCATCACCAACTCCTGGAGTTCACTCAAACTCATGTCCATTAAGTTGGTGATGCCATCCAACCATCTCATCCTCTGTTGTCCCCTTTTCCTCCTGCCCCCAATTGCTTCGTCGTAGTCAGTCGTATTCAACTCTTTACAGTCCTATGGACTGTAGCCCACCAGTCCCCTCTGTCCATGGGATTTCCCAGGCAAGAACACAGGAATGGGTTGCAATTTCCTTCTCCAGGGGATTTTCCTGACCCAGGGATCAAACCTGCGTCTCCTGCAGATCCTGCATTACAGGCAGATTCTTTGCCGCTGAGCCACTGGGGAACCATGTTGCTGCAAATGGCATTATTTCATTCTTTTTTATGGCAGAGTAGTATTCCACTGTATATATGTACATCATCTTCTTTATCCATTTACTTCTTGATGGACATTTAGGTTGTTTTCTTGTCTTGATTACTGTGGATAGTACTACTATGAATATATATGTGCATGTATCCTTTTGAATTCTAGTTTTGTCTGGATACATGCCTAGGAGTGAGATTGCTGGGTCATATGGTAATTCTATTTTTAGTTTTCTGAGGAAACTTCACACTGTTTTCTATAGTGGCTACACCAACTTACATTCCCACCAACAGTGTAGGATGGTTCCCTTTTTTCCACATCCTCTCCAGCATTCATTCTTTGTAGACCTTTTAAGAATGGCCATTCTGATCAGTCTTCTTCTTCTCCAACACCACAATTCAAAAGCATCAATTCTTCAGTGCTCAGCTAAGAGTAGAGTCCCCTGGACTGTAAGGAGATCCAACCAGTCCATTCTAAAGGAGATCAGTCCTGGGTGTTCATTGGAAGGACTGATGCTAAAGCTGAAACTCCAATACTTTGGCCACCTGATGCAGAGTTGACTCATTGGAAAAGACTGTGATGCTGGGAGGGATTGGGGGCAGGAGGAGAAGGGGACGACAGAGGATGAGATGGCTGGATGGCATCACCAACTCGATGGACAAGAGTTTGGGTGAACTCCGGGAGTTGGTGATGGACAGGGAGGCCTGGCGTGCTGCAATTCATGGGCTTGCAAAGAGTCAGACATGACTGAGTGACTGAACTGAACTGAACTGATTCTGATCAGTGTGAGGTAGTACCTTGTTGTTGTTTTGGTTTGTATTTCTTTAGTAATTAGCAATGTTGAGGCTCTTCCCATGTGCCTGTTGGACACCTCTATTTTTCCTTTTGATAAATGTCTGTTTAGATCTTCTGCCCATTTGGGGGTTCAGTTGTTTGTTTTTGCTGCTTTTGAGTTGTATGAGCATTTGTATATTTTGGAAATTAAGCCCTTGTTGGGTGCATCATTTGCAAATATTTTCTCCCATTCTTAGGCTGTCTTTTCATTTTGTTTATGGTCTCTTTTGCCATGCAAAAGCTTGTCAGCTTGATTAGGTCCCATTGGGTTTTTTTTTTTTTTTTTTTTTTGCTTTTATTTCTGTTGCCTTGGGAAACTGACCTAAGAAAATATTGGTATAATTTATGTCAGAGAATGTTCTAGGAGTTTAATGGTGTCATGTCTTACGTTTAAGTCTTTAAGCCATTTGGGGTGTATTTTTGTATATGGTGAGAGAGTGTGGTTGGGCTTCATTGATTTGTATGTGGTTGTTCAGCTTTCCCAACACCACTGCTGGAGAGACTGTCTTTTCCCCATTGTATACTCTTGCCCCTTTGTCAAGAATTAATTGGCCATAGTTGTGTGGGTTTATTTTTGGGCTCTCTCTTCTGTTCCATTGATCCATATAAGACAAAGATGCTTAAGAAGTCAGTCCTTTTCCTTCCAGCTCTGAAGGTAGATGTGTTACTGCAGCTGTGTGGCCATCTTGGAAGACCTCGATCCTCACCTTGCTTTGCGGCTGAACCAATAGGGCAACTACTGCCTCTGGATATTTTGCGATATGAGAAAAGTAAACCCCTCTTTAAACACTGGAGTGTTTTTTCTTCCTGTTACTTGCAGCCATACACAATTCTAACTTATACACATACTCCATGTTGGGCACTGAAACTGGTGCTTTAGTTACCCAGTTCTACACTTTATGTTGCTGCACTTGACTATAGTTTTCAATCCTATAAAACAAAGCTAAAGTAAAAGTACCTGCTTCACTGACTGGTGAGGACGGAACAAGCAGTCTGGGCAAAGAGCTCATTGCTCATACTGTCCCACTGTAAGCTGTCAGAAAATGGGAGCTATCATTGTTATTCAAATGTCTTGGCTTTGAAATATATTGAGAACTATACAAGGCTGACTGGTAGAAAACGAAAAGGAACAAGGTCAGCAGTGGAACTGCAGATGGTAAGAAGACAAGGAGGCTGGGAATGTGGACCAGGAAGCTTCATGGGAGCGGCACAGCTGCAAAGCCTGGCTGGGAAGGAAATGAGGGGACAGACTGGCAGAGGTGAGGGAGAGAGTTGCACAGTGTAGCACTGTGAGCATGTCAGAGCTACAAAACTGCAAAATAAGCAAAAGAGGGCATCCAGATACTGTGTTGTGTTTGATTAGAATAAGATCATGAAAGACTGTGATTGCTGCAGCCAGTTAGAGCTTGGCATAAATGGATGGATATTCTTGCTGTATTTTTATTTCAAAAACCTCTGTATATGGCTTCTAGAATGGAATATGTGTTACAAAAGCAAGCAAAAAACAAAACACAACAACAGAGAGACAAACAAATAAAGGAAGCCAAGCCTGACATGAAAGCAATATCATCTTGGTGGTGGGGAGGCCTCCTAGAGCCTTTGAATCTTTCCTTGTCTGTGTTCTGTTCTGCCTACACTTTAGGTTAATTCCCTATGATCAGAGCTGCTCACTTAGAAATTTCTGTTCACCTCCAAGTTCTCACCCAGAAGGCAATGCAGCCTCACAGACTGATATTCCCCAACCCTGGCTGATTACCTTGGATCACAGAAAAGCAAGGGTATTAGTCTTACATATGCTCCAGCTGAAAGGGTCCAGACAATAATGCTGACCTCTTTCACTTTAGGGCTCTCAGCATAAATACCCAGCAGATCTCAGACATGAGTCAATAGTGCTACCCATCCAGACAGCTGGAACCCACCCCAATTCTGAGCTATCATGGGCACAAAGCATCAGGGTATTTCTGCAGGATATGCTCAGTAACCATACTTTACCTTAGAAATCCTCAGGGAAAGCCAGTCTCTTGGCACCAAAAGTCATGTCTAAGTGTTTTTGAGTCTTTCCCACATGTATGGTGACTGGAAGGACTTCCATAATCACCAAAATATCCCTTAGACTGTATATTATATATATATTAGACTGTGTATTATGATCTTAAAAGCTTAGTCTCTCCTTTTGTTTCTGATGACTCTGGAAACCGACTTTTTTATGGGACTTTTGTAGTCCATGAATGTTTCCTTTAGTAGAAATGAACCCATCTTCTACATATAACAGATAACACTTGTGTGTGTGTGTGTGTTGTGCACATGTATCCCTCCTTCTATCCTTTCTCACCTGATTGGTTACTAGGATCTATGGTCTCCTTGACTCTATTATCTCCCTGACATTCCATCTCCACATTGTAGTTGCCTCTTTCTTGCTTCAAACTCTTCAAAGCCTTGACCAAAGGATAAAATCCAAGCAGTAACATGGCTTACTAGTCAGATGAACTTTTCCCTGGCTTCCCTGAGTTGGACCAGATTCATGCCTGTTTTTCCCATATATGTATTAACAATGTCTCCTTTCACTTTAAAAGTGAGAAGATAGAGTGGAAAATAAGTTATGTGGGCATCCTATTTGTAAGACTCAAAACCTCCCAGTCTTTGGCTCACATTAGTATTATTTGTATGCCCAGGTGAGACAAGACATATATTAACCTTCCAGACTCTCCCATCCATGGGATTCTCCAGGAAAGAATACTGGTGTGGGTTGCCATGCCTTCTCCAGGGGATCTTCTTGACCTAGGGATAGAACTTGGGTCTCCTGCACTGCAGGCAGATTCTTTACTATCTGAGTCACTAGGGAAGCCTGGCGAAGGGAATGGCTACCCACTCCACTATTCTTGCTTGGAGAATTCCATGGACAGAGGTTCCTGGTGGGCTACAGTCCCTGGGGTCATAAAGAGTGAGACACAACAGAGTGACTAATAAATAAAACCCTCTAGCCTTAGTTATCCCTGTGCTGCCTTTTAACTCTGTGCTCCAGAATGAAAATATGCCATGTTTCCCCCTGCCCAGGACTCTTCATACATGTATTTTTCCCCCTTGCTTAAAACATTCCCCCTCCTTACTCACTTGGCTAATTCCTCCTCATTCCAGGAAGCCTTCCCAGAATCCCCAGTTCTATCAGAGGTTAGATGGCCTTCCTTTGACCTCCCATGATGCCCTAAGCTTTCCTTATATCACACTATCTTGATACTGCCACAAAACCTGCAGTTGGACAGCCTGTTTTATCCCTCTCGGTTACTCATTGCTCCTGCATAGGGTTATACATCCTGCTGCCATGTAACTTGAAGGGTTTTGTAGCCTTGCTTGTTCCATTGATGGCAAGCTTGACTATATGATTTGCTGTAGCCAGTGCAAGGAAATATAATGTGTGTTGTGTCTAATGGAAGCTTTATGAGCCTTGGGATGTGTGCACCAGCTCAACTGCTTTTCCATGGTCATGGGAACAGAGTATCCCATGCGAGGTCTTCTCTTTCAGCCTGGGTCTCAGAATGAAAAGACATGTGGGCAAAGTCACCACCAACATAATATAACACCAGTTACATAATAAAAAAATGCAGTTGTGTTGTTGTAAGTCACCTGAAATCAAGGGTTTGTTACTACAAGATAAACCAGCAAAGGCTGACTGCTCTGTGTAATTTCTTTATTTCTTAGTCCAGTAAACAACCTGAGGTCAGGGAGCATGGGTGCATGCTCAGACGCTTCAATTGTGTCTGACTCTTTGTAACGCTACGGACTCCAGCCCACCAGGCTCCTCAGTCTGTGGGATTTTCCAGGCAAGAATACTAGAGTGGGCTGCCATGCCCTCCTCCAGGGGATCTTCTCAACCCAGGGATCGAAGCTGAGTCCCTTACATCCCCTGCACTGGCAGGCAGATTCTTCACCATTAGTGCCACCTGGAAAGCCTCGGTCAGGGAGCGTGTCTCTCTCAATCACCTTTCTGCTTCCAGTTCCTAGAGCAGTCTCCAACGCTGGTCATTCCTCATCAGGTTTTGTTTAGTCAATGTGTGGATGTGCACCTTTTGTTTTCTTGAATACTGGATTCACTATCAACTTTTCAAAGGTTCAGACTGGTTGCATCTTTAGAAAATATTGTGCTTCTCACAGGACATTCCAATTTTCTACTTAGTTTAATTATCACACACAACTGGAAAGTAAAGAAGTATCGCCATTTTGCAAGAGATAAAACTGATGTCAGAGAGATTTTTGCTTCTAAGATCAGACAGCTATCTAAGAGCAAAGAAAAAATGAAAATTTTTACTTTCTGGTGCCCAGTTCATGGTTCTTTCCCATCCTATCCATGACCCCAATCTCAGAGAAGACAGAAAATAACTGTTCCTCTTCACCCCAAACCTTCTTGGTATCAGCTTTCATCTGCTCGCCATGACCACTCTTACAGGGAGATACATTGAATCCATCAATCCCTTTCTTTGGGATTAAGGGGGGCAGTTAGCTAAAATGTCTTCTCTGTTTTAAAAAGGGACCATTTGAAGAACAGAAAGGGAGAGAGAATCACCCAAATTTAGTTCCTGTCTGGCCTTTGTAGATTTCAGGAACAAATTCTGAGCTCCCACAGAGTGAATGAGGTTTTTTGTTCTCCACAAAGGTTGTGTTCAAGAGAACAAGCACCAGTCTGCCTCACCAATCCAAATTCTCTTAAAATTTCAATAAAGAGTAACTTTTATTTTTGGTGGTTTATTTAAATCAAAGCTGATGTTTAAGTGTCACATCTTCCTACAGCAACACATATTTATTGATTATCTCTATGCACAAGACATTGTGCTGGTGGGAGTTGAGTTAATTTTAAGTGCTTCCTAATTGCCCTTTGGCTGGCTAAGGTTAAAGTAATTCTTAATCAAAACCTTTGCATTTGTCTTTACTGCAGAAAATGTAAGGGCAGTGCTTCTCTACTGGGCACGTTGGAATCACCTGGGGAGCTTTTAAAGCTGGTGGTGCCTGTGTCCCACCTCCTGTGTTCTCATTTAATTGGTTTGGGATGTCACCTGGACATTGGGATTTTTAAAAGTTCCCCAAGTGGATCATATATGCAGGCAGGGTTATAAACCACTGTGCTCAGGAGTCCAGTCCCCAAATTGCTTACTGTAGGATAATGATCAGAATCTTTAGTTCAAATAATGTTACGTTCCCAAGATCCTCCTCATTCAGTTCACCTACTGGATTTGAGACAAAGTGGCGGGGCAGAAGGAGATGCCCTAGAGTGTAGCCAAGGGATCTGGGCTCTAGATCGGGCCCCGCTGCTCAGTGAAAATGTGACTTACCTTAAGTGCTCAGTATCTCAGCTTTCTGGTCTGAGAAATGAAAGAATTAAATTAGATCAGTGTTTTCTAAACTCTTATCATCAAAGACCACCTTTTAAGCTCTCTCTTTCCAAGTGGATATAATGTTTTTAAACACTTAATCTATCAAATTCCATTTATTAAGTGTTTAATTCTTCCTCCAGCCCGATGATAAAAATTGAAGATACAGTCAGAATTTGAAAGAAGAATGTGCTTAAAATCCTACTAGATGCCACTTTCCTTCTTCACACTTTGGGTGACTTTGAATAAATGCAAAGTACTGAGCTGAGTGAATATCAAGTGTTTCCCTTTATTCATCTCAGAAAACATGACTGGGATCTCACACACCTCACCCCCCCACCACCACCACCTGGGAACCAGGCATGGCTGGGCCATCCTTGCTTATTACCACCCCCATTCCCCACCCCAGCCTCTCCCAGTGACTGTCAGGGAAACCTAGACGGCAGGACTGCTCAGCATAACTCGACTTACCTCTTGGACTGAGCACAGGCAACTCCAGAAGGAAGCACATGACATGGGGTCCTTCCTCTGACAAGACAACATACAAACCCTGCCTAATAGAAAATGTCAGCCTCTTGCCACCACTGGCAAATAGACTTCCCTCCCTCTTTCTGTGGAAAGAAATAAGTGAGAGGAAGGAGGGATGAAAGTTGCCTCCATGGCCCTTTGCAGGAAGGCCACACTTAGCAGAAGATCTTTCCTCTGGGTACTGAGGCAAGAATGTGGAAGGAAAGAAAGATGGGACTTGCGTGGTTATAGTAACTCATCAGATCCTCTGACTAAAGTCAAACTGTCCGTATTATCAGTGAGCAAATAATGTTTAACCTAACATAAAGAAAACTGATGTATTAGCCAGACTCTGAGCTTTTTAAAAGACTTTATTTATGTATGTATTTTTCGCTGTGCTGTGTCTTCATCACTGAGCTCTGGCTTTCTCTAGCTGTGGTTAGTGGGCTTCTCATTGCAGTGGCTTCTCTTGTTGCAGAGCACCAGCTGTAGGTGTGCAGGCTTAGTAGTTGTGGTGCACTAGCTTAGTCGCTCTGCAGAAGGTGGAATCTTCCTGGATCAGAGATCAAATCTGTGTCCCCTGCATTAGCAGGCTGAATCTTCACCACTGGACCACCAGGCAAGTCCAGCTTCTGAGTTTTATTAGAGACAAATGTCAATTTTTTGGTTAGTCCTTATAAAACAATGAAAATAATTTATAGATCACCATGACTAGCTTTGATGGCTGGGACTCTTGAATCAGAGAGTTCTAATTCTTATAACACTAAAAAATAAAAATTCTATCATTTAAAAAATATAAATAGAATATTTTTTTAAAAAATCTGTTATTGGTGAAAAGAGATCAATATTAAAGAAAAATATAGAATGTATCTAATCAACACATGTGCTTTGAAAGTGCCCAAACCCAACTATGATTATGGGAAGTAACTTTTTAGACACTAGAACTGTGTGCTGCTTTAGATTCCTCAGAGAATTCTAGGTTTGGGGGGGAAAGCATTGTTTTAGCTGAAACCCTTCTGTCTACTCATCTTTAGCCACTGGAATGGATATTGAACAAATCAAAAATATACTTTAAATAACATGTTTCAGTACTGTGTTAACTTTTGATTACTCAATGGCAAATTATTTGATAACTACCAGGAAATATGGGCTTCCCCAATGGCTCAGCAGTAAAGAATCCATCTCCAATGTAGGAGACACAGGAGACACGGGTTCGATCCCTGAATGGGGAAGATGCCCCAGAGAAGGAAATTGCACCTCACTCCAGTATTCTTGCCTGGGAAATCCCATGGTCAGAAGAGCCTGGTGGGTTGTAGTCCATGGGGTCTTGAAGAGTTGGACACGACTGAAGTGCAGAGCATGGGGACCACTTCTCCCCTCAAAGCTTATCTGGCTTTAGTCTTTTAAGTATTACAATGCTTCACTGTTCCCAGACTTTCTGAGAAGTGGAGGTATAAACCTGATGAGACTAAAGGGATCTGTGCTGATGCACATGGGCGTCTCCACAGCAAGTGTGCCTGGCACATGTGTGGTGGTGAGTGGGGTAAACTTGTCAATTCTCCAGCTATGCTTGATTTATCTTCATCCAAACTACCCTGTTCACTCATGTAGGGGATCAGCCCTTCATTATGCATGACCAGGCCCAGTTGATTAGACCAAGGAGAAGGCAATGGCACCCCACTCCAGTACTCTTGCCTGGAAAATCCCATGGACGGAGGAGCCAGGTAGGCTGAAGTCCATGGGGTCGATAAGAGTCGGGCATGACTGAGCGACTTCACTTTTCACATTCATGCATTGGAGAAGGAAATGGCTACCCACTCCAGTATTCTTGCGTGGAGAATCCCATGGACGGAGGAGCCTGCTGTCTATGGGGTCACGCAGAGTCGGACACAACTGAAGCGACTTAGCAGCAGCAGCAGCAGACAGATGATTAAAAATAGGCCAAAACATTGGTTGGTTAAACCAGATTTTTCTTTATAATTTGACCCAGGAGACACAGAGTTAGTAATCAAAGAGTGGTGTCCTCTATATTTCAAGAGTCACACCGAGTCAGGCCCAAAGTGGACTCTAGTTTAAGTCAAAGTGTGAAATTATGGGGAAGCAGAAAGCAAGTACCCTGCAGAGAAAATCAGTCATCAAGAAAATGGGGCAGGAATACAGAGAAAAACAAAGGTAAGAGATGATATAACTAGATGATTGTACAAATATTTAACAATAATCTCTCCACTATGTGCTGAGAATATTAAGATGAATAAGAAAATACCTTATGCCTGGAGGAGTCTATAGTCGGAGCAGACACAGATAATACTATTAGCAGTTATAATCATCAAATTTTTATGTCTCTAACTTTTGTTTAATCTCATTATACATCCTCTAAGTGGTTTGCGGAAATTTCTATGGAACAACAGAACAAAAACATGTAGGTCATTGTGGCTGGAGCACTGATGAAAGCTCCACAGAGGTGAGAATAAGCAGTGAAAACCTGTCTAGGGTACCGTGCTTTCCAAATTGTGCTTCATGGCACACTAGTTCCATGAGATGTAATTATTTTTAGTAACAATAGATGGATGGTTGGTGGATGGGTGGATAAATGGATGAATGGATGGATAAATAGATCCATGAACAGTTAGTTTTAAAAATACTGAGTTTAACAAAGTCCACAACTTTCTTTACTGTAGGTTTTCTTGAAGCCTTTTATATTCAACTGTGAAATCTAAATCCCAACAGAAACTTAAATTATATAGCACTGACTCAAATTATTGGTTTACAAAAGTCTTTTCCTTTGAGCATCTTACAGGGACTAGTATTTTGCAAGTACAGTTGGAAAAAATGGGTTTCTTGTATTTCTACTTGTTTGTTTCTTACTCCTTTTATCTAGAACAGAGTATGATTGCCACTATGTAGGCATGGCAACATTTTAATATCAAGGCTACATAGGGAAGATTTGCTTCTAGATTCCTAGAAGGATCAACCAATAGTTCTTCAAAATAATTTTTACTTTATTTTGATAAACCACTGATCAATCTGACTTAACCAAGAAGATGCTTTTTGCAGAATTTCAGATCATCGTCTTTTAGCAAGCTGCCAAAATTTTATGAAAACCACATTTCATGGACAGTAAGTGGGAAGCGAGTTCCCATAAACCTCAGGGGCTCTGGGCCACATCAGTGTGGAGTATTGCCACTTGGATTGCATGCACCTACTTGCCCACCTGTGTGGTAAGGTTGCCATGCTAGGGTTCTTCTAGTGATCACACAACTGGCTCCAACTCCCTGAAGTCTGGATGATATTTGTTCAGCTCAGAGGAGAGAAAGTTGTCTCCTCAGAGCCAACAGAAACCCCAAACCCTGATGGTCTTTGTAACTCAGCACTTGAATCCAGCTACTTAATCTGAATCTTCAGGGTTTTTTTTCACTGTTGTGTTCATTTTTCTTCTTGCTAATTTTAAGATATGAAATAACTTCAAAAGCCTTCGTTTGAGGGCTCATTAAAATTCTAGGAAATCTTTCATTTTCTTGTTCCTTCTCAGGCATTAATTTGCAAGGCCCATCGTAATTAGAGGGTCAAGGATAGCATGGAACTACTGTACATGGCATTTCACTCCTACTCATTGCTGATAAATGGATCAAATCAGCTCTGTGGGCCCCTGACACAATTGGTCAGGCATCTTATGTCTCCTGCCATATTTTGTGTCAGCTATTAAAGAGAACAGTACACACTTGGAAAAATTAATTGCTATAATTGCTTTTTTGGCACACTGGACAGAAGGTTAACAAGGCAGCTTCTGCAAGAGCCTTGTTAGCTATTTGGTTCTGATAAACCTTTGTGGTTTTTACTTTATAGTTTTCAGATTTTTGCATCAGGTTGGCTATAGCTACTAGAAAAATTATTTTTTTCCCATTGGAAAGTTGAAAAACTCTACCCATTGACATTGAAACATTTTTTCCTTTCTGTAAAGTAGGAGTTACTTCTCTCTCCAACATTGCTAATTTATTCTTGTTCATAACAACCTGTTCTTGTTTTAGAACCTTCTCTTCTTGTTTCACTGATGCAGTTCTTTCCTTTATCTCACTAGGGTTATTAAATCTAATTATTTTAAAATCCTGTTCTGACTGCTTTATTAACTCTGCTTCTTTATATGTAGGTACATTTATTTATTCATTTATTTTATCTATTCTTTTTTTTCAAGACATTGACTTCCCTCAAATGCTAAGGATTCTTGGCTGTGTATTCACATTTCCCCCCACTGGTCACCAGGGTGAAAACTTTTTTATTGTAGTCACTTAATCTTGATATTATTCCTCAGAGATCCTCCTCGTCTCTTCCACTCACAGTCCCCTATTGTGTCTGGAGCATGTATTACATGCTCAATCTATCACCTTGTCCTAAAATCAAGAGTTACTTTTGTACATGGTCTAACTTCCCTGGGAAATATTATGTAAAAATCTTTAGAAAATTTTATTCAAGTCTTGCCCTAGAGGTTGTTAGATTCCATAATCACTTAGCAGATTTGATTTTTGCAATGGCCTTCATTTTCAAATGACATCTATTTAATTGAAGGCTTGCTATGTAAATAGGAATCATGCTTGGCTACCAGTCCTGACTTCCACACTAACTAGGAAAGGTGACCTGGAGCTCATAAAGTCTTTTCCTCTTCAGTGAAACTGAGAAAGTAATTTCACCTATAGCATCAATGTAAGGATTTTAATTATGTATACAAAACAACTAGCAGAGTGCCTGTCACACAATAAAGCTCAGACCAAAAAAGGAAAAGAAAAAAATCTTTATTTATTTTTTTTTACCCAAATGTTTACCAAGTTCAGTGTTTTCCATTCCTTTTTAAGCACCTAGGTTTCCATTTAGTATGATTTTCCTGCCACCTGAAGGCCCTCCTTTAAAATCTTTTTCCAACCATCTCTGCTTGTAATGAGTTCTTTCAGCTTTTGCATGTCCAAAAAAGTCTTTATTTCACCTTTATTTATCATCTAGGATGATCATTCTTTTCTTTTAGTGCTACTACACATTGATCCACCATCTTCTGGTTTGTATTATATCCAATAAGAAATTTGCTGTCATTCTTTGTTCTTTTGTACAAAACAAGTCTTTTTTCCCTTGGCTGCTTTCAAGACTCTCTCTTTGTCTTTGTCATTATTTTAAAACAATTTGATTATTATGTGCCTTGGAGTAGCTTTCTTGGTTTGGAACATCAATTGAGCTTCTTGGATCTGCAGGTTTAGTAAGTTAACATTTGAAAAACTTTAGCAATTATTTCTTCAAATATTTTGTATCCCTTCTCCTCCTTCAAGGACTCCACTTAGATGTATATCAGGATCCTGAAGTTGAAAGTGAAAGTGAAAGTTTTAGTCACTCAGTCATGTCCAACTCTTTGAAACCTCATGGACATCCAGGCTCCTCTGTCCATGGAATTCTCCAGGCAAGAATACTGGAGTGGGTAGCAGTTCCCTTCTCGAAGGGATCTTCCTGACCCAGGGATCAAACCCAGGTCTCCTGCATTACAGGCATATTCTTTACTGTCTGAGACATCAGAGAAGCCCATCCCACTGCTTACTGAGCTTCATTCATTTTAGCTCAGTCATCTGTCTCCCTAAGTTTCATTTTGAATAATTTCTATTTTTAGTCCTCAAACTCACTAATTCTTACTTTAGCAATGTCTAGTCTACTTTTAATTCCATTCAGTGGATTTGTTTATCAGACATTACAGTTTTCATGTCCGTAAGTTCAAAATGTTTCATTATTTTTTCTTCTTCTACTTATTAGGCTTATGCTTTCCTCCATCTTTTTCAACATATGGACTGAGTTAAAATAATTGTTTTCAAATCCTTGCCTGCTAATTCTAGTATCGGTGTCATTTCTGAATCTTTTCTCTTGATTGTTTTCTGGCCTTATTGTGAGTCCTAGTTTCCTTTTATTATACCTGCTAATTTTTAGTTGGATACCAGACAATGTGAATTTTAAATTATAGTTGCTAGATATTACTCTAAACATTCTTGAGCTTTTTTTCTGAGATGCATTGAAGTTACTTGGAAACACTATAATCCTTACAAGACATGCCTTTAAGATTCGCTAGGCAGACCAGAAGTTGTTAGTCTAGAATTTAGTCTAGTCTGCTAAGGCAGTACCCTTCTGAGTACTGTATTCAATGTCCGGTGTGAAATAATGTCTTTCCATTCTAGCCAGTGAGAACATGAAATTATTCCTGGTCTGTTCCTTTCCAGAATTCTTTCCCCTGCCTTGGGTGTCTTCCTCACTTGCGAGTACTGATCAGTATTCAGCGAGAGACTCTAGGGAAAACATTTCCAGAGCACTCTTTCTGTGCAGTTCTCTACACTTAGTAGAGATCCTTACATGTAAGATCATGCAGTATTTGTCTCTCTCTGGCTTATTTCACTTAGCATAATATCCTCCAGGGTCATTCATATTGTTGAAAATGGCAGGATTTCCTTTCTTTCCCAAACTGAATCCTATTCCAAATGAAAATCCTACATTTTTTTAATCCATTCATCTGTGAATGAACAATTAGTTTGTTTCTATATCTTGGCTACTTTAAATAATGCTGAAATGAACAAGGGAGTACAGGTATCTTTTAGACAGTAATTTTATTTCCTTTGGGCATGTACCTAGGAGTGGCATTTCTGGATCATACAGTAGTTCTACTTTCTTTGTATTTTTTGAGGCAACTCCATACTGTTTCCCATAATGGCTGTACTGAACCATGGTTATTCCTATTTTTAACTTTTCCTATGTACCCAACATTAAAGTATGCCCTATGGATTTTTAAGCATATAATAAAACTGGAAATCCTCTTATATGTGTATGTATTCTTTTGTCTATCCATCTGCACACCTCTACATTTTAATATTCTGCTTCCTTGGTAATCCTATCCTACTCAATACATTTTCTTGCATTTCCTCCTGGCCTTTGAAACAATTATTTTTAATATTTGCATATTCTTTCATTGAATAGATGTACCTAATTTACTTACTCATGCATTTATTTTTGAGTAATTAGGTTGTTTGCAATTTTCTCTGCTGAGATAAAACCAAAATGTAATACCATTTGTATGTATGCATGTGTTGAGAAATCAGCACATTAGATTCCTTTGCAATCTGCAACAAGGAGGAAAGTCTTAATAATGTCATAAAGTCAGAGCTCCACTTGTTTTCTCTACAATTTTCTTCTTTTATTGTCTGCTCCCTCACACACTCTCTCTGCTTTTCATTCTCCTTCTTTCTCTCCCTTCATTTTCTGCTTCCCAATAAGCACTTACTGAGCACCTTCTATATTCCAGGCACTATCCAGGTACATCAAGTATAATTGTGAACAAAAGGCAGGAACTTGTGACCAGGCAGGGGCAGACATAAAATTCAATAAATAATAATAATAGATAACAAGTATTCTGACAGGGGAAGTACATTTGAAGAATTCTGATAGCGTTAGCCCACTCTGGTTTCCTGCCTTTCTCACAGGAGAGTAAGAGACAGGATGAAGGAACGGGCACTCTGGCCAGCCTCCCCTTTGCCCATGATCTTGTGCAGAAATATGCAAGGGGTTTATTATCTGACAGCCTGGGTTCAAGACCAGGCTCTGCTATCTAGTATAGTGGCTGGATAAGCAGAGACAAGTTATTTAAATTTTCTCAGTTTAACTTTTGACCTTAAAATAAGAGTCATAATGCATTGGTTGTTGTTCAGTTGGCAAGTCATGTCTGACTCTTCACGGCCCCAAGGACTGCAGTACACCAGGCTTCCCTGTCCCTTGGCATCTCCCAGAGTTTGTCAAAGTTCACATCCATTGCATCAGTGATACTATCTAACCATCTCATCCTCTGTTGCCCTCTTCTCTTTCTGCCTTCAATCTTTCCCAGCATCAGTCTTTGCCAATGAGTTGGCTGTTTGCATCATGTGGCCAAAATATTGGGCTTCAGCATCAGTCCTTCCAACGAGTATTCAGGGTTGATTCCCTTTAAAACTGACTGGTTTGATCTTACTGTCCAAAGGACTCCCAAGAATCTTCTCCTGCATCACAGTTTGAAAGCATCAATTCTTTGGTGCTCTGTCTTCTTTATGGTCCAGCTCTTACAACCATACATGACTACTGGAAAGACCATAGCCTTGACTACATGGACCTTTGTCTGCAAAGTGATATCTTTGCTCTTTAACACGCTGTCTAGGTTTGTCATAGGCTTCCTGCCAAGAAGCAATTGTCTTCTAATTTCATGGTAGCAGTCACCATCCACAGTGATTTTAGAGCTGAAGAAGAGGAAATCTGTTACCACTTCCACCTTTTCCCCTCCTGTTTGCCATGAAGTGATGGGACCATATGCCATGATCTTGGTTTTTCTAATATTTAGTTTTAACCTGACTTTTTCGCTTTTTCTTCTCTTTCACCCTCATCAAGAGGTTCTTTAGTACCTCTTTGCTTTCTGCCATTAAAGTGGTATCATCAACATATGTGAGGTTTTTTAATGTTTCTACAATATACCAGTACTGTGAGAATTAAAGATAATGTAATGTAAAGTGGAAAGCACATAGTCAAAGCTCAAAAAAGTACCTGTTAATGTTACTAGCCATGTAATTTTAGGCAAGACAACCCCTCTGGACTTCAGTTTACTTATCTATAATACAATTATTTGTGAGATCCCTTTAAGAAGTTCTACAAAGACAATAAATTTGCACAAATGCCTAGTTTTGGTCTATTTGTTCCATTTTCTGGGAAACACTGAGAAGATACCTCAGAACTTCTTTTGAGTCCACTAATTCTCTTCTGTTATCCTTGCTCTGGCCCTGAGTTGAAGCTGTTCTGAAATAAGGTGGGGTTCTTCATTTTCTGGAAAACTGGCAATCATCAAGAAACCACCCATTGATCAACGCTTCCCTGACACTGCCTAGAAAGCCTAGCAGATTAGGCTCTGCTTTAAAGAGGATAAACCAAAGATTTATGTCAAGAGGAAAAGTTAACACACTAACTAAATAAATGAGCAAAAAATTCTCAGTAGTCAAACATTTCAATAATAGAAGATATAAAGGATGTTTCAGGTCATCCCCAGTAAGAATAGGAAATAGCTCACATTTTTTTAATTTTCTGGGTTCTATAAATACTTTTAAAATTCATAAAGTGAACATTTTCATACCATTAATTTTTTTTTAATTGGAGGGTAATTGATTTATAAAGTTGTGTTGGTTTCTGCTGTACACCTATGTGAAACAGCTGTAAGTACACATATATCCTCTCCCTCCCACCCCCCATCCCACCCCTCTATACCATTTTAAGCATAAATTTCATCTCCTGTGAGGTATTCTGGTGATCAGGAAAGTGGAGAGACAGTTAAGAACAACTCAAGACAACCTTAGACTTGGAACCCTCCCTTTTCAGCTGCTAAACACCAGAGGAAAGTTCTCCATTATCGCTCTCCTCTAGATGTAGTTTTCTATTTTCTAAGTTCCGTGTCCCAAGTTTTACAAATGCCAGGCTTTGCCCATCTTATTGGGAATATAGAAACTGGGAGAACTTAATGAATCATCGAGTCCAACCTTGAGGCCCAGACCTAATAATGACAATAACGATAATACTACTCATGCAGGTTGTTAGAGAGAAAGATTGAAGAGAGAGTGAAAACATGACCGTTATTCTCTGCTCAGGCTTTAACAATGTTTAGGAACCATTAGTCATCCTCAGTGGTCCAATTTGTGAGGTATTGGATTTGTGCTGTTTTAGAAGCCAAAGAGATCATTGTTTCAGCATTTTCAGTCCATCTCAAGCGTCAGGCCCAACATCACATATTTCTAATTGGTCTTTAATCCTTAAAGCTGGGACTCTAAGAGTTTACTATGGCCCACTAGCTAGCTATATGAACTGCTTTTAAAAACGTGAGCTTAAACTCTCTAAAAAGCTTATCTTAAATAACACTGGAAAGAGCAAGACAAACTGACATCACATGTCTCCTGATAGTATGCCCTCAGATGGAAATAATTCTACTTATGTAGAACTCCTGTCCCCGATACGGAACCTGAAGCTAATCATGAAGAAACATCAGAGAAGCCCAAATTGAGGGATAGTGTACAAAACTACTGACCTGCAGTCTTCAAAATGCCAGTGTCACAGGAGACAAAATATTAAAAGGCTGGGGAACTGTTCCAGATTAGGGTAGACTAAAAGAGACATGATAACTGTAATGCATGATTCATGATTAGACCTTGGGCTGGAAAAACACTATAAAGGACATTATTGGCACAATTGATAAAATTTTGATTCTGGGCTATGTTTGCATGCTGCTGCTGCTGCTAAGTCGCTTCAGTCGTGTCCGACTCTGTGCAACCCCATAGACGGCAGCCCACCAGGCTCCCCCGTCCCTGGGATTCTCCAGGCAAGAACACTGGAGTAGGTTGCCATTTCCTTCTCCAATGCATGAAAGTGGAAAGTGAAAGTGAAGTTGCTCAGTCATGTCAGACCCTCAGCGACCCCATGGACTGCAGCCTACCAGGCTCCTCCGTCCATGGGATTTTCCAGGTAAGAATACTGGAGTGGGGTGCCATTGCCTTCTCCAAGTTTGCATAGTATTATAATATTATAATCACAATAGTATTATAGCAATGTTAAACGTCTTGAGTTTAATAATCATACTAAGATTATGTAAAAGAATAACCTTTTGGTAATACCCATGTAGGGACAAGGGTGCCTGGGCTTTACAACTTACTCTCAGATGGTTAAAAAAAGCAATTGTGTGTGTGTGTGTGTGCATGTGTGCGCTCACACATGTGTATGTATACATAGGGAGATAAAAGATGGTTGCACTGGGCAGGGAGATGAAAAGACATACACAAGAGGATCACTGACTTGTGTCTGGATACATCAGCACGAGCAGGAACTGGGGACAGGTGACACAAGAGTGAGGTTGTCCCTCACGCTTTTGGACACATGACTGGGTCATGGCTGATTTGCAAACAGACCCTCTCTTCTCATTTCATTGAACTAATATTTCAAAATACCTGCTAGACTATCTACAAGCCAAATGGGCAAAATGGCCTCTTTGTTGAATTCCCCGTTCTTTTAAAAGGGTCAGATGTAATTGATGCTCTCAGTACTATGTGTCATGTGCCAGGCACATACCAACTCATAAAAATGTCCTAAGGCATTAATTATCACAGCCAAGGAGAGTAAAGACAGCAGCTCCTGCTAATTGTCAAAATCCCCTCTGTGACTGCACACTGCCACACACCCAGTCAGTGCTTAAGAAACATGAATTGGCGATGAAAGTTACTATTCTTCCTCTTTGCAGGCTGCAGCAGTGATTAAGTAGGGGAGGACACCTCAAAAATCCCCTCTGCCTGCTCAGGCTCAAACACTCTAGCAGCTCGTGGATCCCAAGCAAGCGGTGGCCGCCCGGCAATAGCGATCAGCAATTCTGTTTGATTTAGGAAGTGCTAATCAATAACAAGTTCAACTTGGTGAACTGCACAGGCTTAATCATTTTGCATCTGGTACCCAGGACTGACACACCCCAGCTGGAAGGGAGGGAGACAGGCAGGAAAGGCGGGAAGGAGAAGTAGGGGGTGGGGGAAATGGGAAAACAAATCCATGAAAAACCCAGTAAACCTCTTTCTTGAGTTAAAAATCGTTTCAACTTTCAAAGACAAAATCTCACCCCCAAGTGAAAGACATGACTTAAATGCAAAGGCAAGCGAAGATAAACAAAAGGCCCTGTTCAGATCTTCCAGAGGTTATCCGTCATTGTCAAGGCTTTCTTTACACATCATAATGATTCCAAGCACCCTGCCAGGTGGTCTCAGATACTATTTCTTTATCTTATAGTTTTTCCCCCCCTTTTTATTTTCTCCAGTAAACAGCAGTTTACAACACAAGCTTTGACTGTAATTTTCATCAAACTGCAACCTGTGCAGGTTTGTGAGAGACACATTATTACTTAAATCCAGCTGTAATGCTCTTTTACCTTCAAGGGCCATTCCTTTTATTCATTCTGTCAGCTGTGGATGGCAAGATAACAATTAGCCTGCAAGTTTAAAT
Source organism: Bos indicus x Bos taurus (assembly GCF_003369695.1). Lineage (NCBI taxonomy): Eukaryota > Metazoa > Chordata > Mammalia > Artiodactyla > Bovidae > Bos > Bos indicus x Bos taurus. Next base: position 109,367,231 of record NC_040076.1, read on the forward strand.
TAGAAATAAAATGCAGGGGATTGCATGGAGGGTGTGTTCAGACTCCCCTCCAGTAGATTCCCACTACCCAACCCAGGCGGCTGGATGGTTTGAGGGACCCAGCTTATGCCCTGAAGCAAGGAGCCTACCCCATGGAGGTAAATATGCAGTTGTAAACCAGGCTGATGCTCCAAATGCCTGTCCATCTGAAGAAGTTAAGCACTTGCCAAGACTCAAGATGTGGGGTGAGGGAAAAGGAAGGAATATTGAGAGCAGGAAACCTGATCAAGAATGTTCAGAACAAAAGGCCAGAGGGGAGAGCCTGGTCTGGTTTCCTGAGCCTCTGGGCCTCCCGGGGCTCCAGGCTCATGTCACAGATGCCTCTGATCACAAGAGCAAGGATGTAGGAAGGGAGGGAAGGAGAGATTTTAATGGGCCCCGAGAAGCCAGGATTCCAATGAAGAAAAATGTTGAACTAATTTTCTGAGCTATTTCAATGTGAATATTTGAGGACTAGGTCATCTCTCATTGTGAAAATGGAAACAGATCCATTTATGTAGTGATGACTTGGCACTTTTCTTGGGCTTTAGTCAAAATTAGTTGTTTTCTGACAAAATTCAATGCTATTTCCTGTTAAAACACTCAAGAAAATAGGAATTAATCCTGTCTTGGAGACAGTATTTCATTTGGTGGGGAAACACTAGAGGCATTTCCAGGAACAAGGCAAACTTGCCTACTCTTGTCATCACTAATCAATTTGTTGTTGTTGGTAGTTTAGTAGCTAAGTCGTGTCCAACTCTTTGTGACCCTATGGACTGTACCAGGCTCCTCTGTCCATGGAATTCTCCAGGCAAGAATATTGAAGTGGGTTGCCGTTTGCTTCTCCAGGGATTTAATGTGTTACTGCTGGCATTAGCCAAAGCAACTAGACAAGAGAACTCAATGAAGGCAAGAGATTTGGAAACAAAGAAGTAAAACTAACTCTATTTTAAGATGACCTAATAGTATATCTAAAACCCTAGAGAATTAATAACAACACTAATTCAAATGTTTATAAGACTAACATATAGAAGTCAACAGCCTTAATAAACACAAATAATAGCTAGAGGATATAAACTAGGAAAAGCCCCAAGTTTAGGAAGGGCTTTTAATAATCTTAACAAGAAGTGTGCAAAACTCTAAAGATGAAAACTATAGAATACTTCTGAAAGACACACAAGCAGATGCTAATAATGGAAAGATATCTCTTATTGTACGAGCTTCTCTGGTGGCTCAGTGGTAAAGAATCCGCCTGCCAAGCAGGAGATGCTGGTTCAATCCCTGGGTCAGGAAGATACCTTGGAGAGGAAGTTGTGACTCCGTTCAGTATTCTTGCCTGGGAAGTCCCATGGAGAGAGAAGTCCGTCGGGCTACTGTCCACTTGGTCACAAAGAGTTGAACACAACTTAGCAACTTAGGTCCCCACTTGAAGAGCACCTTGGCAGTTCCCATGACTGCTGGTTCATCAAGTATCACTAGTTCCTTGAACAATCTAGTCTCATTGTATTATAAACATGATGAGATTTTATACTGTCCAACAAATGCCCAACAATAACACATCGAGCCTCCCTGCCAGCGGAGAACCAGGCTTCCTTAATATCCTTTGGCCATTTTCTTTAGTTGTCGGTCACTTTTACTTATTAGAACAGTCTCATTGATATATTTAAAACCCAGTGCTGCTTATTTTAAATCTTCAACCTCTTATCTGATGCAAAGTGTTTCTCCTCCTCTCTCTCTACAGAACTTGTTGTTAGGAAGAACTTGTCACAGAGATTCACACTCCACCTTCCCCTCTCTTCTTCCTTCCCTTGAGTTGTATGGGGAAGAGGTAAAGTAAAACAGCAAAGTTCCTTCCTGCAGGATTAGGTGAGGGGGCAGTAGACTTCTCTCTGTGATTTTTGCTGTTTTTCTGGCCCACACCACTGAGCTGTTGATCTTGCCTCCACGCGGCAGGATCCAGATGCTGAACTCTCATGAAACACGTGTGTGGATTCTTTGAAGGACTCCACTGGGACCTGAGCCCTGAGTAGTTGCCTGTTGTGGGAGGTGCCACCAAGACAGCTCAACGCATCCACTCTCTATGACGTCCCCTCAGTTCTCATAGACCAACAGTGGGATATTTGTCATGCCCAGTGGTGAGAATGCCACTGCTTCTCTCAGTCCTGTCTTCTCTCTCCTGCCTCTTTCTCTACACCCTGGAGTAGTAGGTGCCCTGCAAATCCAAGTCCTCACCCCCAATTTCCATAAGAGAAGACCATAAGGTTTTGCCTTAATTTATGTGTGGAAGAGAAGGAAAATCATTCTGACAGATGCCCAGAAAGCCCTATCATTATCTTTCTTCTTCCCTTGGCTTTCCTGGTGGATATTGGAGAAGTTTAAAGAGAGAGAGGATAGTATATCTTTGTGAGCTTTGTATTCTCCAAATACCCTTCCCACCTCTGCCTGTTCTTCCCTTAGGTTCACCAGGGTGGTAGCAGTTAGAGAAAAGATCTGTTTCTCAGCCTTGGTGCCTCTCAATATGTCTTCCTGGGAGGTAGCCGGTCACAACTTCTATGACATCATGGTGGTTACAAGGAATGTGGGGACTTAATGTTTTTTGTCCTTAGCTTTAGGCCTTAGCCACAATTCTGATACTACGGTAAAAATAAAATAGAACATGTGCATGGCAGACTACCCATCAATTCTTCTCCTTAATATGCATCGTGGAGAAGTTCTCACAGATGTGCATGAAGAGACAGCTACAGGAATATTTCTAGCAGTATTGTTTTTAACAATCCAAATTTCACAATAATGGAGCAGATAAATAAAATGTGGAAGCTGGTTTGGTATTCAGCCAGGTATGCACAGGTACATATAGGCGTGCACAGGGACCTAAAAATTCTATTGTTCATGATGAGCACCTATGTGTGTTGGTTGGTGCCTGAGCCATGGAAGTTGTAAGTTATTTTGAACATCACTTCCTGATGGTTTGATTGAGCACAAGTATAGCAATGAAAATTAATGAACTAGGTAACTATGAATCAGCATGGACAGAGCTCAAATGTGAGCTCAAAGGAGAAACTGTAGAAAAAAAATGATACTGTTTGTATATAATTTTAAAAACATACAAAAGAATGCTATTGATTGTATATATGTATACATTATATTATATACTTATACAATATTTTAATATAGCATTTATGTAATATATACTATATAAATAAAAATATAGGTATAAAACATGAATAGGAAATGCAAAACCAAATTCCTGATGGTGGTAGCCTCTGAGGAGAGGGAGCTTAATTAGAGAATAGTAGAGAGGGGGCAGTGTCATCATCAGTTTTGTTTTATTTCTTTAAAAAAAATGAGAGATCTGGACAGCAAAAAAAAAAAAGAGCAATGAGAGAAAAATAGGTGAAGTGGACTTAATCAAAATTAAAAACTTGTGCTTTGAAGGACATTTTTAAGAAAGTGAAAAAACAACCTACCTAGAGAATGGGAGGGAATATTTGGAAATGATATATTTGAAAAGAGTTTAACATACAGAATATATAAATAATTCTGGCAAGTGTGTTAAGTTGCTTCAGTCCTGTATGACTCTTTGTGACCCGGTAGACTGTAACCCACCAGGCTCCTTTGTCCTTGGGGATTTTCCAGGCAAGAATACTGGAGTGGGTTGCCATTTCCTTCTCCAGGGGTCTTCCTGACCCAGGGATCAAACCTGCATCTCCTACACTGGCAGGCACTAGCAAGCAGATTCTTTACCACTGAGCCACCAGGGAAATCCATTTGAAGCAGTTTTTGATAATGGTGCTGATTGTACAATATTGTGCTGATTGTAAATGTAAGTAATGCCACTGAATTGTGCACTTGAAAACAATTAAAATGGCAAATTTATATGAAATATTTTACCAAAATTTTTAGCAATTGATAATATAATATACTAAACCCAATAAATTGTACATTTTAAATGAGTGAATTGAATGGTATGTAAATTATATCTCAAAAAAACTTTTAGAGAAAGATATGAAGAAAATACGATAAAATGTTTATTAATCCTCGGAGATGGGTATAAGGAGTATTTGCTTTAGTATTCACTATACTTGTCTAAATGTTCAAAAACATTTTTCTAAATTAAAAAAGAAAACAATTCAAAGAGCCAGTGGGTACAGAATGATATCCAAAAGAGGGAGATAAAACAGACAAACTTCATCCTGTTTGCATTTGAAAATGGAGGTGCATCTTTAAGCAAACCATCTGCTTACCTAGTGTTTATCTTACAACCATGAAAAAAGAAAATATTGCTCTGAGAAAGGATTTCTACTTCCTCTATTTTTCCCTTGAACTATAAAACTGATAAGAGGCTTTGTTGTTCAGTTACTCAGTTGTGTCTGACTCTTTGTGACCCCAAGGACTGCAGCACCCCGGGCTTCCCTGTCCTTCACTGTCTCCTGGAATTTGGTCAAACTCATGTCCATTAAGTTGATGATGCCATCCAATCATCTCACACCCTGTCATCTCCTTCTCCTCCCGCCTTCAATCTTTGCCAGCATCAGGGTCTTTTCCAACGAGTCAGTTCTTCACATCGGGTGGCCAGAGTACTGGAGTTTCAGTTTCAGCATCAGTCTTTCCTGTGAATATTCAGGGTTGATTTCCTTTAGGATTGACTGGCTTGATCTCCTTGAAGTCCAAGGGAGCCTCAAGAGTCTTCTCCAGGACTACAGTTCAAAAGCATCAATTCTTCTGGAGGTCCTTATCTGATAAGATTTGCTACGAAGGGAGAGAAATCATTCTTAGCTGGTGGGAGAGGGGAAAGCAGGTCAGCAGCATGTGGAGGGTGTTCACATGTTCACTCATTGCACCCAGGATGCCAAGGTACCCATAATGCTCTTCCAGGGAACTCTGACATCACCACTCTCCCCTCTGCCCCATTGAGTCATCCTGATCTCAAGCAGTGCTTCAGTGATACTCCATACAGGATGCCAGAGGCTAGTTCACAGGCTGCTGGAGGAAGGGATAGACCTGCCTGCCTTCCTACTTGGAAATGTGGGGCAAGTAGGAGGAAAACGGTGCTCTTAAGAGGTATTTCTGGTCAAATGTGTGGCTTATTGAGGCTCATGGTGCATATAAGGATGAGTTGGGTTTCGGGAAAAAACAGTTAAAAAAGCTGTACTTCCAGCTTTCTGGTAGGTCTTCAGGAAACCCCTGTGTGGAACCTGAGATTCTCCTAGCAGGTGCCACTCTGCTCCAAGACTTTCTTCTTTGATAACTTGCCTGTTTCCTAAAGTGACAGAAACTTACAGACCTGAAATATACAGCTTGTTGATGGTGCCAGTGCTATGTTTGATAAGTTAGCACTGGGAACTATATTCAATATCCTGTAATTAACTATAATGGAAAGTATATGAAAAAGAATATATATATATATATACAACTGAGTCATTTTGCTGTATAGCAGAAATTAACCACATTTAATAAATGTGGTTAAATAAAAAACTTTACAGTAAAATTTTTGAAAAATCCCAGTCCTTTAAAAGCTTGTATAAATACAAATCACAAACTATCTTTTCAAACATAGCATGGTGACTAGCCACTGGGGAACCATGGTGCTGAAAAAGGCATTATTTCATTCTTTTTATGGCTGAGTAGTATTCCATGGTATATATATACCACATCTTCTTTATCCATTCATCTGTTGATGGGCATTTAGGTTGTTTACATGTCTTTTGTGGCTATTGTGAATAGTGCTGCTATGACCATAAGGGTACATGTGTCTTTTTGAATTATATTTTTGTCTAGGTATATGCCCAGTAGTGGGATTGCTGGATAAATAGTAACTCTATTTTAGTTTTTTGACGACCTTCTATATTGTTTTCCAAAATTCTCCAAGCCAGGCTTCAGCAATATGTGAACCATGAACTTCCAGATGTTCAAGCTGGTTTTAGAAAAGGTAGAGGAACCAGAGATCAAATTGCCAACATCCGCTGGATCATGGAAAAAGCGAGAGAGTTCCAGAAAAACATCTTTTTCTGCTTTATTGACTATGCCAAAGCCTTTGACTGTGTGGATCACAATAAACTGTGGAAAGTTCGGAAAGAGATGGGAATACCAGACCACCTGACCTGCCTCTTGAGAAATCTGTATGCAGGTCAGGAAGCAACAGTTAGAACTGGACATGAAACAACAGACTGGTTCCAAATAGGAAAAGGAGTACATCAAGGCTGTATATCGTCACCCTGCTTATTTAACTTATATGCAGAGTACATCATGAGGAATGCTGGACTGGAAGAAACACAAGCTGGAATCAAGATTGCCGGGAGAAATATCAATAACCTCAGATATGCAGATGACACCACCCTTACGGCAGAAAGTGAAGAGGAACTAAAAAGCCCTCTTGATGAAAGTGAAAGAGGAGAGGGAAAAAGTTGGCTTAAAGCTCAACATTCAGAAAACAAAGATCATGGCATCTGGTCCCATCACTTTATGGGAAATAGATGGAGAAACAGCGGAAACAGTGTCAGACTTTATTTTTCTGGGCTCCAAAATCACTGCAGATGGTGACTGCAGCCATGAAATTAAAAGACGCTTACTCCTTGGAAGGAAAGTTATGACCAACCTAGATAGCATATTCAAAAGCAGAGACATTACTTTGCCAACAAAGGTTTAGTCAAGGCTATGGTTTTTCCTGTGGTCATGTATGGATGTGAGAGTTGGACTGTGAAGAAGGCTGAGCGCCGGAGAATTGATGCTTTTGAACTGTGGTGTTGGAGAAGACTCTTGAGAGTCCCTTGGACTGCAAGGAGATCCAACCAGTCCATTCTGAAGGAGATCAGCCCTGGGATTTCTTTGGAAGGAATGATGCTAAAGCTGAAACTCCAGTACTTTGGCCACCTCATGCGAAGAGTTGACTCATTGGAAAAGACTCTGATGCTGGGAGGGATTGGGGGCAAGAGAAGGGGATGACAGAGGATGAGGTGGCTGGATAGCATCACTGACTCGATGGACGTGAGTCTGAGTGAACTCCGGGAGTTGGTGATGGACAGGGAGGCCTGGCGTGCTGCGATTCATGGGGTCGCAAAGAGTCGGACAGGGCTGAGCGACTGAACTGAACTGATACTGTTTTCCGTAGTGGCTGCACCAGTTTACATTCCCACCAACAGTGTAGGAGACTTTCCTTTTCTCCATACCCTCTCCAGCATTTATTATTTGTAGAGCTTTTAATGATGGCCTTTTTGACTTGTGTGAGGTGATATCTCATTGTAGTTTTGATTTGCATTTCTCTAATAATTAGCGATAAGGAGCATCTTTTCTTGTGCCTACTGGCAATCTGTATGTCTTCTTTGGAGAAATGTCTGCTTACGTCTTCTGCCCATTTTTTCAATGGGGTTGTTTGTTTTTTTATTATTAAATTGTAGGAACTGTTTTTATATTTTGGAAACTAAGCCCTTGTTGGTTGTATCATATCACTTTTAGATATTTTCTTCTAGTCCGTAAGCTGTCTTTTCATTCCGTTTATGGTTTGCCTTACTATGCAAAAGCTTATCAGCTTGATTAGGTCCCGTGTGTTTATTTTTTATTTTAACCCTATTGCCTTGGGAGACTGACCCAAGAAAATAAGGGAATGCTTTGCTTATGTTTTCTTCTAAGAGTTTTATGGTGTGTTTTCTTATATTCCAATCTTGAAGCCATTTTGAGTTTATTCTTGTGTATGGTGAGAGGATGTGTATTAATACATGTGACTGTCCAACTTTTCCAATACCACTTGCTGAAGAGGCTATTTTCCCCCATTGTATATTCTTGTCTCATTTGTCAGTTAAAGGATTGGGATTTATTTTGGCCATAGAATCCTGGTTCCCTTTGAGCCTCACTGATGAGCAGTGAAGGACCTAGTTTGGAGATCATGAAGCTGCCAGAAAGGCTCCACCCACCCGCCCTCCTATACATTCAACAAGCCTTGTTCCCCTGCCCAAGCAGAGAGAAATCACACCCCCCGAGAGTCCTTCTGTGCCAGGCCCTCCTTCTCCTCCTCCACAGGCACTGAAGGCAGCTTGTGTTTCACTCACAACATATGGGTCTGGCTTCCATGTGCTACAGTCCACTCATTTAGAGAAAAAGCAGCTGCTATAGCAGCACCTCCTGGACTAGAAAGTCAATTCTTAGTTGTCAAGAGAAGTTATGATAAGATCAGAAACATCCATGTTAAATGTATTATTTTATGTATGTGTGTGTGCGTGTGTGCGTGTGTGTGTGTGTGTGAGTGCTCACTCAGTCGTGTTCAACTTTTTGCAACCCTATGGATCATAGCCCATCAGGCTCCTCTGTCCATGCGATTCTCCAAGCAAGAATACTGGAGCAGGTTGCCATGCCCTCCTCCAGGGGATCTTCCCAACCCAAGGATTGAACCCTCATCTCTTACATCTCTCCTGCATTGGCAGGTGGGTTCTTTACCACTAGCACCACCTGGGAAACCCCTATTTTTATGTATGAGCTTAGTTGCTCAGTCGTTTCCAACTCTTTGTGACTGCATGGACTGTAGCCTGCTGGCCTCCTCTGTCCGTGGGATTCTCCAGGCAAGAATACAGGAATGGTTTGCCGTGCCCTCCTCCAAGGAATCTTCCCAACCCAGGGATCAAACCCAGGTCTCCCATATTTTGGGCAGATTCTTTACCATTTGAGCCTCCAGAGGAAGCCCAAGAATATTGGAGTGGGTAGCCTATCCCTTCTCCAGGGGATCTTCCCGGAGATCCAGGAATCAAACCAGGATCTCCTTCATTGCAGGTGAATACTTTACCAGCTCAGCTACCCAGGAAGTCCATGTATAGCTGCTTCCAAATAAACTAGTACCATGTCTAGGTTACAGAAGCCTTCACTGAGTAGAAATTATTTAAATATACCTTAAGATACAAGAATTAAATCTTTTGGAAGAGGCAGTATACACACACACACAATATCTGACATCAAAAGTAAGAATAACTTTCCCTGGCTCTGCTATTTTTCCTAGGAACTTCATAGAAATAGGGATTAACAACAATAACAAACATCTTTATAGGCCTCATCAAAAATGGCAAATTGAATGAGTTTAGCTGGTATGTTTCAAATATTTAACCATTTTGTGCATAACTTCACATTACTTTGCTGACACCAGAGACATTAAGATATGCCAGGAGTTGGCTGCAGTGTTTGCTTTTTTGAATACCAAGAACAGCTCTGTGTGTTACAGCATCCTCTCTCCACCTATGGACTTGAGGCTTTGACATATATTCCAGAGACTTGAGACTAAAGAGAGAAGAAAGCAAGTTTGCAAAGTCACGTGCACAGGGATCAGGCGATTGTTAGGAAAAGCACAGAGGCCCAGGGATTGAATCTAGCACTCATCACTTACTAACTAGACGTTGGGAAGCAAGTTTCTTATGTGAAGCAGAGGTAATATCATGGTGCCTGTGTGTGTGCTAAGTCACTTCAGTCATGTCTCTTTTTGGCCCAATGGGCTACAGCCCACCAGGCTCCTCTGTCCATGGGATTCTCCCAACTGGAGTGGGTTGCCGTTCCTTCCTCCAGGGGATCTTCCCAACCCAGGGATCAAATTCCCGTCTCTTGCATCCCCTGCATTGGAAGGCAGGTCCTTTACTACCAAGCCACCTGGGAAGCTCAACATCATGATGGGCACATGAGTTCAATTGCTAAGGCTGGTGTAACAAGCTACCGCAAACAGGATGACTTAAAACAACAGAAATCTATTCTCTCATGGATCGGGAGCCAAAAGTCCAAAATCAAGATGTCGGCAGGGCTGGTTCCTTCTGGAGGCCCTGAGATAGAATCTGTTCCATACCTCTCTCCTAGCTTTTGGTGGTTGCTGCAAATCTTCAGCATTCTTTGGCTTGTAACTGGATCACTCCAATCTCTGTTTCTCTCATCACAGAACCTTTTTCCCTATGTATATCCTCAGTGTCTATATCCAGTCCATCTTCTCCTTTTTCTTATAAGGACACTTGTCACAGACTGGATTTAGGACTCACCCTAAACTAGTTGTACCTCATTTTAACTTGATTACATCTATAAAGACTCTATCCCCAAATAAAGTCATATTCACAGGTGTTGGGGCTTAGGACTTGAATGTATCTTTTTTTGAGGGGGTACACAGTTCAGCTCATCATACCATGCCATGCACATGTAAGTATTTTAATTGCCATGAACTTGCATTTTATTTGACAATTCAGGAAAGTATTTAAAACAGTGCCTAGCTCATAGTAGGTATTCAATAAATGCTCTTTTTTCTGCGGATAATATGATAGGATTACCATCAGATTGTATATCCAAATTATAGGCATGAAACTATTAATTACCTGGAAATCTGTGAATTTCCAAAGAGTCTTTTCATCTTATTTAGGGATATAATGGAAAAGCCACACTAAGATTTAAAGAAATCTCTGAGACTCAGCTATTCCTTCTAGTGGAATTAAAATAGCCTTCAACTTGAAAAAACAATGTGCTACAAATGTTTATCACAGCAACCATCTCTGTCACGGGAACAAATTTGGCCTTTCATGTCTCTCTACTTATTGGTAAATATTGAATGGCAGTTAGTCAATGAGACCAATAGTGCTTTAGTAATAGTCACAAAAACCTATTGAGGAGAAACCATAGAAACAGCATGTTTTTAAAGGTTCATAAAGGGTTAAGAAATATAGCAGAAGTATAAAAATGTAATAACCACACTGATATCAGAAAAATATAGGCAGATTTTCTAAAAATTTCAATTGAATTAATTCAAAACTTAACCCAGAATAAGAACAGAGCAATATGCCAGATTCTTTGGCTAAATCCTTCATTGTCAAACTCTTGAATTACTGCAAAGACCTCAAAATCTCAGAATAATGATGATATAGAGCAGTAGTTTCTATCACTGCAGAAAACGTACAGAGCTATAAATCTTATTATAATATAACAGGGTTCTAGAAATGCATAAAGTTCTTTTAAATACCAACTCAGCTAGTTGGTGAAACATAGTATCTATAATTTACTGGCAAAAAAACTAAGGTGAATGACCTCACTATAATCATAGCAGAGGAAGAGTGGATTTGCTTAGCTAATTACACTACAAAGACTGATTTGATCTACAACCTCCTCTGTAATATTTATTTTTAATGAAATATACAAAAGTTTTAAACATCTTGTCAGCCTTATAACTGTTTCCCCCAGGACTATTTAAAGATCAAAAAAGGAAATTTCAAACATGCGGTCTGGTAGGGGGAAAAAAACAAGTAAATAAACAACAACAACACAAAGAGCTGTATCTTACAGCAGGCAAACACACTGATGCTCAATTGCATCTGACTCCTTGTGACTCCACATACTATAGCCCACCAGGCTTCTCTGTCCATGGGATTCTTCTGGCAAGAATACTGGAGTGGGGTACCATTTCCTCCTCTAGGGGATCTTCCTGATCCAAGGATCAAACCCATGTCTCCTAAGTCTCCTGTATTGACAGATAGATTCTTTACCACTAGTACCACCTGGGAAGCCCTTGGTGGCTCAGATGGTAAGGAACCTGCCTGCAATGCAGGAGACACAGGTTTGTTTCCCAGGTCGGGAAGATGCCCTGGAGAAGGAAAATGACTACCCACTCCAGTATTCTTGTCTGGAGAATTCCACGAACAGAGGAGCCTGGTGGGTTACAGTCCATGGAGTTGCAAAGAATCAGACACAAATGAGCAGCTAACCTTGTAGGCAAGCCACCAGCTAATACATTATTCTACACTCGCCAACTCATTCCTTCCTTCATCAGTCCAGTTATTTTTTTTTAATATCTTGAAATTATGGGCTTGGCAGAGTCCACCTGTCCCATTTGCCTTTTGATACTGTATTTCCAGGCTCATGAGCTTCCTCTATTTAGCACAAACATTTATAAAGTTTCCAAAGTACTCTGTCCCTTTGCATTCTGATCTTCAGTGCTGCTCCTGAGCTGTCCAACACCAGGTAGACACACAATCAATACTACTTATCAATGCTGATGATTCCTGGCCTTCTTCGTTTGTCCCTTTCTTTTGCTGGGAATACCACTTCAGGATTCAGCTCATCCATGGGAAATTTATTCAGCCCCTCTCCTTGCCCTGCTGTTGACACAGACCAGCTAAAATCCATTTAAGACAGCAGTGAGTTCACCAAGAATTTTAAGGCAGCAGTTTCCTGAAAGCTGACCTATTGAAAAAATCTGAGTATGGGGAAATGCACCCAATGCAAGAAGTTTCGTACATGTCACTCATTACCTTGATGCTCCCATTCCTATCTTTAAGGATTCAATCCAATTGCAGAAAGGAAGTTCTTCTGCAGAAAGAAAACAAATAAACAAACAAACAAACAAACCTACGTCCACATGGACTTTCCCAAAGCACAAGTTGGATGACTTTGCCTGGTACACAGTCATCTGGGATTTCAGTTTATAAGGATAACATCCCCAATGAAAATAAGATATGAATAACAGAAAGAAAGAAGAGGCCAAATCCACCACCACCACCACACACACACAAACTGCTGGGATGCACACAGGCATCAAGTGACTTTGCACATCCAGAAAGGAAGAGTTTCTTCCACCCAGGAGTGGAAATCTCAAACATCAGGACAGCCTGGTCCAATACCAGATGTTTGGTAGCTCTTTGGGAGGGGGCTGGGCCTCATCAGCTGCTCCAGTTGTGGTTGGAAACCACTTTTCCTTGAATGAATGGGCTAGAATATGTGCAGTGGGTACTGCCCAAGATATCGGAAAATTGTTGAGGCTTAAAACAGTATCAGAGGATGCGGAAGTCAAACTCCTGACCCAAAAGAGTCAGTGTGAAGGAGTTAGGACCCAGCCAAGGGCTCAGGGACCCTGGAGATGGAGGGGCACTCCATAAGGCCCTTAGAAGGAAGTGTCCTCTGGCCTGGCCCTCCTCCTTCCCATGCTCTCTAGACTGGGTTGAGAAGGGGTGAGGTAATAATATCTGGATCTGGAACAGTCATGAGGGTGGGAAGAATGCTGTGACTGGGAACTGATAGTTAGGGAGGTACAACTTGTTCCTCAATGAGATTGGGGGAAAAGAAAAACAAGCATTAGGAAAACAAAACCTTCTCTTAGCATATTCCTTTACAAAAGTGTTGCTCACTGAGAATCCAGCAGCCCAGTGGGTGGGATTGTGCTCATGCATATTTCACACCCAAAATCTTGGCATATGGAGAAGATGCTACCACCCACCACTGACAGACCACGGGTGCTGAGTGTTAGCTTCAGATGTTTTAAGGAACCCTGGTCACCCAGTTACACTCTCGATCTTGGTTCTTTTTGATTCCGTGTCCTTTGTTTTTTTTTTTAAACAAATATCTGGTTGGCATAAATGCTTATGAAATAGGTTGAAACAAACTGGTTAAATATTTATATTGAAACTCTTCCTTCGAAGTATTTAACATATTCTAGCTAACTAAACTTATTGACCAAGTACATTTATAAATGTTTGTGTGTTTATAACATTTTTACCACCAAATGGCTAGGATCTGCTCTGATTTAATATGGTATACTGAAGTTTAGCCTTCCTTTACCAAGGAGAGTTGTTCATTATTTCAAGGCAATTGTTTATGCACTTGAAAGTGGGTTTGCTGAGCCTGGGTCCTCAGTGTTATGTGTTAAGATTTGAAAAAGGCAAATTCACTTGCATAAATGCAAATTAATTATTTAGGGAGGAAAGGCTTAATCAAGACAGTGGGCTACTTCAATAATCAGACCAGAAAAGAAAGCTAACAGCAGCATAATCCATAGTTACCTATTGTTCTTCCTTCTCTTCAAATATCAGAATTAGGTCTCTAACCCTGAAAAATACACGCAGAAATGCACAGAGGACCCACATATTCTTCAGAGGACCTGCTACTCACCCCTTTATCCCATCCCTTTCCATTATTCCAGCCAAAAGACTCAGAGAAGATCACTTACAGCATTTTAGAACCAACAATCCACTTGGTCATTCCTCAAGGCTCCAAAAAATAGACCTTTGAACAATGACAGCTGGAAGATCCTGAGGCATCAGACACGGCTAATAGAGGATTCTCCTCCTGTTTTCAGAGGTCTTTGAAAACCAAAAGGCATAGTTCGCAGCACCACATGTGACAAGACATTTATTTTCATCTATTTGCTGTAAGCTGCTGAAAACTAGAAATATCAAATTAGATCAAATGTTTTAAAATAGGTTAAAATCGATCCTTCCCTTGCATTTTGGTTCTGCCCAAGCCGTCCTCAGTTTGGGGCCACCAGAGCATAAATATATATTTCATCACAAGAGGGAAAGAAAAGCTCCTAATGGTGATAATTACTGCCACCAAGCTAGAAGGCTAATTGTCAGAGGGGTTCACTCCTCTCTGCAGTAAAATGCATTTCACTCTGATGAAGGGCTGGGCAGGAGTGCCCAGTGTCTTTGGGCAGAACCGGTTTTTCCTTTCTGTGCTTTCAGGATGTTTAAAATCTTGTCATCTACAGACACAGACTAATCAGATAAAAGCCCAGTGAGAATATTGTCAAACAAAGGCATTATTAGGTATTTTTGTTTGGTTTGGTCCCTGCCAACCCTCTTTGAGGAAAGGAAAACGTGGAAACCCGCAGGACACAGAGCCCTCCTGATGGCCTTGACCTGGATTGCTGCTGCGTATTTATTGCTTTTATTTTTCTGACTCTGATCCAAGGGTAAGTAGCACCTTTCTTAAAGAAACTCCAAGCCCTTGACGGCCTTTCTCTCGTCATTAATCCTCACAACTTCCCTGAGAAGCAGGGAAAAGACAGCACTTGGCACCCTCCTTTTATAGCAGAAGAAGCTGAGGTTTGGGAAGGTTAAGTGACTTGCCCAAGGTTATTTAGCAAATTAGGAGAGGCCACTGGGGAATAGAGCTCTGGGTTCTTAGGTTCTGGGGCTGCAGCCAGGAAACACCAGCCACAAAGAGGCTTTTTTGTGCTTGATTTTGTTGACATACCTATTTGTGCAGAGAATAAGTCAATGTTTCAGTACTTTCTCTGTCTTCCCCCTTTGTCACACACACACACGCACACACACACATCAACCATCTGGGAAGTATATAGCCTGGATTAGAACTTGCAAATAAGCTCACCGATCTATTGCAATGGTTTCAATGTCTTCTATTGTTTTAGACCTTATTGCTTGGAGGTGTCACTCTTATTTCCTGTCCTCACTCTGAGAACTGGGCTCATAAACCTCATTATGGCCATATTTAAAGGGTTGGTAAAAGAACAACTACTCCATTGATATGGACCTTCTTTTAAAAAAAAAAAAAAAAGCTTTAAAGAAGATTTATTGCTGTCATCAGCAGGGGAGAATAAAGGTGGGGTGTCATTCGTGGAAAAGAATGGACGTCCTCCAAATCCAGGTGCCTGTGCAGGCGGCATCTGGTTGGCATGTAGGAATGGGACTTGAGGAAGCGGTGCCTTAAGCTCAGGAGTGAGTAGTGTCGAGGTAGGGGGAAGAAAGAAACCACATCTTAAAGAACAAATTTTTCTACTCAGTCATAGAGCTAGGAATAGAATAATGACAGGCTAGAAGTTTAAAAAGGTGAACTCAGAGAGAGAAACTGCCTGTGGGGAGAAGTGACCTGTCCTGAGGAAGGAGGGACAGGCATATCAAAGTCTGGGAGGAAAGAAAAGAATACCATGTTTAGGGCAAGTAGTGCCTCCTTGCTTGTTACACGCAGGGTTTATAAGTACAATAGATCCTTTGGTAAAATGCTTGTACCTCCAGGGTTGAGGTGTTTTTTTTTTTTAATTTTTCGAATTGCAAGTGCTCCATCTAGTGGTCTGTTCCTGAAACAAAAAGCTCACGGTGTGACTGATGTCATCCTTTGGATGCAAATGATTTAGTTCAAGACTTTGCTTTTTAATGACTAATGCATGCATCAATCATAACAAGCTATTGAGCGTTTAACTTCCGGCAGGCACAGTTGGCACTGGCTTCCAAGAACTAAAAGTATTTGTATATTGGTAATTTAAATCAGCATTTTTTCCACTGCTTAGATCAACTTCCCTGACTCGTTATTATTCAAAATTTAATTACCTAGACATTGTTTCTGGGGTGAATAAGATAGTCCCTCAGAAAATTTACCAAAATTAATGCTTACATTCAACATGTATTCTACTGTGAAAATGAAGGAGGGTCCGGCATTCATTTGGCATCTGGTGAGCAAACAGGATGAAGCTCTTTGAGTGTAGTTTCCTTGAGAGGCCTTGCTGTGCAGGAGAGGGGAGGAGTCAGACCACCTCTGAGGAGGTGCGGGCACCTGGTGTGGCAGCACTTCAGACTACAGCAGTGTTCTCAAAGCGTGAGGATATCCTGCTGATTGTATCTCAGAAAAGTTCTTCTCGATGATAGAACGATGACACAAGGTGTAATAATGGAATTAGATCCAGAATCCATTTTCATTTAGTCCCACTAGGTCTTGAACATCTCTGAAGCTTGCCAATCATCCTTTATAATCAAAGAGGACAGGTGCCAGCTGCTTTTCTTTGCCCAGGCAGCAATATCTAGTTAGAATTCCATGTAATTATATTTCACATTGTCTTTAACTAATTTTCTGTCAGTGGTAAATGATACTACTTTTTCATTAGGTGATGATCAAAAATCTCTTTTTAAAAATAAGTTTCTTTACATGTATATTATCATATGTGAAATAGATCACCAGTCCAGGTTCGATGCATGAAACAGGGTGCTCAGGGCTGGTGCACTGGGATGACCCTGAGGGATGGGATGGGGAGGGAGGTGGGAGGGGGGTTCAGGATAGGGAACACATGTACACCCGTGGCTGATTCATGTGAATGTATGGCAAAAAACCACCACAATATTATAAAGTAATTAGCCTCCAATTAAAAATTTTAAAATGCAAAAAAAAGTTTCTTTAAATAAGAATGCTAGACTACTTAAAGAAAAGCTAATAATATAGGGCATATATGAATATAGGAGAGAAATTATAAATGAACATGAATGAGGGATCATTGCAACCACAAAGTGAGAGTAGGCTATGCCCTGAAAATACCCAAACCTGTTCTCTCATCTGGATCTGCCATCTGACCTCTGTAATTATCTGGGCATGTTACTTAATCTCTTTGTACCTCCATTTTTCTCACATAGAGTGAGGGTTTGGTTTTAGGTGAGCTCAAAGACACTGATCAAAGCAGTGTTGACTGTTAGGGCAGTTTTCAAAGTGAAATTTTTCTTTGCCTAAATGTAGGAGTTGGGAATGGAGATAAGAAAGGAAATAGAACATCCTTAAAAAGTCTTCATGGAAGAATGTAAGGGGACACGTGGAAGACCCAAGAGGACAGACTGGCAGTGAATTATGTCTGGCATCTGAGTTGTACTTAACCACAAGCTCCAAATTACAGTTGTGTTCTCCAAAATTCTAGCTCATGTGTACTAAGAACCCATCAAATCAAAGAACTATTGAAGTGTATCATTTCTTATTATAGGGTGTCAGGGAACGAGTGCTATCCTTTCCCTTAAAGCCTTGTAAGGGACAATCCAGTGGGAATAGAATGCACCTTCCAGGGTCATTTACTTTTGCACGAGGAGAGCTTGCTAGGGAGTGCTAGGTGGTAGGGGACCAGCTAGGTCTGGGCTCCTGGAGCTTGAGATGTTGCCCCATCTTCTCCCTTCCCTGAGCTGCCAGTGGCCTGAATTAACCAAGCGGTGGAGGAAGGAAATGGCAACCCACTCCAGTATTCTTGCCTGGAGAATCCCAGGGACAGAGGGGCCTGGTGTGCTGCCGTCTATGGGGTCGCCCAGAGTCAGACACGACTGAAGTGACTTAGCAGCAGCTTAGCAGGATGCCAAGCTCTGTGCTCATGGTTTGTCACAGTCTCTTCCAATGCTGACACCAGCCCTACAATGTAGGATGTTACCCCATGTTCACAGACGTGGCAACTGGGGCTCAGAACTAGTAAGTTACTTGCCAGAGGTCACCCGGATACTAAGTAGCAATGCCAAGCTTAAGTCTAGGTCTCTGTGTGATCCTGGGCATACTTATTCCACTGCCATGGGGGACAGGAGGTTAATCAGTTTTATTCTGCCTGATGGCCTCTTTATCCCCAAGTCTCTAGTATTCATGCTGTGATGCCAGAGTCATAAACTCTGATCTCTGGCTTTCTTTTCTCCTTTGTGTTTTTCAGTTGCTCAGTCGTGTCTGATTCTTTGCAACCCCATGGACTGCAGCACACCAGACTTCCCTGTCCTTCACCATCTCCTGGAGTTTGCTCAAATTCATGTCCATTGAATCAGGAATGCCATCCAACCATCTCATCCTCTGTCACCCCCTTCTCCTTCCTGCCCTCAATCTTTCCCAGCACCAGAGTCTTTCCCAATGAGTCAGCTCTTCACATCATGTGGCCGAAGTTTTAGAGCTTCAGTTTCAGTATTGGTCCTTCCAATGAATATTCAGGTTGATTTCCTTTAAAATTGACTGGTTTGATCTCCTTGCTGGCCAAGGGACTCTCGAGAGTCTTCTCCAGCACCACAGTTTGAAATCATCAATTCTTTGGCACTCAGCCTTCTTTACATCTCCAACTCTCACATCCATACACATTGCTGTTCGTTGTTGTTCAGTCACTCAGTTGTGTCCAACTCTTTGCAACCCCATGGAAAGAAGCACACCAGGCTTCCTTGTCCTTCACCATCTCCCAGAGTTTGCTCAAACTCATGTCCATTGAGTAAGTGATGCCATCCAACCATCTTATCTTCTGTTGTCCCCTTCTCCTCCTGCCCTCAATCTTTCCCAGCATCAGGGAAAAAACATAGCTTTGACTATACAGACATTTGTCAGCAAAGTGATGGCTCTACTTTTTAATAAGCTGTCAAGGTTTGTCATAGCTTTTCTGTGGACACCATCCACAGTGATTTGGAAACCAAGAAAATAAAGTCTGTCACTGTTTCCATTGTTTCCCCATCTATTTGCCATGAAGTGATGGAACCAGATGCAATGATCTTATTTTTTTTAATGTTGAGTTTTAAGCCAGCTTTTTCACTCTCCTCTTTCACCTTCATCAAGAGGCTCTCTAGTTCCTCTTCATTTTCCGCCATAAGGGCGGTGTCATCTGCATATCAACTTCTAAGCATTCACTTCCATCAAATTGGTGGCCAGTCCTGCCTAGGCTGGAGGAACTGAAGCCACTCAGTGATGTGCTGTCCTGGGTCACAGATGAACACATGGAGGGAACCTCCCATCCCGTAAGAAGAACAGATTCCCTCCCCTTCCTTCTTGTCTCCTTCAGGAAGCTACATGAGCTTACTTCTGCAAGAGTAGATGGGCCTCCTCTGTTCACCTCATATCTGAGCTGTGGAATATAAAAACCAGCCACCACTTGAGAATAGCCAATTTAAAAAAACAACAATATCAGAACAGCTGAATTCCAGCACCGCCTGAAATGGCATCCAATGTACCGAGTAGGTACCGTGCATCAGGCAGTGCACTAGACAAGGTGGGGTAAAAGAAGATGAGCAGTGCCCTCCTCCTGCTCCAACCTATGATGCAAGATGCAAATGAATACTCTTACTGCAGTACAGGGTGGAGTAGAGCATCAGGTCACTTCATTGCATCATAGTGTTTTTCTTTGTAACACAGGGATAGTCCCACCACCTGCCCTGTAGGGTAGGTTTTGAGGGTTCAACAGAAAAACCAGTGCACTTAATATACAACCTTGTAGATAATAATAAATGTCACACACCAAAATCCTTTTCATACAAGCATTTGGAAAATGAAAATGGTGGACTTTTGAGTGACATTTGGGGTGAGCTCTGATGGCTGGATTTTGCAGGTAGAGATTTGTGGAGAGGCATTCTAGGTGAGGGAGCAAATCTTTAAAAAAAAAAATGGGGGGAAGTTCGAGAAAGCTCAAGAGAGAGAAAGCGTAAGTTTAGCATGAGGACAGACCTATGAAGGGAGGAATGCATCTGCGGGATGGAGATCCTGCAGTTCAGAGGGGAGAGTGTGTTTGAATTTATCAGCAGCGGAGCTCCACCTATGAAGCCTTTGAAAGTGAAAGCATTAGTTGCTCAGTTGTGTGCAACTCTGTGTGACCCCATGGACTGTAGCCCTCCAGGCTCCTCTGTCCATGGGATTATCCAGGCAAGAATACTGGAGTGGGTTGCCATTCCCTTCTCCAGGGGCTCTTCCCCACCCAGGGATCAAACCCGGGTCTCCTGAAATGCAGACAGATTCTTTTCCACATGATCCACCAGTGAAGCCCCTGAAACCTTTGGATGGGGTTAAGAGTCAAACCAGTAAATCCTAAAGGAAATCAATCCTGAATATTCATTGGAAGGACTGAGGCTGAAGCTGAAACTCCAATACTTTGGCCACCTGATGTGAAGAGCTGATTCACTGGAAAAAAACCCTGATGCTGGGAAAGATTGAAGGCAGGAGAAGGGGACGATAGAGGATGAGATGGTTGAATGGCATCATCGACTCAATGGACACGAGTTTGAGCAAGCTCCAGGAGTTGGTGATGGACAGGGAAGCCTAGCGTGCTGTGGTCCATGGGGTCACAAAGGGTTGGACACAACTGAGCAACTCAACTAAACTGAAGATAGAATTGGCCCTGTGTAAAGAAGGAAAGAGAGAGGAAAATGAGGGGATGGCAGATCAGTCAGGGAGCAGTGATGGTGTCCAAGTGACAGGTAAGCAGACCAATCTGGTGGGGAATCAACAAGGTGACTCAGGGATGTAGACACCATTACCCTCTGCTCTTTCACCTGTGATATGTGACTTTTATTCACATGGAACAGTGGGAGTCCCTAGCATCAGAATATGAACTCACATGCCCATTACCTAGTATACCACACAAGAATTTTAATGAAAGTCCAAATTCATTCCCTCTAAGACTGTGGCTCATAGTCTTTCCCAGAGGGCAAGTTTGGATGAAGGTTTGTAGAGAACCACCATTGACCTTCCTGAATGCAATGAGATTACCGTATTGGGACTTCCATGGTGGTCCAGTGGCTAAGACTCCACGCTCCCAGTGTAGGGGGTCCAGGTTCAATCCCTGGTCAGGGAACTAGATCCCACATGCTGCAACTAAGACCATTTGCATTCAAATAAATAATTTTTTTTTAAAAAAGGGATTATAGTATAAAACCAGCTCCTTGTCTGAGGACAGCTTATTTCAAGAAACCCCTTTTCTCCTTTCCCCAGGTTAGTGGTTGCTGGGTGCAACTGAAACATGCCTGGTTGGACACAGCACATCATGAGGGGATGGAGAGGGGCTTCAGGAGAGGCCAAACCATCCTCTCTTCTCTCTTGGTCTCTTCCAGCTCCAATACAACTATGAGATAGGGAAATGAGTCATCTGAGAGGATCTCATAGGATACCTATGATGCTTGGGTAGATGTTCAGTGATTCTAATCTGGCTCATGGATGGGATTGGGGTAGAAATCACCTAAAGCCAAAATGTCTGTCTTCATATTCATGTATTGGTTGATTTCCACCTGGAAAGAGTGTCATTCCCCCCTTTAGAACATTGGGGTTCTAGGTCTAAAAAATGAGGACAGTAGGGGATTACTTAAGTCTCCCCTCCTCCTGTTTCTGTCCAATAGAATCAAATATGAAAAACATGACACCACCTGGGGTAGCTGTGGGGAGGCCACTGGATGAAGAGCTGGGACCCTCAGACTCTTGGCGGGGCGGGGGGGGGGGGTGTGTTTGGACCCTAGACTCTGCAATCCCTGCAATTCTCCTGGGTGAGACTGCACCTCCCTAGTTCTCACTTCCTCATCTGCACGATGGTAGGGTCTGGGGGTCCTCACAATCTAAAATTCAGTTCCAGTCTTAGAAAAAGCAAGTGCCAGACATAGTTCTATGCTGTTTTAATTTTATTCTCCATCCTTTTCCTTCAGTGATAACTCTGGAGGACAGATTCCAGACTGTGGGAAAGAAAAAAAAAACAAGTAAGACAACAGGCTCCGGGAACCTGGAGCCGCCCCTTTCACCCCATCCAGCCACTCTGGGGCCCACGCTCACAGACAGAGTGGGCGAGGCCAACTCCCTCAGGGGACGGCTATTAGTCAGATGTCTTTTCTCTCTGTTTGATCCCAAACCACAGGAAAAATAGACCTATGACTCTTTGGAAGATTGTGTTCAAAGACAATTATCATCATCATCAACATCTTTATCAAATAAAGAAACCTCTTTTTGAAATCTCTGTCTCAGACTTAGAATAATATGTGGACCATGGTACTGGGAGCTTTGATAGTAGCTGAAAACACACCCTTAGCTGGCCCCCTCCGATATGGTGGGAGCTGGGTCTTGGTCTTAGAATCTGTAAGGAACGTTGGAGGAGACATTTGGCCTGAGGGACACTCTCCCAGAACATGGCACATTCCTGGATGTGCATTTACCTAGGGCCTGTCCTGCAACCTCAGCAGGGAAAACAAACCACTGAGAAGGGATACTGGGCAGCCAGCCAGGCCCACTAACCATCGAAAGAGCTCATTCCTGCCTCAGTGAGAGGGATTCAAGTCGACCCCTCATCAAAACAGCCGTGGTGCTTCCACAACCTACCCTGTGTCCACCGAAGACCTGCCACCCTGCTTTCCTCCACAGGCAGCTGGCCCTCAAACATCCCGGGGTCCTTCTCACTGACTTTGCAGCAGCCCTTGGCTTCCTGGCCCAGGCTGCACAGGAAACGTGGTCCATGCTTTTAACCCGTAACAGAAGAGGGGATGGACTCCTTGCGTGCATCGTGGGTCCTTACAGCCCTAGAGAAGAAGAAGCTTGGATCCCTGGCCTGTAAGAGACAGAAGGAAGCCACGTCACCCTGTTTGGGAGCAGCGGGGGACTGGACACAACTCTAGGCACCTGTGACTCATGCTCCTTCACGGGTATTGATCTGTGTCTGCAATAAGCCTGTTTTCTGAGTATCAGCTCTGAGAGGGTGCCAGGAAGATTAGCAGAGAGCCCTTTCATTTTCTCTCCTCCCTCAAGGACAGGGTACGCAACAAGAAGCTGTCACCAGCCTTACACTGGATTACCCCCAAGAAGAAAGACATCCGGTGCTACACCTTCCTTCAGGGTAAATATTTTACCTGACTGCTGCTGCTAAGTCGCTTTAGTCATGTCCGATTCTGTGCGACCCCAGAGACAGCAGCCCACGAGGCTCCCTTGTCCCTGGGATTCTCCAGGCAAGAACACTGGAGTGGGTTGCCATTTCCTTCTCCCGTGCATGAAAGGGAAAAGTGGAAGTGAAGTCACTCAGTCGTGTCTGACTCTTAGCGACCCTGTGGACTGCAGCCTACCAGGCTCCTCCATCCATGGGATTTTCCAGGCAAGAGTACTGGAGTGGGGTGCCATTGCCTTCTCCGTTTACCTGACTAATCAAAGCCAAAACCTTTGGATCCTTAGTCCCATGACTTCTAGCCAGTGTCTGTCCTACCTGCAAATCTGATATTGGATTTAAAATTCACCACAGCTTCCTTTGTGGTGAGTCCATGGGGGGTCTCAGGTAAGAGTGAGAGAGAGGCCCAGGGGCTGTTCACTTCAACTCCTCTAGAAGGAAGCTCCATATCCACTCTCTAGAGAGCGGTCACTATTGTTTTTATGTTTGGGGCCTTAATCAGATGCTCCCGTATCTTTCTTTTATTGCCCATCTCCTTGTCATCCTTCATTGAGGCTGCCATTGCATTAGATAATTGCATTCTCCCTCCCCGGGCTCCCTCTTCACAAACCTTCTTGGAAGGCTGAGCTCATGACTCATCCTTCTCTGATATAAAGTGACTCTCTGAATTCATCAATACCTGACACAGGGCTGCCCCTGTCCCCATTAGGCACCCCATCATTGACTAGTTGGTTAATTTCAGAATTTGGTTTAGAGTCCTAGGAATGATTGCAAAATTTTTTTTGACATCAGGCTCCTTGAGCCTATCAGTTTATTCAGGATCCAGGAACAACTCTTAATATTAAATACAGGCAGTCCCTGCAAATTCCTAGGTGAATAGCATTCGCGTGGGAATGAGCTGTAAAAGTGGCCGCTGCTTTTCCTAACCAGCCTGCCTAATCCCTCTTCACAGGGTCAGGTACAGTATGTGTAGGGGCTCCTCAAGACTGTGCCTCCTCTTTCTTTGCTGCAAATGTTTGTCCCTTTACTCCAAACCGGAACAAACCACTGCTAGAGGGACCCGCATCTGTCCCAGCCTCCTTCCCTTTCTCTTCCCATGGGAAGCCACAGAGTTCAGAAGGTTACAGGTGGGACCCAAGGCCCCAGTGATGGCCACCTCCTCATTACTGGCAGAGCGTATACCTCAGGTCTGCACATCGCCCAGCCCTTTGTATTCCACAGGGGCTCTGTGTCTGGAATCTCCAACACTCCTATCATGCTACTACCTCTGGACCCGTCCCCCACTCCCGCACGGGGCCCTCCACCCCACACCCCCAGCGCTACCTGAAGAAGCCTTTACACCAGGTGCAGCCCGCCTTCCTGGGCCCTTCCAAGCAAGAATCCCTGGATGAGTTTGCCTTGTGGGATGAGAAAGCCTTATTTTTACAGCACCAATATAAGCAGCGAATTGGCCCTGCACTCCCAGTTCAAATTCAGTGTGTCTCTCACAGAGGCAATGTTTCCAAAGTGTGGGATGTTCTTTAACGGGAGGAATGCAATTCACCCATATTATGGTGTCTGTGGAATAGTCTCGGTGGCAACCCCTCAGGGGGCTAAAAACTGACTGTAATACAGTTTTGCACAGGAGCCCATAGTCCTACTGACTAAGCCCAGACTTCTAGGCTTGAGATAAGCTGCTGACAGTGTAGGATGTGGAGTCAGACGAACCCTGTGCTGTCCTCCTGGGAAGGTAAACCTGCAACCTGATCACAGGGTCTCACTGCCGACACGTCAGCAGTGACCTCCCTGCCCTGTCTTTCCGGCTCTTAGGGAGCTGACCTGTGAAGAGATGGAGGTTGGAGTGTGGAGGTTTCTACTGGTCCAAGATACTGGGAGGGGCAAGGGCTTTGAAGAGCATCCTGGGCTTATATCTTGCTCTGCCTCTGCCTTCCTGTGTGATTCTAGATAAACTGAGATTCGGTTTCCTCACCTGGAGAATGAGGGTGATGGTGTCTCATGGAACTGTTGAGTGAATTACCTGAAATTAGGATCTAGCAGAGTGTTAACACTAGTAGAGGGCTTCACAAATGCTAATTTCCTTTCCTGATTGTACTTTGCCAGTAAAACCAAGGGGACAAGAACACACACCCTGGTAAGATGCTTGTCTGTGTACTCGTAGCTTTCATAACCCCTGTCTGTCACTCAGGCTGTAAGTCAGGCCGAGATCTTGCTAATTGATTTGGTAACCTTGACCTGCAAGCTCTTCCTCCTACCTTGCCTTTGTCTCCATTCTCAAGAAGGCTCTGCAAAGATTGCCATCAGCAAGGCCGTCCAGCCTTGTTCTTGAGAGGATCACACCAGTAATTTGCTGTGATGGATAGCGTGCCTCAAATGGCCTGTGTAATTGTGGTGAGCAGGCGGGGCCATGGAGCCACTGTGTTGAGGAAATTCAGACTTGCAAGGAACACGGCGCTGCCTAAGCCACAGTCATTCCAAAATTAGACCTTTCCTTCACTCCATCATTACAGGGGTAAGCAGTCAGAACACTTCCTGAATTCGAACCACATATCAGAAGTGATTTATAGAAGCATCCACATGTGTGTGGATTGGTGGCAGAGGGAGGGAGGGAGCCTTGGGTTAGGTCCCAGACCTCCCTGCCACTCTGCACCTCTCTGCTCAGACTAGCCACTGGCAGCCTCAGCTGCAGCTCTAGCAAAATGACTGGACAGGGAAGGGCCACAGTGTGCTGGGAGAAGAAAGGTGAGGTTCTTTCCATTCACAGACTCACCAGACTCCCTCATCCATCATGCATGTTAACAATTCAGATGTGCTGGGTTCTGCCTTAAAGGCATTGACCAGTGAATCAAGCTTGGGTCCTGTAGCAGTCTCCCCCGCTCAGTGGCTCTCAAATTATGCTGTGCATTAGAGTCATGGGAACTTTAAAGTAACCCAATGCCCAGGGTCCAGCCCAGACCAACCAAATCAGAGCCACTGGGTGTGGCTCCCAGGCATGGGGGCTTTTTAAAGAGCTCCAGGTATTGGCAATGTGCAGTCAAGTTTGAGACCAATGCCTAGATAATTTGTGAATCAAGTGAGTCTGGGAAACAGAGGTTTAGGAATTTAAAAACCTCATTAGGAGAACCAAGTGCCTCATTTATTTGTCATCAGCAAACTGGAATTCAGAGCCCCAGATGGTTTAGGTGGACAAAATTGTGTTATGGGGACTGTTCCCAGTTGTTCTGAAAATCATTAGAATCACCTAGTTTGCAACTTTTTCTAATATAGCTTCTCAGACCTCAACTCAAACTCACTGAGCCATTTCTATATATTTTTTAAGGTCTTAGGTCATTAGTATGCTCCTCAGAGAATTTATAAAAATTTGAATCTTTGGATATAAATTTATGCAGGAGGCATGAGAGTTTGAGCTCTGCTACAAGGAAATTTAAGCATAACTGAGCATTTTTATACATATTTTCATTAAAAAAATTTAAACAAACAAAAAAATGTGTTTTTCTGATGAGCAGAAATTATAAAATAAGTATCACACTCTAAATTTCCAACCTGGTGTTCCCTTAACTTTTGAGCCCTCAAACAGAAGATGTGGTAAGACTACTCAACTGCTCAAGTTGATTTCCTCTTCTTGGTACCACTTCTAGCCAAAGCAAGAAAAGGTTAAAATCTCCCTTCCCCTCACAATCATCACAACAGGAAAGAAAAGAAAAAAAAAAAAAGATAGAAATAACTGAATCAGAAGTTCTGTGAAGTCCCTGGAACCATGTTCTGGATGCGGTTGCAGGCTAGCTGTGTCCTGTGAGGGGCTCCCCCTAGTGACAGCTTGCGGTATAATTTCTGATTCGAAAAAGCCGAGGTCCAGGAGGGCTTCTGTGCAGCTTCCTGCAGTGCTCCTGATGTGCTAGGCCTGAGTTCATCTTGGTCAGGGCTTTTCTGAGCCATGCATTTCTCAACAAGTCCCCTGAATTTTATTTTCAATCCTGCCAAGGGCAGATTAAATGGCTACATGAATGGGAAAATGCAGGAGGTTTTGAAACAGATGGTTGGCTGGGCAGCCTGGGTGACTTGCCAGACACTGGATTGTGTTGCCATATGAATGAAAATCCCACCGCAGCTGGGTTTTTATTTCTCCAACCTATGGATGACAGCAGCTCCCGAGTCCTCCTGGCAGTGGGATCTGGAGCAGTTACGTGCTATTATTCACCTCCCATCAAGGCTCAGCTTATTGCCTCTCTGGATTTTCCTGGTTCCTTTCTCTGAAAAGGAGTGTCATTCTAGACTAATTTCCTGATAGTGTAAATGATTTAGCAGGGCTGATGAATATCAATAGAGCTGCAGATGGGTTTAAGGCTCCTGATGAATGTGACAGCCACCAGTGCCAAGTATTTTTGCAACTTGAATTTCGGATGAAAACAAGCTTGAATAGTATCCACAAAGGTTACTTCTTTAATTATGCATTATAAATTTTAAAGTCGGTAGTCAGGTATTAGCAAACCATGGCACAGATGAGAAGCTGTTTTCTATGTCTGTGAGTCTGTTGCTGTTTTGTAAATAAGTTCATTTGTATAATTTTTAAATTTCACATGTAAATGATATCATATGATATTTGTCTTTCCCTGACATACTATTCTTAGTATGATAATCTCTAGGTCCGTCCGTGTTGCTGCAAATGACATTCTCTCACTTTTTTTAAAACTGAGTAGTATTATATGACTAAGTCATATATATCTGAAAGTGAAAGTCGCTGTCGTGTCTGACTCTTTGTGACCCGATGGACTATACAGTCCGTGGAATTCTCCAGGCCGGAATACTGGAGTGGGTAGGGTAGCCTTTCCCTTCTCCAGGGGATCTTCCCAACCCAGGGTTCTAACCCAGGTCTCCCAGATTGCGGGTGGATTCTTTACCAGATGAGCCACAAGGAAATACACACACACACACACACACACCATATCTTCTGAGTTGTATTTTACAACCGAGTAGTGTATATTTATATATACACACACACACATACATACCATATCCACATACATACACAGACACACACACACACACATACCATATCTTCTCAGTAGTATTTTACAACTGAGGAGTGTATATATATATATATATATATATATACACACACACATACATACCATATCCACATACATATATATACACACACACA
Organism: Bos indicus x Bos taurus; assembly: GCF_003369695.1. NCBI lineage: Eukaryota > Metazoa > Chordata > Mammalia > Artiodactyla > Bovidae > Bos > Bos indicus x Bos taurus. The sequence goes on from NC_040076.1 coordinate 109,395,505, forward strand.
TACATACCATATCCACATACATATATATACACACACACATACATACCATATCCACATACATATATATACACACACACATACATACCATATCCACATACATATATACACACACACCAGATCTTCTGAGTTGTATTTTACAACTGAGTAGTGTATATATATATATACACACACACACATACATACCATATCCACATATATATACACACACACACACACACACACACACACATACATACCATATCTTCTGAGTAGTATTTTACGACTGAGTAGTGTGTGTATATATATATATATATATATATACACACACATACACACACATACATACCATATCCACATACATATATACACACACACACACACACACACATACATACCATATCTTCTGAGTAGTATTTTACAACTGAGTAGTGTGTATTTATATATACACACACACATACATACCATATCCACATACATATATATATATATATATATACACACACACATACACACACACACACTATATCTTCTGTATTCATTCATTTGTCTATGGACATTTAGGTTGCTTCCATGTCTTAGCTATTGTAAATAGTGCTGCTGTGGTCATCGGGATGCATGTATCTTTTTGAATTATAGTTTCATCTTGGGATATATGCCCAAGAATGGGATTACTGGTAACTCTATTTTTAGTTTTTTTAAGAAATTTTCATACTGTTCTCCATAGTGGCTGCACCAACTTACATTCCCACCAACAGTGTAGGCGGCTTCCCTTTTCTCTCTACACCTTCTCCAACACTTATTTTTCACAGACTTTTTGATGATAGCTATTCTAACAGATATGAGGTGATTCCTCATTGTAGTTTTGATTTGCATTTCTCTGATAATTAGCAATGGTGAGCATCTTTTTACATGCTTATTGGCTATCCATATGTCTTCTTTAGAGAAATACCTATTTAAGTCTTCTGTTCATTTTTTGATTGGGTTGTTCATTTTTTGATATTGAGGTATATGAACTGTTTGTACATTTTAGAAATTAAGCCCTTGTCAGTTTCATCATTTGCAAATATTTTCTCCTAGTTAATTCAGTTCAGTTTAGTCACTCAGTCATATCCGACTTTTTGCAACCCCATGGACTGCAGCATGCCAGGCTTCCCTGTCTATCACCAACTCCTGGAGCTTGCTCAAACTCATGTCCATCGAGTCAGGGATGCCATCCAACCATCTCTTCCTCTGTCGTCCCCTTCTCCTCCTGCCCTCAATCTTTCCCATCATCAAGGTCTTTTCCAACGAGTCAGTTCTTCACATCAGGTGGCCAAAGTATCAGAGTTTCAGCTTCAACATCAGTCCTTCCAAAGAATATTCAGGGTTGATTTCCTTTAGGATTGACTGGTTTGATCTCCTTGCAGTCCAAGGGACTCTCAAGGGTCTTCTCCAACACCACAGTTAAAAAGCATCAATTCTTCAGTGCTCTGTTAATTGTCTGTGTTTAAACCAGAAAATAATTATTATTACTGATAAGTATGTGATAATTGCTGAAAGTGCTTTTATAATAGAAGAGGAAACATTAAATAATTATCCACCTTCCAGACGTCAAATATTTGAAATAAGTCACTGTAATAGATTATAAAGTAGGTTTTTTTTTTTAAATTGTAATTGACATAGATGGTGATCCTTCTTCCTCTTTGAACATGGCTTTCCTATAATTAAGATAGAAATTCATTTAGAAGAACTATAGAACCTTCTAGGCCCAAGATGGAGCCACTCCTGCTGGGGGTGCCAAATTAGCAAGTTGAAACTTAGTGTTCCCATAAATGCTCTATTTGACCAGGAACCCAATACATCCAGTCAGCCATTCCCCAAACACCAACCCAGCCCTGGGCTCTTTTGTTCATTTCTTCCTCCTTCATACCCCAAACAAAGGTGACTTTGTGGTGCCAGCCAATCAGATATTTCCTACTTTTCTCTTCCTTGTTCTTTTTTTTTCCCCCTTTAGGTATAGTTGACCTACAACATTATGTGAATTCCAGGTACAGAGCACAGTGATTCAATATTTCTATACATGACAAAATGATCTCCACTCTTCCTTATTTTTCATTCTTTATCCTATAAGTTTCCCTTCTTCTGTTCCATTTTTCAGTTCTTGGAATGGAGCTTCTCTGCTTCATAAAGGGTTAAAGTTTGTATCACCTAAATTGTCTTCTTTAATCATTTTTTAACAGTATATAACAGACAAAGAGCTGGCATCTTACAAACAGTATTTAGTAGTCTCAACAGTACAATGAGATGGGCACGATTCTCCTGACAGTTCCAGGTCACCCAGCTGGTGAGTGACAGAGCTGGAGCTGACACTGGATTCCCTGGTTCGAAAGCTTGGTCTCTTAACCATGGTGCCATCCAGAGGGGATGCTGATGCTGACATTTCAGTTTCTCACTAGATTACAGGAAAGGCCTAAGGCCAGTGAAATTCTGGACTTGCTTGTCTAAACAGCCAGGCAATTAGATAAGACACTGATGCTCACAAATCAAATCAGTCTCAGAGTTAAAATGCAGCAGAGAGATTGTGGAGAACTTCATTCACAAGGAATGAGGTCCTGAGGAATGATTGGACCAACAATCACAGAGCTACTGCTGGCTTAAGAAACTGGATCTCTATCTCCTTGCGTCATGCTATCTCCAGGTCTAAATTATACACAATGAGCTTTTCCCTTTCCAATTCTTCCATTCTCTTATTTCCATTCATTTTGGCTTGGGAAGGGGAGATTCTGGTCAGATGAAGCTTTAGTCTGACGATGTCACCGATAGAAAAGAGAACTGTGGAGCGGAGTTAGTGCAGATACCCTGGCTGGGATGATTTTGGAAATCTACTATCCTCCATGGGCCACAGTACTCAACGTCCCAGAAGCAGCTTCATATTGACCTTGACAACCTGCTTACACCTGGATAAAGCCTCATCTTTTAATGTCCCCTGAGAGGGGCTTACATAGAACAATGCTTTCTTCCCTTCTTGAGTTGTTCTGTCATAAAAGATTTTATAAGTTTTCTATAACTCAGTTCATTTGCATTATTTGCCCACAAGTCTGCTTTCCCTTTAGAATATGTGAGCCTTTGGCTTAATCATTCTAAAATTGTAATTCATATGACTATTGCTAAATTCAAGATTCTGGGTTTCACCCCAGATGTTCTGAATCAATAGGTCTGGGTGCCTTGGATCTGCATTTTGAATGAAGGTTTGTTGCAAATGGTCTGTTGACCCCACTTTGAGATGCTCAGAAACAGTATTCTCAATGACATATGCTCTTCAAGTCTTCCTGTTCCTTGTGAGTGTCAAGCCCTTGGTAAATGTCTGCTGAGAAAATTAAGGCCATTTCTATCCTTCTACTGCAAATATAGACTATTTGGGAAATTTTGTACCTACTTTGGACTAAGCTTATTTTAATGATCACTGGTATTGATTTTCAATGCCATCTTTCTCAGACATTGTTCATAGTTCTGTTTGTTTGTTGTTGTTGTTTTTAGGATCCAGAAGTTATGTGTTAATGAAGTTACTTAAGCAGCAATTTATTTTTAAAAAGCATTAGCAAATTTCACAAACATTTTACATTAACTATTAGGAGATAGATTGAAAGGTAGACGAAGAAATAGTAATCCATTTGCACGTGCTTATAACAAGAAAAAAAGAGACAGTTTAAAAGAAACATTGGATTTCCCTTTCCTGGTAATACAGAGGAATTTTTACTATTTGCAATGTCAAATAAGATTTGATTAGAAAGATTCACAGAACCCAAATTCACAGGAAACCCAACAGTCATTTTTGCAATAATGAGACCTCCCAAGCATAATATAGATGCATAAATTGGAATTTGATAGAGTCAGAAAATCTAGGATCTCCTCTTAAATTATAAAATAAAATCTTAGAGTTCTCCTGCCAGTTTTTGTGACAGTCATTACTTTTATATTTGCACCAAAAATTCTAAAAGATGAAGAAAACAATAAGAAGTATATGTTTGCCTAACATCTGTTGACAGTTTGTGAGACTAAAAAAAAATTAACAAAGGATTTAGTGATTTGCTGTAAAAATCATTACAGGGCATCACCAATTATTATAGCATCTCCTGGCATTAGTGAACTGCTGGAGGTTTTTATCCATTATTTTCAAGAAATTTCTTCTGGAAATCCATTTGTCATAGTGACTTCATAATCATATTATTGAATGGCACAAAACTGAACCACTTGGAACTTTGGTGAACAAAAGCGAATTTATTTCCCTTTTTACAAAAATTTCATCTAACAGTCAAGGCAAATTATTCTAAACCAACCACCTGTGTGGTTCTTATTTCAAAATAAGAATAAAAATTCAAAAAACTCAACAGCCTGCCTCACTGTGATCTTCCAGCCATGCCCTGTCTAAAGTTCTCTGAACTTGGCATCTGCTCTTTGGAGGTTCTGCTGTTCCCTGAAATGTTAGAGACAAGTCCATCTGCTAGCTTTGTCCCCAGGAGGAATCAGGTTAGGAGTAGTCATGTATCTTGAAAAGAAAAACTCTAAATCAAACTCTGAATCCCAAGGTAAAAGACCAAAGACAATATAACATTTTAATTTCCCTTGATGTCAAAGAATATTCTGAAAAGACACTGGTTTAAAAATAGAATTTGACTAGTGTGCTTCCCTGGTTGCTCAGTGGTAAAGAATCTGCCTGCAGTGCAGGAGACCCAAGTTTGATCCCTGGGCTGGAAAGATTCCCTGGAGAAGGAAATGGCAACCCACTCCAGTATTCTTGCCTGGAGAATCCCATGGACAGAGGAGTTTGGTGGGCTACAGTCCATGGGGTCACAAAAGAGTCAGCCATGACTCAGTGACTAACAGATCACTTAGAGAGTATGCTTCCCTGGTAGTTCAGTTGGTAAAGAATCCACCTACAATGCAGAAGACCCAGGTTTGATCCCTGGGTGGGGAAGATCCCAGGAGAAGGAAATGGCAACCTACTCCAGTATCCTTGTCTAGAAAATTCCATGGACAGAAAAGCCTGGCAGGCTTGGCCATGGGGTCGCCAAGAGTTGGACACGACTTAGCGACTAAACAACTACCAGTGAGTATCCAAAACTTAAACAGAATCACATTTTCAGAGTGAAACCATGGTGGAAGCAGTGGAAGAAAAATCAACTTCAAGACACACTCTCCGTGGCCTTCAATTTCTCTGGATCAGGTCTACAGAGGTGGGAGGAAATAGCTTTCTTTGTAAGAAGTGCTGGCTAGCTTAAGTTTTCCCCAGAAGTAATGCTGGATGTGAAGAAAATACCCATGTTTTCAGGAAAAAAAGGAATGGAACAGGGGAACTTTATCTTGTGCTTCATTGCATGATGACTTGTTATTCAGTTTACTTGAATTTAGAGAAAAAACAGACCTTAGGAGATTCATTCATCTAAATCAATGAACTGTTCCTCTCCTGAGTGTGTGCTCAGTTGCTTCTGTCCAACTCTTTGAGACCCTGTAGACTGTAGCCCACCAGGCTCCTCTGTCCATGGGATTCTCCAGGCAAGAATACTGGGAGTGCATGGAGTGGCCATGTCCTCCTCCAGGGGATCTTCCCGACCCAGGGATTGAACCCGTTTCGCCTGTATCTTCTGCATTGCAGGAGGATTCTTTACACTGCAAGGCACCTGGGAAGCCCTGTTCCTATCTTATGTGACCAAAATTAAGTGATTCCTAAAGATTATACTTTTATTCAGTCTTTAAAATATAACACCAAGCAGATATGGAAAGGTTTGGAGAGGTTTTCCCTGCATCTCACGGACATTATTCTCTTCCTTTAAGATATTTAACCCACAATTGCTCTTCTCTGGGGTCTGCAGACGATAAGAGCAGTGCCAGAGTGTTTGCTTAGAAACACCGTAGGCTCTATTTGTCTGGAAATTTCTGGAGCTGGGCTGGTGGAAATCACAGTAGGCTTAGGGTCAGGGGCTCAGACCTTGTGGTTTACTTGTATAATGTGGTCTAAGACATTTAACTTCCTGGGGCCCCAGCGTCCTCATCCGAAGCTCTAGCTTTCTATGTTGGGTGACATATCACTTGCAAACATCCACTAGTCAAGAGAAAGAGATAAATTTCCAAGTAACAGGAGCCTCCATGGTTTTGATAACATAGTGTTGATAACAACTAACTTTCATTGAGGACTTACAATGTGCCAAGCAAAAGTCCTTCACATCGACCACAAAATTGGGAAATAGGGAGGTTTTTTTTTTTGGTTTGCTTATTTTATTTTTATGAAACTCTGCACATTTTAGCATCGAATACCCTAGAAACTGTAACTGCTTCGTATATACTGCTGGACTCCTTGCAGTTACAGTACAAGAGGAGTGAAAGTGAATAGGGTTTTTTTTTTTTTCTTCTTCTTTCCTCCAGACTCACACCTATGTAACTCATTGATCATCCATCCACACAACAAAACTACATCAACTACTCATAGGAAAATACCCACTCACAAATATTCAAATATACCAAGCAGAGAGAAGGAGCCCACCTAATCAAAAATGGGCACAGAGCAAGTTTTCCATAGTATTCTTGTATCACATCAGTAAGGTGTGTTAGCCGGGGCATCAAAGGAAGGACTCTTGCCCTAAGAGCAGCCATGGCTAATGAACTCTCTAACACTTATGTACTCAAACTTGACATTTTTCTGACAGTACTTTCAAAAATATAGGGTGAAAGTCTATCCAGAACTGTGGGAGAATCCATGCATTCATTTAAAAAAAAAAAATTTCAACAAATATTTATTGACTTTCTAGTAGGATGTCCTGGGATACAACAAATAGGGAAAGTCTCCCCCATAATGAAAGACAAATGGGGAGACAAAGGAAGTATACATAACCAATACATTCATGTGAGTGAATTGTACCAACTTAATCTCTTCAACAGTAGTAGCACATTGGGTACCAAGATGGACTGGGCATTTGACTGGGAAACTGAAGATATCTCTCTCTTAATTTCTTGACTTTTCTCTGACCTATGTACCCTTGGATGATGTCACTCTGAGGTTGTGTATTTGCCACTAAGACATATTAGAAAGACGTTAAAACTTCTGTGGCAGAATAATAGTGTTAAGCATTTATCAGTAGGTTTTTCCTTGGTATTTCCTTTTTTCACCAGTGGAGAAAAATTCATATGGCTCTTTAAAACTAATTCTGTTAGGGCCTTGGGGTTCTTCAGACACATTATAGGAAGAAAGCTAAGTAAAGGGCTTGATGCTTTTTAACTAAATGAAGTCAAGTCCCTTGTATAAGAATAAAGTAACAGAATGAAGTTAGAGAGGCTGCAGAGCTGCTGTGTACGTTGCAACTTCAGGTGAGTGAACTTGATTTCTAGCAATAAACACTCTATCAAATTTAATTTCCTTTCACAAACTTAGGGTGAGTAAATGCAATTTCCCATATCAAGCAAACATGTCTCTGAGATTAAGGAAGTATGTCGTGTGTAGTCCATAGAATATAACAATAAGGTTTAGAGTCAGTATTTCTCCAAGGAAATTCTTGCAAAAAAGCCAGAGAATGATTTAATGATAACAAGATACAGAATAAATATAAACATGGGGGAAAAAGACCTTCACCCCAAACTTGCCATTTATATTCTTAGTCTGCTTAAAGTAAAAATCGCCCACTTTCCAGCTATTATATATTAAGATGTTCTGGCTAACTTAGTGCTTTGTATTCACTAAGTCATATGCCAACATTCTTTAAAGTTCTTTGTTAAACTCATTACTGAAGCTTATGATCCTCCAGCTTTGGTCATAATTTAGCCAATGCCGAATCAATTGAATTTCAGAGAAAGGCTAACTTTCTATTTTGGTTACTCCCTAGCATCACCCTGGTACTTACGGCTGGGTGCTTAATGCCTTGGGTAAAAGTGATGGTGTCTAAAGAGGAAAATAAGTCATTTTCTCTGATTCGTTCAAAAGTGCAACCCTCAAAGAAAAATTAAAAGATGCTAGTGCAGAAACAGTGCAACAGGTTCCTGGGAACGCTTGACTATGTAAATGAAACACTGCTGCCCCAGGGATTAGAAGAGATCCCCAGAGAAGAGAGAGGGGCAATGAGGAGTAGATGGGCGGGGAGACTTGAGGAAGCAGGGCCTGTGAATGAAAACACAGTGGAATAGAAGAAAACCAACCCTCTTTCCTGGGAAGAGTGTCTGGAGAGACAAGATCCCAGGGTAGAAATGGCTACCTCTTGTATCAACATAAATTTGCCAGAGGCAAACACATAGTTTACCCTGCCCATGGTGGGGTGGAAGCAGCATACTCATCTTGTGCCCAGATATATGAAAACTAGTAGGTTCCTAACACCTTGCAGAGGGTATGAGGGTGATAAAGCAGCAAGGACCAAACAGGGCATTTCTGTGTTCCTGTGATGCCAGCAGGAACAGATGATGACTCAGGCTGGATAGACGACCTTCCTGCTGACCATCCACCCCTGTGCCCTGCCTTGTTGTTGCTCAGTAGCTCAGTCGTGTCCAACTCTTTGCGACCCCATAGACTGCAGCACACCAGGCTTCCCTGTCCTTCACCATCTCCCAGAGTTTGCTCCAACTCATGTCAGAGATGCCATCCGACCATCTCATCTTCTGTCATCCCCTTTTCCTCCTGCCCTCAGTCTTTCCCAGCATCAGGATCTTTTCCAATGAATTGGCTCTTCGCATCAGGTGGCCAAAGTATTGTAGCTTCAGCTTCAGCATTAGTCCTTCCGATGAATATTTAGGGTTAATTTCCTTTAGGATTGACTAGTTTGATCTTCTTGCTGTCCAAGGGGACTCTCAAGAGTCTTCTCTAGCACCACGGTTCAAAGCATCAATTCTTAAGAGCTCAGCCTTCTTTATGGGCCTACTCTCACATCTGTACATGACTACTGGAAAAACCATAGCTTTGACTATATGGACCTTTGTTGGCAAAGTGATGTCTCTGCTTTTTACCATTTAAATTTCTAGGAACTTAGTGTAGTCCCTAGAAAGGAGATGAAAATACTTTTATTGATTTTAAAAAAAGATTTGCCTTTTATGAAATGAGAACTTGAAATAGAAACTAAGTTGAGTTAAAGAAAAAGTTCCACTTTAGTTTATGAACAATGTTCCTGCTATGTTTTTATAGAGTTTGGTATTTCAGCTTAACTGAAGTTAGTTGGGAGTGGTTCTTGTCAGAGACTTGTTTACATAAATAGAGTTTCTGTCTTTTGTTCAGGTGGTTTGATTTTGTTTGTTTGGTTTGAGGGAGTCCAGAGGAAGAAAGGGGGAATCTCTTTAGAGTGGAAAGCAGAAGTGGTTGTTTTGAAGTCCCTAGTTTGGATCCTGGATTCGCAAAGACTTTTTCTAGATAAGCTAATAAGGTTTGATAAAATTACAGTTCAGTTCAATCACTCAGTTGTGTCCACCTCTTTGTGACCCCATGGACTGCAATATACCAGGCTTCCCTGTCCATTACCAACTCCTGGAGCTTGTCCATAGAGTCAGTGATGCCATCCAACAATCTCATCCTCTGTCATCCCCTTCTCCTCCTGCCTTCAATCTTTCCCAGCATCAGGATCTTTTCCAATGAGTCAGTTCTTCACATCAGGTAGCCAAAGTCCTGGAGTTTCAGCTTCAGCATCAGTCCTTCTAATGAATATTCAGGACTGATTTACCTTAAGATTGACTGGCTTGATCTCCTTGCAGTCCAAGGGACTCTCAAGAGTCTTCTCCAACACCACAGTTCAAAAGCATCAATTCTTTGGTGTTCAGGTTTCTTTATTGGAGAAGGAAATGGCAACCCACTCCAGTATTCTTTCCTGGAGAACCCCGTGGATGGAGGAGCCTGGATGGGCTGCTGTCCATGGGGTCACACAGAGTCGGACACAATTGAAATGACTTAGCATGCATGTATGCATTGGAGGAGGAAATAGCAACCCACCCCAGTATTCTTGCCTGGAGAATCCCAGGAACAGAGGACCCTGGTGGGCTGCCATCTATGGGGTCGCACAGAGTTGGACACAACTGAAGCGACTTAGCAGCAGCAGCAGCAGCAGGTTTCTTTATAGTCCAACTCTCACATCCATACATGACTACTAGAAAAACCATAGCTTTGACTAGATGGACTTTTGTTGGTAAAGTAATGTCTGTACTTTTTAATATGCTGCCTAGGTTGGTCATAGTTTTTCTTCCAAGAAGCAAGCATCTTTTAATTTCATGGCTGCAGTCACTGTCTGCAGTGATTTTGGAGCCCAAGAAAATAAAGTCTGTCACTGATTCCATTGTTTCCCCATCTACTTGCCATGACGTGATGGGACCAGATGCCATGATCTTAGTTTTCTGAATGTTGAGTTTTAAGCCAATTTTTTCACTCTCTTCTTTCATTATCATCAAGAGTCTCTTTAGTTCTTCTTCGCTTTCTGCCACAAGGGTGGTGTCATCTGCGTATCTGAGGTTATTGATATTTCTCCCAACAATTTTGATTCTAGCTTGTGCTTCATCCAGCCCACAAGCATAAGGATTAAAATTCTTTGGTATCAAGTTTAACCTTGCTCTTAAAGCTGTTATAAAGTTTGAAAAGTTGAATGTAATCAGTGATTTTTCAACCCTAGCTCTATGTCACAATCATCTTCAGAACTTTTTATAAATAGCCACACCCCAGACTTATCCCAGACCTACAGAATCAGAACCATTCCTGCTGGGGTCTGGTACTTAACAGCCTTTCTGGGTAATCACTTATTAAATAGTCACAAGGCCCTCAAATGGCTAATGTGGATGGAAACCTGAGAAACCTGTTTTACTGCAGCAGACTACAAGTACTTTCAAAAGTCATGGGCATGGTAATTACTGCATTTATTCACAAACAGTAACCACCAATGGTTTGCTAGGCTCTCCAGGGGTTACTATATACAGGTAAATAGGCTTTTAAGACTCATAAACAATATAAAATGCTGTTTCGGCTTCAACACTTTAATGTGAGAAGCATCACATAAACCCAAAGATGAACTAAAGTCTACGCGTTTGGCAGTATGTGAGCAGTATTGCCAGACATGCCTAGGAGCTGGTCATGCTCACACAGCTGACAGTCAGGGGGCTTCAGCGGGTACCAAGCAGCCTGCTCTGACAATTCCATATTAGATAATGTCTCCAAGATGCTATTGGATCATGGCATTGCTCCAAAGCCTTCAGAGGTCCCTACTGCCCACGGATGACCCTAAAGACCCTGAAGCTCTGACCCACCTTTCCTAGCCTATTCTACTATTGCCCTACAGTAACCCTCCTCCAGTCAAACTGTTTTCTAACTAAATCTAAAATACTTAGCCACCTCTAAGCCTTGCTTTCCCATTTGCCTGGAAGTTCCTTCCTCTAAACTTGATGTACTGCCAACTTACTCACTCTTTCAAGTCCACATCATTTATTCCCTTCTCAACAGACCTTTCTGTATTCCTTCGCTAGGGCTACCATACAAAGTTCCACAGACTGGGCAGCTTAAATAATGGATATTTATTTTCTCACAGCTCTGGAGTTTGGAAATCTGAGAACAAGGTGTCAACAGAGTTGGCTCCTTTTGGAGGCTGTGAGGGAAGCATCCACACCAGGCTTTGCTCCTTGGCTTGTAGATGCCCTTTTCTCCCCATCTTCACCTTGTCCTCTCTCTGTCCATGTCTGTGTCCAAATTTCCTCTTCTTAAAAAGAGGCCAGTCATACTGGATTAGAGCCCACTCATTTTAATTTAATTACTTATCTCCAAATACAGTTACACTCTGAGACACTAGGGGTTAGGACTTCAATATATGAACTTTGGGGGGACACAATTCATCCCATAACAACTGCCTTCTGGTTGCTCATTTCAGCCAGAAGTGATCTTTCTTCCTCTGCTGATTGTCTCCACTGCACGTAACGCTTAGAAACAATGGGACTTCTATCTTGTTTTCCCACCTGGGGACTGTCACTCTGCACGGTACAGATGTATTACAGTAGAGACTGCTTAACGACCCCGCCTGCAAATTCTGCAGATGAGCAGTCACTCTCGTCCTCCGAAAGTCTCTCTGCTCCCTGCCACCAGCACCAAGGGCCAACAGGGAGCAGGCCTCCTTCTGTTCTGACTGGCTGAGTTTTAAGTTCCCCAAGAATCAGTTTTTTGTTGTTTTTTTTTATTGCGGTGTAGCTGATTTACAATATTGTGTTAGTTTCATGTATACAGCATAGTGATTCAGAATTTTTGCCAATTGTATTCCATTATAGATTATTACAAGATTATGAGTATAATTCCCTGTATATCTCTTGGCTTATCTATTTTATTGTATCTCTTAATCCCATAATCCTGATTTATCCCTCCCCTCTTACCTCTCCCATTTGAATAACTGTAAGTTTGTCTTCTATGTCTTTATTTCTGTCTTGCATACACATTCATCTGTATTATTTTTTAGATTCCACATATAAGTGATATCTTACAGTATTTGTCTTTCCCTGTCTGACTTATTTCATTAGGTGTAATACTCTCTAGGTCCACTCACGCTGCTGCAAATGGTGTTATTTCATTATCGTTTATGGCTGAGTAGTATTCCATCGTGTATCTATATCCGTATGTCTTTCTCTCTATATATAGATATATATACACCACATCTTTCTAATCCAATCATCTATTAATGGGCAATTGTGTTCCTTCTGTTAGGTAGCTAGAATAGGGAAAAGGAGTCCAGAATGGCGGTGGCTAAAAGATAAGGAAGGGAAAAGCCCATGAAAGTAGAACAAAGGAAGGTCCAAGGACCAGAGTGAGGACCTCAGGTAGAACAAACAACACTCCTGGGTAGCCCAATTTACATAGGGCAGGCCCGGGGGGAGAAAAAAAGAAAAAAAAAAAAACATATAAAAAGAGGACCCAAAGGGCCGGGGCCCTCTCTCTGTCCAACCCCCACCCTTCCCCCTCCCTGCACTGGGCCTCGAGGATGGATTTTCCTGCTATTTTCTAAATAAAATAGAACTGTCACATGGAGCTGTAACACTGATTTGTCTAAGAGCTATAACACAGTCTGTTCGAGACCTGAGAGCTATAACACGGTCTGTCCAAGACCCGAGAGCTGTGACATGCGGAGGGCTTTAATGGCCATCACTCCAAATCTTTGTTGTGATGAGACAGAACCGAGGAGTATACACTCGCCTGACATTTCCATATCTAGTCTATTATAAATAGTGCTGCTATGAATATTGGAGTGCATGGGTCTTTTAAGAATCAGTTGGTTTTGATTCAACACCTGTGTATGCATTGTTGGACTTAATGTATTAACACAGTTTAGCTACCTATTGTGAATCCATGAAAGGTGAGGGCAAACGGAAGGAATGTTTTTACGAAAAAAAAGATGACTGCTTTGGAAAAGCTTATCGAAAGGGAGCTTCTAAAATATTGTTATATTGGGACTTCCCTGGTGGCACAGTGGATAAGACTCCACCTGCCAATGCAGGGGACATGGGTTCGGTCCCTGGTCTGGGAAGATTCCATATGCTGTGGAGCAACTAAGCCCATGCACCATTGCTAAGGAGCCTGTGATCGAGAGCATGTGAGCCACAACTCCTGAGCCTGTGTGCTGCAGCTACTGAAGCCCAAGAGCCTAGATTCCATGCTCCAAAAGAGAAGCCACTGCAGTGAGAAGCCCTGCATACCACAGCTAAGAGTAGCCCCTGCTCACTGCAACTAGAGAAATCCCACACACAAAAAAGGAAAAAATGAAGACCCAGTACAGCCAAAAAAATTTTTTTAATTGTTATATTATGCATTAGTGAGACAATTATAAGACTTAAAGGAAAAAATGACAGTTACAGCCTGGAGGCCTCTGCTCTCAGAATATTCTACGAGCGTCTTTAACTTCTTACACTAATGTAGCTGTAAGTTTCAAGGAACCCCAATCTGGGAATTGTATAAATATGGTTTGTGAAAGACAACTCCAATCTCAAACCCAGATTTTAAGAAGACTTTTCTTCTCCTGCATCAAATGCTTCCTGAATGAATACACAGCTTTAATTTCAAAGAAAATGTTTATAGTATGTATATATGTATTATTTTTTTAATGACTTCATTTTTTTTAAATGACTGTTCATTTTCTTTACCATTTCCAGTCAATGATCCAGTCCCCCAATCCTCTTGCAGAAACTAAGAGGGACCTCCCTGAATGAGCTCCCATTCAGTACAGTGAAGGATTGTACTGAGATGTGTTTTTCATAAACAAAGAAGGTACCAGAGCTGCCTGCAGGATTTGCTAAGCTCTGAGCAGCAGCTGACAGACCTAAGGTTTGAGGAATAATAAAGTTTCTTTCCAAACAAAGAACTCCAGGCAATTGCTGCTGCCAATATTTCTGAGCAGAGACACACTGGAGAGTGGCTGCCTTTGTTATCACAACCTATCACCTCTCTGGCCAGAAGAGAAAGGCCTCTACTGGGGTCCCTCCCAAGCATACCTACACCCACAAGTCAGTCCACTTCTCAATGTTTGAGCCAGTATTTATGGAATGCCTGCTCATACCAGCCAATTCTACCCTGAGAACCATTGGAATCTTTTCCAGAACCAGTTCCCTCTACAGTTGTATCAATATGTTACCACAGCCCCTTCTCTCAGGAAACAAAACATTTTACAGTTACCTACAACAGAAAGGATGCCTAATCTTCATTTAACTCCTGTCTGCTTTAAGAGAACAAGGAGCACACAGAACCCATCAGTATTTTTTGTTATTCTGAACATTAGAAAATAAGAATTACTGCAGACCACTGAAAAAAATTAAAACTAGAGACAGTAATTCCTGCAGATTTTTAGATCAACCAAAATGTAGCCAGCTGCAGAAGACCTTGATGGGAAACCCACTCTTTATTTTGTGATTTATGGACCTCATTGGGGCAGAAGGTTCTAGAATGAACACACAACAGGGAGGAAGAGGCATGGAAGCATCCCAGCACCCAAAGATCATCAACAAAATTAAGTTCCTCAACTCACCATGGAGGAGGCTGCAGTTTGCACTTGGGGATTCCTCATTAAACAGTAAGGGCTCTGCTTCAGCACCACTCAGCTGGGCCACTTTCATCTGTGCCTGCAGTACAGAATGAACTGCACTGTCACCTGGTATGTTTTTCTTAAGGAAAAAGTTAAACAGATTATTAACTCTGTCACTACATACAGAATTACACTGCAAATCACCAGCTATTTCCCCCTCATATTAAATCCGAGATACAGGAAATTAATCTGCCTCCCACAGTTCTCTCACTCCATTATTTATCTATCAGCCTATTTCCTTTCATTCTCTCCAAGTTCATTCTCACTCTCCTTTCCCTTCCCTGATCTTTACCTTCCTTGTCCCCTCCCCAGCTTTATTGCTAGCCTTTATGTCCTATACCCAAATGAATGAAAACAAACAAATAAAATTCTGGGGTTGAACATAGAGAATAGCCCAAGAATCCCAAAGCTGGAAAGACTTTTAAATATGTAATTCAGTTCCATCCACTATTGACAAGCAAATTAAAGTGCTAGGAGGTAGAAGTTTGTTATGACAGAATTTTTTGGCTCTAGGAGTTACCATTTGCAGCTGTCCAGTTGGTACAACTACAGAGACTGACTAAAACAAAGACCAAGTTGCACTCTTTTGATTCACTGAGGACCTTTCCTCTGAGAAGAGCAAATCTGAGATGGCTCTGTCACCTGTAAAATGTTTTAAAACTATCAGTTGACTGCAATGACATTCGTGTCTCCTCAATTCTGTAATCACATGTAGGCATAGTGAGAATTTACGTGAAAGCTACATCTAATAAGATGTCTGTTGTATATCCATGTTAAGAGTTAAATAAACACCTTCATGGGATGCACACTTTTTACATTCTCACATTTAAAACAGCCCCAGGACTCTCAGTTCAGTTCAGTTCAGTTGCTCAGTCGTGTCCAACTCTTTGTGACCCCATGAATTGCAGCACTCCAGGCCTCCCTGTCCATCACCAACTCCCAGAGTTCACTCAGACTCACATCCGTCGAGTCAGTGATGCCATCCAGCCATCTCATCCTCTGTCTTCCCCTTCTGCTCCTGCCCCCAATCCCTCCCAGCATCAGAGTCTTTTCCAATGAGTCAACTCTTCACATGAGGTGGCCAAAGTACTGGAGTTTCAGCTTTAGCATCATTCCTTCCAAAGAAATCCCAGGGCTGATCTCCTTCAGAATGGACTGGTTGGATCTCCTTGCAGTCCAAGGGACTCTCAAGAGTCTTCTCTCACACCACAGTTCAAAAGCATCAATTCTTGGGCACTCAGCTTTCTTCACAGTCCAACTCTCACATCCATACATGACCACTGGAAAAACCATAGCCTTGAGTAGATGGACCTTTGGTGGCAAAGTAATGTCTCTGCTTTTGAATATGCTATCTAGGCTGGTCACAACTTTCCTTCCAAGGAGTAAGCATCTTCTAATTTCATGGCTACAGTCACCATCTGCAGTGATTTTGGAGCCCAAAAAAATAAAGTCTGACACTGTTTCCCCATCTATTTCCCATTAAGTGATAGGACCAGATGCCATGATCTTCATTTTCTGAATGTTGAGCTTTAAGCCAACTTTTTCACTCTCAGGAGAGTACTAAATAAAGATTAAGAGTACCACACGCTAGGACTATGTGTTATTCTTGTCAGCACACTGAATCATAAGCAAATGCATTCTCTTTGGGGAATGGACATTTTTCTCAGTTTAAACAAGAATAAAATTCATTTTTTGAATACTCTGGTATTCCCATCTCTTTCAGAATTTTCCACAGTTTATTGTGATCCACACAGTCAAAGGCTTTGGCATAGTCAATAAAGCAGAAGTAGATGTTTTTCTGGAACTCTCTTGCTTTTTCCATGATCCAGCGGATGTTGGCAATTTGATCTCTGGTTCCTCTGCCTTTTCTAAAACCAGCTTGAACATCTGGAAGTTCATGGTTCACATATTGCTGAAGCCTGGCTTGGAGAATTTTGAGCATTACTTTACTAGCGTGTGAGATGAGTGCAATTGTGCAGTAGTTTGAGCATTCTTTGGCATTGCCTTTCTTTGGGATTGGAATGAAAACTGACCTTTTTCCAGTCCTGTGGCCACTGCTGAGTTTTCCAAATTTGCTGGCATATTGAGTGCAGCACTTTCACAGCATCATCTTTCAGGATTTGGAATAGCTCAACTGGAATTCCATCACCTCCACTAGCTTTGTTTGTAGTGATGCTTTCTGAGCATCACTTTCTATTTTTCACAGTAAACTGTGGAAAATTCTGAAAGAGATGGGAATACCAGACCACCTGATCTGCCTCTTGAGAAATTTGTATGCAGGTCAGGAAGCAACAGTTAGAACTGGACATGAAACAACAGACTGGTTCCAAATAGGAAAAGGAGTATGTCAAGGCTGTATATTGTCACCCTGTTTATTTAACTTATATGCAGAGTACATCATGAGAAACGCTGGACTGGAGGAAGGACAAGCTGGAATCAAGATTGCTGGGAGAAATATCAATAACCTCAGATATGCAGATGACACCACCTTTATGGTAGAAAGTGAAGAGGAACTCAAAAGCCTCTTGATGAAAGTGAAAGTGGAGAGTGAAAAAGTTGGCTTAAAGCTCAGAAAACAAAGATCATGGCATCTGTCCCAACACTTCATGGGAAATAGATGGGGGAACAGTGGAAACAGTGTCAGACTTTATTTTTCTGGGCTCCAAAATCACTGCAGATGGTGACTGCAGCCATGAAATTAAAAGACGCTTACTCCTTGGAAGGAAAGTTATGACCAACCTAGATAGCATATTCAAAAGCAGAGCCATTACTTTGCCAACAAAGGTCAGTCCAGTCAAGGCTATGGTTTCTCCTGTGGTCATGTATGGATGTGAGAGTTGGACTGTGAAGAAGGCTGAGCGCCGAAGAATTGATGCTTTTGAACTGTGGTGTTGGAGAAGACTCTTGAGAGTCCCTTGGACTGCAAGGAGATCCAACTAGTCCATTCTGAAGGAGATCAGCCCTGGGATTTCTTTGGAAGGAATGATGCTAAAGCTGAAACTCCAGTACTTTGGCCACCTCATGTGAAGAGTTGACTCATTGGAAAAGACTCTGATGCTGGGAGGGATTGGGGGCAAGAGGAGAAGGGGACGACAGAGGATGAGATGGCTGGACGGCATCACTGACTCGATGGATGTGAGTCTGAGTGAACTCCGAGAGTTGATGATGGACAGGGAGGCCTGGCGTGCTGGGATTCATGGGGTTGCAAAGAGTTGGACACGACTGAGTGACTGATGTGATCTGATGTTTGAATACTTTGAAAATTCCCCCTCCTCTATGTATCTTATTTATTTGTTCATTTGTTTGTTTGTTTTTGCCACATATTTAGACGTAGCACTTCTTACCTTTGTCCTTGAATTCCTTATCTATGAGATACTCTACCTTTGGCCCAGGAATTTTTAGAATTAAGTCATGGAGAGAAGTGTTTTCCAAATACAAATTTCTATATTATGGTACAAGTAATGAAAATTACTAAAGAGAGCTCCTCATTCTTTTTCATCTGGTAGTCATCCCCAGGAGATAACATATTCATTGCTTTTATTTCTTTTGAAAAAGGGGTAAGTTTTTCAATTAAGAAGTGAAATGAGATTGTACTAACCTCTCTCTCTCTCATCTAGGGTCAAATAGACATGGAGGTGTTCTGCCACTGGCATCCAACGTTATTCAGGTCAAGATGACTCATCAAAAGGAAGAAGTGAGAGGAGAGACAAGGCCAGTCACTGTTTCAAGCCAGCTGAGCTCAACTTGGCACCTCCAGGGCCTGAACTCACCCTGCCAGTCCTTAGCCGAGGGACAACATCCAGGTATGACATGGATGTAACATGGGCTGAGATTCCATCCAACACTAGGGTTTGCTGCCAACAGAAGGCTAGGGAGGCACTAAATGCAGAGAGATGACCTAAGATGAGGGAGGGATAGAGCAAACACCCTTAATCTCAGTCACAGAATCAGAAATCAAAGCAGAAAGCTGGGGGGTGAGGGGGGAGATGAATCCAGATCTCATTCCCTCTCGATGTAAAAGAATTTTAAAAGAGTTTTCTAAGAGCAGAAACTGCCACCAAGGGTGTAGGAGTCAGGCTAACTATGGTCTGTGACTGGTCTGACAAAGGCTAACTCTTACCCAGATGTCCAATAAAAACACTTAGCAAGTATCATTTCCATAAGGCTTTGTCTACTCGAAACACAAGCCAATTGTTTGGGTCCAATTTATGAAGCAAGGTCTTACGAAGGTTATGGGGTGAGGAGGCCTGATGACAACTAAATTGCCTTAAATGGAGCTCAAAATACCACCTTAAACATTCTCCTCTCCCAAGAACGCTTAATCATAAATCAAGTGACTCAAAATGTATTAAAAATGACAAATAGAGCAAGCACTTACATCTCATTTTTTTCTTTTAATTCACCAATGCATCAAAGATTTTTGAAGGATATTATTCTGCACACAAAAAGATGAAGTGTACCAGGAATGCAAGATTCCAGGGATAAAAGAAGAGATTAAAAATCAAATGGTGGACCAGGCTTCATGCTGAAAATTATTCTGAAAATAGACATACTCATTTTAAGACAAGGAGATGAGGATTGTCTGCTCTGAACTTGTAAGGAGTGGTGAATCTCACAGTAATTGGACACATGTTTTTCATCTTAGAAGAACTTATGAATCCATTTTAATGCATTAAAGTTCATGGGTACTATTTGTCCACAAGTAAGCTTTCTCCCCTTTTCCCCACTATGCATACTTTAATGGGGTTTTGATTCACCGGGGGAAAAAAACCTTCCAAAACTCACTAATGTTTCCTGAATTGCCATTAGGCTAGCTTTAGAAGGAATTTTAAAGTGTGTGCTAAATGAAACTTTCTGTCTAAGAATCTTTAATATTCTAGTACTTTTGAGTAACAAGTTATTTTTATGTGTCCCTACTTTTATTGGTAGAAATTCATTCTCAGCAATAAGAATTATGAAGTGTCTAACTCACAATGCAAATTTTTCTTGACCTGGAATAGATTAGAAAGTGGATCAGGCAGGAAAGCTCAGCCTGGCAAATCATAACACACCTCTTCAAAAGGTACTGATGCCGAGCCTTTGGAGGGCTCATTGTGGAAGGAAAGGAGAGTGAACTCTGTGGAAGCAACTCATTTCTCCGCCCTTCATATTGATTACAAATACCTAGAATAGTCAACTGATTCTAAAGGCAGTGAACCTGATTTTTTTTTTTTTCACAGCCTTTTTCAGTCTGCTTGGAAACATCTGTTTTTAATTGCATTTGGATTTGAAAACTAATTTCGGGTGAGATTGGGTTCAGGCTCCAATCAAGTTGGAACTGAGAGATTATTGCTTATCCACGCATCCTGAAACTCACGCAGGGTTGAGGCCAAGGATACCACACTTTCTGAATGTGTGCACGAGGCACATGCGTTTAGAAATGAAAAAGGAATGGCCTAATTCTCTCAGGGAAACTTCTTTAAGGCCAATGATTTTGGGTTTTAGGTTACAGCTTTTAGACTCGGGATTCGATTTTGGAAAAGGTCAGCTGGAGGACAACACCCTCCCATGCATTCCAATACATGGAGCAGGAGATGAAGCAGTCATATGACCAAATCAAAATAAAAATAGTATTTTGGGTCGTTCGTTGACAATATAATAAATCCAGCCCATGCTCCAAATTTGAAAGAAATGGAAACAAATACGTTGTCTCCTAACACAATGGCATGGAGTTCTCTGCCCTTCATCTTACTAGAAGGTGAAGAAAGGAGAATGACTCAAGAATTCCCCTTTGTGCAGGTTCCGAGATTGTCTTTCTCACTCCAGGACCTGCTGAGGACACAGGTTCTGGAGTTAGTCCCAAGCTTGTTGCTCACTCACAATATATTTCTAGTATCCACTCTCTGCCTCAAGGCATCCAATTTTAAATGAGGCTTTTATTTTTCTGCTTCACAAGAAATATTTTGGGAGTATTTGTTCGTGATCTATAGCAAAGTACTAAAAATCATAAAGGGTGGCTAAAGTGCAAAGAGCTATTTTGATTTTCTTTAATGGCCAAGTCCAAAAAATAACTGTAAAACTCATGCCAAGAATTCTTAAGTGATTATTTGATATTTTGACAACCCAGAATATGAGCTCTAGGTCTTTAACTTTGCAATTCTGAGCTACAACCAGTGCCAATTTTATCAGACTGATCAACTTCCCTGGTGGCTCAGTAGGTAAATAATCCACCTGCAATGCAGGAGACCTGGGTTTGATCCCTGGGTTGGGAAGATCCCCTGGAGGAGTGCATGACAACCCACTTCAGCATTCTTGTCTGGAGAATCCCATGGACAGAGGAGCCTGGTGGGCTACAGTCCATGGGGTAGCAAAGAGTCAGACATGACTGAGTACCTAAGTATGCACATGCATGTTTTCTGAAACCCAAACAACAATGAGTAAAAGAACATAAATATGATATTCCAGTTTGATTACATAGCTATTATAAATTTTAATAAACTAAGATATTGAAAATGAAGAGTACCCTCATATTTGTTCCCTACCTTCAAAGGATGTAGGTTTAAACACTATGGTTAATTTTAATTAAATTCATTACCCAATTAATCCAAAAGTTTTACTACCATAAACTATTCATTCCTAAAAATCACTTTCATTGACACAAGGAAGAGCACTGGTTACCACTTACGAATTCTAAATGTTCTCTGGAGGGGTTTTCAGAGCTGAAAAGACTCTTTTTCTTGATACCTGCCATTAAATTCTAACAAAAAAATTGTATCTAAAATATATCACTTTCAATGCTTAATCATGGCTCAACTTCTTTATCTGATGAACTGAAGAAAACCAAGGAACTTGCATTTGAATTTGATCCCCTACTAAAATGCTAATAACCTAGAACATGTTGGGGGAAAAGAGAGTTGTCTTTATAAATGAATATCCCAAATATAATAACGAAATGCCTATGCCATTAGCTATTTACATTTCTTAAAAGAGACCATATAAAGTACATGTTTATGCCCAAATGGCACTCTGATGGCAAAGGGTCCAAGAGAGGCAGGAAACGAGACTCTGAATCTCCCAAAAAGCCAAGGACACTGATGCACAATGCAGACGCTCCTGTGCCCCTGGGCAGTGGGTGCCTTTCAACCCACATTAAGTCCCTATTAAGTCCCTCTGTGCCGTTCCCAATCACAGCCCATGCAAACAGCAAAATGAGTCCCTTCAACAGACCTTCTTTGGGATTAATAGGAGTGAGGATGTTATTGGTTGTTTTTTCTTTTCACTTCACAATCCATCATGTAACAAAAGTTTTAAATTGTATTTCTTTAGAATTTATGGCATCGTTAAAAACTTAGTTTTATTTATTTATTATTGAAGCATAGTTGATTTACAATGTTGTGTTAATTCTGGTATACAGCAAAGTGATCCAGTTATACACCCAATACACACATATATATGTATATGGGTATTCTTTTCCATTATGGTTTATTACCGGATATCGAATATAGTTCCCTGTGCTATACTGTAGGTCCTTGTTGTTTACTTACTTCATGTATAATAGTTTGTACCTGCTAGTCCCAAACTCCTAATTGATCTCTCTCCTCCCTTTTCCCTTTGGTAACCATAAGTTTGTCTTCTACATCTGTGATTCTGTTTCTGGTTTGTAAAGTTAATTTGGATCATATTTTAGATTCCACATATAAGTGATATCATATGGTATTTGTCTTTTTCTGATTTACTTCACTTAGTATGATAATCTCTAGGCCCATCCATGTTGCTGCAGACGGTATTATTTCATTCTTTTTTTATGGCTGAGTACTATTTCATTATGTATACATAGGTATACACAGTGGAACACACACACACACGTATACACACTCACATATACCACGTCTTCTTTATCCATTCATCTGTCAGTGGACATTTAGATTGCTTCCAAGTCTTGGCTATTGTAAATAGTGCTGCTATGAACACTGAGATACGTGCACCTTTTCAACTTAGAGTTTTTATCTTTTCTGGATATTTGCCTAGAAGTGGGATTGCTGGATCATATGTAACCCTATTTTTACTTTTTAAAGAAATCTCCATACAAACTGCTCTTGATATAAATTGCTAAAATGTCTTCCAGAAAGGCTATAACAATTTATAAATTTACTCAGCAGAGTATGAGTGTGCCAACAAGTCCTGCCTTTATCAACTTTGATCCCTAAAGCTTCTTCATATTTGCTAATTTGATAGATTAAAAAGGTGTATTACTTTGACATTTTGCTTGTATTCAATTCCTAGAGAGATTAAAGTGTTTTTCACGCATGTTCTAATTATTTCTACTTCTTCTTATTTAATTATATCTGTTTTAAAATCCTTTGTAAATTTTATTTGACTTTTTTTCTTCTCAACTATGGAAATTCTTATTAACATTATGTTATTCATCATGTGTATTTCCTAATGTGTCCTTTATGTTTTGGTTTTATATCTATATTTGATGTTCAGACATGTCAAATATTTATAGTTAACTCTATAAATCTTTTCTTTTCTCATCCATTTCCTTCAAGATTAGAAAGTACTAAGTTTTAATATTTAAAATGTCTTCTATGTGTGATATTGGTGTCAGTTAATGCCCTTTTAAGTGTCATTTAGCACCTATCTCATTGCTCCAATACTGGATCAGGAGTTAGCAAATGCTTACCTACTGTGAAACTGCCTCTTGGGCTCCTTTTCAAGACAATTTTGAGGTAGAGACTATAGTAATCTCCTCTTTTTTTAATTTTATTTTTTAACTTTACAATATTGTATTGGTTTTGCCATATATCAACATGAATCCGCCACAGGTATACACATGTTCCCCATCCTGAACCCTCCTCCCTTCTCCCTCCCTGTACCATCCCTCTGGGTCATCCCAGTGCACCAGCCCCAAGCATCCAGTATCGTGCATCGAACCTGGACTGGCGACTCATTTCATATATGATATTATACATGTTTCAATGCCATTCTCCCAAATCACCCCACCCTCTCCCTCTCCCACAGAGTCCAAAAGACTATTCTATACATTGGAGAGGCTATAGTAATCTCTTCTGAAGAAAGTGTTGTTTCACAAAGCTTCTTCATTCAGAGTCTGCAATGTGCTTCCCTGTTGCTAATTATTGGGTTATTTATTCCTCTTGATAGATAGATATCATATATATTGCCTTTGCAATACTTCATTTCAAAATATTGACAAATATATAGGAATACTTGGACTGTGTGGAAATTCAAATATATTACTTAGAGGAAAAATATTTTATTTCCACTAAGCATTCAAAAATTTAAAGTGCTCAATTTCTAGGACCTGACCGAATGAGAGAATATATTTAAATGGAAATTCAAATAATCCTTGAATGGCTAAAAAAATCAGGAAGATAAAGTGTGTGTCCCCAAATTGAGTCCTTTCTAGGTTGCCACAATGAAGTATATTAGCTGCAAAACCAGAGAAGGCAATGGCAACCCATTCCAGGACTCTTGCCTGGAAAATCCCATGGGTGGAGGAGCCTGGTAGGCTGCAGTCCATGGGGTCGGCTAAGAGTCGGACACGACTGAGCGACTTCACTTTCACTTTTCACTTTCATGCATTGGAGAAGGAAATGGCAACCCACTCCAGTGTTCTTGCCTGGAGAATCCCAGTGACGGGGTAGCCTGATGGGCTGCCATCTATGGGGTCGCACAGAGTCGGACATGACTGAAGCGACTTAGCAGCAGCAGCAGCTGCAAAACACAAAGGAATAGTGAGTTTTTCACAAGTTGAAACAACCACCATATCCATTCCAAATGCTTTGTATAATTTATTGTGACTTCATTATATTGGTGTTAATATGCAAGCCTAGCAAAACAGATTTAGACTAAAATTCTGGCTGATCTCTGTTCTCTGCTGCCTAAGCCAGAAGGAACTTAACAAGCAAAACAATCTGAGCAGAATCAATTCAACACTGTGACTTCCATGTTGCTGGTCGCAAATGCACTCCTCAGAATTCCAAGTCATCTTCCAAATGTAGAGACAGAGATAAGAAGCACTTTTGATTGAGCAAATAATGTACTTACTTTTCTATACAGTTAGGAAAATTGAGATCCTAAGTAGAAAGTATAAGATATATAGCCACAAATAAAGCCTGCCGTTTCAATTATGCCAAGCGTATCCTAATGCACAAAGAATGGTAACATTAAGGGGCAGTCAAAACATACATTAGGATCTATGTATTTTAAAGGAAATTGGTAGCCATGAAACCGAACTGGTATGAATTTTTTTTTCTGTGTCTTTGTTATTTTGGAGACCAATAAATATTAAATATGTTTTTCTAGAGTAGGTAGTATTCCATAAACAGGTAGCAAAATCACTTACCTATCCACTTGGATATACTGACTGGTTTTGAATAATGGCAACTAAATTTTTTTTCTTAAATAACTTCAATATAGGTTTATTTACCTGGTTTCCATGTGAATTCCTGGGTCAGCCCCATGGAACCTCTTCTTTGACCACTATAAAATCATCTGCCTGGAAGAGGGTCTATGTGGGCAGGTTTACAGGCAGGATGCATGGGTCTTCTCACTTTGGGTCAGGCCTTTTTGCCCACCAGGCTATGTTCCATGAAGAGAGAAGGGGCCCTCTGTGTTTTCCTTTATTGAGATTTCACCAAGCCCTGATCAATTCTGGCATACCAAAGTTCACTAGTCGTGAAATCCCAAAGGCCTGAAGTTTCTTAGCTGTAATCCAAAAAGTTGATAAAAATTCTTTCATGAAATTTTATTGGGAGAACATGGAGGGGATGGGTATTGAGTCCCAGCACACTCTCATTTCTTCTTTGAAATAAAATATTTCTGAGACTAACTTTAGCACATCCACAATATCTTTGCAGAAGTTATAAGATTAACAAGGAAAAATCTTCAGGGACCTTCCCTGGTGGTCCAGGGGTTAAGACTGCACTCCCAATGCACAGGGCCCACGTTTGTTCCCTGGTCAGGGAATTGTATTTCACCTGCCACAACTAAGAGTTCGCATGGCACAACTAAAGATCTGGCACGCCGCAACTAAGACCTATCGCAGACAAATAAATAAATAAATTTTTTTTTAATAAAAAGAAAAACTCAGAGCTTCCCTATTGGCTCAGCGATAAAGAATCCATCTGCCAATGCAGAAGACATGGGCTCCATCCCTGGTCTGAGAAGATCCCACATGCCACAGAGCAACTAAACCAGTGAGCCACAGCTACTGAGTCCACGCTCTACAGCTCAGGAACTGGAACTATTGAGCCAACATGCCTAGAGCCCATACTCAGCAATGAGAGAAGCCTCCGCAATGAGAAGCCTGAACAACCACAATTAGAGAGTAGCCCCCTCTTACCGCAACTAGAGAAAAGCCCACGCAGCGACAAAGACTCAGAACAACCAAAAAATAAATAAAATTAATTTTTAAAAATGAAAACCTCTGCAGAAATGTTTCCAAAGTGACTCAAAAACTGGGTCTAAAAGAAAGAGCTTATGGCTCTCAGATGAAGATTCCCTTTTTCACTCCTATTGAAGTCCCATGTCGATTCTTCATCAATAACACCGAGTATTGCCACTGACAGCACAATGAGCGCCAGCGCCCTGATCACACTTAATTCTGTGGGCATCTACTCCCTAGTGCTTAGAAACAAATAAACAAGTCAATGGTGAACAAACACCACAAGCTGATATGCAGCAGCACACAAAAGGAATTACTGCTCCTGAATAGCACTTATTCGGTATTTAATCTCCCGAATACTTTCATTTTTGGAATGGCTCCACAATAAAGGGTATCCAGGGGAAAAAAGAAAAGTATGTCCTTTTCTTAGAACTCAGTGTCACCAAGTACATCTGAGACGACAGAAGCCACAGGTAGCACCTGACGAACTGTGGTAATTGGCTGGATCAATTATAGGAAAGGAAAGTGCTGTTTAATTGCCCAGCTGCACATTTAGAAGTTCAGTGCCTCCATACTTGCGCTGACAGAGCGTGTAAGGGGACAGCAGACAGGAAGGAGAATGCTGCAGAGACGGAGTGGGAAGACTGCAGGATAGGAGAGAGGAGATGAAAGTGGTGTGAGTGGCAGCAACAGTCAATGGAAACTACAAGCAGTAACAGAGTGTGATCCAGGCCTCTGAGAGAAAGAGAGAGGTAGCCAAAAGTCTTGCCCTTGAGATGGAGAAAAAGCAGCGACCAAGAGAGACCCAGGCACCACTGGAACATGCCAAGCAAGGGTCCTGTGACGGAGAAAGAGGAGTCATTTAATCCATGAATTCTTAATAAAGACCTACATTTCTAGGAACTTGGAATACAAAATGATTCATGCTGGTGCTCCAAAATGCTATAAACCAAGCCACTGCCTCCTGAAGACCACATCTCTTATGTGTGTATGCGTGCTAAGTCACTTCGGTCATGTCTGACTCACTATGACCCTATGGACTGTAACCTGTCAGGCTCCTCTGTCCATGGGATTTTCCAGGTAAGAATTCTAGAGTGAGTTGCCATTGCCTCTTCCAGAGGATCTTCCTGACCCAGGGATCAAACCCACTTCTTTCATGTCTCCTGCCTTGGCAGGCAGGTTCTTTACCACTAGCTCCACCTGGGAAACCCAGCCACCTATATATCTGCATCTAGATCATTCAACGTTGCTGACAAAGGTCCGTCTAGTCAAAGCTATGGTTTTTCCAGTAGTCATGAATGGATGTGAGAGTTGGACCATAAAGAAAGGTGAGCGCTGAAGAATTGATGCTTTTGAACTGTGGTGTCGGAGAAGACTCTTGAGTGTCCCTTGGACTACAAGGAGATCAAACCATTTAATCCTAAAGGAAATCAATCCTGAATATTCATTGGAAGGACTGATGCTGAAGCTCCAATACTTTGGCCACCTGATGCGAAGAGCTGACTCATTTGAAAAGACCCTGATGCTGGGAAAGATTGGAGGCAGGAGAAAAAGGGGACGACAGAGGATGAGATGGCTGGATAGCATCACCGACTCGATGAACATGAGTTTGAGCAAGCTCCAGGAGCTGGTGAAGAACAGGGAAGCCTGGCATGCTGCAGTCCAAGGGGTCGCAAAGAGTTGGACACAACTGAGCAACAGAACTGAACTGAGATCATTCAACATCCAAACAGCAGTGCCAGCCAAGGTATGGTTTGGGAATCTCTCCAAGAAAAAACAAAAAGTCCATAAACCATATGGAACAGAACAGCTCCTTCTCTTTTGGTGCTGGCTGGCTCTGGTCTTTCTCCACCAGGTAATAATAAAAGCATGATAATTTCCAGGAACGAGAATCAAATGGGATATTATTATTTAGGAAACTAGGAAATACTGTAATGTAGAGCCTTAGTGAATGTGAAAGGCGAAACCAAAAATAAAAACAAGCATACAAAAATCTTTGTTGAAGTAGAAAAGCCTGGTGCCTTACAAATAAGACTGTCCACCAGGGTTAGGGGCAGAGTTAAGTCCATAAGGTATTACCTTTTGGATGTGATTTTTAATTTTGTAGTTATGTTACATCTGTATTAGGGTTGTTAGTGTCATGAGACACCAGATACACAGATGTCTGATTGCCAGATTCTGTGTAAACCATTCCCAATTTTACATCAAACTGATGAAGCATTTATTTAAAAACATTTGTGGAGCTATAACTGCAAAGGTAGAACTCACAGCTTTTTTTTTTTTTACATATTACAACCACATGTTAAGACAAGAGACTTCAATAAAAATTACCCTCAAACACATTTTGTATTGGGGGGATTTGCTTTATCCCTTAACACTCCAGGTTAGAGGAGCAATCGAGCCCATGTTCCTTTGCAAAACTTCATTTTGTTTTGAACCCTGCATTGACCCTAAGTTAACATCATTCCAAATTCAGTCTATTTTGCTCACACAAGATATTGCAGCCAAGCAAAACTCTGTCCTGGAAACCTCATAAATTGTATGAGCTGCTCAATTGAGGCCTGAGGGAGTAAATTGAAGAGAGCTTAGTCTGTCATACTGTTTTAGAATGTTTGCCACAGAAATTCAGGATTAGTTCTAGATTGGTTGAACTAGTTATGGTTCACCAAACTAGTTATGGTGGTGACTATGTGTGTGTGTATGTCCATATATATGGGCATACACACACACACACACACATATTTATATATAATTGTTGTTGTTTAGTCCCTAAGTAGCATCCAACTCTTGGGATCCCATGGACTGTAGCCCATCGGGCTCCTTTGTCCGTGGGACTTCCCATACAAGACTGCTGGAGTGGGTTGACTTTCCTTATCCAGGGGATCTTACTAACCCAGGGATCAAACCTGAGTGTCCTGCATTGGCAGGTGGATTCTTTACCACTGAGCCATCAGGGAATGTATATGTATGTGTGCATGCATGCTAAGTCGCTTCAGTTGTGTCTGTCTCTTAGTGACCCTTTGGACTGTAGGTAACCTGCCAGGCTCCTCTGTCCAGGGGATTCTCCAGGCAAGAATACTGGAGTGAGTTCCCATGCCCTCCTCCAGGGGATCTTCCCAACCCAGGAATGGAACCCATGTCTCTTAGGTCTCTTGCCTTGGCAGGCAGGTTCCTTACCACTAGCACCACCTATACACACACCTATATCCCATTATTTTAGTTTGTTTTTTTTTTTAACCAAGAAGTCCTTTATTTTAGTTATTGATGTCCTGCTTATTTAATATACTTAAAGTGGGTTGGTATTGGGGGAAGGGGGGCCAGTGAGGAACCTGAGTGAGCACCCTCTGAATACTGACTTTACTGGAAACATCCATGTATTTTATAATTCATTTCATTCCACCACTATTCACCAAATGCCTGCTATATACTATGTCCCAGGAACTCAATACTGAACAGAGGCAGACCTTCTTCTTATGAAGGTATGATTCATGTAACACCATTTAAACTGTGAATCAGTCAGATAAATTCCTGATGTCACTTTATTTTTAAATCCAACGCCTCTACTCACCAGCTGTGTGACCTTCATCCAGTTTACTCATGCCTCAGTTTCCTCATGTCTATAACAGAGGTTGCTGTGAAGAGTAAGTGAGAGCAGAGAGTAGAGCCTGGTTAACCACTGGATGACGTCCTTTGCCTTTCTCACTATATTACCCAGTGGACTCTGAAACTGATTTTGTAGGTATCAGTTATGAGTAACTGCTCATAGATAGTTATGGGTAACTGCTCCTGCCTTGTAATAGTTACAGTCACCAGGGGGCAGTAGAAGATGGGTCCCCAACCACTAAGGAGAGAATAGTGCTATTTTCATTGATAGCTAAAAACTAATTTCATGTTTGTGCTGGCTCATAAATGAACAAATGAAAAAAGAAATACATTAAACAGTCATTAAAAGAAACAGTGATCAAAGCAAAAGTAAATGATGATACTCAGTTGTTTGAGGGTCTATTCTGTGCCAGTCTCTTATGATAAACATGGCACCTGTTCTACCAAGCGGTGGGAAGGTTACCTGAATTACAGCAGTACTGACAAGCAGTAAACACTTAGGAGACTTTTGCAGTTATGATTTTGGGGAGGATATGTTTTCAGAGTAGTCAAGAGGGAAAATGTGGTACTGTTTACCACCTACAGGAATCTTTCTAACAGTGTTTGACTTTTCCTACCAATCTCTCTCTTACCTAGAGGAACCAAAATTTTTCTGATTTATCATTTCTGTTCATTTTTCAATCATACCAACCAATTGAAATAAAAGAGAAAATAGCATGGAATCTAAATGTGTCATATCCCCAAATTCTCAAAGAGAATTATCACTGGGATAATTAAGAGAAATGTTCAGTTCAGTTCAGTTCAGTCACTCAGTCATGTCCGACTCTTTGTGACCCCATGAATTGCAGCACGCCAGGCCTCCCTGTCCATCACCAACTCCCGGAGTTCACTCAGACTCACGTCCATCGAGTCAGTGATGCCATCCAGCCATCTCATCCTCTGTCGTCCCTTTTCCTCCTGCCCCCAATCCCTCCCAGCATTAGAGTCTTAGGTCATATCAAATTCTGCCTCATCGCATTGAAAATAATTCTAAAATGTTCTATTGATTTTTAAATGAGAAAAATGTCAATTACAAATAGAAATATTAGAATGAATTGTTACTGATCTTATATTTTTCCTTCTTATTCTTTACATATGCAACTTGTGTAAATTTATATATGCAAATTTTGCTTGCTGCTGCTGCTGCTAAGTCACTTCAGTCGTGTCCGACTCCGTGCGACCCATAGACGGCAACCCACCAGGCTCCCCTGTCCCTGGGATTCTCCAGGCAAGAACACTGGAGTGGGTTGCCATTTCCTTCTCCAATGCATGAAAGTAAAAAGTGAAAGTGAAGTTGCTCAGTCGTGTCCGACTCTTAGCGACCCCATGGACTGCAGCCTACCAGGCTCCTCCATCCATGGGATTTTCCAGGCAAGAGTACTGGAGTGGGTTGTCATTGCCTTCTCTGGCAAATTGTGCTTATAATATGCAAATTGTGAAGGCATGATTATATCCATGTTCATGTAGTACAGAGCTATAAAAATCTAGAGCGGTAAATAAGGGGGGAAAAGAAAGAAGAAAGTATTAGTTGTTCATTCATGTCTGACTCAGTGATTCCATAGACTATAAGCCACCAGGCTCCTCTGTCCATGGAATTCTCCAGGTAAGAATACTGGGATTGGTAGTCATTCTCTTCTCCAGGGGATCTTCCTGACCCAGGGATTGAACCCAGGTCTCCTGCATTGCAGACAGAATGTCAAATCCAAAGCCATCATTGTCCAACATTTATAATATGGTGTATGAAGGTGACAAAGTTACTTACATGATTAAATACATTGACAAGATATTTTAAAAACTCACAAATCTTTCCCTTTATTTTTTTATGTTTGAATACTACCACAGTGGGGTTCCCAGGTGGCTCAGTGGTAAAGAATCCACCTGCTAATGCAGGAGACGATGCAGGCGACATGGATTTGATCCTTGGGTTGGGAAGATCCCCTGGAGGAGGGACTGGCAACCCACTCCAGTGTTCTTGCTGGGAAAATCCCATGGACAGAGGAGCCTGGAGGGCTACAGTCCATGAGGTTGCAAAGAGTCAGACATGACTGAGAACTGTCACAGAGATGTTTGTCTGTAGTCTTGAACTGTTTTTAATGATTACTCTTATTGTGGACCATCTCTCAGCATCTGTGGATCATTCTTCAGACTTAGTATAGAAAAGAATAAGATATCCCTTAATGGCGGCATATCACATTCAGCTACTTTGAGGCAAGAAAATATTAAAACTGGATGAAGACAAGAACTTAAAACTGTATATAGATTTTAGAAAAAAAAACGTCTGAAAACAGACTGGCCTCTATTTTAGCCTAAACAAGTTGCAACATTAGGAATATTGTCAGGTAAAATACAGGATTTTTATATAATATTTAAGGCATGCTTGAAAGAAGGTTAATCACTGTTTTTCTGAGAGTCACATTTAACTGTATCCTGTATTTTTATTTGCTAAAGCTGGTAAGCCTACTTATGAAGACGTCTTTGCCTATATAACACAAAACTTTCACTCTCTGAAGGTTAACCCTGAGAACGGTTTACCTGAACAGGCTGGTGGTTAGTCAGGTAGCAGCCTATGAAAATTTGTCAGGTCACCACATTTTCAGCATAGCAGAAGACTCAGAGGGCTTCACCCACTTTTCCATTTCTGTAGACTACGCAGAGCTGGCTGCAAGGTAATAATTGACAAAGAAATACTCATACTCAGAGCATAGAGCTTAATGAGACAACTCAGTATCAAGTGCAAACAAAACTGATGTACAGCATAAAACACCCTATTCACTCCCAGTCAAGGTACCCTTATCAAGAAATCAATTGGCTGTAAATGTATGGCTTTGCTTATGGATTTTCAGTCCTATTTCATTAGTCTATATATCTATCCTTATGCCAGTACCAAACTGTTTCAATTACTGTAGCTTTGTCATAAGTTTTAAAATCAGAAAGTGAATCCTTCAGCTTTGTTCTTCTTTTTTTGACATTGTCTTGGTTATCCAGAGTCTCTTGCAAGTCCGTATGAATTTGAGGATCCTCTTTTCCACTTATGAAAAAAGGCTGTTGGAATTTTGATAGAGACTCCATCCACTCTGTAGAGCACTTTGGGTCATATTATCATCTTAACACTATTAGGTCTTCCAATCCATGAACAGCTATGTATTATCATTTATTTAAGTCTAATTTCTCTTACAGATATTTTATAATGTTTAGTGTACAAGTCTTTTATCTCCTTGGTTAAATTTACTAACTAGGTATATTATTCTTTGGATGTTGTTGTAAATGTAATTATTTTTAAAATTTTCTTTTTGATAGGACAGTGCTAGAGACGAGAAACACTATATTGATTTTTGTTCCTCTTGTATCATTCAACTTTGATGAATTCATTTATTAGCTCAAGTACTTTGTGTTATGTGTGTATGCGTATTTTTTGGAATTTTCTACATATAGGACCATATAACTTATAAATAGAGATAGTTTTTCTTCTTCCTTTCCATTTGGATGTCTTCTATTTCTTTTTCTTGCCTAACTGAGCTGGCTACAGCTTCCAGCACAATGTTGAACTGCACTGCTGGAAGTAGGCACCATTACATTGTTCCTCATTTTGGGGAGAGTGCTTAGTCTTTCAACATTGAGTACAATGTTAGCTATGAGTTTTTCATGAATGCCCTTTACCACGTTGAGGAAGTTTCCTTCAGTTTATAGTTTGCTATGTTTTTTTAATCAGGCAAGGGTGCTGGATTTTATCAAACATGTTTTCTGTGTCAGTAGAGAGGATAGTGTGGTTTTTTCTTCTCTTCACTCAATTAATGTGGTGCATTACAATGATTGTTCTACATTTTTAGTTTAAATCCCACTTTGCTGTGTATAATCCTTTTGAATCTGCTATTAGATTCAGTTTGCTAATTTCGTTGGTGGTTTTTGCATCTATATTCATAGCAGCTATTATCTATAAATTTTTTTCCTTGTAAAATGTCTATCTGACCTTGATTTTAAAGTGACATTGGCCTCATAGAATGAATTTGGAAGTGTTCTGTCCTATTCAACTTTTTGGAAGAGTTTAAGTAGGATTGATATTAATTCTTTTTAAAATATTTGAAAGAATTTACCAGTGAAGCTGTTGTCCTTAGACTTTTCTTTGTTGGAAGCTTTGATTACTGGTTCAATCTCTTATTCTCGATCTATTCAAATTTTTATTTCTTCTGCATCAGTTTTGGTTATTTGTGTCTTTCTAGGAACTTATCTATTTCATCTGGATGATTTAATTTATTGGCCTACAATTAACTGTTCATGGTGTTCTTTTAATCCACTTTGTTTTCTGAAAGGTGGGTAGTAACGACCTACTTTCATTTTTTATTTTAGTTGTGTCTTCTCTTTTTTCTTGGTTAGTCTAACTAAAGTCTTGTCAGTCTCATTGATCTTTTTAAGGACATAACTTTTGGTTTATTAAATCCCTCTTTTTTTCCTATCCTCTAAAAGATTTTTTAATAGCATGAAGGACACAGAGAACAGAGAAATCAATTCTAATTAAGGACTCTTGGGAGTGTTTCTTTGAAGGATTAGAATATAACCTAATTTAGGGTCATTAAATTCCTAAAAAGCAAAGTTTTATTTCACAACTCCTTCCCAAATTAAGAAAAACGTCTACAACAACTTGCCACTTTTGAAGAACTGCTGGTTTAGGAAAATTAATGCATTTTGAGCATCCTGGGTATTTGTTTTACTTCTTAGTGGGTTTTTGACAGTAGTAAACTTCTAAAATGCAATACTGGAAAAAAAAGTCGTACAAGTAAATCAGCTTACTTTTCTTTTCACTGCTTTCAACTTCCTGATTTTTGACAACATGGAGCATAATTATTGGTTTGGAATCTGAAATGATACAATAGCCTATCAGGTCCTAAAGAATGGGTTTTGAGAATGTGCGATCAAAAGTGTGTGCTTGCTGTCTATTCAGTCACGTCTGACTCTTTGCAACCCTATGGACTGTAGCCCACTAGGCTCCTCTATCCATGTGGTCCTCTAGGCAAGAATACTGGAGAGGGTTGCCATTTCCTCCTCCAGAGGATCTTCCCAGGGATTGAACCCCGTCTGTTATGTCTCCTGCATTGGCAGGTGAGTTCTTTACCACTAGCACCACCTGGGATGGCCAAAGAAATGTATTCAAAACAGAGCTTACTCATAGAGCCTCCCCACATTTGAGACTAAGGGAGGAAAAACAATTCATTCAAAAGAGTCTTAGAAGTTTGTCTTAGAATTTGAATATTGAAACTTCTTCTTTTTGACCATTACTTTAACTTCTTTTAACACGTATGTTAAAGAATAGAGTAGAACAAGGAGGAAAAAAGTTTTAGGTCACATTTCATCATTGTATTTTTCACAAAATTCACTCTCACACACACAAAGTGCAGCAGTAAGTTATTAATCACACTAAAAGATGGTATCAATTTTATTAGTAAGAAAATTCTGATCCTATCCATAAAACCACATAGGATTTTGTTTAAAACTAATAAACAAAATTTATCCTTTTCTTTTTGAAATCGCATTTAGCTTTGAAATACATACAAATGCATACACGTAGCACACATGTCACTCTCAATTTTCAAATTCTCAGTAATCTTTTATTGCAAAACCAAAACTATTTGAAAATGGAGTCATCACGGATCTCTTGTAAACTCTTATGATTGTTCTCTAAATAGCATAAAATGAGAAAGCTCACACATATCACACAACCCGCAATCAACGTCCGTCCATCACAGCCAGTGAATGCCAGTCAAGTAGGACAAATAGCATC
Source organism: Bos indicus x Bos taurus (assembly GCF_003369695.1). NCBI lineage: Eukaryota > Metazoa > Chordata > Mammalia > Artiodactyla > Bovidae > Bos > Bos indicus x Bos taurus. Next base: position 109,431,311 of record NC_040076.1, read on the forward strand.
CAGTATGTCATTAGTAAAACATTAGAAGTAAATGTTTACTTCTAAAAAATAAGACGTAAAAAAAAATACTCTTACAAATATTTCAAATGTGTGGACCTAACACCAGTCTGTTGTGCTTAGAAATAAATCCAAGATATAAAATATGCATCAAACATTATACTTGTCTTTGACTCAGTTCAGCTCTCTGGCTAACCAGCACCCACCTACAAACTACACAGCTGCCAGGTGAGGTGGCTGAACAGGTCTTTACTGTTGTTGATACTTCACATAATCTTTAAGAAAATGGCAGTTAAAGAATAAACATATTTCTGTAGAGATCCCCACAGCACTTCTTCCACAGTAAGGTGAAGCCATGACAGCAGGATTTTTCCAGAGATTCTAAGCACAACTTATTCTCAACAGATTACAATCATACACAAGATCAAACTATTTTGTTGTTCAATCATTATGTCCAACTCTTTGTGACACTGTGGACTGAAGCACGCCAGGCTCCTCTGTCTTCCACTACGTCCAAGAGTTTGCTCAATTTCATATCTGTTGAGTCCATTGGCCATCCAGCCATGTCCTCTGTCATCCCCTTCTCCTGCCCTCAGTCTTTCCCAGCATCAGGATCTTTTCCAGTGAGTCAGCTCTTCGCATTATGTGGCCAAGTATTGGAGCTTCAATTTCAGCAACAGTCCTTCCAATGAATATTCAGGGTTGATTTCCCTTCGGATTGACTGGTTTGATCTTGCAGTCCAAGGGACTCTCAAGAGTCTTCTCCAGTACCACAATTCTAAAGCATCAATTCTTTGGCACTCAGCCTTATTTATGGTCCAACTCTCACATCCATACACGACTACTGGAAAAATCATAGCTTTGATTATACAGACCTTTGTTGGCAAAGTGATGTCTCTGCTTTTTAACATGCTGCCTAGGTTTGTCATAGCTTTCCTTCCAAGGAGTAAGCATCTTTTAATTTTGTGGCTGCAGTCACATCAAAAAGGGAAATATTACTCACTGGAAATCCTGTACTGATCTCACTTGCTTGAAGAACACACTTTTGCAGCTTCCTCAGACCATATACAAAGAGTGAACTACAGTCGACTGAATGCAAGACATCAATTAAGACAAACTTAGAAGTACCTATCAGGAAAAGAATTTCCATAGCAAAAAATATTTCATACCTTGTTCTTCATCTGAGCTGTGCTGGTCAAATACTCTGCAGCCCACTATGTCCCCTTTTCTCTCAGAGAGCCTGAAATTCATAATAGGGTACAAGTCTGAGACCTGGTGTCTCAAGTGTCTGGTCACCACATACAAATTGCCAAATGCAGTTCTCAATACCAAACAATGCAGGACAGGCGTAGTGAACATTTCCACCTCAGCAGTCAGTGATGCCAGGTCTCAGGTCACAGTCTAGTATAAGGGACTCATCCAGGCAGATTTCTGCTTTTCCTTATTTCAAGGCACTGCTTTCTCAGACTCATCACCACCACACAAGGTTCTGGGCTAAAGATTCTGATTCTTAAAAGAGATGTAAAAATACAACATGTGCCTGGGAGGGTTGTCAGCTAGCTTTATCTACAGGGCTTTATCTAAAGTCATACAAGTGGGTTGGCTTCCCCAGGACTCATCGTGGGGATAAGAGGTGCTCAGGGACCAGGATCTGGGGCAGAATGCCCTTGGCATCCCAGAAATAGGCACTGATGGGACCAGGAATCCCAGGCCACATCACCAAGCCAGGACTTCAGCTTATACCATCTTCCTTGAACCTCTGCTGCTCCCAACTTCAGTGTTTTATCCTGCTCTCCTAAGGTCTGTTTTGAAGGCATAGTACCAGAGTGCTGTGGTCAAATGTAGCCTGTAGCTGGATGATGCTGTGATCTCTAGTTGTAAAAATCTTGAATTTGTTGCCAACATTTAAAACCAAAAATATTTCATATAAAAGTAGAGAATTTGAGCTTCTCTTGGAAATGGGAAAATCCGGCATCTGGAGCAGCTTTTTGCTTGACAGTAGGCTGGAACTGAGGAACGGCTTCACCTTCCAAGACAGGACAAGCACCCTCTGGACCTGTTGGCATTATTGAGCTGGCTCAGTAGTTAACCACAGCTTTTAAAACACAATCACAGATTCTAGACTGTGAATAAGATTAGATGTTAAAAATGTATTACTTTCTGAATGGGAGGCATGGTTTTGTGTGAGTCTTGGTAAAACTGGTCCATTATGAATCTCTGGTCTCCTGTTCATCTTGTTTGCTCACTTAAACAAAAAAAGAAGCAAAACTTTGCTACTTCTGGAGAAACCTTAAAACAAAACAAAACAAAAAAAACCTTTTTGCTGCTCAGTTCATTAAAGTCATTTGTTAAAAGGCTGAAGACACCTTTCTTGCACTGCTAATTTCTCTCTTCCTTAGAAGCTTTAGAAATCTCACTTTCCTCATCCTGAAAACCTGAACACTAATTCCCACCAATGGGCAGGTTGTCCTGAGGACTCATACAAACATTCATGCTTTCAATCCTGATTAGTGTACCTCCTGCCTTGTTCCAGGCACCGTGCCAGGGGCTGGGTTAAATGAGACACCTGTATGCAGGCACAAAGCATAAGAAAAACTTTTAGAACCAGGCTGCAATCATCACTGGAGTCTAGACACTGAACTTCACTTTAGCGGGAATTCATACCAGTACTTTATGGAAAGAGAATCTAAAAGGAACAGTAAAGTAAAAAGTTGAAAGGGGCTTCTTTCCCCCTTCCTGGAAAACAGCAATATTTGATGTGTGTAGCTTTCTGTTAATGTAGTTTGGAAACAGGTGCTCCTTCTGCACTTTTTTCCTCATTTGCCAGCTAGATGTCAGTGTCCAGAACACCCTAGGAAGTCATACACTGGAAATGACAGAGCAACAATGTGGAAAGAGCCTGGAATCTCTGGATCTCCATTTGGAGAACTGCCTGCCAATCAGGCAGTTGTCCAGGAATATTAATCCTGGACTTGGATGAATAAGGAAGCTTCTATGGTGTTTAAGCCACTATACATTTTGGAGTTTCTTAGAGCAGGTAGCATTGCTTTAACTAACACAGATACTTCCTTCTTGTGATAGATTAAATAATGTAGAGTGCTAAGGAAAGCCTCTGGTATGTAGTAAACATTCAATAAATGCTAGAAATAGTTATCATAATAACTGTTATCATCTCTCTATATTATTTAGTGGGGCCAAAGGCACTAAAGTCTTTTGCTGGGGGGAAATTAGGTGTATAGGATGCTTTTAGGTGCAACAGATAAATCAATCCAAGAATGGCTTAAATGATAACAGTCACAATATCTCACTTGGTAAGTTCAGGGCCAGTGTTTTCAGGATTGGCTGGACCATGCTGTCACAGACCCTAGGGCTATCCATCTTTTTTGCCCCATTATTCTGGTGTGTGATGATGTCTCTCCTCATGGGTGTATGACGGCTGCCATAGCTTCAGAGACCACTTGCAAACAGGACAGTGCCCAGTGATGGGCTTTCTCTTTAATAGGTGAAGAGCCCTCTTTTTCCAGAAGACCCAAACTCCTTCTGCAGGACTGGTTTACATGCCCATGACAACACTAGTCAGTCATTGGTAAGGAGAATGAAGCTATCATTGTTGGCCGCCTTTCCTGAGTATAGGGGAGGGTAAGCAACAAGATAAATAGATGCTCTGTAACAGGTACTATGGATGCTGTTATTTCCCTGAAGGAATGCTTTATACTTCCAATGCAAGGCTGTTCTACTAATCTTGCAAGCATCCTTTATTCACATCTGCCTCTGTATTTTTTACTTTATTCGTGTCCCCTGGAATGCCATCTGTTCTTCTCTTGCAACCAGTATTCAAATGGCTTCTCAAGTTCTATATTTTCTATGAAGGATTCTCAGTGTGTCTTGTGTCCTTCTTCTTCTTGGCTTTTATTATCAGTATTATATTTTGGTAGATATTATATTATTTTATGTATTGTTAGTTTATGGTATATTACTCATTGCTTATTTGTTTGATGTATATAGATTTATTCTTCAAAAATTGTTTTGGAGCAACCACTGTATTCCGGCATTGGGGGAACAAAAGATAAGTAAGGCATGGCCCTTGTCCTCAAGTTCTTTATAGCAGAAGAAAACACCATACCTAAAATGCCCCCTGTTTTCCATGTTGACCAACCCAGAGCCAAGCATAAGGTTAACACTTCTTTACCTACAATAATATACTCAGGAAGAGCTATATTTGGAAAACAAAGGGTCATCACCATACAAACCCAATTTGTAAAGTGATCACCCATTATTGTACCTCAATCCTCACTTTTAATCGCCAGAACCACCCAGGTGGAAACCTCATCACCACAGTTAAACCATGAACTTAAAAGCGGGAGCTTCCCAACAGGTCCAGAACTCCCAGACATTGTGGATATCATGTGTAATTATGTTTCCTTCCCCAGAAGACCGTGTCCCCATTTGTCTCTTCTCTGCAAAGAGATTCGGGGCAGTAAATCACAAGGAGAGAAAAGACAGGAAGAAGAGTGAATTTAGGAAATCATTTACTAGTTGCCTTAGGACTGGCGCATAGAATATACAAGATGAAAGAAAGTGAAGACACAATCACTTTTAATAGTTCTTTGGAAAACCTCCATCCCCAAATGTCCTTCATTCTTGTTGCTATTTGTTGAAGGTTTGCAAAGCTGACTAAGAGTGTTTTATGCTAATTGGCTTTATCTGACATCCCTTTATCATTTGAAATTAATAGACAGCCTCGTAGATACAAGGTTAATGGAATATCTTCTCCTCCTCAGATTTGCAACTTGGCGTTTTCCCCAAAACACCACTTTCATCTTTATATAAGTGATCGTGTCTATAAAGTCTTCTAAAAAAGGCATGCTGTCTAATCCCATCAACCCATTTGTGAAACGTTCCAGAGGGAAATTGTTACACTGTCATTGTAGAAGCTGTTCTGCTCTTGGCATGCTCCTAAATGCCCTGCAGATTTGACATCCTCTTAGCATGGTAGGGAGATAGCAGCCTGATTTGCCAAGCACTAAGCTACAGCTGGCCCCATAGCAAAGCCCCTTCTTTGGCTCTTTGGGATGATGCCATGCGAGAAAAGGAACACTTAATGTGCAATAGGACCAAACTCCATCCCAAAGTTCAGAGATAATAGAGGCCCTCCCTTTCTTCCTGCTTCTCCCTTTCTAGGAATGCAGGCTAAGGTGCCACTTGGAAAGAAAGTATGAAATGTTTCGATATTGGAAAGACTTGGCTGAGGGAAGGTTTCTCTGTGTATCTGTGAGGGACAGTGGAGAGGGGAGGAGAGGAAGTAGAGAGGGTAACTCTGTGGGGCTCTAGGGGGAAAAGTTAAGAGAATCAGCAAGTTTATTTCTATCTGTCCAACTCAGGTCACTAAAGGGAAAGGAGAATTGAGGGAGGCAGACTGCATGCAGAGCCCATAAGGATATTCATATGCTTTATACTCCCAGAACTCCAAGGGTTCCAGAGTCTTAAATAGCATTATGCCAGCATTTAAGACATGCAGAAAGGTATAAAGAATAAAATGAAAACCAGTATGTATTGTGTATACATGTCCCATCTCCTCCCCCTGCATCCTACCCCAAAAGTAATCACTATCCTAAATTTATTGTTTACCATTGCATGCTTTCCAGGGTTTTGCTGCATACTAATCACTTTGCATCTTCTGAAACCTTATTTACATCTGTAGAAATAAACAGAAGTAACAGAAAAACAAAATGAAAGCAGCTTAAACAGGATACATATTTATTCTTCTATCACATACAAGAAAGTTGGAAGTAAGCCAGCACCATTGATATATTAGTACCTAGGAATCTGTTTCCGGAGAAGGAAATAGCAACCCACTGCAGTATTCTTGCCTAGAGAATCCCCTGGACAGAGGATCTTGGTGGGCTGCTGTCCATGTAGTCAAGCGACTTAGCGTGCATGCATGCATTGGAGAAGGAAATGGCAACCGACTCCAGTATTCTTGCCTGGAGAATCCCAGGGACAAAGGAGCCTGGTAGGCTGCCCTCTAGGGGGTCACACAGAGTCGGACATGATTGAAGCTACTTTACAGCAGTAGCAACAGCAGCAGGAATCCATTTCATCTAGCTCATGGCTTCCATTTTCTGCATCATCTTATAGTCTAAAGTTAGCTGCTAGAGTGTTTCAGCCATTATGGTCACCTTGCTGGCTAGGAGAAGGGGAAAAGGAAGAAGGACCAAAAAAAAAAGAGGGAGTGGGTGATTAGCAGCTGAGCATAACTCCTTTAAGAGGTCCTGGAAATTCTAGTCATCATTTACACTTACAGCTCCTTGGTCAGAACTAAATCACATGACCTTATCAAGTTGCAAGGTCCCCTTTATTCTGGAAAGCAGTTTGCCAAGTAATGTTGGTGTTCTATTACTAAGAGGGAAGCAAGAGTGGCTTAAGCAATTGTATTCTATGCAGATTCAAATCTATGCTAGTTTTCATTTAATTGCATTTGTGAGATTCATCTTGTTATAGCTCCAGTTCATTAATTTTCACTGTAATATACTATGTCATTTGTGAATGTTCTCCAACTTATTTACCCAGTCTCCTGTTTATGTTTTTTTTTTAATTCCCTTTTGAGATTATTGAAAACAAAGGTTTACAGAAATGAAGCTATGAGCATCCTCATATGTCTTCTGGTTCATACACATGAGTGTTTCTTTAGGGCTCCTAATGGGGAGTGGAATTGCAAGGTCATAGGTGTGTACTTCTCCAACTTTCCAAGATATTACTAATTTTCTCAAAGGTGATAGCACCATTTTATTGACCCCAGTCAACAGTGTCCCTCAAACTCTACTTTCTCAACAACTCTTGGTATTCTGAGACCTTTCAGGTCTTTGCCTTTGATGTATGTAAAATAGCTTCCCACTGTGGCTCCTTTTTGCATTTCCTTGGATATTAATGTAAATGAATATCATTCATGGGTTTGTTTTTTTTTTTTTTTTGACAACCCACGTTTCATCTTTTGTAAACTGTCCATCTTTTTTGTTAATTTTTCAGACATCAGGTTGTTTGCTTTCTTCTTTTTGGATCTTTATGTCTCCTGGTTACTAATCCTTTGCCAGTTATGTGTGTTGAAGATATTTTTCTCCCAGCTGGGATTTGCCCTCTCACTTAATCTATAGTAACTTTTGATTAATAGAAGTTTTAAATGGAAGTGTAGATGAATTCACCCTATTTATAGTTTTTATCTTAAATATTTTCTACCCCAAATTCAAAATGTTTCTCTTTCACATTTTAATCTTCAGTTTGCTTATACATAAAATTTATTTTCTGAGATAAAGCTCCAATTTCCCTTTTTACCATTTAACTAATTAATTATTAATCCTAATACCACTTATTAAGTTGTCCTTATTTTCCTCATATAGTCTGCAATGCCAGGAATGAAATATATTCTTTCCAGATATTGATAGACGGACTTATTTTTGGTTCTTTCATATTTTTCAGTAGTTCACTTGCCCATCATTCTGTCAATAAGGCACTGTCCTGAAGCTAGTGTGCGATTAATAGCATGAAGGACAAGTAGACTCATGAAACAAGGAAACAGCCAGTGTTTTCTTGTGTTCTGTGTCCTTTTATGTGATGGTCAGTCAGGTGCAGTCACAAAGGAGACACAGAAAACCCAGGAACACAAAGTCTATTATGCTCATAGGTTCTACAGAGGAGGTTACAACAGCTCTCTCCTCTCTGGTATTTGCTGCACAGTCTAGCAATTTTGGTCCCTCTGGACTATAACTCTGTCTTCTGAAGTCAGAGAGTCTACCTAACTCTCCCTGGGTGTGCATCGCTGTAACCTGGTGTGGAAACTCTCTCAAGGAATAGTCTGGGGCAAACACAGGGCTCATCTCACTTGTTTGTCATAATTCAGGAATCACTGTCCTTCATTGCCTGATGTCCAATGTCACACACACAAAAAAATTTTTTCATATATATTGTCCTTTTTCTTTGTTTTTTCAGGCATAGGATAAACCTGGTCCTTGTTACTCCAAACTGACTGAAAAAAAAAATAATCTAATCAATTCCCATTTTTTTTTCAATATCCATACAAACTCCAGTAAAGACAATGATTGAAATAACAACAAATTCATACAAATGGGAATATTATGATATCAGGTCTTCCTATTAGTGATATGCATGTGTGGTGTGTATGTGTGTGTGTTCAGTCTTGTCTGACTCTTTGTGACTCCGTGGACACTAGCCTGCCAGACTCCTCTGTCCATGGGATTTTCCTTGCAAAAATACTGGAGTGGGTTAACATTTTCTTCTCACGGGGATCTACCTGACTTAGGGATTGAACCTGTATCTCCTGTGGCTCCTGTATTGACAGGCGGATTCTTTACCACTGAGCCACCAGCGAATCCCATTAGTGATATGAAACACATGTAAATAACTTCAATACAAACTTGGTATATCTCTCAATTTTTAAAGATTTATAAACAAAGTTTTATAATTTTATCCATTAAAAGTGAAGTTGCTCAGTCACGTCCAACTCTTTGCAACCCCATGGGCTGTAGCCTACCAGGCTCCTCCATCCATGGGATATTCCAGGCAAGAATACTGGAGTAGTTTGCCATTTCCATCTCCAGGAGATCTTCCCGACCCATGGGATTGAACCCAGGTCTCCCGCATCGTAGGCAGATGCTTTACCGTCTGAGCCACAAGGGAAGATCTAGAGGGAAGATCTAAAGGGAAGATACTTTATCCATTAAAGTATTGTATATTTTTGTTAGATTTATTCTTAATACTGTTATCTATCCCTACAGTTATAAAAGCTAGCTTTCAAAAATTAATTAAAAAAATATATTTCTATATTTTTTAGTTAGTGTTTTGGAATGTAGTTGACATATATGTTGATTTTAAATCTAGGAACCTTCCTAAACTCTCTTATGAATTAGAATATCTTAATTATTTTGGATTTTGTATGTAGACAATTGTAAGATCTGTGTACAATTATACTTTTTTCCTTCTTTCTAATATTCATACTTTTTCTTTCCTTTTCTCTTCTCTTTTCTTTCCTTTCTTCCTTCTTTCTTTGTTTCTCCCTCTCTTTCTTTCCATATCATTGCACCAACCTGAATCTCCAGCTCAGTGATCAATACTGAATACAAGTGGTGGTAACAGGACTTCCTGTCTCATTCCTAGTTTCAAAGAGAATTTTCTAACATTTTGAGGTTTGCTATAGGTTTTCATAAGGTCCTATGTTGGTCCTTATTCCCCTCTCAGCTTAAATAGTCATTGAACATTTGCAACATGAAAGGAACTGTGCTAGGTCAATGAAGTAGACAAGGATACACAAGACATGATTCCTACCTCAAGAAACTGACAGGATCATTAGTGATATAAAATATATACAAATGTAACTTTAATACAGAGCAGACTGGAAAGTGACAAGTGAAAGATACAAACCAAGAGTTTAGATATTTCATCAATTCCTTGCAAGATTCAACTGAATAAATAAATTTTGAATATCTACTCTGTGCAAGGATTAAGGAAGGCTCTATAAAGAGGCTACTTAAATCTTAAATATTTCTAAAAATTAAATGACTCAACTCTTAGGTTAGTAGTAAGGTTAAGTTTATGTTCAGTGTTTTGATTATTTAAATATTTAGACCTCAAAACCCCAAGATTTTAAGAAAAGGAAAAGGCCAACTTTATCAGCAGGATAGTGTTAAAGTCTGAAGTGTACTGTAACCAAAAAAGGGATATATTTTATGTCATTGTTACGGGAAGTATTTTTTTAGGAATGAAAGATCAGCTAAAAAGATACATTTTAGACATAAATTTTTAAAATAGAGATGTGAAAGTGCAAAGCTATCTTCAGAGAAATAAGGACAAAAATTACTGCCCATGGATAATTGCTTTTAGTGCCTTTAGAATTTGAGTCTTGGTAATTTTGTACTTAAATTCAATCCAGTAATTTGCAAGGGGAAAAAAGTCACCTTCAAGGGCTTTGGATAAAGCCACTTGGTATGTTATTCTCATTGTTATGAAATTACATATAAAACATGATTGTACCCACTTCTCACTATTATAAAAAGAAGTGAATATTCATATTCCTAAATCATTTGTCCTTGGTAATATTACATATGGAGAAGGAAATGGCAACTCACTCCAATACTCTTGCCTGGAAAATTCCATGGATGGAGGACCCTGGTGGGCTACAGTCCATGGGGCTGCAAAGAGTCGGACACAAGTGTGGGACTTCACTTTCTTTCTTTCTTTCCTTCAATGTTACATATATCCTACGACAAAATAAATAAATAAATATATAAAAGACTTCTTCCAACATTTTCCTGTGTAAAACATGCATTTACCTTATTATTGTTAGTATTTTATAGCAAAATCTTGCCTGGCTTAGTTACATGAAAAGTCAGAAAAAGTGGAACCTAAATCTCTGGGGTTAAAGTATAATAACGCTAGAGAAAAAATAAAAGAAAGATGAAAATGATCAAGAAGTTTCCATACCAGTGAGACCAAGAATTATGCCTGAGAAGTACCAATTCAGTTGAATCAGTAGGAAGTCACTGGTGACCTTACGGAGACCATTTCTGATGAAATGACAGGAAAGCCCTTAGGTGTGAAAGATGAAGAGAAAGTGAGGAAGAGGAGACAGGAATATAGACAATTCTTCCCAGACATGAGTCAACTGCTGTGCCTCAAATTCCCTCGGGAGAGTTGACCCCATACAGATGCATAACAGAACTTTCACTGGTCCAAATCAAAGATTTGGTACAGATTATGTAGGAAGTTGTTTATAAAACTACATTAATTCATACATGACTATTAAAAAGCAGAGACGTCTAGTCAAAGCTATCATTTTTCCAGTAGTCATGTATGGATGTGAGAGTTTGATTATTAAGAAAGCCAAGCACAGAAGAATTGATGCTTTAGAACTGTGGAGTTGGAGAAGACTTTTGAGAGTCCCTTGGACTGCAAGGATACCAGTCAATTCTAAAGGAAATCAGTCCTGAATATTCATTGGAAGGACTGATGCTGAACTGAAGTTCCAGTACTTTGGCCAACTGATGTGAAGAACTGACTCATTGGAAAAGACCCTGATGCTGGGAAAGATTGAAGGCAGGAGGAGAAGGGGACAACAGAGGACCAGATGGTTTGATGGCATCACCAACTGGATGGACATGAGTCTGAGCAAGCTCCAGGAGTTGGTGATGTAGAGGGAAGCCTGGTGTGCTACAGTCCATGGGGTCACAAAGAGTTGTACACAACTGAGTGACTGAACTCAACTGAATTGAATATTCATTTAGTTTAAAAAGTCACCTCTTGCTCTGAGTTATTGACCTTCCAAAGTATCTGTCTTCTGTTGGTGGAGGTGGGGAGAGTGAGGAAAAACATTCTTTCTGCTCAGAAATCAGTTCAGTTCAGTCGCTGTCATGTCCAACTCTTTGTGACCCCATGAATCACAGCATGCCAGGCCTCCCTGTCCATCACCAACTCCCGGAGTTTACCCAAACTCATGTCCATCGAGTCAGTGATGCCATCCAGCCATCTCATCCTCTGTCGTCCCCTTCTCCTCTTGTCCCCAGTCCCTCCCAGCATCAGGGTCTTTTCCAATGAGTCAACTCTTTGCATGAGGTGGCCAAGTACTGGCATTTCAGCCTTAGCATCAGTCCTTCCAATGAACACCCAGGACTGATCTCCTTTAGGATGGACTGGTTGGATCTCCTTGCAGTCCAAGGGACTCTCAAGAGTCTTCTCCAACACCACAGTTCAAAAGCATCAATGCTTCGGTGCTCAGCTTTCTTCACAGTCCAACTCTCACATCCATACATGACCACTGGAAAAACCATAGCCTTGACTAGATGGACCTTTGTTGGCAAAGTAATGTCTCTGCTTTTTAGTATGCTGTCTAGGTTGGTCATAACTTTCCTTACAAGGAGTAAATATCTTTTAATTTCATGGCTGCAGTCACCATCTGCAGTGATTTTGGAGTCCAAAAAAATAAAGTCTGACACTGTTTCCACTGTTTCCCCATCTATTTCCCATGAAGTGATGGAACCAGATGCCATGATCTTCGTTTTCTGAATGTTGAGCTTTAAGCCAACTTTTTCACTCTCCTCTTTCACTTTCATCAAGAGGCTTTTTAGTTCCTCTTCACTTTCTGCCATAAAGGTGGTGTCATCTGCATATCTGAGGTTATTGATATTTCTCGCAGCAATCTTGATTCCAGCTTGTGCTTCTTCCAGCCCAGCGTTTCTTATGATGTACTCTGCATAGAATTTAAATAAGCAGTGTGACAATATACAGCCTTGATATACTTCTTTTCCTCTTTGGAACCACTCTGTTGTTTCATGTCCAGTTCTAACTGTTGCTTCCTGACCTGCATACAGGTTTCTCAAGAGGCAGGTCAGGTGGTCTGGTATTCCCATCTCTTTCAGAATTTTCCACAGTTTATTGTGATCCACACAGTCAAAAGTTTTGGCATAGTCAATAAAGCAGAAATAGACATTTTTCTGGAACTCTCTTGCTTTTTCCATGATCCAGCAGATATTGGCAATTTGATCTCTGGTTCCTCTGCCTTTTCTAAAACCAGTTTGAACATCCAGAAGTTCATGGCTCAAGTATTGCTGAAGCCTGGCTTGGAGAATTTTGAGCATTACTTTACTAGTGTGTGAGATGAGTGCAATTGTGCAGTAGTTTGAGCATTCTTAGGCATTGCCTTTCTTTGGGATTGGAATGAAAACTGACTTTTTCCAGTCCTGTGACCACTGCTGAGTTTTCCAAATTTGCTGGCATATTGAGGGCAGCATTTTCACAGCATCATCTTTCAGGATTTGAAATAGCTCCACTGGAATTCCATCACCTCCACTAGTTTTGTTCGTAGTGATGCTTTCTAAGGCCCACTTGACTTCACATTCCAGGATGTCTGGCTCTAGGTCAGTGATCACACCATTGTGATTATCTGGGTTGTGAAGATCTTTTTTGTACAGTTAGTAGTTATAAATGTTTTATTTATGACTTTAAAATTAGAGCTTATAGAAAAAATAAAATAAGTTTTTAATAAAGAAGTTGGAAAAAAAAATAAAAATAAAAAATGGACTTAATACAATTTTTTAAGTTGTACATTTTTCTTTCGTTTTTGTTTTTGCTTTGTTTGGAGGTGGGGCAGAGGGGAAGCGCCCAGGATTCCAAGTCTTGGAATCAGATTTCTTTATGTGGAAGAGAAACTCCCCTAGATAGATAATCTATTGCCAGAGCCAATCTACCTTGGATACTCAGGCTTCCTCTCAGGTGCCTGTCTTCTTTTTCCTGGAATATGATTCCTCAACTGCCCTGCCCTATGGAACATACAGGGTCCCACATGGAGGCCCACTTCATTTTCTTCTCAGCCCAACAGCGGGCAGCAATGAGACAGAAGAGAGCAGAAATGAACCTCTTTAGTTGTAGGATAGCTGACCATCAGCTTTGGGCAGCTCAGAGCCCTGCACACTCTTGATTAGAGCATCTGTCCATTTGGCTATGCCAGGTGTGGTAGTTCTCTTACAGTTCTATGTTATGGCAGTGAGCTCATATAGAGTTCATGCTACCATCAGTTTGCAAGAGCCTGTAGATTCTTTTACTCCTGCTCTCCTGACATAAAAAGATGATGATATGGTTGGAGTTTCATTGACAGAAAGTCCTTTTAACCCTATAAATCAGCCCTATTAAATTACTCCTCTTTTACCAAAACATGATTTGTTCACAAATGACAAATAGCAAGAATAATGTGAACGTGTCCCAGGATATGTCTGTTTGGAAGTTGTGACAGAATGTATTTTCCAAGGGGGCCACACAAGATCTACTTTTTTACGTGATTTTCTTATGATGTGATGTTGATACTTTTCCAATTAAGAGGGGATGTCTATGTTATTATCCCTTGAATCTTGGTGTCCTGGGACTGTGGCTGCATGATATTATATGACTTCCAAGGCTAGATCATAAAAGATACAACTTCCATTTGCTTCTCTTGAGATGCTTTCTCCTAGAATCCAGCCACTGTATCATGAGGAAGTGAAGGGGCCGCATGTGGGAGATCCAGCCCATAGCTTCAGCTGAGACCCCCAGCACACTACCAGTTTTGACTGCCTGACATTTGGGTGAACAAACATTCAGATAATTATAGCCCCTAGCTGTTATCACAGTCTTCCCAGGTGAAGGTTCAGGCATTATGGGGCAGAAACAAGCCGTGACCAGTGTGCCTTGTCTGTGTTCCTGACCCACGAAATCTCTGAGCATAGTAAAACTTTTTTTGTTTTAAGCCACTAAGATCAAATGGCTTCTTATGCAGTGATAGATAAATGACAAAGATGCTTGTTTCTTGGTTATGAGATAATAATAAAACCTAATGTTTATTGGTTCCGGCAACAGATGACAAACTTACAGTACTTTCTCATTTAACCCTTAAAATGAGCCCTTGAAGTAGGTATTACTTATGAATCCCATTTTGTTGATGAACAAACCAATGAATAAATGCATGGGGACAACTTCGTGGGACACAGATATGTTTTATATTTTCATAATTAGTGCCATGTTATCTCTCTTAAATATTTCTCTCCTCTTTTTTTCTATACACCAATGATATGGGATCATTCAATGCAGAATAACTTTGTTTAGTTTGAACTACTTTTGGAAAAATCCAAATTCAGAGTAAATGAACTAAACCTATGAATGCAAACTCGTAGTTTGCATTTCTTATTAGAGACATTACAAAACAAGTTAATGGGAAAATCCTGGCAAATACTTGGCTCATGGAGAAGAGTATAATAAAATGATTTCTATAAAGAATATAAACCACAACATTCTGTTCTAAATGATATATAGCTGACCTTCAACATTGTATTAGTATCAGGTTCCTAGTACAGTGATTCAGTGTTTCTATATATTACAAAATGATCACCACAAGTCTAGTTACCATGTTTCACCACACAAAGATTTGCCAATATTGTAAACTACATCCCTGTGCTGGACATTTCATTCCTGTGACTCACTTATTCTGTAACTGGAGGTTTCTATCTCTTAATCTCCTTCACTTATTCTCTTATCTCCCCACCTCCTCTCCTCTGGCAACATTTGTTTTCTGTAACTCTGAGTCTATTTATGTTTGTTCATTTTTTCTTTTTCAGACTTCACATATGCGTGAAATCATATGGTGTCTGGTCTTTCTCTATCTGACTTATTTTACTTAGTGTAACACTCTCTGAATCTATCCGTGTTGTTGTAAATGGCAAAATTTCATTCTTTTTTATGCCTGAGTAATATCTCACAGTCTAAATACGTCATATCGTCTTTATCCATTCCTCTACTGATACACATTTGAGTTTCTTATAACTTAACTATAGTAAATAATGTTGCAATGAATATCAGTTCAGTTCAGTTCCATTCAGTCGCTCAGTCATGTCCTAATTTTTGCGACCCCATGGATGCAGCATGCCCAGCCTCCCTGTCCGTCACCAACTCCTGCAGTTACTCAAACTCATGTCCATTGAGTCGGTGATGCCATACAACCATCTCAGCCTCTGTCATCCCCTTCTCCTCCCGCCTTCAATCTTTCCCAATATCAGGGTCTTTTCCGTGAATATAGGGGTGCATATATCTTTTCAATTTAGTATTTTTGTATTTTTTGGAAAAATACCCAGAAGCAGAATTGATATATCATGGTAGTTCTATTTGTAATTTATTCAGAAACCTCCATGGTGCCTTCTGTAATGGGCATACCCAAAAAAGATATCCTTTTCATCATAGGGGACTAGAATGCAAAAATAGGAGTCAAGAGATACCTGGAGTAACAGGCAAATTTGGCCTTGGAGTACAAAATGAAGCAGGGCAAAGGCTAACAGAGTTTTCCTGAGACAATGCA
Organism: Bos indicus x Bos taurus; assembly: GCF_003369695.1. Classification (NCBI taxonomy): domain Eukaryota; kingdom Metazoa; phylum Chordata; class Mammalia; order Artiodactyla; family Bovidae; genus Bos; species Bos indicus x Bos taurus. Next base: position 109,447,188 of record NC_040076.1, read on the forward strand.
CTGGTCATAGGAAACATCCTCTTCCAACACAGAAGAGAAGACTCTACACATGGACATCACCAGATGGTCAACACCGAAATCAGATTGATTATATTCTATGCAACCAAAGATGGAGAAGCTCTACACAATCAGCAAAAACAAGACTGGGAGCTTACTGTGGCTCAGATCATGAACTCTTTATTGCAAAATTCAAACTTAAATTGAATAAAGTAGGGAAAATCATCAGACCATTCAGGTATGACATAAATCAAATCCCTTATGATTCTACCGTGGAAATGACAAATAGATTCAAAGGATTAGATCGGATAGACAGAGTGTCTGAAAAACTATGAATGGAGGTTCATGACATTGTACAGGAGGCAGGGATTAAGACCATCCCTAAGAAAAAGGCAAAATGGTTGTCTGAGGAGGCCTTACAAACAGCTGAGAAAAGAAGAGAAGCTAAAGGCAATGGGGAAAAGGAAAGATATACCCTTTTGAATGCAAAGTTCCAAAGATTAGCAAGGAGAGATAAGAAAGCCTTCCTCAGTGATCAGTGCAAAGAAATAGAGGAAAACAATAGAATGGGAAAGACTAGAGATCTCCTCAAGAAAATTAGAGATACCAAGGGAACATTTCATGCAAAGATGGGCACAATAAAGGACAGAAATGGTATAGACCTAACAGAAGCAGAAGATATTAAGAAGAGGTGGCAAGAATACACAGAGGAACTATACAAAAAAGACCTTCATGACCCAGATAACCAGGATGGTGTGATCATTCACCTAGAGCCAGACATCCTGAATTGTGAAGTCAAATGGGCCTTAGAAAGCATCACTACAAACAAAGCTAGTAGAGGTGATGGAATTCCAGGTGAGCTATTTCAAATCCTAAAAGATGATGCTGTGAAAGTGCTGCACTCAATATGCCAGCAAATTTGGAAAACTCAGCAGTGGTCACAGGACTGGAAAAGGTCAGTTTTCATTCCAATCCCAAAGAAAGGCAATGCCAAAGAATGCTCAAACTACCGCACAATTGCACTCATCTCACACGCTAGTAAGGTAATGCTCAAAATTCTCCAAGCCAGGCTTCAACAGTACATGAACTGTGAACTTCCAGATGTTCAAGCTGGATTTAGAAAGGCGGAGGAACCAGAGACCAAAAGGCAGAGGAACCAGCCAACATCTGCTGGATCATTGAAAAAGCAAGAGAGTTCCAGAAAAACATCTATTTCTGCTTTATTGACTATGCCAAAGCTTTGACTGTGGATCACGAAAAACTGTGGAAAATTCTGCAAGAGATGGGAATACCAGACCATCTGACTTGCTTCCTGAGAAATCTGTATGCAGGTCAAGAAGCAATAGTTAGAACTGGACATGGAACAACAGACTGGTTCCAAATTGGGAAAGGAGTATGTCAAGGCTGTATATTGTCGCCCTGCTTATTTAACTTGTATGCAGAGTACATCATGTGGAATGCTGGGCTGGATGGATCACAAGCTGGAGTTAAGATTGCCAAGAGAAATATTAGTAACCATCAATAATCATCAGATATGCAGATGATACCGCATACCACTCTACGATAGAAAGTCAAGAAGAGCTAAAGAACCTCTTGATGAAAGTGAAAGAAGAGAGTGTAAAAGTTGGCTTAAAACTCAGCATTCAGAAAACTAAGATCATGGCATCTGGTCCCATCACTTCATAGCAAATAGATGGGGAAACAGTGGAAACAGTGACTGACTTTATTTTTTGAGGTTCCAAAATCACTGCAGATGGTGACTGTAGCCATAAAATTAAAAGATGCTTGCTCCTTGGAAGAAAAGCTATGACCAACATAGATAGCATATTAAAAAGCAGAGACATTACTGTGCCAACAAAGGTCCATCTAGTCAAAGCTATAGTTTTTCCAGTAGTCGTGTATGGATGTGAGAGCTGAACTACAAAGAAAGCTAAACACTGAAGAATTGATGCTTTTGAAATGTGGTGTTGGAGCAGACTCTTGAGAGTCCTTTGTACTGCAAGGAGATCAAATTAATCAATCCTGAAGGAAATCAGTCCTGAATATTCATTAGAAGGACTGATGCTGAAGCTGAAACTCTAGTACTTTGACCACTTGATATGAGGAATTTACTTATTGGAAGAAACCCTGATGCTGGGAAAGATTGAAGGCAGGAGGAGAAGGGGACGACAGAGGATGAAATGGTTGGATGGCATCACCCACTGGATGGACATGAGTCTGAGCAAGCTCTGGGAGTTGGTGATGGACAGGGAAGCCTGGCATGCTGCAGTCCATGGGGTCACAAATAGCTGGACGTGACTGAACAACTGAACTGATACCAATTTACATTCCTATCAACTGTGTAGGAGGGTTCCCTTTTCTTTACATCCTCACCAACACTTCTTATCTGTTGTCTTTTTATAATAGGCATTTTGACAGGGACGGAGGTGATATTTCATTGTGATTTAGATTTACCTTTCTTTGACAATGAGTGATATTTGGCCTCTTTCCATATGTCTATTGGCCATATGCATGACTTGATTTTGAAAAAATGACATCTATTCAGGTCCTCTGCCCACATTTAATCAGATTGTTGTTAAGTTCTTTGTATAGTTTGGATGTTAATCTCTTATCAGGTATATCATTTTCAAATATCTTCTCCCATTCAGTAAGCTTCCTGTTGGTTTTGTTGATAGTTTTCTTAGCTGTGCAAAAGTTATTTTGGTTTAATGTAGTCCTATTTTGTTGCTTACTTTTTTGTCTAAGATGACATATACAAAAAAAATATTGCTAAGACATGTCAAAGTGCGTACCCCTTGTATTTCTTACTAGGAGTGTTATGGTCAGGCCTTACATTTGTCTTTTATTCACTTTGAGTCTATTTTTGTGTATGGTGTGAGAAAGTACTCCAATCCGATTCTTGTGCATGTAGCTGTTCAGTTTTTCCAACACTGTCTATTGATGAAGCTGTCTTTTCCACATTGTATATTCTTGCCTCCTTTGCCGTAGATGAATTAACTATATAAGCATGCATTTACTGGGCTCTTTTCTCTGCCCCATTGATCTATGTGTCTGTTTTTGTGCCAGTGCCATGTTGTTTTGATTACTGTAGCTTTGTAGTATGGTTTGAAATCAGGCAGCACGATCCTCCAGGATTGTCGTACTTTTTTCACAATTGTTTTCTTTGTTTAGGGTCTTTTGTGTTTCCATACAAATTTTAAAATTATTTGTTCTAGTTCTATAAAAAAGTGTCACTGGCATTTTGATAGGGATTGAGTTGAATCTGTAAATTGCCTCAAGTAGTATGGACATCTTAACAATATTAATTCTTCTAATCCATGAGCATTGGTGTATCTCTCCATTTGTTTGCATTGTCTTCACTTTCTTTCATATTCAGTGTCTTATAGTTTTCCCAGTACAAGTCTTTTACCTCCTTGGTTAGATTTATTCTTAGGTATTTTATTCTATATTATGCAGTTATAAATGGGATTTTTTTCTAAATTTTCTCTTTCTGTTAGTTATTGTTACTGTATAGAAACAACAGATTTCTGTATATTAATTCTGTATTCTTCAAATTTACTGTATTCATTTATTAATTCTAATAGTTTTTTGGTGACATCTTTCAGATTTTCTACATATAGTACCATGTCATCTGCAAAAAGTGACAATTTTACTTCTTCCTTTCCAATTTGGGTTCCTTTTTTTTTTTTCCTTATACATTTGCTGTGGCTAGGACTTCCCATACTATGTTGCATAAAAGTAGTGAAAGTAGGCATCCTTGTCTTGCTCCTGATCATAGAGGAAGTGCTTTCAGCTTTTTACCATTGAGTGTGATGTTAGGTGTGGGCTTATTATATATGGACTTTATTATGTTGAGGTATATTCCCTTTATACCCACTTCGTTGAGTTTTTATCATGGATATTGAATTCCTCTGTATCAACTACTCTTGATCCCTTATAGTGTATTCTTCATTTCAGTTATTGCATTATTAAGCTTTGCTTTTCTTTGTATTTTCTAACTTTTGTAAACCTTCTCATTGCATTCATCCATTCTTTTCCCAGGTTCATTATTTTTTAATCATTACTTTTATCTCTTTTTTGGGTAGATCACTTATCTCCACTTTAATTCCTCTTCTGAAGTTTTAGCTTGTTCCTTCTTTCAGAATTTATTCCTTTGTTGCCTCATTTTGCCTAATTCTCTCTGTTTTTATTTCTATGTATTAGATAGATTAGTTACATTTCCCAAACTTGGAGAAGAGGTCTTATATAGGTCCAGTGTGGCCCAGCAACACACTCTCTTCCGGGCCCCAAACCTATATGCTCTAGGGGACCCCCTATTGGCCCTTCTGTTGTAGCAAAGCCAACTATTGTGGGCATGCTGGTAGTCAAAGCTGGCCCCTCGCCTGGTTGGATGGCAGGCACTTCCTCCTGGGGTGGGGAGTACTGGTCCACTGGTGGGCAGGGCTGTGTCTCAGTGCTGCTGGCTGCAGTGCCTGGCATCACACTCTTATGTTTTGTTATAAGGAGCTCACAGAGCTCTTCTAAGTAACTATCATCACTTGTTAACCATAATTCTGTCTATTTTGAAGGTTTAGAGTGGTGTAATTGAGTTGTACAGAATCAGACACTCAACAGGAGGGTAAGGAATAGTACTACTTGTACTTCCTAGTCCATGTTCTGGCCTCTCTATTTATCTAACTGCAGTTACTTAACTCATTTATTATTAATTTTCTAAGCTACAAATACCTATTATACACCAACACTGTGTCAGGCACAAATCCCAAAGTGATGAAGAAGTATTTTTGAATCATTAGTTTATTTATTTTTAAATTTTGCTGTCTCTTTTTTTTTAGCTCTTTCCCTCAGTTCAGGTAGTTAAGTTTTTCTAGATTCATAGATTAATGGAAATTGTATGAAACACAAAACAAAGAAAATAGTGTCCCTTTGCTTTTGAGTTTCAGAAGATTAGGCCCTCAGGGGAAGAGAGAGAGAAACTCAAAAATAAGAGTGAGGCTTCTATTTATCCCTTCTCCTACTCCTTCTAAGAAAAGGTTCTCTGAATTGAGAGATGAGTTGGAGGAAGGTAATAGGAGTGCAGACGCCTGTGGGTCCTGCCTGGAACAGGGCCCAGTGCCTGTCCCCAGGGACACCCATGTAGTAGCCCTACAACTTGGGTGCAACCCCAGGGAAGTGCATCAGGGACCGCCTTGAATTAGATTCTGTTTGCCTGCCTTGGGAGAGTGGGAATTTGTGAACAAAAATGAATTTTTAAAATAGCCATACTTTTGCACACTAGTGTTAAGGACAGTAATTTTTCTTAACCAAACTAGGTTTGGAGATTACATCTTTGGAGAGAAACACAATAAAGAAGCAAGCAAGTAAATAAATAAAATAACTATAGGCTGTGAAAAGCATTAGGAAGGAAGTGAATAGGATGATACAGAATAATTAGGAGCTCTACCTATCTAGGATGATCAGGAAAAGCCCGAAAGAACAGCCAGCACAAGGCCCTGAGATGTAAAAAAAGTTTGGCTTGTTCTGTACTCCAAAGAAGTCCAGCTGTGTGGAGTGAGGATTGGGATAAAATTGGACAGGTGGGCAAGGATCAGAATAGAGGGCCTTGTGGGCCATGATATGGAGTTGGGGTTCAATTTTATGTGCAATAAGATGCCATTGAAGGGTTTTAAGCAGGAAAAAATCAGAGTCAAATCTATAATTGAGCTTTAAGAATATGAATCAGGCTGTTGTGTGGGGACTGGACTGTTGGGGAGAGGGACAAGAATGGGAGTGTGGCACCAATGAGAGGCTCCTACAGTGGTCCAGCTCAGAGATGATGAAATCTTGAACCAAAGGGGAACATGAAATGGAAAGAAAACAGTAAGAAAAATATAATATACATTTTAGATATGGGATCAGGAGATCTGGCTGGGACATCTGACTTTGGGAAGAAGCATGAGTGGGTATCAGGATGACTTCTAGGTATCTGGCTTTAATAACCAGGGAGATGTTAGGGGCATTTCCTAAAATGGGGAGTAGGTGATGCTGGAGGATGGGAATACCTTTTCTGGGTTATGGTGCAAAATCCGTTGTTCCATTTAGATTTGTTCACTTAATAGAACAGGAAATCACCCACATGGAGTTGTCAGGAAGGTATTTAGGTATGGGGTTCAGAGGAGAGGTCTGAGGAGATGAAATTTTGAGAATCATCACTGTATAGAAAGTGAAAGTGTTAGTCACTCAGTCGTGTCTGACTCTCTGCGATCCCATAGACTGTAGCCCACCAGGCTCCATCCATGGAATTCTCCAGGCAAGAATACTGAAATAGTAGCCGTTTCCTTCTCCAGGGGTCTTCCTGACCCAGGCATCAAATGCAGGTATTCTGCATTTCGGGCAGATTCTTTACTGTTTGAGCCACCAGGGAAGCCCTTATCAACTCTGTAAATGCTCTTCAAAATCATTGACATGTAGAGATTGATTAGGGATTGAGTGAGATAGAGAAGAAAAGAGGGCATAGAACTGAGCTGGATTCCCACATTTAGAGGTCTGGCAGGTAAGGAGGACGAAGTAAGCTGGCCTTTAAACTAAAACATGTATTCATAGTTCTTTACTCTTCGTGATAGCTCTGCTTGATGAATAGTGCAGCTGACAGGGAACCAACGCAAAGCAGCCTATTCCTCACATATGACTCCCTCCTCCTAAGGCTCTGACAAGTCTCCTCCACTATTAGTTTCCTCAGCTGCACAAAAAGGCCCCTGTGGTAGCAGCCACCACCTTCCTTACAAGGTTTGGCGAGAAGTGTCAAGATGGAATTAAGCTCAGGCACAAAGATTTACATCCAAATGCCAGCCATTTTCTCAGCCCTTATGAATAGCCCAGACTTTGTATTTTAGGCCTCTAGAAATGCTAATAATGCACACGAAATCAAAATCATCATTCATATTATTAACAAGCATTTTTGAGTAATGTTTTGAGTAAGTGCCTAATAAAGTTTAAGAAATAAAAGTAACTCATGTTTATTAAAGAGGAATTACTAGGTCTCCATTCATAAGCTTCAATATCCTGCTTAATGGATTCCATACAACATAACATAGAAACTCAGTGAATGAATTATGGAGAAACAGTCCACAAAAATTATACGGTTTCCTTTTTTTTTTTTTTTTTACTGTTGTCCCCCCTCCATGAAATAACAATGAGGAGTGTAGCTTGAATAAAGCCATTTCTTACAACAGAATGAAAGCATTAAGGTGACATTGGTTGTATTTTATAGCTGCTTGGCAAAAACTTCAAAAGCTTTATGGTCAGAATGCGCCCCCTAGTGGAAGATGTAAGTAATAAAAAACGGAGAGGAAGCAGAACTACACTCAAGATCTTGTGAGACTTGAGGGTAAGGAGAGGCCTGAGGACCCAGTAAATAAAATGCTTGTTGACCACCGCTGGTAAAGAGTTGTGTAAGAAAGAAGGCACTTCATCAAATATGGAAATGAATGTAGCCGAGTGGAAAGGAGAGCCTGGGGCAATTAAGCCTGCAGCCTTATGTTCTAGAATATTTGAATCATTTATGATGAATTATAAATGAAGAAGCCACTGAATGAGGCCTTGAAAAGTGGTGGAGAAGTGTGTTGTCCCAGAGCTCAGCCTGCCCCAGTGCAGATCTTGGCTCTGTGCATAGCCTTGTGACTGTAGGGAGTCACTTGCTGTCCTCTAAGCTTCAATCAGCACATCTTTAAAGCAGAGTAATCACTGTGCCATCGTAGGTGATGGCTGTTGTGTAGGTGAGGGTTGCTTTAAGGGGCAAATGAGACAATGTTTAGAAAGTGCTTTAGTGTAGGGACTGCTGAACTGCAATAGCTGTGGCTGTTACCTACCAGGGGTGCATTTAAAATCAGGGACAGACATTTACATTTCTATTTTTAAAAATGCCTTCCAGATACAGACATTCATCGACTACAGAGGGAAGCTCTGGGGTTCTGTGAAAGCTGTCAGACCTGAGACCTTTGAATCATTCTGTAAGATACCTGGATTCAGTAAACCAGGTTGTACTTGCTCCTCTGCCATGTGTCTCAGAACATTATCCAGACACATATGGATTTGTATGAGCAATTTGATTTTACAGTTTTACAGTTGAGGTGAAGTCAGTCAGGGCTGGATAGCTGATTGAGCAGGGCTGGTGGAATGGGTGAGGTGGGACAGAGGTCAGCTTGCAGTGAGTGACAGCTGAAGGGGGAAATGGAACACCAGCCAGGGCCATGGGAAGGGCACAGGTTTACCAGAACCCAGCTGTACTCCAGTGGAACACACGAGAACATTCTCAGGGCAGTAACCATTTCCACTCAAGTGGTGACATGGTGCCAGTGGGCAAATAAAAGAATAGCAGGTTATTACAGGAAGTTTTCTGGGTTTTTGGAAACTTGCTTTAAACAAACATAAAAAGTGTTTGTTTTTTAATTCCCTCAAATGTGCTGCCAAAAATCCAGGTATTTGAAAAGGTCAAGAAGCACTGGTGCAACTAAGATTCCCTCCCTTCGAAGCAGGCTTCAAGGAGCCATGCTCATGGATAGATATGCCCACCTTGCTCATCCGGTTAAGGGGTCCACAAGCTGGGTTTTAAATACAAATTGGTGCAGTAGTCATCAGATGGGAAAGTCCATTTGAATTAACTAACATTCGGAAATTACCAGCCCTTTTCCTCACTTTAAATCAGTATAAAGGGTAAGTTTCTCTTGTTTTCTCAAATTACAAAATGACAACTCAATAAGCTTTGGAAATTAATTCACTCTAGTGAATGTTATGAAATGAAACAAAACCATCTTAATGATTCTAATCATTGGTATTGGACTTCCGAGACTTCCCCTGCATCTGTGCCATCCTCTGACTTCACTTGGCTGGCCTTCTTCTTGGCTGGCTTCACTCACAGGCCTCTCTGTTGCACCTATAATCCCTGTTCTCATTGGCTATCTTCAGTGCCCACCTAACCAATTCATTCCTCTGGGTTGCTCACACTTTTTATCCTGTCTTTTTTTTTTTTTTTTTTAAATTGAAGTATAGTTGGTTTACAATACTTCAGGTGTACAGCAAAGTGATTTGGTTATATGTATTATATACACATATTCTTTTTCAGATTATTTTCCATTATAGGTTATTACAAGATATTGACAGTCCTGGAGAAGGAAATGGTAGCCCACGCCAGTATCTGGCCTGGAGAATTCCATGGACAGAGGAGCCTGGTGGGCTACAGTCCATGGGGTCGCCAAGAGTCAGACACGACTGAACGACTAACACACACACACACACACACACGATACTGACTATAGTTCCCTGTCCTGTATAGTAGGTCCTTGTTTTTTATCTACTTTATATATAGTAGTGTATATATGTTAATCCCCAATCCCTAATTTATCCCTCCCCCTTTCCCCTTTGATAACCATAAATTTGTTCTCTATGCCTGTGAGTCTATTTCTGTTTTATAAATGAGTTCTTTTGTATTTTTTTCAGATTCTGCATATAAATGATATCATATGATATTTGTCTCGATCTTACATCACTTAGTACAATAATCTCCAGGTCCATCCATGTTGCTGCAAATAGCATTATTTCATTTTTTATGGCTCATATCCCACTGTATACAGGCACCACATCTTCTTTATCCATTCTTCTGTTGATGGATATTTAGTTTGCTTTGGTGTCTTGGCTATTGTAAATACTGCTCCTATGAACATTGGGAGCATGTATCTTTTTGAATTAGAGTTTTCATCTTTTCCAGATATATTCCAAAGAGTAGAGTTGCTGGATCATATGGGAACTGCTTGTTTTTAAAGGAACCTCTATGTGTGTGTTAGTCACTTAGTCATGTCCGACGCTTTGTGACTCCATGCAGTGTAGCCCGCCAGGCCTCTCTGTCCATGGGATTCTCCAAGCAGGAATACTGGAGTGGATTGCCATTTCCTTATCCAGGGGCTCTTCCTGACTCAGAGATCGAACCCGGATCTCTCCTGCATTGCAGGCAGATTCTTTACCATCTGAGCTACGGGGCAGTCCACAAAGGAACCTCCATGCTCTTGCCTATTCTTGATCTGGGCTGACAAGCATTATTGGGAGGGCTGGAGGGAACTCACCAATTGTACTATTTGAGTCCATCATGTATTTATGCTCTCAGAATCTGATCTGGGACCTCAAAGCTTCTTTCAAGTATTTCATTAATCTCTCATTGTTTCCTCATGTTCCCCGTGATGTCTGAGTCAGACCTGTTCCTCAGCCCTCGGATCCCCAGCCGCAGTACCCCTGCCTCTCACTTGTAGTAAATCATATTCCATCTTTCACTTTTGAAGAAGATCTAGGGTAACTTTTCTTGGTTCATCTTTGACTAAAACTAATTTTTACTGTAATGGTAGACATTTTCTCTGTGTCTCAGTGGGGTGTGGCCCTACCCTTCTGCCAAGGCTGATCTTGAGCTTGGCTCCCAGTCCTGCCCCCAGAGACATCTATGGTGCTCTGTTTCATCAATTCCCCCCTTTTCTGTTCCTTTGTCAACTGCTTCCTTTATGCTCTTTCCTCCTCTATTTCCAACTATACTTCCCCACCACTCACTTTCTACTCTCTTTCAAACTTCTTGAAATAGGTCTCTATGCCATTCCTGGTGACTGTGGTCCTTACTATCCAGGCTAACCCTTATCACTACCACGGTGCTCTCTCTCGAGGGCCATTGATGATCTATTTTCAGAACTTGTCTTTCTTAACCTCTCTAGAAATTACCAAATGGCTGACCATCCTCTTTTTTGTTACTCTCTCCTACCTCTGTTCACATGATTCTGCCTTCTCTGAGTGTTTTCTTTCAGTATTTCTCAGTGCTAATTTTACATCTCCAATCCATTTTCTATAAGCTGCCTGAGTACTCTATCTCAAGTACAGATTTGATCATGTCATCCTTCTGTTTAAACCATTCAAGCCTCCAGTTTTAGGATCAACTCCAAATCTTAAACTGGCTCCTGGGGCTCTGTGCACCTCTTTGGCCTCACTCCTCACCACTTCCCACCCAGTCCCTACTCCACTTGTCCAAAACTCAGGCTGCTGCTCATGATGGAACACTCAAACTCTGCCTTTCCCACTTTGCCTGCCCACATCTCGTATTACCCTCTTTGACTGTCTTTGCTGGTTTTTCATATTTAAGTTTACTGTCACTTCCTCCTAGAAGGCTTGTCTGATGTCCCATGTCTTGGTTGGCTTTCTCTATTATGTGCTCCTGAGCTTGCCTTTCTATAAAGTTATCATGATGCACAAGCATCTCTGACCCCTATTATCTGGGAGCTCCATAACAAAAAGCCCTGGTTGGTTAGGTCACTAATGAATTTCCAGACCTAGCACAGGAAGTGACAAATACTAGAGGCTTAATAAATATTAATTGAATGATCAAGATAATGAATTAAATGAGTTATACAATCCAAATAATAACTAATAGTAACAAAAGTAGCTAACATTTTCATAGTGCTTACTATGTGTGAGCCATAGTTCCAGGTATTTGAGTACCAAGTACTATTTCAGTCACTTAATTGTTCTAACATTTTCATAATTAGGTAATAACATGTTTTGTTTTCATTTTACAAAAGAATAAACCAAAAGATGATGAAATAGTGATTTAAACCAGTGGTTAGCAATCTACTACCTTTGAGCCAAATCTGGCCAACTGCCTGGTTTTGTAAATAAAGTTTTATTGGTACACAGCCACGCCTATTTGTTTATGCATCTTCTATGGCTGCTTTTCCTCTGTGATCAAAGAGTTATGTAATTATGACCAAAACTTAGAGACTACATGGCCTGAAAAGATAAAACTACTTACTATCTGGTCTTGCATGGGTTCATATAAACCATCTACCCATCTATGTCATGTGAGATATGCTGAAAATTATGTTTATTTATGGTATCTTATTGTTTATGTACTGAGAACACAACCTCACCATTCCCAAACATCATTTTAATTTTTTATTATAGTTATATTTTGGAAGTATTTTACAGCAAAATCTGTCATTAACATAAAATACTTTCCCTTGGTGCAGATGCTTTTCAAAACCTGTAACCTGTCTCTTTCTACTTCATAGAATTTAGAAGTTAAAGGTGCCCATGGCTTCTCTCATCTCTAAAAAATGGATTGACAAATGATGTCTAGAGACCCTGATTTATTTCTGAAGTCAGCTGAGCATTCAAGTATACCGTCTGGGCTAAAACTCAGATCCCCGACCTCTGACAAATGCCCTAGTGGTCCTATCTCAGCCTCCCCATTGGCAGGGCACCTTGAGCAACTACTCTGCCTGAAGGAATCGTTTGGAGTCAGTGATGTAGAGTCAGAGATAGCAAGGCCACATTGCTTATTTTCCAAATGTATAGAGCCAATTCTAAGCCTTCAACATCAATAGGATCCAGAGAGAGTCACTAGGACTACTGTTGTCTTTCTGCCTGAGCTTGTCTAGAATTACTCCCTGATTTCTGACTTTATCTCGTTTATGCGTATGTGTGTGTGTAGTCCCCAGTTTTCATGACCAAACCTTAAGCAAATGAGAAAAGTACCTTAAGGTCTTAACTAGAACAAATGATACTGTAGTAAATATTGGTTTTGATAATATCTGTGCCCTGGGGTCTGTAATATGAAAATTCCAAGTGGTTATTACATCAATCAGTAGAGAGCACACCAGTGCCTCAGTGGAGCTGCACAGTTCAATTAGCACACAGGGCATCTACTCCATGCAGCTCCCATCACCCAGAACCCTGTGCAGACAGCACTGTGGGTAAGAATATGTCACAGCAAATCAACAAAATATGCAGTTTGATCAGCACATTCTGAGACATCATTAAAATATGCAACCAGATCCCCCAAGTGCATGAAAAATTAACTACAAGTTTTGTATCTTGATCAGTGTAATGAGTGAGAAGTCACTGAACAAGACTGTCAAATTGTACAGTCTGGCAAGGGGGCAGATGATTGTCTGAGAGGACCTGGGAGGGCCAGAGCCAATACTGTTGGTTTTCAAAATACCAATCCTTAGAATTCAATGTCAGAGAGAGTTGATTAGTAGGAAAATGTTATCCACCTTGTGTCCAGCAGGATGTGATGACAGTGAGAGGCTTCTGATGTAAATGAAGCATTGATTCTCCCTTTCAGGCTTCACTAAGTTTTAATGGACTCAGCCATATGCCCGGAAGATCCTGCCCATGATATCATATACACATGTGTACAGCTAACAGGCAACCCCAGCCTCTTGAAATATATAAACTACTTGACCTTGAAGAGCAACTAAATAGAAGGTAATAAAAAAAACTCTGTAATCAAACTGTATCAGAGATACCCTATGCCATCGAGAAAGAAGCAGGGCTTAATAAACTAGGAATGCCCTGGCTAGAAAGTTAGTGGAGAATCTGAGTAAACTAACCCAAGTGGTTGATGATCACCAAGGAGACATGTGAATTGGATTGTCACTGAAGACTATAAGGTCAGCTGTCACGCTGATATTGGTAGGATGCTAATGAGGAGGTTCACAATCCATTTTCAACACAGCCACACATGCCTCCAGTGACTTGGCCCATGTATAAACAGGGACTTGGGCACCAGTCTATTAATTCTGCTCTGCTACTTTATCTCGGCTAACCAGCTGGCAATGCAGCTGCAAGAGTGTTGGTTTCCCAGGGCATGAATTTACCTTCTTCTAAAGAGATGGGAATACCAGACCACCTGATCTGCTTCTGAGAATCCTATATGCAGGTCAGGAAGAAACATTTAGAACTGGACATGGAACAACAGACTGGTTCCAAATAGGAAAAGGAGTATGTTAAGGCTGTATATTGTCACCCTGCTTATTTAACTTATATGCAGAGTACATTATGAGAAACGCTGGGCTGGAAGAAACACAAGCTGGAATCAACGAGATGCCAGTCCAGGTTCAATGCACAATACTGGATGCTTGGGGCTGGTGCACTGGGACGACCCAGAGGGATGGTATGGGGAGGGAGGAGGGAGGAGGGTTCAGGATGGGGAACACATGTATACCTGTGGTGGATTCATTTTGATATTTGGCAAAACTAATACAATTATGTAAAGTTTAAAAATAAAATAAAATTAATTAAAAAAAAAAAGATTGCAGGGAGAAATATCAATAACCTCAGATATGCAGATGACACCACCTTTATGGCAGAAAGTGAAGAAGAACTAAAAAGCCTCTTGATGAAAATGAAAGTGGAGAGCGAAAAAGTTGGCTTAAAGCTCAACATTCAGAAAATGAAGATCATGGCATCCGGTCCCATCACTTCATGGGAAATAGATGGGGAAACAGTGGAAACAGTGTCAGATTTTATTTTTGGGGGGCTCCAAAATCACTGCAGATGGTGACTGCAGCCATGAAATTAAAAGACACTTACTCCTTGAAAGAAAAGTTATGACCAACCTAGATAGCATATGGAAAAGCAGAGACGTTTCTTTGCCAACAAAGGTCCGTCTAGTCAAGGCTATGGTTTTTCCAGTGGTCATGTATGGATGCGAGTTGGACTGTGAAGAAAGTTGAGCACCGAAGAATTGATGCTTTTGAACTGTGGTGTTGGAGAAGACTCTTGAGAGTCCCTGGGACTGCAAGGAGATCCAACTAGTCCATTCTGAAGGAGATCAGTCCTGGGTGTTCTTTGGAAGGAATGATGCTAAAGCTGAAACTCCAGTACTTTGGCCACCTCATGCGAAGAGCTCACTCATTGGAAAAGACTCTGGTGCTGGGAGGGATGGGGGCAGGAAGAAAAGGGGACGACAGAGGATGAGATGGCTGGATGGCATCACAAACTCGATGGACGTGAGTTTGAGTGAACTCCGAGAGATGGTGATGGACAGGGAGGCCTGGCGTGCTGCGATTCATGGGGTCGCAAAGAGTCGGACACAACTGAGCCACTGAACTGTACTGAACTAAACGGATAATGAGTTGGGCAACAGAGAGGTGGCAATCCCAAATAAAAGACATAAAGCAAACCCAAATGGGGAACATTCTGCAGACAAAGGAGAAAATTGGCAGTTTGGCAAATGCTGACTTTAGGGCTGACTGCTGGTTGGGACAGAGGAGGTAGGAGACAGACATTTTTTTTTTGTCTTCCTAAATTTGATTAGATTTTCCCAAAGAATAGCATGTGGACATACCCAGAACGATTTGGGGTCAAATGTAGTATATGGACAAACATTTTAAAATGGTAATAGTTATGATTTTATCTTCATGAATATTAGATAAAATAGATATAGCATATCAAATTCATGATTTGCCTAGCATTATTTCTTAGAGTGAGGTAAAGATACCAAAAGTGAGCCAAATTAAAGCAAATTTTAAGTATACTACGTATACAACAAGACGTGAAAATACCACGTATACAATGAGACATGATAAATGGATATGTCAAAAATCATAAAGGGCTTTTCAGATGGTTGAAGTTTAGGAAAATTGGGGCTAGAATTTTTTTTTTTTTTTTTGTAAGACAGTTTCATGTAATTCAGCTTAAAAAACAGTTCTGTGTATTTTTTGAAAAGATGTATATTTCTGTTTAAAATGGTTTTAAGTAGAAAAAGACGACCAGAGGGCAAGAATAAACAAATCACAGAAATTAAAGAAGGATTTCAAAATGTGTCACATCCCATTTTCATTTTTTCATTCGTTAAATGGGCCAATGGATGTTCTCCAGCCATAAGCCAGGAAAAGAAAAAGATTAAGGGTTAACAGGTATTTTTTCTACAATGTGTTTCAATGGCACACAGTATACATGGCTCAGTTCTGTCATAGAAGCCAGACCTAGGTCTGCACAAGGGCCCTGGGAACCTCTATGAATCTCTCTTAGATCAACCAGAAAATGTAACTTTAAAAATTTATAATACACAGATGAAAGTGAAGTCGCTCAGTCGTGTCCGATTCTTTGCGACCCCATGGACTGTAGCCTACCAGGCTCCTCTGTCTGTGGGATTTTCCAGGCAAGAATACTGGAGTGGGTTGCCATTTCCTTCTCCAGGAGATCTTCCTGACACAGGGATTAAACCTGGGCCTCCCGCATTGTAGGCAGACGCTTTACCATCTGAGGCACCAGGGAAGTTCAATACACAGATGAAGCGATCTGAAAACATATCATGGGTTTGCTTATTACCTCACTGTATAGAAACATTTTTCCTGTCATTTTGCCAGAAGAAATAGCAACAACCTCAGATATATAGAGATATCATTCTAAAGACAGAACATAGGGAGGCACTAAAGAGCCTCTTGATAGGGGTGAAAGAGGAAAATGAAAAAGCTGGCTTGAAGTTCAACAATCAAAAACTAAGATAGTGGCATCCAGTCCCATGACTTCATGGCAAATAGAAGGGGAAAACGTGGAAGCAGTGACAGATTTTATTTTCTTGGGCTCCAAATCAGTGCAGACAGTGACTGCAGCCATGAAATTAAAGGATGCTTGCCTCTTGGAAGAAAAGCTATGGCAAACCTAGACAGCATATTAAAAATCAGGGACATTACTTTGCCAACAAAGGTCCATATAGTCAAAACTATGGTTTTACCAGTAGTCATGTATGGATGTGAGAGTTGGACCATAAAGAAGATTGAGTGCCAAAGAATTGATGCTTTTGAATTGTGGTGTTGGAATAGACTCTTGAGAGTCCCTTGGACTGCAGGGGGATCAAACCAGTCAACCCTAAAGGAAGTCAACCCTGAGTATTCCTTGGAAGAACCGTTGCTAAAGATGAAACTCCACTACTTTGGCTCTCTGATGACAAAGAGCTGACTTTTTGTTAAGGACCCTGATGCTGGAAAAGACTGAAGGCAAAATGAGAAGGGAGTGGCAGAGGATGCAATGGTTAGATAGCATTACTAACTCAATGGATATGAATTTGAGCAAACTCCGGGAGATGATGGAAGACAGAGGAGCCTGGCATGCTATAGTCCATGGGGTTATAGAGTTGGAAATGATTTAGCTACTGAACAACAGGGACAAAGTAAGAAACTCAGATCAAGAACACACCCGTGAGGCACTAACACATTAATGAACTATCATAAAACCGTTAAAGTACTCTTGGATTACCGAAAAATAACTCTCAATTATTAAAAAATTTTAGTAAAGATTTAATTATAAATTATAGAATGTATACAAAGTATGTATGCTATGTACACACAGTGGCTCAGATGGTAAAGAGTCTTGCCTGCAATGCAAGAGACCCAGATTCGAACCCTGGGTCAGGAAGATCCCCTGGAGAAGGAAATGGCTACTCCAGTATTTTTGCCTGGAGAAGCCCATGAACAGAGGAGCCTGGGGGGCTACAATCCATGGAGTCACAAAGAGTCAGACATGACTAAGCAGCTGACATTTCACTTTCATAGCATGTATCAAAATTATGTTTGTTATGTATACATGTATGACAAGGACACACATATAAACATATGTATATTTTTAAAATAATGGTACACCTGTACCCTCCAGCCAAATTCAGTTCAGTTCAGTTCAGTTGCTCAGTCGTGTCCAACTCTGTGACCCCATGAACTGCAGCACTCCAGGCCTCCCTGTCCATCACCAACTCCCAGAGTTTACCCAAACTCACGTCCATCGAGTCAGTGATGCCATCCAACCATCTAATCCTCTATTGTCCCCTTCTCCTCCTGCCCTCAATCCCTCCCAGCATCAGTCTTTTCCAATGAGTCAGTTCTTCTCATCAGGTGGCCAAAATATTGGAGTTTCAGCTTCAACATCAGTCCTTCCAATGAACACCCAGGACTGATCTCGTTTAGGATGGACTGGTTGGATCTCCTTGCAGTCCAAAGGACTCTCAAGAGTCTTCTCCAACACCACAGTTCAAAAGCATCAGTTCTTCAGCGCTCGGCTCTCTTTATAGTCCAACTTTCACATCCATATATGACTACTGGAAAAACCATAACCTTGACTAGACGGACCTTTGTTGACAAAGTAAAGTCTCTGCTTTTGAATATGCTGGCTAGGTTGGTCCTAACTTTCCTTCCAAGGAGTAAGCGTCTTTTAATTTCATGGCTGCAAACCCCATCTGCAGTGATTTTGGAGCCCCCCAAAATAAAGTCAGCCACTGTTTCCACTGTTTTCCCATCTATTTGCCATGAAGTGACAGGACCAGATGCCGTGATCTTAGTTTTCTGAATGTTGAGCTTTAAGCCAACTTTTCACTCTCCACTTTCACTTTCATCAAGAGGCTCTTTAGTTCTTCTTCACTTTCTGCCATAAGGATGGTGTCATCTGCATATCTGAGGCTATTGATATTTCTCCCGGCAATCTTGATTCCAGCTTGTGTTTCTTCCAGCCCACCGTTTCTCATGATGTACTCTGCATATAAGTTAAATAAGCAGGGTGACAATATACAACCAGTTTAAGAAGTGGAAAATGACTAGTATTTCAGAGTTTCCAGTGTCCCCTGCCAACAGCAACCCCTTCCCCTCCTATCCCCAGGTACCAACTTGACTGTTTCACATTGATCATTCCCTTGCCTTTCTTTATAATCTTACTATGTGTGCATGTACCCCAAGCCATATTTTATCTAACATT
This sequence comes from Bos indicus x Bos taurus, assembly GCF_003369695.1. Lineage (NCBI taxonomy): Eukaryota > Metazoa > Chordata > Mammalia > Artiodactyla > Bovidae > Bos > Bos indicus x Bos taurus. Next base: position 109,465,713 of record NC_040076.1, read on the forward strand.
TCCTGTCCTTAATTTTATGTTAAAGAAATCACACTGTATGGATTTCTCACAACTTGCTTTTCTTATTCAATATTGTGATTCTAATATTGACACGTGTTAATACGCCTTCAATTCAGTTCAGTCCTCAGTCGTGTCCGACTCTTGCAACCCCATGGACTGCAGCACACCAGGCTTTCCTATCCATCACCAGCTCCTGGAGCTTTCTCAGACTCATGTCCATAGATTTGGTTTATTCACTTTCACTTCTGTGTACTTTTCCAGTGAATATACCACAATAATCTATTTATAATACTGTACATGGATATTTAAATTGATTTCGTTTTTTTGTTATTATGAACAATGCAGTTTTTACAGGTCCCCTGGTATTCATGGTCAAGAACTTCCCTTGGATGTACCTTTAGGACTGGAATTGCTAGATCCTGAGTATATGTTTTCTTACTTCATAAGACAGTGTCACATTGGTTTTCCAAAAATAGTTTTGATCCTTGTTGGTTGCACCAATTGCAAAAATTTTCTCCCATTCTATGGGTTGTCTTTTCATTTTGTTTATGGTTTCTTTTGCTCTGAAAAAGCTTTTGAGTTTAATTAGGCTCCATTTGTTTTTATTTTCACTATTCTAGAAGACATTGAAAAAGATAGTGCTGCGATTTATGTTAAAGAGTGTTCTGCCTATGTTATCCTCTAAGAGTTTTATAGTATCCAGTCTTTTTTTTTTTTTCTTTTTCCATGTGTCCAGGGCATGAACCAGGCATGGGCACAGAGCAAAAGCCAAGCTGGGATAAACAAGGAGTTGTTTTGTCCCTCACTGATATGAGACAGGCGCCACCAACCAGGTGCCACTCTACCCAGGTCAGTATCCAGTCTTATATTTAGGTCTTTAATCCACTTTGAGTTCATTTTTGTGTATGGTGTTAAGGTGTCTTCTAATTTCACTATTTTACATGTGGCTGTCCAGTTTTCTTAGGACCATTTATTGAGAAAATGTCTTTTCTCCATTGTATAGTCTTTCCTCCTTTGTTGTAGATTAATTGACCATAGGTGCAAGGGTTTATTTCTGGGCTTTCTATACTGTCTCATTGATCTATATCTCTGTTTTTGTATAAATACAATACTATTTTGATGACTATTTCTTTATAGTATAGCCTGAGGTCAGGGAGCCTGATTCCTCCAGTGTCTGTTTTTCTTTCTCAGGATTGCTTTGGCTATTCAGGGTCTTTTGTGTCTCTAAACAAGATTTTTTTGTTGTTGTTCTAGTTCTGTGAAAAATGCCATTGTAATTTGAAAGGGATTGTAGCATATCTGTACCATCTTGGGTAGTAGAATAGTCATTTTGACATTATTGATTCTTCCAATCCAAGAACATGGTATATCTTTCCATCTGTTTGTGTCATCTTTGGTTTCTCTCATCAATTTTACAATTTTGGAGTACAGGTGTTTTGTAGGCTGCAGTCCATGGGGTCACTAAGAGTTGGATACGACTGAGCGACTTCACTTTCACTTTTCATTTTCATGCATTGGAGAAGGCAATGGCAACCCACTCCAGTGTTCTTGCCTGGAGAATCCTAGGGATGGGGCAGCCTGGTGGGCTGCCGTCTTTGGGGTCGCACAGAGTTGGACATGACTGAAGCGACTTAGCAGCAGCAGCAGCATACGTTTATTCCTAGATATTTTTTTTCTTTTTGATGTGATGGTAAATAGGACTGAAATATCAAAAAAGAAAGTTAAAGAAATGCAACAGATTTAATTTCAAAATTTACAACCATCTCTCGGGTCTTAATATCAAAAACAAAACAAACAACCCAATCAAAAAATGGGCAAAAGACCTAAATAAACATTTCTCCAAAGAATACCTCAGTTCAGTTCAGTCCAGTCATGTCTGACTCTTTGTGACACCATGAACTGCAGCACGCCAGGCTTCCCTGTCCGTCACCAACTCCCAGAGCTTGCTCAAACTCATGTCCATCCAGTCAGTGATGCCATCCAACCATCTCATCCTCTGTTGTCCCCATCTTTTCCTGCCTTCAATCTTTCCCAACATCAGGGTCTCTTCCAATGAGTAAATTCCTCACATCACGTGGTCAAAGTATTGAATTTTCAGCTTCAGCATTAGTACTTCCAATGAATATTCAGGACTGATTTCCTTTAGGATGGACTGGTTGGATCTTCTTGCAGTCCAAGGGACTCTCAAGAGTCTTCTCCAACACCACACTTCTTAAGTATCAATTCTTCAGTGCTCAGCTTTATTTATAGTCCAACTCTCACATCCATACATGACTACTAAAAAGTAATGTCTTTCCTTTTAGTATGCTGTCTAAGTTGGTCATAGCTTTTCTTCCAAGGAGCAAGCATCTTTTAAGTGCATGGCTGCAGTCAACATCTGCAGTAATTTTGGAGCCCAAGAAAATAAAGTCTGTCACTGTTTCTATTGTTCCCCAATCTATTTGCCATGAAGTGATGGGACCAGATGTCATGATCTTAGTTTTCTGAATGTTGAGTTTTAAGCCAACTTTTTCACTCTCCTCTTTCACTTTCATCAAGAGGCTTTTTAGTCCTTCTTTGCTTTCTGCCATTAGGATGGTGTCATTTGCATATTTGAGGTTATTGATATTTCTCCCAGAAATCTTGATTCCAGGTTGTAATTCATCCAGCCCGGCATTTCACATGATGTACTCTGCATATAAGTTAAACAAGCAGGGTGATAATATACAACCTTGATGCACTCCTTTTCTCATTTGGAACCAGTCTGTGGTTCCATGTCCAGTTCTAACTGTTGCTTCTTGATCTGCATACAGATTTCTCAGGAGTCAGGTCAGGTGGTCTGGCATTCCCATCTCTAAGAATTTTCCACATTTTGTTGTTATCCACAGAGTTAAAGCTTTGGCATAGTCAATAAAGCAGAAGTAGATGTTTTTCTGGAACTCTCTTGCTTTTTCAATTTGATCTCTACCTTTTCCAAATCCAGCTTGAATTTCTGGAAGTTCATGGTTCACATACTGTTGAAGCCTGACTTGGAGAATTTTGAGCATTACTTTGCTAGCATGTGAGATGAGTGCAATTGTGCCATAGTGCAAGATCTGAGATGAGTGCAATTGTGTGAACGCCATTGACAGGAGAATGTTGGATCTCACCAAGAAAAAGAATACCTATAGATGGCCAAAGAGCAGTGACAAGATGCTCAACATTGCTTATTATTAGAGAAACGCAAATCAAAACTATGAGATAGCACCTTACTCCAGTCAGAATGGCCATCATTAAAAAGTCTACAAGCAACAAATGCTGGAGAGGGTGTGGAGAAAAGGGAACCCTCCTACATTGTTGCTGGGAATATAAATTGGTACAGTCACTATGGAGAACAGTATCGAGGTTCCTTAAGAAACTAAAAATAGAGCTACCATATGATCTGGTAATCCCACTCCTGGGCATATATCTGGAGAAAAGCATGGTTCAAAAGGATCCTTGCACCCCGTTGTTCACTGCAGCACTGTTTATAATAGCCAAGACATGGAAACAACCTAAACCCCCATTGACAGATGAATAGATAAAAAACATGTGGTGTATATATACAATGGAATATTCTCAGCCATTAAAAGTGAAATAATGCCATTTGCTGTAACATTGATGAACCTACAGATTATCATACTAAGTGAAGTAAGTCAGACAGAGGAAAGACAAATATTTGATATTATATGTGCCATCTAAAAAAAATGATACAAATGAACTTATTCATAAAGCAGACTCACTGACTTAAAGAACAAACTTACGGTTACCAGGGGAAAGAAGGAGAGGGAGGGATAGATTGGGAGTTTGGGATTGACATGTACATACGTCTATATTTAAAATAGATAGTCAACAAGAACCTACTGTATAGCAGAGGGAATTCTGCTCAATACTCTGTAATAATCTAAATGGGAAAAAATATTGAAAAAGAATAGATACATATATATTTATAGGTGCATCACTTTGCTGTATACCTGAAATTAATACAACATTGTTAATCAACTATACTCCAATATAAAATAAATTTAAAAAAACAGTTTTATCCACTTAAACTTCCACTAAATTTACAGTAGCAACAAAAATAAAGTGACTGGATCTTTATATTATACTATATAAAAAATCAACTCAAAATAGATTAAAGAATGAAATGTAAGACCTGAAACTATAAAACTTCTAGAAGAAAACACAGGGGAGACTCTTCTTGACATTTGTCTCAGCAATGACTTTTTGGGTGTAATACCAAAAGCACAGGCAATAAAAGCAAAAATTAATAAATGAGACTATATCAAACTAAAACATTTTGCACAGCAAAGGAAACAATCAGTGGAAATAAGAGGCAACATATTAAATGAAAGAAATATTTGCAAACCATATATCTGATAAGGAGTTAGTATCCAAAATACACAACTAATTCCAACAACTCGGTGGCAAACCCCACCCCCAAAGGAAAAAGCAGGGGACTTGAATAGACGTGTCTTCAAAAAAGAAATACAAAGGGCCACCAGGAATATGTAAAGATGCTCAGCATCACTAACCGTCAGGAAAATGCAAATCAAAACTACCATGAAAATTTTCACTACCTGTAAGGATTGCTACTTCATTACCTGTGGGGATCTAAATTGGTGCAGCCACTATGGAAAACAACATGGAGTTTCCTCCAGAAATTAAAAATAGAACATATGACCCAACAATTCCATTGAAATCAGAATCACAAAGAGATATCTGCACTTCCATTCTCACTGTAGCATTATTCACAATAGCCAAGATACGGAAACAATATAAATGTCACTGAAAAATAAAGAAAATTCAGTGTATACATACAATAAAATAACATTTAGCCTTAAAAAGATAAGAAAACTCTGCCATACATGACACCATAAATGACCTGAAGGACACTATACTAAATGAAATAAGCCAGTCACAGAAAGACCAATATTGCATGATTCCTTTTTTGTGCTGTATCTATAGTAGTCAAACTCATAGAAGCAGAGAATAGAATGGTGGTTACCAGGGCCAGGGGCAGGGGGAGTGGGTTTGTTGTTCAATGGATGGAAATTTTCTTATACAAGATAAACAAGTTCGAGAGAGGTGCTGTACAACACAGTTCCTATAGTTAACAATACTGTGTTGTGCGCTCAAAATGTTTTATTAAGAGAAGAGATCTCATGTTAAGTATTCTTATCAAAAACAGCAAAACCAAAACCAAAGTGAAACAAGGAACCTTTGGGGGGTGATGGATGTGTCTATTACCTTGACCTTGACTATGCTGATAGTTTCAAAACTTAGATGGAATTTTACATGGAAGTTACCATCTAATTCTGAAGTTTACATGGAAATTCAAAGGGCTGAAAATAGCTAGAATAATTTTGCAAAAGAAGAAGATGGGGCAACTTACTCTACCAAATGTGGTAATTAAGACAATGTGTTATTAGTGCAAACATAGGCTATATATTAAAAGAAGAAAACACAGAATTCAGAAACAGAGCATTCCCTAGAAGGATATGATACAGGTGGAGATGGTAGTGCTGGTCATTGAAGAGGGGATAAACCCCTAAGTAAATGGCACCAAATTATTGGTTGACTATATGAGGAAAAATAAAACAGATCCCTACATACCACCACACACAACTATCAATTCCTTGTGGATTAAAAACTTAAATGTGAAATTGAAATTTTAAAATCTTTCAGGAAACAGTAAAAGAGAATGTATTTATGATCTCAGTGTACAAAAGAATTTCTTTAATAAGATACAAAAAGCATAATGCATAAAGAAAAAGATTTGTAACTTTTTCTTTAATTTATTTTGGCTGCACTGGATCTTCTTTGCTTCCCGAGAGCTTTCTCTAGTTGTGGTGAGTGGGGATTACTCTCTGTTGTGGTGCGTGGGCTTCTCGATACCGGGATTTCTCCTGTTGTGGAGCGTGGGCTCTAGGCATGTGGGCTTTAGTAGCTGTGGCTCATGAGCTTAGTTGCTCTATGGAGCTATGTGCTATGGCATATGGTATCTTCCCTGACCAGGGATCAAACCCATGTCCCCTGTGTTGGCAGGTAGATTCTTAATCACTGCACTGCCACGGAAGTCCAAGATTTATAATTTTGACCACATGAAAATCAAGATATCAAAAGCCATTTTAAAATGCCATGAAAGAGTGATTCAAACCACCAACTGGGAGGACATATTTGTACTACATGTATCAGGAAAAGAACTTATCAATAAAGCATAAAAAAAGTTCCTATGAATCATTAAGAGAAAGAGAACCAAACAGAAAAAAGACATGAACAGCATTTCACAAAAGAAAACTATAAATGGCAAATAAATATTAAGAGATGCTCAAACTCGTTGGTGACCAAGGAATTGTAATTTCAAGCTTGAGTGAGGCATAATTTCACACTCACCTGATTGGCAACAGTTAATAAGTCAGGCAATATTATCTGTTGGTGATGATGTGGTGCTAAGAACTTTCATCCACTGCAGATGAGAATGTAAATCAAGATAACTATTTGTAAAAATAAGTAAGCATTTTTCTCAAGAGGTAGGTCAGGTGGTCTGGTATTCCCATCTCTTTCAGAATTTTCCACAGTTTATTGTGATCCACACAGTCAAAGGCTTTGGCATAGTCAATAAAGCAGAAATAGATGTTTTTCTGGAACTCTCTTGCTTTTTCGATGATCCAGCAGATGTTGGCAACTTGATCTCTGGTTCCTCTGCCTTTTCTAAAACCAGCTTGAACATCTGGAATTTCACGGTTCACATATTACTGAAGCCTGGCTTGGAGAATTTTGAGCATTACTTTACTAGCGTGTGAGATGAGTGCAATTGTGCAGTAGTTTGAGCATTCTTTGGCATTGCCTTTTGGGGGGGCTGGAATGAAAACAGACCTTTTCCAGTCCTGTGACCACTGCTGAGTTTTCCAAATTTGCTGGCATATTGAGTGCAGCACTTTCACAGCATCATCTTTCAGGATTTGAAATAGCTCAACTGGAATTCCATCACCTCCACTAGCTTTGTTCGTAGTGATGCTTTCTAAGACCCACTTGACTTCACATTCCAGGATGTCTGGCTCTAGGTCAGTGATCACACCATCGTGATTATCTGGGTCATGAAGATCTTTTTTGTACAGTTCTTCTGTGTATTCCTGCCACCTCTTCTTAATATCTTCTGCTTCTGTTAGGTCCATACCACTTCTGACCTTTATCAAGCCCATCTTTGCATGAAATGTTCCCTTGGTATCTCTAATTTTCTTGAAGAGATCTCTAGTCTTTCCCATTCTGTTGTTTTCTTCTATTTCTTTGCATTGATCGCTGAGGAAGGCTTTATTATCTCTTCTTGCTGTTCTTTGGAACTCTGCATTCAGATGCTCTTGAGAAACCTATATGCAGGTCAGGAAGAAACAGTTAGAACTGGAAATAGAACAACAGACTGGTTCCAAATAGAAAAAGGAGTACGTCAAGGCTGTATACTGTCACCTTGCTTATTTAACTTACATACAGAGTACATCATGAGAAACGCTGGGCTGGAAGAACACAAGCTGGAATCAAGATTGCCAAGAGAAATATCAATAACCTCAGATATGCAGATGACACCACCTTTATGGAAGAAAGTGAAGAGGAACTAAAAAGCCTCTTGATGAAAGTAAAAGAGGAGAGTGAAAAAGTTGGCTTAAAGCTCAACATTCAGAAAACGAAGATCATGGCATCTGGTCCCATCACTTTATGGCAAATAGATGGGGAAACAGTGGAAACAGTGTCAGACTTCATTTTTTTAGGCTCCCAAATCACTGCAGATGGTGATTGCAGCCATGAAATTAAAAGACGCTTACTCCTTGGAAGGAAAGTCATGACCAACCTAGACAGCATATTGAAAAGCAGAGGCATTACTTTGCCAACAAAGGTCCGTTTAGTCAAGGCGATGGTTTTTCCATTGGTCATGTATGGATGTGAGAGTTGGCCTGTGAAGAAAGCTGAGCACTGAAGAATTGATGCTTTTGAACTGTGGTGTTGGAGAAGACTCTTGAGAGTCCCTTGCAGAGTCCCTGCAAGGAGATCTACCAGTCCATTCTGAAGGAGATCAGCCCTGGGATTTCTTTGGAAGGAATGATGCATAAGCTGAAACTCCAGTACTTTGGCCACCTCATGCGAAGAGTTGACTCATTGGAAAAGACTCTGATGCTGGGAGGGATTGGGGGCAGGAGGAGAAGGGGACGACAGAGGATGAGATTGCTGAATGGCATCACTGACTCGATGGACGTGAGTCTGAGTGAACTCCGGGAGTTGGTGATGGACAGGGAGGCCTGGCGTGCTGCGATTCATGGGGTCGCAAAGAGTCAGACACAACTGAGCGACTGAACGGAACTGAAGCATTTTTCAGTACAGTGGGAAGTTCACATGGTCCTACGACCTAAAAATTCCAAGCAAATTGTACACCCAAGAGAAATTCTTGCACTTTTGTACCAAGAGACATCTATAAAAATGTCCAGAGCAGACTCTCCATAACAGCAAAAATGAAATATGCCAGAAGCCCATGGGAAAATTAAAAATAAAGTGAGACAAAGGCATAGAGTTTTGGAATAACATGCAACTGTTAATAGTAAATCAGCCATGTTTCCATGGAAGAATCACAAGAACAGAATGTTAAGTGAAAAACATTGTCATACAAAAATATAAACTTCATTATTCAATTATTATTTCAAAAATGTGAAATATTTAGATAAAACATGAGTTTTAAAACTATTTCTAAAAAGCAGGAGGATGATGATATTCAATTCAAATAGTGCATTATTTCTGGATGGAGAAAAGGAGGGAAAATTGAGGAGGGGGCACTCATTCTAATTGCAGTTGATTTTTTAAACTGGGTGGTGAGTACATGAATGTTAAGTTTATTATCATTCCTTACATTGTATATATAAACATAATGCATTTATTTGTTTATATTACGGAGTTTATAAAACAAATTATATAGCATAACAAAAGACAAAAGGAATTACATAACTAACAAATATGGCAAAAATTGTGAAAGTATCACTGGATTATCAAAGTAGGTGTCAGTCTGTGCCAGAGAGAAAAAGCAAGTGTGACTGCAGTATGTGCACTGCCAAAGGTCCTGTTAATTCCTTGGGGACACCAGTGTATACATGAATGTTTGGCACCTTGCACATGATACTTTATACAGTTGGTGAAAGAAAGGAAAGAACGGAAGGAAGAAAAGGAGGGAAAAAAGTAAAGAAAGGAGTGGGAAAGGAAGGAGGCGGGCTGGTCTGGGCTTGTGAATAATTGATTCTACATAATAAAGAGATTCCCTGTTGTCTGGAAAGAATTCACTCTTGTCTTGGTGAGGGAAAGCTCTGTTCTCTAGCAGAATTTAGCCCATTGTGTCTTCCTGTTACTAATGGCTATACTGACAGCTATAGTACACCACAGAGACTTGCTTGTCAAATGTTAACTGTTACGCTATGTTATTATAGATTTTTTTTTCTGATAGAGTAATCATTACTACTTATGCAGAATGACAGAAGCTGCCTGATAGTATTTAATCTAATCATAAAATATAAGAAATAACCCAGCTATGTAAGACTTAGAATGAACCCAAAGGGATTTTTCTTGAAAAGTTAGGACAGGAAGGGAAGCATTAATCACATAACTAAACTCTGACAGACCGTACCTTTTGCTTTAGTTTCGTGAGAACCGGAGTAGTAGGCCAATAACCCAGTAGGTTAATTGCATGCTTAAATCTTTATTTTTAAAATTAATTTTTAAAAGTTGAATACATACAAAATAATATTCACAAGATATTTGAAGTATAAAATAATGATAAAAACTTGTATACACACACCATGCAGCTTTAAAAAACACTAAAAAAAAAATACTTAGAAGCTTTTCCTGTATCTAATCCCCTCAACTTTCCATCACCCCATGCTTAGTAATGATTATCCTGGATTTTTATACCATTCCATGATTTTTGTTTACAGTCTTACATATTTGCATATATTCCTAAACACTAAATTCTTTGTTTGTACACATTCAAACTTTATATAAATACAATACCACTCCATTTTTTCTGTCTTTTTTCCCATTCAACACCCTGCTTTTGAGATTCACACATGTTAACAATATATGTGCCTAGAATTCATTCATTTCTCATTGCTCATTGTATGAAAAGCACAACTGAACATATCCATTTTGTCTACTGATCAATACTTTAGCTGTTTCCAGTTTTTTGTTATTATGACACTGTGATCTTTCTTGTTCACATCTCCTGGTTCACATGTGCAAGTTTCTCTGAGACTATACACAGGAGTGGAATTGTTGGGTTAAGGACATAAACATGCAATTTGCTAGAGAACAATTGTTTTCTACAGCAGTTTACAAGCTTGCACACTCACCAGCATTGACTGAAAGTTCCCATTGCCTCATATCTTCACCAGTCATTTTTGCCACTCTTCAGAGTTAGTATTCATCAAGTTCTCTGATGTGCCCACTTATATCATACTATTAAGTAACCACAGATGTGATTCAGTCAGTATACTAACCATACACTTAGATCTGTGCCCACAATTTGAAGTTAGTGCCCCATGTTGAAATGAGACACAGCCTCATTTAGGCATTTATCAAAAAATCAGGGCTTAAAATGGAGAATAACTCTGTTGTTTTCTCAATAAAGCGCCGATTAACAAATACGAGGAAAAAATCATGATGCTAGCAGTAGAAATGAAATATTATATTTGGCACTGTTAGGAAATCACCCAAGTTTTGTGGGTTCCTGACTCCACACTACAAGATATTTGGATCAAAGTATACTTACTTTAGGTGACATATGAATTCATAATCCAAGGGAAAGGCCTCATAAAAATAACTTAACATTAAATATATCTTGCAAAAGAACCATTTAGCTTGGCAAAATATTAATGAAATAAAACACATGGGTTAGATTTCCCTTATAATACACATAGGAATAAAATGTGCTCAACAAAATATGCTTTGGCTTTTTCCAAACTAGAAACATCTGAAAATAACCTAAGAGATTTCCCTAAACCATAGCATGATTCTGGCTTCATCCACCACTTAATTAAGTGTTGTTTTAATGAAGCACATTACAATGGGGGTTGTATCCAGCCTACAAACCATTCTTTATGAGGTAGTAAAGATAAAGACAGTGGTACCAACATAAAAAATACTTAATTTCATGGTCTTACCTTCTTAGCATATGTTTCATATCAGCTGTACTAGTTCTTTTCTGAAATCCCCTTTAGTTAAGAAAGTTAACCATTGTTTTGTCCTTGGAAATTTGGGTAGATATCTATTATGAAGGTTGGTTTCCCTGGTGGCTCAGATGGTAAAAAATCTGTATGCAATGCGGGAGACCTGAGTTTGATCCCTGGGTTGGGAAGATCTCCAGGTGGAGGACATCGCTACCCACTCCAGTATTCTTGCCTGGAGAATCACCATGGACAGAGGACCCTGGCAGGCTACTGTCCACGGGGTTGCAAAGAGTTGGACATGATTAAGCAACTAAGCACACAAAGAACAGATAAAGGAGCTAGGTAATATGTTTCCCTTGCAATTGTAATTCCATTGTTTATAAAGAACCAAGTTATCTATGTTGATAAAGCACAACTGGAGTTCAGACATTTTTCAAAGCAAGTTACTGCTTTATTCAGCATCCACACAATGTAATTTCTAAAACCATTAAAACTAAGGTTGTGGAAATAATAAAAGTATCCATAAATGCAATTTTAGTATAATCTCAGTGAATGTGTAGGATATGTGAAAATATAACACATTTTAGTGATAAAAACTTAACTATTTTAGACTTCTGCTTTCAATACAGACTAGACAAATTTGACCAATTCATCTGATGAGAACAATAAAATCTGGGCAGAATAATTTTTTTAGGTTTTTGGAAAAAAATATGTTTCAAGGCACTGAAAAGACAAAAAAATAATGAAGCGTTAATGAGTCAAATGTGGAGGAGGATTGATGATCAGGGAAGTGAGCCTGGCTTTGGGGGCCACTTTTCCCTGGAGGGCTTTGCTGACTCACAAAAGGAACCTGGAAGTCTAAGAGGCAGAGAATCTGAGCATTATTTTTCACAGTTTTGAAGAAAAAGAAGAATAAACATTAAAGTCTAGGATCTAAAAAGAAGGGAAGAAGATTTGTAGAAACTCCTGTAGAAATTCCAAAGGGCTGGACCTTGGGGCCAAGGTAAACCAGAAATAGATGAAATAAAATGTCTACTTATCTCAATATGTGAAATTGAATTGAGGTAATATCAGTGCTAATTCATGAGCAAATGTGAATCCTCTTCTCATGCAACAGACATCTTTAGTTTTAAATTATCTTTGCAATCAATTTTGCAAATACACGTCCATTCATTCACACACACACACACATACACGTAAATATTGAAGCATAAAGTGAGACTGCATATATGAATAAAAAACAAGAGGGAAAAAAGAGGCAGCAGAAATGAATGCACTGGGTCTCTAGATATTGGATTTATTAGGCACAGATTTTCAGAAAATTTTGCTTACTATATTCAAGGAGGCAAAAACAGCATAACTAAAAAATCATCAGGGAATTAGAATCTATGTGTGAAAACAGGCAAATGAAAATGCTAGAAACAAAAAAAAAATGATTAAAATGAAAAATTTAGTAGATGGGATAGTATATTAGATACTGCTGGAGAGAGAATTAATAAGCTGAAAGATCAGAAGAAAATATCCAGAATGAAGAGCAGCAAATCAAAAGATGGAAACAAGTAAAATTAAGGGAAAAAAGTACTATGAAGACTCTATCATATATGTAATCAAAGATCCAGAAGAAAAAGGAGAAAAAAATGAGGCAGAGACAATGGCTGAAAAATTCCAAAATGATCTCTAACTACAAATTCAAGAAACCCTATGAATCCCAAATGCAGGATAAATTTAAAGAAATCCACACCTAAGCACATTATAATGTCATTACTAAAATTATAAAGTCATGTGGAGATACATACATTATATAGACACAGATTACATACTGTATACCTGTACATATCATATTTTCTAAAAAAGTACTAAAAATAGTAAATGAGTATGTAATTTCAAAGCTTATTGAGAAGTAAAAAGGAATAAAAAATGCTCAATCAAAACAAAAGTAAGGAAGAAGAGAAAAAGAATCACTAAAAAAAATAGATCAAATAGAAAACAAATACTACAATGATAAACTTAAACCCAAATATATAAGTAATTAGGTTACATGAAAGTAATTTAAATATTCTAATTAAAACATAAAAGTAATGAGATTGAGGGGGTAGCATATGATGTAAAAAAAAATATATCTAAAACATAAGAGGTTTAAATTAGAATCTAGAGCATGCAAATATTAACCAAAAGATATACTGCATAGCTATATTATTGTCAAACAAAGCTGACTGTAGAATAAAAATCATCATTTGTAAGGAATACTGCATAATAATAGTAGTTTTCATTCACCAGAGATGATAATAATTCTAATTTTCTATCCTAAGTATAAAAGAGTCTTATGCATGTGTGCCAAGTCCTTTCAGTCTTGTCTGACTCTTTGTGACCCTATTGACTGCAGCACACCAGGCTCCTCTGTCCATGGGATTTTCCAGGCAAAACTACTGGAGTGGCTTGCCATGCCCTCCTCCAGGGAATCTTCCCAAACCAGGGATCAAACTCCTGTCTCTTGCACCTCCCTGCATTGACAGGCAGATTCTTTACTACAAGCACCACTTGGGAAGCCTAATGGAGCCTCACAATAGTATAATTACAAAATAGAACTTCAAAAGAGGCAAAATGAGAAATGGAAAATTCCAAAATATACCAGAAAGCTGTAGCACATCTTGAAATATCTAATTAAAAAAACCATATACAAAGTAACATTATAATATTTGGAAAACTAATTTGTAAATTTGATCTAATATACATAAATAGAAAACTGAATTGAACATGCAGGCATTTTTTTTAAGGACTATATGCTTAGACATAAAGCAAGATTTAAAACATTTTAAAGGGTTGAATAAAGTGGATTATCTGCCTAAATTGAGGAAGTAAAAAGGCACCTATGAAGAATCAGAAAGAGAAATTCCCATTCACCACTGCAACAAAAAAAATTAAATATCTAGGAATAAGCTTACCTAAGGAGACAAAAGAACTGTACACAGAAAATTATAAGACACTAATGAAAGAAATCAAAGACAACATAAACAGATGGAGAGATATTCCATGTTCCTGGGTAGGAAGAATCAATATTGTGAAAATGACTACTACCAAAAGCAATCTGCAGATTCAGTGTGATCCCTATCAAATTACTAATGGCATTTTTCACAGAACTAGAACAAAAAAATTCACAATTCATATGGAAACACAAAAGTCCCTAAATAGCCAAAGCAGTCTTGAGAAAGAAGAATGGAGGTGGAGGATTCAACCTTCCTGACTTTAGATTATGCTACAAAGCAACAGTCATCAAGACAGTATGGTACTGGCACAAAAACAGAAATATAGACCAATAGAACAAGATAGAAAACCCAGAAATAAACCCATGCACATATGGGTACCTTATGTTTGACAAAGGAGGCAAAAATATACAATGGGGCAAAGACAGCCTCTTCAATTAATAGTGCTGGGAAAACTGGACAGCTACATGTAAAAGAATGAAATTAGAACACTTCCTAACACAATACACAAAAATAAACTCAAAATGGATTAAAGACCTAAATGTAAGACCAGAAACTATAAAACTCTTAGAGGAAAACAGGCAGAACACTTGATGACATAAATCAAAGCAAGATCCTCTATGACCCACCTCCTAGAGTAATGGAAATAAAACAAATGGAAATAAAAATAAAAGCAAACAAGTGGGACCTGATTAAAATGAAAAGTTTTTGCACAGCAAAGAAAACTATAAAGTAAGGTGAAAAGACAACGCTCTAATGGAAGAAAATAATAGCAAATGAAACAGTTGACAAAGGATTAATTTCCAAAATATACAAGTAGCTCATACAACTCAATACCAGAAAAACAAACAACCCAAACAAAAAGTGAGAAAAATACCTAAACAGACCTTTCTCCAAAGACATACAGATGGCTAACAAACACAGGAAAAGATGCTCAACATTGCTCATTATTAGAGAAATGCAAATCAAAACTACACTGAGATATCACCTCACACCATCAGAATGGTCATCATCAAAAAGTCTACAAACAATAAATGCTGGAGAGAGGCTGGAGAAAAGGGAACACTCTTGCACTGTTGTTGGGAATGTAAATTGAAACAGCCACTATAGAAGACAGTATGGAAATTCCTTAAAAAACTAGGAATAAAACCACCATATGAACCAGCAATCCCACTCCTAGGCATATACCCTGAGGAAACCTAAATTGAAAAAGACACATGTATCCCATTGTTTTTGCAGCACTATTTACAATAGCTAGACATGGAAGCAACCTAGATGTCCGCCAACAGATGAATGGATAAAGAAGTTGTAGTACATATACATAGTAACGGAATATTACTCAGCCCTAAAATGGCACACATTTGAGTCAGTTCTAATGAGGTGGATGAACCTAGAACCTATTATACAGAGTGAAGTAAAGCAGAAGGAAAGAGAAAAGTAAATATAGTATTCTAACACATATATACAGAATCTAGAAAAATGGTACTGAAGAATTCATTTACAGGGCAAAATGGAGTAACAGACATAGAGGATAGACTTATGGACATGGGAGAGGGGAGGAGAGGGTGAGATGTATGGAAAGGGTAACATGGAAACTTACATTACCATATATAAAATAGACAGCCAACAGGAATTTGCTGTATGGCCCAGGAAACTCACAGGGGCTCTGTATCAACCTAGAGGGCTGGGATGGGTAGGGTGATGGGAGGGAGGTTCAAAAGGGAGGGGATATATGTATACCTATGGCTGATTGATGTTGAGGTTTGACAGAAAACAGCAAAATTCTGTAAAGCAATTATCCTTCAATAAAAAAATAAATATAAAAAAAGGCAATTGGAAAATCTGTAAATGTTTGGAAATTAAACAGCAAACTGCTAAATAATACATGGGTCAAATAAGTCATGATGAAAATAGAAAATATTTTTAACTCAATGATGATGGAAGTACAACATATCAAAACTTATGAATGACAGTTAAAATCATGCTTAAAAGAAAATTTAGTTTTAAAGGCAAATATGAAAAAAGAAAGAAGGTTGAAAATCAATAACCTCAACTTCAAACTCAGGAAAATAGAAAAGAACAACAAAATAAACCCATAGAAAGAGGAATGAGGGCAGGAATAAATATAATTATAAAATATATAAATACAATATAAAGGAAATTTTTTAGAAAACTAAAAGAATATATATGGCTAAGTTAGTCATTCCAAGAGGCTGGGGGTGGAATGTAAACCAAATAAAATTTGTGGAAAAGAAACAGTAATGATAAAAGGAAAGGTTAATGAAATAGAAACAAAAAAGAAAAATAAGACTGACCAACAAAACTAAATCTGGTTCTTTAAATGACTAACGGCAAGAAGGCTTAAAAAAATCAGAAGGGGTACAAATGAATAAAACAGAAGTAAACAGTATATAAATTAGGCAAGAAATGGATAAAACTGTCCTTATTTATAGATAATAAGATTGTCTACATTCAAGAGTCTCTATAGGCAAACTTTTAAACCTCATCATAAGATTCAACAAGGTTGTGGATACAAGATTAATATAAAAATATCTATAAGACTCCCTTACACTGGGAATAATGAAATATAAAATGTATTTTTAAAAAGAATCACAAAAAAATTATAAACAGTAAATACAAACTACATAACAACAAATCCTACAAATATGTGTATGAACTTTGTGAAAAAAATATGCAATTGTTTACTAAGTAACATAGAAGAGAACTTGAATTAAGTGGAAATTTTACATTGCTCATGAATTAAATAAGTCATCTTTGAAAAGATATCGATACATCCCAAATAACCTATAATTTTCATTACAATCCATATAATTTTAATTATAATTCTATTCAAAACATCAAACTGGCTTCTAGGAAAAAATATTCAGTTCAGTTCAGTTCAGTCGCTCAGTCATGTCCGACTCTTTGCGACCCCATGAATCACAGCACAACAGGCCTCCCTGTCCATCACCAACTCCCGGAGTTTACTCAAACTCATGTCCATTGAGTCGGTGATGCCATCCAGCCATCTCATCCTTTGTCATCCCCTTCTCCTCCTGCCCCCAATCCCTCTCAGCATCAGAGTCTTTTCCAGTGAGTCAACCCTTCGCATGTGGTGGCCAAAGTTTTGGAGTTTCAGCTTCAACATCAGTCCTTCCTATGCACTCAGGACTGATCTCCTTTAGGATGGACTGGTTGGATCTCCTTGCAGTCCAAGGGACTCTCAAGAGTCTTCTCCAACACCACAGTTCAAAAGCATCAATTCTCCGGTGCTCAGCTTTCTTCACAGGCCAACTCTCATATCCATACATGACCACTGGAAAAACCATAGCCTTGACTAGACGGACCTTTGTTGACAAAGTAATGTCTCTGCTTTTCAATATGCTATCTAGGTTGGTCATAACTTTTCTTCCAAGGAGTGTCTTTTAATTGCATGGCTGCAGTCACCATCTGCAGTGATTTTGGAGCCCCAAAAATAAAGTCTGACACTGTTTCCACTGTTTCCCCATCTATTTCTCATGAAGTGATGGGACCAGATGCCATGATCTTAGTTTTCTGAATGTTGAGCTTTAAGCCAATTTTTTCACTCTCCTGTTTCACTTTCATCAAGAGGCTTTTTAGTTCCTCTTCGCTTTCTGCCATAAGGATGGTGTCATCTGCATATCTGAGGTTATTGATGTTTCTCCCGGCAATCTTGATTCCAGCTTGTGCTTCTTCCAGCCCAGCGTTTCTTATGATGTATTCTGCATATAAGTTAAATAAGCAGTGTGACAATATACAGCCTTGACATACTCCTTTTCCTATTTAGAACCAGTCTGTTGTTCCATGTCCAGTTCTAACTGTTGCTTCCTGACCTGCATACAGGTTTCTCAAGAGGCAGGTCAGGTGGTCTGGTATTCCCATCTGTTTCAGAATTTTCCACAATTTTTATTGTGATCCACACAGTCAAAGGCTTTGGCATGAAAAAATATTAACTGAGTCTAAAATTTATGTGGTCAAAGAATTGTAAAGGTCAAAAAATTGCTAAGACAATTTCAAAAAAAGAACAAAGAAGGGGTATTCTCTCTGTACAATATTAAAGACATATGCAAGACATATTAAAGGTATATGGAAGACATACTTAAAAGCTAAGATCATCAAAACCGTGTAGTATTGGTACAGAGGAAAACAAATAAGCCAATGGAACATAATAGGTACTCCTGAAATAGACCCAAACATATACGTAAATATGGACTATAACAGAGCTGGTATCATGAATCAATGGGTAAAAAGCAGACTATTTACAAAAATGCATGCTAGAAGATTATCTATCTGTGTGTGTGTGTGTATGTATACATATACATACTAATAAAACCAGGTTCCTACCTCACATAAACAAAAAATTTTGCACTAGATCCTATATGTAGATAATCTCTACATATTTTAGAAAAGATATATAGAAAAACTATATTTCTTTATGAACTCAGGTAGGGGAGGATTTCTTAAATAAGACATAGAAAGTATGAACCATAAAAGGAAAGACGAATTTTTAAAAAGCTAAATACTTCTATTCTAATTTACTACCTTATTTTTAGAAATAAAGATTGAAATTACCTACATTCCTATTTTAAATAAATTATGGCATATCCATACAGTAGAATGCAGCTTTGAAAAGAATGAATAAGTTCTCTACATGCTGCTATGAAAATAGCACCAAGATTTATCCTATTAAGTGATTGAAGTAATAGCAGAATTAAGTGTATATAGCAAACCACTATTTATGTAAAATTGGGGAAATAAAATATAAATTTCTATTTATATTTGAATTAAGAAATTTTGGAAGGGTGTATGTTTCTGGTAGCAGAAAGTTGAGCAAGAACTAAAAAGGTGGAGGACAGGAGTGTGAAGGTATCTCTTCAATATGTACCTTTTAATACATATTTAAATTTTTTGAACTATGAGAATGTATTGCATTTTTGAATTTTAAAATAAAACAAAAATTTTTTATAGAAGACCCCCCCTCAAAACAAAGGTAAATCAAAAAATTAAATATAATTGCAACATATATAGCAAAGCCTTAGTATCTACAAAATGTAAAATATTTATCCAAGTCAATAAGAAAAAGACACTCCATACAAATCCGTGAAAAAAATACGTAATTGAACAAGCATTTAAGGAAGAGGAATTATAAATACATTCAGAATTTAAAGTTTGTTTAGTATTACTGATCAAGAGAAAGCAGATTTATACCAAAAAAAATACCATTTTCATCCAACACATTAAATTGAAAAGTCTTTGTGGAGAATGTGATAAAAACTATATAACAAAGAGCCTCCATGTTTGTGGAAGTATCAGTTGGTACCTGCCATTTCAGAAGTGTAATTTGGAAATATTTAGTAAAGTTAAAAATATGCATTCCCAACAACCCAGAAATTTCACTCCTGTGTGTAGACTAGTCAAATTTCTGTGCCAGGACACACTTACAAGGATATTTCTTTCAAACACCTGTGCATGTGTGCTAAGTCACTTTTGTCAGGTTTGACTCTTTGCCACCCTATGGACCATAGCCTGCCAGGCTCCTCTTTCCAGGCAAGAATAGTGGAGTGAGTTGCCATGCCCTTCTCCAGGGGATCTTCCTGACCCAGGGATTGCACCCTTGTCTCTTGCGTCTACTTTCATTGGCAGGTGGGTTCTTTACCACCAGCACCCGGGAAACACTTTAAGTAGTCATGTAGCACTTACTACATTCCATACATGGTTCAAAGAACTTTAACCTCAGGTAGTCCACATAACAACTCTAGCAGATAGGTACATTAATACCCTTGCCTCCTGTGCTGTGCTGTGCTATGTCGCTTCAGTCATGTTTGACTCTGTGCAACCCTATGGACTGTAGCCTGCCAAGCTCCTTTGTCCATGGAATTCTCCAGGCAAGAGTACTGTGGTGGGATGCCATCCCCTCCTCCAGGAGATCTTCCTAATCCAGGGATTTAACCCATGTCTCCTAAGTCTCCAGCATTGGCAGATGGATTCTTTACCATTAGCGCCACCTGGGAAGCCCTCCTTGCCTCAAATGAGTTCAGTTCGGTTCAGTCGCTCAGTCGTGTCCGACTCTTTGCGACCCCATGAATCGCAGCACGCCAGGCCTCCCTGTCTATCACCAACTCCCAGAGTTCAATGAGGCCTGACATTCAAAAAAAAAAAGGTTAAGATTGTTGTCCAGAGTAGTGAGGCTAGTATATGAGACCTCTGGCAGCCTAGCCCAACTTTATTCTTTCAATCCCAACTCCACATTGTCTTTCAGAAAAATCCTGCCCACCACTTACAACCTCACCGATAGAGGAATGGATAAATAGAATGTGTTATGTTTGTAGAATGGGATAGTATCAGCCACTAAAAAGTATAGTTATATATTTACATATTTGTGAAAGTGAAAGTGTTAGTTTCCTAGTTGTGTTGGACTCTGTAACCCAATGGACTGTAGCCCGCCAGGCTCCTCTGTCCATGGAATTCTCCAGGCAAGAATACTGGAGAGCATAGCCATTCCCTTTTCTAGGGGAGCTTCCTGACCCCTCTTCAGCACTGCAGACAGATTCTTTACCCTCTGAGCCACCATTTACAGTTTATACATGAATAGCTCTCAAGGCATCTTATTGTGAAAGAATTTGTGTATAGTTGATATTATTTATTTCTTAAGTTGTATTGTAGAATGTACCGAGGATATTATCACTGTCTCAAGTTTTCCTCACATAAATGCTTTTAACTCCAGTTTTTAAACAAATAAATATAGGGCTTTATGGTTATCGCTATCTATTTTTTTTTAATGAGCTTTGACGTTTTGTTCTTCAAGGCATTTGTCCTTTTCATCTAAGTTGGCAAATTTGTTGAAATAAAACTTCCCTATATCCTTATTTCCCTTTTAATAGGATTTGTAGTGATGTCAACTCTTTTATTCCTGATACTGGTAAATTTGTATCTTCTCTCTGTTTTTCCAATAGGCCTGGTCAGAATTTTTTCAGTAAAAGTATGTGCCTCTTTACCAGTATTAGGAAAATTAAAACAATTTTTTTCAACCATTTTAACAAGAAAATTATATCTTAGCCAAATGGATATAGTGGACTTCCCTAGTAACTCAGTTGGTAAAGAATCTGCCTGCAGTGCAGAAGACCCCAGTTCAATTCCTGGATCAGGAAGACGCACTGGAGAAGGGATAGGCTACCCACTCCACTATTCTTGGGCCTCTCTTGTGGCTTAGCTGGTAAAGAATCTGCCTGCCGGGAGCCGGTGAGGCATTCCACTCGTGACAAAGGTCATGAGGAAGGAGGCTCGGCATACGCAAAGGCGGGATCGAGCCTCAGGAGTCCGCCCGGATATTCTCGAGCATCTACCCCCCAAAAAACCAGAGTCTGCCTACTTTATTGCTTTGTGCTCTCACCTCTGACTTTACTGGGGGCTGTCCCCTACCACCATCTCGCTCTCTCTGTCAAAGAGTTAACTTACAGCTCCAATTAATAAAGTTCCTGGGCAATTAGGAGTGTTTAAATCCAAACCCCTCAGATGGCTCTCTAACTCGCCTGACAAGTTTACCCAGACTCCTGCAGCTATGCATATGACTGTTTACAGTCTCCCAGCCTCCAGAGGCACGGGAAGCTTAAGATATTCAAATAGCTTAGAGCCTCTCAGAGAGTTAGAAACTGTCAGAATAAACTAGTAAAGGATTTCATTGATGAGTCAATGTTTGTTGCCAAGTTTTCACATCCCCTGAATTGTATCCTTGAATATGTATTAATTAATAGTGGGTATGTAGAAAAAATAAGTAGTGGCCTTGGTGTTAGTAACTTTAGACCCTTAAGGTAATAAATTCTTTCCTTTGTTGTAAACCCATTACACATCCGCCCTATAGGAATGCAATTTTATCTTTGGAAGATGGCGCCAAACCTTAAAATAATTACTCTTAGAGAAAATAAGTCTTTGTTGATAAGTCTTTGTCAAGAGTCATAAAATGTTAGTAGGCCTTCTGGCCAGAAGATGATGTAAATCACCTAAACCATTTGTATACGATAAATTTGCAGGAAAGAAACCCTGGTTTTTGATAAGAATCAAAGACTGCTGACTTTGCATCCCCTATTATCCTCTATGTGTAACTTAGGGTATAAAAGCCCCTGTTAAAAATAAAGCTACGGGCCTTGCTCACCAATGCTTGGTCTCCCCATGTCATTCTTTCTTTTAACTTCCAGCTGAGTCTCCATCTGGAGCGCGGAACCCACCACGCTTACTAATTATGCCTGGGCTTCTAAGACCCACTCGAGAAGGTGTCTAGGGTGAGGCACCTTTCGCTATTCGAGAGGGCGCCTGCGGCCTACGTAAGTGGTGCAAACTTCTTGTCTTGAAGTTTTATTGGTCTCCTGCGTAAACCAAGCTACTCAGCTTCTTTTCTCCACTGAATTTTCCTACTGAGCTATCCTCATTCTATTACTCTTTATATCTTTGATAAATAAATAAATAGTCGCCGACGCCGTCTCCCCTTCGAATACCCTGGATCAGCCGGGGCTGGTCCTCGGCATCTGCCTACAGTGTGAGAGGCCTGGGTTCGATCCCTGGGTTGGAAAGATCCCCTGGAGAAGGTAAAGGTTACCCACTCCAGTATTCTGGCCAGGAGAATTCCATGGACTATGGGGTCGCAAAGAGTTGGACACGACTGAGCAACTTTAAGAAGAAATGGATATATTTGCTATCTACCTTTTTGTTTCTGCATCAGAATTCTTTTCAGTTATAGAATTATTGTTTTATTGATGCCTTCTACAAAGGAAGAAATTATTCATGAAATTTTTATTGAATTCCTCCTCTGTGCTAGATACTAGGCTAGAGCTAGAGTTCCTCAGATGAATTAAAACATGGTGAGGGTTTGTCGGCTAGTGGGAGATAATAAGAATAATATCGTAGCCTCTGTATAAGTGCCCTGTGGAAACAAAAGAAGATGAGGTCAGCTGTACTTGGCACGGGTATCTTTACAGAGAGGAAGAGGTAAGAATCGTGCTGAAAGGATGAGCTTTATAAGCAGACCAGGCGTTCCAGGTAGAGGGGCCGCCAGGTGCAAGGCACAGAAGCAAAAGGAAGAATGATGGCTGTATCATGGTTCGTCTTTTCAGCTGCAAGCAACAGAAGCAGTAGTGGGTTGATTAAATGGAAATGAATTTTTTATTAAAAAATCCATTTTAGGAGTTCCCAGAATGCTGGGAGGAGTAAAGGGTCAAAACTACATTGGAGAACAGGTGAAGAAGTCCCTGGAGTCCCGTACTGGGAGCTGTGGGAACCACCACCATCCTGGCCCCACAGGTGCCTGTGTTGAGCGAGGACCATGACCTTACCGCTACTCCTGCCCCTGAAGATGGATGTTTCTGCTACCAAACTCAGTGACAGAGTAAGTTCTATACAATTATCCTTCATCAGGTTATTCACTTCTAAATTACCGTTTTGCATGGAGAATCTGATTGAGTTTAAATTGCCTTCCTTTATTTATTCAATGTTTATTCAACAATTCAAGCCCATACTATATGCCAGATACCATGCTGAACTCTAGGGAATCAACTGAACAAACCAATTCCTACCTTCTTGAGGTTTATAGTTTGGGAGGCGTAGTGAGGAAGATGGTTAATTTTTTTTTAAGTATATGTTGGAAACAAACATGTATAACATGTCGGGTGACAGTAAGTGCTATGGAAAAAATTTTAAAATGAAGCAGGGATTGAGACATTCAGGGGAGGCTGGGAGTGTTACTGTTTTATAGAAGGTGGTCAGGGAAAGCATGCTAAGGTGAGGTGTGGGTAGACATGAAGGAAGTGAGGAGCCAGCCATATGGACCTCTGGAATAAGGACCTTCCAGGCAGAGGAAACACAAATCCACATGCCCTCTGGTGGAAATACATCTACTGTGTCTAAGCGACAGCAAGAAAATTGTGTGTAGCTCCAGTGTAGCTGGAGTGATTGGAGATGAACTTGACGACAAGAAGGAAGAAGGGGGAAGCTATTTCATATGAGGCTTTGCTGATCATTGGAAAGACTTTGGTTCTAATTCAGGGTTAGACGGAGAGCTATTCCATTTCAGAGTATTAAACAGAAGGGAGACGGTGTTGACTTGCATTTTCATAGTATTATCTAGGTGTTCTGTTATGACTATATTTTAACAAGGCAAGAACAGAAGCCCAGGAGCTGTTGCAATAATCCAAGTGAGAAACAGAATAATGGTGTTCTAATCAGAGTAGCAGTGGTAGTAAAGATAGTGAAAGGCGATAGGCATCTGGATATATTCTGAAGGTACTGACCTCACTACACAGGCTTGTATGTGCATGATTGGTAGTAACAAGCCTGAGAGGTGGTGGGGCCAGATTACAAAGTCCTTTTTATGCCAAGTAAAGGAGTTTGAATTTCATCCTCAGGCTATGAGTTGTCACTTATTCAGTTTAACTAGAGGAGTCACATATCACATTTTATTTGAGAAAGCTGATCTGGTGGCAGGGTTGAGAATGGAATTGAAGGGGCCGTGTTGGAGGCAGTGAAATCTAGTAGGAGACTCCTATCACCATCCAGATAAGAAAGGATGAAGAATTTAGCAGAAACAAAGTTATCTAGCTATCGCAGTGGAGAGTGGGGAATAGTCATATAATAGTTTTCTACCTCTGTATAACAGATTATCATGAACCTAATTGTTTAAAATTATACACGTCTGTTGTTTCACATTTTCTATGGGTGAAGAATCTAAGCATGGTTTAGGTACGTTCTCTGCTCAGGGCTTCAGAAGGCTGCAATCCAGGTGATGACTGGGCTGTGTTCTATGGAAATTTGACTGGCAAAGTCTTCCTCCAAGTCCACTCAGGTTGTTGGAAGGATTCATTTCTTTGTGTCTGTAGGATTGAAGGCCCTGGCTTCTTGTTGGCCCTTGGCTGAAGATTTCTCTCAGCCCCTAGAGGCCTCCCACAGTTCGTCATCATGGAAGACTGATTACTTCTTCAAGCCAGCATGGAGAATCTGAGTGTGAGTCTGTCCGCAAGATGGAGTCCTACATGACATCAGGTAATCGTGGGAGTAGCCATATTCTATCTCTTAGAAGCAAGTCACAATTTCCACCCACACTCAAGGGGAAAAAATTACACAGGGCATGAACATCAGAAAATGGATCATTGAGGGTCATGTTTTGATCTATCTTTCCACCATATATTACAAAGAATGTTAAGAACACAGAATGGATAGGACCTAAGATGTGGCAGCGTCATTGTATGTGAGCTGGAAAAGGACAGATAGAAATATAGAATACATGCTTTGTGGGTGGATGAGGGTCTTTCATTAAGATAAGAAGCAGAGGAAGAGCAGCTAGTTTGGGAGCATACTGAGTCTTAATTAATTTGGAAGTAAGAATATTACAAAAGTATTATATTTACAAAATTACAAAAATATTACTACCATATTTTACAAATAACAGTATTTTTTATAATGAAACACACAATAGTTCTTCTGAACAACCTAGTTCTTATTTCTTATTTCTATAAGAAACCCAAGTTCTTATTCTCCTATTCCTAAAACAAGCAAACAAAACCCAACTCTTGTAGTTTAAGCCATGTGTTATTTTGCTGAACTAAAAGGAAGTTTCCAGATCTATGTGAATTTCTGTGTCTCTAATGGACTCTTGCAAGCAGGGAGGCTGGACACAGAAATGGCCTACCTAAAGCAGTGTCAGTGGTTTCAGGTAAGAAAAATTATTTCTAGAAAGTTAAGCATCCAGGAATTCTCAGTGTTTATATGTAACTTACACATTTAAAGTTATTTTTGAAATTACCTATCATCTATAAAGGAAGCATCTTAGTTTGACTTTGTGGTTAGAGAGAATATTCTTTATTTCAAGTTTGCTAAGGGGTAACAGTGGAAACAGTGTCAGACTTTATTTTTTTGGGCTCCAAGATCACGGCAAATGGTGATTGCAGCCATGAAATTAAAAGACGGTTACTCCTTGGAAGGAAAGTTATGACCAACCTAGATAGCGTATTAAAAAGCAGAGACATTCCTTTGCCAACAAAGGTCCATCTAGTCAGGGCTATGGTTTTTCCAGTAGTCATGTATGGATGTGAGAGTTGGACTGTGAAGAAAGCTGAGCACCAGAGAATTGATGCTTTTGAATTGTGGTGTTGGAGAAGACTCTTGAGAGTCCCTTGGACTGCAAGGAGATCCAACCAGTCCATTCTGAAGGAGATCAGCCCTGGGATTTCTTTGGAAGGAATGATGCTAAAGCTGAAACTCCAGAACTTTGGCCACCTCATGTGAAGAGTTGACTCATTGGAAAAGACTCTGATGCTGGGAGAGATTGGGGGCAGGAGGAAAAGGGGACAACGGAGGATGAGATGGCTGGATGGCATCACCGACTCAATGGACGTGGGTTTGGGTGAACTCCGGGAGTTGGTGATGGACAGGGAGGCCTGGCATGCTGCAATTCATGGGGTCGCAAAGAGTCGGACATGACTGAGTGACTGAACTGAACTGATCTGAAGGAGGGAGGCAGATGACACCATCCTTATGGCAAAAAGTGAAGAGGAACTAAAAAGTTTATTGATGAAAGTGAAAGAGGAGAGTGAAAAAGTTGGCTTAAAGCTCAGCATTCAGAAAACTAAGATCATGGCATCTGGTCCCATCACTTCATGGGAAATAGATGGGGAAACAGTGAAAACAGTGTCAGGATTTATTTTTTTGAGCTCCAAAATCACTGCAGATGGTGATTGCAGCCATGAAATTAAAAGATGCTTAATCCTTGGAAGAAAAGTTATGACCAACCTAGACAGCATATTCAAAAGCAAAGACATTACATTGCCAACAAAGGTCTGTCTAGTCAAGGCTATGGTTTTTCCAGTAGTCGTGTATGGATGTGAGAGTTGGACGGTGAAGAAAGCTGAGCGCCAAAGAATTGATGCTTTTGAACTGTGGTGTTGGAGAAGACTCTTGAGAGTCCCTTGGACTGCAAAGAGATCCAACCAGTCCATCCTAAAGGAGATCAGTCCTGGGTGTTCATTGGAAGGACTGATGCTGAAGCTGAAACTCCAATGCTTTGGCCACCTCATGTGAAGGGTTGACTTATTGGAAAAGACCCTGATGCTGGGAGGGGTTGGGGGCAGGAGGAGAAGGGGACGACAGAGGATGAGATGGCTGGATGCATCACCGACTCAATGGACATGAGTTTGAGTAAACTCCAGGAGTTAGTGATGGACAGAGAGGCCTGGTGCACTGTGATTCATGGGGTTGCAAAGAGTCAGACATGACTGAGCGACTGAACTGAATTGAACTGAAGGAGGGAGGGGATGGAAGTTGGGCAAGAATAGAGAGAGGAGCGAAATACAGAGCAATACTCTGTGAAACTAATTATCCAAAGGAATTTATGAAAACTGCATGGATGGATGGATTCCATGATTAGGTTTATTGAGGTCAAACAGTACATGACTAGGAACCACCAAACAAGCCTAGGTGGTTAAAGTGGAAATATTTAAGGGAGTGAACATATAACTGCTTTAAAAGAATTAATGTGGAATGTCACAGTTTCAAGTACACTGAATGACTACATTCCTTGTAGGCCTTTCCCGTCTCTGCCTGTTGTCCTGTGGTTGTCATTAAAGGGGTTGTTTGTTAGAGGTGGTTCCTGATGGGTCTCCTAGACCACTTCCTTTGCAAGGAGCCGCCCTGTGAGAGGGCTTCCTAGGAGGTACTAGTGTTGAAGAACCTGCCTGCCAGTGAAGGAGACATAAGAGATACAGGTTTGATCCCTGGGTCTGGAAGATCCTCTGGAGGAGGACAGGGCAACCCCCTCCAGTATTCTTGCCTGGAGAATCCCACGGACAGAGCAGCCTGGCGGGCTACAGTCCATGGGGTCTCAAAGAATCGGACACGACTGAAGCGGCTTCACACACACGCCCTGTGAGAGCCCAGAAGAGTCATCCACAAATCTGGTTTCAGGTGATTCTGTCCGGTAAAACTTTTTCAGAGGCAAATGGCAGAAAACCCAACCTAAAATCACTTGCACTGTAAAGGAATTGGCTTACAGTAAAGGATGGATCTTGCCAATATCAGAAGCAGCTGGTTTAAGTGGCTTGAACAAAGTCACTAAGATTCAGTTTCCCAGTAACAAGATGGCAGGACCAACCAGACCTTGTATCTCATCATCAAGTACAGCAGTAAAGGCTCTGTCCCCCAGAGCCAAACATTCATCCTTATCCTGACTCTCACTGGGCTGGAAGGGATCCATACCTCCACTAAATTAATCACTATGGTCAGGGGAATGCAATTTTTCTGATTGGCTAAGATACAACCTATTTATATAAGCCAACTCTATCCAAAGGACATCATTTCCAGGGGAAATATGCATACAATTTTTACCAGAAGTAGGATAAGTGGATGTTGGGCAATCAACACAAGAGAAAGTCCTCTTCACCCTATGAGAATGACTTTTAACTGAGCTGGCAATTTATTTACATGATACTGTGATTGCCAGTGACATGAAAATATTGATATTTCCAATTGTACACCTTACATCTCATTCTTCCCACCACACTACTCCACCACACTCACATACTTCATTTAACTGAAAGCTCTAGTTAGAAGAGACTCAGAAATATTCTATTGCTTTGTGTGTAGGCAAAACCTCAGATCAATAAAGGTGGAAAGCCCATGCTATGCACACAAGGGGAGAGAAGTGCCTCTAGATATGACAATCCACTGGGTACCATCAATTAATTTCTGCAGTGCTGGCTTGGAAAAACCCCTAGTGCTGCTGGATCCTTCATTCAGTTGTTCAGGATTTCACTAGCAATATTAATAGCACAGCCAGATTGTGTGTTCACTCAGGCTAGTTATTTTCCTTCTCTTATGGTATTCACTCAGGCTAGTTATTTTCCTTCTCTTATGGTATTTTTCTTTTATCATATTTGGCTTAAATACTATCTTATTCTGCTACATTCCTTCCTCCATCCCTCCCCAAACCTTTTCACTGATGCCTGCCTGATAAAAGGCCCCACATCTGATATTGACCTAAAACTTCCTTGATTCCTTAAAGTGAGTTATTCATTAACTGAACCTAAATTACTGGTTGTTGGGCAAATCTTCTAGTTCTTTCAAACTACGAATCTGCTCAGAGAGGCTTCTGTAAATCTACTGTAGAAATAAGTGAAACTTTGTGCCAGTTGTTAGCAGTAAGCAGAAGTCTGAGAGAGGGAGGAGAAGTTACTCATTTGCTCAATTCAGCATGGTGAGTCCAGGGGAGGGAATCAAGTGTACCTTGGGCTTGACAAGCAGAGCAGGCAAGCGCCGCTGCTACCGACATACAGAGCCGGGCAGGGGCGACTGGCTGCTTCTGAGCATGGCTGTGGCTTCCCCGAGAATTGCTCTTGGGATCAAGCATTTTGCCCTCTATTTCCTATGATGGCCAGAATTTCCTGTGCTAAGAGGTATGGCTGTCTTTTTTCCTGTCCTTTTGTTCAGCAAAAACAAAAGCTAATTAAAGTAAATGTCAGAAGCTGCAGTGAGGCAAAGGGTGGGCTGCGGGATTAGGGCAGAGAAACTTTCAGGGGCTGGCTGATTATGCAGATAAAGCGCATTTGGGAGTTGTGTGTCTAGCCATGTATGCATACTTTTTAGTTATTATGGGGAAAAAAAAGCCACCTCTCTGTGGATTATTAAAACGTGTCTCTAGGCCTCTAGAGCAGAAAACTGTGCTTCTAGACTCACAGAAGGTGCATTTTGTTTTACTCCATCAGAGTTTGGGCTTATTTCTATTTCATATTTTTATTTACCTCAAGAAACATTTTGCAACCAGCAAAGAAACTGATCCTGCCTATGCTTTGCAAAGAAAAGTCAGTAGTATCATTACAGTCACTAGTTTGGACACTCACCATTATTGTTTGCTGTTGCTGTAATTTTTTTCCCTTGATAATTCAGGCACCTTACAAATCATAACTAAATCTGGCCACTTTTTTCTTTTTCAAATACATACTTAAATTGCTGTAGTACTCAACAGCTGAATTCCATGATATTTATGTATGTTTTCAATTTAAAAACTAGAAAAAAACATACTTAGGGCATTATTTGAATTGGTCATGCAGTTGTTTAATGTATGACATTTAAATGTAAATAGAGATACATTTAACATTGAATTTTCCTTGTAATTTGCAACTCTGGGTATGTTTTCTTGTAAAACAAACCCAGAAAATGGGAATTAAAAATTTTTGGTGAGATTTGTATCAATTCCAGAGCACATATGTCTTACGAAGTCAGAATTTATAAATGAAAATTGATACCCCATGAAACCATTATGACAGATTACAAATTCTTGGTCTAGAAAGTTCATTAGATCTTTCCCTCACTCCTGATGAAGAGAAATGTTTCCTATCTATTAATATGTGTGTTCTCATAAGTTGCAATACATGTTCAAAATTAAGTAAATTTTTTTGAGCTCTTGCCTAAACAGGGCATCAAACCTGTTGTTTGTGTATGCGTATGATAACAAGCCTGCTACACACTTAGACTGTATGAGTTCTAGCAAAAACACCAAGGGCTGAGTCCTTTAGCATCATGTAGAATAACCCAGCCGCAGAGGCTTTCAGTAGGAGTGAAGTATAGCAACATGTCGCAGCATTGGGAGCCCAGAGACGTCCAGGGAACAATAGACATCTTGTGGGAAGGGCTGAAATGTATGCGGCCCATTCCCATGGGAACGCCTGTAACGCTTTCACACTGTGTGAAAAAGATGCTCCTTGAAAAGAATCTTTAATCCTTTCTTTCAAGGGCAAATCTGAGAACTTTATTGAAAGTTTCTAGAACCCAAATGGGTCTAAGTTAGTCAGTGGGTATTTTAAACACAAGTAAATAAAATGATAATTTTTTGATCCCCGAAGCATAATGTAAGTAAATATTGCTATTATAGCATTTTCTGAGGTGACAAAACCGGAGAACATCCTAACCTGGAGTTGGAAGCTAGAAGCTAATTTTTTCAGAATAAACGGGCTTCCTGAGATAGTTATGTTTATTGAAATCCTCCCAAAGTGGCATTCCAATAGTCAGGCCATTGTCTTCTGGTTCGGGTGTGTCATTAGTAGATTCTGCTAAATGAAATCACACTTGAACCAGAACACTTAATAGCCCAACTATTGGGATACCACTCCATGGACTCAGAAAGAGTGTCCACAACTGAGCAACTGAGTGTGCCTGCATGCACACGTGTGCATGCACGCACACACACACACACACACATGCATAATAGAGTAAACCAGCAATGTCTTATTAGTGCCCATTTGGTGTAGGTCACCTTGAAAAGTCATAAAGAACTTTTCCCTATAGTGCCCTGGAGGGAATAATACACTCCCTCCTCCCTAATAAACATGGAAGTGAGCACTGTGCTTACGTAGAAAGTGCAGGTATTTGGATTACCTGGCCAAAAAAATGTCTGAGATACATTGTATTTCAGTCCCTTTACACCCTGTGAAAAAATTCACTCTCACTGTTTGGCCGTGTTGGGGGTAGGGTCACAGTAAGGCTGTTTCTCCAGAGAGAAATTGTTTCTGAAGAAATCAACAAGGACATTTGTAAGACAGTGCATGAACTACCCCGATTTAAGACTATGAGAGACTACAACTAGGATATAAATAAAACACAAATGGAAAAGATCTAGGCATCTCTAATGCTGTGAATTTAATCTTAGGTAGCAGCAGAGTCATTGTTAGTATTTAAAAGGTATGACATGGGGATGCATTAACAGGAGAATGACCTACAAAAATTATTATATTATTAAAGATATGATTGCTGTCACTATTTGTATGGTTGCTATATGCCAGGTCTGTGTTAAATGCTTTATATAATCTCTTTAAACTCTCAACAACCCACATCACCATTCTCAGGTGTAAATAAGGAACCTGAGGCTCAGGGAGGTTGAGTAGTGTGACCAGGTTTATACTGCAGGTAATGGCATAGCTGAATCCAGGTGTGTTCAGGTTTCCCCCGCCACTCCTCTCTGCTCTTCTTACTGCATTCTCACACTGTGTCCAACTCTGTACCCTAAGCTCATTTAAAACTAAAAGAAAATTGAATAAAAACTAGTGATAAGTACCATGAATAATGAATAGAGGATAAAGAAGAGGGAAGATTAAAGAAATATAATCTATTCCATTAAAAGAGAATAGAATAGAGATACTTCATCAGTATCTATAAGCCAGAAAGCCATCAATGAGAAAATACATCTATTCATGGATGTTTGGGTTCTCTATTTTTATACACTCTTCAAGGGGACAGTCCTCCAGGTATGGATGGTATAAAAATATGATTGATCACCAAGTGTTTAGGAAGATTTTTGAGGCCATCCTCC
This sequence comes from Bos indicus x Bos taurus, assembly GCF_003369695.1. Taxonomy (NCBI): domain Eukaryota; kingdom Metazoa; phylum Chordata; class Mammalia; order Artiodactyla; family Bovidae; genus Bos; species Bos indicus x Bos taurus. Next base: position 109,498,244 of record NC_040076.1, read on the forward strand.
TGAAGCATAGGATCTGGTTCAGTGGCAGGTGTGTGGCCACCCTGAGTGCACACCTTTGTGGGTAGTTCTCCTGGGGAGACACCCACAGTGTCCACATCTTGGTGGTCATGCAGGTCACAACTTTTTGTGTACTTTGCCAACAGATAGATGACTTGATGGGATGAACAGACCTACTATAGGAAGCTAGGGGGAGAGAATAATATAGCTTGAAACATATGTTTTTTAAATGAATCATTAACTTTTGAAACAGTAAGAAAGGGTTTCAGTACCTTTTTCTCTTCTGGAGTATCAATAGATGAAACAGGATAAGCATGTTCTGAGAGTTGGACTATAAAGAAAGCACCAAAGAATTGATGCTTTTGAATTGTGTTGTTGGAGAAGACTCTTGAGAGTCCCTTGGACTGCAAGATCAAACCAGTCAATCCTAAAGGAAATCAATCCTGAATATTTGTTGGAAGGACTGATGCTGAAGCTGAAGCTCCAATAATTTGGCCACCTGATTGGAAGAACTGACTCATTGGAAAAGACCCGGATGCTGGGAAAGATAGAAAGCAGGAGAAGGGGACGACAGAGGATGAGATGTTTGGATGGGATCAATGACTGGATGGACATGAGTTTCAGCAAGCTGCAGGAGTCGGTGATGGACAGGGAAGCCTGGCGTGCTGCAGTCCATGGGGTCGCAGAGTCTGACACTACTGAGTGACTGAACTGAACTGAACTGGAGTATTGCCGTAGTGTTTAAAGTATTAATACCAGTCTTATATGTCTGGTCCAAGAACCTTCCAGCAAATAAAATGGGAGAAAAGGGAGTGAGGGTATAGTATACATCTTTGTTGAGTAAGTCTGTTCTGTTTATTAGCAACTTCCTGCATTCTGAAAGTTTCAACAAAGTTAATCTAGAGCCAGAACAAGAGATGACTTCTTTAAGAGCTGTGGCTCATCCTGGACAAACACTCAGCTTTTCAAACTCTGTGTGGGACATCTCAAGGGGCAGGGAAGTGTTAATTAAACTGCCAATTCTACCCACTTCCGGAGGTTGAGAAAGGGCCCCCAGTGGGCACACCATTCACCTGTTTGAGTTCTTACTGAAGCCATGTTCTCTGCATAGCTTTTCTTTCCCTCCATTCTTCTCAGGCAAAGTATAGATTTCCATGAACAGAGGCAGTTTTGTTTTCGCTGTTAAAAACAACTCGGCTTTACCGGAGCGGGCTGTTTCACCCCAGGAAACAGAGCCTTTGACTCAGAGGTAACTCTCCACTGGGTGAGGCGCAGCCTGTCACCTGACCACTCCGGAGCTGCCGGTGGCATATCGGGCTGCATTCCTAGAATTCTTCCGCCCGGCGCCACAATGAACAACTTCAGGTTCACTGAGCTAAGTGGATTCCACTTGCGGTGCCCTCGGACTCCGATGCCCACCCAGCCTCAAAATAGATCGCTGAGTACCCTCAAGGGCCCCTTTGAGGAGTAGCACGCAGGTAAAGCGCGTTGCGGGGGACAGCTGGGATCCCCGGAAATGTGTCCCCCATGGTGCAGAAACATTTCTCTTTGCGGGGTTCTATTTCTCCATACAGAAACCCCATTTGTCAGCCAACACCCGCTTAAGAAATGTAGACCGAATAATGAGAACTCGGGTTTCAGATTAGGGTCTCTTATTAAAGATTAGGGAAAGATTTTAGGAGAGCCAAAGCCGGGGATAAAAAGGAATTTTGTAAGCCAGTTTTTGTAATACAGAAAGTACCAGATTTGGAGCCTGACCTACTTGGATGTGAATCTTGGCTCTGTCACCTGGGGCATGATATTTAACCTCACCAGTCCTGTTTCCTCTTTGGTAATAGTATCTAGCTGCAAGGTTGATGGGAGATCTGAGAAGAAAGTGTCCAGCAAAGAACTTGGTACAGAGGAAGTGTCCTAGTGTGTGTATATACACATGCTTCTGTGTGTGTACGGCAGGTGCATACATCCACATACAGAGAGGTCACAGGACTATGACATTCAGAAGAGTAGGAAGTTTCCCAGAAGATGAGGTAAATTTTGATTTGGCTCTAACCCTCTGGGGTGTTGCAAAGAGAGCAGTTAGAAAAGCTACACACCTGAACAAAACACTGACCAGAGCTGCTGAAAGATAAATAACATGCCTTGTTGATTCTTGTCCAGGAAAGGGAAGACTGGATGCAGGCCACTCTTTAGATGAGGATGGATGGGAAGGGAGGCAGCTCAGTAATTATCATATACAGTCATGTATGCACCTGTACTCAGTCCTGAGAGGGCTTTGTCCTGGGAGATCAATTGCTTTCAATCCTGGCTCTGCAACTTACTCAGCAGATCCCCCTGGACTGCTTGTTTTCATCTCTGAACATCAGTTTCTCGTCACATGGAATTGTCCTGAGAATTCAGTGACTCATTATTTGGGAAGTTCTTAGAGTAGTGCCTGACTCATGGTAAACACCCGCTGAACACCAGCTGGTGGTGTCATTATTTTACAAGGTGCTTTTTTGTGTGTTGTCTGTTTTGATCTTTAAAAAGATAAGATAGATTCGGTGTGCCTTGGACCCATTTTGCAGATGAGAAAACTGAGGCTTGGGAAAGGTAGAGCATGAAGCCAAGGCCCAACAACTACTGAGTAGCTGAGCTAGAACTTCAGTCTGGGTCCCCACACAAGTAGGTGACCCAGTGTGCACTGGGCACACATGCATTGAAGGACACCTCTCCTAAAAGTTTTGGCTGAACACCATTTCCTGCACATAGCCATGTCCTTATTATTTTCCCCTAGGAGATATCGCTCTCCCTTATACTTCCCCAAACTTCCTTTGTAGTCTTAGGGGACTTTTTTCTCGGTCATCCTTATAATGTAGAATGTTTGGTACAAGTCTCCTCTCTCACTCCCTCACCCCTGGATGTGTGAATGTCTTCATGTACAGCTGTGTGTTGAACAATGATGTTGGACATGGCAGACACACAATTGGAAGCATGAGTGTGGGGCTCCACACCAGGTGTCACTGCAGGTGTGAAAAAAAAAGAAGGAACCCAGATGAACCCTGTGGTTCTCCAGCACGTATTTCTGCTTCTTCTCAGAGCTTCAGCTCTGCTATGTCTGGGGCAGCTGAATCTGCTGCTGGAAGTGCCTGATATTGACCAACGAGCTGACTGGTCAAGATGAAGTAATTTCCATCCAGTATCTTACTTTCCTGAATATTATTTCACGGAGACACTGTCATTGCACATGTCTGAGGCTGGGGGATAGGGAGAGCAGGGGCAAATCCAGGAAAACATCACCTTAATTTTTCTTGTAGATACTGCAATTCACCCTTTCACATTTACCAGGGTGCAAAGGACTTTGTGGGCTTCCCAGGTGGTGTTAGAGGTAAAGAACCCACCCACCAATGTAGGTGATGTGAGAGACACTGGTTTGATCCGGGTCAGGAAGAACCCCTGGAGGAGAGCATCGCAACCCGCTCCAGTACCCTTGCCTGGAGAATCCTGTGAACAGAAGAGCGTGGTGGGCTACGGTCCATACAGTCGCAAAGAATGAGACATGACCAAAGCGACTTAGCACAGCCCAGCACAAAATACTTTGTAGGAGCCTCATTCTCTGCTCACACCAGCCCCTGAAATCTTCCCACTGCTCTTGTTCTTTTCTCATCCTCGAAGCCCCTCTTCCTTGTCACATTTCTGCTCTTTGATTGCCCTAAATCCCAGGGTATATATGGACAAGGATGCAGGGTCAGTGTAGGAGGGAAGAGGAATTCATTTTCTTGCTTTATGACTCTACCCATATCTTTATCCTTAAATGTTAACAATGCTCTCTATTCCTAAGAGTTGCCTCACATGGAGCCTTACGTGTCATCATCAGTCCAGGGTGGTTATAAACTGGAAGCCTAGCTCTGGAGTCTGGGTCCAAATCCCAACTCTCCAGTCTCCTAGCTCTGTATCTTGGACAAGTTATTTAATGCCTTGAGTTCCTCATCTATGGGCTTCCTTTGTGGCTCAGCTGGTAAAGAATCTGCCTACAATGCTGGAGACCTGGGTTTGATCCCTGGGTTGGGAAGATTCCTTAGAGAAGGGAAAGGCTACCCACCCCAGTATTCTGGTCTGGAGAATTCCATGGACTGTATAGTCCATGGGGTCACAAAGAGTCAGACACGACTGAGCGACTTTTATATACATGCATACATACCTCATCTATAAAATAGGAATGACATATCCTCATAGCATTGTTATGAGGATTAAATGAATTAGTGTTTACAAAGTATCGAGGGCCTGGCATATAGACAAATATATCTAAATATTGGGCCTCATTTTAGAAAAGTGACACTCTATACTTTCTATGGAGAAGGGAAGAGCAACCCATTCCAGTATTCTTGCCTGGGAAATCCCATGGACAGCGAAGCCTGGTGGGTTACAGTCCATGGGGTTGCAAAAGAGTCAGATACAACTTAGCAGCTAAACAACAACAATACTTCCTAAATTTTTCTGAAGCTGGTAGATAGTGCAAAATTTGCATGTACACAATACTATCCTTGAAATCTCTTCAGTGGCCTATGAGTTGCACCATTTGGAATACTACTGATAGTTTCTTTGTTAAGTGCCCGATGAAGGATTTGGCTTGCATTTAGAGATATGGAAGGTATGTATCTTTAAACTTGAAAACTGCATTCAGCACCAAGAAATGCTGTCTCAGTGATAGCTCAGGGGAAGGTCTGAGACACCCAAGGGAGCAGCAGACACTCCTTTTCACGCTTGTTCTGGGGACCACATTCAGCCTGAAATGCTGGGCAGAACTGCCTGCTGCTTATGTTACATAAATCACTCTCAGCTCTCACTCTCTGAACACGTGGTGGCATTTTTAAGTTACCTGTATGTATGAGGTGGCTCCATTCTCATGTAAAGTGCAGGAGAGCCCACTGACCTGAGATCAGAACAGTACTGCCACAGCTACCAGGGGTCTTGAAGAAGTCTTAAACTTCCCTGGCTCTGAAATGGTTGCTCAGGTCTCCGCTAGTGCAAATGATCTGTGGTTTTATGAAGCCCAGAAGGAAGCTGATGAGAATAATCAGTTATTTATTTGGTACCATTACCTTAATCTCTGTGGGCTGTTAACTGAGTAGAGACTACAGTGGGACTTTATTATTTCAACTGTGGGGACAGAGGGAGGGTTGCCAGATCCCCAGACCCTTCCTTTTCAGCCTTCATTGCAATATTCTCACCTTCAAGCTCTGTGTTCAAGTTCATGCTCATGTTCTGTAGAGATTTATCTCGTGTCACACTCCCAGGCAGAATTCTTTATTTCACTGCCATTCGTTTAGAGAGTACATAAGAACTGAGGATTGAGATCACCTTCTGGGTTGAGGTTCAGGAAGTTTCTGTTATCAATATAGCACTGAAGCCCAGCCAATAAAGTTAAGTTAGGCATCAGTTTCCACATCCAGGAAACAGGTATTGGGTCTAAAAGGTGTTTCCTGTGTTCTCTTTTCCTTTCATTGCCCTTTTCTGTTTGGTTTCCAGCAGAATCTATTTGAGGAAATCTGGCAAGTATTGGGCATATTTGTTGCTGGTCCACTTGTTTCCTTGTGGCAGGAAGAGAAGGAAAAGGATATAGAAAGGAGAAAAGTAGGTTCTTAAAAAGCTGCTCTTAAAGGATCAAATTAAATTCTGGAAAAATAGAATCATCTTTGACATGGCTTTTTGAGACAAAATAAGAAAAGAGTTCTTTTGAAGGTCATCAAGCCAAAATCTGTTGTTCCATGCACATTTCCAAATGTTTTTTTCTTTTCCTCTCTCTCTTCTGGGCACCAAGTTCACATTCTGAGCTCATGACATTCAACTAATGGCTGTCTTGTGTCATTTGTTTCTCTTGCAGAGACTGTCAAAAAAAAAACCCTCAAAGTCTGGAGAAGAATGACCTTTAGAGGTATATGAAATCTATGGCCTGCCACATGTTTTGGTCTCACTAACCTCTGCTGACTGAGATGCATGGCCCTGGGCCTGCAGGCAGTCCACTGATCATCAAACCTCTCAGCATGCATCAACTCTTCAGACTGGTCTTGGGACAAAAAGACCTTTCGCGAGCTGGAGACCTCTTCTCCTTAGAGGACTCTGAGATTGAAGACAGCCTGACAGAAGCTTTGGAGCAAATCAAAATCATTAGCTCATCTTCAGTAAGTCAACTAGCTTATAGACTAGATCCCTGAAACAATCTATTCTGGAGCTAAATGATTGTATATATTCTGGGGGAAAAGATCTTTGCAGAGGAAAGAGGAAGGACCACTCAGGTTGGTCTCTCTTAACTCTGCCCTGTGGTTTAGTTGGCATCTAAGAAATAACACCAGGGAAGTCTTTGACTTGAGGGGGAGGGGGCAGTCAGACTACCTTTTGTCCATCCATGGAGACCAGAACTCTGGAAATTGCAGGCCAGAGTGGAATTTTCAAAGGAAAAAAAAAAAAAAAGGATTGTCTAAAGGTTGTTTCTGTATCCTTGAGATGACACAGAGATGAGAGGGAGCAAATCTGAGGAAAAGCAGACCCACAAAGCTGCACAAGAGCATCAGTAAACAATGCAGGGTGTTGGGTGGGAGCTGAATAATGAAAGAAGGCAAGATGACACCTCCTGCCATGTAGGCAACAGGAGACAAGGATAACCATCACTCTACTGCCAGAAGTGACAGTTGCCCAGGGCTTAATAATGCTGATTCTGTTTACTTTCATATAACCTCCATTTTTTTTAAACCTTCTCCTTGCTCTTTTTTCTATACTCCCCCCATTTAATTCAACTCACCCATTATTAGACCCCAGTCATGATCAGACAAATTTAAAATCTCCATCAACCCTCCCATTCTTTCACTTCTCGTCAATGTCAGGATTATGTATCCTGAAAGCATGTTTCAAAGAGACTGGATGCAGAGTGCCCAAGGTGGCTTGATGTTGACCTTCTTGGTTGTGCTTAGAGATTGGTCCCATTTCAAAGGCCAAGACCACCTAGTGTCCCCTCCCATCCTCTCAGCTTAACAGCTTTTCCCAACACTTGGCACAAACATGTGCCAGGCAAAGGAAAGAGACTGGACTTGAGCCATAAAATACTGAATAGCAAATATGTACATATTTCAGAGATAACAGCTTTCTTCCATGTCATAATGAAAAGATGTTTTAAAAGGCATAACAGCAACCAGTGCAGCTTCCTCCTCAAATCTGTCAGCGTGTTCTCTTTTTGGCTGCCATTAACATGCCAAGTCCCCCCAGGGACCAGTGAAGTCATTGCCTAAACAGTCTTCTTTTTTCAGGTAACATCTTTGACAGCAATTATGTGTCCAGAAAATTAATCAACTTAGTCTGACTCAAAAAAAATAACAAAGCATTTCTCTGGTACATTTCCACTTTCTGAGTAGGATGTGCATGCTATTTTCAGCAACCCCTTCCGTCACATTCCTCTGGAAATAAATTGGCTGACTATACTACTGATTTCATCTAATAGAAAATATGTATATGCATGTGTATACACATACCTATCTGTATCTGTATTTCCCTGAAGCCTATTTCCACTAGAGGTCACTAGTGTCAGCGATTTCTTTTGTTTCTTCATGAGTTGCTTTGTCTCACAGATGACAAATTCAGAATTTTAGGACTGGTGAGTTCTATTATGTGTCCCCACTTTTAACCATTAAGGCTAGTACCTCCTTTGTCTTCAGGAGCATTGTTCATCCTTTAAGCCCTCCACTCAGCATCCCAACCAGACCAGTAGGTCTGGAGAGCTAGCAGTTCTCCTGCGATCCTCATTTACTAACTTCTGTCACACCCTGTTTCTTCCATTCTCTGTCTGTACCAAGTGGCACCGTTGGTAAAGAATCCACCTGCTAATGCAGGAGACACAGGTTTGATCCTGAATTGGATCTCCTAGAGTAGGAAATGGCAACCCAGTCCAGTATTATTGCCTGAAAAATCCCATGGACAGAGAAGTCTCGTGGGCTATAGTCCATGCAGTTGCAAAGAGTCAGACACAAACTGAGCACACACAGACACACACACAATTGTGGCAAAGAGTAGATAAGTGGCAGGAAGAAAAGAATCAATTTTTTAAAGAGAGTTTTGATCATGCAGATCAATCCAGTTTTTAAATGCAGGGATCATGTTGATCAATCCAGTTTTTAAGTTGCTCATCGATTCTACTTACAAATATGTCACTGTTAGCATTCCTTCCCTCCTCCATTCCTTTAAAAGCCAGGTCAAGTTCCATTGTTCCTGAAACAATTTCTAGTGTGTCTAGTTCTTAGTGATTGCTTCTTTCCAAAAAGACTCAATTACCCTTTTGCATTATAGTCCGTTCTTATAGAAAGTCATCTATTCATACATCCTCAAGTGCGATCTCTATATGGGGGAATCCCAGATCTATGTTTCAGCCTTCGGATCTCTTGCTAAACTTCAAGCTCATACTAATTGATATCCATCACATCAAATTCAATATATCTAAATTAGAAGTTATCACCTTTCTTCCATTTATACTACCTTTTTACGAGATCTCCAGGTTTGAAACGTGGAGTCATTCTTAACTTCTTTCTCTCACTCTCTCCTTTCCCTGCCTTTGGCCTTGCCTTTCTCTAGTTCAATCTACTAACAATTACCAGCTTAAATTTCCCAAGCCAGATTTTGTTACATGTCTTTCCATTGTTCATGCCCTTTCCATGATGTCTCAGTGACTGTGATATTCAGTGACTAATACCAGCAATTAGAGCCTTGAACCACAGTACCTACTCTGTGGTTTCTTCTTGTAGCTGCATCCCATCCTTCCCTTATAACCAAGACCCACTAAATATTCCTTCTTAGACCTTTACTAATGACCTTGCATCTCAGTAATCAGTTCCACCTCTCAGTTCAGTTCAGTCGCTCAGTTGTGTCCAACTCTTTGGCGACTGCATGGACTGCAGCACGCCAGGCCTCTCTGTCCATCATCAACTCCCAGAGTTTACTCAAACTCATGTCCATTGAATCAGTGATGCCATCCAACCATCTCATCCTCTGTTGTCCCCTTCTTCTCCCACCTTCATTCTTTCCCAGCAATAGGGTCTTTTCAAATGAATCAGTTCTTCGCATCAGTTCCTCTTTATAAACATAAAACTGAAAGGGACCTTCTAAACTGACTTTTCCAACTTCCTTCCAGCACAGAAATCCCTTCTTTAGGATTCTTGACAACCAGATGGCCTCTCCTTCTATGCAATGATGAGAACATGCTATGTTTCTGACTTTTTTTTCCTGCTCCTCCATTTTCCTTTAGTAAATTGTCCCTTTCCATTGCATGAACCCTTCCTTGATGGGGTCTTGGATCAAGGTTCTCTACCTTGCCCTCTGCCAGGGAATGGGGAAAGCAGGAGTGAGGAACACCTGACCCAAGATATGCCAATCAGATTTTCTTTCCCAGTGATTCTAGGAAAGAAATTAGCAAAGGGTGAGTTATTATGATGATGGTATTCCAAAGAGACAGTCCTCACTTTCTACCCTTCTGTGACTATAGCTGCCTCAGTCATTGCCTTTCTAAGGCTAAGTACTACAAATTCCCCTTGAGATCTGTCAGCCACCTCTTATATTTTAACTATTTTATTTATTTTGCTTCAGTTATCCAGGTTTTTTCTGCTGTTTATCATCAAAGAATCCTAACAACGAGATAGCTTGTTCTACTGTTGGAAGGTGAAATTGTTAGTGTGTTCTTCCTTTTAGTCTAATAAAATCTCTCTCTTTATAAATATTTTCTGTCCATTATCCTTTAGTCTGGTGTCTGCCCTTAACAATCAAGAGAATTAAACTTCTGTTGCTACAAGAAGAACTTTAAACATATGCAGGTAGGTATCAAGTCTCACCTCTGGCTTCTATCTTCCCAGTTGACTATCCTTACTGTCCTTATATTTTCCCCTGACAAAGGAAGGCTCTGTAGCAGAGAAAAGTTACACCAGTCTCTGGTCTGAAAACACAATTTTGTCAGTACATGAGAAATGCTATTTAAATCATGCTGTCAGAAATATAAAATAGAATGCTGACTTAGTGATTTATAATGAAAAGTATAACTCACGTCCATCAGAATTCTTGTGTGTTCCATGCTGTTCTCGCTAAGTCTGTTTACTCAGTCTGTCTCTGTTACTGACTAGGCTTTTTCCTCCTGTATTTTAACCCATATTTTAGCCCTACCTCCCTGAGATTGTATGTAACTCAACTGTAAAGTCACCCATGTACAGGTTGTGCCTTGGGTTAGCCTTCAGGGTTGTTTGTCTAATCCTCACAGGGCAACCTCTTCCAGATTCTTGGAGACTGCCTCATTGTAGCTCCCAAAGATTGTCTACATTCTCAGCATTCTGAGTACCCTCTCCTGGAATCTTTTATATTTATTATTGTAATTTATCATTGCCTACTACTTGAACCAATTGTTTGAAATAGTTGCTCATACTAGTCAGATATTTTGTTTCTAAAGCTTCTTTTCAATAGTAGCATGGTGCAGTTGGCCACATTTATCCTGTGATATGCCAAGAACCTCAGGTTGAATCAAGACTTGAAATTAGATAACTTGAAAAAATGTTAAGTATATTATGTCACATTTTAAACCATTGAAATAATATTCTTATCTCATTTTAGAATAGCTATACCTTTGAAAAAACTATGATTCTGGGAATTTCCTGGTTGTCCAGTGGTTAGGACTCTACTTTCACTGTCAAGGGTCCAGGTTTGATCCCTACTCAGGGAACTAGGATCCAACATGGTGAGTAATGTGGCCAAATTAAAGAAAAAAAACAAACAAACATGATTCTGTCCAGTACATTAGTTACCATCCCCAGCTTTGTATAATCTAGACGTTTAGCAAGCAAGCCTTTAGTCCTTCCCCCAAAGTCACTCACAAAAGAATCAAAATCACTAGATTCTGATCTGCAGTCCATGCATCAGTTACTCCAAAACAGAGCTGGAAAATATTTTATCTTTAGGCTTGCTTTGAGAAAATGACTTATTCAGAATTCTAAGTTCCCAAACATGCCTTTAAGTTTTATCTTTTCATTTCAAGTCCTTTCTGGAATCAGTTCAGTTCAGTTGCTCAGTTGTGTCCGACTCTTTGCGACCCCAAGAATCGCAGCATGAGAGGCCTCCCTGGCCATCACCAACTCCCGGAGTTCACCCAAACTGATGTGCATCGAACGGTGATGCCATCCAGCCATCTCATCCTCTGTCGTCCCCTTCTCCTCCTGCCCCCAATCCCTCCCAGCATCATAGTCTTTTCCAGTCAGTCAACTCTTCACATGAGGTGGCCAAAGTATTGGAGTTTCAGCTTTAGCATCAGTCCTTCCAATGAACACCCAGAACTGGTATCCTTTAGAATGGACTGGTTGGATCTCCTTGCAGTCCAAGGGACTCTCAAGAGTCTTCTCCAACACCACAGTTCAAAAGCATCAATTCTTCGGTGCTCAGCTTTCTTCACAGTCCAACTCTCACATCCATACATGACCACTGGAAAAACCATAGCCTTGACTAGGCAGACCTTTGTTGGCAAAGTAATGTCTCTGCTTTTCAATATGCTGTCTAGGTTGGTCATAACTTTCCTTCCAAGGAGTAAGCGTCTTTTAATTTCATGGCTGCAGTCACCATCTGCAGTGATTTTGGAGCCCAGAAAAATAAAGTCTGATACTGTTTCCACTGATTCCCCATCTATTTCCCAGGAAGTGATGGGACCGGATGCCATGATCTTCGTTTTCTGAATGTTGAGCTTTAAGCCAATTTTTTCACTCTCCTCTTTCACTTTCATCAAGAGGCTTTTTAGTTCCTCATCACTTTCTGCCATAAGGGTGGTGTCATCTGCATATCTGAGGTTATTGACATTTCTCGTGGCAATCTTGATTCCAGCTTGTGCTTCTTCCAGTCCAGTGTTTCTCATGATGTACTCTGCATAGAAGTTAAATAAGCAGGGTGACAATATACAGCCTTGATGTACTCCTTTTCCTATTTGGAACCAGTCTGTTGTTCCATGTCCAGTTCTCACTGTTGCTTCCTGACCTGCATATAGGTTTCTCAAAAGCAGGTCAGGTGGTCTGGTATTCCCATCTCTTTCATAATTTTCCACAGTTTATTGTGATCCACACAGCCAAAGGCTTTGGCATAGTCAATAAAGCAGAAATAGATGTTTTTCTGGAACTCTCTTGCTTTTTCCATGATCCAGTGGATGTTGGCAATTTGATCTCCGGTTCCTCTGCGTTTCCTAAAACAAGCTTGAACATCTGGAAGTTCACGGTTCACATATTGCTGAAGCCTGGCTTGGAGAATTTTGAGCATTACTTTACTAGCGTGTGAGATGAGTGCAATTGCGTGGTAGTTTGAGCATTCTTTGGCATTGCCTTCTTTGGGATTGGAATGAAAACTGACTTTTTCCAGTCCTGTGGCCACTGCTGAGTTTTCCAAATTTGCTGGCATATTGAGTGCAGCAGTTTCACAGCATCATCTTTCAGGATTTGAAATAGCTCAACTGGAATTCCATCACCTCCTCTAGCTTTGTTTGTAGTGATGCTTTCTAAGGCCCACTTGACTTCACATTCCAAGATGTCTGGCTCTAGGTCAGTAATCACACCATCATGATTATCTGGGTCATGAAGATCTTTTTTGTACAGTTCTTCTGTGTATTCTTGCCACCTCTTCTTAATATCTTCTGCTTCTGTTAGATCCACACGATTTCTGTCCCTTATCGAGCCCATCTTTGCATGAAATATTCCCTTGGTATCTCTAATTTTCTTGAAGAGATCTCTAGTCTTTCCCATTCTGTTGTTTTCCTCTATTTCTTTGCATTGATCACTGAGGAAGGCTTTCTTATGTCTCCTTGCTATTCTTTGGAACTCTGCATTCAAATGGGAATATATTTCCTTTTCTCCTTTGCTTTTCACTTCTCTTCTTTTCACAGCTATTTGTAAGGCCTCCCCAGACAGCCATTTTGCTTTTTTGCATTTCTTTTCCATGGGGATGGTCTTGATCCCTGTCTCCTGTACAATGTCATGAACCTCCGTCCATAGTTCATCAGCAACTCTGTCTATCAGATCTAGTCCCTTAAATCTATTTCTCACTTCCACTGTATAATCATAAGGGATTTGATTTAGGTCATACATGAATGGTCTAGTGGTTTCCCCTACTTTCTTCAATTTAAGTCTGAATTTGGCAATAAGGAGTGCATGATCTGAGCCACAGTCAGCTCCCGGTCTTGTTTTTGCTAACTGTATAGAGCTTCTCCATTTTTGGTTGCAAAGAATATAATCAGTCTGATTTTGGTGTTGACCATCTGGTGATGTCCATGTGTAGAGTCTTCTCTTGTGTTGTTGGAAGAGGGTGTTTGCTATGACCAGTGTGTTCTCTTGGCAAAACTCTATTAGCCTTTGCCCTGCTTCATTCCATACTCCAAGGCCAAATTTGCCTGTTACCCCAGGTGTTTCTTGACTTCCTACTTTTTCATTCCAGTCCCCTATAATGAAAAGGACATCTTTTTTGGATATTAGTTCTAAAAGGTCTTGTAGGTCTTCATAGAACCATTCAACATCGGCTTCTTCAGTGTTACTGGTTGGGGCATAAGTTTGGATCACGGTGATATTGAATGGTTTGCCTTGGAAACAAACAGAGATCATTCTGTCGTTTTTGAGATTGCATCCAAGTACAGCATTTCAGACTCTTTTGTTGACCATGATGGCTACTCCATTTCTTCTAAGGGATTCCTGCCCACAGTAGTAGATATAATGGTCATCTGAGTTAAATTCACCCATTCCAGTCCATTTTAGTTCACTGATTCCTAGAATGTCAACGTTCACTCTTGCCATCTCTTGTTTGACCACTTCCAATTTGCCTTGATTCATGGACCTGACATACCAGGTTCCTCTGCAATATTGCTCTTTACAGCATCAGACCTTGCTTCTATCACCAGTCACATCCACAGCTGGGTATTGTTTTTGCTTTGGTTCCATCCCTTCATTCTTTCTGGAGTTATTTTCTCCACTGATCTCCTGTAGCATATTGGGTACCTACCGACCTGGGGAGTTCCTCTTTCAGTATCCTATCATTTTGCCTTTTCATACTGTTCATAGGGTTCTCAAGGCAAGAATACTGAAGTGGTTTGCCATTCCCTTCTCCAGTGGACCACATTTTGTCAGACCTCTCCACCAAGACCCACCTGTCTTGGGTGGCCCCACACAGCATGGCTTAGTTTCACTGAGTTAGACAAGGCTGTGGTCCATGTGATCAGACTGGCTAGTTTCCTGTGATTATAGTTTCTGTGTGTCTGCCCTCCGATGCCCTCTCGCAACACCTACCATCTTACTTGGGTTTCTCTTACCTTGGACGTGGGGTATCTAAAGAGATACAGCAAAGCGCAGCCGCTGCTCCTTACCTTGGATGAGGTCGCTCCACCTGACCTTGAATGTGGAGTAGCTCCTTTCGGCCCTCCTGCACCTGCACAGCTTCCTCTTCTGAAATACCCTTACCTAATAATACTAGGCTCTCCTTCCAGATTCCTCAGGTCAGACTGTCTCCCTGTTCACTTAGCCTCTTCTCACACTCTCAACACCACCTTTCCTTTGATGCTTAGTCATACCTAGTCGATCTACCCACCTTCCAGTTCTCTTCCATTTTTTTTAACAATAAAAAATGTTAAGTACACAAAAATCACCCAGTTTAAGAAATTAAACAAAAGTGTTGTCACCTGCATGTTTCTCTCTTCCCCTTCAATACTCCTCCCTTTCCTCTCTTAAGGTAACAAATATCCTGTTGTGGTATTTATCCATATGTGTTTTTATTTCTTTGCTACATATGCATGGATCAAAAATGACTTATAGCATTGTAGTTCATGGTTTTAAACTTTATATAAATGATGTAATAAGGCTCAATATTATGTCCTTGGGGTTTATCTATGTCAGTATGTATAGTCCCAATTCATTTGTTTTCAGTGCAATAGAGTGTTCCATCACATGACCATGCCACAGTTTACTTACCCAGGCTTCTTTTGATGGATATTCACTATTCTAACAGTGTCACAGTGAACATTCTTATAATTAACAATTTTGGCAGCTGTGCTTAATAACTATTGTACACAATCAGTAGTGAAACAACTAAATTTAGGGTTTCATATACTTTCAATTTTCTGATAAACCACCAAATTGCTCTCCAATATGGTTTCACCAATTTACACTCTGATCAGTCAGTTAAGAGTCTCAGTGGCTTTATTTCCTGGTCAATACTTGCTTTTATCAGATTTAAAAAATTTCTGTCCGTTTAAGTGAAGCAGGGTCTGATTGATATTTAAACCTGCAGTACTTTCATTATTGATGAGTCTGACCACTTTTTCATGTATTTATTGGTTATTTGCATTTAAATATCCTTTTCAGTAAAGTACTTCCTTAAGGTTTGGGCTTTTTTTTTTCTTTCATTTTTCTCCTGAGGTTTAAGAAGAATCTGTTCTTATTAATTTAAAGGGGGGTTTTCTGTATATCTTTCTATTAATCTTTGTCACTTTGTGCATGTCGCACACCTCTTACTCAAGTATAGCTTGCCTTTTACTGTAACCTCTTGATATCCAATAGGACAAGTACCCTCAAACTCTTTCTCTAAAACTTCTTTGATTCATTTCTGTTCTTTAATAATTTTGAATAAGCTTCTCAAGTTTCGTGAATAATTCTATCAGTATCTTGATTGGAATTTTATTATATCTATAGGTTAATTTGAAGTAAATTAACAACTTTATGGTACTATCTTTTTTATCTGTAGATATTGTGTATCTGTCCATTTATTTAGATCTTCTACAATATCTTTTAATAATGTTTTATGATTTTTTACTCAAGGATCTTGAGTCTTATATATCTTTTTAAAAATTTATAAACATTTTATATTTTTAGCTGAAGTTATAAATGGTACCCTTTTAATAATTATATTTTCCAACTATTTTTGAGAAGACTATAGCATAAATGACACTGTATAGTAATATTACGTCCAATAAACTCCCCCAACTCTCTCTTTTTTTTTTTTTTTTGGCTCATATTTTCTAAAATAATTTTGAGTAACTGTTTACACTGTTGCATATTTTTAATTGAAATTAGAATGTTTTCATCACAAGTTTAATGACTGACTTCTGAATGTTGTAATTCCCAGCATACTGTGAGTACAGATGATTTAAAATAAATTGTTTCATCCATCTTTTAAATGTATTAAGTTGCATTTAACTGCTATAGAAAGTTGATGCCCATCATATATTCATTATTTTTCTTTTTTTTAATTTTTTAAAATGTATTTTATTTTATTTTTTAACTTTACAATATTGTATTGGTTTTGCCATATATCAACATGAATCCACCACAGTATACACGTGTTCCCCATCTAGAACCCTCCTCCCTCCTCCCTCCCCATACCATCCCTCTGGGTCGTCCCAGTGCACTAGCCCCAAGCATCCAGTATCGTGCATCAAACCTGGACTGGCGACTCGTTTCATATATGATATTATACATGTTTCAATGCCATTCTCCCAAATCATCCCACCCTCTCCCTCTCCCGCAGAGTCCAAAAGACTGTTCTATACATCAGTGTCTCTTTTGCTGTCTCGTATACAGGGTTATTGTTACCATCTTTCTAAATTCCATATATATGCGTTAGTATACTGTATTGGTGTTTTTCTTTCTGGCTTACTTCACTCTGTATAATAGGCTCCAATTTCATCCACCTCATTAGAACTGATTCAAATGTATTCTTTTTAATGGCTAAGTAATACTCCATTGTGTATATGTACCACTGCTTTATTATCCATTCATCTGCTGATGGACATCTAGGTTGCTTCCATGTCCTGGCTATTATAAACAGTGCTGCGATGAACATTGGGGTACACGTGTCTCTTTCCCTTCTGGTTTCCTCAGTGTGTATGCCCAGTAGTGGGATTGCTGGATCATAAGGCAGTTCTATTTCCAGTTTTTTAAGGAATCTCCACACTGGTCTCCATAGTGGCTGTACTAGTTTGCATTCCCACCAACAGTGTAAGAGGGTTCCTTTTTCTCCACACCCTCTCCAGCATTTATTGCTTGTAGACTTTGGGATCGCAGCCACTCTGGCGTGAAGTGGTACTTCATAGTGGTTTTGATTTGCATTTCTCTGATAATGAGTGATGTTGAGCATCTTTTTATGTGTTTGTTAGCCATCTGTATGTCTTCTTTGGAGAAATGTCTATTTAGTTCTTTGGCCCATTTTTTGTTTGGGTCATTTATTTTTCTGGAATTGAGCTGTAGGTGTTGCTTGTATAATTTTGAGATTAGTTGTTTGTCAGTTGCTTCATTTGCTATTATTTTCTCCCATTCTGAAGGCTGTCTTTTCACCTTGCTTATAGTTTCCTTTGTTGTGCAGAAGCTTTTAAGTTTAATTAGGTCCCATTTGTTTATTTTTGCTTTTATTTCCAATATTCTGGGAGGTGGATCATAGAGGATCCTGCTGTGATGTATGTCAGAGAGTGTTTTGCCTATGTTCTTCTCTAGGAGTTTTATAGTTTCTGGTCTTATGTTGAGATCTTTAATCCATTTTGAGTTTATTTTTGTGTATGGTGTTAGAAAGTGTTCTAGTTTCATTCTTTTACAAGTGGTTGACCAGTTTTCCCAGCACCACTTGTTAAAGAGATTGTCTTTAATCCATTGTATATTCTTACCTCCTTTGTCAAAGATAAGGTGTCCATATGTGCGTGGATTTATCTCTGGGCTTTCTATTTTGTTCCATTGATCTGTATTTCTGTCTTTGTGCCCATACCATACTGTCTTGATGACTGTGGCTTTGTAGTAGAGCCTGAAGCCAGACAGGTTGATTCCTCCACTTCCATTTTTCTTTCTCAAGATTGCTTTGGCTGTTCAAGGTTTTTTTGTACTTCCATACAAATTGTGAAATTATTTGTTCTAGCTCTGTGAAGAATACTGTTGGTAGCTTGATAGGGATTGCATTGAATCTATAGATTGCTTTGGGTAGTATACTCATTTTCACTATATTGATTCTTCCAATCCATGAACATGGTATATTTCTCCATCTATTAGTGTCCTCTTTGATTTCTTTCATCAGTGTTTTATAGTTTTCTATATATAGGTCATTAGTTTCTCTAGGTAGATATATTCCTAAGTATTTTATTCTTTTCATTTCAATGGTGAATGGAATTGTTTCCTTAATTTCTCTTTCTGTTTTCTCATTATTAGTGTATAGGAATGCAAGGGATTTCTGTGTGTTGATTTTATATCCTGCAACTTTACTCTAGTCATTGATTACTTCTAGTAATTTTCTGGTGGAGTCTTTAGGGTTTTCTATGTAGAGGATCATGTCATCTGCAAACAGTGAGAGTTTTACTTCTTCTTTTCCAATTTGGATTCCTTTTATTTCTTTTTCTGCTCTGATTGCTGTGGCCAAAACTTCCAAAACTATGTTGAATAGTAATGGTGAAAGTGGGCACCCTTGTCTTGTTTCTGACTTCAGAGGAAATGCTTTCAATTTTTCACCATTGAGGATAATGTTTGCTGTGGGTTTGTCATATATAGCTTTTATTATGTTGAGGTATGTTCCTTCTATTCCTGCTTTCTGGAGAGATTTTATCATAAATGGATGTTGAATTTTGTCAAAGGCTTTCTCTGCATCTATTGAGATAATCATATGGTTTTTATTTTTCAATTTGTTAATGTGGTGTATTACATTGATTGATTTGCGGATATTGAAGAATCCTTGCATCCCTGGGATAAAGCCCACTTGGTCATGGTGTATGATCTTTTTAATGTGCTGTTGGATTCTGATTGCTAGAATTTTGTTAAGGATTTTTGCATCTATGTTCATCAGTGATATTGGCCTGTAGTTTTCTTTTTTTGTGGCATCTTTGTCAGGTTTTGGTATTAGGGTGATGGTGGCCTCATAGAATGAGTGTGGAAGTTTACCTTCCTCTGCAATTTTCTGGAAGAGTTTGAGTAGGATGGGTGTTAGCTCTTCTCTAAATTTTTGGTATAATTCATCTGTGAAGCCGTCTGGACCTGGGCTTTTGTTTGCTGGAAGATTTCTGATTATAGTTTCAATTTCCGTGCTTGTGATGGGTCTGTTAAGATTTTCTATTTCTTCCTGGTCCAGTTTTGGAAAGTTGTACTTTTCTAAGAATTTGTCCATTTCTTCCACGTTGTCCAATTTATTGGCATATAATTGCTGATAGTAGTCTCATGATCCTTTGTATTTCTGTGTTGTCTGTTGTGATCTCTCCATTTTCATTTCTAATTTTATTGATTTGATTTTTCTCCCTTTGTTTCTTGATGAGTCTGGCTAATGGTTTGTCAATTTTGTTTATCCTTTCAAAGAACCAGCTTTGGCTTTGTTGATTTTTGCTATGGTCTCTTTTGTTTCTTTTGCATTTATTTCTGCCCTGATTTTTAAGATTTCTTTCCTTCTACTAATCCTGGGGTTCTTCATTTTTCCCTTTTCTATTTGCTTTAGGTGTAGAGTTAGGTTATTTATTTGACTTTTTTCTTGTTTCTTGAGGTATGCCTGTATTGCTATGAACTTTCCCCTTAGGACTGTTTTTACAGTGTCCCACAGGTTTTGGGTTGTTGTGTTTTCATTTTCATTCGTTTCTATGCATATTTTGATTTCTTTTTTGATTTCTTCTGTGATTTGTTGGTTATTCAGCAGCGTGTTGTTCAGCCTCCATATGTTGGAATTTTTAATAGTTTTTCTCTTGTAATTGAGATCTAATCTTACTGCATTGTGGTCAGAAAAGATGCTTGGAATTATTTCAATTTTTTTGAATTTACCAAGGCTAGATTCATGGCCCAGGATGTGATCTATCCTGGAGAAGGTTCCGTGTGTGCTTGAGAAAAAGGTGAAATTCATTGTTTTGGGATGAAATGTCCTATAGATACCAATTAGTTCTAATTGGTCTATTGCATCGTTTAAAGTTTGTGTTTCCTTGTTAATTTTCTGTTTAGTTGACCTATCCATAGGTGTGAGTGGGGTATTAAAGTCTCCCACTATTATTGTGTTATTGTTAATTTCTCCTTTCATACTTGTTAGCATTTGTCTTACATATTGCGGTGCTCCTATGTTGGGTGCATATATATTTATAATTGTTATATCTTCTTCTTGGATTGATCCTTTGATCATTATGTAGTGACCTTCTTTGTCTCTTTTCACAGCCTTTGTTTTAAAGTCTATTTTATCTGCTATGAGTATTGCTACTCCTGCTTTCTTTTGGTCTCTATTTGCATGGAAAATCTTTTTCCAGCCCTTCACTTTCAGTCTGTATGTGTCCTGTTTTGAGGTGGGTCTCTTGTAGACAACATATGTAGGGGTCTTGTTTTTGTATCCATTCAGCCAGTCTTTGTCTTTTGGTTGGGGCATTCAACCCATTTACGTTTAAGGTAATTATTGATAAGTATGATCCCATTGCCATTTACTTTATTGGTTTGGGTTCGAATTTATACACCCTTTCTGTGTTTTCTGTCTAGAGAATATCCTTTAGTATTTGTTGGACAGCTGGTTTGGTGGTGCTGAATTCTCTCAGCTTTTGCTTGTCTGAGAAGCTTTTGATTTCTCCTTCATATTTGAATGAGATCCTTGCTGGGTACAATAATCTGGGCTGTAGGTTATTTTCTTTCATCATTTTAAGTATGTCTTGCCATTCCCTCCTGGCTTGAAGAGTTTCTATTGAAAGATCAGCTGTTATCCTTATGGGAATTCCCTTGTGTGATATTTGTTGTTTTTCCCTTGCTGCTTTTAATATTTGTTCTTTGTGTTTGATCTTTGTTGATTTGAATAATATGTGTCTTGCGGTGTTTCGCCTTGGGATTATCCTGTTGGGACTCTCTGGGTTTCTTGGACTTGGGTGATTATTTCCTTCCCCATTTTAGGGAAGTTTTCAACTATTATCTCCTCAAGTGTTTTCTCATGGTCTTTCTTTTTGTCTTCTTCTTCTTCTGGGACTCCTATGATTCGAATGTTTAGTGTTTAATGTTGTCCTGGAGGTCTCTGAGATTGTCCTTATTTCTTTTAATTCATTTTTCTTTTTTCCTCTATGATTCATTTATTTCTACCATTCTATCTTCTAATCCACTAATCCTATCTTCTGCCTCTGTTATTCTACTATTTGTTGCCTCCAGAGTGTTTTTGATCTCATTTATTGTATTATTCATTATATATTGACTCTTTTTTATTTCTTCTAGGTCCTTGTTAAACCTTTCTTGCATCTTCTCAATCCTTGTCTCCAGGCTATTTACCTGTGATTCCATTTTGATTTCAAGATTTTGGATCATTTTCACTATCATTATTCGGAATTCTTTATCAGGTAGATTCCCTATCTCTTCCTCTTTTGTTTGGTTTGGTGGGCATTTATCCTGTTCCTTTACCTGCTGGGAATTCCTCTGTCTCTTCATCTTGTTTAAATTGCTGAGTTTGGGGTGTCCTTTCTGTATTCTGGCAGTTTGTGGAGTTCTCTTTATTGTGGAGTTTCCTCACTCTGTGTGGGTTTGCACAGGTGGCTTGTCAAGGTTTCTTGGTTAGGGAAGCTTGTGTCGGTGTTCCGGTGAGTGGAGCTGGATTTCTTCTCTCTGGAGTGCAATGAAGTGTCCAGTAATAAGTTATGAGATGTCTACGGTTTTGTAGTAACTTTGGGCAGCCTGTATATTGGAGCTCAGGGCTGTGTTCCTGTGTTACTAGAGAATTTGCTTGGTATGCCTTGCCCTGGAACTTGTTGGCCCTTGTGTGGTGCTTGGTTTCAGTGTAGGTATGGAGGCGTTTGATGAGCTTCTGTCAATTAATGTTCCCTGGAGTCAGGAGTTCCCTGGAGTCAGGGTTTGGACTTAAGCCTCCTGCTCCCAGTTTTCAGTCTTATTTTTACAGTAGTCTCAAAACTTCTCCTTCTATACAGTACCATTGATAAAACATCTAGGTTAAAGATGAAAAGTTTCTCCACCGTGAGGGACACCCAGAGAGGTTCACAGAGTTACATGGAGAAGAGAAGAGGGAGGAGGGAGTTAGAGGTGACCTGAATGAGATAAGGTGGAATCAATAGAGGAGAGAGCGGGCTAGCCAGTAATCACTTCCTTATGTGCACTCCACAACTGGACAGCTCAGAGATGTTCACGGAGTTATACAGAGAAGAGAAGAGGGAGGAAGTAGACAGAGGTGGCTAGGAGGATAAAAGGGGGGAATGAAAAGGAGAGAGACAGATCCAGCCAGTAATTAGTTCCCTAAGTGTTCTCCACTGTCTGGAACATACAGAAATTTACAGAGTTGGGTAGAGTAGAGAGGGGTTAGGGAGGAGACACAGGCGACCTGGTGGAGAAAAAGGAGAGTCCAAAGGGGGAGACAGCAGTCAAGCCAGTAATCTCGCTTCCAAGTAAAAAATAGGTACTGAAGATTGGGTTCTTAAAGGTACAAAATTGATACCAAATACCAAAAAGCAAAAATTAAAAATCTAGAGTTTGGAATTTCAAAAATACAATGTTAACCTGTGGCAGATTCATTTTGATATATGACAAAACCAATACAATATTGTAAAGTTAAATAAAATAAAATTTAAAAAAAAGAAAAAAATACAATGTTAAAGAAAAGAAGATGAAAAAGAAAGAGAAAAAAAACAAAGTCATAAAAATTATTTAAAAAATATAGATACAAAATTGATAACAAATACCACAAAGCATAAATTAAAAATCTAGAGTAGAGTTTGGAATTTCAGAAATAAATGTCAAAGAAAAGAAGAGAAAGAAAGAGAGGGAAAAAAAATCACAAAAATTATTTTAAAAATTGGTACAAAATTGATAACAAATACCAAAAAGCTAAAATTAAAAATCTAGAGTAGAGTTTGGAATTTCAAAAATACAATGTTAAAGAAAAGAAGAAAAAAGAAAGAGAAAAAGAAAGAAAGAAAAAAAAAAAACAAGGTCACAAAAATTATAAAATATATATGAAGTTTACTTTTAAAAAAATAGGGTCTTTTTTTTTGCGAAGTAATAGTAGGTTATAAAAGTGAAAATTAAAGGAGTAATAGAGGACTTAAAAATTTTTTTTAATTAAAAAAAGGAAAGAATGATCATAAAAATAGTAAAAATATATCTAGGACTTTCTCTGGTGGTGTTGTGGATATTGTGGGGTCAGTTCATTTTCGGCTAGTTCCTTGGTCCGACTTATATTTCTCAAGATCTATAGACCCCTTCCTATGTAGTCAGTACTAACGACAGGGTTTTAATCTATTGCCTGTCGCTTCCAAGGTGGTTCCCTCTGTTATAGCTTCTTCTGTTTGCTGGTCTCTTCAGTGTCTGATTTCCGCCCTGACACAAAGGGGGCGGTGGTGGACACTTCTTTTTTTTTTAAGCTCACTTGTTCAGTCACGCTGTGGGGAAGGAGGGACGCTGCAAACAGATAACACTGGCGTGTGCTCGCAGTGCCTCAGCCACACTGGGCCTGCCCCCGCTCACGGTGCGTGTACCCTCCCTGCCCACACTTCTCAGGCTCTAAGTTGCTCCGCCGGAAAGCATCTGAGGCCGGCCCTGGGCTGCATGCACCTCCCAGGTCTAAGCCGCTCAGATTCAGGCACTCGGGTAGTCCTCAGAGGCGCAGTTTTGTGCCTTGCGTTTTGTGCCCTTCCCAGGTCCGAGCAGCTCAGGTGATGAGGTGTTTGGCGAGTGTAGTTGCTGTGACTTATCGCCTGTCCGCCAGTTGGTTTTCTGGGTGTACAACCGGCGCACCTTCTCAGGCGGATGTTGACTGTCCAGAACCCCAAGAAGTCTTAGTTAGCAAAGAAGCCTGCTTACAGTTTTGTAGATAATGTCTCTCTGGGGGTGCGATTGCCCCCTTTCGGCTCTGGCTGCCTGTCACCGGAGGGGGATGGTGTGCAGCCGGTTATCTCTGTTCAGTCCTTTGTTCCGTGCACGGGCCTGGAGGTGTCTTAAGTTAGGGCTGGCTTTTCGCGAGGTAGTTATCCCACAGTCTGGTTTGCTAGCCCAAATTAGTTCGCTCAGATAGCGTTCAGGGCATTCAGGCCAGATCCTTACTCTAAGTGATGCAGCCTGCGGCTCCCTGCCCAGCCCCCGCTTGCTAGTGGCGGGTGCAGGCGTCTGCACTGCTTCTCCACTGGGGGAGTTACCATTGGGCTCGTAATCTGTGGGTTTTAATTGTTTATTTATTTTTCTTCCCTGTTATGTTGCCCTCTGTGCTTCCAAGGCTCGGCACAGACTCGACAGTGAGAGTGTTTCCTGGTGTTTGGAAACTTTTCTCTTTTTAAGACTCCCTTCCCAGGACGGAGCTCCGTCCCTCCCTTTTTTGTCTCTTTTTTTGTCTTTTATATTTTTTCCTACCTCCTTTTGAAGACAATGGGCTGCTTTTCTGGGTGCCTTATGTCCTCTGCTGGCATTCAGAAGTTGTTTTGTGGAATTTACTCCGCGTTTAAATGTTCTTTTGATGAATTTGTGGGGGAGAAAGTGCTCTCCCTGTCCTATTCCTCCGCCATCTTAACTCCTCCCTCCCTCAACTCTCATTGCCTGTAATTTTTTCCATTTATTCAACAAGTATTTATTAGGCACCTACTATGTACTAGAGACTTCTATGCTGGGGACATAGGAGTAAACAAAACAGACAAAAATAAACCTGCCATCATAATATGTTTAATTGGGTGAGACAGAAATTAAATAAATAAGGAAAATATATGGTATATAAGAAGAGGATAAGAAAATTATGCAGAAAAATAAAACAAAGAATGGGAACATAAGATTAGAGTTTTGAAA
This sequence comes from Bos indicus x Bos taurus, assembly GCF_003369695.1. NCBI lineage: Eukaryota > Metazoa > Chordata > Mammalia > Artiodactyla > Bovidae > Bos > Bos indicus x Bos taurus. The sequence continues at coordinate 109,522,981 of NC_040076.1, forward strand.
ATTATTAAGTTCAGCAGACAAGACAGGCCATATTAAGAAGCTAACATTTAGGCAAAATTTGAAGGAGATGAAGGAGCATTACCTGTGGATACCTTCAGGAAATCATTTTGGGTAAAGGAACCATAAAGTCAAAGGTCTTTAAGTTGAGGGCAGCCTAGAGTTTTTGAGGAACAGAAAAGAGGTCAGTGTGCTATTAGCAGAGGGAGCAAAGTGGGAAAATCATAGATGAGGTCAGAAGGGAAAGGCAGCTGATCATTTAGAAACTTGGGTGGAGAGCTGGAGAATTCTGACACCAGAGAAGTAATACAACCTACCTTCACTTTTCCTGTTTTGAGAAGAGTCTGTAAAAAAGGCAAAAGTGGATCAGGGAGGCCAATTAACATGCTTCACAATAATCTGCATGTAAGAAACAACAGAGACTCTTGGAATAATAGAGGTAATAAGAAGTGTTCTGATTTTGGATATGTTTTGAAAGTGGAGCAAACAAGATTCACTGATATGGGTATGACATGTAAAAAGAGAGAGAAAGAGACAGGTGGGGAGGGTTCCAAGATTTGGGGCCTGAAAAACTACAATGACACAATTGTTGTTAAGCAAAATAGAGAGGACTGGGAAGAGCAGATTTGGGGGAGGGGTAGAAAGTATCAAGGGTTCTTCAGACACATAAAGTCTGAGCTGTCACACATCCAAGTGGTAGTAAAGTGTAGACAGTTGGATGTATGCATCTGGAGCTGAGGAGAGAAGTCTGGGCTGGACATTTTAATTCTGGAATTCATCAGCCTTGAGACTAGATAGGATCACCAAGGGAGTCAGTGTAAACAGAAAAGAAGCAAGTCCAAAGACTTGAAAAGAAGTCCTGGTGCTCAAACATCAAGAAGATGATGAAGCAGGACAAATAAAGTTGACTGGGAGAAAGGCTCAGAGAAGGAAGAAGAAAGTCAGGAGAGCTTGATGTCCTGAGAGCCAAGTGGAGACACTATCAAGGACAGAGTGATGCCAAACCCTGCCGATAGGTCTCATGAGGTGGGGACTGAAAACTGACCATTAATGCAGCACGTGAAGGTCACTGCGACTTGATAAATGCATTATCATTGGATAGAGAGGAGTGAAAGCTGGGTTGGAGTTAAAGACAGAATGGGAGGGGATTTGAAGAAAATGAACTGTGGACACTGCATCTTCCTCCTGAAAGGAGTAGGGAAATGGAGTGGTAATTAAAAAGAATAGGGAGTACAATAAAGGATTTTTTAAAGAAGAGAGAAACACATTCTTTGGAACTTTTTATATATACAATCATTATCTTAAAATGATGACGGCTTTATTTCTTCCTTTTCAATTCTTATGTCTTTTATTTGACTTCTCTGTCTCATCCTGACTAGCTCTCGAGAACAATGCTGAATAGAATGAGGATAGTGGATATGCTTTTTTCCTTCTTTAAAAAGAGCTTTCTAAATTTTCAGTGTAAGTATAATGTTTGCTCCAGGCTTTTGGCTAATGCCTTTTGTCAGATTAAAAAGGTTTCCTTTTATTCCTATTTTTCTAAGAATTCTTAAAGTTTATCTTCTGCTCTTTTAAGATAATCCTATTTTCCCTTTTAACTAATAAAATTATGTAAAGTTTAAAAATAAAATAAAATTAGAAAAAAATAAAAAATAAAAATTAAAAAAAAATGTGGTGAATTGCAGTAATAGATTTTTAAATATAAAACCATTGTTGCACTCCTAGGATAAACTCCTAGGAGTTTTGTCCCGGGTGGCTCAGATGGTAAAGAATCTGCCTGCATTGCAGGAGACCTGGGTTCGAGTCTTAGGTTGGGAAGATTCCCTGGAGAAGAGAATGGCAATTCACTCCAGTATTCTTGCCTGGGAAATCCCATGGACAGAGGAGCCTGCAGATTCCTACAGTCCATGGGTTCACAAAGTTAGACATGACTGAGGGACTAAAACTTTTTTGGAACGGTAAGGTTGGCCTATATTACCCTCTCTTCTACTAATTTTACTGGGCTTTGATATCAAGGTATAAATACTAGTCTCATCAAATGAGTTGGGAAATGTCTCACATTTCTATGATTTACAACAATTTTATCAGATGGTAATGATCTATTTCTTGATCCCATCAGTTCAGTTCAATCACTCAGTCGTGTCCAACACTTTCCAGCCCCATGGACTGCAGCATGCCAGGCTTCCCTGTCCATCACCAACTCCTGGAGCTTGCTCAAACTCATGTCCATCAAGTTGGTGATGCCATTCAACCATCTCATCCTCTGTCATCCCCTTCTCCTCCTGCCTTCAATCTTTTCCAGGATCAGGGTCTTTTCCAATGAGTCAGTTCTTCGGATCAGGTGGCCAAAGTATTGGAGTTTCAGCTTCAGTATCAGTCCTTCCAATGAGTATTCAGGACTGATTTCCTTTAGAAAGCGATAAAAATCCTCTGGGCACCATGAAGCTTTTTGTTTGGTTGGTTGGTTTTTATTTTTTTGGTAGATTTTTAAGGTACTTATTCAATTTCTTTGAAGAAAATTAAAGAATTTGTGCTTCAGTCACTTTTGGTAAAATATAATTTCTAGAAAATAGTACATCTTCTCTGAGTTTTCAAATTTATTGGCATAAAAATTTTTGTGTTATTCTTATTTTTTGTATTTGCATCTGTATCTGCTCTTTTTCATTATTGTCTTTCATCAAAATTTTTGGAGTTTTTTTTAATAGATTTTAGTTTATTAATCATCTATAGGATCTTTTTTCTGACTAAATTCTTTTTTAGTGCTTATGATTTTCCTTTTTGTTCTTTCTTGGATAGTATTCTGCTTTTTTCTCCCAACCCCTTCAGGATTTTTTTTTTTTTTTACTGTCTTATTTTTTTTAATATAAGCATTTAAGACCACAGATTTCTTGTTAAGTACTACTTAGCTTCATCCTACAAGTTTTTGAGACATAATATTTTCATTATGAATTCTAAGTTTTTATTTTGATTGTAATTTCCTCTTTGTCACATAAATTAGAAGTTTGTGCTTTAATTCCTCAGAGAATATTTGTAATCTTCTGTTGTTGAGTTAAAATTTAACCGCACTGTAGTCAAAGAATGTGAACTGCATGATACCAATTGTTTGGAAATGGTTGATTTGCTTTGTAGCATGGTTTATGGCTTATTTGTGTACATAATAATAGCTAATGCTTAAGTAGCACTTGCTTTGTTCCAGGAACTCTTCTAATAGCTTGTTTTGTTTTAGTTGCTGCTCAGTCGTGTCTGACTCTGTAGACTACCAGGCTCCTCTGTCCATGGGATTTCCCAGGCAAGAATACTGCAATGGGTTGTCATTTCCTCCTCAAGGGCATCTTCCTGAGCCAGAGTCTCCTGTGTCTCCTGCATCGCAGGTGGATTCTTTACCCACTGAGCCATGGAGGAAGCCCAAAAGTATGAAAGTGCTAGTCTGAAAGAAATTGCAAAGAAATGAATTCACGTCATGCTAAGATTTTCTTTAAGGCATGATATAATTCAAAACTAAATGGCAAATTTTTCTCTTTCTTCATAATGGTAGGTCTTATAATTGACACTTTTTTTACATTTGATAAATTACAATGAATTTCTCTAAAGTTATGCAATAGCTCTATTTTCCTATTATCACAAGGAACTTGGAACACTTTCGTGTCCATCTTACATATTCTTAAGCAGCACTTTTATGCTACCTTGTTTAATGCCCTCAAAACTATTCTTTAAAATTACTGATTTTTTTTTTTTTTAATTCAGCCAAAGCTTATTTTGAGTACCTAATGTTCTTTGGAAGGAATGATGCTAAAGCTGAAACTCCAGTACTTTGGCCACTTCATGCAAAGAGTTGACTCACTGGAAAAGACTGATGCTGGGAGGGATTGGGGGCAGGAGAAGAAGGGGACGACAGAGGATGAGATGGCTGGATGGCATCACCGACTCGATGGATGTGAGTTTGAGTGAACTCCGGGAGTTGGTGATGGACAGGGAGGCCTGGAGTACTGCAGTTCATGGGGTCGTAAAGAGTCAGACACGACTGAGCGACTGAACTGAACTGAACTGAACTGAATGTTTCCTTGTTTCTTTTCTCACCATTCCTTTTAAAAAAATTATTTTATTCTTTTTGACTCTGAATCCAAATTCCTACTTTCTGAAGTATACATTTTGAAGTCCCCTCAGTGAAGGTCTGTTAGTAACAAATTTTCTCAATGTTTTTCTGTTTTCTAGACTTTTTGTCTTCATTTTGCCTTTAATTTTGAATAATTTTCTGGATATACATTTCTAGATGGGCAGCTTTTTATTCCTTGGTAATCTCTACTACTGCTGTTGGGAAATCTGCTTTCAATTTAATTGTCATTCCTTTATGCATAGTCTACTTTTTTCTATTTTAATATTTTCCTTGTGTCTTTGATGTTATAGGTTTTTACTATTATGAGTCTAAATGTGGTTTTATTTGTTTATTTCTACTTAATCATTTTGTGACTTTGAGTTTTATGCCTTTTATCAAATTTTGAAAGTTTTAAAATATTATATCAAATATTACCTTTTCCATTTAATCTCTCCTTCTGGAAATCTCATTTAATTACCTATTTATGCATCCCACAAATATATTTTGAGTACTTATTATCTTCCAGCAATATTTAGATGTTGGGAATATAATGGCAAATAAAGCAGACAACAAATATTGCCCTCATAATCCTTTATACACTGCCGGGGTCCAGCCCCGGCTGATCCAGGGTATTCGAAGGAGAGACGGCGTAGGCGAAGATCAGGAAACAATTGCTTAATTAAATGTTAATTAAGGATATAAAGAGTAATAGAATGAGGATAGCTCAGTAGGAGAATTCAGTGGAGAAATGAGGCTGAGTAGCTTGGTTTACGCGGGAGACCAATAAAACTTCAAGACAAGAAGTTTGCACCACTTACATAGGCCGCAGGCGTCCTTCCGTTCTCCCGAAGGAGAGGAGACACTGAGGCCTCCCCAGTCGGATCTTAGAAGCCCAGGCATAATTAGTAAGCATGGCCGGTTCCGTGCTCCAGATGGAGACTCAACCAGAGTGAGAGAGAGCGCGACATGGGGAGACCAGTATTTCGAGAAACTGATCCCAATTCTTTATTTTCCATGGTCTACTTTTATACACTGAGATGTTATGCAAAAGTCACGCGGGGTCAGCAGTCCTGACTTTTATCAAAGTCAGGTGCTTCATACAAATGTATACAGAGGTCTTAGGGGTGTTACATCATCTTCTGGCCAGGGGGGCCTGCTGACAATTTACGACCCTCTCCTTATGACAGCAGTCAACCAGGACACTTATTTCTCCAGGGCTGATTATTCTCAAAACAGACACCACCCAAATAAAGTTACGTTCCTATAGGGTGAGGGTGTAGTGGGTTTTAGTTAAGGAAAGAATTTACTTAGCCTAAGGTCTAACGTGATTAATATCAAAGGTTAATACTTATTTCTTTTTTATACTCATTAATGTGTATAAGGGCAGGGGATGTGGAGACTTAGCAACAAACATTGGCTCAACAAATGAAAAACCCTTTGCCAATACAATTTCTAATCAGCCCATTATACTTATACTAATAGTTTTCTAACTTTTCTAAGGAACCTGTTTTTAGAAGGTTTAAAGCATCTCGTGCCTCTCACGGTTGGGAGGCTGTGAGCAATCACATGTGGCCGGACGAGCCTGTCAGGCAGGCTAGAGAACCTTCAGAGGAGTTTGTAGGTTAAAACACTCTTGTCACGCCCAGGAGTTTTTATTGACTGGAGCTCTAGGTTAACTCCTTCTCCGAAAGAGGTGGTGGGGGACAGCCCCCCGTAAAGTCAGAGATGTAGGTGAAAGCACAAAGTAGTAAAGTAGGCAGGCTCTGGTTATGGGGGTAGATGCTCGGGGAGTTCCAGGGGGACTCCTGAGGCTCGATCCCGCCTTTGCGTATGTCGAGCCTCCTTCCTCATGACCTTTGTCACGGGCGGAGTACCTCACTCTGGCCCCCAACAATACACTATTCTATCCTCCATCTCTCTCTTTCTTTTTAATTGTGATATAGCTGACATGTGGTGGTGGTAGCTGTTTAGTCACTAAGTTGTGTCTGACTCTTGTGATCCCATGGACTGTAGTCCGCCAGACTCCTCTGTCCATGGGATTCTCCAGGCAAGAATCCTGGAGTGGGTTGCCATTAACATTATGTTATTTTCAGGTGTAGAACATGATGATTTGATATTTGTATATATTTCAAAATGGTCACCACAATAGGTCACCATCCATCACCATCAAAGTTACAAATTTTTTCCCTTATGATGATAGTTAATAGTACTATATTGCATATTTGAAAATTGCTAAGAGAGTGGATCTTAAAGGTTCTCATCACAGGAAAAAAAAAAAGTTTTGTAATTCTATGTCTCTCGATCTTTTGTATTTTCCATTTCTACAGAATATACATTGTTTGTTTGTTTGGTTTGTTTCCTTGGTTCTAAATTCCAATCCATTCAGTCTTTTTGAGTTGGAATTTAGCTTACATCCAAATTTCATTTGGTTTCCATTCTAAGTTTTGTTTGGTTCTTTTTTGGCATCTTTCAGGTCCTTTTTAAAGTGACTTTGTCTTCTCCCATAAAAATAATTTTTCTTTATACATTGAATCATTCTGAACATATAATTGCATAACTTGAGATCAATAATTTTATTACCTGAAATTTTTGAATTTTTGCTCTAAATTTCATCTGTTGATATGCTTATAATGGCTTATTTCTTTGAGTGTTTTATTATTTTTGGTTTTTCACTTGCATTTAAATAAAGATTTTACTTGTGTGAATACTCAGTGGCTTGAGGGTTGAGTGTTTCACCCCTCAAAGTAATTTTATGTTTGATTCTGCTGGGAGCCCCAGTGGTATTATCATATCTGGGACAGCATTTGGTTTTGTTGTTGTTATTGTTAGTGTATTGACTTTGGAGATTCTTGGAATGATAAAACAAATAAGGTTGTGTATAGGTGTGGTTTTTTAAAAGTGGAAAGAGTGATGCAAATATAAAGGATTATTAGTATGATGCCGATGTAGAATGTGACTATGAGAGGGGAGTAACTATGTGGTCTTTTTTCGTGCTATTATTTAGTGGTTGTAGAAAAATGTATAAATAGTGTAACCATAGAAGGAAACATTTATAACTCTCTGCAAGTTATAAACCCAAGACTGTTATATATATAAATTCAAGGTTCTGGTATCCTTAAGAGAAGTAATAAAAATAGTAATAGCTAACCGTTATCTACTCTTAGTATGTGTCAGGTATTATTGTAAATCCTTTTCTTGTATGTTAGCTCATTTAATCCCCACAACAGTCATAGGAGATAAATATTAATAATATTCCAATTTTAAGGATTAGGCAACTGAGTTACACAGAGATAAGTGATTGCCCAAGACTTAGCCTGCACACATGCAGAGCTGATAAAAGCAGAACATAGCTTTGAACTGGGCAGTCACCCAAGAGCTCATGCTCTTAACCACTATTTATACTTCTCTAAAGGAGGGCCCATCTTCTGCCATAAGATGCCTTCCTTCTTCTCACTCAAACCTCTACTTCCACGCCAAATCCACTCTTCCCATCACTGACCATTTTATTTCCAATGTTCCACCTTCCCTTTTGCCAGTGGGCCATTCCTTGAAGACTGCTTACAGCACAGAGAAGGGTGACTAGAAGGTTAATGGATGCTGATGTGGGGGTGTGGTGTCTGTGCCGAATGGGAGTGATCCATTCTGATAAGCAGACCTGGAGCAGCGCACTGCGTGGCTTTTTCATTGTCTTTTCCTCCATTTGACATACCTACCACTTTCGGATAAATTACTTTAAAATTGACAATGACCAGGTCACTGGGAGAATGAATCTCTAAACTCAGCTTGATGAGTTTGTTATTAAATAGTTATGGTCCTTGAAAGATATTCATTTTAATATGCATGGGTACTCACTGAATGTTGAACTCAAACATAAACACATACATATGTACACACATATATTTCATAGGAAAACTGTGTTTCCTGGAATGTGAATCAGGAAAACCTAATTTCAAAGCCAATTCATCACCAAAAAATTTAAACTATTCAATTACATCATTGAAAGAATTAAAAAGGGTTTTTCTTAAAAAAAATTTTTTTTTGTCTTTTTTAGTATCTGCTAAAGGAAGCAGTTGACCACTAATTCAGGTTTTCCCTTTTATTGGAGGAAATTTCCTTTTTAGGGAATAAATTTTTCTTATATTAACATATCAGCTGAATTTATAACCACTGTGAAGCAATTTATCCTTATAATGGCTGTTTAACTTTGCTTGTTAGAAATGTTAGAATATATGCCTTCAGCTCAACAATCTCCTGACACTATTCTGCACATCCCAGCCTCATTCCAAGGCACCTTTTTCAGAATTCCTTAATACTCCAGCACTCTTTTAGCATAGAAATGATTAGATCTTTGTGTTCATGAACCCAGACACATACATATGCCATATACTTTCAGTAAATTGCACCTTTAACTTTTACTGAGGCTTGTTTCATCCAAGTGAAATTCTCTTTGCTATTTATTGTTAAATGATGGTTTAGGCATGGTTTGCTGTGTTTCTCAATGTCATCTATATAAATTCTGTTGTAACGGAGTCCCAGGGACCTGATTTTAAATGACTGTTCCAAGGGAAAAACAAAATCTTGGCTGAGCCCATTTCCTTTGTCCAAGGACAGTTTTGGCAGACAGACCTGGCTATGAGCCAGCAGCTGGGAAAATGAATGTCTTTGTCCTAGCAGGAGATTTGGACAATGTAGCATAATCTTCAATACAGTCTACCCTGGCACCATTTGAATTCATTTGCTTTATGTAATAGTTTCATCCCATGTGGATATTGCTTTTCCGAGATGCTGACTGATCGCTACCACTCCAGTGTGTATCAAGGCTGCAATTGGTACTCATCATCTCAGCACTGGCTGAATAATGGTTTTTCTGGGCTTTCCAGATGGTGCCCATAGTAAAGAATCCACCTGCCAATGCAGAAGACTCGGATTCAATCCCTGAGGCAGGAAGATCTCCTGGAGGAGGAAATGGCAACCCACTCCAGTATTCTTGCCTGGAGAATTTCACTGGACAGAGGAGCCTGGCAGGCTACAGTCCAAGGGGCCACAAAGAGTCAGACATGACTGAGCACAGCAGAGCACAAAGATGTCCACATTCTAAACCCCAGAACCTGTGAATTTTATCTTATATGGCAAAAGAGATTTTTCAGATGTAATACATTTTAGGGAAGATGCATTCTAGGATGTAATACATATAGGGAAGCAAGAAAGAGACAGAAGAAGGAGATAGAATCATGCAAGCAGAGTTTGGAGTGATGTACTTTGAAGACAGAGGCTCATGAAGGCCATGAGTCAAGGAATTCAGATAACCTGTAGAAGAAAGAAAAGGGGATTTTCTCCTTAGAGCCTCCAAGGGAACTATCACTGCTTTAGCCCAGTGAGACACATTTGCAACTTTTTTACCTCCAGAACTGTAAGAAAATTAGTCAACACAAATTCTTGAGCTTCTAAGTATGTGATAATTTATTACAGCAGCAACAGGAAAATTAATATGGTCTTCCTCCTCTATCACCTATTCTAGATTTTCCTCACCTTCAGCTAGCACCTCTGCTGATTTAAGCTGCTTCTTCGTTGGGTGGCTCAGATGCTTCTTCCTGAGGGATCTGAGACCCTGGTGTCCATGCCCTTCTCAGGTTGTGACTTCTCCATTGTCCATTTACATGAAAATTGGTCAAGGCAGTGCCTAAAGATGCCCCCATCGTGTAGCAGCCACCCAACTTCCTCCTAATGCAGTAGTCAATTACCTTTGCCAGGATGGTGACTCCTTTTGCTTTCTGCTGGTCTCTTGTCATGGAAGCCTGGAGTGACTGGGTTCCCAGGCTTGTGTATTCTGCACGTGTGTGTTCATGCTATGTCACTCCAGCCGTGTCCGACTCTGTGCAACCCCAGGGGCTGGGGCTGGTGAGGCGCCTCTGTCCATGGGATTCTCCAGCCAAGAATACTTGAGTGTGTTGCCATCTTCTCCTCCAGGGGAATCTTCTCAACCCAGGGATTGAATCCATACCTCTTATGTATCCTACATTGGCAGATGGGTTCTTTACCACTAGTGCCACCTGGGAAGCCCTGTGTCTTCTGCCTATAGTGAATTCATCACCATGCCACAGTCATCATTTGAGTATGTATATACTCAATGTATGTATATATATATATATATATATGTATATATATATATATATATATAACTTGTTGGGGAATTGTGCCCCATCCTTATAGAGTATTTGGCTGAATTGCTCCTTCAAAAGCTTGTTCTATAGATCTATCAATCCAGCAGTTTCAGAGTAGAGGAGGAGAGGTTATGATATGCAAAAGAACAAGTGAATTTCATGATCATGTGCCTACTGCTGGAGCTCCTTGCTGTAAAGTGGTTCTTTGGTCAGACATAATGTTCATGGGCTCCTGTGTCAGCAGATCACATACTCTGTGATCCCCTAAACAGTGATTGAGGCTTAAGATCTGTGGGCAGGAAAGACAAACTCAAACCCTGATTACATGTAAATTCTACATGATACAAATTGACATCTTTTAAAATTTATTTTTAGTTGGAGGATAATTGCTTTATTGTGTTGGCTTCTACCATATATCAACATGAATCAGTCATAGGTATATGTATGTCTGATCCCCCTTGAACCTCCCTCTTCCCTCCCACCATATCCTACCCCAAATTGATGTCTTTTTCAGAGTGGAAAGATCTGAGGTTAAAAAAAAAAATTGCCACCAAATCACTGATTGGCTTCCTCGAGGGATAGTGCCATTTTGGGCACTAAGCATTGACCTATGTTGCTAGCAGATTGCACACTTAGGCAATGACAATAATAACAAGACCAACCTTGGGGAAGACCAACCTTGGGGAATAGGATCTTATGCTTTTGGGTGGTGGTAGTTTATATCCCTCACAGCAAAGCTACTCCATTCATGCAGCCATTGGAGCACACTGTGCTGCTGCTAAGTCTCTTCAGTCATGTCCGACTCTGTGAGACCCCAGAGACAGCAGCCCACCAGGCTCCCCCGTCCCTGGGATTCTCCAGGCAAGAACACTGGAGTGGGTTGCCATTTCCTTCTCCAATGCATTAAAGTGAAGTAGCTCAGTCATGTCCGACTCCTAGCGACCCCATGGACTGCAGCCTACCAAGCTCCTCCGTCCATGGGATTTGCCAGGCAAGAGTACTAGAGTGGGTTGCCATTGCCTTCTCTGGGAGCACACTGTAGTGGCTATGATAAAACTGATGTCATCTGGTTAAGCCATTCTATATGCTTGTTTTTAGTGCCTCTTTGGTGGTTAATGCTCTCATGGGCATTAACATGGGATAAAAAATATATCTATACTTTGTGCCAAATCCTATGTATCAAACTACATGTTTCTAACTCAGTGTTCCTTATCTCTGATCTCCCAATCTTCCTTCTTCCAGGTCCTTGGCCATTCAGCCAAGACATCTCCCACCACTTATGATTCTTAGCTCTTACCTATACATTCCTTTTCCCATATAAAGTTAATGACCAAGTACACAGCCTGAAACTGTGTCCACTGGGAGAATTTTCTCTTACTGTTTTCTTTCAAGGGCCACATCTAAGTAGGTCTATACTCTTAACAGCAGTCAAATTTTGACTTGTATCCACATACTGAGCCAATCCATCAGTAATCCAAGTTCAGATATTTTCCTACTCTTCTGGCAGATCATAAGGGAACCTCCCATAGGACTGTCGGTGTGTCCTGGGGGTAAGGTCATTTCTATAGTAGTAGATGACATAGGAGTCTGGGCCACCTGTTCACACAGCTTATTTGTGCCTTCTGGCCTTGCCAAGATGTGCCACTTTCTGGCAAAATAACTGAACTCCAAAAGTTAAGAAAAAACAAAATCGTACTATAAAATAATATATGACATATTCAAACCAAATGTATCTATCCTACCATTTCATCTAAATGGTCAAACTTGACTGTTATAAGAAAAAGATTTTTAGATGGGATTACATGGCAAAATCTAGTAAATGAGAAACATATATGTAATAAAATGATTTAGAAAATATGAAACTAAAAAGTTGATAGACAATAATTTACTTGGTTAAGTAAAATATATGTTAGTAATTCAAATTAAAGCAAATCCTTTTGATGTTTACAGCAAAACCATACCACATATTCAAATCTAATGTGAGGTTATCTTTTTGCACCATGACAAATTACCAAATAAAGCACATGAAATGACACTTTCAGATAGAAAATCAACACCTAGTCAAAATTAATCCTCTTTGCTGAAAATTCTGAGAAGCAGTTTGTCCACATATTTGCTAAAGCAAGGCCCTCTCTTCTCAAATGAGTATATCTGAACTCTACATGTATCCCCCCCAGGTTTAAATGGTTGTTTATGATAGAATGATTTGGAATCATATGATGATCAAGTACTACCTTCTTATTTTTGTATAACCTATATGCCAGGCATATATTCAGCTATTAAGAAGCACTGAATAATGACTACTAAATTGTTTTACCAAAGTTAACAGCTGTTCAGTTGATATAAATCAATGTGAAAGTCTGTAAAAAATTTTTTTAAATAAAAATAAAATAAGCAAATGATGCTAAGCAAATACAAATCAAAAGAAACAGAAAGCATGATATTTATATCAGCCAACTGCAGATGGTGACTGCAGCCATGAAATTAAGAGGCTTGCTACTTGGAAGAAAAGCTATGACTAACCTAGACAGCATATTCAAAAGCAGAGACATTACTTTGCCAACAAAGGTCCGTCTAGTCAAGGCTATGGTTTTTCCTGTGGTCATGTATAGATGTGAGAGTTGGACTGTGAAGAAGGCTGAGCACCGAAGAATTGATGCTTTTGAACTGTGGTGTTGGAGAAGACTCTTGAGAGTCCTTTGGACTGCAAGGAGACCCAACCAGTCCATTCTGAAGGAGATCAGCCCTGGGATTTCTTTGGAAGGAATGGTGCTAAAGCTGAAACTCCAATACTTTGGCCACCTCATGCAAAGAGTTGACTCATTGGAAAAGACCCTGATACTGGGAGGGATTGGGGGCAGGAGGAGAAGGGGACGACAGAGGATGAGATGGCTGGATGGCATCACTGACTAGATGGACGTGAGTCTGAGTGAACTCCGGGAGTTGGTGATGAACAGGGAGGCCTGGTGTGCTGCGATTCATGGAGTCGCAAAGAGTTGGACACGACTGAGCGACTGAACTGAACTGAAGGAAACATGTATTCCAAAAACATTAAATGAGATAAGAAAGCCAATTTTACTACAAAGGATTTGATTCACAAGTGATAAAGATTAAGAATATCTACATATCTAATTTTGTAGCAACAATATTCATAAAACAAAAGTTTTAGGAGACACCAGCAAAAAAAACAGATAAGATACATTAGTTGTAGGAAATTTTAATTCATTTCTCTTGGGCCATAATACATGAAAGTAAAAACAAATTAAGTAAGGTTATAAATAAGCAAAATCTTTTTACGAAATTGTCATAAAGTTGTTATGAAACTTCACAAAGATAAAGACCAATCGTTCAAATATTGATGTGAAATTTTTAATAAAATATTAATAAATCAAACCCAGTAGCACATTAAAAAATTAATTTCCCAGAATCCAATGGGATATATTCCAGGAATGCGAAGATAACTGACATTAAGATATTTGTTTCTATAATCTGTCATATTAACAGATCTAAGGGCAAAAATAATTTGATATATCTATAAATTCTAAAAAGGTACTTAATGATATTCACTATCCATTCTGATTAAAATATAAATTCAATACAATAGGAATAGATTGATAATTTCTTAACATTATAAAATGTACCGCCCCCAAAAAAATATCCAGTAAAATGCTTACTAGAGAAATTCTAGGAGCATTTTCATTAAAGTCAGGAATTATACAAGACATTCTACTGTAATGCAATTATTTTAAATTTTTATAGAGATTATAGACAAAGCAATTAATAAAAAGGTAAAATTAGCAACAGAGTTTAAAAAGGAGGAAATAAGATTACCCTATTGTGCAAATAACACAATAACATACCTGGAAATCCAAGAGAATCAACTAAAACGCTCTTAACAATTAAAAGAATTCAGTGTATTGGTAGGGTATCAAATTTGTGTTCAGAAATTGGTAGATTTTATATAATAATAATCAGTGGAAATGGTCAAGAGGAACCAATTTAGAGTGCCAACAAATACATAAAGTATCTACATGTATAAACAATCTGCATTAAGAAATGTGCATGCCCTTGATTAAGAAATCTTTAAAATCTTATGGAGGAACACAAAAATGGACCTGAAAAGTAAAGAGGCATGCTTTGTTCTTTTTTCTTTAACTTTTTATTTTGTATTGGGATATAGTCAATTACCAATATTGTGATAGTTTCAGGTGAGAGGTATGCTATGTTGTTACATAGGAAACTCAGTATCATAAATATGTGTTATCCCTTAGTCAAATATTTTAATAAAAACACCATCAGAAATTTTCTTTCAGAACTATACAAACTGATTACATATCTCCTGTGTAGTAGTAGTAGCAGCAGCAACAGCAGCAGAAGTAATAGTAATGGTAATGATATAGCAACTAGGGAAAAAAATAAAACAGAAGTGTAATGAAAAGACACATATCTACTTCCACTTATAGGGATTTGTCCTATACAATTAACTGCTCCTGCAAATGGGAAGTAACTTGCATATGAGGTTAGTCAATGCAACATTTTTCATAATTCCAAAGACTGGAAACTGCCTAAATGGTCATCAATAGGAGACAAATTAAATACACTATGGTACAACCTTGGGCTTCCCTGATGGCTCAGTAATAAAGAATCTGGCTGCCAATGCAGGAGACATAGATGTGGGTTCAATCCCTGGGACAGGAAGATCCCTTAGAGAAAGAAATGGCAACCTACTCCAGTATTCTTGCCTGGGAAGTTCCATGGACAGAAGAGCCTGGCAGGCTATAGTCCATGGGGTCGCAAAGAGTCGGACACGACTTAGCAACTGAATAATAAAAACAAATGGCACAATTTTACATTGGAATACTGTCCTACCATAAAACTGAATGGGGAAACTCTTTATATGTCAGTTTGAAAAGATTTCCAAGATTCAGTATGAGGTGAAAGAGCAAGAGGCAGATGTGTATGTCCATTATGCTGCCATTTGTCTATAAAATAAGGAGTGGGGGAGTGTATATGTGTATGAATATATGTGTATCATATATTTCTACACATACATACCTACATTTACTCAAATATATGTATATAAAATCTTTGGAAGGATATACAAGAAAGTAATAACTCAGCACTTTGTTGAAGAATAATGAGCAGGGGAAATGGGAGACTTTTTTCTTATTTCCTATTTTTTAAATTAAATTTTAAATTAAGATCCATAAATTTTTTCAAACAATTAAATTTTGAAAATTAGTGCCAACAAAATCTTCTTTCCTATTCAATTAAAACCAATGAGAATATTATGCTTAGTGAAACAAGTGACACAGAGAAATACAAATGATATGTGTGCTTAGTTGCCCAGTCATGTCCAACTCTTTTGTGACCCCAGAAGCACGCCAGGCTTCTCTGTCCATGGGGATTCTCCAGGCAAGAGTACTGGAGTGGGTTGCCATGCCCTTCTCCAGGGGATCTTAGGGACTGAACCCGTGTCTCTTATATATCCTGCAGATGGATTCTTTACCCAGGTCTCCCACATTTCAGGCAGATTCTTTACCATTTGAGCCACCAGGGAAGCCCTACAAATACTATATAATATCACTTATATGTGTAATATAAAAAAAAAATACAAATGAACATATATATAAGATAGAGGGCTTCCCTGATAGCAATAAAGAATTCACCTGCAATGAAGGAGACGCAGGAGACACATATTTGATCCCTAGGTCGAGAAGATCCCCTGGAGGAGGAAATGGGAACCCATTCCAGTATTCTTACCTGAAAAATCCCATGGACAGAGGAGCCTGGAGGGCACAGTCCAGAGGGTTGCTAAGAGTTGGACATAACTGAGAGACTGAACACACACACAAGACAGAAACAAACTCACAGACATAGAAAGTAAACTTGTGGTTACCAAAGTGGAGAGGGAAGAGGGGAGGGACAAATCAAGGGTATGGGATTAATAGACATAAATTACTATATATAAAATAGATAAGCAACAAGAATTTAGAATATAGCATTATATTATACCTATTATCTTATAATAACCTATAATGGAATGTAATCTGCAAAAATACTGGACCACTATACTGTACACCTGAAACTAACACAATAATAGATCAACTAAACTTCAATTTTTTAGGAATTAGATAAATAGATTAGTGAACCTTTCAGTTCAGTTCAGTTCAGTCGCTCAGTCGTGTTCGACTCTTTGCAACCCCATGAATCGCAGCACACCAAGCTTCCCTGTCCATCACCAACTCCCAGAGTTTACACAGACTCATGTCCATTGAGTCGGTGATGCCATCCAGCCATCTCATCCTCTGTCATCCCCTTCTCCTCCTGCCCCCAATCCCTCCCAATATCAGGGTCTTTTCCAATGAGTCAACCCTTCACATGAGGTAGCCAAAGCATTGGAGTTTCAGCTTCAGCATCAGTCCTTCCAATGAACACCCAGGACTGATCTCCTTTAGGACGGACTGGTTGGATCTCCTTGCAGTCCAAGGGACTCTCAAGAGTCTTCTCCAACACCACAGTTCAAAGCATCAATTCTTCGGCTCTCAGCCTTCTTCACAGTCCAACTCTCACATCCATACATGACCACTGGAAAAACCATAGCCTTGACTAGACGGACCTTTACTGAGCATCATCTATGTACCAGATACTATTATATGTTCTGAAAGCAACATGGTATACCATTTCCTCCTCTTCTTGGAGTTAGAGAAAATGTTACAATTAATCATATTAACCATCTTAGCATTTACAGTTGGAATACAGGCTTCCTTCTGTCTATGGTATTCATTCTGTTTCATCTAATTTTATGTATATATTACCTTTATTATATAAAATAACCAATATGATGTTGCTTCATGTTTCAAGATGATGCCATTAAAATAACTGCTTTTTACAAGAATAGTTATGGCCAAAGATAGTGATTTTAGCCCAAAGGCATTCTCTGTTATTTTTCACCCCTAAGGATGGTTTTGGTTTTTCTGTTGTGATAGAGGTTTTTGGAAAAGTCAGCATCATTAATTTGCCCTCAAATATTCCACTTTTGCCTATGATTTGACTGTAAGTATCTATTTGCTGTATAGGTTCTGGCGCAAGTAATACTAATAATTTTGCTGTATTAAAATAAAAGAACACACTCACCAACAAAGGAGAAAGGTAAAAGAAAATATAGTAAACAGTCCACCAAACCAAGTGGTATTCATTCTAGGAATGTGGTGATGGATGAACATCTGGAAATTTCATTGTATATGATAACATAAAACTTCACATCCATAAGCCAGCTAAGGAAAAAAATGCTTAGTTACCTCTTTAGATGCTGAGAGGACATTTAAAAAAATTAAGACAAATATTTAAACCTTCAAAGAAAAAGAAAGCGGTGCATCCTATATGATTTAAAACATTTACAGTATTATCTTGCTTTTGGCCATAAACTTTATATTAAAAATCAGGAACTAAAACCAGAAACTAACCAGAAATCTTGCTTTTGTTGTTTCTATGTGTAATAGCTTAGGAAATTCTGACTCAATAAGTCATGAGCTATATAAAAGGTACAGATACAATACAGAAATCTTTTTAGAAAACACAAAAGAATGATCTGAAAAAATATTATAATTAAGATGAGCTGAACGGCTAACTCCCTACAAAATAAATATAGGACACACCCCCGTGACACTTCCCGGGAGCTACGGTGAAGCCACGCCCCATCACTGCTCCATTCAGGCTAAACGTGGGACACACGCCAGACGCACAGCCACCACTTCTTCTTCCACAGGTTTGCCCAGAAGGACAACCCAAGGTAAGGCTTGCAGCTGGCGAACTCCCAGCGGCTGGACTCCAGGGTCCAGCACCTGTGGGACCCCGAATCCGAGTACATCAACTTCTGCTCTGATCACTTTGAGGAGAACTGCTTGCACTGATGGGAATCCTGACGGAGGGAATTCCTGCAGTATTTTTCTTTCTCTAGGTTGTGCCAAACAAGCAGGACCAAGGGGCTCAGTTACCCACCTGGCCCTGCAGGACTCAGCTGGCTCCGGTGAGGCAGGAAGTGCTGCTCTGAGCTCCATCTTCCCCACCTCTATCTCCTAGCGTTACCTGCCTACCTGTGCAAGAGGCCCCAGCACCTCCGCCTTGCCTGTCCCCCACCCCGGGTAGCCTGGAGCCTGGCCTCAGCAGTGCCTTCTCAGACCTCCTGGAGCCCCTGGGTGCCAGGAAGATGAAGCGGGCTGCAGCCGAGCAGGGGCCACACCGGCAGCCATTCCCTCTGGAACTCACCCTCTTGGCCTATACGCCACCATCTGCCAGAGCCTACATCCAGTACAAGCTGCCAGCTGCGCAGCGCCCTGCTCTGGAAGCAGCGAGCTGAGGCCGCACTTGACCTCCGGGACAAGGCCCAGCACCAGCTGTAGGCCTGCGAGGCCCAGCACCAGCTGCAGGCCTGCGAGCAGCGGGAGCCGCAGACCGAGCTGCAGCAGGAGCAGTGGTGGAGAAACGGACACAGGCAGATGCCTGCTGGACTCTGAAGGAGAATGTGCAAGACTTCGCTGTGCACTGAGCAGTAGCATGGCCTGAGTGAGGGGCCACCCGTCAGGGATCCAGCCTCTTCCAACCTCAGAATCTACCTGACGAGGACTTGACCTGAGCTGTGTCTGTCAGACCTTCCAGATGCCATAAGGAAGTGGATTCTGGAAGGAAACCCTGCTGTCTGGCTCAGCCCCACACCAGGCCTGTCACTTCTGAGAAACAGACAAAAATGATGGTTACTGATCTGAAGCCAGATGCTTGGCAGGCAGGTAGTGAGGGTTCCACAGTGACCTTTCTGGGTCCTGGTGGTCTTGGATGAGGTGGTGGGGAGCAGAGGGGCAGGCAGTGGACAGCAGTGCTGGCCTGAACCTGTGTACCCATTTTCCTTCAATTCAACTAGAATGTGGAAGGCTCCCAGCATCTGTGGTCTTCAGGTAAGTGTGCAAGACAACTTACTGCTCACGGGTCTTCCCCTTGCCTGGACTCAGCCACCGTGGCCCCAAGATCAGAGCCTCATTCTTTCTAGTCTGGAAATAGCCACGCGGTGTTGTAATATTTGCTTTTGAGGACCCTTGGAGTGTAACTTCATTTATTCAAATTATGCCTGAGAGAGCGGATATTCATTACAGGAGGTGAACGCAGAGCAGTGTCTTCAGGTGGTTCTGGAGCCCGCAGGCCAAGGCGCATCTTGCACGGTTTCCTAGCTTGCTGGTGGCTACACGTGAACTCACTCTCCTCAGGGTGTCCACCTGTACGTGGCACCTGGGCTCTTCAGCAAGACCTGAGGTGTGGCAGGTGCTACATTTACATCGGCCACTGCCAGAGGCAGGAAATGAGCTCTAAGGCCCAGAAGAGAGACCATTTTCCCCCAAAATGGCTTCCTGGCAGCTGGAGCAGGACTCTTATTCCGAGAAGGGAGGCAGAATGGTGCCTTCTGCATTGGGGTGGACTCACAGCGCCTTCTGTCGGGACAGAGGAGGCCTTGGTGGCCTGCCTCAGTTTCCCAGCTCAGGCAGGAGCCTACAGTGTAGCCCAGCAGCAGGGCAGCCACAGAAGAGCCAGGACAGCGAGGAGAGAGGCCAGAGCCTGACGGGCTTTCCTCCCACCAGTCCTTCCCCTTCCCTTCCCCACTGGCGCAATCCAAGTGGGGTGGGGAGCTACTGGCAGGACTAGAGAACCAAGCCAGCCTGACGAATCCTGAGCCATCCAGCAGCATGGCCAGGCCTCAGCTCCCCAAGGACCCAGGGCTGGAGCCCCTCAGTGGGGGCTCTACAGCAAGGTTTGTGTGTAGGTAACACTGCTGTGGCTTTAATGGAGGCAAGCCTATGAACAATAAGTACTTACTGAGGGGCAAAAGCAACAAAAAATAAATACAAACATGATGTAGGTTGACATATGAGCAATAACTCATTAAAAGTTCTAATGAGGAAAACACAAAGATTTTGTTTACAGAAACAATAGAGACATAAAATACACTAGGAAGCACCTTTTAAAAATGTGTGGAACTTATATGAAGAAAATAACAAAATTAGTATTGTAGAATTGAAAAATTGAACAAACAAACAGAAAAGACAGCCCTGAAATAGAACCTGATATGTACATAAGACAGTTACTAGGAAATGAATTATTCAGTAAATAATGATGGAAAAATTAGATTAGCTACTTTGTAGAAAATGTACATCTTACTTCCATCAATGCCAGATAGACTCAAGAGCTAAGTGAATGGTTAAAAGATTAATTTCTGAAATACTAAACAGTAAGGGTTTTGTTAAGTTTTCTTTTAGTGTAGAAAAAATACAGGTAAATTTTTATTAAATCTATGAATAAAGAAAATGTGAGATTTAAAAAGCTATTAAAGGAATCACAAAGAAAGAAAGGAGTGAGTATAGATGGATATTTATATCAACTTGGACTTTTCTTGTCAAATATGAGAAATTGGTGAGCATGGTTTCCCCAGGAAAGGGAACTGAGATGGAGACAGAGTTTTCACTGAAAATCTTTTCTTTGTATCACTTTTATTTTTGTATCATGTTCATGTATTATCTTTTAAAAACATAATTTAACCAACTTAAATTTCCAGTTAAAAAAGAAAAAAAAAAGTCCCAAAGATTGACAGATTTGGCTATCTAAAACCTTAGCATGTCAGTAAATAGCAGCAAAAAAAGCCTAAAAATAATGTAACATGGAAACATATTCACAACCAGTATGTCAAAAGCTGACTTAATATCCTTGATAGAAAAAAATATTATTTCACTAAAGAAAAGCCAAAAAAAAAAATGAAGTCATCTAAGGAAAAATAGACATGAGGTACAGTGGGCATGGGAGGAAATACAAATGACAAATAAAGATGTTGAAAATATTCAACCTTACTTCTGATCAAGAAATTCCAAGGAAAATAGCGATGAGATACTGTTTTTCAGGTATAAAATTACCAAAAATTAAAAATACTCTGTTCTTGCAAAGGTACAACGGACAAAGCTTGCTTTCACCCAGCTGATGGAAGTATAAATTAGTAAGACCTTTCTGGAAAATAGTTTGGCAGTGTGTATCACAAGCCTTAAAATGTTCCTGAGTTTTGTCTCGGAAATTTCCACTTCTGAAGAATCTAGGCTATACATAATCTACATCATGGAGACGGTTTCGTGCCTAAGATGTTTACTGCAACATTAGTTGTAATAGAAAAAAGATCAAGCTTGAACTTGCAGTTGGACAGAAGAGCCCCATCAGTGTCTGGCTCTAATGGTACATGACAGTGTAAGAGTTAATCCACCACACAGAGTTCACAGTCGGGCCCATTTTCCAAATTAAAGTGATGGGCCTAGTTTTCACATTTAGGTGTTTTATAAGATCATATTTTTGCTCAATAAAGAGGATTAGGTATTTGAGGAAGAATTAAAACAGGGGAACAGAGGGAAATTCGGTTGGGGAATACTTTAAAGGATTTGGTGGTTATTTTAATAGAAAAGGGAGAGCTGAAAAGATTTCTGTTGTGTACAGAAAGAGAAAACTTGTGAGGAGAAATTGTAGGGTAATTGAAACATTTCACAAAAGTTGTTGAAATATCAGAGCCAAAAGTAAACCCTCACCTCTAATGAACTTTAAAATAGCATGAAATTTGAGCCTGCTTGCAAGTGAATAATTAAGCTCCCTGTCTGTGTATCTGTGATAGTACAAACCTGCTCCATTTTAGCATGTTTGCAAATCTACCTCGTCCACAAGGTTCTCATCTCCAAGGAAGAAGATCTTTTATTGGGTTTTACAACCTTATGCCTTAGCCACAATGTGGCAAACCCATTTGCTATATGATTGAACTCATATTCTGTAGGTTCTTTGTAATTTTCCAGAGTAGTATTTAACATGAAGCTGTTCTTTCAAACAGGATTACCAAACCAATAACAATGACCAAGCAGTGGTTGAAATCTGTATCACACGAATTACAACAGCCATCAGAGAGACAGAGTCGATTGAAAAGCACGCAAAGGCCCTTGTGGGGCTCTGGGACTCCTGCTTGGAACACAACCTGAGGCCCTCTGGGAAAGATGAAGACACTCCCCATGCAAAAATCGCATCTGATATCATGAGTTGCATTTTACAGGTATGTCTGTGTTCAGCATCATGCTATTTGATACTGGCTTGGCAGCTTAGTTGAACACGTGGTGTCTCTGAACCAAGAGCCAGTGTTTCTGTAGTGTTCAGATACTGTAAAAAGACACCACAAACCATCAATAGCTAAGCCGAGCAGACTAGTAATTAATAATCTAAGAAGGTTCTACTGAGCCCCTACTCAGCAAGACACGCTATGGGGAATTCGAAGTAAGCCAGCTCTAGTCTATTTGGAGAGACAAGACATGTACATATAAAAAGCTAACAGTAAAGCACTATGTGTCCAGATCTGAATGAGGAATATTGGAAAATTAAGAAAAGGAGAGCTCTTTTTCATCCAAGGAGACCCAAAGAGGGGGTAACCTCTGAATTGAGGGATAATGAGCTTGAAATATGTGGAGAGAAGTGGCTAAGTCATTGGAAAGTGCATTTCTGTATATACTGTGAATTTTCCATGATGACATCTGCCTCTTCCAACTGTATTCAAATTCTTCCTGCTGGCATAAACATGACTTTGGAATTTTGGCTCAATCACAAACTAATTATGTAAAATTGAAATGTTGGCCAAGTCACATAATTTCTAAGCCACAGTTTCCTCCTTATAAAATGCAGATAACAAATTTTACCAACCAGTAATATTGATAGGCATTTCTTTTTTTTTTTTCTGGCCACATTTCAGTTTACTTTCCATGATTAATGTTTTAAAGTGAGCTTCTCTGATAGCTCAGCTGGTAAAGAATCCACCTGCAATGCAGAAGACCCTGGTTCAATTCCTGGGTCGGGAAGATCCTCTGGAGAAGGTATAGGCTACCCATTCCAGTATTCTTGTGCTTCCCTGGTGGCTCAGATGGTAAAGAATCTGCCTGCAATGCTGGAGACCTAGGTTTGACCCCTGAGTTGGGAAGATTCCTGGAGGAGGACTTGGCAACCACTCCAGTATTCTTGCCTGGAGAATCTTCATGGACAGAGGAGCCTGGAGAGCTACAGTCCATGAGGTTGCAAAGAGTTGGACACAACTGAGTGACTGAACACAATGTTTTAAAGTAGAGATTAACCCTTCTTTTTATGCAGAATTAATTAGCATGCTGGAGTAGTGGTTCCACTGATTCTCTTTTACTGAAAGGCTATATTAATAATAAACAATTAATTAGCACTGTCTACTAGGTTCAACAAAGACATGGTCTTGGCATGTAATGGTTTATTTAAAATTTGTTTATTTTTGGTTGAAGGATAATTGCTTTACACTGTTGGTTTCATTTCTGCCATACATCAACATGAATCAGATATACATATGTCCCCTCCATCTTGAACCTCCCTCCCACTTCCCACCCTTCTAGGTTATTACAGAGCCCTGGTTTGAGTTCCCTGAGTCATATAGCAAATTTGGGTATCTATTTTACATATGGTAGTATTTATGCTTCAGTGCTACTCTCTCCATTCATCTCACCCTCTCCTTCCTCCCAGCAATCCCGCCTGGGTTCATAAGTCTGTTCTTTATGTCTGCATCTCCATTGCTGCCTTGCAAATAGGTTCATCAGCACCATCTTTCTAGATTCCATGTATGTGTGTTAATATATATTTGTTTTTCTCTTTCTGACTTACTTCACTCTGTATAATAGTCTCTAGGTTCATCCAGCTCATTAGAACTAACTCAGATGCGTTCCTTTTTTACGGCGGAGTAGTATTCCATAGTATATATGTACCACAGCTTGTTTACCCATTCGTCTGTGGATGGACCTCTAGTTTGCCTCCATGTCCTTGCTACTGTAAATAGTTCTGCAGTGAACGCTGGGGTGCATGTGTCTTTTTCAGTTTTGGTTTCCTCAGGGTATATGCCTAGAAGTGGAATTGCTGGGTCATATGGTAGTTTTGAGCTTCGCTGGTGGCTCAGATGGTAGAGAATCTGCCTGCAATGCAGAAGATCTGGGTTTGATCCCTGGGTCAAGAAGATTCCCTAAAAAAGAGAATGGCTTCCCACTCCAATATTCTTGCCTGGAGACTTCCATGGGCAGAGGAGCCTGGTGAGCTACAGTCCAAAGGGTTACAAAGAGTCGGACATGACTGAGTGATTAACACACACATGGTAGTTTTATTCCTAGTTTTTTAAGGAATCTCCATACTGTCTTCATAGTGGCTTTATCAATTTATGTTCCCGCCTGCTGTGCAAGAGGGTTCCCTTTTCTCCACACCTTTTCCAGCCTTGTGGTTTGTGGTTTTTTGATGATGGCCATTCTGACCAGTGTGAGGTGATATCCCTTTTAGTTTTGATTTGCATTTCTCTAATAATAAACAATGTTGAACATCTTTTCATGTGTTTATTAAGCATATGTATGTATTCTTTGGAGAAATGTCTGTTTATGTCTTTTGCCTGCTTTTTGATTAGGTTGTTTGTTTTTCTGGTATTGAGTTGTATGAGCTACTTATATATTTTGGAAATTAATCCTTTGTCAGTTGTTTCATTTGCTATTATTTTCTCTCATTCTGAGGGCTTTCTTTTCACTTTATAGTTTCCTTTGCTGTGAAAAAGGTTTTAAATTTAATTAGATCCCACTTGTTTATTTTGTTTTTATTTCGATTATTCTAGGAGGTGGGTCTAGAGGAGCTTGCTATGATTTATGTCATAGAGGGTTCTGTCTATATTTTCTTCTAAGAGTTTTTATAGTTTCTGGTCTTATATTTTGGTCTTTAATCCGTTTTGAGTTTATCTTTGTGTATGGTGTTAGGAAGTGTTCTAATTTCATTCTTTTACATGTAGTTGGATACGTGTAAAGGTTCACATATCCAGTTCTCCAACACCACTTTTTGAAGAGACTATCATTGCCCCATTGTATATTCTTGTCTCCTTTGTCAAAGATAAGGTGTCCATAGGTGCATGGCTTACCTCTGGGCTTTCTATCTTGTTCCATTGATCTATGTTTCTGTTTTTATTGGCACGTAATGGTTTTAAAACCCAAATAGTCTTCTCTGATTTGGTGTGGCATTGTGGATTGCAAAGAGACTTTCACCTTCCACTTTCACTGAGGCTTATGTTGCTGGAGGAGTCAGGCTAGCAGCCTAACAACCATCTCAGTGCACTTTCCCAGTACATCTTGGTATACTATTATCTACGGTCCTCCTGGCCACAGAGAGAAGGTTGTTTCATATAGGAACATTACTTTTATTTATTTATTATTGGGATATAGTTGCTTTACAATGCTGTGTCAGTTTTGGTTGTACAGCAAAGTGAATCAGCCATATATTCCCTCTTTTTTGGATTTCCTTCCCATTTGGGTCACCATAGAGCACTGAGTTCCCTGAGCTATGTAGTAGGTTCTCATTCATTGCTTGTTTTATACATAGTAATATATATATATGTTAATCACAGTCTCCAAATTCATCCCATTCACCATTTCCCCCACTTGGTGTCCATACATTTGTTCTCTACGTCTGTGTCTCTATTTCTCTTTTGCAAATAAGATCGTTTATACCATTTTCCAGATTGCACATACATGCATTAATATACAATATGTGTTTTTCTGACTTCACTCTGTATGACAGTCTCTTGGTCCAGCCACATCTTCAAATTATATAATTTTGTTCGTTTTTATGGCTGAGTAATAGTCCATTGTGTATATGTACCACATCTTCTTTATCCATTCTCTAGTAATGGGCATTTAGGTTGATTCTATGTCCTGGCTATTATATATAGTGCTGCAATGAACACTGAGGTGCATATATCCTTTTGAATCATGATTTTCTTTGCTCAGTGGTGGGATTGCTGGGTCATATGGAAGTTCTATTTTTAGTTTCTTAAGGTACCTCCATACTGTTTCCATAGTGACTGTAGCAGTTTACATTCCCACCATCAGTGCAAGAGGGTTCCTTTTTCTCCACACCCTCTCCAGCATTTATTGTTTATAGATTCTTTGATAAAAGCCATTCTGACTTGTGTGAGGTGATACTTCATTGTAGTTTTTATTTGCATTTCTCTAATAAATAGTGATGTTGAACATCTTTTCATGTGTTTGTTGGCCATCTATATGTTTTCTTTGGAGAAAATTGGGATTTTTTTTTTTTTTTTGAGCTAAATGAGCTGTTCATATATTTTGGAGCTTAATTCCTTGTCAGTTGCTTCATTTGCGAACATTTCTTCCCATTCTGAGAGTTGTTTTTTGGCCTTGTTCCTGGTTTCTTTTGCTATGCAAAAGCTTTTAAGTTTAATTAGGTGCCATTTATTTACTTTCGTTTTTATTTTCATTACTGTAGGAGGTAGGTCAAAAGAGATCTTCCTGTGATGTATGTTAAAGAATGTTCTGCCTATGTTTTCATTCTAAGAGTTTTATAGTGTCTGGCCTTACATTTAGGTCTTTAATCCATTTTGAGTTTATTTTTGTGTATTGTATTATATAGTATTCTAATTTCATTCTTTTACATATAGCTGAACAATTTTCCCAGCACCACTTATTGAAAAGACTGGTTTTTTTCCATTGTATATTCCAGCCTCCTTTGTCGTAGATTAGATGACCTTAGGAGTATGTTTTTTTTCCTCTGGACTTTCTATCCTATTCCATTGATCTATATTTCTGTTTTTGTGCCAACACCATACTGTCTTAATCAATGTAGCTTTGTAGTACTGTCTGAAGTAAAGAGCCTTATTCCTCTAGCTCCATTTTTCTTTCTCAAGATTGCTTTGGCTATTCATGGTCTTCTGTGTTTCCATACAAATTGTAAAATTTTTTGTTTTAATTCTGTGAAAAATGCCATTGGAAATTTGATAGGGATTACATTGAACCTATAGATTGCTTTGGGTAGTACAGACACTTTCACAATATTGATTGTTTCAGTCCAAGAACATGGTTTCTCTCTCGATCTGTTTGTGTTGTCTTTGATTTCTTTTATCCGTATCTTACAGATTTCTGAGTACAGGTCTTTTGCCTCCTTAGGTAAATTTATTCCTAGGTATTTTATTCTTTTTGTTGTAATGATAAAAGAGGTTGTTTACTTAATTTCTCTTTCTTATCTTTCATTGTAAGTATATAGGAATGCAAGAAATTTCTGTGCATTAATTTTGTATCCTACAATTTTACTAAATTCATTGATTAAATCTTGTAGTTTTCTAATGGTGTCTTTAGGGTTTTTCTATGCATAATATCATGTAATCTGCAAACAGTGACAGTTCTACTTCTTCTTTTCCAATTTGGATTCGTTTATTTCTTTATTTCTCTGATTGCCCTAGCTAGGACTTTCAAAACTGTGTTGAAGAATAGTGGCAGGAGTGGACAGCCTTGAAGTGTTCCTGATCTTAAAGGAAATGCTTTCAGTTTTTCACCATTGAGAATGTTAGCTGTGCGTTTGTCATATAAGGCCTTTATTATGTTAGTTTTTTTTTTTTAATCACAATGGGTGTTGAATTTTGTCAAAAGCTTTTTATGCATCTATTGAGATGATCAAATGGTTTTTATTCTTCAGTTTATTAGTGTGTTCTAGCCTATTGATTGATTCACATATATTAAAGAATTCCTACATGCCTGGGATAAATTCCACTTGATCATAGTGTATGATTCTTTTAGTATGTTGTTGGATTTGGATTCCTAGTATTTTGTTGAGGATTTTTACATCTATGGTCATCATATATATTGGCCTGTTATTTTCTTTTCTTTGTGAAATCTCTTGTCAAAGAGACAAAGACATCAGGGTGATGGTGACCTCATAGAATGTGCTTGGAAGTATTCCTCCCTTTGCAGTTTTTAAAAAGAGTTTGAGAAGGATAGGTGTCAGCTCTTCTCTAAATGTTTGCTAGAATTTGCCTGTGAAACCACCTGGTCCTGGACTTTTATTTGTTGGAAGATTTTGAATCACAGTTTCAATTTCATTACTTGTAAACAGTCTTTTCATATTTTCTGTTTCTTCCTGGTTCAGTCCTCAAAGGCTGTGTTTTTCTAAGAATTTGTCCATTTCTTCCAGGTTGTCCGTTTTGTTGGCATATAGTTGCTTGTAGTAGTCCCTTATGATCCTTTGTATTTCTGCAGTGTCAGTTGTGACTTCTTTTTCATTTCTAATTTTGACTTGAGTCCTCTCCTTACTTTTTGATGAGTCTGGCCAAAGGTTTATTGATTTTGTTTATCTTCTCAAAGAACCAGCATTTAGTTTCATTGATTTTTGCTCTTGTTTTCTTCATTTTTATTTCATTTATTTCTGCTCTGATCTTTATGATTTCTTTCCTTCTACTAACTTTGGGTTTTGTATGTTCTTTTTCTAGTTGATTTAGGTGTAAGGTTAGTTTATATGAGATTTTCTTTGTTTCTTGAAGTAGGGTTGTATTGCTATAAACATCCCTCTTAGAACTTCTTTTGCTACATCCCATAGTTGTGGGGTCATCATACGTTCATTGTCTTTTGTTTCTAGGAATTTTTTTATTTCCTCTTTGATTTCTTCAGTGATCTCTTGGTTGTTTAGTAACATATCATTTAGCCTACATGTGTTTGTGTTTTTTACAGTTTTTTTTCACTGCAATTGATTTCTGATCTCAGAGCAGTCAGAAAAGATGCTTGACATGATTTCAGTTTTCTTAAACTTACCAAGGCTGATTTGTGACCCAAGGTATGATCTATCCTGGAGAGTGTTCTGTGTGCACTTGAGAGGAAAGTGTATTTTGCTGCTTTCGTATGGAATGTCCTATAAATACCAACTATCTCTATCTGGTCTAATGTGTCATTTAAGGCTTGTGTTTCCTCATTAATTTTTGGTTTGAATGATCTATCCATTGGTGTAAGTGGATTGTTAAAATCCCTTACTATTATTTTATTGCTGTCAATGTCCACTTTTATGGCTGTCAGCATTTGCCTTGTATTAAGATGCTCCTTTGTTGAGTGCATAAATATATACATTTGTTATGTCTTCTTAGATTGATCCCTTGATCATTATGTAGTGTCCTTTCATATCTCGTGTAATAGTCTTTATTTTAAAGTCTATTTTGTCTGATGTGAGTATTACTTCTACAGCTTTCTTTTGATTTTCATTTGCGTGGAATATCTTATTCTACCCACCTCACTTTGAGTCTGCATATGTCTCTGGATCTGAAGTGGGTCTTTTGTAGATAGTGTATGTGCTGTGCTGTGCTTAGTTGCTCATGCATGAAGTCGCTCAGTCATGTCCAACTCTTTGCAACCCCATGGCTCCTCCATCCATGGAATTTTCCAGGCAAGAGAATTGGAATGGGTTGCTATTTCCTTCTCCAGGGGATCTTCCCGACCCAGGGATCGAACTCAAGTCTCCCATATTGCAGGCAGATGCTTTACCATCTGAGCCACCAAGGAAGCTTAGTTGCTCAGTCCTGTCCAAATCTTTGTGACCCCATGGACTGTACCCACCAGGCTCCGCTGTCCATGCAATTCTCCAGGCAAGGATACTGGAGTGGTTTCCATGCCCTCTTCCAGGGTATCTTCCCAACCCAGGGATTGAACCCAGGTCTCCTGCATTGCAAGCAGATTCTTTACATTGCCACCAGGGAAGCCCAAGAATACTGGAGTGGGTAGCCTATCCCTTCTCTAGGGTATCTTCCCAACTCAAGAATTGAACTACAGACTTCGGCATTGCAGGCAGATTCTTTACCAGCTGAGCTACCAGGGAAGCCCCAAACAGCATATATACAGGTCTTATTTTTGTGTCTATTCAGTCTGGGTCTTTTGGCTAGAGCATTTAGTCCATTTACATTAATTATCTATATGTCTGTTCCTATTACCATTTTCTTAACTGTTTTGGGTTTTTCTTGTAGGTCTTTTTCTTCTGTTTTGTTTCCTGCCTAGAGAAGTTTCTTTTGCATTTGTTGTAAAGCTGGTTTGGTGATGCTGAATTCTCTTAGCTTGCTTGTCTGTAAAGCTTTCGATTTCTGTATTCAACCTGAATGAGACCTTTGCTGGGTAGACCTTTGTTAGGTTTTTCCCTTCCATTGGCCTGCAAAAATCTGAAGAAAAATCAGCTGATAACCTTACGGGGATTCCCTTGTGTGTTATTTGTTGCTTTTCCCTTGATGATTTTTAATATTTTTCTTTGTATTTAATTTTTGTTAGTTTAATTAATACATGTTTTCATGTGTTGGGTTTATCATGTGTGGGACTCTGTGCTTCCTGGATGTGGGTAGCTCTTTCCTTTCCCATGGTAGGGAAGTTTTCAACTATAATCCTTCAAATGTCTTCCTAGACTCTTTCTCTTCTTTTTCTGGGCCCCTATAATTCAAATATTGTCCCAGAGGTCTCAGAGACTGTCCTCATTTCTTTTCATTGTTTTTTTTTTTATTCTGCTCTGAACATATTACATTTTGTTTGCTCAGTCCAGGGGCTAGTCAACTGAAAAAATAAGACTCTACACATACTGTCCTCAGGAGACATATGTGGGTTCAGTTGCTGGGTTGGGAAGATCCCCTGGAGAAGGGCCTGGCAACCCACTCCAGTATTCTTGCCTGGAGAATCCCAGGGACAGAAGAGCCTGGGGGGCTGCAGTCCATAGGGTCACACAGAGTCAGACACGACTGAGGTGACTTAGTGCATACACACTGTCACACTGTTTTCCTTTGTCCCCAGGGTTAGAGACAGAAAGGGAAGAAATGGTTATTTCAGCAAAATTAATGGAAGATTAATGCTGTTGTGTGTAACAACAAAGACCTAATTCTTCATTGATTATTCTTTTATTTTTATCTTGCTTATTTATTACTTTTTTATTTTATTTTTCATACAGTTTTAAAGGTTGCACTCAATTTATATTACTACAAAATATTGGCTATATTCCGCATGTTGTACAGTACATCATTGAGCCTGTCTTACACCTGACAGTTTTTACATCCCACTCCCCTATATTGCCCCTCCACCCCTTTCCTGGTGACTGCTAGTAACCCCTTGTTTGTTGATTATTCTTGACTATGTTATTGACACATCAGAAACCTAAATTACTTCACTCCAAATTACCATTCACAAATTTTCAGACAGAAACTCACAGATCAGCGGCATTCTCCAGCTCCCCCTGTGATTTCAAAACTAATGGTCTAGACTCTGGCAGCCCTATCCAATAGAAATAAAATGTAAGCTGCAAACATGAGCCATATGCGGGACTTAAAATTTTTTAATAGCCACATCAAAAAGAAGTGAAAAGAAACAAATGAAATGAATTCAATACTATGTTTTCCTTCATCCAGTATATCCAAAATGTAAACATGTAATTGGTGTGAAAATCAATGAACCATTTTACTTGTTTTTTGTATACCAAGTCACATAAATCTACTGTGTGCATTAGCACAGATTACCTTGCACTAGTCTCTTTCCAGAGGCTCAGGGTCTTCACATGACTGTGTGTTAACACAGTTCTAGAGAGTCTGGAAGCCTTTCTGGATGGAGATCAAATTTGAAAGAGTTATGAGCAACTACTGGTAGTTTTGCCAAGTAGGAAAAGTTCAGTGAGAAAGCATTCCAGGCAGAAAAAACAGCTTGTCTCGTAGTCCAGATTTGTGAAATGAGACTGAGATCAGAGAACTGAGCAGCCTGTCATTCCAGAATACCCCACATTCTAACATAAAGAGATGTTTCATTCTGGAAGTCATTATGTCTCCTACTTAAAAAGAAGGTGGTGGGGATCAGATAAAAACATGAAACTCTTCAGAGCTGTCATTTCATTTAGTTTATGTTTTCCAATTTCTCCATCTTCTCTAGCAAGCCTTTATCAAATATAGTAGAAAAGCTCTTGTATACATAATATAAATAATATGTATAATATATATATTTTAGAAACCTTACAAATTTTTGCCTAACTAAAAAAATTACATTTTGATTCTACTTGTTTGACTTAGTATGAACAGAATGCTAGATTTCTAACTTTAAAAAATACATATGCAGCAAGCAACAAAGGTTTACTGTATAGCACAGGGCTTACTGTATAGTACTGTAGTCAATATCTTGTAATAACCTATAATAGAAAATAATTTCAAAAATAGTGTATGTATAACTAATCACAAAGAATTCTACTTTTTGAAATTAAAAAAAAAGTCACAACAAAACAAATTAATAATTAGATTTAATTTACTTGCTGCCTTTACAAGAACAATGTATGGGAATCATCAGTTAATTCAGTAGAGACTCCAGAATGGGCTAAGAACTATAAAAAGAAAAAAACCCAAACATGAAACTCACTGCTGATCAATGATTCAGTGTCAGAGAGTTTGTAAGATTGTTGAGAGCAGGCCCCTGAGGACAAGCACTGGTATTTTGGAAAGGGACAGAGAACAGGGCTAAAAGTTAGCTATATTGGTTCAGAGAGACCAGTGAGTCCCAGAGTGGATGATTCCAGCCTGTAGGGCCGGTGTGGGCACAGGGTGTCCATTGTGCACGCTCTGAGCAGCAGAAGGTATAATAATGCAAGGCGGAAAGCCCTGAGGCAAACTTGCTTTTTTCAGAGCATAGTTCAACAAGTTGTCGAGGCTACCCCTGGGGATGTGATCCCAGAAAGTCAGCTACCCCCCACCCCCCGCCATGAACCAAAGGCAAGGCTGTGGTCTTAGCCTTGGCATTTGGCTTTCATCAGACTTCAAGGGGCACTTTTTGTTGTGCAATAAACATTGAAAAGAAGATTTTGTCCTACTTGTAAAATAGGTTCTTGTGGGAAACATGGGCAAATCCAGATGACTCATTCTCGTGTGTGTGTGTGTATGTGAGTGTATGTGTGTGTGTGTTAGTAAAATAAAACAGTAGATCAACTTTAAAGTCAACCACTTAGCATTTTTAGCTATACAAGCACAGATTCCCTCCACCCAACTTACCTCCCAAGATAAGCAATCCCAATATCATGCTATCTAAATCAAGCAAGTGTCCACCAGTTCCTCTCCCTATGTCCTTTGCCATTTTTTCCCCGGGCATTTCACTGTCATTTCAAGCTAAATATGTTCCCTCACACACACAATCTTTCTGCCTTTTTTTCCCCCTAAATAATCTTTTTCAACCTAGGTTCAAACCTACATCAAGTGTCCATTCCTATTCTACTTTTAGTAGAATTATTTTAAATTGTTTCTTTTCTTGGTCCCTAACTGTATGAACTTACCTCGTTTCAGTTCAGTTCAATCACGCAGTCGTGTCCGACTCTTTGTAACCCCATGAATCGCGGCACGCCAGGCCTCCCTGTCCATCACCAACTCCTGGAGTTCACTCAAACTCATGTCCATCGAGTCAGTGATGCCATCCAGCCATCTCATCCTCTGTCATCCCCTTCTCCTCCTGCCCCCAATCCCTCCCAGCATCAGAGTCTTTTCCAATGAGTCAACTCATCGCATGAGGTGGCCAAAGTACTGGAGTTTCAGCTTCAGCATCAGTCCTTCCAAAGAACCCCCCCAGCTGATCTCTAGAATAGACTGGTTGGATCTCCTTGCAGTCCAAGGGACTCTCAAGAGTCTTTTCCAACACCACAGTTCAAAAGCATCAATTCTTCGGCGCTCAGCCTTCTTCACAGTCCAACTCTCATTTATCTTAAAATAATTTTTAAAATTCTAGAATTCAACTTCTATACCTTCCTTAATACAGAATCCATACATGTGTGAAGCATGTTTTCTGAGTTCTGGTTTCTTTTGCCTTGGGTGATACTCTCTTGGCAATCCACTCCATCCCTTTAGACATCTGTAAGGTGATCTCTCAGATCATCTCCTAGTGTAAAATTCTGACTTCCTTAGGAGATGCCGAGAGCTAGAAGAACAAAGAGTTTCGAACTTGAAGGCCTTAGGGTCAGGTGTTCTTTATGTCATATCAGTGAGTGATTGACAAGCTATTTTATCTCTCTAAGCCTCTGTTTCGCCATCTATAAAATGGGCTTAACAATACAAGCAACCTCCATTTGTAGTCCTGCCTCTATTGGGAAGTACATATTTCAAACCACAGCTTCATCTGACCAGAGTTCTATATGGAGTTGGCCAATGCTTATTTCTTTGTCTCCGGAAAAATCATGAAAGAGAATATACTCCCCACACACACCCAACAAAGGACATTATATTCTAGGATAAATGCACATCTGAAGATGATTGAAGAAAATAAAAATTGACCTAGTTCAGTTCAGCCGCTCAGTCGTGTCCAACTCTTTGTGACCCGATGAATCACAGCATGCCAGGCCTCCCTGTCCATCACCAACTCCTGGAGTTTACCCAAACTCATGTCCATCAAGACAGTGATGCCATCCAGCCATCTCATCCTCTGTCATCCCCTTCTCCTCCTGCCCCCAATCCCTCCCAGCATCAGAGTCTTTTCCAATGAGTCAACTCTTCACATGAGGTGGCCAAAGTATTGAAGTTTCAGCCTCAGCATCAGTCCTTCCAATGAACACCCAGGACTGATGTCCTTTAGAATGGACTGGTTGGATCTCCTTGCAGTCCAAGGGACTCTCAAGAGTCTTCTCCAACATCACAGTTCAAAAGCATCAATTCTTCAACTCTCAGCTTTCTTCACAGGCTAACTCTCACATCCATACATGACCACTGGAAAAACTGTAGCCTTGTCTAGGCAGACCTTTGTTGGCAAAGCAATGTCTCTGCTTTTCAATGTGCTATTTAGGTTGGTCATAACTTTTCTTCCAAGGAGTAAGCGTCTTTTAATTTCATGGCTGCAATCACCATCTGCAGTGATTTTGGAGCCCCCCAAAAATAAAATCTGACACTGTTTCCACTGTTTCCCCATCTATTTCCCATGAAGTGATGGGACCAGATGCCATGATCTTCGTTTTCTGAATGTTGAGCTTTAAGCCAACTTTTTCACTCTCCTCTTTCACTTTCATCAAGAGGCTTTTTAGTTCCTCTTCACTTTCTGCCATAAGGGTGGTGTCATCTGCATATCTGAGGTTATTGATATTTCTCCCGGCAATCTTGATTCCAGGTTGTGCTTCTTCCAGCCCAGCATTTCTCATGGTGTACTCTGCATAGAAGTTAAATAAGCAGGCTGACAATATACAGCCTTGACGAACTCCTTTTCCTATTTGGAACCAGTCTGTTGTTCCATGCCCAGTTCTAACTGTTGCTTCCTGACCTGCATGTAGGTTTCCCAAGAGGCAGGTCAGGTGGTCTGGTATTCCTATTTCTTTCGGAATTTTCTACAGTTTATTGTGATCCACACAGTCAAAGGCTTTGGCATAGTCAATAAAGCAGAAATAAATGTTTTTCTGGAACTCTCTTGCTTTTTCCATGATCCAGCAGATGTTGGCAATTTGATCTCTGGTTCCTCTGCCTTTTCTAAAACCAGCTTGAACATCTGGAACTTCACGGTTCACGTATTGCTGAAGCCTGGCTTGGAGAATTTTGAGCTTTACTTTACTAGTGTGTGAGATGAGTGCAGTTGTGTGGTAGTTTGAGCATTCTTTGGCATTGCCTTTCTTTGGGATTGGAATGAAAACTGACCTTTTCCAGTCCTGTGGCCACTGCTGAGTTTTCTAAATTTTCTGGCATATTAAGTGCAGTATTTTCACAGCATCATCTTTCAGGATTTGAAATAGCTCAACTGGAATTCCATCACCTCCACTAGCTTTGTTCGTAGTGATGCTTTCTAATGCCCACTTGACTTCACATTTCAGGAGGTTGTAACTACTGACTTAGCTGATGGATTAGAATGGAATTCTAGAGAACTGAAAACTGATCTTTTCCAGTCCTGTGGCTTCTGCTGAGTTTTTTAAATTTGCTGGCATATTGAGTGCGGCACTTTCATAGCATCATCTTTTAGGATTTGAAATAGCTCAACTGGAATTCTAACACCTCCACGAGTATTGTTTGTAGTGATGTTTCCTAAGATCCACTTGGCTTCACATTCCAGGATGTCTGGCTCTATGTGAGTGATCACACCATCATGGTTATCTGGGTCATAAAGATCTTTTTTGTATAGTTCTTCATTGTATTATTGCCACCTCTTTTTAATATCTTCTGCTTCTATTAGGTCCATACCGTTTCTCTCCTTTTCTGTGCCCATCTTTGTATGAAATATCCCCTTGGTATTTTAATTTTCTTGAAGAGATCTCTAGTCTTTCCCATTCTATTCTTTTCCTCTATTTCTTTCCATTGATCACTGAGGAAGGCTTTCTTATCTCTCCTTGCTATTCTTTGGAACTCTGCATTCGGATGGGTATTTCTCCTTTGCCTTTACATTCTCTTCTTTTCTCTTGTAAGAAATATTGTATTTCTTACAAATATTGGAAAGGCCTCCTCAGACAGCCATTTTGCCTTTTTACATTTCTTTTTCTTGGGAATAGTCTGGATCACTGCCTCCTGTACAGTGTCACAAACCTCCATCCATAGTTCTTCAGGCACTCTATCAGATCTAATCCCTTGAATCTATTTGTCACTTCCACTGTATAATTGTAAGGGAATTGATTTAGGTCATACCTGAATGGTCTAGTAGTTTCCCCTACTTTCTTCAATTTAAGTCTGAATTTGGCAATAAGGAGTTCATGATCTGAGCCACAGTCAGCTCCCGGTCTTGTTTTTGCTGCCTGTATAGTGCTTCTCCATCTTCGGCTGCAAAGAATATAATCACTCTGATTTTAGTATTAACCATCTAGTGATGTCCATGTGTAGTTATCTCTTGTGTTGTTGGAAGAGGCTGTTTGCTATGACCCGTGAGTTCTCTTGGCAAAACTCTGTTAGCCTTTGCCCTGCTTCATTTTGTACTCCAAAGCCAAATTTGCCTGTAACTCCAGGTAGCTCTTAACATCCTACTTTTGTATTCTAGTCCCCTGTGATGAAAAGGACATCTGTTTTGGGTGTTAGTACTAGAAGGTCTTGTAGGTCTTCATAGAACTGGAAAAAGTCAGTTTTCATTCCAATACCAAAAAAGGGTAATGCCAAAGAAGGTTCAAACTACTGCACAATTGTACTCATCTCACACACTAGCAAAGAAATGCTCAAAATTCTCCAAGCCAGGCTTCAACAGTATGTGAACCATGAAATTCCAGATGTTCAAGCTGCATTTTAAAAAGGCAGAGGAACCAGAGATCAAATTGCCAATATCTGCTGGATCATGGAAAAAGCAAGAGAGTTCCAGAAAAACATCTACTTCTGTTTTATTGATTACACCAAAGCCTTTGACTGTGTAGATAACAACAAACTGTGGAAAATTCTTCAAGAGATGGGAATACCAAACCACCTTACCTGCCTCCTGAGAAATCTGTATGCAGGTCAAGAAGCAACAGTTAGAACTGGACATGGAAAAACAGACTGGTTCCAAATCAGGAAAGGAGTACATCAAGGCTGTATATTATCATCCTGCTTATTTAACTTATATGAAGAGTACGTCATGCGAAATGCCAGGCTGGATGAAGCAAAAGCTGCAATCAAGATTGCCGGGAGAAATATCAATAACTTGAGATACATGGATGACACCACCTTTATGGCAGAAAGTGAAGAGGAATAGAGAGTCTCTTGATGAAAGTGAAAGAAGAGAGTGAAAAAGCTGGCTTAAAAGCTCAACATTAAAAAAACTTAAGATCATGGCATCTAGTCCCATCACTCCATGGCAAATAGATAGGGAAACAATGGAAACAGAGACTTTATTTTCTTGGGCTCCAAAATCACTGCAGATGGTAACTGCAGCCATGAAATTAAAAGACTCTTGCTCCTTGAAAGAAAAACTATGACCAATCTAGATAGCATATTAAAACACAGAAACATTACTTTGCCAACAAAGGTCCGTCTTGTCAAAGCAATGGTTTTTCCAGTAGTCATGTATGGATGTGAGAGTTGGACTATAAAGAAAGCTGAACACCAAATAATTGCTGCTTTTGAACTGTGGTGTTGGAGAAGACTCTTGAGAGTCCCTTGGACTGCAAGGAGATCCAACCTGTCAATCCTAAAAGTAATCAGTCCTGAATAATTAATTATTGGAAGGACTGATGCTGAAGCTGAAATCCAATTCTTTAGCCACCTGGTGCAAAGAACTAACTCACTGGACAAGAAACTGTTGCTGGAAAAGATTGAAGGCAGGAGGAGAAGGGAACAACAGAGGACAAGATAGTTGGATGGCATCACCGACTCAATGGACATGAGTTTGAGCAAGCTCTGGGAGTTGGTGATGGACAGGGAAGCCTGGTGTGCTGCAGTCCATGGGGTCGCAAAGAGTTGGACACGACTGAGCAACTGAACTGAACTGAACTAGAGAACTGACAGGCCAACAATCATAATATTGATAGCCAATGCCTAGTTTTATTTTCACTACTAGTTACAGTAGTTACAGCCTCTTCACCAACCAACCAAAGTGCTTAGCAGAACTGATGCCAAATAAGCTCTGCCTTTTAACTCTTCCTTCACCTCTGCTCATACTGCTGATGGTCATTTGATGAGGGAGGGAGCCAAAGTGTGAGGAGGGAGGAAATAGTCACCAAATTCACTGTGAGAAAATTAGTTCAGTTCAGTTCAGTTCAGTTCAGTCACTCAGTCATGTCCAACTCTTTGCGACCCCATGAATTGCAGCACGCCAGGCCTCCCTGTCCATCACCAACTCCCAGAGTTCACCCAAACTCATGTCCATCGAGTTGGTGATGCCATCCAGCCATCTCATCCTCTGTCATCCCCTTCTCGAACTGCCCCCAATCCCTGCCAGCATCAGAGTCTTGTCCAATGAATCAACTCTTCGCATGAGGTGGCCAAAGTACTGGAGTTTCAGCTTTAGCATCAGTCCTTCCAGTGAACACCCAGGTCTGGTCTCCTTTAGAATAGACTAGTTGGATCTCCTTGCAGTCCAAGGGACTCTCAAGAGTCTTCTCCAACACCACACTTCAAAAGCATCAATTTTTCAGCTCTCAGCTTTCTTCACAGGCCAACTCTCACATCCATACATGACCACTGGAAAAACCATAGCCTTGACTAGACGGACCTTTGTTGGCAAAGTAATGTCTCTGCTTTTCAATATGCTATCTAGGTTGGTCATAACTTTTCTTCCAAGGAGTAAGCGTCTTTTAATTTCATGGCTGCAATCACCATCTGCAGTGATTTTGGAGCCCCCCAAAAATAAAATCTGACACTGTTTCCACTGTTTCCCCATCTATTTCCCATGAAGTGATGGGACCAGATGCCATGATCTTTGTTTTCTGAATGTTGAGCTTTAAGCCAACTTTTTCACTCTCCTCTTTCACTTTCATCAAGAGGCTTTTTAGTTCCTCTTCACTTACTGCCATAAGGGTCGTGTCATCTGCATATCTGAGGTTATTGATATTTCTCCCGGCAATCTTGATTCCAGCTTGTGCTTCTACCAGCCCAGCATTTCTCATGGTGTACTCTGCATAGAAGTTAAATAAGCAGGGTGACAATATACAGCCTTAACATACTCCTTTTCCTATTTGGAACCAGTCTGTTGTTCCATGTCCAGTTCTAACTGTTGCTTCCCGACCTGCATATAGGTTTCTCAAGAGGCAGGTCAGGTGGTCTGGTATTCCCATTTCTTTCAGAATTTTCCACAGTTTATTGTGATCCACACAGTCAAAGGCTTTGGCATAGTCAATAAAGCAGAAATAGATGTTTTTCTGGAACTCTCTTGCTTTTTTGATGATCCAGCAGATGTTGGCAATTTGATCTCTGGTTCCTCTGCCTTTTCTAAAACAAGCTTGAACATCTGGAACTTCACGGTTCACATATTGCTGAAGCCTGGCTTGGAGAATTTTGAGCTTTACTTTACTAATGTGTGAGATGAGTGCAATTGTGCAGTAGTTTGAGCGTTCTTTGGTATTGCCTTTCTTTGGGATTGGAATGAAAACTGACTTTTTCCAGTCCTGTGGCCACTGCTGAGTTTTCCAAATTTGCTGGCATATTGAGTGCATCACTTTTACAGCGTCATCTTTCAGGATTTGAAGTAGCTCAACTGAAATTCCATCACCTCCTCTAGCTTTGTTCATAGTGATGCTTTCTAAGGCCCACTTGACTTCACATTCCAGGATGTCTGGCTCTAGGTCAGTGATCACTCCATCGTGATTATCTGGGTCATGAAGATCTTTTTTGTACAGTTCTGTGTATTCTTGCCACCTCTTCTTAATATCTTCTGCTTCTGTTAGGTCCATACCATTTCTGTCCTTTATCAAGCCCATCTTTGCATGAAATGTTCCCTTGGTATCCCTAATTTTATTGAAGAGATCTCTAGTCTTTCCCATTCTGTTGTTTTCCTCTATTTTTTTGCATCGATCACTGAGGAAGGCTCTCTTATCTCTTCTTGCTATTCTTTGGAACTCTGCATTCAGATGCTTATATCTTTCCTTTTCTCCTTTGTTTTTCACTTTTCTTCTTTTCCCAGCTATTTGTAAGCCCTCCCCAGACAGCCCTTTTTCTTTTTTGCATTTCTTTTCCATGGGGATGGTCTTGATCCCTGTCTCCTGTACAATGTCCATTGTTCATCAGGCACTCTATCTATCAGATCTAGGCCCTTAAATCTATTTCTCACTTCCACTGTATAATCATAAGGGATTTGATTTAGGTCATACCTGAATGGTCTAGTGGTTTTCCCTACTTTTTTCAATTTAAGTCTGAATTTGGCAATAAGGAGTGCATGATCTGAGCCACAGTCAGCTCCCGGTCTTGTTTTTGCTGACTGTATAGAGCTTCTCCATCTTTGGCTGCAAAGAATATAATCAATCTGATTTCGGTGTTGACCATCTGGTGATGTCCATGTGTAGAGTCTTCTCTTGTGTTGTTGGAAGAGGATGTTTGCTATGACCAGTGCGTTCTCTTGGCAAAACTCTATTGGTCTTTGCCTTGCTTCATTCTGTATTCCAAGGCCAAATTTGCCTGTTACTCCAGGTGTTTCTTGACTTCCTACTTTTTCATTCCAGTCCCCTATAATGAAAAGGACATCTTTTGGGGGTGTTAGTTCCAAAAGGTCTTGTAGGTCTTCATAGAACCATTCAACTTCAGCTTCTTCAGTGTTACTGGTTGGGGCATAGACTTGAGTTACTGGTGATATTGAATGGTTTGCCTTGGAAACGAACAGAGACCATCCTGTCGTTTTTGAGATTGCATCCAAGTACAGCATTTCAGACTCTTTTGTTGACCATGATGGCTACTCCATTTCTTCTAAGGGATTCCTGCCCACAGTAGTAGATATAATGGTCATCTGAGTTAAATTCACCCATTCCAGTCCATTTTAGTTCACTGATTCCTAGAATGTCAACGTTCACTCTTGCCATCTCCTGTTTGACCACTTCCAATTTCCCTTGATTCATGGACCTAACATCCCAGGTTCCTATGCAATATTTCTCTTTACAGCATCGGACCTTGCTTCTATCACCAGTCACATCCACAGCTAGGTATTGTTTTTGCTTTGGCTCCATCCCTTCATTCTTTATGGAGTTATTTCTCCACTGATCTCCTGTAGCATATTGGGCACCTACCGGCCTGGGGAGTTCCTCTTTCAGTATCCTATCATTTTGCCTTTCCATACTGTTCATGGGGTTCTCAAGGCAAGAATACTGAAGTGGTTTGCCATTCCCTTCTCCAGTGGACCACATTCTGTCAGACCTCTCCACCATGACCCATCCATCTTGGGTGGCCCCACAGGGCATGGGTTAGGTTCATTGAGTTAGACAAGGCTGTGGTCCATGTGATTAGATTGACTAGTTTTCTGTGATTATGGTTTCAGTGTGTCTGCCCTCTGATGCCCTCTCACAACGCCTACCGTCTTACTTGGGTTTCTCTTACCTTGGACATGAGGTATCTCTTCCTGTGTTACTTGGGTTTCTCTTACCTTGGACATGGGATATCTCTTTATAGCTGCTCCAGCAAAGCACAAGCACTGCTCCTTACCTTGGACGAGGGATATCTCCTCACCACCAGCCCTCCTGACCTTGAATGTGGAGTAGCTCCTCTCAGCCCTCCTCAGCCCTCTCAGCCCTCCCACGCAGCCACCACTCACTGGACATGGGGTTGCTCCTCTCGGTGGCTGCCCCTGACGTGTGGTAGCCCCTCTCGGCGGCCGCCCCTGACGTGGGGTAGCTCCTCTCAGCCTATTTTTCCTTCTTTATAGAAGGACCTCCACTGTCCATTCACTTTGATTCCATACTTCAATTTTCGTATTTCCTTCTGTTCAGTTAAAGCTGCATGAATATTCAAAATCTATCCCTGGCTGACATTCCATGCAAAATGCCTTGGGTAGTTTTGAGAGCATTTCATTTTCAGCTCTTAGAAAAGGCAGGACTGCTCATGTTCATCTAGGAATATATTCAATAGGCAATCCCAGCTCTACCATTTACTGGCAGTTTGATCTTGGGCATTTCATCTTTTGGGGCCCTAATTTCCTCAGGTATAAAATACAGATGATATGAGTAGCTGCCTCGTGAGTTTGTTGTGAGGATTAGATGGATATACATAAAAAATTTAAGACACAGGAAGTGCTACATGAGTATTAGCTTTGGCTAGTATTGTCATCATTATCATTAGCTGCATGCTAATGTTGATGCTAAAACAGCATTGACTCTGTCATTTAATTATTTCTTTTAGCCATTGTTTATTGCCTGTCTCCCCCTGCCCAAAATAGAAACTTAGTTGTATTCACTGATGTGGGCCCAGCACCTGGAACTTGGAATGGCACATAGTAGGTGCTCAAAATACTTACTGAATGAATGAATAGACAGATGAACACATAAGTAGCTCAGGAGACTTGACTGCCCTCTTGCTTTTGCACCAGCTGTGCTTCTCCCCGGAGTGGGCCCCAGTACCAGTTCATCATTTAATGCCACACACGACAGCATGAAATGAGAGGAGACTGGGACCCCTGGCCTCAGGTTCCTGAGACCCACTTCCTTATTGCTTGTCAGAAAATACACTAGGAAAACTTATATGGATGCAATTTAGATTTTATATATAGCCATACTGCTCAGAACCAAGCATATTATATGTAAATCCAAATTTTGATTATCTAATCCACATGGGGGATGAAAAACCATAAAATAGCCATTTTAACATATGGTATATAATATTTCTTGAGATTAATATTTTTTGGTTCTTAGTTGAATTCAAAGCCTAAGAGCCAAAGAGACTTTTAGTGGCTATCAC
Organism: Bos indicus x Bos taurus; assembly: GCF_003369695.1. Lineage (NCBI taxonomy): Eukaryota > Metazoa > Chordata > Mammalia > Artiodactyla > Bovidae > Bos > Bos indicus x Bos taurus. Next base: position 109,566,359 of record NC_040076.1, read on the forward strand.
CTCAGATATATATATATATATATATATATATATATATATATATATATCTTTTACTTAGCTTTATTCTTTTCAATTTTAAAACACTGGGAAACCTTCCCAAAGTGCATTTTCCAAAGGAAAATCTCCACCAAGAGCTCAAATTGGTGCTAATCTAGTTAAGAAATACAACTCTTGGCAATCGTAGAATGAAGTCCTCTTGTTTAGCTTCTATTGCTGGATATAACTGTTCCCATGAGTAAGCTTTTATTTCAACCCTGTACTTCACTGAATTGTTCCCTGAGTACTGAGTACTGAACTGTCTGTAAGAAGATACAGATGCCATTTGTGCTCACATCTGCATGGAAGGGCAAGATCTAGCATAAGCTCTGGCATTAACAGTTGGTGTTAAAGTAGTTTGATTGTATGAGCAATCATGGGGGCTTTCTTTGAATGTATACCATTAGCATTCCTGGAATCCAGATAATCCTGGAGATAAAGTTATTTCAGGGACCTGAGATCTACTGCATTAGCAAATCCTTTTGCTTAACTTGAGAGCAAAGCTCAAGCATTGGAAGGAGGGTGTGTGTACTTGCCCAGCCTCATCTTGGCCTCCTAGCCCTTTACTCATATCCTGTTGCTGTCAGTAGTACCCATAACTCTTGAAACACTAGGAACTATCTAGATGCTGTTTAGAGATTGAGAGCCATTGGTGGCAATTCTTTGGTGTATATATGAACTACTTGCTCTTTGCTTAATGTTTCACTTCTCTTGTCATTTGAGAGATTTCCACATGACATATGGGGGAGGAAAACAGAAAAATTGAGTATGTTAGAGTTTTATTTTTTTAATAATGACATTATACATTTTAAAATTTTTAACAATTTTCACTTGGAACCACACTTCAAAGACTTTAATAGCTACCCACTATTTTTCTCTAGGACATCTAGAATTGTTGTAAAAAAAAATATGATCAAAATGGTTAAGACAGACTTTTCTTTCATTGTTGCTGGAAAGTGTTAGCTCATTCCCAAGGTTTAAAAGCATTAGTTATTAGTTATGAATATAATTTTACAATGATCTTTTAGTATGCTTATCTCTGTTCACAATTAGTAGGAAACACTTGAGTTCTACTTCCAATACCTCCATCCTGGATTCTCAGAAAGCTACAGGTAAATATGCTTGGAGATATTTTCCTCTCATGGAAGGCATATACTTCTCTAGCTGCAAGTTGTTCTTGGCTAAAGACTCAGAGAAGATAAAATAACCTTGAGCAAGATATTCTTTGTTGGAAAACTTTGCAAATTGTGTGATTGTGTTCCACTCTCAAAACTGGGGCTTTGGTAGCCTTGACAGGGACAAAGATATGTCAGAGGTCAATTTGCAAAAACCTACAAGAGAGATTGGGGCAACCCAAGAAATTGATAGGTGAAACAGAGAGGTTTGGGACATACTCAGGGTTCCAACTTATTGAATAAATGTAACCTCTGGGGAGCAGGTCAGTGGTAAAGAATCCACCAATGCAGGAGGCGCAGGTTTGATCCTTGGGTTGGGAAGGTCCCCTGGAGGAGAAAATAGCAACCCACTCCATTATTCTTGCTTGGAGAATTCCGTGGGCAAAGGAGCCGGGGCCTGGCGGGTGACAGTCCTTAGGGCTGCAAAGAGTCAAACATGACTGAGCATACATGCACACAAGGGAGCAGGCATAGAATATGATTATAATGGAGGAAATGGACAAATTAATTGACTCTCTTAACACCACATGTCTGAAGAGTGTGTCAACAAAAAGAGGATGCTCAGTATAGGGTTGTTATTTTGGCACATTTACCTAGTACTGTCAAAGGGGTGGCGCTAGTAGAAACTGAATCTGATAGACAAGAAAGTTCTAGTCACCAGAGATGGGGATTTGGCTATAGAGCTGGACCTGGCCTAGATGAAATGGCCCATAAGGTATTCCTTTGTTCTGGTCAGCTCTTCTGCCCATGAGTGAACATTCTGGTTAGTAATCTGGCTCCTGATGTCTTGGTGATGTGAAAGGGCCTGACCTGGAAAGATACACTGTGAGAGAGTAAACTGGCATACCTGATCATGCACCAGCCTTTTGGAAATCCCTCAGTGTGAGTTTCCCTCAGTGGATGCAAACAGTTCTGTAAGACCTACCCAAGCACACATGCAGACTTGTAATGCTGAAGGTCATGGAGCAGCCAGCCTCTCAGGGATCCCTCACAGCTCGTCACACCAGGAATGGCCCAGTCTAATCAGGCCTAATCAAATTACCAAGAGGGGAGACACTCTTGATAAAGCCTGGTCCAAGAGAAGTCTGACTGCAGTCCCTGGTTCTGATAGTTAGATGATGTTAGGAACCCTCGGAAGAATAGGACAGAGACCTACTGAGTGGATCTGCTATATAAACACGTGATTTGTCACCAAGGAATTGGGTCAGAGATTCCATCATGACTCACTTCACGGTGGGACATCAGCTTAGGTTGTTGAATGCCTGTTTTTTTCTGCTCAAGAGTCAGACTGATTCTTGAATCTAAAAAATGGGTAGAACTACAAGAATGGATTAAGGATTTATCAAGTCTATTATATTTTTGTTTCTAGGAACTGGGAAGAAAAAAAAAACTTATGCACAAGAGGCTTATTAGCTCATTTAGAAACATTTAGGGATAGAACTGGCCTCAGGCACAGACTGACACTTGGGCTCAAATGATGTCACCAGATTTCTCTTGTCTCAGATCCGTGTTGCCTCATATCTCATACAGATTCTCTGCTACTGAGGTCACAAAATGATAGCTACTCTTGATCCATTCCCAGCACTTCGAATACATCAGAAGAGAGAAAGAATCTCTTTCACAGGGCCCTTGAATAGCTCCTCCATTATAGTTGGGTAACTTGTCCATCCCTGAACTTACCACTTGGAAATATGATTCTCTGGTTGGTCAGTGCCTGAGTCATTTGACCACCCATGGAACTAAGGGTGTAATTGCCTTCATTAGAGAAGTACCTGGGAGGTGTCTGAGGAAGTCCTGCTGCTAAGGAGTATGTAACAGCTCACCTGCCCAATCAGCTAGCCCTGAAGATGGACGTCACTGGGAGGCCATCGCTGGCCTTGGTGACCCAAGCAAGAGGATGGGGGCCAGCAGGCCCTTTCCACCCCTTCACCTTCCTTCCTCCCACCACATTGCATTCCCCATCACAACGATCACTATAGTTTTGCATTTTCTTCATTAGTTATTCAACTTCACAAATGTTGATTGAACACCTATCACAAACCTAGAATTGTAGGAGGTATTAGAAGGGGATGATCGATGGGTAGAAAGAAGCACTTTCCACATGAACAGTTAGAGAAAAACTACTTTTTTATTTCTAATATAATAATGTAAAGTCGAACACATTGTGCACTTGTGCAACTTTTGCTTTAGACTTAGCCTAAGGAGTGGGGTTGATTGTCAGAATAATTAATGGTAAGGAAGGCAGACTATTCATTTGCAAGAAAACAATTTGTATTTTCCAAATATTATTCCCTGATTAGGTAATTGAGTGCTGATAGCACTATTTTATATGTAAGGACATCAATATTCTATTACAAAGTACATAAAAAAGAGAATTATTTCAGGATCCAGAATACCTTTAGTTTTTAGTCTTACATTCAGTTTAGTCTTATGTTCATTCATCTTTTTTCTTTTTAATTTCATTAGCTGAAACTTTAGATTTTAAGATGCAGTCAGGTAGCAACTTATTCAACATTCCTTGGATTTTTCTCAAGTATAAATCTGAGTTATTCCTCTCATCATTGATTTCTGATTATCCTAAGGATCAATTCCAAACTCCTTAGCATGGTGCCAGACCTTTCATAATCATACCCCTGTTTACCTTTCCAGTCCCCTCTTTCATCTTCTATCCCAGTTTTCCCAGCTGTACCCCATATCATCCATTCTGAACTATTTACAGTTCCCCAGATGCACAGGAGAAGGCAATGGCACCCCACTCCAGTACTCTTGCCTGGCAAACTTCCATGGAGCTTGGAAGGCTGCAGTCCATGGGGTCGCTGAGGGTAGGACACGATTGAGCGACTTTACTTTCACTTTTCATTTTCATGCATTGGAGAAGGAAATGGCAACCCACTCCAGTGTTCTTGCCTGGAGAATCCCAGGGACGCGGGAGCCTGGTGGGCTGCCGTCTATGGGGTCGCACAGAGTCGGACACGACTGAAGCGACTTAGCAGCAGCAGCAGATGCACAAGTTCTCCCATCTCTCTGCCTTCTCACACGCTTTTCCTTTGGTCTACTCTTTTCTTCTGTCTACTTTTTTCTACTCTTTTGTCTTGCTATTCCCCAGGCATCTGTTACTCATCCAGCAGGTCTCAGTGAAGATATCACCTTCTCCAGGAAGTCTTCCTTGACAATCTCTTGAGACTGGGCTAAGCTCCTTTTTTGCTTCCTTATCTCCCTCCACTTTCCTTACCATGACCTTCATTAGCCTATGCTATTAAGTGCCTATTTGCCTCTAAGTCTCTCTAACTAGAACAAGAGTTGCATGAATTCCCAAATACAAGGAAGATAAAGTGGGCCCTGTATTTTCACAGCTGTTCTCTGGGAGCTTAGTTCAATAAATATTTTTTGAATGAATGAATAAATGAATGAAGAACAAGCCACTTATTATTTGTTGATTTCTTGTATTTCCTCAGAATTACAACCGCCCCCCTGTGATGGCATTAGCCATCCCCATTGCAGTGAAATTCCTCCACAGAGGCAACAAGGAACTGTGCAGGAATATGTCCAACTACCTGTCCCTGGCTGCAATTACCAAGGCGGACCTCCTGGCTGATCACACCGAGGTTATAGTAAAGAGCATACTCCAAGGTATGGTGTAAAGGCTGAGCCTGGGGGTGTGTTTTAGGAGTCGTTTTAAAGTATTTTCATAAAACAGCTATGGTTTGTGGGAAATGAGACTTAAGTATTGAGAGGTACATTGCATTCTCTGCTTTGCTGCTAGGTGTCTGGATTTAAGGTTACTTGAATTGGGTGAGTCTGGGTCTCTTCACCAGGCAGGTGAATTCTTTAAACTCCTTAGATGAGTTGTATGCCATTCCATTCTCCAGGGGATCTTCCTGACCCAGGGATAGAACCTGGGTCTCCTGCATTGCAGGCAGATTCTTTACCAGCTGAGCCACCAGGGAGGCCCTTCTTTGTGCTTCTTTCCAACTCTATGGGTCTCATTTGGAGATGGTGTTTTCTGTGCCTCTGGTCATCTTGTCCGACTACCAACTGTGCAGAACCTGTCTGTACTGAGTGGACTGTGTTCCACTGCTCTCAGTGGCAGATGGAAAAGCTCATCATCTGAAGTTTTCCAAAAGTATGAAATGCCAAATGAAATACACCAGAGAATGTGTAAAGACTTCTTAAATGTGAACATGATTTGGAACTGATTTGTAATTGTTTTAAATACTATCATGGAGCATCAGATCAGGACATCTCTGTTAATGCTTTCACATTTGAATGAAAGAGATCAAGCTAGTCCAGTCAGAATATTCTCTTCTCTTGTGGTTTTTCCTTTGGTTTTAGATCTCTCAGAAACTTCTTTCTTTTGTGTGGTTTGGGATCAAAGAACAATATTTGGTATTATTTGATATGGACTCAAATATCCCCAGCCTCAAATGTCTGAAGTCCTTGAGTATCTTGGCCCAGCTTTGATTGCCACATGCCCCACATGCTCAAGTGGAGCATCAACTTTTTGGAAAGTGCTCTCACAGCAAGTATTTCTGAAAGTCCCCAGTATTCTCTTCTTGGTACAGCAGAGTGTGGTGATGTCCATGTGTACCACCCTGAGCCCACCAAACTCTGTGGCTATTACCATGAAGATCCCAGGAATGGACATGACCCCATTCTTCACTGCCTGGGATGGAAACCTCTGTCTCTTTGTGCTGCTACTACCCCTGAAATTTCAGAAGCCACTAGTCCTCAGTCCACTGTGGTAGCATGGGCCAGGATGCAGGATGGGAAGAACACCTGTCTTTCTCCTTGGTGTTACGTTTTGGTGGAGAGCCAGAGAAAGGTTGCTTGGCTCCCAGCGTCAAAGTATGACACTGAGTTTTCAGTAAAATATGTTGTTCCATTTTATCTAAAATTCTTTCTCTCTCCCCTAGGCTCAACTATTCGCCCAAGAGTCAGGCTCAGTTCAGTTCAGTCGCTCAGTCGTGTCCGACTCTTTGCGACCCCATGAATCGCAGCACACCAGGCCTCTCTGTCCATCACCAACTCCTGGAGTTTACCCAACTTATGTCCATCGAGTTGGTGATGCCATCCAGCCATCATATCCTCTCTCATCCCCTTCTCCTCCTGCCCCCAATGCCTCCAGGCATCAGAGTCTTTTTCAATGAGTCAACTCTTCACATGAGGTGGCCAAAGTATTGAAGTTTCAGCCTCAGCATCAGTCCTTCCAATGAACACCCAGAACTGGTCTCCTTTAGAATGGACTGGTTGGATTCTCCTTGAATCCAAGGGATTCTCAAGACTCTTCTCTAAAACCACAGTTCAAAAGCATCAATTCTTTGGCGCTCAGCTTTCTTCACAGTCCAACTCTCACATCCATACATGACCACTGGAAAAACCATAGCCTTGACAAGACGGACCTTTGTTGGCAAAGTAATGTCTCTGCTTTTCAATAGGCTATCTAGGTTGGTCATAACTTTTCTTCCAAGGAGTAAGCGTCTTTTAATTTCATGGCTGCAGTCACCATCTGCAGTGATTTTGGAGCCCCCAAAAATAAAGTCTGATACTGTTTCCACTGTGTCCCCATCTATTTCCCATGAAGTGATGGGACCAGATGCCATGATCTTCGTTTTCTGAATGTTGAGCTTTAAGCCAACTTTTTCACTCTCCTCTTTCACTTTCATCAAGAAGCTTTTTAGTTCCTCTTCACTTTCTGCCATAAGGGTGGTGTCATCTGCATATCTGAGATTATTGAGATATCTCCTGGCATTCTTGATTCCAGCTTGTGCTTCTTCCAGACCAGCGTTTCTCATGATGTACTCTGCATATAAGTTAAATAAGCAGGGTGACGATATACAGCCTTGACGAACTCCTTTTCCTATTTGGAACCAGTCTGTTGTTCCATGCCCAGTTCTAACTGTTGCTTCCTGACCTGCATATAGGTTTCTCAAGAGGCAGGTCAGGTGGTCTGGTATTCCCATTTCTTTCAGAATTTTCCACAGTTTATTGTGATCCACACAGTCAAAGGCTTTGGCATAGTCAATAAAGCAGAAATAGATGTTTTTCTGGAACTCTCTTGCTTTTTCCATGATCCAGCAGATGTTAGCAATTTGATCTCTGGTTCCTCTGCCTTTTCTACAACCAGCTTGAACATCAGGAAGTTCATGGTTCATGTATTGCTGAAGCCTGGCTTGGAGAATTTTGATCATTACTTTACTAATGTGTGAGATGAGTGCAATTGTGTGGTGGTTTGAGCATTCTCTGGCATTGCCTTTCTTTGGGATTGGAATGAAAACTGACCTTTTCCAGTCCTGTGGCCACTGCTGAGTTTTTAAAATTTGCTGGCATATTGAGTGCAGCACTTTCACAGCATCATCTTTCAGGATTTGAAATAGCTCAACTGGAATTCCATCACCTCCACTAGCTTTGTTCGTAGTGATGCTTTCTAAGGCCCACTTGACTTCACATTCCAGGATGTCTGGCTCTAGGTGAGTGATCACAGCCTTGTGCTTATCTGGGTCACAAAGATCTTTTTTGTACAGTCAGGCTAGTAACACATTAATCCTCCAGTTCTCAAAATACCTATGGCCCACCATGGACTAATGTACCAGACATTCCCAAGAAGAATTCTTAGTATCCACCCCTAGCCCCAGGCATCTGACCAGCCAGCCTAGTGGTCTGCCAGATGCGTCTGCCTAAACCCCAGCCGTGACAGTGGAAATTTATCACTCTACCTGTACTCCCTTCTGAAGACTTATTGATATCACTAGTACATATTATTCACGTCTCATTTTCTTCAGCTACAAGAATGAATTGCTAATTTCTCTTTATACATGATCTTAAATTTGCTAGAAGTCCAGGAAGGCAATTATGCTTTTTTTATCACCTTGGCTACATATTTGGTACAGATTTTATAGGAATTACAAACACTTATACATGCCACACATTTTAAAATCATGGTAGTTAGACTTGCAAGTAACTGATTTATGACGGAAAAACATTAAATTGTCTCTCTGTAGCAGCCAAGAACTTAGCTCATGTATTTGTTTTTTTAATTTTTTTGAAATGCACTTTCAATGACAAAGAAATCTTTTGAAACACAAAATACACTTTCTGAGTTCACTGCAAGTATTTGAAATAAACAAATGATTTAGTTGATTTGATCCGGCACTATGCAAACCATCATAAAATAAATGATAATTTAACCTATGAAAGGTTGGGACTGAATATTTCAGGGTTAGTTTTTTAGGACTGATGTGTCTGCAAGATACTGCAGTCACTCACACAAACCTATCAGACTTTGAGTTGCGAAACAGAAGGGATCTTGGTGTCTTTGAATAGTAAGTTTCCTGCTTTGCAAATCTGTGTATGTATACCCTGCTAAACATTGACATTTCTTAGTTTTCTCCCCTTTAGATCTTCCTCCTTGATTTATATTATCCTAATCCTTATTCTCCCATTTTTATACTTATGCAGAAAATGCTAAAGTGTTAGTTGTTTGATTTGATCTGAGTTTTTATAAGACTGGAATTATAAAATTCAGTTACCCAGGAAGTGCCTGAATTCCTACCAATTGTCATCCATTCAGTGATAACAATAATAATTGTAATAGCAGTAATAACTACAGTGGCTAGAATTTATTTCATGCTCCCTTTATGCCAAATGCTGAACTAAGCATTTTATACCAATTAAGTCATTTAATTCCCACAAGAATTCTTTAACCAAAGTCCTATTATTATCCCACTTACCAATTAGTTATATTTTAAGTAACAGAAGCCCAAGTATAAATAGTTTGATGATGAAAAAGAGGAAGAGAAGGAGGAGGAGGAGTCCCTTATTGGCACGCATGACTAAAAAAAATGCATTAGTATATCAGACTTCCCATATGGCTTGATTCAGGACTCAAATGTGATCCCCAAAGTCATTACTCAGTTCTGCTTCCTGTGGATTGCTTTCACTTTCATGTTTCATGTAATGGACCTCTCTGTCTTCCACTCACATTATCATGAATACCAGTTAAGAAAAAAATTCCATATCTCTGTTTGACCTGACATGGGCCACATGCCCATTTCTGAACCAATCCATCTTTGTTGCAGGGGCATATCATACTTCAACTGGCTGGACTTGGGTCGTGAGCCACCCTCAGAGCAGGAGTTCATAATAAACTGCAGCAGAACCACATGGATGGGGAGTAGATAACCCCCAAGTCCACTGTTGCTAACAGTGTTGTAAATTAATGCTGGGCAAGCGACTGAACTAAACTGAACTGAAGCCTTATATTCCTGGATTGGGAAGATCCCTGGAGAAGGGCATGGCAACCCATTCCAATATTCTTGCCTAGAGAATCCCATGACAGAGGAGCCTGGTGGGCTACAGTCCATAGTATCACAAAGCATCAGACACTACTGAAGTGACTTAGCAGCAGCAAGCCTTATATAAATGTTTATTTTTATTCCTTTATACATCTTAAGAGATTCAGTTCATTGCTTTGGCATGCCAAGATCTAACTGATAATGATCCTTTCATTTCAATATATCTGCAATTCTTCCAAAGTTCTTGCTGTCTGTAAATTTTATGAACAGAACGATTCTACCTTCTTTTTAAAACACTATTGAAAAGGTACATCCAATGCAGCTAGTATTCTTGCCTGGAGAATTCCATGGACAGAAGAGCCTGGAGGTCCATGAGGTCTCAAAGAGTTGGACATGACTGTTAGTTGCCTAGTTGTGTCGAACTCTTTGTGACCCCATGGACGGTAGCCCACCAGGCTCCTCTGTCCATGGAATTCTCCAGGCAAGAATACTGGAGTGGGTAGGCGTTCCCTTCTCAAGGGCATCTTTCCAACCCAGGGATCGAACCAGGTCTCCTGCTTTGCAGGCGATTCTTTACCATCTGAGCCACAAGGGAAGCCCAAATCAATCATAAGAGACTGTCAGATGGGCTTAAATATTTATCCCTGAAGGCTAGTTCCAAGCCAGTTTTTTGCTATTTCCCATTATTAATGATTGTATATAAGTTATACTGTTTACTTTTACATTAAATATAACTATGAATTCCTTTATTTAAATTCCTTAGATCTGTTTGTCTGTTTTGTGTTCTTTGAATTCTCCCAGTGAAAAAGAAATTGTAAAAGTCCTTCTTGGAGAGAGGATTAAAAGCATGACCAGAATGTTTTCTTTATTTGTGCTTGAGAGCTAAGGAGATAGAAAACCTGAATGTCCCTGTATCAAATAATTCTGTCAGCATTTTTAAGTCAGCCCACCAAAAAAAAAAAAAAAAAGAAGAAGGCTACTACATTTAGTACTATATGCAAATTAGAACAAATTTGAAATAAGTGATTACAGTCTTATCTAAACTTTTTCATATAATTGAAAAAGAAGTACATTCTCCAACTAATTTTATAAGGCAGGCATGAAAGTGAAAGTCGCTCAGTCAGGTCCGACTTTTTTCGACCCCGTGGACTGTACAGTCTGTGGAATTCTCCAGGCCAGGATACTGGAGTGGGTAGCCTTTCCCTTCTCCAGGGGATTTTCCCAACCCAGAGATCATACCCAGGTCTCTCGTATTGCAAGTAGATTATTTACCAGCCAAGCCACAAGGAAATAAGGCAGATTTAGCAGTGATATAAATACCAAAAGACAATATAGGAAAGAAAAATATAGACTCATCTTAGTTACGAACATAGATGCACATATCATAAATAAAAATTTTAGGAAAACAGTTCTAGCAATGCATAAAGAATTCTTAACATTCGTTGAGTTCTTGCTCTGTACCCGGTTTGGTTCAGTTCAGTCACTCAGTCATGTCCGACTCTGCAACCCCGTGGACTGCAGCACATGAGGCCTCCCTGTCCATCACCAACTCCCGGAGTTTACTCAAACTCGTGTCCATTGAGTCGGTGATGCCATCCAACTGTCTCATCTTCTGTCACCCCCTTCTCCTCCTGCCTTCAATCTTTCCCAACATCAGGGTCTTTCAAATGAGTCAGTTCTTTGCATCAGGTAGCCAAAGAAATGGAGCTTCAGCTTCAGCATCAGTCCTTCCAATGAATATTCAGGACTTATTTCCTTATTTCCTCTCACATCCATACATGACTACTGGAAAAACCATAGCCTTGACTAGATGGACCTTTGTTGGCAAAGTAATGTCTCTGGTTTTTAATATGCTGTCTAGATTGGTCATAGCATTACTTCCAAGGAGTAAGCATCTTTTAATTTCATGGCTGCAGTCACCATCTGCAGTGATTTTGAAATTAAAAAAAAATAAAGTCTGTCATTGTTTCCACTGTTTCCCTACTTATTTGCCATGGAGTGATAGGACCGGATGCCGTGATCTTAGTTCTCTGAATGTTGAGTTTTAAGCCATCTTTTTCACTCTCCTCTTTTGCTTTCATCAAGAGGCTCTTCAGTTCTTCTTTGCTTTCTGCCATAAGAGTGATGTCATCTGCATATCTGAGGTTATTGATATTTTTCCCAGCAATCTTGATTGCAGCTTGTGCTTCATCTAGTCCAGCATTTCTCATGATGTACTCTGCATATAAGTTAAATAAGCAGGGTGACAATATACAGCCTTGATGTACTCCTTTCCCAATTTGAAACCAGTCTGTTGTCCATTGTTCCATGTCCAGTTCTAACTGTTGCTTCTTGACCTGCATACAGGAGGCAGATCAGGTGGTCTGGTATTCCCATCTCTTGAATTTTCCAAAGTTTGTTGTGATCCATACAGTCAAAGGATGTAGAATAGTCAATAAAGCAGAAGTAGATGTTTTTCTGGAACTCTCTTGCTTTTTCATGATCCAACGGATGTTGGCAATTTGGTCTCTGGTTTCTCTGCCTTTTCTAAATCCAGCTTGAACATCTGGAATTTCATGATTTACATATTGTTGAAGCCTGGCTTGGAGAATTTTGAACATTACTAGTGTGTGAGATGAGTGCAATTGTGCGGTAATTTGAGCGTTCTTTGGTATTGCCTTTCTTTGGGATTGGAATGAAAACTGACCTTTTCCAGTCCTGTGGCCACTGCTGAGTTTTCCAAATTTGCTGGCATGTTGAGTGCAGCACTTTCACAGCATCATCTTTTAGAATTTGAAATAGCTCAACTGGAATTCCATCACCTCCACTAGCTTTGTTTGTAGTGGTGCTTTCTAAGACCCACTTGACTTCACATTCCAGGATGTCTGGCTCTAGGTGAGTGATCACACCATCGTGATTATCTGGGTCATGAAGATCTTTTTTGTACAGTTCTTCTGTGTATTCTTGCCACCTCTTCTTAATATCTTCTACTTCTGTTAGGTCCATACCATTTCTCTCCTTTATTGTGCCCATCTTTGCATGAAGTGTTCCCTTGGTATCTCTGATTTTCTTGAAGAGGTCTCTAGTCTTTCTCATTCAATTGTTTTCCTCTATTTCTTTGCATTGATCACTGAGGAAGGCTTTCTTATCTCTCCTTGCTATTCTTTGGAACTTTGCATTCAAATGGGTATATCTTTCCTTTTCTCCTTTGCTTTTTGCTTCTCTTCTTTTCACAGCTATTTGTAAGCCCTCCTCAGACAACTGTTTTGCCTTTTTGCACTTCTTTTTCTTGGGAATGGTCTTGATCCCTGCCTCCTGTACAATGTCATGAACTTCCATCCATAGTTCTGTACATGGTACTAGTCTTTTAACATAATTCTCCTAACAGCTTATGAGGGAGGAACTATTGTGATCTTCACTTTATAAAAGTTAAATTATCCCAGGAGAATGCAACCTAAGCATTTTGGAGAGCTTTCTGACACTGATTAAGAGGATATAATATGGATATAATTATTATTATATATAATTAAGGTTATAGTTAAGAAATATATATATATAGGCTTCCCAGGTGGTGCTAAGGTGAAGAACCCACCTGCCAATGCAGGAGACATAAGGGACTCGGGTTCCATTCCTAGATTGGAAAGATCCCCTGGAGGAGGGCATGACAACCCACTCCAGTATTCTTGGCTGGAGAATCCCATGGTCAGAGGAACCTGATGGGCTACAGTCTATAGGGTTGCAAAGAGTCAGACATGACTGAAGTGACTTAACACACACACATATACACACACTCTCCTTTTGTAAAATTCCAAGTCTGTTTATGATTAAAAAAAAAAAAATACCTCTCAGCAAACTAGCAATAGAAGGAAATATCCTTAATCTAATAAAGGATATCTACAAAAACCTACAACTGAAATCATACTTAATGGGGAAATGTTGAATGCTTCCCCCACTGAATTAATAATAAGATAAGGATATCCCTTGGGTGATTATTAAAAACATGTTTTCTGCTTAAATCATATAAGGTAATTTAATATTTTATAATATCAGAACCTTTTCAGAGTGGAAGATTTGTTTTTCAAAAGTCATGAATAATTCTTAAAACTTGTTCTTTGCCATGTGAAGATGCTTTGTTAAACCTGTCCAGTGTTGGAATATGAAAGCACAATAAATGCTTAGTGCAGCATGAATTAGCATATCTTTCACCTAGGAAGCAGACAATATAATTGGTGACCCCTGAAATAAGGGTATCTCAACTGTAACAGATTATTTGAGAGCCTAGAGGGAAACCCTTCCCAAATTTTGATTTGGAAGTCTGTAAGGAAATGCATACCACTACTATCAAAACTAAAGGTGGGCAGTGGCGTCCTTGCCTCTGCATTTCTGAATCAGAGGTCGGAATAAGGAATTTTGGCTCTCTGTCCATATGTGTTTCACATAGTCCTCTGGCACTAATCAGAGATGACCTCAAACGATTTGAAACTTAAGTCGAAAGTCTTTGGAAAGAAATATACTCTTGTCTCAGCAAGAGTCCAAATTCCTTTCCGACTTCTTGGCAATAGCTTGGAAAAGACTGTCCAGTTAATTATGATAAATTCACCTTATTTCTTTCTCAATGTGAGACCAGATTCAAACCACTGATTGGTAAGCTGTCTCAGAAAAATGGAGATAGAAAATTGACCTCCCATTTACTGTAGCAGTAATAATATGTACCATATAGGGTGGGTGTGAGCCTTACATAGATAGAGCCATTATGCTTTGCCCAGTGCCTGGCACGCAGTTCATCAGTGGCTACCAAGATTCTTCTTTTTATTCCCATCATCATAATCATTATCATTGTTATTGTCATCACTGTCTGTCATATACCAGGCCCATATTAAAAAATTAAAGGCAAATTCATAATCATTTGTGGAGTTCTGTAATCTCTGGGGAGATGATTAGCCATTAAAAATTCATGATGCAGTTATTTTTCAAGGAAAAGGTTTTAAGTTCACTGCATTACAGCTTGTTGAGGAAAAAACTGTATTAATCAAATATTGTAGAAAACAGGCTACTAAAGTAATTCTCATTAAGAATATTCAACCTGAACATTAATACATATAAGGAAATATTAAATTTTATGCTATAAAAATCAGTACAAATGTAGATCAAGAAATAGAGAAACATCTTGAATCAGAAAAGAATGTTTTCTGAATTGTTAACCAGGTCTTAGACCTGATGCATGTCAGAGTTTGCACCTTCCTGACTTCACCAGCAGATGTTGCTGTAAAGTAGAATAAAGCCTACACAGTTATGAACATCCATGGGCCAAGCTCTGAGAGTAACTTACCCACAATGGAAAGGAATCTTTGTATTTGTTTGTTTGTATTTTTGTTCACTTATTTTCTGTTAAATCCACTGGGAACAACTTGGAAAAACATTTTTATGGTAACTATTTCATTTCAAAAATTATTTCATGGTTTATAAAACATTTTTAGATACATTATCTCTCGTTATTTTATTTTTATTATACCCCTTCAGCAAGTTAGGCAAGTGCTGTTATCCCCAATTTCTTGGCTGACTTGAGACTCATAAAGATCAATTGGCAGGCCTACATCATCTAGTTAGTGAATGATAATGCTAGGATCTGAATGCTGTGTTCTTGACCCCAAGCCCAGGAAGCTTTCTTCTATACTCTGGATTTATAAAACAGAATACAAGGATCATCAATCTGAGTTTTCAAGTTCACTGAATCAAGGAATATATAAGTGAACACACACAATTACTTTGACCAAGATTTTTAACTTTTTGAGTGCTATTTCTTAGTGGCTACAATACAGCTCTAGAAACATTTGGCCTTAGTTAGCTTCTCAAAGAGCTTTCTAATATAAAATTTAACAAGAGATGAAATAAAAATCAATGATAATTTCTTCTTTGTTTGATAATCTGTTTATTTAGGTGAAGTTAATTGAGTATAATAAATACCTAGCTCTAAGATTCTGTAATGTATACTTAATAGTCAACTGTTCTGGATATATTTTAAGGAATTAATACTTGATTAAAAGCCAACTCATGCATATCAAAGGAAACTGTAAACAAGGTAAAAAGACAACCCTCAGAATGGAAGAAAATAATTTCAAATGAAGCAACTGACAAAGGAGTAATCTCCAAAACATACAAGCAGCTCATGCAACTTGATATCAGAAAACAAGCCAGTCAAAAAATGTGCAGAGGACCTGAACAGACATTGCTTCAGAGAAGATACACAGATGGCCAACAAACACATGAAGAGATGCTCAACATCACTACTTATTAGAGAAATGCAAATGGAAACCACAATGAGGTATCACCACACACCGGTCAGAATGGCCAGCATCAAAAAATCTACAAACAGTAAATGCTAAAGAGGATATGGAGAAAAGGGAACCCTCTTGTACTGTTGGTAGGAATATAAACTGATACAGTCACTATGGAGAACGGTATGAAGATTCCTTTAAAAACTAGGAATAAAACTATCATATGATCTGGCAATTCCACTACTGGGCATATACCTGAGAAAACCATAATTCAAAAAGACACGTGTACCCTAATGCTCATTGCAGCACTATTTACAATAACCAGGACCTGGAAGCAACCTAGATGTCCACTGAGAGATGAATGGATAAAGAAGTTGTGGTACAAATTGTCCACAATATACAATATATGAAATATATGTTGTATAAAATGTTACCAAGCCATAAAAAGGAATGAATTTGAGTCAGTTCAAATGAGGTGGATGAACCTAGAGCATGTTATACAGAGTGAAGTAAGTCAGAGAAAAACAAAAATAGTATATTAATGCATATACTACTACTACTAAGTCACTTAAGTCGTGTCCGACTCTGTGTGACCCCATAGACGGCAGCCCACCAGGCTCCCCCGTCCCTGGGATTCTCCAGGCAAGAACACTGGAGTGGGTTGCCATTTCCTTCTCCAGTGCATGAAAGTGAAAAGTGAAAGTGAAGTCGCTCAGTTGTGTCCAACCCTCAACGACCCCATGGACTGCAGCCTTCCAGTCTCCTCCATCCATGGGATTTTCCAGCCAAGAGTACTGGAGTGGGGTGCCATTGCCTTCTCCTATTAATGTGTGTATATATATATATATATATATATATATATGAAATCTAAAAGAATGGCATGGATGGTCTTATTTGCAGAGCAGGAGTAGAGATGCAGATGTGGAGGACTGTCTTGTGGAAACAGAGGGAAAGGAGACGGTGGGACAAACCTAGAGTAGCATTGATGTTCATACACTACTGTGTGTAAAATAAACAGCTAATGGGAGGCTGCTGGACAACATAGGGAGCCCAGTCTGCTGCTCTGTGATGACCTAGAGGGACGGGATGGGGGCTGGGATGGGAGGGAAGAGGTATATATACACTTATACCTGATTCTTATTGTTGTACAGCAGAAACCAATGCAACATTGTAAAGCAGTTATCCTCCAGTTAAAAAAATTTTTTAAGCCGACTCACATTGCAACAGACAAGGAAAATATATCAACTCTATCCTGTAAGTTACTATCTTTGCAAAAATATTGCTCTACTGCTGTACATATATATGTACTAGAGTGGCAGAATGGCAAACTGTGACAGTTTGCCTGGAACTGAAAGATTTCCTGGGACTCTCAGTACTAAAACTGGGTTGCTCCTAGGCAAACCAGGACAGTTGGTCACTCTAGCATACACACACAATGTTTTATATTTTGTAAGTGTAATGTTCAGTTCAGTTCAGTCGCTCAGTCATGTCCGACTCTTTTAATGTATTATGTATTAATTATACACATATTTTTCTTTGAATGACGTGCATGATTCTTTTATTGTGCTATAATAAGATGCCCTCAGTAACCATCCTGGTGAGTGACTCTTTGCCAATGTGCTAGACTAAGCCAGCATGCTGATATTTCTTTTTAGATATTTTATCTCAGTTTCATGCATTTCTTATTTCCTCCTTTTCTTGACACTGTGTATTCTAAAATTCATTAAATACTATTAGTGTAAATAAAAAGTTAGCCAGCTTCCTGAAATTTGTAAAATGTATTTTGTACAGGTAGTCTATCAGTATTTTGAAGGAATAAAGTGCTTGGTCTTCTTTATTAAAAAGAAAAATTGCTCCACTGGATCAGGATTAGATTAAGTGATCAACCAATAGTGGACTGAAGAAGATAAAAGTATATGTGTATTTTTTTTTTTTTTGTACCAGAAGTACAGGGACAGGCAGCCTAGGGCTGTCAAGACAGGATCATAATATTAAAGACCTAAGCTTATTCTATATTGTTGTGCTAAATCTAAGATGTTTGCTGAAATTCTAGCCATTTCTACCATATTCTAATCAATCAATTCCCTTTAATAGAGGAAGAGATAGGGAATCACATTCAGTATTTCACCATCAGCCAGAATTTAGTCATTTGACCACGTCTAGTTTTGCACTTGATATTGGAAAATTAAAACTTTACTCCAAGTGGTCATACATACCATTAAAAAATCAGAATTCTGTTTCTTACGTAAAAGAGGGAAAATAGATAGAGGGAACAATTGGAAGTCTTTAAAATACTCAGATTGAGTGTAGATGAAATTTCTACTTTTGTAACCCAGTGGTTGCTTATTTTTTTCCAGTTTGTTTCTTCTCTGCCTTCAACATGTTATTCCTGTTAAAAATTTTAAAGTTCCCTTACATTTAACTTAACAGCATATGAGTTTGCATACCTCTTGGCCGGCATCATTTAGGGTCTCTTTCCAATGTGGAAAGGAATTGCAAGCATGCCTAACTCTCTGCTGAAGGCTTGGTCAAGTATTTCCTCCTCTAACATTTGGAATCATATAGACAGTGGCTAATCAGGGACTTGCATATGACCATTGTGCCTGAAATCTTGAAATATGTAATCTCCAAGGCTCTGAGACTGACTTGTGACCACAAACTTGGGAATGATTTTCTTTGAGACATTTCAGCTTGGTTTTGTGAGTCTCACAAGAAGTGTGAAGCTATGCAAATACCTTGAATATCTTCAAAGATTCCTGCTGCTGCTGCTGCTGCTAAGTCGCTTCAGTCGTGTCCGACTCTGTGCGACCCCAGAGACGGCAGCCCACCAGGCTCCCCTGTCCCTGGGATTCTCCAGGCAAGGACACTGGAGTGGGTTGCCATTTCCTTCTCCAATGCATGAAAGTGAAGAGTGAAAGTGAAGTCGCTCAGTCGTGTCCGATTCTTAGCGACCCCGTGGACTGCAGCCCACCAGGCTCCTCCGTCCATGGGATTTTCCAGGCAAGAGTACTGGAGTGGGGTGCCATTGCCTTCTCCGCAAAGATTCCTAGATTTATAGAATTTCACTACTAAAAGATACTACATGTTCAACCCCCTCCTTTTACTGAGAAATTCCAGAGTTAAGTAGCCTAAGGTCTAGGCTGTTTTAGTTTCTAAGTCATGTCCAACTCTTTTGCAACCCCATAGACTATATAGCCCACCACACTGCTCTGTCCACGGGATTTCCCAGGCATGAATACTGGAGTGGGTTGCCATTCTGCAGGAGATCGTCTTCTGCATTGGCAGGCAGATTCCTTACCACTGAGCCCCCAGAGAAGCCCAAGGACCAGGCTAGTTCATTACAAAATGTGGTTTGCTAATTACTATTGGTTCTCTTCTCCAAACCTCATGAACAGGAGATGACTTGTGGCTGTTCAGGCCCTATCTTTAGGCAGACACATCATCACCATGGTTCTACTACATTTCCTACTGATGTTCAGAAATGGCTTTGAGATGTTGCACTATCAGCCCTTGCATGGCCTCCACAGGAGGAGAACATTAGTGTGGTAGGGAGTTACATCCCCATCTACAGGATGACGGGCCTTGACTGTCCTCTCCTTTATGCATAAGTAAGAGAATGGGATATGTGTTAAGGGCAGAAGTCATTGTTTCTTTTCCACATTTTAGATCTCCCTTATAATAGTCCTGTGCATCCCAGGTGGCTCAGTGGTAAAGAATCCACCTGCCAATGCAGGAAACTCGGGTTCAGTCCCTGAGTGGGGAAGATCCCTTGGAGAAGGAAGTAGCAATCTATTCCAGTATTCTTGCCTGGGAAATCTCATGGACAGAGAAGCCTGGTGGGCTACAGTCACTGGGGTCACCAAAGAGTCAGTCAAACTTAGTGACTAAATAACAACCCCAATAAGAATCCTCAGTCATCTCTTGCAGGCATCATGTGAATCTGAGAATTTTGATAATTCATACTTTCTTTCCATGTATACATGGGACAGAAAGTTGTGTATGTTCACAGCATTATCAAGTTGGAAGGGATCATTTCTTCAATTCCTTGATTTCTCAGCTGAGAAAACTAAAACCCAGAGAGATGAATTGACTTAGCTATGATCATCTTTCTTGCTTATGACTTATAGAAAGCCAATGCTTAAAACAATTCTATAGTTTGTTTCTAACAATATTGTTGTTGTTTAGTCACTAAGTTGTGTCCAACTCTTTTGTGACCCCCATGAACTGTAGGCCGCCAGGCTCCTCAGTCCATGGGATTTCCCAGGCAAGAGTATTGGAGTGGGTTGCCATTTCCTTCCCCAGGGGAATCTTCCAACCCAGGAATCAAACCCAAGTCTCCTGCACTGCAGGCATATTCTTTACCACTGAGCCACCGGGGAAGCACCTCTAACAATACTAACCATTACTATTCACATAGTAGGTTAGCATCTGAAAACTAGTGTTTGCTTTAGATAAAAAAATGAGAAGTGTGGATTTGCTTCCAGACATTTTAAATATATACTTAGATGACATGGACTAGTTTTATAAAATATTTTATTTACAGTAAAGCTTTACAAAAATAGTCTTAATAAAATTAATACAAAACCATTTTACAATATAACTTATATAACTATCTCCTCAAAAAAATGACATTTGATTATAACACATAAACTACATTTGTATTTGTTAAGTCACATTGTAGTATAAATATGTTTTATCATCATTTTTTCATAATAAGGCCTATACCAATGAACAATGGACAACAAATTTTATTATTCTTCCAATGTAAAATTCATCTCTGGCCAAAATGAAATTAACCAAAGAAAAGTAAAACAATTGTCCTTCTGTTCATTCATACAGTCCTTTTTAATTATTGGAGAGTTTATCTGACAAAGACATAGCATTAATCTGAAAGCACCATGGCATAAAATCTAGTAACAATATCCCCAAAAGCCTTCTCCAGTCTCCCTTTCAACTGTTTACTCAGTATTTTGCCAAGATAAATAAAGATTGATCTCAACTCTCTCCTTCATTAATCTCAAGTGTTCTTAATATGCATTCAGGTTTTTAGACCTTCCCAACTGGCATATGTTTAAGATGCGAGTTTATTTCTTTGGCTTCAAGTAGAGTTTCACAGCCCTTAATAAACATACTGTGCTCCTCCGTGGGGCTGAATCTCTGTGACTCCCCACCCAACCACATTGCCCCGGATGTGACAGGACTCTGCTCCTCCGGCCTCTCTTATCTCTTCGTTACTGAGAACACCATCCCAGATATTGAAGCCTGTGAGTCTGCCAGAGAAGGCTAATGTTTCATCAAAGCCACCACCCACGCAGCAGCCATTCTTTTCTTGCCCAATCTGCAGGATTCCCCCCTCAGGAACAACATGACCTGTGGCCATATCAACAGCAGTGGCCACCGAGTCACCATTTACCCACAAGGCCATGTGCCCTTTCTTTGAATCCCAGGTGCTGCACAGATGGGTCCACGTTCCTAGGGAAATCACAGCATCAGCGACCAGTCTGTTTTCCTCTCCACCCACCACAAGCATTATGGACCGATAGCTGAGGTACAGCTGGATCTCATATGGATTCCTCTTTGTGCCATAAGAAAACAGGACTGTTTTGTTTAATACTTCTGTGGCTTTGACCCAAATGCAGGCACTGAAAGTCTCGAGTTTCATTGGTGTCACCGGATGCACGCTTGCAAAAATCTTCTTGGAACGCATGGGGAATAAAATGGCTGTTTCACAACCTAGAGTGGCAAGAAAGTAAGAATATGAGAGAAAATACAAATTCATTTTGAAATGATTCTGGCAGTTAGGTATTTTAGGATGGGCCTTTTAATGACTACAACTGAAAACTACATGCAGCAATATGTTATGACTTGAGGGGCCCAAGTGTAATCTCTATAGTACAAAGAAAACAGGAATAAGGAAATCCAGCTGTCTCATTAAGGGAAGCATTTAAATGGAAAAGAAGGCACACAGAGAAATAGTGAAACTGGGTTTGAACTTGGGTACTTGGCCACCTGATGCTAAGCCCTGACTCACTGGAAAAGACCCTGATGCTGGGAAAGGTTGAGGACAGAGG
This sequence comes from Bos indicus x Bos taurus, assembly GCF_003369695.1. Taxonomy (NCBI): domain Eukaryota; kingdom Metazoa; phylum Chordata; class Mammalia; order Artiodactyla; family Bovidae; genus Bos; species Bos indicus x Bos taurus. The sequence continues at coordinate 109,588,186 of NC_040076.1, forward strand.
GTGAAGGGAGTGACAGTGGATGAGATGGTTGGATGGCATCATTGACTCAATGGACATGAGTTTGAGCAAACTCTGGGAGACAATGAAGGACAGGGAAGTCCAGTGTGCTGCAGTCCATGGGGTCGAAAGAGATGGACATGACTTAGCAGCTGAACAACAACAACAATTCTGGCTGCAGGAGCCATAACCCTAACCAGCACACTGCACTGCCTCTTAGTGGTAGAAGAACCTCTGGATTTGGCTAAAAGAACTGGAATTCAGTTTGTTTTACTACTAGCAAGCTGTATAGCTTTTGATGAGCCCTACAGTCTCTCCAGGCTTAACAGTTATCTGTCAAAGGCTCTTCCCTTCTCCTTCTAAATTCTGCAAGTCTGTAAGCAACAAGTATGTAACATTTGAGAAGAACTTTGTAGACCAAGAGTGAGAAAAGTTGGTCAGTCATGTCCACTCTTTGTGATCCCATGGACTGTAGCCTACCAGGCTCCTCCGTCCACAGAATTTTCCAGGCAAGAGTAGTGGAGTGGGTTGTCATTTCCTTCTCCAGGAGATCTTCCTGACCCAGGGATCAAACCCAGGTCTCCCACATTGCAAGCAAACACTTTACCCTCTGAGCCACCAGGGAATACTTTGTAGACCAAAGATATGCTTAAAAATTCTTTGTCCAAATGCTTACAAGTACTATGTAAGCCCTAACAGAAAATCTTTAAGGAAGAGTGAATTCTTCCAAGGGGCCAGATGGAGGACATATTTCCACTAATACACACTTAGAAGGAGACTTTCAAACTTGAGGGGTGGGAGCTCCCACCTCTGTCCATCTCCAGGTCACATGGCCTGTATGGGAGCTAAAGATGCTGAAGTGAAGACCTTTCAAGTGTCTCTGGGAAATAATATGCTAAAAGCTTTAATAAGTGAGCTCTGCCTTGTGCTGAACTCAAATATATACATATAAAAGACCAATGAAAGAATTTTTTAAAAATCTAAGTTAGGGCTTGGAAAAGGAAATGGCAACCCAGTCCAATATATTCTTGCCCGGAAAATCTCATGGACAGAGAAGGCTGGTGGTCTACAGTCCATGGGGTCACAAAAGAGTTGGACATGACTTAGCGACTAAACAACAACAAAAATTAGAGCTAAGTATTCACTTTATAACAACCTTTTAAGGAAGATTTACCATAAGATAGCTTTAAAAAGCAAATTCCCAGAGCATTTGAAGACTAAGGGGTAAATAAGACTTGCAGGAACCAAATGTCCATTTGAAGTGTGGTAAACTAAGTTAACCGTCTACAAGTGGCTGAAAGGTGGGCTCCAACCCAGAAAAATTAAGCAGATGGACCTTATCCTTTTGAAATAGTCAAAGAAGATATTGAGGTTCAGAAAATCCTATAAAAGTAACCATCACACTAAAGCACAAAATTGGTCCTGCCATACTTTGGTATTAACTTTTTCCCTGAATAATTTGAATTTCTAAAGATTTTTTAAAATCAATTTTTAATGAGGCTTGATTCTTTTTGAAAATGAGATTGGTAGATGCATACTTTTCTAGCTGTTATTTAAATCCAACAAAGATCATGGAACAAAAGATCACCATATGCTTGGGCATTTTAGATATTGTCTAATGTTTCAGTAAAACAGTGTTCAGAGAGAGCGCCTACTGCAATCTAATTAACTGATTTCCTGTTTAAATCAGCCCCGTCAGTCAGGATTGCATTCCAAAGCCTTCCTTGATTGCCTCTCAGAGACCCAGCTTCCCCTCTAGGCTGCACTGGTTATGTAAGTTCAATGAGTAGAACTGCATGTTGGCAAGTTTTTTCTGTGGCTTCTTTTGGGGGTCGGTGATTGAGACCCTTGATATGTCTTTAAAATGTCAGAAACTCTCGCATGAAATGGCTTTTAACTAATAGGTTTTTTCTGATTATATTATCAAAGACCAAACAAAATTAAAACCAGGTTCTGAAGAGGCTGACAACTGAATGATTAGGAATCCCTTAGGAGCCAAGCTGGCAGGAAACCAAGAGAGGAAAAATCAAAGCATGTGGGTAAATATATGAATGGATGTAATAAGAATTAACACTTTTGAATTCAGAAATGCATCCTTCTTCTGCTCTAACTGGTATGCAGAGGTGGAGGTGAAAGTTAGCATAACTCTTCAGTTTTCCCAGTACATGATATGTGCAGTGATTTTACATGGTTTGCAAAAGACAAGAAATTTAATCCATTAAAACTGCCAGAGAATTATAGTTTGTCCTGTCACTTATACTAAGGATCTATTGTATGTTTATTTTATGATTTCCCCCCCTCTAAAGCCCTACTTTAAAAAACATGCTCTGTACTGATAAACAGTCCTCAATTATTTAGGAAAGACTGGTATTTTGGTATCATATCTGCAATTTTAAATGAAAAATGCTCTCACATATGCTTGATTCTACCTCCTACCCCATATAGTAAGAGTTGCTTTATTGGACATAAAAGGTGTAATTGTTTTCTGTTCATAAGTTGCTTATGAACAGGGAAAAGTGTATGTTATATTTTCTTACCTAGAACATGGGTTTTCTAATATAACCCACAAATGATTGTTATAGCACCATTTCTTAGAAATTCTGACTTTTTATAAAGGAGTGTTATTTGCTCCAAATCTTCTCTATATTTCCTTAAGGCATCTTTAAAATGTATTATTTCGGGCCCACATATGTTTGGAAGTTCACTAGTATCACATGGGACTTTGACAGGTTGCATCTGGTTTGAACTGCCTCTCTTCTGTTTCACCCTGATCCTCCACATCCCTGGAGGTACTGCCTGGATGCCAACTAGCTCCTACATCTGACTGTTCCACTGTGGATCCCTCAGCTGCTGGTTTATTCCAAACTTCACACCCTTGGAGCTCACTCTGGAGCTCATTTCACAGACCCTGGGGGCTCAGGGCAGGGGGCCTTGGGAGATCAGATTCAACCTCGAGTCTCTTGTTTGGAACTGGTAGGGAGAAGGGGCCAGCCCAGGGACTGGAAAACGTTCCTTAAAATTAGGCTGGGTCCTGAAATAGCGCGGGGAACCAGAGCTCCCTTAAAGACAGAGGCAGGCTAAAATTAGAAGAAGTGGAAATCCCTAACGGAGGGAAGCTGGACATTGAGAGCAGTCACTCTTATAACTGGCCAATAGAGTTTCTCTAATGCCTGGTCCGATCAAGTGTCAGTCTGGAGGCCCTTGAGGTCTATTTCAAGACTGTGATGGTTACCTACACAGCTATCTTCTGGGTTCCTCACAACTGAAGACTGACTACTTTTGAAAGCAATTTTCCCGCCTTTTATGATGTATCTGAGCTCTGTGACCCGCATGCTGAAACAGAAGGGTGTGAGCCAGTGTGTTTCCTCACACTAAAGCCTCCCCTTAGAGGCTTGGTTGGCTTACTCGGTTTCCCGCAACTCGCGCTTTGAAAACGAAGCCGCGCAGGGATCCCCACCAGTCCCCGCGTCCTTACCTGCCGGCAGCCAGCGGCTGGCTGCCCAGCCCTGCACAGCTCGGAGATCGGCCCTCGTCCGCCGCAGCTCCTCCAGCACCGCGCCCAGGGCCCGCCCCGCCTCCTCCTGCGGTCGCAGCGCCCCAGCATCTTCCAGGCGCGCCAGCCGGCGGCCAGCATCGCGGCTCGCCTGCAGCAGGTCGTCCAGCGCCCGGGCCAGCCTGGTCTCGGAGGGGGCCTCCGGCCCGCACAGCTTCTGCAGGCTTCCCTCCAGCCGGCCCAGCTCGGCCTGCAGCTTCTGCAGCTCGCCCCGGAGCATGACGTCGGTGGCCTGCAGCAGCATGCCCTCCCGCATCTGCGAGTTCTCCAGCATGGTGAAGAGCTTGTCCCACTCAGAGGTCTCACGACTGCAGTCGCACGGCGTGGCTAGAGCGGGGAACATACACGCATTACAGACCTGAACCTCCCTCGGGTGTTCTTTGTGAAATGCCGACCTCCCTCGAGGTCGCCAAGTGACAGCCCGTCCCCAGTACCCCCTTCCCTTTAAGGAAACCTGCAAAAACCTTGCAAGTTTATAAGTTGAACTCGATGAAATTGCCGTTCATGGAGCTCAAAACAGGCGAATACCGGCGATTTCATACAATCCGACCCATTACGTATCTGAGAGAAGTAACTTTATGAAACCTCCTTTCCTGACATGCTTTTCTCTTTTGCAAAACTCTTTTTTCGTTGTTGTTGTTTATTGCATTGGCAACAAAATATATGTATAATACTTAGACCTAAGGAGGTAGATATGTAGTTAAGGGTTAGCAGAGAAACAGTAAAAATGAACTTACGGTCCTCAGTGGGATGGAGTCCATTGTCTATTTCGTTGTCCAAATTCACATACATGAGCTCATAATCATCTGAGTTCTCCGCCGACACTGCAGACCAGAGCGCACAAAACAGAATCACAGAGATATGCATTGCTGGAGAGACGACGTTCTTCCCACCGCTGTCGGGAGGGGACGAGGCAAGAGGCTCTCAAAGTGCAGAAGGAGCGGAGGAGAGTGCGAGTGAGAGGCAGGAGCTGAGAGCCCTTAATAAATGCTGGGGAAAGTCTGAATGGGGATGAATGAGTAATGCCAGTGGCACTGCCTTAACGGGAGTTCCCCAGATTTGGGGGGGAGGGCTGGGGGAAAGGAGGGTGAAGGAGATGTGGGGGACGTTGCACAATAGTAAACCACAAAGGTTTACAGTACAGTCAGATTAACCGGAGGAGGGTTAGAGGGGAAGGAAGGGGGAAGACAGGGCTAGGACTGTCTCCCCCTGGGGATTAGTTGTTGTAACTTGAATTGGTAGTACTGAAGGATGAGAGGGAGAGGAGAGGGATTAGGGGAATAGAGATTTAGGGAATAGATTCAGCAGACGTAGAGGTGTGAAAGCAAGAGCATCATCCCAGCATTTTGTGTGTGCTCTCATTATTTCACAACCCTTTACGCATAGAAAACATTTTTTCACTTTTTCTTTGTGCAGTTTTACAGGTCTAAGATGTGAAAGTTACTTTCTGATTTCAAGATAAACCAACACAGTAAGAATTTGTATGCTTCTAGAAGCCAAATCCATTCCAAGGAATTCCATCTTTAATCCTTCTGGAGTTACAACTATACTTTTATAAACATACTTTTTAATGAGAAGCACAGCAAAACTAATAAACCTAAAATAAGGAGGAGTTGGGGGAAAGGAATAAGCTGATTTTTAGGGTGTTTCTTTTCATAATCTATTGTGTGGGTATCTTATTTCACTAGCCTCAGAGTCAAAGATTATGTTTTTAAAGTAAATTTAGGGATTCCTGCTTCTGCCAGTATATGGAGATCTATATAAGTTGAAAATTCTGCTGAAAAAAAAAACCCTAGAAATGTGTTTACATTTGAATAATAATTAAAAACTTTAAATGTACAAATAAGTTCCCCATAAAGTAAGGACAATATCCAGAGGCCAAGTGTGCTAAGTCGCTTCAGTCATGTCCAACTCTTTGTGACCTTATAGACTGCAGCCCCGCTAGTCTCCTCTGTCCCTGGAATTTCCCAGGCAAGAATACTGGAGTGAGTTGCCATGCCTTTCTCCAGGAGATCTTCCTGACCAAGGGATTGAACCCACATTTCTTATGTCTCTTTCATTGGCAGGCTGGTTCTTTACCACCAATGCCACCTACCCAAAGAGAGGGAACCAAAAACTGGTCAGTGAGCCCATGAGCTGAATCTAGAGCCCCCCTACACACACACACACACACACACACACACACACACACACATCAGGGGAGGTGAAGGGGGAAGAGATGTTTCAGTTCTGTGTTAACCAAGTGTTAAGGGCCACAAGGCTTAGGTCAGGGTGAGGAGTTAACTGACTAGATTTCAATAGATATAGCCCCAGTCCTTACCCTAGCACAGAAATGAGAAGTAAGCCTGTCTCTCTTTGACTGAACTCTACAAGGTCCCTAAGAGTTTGTGACTTTGGTCCTGCCCTTATACATGTTCGAGACACAAATGTGTACTATCTGCCACAGTAAAAATAAATTCATAATAAAAAATATTTAAATGTAGGAGGAAACAATCTACCATAAATGAGAACCAGCAGAAACCAAAAGGCATTGGACACCCCTCCCTCAAGAATTTCATTTATTTAAAATATCAGCTAGAAACTGGAAAATAAGTGTGTTTAAAATGATTTAAGATCTGCAAGAAAGAATTGGAAACCTGAAAAAAGAAAAAGACAGTGTCAAAAGAAGAAGAATAGGCCTATTACTTAAAGAATCAAATATAACCTTGAGTTAAAAAATTAATTGAAATTTTTAAGAAATTAAAGGAATGGCAAAGCTGAAGAGAGTATTAAGGAACTGGAAGAAAGATCTAAGAAAATAAATCTAAAGTCCTTTCATTGTTCAGGGTAGCAAAATTAATTTTTCTTTGTTCAAGTATGTTTATCTTTCAAAGGACAGCCACCAAAACCAAGAGGAAATAAAATGACCAAATAGAAGGAATAGAGTGAAGTAAAAAAAATTTTTGAGCTGTTCAATAGAAAGTAGTAAAGAAGGGAAGAAAAGCATAGACAAAGCAAGATAAATAAAAAGCACATGTGGCAGTGGTTTAGTTGCTAAGTCACATTAGACTCTTGCAACCCCACGGACTGTAGTGCACCAGGTTTCTCTGCCCATGGGATTCTCCAGGCAGGAATACTGATTGCCCTTTCTTTCTCCAAAAAGCACCTGTAATGTAAAAATAAATCCAAATATACCTAATACTATAAATACTAATCACTAAATATTAATGAAACAAACATTCCAGTTAAGAGACAAAAGTTGTCAGGAATATTTTTAAAGTCCAGTTCTACGTCACTTATAAGATCACACATAAAACACAAGAATCTAGAAACCTTGAAAGCAAAATATTTAAAGGTGGTGAGAGAATAGACCAAACAAGGGCTATTCAGAAAAGCTAGCATAGCTGTATTAATATTAGTCAAAAATAGACTTTAAGGCAAAGAGAGTAATGAAATTATGATGAAATAAATAATTTGCCAGGAAGATACCTCAGAACTATCTAGTAACATCGTTTCAAAAAAATACGCCAATATTGACAGACTTATAAGGAAAAATTGGTAAACCCACAGTCATAAAGGCAGATTTTCACATACTTCTTGCAATTGATAAATCCATTTCTGTCACAACTGATGATTAAAATGCTAAAAACTTCAAAAGGATATAGAAATGTGTATAATTTAAAATTTGATATAATGAAATGTATAGGACATTGCTCAGAAAGTTTGATAAGCAAGTTCTACCGTGCAAGGAACACATAATTCCCATTTTATATTAACTGCCTCTGAGAATGGAGTGTGCAGGAGTGCACTAAATTCTTTTTATATGTCTAGTAAGGATGATACTAAAAAAAAGACAAGGTCCATACAAGAAAGGAAAACTGCAAGTCAGTCTCATTTAAGAATATAGATGCAGAAGCTCTAAATGAAGTATTAGCCAAAGAAATCCAGAAATACATGCTTTCAGTACATCATACCAAGTTGAGTGTATTCCAAGAGTGCAAGATTGATTAAACATTAGCATACTCATTCATTTACGACAGTAACAATTTAAAAGAGAAATCATATGGTCATATGGACAGATGCAGAAAAGTCAATTAATAAAATTTAACATTCATTCATGTTCAAACTAGGAAAAAGACAGGAACTTAAACTGATAAAATATAAATACCAAGAATATGTAGAAACATATACATACATTATGATGAATCCTTAGAAGCATACTCTTTAAAAACAGGAATTAGAAAATGATATCAGGACCTGGTTCTACTCATCAAAGTGTTGGAGGTCCCAGCTGGTAAAGTAGGACAATAAAAGAAACTTAAGGAATATTACAAAGTTGTTACTTATTATCATTTGATTATTTTTCTACAGAAAATCTTGAGACTCCATTAATAAAAAAAAAGAACTAAACAAGTTTTGCTGGATGAAAGATCAGTGTACAAAAATTTATTGATTTCTTAATATAGCAGATAAATAGAAAACATCTTTAAAAAACCAAAAACTTCCATTTCAATAGCAACAACAACTATGGAATACCTAGGAATCAATTTAATAAAAGATAGACAAGACACAGCTAATATCACAAAACTTTAGAGATATCAAAAAAGTTACACAGAAGAATATATCATGTTCTTGTTTCACAGAGATGTCAGTTATCCCAAATTAGTCTATATATTCAATGTGAAAAATAATCCTAACCTAGCTTTACAAGGAAGTTGACAAAGTAATGGCAAAATGTATATAAAGTAGCCAAGAGGAATTTGAAGCAGAAAATGAAGAAATAAGAGGAATCGGAAGCAGAAGATGAAGAAACTTGTCTTGTGAGGTAAAATGACTTATTATAAATTGCAATTAAGAAAATGTATAAAGGGCTTCCTAGGTGACTCTAGTGGTAAAGAATCTACCTGCCAATGCAGGAGACATAAGAGACGTGGGTTTGATCCCTGGGTCAGGAAGATTTCCTAGAGGAGGAAATGGCAATCCATTCTGGTATTCTTGCCTGGAGAATCCCATGGACCAGAGGAGCCTGGTGGGCTGCAGTCTATATGGTCATAATGAGTCAAACACGACTGAAGTGACTTAGCAGACATAATTGGTGAAGGTATGATAAATAACCAGACCCATATACATGGGAAACTTTATATATGAAAGAAGTATCACAAATCAGAAGGGAAACAGTTGGTCACTGAATAAATTGATCTGAGACAATTGTTTATATACACACACACATATATAAATTTATAATTAGATCCCTTCCTTATATACACAAAAATAAAATCCAGATGATTAAGGCATAAAACAAAACCATAATACTTTTAGGAGAAAATATAGTAGAATATTTTTATGAACATGGATAGGGAAAGAATTCTCAATTAAAAAATTTATAAACCATAAAATAAATTTAAAAACCAACTCCATTAGGATTACAACTTTGAAACTGACAGACCAAAAATTAGTGTCCAGAATAAATAAGGAACTTCTACAAATCAGTGCTTCCCTGATAGCTCAGTTGGTAAAGAATCCACCTGCAATGTGGGAGACCCCAGTTCAATTCCTGGGCTGGGAAGATCCGCTGGAGAAGGGATAGGCTACTCACGCCAGTATTCTTGCATGGAGAGTTCCATGGACTGTATAGCCCATGGGGTTACAAAGAGTCGGACACAACTGAGTGACTTTCACAAATCAGTGAGAAAACACAGACATCTTGATTGAAAACAGGCAAAGGATATGAAAGGCTAAATCATGGAAGAGCAACATAAAAAGTTTGCTCAGCCTCAGAAGTAAAGACATGAAAATTAGAACAAAAAATAAGGTAACATTTTTATACCCCGTCAGACTGGCGAAAACTGGTGTCTGCCAAGACTAAATGTTGGCAACAGAAATATTCATGCTTCTGTTGATAGGTATGTAAGTTGTTATAATCATGGTGGTAGGCAGAATAATGACCTCCCCCACCAAAGCTGTTCACATCTTAATTCCCACAACCTGTGAACACAATGTGTTTCATTGCACTGAAGATAAAATTAGGTTACCATATAAGGAGAAAATCCTAGATTATCCAAATGGACCTAATGTTATCACAAGGGTGCTTAAGTCAAAGAAAGGCAGAAGAGATAATCAGAGGAAGAGGTGTAGTGATGGAAGCAGGGTCAGAGAATGCTGTGTAGCTAACTTTGAAGATGAAGGAAGGAGACCCCGAAGCAAAGAATGCTGGTGGTCTCTAGAAGCCAGAAAAGCCAAGAAACAGATTCCTTCCTACAACCTCCAAGAAGGAACCCAGCCTTTCCAAGACCTGGATTTTTGCCCAGTGAGACTCATGCTATACTTCTGAATTACAGAAATATAAGATAATAAATTTCTATTATTTTGGGCCACACGTTTATGTCAGTTTCTTATGGCAGCTATAGAAAACTACTACAACCATTTTGAGAAGAAATTTTGAAACATCTAGAAACTTATCTCCCAGGGACAAACCCACTGCTTTACTACTTAATTATGTGGTCCAGTGACCATCAACATCACCTGAGAACTTGTTAGAAATTCAAATTCTCAAACTCTACTGTGGTATTGGAGAAGACTCTTGAGAGTCCCTTGGACTGCAAGGAGATCCAACCAGTCCATCCTAAAGGAGACCAGTCCTGGGTGTTCATTGAAAGGTCTGATGCTGAGGCTGAAACTCCAATACTTTGAGCACCTCATGTGAAGAGTTGACTCATTGGAAAAGACTCTGATGCTGGGAGGGATTGGGGGCAGGAGGAGAAGGGGACGACAGAGGATGAGATGGCTGGATGGCATCACCGACTCAATGGACATGAGTTTGGGTGAACTCCGGGAGTTGGTGATGGACAGGGAGGCCTGGCGTGCTGTGATTCATGGGGTTGCAAAAAGTCGGACATGACTGAGCAACTGAACTGAACTGAACTGAGTTTTGATAAAGTTAGTTGGTAGGCACACCAGTGGTCCTTGTATTTTTGCCTATGTTTGTCTAATGACTTGAAATATTTCATAATGAAGAAGAATATAGTAATTTATGAATGAAATTAATAAGATTTCTATACCAAAGTGTTTTCATCAGTTTAAAAAAAACACCCTTATTTAATTTTGTATTATTTGAACAAATTCAAGTCCACTAAAAATGACTAATCTAGGTTTTCCCCTCCAGAAGTCTGAGGACCTTTAATGAATATTGTATTGTGTCTTCAATTCCAGTGACAGTCCCATTTACTGTAACTTTTTCCAGCAGTTAATCAGTATGTCTACATAGCTAAGTTCTATGAGTAATGTGCCTTGTATAGATTGGACATGACATTGGCAATTCCTGATATCTTAAGAAAAAGTTCTTAGGAAAATAAACAGAAAACAAAATAAAACAATGTTTTTCACATTTAAAAAAATCTGAATATTTCCAATATTTTGGGCTCTGTGGTTATATGATTGAAATCTGTTTGAAACCATTCTATGAGCCATATGTGGAAAAAGCAATTCTCATTATTTACCATCACCCTGATACATTCACTTTGATCCAGAATCACCCTTTCATTAAATTTTGCCATAGATATTCAGAAAATTCTGTCCTTCTTTTCTTAATCCTCATATCCAAATGTCCCCACCATTTAATAAGGGTTTACAAATGTGTAATCACCGCTTACTTGATTCTTTCTGTGTATAACTTCTATATAGAGAGCCACATTTAAAATAAATAGAGGCAAGAAAATTCTTGTTCAAGAAATCCCTAGAAATAAATTCTGAGACATTTAAGTACTTGAGGGGATTTTTCGAAAAACTCCATACCATAAGCGATAGGCAGATGTTTCCCATATGTTGTTTGCAAACGAGTCCCAAAAGCTTAAGTCATTTTCTTCTTCTTTAGGTTCTGCCATTTTAAACCCAGTTGTCTATACAAGTCTTTGAGGCAAATCACGTGACAAACAAGCTCTGTCTAAACTTCCCTTGATATAGTGCAGAAATTGAGGATCTAAATTTGCATTGCTACTTTCCTAACTATTTATAAAAATAAGGCATAGCTTCCATATGTCAGTTGTCTAAATCAGGACTCCATATCTCTCAGGAACATGAATACATTCCTCTGCACTATTTTTATTTTTATTTTTTTGGTTCAGTTTCATTTAGATCCATGCTTACAGCACTGCTTAGTTTTTATTTAAACAGCATTCAAATGCTGTTTCTCAACAGGAATTCTTTATCGGAACTGTTTCTTCCACAAGGGTGCGGTCTGGTTACTGTCAAATTCTCTTTTCCCCAGGGCGCATTACTCAGGAAAAATTTTCATTAGATAATAATGCTGATCATATCATAAAATATTCCCTTTTACAGAAACTGTTTAATGCTTTAGTGATTTTTCAGAATAAAAATAAATACCATGTTATTTTAAGCAAAGGATTTGGTCATCAGCCTGTGCTGTTTAATATGTGAGGAAGTGCAAAATTTATTACATTAATAATATTATTTCTATGGCTCATGGACTGATAAAGTCATCATTCTCGTTATTGTTCCTTCAACAGGTAATGCCATGTTGTTGAGGGTTTTACCTGCTGTGTATGAAAAGCAGCCTCAACCAATTAACAGACACCTCACAGAACTCCTAGGCTTGATGTCTCAACTGGAACAACCAGAACAGTACCATCTTCTACGGCTTTTGCATGTAGCTGCAAAGAGGAAGCAACTGGAGGTAAAAATTATATTATATACAACATGATCCACACAGAAAGGTTGCTGTTGCAAGCCATGTGTTATACCAGGATTCATGACCTCCAGAGGAGGGGATTTTGATCTGGGGTCAGAGATGAGACTTGACTACTTGGAGCTTTTTCTGCAGCAAAGTTTTATTAAAGTGTAACAGAGATAGGGAAAGCTTCTGACACAGACATCAGAAGGGGACAGAAAGAGTGACCCCTTGCTAGTTTTTAGCAAGGTGTTTTATGTCTGTTAGAAAGCTATTAATCAGATAAGAGAGACACCTCAAGGCTGAGAGAGTTTCACCAGGCCCCTCTCCCACAGTATGCATTTTTGAGATAGGATGGCAGGAGGTGCATCATAAAACAATTGACATGAATACTGGTTTGTTGAGCCCGTTCTCAGCCCAAGGTTTAAGAAAAGAAAAAAAGTTAGTCTTAGGGGGAACCTTTTTAAAGAAAGGCAGATTCCAAAGCAAATACATAGTTTCATTAACATAGCTTAAGAAAAACATTTCTATAAGAGAAATGTATTGGTTAGCTCAAGGCAGAACCAGGTGTCCTCAACACAGAATTAAAAGAAGCCTCTTTTAATTTTGTGTAGAGAAGGAAAAAAACGTCTGCCACTTGCAGTTTATTTCCTCCTGCCTGTTACCCTCTCATCACAGCTGGGCCTGTTTAGATGTCAGTGTCATCTGGAAACACCCTCACAGACACACTGAGAATAATGTTTAATCAAATATCTGGGTACCCTCTGACCCAGTGAAGCTGACACACAAAATTAACCACCACAGGTACAGTAATACAAACACATCAAGTGTGCAAATCTGTAGTCACTGCAGAACATCTTTCATGAAAGTTCAGTGTGGTTGTGCAGTCCTTGGGATCTACAGTTTCTCAGATGGGGCCCTGAGGAAGACCTGCACATGTCTTCACTTATGGGGAAATCAGCCTGTAATGAGAGCGAAGGCTCACCTTCTAGATGGCAAATTAGTTATTCTTTGAGTGTGTGCCAAGCTTCTTCTGACTCTTTGTGACCCTATGGACTGCAGCCTGCCAGGCTCCTCTGTCCATGGGATTCTCCAGGCAAGAATACTTGGGTTGCCATTGGGAAGGTAGTGGGTTGCTGTTCCCTTCTTCAGGAGATCTTCCTGTCCCAGGGATCAAACCCAGATCTTCTGCACTGCAGGCAAATTCTTTACCATCTGAGCCACCTGGGAAGCCCACTAGCACCATAATAATTAGGTTGCATGTGACTATCAGCAACCAAAGACCCAACCAGTACTGGTTTAAACAATAAAAGGAATGCATTAGTGCATAGAATGGGGAAAAACCTTCAGGTAAGACTTGATTAGGGGCTCAAGTATGTGAGCAGAACAGCTTCTCCATCTCCATTTCTCAGATTTTTGATTCCTCAATGTTGGCTTCCATTTTCTGTAGGCTTTCTCCTTGTGGGATCTGGATGGGAATCGGGGTTCTCTGAGCAGTATGCTTCTCCCCCATGACTCCTGAAACATCCAAATCAAAGTCCTGAGAGTCTTTGTTTCAGACCCTTGCTCTATCCCTGGAGCTTCTCCTGAACCCTGAAGACACTCAGAAACAAGAGGCTGCTAGGAAGAGGGGCGGAGAAGGCAATGGCAACCCACTCCAGTACTCTTGCCTAGAAAATCCCATGGACGGAGGAGCCTGGTAGGCTGGAGTCCATGGGGTCCCTAGGAGTTGGACCCGACTGAGTGACTTCACTTTCACTTTTCACTTTCATACATTGGAGAAGGAAATGGCAACCCACTCCAGTGTTCTTGCCTGGAGAATCCCAGGGATGTGAGAGCCTGGTGGGCTGCTCTCTCTGGGGCCACACAGAGTCAGACACGACTGACATGACTTAGCAGCGTCAGCAGCAGCAGGAAGGGGGAAGTAGAAGTGGATTCTAGAGGGCACGAGCACATGTGCATATACAAATTAATGCTAAGACCAAGGTTATATCAGTTATGGCTGCATCTTTGCTCCATTTTCATGTTAATATCAATATCCACCACTTGAAAAACAACACCAAGGTGAAAACTGGAACATTTGAATTCAATGTCAAAATTCAAAGAAAGGCAGACAAAGTTGATTATATGTATAATTAACCACAACAGACTGTAAGCTCCTCGTGGCAAGGCATGATTTCTTCTTTTCCTCTGTATCCCACATCTTGTTACCGTATCTGATAGTACTCAATAAATATTCATAAAACTAAGCTTAATTAAAGAGGCTGTTAAGTGCTCTACAAAAGATAGAAACAGATTTTTAAGAAAAGGAGGGTGGGAGAAAAAAAAAAGGGGGGGTTGGGAGGACTTCCCTAGCAGTCCAGTGGTTAAGACTTGGCACTCCTAATAAGGTGGCATGAGTTTGATCCCTAGTCTAGGAACTAAGATTCCACATGCCTCAGGCCCAGCCTCTCAAAGAAAGGTATAAACAGAGATGGGATGGCAGTGAGTTCTGCCTTAGGGGAAAACAGGTGCCATGAAGATGCACAGAGGGAGTGGCATCAGGCCAGACCTTGAGGTTTTGTCAGGTTGAGAAGAGAGGCAGATGGCCTTTAAGAAGTGGGGACCGGGCTGGGAGACCTGGACATGAGAGAGCAGGCTTGAGCCCCATCCCCAGAGGTTTCAGTTCAGTAGTTCTAGGATGGGGTCCCCAAATCTACTCTTTTTCAAGTTCCCTGGCGTTGCTGTCCCTGCTGCTTCAGTGACCACACTTAGAGCAGCAAGGCTAGGGGCCAGACAGAGGACTGGGGGCCTCTCTGTTACCTGGTGTACAGTTTTGCTTTTGCCCTTAGAACAATATATTGCAGTTATTTTTTCCATGTCTTCCTCTCCCAGTGCGCCTTAAACTCCTTGAGGAGCACAGCACCTGTGTCTGCATATTTGTATGAATGCCCTACCACAGTGCTGGGCACATAGTAGGGCTTCAATAAAGTGTTGTTGAATTTGGAAATGAAAAAATGAACAAAAGAGATCAAAGAAAGTAAAGACCATGAAAATAAGTAAAACAATGTGTGTGGTCTTCAAAGAGGGAAAGTGACTCAACAGGGTCAAGATCTAGGGACTTAAAGGAGATTGGAGATAGGAATTGACCTTGGCTTTGGTAGCTGGAGACCCACTAGTGACTCATGAGAGGCAGTGGTCTGTAGGCGTGAAGTGGGGAGTGGAAGACATCTATTATGGATTGTGTGTGGAAGGGAAGTGTAGGAAATGCCTGCATGGGTGTTGGAGTTTAGAGGAAATAAGGAGGATTAAAAAATACCCAGTAAGAATAAAGCGATTGAAGATGTGGCAGAAAATATTAGATAGAACAAGCTAGAGGTAGTCTGGGAGTGAATTCCAAGCACAGATTGAGAAATGAATTTCAGAAAGGATTAAGGACATAAAGGATGGGCAAAGCTACAGCAGAGTTTGGGCAGGGAGTGGAGTTAAGGGATCACTAGACCAGGTAAAGAAAGCTCAGAGTGAGGGGGACACAGACAGGGTGGTGTATTCTTTTCCTGTGCTGCTGTAACATTACCACAAGTGTAGTGATTTAAAACAACACAAATTTATTACCTTACAGTTCTGGAAATCAGAAGTCTAAAATGTGTCAACAGGCTTGCATTCCTTCCGGAGAATCTAGAGAAGAATGTTCCTTGCCCTTTCCAGCTGCAATAGCCTGGCTCACAGCCTGCATCACCCTCACCTCTGCTTTTCCATCATATTTTCCCTGACTCCGACTCTTCTTCCCTTTGCCAAGGCCCTGTGATTATATTGGGACCACCCAGATGATCCAAGAGTATCTTGCCATCGCAAGACCCTTAACTTAATCACATTTACAAAGTCCCTTTTTCACAGGTTCCGGGGATTCGAATGTGGACATCTTGGGGAAGTTGTTATTCTGCCTACCACAGATAGAGACTGGGGACCAGGTGATGTGGGGAATAGAGAGAGGTGACTAATAGGCAGGACCTGGTTTCAGAGAAGAGACAGCTGGGCATGCCATTTTATCTGCAGCCTGAGAACAAAAGCTAAACACAATGTTTGGAAGGGCAGGTTCAATACAAGTTCAAGGAGGATCTGGAGAGAATAAGCAAATTCAACTTATTTCCCATGGAATAAAGGCAGTAAATGAAACCAGGAGGAGGCTCACTTATAGGAAGGGGCTTGGTGTGACCTGACCCAAAAAGGTAAGGTGCAAGAGAGTGGCACCTTGTGTGGCGTTCAGAGAGGTCCCAGCAGACCGCTGGTTACAGGCTTTCTGTGGCCGTCCAGAGACTTGGGAAAGGGCTTATGAAGCTGTTTACAACCAGGCCCCGGTCTGTTGCTTGGCCTCTGTTGCTGTTGTTCAGTCACTCTTGTGTTGTTGTGTCTGACTCTTTGCTACCTCACAGACTGCAGTACGCCAGGCTTCCCTGTCCTTCACCATCTCCCTGAGTTTGCTCAGACTCATGTCTGTTGAGTCAGTGATGCCATCCAACCATCTCATCCTCTGTCACCCCCTTCTCCTCTTGCCTTCAATCTTTGCCAGCATCAGGGTCTCTTTAACCCTTAGACCTCGAACAAGTATCTGGTCTCAGGGATCACAGGCAGTCATTCTCTATCAGGCACTGAATTTTTATGTACATGTGATGTTCTCCACATAGAATGATCTTCCCTCACCAGCACCACACTTTGTGAGCTGACAATTGCTTAGATGTGGCTTTCTTGCCTGCAAAACTCTGATTCTTTTCTTACCCCTAATCCCTGACACAGCACATTTCACGCTGCCATGAATTTGTCTCTGCTGTTCTCTTTCCCTCCGGACCACCTTGAAAGTGAAAGTGAAAGTCGCTCATTTGTGTCCAACTCTTTGCCATGGAATTCTCCAGGCCAGAATACTAGAATACTGGAGCAGATAGCCATTCCCTTCTCCAGGGTATCTTCCCAACCCAGGGATCTAACCCAGGTCTCCTGCATTGCAGGTGGATTCTTTACCAGATGAGCCACCAGGGAAGCCCAAGAATACTGGAGTGGGTCGCCTATCACTTCTCCAGCAGGTCTTCCTAACCCAGGAATTGAACCAGGGTCTCCTGCATTGCAGGTAGATTCTTTACCAGCTGAACTACCAGGGGACCACCTTGGCTGTGATACAAATGCTTGAGACATGAGGACTACCTTGTCCATTACTGTGTCCCCAGTGCCTGGCATAGTATCTGGCACAGAGAAGTCACTCTGTGAATATTTCTTAACACAGATGAGATAGTATTAGTGCCTAAATTTGCAGAGGATTTATCATTCACAAAGGATTTTTGTTTTAACATCTAATATCTCACTTAATGCTACCAATAACTCTATAATGTGTTATTTTTTTCCATTTTACACTAGTCAGAATGGATGCTTTGTTGTAAATGGAGGGTACCCTTTAAAATTATATAAACATTAAAATGAATTAATCAGTTAAAGGTAGGGGGAAAACTGGATGCTTTGAGAGGCTATCCTGCCCCCATCATACCAGTAGTAAGCAGTAAGTGACACTGCTGGACAGGTCCAGCACTCTGACTCCCAGCCCCCTCCTCTCTTATTCTGAGCAGCCTCCACTTCAGAAGGCCACAGGCGAGTGTTCCCAGCTTACAGGAGGCAGGGGAGGGTGGACAGGGGACACCAGTAGTGGTCGAGCTCATGTTGAGTACCAGGCACTTATATAGGTGTTTTACAGGAATCATCTCACTTGTTCCCCTCAACAGCCTTTTCATTTTGTAAACAGAGAAGTTGAAGTTTGGAGAGGTTAAGAACAGGGTGGGTACCAGGGAGTGGCTTGGTGAGGTGGCTTGTCATGTGCCTCCTCATCTTATCTGGCCCCCCATCTTCATACAGTCAATGTCCGTGTCTTCCACAGGCCATTACAGTCACACTGCCCTGCCCCTAAGGCTGCCATTTACAGAATATCTGGGGCTGACACTGGTTAGGGAGCTTTCACAAAGGCATACAGGTCAGGATGAACTACATCATCAACCCAGTCTAATTCCACCCAATGAGATCTATCATGGGTGCTGAGTGTGGACCCTGGAATGTAGAAGCAAAGGGTTAGGAAGTACTCATAGTGAAGTGAAGGGACAACACCAGGACCAGGATCCTAACTGGTGGGAGGGAGTGGTTGACCGGGCACTGACCAACCGTTTGTTTTCCATCAGCACTTCTCTTCATGTTAAAGTGGTCCTGCCCCTCCCCATCCCACCCCCTTGCCTCCTTCAGCTCTTTGTCAGCTAGCACTTGATTACTGAGATACACGGGTAGTGAGCTAGAGAAATCCCAGGTAAACCCTCCTCTCTCTCATGTTCATTAATTAGACAGCAGGCAAAGGGAACAGGAGGGATACAGAAAAAGGTCGACTGAGGAAAACGAAATCAGGGCAACAGTCACATCTACAGCCTGAGGCTTTCTGTGTACATCTAGTTCATCCAATCTCAAATGAAATGAGAGGCTAAACAAGGAGGATTTTCACCTTGTGAAATGAGGATTAAAAGGGGGCTTTTCTCTCTGCATGACAGCTGTGCCAGCGTTCTGTAACTTGGAGATCCCTGAGCAGGTTTTCCAATGAAGGCAGTGTGCAGGAATGTTTCGTGTTTTCTCGAACACACTCCTCACTACCCACCTTCTGTGACTAGTGATAACTTGGTTTTTCAGGACTGGAGGGTCAACAGTTGGCCCTTAAAACAAAAAATCTCTTTGTGTAGCTGAGATTGTCTGTGACTTTCTGATGTTGCTTCCCAAGCAGGTGGGGTCCCTTCCTCCATCACTGTCTATTGAATATCCCTGTCTTAGGAAACTGTCCTTCCTAGGTGGAGGGAGGCAGTTCCTGGCTAGTGACTCATGGCTAGAAGCTCCAGAGAATTCTCCGAGTCCATTTATAGGAAAAGGCTGGGTGGTCAATTTTCCAAGTGGCCTTCTGGGCCTAAGTCAGTATTCTTGGCTGCCAAAAACCATGCTGTAGTCTAGCCAACAAAAGGAGCAGAATTTAGTAACACACATGAGCATATCTGTAATTATCCTTAGGACATAGACTTCTAACCCTAACCATACGGAGATAAGTGGCAGGAAGTGGCAAGTTCAGCCCTCTACTGATTAATGTCCAGACCCAGAGGAACTGCTTTTGTGGTCTGGTCCCTAGAAAAGAGTCATTTTCTAGGATTTTCTCTCAGCAGTGTAGAACATTCTTGTTCACATACCTAATCCTCCACACCTAACACAGCATCTTCTGGCTGACAAGACTCAAAAGTCACTTAGTATTTGTTTAAAATGAGAATAGTTGCAAAACATTAAGAAGATGGAGTGATGGACTGTATTCAGTTCAGTTCAGTTCAGTAGCTCAGTCATGTCTGACTCTTTGCAACCCCATGAATCGCAGCATGCCAGGCTTCCCTGTCCATCACCAACTCCCGGAGTTCACCCAGACTCACGTCCATCGAGTCAGTGATGCCATCCAGCCATCTCATCCTCTGTCGTCCCCTTCTCCTCCTGCCCCCAATCCCTCCCAGCATCAGAGTCTTTTCCAATGAGTCAACTCTTCGCATAAGGTGGCCAAAGTACTGGAGCTTCAGCTTTAGCATCATTCCTTCCAAAGAACACCCAGGGCTGATCTCCTTCAGAATGGACTGGTGGGATCTCCTTGCAGTCCAAGGGACTCTCAAGAGTCTTCTCCAATACCACAGTTCAAAAGTATCAATTTTTTGGGGCACTCAGCCTTCTTCACAGTCCAACTCTCACATCCATACATGACCACAGGAAAAACCATAGCCTTTACTAGAAGGACCTTTGTTGACAAAGTAATGTCTCTGCTTTTGAATATGCTCTCTAGGTTGGTCATAACTTTCCTTCCAAGGAGTAAGCGTCTTTTAATTTCATGGCTGCAGTCACCACCTGCAGCGATTTTGGAGCCCAGAAAAATAAAGTCTGACACTGTTTCCACTGTTTCCCCATCTATTTCCCATGAAGTGATGGGACCGGATGCCATGATCTTTGTTTTCTGAATGTTGAGCTTTATGCCAACTTTTTCACTCTCCACTTTCACTTTCATCAAGAGGCTTTTGAGTTCCTCTTCACTTTCTGCCATAAGGGTGGTGTCATCTGCATATCTGAGGTTATTGATATTTCTCCCGGCAATCTTGATTCCAGCTTGTGCTTCTTCCAGACCAGCATTTCTCATGATGTACTCTGCATATAAGTTAAATAAGCAGGGTGACAATATACAGCCTTGACGTACTCCTTTTCCTATTTGGAACCAGTCTGTTGTTCCATGTCCAGTTCTAACTGTTGCTTCCTGACCTGCATACATATTTCTCAAGAGGCAGGTCAGGTGGTCTGGTATTCCCATCTCTTTCAGAATTTTCCATAGTTTTTTGGGATCCACACAGTCAAAGGCTTTGGCATAGTCAATAAAGCAGACATAGATGCTTTTCTGGAACTCTCTTGCTTTTTCCATGATCCAGCGGATGTTGGCAATTTGATCTCTGGTTCCTCTGCCTTTTCTAAAACCAGCTTGAACATCAGGAAGTTCATCGACTGTATAGTAAGTCCTAAAACAGTCTTTGGAACAGAACCATGGTTTTCAGAATATATATTTTGTTAGTATGGTAGCTGTAAGTATTAAATGAAAAGAGTGGCAGTTATTTTTAGAGATTTCTGGAGATTAATAGACATTGTTGCTGCTGCTGCTGCTGCTAAGTCGCTTCAGTCATATAGATGGCAGCCCACCAGGCTTCCCCGTCTGGGATTCTCCAGGCAAGAACACTGGAGTGGGTTGCCATTTCCTTCTCCAATGCATGAAAGTGAAAAGTGAAAGTGAAGTCGCTCAGTCGTGTCCAAGTCTAGCGACCCCATGGACTGCAGCCTACCAGGCTCCTCAGTCCATGGGACTTTCTAGGCAAAATTACTGGAGTGGGCTGCCATTGCCTTCTCCGAATAGACATTGTTAGTGCTAATCAAATTAACTGAAAGAGAACATTGAATCTAAGTGTAATTTGAGAGGGAGTGTGGGAACATACATGTATACACACACAGTAGCTCGACTTTTCATTCTTTAACAAGAATTTACATGTCCTTGCTGCCAGTTAAGTTATTTTTGATGGCCCTCTGTTCAAGGTGCCCACAGCCTGGAGTAATGAGATGTATCCACAGAATTTCAGTTCAATGGCAAGATGCTAAATTCGTCAGCAGACTTGCCTGGGAGACAGTAAAGGCAGTGATCAATTCTGCTCAAGAAGGAACAGAAACGCCAGGGACGGGCCCTCACCTGGGCTACTGGATTTGTACAGTTCTGGTTGGCGCTCCTCTGCCTGTGCCCCCCAGCTCCCGTCCACCACCCTGCCTACTAAACACAGTCCAGATAACCGAGACCTTGGAATCCCTTTCCAGTAAACCTCCATCCTGCTTCCAGGGCTGTGGAAGTCCTGGTCTCTGGGTCTGTTTCCCCGAGGACAGGCCATGCCAACAGTGTCACCCTCATAGGTCTGAGGGGCAGCCTATATGAGCTTGCATATGTGGGGCTGGAGTATCCACAAATATGCATAGGAAACTCCTTGAGGGCAAAGGGAGGGGTAGGAAGAGAAGGGAGGGGCAAGGGATGGAGGCTAGGGGTCATTTCTTCCTGTTTCCTTGACAGGGACCAAAAATTCTAAATTCAAAGCAAGCCTCCCAGATTGTTATAAAGGTGTATGTGTCGGGTCAGAAGACAGAACGCTGTATAAGGCTGCAGAATATTTCCGTGTGTGGCTCAGTGGCCTCCCTGTGCTCTGGCTCCAGGTTGTGTGTATGTGAGCGTGGGCCGGGGGGAAGGCTTCCCAGAAGTAGAACTATTTGAGATCAGCTTTGAAAGTATGAGTTTTCTCATACTTTTATGTGTGTTCAAGCCACTGTGGGTGGTCAGTGGCATGTTGCTGGGTCGGGAGGTTCGTGGAGGAAGAGGCAGCAGATAAACCCATCAGTGAATGCCAGTGAATGACCCTGGAATGCCATGGCACTGGGATTCTGACCATGCATTGTGGGAAATCGTTGGCATGAGCAGATGGGGTTTTAGGCAGTGAGGAGGCTGAAGAGAGGGCAAAAGTCTTGAGACGAGGAGGCCAGTTTGGAAGCTCTTTCAGAGTCCATGGTGTGGGATTATGGCCTGAACAAAGGCCATGTCAGCTTCCTCTCTGCAAGCTATCTATGTTATCTTAGGGGCTTCTCTGCTCTCAGCAAAAGAAGGCTTTCTCCGAGATGTGAAACAGCTCCAATGAGGCAGCATAAAGAGACCAACCTAAGGAAATACTGACTGTCAGGAAAATATAATTTCTCCTTATCCAAAAATATCTGAAGGCCAAAGCACCACTTCCCTTAAATGTGAGTGATAAGCTTCAAGAATGGAGAAGGCAATGGCACCCCACTCCAGTACTCTTGCCTGGAAAATCCCATGAATGGAGGAGCCAGTAGGCTGCAGTCCATGGGATCGCTAAGAGTTGGACATGACTGAGCGACTTCACTTTCACTTTTCACTTTCATGCATTGGAGAAGGAAATGGCAACCCACTCCAGTGTTCTTGCTTGGAGAATCCCAGGGACGGGGGAGCCTGGTGGGCTGCTGTCTATGGGGTCGCACAGAGTCGGACACGACTGAAACAACTTAGCAGCAGTAGCAGCAACCTTCAAGAAATATCTGTCCTTATTCATTCACATTATTCACATTTTACTGCTAGTCACATTATTTAGTACTTCTTCTCGTTTCGCTCCTTCTATGGATTCAGCTTTGCCTAGTACTCTGTATTTGCCTGAGCCTGCCTGCCTGTCTTTCTTGTTTTTCCTTTATTCCTTTATCCTTTTCTCTCTTCTCCATTTAAAATTTTCTTTATAGTCTTGGGATGTATGACTGGAGTTTAAATAAAATTGTCACTAGAAACACGCATCATAGAGACCCTGGTGTTCCAGGAATAGGACATAAAGAATAAGGACTGGGAAATGGAATTTTGTAGAATGGGGCAGGAAATGTGTAAGCATTTTCCATTTCTAAAAGCCTCAGGTTAAGGGCGCTGTCCTCCAGTTCCATTCTTCTTTCTCAAGATAGCTTTGGCTATTCGAGGTTTTTTGTATTTCCATACAAATTGTGAAATTATTTGTTCTAGCTCTGTGAAGAATACCGTTGGTAGCTTGATAGGGATTGCATTGAATCTATAAATTGCTTTGGGTAGTATACTCATTTTCACTATATTGATTCTTCCAGTCCATGAACATGGTATATTTCTCCATCTATTAGTGTCCTCTTTGGTTTCTTTCACCAGTGTTTTATAGTTTTCTATATATAGGTCTTTAGTTTCTTTAGGTAGATATATTCCTAAGTATTTTATTCTTTCCGTTGCAATGGTGAATGGAATTGTTTCCTTAATTTCTCTTTCTGTTTTCTCATTATTAGTGTATAGGAATGCAAGGGATTTCTGTGTGTTGATTTTATATCCTGCAACTTTACTATAATCATTGATTAGTTCTAGTAATTTTCTGGTGGAGTCTTTAGGGTTTTCTATGTAGAGGATCATGTCATCTGCAAATAGTGAGAGTTTTATTCTTCTTTTCCAATCTGGATTCCTTTTATTTCTTTTTCTGCTCTGATTGCTGTGGCCAAAACTTCCAAAACTATGTTGAATAGTAATGGTGAAAGTGGGCACCCTTGTCTTGTTCCTGACTTTAGAGGAAATGCTTTCAATTTTTCACCATTGAGGATAATGTTTGCAGTGGGTTTGTCATATATAGCTTTTATTATGTTGAGGTATGTTCCTTCTATTCCTGCTTTCTGGAGAGATTTTATCATAAATGGATGTTGAATTTTGTCAAAGGCTTTCTCTGCATCTATTGAGATAATCATATGGTTTTTATTTTTCAATTTGTTAATGTTAATTCAGGCTCTACTACAAAGCCACAGTTATCAAGACAGTATGGTACTGGCACAAAGACAGAAATATAGATCAATGGAACAAAATAGAAAGCCCAGAGATAAATCCACGCACATATGGACACCTTATCTTTGACAAAGGAGGCAAGAATATACAATGGATTAAAGACAATCTCTTTAACAAGTGGTGCTGGGAAAACTGGTCAACCACTTGTAAAAGAATGAAACTAGACCACTTTCTAACACCATACACAAAAATAAACTCAAAATGGATTAAAGATCTCAACGTAAGACCAGAAACTATAAAACTCCTAGAGGAGAACATAGGCAAAACACTCTCTGACATACATCATAGCAGGATCCTCTATGACCCACTTCCCAGAATATTGGAAATAAAAGCAAAAATAAACAAATGGGGCCTAATTAAACTTAAAAGCTTCTGCACATCAAAGGAAACTATTAGCAAGGTGAAAAGACAGCCTTCAGAATGGGAGAGAATAATAGCAAATGAAGCAACTGACAAACAACTAATCTCAAAAATATACAAGCAACTCCTACAGCTCAACTCCAGAAAAATAAATGACCCAATCAAAAAATGGGCCAAAGAACTAAATAGACATTTCTCCAAAGAAGACATACAGATGGCTAACAAACACATGAAAAGATGCTCAACATCACTCATTATCAGAGAAATGCAAATCAAAACCACTATGAGGTACCATTTCACACCAGTCAGAATGGCTGTGATCCAAAAGTCTACAAGCAATAAATGCTGGAGAGGGTGTGGAGAAAAAGGAACCCTCTTACACTGTTGGTGGGAATGCAAACTAGTACAGCCACTATGGAGAACAGTGTGGAGATTCCTTAAAAAACTGGAAATAGAACTGCCTTATGATCCAGCAATCCCACCGCTGGGCATACACACTGAGAAAACCAGAAGGGAAAGAGACACGTGTACCCCAATGTTCATTGCAGCACTGTTTATAATAGCCAGGACATGGAAGCAACCTAGATGTCCATCAGCAGATGAATGGATAAGAAAGCAGTGGTACATATACACAATGGAGTATTACTCAGCCATTAAAAAGAATACATTTGAATCAGTTCTAATGAGGTGGATGAAACTGGAGCCTATTATACAGAGTGAAGTAAGCCAGAAAGAAAAACACCAATACAGTATACTAATGCATATATATGGAATTTAGAAAGATGGTAACAATAACCCTGTGTACGAGACAGCAAAAGAGACACTGATGTATAGAACAGTCTTATGGACTCTGTGGGAGAGGGAGAGGGTGGGAAGATTTGGGAGAATGGCATTGAAACATGTATAATATCATGTATGAAACGAGTTGCCAGTCCAGGTTCGTTGCACGATACTGGATGCTTGGGGCTAGTGCACTGGGACGACCCAGAGGGATGGTATGGGGAGGGAGGAGGGAGGAGGGTTCAGGATGGGGAACACATGTATACCTGTGGCGGATTCATTTTGATATTTGGCAAAACTAATACAATTTTGTAAAGTTTAAAAATAAAATAAAATTTAAAAAAAAAAAGGGCGCTGTCCTGACCCGGAGCAGCTGGCTGACACTTCTGCCATAGGTGCCAGGGACCTCACATAGTTTCTCCTGAAGGACATACAATCACCCCCAATGCACTGGCAGCCTTTACTGAACTGTTCATTCATATGTGCCATTTATCAGAGAGTAGCTCTAACCTTTCTTCCATGATTACTGGATATGAATATCAAGTTTAAATTTACATATAGGGTAATTTATATGTATAAATTTATGTATATATTTATATATAAGATAATATATATGGGCTTCCCAGGTGGCTCAGTGGTAAAGAATCTGCCTGCCAATGCAGGAGCCACAGGAGACAAGTGTTCAATCCCTGGGTTGGGAAGATCCCCTGGAGGAGGAAATGACAACCTGTTAGACTTGTTAACAACATTAACTGTAGCACCTAGAATAGCACCTTGCAAATGGAAAGGACTCCATAAATAATTTGTGAATGAGTGAATGGATGGATGAATAGACATGAAGAGAAGTGGACTCATATGTGGGATACTTGAGGGGTGGGAATCAATAGGACTTGGTGACTGCTCAGATAAAGCTGCTGAAAAGGGGAAAATAGTAGTCAAGAATGATTCCTCCCTCCCCAACACCCCCCCACCCCCAAGCCCCCCCACCCTCACCTTGTAAAAAAAGAATGATTCTCAGACTTCTGGCTTGAGCAGGCAGAATGGCAGTGTCATTTATACGAAGGGAGACACCTGGGGCTAGAGAGGTGGGAAAAGCAGGTTTTGGGCAGGGGGTCAGTTTATGAGTTCAGCAGGTTGAGCTGTGCATCAGATTTTTTAATCCTAATACCGGAAGTCACATTTCAAGTCTGCCTTACCAAAACAGCAAACCAACAACAAACAAAAGAAATAACCATGGGAGAAGTATGAATGGACTAATAGTTTGTACTTTTATTGTTCAGTTTTCCCCAGGTTGTTCTTTGTAATCCTTTTATTTTAGCAGACAAACAATTCATTAAATTGTCAGTATGCAATGTGTCTCTGTGTTAACATAGAGACACCATTCCACAAAAAAGTCACATTCTCCTTAATGCAAATTATTGCATCCTTATATTGATAAAGACTTTAAAAACTAAGAAAGGTTAGGATATTGAGAATATGGTAGATATTATTTTACTTTAGTAGTTTTTTATCTTGTAATGTTTTTGTGGTCCAAATGGAAAACTGAGAAAAAGGAAGAGCTCTTTCCTGCTTTATTTTTATTTTAAATATTTCCACACCATATTTCTCTAATTTGAAGGCTCTAATCAAAGTCATTGTCAAGGATCTCTTACATACTTATATTCTCTTTTAAATTGAAACCCTCTGATATTCTATGGATAACTAGGAATTAACTGGTGAAATGAGGTAGTAGAAAAGACCTTATTACAGAGAAGGAATGATATGTGCAAAGGTCTTATGGTGAGAGGAATATGAGAGAGAGACAAATGACATTGTTACTAAAGTTGAGAGAACAAGGTGGGCATGTCTAAGATGATGTCTAAGGAGTAGGCAAGCAGGGACTGAGCATGTTTTAGACCATGTTTTAAAATTCTGGCCTTTATCCTACCTTCTAGGAATCTCTAGACATTCTGGGTACATAGTAGATATTCAGTAAATAGTTGCCCTACTCTTTTTTTTAATGCCATCTATGCTTTTCAATTCAATGTAATTACTGATCAAATTCATTCTTCTGAATATTTGCAGCACAGTTGATAATGGACAGCACAACCAGTTTCTGAGAATGCTACTTGATAATGTTCTCCTTGAGTCTTTCAGTTCAGTTCAGTTCAGTCACTCAGTCGTGTCTGACTCTTTGCGACCCCATGAACCACAGGACGCCAGGCCTCCCTGTCCATCACCAACTCCCGGAGTTCACTCAGACTCACGTCCATCAAGTCAGTGATGCCGTCCAGCCATCTCATCCTCTGTCGTTCCATTCTCCTCCTGCCCACAATCCCTCCCAGTATCAGAATCTTTTCCAATGAGTCAACTCTTCCCATGAGGTGGCCAAAGTACTGGAGTTTCAGCTTTAGCATCATTCCTTCCAAAGAACACCCAGGGATGATCTCTTTCAGAATGGACTGGTTGGATCTCCTTGCAATCCAAGGGACTCTCAAGAGTCTTCTCCAACACCACAGTTCAAAAGCATCAATTCTTTGGCGCTCAGCCTTCTTCACAATCCAACTCTCACATCCATACATGACCACAGGAAAAACCATAGCCTTGACTAGACAGACCTTTGTTGGCAAAGTAATGTCTCTGCTTTTGAATATGCTATCTAGGTTGTTCATAACTTTCCTTCCAAGGAGTAAGCATCTTTTAATTTCATGACTGCAGTCACCATCTGCAGTGATTTTGGAGGAGAATGCTATCATATAAGGGCACCCCCTCCAAAAAAAAGCTGAAGCTCTCAGGGTGGTTTGGAGGAAATGTAACGCTACTGATAAGGACATAACACAGGAGACCTTGACTTATGAGTGAGTAGCAGCGTTTAAGCATTTTGTAGCCTTAACTCTTCAATTGCAGAGCACAGATTTAAAGAAAAAGCAAAGGAAACTGAAGGCTCTGAAATTTTACTGTAAATTTTAAATTTCAGACTTGGGAGATTTGCTTGCGTTCCAACAAGAGTAATAATCTCAGAATGTGTTGAGTTCAGATTGAATACAAAAAAGTATTAGATTGATTCTGACTTAATTAACTTTCCTCTGTTTCTTTTTCTCCCTTCTTCTTCTCTTTTCTTCCTGTAGGTGGTTCAGAAGTGTATTCCTTTCCTAATTGGGCAATTGAAGGATTCGACCCATAACGACATCATCCTAAGCATCCTCATAGAGATTGCAGGCTACGAGCCAATGGCTTTGAACAGTTTTCTTCCAATGCTGAAAGAGATTGCTGAGAGATCCCCCTACCTCATTGGACAAATGGCGAGAATCTACGGGGCTGTCGGACATGTGGATGAAGTAAGTATGGCTTTTTTCTCTTCATTTCCCTAATTTCCATTGGCACTTAATCCATTGGAGCTCTATGATATTCAGATATGTCCTGAGACTTCTGAAAGTTCCCCTTTCTCTCTCTCTCTCTCTCTCTTTTTTTTTTTGGCATGGACAGTGGCCTCTGGATCAAGGGCATGTTGTAGCAGGGTTATATGGATTGCTCAGGAAGTGAGGATTTTATTGCTGACATGTCACCGAGGAAGAGGAAGGGTTACAATGGAGAAAGCCCAATGATAGATGGAGACCACTTCGTAATAACAATAACCAGCAAGATTTTCATCTCATTTCTGGTTGCCATTCTGCTTAACCCAAGAATGTCAGTAAACATGGAGTTAGATCTCAGAGACTGCCTATTAATGAGGACCCATAGCTATCCTGTCAATAAGTGCCTGGATTCAGTACGTTTTGAACCCTCTCCACGATGTTCCTTTGGAGAGTGCAATAAACGTTCATGGGTGTTTGAAAGTCCTAGTCTAAATATTTGCATAATAAAATCTTTCAGCAGCAGCAACAGGATGCCATCAGAGCTTGTAGGGATTAGGCAACTAAGAAAGAATTTCCAGAAATTAAAGTTCTGAAGGGTGTGTGCATGCATGTGTATACACATATGCATGTCTGTCTGATGATTTTATGTTGAAATTGAGGATTTTTATCTTTTAAAAATAGAAGCAAATGTGTAATTGATAGAGGAAGGCTTTTACTTCATGCACTTACCTATACTATATATTTCCTATTAGATAAATATAAAATTGTTTAGCTCTTAAAAAGGATTTCATAGTTCACCAAGTTTAACCTCTTGAGTCCACAGAGAAGAAAGTTAAAAACTGGAAACGTTAAGTGACTCATCGAGACTCAGCTTGGGTTAGTTGGTGACCCAGTTGGAATTAGATCTTTGGTATCATTAGCACTGTTTTCAAATTTTGTCTTAAAATGGTTCTTTGGTTCTGTTTTGTTTGATTTCTGCTGAGATTTGTGGAGAGCTGGTGAATGCCAGGCTTCTTCCTGATGGAGAGTCTTTCTCCTTTAATTTCCCAGAAGAAGGTGGGAGAACTGGGCCCCAAGCAGCCTGTGCTTATGAGTGTGACAGTGGCTCTTGTAAAAGGATTACTCAGTACTGACATGCTGCTTAGCATAATCCCTTTCTGTTCACTGCTGTTTGGAATGTCTCATGCTTGCCACGATCTGCCTTCTGGTAACACGTTCTGTGCCCCGTCACCTTTGCTGCCAGGAGAACCTGTGGTATGCCCGAGTGCTTTTAGGCCAACTGTGACCGACAGCTGTTTGACTGGGTCTGCTGACCTTGCAGGTTTTTGCATGGACCAAAAAATTCAACTTCTGATGGGCAAGGCCTTGGAATCTTTAAGTTATCATTCTTTTTGTCACAAATACATTTATGAATCATTAATGTGTAGTAAGAGCTTCCCTGGTGGCTCAGTGGTAAAGAATCTACCTGCCAACGTGGGAGATGAGGGTTCGGTCCTTAGATGGGGAAGACATCCTGGAGTAGGAAATGGCAACCCACTCCAGTATTCTAGCCTGGGAAATCTCATGGACAGAGGAGCTTAGTGGGCTACAGTCCATGGGGTCACAAATGAGTCGGACCCAACTTAGGGACTAAACAACAATATGTAATAATGCACATTGGAGGTGACTACACCTCTCCAGAAAATGTAATCTGTAAGTGAAGCAAAACAAACAAAAAACAATTCTAGCCACTGTCAGTTTATCTAAACTAAGGCTAATCTGAGAGGGAATAGAATATTAGGTGATATTTGTGTGGCTCCAGGTGAGTATAGAGAGAAAAGGGGGGCCAAAGAGCCTGAGGAATCACCGAATTCAAAATTAAGACTACCAGAATATTTTCTCTTCTCTGTCTCTCTCTGTCTCTTTTTCTTTCTCTCTCTTGCTCTTGCTCTATCTCTATATCTCATTCTCCCGTACCCATGCAGGCATCTGTGTTTGAGAGAGAAAAAAATTTTTTTCTGATGCTTCTGATTCAGTTCGTCAGCAGAGAACAATTCTAGATCAAACACTGTCCAAACGTATTGGGATATTATTATATATCTGATATATAGATATCAGAATTATTTTAGGAGCTCTTTCCACAATATAAGTTCTTGGACCCTAGAGAATACTTATTGAATCAAAGTTTCCAGGAAAGGGGCCTCCCCAGCCTCTACCAGTGTAATTCTTGTTTTGCTTGTGCAGCACGTGGGATCTTAGTTCCAATCCTATATACCTGTATCTATATATCTATATTTTTGGCCTGCCAGGGTAATTCTGATACACCTTTTCTTGGATCAGTATTTGAGATCCCTTGGCATAATATATTTAAAGCAAGAGTCAATCAGGCTTTGTCCATCACCCATCCTGCCTTCCTCCATAAAGTCATGATAATTAATTAAAACTTTTCCAGACTATTGACACAGCAGTTTAGATTGGATATGGTCAAGGGTAACACAAAAATTCAAAACAAACATTGTTGAAACAAAGATACACATCTATTTCTCTTGCACATAAAGAAGTCTAGAAGGCAGTCAGTATAGAACCCCATGTTTCAGAAACTTAGGCCCCCCTTCTCCTTTGTTGCTCTCCCATCCTGGAGCATACCAAAGAGCACAGGGCTTCCATCTCCTGGTCCAAGATGGTTATTCATCTCCACCCATCAAGTGAGCATTTCAGCCAATAGAGGAAAGGGGAGAAGGACTCTTCCAGACAAATACAGCCTACTGTTTATATCCCATTGGCTAAATGAAACAAAGCTGCAGATGACCATAGCTGCAAGGGAGGCTGGAATGTGTAGTCTGGATTTAGGTGGCCACATGCCCAGTTAATCAAAAGAGAAGGACATAAAGAATGCCTGAGGACAAGGAATGTCTTTTTGCAACTCGTCAAGTGATTCTTTTCTTTGGGTCTCTTTTCTCTCCTCCAAAACAAATAATATCCATATGCTAAGGAAACAATGTTCAAGAAAATCCCACAGATTTAGGCATAAATACATTCACTGCCAACAGCAAGAAGTTAGAAACTTATTGTTAAACTATTATGCAGACATGAAACATGTTTATGAAGCCTCATGAAGGACTGATACAAGGAGACTTTGTTGCTGTTTGTTGTTTAGTTGCTCAGACATGTCCAACTCTTTGCAACCATGGACTGTAGGCTCACCAGGCTCCTTTGTCCATGGGATTTCCCAGGCAGGAATACTGGAGTGGGTTGCCATTTCCTTTTCCAACAAGGAGTCTTAAATAACTATTAAATTCACACACACACACACACGTATATAAAATATATATAATATCTTTGTATTGGATTATCTCCCTTCCGGCACTGATATTCTTGAATTCCATTATTCCATTTCATTCAAGATCAGCGTGACAAAACTACCTTAAATGTTAGTCAGAATCCTTTATTCAGAAATAATGCCTAAAATATCACCCTTTAGTTTTAAAGAATGATAAAACTCAGTTGTCCCAAGAATTAACAACCTAAGTGGCTATTAACTGCTTAATTGGAGTAAACCTGTTCAATATTCTAAAACTTTTGTGGCGCCATATTCCTAAAGACCAAAACCAATAGGCAAGATATATGTGTATGGTTATTTCTACCCAGCCTCTTTTTAGAAGGAAACCGGAAGTTACTGAAGTGCATTGCCAGGTGGGTTTGAGGACAGAAGTCAAGTACAGGCTCCTGATGACCCATGGAGGAGGAAATTGCAATTAAAAGAGAACAGCAGGAACTTTGCCCTGAAAAGATCCCACTGTTTTCCGCATGGAGAGCTTGGTATACGTGAGGTAAAGGGACAAGGGGATATATGAGACGTGGAGATGTTTAGGTGTTCATGATGGAATAGCTGCAATAACCTAGTGACCTCAGGCCCTAGGATCCTCTCTCTCAATCGTACTCTGGTCTTATCTAAAAATTGACTCAGTTAAATTTTTTTTCTCTTTGACACCATGTAAAATTTTCAGATGTACTCAGGGGTGCCAAGTATTAGATGATATTTGTTGCTAGGATTTAAAAGATTTTAGAAATGCAGAAAAGCCAATGCAACTTGGAATATCTTGCTATGACTTTTGAGATGCACAGTTGGTGATTGATTGGAGCCTACTGTTGATCCCTTTCTTGTTGCCTGCCTTCCACCAAACTACAGTGTTTGAGCCTTAAGGGGAACCGGGGTGTGCTGCTCTCCAGGGATTTGTGACCCTCAGGCCTGGCATAACCTCAAGGGTGGAGTCAGCCTGGAATCAGTCTCACACATTATTAATTGACTTCTGCCTTATGTTCTGTGCCTGCATAAAGACAGGTGTAGGAACTGCAGGGCTGGCTACGGGGAAGCATACCAGATGCACCTGTCTTTCATATCAGGACCCATCTGGGTAGGCAAACTGTTTACAACAGCTGATAGCAGTCACAATCTTCCCATCTGCTGGTGTAGCAGAGGGAAGCTGTTCTATAAAACAAAAATTAACATCCTATAGTTTCTTATTTTTTTCTCTCTTCCAAATTACCTCAGGGATATTTTTGCCCAAATTTAAAATGAAACCATGCCTAATAGCTATATAGTGTTTGTGTCCCTATAGGAAGCTGTATAGTGACTCACAGGCAATTTTCAGGTGTGTTCTGGCACCTAACGTGCATCTGTTGGATGGAGGGTAACACTAGGAGGACCAAAGGGCAGAGAAATCCATCCTCTTCTGGGATAATTGATGAGTGGTTGCCTCTGAGGTGCACCTTCCTTGGCCTGTCCAGTAAAGGACACAGCTGGCTCTTCATCATGCCAGGATTCACCCCACTTTTGTGGTATGCTCAGATGAAGCAGATGCATAAATAAGAAATACTATTTTATTAATATCAGATACATCCTCAGCATGGCAAAAACACACAGGTCCTTCTGTCTTTCTCAAATGAGGAAACTGTAGTGGAGAGTGCCAGACAATAGAAGGATAACATAGTAGCTTCTGAGGGTCCATCCCCAGACTTATATCCAGAGAATTCATACAAAACCCTTAGCACAGTGCCTGGCATACAGCAAGTGCTTGATACGGTTCATCTAACAGCAGTAATAATAACAACAACAGCAATAGAAATATAATAAAATTCTACCCAGCTGGAGAGGGTTAATGAGACAGATGTCTTCTTCCCACTCCAATGTATCTTTTGTTAAATTACCAGTTTTCTTCCTAAAAGTGCAAGTGTGGTCTTTCTCCCTTCCACAAAGTCTTCCGTTGGCTCCTTCACTGCCTATCGGATGCCGTCATCTTGGCTTGGCCCTACCCTCCTTCTAGTTTTAGCTCTTACCTGTCCAGGCTATTCCATGCCCTCTGTGTTCTATTACCATTTTACATCCTTCCCTGAGCATACCTTGCACTGACATATGTCATCATCTTCACAGCCTATTCTTCTGGCTGGATAGTTTACATCCCCTGCTCTTGCTTATCTTTCCTGACCCACATCAAATGTCACCTCCCCCTGTGTAAGCTCTTCTCGGTTCTCTTAGGCAGTTACCCCTTCTACATTCCCATGGCACTTTGGCTGTATCTCAAAGGTCATACAGAGAAGGCAATGGCAACCCACTCCAGTACTTTTGCCTGGAAAATCCCATGGACAGAGGAGCCTGGTAGACTGCAGTCCATGGGGTCGCTAAGAGTCAGGCATGACTGAGCGACTTCACTTTCACTTTTCACTTTCATGCATTGGAGAAGGAAATGGCAACCCACTCCAGTATTCTTGCCTGGAGAATCCCAGGGACAGAGGAGCCTAGTGGGCTGCCATCTATGGGGTCGCACAGAGTTGGACACGACTGAAGTGACTTAGCAGCAGCAGCAGAGGTCATACTGACTGTGTCACGTCATAATTTGCCTGTCCATGTCTGTTTATTCTCCATGAGCCTCTGAGCTCTCATAGGAAGGAATCTTACCTTATCCATCTGAATTCACTTGTGGCCAAAAGAATTCGTGAGTATTTGGGAGCACTCTTATTAATCATTAAGAATTTGAAGGTTGAATTCTCACTAGCCACTTTCATTCCATCAAGCATCTAGTTCTTCTAGGTGACATAACTATAACTTAAGAGGAAGGAGAGGAAAATATTAAGATGGAAAATGTTGATACTTCAGAGCCGGTACAATTTATCTAGTAGGTGAAAGATGAAAATGAGTTTGACAGGGGACCTGGTGTTATTAACTAGAAAGCATATGATGAGGCATGTCTGTCTATGATTCCAAAATATCCTGGCTCCTTGGTAGGTGACATCAGAGAAAAATGATGTTGAATGGATCATGAAAAGAGGTTTTCATATGCGAGGACTTCATAGGCAGCAAGCTGGTTGAAGTGTAGTACCCAGGAGGAACATTCACCACTGTAGACTAAGCAGTGTTCACCACCTGGGATCTGTCTATGTAAGAATCCATTGCCCGAATGTGGGGACATCCATACACTGTAATATGGTGGCTAAGAGGGTGTCTCAAGAGTCAGACTGCCTTTGTTTGAATCCTGACTCAGCTGTGTGGCCTTTAGCAAGTTACATCACCTCTCTTGATTCATTTTTCTCATCTGTTAAATAGGAATAGCAATATTATTTACCTCCTAATTTTGTTGTGAGAATTAATCAGCTGAAGCATGGAGAACAGTGTCCGGCAATTGCTAAACATTCAATACATATCAGCAATGTATTACCTCCTGAGTGGTGCCCAGGGCTTTCTCATTGCATTTATTTGGATACAGACTGGAACTTAAGTCCAACAGACCGAAATCAGGGAAGACAGCAACAAGTAAATGATGTGCCTCTTCCCTGCTCCTCAGGGAAAGAGGCTGAATGGATGGGTATATGGGGTCAAAATAAGGACAGAAATAAAAGGAATGGGTACTATATGTTCCATTAAAGATATAAAGTAGGACTGGCTGTATCTTCTTTCTTTGTTAACAAGTAACTAGTATATATAGTTTTTTTTCTCAGTGTGGAACATATATCTGCTTTAAATTTATATTACAGACCACCATTCCTGAGGGGAATAAAAATAACAAAAACAATAATAAAGCCACATTTTATAAAAATTTTTATAATTTAAAATAGGCCTTGTTTTCTTGGGGGCACTGGAAGTGCATTGCTTTCCATAAAGGGCAGGTGGTCCCCAGCTCCTCACCTATAAAAACAACTCAAATAAGTTTGCATCAATTTTTTAAAAAAAACCTGTCATTTATTAAATCTGAAGTGGTCTAAATTAAATCCAGACTAGGTTGACTTTTCTTGCCCAGGAAGAACTGAAGTAGAATGCTTCAGTTCCAGAGGCTTTATTCTTTTTCATTGTTTTCTTTACCCATTAGACTCTCTGAGCCATACAAGTGGTCCCAGCCCCCTTGGTTAGATATTGCAGTTATTACAACCCTCTCTTCTAATGTGGGTCCACGTGAAAAAGAGAGCCCTTTAGGAATGGCTTTCATTTCTTGAGAGGACAAATTGAATTCATGTGTTCTGTCCATCTACTTAAGTCTCAGATAAATGAACTGAAGCAATTTTAGTTTAATAGCCCCATCCTCACCAGGACTTCATCTCATTAGAAGGCACACACTGGTACCCTCCATAGCTGTGTTTTGCCCATCCCATGCCAGACCCACAAGGCAACCAACCCATATGGCGGAAACAGAGATGCCCTAAGCTGCTTTTTACACATGATCTCATAGCACGTGGAAGGATGCTACAGCCAGTTGTTTTCCTTAGCTGGAAACCAGCAGTCTGCACCTGTGAAGAATCAGATGGCTTGCCCTCCCAGCCTGGCCTCTGCCAGGGTGGGCGTGAAATCCTGTGCCCTCTGCCTTGTTTTCCTAACTGGCTGGAATATGCTGGCCAAGCACCAGAGCGTGTTTATTACATCCTCTCTGGGCTCAGAGTCATGGACACTTTTCAAGTAGAGAAGTGACACATCTTGCCCAGGTCGGGTTTCTGTGACATCCGGCAGGCCTTCCACAAAAACACTTTCAGGAGGAAAAGGAAAAGAATGACAAAGGCAACAAGAACCACATTACTATCCTCATCCTGGCTGTGGAAAAACATCCTGCGATACAGGACCTGGATGGATGCTGTGCACCTTTAGCTTGCAGGTCAAGACTAAAGACTCTGGGCACCATTCCACAAAAGGAAGGACCTGTGACTTAAACACCCCAGTTTCCCCTAGGGTGGGGAATCTAGATTAAACTTGGTCTGCTCAGAGTCTTTGGGAAGCCTTGGTCAGCGCCAGTTGGTAGCTATTTACTACTACAGAATTGTCATTGATTGGGGAAGTTTCTTTTTTTTTTCCAAAATGCAAATAGCTTTATTGTTTTTTATATTGTAAAAAGGTTACATGCTAATTGTAAATTATATTAATAATCTCTTACAAAGTGTAAAGAAAAAAAAACTTCAAGTATGTACAGAATATTCTTTCACATAATAGAACTGATTTTCCTTAACCTGTCTCTGTGATGCAAGGATGAGTCGATGATTCTTTCTAGATGCAAGCCTGAGTACTGGTAGTGATGAAGACACAGAGAGGAGAAAGACATGATCTCTGCCCTAGGGAGGCTCACAGTGAATACGGGCTGGTGGGGGACAGAGATATACAAATAGATTATTAAAGTTTATTTTTGTGCCCGTTACTACTGGTTTCTGATCTGTATCAAGAAGGAAACAAGTCACCCTGGGTGGCGGAGTTTGGAAGCATGTTCTAAGTGAGGCCTGTTGGATGATAGCATGATGTCAGGGGAGGAGGAGGAGAGTATCCATGGAGAACACAGCAGCTACAATGGCCTGCTGTAGCGGGGGGAAGGCCCTCAGCCTTCTGGAAACTGTGCCTGGGGCGTGGAATGGATAGTGGAAGAGGGAAGAGGGCTGAAGCTGGTGCAGACTCGTTCCAGATGACGACATTCCTCATCGATCCGCAGACAGGTCCTGTTTTCTACCCTCTCTCTCTACACTTATTTATCACTGGTGTCCAGGTCACCAGTGTTTTGTTTCCCTTTATTGTGTGGACAAGCAAATGAATACTGTGTACCTCAGCATCTCCAAGAAACTAAAGAGCCTGGTAAAAGGACAAACAGTCCCCACAAATAGTTACAAATGTAGGATAGTAAATAATGGTTACAAAAGTTACATGTTGCAGCAATTTTCAACAATGTCTTGTAATTATCAACTGTAATTTAGGCCAACTGACCAAACCACTGAGAGCTCTTAGTGCCTCTTTGAGGGGAGAGCTTGGCAAGTCCTTGAAGGGGCCTCTGCCTGACCAGTCTCTCCTCAGGATTGAGCCCCAAGGACTGTCAGCCTGATCCCCACAGATCTCATCTCCTCTTTTCAGAGGGGACTTCTGACTTTCTTATGCCAATATCTGTGAGGAAGTAGGCCTGTGGTTGCTGCAGCAAAAGCAGAAAGTTTCTACTTAGTGATTTACCCTTCTAGGCTTGAACTTAAGATGTAAATGAATATTGGATTCATCAAACAACAGCTGGGCATTGACAGCAGGTGAGTTGAGAGGATAAAGTAGTTGCTAATTCCAGCTCAAATCCTGCTGCTCTTCAAAGGCTATAGCACAGACCTGGCTCTGCCCATAGCCCTCAGACAAATCTCTTCAGCATAAGCCAGCCCCTTTAACTGCCAGCACCTGCATTTCTGAGCCTGTGGGTTTCCTCAGCTTCACAAAGCCACCCTGCTAACATGCATGGCAGGATAGATATATGAGGAATATCCCCCCAGCCTCCTCAGCAGCCTTCAACCAACGATGGGGGTATTTACACCTCAACTCTGTCAACCCTCTAATGAGATAACCCTTTCCCAGAATTCCCAGGCACCCTTTCCCAGCTATTTCCCTTCTCTGTCTCATTCTTCAACTCCCATCCTCATCTCCTGAACTTCCAAATAGATGCTTTGCACATAAATCATCCCAGGGTCTGTTTCTGGGGAGCCCGATCCCAGAAAAGTTCATTTCCATACCTTCCCCGGCCATCATCATCTCCCCTTCTCTAAGCATGGGAGAGTGCACATCTGCAACGTCGAGTCTGCACCTGACTTCTGGTTGCATTTGCCTTCCGTTCACTTGGTATATGAATCCACGCACCAATCCTAACCTGCTTTAAGCACTGCAAAAGAGGGCGCTGTACCTTATACTTCTCTGTCCCCCTGCACTGCCCACCCCTGCAATGGGTTCCTAGCATATGAACCACAAATATTTGCTGACCAGCTGTTAGATTGAGGTTGGAACTTGACACTAGTGTAGGTCTTATGCTAGTAGACAGCTGCTGATGACATGGCAGGTCATAAGGAAGACCAGGAACACTACAGACATAGGGTTCCAGTCATGGGTTGTAGCTCTTGGTTTTCAGGTTCTATTGGTCTTCTTTCTGTGTGGTGGCCAAAGTGTAGTCTCTGGCACTGGGCATCACTGGGAACTACATTCAGAACCTACAAGGTAACAAGATCCCCAGGTGATCTGTGTGCACATAAAAGTGTAAGATGCACTGATCTCAAGGATCCAGCTCCCACAGGGTTTATCTACTCAAGGATTCCCCCGAGGTCTGGACATACCCACATGTGTACTTGCATGCATGATTCATGTATGGTTTATAAACACACACAGCCATACCCCCAGAGTTTCTTTGTAAGACTCATTTTGTTACAAAGTAATAAGTCAATAACCTTTAAAAATGACCATCTTTGGCAATGTTAGAGTAAACAGAAACCCAGGGAACATCAAGCAGTATTTGTTATACAGTTTCTGAGCATTTGTCACACGTCTGATGAGGGCAAGGCACTGGAGAGAGAGCAGAGTTAAATATTTAATAAAAATCAACCCTTCTGTTGTTGGAAGGGGCTCTGGTTTTTCTTCTCTTAGAAAGGATCCTGCACTGGGCTTTGATACTTCCTATGTAACATTCCTAGAATTCCTCACCCCATCCCCACTCCTGTGGAAAAGGGGGTGGTGATGGGGGAAGGATGAGGAGAGTGTTCCTAATTAGCACTTTTATACATAATAACTTAGGGAGTGTATATACAAGATTTTCCTTTGCTTAAATTTCCAATTTTTTTTCTTGTTTTTTCTTTTTACTTGACTCATCATATTTTAACCAGGATCTGGAAGCATCCCCAAAACTCCCAGCACGATTTGACACAGAGATAGTGTCATCATGATGTTAAGGGTTTTTGTGGTTTTTTAAAAATAATTTTACTCTCAAAAATTATGAGAAGAACACTTGAAAGTAGATGAGTTTTATTGCATACCCATAACTGTACTATTTGAGCTGATATTTACATTTCAGCTCTCTTTCTTATTTATCAAAAACAGTAAGCCTGGTTTTATTTAGTAGTGAATAGGAGTGGGGAGCTTAGTGCTAGTTCACAGCCTCTAAAAGATGTATCTGACAGTCAGCAGATCAGCAATGGACTGTCACACTGAAATGTTCATGCTAGAGTTCTTAGCATTAACCAGAATGAGTCTTGTTATTTACATGTAGATAACAGAAAAGAAATTACATTGAGAAGGGTATCTTGGCATCAGTTTATTCCTTGTTAAGTAATAAATAAATCTAGAGTAGGTAAATAAATAGTTGCTATTTACGATTAATAAATTTGAGATGCCTGGAAAGTGAATGTTTTCAGAACTGTAGATTTCCCAACTTCAGTGCTGTGTCAGTTCCATAGAGTTTCAAATATCTGGCAATTCACCCAGAAAAGCGGAAAACAAACACTTTCCTATCTCCTGTTACTGAAGTCTTTATTTTCTTGGTTGATTGTAGAGATCCCTGGATTATACTAAACTCCTATTGCTGTCTATGTTTTCTCTGGCTCTTCCTTCTACTATGTTCTTCTTAGGAGACAATCTTTCTTCAGCTGTGACAATGGCCCCTGCCTCAGTCAAATATTTCTTCCTCCTTCGAAACACTTCCCAGAGCCCACCTTCTCTGTGATAGCTCTGCATTCCCAAAACATGATTTAGTGATCAACTCTTTCTCTTCAAGACTGGTAGGTACAGATTAAATTGGCAGAGAAGGTGGACAATGGGAAGAAATGGGAAGTTAAAGAGATTTCCTGAAGGAAACATTCTACCATCTTCCACTTTAGAAAGTGAGAATTACTTTGAAGGCTAAATGCATGGGTTTTAGTATCCCACAAAGTAGATAAAATGAAAACAATGAATACAATGAGGTGACGCTTCTATTATTCTGCTGAGAAATGGCAAAATTACATCATGCTCTAGTCTAAATGTGCACAGCCATCTCCACAATTCCTGTGTTGAAGACTAATCCTAAAGTGATGGTATTAAAAGGTGGAGTTTTGGGGAGGTGATTAGGTCTTGAGGGTGGAGCCCTCATGTATGGGATTAGTGCCCTTATTAAAGAGTTTTCAGGGAGCTCTGTTGTCCCCTTCCTCTATGGAACCAAAAACCAAATCTACCAACACTATGATCTTGGACTTAGTAGTCTTCAAAACTGTGAGAAGCCCAAATAGACTAAGATAAAAATGGACTATGAGTCCGTTCAAGATCTCAACACAGCCTTATCTAAAAATCCTAAACAGGCTGTTCTGCTTTATTTCCACTGTTTACATAAAGGTGAGCTCACAAGTGAGTAGAAATCACTTTGGAAGTAATTTTTTCCTCCAAGCTAGTACATTTCAGACCTTCGCTTTCAAGCACACCCTGGCCAGCCTTACCTTCAAACCCCATCCTATTAGCTGCAATTTGTTTGCATATTTTGATTTACTTATTTATTTATGCCCTGCTTACCTCCAGCAAGCAGTTCAAGAGGTTCACAATGAAAACATTGTTATGAGAAAACATTGCTATGAGAAAACATTGCTATGAGACCAGAAATAATTAACCCAAGGCAAAATGCAGCAACAGAAAAGGGGAGCATTGGCGGGATAGGGGGCACACATGTAGCAGAAAAACTTAATCTATCCTAGCTAAGGAAATTGCCAATCTTAGGCAAGGTCACATTTGCAAACTGCATTTTTCCACTTCATTCTCCTCTGTACATAATGAGGTAATATTTATCCAAGTACTTCTGTCTAACTTGTATTTTGGGAGTTATATGTCAGCTACCATGAATAAAACATCCTGGCTTTTTTTTTTTTTTAATAAGTAGGTGCAAAGAAAGATAGGCATCTTGTTTTTAATTGTATAATGAGTAAATTATGTAATGTAAAGTATGGAAAGTTCAATTGTAGCTGATGTATAGTTCGATTGAGTTAAATCATACCATATTGTGTTCCTTTTCTAATGACCACAAAGCACTTTTTCTTTTTTTCCTGGCAAAAAGTTCAAACACAATTTCTTTTTCTTTCTCCCTATTTCTTTCCTTTCTTTTTGGGCCCATAATAAGCAACTTTCTTCAAAATGGTTTCCATGATTAGGCCAGAAGATCTGTGGTTACTTTTTCTATCATTCTGTGATTACGCCACATTTGCTAAATAGATATTGTGTAGTTAAAGATGGGCTGCTGCTTTGAGTTTTGGAAAAATGTTTCAATGCTAAAATCCTCAATGCTCTTTCAAAAAGTTTGCTTAATTGAAGCAAAAGAAATAGTGGAACCATTGTTGGGGATAATCAATGAGAGGTAATTTACATGAGGGGACCATGGTGTGGTGGGAGAAGAAATTCTGGCTCTGTATAATTCATTCTGAGTCGCTTGAGCCCACACAAAAGATTTACCTTTAAAAGGCTAAGTTCCCAAGCCCCCAGTTTTTAACGAGTAAATCCGACCTCTAAATCCTTTATCAACCCACAAAACAACATTATGCTTGAAGCTCAAATTAGATAGATTTCTACAAGCTTTAAAATCTATAAGTATTTGGGAGTCAATGCAAAGAAAAGATGCTGAAAGATTAACTCTCAGTACAAATGAAGAGAGATTTGTGTTTTCAGACATAAATATGGCCACACCAAATGCTATTTAGGGGAAAATACTCTTAAATTAGAAACACTTACTGACAGGAGACCATGTTCAGTTTTCTACCCTTTTAAAAAAGCAATCATATTAAAGACAGAATTTATTTGGTTACATTATTGTCTCAAATAGCAAGGCATAAAAATAAGCTACATTTAAATTCTATGATTTCTACTTTAAATCCTAAGTCAACTTCATTAAAACACCTCTTTGAGGAAGACATAGTAAGTTCCACATTTAAATATTAAATAAAAGCCATAATTGCTTTATAAGTGCAAAAATTATACTGTGTGTTTTTTGTTTGTATTTTTCTTTTAACAAGGGCATGGTTTACTTTAGCATTCTGTGCCAAGTGCATGGAATTGAACTGAGTCCAGCTGATCTCTAATTTTTGCCATGTTAGAAAATTAGAGGTTCATTCAAAACAAAGGATACATCTGTTTTCATCAGCTGTTTCTTGAAATTTATTACTGGGACTTATTTTTTTAAATTGTTTTGCCTAGACAGTATTGTTTTACTAGGCATGATTTATTACTCTACGTGTGCCCATGGAAACTGTGTTCCTAAAATCACAGAAACTGAATCAAAAATAATAAGGAAAGGATAGGAACTCATTCCCTTTACATTGGATTAAATGATTATTTAGAATATATAAATCTGTTTAAATTATAATAGAGCTGTGTTTATCAATGGGAAGAAAAATATGTTCAATTAACTCCAAGTTTATATACAGAAACTTGAGGCATGACCAGAGGATAAAAGAAAGAATTGAGGAATGTGACGTTTCGGAATGCTATTTTAAAAATCAGCTCAAAATTGGAGGATTATCTGCCTAAGAGAGACATCAACAATGTTTTTATTTATTCTCTACTTTGTTCCACAAAAAAGGATTTCAAGCAGCTTGCTCTCTTAATGTTCGATGTTTAAAATTGTTGAATCTTAGCTTTTGAATATGATAAACTGACAGCACTTGATGCCTACTTACTTTGCAAGCATTTTACATTTATTTTTGTGTTAGTATTTTCAGGCTAGAAGAGTGTATCCTTGTCTGGGCACCATTTTAAAAAATAATCTTATTTATTTATTTATTGACTGTGCTGGGTCTTCATAGCTGTACAGGCTTTCCTCCAGTTGCTACGAGTTGGGGCTCCTATATAGTTGGGGTGCTTGGGCTTCTCGTTGCGGTAGCTTCTCTTGTTGCAGAGCACGGGCTCTAGGGTGCCTGAGCTTAATAGGCTGTGCCTCCCGGAGCTCTAGAGCGTAGGCTCAGTAGTTGTGGTACAGGGGCTCAGTGGCCCTGAGTATGTGGGATCTTCCTAGATCTGGGATGGAATCCATGTCTCCTGAATTGCCAGGTGGATTCTTTACCATTGAGCCACCAGGAAAGCCCTCATGTAACATTTTAAAAAAGAGAAATAGGCTATCTTGGTAAAATGTTGAACAAATTTCACCTCTAGGTAAATTTTTCACAGGTTACCAAAACAGTGGCCTATATTTGCTTACTGAGCTGGTATTGAGGTTTTGGACATTTTTAGAACTTCCAAACCTTTATTAAATCACAAAATAAGTTATCTGGAAAAATTAAGGGGATATATGGCTTTTGAGACAGCTTGTTTTAGTTTTGGTGATAATTTAGATACATCTGCATTTACATTTAAGATTTTCAACACTGAAACAATAATCGCTAACATTTATTTAGCACTTTTCTGTGCCAAGCATTGTTGTGAATGCTTTGTTTTTAACTCACTG
Source organism: Bos indicus x Bos taurus (assembly GCF_003369695.1). Lineage (NCBI taxonomy): Eukaryota > Metazoa > Chordata > Mammalia > Artiodactyla > Bovidae > Bos > Bos indicus x Bos taurus. The sequence continues at coordinate 109,632,530 of NC_040076.1, forward strand.
AATCCTCACAACCTCTCTATGAGGTGGGTACATTAATCTGTTTCATAAACTGAGCCATGCAGAGTTAAGTGACTTGCTCAAGTCATGACTGGCTGGTGGTAGTGCCAGGATTCCAACACAGGAAAGAGCTTCTGATCCCCTCTGTGACCACCACACCACTCCTGTGCCTGCTCTGTCGGGAGGGCTTTCCATGGACTGCCACCTTTCCTGTTCTCCCAGGGTGGGACTTCCTCTGGAAATACGTATCCCAAGAAATCTCTCGTGTGTATCGACAGTTAGAACAGCCTGGGCTCTTTGTTTGTCCGACTAGTGTCTAACCAGTTCTACTTTCCATGCAGTAAAGGAAGCTTCTAGAAAGCCAAACACTTAACTGCTCCTTGTTTCAAGGGGAAATTTTGAGGCAGTGGAACAGTTTGGGCTGCTGCTAGAAAGTGTCTCAGAAAGAGCTATAAATCTTCAGGTGGGTGTGATTCAGGGAGGCCCTGAGCAGGGGCTGGCGTGGAGAAGCTTCGCACATCACACAGATAGACCAGCTGACTCCAGCAGAAACAGGTCTGTAATGACCTGGACTCAGTCATCTGGAATTTCTAAAAAGAGGGACTATAAACTCATCTGTCAATAGGATCTTTAAAATTTTATTTTAAAGGTTAGTATCCCAAACTTTGAACAGACCACAGAATAGGAGAGCCTAAAAGCCTTCCAGTAAAATAGGACCAGGATTCATGCACCACCAGTAAGTAAAATTTTTATGTTCCAAGGTGGATTCCCACTGATTAAAAATGACTTTTAAAACCTGATATTGGTTTCTCTGCAAAGGAGTATTCAGAGAGAGGAAGAAGGAAGCACAAGGGAGGGGCACATTGGTGCCTTCAATGGTATTGCCAATGTTCTGTTTCATTACTTAAATATGTTTATATCTGTTCTTTCATATACAGCATGTATCCCATAATGTCAAAAAGCTATTAATATTAAACATTTACTGTGTGCTAGAAGTATGCCTAGCATTGACAACAATAATATTTATAATAAAACACTAGGCCTCTACTGAATGGCTTATTTTTAAATTCATTGATATTTCCAGTGTTATCACATTAAAATTAAAAAGTTTACTTAAAACTTTTACTTACATTTACTTACTAAAAATTTTACTTACACACATTAAAAATACTACTTATAATAGTGATTGATTGCTGCCATTAAAAAAAATCATTTGCCCTATGCCAGGTCCTTCTTAGGTATTATTTCATTATTCCTCCTACCAAAGTCTTGAAGAGTTTGTGTCAGCTAAGATGAGTTTGGTAATAGCATATCAAACTAAAGCCAGTTTCAATAATAAGAATATTTATTATCTCATTTAAGAAGTCTGCAAGACTTGATGGTCCAGGATCCCTTCAAAAGTTCCAAGGTCATCAGGAACCCTTGATGATAAGGCTCTTTCTCTCCACCTCCTTGGGATATTAACATGGTCCTGTAATCATGTCCCCTTTTGCTTGCCAAATGGCTGCCACAGATCTGGGCAGCATATGTTGTAGACTCAGCAACATCTGATTAAAGAAAAGGCGTGTGTCCCTCCATGTGTCTATTCTTATTTGGGAAGAAAACCTTTTCCGTCAATCTCCCATCCCAGAAAATTTCACCTCAAGTCCAAATGCCCAGGATAAAGTCATATACCCGCCCCCTAGTTACAAAAAAGGATGATGTATTTAGTGCCACGTTTTTCTCATCTTTGTTCTCTTTGTTGATGATTTCATGTCTAAAATGTCCCAAGTTTGGTGCTGAAGTGCTCTCTGGTTTTCCCAAGTATGAGATGGCTGTGAGGCACCTCATGGATAAAATTACGTAGGTTGCATTTGTCCATGAATTACAGCACTCTTGGCTGGGCTCAATTTTAATGAATTAATGATCTGTATCACTTAAGACATCTTTAAATAGAAACACACATAAAACAAGGTTATGTTTTGATCAGTTGATGAAAATATGTGGGTGTAGGCTTTTGGGAACCTACTCCTATATTTCCTTTAGAAACAGTGCTTCCATGTTTGCTAATCCAGTGTCTGACGTGACTTTGTAGGACACAGCTACTATGAATAGTAATAGTTGACTCTGTGTGCACAAACACACACATTCACACAATACACACACACACACATATATACACACACCCAGACAGATATAGCATCACATTCACCAGCAGCATTAGGCTGTCTAGCAGAGTTCTCCAAACTGAAATAATTTCACACCTTCTCACTCCAGAGTGGGGTGCCCAAATGTCCCAATTTGCCCTTGATTGAAGGTTTCCCAGGATGAGGGACCTTCAGCGTTGAAACAAGGAAAATCCCAGGACCAATCAGAAAGAGTTGACTCCCCTGCTCCAGAGTTTCTTGAAGCCAGGGAATTGAGGTGAAGGGGGAGTGTCCATCCTAACCCTTCAACTCTTGCTCTGAAGCTAGTATCTGCACCATCTTTAGGAAGGAGACTCATGAAATGAATGTAAATGCAAGCAGTTAAACACTGCTGTCCCCACTCAGGCTTCTGAGGGTTCCTCAGCAAAAGCTGGATTTTCCCTAGGAAAGCTTCACTGAGAAAGCCTTAACAGTAAGCTCATTTGATTTACATTCCTAATGCACCTTGCAAGTGTCTCTTTGGTGTGTGGAAACGTCTAAGAGATGAATTATGAAGAAATACAATATATGGCACAATTAAAAAAAAGCGATAACAGATGCCCAGGAATTAAAATATTTTCATTCAGGCTGCAAAATATATTATTTTCTTTAATCCGCTTGCAAATTGATAAAGGATAGAGAGAAAAATGTAGATTTCAGGACCAAATCCATATTTCCTATATCAGCAAATTCTCAAATTTTCACAGATTTGGAACTATGTTGACTAGTGATTCTCAACCCTGGTATCATATTAGAATTATCTGGGAGGTTTTAAAAATTCCTATGCCTGGACGCCACCCATTACAATGAAATTAAATAGAAATGGAGTGGGGGAGAGGAATTATTGGGCACTTAAATTGTTCTAACAGCTTCCCAGGTGATTCTAATAACATACAGCCAGGGTTGAGACCCTCTCACAGGGAGGGTGATGCTGAGAAAGGGTCTTGGAAAGTTTCGGCAGAGAATGCTATAATCAGCTGGTGATGCCTGCTGTGGGTGGGAGAGGGAGAAAGGTGGTAGCTCACAAGGCTGCACTAAGCCATCTTTTTCAGCCTAGCCAAAGCGGCAATATTCAAGCTCTGAAGTCAGGCAGATCTTGTGTAATCTTGATCAAATGATTAGCACTCTTACCAGTATCTTCATCCTGTTACCATTTTTGCAATGTTGTCATGAGGATTAGGTGAGGAAGCAGATACCAAGTACCTGGTACATAGTGAATGCTTAATAGAGGGGAGCTGTTATCAACATAACCAGGCTCCCATGTTTTCATTTTTGGCCACATTCTGATTTACATTCTATTATCCTAACAAAAGGGCTTCCCAGGTGGCTCAGTGTAAAGAATCTGCCTGCCAATCCAGGAGATGCAGGAGATGCAAGTTCGAACCCTGGGTCCAGAAGATCCCCTGGAGGAGGAAATGGCAACCCACTCCAGTATTCTTGCCTTGAGAATCTCATGGACAGAGGAGCCTGACAGGCTACAGTCCATAGGGTTGTTAAGAGTCAGACATGACTGAGTGACTGAGCACATATGCATGCAGCCTAACAAAGAGTAACAGAAGAGTTTTTATGAGATAGCAGTAACAGTATTTTACAAACAAAATGAATAATACAAAAAATGAATGGTATGGCCAAGGCAATTTTGCAAGCATATAACCTAGTTCAGGGGTCAGCAAATCACTGCCTGTGAGCCAGATCCAGCCACACCTATTCATTTACTTATTGTCTGTAGCTGTTTTCCCATAACGGATACCACATGGCCCATAAAGCCAAAAATATTTGCTGTCTGGTTCTTTACAGAAAGTTTGCTGACCCTTGATTCTAGTTCATCAATTCTCAGTCCAGTCCATGGACCTCTGAAACCCCTTCAGGGGATCTTAGAGGTCAAAGCTATTTTCACACTAATACACATCATTGACCTTTTCACAGGGTTGACATTTGTACTGAAAGGACAGAAGCAACGTTGGGTAAAGCTGCCAGTGCCTTAGCACAAATCAAGACAGTGGGACCAAGTGTACTCTTCATTGTTTTCTTTACCACTACATGTTGTAGGGAAGAAACCAAACAAACAAAAAGCCAGTTTCACTTAGCTCAGGTTGGCACTGTTGGTATTTTGAGCCAGGTAACTGTTGGTTTCGAGGGGGCTGTGGGTTGTTTAGCAGCATCTCCAGCCTTTGCCCAGTAGACTCTACCAACTCATCCCCTCCCATCCCCCATTGTAACAGTCAAAAACCTCTCCAGACATTTTTTGAAATTTCTTTTATTTAACTAAATGATGGTAAATGTCAATAGATACAGCTCAGATAAACAAAAAATCTTTGGTATCTTCTATAATTTTTAAAACAGTAAAAAGTTCCCAAGACCAAAAAGTTTAAGACTTGCTCTTCCATTCTGTATTTATAAGGTATTTATGATATTTATACTGCTAAATCAATATACAGTGAAAAGGATCACATGTATAAAATATAGGAAAAAGAAGCAGGGAGTCTGGGGTTTGGGATGGGAGGGGTGGAGGCATAGCCAGTGAAGACACGGACGTAGAGACCCGGGCAGCAGCATGACCTGGACTGATTAGTCCTCCATCTGTGCCTCAGTTTCCCTCTTATAAAATGGAAGCGATGGCAGTACTTACCTCACAGTGTTGTTGGGAGGATTACATGAATAAATACCTAAAAAGCATATAGAATAGGTTTGGTGCTTAAATTAAGTGCTCTCTGTGGGTCAGCTATTATTGTTTTAATATTAAATGATCAGTTTATGTCAGAAGGGATGAGGTCAGGCCTGCCATTAAAGCACACAGGTGCTGTTGACCCTGTCCCTATGGCAGGATGACTGAAAGCAGAAAAAATGCAGTCACTGGCCCCCAGAGACGAAATATCGTGGTGCCAAGAAAGAAATCAGAATCCCCTAAACCCGCTTCTTACCCTAACCTCACACTTTCTAATCCAAAGTCACATCTGTTACCCCTGTGAGGTACGTGGACATGCTCCAAGGTTTCAGAACAAACGACGTGAGGTTGGCTTGGATTCATGTGTGAGTTCCAGAGCAGTTATAGCTTTTCTTGTTCCCGCGCTGTGATTAATTTTCCCTTCAGCTCAGTTTGGCTGCCAGAAAGTCATCCAGAATTGTGTTGATTCCAGCCATCCTCACCTTGAGGAAGACATGTGCTTTCAAAAGCGAAATGTTTGTAGACTGACTTTTAAAAAGTTGCTGAAGAAGAATCTGAAGCTGAAGCAGAGGACGTTACCTGAAATTTGAAATTGCACTCTCTGTTGTAAAGCATCACATCTCCTATGTCCCAGTTCTTATCTCTCCTGACCTCCCTGGGTCAATCAAGATATGTTTTACTGTAATTGTTTTCTGTGGCTATTGAGAATGTTGCATTTAGATCCTAAAACCTGTTGAATTCACACGTCATATTCTCTGTGAGATCTGACCTGACTCTACTGTTAGACATTAACTCCCCTCCCTAGGTCTCCCCGTTCTGTTCTTTTTTCCTTTGAGGCACATTTCTGCATCCAACACACACTGTATTTTACACATGTATTTTGTTTATTATCTGCCTCATTACTGTGGCAAAGTTTTTACTGTTTTTTCTTCAGTGCTGTATTCCTAGTTTCTAAAACAGTGTCTGGTACATGGTATGGACCCTGACATCCAGCTTTTGCCTTTAAATGAGGAAGGGAAAACATCCCTGTGATGAATCACACACCATGAATTCACATACAGAACCCTTGCATGAATGAAAGCATCTATCTATATTGAAAAAATATCTCATGCTTTCATTGAAAAAAATATTAGACTCAAAAAGAGTACTTAAGTTTCCCTTCTGTTACCTAGCAATTTCATGAGCCAATGTATAAAATAGGCTATCAGGAACTTGTCCCAGTGGTATTTATTTTTCATTCATCTAATATTGTTATCCTTCAGTGAATAAATTTCTCTTCAGTTAGCTATCCAGCTCACAGAAGTGTGTCTCAGTCCCACAGAGCACTGTGCCCTAGGGCTCCCTGGTGGCTCAAACACTAAAGAATCTGCCTGCAGGACTTCCTGGTGGTCCAGTGAATAAGGCTGTGCACTCCCAATGCAGGGTTTGATCCCTGGTCAGGGAACTAGATCACACATGCCGCAACTAAGACCCAGAGCAGCAAAATAAATAAATATTAAAAAAAAAAAAAATTCTGCCTTCAGTGCAGGAGAACTGGGTTCAGTCTCTGGGTTGGGAAGATCCCCTGGAGAAGGGAATGGCAACCCACTCCAGTATTCTTGCCTGTGAAATCCATAGACAGAGCAGCCTGGTGAGCCACAGTCTGTGGGGTTACAGAGTCAGACATGACTGATTGACTAACAGAGGTTCTTAACAAATAGTTATTAAGGAGTTGATTGGCAAGTACCTCTACCCCAAGAGATGTGTTCCAATGCAATTATACATGGAATCTTTGAAAACCAAGTTAAGTACTAAAAATTAGGGATATTCACTACTGAAATCTGTTCTGTACTAAGTATTTCTTGTAAAGCACAGAATGCCTTTGCAAATACATACTTTATTTGTAAAGTCATATCTTGGCATTTAGAGCTTCCCTGGTGGCCCAGACAGTAAAGAATCTGCCTGCAATGCAGGAGACCCGGGTTCAATCCCTGGATCAGGAAGATCCCCTGGAGAAGGGAATGTCTATCCACTCCAGTATTCTTGACTGGAGAATTCCACGGACAGAGGAGCCTGGTTGGCTACAGTCCATGGGGTCGCAAAGAGTCAAACACGACTGAGTGACTAACACACACACACATACATGTCTTGGAATACAAGGTTTACTTAAATCAGTGAATTGAGACATACACAGAGTATAGATGCTACAGGCTCAGTTCTGTGCCAGGTTGATTGATGTATGAGAAGTAGCACCTTTAGGAGACTTGAGTGGTACATTTAAACATTAGGAAATTATACATGGAAGGGGGGATTGCGGGTCTCCTTAAAGGCAGAGACTGCTTCTCATTCACCTTTGCCACCTAGTGTCTGCATGCATGCTCAGTTGCTTCAGTCATGTCCAGCTCTTTGCGACCACAGGGACTGTAGCCGGCTAGGCTCCTCTGTCCATGGAATTCTCCAGGCAAGAATACTGGAGTGGGTTGTTGCCATGCCTTCCTCCAGGCAATCTTCCTGACCCAGGAATTGAACCTGCATCTCTTAGATCTTGTGCATTGGCAGGCGAGTTCTTTACCACTCGCGTGACCTAGGGTAAAGCTGCTGCTGCTGCTGCTGCTAAGTCACTTCAGTCATGTCTGACTCTGTGTGACCCCATAGACGGCAGCCCACCAGGCTCCCCTGTCCCTGGGATTCTCCAGACGAGAACACTGGTGTGGGCTGCCATTTCCTTCTCCAATGCATGCATGCATGCAAAGTCGCTTCGGTCATGTCCTAGGGTAATGGTAAGAATTAAATCTGTGCCTGTTAACAGAGCACAAGGCTTGGACAGACTCAAGTCTAGCACAGGCATATTATAGACTTGCAGTACTGATCTGGTGATGGAAAAAAAGTCATGAGTAAACAAAAATATCAAATGAAACCAAGTATTAAAGTGAAAGTGAAAGTCGCTCAGTCATGTCCAACTCTTTGCGACCTCATGTACTATACAGCCCATGGCATTCTCTAGGCCAGAATACTGAAGTGGGTAGCCTTTCCCTTCTCCAGGGGGTCTCCCCAACCCAGGGATTGAACCCAGGTCTCCCGCATTGCAGGCGGATTCTTTACCAACTGAGCTATCAGGGAAGCCCATCAAGATTTTTAAAAAAGAATTTGTAATACAACGAAAATTCACACAGAAGAGGTCACTAGGGATGGCTTCCTGAAGGAGACAGGAGTTACATCTTGAAAGAAATGAAGGCTCAAAATGCTGTAACAAAGGAAACAGGGAAATTCCTAGCTGGAAGAGTTAATTTAGACCTGTACACCTATCACTTAAAAGGATTTTGAGCATCAATCTCTGACATATATTTGTTTATAATTATACATATATTCTATTATACTACCATTATAAAAATTTTTAAATACATAAGAGATGGGATGGGGAGAGAGATGGGAGGGAGGTTCAAGGGGGAGGGGACATATGTATACCTATGGCTGATTCATGTTGCTGTTTGACAGAAAACAGCAAAATTCTATAAAGCAATTATCCTTTAATTAAAAAATAAATTAATTTTTTAAAAAGTAAAAAATATTTTAAAAGAGCAGTTAAAGATTAAATAAGCATATTTTAAATTATTAATGGTATATCATTATTTATGTTAGCCACAAATCTACATTTCAAATAACCTTCTAGATAATTTTGAATTTTTATGGCTCTCTTCCAGTCATGTTGGATTAAAACTTGTCAGCCCATAATATGCCTGATGAGTTTTTCTAGGTATAGGAGACCTGTCAGCTAAGCCATTTTCTTATTCATTCATACCTAAGTTATTCATATTGTCTTTCATCATCAGTTTCTTTGAAGGAATCTATTTAAGTCAATTGTGAGAGTTAACTTGATTAAAGCTAACTAATAGAATCTACTCGTTCAACCAGGCACATAAATCTGTAACATGCTGCCAGATGCTTAAAGTGAATAGATGAGTGAAGATACCCTGTGGAGAAGAGGTAGTATGGTGCCTGCCATCATCCGACAGGTGGATGGCTGGAGGGTGCCACTGATCAGGCCTTCCGTGTCCGTGTGGAGTTAGTGAGTCACTGGCATGGAACCTTGGCCCCCAGGAAGAACTATAGTCCGGAAGGGTGGATGTGTGAGGTCAGATCATTAGCGGTGGTTGAGAGCTTTGGACATGGCAAGATAGGCTCATGAAACTACATATTCTTAAGAAGGGAGTAACAGGAAAATTTTAAAAAATTGTCCTGGCAGTCAGGAAAGAAACTAAAACCTCAAAGAAGCCAATTCAGAGGCATCATGAATGAAACATTGTTAGCTTCAGCTAGCTCTGTAAGTATACTCCCCATAGAGCTGTCATCTGCAGGTCATGGGACTCTGACTTTCTTTTGAAATACAGGCCTTAGTTCTTCATTATTCTCCACTCCCTCCTACCCCCTGCCAGCTTTATTAAGGTATGATTAACAAGTAAAGTTATAAGATATTTAAGGTGTACACCATGATGATTTGATATACATATATGTATATCAAAGGATTCCTCTCATCAATTTAACTAACCCATCCATTATCCCATATATTTTAGCAAATTTCAGTTCCATGATACCATGTTAGCAACTGTGGTCACCATGTTATACATTAGCCTCTCAAACCCCTATTCATCTTATAACTGAAAGTTTGTACCCCTTACTAACTTTTACTTATTTCCCCCACCATCTAGCCATTGGCAACCACTTTTCTGGTCTCTGTTTCTATGAGTTTGACTTTTTTTTTTAAGATTCTATATATAAGAGATACCAGAAAAATAAATGACCTAATCAAAAAATGGGCCAAAGAACTAAATAGACATTTCTCCAAAGAAGACATACAGATGGCTAACAAACACATGAAAAGATGCTCAACATCACTCATTATCAGAGAAATGCAAATCAAAACCACTATGAGGTACCATTTCATGCCAGTCAGAATGGCTGCGATCCAAAAGTCTACAAATAATAAATGCTGGAGAGGGTGTGGAGAAAAGGGAACCCTCTTACACTGTTGGTGGGAATGCAAACTGGTACAGCCACTATGGAGAACAGTGTGGAGATTCCTTAAAAAACTGGAAATAGAACTGCCTTATGATCCAGCAATCCCACTGCTGGGCATACACACTGAGGAAACCAGAATTGACAGAGATATGTGTACCCCAATGTTCATCGCAGCACTGTTTATAATAGCCAGGACATGGAAGCAGCCTAGATGTCCATCGGCAGATGAATGGATAAGAAAGCTGTGGTACATATACACAATGGAGTATTACTCAGCCATTAAAAATAATACATTTGAGTCAGTTCTAATGAGGTGGATGAAACTGGAGCCTATTATACAGAGTTAAGTAAGCCAGAAGGAAAAACACCAATACAGTATACTAATGCATATATATGGAATTTAGAAAGATGGTAACAATAACCCAGTGTATGAGACAGCAAAAGAGACACTGATGTATAGAACAGTCTTATGGACTCTGTGGGAGAGGGAGAGGGTGGGAAGATTTGGGAGAATGGCATTGAAACATGTAAAATATCATGTAAGAAACGAGTTGCCAGTCCAGGTTCGATGCACGATACTGGATGCTTGGGGCTGGTGCACTGGGACGACCCAGAGGGATGGTATGGGGAGGGAGAAGGGAGGAGGGTTCAGGATGGGGAACACATGTATACCTGTGGTGGATTCATTTTGATATTTGGCAAAACTAATACAATTATGTAAAGTTTTAAAAATAAAATAAAATTAAAAAAAAAAAAAGAGATATCAGTAAGTAATTGTGTTTCCTCTGACTTGTTTCACTTGGCATAATGCCCTCCAGACTTATCTATGTTGTCACAGATGGTGGGATTTCCTTCTTTTTTGTGGCTGAATACCTTTTCATTCCATGCATGTGTGCCATATTGTCTTTACCCATTAATCTGTCAGTGGACACTTAGGTTGCTTCTATGTCTTGGCTGTTGCAAGTGATGCTTCTGCAAACATGGCTGTGCAGGTATCTCTTTGAGATAATGATTTTGTTTCCTTTGAATAGATTCCCAGAAATGGGATTAATGGATCATAGGGTAGTTCTGTTTTTGGAGGAACAGCCATATTGTTTTCCTTAGTGGCCGCACCCATTTTCATCCCTACCAGCAATTGTATGCGTTCTCCATTGTTCTTGCAGGAGAGAGCCAGGAGCTGCCTGCCATTCCTGGTGAGTCAGCTGGCCAGCATGGAGCACTCGTTTCATCATATTCTCCTGCTGGAGATCAAGAGCATCACGGACACCTTCTCCTCCATCCTGGGCCCACAGAGCAGAGACATCTTCCGCATGAGCAACAGCTTCACTGCCATTTCCAAGCTCCTTACCCGACAACTGGAAACCACCAAGGCCAGAAATGACAGGTGAGCAGGAATTTCTCGGGACCTCAGGATCTGCTGCAAACCCATGAAGGCAGAGCACCGAAGGCTATGCTTTCTTTTGTAGGCATCAAAGTTTCCAAAGAAAGCCAAACTCACTATCTCAACATAGAGTAACTTCTGAATAAATTATGACATTTGCCAGAATTTTTCTAAATCTGTAAAAACCAGAATGTAACCAAAACAATTTTTTAAGTGCAGAAAATACAGTAAAGAAATAAGAATGTAGTACAAATAATAATGTTTATAGAATTTGTTTATTTATTCAACAAACATTTAAATTATTACTTACTCTATACCAGGAATCCTGCCAACGGCTAGACATATAGAGAGATAAAACATATTCCTTTATGCAAAGAGCTCATTGTCCAGAGAGTAGGTAAAAAATAAGTGGATAATTATAGAATAGTGGGAAGATTATGCCAATTATGATTGTATCAGGGAGTTTGGGGAACACAGATTGGGGTACCTACTTCTGCATGGAATGGAGAGGAATGGGAAGCTGAAATCAGGAAATGCTTCCCAGAAGAGGTGACATTTGGAATCAAGTCTTGTAAGATTACCAGATTATACCAGGCTGGCTTTGGGGCAGTATGTGGAAGAGCACAGCACTTTCTGGAAACAGAAGTCATTCTGTCTGGGTAGCATCAATATTAGGTAATACTGATGAAATAATAGGCAAGGACCAGATGGTGCAGGATATGACAGACCTTCTTCAGTTCAGTTCAGTTCAGTCGCTCAGTCGTGTCTGACTCTTTGCGACCCCATGAATCGCAGCACGCCAGGCCTCCCTGTCCATCACCAACTCCCGGAGGTCACTCAGACTCACGTCCATCGAGTCAGTGATGCCATCCAGCCATCTCATCCTCTGTCGTCCCCTTCTCCTCTTGCCCCCAGTCCCTCCCAGCATCAGAGTCTTTTCCAATGAGTCAACTCTTCGCATGAGGCGGCCAAAGTACTGGAGTTTCAGCTTTAGCATCATTCCTTCCAAAGAAATCCCAGGGCTGATCTCCTTCAGAATGGACTGGTGGGATCTCCTTGCAGTCCAGGGGACTCTCAAGAGTCTTCTCCAACACCACAGTTCAAAAGCATCAATTCTTCGGTGCTCAGCTTTCTTCACAAGCCAACTCTCACATCCATACATGACCACTGGAAAAACCATAGCCTTGACTAGACGGACCTTTGTTGGCAAAGGAATGTCTCTGCTTTTCAATAGGCTATCTAGGTTGGTCATAACTTTCCTTCCAAGGAGTAAGCGTCTTTTAATTTCATGGCTGCACTCACCATCTGCAGTGATTTTGGAGCCCAAAAAATAAAGTCTGACACTGTTTCCACTGTTTCCCCATCTATTTCCCATGAAGTGATGGAACCGGATGCCATGATCTTTGTTTTCTGAATGTTGAGCTTTGAGCCAACTTTTTCACTCTCCACTTTCACTTTCATCAAGACCTTCTTAAGGAGTTTAAATTTTATCCTGGAGGCTGTGAGGAGCCATGGTAGGATTTTTATGTATTAGGATATGATCAGAATCCATGTTTCAGGAGGCTTACTCTGGCCCCAGTGCAGAGAACATCTCAGGCAGAGGCAGACTGGAGTCAGGTCAAATGAAGGAAGAATAGATAAATGTCCACAGGTATTGGCAATTTAAAAATTACTGATGATTGTAGTGAGTGATCTGCCAGTGGTATGGATGGGCATAAAATAGGATGCCTGGGGTTGGAGGGAGAGAGTGGATATGATAAATCTGGTCCTTTCAAGAAGTCTAGACCATACAAGATTGAGGGAGGTGTTTTATTGTATTTGTCACATTTTGAATAGAGAGACACTTGGAAAGTTTTATGACCATAGAAGTTACAAGATACTTTCGAATTCATCACCTCATTTGATCCTCATGATCACTCTACAAGTTGAGAAGGGCAATTATCATTATTCCTATTTTATAGAGGAAGAAACAAAGGCTCAGAGACTGGTTAAATCTCTTCCCAAAGTTACACAGTAACTAAATGATAAAAGATGGACTAAAATTTCAGAAGGGGCAGAACACATTTAAGACTAGCATCAGATTTTGTGAGTTGGGGGGTTAACAAATGATGCATATCATTTTCAGTCTGAAATAGCATTCCAGAAACACAGAAGCCAACCTCACAAAATAGCGAAGATTTAGTCACAAGGATCCACTTTATGTCTAGCATGGCACAGAGCCTGAAGGTCCCAAGAGATACAGAACAAGACATAGACATGAAACACCATTCCTCAAAGGGTTCACAGTCCGTGCATGTGAGGCGTTAGTGGAAGTGGGTATAGCAGGCTGTGGCTCAAGAGAGACATACAGCCAGGGAAATGAAGAATGTTTCACAAAGAAGATGAAATTTAAATTCATTCCATATTTGTTGAGTGGCTTCCATGAGCTAGGCATCTGCGTAGGTACCAGATCATGTTGCACAGGATGAATGAAAGTTCCCAAATAAGGGTTTAAAGGGCACTCCAAATACAAAGGACACTCCTCACGTGCAAAGATAAAAGAGCTTAAGAATGTGTGACCCAGACTGAGGAAAAGCAATTGGTTCAATGTGACTGGAGTGAATACATCAGTGGAGCGCAGGAGAGTAAACTGAAAAGTTATGTCAGAGGCACATTCACAGAGAAGCAAGGAGTTTGTTCTGTAAGCAACCTGGTGACTTGGAAAGATTTTTACCCAGAGAATGAACACTGCTTCTAACACAGTAATTAGCAGATAGTGGGCATTCGATATTTCTTCACTAAAGGACTAGATGGGTGAGGAAGTGGCTGACGTGGTGGAGCCCTGAATGGGTTTAGCTGGCAAGAGAGACGGTGACCAGGATGCTATTGTTGGAGCCTTAGCAGTCGGCTCCCTCCGTGGTGAGACAGCTTGGAATTAGAAAGAATCAGTTACTGGTGAGAGGTGGGCTGAGGAGAAGGGGAGAAGAGTGAATGAAAATCCAGAGGTGTCTAGCTCGAGTGACCACAAGCACATGGAAGAGCATGCGGATAACCAAGAAAAGATGGAGCAGGAGGGGAGCCCATATAAAGCACCTCTTGGCTCATTCCACACAGAGAATGTTTTCTGGCCAAGATGGTCATCTCAACAATAGCTGTTCATTCAAGGAAGACAGGTAGCAAGTGCCCTTTTCTCTCAACACCATACTTTTGATTTAGCATATTAAAATCTATTGTTCCCTGGTTCAACATCTAGTACAGATTCCTACAATGCCAGGATTTCTAATTTTGGTGTTGTTGACGTTTGGTTAAGTCTTGGTTGTGGAGCTATCCCGTGCACTCTAGAAATACTTACCATTTCCCCGGCCTGTATGCACCAAGCGCTAGGGGCAACGCTCCCCCTCAGCTGTACTAAGAATGTCTCCAGACATTGCTAAACGTCCCCTTAGAGACAGAAATGTCCCCCAATTGAAAACCACTGCTATCTACATATTCCACTTTAAAAACAGCATTTACACCTAGCAACAGCCTACACATGGCAACATCCAAGAAACCCAAAGCCAGCATCGTGAAGGGATGATTTGTCGTCTGTGTGCAAGCAGAGTCACTGCTAGCTAATTTTCATGGTGTGGTTTCAGAATTCAGTTTAGAGCTTCTACAGCTGGGGTTTGGGGGAGCCACTTTATATTCTCTGCACAGCTAGCCTGCTCGTTTCTTCCAATGGTGACTGGCGTGTGCATCAGATGTAAAAGCTCAGACATGTATTCTGGCCAACAGTCTGTCCATTCTTTCTTGCCTCTACACATGCAAAGTTACAAGAGGCCAATTGACTCTCTGTGAGATTATATGTGTGAAAAGGGTTTGTATAAAGGAAAAACTTGTTATACAGGGTGTTACATTAAGGCATTCCAACAGGAAAAATGGTTCTTAATAAAGTAGGCCCAATCCAATTAGCAATAGACAACTTCCTCGTGAAAAGAAGAATTTAAGAGATATGTAGATAGGAGGAAAAAAAGGGGGTCTCACTATCCAAATATGGGTCTGCATTAGAAAAATTCATTTCTCCTCCCTTCATTATTTTTCTAGGGACAAAAAGAGAAAAAAATGTTAAAAGATAAAAGGTCACCATGCTCTTCAAATACTGCCACCACCATCACCACCTCAGCCTCTCCCTCAATTCAGAATACTTCATCCATTTCAACCCTCTCCATCAGTCTCCTTCTAATCAATTATAAGTATTCAGTGGGAACCTCAAAAAGACTGGTGTGGACTGCCCCCTTTTTGTATCAGCTGCTCATCCTCTCTGGGATGGTTGCTAAGGCTTCTCTCCCAACATCTCTTCTCTGAATAGCCTTCATTGTGACCATTTAGCTTCAGTAATTTTAATCTGTGCCCCACAAAGCAGAGAGATCCACACTTTTGTCTAAAGCATCTAGCAAAGTCTGACCCTTACAACTGAAGGGGAAATGAATAAGGGAAGAGACAGCTTGAAAGAAAATTAAAGATGGTTAAAATTCAAAACAGATGTCATCTAATTTACAAATCTGACACATAGCCCAGCAGGCCAGATTTTAGACTTCAGGCCAAGATTATAAGACTATCAAAAGAAAAACAATTAGCATCCTAGAGAGACTAAAAAACTGGAGGAGACAGGAGCCTCCTTTGTGCCAAGTGACTGAATTAATTGGATGAGTTTTATTTGATACACCAGGTAAGCACACTTGCACTTTTCTTATTCCTGTATTTCAGGATGAATGTTTTTATCTAAATAATAAACCAACAGGGCTAAATAACAGGATAGCCAAGCAAAACATTTAGATTTTGAAGTTAATTCTGGAGAAGTAAAAGAAAGATAACAGCAATTTTGGATTAAAAAAGACAGGGTGGTGCTCACTTCAGCAGCACATATACTAAAATTGGAACCATACAGAGAAGATTAGTATGGCCCCTGCTCAAGGATGATATGCAAATTTGTGAAGCGCTCCATATTTTTCTCATGGTTACTGAAGGGGAAGCGAGGAGGGATAAACTGGGAGTTTGAGATTTACATATACATGCTACTACATATAAAAATAGGGCTTCCCAGGTGGCACTAGTGGGAAAGAACTTGCCTGCCAATCCAGGAGACATAAGAGACATGGGTTTGATCTCTTGGCTGGAAAGATACCCTGGAAACAGGCATGGCAACCCACTCTAGTGTTCTTGCCTGGAGAATCCCATGGACAGAGGAGCCTGGCAGGCTACAGTCCATGGGGTTGCAGAGTCGGACATAAATGAAGTGACTTAGCACATATGCATATATAAAAATAAATAACTAGTAAGAACCTGCTGTGTAGCACAGAGAACTCTACTCAGTACTCTATATTGACCTATATGGGAAAAGAAACTATAAAAGAGTGGAGATATATATATATATATATATATATATATATATATATATAACTGATTCACTTTACTGTATACCTGAAACTAACACAACATTGTAAATCAACCGTACTCCAAGAAGAATTAATTTTAAGGATTTTAAAAAATAAAAAAGAGAGGGCGTCAAGATAGGAAAAAAAGGTCTGTACCTTTCAAAACTGTATGAGCCCTAAGTAGCCTACTGGGTGGCCACTAACCATTGAACTGTTTGCTTGCCAAGACCCAGGAGAAGCTGGAGAAGGAGAGGGCGGTTCCTGGCAACTGTGTGCTGGCTGAGCAGTCAGCGATCCTTGGACTAGAAGATGCCTTTGCTAAGTGCATGTGGTGCCAGGGAGGCTGCTCTGATCAGACACCATCAGAACCAGGGACAGTTCGTCACAGGTGGTCTTAGTAGGAGGTCAGACTCAGGCCCCAACCAGGGATAGAAGCTTTGAGGGCTAGAAATTGTGTGGGGAGGTAAATAGGAGAAATGAGAAAAGGTAGGGAAAAGGGAGGGTCAGGAAGAAGGCACAAGGGGGAAGCAGAGGGAAAGGACAAAGGACATCTGACTCAGCCCTAAGCCCCAGGCATGGGGTCATCATTCCCTCACACCCACCTTTCCAACTAGCCAAAGACATGGGGGAGAAAGTTACATTTAAGAAGTTTTAACTCAAAGTGTTAACCTCTGGCTTGGTTGAATGGGTGGTATGTTCTTTGGTTGTTTTGATGGTGATGGTGAGAGTAGCGGTGAAACTGTGTTTATTCTTTGTTTTTAAGAATCAGGTGCCAGGTGAAGTGAAAGGCAAAGTATAGCAAAGGTGCCTGCCAGGCTCCTCTGTCCATGGACTTCTCCAGGTAAGAATACTAGAGTGGATACCCATTTCCTTCTCCAGGGGATCTTCCCAACCCAGAGATTGAGCCCAGGTGTCCTAAATTGTAGGCAGATTGCTTACCCTCTGAGCCACTGCAGAAGCCCAAAGGTAAAATTAGGTAGGTGTAAAAACGTGGTCCAATGGAGAAAGGAATGGCAAACCACTTCAGTATTCTTGCCTTGAGAACCCCATGAACAGTATGAAAAGGCAAAAGATAGGAAACTGAAAGATGAACTCCCCAGGTCAATAGGTGCTCAATATTCTACTGGAGAAGAGTGGAGAATAGCTTCAGAAAGAATGAAGAGGCTGAGCCAAAGCAAAAACAATGCCCAGTTGTGGATGTGACTATGACGGAAATAAAGTCCGATCCTATAAAGAACAGTATTGCATAAGAACCTGGAATGTTAGGTCCATGAATCAAGGTAAATTGAAAGTGGTCAAACAGGAGATGGCAAGAGTGAACATTGACATTTTAGTAATCAGTGAACTAAAATGGATCTGAATGGGCAGATTTAATTCAGATGACCACTATATCTACAACTGTGGGCAAGAATCCCTTAGAAGAAATGGAATAGGCCTCATAGTCAATAAGAGTCCAAAATGCAGTATTTGGGTGCAGTCTAAAAAAACAACAGAATGACCTCTGTTCATTTCCAAGGCAAACCATTCAATATCACAGTAACACAAGTCTATGCCCCAACCACCTATGCCAAAGAAGCTGAGGTGGAATGGTTCTATGAAGAACTACAAGACCTTCTAGAACTAGCACCACACAAAGATGTCCTTTCCATCACAGGGGACTGGAATGCAAAAGTAGGAAGTCAAGAGATACCTGGAGTAACAGGCAAGTTTGGCCTTGCGGTACAAAATGAAGCAAGTCAAAGGCTAACAGAATTTTGCCAAGAGAAGACACTGGTCATAGCAAACACCTTCTTCCAATAACACAAGAGATGACTCTACACATGGAAATCACCAGATGGTCAATACGAAAATCAGGTTGATTATATTATTTACAGCTGAAGATGGAGATGCTCTACACGGTCAGCAAAATCAGGACCGGGAGTTGACTGTGGCTCAGATCGTGAACTTCTTATTGTAAAATTCAGACATAAATTGAAGAAAGTAGGGAAAGCAACCAGACAATTTAGGTATGACCTAAATCAAATCCCTTGTGATTATACAGTGAATGTGATAAATAGATTCAAGGGATTAGACCTGATAGACAACCAATACAGTATACTAACACATATATATGGAATTTAGAAAGATGGTAATGATAACCCTGTATGCGAGACAGCAAAAGAGACACAGATGTATAGAACAGTCTTATGAACTCTGTGGGAGAGGGCGAGGGTGGGATGATTTGGGAGAATGGCATTGAAACATGTAAATTATCATATGTGAAACGAATCACCAGTCCAGGTTCAATACATGATACAGGGTGCTCGGGGCTGGTGCACTGGGATGACCCAGAGGGATGGGATAGGGAGAGAGGTGGGACAGGGGTTCAGGATGGGGAACACAGGTACACCCATGGCAGATTTATGTCAATGCATGGAAAAGCCAATACAATATTGTAAAGTGAAAAATAAACAAATAAAATAATAATAATAATAATAAAAGACCTGATAGAGTGCCTGAAGAACTATGGACAGAGGTTCGTAACATTGTACAGGAGGTGGTGATCAAAACTATCCCCAAGAAGAAGAAATGCAAAAAAGGCAAAATGGTTGTCTGAGGAGGCCTTACAAATAGCTGAGAAAAGAAGAGAAGTGAAAGGTAAAAGAGAAAATAAAAGATATACCCATCTGAATGCAGAGTTCTAAAGAACAGCAAGAAGAGATAAGAAAGCCTTCCTCAGCGACCAATGCAAAGAAATAGAGGAAAACAACAGAATGGGAAAAACTAGAGATCTCTTCACAGAGAAAGCAATTGGCACCCCACTCCAGTACTCTTGCCTGGAAAATCCCATGGACGGAGGAGCCTGGTAGGCTGCAGTCCATGGGATCGCTAAGAGTCGGACACGACTGAGCAACTTCACTTTCACTTTTCACTTTCATGCATTGGAGAAGGAAATGGCAACTCACTCCAGTGTTCTTGCCTGGAGAATCCCAGGGATGGGGGACCCTGGTGGGCTGCCGTCTACAGGATCACACAGAGTTGGACACGACTGAAGTGACTAAGCAGCAGTAGCAGCAGAGATCTCTTCAAGAAAATTAGAGATACCAAGGGAGTGTTTTATGCAAAGATGGGCACAATAAAGGACAGAAATAGTATGGACCTAACAGAAGCAGAAGGTATTAAAAAGAGGTGGCAAGAATACACAGAAGAACTATCCAAAAAACATATTAATGACCCAGACAACCACAACAGTGTGATCACTCACCTAGAGCCAGACATCGTGGAGTCCAAAGTCAAGTGGGCCTTAGGAAGCATCACTACGAACAAAGCTAGTAGAGGTGATGGAATTCCAGCTGAGCTATTTCAAATCCTGAAAGATGATGCTGTGAAAGTGTTGCACTCAATATGCCAGCAAATTTGGAAAACTCAGCAGTGGCCACAGGACTGGAAAAGGTCAGTTTTCATTCCAATTCCAAAGAAAGGCAATGCCAAAGAATGTTCAAACTACCACACAATTGTACTCATCTCACACGCTAGCAGAGTGATGCTCAAAATTCTCCAAGCTAGGCTTCAATAGTATGTGAACTGAGAACTTCCAGATGTTCAAGCTGGATTTCGTAAAGGCAGAGGAACCAGAGATTAAGTTAACAGCATCTGTTGGATCATAGAAAAAGAAAGAGAATTCCAGAAAAACATCTACTTCTGTTTCATTGACTACACTAAAGCCTTTGACCATGTACTGCTACTGCTAAGTCGCTTCAGTCGTGTCCGACTCTGTGCAACCCCATAGATGGCAGCCCACCAGGCTTCCCCATCCCTGGGATTCTCCAAGCAAGAACACTGGAGAGGGTTGCCATTTCCTTCTCCAATGCATGAAAGTGAAAAGTGAAAGTGAAGTCACTCAGTCGTGTCCGACTCCTAGTGACTCCATGGACTGCAGCCTACCAGGCTCCTCCATCCATGGGACTTTCCAGGCAAGAGTACTGGAGTGGGGTGCCAATGTGGATCACAACAAACTGTGGAAAATTCTTCAAGAGATGGGAATACCAGACCACCTGACCTGCCTCCTGAGAAATCTATGTGCAGTTCAAGAAGCAACATTTAGAACCGGACATACAACAACGGACTGGTTCCAGATTGGGAAAGGAGTACATTAAGGCTGTATATCATCACCCTGCTTATTTAACTTACATGCAGAGTACATCATGCGAAATGCAGGGCTGGATGAAGCACAAGCTGGAATCAAGATTTCCGGGAGAATTATCAATAACCTCAGATATGCAGATGACACCACCCTTATGGCAGAAAGCAAAGAACTAAAGAACCTCTTGATGAAAGTGAAAAAGGAGAGTGACAAAGTTGGCTTAAAATTCAACATTCAAAAAACGAAGATCATTGCATCCAGTCCCATCACTTCATAGCAAATAGGTGAGAAAACAATGGAAACAGTGACAGACTTTATATTCTTGGGCTCCAAAATCACTGCAGATGGTGACTGCAGCCATGAAATTAAACAACACTTACTCCTTGGAAGAAAAACTATGACAAACCTCAGTTCAGTTCAGTTTAGTCGCTCAGTCGTGTCCGACTCTTTGCAACCCCATGAATCGCAGCATGCCAGGCCTCCCTGTCCATCACCATCTCCTGGAGTTCACCCAAACCCACGACAAACCTAGACAGCATATTAAAAAGTAGAGACATAACCTTGCTGACAAAGATCTATATAGTCAAAGCTATGGTTTTTCCAATTGTCATTTTTGGATGTGAGAGTTGGACCATAAAGAAAGTTAAGTGCTGAAGAATTGACGCTTTTGAACTGTGGTATTGGAGAAGACTCTTGAGAATCCCTTGGACAGCAAGGAAATCAAACCAGTCGATCCTAAAGGAAATCAATCCTGAATATTCTTTGGAAGGACAACCTAGACAGCATATTAAAAAGCAGAGACATTACTTTGCCAACAAAGTCAAGGCTATGGTTTTTCCAATGGTCATGTATGGATGTGAGAGTTGGACTATAAAGAAAGCTGAGTGACAAAGAATTGATGCTTTTGAACTGTGGTGTTGGAGAAGGCTCTTGAGAGTCCTTGGACTGAAAGGAGATCCAACCAGTCCATCCTAAAGGAGATCAGTCCTGGGTGTTCATTGGAAGGACTGATGTTGAAGCTGAAACTCCAATACTTTGGCCACCTGATGCAAAGAGCTGACTCATTTGAAAAGACCCTGATGCTGGGAAAGATTGAGGGCAGGAGGAGAAGGGGACAACCGAGGATGAGATGGTTGGATGGCATCACCAACTTAATGGACATGGGTTTGGGTGGACTCCAGGAGTTGGTGATGGACAGGGAGGCCTGGTTTGCTGTGGTTCATGGGGTCACAAAGAGTTGGACACAACTGAGCGACTGAACTGATGCTGAAGCTCCAATATTTTGGCTGCCTGATTCGAAGAGCTAACTCATTAGAAAAGACCCTGATGCTGGGAAAGATTTCAGGCAGAAGGAGAAAGGGTGGAAGAGGATGAGACGATTAGATGGCGTCACTGATTCAATGGACATGAGTGTGAGCAAAGTCCAGGAGTTGGTGATAAACGGGAAAGCCTGGCGTGCTTCAGTCCATGGGGTCACAAAGAATCAGAGATGACTGAGCATCTGAACTGAACTGAAATTTGATTTCAGGATAGAGGTATCCCTCACTTTTCAAACGTTGACTTTACACTTCTTTACTTTGAGGAAAGATCTACATTATCACAGTCATCTTGATTCTAGGATCCAGGACACCAAAAGCCCTCAAGTCCCTCTTATAAAATGGAGTAGTTCTATTGGCCCTTTATAGACTAGTTGCATATTGTTAATTTCAATTAATTGCAGATGGAAATTCAAACTTCATTCTATATTGGTTGAACCTGAGAATGTGGAAAGGGAGTTATGGAGCTCCAATTTGACTTGTTTTCACTAACAAAAAGAAACCTGAAGAGAATTTTTGCTTTTATTTTAAAAAAGTAATTGCTTCTTTGCCCTATACCCATTTCAATTTAGACAAGTTTTCATAAGAACACTCTTCTTTCAGGTAGCAGGGGAAACCTGAAAATGGAAAGCAGTGACACAGTGCGGGGAAGGACATGAAGCAGGAGTATGTGGGGGAGGATGGAGGGAAGAGAGAATTAAGGAGATTATGTTCACAAGAGAATGACTCCAGGATATCTGCCCTCCTTGGAGTCACCCCAGAGTTTTGGTTTATCCTAAATTTCATGCACGGAACATCAAAGAAATGGATGACAGAGGAGAACAGGGAATTTGAGTCAATGTATGTCTGGAATGTATAGCAAAGCAATATGGCCTGCAGAGACACTTTTCCAACTGTGAGACCCTTTGCAACCTGTTATTCCAGAGTTTCCATCTTGACATCTGTGAGTCTCATCAGAACACAACTCTAGTGTGATCCACTATCCCTGAAAGCCCAGCTCAGGGATAGTTCAGGAGCGGTGGCTCTTTACCAAGTCCACAGCCAAAACTGCAGAGAGCAGGATGCCAGGTTCTTCTCTCCAAGTTTGCAGAGAAGCCTGTATTTCCAAGTCTGATCAAGCTTTTACCAGCTCCTCCCATGTGATAGGTTCAGTGCTGGGAGCTTTCACTGTTATATTGTTATATCCTCACAACAACAAAGTTTTTAAATATGTATTAGGGTTACAAAGGCTTCATACTAAAGGGTATTGGAGGAAACCTTGTAGATGGGCAACAAAGAAAAATTCTCTACCCAATCCCTACTCATCTCTAGATTCGTGGTAGTTCTTGGAGGGGCAGTTGTGTAAATGCCCAGCCATTATCTCATAGAGTTTTCTTTCATTTCTTCCTTTGTCTAACTCACTGTATGTCAAATTTTAGTGTGGACAAGGTTTACAGTGTTCACAGTACTTCATTAATAAAGGAATTGTAAAGGAATATCAACGGTGACTTGCCTGCTGCTACTGCTGCTGCTAAGTCGCTTCAGTTGTGTCCAACTCTGTGTGACCCCATAGACGGCAGCCCACCAGGCTCCCCTGTCCCTGGGATTCTCCAGGCAAGAACACTGGAGTGGGTTGCCATTTCCTTCTCCAATGCATGGAAGTGGAAAGTGAAAGGGAAGTTGCTCAGTCATGTCTGACTCTTAGTGACCCCATGGACTGCAGCCCACCAGGCTCCTCCATCCATGGGATTTTCTAGGCAAGAGTACTGGAGTGGGGTGCCATTGCCTTCTCTGGGTGACCTGCCTGTTCCTCTCCAAAATGATACCCTACTAACCATCTAGAATGCCTTCTTTGTGCCTCTCTTCCACCGAAGGCTGCTTTTCTCCAGGACTCCAGTTTAACACCCATTACCCAGAAAGTCTTCCCTGCCTACCCACGCCCATAGTTACCTTCTCTCTTTTGACTTCCGACAACTCGCGTTGCCTCTGAATTCCTTCACACATGTAGTCCTGCCCTGAAGTGCTTGGTGTCTTTCTGTGTGCACCTCCAGTCTCCCTCAAACTTAAGGAAGCTAATAATCAGAGCCTATGCCCTATGTAAGGAGAACAGAGACTTTTTTAAAAAAAATTATTCTTCACAAGCATTAGTTTAATGATTTCATAGTGTCCCATTGTATAAATGTATAGTAGTTTACAGAACTAGTCACATTTTGTTGTAAATTTAACCAATGTCCTTTTTTTTTCTTTTTTAACTTATCAAAGTAGGATGGCAAATTTACAGTAGACTTGGAAAATATAGAACAAAGTTACATATAGTTCCTCTATATATTACAATTATGTTTTCAAGTAGATAAATTAAGATTTTTGGAAAATAGAGTCTTAAAAGTGCCTATAAAAACTCCCACTTTTTTAGGCAAGCCATGTTTATACAAAGAGAAATTGATTTTTTCAGAGTGACTGTTGGCTTGAAAAATGTACATAAGGAGGTTCAGGACCATAATTAAAAACATGTGATGTTCTGGTCAGTGTTGCCCCCTGCTTAGGAAAAGCTGAATGCAATTTCACCCCACCAAGGGGACTAGAGTTTTCATAAAAAACATGTAGATGTTTCAGTCTCAGGAGGTCTATGGTGGTCACTTGTATAAAAAGAAAATTGTAACAACCATTTGTGGCAGTAGCTGTGGTTCTTGTTATTCCTCCATGCATAGGGAAGGAAGGACCTTGGTTTTTTGCCTCTCTTCTTACTGAAGAAGTTAAATTTGACATGTGGGACCATTTATGTTCCATCTGCTGTTCATTTACTTCCACCATTTGTCCTTCCTTAAAGCAGCATTTATGATGATGTGAAGGTCTGTAAAGGTATTTCAGGAATTTGTTTATCAGCAAGAGAGGTAGGTGGGAGACAGCATTATCAGTTCTGGAGCCAGTGAAGCAGGCCCAGGGAGCGTGAGGCCCCAGGGGGGCCGGCTCTGCCGGCATGGACAAAGATGGAGATGGGGGTGGGGTGGGGAGAGGGGAGAGACCCAGGTGGAGACACTGCCAGGAGTGTGAGCAATGCAATTACACTTTCACCGGTGGGGGCCAGGCCCCTTTCCTGTAACACAGAAGTGTTCAAAACACAAGACACACAAAAGAGAAGATTGCTTTTCATCAAGCTCCTTTGGCTTGGCTTCCTCTTTCAAACAAGACGGGGAAGAGCAAAGATTTAGCCTGTATTGTGGAAGGAGTGGGACGAGGAGCTATACCCTGCACAGCTCTTGTGGGAAGGGTAACAGCTGAGGGTAAAAGTTCTACTTGACCCTGATGACCCAACTATTTGCTATTTTTGTTCCCCCCAAACTCCCCATTCCTTTGTTCCTTTTTTTTTTAATTTTATTTTATTTTTAAACTTTACAATATTGTATTAGTTTTGCCAAATATCAAAATGAATCCGCCACAGGTATACATGTGTTCCCCATCCTGAACCCTCCTCCCTCCTCCCTCCCCATACCCTCCCTCTGGGTCGTCCCAGTGCACCAGTCCCAAGCATCCAGTATCCTGTGGAATTTAGAAAGATAGTAACAATAACCTTTGTTCCTTTTTGTTATCTATCATGATTGAACTCTGCAGTCACTACCATGCATGTTTGTGTCCAACTCTTTGTGACCCTATGGACAACAGCCCATCAGGCTCCTCTGTGTATATGATTCTCCAGGCAGGAACTCTGGAGTGGGTAGACAGCAAATATATCCATTTCTTCTTAAAGTTGCTCAGTCATGTCCGACTCTTTGCAACCCCATGGACTATACAGTCCATGGAATTCTCCTGGCCAGAATACTGGAGTGGGTAGCCTTTGTCTTCTCCAGGGGATCTTCCCAACCCAGGGATCAAACCCAGGTCTCCCGCATTGCAGGCAGATTCTTTACCAGCTGAGCCACAAGGGAAACCCAAGAATACTGGAGTGGGTAGCCTATCCCTTCTCCAGCGAATCTTCCCAACCCAGGAATCGAACCAGGGTCTCCTGCACTGCAAGCGGATTCTTTGGCAACCCACTCCAGTATTCTTGCCTGGAGAATCCCATGGACAGAGGAGCCTGGTAGGCTACAGTACTTGGAGTCGAGTTAGACATGACTGAGCGACTAACAGTCTTTACCAACTGAACCATCAGGGAAGCCCATTTTGTTAAAGGGAACACCAACATTTACTTTTCAGTTACCTGTAAAGGGTTGCTCAGCAATTATATGTCAGCTCTGTCTGGTGTGTTCCCACAGGATGTGACTCAGAGATATTAGCATACAATAATTCTTATTGATTACGATGTTATCACCAATCCCCAAATGTGTTACTTCTTCCTAGGGCAGAGTCAGAGGCAACCTGTAGGAAACTTCTACTGAGAGGCAATGGGAGAGGGTGTGAAGTGGGTGAGCTCTGGAGGTAGATACTTGTGTTTAATGCTGGGCTTACTAGTTGTTCAGTAAACTACTTGACATCTCTGTTCCTTAGCTCCTCCATCTGTGAAATGGAGATGGCAGAGGGTCTGCTTAATAGTAAAATGGGCAGACAGGATAAGGGGATGTACCAAAAGGATAATTAACCATGGCCCTGCTCTTCCAGTATCAAATGATGGTGAATGACAATGTCTTACCTTTTCCCTCTGCAGGCCCAGTGCTTGCAGACATCCTCTCTTTAATCCTCACCACCAGCCCCCATTACCTGCTCAAGTTCCCAGAAAATCAAGTTGGCCCAGAAAAGGAGGAGCATGTGTCTCTCCAGTTCTCACACTTGATTCAGAGTGTTCTAATGACATTACTATTTAACATTTTTGGACTCTTTTGTAATTTACCAAGTGCTTTTGTAACTTGTGCCACATTCAGCTGACAATTTGGTAGGATCTGGTAGCCTTCTACTAAGGCTGCTGCTTACCTGGTCTGCCCATTCTAGGCTTGGGAGTCTTGACTACAAATCTGGGATCCATCTGAAGCAGTATCTATCAGGGGCAAAAAGTGAAAAGGTACATTTACCTGGGAATCGATAAAGACCCTGGAAAGCTTGAGGAGAATAAAGCTATGGAATGCGAGAGAGCTGCATACAGCTTACCACACTCCAACTCCAAATAATACACAGCTTATTGTTTTAAGTTTCATGTCACTGCAGACCTGGCGAAACCCTCAGCAGCTTTGCTTAAGAGAAAATGCCTCTGCCCTGGTCTAATTCCAACTCTGTTCTTTCAGTGCCTGGGCCAGTGTTTCTCAACCTTGAATGTGCACTGAAACACCTGGGGATTGGGTTAAGGGCACTCTGATTCAGCAGGTCTGGGATGGAGCCTGAGATACTGCCTCTCCAGCAACCTCTAAGGAGATGCTGATTCTGCTGGTCCAGCAACATCGCTCTGAGCAGCAAAGGCAAGGGTCTGCACTGTTTGCTGATCTTTTTCTGTGTCCCATTCCTTCTCGTGTTGGTTACATGAAAAGTGAACAAATGACCGAGCATCTGTATGAGCGGTCACTTCCTCGTATCAGGACTTTTAAACTTTTGTTCTGTTAGCAGAATATTCTTTCTCTCTGTCTGCAATTGCAAGTATGAATCAGAATTCATACTTGAAGTTCAGGGAATTTTTAAAATCAGCCATTTCGATATTCCAGCACTTGTATGCTCGTACAGTAGGGAGCATTGCTGTCCTGTAGTCCACAGCCTTTAGGATGCTGCAGGGGTACATCCTGCAGCATTGGTTACATGAAAAGTGAACAAATGACCGAGCATCTGTATGAGTGGTCACTTCCTCGTATCAGGACTTTTAAACTTTTGTTCTGTTAGCAGAATATTCTTTCTCTCTGTCTGCAATTGCTCAGAATTCATACTTGAAGTTCAGGGAATTTTTAAAATCAGCCATTTCGATATTCCAGCACTTGTATGCTCACACAGTAGGGAGCATTGCTGTCCTGTAGTCCACAGCCTTTAGGATGCTGCAGGGGTAGTCCTTCCTGGCCTAGAAAAGGAGAAGCTCGTCTTCCAGACTTGGCATTACCTGTACAAGCTGCCTTCTTGTGGTATCAAAGGTCTGCATTGGGCAATAGCCACCTAGGGTTTTACTGCTTTACATGTTCATGCCCATTCTATATGGGTACACTGTCAAACTCATCTCCTATAATGCTTTCAGCAATCTAGTGATGCAGTAACATTGATCCCATTTTTAGATGACAGAAAAGACATAAAGAGATTTGCCTGTCACTAATAAAGAGGAGATTGGAGTCATAAACCTCAGTCTTTTTCCTGGAAGGCCATATTCAGTCTATTTCCCCACCATCCCTTCTGTGAAGCCCCTAAAGAACCTTGTTGTGAATGAAATAAACCATGGAGTCACTTTGTTTCAGCAAAGTTCTTCATTCTGGTTCCCATATAACTGGGCACCTTCTAATCTCTGCTCTTGCCCACCAAGGTAGTCTGAGGCAGAAGAGAGTACCAAGAATTTAGATTCAACATTGTCCTTTCCCTTAGTATTCAAGTATAGCTTTTCCAGAGGCTTTGCTCATTTCAGTCCCCAAACATATGACAGTGCTGTGGAGCTGAGAGATCATCTCTGTCATTCTTATGATGATTGATGACCCAAGAAATTGCTGAAGAGTAGAGAACATAACATCCTAAGAATTTAGGACTCCTATGTGGATTTGATCCATTATGTTCTCCCACTTCTCTAACAAGCTCAACTCTGCAAAATACATATCCTGGATATGGAATCATAAGCCAAGCTCATCAAACATTAACTAATATATTTTTCTTTGATTTAAGACACCAGGAAAAGAGGCTGCCAATTTCTCCATCACTGCCAGCTTTACAGTCTCATCTCCTAGCTTAGTGAGAGCAGTGAGCTGCCCATGGACCAATTCATTCCTAAGGGGGGAGTCTTGTTCACATAAGAGGGAGATAATTAGGCTTTCCCTGCCCCTCCTGGGTATCCCTAGAGCTGCTTTTAAAAACTTTAACTTGGCAACAGACACCAAAAACTGCTCAGACTGGAAATCATCTGAGCCTCTTGTAATGTGGTGTGTTGAGTTAAAGCCAAGTTAATATTTAGGGGATTATAGAACTCTGACAAAGATTTCTGTAAAATTACCTCTGGAGTTAAAAGTGACAAATGGAAAAGAAATAACAGTCCCCCTGCATGAGCCCAACTCCCTGCCCCCACCTCCAGTCCCCACAAATAAATGCACACAGAACCAGTGGCTCTGTTCTCCACCTATTCTCTCACATTCGTAATGCGTTTCTTTGCTCTAAGAGGAATGCAGAGTTTCTGTCTCTAAAAGATCTCTGTTTTTGAACAATTCTCTCCTATCTATTTATAATAAATATAAAAACCAAGAGGGGAAGTAAAGGACAGTGAATGTTTACTATAAACTCAAACTTCTATCTACCATTTTCCAACCTTTCAAACTGTTGGAACCAAATCTTGTCCTAATTCCCTGCTGGCAAAACTCTGTGACAAACCCAGGTGGATTGATGGCTAGAAATGGGACATCCTCTCTGGTCCATCTTGTGGCTTTGGCTACCTTGGAGACTCTTCATCACCACCCCATCTCATGACTCCTGTGTTATGTTATTGTTCTTCAGTCGCTAAGTCATGTGGACCCTTTGTGACCCCATGGACTGCAGCATGCCAGGCTTCCCTGTCCTTCACCATCTCCCAGAGCTTGCTCAAACTCATGTCCATTGAGTCAGTGGTGCCATCCAACCGCCTCATCCTCTGTCGCCCCCTTTTCCTCCTGCCTTCAATCTTTCCTACCATCAGGGTCTTTTCTAATGAGTCAACTCTTTGTATCAGGTGACCCAAGTATTGGAGCTTCAGCTTTAGCATCAGTTCTTCTAATGAATATTCAGGATTGATTTCCTTTAAGATTGCCTGGTTTGATCTCCTTGCTGGCCAAGGAATTCTCAAGAGTCTTCTCCAATACCACAGTTTGAAAGTATCAATTCTTCAGCACTCAGCTTTCTTTATGGTCCAACTCGCACATCCATACATGACTACTGGAAAAACCATAGCTTTGACTAGGTGAACCTTTGTCAGCAAAGTAATGTCTTTGCTTTTTAATATGCTGTCTACTTTTGTCATAGTTTTGCTTCCAAGGAGCAAGCATCTTTTAATTTCATGGCTGCAGTCATCATCTGCAGTGATTTTGCAGCCCAAGAAAATAAAATCTGCCACTGTTCCCATTGTTCCCCCATCTATTTGCCTTGAAGTGATGGGACAGAATGCCATGATCTTAGTTTTTTTAATGTTGAATTTTAGGCCAGTTTTTCCACTCTACTCTTTTACTTTCATCAAGAGGCTCTTTAGTTCCTCTTTGCTCTCTGCCATAAGGGTGGTATCATCTGCCCATCTGAGGTTATTGATATTTCTCCCAGAAATCATGATTCCAGCTTGTGATTCATCCAGCCCAGCATTTTGCATGATGTATTCTGCATAGAAGTTAAATAATCAGGGTGACAATATACAGCCTTGACGTACTCCTTTCCCAATTTTGAACCAGTCCATTGTTCCATGTCTGGTTCTAACTGTTGCTTCTTGACCTGCATATAGGTTTCTCAGGAGGCAGATAAGGTAGTCTGGTATTCACATCTCTTTAATCTCCAAATCTTAAAAACAAGGAAGATTGTGTATAAGAGAGAGTCCTTGTGGTGAGAAGCCTACTCATCAGCAACATTCATCAGCCTCATATCTAGAGAACACTTTTCTGGCCCAAATATTTTATTGTTGCTTCTTTACTTCTTTGGCCCTTTGCAAATCCCTTTTTTTCACTCCTACTCTTGCTCCTGGCTTCTCTCCATATCTGATATTTACCAAATGACATTGCCCCGTCCCCTACTCCTCATGGACCAGAGTCATGAGGAGAAGCAGCCAGGACTTCATAGACATCTGGTAGACCTCCAGAGGGTTTTTTGTGGCTGCAAGGAGCAGGCTGGCTGCAAAGATGTAGGTGGTTTCAGTTCATCTATTCTGCAAATACTTTAGGTACCTGTGAGTGAGTGTTAAGCACTGTCCCAGCCATAGGGGAACAAGGATGAGCATTATAGTTCCCAGCCCACAGGGCAGTAGAGATTTACCCAGGAATGGGGTCACCAGATGAAACAAATAGAAATACAGGATATCCAGTTAAATTTCAGGTAAAGTACAAATGATTTTTTAGTGTAAGTATAATCATTTTAATATAGGACAATACATTTTTTACTATGTCCCATTAGAGACATAACTCTACTAAGGAAAATTGTTGTTTATCTGAAATTCAAGTTTGGCTGAATGCTCTATATTTTACCTGGCAACCCTGCAACCAGAGGCACTTGACCTAACCTTGGGTCAGTGGATGTCTGAGGATAGCCCATAACTTCTTTCATGTCTGGAGGCTCCTCAGAGGGATGCTGTAAGGCAGCCTGAAGGTGCAAGAAGACATGCTGTCAGGTACAAGAGCTCTGACTCACACAATTCATGGTGCTTTACAGCCAACACGTGGTGATTGGAGACAGGGGCTAGGAAGGGGGCTGAGTGACTGTCCTTCTAAAATCTGATGCCATAGCATTCTCCAGGGGACATCAATGCCTCCCATGATATGGGATATTGATCTATCTGTGTCTAGGTCACTGGTATTTTCTTACTACATTAACACAATGCTTAGACAAGGAAAGATAAAACCATAATAATAATAACAGCAATTGATGGTAATAATAAAATTTAACATCTCCTGACTTCCTCTTTTGTGCTAGGAGCAGTGCTTCATACTGATTCCATCATTTCAGCTTCCCAACAATCCTATGAGTTA
The DNA here is from genome assembly GCF_003369695.1 of Bos indicus x Bos taurus. Lineage (NCBI taxonomy): Eukaryota > Metazoa > Chordata > Mammalia > Artiodactyla > Bovidae > Bos > Bos indicus x Bos taurus. The sequence goes on from NC_040076.1 coordinate 109,664,329, forward strand.
AGTATAGTTATTATCTCCATTTTATAGATGAGGAACTTGATATGAAGAGGACAAGAAATAAAAGATCTCCATAAGTAAGAAAATTTTATTTTAAAAAAATCAGAAACTGATCCAATAAATTATTGAGGGAGATTTACTATAATCATGAAATTTGAAAAAATTTTGGATGAAAATGTTAGTAACTACTGTTATAACCCAGAGCTTTATGTAGAAAGAAAAAACTAGTAAATCCCTGAGAAACTATACCTCTAAAAACTTATATGTTTCAAGATTTAAAAACTTGTTTAATGCTCAATATCTGATGTTTGTATATTGGGGTATACTTTGTGCCTTAAAATGTTTTAAGTTTTAATAATCCCAGCTATATAAATTTCTAAAAGAAAGTATAAAAGTGAAAGTGTCTTTCACTTTTTAACTGTGATTATGAACCAAGAACCAGAGAAATACTTTAGTTTGATGACTGTACAGGGACTAACTAACACAGAAAATAAATACTGCCCCCAAATTTCTCATTTTGAGAAGGTTCATTGGATCTGTTAAAATTAACCTTCATAGTCATCACAGTTTTAAAAATACCATCCAATAATAGCACCTTCTTGGTTTTATTTGTAATAGGAGTAAAAATTCAGTTTTTAGAACTTTCTGGCGGGAAGATGTCGGTTCCTCCCATCTACTTGTAGGCAGGCAGTATCTTGTATATGTCAGAAAGAGAAACATGGTCAAGGTGAGCATTTATTCCCATGAACTGGTTCTTAAAATCAACTAATGTATATTTCAGTCAAGCATGGGATTGAAAGTAAGTTTTTTATTATATATGCAAAACCATAGGAACCCTATAAAAGTTATATTAAAAATGATTTAATTTTCTGAGCAGTAGCTTACTACACAATAAGTGAAGTGAAGTGAAAGTTGCTCAGTCGTGTTGACTCTTTGTGACCCTGGCTAGAATACTGGAGTTGGTAGCCTTTCCCTTCTCCAGGGTATCTTCCCAACCCAGGGATCTAACCCAGCCCTCCCATATTGCGGGAGGATTCTTTACCAGCTGAGCCACAGGGAAACCCAAGAATACTGGAATGGGTAGCCAATCCCTTCTCCAGCAGATCTTCCCAACCTAGGAATCAAACCAGGCTCTCCTGCATTGCAGGAGGATTCTTTACCAACCGGCTATCAGGGAAGCACTATTACACAATAAACAGTGTCTTGTTAATGGATGATCTACTCCCCCTCCCAGTTTTCACCATCAGCATCTCTCACTAGGCTGAACTAACAGGGGGATTCCAACCTCTGAGGACCCAAAACTATGAACCCTTCCTCGAGGCCAAGCCCCTTCTCTGGGCCAAAAAGAAAAGTTGCTGGATCAAACCCTTTGCCCACTGCAGACATGGTTCTAGAATGAGTGGAATGTAACTGAAAAAAAAAAAAAACACCAGCCCCTCTGTGTTGGTTTTCCCTAGAAAAGCAGTGCCTTAAGAAAACCAAACCTGTATTTTCTCACCCTAACTTAAGAAATAATGCCAGGTTTACTTTGGAAAAATAGCCATACGTTTGAAAAACATCAGGATTTTTCTGTAAATTTGAGGCCCCTTTCTTCAACCTCTAGAAAAAATACTTATGAAAACCAAGTAAATACACACAGATACCCACAGAATTATTAAGCCATCTTGGTGAATGGATTTCTAGAGTTTATTAACCCTTGTGTTTATAAGGAAAGAATTAATCCTAACCCCATATTGTATGGTTGATAGTGCTTGTTAAATTGAAATTAAATTAGCTCTAGACTGGCTCAATATTATAAAGCAAGTAAGGGAAGATAGGGTTTCCCTGGGAGCTCAGTAAGTAAAGAGTCTGCTGCAGTGCAGGAGACCTGAGCTCAATCCCTGGGTTGGGAAGATCCCCTGGAGAAGGGAATGGAGACCCATTCAAGTATTCTTGCCTGAAAAATCCCATGGACAGAGTAGCCTGGCAGGCTACAGTCCGTGGGGTCGCAAGAGTTGGAGAACACTTGGTGGCTAAACCTAGCTACCTAAGGGGAGAAATGCATACTACTTTAATCATTCAGCATCTCGTTGAGCATCAGTGAGCTATTTCTGCAGCTTGTTTGTGGGGTCTTACTCTATCTGAGGCACTATGTTAACCCTTAGAGGGATAACAAAGATAGCCTATTCCTTAAAGGAGGTAATTTTAATGACCTACAGAGTGTTTTATAAATTCTACTGAAAAAGATATTTGGCACTGTTAATGTCATTTGTAGAAAAACCTCTTTCCTCCAACATAATAAAATTCAGATAGATTTTTCTTGCTTCATAGAATGGAAGAGTCCCATCGATTTACATAAAATTAACAAAACCATGAGTGTATACAGTCCACATGAAATGTTCTTATTCTAATAATTTTGATACAAACAGACCAGCATATATAAGTTTTCTAGAAAATTCCTGGCATGAATTTCATACGAAAGGCATGCTTTGGAGAGCTAGATAAGAATATGGTAGATGACCATAAAAGCTGCTTTTGGGGACTTCCTTGGCGGTTCAGTGGTTAAGATTCCTTGCTTCCACAGCAGGGGGCATGGGTTTGATCCCTGGTGGAGGAACTCAGATCCCACATGCTGCATGGTGCAACCAAAAATGCTTTTTAAAAACCCTGCTTCTCATCCTCTGAATCCTTCAAAAACTATTTCTAACATAAAGTTGCCAGAAACACCAGTGTTTCTAAACTTATGGTAGAATATGCTGTGGAAGCAATTTCAAAGACCTATGTCCATAATAGTTACTCAATTCATATCTATTAAGTGATAAATTAAAAAATGGAGCAGATAGAGTTTTCAATTTTGAGCAGTTAAATAGAGAGAAGCACTGTTCCAAAGTATATGTGACAAGCATCTAATGCAATGGTTTTCATTCTTTTAGGAGAAAACCCAGCACTGAAATTGAATTTCTTGAGAAGCTGGAAGAAACAAAGCTCACTGTAGATGAAAATGAAGACCATGAAGAGCTCCAAGTTAAAATACAAGCTTTTGAAGACAAAATAAATGCTGAGGACAACACCCCTGGCTCTCTCAGAAGATATAGTTTGGATCAAGTTTCTAAGGAAGAAAGAAAAGGCATTAGATTTAATAGGTATAAATTTTCTTGGCTGATTTTTAGGATATGTACTTCATGTTTGCTATTAGTTTTACTGTCACACTTTTATGAAGTAGTTTTTAAATATCTTTTACCTACAGCAAAATTCATCCACAGTGCTTTCATTATCCAAAGTAGTTTGCTATATTAAAAGGAGAGTGCAAATAAAAATCACAAGTTGTGTGGCTTATTTTAAAAAAAAAAAAACTCTTCTTAAATATAAATATGCTAACATCAAGAATGACTGGCAAAAGCTTTCCTTGATTTCTGATGAAAAAGCATTAGCAAAAGTAGAAAAAAAAAGAATATAAATATATAACTCCACCATTTCCCAGCCAGTTTGCTGTGAAACTGATTTTTACATCTTTGTTTTGGGAAGTAGCCTAGATCTACAAAGATTTGGCTTATTTTACAATGTGTATGTTTTATCAAATCTATTAATAGCACCAATTTTCAGTTTCACACTCTAGAGGAACTTTTGCCTCAGTGTTATTCTTTCTTTTCCTTGTCAGTGAACAGTAGCTCAGCTTCTTTACCTGCCTCACCTTCCCTTTGTTTGTATTGCAGGTCAAAGAGTTTGGCTTTGCACACTGTGCTAACAAACTCCTTGAGTGCAGAGGATGGGGAAGCTATAGAGAGCAAAGATACGCCAGCCAGCATCTCTCTTTCAGAAATAGAGCCACTTGGCCAAGGACATGAGATGTCACCCTTTAAGGTAGACACTGATGGATCACAGCTAGGAAATTCTTCAGTTTCACACCAAAGTATTATACATGTAGCATCTGAGAATTTGCCAGAAGCCGTTAAAAAGAACTATCAGGAAGAAACTCCAGAGACAACCACAAGTCCTGTAGAATACCATGATAAACTCTACTTGCACTTAAAGGAGAACTTCAGTAAAGTGAAAGCATATGCTGTAGAAATGGTAAAGAAGATTCCAGTCCCTGACCAGTGTACCATTGAAGGTAAGTGACCTGAACTCCCCAAACTTAAGAAATTTCAGGCATCACTATAAAAAAAAACAAATAAAACTCCAGTAGAATAAATTGCTGAATCTTTTGTAAAATAGATAATTTGAAAACACTCGTATTATTTTGATTGCTCTTTTCTCCCAATAAATTCAGTCATTTTTTTTATTCCATTTCAATCTACCTAAGTCCACCAACTCTGATTTTTTCAAACCTCAGAATAAATTGTTTCTGGTTTCCCATTACTAGTGTTTCAGAAAATTCTGGAAAGGGATCCATGGCCCCAAAACAGGCTCTGGGATAGGCATCCAACCAAAGGCATTTTCCATCCTCTTGCAAGAAATCTATGGGGCTCCAGGAGATTCTTCTTCTGTTTATTCAACAAGCACTTATAAAGCAGCTACTGTATGCCAGGTACTGTGCTAAAGGTTCAGTTATGAGTCAAATAAATGTACTCCGTCACCTCTTGGAGGTTAAACTGTAGACAGAAAAGATGGAAACCATGGTCAGGAGGTGATATAGGTCAGGAGCCAGTAAGAGTGTGAACTAGTCAGAAAAAATCAAAGTAAGAAAAGAACATCAGGGCCAGAACTTCCCTGAGGTGCACAATTTAAGGAGACACTAAAAAAGCTCAGTAAAATTTTAAGTGAAGTCAGAATTAGTAACGATGTCTTGCCAAGCCATATTGGAGCTGAAACAAAAGGAGTTTAGTAGTATTGATCATGTCTTTATTTGCACTTTTGATATTATTTATTCTTTTTGTGGGGCTTCCCCAGTAGCTCAGCTGGTAAAGAATCCTCCTGCAATGCAGGAGACCTGGGTTTGATCCCTGGATTGGGAAGATCCCCTAGGGGAAGGCATGGCAAGCCACTCCAGTATTCTTGCCTGGAGAATCTCCATGGACAAAGGTGTCTGGTGGGCTGCAGTCCATGGGGTCACAAAGAGTTGGACATGACCAAGCACAGCACAACATCCTTTTTGTATTTATTTTGATTTTTAAAAATATTATTTACCTTGACTGCTAAATTTTCTGATGCTCTGCTAAGTTCTGTGCCCTAGTCCTGGCCCCAGGAAAGAGGACAGGTTGGAAACACAAGAACTAAAATGGCAGCGTGCCCAAGGCAGGCTTACCCTTCTGGTAGTGGGTTGAGCAGGTGTGGGTGGCTGAAGGCACTTGGCAGCCAATTAGATCTTTCCTACAATCACTCTTATGCAGCATCCATGTTCTTCCCTTAAGATTTAGATGACAGTCCTTGCCCACCTGTAGGTCATGACATCTTTTCACAGGTTACAGCTCTCATAGAAAAAAGCCAGGCAGCACCTCATCTAGAAAGTAGCACAGCTGTGGGATAGTGAATTTAACTCATATTTACCCACCTACTGACTATCATCCCCTTTCATGTTTAGGGACTAGGAGGGTTTTTCAATTCTCTACTTCCTACTCCCATCTCCCACTCCAGATCAGATCAAAGAGTGGATTCTCATGCTAACAAAAGAAAAGGGGGATTCAAGCATTTGATAATGACAATTATTACTATTTAGCACATTTGTATAGAATCTTGACATTTTCTTTTTTTAATTGAAGTATAGTAGATTTACAGTGTTGTATTAGTTTCAGATGTACAGCAAACCGATTCAGTTATATATACATATGTATATTCTTTTTCAGATTCTTCTCCCTTATCAATTATTACAAAATACTGAGTTTATCTCCCTTTGCTGTATAGTAGGTCCTGTTGGTTATCTATTTTATATATAGTAGTGTACATATGTTAACCCCAAACTCCTAATTTATCCCTTCCCACCTTTCCCCTTGGGTAACCATAAGTTTGTTATCTATTGTTTGTGGATCTACTTTTGTCTTGTATATAAGTTCATTTTGTATCATTTTTTCCTAGATTTCACATATAAGCAATATCATATGATATTTGTCTTTCTCTGTCCAGCTTACTTCACTTAGTGTGGTGATCTCTAGGGAATCTGACATAGTCAAAAGCGTTTACATTAATTTATTGATTAGCTTTCTTAAACTTCTTTTATAAAATGGTGACAATAAAAGTGACATTGCTCATATTCAATGTAAGTTTTGGATAATTAAGTATACCAGGACTTGAAAGTAGCTGAAATCAGTAAGATTGAATTAACACAAACTCTTTAAATGGCATGTTTGGCTAATAAGTTAACACAAATGTTGGAGAATTTAATATAAGAAAGGTTAAGTGAATTTTCGAGTTTGACAGAGGATGTCAGTAGCAAAAATATTAGATACATTTTCATCTACTAGAATAGTTGGGGTTTTTTTTTAAGTTTAATTTAAATCATCTAAGATGTGCTATACAGTGAGGTTTAATCTTGTGAAAATGTGAAAGAAAACTGGCAGAGTTACTTTAAGTATCTAGTTGTCAAAAATGTATTTCTCATGGCCTTGAATTATTTTGGGAGTTTTAGAGTTAACGAGGTGACTTTGGGTTTTCTCCTAAAATATTGAAAGAATCCATCATTTTATTAAAATTTTTTTTCTTTTCATATTTTCTACCAGAAATGACCAGGAACTGAGAATGTACTTTTTAAGTTGGCATTTTGGATTCATTCATGCTTTTGTAATTTCCTAGAAGTTGTTGATAAATTCTCTGCACTGGGAAGTGTGTGAGGGATTGAAGATTTATATGACTCACCGTAAACACATCCACCAAGAAAGGACTCGTGCTAACTACAGGGGACACACTGTTATTATTTCAGAGATTGTGTAAACCACTCAGCAAAACGCCAGCAGTCATCTGGCCAACACAGTTTTGCTTATGTCATGAGATTGCTCAGCTCAACAATACTGTGTTTCTTTTCTTAAAAATTTACTGAAGAAAGATTTAGGCTTAGAATCTGTGTTCTGTTTTATGTGTCATTGGTATAGAAGAGGCATATTTGGTCTTTCTTTATAAATTATGCAAAGTAATCAAGAAACAAAGAGGAAAACCATAAACACCACTTCCACAACATTAAAAGTTAAAAAGACAAATAAGCCAGCAGGAAATAAGAACAAGAACAACAACAAAGTATCAGGATTAATTTTAGACTGATTGTACAAAGTCCGTGCTAAAAGGACATGACAAAACAATCTCTTCAAAAAGTTCTTTTGGTATTGGTTTGACTCATATGAAAGCAAAAAACAAGAAACTGTTCAGCTTCCTTATTTTGACCAAAAAAACATCACTTTCATATGGTTCAGCCTAATACTTCAGTAATAAAACATACTGAAAGAATAGGAGCCTCACTAGTCGCGGTACAGCAGAATTCAATATGTGGTGAATCAAGTCACAAATAGAATTTTTATCCTCAGTCAGCCGTCTTATTACTGCATGATATTGATCACAGTGGGACATACTGAAAGAATAGGAGCCTCACTAGTCGCTGTACAGCAGAATTCAATATGTGGTGAATCAAGTCACAAATAGAATTTTTATCCTCAGTCAGCCATCTTATTACTGCATGATATTGATCACAGTGGGGACAGGCAATGGTGCAAATAGGTCAGCACAAATCTATCGTCGTGTCTAGAAACCCCTAGGTCTTATTTAAGAATTTGGGTCAGCAGTTCATTTTGAGTATGCAAGAGCCTGTTATTCCTAAGTCAGTTATTCTCTCCTGGGCACCACTGGCCTCTGGCATAGGGGCAGATTTGCCAACCACTGAAAGTGGTGTATTCATATGAGAGTGCTAGTCTAATATCTGCCCAATTTACAAGGAATTTAGTTCAAGGATGTATTTTAAAGATCTGAATCACTGGTATTCATTTACGTGAACAAAAATGATTTAGAGTTTAAAAACAAAGCACATGATATGGAAATAAATCCTTGAAAGTCTGGCCCATCACTGGAGTTCTATAAAGGAAGATATAAAATCTTACAAGAACCCATCAATGCTGCTTTGGTTCACTTTGAAGTATTTCCTGATTGAGTGAAAATACATCCCATCTGTAGAGCACGTCAGCACAGCTGACTTGCAGAAAGCTAATTTTAAAGCTGGTAATGTAGTCCTTTCTTGAAAGACCCACATGAGTTGATTTTTCCTGATGAACAGATATGAGACTATACAAAAATTTTTAAAAAGTTCATTGTAAATATCAAGAAGCAGATGCTATTTTCATAATTAATTACAAGTAAGACTTCCTTACTGAAATTTTGTATGCAGTCAAGTTCAACCTCATATTGGGATGACTGAGGAGGCAAAGCCCACACCAGTCCTTACCTCTTTCTCCCCAGTTGGTCCAATAAGGAGGATAATGGTAACACTGATCCACTTCATAGTTCTGGAGATGCCTTTCTTTTTTAGAGCAAATTGGTTCAATCCTAGGATTAGAATCGTTTACCCACGGACAAAGTTGTAATATTTGTAGGAAGAGAAAAATCCTAAAGTTTTTCCATACAATTTAAGAGGGAAAAACAACAAATAGGAAGATGTTACAAATTCCCTGGAGCCTCATTTCATTGAAGTGGTCCACTGAACCCTTGTTTGGAGGGCACATGTTAGGGGAAAAAAAATTTCTAGAGAATTTTTCTTGGTGCTTTGGAATTTATCTTGGATTACCTACTCACCAGTTGCCATTTCTCCGGAGTGAGTTTTCATCAAAAGAAGACAGGTAGGGACCTCCCTTGTGATCCAGTGGCTAAGACTCCACACTCCCAATGCAGGGAGCCCGGGTTCAATCCCTGGTCAGGGAACTAGCTCCCACATGCTGCAACTAAGAGCTCGCATGCCATAACCAAAGAGCCTGCAAACTGTACGAAAACCTGGTGCAGCCAAATAAAAGAACAAAAAGAGAAGACAGGTAAAATGGTGGCTGAGTTCTCCCTTTCACTTTCTCCTGCCACACATATCTTGGTTTCTACATCTACACTGGCCCATGAGAAACATCCAGATAATACGGCTAAAGGAAGATCTACAAGTCCTTTTGAAAAGATCCCTTCTGAACCTCTCCTTTGAGTTAATATCAAATCACTGCCCTTGTTCGTCCCAAGCCAAGAACAACTGCAAGACTTAGACAATTACGATGTCACTGGTAAGGATATTCCACACTTAAATCTACAACCTAACTTGTCCTAGAGTTCCACTAGAGGACATCAGATAACTTTCTTATTATTTATATTTTCAAAAGCTCCTTCTTGGTACAAAAAATAAAAAGTTTGATTTTCTTTACACATTCAAATAAATGACTAAATAAAATTCCCTAACTGTGCTGTTGGACAAAGAGGTGTGCTGCTTAATTGCACCTTATTTTACCTGCTATTATCTGTGGATGAAGAGGTTTATTCATCCAACTAGAAAATGGTGCAAAGTGAAATTGGTATGCACATTGGATAAATTATCTGCCTGTAAATTAAATGAGTCAAAACTAAACCCTTGAAATTGTCAGTTCCTCTAATATAGTGTCTACCTTGTGTATGTGTCTAGCAGATTTAAAGGGATCTCGCTAATAAATAAACAGAAGCAAAAGTAAATATGTAAATTGAGCAAAAAATGCATAGGGAAGTATCTTTCAGTATATCTTGTCCTTAAAGTAGCCATGTTAAAAGAAGAAAGAGAGGGGGAAAAAAGGAGGAGATAGCTAGGAGCAGAAGTAGTCTGCTGTGAAATATTTCGTATTCCTAAATATATTCTTCTAAATGTGTTATTTATAAAATAGAAGGCTATGTGGCATTATACCTTTATGTCTGTAATGGGGATTTTAATCTTTTTTAAGGGAAGTTCATACTCAGGGGTTACTATCAGTCTTTTAATATTGCTGTCTGGGGACGGTCCCTATTCCCAAGCACACAGTGGTGGACGAGACGGTCCTGAGCCACCGACGGTCCCCAGCAGAAAAGTACATTTCGATCCAATTTGCCACAAACCAAATTTCAGAAAAGTGAATGTTATTTTTTTTATTTACTTTCATTATTAAACTGGCAGTATATGCCCTGTAGGGAAACAAAATGGTCCCTTGATATCATCAAATCTCATTTAAAAACTGAGCAAATCTATATTTCTAAGCTCTGCTGGTGATGAAGAGCTAGTAGCCAGGAAACTGGAAAGAGATTATAGGGCTGAGTAAAGGGTTCTGATCTGACAGAGGAAAGGGGAGGGGCCAAGGAGAGGGTTTCCTCTTGTTTGCTCCGCATGAACTGCCAAACTTCAGATAATGGAGGATTTTTAAATGTTTTTCCAAAAAACATAGGCAATCACACAGTTGGCAGTCAGGAATTCAGGTGTTTGACAATTTGGCAGCCATTTATTTCTATTATAGTCCATCTCCATAGAGGTGCACGTTTATAAGGAGCAGATGAGTCTGTCTAAAGCAGACAGAGCTTCATGTCATGGATTAGCAGGCCCACTCAGGGTCAGGCAGAAAGAGCTAATTAAAGGACACCAAGTCCCTGGGTTTCCTCTGTCAACATGTATGCCCTGTCCATATTAGAGACCAGAAAGAAATTATAAAAGGCTAATTTTTTCTTTTCATAATAAAATATTCAGTGGACTTTTAAAAAATAAATTATTTTATGGAAAACAATCATTTTTCAGATGAAATATGCACCCCAATTATCCAACAGTCATTAAAATATTATGCCATCATTAAAATAGGCCACAAATTCAGAAGATGTCATTGCAGGAGCTCTGATTCTGCTTCTCATATCAAACCCCCTAATTTCCAAGTAGCCTTTCAGACTGGCTTTTTTCACTTAGGTATATGAATTTAAGCTTCCTTATGCCTTTTAAAAAAATTAATAAGTTCATGGCTGCTATGAGTCTTCACTGCTGGGCAGGGGATTTTTCTAACTATGGCAAGCAGGGGCTACGTTCTGGTTGCGGTATATGGGCTTCTCATTGTGGTGACTTCTCTTGTTGCAGTGCAGGCTTCCGGAGTTGTGGTGCACAGGCTGTTGCCCCGAAGCATGTTGAATCTTCCTAGACTAAGGATCAAGCCCATGTGCCCTGTGTTGGCAGGCAGATTCTCAACCACTGGACCACCAGGAAAAGTTCCCTTTATGCCTTTTTGTGGCTTGATAGCTCATTTCTTTTTAGCAGTAAATAATATTCCATTGTCTGGATGTATCTACCTTTGCGGTATCATGCAGAATTGTTGTACTGCCCTAAAAATCTTCTATGCTCTGCACATTAATCCTGACTATTCTTTCTTCATTCATTCATTAATTCTACAAATATTTCTGGGTGCCTACCACAAGCCAGCATCATTCTAAGAACTGGGAACACATCAGTGAACAAAACAGGCAAATACCCTTGCCTTCACAGAGACTGTCCTAGTGGGAAAAGACATACAATAAATAATAGAAATGATAAATAAATGAAGTATGTAGAGTGTTGAGAAGTGTTAAGTGCTATAGTAAAAGTAGAAACAGAGCTTGCAAAGCACAGGACAAAGAAAAGGATTTGCATTATATGTATATTATATATACATACAAAGTGAGCTAGTTCTAGAAAGATACCCATCATCTCTCACCACTGGTTTTCTCTGAAGAACCAGATTGGCTATGGGAGTGTAGGAAAATAGGAGAAAGTGGGAGGAACTTGCACATTTTAAAGTATAATTTCTGCAAGGTTTAAACTTTTTTAACAGTTTTAGAAGAACTATTTTGTAACTCCTTTCAGTAACAGAGAGGCTGAGAACTTGGCCCCAGGTGAGAAGTCCAGACTCCTCAGAATCCTGTCTAACCAGAGTCTGTGGAATTGAACTGAGATCCCAGCTCTGACATTGGGCAGCTCCAATTCCTGCAACAGATTGCTTGATCTCCTGTGACACCAGTTCCTCACACATAACCCAAGAGTATATCACAAGGTCATGAGTTTTCAGCCTGTGCTCCCAAAAGACCATCAGGGGCCCCTTCAGAGGGCCCCAGACACTCCATCCTTCTTTATTTTCCTGCTGTATGAACCGAGCAGCTCTCAGGTAGCTGGTGTTACATATTGGTCTTCCTGAGATGTGTTTAAACCAAGAATTCCACAACCTAAAGAAATTTGAAAAGCACTCAGCTTCATCATTTTTAAGATCTTGTTATAAGATGCCTTATTCTCTAAATTAATTCTAAATGTCTTATGTCAGAGCTGGCAAAATGTAAAATGTTCATTATTTGGCAACTTCTTTTCATTGATATATAGTTTATTGACAGTGTTGTGTTAGTTTCAGGTATACAGCAAAGTGATTTTGTTATATAGTTCTGAAAAGGATATATTATTTTCCATATAGGTTATTCTTTTCCATATAGCTCCTAGTGCTATACAGTCAGATAAGATCAGATCAGTCGCTCAGTCGTGTCCGACTCTTCGCCACCCCATGAATCGCAGCACGCCAGGCCTCCCGGTCCATCACCAACTCCCGGAGTTCACTCAGACTCACGTCCATTGAGTCAGTGATGCCATCCAGCCATCTCATCCTCTAGGTCCTTGTTATTTATCTATTTTATATCCAGTAGTATATATCTGTTAATCTAAAACTCCTAATTTATCCTTCTCCCCCACTTTCCCCTTGGTAACCATAAGTTTGTTTTCTGTCTCTGAGTCTATTTCTGTTTTGTAAATAAGTCATTTGTATAATTTTTTAGAGTCTACATATAAGTGATATCATATGATATTTGTATTTTGGCCACATTTTTAATCAGCCTCAACTTTATTGATGATTTTATATTTCTAAAGTAAGGTTTAAAATGTTAATTTTCTGCACTTGTCCAAGATAACTTTATCCATCAATTTATAATAGTTTATTGGGAGAAAATAGGCCAGATTGTTCAATAATTTTTTTACCTTTTTTAAAATTGAAGTATAGTTGATTGTTCAATACTTTTGACAGTTGCCTCACTATCTGCTGAGATTTATCAATATCTATCAAATAGTAAATGACCAATCATGATCAATAAATTAATGTACTATATCTATCCTAGCTGATCTATTTCTATTTAAATTTTTTGGCTTACCTTACTTAAAGGAAACTCATCTCATTTCAAATTATTGTTATAAAGGAGCCTACAAAAATATATAATAAAAAAGACATAATTTGCTTGATATGAGGAGAACAAAACAAACATATAAAAATAAAATAAATCTGGTAGTTGAGTTATTTTCCAGAATTGTATCCCTGCAAATTTTCAGTTTTTAAATGTGGTTTGCAAATTTAATTTTGAGCATTCTAGTGATCATAATAAGGAGGAAAATAAGATTAGTTTAAGAAAACCTAAAGTGTCCATAAATAAATATGATAATTGCTTGGGGGCAAGGGAGAAGACAACTGTTTATTTGGTTGATAAGGCTGTATTCAGTGAATCTAGTTCATCAAAAATGTATTTACATTATGCAGCAAGCGTATAACCCCTAAACATAACAATAGAGTAGTGGGTCTCCACTGGAGGGGCAATCTTATGGCCAAACTGGGGACTCTTAGTAATGTCTGGGGACGTTTTCGGTTGTCTGGGGGAGAGGCAGGTGCTACTGTCATCTGGTGGGTAGAGGCCAGGGATGCTGCTAAACATCTTAGAGTGAATGGACTGTGCCCTCACCCGACCCCCTTCTACTAAAACAAAGAATTATCCAACCCAAAATATCAGGAGTGACTCAGAAACGGCAACAGAGCTTTGCTTCTCAAAGTGTAGTCCATGGACCAGCAACATTGACCTCACCTGGGGACTTGTTATGTACTCAGATTCTCAGGCCTCTCTTAGACCTACTGTATCAAGCATCTACAATTTAACAAGATCCCCCATGTGATTCATATGCACCTACTACTGCAACAATGAGAAATTCCAATGTGTCCTATTAGTAGAGAAAATAATTTTCTTCCTTACTGTGATTCACTGACTCTTCATTTAATTGTTGTTGTTGTTGTTGTTTAGTTGGTAAGTCATGTCTGACTTTTTGCAACCCCATGGACTATAGCCTGCCAGGCTCCTCTGTCCATGGGATTTCCCAGGCAAGGCTACTGGAGTGGGTTACCATTTCTTTCTCCAGGGGATCTTCCTATCCCAGAGATCAAACCCAAGTGCCGTGGTTGGCAGGCAGATTCTTTACCATTGAGCCACCTGGGAAGCCCCTTTCATTTAATGTTTACCTCTTAATTGAGAAGATTAGTTTTCTTCTCAAGGACATGGGGCTCAGTTATTTGGACTGTTCATGGCACTGAATTTGTGGTTGCAGTTGTTCCTTAATTCTTCTCACAGGATATGAGTTTTCAAAAGGAAGGACTGGCTTGGAAGCCAGAAAGTTCTACTCCTTGGTATATGTGAATTTGTACTGTGACCTTCTGACTTTTTAGGAACATGGCATGTAGTTCCTCATGGAGGGTAGTTTCAATAACCTCAGAATACCATGGATATCAAATATATCTTCAGTGATGCTTAGTCAGGTTGTGAAAATGAGTTAGAAACATTTGGATTACATTTCCTTTAAAATATGCATAGAGTTAAAATTAAGCAAAAATATGCTGGAGGCAATGCATGTTTTCCTAATCCCAACACCTTGAAAAATGGGTTGAGGCAAGTATTTATATGTGAATACACGTATCATTGGTATTTACAGGTTAATCCGATTGTACTTCATTTTACTAAGAATTGATGTCATTGTGCTTTGGACCATCTTTTCTCTACTAAATCTACATCAGATTTTCTAGGTTCTTCTAAAAATAACCTTGAAAATATTTAAATAAAAGTTATCTTTTCCAGTAAATGTAGACAGTTATGACTATTCCTATATCCCCTATCATATCCTTCTACTGAATTTTTATTTTATAGTCTTACTAGTTCGTAAATACAATTATAACCTGGGGTTTTATGTTTGTTTGATTTTTTAACAAAACCTTTGAATTCTTAAAAATAATGTAATCTATATTAAGAGAATCAAGACAAGCATAGACATTTATTCTTATACAGCACTAACATTGTACAGCTTCTCCATAATTCCAATATCAAATGTACACTGAACACTTGAGATGTTTTTTAATGTTTCCAGCAATTTTGTCATGGTTAGCTTTGAATTCTCTGGACTATTGTGGATTTTTAATTTATGTGTGATAGCAAAAAGAATTACTCTGTCTTCCTGAAGTAATTCATTAGGTATATAAATTAAAGGATTTATTTGAGAATCTAAAGCACTAAAACAAGAAGCAGTTCCCAAAGCAAAGAATAAAGTATAGCACATTGCCATCCTTGGTATGTTCAAGCGTTACCTGTGAATACCTTTCTCGTAAATTATAGCCCCCTAGTGGATAAGGGTACCTATTTAAGTTCAGCTTAGAAACTAGTTTTTTAAACTCTTTGGGCTTAAGAAATTCCCAAATGTTTTTTAGTCGAGCATTATTATTGTTATTAATAACTTTTAAGCTCATGCACATTTTAAGGAAATGTAATCCACGTGTTTCAAATTCATCCTCACTTTATCCATCAAGATATAGTTTGGTAAACTGGCAAACTCTTCTGATACATATGAAATATTTTACTGATAATAGAAATCTTATCAAGTAATGATTTTTGCTGATAGTAAGAGATGTGCCCAGATTGCTGAAATTTTAACCCTATTGACTTTTGAAGACAAAAGTCTTTTTCTGGTTTTGGTCATACTCCGTTTCTTCCATCTCAGTTACCGTTAAAAAACAACACCAACAACAAAAAGAACAAAACATAATGCATAACGTGACATGGAACCATAGAATCAGACAGGGAGACATGGATTGGTTATTCTACTCAAGATAAGCTTGGAACCACCCCTATGATAAAGTAATGATTAGGTACTATAAATCAGTTAAAGAATCTAAGAAAAATTCCCCTTATTTTTTCTGTTCCAAAGCCTATACCCGCTTCAACACCACCTTTTGGGGAGGAGCCTCAAATAATTTCTATTAGCAAGTCATTCATTTGTGTTCTCATTGTTTGTCCCTTTCCACCGGAACCAAAGGGTCTAGCATTGTCCAGACAGATGAGGATCTGGAATGCGGGGGTGGAGTGTCCCCAGTGAACATCCCCAGTGTCCCCAGAGCAAGTGAAGCCCTCAGTGCCTTTATTCCTGCTCAGCCAGTGCAGGGCCCTGTGTGACAGCACCAGCCCAGAGGACAGGTAAGGTTGACATCTCTTGTGGGCAGCTGACCAGGGAAAGAAATCCATTGCAGCAGGGAGTCCAGCTGGAGTCAGCCAGCTTAGGCCTTCTCAGGTCACTGCCTTCGTCAGATGAATGACCTTCCAAAAAATACTTCTTTGGGCCCCAAAAAGGGGATTCCTGGAGCCGTTCCCTATCCTTGCATGAAGTTCCCACATGGGCAAGCAGCTATGGTCTTTTCAGCATGGGGAGCTTCAACCCGGTCCAGGGAGAGACAGAGTAGCAGTTAGAGCCTGAAGAGATTTCCTCGGACCCTAGAGCAGGACTCGGGGTGCCTTTCTTTACATTTCCAATACCTTGGCTTTTAGGGCTCTAGCTTCAATAACTCTTATCTAACATCCCCCACTCGCACACACTTTGTGAGATATGTGCTGAGAGTATCGCAGTTTGGAGTCCCAGACACAAAGCTGGAGCGGGGCGTCCGTCACTCCAGCCCCTGCAACTGAGATGAGAAGCAGGCCACACGAGGCTCTGAATCAGTATTGGTTACATCCCAGCAATGCCCTCTCTATAGAGAGCAATTGCTCTCTATTCCCAAGAGCAGGTGCTCAACGCACACAGCTGAATGAATGAACGAATGAACAGGCAAATGAACCAACAAAGAGCAGGAGCAGGCCTGCCCAGAACCTGACCTTCAATGTGCGACTGAATTTCACCTTTTTGTCAAGTGGGCTTTCACATTGCATGTAACATATCACTTACAGTTAGGTTGGTGGCCTTTATTTCAATAGGAAAAGAAAAGTTTAGGATGTTATTATGCAATATAAAAGATTGAGAATACGCAGAGATGGCCACAAAGAAAGAAATTAGATCTCAAACTCAGCATTAAAAAAGAGGCAAAATGGTTAATCATTTGCTTGCAATACGTGCATGCTATTTTTCAAAACGTTTGCTAGATTGAAGGAAATACTGAATCAGTGAAAACTGATAATTGTTAGTTCTATTTAGATAAACGAGCTTCTTTATAGTTATTCATACAATTAGAGGAGAAAGTGCAGGAGTGAGGCTGTGGGATACAGTGGTTAGACGCATGGGTTCAGGCAGCCAGAGTCGGGGCCAAGAGTCACTATTTTGTAGTAATGGCCACTGTGTATTGAGAATTAAGTGAGCTATGTACCAAAAAAAAAAAAATTATTCCTGAAAGTTTTGGTATTCTAAACTCAAAATTCAATCAATATTCATGTTGTAGGCTCCAGCTATCGTTGACATTAATTACATGTGGATTTTCATCTGTAGGAAAAAATGGGGTGGGGAAGGCAAGAGACAGTGTAACTCCCCACAGCCTCCACTGCCTCTGCTTGTATATAGGAAAGGCGTGAGCTGAGCAATGGATGGATAGCTCTGTCTCCTGTGGGGAGAATGATCTTATTCTTCAAACTAAAAATGGCACATGTGAGCTGGAAGAAACTGTCAAATTATTTATATCCAGTGGATGTTTTCCAGACACAGTTCTTAGTTGCTGAGTATTTTGCATCTCTGAGACTGTGATTGCCTGAAATTTTTTGTGTACACAACAAAAAACTCATCACTTATCCTTCAGAAGGCTAGTCCACTGTGATAATTTTGTGACAGCTGATTAATTGAATTTATCAACCAATAGCACAACCCAATTCTAATCCATTTACTAGTGGAAAAAACTCCAACTGAAATTAATTTTTTATCATTATCAAAGTATAATGTTTACTGTAAAAATTTGGAAAATAGAGAAAGGATTAAAGAAAATTATCCTTAATCTTACCAGTTTACCGCTGTTAGAGGTTTTATGTATTTCCTTCCAAGACTGCATTGGAAGGCATTTTGACCTTTTCAGGAAGGGCTATTTTTCAAAGATAATGAAAAATACTTTTTAATCAGATGGTGAAAATGTGGATTTCAAAAACATAGACTAATTTAAAAGTTCAATTGAAAAATCTAAGCCAGTAATGTATAATTATAACTACCTTTTGCTACAAAAATTAAGCAGGATAATCTTTTAAATGAAATACTTTTGTTAAAGCACCAGAGACAACATACCTGCTAGTAAGTTAGCGTTAATTAGTATGTGAAGAATTCTCAGGTTTCAGATAAAAATTATCAGATTTTTTATGAATAACATCTCACAGCTATATTGAATCTAAATCAGTATCTTTCTTTCAAAGGATATTCTTTTGCCATACCTTAGTAAAATATGTTTCTTTCCTAGCTGTGACATCCTCTTTGATACTAAGATTAAATGTAGTAATTCAAAATTTTTTAACATCTTTCAAACGTTTGAAACATAGAGAAATATTTACATCAAGCCTTGCAATATTAATCATTGTTACCAGCTTGCATTCTAGACTGGAGATTGGCAAATTTTTTCTGTAAAAGATCAAGTAGTAAATATTTTGGGCAGAGACAATCCAGAGGTTTCTGTTGCAACTACCCAACTGTAGTGTAACTGCATGGGTGGGCATGACTGAGTTCCAATAAAACTTTATTTATACAAATAAGCAGTGAATCAGACTTGACCAACAGCTATAGCTTATCAAACCTTATTCTAGACAGTCAGTTTTTACTGGGTGTCACATTCATCTAGTACACACAAGACTTGCAGTAAACATGGCTGGTTGAACCCATGTTTATCTCCACTACCACTAAAATGCCACATAAATAATAATGAGGAATTAAAAAGTATAAACTTAGGAGAATAGAGAAAACAGCAGACGAAGGATGTCAACAGAATGTTCGGCAGAGTAAAGGAGATGCAACCTTGGCAGTAAACAGTGCCTAGGTAATATGGTTTGTGGTCCATGGGAGGTGCACGTGAGAGGGCTTTTGTAAGTTCTCCTGAGCTCTAGTGATCTAGTTAGGGTTGCAGGCAGCAAACTGCTTCTCAGGAAAATTGGGCCTAACCCGATGCAGTCACTGCCGGAGCTGCCATGCTTAGCTTATTTGCAAAACTCAAAGTCACTGAATGAGGGTAGGGGTGGTCTTGACTCCAGCTGTAAATGTTTTAATATTCAGTGGGCTTTTTAAATGAGAAGAATAGTGCCAACAAGAACGAGCAGTTTAACTGTTAGTGCTTTTTTTAGAGCTATTAAGCTATTTTGAAACTCCCTCCAACCTTCTTTCTGAGACCCAAGGTAATAATTTGCTCCTGTTTGTACAGTCACTTCTAGTCCTCAGTGATGAATTTCCTCACCTGAGGATGGAAGGGGCAGGAAGTTGGAAGACAAGGAATGGCAGAAAGCAGGTTTCTGGGTACTGATTTGCATGTCTGGGTCTCTGTCCACAGAAGAAAGCTCAGACCAAGGAAGGCTGGTAGCTATGGTGCCAGATGGGCTATTCGGGTGTCTAACTTCACAGCCCTCCGTTGGCCAAGCAAACAAAGCCATGTGCTCTGTGGTGACCGATACAAACTTCAAGGGTCACTGGGGTCATATATAACAAGCTTCCCTAACTCTGAGCCAGTAACTCCCATCTCCTTTTCCCAGCAGAATGTTTAGAGAATTGAAGAGAAAAAAAAGATATGCAAACTTGATTTAGTTTAGTTTTTTTTTTTTTTTGAGATAGACCCTTTTTGTGCTCCTTTCTCCCTTTTGTCTCAAAACAGACACTAGTTATATTCAGGTCCTGCTTGCTCTATTCAGAGGGAAAAACATTGGACTTCTTGAGTTATTGCAAACACTATCCCATTATTGTGTTTCCTTTGATTTGACTTGAATGAATCTTATCTTCTCCCTCTCTGTGATGTTCTCATCTCCTGTCTCAGTTCATTGTATTTGCATTTCTTTCTCCCACGCACATTCCTTTCATTCTTTAGTATCTGTCTACTTTGTTTGAGAATGTCAAAGTAAAAACACCCCCAAGACCCCATACACACAAACTTTGGACTTTTCCTGAGCAGCTTCTCAGAGAGCATTTCACTGAGTCTAAGGCATCCTAATATTGATGGAGGTGATTAGGTGAAGGGGCTGTTCACTGATCTTCCATTTTGGCAAAAAGTAAAATTAAAATCAAATTCAGCAGTCTTTTCTTCCCTCTGGGTATAGGAAAGGCATGGAATACAAGGAACCATGAACCCTTCCTGGTGGTAGAGCTTTAGCTCTGCCTACTCTGCCCATCTGATGCCACCTGCTCCTGGTGCCTCTGGTTCTCCACCTACTGGACTTTACATTAATGTGGATACTGAAGGCACCCTCTGTAAGCACATGTGCAGACAGCCTGCAGGTTTTACCCTTGGATTTAAGTGATAATTAATTGTACTGGGGGAAAGCTTGACCCAGTAAGATGAGAGAGCTGTAAGAGTGGGCATTTGCCACATTGGACCTGCAGGAAGAACTTTGGCCATCTCACTCAGAGCCAAGTGCAAGTGATTCAAACAGAGAGGAGTTATAAACTTAATAAGGAAATAAATTAACTCTACTACCTTTTATTATGCTCTTTATTACCATTTTATTCTTGGAGCACAGTATAGTCAACATGGTTTCCTATAAATTCACTGGGTCTGATTTGAGTTGCTTTTTGTGAATGTGGTCTTTCTTTATATATAATTTTATTTATGTATTTGTTTTTGGCTGTGCTGGGTCTTCGCTGCTGCTTGGGGTTTTCTCTAGTTGCGGTTCTTGGCCTTCTCACCGCGTTGGCTTCTTTGTGGTAGAGCACAGACTCTAGGGCTCGGCCTTCAGTAGTTCAAGCACGTGAGCTCAGCAGTTGTGGCTCCCGGGCTCTAGAGCACAGGCTCAACAGATGTGGCGCACGGGCTTAGCTGCTCTGCGGCAGCATGTGGAATTTTCCCGAATCAGGGGTCTAACCCCTGTATTCTCTGCCAATGAATCCCCACCAGGGATTCAAGCCTGAATGTGGTCTCTTGAAGCTGAAAGGTCTTTTGTAAGCCATCCTTCTATATAGGCTTAGGAATTAGACTCCTCTTGGCAGCCAAAAATATGGAATTTTCAAAGTTGTATTCCAAGAGTTGCCAGAGGATCTTAGATGTAATCCAGGCCAAGTTAGCTTTGAAGTCACCTATCGTGGGTGAGATTTATACACATTTAAAAAGAAAAAAACTAGGCTACCAGATCTACCACAGCCTTTGATGGCAGTGTACATCAGCCCCACAGCCCAGGTTCTTTCCCATCATGGAGCCCAAAGCTGGGCCTGTCTGCCTTCATCCTTCACTTTGCTCACCCTTGCCAGTCCTAGAAGTCTTGACACAAATGTTGCTTCCTCAGAGCAGACCTCTCTGACCATCACCCCAGTGTAAATTAGCTGTTCTCATACCACTCTCTGGGAGTTTTTTTCCTTCTTCTTTTTCCTTCGTAGTACTTATCACAGTTGTATTTTTGTGCATTATTCTTTTTGCTTGCATCCTACTAGATAAAATGAGCAACGCATCTTTTATTTACTGTATATTCTATGTCTGTACTGTAGGATCTCAGTAAACACATGTTGAATGAATGACCTTTTAAAAATTCCTATGAGTCTATATCTATACTGTATTAAATTCCTTTTGATATGTTTTTTTACTGCTTAGGAAAACCAAAATTCAAGGTACTTTTTTTAAAAAAAAATTATTTATTTGGCTGCATTGAGTTTTAGTTGTGGCATGCGGGATCTTTTATTTTTTAAGTTGCCTATGCCAAAGCCTTTGACTGTGTGGATCACAATAAACTGTGGAAAATTCTGAAAGAGATGGGAATACCAGACCACCTGACCTGCCTCTTGAGAAACCTGTATGCAGGTCAGGAAGCAACAGTTAGAACTGGACATGGAACAACAAACTAGTTCCAAATAGGAAAAGGAGTCCGTCAAGGCTGTATATTGTCACCCTGCTTATTTAACTTCTATGCAGAGTACATCATGAGAAACGCTGGGCTGGATGAAGCACAAGCTGGAATCAAGATTGCTGGGAGAAATCTCAATAACCTCAGATATGCAGATGACACCACCCTTATGGCAGAAAGTGAAGACAAACTAAAGAGCCTCTTGATGAGAGTGAAAGAGGAGAGCAAAAAAGTTGGCTTAAAACTCAACATTCAGAAAACTAAGATCATGGCATTCGGTCCCATCACTTCATGGCAGATAGCTGAGGAAACAGTGGAAACAGTGTCAGACTT
This sequence comes from Bos indicus x Bos taurus, assembly GCF_003369695.1. Taxonomy (NCBI): domain Eukaryota; kingdom Metazoa; phylum Chordata; class Mammalia; order Artiodactyla; family Bovidae; genus Bos; species Bos indicus x Bos taurus. The sequence continues at coordinate 109,686,616 of NC_040076.1, forward strand.
TATTTTTCTGGGCTCCAAAATCACTGCAGATGGCAATTTCAGCAATGAAATTAAAAGATGCTTACTCCTTGGAAGGAAAGTTATTACTAACCTAGACAGCATATTCAAAAGCAGAGACATTACTTTCCCAACAAAGGTCTTTCTAGTCAAGGCTATGGTTTTTCCATTGGTCATGTATGGATGTGAGAGTTGGACTATAAAGAAAGCTGAGCACTGAAGAATTGATGATTTTGAACTGTGGTATTGGAGAAGACTCTTGAGAGTTCCTTGGACTGCGAGGAAATCCAACCAGTCCATCCTAAAGGAGATCAGTCCTGGGTGTTCATTGGAAGGACTGATGTTGAGGCTGAAACTCCAATACTTTGACCACCTGATGCAAAGAGCTGACTCATTGGAAAAGACCCTGATGCTGGGAAAGATTGAGGAGACAACAGAGGATGAGATGGTTGGATGGCATCACTGACTCAATGGACATGGGTTTGGGTGGACTCTGGGAGTTGGTGATGGACAGGGAGGCCTGGCGTGCTGCAGTTCATGGGGTCACAAAGAGTTGGACACAACTGAGTGACTGAACTGAACTGAACTGATGTGGGATCTTTAGTTACAGCATACAAACTCTTAGTTGTAGCATGCAAGATCTAGATCTAGTTCCCTGACCAGGGATCACACCTGGGCTCCAAGCATTGGGAGCATGGAGTCTTGGCCACCAGACCACCAGGAAAGTCCCCCAAAACCAGTCTTTTAGAAGGAGCTCTATTAGTGCAATCTAATCTTTGTATGTCTGGATATTTTAGATTCTATTTTTTACAACTTCTATTTTGACTACCTTCTTTCTAGCTAGCTATTCCCTCTCCCCCTTAAACAAGAAAAGAGAGAATTACTACAAAATATTGAACAAAGAAATATATGTATATCATAAATATTAGAAATAGACCACCATTTGTTTTCTGTAATTGTTTGTCTTTGTATCCGTGTTAGTATCAAGGGGCTATATATTCATCACCATGAATTTCAGTTTCAGTTTTAGTTTAGTCTCTCAGTCATGTCCAACTCTTTGAGACCCCATGGATTGTAACATGCCAGGCTTTCCTGTCCATAGTCAACTCCCGGAGCTTGCTCAGACTCATGTCCATAGAGTCGGTGCTGCCATCCAACCATCTTGTCCTCTGATGTCCCCTTCTCCTCCCACCTTCAATCTTTCCCAGCATCAGGGTCTTTTCTAATGAGTCAGTTCTTCATATCAGGTGGCCAAAGTATTGGAGCTTCAGCCTCAGTCCTTCCGATGAACATTCAGAAATGATTTCCTTTGGGATTGACTGACTGGTCTGATCTCCTTGCTGTCCAAGGGACTCTCAAGAGTCTTCTCCAACACCACAGTTCAAGAGCATCAGTTCTTCGGCTCTCAGTTTTCTTTATGGGATTATTCCTCTAGTTTCTAGCTCCAGTACTTTCCCACATGGACTTGCTCTTTCCAAATGGGTTGTCTCATCATGAGTAAGAATAGCTAACTTTACTGAGCATCTTTCTCAGTAAATGAATATTTATTGAATAAAAGGATAACTGAATAATTGTTTTTCATTAATCTTGATGAAAAGCATGTACCATCTAGTGATCATTATCCTCATTTTATAGATGAAAAAAGAGAAAGTCAAATAGCCAAAGTAATATGGCCAGTAGATGGCAAAATCAGGACTCAACCCTAAATATATGACCTTGTTGCTGTCTGTCCATCCCACGCTGCCTTTTTGGAAGTTCTGTTTTCATCCACATCCATACATTTGCCCACATCATTGCTCCTCTGGGTTCCCTGTATTCCACTTCTCTAGGCCCACCAATTCATCACCTCTAGATCAGTCTTACAATCTCTGTCCTCAGTGATGGCAGGTACTGTTCATCTTGTACTTTGCCTTGGATTGCTTTTTAAAATATGTATGTATATGTATTCATATACTACTAACAGCTCTTAAATTGTGAGACTCTTCAATGAGTCTTTTTCTAGTTTCAATATCCAGCCCAATGCACCACACTTGATAAATCTCCAAAGTAGTTGATAATGATGATGTTAGATATTTCCCTGGTGCCAGATGTCAAATGAAATCAACCTTCTTCAAGCTTACTAGCTGTTCATATTGTTATGGCAACTGCATCAATGGCAGGTTATCTCTAACATCTTTCAGAATTTATGCTCTAAGATTACAGCTCATATACATTCCTCAGAAGCTTTCAGTTATACTGTGGCCTGCAGTATTGAGTTTCCCTTAAGTCTAGAATTATGTTCTAAAATTAGCTTCCATATTCATAGTGTAACTCAGAACTGGCTACACAAAATTAGTTGCTTTCTATTCAGTGAAACTTCTTTGAGCAGTAGCAAATGAAACAAGATGCTCCCTAGTTTTCCCATGTCAGACACATGATTGCGAAATCAACTTCCTAGTGGACATCTTAGGAAAGCCAGGCTCAATTAGGAATTGCTAAAAGCCACTTCAAAGAACTTGAGACAATAGACATGTATGTTTGGAGTGCAACTTGCAACAACCTATCTGACATCATCCAACCTCTTGGTCAATACATATCACTGTCTTAGGAGTGTTTTGTTGAGGTTGTCAAGGGGCGGTGAGGCCAGAATTACTTAGTTCAGAACCACCAACCAGAGAGAAGAATGATGTGGATGACTCACACGTAGACAATCTTAGGATCATCTTCTTTTCCTCCGGGGGGAGAAATGTAAACAGACCCATTTTACTAGAGTTTAATACTAAAATTTCCTGTGCCCTAAATCTGGTGTCTGTTACACATTTTGCAGAATCATGAAGTAATTGGTAGCATGTGGCGTGGTACCTGCAGGGGATCAGGGTTTGCCTGACTAACCTCCATACAACTATTTATATATCTCTGCTTGGTGGAGCCAAATGTTTATTTATAACACATGGGCTTCCACTGACTCCATGTGACCACAGAGTGACTCTGTATCATTGCCAGAAATCAACCACATTTGCATCATGCAAAAAATACAGATATAAACTTATTTATATATAGACACATCCATATATGTGTGTATTTAATTTAAAACTCATATAAGTTCCAAAATTACTTTCATGTCTGCAAATTGTACTAGCTTCAATGAAAATATCCCAGATTTGTTTCTGATCATATCACTGTTGACTACTTTGTATCCTTACTATTTGGACATCTAACTTGTATTTGCTGACCATCAAGAATACATGGTAGTTTTGATTTGTGTGTCTCTTATAATGAGTAGTGTTGAGCATCTTTTCATGTGTTTGTTGGCCATATGTATATCTTCTTTGGAGAAATGTCTGTTTAGGTCTTCTGCTCATTTTTTGATTGAACTGTTTATTTGACTGATATTGAGCAGTATGAGCTGCTTATGTATTCTGGAGATTAATCCTTTTTCAGTTGTTTCGTTTGCAATTATTTTCTGTCATTCTGAGGGCTGTCTTTTAATCTAATTTATTGTTTCATTTGCTGTGCAAAAGCTGTTAAGTTTAATTAGGTTACATTTATTACCACCTCACATCAGTTATAATGGCTATCATCAAAAAATGTACAAATAATAAATGCTGGAGAGGATATGGAGAAAAGGGAACTCTCCTACATTGTTGGTGGGAATGTAAACTGATGCAGCCACTATGGAGAACAGCATGGAGATTCCTTAAAAATCTAGGAATAAATCTACTATATGACCCAGCAAGCCCACTACCAGGCATATACTCTGAGAAAACCATAATTCTAAAAAACACATGTATCCCAGTGTTCATTGCAGCACTATTTACATAGCCAGGTTGCAACATGGAAGCAACCTAGATGTTCATCAACAGAAGAATGGATACAGAAGATGTACATGTATGCAATGAAATATTACTCAGCCATTTTTAAAAAAAAACAAATTTGAGTCAGTTCTAGTGAGGTGGATGAACCTCAAGCCTGTTATACAGTGTGAAGTAAGTCAGAAAGAGAAAAACAAGTATAGTATATCAACACATATATATGAAATCTAGAAAAATAGTATTGACAAATCTATTTGCAGGGAAAGAATGGAGATGCAGATGCAGAGAATGGACTTGTGGACACAGTGAGGGAGGGAGAGAGTGGGACAATGGAGAGAGTAGCATCAACATATATATGCTATCGTGTGTAAGGTGGATAGCTGGTGAGGAGTTTCTGTACAGCACAGGGAGCCCAGTCTGGCACTCTGTGATGACTTGGAGGGATGGAATGAGGGAAGGGAGGGAGGCTCTGGAGGGAGGGGATATATGTATAATTATGGCTATTTCTGCTTTATTGACTATGCCAAAGCCTTTGACTGTGTGGATCACAACAAACTGTGGAAAATCCTGAAAGAGATGGGAATAACAGACCAACTGACCTGCCTCTTGAGAAACCTATATGCAGGTCAGGAAGAAACAGTTAGAACTGGACATGGAACAACAAACTAGTTCCAAATAGGAAAAGGAGTATGTCAAGTCTGTATATTGTCACCCTGCTTATTTAACTTCTCTGCAGAGTACATCATGAGAAACACTGGGCTGGAAGAAGCACAAGCTGAAATCAAGATTGCTGGGAGAAATCTCAATAACCTCAGATATGCAGATGACAGCACCCTTATGGCAGAAAGTGAAGAGGAACTAAAAAGCCTCTTGATGAAAGTGAAAGAGGAGAGTGAAAAAGTTGGCTTAAAACTCAACAATCAGAAAACTAAGATCATGGCATCTGGTCCCATCATTTCATGGGAAATAAATGGGGAAACAGTGGAAACAGTGTCAGACTTCATTTTTTGGGGCTCCAAAATCACTGCAGATGGCAATTTCAGCAATGAAATTAAAAGATGCTTACTCCTTGGAAGGAAAGTTATGACCAACATAGGTAGCATATACAAAAGCAGAGACATTACTTTGCCAACAAAGGTCAGTCTAGTCAAGGCTATGGTTTTTCCAGTGGTCATGTATGGATGTGAGAGTTGGCCTGTGAAGAAAGCTGAGCCCCGAAGAATTGATGCTTTTGAACTGTGATATTGGAGAAGACTCTTGAGAGTCCCTTGGACTGCAAGGAAATCCAATCAGTCCATTCTAAAGGAGATCAGCCCTGGGATTTCTTTGGAAGGACTGATGCTAAAGCTGAAACTCCAGTACTTTGGCCACCTCATGCGAAGAGCTGACTCATGGAAAAGACTCTGATGCTGGGAGGGATTGGGGGCAGTTCGAGAAGGGGACGACAGAGGATGAGATGGCTGGATGGCATCACTGACTCGATGGACGTGAGTCTGAGTGAATTCCGGGAGTTTGTGATGGACAGGGAAGCCTGGCATGCTGCGATTCATGGGATCGCAAAGAGTCAGACATGACTAAGTGACTGAACGGAACTGAATTGAACTGAACTGAACTGAATGGCTATTACATGCCATATGAAGCCAACACAGAAGCCAACACAACACAGTAAAAATTAAAAAATTAAAAGTAATGACAATTTGAAAAAAATTTTAAAGTACATGGTAGCAGAACTTGCCTGGTGGCTCAGAGGTTAAGACTTCACCTTTCCACTTCAGGAGGCATAGGTTTGATCCCTGGCCCAGGAACTAAGATCCCTCATGCCACAGAGTGTGGCCATAAATAAACAAACAGGTTTATATTTCATGTATTAAAAAAAATCAAGAGTACATGGTAGGAAACAGTTGAGTTCTTCCAAATGAACTTCCACCGGAGATTTTATAATTGGGTAAGTGCTCAAGTTCCTCTTCCTAGAGCTGAGTCAAACTCATCACTGTGGTTGGAAGGTACACTCTTTCTAATGGTTACCAGAAATTGACTGAAGTAATAATCAGTGCAGTCACTTAAAGATAAGTTCAATTTTTAGTTTTGTTTCATAAGTTACATTTCATTATTCTTACCTTGGGAGAAGTATTGTCTGGAAATATTAGAAACGATATTAAAACTAAGCCACAAATGTGAATGATGTTGCCACAATAACCTTTTTCTATAATTATGAGAAGTCAGTCCTTCAATCAGAAATGACTCCTATTTGATTACAATTTCTAAGGGCAGGTATTCATCTGTCTGCACAATTAGGGAATAAGGAAAGTGATTGCAGAAGTCACTGTTTAGGTACATCTCTTTCACAGTTAATATGACAGTTTGTTTTTATATTTGGACATTATAAGAACAAAAAAATAATTGTTTAAAAATATATGACCATTCCTCAAGAAATTACATGTAGAATTACCTTATGATTCAGCAGTTCCATTCCGAAGTATATACCCAAAAGAATTGAAAACTGGTATTCAAACATATACATCCACTGCATAAATGTTCATTGCAGTTCTAGTCACAGAAACCAAAAGCTGGAAACAACCAGAGTGTCCATCAATGATTGACATTGAATAGGTATCAAAGTGTAGCATATCCAGCAGAGGGTAGGTAGCCATTAAAAGAATGAATTCTGATACATGTTATCTCTTGGATTAACATGCTAAATGAAAGAAGTCAGACACAAAAGGCCGCATATATATGACTCCATTTATATGAAATATCCAGAATAAGCAAATCCATAGGAACAAAATGTAGATTTGTTGTTGCCAAGGGCTAAGGGGATGGGAAATGACTGCTTAATGGGTACAGGGTTTCCATTTGGAGTAATGAAAAGAGCTAGAACTAGATAGAGGTGATGAGCCTACTCTTTGATAAAGACCCTGATGCTGGGAAAGATTGAAGGCAGGAGGAAAAGTGGGCATCAGAGGATGAGATGGTTGAATGGCATCATCAACTCAATGGACATGAGTTTGAGCAAACTCTGGGAGATGGTGAAGGACAGGGAAGCCTGGTGTGCTGCAGTCCATGGGGTGACAGCTGGACATGACTGAGTGACTGAACAACACCAACTGATAGAGGAAATGTTTTCACATGATAAATGTACTTAATGCTGCTGAATTATATACTTTAAAATGGTAAATTTTACATTGTGTGTTTTATAGTTAAAAGTTTAAATATATATATATATATATGATTGCGCATTCTGTGATAAACTCCATACTTAATAAGCAGCAGGTATGCCCTAATTAAAGCATGCTGCTGCTGCTGCTAAGTCACTTTAGTCGTGTCTGACTCTGTGTGACCCCATAGACGGCAGCCCACCAGGCTCCTCTGTCCCTGGGATAGTTCTGAGTTAATCTCTCTGTGCTACCAGTAGCAGCAAGCACGATGTGCTAGCACCATTTTAAATGCTTTACCCCAAGCAAGTATTATTCCTAAATTACAAAGGCAGAAGCTAAAATATGGAAGTGAAAACACAAATCGCCCCAAACCACATAACTTGCAGGTGATAGACCTGAGCTTTGATCCCAGCTTGTCTAGCCTGTGCCGTTAGCTGCTGTGCTGTAGGGTGCGCTCCTTTATGTCCACATAAAGATGTGCTTAAGGCAGCATATTCTCAGACTCCCAGAAGAATGTTAAAGAATGATAAAGTTTCAGTTTTTTAAGAACAGACTATTTTTACTCAAATCTGCAAAGTACAGGCATATTTCTATTGCCCTTGTTATTTATTCGATTACCATATAATCAATTAAATCAGTGGTTTAATTACCACTGAACATATGCATACCATGAAACAACTACAAGAAGTACAGTTCTCTTTTGGTGCAAATTCACTGTGCTATGCAAGGCTGTTGTCTGTGGTCAGAGGAATCCTGTGGCCCTTTGCAGTCTTCTGTTGCAACAAGAGTTACATGCAGTTTCTCAAATAGCTCTCTCTCTCCCCATCTTTCATTCCAGGGGCTGGACTTTGTAAGCTAAATCAGGTTTTGTTGAGTCACAAATCAGGGACTTGGCCATGAGGCATGCAGCAGGCTGAGAGAAGTAAAGAAATATTATAAGCACAGAGAAGGGGGTAAGAAGTGATGGGTGAGAAGAAACTGATTTAGAATAAAATGTCAGCCTTTGCCAGGGATCTCCATACAATCCCAGATCACACTGAGGAGTACAGCTCCTTTGTGTTGCACTGCAGGGCCTCTGGAACGGCACCGTTCACACTGTGGCCTTTGGGAATGACACCCTCTGGACTGGTGCAGAGGAGAACTTGTGTGGCTATAAGCAGGGGCCCTGCATTTGAGGCCTGAAGTCATTTCTAAAAGGGCAAAATCTGCACAGCAACCAGAGTTCTTGGACAGATGCAGTGGTTAGATGCATGCCAAGGGCATGTTTCCAGCTTGGTCCATCCAAGTGGACACAGGGAAATCCACAACTTGGGCTTGTCTCCAGATGGGAGGGTGTTGACAGCAGTTAGGTAGGATTCAGAAGCAGCTCCCGTTCCAATAAAGAGACAGGGTGGGTCCCATCAGTGGGGAGGAAATAAGGACGCATGGCTTACTGTTCACCTATCTCCACCTCTGTTCTTTCCAACCCAGACTGCATCTAGCCCAGTAATGCTAGCATTGACAGAACCCCAGTTAACCACAAGATTTGCCTCCCTCGGTTCTGTAAGTGGCTCAGGTAGAGCCCACCGTGGGAAATAGTTGCTCTTGATAGGCAGCTAAGGCAGAGGCGTACTCCATGATATTCATACCTAGAGCACTACGTGGTCATTTTGGGATCCTCATCAGTCAGTGCTTGTGGAAATGTGGCTCTATACCTACTTCATGCCTTTTTGCCAACCAAGTCCTAGAAATTTATCCCTTGTCATTTATCCACTCTCTCCTTTTCCTGACACTTCTCTCGATTCAGGAGTCCAGCCCAGGACTCAGTGATAGTCAAGTATTTCCTTAGAGAGTTTTTTCATACAGAATATTACCAGATGCTGTGTGTTTGCTCAATGATTTGGTATGCATGAGTGTAGAAAGTCCTCTCCTGGGGGCACCAGCCCATTGGTTTTCTGTTAAGAGATTTCCTTTCAACAAGACACTATCACACAATATCAGTTTGGTTCAGTCGCTCAGTCGTGTCCAACTCTTTGCGACCCCATGGACCACAGCACGCCAGACCTCCCTGTCCATCACCAACTCCCAGAGTTTACTCAAACTCATGTCCATTGAGTCGGTGATGCCATCCAACCATCTCATCCTCTGTCATCCCCTTCTCCTCCTGCCTTCAATCTTTCCCAGCATCAGGGTCTTTTCAAATGAGTCAGTTCTTCCCATCAGGTGGCCAAAGTATTGGAATTTCAGCTTCAACATCAGTCCTTTCAATGAACACTCAGAACTGATCTCCTTTAGGATGGACTGGTTGGATCTCCTTGCAGTCCAAGGGACTCTCAACAGTCTTCTCCAATACCACAGTTCAAAAGCATCAATTCTTGGGCACAGAATAGATGGGTTTTAAATATCTCAGCCATTTTCAAGCTGACTTTGGGTCATGAATACCTCCCATCTTGACTTTCTGATTCTCAGATTCCCCTTCAGAAGAGGGGGCCCTCAGTGAAATAGAAAAATTGACGGTAAGGCCTTACCAGTGTAGAAACGCTTCATTTAATTTCAAAAGGAAGCCTCCATAATCTAGATACAGGGGAGAAAATTGAACTGTGTACTTTGCCATGCTGCTAAGTGTTTTGAATCTCAAGATATTAAGGAAAACAATAGTTTTCTGAGCTAGTTCCATTGCAGTTCTGTCTTATAAGAAACAAACTACCATTCAAAGATCCTTCTAGCTCTGGGACTTCAGGATTTTTTAACTGGCACCTAGCATCAGCTTTCCCACATAAGGCAAATTTTTGAGATGACTGAGTTTTGGGGGCAGGCCAAGAGGCCAACTCCTGTAGCCTTTGTTGAATGAATGTTGACTATCTTCTCATGTCAAAGTTTATGCTACCTTCTGTACCATTAGGAAATAACCAAATTGAGGCAGGAAAAATTCAACTATTAACCCTCACTTTGGTTCTACAATAGATCTTTCTGTCTTCCTCTATAGGACAAAATATATCACCAGCTGTTTCAAATTTAAAACTAGAAAGTTGAGTTTCTGGAAGCTAAATGACATTGCTACTCTTTTTTATGATATAGCTTCTTTGGGCAGCAATAAGAAAAAGAAAGAATTAACCAGAAACAATAAAAATGTTGACTCTATTTAATGTTAACTATGTTGACTATGATGATTAATGTCATCATCATGCATTTTAGATCACATAAAAATGAAACAAATTATACTTAAATACAACTTAAAAGAAGCAATGGATGAAACTAAGGCTTTCAAAGATATAGTGAACTTGTTATATGTAACATTGATTTATAGAAAATAATTTTATGATTATGACATTTGCTTCTATTATAGACTTTCTGGTTTCCAAGGCTAATTTGACAGAGGCAATTTATTTCCTTGACTTATTTCCTTGACTGTTGTGCTTTCAGTTCGGGTAGTTCCCATTGGGGAAAACCAGTAGTACCCTGAGCTGGGATTTGATGGGTCAATCACATGGACTTCCCCCAAGAGAGGTTTGGGCAGGAATAAGAATGTACTACATAACTCATCTAATTATACTATAGAGATAAAAACTGCAGTCAAAGCAAACAAACAAACAAAAAAACAAAACTACAAGTATAAATACTGTGTAAATGAAAGTGATAACACAATTTATAATAGGATTTATGTAACTTAAAATACCTAAGCATAAATTAAATCCTCTTTGACTTCAGCTATTATTAATTGCTGCTTAAATCAAATGTAGTAAATCATTAAACATCTTCAAGACTCAGGTTCTTCTTCTAAACTGGAAGAATCTACATCAAAAGATTGTTGTGATCATAAAGGAGCAATACACACATAAGGTTCTTAAAACAGTACCCAATGTGTAATAACCAATCAATCAATGTTACCTATTTTTTTCCTTTTTTTGCTGCAAGAATGTTGTCTTCTTAGGATGCCTTAAATGCAGCAAAGTCAGACTTTTCCATAGAGGTTCCTGGTGCTGTTTTTGCTAAATGTTTGTGCTTCTGAGCCTCAGAATAGTGTCAACTTCAAAAGGATTTCAGAGAAACCAAGGGGATGGCTCCAAGCACTGTTATGGGATCTTCTTTCTTGCTAGATCTTCTTTTGTCATGTCCTCAGAGAAATTTATTTCAGCTGTCTAGAATTTTAGTTCAGCCTGCAAGTCAGAATTCGCTCTGTATTAAGTTCTTCTTAAAATAAGCAATTAGGTGAAAAGTTCAGGACACGAATAGATCCACAGATTCTAAGGGTCATTAAGATCCCCTTTTTTCTAATCAAGACAGCATTACAGCAGCCCACCTGACTGAGGACCAGAGTTCTTTCTCCATATGCAATAGTCATGGTTGCAATAGCTATTGAAATACCATTGCAATAGTTATTACAATACCGTTGCAATAGCTATTGCAATATCGTTGCAATAACTATTGCAATACCGTTGCAATAGCATGGTAATGATAAGAAACATCACTAAGCACTTTCTCTGTGCTGAGAGCACCCTTCTGTCTAAAACCTTATGTGAATCAATCCATTTTATGCTCACATTAACCAGAGTGACCAACTCCTTTTGGTTTGTCCAGGTCTTTCCCAGTTTTAGCACCCAAAATTTTAAGTCTCAGGAGCCATTTCAGTTCTAGACATTTAGAGATGGTTGATCACCCTAAACATCTCTTAAAACAGGTGCTTTTATTATTGTTTCCAATTAAGTCACAGAGGGACTTCCCAGATGGCACAGTGGTAAAGAATCTGCCTACCAATGCAGGAGACACAAGAGACGCAGGTTCAATCCTTGAGTTAGGAAAATTCCCTGGAGTAGGAAATAACAACCCATTCCAGTATTCTTGCCTGGGAAATTCCGTGGACAGAGGAGCCTGGCGGGCTACAGTCCATGGGGTTGCAAAGAGTCGAACATGATTGAGCACGCATGCTAGATAGCTACTAGATAGAAGTCACAGAGAGGTTATGTAATGTGCTCAAGGACATAAAGCGAGTAAGGAGAAGAGACTGGTTCCAGCGTTGGGACTCTTCATAACCACCATGGAGCAGAATGAGACTTCTGTTGAGGAGTTGGAGCAACTGGGCCCTAGAAGTGACTCCTGAGGGGACAGGCTTTTCAGTCCTTGTCTCAGGGCAGAGACACTGGTTGTGAGAGTATTGCAGAGTCTCCATCCCCTGAAGGTTAGTGGATATGTCTCACTATTCTCTAATGGCAACACAAAACAGCAAGCTGGGACAATATCTGAACAGTTTTCAGATAAGAACTTTACAAGCACGTATACACCAAGAGACACTGCAGTCAACTGAGTGTGATTAAATTTCAGCCTCCATGTACAAAATGTCCAGATACCGTTCCTCAGTCAGCTCCCCACCCTCTACCCTTTGCTATGTGAATCTTAATAAAATTCTCTTTTTATTAGGACAAGACTTCTGTCTCTACCCAGGTCTTCTTGTTCAGGATAGCTTTATTCTCTATCATTATTTTTCACTTATTGTAAGATTACAAAATTTCACAGCTCAGCTTTGCAGAAAAAAATGCACCATCATTTTGTCAGGAATTCCTCAAGAACAACTAACCACTGGTTAGTAAGGGGGAAATTAACTGAGTCCTTATTTAAATTTGGTTCCATTTGATCACTTTGAGTAGTGTATTTAGGAAACAAGCTCTTATGTGGATAAAAATGTTCTTTTTCCTACCCCCTGCCACACTTCTCTCTTTAAGGTGGCATCTGGGGGCATGAGGAAGTGGGTCCTGTTTCCTTGTGGTGGTGGAGAAGAATTGTGCCTGGTGGGTAGCGGGCAGAGACAAAGTGTCCTCTTGCCTAATGTCCTTTGCTTTGATCATCCTCTCTGCAAAAGTCTAACGTCATGTTGCTTATTTTCCAGGCACTGTGTGCATAGCTTTTCCTGGCAATGTGACTCCAGCTCAGCACCCACTGGTGCTGTGACCCCTCTGAGGGCTGCCTGAGACAGTTTTCTCTGCCCTATACTGGACAGAGCTCCTCCCCACTACAGTAATTTCTCAGAAAAGCTGTCCAGAAAGAACCTCAGCTTCTACTTCCTCTTATCCACTCAGTTACAGAGACAAGTGTAGCCCAAGAGAGCTGAACTTTGCACCTCCTCTGCTTGCCTCCGAGCTGTGCACTTAACTAAATTGGCTGCCGCATACAGGTTCAGAGAGTCGTCTAGGAGTGGATCTCTTTCCTAACTGTCACCATTGCCCTCCATGTTACCATACTTAATCTAATATACTGCCCCTTCCCCAAGCTGAAGTCTAAATATAGGGAAATCAGGACCCACTTCTGATGACTTCACACTATCTCTCTCCTCTCCACAGTCACCCCTGCCAGAACTGAAAAGTCTCTCTTTGACTTTGTCTGTGTTATGTTCTCCCTACCATCCACAGAGCTGACCTAGCTGCCCTGACCCCACACACAGGTCTCTAATGGGAGTTCTCCATGTTTGGGGGCTGATAGACTAAAGGGAGATAAAGAAATTTAGAAAATCCCTCCTCAAGACAAAAGCTTTGCTTGCAAGGCTATCATTGTGCTGTATAATACAATTTTGGCAGTTAAAAAAGATGAATTCTTTCTTAGTCTTTCTCTTTGTATTCTTATAACTATCTAATGTCTACCCCACTACCATTCCATGCCCACCCTGCCAGGTAGGTGGAGGCTCAAGTGCATTACAGTGAAGTTTATGAACTCAGGAAGGCAAAAGAGAAAAGTGTGTTAAAAACTATAAAATATTAGCCTCATTGCATGGTAATTTTGTGAGACATCATTTAAATTACCTCCTTTAACTAATACCAACCTCTTAATTGTGTATGATTTTTTTTTCTTTTTAAACTATTAATACATGAATATAAACCCAAAGGATGGGAATTCCCTGGCAGTACAGTGGTTGGGACTTGGTGCTTTGACTGTCAGGGGATCTGGTTCAATACGTGGTGGGGGAACTAAGATCCCACAAGCTGCCCAGTGCAGCCAAAAAAAATAAAAGTAAAGCAATAGTATTCTTTAAAAATACATAAACAAACCCAAAATAAAAGAATTAAAATAATAGAGAATTTGTTGTTGTTGTTCAGTTGCTCAGTCGTGTCCGACTCTTTGCGACCCCACGGAATGCAGCATGCCAGGCTTCCCTGTCCTTCACCATCTCCTGGAACTTGCTCAAACTCATGTCCATTGAGTCAGTGATGCCATCCAACTATCTCATCCTCTCTCACTCCCTTCTTCTCCTGCCTTCAATTCTTTCCAGCATCAGGGTCTTTGCCAGTGAGTCAGTTCTTCGCATCAGGTGGCCAAAGTATTAGAGCTTCAGCTTCAGCATCAGTCCTTCCAATGAATATTCAGGGTTGATTTCATTTAGGATTGACTGGTTTGATCTTGCAGTCCAAGAGACTCCTCAAGCGTCTTCTCCAATACCACAGCTCAAAAGCATCAATTCTTCAGCGTTCAACCTTCTTTATGGTCCATCTCTCACATCCATACATGGCTACTGGAAAAACCATAGCTTTGACTATACGGATCTTTGTCGGCAAAGTAATGTCTCTGCTTTTTAATATGCTGTCTAGATTGGTCATAGCTTTTCTTCCAAGGAACATCTTTTAATTTCATGGTTGCAGTCACCATCTGCAGTGATTTTGGAGCCACCCAAAATAAAGTCTCTCACTGTTTCCACTGTTTCCCCATCTATTTGCCATGAAGTGATGGGACCGGATGCCATGATCTTAATTTTTTGAATGTTGAGTTTTAGGCCAGCTTTTTCTCTCTCCTCTTTCACCTTCATCAAGAGGCTCTTTAGTTTCTCTTCACTTTCTGCCATAAGGGTGGTGGCATCTGCAAATCTGAGGTTATTGATATTTCTCCTGGAAATCTTGATTGCAGCTTGTGCTTCATCTAGCCCAGCATTTTGCATGATGTATTCTGCGTATAAGTTAACTAAGCAGGGTGACAATATATGGGGTAAAAAGTATATGCTCCCACCCTAACCCCAATTCTCAACCCAGAAATAATCAGTGTCAATGGTTGATGTATAGTTTTGCAGAGCTTTCTCCCATACATTTATATAAATATTTGGGTTTATATAATAGTACATAATTTTGACTCTTTTTTTCCAAAATAGAACTTTGTACACCTATGTTTTAACTCTTTTTTTCCAAAATAGAACTTTGTACACCTATGTTTTACATATTTCTGAATATAAAATTACCAAATTCCCCTTGTGTCTCTGAATTTAAAATGCATTATTAAGGCAATCACTTGCAAAAGAATTTTATCCCATTCTGATGATTCAGAACAAAAGTATGTGTCATGCTTGTTTGACCACTGGCTGGAATTTTTGCCATGAGTGGGAAAACATGGGTGGGGATGTTGCACACACATGCATGTGATATGGCCAGTGGCCAAGCACCTTCTGAGAAGGGATCATATATTTCTCAGTCAATAATGTCACAAATAGAACTTAGTAAAAATGAGACAGTCCTCTTTCCTGTCACCTTCCTGCCCTAGATTCTTATCAAATGAGAAATTGGGTAGTCTTTCCTTAGCACACATTAGTGTGCTAACAAATCACATTTCTATACCTATAGAACCCAGCCCTGGAAATACCAAGATGATTAAACCAATGTCTTTTGACATTGAGGAATTACTCATTATTTCAAACTCATTTCAGAAATTCATCGTCACTTTTGAGAATCTATTTTTTTTTTTTACCTTGGAACATTTTTCTTCATTTCCTGCATCAAAATTGTGAAATAATTATTATTCTGTTCAAAACAGCTAAACTTGAATAGGGTAGTGGCAGGAAAGTGTAATTTCAGCCTAAGATAAAAATTAACTTTGCAAATCATATGGGATTAAAGTTTGATAAGTGGTCCACACTGGCTCGTGATGTCTTGCTCCATTTTTTTATTTCCAGGCAAAAGCAAGAGTATTTTTAAGTGATGAGTTTGTTCTGCTTTTTTCCCCCAAAATTATAATTTATGTTTGACTTCAAAAACATGATTTTTAAAATACTTTGAAAATGTTCTCATCAGACAAATTACCAGTTTCATTTCCTCCCATTTTTTTTCTGTCCAGTTTAGAATATTTATATAGTTAAATGACAGTATTATTCATTCATTCAGCATCAGTATTTTGAATTCCATGTATTTGAAATGTATCATAGGAGAATTAAATGGAGACTGGAAGAAATAGTTTCAGTGGGTCCTCTCTGGCTAGTGTCAAACAGAAGAGGGAAATCTACTCCAGCAGACCCTGTTGCTGTCTGTCCTGCGCTGAGCACTTGATAGTAAGTTCTGGCAGCCTTGGCAGATGTGCAACCCTGCTTTGCGCAATCATCAAAAACACATTTCTTCATGGGCCTCTATAGGCCCTCATTGAATCATAGAATTTCTAGGCTAAAAAGTACATCCTAGCATTGCAGTTTCTAAAAAATTAAACATAGATTCACCATGTGACCTGACAATCTTACTTCCAGCTATATATCCAAAAGAATTGAGATCAGGACCTAAAAGAGATATTTGTACACCCATGTTTAGCTGAAAGGTGGAAAGGTCCATTGACAGGTGAATGATGGATAGATAAACAAAATGTGCTCTATGCCTACAATGGAAAATTAGCCTTAAAGAGGAATAAAATTCTGATACATTCTACAACATATATGAAACATGAAGACATTATACTGAGTGAAATAAGCTAGACACAAGAAGATAAATATGATCCTTTATATATGATCCCACTTATATGAAGCACTTAGAATAGTCAAATTCATAAGTGCAGAAAACAGGATAGTGGTTCCCAGGGTTTGGGGAGAGAGGGAAATGGAGAGTTAGAGTTTCACAGATTTTCAGTTGGGGTAGATAAAATGTTCTGCAGATGGATGGCAGTGGTGATTGCACAGCAATGTAAATGTACTTAAATTCCACTAAACTGATGTTGAAAAATGGTTAAAATGGGAAATTTGTGTTATATTTATTTTACCATAATAAAATATCCCTACCCTCAGGGAGCTTACAATATATGAGAAAAAGAAAGATAATAAGCAATTAGAAACATAAAATTTTCAAAAGTCCACTTTAGATCAGCTTTGGCCTGCCATCATTTTTACAGATAAGTCAGAAGATAGAAAAGATAACATGAGTCTACCCACTAAAATTCTGGTTGTCTGACTCCTGGGCCAGTGATTTTTTCCATTGAACAATATTTCCTTTTTTAGATACCTCTATTACCTCTATTTTATCTGAGCTGTTCAATAATATACTGGAAAGAGCACAGACTTTCAAATTCAGCTCAACTGCTTCCTAGAAGTTTGATGTTGAGATTTCCTTCTCTATAAAGTGAGGATAGGGCTTCCCTGGTGGCTCAGCAGAAAAGAATCCATCTGCTAGTATAGAGATGTGGATTTGATCCCTGGGTCAGGAAGATCCCCTAGAGAAGGAAATGGCAACCCACTCCAGTATTCTTGCCTGGGACATTCCAGAGACAGAGGAGCACGGTGGGCTACAGTCCATGGGGTTGCAAAAGAGTCAGACATGACTTAGTGACCAAACAACAGCAAAAGTGGAGATAACTAAACCTACTTTACAAGGATTTGTTGTAATCTGTTACACTTATCAGAGAAGGCAATGGCACCCCACTCCAGTACTCTTGCCTGGAAAATCCCATGGACGGAGGAGCCTGGTAGGCTGCAGTCCATGGGATCGGGAAGAGTCAGACACGACTGAGCGACTTCATGCATTGGAGAAGGAAATGGCAACCCACTCCAGTGTTTTTGTCTGGAGAATCCCAGAGACGGCAGAGGCTGGTGGGCTGCAAACTATGGGGTCGCACAGAGTCGGACACGACTGAAGCAACTTAGCAGCAGCAGCAGCAGTTATACTTATACCTAGGTATGAAGCAAGTCAAAGTGTTAGTCATTCAGTTGTGTCTAATTCTTTGCGACCCAATGGACTATAGCCTGCCAGGCTCCTCTGTCCTTAGGGATTCACCAAGGAAGAATACTGGAATGGGTTGCCATGCCCTCCTCCAAGTGATCTTCCTAACCCAGGGATCAAACCCAGGTCTCTCACATTGCAGGCGAATTCTTTACCATCTGAGCCACCAGGGAAGCCCTCAGAGCAAGTTGTAAATGAAAATTAGCTAGCAAGCTCTTCAAATGCCTTCTCTGAATTTGTTGCTTATCTATGATACGTTCAATGTGTGAATACTTTCAATCCAGCAATTTCTTCAGAGATATTCCTGTGTTTGAGTTTTTATAAATCATTCTATAAATATAGTTTAGATATGGAGAAGAATATTTCAGTTTAAAATCTGGGAAATAAGCCAAACACATTCATTTGGCCCTTATTTAGCTGGGAAAGAGCTTTCAAATTATAAGTTTGGTAAAGAATTCAAAAGAGTTAAGATTTCTTTTTCCAAGAAATAAAGCCAACTCTTTCATATTTCTACTTACTATAAAAAAATCGAAGTCATACTCTATTTTTATTCATAAAAGGCACTTACTGCTAAATAAAAAGTATATAATGGCATGGATTAGATATAAGGACCACCCTGGGAGATGCATTATTAAGTGTCTCATCTCCCAAGAAGAATGGTGTGTTTCTCAGATCCAGTATGTTTAGAAAAATAGTCAAAGTTATCAACTGTTCACAGAGAATCTCAGGGCATCACAGTTACCACCACAGCACTCCTTCACTTTTTTCTACAGCTTTCTCTACCTCCAAGAGCTCTAAGCCCAGTTATCTTGTTTATTCCCTCTGAGTTTAGAATCCTCTTTACTTCCTCCTACCACATTTGAGGATAAAAGAGCCCAGTTATTCCCAATTCACACAGACCTATAAAGAGCTTCTCTTTATTGATTTTCCACAGCTTTTTAGGTTTATGAAAAGGTTTGTCTTACCCTCACGTTAGAGAATTATGTTGACTATATAATAATTGCATAGAAATTAATACCTTAGGTTATATTTCTAAGCCAGAACAACTTACATTGTCTTGTTAAAGGTACTGGCAGTTTATTTTGGATTCTCCATCCTCTCCCTGCAGAAGCTACAAATAGCTCAACCAGGGATGCTCAAGACCATTAAACAATATGACTTTGCAGGAGGTCATATCACTTTGTGAACTTAACATTTTAAGTTCACATGGGACTTACATTTTAAGGAACTTGGGTCTAAAACCTGGCTCTGTCTCACTTGATTAAGTCATTTAACTCTGACTCTTTAACCCTTTAAGTGAAAAGAGATACTAATAGATAATTATGAGGATTAAGTGATAATTATATAAAACATTTAATGGAATGATTGATACAAAAGTGAATACTGATATTTGTTATTACACACATCAACTTACTCTAATATTTTAAGTAGTACACACACACACAATAAAATCTTATTTTTATTTTTGATTATGATTTTCTTGATTTCAAATTTCCACTAGACTTTTAAAATATTGTCATAAATTATAACTCCTTTTTGACAAGATTAGGTGCATTCAGAGGTGGTATGGTGGTAGACTATAATTCTTTTCCAAAATGTTATGATATCATTTAGGACTATTTCTAATTTCTAATATTTCTAATTCTAATAAATGCTTTCTAAAATGTTAATTGGTAGATTTATAGTTCTAGTTTTTCTTACATTAATGTTTTACAACCATAAAATGAATAAAGAATTATTTCTTTAGTGGGATAATAACAAGATTATTATAGCATTTGATATTATAGCATATTTAATATTTATATTTAATATTTAATATTATAGCATATAATAACAATATTATAGCATTTAGAATATAGCTAAAATACAAATGGCTAAACTAAAGACATTGTACAGGAGGCAGTGATCAGGACCATTCCTAGGAAAAAGAAACACAAAAAGGCAAAATGGTTGTCTGACAAGGCCTTACAAATAGTTGAGAAAAGAAGAGAAGCGAAAAGCAAAGGAGAAAAGGAAAGATACACCCATCTGAATGCAGAGTTCCAAAGAATAGCAAGGAGAGATAAGAAAGCCTTCCTCAGTGATCAATGCAAAGAAATAGAGGAAAACAATAGCTTGGGAAAGACTAGAGATCTCTTCAAGAAAATTAGAGATACCAAGGGAACATTTCATGCAAAGATAAGGACAATAAAGGACAGAAATGATATGGACCTAACAGAAGTAGAAGATATTAAAAAGAGGTGGCAAGAATACACAGAACTGTACAAAAAAGATGTTCATGACCCAGATAACCATGATGGTGTGATCACTCACCTAGAGCCAGACATCCTGGAATGCACAGTCAAATGGGCCTTAGGAAGCATCACTATGAGCAAAGCTAGCAGAGGTGATGGAATTCCAGTTGAGCTATTTCAAATCCTAAAAGACGATGCTGTGAAAGTGCTGCACTCAATATGCCAGCAAATGTGAAAAACTCAGCAGTGGCCACAGGACTGGAAAAGGTCAGTTTTCATTCCAGACCCCGCAAAAGGCAATGCCAAAGAATGCTCAAACTACCGTACAACTGCACTCATCTCACACGCAAGCAAAGTAATCCTCAAAATTCTCCAAGCCAGGCTTTAACAGTACATGAACTGTGAACTTCCAGATGTTCAAGCTGGATTTAGAAAAGGCAGAGGAACCAGAGATCAAATGCCACCATCCATTGGATCATCGAAAAAGCAAGAGAGTTCCAGAAAAATATCTACTTTTGCTTTATTGACTATGTCAAAACCTTTGACTGTGTGGATCACAACAAACTGGAAAATTCTGAAAGAGATGGGACTACCAGACCACTTTACCTGCTTCCTGAGAAATCTGTATGCAGGTCAGGAAGCAGCAGTTAGAACTGGTCATGGAACAACAGACTGGTTCCAAATTGGAAAAGGAGTACATCAGGGCTGTATGTTGTCACCTTGCTTATTTAACTTCTATGCAGAGTACATCATGCAAATTGCAGTGTTGGATGAAGCACAAGGTGCAACTAAGATTGCCTGGATAAATATCAATAACCTCAGATATGCAGATGACACCACCCTTATGGCAGAAAGGGAAGAGGAACTAAAAAGCCTCTTGATGAAAGTGAAAGAGGAACATGAAAAAAACGAAGATCATGGCATCTGGTCCCATCACTTCATGGCAAATAGATGGGGAAACAATGGAAACAGTGACAGACTTTATTTTTTTGGGCTCCCAAATCCTGCACATGGTGACTGCAGCCATGAAATTAAAAGATGCTTTCTCCTTGGAAGAAAAGCTATGACCAGCCTAGATAGCATATTAAAAAGCAGAGACATTACTTTGTCAGCAAAGGTCTATCTAGTCAAAGCTATGGAGAAGGCAATGGCACCCCACTCCAGTACTCTTGCTTGGAAAATCCCATGGATGGAGGAGCCTGGAGGGCTGCAGTCCATGGGGTCGCTAAGAGTCGGACACGACTGAGCGACTTCACAGTCACTTTTCACTTTCATGCATTGGAGAAGGCAATGGCACCCCATTCCAGTACTCTTGCCTGGAAAATCCCATGGACAGGGGAGCCTGGTGGGCTGCCGTCTATGGGGTCACACAGAGTCGGAAACGACTGAAGTGACTTAGCAGCAGTAACAGCAGCAGCAATCAAAGCTATAGTTTTTCCAGTAGTCATGTATGGATGTGAGAGCTGGACTATAAAGAAAGCTGAGTGCTGAAGAATTGATGCTTTTGAACTGTGGTGTTGGAAAGGACTCTTGAGAGTCCCTTGGACTGCTAGGAGATCCAACCAGTCAATCCTAATGGAAGTCAGTCCTGAATGTTCACTGGAAGGACTGATGTTGAAGCTGAAACTCCAATACTTTGGCCACCTGATGTGAAGAATCAACTCATTGGAAAAGACCCTAATTCTGGGAAAGATTTAAGGTGGGAGTAGATCTCAACAGAGGATGAGATCATGGGTGGCATCACTGACGCTATGGACATGAGTTTGAGTAGGGTCCAGGAGTTGGTAATGGACAGGGAAGCCTGGTGTACTGCAGTCCGTGGGGTTGTAAAGAGTTGGACACAACTGAGCAACTGAACTGAAACTAATGAAGAATGTTCAGATTAACAAATAGCTACATCTTTCATGCCAGATATGATGATGTGGAATGCTTAGTTAAAATTAAGATAAAATTTTAACATGAAAATTAATATTGTATTATTACTATTTTTATTTCTTATTATTTTCATGGGAATATTGCTCCAGAAAGAAGCAGAAAGAATATAATAAAATATCATTATTATGTTTTGAGGTAGGCTTCTCAATACCAGATACTTTCAGTTCAGTTCAGTTCAGTCGCTCAGTCATGTCCAACTCTTTGAGACCCCATGAATCGCAGCATGCCAGGCCTCCCTGTCCATCACCAACTCCCGGAGTTCACTCAGACTCACGTCCATCGAGTCAGTGATGCCATCCAGCCATCTCATCCTCTGTCATCCCCTTCTCCTCTTGCCCCCAGTCCCTCCCAGCATCAGGGAGTCATGCCAATGAGTCAACTCTTCACATGAGGTGGCCAAAGTATTGGCGTTTCAGCTTCAACATCAGTACTTCCAGTGAACACCCAGCACTGGACTGGTTGGATCTCCTTGCAGTCCAAGGGACTCTCAAGAGTCTTCTCCAACACCACAGTTCAAAAGCATCAATTCTTCAGCACTCAGCCTTCTTCACAGTCCAACTCTTACATCCATACATGACCACAGGAAAAACCATAGCCTTGACTAGACGGACCTTTGTTGGCAAAGTAATGTCTCTGCTTTTGAATACGCTATCTAGGTTGGTCATAACTTTCTTTCCAAGGAGTAAGCGTCTTTTAATTTCATGGCTGCAGTCACCATCTGCAGTGATTTTGGAGCCCAGAAAAATAAAGTCTGACACTGTTTCCACTGTTTCCCCATCTATTTCCCATGAAGTGATGGAACCGGATGCCATGATCTTTGTTTTCTGAATGTTGAGCTTTAAGCCAACTTTTTCACTCTCCACTTTCACTTTCATCAAGAGGCTTTTGAGTTCCTCTTCACTTTCTGCCATAAGGGTGGTGTCATCTGCATATCTGAGGTTATTGGTATTTCTCCCGGCAATCTTGATTCCAGCTTGTGCTTCTTCCAGACCAGCGTTTCTCATGATGTACTCTGCATATAAGTTAAATAAGCAGGGTGACAATATACAGCCTTGATGTACTCCTTTTCCTATTTGGAACCAGTCTGTTGTTCCATGTCCAGTTCTAACTGTTGCTTTCTGACCTGCATACAGATTTCTCAAGAGGCAGGTCAGGTGGTCTGGTATTCCCATCTCTTTCAGAATTTTCTACAGTTTATTGTGATCCACATAGTCAAAGGCTTTGGCATAGTCAATAAAGCAGAAATAGATGTTTTTCTGGAACTCTCTTGCTTTTTCCATGACCCAGTGGATGTTGGCAATTTGATCTCCGGTTTCTCTGCCTTTTCTAAAACCAGCTTGAACATCAGGCAGTTCACAGTTCACGTAATGCTGAAGCCTGGCTTGGAGAATTTTGACAGATACTTTGGTGGATACTTAATACACAACTATTTGTAAGAGAGAAAGGAGGGAGAAAGGAAAGAAGGGAGGGAAAGATAGGGAAAGGGAGAGGAAAAGAACTGTGCTTCCTACAATTGACAGAGATAAAAATACTAACAGTGGGACTCAGGCTTCTTGCTGTTGAAGCAAGAGTTAACAGGTAAGCAAGGCATGGAGTCTAAAATGATACATGTGGTAATGAATTATAACTGAAACCACAATATGAACTCATATTTTCATGCACGCATGCTAAGTCACTTCAGTCATGTCTGACTCTTTGTGACCCTATGAACTGTAGCCCTCCAGGCTCCTCAGTCTATGGGATTCTCCAGGCAAGAATACTCGAGTGGGTTGCCATGCCCTCCTCCAGTGGATTGTCCCAACCCAGGGATCGAACCTGCATCTCTTATGTCTCCTGCAGGTGGACAGGTGGGTTCTTTACAACTAGTGCTAGCTGAGAAGCCCAAACTCATGTCTACCTTAATATAAATACAGATGGTTGCATATAGAAATACTTATAAATAGATATATGCCTATATACACACATAATTTCCCTGCTCTATCACCTGAAGGGACTAAAGAACAATGATACCCCAGTAGCAACAAACATACCCAATACCTAGATCTTAGTTTCTAACACAATTCTTCAGTGAAAGAAACCAAAACTCCTTAGAGAAACAGCTAATTCTAAGACACGGAAGAAAACATGCAAAATGAGCCTGGAGCATCTTGTATGTAAGATGTAAGTAAGGAAGTGATTTTAAAAAACAAACAAAAATCTACACACATAATGATGGCAGTGTATCCAATGGACACAGGGCTTCCCAGGTGGCACTAGTAATAAAGAACCTGCTTGCCTATGCAGGCAATGTAAGAGACACGGGTTCAATTCCTGGATCAGGAAGGTCCCCTGGAGGAGGAAATGGCAACTCATTCCAGTATTCTTGCCTGGGAAATTCCATGGACAGAGGAGACTAGTGGGCTACAGTTCATTGGGTTGCAAGAGTCAGACATGACTGAAGTGAGTTAGCACGCAGTGGACAGAGGAGCCAACTGAAAGAGCTCGCTGTGGCCAAATCTGGAACAATCAGAGCAACAGACTAAGTAAAATAATGTTGAATTATAAAATAAATATCCATGAGTACATACTGATAGAAAAAATGACTAAATAATTTGAATGTAATAACTAGAAGAGGAAGAGACAAATTTGTGCAGAATTCCACATGATTTATGTAGCTATTCTGCCCTCAGGAGGTGAAGCTACCCCCAACTCTTTAAGTATGGGTTACACACTGTGACTTCTTTTCAGAGAGGGCAATGTGGAAAGTGGGGGTGGGGGGGAAGAGAACTTCATAGTGGAGAAACCTGGTAAACACTACCTCAACCAGATGTTCAAGGTCAACGTCACTAGTCATCAGTCATGTAGATAAATGTACTCTCCATCTGATACGAGCAAAATGGCACTTTACCTCTCTGGTTTCCTTCCCCTAAATTGGAAATCTCAGTCTACTCATGAGAAAAACAGACAAATCCCAGCTAAGAAACATTTTAAGAAATATCTAGCAAAAGTACTCTGCAAAACTCTCAAGGTCAAAAAAATTCTCAAGATCATCAAACACATGGAAAGTCTGAGAAATTGTCGCAGCCCAGAGGAGCCAAAGGAGACATAATGAATAATGTTGTGGGGGATCCTGGAATAGAAAAAAAGACACTAAGTATAAACTAAGGAAATCTGAATAAAAATAATGTGTCAATATTGGTTTATTAGGGCTTCCCTGGTGGCTCAGCGGTAAAGAATCCCCTGCAATGCAGAAGATGCAGGAGATATGGGTTTGACCCCTGGGTTGGGAAGATCCCCTGGAGCCGGGCATGGCAACCCACTCCAGTATTCTTGCCTGGGAAATTCCATGGACAAAGGAGACTGGTAGGCTACAGTCCATAGGGTCACAAAGAGGGACACGACAGAAGTGACTGAGCATGCATGCACTCATGCACATTGGTTTATTAATTATAACAAACAATATCATACCAACTTAAGATATTAATAACAGGATAAATCAAGTATAAAGTATATAGAGAACTCTATATATTGTAATTCAATATGTAAATATATAATAATCACATATTCATATACTGTAAATAATGGCTTCCCTGGTGGCTCAGACAGTAAAGAATCTGCTTGCAGTGCAGGAGATACAGGTTTGATCCCTGGATCAGCAAGATCCCCTGGAGAAGGGAAAGGCTACCTACTCCAGTATTCTTGCCTGGAGAATTTCATGGACAGAGGAGCCTTGTGGGCTGCAGTCCATGAGGTTGCAAAGAATCAGAAACAACTGAGCAACTTTCATTTCATTATAATTGTAATTATATACAATATGTATAATAATTATACATGTAATTTTTCTATAAATCTAAAAGTATTGTAAAATGAAAGCTGATTTTAAAATATCATTAATAAAAATTTAACACAGTACAGTGAATGCAGTGCAAGAATAAAAGCATATGAACTGTAGGAGAAAAGTGGGGGAAAAAAGAAAAAAAAAGTCCTTTTTTGTCGTTATTCCTTTACTTTTGGTAGACTATAGCTTATTTTTGTTAAAAAAAAAAAAATCAAAGGATTTGGTTTGGTCCTTAAAAATACTGACGTTAACCTTTTGCAAGATCATCTCAAAATGATCATTTTGATCATTTCCTCCTCCATGAAGCTTCCCCTGGCTCCCCAAAATAACAGCTGCTCATTGCTCTGAGTGGCTGGCATCAATGAACTTAATTTACAATCATTGTTATAGGTGTTTCTCCCATTTGGCTGTAAACTTCTTAAGAGTAATGTCAACATCATGCCTTCTCTTGGTCTCTACACAGTGTCTGATACCCGTTCATTATCCAACACCATTTATTGCATGTCCACTGTTTAGTACCATGGATTGAACAGGAGGGAGAAAATTACAGAGAGAAATTAGCAACTGAATGTTATTGTTGAGAGAACTTTTTACTTCAGCAAAGCTCGGAAAAAAAGAATTCCAAAATGATTCTTAAAATACTTTGACTCAAAAAGAAGAATAAATGCTCTTATATTTTCATTCATGTCTTTAAAGCTATCCATGTGTAATGTGTATATATTTTGGGTATTTCAGCTTACAACACATTATATTATAATTATTGCTGCTCATGTTAACTTCAATATTTTTAAAGACCAAACCAAATCCTTTGATTTTTTTTAATAAAAATAAGCCACAGTATACCAAAAGTAAAGAAATAACAATCAGATCTGGTGTGTGTTTATCAAAGCATGACCCCCTCTCTCTTCAACATTTCTAGAAAAATAAATAACAGTTTGAGCATCAGTTGCATAAGTAAAAAATACCATAATAACCCAGACACACTAACCTTACTACCTGGAATTACTTTGAACATTCATGCTTTATGTGATTTTTTTTTCAGGGTGTTTCCTACACTTAAAATGCTTGTCTCTCTCATACTTTTTCTAAGTTCAAACTCTTGGTTAGCTTTCAAGGTCAGCTCAAATATTCCCTCCTCCATGAAGCCTCCCCTGGCTCCCCAAGGATAATAGCTGCTTCCTTTGAGGGGTCTGCACTGCTTGTCCCTCCATGGACGTAATTTACAACCATCATTTATAGGTGTTTCTCCCATTTTACTGTAAACTTCTTAAGGGCAACGTCAACATCATGGCTTCTCTTGGTCTCTGCACAGTGTCTGACATCCATTCATTCATCCAACACCATTTATTGCATGTTCAGCATTCAATACCATGGAATGAACAGGATGGAGAAAATTACAGAGAAAAATTAGCAACTAAGTGTTAGTATTGAGAAAACTTTCTAATCCAGCAAAGTTCAGGGAAAAAAAAAAAAGAGGAAAATATTGAAACAGATCCAGTTTACTAAAAGTATTAACAAACCCTTACATCACAGATGGAGAAGGAAATGGCAACCCACTGCAGTATTCTTGCCTGGAGAATCCCATGGACAGAGGAGCCGGGTGGGCTACAGTCCACGGGGTTGCAAAGAGTCAAACACAACTGAGCAACTAATGCTTACATCACAGCACCAATGTATTTTTATAGTCAGTGTATATACTCCTAGGTGAAGGTCTCTCTCTTCTACCACGTTGTCCATTTTCTGTGATCTGGGACCCCTGCCATTGGGGTATAGAAAGCTGATAGGTCAAGACAAGTAAAATTGTTCAATAACAATGTTCATTTTCAAAAGAAAACATGAATGAGGAGTAATTTAGGAGAAGGAAAAAAATAAAAACATTTTTTTTCATGGCACAGGCCTGAAGTCCAGCTTACACTGTCAAGCTACTGCACAGGTTCATACAAATGAACTTGCCCTTTTGAATCTTTCGATTAAAGCAGGTGTTTTTTTTTCCTCCCTTGCAACTTACTTGGAGACTTCTCATGCATTGTTAATCAAAAGAGAAAGAGGGATTTAATACACTTGCTTAAAGCAACTTTATTTTAATCTACATTCCATAAGATGGATCTGCTCCCAAATCGACAGTTGTTGAAGTTATTAACAGAGTGCTGTCTCAATGTATCCATTATGGCTAGATTGACTTCTAGTAGAACCATTTGTGTGTGTGTGCTCTTATGGAATACTTGATTTCTGCCTTCTCTAGTATTGATTAATTTAAATTCAATTTTGGCATCAGTGCCAAAAAAAGTATTTTTAATTGCCATTGTCAAACAATTTCCAATAGGGCAAATAATAAGTGTATATTGTGCTCTATTCTGTTCTAACAAGTCTTTTATTGTCAGTGACAGGCCTCCTGGTCTTTTCTACTGAATTTGTAAGCCATTCATCCAGAGAATGCAGAAATGATTTCTGATTTCATACAAGGATTTTGAATGATCAAATTCCCCCAAACAATAAACTTCATGAAAGCTAGTCCTCTTTCATACCAATGGTCAGAATCACACACAAAGCTGTTACTTACTAAGATTTCTAAATATATTTCTAAATTACCCTGTGGCTTTATTGTTCGGTTTCCAGTGTCGTCTTCTTTGATCTGTCATTGGCCACCCTCCTTTAAATCTTCCAAACTCTTCCCCAAAATCCTGTTATTCCTTCAGGCCTGAGCCCTGACTGTGCATAGTTAAGCTGCCCACCTCCCCACAATTCTCTAGGGAACCCCATATACTGTCATGGATGGGACTGACTCTACCTTCTAATTAGGGTTCCCATCAACTTTTAATAAACTCTAGTCCATTTCTGTTTTTGCTAGCAGGGCATGATGAATCTATTTCCAAAATATCTCTTTAAAATGTCAGATTAATTCTGAAACAATAACTACCCCATGAGCTATCAATATTACTCTTCAGATTTTAAAATTCCTAGTATGATAGGGCCTAAAGCATCTCAATGTGGCAAAAGTTTGGCTGAGTTCAAATCCTGGTTCTGCCACAGACTGGGCAGAATTGAGTGACTTTTTCTGGATCCTTGAGCCTCATTCATCTCTGCAGATACTCTCTTTAGAGCACTTATTGTACGCCACGTGCTAGAGCTAGAGGGCTGAACAAGGCAGTCACAATGGCTCAATAAGCTGACCCTTTAATGGGCTGCTGCTGCTAAGTCACTTCAGTCGTGTCCGACTCTGTGTGACCCCATGGACGACAGCCCACCAGGCTCCCCCGTCCCTGGGATTCTCCAGGCAAGAACACTGGAGTGGGTTGCCATTTCCTTCTCCAATGCATGAAAGTGAAAAGTGAAAGTGAAGTCACTCAGCCATGTCCGACTCCCAGCAACCCCATGGACTGCAGCCCACCAGGCTCCTCCGTCCATGGGGTTTTCCAGATAAGAGTACTGGAGTGGGGTGCCATTGCCTTCTCCGTTTAATGGGCTAGGTTTCCTCATATAAGAGTTAACACCTGGGGAGTTCTCTGGTGGTCCAGTGGCCAAACTTCTGTGCTCCCAAATCCCTGGGTTTGATCCCTGGTCAGGGAACTAGATCCCATGTGTGGCAACTGAAAAAAAAAAAAAAATTAACACCTATCTTGTAGGGTTGTAAATATCAAATGATTCCTCAACACAGTTCTTCACCACCTCTGCTCTATGCTACCACCACCATGTTCCCCCACTTTCTTGCCCCTAAAGGATGATTGCTTTAAGTTTTCCTGCTGAAACTCTTCAAGATGAAATGACCTTGTCAAACCAGACCCGTTCACAGGAAGCCACACTCCTGGCTAGAGTTATTCTGGAGGTTGTCTCTGTGTAACCAAGATAACAGTGCTCTGGCCATGGCACACCGTCTCTGCCCAGACAAATGCCTGGATTTCCTTCATTCATTTGCTTATACTTCCCAGGTTATCATTTCAAAGTGCCCACTTAGATGGAAATGACACCTGTCTCCCTTTTCATTGGTAAGAGTTTTTTTTTTCCTCCATTGTGACTTGCTTTGAGACTTTTCATGCATTGTTAATAAAAGAGAAAGAGGGATTGAATACACTTGCTTGAAGCAACTTCATATTAATCTACATTCCATAAGATGGATCTACTCCCAAATCAACAGTTGTTGAAACTATTAACTCACAGACTGAAAACTAAAGAATGCATTTCTAAAGGTGTTTGTATGTTGCAGTATGAGGTGTAACTCTGGGAAGAATCTAATGTTTAATGCTATGTTTATTTGTTTCCAGATTCTGTTAGAAGTTGTGTAGCAAAGCTGTTCTTCACTTGTTCCCTGAAGGGTCATTACTGCCTCTACAGTAAATCCAGTTTTATTCTCATCAGTCAAGAACCTCAGCCATGGATCCAAATCATGTTCCTGTTTCAGCAGGTATGTATAATTCAAGTTCAACATGGCTCCTTAATGAGCCAGGTATGAGTTTATAATCATTTTTACTGAATTACTCTTTGACCAGAGTAATATGCAAATAATAACAATGCATACACATTTAATTAGTAATTTTTAACATGGATTTTTTTCTATATTTTAGGATAGTTTCCTTATAAAAGGCCCTAGATTAGTAATCAGGAAGACAAGCCTATTATTATCTTGAATATCTTTTCACTCTAAAATAAAAATATTTTTTGTTCAATGATAACAACAAAAAATCACTTACTGGGGGTGGACAGCTTTCCTTATGGAGAGCTAGCCATTATTTCCCAATCTCCAAATAACTTTGGAGTCAGCATATCTTTTTTGACATTGTTAAAACACTGGAATGCCACTTTTCTATATAGAATTTACATATAGAGGTAAAGTTACATAAAGAGGAGTTTAAACAACAAAGAATTTGATGCAAAGATTTTTATCACCAAAAAAAAGATTCTTGTTTGGAAATGCTTATCTTGAATGCATTAAACTTTCAATAAAATTTGAATATAGATTACAAAATGTTAGTAATAGGAGGAATCTTAGACATCATTTTTCCAAATAAGCAAATTGAAGGACAGAACTCAGACTGCCTGACTCCTGACCCAGTGGTCTTCACTTGTGTTTAAAACGAAATGGGGATTGCTGGCAGGAACAGAGAGGGTAGAGGCAGAAAAAGGAGAATGCAAATGTTACAAAATGGTTAAAAATTAGGCCAGGTAATAATAAGTTTCTTTACTTCTATTAATAAAATATTTCTGTAATAGTCTCAGTGAAAGTCACTAATCAGATAGTCATATTTCTTTATAAAATGGGGCAGGTTTATTAAGAAAAAAATGAATTTTAATGCTGAATGTATCATAGTTGTAAAGTGGAACTATAACAATTAAGAAAGAAAAGAGACAATTTAGACATGGCTCAGGGATACCATCTTTTTCTATATGAAGTCTCAAGAACACGTAATCATATCTTGTAGAGAACAACTCATATTTTGACGTGAATCAAATTGTATATGAATATAGGGACTTCCCTGGTGGTACAATGGATAAGAATCCACCTGCCAATGCAGGGGACACAGGTTTGACCCCTGGTCTGACAAGATTCCACATGCCTCAGAGCAACTAAGCCCGTGGCCACAACTACTGAGCCCACCTGCAGCAACTACGAAAGCCCACACACCCTAGAGCCTGTGCTGCGCACCGAGAGATGAGAAACCGCAGGACAAGAAGCCCGTGCGCTGCGGCAAAGGCAGCCCCAGCTCCCGCAACTAGAGAAAGCCTGAGCGCCGCAACCAAGACCCAGCACAAGAGAAAGTGTACATGAATATAAAAAACAGCATTGATTTTCTTCCTTTTCTTGAAATAAAAACCTTCTTCTCCTACTCTACTAATGTTTTTCAAGTAGTTTTCATCAGTGATTTTGTACTTGGTTTCATCTTTGGCTTTATTCTTCACAGTTGTCAGTTTTCTGAAAACAGACCAAGAAAGCTTGATTTTATCTTTGCCCTTTCTGTCTTATTTTATTGACTCAGTCTGATTCTTTGTTTTTTCTCTTTGAGCAAAATCACCAAAAAACATCTAGTTTTTTTTTTTTCTTTGTTCTTTTTACCATAATGTTTCCTTTCTTTTTCTACACCTTTGATACTGTGTGATCTGGATGAAACCTGACTTTGGGATAACTAAAAAAATCATATCTTTGACTTGATAGTTACAAACCCATATGAGCCTAGTATGCTGGGCTAGACTCTTTCCTTTCTCTGTCAATTTACAGACTCATGATGGAGTTCTCAAATTAAGAGATTCCAGTCTAAATGGACCTCTTTGGAATGATGATTAATTAAATCAGGTCCTGCTCTTTTTAAGTGAATGGTCATATGCTGTATACATTTCTGATAATAATCAAGAAATTCCCAGATGTATATACATTTTGGGTTTCACATTAATCTGTTACTGGCTGTTAACCTTTTTAAACCTGTCAGCAACTTACTCAGAGTATGAGATCCTCCACCTTTTCCCACTAAGTACCAAAAATAGTTCATGTTGAGGAGGATAATAATGAAATTTTTCTGGAAAAGAATTGTTATTCACTTACTAAATAGAAACCATGTACACAGAGACTATTTAGAGAGTCTCGTAAGTCAATATTTGGACACTCATTGACATTGAAAATGGGATTTTATAAGCCAATATCATTATTATTACACCTCCCACATGAAGGATAATATATATTATATATATTATATTTTGTGTGTGTATGTGCGCGTGTGTGTGTAATTGTGTGCCTTTATGTTGTGTATGTTTTTATAAAATTATTTCCTTGAATTGAGACGCCTCTCACATTCTTAGGTATAACATCACATGTAAATGACTGTTAAACACGTAATTGATTAAACATACAATCTAAATTTTCCTTTGAAATTTTTATTTTCATTGACTTGAATGAAATATATGTAAATGTAATTTTTTCTTATGTTAACAATCTTATTGTCCAAAACTTAAAATATCTTAAAGCTCTAAGAATATTCAGCCATTATATACTTTAGGACTGAAAATGTTGTTATTTTCCCAACCCTCCTTTACACTGTTCATATCTGAGGAATTGAATAATGGACTGTTGGTTATTTAATGTCTATTATTCATTATTTACCCTGTATAAATAAACTTGATGTATGCATGCTGCATGCTAAGTTGTGTCCAACTCTGCGACTCTGTGGACTGTAGCCCCCAGGCTTCTCTGTCCATGGGGATTCTCCAGGCAAGAATACTGGAGTGGGTTGCCATGCCCTCCTCCAAGGGATCTTCCTGACCCAGGGATCAAACCCATGTCTCTTACGTCTCCTGCATTGGCTAGTGAGTTCTTTACCACTAGCACCACCTGAGAAGCCCTAGAAAAACTTGATATTTGTACTCTAATTTTATACCTTAATTCTCAGATCTTTGAAAAATAAATATGAATATTTATATTAGCCATTTTCCAATTAAGTAACATGCTTGAGAAGTGATTGATATAAACACTACTTTACAAAGGTTGCTGCTGCTGCTAAGTCACTTCAGTCATGTCCAACTCTGTGCGACCCCATAGACAGCAGCCCACCAGGCTCCCCCGTCCCTGGGATTCTCCAGGCAAGAACACTGGAGTGGGTTGCCATTTCCTTCTCCAATGCATGAAAGTGAAAAGTGAAAGTGAAGTTGCTCAGTCATGTCCGACTCTTAGCAACCCCATGGACTGCAGCCTACCAGGCTCCTCCATCCATGGGATTTTCCAGGCAAGAGTACTGGAGTGGGGTGCCATTGCCTTCTCCTTACAAAGGTTAGGCATATTTATAGAAATCAATATCAACTGTCTTGAAAATGCTATTTAATAAGTTAAATTTTCTATTAAAAAAAATAGAAAGCATGAAATGTACTGTACATTTGATCTTCAAAATAGATTTCTCTGTAGCTTTATTTAAACCATTTTTAAGTTCAGACCAAGACTAAAATAGTGCTTTGCAGCCATCACACAATATTGTTGGGACAAGAGATAACATGTCATGTTTCTCTCATGAATGCCCTTTCAGAGCCTGTTTCCTGAGCCGCTGTCCATTCAGAGTCATTCTGTACAATTCCTCAGAGCTCTATGGGAGAAGACCCAGGAAGGGGGTGCTCACAGCTTTGAAACAGCCATGATAGAGTCCACATTCCCACAGCAGAAGGTAAATGCTTCTTTCTTTGCACATGTTATTTTTAGCCAAGATTCAAGATGAAAGAGTTTGCTTTTTCTTAATGGTTCAATTTTTCCTCTTCTTTCCTTTCCTTTCTTTTATTATTATCAGAAGACACTAAGTAATGATTTACATGTCATGCTATAGTGGATTCAGGACCTAGTGATATCAGTAGACAGAGTCACTGCCTTTTGAGGCTCCCAGACTGACATAATGCAGACCACTGAGAACCACACAGAAACGGAAAACATTTTACAGATAGACAACTCTAGGATTGAAGAGGAAAGAGCAATTGGACTTTAGGTTCTTTGGGGCTTTTCATTTCTTCCCTGCATACTTCCTCTCATCACCTGACCCTTTGCTGTCACCACAAAGTTAGAAAAGGAAGACAAGATGAACAGGAAGGAATAGAGCATGGTCAGGGTGAGAAAGAGCTCTGTTGGGACAGGCATGGATGATGTGAGTTAGAGCCTTTTAGGAGTGTGGAATAGGGACATCTCTCTCAGGAAACAGTTGACCGAGACCTCCTGAACAGGCCATCAAACTGGGAAAGACCAGAGAGTGGAACCATGCCCACCCAGTCAATAGAGTGATACTGGAAGTGGATGCTCACTGCTGTGATCACATTGAAAAGGGTCACAGGCCTGGGTATGGAGAATAATTGGAGGAAGCCTGACTGGAGACAGGAAGACTATGAAGGAAGTGATCACTGTAGTCAGGTAGGAAATGAAAGCCTGAACCGAAGTTGGAAGTTATAGGAAGAGGATGGATTCAAGAGGCAGTAAAGCAGCAGAATCAACAGGACTTGGTCCCTGATAAGGAAGATGGAAGAACCAAAAATGACTCCAGGTGTATCTATGGCCAATGGATAATGGCATCATCTTAAAAAAGTTGACCACAAAGGAAGCTGATGTGGAGGAAGAAGATAAATCATTCTGGTTTACACATTTTGAGTACGAGTTGTTTGTGTAGATAACCAGGTGGTGATGGTCTTTGAATTACCAGTGTGGAACTTAGGAAGAAAGCCAGAACTGGAGATATTGGACTCCGGTGTCAAAGATACCACTTGATGTCATGACAGTAAGTTGGATCACTCAGGGAGAACATGGCTAATGAGAATAGAAAATGGTTATTGATCTCTCCCTTCTCATATTCAGAGAACCTAATTATCCTTATTTTGCTTTCAAGAAAGCCCGGTAATAAGCACTGGATGCTTACTGATGAAACCAGAGATTCTAGGAGTGTATGCTCTTGGTCTTTGTCCTTGTTTTACTATTAATAAGGGGAGCAAACATACTAATATTAAATAAATTCAAAGTATAAACAACTAGCAAATTAATAAAAAACTGTTATATTGTGAAACAAACTCAATACCTCTTAAGTGCTAAAGGGTTGTGAAAAAATGAGAAATGGTAGTAATTCATTAAAAGCTTAGTTAGTATGATATGTAAGACACTGAAACTACATTCTATTATTGCATCACTGTTTTTGACTTTGGTTTAAGAATTAGATATGTAGTATGAAAAATAAAGGAAATCCCATAATTGCATCAATGCAAAGTAGAATGGAATTCTCTCCTTATTTCATGCAAATTTTAAACTATTGTATCATGTTTAAAGACAATGCCTCAAATTCTTAGCAATGTTTGTCTGTGAGCTGTATTTTAACTAGAGGGAACTAGTAAATTAAAACTTGGCAGGCAGCATCAAGTCCTAAGAGACTGGGGAAAAAAACTTGGCAAACAAGTTTTGTGCATGCTCACAAGTATCCTTATTCATATTTCTCCTAGTTCATACCAATAAATATTCCTCTAGGGAAAAATTAATTGTAGAACAAAATGTTTTAGAAATTTCAGAAGTTTTATAATTTGGTTTACTCATAAGTATTAGAAAAAGCTTTGATATCTGGAATGTAAATTATGTGGCAAGGTTATCAGCCCAGGTATTTCCCAATCAAATTGATTAGGAAATGGCTACCCACTCCAGTGTTCTTGCCTGGAGAATCCCAGGGACGGAGGAGCCTGGTGGGCTGCCGTCTATGGGGTCGCACAGAGTCGGACACGACTGAAGCGACTTAGCAGCAGTTATCTTTATTTTATGAAGTAGTCTTCTCATTAAATTCAAAACAGCTGTGAGAATGGTCCAACGTCTGCTTTCTTGGCACCACCTGTGCCAGTCTGTACTCATGCTAGTGATTTGAAAATTATGGGCAGGTGTGTATCTGTTGCTGTGATAGAATTACATTGCAGCTAACTAAATTCAGGTATACAAAGAAGGAAGAAACTTCTGAGAAAATACCTAAGTCTCTGGAATATAATTCTCTGGAGAGTTTGTTATTGAGAATTTTTAAAATAAAATCTTGGAATTTTAGAACTGAAAATCAGCAGTAAGATATCTATTAAACTGCAAACTTCTTGAAGGCAAGGATTGCACTGTTTTTACCATTATATTTCCAGAGTCACACAGTGCCTGACACAGGGTTGCTGCTGCAGCTGCTAAGTCAGGCTCCCAATGAATAATAAGGACCAATTGAATAAGGCTTCCCAGGTGGTGCTAGCAGTAAAGAACCCACGTGCCAAGGCAGGAGATGCAGGAGACTGGCGAGTTACAGTCAATAGGATCACAAAGAGCCAGACATGACTGAAGTGACTTAGCACACATGCGTGCACCAGTTGGATAAATAAATAAATCCTATCACTTTCCAGATGTTGCAATTGGAAGCATAGGGACTTGTTAGAGATCACACACCTCGTCAGTGGCAGAGCAGGAGCATGAGCGTACACCATGGTGGCATGAGGGCCAACACCAATACTCTGGGTTTTCTCTACTCTGTGCTTGTAAGATTACAATTCCCTGCCTCTTGCAATAAGCCTTGGACATGTGACTTGCTTCAGCAAATGATATATAAAAAGGGATATGTATCACTCCAGGCTCCTCCATCCATGGAATTTTCCAGGCAAGAGTACTGGAGTGGGTTGCCATTTCCTTCTCCAGGGAATCTTCCCAACCCAGGGATCGAACCCAGGTCCCCTGCATTGCAGGCAAACACTTTACCATCTGGGCCACCAGGGAAGCCCTGTATCATTCCAGTCAGAAGCTTTTAAGAACCACTTTGAAGAACCAGTGCTTCTCTCTTCATCTTGCCTCTCTTCCCCTACCATGGAGATTGCAGAAGCAAATGTTGATATTAACTGGTCAGAACGATGGCCACAGCCTGCAACTCCAAACTCCCACACAGAAGACGGCTTCTCTGGAGAGTTAACCAGACCCCGCCCCCCAACACACGCACGCACGCACACACACACACACACACACACACTTTACATGAGCAAGGAACAACCTTCTGTTCTGTTAAAAACTATAGATTTTGTGTTTGTTATGGGTGTATAACGTACCTATCTTTACTAGTTATCTTGATTTTAAATAGTAATAAAAACATTTTTTTTAAACCTGGATTAATGGAAAGATATGCTGTTCCCCTGGCTAGGAACACTGATTATGCAAATGGAAATTACTCTCAGATTATAAATATAATTTATTTCCAACCATAATAGCAACAGAATTTCTTCATGGACTTAGACAAACTGATACTAAATTTGAGAATAAACAAAACAGTTCTGAAAAAGAACAGAGAGGAGAAATTTTTTTCTACTAGGAAATGAAAACTTATTGTAAAAGCACAATAAGATGAGGGGATGATTATTGCTACAGGGATAAATTAATAGTAAGGAATATAGGGTCCAGAGCTAGTTCCAAGAATATATGCACACTTGATAGATGAT
Organism: Bos indicus x Bos taurus; assembly: GCF_003369695.1. NCBI lineage: Eukaryota > Metazoa > Chordata > Mammalia > Artiodactyla > Bovidae > Bos > Bos indicus x Bos taurus. Next base: position 109,724,380 of record NC_040076.1, read on the forward strand.
AGAAGGGAGATTTCCAATCAGTGAGGAGAAAATAAAGTATTTAAAAAGCAGCATAGGGATATGTCGGAGAAGGCAATGGCACCCCACTCCAGTACTCTTGCCTGGAAAATCCCATGGATGGAGGAGCCTAGTAGGCTTCAGTCCATGGGGTCGCTAAGAGTTGGACACGACTAAGCGACTTCACTTTCACTTTTCACTTTCATGCATTGGAGAAGGAAATGGCAACCCACTCCAGTGTTCTTGCCTGGAGAATCCCAGGGACGGGGGAGCCTGATGGGCTGCCTTCTATGGGGTCGCACAGAGTCGGACACAATCAAAGTGACTTAGCAGCATAGGGATATGTGATTTTTCCAGATTGAAAAGATAAAATTCAATGCTGTCTCGACACTATCATGAATAAATTAACTCCAAATAAAGCTCTAAATGGAATCAGTGAAACTTTACAACAATTAGACAAAAATAACAATGGTTGTCTTTATGACCTCAGGATAAAAATTTAAGACCTAAGTAAACAGAGATCATAAAGGAAAAATGAATAGATTTGACTACATAAAAAGTTTAAATTTCTGTATGACGAATTATACCGTAACAAAGTTAAAAGGCAAGCATAACAGCATAACCTGGGTGGGAGGAGTTATTTAAAATATGTTTAACTGACACAAGCTCTTCTACACATCAACAAGGAAGAGACAACCAACCCAAGAGAAAACTGGGCAAGATACATGAACAGAAAATTCACTGAACAAAAACTCAAGTGGCCAAAACACCTAAGAAAAGATGTTTAGACTCACTAAAAGTCATTGAAATAATTGATTTAAAATATTAAAAATGAAGTACCATTTTACAATGATCAGACTATCAAGAATAAAAAATTGTGGCAATAAGGTTTTGGCAAAGATATAAAAAGATAAGAATGTTCATACATGACATATGAGATTATGTACTTAAGTAAATATCAGGTAGATCTACTTAAAAAAGAAAAAGTAATTAAAAATACATAGCAATAATTAGATTCATAAATGACAGCTAGCTAACAAGGGGGATGAGTAACAAGGGGCGGTGTACACTTTTCAGAAGTGTTCATTGCATTTATAACTTATCAGAAAAAATACTATAGGCATTTCCCACAAAGGATTCCCCTTATCTAGTTAATTGACAAATCTGTTTCCTCACATATTTTTATTTCTTCTTTCTTCCCTTCTTTCTTCTTCCTTCCCTCCCACCAGCCCTCCCTCCCTCTTTCTCTCTTTCTCCCTCTCCTTCCTTCCTTTCTCTCTTTTTTTTTCTTTCAGTGAGAGCATTTAAGTAAGAAATGCTCATTTCTTTCAACCAAACATGTAAAAATGTTATGTCCTAAGAGGGCCTAAGACAAATTTACATTTACGATGTTTTTTAAAGGACAATCTGGGAGTAGCTGGTTATATTTTAAATTCATGTACCCTATTATCTTGAAATTCCATTTCTAGGTGCAACTCACATATTTGCACCAAGAGAACATGTCAATTAACAGAAGTAAACTGAACATTGTATCAAAAAATCAGGAACAATGCAAATGTTATCATTAGAAAGATGGAGAAAAATGTCATAGTATAGTCATGCTATACAGGAAGTGAAAGTGAATTCGATAAACATGAGCAGTAAAATGGAATAAATATTAAAAACATAATATTGATGTTTAATAAACAAGTTGCAAAAGTATGACATGAATAGTATAATAGCTTGTGTAAATTTTTAAAACACATTAAGCAGTATTAGGCATTATTTATGGGTGCATATACTTGTGATAAAACTATTACAGCATATTTATAATCTCACAAAATTTGTGCTGGTGTTGCCTCTGGATAATGAGGAAGGGATGGGAAGGAGGGAAATGTTACTGGGAAGGAAATTAAGATCTCATGTAATTTTGTTTTTAAAAACTCAAAAGCAAAATATTAGCATTTGTTAAATTTGGCCTACAAGGTCATGGGTATTTGTTACATTATTCTTTGTACATGCCTTTCTTTCTTTCTTTCTTTCTTTCTTTCTTTCTCTCTTCCTTTGGATTAAACCTGTAAGTAATGTCTAACAGTAGAGGATTGACAGATTTGACTGTAAAAATATGAGGTTTGTTAAAAAAATCTGTCTATATAGTAACTTGAAAATATGTGTAATAAATATGAAAGACAAGTTTAATATCCTTAAGATGCTATGAATTCATGCAAATCAATAATCACTGAACCTAAGACATGAGCAAATAACTCAAAGGAGACTTTGAGTGCAGAAAAAGTATTCAGCCTCATTAGTAGTCAGGATTTAAAAATTGAAGTTAAGATAACAGTACTCTTTTTAATCCATTTTTTAAAAGACAGTAATCAGTGCTGGTTAGAGTTAAGGGAGTTTAGATACTTTCACACATTTCTAGTCAGTGTATAAATTATTTCAACATTTCTAAACAGGCAATTTAGCAATGCAGGTCAAGAGTCTTAAAAATATTCATATCCTTTAACACAGTGATTCTACTTCTAGGAATCTGTTCTAAAAAATAATCTGAAATGTGTACAGAACTTAAGATACGCACATCAAAAAAGTACTAGGGACTAATCTGTAGTAGCCTAAATGTCTACAAGTGTGCAAATGAAAGTGTTATATATGTATGCTATTAATATGTTTAATAGTACAATAAAGTATATTTTCTAATGTATAGCTTATATGATTAACATATAATTTACAATGTGTGATATAATAATATGTATGTCTAAATATGGGACAAAGTAACATATAGACATCAATCTATATGGAAGAATATTAAGAAACCATGAAAAATCATGTTTACAAGAAACATTTAATGACATGAAACAATACTTATGTCGGATACCACATTGCAGGGTATAAAACTGTTTATATGAAGAAGATTACTTGGAGATTTACCTGTTAAGACAGCCAAAAGAAAACACCAGGCTCCTCTGTCCATGGGATTTTCCAGGCAAAAGTACTGGAATGGGTTGGCATTTCCTTCTCCAAAAGAAAACATACCAAGATGTATTAGAAGTGGTTATCTCTGGTGAATAGAATTAGCTATCTTCTATATTTTCTCTAACTGTCTATTTCTTTTACCAGCAAGGAAAAAATATTATTACAGAAGTATCCCCTTTTACTTACATTGCTTTATGTAAGGAAATGTAAATGAACAGTTTATTTAAGAAATAAAGAAAATTCTATTTCACTAGGCAGGAACCAGCGATGCAGCATCATTGTATAGGCTGTGTCAAAGGTATTGGTCCTTAACTTTATAAGAAAGGAGGAAACGTTCATTTATGTTTTCAGTAAATAATTAGAGTGCTTACAATTGCCACGTAGACTTCTAGGTGCTGAAGAAAGAGCAATGAATTTAAAAATACATAATCAAAGACAAGAAAATTCCGTTTTAAGATAACCAACTCTCATTGTAAAATAAAGATTTTAGGGAAAGGGCAGAATTTATTTAAGAAATGAAGAGAATGGCCTCTGTGGAGGAACTAGAGATTCTATTAATAATTTCATTCCAGGGCACGTTTGCCTGGCTCTTCAGAGGGAGCGTTGCTCTGATTATCAGAGGGCCAGACAGTTGACAAAGCTGATGGGGGGATTGCTGAAGGGCTGGAGTGTGAGAGAGGGGTCACTTTTATTGACGCTCATGTTCGAGTTCCCAAAGTATGGAGAAACTCCATATGCCATAACAATGAGGTCTCAAAACTATGCCCATTAAGGAAACAAAATAAAAAAATAAATAAAAAATTAAATTCACTGCTGAAACAAAATGTGCCCCATGTGGCTAACATTTGGAGATGTGTTTTCAGTCCACATTGCCACAAACACACTTGACAGTTCCCAGGGTGTCAAAGTATAAAGAAAACCAAAGCTTCAATTCTGAGTGGCACAAAGAGAGACCTTCTGAAGCTCCCAAAAGCTTAGAGTTAGTGTTTTGAGTTACTGTGTTAACATAGTGCTTGAATAAATAAATACATAAGTAAGTAAATAAATAAGGAATGGACTTATTATATATAGACTGTAACTTCAAAATCTTACCAGAAATTCAAGTCTACATGGGTGTTATAAGTGACATGTTCTCAAAGGAGAACAGTGTGAACCCAGATGTCTGAGAGAGGTTAGCTGTGTTGAACCTCCCTTTGGGAGAAAGCTAGATAATAATAGGGTAGATGGGAATTAGGTTTGAGATTTCAGAAGTCCAGATGGGGTTGGGGCCTCTTGGGCTTTTAGGCTATGAGTTCAGAACCAGAAAAACTTAAGCAGTATCTAAGAAGCAAAGGAGCTTTATTTTGGAGGCGGGGGGGCGGGGGGGCGGGGGGCGCTCCAAAATCACTGCAGATGGTGATTGCAGCCATGAAATTAAAAGATGCTTACTCCTTGGAAGGAAAGTTATGACCAACCTAGATAGCATATTCAAAAGCAGAGACATTACTTTGCCAACAAAGGTTCGTCTAGTCAAGGCTATGGTTTTTCCAGTGGTCGTGTATGGATGTGAGAGTTGGACTGTGAAGAAGGCTGAGTGCCGAAGAATTGATGCTTTTGAACTGTGGTGTTGTAGAGGACTCTTGAGAGTCCCTTGGACTGCAAGGAGATCCAACCAGTCCATTCTAAAGGAGATCAGCCCTGGGATTTCTTTGGAAAGAATGATGCTAAAGCTGAAACTCCAGTACTTTGGCCACCTCATGCGAAGAGTTGACTCATTGGAAAAGACTCTGATGCTGGGAGGGATTGGGGGCAGGAGGAGAAGGGGACGACAGAGGATGAGATGGCTGGATGGCATCACTGACTCGATGGACATGAGTTTGAGTAAACTTCGGGAGTTGAGTAAACTTGGTGATGGACAGGGAGGCCTGGCGTGCTGCAATTCATGGGGTCGCAAAGAGTCAGACACGACTGAGTGACTGAACTGAAGAAGCAAAGGGGAGGTAAAAAGATATAAAGAAGGTATGAATAGGCATCTATACAAAGAAGCCAGTGCATGCTCAGTCACTCAGTCTTATCCAACTCTTTGTAACCCTGTGGACTGCAGCCCGCCAGGCTCCCCTGTCCATGGTATTCTCCAGGCAAGAACACTGGAGTGAGTTGCCATGCACTCCTCCAGGGGAACTTCCTGACCCAGGTATTGAACCAGTGTCTCCTGCCTTGGCAGGTGGGTTCTTTATCACTGTGCCGCCTGCGAAGCCAGAGCAAGTGGTAAATCCAGTGATTATCAAGTAAACTCCATGCAAATGCAAGTCCTGATAGGAAACCGCAGGCCAGGGGATCAGGAAGGCAGATTGAGGGTGGAATGTGGATGCAGATGCAAAGTTGGGGAGATGGTGGGCTTTAAAACACAAGGTCTGGGCTTTAAAAGAAAGGGGAAAGTGGTTCCATGTAGGAAATGACATTAGCAATAACATGGGAGAGACGAAAGATCACAGTCATATCATGGTAAATATGTCTCGGGTTCATCCATTCAGTTAAAAATATTTTTTTGCAAATGCCTATTCTATGCCAAGCACTGTACAGAGACTGAGCCTAAACAACCACGCACTGCCACGTGGAGACAGGCAAAGCACAAGTAAACAAACACACAATTTCCACACTGGTAGGTACTACACAAACATAAATGCCTGAAGGAAGACATGAAGGACAAGGGCATTGGATGGATGATCAGGGAAGTCTTCTCTGAGCTGGTGACAGAGATGTCCTTGTAAAGAGAGCCTATTTGCACAAAGACTTTAAGATTCAAAAAAGAAAAAAGAAAAAAATCACAAACCAACACACACAAAAAAGAGGAAGAATTTAAAAAGAAAGCCAAAACCTTGGCTTATTAGAGCATTCTCCTCCAAGTTTAAATCACATTCCATCAGAAAAATATATTTGAGAGACTTCCCTCGTGGTCCAGTGGTTAAGAATCTACCTTGCAATGTAGATGCAGGTTCAATCCCTCCCTGGTCAGGGAACTAAGATCCCACATGCCTTAGAGCGACTAAGCCCACTCACTGCAAACAAGAGAGTCTGTGCGACCACAACGAAAGACCCCACATAACATAATGAAGATCCCATATGCCACAACTGAGACCCGACACAGCTAAAGAAAGAAAGAAAAAATTTTTGAGCAAGCACCCTCCATGCTTATTTTATTTACTTATAAATTATTCATTGGGCTTCCCAGGTGGCTCAGTGGTAAAGAATTGGCCTGCCAAGGGGAGATGGGTGTCATCCCTGGGTCAGAAAGATCCCCTGGAGAGAAGGAAATGGCAACCCACCCCTGTATTCTTGCCTGGGAAATCCCATGGACAGAGGAGCCTGGTGGGCTACAGCTCATGGGGTCACAAAAGAGGCACGACTTAGCAACTAAACAACAACAACAACAAATTACACTCATTACTTCCATTAGAAAGTATACTCAAAAGTAGAAATTGTAAAGGAAGAAATGAAAAAGAAAATGGAAATTCTGTTTTCTCCTTCCTATATAACAGGAAAGGTCGTGCACGTGTGGGAGTCAATTTCCTCCCATTCCACAGCCTTGGAAGAAGTGTAAGGGTTGGGGGGAGCTGAGTAAATAAAAAGAGAGTGAAGATTAATGGGTTGAGAGTTCGTCTGGGGGCTTTACCACTGGCCTTCTAAGCTATGGCAAGGAGTTTAGATTTTATTGCAGTCTGTGGGAAGTCACCCAAGAACTTTGAGCAGCAGATATTACCCAGCTTTTCTTCGAAAGATCACTCAGTGTGCTGTGTGGAGACTAGATCAGATCAGAAAAGGGCAAAAGTAAAATCATGGCGATGACGAGGGAAACTATTGCTAATCCAGATGAGAGAAAAAGAGTAGTTAAAACTGAGATGATCTTGGGAGGGATAGAAATAAATGACACATTTAATATAAATTTTGAAGGTAAATGAGTCAGGTGTAAAGAGGTTGGGGAGACTTTCGAACACCTTACATTTAAAATGCCTGTGAGATGTTCCAGTGGAATTGTTTAGTGGGCAAATGGGGAAGTGGTTTAGGCCAGAAATATAAATGAAGGCATCGTTGGCACAGAGATGATGAAAGCCATGGGAAGAGTAAAACCATCTGGAATGAGAACACGGAGAGGAAAAGGATCCTATTCAGGACGAAGTCCAGAGAACAGCCAAGAAACAAAAGAAACACAGAAAACTTAGAGGTCACTGATCTCAAGAGAGAGTCCAAGAAAGAGAGAAAAGGGAATTGGGTGGAATTTGGCAACCGGATCAAGGAAGGTAAGTACAGATAAGCATCCATCCAAATTGGCAACTTAGTGCAGTTTTAATGGAGTTTTAAGAACAGGGTTCAAACAGGAGTCGGTTGAAAATTGAGAAGTGAAGAATGAGGAAGGGGGCATATTAATAGAACATGTAGGGAGCTGTTTTAAAAGTAAGGTGCTGCATGAGTTGGTGATGGAGCAAGTCTGGAAATGGAATGGAAGATTCAAATGGAAACTTCCAGAGCACACTTGTAAGTTGTTGGGATGAAGCAACAGAGAGGGTGAGAAAGATGAGTAGGACAGAGAACGGAGCTGCACACAGACCCAGGCCCGTCAGTGGATTTGGTGCCAGGATGATGAGTGAGTTCTTTCTTATGGCCTTTCATCTTTTTCAAGGAAATAAGAGGTGAGGCTATCAACTGAGAGTGGAGTTGGGGAAGAAGGAATGGAATGTAGGAGATGTGGGGAAAGAGAAAATCTCAAATGATATTCTCACAGAAACGAGCCATGATCTTAACTAGAAAAAATGGCAGGACCTTCTGGCAACAAAGAAAATCCATTTGGATTCAGAGATGATAGATTCAAGTTAAAACGGACAGATGATTTCCCCAGCAGTGATCAGCTGTTCAGGGGCTAAATTCATCCACCCTTGGACGTTTGTCTTTTGGTTGAGTGTTAATGAGATGGTGAAAAGTTTCAAGGTAGGGTGGATCTGTATTTGAAAAGACAGAGGGTAAACATGCAGACCCAAAGAAAAGATTTAAAATGCTAAGAGGAAGAGTCTACACCTAGGAGACTCCATTTGAGAGATAGAAAGATTGTCTTTTAGAGCCCAGAAAAAAGCAGTTCTTTTTTTCATGCATGCATGCTTGCTAAGTCACTTGAGTTGTGTCTCTCTGCAACTCTTGGACTGCAGCCCGCCAGGCTCCTCTGTCCATGGGATTTTCCATGCAAGAATACTGGAGTGGGTTGCCATACCCTCCTCCAGGGGATCTTCCTGACCCAGGGATCAAACGCCTATCTCTTATGTCTTCTGCCTTGTCAGGTGTGTTCTTTACTGCTGGCACCACCTGGGAAGCCCAGTGTTCTGTTCTTCCCCTTGGAAACAAGGGCATAAGTTCATCCATGAGCTCCTTGCCAAGGTGAAGGCCGGCAAACAGTGGCTGAGAGGCCAGATGAGAACGATTGTGACCCTGTCCGTGTTTACACCATGCTCTGTGCATAAGGCTTGTGACACTAGGAAGCACTGGGAGAGTATTAGCTTAAACATGAGATAAATTTTTATTGCAGTTTATCTAGTATCAGTGGACTCACATTCTTCCACTATAGCCACGTAATAGTTCACGTGGGACTAACGCGATGAATTATAAGAGGAGAGGCTTGAAGGCAAACAGACTCCTTAAGCACTGACACGTCCTCTCGAACTTTTACAAGTAGGACTTTTATTGATGCCTTAGGACCACTGAGTTTGGAAATCCAGCCAAATTCTAAACTTTGCCCCCTTAAATACTGTCTCTACCTTCATTTGGATTCATTTTTTCCCCTTAACAGCTGTACGTTGTAACAGTCCAGTTGAGCCCCTTATATAAACAATTCCATACATACCAACTCATTATATTAAGCACTTGTACCATTTTGCAAACACATTAAACCTAAGTGACAGTTCCATTCACTATTTAAAAACTAGAAAATCATGACCCATACACTTGGCTAATTAATACACACTATCACTATCTCCCTAACCACCATCCACATAAACTGTGCTTATGTCGTACATAAGCTTTTTTAAAGAAACTAAAATCAGCCTAAATATTTCCTGGGTTTAGTTTGAATCATGGCTGATCACATGTATTGTGTTTCCTTCGTGTTTCACAAGCCAGACTATCCTGTAATGAAGCATGTCAACTTTACTACTGTAGTGAGCATTCCTTCACAGCCAGCCAGATGTTCTGCATCAGTCAAGGAAATTAAAAAAATAAAAGAAACCTTCAGAAAATAGTTAACGAAATAACTCTATTCCTAGGGGGACAGAGGTATGCAGTCCCTCCAAAGTGTCTGTTCTAATGCAATAGTGGTTTAGGTTCTTTTCTTAAATAATCAGTTCACGTGTACAGTCTTTGTCTTTTCTGCTTGTTGCTGTCATGGATATTGTGCCTACAGACACTGGGTGCTGAGCTAGCAGGAAAAACAGCACCAAGCAAAGTGGAAGTATGGTCATTTGAAGCTCAGGATCTGGGTTTGAATCCTGGCTCCAGCACTTGCCAGTTATTTTATCTAAGTCCTCTCTGCCTTATCTTCTTTACCTGCAAAGTGCAGGAAACACCAGTACTCAGTTCACTGGGGTTTTGTAAGTTTTGGGAGACATAATACATGTAAAATCCTTGAACAGTGATTGAGACATAGTGAGAGGTCAATAAACGGAAACTAGTATTATCTTACTGTACTTCCTCTGCAAGACCTCTCTCAGCAAAATGAATAACAAAGCTTTCATCTTTTGAAAATGAGCTTTATTTTTGCAAAAGTCAAAAATGTATACAGGCCTCAGTCTGTTAAAAAAGGAGACTTGTTTTTGTTCAGTCACTAAGTCGTGTCTGATGACACCGTGGACTGCAGCACGCTAGGCTTCTCTGTCTTTCACTATCTCCTGGAGTCAAATTTATATCCATTGAGTTGGTGATGCCATCCAACCATCTCCTCCTGTATCGCCCTCTCCTCCTGGCCTCAATCTTTCCCAGCATCAGGGTCTTTTCCAATGAGTCAGCTCTTTGCATCAGGTGGCCAAAGTATTGGAGCTTCAGCTTCATCAGTCCTTCCAATGAATATTCAGGGTTGATTTCCTTTAAGATTGACTGGTTTCATCTCCTTGAAGTCTGAGGGACTTTCAAGAGTCTTCTGTAGCATCACAGTTCGAAAGCATCAGTTGTTTGGCCCTCCGCCTTTTTTATAGTCCAGCTCTCACATCCATAGATTTGGGGCTTCTCCAGTGGCTCAGTGGTAAAGAATCTGCCTACAATGCAGGAGTCGCAGGAGATGCAAGCGGACCAGCTTTCTTTATGGTCTAGCTCTCATATCCGTACATGACTACTGGAAAAACCATGGCTTTCACTATACGAAACTTTGTCAGCAAAGTGATGTCTCTGCTTTATAATATGCTGTCTAGGTTGGTCATAGCTTTTCTTCCAAGGAGCAAGTGTTTTTTAATTTCATGGCTACAGGCACCATCTGCAGTGATTTTGGAGCCCCAAAAAATAAAATCTGCCATTTTTTCCACTCTTTCCCCATCTATTTGCCATGAAGTGATGGGACCAGATGCCATGATCTTAGTTTTTCAAATGTTGAGTTTTTAGCCAATTTAAAAAGGAGACTACTCAAACTTAATAATAGTTTCCAGGTTAAAAGCTGGGAAACTACTAAAGTAATGAAACTTTTTCTTGTGCAGTTCATGAATACACTCTAAAAACAGTTCCAAAACATACTTCTAAAAATGTTTAGAGCAGTGGCTGTGTCACTAAGATGTGAGTTGTCATCCAAGTTTGAGATTCATTTCTAGATTAAATTCTGGGACTTTTTAATGTAAAAAAAATCATAGCAATTTAGACACCTTAACACTAGATACATCAAGAAAGAAGAATCAGTGGCCCTATTGGCTTTGTTTTTTAAGTAAAGTTGCATGCAGATTGGCAAACTTTTAAGTTTAACACATTACTCTCTTCTCCTTAGAGATCACAGACTGGAGTAATCTTCATATTTATGATTTCAGTAAACAAATATTTCCTAGCATCTAATTATTTTCAGTACATCTTTGCATTTTTATACTATTTTCAATATAATTTTGTGTTCTTAATGGATACCAGTCTGAGGGAAAGGAGCCTTTTTTTAAGTCCTCTGCTAAATACAGTCCAAAGTATCATTTGATGCTTCATTCCAGGATCTGGTAAAAATCCTTGCACAAGATAAATCCTTGGTAAATACCCCTTGTAGCCAACTCAGCTGCTCACACTTCCCATGAGCCCCTTTCTTCGTGGTTTTTCCCCAGAGCTAAACACCCTGATTCCAAGGCTGGTTTCACTAATTCTCAGACCTCAGTGCCTCAGACTTGGGAGCTTGGGAGCTTGCAGGTTCCTGGGACCTCCACAGGTCTTGCAAGGGGTACTTGCTGGGTGGGCCTGGGACTCTGCATTTTAAACACATGATCCAGGAGATTCGGAGGCAGGACGCCCCACCATGTACTCTTACAGCAACACCAGAAAAGAGGCAAAGGCAACTGGAATCCAGTTGCCTTGGCTTGAATCACATCTCTACCACCAACATGCTCTGGGAATCTGTGCAAATTGGTTAACCGCCCTAAAATTCACTCGCCTCATAGGATAGCTGCTGCTGCTGCTGCTGCTAAGTCGCTTCAGTCGTGTCTGACTCTGTGCAACCCATAGACAGCAGCTAGGAAGGGAAAATGAGATGATGCGTTTAGTTAGTTAAGCACCCAGCAGAGCAGTGGCACAAAGTGCTCCATAAACAGCGCCTATGAAACCATGACTTCATTCACTTCCAGACGGTGGTTAAATCACCTGTTTAGTTTTCTCTTTTTGGATTTGTAACAGTTTAGATATATTTATGGCTCCGCTTTACATTTTTTCCATTTTCACCCCTTTCATAAGAACTGAGTGCTACGGTCTGTGTCTGAGCAGGGCTCGGATACCTCATTATAAACCTGTGTGTGTGTCTAATTACTCCCTAAATGGGCACACCTCACTGCACCCTTTAATCTCAGCGTCTCATTAGAGTGCTCCATTTGCCATCTTGTTATTTTGAATCTCTTCACCCAAGTCCTTTTTTTTTGTTTCTGTTTCTCCTTTCAGTCCTCACGTCTTCTTACACCCATTTCTTTATTCATAGTATTAAATCCTTCCTTTTATGCTTGTCATTATTACCTCCTTTCTGCACAGCTCATTACATCCCTCCATCTGTGAACCTCATTATGCCATTTCATTTTTATCTCATTACTCCCTCATCATGCACATACTATTAGTTCCTCCATTCATGCATGGCACTGCATTCTTTCTCTCTGCTTCTTATCACAACCTGCCCTTTCTACCCTCCCCCATTTAATGCTTCCATTTATAAATCACATTACATCCCCCCAAATGCCTTTATCTTTACACCCAATCATTTATGCATCTCATTACACTACTGCCCAGGCACATTTCTATGTGCATTTCTATTTGTACATCTCATTATGGCTCCATCAGACACGCACATGTCATTACCTGCCTCCCCTTTCAGATGTTCACATTGCATTGCATCTTTTTATGTTTGCATCTCATTACACCCTATACTCCTAGGTTTGACAACAAGCTAACAAAAACAGACAGATAAATATGTTACTTGCTTTTAGAAAATGAAATATGTTTTTCAGGCACCTAACATCAACGTTTCTTTTAAAAGCCATTCATTTCAAAAAGATTTACATATATTTATCTAGCTAAGAGGCAAAAAACACTGTTTTATATGCATAAAAAGGAGCTTATCTTACTTTGTTCATATCATCATCATTATCACTACTTTGTATTATTTCTCTACAGTTTACAAAGTAGCGGAATTACCCTGAATTGATTTGTGGCAACAGCTCGCTGAAGGAAGCAGCTTAAGGATCACAGTCATTGTACAGACTGAGAAGTACATTGAAAGAGCCTAGAAATTAAGATATTTCCCAAGAATTGCCAGTGAATGACAGTAGTAGGGCTCAAACTCAGATCTTCTGGCTCCAAAACCTGCATTCTTTATACCATCCCACTGTCCAGAAAAGAAACCTTATTTCTAAGTTTCACTTCTGTCATTTAAGCCATTCAGTGATTTAGATTGGTTTGTTCTCTAAAACAAAAGAGTAGAACCTGTTTCAAGCACTTTGCATTTCGTGTCTTTGTCTCTGAGTTTGAAGAGCTAGATTAAAAGAAGCTTTCATGTGGAGCCCCCCCAACAAGAATGGATGCAAAAAATCAGGAGAAATAGATGGTCCTTTAACAACCTTCACCACCAAGGCCAGCCTCACACATGCTAGATGCGGAGATCCCTCTATGAGGAATTTGAGGGGTACCAAGGAATCTCCCCAACACATGCAGAACCTTTCTTCCTCACAGATTCTAATCCCTGCCAGTCTCTTTGATTCACTGAACTGTGTTCTCTGCCTCACTTTTATTTTTTATTAAGTTATGAAATAACTGACATTCAGGGAAGCACAGAAAGATGATATCCATTCCTACCACAAGATAGAAGAGATGTTTGCATTTCCTTCCATATTTACTTCAAATATTTTCCTTTATGAAAAGGAAATACTGCAAATACTCTCCTGAGGTTGGTGCGTATTATTTCCATGGTGCCTCAGATGGTAAAGAAGACACCTGCAGTGCAGGAGACCAGGGTTCGATCCACGGGTTAGGAAGATCCTCTGGAGAAGGGAATGGAAATCCGCTCCAGTATTCTTGCCGGAAGAATCCCACGGACAGAGGAGCCTGGAGGGCTACAGTCCATAGAGTTGCAAAGAGTCGGACACGACTAAGCACATTGTTTTTAAATTTTACCATATGCATTTATCTTTTGCAATATGTTATTTATGTCTTGAAAATATATCTGTTCATACATGTAGATCTAGCTCATTCCTTTTAATATCTGTGGAATTTTTCATTGTGTAAAGAAATCAGAGTTTGCTTTATCCCTTTCTCTACTGAGGGATAATTCAACTGGGTAGTTCAACTTACCACGGCTGCCTTGATCTCTACTACTTCACCAGTGCTTAGCATTGTGCTGTATCTGTTGAAAGGCAAATGGAGACATCTAAAGTTTCCATATCAGGGGAAGCAATGCCTTCTCATTAAGTCCAGGATAGAGTCAGTTTTATCTCTTTCGTCACTGCTCCAAGTAGTAAAGTGAAAGTCACTCAATCGTGTCCGACTCTTTGCGACTCCATGGACTGTCCGTGGAATTCTCTAGGCCAGAATACTGGAGTGGGTAGCCTTTCCCTTCTCCAAGGGATCTTCCCAACCCAGGGATTGAACCCAGGTCTCTTGCATTGCAGGCAGATTCTTTACCAGCTGAGCCACAAGGGAAGCCCCCAAGTAGTAAACATGTCAACAAAATGACCATTCTTAAAGTAAAACTAGACCCTGGTCAAATGTCGATATGCATTGTTGTTGTTCCGTTGCTAAGTCGTGTCCGACTCTGCGACTCCCTGGACTACAGCACACCAGGCTTCCCTGTCCTTCACCATCTCCCAGAGCTTGGTCAGACTCATGTCCGCTGAGTCAGTGATGCCATCCAACCATCTCATTCTCTGATATGCATTTAGCCTATTAAAATAATTGTACCTAGAAAGAGTGATCTGATTCCCAGAAACTGGAATGCCTCCGATGACAGCAGCATGTAAAAATGGAGAAAAATACAGTGTTTTCTGCAGAAGTGTGGTTGATTTTCCCTACGGTTTAAGAAGCAGTGGTTTAAGAAGTTACTGGAGACTGTTGCCAGCCCCTTTTGCAATCAAACCATGATAATTGCGGTCACCACAAGCATGGGCTATTTCATGCATGAGAAAGACTGTTGGATGGTAATTCCTCGAAAAACTTCAGAGTGTAGAAAGACCTTCCATTGTGATGTGGAAAAGGAATTCTTCATACTGTGCTGGTGGGAATGTAAACTGGACAGCCAACCTGAAGAGCAGTTTATCAGAACCCAGTGAAATTAAAGATATGTATAACGTTAACTTTTTAATATCTCGTGAAAACAAGGTTTGTGGAACAGAGATTATTATTTATAGCAAATAACCTCATGGGTTCTCCTTTGCCTCAGTTTTTTACCCTCATGCAACATGATGAAAACCAAAAGTCATCCTACACATAGCAGGGTCTGCATTATAGGTAAAAGGAAAGGAAAATGTTAGTCGCTAAGTCATGTCCAACTCTTTGCAACTCCATGGACTGTAGCTCACAAGGCTCCTCTGTCCATGGGATTCTCCAGGCAAGAATACTGCAGTGGGTTGCCATTTCCTTCTCCAGGGGATCTTCCCAAACCAGGGATCAAACTCAGGCCTCCTGCATTGCAGGCAGATTCTTTACTGTCTGAGCCAGCAGGGTATTATAGGTAAGGAACCCTGAAAATATGAATCTGGATACTTATATAGAAGAGGAACAGCACCTCCACTCTTCTGAAAGAAAGAGAGAAAAATCTTTGCTCCTTGGAAAGGATTCTGGGTTCTTACTCTTACCTTTTGGGATGCAGATAAGTCGTTCCAGTGGAGAGTGAGACTTGTGTCTCCAGCTTGATAAACCGGGAATGTCTCCAAATCCTGGGTCTTATCCCCACCTTGAAATGTGAACATACACATACATCTGGGAAGATAAGTCTCTCTGGATAGTCTTTCATTTTCTGATTAGTTATGAATTAACTTCTGAAGCTTGTCCTTTTAGCCCAGGTCCTAAGTTTCAGTAAAAATTTTCTCAGAAAGCCCAAGCTGTGCAGAACCATAAAAACGTTTTCTTTGTATTCTTACATATGCCCTGTAATCCAGCAATTTCACTCCTAAATGATTATCTCATAAAAATTCTTGCTCATGTCCACAAGGAGACAGGTATGATGAGAATATTCATTACTGCATGGTCTGTCTAGGTGCAGAGGTAGAGGCTCCCTCGATGCCCATTCCTAGGAGAATGGTGAGATAAAATGTGGTGGATGGTGAAGAGGTACTAGGAAATCACACTGCAGCAGTAGAGGCAACAAACTAAATACACATACAAACCATGTAGAGATCTTGAGTGAAGCAAGTGAAAGATAGAATGTAGTCTACAGCATAATGTGTTTGTGAAAATGTCAAATACCTTAAACATTGCTACCTATTTTTCAGGAATACATATCTATTCAAAGACATATATCAAACTCCCAAGAGTGAGAACTTACATAAAGTGGAGGAGGGAGTAGCAGTCTAAGAATGAGAGAGTATCAGGGATAAAAGAGGACATTTTTTTCTAATGTATTTTTTTATTTGATTGCACTGGGTCTTAGCTGCGGCATGTGGAATCTAGTTTCCTGACCAGGGATCAAACTCAGGTCCCTTGCATTGGAAACACAGTCTTAGCCACTGGACCACCAAGGAAGTCCTTGAAGGAGGAAGATTAAGACAAGAGAAGGACCTCGTGCCCCAACAAAATAACATACAGAGCTGAGGAGTATGGTTATCTCACTGCTGCTGCTAAGTCACTTCAGTCGTGTCTGACTCTGTGCGACCCCACAGACAGCAGCCCACCAGGCTCCCCCATCCCTGGGATTCTCCAGGCAAGAACACTGAAGTGGGTTGCCATTTCCTTCTCCAATGCATGAAAGTGAAAAGTGAAAGTGAAGTCAGTTGTGTCCGACCCTTAGCAACCCCATGGACTGCAGCCTACCAGGCTCCTGCACCCATTTGATTTTCCAGGCAAGAGTACTGGAGTGGGTTGCCATTGCCTTCTCCGGTTATCTCACTAATGGATTCCAAATGAGGAAAAAGAAAGCCTGCCCAATGAGTTTTTCCACATCAGCACCCTCTGTGGTCTGGTACCACATAGTAATACATAATAGTCCTAGATGCTCAGTACATAGTTGTTAAATACAGGTGGCAACCACTGACTAGGAAAAAAAAGTAAATAACTGTAATTTTTTGCTTTCCAGTATGAAAGGAGATTCCGTGGGAAGGTGGGCTTTTGTTGATAATAGTTCTAGTGATTACGTTCGCTCTGACACTCTAGATGTGCCAACGTTTTCTTGACACTTGAACAGTCGTAGTCTTTTGCACTTGCTTTCACTCTGGTAACAGATACTTTGCCTTTAACGGACTAAAGTTTAAAAGAAATTGGATCCTTAAATAAATTAATTATGGGTTTATCAAACATTTACGAAGCCTCTTCACCCAGTGTGCCACCTTTATTTTGACTCAGTCCATATGCTTATATTTACTTTTCCATACAAGTTTACTTTATTTAAACTCCTGTCATGTTTACTGCCACCTTTCTGTAGTTTAAAAAAAAAATCACTTTTACTGTCCTTAGATGAGTGTGAAAATTTGACTTTTTGAATCAAAACAAATATCCTATCATATTTATTGGTTCTTGAATGAAAGAATTCTTTTAAAAAAAAAACCTCTCTTAAATAAATCAAACATGAATGCTTTCTTCCAGCCACTTTAAGCCAGAACCATAGAACTGTCACTATTTGCTAGGAAACAGTTCAGTTCTTCCCAACACTCTGGGATTCAAAAAATAAGAAGTCAAGTCTGTTTCATGATCTATAGTAATAGGAAAAAGCTTGCCACTTTGACCTCAAATACTCATGTGTACTTAGAGTTCTTTTCCTAATCAGGGATGGAAAAAGGAGAGACGATGGGACATAGCACATATGGGACATCCGTGTTGAATACTGGAACACGCTGTGAGCTCCTCAAGGTCAGCACCCTTGCTGCGTCTGCTCAGTCTGTCTTCCAGACATTGCACACCTCCCTCCCCACACATTCAATCTCCTGCCAAGTCTCAAATGGGTCCCAACAAGTTCAGTATTCATGCCTCAACTCTTCCTTCCATATTGCAAAATTTGGAATAAAAAAGTCTCTGATTATCAGGAATGAAATTTTTACTCTTGCAACCAGATTGTGTATTTTGTCATATGAAACCAAAGTATTGTGGAAAAGTATGAACATATGCACATGAGGATGGACAAATTCCTCAAATATCAATTAATGGAGATGAATCAGCCATCCTTGCCTCTATTCCCAGGGGTGTAGGATTAATTTCCCAGTCAGTGCATGTCAGAATAACTTGCAGAGCTTGTTTAGAAATGCACGTTACCAGGCCCAAACTCAGACTTATAAGGTTAAGTTTCAGAGGCAGACCTGTATCTGATGTTTGTAACAGTTTTCCCAGGGACTCCTGATGCCAATACCTCCTGAGAACTGGAGATCCAGAAAAGCTGAAGGTCTTGAAAACAAGCAGTCAACATGCTATATTGATGGATTCAGGCATTCTCCTTCAGTTACTACATTTTATTCTAAAAGCTTGTTTTATAGTATTAGATAAAATGAATTCCTATAATATGCATAGTTGTTGTTCAGTCACTCAGTCATCTCCCACTCTTTGAGACCCATTGTACTACATGCCATGCTTCCTTGTCCTTCACTATCTCCCAGAGTTTGCTCAAACTCATGTCCATTGAGTTGGTGATGCCATCCAACCATCTCCTCCTGTCACTCCCTTCTCCTCCTGCCCTCAATCTTTCCCAGCAAGAGAGTCTTCCAATGAGTTGGCTCTTTGCATCAGCTGGCCAAAGTATTGGAGCTTCAGCTTCAGCATCAGTCCTTCCAATCAACACTCAAGTTTGATTTCATTTAGGATTGACTGGTTTGATCTCCTTGCTGTCCAGGTGATTCTCAAGAGTCTTCTCCAACACCACAGTTTGAAAGCATCAGTTCTTCCACACTCAGCCTTGTTTATGATCCAACTCTCATCCATACATGACTGGAAAAACCACATTTTTGACTAGACAGACCTTTGTTGGCAAATTGATGTCTCTTTTTATAAATACACAGTCTAGGTTTGTCATAGCTTTTCTTCAAGGACCAAGTGTCTTTTAATATGCATAGAGATAATAAAAATAATACTTATTTTTAAAATAAGTATTTCTAAAAGGGCTTAGTGGTCATGCTGAATAGACATGAAAATTGAAAATCTAAATGCTACTGTTGATATGTGTCTTAACTAACAAAAATTTAGAAAAATTCATTGAATAGCTCCTATAGGCAAAGTGCTATACTAATTAATTTCAGAAACTACAAAACCATGTAGAAATCAGTCTTCTTGTGAAGGTGCTTTAATCCAGTTGAGAGCCAAAAAAGTCACATCAGAAGATTAATAATAACCTCATCCAAACACGAATAAAGGTGCGTTCCAGTTTCCCTCTATGAGAAGTGCTGTGAACCCAGTGGATTACCTTATGTCTTTGGCATACAGGGCTGTGTCTCTTACATCTATATATCCTTGGTTCCTGACAACAGGTGCTCTTAATACTAAGGGATTTGACTTGAATTCAACAGAGATGTTTCTCAGAAATTGAAATAAATTTTTAAAATTAGAGCATAAATATTCTTTAGTGTCTCTTTTGCTAGTTTGTTCATTCAACATACGGTGTTTCTTACAAGACAGTTTGCCTACAGAATGTAGGACAACATAAGTAATAAAAAGATGAACAATATAGAGGTGAATCATTAATTTTCTTCCCTCAATAAGTTTATTTCACACCCCAAACTCCATATAGTTAGAACATGTACAATAGAAATAACCATAAAGACAAAAAGCATTACTATTATGTGAAAATATTGAAGATTGTTTTAAAAATAACTCTTTACATTTCTTAAAACATGCTTAAAGTATGTGCCAAGAGTTGATCCTATTAACCATAAGTGCACGGAGCACATGAGGCAATCCTATGTTTTGTATCTGTGCAAAAATACTGTTAGAACAGAATTTAAATGTGCCAGAAGCCAAAGTTCTTCCAGATGTATGCTTTCACTGATTTCTGGAAAATTGTTTCCCAATCCCCTCTCCCAGTACATAGACCACATTCTAAGATGGAGAGGCCACTTTGCACTTTTACAGAATCCATGGCATTAACTCATGCTGTCACTGTCATCAAAACGATGTTGTAAATATCCACTCATCTTTTCAAACTGGCTGGTGTAGTTTTCCTCTAGGGAGCTTCACAAAAGACTTTTTATATAGTTTTCCAAATTCCTACTCCCGTTAAGTTTTTCTTTCCCTAAACCTGGAGAAATATTTGCTTAATCAGCTGTTCAGAAACATCATTTTTCCCTTCATAGGCTTTTATCCCTCTTGAATTAGACAATGATTATCAAGAAAATCCTTCTTAGTGCATGTTTACTATGATTATGTATCTTTTTATTTAAGTCAACAGAAATAATACAGACTTCAATATCCTTTGAGTTTTATTGAGGCCTGATCTGGGGTGTACTTGAAAGAATGTGACCCCTCTAAGTAGAAGCATCATTTTCATTGAATATTGGCCAAGAGTGTCACCTTCTCCTCTTCTTCACAATGTAGTCTAGGTATTGATACCCAAAACTGCATAACAAATTACTACAAACCTAGCAGCTTAAAACAACATCAGGAGTCTGCTTGTGGCATTGCTGGGTCCTCCACTCATGGTCTCACAAGGCTGCAATCAAGGTATTGACCAGGCTGTGTTCTCACTCAGGGAGCTGTGTTTCTCATCGAATGGAAAGGGTCAGCTTTCCATTTCCAGGCTTGCTCAGGGTGCTGGGAGAAATTTGGTGGAGGGTCATAGGACTAAAGGACTGGCTCTGTTACTGGCTGTTGTCTGAAGGCTGCCACTAGGTCCTAGCAGCCACCCACAATTGCCAGCCACATGGCCCTCTCCATAGGCAGTTCACAACATGACAGCTTTCTTCTTCAAGGCCAGCAGGGGAGTTTCTCTATGCATTTGCTGGCAAGATTGGTTTTGTGTGTGTGTGTGTGTGTGTTGGGGGAGAGGGTGAGCAGATATACATAATAATATAATCATGAGATTAATATCCTATCACCATTGCCATATTCTTGGTTAAAAACAAGTTACAGGTCTTTCCCACACTTAAGAGAAATGGGTTATACAAAGAGATGAACACCAGGAGATGGGAATTATTGAAAGGTCACCCTAGGGTGTGTCCAATGCCATTGAATGGAAATATTCAAGGAATGACCCTATCTTGATATAAAATTACTCTTCTAGAGGCTAGTTGCTTAAATGAAGGTTGCAATTCTTTAAACAAATCAATTTTGGTTCTCTTGTCTTTAAAAAAAAAAAAAGAAGAAGCCATATAGCAAATCCTGGGCTTCCCAGGTGGCGCCAGGGG
The DNA here is from genome assembly GCF_003369695.1 of Bos indicus x Bos taurus. NCBI lineage: Eukaryota > Metazoa > Chordata > Mammalia > Artiodactyla > Bovidae > Bos > Bos indicus x Bos taurus. Next base: position 109,745,526 of record NC_040076.1, read on the forward strand.
TAAAGAACTCACCTACCAATGCAGGAGACATAAGAGATGCGGGTTCAATCCCTTGGTTGGGAAGATCCCCTGGAGAAGGAAATGGCAACCCACTCCTGTATTGCCTGGAAAATCCCATGGACAGAGCAGCTTGGCAGGCTATAGTCCACAGGATCTCAAAGAGTTGGTCGGACACAACTGAAGCACCTTGCTGTGCTGCTTAGCCACTCAGTCGTGTCCGATTCTTTGCGACCCCATGGACTGTAGCCCACCAGGCTCCTCTGTCCATGAGATTCTCCCGGCAAAAGTACTGGAATGGGTTGCCATGCCCTCCTCCAGGGGAATCTTCCAAACCCAGGGATTGAACCTAGGTCTTCCACATTGCAGGTGGATTCTTTAGGGTCTTAACTACCAGAGAAGCCCACTTAGCACATCACAAATCCTAGGCAAGGCCTGGGGAAGCTATAGGACACAGGAGGGTAAAGAAAATAAGTAGGAGAGAGAAATAATGACCTCGATCACACTTAAGAAATCAAAATTCCAAAAATTTAGGTATCTCTAGTTGAATGGCTTGTGTTTGTTTGTTTTGTGATTTATTTTGCTTTGATTTTCCACCAATATTTGGAATTACCTGTGTTTCGTTTGTCTGTCTATTCAAAGTTGACTGTTACTACCAACTTCAGCAGTTCATAGAATTACCATCTACCTTCTTCACTCAGTCTCCTTTGCACAACACTTAAATCCTCTGAAAAAATTTGCTTTTGACTTGAGAACTTGAACACTGGGATGTTACTTGCCATCTGTCTTAAACTTTGAAAGTAACTTTTTGCCAAGACAAATGTGAATTATGAGCAACAACCTGGGATATTTCTGGTCTCACAACAGGACAAATAAAGGAACCCTGAAGTATTATTTTAAGTACTTTGTTTGCTAGCAGTGCTTGTGGTGAATGAAAAATTGATCCTTAATTGTGTGGGAAAGAGAGAAACGATATGCATACCAATGGCCAAGTATAGACTTCAGAGACTTAGCAGTTTTGAAACTGATATTTATGAACATCTGCTTTTTCCCCATAAATTTTAATATGGATTTCATCCTTTGAAACCTGTAAGATTCCCAGGTGCTTCTTCAGTCTTTATCTTGGAAATACACTTTTTAAGAAAACCGCCTTTTTTTCTATTGAACACATTCAAAATCATTCTTTAAAAACATTTCTTTATAAACAGTGCCTGTTGGAATACCTAAAATATGATATTAAAGGTTAACAACTCAAAAAGCTGTATTCAGCATTCTGAGCCACCAACATGTCAAGTTCCAGAGCACAAACCATAGCAGTCTTAATAAAGGGTGCTGAGAGGTACTCATTTCTAGTCCCAGTTTATGCTTTTCATTATCCCACAAATATTTATTTAATGCTTGCATGTCTTTAGTGCTAACATTATAGCAGCCAATAAAACAAAGTCCCTGCCTTCATTGGGTTTTTGTCCCAGTGAAGGTAAATGTTCTACAGAATGAATCCCCTTTAAATTTTCATAATACTGTTCATATAGCTCATTGAGAAACTTTGCACAGGGCCTGCAAACCAGTGCTGTTCATCCATTCCTGATGTTGGACTAGATGCTGGGAATGCAACTTGTGAACACAGTAGATGTGTTTCTGCTCTCAAGGAGCTGAGTTCAGCATACCTGTCTCCTGTGTCAAGAAAAGCAGACCTGAGAGCTTCAGGGTCTTCCCTATTTTAGATCCACCATAAGCAGTGCTACCAGTGCCTCCATCCCCTAGCTCTTGGGCATGCTGAGAGCTGTTACTACGGGTACAAGATGAGAGTGTGGACCAGAGGAAAGGAAATACAATCACAGCTCAATAGAAGACAAACAGATAAGTCAACTGGGCATGTGCGAGGCCAGCAAAGACAGTAAACCCCACTTAGGAAAGCAACTTTGTAAGAGTGCAGTTCTGGCCACCCTATAGCAGAGGCTACAAGTCATTTACATAATAGGAGAGCCTCAGGAGGACAGTAGAGCTATTTAATTTGGTTAGGCTAATAGTTTTCCATCCATTTACAGTGTAATGGAACCTCTCTCCTGTGCCTCTTAAATAGGAACACTTTGGCAGGATGCCACAGGGCACATAAAACAGGGTGGTCTTCTCAGTGTGTCAGTTCTACTCAACCATTTAAAGGGGAAAAGTTAATTAATTTACAGATTATGGCATTATTTTCCATTAAAACCAATGCAGCCATATTATGGACTAGAAAATGCAAAGTTTACATCCAATTTTAAGATAAAGTATGAAACTAAAACAGAACTGGAGCCAAGGGCTAAGGGATTAAACACCCCTACACATTTCCATCAGCCCCCTGTGAAGCCAACCTAATAAAAATAATTTTTTGATATGGATAATTGATTCTCAATTCCATGTGAAGTGTAAATAAAAGACAAATCCCCAGAAGCATTCGTTTCGACAGCATTGCCACTCGAATATCCCAGCTTTTTAGAAATTCTTGAGCTGTGGTTAGATGCATGAAAATTCTGGGCCACTTCAGGCTCTGACTTGGCACTCCCTCAAAGAGCAGCCCTGGGGCCCATGCTGGCCACCCTCTGTGTTTAAGAGTAAGAACTCTCTTAGAAGAGTTTGAACTAGCTGCTCTTTTCTAAGATGGGCCATGAGAGGTTTTCTCCATGCTCCCTTCTTGTCATAAGCACTGAATCCGAGCCCTGGCTGTCCTGTGTCCACATCCCATTTGCCCAGTCTCAGAGTGCTGCGTGGCAGGCAGACACACTTATGTTCTTTGTGCTTTGTGTTCCCGAAACAGGATCTGGACCAGGTTCAGCTCCATCTAGAAGAAGTGAGGTTCTTCGACGTGTTTGGCTTCAGTGAAGCAGCAGGAGCGTGGCAGTGCTTCATGTGCAACAACCCTGAGAGAGCAACCGGTAAGAGACCCCACCCTCCCCTGGCTGCTAAGAACCACGTGTGCCCCTGGGGTTGCCAGGGTTGCAGGAACCCCACCCTGGTTGGCTTTCTTCTTGCATAAACATCCTAAGTTGGAATAATGCATAGAGGTGTGCCTGACTGCCTCTGCTTTGTGCTGACAAAGGTATCTCACGAAAGTGGGAGTGAGGAAAAGGGAAGATGTTGGAACAGAGAGAAACATAAACCAGAAATGAACAAGAAAACAATGCCCACATCTATATGGCTATCAAGAAAGTGATACTGGCCATCTTACCCCAATAACATTCTTCATTTCAACCCCAGTGACCCTGAGGGTTAGAGAAAAACAAACATCCTCTCAAGAACCCCAAAGAAATGAGACCACACTTAAATGAGTGAGTGGTTTCACAGACCTCCTCATCTCCCTTAATATTTTTGCTTGATGATTGAGCTGGGTGAAAAATGAGACACTTAAAGAGTAAGGAGTTATTTGAGAAATAATTTCATATTTGGTTATTTACCCTTCGCCTTCCTTTATGCTGCACAAGGAACTTGGTCTACTGACTTGCCTAAAAATAATCATTGTTAGTCAATATGTGCCAAGCCCTACACTAAACGTGTCAAGTATCTCATTTAACCTTCACAATAATCTCATAAGGCTAGTACTAATATTATCTCCAGTTTACTGATGGCACCCCACTCCAGTACTCTCGCCTGGAAAATCCCATGGACGGAGGAGCCTGGTAGGCTACAGTCCATGGGGTTGCTAAGAGTCAGACACGACTGAGCGACTTCACTTTCACTTTTCACTTTCATGCATTGGAGAAGGAAATGGCAACCCACTCCAGTGTTCGTGCCTGGAGAATCCCAGGGAGGGGGGAGCCTCATGGGCTGCCATCTATGGGGTTGCACAGAGTCGGACACGACTGAAGCACGTATCTATCTTACTGATGGGGCAACTGAGGCACAGAGGGATTTGGGAACTGCCTGAGGTCACACAGGTAATAAGTTATCAGTGGATGGATTGAACCCAGTCTGACCCCAGAGCCCATGCACTTAACCATGTCTCCATGCTATCTCCTGGTTACACTTGCCCCAGTTTAACCAGTGGACATAGGTTGATAAAAAGTCTAATCTTCACAGAGTTAGGTGGGCTGCCTTTGGGAATGGAATATTTTACCATCAATGTGATAGAGTTCTCAACATTGACATGGCTCAGGAACTGAAGTGTAGACCAAGAGAATGGTGTTGAAACACTGCTGGACACAAACCACTTTGTAGATGAGCCATCCTCTAGAGAGCTGTTGGTCATACCATCTGTACCCATTCCTTGAACTGGGATTTTGGGCATCTTAAAGATCATGCATTGTGGCAAGTCTGTCCTGTTGCTCAGCCAAGAAGTTGAGACTGAACTGAAAAAAAAGTGTTTATTTTGGCCAGATGGAAATTTGAGGACCTCACGCAGAGGCACCAAATAGAATGTATTACCCCCACAGAGACAGTATGGGTGGAAGAAACTGGCAGTTAAGATGGCAGCCTTCATGAGGCACAGACTGTTGGCTGATTACAGACTGAGATTGAGTTGATGCCAGAGTGAACACACTGATTTTTAAAAACTTAATTTGAGCAAAGAAAGAATTGATGAATTGAATGTCCCCATTATGAAACTTTCTAATTAGACCTTATTTCACCTGTGAAAAAGAGGGCATAAAAGAAACCTTATTTGAGATCATGGTGAAGTAAGGGACTTATCTGAGGTGGTTCTGAGGGGCCCTTAAGGATTTCATTCCAAGTAAGCTGAGTCCTTAGTTCAATAAACATTAAATCATATCTGACCAAGGGAGGCTCAGGAAAGGGGCTGCAAGTTAAAACCACAAAGTGTTCCTTTAATATATGTTTTCTCAAATTCACTGCCATGACTTAAAAAGAACATTTTTCACATTCACTCGTTCTTATTTGTGTTTCTCACAGTTAAATATAGACTGAGAACATATAGCAATAAAAATTCAAACAAGGCCAAATATTTTATAGCAGAACATATTGAATCAAAATGTTCGGCGCCTAAAACTTTTAGATTTCTTTGCTTATTTCCTTTTGCTTTATGAAAAGGGATTTTGGTCTGAGAGAAATCCTATTTTAAGTTACTATTTTCACCAAAAACTCCCTGAAAAGTTTTTATAAGTTGATCTAGTTTTCTTATTTTTATATAGCATATAAATTATATGTTTAATCCAAGTGAAAGGTCTGACATAATACTGCTGACATATATTAATCATAGGAAGTATATTTGCATTTGTATTCTGCTTAAATTATAAGTTTAAAGATGATCAAGACATAGGAATAAATATTTTGTTTGTTTATGCACAGGCAGCATAGAACTTGCATCCCATTTTTCATTTATGAAGTGCATGTTTGCTGTGTTGGTTGAATGTCTTCAACTGGCTAAATCTTGAGATAAAACAGGAAAAAGGTACAATGTCTCTGCTCTAAAAGGGTTCATAATCCATTTAGGGCCAGACATATATAGAAAAATCTAGCATACTTCCTTGTTTTTAGCATGCAATAAATACCTGTTGAGTGAGTCAATGGATGAATAATATTTAGAAATAGAAAAGTCAAATACAACTTGAATATTAAATGTTCCAGGTCTATTGTGATTATGTGTTAATAATATCAAATATATCACTATATCATACCCAGTGCATTTTGAGTCTGGTAAATGGAGATTGGTGCTTTTTTGCTCATTGAGAGAAGTCATTGTGTGCACATCAGAGTCTACTTCCCTGACTGAGCTCCTAAGTACTATTCCTGTTCTGGTTTGATTAGCACTCCTGCAGGGCCCAAGTGCCCTGTCAGGCTCAAGGAGGAAGAGGTCTAAAGAGAGAGAATTGGAGTCTAAGACAAAAGGCTGAAAAAATTGCATTTGGGTTTTTTTTAAGGTATTGGCAAAAGGTACCTTGTTCTCAAATATTCATTGTTCCTGTATTTTTTTTAATGTGTCTCCATAAATGGGGAACAAAACATGAGACAACTAGAAAATTTCAGTTAGACTTCTAGGAAGGACATCCTGAAATATAAATCCTTCTTAATAATGTATAGACTAAACTATGGGACTTCAGAAACTGAAAACAAATCAGCTGGCTTCCATGGTCACTCTAAGGACATTCCCCTCCTTGAGTAGAGGTCACATCACCCCATCAACTCCCAGTCATCTTCCCATCAGCTCCACCATCAGCACACAGAAATTCACACAAGTTTACTGTTTTGGTATTCAACAAAATATATATTTTATCCAGTTGGGTGTGAAGTCAGAGGAAACTAAATGCTAGAAAAGTATAAAGGTCCTGAAATTATAATTGCTAGCATTTATCATGCTAATTATGTGCTCTGTCTTACATGCATTTTTTTCACCATTATTGAGTCCATTTTTCAGATTAAGACACTGAAACAGAGAGAGGTCAAGTACTTTAGCATTTTAATCCAGGTCAATTCTTGAGCCTGAAATTTCGATCTCTAGGGCAAATCCAAGTTAAAGGCATGGAATGTTGAAAATTGCAAGAACAATTATTTCATAATATTATAATATATTGGAAAGATCAAGGAGTGAGCCACCTCTCTGATGACTTGATCCTCTCAAACACAAGCAGGGGTTTTGGGATGGGAATGTGCTGGAATCATGTCCTGATTACACGTAGGACATGATTACATAGAAGCTATTTCCAATTCCTCCAATTGCTGATTCAGTTTCTGATCATCGTTTTATAAAAGCACAGAGTAGAAGGTTAGAAAGTTCCTGAAATAACTCAAAAATCCTCAGAGACTTGCCTGCCAGTGTGTATTGTCAATCCCATCAAGCCCACATGAATGAGAGAATAGAGATTGAGCAAACAGATCGAACAGAACAGGATCTATTTCTGGAAAACCAAACAAATCCCTCTATCAGTAGTCCTTGTGTCCTGGAACTGCTCGTGCCTGTTAACAGTAAGAGTTAGTCAGCTGGACTGTCCTAGAACACATAGTCAGCTGGACTGTCCTAGAACACATCTGGCTGCCTATTCAGTCACATTCTTTTAAAGGAAGAGGAGGAACTAAATCATCACTTCCACTCTTGTTTCTTGAGACACACGGGATGCCTTTGTTCTTACACCCTGCAGAAAGCAACTCAGGGACGTCCTGGTCTTGGCACTTGCATCTTTGGCACTTGTAGATCTGAGCGCTTGCCTGGGTCTTAGTCGCTGGATATTGAGACACTGAATGTGATTGTCCGTAGGAGGTCTCCTTAGGCTATAAAAGAGAATGAAAGAATTTTTTTCAGATAGACCTCAACCATCCATCATGATTCCTCTTTAGAACTTGATTTCAAATGTTTGTGTTACAAGAACATCCTGTCCATTATATCACATGGGGGCAAATAGAGATGATTTCAAAATGCTATTAGGGTGAGAAGGGCCTCTGTCAAAAGATTTTCTCCAAACACTATCAGCTGGTACCAGCAAGGTGGCTCTCCTTTGCCGAACACCTTCAGCCTAGGCTAGATGGCTTTCCACTCCAGACGCCAACATAAAAATGGGCTAAATGAGATCATCTCTGAGGCCTCAGCTAGTAGGACGTAAATAGCCTTGTGGGCCCATTAACATGAAAGTTTTCCATTTAATTTTAGTGCCAACTTTCACAGAACTTTATGGGTGACATAAGAAAACCCACTTTGGATTTATACAGTGGCTGGGTTTGTCTTATGATGCCTTCCCTCCTACAATATGTGGGCATGTTGTCTTCCATGCTAAACATAGTTGGAGAGCCAAAACCAGTGCAGTGTTGGGCAGGATAACTTCACATCTTCACACATATATATTGTTAATGACCCAGCAGGTAAAATTAAACCCCAGCCTATTTTTCAAAGATACTTTGAATTACATAATGACAAAACAAATACCTGCTCAGCACCTCAAATAAGTTACTATCCTTATCCTGAAATCTTTTCCCTTTCCACTCTTCCCATTGCCTGTTCTATGACTCTCTGTTAAGCTTTTCCCACGCTCACATTCTCCCTCTCTTTCACACATAGACACACACACGCACATATGTGTATATACATTGGCAAACATGGACAAATCACCCCGACAGAATAAATTCCCTCCTCTCTGTCCTTTTGTTCTCTACACCATCTATAGTATACACGGTGTGTTGTCATCAATCTCCTCCACTAGACAATAAACTAGAGGAGGAAGAACCATACATTATTATTCTTTGTATGCCCTACCCAGTATCTGGCACACGGTAGTGTTCAACCAGTACTTGGCATATAAATGGATGATGGAATAATTCATGGATCGTGTAATGAATGCCAATAGGAGAAATAAGATTTGTTTTGAAACATAACTTTAAAATCTAATTCCTTCTCAAAAATAAAAAAAATGAAACAGCTTACTAAACTGAAACCTTGAAATAGCAACTTTTGCAAAGTAAATGTTTATGAGAAGAAATGTTGCTGTGTACAAAACTTCAACACCATGTGGATACCCAATTTTGATATTTGACCAAAAGGTTTCAATACACACGTATACACAGACTTCATAGTAAACTTGCTAATAACCTGTGAGCCTCTATGGGACATAAGCTAAGTAGCCTAATACCCTTCAGGGGTTAATTTCTATTTTTCAACCAGCATCACTATCAATCCTTCTGCCTTTCCAAATTGGGTCAACAACAATCTTATCTTGAGAGAGTGAAAGTATACTTGCAGCAAAGCATGAGTCACCCTGTGGTTTTCCAGAAACAAATCATCAGGCATTGAAATGTGTCTTTTTACACCAAGAGACTAAGCTGAGTCAGGCCAAAATACCAAGGAGAAGAAGCATGCTTTAGAAAGGCAGACCAGAGTGAATATATCAGTCCCTATCACTGTACAGATTTACAGTGACATTGATTTAAAGAATTTTTACATAGTTTTTTTAAATTAAAGCACTTAAGATCTCTTCAAAGAGCTCTTCTTCCTCCAACTTAAACTTCCATGGGCTCTTAAACACCTTCAACTGGCTTAACATCTCCTTTCTCTTCACCTGTTGCCTCTCTCTCGCCTCCTCTTTAAAGCCAGAAGAGTCGTCACTGTTCACCCTGTGTTTCCTTGCCTCCTGCTCCTCTTGACTCGACCCTTTCTAATCTGGCCTCTCAGCCCATTATCTCTATGGTCATTCAAGTCATGCAGGTTCCAGGACTGGATGTGTTTCAGTCCTTGTGTCACTCGCCTTTAGCAGTGTTCAATTCCGTTGGCCAGTTCCTCCTTCCTCAAGCATTTATCCCTATACCTTCTGTGACACAGCATCCTTCAGTGACCCTCCTACTCTAGACACTCCTTCTCAACCTCCTTTCTGGGCCCACCTTCCTCTATCCAGCTATTCATTATCAGTGCGCATTTTTTCCCATCACCATAACTCTCTCCCTAGTCAGTCTCCACGGGTCTGTGGCTTTAGTAACTGCTTCTGTGACAAAACTCTCAAACGGGTATCTGCCCTTCTCTGCTTGACTCTTCCTGCTTGATAATTCAAAGACACCTCAAACTCAGTTCATTTAAATTAAAACTCATAAATGTCCCACCCTTCCCCCTAAAAAAAAAAAAACAAACAAACAAACCCACCTGACTTTCTTTCAGCATTCCCCACTTGAGTAATTATAATATCACTCGTTCTGAGGCATCAGCCAAACACCCAATTGCCTCTCCCCACCCGTATCCAGCCTGTCACCCAGTATTTGGATTTCCCTTCTCAGGTGCTTTTAACTCTGTCCACCTCTCTTCATTGCACTACCATCACTTCTTGCCTAAAATAATGGCAGTAGCCTCCTGACTGAACTACTTGGACCTTCCAACCCCCTTGCCACACTATGGCCAGAATGACCTCTTCAAAGCCCAAATCCTGGCACCACTCTCTGTATAAAACCTTACAATGGCTTCCCACAGCTCTTAAAAACCAAACTCCACATCCAGCGCCCGACAGCCTCACATGCAATGCCCTCTCCTAGCCTCTCCAGCCTCATTTGTCCCCAGTGCCTCACCATTCTGGCCAGAAAGACCTCCTTTCAGTGTCTTATACTTACCACACTTCCTCCTGCCCTGGGCTTTTGGATCTCTTGTTCTCCTGCTAGAATTACCCTTTCTCCCCTCATCACCTAGTTAATGTAGATATTAACTTTCCCATTACAACTCAGATTCACTGCCTTAGGGAAGCTTTCTGTAACCTCCTGACTAATGCTAAGGTCCTCAAAGTATTTCAGACCTCTCCTTAAAATACTTGTTATACCTGTCATCTTGTTTTTTGTCGTTGTTAGTTTGTTTGGTTGATGTTTGCCTTGATTGTCTGACTAGTGTCTGTTTCCTCTAATAAACAAGTTCTATGGAGGGAGCCCCCCTCCTCAGCCCCTCGCACACAATAGTGAAAGTGAAAGTCACTCAGTCATATCCAACTCTCTGTGACCCCATGGGCTATCCATGGAATTCTCTAGGCCACAATACTGGAGTGGGTAACCTTTCCTTTCTCCAGGGGATCTTCCCAACCCGGGAATCCAACCCAGGTCTCCCGCATTGCAGGCAGATTCTTTACCATATAAGCCACAAGGGAAGCCCAAAAATACTGGAGTGGGTAGCCTATGCTATAGATAGTCAATAAATATTTGCCAAATAAGCAAATGACCAATTTTGTATCTTCATAGAAAATTTTTAGTAAAAATTTTCTTAGGCAAGTGGTGACAAAAGCCAAATTAATGAATTCACAATAATTCATTTTAAGAGAAAAAAGGGATTCATATGATGGCATTTTCAGTGTATCTTTGTGCCAAGTATATTCTTTGTTTAAGCAGTATTTTCTTAAATAAGTTCTTCCCAAAAGTACTATGAGAGATCATTTTATTTAACAGAGAGTGAGATATTCTGTGTGTATGTATATATATATATCAGATACAGTGTTATAGTGGATATGTTACAGGTAAAACTTCCAATGCAGACACTGTAAATCTATTTATTGCCAAAAGGTTTGAGGCCAAGTGTTCAACCGCAACAGATGGAGTTTTTATTAAATAATTCTACAAAAACAGTATAGACACTCCTTAGAATGCTCTTAAACAACCAAGAATGTACATGCATACAGGTGGGACAATGGCTAACACATATGCAACTTATGGCAGGCTTCCCTGGTGGCTCAGCAGTAAAGAATCTGCCTGCAGTGCAAGAGACACAGGAGACACGGGTTTGACCCCTGAGTTGGGAAGATTCCCTGGAGAAAGGAATGGCAACCCACTCCAGTATTCTTGCCTAGAGAACCCCATGGACAGAGGAACCTGGTGGGGCTACAGTCCATGGGGTTGCAGAATTAGATACAACTGAAGCAACTGAGCATGTATGCATGCAACTTGTACAGCTCAAACAAGGTGACTCTTCTTATCACAGAGCTGATACAGGTATGAAAGTGAAAGTGAAAGTGTTAGTCACTCAATCATATCCGACTGAGCAACCCTATAGACTGTAGCCTGCCAGGCTGCTCTATCCATGGGGTTCTCCAGGCAAGAAAACTGGAGTGGGTAGCCATCCCCTTCTCCAGGGGATCTTCCTGACCCAGAGATCAAACCCAGGTCTCCTGGATTGCAGGCAAATTCTTTACTGCCTGAGCCACCAGGGAAGCCCCAAAACAAGTATGTCACATCTATTTTCCCCCAGCTTTCCTCACAGCTCTACAAAGTCCAGGCAGTGCAGAAAAGCACTCAACCTTTAAAACCATCTAACATCCTACAGTCAGATATCAGTAACACGTATCCATGACATCATAGAAATGAGTTGACAGCATGGGACCAGCATGGGAAGAGTGTATGGAACCCTTTTTTATTCAATGTTCAAGAATAAGATTGAGCAGTTCTCTCCATTCATTCCTACCACACCTGACCTTTTCCCATTGGTCCCTATCAGTCATTACTGGGCAAGTGTGGGCCAGTATTATTTGGTAGGTTTCCATAAGGGACCCAAAGGTGACCATACTTAACTTCTCAGAACTATTGAACAGGTTACCCTCTTGGCAGGTGGCCTTAGAATTTTTGTTTCACTGATGAACAATAAATAAGCCAAATTCCACAAACATTGATTCTGAGCATTTTTTTTCCCTGTAACTCTATTAACCTAAATCAAGGACATCCATATGATCTTTTTTTTTAACTTAAAAAAAAGTTTATTATTTTTAATTGAAGGAAAATTGTTTTACAGTATTGTGTTGGTTTCTAGCAAACATCAACATGAATCAGCCATAGGTTTATCTATGTCCCCTCCCACTTGAACATTCCTCCCCCCTCCCTTCCCATCCTACCCCTCTAGGTTGTTACAGAGCCCCAGTTTGAGTTCCCCCGAGTCATATAGCAAATTCCCATTGGCTACCTATTTTGCATATGGGAATGTATGTTTCCACGTTGCTCTCTCCATAGGTCCCACCTTCTCCTTGCCCCTCCTCCCTAGCCACGTCCATACGTCTATTATTCTCTGTGTCTCCATTGCTGCCCTGCAAGTAGGTTCATCAGCGCCATCTTGCTAGATTCCATATACATGTGTTAGTATACGATATTTGTTTTTCTCTTTCTGACTTACTTCACCATATGATCTTATACTGCCATCCTATTCTTTAATTTTATGGAAAGTTCATAACAATTTTTTTCCCACTATTGGTTTTGCCATTTTACTATTTTGGATATTGTATGGCCTATTCCTGTCATCTACCAGGAAGCTACTATCATTTCTTAGAAGTTCTTGAGCCATGTTAGAATCAGCTGGGGATGCTGTTAAAATGCAGGGTCCCTCACCCTACCCTAAGATTATGTAAACAATAGGTTCAGGGTGGTGCCTTGGAATTTGCATTTTAATAAGCCAGCACGTAATTCTGATATAGGTGCTCCTCAGAACACAGGTTGGGAAACACTGCTCTACGAGTTTATAAAATAGTAGTTCTAAAAGCCTTTTTTTTAAGAACAATATTTCAGCAGTTAATAGAGAAGCCTAGAAAGCAAGCTACATTTTGATGGGTATGAGATTACTGAGAAAGGAAGTCATTTGGCACATGTGAAAGTGCTCTCAAAGGGCTGCTGTCAAATTGAGTTTGCCTATCTTTTTTTGGACCCCACACATCTTGTAGGATGTTACAAAATCAATGCTGGATTATGCCTCCTTGTTTATTCACTACTGGTAAGGAAATATGGGCCTCTAAACACTGCCTGGGTAGTCATATGAAATATGCCATTTGTTAACGATCCTTAGTGATTTCAGAAACCACAGACACTCAGTCTACTGAATGTGGCTCCTAGAGCCTCCTCACTCAGTGCTTCTACCCCTTTTTAAGTGTACCCTCTATAATCAGAGTTGGGTTTATTAGACCTGGCACACACACAAGAAAATCAGTAAAACCATAAAAGGGAATTGGAGTAAACTTGAGACTCTCAATACATGGAAACAAATTCCCCACAGACTGTATAGGAGTTGTAATTCTCAGAAGCAGTCATTTCAAGGGAAATTTTTTTTAAAAAAGACATACTTTTTCTCAGTTCTTATTTTAAAACTAAATATTTGAGATTTACATATTTCTTCAAGATTATGCCTTCTTTTGAAGGTATTTGTCTTTAATAATCAGGAAAAATATCTAAGAATTCAAATATCACAAATTAAATTTATGACAATCTTAATTATTTGTGCATAATGCAATACTTTTAAGACAAAAGTTGCATGAGCCAGAAGCACACAGTATAAGGAACTTCTGGGTGTGGATAGTAGTCAGTACAATGTGAATAATAGTTAATGGCGGTGAGGGTGTCAGCATCTACTGCCATAAGAATAAGCAGGAAGCCTGGGACAAAAGGGAGCAGCCACTAATGATGTGGAAAAGATTCCCAGTGCAGCCCAATCCATTATCCGATTAGCTTGAAAATGGCCGTTGTGATGAACAAATGGATCTGTTACTCAAAATCAGAAGAGTTCACCTCTTTTCGGGACTCTTTGAATTGCTTGTCACACCTCAAGTTCAAAGCCTGCAGTCCTTGACCTTTAAAAGGGTTTATTGTCTTACTCTGAATTCTCTCACCATTCCTAATGCTTTAATATAGTATAAGTTCATTACATCCTTAATTGGAGGGAAGGAGATAGGTTTTATCCTCAGGCCATTAGGATATGGTATTTATAAAAACCAACTGTTCATCGTTACAGTCAGAGAAGATGACCATGATCATGATGATAATAACTACTATTTGTTGACATCTTATTGGATAGCAGGACTTAGTTAAGCAAGGCTACTATTAACTTTTACAGAATTTTGTGTGCCTTTATTTATGGTGGTTGATGTCCACTTGGGGGGTGGTGTATGACTTAAATAGCAAAATTCTGGCTGACTTTCAACCCCTACACCCCCCTTAGCTGAGTGCTCTTAGGCAGTGAACAACCTGCTCGGTGGCCCTGTTGTTAAGCATGACGTCTCCAGAGAAGAGGAAACTGAAGCTCAGTGAGGCTAAATAACTTGCACAAGACCAGTCAGCCATTAAGTTTCAATTTCTGGACTTCAGCTAAGATCTGATTCCAAAGTCATTGCCCTTACCCCATCAACTCTCGGCCTAGACCAAAGAAAATCTTTGGTACAGCCCTATATGATTTATTATAGTAAGGAGAAAACATGGCATCCAATACACTATGTTTAACTAAATTATAATTGGCTAAGGTCTGTACCAGGTGAAGCAGTTGGTAAAGAATGTGCCTGCCAGTGCAGCAGACACAAGAGACATGGTTCAATCTCTGAGTTGGGAGGATCCCCTGGAGTAGGAAATAGCAACCCACTCCAGTATTCTTGGCTGAAAAATCCCATGGACAGAGGAGCTTGGCAGGCTACAGTCCATGGAGTTGCAAAGAGTCAGACACAACTGAGCATACACACACACACACACACAAGGATATAGTCACAATTGCAATAAACCTTAATGCAAGGTGGAGACCTTAAATTACTAAACTCTTGTGCTCTTGAGTTGTATGACTACAGAAATTCTTATTTTTCATCATGTTCATTACAAAGCATTAGCTTTCACTTTGCATGATGTCCAAGGATTTTTAGGATTAGTCTCTCCTTGAATCTCACACCTCATCTCTTGCTTGCCGATCCTACCAGGTTCTCATCACTAAGAATAAGTGATAGTTTCTAGAATGCATTGCATGCCCACTCTGTCAGCCTCAGCCCTTTGCAGGTTATTTTCCTTCTTCTTTTTTCACAATATCCCTCTTCACTTCACCTTCATCACTGCCATTTGTCCTTCAGAATTCAGCTCAGACACATATACTCCAGGCAGCTTTCCTGCTTCCTACCCCCAGTGTAGAATAGGTGCCTCTCCAGAGGTTCCAGTCTCCTTACCTCTGGCTTTCAGTTACATTCTGGCAGGAGATCAGAGAGAGGGAGCAGAGTGAGGTCTGCTTATTTATTCCCGACTCCCTCCCTGCTTGGTCCCTGCAGGTTGACCGTGTCCTCCATCCACAGCCACAGTCAGGCAGTGCTTTGCATACAGCCCCTAACTGTTCTCTTCAACTTCCTCTTCAGCCAGAGGGGTGTTGAGCCTCCTCCTGGCTCCTGGCCCCAGAGCATTACAGTGCCTTTCCTACACCATGCCCACATCTGTGTAAATAGTCCCTTTATTAAGTCCCTTCAGTCACAACAGCTTGAGGTGCCCCTGTTTCCTGCTGTGACCATGCCTGTTCCACAGCTGATCCCATCTGGTGACCAGGAGGCTTCATGCCTGTGCCGGCTGGACCTTCACAGGCTCTAGGCCCCTGATTAGTCCTTAAGAAGAGCAAGATCTTTTCTAATGGGGATTCAGAAGAGCTTTCAAATAAAGTCCAATATGACCTCCCCTATGATTATCTGATACCCAATCTCTTTCCTGGATCTTACACCAAAAAAATCTTCAATTGCCTACAGGCACCGCCCCCCCACCCCCCGCCCCACCTTCAGCTCATGACTTTGACCAAAGTGATTGCTTTACAAACTTGCTTTTGAGTTCATTGATTCTTCCAGCTTCTTTAGGTTTTTTACTTTCATACATTTCCCCTGACATGTCATTCCTGTTACCCCAGTCCTTCTCTGCACTCCTCCCACAAGTTCCTCTCTCCCTTCTTCAGCAGGGACCCAGCCCTCATGTCACTCTCTCCCAGCTAGAAGTAGAATTTTCTTTCTTTGAGTTCTGTAATGCTTGGCTTCTATATCCCAAACTCTACACTGAGTTGTCAAATTTGTAAAATGCTTTATCTCACCACAAGATGATAAACTCAAGCTCTCTCTGAGCTGGGCTTCATGACCCCCTCAGATCCAAACGCAGTGCCTTATAGCTTCCATGTGCTCAAAATTATGTGTGAGATGACTGGATATGGCTGATAGATCAATAGAGGAATATTCTTTATTGCTCTAAGGTATCTGTGCCTGATATGATTCACCAACTTCTCATTGAGTAAGACTAACATTTTCAAATTTCATCTTTTATCAACATAAATGTTGTCAAGTCTTGGTCCACAAAAGAAATACAATGAATATATAACCATTTGTATTAGCATTCTCAGATTTTTAAGTTGATAAACATGGAATGGGTTCCAATTACACTAGAGAATTCAGTTTAATATTTCATAAACTGAATTATTTTCAGTTTATTTCATAAATAAATATTCCATAAACTGAATTATTTTTAACCAACTGATAATTTTAAAAAGGAACAGTTGCTGGTTGGTAGAGAATGTCTTAGCCAAACTGATGCTTTGAATGAAATAATGTGTTAATTGGCACGTGAGAAAATATTTCAATATCCTATATGCATTACATGCAAGCAAGATAGTTTTAGGCACATGATCATTTCCTCATAGTCTCATTTGACATGTTATTTTTCAAGTGGAATATGATCATCCTTAGAAAGAATTAATTCCTCATTTTGACCATGAAGAGACAGCAATATCATGTGAGAATTATTGCTCACCAGGACGTGTAATGGGCAATAGACCTATTAAAAGAACGCATGGCCAGTAATGCACTTATGCCAGACATAATAGTTTTAAAAAACTTTTTTTTAGAACCTAGGATAGCCACTGGGGGGGCGGGGCAGAAATAGCTTTTCTCTTTTTTTGCCTTTTGAAACTGTTTTGAAATTAATCCTATAGGTACAAATAGCCTGACTTTTAAGAATTACCTGAAGTTGACTCTGATTCCTAAATTAAGGTCCTAACATGCAGCTAGTTTAAAATGCTGCTGAAATTTCCTTCCTAAAATCTTTTCCATGGACTTTTCCCTGGGATCCACTTTCACTGGAAGTGAGAATCTACAATGAAGTCCTCTTTGTTCAGCAACATTTCTCTATCAGTCTTCAACCTTTCATTTTCCAGTAAGCCTTTCATTTCCTCTGGAGTCTCTCACAATCATTGTGGGCATGTGGGTCTGTGGGTATGTTATCCCAGCCACTTCATGTCTCAAACAGTTCCTTCGACTATTTTGGTCACATACACTTCAAGTGAAGCATTTGCATCTGCCTTGAAATTTTGATCTACATTGAGAAGTTCTTGTAGCTAATTCCCAGTGTCAGATTCAGAAGGAGCCATGTGCTTAAATATTACCTAAATCCCAGCCCTCTAGGACCTCTAGACCTTCCCCAAGACCTCTAGCACTTGGGGAAGATGCGGTGTCCCAAGTGCTTTACCTGCTGCATAAAGGAAGCAAGGACTGTGTTTATGGAAAATTTAAATTTGCGAAGAGCATACTCCCTTTAAGAAAGCTCTTAATAGATTATTGCTAGCAGAACACAGATCATTTTGTTAACATTGATTGTCGATGATTCTTGAGCAAGTGCTTTGCATACTCTCCTCTATGCCCAGTCTAGCCACCATGGGGCACGCTAGAAAATGGGACGTATTTCTCATCATTGAAACTTCAGATCAAATGCCACCTCGAATGTGCAAGCTCTTTCCTGACCACTTACATGCATCTGCACCAACCCCAAGTCACTCACTCTCTTCATTATAAACTACCACTATCTAACAATATATTTCAGATATTGTTTCTGTTGCTGCTGCTGTGCTAAGTCGCTTCAGTCGTGTCCAACTCTGTGCGACCCCATAGACGGCAGCCCACGAGGCTCCCCCAACCCTGGGATTCTCCAGGCAAGAACACTGGAGTGGGTTGCCATTTCCTTCTCCAATGCATGAAAGTGAAAGTGAAGTCACTGAGTCTTGTCTGACTCTTAGCGACCCCATGGACTGCAGTCTACCAGGCTCCTCTGTCCACGGGATTTTCCAGGCAAGAGTGCTAGAGTGGGGTGCCATTGCCTTCTCTGATTGTTTCTGTTACTAGCCTTAATTTGGGATTGAAAATGGAAGATCCAATTGACTAGTCATCAGACAAGAAGGGAAAAAAGCCAGGTTAATAGAATTTGTTTATAAAAACTATATATTTTATTATTTCTTACCCTGACAGTGCTGTCATGATGGACAAATACCCCATCTGAGCTAGTTATTTAACCTACATTAGAAAAGAGAAGTGATGGATGGGAAGGACAGGTTGTGTTCATAAGTTCAAAGAGCTACTGTCCAAATTTAACAGTGATTAACAAATTTCATTACTTTCAAGGTGCTATGAATATCAAACATTAATGTAAATAAATAAATATTGTCATACACCTCAGAAATCAGATTCTTTTACATGAATTGGAAGAGTGAATCTAACATAGTTTGTAAAACAAATGAAATTATTCAGTTCAACATATAAACTTCTGACATCATAATCGATCTTCTAACTCTATGGTTCTGTGTTATCATACGTACTCTACTTCAGTGTGAAATGAATCCATTAATTCAACAAAAATTTACACACTTCATACTAGATATGCCTGATGTAACAATAGTGAACAAAGCAAAGACCCTGACCTCACTGAGCTTTCAGCTGAATGGTAAAGAAAGACATTAATCAGGTAAATGCCAATAATCATCTTTGAATGATGATATCTGAGAAAAGAAACATGCCAGATGCTCTGAGAATATATGGCAGACAAAGTCAGTTGGGTCTGGGTTTGGGAGAAGTCTCCCAGAGGAAGCAATGTTTTGAGTTGAAATATGAAATAATTAGTTTTTAACTAGGTGAAGATTTAACTGTGAAGAGTGGAGGTAGAGTGTGTGTTCCAGAGAGTGGAAAAATCATGTTCAAAAGAGTGGGGTAAGTTTGTTTTTGCAGCTGTTAAGGATTCATGAAAACACATATTTGCACTACATTGACTTTTGCTGGCAAATAGCTAAATATACTTGGTTTGTGATTGTTTATAAAACTATATTTCTAAAAGTTTGTGTGAACAAAATACCATGAAACAAAGGAGTTAGGAAGAACAATGCTGAGTATCTGGATGAACCTTAAAAAACTGCTAACCAAATGCTCTTTTCGTGAACTATATTCCTTTTGCAAATCTCAATGAGGGCTTTCAACATTTCCCATTATCATATCTAAACTGTGCGTTCTTTTACGGACAAAGGGGGAAAGCTTAACCAAATTCATAATTTTTTAGCCACTTTCCAAGTATACTTTTATATTTGGTTCACTGTACAATTCTGACTTTTGATCACTTGCCAAATGAATAATGAAAAATAAATGGCTTGATTGTTCTATTACCTTTAACAGTTATAAATCAAGATGGCCAGCCCCTCATAGAAGGAAAACTTAAAGAGAAACAAGTCAGATGGAAGTTCATCAAAAGGTGGAAAACCCGTTATTTTACACTGGCTGGAAATCAACTTCTGTTTCAAAAAGGAAAATCTGTAAGTCCCTCTGCCATCTTTTACACTTGTGTTTTTAAAGCCTTGATCTTTGCCAACTTGATAGGCATTTTGTCTGGAGTAAAATGGCCAATAATTTTTCCTTCTCCATTTTACAGTTTTACGGTGTCTTTTTATTATACATGCCTTTTTGACTGTTCTGTTCATTCCTACATAAGTTGGTTCACTGTCCTTCTCAGTTTATTATGGAAGGGTTTTTTTGTTAACCTAAGTTTTAGAAGATGAACCACAGAAGGCCTACCCAGGAATCTTGACTTGAACATCGTGCATTCTGTTTCCTTGTGGATCACCTACATAAATATGTGGCTTTGACTCTGACTTCTTTTATGATTGAAGGCTATATTTGGACGTGGGGACCTGAGGAAGGGGAATAGTAGGCAGGGAAGAAGGAGAAAAGGTTGATTTATTTTAAGTACTTTTTATGTAGTCAACCAAACTCAGTTTTTTGGGGGGAAAATATTACTATCTTTCATTTAATATTCAGTTAATGGATAGAACAGAACTCTGAAAGAATTCATAAATATTCATTTAATATAATTTTCAATCTGAAGTAGGATGCTCAGTAAATATCTGTATTCTGAATTTTCAGTGAGAAACTTGTGAAATGATATTATATTGCAATCAATAATGCAAAGTTATCCCTTTCTTTCCAAATCACATTTATCATTAAACTCTTCTCACTCATGATCAGGGAGCATGAAATCTTGATGTATTTCTTGGCTATTTTAAGATATAATAATAATAACTTCTCAGTGCTTATCATGTGCCACAGTGGATTACCTCTCACAATCTTCAGAACAATTCTTTGAGATCAGCACCATTGTTATTGCCATTTTATAGATGGACAAACTGAGGCACAAAGAGACTGATGGGCTTGTCTGAGGATAGAGCCCGTAAGGTGAGAAAAGGTAAAACTGGAGTTAGACTCAGGCAATGTGACACCAAAGCATGTTCTTAAATGAGAACACAATCAAGCTTCACATGTACATCTAAAATACAGGGTCAAAAGAAAGAAATAAATAAAATACAGGGTCAGTAGCAAATCAAAGTGTGTCTGGATTAATTGATGAGAGTGTTAAATTACTAAAAAATTACATTTCACTAAGAGCACATGCACTGCGTCTTTAGGATGCTCATTACCAAATTTGTTTGAACTTCTCAGCAGAAATCAAATATGGTGTATCTGTATTATGATGAATTCTGATCAGTGTTCTTTTAGTTAATAAAGCTTCACATTAACTTTTTAAGTGAAAAAGAACATTTTGATGGCACCTGTTTTGAACTCATGTTACTTTCTTCATCTGTGTGTTTTATAAAATATAAAGATGGATTTTCCTGTGGCTAAAGATCTTTTTGAATGAGAAATGTAATGGTGTGTTCAATTTGGAAAGTTATTGGAGGTGTAAGGAAACTTTTATTTTTAGCATAGGTTCACATTAAAGCATTTTTAAAGTGTTTAAAATGACCATTTGAACTTCCTATCTTTGTTAAAGAAATCAGAATAGAAGTTAAGATGTAGTGATTTTTCCAATCCCTTGGGACAGAGTAGAATTAGTTCATAAGAGTGTTTTTCCTAAACTCAAATACTGACCTTTATACTTCTTGATTCAGAGCTCTTTAATAAAATTTAGAGAATAAGCTATTTTACGATTGGCTAACTTATTTGACATCTTTATCAGGAGATAATGATTTGACATTCCAGAAGTCTGACAGACCATTTGGCTCAAATATTAGGAAATACTATAATATAGCATAGAGACCACACCAAAACCCCTCTCATCCTTAGGGACACTGTAACCTTGCCGTGGTCAGCAATCCAGCTGCAGCTTCAACCGCATCATAGAGGGCCTTTTTTGTAAATGAGGAAAATGTGCATTTTAACGTAAGAACTAAAAGCTTATAGTGTTATTTTTCACTTTTGCCTTCTAAGATCTTCATCTCCACCAAACAGCTAGGTAATGGTTTCCTTTGATTTCTTATCTGTTTCTATCTTAGTTGATTTACTGTCCACTGGTAACCCTTTTTTTTTTTTTTTTTTTGTTCACTTCCTACACGTATCAATTTTCTACTATAATCTAATTTAAAATACATAATTTTATTGCTGTCAGATACTTACTATAAACCAAATTAAACTAATAAAGTATTGCTATTGTCTTATAGAGATATCTTCACTTTTTATTCTGTATATCCCCTAAAAAAATTCTGAAAATCTGCCTAACACCTTGTAGCATTTTAATTTACGTAAATACTTTTATCATAAGTTTAAACAGTTGCACAAACCATACTTTCTATTGAATTGTAAATATTGTCACTTTAAAATTTAAAAATCACATCTCTCCTTTAAATATAACCAATAGAATAAAAAATACCATTGCAATTTGACACCTAACACCATCCATTTAAAAAATATGCAAATTAGCTCTTCTTTAATTGATGTGTTCAGGTTGTTTCTTTGAAATCATATTTTTGTTCTACCATTCCTATAACTTTTTATCCTGATCACCTTCATTTTCGACTGCAGTAAAACTATGTATATATATTTAAATTTAGTGATTTTAATTTCTTGTGACCATCAGTCTCAAAGTGTTAAGATCTTTTATTAACTTTCAAAAATATGTTACTTATGAAAAGCTATAAGTATAATATTAAATGTAATAAATAGTTATTAAACATTAAAAGTTAAATGCTTTTTAATGCTTGGTTGAAGGACACTTCCCTTACATCAGTATTTTTTTTAATTGAAGTATAGTTGATATACAATGTTGTGTTAATTTCAAAGTGATTCAGTTACACATTTATTTATTATATACATATATATATATATATACACCTTCTTTTTAAATATTCTTTTTCTACAATGTTTTATCATAGGATATCAAAGATAGTCCTCTGTGCTATACAGTAGGACCTTGTTATTTATCTGCATCTGTTAATCCCAACCTCCCACTCCATCCCTCCTCTAACCCCTCCCCTTTAGCAACCATAGGTCTGTTCTCTATAAGTCTGCTTCTGTTTTGTAGATATTAGATTACACATATAAGTGGTATCATATGGTATATATCTTTCTATTTCAGACTTACTTCACTTAGTATGATAATCTCTAGTTACATCCATGTTGCAGCAAATGGCATTATTTTGTTCTTTTTTATGGCTGAGTAGTATTCCATTCTGGAGAAGGCAATGGCAACCCACTCCAGTACTCTTGCCTGGAAAATCCTATGGACAGAGGAGCCTGGTAGGCTACAGTTCATGGGGTCGCTAAGAGTCGGACACGACTGAGTGCCTTCACTTTCACTTTTCACTTGCATGCATTGGAGAAGGAAATGGCAACCCACTCCAGTGTTCTTGCCTGGAGAATCCCAGGGACGGGAGAGCCTGGTGGGCTGCCGTCTATGGGGTCGCACAGAGTCGGACACGACTGAAGCGACTTAGCACCAGCAGCAGCAGTATTCCATTCCGGAGAAAGCAATGGCAACCCACTCCAGTACTCTGGCCTGGAAAATCCCACGGACAGAGGAGCCTGGTAGGCTGCAGTCCATGGGGTCGCTAAAAGTCGGACATGACTGAGTGCCTTCACTTTCGCTTGTCACTTTCATGCATTGGAGAAGGAAATGGCAACCCACTCCAGTGTTCTTGCCTGGAGAATCCCAGGGACGGGGGAGCCTGGTGGGCTGCCGTCTATGGGGTCGCACAAGGTCGGACACGACTGAAGCAACTTAGTAGTAGAAGTAGTAGTAGTATTCCATTGTACATATATAACATATCTTCTTTACCCATTCATCTGTTGATGGGCATTTTCATTGTTTCCTTGGCTATCTTGGCTACTGTGAATAGTGCTGCTATGAACAAAGGAGTGCATGTATGTTTTTGTGTTATAGTTTCTGCCCCCAAGAGTGAGATTGCTGAGTCATATGATAATTCTGTTTTTTGTTTTCTGAGGCACATCCATACTGTTTTCCACAGTGGCTGCACCAAATTACATTCCCACCTACAGGGCAGGAGGTCTCCCTTTACTCCACAACCTCTCCAGCTTTTCTTATTTGTAGACTTTTAAAGGATGGCCATTCTAACTGGTGTGA
Source organism: Bos indicus x Bos taurus (assembly GCF_003369695.1). Classification (NCBI taxonomy): domain Eukaryota; kingdom Metazoa; phylum Chordata; class Mammalia; order Artiodactyla; family Bovidae; genus Bos; species Bos indicus x Bos taurus. The sequence continues at coordinate 109,769,355 of NC_040076.1, forward strand.
GATGGTACCTTATTGTAGCTTTGATTTGCTGTTTTTTAATAATTAGCAATGTCAAGCATCTTTTCATGTGCCTAGTGGCCATCTGTATGTCTTCTTTGGAGAAATGTCTATTTAGGTTTTTTGTCCATTTTTCACTTGGATTGTTTGTTTTGTTGTTGTTGACTTGTATGAGCTATTTTGGAAATTAAGCCCTTGTCAGTTGCATCATTTGCAAATATTTTCTCCCATCCTGTAACTTGTCTTCTCATTTTGTTTACGATTTGCTTTGCAAAAGCTTGTAAGTTTAATTAGGTCATATTTGTTTATTTTTGTTTTAATTTCTATTGCCTTGGGAGATTGACCTAAGAAAATATTGGTACAACTTATGTCAAAGAATGCTTTGCCTATGATCTCTTGTAGAAGTTTTGTGGTGTCATGTCTTATGTTCAAGTCTTTAATCCATTTTATTTTTATGCATAGTGAGAGGGTGTGTTCTAACTTCATTGATTTACATGCAGCTGTTCAACTTTCCTAGCACCACTTGCTGAAGAGACTATCTGTTTCCCATTGTATATTCTTGCCTCCTTTGTTGAAGATTAATTGACGGAGGTGTGTGTGTTTATTTCTGGGCTCTGTTCTTCTGACATCAATATTTTGAATTGCTCTTTTTGTTTGATGCTCCTGAGATTTTTCCAAGGTGGACAATACACCATAGAAAGTTTGGGATGAGTGAAAAAGATGTTTTTCCATTGCAAAGTGAAAAAAGGGTGATTATGAATGGGCAGGTAGGGAAAGGAGGGTTGACAAGATTCTCAACCACAGCTACATTCTCCAGTAGACAAAATGGACTCAGGGATGTTAAAGATTTGAAATTGCTTTTAAAAAGTATCTGATTTAAAAAAAAAAAAAATATTCATGCTAGCCCAGCCTGACAACTCTGGTGTTAGATTCTTAAGTACCTGCTTTAATGCAAAGAAAATGTAACATCATTAAATATTCCTTCCCTTAATGTTTGTGGACAAATAATGCTTTCAAAGATTGAGAAAGTTTCAAAAACAGTTTAATCTACTTAAGCATTGGAGCCCTGTTTATTCGATTAACACCTCTTTCTCAGAGGTAACACAAAGAAAAATTCAATTTCAGGCCTCTAAAATTATCTCAAATTCTTAGTTAATAGTACCCCAAATTGTACAGCTTCATTTTCTCTATTAATACAGTGTTAATATCAATAGAAAATGGCATTACATCAAAGAAATATGAATCAAACATTTTCCCCAGTCCCACCATATAATACTTTTCTATAAATTGGCTATTTTGTTCTAGCTTAAGATACTACAACAAAAAACCAGCTGCTCACTTCTTCAGTTGTTTTCATGACTATTCAAGGCCTTAGCACCCAAAATAACAAAGGTCTCAAGTCACATGAAGTGAACAGATTCTGATCCTCTTGGAAAATTCTCCAGGAGCCAGAGATCTTTCTATACTCTGGAAGCCAGCTCATGTTCTTTCCTTCCCATGCATTTCAGAAAGATGATCCTGATGACTCCCCGATAGAACTCAGCAAAGTACAGAGTGTGAAAGTTGTGGCCAAGAAACGCAGGGATCGTTCTCTCCCCCGGGCTTTCGAAATTTTCACGGACAATAAAACCTATGTTTTCAAGGCCAAGAATGAGAAGAATGCAGAAGAGTGGCTCCAGTGCATCAATGTGGCAGTTGCCCAGGCAAAAGAGAGGGAAAGTAGAGAAGTAACCACGTATCTCTAGGGATTTGCAAGCCAATCTCATACCAGTTGTATACAATGGGCATGGCATTATCATTGCCAATGTCAAGAAAAAGAAATAAATTCACCAAGTCATGCTGTCTTTTACTAAACACCAATGGAAAAGTTTTCTCCAGGAAGCAAGACTAAAAGTGGCAGGATCCTGGTACATTTCAGATCCATATGGCATTGGAATTAACTCCAGAACAGCTTTGTAAGGCATATAAGAAAAGGAGTTATGGATGATATGGAGCCAGAAAGGGGAGAGAAGGGATCTAGAAACTTCTGTACCTATGGCATTGTACATTATAAGAAAACAACTTTAAAAGATACCTGAACTACCTGTCCTAAGGAAATATTAGGCAATTCTGATGAAAAGTAGTCAATAGTATTAAAAGGAAAAAACCTACAAGGAAAAGTCAAATTGAAGAACACTGAAGAAACCATACAACTTACTTACAGACATATAATTACATTTATCCTGTCCTAATGCAAAGGAGGCTAACACTTGGTAAAATGGTTCTCAAATTAAGCCAATTATATAATTAAATATCTGTCCTTCATAACTCCTTATCTGATTATTCCTTTTAGGTTTATATAATATGATCTAAAGTTTAGTTACTTGGCTATATCTCCTGCCAAGGCAGTAAGTGTAAGCTAGGATTAAACACAGAAGACCATTTTCCCCATCTTCAAAATATATGCCATTTCTATTAAAATTTGAGATTTTAAATTTCTATACTTTCTTTCTTTTCATTCAATATTTTAATACCTCAAAATTATAAACATGTATTTGTTTTTGCCATTACCCATAATTTAAAAAATTAAATCATGGTAGGCAGAATTCTAGAATGGCTTTCATGACCCAAACCCTGGTAAAATCTCTTCCCCTGAGTGTGGTGGGACCTACAGCTTCTAACTAATAGAATATGGCAAACAGGACAGGATAGTCTCTCCCATGATTATGTTGCATTACATGGCAAAGGAAGGAAATGTTTCAGATGTAATGAAGGTCCTTAATCAGCTGACCAAGTTAACTGAGAGTGTATGGTCTTGGGTAGGCCTGGCCTAATCAGATGAGCCCTTTGATATGGTGAACAAGTTAGAGACTCTCTCTCTCCCACTGACCTTGAATAAGCTGCCATGAGTTCTACAGCTTCATGGAAATGAATTTTGCCACAAGCAGTGTAAGCAGCTTGGAAAAGGATCCTGAGCCTCAGATAAGAGCCCATTCTCCACCAACACCTTGATTGCAAATATGCGAAACCTTAAGCAGAGAACCCAGCTATACCACGCTTGGACTCCTGATCCATGGAAGCTTTTTGATAATAAATATGTGTTGTTTTAAACTATTAAGTATGTGCAGTAATTTGTCATATAGCAATAGATAACTAATACAAAAGCTAATTTGTAATACACATACAGATTTTTTCCTTGAAATTTATTAAACACAGCCTAATATAGAAACATGGAGAAAAGATGTTAAGTACTTAATGCTCTGAATTCTACCCTGACTCTATTGCTAACTCACTAGGATAGGAAATACAAAGGGGCCAAGTTTAAGGAAGGGAACCATTCAAATTTAAGTTTAAAAATGTAAAATTTGAGACTATTGTGAGTCATAGAAGTTCTTACAAGTTGGAAATAAGAGTTTGGGAGGTCAAAATTTGGGCTCATCATGTATATAGATGGTCACTGAAGATGTGGAATTAAATGAAATTACTCAGGGAGAGTTAGACAACAGAATTAATAAGAGCTTCCTTGGGACACCCACCATCTAAGCAAAGGAAGAGGGAACATGGTTTATTTGTAAAACAGCAAGTTCTCAGCTGGGATTGGAACATAAGGGACCTATTGGGAGCAGTACAGAATACTCCTGTAGGCCTGCAGGGTCGTAGCATGTAGGGCTTGGGTCCATGCTAGGTATTTTGAACTTTTTCCTTAAGATGGTGAAACGTATTGAAAGGTTTTAAGAAGATTTGTATTTAGAGAAAAAATCTTGATCATGGTGTAGAGAATGGATTGTAGCAGGGAAATGATTTGGGAGGTTCTTGGAAGGTGGTGGGGCTTCCCTGATTGCTCAGTTGGTAAAGAATCTGCATGCAATGCAGGAGACCCTGGTTTGATTCCTGGGTTGGAAAGATCCCCTGGATAATGGAACGACTACCCACTCCAGTATTCTGGCCTGGAGAATTCCATGGACTGTATAGCCCATGGGGTCTCAAAGAGTTGGACACAACTGAGCGACTTTCACTTCACTAGAAGGTGGTGAGGACTTAAACTGATACAGTAGCAGAGGGGTTGGAGGGGGATGAAAATGCAGGAAGAATACTGAGTTTGTAAACTGGACAGGACACTAGTGGGTTGGATGGAGCTGGAGTATAGAAATGGGAAGGGAAGGGTCTCTGATGACTCCAAGGTGCTTTGGAGAAGCCTGATGCTTGATGACAGCATTCATTGAGATAGAAAATTCCAAAGCAACAGTTTAAGAGGTGGGGCAGGTGGTAATTAATTTTAATGTATACATTCAGATGGTAAATTTAATTTTAACATTCTCCCGTGGCACTAGTGGTAAAGAACACACCTACCAATGCAGGAGACGTGGGTTTGATTCCTGGGCCAGGAAGACCCACTGGAGGAGGGCATGGCAACCCACTACAGTATTCTTGCCTGGAGAATCCCGTGGACAGAGGAGCCTGGCAGGCTACAGTCCATAGGGTCGCAAAGAGTCAGACACTACTGAAGTGACTTCATGCACATATTCAGAGTCTAGCCAAGTGATTCACCTTGGACTAGAGGGACATCTCCTTCTATGAAGTTGTGCAGGAAAAGGGTGAGAAAAAGCATAATTGTAAATAATTCTCTAAATAGTATTTTAAAATCTACTAGCTCATTTATATGAGTCACCTTCATAACCTACCTGGTGAGTAACCCTACCTAGTTTAATCAATTAAGAAAAATTGAAATAGACAAGTAGAAATAGAGTAGAATTATTTGTGAGACTTAATTAACTAGCAGGGTCTAGTTTGGAGCACAATTCTCAGAGCCTTTGAGCCAGTTCGATCAGAGACCAGAGTTCGATCCCTGAGTCAGGAAGATCCCCTGGAGGAGGGCATAGCAACCCACTCCAATGTCCTTACCTGGAGAATTCCATGGACAGAGAAGCCTGGCGGGCTACAGTCCACTGGGTCACAAAAAGTCAGACACGACTGAAGCAACTGAGCACACACACACAAAGATATTTCTGGTTTCAATCCATGATGCAATAATTCCAAATGCAGGCAAATTTTCCTGGGTTCAGAATCACACTGGGCATTCTAGAATTGTTGTCTTCTCACTGATGTTTGTGGCATACCCATCCCTGTTGCCAGCTGGCTTACCACAGACTGGCCTTTCCCAAGAAGGCTGCTGTTCCTAATCCCAGTCTATGAAGACACCACTTTCTAAACATGTTTAAACCTTTATATATGTTGGTATGAATACAGTTATAATCATAGTCAGAAATTCAAGTGGTTTTCATTTTTACTTCATTTTGACTTTTTTCATCCCAGATAGCTGTGGAAACATAAATGTTTATGTGTGAGGCTCTCATCTTGTTATTTCTTAAGAACTTGGAGTTTGGTAAAAATAAAGGATCAATATTTTTCTAACACTAGGTTTTCTAGAAATCCTTGGCTGGTGATGTTGAGGGACATTTCTGGGTCATCTTCCATTTGCTTACTTTGGGGCTTATTTATTATGATTATGCTCAAACATAAATATAGATTACTTAGTTGAAGAAACATTCCCTACTTTAGGAAACTCTTCTGAGATGAGGTAAGAGAATATGTGAGATGAATTCAAGGTGTGTTACAAAGAAGTAAAAATCACAAATGCCCTACTCAGAATTTCTAGTTCCCCAAAGCTAAGTTTTTAGATGAAAAACCCCAGATGTTGTCTTGTTCCAGAATAGTGCCAGGGTGTAGACCTCTTGGGGCTCTTCCTCCCCAGCGATGCTTCCGAAAGAAAAATGGGTTGGAAAATCAGGGAGATTCCTCCCAAGGCAACAGAGTCTGGACAAAGTAGCACAGGATCTGCGCACGGACACATGAGGATTCAAGTCCTAGTTCTTGCCCAGACTAAACTACCAACCTGAGAAAAATCACTCCTCTCTCATTTCTGGGTTGGGGATAATTTATCTACAGAGTACAATTGCCATGAGGCTTAAATGTCATGTAAAAGCCTCCAGCAGAGAAACTTTGGGGCTTCCCAGTCTCTCAGTGGTAAAGAATCTGCCTGCCAGTGCAGGAGACTTTGCTTTGATCCCTGGGTTGGGAAGATCCCCTGGAGAAGAAAATGGCAACCCACTCCAGTATTCTTGCCTGGAGAACCCCATGGACAGAAGAGCCTGGTGGGCTATAGACCATGAGGTCACAAAGTGTTGGACACGACTTAGTGACTAAACAAGAACAACAGAGAACCTTTATCTTAACAGGTGCTTGACAGTGCTCAGCTGGTAAAGAATCCAGCTGCAATGCAGGAAACCCCAGTTTGATTCCTGGGTCAGGAAGATCCACTGGAGAAGGGATAGGCTACCCACTCCAGTATTTTGGGGCTTCCCTGGTGACTCAGCTGGTAAAGAATCCACCTGCAATGCAGGAGACCTGGGTTCAATACCTGGGTGGGAAGATTCCCTGGAGAAGGGAACAGCTACCCATTCCAGCATTCTAGCCAGGAGAATTCCATGAGGTTGCAAAGATTCGGACACGACTGAGTGACTTTCATTTTCATTTCACAAGGAAAAAAGAAAACCTACCAATGAAATTATAATGCAGTGCCTTAATAATAATCTAATGAGTAGTGTTTTACTTCAAAAAGTCTTTTATTGATTCTGAGGGATTTAGCAATTTTTTTCTGACTTTAGGTACTTTGCATGGTGTGTGATATGTAATCCTATAGATTGGTATCTATTTCAGTAACAGAGTGAAACATGGCTTTATGACATATTGATATCTTCCTTTCTTAGATAAAACATTTGTTGGTTGCTCTGCTAGTGACCAAGTACAAGGCTATAGGGCCTTGTGTAACCTGGTAATGGAAGGATGCACAGGAGAAGGTGGAAACCTGTCTCATATAGAACTGTGGTCATTCCTCCACTGATGGCTCTTTGGCTAAGTAATGTCATGATTCGTTTCAGTCCCTTTCTGTGTTTTTCTGTGTATCCAATAAATTTTTGTTTCAAAGTTTTAGATCGTGGTATGATTTGTTAAGACATACTAAGCAGCAGTTTATACACTAAACATGTAGTGTTGACCATGTACATAATTCAATTGAGGTTACAACACAAAGAGCTGGGGTCAAGTTCAAGTGACACCTGATCAGAGTCATTCCCGATATATGATGATCGCAAATCACCACTGACTGTAAGACACATCCCAATTTCAGAACTGAGTAAAAATGGGAGGAAAAAAACAATGAATAAATGATCAAAAGTAAGTGTTAATTTAAAGGTTCAACAGTATTCAAAACTGTATGTAAAAGTTTATGAACAATACATCATATAGCAAAAAGTAACATGCTTTAAAAGGCCCCACACCAATACAGTATACTAACGCATATATATGGAATTTAGAAAGATGGTAACAATAACCCTGTATACGAGACAGCAAAAGAGACACTGATGTATAGAACAGTCTTTTGGACTCTGTGGGAGAGGGAGAGGGTGGGATGATTTGGGAGAATGGCATTGAAATATGTATAATATCATATATGAAATGAGTCGCCAGTCCAGGTTTGATGCACAATACTGGATGCTTGGGGCTGGTGCACTGGGACGACCCAGAGGAATGGTATGGGGAGGGAGGAGGGAGGAGGGTTCAGGATGGGGAACACATGTATACCTGTGGCAGATTCATTTTGATATATGGCAAAACCAATACAACATTGTAAAGTTAAAAAATAAAATTAAAAAATTTTTTAAAAAGGCCCCAATAAATTAATTCTCAAAGGTATGAGATCAGCCACTCTTGTGCATGCTTACCCTCTCTATTAGTCATGGTTATCCTTGTTCTATTCAGGTCCCCAAGGGATTGGGTTGGTTAGAGTGAATCTCTATTCAATCTGCTGACTCAAAGTGCTAATCTCTTCCAGGTACACCTTCACAGACACACCCAGAAAACATTTTACCAGCTATCTGGGCATCTCTTACGCCAGTCAGGTTGACATATAAAATTTATCATTTGATGGAAATAAAGATCACTAATGTCCACACACAAGCCGTGTTTTGGTGCCCTGGTGTCCCCTCCCTGTATGCTCCTTTATCCAAGTCCCCTTCCCTGGCAGGGATGCTACATAGGGTATGGACCAAGATGCCAGGAGTGAGTGTAGGGGTACATGGTGTCTTTTACCCACTGCCACAGATTGGGAGCATGGGGGTAAACTTGGGATGATGTCTGAAGAGGAATCCAGACCAGGAAGGAGGCACATATCCAGAAGCGCCCTAGCAATCAGTCATGCCAGAGACGAGAGTAGGGAGGCAAGGCCTGGAGCTGAGTTGGAAGCTGGGGACCCAGGGAGAAGCAGAGGGAGGCATAGAGCAGAGTGGGGAGAATGGATGGTGGGCTGTGTGAACTGCAGAGCATCAGGACGAGCCCCAGGGCTGGGCTTTTCCAGGCACCTGTCTGGGTGAGGAGGGCTCTGTGCAGTGTGCTTTGATAAGAGAGGTTTCCACCTGCTCCTGTCCATCCTCCTTTCACCAGGTTACACAAGGCCCTACAGCCTGGTACCTGGTGGAACAGGCCACCAGATCTGGCAGAGGCTTCAGCTCCTGGGCACTGCCATGAGAACCCCGGCCTCACCAAGCAGTTTCCATATTGACATTCCTCTCATTCTATATCCTCAGCCTAGCACATATTGAACTTGTCTACTTCAAAGGAAAAATTTTCTGGGTGTATGGGGGAGGGGAGCCAGAAATCCTAGAACTTTCTTGTGCGTTATTCTGTAAGATGATAATCAGACACATTGTGTTTACATAATTCTTGGTGCCTTTTTCAACCTTTTTAAAGCTTTAGTCCAATAGAAGGAAGATACGTATCCTTTGTCTTTCGATCAATAAAAATGATTAAAATTCACTTTAGTACTGAGAAGGAAAGGGCAACCCACTCCAGTGTTCTTGCCTGGAGAATTCTATGGACAGGGGAGTCTGCTGGGCTACAGTTCATGGGATCACAAAGAGTCAGACACAACTAAGCAACTGAGAACGGAAAAGAGTTATAAAATATGCAAATAACATAAAAATGGAAAATACTCAAACAAATGACAAACGTATTTGTTAATAGGAATTACAGAATCCCAAAAGACCTCACCAGAAACTTGGGAGGGGGCAGATAATAATAATAATTCTAATTTTTACTTTCAGAATATTTTTAGAATCTGTCTTTGCCTTGTTTTGTTTTTTAACCACCAGTCCACTTACATCAGGATAATACACATTTGTCAGTATAGTACACATTTATACACATATACTTCCACATATTCTTTTACACAGGAGTTGTGACAGCAAAACAATTCTCACATGTAGCTTGTAGAAATCAGTCTTGTTATGTCATTGTCCCTATTGCTCTAACTATCTAATTAGGCTGGGACTTCATGTAATCAGAATAACTTAGTGTTTCTTGCACTGTTCTTAATGGAAATTCACTCATACACACTTGATAACCTCTGGGAATATTCTGTTCCTCCTTATTCAAAGCTATTGTAATATGGAGAAAATGTTCTAAATGTCTTTTCTGTTAAGAGAGAAAAGCAATGTCTGAGTAAGTCAATCTTTTTTTTTTAATTTAACCAAAAGCACAGTCTGGAAACATCTATCTTAAAAGGTTAACCATGAAATATAATACTTAGGGTATGTGTGTTTAAGTGCTATTTTGAAACCGTTTTAATCAGGACTCACTAAAACATTTCACAGAGGGATAACTTAAGCTTTTCCATGCAAACATCCCTTACCTATGTATTCATGTTCTTGACACCACTATACTATCCAGAAATCCTCCTTTTATATCAGCCTCAGGTGAATATAAATCAAATTCCACTGCAGTGGATACTGTCATTGTGAGCTTCCTTGTAAGGAAGTCATTCACTGACAGAGTGTAAGACAGGTAAACTAGGCTGCTGCTAAGTTGCTTCAGTCGTGTCCGACTCTGTGTGACCCCATAGACGGCAGCCACCAGGCTCCCCCGTCCCTGGGATTCTCCAGGCAAGAACACTGGAGTGGGTTGCCATTTCCTTCTCCAATGCATGAAAGTGAAAAGTGAAAGTGAAGTTGCTCAGTCGTGTCCAACTCTTAGCGACCCCATGGACTGCAGCCCACAAGGCTCCTCCATCCATGGGATTCTCCAGGCAAGAGTACTGGAGTGGGGTGCCATTGCCTTCTCCGAAACTAGGCTAAGTTCTTCCAAGAAAGGGGGCTTGGCACTTATCATTCAGTTAACAGTATAATGGGGTGTTGGAGTTAAAAGAACCTTAGAGTACATGGGGTCCAAGCTTGTCATCATTGGCAGGTGTCTTTCCAGCTGCTCAAGCACTCCTAGGGACAGAGAATGCATTACTTTACCACTAGTCCACGTGCTTTTTAAATAGATATTTTCTGATCATGAAAATAATATTTATTGTAGAAAATACAGAAAAAGACTATTAAAATACAACAAAAATTACCCATCATCCCCAAACCCAAAAACATCCAATAGAAATGTTTGGATGTGATTCCTGTTAAGTTACCCATCCTTTGTATTGTTTTGTTTTTGGTTTTTTTTGGAAAATTCTACCTTTTGGTAATTTCTAACTTTTGGTCTTAATCTCTCACACTCAGCCACACAAAATTTCTACTCCCTCTTCCCCAAGACAACCAAATAGTTGATTCAAAGTATCCATCCAAAACCATGTATTGCTCATCCAATATATGCCAGATACTATGCCAAGGCATCGACTGATAAATTGTTGATGCTTTTAAGAGACTCAGTAAATAAGTACATATTTATCTGTTAAGTAAAGCAAAGCAGAAAGCCCCTCTTTTTAAAAAAAATTTTATTGGCATATAGTTGCTTTACAATGTTGTGTTAGTTTCTGCTATATAGAAAAGTGAATCAGTTATATACATACATACATATATACATGTGTGTGTGTGAAGTCGCTCAGTCGTGTCCAATTCTTTGTGACCCCGTGGACTGTAGCCTGCCAGGCTCCTCTGTCCATGGGATTCTCTAGGCAAGAATACTGGAGTGGGTTGCCATTGCCTTCTCCAGGGAATCTTCCCAACCCAGGGATCGAACCTGGGTTTCCTGCATTGTAGGCAGACGCTTTATCCTCTGAGCCACCAGGGAAACTACATATATACATATATATATGCTTTTTTAGACTTCCTTCCCATTTTGGTCACCACCAGAGCATACTCCCACCACTAAGTAGTTCCCTGTGAGAACTCTGAATATTCATTGGAAGGACTGATGCTGAAACTAAAGCTACAATACTTTGGGCACCTGATGTGAACAGCCAACTCATTGGAAAAGATCCTGATGCTGGAAACTATTGAAGGCAAAAGGAGAAGGGGTGGCAGAGGATGAGGTGGTTGGATCGCATCACTGACTCAATGGACTTGAATTTGAGCACACTCCAGGTGATTATGAAGGACAGAGAAGCCTGATGTGCTTCAGTTCATGGGGTCACAAAGAGTCGGACATGACCTAGCCGCTGAACAACAGCAAAAATGTTCAGATCCTGTGCTAGGCATTGGGAATGCTGTGGTCATCAAGATATCCCAAACTTTGTGGAATTTATATTCTAGTAGAAGAGAAAGATGGTAAATCTTTCCTTAATTAATTATGAAATTGCTATATGACCAGTACTTCAAGGAAGCACAATGGATGGAGATCATGAAATGAAAGGACTGACCTCGTCTGGAAGGTAAGGACAGCTTATCTTCTTTATCTGACCTGAGATCTGAAGGACCAACAGGAGTTATTAGTCTGCAGGAAAGGTGAAGGAAAAGCAGAAGAGAAGAGAAATCACAATCAGAGAAGATCACAATCAGAGAAGATCACAGGGAGGAGAAAGTCACAGTCCACTGGCGTATCAAAGCAGGCCAGCGTGTCCAGAAAACAGCAGAGAGGAGAGGAACACTGATAAGGATGGTGAGATGGGGAGATGGGCAAGTCATGCAGCCCAGAGGGAGAGCTATTGGCAGGCTTAAACTAGGGTGACATGATTAGAGCAGCAGTTTTATAAGTCCCCCAGCTGCTGTGTGGAGAATGGGTTGTTGGGAAAGCAAGAATAGAGACTGGGAGAAAGATAGGAGGCTACTAATATAGTACAGGCAAGAGACTGTAAGGAGTGGGTGGCACTGGAAACAGAAATGGAGGCTTGGTGAGGTATTTTTGAAATAAAAATTATAGGACTTGGAGATGAATAGGAATCCACTCTGGATTCTGACACCACTCGATTAGGTGGTAGCACAGTTCTGTAAAGAGAACACTCAGAGGAGGTCAGTTTGAAGGAAGGTCTTGTCTGCAGAGGAGGGATAATGACAGTGTGATGTCACAGGCTTGGCAGAGACAGAGAAGGAGGCAGCAGACAATGTGGCGGGGTCGCAAACCCTCTTCCAGAGAAGAGATGATAATATCCTGGGCCTTGAAGAAGGAATCCAGTTTTCTTCTCTAGTAGACCTGTCTTTTCACACTCTCCAGTCAAAGAGGAGAGAGCGCATTTTAGTTTTAGGGAACCAAGTTGCAAAGGCTCAGGATCAAAGATAAAGTAAGAGACAACATAAGTAAGCAAGAATGAGGACAGGATCACTTATTTTTAATGACTTATTTGTGCCCTTGTTCCAAAAGTTATTTATGATTTTTTTTAACCACAACAAAAAAAATGTGTTGTAGATTTTAAAAATAACTGTGGTGGACACTGATTGTGCTAGTCCATTCAGACTGCTCTCACAAATCACCCTGGACTGGGTGACATATAATGACAGCCATTTGTTTCTCAGTTCTGGAGGCTGAAATACCAAGCAAGAACAAGGGGCCAGAAGATTCAGTGTCTGGTGAGGTCCTGCTTCTGGTTCACATATGGCCATCTTCTTGTTGTATCCTCATGTGGCAGATGAGTGAGGGAGCTCTCTGGGTTTCTTTTATGAGGGCACTCATTCCATTCATGAGGGCTGTGCTCTCATCTCCTGATTCCTTCCCAAAGGTACCACCTCCAAACACCATCACATCAGAGACTAGATTTCAACACATGAATTTCAGGGGACACAAACATTCAGTCTATAGCCCTAATGCATTACCAAGACCCTTCTCCAGTGAAGAACTTGGTGCTGCAGCACAAATTTGAACTAAGGGTCAGACACGACAACAAAAGAAGGGTCATTCTACCTCCAGAGCCCTCCCTGGGGTCAGCTGAGGCTATCACTGGGGCTACATCAAAGCTAAACTTTTCCCCCTCCCCCATCTTGATTTTTCTCCACTTCCTCCCATAAATGTTGATTCCAAGGGTACACCTTAATAAATATTCTGAACCTTAAATTCTGTCTCAGGGTCCGCTACCCAGAAAGTCCAGCCAGACTGAGAGTAAATAAAGGCATAGCGCAGAAGGAAACAGGCATGAGAAACAGTCACCAGGCTGACAGTAGCAGATGAAATGGGTGCTGTGAGGCACTCCCCACTGCAAAAGGCAGATGGGGCTCAGAGCTGACTCCCTGCTTCCATGCAGCCAGAATTAGGAGAGGCATTCACTCAGATCCATGAGTCAGTTTCCCAGACTAAAAATAAGCCGGTTGCCCAGAGGAAGAAAATACTCCCAATATTGAGACCCAAGAATTTTTTCCTGTGGGGCCTCCCCAAGAGAACTCTGATATAGCAACAACCTTCCATATCTCCCGCTCAGGGCAAGAGTATGTTTCACAAGGATGTGTAAGGGTACAAACACCCTCATGACTTCAAATAGGCAAAGAATGTGATTTTCTTTATTACTTTGTGCATGCTAAATTGCTTCAGTTGTGTCCGACTCTGAGACCATATGGACTGTAGCCCACCAGGCTCCTCTGTCCATGAGATTCTCCAAGGCAAAAATACTGTAGTAGGTTGCTATGCCCTCCTCCAAGGGATCTTCCCGACCCAGGGATTGAACCCGTCTCTTATGTTTTCTGCATTGGCAAGTGTGTTCTTTACCACTAGTGCCACCTGGGAAGCCTGGTTTTAGTACTTTGTATTTTACTTAATTTATGCCTTGAACCCTGGGTCCCAAATCACCTGATGAAAAAAATGTCATCTTAGTCTAGTTGGGGGAAATTCAGTCAACTAGGAGTAGTCTCACCCACTCCAGTGTTCTTGCCTGGAGAATCCCAGGGACGGGGGAGCCTGGTGGGCAGCCATCTCTGGGGTCGCACAGAGTCGGACACGACTGAAGCAACTTAGCAGCAGCAGCAGGAGTAGTCTCCATCCATTCAGGTTTTTCCTAGCCCCCTTCCCCACAACATCCCCAAATGTATTATTTATGCAACAAGGTTCATATCCTAGTTCCTCACAGTCATGAGATTTTCAACCTCAAAATTGCTACTTGAGAGGCTTAAAATCCTATTTTCTGAAAGTATTATCTCTGCTATGAGGCTAGCAAGTTCATTCTGAAATTCAGAGGCTGACAATTCACTGTTATTTCTCTCTAACTTCTTTTCGAATCCCTTTTCTAAGGCAGTGAATGTTTCCTGAAGCCTGAATGAGGAGGTAGGGGTGGCGGGGGAGGGCAAAAACCAGTTTCAAGGATTTTTAAAAAGCCTATCGGTTAATAGATTGATTGTTATTGATTTTCAAAAATAACGTTCTGCACTGAAAACCAATAGTGCAACACTAGTATACCAAACAAGTAAAAGTAATTCGGGTGAGGGGCTCAAACTATGAGTATCAAACAGTATCAGACTGTGGTAAGATGTAATTAAGTCAAAGATGCTTTGATTGACGTGTAGTTGATTTACAATGTTGTGTTAATTTCTGCTGGACTGCAAAGTGATTCTTTATACATACATATACGTTCTTTTTTCTATTTTTTCCATTTTTCCATTATGGTTTATCACAGGATATTGAATCTAGTTTCCTGTGCTATATGGTAGGATCTTATTGTTTATCCATTCTACTAATATATGTAATAGCTTGCATCGGCCAACCCCAAACTACCAATCTGTCCTTCTGCTACCCTCCTTCCCCCTTGGCAACCACAAATCTGCTCTCTATGTCTGAGTCTGTTTCAGTTTCACAGATAAGGTTTATTTGTGTCATATTTTAGATTCCACATACAAGTGACATACAATATTTGCCTCTCTCTGTCTGACTTATTTCACTTAGCGTAATACCCTCCAAGTCCATTTGTGTTTCTGCAAATGGCATTATTTTGTTCTTTTTTCTAGTTGAATACTATTCCATTGTATACAGGTACCTTCTTTAAGGGGTGTACTTTAGAGTGGAGGAATAGATAGACTGTACAACTTTCAAGCAACTTTTCACAAGCGTCCTCCAATGGGAATTAGGATTCTCTAAGATTTATTTATATAACATTATATTAGGGAAGGGAGAAGGCAATGGCACCCCACTCCAGTACTTTTGCCTGGAAAATCCCATGGACAGAGGAGCCTGGTAGGCTGCAGTCCATGGGGTCGCTAAGAGTTGGACACGACTGAGCGACTTCGCTTTCACTTTTCACTTTCATGCATTGGAAAAGGAAATGGCAACCCACTCCAGTGTTCTTGCCTGGAGAATCCCAGGGACTGGGGAGCCTGGTGGCTGCCGTCTATGGGGTCACACAGAGTCGGACACGACTGAAGTGACTTAGCATAGCATAGCATATTAGGGAAGAACTTTTTGTATTCTTTTGCAAATTAATCACTAAAGGGATGTTGCCAACAAGCTTAATACATACTGACCTATTTCTAGGAACCCTGCCTTCCAGGTAATAAGTATTATGCTAAAAGAATTTTGTTCAGCTCACAGAAAGCATCCTGACCAGGCCCACCGGTGAACGACTGCAGAGAAGAAGAAATTATCCTCCAGGGGCTGACGGGAACCAGGAAGTGTTTGACTCTACTCCCTCCCTTCTAGAGAACCCTGAATTCTAACTCAGGCAAGATCGTTCTTTGAGGGCACAAGTCCAGTATCTTCTAAGTTTGCTAACTTTCTGAATAAAGTGTTAGTCCTTGCTTGCTAGACCTTGCCACAGCAACTTATCTCTCGATTTACTGGCCTGCTGTGTGGCAAGCAGTAAGAGCTTGGATTTGGTAACAAGTTTTGGTGAGCCGTCCAGGGACCTTTCTGCTCGTGGCCAACTGACCTCAGTTGGAGAATTCTGGGGTAAGTTCCTAGCAGTTTCAGGGACCACTTGTCTTGAGGATCTTCCCTTCAGAATTCACCAAAGTGACACTGGCTGCCCCAGCACTTCGCAGTTGGAGCAAAGAATCCTTTGGACTCCGACAGGTTCCATCCAGTAGGGTAAGTCACTCTGGTGCACACAGCTAGAAACTATTTTCCCTCTGTTTGGGGCTTTTTCTCCAGAACAAACCTATTTGTTTTGTATTTAAGTTGGGTACCCTGCTGAAGAGAAGAAAGAGTTGTTGGACTTTCACCTGACTGGTGAACCAGTTCATTTCTTTGGATGTTAGTATTTCTGTGTGCCGTTTGTGTTTTGTCTTGAATTTCTATCTTTAAAAATGGGGAATGTTTAAACCATCCTTAAAGAAAGCCGTCTAATCACGTTTTAAGGGGTCTGAGGACAGCTATGAACCCAGGGGTGAGAGGAAGATGATATTTATTGTACCAATGTGTGGCCACAACACCTATTAGGATCTCCACAGAGGGGCTGGGCAGGTTGTCCTGGGACCCTGTGCGCCAGGTGCTGCTGCCCTTGCTGTGTTAATTATGTCATTGATGGTCTCCTGTGTCACGGGTGCGTGCAAAACTCCAAGACCAAGCTTGAGGGTTTATTTAGGATTTTCTATTTAGGTTTAGGTTTTTAAAGTTCATTAGGTTTTTAAGTTTTTAAGTTTCATTTTGTTTGGTACTATTTCTTCATTGATAGCCAAATCAGTTTTGTGATACTTAAAACTTTTACTGATGTCAAATGGAGGAAAGGAACAAGGAAAAAACCTGTCTGTTCTTGTCCAAGAGTGGGACATTCCAAGGAAGAAGAGAAAGTTTCCATTTGGCTCTGAAAATCACCAAAAGCTATAAATAGAAATAGAATTGTCTTTTCTATAAATATATGAAAGGCTCTAGCCATCTAAACAGATGACTTACTTGCCAGAAACCCAATTTTAATCCAGTCTCTTTTGTAACTGGTGGGTTTTACATTGTTGTACCCAGTTCATGGCTAAAATTTTGGAATGGGAACTATGAGGTCCCTGTGTCTGTACATGTGTTATGGTGGCATTCCCAATAATAATTTGTCAACTCTATTTAATTAGCTTAAAGAAAATTAAGTGCTTATATAAATACTCAAGCTAAAAGAAACTGGCCACAATGAGTTTGAGGTTCATGTGATCTAGGAAATATTCAGTATTAATATCTAGTGTTAGCATAGGCTTGTTGGTTTGATACAGATGTGCATTTAGTCATCAACATTAAGTAAAATACTTTTAATGTACCTAGGCTTATTAGAAATCAAACACAACCTTATTATTCCTGTTACAAAAGCTTTTAATTAAAATAGAGGTAAATGAAGAGTTTTGGATAAACTCCGTGGGAATAATGGTTTGGGAATATCTATCAAAAAGAGTCTCTCCAGATTTTCATAACTTGAAACTAAGCTAAGTTCTAAAATAAGATTAAACATAATTGAAAAATAAATCTTAAAAGTGGCACAAAACCTGAATTTGTTCTCTTAAGAGGACAGAGGTTTCTTAAAATATTGAACTGCTTTTGTATATGTGCTGCCGAAGCGAGCACATTGAACTGCTTTTGGTAATAGATTGTGAGTTTCTTTAAGTGATCTGTATTTGCCGTTGAGATCTTTTATCACTGGTTAAAACTTTTTAATATTTTTGACAAGCTTCCCAAAGATCAAGTTCTAAGTGGAGTTCATTTGACCTCTGGCTAACTTTGGGAGTTCCTGGAGGGTCCCTGGAACATCTCAAATTGCTTTCTCTCTCAGAGAGAAGAATATTAAACTAAGTGAGCTTATTTGGTTGAGTTGTTTAATTGCATAGGAGGCATTGTCAAATGAGTGGTAATAAAACTTCTCAGATTGTATTACATGGATAATTTTTTTCTTCTCTTTGGCTGTGCTGGGTCTTCATTGCTGTGCGTGGGCTTTCTCTAGTTGCATCAAGTGGGGGCTGTTCTTTGTGGTGCGTGGGCTTCTCATTGTGGTGGCTTGTCTTATTGCAGGCTCTAGACCATGCAGGTTCTGTTGTTGTGACTCGCAGTCAGTACTTGCAGCTCGAAGTTGTGGCACACAGGTTTAGTTGCCCCCCTGGCATGTGAAATCTTCCCGAAAGGGATCCAGCCCACATCCCCTGCATTGGCAGGCAGATTCTTAACCACTGAACCACCAGGGAAGTCTGGGTAAATGTTATTAATACACACATTCTAGAAATTTATATGGAACTTCTAAAATTCTGGTATATCCTGGAAATGGTATAAGTCATTAATTATCTTAAATTGTTTGTCATGGCAGTAATCAAGTTTCTGTTCAATTACATTGTAATCTCCATTGGTTGGTGCCAAAGCAAAAAGGGCATCCTTTTAATAGATCAATTGCTAGCTTTGGTTTTACAGTAGCTTTCAAATGACTATAGCTATTTTGTGAAGAAACAGGGAAGAATGGTGAAATCCTTTATGTGCAAGCATTTATACAATTATCAGAGAAAAGAAGGGAATGAAAATGATGATCTGTTGCTTCAGACCTTAACTTCTCTGGCTGTTAAGCCAATATATCCACCCCTTCTCTCAGTTCTGCTCCTATCCAGTTCCAGTTCCTGACACAGAGGAGTAGGACTTCCCCTCCTTATAGAGGTCAATTAGAAAATTCTGTGTTAGTTTCTGAGTCACTGGGACTTGGTCTGATATCGCCATCTAAGACCCGACAGGGCACCCAATTTGGGCCAAGAGCCACTTTCCAGACCTGGCAATTTCCCTTGCACCAATATCTCTTATGGGGCCTAAAAGCAAACAACTAGCCAGCTGGGTTTATCTTTAGTTGGAAATACTGCAACCCTCCTTATACGTATCTTCTACACCTGAAGCCCACTTGGCAGAACCCACAGCTGACCCAAATTAGAACCCCAGTGAGGGAAGAATGCCCTTATTCAAGCATTACTTATTAGTGCATCTTGGCAGGGCTCTGAAAACAAAAACCAGAGCAAGAGTTTAAACAAAATTCAAGAAATTCTGCAAAACAAATGAAGACCTTTCTGAATTTTTGGAAGGAACTTATCAGGGCTACAGATGTCATACTGACGCAGGTCCCAAGGCCCCTGAAAATGTTAGAGTGGGAAATTTGACCTTTTTGGGCAAAATGCCTCAGGTATCAAGAACAAGTTGCAGAAATTAGATGGTACCTTTAGAATGAACCCTTCTCAATTGGTAGATGTTGCTTTTAAAAGTATTCAACAGAAAACAATAGAAGAAAGAAGAAGCAAGATGAAATGCCAAGTTTTTGGCAGCGGCACTGGATTCCCAGAGGCAAGGAACTGAAGAGGTAAGTGTTGAGGAAGGAACAATGTCTTACTGTAAGGAGGAGGAACAGAGGAAAACAGATTGCCCTCAGCTAAAGCAGAAGGCAACAATAAAAGACTTGAGCATCTTATGCAGGAGAAAGTGAGGAACCCTCTGAACGAAGAGGCCCAGGGCCTCCTTTGGGCTTGAGGTGCCTAATTCCCCACAGGAGCCCAGGGTAAAATGGACAGTGGGGAACAAGCTGATTAATGGATAGACCTCACCCTGAAGTTTTTCACTGGAATATCTTGACATCAGAGTTCCACCAGAACGCGTTAAGCCTATAGCTGGAGCTCATGAAAATCCCCAAAAAGGAGACAAGAGCCCTCTCCCCCCAGGGTCTTAAAAATAACCTAAAGACTGCTGTCAGACCTCCCCAGACACAACACAGAGGAACCTGTCCCGCCAAGGACTGAAAACTAGACTTTACTAAGATGCCTTGGATCGCAAGAAACTTCAGACAACCCGTTAGTGTTTGTGTGGGCACATTTTTAGAATGAGTGAAAGCATACCCCCCCGGACAAAAAAATCTCTGAGGTGGTTAAAGCCCTCTTAGGGAAACTATCCACTGATTTAGATT
This sequence comes from Bos indicus x Bos taurus, assembly GCF_003369695.1. Classification (NCBI taxonomy): domain Eukaryota; kingdom Metazoa; phylum Chordata; class Mammalia; order Artiodactyla; family Bovidae; genus Bos; species Bos indicus x Bos taurus. Next base: position 109,789,393 of record NC_040076.1, read on the forward strand.
AAGGCGTTAAAGCTACATTCAACCTGAAAAGCACAATCAACAGAAAAAGAAACTAAGGAAATGAGCCATACATTAAAAAGAGATGTCTCTAAATATATCAAGAGACTGATTTAACTTGGGATAAGGCCTTGCCAGTTGCTCTGCTATGAATCAATGGCTACCAGAAGCAGGCTTAAATTAAGGCCTATTAAAATATTGTATGGACCACTGGTGGTCCAGTGGTTAGGACTCTGTGTTTCTACTATAGCGGGGCCTAGGCTCTATTCCTGTGTTGGGGAACTAAGACCCTGCAAGCCACATGGCATGGCTAAAATAAGATAAATAATAGAATAATTAATAAAATAAAGTAATAAAGTAAAATAAAATAATAAAATAAAATATTGTATGGTAAGCCATTCAAGGTGTCTGCCCAGGCAGGAGAATCTATAAATGCTAAAAAACCTAGCAGTTGCCAGTTAAAAGTTTGAACACTACACTCAGCTCTGTTCATGGGTAAGCTAAAATAACTTTGTTTAGTTCACAGGTGCTGAAGCCCACCTGAGAATGACTGTAAGGAGGAAGAAATTAGCACATCCCTTCAGAGGCTAATGGGAAACAGGAAGTGTTTGACTTTACTCTCTCCCCTTTTAGTGTAAAAGAAGCATGAATTTCAACTTGGGCAAGATTATTCTCTAGGGGCATGAGTCCACAATCTCCTTGGTTTGCTGACTTTTCTAATGAGTCACTGTTTCTTCCCCCACAGCTTTCCTCTCAATTTATTAGCCTGTAGTGCAGAGAGCAGTAAAAGCTTGGGCTCATTAACAGTACTTCCATATTTCAGATATCTGCTTCCAAAAAGCATAAAAGTTCTGAAGGTTTTGTCTTTAAGTGGAAGCCCTTTGAGAAACATGAGGTGGTCTGCCAAAATGAAAAAGCCATTATAGAAGTTATGATCATTTAGGTGTCTGTCACCACTAACTAGGGCTTCCCAGGTGGCTCAGTGGTAAAGAATCTGCCTGCCGATGCATGAGACATGGGTTCTATCCCTGGGTCAGAAAGATCCCCTGGAGAAGGAAATGGCAACTCACTCTCGGAAATTCCATGGACTAAGGAGCCTGTGGGCTACAGTCCAGGTGGTCTCAGTCAGGCACGGCTGAGTGACTGACCTTGCATACACACCACTAAGCCCAGGCGTTTGTTTTACATTTCAGATCCCTGGAAAGGACAGGCTTGGAGTGGTGGTGAGGGTGTAGGTTGAAAGTTCAAAGGCTACTGAGGTTACAGTGAGTAGCAAAGCAGAGTACCTCCACTTCAATTACAAAGTTCAAGAAGGCAAGAAACCCCCTGAAGACGGAATTGAAACAGCAGATGCCTCAGAGCTCTGACTGCTGACAATGCTGAAAACATGAAGAGACTCCGTTTTCTGTCTGGATTGTTATGGAGCAGACACTCTCGGTTTATACCCTCCAGGGGAGATGGAGAGATGCTTTCTGTAAATAAGAATGAGTGACTTGAAGGTGATCTGTTTAAATAGTCAGCTTGGGTTGTCCTTACCTCTCAGGAAAACAAGCAGCCCCATACAGCTGAATGTCTTTTGGTGTTATTAAGGAGAATGACACCAGGGCTGTGAAGTTAGTCACTGACTTTACATCTATATGTACCTGTTTTATCTTGTTTTGCAAATACTGTTTGGCTTCTTGTTTGTTTGTTTGTTTTTTAATAAATCGAAGATCTGTGGCAACCCTGCATCAAGCCAGTAATTTTTCTAGCAGCATTTGCTTCCTTCCTGACTTTGTCACATTTTGGTAATTCTTGCACTATTTCAAACCTTTTCATTATTTGTTATGGTGAGCTGTGATGTTACTATTGTAACACCTATCCACTGATGTTACTACTATAATTGTTTGAGGGCACCACAAACTGTACCCATGTCAGATGACAAACTTAATCAATAAATATTTGTGTTCTGACTGCTCCACCAACAAGCCTTTCTCCATCTCTCTCCCTTTACTAGGGCCTTCCTATTCCCTGAGGCACAATAATACTGAGATCAGGCCAATTGTAACCCTTTTAATGGCATCCAGGTGTTCAAGTGAAAGTCACACATCTCTCACTTTAAGTCAAAAACTAAAAATGATTAAGTTTAATGATTAAGCTTAGTGAGGAAGGCATGTCAAATGCTGAGACAGGTCAAAAGCTGGACCTCTTGCACCAAACAGTTAACCAAATTGTAAATGCAAAGGAAAAGTTCTTGAAGGGAATTAAAAGTGCTACTCCAGTGAACACATGAATGATTAGAAAGCAAAACAGCCTTATTGCTTAGATGGAGAAAGTAATAGTGGTTTGGACAGAAGATCAAGCCAGCCACAAAATTGCCTTAAACCAAAGCCTAATCCAGAGCAAAGCTGTGCTGCTGCTGCTAAGTTGCTTCAGTCGTGTGCGACTCTGTGCGACCCCACAGACGGCAGCCCACCAGGCTCCGCCGTCCCTGGGATTCTCCAGGCAAGAACACTGGAGTGGGTTGCCATTTCCTTCTCCAATGCATGAAAGTGAAAAGTGAAAGTGAAGTTGCTGAGTAAGTGTCCGACTCTTCGTGACCCCATGAACTGCAGCCTACCAGGCTCCTCCGTCCACAGGATTTTCCAGGCAAGAGTACTGGAATGGGTTGCCATTGCCTTCTCTGAGAGCAAGGCTGTAGTTCTCTTCAATTCTTTGAAGGCTGAGCGATCAGGAAGCTGTAGAAGAAAATCTAACAGAGGTTGGTTAATTAGATTTAAGGAAAGAAGCCATTTCCACATCATGAAAGTTCAGGATGAAGCAACAAGTGCTGAATGGAGGTGGCTACACTAAACAACAGCCTTATATACAAAAGCGATGCCATCTAAGACTTTCATAGCTTGAGAGGAGAAGTCAATGCCTGGCTTCAAAACTTCAAAGGACAGGCTGATTCTTCTTGTTAAGGGCTTATGCAGCTGGTGATTTTAAATTGAATCCAGCACTCCTTACCATTCTGAAAATCCTAGGCCCTTAAGAATTGTGCTTAATTTACTCTGATTCTGCCTCTGCCCATAAATGGAACAGTAAAGCCTAGATGACAGCACATTTGTTAACATGATTTGCTGAATATTTTAAGCCTGCTGTTGAGACTTACTGCTCAGGAAAAAAGAAAAAAAAGACCCCTTTCAAAATATTACTGCTCACTGACACTACACCTGGTCACCCATGAGCTCTGGTGGAGAGGTTGTTGCTTAGTTGGTAAGTCGTGTCTCTTTGCAACCCCATGGACAATAGCATGCCAGGCTCCTCTGTCCTCCACTGTCTCCCAGAGTTTGGTCAAATTCATGTCTATTGAGTCAGTGATGCTATCTGACCATCTCATCCTCTTCTGTCCCCTATTGAGACTAGTTGATGCCTGCAAACAGAACATCCATTCTGCAGCCCATGAATCAAGGAGTAATTTTGACTTATTATTAATAGTTAATAATACATTTTATAATGCTATAGCTGTCATAGGTAGTGATTGCTCTGATGGATCTGAGGAAAGCTAATTGAAAACCTTCTAGAAAGGAATCACATTTTAAATGCCATTAAGAACTATTCATGATTCATGGGAAAAGGTCAAAATATCAACATCAGCAGGAGTTTGGAAAAAGTTTATTCCAACCCTCATGGATGACTTTGATGGGTTCAAGACTACAGGGGAGGAAGTAATGCAGATGTGGAAATAGCAAGAGAACTAAAATTGGAAGTGGAGCATGAAGATGTGACCGAATTGCTGCAAGCTCATGATAAAACTATTTGTTTTGTATTTTGGCTGCACTAGGTCTTCGTGCTTGAGGACATCTCTAGTTGAGGTGCACAGGCTTAGTTGCCCCATGGTATGTGGAATCTCTTAGTTCCCCGACCAGGAATGGAACCCACAACCCCTGCATTGGAAGGTGGATTCTTAACCACTGGAGCCCCAGGGAAGTCCCTGACAAAATTTTAATGGATGAGGAGTTGCTTTTTAGGGATGAGCAAAGAAAGTGATTTCTTGATATAGAATATACTCCTGGTGAGCATACTATGAAGATTATAGAAATGACAACAAAGGTTTTAGAATATTACATAAACTAAGTTAATAAAGAGGCAGCAGGGTGTGAGAGGATTGACTAATTTTGAAAGAAGGTCTACTGTGGGTAAAGGTTACTGAACAGCATTGCATGTAACAGAGAAATGGTTCATGACAGGAAGAGTCAATTAATGCATCAAACTTCATTGTCTCTTATTTTAAGAAATTGCCAGACACCACCCCAGCCTTCCCTGGTGGCTCAGGCAGTAAAGAATCTGCCTGTAATGTGGGAGGCCTGGGTTAAATCCCTGGGTCGGGAAGATCCCCTGGAGGAGGAAATGGCAACCCACTCCAGTATTCTTGCCTGGAGAATCCCATGGACAGAAGAGCCTGGTGGGCTACAATCCATGGAATCACAAAGAGTCAAACACAACTGAGTGACTAACACATAGCTGTGCCTTTAGCAACCACCACCCAGATCAGTCAACAGCCGTCAACATCAAGGCAAGACGCTTCACCAGCAAAAAGATTAAAACTTGCAGAAGGCTCAATGAAGGTTAGCACTTTTTTAGCAATAAAGTATTTTTTAATGAATTGTTTGTACATTGTTTTTTTTAGACATAATGCTATTGCACACTCAATATACTGCAGTATAGTGTAAACATAGCTGTTTATATGTATTGGGAAACCAAAAATTCTTGAGATTCACGTTATTGCAATATTTTGTTTTGGTGCGGTGGTCTGGAATCAAACATGCAATATCTCTGAGCTATGCCTGTATATCTGCATGCCAAAGTTTCAATATTAATATTTCACCTATACAACTCCTTAACTCCACAAGTACTAATATTTGAAAGGATTTGTGAGTAGGTAGGCTAGGTGGAGGTAATGAAGATAATGGCAACGTCCTTCAAAAAGTCCTTGACACAACATACCCTGGACCCTGCAGCAGGCCACCGCCAACCCACGTCTCCACCGGAGACTCCTACACGCTCACAGTTGGTGGGTCATCTGCTTGGCAGCTTATGCCACACCCAGGATTGCAGCACCCAGAGCCCCTGCCCCTGCGGGTCATAGTGGAGAGTTCTGACAAAACACAGTCCACTAGAGAAGGCAATGGCAAACTACTTCAGTATTCTTACCTTGAGAACCCCATGAACAGTATGAAAAGGGAAAAAGATAGAACACTGAAAGATGAACTCCCCAGGTCAGTAGGTGCCCAATATGCTACTGGAGAAGGATGGAGAAATAACACCAGAAAGAATGAAGAGACGGAGCCAAAGCCAAAACAACGCCCAGCTGTGGATGTGACTGGTGATGGAAGTAAAGTCTGATGCTGTAAAGAACAATATTGCATAGAAACCTGGAATGTTAGATCCAGGAATCAAGGTAGATTGGAGGTGGTCAAACATGAGACAGCAGGTGTGAACGTCATCCTTTTAGGAATCAGTGAACCAATATGGACTGGAATGGGTGAATTTAACACAGATGACCATTATATCTACTACTGTGGGCAAGAATCCCTTAGAAGAAATGGAGTAGCCCTTGTAGTCAACAAAAGAGTCCAAAATGCAGTACTTGGATGCAATCTCAAAAATGACAGAATGATCTCTGTTTGTTTCCAAGGCAAACCATTCAATATCACAGTATTTCAAGTCTATGCCCCAACCACTAATGCTGAAAAGCTAAAGTTGAATGCTTCTGTGAAGACCTACAAGACTTTCTAGAAGTAACACCCAAAAAAGATGTCCTTTTCATTATAGGGGACTAGAATGCAAAAGTAGGAAGTCAAGAGATATCTGGAGTAACAGGTAAATTTGGCCTTAGTGTACAAAATGAAGCAGGGCAAAAGCTAACAGAGTTTTGCCAAGAGAACGCACTGGTCATAGCAAACACCCTCTTCCAACCAACACAAAAGAAGACTCTACACATAGACATCACCAGATGGTCAATACCGAAATCACGTTGATTATATTCTTTGCAGCCAAAGATAGAGAAGCTCTATACAGTCAGCAAAAACAAGACTGGGAGCTGACTGTGGCTCAGATCATGAACTCCTTATTGCCAAATTCAGACTGAAATTGAAGAAAGGAGGGAAAACCACTAGACCATTTAGGTATGACCTAAACCAAGTCCCTTATGATTATACAGTGGAAGTAACAAATAGATTCAAGGGATTATATCTAATAAACAGAGTGCCTGAAAAACTATGGACAGAGGTTCATGACATTGTACAGGAGGCAGTGATCAAGACAATCCCAAGAAAAGGAATGCAAAAAGGCAAAATGATTGTCTGAGGAGGGCTTACAAATAGCTGAGAAAAGAAGAGAAGTGAAAGGCAAAGGAGAAAAGGAAAGATACATCCATTTGAATACAGAGTTCCAAAGAATAGCAAGGAGAGATAAGAAAGCCTTCCTCAGTGATCAATGCAAAGAAATAGAGGAAAACAATATAATGGGAAAAGCTGGAGATCTCAAGAAAATTAGAGATACCAAGGGAATATTTCATGCAAAGGTGGGCACAATAAAGGACAGAAATGGTATGGAGCTAACAGAAGCAGAAGATATTAAGAAGAGGTGGCAAGAATACACAGAAGAGCTATACGAAAAAAATCTCCATGACCCAGATAACCACAATGGTGTGATCACTCACCTAGAGCCAGACATCCTGGAATGTGAAGTCAAACGGACCTTAGGAAGCATCACTACAAGCAAAGCTAGTGGAGGTGATAGAATTCCAGTTGAGCTATTTCAAATCCTAAAAGATAATGCTGTAAAAGTGCTGCACTCAATATGCCAGCAAATTTGGAAAACTCAGCAGTGGCCACAGGGCTGGAAAAGGTCAGTTTCATTCCAATGCCAAAGAAATGCAATGCCAAAGAATGTTCAAACTAACACACAGTTGCACTCATCTCACACACTAGCAAAGTAATTCTCAAAAGTCTCCAAGCCAGGGTTCAACAGTATGTGATCCGTGAACTTCCAGATATTCAAGCTGGATTTAGAAAAGGCAGAGAAATCATAGATCAAATTACCAACATCCATTGGATCATCGAAAAAGCAAGAGAGTTCCAGAAAACATCTACTTCTTTTTTATTGATTATGCCAAAGCCTTTGACTGTGTAGATCACAACAAATTATGGATAATTCTCAAAGAGATGGGAATACCAGACCACCTGATCTGCCTCTTGAGAAATTTGTATGCAGGTCAGGAAGCAACAGTTAGAACTGGACATGGAACAACAGACTGGTTCCAAATAGGAAAAGGAGTACGTCAAGGCTGTATATTGTCACCCTGTTTATTTAACTTATATGCAGAGTACATCATGAGAAACACTGGACTGGAAGAAACACAAGCTGAAATCAAGATTGCCTGGAGAAATATCAATAACCTCAAATATGCAGATGACACCACAAAAAAAAAAAAAAAACTCAACATTCAGAAAACTAAGATCATGGCATCTGGTCTCATCACTTCATGGGAAATAGATGGGGAAACAGTGGAAACAGTGTCAGACTTTATATTTTGGGGCTCCAAAATCACTGCAGATGGTGACTGCAGCCATGAAATTAAAAGACGCTTGCTCCTTGGAAGAAAAGCTGTGACCAACCTAGACAGCATATTAAAAAACAGAGACATTACTTTGCCAACAAAAGTTCATCTAGTCAAAGCTATGGTTTTTCCAGTGGTCATGTATAGATGTGAGAGCTGAACTATAAAGAAAGCTGAGTGCTGAAGAATTGATGCTTTTGAACTGTGGTGTTGGAGAAGACTCTTGAGAGTCCTGTGGACTGCAAGGAGATCCAACCAGTCCATCCTAAAGGAGATCAGTCCTGAATATTCATTGGAAGGACTGATGCTGAAACTGAAGCTCCAGTACTTTGGCCACGTGATGCAAAGAACTGACTCATTAGAAAAAGTCTTGATGCTGGGAAGGATTGAAGGCAGAAGGAGAAGGGGACGACAAAGGATGAGATGGTTGGATGGCATCACTGACTCAATGAACATGAGTTTGAGCAAGCTCTGGGAGGACAGGGAAGCCTGGCGTGCTACAGTTCATGGGGTCGCAAAGAGTCGGACACGACTAAGCAACTGAACTGAGGCTATTATTTATTATGAAATTATTCAGAATAGAAAGACCTGTAAACAATAATGAAATGAACCTCCTGTAACTACTTCTCTTAAGAAAAAAGCATTGCAAATGGATTTGAAGCTTTCTGTGTATCTCCTCTCCAAATGTAATTCATTCTCTACTTTACACAAGTAGCTATCCTGAATTTGGTAATTATGATTCAAATGCATTTCTACACATTTACTACATATATATAACCATACTATTGTTTTGTACTGTATATATTTAAACTTTACATAATAATATTGTAATGAATGCTGTAATATTGCATGAATATTCATGCTGTAATATTGCATGAATATTTTAGGTGTTATGTGTGAGACATCTATCTTGATGTATTTATCGCTAGTCAATTTTCAGTGCTGTATATTACTCCCTTGCATATCATTTCAATTTTTTACCTTTCTTCTGGATGATGGTTGTTTCTTGTCTTTGTGGTGACAAAAAATATGAAAATATTGAGTTTTTGTGTACAAAATTTTTGGCTGATGATTCTCAAAGTATGGTCAAACAGACCCCTCATGGGCCCAAGACTCTGTCAGGCAATCCATGAGGTCAAAACCATTTTCATAATAATACAGAGACATGCTTACTTTTTCCATTGTGTTGAGATTTGCACAACTGGTATAAAAGCAAGGCAGGCAAAACAACCGGTGTCTTACACAAACCAAGGTGGCACCACCAGTGGTCATTATATTCTTTACTACTTCACTAGGGGTTTAAAAACATTACTTAAGAATATTACTTTCTTAAATGTCAACTCGATAAAGGACAGAAATGGTATGGACCTAACAGAAGCAGAAGATATTAAGAAGAGATGGCAAGAATACACAGAAGAACTGTACAAAAAAGATCTTCACGACCCAGATAATCATGATGGTGTGATCACTGACCTAGATCCAGACATCTTGGAATGTGAAGTCAAGTGGGCCTTAGAAAGCATCACTACAAACAAAGCTAGTGGAGGTGATGGAATTCCAGTTGAGTTATTCCAAATCCTGAAAGATGATGCCGTGAAAGTGCTGCACTCAATATGCCAGCAAATTTGGAAAACTCAGTAGTGGCCACAGGACTGGAAAAGGTCAGTTTTCATTCCAATCCCATAGAAAGGCAATGCCAAAGAATGCTCAAACTACTGCACAATTGCACTCATCTCACACGCTAGTAAAGTAAAGCTCAAAATTCTCCAAGCCAGGCTTCAGCAATATGTGAACCATGAACTTCCTGATGTTCAAGCTGGTTTTAGAAAAGGCAGAGGAAGCAGAGATCAAATTGCCAACATCTGCTGGATCATAGAAAAAGCAAGAGAGTTCCAGAAAAACATCTATTTCTGCTTTATTGACTATGCCAAAGCCTTTGACTGTGTGGATCGCAATAAACTGTGGAAAATTCTGACAGAGATGGGAATACCAGACCACCTGATCTGCCTCTTGAGAAATTTGTACGCAGGTCAGGAAGCAACAGTTAGAACTGGACATGGAACAACAGACTGGTTCCAAATAGGAAAAGGAGTACGTCAAGGCTGTATATTGTCACCCTGTTTATTTAACTTATATACAGAGTACATCATGAGAAAGGCTGGACTGGGAGAAACACAAGCTGGAATCAAGATTGCCAGGAGAAATATCAATAACCTCAGATATGCAGATGACACCACCCTTATGGCAGAAAGTGAAGAGGAACTCAAAAGCCTCTTGATGAAAGTGAAAGTGGAGAGTGAAAAAGTTGGCATAAAGCTCAACATTCAGAAAACGAAGATCATGGCATCCGGTCCCATCACTTCTTGGGAAATAGATGGGGAAACAGTGGAAACAGTGTCAGACTTTATTTTTCTGAGCTCCAAAATCACTGCAGATGATGACTGCAGCCATGAAATTAAAAGACGCTTACTCCTTGGAAGGAAAGTTATGACCAACCTAGATAGCATATTCAAAAGCAGAGACATTACTTTGCCAACAAAGGTTCATCTAGTCAAGGCTATGGTTTTTCCTGTGGTCACGTATGGATGTGAGAGTTGGACTGTGAAGAAGGCTGAGCGCCGAAGAATTGATGCTTTTGAACTGTGGTGTTGGAGAAGACTCTTGAGAGTCCCTTGGACTGCAAGGAGATCCAACCAGTCCATTCTGAAGGAGATCAGCCCTGGGATTTCTTTGGAAGGAATGATGCTAAAGCTGAAACTCCAGTACTTTGGCCACCTCACGCGAAGAGTTGACTCATTGGAAAAGATTCTGATGCTGGGAGGGATTGGGGGCAGGAGGAGAAGGGGACGACAGAGGATGAGATTGCTGGATGGCATCACTGACTCGATGGACGTGAGTCTGAGTGAACTCCGGGAGTTGGGGATGGACAGGGAGGCCTGGTGTGCTGCGATTCATGGGGTCACAAAGAGTCAGACACGACTGAGCGACTGATCTGATCTGATCTGAAACGTCAACTGTTTCATCCTCATCTATTTAATGTTCTGTGTGTCACAATGGAAAGTAAGCACAAAGTACTGTGTTGTGTGCCCGAGTGCAATAGTGTCTCAAGGAAAAGCGCTTGTGCAATTGTTCGAGTTGCAAGCTGAACAAGAATTTTTCTTCGTGGAATATTTTTATTTGAAAGAATAACTGGCAGACAAACCATGATTATTTCAGTCTTGGGTGTTTGACAGACATTTTATCAAAAATTGATGATGTGAGTTTTGAATCAAATATTCAGATTCTTGAAAACTTGAATCCAGTTATAACCTTAGCAACTTCTCAGTATTTCAAGATTTCTCTGAAGAAATGGGCGGTGATTTTTTTATACTGTATAATGTAATTAAATATATCAACACTTGAAAAATCTGTGTAACTTGGTAATCCAATATTTTCTAAATGACCAATACGAAATGTTACAAAATGACCCATGGGTTTAAAAAAAAAAAAGTCCCTTCAAAGCACAAGATAGACCATAAGATTTTTTTAATTACTTATTGATTTATTTTTGGCTGCACTGGTTCTTGCTTTGTGTGGGCTTTCTCTAGTTGCAACGAGGAGGGGCCACTCTCTAGTTGTACTGTGCCGACTTCTCACTGCAGTGCTTCTCTTGTGTTGGGCTGTAGGCTCAGTAGTTGTGGCACATGGGCTTAGTTGCCCCGAAGCCTGTGGCATCTTTCCAGACCAGGGATCAAGCTCATGTCCCCTGCATTGGCAGGCAGATTGTTAACCACTGGACCACCAGGGAAGTCCTAGGCCATAGATTTTTTAATGGAGTACAAGTTTGTTGACAAAGTTTCAAATTCCTAATTTCAACTGACCTTTAAAACACTACCATTTGTTTAATTTGGAGTATAGTATCAAAGAAGGAAAGCCACAGTTATCTGAAAATACTCCTCCCTTTTCTGATTCCATCTCTGTGTGTCTATTTTCTTCATATACTTCAATGAAAACAATATACCACTATAGACTGAATACAGAAACAAACACCAGCTGTCTTCTATTAACTCGACCTAGAGATATTTCCAGAAATATAAAACAATGCCATCTTATCACTAAAATTTTTGGAAAATATAATCATTTTGTAAAAATATGTTATTTATGTTAATGTAAAAGGCTTATTACTGCTTTTTAAATAACTTAATGTATTTTTTTAATTCCTCATCTTTATTTTCTAATACAGTAAATACTAATAGGCAATATTCACATAAACAAATGGTCTTTGGTATCCTTGATGATTTTTCAAGATTTTAAAAGGTCCTGGGGCCAACCACTATCCTGGGTCAAGGATATAAACAAGAGTAGAATTGCTAGATAGTGTTTTATCTTTGCTAAATAGATATTTCCAAATTATTCTCTGAAATCATTGCATCAATTTAAACTCTTACTTGCAGCATTTCAGATTGTCCATTGCTCGCATCCTTCTCAGCATTTTGGAATTATTTCAAACTTAAGTATTTACTATTTCTAATAGAAGGAAATGGCAACCCACTCCAGTATTCTTATCTGAAAAATTCCATGGACAGAGGACCCTGGTGGGTTACTGTCCATGGGGTCACAAAAGAGTCAGAAGTGACTCAGCGACTAAAAAACAACAACAACAATAAGTGCTAAAGTAGTGATGGGGAGTTAATGCACTTTCCATGTATTTATTGGCTCTACGGGCTTTCTCTTCTTTGAAATTTCTGGTTACACTATTTGCCCATTCCTCTACTAAGTTGTCTTTTCACAAGAAATTTTAGGGGCTCTTTACATTTTCCAGGCATGTATCCTAGTTGGTTTCTTTTTTTGCTTTTCAATATTTCTCATTTAAAATCCATTTGTTAAAGATTATATAAAATGCATAATAGTTATGGGTAACATTGATGCAAAAACTCCTTCTATAATTAATTTCCCAGAGTACCAGTTGACTTATTACAAAAAAATCTTTTCATGAACTTCCCTGTTTTAAAACCTTTTACTGATTTTCATTGTATGACATCTAGGCCACCCACTGTTGGATACCACTTATCTTTTCAGACTCATTTCCTAGAATGCTCTTTCAGAAAGCATGTGATTTAGTCCAGAATTTTCCAAACATTTTTGGTCACATGACACTTTGTTTTTAACTATTATAGTGACAAAACACTAGTACAGGCACAGAATAAAAGGCTGTTTTTAATTAAGGAGAGAAATATAACTGATTTAATTATATTAAAAATATATTTGAAATTTGATGTATGATTTTATTTTTTTTAACTTTTATATTGGAGTATAGTAATGTACAATGTTGCATTAATTTCAAGTATACAGCTAAATAATTCAGTTACTCATATACATATGAAAGTGAAAGAGTTAATTGCTCAGTCGTGTCCAGCTCTTCATGACCCCATGAACTGTAGCTCACCAAGCTCCTCTATCCACGGAATTCTCCAGGCAAGAATACTGGAGTGGGTTGCCATTCCCTTCTCTAGAGAATCTTCCCAACCCAGGGATCCAACCTGGGTCTCCTGTATTGCAGGCAGATTCTTCACCACCTGAGCTACCTGGGAAGCTCATATACATATATCCATTCTTTTTCAGATTCTTTTCCCATATAGGTTATTACAAAATATTGAATAGGGTTCCCTGTTCTATATAGTAGGTCATTATTATCTATTTCATATATAGTAATGTATAAATTATGTTACTTATATGTTAATATAATGTTATATGTTAATCCTAAACTAATTTATCTCTCCCTCCCACCAACATTTCCCCTTTGGTAATCATAAGTTTATTTTTGAGTCTATGAGTCATTTCTGTTTTGTTAAAAAGTTTGTATAAATTTTTTTCAGATTCCACTTACAAGTGATGTCATAGGATATTTGTCTGTGTGTAATTTACTTAGTATAATAGTCTCTAGGTCCATCCATTTTGTTGTAGATGGCAATATTTCATTCTTTTTATGGCTGAGTAATATTCATTTTAATATATGTTTCACATCTTCTTTGTCCACTCCTCTGTCAATGGACATTGAAGTTGCGTCCATGTCTTGGCTATCATAAATAGTGCTGCAATGAACATTGGGGTACATGTATCTTTTGAAGTTATGGTCTTCTCTGGATGTATGCTCAGGAGTGGGATTGCTGGATCATATGCTTGTTCTACTTTTAGTTTTTTAAGGAACCTCCATACTGTTATCCACAGTGATTGTGCAAATTTGCATTCCCACCAACAGTGTAGAAGGTTTTCCTTTTCTCCACACGCTCCCCAGCATTTATTGTTTGTAGACTTTTTGATGATGGCCATTCTGACCAGTGTGAGGTGATACCTCTTTGTGGTTGCTTTGGTTTTTTTGTTGCTGTTTTTTGTTCTGTTTTGTTTTTTGCCATGCAACTTATGGGATCTTCCCTGGTGGCTCAGAGGTTAAAGCGTCTGCCTTCAATGCAGGAGACCTGGGTTCGATCCCTGGGTCAGGAAGATCTCCTGGAAAAGGAAATGGCAACCCACTCCAGTATTCTTGCCTGGAGAATCCCATGGACAGAGGAGCCTGGTGGGCTACAGTCCACGGGGTCGCAAAGAGTCAGACACGACTGAGCAACTTCACTTCACTTATGGGATCTTAGTTCCCTTATCAGGGATTGAACCCAGGCCACAGCAGTGAAAGCATTGAGTCCCAACCACTGGACCACCAGGGAATCCCAACCTCATAGTAATTTTGATTTGTCTTTCTCTGATAATCAGTAATGTTGAATATCACTGCATGTGCTTTTTGGTCATCTGTATTTCTTCTTTGAAGGAATGTCTATTTAGATCTTCTGCCTATTTTTTTATTTGGTTTTTTGCTTTTGTGATATAGAGATACATAAGCTGTTTGTGTGTTTTGGAGATTAATCCCTGTTGGTTGCTTTGTTTACAAATATTTTGTCTCATTCTGTGGATTTTCTTTTCATTTTGTTTATGGTTTCCTTCACTATGCAAAATCTTTTAAGTTTTATTAGGTCCCATTTGTTTATTTTCATTTTTATTTTCATTGCTCTAGGAGACAGATCAAAAAAGATACTGTTGCTACATATGTTTGATATGCTGTTACATATCAAAAAAGTTATGTCAAAGAGTGTTCTGCCTATGTTTTCCTCTAAGAGTTTTATAGTATCCACTCTTACATTTATGTCTTTAACCCATTTTGAATTTATTTTTGTGTGTGGTGTTAGTGTTGTTTTTTAAATTTATTTATTTTTTAGTTGGAGGGGAATTGCTTTACAATGTCGTGTTGATTTCTGCTAAGCAATGTTCTAATTTCATTCTTTTACAGGTAGCTGTCTAGTTTTCCTAGCACTACTTATTGAAGAGACTGTCTTTTCTCCATTGTATATTCTTGCCTCCTATTTTGTAAATTAACTGACTATAGATATACAGGTTTATTTCTGTTCCATTGATCTATATTTCTGTTTTTGAGCCAGTACCATACTATTTTGATGACTGTAATTTTGTAGTATAACATGAAGTCAGGGAATCTGATTCCTCTAGTTCCATTTTTCTTTCTTAGGATTGCTTTGGCTATTCTGATTCTTTTATACAAATTTTTAAACTTTTTGTTCTAGTTCTGTGAAAATGCCATTCATAATTTGATAGGTATTGCACTGAATCTGTAAATTGCCATGGATAGAAATAGTCACTTTGGCAATATTTATTCTTCAATCCAAGTTCACGATATATCTTTCCATCTGATTGTGTCATCTTCAGTTTCTTTCATTAACATCTTAGTTTTCAGAGTACAGGTCTTTTGCCTCCTTAGGTAGGATTATTC
Organism: Bos indicus x Bos taurus; assembly: GCF_003369695.1. Lineage (NCBI taxonomy): Eukaryota > Metazoa > Chordata > Mammalia > Artiodactyla > Bovidae > Bos > Bos indicus x Bos taurus. The sequence goes on from NC_040076.1 coordinate 109,804,785, forward strand.
CTAGGTATTTTATTCTTCTTGATGAGATAGTAAATGGGATTTTTCCTTAATTTCTCTCATCTTTCATTGTTAAAGGAATGCAAGAGATGTCTCTATTAATTTTGTGTTCTGAAACTTTACCAAATCCATTGAGCTCTAATAGTTTCCTGTTAGCATTTTATCTATAGTTATCATGTCATCTGCAAAACAGTGAGTTTCTCTTCTTCTTTTCCAACTTGGATTCATGTTATTTCTTTTCTCCTCTGATTTCCATGGCTAGGACTTCCAAAACTATGTTGAATAAAAGTAGTAAGAGTAGGCATCCCTGTCTCATTTCTGATCTTAGAGGAAAATGCTGTCAGCTTTTCACCACTGAGAATGAGTTTGCTGTGGATTTGTCATATATGGCCTTTATTATGTTGAGGTAAGTTCCTCTATGCCCACATTCTGCAGGGATTTTATCATAAATGAGTGTTGAATTTTGTCAAACGCTTTTTCTGCATCTATTGAGATGATCATATGATTTTTACTCAATTTGTTAATGTGGTGTATCACACTGATTGATTTGTGAATATTGAAGAATGCTTGCATCCCTGGGATAAATCCTACTTGATCATAGTATATGATCCTTTTCGTGTATTGTTAGTTTCCTTTTGTTAGTATTTTATTGAGTATTTTTGCATCTATGTTCATCAGTGATATTGGCCTGTAATTTTCTTTTTTTGTTGTTTCTTTGTTTGGTTTTGGTGTCAGAGTGATGGTGTAGAATGAGTTCGGGAGTGTTCCTTCCTCTGCAGTTTTTTGGAAGAGTTTAAGGATAAGTATTAACTGTTCTCTAAATGTTTGATAGAATTCACCTATTAAGGACTTTTGTTTGTTGGGAGTAGTTTTAATCATAGTTTCAATTTTGGTATTTTTGATTGGTCTGTTCATATGTTCTATTTCTTCCTAGTTCAGTGTTGGAAGTTTGTACCTTGCTAAGAATTTGTCCATTTCTTCTAGGTTGTCCATTTATTGGTATATAGTTGTTTTTACTATGATCCTCTCTATTTCTGTGGTGTTAGTTGTAGCTTCTCTTTCATTTCTAATTGTATTGATTTGAGCTCTCTCCCTTTTTTTCTTGATGAATCTGGCTAAGGGTTTATCAGTTTTGTTTTATCTTTGCAAAGAACCAGCTTTTAGTTTCACTGGTCTTTTCTATTGTTTTCTTTATCTTTAAATTTTTAATTTTTTATTGAAATACAATTTACATACAATAAAACTTACATATCATAAGTCTCATTTATGAGTTTTGACAATTGTGTAAGCCCATTTTATCAATACCCAAAACAAGCTGTAAAATACTACTGCCATCCCAGAAAGTTCCTCGTGCTCCTCCATAGCAGCAACCTCCATATATTAAATTACTCTATTCAATAACTGTATGAATGAGATCATACAGTCTGTATTCCTTTGTGTCTAGCTTCTTCTCCCAATATATTTTTTAAGATACATTCATGTGATTATGCAGAGAAGGCAATGGCACCCCACTCCAGTACTCTTGCCTGGAAAATCCCATGGGTGGAGGAGCCTGGAAGGCTGAAGTCCATGGGGTCGCTGAGGGTCGGACATGACTGAGCAACTTCACTTTCACTTTTCACTTTCATGCATTGGAGAAGGAAATGGCAACCCACTCCACTGTTCTTGCCAGGAGGATCCCAGGGACAGGGGAGCCTGGTGAGCTGCCATCTATGGGGTCGCACAGAGTCAGACACGACTGAAGCGACTTAGCAGCAGCAGCAGCAGCAGCATGTGATTATGTGTATCATCAGTAAGTAGTCCATTCCTTTTTATTGCTGAGTACAATTTCACTATATAAATATGTCAACATTTGTCTATCTATTCTCCAGCAGGTGGACATTGGAGTTGTTTCCAGTTTTGTGCTCTTGCAAGTGAGGATGCTATGAACATTCTCATATTTGTGTGTGTGACATATGTTTTCCTGTGCTTTGGGTAAAACATCTAGGAAAAGAATGAAACACCTTCTAAATGTATATTTGATCTACACATTTTATCTTCCACATGTTTTATCTCTCACATTTTTTGTCTCTTTGCACTATGGAAGTGAAGTGAAAGTATTAGTTGCTCAGTCATGTCCAACTCTTTGTGACCCCATGGACTGTAGCCTACCAGGCTCCTCTGTCCATTGGATTATCCAGGCAAGGAAACTGGAGTGGTTGCCATGCTCTCCTCCAGGGGATCTTCCCAACCCAGGGATTGAACCTGGGTCTCCTGCATTGCAGGCAAATTCTTTACTCTCTGAGCCATTATACATCATCTCTTTAGATTTACCTCCTGGTTCACTCATTCTCTGACTGTATCTACCCAGCTGCTTATCCTGTACACTGGATTTTCATTTCAATCATTTTATTTTCATCTCTAGGATTTTTATTTTATTCATTTTTTAATCTTCTGAGTATTTGTAAGTAGTATCTTATTCCTTTTCTTTATTGTTTAGTCCATATTTTACTGCCTTAATTATTTTAAATAAAATATCTTGTATGTGACATTTTTATTATCTTTTGGGAGATTCTAATCACATTGCTTCTTGGTTTTTTAGCTCTCACCTTCAGTAACATATTTCTTCATGTGTTTATAATTTTGGTTCGAATTCATGTTGGTGAGGTTTATCTGTGGGATTTATGTTGTGGGAGTTATTTTGGTCATATGTACATACATATATATGTATGTTTGTATGCATATATATATATATATGATATATAATATAGACAGATCTGAATTATTTTTTCTTTTTTTAATAGATTTATTTATTTTAATTGGAGGCTAATTACTGTACAATATTGTATTGGTTTTGCCATACATCAACATGAATCCACCACAGGTATACACATGTTCCCCATCCTGAACCCCCCTCCCACTTTCCTCCCTGTACCATCTCTCTGGGTCATCCCAATGCACCAGCCCCAAGCATCCTGTATCACGCATCGAACCTGGACTGGTTGTTCACTTCATATATGATATTATACATGTTTCAATGCCATTCTCCCAAATCATCCCACCCTCTCCCTCTCCCACAGAGTCCAAAAGACTGTTCTATACATCTGTGTCTCTTGCTGTCTCACATACAGGGTTATCATTACCATCTTTCTAAATTCCATATATGTGCATTAGTATACTGTATTGGTGTTTTTCTTTCTGGCTTACTTCACTCTGTATAATAGGCTCCAGTTTCATCCACCTCATTAGAACTGATTCAAATGTATTCTTTTTAATGGCTGAGTAATACTCCGTTGTGTATATATACCACAACTTTCTTATCCATTCCTCTGCTGATGGACATCTAGGTTGCTCCCATGTCCTGGCTATTATAAACAGTGCTGGGATGAACAATGGGGTACATGTGTCTCTTTCAATTCTGATTTCCTCAGTGTGTATGCCCAGTAGTGGGATTGCTGGATCATAAGGCAGTTCTATTTCCGGTTTTTTAAGGAATCTCCACACTGTTCTCCATAGTGGCTGTACTAGTTTGCATTCCCACCAACAGTGTAAGAGGGTTCCCTTTTCTCCACACCCTCTCCAGCATTTATTGCTTGTAGACTTTTGGATTGCAGCCATTCTGACTGGCGTGAAATGGTACCTCATTGTGGTTTTGATTTGCATTTCTCTGATAATGAGTGATGTTGAGCATCTTTTCATGTGTTTGTTAGCCATCTGTATGTCTTCTTTGGATAAATGTCTATTTAGTTCTTTGGCCCATTTTTTGATTGGGTAGTTTATTTTTCTGGAATTGAGCTGCAGGAGTTGCTTGTATATTTTTGAGATTAGTTGTTTGTCTGTTGCTTCATTTGCTATTATTTTCTCCCATCCTGAAGGCTGTCTTTTCACCTTGCTTATAGTTTCCTTTGTTGTGCAGAAACTTTTAATTTTAATTAATTCCCATTTGCTTATTTTTGCCTTTATTTCCAATATTCTGGGAGGTGGGTCATAGAGGCTCCTGCTGTGATTTATGTCGGAGAGTGTTTTGCCTATGTTCTCCTCTAGGAGTTTTATAGTTTCTGGTCTTACATTTAGATCTTTAATCCATTTTGAGTTTATCTTTGTGTATGGTGTTAGAAAGTGTTCTAGTTTCGCTCTTTTACAAGTAGTTGACCAGTTTTCCCAGGACCACTTGTTAAAGAGATTGTCTTTTCTCCATTGTATATTCTTGCCTCCTTTGTCAAAGATAAGGTGTCCATAGGTGCGTGGATTTATCTCTGGGCTTTCTATTTTGTTCCATTGATCTATGTTTCTGTCTTTGTGCCAGTACCATACTGTCTTGATGACTCTGGCCTTGTAGTAGAGCCTGAAGTCAGGCAGGTTGATTCCTCTGGTTCCATTCTTCTTTCTCAAGATTGCTTTGGCTATTTGAGGTTTTTTGTATTTCCATACAAATTATGAAATTATTTGTTCTGGCTCTGTGAAAAATACCATTGGTAGCTTGATAGGGATTGCATTGAATCTATAGATTGCTTTGGGTAGTATACTCATTTTCACCATATTGATTCTTCTGATCCATGAACATGGTATTTTTCTCCATCTATTAGTGTCCTCTTTGATTTCTTTCACCCGTGTTTTATAGTTTTCTATATATGCTATGCTAAGTCACTTCAGTCGTGTCCGACTCTGTGCAACCCCATAGATGGCAGCCCACCAGGCTCCCCCGTCCCTGGGATTCTCCAGGGAAGAACACTGGAGTGGGTTGCCATTTCCTTCTCCATTCTATATATAGGTCTTTAGTTTCTTTAGGTAGATATATTCCTAAGTATTTTATTCTTTTCGTTGCAATGGTGAATGCAATTGTTTCCTTAATTTCTCTTTCTATTTTCTCATTATTAGTGTATAGGAATGCAAGGGATTGCTGTGTGTTGATTTTATATCCTTCAACTTTACTATGTTCATTGATTAGTCTAGTAATTTTCTGGTGGAGTCTTTAGGGTTTTCTATGTAGAGGATCATGTCATCTGCAAACAGTGAGAGTTTCACTTCTTCTTTTCCAATTTGGATTCCTTTTATTTCTTTTTCTGATCTGATTGCTATGGCCAAAACTTCCAAAACTATGTTGAATAGTAATAGTGAAAGTGGGCACCCTTGTCTTATTCCTGACTTTAGGGGAAATGCTTTCAATTTTTCACCATTGAGGATAATGTTTGCTGTGGGTTTGTCATATATAGCTTTTATTATGTTGAGGTATGTTCCTTTTATTCCTGCTTTCTGGAGAGTTTTTATCATAAATGGATGTTGAATTTTGTCAAAGGCTTTCTTTGCATCTATTGAAATAATCATATGGATTTTATTTTTCAATTTGTTAATGTGGTGTATTACATTGATTGATTTGTGGATATTGAAGAATCCTTGCATCCCTGGGATAAAGCCCACTTTGTCATGGTGTATGATCTTTTTAATGTGTTGTTGGATTCTGATTGCTAGAATTTTTTTAAGGATTTTTGCATATACGTTCATCAGTGATATTGGCCTGTAGTTTTCTTTTTTTGTGGCATCTTTGTCAGGTTTTGGTATTAGGGTGATGGTAGCCTCATAGAATGAGTTTGGAAGTTTACCTTCCTCTGCAATTTTCTGGAAGAGTTTGAGTAGGATAGGTGTTAGCTCTTCTCTAAATTTTTGGTAGAATTCAGCTGTGAAGCCACCTGGACCTGGGCTTTTGTTTGCTGGAAGATTTCTGATTACAGTTTCAATTTCTGTGCTTATGATGGGTCTGTTAAGATTTTCTATTTCTTCCTGGTTCAGTTTTGAAAAGTTGTACTTTTCTAAGAATTTGTCCATTTCTTCCAAGTTGTCCATTTCATTGGCATATAATTGCTGATGGTAATCTCATGATCCTTTGTATTTCTGTGTTGTCTGTTGTGATCTCTCCATTTTCATTTCTAATTTTATTGATTTGATTTTTCTCCCTTTGTTTCTTGATGAGTCTGGCTAATGGTTTGTCAATTTTATTTATCCTTTCAAAGAACCAGCTTTTGGCTTTCTTGATTTTTGCTATGGTCTTTTTTGTTTCTTTTGCATTTATTTCTGCCATAATTTTAAGATTTCTTTCCTTCTACTAACCCTGGGGTTCTTCATTTCTTCCTTTTTTAGTTGCTTTAGGTGTAGAGTTAGGTTATTTATTTGACTTTTTTCTTGTTTCTTGAGGTATGCCTGTATTGCTATGAATCTTCCCCTTAGCACTGCTTTTACAGTGTCCCACAGGTTTTGGGTTGTTGTGTTTTCATTTTCATTCATTTCTACACATATTTTGATTTCTTTTTTGATTTCTTCTGTGATTTGTTGGTTATTCAGCAGCATGTTGTTCAGCCTCCATATGTTGGAATTTTTAATAGTTTTTCTCCTGTAATTGAGATCTAATCTTACTGCATTGTGGTCAGAAAAGATGCTTGGAATGATTTCAATTTTTTGAATTTACCAAGGCTAGATTTATGGCCTAGGATGTGATCTATCCTGGAGAAGGTTCCATGTGCACTTGAGAAAAAGTTGAAATTCATTGTTTTGGGGTGAAATGTCCTATAGATATCAATTAGGTCTAACTGGTCTATTGTATCATTTAAAGTTTGTGTTTCCTTGTTAATTTTCTGTTTAGTTGATCTATCCATAGGTGTGAGTGGGGTATTAAAGTCTCCCACTATTATGGTGTTATCGTTAATTTCCCTTTTCATACTTGTTAGCATTTGTCTTACATATTGTGGTGTTCCTATGTTGGGTGCATATATATTTATAATTGTTATATCTTCTTGGATTGATCCTTTGATCATTATGTAGTGTCCTTCTTTGTCTCTTTTCACAGCCTTTGTTTTAAAGTCTATTTTATCTGCTATGAGTATTGCTACTCCTGCTTTCTTTTGGTCTCTATTTGCATGAAATGTTTTTTTCCAGCCCTTCACTTTCAGTCTGTATGTGTCCCTTGTTTTGAGGTGGGTCTCTTGTAGACAACATATATAGGGCTCTTGTTTTTGTATCCATTAAGCCAGTCTTTGTCTTTTGGTTGGGGCATTCCACCTATTTACGTTTAAGGTAATTATTGATAAGTATGATCCCATTGCCATTTACTTTATTGTTTTGGGTTCGAGTTTACACCCTTTTTGTGTTTCTTGTCTAGAGAAGATCCTTTAGCATTTGCTGGAGAGCTGGTTTGGTGGTGCTGAATTCTCTCAGCTTTGGCTTGTCTGTAAAGCTTTTGATTTCTCCTTCATATTTGAATGAGATCCTTGCTCGGTACAATAATCTGGGCTGTAGGTTATTTTCTTTCATCACTTTAAGTATGTCCTGCCATTCCCTCCTGGCCTGAAAAGTTTCTGTTGAAAGATCAGCTGTTATCCTTATGGGAATCCCCTTGTGTGTTATGTGTTGTTTTTCCCTTGCTGCTTTTAATATTTGTTCTTTGTGTTTGATCTTTGTTAATTTGATTAATATGTGTCTTGCAGTGTTTTGCCTTGGGTTTATTCTGTTTGGGACTCTCTGGGTTTCTTGGACTTGGGTGATTATTTCCTTCCCCATTTTAGGGAAGTTTTCAACTATTATCTCCTCAAGTATTTTCTCATGGTCTTTCTTTTTGTCTTCTTCTTCTGGGACTTCTATGATTTGAATGTTGGGGTATTTAACATTGTCCTGGAGGTCTCTGAGATTGTCCTCATTTCTTTTAATTCATTTTTCTTTTTTCCTCTCTGATTCACTTATTTCTACCATTCTATCTTCTACTTCACTAATCCTATCTTCTGCCTCCATTATTCTACTATTTGTTGCCTCCAGAGTGTTTTTGATCTCATTTATTGCATTATTCATTATATATTGACTCTTTTTATTTCTTCTAGGTCCTTGTTAAACCTTTTTTGCATCTTCTCAATCCTTGTCTCCAGGCTATTTATCTGTGATTCCATTTTGATTTCAAGATTTTGGATCATTTTCACTATCATTATTTGGAATTCTTTATCAGGTAAATTCCTTATCTCTTCCTCTTTTGTTTGGTTTGGTGGGCATTTATCCTGCTCCTTTACCTTCTGGGTATGCCTCTGTCTCTTCATCCTGTTTATATTGCTGTGTTTGGGGGTGGCCTTTCTGTATTCTGGCAGTTTGTGGAGTTCTCTTTATTGTGGAGCTTCCTCGCTGTGGGTGGGGTTGTACAGGTGGCTTGTCAAGGTTTCCTGGTTAGGGAAGCTTGTGTCGGTTTTCTGGTGGGTGGAGCTGGATTTCTTCTCTCTGGAGTGCAATGAAGTGTCCAGTAATAAGTTATGAGATGTCAGTGGGTTTGGAGTGACTTTGGGGAGCCTGTATATTGAAGCTCAGGGCTGTGTTGCTGGAGAATTTGTGTGGTATGTCTTGCTCTGGAACTTGTTGGCCCTTGGGTGGTGCTTGGTTTCAGTGTAGGTATGGAGGTGTTTGATGAGCTCCTGTCAATTAATGTTCCCTGGAGTCGGGAGTTCTCTGGTGTTCTCAGGATTTGGACTTAAGCCTCCTGCTTCTGGTTTTCAGTCTTATTTTTACAGTAGCCTCAAGACTTCTCCATCTATACAGCACCATTGATAAAACATCTAGGTTAAATATGAAAGTTTCTCCACAGTGAGGGACAGCCAGAGAGGTTCACAAAGTTGCATGGAGAAGAGAAGAGGGAGGAGGGAGTTAGAGGTGACCCGAATGAGATGAGGTGGAATCAAAAGAGGAGACAGCAAGCTAGCCAGTAATCACACTTCCTTATGTGCGCTCCACAGTCTGGACCACTCAGAGATGTTCATGGAGTTATACAGAGAAGAGAAGAGGGAGGAAGGAGACAGAGGTGGCCAGGAGGATAAAGGGGGGAATCAAAAGGAGAGAGACAGATCCAGCCAGTAATCAGTTCCCTAAGTGTTCTCCACCGTCTGGAACACTCAAAGAGATTCACAGAGTTGGGTAGAGAAGAGAAGGGGGAGGGAGGAGATAGAGGAGACCTGGTGGAGAAAAAGGAGAGTCCAAAGGGGGAGAGAGCAGTCAAGCCAGTAATCTTGCTCCCAAGTAAAAATGGGTACTGAAGATTGGGTACAAAATTGATAACAAATACCAAAAAGCAAAGATTAAAAATCTAGAGTAGAGGTTGGATTTTCAAAAATACAATATTAAAGAAAAGAAAAAAAGTCACAGAAATTATAAAATATATAAATTATATATGAAGTTTGCTTTAAAAAATAGAGTGTCTTTTTTTTTTTTTTTTTTGCAAAATAATAGTAGGTTATAAAAATGAAAATTAAAGGAGTAATAGAAGACTTAAAATGGAGAAGGCAATGGCAACCCACTCCAGTGTTCTTGCCTGGAGAATCCCACGGGTGGGGGAGCCTGGTGGGCTGCTGTCTATGGAGTTACACAGAGTCAGATATGACTGAAGTGACTTAGCAGCAGCAGAGGACTTAAAAAAATTTTTTTTAATTTTTTTAATGATAGTAAAAATAGTAAAAATATATCTAGGACTTTCTCTGGTGTTGTGGGCACTGTGGGGTCAGTTCATTTTCGGATAGTTCCTTGGTCCAGCTTATATTTCTCAAGATCTATAGGCCCCTTCCTATGTAGTCAGTACTAACTACAGGGTTTTAATCTATTGCATCTGTCACTTCCAAGGCAGTTCCCTCTGTTTTAGCTTCTTCTGTTTGCTGGTCTCTTCAGGGTCTAATTTCCACCCTGACACAAGGGGGCGGTAGTGGACACTTTTTTTAGGTTCACTTGTTCAGTCGCTCTGTGGGGAGGGAGGGACACTGCAAACACCAAACATTGGCGTGTGCTCAGTGTCTCAGCCACACTGGGCCTGCCGCTGCTCATGGTGCATGTGCCCTCCCTGCCCACACTGCTCAGGCTCTAGGTTGCTCCACCGGGAACTGTCCGAGGCCGGCCCTGGGCTGCATGCACCTCCCAGTACTAAGCCACTCAGGTTCAGGCACTCAGGAAGTCGTCAGAGGCGCAGATTCGGTTGGGCCTGTGTTTTGTGCCCTTCCCAAGTCTGAGCAGCTCAGGTGATGAGGTGTTTAGCAAGCGCAGTGGCTGCGACTTATCACCTCCCCTGTCCCTACCGCTCCATTTTGTGGGTGTACAACCGGCACACCTTCTCAGGCGGATGTTGACTGTCCAGAACCCCAAGAAGTTTTAGTTAGCAAAGAAGCCTGCTTGCAGTTTGGTAGATAATGCCTCTCTGGGGCTGCAATTGCCCTCTTCCAGCTCTGGCTGCCTGTCACCAGAGGGGGATGGTCTGCAGCCAGCTAGCTCTGCTCAGTCGTTTGTTCTGTGAGCAGGCCTGACTGTGTCTTAGGTTAGGGCTTTTCGCGTGGTAGCTATCCCACAGTCTGGTTTGCTAGCCCAAGTTAGTTCTCTCAGATTGCCCTAGGGGCATTCAGGCCTGGTCCTTACTCTAAGCAATGCAGCCCGCCCCTCCCTGCCCAACCCCGGCTTGCTAGTGGCGGGTGCAGGCGTCTGCGCTGCTTCTCCGCTGGGGGAGTTACCGTTGGGCACGTAATCTGTGGGTTTTCATTATTTATTTATTTTTCCTCCCAGTTATGTTACCCTCTGTTTTTCCAAGGCTCAACACAGACTCGGCAGTAAGAGTGTTTCCTGGTGTTTGGAAACTTCTCTCTTTTTAAGACTCCCTTCCTGGGACAGAGCTCCGTCCCTACTTCTTTTGTCTCTCTTTTTGTCTTTTATATTTTTTCCTCCCTCCTTTTGAAGACAATGGGTTACTTTTCTGGGTGCCTGATGTCCTCTGCCAGCATTCAGAGGTTGTTTTGTGGAATTTACTCAGCGTTTAAATGTTCTTTTGATAAATTTGTGGGGGAGAAAGTGGTCTCCCCATGCTATTCCTCCACCATCTTAGGACCACCCTGAATTCTTTTTTTCTACTCAGAGTCCAGAAGCAGACACTATCTCTTGTCATTTCTCTTTGCCTGAACATCTTTTTTCTAGTGGCTAGCCTTTTGAAAGTCCTAGCAGTTATGCAGAGTCTCAGTTCTGTGTCCCCACCATGCATAGTTCAAGGACTTACCTCTGTCTCCATGTGTCAGAAACCCAAACCTCCTGACTACCAAGCTCACCAAATGTTCCAGAGCAGGGTTGGGCCTGGTAACAGCACTACCTCCCCACTGTTGGTGTCTGGAAGTTTCTCCTGTGTTCTCAAGATTTCAAATATCCTGAAGACTATCTGTTATATTCAATCCCTCATTTCTAGGTGTTTTGTACTGAGACTTTCAGGGGGTCTAATCTCTTAAGATGACAGAAACAGAAGTCCACAGGCTGTTGTTTTCCTCCCACCAAAGTCATCAGTGAGTAACAGCCACTATTCTGTTTTTCTCCAAGTCAGAGGTCAACTGCTTAATGCTTAGAAAAGGGATATTATCCAGTTAACAGGCAGGCAGAAACATCTTCCTTCCGTCTAAAGTTTCTATCTAATACCTTTTTCAGGCTCTAAGAGTTCCTGGATTACTCAAAAAGTTGATGAATATGAAGAGCTTCCTGTAGAAACATTCCAGGAAATTTAATTGGGAACAGGAAATATGAAGTGATCCAGGGCTCTCAAGCAAGCTCCATGTCCTTACATTGTAAGAACACACTCACCTAAAGACTCTACTCCGTGTTTGTTTTCTTTTGCTTTGTTTTCAATCAAAGAAGCAGCTGAGCCAAAAACAATTAAAACCTAAACTTATCAAAAAAGACAAAATTTTCCCAGTGAATCTCATGAGGCTGGATTTGGGAAAGAGTATTACTAATTTAGAGGAATTGCAGCTTGTTGACCTTTCTTGTTTAGTAACTACACTTTAGGTCTGAGGAAGACTGCCATTTCCCTGTAATCTCCAGGCCCCACATGGAGTGTTTTCTTTCCTAATTACTGTTTCAAAATCAGAACTTCTGTGTTAAAGGCCTTTTGCAGAAAGGCAAATAAGAGAATAACATAAGTCAGTGGTCATAGAGGAATGATAAGTTGTGATTTACAATATTAGTTTTAGGTATACAACATAGTGATTCCAAATTATTTTAGATAATACTCCACTTAAAGTTATTGTAAGATATTGGCATATTCCCTGTGATGTACAATATATCCTTATAGCTTATTTCTTTTATATACAGTAGTCTGTACCTCTCAATCTCCTGCCCCTATCTTTCCCCTCCTTCCTTTCCTCTCCCTGCTTGTTGTCACAAGTTTGTTCTCTATGAGACTATTTCTATTTTCTTTTTAAATATTTGTTCACTTATTTTTTATATTTCACATTTAAGTGATAACATACACTTTCTCTGACTCCTTTTACTAAGCATAATTCCCTCTAGGTCCCTCCAAGTTGCTGCAAATAGCAAAATTTTCATTCTTTTCACGGCTGAGTATTATTCCCTTGTATACATGTACATCTTCTTTATACATTCACCTGTTGATGGACACTTCAGTTGCTTTCATATATTGACTATTGTAAATAATGCTTCTATGAACATTGTGGTGCAAGTCTTTTTGAGTTAATGTTTCCTTCTAACATATACCCAGGAGTGGAATTTCTGGATCATACGGCAGTTCCATTTTTAGTTTTCTGAGGCAACTCCATACTGTTTTCCATAGCAGCTGCACCAATTTACATTCCACCAATGGTGTGCCAGGGTTCCCTTTAGAGAAGAATGATTTTTTAAAACCCCAGTCATTTAGAGTCCCAAAGAATAAGATCAAGCTACTAATGGCACAAAACAAACAAAAAACCTGTGACAGTGGCTACCTCCTGATATGAAGGAAGTAAAATCCCTGTGATGACTAACTATTTAGAGTTAGACCTGAAAAATATTCAGGGATAGGAGATTAAATGGGAGGGAAGAGGGTCATGGCATGAAAGAAAGTCATTAACTACAGAAATATACCAAAGCACTAGTCCGTGAGGACTCACACACCAGACCTTATAAGTAACATTATGATGCTTTGTTCTTGACAATCCACCTTCTGTCCATGCAACCTTTTTGCAGTAATTCTCCTTGGTGCTCTCCTCACACACTGCCTCCTGAGCCCATCTCACACCCCCCACCCCTGACTCCCACATTAGATGCTCTACCACCATCCTGTCAAGCTGAGGGTCTGGGTGATGCAAGGAAGTGATCTGGGAAGATCCAGCAGTTGCAACAGGAGGCAGATGGAAAATTACATCAGCAGGTTCCTGAGCACAGAGTAGGTGAAAATCTGGAAGGTAGACAGCTCTATAATCAAAATAATGGCCCAGTCAAAGAAGGTAGATTCTGAGTCTCTAGTCCCTGGGAGGACTGGCAGTGAGGGAAGCAAGGCAAAACTCTAGTTCAAAAGGCAATGAGGTCTAAGAAAGAGCAGAGGAAAGGAACTGGGAGGACCATGGAGCTGTTAGTTGAAATAGATCTGATAACCAAAGGAGTGATCACAGGGATGGAGACAGGAGTCCACAGACCAGATCAAGGACTGGGTGTCGCAGATAATTTTCTGAGATATTAACAAAGACTCTTCCCATGCATCCTTCCCCCAGGCTTTGTGCCCAGTAATCTTCCCAATTCAGCAAGAACAAAGAATCATATTCTTAGCCACTAGCTCCAAAACAGGCTCTTAAAATTCATAACAGAAGTGAGCTTATTAAAAGCCAAAGTACTTTGATTTGTATGAATTGGGCTTTTGAGAGACAAAACATTGTTTTGGTTCCAAAAGTTTGGCTTTGAGTATCAGAATCCAATGAACTGAACAAAAAGTTTATAGTATAGTCAAAGTTTGTATTATAAACAAGGGCGTTGGAAAAGTGCAGGGTGATGATTAAGCTGTTTTTTCCCTCCTACCACCCCCACAGAGCCACTGCCCCTCCCCTAAAACCACAGGAAAATCTCAGAGATTGAAGGAAAGAAGATAGTTAGGAAAGGAGAGTAGGACAGTGAGTAATTGATATGAATACCTGAGAAAGGCACCTCTATATACTGCATGTCCCAGCTTCACACCTATGGTGCTAGAGTGAGAACCTCTAAGAAAAATCCCATATGAGTTTTTAGAGGGACCTGAGAGCACAAGCTACTTCTACCTCTCATCTCAGGGTACAACCCAGAGACACTGAAACCCCTTGGAGAAGCCCATGTCCAACAGGAGGCTAGAAATGCAATGTGGCAAAGGCTAAGAGATGCCCATATGGATGGGCATGAGCACAGTTTCATAGAGACTCAGCACCTGGAGGTGACGTAGGAAAAGCATTCGGGGTTCCCAGACCTCCAGTCCTGAAAAGGGCTCAGATGAGCTAAGAGAGGTCCCAGAATGGGGAAGGAGGACACAGAGCTCTGGAACTAGCAAATTGAGGCCCATGGCTGGGACATGAGCAGATGCCAGTGCACAGTAATGTGAACCAGGCAGGTTCTTATTACATCTTATAGATGCCAGAAAAAGATAAGAGGGTGACTATTAAATATTCATCCCCTTCACAAAAGCCTGGATAAAAGTGAAGCTGTCATCATCCCCAATCCCCAGAGCTTAGTTCATCTGTGAAAGACAGATACCTTGTATTGGCTGAATTAAGTGTTCTGCCACAGAACGGACATGGGGGCTCAAGGGCTCAATTAGGTTCAGTCATAGAGAAATAAAGATACATCTTTGACGTGTGTGAGTTTTGCAATGGTGAAATTTATACCCATTAGCAGATCTAGATCCAGAATAACACTGGTTTAATACTGGAGCCCCTAAACTAGTGGTTTAGGGCACCATAAATTTTCTCTAATTAAATTTTATGGAGTTGAGTTATACCCTAACTCTATGCCAGAACTTAGTATAAAAGCTACATTTCAGACCAGTGAGGAAAAGTTTATTCAATAAGTGAAATTGGCATAACTAGGAACCACTTGGGAAAATTAAGACAAATCCTTATCCTACCTCTTATATGAAAGTAAATTTCATATAGATCAAATATTTAAACTCTAAAAAAGAAGCCATAATAACACTTGAAGAAGACTGCTTTTATTTACAATCTTAGAATGGAGAAGACTTTCCTAAGATTAATTCAAAACTGAAGAATAAAGCAGATTGCTAAATTTGACTAAAAAATTTTTAACTTATGTATAATTTAAAAATAATAATGAAAAAAAATTTTAAATGGTTAATTTGGAATACTATTTATAATCCATAGTGTAAACAGATTTACAAGGAGAAAGTATAATCAATAAAGAAAAAGATGACCAACCAACTAGAATATTGAACAAAAGAGAAAAACAGGGAAAGCAAGAAAGGAGATACAAATGACCAATACATGTATGAAAAGATGTTAAACCTTGTTAATTAAGGGAAGCATAAACAAAAATAACATTTTTAATATTTAAACCTGGCAAAAATCTAAGTTTTATAATACTGCTGATGAGGACACAGAAACTAGGCATCTTCATACACCTTTGTATAAAGGTAGTTACTGCACTATGGCAACACATATCAAGTGTTTTATATCATGTTCCTTCTATTCAGCAATTTCATTCTAAGTTCTTACAGATGCCTTGAAAAAGTAGTCCATGAAATATGTTCATTGCAATGTTTTTAATAATAAAATATGGAAATTCTCTTTAAGTAGGAATATAAGGAAAGATCGTTCAAGGCAAGTCACACCAATGACAGGAGTCTCGGAGGAACAGAGGATTCACAGACAATATGTTCGACTCACATTGAAGTTCCATTATATTTCTCAGCTAATGAAATAAAGCCTCATCTTGTGTTCATACTGTGACATTTTGATATCTTCTTTTTCACTGAATTCAACCCCTTGGGGCTGAATATCAAATATTTTGCTATTTGATCCTACTGTGTTGTGAACATATTTTATTGTCTTTCTAATGGAGCTGGACCTTGAGAGACCAGTATAATTTGACCAGGTGGAAAAGTCAGGCAGGACATTACAGGAGGACAAACAGACATGGGACTGTGGAAGTTTATGGTGGCTTGATAAGCAGAAAACAGCACACGTGAATTACAATATGTAGATGGGAGAAGTAGTGAAGCCAGAAAATGAAGCTAAAGCCAGACTATGATGCAGCAGCCAATGCTTTTTCACAGAGGATCATTATTATTAGGTTTGTGTTTTAGGAAACAACTCTGGCAGCCATGTGAAGGATGGAATGAAGAACCAAGGAGGCAGGGAGGCCCGTTAGTTGGTTGATGCACTAGGTGATGAGGTCAAAATAAGGGCAATGGAAGCTAGGCTGGAGAAGGGAGATAGGAATTAGCAACATTGTAGGTAGTATAGATGGAATATGGCTACTTATCAGAAATGAAGGAGAAGAAGTCATCTGAGATAGCCTTAACAGAAGCAGGGTATTGATTGGAAGTGGGAGTCAAAGGACGTGAAAGCATTTCCAGTTTCATAGACTATGAAAAGATGACCCCTTATCAACAGGAGTTTGGGAAGGAAGACACTTTAATGGAAGGCTGGAAGATCTGCTAAATTTGGGAGGTGTTGTATGTGAGATACCTAGAGGGTGCCCAGACACAGATTCCTGATTGATATTTGGAAATATGATTGGAACCTCTAGAGTGATAAAGACTGCTCCAGCACAGAGGGAATGCAAGATGAGAAAAGGATGGAGGTAGAACTTTGGAGAATCCCTGCATTTCATAGCTGGGTCAGAGAAGGGGAGTCAGCAAAGGAACTGGAGGAAGAACAGTGAGAGAGGATGGAGAAAAAGTCATGCTCTGGAAGCCACACGTGGGGCCAGCCCTGAATTCAGCACTGCAAGGCAAGCCCTACAGAGCCCATAGTCAGCACAGCAATCTGCCCCCTCAGCCCCATTCTGATTTTCTCCAGCTGCTATATAGAGTTCAATGTATTGTTCAACTTTTCATATAAAAACTCTCAAACACTTTCTAAAAAGTAAGTAGTATAATCCCCTTTGTCCCAGGATTCATAAATATGAAAAGACGCAATATCCCTATGCCATTTGGCAAGTCAAGGGCACTGGAGCTCAGAGTTCTTCAAGCCTTAGTCCAAGAATCCAACAGCCAAAACCTTCCAAACAAACAAACAAAAGCAACAGAATAAACCAGAGTTGGCAAAAGTTCATGCAGATCAAATTACATTTCTTTTTCCATTTTTATGAGGAAACCTGGTACTCACAAAATATTGAGTTCCTTTCCTACATTTTACAGCATGGTGTTCTTGTTTCTTTTAAAATCTTATAAGAATTTCCCAACAATCTTCATGTTCCTTAAATCCTGACAATGCCAAGACATTTCTCCAGGCTGGCTTTAGTTAGGATACTAAAGAGATTTCCGGACATTTTACTTCACTGACTATTTTTAGTCAGTGCTTAAACTTAAATGCTTAAGTATGTAATTAATCCTAAAGCCCTTGTGATTATCTATTTGCTCAGAAAAATATTGATATGGATTGCAGTGACAGACTCTGAGACATGCCTTGGAATCTACATAAGAAACCAATGAGTTATTTAGAAAAAATAATTCAGATCTGGATATTGTGATTTAAAACTGCCAAAACAAATAAACTTCAGATGCAAAGATGTTTTTAATCAAGAATGTTTAAGAAAAAAAACTACATAAGATATATCCAAAATGAGAGTGTTTTATTAAGTAGTATTTTTTTAGAGTCAGAATACAAACAAGACACTGGAAGTATTCCTAAAATAGAGTACTAAAGACTCAGGAGCGTAACTTGGAATTTTGTTTTATAAATCCAATTTTATACATTTAAAGAACTGTTCTTGCATTTCTTCAGACTGTCAGATATTTTAATAACTGGATATTTTAATTCTGAATCTAAATGAAAATTTGCTTTATTTGGTATCAGTGTAGTAAAACTGTTGGTGCCAAGGCAGCTGTATCTGCCCTGTAGTGGAGGGATGGCTTTTTCTACTTTGCCCAAAAAATTAGGCTTTTTTTCATGTAGGCTTTCAGCAGTTCTACTTGCTGCTTACTTCTCTTACAAATGCAAACTATACATTGATGTACAAAGCAGAAAACCAAATCCTATCGTCCACTTCCCAGGAAGTAGCCACTATTAATTTGATGTATATATGTATATGCATCCAGTTTCTTTTTAGTACTCAATCCAAAGAGGTAGATTTTTTTAATAGGAATATGCCAAAATATTCTTCTTTAATTCATGCTTTTTTTTGTTAAGAATATGTCAGGAGCATATTATCTTTGTTATGTGTTAGTTGCTCAGTCGTGTCCAATGCTTTGTGACCCCATGGACTGGGGCTCACCAGGCTCTTCTGTTCATGGGATTCTCCAGGGAAGAATACTGGACTGGGTTGCCATTTCCTTCTCCAGGAGATCTTCCCAACCTAGGGATCGAACCCAGGTCTCCAGCATTGCAGGCTGACTCTTTACTGTCTGAGCCACCAGGGAAGCTCTTATCTTTACTAGCAACATATTTACATGAAACTCTATACCAGGCATTCTTCTAGAAGCTAGGGATACAAAAGTTAAAGTAAAAAGAAAATTTACTTTTTAGAAAAGGGAGGAGGGGGCAGAAGATAATAAATGTCAGTGAATAATACGTATTTGGGAAAAAAAGTTGAAGTTAAAAAGCAGAGATAAATTATCTTTTACATAGGGTAGTGTGTTGATCAGTGTGCCAGCTGGCAAAGAACTTCACTCTCAAATGGCTCAAACGAAGAGATTGATGAAGGAGCTATTTGCAGAAGTATGGAGAGGGATGCAAGGCAAAAGAGGCAAGGAGGTAGTATCCCAAGGGCTGAAGTGGCAAAGAAAGGAATGAACAGGGTCAAAGGAGAGCCCAGAAGCCATTGGGCCATGGAGGAGGTGCCTCTGGAATGTGGGGATAGAACTACTGCTAGAGATGCAAGCCTGAAGCAAAGAGAGAGTGGGGAAGAAATACCCTGGCCTTTCTCTGGTCCCTTTCTCTGCTGTCCTGCCGATCTACTCACTGGCAGAAGCCAGAAGGAAGACAAGGGCATGGAAAGTGGTGAGAAGTATTCCAATTTCAGATAATGTGAAGGTAGAGCCAGTCGGCTTTGCTGATTGGTTTGGGGAGTGAAGGAAAGCAAAGTACCAGGGATGACAGCTATGTTTTTAGCCTGGACTACAGATTGACAGAGGATAAGATGGTCAGATAGCATCTGACTCAATGGACATGAACTTGAGCAAACTCTGGGAGATAGCAAAGGACAGGGAAGCATGGCATGCTATAGTCTACGGGGTCGCAAAGAGCCGCATGTGACTCAGGGACTCAATAACAACAATGACTGATTAATTTGAGTTACCATTATTGAAACAGAGATGGCTGGGGAAGAAACAGTTTATGGGAGTTAAGGGTTTGGGTTTTGTATATGTCTGGTTTGCGATGCTTATTAAAGATACAAGTGGAATGACTAGTAGTCAGGTGTATGAGTTTGGAGTTAGAGGAGATATAAATTTGGGATTAATCCACAATTAAATGGCCAATGGAGCTGATTAAGAGAACCTCTAAATGGTAAGCAAAGCAAACCAAGGACACTGCCAATAGGGTCCTCCAACACTTAGAGGTCCATAGGATCAGATGAAGCCAGCAGAGATGGGGAAGCTTCCAGCAAAGTAGGAAGAAACTGGGAAAGGCTGGTGAACTTAGAACACAAGTGAAGAGAGTATTTCACAGAAAAAGGAGTAATCAGCAGCATTAGATGCTATCGACCAGGGGATCTGGCAGCACAGAAGACTCCAACAACCCTAGTGAGAATAGTTGTGTTGAAGCAGAGAAGATGAAAGCCTGATTGCAGTGAGTTATAGAGAGAATGAGGAAGTGAAGACAACAAATCCAAACAACAGTTTTAGAAGTTTGGCAATGAAGAGCAGCTATAATGGAGGAGAATTTGGATGAATAGAGGGTGGTTTCATATGAGATACATCTCACATTTGTATGCCGATGCGAATGATTTCTGAAGGAAGTGGAAAGTGACAATTGCAGGAAGGACAGGGCATGATTGCAAAAGCAAAATTCTTGAGGAGGCAAGACAATATGAGTTTCTGTGATGCCGTGCCCAGTGGAGAAGTTGTCCCATATGGGCACAGAGACTGTTGGAATGATGTAACCAGTGGGAAGATAGAGCCAGATAGAACTAGACGTAGGAAGATAAAGCAGACCTCTGCTAATTGCTTCTATATTCTCAGTGAATTTATTAACAGAACCGAAGTCATCAGCTGAGAGTGAAGCTAGGGAAGATGCTGGAGGGCTGAGAAGAGACTCTGAAATGATGCCTCTGGTGGAGAGAGGAAGCTTACCACAGAAGTATGGTGTGACTGTGTGACAGCAGAAACAATAAATTTCAATAAGCCTAGCCAGCAGAGCAGAATTCCTCCACCTGCTTCCTTTCTCCACAGTCAGCAGCTCAGGTGCAGATATGGTGCAGGTAGAGAATTGAGTTGTTCCAGGGTTTTGGGTTTCCCTTTATAATGGCTATGTGCATGCATGCTAAGTCACTTCAGTTGTGTCCAGTTCTTTGCAACCTTATGGACTGTAGCCCACCAGGCTCCTCTGTCTATGAGATTCTCCAGGCAAGAATACTGGAGTGGATTGCCATGCCATGCCATCGAAACTGAGTTTCTTGATGTCTCCTACATTGGCAGGCAGATTCTTTACCACTGCACCACCTATAATGGCTGCAAGGTAGTTTACTTTTTGTGACTAAAACAAGTTTGTTTGAAATTCAAGAGTCCAGCTATGGTTTATTTATCCAGTAAATCAAACAAGATGTTTAAGCAATACTACACATAATTTAATCTAGGATTTAATTATATTTTTGTATTTGGAGAATTTGAAGCAATTTATTTTGAAAGAACCTTAGAAATACGTAGGGATGATGAGGCTCCTTGTAATGTCATTTGATCTTTAGGATTTATACTAAGAAGTAGAGTTTGAAAGCCAGCTTGTGAAGGAATTTGTTAGTCAGTGGCTTACTGGCACACCTGTATATATGCCCACATGGGTGTGGAGTCAAGGAGGCCAGGTTGAATTTAAGGCTCTCAGCTGGGCTCAGGTCTGCTCCTCAGGGCTTCCTTCAAAGGCCCAGGCTGAAATGACTGTGTGTTTCCTCATGGTGGTAGCAGACTACAAGAGCTGGGTGCAGAAACACGCACCGGCCCTTAAGATCCTGGCTAAGAACTGGTGCTGTCGCCTGTGCCCACAGTCCGTTGGCCAAAGCAGTTACATAGCCAGACCCAACGTCAATGGGGTATGAAAATATGATCTGCTTATTGTGGGAAGCACTTTAAATTTCCACAGCAAAGAACGTAGATGTGTCATTTTATTATTGGAGAGAACTGGGAACCATAATCCTGATCGCTGGTAGGATAAGACTTCTTAACATCATTGAGAACTTCAAAGACAGATGACTGAGGTTTCATATACACAAGTATTTGATATTATACATGATACAATCTGAAATGTCAGAAGCTCTCTGGACTTCTGGCTTCAGTGGTCTGAATCCCCATCTATCCCTTTCCTAATCTCCTAAACTGGTATTGTCGTCACATGGGTCCCAGTGATCTTATATTTATGAACTGAACACAAGTTCACCCTCAGAAAAACAGCCCTTCCTTCCCTTCTAATCTGGTTTGTGCTTGGAAAAGTTCCCACTTTAAGAACCTTAAGCCCTATAAATTTAAAAGAACTGTTTCCTCAGGCAAGCATTTTTTTAATTCAGATAAAGTTTCAGAATGGCGTCTGTCTGGAAATGATGGGGGAAGGGAGACTTATAAGGGCTATTGCAAATAACTGACTTGAAATGCTGGGCATGAAACAGTAGTTACCAAAGCCATTATCAGATACAGTTTTATCACTGGGTTCTTAAAGATTTAAATAAAAAGAAATTTTTATAAGGGCAGGAAAAAAGTTTTCTTTGAAGTCTCAGAGTTGTTTGCCTTTGCAAGCAGAAGCAATGTTCTTGCCTCTTAGCAAAGTACTTTTCCTATTGATTCAACACTTCATTGCTTTTCTGTCTTCTTAGGACTTGCATGGGGGTCTCTTTCAGTGCTCAGGAGTCTTTTTTACTAGACGATTTCCAGATTCTTAGATCCTTTCATCTTTGTCCACAGTTTCCTTCAGTTTGTTTCTTTTGATTCTGTTATGTGATGCTCTTCAGGGATTGTTGAATCCTTGAAGCTGTATTCCAACTCTGTTTAATGTTTTTAAACACACACACACATTCTTTTAAAGAAAAGTGAATGTAGTTTGAAAATCATGATGAATCACTAAACATATTGTTGGGTATTTTGGTCATCTTTCTTCTTCAGTGAGAAATTTTAGCTTCCTAGAATTCTGTGTATTCTGCAGAGGCACTTAACTTACTTGCAATAAGCCCTTGAAACCCCTCAGTGCATTATCAAGTGCAAAACATCACACTTATTTTTTGGTCTGAATTTATGAGACAACAGTTCCAGAATCATGGCTTGCATTAAGGCCCTGAAATTCTTCCATGTTATAGTTAGTACAAATCCTGAGCCAGAATCATGGAACAATGCAAGGTAAAGCTATTCAGGGACAGAAAACCTGTATTTTATGCTCCATTTTTATTTAAGAAAGTTGTTTGGCTTCTTGAATATTTTTTAAAAAAGAAAAGGTTAGTCTTATGGCCATGATTAGGTCTTTTACCTTTAGGTTATTTACCTTAATTTGACCTTGTTACTACTTTTTATGTAAGAAAATAATCAACTGACTATATTGACATTTTTAAATCCAGCTTATTAACTAGATATTAAAATTCTCAGACAAAGCACTGAATTGTCCAACTTTGTTGATTAATTTGAGATGTTTGCCATATTAATAATTTGATAAATAAAAATTGTTTTTTGCTACCCTAAGCCACCCCAGCCCCCAAATATTAGGAAAATATTTCATTTAATGAGCATTTATTAAGTGTCTTTAAGTGAAAAGGATTATTCCTTCTCTATAATCTCCCTCAGGAAATAGTTTCATGAAGGTAGATAGATGCATTATATTCAATTAATTTCCAATATAATATCCTAAGAGTTTTATTAACTCAGTGGTTATCCAATTAATAATAATTAAAAGCATTTTTTTCAGACTAAATCACTGATCTCTTGGTAGTAATTGCCTCAATAGAACAGCAAAATGGAGTCAGAAATAAGTATTTGATTCCATCTGGATTAAATTAATAGTGTTTACAATGCCTTTCGATGGACAAAGACAAGAATAAATGCCTTTAGGGTGAAATTGCATGAAGTGATTTAAGGGAGCAGTGCTCACCCTTATTTTAAACTATAATAGCTTTACAATCTAGTCTCTTCACCAATAATTGTTAATTCTCACCATTTTCCAATCCTTATGGGCATGTTTCAAAAAAGGAAAGATTGTGTATTAAAAGAGACTTCCCTTCTAGCCTCAAACAAGAATATAAATAAGGAATCTGAGTCTAATTATCCAGCAGTATGTTAGTCCCCATTGGAGAAGGAAATGGCAAGCCACTCCAGTGTTCTTGCCTTGAGAATCTCAGGGATGGGGGAGCCTGGTGGGCTGCCGTCTATGGGGTCGCACAGAGTCGGACACGACTGAAGCAACTTAGCAGCAGCAGCAGCAGCATGTTAGTCCCCAGAAGAAAAAACATGTTTAATCTTTTCAACTTTTTAGAAGACTTAAGAGAAAGCCTCACTTCTCATCCTTGGAGAAACAAATATATAGTTTACATTGTTTCTTTTCTTTTAAATTTTAGAATTTCAAATAGAGATTACTTACTTACTCTTCTTTCCCATTTCCTTCCTCTCCTTTTCCCTCCCCCAGAACACAGTCCCAAAACATGCAGTTCGGCAGATTAAGGCAGGCATCTGCCCTTGAAGGAGAGGACCACAGTGGCCCAGAGCAAGGTGTCAGAGCTCAAATCCAGCAAGAGAGTGGCCACCCAGGATGGCTGCCCCATGTGGGGGTCAGAGTCAGAGCTGGGTAAAGAGGGTGTCCACAAAGGGCAACCTGGTGTAGGCTGTCAGAGCCCAGAAAGAGTGAGGAAAGCATCCAGGCATGAGGCTACCCAGCACAGAATGCTGAAGCCCAAATAGGGTAAGCAGGTGTCCACAAGGTGAGGACAGGGCATCTCAACCCGAGTGAGATGAGTGTCCATGTGGGTAAAAGGGTGGCAGCAGAGATGGGTCACATACTAGGAGATTGATGATATAAGGAAATAAATTAAGGATATTAAGAGTAAGGTTCCTAATGGTCAGAGTAGGAAGATACAGACATGGGAAGGAAGAAAACTCAAATGAACCCCATGGTATTGGATTGAAATTGGAGGTATCAGTATAAACTCATGATTTTCAATATAAATGAGTATAAAGACATAGAATAGCTAATATGTAAGTAAATAAAACTATTGTTTTAAAGATATTTGCATCTATGTTTTAGATATAGATATACATAGCTAGCTGTGTCCACTGAGAGGGCTTGGAAATAGCCAAACTCTTAAGAGTAATGAACACACCCAACACCCAGAGCTTGGGTGTTGGGTGTGTTAAAAAATAAATATGATTTATGTTAAAAAATAAATATGATTTTCCATTAACAGCAGCCTAGATTTCTTGGGGAATTATCCTAGACCTGGGTCAGGGAGAGTATAAGACGAGCATGTAACATCTTCTTATATCAAAAAGCAAGGAAGTGCTCCAAGAATGATGAAAGTGATATGTGAAAGTGTTAGTCACTCAGTCATGTCCGACTCTTTGTGACCCCATGGACTGTAGCCCACCAGGCTCCTCTGTCTATGGGATTCTCCAGGCAAGAATACTGGAATGGGTTGCCATTCCCTTCTCCAGGGGATCTTCCTGACCCAGGGATCAAACCCAGGTCTCCTGCATTGCAGCCAGATTCTTTACCATCTGAGCCACCAGAGAAGCCCCCAAGAATGGGGAAATCTCAAAAGTATAGAGAAGCCAGCTTGAGGGGGCTGCCCTTGACCAAATCAGGGATAGTTTGAGAATTAAAATAATCTATTGAATAAAACAGGAATGAATCTAAATCCAAACAAATTTAAATCATAAATGAATTGAAAATTTAGTGAGAAACAAAGTACTAAAGAAAGTAAGAGTAACTTTCAATGGAAAAGCATATGCCATGTTAACTAGTTGATCAAAGTGAATGTCAACAGCAATGGGTCAAATCTAAATTGTACATCACTTGAGTTGTGGCAAAGATAACATTGTGGTAGTCCTACCAAAGATAAATGACCTGAATATAATCAAAGAAAGGTCAAATGAGCCCAAATTAAGTGTTATTGTACAAAACAACTACCATGTGATCCTTAAAATTGTCAAGGTTGTAAAAGCCAAAGGAAGACCAACTTCTTCAAGACTAAAGAAAACTAATGTGACCACTAAGTACCCTGTGTGGTTTTGAACCAGATCCTTTTGCTAAAGTATGTCATTAGGATGATTGGCAAAGCTTAAACGGGGGCTGAGGATTAGAAGTTAGCCATGGTTCAGTGTTAATCTCCTGATTTTGATGGCTATTCTGTGGTCATGTAGGAGAATGTAATTGTTGGAAAATGAAGAGTGAAGTAGTCAGGGATGACGACACATCAGCTTAGCAGCATGCTCTCCAGTTGTTCATGAAAACAAGTTTCTGTCCTGTACTGTGCTTGCAACTTTTAAAAACCTTTACTACTGCTCCAAGTTTTAAAATAAAATACATTTATAAAATATAATAAATTTTTTTGTGTATAGTGAAATAAATCTCATTATTTAATTTTGATTGTTTCCACTTTTTACTTGTGTACTCTCAGTATTACACAAATTATATCTGGAGCTCAAGGGTAAAGACTGCATCTCACTCATCTTTGTACCCCACAAAGTACCCAGAACATGATAGTCACTTCCCTTATTTATAGTCCCAGTTTTTACTTTTTGCTGTCAACTTTAATAACGCTTCAAGAAAAACATATTAAAATGACAATGTCTCTGAGAAATATGTCTCACTTTTCTCTAAATGCCTCAACACACATCTCGTTACACCCCATCCCATCCCCCAAATAAAAAAAAAAAAAAGTTAAATAATAGAAATGCATATCTTATACAATCAGTCTTTACTATGCTTACTACTTAGTCATTTCATTGTTGTTAATGATGATGCCGCTGTTGTTCTTTAGATTTTACCATTAGGCTACTTTTTTTCCTACCTTATCCGCCTTTTAATATACAGCTCCCATATTTCCTTTAGTAGAAATGCCACATGACCCACTTTTTTTTTTTTTTAAACACACAGCATGCATTAGAGACCTTGTTGGCCACATTCTGATTTTTTCTTGGCTAGACAATTTGAGCCATGATATGGGGAACTGCCTAAGGCCAGTCAGCCACTCACTTTGTCCAGCACAGCCATCTTTATCAGACGGCGGTGCTGTGGAAAGAATTTGACTGTTTTACTATATTTTGTCATTAGCATTTTATAAAATGTAGTGTGTGCTAAGTAACTTCAGTCATGTCCAACTCTATGCAACCCTATGGATCATAGCCCACCAGGTTCCTCTGTCCACGGGATTCTCCAGGCAAAAATACTGGAGTGGGTTGCCATTTCCCCCTCCAGGGGATCCTCCCAGTCTAGGGATAGAACCCGCATCTCTTATGTCTCCTGCACTGGCAAGCGAGTTCTTTACCACTAGCGCTACCTGGGAAGCCCTTATAAAATGTAGACGAAGTAGGAAAATGGAATAGTTGATATTAGTGAAAAATACGGATTTCATAGAAGTAATACTATTGAGATAAAGATAGAAATCAGTGGACAGGCCGAATTCTGTAGATTGCATTCCTATTCAGATGTTCATTGAACCTTAAGTTCATTCAACATTAAGCCAGGTGACAGTGTTTTATTATGGGGGGGGGGGGGGGAATCCAAGTTTACAGCATGTATATTATATATTAGAAATAGATATTTGAAGACTGTGTTTAAGTTGGTATAGTTAGACTTACCTTTTAATATATGTTTGATAGTCCGTTTTCATTTATGCTTTCAGAAAGGCTTTATGTATGAAAGTAGCAGACTGCCTATAGAGTTCATGAGAGAAAAAGTCTGCTTCTCTCCTAAAATTCAGATAACTTTTCCAGAGTTGTAATTTCTAGCAGCTGTGACCTGGGGATGGAGGGATGGTTGAGAGCAATCACATAGGTGGCCAAGATGATCACCTCCGCCCTTAGCAGTACCACTGGAATTATAGATCTCCCACCCACCCATAAATCTCATATATGAGTATCCAGGAGAAATGATCATCTTTTCTCTGTTTTAGCTGTAGTCTTGGTTAAAGCCAAGATTGTCATAGATTTTATATAAGGTTTTCACTGAGATTCAAAATTCAAATTCAATTCTAAGGGCTGTGTCCTACCATTCTTTTCCTGTTTTAACATAAAATTTCTGGAATGCAGGTCAATTAAAGATAGAGAAGGGAGAGAATAAAAGTAGAAAGAGATGAGGAAGAGAAAGAAGAGACAGAAAGACAACAGGAAAATAGAAATAAAGCTAGGAAGAGGGAAATGCTGATAAAAAAGACAATGAAGAAAACTAATTCAGAGGGATTCAAATTTGACTTCATGACTCTAGATCTGGACACCAGATCCAGAGTGTTCCTTATAACTTCTCCTCTTTTCCCTCAATATTAAAGGGTCAAGAGCACCCTATTATGGCCCCCGTCATGGGGTCCAACTTCCAAGTCACCATGTTACTTAGTAAGGACAATAACATTTGCATTTGCACAGTGCTCTGTATTTTTTATTGAAGTATAGTTAATTTACAGTGTTGTGTTAATGCGGCTGTACAGCGAAGTGAACTCAGTTATATCTATATATAGATATATCATTTTTTATATTCTTTTCCGTTACGGTTTATCCTAAGAGATTAGATATAGCTCCCTGTGTTATACAGTAGGACCCTGTTGTTTATCCGTTCTAAATGTAATAGTTTGCATCTACTCCCAGTCCATCCCTCCTCCTTCCCCCACTGCCCTGGCAACCACAAATCTGTTCTCTATGTCTGTGAGCCTGTTTCTGTTTTGTAGATAGGTTCGTTTGTGCCATATTTGAGATTCTACATGTGTGATATCATATGGTATCTGTCTCTTTCTGACTTATTCCACTTAGTATGATAATCTCTAGTTGCATCCATACTACTGTAAATGACATTGTTTCCTTCTTTCTTATGGTTGAGTAGTATTCCACTGTATATATATACTATATCTTCTTTATCCATTCATCTGTTGTTTGACGTTTAGGTTGTTTCCATGTCTTGGCTATTGTGAATGGTGCTGTTATGAACATAGGGGTGCATGTACGTTTTTGAATTATGGTTTTGTCCAGCTATATGCTGAATCATATGGTAATTCTAGTTTTAGTTTTCTGAGGAGTCTCCTACTGTTTTCCATAGTGGCTGCACCAACTTACATTCCCACCAACATTGTAGGAGGGTTCCCTTTTCTCCAAACCATTTCCAGCATTTGTTATTTGTAGAATTTTTAATCATGGCCATTCTAACTGGTGTGAGATGATATCTCATTGTAGTTTTGATTTCCATTTGGCTTCCCTAGTGGCTCAGCAGTAAAAAAAAATCCTCCTGCAGTGCAAGAGCCTCAGGAGACGTGGGTTCAATCCCGGGGTCAGAAAGATCCTCTGGAGAAGTCAATGGCAACCCATACCAGTATTCTTGCCTAGAGAATCTCATGGACAGAGGAACCTGGTGGGCTACAGTCCATAGGGTCACAAAGAGTTGGACACAACTGAAGCAACTTACCAATAATTAGTGATGTTGAGAATCCTTTCATGTACTTATTGACCATCTGTATGCCTTCTTTGAAGAAATATCTATTTAGATCTTCCCACTTTTTGATTGGGTTTTTTGTTTTCTTTGTTGTTGAATTATAAGAGCTGTTTGTATATTTTGGAGATTAAGCCCTTATGGGTCACATCATTTGCAAATATTTTCTCTAATACCATAGGTTATCTTTTTGTTTGTGGTTTTCTTTGCTATGCAAAAGCTTTGATTAGGTGCCATTTGCTCTTTTTTTTTTTTTTTTTTTTTTGGTATTGCCTTGGGAGATTGGTATGACTTGGGAAATACTGGTACAATTTATGTCAGATAATATTTTCCAGTGCCCTCTTCTGGGAGTTTTATGGTGTTGTATCTTATGTTTAAGTCTTTAAGCCATTTTGAGTTTATTTTTGTGCATGGTGTGAGGATGTGTTCTAACTTCATTGATTTATGTGCGGAGAGTTGGTGATGGACAGGGAAGCCTGATGTGCTGCAGTCCATGGGGTCGCAAAAAGTCCAACACGACTGAGCAACTGAACTGAACTGTCCAACTTTCCCAATACCACTTGCTGAAGAAACTATCTTTTTCCCATTGAATATTTGTGCTTCCTTTGCCAAAGCTTAATTGACCATAGCTGTGTGGGTTTATTTCTCTACTCTATTCTGTTCCATTAACCCATATGTCTGTTTTTGCACCAATACCACACTGTTTTGATAAGTATAGCTTTGTAATATTGCTTGAAGTCTGGGAGGGTTATGCCTCCTACTTTGTTGTTTTTTTTTTTCCCCCATGATATTGCTTTGGAAATTCTGGGTCTTTTAATGGTTCCATATAAATTTTTGTATTATTTGTCCTAGTTCTGTGAAAAATATCATGGGTAGTTTGATAGGGATCACATTAAATCTGTAGATTGCTTTGGGTAGTATTGCCATTTTAGCAATGTTAATTCTTCCAGTTCCAGAGCATTGGATAGCTTTCCATTTCTTTGAATACTCTTTAATTTCCTTTATTAATATTTCTAGTTCTCAGTATATGTCTTTCATCTCGTTCAGTTTTATTACCAGGTATCTCTCTCTCTCTTTTTTTTTTTTTTTTGGTATTTTTTTTAAAGGTATTTTTTTACATTCCCTTTTTGGTATTTCATTGTCAGTGTAAAGAAATGCAACTGAAAAAAAAAAAAGAAATGCAACTGGTTTCTGAATGTTAATCTTGTATCCTGCTACTTTGTTGAATTCATTTATCAATTCTAGGAGTTTTTGTGTGGAGTCCTTAGGATTTCTATATATAGTATCATGTTATATGCATATAGTGACAATTTTATCTAGTCCCTTCCAATTTGGATACTTTTGTTTCATTTTCTTATCTGATTGCTGTGACCAGGACTTCTAATACTGTGTGGATTAGAAGTAGCAAGAGTGTGCATCCCACTTTCTGAAGAACTTTGGTGACATTTTTACTATGTAGAAACTGAGACCTAAAAGGATTTAATTTTTTTTTTAAATGGGGTAGGTGTTGTTTGTGAATATCAGACTTTATCTCAAATTTTGACCTGATACTCAAAGCTCTGTTTTTGTGCTTTTCTTCCAATTCCACATTACTTATGTGTTTAAAGTAAACAGGAAATGAATAGTTATACTCAACTGTAAGTAGAGAAAGTATGGTGTTAGTGTTTAGGGCGGTAATTAGGTAACCCTTATAAAATTAGAAAACTAAGCCAATGCATGTACTGCTTACTGGGTTGGCCAAAAAGTTCATTCAGATTTTTCCATAAGCTATTACAGAAAAACCCAAATGAAGTTTTTGGCCAACCCAATACATAAACACATACTATATAACATCTCAAAGTGATTTTTAGATGGTAAGATTTTAAACCACTTGTCTGTTTTGTGTTTTCTAAATCTTCTACAATGAACATATATCACTTTCATAAAAAAATATAAGAATCTAAGGCAAATAGAGAAAATATATAAGAAATTTTATT
Source organism: Bos indicus x Bos taurus (assembly GCF_003369695.1). Taxonomy (NCBI): domain Eukaryota; kingdom Metazoa; phylum Chordata; class Mammalia; order Artiodactyla; family Bovidae; genus Bos; species Bos indicus x Bos taurus. Next base: position 109,835,485 of record NC_040076.1, read on the forward strand.
TAAATATTTTAACCTCTGCCCTCTTTCCTCTATACAGATGCTAAAAGGTACAGGAGGGATATTCAAATAAATAGCACTGAATGACAGTAAGCAATAATAATAACTACTTAGTGAAATTAAGAAAAATTGTATTTACTTCTGGGATTAAAAATATATATACAATTTTTTGATTCTACATTGGCTATATATTATCTGCCAAAGTATTGTTGCCTATTTTAATCTAGAAAAACAATAGCATTTTGCCATTCTCTCTCCCTCAAAGATTTCTAAGCCATAATAAATTATAGGCAACTCGCAAATGAAGAACAGCTATTTCTGGAGGAGTGAATATCTGCCAGCCACAAGGCACTCTGGATCATGGAGCAACCAAATATAACTCATCACTATACTTACTTGAAGAATAATGCTGAGGACTTCATTATTTTACTATATGCCCTATGAGAAGTTCCTCCTGTTATTTTTAGTATCAGAAGTGGGTTTACTCCTGCTAAGTCAGATTTGGGCCTATGTTTTTTATATTAGTGGCTGAGCAAATATAGCCCAACACATAGCAGAGACATGTAGCAAAGAGCCCATGTAGCCCAACGCAAGCAGAGACTCATCCTTACAGCACACACTGCAGGTACGAAGATTACTTCCAGATTCATCTGCATCCTTCCTACCCTCTCGGGGCCTGGTGCCCTCATCCACTTGTTTTATATTTTATTTCTCTCTTTATATCATGTGTATTTTGGTAAATAATATTAAATCCTTTGGGATATTAAAAAAAAGCCATAAATAAGTATGTGTATTCATTTACATATACATATATACACACACATTCTAATTGTGAATATGTGAAACCTTGATCTTTGGCTATGTCAGTTATGTTTTTCACACTCTATCTACCACAAGTAATACTCAACAAGTAACTTAAAACATACTACCCTAAATCCTTGTTATTTACAATCTTTGTAACCCATAGCCCTTAATATGCCATGAACAATTAGTGGCAAAGCCATTTCTATCCAAAGAAACTGGTTCCGGGTCTGAATTCAACCATATGATCCCTTTGGCCTTGCTCTACTGAGTCACACCTCTTCGGGTGGTAGCAGAATTTGCTAGATTGTCCTCAAGAGGAAATAGAACTATTTCCTCCCTCAAGGTACTCTGACTGTAAAAACATCCATGATTTGTTTCTAAAGTCAGAGATGGGAGAAGAGTGGCAAGAGTAGGAGGGAAACAGGGAGAGAGAATAGTTTTTGACATAATTCACTACCTGATCATAGAAAGACATGCATAACTATTTCCAGTTTTGGGAAAAGAAAATCAGATGCACGTTAGATAATGGTAAAGTTATATAGCGATTTACCATAGTAGTGGATGTTGACATGGGGGATTATGGTAGGGAGACCACTTTTTCACATAATATTCCAAATAGGAACGAACAAAAAAAGTGTGTGTGTGGGGGTGGGGGGGTGGCGCGCGTGCACGCAAGAGAGAGAGATGAGATGGGGCCAACCAGGGAAAACCAGAACTACAAAGAGAAAGCGTGCTGCAGTGCAAGACCCTCCTTTTTATTGTAAACAAAGCAAGGAAGATCCCCAGCTTGATCCTTACGAAAAACATATTTTCTATGTTTTGCTTTCTTAAGCTCTGATAATTACTTCTCTGTGGAACTAATACTCAGTGAATTTATTTCTAACCAGTCATCACTTGCAACAATTATGTTTTCCAAATGCTTCTCAGGAAATATAAAATTGTGATCCCAAAACACCTTCTTGAGATGTGGCTTAGGAAAGACTTCAAAGGGAAACTGCAAGCTGTGGCATTTGCTTCCCCTTCCATATCCTTTAAAGCTGTCGGGTTTTTTGTTGCTGTTTTTTTTTTTTTTTTTTTTTTTTTTGGTGGAGTTTGCCCTTAACTGACTTGAGGGCTCTGGGGCAGGTGAAATGCAGATTGAAATCTCAAAGCATGGCATGCAGATTCCTGAACTCCCACAGACCTTGAACAGACACAACCAAGCCAAACTTCCTAGAATCATAAACAACAGGGTGCAGAGGGAAACTGCAATTGTACAATTCCCAGTCATTCAAAGAAATCGTTAAAATATTCTAGAAAAATGTCAAAGTTATTTTACACAAAAATTTCACAACTTGTTCCACTAAGAACAGGATGAGTTTAAAATTCCTCTGGCAATTAGAGGCCATGGGCTATTTATTTAGAGAAGGTGACGGGGTGATTAAGTGGGTAAAACTTGCCCCAGGCACACAGTCCTACCAACCTCCATCATCTCTGAAAGAGGGTTAGCCAACATTTGCTGCACTGTTATTGTGTGCCTGGCCCCATTCTAGCGTAGAGGGACACAGAGATCAATAAAACTCTGTCCTCAAGGCTCTTATAGTCTAGAGAAGAATAGAAGTTACCCATCAACTCATGCAACAGGCAGTAAACACAAGAACTTAGATATCTGAATTCAAATTCTGGCTCTGTCTTACAGCCTATAGTGTGTGACTGTGTGACTTTGGGAAAGTTATTTGACTTTTGTGCCTCAGTGTTTCATACATGCACGCACGCGTGCACACACACACACACACACATCTACTGAAGACCCTTGAACAACACAGGTTGTAACAGTAAGTTCCGCTTAAACAGGGATTTTTTTTCACTAGTAAATATTACAGTAGTACACAATCTGTGATTGACTAATGTCCTCAGATACGGATAAACTGGGTATATGGATGGCAGAGTATAAATCACACTGCTGAGTAAAATCACACGTGGATTTTTAACTATGTGAAAGGTCAGTGCACCTGTGTTGTTCAAGGGTCAACTGTGCATTCACCTATACACACACACACACACACACACACACAAGATCCTCTCTTATGTGGTGGCTGTGAGAATTAACATATATTCATCACTTAGAAGACTGCCTTGCCCTTAGTAAGTACTGTGCATGTGTGCTCAATCACTTCAGTTTTGTCCGACTCTTTGCAACCCTATGAACTGTAGCTGGCCAGGCTTCACTGTCCATGGGGATTCTGCAGGCAAGAATACTGGACTGGGTTGCCATGCCCTCCTCCACGGGATCTTCTCCACCCAGGCAGGGATCAAACCCACATCTCCTGCATTGCAGGTGGATTCTTTACCCACTGAGGCACTTGGGAAGCCCATAGTAAGTGCTATATGTGTTTATTAAATAACTAAATATTTAGGTTGGTGCAAAAATTGCATTGTTGAACTTTGTTTTATATTGGAATACATTCCTAAATGTGATTATATGTACATCATCTTAATATGCATTTCTTGCTTTATGTTTTTTGCTAATGACTTATTACTTGCTGTTTATATTTATTTTAGACCAGGGAAATGATGTTAGACAAAAAAAAAAATTCAAGCGATTTTCTTATCCAAGTTCAAAATGGGTCGTAAAGCAGTGGAGACCACTTGCAACGTCAGCAATGCATTTGGCCCAGGAACTGCTAATGAATGTATAGTACAGTGGTGGTTCAAGAAGTTTTGCAAAGGAGATGAGAGCCTTGAAGATGAGCACAATGGCTGACCATCGGAAGTGACGACAAACAACTGAAAGGATCATCGAAGCTGATCCTCTTACAGCTACATTTAGAAGTTGTCCAAGAACTCAGAGTGTCAATCATTCTTCAGTCGTTTGGCATTTGAAGCAAATTGGAAAGGTGAAAAAGCTCAATAAGTGGGTGCTTCATGAGCTGACTGCAAATCAAAAAAATCATCATTTTGAAGTGTCGTCTTCTCTTACTCTATGCAGTAACAACGAACCTTTTCCCAATTGGATTGTGACGTGTGACAAAAAGTGGATTTTATACAACAACCAGCAATGATCAGCTCAGTAGTTGGACCAAGAAGAAGCTTCAAAGCATTTCCCAAAGCTAAACCTGCACCAAAAGAAGATCATAGTCACTGTTTGGTGGTCTGTCATCTGATGCACAAGTTTTGTGAATCCAGGCAAAACCATTACATCTGAGAAGTATGCTCATCAAATCAATGAAATGCACTGAAAACTCCAGTGCCTGCAGCTGGCATTGGTCAACAGAAAGGGCCCAATTCTTCTCTGCAACAATGCCCAACCATGTGTCACACAACCAACACTTCAAAAGTTGAACAAATTGGACTACGAAGTTTTGCCTCACCCACCAAATTCACCTGACCTCTCGCTAACTGACTACCACTTCTTCAGGCATTTGAAAAACTTTTTGCAGGGACAATTCTTCCACAACCAGCAGGAGGCAGAAAATACTTTCCAAGGATTTGTTGAATCCTGAAGCACAGATTTTTATGCTACAGGAATAAAGAAACTTATTTCTTATTGGCAAAACTATGTTGATCATAAATGGCTCCTATTTTGATTAATAAAGATGTGTTTGAGCCTAGTTATAATGATTTAAATTTCATGATCCAAAACCACAATTACTTCTTTTTTTTCCCACAATTACTTTTTTGCTAACCTAATAATAACATAAACAAGGTCCTTAAGAGAATCTTGCACAACTCTGAGATGAAAAAGAGGTATCTCTACAAGCCAGAGAACATCAAGAATGACCTCTCAGAGATACCATGCTGGAACAGTGTCCGTGGGAGACTCAGCTAGAACAAGTCCAAGTTCAGCAGGTGGGCAGTTGAGAGAATCTGTGCTCCTTACCTCCTCCCCCAATGTATCCACACAGCAAAGGGAACCAAACTAGAAGTAGAGCCAGAGTTCTGCCCCATTTATAGGGAAATTTTCTTGAGTTCTAGATTCAAAATTCAGGAGATTTACATTCTATTCCCTAATATATTTATGTTTATTCCAAAATAAGAAAAATAGTTTTTATTTCTCACCATTGAGTAAAATTGATATTGGGGCAGATGATCCATGCCTACCCTTGGGGTAGATGTGACCTCATCTGGGCAGCAGGTGGCAGAAGCATTAGAGGATATAAAGGTAATGAATTACTAGGATGGCATATGAGGGGTCAGGACTAGAGGGTAAGCCATCCAGGGTACTGGTGGTTATGGAGTGAGTGACAAGACCTCCAGGCAAATCCCACACCAGGCAATGCCAGGATACTCCATAGCAGACATCCTACAAAACCCTCAGGAGCTGCTGTGAGGAATAGGACAAGGTAGCCTGCTAGTGATAACTAAGGGCAGATGCTAAAATTCAGATAGATAGATACATATATACTCTGTCCTGTGGCTCTTAATATTGAAAGCCCAGCTAAGATCAGAAGGAAATATGTGCCTGAGCAATCTGACCTCAGAGCTGACTGCCCCCAAGATGTGACTTCACATGATGGTGTTTCTAGGTGGTTTCTAGGTAGTCTTTGTATTTGCAGACCCAGAAATGTGGTTTTATCAACACTCTGGGTATGAAGCAACCTCTCTGACTTTGGCTTGCATTAACCAAACTCACAGAAATACATAAATATAGAGTGGAATACTAATTCATTCACTTACAATGAGAAAAACAACTTTCATCAAACTGAAAAATACCAGATAGCTATTGAGAAAACTATCTACCAAACACTGAGGAAATACTTTACAAATGTTATTGTGTGTAATTCTCAAAACAATCTTACAAGGTGGATGTCAGAGAAACTATTACTGCTTGTGGATATCTCTGTGTACATCTACATTTCCCTGCTTCCTTGCAACTCTACTGGACAATAGAATGAGAGAAGAAGCAATCAGTGTGGTCACTTCTGAGCAGAAGTGGCTACATGTATGATGTGCCTTCCCCACACTCTTTCTCAAACATACAGCTGGGAACAAAGGGTACAGTGGGTCTACAGACTAGAAGGAGGAGGGAAGTGTTAAGAGGAAGGCCGTCGCTATGAAATCAAGGCTGTTCTCTTTCCTAAATATACATTCTCAGGAACCATGTCTGGTCCATATGAGATTCTAGGACCAAGAGAAAAGAGGTTAGAATGGACCTGTCACAGGCTACATGGGGGAGTGCCAGGGCTGGGATAGAGAGAAGAACCATTGCAGAGGGATCAAGAAATGGGCAAGTTGAAGGTCGTGGCCAAAGGGGAAAAAATTCAGAAGTAAGTACTTCCAGGTGATGACAAGGTCTAGGCTGTGAATGTTCCAAGGGCTGGCAGAGGTAGAGAAGTAGAGGCTTAGGGGTAGTCAAAGAATGATGGTGAAAGGGTCCAGATGAGTCATCAAAATATCAAAATCTTAAAACTAAGTCAAGGCCTTAGATTTATGAGATCACAAATCCATTATTTAATATATAATGTACACAAACATAGACATCTGATACCCTTGGAATCCTGCCTTATTTTCATTAGTGATTTTCTGCATCATACCCATGTGTCATCCAGACAGGATTACTTCAAGTCCTCTAAGACAGAAGTTTGATAGAAAACTTTAATTCAGTGTATGTGCCCTTGTTAACAAGAATAAATCATATGAAAACTGACAGATCCTTGGAATGAGCTTAATGAATTTATATTTTGATTTTGAGACATGGGAACATGAAGACATGAACTCTGCTATTGTCTTCAATCCAATATTTTCTTTTTTATTTTTCTAAACAGAATATGGGTGATGCTTTACAGATATAATGGAGTCATTCTTTTAAAACAATGAGCTTAAAGAGTCCACATCTTTAGTATATTCTATTTTGTTGTTGTTGTTCAGTCGTTCAGTCATGTCCAATTCTGTGACCCCATGGACTGCAGGGCTCCAGGCTTCCCTGTCCTTCATTATATCCTGGAGCTTGCTCAAACTCACATCTGTTGAGTTGATGATGCCATCCAACCATCTCATTCTCTGTCACCCCCTTCTCTTCCTGCCCTCAATCTTTCCCAGCATCAGGGTCTTTGCCAATAAGTCAGTTCTTTTCATCAGGTTGCCAAAGTATTGGAGTTTCAGCTCCAGCATCAGTCCTTCCAATGAATATTCAGGATTGATTTCCTTTAGGATTGCTGTCTAAGGAACTCTCAAGAGTCTTCTCCAACACCAGTTTGAAAGCATCAATTCTTCAGTACTCAGCCTACTTTATGGTCCAAGTCTCACATCTGTACATGACTACTGGACCAATTTGCTATTTTTTCTTTAATTAAGAGTCTCAAAAAAAAAAAAAAAAAAAAAACACCTCTCCCTATACTCTTGGGGCAGATATATTGGAGAATAAATGTTACTAACTTGGTGACATGTGCTATTGCAATATTACCAGAAAACAAACCAGTGAAGCCTTCTTGGCTTATGTCAGGAAATGGCCAGAAAATTCTATCAGTAGTATCACTATCTTAAAGTTAATTGATAAGTTTCCACTTGATCAAATGGAACTCTGATTTTTGTACATTAATTATAAGAAGAAATATTTACAAAAGCCATTAGTACTCATAGGTGAGGCAAGCAGAGCTGTATTAGAAAGGACTCTCTACTTCCAAAAGAACTTTTTTGCCACTTTCTGTTGATTTTGAAATTCCTTTTACTGAGGACAAAACTCATCTTTCAGAAAGAAAAAAAAGACTTAAAATATAAATATATAATGTATCTCTAAAAGAGGTAATATACTGGCTGAAATTCACAAACTGGATTCTAGTACTTTCTTAAGAGCAGGTTTAATTAAATATCAGAATTTTGAGCTATTGGAAAGGAAGGAGACAAAAAATGAATTAAGGTAAAGACTTGTTGGAATTACATTTCCAGATTTTTTGGCTAATATAGTTATATACATTTCTCCTTTATTTTTACACTTCTTACCGACTCCTGTCAGAGAAGGCAATGGCACCCCACTCCAATACCCTTGCCTGGAAAATCCCATGGACAGAGGAGCCTGGTAGGCTGCAGTCCATGGGGTCGCTAAGGGTCAGACACGACTGAGCGACTTCACTTTCACTTTTCACTTTCATGCATTGGAGAAGGAAATGGCAACCCACTCCAGTGTTCTTGCCTGGAGAATCCCAGGGACGGGGGAGCCTGGTGGGCTGCCATCTATGGGGTCGCACAGGGTCGGACACGACTGAAGTGACTTAGCAGCACCCACTCCTGTACTCACCTCGTACTAAACAATACCTTTAAAAGTTACTTTAATTCCCACAATCCACTATTCCCACTTGCATAAAAACAGAACTGTGTTAGCACTGTTTTCTTTTTAAAATTTTTTATGTATTACTTGTTTATTTTTGCCTGTGCTGAGTCTTCATTGCTGTGTGGGCTTTTCTCTAACTGCAGCAAGCAAGAGCTACTCTCTAGTTACTGTGCACCAGCTTCTCATTGTGGTGGCTTCTCTTGTTGCAGATCACGTGCTTTAGGGCACAAGAGCTTCAGGAGCTGTGGCATATGGGTTCAATAGTTGTGGCTCCCGGGCTCTAGAGCACAGACTCAAAAGTTGTGGTGCATGAGCTTAGCTGCTTTGTGGCATGTGGAATCATCCTGGATCAGGAATCGAACCTGTGTCTCCTGCATTGGTAGGCAGATTCTTTAACACTGAGCAACCAGGGAAGCCTGATAGCAATGCTTTCTTGAAAAATCTCCAAGATATTTAGACCAAAATTGTTATACGAATGTAAAATATTATAGTGGTGGGTGTGCTATGATGTGATTTATTAGAAAATCAAGGTCCTGAAAATATGTGCACTGTTTAATAGTCCTTTCTTCTGAGCTTACAAGACCGACCTCCCCTGACCTCAGGTCCAACTTTCCAGAACTGTGTCCTGCTTTGTTGATAAACAATCACGTTGCTTATACCTCAAATGTGATGTCACCTCTGATCTGCTACAGTGATAGAAAACACACAGAGACAGGAGGACTCAGGGTAGGTGAACTGCGCCTGTGTCACACTTTTCTTTTTAAACAAAATTACTTATTTGTGTTTGTTTGGCTGCAGTGGGTCTTAGTTGTAGCATACGGAATCTTTAGTTGCGGCATGTAACATCTAGTTCCCTGACTAGGGATCAAACCTGGGCTCCCTGCACTGAAAACTCATAGTCTTGGCCACTGGAACAAAAGGGAATTCCCTGTGTCACACTTTTGAAGACATAATGCATCCTTCATGTGATTTAGTGATTTTTGTGGGGTTGGGGGTTGGTAAGTGGATGCCACTAGCAGTGTGTGATCAGGACGCAGACCCGGTAATTTTACTTTCTGAGTCTAGCATAACCACAGGACACTGGAAACTGAGCCTGCCCTATCTTCCCTCTGTGCCCTCACCTTTTCATTTTCTTTCACAATGCATCTCTGGTCCTCTCTCACCAAGGATTGCATTATGATTAATGAGTTCACTGACACCAAGAAAATAAATACATCAGCGTCTCTTTTGCTGTCTCGTACACCAGGTTATTGTTACCATCTTTCTAAATTCCATATATATGCGTTAGTATACTGTATTGGTGTTTTTCCTTCTGGCTTACTAGAACAGTCTTATGGACTCTGTGGGAGAGGGAGAGGGTGGGAAGATTTGGGAGAATGGCATTGAAACATGTAAAATATCATGTAAGAAACGAGTTGCCAGTCCAGGTTCGATGCACGATACTGGATGCTTGGGGCTAGTGCACTGGGACGACCCAGAGGGATGGTATGGGGAGGGAGGATGGAAGAGAGTTCAGGATGGGGAACACATGTATACCTGTGGCGGATTCATTTTGATATTTGGCAAAACTAATACAATTATGTAAAGTTTAAAAATAAAATAAAATTTAAAAAAATAAATAAATAGGCAGACTTGAGAACTAAAGCACATCCCTGACCATTCTCTTTCCATTTGGAACAAAAGAATTAATGGAAATAAATAAAGGAAGAGTCAAAGAAATTAAAATAATCAAAATGGGTACTTGGAGAAAATATGCCCTCATGGCTGGGTACCCTTCAACTAAGACTCAAATAATCTACCTCCAAAATGATGCAAAAAAAAAAAAAAAAACAAAAAACAAAAACCTGTCTAATCTTATCTCTTCCTAGTTTTGATGCTGATTTTCCATTTCCAGAAAAATATCCATTTCTGCTTTATTTATGTCAAAGCCTTTGACTGTGTGGATCACAATAAACTGTGGAAAATTCTGAAAGAGATGGGAATACCAGACCACCTGACCTGCCTCTTGAGAAACCTGTATGCAGGTCAGGAAGCAAGAGTTAGAACTGGACATGGAACAACAGACTGGTTCCAAATAGGAAAAGGAGTATGTCAAGGCTGTATATTGTTACCCTGCTTATTTAACTTATATGCAGAGTACATCATGAGAAACGCTGGGCTGGATGAAGCACAAGTTGGAATAAAGATTGTCAGGAGAAATATCAATAACCTCAGATATGCAGATGACACCACCCTTATGGCAAAAAGTGAAGAACTAAAGAGCCTCTTGATGAAAGTGAAAGAGGAGATTGAAAAGTTGGCTTAAAGCTCAACATTCAGAAAACGAAGATCATGGCATCCAGTCCCATCACTTCATGGCAGGTAGATGGGGAAACAGTGGAAACAGTGGCTGACTTTCCTTTTCCGGGCTCCAAAGTCACTGCAGATGGCGATTGCAGCAATGAAATTAAAAGACGCTTACTCCTTGGAAGGAAAGTTATGACCAACCTAGATAGCATATTCAAAAGCAGAGACATTACTTTGTCAACAAAGGTCCGTCTAGTCAAGGCTATGGTATGGATGTGAGAGTTGGACTATAAAGAAAGCTGAGCACAGAATAATTGATGCTTTTGAACTGTGGTGTTGGAGAAGACTCTTGAGAGTCCCTTGGACTGCAAGGAGATCCAACCAGTGCATTCTAAATGAGATCAGTCCTGGGTGTTCATTGGAAGGACTGATGTTGAAGCTGAAACTGCAATACTTTGGCCACCTGATGCGAAGAGATGACTCATTTGAAAAGACCCTGATGTTGGGAAAGATTGAGGGCAGGAGGAGAAGGGGACAACAGAGGATGAGATGGTTGGATGGCATCACCAACTCAATGGACATGAGTTTGGGTAAACTCCAGGAGTTGGTGATGGACAGGGAGGCCTGGCGTGCTGCGATTCATGGGGTTGCCAAGAGTCAGACACGACTGAGCGACTGAACTGAACTCCATAAAGAGAAAGTTAATTCAATAAAGGATCCAATTTGAACACATTTTTGCCTTTAAATGAATATTTCAGTCTTTCTTATTTGAATTACCTAGAAAGTAAACTCAAATTTTCACTTTGTACATATAACACTTTCTTAAGCATGGCTGTATTTTTCTATCCTTTTGGTCAAAAACAAAACAAAGTACTTGATATTTCAAAATACCTTGACCTTATCCAAAAAATGTCAACATAGCCTTTAAAACCACATATGTTACTTCATGCCTGGGATCATGTGTACTGAAGTATTTGATAATATTCTTGAACATCACAGGATTTATCTCCAGATAGTCTTTGACTGTGAAAGATGCTCTTATTGTAACTAATCCAGTCAGCTATTATAAACACTATTTTCAAGCCTCAAAGTGAACCACAAAATCTACTTTAAGACATAAAGGCAGTAAAATCCTACAACCCTTTCCCCTACTTTTCTGCACAGAAAAAAATTATTTAATTTGTTTCCCAGAAAATTATAATCTTACCATTTCCTTCTTCCTGTCTCCTCTTAATTGTATGGAATTTTCCCATTCTCTGGGGCTGAAATTTAATCCTGGAGAATTCCCAGTTTGTCCCACATGGCTGAATGGAATGTTCAGCATTTTTTAAGTACTGTGCCTCATTAGACAAGTAATCAACCAAAACAGACATTTATTATAGACTTAAAATTATCTCATTTTAGGTAAACATGTTCTCTAAATGCTTTAATAAATCATTCTTCTAAATATCCACTGAGTTTTCCATTGAAAATAGTCTACCGGGGGGAAAAATCATATAACACCAGTGTCCTCCAGCAAGTGCTATTGCAAAAGGCAGTGAGATCTAAGTCTGAAAGAGAGAGAAAAACTCAGCTGGTTGTTGGAATCACTGGGACCACTATAACTAAAATTTGACCTTTTATTTAATTAGGCAAATAATCTGAAAAAATAATTATGAAGTCATTGAAAGAGACAGAGCAAGGCTCAGAAAATACACAAGCCAAGCATTGTTTGTGGTGTTTGCTAATCCTGCTCCAGGCTAATTCGGTGAAGAAGCCCACAGCAAATCCAGAGAAGGCTAAAGATGATTAAAGGACTTAGAAGGAAAGCCTACAGCAGCCTCGGAGGAAAGAATAAAGAAATAGAGGTTATTCCAGTGAGGAAAGGAAAGCTGGGAGGCTGATCTCTGATCAGACTAGTTTAAAATGGCTGTTAAGTCAGGGGCAGACTGTCCTCCAATAGGACAAAACAGGAAGGGATGTCATGAGTGTCAACACAAGGAAGTGGACACAAGACACACTTCACCAGAAGGGGGCCTATTAAGCTTTAGCCCAGGTCACCACTGTGTGAGAAGTGTATGACGCTGAGTCCTCCAACATACTGAAGTGTCAGAAGGAAACAGGAAAGCAACTGGAAAAGAGGGGAAGGGGAACGTGTTTCCTGACAGAAGGTCTTGCAGCGATCAGGAGGGTGTCACACCGCACATTACAGAGCAGAACTGCCTGAGGATCGTCTTTTCCCCCAGATCCCAGTCCTTCTGGTGAACTCCACTACCCCCATCATCCCTGAGTCCCTATCCACCTCTTTCTTTCCTTCCTCCTTCCCACTCCCTCTGCCCCACTTCCTCAGGTCACTCTTGGTCTCTTTCTAAGTTTCTCTTTTTCTCCTTCCCAGCCTCCCTGTACTTCCTCTCCCCACTTCTCTCCATCCCTCTGTCTCTTTCTCTGCCCACAGTGGGGAGGTGAGGGGCTGAAAGTACTCGTGGTATAATTTTTCTTTTTTTCAGTTTTAATCAGAAATCTCTAGCTTTATTGAATTTCTTCAATAGTTAAATGCAAAGAAAACTGTTATTTATTTGTTTCTTTAATGAATAGTTATTCATTCATAGTTATTCAACTATTTATTCAATAGTTATTCAAGCTCTAGGAATACAGCAGTGAGCTAAATCACGTCTCTGCCCTCATGAGGCTTACAAAGAACTTGTTTTTTAGTGACATACTATAATTTAGGTACAACAAAAGATGATGGTGTCATGCTTTTTCTATAAATGATATAAACTTCCTCACAAGCCCGCTGTTATAGACTGAATTGTGTCTCTCCCCCCACAATCAGATGTTGAACCCTAACTCCCAGTGAGATGGTGTCTGGAGATGGAGCCTTTGGGAAATGGGTGAGTTTAGTTGAGGTTGTGAGAATGGGGCTCCCATGATGGGATTCGTGCCCTTGTAAGAAAAGGGAAAGACACGAGAGCCTGCTTTCTCTGCCATGTGAGAACAGTGAGAAGGTGGCCATCTGAAAGCCAGGAAGAGGATTCTCACCAGGAACCAGATCTTCTAGCACCCTAATCTTGGATTTCCAGCCTCCAAACTTATGTTGTTTAAGCTTCTCAATCTGTAGTGTTTTATTATGGCAGACCCAAAATTCCCACTTTTTGAGGTGATGGGATGGGATAGCGGGAGATGCAAACTTACCAGTTAAGAATGAATCAGGTACTTTGGGGACTACCCTGGTGATTCAGTGGTTAAGACTCCACAGTTGCATTGTAGGGGGCATGGGTTCAATCCCTGGTCAGGGATCTAAGATCCCACGTGCTGCTTGATGCAGCCAAAAAAATAGAGAAAGGAAGAAAGAGAGAAAGAAGGAATCAGTTGCTTTGGCTTAAACAGTCACAGATAAATATGTAGTCAGTTGAAGTTCAAACTCCCTCTAAGACTTTTCTCTCCTCTTTTGTTCTTCCCTCCTCCAAAGATGGGGACTTACAGATAGGGCAGGAATTGCATATCCTTGGGAGCAGCTGAAGGGGGGGGTTGACCCCAGAACTGACCTCCTCAGATATGTCCCCTGCACCACCTGATCACATCCTGATGGAGACATTTGTGGTCAGTTCTTCTGGCAAAGCTGGAGGTCTCGTGGACTTTTTCCTCTGTTACCTGGCTCCATCTTAGCCCAGGCTAGCCCTGTAAATCCTGAGTCTATCTCCACTTTATCTTCCAGCAGTGCCTGAGAGAAGCCTGCACTGGGTTCCCTCCCATTGCTACCACAGCACAGCAGCAGGCTTCTGGTTTCAATCCTTTCATCAAGACAAGTAAGAAGCTCTGGGCCTTCCACATCACACAGAAGCCAAGGGATTCTTGGAACTCTGTATTTGACCCTGTCTGTGCTTAAATGCCAGAGAAGGCAATGGCACCCCACTCCAGTACTCTTGCCTGGAAAATCCCATGGATGGAGGAGCCTAGAAGGTTGCAGTCCATGGGGTTGCTAAGAGTTGGACACAACTGAGCGACTTCACTTTCACTTTTCACTTTCATGAATTGGAGAAGGAAATGGCAACCCACCCCAGTGTTCTTGCCTGGAGAATCCCAGGGACAGCGGAGCCTGGTGGGCTGCCGTCTATGGGATCACACAGAGTCAGACACGACTGAAGCGACTTAGCAGCAGCAGCAGCAGTGCTTAAATGGTGGCTTCCCTGGTGGCTCAGTGGTTGAGTCTACCCTGCAGATTCTCCTCTGGCGAAGTAAATGGCAACGCACTCCAGTATTCTTGCCTGGAAAATCCCATGGACAGAGGAGCCTGGTGGGCTACAGTCTATGGTGTTGCAAAGAGTCGGATACAGCTGAGTGACTAAACGATAACCATGCTTAAATACTGCCTTCAGACATTTCTACTTTGCTGCTTCGGTGGCTCCATATTATTGCAGTTCTCTTAGACGTCTTGAAGTTTTCCCTGTCTGTTTCTAGGGAAACTAGACCCACAGAAATTGCTGATGAGAATTGTACCTTCCTTTAGCTATACTCCACATTTCCTTTTCATATCATTCCGTGACATCCTGGACAGATTGCATCATTTCTATCAATTTTGGTTATTCAAAAAATGTATAAAACTTTAATTTCAAACTCTTTGTAAATTCCACCTCCTTTCTGTCTCCTCCAGAGAAGGCTTGAGTTGGAATCTTGGCTGTTTGAAGTGACCTGGGGTTGGAGAGAGTCCTGGCTGTGAAACAGCCTCCCTCCCTCTCCCAGACATGGCTCTTTCTCTCAAGCGTTGGAATCAGGAAGAAGGGAAAGAAAGGGGCACTGGTGTCCTCTCTCTATTGGCTGCTCTGCATCTCCAGTGAGCCCTGAGTGTGCGGTCAGCACTTCAAGTCCACCTCCCCTCAACTTTCTCAGTAATAGAACCCAGGCCACGGTGCCTAGTCCTGGGGTGCACAGCTTGTACATGAAGCAGCTGAAGAATATATGTCTTCTTATGTTCCTTGTTCAGGGAATTTCTCACACCCTGGCCATGCCACGTAAGGGTGGGCAAGATCACGGTTCCACTGCCATTCCTCTTCCACGTGACCAGTCAGCCCTCCCTGGCTTCCATCTTCTCTAGTAGAAATGGGTAGCTCTTTTAGGAATGGGTAGCCCAGCAACTCTGCTATCCAATCAGAGGTCACCAGCAGTAGATCCTAAAAGCCATTGTCTTGGAAACTTTCTTCACTTGGCAATGGGAGTCAGGAGAAATCCCTCCCCAAAAGGAAGGGAAGAATCCCCATGTCCCCAGGCTCTTTTATAAACCTCGGACTCCATATTAGGGGAGGGGGGTGTAGGTGGGGACTGATGCTCAGTTGTTCAGCCACTTAGTAAGACTTTGGAAAAAGTGGTAGATCCCAGTTACTGTTTTTAGCTCTGGATCCTTTTTGTCAACACAGGACAATAGGAAAAGTCCCCCTTGATGTCCCGTCATTCTTATATCTGAGCTTCCCCTATCATGTTGGAATTGCTTTCTTCCTAATTTTCTGAAAATAGACTCATTTCCGCAGATGGATGAAATGAGTTCTCACCAGCAAACAATGAAATGTGTCATGTGAAATTTCAAGGTCCCTTCTAAAGATCCTGTGATTCCATGAAAACAAAGTGGGGAAAGAAAGCAAGTTGCATGTATGAAATTAGGTAGATGGTTAAAACTAATTCATTACCCTTATTATTTCTGAATGAATTGAAGGGGTTTTTTCCTCTAAAGTTTGTCTCATTGATCAAATACATATTTGCTGCAAGTTTCTACAATAATCAAATCATTCATTTTTCCCATTCTTCTACTCTATTTTCTGTTCAATTCTATATTTTGATTGGTATCTTTACTGAAAAACAGTTCCTACAAATACATTTGCTGTTTGTAATTTTAGTTGTGTTTAATCTGAGCAGGATTTGGATGTTTCAACAGTTCAATATGCAAAACTCTGGTGATATCCAAGAATCTTTGCCCTGAAAGATTTTTGGATCTGTGTGATTAGGTAGTCTACAACTTTAAAGAAAAAAAAAAAAAAAAACTCATTAGACTCATTGCAGAAGCATTAATTTAACAGTAAAATGCTGCCTCCTTCTGGATAAATTGTTTTAGGCATGATAAGCTTGTAAAACTGCTATAGAGGTATGTTATTTTATGAGTAAAACATTTTTATAATCCTACTTTTTTCATTAAAAAAATTAGAGGACTAGAGCAAGCTTTGAAATATTATCTAGATTCTGCCTTTGAGCATGTAAAGAATCTTAAATTATCTAACCTATGGCACTGATTTGATTGTCTTTCTTTCAAAGGTCTTTAACTGAAAATATCAGATAAAATTGAAATTAGCATGGTTTCACTTTCATGTGAGGCTACCTTACTTAACATTCAGTTAGTATTATCATGTATGCATGCACACAGATTCATCTGCATGCCTAGAAAAGTGTGTGTGTGTGTGTTTAAAAAATGCAGTGAAATGCCTAGGTGTTCTAGTCTTAATTCTGTGCCAGCAGTCATGTGTATTTTGGCAAACCACTTAATCTCTCTGGGTCCCAGTTTCCTTATCTGTACACTGAGGATAATAAAACCATTGTTATTGACCTCAAAAAATACTTTGTGAGGCTCACTGAAATCAACAAAGCACTGTGTGAGGTATTATTTATTATCTTTAAGGTTTTAACTGGTCACAGTCCTGAAGTGAAAGAACAGAATCAGATCTGTGACCAACAAGAAGAAAAATGCTTAATGATGCTTCACTGCATAAATGCTTAAAAATGCTTTATTGCATAACCACAGACAACTAGTTTGGTTATATTCAAATAAATCAAGTCTCTACTATCTGAAGTAAAAAGCTGGAGAAGAGGTTATAAATAACCTCAGACCACAATTATACAAAAGTCAAATCTACTCTCGGTTCTCCCGGGGGCAGTTTATCTCGACAGAACCAAAAGAGTAGGAGGTCTAACCAAGGTAGGTCAGGGACCCAGAGCAAAGCTTGTTTGCTCTACCTCATCCCCAAGAGAACATCTCCAACCCTTCGTGGAGCCCAGCCAGGATGCTCAAGGCTGACTGTGCCCTGGTTCTGTTGAAGGGATTTTTATGATTCTCCAAAAACCCTTCAGCAAAAGTAGTACTAACCAAAATCCAACCAGCTAAGAGGCCAAAGGACACTCCAAATTTTCTGGTCCCTACTCAGCCTTGACTAGTGGCTATTTTGTTTATATTTTGTCATTTTGTCTATAAAATGGGTGTAGCAAAAAAAAAAAATGGGTGTAATAGTACCTACTTTATTATATTGTTGTGCATTAATACAAGCAGAGCATTCAGAATAGCATCTGGCATTCAAGCATTCAGTATATGTTAGCTGCTACTGCTACCACCATTATTTTATCACACTACTCTGCTCGCCCATGGCATTCATTTATGGACAAATGAAACTGTCTCTCTCACAGCTCTTCAGTTTTCTGAGACTGAAGATTGTTGCTCCTTTAAACCCTCTGGCCATCAATATTTTGAATTTTGTTCCTGGTGATGGACGGGGAGGCCTGGCACGCTGTGATCCATGGGGTCGCAAAGAGTCAGACACAATTGAGCGACTGAACGGAACGGAACTAGTGAGTCTGACACGACTGAGCAATTGAACTGAACTAGTTACCTCATATTACATATAATACTTCTTTTTACTTTTCAGTTACAAAGTAGTAAATTATAACTACTGGTGCTGTTTATGTGACCTAGTAGGCAAACCAAACAGCAACTCTTTATTTTGTAGCCATAAGAGCAGATGCACCTGGAATAAGAGCTAAGGTTTAGGCACATTTCAAGCTGTCAAACATTTTTTATGATCAGGAAATATTCCAGTTCTGTTTCACTCCAAGAGCAGAAGCAGCTAATAATAACCCTAATTCAAAACTATCTGGTAAATCACTCTATGAAAGATATTTGTTGCTGTTTTTGTTGTTTAGTCACTAAGTCGCGTCCGACTCTCTTGCGACCCCATGGATCCTAGCCCAGCAGGCTTTTCTGTCCTTGGGAGTCTCCAGTCAAGAATACTGAAGTAGGTTGCCATTTCCTTTTCCAAGGGGTCTTTTTGACGCAGGGAATCACCCTGCATCTCCTGCATTGGCAGGCGGATTCTTTACTACTGAGCCAGGGAAGCCTGGACGGCACTGAAACTGTTTTGAGAACTAAAAATGACACATGGCCACTAGAGGGCATTTAAATGATGTAGTAGGTTTCAGCTTCACACTTGATCTGTTTAAAATCCCAGCTGGTTTGCACTTGGCTCAAGCACTGTGATTCACATATTTTGACCCTGTAGGAACTCTTGAGGGAACTCTCATGATTTGGCTGAATGGACGCTTAAGAATATCTACAATAGATCCTATAGCTATGGGTGTGAAACAATAAAATCCTTTCGGAGTTATGAAAAGAGAGAGGTAATTTTAAATTTCAGCCTGAAATCTCCAGAACAATTTTTTTTAAGTAAATTATTGAGGGCAAGATTGAGAGACTGGATAACTTAGTTCTTTTCAATTCACGTGTAACGTGAAGTCTTAATAACCACAGAGCAGTATAATTCACTGACAGCTTGTCCCAGCTGACCACAGGTACTGCCAAGCCTGGCCTCTACCCGGGTCCAACAGCCTAATCCTATCTGCCATTTCCTCCTCAATTAATTCCTAGGAAAGGCTAGCTGTAGACTAGTGAAATACCCCAGAGGAGAGAGAAACAGAAGCGAATCCTCATGGAATAAAAAGGCTGTTATAAAGAAAGAAGAATAGTCAGTTATTTTTTCACCTTCCACAAGAATATTAGTAGAGAAACATTTTAAATTTCAGCAACCAAGACTTTAAAATAGCCATAAAGATGAAATTAAATAAGTGCTAAAATAACCTATGAAATAAATGGAGAGGAAACCGTTCTATTTTGGGAAATTTTGCACAGCGACACTGAGATGAGTAGTGAAGCTTTCTAGCTATTTTCCTAGTTTTAAGAAGGTGCTCTTTAAAGCCCATAGTGCTTAATTCAAACTGTCCACTAAATGGCCCTAATACATCTGAGTTCCTTTAACTGGTGGAGCATTAAATCCCCTGTTAAAGTAAAGTACTGGCATATTTAATTATATTTGTGATTGAAGAAGTTGTCTTCTAAGGGGAAATCATGCAGTGATCATCTACAAGGTTTAATAATGAATTATTAATTATCTGAAAAGAGAGAGAATTGAACATATGCTTTTTATTTCCTCTCTCAATGCCCTCCCCACCAAAAGACAGGAAGGGAAAGTAAAAGTTACAAATCCACAAGAAAATAAAGAATAAGAGAGATCAAAATGAGAGGGACTAACCTAAGAAAAAGCTGAAAACAAGCACCTACAGAGAGGGGAACAGTGATTAGCAAGCTCATCCCATCCCAGGACTTTGGGGACTCAGAGATCAAAAGCACTCCTACCCTTTCCCAGAGGAAAGGCAGGGGCTACAAATGAACTGAAAGTAGAATCACTTTAAGGGAAGTCTACATTCTAGTCTGCAAGACCTTCCAACCCATTTGCCCACTCATTTCCCAGAAAGCTGGAAGACCAGCCCGATGGGCCCCCTCCAACACTAGAGAGAGAGTAGATCCTTCTGTGCTCTAACATTGGGCAAGCCCTCTAGAGCTCGGCTCACTCCACCTTGTTAGTCCTCCACACATCAGGCTCCCACCTTTGCACGAAAATCAGCCTTCTCCATCCTCACTCTTACAACAGATAGCCAAGGCTCACCGAACAATCTAGGAAAATACCCAACATAAGAGACACAGAACAAGACAAAAAGGAAAAACAAATAACAAAATTAAAGAAATAAAGACAATGCAGACAACAGAAGAAAATTTCAAAAAAATGAACCAGTATCCTCTGAAAAAGAAAGATACCTGTTGGACCCGTGACACAGGAATAAGGTGCTATTTTAAAGGTTTTTCAAAAAGAAAGAAGTAATCAGAGAAAAAGGAAGTGCTTTTGAAAACTAACAGTATAAAAACCAGAATGAAAACTATTTCAAAAGAATCATCAGAAGAGAATTTTGAGGCAACGTCCCATAAAATAAAAGGAAAAAAGGCAAAAATGATAATAACATTAGCAGGCAAATACAGGCTCCCCATTGTTAGACTAACAGAAGTTCTACAAAGAAATGAGAATAAAGTAAAAGGAGACAATTATTGAATAAATAATAAAAGAATAGTCCCTCAAACTTAAAGAAATGAGTTTCCAAATTGAAAGCATCTACTTAATACCTGGGGCTTCCCTAGTGGCTCATAAAGTAAAGCCTCTGCCTGCAATACTGGAGACTGGGGTTCCATCCCGGGGTCGGGAAGATCCCCTGGAGAAGGAAACAGCAACCCACTCCGATACCCTTGCCTGGAAAATCCCATGGATGGAGCTACAGTCCATCGGGTCGCAAAGAGTTAGACACGACTGCTTGACTTCACTTTCTTTCTTTATTACTTAATACCCAGCTTATTGAATAATAAAAAAAAAAAAAAACTAAATTACCTCACTGTACAATTTCAGAACATTTGGAATGAAGAAATGATTCAAAACGCATGGGGCAGGGATGAGGGGGAGCCAGTATAGTTATATGCATAGGCTAGGCTAAGTCACTTCAGTCTTGTCCGACTCTGTGCGACCCCATAGACGGCAGCCCACCAGGCTCCCCCGTCCCTGGGATTCTCCAGGCAAGAACACTGGAGTGGGTTGCCATTTCCTTCTCCAATGCATGAAAGTAAAAAGTGAAAGTAAAGTCGCTCAATCGTGGCCGACTCTTAGCGACCCCACGGACTGCAGCCCACCAGGCTCCTCTGTCCATGGATTTTCCAGGCAAGAGTACTGGAGTGGGGTGCCATTGCCTTCTCTGAGTTATATGCATAGAACAGGTAATCAGAACTTATTGGAAATCAGACATCTGGAGAGTAGTAAGGCTGGAGAGATAGATTTCAGAGTCATCACACGGGAATGTAGAAGCTGAGGCAGGTCAGTAGGTGAAAGTTCCCAGGAGGAACGTGCACAGTGGCCTCCTAAGTCTTCCGTCTCAAAGCTGACGTAATAGGCAGGCATCGGCCAGCCTACTCTCACTACTAAAATAGGGGAGGCCACACCAAGCCATCGGAGAAGGCAATGGCACCCCACTCGAGTACTCTTGCCTGGAAAATCCCATGGATGGAGGAGCCTGGTAGGCTGTAGTCCATGGGGTCTCTAAGAGCCGGACACGACTGAGCAACTTCACTTTCACTTTTCACTTTCATGCATTGGAGAAGGAAATGGCAACCCACTCCAGTGTTCTTGCCTGGAGAATCCCAGGGACGGGGGAGCCTGGGGGCCTGCCGTCTGTGGGGTCACACAGAGTCGGACACGACTGAAGTGACTTAGCATAGCTTAGCATAGCATAGCATACACCAAGCCATGTTGAATCCTAAGGCAAAAGGGAAAATCAGTTATATTATTCCTGTCTACAGTGTTGAATAACGTCTCCCAAAAATATACATCCACTAGAGCCACAGAACATGACCTTATTTGGAAATAGGGTCTTTGTAAATATAATCTGATTAGATGAGATCATACTGGATTAGAGTGGGCCCTAAATCCAGTGGCTGGTGTCCTTATGAGAAGAGGAAAGACACAGAGACACACCTGGAAGAAGGTCATGGGAGATGGAGGCACAGTTTGGAGTGGTGCAGCTACAAACCAAGGAGTAAGATTTCGGCAACCACCAGAAGCTAGGGGAGAGGCATGAGGTTTCTCCTGATGTGTCTAACCGCCAGAAATGGGAGACAATACAGTTCTGTTAAGCCATCCAGTTTATGGTCTATGGTTACAGCAGCCCTAGGAAACTGATCTGGCTTTATTTAAAATTTTGACGTTTTGTTTTGGATTGCTTGGCATAAATTTTGATTTTTAAAAATACTACATTAGAATATCTTGACTAAAGAGTTTTTGGCATCTCCTTAAATTTTGCCCCAAAAACAATTAATCCAAGCCCTAGGGCATGTTTTAAATACTTTTACTGAATTACTAACAACCAATCTTCTCAGTCCATGTTTTTGCAGAGACATATTCTAT
Organism: Bos indicus x Bos taurus; assembly: GCF_003369695.1. Taxonomy (NCBI): domain Eukaryota; kingdom Metazoa; phylum Chordata; class Mammalia; order Artiodactyla; family Bovidae; genus Bos; species Bos indicus x Bos taurus. Next base: position 109,857,874 of record NC_040076.1, read on the forward strand.
ATATCCAAAGAACAAAGAGTAAAAGCAAGCAAGCATGATTTCTAAATAAAATAGTTGATTTCTTCAACAAAGACAATTACATTTTCTCCCCCTCATTGTAGAAATGCAGCCCATCTCTTGGGAGGGACATACAGACATTGGCAGCCTTGTTTAAAAGCAGTAGGCACCGTCTGATCATTCCATCTGCTTCCCCTGGGAAAGAAAAATCATTACATGGCAATTTCAGTGGCCTTGAATCCCACGTAGTGAATTTTATTAACACGTTGTATTCACTCTGAAAAAATATTTAAGCTGAATGTGAGTATGAGAGAGTTGGGTATAGAGTAAGTGGCAGTCTTAGAACAGGGCCCCAAGTCTTTTGACACTCCTTTCATGGAGCAGTGGTGGTGTGCAGGTTTCCTATGGGCCCACTTTCTCTTCCCCCCCCCTTTTTTTTTTTTCTTTTAATTGATGTACAGTTGATTTATGGGCTTCCCTGATAGCTCAGTTGGTAAAGAATCCACTTGCAATGCAGGAGACCCCATTTCAATTTTCTGGGTCAGGGAGATCCACTGGAGAAGAGATAGGCTACCCACTCCAGTATTCTTGGGCTTCCCTTGTGTCTCAGCTGGCAAAGAATCCACCTGCAGTGCGGGAAACCTGGGTTCAATCCCTGGATTGGGAAGATCTCCTGGAAAAGGGAACAGCTACCCACTCCAGTATTCTGGCCTGGAGAATTCCATGGACTGTATGGCCCATGAGATCCCAAAGAGTGGGACATGAACTGAGCAATTTTCATTTTCAGTTTTATAGTTGATTTACAATGTTGTATTATTTCTGCTGCATAGCAAAATGACTCAGTTATACATATATATGCATTTGTTTTTATGTTCTTTTCCATTACGGTTTATCCTAGGAGATTAAATATATTAATAGTTCCCTGTCCTATACAGTATTGTCTATCCATTCTAATAGATTGCATAATAAACCATTGTAATAGTTTGAATCTACTAGCTCCAGTCAGTTATCATTCCAATCCCAAAGAAAGGCAATGCCAAAGAATGCTCAAACTACTGCACAATTGCACTCATCTCACACGCTAGTAAAGTAATGCTCAAAATTCTCCAAGCCAGGCTTCAGCAATACATGAACTGTGAACTTCCAGGTGTTCAAGCTGGTTTTAGAAAAGGCAGAGGAACCAGAGATCAAATTGCCAACATCCGCTGGATCATTGAAAAACCAAGAGAGTTCCAGAAAAACATCTATTTCTGCTTTATTGACTATGCCAAAGCCTTCGACTGTGTGGATCACAATATTAACTGTGGAAAATTCTGAAGGGATGGGAATACCAGACCACCTGACCTGCATCTTGGGAAACCTGAATGCAGGTCAGGAAGCAACTTAGAACTGGACATGGAACAACAGACTGGTTCCAAATAGGAAAAGGAGTACATCAAGGCTGTATATTGTCACCCTGCTTATTTAACTTCTATGCAGAGTACATCATGAGAAACGCTGGGCTGGAAGAAGCACAAGCTGGAATCAAGATTGCCAGGAGAAATTTCAATAACCTCAGATATGCAGATGACACCACCCTTATGGCAGAAAGGGAAGAAGAACTCAAGAGCCTCTTGATGAAAGTGAAAGAAGAGAGTGAAAAAGTTGACTTAAAGCTCAACATTCAGAAAACGAAAATCATGGCATCCAGTCCCATCACTTCATGGCAAATAGATGGGGAAACAGTGGAAACAGTGGCTGACTTTATTTTTCTGGGCTCCAAAATCACTGCAGATGGTGATTGCAGCCATGGAATTAAAAGACGCTTACTCCTTGGAAGGAAAGTTATGACCAACCTAGATAGCATATTCAAAAGCAGAGACACTACTTTGCCAACAAAGGTCCATCTAGTCAAAGCTATGGTTTTTCCAGTAGCCATGTATGGATGTGACAGTTGGACTATAAGGAAAGCTTAGTGCTGAAGAATTGATGCTTTTGAACTGTGGTGTTGGAGAAGACTCTTGAGATTCCCTTGGACTGCAAGGAGATCCAACCAGTCCATTCTTAAGGAGATCAGTCCTGGATGTTCATTGGTAGGACCGCTGTTGAAGCTGAAACTGCAATACTTTGGCCACCTGATGCGAAGAGCTGACTCATTTGAAAAGACCCTGATGCTGGAAAAGATTGAGGGCAGGAGGAGAAGGGGACGACAGAGGATGAGATGGTTGGATGGCATCACCGACTCAATGGACATGGGTTTGGGTGGACTCCAGGAGTTGGTGATGGACAGGGAGGCCTGGTGTGCTTCGGTTCATGGGGTCACAAACAGTCAGACACAACTGAGCGACTGAACTGAATTAACTCCAGACTCCGAGTCCATCCCTTCATCTCCCCATCCCCCTTGGCAATCACAAGCCTGTTTTTTATATCTATAATTCTGTTTCTCTTTCATGTTGTTGTTTAGTTGCCAAATCATGTCAGACTCTTTCGTGACCCCATGGACTATATAGCCCACCAGCCTCCTCTGTCCATGAGATCTCCCAGACAAGACTATTGGAGTGGGTTGCCATTTCCTTCTCCAGGGGCTCTTCCCAACCGAGGGATTGAACCCATATCTCCGGCATTGCAGGTGGATTCTTTACCATCAGAGCCACCAGGGAAGCCCCATAGATAGGTTCATTCATGTCATATTTTAGATTCCACATATTTATGATATCGTATGATATTTGTCTTTCTCTTTCTGACTTATTTCACTTAGTATGATAATCTCTAGTTGCAAAAAAATATAGAATACTTGACAAATTTGCATGTCTTCCTTGTGTGGGGGCCATGTTAATCTTCTCTGAATCATTCTGATTTTAGTGTGTGTGCTGCCAAAGAAAGCACTGGGCACACTTCTTGAATCTGGGCAGGCTTATGACTCCTTCAACCAAGAGACTACTGTGGGCTCAGTCTGGAGGCTGGGTCATAAAAGGCATCACAGCACAGGCATTAAACACTAGAACACTTGGTCTTGAAGTCCTGAGCTGCCATGTACAAGTCTAACTACCCTGAGAGAACAGTAGCTGTAAGGAAGCCAAGCTGCAGAAAGAAGACAAATGTAGTTACTCCAGCTGACAGCCCCAGGCCCTGAGGCAGCCCAGCCCAAAGGATGAGACCTGAAATCTCAAGGAGAGGTCCACCACCCCTGCAGAGCCCAGTCTGACTCCTGACCCACAAAACCTGTGACCCTAGTCAAGTGGTTATTTCAAGATGCTAAAATTGGGTCAGTTTTCTATGCAGCAAAAGTAACTGCAACAGAGTATGAGGGTCAAAGACATATCAATACGAATGGATAGATTTATTATCCAAAAATATCCCAATCATCAGCAGAGTGGAAGTTTACAATACTTTGGAGTAAAAGTTTTCCCAGAATCATCTGGAATGATCTTTGAACTTGTTTTCTGCTCTAGCTTCAGAGCAATGCAACATGTAAAGCCCATCCCTTGCTCATGCTTTTCTGTTCAAATTCCCTGTTAACTGTGAAAGCCTCTATCTTAGAGGTGCTTCCTAAGGTCGCTCAGATGGTAAAGCATCTGCCTGCAATGCAGGAGATCCAGGTTCGATCCCCGGGTTGCGAAGATCCCCTGGAGAAGAGAATGGCAACCCACTCCAATATTCTTGCCTGGAGAATCCCATGGACAGAGAAGCCTGGCAGGCTACAGTCTATGAGGTCTTAAAAGAGTCAGACACAACTGAGCATGCACACACCTACACCACCCACGGGGAAAAAAAAAAAAAAGACACGCCAAACTTCTCAGCTCAGGCAAGTGCAGCAAAAACCTACCATGCAGTCAGTCCCCAATCTTAGAAGACAGAAGGATTAAAGTTAGTAAACCTTGCTGTTTGAGCCTCCATCTCAAATTCCAACCCATGAATGCAAATATGAGTACATTGCATCCTCAGCCTTCCCAATTAGACAGGCAATTAGTGTAATTTCTCAGGTGAGGATGTTATCTCCTGTCTATATGTTTCACAGTTCTAACAGTAAAAATGTCAATACCATTGCTGACATTTTAAAAACTAATATGGTCGTTACTTTTGTTTGTATTTTATTTATAACAAATGTTTTATACTTATCTATTTATTTAGCTGCTCTGTGTCTGAGGTTTGGCAGGATCTTGGATCTTCATTGCTTCATGAGGCAGCTTTAGTTGTGGCATGAGGGAGATTTTTTATTTTTTAGTTGTACCATGTGGGATGTAGTCCCCTGACCAAGGATGGAAGCCAGGCCCCCTGCATTGGATGCTTGGGATCTTAGCCACTGGACCACCAGGGAAGTCCCTTGTTTATATTTTAAAGTCACACACACACACACACACAATATTAACTGCCAACAATGCTCCTGCTTTTTTATTTCATCCTTAAAACACAATATATGGTAAGGATAATAATAAAGTTCTATAAATATATAACATGCTAGTTAGAATAAGCAAGCTTTGTGTTGCTATCATCCTGGGATCCAGTTCTACTTTATGATAAGATATACAAGTTAATCACCCCCTTGGAATGTAGAATTTGGGTGGGGGATGGGGAGGGGGAATGTAGAACTGTGTTTCTGTAAAGTGCAGACTTCACAGTAGACATATAGTATTACACAGATATGAGAATAATAGAATTTATCATTTTTTCTGTTTTCACTATGCAGTTACCAAATGTCACTAAAATGAACAATTATTTATATTTTTTCTCTAGTTTTATTGAGATGTAATTGGCATATAATATTATGTAAGTTTAAGGTGCACACTGTGATAATCTGATACATGGCTATATGGCTAAATGTTTACCATAAGAAGAGCCATTAACACATCCTTCACCTCACATAGTTAGCATTTGTTGTTATGCTGAGAACATTTAAGATCCATTCTCTTTCTGAGAAAACTGGATAAGTACATGCAGGAAAATGCAATTTGACCCTTCTCTTCAGTCAATTCAGTTCAGTCGCTCAGTCGTGTCCAACTCTTTGCAACCCCATGAATCGCAGCCAGGCCTCCCTGTCCATCACCAACTCCTGGAGTCCACCCAAACCCATGTCCATTGAGTCGGTGATGCCATCCAGCCATCTCATCCTCTGTCGTCCCCTTCTCCCCCTGCCCCGAGACCCTCCCAACATCAGTCTTTTCCAATGAGTCAACTCTTCACATGAGGTGGCCAAAGTACTGGAGTTTCAGCTTTAGCATCATTCCTTCCAAAGAAATCCCAGGGCTGATCTCTTTCAGAATGGACTGGTTGGATCTCCTTGTAGTCCAAGGGACTCTCAAGAGTCTTCTCCAACACCACAATTCAAAAGCAGCAATTCTTCGGCGCTCAGCCTTCTTCACAGTCCAACTCTCACATCCATACATGACCACAGGAAAAACCATAGCCTTGACTAGATGAACCTTTGTTGGCAAAGTAATGTCTCTGCTTTTGAATATGCTATCTAGGTTGGTCATAACTTTCCTTCCAAGGAGTAAGCGTCTTTTAATTTCATGGCTGCAGTCAGCATCTGCAGTGATTTTGGAGCCCAGAAAAATTAAGTCTGACACTGTTTCCACTGTTTCCCCATCTATTTGCCATGAAGTGATGGGACTGGATGCCATGATCTTCATTTTCTGAATGTTGAATTTAAGCCAACTTTTTCACTCTCCACTTTCACTTTCATCAAGAGGTTTTTGAGTTCCTCTTCACTTTCTGCCATAAGGGTGGTGTCATCTGCATATCTGAGGTTATTGATATTTCTCCCGGCAATCTTGATTCCAGCTTGTGCTTCTTCCAGTCTAGCATTTCTCATGATGTACTCTGCATATAAGTTAAATAAGCAGGGTGACAATATACAGCCTTGATGTACTCCTTTTCCTATTTGGAACCAGTCTGTTGTTCCATGTCCAGTTCTAACTGTTGCTTCCTGACCTGCATACAGATTTCTCAAGATGCAGGTCAAGTGGTCTGTTATTTCCATCTCTTCAGAATTTTCCACAGTTTATTGTGATCCACACAGTCAAAGGCTTTGGCATAGTCAATAAAGCAGAAATAGATGTTTTTCTGGAACTCTCTTGCTTTTTCCATGATCCGGCAGATGTTGGCAATTTGATCTCTGGTTCCTATGCCTTTTCTAAAACCAGCTTGAACATCTGGAAGTTCACAGTTTACGTATTGCTGAAGCCTGGCTTGGAGAATTTTGAGCATTACTTTACTAGCATGTGAGATGAGTGCAGTTGTGCGGTAGTTTGAGCATTCTTTGGCATTGCCTTTCTTTGGGACTGGAATGAAAACTGACCTTTTCCAGTCCTGTGGCCACTGCTGAGTTTTCCAAATTTGCTGGCATACTGAGTGCAGCACTTTCACAGCATCATCTTCCAGGATTTGAAACTCTCTCTTACACCACTTAAAAAAATGAACTCAACATGGATTAAAGACATAAACATAAGACCTGAAACCATAAAACTCCTAGAAGAAAACACAGCTGAAAAGCTCCTTGACACTGGTCTTGGCAGCAGTTTCCCAGACCTAACACCAAAGACACAAGCAAGAAAAACAAAAACCAACTGGTGGGGCTACATCAGATTAAAAAGCTTTCACAGCAAAGAAGCAACCAACACAATGAGAAAGCAGCCTACAGGATGGAAGAAAATATTTGCAAATCATATATCTGATAAGGGGTTTATTTCCAAAATATAGAAAGAACTCATAAACTTAGCAAAAACAACAAAAAAACCCTTCTAAAAAGTACGCAGTAGAATTGAATAGTTTTCCAAAGACAACACATAAAAAAAGGCACATAAAAAACATGCTCCACACCACTAATCACCAGGGAAATGCAAATCAAAACCACAAGATATTACCTCATTCCTATTTAAATGGTGGTGGTTTAGGTGATTTAGTCACTAAGTTGTGTCTGACTCTCATGACCCCACCGACTGTAGCCCACTAGGCTCCTCTGTCCATGGGATTCTCCAGGCAATAATACTGGAGTTGGTGGCCATTTCCTTCTCCAGGGAATCTTCCCGACCTGGAGCTCAAACTCAGGATCTCCTGCATTGCAAGCAGATTCTTTACCCACTGAGCTACGAGAGAAGCCTTTCAAAAAGATAAGAGACAAGAAGTGTTATCAAAGGGTGTGAAGGAAAGGGAATCCTTTTGCACTGTTGGGAATGCAAACTGGTGCAGCCACTATGGAAAACAGTATGGAGGTTCCTCAAAAACTTAAAACTAGCACTACCCATGATCTAACAACCCCGCTACTGAATCTATATCCAAAGGAACTGAAATCAGGATCGCATGAAGATATCCACACTCCCTTGTTCAGTGCTGCAGTATTCACAATAGCCAACCTAAGATCCATGAATTGATGAATGGATAAAGAAAATGTGGTGTATATATAATGGATACTATTCATACATGAGAAAAAGAAGGAAATTCTGCTGTTTGAGACAACTTAGATGAAACTTGAGGGCATTGTGCTAAGTGAAATAAGTCAGACAGGGAAAAACAAATATTGTATTATCACTCATATGTGGAACATAAAAACCCAAAGTCATACAGTGGAGTCACCAGGATCTAGGGAATGGGGGAGATGAGACAGTATTGGTCAAAGAATTGGACAAACTTCCAGTTATAAGATTAATAAGTTCTGAGGATCGAATATACAGCATGGTGATTAAAACTAATCATACTGTATTATATGTGCTTATTTAGGGCTGTGCTGGGTCTTCGTTGCTGCACCGAGTTTCTCAAGTTGCAGTGACCTAGGGGTATACTTCATTGCAGTGCACCGGCTTCTCATTGTGTTGGCTTCTCTTGTTGCGAAGCACATGTTCCAGTTGCATGGGCTTCAGTGGTTGCAGCATGTGAGCTTGGTGTTTATGGCTCTTGGGCTCTAGAGTGTGGGCTCGGTAGTTGCAGCTCACAGGCTTAGTTGCTGTGCAGTATGTGGAGTCTTCCTGGACAGGGGGTCAAACTGGTGTCCCCTGCGTTGGCAGGCGGATTCTCAACCATTGCACCACCAGGGAAGTCCCAGTACTGTATTATATTTGAATGTTGCTAAGAGAGTAGATCTTTAATATTCTCACCACAAAAGAGAAACGGTAATTATGTAACAGGATGGAGGTGTTAGCTAACTATGGTGGTAATAATTTTGAAATAAATGAATGTATCAAATTAGCACATTGTATACGGATGAGATGGCTGGATCGCATCACTGACTCGATGGATGTGAGTCTGAGTGAACTCCAGGAGTTGGTGATGGACAGGGAGGCCTGGCGTGCTGCGATTCATGGGGTCGCAAAGAGTCGGACACGACTGAGCAACTGATCTGATCTGATACCTTAAACTTCCACAGTGTTGTCAATTATATCTCAGTAAAGCCAGAGGAATAAAAAGATTACTCTCTAAGCAACTTCCAAGTATATAATACAGTATTGTCAACTGTAGTCACGATTCTGTACATTACATTCCCAGAATTTATTCCTCACATCACTGTAGTTTGGACCCCATGGCTAACATCTCATTTCCTCTACCCCTCAACCCCTGGTTCCCACCATTCTACTGTCTGTTTCTGAATCTTTCTTAACATTCCACATGTAAGTGAGATCATACTATATTTGTCTCTATTTCACTTAGCATAATGTCCTCAAGATTCCAGTTATTTTTAAATCATGGAATACAGAGGTGTGCATTTTCTTTCATATAGGGAACTAAAACATAAACCAAACTTCAGGAGTAACCTCGATTGTTTTAGCAAAATGCAAAATATGTTTCCCACCAATTTCTGCAAGTTATTGTTAACCAAGCAGAATAAGACAGATAACAGAGAAATCTGTAATGAGAGCATGATTCAGTCAATTGGCAACACTATATCCTAATGAATTCTATCAATCATCTTCAATTAGATATTAATTCCTTAGTACTAGACATGCTCACTCAGAGACTATGGAATTGGAAACAGCAGAGGCTCTGCCTTCTGTAACATTAGGCGAGGGATTCTCTGGGCTTTAGGTTCCCCAAGTGTAGAACAAGGATAACAAACACCCCTGCAGAACTGGGCACAGGGGCCAACATGTTGAGAAGCCTACAGGGGGACATGTAGTCTGGAATCGCTGTATATTATTATTTCACAGGCAGAAGCCCTGTGATTGTTTCTCAAGAGGCAGCTAAAGCTACAGGTTTATTCTGGCAAAGACACAACTCGCCTGAGGAAATACATCTCTGAGGCATAGGCATGGATGAATTGAAAGTGATGTGTTTCTTCAGTTGTATAGAATTTACAGCTATGTTGTTATCTGAGGTTGAGTTTTATATCATTTACTGCATGATTATTTTTTCGTTTCTGATTCTAAAAAGCTCACCACACACTCCCTCCACTCTCCTATCTCTCGCTTTCTTTCCTTAATTATTCTCTTTCTCATACACACACCTACTTTCACTGGACATCTATGGGAAGAAGTAGGAGGCAGCTTTTAGAAGAGGAGATTTTACATCTAACTATATACATACTACATATCTAACCATCCCCCCGCCCCCCCCCCCCCCCCAAAAAAAAAAACCCTTAAGAAAAATTCTTCTATTTCCTTTTTTGGTCATTTAAGGTAGAAGCATTTAAAGGAGGAAGGAAAGGCTGGCTTAACAATCAAAAAATAAAGGAAGTTAAAGAAATCGTGAAAGCAAAAGGGGAGTGGGAGGGAGACAAGAGAACTCAGGGAAAAAAACAAAATCACGGAAAGTGGAAAAAGACAAGTGAAGCAGGAAGACAAGAAAAAAGGCTATAATAGCTCAGGCTCAGAGGGTTCCAAAGGCAGCCTTAGTCACGCTGGCCAGAGTACTGGCATGGTGAAAGCAGTGGCCTGAATTTCAGGCAAACCATAGAAATTACAGAATCTCGGGCAAAGGATATAAATCTGAGTCTTTTTCACTGCCTGTAAAAGGAAGATGAAATCTTTGCCCCTTATACTTTTAAATTCTCATTTCTGTACCCCTCGCGTTGGCTCAAGTTGCTTACAAAACGATTAACCACGGCGTTAAGTTCTTCAACAGCTTTTTATACCCATCCTTTCAAGATGCCACCTGGATAATTCAAATGGAAAATAAAATCACATTAATCTGATCAAGCCAACTAGGTACCGCTTATCCCAGCTTCCATATGCTAAGTTGTCATTTTATGAATGTCACTCTCCCACTTTACACACTAAGGGAACACATTAAAACGACAAGCAAGTCTTCAAATAAACCTAAATTACAACACATTTTGCAGTTTCCTTTTAATAGAACTTCTAGCTTGGAAGATCAACTAGGGTGTGGGGCCGTTTTCACCCTTATTAGGAAACGAACACAGTTTACAGGCTTAATTCGAAGTTTTAGGAAATTACAAAAGACGTTTCCTTTCCAAGAGAGGGTCACGCCACAGGAGAAGCCAGCGACCTCCATACCCGGCACGCCCTTCACTTGGCATCAGATTAGGACTAAGGAGGCGGGGTCTGCCGCTGCCGTCACAAGAGGCCGGCGCTGCGGAGGGAGGGGCGAAGGGAGTGGCGAAGGGAGTGGCGGGCGATGACGCGACTGCGCAGGGACGGAAAGCGGGCAGGCGGAAAAGACCGGCGAGCTAGATCCGGCAGCCGGCGGAGGAAGCCGCTCGACCACAGCCACGCAAGGGAAGAGTGTGCCGCGCGTGCGCGGGGCGTGGCCGAAGCCTTCCGTCTTTCCGGCTTCTAGGCGTCTCTTCCCGCTTCCCCTCGCGACCCTGGCTGGCTTGGGCCTTCTTAGAAGTGACGAGGTTGGGGCGCTCCTCCCTCTCCACTGTTATGAAATCTTTCTGCCCCCGGAGTCCGAGGCAGCCCAACCAGGTCTTGCACGTGTTCATTGACCCCAGGCCGAGCGCGATCAGGCTTCGCGGGCACTGCGGGACCTGGGGCGGGGTTGGGGGAGTAAACTCCCAGCACTTGTCTCACGGACTGTGGGCACGAGACTGACCCCTGGTTGGTTGAATATCTTTCCAACTGACCACCCCCTTCGTTCAGTTCCGCCACGGAAGAGCCCTCGGAGAAACCCGGCTCTAGATCGGAAATGGCCCTTTAGCTGCTGGAGGAGGGAGTTACCGCCAGAGTCCTGTAAAAATTGTACATGCTGTAATGATTGTCTAAATTCACTTCCCCGAAGTAGGCAGAACGTTATGAGGTTCCTTATTGAGAAGGACAAGCAGAATTAAGTGATTCTTGGCCTTCACCTTTTAAAATAGTTCCTGTAACTATGAGGGGATACAATGGAGCTTTTCCTGCTTGTGTCTTCCCTGCTGCCACCTGTTTCTCCCAGGGAAGAGAGACCGGGTTGGGATTTCCGAGTCTACAGATCCAAAGCAGCCTCAAAGGAATCACATCAGAACAATACCTAAACAGCCCACCTCGATCTTTTTTTAAGTTGGGATTGAATGAATAAATATAAACTAGTGGTTAAATGTATGAAGGGCAGGGAAGTCTGGCGTGCTGCAGTCTATGGGGCTGCAAAGAGTCCAACAGGAACACGACTGAGCAACTGAACAACAAGTCTATTCTCTTATTTTTCTATTCTGAAAATTAGGTATACACTAGATATTGTTAAACCTACAGGCAAAACAGTTGATAACTCAGCAGCCATCTCCCACTGATTCATACTTCCCACCTTAAGCACTACCTGGATTGCTATTGAGATACTGGTGATTTGTATAAAAACAATACACTATAAAGCAATTGAGTCAACTGTAAGTAGTTGCTTTCAAGATGTAGGGATGCTTTTAGATAACCTCTAAATTGTTTCCTGATTTGTGAATAGAAAAATCTGTGGTAGTTTCAAGGTGTGGCAGATGAGCAATATCCGGTTCTGTGTGTGTGTGTCACTGTTATACTACAAGGAAACATTTTCCTAAAACAAAACTAGACTAGGTCTCCAGTTCAATGTCACAATGTAAGTATTAAATCAATCCAAATAATAGTTTCTCTAAAGCATCCTATGGTGGGCCTGGAGAAAGCTTGTTTTCAGTTCAATTCAGTTCAGTCCAGTTGCTCAGTCCTGTCTGACTCTTTGGGACCCCATGAACTGCAGCGGCCAGTTTTAGTTTCATAGTCAAGTGATTTATTTTCATTGTAACAACCAGTGTTACACTGAACCAGGGAAAAGCAGTATTATGATAAAGCCTTTGAATGTTGTCTCCAAAAGAACACTGGATTGGTCATCATAAGAGCCAGAATTCTAACATAACCCTGCCACTCAATATAAATTCTTCACCTAAAATCTTTCGCTTCTTTGGATTCCCGTTTGCTCACGTTTAGTGTGGTCCTTGTCACTCTTGAATTGTCCTGTTGGCTGGTCTGTCTTCCACTCTTTGGTCTGAGCACTTAGCATAACATAGTTCAGTGGGTACTCACTAGAGATTTGTTGAAATAACTGCTTCCAAATCTACAAAGTTTGACATCGAGGCATTTTTCTTTCTTGAAAAAATATATGTAAGATCTGTTATTAAACTGGGTATGTTATTTACTGTCAAAGAATCATCCCATAGATGACCTATTACAGAGGTGTAGGGGTACCTTTACAGAGGATATATCTTGTGGACAGCACCTTAACTAAATCAAAATTAACCAAGATTTGGACATCACGTGCCCTTTGCTATGAAGCTTAAAGAAAGATTCAACAACATCTATGGATTATTACTAGGAAAATATGAATCTAATAATAAATCACTGACCACTCCAAATTAAGGAACATGCTGTGAAAGTTGACCTGGAGTCATGAAAAATACCATAAAAGACAAAAATCATAGGGAATTTTTCTAAAAGAGTTGTGACAAGGAAGGGAACAATATGAGGCTCGCTTATTTTTATTTTACAGTGTTCTAAAATGTCTAATGTGGTCCTCAGATTCCCAGAAGTTACCTCCTATTCCCACTAAGAAGACAAATACGTAGGGTGCTTCAGAAAAGCGGATTTCCTATTATTCCTAAAAGTTTCTTAGTGAAAGACTGGTATTTCACTGAAAGAAAGCATACTGAATGCTTATTGGAAATACAAAGCACTACTAAATGAAGTCAGCTACTAAACTGTTCAAAATTGTAGCTGTCAACCTTAAGAGGAAAATGGAATTTTTTAAATGTCATTTTTAGGGATTTGCTGGGCCCTTTCTATCAGAGAAGGCAATGGCACCCCACTCCAGTACTCTTGCCTGGAAAATCCCATGGACGGACAGAGGAGCCTGGTGGGCTGCAGTCCATGGGGTCGCTAAGAGTCGGACACAACTGAGCGACTTCACTTTCGCTTTTTACTTTCATGCATTGGAGAAGGAAATGGCAACCCACTCCAGTGTTCTTGCCTGCAGAATCCCAGGGACGGGGGAGCCTGGTGGGCTACCGTCTATGGGGTTGCACAGAGTTGGACACGACTGAAGCGACTTAGCAGCAGCAGCAGCAGCAGTAGCAGCAGCAGGCCCAGATAGAGGGAAACAGTAACAACAAAACTACTGGAAAGGTTTGAGGAAATCAATGTTCTTAATATTATTCTGATTTATAGCTCTTGACTTTTTTGAGGCAGTCCAATCACTGGTTCTCTTCTGTAGTGCCAGGCTTACATCCTCCTCTCAGCAATCTTAGCAGGAACAAACACCTTTCTCTCTTCCCCTGGCCAGGATTACAGAGTCCTGGACTGGCTTTTGTCCTGAACCAATCACCAGGAGGAAGTGTAGGGGTTGGGGTGGGAGGTGCTGGGGAAGAGGTCAGACCCACCCTAACCACCTGCATTGAGAATGGAGAAGCTGTGGGTTCCTGCTGCTGCTGCTGCTGCTAAGTAGCTTTAGTCGTGTCCAACTGTGTGTGACCCCATAGACGGCAGCCCACCAAGGCTCCCCCGTCCCTGGGATTCTCCAGGCAAGAACACAAGTGGGTTGCCATTTTCTTCTCCAATGCATGAAAGTGAAGTCGCTCAGTCGTGTCCGACTCTCAGTGACCCCATGGACTAAAGCCTACCAGCCTCCTCCGTCCATGGGATTTTCCAAGCAAGAGTACTGGAGTGGGTTGCCATTGCCTTCTCCGAGTGGGTCCCTAGGGAAAAGGAAAGAAGGGAGACAATGCCAGGCAGGCTAAAACACAGATGTCCACGGTTCTTCGCTCTCAGTCCCGTATGTCTCTGTCCTGGACCTGTCTCCCTCTGCCTAAAATGCTCTTCCACACTCACCCTTCAGACAAATACCTATCTAACTTTTAAAACCTAGATCTCTCATCACCTTGTTACCATCTTCTTTGTCCATAAGATTACTCTTCTCTCAGAACCATTTCTGTCCTTTGTCCCTATTTCTATTATTAGACTGAATTAGATTTTTTTTCAAAACAATTAACTGCAATTATATAAGTAATATCTATTCACTATCAAAAAATTTAATATCACTCAAAGAGTGGCCCATGGGCAGGCACCAATCTGAACTGTTACAGTCATCAATCAGTACAGAAATTGAGAGCAAGTGTCTAAAACTTGTTACGGCAACTTGACAGAACTGTGTCTGTTGCGTTTTAATTTCATTTTACTGGTAATTCATTTATATGCGGTTAATGTGCATGTCGGAGAAGGCAATGGCACCCCACTCCAGTACTCTTGCCTGGAGTAGCCTAGTAGGCTGCAGTCCATGGGGTCACAAAGAGTCGGACAGGACTAAGCGACTTCACTTTCACTTTTCACTTTCATGCTTAGGAGAAGGAAATGTCAACCCACTCTAGTGTTCTTGCCTGGAGAACCCCAGGGACAGGGGAGCCTGGTGGGCTGCCGTCTATGGGGTCGCACAGGGTCGGACACAACTGAAGTGACTTAGCAGCAGCAATGAGCATGTGCTAAGTTGCTTCAGTCCTGTCTCACTCTTTGCGACCCCATGGACGGTAGCCCACCAGGCTCCTCTGTTCATGGGATTTTCTGGGCAAGAATACTGGAGTGGGTGGGTTGCCATTTCCTTCTCCAGGGGATCTTCCGACCCAGGGATTGAACTCGTGTCTCTCTCAGCTCCTGCATTGGCAGGAAGATTATCACTTGAGCTACCTGGGAAGCCATTAGTGGTGAGAAAACAGCTTAAATTATTGTTTAACTAATTTAAGCAAAGTCAGTAATTTGCCTCAAGTTGCACGGCTACTGAGTGACAGTAATTTCTTTTTCCCTAGTAAGTTAACTCCAGAACCTCCAGTACTTTCTGCTGTTGGGTTCCACTTCCTCCATACTGAGATTAGCAAAAGATGTAAAATCACCCAATGTGCTCTAAAGCCTTGCTGCTCAGAATAGCTCTTAGACTGGCAGTATCAGCATCACTTGGGAGGATTTTTTAACAAATGGGGCTTTCAGGCTCCACCCAGGTAATCTGTATACATCTTAAAGTTTGAGAAGCATTTCTTAAAGAATACCAGGAAATGGCAGATCTCATTGCATTAGCTTTCTATAACTGCTATTTAAAATTACAACAGATTTAGCGGCTTAAAGCAACAAAAACTTACACTATTTTACAGTTTTTCAAGTTAGAAGTCCTAAATCAGTTTCAGTGGGTCAAAATCCAGGGGTTGATGGAGTCACACTTCCTTGATGTGGTCTGTTTGGAAATCATGCCAATAAGCTCTTTAAGACTGGCTGACCAGTTTCTGACATTAAATATTATGAATAAATCCATCCAAAGACTGGCTTGATTGGATTATTTGCAATCATTAGATATTTACTGAGTAGCTATTTGCAGCCTCATCTTTGGACCTTAGTTTCCTTTTCTGAATAAAAGAGATGAGACTAGATACTAACTTCAAAAGCAAACCTGTGGTTTCATTAGCTTTACAGTTTATCAAATTGGCACTGGCCTTTTAACTCTCAATCACACATGCCGTTTCTGGACACACCTCCAAATACTGTCTCAGAGCCTCTGTCCACACTCAGTCACCAAACGACATCACTGTACAGTTTCTTTGAGTTCCTGTCCCCTTACTGCTACTCTCTGGGTGTAGCAGTTCCAACAGGCCTCCTGGTCCCCAGCCCAGGCCTATGTAGAACAGAGGTTGTGGGCTATTAAGCGCCCTGTGAGGACATAGAATAGAGCAGAAGTGGAAACGTGACTGATCTAACAAGTGTTGCAAAAATAACAAGATAAATTGGGACCTGTAGCTTCTATTAGGGAGAGGGCTGTGGTGGTAGAACAGACACTCAAGGATAGACTGACCTCTAGATGGAAAGAAGGCAGGACCAGGCAGCCTATGGAAGGCCCTGGGAGAAAAGCACGCAGGTCAGCCTGCAAGCTCTGATAAGTATCTGCCATATACACAGTGTCTTATAGGTTTCTGTGGAGAATGTCAATAAATGCAAAAATGGTCCTGTTTTTAAGGAGTCAATAAACTCACCCATGAAGTACTCAGGTAACTGCATGATAGTAAGGAATCATGTGCCAGAATGTATACTAGGAGGGAGTCCAAAGAAGGAGAAAATTAATAAAAGGTAGATCAGGTGGAGGAGGCTCCTGGCAAAAGGTAGGGAATTTCATCAGTATCTCAAAAAAAAAAAAAATCATTTAACATAAAGGAGGAGTTAGAATATTGTAGACATGAGAATGGAAGCAGGGTTAAATGCAAAATCAGGAAGGTAAACAACATATTGGTGAGGAGACAGGTCCAGCTGATCTTGGTTCAGGTTGAGACGGGAATAAGGGGAGGTGGCAATGCGATGAGGAAATGAGTGACAGGGCAAGTTCAGATTGTGGAAAGCCTCAATTGCCAAAAAGTATTGATTTCTATTATCTCCAGCTTTTTTTTTTTTTTTTTTTTTTTTGAGGAAGTGGAAAAATAAGCTGGTATTTCAAGAGCAATTTAGAGATGTCCCAGGATGAATTAAGGATGGGAGAGACTGGAGGCAAGAAGACCATTTAGAAAGCTACCGTGGTGGTCCAGGCATGAGAGAACAGTAGACACAGTAGAACAGACAGGCAGATTCAAGGAAGGAACAAGACTCAGTGACTAAAATACAATAAAGAAGAAATAACCAGAGAATAGTCTGCGGTTCAAGATGTCTGAATAACCAGAGTCAAAGAATTTTAGACCTTGCAAGGGCTCCAGCTGGATCACTTTATGAGAAAATGGGTGGTTGTTTAAGTGTCAGAACTCGTTCTCCACAGAGCCAGCAGTGGGATGATCAGGCCAGTGTTACAAGATTTACCAAGCAGTACATGCCTAAGTGTTAATTACATATAAATCATTTTCAGTCCCAATCACTGGACCGCCAGGGAATTCCCCAGAATGACTCTTTCTAATGTTGAAAAAATGTGATCAGAATGTGTTATATGACAACCTGATCAGAATGTGTTGTCATATAACTGCCACAGGACTAAATGAAAAATAGACATGTAACTACATGAATCATTCCTGTGTGAAGTCAGATTCTTTCTGATTTCTGCTGTGAATAGAAACTTCATTAGCAATTTCTTAAGGTTTTAAGTGCTCCCTTTGACATGAACCATAACGACTTATCCCTTCTCTGACTGCTTTTTGCTTTTTGCTTTTACTTCTCTGAGTGTACCATTCCCTTTATTAAGAGTGTACCTCCTTCTTGGTAGGGGACTTACACTTCATTTGCTCTTAGCCTAAATTAGTGTTGTGTTTTGTAACTCTGCTAGTCCACTTATGGTTAGCCAATTGCTGAAGAAATTAATGAAATTTTTAGGATTAAAGAACCTGAAAATTTAAATAATATTGAAAAATACACTCCCCTGAGAGACTGCAGAGACTAATGGAATAAGAACTGATTTAAGCATCAGGAATATGCTTCTTCAGTAGCCTCAGGGAGGCCAAAGATAATTCCATTTGTCTCTTCAGTCATCATCTGAAGCCCACAGGTCTTGGTAAGTTCAAATGCAACTTTAATTATCATTGATTTTCTTTTAGACATGGGTAAACTCAGGGTCTGGAGAAGGCAATGGCACTCCTTCAGTACTCTTGGCTGGAAAATCCCATGGATGGAGGAGCCTGGTAGGCTGCAATCCATTGAGTCGCTGAGAGTCAGACACAACTGAGCGACTTCACTTTCACTTTTCACTTCCATGCACTGGAGAAGGAAATGGCAACCCACTCCAGTGTTCTTGCCTAGAGAACCCCAGGGACGGGGGAGCCTGGTGGGCTGCCGTCTGTGGGGTCGCACAGAGTCGGACACGACTGAAGCAACTTAGCAGCAGCAGCAGCAGCAGCAGCAAACTCAGGGTCAACTAGGAGGGCTGCTGTTAAGAAAGAATATACAAAATATTTGGAGAAGGGAATGGCAATCCACTCCAGTATTCTTGCCTGGAGAATCCCATGGACAGAGGAGCCCTGGCAGGCTATAATCCCTAGGATCACAGAGTCTGACATGGCTGAGCATCTAGCACTTCAAACTTCAACTGGATGCAATTTGAAGTATAGTCAGAAAAGAGTGGGAAGTGGACACAAAGTTGTAGAATAGTTTGAGTGGTTATGCACTTCTGGAAGTTACTGCCAGACACAGGAGGAGGTCAACAGAGAAGTCCACTGGGAAAAGATACCAGGAGTAGAGCAAGCCACCTCTCCTTCTCCCAGAACTCCTCACTCCTATGCTTGTGAACTTTTTTAGATTAATTATGGACCTAGAGGTTAAAAATGTATTATAAAATAATGGGTTGGCCAAAAAGTTCGTTTGGGTTTTTCCTTACAAACTTTTTGGCCAACCCAATACATCAAGACATCACCAAGTCAGCTTACTTGAGAAGCATGGTGGGAGATTCTCTAAATATTAGAAAAATGTTACATTAAGAAATAGTTTTACATTACTCTCATTACAAATACAGGTGATGATTTCACTGAAGCTTAGTGTTTTGATGAAGCATATTACCAATTAGGTTTTTTTTTTTCCGTTTTTACTTTGAAATAATTGAACCATTCGCCACTTGATACTATCTGACACAACTGCATACTAGATGATTAGAACCAGGAAAATTGCATACCATCAATTAATTTTTAAAGATTTCAAAGTTGGTTACAGCATTTTAGATCCCTGCTGAATATTGAAGAGGACGTTTCCCTGGAAGCAGCCTAGTCACAAAGGTGAAGGTGAGGAGCAGAGAGGTCAGGTATCTCGATTTGAGCAATGTTTCTCAATCCTGGTGAACATTCCAGTCACGTTCACTATGGGCAAAATTCAACCACTGGCTGGGGCTATTGCAAATCAATAAGACTACAAGTAAGACTCAGGCATCAGTATGTTTCCTCTGGGTAATTCTCTAGTGGTTCAGTGTTAGGACTCAGTTTTTTCCACTGCTAAGGGTCTAGATTCAATCACTGGTCAGGGAACTAAGATCCCCACACACTGCTGTGATGTGGCCAAAAATGAATAAAAGCGCTTCTTAAGATCCTTAAGTGCAGCCAGAGTTCAGAAATACTGGTGTAAGGTTGATTTAATGTTTTTTCTAAAATGAGGATTTTGAATATGTTTTGCTTTTGCGATGTCACTGACAAATATTTCAATGTATTCAAACTCTCTTTGCTCTATTTACAGAAGTTTCAATTCGCTTTCTATAATTAATCCAAGTAGGCCTTAAAACTGAGCTGTATAATAGGCGATGGGGCGTCTCATCTCCAGACCATGTCTCCTAGAGTCAGGCGTGGGATAAAAAATGGAGTAAACCCGGACATAGTCCTTTTCCTCCAGCTCTAGCTTCTAGTAGTTTGGATCAGTATCACTGTTTTTATTTCAAACTTCAGGAAATTTGGAGAACTACGAATATAATCTATCTATCTATATATAGATAGATATCTGTGATGTTAGAATATATATATATCTCCTTTACGGAGAAGGCAATGGCACCCCACTCCAGTACTCTTGCCTGGAAAATCCCATGGATGGAGGAGCCTGGAAGGCTGCAGTCCATGAGGTCGCTGAGGGTCGGACACGACTGAGCGACTTCACTTTCACTTTTCACTTTCATGAATTGAGAAGGAAATGGCAACCCACTCCAGTGTTCTTGCCTGGCGAATCCCAGGGACGGGGGAGCCTGGTGGGCTGCCGTCTATGGGGTCACAAAGAGTCGGACACGACTGAAGCAACTTAGCAATAGCAATAGCAGTATCTCCTTAAGGAGATCGATTTCTCCCATATTACTAATTGCAATAACCACGCAGGAATACAGACTCCCTTCTGGGCATAATCAAATTACCTCTGTAAGGGTTCGCCCTATAACTATTTTTGGAAACTAGGGATTTTCCAGATTAGCGAAAGCTGTGGCGCTGTCACTGGCTCAGGCCTGTGTTTCATAATCTAAGCCGCTAAAGCAGCCGCCCTCACAGTCAATACGAAGCCTTCGCCCTACTTCGATACCTCTGGGAATCAAGGGCTCATCGGGGAGCTTTTTTTTCTCCCTTGGAACCGAAGTAGTTCACATTCTTGTTTACTAAAAATACCGTAAAGCAACCGTCTCCAGATTCCTCGCGGGTCACTTTAAATTACAAGTTCGTCCGTACACGACACTGGAGAAACCACTTACACCCACCAATGCGGGCGAAGGTCGATCCGACGCCTCCCTTTGTACTCGCTGAACCTGCGCCACCCAAATGCGGAAAGTTAGGAGAGGAAGAGAGACGGGAGCACACAGACGCACGTTCTAGAGAAATTATCAAAGCTGTGCAGGAGTTACAGTAAATTTGCGGATTCGAAGTTGGACATAAGGTATCTCGTAAAGCCCCCTTATTACTCTTTTGATTAAAAATATTACGTACGAGGCGAGGCGGTTTGAGGTTGTGTTAGTAAGTAGACCACGTCCCCAGCCACTATAGGGAACCAACGGGGAGGTCACCCAGGTCACCGACGGTCCCACCCAGAGGACTCCGCTCACCGGCCCGCGCGGGCGTAGGCTCCGCGGGCGGAGACAACGCCTGAAGGGACTAGTTGGCACGCCGGCCGGGCGTGGTGACGTCAGGGCGGAAGCGCACGCTGCGTGAAGCGGCCAGAACCCGGCGGTCACGGGAATATCCGTCGCGCCGAGAACGCTGGTTAGTCTCACTCCGGGTTCCGGCTGCGTTGGGCGTGCGTGCAGCTCGCTGAGACTATGGCGTCCGGGCCTCACCCGACCGCGACCGCTGCCACCGCCGTCTCATCTGCTGCCCCTAGCGCGGGCGGCTCAAGCTCCGGCACGACGACCACGACGACGACCACGACGGGAGGGATCCTGATCGGCGACCGTCTCTACTCGGAAGTTTCGCTCACCATCGATCACTCGCTGATTCCGGAGGAGCGGCTCTCTCCCACCCCTTCCATGCAGGACGGGCTCGACCTGCCCAGCGAGACGGACTTGCGCATCCTGGGCTGCGAGCTCATCCAGGCCGCCGGCATTCTCCTCCGGCTTCCGCAGGTCAGTGCTCCGGCCCCGGGCCGAGAGGCGCGCCTCCCCTCCCCACCTTCCCCTTCGCTGCCTCCCAGTACTACCAGGGCCCGGCCGCGTGGGAGGTCACCCCCTGGGCCTCTCCAGCCGCGGGTCGCAGCCAGAGCGCGGGAGGGCGCGTGCGATGGGAGGATGGCCCAGGAGCTGTTCGCGGTGGGGAGGGGGAGGGGAGTGAGCGGAGGCACAAAATGGCGGCGGCGCCTGGTGCGGGCCCGCCTGACCCCTGCGCTTCCGTTCTCTTCTCTTGTCTGCAGGTGGCGATGGCAACGGGTCAGGTGTTGTTTCATCGTTTTTTCTACTCCAAGTCTTTCGTCAAACACAGTTTCGAGGTAAGCAGGGCGGGGGCGGGTGACGGGGGATTTCTCCATCCGGAAATGGGAAGGAAGGAGTGGGTAGTGTCAGCGGCCAGCTTTGCAGAAAGGGAGTGGTTAGTTGTAGGCTTTTGTACCTAGCTGTCACCCATAGGGGAGTAGGGACTTTTGGAGAGGGTTTGAGAACCAGAAGATGGAGCCTGAGCCCAGGTGCCTTATTATCAAGAATTTGCATTTTCAATCAAATGGAGAGTTCCTGTGAGATTGAGATTGGCTCCGGTTTTAAAATTAAGGGGAATAAGGACTTCCCTGGTGGCTCAGACGGTAAAGCCTACAATGTGGTAGGCCCGGGTTACATCCCTGGGTCGGGAAGATCCTTTGGAGAAGGAAATGGCAACCTCCACTCCGTACTCTTGCCTGGAAGATCCCATGGAGAGAGGAGCCTGGTAGGCTACAGTCCATGGGGTCGCAAAGAGTCAAACACGACTGAGCAGCTAAAGTTTGTTCCAGGCAATAAATAAAAAGAAACGTCACACTAGCATAAATCTATGTCCTAGAAGTGTCAACTGCAATTTCATTTCACCAAATGTCCCAGTTTTTTTCATTAGAATAAGTTCTATAGACTTTGAGAGGGGCACTTCTTTCTAACTTTACACCTGCAGTGCCATAATCTAACAGCTTTTTATTGGCTCTTTTTTTTTTTCCAGATTGTTGCCATGGCATGTATTAATCTTGCATCAAAAATCGAAGAAGCACCTAGAAGAATAAGAGATGTGATTAATGTATTTCACCACCTCCGCCAGTTAAGAGGAAAAAGGTAAGATTGGCATTATTGAATGCAGCATCTCTTGCTACTACTGAACTGTGCACCAATCATATCAAAACATTCTTTCCTCTCAAAACCGATGTAAGGGAAAACTGACTTTAATTTAGGTGTTAAAATTCACATAGGAACACACTGATACTTCATAATTTGAAAAACCACAGTTAACCAGTTATCAGAAGTTTGTAGAGGCAGTTGCGTTTATGGACAATCTTAACAGTGCTGTGAAGCCAGTCCTGTGGTTTTAAGATTAAAGAAGAAAGGGAATATGTTTGTCTCAAGTGTGTGTTCTGTAAGTTATTTTTCCCCTCCCTTCTCTGTAAGACTGAAGGCTGAAAGTTTAAACACTGCAGTTGAAGTTAATATTGTGGTGAAGTTTTGTGTAGATTGTCTTACCACTGGAAGTTCCAGTTAATTCTTTACCAATTGAGGTTGGCTTTTGTTAGAATACTTCTCAACATTGAACTACGATATCCCCCATAATACCGGATCTGAAAGGACTGCAGGATGATAAAGTTTGGAGTCAAAGGGATTAAACAGGTATTTTGTTTTGGTCAGATAACAGTCTCAGTGAGTGGGCTGCATTTAGATAGGGCATTTATCTGATCTAGTAAGAAAATAGAAACCGAAATAGTGTTGTTTTATAGGTGGACACCTGCTGACATTTTATGTGTTCCTGTGAGGCAGTACCAAAAAGCTTTAGTTGCAGTGCTGCTTGTGTCTACAGATGGCTTCTCGTACTAGATGCTTCTAGTACATACAGTGCAGATTAGTTCTTCTGTTCGCTTTTTGAGGAAGTTGTTGTGATATTAGATAAACTTGTACTGAGTATGAAAGGAAGTCAGTTATAAAAAGATTTTAAGTCATTTTGGGGTTGGGCATTGGTTAGTACCAAATTAATAGCTTCCGTGAGTGGTCCTTGTTGAATCGGTAAATTGTTGGTAATGGAACTATTGAGAGACAAGTGAGTAGTAGCCTTGAAATGGTTAGTCCATCCACTTAGATTGAAATGTTGTTACCCAGATAGTTTTCACAGTGGTTTTCAGTTTTCTTACATTCTATATTCTGTTCTTTTCTCATTCACCTTATTTCCAGGGATAGACTAACTTTTTAATTGTATTTAAAAATGTCTTCTAGCTTCCTAGTGAGGAATCCCTGAAACTTGGGAAGTTTTCAAATTGATAATTTAGTATGGTCTGAGCTAAAATGTATATTTAGATCTAGTTGATTGTTAAGGGTGTTTAAACAATGACACTAATAAAAAGGTTCTTTAGTCAAAGGATTGTTTGCTTAAAGGAAATAGTTTTCTGTTAGTATTCTTTGAACCATTTTGCTATTATCATTTATTATCTACTTTGAAATTTTTCTTTGAGATGGAATATTCTTCCTTGATGTTAGAGTAGGTTCTCTTAACTGTGAAAACCTTGGAATTTAAAACATCTCACCTGATTTGACTGTTGTGTCGGGTTTTTTTTTTTCCCCCTTTTGATCATTATCAGAGAACTCGATTGTGTCTCAATCTTAGAAGTCTGATTACAGCATGAAATTTAAAGGGAGTTGTTAATTGCATGGAAGCCTTTTTTTAGAAAGCAGGATATAAAAGTGTTTCTATGCATATTACAAGTTTACTCAGACAGGTAGCTTGTATATGTTATTAACTTCAACTCTTTTTTCCCTTGCAACCGACTATACAGCGACCAGCTACATTTACCAAAGCCTGGGTGATGTGGAGTGGTACATAGCGATGAAGCTGTCGTCATGGCAACAGTGAGTGAAGTATCGAAAATCCCCAAGGAGAAGCCAGTGCTCTGAGAATAGGTCACTGGAATCGGGGACTAACAGGTTGGCCACTGGTGAACCATTTAGAAAAACTCCTGTTTCTTGTTATAAGCGTTTGTCTTTGCTGTCCAAGTTATTAGAACGATAGCTTAGTAATTTTTTAATGTCATTAGAAGAGTACCATTAATATCACTTTAGCTAAGTAAAGTGTTTCAGTTTGTTTTAATGGTATTATTTAATTTAGTTCATGCATAGCTTTAACTTGTAGTATGACCTTGCTAATAACAAGCATCAGTTTTGTAGCCTTTAAAAAAAGTTGCTGTATTTCAGTGCTGACTATATATTAGAATTACTGGAGGAGCTTTTAGGAAAAACTGATGCCCAAGCCCCATTCTGAATTACGTGATTTTTTTTTTTTTTTCTCTTCATTTTTTTTGTAGTTTGAGAATGTTTTTTTAACCTCAGAAAGATTTTTTTTTTCATTTCAACAGTTCCCCAATTATAGTTTGCTTTTGAGTTGCAGCATATTCCCAGCAAATTAAGGGTTTTCTGTAGTTTTAAGGCACCTAGCTAGCTTCATACTGTAAGGCTTGTCTAAAAGAAGACAAATACTCAAAGACTGCAGCAACCCACTTACTGGTGAATGTGGTGTGGTATTTTCAACATGCATATACATCATAGATTAGAGTTAGAACGGTCTTAAGTGATTTGTCATTTAGTCCATTCTTCATCCAGTTTATTTTGGTGGCTCTAAAAGATGGCTTTCAGTTTGTTTAAACACTGCCAAAGAAAGAAAGATTCTTTGAAGTAGGAATTACAAATTTCTGTATGTTGAAGAACAGTCTGCCTTTTTGTACTACTGATCTCCTTTAAGTACAGTCTCAAAGAATTTGTTCCACATTTTCTTGGTCCTTTGTACCCTATGAGTAAGAGAAACCATGTTTGAATCTCCTCCTAAATTTGTTATTGTGGTTGTATTTTTGAGATCATGCTAAAGGAAATACAGCTAATCTTAGACCCCATAATAAAATTCAAATGATCAAAACCCAAAATTTTGTACTAAGATTAAACTTGGAAAATTGTTCTTCTCATATAAATTAATCTGAAAAAGTCTGTCAAAAGCAGAGGAGTAGGAGTTAGGTTTAGGTGGTTTTTTATCATGAGAATTACTTTTTTCTGAACAGATGAAAGTTTCTTTTAAGCAGGTTTTTTTTTTAAGATTTTAAAATGTTAACCTCTTCAAACTTTTATTGGAAAGAAAGTTTACCTAATTGATGAAGAAATTCTAGCAAACCTTAATTAAATTTGATGTGCTTGTTGCCAGGTTAAGTATGAATAGATACTTTGTTAATACAAAGAAACAGGCAGTTTGAACCTTTTCTTACTGCTCCTATTTGGGGATACAATTGTGATACAAAGTAATCTTTGTAAGTAGTATAAGTTACATGTTCATTGAGCCTTCTTTCATTGTGAGGTAAAACCATTTCTCAACAGTGAAGGTATCAGATTATGTACATCTACAAAATTGACTTTGAAGGTTGCAAGCAGTTACTGTTGCCTAAGCAAGAAGTTGAGTAGGTAGTTGAATTGAGTAGGTAGTGGGTTTGGTTTCCCTGATTAGTTTCATATTGGGATTTTGACACCAAAAAATGTGAAAGTAAAGATTATACTGAATAGATAGAAAATAACTAATCTACTTAAGTAGAATTAGTGATTAAACCTGATTAAGGACCAGATAATAGCCATAATACAAATGTTGAGTTGGTTGATTGTAAGAAAATGAATTTCTAACAGAATTTGAAATAAACCCTTAAAGCAAGTTTGATAAGAGATACAATAAATTTGTTCAACATAAATAGGAAAAAATGAAACAAAATTTTTCATAATAATTTTATAAGGATTCTAATGGTACAGTTTACTGTTTGAGTTGCACCTTAAGTGTTAAGGTGGTGTGTAACTATACCACCAGAGGTATTCTGTCTCCTAATGAATATCTGATGAAAGGGTCATCAGATAACTGGTCCATTGGTTAACGAGTTGGTTAAGTAGATTTCACTTTTCCCCAGATTTCCTGTTATAACATTTGAAAAATCATAAACCTTAAGATCTTGGAACACATTTTTGTGTACACATTTGTTTCTTAGTCACTGAGTCGTGTCCAACTCTCTGCGACTCCATGAACTGCAGCACAACAGGCTTCCCTGTGCTCATTTGAATTAAATTTGATTTTTTCCAAAGAACAGTGAACTTGTAGCCTGTTTGTCCTGATAAAATAGGTTCATTATTTATATTTTTATGTTAGAAATCAGTCCCCTTCCCAACTGAAAGGTGTGGCTTCATTTCTCACCTTTCAAAGCTGTAAGAACTGAATTGAGTGAAGGCCACTTTCAGCATTAACAGGCTGTTTTCCATCTTGTCAGCTTTGCCAACTTTTGTCTTATATCCAACTTGATAGTATAGCAAAGCTAGAAATAGTTTAGTTAAGCGTTCCGGTTTTATAGTTTGAAACAGGAGAAAGGAAAATAAATATGACTGCTGATTTTTTTACTCTGGTAACATACATTACAGGGTAATATAGCTGATTTCAATTTCTTTTTTGATTTTCAAGTGGATCTGTAGTGTAAAATTATGAGATTAAATTTTTTTGTATTTGGTGTCCATAGTAAAAGGAGAAGGGGGGACAGTGTTCAGAAGGACTATCTTTAAAATGTTGTGTTCTGCCTAGAGCAAAATCTCTTGAATTTTTTAGCTGAAAATAAGTATGGGGGAAAATATTTACATATTCTACCCATGTTAAAATCAGCTTCTAAATAAAAATGTGTTTTTTTGTTGGTTGGATCTAAGAATGTAACAAATGAAGGACATTGGTACATTTCATACACTTTAAGAAGAGAAATTCTAAGTCCTGACTGACTTCTCATTAAGAAACTAGTTTTCAATTTTAAGACTTAAATTTAAGACAGTTTTTTAATTGAAAGAATTTTTCCCCCAAGCACTGAACCATAGATAAATCGCCTCTCATAACTTTTAAGCTGTCAAAATTTTGGTCTGGCACAGAGACCTTATGTGCTGTTTTAGTTTCTTCATTATGGTTGGCCCTCCCTTCTCTTTTGCATTGTTTACTAAAGATGCTGCCTGATAACTCTGAACAAATTTAGGCCTGGTTTTATTGATCACTTTGAGTGTTAAATTGGATTCTTAAAAACATTTCTTTGGTAATTGAGCTGAATCTTTCGTTTCCAGATTATTAACAGAGACTCTTAGATCAGTTTATTTAAATGAACTGCCCATTTAGGGGAATCTGAATTAGCTACCCACCCTATTTTCCCCTAATTTTAGTTTTGGTCTTAAACTAATCATGAGTTGATATTCTGTAAAATCACTCTAATCTTATGAAGTCTTTGTAATACACATCTTCAAGAGCTATGAAGTCTTTGTAATACGTATGTTCAAGAGTGCATTAATTTTGTTTCTAGTCTATGTAGACTAATGAGATTATGAAAATAAATCAGGCTATCTGTTATGTAATATAATACATCTGGATGAAAAAAATCAAGGATACAAGTAAGAGCATTAGACTGAAATTTTTTTCATTTCAGTGTTTTGTTAGTAAACTAGGAAGTGAGTCTAGAAAGTATATATTTAATTAGCATAACTTGGACAGCACAAGATCAATGCTTTTAACTTGTTTGCAGGAGTTTAAAAAGCTGGTTTCTGTTGCCAATAGTTGGTTGGAAGGGAAAATGGAGATACCACAAATAAAATTTTTGGGATGTGCAAAACAGTTTTGATTTTATTTCTTACAAACTATAGGACTCCAAGCCCCCTGATCCTTGATCAGAACTACATTAACACCAAAAATCAAGTTATCAAGGCAGAGAGGAGGGTGCTAAAGGAATTGGGATTTTGTGTTCATGTCAAGCATCCCCATAAGGTGAGTTGTAGAATACAGAAATTACATTCGTAAGTATTAGGGTTTTGTTATTTTTAAAATATTATTTCCTGCAAATTTATCTTTGAGCACTAACCATTGGTTTTAAAAAGCAACTTTTTGGACATTGAAATGATCAGTAAAATGAGAATCAAAGTCCTGGGTTCAAGTCTTAACTTTTTATTGTGTGGGTGTAGATAAGTTCTTTTTGCTTCTGAGGTAACCCAATGTTCATACTAGAGAATGGAGATTTTTACATATTAGCCATGGAATGAATAAACACATGTCTGCAGAAGTACCTGGTGGTGTGTTACCCTGTTGCATAGTGAAATGGCTTCGAGTGTGTGGCTGCTCACTTTCAGCATCATTGAGTGTTTTTAGGTTTCTCCAGTGTCTCTTGGCTTCCATAAGCTCAGCATAAGCCATAGCACAATGATATGAGAGCTCTGGGGGCAGGACCATCTGCACATAGAAATGTGTTTCTGCCATTAGCTGTGTGACCTTGGCAGAAAACTCCGTGCCTCAGATTCCACATCTCTAAAATTGTGAAATGAGAATGATGATGATAATGGTCCAGAAAGATCTGAGCTCAGGTACCCTCAGTTGAGTTTTTAAAATTTATCACACTTTAGTATGGTAAGCTTCACTGTAGAGAGGTTTGGTTACTTACTATAATACCCACTCTGAGTTGTGCATAGTATGCACCATACACATTGTGTAACTTTAAAACTGTCTCTAGGGCGTTTGTACCTTTGGAAATTAAGTGAAATAATCAGTTCCTGTCACATGAAAAATTAGATACTGTTCTTAGATGATTTAACTTCTTTTTTCCTGTACAATTTTGGAACATTTCATGTCCATGTGAACTTTAGTAACATAAAAATCTACATTGACTATCAGGTACATTTTAGGTTGGTCTGTATTATTCATGCAGTTTTTATGAATTAAAACTTGCTCCTAACATTTTCAGTTACTTACGTTCATTGAACTCTGTACTTTGAAAGAACTTCCAATATGCTAAACTAAGTTTTTTTCCCTTGTTCTTCAGATCATTGTTATGTATTTACAAGTCTTAGAATGTGAACGTAATCAAACCCTGGTTCAAACTGCCTGGTAAGTTGCTTTTTTACATTTCTTTCCTAGCCAGGAAAACAGAAGCAGAAATAAAGTAAGTTTCATTTTCCCTTTCCAAAATAATGAGATAAGTTTGTTTTGGTGCTTTTTGTTTTTTTGTTTTTTAATCAAAAGGTAAATAATGCTTATTTCTGCTTCCTGTTTTCTTGGCTTGACTAATTACTTTTAATGGAGAACTCAATTTAACTTTGTTCTTTTTTCTACTCTTTAATTAAAGGGTAGTCCATGATGGTAAGTCATAGAACTCTGCCCTCTGCACTTCAGCCCATGACCTCAGGATGGCCTGATTGGCTGCCCTGCTCTCCAGCCAATCCAGTGCAAGCTCTCATCCGAGATTCACTGAAGTGGTCCATATCCATCTGGCAGCATCTTCTAGTTCTGTCGGGTTGTCAAAAAGGATTTGTATATTTGTTTCTAGAAGTAACTATTCACATGCCTATGTATTTAATGTATACCTGTAACTATCAAAATGAATAGTTCATTTTTGATAGATTTGTTGTCCAGCCATTATGACTTTTGTTAGGAGTTTGACTAGATTTCTATTTTTAGTATGTATAGCATGAATTCTACCATTGGAAAGAGCAGCTTAAAATGGGCACCATCCCCATTCTTGATGAATGTATAGCTGCTGGGCTATTGGAGGCAATGGTATTAGAAGTAAGAAGTACTGCATTTTAAAGAGCTGTTAATTTTAACATAGAACTCTAAAACTTAGATTTTAGAGATATAGATGTGTGATTTGTAGTGCTGACTTATTAAAAGTTAAAACAAGGAGTTTGTGGTTCAGCCACAACTACTGTCTTAAGACTGTTGATGTGCAGTACTTAAGTGATGTAATTCTTATGTTCTGGACTTAACGACTGCCATGCTTCTTTATTAGTAATACTAGAAAAGTCTCATTGCTTTTATAAAATGCATGACTTTAATATATGTTCTATAGATTTTTAGCAGTTTTCATGGGTTACGGACTTTTAAGAAAACAGTCTTTTAGTTTAACCTTTTGAACAATTTGTAAAATTTATTTAATACTTCAGGAATATTGTGGGGAGGGTTCACTATTAAAAAAGTCCAGT
This sequence comes from Bos indicus x Bos taurus, assembly GCF_003369695.1. Lineage (NCBI taxonomy): Eukaryota > Metazoa > Chordata > Mammalia > Artiodactyla > Bovidae > Bos > Bos indicus x Bos taurus. The sequence continues at coordinate 109,888,315 of NC_040076.1, forward strand.
GATTTATTAACTGAAGTAGTTACTGCTTTTATTTATATTTAGTCATACTTGTATATAAACAAGGCTGTTATATATATTATTTGCTCTTCACTTCCCAACCTAGGTTTTCTGAACTAGCTTAGTTTTCTTAATTTGGTGCGTGCTTACTGAAAATGCCTTTTTATCCCTATCACAGTATTGAATTTTTGAAAGAACTTGATTGACACTGCTTTTCATTGTGGATAAAGGAGAGAGATGGTCAATAATTAATGGCTTGAAGTATTGTTGGAGTGGTTTATCATTTCTGAAACTAATCATGTCAGAACTTTCAAAGCATTGCTTTTCATAGAAATATGTTTTTTTAAAAAACTGTTCTATGTGGAGTAATAGTATGGAATTATTTTAAAGGACTTCGGTCCTATTTAGGAGACATGAAGAATGATTCTAGTGTTAAATTCTTATCTCTTACTGCTTTTGAGTTAAGAATTGTTATATGCTAGAATACTGAAAATACAAACATGAGAAGAAAAAAGAATAAAGTAGATTGAGTCTCCAATTTTATGTAAGGTTCAGAGGAACTGATTTGTTTACATACAAAGCTTACGGTTGAAATATTTTTCAGGAATTATATGAATGACAGTCTTCGAACCAATGTATTTGTTCGATTTCAACCAGAGACTATTGCATGTGCTTGCATCTACCTTGCAGCTAGAGCTCTTCAGGTAGGTGCATATATAGAGAGAGAGACGTAAATCTTGTATAGTCCAATAGGATACATCACAGGAATTAGCAGTTCTAATAAAAACAGTGAAAATTTCATCTAATCTGTTTTTATGGTTTAGATTCCATTGCCAACTCGTCCCCATTGGTTTCTTCTTTTTGGTACTACGGAAGAGGAGATCCAAGAAATCTGCATAGAAACACTTAGGCTTTATACCAGAAAAAAGGTAATTCCGTTTACCAGCACTTGTGTTAATATTTTGTCAGTGCTAAGAGTGTAAACTTATGTAAAAGAGAAATACTAATTTCATTTTCTTCCAACAGCCAAACTATGAATTGCTGGAAAAAGAAGTAGAGAAAAGAAAAGTTGCCTTACAAGAAGCCAAATTAAAAGCAAAGGGATTGAATCCTGATGGAACTCCAGCCCTTTCAACTCTTGGTGGATTTTCTCCAGCCTCTAAACCATGTAAGGTTAATAACTTAAGCACTGAATGTGTGGTTATTAGAAAGTTATAACATTTCACAGTTGCATAGAAACAGTGATGTTAAGCTGTTCATATTTTCTCTCTTGACAGACAACTAAGGACTGATAATTGAATGGTACTTGGTTACATTTAGAAACGTATTTGGCCTTCTGTATAATCTAATAGTTAACATGCCTTAATATTCTTTTAAAAGCATCACCAAGAGAAGTAAAAACTGAAGAGAAGTCACCTATTTCTGTTAATGTGAAGACAATAAAAAAAGAACCCGAGGATAGACAACAGGCTTCTAAAAGCCCTTACAATGGGTGAGTATACTTGAGTTAGAAAAATGGCCTGAGGAATCTTTTTATGTATGTAATTTCTAACACTATGTACATAACTAAAAAATTGTGTGTTTTTTTAAGTGTAAGAAAAGACAGCAAGAGAAGTAGAAATAGCAGAAGTGCAAGTCGATCAAGGTCAAGAACACGATCACGTTCTAGATCACATACTCCAAGAAGACAGTAAGTAAACACTTTGTTGGGGAAAGCAGTCTTATTTGGAGTCTTAAAAGGTTATGGCTTAAAAAAAAATTGCACGTGGACTGTTTTCAAAGTTAGGCTAGATTTAATTCAGGGTAAATTGTCAGAAATGAGTTTGGAGATATGCTCTGTAGGCATGTGGCTTTTTTGTTTCGTGGTAGTATATGGCATTCTATTGTAGTTTTGCTTTTGTTTTTCTGGAGAGGTGTACGGCCTGGCCAACCACTTACTACTAATGAAGAATCAGGTTAACTATAGCTAAAGAATTTTCCCTAGTTAACTTTATAATTAGATGGCCAGCTACTTGTGGCTCTTCAGTGGTTCTTTTGAGTATATGGGAGATAATTCAATAAATAGCTAGGACACTCTGTAAAAACGAATTACTCCCTTCCTTAGAATATAGACGTAATATATTAAGGTTTGTTTAATATGTTAACAGGCTGAAGGAGAGGTAGTGAGGGGTGGGGAAGTTTATTAAACATCTTAAGTCTGGTCTGTCACTGATACAGTGGTTTTGTTTTGAACCTGCTATGAGCACCACCAAAAATATTTGCTCCCAGTAGAAACTGACTCTCAACCTCAAATTTTTATTATCTAAGTTATAATAATAGGCGGAGTCGATCTGGAACATACAGCTCGAGATCAAGAAGCAGGTCCCGCAGTCACAGTGAAAGCCCAAGAAGACATCATAATCATGGCTCTCCTCACCTTAAAGCCAAGCATACCAGAGATGATTTAAAAAGTTCAAATAGACATGGTCATAAAAGGAAAAAGTCTCGTTCTCGATCTCAGAGCAAGTCTCGGGATCACTCAGATGCTGTCAAGAAACACAGGCATGAAAGGGGACATCATAGGGACAGGCGTGAAAGATCTCGCTCCTTTGAGAGGTCCCACAAAGGCAAGCACCATGGTGGCAGTCGCTCAGGACATGGCAGGCACAGACGCTGACTTTCTTCCTTTGAGCCTGCATCAGCTCCTGATTTTGCCCATCTACAGTGTGATGTATGGACTCGTAACAAAATATTAAAAGCAAACTGATTAGGATTTGATTTCTTAAACCCTCTAGGTCTCTAGAAACACTGAGGACATTTTCTTTTGAAAAGAACTATGTTTTTGGGTTTTTTTTTTTTTTGCACATAAAATGCCCTAGCAGTATCTAATTGAAAACCATGGTCAGGTTCAATTGTAATTATTATAGTTGTGTATTGTTTATTGCTATAAGAACTGGAGCGTGAATTCTGTAAAAATGTATCTTATTTTTATACAGATAAAATTGCAGACACTGTTCTATTTAAGTGGTTATTTGTTTAAATGATGGTGAATACTTTCTTAACACTGGTTTGTCTGCATGTGTAAAGATTTTTACAAGAAAATAAAATACAAATCTTGTTTTTCTAAATTGCTTCAATCTTATTTAAATAAATTATTAAAAAGAAAAGTTTTTGATAGTAAAATGCCTGTACTGATTTTCTGACAGACCTGTTTCTTTCCTTGTTATATAAAGTTTGAGATTAAAATGTAATTCTTACCTGCACTGGGAGCTTTCGTAGAAATCTTCCTTATATAGGTGGAAAAAGCAAATGGGTTTGGTCCAACAGTGTAATGTTACATGATTTTTACATGTTTTATTGTAGCATGAAACTTAAGTCAAAATTTGATTTGCACATAAATGGGTACCATAAGGTTATTTAAGTCAGGTTTAAGTACTATTTTGAAGGTGAGCAAATCAGAATTTTCAACAGAATGGCAAATTAAGACCAGTTATTCAGCTTTTAAGTTTTCCTTTAGGTATTTAGGCTAGGAAGTGAGCCCATCCCCCAATTCCTCCCCCTGCGGCCCCCATCCTGCCTGGCTGTTCAAAGGAATATGTGATCACAAAAAAATCCAGAAGTCGTATAGCCAAGGGTATTTTAAAAATTATTTACTTGAGAGTTCCCTAATATTTTGGAAGTCAATTTAGAGACCTTAAAAAAGCCATAATAAAATATTGCTTTATAGTTAAGTTTTCCATTAAAATTTTCACCCATCTTGATTACTTACCTTGTCCACTAGACTTGGCTCCAAATGATTTGTTGCTGTTTCAAAAAATCAGACACATCCACAAAGAGATGAAGATTTACTGCCATAAGGATGTTTAAAGTAGTTACAACTTCTGAAGAGGACTCCAAAGAAGATTTCCAAATACGTTCTGCTATGGTGGGCAGTGGGGCTGGAAAAAGTAGAAAGCCTCACAGGGAGACGAGATTCACTTGGAAATAAAAATGTCGGTATGGTGCTTAAGTCATTTACATTCCTAACTAAAAACTAACATGGCCTAGCATGATCTCAGAGAAGTCAATCGCAACCCACTCCAGTGTTCTTGGCTGGGGGATACCAGGGATGGGGGAGCCTGGTGGGCTGCTGTCTATGGGGTCGCACAGAATCGGACACGACTGAAGCAACTTAGCAGCAGCATGACCTAGTGTAAATGAGCAACTTCTGGAAAGGTAATAGTTCATTGTTGTTTCTACATGTGCTTTTATGACACATATTGCTGATCTGTAACAGTATTTCTAAAGAGCTTAAACTGCCTCTAAATAGTGACATTTCTTTCCAAGACCAACATTGAAGAAAGGCAAATGACCTGTTGAACAAAGACCCTGTTGAAAAATCCTGAGTTCTTAATAGTGTAGCAACTCTTACTGTATCCTTGTTTGTAAATAGCATGTGGGTGAAGGGCATTTGTGAAGATGGAAGATGCAGAAGATAGACCTGCATGTGAGGTAAGAGCTGTATGTTACAGGTTGCTCTGGAATGATTTACTTTTTTCCTTCTGCCCTAATTTTTGTGCTATTCTTTTCTGGGAGTGAATGAATTTTTTTTAACTTTGTATGTTAGAGTATAGCAGATTAACAGTATTGTGATAGTATCAGTGTCTTGTGCTGTTACTGAATCAGTTTTCTAGGTTCTTGTCGAGAGTTTAGGCTCTTACCAGCAGTTTAATAATCTTATGCTGCTGAACCCACATTTAAAAACTTAAAATTATGGGGAAGGTCAAGTGAGTACCCATCTCTCAGCTCCAAAAACAATCAATTCTAGGTCAGGCAACCTTTTTACTCTAACATCTAACTTAGTATTCAGGTTTCCTGTTTGTTTATAATTGGTTTGTTCAAACAAGGTCTGTATTTGGTTTTAATCACAAGTTGTCCATCTTTTTCCCCCTGAAAAATTGGGTCCTTTGTCTTGTAATTTTCATATTCTGGGTTGGCTCACTGTAACCCTGTGGTGTCTCTAAACACTTGTTCTTCAGATCCCAAGGTTGGTTATTTTGAAACACAATTGCTGCCTCATTCACCAGGTATCTCACCTAAGTTCCTGATCCTAAAACGTTACTGCTTGTATGTACATCAGCAATCTCATATGTATGTGCCCCATTTGTATCTGTTCTCTTAACCTTTGTTTCCCACTACAGCTGTACTTCTGCAAATAAGATGTTATTTGTCTTAATAATTCTTAATACAAGTCCTATTATGTTATAGAATATTACATTTGTCATTTACAATTGGCATCTTAACCCTAAAGACAGACCAGTGGAATTCTTAATCTCCTTTCCATTTTAAAATAATAAAAGTAATGACCTCTTTCCTGAATTTAAGTTGCAGCCACCTCAGGCGAAGAGTTGACTCACTGGAAAAGATGCTGACGCTGGGAGGGGTTGGGGGCAGAAGGAGAAGGGGACGACAGAGGATGAGATGGCTGGATGGCATCACCGACTCCGTGGACATGAGTTTGGGTGAACTCCGGGAGTTGGTGATGGACAGGGAGGCCTGGCGTGCTGCGGTTCATGGGGCCACAAAGAGTTGCACACGACTGAGCGACTGAACTGAACTGACGGCTTTAAATATTGTCACTGTTAACATCAGTTGTTAAACCCATATTTATGCCTGCTATCTGCATCAAAAGCCTCCTTTAAAATTTTGAAGTTTTTTTTTTTTTTTCATGAAAATATCCAAAACCAAGATAATTTCATAGTAACAAATAATACTTGTTAGTCCCAAGAGCCAACTCCTAGCTCACCATGTGGAAGTGTCCAACCTTTTGAGACACGATGGACTGTAGGGTCCGCCAGGCTCCTCTGTCCATGGAATTCTCCAGGTGAGAATACTGGAGTCGGTTGCCATGTCCTCCAGGGGATCTTCCCAACTCAGGGATTGAACCTGGGTCTCGTGCATTGCAGGCAGATTCTTTACCCTCTGAGCCACCAGGGGAAGTAAAGATTAGATTTTTAAAAAACCATGTTAAAAGAAGGCACACATTGGGAGCTCTGGTTAGTGCTGAGATAGAGAATGTCAGGCAGATTGATAAGGAAAATCATCTCCCCTACTGGGAACACTGGAAGGGGAGCAGCTTTCACCATAGGCCTCGATTCCCTGTATCCCCTAGAATTAGTCACTCCTGTAGCTGGAAGTCACAGCTCACTGTCTGTAGCCATGGGAACTTGGTGCATTTCTGGAACTTGGCCCATTTCTGGACTTTCATGTCATTTCTGCATTCAAGTCATTCCTCTACTAAGGTGACCCGGCAAGTCATTTAAACTCTTGTCTGCAAACTGGCCCTCATAGCATTGTGCAGAGTATATGTGTTAGACATAATGGGGTTCTAGTTTTTACCTTTGCAGTCCAAACAATTCATGTTAGAAAGCACCCAACTACTTAGAAAAGTTTGAAGTCTACGTTTGCTGTGAACACAATTCAAAAAACATAGCTGTTTCAGAATACTACCTCACTGAGATTAACAGTAGAAGCTTTTCATAATTAAAGCATGAAGTCAGTGGCTGTCCTCTTGACCCTTCTGCTTTTTGCCACCTCTGCTCAGAATAATTCCAACCCAGTTCTAAGAACAGAGGAAGTTCCTCCCCTGCCTTCTTATGTCATCAAATTCCTTTCCCTTGTATCAACTGTCATCTCTGTAGTATCTGTAGGTCTTTGCCACAGCCCTTCAAACTGTAGCTTAATGATCTATTTAAAACGTTAATCATATGTTGCTCTAATACAGTTTCCAAGCGTTTCTCATTTCACTCTACAAACCCTTGACTTGGGCTGTATAAGGTCTGACCTTTGCCAGCTTCCTCCATCCATCAACAGCGTTTCCTCTTCCTCAGGTGTGCCCCTCTATTCCAAAGTCTTCCCATTTCCTGTCTTCCCTGCCTGGGATGCCTTTCCTCCAGATCATCGTTCAGGTCCCCTCTCCAGAATCCTCTCTCCAGAAGGGCCTTCTTTCACACCCTATCTAAAAACAAGCCCCTCTGACAGCCCCCCTTCATGTTCTGTTCCTTAGCTAGCCCTAACTTTTTCATAATGCCTGCCACTACCTGGACTTCCCTTATTTTATTTTGTCACTGACTCTCATTATTATTAATAGAGTATAAACTTTGAGAGAGCAGCAGAACTGTGGTTCATTCATTATTGTAATGCCCCTTATCTAATCCTACAGCAATGCCTGACTTGTATTAGGATATGCAATAAAAATAATGAGGAATGAATTTTACAAACACTAATTCACTGAGTGGCACTTTTCAGCCCTCATCTTTCAAGTTTGAGCATGTGTTCTTTTTCCAACTGCCCTTCTATGAACATGTCTATTCCTTTTACGAGGTTCTAGTGCTCCGGAGCTCACAGACTAAAGCAGACAGATAAACAACAGCCCAGGGGTAGCAAACTGGTGGGCACTGGGCCACATCTTAGCTCACACACCAGTATTTGGTTTGAACAATGTTTGTTTTAGGTGAACTATTTGCTAACATTTTTAAATTTGGAAATACATAAAAACCTAGGCCTCCAACTTTTCTAAAAATTAGAATACATGAAATCTACAATCCCTCAGGGCAACAAATGACCCCACCCCAGCAGCCTTCTGGTTGGGGTGTGCACACCAGTGTGGTATATTTCTGCCAACTCCCTCTTAATTGCAACAGCAAAGCAGGTGTCAACTGACATTCATCACTGTTGATGGGGGTGTCTTTCTGGGATCCTGCTCCTTTTACTCACAGATGTTACCTGCCTGAACCTGACATCTCAAAGATAATCCAAGACCTATATGAACCCCCACATCTGTGAACATGGCACTATGTACCTAGGCTCCTGGGTCAGTTGAAAATCAGATTACTTATTGTGCCCAACATCTCTGCTAGTTAACTGCAGTGCAATGTGTTTACCTTTGCAAACTGGAATTCCTCACTCAAGCAGTTCTTGCATTGCTGCAGCACTTGCAGAAAAATTCCATAAATGGATTCTTCTGTTTTTACACAGAACGTGTGACACATCAGGTCTTTGTACAGAGCACAAGGCATGTCATAAATCTAAGCCACCGTGAAGTAAAATAATCCACCCTTAATTAGGAAACTAATTTTCTACTCAAAATATATTCTTTCTAGGGCTTTTTCAAACAGACCAAGTTTCGTTCATTTGACAAATACTGCAACCTAGACTAGTGTTGACATTGTTTAGTCATGCTCGCAGCCATTAGCAGACTATGTGTTTTTTGAGCTGTGTTGCCAATATCTTAAAAATATACACACACATTCGGGGGTGTGGTATAGTTGATTTACAATATTAGTTTCAGGTATACAAGAGTAATCCACCATTTTTAAAGGTTATGCTCCCATTTATAATTGTTATAAAATAATTGGCTATATTCCTCATGCTGTACAATAGCTTATTTTATACATAATAGTTTGTACTTCTTAATCCCCTGCCCCTGTCTTGCCATTGCCCCCTTCCCTCTTCCCGTTGGTAACCACTAGCTTGTTCTCCACTGTCTGTGAGTCTTTTTTGTTAAACTTATTAGTTTTATTTTTTATATTCCACATATAAATGATACACAGTATCTGTTTTTCTCTGACTTATTTCACTAAACATAATGCCTTCCAGGTTTACCCATGTTGTTGAAAATGGCAAGATTTCAGTCTTTTTATGGTTAAGTAGTATTCTATTATGTATTTATATGCCACATCTTTATCCAGTCAGGTGTTGATGAACATGTAGGTTGCATCCATGTTTTGGATATTGTAAATAACGCTGCTGTGAATATTGGGGTACATGTATCTTTTTAAATTAGTGTCTTCATTTATTTCAGATCATGTCATAGTTCTATTTTCAGGTTTTGAGGAACTTCTATAATGTTTTCTACAGTGGCTGTACCAATTTATATTCCTGCCAATAGTGTACAAGGGTTCCCTTTTCTCGTCATCCTCTTCAACATTGGTTGGTTGTGGTCTTTTTGATGTAGCAGACTATATCTTATACACAACTGAAATTGAGTCAACAAGCTTCAAAACAGTCAAATTGCAAATGTCAAGTTTCTACTGTGATTACATATATGCCTGATGAAAGCTTTTCTGAGAGGTTCCTAACTACAGAAAGAAGGGCAAGGAGAGAGGGGCTTCCCTGGTAGCTCAGTGGTAAGGAACCCGCCTGCCAATACAGGAGATGCAGGTTTGATCCCTGGTCCAAGAAGATTCCACCTGCTGTGGGGCAGCTAAGCTCGTGCACCACAACTACTGAGCCTGTGCTCTAGAGCTGGGGAATCGCAACTACTGAAGCCTGAGCTCCCTAAAGCCCACGCTCCACAATAAGAAAAGCCACCGCAATGAGAAGCCTGTGCAGTCCAACCGGAGAGCAGCCCCCGCTCGCCGCAACTAGAGAAAAGTCCCTGCAGCAAGAAGATCAACACAAACCAAAATAAATAAAAAAGTAAAGAAGGGCAAGGAAAGTTGATGTCTAGAGATATGGCAGATACCTACATACAATTACCACCTACTTGCAGGGTACTTGCTATCCAGGTGGAGATAATTTTTTTTTTTAAAGGTAAATAACGTCCAAAATAATCCTGAGTATATTTTGGGACCAAGCAAGCAGTACACAGAGCTGAGCTAAAGAAGGAGGGACTGCTGTGGCCTCGTGGCTTGGAAATTTCCGAGGACAGGGAGTGCGGCTGGGCCTGGGATGGACAGGATTTAAAAGGATAAGGAGGAAGATGTGGTGTAATCTCAAGGCAAGGCTCGATGTCTGGACTTGGATAGCTGGGCGTGCACCCCAGGACAGACATGAGGCTTGTTTGCTCTGACAGGAAGGGCTTGTGCAGGAAAGAGTGAACAATGTTGGAGCAGAAATGGTGAGGCTTATGGATTCAGATTGCCTGGGGTCAAGGCTCAGCCTCTCTACTCATCAGCTGTCTACCTTTGCGCACTACTTAACCACTCTAAGCAGTCACTTCCCAGCCATAGAATTAGTCATGAACCTGCTCTATTCAGGTGTTAGGAGGATTAAAGGAAATAATGCATATAATCTTGTTGTAAATGTTAAATAAATGATCATAGTATCATTATTAATATCAGAGGCTTGTGGATGACAGACTGAGATAGACTAGAGAGCCATTTTAAGCATGTGGGTGACTATTATTTTTCTAAGGTAGACTAACAAATTACCACAAACTTGATGACTTAAATGTCTTCCCTCACAGTTCTGGGGGTTAGAAGTCTGGAATCAAGGTGTCGGCAGGACAATGTTCCCTCTGAAGGTTCTAAGGAAGCATCCTTTCTCGATTATTTGTAGCTTCTCCCAGCAGTCCTTGGCATTCTAATCCTACCTGCATTCTCCGCCTCCGTCTTCATGGGGCCTTTTTCTCTGTACGTGTCCCCTCTTCCTCCTCTTCTTTTGTTAATTTAGCTGTTTTATTTTTAATTAACTTTTTTTGTTTCTTGGCCATGACACAAGGCATGCAGGGTCTTAGTTCCCTAATGAGGTATTGAAGCTGTGCCCCCTGCAGTGGAAGTGCAGAGTTTTAACCACTGGACTGCCAGGGAAGTCCCCCTTTTCTCTTATAAGGACACGAGTCATTGGATTTAGGGCCCAGTCTAATCCAGCATGACCTCATTGTAACTAATTACATCCACAGAGACTATGTCCAAATAAGATCACATTCTAAGGGTCTATGTGGATATGAATTGAGGGGGGACATTATTCAACTCACTATGGGGACATAAAAATAACATTGAAATTGAAAACATTTTAAAAAACATTTTGAAATTAGATATAAAAGAGTAGGCAAAAATACGACAAAGAATTCCTGTATACCCTTCACCCAGTGTTTCCAAATAGTAACATTTTACCATGCTTGTTCTATCACTCTGTCCCTCTACGTGTGTATGTAATGGATTCTCTCATGTGTCTGAGGTGAAGTTGTTGCAGTACCATGTCCTTTTACCTATCAGTATTTCACTGTGTATATATATATATATGTATATGTATATAATAATACAGCATTAAAGAAGGTGGAGTAGAAAGATGTGCCCTAGTCTTCTGAGAAATTGCAACTCGTTGCTGAACAACCATTGACAGGAGAAGGTTGGAATCCATCAAAAAAGATACCCCATATCCAAGGGCAAAGGAGAAGCTGCAGCAAGACAGCAGGAGGGGTGCAGTCACGTTTAAAATCAAACCCATGCCCACCAGAGATGCTTGGAGGGTACAAACACAACGTTGTGTGCACCAGGACCCAGAGGAAGGAGCAGTGACCCCACAAGAGACTGAGCCAGACCTGCCTGTGAGTGTTTGAGTGTCTCCAAGGAGGCGCAGGGCAGCAGCAGTCCTGGAGGTGGGGTGGGCGGCATAAGTCCCCTGGGAGGAGGTCGCCATTAGCACCACCACAGAGCTGCCAGGTGCGGGATACACAGACTGGAGAACAATTACACCAAAGAAATTCTAGCACTGTTGCAAAAATTCTAGGGCCCACAACAGACTTCCCAACCTGGGAATCCAGCAAAGGGACTGAAAATCCCCGGGGAATCTGACTCTGCAGTTCAGCGGGATTTGATTACAGAACTTCCACAGGACTGGGGAAACAGAGACTCTTGGAGGGCACAAACAAAACCTTGTGCACACCAGGACCCAGGAGAGGGGAGCAGTGACCCCACAAGAGACCCAGCCAAACTGCCTCTGAGTATTTGGGAGTCTCTGATGGAGGTGTGGGTCGACAGTGGCCTGCTGCGGGGGCAGGGACGCTGACAGAGGCAGTCCTGGGAGGTATGGCATGCTCACATAAATCCTTTGGAAGGAGGTCTCCGTTACCCCTACCGTAGTTTGGCCAAACTACAGGGAGGGAACACAGCCCCACTCATCAGAAAATGAAAGATTTATTGAGCATGGCCTTGCCTGTCAGAGAGACATAGTTTTCCCCACAGCCAGTCCCTCCCATCAGGAAGCTTGCACAAGTCTCTTATCCTCACCTACCAGAGGGCAGACAGAATGAAAACCAGTCACAGAAAACTAACCAAAATGATCACATGGATCACAGTTTTGTGTAACAAACTATGAGCCATGCCGTGTAGGGCCACCCAGACAGATGGGTCATGATGGAAAGTTCTGACAAAATGTGGTCCACTGGAGAAGGGAATGGTAAACCACTTCAGTATTCTTGGCTTTGAGAATCCCAGAAACAGTATGAAAAGGCAAAAGATATGACACTGAAAATGAAACCCCCCAGGTCGGTAGCTGTCCATTATTCTACTGGAGAAGAGCAGAGAAATAGCTCCAGAAGGAACGAAAGGGCTGAGCCAAAGCTGAAATGATGCCTACCTGTGGATGTGTCTGGTGGTGAAAGTAAAGTCCGATGCTGTACAGAACAATATTGCATAGGAACCTGGAACATTAGGTCCATGAATCAAGGTAAATTGAAAGTGATCAAACAGGAGATGGCAAGAGTGAACACTGACATTTTAAGAATCAGTGAAATAAAATGGACAAGAAGGGTGAATTTAACTCAGATGATCATTATATCTAATACTGTGGCAAGAATCCCTTAGAAGAAATGGAGTAGCTGTCATAGTCAACAAGAGAGTCTGAAATGCAGTACTTGGGTGGAATCTCAAAAATGACAGAATGATCTTTGTTCATTTCCAAGGCAAACCGTTCAACATCACAGTAATCCAAGTCTATGTCCCAACCAGTAATGCTGAAGATGATGAAGCTGAATGGTTCTATTAAGACCTATAACACCTTCTAGAACTAACACCAAAACAAGATGTCCTTTCCATCATAGGGGACTGGAATGCAAAAGTAGTAAGTCAAGAGATATTTGGAGTAACAGGCAAATTTGGCCTTGGATTGCAAAATGAAGCAGGGCAAAGGCTAACAGAGTTTTGCCAAGAGAACGCACTGGTCATAGCAAACACCCTCTTCCAACAACACAAGAGATGACTCTACATATGGACATCACCAAATAGTCAATACCAAAATCAGACTGATTATAATCTTGCAGCCAAAATGGAGAATTTTTATACAGTCAACAAAAACAAGACCAGGACCTTACTGTGGCTCAGATCATGAACTCTTAATTGCAAAAATCAGACTAAAATTGAAGAAAGGGAAAACCACTAGGGAAAATCACTAGGCCATTCAGTTCAGTTCAGTTCAGTCGCTCAGTCGTGTCCGACTCTTTGCGACCCCATGAATTGCAGCACGCCAGGCCTCCCTGTCCATCACCAACTCCCAGAGTTCACTCAGACTCATGTCCATCGAGTCAGTGATGACATCCAGCCATCTCATCCTCTGTCGTCCCCTTCTCCTCCTGCCCCCAGTCCCTCCCAGCACCAGAGTCTTTTCCAATGAGTCAACTCTTTGCGTGAGGTGGCCAAAGTACTGGAGTTTCAGCTTTAGCATCATTCTTTCCAAAGAAATCCTAGGGCTGATCTCCTTCAGAATGGACTGGTTGGATCTCCTTGCAGTCCAAGGGACTCTCAAGAGTCTTCTCCAACACCACAGTTCAAAAGCATCAATTCTTCAGCGCTCAGCCTTCTTTACAGTCCAACTCTCACATCCATACATGACCACAGGAAAAACCATAGCCTTGACTAGATGAACCTTTGTTGGCAAAGTAATGTCTCTGCTTTTGAATATGCTATCTAGGTTGGTCATAACTTTCCTTCCAAGGAGTAAGCATCTTTTAATTTCATGGCTGCAGTCACCATCTGCAGTGATTTTGGAGCCCAAAAAAATAAAGTCTGACACTGTTCCCACTGTTTCCCCATCTATTACTAGGCCATTCAGGTATGACCTAAATCAAATCCTTATGCTTAGACAGTGGAAGTGACAAATAGATTCAAAGGATTAGATCTGATAGAGTGCTTGAAGAACTATCGACAGAGGTCTGTAACACTGTATAGGAGCCAGTGACCAAAACCATCCCCAAGAAAAAGAAATACAAAAAGGCAAAATGGTTGTCTGAGAAGGCTTTACAAATGGCCAAGAAAAGAGAAGTGAGAGGCAAAGGAGAAAAAGAAAGATACATCCATCTGAATGCAGACTTCCAAAGAATAGCAAAGAGAGATTTAAAAAAAAAAAAGTCTTCCTAAGTGAACAATGCAAAGAAATAGAGGAAAACAATAGAATGGGAAAGACTAGATCTCTTCAAGAAAATTTAGAGATACCAAAGTAACAGTACATGCAAAGATGTATACAATAAAGGACAGAAATGGTATGGACCTAATAGAAGCAGAAGATATTAAGAAGAGGTGGCAAGAATACACAGAGCTGTACAAAAAAGGTTTTAATGACCTGGATAACCATGATGGTATGATCACTCATCTAGAGCCAGACAGAGTGTGAAGCCAAATCGACCTTAGGAAGCATCACTATGAACAAACAGTGGAGGTGATGGAATTCCAGCTGAGCTATTTCAAATCCTAAAAGATGATGCTTGAAAATGCTGCACTCAATATGCCAGCAAATATGGAAAAGTCAGCAGTGGCCACAGGACTGGAAAATGTCAGTTATCACTCCAATCCCAAAGAAAGGCAATGCCAAAGAATGTTCACACAGTTGCACTCATTTCACCTGCTAGCAAGGTAATGCTCAAAATCCTTCAAACCAGGCTTCAGTAGTACACGAGCTGAGAGCTTCAGATGTTTAAGCTGGATTTAGAAAAGGCAGATGATCCAGAGATCAAATTGCCAACATCCATTGGATCTTAGAATAAGCAAGGGAATTCCACTAAAACGTCTACTTCTGCTTCACTGACTGTGGTAAATCCTTTGTGTGGATCACAACAAACTGTGGAAATTTCTTACAGATGGGAATACCAGACCACCTTATTTGTCTTCTGAGAAACCTGAATGCAGGTCAAGAAGCAACAGTTAGAACCGGACATGGGACAACGGACTGGTTCCAAATTGGGAAAGGAGTACGTCAAAGCTGTATATTGTCATTCTGCTTATTCAACTTATATGCAGAGTACATCATGTGAAATGCTAGGCTGGATGAAGCACAAGCTGGAATCAAGACTGCCAGGAGAAATATCAATAACCTCAGATATGCAGATGACACCACCCTAATGGCAGAAAGTGAGGAGGAACTAAAGAGCCACTTCATGAAGGTGAGAGAGTGAAAAAGCTGGCTTAATTTTCGACATTCAAAAAAACTAAGCTCATAGCATACAGTCCCATCACTTCATGGCAAATAGATGGGGAAACAATGGAAACAGTGAGATACTTTATTTTCTTGGGCTCCAAAGTCATTGCAGACAGTCATGAAATTAAAAGATGCCTGTTCCTTGGAAGAAAAGCTATGAAAAACCTAGACAGCATCTTAAAAAGCAAAGACATCACTTGGCTGACAAAGGTCTGTCTGGTCAAAGCTATGGTTTTTCTAGTAGACATGTATGGATGTGAGAGTTAGACCATAAAGAAAGCTGAACTCTGAAGAATTGATGCTTTTGAACTGTGGTGTTGAACAAGACTCTTGAGAGTCTCTTGGACAGCAAGGAGGTCAAACCAGTCAATCCTAAAGAAAACCAACCCTGAATATTCATTGGAAGGACTGATGCTGAAGCTGAAGCTCCAATACTTGGGACACTGATGTGAAAAAGCTGACTCACGGGAAAAAATTCTGATGCTGGGAAAGATTGAGGGCAGGAGGAAAAGGGAGAATGAGATGGAGTGCATCACCGACTCAATGGACGCGAGTTTGAACAAACTTCAGGAGCCAGTGAAAGAGGAGTCTGGTGTGCTGTAGTCCGTGGGGTCTCAGAGTCACAGACCTGAGCGACCGAACACCAATAAAGTGACTTTTTAAGGTCCAAATAATGACACTGCCAGTTTTCAGGGCTCTTCATGGCTGTAATTTCCAGAACAACTGTCCGGGCCACGACAACCTCTCTTCCTCGTGATTCCCATCCTCTGACAAGCCTTTCCTGACAGGAGCCCTTTAGTTTGCAGTACGAGGTAGTAACAACTACGGCTACCACTAGAAGTCACTGTTTGGCTGGACACGATAGAAGATCTCACTCTGCTCAGCTGACTCGCAAGCCTTCTTGTGAACACAATAAGGACATCTGTTTTCCCAAGCAGCAGCGACAGTATCTTTAGACGGGTCCACTTAAGCCTCCTCTGGGTCCTTCATCAGACTTGAAGCCTTGACAACAACTCTCAGAGCATATATGCCTTTGCTAAATTCTGCCCGCAGAAGAATAAAGACAGTAATCCCAATTTACATAAGCACTGCGCTCCAGGTGCTGCTCTGTTTCACATATATTAATTCATTTAAAACTTTAAAAAGCCCTATGGTGGTGGTGGGTGGGAACCCATGCGGAGGTGGTTTCACCCAGCTAGTAAGTGGTTGGGCCAGGCTTCAAATCCAAACAGTTTGTCCACACACTTAACCAGCATCCCCCTGCACAGCTTTGCTCGAGTCCCATTTTAATCATACTTTCCCACACCAAGCCTGGAATCGCTGGCCTCTTTATAAGTACTCACACAGTGAAGTTTGAAACTGTCCAGTCTCTCAGCAGTGGACACAGCTCACCCGCTGTGCCCTGGGAATGCATCCAACAGCCGCGCTGACGCCCACACCTCAGCTCCGCCTGCCCTGGTGGCTGCAAGCTGGCCAGTCCTGGAATGGTGGCTCCCAGCGACACTATGGCCCCACTACCACCCTGGCAGTGTCATGCCCAGAGAACCTGAGGCTGCCAGATTCCTCCCTCTTGGCCCTTGCTTCCCAGAAGCAGTAGCTGCTTGCTTTGGAAGCTGCTTCAGATTAAGCCCCCCAAAAAGGTACCTGAAAAGGTCTGCGATCCACTTTTCCTTTTTTGTAGTGCATGGTGGGAAGGGTATGGGTTCTCCATTTGAAGCCTGTTGGTCTTGCTCTGGGCTGAGTGGCCTTGGATAGCATTGCTTAACTCTTCTGAGCTGTGAGTTTCCTCATCTGTGGGTAGACAGAACATTTCCTTGGATGTTGTAAGCGTTAATGATATACATAAAAGGCACTGGTAGGGGCTAGGAGGTGCCTGACAGATCTGGCTACTATCATTTCCTTAAACGCACAGCCCACCTCCCATGCATCAGAAAAGCTGACCCTGATATCATGGCCTCGGTCGAGTTCTCCTTTATCCCCAAACACTGGCGCCTCTTATTCCCTGTGTTATTTGTTGAGCAGTGAAAACCCTGGCAAGTGTCATTTCTTGTGCCTGGCCTAGTTCTCCAACTCGACTCCAATCAGAGTGGGGGCTGTCCTTTGTATACGCTGTAGATGCCTTGTCTTAACCAGGGCCCCAAAACAGTGTCAGCACATGACTGTTGATGACAGAAACTGCCTGAAGTCAGTTCATAAGTATTTATGGACTGTTTACCAAGTGTCAAGCAATGTTCCAGACTCTGGAAACAGAAAGTGAAAGTCACTCAGTTGTGTCTGACTCTGCGACCCCATGGACTGCAGCCTGCCAGGCTCCTCTGTCCATGGAAATCTCCAGGGTAGAATATTGGAGTGGGTAGCCATTCTCTTCTCCAGGGGATCTTTCCAACCCAGGGATTGAATCCAGGTCTCCCACATTGCAGGTGGATTCTTTACCAGCTGAACCACCAGGGAAGCTCCAGAGAGGGGATTAAAACCCAACCCTTCAACTGTAAATTGATACAGCCACTATGAAAGATAGTATGGAGATTCCTTAAAAAACTAGGAATAACAGTACCATATCACCCAACAATCCCTCTACTGGACATACATCCTGAGAAAACCATAATTGAAAAAGACACATGTACTCCAATGTTCATTGCAGCACTATTTACAATAGCTAGGACATGGAAGCAACCTAGATGTCCATTGACAGATGAATATGGTACATATATACAATGGAATATTACTCAGCCATAAAAAGGAACACATTTGAGTCAGTGCTAATGAGGTGGATGAACCTAGAGCCTATTATTCAGTGTGAAGTAAGTCAGAAAAACAAATATCATATATTAACATATATACATGGAATCTAGAAAGATGGTGCTGATGAACCTATTTGCAGGGCAGCCATGGAGATGCAGACATAGAGAACAGACTTATGGACACTGGGGCAGGGGAGAAAGAATGAGGTGAACTGAGAGTAGCATGGAAACATATACATTACCATATGGGATAACCAAGGGGAATTTGCTGCATAACTCAGGGAACTCAAACCAGGGTTCTGTAACAACCTGGAGGGGTGGGATGGGAAGGGAGGTGGGGGAGAGGTCCAAGAGGAAGGGGACACATGTATACCTATGGCTGATCCATGCTGATGTATGGCAGAAACCGACACAATATTGTAAAGCAATTATCCTTCAATTAAAAATAAAAGAGAATATCCCCTCCAAAGTAAACAATAAAAAAAGAAATTAAAAAACCCAGCCCACGCATTAAAGGAGCTCCTGCTATGGCTAAACTTCTGCAAAGGCCTGGAGCATCTTATATACGTTTCCAAGCATCCAGCTCCCAGGGAAGGACTTTCTTGGTCAAGGCAGTCTGGTTCACTGCATCTCAAACAGAGGTAAAAGTCCCATCTACAGCCCAGAGCCCTTCACCCTGGAGAACACACAACAAGGCCTTTTGTGCCCCAGGACCTTGGGGCCACTCTGGGCCTCACAAGAGTTTCCTTAAAATCAGCCAGCAGCCCCTGGTGTCACCGGGGGACGCGGGCGGGGGGAAGAGATGGTAAAATTAAGAGTGTCATGCTCTCCTTACCACGAGGGGGCAGTGTTGGACCGTGGACAGCAAAGAACTCAGTCAGAGATGGGTTCCCTGGTGACTCACTCCAGCAATGCATGATTTGTTCTTGGGTGGAGTGGAAAAAAAGGGAGAGAACGGATTGGAAAAAATGAAACCATCTGTTGAATGCGCAAGTTGCCACAGTCATGAGTTCAACCAATGTTCAACTGACTAAGTATTTTTAGTGCAAAGAAATAAGGTAATTTGAGGGTTTCAGAAAACAAGCACTGTCCAGGAACCAAAATGATAACTGAAGAAATACTATGTATTAGCAAATGCTTTACTCTTTCCTTTGCAAAATGACAATTTTTTTTTTCCAGGAAAAGGAAGGCTTTCAGAAGTTAAACAGTTAACCAAATAACACTCCCCTCCCCCACAATTGAATAAAAGAACTTCCCTCTTATCTGGGTTCAGAACTGGCAAGCAACCTCATTGTGGGCACTTCATAAATATTTATCAACAATGAAAATGTCGTCGAGAGAGTGCAAAGGAACCGTTTTGTCATTTCGAGAACCCTTCTGAAATGCCAGCAATTGAAGCAAGACCTCCACTATCCTTGGCAAACCTTGAACAAGAAGAGCCCAGTTCAGCTGGTCACATGGGAAGGAACCAAATAAGGACAGTGGATGAATCTCCCTCCTGAAGTCTGGGGCTGCGACTGTCCTTAGAAACAGCAGAGCAAACTGAAGTACTGGGTGGGATTTTTTAAACAACCACTCCCAAAACATCCAAGTCACTAGGATTCAGTGAACCCACTTTGTGGGGAAAAAAACCACCCGGCGTCCCCCTTCCCAGAACACGCAGGCAGTGCCTGTGAGCACACAGCTAAGGTCAGCGCAGGTCGTGATGGCGTGTCTATCACTTTGCACTGTCCTGATCACGCTGTATCAACTGAGCCGAGGGACACGCAGAAAGAACAGGGTGAAACCAACACATCGGTATGCCGTCCAGTCAAGGTCTGTTTGTTTTGGCCCAGGGAACACCTGTCCTTGGCCTGTGTGATCTCGATAAACAGAGAGGAATACACCTCAGTAACCATCGCCTGGACTGCCTGGGCTGGAGAAGCTGGGCTCTGGCGGAACTGTGGCAGTCGGGCTTGGAAACCTTCCATCAGAAAGCGGCCCCTACACAGACCTCTTTCTGGTTCTGAGGAACACTCTCCATCTGCCGGCGGCTGACTCAGGCCAGAGTCAGGGTGGGGCAGCCGCAGCTTGGGTGTGGGCCTGGGCTATCTTAGGCCTGCAACAGTGAGCAGCCCTATTTCCTCACACCAGCCCTAGAGGGGGTCGGGGTGGCCGGGAGCTCCCTCCTCCCTGTCCCCCGAGGCTTTCCGGTTGTTCCAGGCTCCTCGGCACTGGGTGGAACGGAGTGGTTGTTGTTGTTCAGCTGCTCAGTCGGGTCCAACTCTTTGTGACCCCATGGACTGCAACACACCAGGCTTCCCTGTCCTCCACTATCTCCTGGAGTATACTCAAACTCATGTCCATTGAGGCATCCAACCATCTCATCCTCTGTCTTCCCCTTCTCCTGCCTTCAATCTTTCCCAGCATCAGGGTCTTTTCTAATGGGGGTGGGGGTGGGGTCTGAGGCTAAAGCCATGATGTGAGGGGCAGCAGGAGTTGAAGCCTCTCTCTTGGACTCAAACCTGCAGCCAATATAGTGGCGTCTTGGTGTGCAGGCTGGGCCCCAGAGAACCAAGGCAGCAGCCACGCCTGCAGCCCTCTGACCCCTGCCTTGCAGACACAGCTCTATCTCTAGCACTCCTCTCCCCTCCCTATTGCCACCCACCTTGTCAAAACCCTCCCTTTTATTCATCCCTGTAGACACTGTGCAAAGCAGACCTTGGCTGAGAGAGGTGGGCTGTGGCCCCCTCCTCACAAACACGGAAGGCCAGGAAGGAAAAGAGCATTAACCAAGTTCGTGCTTTATTCCAGAAGCTTAAGACACAGGATCTCTCTCAGTCCTGGCCTCTCACCTCAGCAGAAGCCCGCATCATTCCCATAAGAACCAGCTGAGAGCACGGCGGCTCCCACCTGTGCTCAGAGTCCAGCTCTGTCGTGACCCCGGGCGGTGATGTAACCTCTGGGCTGCCTCACCGGAAGCGTGAATTGGGCCACTGTGAGCAGGGGAGGAGTGAACTTATGTGAAAAGTGCTGAGAGCATTAGCATGACGTATTATCAGCTCTACGTGTTAAAGATGAGGAAACAGAGGCCAGGGAGCAGGTGTCAAATGCAGATTCGGTGGACTCCACGCAAATGCTCCCCCTAATTTCATGTGGTTTCTCTTAAACACTGTGAATTGTGGTCCCCTCCCAGAGATGGTTACACTGAGCCTGACCAGCGTGTGTGGAGAACAGGGACAGCCAGGGCGCATCCCCTGCTCGGGGCATGAAGGCCTTGCCTGCTGTCGAGGGGCTGGCCCCGGATGCTCCTTTTCCTCTTCTTGGACAGAATTATGACTCTAACCACGTCACCGCCATCGCTACCCTAAAATCTGAGTCGTTTTCCCTGAAAATATGGCAGAGGTGGAATTTAAACCCAAGCCTGCCCAGTCTCTCCATTCTTATCTTGGTCAGCTGCCCGCTGCGGCCCGGACGTCTGTGGCAGACAAATGAGGCCACAGGGTTTGACACAAGGGCGATGCGGCCTCCACATGCGCCGTGGAGGAAGGGAACAGGAAACCGGGATGAAGGCCAAGGCTGGGGGGTGGGGGCGCATGGATGCACAGCTAAGTCATCTAATTGCTCAGTTTATAGATCCAGTCAACCGGGAGATGGTCCACACTCACCTAACATGCTACAGGGGGCTCCCTTCAGCCCCAAAGCAGAAAGGCATCCAGAGGTGTCTTGGGTCCGGCACACTGTGGTCTCAAGGGTAGGCAGCATTTTTCGGGAGCTTATCTCATGCTCTGAGTCGATAGTCTCCCAATTAGTTTTGTGATCCTTGCCAAATCTCTCAGCCTTTCTGAACCTCAGTTTATTAATGCATAAAGCCTGCCATATAATCCCTATCTCACACGGATTTCCGATGGTTATGTAATTTGACATATGCAAAAATGGCTAGGAGCTGGCATGCAAAAGATAGTTTATGAAATGTGTTTTCCTAGCCTGTATGAGAACCCACATACAATCTGAGTTTCACCCTAGAGATGAAAGACCTGGAAGAAGGCTTCCTGCACACCTGCTGGAATGTTCATGCCTCATATGGGTAAGAAAGCAAGTCTTTGTGTCACTCCACTTGCCACACCACTGCGGGTATCGCAAGCCCTTCTCAGCAAACCAGGCACCTATGATGAGATGTACACTGCCCTCCTGGGTCCCCAAGGCCTCTGTGACGAAGCTGCCCACCTGCCCCTCCACGCTTTTCAGCGTTGTGCTCACCGTACTGACAACATTCATCTCAGTTCTGCCCATCATCCTGCCTGTTTAGGACAGGGGAGAGAACATGGGGCCAGAGGGGACCGTGGAGGGAAGCCTCCAGAAGGCCCATGGCCTTTCATTCCTGTCCCAAGGCTGGTAGGCCAAGTCTAAAGAGAAGCTCCTCAGAGAGGCCTGGGAAGGGGCCAGGGAGGGGCATGCAGAGCTCTCTGGAATGTCCAAGGCTCTCAAGAAATCTGTCAGATGAGAAGGGAAACGGAAAGTGGTAACCAGGTCAAAGGACATGAGTTTTCAGATCATTATTCATCACAACCAGAGGATGACCAACTGTTGACTAGATTACTAATCCCACAGGTGTGGAGGGAAAAGGCTTGTTGGGTTTTTTGCAGTGTTTCCCTCCCCACCATTCAAGGGTGGGCGCCAGCACTCAAAGGTGGGGGGTGTCAGGGGGTGGGGGAGTTGGGGGGATTGAAGCCAGAATCTTCCGGCTCAAGCTATGGTTCCCCTCTCACCAGCATGTGACCCTTTAGGCCCCAAATTCCTCATCTGAAAATAGGGGCAGTTGCCACCTGGGGCTGCACTGCACACTCTGTGAGAACATTTCTCATAAAGAGGGAATGCAGCCGTTATTGTTAATATGCAGGAGCCCTAATTTCTCTCCAAGCCAATTAGTGCTGTCTCAATATCAACAAAGAGAAAGGTAGCTATTTATCAAGGCATTTTGTAATCTTTGGGGATTTTAAAAGGCTTTTTAAAGGCTGAAGAAAAGCACCAAATTGCTTCAGTTTCTCCATCTGTTCCTGCATGTTATCTCCATCATCTTGGGGGAAAACATGGGCCCTTTGGGGTAAGGCCTTGGCAGGTGGCCACCATCACGCTCCCAGGCAGGCCTCCCCACCAGCTTGGAGGGGTAGCCATCTAGCAGGTAGCCGTCCAAGGAAGAGTGAGCTCAAACAGGCCACCTGAGACCTTGGGTCCAGGGCTGCCTTGTACTCTTTTGCCCTCATGGGCCACTGTCTCCATTAAAACAATATTTTAAAATATATTTTATGACTGCACTGGTATAAAAGTAGTTCAGATCCACCGCTGGGTTATTACATATTCATCCTTAATATTTCTGATGGTTTTGAGAAAATCAAAATATAATTGGAAATAGGTGAATTACGAGGAGCGGTTTGGCCTCTAGGGGGCAGCACGAGCTCACCAGATGCTTACGTGACCCGGGGTGGCGGGTAAACCGTGGGTGAGCACCCAGCAGCGACTCCCACCGCTGACTCACAAAGGCCTTTTGCTTCTCCCAGCGCCTCCTCGGAGAGGGCTGTGTTAGCGCCTCTCACCCTCAGCCCAGGAAGCTGACGGGCGGAGCGGGAGTTACTGCCCCACTCAGGGCAGAGAGGCTCACCCTGGGAGGCTCAGGGCCGCGCGGGGTCACACGGTGGCAGAGGCGGGGTCCGACCAGAATTTCCTGGCTCCTCCTGCCGGAGTCTCCCTCGGAGCCTCAGCAGGCAGGATGCTCCGAAGCCCGAGAAGTTGGTGATGTCGGCTCAGCCCTGCCGCGTCCCCCATCCCAACACTGGCAGGCAGGGAGCAGCCGCCCCCGTCCCTTCTCGGCACCCCTCCCCCCACATGCCTTTGTTCACTCTGCCTACCCACCCCACCCCCAACACCCCACTCCCCCGAGTCTGGCAGGTGGGAGAAGTTCCCTCTGCTCCCCGAGAACTGAGCCGGACATCAAAGGCGCGCAAAGGGGACAGGACGAACCCGGTGCGGCACAGGGGTGGGGGGTGGCTGGGGGGCCTGGGCCAGGAGGCGCAGCAAAAAAGACCAGAAACAAAACCAACAGAACACCAGGCGGGAGATGATCCGATCTTCAAGCAGGCTTTTCTACCTCCCAGGGGGAACACCGGGCACATGGCTGGTGGGAACAATAGGCCTTCCTTTCTTCCTTCTCCAGCTGAGCATGCAAGCTCTGGGGAAGAGGAGAGGGGGGAGAGGGAGACCTCTCTCCCTGAGGGTCCCCCTGCGTAGGGCCTGGACCCCTGGGGAAGCTAGTTTACAACACACAAAATTGATGTTCTTTCCTTCTGTAGAGGTGAGGGGGGTGCCTAAACCCATGACAGAAATAAACTGCTCTGCCTTGCTGGATGAGCAAAAAAAGTTGCTCATTTTTTAAAGGGGAAACGAGATGCCAGCTGACTGAAATGGATATGGCAAAAGGGCAACCCTGTTCTCTTTCAGAGAGCACCTGTTTGGTTCAAAGGGGCCAAGAAGATTCTGGAACCTTGGCAAAGTGTGGCCGGGCTTGAGGCAGGGGGACAAGGCATTCCGCAGAGACCCTGGGGGGTGTACGGGGGGGTGGGTGGGGGTAGGGGCCCTGGATGTCCCTCTGCAGGTCAGAGGTGACATCTGCCACAGAACAGCCTGCCCTTAGCATCACCTCACAGGCAGGAGTCTGTCTCATTTCTCACACACAGTGACCCCAGCGCCCGTCTGGTTAGGCAGGTCCAGCTAGAAAGCAGGAATGACAGCCTTGTCGTGTGGATGGAGAATAAGCCACAGCTCAGTTTCTGGTCTCCAGTGTCGCCCCTCTGACCCCCCAGGAGATTGGCACGACAAGGGTACAGTCTAGTCAAGGTTGGGAGAGCAGGACTGAGGACAGGAAAGGAACAGGACCCTCGGCAGAATGCCTGGTTGTGGAGGCTGTGGCTAGGGACCTTCCTGGTAGGGGGACAGACAGGAGGTCAAGAGCCACAGGGAGAACTCATCTAAGGAAGGTCTGCACTTGAGGGTAGCCGTGGCTTTGCCCAGGCCAAGCCGGACTCACCATATTCGGGAATTCTGTGACACAGGATGACTGACTTCCACAACCAATGGGGACTTTCAGGAGATCTATTCTTTTTTTTTTTTTTTTTTTAAAGCTTTTTATTTTGTATTAGGGTATAACCGATAAACAATGCTGTGACAGTTTCAGGTGAACAGCGAAGGGACTCAGCCATAGATATACATGTTATCCATTCTTCCCCTCGCATCCAGGCTGCCACGTAACGTTAACAGAGTTCCCTGTGCTATACAGTAGGTCCTTGTTGGTCTGAATGCTCTAGTTTGATCCCCGCGAATTGCTGCTGAAAGGGGCTTTGGAGGAAATATCCTTAAACCCCTGTGTGGCCCAAAGGGACAGTGTGACTTGCTGAATGCCCCACAGCTGCTCAGAGGACAGGAACGGGAAGCCCTGGTTCCCTGATCCATGGTCTAGAGCTCCTGCTGGTAGATGACCTTGACAATGGAAAACGTAGGTGGTCTCGAGGAGTTCTGAGGACCTGGGGTGACTGAAGCCCAGGGCTGAGGATACAAAGTGGACTTTGATTTTAAGGTCAGACCAGAAAGGGAGGTAAGCCACCAAAATGGGGCGATTTATCAGAGTAGCTAGAAAGCCAAAACATGGCCAGCTGGAGGTCACCTGGCAGGGAAGGACATCTGTGAAATGGTGTCTAAGGTCCCATCCATCTCCGTTGTTTGGAGACCTGCTGTTCTAGGAGCCTGAGGCTCCAGGGAGATCAGAGGTAGTCAGTGTGCAAGGAGCAGGCCGGGGAGGGCCATGACTCATCCCTCAGTCATCCCTGGACCCCTGGGGCAGCCCTGAGTCAGCAGCCATTTCTGAGATGGTCACCATCTCCGGAGGCCTTTGATGGTGACTCAGCAGAAAGGGACAGGCTGAGGCACCACCTTCCCCTGGGGTGGCCTGTCAGCTGGAACCTCCCATCTGGGCCTGCTGGGTCCCTCCTCTGTCTCTGGGAGAGCAGAGTGCTGGCTTCCTCCCAGGATCCCACCCCACGGCCTCTGAGAGTCTCCGGGGCCCCAGGCAGGGGTGCAGTACCACGGGACCCCCCCCCTCCCCGCCCCCGTGCACTAGGACCACATCATTTTGGCTTCTCTGAGTTAAGCAGCCAGATTTCTTCAAAAGCTTATTTTGCCAAAGAAAAGAGGAGCATAGGGTTTAGATTTGGAAGACGCTTTAGAGAACAGTCACCTCTGTAATCCCACAGATAAAGAAACTGAAGTGTGGATTGATGGTGTGATTTTTCCCAAGAATACCCAGAGCTTATTTCCTCGAGGCCATCATTTTGCCTAGTTAACCAGTAGGGCAGGCTGAGAGGTCTTCTGAGAGAGGAACACAGCGCCAGCTCACGTGCCTGGGCTTGTCCTGTGGACAGCAGAATCACACCCCTGCCCCTGTTCCCCAGATGTCCAGCCTTCGGTCCCTGGAACCTGTTAATAGATCACCTTATACAGCAAATGGGACTTTGCAGACATGATAACATTCAGGGTCTTGAGGTGAAGGCACATTCTGGATTATCTGGGTTGGTAAACCTATCGACACAGGAATCCTTGTAAGTGAAAGAGGGAGGAAGGAGAAGCAGAGAGTCAGGGGGAAAGGGTTGAGGTCCAAGGAGCTCAGGTTCTAGGAGCTGGGAAAGGAAGGAAACAGATTCCTCCCTGGAGCACCCAGAAGGAATCAGTCTGCCTGCTCCTTGATTTTAGCCCAGTGAAACCCATTTCAGACTTCTGACCTCCAGAACGCCAAGATAATAAACCTGTGCTGCTATAACAAGTTTGCAGTAATTCGTTACAGCAGCAGTGGGTAACTGACACATATCTCCTTCCTGCTCCATCCCACTGCAATTCAGTTGGTGGTTTTAAAGAATATGTTTGAAAACTAATTTGCCACCCCTTGATTTCCACTTAATGAGATATAAACATAAGCTACTTAGGAAGATGATGGTAAAAATACCGAGGTATTTTACCAAGGTAAAAAATACCTTTCTTCAATAATGAGAGTTGTACATACTTGAACAAGTTGGACTCAGTTGTATATAAAAAATAATAAAAGATAATAGTAGCTGCTGCTATGGACAGGTGTGCTGTGCTTAGTTGCTCAGTAGTGTCCTACTCTTGGTAGCCCCATGGACTGTAGCCCGCCAGGCTCTTCTGTCCATGGGGATTCTCCAGGCAAGAATACTGCAGTGGGTAGCCCTTTCCTTCTCCAGAGGATCTTCCCAACCCAGGAATTGAACCCCGGTCTCCCACATTGCAGGCAGATTCTTTACTGTCTGAGCCACCAGGGAAGCCCAGGTGATATGTACAGGTAGGTGAGAGCTGATTATTCCTTCACAATATGCTATTAGGTTATCATGAAATCTCTATCTCTGCACAAAAGACTAACTTAAGGGAAACATCATGGTGTTGCAGAGGTAAGATTCAAATAAACTATAGGTTTGGCCATCAGACAACCAGATTGCTCTGAACCAACTGCTAGCCACAGGACCATGTAGGGATCAAGCCTCAGGTGTGAGACTTCCCTGGTGGTCCAGTGGTTAAGAATCCGCCTGCCAATACAGGGGACGTGAGGTCAATTCCTGGTCTGGGACAATGCCACATGCCTCAGAGCAACTAAGCCCACACGCCACAAATAGAGAAGCCTACGTACCACAACTACTGAAGTCTGCACACCACAGAGCCTGCATGCCTCAACTACGGAGCCCACGAGCCTAGAGCCTGTGCTCCACGACAAAAGAAGCCAGTGCGAGGAGAAGCCCATACCCCTGAAGGAAGAGTAGCCCCTGCTCCCCTCGATTAGAGAAAGCCTGAGTGCAGCAATGAAGACCCAGCGCAGCCTAAAATTAACAAAGGATTAAAAAAAAATCTCTGGTGCATATTAGGCTAGAAGCTGTAAGCCCCTAGCTCTACACTAAGTTCACGCTAGTGTGAGGAGAGTTGCAAATATTTGGCCAACCCACGTAACTTGAATCCTATTAACTTCACAAAATTAAATCCATTTTACGTACTTCTTATGTGACCGACTCATTAGAAAAGACCCTGATGCTGGGAAAGACTGAAGGCAGGAAGGGAAGGGGATGACAGAGGATGAGATGGTTGGATAGCATCACGGACTCGATGGACATGAGTGAGCAAACTCTGGGAGATGGTGAAGGACAAGGAAGCCTGGCGTGCTGTAGTTTGTGGTGTCGCAGAGTTGGACATTACTTAGTGACCAAACAACAACAATGCTAATGAGCAGAGCCTCTGATACTGTTCAAAGATAGGGGTAACTGTATATCCTGTGGTAGCTGCCTCTGGAATGTGGGCAAAGGTACATCTTCACACACACAGTGTCACCCCATCTGGGCTGAAGCATTTCAGTGTATATCACAGACACTGACAGGCTCCGGCCCTCAACACCTGGGGACACAGGTCAGGCTCCGCTGAGAAGCCTCTCCCCCACTCTGTCCCAGTCCCGTCATGGTGCGGGGCCGAACAGCTTCCACCGCTCTGCTTGGATCAGCCAGGAGACAGGATGTCCGTCTCCCCTCCTGGGAGGTGCCCCAGCTGGTCCCAGTGGTTCTCTGGCAACTCTCTCCACTTGGTTTGAGGTTGACAGTCACGTCCTCAGCATACTAACAACCCACCTCTCCTCCCCACACCCCGAGGTGATGGGCTCAGGGTCACTGGGCTCCCTTTTCTGGGTCGCTGCATAGCATGTTCTGTGTGGATGGTCTCCTGCCCTCCATAGCCTGTGGAGTGGCTGATAGTACCCCATGTCCTTAGCTTTAAGGGATCAGCTGAGATTCTGCAGCAAGAAGAAAAGCCCCCCTTAACATCCTGCTACAGAGCGACAGAAGTCGTCACATTTTCCTTTTCACTTCGATTGCCAAGGCTGTGTTTCATACCTGCCTGTTCTAACTTCTCCTGGATCTAGATCTCAGAAACCCCTGGACCCATCTATCCCCCTGTCTTCTTCCCCCTCCCTCCCTGCTAACTCATTCACCCCTTCTCTCTTCTACTCCCCTGCCTTGTTCTTTTGCCCTTCCTTTAATGATTCTGTTGCTCATTCACCTGTGAAACTGAGGCAGCGTTATCTAGAATGAGTTGTTTAAAAAAAGTATCAAGTTTTACTACAACTTTCCCAGTGGATGGCTCCATGAAGCACAAGGAAACATGAGTGTTATCCCCATGAGAAATTACACCAAAGACGCACAGATGTGCGTCTAGAAGTAACAATGGCCTTTCTCTTACAATCAGATGATGAAAGATATGTTTGTGTGACATTAGAGAGACATCTTCTGATCACAAGTTCCACAGAATCTGGATAAACGCTGAAGGCAAATATTTAATGCAAACATTTCTCATTTTCAAAAGAGACTAATGATGACTGAAGGAGCAGGAAAAAGACATGGGTGCCAAGGGATGAGTGCTCTGGGAGTTGCTCTATAAGGAAAAGAGGGAAATAGACATCCATGCCTCTGAGAGTGTCAGAGCAACATGTCAGGCATCAGAACAGAGTCATAGTAACTGGAAGGGACAGAGTAGCTCTATCCTGCAATATCCACCTAAAACCTTTGGAAGTGTGTTAATACCAGACTGCACTGATTATGGGAGAGGGAGCAGGAGGATGGGAGCATGCCTCAGTGCCCAGGAAAGGGGAGGCAGTCTTAGTGTCTGCAGGCTTAGGGCAGGGCTACTCTGATAGGAGTAGAGGGGCTATATCCAAAGGACTCTGGGTTATGTGGGTTTAGAGGAATTTAGTATTTTTGGTTCATGGTTTCATGACCCACATCATGAAATGTACAAATGGGGCTATTTTAGCTTGATGTCCTTTGACATTTAACCAGACTTCTGGTGGGGGACTGGCTTTCCCTGGGGCTGGGAGAGGATGGGCCAATGGAGTCACAG
Source organism: Bos indicus x Bos taurus (assembly GCF_003369695.1). Lineage (NCBI taxonomy): Eukaryota > Metazoa > Chordata > Mammalia > Artiodactyla > Bovidae > Bos > Bos indicus x Bos taurus. The sequence goes on from NC_040076.1 coordinate 109,918,167, forward strand.
CTTAGGAATCCTTAGTACATAAGGATTCTCATGTACTATGGGTTCGTTCAGTGTAAACAAGCATATGGATCCTCTAGGTCAGCCTACGTCTCCGGGCCTTGTACTTAGGACAGTGAGGTGGTCTCAAGCACTGCCTTCCCTTGGAGCAATGGCTCTCAGACCTTCATGGATGTCAGATCACCTGGAGGACCTGTTTTGCTGCACTCTAGTCTCTAAGAATCTGGTTCAGTAGGTCTGGGGTGGGGGCCTGGGAATCTGTGTTTTCAACAAGCAAGCTCCAAGGTTATACTGAGCTGTGGGTCCAGGAACCATACTTTGAGAACCACTAAGAATCTTCTTCCCCCTACTCAGGTTATTCCCTAGATCAACTGAATCAGAATTTCTAGGGGTGGGAGACAGGCATCAATACTTTAAAACCTCCCTGGGTTGTTCCAAAGGTGACCCCGCTATCAAGAGCTACCATTCCAAGTGAATGATTTCGTAATAGAGACAGACAGAAAAACACCATCATGACCTTCTCTAGTGGCACAGTTGGATAGGAATCCGCCTGCCAATGCAGGGGACACAGGTTTGATCCCTGGTTGGGGAAGATCCCACTTGTTTCAGAGCAACTGAGTCCATGTGCCACAACTATTAAGCCAGTGCTATAGAGCACACGAGCCACAACTACTGAAACCCACGTGCCTGTGACCCGCACGAAGAGAGAGAAGCCACCGCAATGAGAAGCCTGTGCATCACAACGAAGAGCAGCCCCTGCTCACCACAACTAGAGAAAGATCACTAAAAGCAAAACAGACCCAGTGTAGCCAAAAACAAACAAACCAAAAAAACCCACCACCATCACTGGGCAAAAAAGCAGCAATAAAACAACACTGGGGTATATATAACTGGAGAGTGATAATTAACACCTGTGGAAGACTGACACTGTGCCAGGGTTAATGTGCTTCTCAAAACAACTCTCCCCATTTTGTAGATGTATGAAACAGGCGGGGGTGAGGTTAAGTCATCTGCCCAGGGTCATGCCCCTGGTGACACTCCTGGGTTTTGAACCCAGCCACCCTGGTCTCAGAGTCCCTGCCTGAGGCCTGTGTCCTCAGTCCATGATGGTTTATTCACAGCCTTGTTTTCTGTGAGCAGAATTTACAGTGAATGTGGAATGAGCCCCAGCATCTATCAAACTGGGTTGGACTCCACAACTCAGCCCTTAATAGCAATGTAACTTGAGGAAGTCCTTTAGCCCCTCTGAGTCTGCTTTCTCATCTGGAAGATGGGTATAAACGTGCCTCCCTCAGAGGCCTGCTGCTGCTAAGTTGCTTCAGTCCGACTCTGTGCGACCCTATAGACGGCAGCCCACCAGGCTCCGCTGTCCCTGGGATTCTCAAGGCAAGAACACTGGGGTGGGTTGCCATTTCCTTCTCCAGTGCATGAAAGTGAAAAGTGAAAGTGAAGTCGCTCAGTCGTGTCCGACTCTTCGAGACCCCATGGACTGCAGCTTACCAGGCTCCTGCATCCATGGGATTTTCCAGGCAAGAGTACTGGAGTGGGGTGCCATCGCCTTCTCTGCAGAGGCCTGCAGGGAAGGTTAAAAAAAAACCCAAACTGCTCAGTACTCAGCATACACTGCACCTGGCACACAGCTGAGCTTCAAGAGACATTACTCTCTTCCCCTTCTCCAGCAGCCCTTCCTCTAAGGGTCCTCAGAACCCTGAACAAGTTTTTCCTTGTGGCTTCCTGAGTGCCTTTGCTAATACTCCTCTCCTCACAACTGGCAGATACCTCTGGACTGAACAAATACATTCTAGGGAAATGAGAAAGTTTTCCTGTGGTATGGAAGGAAGCACAGATGTCAGGCTTTCTTGAACAATGAGTTGAGCACTCGAGACCCTTGAATGAAGGAAATCTGTGCTAACACTTGAGGGGAAATAAGAAATGACTCATGAGCTGTGGTGTCCCAGCACAGCCCAGACAGCTGCATGCACCCAGGGTCCCAGTGTCGGGTGGGGCCCCCACAGCTGCAAGGTGTGCTGCGTGTCAGTCGTTACTAATAAAAAAATAGGGAAGCTTGTGAGTGACTCACTCGAAACAATAATTCAGCAGAGAATGACGCTCTGAGATTCCTGGCAGTGAAGGCAAAAAGAACTGTAGGTTGCATTCTGTGGCTTTCGTTAATTGATAAAAGAAAGCACAACCAAACTTTCTTTAGGACTAAAGTTCAGGTGGAAATTATTTACAAGGGTTTTATATATTAAGCAACATAACGAATGTCTATGGCAGTCTATGGGGTCACAGAGTCGAACACAGCAGTGACTGAACAACAATGGCAGATTCACAGAGAATTTTAAGTTGTTCTTCACCCGACCATTTCTTAAAATGGCACTGGATAAAATCTTAGGGGTCTGATATTAAACAAGCTGAGAATATCTCTGTTGAGGAATAGAGGCAATCTAATCCAGGAAGAGAACTTTTTAATTCCAGAGAAAGAAACATTTAGAGAATTGCCAAGCATCTTACATATTACTGTTACTGACTGTCTTGGCAACATCTAGCTCCCTTTTTAAATGCAAAGATAAACATTATTTGAGAGCAGCATTACAATAGCTCTTTAATAAGAGTATGTTTAATATGTTTAATGATGAACAATCTGACATGTTTGCAAGATATCCAAAATGCAGTGTGTGGAAGGAAAGAGAAGTACAGATTCATGCTTCTACCTGGACAAGAGGCATTGAGTTGAAAGGCATTTGCGTAAATTCCAAATAGATTTTCAAATCTAGAAAATCAAAACCTGTAAGTGTGGAGTAAGTCCTATTTTGAACAAAAGCAGCAGAAAGGGGACCTGTTTTGGATTCAAAAGAATAGGAAGAAACAGAAAAACAAGAATCACCATAGTCTTCCTAAAAGTATTCAGTCAGTGAGTCAGTTCAGTCACTCAGTTGTGTCCGACTCTTTGCGACCCCATGAATCGCCAGGCCTCCCTGTCTATCACCAACTCCTGGAATTCACTCAGACTCATGTCCATTGAGTCAGTGATGCCATCCAGCCATCTCATCCTCTGTCATCCCCTTCTCCTCCTGCCCCTAATCCCTCCCAGCATCAGAGTCTTTTCCAATGAGTCAACTCTTTGCATGAGGTGGCCAAAGTACTGGAGTTTCAGCTTTAGCATCAGTCCTTCCAAAGAAATCCCAGGGCTGATCTCCTTCAGATGGACTGGTTGGATCTCCTTGCAATCCAAGGGACTCTCAAGTCTTCTCCAAGACCACAGTTCAAAAGCATCAATTCTTTGGTGCTCAGCTTTCTTCACAGTCCAACTCTCACATCCATACATGACCACTGGAAAAACCATAGCCTTGAGTAGACGGACCTTTGTTGGCAAAGTAATGTCTCTGGTTTTCAATATGCTATCTAGGTTGGTCATAACTTTTCTTCCCTAAAAGTATTACTACTATCATTAATACATCATAGCATTAAATGTATTATTAGCTTCTTAAACGTAAAGAGGGCTTTCCTCTTGTTAAAATACACTAGATGGTGGCTGAATTGTGGCCCAGGACATCGTTCATCTTACAAAACTTAGCCTAAGGGAGCTGTAGGAACCTTCAGAGTCTAGGGCAAGATCCTGGGGCTCAGCCCAAGTCACAGCATCCGCGGACTCCCCACCCCACCCCCCACCCACCCCCACGCAAGGGACCCCTTGGAACTTGGACTGACTGGTGGCACGCTCGGCTACCACCTGCAGTCTTGCAGCTGCTGGTCGATTGCTGAGCAAACACGGGCGATTTGCCAAAAAGTACAAGGTTCAGTTTGTCAGAGAGGGAAAACCAGACACCTAAACATAGACGCACAGGCACGAGGGGCCCACGACGAGTTAGCCAAGGTCAAGGCCCCCCGGGGCCGTGGGGGCGAGGCATGAACGCACCCCGCGGTGAGTGACCCTCGGGCCCCAGCTCGCCACCCACAGGCCCCAGCCTGTGGCGGGCTCCTGCCCTCGGGGCCTACCTTGCTGCTGTCGAGCTGATAAAGTCGAAAGTCCCAGCCGGCAGGGAGATACCAGGCCGGCTGGAAGGTGTTGGTGGCGGCGGAGGACCGGGCTTGGGGCTTCGGCCGCGCCCTCCTGCTGCCGCGGAGACACCCAGAGAGTCCCCTCCTCTGTGAAATGGGGCCAAGCTCAGCACTACGCGTCCTACCCGCGTCAGGGGCTATGAGAATACTTAAAAAATGGCGCCTTGATTGTTCTAAATTAACTCACCTGTGAATCCCACGTCCTTCTTGACAGCCTTCCTGGATTAGAGCTGATTTTGGCGAATGGGATTTCTGTTTTCTCTTCCTTCATATTGACTCAAATTTTAAATGTATCTTTTCTTCCTACACCTAAAGAATTATCTGACCTGTGATTTCCTGTTTCTACCCTGCTGTTTATAAATCTTATGTCTACACCAGCCTACGGGCCAAGGGCCAAGTATAACACTTTTTGCTGCTTCAGAACCACTATTTTATTCTTTTCTCCAAACATTTAGAATTGGGTTGAATGGTGAAAACAATTTCAGGTACTTCAATCTTTGCCTGAGGAGCTGTTGTTTAGTCACTAAGCCGAGTCGGACTCTTTTGCGACCCAAGGACTGTAGCCCACAAGGCTCCATTCTCCATGGAATTTCCCAGGCAAGAATACTGGAGTGGGTTGCCATTTCCTTCTCCAGGGGATCTTCCCGACCCAGGGATTGAACCCGCATCTCCTGCATTGCAGGCAGATTCTTTATCATCTGAGCCACAAGGGCTTCCCTTTGTCTGAGTATTTTCCTTTTTCCTATGTATAATAATAAGTATATGGAAATGAGCAGGACCCTATGGGGCCTTTTCAGGACAGACCCCCACCCCCCCATACCCTCTGCTGTATCTCCTCTCTGAAGTACCTAGGTAATCGTATCTGGTTGACCTTTCCTACCTTGTTTCACAGATACTAAAACCACCATTAAACGGAAGAAATTATCTACCTGATGACCATGAGCATGTGGCCCCCAGACCTACTGGCACCTAAGGACTGATAATATTAACTCCTGTGACTCTGCCCTTTTACTTCCCCGTCAGCCGATTAGAGAACTGTGCACAACCTGATCCTACCCTGGGCTGCCCCTCCCTCACTTTGTCTTTAAAAATATGCTTCCCTGAAGCCCATCTAGGAATTTGGGCTTTTTGAGCACTTGCTGTCCTGAACACCTTGCTTGGCACCCTGCAGTAAGCGCTGCACTGTCCTTCACCACAACCTGGTGTCAGTACATTGGCTTTACCTCTCAAGGGCAAGCAGACCCAAGTTTGGTTCCGTAACATGTATAGTTAAAATTACTCAACTCCATGTCGTTTAACTCACAGACCCACGCTATAGAATTTGGTACACCCTACATTTAAAAAATTTTATTTATTTTAATTGGAGGATAACTACTTTACAATATTGAGGTAGTTTTTGCCATACGCCAACATGAATCAGCCGCAGGTTCACGTGTGTCCCCCATCCTGAAGTCCGCTCCCACCTCCCTCCCCACCCCACCCCACCCCTTTGGGTTGTCCCAGAGCAGAGCACCGGCTTTGAGTGCCCTGCTTCATGCATTGAACTTACACTGGTCATCTGTTTTACATGTGGTAAGGTACATGTTTCAATGCTATTCTCTCGAATCATCCCACCCTCGGCTTCTACCACATAGTCCAAAAGTCTGTTCTTTTACATTTGTGTGTCTTTTGTTGCCTTGCATATAGGATCGTCATTACTGTCTGTCTAAACTCCATATATATGCATTAATATCCTACATTTTTTATTCAGCATCGTGTTAGTATTTCCCCACATCATTTAAAATCTCTGTATGTGAAGTTCACCTATGACCACCGTTTCACCATTTAGTAAGCCATACTATATTTTACTCATTTCCCTACTATTGGACATATAAGTGGTTTCCAATTTTCTGCTATAATAAATAATAGTGAAATGAACATCTTCATAAAGCTATTTCTGCTTATCTCCTTAGAATAGATTTCCACAAGAGGAATTCTGGATCAAAATGTATGAACATTTTCAAAAGACTTTTGGATGTAATGATGTACAGAAGTAACACTGAAATAGTTTGGAGCGATATGGATCTCATTGAAGAACTATGATTGATACCTCAAAAGAAGACATAAAGGGAAAGGTGGCATGGGGAATCTTTTTAGAGCTTTAGGCCCTTGTTCTGAATAATATAAATAATTAAACAGATAAAACTTCAAAATACATGAAATAATTATATGCTTTAATGTCTTTTCCCTGGATGTTTATCCAGCTTTGCTCATAGCCTACACTGAAGTAGAAAGTTGGAAGAGTGTTTGGCAGGGTGGGTGCTGCTGCTGCTAAGTCGCTTCAGTCATGTCCGACTCCGTGTGACCCCATAGACGGCAGCCCACCAGACTCCCCCGTCCCTGGGATTCTCCAGGCAAGAACACTGGAGCGGATTGCCATTTCCTCTTCCAATGCATGAAAGTGAAAAGTGAAAGTGAAGTCGCTCAGTCGTGTCCGACCCTTAGCATGGACTGCAGCCTACCAGGCTCCTCCGTCCATGGGATTTTCCAGGCAAGAGTCCTGGAGTGGGGTGCCATAATAACTGCTTATTCCCAGTTCCTTTGGCTTCTCAAGGAGCAGTGGGCCCCACACAACTCTCACCACAGTTCTGGTGACTGCAGAAGTAGACATGATCTAAGAGCTGTCCATCTAAACTCCTTCTTTTATAGTTGAAGAATCTGAAGCACAGTGTACCTTGCACAATGGTTCTTAACCCTAGTTTCGTATTAATATCACCTGGCGATTTTTAGAAATCCAGATTCTACCCCACATACTCTCATGCCATTGGTCTGTGGTGGGACCCAGGCATCCATATTATTGAAGAATTCCTTAGGTGATACTGTTAATAATAAGCCCTAAGATTGAGACAGGCTTTCCTGGTGGCTTTGTGAGTAAAGAATCCGAGCGGTGCAGGAGACCTGGGTTAGGTCCCTGGGTCTTCAGGAAGATCCTCTGAAGAAGGAAATAGCAACACACTGTGGCATCCTTGCCTGGAAAATCCAGAGGAGCCTGGTAGAATACGGTCCACGGGGTCGCAAGAGTCGGCTATGACTTAGTGACTAAACCACAACCACCACCACAAGTTTGAGAAGCTCTGGTATAGCAGGGACAGTGTGAGTTTTCAGTTCAGTTGCTCAGTCATGTCCAACTCTTGGCGACCCCATGGACTGCAGCACATCAGGCCTCCCTGTCCATCACCAACTCTCGGAGCTAGCTCAAACTCATGTCCATCAAGTCTGTGATGCCATCCAACATATCATCCTCTGTTGTCCCCTTCTCCTCCTGCCTTCAGTCTTTCCCAGCATCGGGGTCTTTTCCAATGAGTCAGTTCTTTGCATGAGGGGGCCAAAGTATTGGGGTTTCAGCTTCAGCATCAGTCCTTCCAATGAATATTCAGGACTGATTTCCTTTAGGACGGACTGGTTGGATCTCCTTGTGGTCCAAGGGACTCTCAAGAGTCTTCTCCAATGCCACAGTTCAAAAGAATCAATTCTTTGGCGCATGGCTTTCATTATAGTCCAAGTCTCATACCCATACATGACTACTAGAAAAACCACAGCTTTGACTAGACAGACCTTGGTTAGCAAAGGAATGTCTCTGCTTTTTAATATGCTGTCTAGGTTGGTCACAGCTTTTCTTCCAAGGAGCAAGCATCTTTTAATTTCATGGCTGCATTCACCATCTGCAGTGATTTTGGAGCCCAAAAAATAAAATTTCTCACTCTTTTTATGGTTCACTATCTATTATTTACCATGAAGTGATGGGACCAGATGCCATGAACTTTGTTTTCTGAATGTTGAGTTTTAAGCCAACTTTTTAACTCTCCTCTTTCATTTTCATCAAGAGGCTCTTTAGTTCTTCACTGTCTGCCATAAGGGTGGTGTCATCTGCATATCTGAAGTTATTGATATTTCTCCCGGCAACCTTGATTCTAGCTTGTGCTTCATCCAGCCCAGCATTTCGCATGATATACTCTGCATGTAAGTTAAATAAGCAGGGTGACAATATATAGCCTTGACGTACTCCTTTCCCTTTTTGGAACCAGTCTGTTGTTCCATGTCCAGTTCTAACTGTTGCTTCTTGACCTGCATACAGATTTCTTAGGAGGCAGGTCAGGTGGCCTGGTATTCCCATCTGCTTAAGAATTTTCCAGTTTGTTGTGACCCACACAGTCAAAGGCTTTGACATAGTCAATAATGCAGAAGTAGATGTTTTAGAGTCAATGTTCATGAGTAGATGTTTTAGATGTTCATGGGTAGATATTTTAGATGTTTTAAAGTACGAATTTTAGAGTCACTCAAATCTGGGACAGATCTCAGCTTTGTCATTTATAAGCTGTGTGATTCTGAGTATGTTAATGACCTTTCTCCTCCTTGGAATCCTCATTTGTAAATCATAAGACTATCATGAAGATTTAATGAAATAACATGTGTAAATTGTATTTCAAGGTTCCTGGCCCATGGTTGGCATTTAAAAGTGGTGGGTCCTTTAGTATGTACCTAAGTTCTCAAAGTCAGTTATTTAATGGCCAACCAGAACCATGCAGTGCAACCAGTAAGCACCCACTGATACTTGTTGATGCTCGTTTGATAGGATAATCTTTGAACATGAATATGCATGATACTGAGAAGTTCAAAATCCATGTTGGGTTGATATTAGAACAGTAAGGCCTTACCTCATTTAGTGAGATTAATCTCACTTACAGGCATTAATTTGCATCCAAGTTTTAGATCTTCAGCTAAAAAGGAAACATTTTTATTTTGATAATGCAATTGATTATGATTGAACTGATAGAAAAAAATACTTTTATAATTACATGATTGTATGAGAATGTTTATGTAACTCGTATAATAAGCTAGGGATCTATTAATTAAAATGTCCTTTTAAAAAATGTTGACATGAAAAGTGTAAGACCCCTCAAGCAATAAGCTAATACTATTCCACTCTTCACTAACTTTAGCCTAAAGGTCTTAAGCATAATATTTTCTGTCTCCATCCTATGATAAATGATAGACGGAAAGGGCTGGATTTTGTTTCAAAGGACCTAAGGCTTAAAACCTGGATCTGCCATTCACTGTGTGTAAACCTTGAACGATTGCTTTTCTATGCCCTTTGTCTTCTCATGAGTAAAATGCAGACCTTCACGGTGTGATCTGGCTCTGGCACAGAGTGAGTCTAGAACTGGGATGCTGACCCAGTAGGATATAGTTATTAAGTACTTATTAAGCACCTGTGTGTGCTCAACAGGGCTTCCCTGATGCCTCAGGTGTAAAAACTCCACCTGTTAAAGCAGGAGACATGGGTTTGATCCCTGATCTGAGAAGATCTCCTGAAATAGGGAGTGGCAACCCACTCCAGTATTCTTGTCTGGGAAATCCCATGAACAGAGGAGCCTGGTGGGCTACAGTCCAACAAGCCGCAAAGAGTCAAATACAACTTAGTGACTGAACAACAACAAATGTGCCCAGCACTATAGTGAGTGGGAAACCGTAAAGGAATTACAAAGCCTTGGACCTTATGGGGAGTAGAAGAGTTGGAGTCTAGGTAGAAGAAAAATATCCCACATATGAGGAACAGCTAGGAACCAATTTCCACCTCAGAACTGTGATAAGTCCAGCCAAGTGACTCATGCAAGAAATAATTAGGAACATTTAAGAGATGATGATCATGGAGAAATGGAAGGGAGCTGCAATTCAATTTCTCTTTAGTCTCCAACACAAAATCCTGGATGGTAATAACCTGTAACAAAACTGCATAAAGCTAGATGGAGCGGAGCATCTCCTAACCACACACTCCAGCCCTTTGTCCACATTCTGCATCCCATTACTTTGTCCAGTTTCCAGCAGCCTTTGCAAGCCCCAGGCTTGGCCCCATTCCTGTTTAGACCTTGTGTGCCTCCTACAGCGCTCGACAGAGCCCAGAGTGTGTAGAAGATACACAAAGGGATGCACTATGCAAGTAGGAAGCCGGGCAGCAGGAATGTCTGAGCTGTGCCATCTCACAGATGCCCCCTGGGAGAGCAGGTCCCAAGCTGTGAGTCATAACCCTTGGCAGGCGTGAGCCGTTGATGAGACTGGGGGGAATCTTTGTCTGACCCCATTCTAAGCAATTCCCTGAGGGCTTCAATTACCCATTTGTAACTTTCTCTTCCAGCAGCCGGGTACGGGGAGTGGCGGGGGGGTGGTGGGGGGCCAACTGTGGCAGCCCATATATAGAACCTCAAAAGTAACGCTGTCTGGATTATGAAGACAGAAGAGGAAGTTTGAGAGACTCACAATGGAAGAGTTTAACAAGAGCTGCCTGTGAGAGTGTTGATTTGGAAGCTCTCGGAGCATTGAAAATGATTTCCTTAACAACGGAAGGAAAATTGACCAGGGGCATGAGTGTTTCATTCATTTCTCAGATGAGCACAGCAGCATTGCCAAGAGAAAAAGAATGTCTGCTCTAGTTCCGGGTTTTCGCCTTCAGTCCAGTCACGGACTCCCTGTGTTTCCTCCTCGTGCGAACCATTTCATTTTCCTGGGTCTCAGTTTATCCATCTGTAAAATGACCAGTTGATCCAGATAAATTGTAAGGTCCTTCCAGACAGGAACATCCTGATTTTTTAGGCAAGCCATTTTGAAGGCTGCTAAATTATGCATTGCTTCACCCAGAGAGCTCTAACTTGTGTAAGAGATGAATCAAGCGCACTCATTGACTTTCTGACTAAGTGGGCTGGGACACCTCCACGCTGCCGTGCAGTGCAGTGCAGAGATGACGGGTCTCTGCCCCAGGGAAGAGAGAGCTATTTTGAGGCAGGGCTTATTAGAGATAAGGTGTCTCCTTTCTTCATCTGTCTCTGGCCCTGACTCACCCAAAGTTCTTGAAGGGCTTGGAGCTTAACCCTTAATGGAGGATGTAAGCTGACCCCTCAGCTTGCCTAGGACACTGGCGCCCAGTACTAGCAAGCCCCCACTTATCAGTGTCCTTTAAAACATTCTTTGACCTCTCCTTGCTTAGAGAGCTTCTTTGAAGAATCACCCTTGCTTGTAAACTTTCTCCTTGACATCTCTTGTTTGCTCTTTCCTATTATTCCTAGAGTCTTCTGGGTTCTATAAAGAAGAACGTCTCAGCAATCCTCTTAACAGCAAAGAAATCTGGCCACCCCTGTTAGGCTGGGGCATGGAAGTGTCACAAGATTCTTGAAAGAGGCACTGGGCAAAGCTGCAAAATACTTTGGCACTTCTGCATGGAAAAGCCCAGAACATGAATGACACAGGAGACCACTAGAGTTATGGGGCTTTTTTTTTTTTTAATGCTGCTTTTAGTGCCAACAAAATTAAGCTATAAGCAAAATTATCCTAATATTTTAATTTAAAGAGTTTTTTAAATCAATATATGTTATGAACATATGTTATGAAGAGATTTTTCCTTGTGTGTCTTTTTTTTTTCCATTTATTTCTTCTCTCGGTGTGTTATCTCTGATTGATTTGTTTATTTTTTGACTTGGGAATGTTGAAAGCGCCCTCGTGACACTTGACATGACAGGACTGTGGGGCTGTGGCTTGGGCTGTGCCTGATTTTATTCAGTTGCTTCATTCCTAACAAGCTGGATACAGATGGAATTGTTAAAAACTGACTCATATTTCAAAGACACTTGAGAGAGTTCACCTCTTTAAAAGGAAATGTGCACCAAAATCCTTTCGAATGAGAATAATCACCCTTCTGTTTGTTTTGAAAATTAAGGTTTTTGAATTTAATGTTTTCTTGAAGGAAGAGAGAAAATCCTATGTGGAGAACACTGTTCTGGAAAATGTTATAGAGTCACAATGACCCAAGACTATGAGAAAAAGATACTCATTTCCTTTACGATCTTGGTCTTCTTCACCTGTGAAAATAGAATTGTGGGTATGCGTCGAATTCACAGCGGTGAAACTGGATGATAGAACAGAAAAAGGCCAGTCTCCGATTCAGGCTCTGTCCCTACCAGCTGTGTGAACTTGAAAAGATCACTTTATTCTTTGCACTTTTGTTTACTCATCTATCACGTGAAAAGTTGGTACAAAGTGGTCTCTTAAGTCCCTCTCAATTCTGTAATGTTAGGGTTTGAACAATTTGCTGTTTGGCTGTTTAGTCACTAAGTAGTGTCTGACTCTGTGACCCCATGGACTGTAGCCCGCCAGGCTCCTCTGTCCATGGAATTTCCCAGGTAAGAATACTGGAGTGGGTTACCATTTCTTTCTGCACGGGGTTTTCCTAACCTAGGGATCGAACCTGCATCTGCCTTGAACCTGCATCTACTCCATTGGCAGGCAGATTCTTTACCATTGAGCCACCTGAAGCATCTATGAAAAAAAAAAGATCCCCTGGTAGCAATGGTTCAAGTTATGAAGCAGTTTGTGCACCTGTGCCATTCTATGACCATGCTAGGCTTGTGGAGGATATGAATTCAAGCTTTCACTTGCTACAAACACTTATGAGCACCTGTTGTATGCAAGGCACTGTGCTGAGGATCAGGGATACAGACATGAATAAAACCCAGCATGGGTAAGGGGCTCTCAGTTACACAGAGGAGATAGGCACATGGAACTCATTTAAGAAATAATAATTTACTTATTAAATCCATTGTGTGTATGTGTGAAAGTCGCTCAGTAGTGTCCAACTCTGCAACCCCATTGACTGTACAGTCCATGGAATTCTCCATGCCAGAATACTAGAGTGGGTAGCTATTCCTTTCTCCATGGGATCATTAAATCCATTAGACTCTCAGATTCTTGATTACCAAGTAATATACCAAAGAGATATTTTCCACCCCACCTGCTCAGCTTTTTTGTCATGATTCAGAGTCACTGGATAGAGATGAAGCCAGGGCTCCCCAGTGATTGTTTTTAAAATTCAATCATGGAAATTTTAAGTGTGTATGTGTGTGTGTATGAGAAATAGAAAGAACTCTTATGTAACTATTGGTTGGTGATGGTTTAGTCGTTAAACCATGTCTGACTCTTAACAATCCCATGGACTGTAGCCTACCAGGCTCCTGTGTCCATGGGATTTCCCAGATAAGAATATTGGAGTGTGTTGCCATTTCCTTCTCCAGGGGATCTATCTGACCCGGGGATCCAACTTGGGTCTCCTGCATTGCAGACTGTCTTCTGAACTGCAGGCAGATTCTTTACTGACTGAGCCACCAGGGAAGCCCATGTAAACATTACCCAGCTTCAATAATTATAAACCTTGTTTAATATGTACCTTTCCTCAAATCCACTACCGCACAATTGCACTCATCTCACACGCTAGTAAAGTAATGCTCAAAATTCTCCAAGCCAGGCTTCAGCAATACACGAACCATGAACTTCCAGATGTTCAAGCTGGTTCTAGAAAAGGCAGAGGAACCAGAGATCAAATTGCCAACATCCGCTGGATCATCAAAAAAGCAAGAGAGTTCCAGAAAAACTTCTGTTTCTGCTTTATTGACAATGCCAAAGCCTTTGACTGTGTGGATCCCAATAAACTGTGGAAAATTCTGAAAGAGATGGGAATACCAGACCACCTGACCTGCCTCTTGAGAAACCTATATGCAGGTCAGGAAGCAACAGTTAGAACTGGACATGGAACAACAGACTGGTTCCAAATAGGAAAAGGAGTACGTCAAGGCTGTATATTGTCACCATGCTTATTTAACTTATACGCAGAGTACATCATGAGAAACACTGGGCTGGAAGAAGCACAAGCTGGAATCAAGATTGCCGGGAGAAATACCAATAACCTCAGATATGCAGATGACACCACCCTTATGGCAGAAAGTGAAGAGGAACTCAAAAGCCTCTTGATGAAAGTGAAAGAGGAGAGTGAAAAAGTTGGCTTAAAGCTCAACATTCAGAAAACGAAGATCATGGCATCTGGTCCCATCACTTCATGGGAAATAGATAGGGAAACAGTGGAAACAGTGTTAGACTTTATTTTTCTGGGCTCCCAAATTACTGCAGATGGTGACTGCAGCCATGAAATTAAGACGCTTACTCCTTGGAAGGAAAGTTATGAACAACCTAGATAGCATATTGAAAACCAGAGACATTACTTTGCCAAAAAAGGTACATCTAGTCAAGGCTATGGTTTTTCCTGTGGTCATGTATGGATGTGAGAGTTGGACTGTGAAGAAAGGTGAGTGCCAAAGAATTGATGCTTTTGAACTGTGGTGTTGGAGAAGACTCTTGAGAGTCCCTTGGACTGCAAGGAGATCCAACCAGTCCATCCTAAAGGACATCAGTCCTGGGTGTCTGTTGGAAGGCCTGATGCTGAAGCTGAAACTCCAGTACTTTGGCCACCTCATGTGAAGAGTTGACTCATTGGAAAAGACTCTGATGCTGGGAGGGATTGGGGGCAGGAGGAGAAGGGGATGAAGAGGATGAGATGGCTGGATGGCATCACCAACTTGATGGACATGCGTTTGAGTGAACTCCAGGAGTTGGTGAGACAGGGAGGCCTGGCATGCTGTGATTCATGGGGTCGCAAAGAGTCAGACACGACTGAGAGACTGAACTGAACTTGCTCAAATCCAGATTATTTTGAAGCAATCCAAATGTATCATTTCATCTGTAGATGTTTAAGAATATTTATTAAAAACAGTGTTTCTCCTTTGAAGAACATCCTCTAATGCTTGTCGTGGTCTGGCTCTTGATCTGCAGACTGGTGATATGAGCTGTTGCTTAGTCATGTCCAGCTCTTTGCGACCCTATGGACTCCAGCTCCACTGTCCATGAAATTCTCCAGGCAAGAACACTGGAGTGGGTTGCCATTCCCTTCTCCAGGAGTGATATGTATGTTTTCCCTTAAAAATAATTATACACATACATTTTCTTTCAGTGTGTACATTATACTTCAATAAAAGGTAAAACAAAACATAATCACAACACCATTACCATACCTCAGAATGTAACGGTAATTCTGTAATACTGAGTTTCTAACTAGTGAGGAACAAGTTAAGCAATGTGGGAGCTGAGCAGTAAAGGCAGGTGTAGGGCATGATGACTGGAGGGTCACCTCACTTGGCCTGGGGCACAGTTGGATGGTAGAAAGTGTCATGGTCACTTCCCTCACCTCCCTGTCCTGTCGTGGCCACAGGAGGTGCACATGCAGGCATTCACAGGCACCCACACGAAAGGAAGCAAGCACGCTTCTGGGAACTTCCTCTTAGTAGACACTTGGAACAGGGGAGAAAGTTTTCAGGGCTAGCTAGACGTCCCACAGAACTAGGTAGAGATCGTGAAAGATTTCCTTAGCTTACAAATGGCCAACAGGCACATGAAAAGATGTTCAACATTACTAGTTACTGAATGCAAATCAAAGCGACTTGAGCGACTTTGGCTGAGTGACTAAACAACAATAAGGTATCACTTCACACGGGTCAGAATGGCCATCATCAAAAATTCCACAAACAACAAATGCTGGAGAGGATGTGGAGAGAAGGGAACCCTCCTGCACTGTTGGTGGGAATGTAAATTGGTACAGCCACTATGGAGAACAGTATGGAGGTTCTTTAAAAAACTAGAGATAGAGCTACCATATGACCCTGCAATCCCACTCCTAGGCATATATCCAGAGAAAAATATGATCCAAAAGGATACATGCATCCCAGTGTTCATTGCAGCACTGTTTACAATAGCCAAGACATGGAAGCAACCTAGATATCCAAAAACAGAAGACTGAAACTGAATAAAGAATATGTGCACTCTCTCTCTCTTTATATATATATATATATATATATATATATATATATATAATGGAATATTACTTATCCATTAAAAGAACGGAATAATGGGAATAATGCCATTTGCAGCAACATGGATGGATCCAGAGACTGTCCAGAGACTTACTTAGTGAAGTAAGTCAGACAGAGAAGGAGAAATATTGTATGATATCCCTTTATATGTGGAATCTTAAACGAAATGATGCAAATGAACTTAACTTACAAAACAGACTCACAGAACTTAAAACATGAACTTATGGCTGCTGGGGGAAAGAGATAGGGAGTTTGGGAAGGTCATGTACACACTGCTATATTCAAAATGATACCTAACAAGGACCTATTGTATAGCACATGGAATTCTACTCAGTTATGTGGCAGCCTGGGTGGAAGGGGAGTTTGGGGGAGAATGGATACATGTACGTGTATGGCTGAGTCCCTTAAAGCTCCACCTGAAAGTGTCACAACATTGTTAATCACCTATACCTCGATACAAAATAAAGTTTAAAGTCTGGAAAAAAAAAAAAAAAGATTTCCTTGTCTGCCCACAGAAGGGAAGCCTGCAGTGCTCAGCATTCTCAGAGATGTTCTAAGCTTGGGGCCCCTCGAAGCCAGACTCAGGCCACGTGGGTGGCTTGGGGCTCATCCTGGGCACGCCGCCAGCGCCCACAATGGTCTGGCTGGCTATCCTGAGTGATGAAGAAGAGGCAAGAAAACGTATCTTTATCTCTCACTGAGCTACTTTTCTTCAGATGTGCTCATACACTCTATACTTTTTGTCTGGAATCCTTGGAAAGGTTCCCTTCTTGTCCCCCACCCTCAGAAGCTCTCTATGTGGTTCTGAAACAGTTAAGTATTTTTCACCTCCTCTGTCACCACCAATACCACCCCAGTCCCTTGGATTTTTCAGCCTCTAGTCCTGCCCATGCTGTGGAGGCAGCTCCCTGAAGGCTCCTTTCTTCCCTGTTCTCCAACAATTCCTCAAGGCCCAGCGTCTCCGCTAGGGGCTGCCCTGGGGGCCACTCTGCAGGTGACCTCTGCAGTCATCACCCTCTAGAAGGCTGGGTCAGGGCCCAAATAGCCCCAGCCCCCAGAGTGGCTGGGAAGGCAGGAGAGGGCAATGTAGCCCACGCTCTCACCATGGAAGTAAACCTCAATAAGCTTGAGGTTTTGGTGTCAGTCCTTTTTAAATTTCTATTTAAAAACTTTATGTTGCAGGAAATTTTCACGTTCACAAAGTATAAGAGCACTGTGAGTCTCATGCATTCATTCCCTGGCTTCAGTTGTTCTCAACTCACCACCCATCTGGTTTCACTTGTATCTCCACATTGTCTCTCCTTCCCACGTGTCCTTCAACAACTGGATTCTTTCAAAGCTAATCTCAGGGAATCTATTTAAATTTTCAGTTTTTTTGAGTAGGGTGTATTGACATGACTCAAATTCATAAAGCACGAAAGGCTACAAAGAGTTGCTCCTGCCTCCTACCTGCCTCACCTCGTGGTGGATTCTGCTGTCTTTTTATAGCTCCTCTCATTAACACACAGGGTCAGGAATTCCCTGGTGGACCAGTGATTAGAACTCTGTGCTTTCATTGCCAAGGCCCTGAGTTCAATCCCTGGTCAGGGAACTAAAATCCTGCAAGACACAGTGTGGCCAAAAAAAAAAAAAATGCCCAAAACTACAGCAACAAAAACCAAGGCAAAAACAAAACATGGAATCTATTTTTCTACCTTTAATTTGGGCTTAGTTGTGTGAATTGCTTTGGCCAAAGAGAATTTAGCAAACATCATGCAGATAAAGGCTTCAAAGTGTTTGTGCGCTGGCTAGCTCTCTTGCTTCTAGGCGCTCTCTTGTCACGTGCAGAAGCTCCAGCCAACTTATAAAAATGTGAGCTGGTAAAATAGTGGTGGTTTTCAGCTACTAAGTTTGGGCTGGGCTGGTGTACAGCACAAGTCAACGGCTGCCTTCCCCGCTCCCACACCAACCGGGCACATTCCTTCCCGGGGGATACAATATTAGCAGCTCCTGCAGTCTTCCAAGACAGACTGTGCATAAACAAGCGTATAAACACATAGTCTCCCTTCCCACTCCCCTCTTTTTTTTTAAACAAACAATAATGTACAGTTCTTAACCTAGTTGTATTTGCTGGACATACCAGTGTATTTTGGAGCTCATCCCCTACCGATGAATGAGGGGCTTTGTCTACAATGGACCATTGTACACACACACCGTGCATTTCTCAGTAAGGCCTTTGCTGATGGCATTTAGATTGTCTCCGGTCCTCTATTATGAACTCCATCGTCTGCACACACATGGGTATTCCTGCAGGACAAACTCCTGGCTGTGGCTCGCAGGGTACAAGTGGCTGCTCATCCCCTCTGTGTCCCTACCTGTCTCTTCCGCTGAGAAGAGTGGAGTGGCCAGGAATGAGCCCTCTTGAGTTTGCCCAGGCCTCCTCCCACCCAGGACACCATCGTGAGGGGTGGTCTGCCCCCTGCCCCCTCCCTTCTGAGCTCTAGAATGTGAAAACACTGACGTGAGAAGCTCCTGAGGAGTGCATGACTGTGATTCTGGGCACAGTTCAAATAAGTCATCGTGTACTGACAGACATGGTCAGTAAGGCCAATAAAGCAAGAGTTGGGTACAGACAAACAAGGGTCTGGAGCTGGGGACAAAGGGGCCTGTGTGGAGCAAATTCTAATTAAACACCCGCCCCTACCTCACCTCCAGGCCATGAACCCCAAGGAGTGCTCCAGCCACAAGCCTAAACAAACCAGAGTGGCTTGGATAGGAAGTATCCTTGCCACATTTCGTAGGGATCAACATGGAGCCGAGGCACTGGTGCAGGGACCCAGGAGCACAGGCTCCCCCCACCCCCACCTGCCTGGGTCCCAGCGGGGTCCTCATTTCCTGTTCCAGTCCCCAAGACCCACTTCTCAAGACATGGAGCTCGGCTGCATCTCCTGGTTGCCTGGGAGGAAATTAGTTCCCAGAGGAGACTAAATCCCCACCCTGACCCACCGCTGTCTGCCTCGGCCCGAGGGGAGCCGGTGGGAGTTGCTGGCTTTCTCTGCCACCCTTGCCCCCTCCCTCTCTCCTGCTTGGTTGAGCTCAGCATCTGCTCTGTTCCTTGTCAACACTTCCATAAAGCTCCCCCTGCCTCCCCAACTCTGGCCTCATGGCTTTGCTCGAAGACCCCTGGGGTTGCTCCTGATTTGGCAGGTGGCAGCAGCGTTCAGCCCCAGAGGTGGCTGGCCCTCCTCCGCCTGGGTGTGTGGAGAATCCTGGGCTCGGAGCTCCCGGAGGAGCGGGGAGACGATTCCGTCCACACCTGATAAGACTGACGCCGAGATGAGGTCAGAGCCAGGCAAGGAGCCGGCGGGCCGGGCGATAACCTGAGGATGCTCTGGGCCCTCGGTAGGGGTGGGGGGTGCGGTCGGTCTTGGAAGGAAAATACCTGCATGAGCTGAACAGCAAACTCCAGGGAGCAGGGAGAAGGGAACAGGGAGTGAAGAGGAAACCTGTGAGGGGTACCTGTGACGTGGCCTTGGGGGTCCTGGGGGCCTCTGTCTGCCCACACTCTGGTCTTTATCTGCTAAGCTGCAGACACTCCGGAGAATTTTCTCTCACTTCCTGTATCTCAGATGCTGGAGTCAGATGCACATTGCTATGGGTTTTATTTACTTCCTGCCCAGGTCCCTCGCTCCTGGAGAGGCTGAGCAAGAGTTCTCTCCATCTTCCTGCTTTAAAAAATAGATCTTTAATAAACACTTGATGGTTCATGGCTTAAAAAATCACGACTCTGCTTCTTAGGTGGAATTTAGTTTGGATAACACTAAGTGGCTACTATTGATTGAGCAACAGCGGGCAGACGTAACCCCATTGAACCTCTCAGCAGGGTCGGCACTGCCCCCATTTAGCAGGAGAGGATGAAACTGCAGAGAGGCTGAGAGACTGGCCCAAGCTCACAGGCTTGCAAGAGGTTGGGCTGGGGTTTGAACCCCAGAATCCAGGCTCCTTTCCCTCAGTACCCAATGCTGCTGAGGTTGAGGGGTAAAGACGCAAGTTGGGAACAGGACTTCCTCTTCTCTTGCTCTTTGCTGCTGATTTTGGACCTGAGAGCGTCCCCTGCAACCCAAGAGCGTCCCCTGAACTGGGGCCATCTCCGGGCACCAGGTGGAGAGCAGGCATGAGCAGATCGCTGTGAATGAGCACAGAGCAGGGCCAGTTGACATCTGCACACACCAGTAGGAGAGCGGATGAGGACGGACCTCCTTCCCACTCCCCTGGCACAAACTGTGGCTTGTTCTGGGCCCGTGAGAGGGAGGCGCACACAAATGTTGGCTGAGCATTTCTAAGGCTACTTAAATGGCATGAAAATGATACTAAAAATAACAAACTGTTGGATTCTTTCCTTTTATTCTAACCCCAAGTGTCTTGCAAACTGGGACTGCGGAAAGTTTGCGGAAGTTGTATAACCTCCCCAAGGCTCACCTCTCCACTTTTAAATCTGGATCGTCACTGTATGTGCTATAAGACCCACGCCATGCTCAGCGTTTGGCACACAGAAGGAGTGTGCTGAGTAAATGCTTGATGTTCATGGGGCTGAAATATAGGGACTGTCCGACTTGTTTTGCTTCTCCTGTAGCACCTAGTGTGCTCTGGACTCGTGCGTGATTAATGGATATTTGTGACTTTGAAGTTGTCTTTATAGTTAAGAATGAGGACAAGCCCCATTTAGGAAAAAACAAAACAAAACATCAGCTCCACTTAAACACAGAGAAACTTCTGTTAAGAGAGCCTGTGATTTGCTGCAGAACCCATGGGGAGTTGTGGTATTGGAATTAATAATAAAGGTCTGTTAATTCTCTGTCTTTGCCCCGGCCGCCTTCCAAGATGTAATGTGGAATCCTGCTGTTTCTGCTCCAGATAAATCAATGATAATCTCCAGCCCAGTGAGGGGCAAGTCATGGGGACATACGCTCGTGTCCATGGCGCTGCTGAAATCAGATTTCTTGGAACCCATTTACGAGTGGCTTTGAATTTGCCAGATTGCTTGCTGAGCCTAAAATACTGGCCTAAAATACTGCACACATGTGGCAACCTTGACTTGGCTGTTTCCATGAATCCTCTTTTCCCTCAAGCAGTGGCTGACGTTTCCAAGCCACAAGGCAGGGACCAGGCTTCATCTTTATCTTTCCACTAATAATTATTGTCTGGATCTGGCCCATTCTCTGTGCATGTAAACTTCCTGGCCTTGACTCTGCTCTGATAGGAGCAGAGGGGCTGGGGAGGCGGTCAGGGGCATGAGGCTCAGGTGTCTTCTAGGGGCTGATACCCTCTCTTCCCTTCTTGGTTCCTTCACTGGGGCTACTTCTGGGTAAGAGAACTTTTTCTTCCACCTTCTGTCCACTTATCCATCTATCTGTTACTTGTTTATTCATCCATTCATTTAAAATGCACAAACCAGTCTCTGCGGAAGGGAGGCTCTGTGGTAGCTGTGAGGGAACACAGAGGGGAGGGGAGGTTTGGACTTGGTCGCTGAAGAGCTGAATGTTGGCAGAGAAGAGAGACCTGACCTAAATTAGGCTACACCCCCAAAAGCTGACAGTGATCACCTCCACAGGGTACTTATGAGTGGTTTTTAGTCTCTTCTTTGTGGGTGTCTGTGTTTCCTTCAATGAGCATATATTAGTATTTGTGTAACCTGGCGTGCTACGATTCATGGGGTCTCAAAGAGTCAGACACGACTGAGCTACTGAACTGAACTGAACTGAACAAAAGTTATTCAAAAGGCGAATATAAGGTAAACAGGTTATAGGTGCACAGGGAAGTGCAGATGAAAACACTGGTGAGTAGAAAGGAGGAAAATGGTATTTCCAGCCCAAGTGGATTTGAAAAGGCGTTTGGAGAAGGTCACCACTGAGTTGGGCCTTGGAGCTGGAGGGAGACCTTGCAGTGGTCGTCCATGTGGTCAGCCTAGCACCTCCCCTCCCCTCCCCTCTCCTCTCCTCACCTCCCTTCTCCCCTCCCCTCTCCTCTCCTCACCTCCCTTCTCCCCTCCCCTCTCCTCTCTCCTCTCTCCTGAGCAGCTCCCCACTTCTGTGGTCTACAAGTAGCTCCCTCTTTCCTAGCCGACCTTGCCCTCCTCCCCATGGTACCATGTTGATCCTTAAGAAGGGCTCTCATCTGAAAGCTTGGGGTAGGGGGTTCATCTTGGGGGCAAATGGGAAAGCTAGAGACACAGATTCCAGAGGTGAGGGTTAGAGGCTGTGCCCTCTGCCCTCTTGGTCTATAGATTCCCTGAGTAAACCAAGGATAGGCAGCTGGTAGCCAGGCCTTGGACAATTCCAACCATATCACATATTGACAACCACACACTAGAAACATTTCGATCCCTCACCTCTACCCCTCACCCCACCACAGCTGCAACACCTTCTCTGCCCAGGAAGAGTATTCAGAGAGTATAGGCTGCCACCCAGCTCAGGCGTTTCTCCTTGTGGGGGTGGTCCCTGACCCCAAAACACATGCTCAGCCATTGGCCTGACTGTGAATCTCTGGCTGAAATGGGGGCTGTTTGGACACGTGGGTGGAGGCAGCAAGATCACGGGCTTGTTTCTGTTTCATCTCACTTGGTTACCTTAGCAACAGGAGACAGAGGAGGCAAAGCACCACCTACCGTGGCCTCATCCATTGATCCCTCGAGAGGCACGTAGGGAGTAGAGTAAGCACTTGGAAGACAGGAGGTGGGGGAGACAGGAGACTGCCCAGTCTCTCCTGGCCCCTGGCTGGCTGTTCCTGATGAACTGTCTCCTCCCTGTGCTGCTCTGTCTAGAGCAGGCCCAGGGCTCTCTGGACAGCTCAAGGATGCCATAGAGAAGCATGGCCCTCGGGGGAGAAGGCTGTACTGTTTCTGTTCTTGATGGCTTTGGCAACTATTTGTCAACCAGTCTTCTGTGACTTAACTTATCCCTCGCCACATCTGACCAAACAGATGACTGAGCTCCAAGGAGGCCAGCATTTGACAGTGCCTGGATTAAAAGGATGGATATTTCTTTAGCTGGGGAAGGAGGTAAACCTGGTTTTGGTCCCCAAGTGTGAACTTGTAAAAGAAAAGAGATAAAGGTCAAAAATAATTATGAGGGACTTCCCTGGTGGTCCAGTGGTTAAGAATCCACCCACCAATGCAGGGGACATGGGTTTGATCCCTGGTCCGGGAAGATCACACATGCCATGGAGCAACTAAGCCCATGCACCACAGCTACTAAGCCTGCACACCTGGAGTCCATGCACTGCAACGAAGACTAGCCCCCACTCGCTGCAACTAGAGAAAGCCTGTGCACAGCAGTGATGACCCACCACCACCAAAATAATAAGTAAATAAGTAAAATTCTAAAAAATAATTATGAGTAGCTCAACTCTACAATATCTGTGACAACAAAAACAATAAAAATAATACCTCTGGCATGGTCTTTGAAGTTTTCAGAGAATTGTCACATCCGTTCTGTGTCATGTTCTCATAACCCTGGGGAGGCAGGCAGAGAAGACAGGGTAACTTCCATGCTGCAGTGGAGGACCCTGAGGCCCAGGGAGGCTGAAGACCCCAGGGTTTCTTGGATAATGGCTGAGCCAGACCGGGACCTCTGCCTCCTGGCCACAGGACCTCTTCCTTGGACACGATCCACGAGAGCTACTACACAGCAGAGGCATCCTACAACCCTGTCTGCCGTCATGATTCTAGATTTAACACATGTCAGACACTTTTCGGAAGAAGAAAGAAAACAAAGGTGCAGTCATCCAACAGACGACTTTATTGAGCATCTACTATGTGCCAAGCTCTGGGCTTGAACAAGATGTGGTTTGTACTCCCAAGCTGCTCCATCTATTAGGCACTTGCTCTTGCTTAATTAAACCTCCCATGTTGGGACGAGATGGAATCACCCACCATGAGAGCCTCAAAGTAAAACCTGTCACTCTGCAACCATTTTGAATTCCAGCAGGCTTCAGCTGTAATAAGAAAAAGACATGTGTGTGCGCATGCTCAGTCACTTAGTTGTGCCCAATTCTTTGAGATCCTATGGACTGTAGCCCACCAGCTTCCTCTGTGCATGGGATTCTCAGGCAAGAATACTGGAGTGGGTTTCCATTTCCTCCTCCAGGAGATCTTCCCAACACAGGGATGGAACTTGTGTCTCCTGAAATGGCACGCAGATTCTTTACCAGCCACCTGGGAAGCCCAAGAAAAGGCACACTTTCCCTAAAATTCCTGAGAGGAAAACCAGAAACAGGGAGAAAAAGAAAAGTCTTAAGCAGAGGTTTTAGCAGAGGATAGGGCCTGGGTTTCAGGGAGGTGAGAGAGGCCCTCTGGCTTGGGGAGGAAGCTCTTCCAGGAAACCAGTGGAGAGCAGCCCACTGGACCAAGTCTGAGGAGTTGACAGGACACAGAGAAGCAGCCTTGAGAACAGGTGCAAAGGAATGTTGAAGGAACCTGAAGTCCTTTCTCTGAACACACACAGCCATTAAAGTCCTTTTGCCACAGATGGGGAGCTGGGGGCCACACCCCACCTATAGGAAAGCACCTTCTGACTTGATGTGTAGAATCTAAAAGGCAGAGGCCAAACGAGTTGACTCAGCTTGGCAATGGGAGAGCCATCTCTGCAGCCTGAGGAAAACTGTTGAGCATTTTACCTGTTTCCCTACACTGGGGCCACCGGGCCTCATCCTGAGAACAGGGAAAGTGTTCAACAGCCCTTCAGACTCTCTGAAAGCAGCTCTTATTGCTGAGTGACATGGCAGTGCAGGGACATGTTTCCAAATGAAGAACCCACCACTCCAGGTCTAAACAGGGTTCCAATGATACACTCTTAGCCCACAGGAAACAACCTCTAACTGAGATTTCTGCTTTCCTCTGCAGAATTGGCACACAATCATGTGGGTTAACCTCAGCAGACCTGAAGACACAAGAGAAAGGGGTTCAGAAAACCCCACGGCTGATGGAGCTGCTGATACAAGCAGGAACATCAGAGGGCAAAGCAGGGCCCACGTGGTGTTGGTTTTAATGTACAGTGATGTAACCCAGAAAACAGGGAAAGAAATGTCTTGCTTTGCTTTGTTTTGTTTTGATTATTAGGACCACCTCTCCATTAGCCCATTTTCAAAACAGCTAAGGAAATTTTCAAAACAGCTGTAGGAGCTGGACCACTGGTGCAAGTGACAAGTGGAGCTGAATTATCCTCATGTTACAATCATGGAAAATTAAACATGAAAAGTGGAAGAGGCCTCAGAGACCACTTAATTGATGGATGATTTTTCCACGAAGAATCTGAAGCTTTTTCCACATCATCATAAAGATAATAAATGAGATTACCTGGCATCTATTGGTCTCTCACTCAGAACTTGACTTACAGCGCTTGTGTAAAAAGTTTGCACTAGTTTACTAGGGTGGCTGTAACAAGGCACCACCAACTGGGGCCTTGAACAACAGCAATTTGTCTCACAGTCCTGGGGGCTATGAGTTCGAGATGAAGGTGTTGGCAGAGTTAGTTCCTTCAGAGGGCCAGTGAGAGAAGCCAATCCATGCCCCTCTCCCCTAGCTTCCAGTGCTTTGCTGGCAATCTTGGGCTCTCCTTGGCTTGCGGAAGCTTCGCCCTGATCTCTGCCTTCATAGTCATGTGCATTCTCCCTGAGAACATGTCTGTCTCTGTCCAAACTGCTTTGCTTATTTTTTATTTTTATTATTATTATTTTTTAGCCATGCTGTGTGGCATTGTGGGATCTTAATTCCCCGACCAGGGATTGAACCCATGCCCCCTGCATTGAAGGTGAAGTCAACTACTGGATTGCCAGGGAAATCCCAAATAGCTTTTCTTTAAATAAAGACACCAGATTGAATTAGGGATCCACCTTAAATGACCTTCATTTAGCTAATTGTTATCTGCAATGACCCTATTTCCATATAAGATTATATTCAGAGGTATTGGAGTTAAAGTTTCAACATATGTTTTTGGTGGGGGGACATAATTCAGCCCACTCTACCTACATTGCAGCTGGTCTTCAGAGCAAGGCTGCAAGCTGGACATGATCTGTATTCTTCAGATGGGTCGGACCCTGAGAAGTAGGCAGCTCCGAGGGCACAGCCAGGTAGTCGGGAAGAGCATGGACTCTGGAGTCAGCCTGCCCCATTGGTAGACCAGTCGCACCTCCCACGAGGTAATGAATGTGGACATTATTTCACCAACCTGTGCCTCAGTGTCTTCATCTGAAGAAACAGGGAGAACATAACTTCAAAACCTTAAAAGCTCTAAAGACCAAAAATTATATTTATAACTCACTTGGCAGCAAAACCTGATCTGGAATAAACTCATCTGATAGAAAACCCTGTCTTGAGTTGACACAAGCTACTTTATTTACACACCATATACATCTCACTATAGAAATACTGGTGGCTCAGTCGGTAAAGAATCCGCCTACAATGCAGGAGACTGCCTGCAATCCAGGAGACACAGCCTCCATCATTGGGTCGGGAAGATCTCATTGAGAAGGAAATGGTAATCCATTCCAGTATTCTTGCCTGGAAAATCCCGTGGACAGAGGAGCCTGGTCTATGGGGGCTCCAGTCTAGAGGCCTACAGTCTATGGGGTCACAAAAGAGTAAGACACAGCTTAGCGACTAAACAGCAATAAGCATTAAGTACATATATTCTTTTTTTAAAAAAATAATGACTGTCTTTTTTAAATCACTCAGATGGTAACCAGAAGAGAAGCATTTGGCCTTTGAGTGCTGGCACGTCTGACATCGGAAAGCTGTGTGCGAAGCCTGAGTTACTGCTGATGCACCAGGGCTGGGACTCATGTCCTTAGGTCCTTAAGCTAGCCTTGTTCATACAGTAAGTTGAAGCACTCTCTACCTTCTGCGAGGATTATTCAGTGAAACCAGGTCTCCTGTTTGTACTGGTTTGGTGGGGTTGCCATAATAAAGTACCACAGACTGAGTAGCTTAAACAACAGAGATCTATTTTCCCACCATTCTGGAGGCCGGAAGTCTGAGATCAAGGTGTCTGCAGATTTTTTCAGAGGCCCATCTCTGGCTTGCGGATGGCTGACGGCCTCCCCTGTCCTCACATGGTCTTACCTCTGTGCGTGCCTGGGTCCTAATCTCCTTTTCTTACCAGTCACATTGGATTAGGGCTCATTTAAAGACCTTATCTTCACTTAATTACCTCTTTTAAGTCTCTATCTCCAAATACATTCACATTCGGAGTGAGGTCTGGGGGGTTAGGACTTAAATACATGAATTTGGAGGGTGGATCACAACCTAGCCCTGCCACTGTTTTAAGACACTGGATGAATTACCTCTCACACTAGCTGTAACCCATCCACTTGCTGGCTCATTTCTGTCCTCAGTGTTTCTCCAAATGTGATCCAGGATCACCTGCAGCCCAATCACCTGGGTGCTTAATCAAAGTAAGGCTGCTCCCCAGACTGACTGAGAGTCTGGGGGAGGAGATCGCAGAGCACAGGTATGGTGCTTGCTTGTTTATTGCATTTATATAAAGGCTTAGATTAATTAAAGTGATTCAGGAAAATCCAAGTAGCCTGGTGGCTCCTGCCCCATCCCCACCCCCACCCCACTACAGTGTCCTTCTCCACCTCTGGCCCCTCCCCCTAAAAGAGTGGGTGAAAGAGGAGGCAGAGAGAGAGGGGCCGCCCTGTGGGACATTGGAAGGGGGAGCACAGTGCAGGGCACTCTACTTTCCTGCTTAGAGCCTCCGGGCCCCCTTCAGTGCAGCCAGGCAAAGCTTTGCAAGGTAGGTGCCAGGAAGGCAGGCTGTACCCCCAGGCAGTGCCTAGGTGAGCCTGACCACGGGCTCCAGTCATTTCCCATGGGCAGCACCTCTGCCCCTCTCCCCAGCTCCCGGAGACCTTGACGCTCTCCTTTGCCCTTGGATTAACAGGACACCTGAGCCTTGAGTCATATTTAAGAGACAGCGATGGGGTATTTTCCAGAGCCACACGTTGAACCAAGGAGCAGCAGGTGAGGTGGTTCCTGCAGCTGCTGACTCTGTTCCAAAACATCCAGTGATGTCTCAGGGGTTAGGGGTGGGGTAACAGGGGGAGTCATGCTGGCTCCCTGCGAGCTGATGTCAGGGAGTGGGTTTACCATCCACACGAGCACAGCCCACGAACCATGGACCAACTGACATGAGCCTCTAGAGTGGGTGTCTGATGCAGGTGTGGGCGTGCATGCACCCTGTCCCACACTGGTGTCGGGGTGGCCACCAGAAAAACAACAGTGAGCCAGACTCCAGCTGGAAATGGTTTTTCCAGCACCACGAAAACCATCCAAGTGAATGGCGATAATCCATCCCTCACCTTTCTTTGCCAGTTCTGGCTTAGATTCCTTGTGTCTTAAAATACTTGCCTGACTGAAAATGAGGTGACTCACCTGGACTCAGATTGAACCGAACAAGCAGAAGGCACTTTCTTCTGAAGAACTGTCAGAAACCCGTTCAGCGTCGGAGATCTTTCCCATCTCATGTTCCTGTCAAGCAGAAACGAGTTTCCTACTCTCTTCCTCAGGGTTGGAGTCGGTGTTGGAGTCGCCAAAGAAGGTAAAGTGGTTAGAATGTGTCAAACTTTGACACTTGATTCAACAGAGTTTGAAGGAATCAGGCAGGTTCATCTGAGAATCTCTACCACTTCCTCTGCTCAGTGCAAGAGGGGCCCCATTTTCAAAAAGGCGCTCTCACAAATGAAAGTTCATAGGTGGAAGCCATCACCTCCTTTTAGGGTTTCTGGTGGCACCTCAGTCGCGTCAAGTTCTAACTCTTGGGACTCCATGAATCCCGCACGATTCACTATTTAAAAACTCTCTCCAAGCTGGTAATTTTGAAACGGCGATGTTTATACACTGAATTAATAAAAGCAGGGTCAAGAGTTTTATTGTCCATTAAACTGCGTTTATTGGTCCTGTTAATTCCACCTGAATTCCACAGGCTGTAAAGTGTGGTTTATTGGAAGTCAGACCTGGATTCAAACAATAGGTTCGCCACTTGTTAGCTGTGCGACTTTGGCCAAGTTACTTTACTTCTCTCAACGATTGTTTCCTCAGCTGCCAAGGTGGAACTGATACGATAGTCCACCTAACACGGTAGTGTACGTGAACAGAGATCACAAATGTGAAAGTTGCCAGCACAAAGTCTGACCCATAGGGATGCGTTTCTTTCTGTGACGCTTCCTTTTCCTCCTGCAATTTGAAATGAGCATCATCCCTGGCTTGCTGCTGCTGCTGCTGCTAAGTCGCTTCAGTGTCCAACTCTGTGTGACCCCACAGATGGCAGCCCACCAGGGTACCCCGTCCCTGGGATTCTCCAGGCAAGAACACTGGAGTGGGTTGCCATTTCCTTCTCCAATGCATGAATGTGAAAAGTGAAAGGGAAGTCGCTCAGTCGTGTCCGACTCTTCGCGACCCCATGGACTGCGTGCAGCCTACCAGGCTCCTCCGTCCATGGCTTACTAATGTCCTAATATTGACACATTTCAGTATGTGGCTTTCCTTTTGGAATATCATAGATAATCGTCCAGCAGGATTGAGAAATGAGCAGGATACAGAGCCTGAGACCAGCAGCCGCTGAAGTAAGGAGAGGTGGTTTAGATGCTCAGACAGAACATTTGCTCATTTCATCAGGAGCAAAGTGCCCATGGTCACTTGCAGAGAGGCAGGAGTGAGTTGCAGTTTCCTCTCAGAAAGTCTGTAAAAATTCTCTGTGAAGTGTGACAAACCAGAGGGCAGCTCCAGGCAATGCCCCCAGAGCCCAGCCCTCCCCACACGTGGCCTCCATCCTACACCCACCCGCTGCCGTCCACCCCGGTCTAGCCCAGCTCCAGTTTCCACTGATTTCTCTAGCTCTTCCTGTCAGAACCTCAGGTTTTAGCATTTGCTTGGTTTTCCCCTCCTTATTTCATCACTTTGATCTCAGCTTCACACCAAAGAAAAGATGAGTTTGATCCCCACTGCACCCTGTATTAATTGGGTCATTATAGATAAATTACTTAGCCTCTTTGAAACTCAGTCTTCTCACCTGTAAATGGGGATCCTATATTGTTAGGTTGTTGTAAAGACTATGAATAAAAGCATATCAAAGTATTTTGTAAAGTGCTGGAAAAAAAAAAAGAATTCAAATCCCTCTTAGCATAAATACCTCCCCGGCACATAGTAGGTGCTCAAAGATGCACGTTAGGTTACTTTCTGATTGCAAATCTTTGCCCTGGGAATGCCGTGCAACTCTCGACACACCAGGGGTCCTGAACAGTCTTCCAAGGGGCCCATAGGCACCCAGGCGGTTTCTGGGGTGAATCTGACATTTGCTGTGCATTAGCCATGTCCAGGCTCTGGCCTGTGGATGATTCAAGGGATCCCCAAGAGGTAGGTTTTACCCAAGATGCCCTCACCATGTAGGGCAAATGAAGTCACATTAAAACTAATAGTCTAGATATTAGTTGGTTATCACCAACTCTTACATAGAACTTACTCCCAGCAAAGCACCCTGCACTCTATACTTTGGGGGAGACCCTGAGGTGAGATGTCCTACCCTTTCTCACCAACAGGTCGGTGGCTGGGAGCCAGGCCCACCCCTTTCCCTGCTCTGCCTTTTTGCTCTGGCAAGCCTGTACTGTGGAGAAGATGACTTTCTCCCCATTATGCTCCTTTCCAGGGTTCCTATGACCATGGGCCTGTATTACTACCTCTGTAGGCAATCTATTCGCTTTTAGAGATGGCTTTGCCTAGGAATCAGACTTGGCTCCAACAGGGGATAGGGCCCAGAATAGATCAGCCGCTGTGAGCACAACGTACTGAAATCTACTCCATTCTTGGACCTGGATGCTCTGCCCTTTTGGTGAGCTCACCACACTGGGCTCCTGGCAGCTCCCTACAAGCCCCAGGGTTTCCCCACTAACTGGGCAGACAGGGCCGAGTCCTGGTGGTGCAGGCTCCAACACGCAGGCTCCTGCTACATCAGTGAAGAAAGAAAGGCTTGGAGGGGAAAGGAACTCACCCGAGGTCACGCAGCCAGCATGGGCGGGCAGCCAAACCCAGAGCATAAGTCCAAATCCCATGTTCTCTCTGATCCAGATCCCACGATCAAAGTGGCAACCTGACACGCTGTTCCGACCCTGGCGTCCGCACAGCGGGGCACGATGTGCCGGTCACTCTTTACTGTACGTACTTTTCTCCTCCCCAGAGGCTCCAGTCTCCTTCTGCTTGGTTTCTGTTAGGATTTATGCTTTCGGCATACAAAACTGGGGATTCCTTGCCATTTCACCCTCCTTAGTTCCCTCCCATTAGATTTGAGATTTATTTCCGTATTATTTGGCTCATGGTTAAAAGCACCGCAGTACTTGACAGATGAGAGAACAAGCAGGTCTTGGCTACAGCAAAGAGACACCTTAGCCAGGGTTAGTAGATCTGAGAAAAACACAAATCCCTTGGTTCCCGCAGCCCCCACAACGTGGCCACTCTACCCCAACCCTCTTCGTGCCATGCGTGCTAAGTCGCTTCAATCGTGTCTGATTCTTTGTGACCCCACGCACTGTAGCCTGCCTAGCTCCTCTGTCCATGGGAGTCTCCAGGCAAGAATACTGGTGTCGGCTGCATTTCCTCCTCCAGGGGATCTTTCCGACCCAGGGGTCCAACCTGTGTCTCTTATGTCTCCTGCATTGGCAGGCAGATTCTTTACCACTAGTGCCACTCGGGAAGGCCATGCCAACCCCCTGCTCCAGCCTATTTGACCCTGAGTTCTTCTCATTCTGCCCCCTAGAGTAGCCAGGCTCTCAGAGGGCCGGGGTCTGTGACCCCCGTGTTACCCCAATGCAGCTGTGCCTCCCAGCCTATTCCAGTGACCTGGCCTTGTGACCCTTCCTCACTGACACTCCAGTTCCCAGGAGGGACCCACACCCAGTCCTGGCCCCGGCCTCCTGTCCAGGACCTTGTCTTTCTATCTCAGCCTTTTGCCAAAGCTTTTCTTGGGAGCTGGATGCCCTTTACCCCAAGATGCTGCCAGGAGGCCTGCCTCCATCTTAACAAACTTTCTCCTGACCCCAGAAAAGATGACCCTATTTCCTCCCCAGGCATGAGCTCTCTTGACTGTCCCCAAATTGGGCTGTATCAGTTTCACTGATCAGATCTTTGGGGAGGGAGGGCATGCACAGCCTGTCTTCCTGAGCTGGCCACTTCCTGGGGTCATGTGACTTGTCACTTTCCTTGGCGGGCTCCTATTTACCAGCAGCTATTGTTCTTGGGTGCTCAGGTAACACAGGGGCAGGATGAGGGGAGGGGACTGAGTCTTCTGTTGTACTTCTCAGAGACCCTATTCTATACTACACAGCCTCTTCCCCATACTCCCTGTCCTCCACTCTTTCTTGTTCTCCATGGCCTTATCACCAGTTTGATGTCCTACGTGTCCCCTGCTCTCCCGGAGAAGTGAGCTCCCTCAGCTCTGAGTCTGCTTTGCTTGAATGCCTGACCCACGGTGGGTGCCCCATAACTCTGTAGGGTGGATGAGTGGAATGCTCAAGGCCTTGGCAGGCAGCACCAGAGCGCACACCCCGAGGTGTTGGGAAGACCAGGAGCTCTCGTTTCTCAGCTGTCACAGAGCCCAGCTGCTTCAGGGCTGCCAAAGAGAATTTCCACACCATCTCCATCTTAGTCGGGGCAATAAACCATCTTACAAGGGCTTCCCAGCACTGCACTGGGCGCTGTGGGAAATGCAATGCCTTCAGGCAGCTTCTTATCCTGACAAGCCTCTGAGCCGTCCGCCTGGCTGAAAAAGGAGTGTTCCCTTCTGCAAGCCCTCAGCTGTCACACCCCCTCCCCCACCATCTCTCTCCTTCCCAGACATGAGCCTACCTTGCTCGTCTTCACAGCCCAGTGCTCTGCACGGTGCATAGAAGTGACGAAGGGTAAGATAAATATTTGATGAATAAATGAATACCTGCGTTTCACTTGAGAAAGGCAGCCCCTTCTGAATTAATTATGTGACTCAAATGCCAAGGCATGATGAGTTTATTTTTCCTTATTGTGATTAATGATTTTTTTCCTGAAGAGTTTTTCAATTCTGAGATTTAAGTTTTATATGTAATAAATTTTTAGATATCCTTTATGGACTAATACTCCTTCCAAAAAAGACACAGCATAAATTTTAGAGTAAAATTGATGACTATGTTTTCTCTCCCTAGACCTTAAATATCTCCTTTTACCGAGGGCTGATTTTTTTTTAAAATAATGTGGAGTGTTTTATGATATTGAAAATAAAAGTCTGTGAAGAAAAGCTGATACTGTCTTTACTATCTTTCTTGGGATAATTAAACGTTGTATTTATTACAAAAAGCCTTTTTCTGTTTTTTTAAAATAAATACATGACAACTAATTATCTAGTTTCCTTGGATTTAGGAGATGGGTAATTTACTTTAAAAGAGGAAATAATACACAGAGAAAAAGTAAGACAGTTGTCACATTCAAAAGAGGAGAGACCAAACAATTTCTAAATAGAACTATTTATGGATTGTATTGGAGAAGGAAATGGCAACCCACTCCAGTTCTTGCCTGAGAAATCCCATGGACACAGGAGCCTGGCAGGCTACAGTCTAAGGGGTCACAGAGTTGGACACGACTTAGCGACTGAACAATAACAACAATGGATTGTATAAGCTTTAAACCATACTAGACATTCTGTTGATTCAGTTCAGTTCAGTTCAGTCGCTCAGTTGTGTCCAACTCTTTGCGACCCCATGAACCGTAGCACGCCAGGCCTCCCTGTCCATCACCAACTCCTGGAGTCCACCCAAACCAATGTCCATTGAGTCAGTGATGCCATCCAGCCATCTCATCCTCTGTCATCCCCTTCTCCTTCTGCCCTCAATCTTTCCCAGCATCAGGGTCTTTTCAAATGAGTCAGCTCTTCACATCAGCTGGCCGAAGTATTCGAGTTTCAGCTTCAGCATTAGTCCTTCCAATGAACGCCCAGGACTAATCTCCTTTAGGACGGACTGGTTGGATCTCCTTGCAGTCTAAGGGACTCTCAAGAGTCTTTTCCAACACCACAGTTCAAAAGCATCAATTCTTCAGAGCTCAGCTTTCTTCACAGTCCAACTCTCACATCTATACATGACCACAGGAAAAACCATACCTTGACTAGACGGACCTTTGTTGACAAAGTAATGTCTCTGCTTTTTAATATGCTATCTAGGTTGGTCATAACTTTCCTTCCATGGAGTAAGCATCTTTTAATTTCATGGCTGCAATCACCATCTGCAGTGATTTTAGAGCGTATAAGCTTTAAACCATACTAGACATTCTGTTGATTATGTTCCTCAAACTCAATGATCGGAAATTAGTTATTATGGTAAGAAAATTTAAGAAGAGAAAAATTCTGCCTTGGTTTATGATTTTATTTTCCTTTTTAATGTTTGTATTTATTGATTTGGCTGCACTGAGTCTTACCCAGGGCACTCGAGATTTTTGGTCTTTGTTGCAGCATGTGGGATCTAGTTCCCTGGCGAGGGATCAAATCTGTGCCCCTGGGGTCTTAACCACTGGACCACCAGGGAAGTCCCTAGTTGGTGATTTTTTTCAACATTAGCGATCTACACTGATAACAATTTATGGATAAGTGCATAGTGCCAGTTCACTTCATGCTGTGGAAACACTCCACTCAAAGCTGAGAGTTTTAGAAAGTTAACCTCCCAAAATGTGACATGGTGTGCCTCTGTTGCGCCTGCCTCCATAACAACCAGTACAGCATTTCTGCTAATGGTATCCAGATTGTATTTGAGAAAAGCCATGTCTCTCCTCATTCTCAGTTCCTGAGGTTAGGAACAGTCATGTGATCTGGGCTTAACCAATCAGGAACTAATTCAGAGACGGGGACATGAGTAAAGGCGGGCCAGTGGGAGCCTGGTTTGGGATTGTTGCTGGCGCTGTTGAGAAAGATGTGTTTTAGCTTTTGGAATTGCTAGTGGGAGCTTCTGCCTGAGAGTGAAGCCAACACAAAGGAAAGCAGACAAAAGGTAAATTCAGCTCACACTGCAACTTGGATGTATTAACATTGTAATTTCTCTAGTTTACTCATAATCAATCTTGCCTTCCACAGGTTAGTAAGGATTAAAAAGAGTTTAAATCTTGGTACAATCCAATAATTTCAATATCCCCTTTGAGAACATGCTCAGTTTATCAGATGGTCTTTCCCATCTCCTTCTGCACCGATAAAGATGATGGTGTCTGGCCAATATTCACCTGTACATTGTCACTGAACTTTTTAATAAAAATACTGAAATATACCTGGAGTAGTTGGTTAGCAAGTGCTACCTTGAGTTCCCTAAGCACCTCCCTTTCCCCCCCTCCCTGGGACTTCTCCCTGAGCTTCCCACAATCCATCAATGAAGACATTAATCTTGGACACAGCAGGGCACTCCATTAAGACTGGTCAGGGCCTGAGCCTGATTTTTAAATGCTTTGGTCGTCATCCCTGCAGGGTGTATATGGGAGCGGTAGAAGTGGGGATTGTTCTTCTGTTTCTCTCCTCAGTGTGGAGAGAAAAGGAACCCGTGGCTTTGCAACCACTGTTGGGCATAGAGGCACCATGTCTGGCTGTCAGGACAAGGTCCACGTTTTGCCTGGACTGGACGTGCTGCCAGCCTCTGATGTGAAGTCTATGGACGGCGAGTTTGTGGTCCACCCTCAGCTTCCCCGATGGCTCAGTGGGTAAAGAATCAGCCTGCAGTGCAGGAGACACAGAAGACATGGGTTCGATCCCTTAGTCAGGAAGATTCCCTGGAGTAGGAAATGGCAACCCACTCCAGTATTCTTGCCTGGGAAATCCCATGGACAGAGGAGCCTGGTGGGCTATGGTCCAAGGGGTTGCAAAGAGTCGGACAAGATTGATTGATAAGCACAGACTCAAGTCTGAGGAAGTGCTCCCCGGCTAACGTGGTCTCTTCTCTGCTCTTCCAGGTGCTTCTGACTCCCTATCAGTCCTAGTCCCAGGGGTCCACCTGCAGCCAGGACTGCTGAGTCACCCTACCACAGTGATCGTCCTGGCAAGCTGGACACAGGTTTGCTGCTACATCCAGGTAGGTTCAAAGCTACGTGGGGACCTAGCATAGCTTAAAAAGTCCTTTGTGGGCCTCCCTTTATCTGACCAACACCAGACTACCCAGGCTGTCCCTCTCATAATTCTGCAAATGGCAGGGGATAAGGTCCTCCCATGTTTGCAGGGCTAGTTGATACTTTCCTAAACCCGTTGCTCCTTCCTCACCTCTGGTCTTGTTCTGCTGCTTCTGTCCTTCCACAGTCCCCCTTTCTCCTTCTGTCTGGACCTCCCATACATAAAACCCAAAGTTCAGTCTACCAAATCCAGTCCTTCATCTGCTAAAGAGGAAGGTTATAGGATGTAGAGGTTATTTTTCTAAGGTAAGAGCTTGAATTACATGGCTATAGTCTTATTACAAACTCTGTTTTTGAATGTCAGAAGCTGAGTGTTTTCTTTTTGTTTGCATACCTCCTGGTAAGACTCTCCATCCCCTCCCCCACCAGCAGATAAAGCCTTGAGTAGACTAAATTCATATGCTCTGAAAGGCAAAAGAGAAAAGCACACTGATAACTTTAAAATAATCCCTATTCCTTCTGACATCTTTCAAGCCCCCAAACCTAACCATGCCTAAAGCCAGTAGATGCAGTTTAGCAAACCAATAGGCTCCATTTTGGGTTTAGCTGGTTCGAGCTGGGTTTCAATCACCTGCTACCTGGAAACCTGACTGACATGGGAATAACAGCATCTAACTTACAGGATTTGTGTGGTATTTGGCACAGCTCCACGAGCATTTGATGGTCAGATGGCTGCCATGGCTAGATTCTGACACAGACGAATCTTGCTTTGCAGAACTCCTGAGTCTGTTTCTAAACCTTCCCAATGCATTGCTTTCTCTCACGTGGTAGAAAGAAAAGAACCACGGGAGAGGAATCCTTCCTTTGGTTTATCTGGGATCAGAATCCCCTCTCCTCTCATTCACCCCTGTGGAGGCTCTACTGAGATCCCATCCTTGTCCTGCCTGTTAACCCTTCCTGCTTCTCCTTACCCTTTAAGCACGTCTCAGCTTCCCACAATAGAAAGGCAATGACAAAAACTCACTCGCAGCTGTAACTTCCCCTTCCCTGCCAGCTCTCCTGCAGCAGTGGGCTGTACCCACTCCCCCTGATGCTTCTCTGGCCTGCCTCCATCGACTTCTAAGCCCCTGGGACTCGGTTTCTGCTCTCACGTTCCCACTGAAACTGGAGTCACACGAGTCAGTAATAACTTGCTCATTGTTGAGCTCAGCAGGCACATTCCAGGGCGGGTGCACTGGGCCTCTCTGTGTCATTTCCCGCTCCCTACTACCTCCTCACCCTGAACAGTCTCATTTGCACTGTTTGATGCTGCTTTTTGTTTCTTC
The DNA here is from genome assembly GCF_003369695.1 of Bos indicus x Bos taurus. NCBI lineage: Eukaryota > Metazoa > Chordata > Mammalia > Artiodactyla > Bovidae > Bos > Bos indicus x Bos taurus. Next base: position 109,955,453 of record NC_040076.1, read on the forward strand.
TAGTTTTCTTCCCACTTCTCTGCTGCCTCTTCAAGATCCCTATTCGGTCTTTGGAAGCTGGTGTGTGTCAGGGTCTCATCCCCCCTGTGATCTTCTCAGCCTGCCTGCTCTGAGTCATCTCAGCCCCACCGCAGCTTCAGAGACCATCTCTATGTCGACCCTTCCCCAGTGGACATCTTCGGGCTTCTCTCCCATGCTTGGCACCCATATTTCTAACTGCCTCCTGGAAGTCTTCCATGGAAGTTCCCCAGGCACATATTCAAAACACACCATCTTTCTTAAATAGTATCACCATCCATGAAGCTGCACAAAGAATCTGGAAGTCTTGAATTCCCATTTTCCTTTCCCCTTTCCCTGCTTACTGAGGCAGACCCCTGTACCTGGCAGTATATAACAGGTCCTCAAAGCAGCGTGTAAATGGATGAATGAACTCTGGGGACACAGAAAACCAGGGCTCTAACCTGAATCTAAAATTTGATGCTGTGTTACCTTTCACAGTTTTTCACTGCTTCTTCCTTAATAGGAGGGACCATCATTGTATCAGATGGTCTTCAACTCTGGTCATCTGTGACTCCAGTTGACTTGGGTCTAATACCTTAGATGCTTAACTACTATTCCTTCTTATCCACTTAACTCCATTGCTGCTTCTTGTGCCCTGTCCACCTAAGAAAAACATAAACTGCACTACCTCACAGAACATATTTCACCCTGATAAGAGGTCCCAATGTATCTCTGCAGCCACCATGAGTCACAGTGAGAGTTGGGCGGGCAGGAAGGGAAGAGGGAGGGGGTTGGACAGGGCAGCAGGAGGAAAGATAACCAGAGGCCATTTCCTCCTTTCCCTGTCTTGCCAGGTCACGTAACCCTGTGCGAGTCTCCCCAAGTGCTGTGCTTGGGAAAGTACCTTCCCTCTGGTGCCTACTTCTGTCTGGAAATGAGAACTGTGATTGTCTCAGGAACGCCTGTGAGCCTAGCACTTTTGACTTCTCAAAACATTGCGTGAATATTTGTTTGAGTGACTACAAGTGCGGGCTACACGCTAAGCAATGTGCACCTTATCTCATTTAAGCCCTGTGTGTGACCTTAGTATGTAGGTCCTTTTTTTTTTTTTAATCTCTGTTTTGCAGACCAGAAAACTAGGGTTTAGAGAGGTTAACTGCTTCACCAGGCCATCCAGCCAGCAAAGCAGCAAATCAAACCCAGGACTGTGTCACTCTATGCCCAAGTCTCCCATGGCCACGGTTTCGCTGCTTCTGATGTATTTGTGGTTATCTTTCATACCATACACACATTTAGGACATGGTAAGTCCAGGCGCTAGATAAATGCTCAGTGAACAAGTGCCTAAACCATGACAAATAAGAGTTGGATCTGGTCCCAGATTGCAGAATTCACAAGTGCAGCGTCAGGCGGTTTCCAACACTTCCCTGGACCTCAGTTTTCTTATCTGTAAAATGGAGGCACGAACTAAACGCCCTTCAAAGAACCTTTTGCCTTCTGTGACTCTTTTCCAACAGTGCCGTGTCCCCAACGCGTTTCCGGGAATCTGGACCAACAGGGCCTGGGTTCTCTGAAGGGCCCCCTCCGCACCACCGCTGACGCATGCGCCCTGGCGCCGAGCCCGCGATCGCCCCGGGCCCTCTCCGCGCATGCGCTAGCCTTGGTGGCCGGACCTCAGGCACCCGGGGCCAGGTGACTCCCTTCCCCGGTTCGGGGGAATCAGTGCCCCAGGTAGGGATGGAGTGATCCTGCCAGGAATGAGCCGGGGCCACCAGGGAGGCGCCTGCCCTGGTTAGGAAAGGCCTTAGCCTCCCCAAGACCCCTGGAAAGCTGTTCCCCTGCGGGAGAGCGTGTTCCCGCCTCCGCGCCCGCGCGCTGAACGTGCCAGGCAGCACAGAGAGGCCGTTCTTTCCCAGCACAGATGGAAACGCTCCCTGGCACTGCGGTCCGGGCGTGGAGGAGGGGAGGGCCCCGCCGACTCGGAAAGCCGGGGAGGATTTTCCTTTCAAAAAACCATACTGCTGATTAAAATAAAACCGTCTGAGGTCACCGAGGACATTTATCCAACTAGGCGTGGGGAATGGGAGGCGTGAGGCATCACCTGATAGTCTAAGCTCCTAAAGGGCAGCAGGCACCGCAGGGAGGCCCACTCTTCACTGCCGCTTGGGGATGAATAACAGACCATGGACAGCTATTTTTATACTGGATGAAACACGGAGAGGGAGAGGGTGTGTGTGTGTGTGTTGGGGAGGTGGGAGCCATAGGGGAGAGGACTTAGGGAGAGAACAGGGAGCAGCCTCTTCCCTACTCACCCTGTGGTCTTACTCCTCTTCCCACTGCAGATTCTAATTCCCCAGAATTAACTTCCCAAGAGGTTAAGCATTATTTATTACTTTGAAATCAGAAAAGGAAAAAGGATGCTAATCAAAAAATGGTGAAAATAAATGAGAATCTCAGTGTTCTGAATTTGCCCCCGTTGGCCCCCTCAGCCCTCTCTCTCTCCTCGTTGGCCATCTTTTGAATGTCTAAGTGCAGGGTTATGGATCTGAGTTCCCCTTTCCCCACTCAGGGATCATGGGGTGGCTTCTAGGAGGTTGGGGTCAGTGGTCTGGAGGAGACAAGAGCAGCCCTTCTACCAGGAGTCCATTCAGGTTGTCACTGCCTGGTGTATGACTCTGTCCTGAAAGCCCTGCTTCTTCAGAAAGGGATTTTTTTAAGCCAAGGTAAGTTCTGGGAAGGCAGAAAGATGTCCACAAAGGGTGGTTGCTTTGAATGTTGGGCTGACCTGAGGCAGGCAGAGACTGTGTCTGTGCTTCTTCTGTCAGGATAAATACTGTGGTGAACTCCCCACTCCCAGGAAACATGCTGTGGGAGACGGCCACAAGCTGAGTGGGGAGCCACTGCTGACACCAGTTCATGTCAGACCACTGTTTACTTTGATTCCACTGAGCTTCATTTTCTCCCAAGCCCTAAGAAATCTGGAAAAAGAGACATTGAATATAATGTCAAAATTTAAACAAGGCATGAAATAATCCCTAACATTAAAATGAGATTGTAAAGGGTCACCATCTTATGGGTTTGCTTAGTGGACCTTTCAGAAGTTTTTGAGAAGTATGGAGACAAAAAACACCTTCCCCGAGGAGGAAAGTTCATCTGGAGCTCTTTATTTCATTTGGTCACTTCTAAGATTCACCAGATCACGATAAGGATAAAGGGTGGAGACATGTGGGGTGCATGGGGGGAGACTGATTGTGCTTCAGCTGTGACTAATGTCTGCAACAATGAAAAGAAAGTAATCTTTGCCTTCTGCAAAGGGAAGTTGGGAGTCAGACTTGTGGGGAAGCATCTAACCCTGCAGGACAACAGCCTCCTCGGTTCCGGGATGGCTGGGCTTTTAGACATTCATCCACTTCTTCCAAGGGACGCTCAGAAGATGGTGTTTTAGCCCTGGTGGTCCAGTGGTTAAGACTTCACCTTCCAATGCAGGGGGTATAGGTTCAATTCCTGGTCAGGGACCTAAGATCCCACATGCCTTGTGGCCATAAAACAGAAGCAGTATTGTAACAAACTCAATAAAGACTTTAAAAATGGTCCACATAAAAAATTCTTTGAAAAAGAAAGTGGTGTTTTATTAAGGAGATAATACAGTTCAGGAGCTCTTCCATGGCAGAAAACCCCCCAAATACCCACAATATCTGTATGCCAGGTCCTTTTTAGGCAAGGTTAACAGGAGCTCCCCCAAATTATCATTATTAGTATTTGTTTGCATGTGTGTTTATTCTGGTTTGCTTTTAAAAACATGGTACATTTTCTATATCCAAATGGATGAAGATTCTGAGAGCTTTCAGATCACCAAAAAAAGAGTGGGAGCAGAACCATCCATATCCATTCCAGCAGACAGTACACTAGTCCTCTCTCTTCTGTCCCTGATAGATTTAGTGACGGTGCCACACAGTTTATTCAAGTGTGATCCTCCCCTTCTGTCATCTTTACGGGACTGTCACTATGTGTCCATAGCAGCTTAACCTAGGTCTGAAAAATCAGAAAATCAGGCTCCTGAAGAGATTAGGTTTCACAGGAGATTAGTATCAATAATATGCCTTTGTGGGTATCCTATCAGCTATCACATTTATTTTTAAGAAATCCAAAATATCTGAGTTCGAAATTTAGTGTCCTTTTCCCGTGATATAGTACAGGAGAAAGGGTTCCGGAAGTGGCAACTTAATTTGTATCTAATTTCGGCAAAATAATTGCAGACTGCTTCCAACTTGAATGAGCAGTGAGGTATAGCTCCCAGTAGTTACTTATTTTAGAAGCACTCCCTCAGGATGAATGCTAGCTATTTTCAGTTGTGTGTGGGAAAACCAAGGGCACTGCCAAGCTGTGGCAAGTTGGCATCGCGCATATGAGCTGTCAACCTCAATGCTTAGTTCCACTCAGATTCATTTCTAATTTCCAGTTGGCGTGTAACCTTTTTCTTTATTCAGTTTGGGGTCCTGATCACTTCCTGTCTCTGCCTCCCTACCTTCCCACCTATCTCTACCCACACAGGCAGCTTTTGGCTGAATCCATCTAATAATAACAGTGTGAGTGCCAAGTGGGTTGTATAAAATCCTTAGGGAGAGACGTGAAATGAAGCACATTGTTCTTCAGGGCTCCTGAGGACCAGAGTGTACCCATCGACAAAAACAAACTAATATGCAGTGAAATTATATGCCTTTCTCTATAATTTATGCAGAATGAGATAATGCTGTGATCGTGCCTGAAACAGCTATGGTGTGTGTCGTGGGCAGCCTCTAAAACAGCCCAGTGATTACCACCTACGAGTATTCACTCCCTGTGTGAACTGCCTTCTCATGTGGGCTGGACCTAGTGACCCTCTAAACAAACAGAAGATGACAAAAGTGATGAGATGCCAGTTTTTGAGATTAAATTACAAAGGATGTCTTTCCCCTCCTCTCTTTCTCCTCCCTACCAGCCCCCTCCCTCTCTTCTTCTCTCTCTGTCTCTCCTTCTATCTTTTTGCCAACTGCCCATATTGGGAGCTTCCCTGTGGAGAGGCCCATGTGTTAAGGAACTGATGTCTCCAGCCAGGAGACAGTGAGGACCTGAGGCTGACCAACAGCTATGTGAGTGAGCCTGGAGGATCAGCCTCCCTTGTGGAACTTTGAGATGACCGCAGCCTGTAAGCCCCTGAGCGAGAGGATCACTAAGCTATGCCCAGATTCCTGGCCCGCAGAAACCGTGAGATAATATATGTTTGTTGTTTTATGCACCTAAGTTTTGGAGTAATTTGTTATAAAATAGAAACACTAGTATTAATACTAATATTCCCTTCAGCAGGTAGTTAGGAGCTTCCAGTGACTCCACCAGAGGTCTGTCTCCAATCTCACCTCCAGCTACAGCCCTTACCACCATCTCTGGGCCTGTTTTTTGGCCACGTCTTACTCTTAGGTATTTTTGTGTCTTTATATGAATTGTTTCTTCTGCCTGAAATAACCTGTCTTCTGTTCTCCATCTAAATTCCTGCTCATCCCTTGACATTTGGCTCAGATAGGTCTTCTGGAAAGCCTTCCTAACCCCTCCAGGCAGAGCGCCTGTCCCCGTCCTCCACCTGTGCTGTGGCACCCACACGGTGTGGTCCTGATTGGCAGACCTGCTAGGCAACAGCTCCTGGAGGGCAGGAGGCGTTTATTCATCTTCCAGTTCCTGGTACCTAGCACAGCATAGTGATAAAGCACCATTCCTGGAACAGATCAATGGCTGTTTTGCAGAAGCAAGGGTCTTAGGTAGAGGAGGACACATGGTAGCTAGTTCCACCCCCAGCTAATGCAGAAATCCCACATAGCATTCTCTAAGCATGTGGTAGAAGAATACTTTAATTGGACAGTACATGAATGTTAAGTACTCAATCAGCAGATCCAATGCTGTAGCAGCATGCAGTGTTGTAAAGCTCTCTTGGTCTGCTATCAACCCCTCAGCCCTTCAGTTAAGGTCATGGGAGTTGACAGTCCTGTAATCTGAGTTGTTGTCATTTCAACCCATGACCTTTGATATGTTCCAGGCATCACAGACCTTCCTTCCCTTCATTTTTAAAGGAGGCCAGAAAGAAACCATGAAGGCATCTTTAGAGACAAATCTGGAAGAAGGGCAAGTTGCATTTTTATCTCAGATGGCAATCTAGCCCATGAAGAGGGCTTATTGCAGGGGAGGTTGTTGGGAGATGGTATAGGTGTGGAATACATTGTAGGCCTATCTACTTCATCACCACATCCTGATAGTTGTGCTTCCTAATTAGGATCTTCCCCCTTTCTCTCCTCCGCAGTTCTTCTCCTAGTTTTGAATTTACCTGTAACAGCTTCTTCACTGGTCTCATGACATCCACTTGTGACCCTTTCCGAAATGCTCTTCTTTCCAAGCTCTTGTATCCAGAGCAATCTTTCTAAAATGCACCGTTGACCCCATTGCCTGTCCACTTAAACACTTCGGTGACTCCCTGTGCATGGCCTGGCTCGAGTCCAGCCTTGTCCTACATCCTGTACCCATCCCTCTCTGTGCTCTGTTCACACTCATGTCTTTCACGACCTTGAAGGCACAAGTACCATCCCACCACAGAGGGGCACGGACCCTCTTGCCCTAGTTAATCCTATTCCTTCAGATTTCATGTCACTCACCAATTCCTCAGAGATTTCCCTGACGTCCCTTATTAAATCAAACCCCTTATTACTTACACAATAGAAAAGGAGATGACCTTGATCAAATAACCACACGTTGCAATGTTGTGTTAATTTGTGTGATTATTTCATCAGGGTCATCTCCTTTTCTATCCCTAAGTTCCATGAAGGCAGGGACTGTGTCTATGTTTGCTGACATCGTGTTCATGGTATCCAGTATGACCCGGCAAAGAGTGGAGTGGGCATTCAGTCAGTATTTGTTGACCTGAAATGAATGAATTTTGGGTGCTATTAAGGGTACATGGAAGAAAAACAGAAATGCAGGAAGTATGAGGATTTAATGGAAGCCAACGCTAGGGCATAGCAGGATAATTTAGATGTACCAGTTTCTTTAGACTAATACAAAAGGTGCAGAAGTGCACAACGTTTATAGCTATGTGTAACTTCCCTTAGCCCAGGCCACAACCGCCTCAGGGAAAAGGAAGGATTTGGGGTCAGATCCCGGAGGTCTTCCGTTCTGGCTTCTTAACCTCTTCTACTCATGCAGCCACACCAGCTCCGCCTCCCTGGGGACTCGTGCCAGCGCTCCTTTGTAGGGAGGTGGGGAGGGCTGTGCTGGGGCCAGAATTATCACGGGGGCCCTTTCTCAGGAGCTCCACGTGTTTGTGTCACTGCAACCCCAGCGCAGATCTGGCAGAGGTCTGCGGCCGACATGCACCTCCGCACTTCTCCGCCGGGGGCGCAATGGCGCCTCCCTTTGCACCTGCAGGCGCTTCTGAGCCCTCCTCCCCTCCCCCCGCGGGGCGGGGGATTGGTCCCGCTACCCACTCCTCTCCCGTAGTTGATTCCTATCCTTCCTCGATTGTCCTCTCTCTCAGCAGTTTTGTAACAGGGAAATCATTTCCTCTTATTTGTTAATGAATCTTAAATGGAAGGGTCTAGGGCCTGCCGGTTTCATTTCTCAGTCTGTGTTTCTTCCAGGGCCTGACGGACTGGAATGTTTCAGTAAATGTTTCATCCCACAAACATTTAGTTCATCAGAGAGAGAGAAAGAGAGAGAGATGAGCACATGGGACCCTTGTCCCAGGAACGTGTCTTCTTCCAGAGTTCTTTACAGGTACCATCACCTCTGGATGAGGTATTCAGCTGTCAGGCTCTGGCTGAGAATCCATCCTAGCTATACTAGTTTTTGCCAGGAGCCAGGAATTCAGAAGAATGTTAATCTGTTTTTCTTCCAGCTTTTCTTACACAGATGACATTATTATCCTCAGCTTTTACAGTGCAAGTCTGTACACAGATCACAGGGTCCAAGAGGGCTCCTGAGTCATTTGATATAATTACCTTTTTTTTTTTTCTTTCTAGGTCTTCCATTTCTGTGAATCAGCGATGTGGAAAACCCAGGCCTCAGAAAAATTAAGGGAGGCTTGAAGTGAGCAAAGCAGAGCAGAGTGTTGGCAGGAGCTGAGGGCTGCCACAGCGGGAAAATCAAGCAATGCGTCATCTAGGAGAACTCGTGGTGCTGTCTGCCTCCTCTCAGCTGCATCCACACCGGCTGGGACAGTCAGATCACTGTGACTTGGGCAGAGATGAAAACATGCAGCATAGCCAGGGTATTATAGAGGTGTGTGGTGTCAGGACGGCCTGTGCCAGCCTCATTTACTTTTCTGAGTCATTTGAACAAAGCAGTTGTTGGGCTAACCTTGCTGTGACGAGAATCCACAACAAATCCAAAAGCCTCTGCCCCCACCGCCTTGGCCCCGCAGCACAGCGCGGTCGTCTTTTCAGTGGCGTGAGCCTCATTACATGGCGATTGTTGGATGAACTGTCCCTTCTCTCGCCCAGAGCTCCTCCAGGCAGGAATCTTGGCCCAGTTTCTTCTATGTCTCAGAGGCCTGGCACTGGGCTCGGCATTTAGTAGGTATCTGACGAATAAATGAATGGGTATCGGGACATATGGGAGTCATAAGGGGCTCCTACAGTGGGAATGAGTTCAGTAGCGCCATTCTGTGTTAGTTGTCTGCGGTTTGCAGGACCCAAAGGAGGAGTAATTTGTCCTCTGTATAAAAAACATGTCTCATGTGGGGATTGCACAAGGGAAGGTGCTGGCCAGCTGGGTATCAAGGTGGGCAGAGGTAGAGGAAAATGGGGGAAATGACACAGGAAATGATGGTGTTCGTCCTAGGGACACTTCATAGCATCCCACGCAGAGCCCCGATTCTCCAGGAAATTGACGGAGTGCCTGGCGGAGGCCAGAGCACGGCTGGGGGAGGCCAGCTCTCAGGGAGCCGTTCCTCAGCCCCCACAAAGACCCTCAGGCGGACTCCCACGCTTTCCCACAATCGTCCACTAGGGGGCAGGCGGAGGCAGGAGAAAAGGTGAGACGGCAGTCTGTAGGCTCGGGTTGGGCTCATCAGGCAGCGGTGCACCCAGGCTCACATCCAACAACACCCTGGGCTGTGTGTATTACTCAGACAACACGGCCCGGCCTCTCTTCCTGCCTGTCGTTGTCTCTGTGATTTTATATGGTATGACCTGCGACATGAGTTACCACGAGACCATGGTAACCAAAGTACACAGCTCGGTGTAAAGGTAGATAAACAGGAAAAAAACGAATCCCTAGTTTTCCAACTTTACTCACCATTTGTGGTTTTTCTATCCCTGCCTCACCTATTATTTATTATCCTGAACAATCAAGATGTACCTGAATTCCAGGACTTTTAAAAATGAAAAGATAAATGAGGAAAATATGCCCTGGTCTCCTATCATCTAACCTTGAAGAGAGCGACTCATTTCCTCATGTGCAAGTTATCACTTCCTCTGGATATCCTGTCCAACACTCCTCTTGTGTACCAACATACCATCTCAAGGGAAAATTATGTTCATGATAATTCCCACATGCCATGAAAAGTAATTTCCTGCTAAGAAACTGCTGGTGATGGGAGTTCTTAATTGGTTTAAAATTTTCCTAATCCTTGAAGATTGAATATAAAAAATACAACTGCTCTCTTGTACAAATAATCCTTCTATACATATTATTCGGCCCACAGACCTGTGACTCAAATAAACTAGATTGAGCATAAAGGAACAAACATTTTACCAGGCCAGCTCACAGAAATGAAAGTCCTTGTGTAGAAACGAGCATTGCTTCATACAAAATCAGAGCGTTTGAAAGCTGTTTTCCTGCCTGCTGAGAAAGTCCGATTAGAACCCCATCAATGCTTGATAACATTAACAGAAAACTTTGCTTTAATGAAGTTAAAGACTCTTTAATGAATTGCGTCTTTAATTGGAATGGAAATAAACCAACCATATTACATGAGCCATTGGAAAATGGTAGTCATCCTAAAAGAAACCGTTTTCTAGTGGAATCAGAATTCTTATGCAAACCTTTTCAGGCTGCAGACGTCTTTGAATGCTACCCTTGATTTCATTCCAACAGCAATCACAGCTGAGAAATATAAAGTATGATGTCAAGTTACTTTAATGGTTTGCAAAATTCTCAAGAATTTTCTAAAAATATGCATTTTCAATGATACCATAGAGTAGTTGGTCTAAAATTGACTTTCAATTAAAAGCATAAACAAACAGGCCTGGATATATTTGGACACAGATGTTGCTGGAGGTTCCAGATTCCATTGTTTAAAGGTATTCCATAAATATGACAAAAATTGTGGAGAAGACATCCATCTGATTGGGTATTCAGGTTTACAAAGGGAAGTAATTACAGGGCCAGAGACTGGGTGTCAGACCTCATTCATCTAAATTCTCTTTCTCACATCAACCTAGCTTGACCTTGATTTTTTTTAGATGCAAGTAAAGGACATCAATGTAATTTGAATAAACCAGTGTTTTAAATTCCCTGAGGAGTCTGGAATCAGAAATGACAGACTCGATGGACATAAGCTTGAAGGAGTAACCAACTCTTAAGTAATTATGGTGGTTTTGAAAACAGTATCTTCCTTTCTTACAGAGTTAAATTCTCATTTTTCTCTCAAGGGAACATTTATTTGTCTGATTCTTTGGAAAATATCCAAATGCTGGTTTCCACCCCTCCCCTCTCCTCACTGACATGCCCACCAGGCCCTCACTGCCTCTGCGGTGGCCTCTGTGGTCCGTGGCCATCTCTGCTGCTAAGTGACCTCCAACCTTCCTCGCCTTTCTCTGAGGGCAGGGGGCCTCTCTTCTCTTCCTGACAAAGCACTTTCAGTCAACTCTTGGATTTCTTCATGGTTGATTAAACTGTCTGTGTTTATTCAGGACCCTTCTCCTCTTTCTGTGTCCGGCTGCTGACCCTTCTGTGGGTTCACTGTAGAGGAGAAAGCTCCCAGGGCAGTCCATCTGCCTGCTTGTTTGCAGCTCTGGTAAAGATTTGGTCCTGGAAAATGTTTAGGCCATTGAAATATCAGTACATCTTCAAAACATGTGACTTTCGCCTGGGCAGTTTTCTGAGTTGCTGTTACTGAATGAGATTGGAGGCACATAAACAAACACGAGATGCCCTGTGAGTCAGAGCTGCTAACATCTCCCTTGAACCTCACTGATGTTGATGGTTCTTGCCACTAGGCTCCACAGGATGTCACAGAGTTGTGTTTCCTAATAAGAGCAGTTGTGGCCTTAACTGAGGCTTCCCAGCTGGCTCAGGGGTAAAAGAATCCATCTGTCAATGCAGGAGACACAGGAGACCCAGGTTCGGTCCTGGGGTTGGGAAGATACCTTGGAGAAAGGAATGGCTACCCACCCCAGTATTCTTGTCTGGAAAATTCCATGGACAGAGGAGCCTGGCAGGCTGCAGTCCATGGGGTAGCAAAGAGTCAGACATGACTGAGACTGAGCACAAGAAAACATGATGGTCTTAATTGCTTAGAAATGGGAAGGAGAGAGAAACTGAAGCACAGAGTCTTGTTGAGTGACCAAAAGACAAGCCAGAACAAATACCTTAAGTCAGAAATTCTTTACAGAAATTCTTGTCAGCCTGATAACTAATCCTCAGCCTGTGTCCCTGGTCTGGGGCTCACAGACAAGTTCAGCTTCCCCCAGAGGCACCCGGGCTCTGGGCCCAGGCCAAATGCAAGTTCTACCACATGAAGGCATCGCCCCCTTCTCCAAACACCATACTATCTGGGGCTGTACCTCTCAAAATGACATTTTAAAATTTTGCGTATTTGTGTATGAATCTTAGGGGCACGGGGGCCGTGCCTTCTGCATCTCTGCCTGTCTGGAAGCATGCAGTGCATGCTTTTGTGAAAGTGTAGATAAATGGAGGTGCTGATGGACGCTCCCCAAAGGCCTTCTCTTTCATTCCTTCAGTGCCCCCTTGCTCACTCAACTAGCTCTACCCTCCCTCACCATTCTTAGAATATACTCAGCTTCTAGCCTGCACAGTTGGCATGACCCGATTTTTCTCTTTCTTTATTTGTTCATCTCACCTTTTTATGTCTAGTCTTTACTCTCCAGCTCATTCTGTAAACTCTTGGAGGCCAGAGGTTTCCTGGGACTCTTTTCACCAATCACTTGACTGTAACACAGTGAGAGGCTGTCTGCTTAATGGAGTTCAGAAGATGATGCTTATGATGAGAGCAGTGGCTCACTAGGGCTGACTGCTGGTCCTGTTCAAAGCATTTGATGGCCCAGGATTTGCTGTGTACTCTCGGTCACCATCAAGCTCTCTCTCATTGTGAATCCCTCGTGTACACTGTTGGGTTTACTGGCATGTGAGTTGGTGAGAGACCAGGAGCATCAGCTTCTGAAGGCAGGGTTTCTCAGCAGCGGCTCTTCGACATTATGGGATAATTCTTAGTTGGAGGTGGGGGTGCTGTGGTGTGTGTTGTAGGAATTTTGACAACATTCCTCATCTCTCCTTCACTTGGTGCTGGTAGCATTCCCCGGGTGCGGCAATTAAAACTGTCTCCAGACACTGTCATATGTCCCTCTTAGTGGGGGAGGGGGTTGGTGGCAAGCCTGCTGCTTAGGGGCTACTGCTTAAGGGATAAAGCTGAAAGAAAGAACAGTCATAACCAGAGTTGCTTCCTTTCTCTAGGGAATTTTTTTTGGCTTTTAAGAAAAAATGTAACCAGCGTGGTGTCTTGGCCTAGTCAGTTTTGGGGAGCGTCTCCCAAAATGAATTTAAATTATACAGTACTTCACCTCTTTGCCCCCTTTTCCCCCTTAGAGGCCATTTTTCTCCCCATCATTATCGCTGGGCTGGGCTCTGCTTTCTGTGGCTTGATCCCATCTTGTTTTAGGAATCTCACTGGCTTTCAGCAAACTCTGAGAGGCACGTGATGAACCACTCAAGGAGGCGGCTGGCTGGAGGTGCTGGGCAGGGCTGCCTGCTGTCCTCAGCCTGGACATGGCCCTTGTGAGGACATTGTGCTTGGGGATCTGCTCCTCCCCTTTGGGCAAAAACCAGATTTTTATCTCTTCCCTGGGAGTGAACAGGCCATTGGAGCAATAATTCATACAAAACAAACACACCAGAAACTAGGCTATAAACCAGACTGCAACCATATTGCTCTAAAACGCTTATCTCCTCAGAGCTCAGGCTTTGAGCTCTGAATGTGGGCAGCATGAATGTGGTGGACCATCCAGAGTGCATGCAGGGCCCCAGGCCCTGGCCCGGTGCCTGGCCCCTTCTTCTGTCTGTCTGTCTCAGCTGCCAAGGGATGACCCTTGTGGGCTGGTGGGAGAGTGGGGGAAGGAGGGAGGGAGGAGGCTGGTGTCTGGGAGGACAGTGGGAGCAGAAAGTTGTTCACAGCCTTTAGACATCATTTACAATTTCTACTTCACTTACAGGTCACGTCCTGAGGCTGAGTGCCAGTTACCCATTCCGAGCAGACACCTTTGCAGTAGACACCCATTATCAGGATGACTAGGAAACTGCCATAGCTGCGATGGACATGGAATCAGAACAGAGGGATTTGGAAGATCTCATGAAGTGTTCTCTCTGGGCTGTGGGAAAGCCCGATAAAATAGCCCTGCTTCTGGGGAAAGCTCATCTCCCTAGAGATGGGAACAGTCCCCACTGCCCTGGGGGAGCCAACTGCTCACTGAAGGGGCTGATGACCCCTACAGGCCCTGGTTCTTCTCATCCCCATCACTCTTCTTCCCTTGAGGACCACCCTCCTCTGTCATCATGTGCTTTACTCAAGGGTCTGACTGCTGTGTTTGCTAACGCCAAGTCTCTCAGGAGTGACCTTTGACATCCTGTGCACAGGTTCTGGAACCCAGGCGTCAGTGGGGGGTTCTCCTGAAAGCTGCAGTCCTGAGCAGTAACCCTGGGGCAGGTGTGTTCTCCAGGCTTGTCGCTTGGCCATAGCCTGTAGGATGTCTTCTCCTTGACTGTGGTCTAATTTTGATAGACATTTCTGCAAAGTGGACAGGGAATGCCTTTGTGAAGTTCGTATTTCTCCTAATAGAGGGGCAGCAAAAAAGAAACAAACACTGGGGTTCCCATGTCTTTAACCAAGGAAAGCAGAAAGTTTCTTGTTTTTCTGTGCCATCAAGGTGTCTGGTGCTGTCTTTGGAGCCCTGTCCATCAGAGGCTCTCTCCAGCTTGGGCCCTGGCAGGGGTGCAGCCCCATGCGGCTGGCAGAGGCCTCAGGGTGTGGAAATGCATCAGCTCAACCCACTTTTCTGCCACAAAACAAGTGAGGCAGTAAGTGAACCATGCCGAGAGCCCTTTTAGCCACTTGAGTCATTCTCACCCCCATGGCTGGGCCTTTGTCAGCATCCTTTGTCACTTTTGAAAAGGTTATTTCTTAGGAAATAAAAGAACAGTGTGGCCATGGTTGGTATTGCTGATAAGTTCCATTACTTGAAGCATTATTACTGCAATAGAAAAATATGAATCTGATCAGTGTGTCACAAAGCCTGGTACTGCCTCCACAATCATGTTTGTCCCCATGGCACTTTGCACCTCAAAGGCATGTTCTTCAGAAACCCTTGTGCTGGGGAAACGGATGAACAGCGCTGTGTGACACTGATTTCCGTTCAAAAGGAAAGAGAGGAGAATGAAAAAAAGCTGGGTGGTTGCAGCAAGGCTCTCTATAACTGCTGCTTCCACTCTGGTCTGGCTCGTTGGTCAGGTATCTTGAAAATACAGGGATATTCTGTATTTTTTCAGTGTATCTAGTTCGCATGACTTCTTGTTCAGCCCTAAGTCAATATTATTCATGCTCGTTTAGGTTAAATGTGCCCTTTCCTCCTTACAGGTGTCTCTGCTTCTCAGGGGCTTTCTCACTTGCTGTGAGCATCCTCTGTGGAGACGAAAAGATGTGGGCTTCCTAGGATCAACGTGGAGCAGCTTTCTGGATGGCTGATTTTACTCCCTTCTGGCGTTCCTCTCCCTAGATGTCATTTTGTCAGAGACAGGAGCTCAGGAGCCCTTGAGAGGTAATATGTTGTCCCCAGTTACACGATGAGCTGGTGCGAGGCTGGTATCAGATCAGGCCTCCTGACTCCAAACTTTTGCCATGTTTCCCTTTGATGTTGTTTCTGGGGGGCTCCTCAGCCCTTGTTATAAAAATTCTCTGCATGTTGTCTCCCACAGACAGTTGCAAAGGTGATGAATTAGGTGAGACTCTAGGCCCTGGATGCTCTGCACCATCTAGTAAGAAGTTCCTGCAGCGGGTTCTTGCACCATCCAGAAAGCCTTTCTAATAGAAGAAATACCTGCTACTTTGTTGTTTACTTTGTTCTACTTTTTACATATTCCTTAAGAAATTTTCTTAAGTGTAGTTGAAAATATAAGTTACAGATGTACAGTATAGTGATTCACAATTTTTAGAGGTTATACTCCATTTGTAGTTATTATATTTCCAATATTCCCCATGTTGTACAATATATCCCTTTGGCTTACTTTATACCCAATAGTTTGTACCTCTTAATCCTCTACCCCTATATTGCCCCTTCCTCCTTCCCTCTCCCCACTGACTCGTTCTATCTGTGAGTCTGTTTCCTTTTTGTTATATTCACCAGCTTGTTGTACCTTATTGATTTCACATGTAACTGAGTCATACAGTATTTGTCTTTTCCTGTCTGACTTATTCCACTTAGCATAATGCCCTCCAAGTCTGTCCATGTTGCTACAAATGGCAAAATTTTATTCTTTTTTATGGCTGAGTAGTATTCCATTGGGCTTGCCCAGTAGACCTGGGTTTGATCCCTGGATTGGGAAAATCCCCTGGAAGAGGGCATGGCAACCCATTCCATTATTCTTGCCTGGAGAATCCCCATGGACAGAGGAGCCTGGCAGGCTACAGTCCATGGGGTCTCACAGTGACTAAGCATAGCATAATACAGTACTCCATTGTATATATATATACCACATTTTCTTTATCCATTTATCTGTTGATGAACATTTAGATTGCTTCCATATCTTGGCAATTATAAATAATGCTGCATGAGCATTGGGGTGCATGTATCTTTTCAAATTAGCATTTTGCTTTTTTTCGGATATATATCCAGGAGTGGAATTACTGGGTCACCTGGCAGTTTTATTTTTAGTTTTAAAGAAGCCTCCATAGTATTTTCCACAGTAGGTGTGCTAATTTGCATTCCCATCAACAGTGTAGGAGAGTTCTTAACATGTAATTGTTAGTACAAAGTAATTATTGCCTTATAAAAAGATTATATTTTGTTCAAAAGTGTTTTGCAATGTTCTTGACAGGGAAAGGGGGCTCAGTTATAAAGTCTGAGGTCTGCTGAAGGTAACATCTGTGGAGACCTGTCCTACAGGAACATAGCTGGGTCCATGTTAATAAGCCATTAATAAGCGAGGGATTAAATTAGTTGGTGGTGACTAATTCCAGATGCAAAGTGACCTGAGTTACATCTTCCTGATGGAGGAAGGTATTGGGGAGAAATTAGTTTGCAGATTTAGGCAGGTTGCCTAATTTGTGATTCAGTATTTACACAGATCAGGGTTTGAAGTCAGACTTGCACAGCTCGTGCCCTCTCCAGGAAAGCTGGACCCCCGTCTCCGGAGAAAGCTCCAGTCTCCTTCCGCAAAGCAGCCCAGCGCAGGGCTCCACGCAGTGCTGCAGATAATTGCAGAGGGTTCAGGCTTCCCGGTTTCACTCACTCAGCACACCCAACCTCTGGTTAAGAGCTAGCACCTTCTCCCTTGTTGGCCTCTTAAACAAAAAAGCTAAGTGCTAGGTTACAGGGGTGTTTATTAATTCTTTTCTATTTAATGCTGGAGCTGACTTGGGAAAAAAATTATGTGGCTTGGAATGAATAATACTTATTCATTATAATTATAATTATAATAATACTTATTCATTATAATTATAATTGTAATTATAATAATACTTATTCAGTAGTGCTGGTGGCAGAAACTGAAAATCAAGATTTACTGAATGAAAAGACCAGTAGAGTTGGGAAGCCGGGGCTGGGCTTCAGGCTGTCGGTATGTGTGGTCCTGCGGCTTCGGGTCAGTGGCTGAGACTCAGCTTCGGTTGCCCTGTCTGCACCCATGCAGGTAACAGTGCCTACTTCAAAGCTGCCTTGTGAGCAGTTAATGGGAAGATAGCCTCAATCTTAATGCACCATGTAATATGGAAAATAAAGTTAGTGACAAAAATACCTAAGCATTTGTATTTCTTATAACTTTGTATTTTTAGAATTTTAAGGACTTTTTACACTCTAATAAAAAGTTTATTTTGTGGAAAAAAAAAAATGAGTCCTGTTCTAGCCTATGGTGGCTCAGACAGTAAAGCGTCTGTCTACAACGTGGGAGACCCGGGTTTGATCCCTGGGTTGGGAAGATCCCCTGGAGAAGGAAATGGCAATTCACTCCAGTACTATTGCCTAGAAAATCCCATGTACGGAGGAGCCTGCTAGGCTACAGTCCATGGGGTCACAAAGAGTCGGACACGACTGAGCGATTTCACTTTCACTTTCTAGCCTATATTTTTCAACAACCTCAGATATGCAGATGATACCACTTTGAATGCAAAAAGTGAAGAGGAACTAAAGAGCCTCTTGATGAGGGTGAAAGAGGAAAGTGAAAAAGCTGGCTTAAAATTCAGCATTCAAAAAACTAAGAGCATGGCATCTGGTTCCATCACTTTATGGCAAATAGAAGGGGGAGAAAGTAGAAGCAGTGACAGTTTATTTTCTTGGGTTCCAAAATCACTGCTGGCAGAGATTATAGCCATGAAATTAAGAGACGCTTGCTCCTTGGAAGAAAAGCTATGACAAACCTAGACAGCATATTAAAAAGCAGAGACATCACTTTGCCGACACAGGTCCACATAGTCAAAGCTATGGTTTTTTCCAGCAGTCATGTACAGGTGTGAGAGTGGGACCATAAAGAAGGCAGAGTGTCAAAGAATCGATGCTTTCGAATTGTGTTGCTGGAGAAGACTCTTGAGAGTCCCTTGGACAGCAAGGAGATCAAACTAGTCAATCCTAAAAGAAATCAGTCCTGAATATTAATTGGAAGGACTGATGCTGAAGCTGAAACTCCAATACTTTGGCCACCTGATGTGAAGAGTGACTCATTGGAAAAGACCCTGATGCTGGGAAGGATTGAGAGTAGGAGAAGAAGAGGGCAACAGAGGATGAGACGGTTGGATAGCATCATCGACTCAATGGGCATGAGTTTGAGCAAACTCCAGGAGATAGTGAAGGATAGGGAAGCCTGGTGTGCTGTAGTCCATGGGGTCACAAAGAACTGGACATGACTTAGCAACTGAACAACAACAGAGCTCTTGGAAAACCTAACCTAGAAGTTGCAAAGCAGCTCCCAAATGTGTTACTTCACTTGTAGGGGGTTAAACAAGTTTTGTTTGGTTTGTTTTTTAATCAATTGCCAACATTTAAGACTAAAAGTTTCCTATATAAGACAGAAACCAGAACCTAGATTTCAGCTTCTCTTGGGAAACAGACACTGAATGGCCAGTGTGGCTATCTGGGATTCCCCATGACCTACTGCTCCTGCCATGAGTCGTTCACTATTTCAGGCCAGCCACACCCAAGGCACCCCCATCTTCCTGGTATCACTTTCCCAGTAGGAGGCCTAGACTTTTGGATAGCAACTTGATTTGAAAAATCAGACCTGTAAAGAGATAGCAAGTGCTATAAGGATGCTCAAACAGGGGCTGTCTGGTCTCCTGTCTTTAGCTGGGTCTCCTCAGACCAGGTGTGTGTGGATGTGGCCAGCGCGGACAGAGTTCCTTTCTTATAAACTGAGCACAGGATTCTTGTGAGGATTAAGTTAGATGACGTATGGAAACACTTGGCAAGAATCCACGCTTGGTAAATGGTAGCTCTTAGCAGGGCATAGGGGCATTGGAAAGATTCCGATGAATAATCTGCAGGTCAGACTCCAGAAGTGATGGCCATAGTCAGGCAGCCACTAAGCACCTAAGAGGATCAGGCTGAGGAATAAGGTGCCCTCTGACTCCACAGTTTCTGCGAACAAGGATGCAGGCCCCCGGAGTTGCACAAGAAGACCTGGAACCCAAGGTGGAAAAAGACCCTTGGTGTAACACAAGTGCCCTTTGCCTTTGGCGAATCACTCCTGTGTCACCAGGAGTGTTAGAAAGCTCAGGAGACATGAAGGGTCACACCCAGCAGTTGTGCTGTGTACCTGCTTCTACTCCAAAGAAACCTTAACCACTGACAGCTCAGTGCCTTTGTCCCAAGCACTCAATTCTCCTGCAAATGCACAAGTGACTTCCTGCAGACAGCCAGTGGCCAGGAGCCTGAACATCCATAGGGCAGCCTGGGCTTCTCCCACATGGGATGGAAGCAGTTCCTATGACCTTGATTCTAAGACTTAGTTATCTTGGAAGTTACCACCAATCTCTAGAAGCCATGCCCAGGAATGATCTCACCACTTTCCCCTCCCTGTCATGGATACCACCAAAGCCTGTTTTACAGGGAGTTGCCTTTCTTCTATTTTTTCTGAGCTGAAGGGGACCATCCCTGGGTTGAGCAAAAGATGAGTAAGTGATTAGTGGCTGTCATAAAAAGATCTCATAAAGCATTTGTATTGTCCCACAAAAAGGATCTGATTTTTACACGTCTGTCTTTTTAGTTCTTTTTTGGCAGGTAGAAGGCTGCCAACATCATTGAATGACCGGGTAAGGCTTGCTTTAGGAAATGGGTAGCCAAGGATCTGCTGCTTCCCCACACCATTTCCTTCTCCATCGCATGACCTGACAAAAAGCAACTCTCTGAGTCACACACTGAGTGACCCAGTATTGAGGAAATAATCCATTTGCTATGATAAACTAGGGAGGTCCCTTAGAAAGCAAATCGGGGCTTCTCCCTGGGTGGGTCCTGCCTGGAGTGAGACAATGATGTGGTAATGATCCCCACACTGGGGATGTTGACATGAAAAGGGGTGCATTTTTGATGGGAAAATACAAGGTCATCTCAGTTGAAGCTGTAATCAAGTCAGAGCTTCTGAACCAGGGAGGGTCCCCAGGGAGCCTGGATTCAGGGAATCTGGGCTGGAGCAAGCTTCTCGGTAGCCACAGGCACTCAAGATCCCTGAGGAGACCCATCCCTTTCCCCTACCAAGGAAGGCTGTCTGCTCTGCCAAAAGTCTGCATTTCCTAAAATGGCTCCAGTGTGCAAGGAATCCCTGGACATACACTGTCTGCAGATGGACTTTGACTGCTGGCTGTTAATAGTCTCAACTCTTCCCACATCTGCTTCCAAGAGATTGCATTGGCTCTGCTCCCTTGGCCAGTAGAGATGAGGACACCTCATCCCTATAAATCTCGAGCTTGGTGGCTTCTTATTGCCCTTTAGGCCTGCATTCACACACATACACACACATGCAAAGATTATCTCCTTGATCTCTGGGTCATCAACTCTGGGCAGAACCACTTGGACAATGGTTTCTTCTGCAAAACTGAAGAACTATACCCCTTCGCCCATGTTTCCAAGAGAAATATCCTGCCATTTGGTGTAGACTGATTCTCTGTCTGAAATGTACAGAAATGTTAGGGTCTCACGTGTGCAGTGGGGATGACCAGAGCCTGTCTGCTGGTCTGGACAAAACCAAAACTGAATGCTTCTTGAGGTTTCTTTCCTTCCTAGAACATCATGATTCTGAGATCCTTCTGCATATACACACTCAAAGCGAGTTTTTCTAAAAACAAATTGGATCTCACAGAAAATTAGTAGCGACTGAACCAAGTACAGAATCTTATTTAGTTCTGGCCCCAGGAGGAACTTGATAATTTACGTTTTAGGCTAAAACCCTTTCCCCCCTTTAAATACTGCATAAAATGGCAAGATTCTCAACTGAATAGTAATGTTACCATAGCAAACAAAGGGAAAGCTATGAAAATCTGAAACAGAAACATGTGGCCTGTTATTCCAAAAAAAGTAAATGCAACAAAAAGAAGGTTGGCCTCATTCTCTGTCCCGAAGCTCCACACAGCCCATGCCAGAGCCCCCAGCCTGACTTCAGGTCTTCTCCCACCAGGCAGGCCTCTGTCTTTGCTCAGTTCTTCCCAAGGCTTTGGCGCTTTCTCCTCCCACTTTGAGGGCAGAGGTTTCCTTGTCCATATTTACAGTATGAATTCTCCTTTCAGAGGACCTCCAGGTCACAGGGAGTTCGTCTCCCCCTCTCAGTTTCCCAGCCCTTCATGTGAGGGGCTCTCGCCACCACTGGCAGCTTCACTGCTGGCATCTCTGGAGGGCAGAGCTGCAATCCTGTCTGCAGGTCCTTACACAGGTAGACATGTTTGATACATTTTAATGATGTTTAAGTGAATTGAAGAAGGGTGACCTTTCCTCCACCCTAAGTTTGTCTGTATATGCCACAGATTACTTGAAATGTCATATAAAAGTGGGGGTGACTTCAGTTTAGTTCAGTTGCTCAGTCATGTCCAACTTTTGCGACTGCATGGACTGCAGCACATCAGGCTTCCCTGTCCATCACCAACTCTTAGCAGATACCATCATGATTTCTCAGTCTTGGCACAAGGATCATTTTTTGATGGCGGCGGGGGGAGCTGTCCTGTGCATTGTAGGATGTTTAGGAGCCTCCCTGGCCTCTATCCCCCTAGATTCCAGTAGCACTCTCCCACCTCCCCAATTGTGACAACCAAAAATATCTGCAGACACTGTCAGTGTTTCTTGGGGGCAGAAATGGCCCCAATTTAGAACCACTGATGTGGGAGATTCCTGAAGGAGGCTGAGAGGAAGTATCAGACACCTTGCCCAGTGACGATCTTACCCAGACCCGCTCCCCACTGCTATAACCATCACTGTTATAATACATCAGCAGAAGGTAGCTATTTATAGCTTCTGGCCAAATATTTTTTCTCTGACAGGCTGTCACAGTGCTAGCCAAACTCTGGAATTTTCTTAAATGGGGTGGAGAGAGAACAGGGTAAGGCCCATCCTCTGTGAAATACGGGTATCATTTTTGCGGAGGTTGTCGTCTTGGAGACAACACAACAGCTATCAAGAGGTACCTGGGTTCATGCCAAGAAGACTAAAAAGGCAAAAAATAACAACAATAAAAGCTGAAGTGAAAGACTTTTTTTTTTTTTTAATCTTACCAGGTTGTGAGGAACCCTAGCTGCTTAATAAATCAACACATACAAACTCAGGGAAGGTGTGCACCTACTTTGGCACGAACTGCAGAGTGTAGAAATGGTCGGGATATTTTTGGTGCACAGGGATGGATGCACAGGTCATCGCCGGGCCTCCGGGGGCAGGGGCTGTCCATCTGCCAGGAGGCAGCCCACAGGCCAGTGGAGCTTTGATGAAGTGCATCTGCTCAAGCATGGCAAACGGTGTTGAAACAAACCACCATCCTGGCTTTTTTTTGAAACTACGACCCTCTGTCGTGTTCAGGAGCTGAGTCTGAGTGAGGCCCCAGTGGCCACAAAGGAGCTGTGGGATTGCTTTTCCCTCGCTGAGGCACGGAAGGCTGTGAGGCTGTGACTGAGGCATTACGCATTCATGACTGTACAGGGACTTTCATTCCACATATCTCGAGATGACAGTGGAAACTGGAGCTGTTGTACAAAGTGTTGGCTCTCTGCCCTTCCCTCCTCATCACATTATCTATCTGCTGGGGCCAGAGAGGGAGGGGATGGAGTGGGTGGGGGTCTGTGGAGTTGTAGGGGCTCCAGGACAGGCCTGGCTGCTGTGATGCTGGTGACCACATGGCCGTTCTGATTTCTGTCGGCTACTTTCAGACTTGGGAAGCCAGCTGGGGCCCTCTGATGAGAAAAATCAAAGATTCACGGCATCAAACATGTTGTTGATACCATGCGCTCCTCTCTGACACCACGAGAGAAACCCTGATATCCTGGCAAGAGATGCAGGTGGACTTAGCAAGGCCCCGTTGCATCAGCAGCAACGTTGGAACAAGGGCGAGAATGACACAGGCTACAGCTTCTGCTTTGATACACAGGTGCCGACAGACAATTTCCAAGGACAGATCTGCAAAACAGGTATCGAAGTGAACATGGGATTTGAGTGAGGTTGCGGTGGCCACACCCTGGATGTGAGGACCCTCTGACCAGGACCGAAGGGGCCCAGAGGAAAAGGAGGCTGCAGGCACAAGTCAGTTCTGGGGTGACAGGCTGCCCTGGATGGCCCTGCAGACACCTGGCCCACTCTCAGTCCCCCAGCCTTGCCCTCTAGAAGGGGTTGAGGGGCTCCCCGGGAGCAGCCCGGGGGAGGGCAGAGCCGGCCAGGACATCACTCTCTTTCTTGGGAATGGTGACTCATATGTTCCAGGCAGCGAGCGCTGCACGTCTAGACTTAATTCTTGCTGTGATGCATCCAGGCTGCCTCCGCACAGTTAGCAAAGTCCCTCTGGTTGGGCCTCATGGGACCACACCCAGAACAGTTACCCCAAAGCACACTGAGCAGACAAAGCACTGAAAAATGGGAGGGGGAAAAAATGGATATAATTTCACGTTTCAGAAAAAAAGATTGAAGCGTTCATCACGGGAAAAATCAGAATGTTGTTAATGTTCTTAGACAGTTTCTAAGTTCTGTGTGTGCCAGGACCACTGTAACCCCTGCGGACCGCTCATCCTGCTCTGACCCTGGTCCCTGATGGAAAGCCCACCCATCCCAGCTCAGCACGGGGACTGGAACAAGCAGCTGTCTCCCCACCCTCGGAGGTGCTGGAAGGGCTCACCAGGGAGGTGTTGGGATTGTGCTGCAACCTTGCTGATGTGAAGATCCTGTAGTTTTTTTCTAGAATGAGCTCTTGAAGGCAGAAGTTGACCCTGGCAAAAAATGCAGGGCTCTTCTCCCCTCCTTATGCCCCAACACCCACTTCCCAAGGGAGCAGTTACAGCCCTACTCACCAGAGGGAATGTCTTCCTCAGCAGCACAGATTCTCCTGATGAGAACAGCAACAGGGCTCTGAGACCAGGGCTGCTGCCCTTGGTCCAGAAAGAGTGGAGCTGCTGTCTGCTGCCCACCCTCCTGTCCCAGTGGGCACCCTTTATGACACTGTCCCATCCTAGGAACACCTCCCTGACCCCGTGACTTTTCATGTCCCCACCCAAGTACCATGAATCTTTGTCACCTTGCTTCTGTCCCTGAGACTTACCTGCCCTCTTTTCGTCCTGTCACTGCCTGGCTGAATGATGACGTATCTGAGCAGGGAGGGAGCTGGTCTTTTCTTTGTGTTGATGACCTTGTTCATCCCTGGGATGAGGAGTAACTCTCATCAGCTGGCAGGGAAAGGCAAGGCTGGGAGATCTTGTCCTTGTGGGAGAGCTCTTGGGGAGAGCCAGCCTCCTAAAGTTACTCCATGTCCTGATCCATGTTCACTATCCCCCCAACAAAGCCAGGCCATGGTATCTTTTGACTCCTCTCTTCTACATTGGCTCATCAGACGGAGGAGGGGACTTCAGCCAAGCAGAAGGTGGCATATGGGGCTGGCCTTGGCCCTCTGTCAAGACTCCTTCCAGTCCAGTTGCTCCCTGGTTGCTTTTTTTTTTTTTAATTGAAGGATAATCACAATATCATGTTAGTTTCCAGCCATACATCAACATGAATCAGCCATAGGTATACATCTGTCCCCTCCCTCTTGAGCCTCCCTCCCACCTCTCACCCCTCCCTGTTGCTCTTAATTAAAGCCCAGTGTTTCAGATGAAGAAGAGGTGGGGAGGTGAAGAGGTTAAAACACAGTTCAAGTTGAATCAGGAATTATGTTAATTGGTTGTTTGCACTGACTTCCAGCACAGTGCCTCATACATTGTGGCTCATATTTAGCATTTCTCACTCATCTCTCATCAAAGCCTGATGGTCCCTGGGCCTCTTTTCATTTCCACAGACTCCTGCTTTGGTGGGGCGTGGCAGGATGGGGAGGCTGGGCTCAGAGATTCATGCTGGTAAAGCATTAGTGTACTTCCCCTGCCGGGTAACATGGTATGGTGGATCGTGTTTGGTTTGGGCTGGCTGTGCCCTGATTCACTGGTGGGAATCACTTCTCCCATCTACAGGAAGCTGTTAGTCGAGGTGCCTGCCTGTTCTCAGCCCAAGTTCAGATATTCAGATCTTTTGAGGTCGGTCAGATCTGCCTTCCCTGGAACCCAAAATTGGAGCAAAGTCGTTAAAAGAATCCAATTCGAGCTCATTCCTTATCCACAGCAGTGGACCCAGGAGACACTGGTGAGGGGATCCTAGATCTTAGACCCTTGACTCTGTGCTGCTTCCTGCCCACGAAGCGCCTCAGTTCCTGTCCATTTTGTCCTGGTTTCCTTGCCATTCAGAAATTAGCTGTTTTTTCTTTCCAGTAAATTCCCTTTGGGCATAGATGAGCTAGGGTTAGTTTCTGTTGCTTACCACCCAAGGAGCCCTAATTCACACCCCAGTAAACCTGGGTTTCTGAGCACCCCTTAGGTAACACTTGGTTTCAGAATGTTGCCCCAAAGCCAAAGTCAGGGAAGTGTTTATTTACCTTGACTCTGCAGTAGTCATCTCCCAGTGTCCATCTCTTTAGCTGCCAAGCCCATGCTGGTTATTAGTTGACTACGTTTCTGACTCCCCATTGGTTTCTTTCAGTATTCTGCTTGATTCAGACTGGACCGGATCTCTCCTCCCTGTACCTGGGGACAGACCTGCTTCCCATGTGTTCTGTTGCTTGATGCTCCTCAAACACCCGCTGGGGAAATGCAAAATTGTCCAGTATTTTTGTAAAGCAAATTGCACAACCATAAGCAAGGCTTTTAAAACATTGTTTCTTTCTGAACCAGTAAGTCAACTAATTGAGGCCTTTATCCTAAGAAAATTGTCAGAGAAGCAGAAAGATGAGTAAGAATATTTATTATGTTATTATTTTGTAGTAGCTAAAACTCGAAGATAACTTCAATGTTTAGCAGCAGGGAAATAAAAAACGGTCTGTTCGTGTGATGATATGTGGCACACCCATTCAAAACCACAGTTTTGTGCAATATTTAATATTATGAGGAAAATTCTCACACTATCTTGTGTACTGGATGTAAAAAAAAAAAAAAAACCAGGACACAAAACTGCATGTACAGCATAATCTCAATTTGTTTTATTCAAATTGGGAAGGATTACACCAACATATTAGCAGTGGTTATCCCTTTGTGGTTTAGTAGGAAACCCTCTGAGGTGAGAACTATGTTTTATTTAAAGTTATAGCTCTAATTCCCAGCTCAGGTCCAGTCATATAACTTGCCTAGAGAAGTAATGAGGAAGTTTCTTTCTATTTTTCTATGATTTTTATTTCTTGTAAATAATGAATGTGCATTTCATGTAAAATCAGAAAAAAAATTTTGTAGGCAGTAGAGCATCAGTGCATCAAGTTTGAAAGTGAAAGTGTTAGTCACTTAGTCATGTCAGACTCTTTGCGACCCCATGGACTGTAGCCCACCAGGCCCCTCTGTTCATGAGATTATCCAGGCAAGAATACTGGAGTGGGTTGTCATTTCCTTCTCCAGGGGATCTTCCTGACCCAGGGATGGAACCCAGGTCTTCCGCAGTGCAGGCAAATTCTTTACCTTGAGCCACCAGAGAAGCCCTGAAATCCTATTTATGCTTCAGGGTCCATGTGGCTGTTTTGAAACATGGTGACAAATATTTGATCGCTCCTTCTTTAGAGAGGTGGGGGTCTGTGTTCCTTCCCTTTAAATAGGACTGCTTCAACCAATGCTGTAGTGGCAATTATGCTCTGAAACTTCTGAGGCTAGGCCATAAAAAGCCATCCAGTTTCTGCCTCATTCGCTAAGGGTACTTGATTTATTGACACCCTGAAAGCACAGTGTAAGGGCTCAACTACCCTGAGGCTGCTATGTTGGAGAGGACATCTAAGGGCACTCTGGCCAGCATTCCAGCTAAGTCTGTCCTTCATCCCAGGTGCCAGGCACGTGAGTGAAGAGCCACCTTGGAAGTGAATGCTTCCGGCCCACCCCCTGTCACCTGAGCCACTCTGAGCCAACAGGGTCCAAATACTATGGAGCAGAGACAGGCTGTCCACACTGTGTCTCATCCAAACTCCTGACCCACGGACTCCTTGAGCATGAGGAGATGGCGAGTATCTTATGCCACTAGGTTAAGTGGTTAGAACGCAGTAGATACCAAAACAGTTCTCCTCAGACTCCATCTTTGTGAAGCCTTTATGATCCTTTCTGTCCTTTGCATAATCCCAAGTCCTCCCAAAGGCCTTCTCTATACCTGTGTCAGAGGGCTGACTCATCTTGCCTTTCTCCAGATGATGACTTCCTTAGGGGAAGCAACTCTGTGAGTCACTTTTGCATCCTCAGAGCACAGTGTCCAGCACATGGGATCTAGTTGATGGTCCCTCCATTCCTTCTTCTATTAGTATAATGCACAAGGGAGATGGGAGTTCACAGAGAAGCCAGATTTGGCGCGTGTGTCAGGCTCTCATGGAGTTCAGATTGTCTCCATGCTTCTTGGCTGCAACCTAGCATGGCAATGGGATGGCATCACACCTGTACACCCTCTCAAATCTTAGTCTGCTCAGGCTGCCATAACAAATGGGTGGCTTCAACCAGAGAAACTTATCTTCTCACAGTTCTGGAGGTTGAGATCCAAGGGCAAGGTGTTGACAGGTTTGGCCTCTCCTGAGGCCTCCCTCGTTGGCTTACAGATGGCAAGTCTTCTCCTTGGGTCCTTGAGTGGTCTTTCCCCTGTGCATGCACATTCCTGTGTCTCTGCCTTTTTTTTTTTTTTTTTAATATTGTAGTTATGTATTTTGGCTATGTCGAGTCTTAGTTTTGGCAGGCAGCCTCTTCGTTGCAGTGCTTGGTCTTCCCTCTAGTTGCAGCACATGGACTTAGCTGGCCCACTGCATGTGGGCTCTTACTTTCCCACACAGGTTTGAACCTGTGTGCCCTGCATTGGAAAGTGGATTCTTAGACACTAGACCATCAGGGAAGTCCCCATCTTTTCTTTTCTTTTTTTTTTTAAATTATTTAATTGGAGGATAATCACTTCCTTGCCTTTTCTTATAAGAATACAGTCTTATTGAATTAGGGTCCCACCCTAATGACCCCACTTATCTTTACCTCTTTAGAGACCCTATCTCCAAATCCTGTCATAATAGAAATTGGAGCTTCTACATAGGAATTTAGGGGTTTGGGGAACACAGTTCGGTCCATAACATAGTAAGTTATTGTTTATACTCCCTGTAGTTGTAGGTGTCAATGAAAAGAAGGAATGAACTCACTGATCCACATTCTACCCACAGACACTTTTCTGGCTGTTAGTTCAGGCTTATGCTGTTCTTGCTCCCCTATCCCTTTAAATGATAGCCTGCTTAGGTGATACACATCTGTGATAACATGCCTTTCTCCACAACCAATGGAAAGATCTAATTTCATGTAGCTTTTGTTTGTTTGCTTGTTTTCCATTTGGTGCCCAAGGAAACCTCAAAACAAATCTTCAGTACCAGACCCAAGACAGGGCTGACTGCAAAGCTGTACAACATGTCACTGTGTACAAGCAGGCACTCTGCTCTTGCAACCTCGTCAGTTTACGGCAGCCAGATAAAGAGCATTCAGAATGGGGCTTTGGTGGAAAGCTGAGGATGATTGAAGGACATGAAGGAATGCCAGGAGCTAGGGTGACTAGCAGGTAGTCTTCAGAACTTTTCTTTGCAAAGTAATTCCTAGTAGTGTTCTTTTTCATCAATCTGTTTTTATTGTTTTATATCATATTCCAAAAATGAGAGAGAGAGAGAACACAATCTTCTACTGAAATGAATTGGACTTGGGACTATTTATGCCCGTATCTGTGAGCTACAGGTGCTGAATAAGGCATGGAGCAAATATTCAAGGTCAGACACTTGCCCTTTGGAATTCAAATTAAAGTGTACATACCTTGCATTTTTCGCCCCTTGTTTTCAGCTGGTCTGTCATACTACCTCTGTCAGCCAGCCAGTACTGCTGTCAGCCGAGCCTCTCCGCACCCCTCCTCCCACCTTACTTTCACCACTTAAGAAATGAGAAAACATTTCTCATTCTGATTCATTCTATCGCTAACGCATGCACCACAAGAATCAATCAGCTTTCATTTTCACATAATGTAGCCTGTGTACACAATTACCAACTATCCTGACTACATGCTGCTGCAATATTACAACACTCTTTATGTGAAAATCAGTTCTGAAATTCATTTTTATCTGCCAGTTGACACTGGTAAGAATTTTGTTCCAATCTGTAAGAAGGCTTTATCCCTGCTCAACACTATAAAGCCCTCAAGATTTTATCTTTTTTGAATTATCTAAAGGTAGGAAGAGATTCAATTTGCTAAGAGTCCTTGTTTTTGACACAAAGACAAATATCTGCTCCTGAGCTATACTTCACAAAGCAATGTTTCATTTTAAAAACCTCTCAGGATCATGAATTCTCCAGATAGAGAAAATGAACCCAAGTCTTGCTCTCTTCATTAATTTTAGTATGTTCTCTCTCTGCTGCTTCACTTTAGAAAGGAGGTATAATTACTATCTTTATGAGTCAGACTCATAGCCCAGCACCTGTTAGAAAATTAAAAAATATTTTCCCCACATTACATTACAAAGTGAAGCCATTGTTTTCATGCAGTTGCTGGTGTTCACTCATTTGCCAAAATGACTGTATTGAAGGCTTTAAAAGCCACAGTGATAATGAAAAACAATGACTGGAGACTTTCCCAAATGCCAATACATAAAGATAGTAACATGAACTTGATAAACTCTGATTTTAATTCTCTTAAAACTGTTTGTAGATTAATAAAGGTGAGTCAGTTTCTCCCAGGCATGACGAAGCAGCAGATTCAGACAGTTGAGTTGCCTTCTTAAACTATACCCCAGGTAGTTACTTAGGTATGAGGTATGGAGCCCAGTCAATGCCAGTTACAGAAGGAGATTCAATATGTGTGAATACGTTATTGAGATAAGAGATTAAGGGATAATTCTAAGTAAGAAAAACTGATATCACGACATAAAAACGATCCAGCTCAGGAAAGAGCAGAGTATAATTTAAAAAAATCTTTATACAGTCCATTTCTTGCCTAACTGCCATATAAAGAGAGAAAGGTCAAAGTATCCCTTATTCTTCTGATAACAAATGTCGTGTTTGATCTCAATGCCTAACGAGACCAATTAGATGCCGCCTCTTTCAACTCTTTAACTTTTTCATGACTTCAAAGGGTGTTTGTGTACAAGACTAACTTGAAATTTACTTTGAATGAGAAATACATGTGACACAGTCACAGATTGTTTGGGGGCATGCAGGAGAGCTCTGCTAACACTTGCAACCAGCCCAAAACACACACAGCATTTGCAGGCCTTCTCCACGTGTGCCACGGGGCAAAAGGAAGAGAGATGGCGCTTGCCCGTGGCCAATGGTAATAGAAAGTGAAACAGAGTTTGGAAATGCCTAAAAAGTGAGGGATGCTGAATCAAGTTTTCATCATTTTAATCTAGGCTTTTTTGATTAAAAGTATTTTTTATATTCTTCTTTTCCTGAAGCCATGAATCTATACTGAATGAATTAGTGGGCAACTGATTCAACAGGCAATATGTAATTACGTTCTTCATCTCTTAAATTTCTTTGATCCATTTCTTTGTAAATAATTATGAGCTAAACAGTTTATTAATGACATAGTCATTGGAGCTCCTGGGGTTCATTCAAAATGTGTTGGAGAATTGTTTAGAAGCGATTTGAAACCAGGTAACCAATGCTTTAGGGTCAAACACTGAGCT
This sequence comes from Bos indicus x Bos taurus, assembly GCF_003369695.1. Classification (NCBI taxonomy): domain Eukaryota; kingdom Metazoa; phylum Chordata; class Mammalia; order Artiodactyla; family Bovidae; genus Bos; species Bos indicus x Bos taurus. The sequence continues at coordinate 109,986,306 of NC_040076.1, forward strand.
GTTATCTCCAGAAAAGCAGGGTTTTCATCTTCTCTAAAAGTTTTTATAGTACTTAATGCAAGAAATTAATAATCTGGTACAGATGTTTTTAATTTCCCACCTCAACATAATGATTGGCACAAAAAAACTTAATGTATGTCAAATGAAGAAATGAATGAAGAGAAAATAATATAAAGTTTAAGAATATGGATAATTTTCCTTAAAAATCAGCATTTCTTTCCAGAATAATTTTAAAGAGCAATGTTTGTTCTAATATCCTACAGACTGAAAATAACCAAAAAATCAAAATAAATATATACTGGGGTTTTTCCATACAGAAAGATATATTCTACATCATTAAGCACTGTATGGATTTGCTTTTCCCAGAAGCAGGTGACTAGAGGAAATTTCTAGCTTTGAATTCTTATATTACAAAAAAAGAGAATGGTGGTCACTGGAATAGTGTAAGTAAGGCCACTTCTGTTTCCGTCCTTTGGTCCCAGACCTCTGTACTCTTCTGACACGGTGCTTTATAGAAGCCTTCAGTTCAGCACATACGCTGCATCATGGATGATGTCTCCCCATCTCCACAGAGTATCTATTGCCTTTAGTTTGCTAAACTAGATATGCTAAAAGATTTACCCAATGAAAACAACCAGAATGCTAGACAAAATAACAAAGGAAGTACTTTTTAAAGGCATCAACAAGATGGCACAGAAGTAAGGAATCTGAAGAAATAAAAAAGCAAGACAGAAGTAGTGACTTTGGGAGAAGAGAACCAAAGTGAGTTCTTTCAGTGCTTCTGCCAAAACCTGGAAGGAAACCATGAACATTTTGGAAAATGTTTGATAGGAGACGTCGGGAGTTAAAGCCTCAGGCCCACAGAAAATTGGAAGTCTTATAGGAGATAAAACTGGAATCTCAAAGGGTTTTACCTTCAATTTGAAGGGTGTGGGGAAAAAAAGGGGTGGGGAGCTATGCAGGAGACAGTCACACATCTGATTTGATCTTTATGCTGGAGGAAAGTAGGAGGAAGTCTCACTTGAGAATCTGTACCTGCAACCTGGCCCTCGTGTGATTTCTTGTTTGATTTTATATCACCTGTAATTGAAAAATTGAAAGAAGAGAATTTCAACGAAAGTGCTCCAAGAATGTTTGTGTAATCAACTGGGAAGAGCAAAGCAAATCTTTTATGAAAGAACACAGTGTCAACCCAGGTCTCAAAGAAGCCCTAGAGATAAAGTTCCAAGGAACTTAAGCACATAAAAACATACTTAGGCATGTTCTGCCCTTCCCTCCACCACACATGCACCCAAAAATAAAGCACCGTGAGTGAGAATCAGCAGAAACAACAGACTGAAAAATCAGATCTATAAAGATGATCAGATACAATATAAAAGAATCATGTTTGGTCAGTCAGTCAGTTCAGTCACTCAATCGTGTCCGCAGCACGCCAGGCCTCCCTGTCCATCACCAACTCCTGGAGTTCACTCAAACTCACGTCCATTGAGTCGGTGATGCCATCCAGCCATCTCATCCTCTGTTGTCCCCTTTTCCTCCTGTCCCCAATCCCTCCCAGCATCAGAGTCATGTTTGGTATGTTTAAGGAAACGAAAAGTTTGTGAAAAAGGAATAAGAGAATTTTTAAGACAAAGCTAGCAGATTGAAAAAAAACTGAATGAAACTTTCAGAAATGAAAAAGTGCTTTATGCAAAAGATATGAGGATAAATGGAGGAAGGTCTGAGATGCAAGGAGAAATGGTGAGCAAAGAAATTGACAAACATTGATCACATATAACAATAATAGTAATATCTAATTTTTGAGGTTAAACAAACAAGATGGAATTCAAGTTCAAAATATAATTTAAATTGGAATGGGGTGAAAATTGTAGTTATAATATTCTAAGGTACTTGTATTGTTTGGGTGAAGCATCAAGAGACTGTGTAAGCATGTTAACGTGTGGGTGTGTTAGTTGCTCAGTTGTGTCTGACTCTTTGGGACCACGGGGACTGTTGCCCACCAGGCTCTTCTGTCCATGGTATTCTCTAGGCAAGAATACTGAAGTGGGCTGCCATTCCCTTCTCCAGGGGATCTTCGCAACCCAGGGATCAAACTTGGATCTCCTGCATTGCAGGTGGGTTCTTTGGGTAATTCCTAAAAATAGTTGCAGAGGGAATTATTTCCAAATGAGCAGTAGGAAGTGGCAGTGGGAATAAGAAAAAGAAGAGAAGAAAAAAGAAATTCTATTCAGAAGATAGGAAAAAAAAAGAGAGAGAGAGAATGGAAAGCACATAATGAGTCAGTAGAAATACATCAAAGGAAGAAGAGCAAAGACAAAGCCTGAAGATCCTTTGCCCCAAAACAAAACAATGGGAGATTATACACCCTCTAAAGTGTTCATACTCTCCATGATTTAATACTGTTAACAATGAAAAAAGAGCATAAATGACTTTTGAGAACAAAGACTTTATTTCAAGTACATAGTGGTTCAGCTTATCAGAGACCATTCAACTTATGGCCAGTGTTTTCCATCTCAGGGCTTTTAATGGGGTACTGGAAGGGGCCGAGAGGGTTTCCCTAATAGTCCAGTTGGTAAAGAATCCACCTGCAATGCCGGAGACATGGGTTTGATCCCTGGGTTAGGAAGATCCCCTGGAGTAGGGAAAGGCTACCCACTCCAGTACTCTGGCCTGGAGAATTCCATGGACTATACAGTCCACGGAGTCACAAAGAGTCGGACATGACTGAGCGACTTTCACTTGGAAGGGGCTGCACCAAGGCCTCCTGTTTTATGTTAACATTATTTACAGTTAAAAGAAACTTTAACTTTTGAAGATCTCTCTCTCAAAAATGGACTTCTGTAGACAATTTTTAGGAGCACTTTTATGATTACTAAATTTAGAATGTGTTTTTACCCTTATAAATTTTGGCCTTTGACTTTATCTGGAGAGCTTTATCTTATGAACAGCTGTATCATTTGTTATTTCCCTCTCCTTTTGTACCAGTCTTAATATACTTTTTCTATTTTGTCTGTATTTAAGAAGAAACTGCTTTTTTAAGGCTACAGCTAGGGCTCCATATTCTGGAAATAAATCAAAAAGCACAGGACCTAAAGACTTAATATAGAAAATGACACAGTTTTAAAAAAAGAGTGTGAGGCCTATAATATTCTGCTTCCGTAGGATGCGAGATCATTTCCTAGAGAGGCTTCACTGGATTGTGTAGTAGATCTTTTCTGTAGGTCTGTTTGGTTATTTCCTGTATGCTACTTTCTTTCCATTTTTCTGTAATGCTTTTTTTCATAGCTTCTCAACTGTTTCTTCTGCCATAAGGGTGGTGTCATCTGCATATGTGAGGTTATTGATATTTCTCCCAGCAATCTTGATTCCAGCTTGTGCTTCTTCGAGCCCAGCGTTTCTCACGATGTACTCTGCATATAAGTTAAATAAACAGGGTGACAATATACAGCCTTGACGTACTCCTTTTCCTATTTGGAACCAGTCTGTTGTTCCATGTCCAGTTCTAACTGTTGCTTCCTGACCTGCATATAGGTTTCTCAAGAGGCAGGTCAGGTGGTCTGGTATTCCCATCTCTTTCAGAATTTTCCACAGTTTATTGTGATCCACACAGTCAAAGGCTTTGGCATAGTCAATAAAGCAGAAATAGATGTTTTCCTGGAACTCTCTTGCTCTTTCCATGATCCAGCGGATGTTGGCAATTTGATCTCTGGTTCCTCTGCCTTTTCTAAAACCAGCTTGAACATCTGGAAGTTCACGGTTCACGTATTGCTGAAGCTTGGCTTGGAGAATTTTGAGCATTACTTTACTAGCGTTTGAGACGAATGCAATTGTGCAGTAGTTTGAGCATTCTTTGGCATTGCCTTTCTTTGGGATTGGAATGAAAACTGACCTTTTCCAGTCCTGTGGCCACTGCTGAGTTTTCCAAATTTGCTGGCATATTGAGTGTAGCACTTTGACAGCATCATCTTTTAGGATTTGAAATAGCTCAACTGGAATTCCATCACCTCCATTAGCTTTGTTCTTAGTGATGCTTCCTAACCCTTACGGCAGAAAGTGAAGAGGAAGTAAAAAGCCTCTTGATGAAAGTGAAAGAGGAGAGTGAAAAAGTTGGCTTAAAGCTCAATATTCAGAAAACTAAGATCATGGCATCTGGTCCCATCACTTCATGGGAAATAGATGGGAAACAGTGGAAACAGTGTCAGCCTTTATTTTTTTGGGCTCCAAAATCACTGCAGATGGTGACTGCACCCATGAAAGTAAAAGATGCTTACTCTTGGAAGAAAAGTTATGACCAACCTAGGTAGCATATTGAAAAGCAGAGACATTACTTTGCCAACAAAGGTTCGTCTAGTCAAGGCTATGGTTTTTCCAGTGGTCATGTATGGATGTGAGAGTTGGACTGTGAAGAAAGCTGAGTGCCAAAGAGTTGATGCTTTTGAACTGTGGTGTTGGAGAAGACTCCTGAGAGTCCCTTGGACTGCAAGGAGATCCAATCAGTCCACTCTAAAGGAGATCAGCCCTGGGTGTTCTTTGGAAGGAATGATGCTAAAGCTGAAACTCCAGTACTCTGGCCACCTCATGAGAAGAGTTGACTCATTGGAAAAGTCTCTGATGCTGGGAGGGATTGGGGGCAGGAGGAGAAGGGGACTACAGAGGATGAGATGGCTGGATGGCATCATCAACTCGATGGATGTGAGTCTGAGTGAACTCCGGGAGTTGGTGATGGACAGGGAGGCCTGGCGTGCTGCAATTCATGGGGTCGCAAAGTGTCGGACACAACTGAGTGACGGAACTGAACTGAACTGAAACTGTTTCTTCCTTCCTTCTTTCCTCCCTTCTTGATTTCTCATTCTCAGATGAAGCTAGATCTTTATTTCAATGAACAGGGTACAGGGCTATCTCTCAAATTTTCCCTGGAGTGAGGGTCATATCCCTTATTAGAGACACAAATGGGAAGAGGGGTGAGGTGATACTCCTGGTACCTGGTCCAGCATTCAGCTTACAGGGCCTATTCACCAGTCCAGGCTTTGCCACTTCCTAGCTGTGTGACTTTGGGTGAGTTGCTTAACCTCTCTATGCCTCAGTTTTATCATCTGTAAGAGGAAGCTAGTAAATATGTCAACCTCATTGGGCTCCTGGGAGGATTAAATGAAATACTTTTAAAGCTCTTAATACTATCCATTGCTCCTCATAAACAACAAATATCAGCCATTACCATTTTCTTTATTGTTGCTGCTGCTACTACTGCTTCTACTGATTTGTTGCTGTTACTGCTGCTACTACTACTCCTTCAAGTACCATTGGGTACATTTCACTACCCAGCTGCTCAGTCTGTTATGCTGACCCACTGCTATTTGAGAGAATCCCACTTCCCAGGCTACAGTGCATCTCTACCCATCTCTCCCTCCTTACTGCCACTCACACAAGAGTCCTTTTTTAGGAATGACCATCTCAGAGTGTTCCCAGCAAGGTGGCTCAGGGACCTTGAGCAGTGGCACCCATGTGGCACAGCAGTGGGGGGCCAGGCTGACTGTGTGCTGTGCGTATGTGACTTTCCTTTTCCATCACAGGGTTTTTAATGGGCTATTGGAAGGGGCTACACCATGGCCTGTTAGTCAGATGCCATGCCATTTTACACTGGAAGTCGGCTTTCTGCTTTTAAACCAGGGACACAAAGAGAGGGCATAGGCCTGATGCCAGTGGAGACCTGGAGGACTCCATGCCTTTCAAAATCACACTCTTTTGGTAATGAACAAAAACCCAGTCAAACCTGAGTTGACTAAAGGAGTATAATAATAGTCTCATTTTTACACACATTTCAGTAAGTTAGAAGATCTGAGGTAAATTATCCCCTCTGGAGTACTAGTCCAAAGGCACTCAACCAAGGGAAACTGCTGAGACAATATTCTTGTCATATTTCCAGACAAGCTCAGAACCTTTATGAGAAGAGCTATATTGAAACTCATGGTAATACATTTAGACTAAGGTTTGCATTAAACTTCTAATGACTGAATTTTAGTCCGACTCTTTGTGACCCCTCAGACTATAGCCCACCAGGGTCCTCTGTCCATGTGATTCTCCAGGCAAATACTAGAGTGGGTTGCCATTTCCTTCTCCAGGGACTCTTCCCAACCCATGGATTGAACCTGCATCTCATGCATTGGCAGGCAGATTCTTTACCCACTGAGCCACCTGGGAAGCTTTCTATGAATACACAATTTGAATACAAAATTGAATATAAAAATGTATATTCAATATTGTATGAATATACAATTTCTTCACTAAAAGTTCAGCTGCTTTTACACTAAGACGATCAGAAGAGGCACAAACAACAAAAATAAATTGACAGTTCATAAAGATGTTATAGGTTGAAATACAGTCAGGATCATACAGTCAGATCACACCCTCAGACCCAGCCAGATGCTCACCCTTCCTGGAATCCTTCCAACAGATGTCCTGATCCTGGAGGGGTGGGGATGGTTGCAGAAACTCTGGGGATCTGGGGGCCACTGATAATTAAAGAGTGCACCTATGAAGTTAGTATTAGAAACATTTGGGATATCAGTAACTAAAGTAGAAACAGCAATATAGATTCTATCTACATATGCTGCTGAAATGCATCATTACCAACTTAAAGCATCAAATTACAGATGGTTTGACAAACATTTTCAAGGGCCCTTAGTACATAAACAAAACGAACTCTCATATTGGTTGTATGACTAAATTTGAGTCATAAATACTTAAATCACAACATGGAAAACTATCTCTTTCCATCTTTCTCTACCAACATACTATGCCTAGGGCACAAATGGTAAAAAAACAAGTATAATCTCTTTCCCCCAAGTTATTACAATGTAGATATCAAGAATTTGGTGACAGTAATATGTACTGGCTCAGCGTTCCACCCGTGTAGTTACAAAGAATTTAAGCCCTCCCTGACCCCGAACTAGGTCTTTGTGGCTCACATTTCTCTTCACTGCTTCTCCTCCTGCTGCCAGCTGGATTTTGAGGAACTTTCTTCTTGGTGTTTGCAGGTCTGCCTTATACTGGTTGGTTCTGGGGTCTCTCTGGTTAAGAGTATATTAAGAAAAAAAAATAAGAAAAAAAGAGTATATTAAGAGTCCACAGGGACATGGTCACAGAGAACCATAAGGCCCCGGTGATGCTGCACTCAGAAATTTCCTCTTCTGTGATCTCGGCTCACGACCAGAAGAGGCAGGAGGTGGCTGTCAGGTCCTCTTCTTGACATTCTGCACTCATGGCGGGAGGGGAACACAGATTCTTGTCTTGTATCTGAGGTCTGAGAGTCCAACCTTCTGACCAGAGGTACTCTACTCAGTTCTGCCCAGAAGTTCTAATGCTTTGATGCAAACAAGATTCTGGTTGACTTGACTTGCTAAGTTAGAACAGTGGCCTGTAACATGAGGCATGTGTACCCCAGGGATACTTGAAGGAATTGATGATCTTAAGTTCATAGACATTCCTATGTTTCCCTGACTCCCTCTGAAATAATGTGTCATGTTAGGAACAATATTTTAGTCCATGCTGGGGTTTTTTGAGTTCACATACAAGGTAGACTGCAGCAATGGGAGTCAGACAATTTTAGACTAATGAGTCTCTTTTTTTATGACTTGGTTTCATCAAAGTATGCCCTTGGAGGATAGTTCCAGGAAAGTCAGGCAAAATTAACATTAGTAAGAAAAGCTGAGTGTTAAAAATGCCCCTTCCTGCAATGCATTTAAATGTAAGTAGCCTTTTCAGGTCTTCTGGATATTTGTTTCCAGGATACATCCTTAGATGGAAAGAAAAGAGATTTTAAATAGCAATGCAGTATAGGTTAGCAGAGCATTACTAATTATTTTAAATGTCGTTAGAATGTTTTCTTAGACTATGGAAGTTTTTGAGATATGCTAGATAAAATTTCTATGAAATCTTTCCAGTTGGCCATTATTATTTAATGAAGTAGTTAAAACAATTTTTTACTAATACTGTTTGAAATGTTTATTATAATACAGTAAAATTCTCATCTTATTTCACCATAAAATGTTTAATATTTTCTTCCTCCTACTAATAAAAAGTTGGCTTAAAGCTCAACCTTCAGAAAACTAAGATCATGGCATCTGGTCCCATCACTTCATGGCAAATAGATGGCGAAACAGTGGCAGACTTTATTTTTTGGGGCTCCAAGATCACTGCAGATGGTGACCGCAGTCATGAAATTAAAAGATGCTTACTCCTAGGAAGGAAAGTTATGACCAACCTAGACAACATATTAAAAAGCAGAGACATTACTTTGCCAACAAAGGTCTGTCTAGTCAAGGCTATAGTTTTTCCAGTAGTCATGTATGGATGTGAGAGTTGGACTATAAAGAAAGTTGAGCGCCAAAGAATTGATTTTGAATTGTGGTGTTGGAGAAAACTCTTTGAGAGTCCCTTGGACTGCAAGGAGATCCAACCAGTCAGTCCTAAAGGAAATCAGTCCTGAATATTCATTGGAAGGACTGATGTTGAAGCTGAAACTCCAATACTTTGGCCACTTGATGTGAAGAGCTGACTCATTTGAAAAGACCCTGATGCTGGGAAAGATTGAAGGTGGGAGGAGAAGGGGACTACAGAGGATAAGATGGTTGGATGGCATCACCGACTCTATGGACATGAGCTTGAGCAAGCTCTGGGAGTTGGTGATGGGCAGGGAGGCCTGGCGTGCTGCAGTCCATGGGGTTGCCAAGAGTCGGATGATATTCTAATATTAATTAATATTCACTTTCACCTTTCACTTTATGCATTGGAGAAGGAAATGGCAACCCACTCCAGTGTTCTTGTCTGGCAACTGAGTGAACAGAACTGAACTAATATAAAGTAAATAAGATCCTGTGTGTGTGTGTGTGTGTGTGTGTGTGTGTGTGTGCTTGGTCACTTTAGTTGTGTCTAACTCTTTGTGACACTATGGACTATAGCCCACCAGACCCTTCTGTCTCTGTCCATGGGATTTTTCAGGCAAGAATACTGGAGTGGGTTGCCATTCCCTTCTCTCCAAGGGATCTTCCCGACCCAGGGATTGAACCTGCATCTCCTGTGTCTCCTGCACCGCACATGGATTCTTTACTGCTGAGCCACTGGGGAAGGCCCAAGTAAGATCCTATGTATAGACTAATTATGTTTGACTGCATCTACCTGCTTTTTCATTACATGTAAAGGGAAACATTAGGTATTGATTCTTCTTATCAAGAAATGCATTGTCAACAAAACCTAACTTTGATGCTTAATAATAATTTATAAAAATTTAGTATTTATTTATGTTTTGTAACAGTAGCATATTAATAATAACTGTAGGAACGCCCTGGTGGTCTAGTAGGTAAGAGTTCACCTTTCAGGGCATGAGGTGCATGGGGTCCCTGGTTGGGGAGCTAAGATCCCACATACTGTGAGGCCAAAAAACCAAAACATAAAGCAGAAAAAATACTGTAACAAATTCAATAAAGAATTTAAAAATCTTCCACATTAAAAAATATAACTGTAGTAACAACTCAATCCAGAAGAACTTTGGAAAGTTACGTATGTGTTTTTGTAGTAATTTAATAGGACAGGACTCCGTGACTGAACAAAAACAACAATAGGATAGGAGAGCAATAAAAGGTTTACAATTATAAAAATAAAGTAACAGTTTTATTTTTAAATGTCCATATTTATAATTTACTGGTTATCATTACAATGTCCTTTGCAACTATTTAAATTTATAATGAATTGTTTTAGATGTCAACCTAAAACAGTTAAAAACATTCTTTTTCAGGGTACACTGGCAAAAATATTGACTAACAATTCTGGAAAGAATGTGTAATAAGTCCTTACCTAATCACTTCTATTAAATAAGGTAGTGGATTCTTTCCCCCTAACTTCATCTCCTCTCACTAACCTCAGTTCTATACTGAGTACCATGCGCCCCTTGGAAGAACAAAAGCATTCTAATTTCGAGATCCCATGAGATCCCAGCTTAAACTTCAACCATTCGAAAGCCTAGTAATAGAGAATGCAGTCCATGGGGTCGAAAAGAATCAGACACAACTGAGTGACTAAGCAACAAAAGAGAATGGAAAGCTGGCTGCCCTGGGTTTTAGAAATTCCATTTTAAATAAAAGAAGTAGGGCTTCCTAGTGGTCTGGTGGTTAAGAATCTGCCTGCCAATCCAAGGAATATGGGTTCACTCCCTTGTCTGGAAAGATCCCACTGCCACGAGGCAACTAAGCCTGAGAACCACACTGCTAAGTTCACGTGCTGCAACCACTGAAGCCCAAGCGCCTAGAGCTCATCCTCTGCAACGAGAAGCTTGCACACCACAGCTGGAGTAGCCCTCATTTGCCGTCAGTTAGAAAGCCCCAGTGGAGCAACAAAGACCCAATGCAGACAAAAACAGATAAATAAATTATAATTAAATCTTGGCAGTAAACTTTACTCCCTAGAAATTTAAGGTTTCAGATAGAAAATTGCAACTGTAGAATTTATTCACTTTAAGAAGGCAGAGGTATCCCTTTAATGTGTTAGACCACATCAAGCTCACTTGGGGGAGAAAGGTAGATTTTTTTTTTCCATGATGCAGTTCATATTTTTTCAGAAAACAAAAATATTTCCAGTGTTAAGTCATATGAAAACCTCTCCTTAAAAATGCTTCAATGTTCTAAATTATATATATCTAATTCTTGGGTTTGAACTATTATTATAGATTAATATTAATAACAAATAACCATACAAGTTAAATATCAGCAATAAGTATGTTAATAAAAAGTATTCAAAACTTTTTACTGGCAAATGAAGTCAATTCCTTTCATTATTTTCTGAATTCAAAAAGGTTAAAGAAGGTGGCCACCCTGCTGTATAATGAGTTGACAACACTCACAAGCAAGTGAACATAGGGCCTTATTGTATTAAATACAGATTTATACCTTGAGAATCTGAATCAAATTCTCATTCAGTTGCTATTAGTTCTACCTTTAAAATAAATGGATCTAGATGTAATACTGCAAATTACTGTTTTATATTTAAGTGATTGGAACTACTTTGGGGGGAATAATGATATTCTAATATTAATTAATATTCACTTTCACCTTTCACTTTCATGCATTGGAGAAGGAAATGGCAACCCACTCCAGTGTTCTTGCCTGGAGAATCCCATGGACGGGGGAGCCTGCTGGGCTGCCGTCTATGGGGTCGCACAGAGTTGGACAAGACTGAAGTGACTTAGCAGTAGCAGCAATATTAATTAATTAACATTAAGTTCCTTCATAATTCTAAGAAGTTATCTAAATATTCTATGTTTCAGAAGCCTCAAAAGACAAACAGCATTGTCAAATTTTCTTTTGGTAATCATATATCTAAATATATATTATTATGAGATTAAAATGTAAGGTTACTCAATGACTTGCCAATGATCAAAATATTTCTATTGGAGTTTTAAAAATAACAAATTTTTAGTTCTTTGCAGGCTCAGAAATTTGGGTGATGACATAAGATATTTATGAACATTGGCTGAGTACTAATTTCCTTTAATTCACTAGTTTTCCTGGACAGTTACAGATTCATAGTCAAGAGGCAAAGAAGTAGAATTTGAGTGCATTGGAAGCTGAGGTGCTGAATGGGATCACATGGTGTGGGGGGTGGTGGTCTTAGATTAGGTCTAAGGGAGCTGCATATGATGAGGCAATTTCTGTCCAACACTAACACGTAGCTTGCAGAGGTGAAATATGCCAGGGTAATGGCACCACTGTGAGCAGTGATTCTCATGCTTTAACATGTATATGAATCACCTGAAAGTGTTAGCTGCTCAGTTGTATCCAATTCTTTGCAACCTCACGGACTGTAGCCCGCCAGGCTCCTGTGTCCATGGGATTATCCAGGCAAGAATACTGGAGTGGGTTGCCATTTTCTTCTCCAGGGGATCTTCCTGGCTCAGGGATCAAACCCAGTTCTCCTGCAGGTAGATTCTTTACTGTTTGAGCCATCAGATCTCATGAAAATCAGATTTCTTTCAGCAAATTTGAGTGTGAGGCCTGATATTCTGCATTTCTAATAAGCTCCCAGGAGACACTGATCCTGCTGGAATACTGTAGGTAGCAAAACTTTAGAGCACTGATACTGTTCTTTCATTCTAGAGGTGGCCAAGAGTTGGAGGCCCAGGCTGTCTCATCAAGCTGGCTGTCAAGCAGCTAAAATAATGGAAAATTATTCAACCTCTAAGGGACCTATTATCTCCTGTAAAATTACAGATCTGGTCAGGTCCCTTCAGAACTATAAAACTTAAGGATTTAAGATAATTCTTATTTTTATTTTGGCTGCTATTTTCTGTATTTCCCCTCATAAATGGTTAGCAAAAATTGGAAAAACGTTTTATTGCATTGTATCACTCCCAAAGGTCATCACTGAGTGTGCTGTGCATTCTTTGAGCCAAGATGATACCTATTTTTCATGTCACTTTCCACATTCCTCTCTCATAATTCTCTAGAACACTAATAAGATTTCTATTTTGCTTTAAGAATTCTTATGACTACTGAATCTGTCTGTGGGTTAGTTTTCTGTTGCCCAAATAAAAATGTAGTTCCTATTATTTCACATTTTTCAGAGAAGCTGTAATGTTTGTAAATAAAGGGTGTTCCTTTAATTAGAACCAATTTCAGACACTGCACCACTGCTAAGTAGCAATGGCTGATATGATTTCAAAGTGCATTTAACAGTGAACAAATTCTTTCCCTTTCTGAATAGAATTTGAGTCAGCTGCTTCCTGTTTATTCCTACTATCAACATCTTTATTCAGAATTTAACATTAACTCTTGTCCAGGCTACTTTACTAATCTACCAACTGGTGTTCCACTTCCAGCCTTTTCACTCTATAATTATTGCAATTCAGCCCTACCAGAGCAACGTTCCCAAATTTCAACAAACTGCATGCCACTTCCAGTCAAAATTCTGTGATGAGTTCTTATTCAACACCTCCATGCTTTGGAGTCAATCTACCTTTTCCAGTTTCCCATTTCTTCCCTTAACCAAGTATTTTCTACATATCCACAGCTCTGTTTACATATCTCCTCTACCTGGTATACTTTCTTTTATAAAACCCTACTCCATTCTTTAAGACCTATTGTAAATTCCAATTCTTGCCTAAAGTGTTCCCTGATTCTTCCACCAAGAAGTTGAACTCATACAGCACCTTCTTCCTTACACCTGCCTCCTTATATTATAACCTCTACATACGGCTCCTCACTGCCCTCCATTATACAATTCTTGGGCTTCTGTAGTACATCTTAATTATCTTTGTAACTTTCATAATGCTTTTTAAATTCTCCATATCTGTTGAAGAAAAGAGTGAATATATAATATGGCCTAAGTATTCATCTATGGGTCAAGATACTCAGAAACTGCAGCATTAGTCTTATGTAGTGTTTATTTTGGACAAATCACATAATCTCTGTGATCTAGTATTCATATACATATATATGAAGGTAAAGGATTTTTAGTACATTTTTTGCTCACTTGATGGATATAAAGCACTATACTATATGCTAGAGAAGAAAGAGAACTTTCAACTTTCTGGATCATGAAATATTGTCATACGATTAGTGTGTTTCAGACTGAACTAACGTTCAAAAATTTGCTAAAAATTTCTGTCTGTTAATTCAGAATATACAAAAGTGAATAATTTTTATTTCATATTCTACAGATGTAACACAATTATACTGGCTTCACAGTTTATTATTAAACTCAACAGTGGCCACAGGACTGGAAAAGGTCAGTTCTCATTCCAATCCCAAAGAAGGGCAATGCCAAAGAATGTTCAAACTACTGCACAATTACACTCATTTCACATGCTAACGAGGTAATGCTCAAAATCCTCCAAGCTAGGCTTCAACAGTATGTGAACTGAGAACTTCCAGATGTACAAGCTGGATTTAGAAAAGGCAGAGGAACCAGAAATCAAAGGGTTAATATTTTCTAAAGAATAAGTAGAATTTCTTCCTTAAGGTACCACAAGCACTGCCTTAGGAATGCTCCCATTATTGTCTATCATGGTTTGAGATCATTAAAACTGTTATTTTCTTGAAACATGAAAGAAAAAAAATCCATAATTATTATAGGATTTGTGAACTTTGGGCACATACCAAATTGATTTTCTGTGCTCAATAAAAGTCAACATGATGTTTAGGAATTTTCAGCTTCAGAAAATTAACCCTTTTAGGATACTAGTTTGGTCTACTAGTACAATATTATAATAATTGTAATAACTTTAAAAAATAAAACTTGAGAAAATTTGTTGCTTAATCAAAAGCAATGAGCTATAACTAATATATAATACTATAAAACTTTAGATTAATAGAAAATTAAAAGATCTTAGTCTAACATAATTTTCAATATTAATATCTCCTCCAGTCAACCAGAACATATAACTTTTAAGTAGTTCTAACTATAAATATAGTCATTTAAATCAATAAACTTTAAAAAAATTGCTTGAGAAATCTATTAACTATAGAAGAATTCTCCCATAGTTGTCTACAATCCTAGTTTAAGAAAAAAAAAACAAACTATTATAATTTTCTAAGGAATATTTTCTATGATATTCTTTTCTCTAGATACCTATAAATTCTTCCATTGAGGTTATGGAAAAATAAATGTTTATAGGGAAATTAAAACTGTTAGACTTAATATCCATTATATGCATTTGAGACCCCTATTTTATCAAAATATTCACTACTTTCTTGATATTCCTGATATTTTTTTCATGCCAGGAGTTAATCAGCGTGAAAATCAAGGAAGATTTGAATGTGTGCTTAACCCTTAGGTTACATACTCTAATGCTATTCTCCTCTCTAAGTGTCTTTTTCAAAAGATATAAGCACACAACTTGGACTGCTTTAAATGGTCTAGGTTGAAATAAATGTAAATATTGTCTCTATTTATGCATGGAATCACCTCTCTGACACACTTGTGGAATATAATGCAGCCTGACTGCAAGATCATGAGTCTGTTCTCAGAGTGATATTTACCCAGTTACTCACTGGAAAACAACAGTGTTAACAACAAACCAAGAAACCAGGTTTTCATGCATGGTCTTTATATCACTTTAGAAAAGCTTATGGGAGGACTTCCCTAGTGGTCCAGTGGTCAAAAATCTACCCTGCAATGCAGGGGGTGCAGGTTTGATCCCTGTTTGGGGAACTAAGATCCCACAATCTGCGGAGCAACCAAGCCCAAGTGCTCCAGAGCCTGCACTCAAAGATCTCCCCCTGCTGCAACTAAGACCCAAGCCCCCCTCCCCAAATGTATCTCCATGGGCTTTCTAGTGGCATTAGTGATAAAGAACCCACCTGGCAATGCAGGAGACATAAGAGACTTGGGTTTGAACCCTGGGAAGATTCCCTGAAGGAGGGCATGGCAACCCACTCCACTATTCTCGCCTGGAGAATCCCATGGACAGAGGAGCCTGGCAGGCTGCAGTTCATGGGGTCACAAAGAGCTGAACATGACTGAAGTGACTTAGCATGCATGCACACACACATGGTTCCTGAAGAGAGAGCTGAAGTTGCAAGACTGTGGAAAAGCATGTAAAATATAACAAAGACTGATGTCCAAATATTCTCTTGTGCTTTTTTTTTCTTTCTTTTTTTAAAATTTACTTTACAATATTGTCTTGGTTTTGCCATACATCAACATGAATTCGCCATGGATATACATGTGTTCCCCATCCTGAACCCCCTTCCCTCTCTTGTGCTTTTACCAAAAGTTCCACCAGCTTTTGCCATCCACTTTATGTCATAAGTATTTGTAATCTGAACATGCAAACACCAGATCAGAAACACTGAGGTCTGGTGGAGCGCTCTCCAGAGTGTGGCATGAGTACTGCTGACATCATACAAGAAAATATTCAGATCAGTGGCTCAGTTGTGTCCGACTCTTTGCGACCCCATGAATTGCAGCACGCCAGGCCTCCCTGTCCATCACCAACTCCCAGAGTTCACTCAGACTCACGTCCATTGAGTCAGTGATGCCATCCAGCCATCTCATCCTCTGTCGTCCCCTTATCCTCTTGCCCAATCCCTCCCAGCATCAGAGTCTTTTCCAATGAGTCAACTCTTCGCATGAGGTGGCCAAAGTACTGTAGTTTCAGCTTCAGCATCATTCCTTCCAAAGAAATCCCAGGGCTGATCTCCTTCAGAATGGACTGGTTGGATCTCCTTGCAGTCCAAGGGACTCTCAAGAGTCTTCTCCAACACCACAGTTCAAAAGCATCAATTCTTCGGCTCTCAGCCTTCTTCACAGTCCAATTCTCACATCCATACATGACCACAGGGAAAAACAACATTTTGTATTTTACTAGATATACACTTATCTTAAAGTGTATTCCGCTTATTACTTTATAATTATTCGTCCTTGGGTCAAGCTTCCTTTTCATACAAATTTAAGCTTAAAAATTGAGTTCATTAGCTTCTGACAAAAGTCAGATGGAGATTTGGGATTCTCTGGTAAGTGGAAAAATGAGGTGGGAAGCTCAGTCACTAACTAGCTGAATCACCATACCCAAGTCAGATTTTTTTGCGCATCTATTTCTTATTTGTAAAGAGACTGTTGCTCTTTCCCTGCAAGAAGTCATCTGTGGCCCCCTGTACAACCGTGGCTAAGATTAAAGTCCTGAGACCTTGGCAGCAAGGAGAAACTGCTGAAACAACGGAGGACCTCAAGGTGGCACTGTATCAGCTGCGCGTCGCTAAAGCGATAGGTGGTGAGGCTTCCAAACTCTCCAAGACCTGAGTGAGTGAGTGAGTGAGTGAGTGAGTGAAGTCACTCAGTCGTGTCCGACTCTTTGCGACCCCGTGGACTGTAGCCTGCCAGGCTCCTCTGTCCATGGGATTCTCCAGGCAAGAATACTGGAGTGGGTTGCCATTTCCTTCTCCAGGGGATCTTCCCAACCCAGGATTGAACCCAGGTCTCCTAGCAAATCCATCGCCCATGTTCTCACTGTTATTAACTAGACTCAGAAAGAGAACCTCAGGAAATTCTCTAAGGGCAAGAAGTATAAATCCCTGGATCTGTGCCATGCACCACCGCTTCAACAAGCAGGAAGAGAATCTGAAGACCAAGAAGCAGCACTGGAAGGAGCAGCCGTACCCACCACAGAAGTACACAGTCAAGGCCTGAGCACACAATCATCAACAAAACATGAATAAACTGGCAAAAATAAAGATTATTGGGGTGACCTCTAAGATCCTTTCTGGCACACCACCATTAGATGATATGTTCTCTAAGTCACTTCAGTCGTGTCTGACTCTGTGAGACCCCATAGACGGCAGCCTACCAGGCTCTTCTGTCCCTGGGATTCTCCAGGCAAGACCACTGGAGTGGTTGCCATTTCCTTCTCCAATGCATGAGAGTGAAAACTGAAAGTGAAGTCGCTCAGTCGTGTCCGACTCTTCGAGATCCCATGGACTGCAGCCCACCAGGCTCCTCCATCCATGGGATTTTCCAAGCACGAGTACTGGAGTGGGGTGCCATTGCCTTCTCTGGAAACAGCCTAGATTAGATCAATCCTTTGAAAGGATTGATTAGAACAATCCTTTGAAAAACTGGAGATAGACTTGATTTGGCTTAGTAACATTTTTTTTTTTTGCACATGGGAGGGATTCCAGGTATCTTTAGATTCTCTCATCTACATGGTGGCCAAACCACAGAGAGTTTTATGTGCCATATTTCACATGTTAGTATCATCCTAATCTGAGAGTAAGAAGCTTGGGAATCCATGATGCAGTCAGATGAAAGATTTGAATAAAATCAGTTATAGAAGAAAAATACATGTTTATTACATGGAGAAAAGGATAGACAAACACTAGCATAAGGTAAAGAGTTGCCTTTTACAAACAGGAGGAGTCTAAAGCTTTATGATTATGTAAAATAGTTGGTCTGGTTTCTGGTTTTAATTTTTCACTCTGAAAATAGAAAACATGCTAACAAGATGACCATTTCCAGGGGTAATAAAATTTGAATCACAAATTAGCACTATGTGCCTCTACTAAACTGTCTTGAATTAGTTCTCTACAATAGCTACAGAATGCCAGTTAAACCCAAAACTTGACCTGGAGTACCAGAGAGCATTTAATGGAGAAAATCTCTACCAAGTAAGACTTTCATGGCTAGGCTCCTTGTTATTTAAAATAATCTCCATAGTTTTAGAAATAACCCATCTTTTTCTTGAACAGGAGTTGCTGTCCCTTTGTCTTCCTGAAGATTACCTATCATTACAACTGACCTTGCTTAAAAAGAAATTAGATTAACCAATTAGATTGTGAGGTGAAATGGAGAAAATTTGGTGATGATGAAGTTTGTGAATATTTGAACTAATAAGCAGTTTGAAAATGATCAAATTAAGGACTAAAGTCCTTTCATTTGCTATTTGGAATGCTAATTTCATCTATTTAACCTATTCAACAAACAAATGAACAACCACCAACAAAACCAATATAACCTTTTTTTTTGGTGTAGAAATAGATCTGCTTATAATAGTGCAAAAAAGTAGAAAAGATGCTATGGGTGAAAAATTTTACCTATGATCTCTAAAAGGGCATATTCATAGAGCACATCGAAACACACAATACATAAATACAGAGATTGGGTGTCTGGAATACCAACAACTTCATTATCTGTTGCAGTTTCAAGGGCCTCTTAGAAAACGTGGCTTCACAATTTGTTAGCTTGTCCAATTGTTAAAAATATCTTAAGTATGCATTCTCAATCTGCAGAAATAATTTGAAGTTTGTCATTCTTAATTACAGTGGGGGCTGTGAACTCCGGCAAAGATAGAGACTCTGTGTGGAGCTGCTCCTGACTTCGGCTCCATCACTGCTGACTCAGTCTCCTCCTCAGAATAGCAGCCAGTCTCTGCCTGGTCTCACTGACTGAAGATGATCGACCCCGGGGAGGATGTGGCTGGGGGACTGTGGGCAAACCTGAGCTGCTGACCCTGTTGGGCTGAGAAAAGGCTGGAGAAGTGGTGGGCTTCGACACTCCAGGCAGGCCAGGGATTTTGATTACTTTCTCAGAGTGCAGTCTTGCAAGCCTTCTCTCTCCCTGACCACTCCCAGCTGCAGCAGAGGAGGTTAGGCTGCCCTGGCTGAGGGAGCACGGTGACAGCGGCAACTGTCCGCTCAGCTTCCTGAGCTCCAGGAGTTGTTCTCTGGCTTGACTCAAAGCTTCCGTCAGTTCAAAGCGTTCTTCACACTCTCTACGCACTGTTTCCTGAAGAAAAGTGTTCTGAAATGAGAAAAAGGAAAGAAAAAGCAGCCATAGCTTTTAATAGTGTACATATGGACAGTTACTGGCAATATAAATTGATAACTGAACTGGAAATCAGAGGTCTGTGTTCTCTGACAGGGACAAATGAGTCAAAAATGCAAATGGTTTGTGAAGATGGAAAGAACTTTAAGAGAATATTTGGTTTAACCCTTGCAGTTTGCAGAAGAGGAATCAAGAGTCAGGGTCACTCAGATGTTAGTGGTGCTGGAACCCAGAATGCCTACTTCAGTAGGGTTTCAACTCCTTTGTGCCTGAGACAGTCTGTCCTGCACATGTGATGTCTAATAAATATCTGTAGTGTCATTATGTTATTTTATAATGAAGGGAAACTGCAGTACATAAGACAGATAAAAATTGCTTGAATTAGAAAATTGAGAGAATAAAATATATCAGCTGTAGCATTTAGATAATAAAATCAGTGATTTTATGTGATGCTTTCTCAGAACTTAAATATACTGATGATTTGCTCTTTTGTGAGATATATATCAAAATGAAGAACAAAATCTGCTTTGAACTTCATTCAGCAATCACATATCAAGTTACTAGAAGCTATAGTGGATGTAGTTCCTGCTCTCAAGAAGTTTGCACCATTGTAAGTTTGAGTAGAGCTGCTTCTTACATCCCCAACAGAGGTTGGAGCCAAGGGTAGAAGCAATGGGGGTTAAAGAGACAGAAGAATTTTTTCGTAGCCAGAGCTGTCTAAGGATACTCTGAAGGGTTGAATCTCACTTGACTGGGAAGTACTGGAGCAAATTTAAGCTTCAAATATGTGACTAGACTAGAGATCATTACAACTTCTTCAAACAGTGAGACTCTGCATTTCTAGTTGAAGAATGATAGCCATCTTTCATCTATGGAATTCATCAAAATTACTTCAAGCTCCGTGGTAAAAATTGGGTCTTGGATCTCCCTAATGTCTTGACATTCATGTCTGCAGGATGTCAGAAAAGAGATTGAAAAGTAAATAACTAAAAATGGTATCCAGGAACTTCTCTGCTGGTCCAGTGGTTAAGAATCTGCCTTGCAATGTAGGGGATGCAGGTTCCATCCCCGGTCAGGGAATGAAGATCGCACATGCTGTAAAGCAACTGAGCCTACAGGCAGCAACTACCGCGCCTGCACACTCTGGTGCCCAGAGGCCAAAACTAGAGTCAGTGTGCCATAAGAAACAAATAAATATTTTTAAAAAAGAAAGAAAATGATATCCAAATAAGTAACTACAGTTAAAGTGATCATGCTACAGGATTCTTCAGCTGAAAATGACTTTCTACCTGGTTAGCTTGTTTGTAAAAAACAGCCAAGGCATTCCCAAGGCTGACGCTCGGTGGAAAGCGTCCTCCCAAGTGCTTACTGACTAATCTGCTGTCAGTAGAACTAAAAACAAAGCATCAGGGAAAGTAGCATCTTCCTGTATTTGAGCTCCTTGTGATTACAGTCAGAACTCCATTTGATTCCAAATTTGGTAATCAAAACTGAGGAATATGGAGCAATTCCAGATTAACAGTTGCACACTAATATTCTATCAAATCAGTGGCATGTCTGGGTCAAACAAACTCTCATCATTTACATATATTAGCAGTAGACATACATGATCCACATATTCACATATTTTTTTTTAAATAATAGGGGTTAATTACTCAATTCCAGTTAAATTTTTTTTTTTTTTTTTTTTTTTTTTTAGGGACAGGAGACCAAGGATGGTGTTTGTGGCTTTATCATCTAGTTCTCATTAACTCTTCCTGAAATACTTGTTGAAAAGGCAGGAGAAGGAGGGCTAGACAAGAGGTTAATAAAGTGCCTTGTTAGGTGTCTTCTCATTTCCTGCTCCCAACAATTATATTTGACCAAGAAAGACACTGAAGCCCATACTTGCTTTGTAATTTGCTGAGAGTAACCAGCTTGGAAATGGTGGGGCCCCTGTTTGCCGCTAGAGCCAGCTCCAAGCTGCTTATGCCTAAATTAAGTGTCTAATTAATTATATCAAGCAGGCAGGGGCCATTTTGTTCCAGAACAATGAAGCAATAAAAAACAGTAAGACATCGCATCTGGTTTTGTCCAACTTTTCTAAATTTAAACTTTCTTTTAAAAGGAAAAAGCATCTATGCATTTTGTTCTTTGTCTACTAGTAGTGTAAGCAGGCAAAATGTATTGAAGTGGTTAGATTTATGAGGCCTTAAATAAATTAGCATAGAAATTTCCTCAAATAAGAAAGCTATGGGAAAGAGTTAATTTTATTTAAATATATATAAAAGAAATTATAGAAGTTAACAATGTGGTCAATAAATGGGTGACGTGAATAAAAGGTGCACAAATATGGACGGATAAAGTGATGGACGATATGACAACAAGGGCTCTCATTAAAAGGAAAAGAAAACTCAATCCATTTACAAAATTAAATTCAAGTCTCAAAGGAAAGGAGTAGTACTCTGTGGAAAACATCTTAAAAGGAAGTTACTCAAAAGCCATTTCAGGCAAGTGACACTCCATTGAAGGAGAAAACGAAAAGGTAGAGTGAACCCAAAGATGTCCTGGTAACAAGTACAGTGGGAGAAAAGTACCTGCCAACTCCAGACTGAATTTTGGAAGTGCTGGGCCCACTGCTCTGGAACTCATCCTTCTTCAAGGCTATTTGCTTCCAGAACAAAGGACAAATTCTCTTCATTATTCCCCAAATTGGGAGAACCTCTAAACTGAGAATAGGATCCAAAGATAGGTCTTCTATTTTGTCTTTGTTGTAAACACTAAGAAATCTCAGATGAATCTCACATACCTGTATCTCCTCTGACACTTAATATTACCACCTTCTTTAACATTTGGATTATAACTCAATTTTGTAGTTCAGGTGTTAGAATTTATTCAATTGTGAAATAAATAAATGAAATAGAACACATCGAGTTTTGGGGATTGCTGTTTCAGAGTTGGAGTGTATGTGACAGGGCATGACAGGAGCACACGTGGATGTGGCCAGAGTCAGTGAGACACTTTAGTGGAAAGTTCCATATGTGAAAAAGAATCATTACTTGTGGGTAGATGGGATTGCTGATGTTTTTGTCAGGTTAGGTTGTTTTAGAATTTTAATATGTATTTTCATTGAACAACATGGGAAAATATCTAAGATGGAACATGTTCAGTAAGACTGAAAGTCATGGGCAAATACGAGAATAATCAGTGAAGCTACAGCATTCTAAAAGTTTTAGGTAAAAGCATCTTTGGCCATATTTTAATATGGCAAAATAGTGTTATCACTGGATTGCAACTAAACTGTAAGTCAAAATGGAAAAGAAGGCATGAGTCAGATGAAGAGAGGCAGTGGGTTTTCCAGGCAGAGTGGGCAGTGATGCAAATGCCCGGCAGTGAGAGAGGGAGAGTCACATCTTGGAAGATACATGGCTTAGTATGACCCCAGGGCAGAGTGCAGAGAACTGGAGAGACCAGGGCTGAGGCAGGGAGAGCAAGCAGGATCAGATCAAGGATGACTTTGACACCCTGCTAATAGCAGAGTTTTAACTCAATTCTGAGGGCCATATGCAGTCCTGAAAGATTTATTTAAGCAGGGGCTGGCATGGTCAAATTTACAATAAAGGAAGATCCCTTTGCCAGTTCTGTAGAAAGTAGCCCTGAGTGGGGAGGGATGGGAAGAAGGAAGGATAGGAGGTCAATTTTCATGCAGCAGGTTCATATCCCAAGTGCCCCTTGGTTGGGGTGGTCTAGGAGAAGCGGAGCTAGCATTCCTGAGTCCTTAACCCATGCCAATTGGGTGAGAACATTATCTATAGATATGCCTACAACATTTTCAGATGATGGCCACTTTGAACAGACTTAAAATATGGCACTCCTACTGGGAAAATAAATGTCAAAATGAAAATATAAATTAGCTCACCATCTGTATGAAATTTCTAGTATTAAAAAAAATGGTCAATTTCCCCCACTCTTTGTAATATAAGAATGGTTTATTTTTGTGTTTGTTTTCTTTTTTATCCTTAGAGACAGCTGGATTGCTTTCAATTCCAAACACAGTGGAAGAAGCAAGACAAGGCTTTGCTGGATTACTTGATCATTCTGAAGGTGAGAATTCCATTTGTGATGGCAATCCGCTGTATTTGGCATAATTTTGGGGGAACATGCCAGGAAAGCAAGTTCTCAGTGAAGAAGCAGCACAGATGGGTATCTTTGTCCATGCTTTATACCCAGTGAGGTCTGAACCAGTCATGCAGTGATCAGATTACAATTTCCGCCAACCCAAACTAGATCTCTCCCAGGGTGAGTAGGTGGCTGGCCAACTGGGTGGGGAGCTGAGGTGAAAGGAGACTCTGTGGAAAAGGTGTGGAAACCAGAAAGATGAGTGGGTGTTAGCAAAGGATGTGCCCAACCTTCCATTTAAGACTTCTGTTCAGCTAATCTGATCAGCCAAAACACTGCAGGAAAACAGTGGAAATGGCCTTTTGGTAAGGCAGGGAGGAGAATCTGAATAAATTCCCAGGAAAGAAGCAAAATGGATGTTAGGCGGGTTGTTCTTAAAATTGTTTTCTATGCTTGCAAACATAATGGACACTGTGAAATAACCATGGCAGACATACTAAAACAGAAGAAGAGATGGAGGGCAATAGTCCCTTGAACTGATAGCCTTCAAGAGCAGATTTTAGAATGGAGAGGAAGAGGCCATGAAGACATAGTGTTCAGGATTTACTTTCTAAGTCAGTAAGCTAATTTTAGTTGAGACTTAATTAACATTAATTAGATACAACAAAAACAGTTTCTCCATATTTTTCTCATTCTGTCAAATTTTTGGCATCCATACTCCATACCAGGGCTGACTCTCCAACACGTGAAAGACAGTTTTGCCTGGATCTCCCTCTCCATGACTGGAGACCCTTTGTCTGAGCCCCCTACCCCTCAGAATAGCCCCTCTCCACCCACCACCCCATCTGCCCCTGTTCCCTGTGAAGCTGGAAGGCAGAGAGCCTCCATTTACTAACCCTTTACTCTTTGGAAGACACTCCAGCGTTCTCTTTATTAGGTTCAAATTGAGTAGTTCTCAAAAATGAGAACTACTCACTTTTTAATTGACTCTCTTTAGTTTCTCATAAATGGAGTTACCAGAGAAATGTGTGCCATTTTTCTCTACATCAAATAAATATACAAACAAATGCATATCCTAAAACTAGGCATATTCTTCTTGCAGAAAAGCTATTTATGTTTTCAAATGTATGTATTCCTAAATTTTAATCTTAGAGTTTACATAAATCCATCCTTACCAGATGTGTTAGTAACATTTCCTAAATAAATAGGCCTTCTTTTTTAAAAAATAGGCTTCACATTTGGAGCATCCCTGGTGGCTCAGATGGTAAAGAATCTGCCTGAATGCAGGAGACTTAGGTTTGATCCCTGGGTTGGGAAGATCCCCTGGAGGAGGGCATGGTAACCCATACCAGTATTCTTGCCTGGAGAATTTCATGCACAGAGGAGCCTGGCAGGCTACAGTCCATGGGATCTCAAAAGAGTAGGACATGACTGAGCGACTTTCACTCTCACTTTCACTTTACATTTGGAAAATATTGATAACACCAAAAATTTTAAAACTCATCCAGGGGCTTCCCTGGTGGCTCTGTGGTAAAAAAAAAAAAAACCCACCTGCCAATGCAGGAGACCTGGGTTCGATCCCTGGGTTAGGAAGATTTCCCTGGAGAAGGAAATGGCAACCTAGTCCAGTATTCTTGTCTGGGAAATCCCATGGACAGAGGATCCCGGTGGGCTACAGTCCATGGGGTCTCAAAAGAGTCAGACATGACTTAGCAACTAAACAACAGCAACAACAAATGGAAGAGGCTACCCTAGATCTCCAGGAGCATATGCATTTTATTAACTTTCAACAATTCAAAACTGAATTTCAAAACCTATCTGAAATCAAAATTCCTGTACAGGAGATTGTGAGTCTAAGTTGCAGGCTCCCTTCTTTAACTTCCATTCCTTAGAGTCCTTGCCAGACTCTTCCTGTTTCCCTCCCACCTCACTAGATGTTCCCTCTCCATCACCTTTGCCCTAGTCTCCTCCTCCTCCCAGCCTCTCAGAGTTGGCACATTCTCAACCTTCCTCTATTGCCCCATGCCCTGGGTGACCTCGTTTAGTTCCAAGGCTTAGGATGTGTGGATGTCTTTGAAATCAGTATCTCTCCTCAGTGTTCCCTGAACATATTGTCCATTCAACACCTCCATTTGGATATCTAACAGAAATGTTAAGGTTCAGTTCAGTTCAGTTCAGTCGCTCAGTCATGTCCAACTCTTTGTGTCCCAGCATCAGAGTCTTCCAATGAGTCAACTCTTCGCGTGAGGTGGCCAAAGTACTGGAGTTTCAGCTTCAGCATCAGTCCAAAGAAATCCCAGGGCTGATCTCCTTCAGAATGGACTGGTTGAATCTCCTTGCAGTCTAAGGGACTCTCAAGAGTTTTCTTCAACACCACATTTCAAAAGCATCAATTCTTCCGTGCTCAGCTTTCTTCACAGTCCAATTCTCACATCCACACATGACCACTGGAAAAACCATAGCCTTGACTAGATGGACCTTTGTTGGCAAAATAATGTCTCTGCTTTTCAATAGGCTATCTAGGTTGGTCATAACTTTTCTTCCAGGGAGTAAGCGTCTTTTAATTTCATGGCTGCAATCACCATCTGCAGTGATTTTGGAGCCCCAAAAAATAAAGTCTGACACTATTTCCGAGAGGAGCTACCCCACGTCCAAGGCCAGGGGCCGTGGCCTGGAGGAGCAACCCCACCTCCAAGGAGCGGTGGCTGTGAGGGCGCAGGAGGGCCTAGAGGAGCCATTCCACATTCAAAGTCAGAAGGGGCGGTGGTGAGGAGATACCCCTCATCCAAGGTAAGAAGCAGGGGCTGCACTTTGCTGGAGCAGCCATAAAGAGATATCCCATGTCCAAGATAAGAGAAACCCAAGTAAGACGGTAGGTGTTGCAAGACGGCATTAGAGGGCAGACACACTGAAACCATACTCACAGAAAACTAGTCAATCTAATCACACTAGGACTACAGCCTTGTCTAACTCAATGAAACTAAGCCATGCCCGTGGGGCTACCGAAGATGGGCGGGTCATGGTGGAGAGGTCTGACAGAATGTGGTCCACTGGAGAAGGGAACGGCAAACCACTTCAGTATTCTTGCCTTGAGAACCCCATGAACAGTATGAACAGTATGTTAAGATTCAGTTCAGTTCAGTTCAGTTCAGTCGCTCAGTTGTGTCTGACTCTTTGCGACCCCATGAATTGCAGCACACCAGGCCTCCCTGTCCATCATCATCTCCCGGAGTTGACTCAAACTCAAGTCCATCGAGTTGGTGATGCCAACCAGCCATCTTATCTTCTGTCGTCCCCTTCTCTTTCTGCCCCCAATCCCTCCCAGCATCAGAGTCTTTTCCAATGAGTCAACTCTTTGCATGAGGTGGCCAAAGTACTGGAGTTTCAGCTTTAGCATCATTCCTTCCAGAGAACACCCAGGACCAATCTCCTTTAGAATGGACTGGTTGGATCTCCTTGCAGTCCAAGGGACTCTCAAGAGTCTTCTCCAACACCACAGTTCAAAAGCATCAATTCTTCGATGCTCAGCCTTCTTTATAGTCCAACTCTCATATCCATACATGACCACTGAAAAAACCGTAGCCTTGACTAGATGGACCTTTGTTGGCAGAGTAATGTCTCTGCTTTTGAATATGCTGTCTAGGTTGGTCACAGCTTTCCTTCCAAGGAGCAAGCATCTTTTAATTTCATGGCTGCAAGCACCATCTGCAGCGACTTTGGAGCCCAGAAAAATAATGTCAGCCACTGTTCCCAATGTTTCCCCATCTATTTGCCATGAAGTGATGTGACCAGATGCCATGATCTTAGTGTTCTGAATGTTGAGCTTTAAGCCAACTTTTTCACTCTCCTCTTTCACTTTCATCAAGAGGCTTTTTATTTCTTCTTCACTTTCTGCCATAAGGGTGACGTCATCTGCATATCTGAGGTTATTGATATTTCTCCCAAATCAAACTCTTGATATTCCTCCAAATTGTATTCCTTAACTAGTGTTTTCCATCTTAGTAATGGCACTTTCATTCACTCAGTTGTTGAGACACCAAACTTTGGCGTTATCTTTGACCCCTCTTACCATTCTTCATCATCCCACCCATTAGCAACTTCTGTTAC
Organism: Bos indicus x Bos taurus; assembly: GCF_003369695.1. Lineage (NCBI taxonomy): Eukaryota > Metazoa > Chordata > Mammalia > Artiodactyla > Bovidae > Bos > Bos indicus x Bos taurus. Next base: position 110,013,816 of record NC_040076.1, read on the forward strand.
CTCCACCTAGGAAATTTATACCAAATATATTCCAAATCTGGCCAATTGTCACCTCCTTTATGATGATGACCGAGAATGCTTTTCTAGACCTTTTCAAGGACCTTGTAATAGGTCTTTCTGCTTTCATTTTGCCCTGCCCCCTTCAACCTATTTTCCACACAGTAGTCAGAGTGATTCTCTAAAAATAAGTCATATCATGTCACTCCCTTGTTCAACATTGCCAGGTAGCTTTTCACCACACTTAGAAAACAATCCAAAGTCTTTTAAAATAATTATTTATTTTTGGTTGTACTGGTTCTTCACTGATGTGCATGGGCTCTCTCTAGTTGTAGTGAGCAAGGGCTACTCTCTAGTTGTGGAGCGAGGGCCTCTCATTGTGGTGGCTCCTCTTGTTGTGGAGCACAGGCTCTAGGGTGCCTGGGTTTTAGTAGCTGTGCACACAGACTCAGTAGCTGTGGCTCCTGGGCTTAGTTGCTCCATAGTATGTGGAATCTTACTGGATCATGGATTGAACCTGTGTCCTCTGCAATGGCAGGTGGGTTCTTATCCACTTTGCCACCAGGGAAGTCCAACAATCCAATGTCTTCGTTGTTTTTCAATTGCTAAATCTTGTCCGACTCTTTTCAACTCCATGGACTGCAGCACATCAGGCTCCTCTGTCTTCCACTGTCTCCTGGAGTTTGCTCAAATTCATGTCCATTGAGGTGGTGATGCTATCTAACCATCTCATCCTCTGTCACCCCCTTCTCCTTTTGCCTTCAGTCTTTCCCAGTGTCTTTTCCAATGAGTCGGCTCTTCGCATCGGGTGGCCAAAGTATTGGAGCTTTGGTTTCAACATCAGTCTCTCCAGTGAATATTCAGAGTTGATTTCCTTTAGGATTTACCGGTTTGATCTCCTTGCAGTCCAAGGGACTCTCAGAAGAGAAGCCAAAGTTGGAAGGTGTGCAAAGTCTTTAATGCCTTCAAAGACTCCACATGAATTGGCCCCTCCAACTTTGCTCCCTACCATGCCCTCCTTGCTCACTATGCTCCAGCAATGCTTGCTGACTTCCTTGTGGTTTCTCAAAGGTTCCCAGGGTGCTTCTTACCACAGGGCCTTTGCACTTCCTATTCACTCTATCTGGAATGCTCTTTTTCTTACTTCAGGTCTGCTTGAATATTATCTTCTCAGAGAGACCTCTGACCATCCCTTCGAATATAACACCTCATATATATGTATGTGTGTGTGTATATATATATTCTGCTGCTGCTGCTGCTGCTGCTAAGTCACTTCAGTCGTGTCCGACTCTGTGCGACCCCATAGATGGAAGCCCACTAGGCTCCTCTGTCTGTCCCTGGGATTCACCAGGCAAGAACACTGGAGTGGGTTGCCATTTCCTTCTCCAATGCATGAAAGTCAACAGTGAAAGTGAAGTCGCTCAGTCGTGCCCAACTCTTAGCGACCCCATGGACTGCAGCCTACCAGGCTCCTCCGTCCATGGGATTTTCCAGGCAAGAGTACTGGAGTGGGGTGCCATTGCCTTCTCCGATATATATATTCTACTTCAGTAGAAAAAGATTAAAAAACAAAAACAACCAGCTGTATTAGGCTGGATGTAGATTCTGTGGGTTCACTGAAGAGTATTCCTTTTGTTTGGACTTGAAGAATAAACAGAAATGTTTCAGGTACCTGTTACTAAAATTTAAGCTAGAATCTGCTTTGTTTTTATTTTAAAAATTTCTCTAATCTTAAAAAATATCTCATTAAGGTTCATATTCTGTTGTTTATTTGCTGTACTTACAACTTTCCTGTTTCTTCTTCTATAACTTTGTCCTTTATCCTTTCCTCTGCTTCCCTCTCTGTCAGGTCCTCTATATCATTTACTCTTATCCATTATTTTAAATTATTTTTAAAAATTAGTTTATTACACATAGTTAAAGATTAAAATAATACTATAACTTTATAATGAAATAAAGCACTTCTTCACACTTTCAGGTTCTGCCTCCCAGGAACAATCATTTTCAGGTTTTTAAGCTGTTTCTAATGATATTTATATCCATAGTCCTAAATAATGTTATTATACAGCTACCTCATGGTTTTCAATTTTGAAGTCATTATCTACTGATTTCATAGAATCAAAGATGAGGATTTAGCTTCCTTACAGTTGTTTCACCTTCCATTAGAAGATGTTTCTGCTCCCCTAGGAGAGGCTCCTATCACAATTTTATTGAAAAACCTTCCCAATTTCTACCACAATTTTTAGTCAAATCTATATTCCACCTTATATGATTATAGTATATAAGTATATGTACACCTCAGCCATGCAGTGTACTATGATTACACTTCCTTTCTTTCACAGTTCCCTTCTGGAGTTTATTATTATCCCATTATTTATCTGCTTAGTTTTCTAGGTGTTGATAACCAATTTTTCACCAAACCTACTTACAGAAGTGTAAATATCCTCTCAACACATTTAAGCACTCCATGTAATCTATCCATTCTCTTTTTTTTCCTCAGAGACATATTTCTAAAAATCTGCTATTCTTTTATTGAACTCAGTCTGGTTTTCTCCAAGTCTGTTACACTGCTGTCATCCTTGGATTTTTTCCCACCATCATCCTGGACCTGGGGATTCCCACTACCTCTCTCATGTGTGGAAATGCTCATTTCCTGATTCCTGTGTCTTCTCCTTTCTTAGTTTACTCCCTCATTGTGGAGCTTCCTGAGAAAGGCTGCAAGGGAAGTACCAGGAGGGGCGACCTCATCCAAGGTAAGGAGCAGCAGCTGCGCTTTGCTGGAGCAGCCATGAAGAGACACGCCAGGTCCAAGGTAAGAGAAACCCAAGTAAGATGGTAGGTGTTGCGGGAGGGCATCAGAGGGCAGACACACTGAAACCATAATCACAGAAAACTAGCCAATCTGATCACACAGACCACAGCCTTGTCTAACTCAATGAAACTAAGCCATGCCATGTGGGGCCACCCAAGACAGATGGGTCATGGTGGAGAGGTCTGACAGAATGTGGTCCACTGGAGAAGGGAATGGCAAACCACTTCAGTATTCTTGCCTTGAGAACCCCATAAACAGTATGAAAAGGCAAAATGATAGGATACTGAAAGAGGAACTCTCCAGGTCAGTAGGTGCCCAATATGCTACTGGAGATCAGTGGAGAAGTAACTCTAGAAAGAATGAAGGGATGGAGCCAAAGAAAAAAACAATACCCAGTTGTGGATGTGACTGGTGATAGAAGCAAGGTCCGATGCTGTAAAGAGCAATATTGCAGAGGAACCTGGAATGTTAGGTCCATGAATCAAGGCAAATTGGAAGTGGTCAAACAGGAGATGGCAAGAGTGAATGTTGACATTCTAGGAATCAGCGAACCAAAATGGACTGGAATGGGTGAATTTAACTCAGATGACCATTATATCTACTACTGTGGGCAGGAATCCCTTAGAAGAAATGGAGTAGCCATCATGGTCAACAGAAGATCTTGTTCGTTTCCAAGGCAAACCATTCAATATCATGGTGATTCGAGCCTATGACCCAACCAGTAATGCTGAAGAAGCTGAAGTTGAACGGTTCTATGAAGACCTACAAGACCTTTTAGAACTAATACCCAAAAAGATGTCCTTTTCATTATAGGGGACTGGAATGCAAAAGTAGGAAGTCAAGAAACACCTGGAGTAACAGGCAAATTTGACCTTGGAATATGGAATGAAGCAGGGCAAAGACTAATAGAGTTTCACCAAGAGAATGCACTGGTCATAGCAAACACCCTCTTCCAACACCACAAGAGAAGACTCTACACATGGACATCACCAGATGGTCAACACCGAAATCAGATTGATTATATTCTTTGCAGCCAAAGATGGAGAAGCTCTATATAGTCAGCAAAAACAAGACCGGGAGCTGACTGTGGTTCAGATCATGAACTCCTTATTGCCAAATTCAGACTTAAATTGAAGAAAAGTAGGGAACACTACTAGACCATTCAGGTATGACCTAAATCAAATCCCTTATGATTATACAGTGGAAGTGAGAAATAGATTTAAGGGACTAGATCTGATAGATAGAGTGCCTGATGAACTATGGATGGAGGTTTGTGACATTGTATAGGAGACAGGGATCAAGACCATCCCCATGGAAAAGAAATGCAAAAAAGCAAAATGGCTGTCTGAGGAGGCCTTACAAATAGCTGTGAAAAGAAGAGAAGTGAAAAGCAAAGGAGAAAAGGAAAGATAAGCATCAGAATGCAGAGTTCCAAAGAATAGCAAGGAGAGATAAGAAAGCCTCCCTCACATTTCATGGATATAATATCTTCTCTTTTGTCTCTAAGGATATGAATTATGCTCTTTTTTGACACTTTGTCTTCCCACATTGTTCTTTTTTTGCTTATTTGTTTGATCCTGATTCTGTCTTTCATATTAGAAGTGTTCCTCAAATGCTTGGTTATTCTTGGTTTTTGTGTTTAAAAATGAGTCTTCAAAATGTTACTGGAAACTCTGTGTGCCTACTAGGTAAGGGCTTGTTTACTGGTATATGTTTCATTGGACATGCATATAACTTTTAATTAAAAGTTATTTAGTGCCCAGAGGTACTAATAGTTGTTGATACCGAGAGGTATTTTCTTTTTTTAAACTTTCTTTAATCAATTAATCAGTGTCTTATAGTTTTTAGTGTATAAGTCTTTCAATTCATTGGTTAAGTTTATTCCCAAGCCAGAGGTATCTTCTTTTGAGCTAGCTCATTTTACCACAGAGGGCTCCTCCAATTTCCTGGGTATTGATATATAAGCTTGGTTGTCTGTGTTCTGGGAAGTGAGTGGGTGACAGGGACTGGGAGGTCTCACCCTGAAATATACAGACCTTCACTCTAGCTCTTGCCTTATATCCCGCTTTTGTGTATCCTCAGGTCCAAAGACTCTTGCATTCAGGTTTTCTAGAGTGTAAACCTTTAGGATCCTGCCAGGACGGTAGGTGGAGGCTGCCTGGGGTTGCAGAGGGCATCTAAGCATCTGTTTCCACCTTTAAAAACCATTCAAACAGCCCTGTTTTCAGATCTACACTTCTCTCCCACTTTGAGAGATATCTGTTGAGCCTTTCTAATGTGATTGGGTTTGCTCCTTTTTAGGATTCCATGCACTCCCACACTCTCCACATTATATTAGGTTTCAGTATCCATAGCCTGCTGATTACCTCTCATCCATATCTTACTTTCTGTTTTCCAAATTTTGGTCAACATTTTTTTCATCAAATGTCATCTCCTTTCTTGTTCTTTTTTCCTTATGTATTTATTCAATTTTAATTAATTTACTGTCATTTTAGGGTATTTGGGGATGGATGCAGAGATAAACATATGCAATTAATCATTCATGTTTAACCAAGAGCATTACCTTCTATTTTTGAATATCTTTCATCTTCATTAGATAGCTATAGGAAGTGGGAGAATTTAAAACTTCTGCTCCTTATGTTTTCCTTATCTATAGTTTTAAGTCAACAAAAATATTGAACTCTCTGTACTGGCTTTACTTTGATCTGTTTTTCACATTCTCCTTTTGGATCCAAGGCCCCAGACAGTGGAGCCACACTGTCTTGGTAGTGCTCAAGAGCTAGTGGAGCTCTTACTAGCTTATGGAGCTAGTAAGGAAGGAAAACTGGCAGCAAAAAGCATGGGATCTATTTTAAGCTGGTTTTAAATGATACTGTCCTGTTCTCTAACATATTATGTTTCTTTCCTGGCTTCTTATTTTTTTAAACTGTTCCAATTTTTGATGTCTGTGTCTTTTTCCTGTAAAGAATTTCAGGAGCCCCTTTTTTACATTTAAATTTCCCATTTAGTTTTACTTCCTATTTTTTCTCTTCTTATTGACCTGAACCTTTTGTTGCTTCACCTTCTTGACCCTCGTTTCTGTGGCAGCACTCCACTAATCCCTGCTCCATGGAGGAATATCCATTTTGCCCTTTTGAGGCTATGGCTTTCCTCCTATCCTTGAGAACTTTCTTTACACAATTAAAAACAAAGTTCTACCTATTTTCTGGCTTCCTGAATGAGAGTGGGGTTTTCCTCTCCTTAATTAGCTTTCTTATCAGACCATTAATTTATCTTCTTTCAAATGGGAATTTGTTCTCCACTTAAATGAGGCTGTTTTCCTCCAGAATCTGAGAAATTTCAAGTGTATGGAATGCATGGTCACAAAAAGTAGTACTTTTTACTTTACATGCTAACAACCTCAGTTCTCTCTGGCTCATAATTCCTATCACTTGTATTAATTCATTTCCAATTTAATAAGAATGTTCTGGACTTTAGCATTCTTAAACAGAGAAGCAGTCTTAATTATTTACTCTTATAGTTCAGTTGTAATTGTCTAACTTCTAGTGGGAAGTCTGCCCTCAGCCATGTCCCAAGATAACTTTACTTTTGCTACAATCCCTTTCTATTTCCCAGTAATGATCTACAATCATTTATATACCAACTCAGTATCGTATCTTTCCAAAATCTGCATGTAAAAAAATTTCACCTCTGAGTGGTTTCCTGTTACAACCAACAGGCAGGAAGAATTCCAAATGTAGCTGCTTTTGTGTGAAAAAGATATTCGTTCTTCACTTTTAGTCTAGCTTCTCTTGCCAAAGTTACCTTCAGAGGCCCTGAGTTGGCAAACTATAAAATGGCCCCCGGTTATCCCTGCCCTCTTGCTATTCACAGCCTTCTGCAACCCCTTTGAGTTGAGTGTGGCCTGGAGTTGTTGTTCCATCTCTAATGAATAGAATGCAGCAAAAGCAGCGGGATACCACTTCTGAGATTAAGTTAGAGAGACTGCAGCTTCTATCTTGGGCACCCTCTCTTGCACTCTCTCTTTCTTACTCGCTTGTTTTGCAAGAGACTAGCTGCCATGTTGCCAGGCTCTTCTATGGAAAAGTTCATGTTGGAAGGAAGTGAGGGGTTCTTCTCTTCCCCTTCTTCAGCCAACATTGAACTGAGGCTCTCAGCCCAACAACCATGAGGAAGTAAATCCTGTTGACAACTACAAAAGTGAGCTTGGAAGTCAACCTGCCCCCAGTTGAGCCTTTTTAATGAGACTGCAGCAGCTGACACCCTAACACCAACCTCATGAGAGGTACTGAGCAAGAGGCATCCAGCTAAGCCGTACATTCAGATCTCTGATACTCAGAAATAAATGTTCGCTGTTTGAAGCCACTGATTTTGATGACAATTTGTTATATAACAATTTGTTATATAACAATACATAACTAATACAAGTCCTATGGCCAGATTGTTAACTTTTAGTCTGTGTTTTTTACATGGGAAGTTTCTTTTAGGTCATTCTTGCCTCTGGATGTCACTTTAACTGCTCAACATAATATTTTCTCTAAATTCCTCTTTGAAAGCATGGGATGGCAGTTGTCAGTCATGTTCATAATTGCATATTGATGACTAGCACAGTGCCTGGCACTTGAATATAGGCACGGGCCTATTATATATTTCCTGGATTTGACCCTTTATAGTCTTGTTCTAGTTTATAAATTCCTAGAATAAATAAATGTCCTATGGCAACCCACTCCAGTGTTCTTGCCTGGAGAACCCCAGGGACGGGGGAGCCTGGTGGGCTGCCGTCTATGGGGTCGCACAGAGTCGGACACAACTGAAGAGATTTAGCAGCAGCTTAGCAGCAGTTTATAAATAACTCATCACTTTCCATATTGCCATTTCTTTGGGAGATTTAAGAGTTAGAAAACCTGCTGGTCTAGTTAATTTGGCTTTTCTCTCCTTTAACCTGCTGTCCCACCTCTAGAACTTCAACACTGCTGTCTTAGTTGAAGCATCACCTCTCTCCTTCTCCAGCAGAGCTGAGTCCATGTGTATGCTGGCTCTTCCCACTCCTGCCTGGACTGGAGGAGCAGCCCCCTTTTCCAAGGGAGGTTGTGGTGCTGTGTTCCAACAGGAGACATTCAATCACACAACACCCTAACCATCTGGTAGAGTAAGCATTAGTGTGTTTATTATTATTCTAAAAGTAACAGAGAGAGAGAGTGTGTGTGTGTGTGTGTGTATCCTGAAGATTTGAGTGCCAAGCCTTAGGTCACTTTGAAATTTAGAAGCAGAATCACTAAAATTCAAGTATCCTAAAAGAGGAAATATAGAAATTCATGGAGATGAAATTTAGAGATCCAAATCTAAGAAATTCAAATTTGAATCTTGGCTTCACCATGCTGGGTCATCTTAGAAATTTTTCAAACATCTTGAGTCAGTTTCTCATCTGTAACATGGAAGTAATTCCTACTTTAATAGGGTTTTTAGGTATTATTTTTGATCCAATATTTTGTTCATTCCACATTTTAACTTAAAATTTCTTTGGAATAGGTTCACTATGTCATAATTATAATGATGGTATAAACTTTGAATTTTGGTTGACAATTTACAAATAACAAGAAAACATGGTATATTTATTAATAATCAATATTACTACTAGCACTTTCCTTTTATTCATCTTTAAGACACCAATGAAACCAATAAATATTATTTATCACTAACATTCAGAATCTTGCTCCATTTGCCTTTATTTGTTATACTGTTATAAATAGGATCAAATATTCTAATATGACAATATTCTAATTCTTGGCTATTGGAAAATTGCCCCACTGTTTTAATAAGTTTGGGTTACTACAACAAAATACCAGAGGCTGCATAGTTCAAACAACAAATATTATTTCTCAAAGTTTTGGAGACTGTGAAGTTCAAGATCAAAGCGCCGACAGATTTGGTGTCTGGTAAGGACCCTGATTCAAAATGGCCATCCTCTTACTGTGTCCTCACATGGTGAAAGGGAAGAGGGAGCTTTCTCTCATAAGAGCACTAATTCCATTCAGGAGATTAGCTCATCTCTCAAGACACAATCACCTCTGACAGACCCATCTCCACACATCATACTAGTGATTATATTTAACATATGAATTTGGGAAGACATTCAGTCAGTAGCATCCACCATTTCTAAAATGGTCAGCAGTTCAGAAATAAGATTTTGTTAGGAAAACAAAATTAAAATCAAAATAAGTCTGTTGTTGTTGTGTTGTGTCCAACTCTTTACAACCCCATGGACTGTGTCCTGCCAGGCTCCTCTGCCCATGAGATTTCCTAGGCAAGAACTGAAGTGGGTTGCCATTTCCTTCTCCAGGGGATCTTCCTGGCCTAGGGATTAGACCTGGGTCTCCTGCATTGCAGGTGGATTCTTTACCACTAAGCCACCAAGGAAGCCCCAAATTAAGTATGTTGTTGTTCTGTCGCCTAGTCGTGTCTGACTCTTTGCAACTCCATGGACTGCAGCATGCCAGGCCTTCCTGTCCCTCACCATCTCCCAAAGTTTGCTGATGCCATGGACATGAACTTGTCTACTCCAGTTTAAATAAAACACTGCTGAAATAATTATGCATACACAGGAAAGAAGACCAATACATGTAGATTATCTTACAACTTTAGAATGACAGAAAAATAAAACCCTAAAGAATAACTGTATTTAAAATATACTGTCTAAAATATTAAACAGCAAATACTCTAAAAGTTTCTTTGGCAAAAATGTAATGTTTCAACAAATAAGACATAAATATATAAAGATTTCTAATCTTAGAGGTTTTAAATGGTCATTTGCAACACAGTAGAACTTGCCAAGGAAACCTTAGAGATTACATAGATAAATGTATTATTTATTTTACAGAAAAGGAAGCCAGGTCCAGAGAGGTTAAATGCCTGCCTAAGCTGAAACTCCAATATTTTGGCCACCTGATGTGAAGAGCTGACTCATTTGAAAAGACCCTGATGCTGGGAAAGATTGAGGGCAGGAGGAGAAGGGGACAACAGAGGATGAGATGGTTGGATGGCATCATCAATGCAATGGACATGGGTTTGGGTGAACTCTGGGAGTTGGTGATGGACAGGGAGGCCTGGCCTGCTGCAGTTTATGGGGTCGCAAAGAGTCGGACACGACTGAGCGACTGAACTGGACTGAACTGAACTGAACTGAAGTTAAGGACAGAGCCAGGATATGACCCCAGGTCTCTGACTAATAGTCCAGAACTTTCTGCATGACACCAAGCTACATTTCATGTCTTTGTTTGTTTATTTGTTGAAAGACCAGCACTCTTTCACTAACTGCACTGGTACCATCACCCGCTTCCTACCTCTTTCTGGGACTGGTTGAATCGCTCTATCAGTTGTGCTTGTGCCAGCATTACTCTTTCCAGTTCATCTGACTTCTTTTTCATTTCCTTCCTCAGGTCCTCTGAAACGGAACCATTACTGTCAATTTCCTTCTTCAGACGTGATTCAAATTCTACAACCAAATTTTTAAGGTTTTCAATTTCTTTCTCCTTTAACGCAGATTCCTCAGTATATTGAACATGGGATTCACGGAGTTTTTCTTCAAGAGCAGCGAGTTTTAGTCTTAGATCTTTAGTAGCAGCTTCGATTAAGTTGGATATCTGTAAGATAAGTCTTGCATTAGTTTATAGGTAATAGTCTCTAGGTATCCACAGAATTCTCTTGGTTTTAAGAGGTTTATTCTAAATAATTGGTGTTCTCTTCTGATCTGATTAAAACAAATCTTATGACACATATAGGCCTTCACAATTTTAAAAGTTAAGACTAAGATTTTATTTTTATCACCGAAAATGGAATTGCATTAATCACTTGAACATACTTTGAAATACCTAAATCTTTGTAACTGAACTGAACTACCAAGGACAATTCAAGTCTTGATCAAGTGCCTGTCTGGACTCATTTTAGGGTGACTTTGGGACCTGATGTTTGGGGATGCATGTAGGAGAGCATCATAGCTACAGTCAGTCAGTCAGTTCAGTCACTCAGTCCTGTCCAACTCTTTGTGACCCCATGGACTGCAGCATGCTGGGCCTCCCTGTCCATCACCAACTCCTGGAGTTTACTCAAACTCATGTCCATTGAGTTTGAGTAATTGAGATGCCATCCAACCATCTCATCCTCTGTCATCCCCTTCTTCTCCTGCCTTCAATCTTTCCCAGCATCAGGGTTTTTTCAAATGAGTTAGTTCTTCACATCAGGTGGCCAAAGTATTGGAGTTTCAGCTTCAGAATCAGTCCTTCCGATGAATATTCAGGACTGATTTCCTTTAGGATGGACTGATTGGATCTTCTTGCAGTCCAAGGGACTCTCAAGAGTTTTCTCCAACATCACAGTTCAAAAGCATCAATTCTTCAGTGCTACAGTCTACTCAAATCATACTAGTAAGGTTTCCTTTGATGTATTTTTTTTTTTCATCCTTGTATATGATGATTGAAGGTACTCTAGATACCACACCTTCTATAGTAGCCTTGCCCAATAGAACTTTCTTCAGTGACAGAATACATGAGCAAATTGGGAAAAGTCAGCAGTGGCCATAGGACTGGAAAATGTCAGTTTTCATTCCAGTTTCAAAGAAGGGCAATGCCAAAGAATGTTCAAACTACCATACAGTATGTGAACTGAGAACTTCCAGATGTACAAGCTGATTTAGAAAAGGCAGAGGAAGTAGAGATCAAATTGCCAACATTTGTTGGATTATAGAGAAAGAAAAGAAACCCCAGAAAAGTATCTACTTCTGCTTCATTGACTATGTTAAAGCCTTTGACTATGTGGATCACAACAAACTGGAAAATTCTTAAAAAAGATAGGAATACAAGACCACTTTACCTGCCTCCTGAGAAACCTGTATGTGGGTCAATAAACAACATATAGGACCAGATATGGAACAATGGACTGTTTCAAAATAGGGAAAGGAGTACCTCAAGGCTCTACATTGTCACCCTGCTTATTTAACTTATATACAGAGTATATCATGTGAAAGGTGGCCTGGATGAAGCACAAGCTGGAATCAAGACTGCTGGAGAAATATCAACAACCCCAGATATGCAGATGATACCACTCCAGTGGCAGAAAGTGAAGAGAAACTGAAGTGTTTCTTGATGAAGGTGAAAGAGGAGAGGGAAAAGCTGGCTTGAAACTCAATATTAAAAAAACTAAGATCATGGCATCTGGTCCCATCACTTCACAGTACATAGCTGGGGAAAAAATGGAAACAGTGACAGACTTTATTTTCTTGGGCTCCGAAAATCACTGCAGATGGTGACTGCAGCCATGAAATTACAAGATGCTTGCTCCTTGGAAGAAAAGCTATGACAAACCTGGACAGCATATTTAAAAGCAGAGGCATCACTTTGCTGACAAAGGTCCATATAATCAAAGCTATGGTTTTTCCAGGAATCATGTAGAGATGTGAGAGCTGTACCATAAAGAAGGCTGAGCCCTGAAGAACCTATGCTTTCGAACTGTGGTGCTAGAAAAGACTCTTGAGAGTCTCTTGGACAGCAAGGAGATGAAGCCAGTCAATCCTAAAGGAAATCAACCCTGAATATTCACTGGTGGGACTGATGTTGAAGCTGAAGCTCCAATACTTTAGCTACTTGATGAGAAAAGCTGACTCATTGGAAAAGACCCTGATGCTGGTTAAGACTGAAGCTGAAAGGAGAAGGGGGCGGCAGAGAATGAGATGATTAGATAGAGTCACCGACTCAATGGACATGAATTTGAATAGACTCCACGAAACAGTGAAGGACTGGGGAGCCTGGTGTGTTGCAGTCCATGGGGTTGCAAAGAGTCAGACACAACCTAGTGACTGAACAACAAGAAGAAATATTCTGCACTGTCTTATGTGGTAGCCACTACCCACATGTGACTATTGATAGTGGTGTACTGGTAAATACTTCCCTGATAGCTCAACTGGTAAAGAATCAGCCTGCAATGCAGGAGACCCTGGTTTGATTTCTGGGTCAGGAAGATCTGCTGGAGAAGGGATAGGCTACCTATTGTGGTACTCTTGGGCTTTCCTTGTGGCTCAGCTGGTAAAGAATCCACCCGCAATGTGGGAGACCTGGGTTTGATCCCTGCCCTGGAGAATTCCATGGACTATAAAGTCCATGGGGGTTGCAAAGAGTCAGACACGACTGCATTGGTAAATATTTAACAATGGACTCTCACACACACACACAGAAGTCAGATTTGTATTCAATTTCCATGATGTAAACACTCTCACCATGACCAATTCCAAGCTATGAAGGTGAAATCACTGATCACTAAACTGAGAAGAAATGTTAACAGTAGGCTCTCACTTGCTAGTATGGGCTATTGCACCCTTAAAATGTGGCAAACATGAGTGAGGAACTCAATTTTCAATTTTATTTAATTTTAATTAATTGATACTTAAGTAGGCACATAAGTTACTATATTAAACAATGCAGTTCTAGAGGATACCAGAATACTTTGAAAATATACTGCTTCTGAAGGTGGTACCTCCAGACAAAGAGAGGAAAGAACAACTTGAGAAACTTCTCAGTGTCACAGCATCTTTAGAAGGGAAAAGACTGCTTATTTTTCTCCTTAAAAAAGCAAAACAAATAACACAAAACATACCAAGAAGAGCAAAGCTGCTTCTGACAAAACATATCATTATTTATGCTACGGATATTGTCATATTATAAATATTAGTACAGCAAGAAATCAGCCCATGAAGAATCTGGAAAGCATTTACAGACTAAAGTTCCAAGGATTTTGTGAACCATTACTTAAGAGTTATGTACCCCAAATTTGTTTCAAATGTTAAATTTACATTAACAATAACTTTTACAAGAAATCTATTCACCACAGTTTTTATAAATTAATATTCCATTTTCTTCAATTAACCCAGGGAAGGAGAGGGTCACTCCTGGGTCTGAGCAGTAGTTTCCTTCATCCAGAGGAGAGCTGCCACTAAAACAGAGCAGGTTATCTTGGGAAGAGGAGGCTCACATGCTTTGATTTTTTAATAAGGGAGTCAACAGTAAAAAAAAAAATCAAGAGAATTCACTCACAAAATCTGGACTTAGGATTGCTCTTGAAAGACTGTAGCCCCGGCAAGTTGGGGCCTGCCTTTCAGCATTCCCCTGCTGATGGTCCTGGGCCACATGGGAGAGTAACTAACAGCAGTCACAGGGTGAGGGGAAAAGGGGAGTGGGGGCAGGAGCCGGGAAGTAAGGGCATGTCTAGGACAGAACTGTCCAGAAGAGGAGGAAAGGGCTTAGGTGAGCCGAGGCTACAACTCCCAGCGCATGCTCCGTTGTCCCATTGTCCCAAATAGGACTGCACTTATAAAACACAAATTCAGAGATTAAATTATTATTAAGAATTTCAAGACAGCATTTGCAGAGCATTAAACCTGCAAGGTTTGTATGGGGACCTGTGATACCACATTCATGTGGCTGGCCCTGCCTATTCACAGTGAGCTACTGAAAAAACTACCATATCCCCTGTACAACAAAGTGGAGGCCGTAAGTCTCATTTAATGCTAATTTACATAAACTCTTAATGAGTTTATTCAAAATATAACTTTACCAGTAGGCCTTGGTTAATATACGCACACAAAAGATACACACACACACACTCTACTTTCAAGTCTTATGAAAACAAGGGAACCTTGTCAAAACCTTATATTTTGTTTAGTATACGCTGTTAAAGAAATTATGGAAGTCTGATATTTAAAAAATATTTCCCCTTCATTCAAAACTAAAATTGAAAATATTTGAAACTAAAGGGGATAGACTTTAGTTGTTGGTAAAATTTAGTTATGTAAAATACATCATTATCTTTTGTTGGACATTTGAGGTATTAGAATATCTAACCATGTTAATTATTAGTTACATAATTTATGCTGTTTTAAAAATATGTTTATAAATAAATGTTTATTTAGTAGGAAAAATTCCATACATAGCTGGATTATATTCTTATGTAATTTATCTCAGTCATTCATTATGGAGAATAGCCAAATCATTCTATCTAAAAATAAGCTGTGATGACCATGAGGAAATCTATAGGAGTTAGAAATATAGTGTTGTCCTTAGGAGGAAATAACTAACATCTACAGTTTCAAATCCATTAAATAATGATGAGTACCATAATGACAGACCTTCATTTGTAGTTCTTCTTGTTCTTTCTTATACTTTTGGATTATTTCTCGGTGTTTTTCCTTTTCAATATCAAGTTCCAGTTTAGCTTCTTCCTTAAAGAGAAGAGCTTGCTCCTGAAATTCAACCAAATGTTGGGCTCTTTCCTTGGCAAATTCAGCTTCAATCTAGAAAATAGCATTTAACACACATATTATCATAAGTAAATTTAACACCATATAAGTAAATTAAGCCTATTTTCAGACTCATTTTTTTCTCCCAGGTTTGTTGATATAATTGACATATAGTACCATATAAGTTTAAGGTGTACACTATAAAGATTTCACTTACATATATCCTGAAGTTATTATCACAAAAGTTTACAGAACATCCATCATCTCATATAGATAACAAAATTAAAGAAATAGAACTTTTCCTTGTGATGAGAACTCTTAGGGTCTAATCATTTAAAAATTCTAATTCTAACATGAATTTTTAAATTCTAATGTTAAAAAAAATCTGATTCAGAACTTGGACCAGAGAAGTTGACCTTGGGTCAAATATCTTCAGATCTTCTAAGACTTTTAAGACCTGTAAAATGAGTAGAGAAGTTAAGACAATATAAGTTTTCAGAAATACTAAAAGCTTAGTCTTCTGTACATTTATAATGTAAACTCTGTCCTTTGCCAAGGAAAAAAAAAGAAAAAAAGATTTTGAGGCTCTCACACTAAGTTCTGTTGAAAACTCAAGAGTGGAAACAACATATAAATGCTGATTTTTTTTAAATGGGCCTTTCTTGATGGAGACCACAGACAGTTTTGGAGTCATAGATTATCATTTTAATGAGATTGAGGCCAGAAGGGTGATTGAAGGAAAACATAGTCAGTGATGCTTGAATCCATATTTCTACTCAGAACCACAATGCTGGAAGGGACCTTAAAAATCCCCTAGTTCATTTTCTCAAGCTTCCATGAATTGTGGAAGGATAAACAAAGGCTTTGGACTCAGAGTTTAAATCCTGGCTCTAAATCCTGGCTCTGCCACTCTAGCTGTGTGATCTTAAATTGTGACTGTAACCTCTCCCGGTGGGGTTATAACTGATTCCCTTGGGGGTTGTTATGAGGATTAAATGAGACGAAACATCTGTGTAAAGCTCTTGCAGGAGCAGGAATTCAATAGTCAGTGGAGATTACTTCTATACCCTGACTTCAATCTCTACCATGGAAACTGCACCAAATGATTATCTGCTCTATGCCTTGACACCACCAGAAACCATAACTCACTCCTTCCCCAGCAGGCACTTCCATTTTCAGACAGCGCTAAACATTAGGAAGCTTTTCCTTTAGTTGAGCCAACATCTCTCTCCCTGTGGTTTTTAGTCATTGGTTTTGGCTCTGCCTACTTGAGCAAGAGAGAACAAATCCATGAGTACTGGAGTCATTCACGCCTGGGAGTTTATCTAGTGGATTAGAGAAGGGATCCCAGTGACAGGTTGGCTCTAGATTTACATTGTGCCATTATAAATTATTTAGATTATAAATTCTAAGACCAAGTAAATGCAGATAACTTGGGAGAAAAACTGTCAAACCTGACTTACTGTGACTGTGATTCTCAAGCCAGTAAGAGAAGGAGCGAGGTCAACTTGAATTTCTCATGGGAAAACTAAAACTGGGAAACAGAAAGTTTGCTAAGGAACTTTGCAGGAAGCTCTTTAAATTACATAAAATGCAGACAGAAGACCAGCCTCAGTATGGGGTCAGTGGGGCTTATTGCACTGGTCATTTGCCTCAAGGCAAAGCATTTACGCTTATACTTACTGCACCGGAGTTGTTTTGGCTCTTTCAAAATAAATTTCTAGATTGTCTGGAGGAAAGAATACCGATAATCATTTAGGCACAGGACAGAATTGTTCAGATAGGTTGCTATCAGATTGTGAAAAGCAAGGAAAGCCTCAGGGCACTCAGAGAAAAAAGCAGATGTTCTTCAGAATTTCAGCTACTTTTGTTCTTGCCTTCTGGTAGCCATATAGATACATCATAGGTGTCTCAAACTGTCTGTACCATAGATCTTGACACAATCCCCCCACCTGTTCCTTCCTCAGTGCTCCCTATCTCAGGATGTGCACCACCGCCCATGGAGTTATTCAAGTCAGTAACTGGAGCAATTGCCTTTCACACTTCTCTCTCCTTTACCCTCCACACCTAATCCACCATCAAGCCCTGCTCATTTTGCCTCCAAAAGATACATTGAATCTATTGATTTCTCTGCACCAAGATCACCACCATACTTGTGGTCACCACCACCTCCTGACTGGCCTCCTTACTTCTACTCCTGCCTCTCTCCAACCCCTGATACACAGCAGAGTGTTCTTCACAAACTATACATTGAATTCTTTTATTCCCTCTTGCTGGCTTTTCACTGCATTATAAAATCCAAACTCCCATACATTATCTTCTACTAGAACACCACCAGCCCCTATGACACCTTTACAAGAATCAACAAAGCACATCTTCCTTAGATAAACACAGCCTTGGGCAGGGCATGGTGAGCAGAGCCCAGGCCTGGTTTCAGCTCCCTTCTCTCCCCTGGCCTGTGTATTATTCATGGCACAAGCAGGATACCACGTATGGCAGCCCTTGACTTCTCCAACCTGACTTTCAACCTGTATTTCCCATTTGACTACTGTGTTCTAGCCATGCTGGAATAGATATGTTAAGAACACATGAAAGGAGGAAATCAAATACAAAACATTCAGAAAACTTTGAGTTTACAGTCCACAAGATACGTTGACACTATTTTAAAAAAGAGAGTAAATAAACATTTTTTGAGAAGCTAAAGAAAAATTTGTGCTGAGGTACTAAAATGTCAAGTGTTCAAAAAATTTTGCTTGTGTAGTTAATTCATAGAGCCAAATAGCTATTTTAGGATAGAAAGACATCTTTCAAAATATGGACTCAAATTAAGAGAAGAAGAACGTGCACAAACAAGGTGGGACAGGACAAATTGTAAATTAGGTGACAGAAGGACTTGAGAAGAACTTTTAAAAACAGAAGTTATTTAAATTATGAGGAAAAGGTCAGTTAGCAAATCAGCAGAGTCCCTTGAAGATGAAACAAAGGATGCATTCAGGGAAGGAAAGGGGGTGGCTGACTGGTTGAGTGAGTAGAATGTTCTGTTCTACCTGATCCAGGAAGAAAGGGCTCTTTGCCCCTGAACTATTCCTTGGAATAAACAGGTATGGGTAAGGAGAGAGGAAAAAAGGAAGGAACTGACAGAGGGTGGGAAAGAAAAAGCACTACAGATAGAAAGGAGAAGAGTGATATACTGATTTCATTTTTAATTTGTACAACCTGAGAAAGAGAAGCAAAGGGATCTTCAGGTGGAACTTCTAAATATTTAAGGACACTGCAATGGCAAATCAAAAGCCATCTGAATGTGTTGACTGTAGCACAGAGAGATGACACTACCGGTTCCTTCAAGAACTGAAGAGTCTGAACAAAACGATGAGCCCACCAACAATGACTTGCTTAAGCTGGTATATTGTTATTGAGAAGATGAATTCATGCGAAATTGTCATGTTTATGTTTTCTACATGTTAATAACAGCTGTTTGTTTACAAAATCTTAGATGGCAGGACTCATGTTTATGAAAATTAAATAAATTAGGTGATGGTGCATACATAAAATATGAACTGCTTTCAGTTCAGTTCAGTTCAGTTCAGTCTCTCAGTCGTGTCCGACTCTTTGCAACCCCATGAATTGCAGCACGCCAGGCCTCCCTGTCCATCACCAACTCCCGGAGTTCACTCAAACTCATGTCCATTGAGTCGGTGATGCCATCCAGCCCTGGATGGGGGGATGACATCCTCTGTCGTCCCCTTCTCCTCCTGTCCCCAATCCCTCCCAGCATCAGGGTCTTTTCCAGTGAGTCAACTCTTCGCATGAGGTGGCCAAAGTATTGGAGTTTCAGCTTTAGCATCAGTCCTTCCAATGAACACCCAGGACTGATCTCCTTATATAATAGTAATTCTGATAATCTGAGGAAATTCTAATTAAAAAAAAAGCATGAATAAAAATATGAGCTCAGGAGTTAGAGAAAGTAAAATCAATTGTTGTCTGTGTACACATTCCAGATTTTAGTTCATCCATATCTTCCTCTAGCTCAACTGTCTCATTTCTGAAGGCCTTCTGAAGACTTCAAAGCATTCCTAGTGTATTGTTTTTTTAAATCCTTTTTTGTTTGTGTTGAAATGCATAATTAGTGTTTTATAATATTTGTTTCTAATGCTAATGTGCAAAATGCTATCTTTTCACTGTTTCCCAAGTGAGATATTTCTGGTTGATTCTGATATCATTTTCTGTTTGTAGGGAAAAAGCAAATTAGCCAAGATGGTGGTGGTCAGACTCTCTCACCATGTCCTTTCACTCTTGCCCCATGTTTTGTAAATAATGATTATATAACAGTTGAGCTCACTTATAGCACCACACATGCACATCACAAGGTACTCACTTGGCCACTGGCTACCTTTGTTCTGTAAGCATATATAAGCTCCACCTGAAAAAGCCCTTGCAGTTACGTTTTGGCTGCGTTATGGCGGTGAGGCTGTGTTATGGCTGTGACAGCTGGGTCAACCACAAGAGGAGAGAATACAGCGTATCTGCTGCTAGTGCTGCTGTGCCAGTCAGGGGAAAATAAATGTGTTTGCAATTCCTACGACTCCTTGTGTTTTCTTCCAGCTTCCCTGCTTGTGCCTTGCCTAGCATGGGTTCAATGAACATTGTGCACAGTAAGATACAGTGAGACACTGTTCATGGAGGCAGACACCATGTTACAACATAATCACTTATTACTTGATGATCCCTTTAAAACCAAGGAAATTTCAGATGTCATTTAGAAATCAGACCACTTGTTTATATTTGATGTACATTTATCATTAAACAAAATATTAATATACATCCTGAAAATGATTATGAATGAGTAAAAATTGCTCAGTCATGTTGGACTCTTTGCAACCTCATGGACTGTAGCCCGCCAGGCTCCTCCATCCATGGAATTTTCCAGGCAAGAATACTGGAGTGCGTTGCCATTCCCTTCTCCAGGGCGTCTTCCTGACGCAGGGATTGAACCCAGGTTTCTGGCATTGCAGACAGATTCTTTACCATCTGAGCCACCAGGGAAGCCAAAAATGATTGTACTATTTTCTAAAAGTTAGAAACAAATTGTAATTGAAAACTAGTATTTCAGATTATTTCTAAATTAACCACTGAATAACTATGTTATAAAAGTAGATGATTATTCAAACACTAGACTTTGTAATTAAAAATGCAAATGCTAAGGAATCAGACTAAGTATTGAAGTCCTGCCAAGAACCGAGGAAAACTGAGGACAGAGGAGAGAATGTTCACTGAGTACCTCATACAAGCTAGGTTGTATGGTATAGGGCTCTTTTCCTCTACTAACTCATTTAATTCCTACAACAATTCTGAAAGAATGTATAGTAATTATTGTTCCCACAGCATAGAGTAAGAAATAGGCTCAGAGAAATTTAGTATCTTCACCAAGATCTTAGAGCTGCCACGAGGTGGGGCAGGCTGTGCACTCAGATGTCTCTGGTGGACTCCGTAGCTCAGTGTGTTGAGTTTTCCCAGGCACCTTGTTTCCCCACACATTTACATGGCACAGTGGTTAAGGGAATGGAGTTGGTATTTATTTAGTTCAAAATATTGGGGTATTTTTCCCAGATAACTTTCTGTTAATGAATTCTAATTTAATTCCATTGTGGTTAGAGAAAATACTTCGTATGGCTTGAATTCTTTGTTGTTGTTGTTGTTCAGTCGTTCAGTTATGTCTGGACTGCAGCATGCCAGGCTTCCCTGTCCTTCATTGTCTCTCGGAGTTTATTCAAAGTCATGTCCAGTGAATTCTTTAACATTTGTTAAGACATTTATTCCCAGTATATGATCTACTTTAATAAATGTCCCATGCACACATGAGGAGAATGCATATTCTGCTGTTAAATGAAGAATTCTATATGTATCAAGTCATATTTGTTAATATTTCTTAAGAATAAACTATTTTACTATTTTCCATAGTATATATCCTTCATGGTTTTTCTGGGTATTGAGAGAGAGCTATTGACATCTCTGACCCTAAAGATTTGTCTATTTCTCCTTGCAGTTCTATCACTTTTTGCTTAATTTTTAAAGTTCTGTTTCTAGGTGAAAAAATGTTTAGGGTTAAATGTCCTCTTGGTGAACCAACCCCTTTATCATTATGAAATGACTTTCTTTATCTTTGGTAATATTCTAAATACTCTGGTTTCTTTCTCTGAACTCTATTTTGATTATAATGTAGCAACTCTAGCTTCTTTTTCAATCCATTACTTTTAGCCTTTTTGTTAAAATATTTCTTTATATAAAAATACATTTCTTATAGGCAACATATAGTAGAATCTTGCATTTTTATCCAACATGACAATCTGTCTTTTAATGGGGATATTTAGATGAGGGCTTGGCAAACTATGGCCCAAGACTAAACTTCAGCCATGCCCATTCATTTGCATATCATCTCTGGCTGCTTTTAAGCTACAGGGGCAGAGTGGAGTGGTTGCAACAGAGACTGTATGGTCCAGAAACCAAAAATATTTACTAATTGGACCTTTAATAGAAAAAGTTTGCTGATCTCTGGTTTAGAGCACTTATATTTAATTTGATTATTGATGTGACTAGCTTTAAATCTGTCTTGCTATGTGCTTTCTATTTGACCCATCTCATTGTTTTCCCCTCTTTTTCTGTCTTCTTTTGCATTATTTTAAAATTCAATTTCCAATCCTTTGCTAGTTTATTAGCTATAACTCTTTGTTCTTCTATTTTTGTAATTGGTTTAGAGTTTACAGAATATATTTTTAACTTTATGCAGTCTATCTTCTAGTGATATATCACTTTATATATTGTATAAGAATCTAAATATTCTCGCTACCAAAGCAACAAAGATAATTGTGTGAAGAATGTGTTAACTAATCTTATTGTGGTAATTATTTTGCTATATATATGTATGTATGTATGTGTGTGTGTGAGAGAGATCATCATGTTGTACATCATGAACTTACACAGTGTCACATGTCAGTTATATCTCTATAAAGCTGGGGGAAAGGGGGAGCTGTGGTGGTTTGGTTAGCGGATATAACTAGAATGAAAGGATCCCTTCCTCCTTTCCTTAGATCTTCTGCCATTGTTTCCTACTCACCAATCCCAATCAAGAGTTAGAGGGTCCAGGAACTACTACTCTCATCCATTCAATTCAGGCTTTGGGGATAGAAAGCAGGGTTTCAAGGGTGCAGAGTGGGCCTAGGGGGGCAAAATGAAAGGAATCTGATTCAACCCATGCAGCACGTGGAGAAATTCTCAGAGAGAAGGGTAATCTGCCAGGAAGATACCCCAGAAGGATCCACTGTACTTCCCAGCTCATTGTCAGTTTGCTCACCTGTTGCCCTATCTCTTGGCCCATCTCTTACCTGAGAACTTCAGGGGATATTTGTTTATATTTTCCTTTTTTGTAGTGATTCATTCTTCTCCTACTATCAGTCAATATGACTGAGTGGGATTCTGTCTTGCCAAGGATGAGCACGTGACCCAGGCCTGAGTGAACCAATATACCCAGTCTTGCCAGCTGTCATGGTTGGTCCAAGACTGAGCGCATGGTTCAGTTAGAATCTGACAGCCACAGTCAGTCTCTTGCTAAGAATGTAGAAAAGTGATGGGAAACATTGCTGCTCCCTTTTTGCCATCAGGAGGGACAACCCTGAGTCTGAAAAAGAAGCCAATCTGGCAGAAAACCAGCTTGAGAGCCCTGAATCCAGCTGTGCCTAAAGGTAGCTCACCACTGAACAGTTAAGACAGCCAATAAATTATATTCTCACTTAAAGAATCTTACAACAGCATACTTCATCTCTCCCTTCCAAGCTATTGTGGTATTGTCATATATTTTGCTTCTACATGCTATAGATGTCAAAATAGATTATTAGTTTTAAAAAACAGTCAATTATAAAGAAATTTAAATGATAAAAATATCATACTTATTCACATTGCTACCATTTCTGGTGTTCTGCATTCTTTTGTATAGATCCCTATTTCCATCTGGTATAATTTTCCTTCTGAATAAAGGACTTTTAACATTTCTTATAGTGTGGGTGTATTGGTGATACATTTTTTTCAGCTTTTTCATTCTGAATGACCTTTCTTTTACCCTCATGTTTTGAAAAATGTTTTCACTTTGTATAGAATTTCTAAGTTAGCAGCTCCCACTGCCACCCCCTCACCCCTGCCCAACCCTTCTTTCAGTACTTTCAGCCCCACTATGTTCTTGCTTACATTGTTTATGATTTTTAGAAAATCTGCTCTCATCCTTATCTTTGTTCCTCTATATATGTCTTTTATTTTCTAGTTGCTTTTAAGATTTTTTAATTGACATTTTTGAGCAACTGGATTATAATGTCTCTTGGTGTGCTTGAGCTTTATTGAGCTCCTTGAATCTGTGGGTTTATAGTTCTCATTAAACTTTAAGTTTTTAGCCACTATTGCTTCAAATATTTCTTCTGTCCTCTCTTTCCTGTCCTATGGGGAGTCCAATTATACATATATTAGGCCACTTGAATTTGTTTCACAGCTCACTGGTGCTCTTTGTTTGTTTGTTCTGAGTCTCTTTTATCTCATTGTATAGCTTCTATTGCTGTGTCTTCAGGTGCATTAAACTTTTCTTCTGGAATGTTTAATTTTCCATTAATCCCATCCAGTGTATTTTTCATTTCAGATATTGTAATTTTCATCTCTATAAATTCAGTTTAGATCTTTTTTATATCTTCTACAGCTCTTTTTAGCATGGTCAATTTTTCCTCTAGTTTTTGGACATAAAGAATACAGTTGTTATACCTGTTTTAATGTCCTTGTCTGATAATTCTAACATCTGTGTCTTTCTGAGTCAGTTTTTATTTGTTGATTTTTCTTTTCACTATGAGTTCTATTTTCCTATTCCCATGCATGGCAATTTTTTCATTGGCTGCATTGTGAATTTTGCTGGATATTTTTGTATTCTTATAAATAATCTTGAATTCTTTTCTGGGAGCAGTTAAGTTTCTTGGAATCAGCCTGATATTTTTTAAGGTCTTCCTTTTAAAATTTGTTAGGCAGGACCAGCTCAGCATTTAGTCCAGGGCTAATTATTCCCTACAATTCATGCAAGACCCTTCTGAGAACTTTACCCAGTCCCCTGTGAATTGTTGCCTTTCCAGTCTGGCTGGTGAGAACAGACATTATTATTGACCTCATGTAAGTATTTGGTACTCTTATCTCTAATCCTTTCAGATCCATCTCCCTGGCTCTAGGTAGTTTCCCCATATATATGCACGGGTCACATATACTTAATGGGGATTCTTTGCAGATATCCAACATTCTTTCTCTGGGCAGCTCTCTTCTGAGAATACTCAACTGTGAATTCTAGCCACATAGATCTCCCTGGACTCTTAGCAAAGTCTCCTCAACTCAGAATCTGCCAAACTCCACCTGGATTCCCACTCCCTTTACCATAGCCTTAAATCTATTTCAAGGTACTAAGTTAGAGTAATGATAAGGGTTACCTTGTCTGTCTCTTATCTCTAGGAATCACTGTCCTTCACTGCCTGATGTCCAGAGTCTTGAAACCATTGTTTTCTATCTTTTCTCCAGTGTTTTAGTTGTTTCAGAAAGGAAGGTAAATCTGGTTCCTACTAGTCCACCTAAGTCAAATACAGACATGTTGGACTTTGTGTTTAGCTCTCAGTTTTTGAAGGTGGAGGGGTTGTATCACTTCTCAATTCCTGGCTATATAAACTTGGCAAATTATCTAACTTCTCCGAGTCTTATTTTTTTCTATGTGCAAATGGGAATAATAATGTTAGAGTGATTAAGATTACATTGATGAAAAGCATTCAGCACAAGGCTTGACATATAGTAAACATGTTAATAATGGAGACTATATTTATTATCTAGATTAAGGGTTTAAATCAGATGATCTTTGCAGGCTATTCTGATCTAAAATCTTATGATTTTATTAATTCAATTTTGGAAATTATTAATATGTCGCACAATTTAAAAAATTAAAGTGTACCCTCAATATTCATTTTAGCCATACATTTATTATACATAAAGGAAAATTGATATTTTTAAAAGGACAACTTTATTCCTATAAAATTTTATTTTATAACTTGTTTCTTATAAATTTGATTAACAGTACACTGAAATACATTAGGAATTACTAGGTCATTTGTCTCTTCTATTTTAAAGAAGAATTTGAGATTTTCTTTGCCTCCCCCTTTAAAGTTGGAATTGATTATTTCTGGAAGTAAACTTGTTCTCCCATTCATTTAGTGAGGAAGTAAGGTTTTCTTTGTTTTAATTATTGGTTTCTACAAGCTGTATGTACTGCTTAAAATGAGATGATTAGTATAATTTAAAATGCCCCATAATGTGATGTTTTAGTAATAATCCAAAAAAATATTTGATTGGAATTTGTTTAGGGCACTACAAAGTGATAGGCAGTAAATGACCATCACTTATTGTAAGCAGTCTGGCTGTAGGACATTTTTTAATTACAACATTTTAACTGAAAAGTACCAACACTGCATTTGGAGCCAATTTAAAATGTTCAGCCTGCACATTAATTTGCTTTCTTCACATAAAAGCAATACTTGAAATAAACAAAAATCCATGACAATTAGTAAATACTCAGTTATTTTAAAATGTGCCATCCTTGTTGCATAGCAACTATTGATTCTATTATGTGCTTTTTACATACTCTAAAATAATTAAGCACAGACATAAATTGCTATCTACTTCTTTTTGAATGTTAAAAGCATTTAAGTTATGAAGTTTATTCTAATATGTGTATTATATATTTGTAAAGGGAACATTTCATTCCTACGCAAAGGCACAGTGACCCAAGAAAGAGATGACAATGTCATATTAGTGATTCTTCTTTCTCATGAGAGGACTTTCAGGGAACTTTTTATTCATAGTCTCGATAACTAACTCAGCCAAGGATAATTATCATTCATTGGCTTTACTGGTCTGGATCTTGATTTACTGCTAAACTAAATGATAAAATTTATTAACAAAAAGTCATGTCCTCTCAAAAAATGAAATATCCATTTATATTATAGAAAATTATATGAGCCAAATACATCTATGATGTAATTAATTTATTAGAAAGATATCCATGATCTTAATAAGAACTTAGAGAATCTTATATAGATTTATTTTCATCAACAAATTAACTTAGCATAAAGCAAGAGCATACACTTATATCAGATCAGATCAGTCGCTCAGTTGTGTTCGACTCTTTGCGACCCCATGAATCGCAGCACGCCAGGCCTCCCTGTACACTTATATGGTCAGATGCTAACACTAACTTGGTCTACGTGCTGTGGTTAGCACTTTAGGCACAGGGCACACTGAGCAACAGTACTAGACTGGATGATAAGTGTTGAGACTTCTCCAATGGATTAATATCTGAAGGATGTTGGTGATGTGTGATAATGGAGACGAGGAACTTATACATAAGCAAAGGCAGGAAAGTTCACTCTCTCAGTCGAAGAGGAACTAAGGAGTTTGAGGGAAAGATCTATGAATCTCTACAGACATTACTTCCATCAGTGAAATTTCTTTCTTTTTTAATGTCTATTTATTTACTTAGCTGTGTGGAGTGTTACTTGTGGCATGAGGGATCTTTTAGTTGTGGCATGCAAACTCTTAGTTGTAGCATGTGGGATCTAGTTCCCTAACCAGGGATCAAACCTGGGCCCCTGAATTGGGAGTGTGAAATCTTAGTCATTGGACTACCAGGGAAGTCTATCAGTGAAATTTCTGACTCACAAGATGAGACCAAAAAGAAAAGGATGAAATGTTTATAATATCTCTTTATACATATAGCCATGGCTTTCCAGGCAGCTCAACGGTAAAGAATCTGCCTGCCAATGCAGGAGATGCAGGTTCGATCCCTGGTTCGGGAAGATCCCCTGGCGGAGGAAATGACAACCCACTCCAGTATTATTGCCTGGAGAATCTCATGGACAGAGGAGTCTGGTGGGTTACAGTCCATGGGGTCACAAAGAGTCAGACATAACTGAGTGACTGAGCATGCACGCATACATATAGTCAAACTACCCTTCAAAGTGTTGTAATTTTCAGTCCCTTAAAGAGTATGAATGAAAGACTGTCTAATGACCTTCATCACAAGACAATACAGAAGCCGTAAAAAATTATCTCTCATTGCTTTAATTTGAACTTTTTAGATTTTTATTAAAGGTAGGCAGATCATCTTTTCACACATAAACATGGATTGATAAGGATATGGGAAGTGAATAGGAATAGATTAGCCAACTGAGTACACTGAGGCTAAAAATAATATTTAAAGAATTAAAGGGGTGTGGTCTTTAGAGAAGGAAGAGAAGAAAAAGCCTATGCCACAAAATAAAATAAGAATGAGATACATAGTCCATATTCTCACATTTTTACTGTTGCCCATATGGAACTGCTGTTGTAGTGATCATCTTTGTTATAGCCCGAGTGTGCTGCAACACATTCCCAAACAACAAGGGAAGGGAGATTGACATATACAGGGCCAGACTGGATATGACCAACTGTGTGAAGGCTGGAGACGAAAGTGACAAATTTAGAATTGACCTGAGCCAGCAACAACACCTAGAGGATTTCATTTGTAGATGACAGAGTGGGGGATTCCAGGTGGAGATGTTAGTTTGAAAGTGGCCACTGCTTGTTGCTTAGGGTTACAAGTTATGAGGTCTAGTCACCGAGGAGAAGAATCTAATGATAACCAAACAGTCTGTCAGGACTTCAGTCAAGTTATCTGAATTTCAGTAGCCAGCTCTAGTTCTGATGCACATGTGAGACATAATCAGAAAAACGAGACAGAAGGCTAGAGCTAGGATTAGGTACTGGTAGGGGAAGAGACACAGCTGGTTGCAAAGGTTTCAGCACAGTATGCATGATAAACCCGAGGGATCAGTCAAAAAATATCTGTAGTTTATAACAGGGAGATGATGTCTAGCCTTAATGACTAGAGCTGTGCAAGGCCTGAGAAAGCAGAGGCTAAGAATTTTAAAAGTATAATTTGTATTCTTTAAAGTTATGAAAGAAATATATATTCACTGCTGAAAATTTGAAAATATAGAAAACTCTGAAGACAAAAATCAATGAAAAAGTTTTTCATACTATAAAAGCAAACATTTTCTCTGTAAATAGTGAGCTAAATACTTACTTCACTGCCAAAAGTTCATAACTGAATATTTTTAAGTCATTTTTCATTCTCTTTTATTATCTTCTTAAAGGCAGGAACTGTAAGAATGAATTAATGTTCCCCTGTTTTTAAGGATATGGTCAAATGCAGATTCTGTCATTTTATGGGGAAAAACAGTAAATATTCAAAAGTAAAAATTAAGCTTTTACATGAGAATGAAAAGCTATCTTAAACTATTAAGGTTTCAAATTCTATTTTTACCTTTTAATTTCCTATTTGTCTAATATTTTGGAAAAAACATATGTCATAAGCATGTTTGATCTAGGAAGCTCCAGAAGGAACCAAAGGCGTGCATAGAAACAAAGAAACCTATTTGAAGTAGTCTGGCAAACGGACAGAATTTTTAAAAAGCAAATAAGACACATACTGCTGAAAGTCACATTTTCGTTACCTTCTCCCTCCAGTTATCATCGTTCAGCAGCTTCTGTCTAAGGGTTTCTTGCAGCTGCTCGATGCTTTTCTGATGTGAAATCAGCATCAACTCCCTGAAAACCGTAAACACAACAAATGAGTCAAGACACACCCATAACACTCTTCCTAAATTACAATTCCTGGCTCTAGAAATTATTTCACAACTCAATCTGTATATTCTTCCCCTTAGAAAAAAACATATGATATTTCATACCATTTTAACTGTTAATAGCAATTTTAAAACACTGGCAACAAGGTCAGGCTTAATTTTTGCTTAATAAGTATTATTATTTTTTTTATATGAAACAGTAACAACATATGTAGAGTCACAAATATAATAAAATACTATACATTGTGGTTCCAAAGTTTCTGATTAAATTCTGACACTAGACAATAGATAATATTTTGTTTCTTTAAAAAAGGAAAATATGCTGGGCTGTGCCACAAAATCAGCACATTTGTGGTTTCTGCTAGATTTATTTTTCTTTCATTTATCTCAAATGCTAATAGGAACAAACCAAATTAAGTAAAGGGTAATTAATGTCTGAGATGTAGCATAATACAAAACATAATAGAAAACAGGAGAGAAAACACAAAGAACATTTTAATCTTTTAATCCAGGTAATTGGCTCTTAAAGCTAAGTTTGTGACCCTCTGAGTGGAAGCAAGTGCGAGAGATTTATGAGAACAGTCACAGAGGTACTGAAATTAAGCCTTTAAATACTATACTTCAGTTCAGTCGCTCAGTCGTGTCCGACTCTTTGTGACTCCATGGACGGCAGCACACCAGGCTTCCCTGTCCATCACCAGCTCCTGGAGCTTGCCCAAACTCATGTCCATCGTGTTGGTGATGCCATCTAGCCATCTCATCCCCTGTCGTCCCCTTCTCCTCCTGTCTTAAATCTTTCCCAGAATCAGGGTCCTTTCTAATGACTCAGTTCTTCACATCAGGTGGCTGAAGTATTGGAGTTTCAGCTTCAGCATCAGTCCTTCCAATGAATATTCAGGACTGATTTCCTTTAGGATGGACTGGTTGGATCTCCTTGCAGTCCAAGGGACTCTCAAGAGTCTTCTCAAAACCTGTGGCGGATTCATTTTGATATTTGGCAAAAGTAATACAATTATGTAAAGTTTAAAAATAAAATAAAATTAAAAAAAAAAGCATCAATTCTTTGGCACTCAGCTTTCTTTATAGTCCAACTCTCACATCCACACATGACTACTGGGTAAACCATAGCTTTGACTAGATGGACCTTTGTTGGCAAAGTAATGTCTCAGCTTTTTAATATGCTGTCTAGGTAGGTCATAGCTTTGCTTCCAAGAAGAAAGTGTGCTTTTAATTTCATGGCTGCAGTCACCATCTGCAGTGATTTGGAGCCCCAAAGAATAAAATCTCTCACTGTTTCCATTGTTTACACACCTATTTGCCATGAAGTAATGGGGAAACAGTGGAAACAGTGTCAGGCTTTATTTTTTTGGGCTCCAAGATCACTGCAGATGGTGACTGCACCCATGATTTTAAAAGACACTTACTCCTTGGAAGGAAAGCTATGACCAACCTAGACAGCATATTCAAAAGCAGAGACATTACTTTGCCAACAAAGGTCCGTCTAGTCAAGGCTATGGTTTTTCCAGTGGTCATGTATGGATGTGAGAGTTGGACTATAAAGAAAGCTGAGCACCAAAGAATTGATGCTTTTGAACTGAGGTGTTGGAGAAGACTCTTGAGAGTCCCTTGGACTGCAAGGAGATCCAATCAGTCCATCCTAAAGGAGATCAGTCCTGGGTGTTCATTGGAAGGACTGATGCTAAAGCTGAAACTCCAATACTTTGGTCACCTCATGCGAAGAGTTGACTCATCTGAAAAGACCCTGATGCTGGGAGGGACTGGGGGCAGGAGGAGAAGGGGACAACAGAGGATGAGATGGCTGGATGGCATCACCAACTCGATGGACATGAGTTTGGGTAAACTCCGGAAGTTGGTGATGGACAGGGAGGCCTGGCATGCTGCGATTCATGGGGTCGCAGAGTCGGACACAACTGAGCAACTGAACTGAACTGAACTGAACTGCTGGGACCAGATGCCATGATCTTAGTTTTTTGAACATTGAGTTTTAAGCCAGTTTTTTCACTCTCCTCTTTCGCTTTCATCAAGAGGCTCTTTTGTTCTTCTTTGGTTTCTGCCATAAGGGTGGTGTTATCTGCATATCTGAGGTTATTGATATTTCTCCTGGCAATTTTGATTCTAGCTTGTGCTTCATGCAGTCCAGCATTTCACATGATGTACTCTGCATATAAGTTAAATACGCAGGGTCACAATATACAACCTTGACATACTCCTTTCCCGATCTGGAACCAGTCTGTTGTTCCATGTCCAGTTCTAACTGTTGCTTCTTGACCTGCATACAGATTTCTCAGGGGGCAGGTCAGGTGGTCTGGTATTCCCATCTCTTTAAGAATTTTCCACAGTTTGTTGTGATTCACGCAGTCTTTGGCATAGTCAATAAAGCAAAGTAGATGTTTTTGTGGAACTCTCTTGTTTTTTTGATGATCCAGCCCCACTGTGGCTCAGCTGGTAAAGAATCTACCCACAGTGCAGGAGACCTGGGTTCAATTCCTGGGTTGGGAAGATCCCCGGAGAAAGGAAAGGCTACTCACTCCCAGTATTTAATACTACACCACAAGTTGTGGCAAAAGCATGCCTTTCAGTCAGGGAGACCCACACCCCCTTCTATAATCACCATAACCTTTCTTATTTTCTGTGTAAGTGATTCTTCTCCATTGCTTATTCCTCTTTCTAATCCCTTTGCTTTTCATCATCATCCTCTTTCTCAGATTTGTGACTTTCATTTATAACTTCCTGTTAAACATCTCCACTCTGATGAGCCATTAACACTAAAGAGTCCACATGTCAAAAAAGAAATTCAACTTCATCTTCCACAATGTTGCCTTTCTTTTGGACTCTGAAAGCTTCAACAATCAAAATCTTTAGCAAGAAATCCCTGAGTCATCGCTGACTCTTCCTTCTTCTTGTTTTACCGCATCCATTCAGTGTGTATGTGTGTGTGTGTGTTAGCTGCTCAGTCACATCTGACTCTTTGCAACGCCATGGACTATAACCCACCAGGCTACCCTGCCCATGGGATTCTCCAGGCAAGAATACTGGAGTGGGTAGCCATTCCCTTCTCCAGGGATCTTCCTGACCCAGGGATTGAATCCCAGTCTCCTGCACTGCAGGCAGACTCTTTACCATCTGAGCCACCAGGGAAGCCCTTCCATTCAGTAACAAGTTCTATGTATTCTGCTCCTTGGTGTACCTCAAACTATTTCCTCCCTTCCTTTATGACTACCAACAGTTAAGGTTATTGACTTCATTTCCCACCTAGAGTATTGTGATAGATTGTCAATCTATTGCTTGATCTCTATTCTTGCCTCACTCTTAGAATATTGTTAAACATTTTTTAATAAAAATAGTGCCTACATTTCTGGGCTAGAAAATTTTGAGGTCACAAAGGCAGCTGGACTTGGTAACCAGGATTACAAATATTATTCAAGTGATGATGATTGAAAAGGATAAAACTCCTTAGACTTCTTTTTAGAAATGTGTCAGACTAGGTACCTTGACAACTTTTCTACTGAAAATAAGTAAATGTTTTTTCACTTATTAAAAAAAAAGTCTTAAAATTCATTAGTGACCTGGACAAAAAGTTAGGAAGATGAAGGACACACAAATCAAGAAAAGAACAGGAAAAGGTTATCAGTGGAAAACTAGTGAAATTTGAATAAAGTCTGTAGGTTAGTTAATTGTATTATACCCATATTAGTTTCTTAGTTTTTACAGATGTGCCATGGTTATAAAAAATGGGACCAGGAAAGAAATCCTTTTACTGTCTTTGTTAACTTTTCTGTAAATACAAAATTACTCTAAATTTCATTAAAAAAAAAATGAAGTGAAAGGAATAACTCCAACAATAAGTTGAGAATTAAAGCCAACTCTCACTTTGAAAGTACTTTCCAAATATGATGTACTTGAGCCTTAAATTTCATAGCCATGAAGGGCACTGGAGTCAGGAGAGAAAGGAAGAGCTTGAGAGGAAACTTATCTGCATAAAATTGTATCTCAAAGAGCAACATATGCAGTATGTCATTTCTGTCATACTGTATGTCAGAATATGAAATTCACACCCAGTATGTACAAAATACAAATAACATCTCCTGTCAAGGAACAAAACCCAAATTTCTAGCTTGAATTTTGGTGCTAGATGGAGGGGAAAATACAAATCTCTCGCAAGAATTTGTAAATGCAAGCCAATACCAATGCAGGTTTTTATCCTGAACTCACACTACCTGAGTGTCCCAAAAAGCTTCAAATTGAGGAGATATCATAAAATGATGCTAAGATAACCTTGCTTCCAGATGCCTGGTAGGAAAAACACCAACATTTTGGGGAGAAACCAACTTAAATCTGAAACTCAAAGAATTCTTACAGACTAAAATTCAAGACCCATGAGATCATAATTTTAAAACTCACAAATTTATTTTTTAAAAAGCCAGTAAAAGGAGATCAGCCCTGGGTGTTCTTTAGAAGGAATGATGCTAAAGCTGAAACTCCAGTACTTTGGCCACCTCATGCGAAGAGTTGACTCATTGGAAAAGACTCTGATGCTGGGAGGGACTGGGGGTAGAAGGAGAAGGGGACGACAGAGGATGAGATGGCTGGATGGCATCACTGACTCGATGGACGTGACTCTGAGTGAACTCTGGGAGTTGGTGATGGACAGGGAGCCCTGGTGTGCTGCAATTCATGGGGTCGCAAAGAGTCAGACACGACTGAGCAACTGAACTGAACTGAAGAGGAAGGATGAGCAGACACAAATGATAGCGTAATCAGAGTCACAAATTCTAAAGTATTTTCAGGTATAGAATATAAAATAAGGATATTCAGTATGTTAGAAGAAATGAAAGATTAACTTAAATGACTAATGAAATCTGAAAAGAACCAATTGAATTTGTAGAAATAAAACATAATAATTGAGATGAAAAACACAGTAGATAATCCTATAACAGATTACTCACAGTTAATAAATGAAGTAATAAGCTGAAAAAGAGATTCAAAAAATTATACACGGTGCAGTACAGGAAGTACATCATGTGAAATGCCGGGCTAGATGAAGCACAAGCTGAAATCAAGATTGCTGGGAGAAATATCAATAACCTCAGATATGCAGATGACACCACCCTTGTGGCAGAAAGCAAAGAGGAACTGGGGAATGTCTTGATGAAAGTGAAAAGAGGAGAGTGAAAAAGCTGACTTAAAACTCAACATTCAGAAAACTAAGATTATGGCATCTGGTCCCATCACTTCATGGCAAATAGATGTGGCAACAATGGAAACAGTGAGAGACTTTATTTTTCTGGGCTCCAAAATCACTACAGATGGTGACTGCAGCCATGAAATTAAAAGACGCTTACTCCTTGGAAGGAAAGTTATGACCAACCTAGATAGCATATTCAAAAGCAGAGACATTACTTTGCCAACAAAGGTTCGTCTAGTCAAGGCTATGGTTTTTCCTGTGGTCATGTATGGATGTGAGAGTTGGACTATAAAAAAAGCTGAGCATTGAAGAATTGATGCTTTTGAACTGTGGTGTTTGAGAAGACTCTTGAGAGTCCCTTGGACTCCAAGAAGATCCAACCAGTCCATCAGGAAATCAGTCCTGAATATTCATTGGAAGGACTGATGCTGAAGCTGAAACTCCAATACTTTGGCCACCTGATGTAAGAACTGACTCATTGGAAAAGACCCTGATGCTGGGAAAGATTGAAGGCAGGAGGAGAAGGGGCTGACAGAGGATGAGATGGTTGGATGACATCACCGACTCAATGGACATAAGTTTGAGCAAGGTCCACGAGCTGGTGATGGACAGGGAAGCCTGGCATGCTGCAATTCATGGGGTCGCAAAGAGTCAGACACGACTGAGTGATTGAACTGAACTGAGTACAGGAAGTAAAAAATATGTAAAATAAAAAAGAGCTTGATATGTGGAGGACAGAGTGAAAAGATCTAATATTTATCTATTTTTAATTTCAGAAGCAAAAGAAAGAGAAAGGGAGAGGAAGGACATTACAACAAACTAGGGAGCCCAAAGGATTCCAAGCAAGATAAATAAAAATAAATCTCATACATGGGACCTGGTAGTGAAAATGAAGAATACTGAAGTTAAAGAGACATCAAAAGAAGATGGAGAGGAAACAAAACATTATCTTCAAAGGAACTCAAACATA
The DNA here is from genome assembly GCF_003369695.1 of Bos indicus x Bos taurus. NCBI lineage: Eukaryota > Metazoa > Chordata > Mammalia > Artiodactyla > Bovidae > Bos > Bos indicus x Bos taurus. Next base: position 110,048,814 of record NC_040076.1, read on the forward strand.
TTGAAAGCTTACTCTTCAGTAAAAATAAGGAAGGACAAAGACAACAACATTAAAAATCCCATGAGAAAATAACCATCAACCTGAAGTTGGGTACCCAGTAAAACTATCTTTCAGAAAGAGGCTGAAATAAAATATGCTCAGAAAAATAAAATCTTGTGTTTACTGATGGTTAAAGGACTGCTAAAAAATATGCTTTGCAGGAAGGAATATGATTTCAGAAGGAAAGGCAGATGATCAAGAAAAAATGGTGAGCAAAGGAACTGGCAAACATACAGGCAGGGAGGGCTTCTTGTGTGTGTGATCAGGATAGTTGTATAGGGCCTATACTCTGAAGGAGACTGCACTTCAGGTTTAATGCTCTGTGGTCACCATTGAGAAGTTAACTTTATCTTTGAATCTGTGCTTTGTAAGTGAGGTCTGATAGGACAGTCAGGCATGTACTAGGGGCTTGGAATCTTGGCTCACACATAGTCCCACCTCCTGCCATCCTCTGCTTCTAGTGAGAATGCAGGCCTGGGCACAGGCAGGGGAGGGTTGGGTCTGCTAACTGTGTCCCGTTTGCTGAGTCTGGGGCAGGTCCCTGGTGCCTGTGAGAGCCTGCATCCATGCTGGGATTTCTCTGTGCCCAAGGGAGCATGAGATTCAATAACAAATAAACAAAAAAAGACCATGACCAGTTGAGAGAGAGAAGATGGTGAAGGAAAGGAAAAGTTCCTTTGTCTTTTTTTGAAGAGGCTCCACATTTTCATATTGTGCTGGACCTTGAAAATTATGTAGAGACTCTGTATGTAGGTCCTTCTAAATAAATATCACCTGTATAAAAAATTGGTTTTGACTGCATATAATTAGTGGGGCTATCAAAAGATCAGAAGTAGAACACTAAACAAAAATGTAGAATGTATGTCAGGATGGCAACTATCAGAGCTCAAGTGTTATTCAAGAGAAGTTTGAGATATTCAAGAGAAGTTTGCATTATTCAGGATACATTAATTTTGCACTTCATTAAGTATGCATGGTAAAAATCTCAAAAATAACCACTAAAAGAATAGAATATGCCACTAGAAGAAGATGCACTAAGAACATAAAAGAAACTCTAACAATACTGCCCCTGTCCAAGGCCCAAAAGGAGAAAAGAGTGCAGAAAAAGAGGGAGAAATAGAAAGCTTAGAGTAACAATCATAATAATGGCAAATAAACTAAACTCATGAGTTAAAAGACAGAAACAGGCTCGATAAATACAAACTCTAGCAATAGACTCTTTGTAAAAGACATTCCTAAAACATAAGGACATGAAAAGATTTCTAACAGGGAAATATTAAAGAAAAAGAAGTATGCAACTATATTAATATCAGACAAAATAGACTTTAAGACAAAAGTTCATTACTCTGGGCTGATAATACTAACAGGATAATTCACTATGAATATTCTAAACTTATAGCACCTACTAAAATACCCTCAAAATATATAAAGCAAAACTTTTTGGAACTTAAAGGAAACACTGTCAAACCCACACCATAGCTGCAGAATTAAACATAGCTTCCTTAGTTATAGTAAGTCAATCTGGGACCAATGTATAAGGCATGGAAGTGTACACTGCACAACTCTAGGCTGTTATGTGAATGGTCCTCCTGTAATATCTACTGTAGCAACCTATGGTCAACCAGACAAATAATTCAGTAAAAATTATAGAGGACTTAATGCAAATATTGAATGGTTTGCCTTGGAAACGAATAGAGATCATTCTGTTATTTTTTAGGTTGCATCCAAGTACTGCATTTCGGACTCTTGTTGACCACGATGGCTACTTCATTTCTTCTAAGGCATTCCTGCCCGCAGTAGTAGATATAATGGTCATCTGACTTAAATTCACCCATTCCAGTCCATTTTAGTTCGCTGATACCTAGAATGTCGACGTTCACTCTTGTCATCTCGTTTGACCACTTCCAATTTGCCTTGATTCATGGACCTGACACTCCAGGCTCCTATGCAATATTGCTCTTTACAGCATCAGACCTTGCTTCTATCACCAGTCACATCCACAACTGGGTACTGTTTTTGCTTTGGCTCCATCCCTTCTTTCTGGAGTTATTTCTCCACTGATCTCCAGTAGCATATTGGGCACCTACTGACCTGGGGAGTTCCTCTTTCAGTATCTTATCATTTTGCCTTTTCATACTGTTCATGGGATTCTCACGGCAAGAATACTGAAGTAGTTCACCATTCCCTTCTCCAGTGGACCACATTCTGTCAGACCTCTCTACCATGGCCTGCCCGTCTTGGGTGGCCCCACGGGCATGGCTTAGTTTCATTGAGTTAGACAAGGCTGTGGTCCTAGTGTGATTAGATTGACTAGTTTTCTGTGATTATGGTGTGATCACTCACCTAGAGCCAGACATCTTGGAACGCGAAGTCAAGTGGGCCTTAGAAAGCATCACTATGAACAAAGCTAGTGGAAGTGATGGAATTCCAGTTGAGCTATTTCAGATCCTGGAAGATGATGCTGTGAAAGTGTTGCACTCAATATGACAGCAAATTTGGAAAACTCAGCAGTGGCCACAGGACTGGAAAAGGTCAGTTTTCATTCCAATCCCAAAGAAAGGCAATGCCAAAGAATGCTCAAACTACCACACAATTTCATTCATCTCACACGCTAGTAAAGTAATGCTCAAAATTCTCCAAGCCAAGCTTCAGCAATACGTGAACCATGAACTTCCAGATGTTCATGCTGGTTTTACAAAAGGCAAAGGAACCAGAGATCAAATAGCCAACATCAGCTGGATCATGGAAAAAGCAAGAGAGTTCCAGAAAAACATATATTTCTGCTTTATTGACTATGCCAAAGCCTTTGACTGTGTGGATCACAATAAACTGTGAAAAATTCTTCAAGAGATGGGAATACCAGACCACCTGACCTGCCTCTTGAGAAATCTGTATGCAGGTCACGAAGCAACAGTTAGAACTGGACATGGAACAACAGACTGGTTCCAAATAGGAAAAGGAGTACGTCAAGGCTGTATATTGTCACCCTGCTTATTTAACTTCTATGCAGAGTACATCATGAGAAATGCTGGACTGGAAGACACACAAGCTGGAATCAAGATTGCTAGGAGAAATATCAATAACCTCAAATATGCAGATGACACCATCCTTATGGCACAAAGTGAAGAGGAACTAAAAAGCCTTCTGATGAAAGTGAAAGAGGAGAGTGAAAAAGTTGGCTTAAAGCTCAACATTCAGAAAACGAAGATCATGGCATCTGGTCCCATCACTTCATGGGAAATACATGGGGAAACAGTGGAAACGGTGTCAGACTTTATTTTGGGGGGCTCCAAAATCACTGCAGATGGTGAGTGCAGCCATGAAATTAAAAGACTCTTACTCCTTGGAAGGAAAGTTATGACCAACCTAGATAGCATATTGAAAAGAAGAGACATTACCTTGCCAACAAAGGTCCATCTAGTCAAGGCTCTGGTTTTTCTAGTGGTAATGTATGGATGTGAGAGTTGGACTGTGAAGAAGACTGAGCGCTGAAGAGTTGATGCTTTTGAACTGTGGTGTTGGAGAAGACTCCTGAGAGTCCCTTGGACTGCAAGGAGATTCAACCAGTCCATTCTAAAGGAGATCAGCCCTGAGTGTTCTTTGGAAGGACTGATGCTGAAGCTGAAACTCCAGTACTTTGGCCACCTCACGAGAAGAGTTGACTCATTGGAAAAGACTCTGATGCTGGGAGGGATTGGGGGCAGGAGGAGAAGGGAACAACAGAGGATGAGATGGCTGGATGGCATCACCAACTCGATGGACGTGAGTTTGAGTGAACTCCGGGAGTTTGTGATGGACAGGGAGGCCTGGCATGCTGCGATTCATGGGGTCACAAAGAGTCGGACACAACTGAGCAACTGAAATGAACTGAACTGAACTAATGCAAATAAGATAATTTCAGGGATATTGATTTAATATTCCCAATTAGTGGGAAAATATATAAATATTTTTCAGTTTACATGGAATTGACCACACACTAGGCCAGAACATAAATTGCAACAAATTTTAAATAACTGTTAAATACTATAAACCTGTATAGTCCAAAATGGTAGCCACTAGTCATATGTAGCTTCCAGGCAATTAAAGTAATACTTGTCCAAATTAGAATGTGCTATAAATGTAAAATACACAGCAGATTTGAAAACTCAAAAAAATCTGAAATGTCTGATCATTTTAATAAATGATTAGATATTTAAATAATAGTTTGGATATACTGGGTTAACTAAAATATATTAAGATAAATTTTACCTGTTTATTTTTACTCTTTTAATGTGGCAATTAAATTTGTAAAAATTACATATGTGGCTCACATTATACCTCTACTGAACAGCACTGTGATAATCTATATTCTCTGAATACAAGAAATATCAGTAAGAAAAGATAAATATCTCCATGTATTTGGAAATTAAAAAAAAAATGTGTTTCTGATTAACTCTTGGATCAAATGAAAAATCATAATTTACATTTAAAATACTTAGAATTGAATAATAGTGAAATTTCTACACATCAAAAGTTATGAAATATAGCTAAAGCAAAAAAGATAAGTAAATTGTGGTATACTTTAGAACATAATGCAGATGAAGAAATGAAGATTTTCAGCTACATGTAACATCATGGACAAAAATCCCAGGGACATATCTTGAGCACAAAGAGTAAATCACTGAGTAATGCATATAGTATAATTTTATTTCCATGAAGACAAAATATATGCAAAATCTTTTTCTTTGGAATACAGACATACTCAGTTAAATTACATGCATGCATGCTCAGTTGTGTCCGACTTTGCAACTCCATGGATTATAGCACACCAGGGCTCTTGTTCATGGAGTTTTCTAGGCAAGAATACTGGAGTGGGTTGACATTTTGTTCTCCAGGGGATCTTCCAAGACCCAGGGATTGAACCCATGTCTCCTGCATCCCCAAACTCGCAGGCTGATTCTTTATCACTACTGCTACCTGGGGAAGCTTCAGTAAAATTATAGAGTGAAGCAAAGGAACAACAGATGTTTTCTGTAGTATTTTGTGGATGCCTTTAATCAGTGTGAGGAATTACCCTTCTCTTCAAGGATGCCATGTGGTGGAATTAGGGTGAAGCACCAAGGGACTTCAATGCTAATGGTAAGCTTCTTTTTCCTAAACTGAGTGGTCACTGTACTGTAGTTCTTCACACTTGCAGTTCAGTTTAGTTTAGTCGCTCAGTCGTGTCTGGCTCTTTGCGACCCCATGAATCGCAGCACGCCAGGCCTTCCTGTCCATCACCAATTCCTGGAGTTCACCCAAACTAATGTGCATCGAGTCGGTGATGCCATCCAGCCATCTCATCCTCTGTTGTCCCCTTCTCCTCCTGCCCCCAATCCCTCCCAGCATCAGGGTCTTTCCCAATGAGTCAACTCTTCACATGAGGTGGCCAAAGTACTGGTGTTTCAGCTTTAGCATCAGTCCTTCCAATGAACACCCAGGACTGATCTCCTTTAGGATGGACTGATTGGATCTCCTTGCAGTCCAAGGGACTCTCAAGAGTCTTCTCCAACACCTCAGTTTAAAAGCATCAATTCTTTGGCGCTCAGCCTTCTTCACAGTCCAATTCTCACATCCATACATGACCACTGGAAAAACCATAGCCTTGACTAGATGGACCTTTGTTCGCAAAGTAATATCTCTACTTTTGAATATTCTACCTAGGTTGTTCATAACTTTCCTTCCAAGGAGTAAGAGTCTTTTAATTTCATGGCTGCAGTCACCATCTGCAGTGATTTTGGAGCCCCCCCCCCAAAATAAAGTCTGACACTGTTTCCCCATCTATTTCCCATGAAGTGATGGGACCAGATGCCATGATCTTCGTTTTCTGAATGTTGAGCTTTAAGCCAACTTTTTCACTCTCCTCTTTCACTTTCATCAAGAGGCTTTTGAGTTCCTCTTCACTTTCTGCCATAAGGGTGGTGTCATCTGCATATCTGAGGTTATTGATATTTCTCCCGGCAATCTTGATTCCAGCTTGTGCTTCTTCCAGTCCAGCGTTTCTCATGATGTACTCTGCATAGAAGTTAAATAAGCAGGGTGACAATATACAGCCTTGACGTACTCCTTTTCCTATTTGGAACCAGTCTGTAGTTTCATGTCCAGTTCTAACCGTTGCTTCCCGACCTGCATACAGGTTTCTCAAGAGGCAGGTCAGGTGGTCTGGTATTCCCATCTCTTTCAGAATTTTCCACAGTTTATTGTGATCCACACAGTCAAAGGCTTTGGCATAGTCAATAAAGCAGAAATAGATGATTTTCTGGAACTCTCTTGCTTTTTCAATGATCCAGCATCACACTTTAAACCCATCTAAATCTTTACGTATCTACTCAATATTTATACAAATAGTGACAAAGCCTGAGCAAGAATAGTATGGGTATTAGGAGAAAAGAATATTAAAGTGAAAGACCAAGGAGAAGAAATTGGCAAGCAGCAGGGTGGACTTTCCTGCCCACTAGGCACACTATGGACAGGACAGTGTCATCAAGCCCTGGAGAGAAAGAGGTGCATGAGGACAGGGTCCCTGTCCAGATGGGGCTCAAAATCCAGCCATATAAAAGGAAGATTTATCTTTTAAAATGTGAGGCAGATCTAGCAGGTTCTGATGCTTGCTCAGCAGTCTCTAGGCTAGAGAAAAGGAAGTGAAGCAGAAGGAACAAAAGAATGAGGACAGCAAAAGTAGGATTACACTAAAACCTCGTTTGTGGCTTTCTTCCAAATATTTGGCCATTCCTGTCTCCTTTGCAGACTCATCTTTATCTGCCTGTCAATTACATGTTCATGTTCCTCAGCACTTCATTCTGGGGCCTCTTTTTCTCTCTCTCTCCCCTTTCTCTAACTGATCTTACCCACGCCTATGGTTAAAATGCAATATAGTTGCTGACAACTCCCAGATTTTATCTCCACTGCACATCTGTTCTGTTAGTATCTGACTCATGTTTCCAACTCTCCACCTGATTGCTCTTTTAATTTCAGAATCATCCAAAACTCAACATGTCTGTAATCTCAGAGGCTTACAATGTCAAAGTTTATTTTTTTGCTTATATGTCATCTGCTGCTCTACTCCTCATGTTTTGTTCTGGGATGTAGCCCAAGGAGCAACTCCTACCTGGGAATGCTGTTTTTGTGGCAGACAGAAAAGAAAAATTGCCCAAACATAGGATCTGTTAAAGCTTCTGCTCAGAAATCAGTGCATGTCACTTCTCTCACATTTCCATGGCAAGAACAAATCAAATGGACATGTTTGATGTGAATCAGGTGTGGACAGTAGTCCTCTCATTAGGAGGTGCACAGTAAACCAACTGGCACCCTGTGGAGTCCATCACAACTCTGAAATCCTATTGGAAGCAACCTGAGGATTTCTACCCTGAAGGTGAAGAAAAATACTTGCTTAGACTGTGGTTCTTTCACTTGGGAGTAATTTCTCAGTCCATTTTTCACCACAGCTCCTGGCTTTCCTATCTGAGATGTACTTTTTTTTTTTTCATTATACAGTCTTACCACATCAGAAGGGGGCATTAGAGATTTTGCCCCATTGAGAGATAGCTTTTTTCCCACTTATTTCCTACCCATAGATTTGGAGGAGAAATGGTTTTGAGAGAATTAAAAAAAAAAACAGATTTTTTTCGATATAGTTGAAAACAATAAAATACATTTTAAAAGCATATACTAGAGGGATGAGTTTTAAAGGTATATATAAACATATGTGTGCAAAACCAAAATAATGTGTGTAAAATCAAAATAATGACATTTCTATTATCCCCCAAAGTTTCACCATGCCCTTTTAAAATCCTTCACTCCTGCCTTCTTGCCCTCAGAAATCAAGAGCTGGCTTTCTGTCTATACATAGGTTTGTATTTTCAGAATTTTATAAAAATTCTCCATATATCATACAGTATATTCTTTTTTGTTTGGTAGCTTTTACTTGGCATAATTCCTTTTCAATCTGTCCATGTTGTACCATGAAGTAATAGTTCATTATCTTTTTTTGCTGAGTAATGTTTCATCAAATGGATATACCACAATTTGTTTATCCATTCATCTGTTGATGGACATTTAGGTTGTTTCGCTCTTAGAAACATAGCTATTAATATCTTTGTACAAGTATTTGTATGGATATTTCCCTTTATTTCTCTTGGGTAAATACCTAGGTGTGAAATGGCTAAGTAGCAAGGTAAGTACGTGTATATTAAACTTTTTAAGAAACTTTCATACTGTTTTCCAAAGCGTTGTACTGTTTTACATTCCAGCCAGCAGAATATGAGAGGTATAGTCTTTCCACATTTTACCAACAACTGATAATGTTCAGGCTTTTTAATTTTAGCTGTTCTAAAAGTGTGTGGTCATGGGACTTCCCTATAGGTCCAGGGTTAAGCCACCATGTTTCCACAGCAGGAGGCATGGGTTCAACCCCTGGTCTGGGAGCTAAGATCCCACATGTCAAGAGGTGTGGGCAAAAAAGAAAAATAAAAAATATTTAAAAACAGAAGTGTGTGGTTGTATCTCATTATGGTTTTATTCTGCATTTCCCTAATGCCTAATGATGTAGAGTATCTTTTTTTATGTGTTTATGGGCCATCTGTATATTTTGGTGAAGTATCTGGTCAAATCTTCTGCTCTTTTTTTATTGGTTGTTTATGGTCACCTGAGTTTCTAAAGTTCATACATATTCTGAAAATAAGTCTACATATTCTGAAAACAAGTCCTTTATGACATATATCAATGTATTGTACAAATCTATGATGATGGCTTGTCTACATTTTCTAAACAATGCCTTTTAAAGAACAGAAGTTTTACCTTTGATGAAGTCTAACTTATCAAGTTTTTTTTCTTTATGGATTGTGCTTTTGGTTTGTTTGTTTGTTTTTTTGCTTTTGGGTTTGAATATTAAGAAATCTTTGCTTAATTTAAGGTCACAAAGACATGTCTCCTGTTTTCTCCTAGAAGTTTTTTAATTTTATGTTCTGTATTTAGATCTATGATCTATTTTGAATTAATCTCTCTATATATATTTCACACTATGAATCAAAGTTTTGTTTTGTTTTGTTTTGTTTTTTTGCATATGGGTATACATTTGTTCCACCAATGGTCACAAAAACTGTATGTTCTATAATGGCCTGCTTTGGCACTCATGTAGAAAATCAGTTAGGCACATGTGTGCCTATTTCTGTATTCTTAATTCTGCTCCATTGACCTATTAATATTTGTCTATCTTGAGACTAATTCCACATTGCCTTGATTATTTATAGCTTTATAATAAATCTTGAAGTCAGGTAGTGACTTTAATCTTTCGGCTCAAAGTTTTTTCAGTGTTATTTTTGTTTTTCTAGGTCCTTTGCATTTCTATATGAATTTCAGAATTAGCTTGTTAATTTCTACACGAAGTTTGCTGCAAGTTTGATTGTGATTGCACTGAGTTATAAATCCATAAATGTGAACAACACTGAGACTTCTGTTCTCTGCATTTATTTAGATCCTCTTAATTTATCTCATCAATGTTTTGTAGTTTTTAATATATAGGTCTGGCACATTATTTGTCAGATTCATCACTATTTCATGTGTTTTGAAATATTTTTTATACATACAGCTTTTTAATTTCAATTGTTCTGTGAAAATATATAGGAATTAATTTGGGTTTTGGATGTTGACTTTTTTCCTTGTAACTTTTTGTCAGACTCATCTATTAGTTCTTCTATATATAGAACTATAGATAATAGTTCATCTATTAGTAACTTTTTTTGTAGATTCTATAGTTTTCATGTTAGTGGGCATATCATCTGTGAATACAAAATTTTATTTCTTCCTTTCCAGTCTGATATTACTTTTTCTTGCCTGACTGTACTGACTAGAACTTTCAGCACAATGAACAGAACTGATGACAGTGGATGTTTTTTTCTTGATCTTAATCTTAGGAGGAGAGTATACAGTCTATCATTATTAAGTATGATGTTATCTGTAGGTTTTTGTAGATGCCTTGTATCAATCTGAAGAAGTTCTCCTCTATTCCTACTCTTCTGAGGTTTTTTTAAAAAATTTAGGGACAAACATTGCATTTTGCCAACTTGTTTTGTTTCTACTGACATAATCATAGTTTTTCTTTTTAAATTTTTGAATAACAATAATTGATTTTTGAATGTTAAACCGATCTTGCATCCTTGAGATAAACCCCACACATTCATGATTTCTTTCACTTTTCATGTTGCTAGATTCAATTTGCCAAATTTTTCTTTAGAATTTTTGCACCTATGCTCATGGCAGATGTTGGTCTGTTAATTTGCTTATAATGTTTTTGTCATATTTTGGTATCAAGGTAATAGTGGCCTCATAAAATAAGTTAACTATTCCTTCTTCTTTAATTTTGTGGAAGAGTTTAAGTAGAATTAGTACTGTTTCTTCTTTAAATGCTTGAAAAAACTTCTGGGCCTAAAGTTTGTTTTGTGGAAAAAATTTAAACTCTAAATTCAGGTTATCTATTTCATTTTAGTGAGTTTTGGAAGTTTGTATTTCAAAAAACTGTGTCCATTTTTTCAGAGCAGTCAAAGTTAATGGCATAGTCAAGCAAATGGCTTTGTGGTGCCATTTTTCCAACAGCATTTGCTCACTTTGTGTCACATTTTGGTAATTCTTGCCAATATTTCAAATTTTTCATGTTTATTATATTTATGATGATCCATGATCAGTGATTTTTGATGCTATTACCAAGACTCACTGAAGGCTCAGGTGATGGGTAGAATTTTTTAGCAATATTTTTGAATGAAAAAAATAATGGCATAAGGTTGTTTAAAATATATTCCTCTATTAATGTATTCAGATCTGAAGAACATAATGTCACTGCTCTCATTTCTGATATTGGTAAATTTTTGTCTTCTCTCTTTTGTCCTGGTGAATCTGACATGAGGTTTATTAATGTTATTGACCTCCTTAAAGAAACTGATTTTTAAATCGATATCCTGTATTGTTTTTGTTTCCTATGTCACTGACTTCTGCTCTGATCTTTATCATTTACTTTCTTATGTTTATCTTGGGTTCTTTTTTTTTAAATTTTATTTTATTTTTAAACTTTACATAATTGTATTAGTTTTGCCAAATATCAAAATGAATCCACCACAGGTATACCTGTGTTCCCCATCCTGAACCCCCCCTCCCTCCTCCCTCCCCATACCATCCCTCTGGGTTGTCCCAGTGCACTAGCCCCAAGCATCCAGTATCGTGCATCGAACCTGGACTGGCATCTCGTTTCATACATGATATTTTACATGTTTCAATGCCATTCTCCCAAATCTTCCCACCCTCTCCCTCTCCCACAGAGTCCATAAGACTGTTCTATACATCAGTGTCTCTTTTGCTGTCTCGTACACAGGGTTATTGTTACCCTCTTTCTAAATTCCATATATATGCGTTAGTATACTGTATTGGTGTTTTTCCTTCTGGCTTACTTCACTCTGTATAATAGGCTCCAGTTTCATCCACCTCATTAGAACTGATTCAAATGTATTCTTTTTAATGGCTGAGTAATACTCCATTGTGTATATATACCACAGCTTTCTTATCCATTCATCTGCTGATGGACATCTAGGTTGCTTCCATGTCCTGGCTATTATAAACAGTGCTGTGATGAACATTGGGGTACACGTGTCTCTTTCCATTCTGGTTTCCTCAGTGTGTATGCCCAGCAGTGGGATTGCTGGGTCGTATGGCAGTTCTATTTCCAGTTTTTTAAGGAATCTCCACACTGTTGTGGCTGTACTAGTTTGCATTCCCACCAACAGTGTAAGAGGGTTCCCTTTTCTCCACACCCTCTCCAGCATTTATTGCTTGTAGACTTTTGGATCGCAGCCATTCTGACTGGTGTGAAATGGTACCTCATAGTGGTTTTGATTTGCATTTCTCTGATAATGAGTGATGTTGAGCATCTTTTCATGTGTTTGTTAGCCATCTGTATGTCTTCTTTGGAGAAATGTCTATTTAGGTCTTTGGCCCATTTTTTGATTGGGTCATTTATTTTTCTGGAATTGAGCTGTAGGTATTGCTTGTATATTTTTGAGATTAGTTGTTTGTCTGTTGCTTCATTTGCTATTATTTTCTCCCATTCTGAAGGCTGTCTTTTCACCTTGCTTATAGTTTCCTTTGTTGTGCAGAAGCTTTTAAGTTTAATTAGGTCCCATTTGTTTATTTTTGTTTTTATTTCCAATATTCTGGGAGGCGGGTCATAGAGGATCCTGCTGTGATGTATGTCGGAGAGTGTTTTGCCTATGTTCTCCTCTAGGAGTTTTATAGTTTCTGGTCTTACGTTGAGATCTTTAATCCATTTTGAGTTTATTTTTGTGTATGGTGTTATAAAGTGTTCTAGTTTCATTCTTTTACAAGTGGTTGACCAGTTTTCCCAGCACCACTTGTTAAAGAGATTGTTTTTTCTCCACTGTATATTCTTGCCTCCTTTGTCAAAGATAAGGTGTCCATATGTGCGTGGATTAATCTCTGGGCTTTCTATTTTGTTCCATTGATCTATATTTCTGTCTTTGTGCCAGTACCATACTGTCTTGATGACTGTGGCTTTGTAGTAGAGCTTGAAGTCAGGCAGGTTGATTCCTCCAGTTCCATTCTTCTTTCTCAAGATAGCTTTGGCTATTAGAGGTTTTTTGTATTTCCATACAAATTGTGAAATTATTTGTTCTAGTTCTGTGAAGAATACTGTTGGTAGCTTGATAGGGGTTGCATTGAATCTATAAATTGCTTTGGGTAGTATACTCATTTTCAATTTGAAAATCTCTGTCTTTTAAAGCTTAGACAATTTACATTTAATTGAATTGTCACAGAGTAGACTTAAATCCATTATCTTGCCTATTTGTCCCATCTGTTGTTTGCTTTGCCTTCTTTGCCTTCTTTGGATAGCATCACTGACTCAATGGACATGAATCTGAGCAAACTCTGGGAGACAGTGAAAGACAAGGAAGCCTGGTGTACTGCAGTCCATGAGTTGCAAAGAGTTTTAGAGACTCAACAACAACAACAACATATGGCTTATGATTCACTTGCATCTGCTTTCTTGCCATATTAGTTATAACTCTCTGTTTAGCTTTATTTCATGGTTGCTCTAGGGTTGATAATAGCTATCTTTAACTTGTCACAGTTGTGGTGGGCTAAATAATTGCCTTCAAAGATATTCATATTCTAATCCACAGAGTCTGTAAATATGGCATAAGGTACTTTGCAGACGTGATTATATTAAGGATCTTCAGATGAGGAAATTATCCTAGTTTATTTGGGTGTACCCTAAGTATAATTATCAAGGTCTTTATGAGAAAGAGGCAAGAAGGTTAATGTGGAGGGTAAGGGAAGGTGGTGATATGACACTGGAAACACAGATTCGATTCATGAGACCAGGATCCAAGGAATGCCAGCAGCTTCTAAAAGCTGGAAGAAAAAAGAAATGGGTTCTCCCCTTGAGCCTCCAGAAAGAGCCAGCCCTGCTGACATCTTGATTTTAGCCCCTTAACATTCATTTGGACTTCTGACCCCCAGAACTGTATACATTTGTGTTGTTTGAAGTTTGTGGTAATTGCTACAGTAGCAATAGAAAACTATGCTGGTTTATTTTCAAGTGTTATTATACAACTTTCAGGTATACGATTAGAATCTTATAATAGTAAACTTGACAAAATAAGGAGCAACAGTCAATGGAAATAAAGTAATATTTTACTTGGCTTTCAAAATACCAGTACTATAGGATGGATATGACTGGCTATGTGCTTGTTAGAAGTGGAGAGGCAACAGAATCCTGGCAATTTGATTCATTTTATTTCTTTTTTTTCTAATTCAGATTCTTTATTAAATATTAAAAGATAAATGTTAAAATGTAAATTATACTGAAGCTCTGTTCTGAAGATTAATATTGAGCAAAACAATTTTTCACTTAAGCCAGGTTTCCTATTGGAAAAGAGGTTTTATTGATTAGAAAATTCCAGTGAACATTTTCAGATGGGTGCCTATGAGTACATTAGAAGTTACCTTTACTATTAAATGGATGGTATTGAATATTTGAGGTGCTTGAATTTTAGTCTCTTGGAGACAGTTATAATTTTGATATCAACAAAAGTAGAATCCATTTCACATACATTCCTCCAATGGACCCAGTACAATGGGTTATATGTGTATCTATCTGTTTAGAATAAAAACTGAAAGGCTAGTAGATTATAGAAGTTAAAATATGGTAAGCCAAGGTTCAAACAATGTTAATGAAGTGATAGTCATTCATGAAATTGACAGAGTTGTGATTTTTTTATGACATTTCCACAAAATATAAGATGTTTTGAGAACTGTTAGAAAATTTATGAACTTGTGTGGGATGATAATTTTGCTTGATATTATAGCTACAGAAATTAGGACTTTCATATCTCTTTGATTCCTGCTGAGTCTCTGTTCTTGACTCTTCAGTGCAATTCTCTAATGAGACAAGACAGAAAGAATGATTACACATGATGTTGCAAACATGCTGTCCTTGATTACCATGGGCTGGGCACTGAGTAATGTATACAGAGATGATTATATGTATGAAAAAGATAATCTTGATACTAAAAATAAAAACACACTTATATAGTACACTCAAGAAAGAGCTTGCACATTATTCAGGAATATAAAACCATCTTAAGACACTGAAAAACAAAAACCACTCTTGTCTTGAAAGAAACTATGAAGTTTTGACTTTTACTCTAGTGAGACTTTCTGGGAGAAACCTAGAGGATTTCAAGAAATAAAATATTGTTAGAGGTATATTCATATATTAAAAAGCTGAAAATGTGTAACTATTTTTGAATATCATACACATATCCAATTTCCTCTGTAGAACCAGTTCTAGAGATATTGATGCTTTAGAATAATAAGAAACAACACAGATTCAGGTCCTATATTTGGATTTTACTAAGAATCTAATAAAGAAGGTCATCTCTAGAATCCAGGAGTCTGAATTGATACTTGGCAAGTCAGAAGCTGACTTGCTAGCAGACAATGAGAGCTTCCAAGTTTTAAATTCTGTGATCAGTGGTTTGGCTGGGATTAAATTCATTCCCATTCATCCATACATCCAACCAGCAAATATTTATTGAGTACCCACTATGTATCAGGCACTGTTTCAGGCTCTAGGGATATAGTCATTCTTTCTTGCCATTTGCTGATACATTAATGCAATTCCCTAATTTTTAGAAGATCCTGAGTAGTAAATGACTATCTAAAGTGACATGATTCACAAGAGGCAGAGCTGGTTCAAGCTTATACCAGCTTAGGGCTCTCTTCCCTGTATTATCAATACATTTCAAAAACAACATTTGGGGTTCGCCTAATAGGAAAACTTGGATCTACTCACAATTGAGTATTTATTTAAAAAAACTTTTAACTTTTAAATTCTTAGAGTAAAAAGAAAATGTGAATCTAATTTCATACATATATGCAAAAAGCTAGATTCCCTTAATTGTAGTTAAAAACATAACTGCAAACAAATGTCAAACCATAATGCCAAATGACAGCTTTAAATTCTGTTTCACAAGTTGTTCTTTTAGCAATGTCTTCACATTGTCAATCAAAGAGATAATTTTGATTTTGCACAAACCCTGCCTCTGTTAAAAGTAGTGTCTGTGATATCATAAGAAGTTTGGCAAGTCTCTTGTTCTGAAAGCTATTGATAGACAGGAAATCAGAGAAAGAGGTAAGTCTGGGGGAAAATATCAGATGAGATTTGTTATTTTAGAATGATATTACTAGAACACTTCATTTCTTAATGCTTTAAACTAACAGAAGTGCATCCAAAATAAACCACTCCATGGACTAATCTTTACAACTTTAAAAGTAAAGCAGATAATACTGAACTCAACAGATATTCACTGAATATCTAAATCACCAGTGCAGGGTATAAAAATTAATAAAATATGATGCTTTAAGAGGTTAACAACCTAAGGGAAGATGAACGAGAAGGAACC
Source organism: Bos indicus x Bos taurus (assembly GCF_003369695.1). NCBI lineage: Eukaryota > Metazoa > Chordata > Mammalia > Artiodactyla > Bovidae > Bos > Bos indicus x Bos taurus. The sequence continues at coordinate 110,064,839 of NC_040076.1, forward strand.
TACTAGGCATGATACTAGATGTTTTAATTTTTACAAGCAGGTAGCTGTTATTAGTATGCCCATTTTACAGAAAATGACAATGACCCTTAAAATGGTTAAGCTAGTTGTCCAAACTTGACACTGGTCAAGTTGGGATTTAAATTTATGTTTGCTTAACTTAAAAGTCCATTCTTTCAATATTCAATTTAGAAAAGGCAGAGGAAACAGAGATCAAATTGCCAACATCCGCTGGACCGTGGAAAAAGCAAGAGAGTTCCAGAAAAACATCTATTTCTGCTTTATTGACTATGCCAAAGCCTTTGACTGTGTGGATCACAATAAACTGTGAAAAATTCTTCAAGAGATGGGAATACCAGACCACCTGACCTGCCTCTTGAGAAATCTGTATGCAGGTCAGGAAGCAACAGTTAGAACTGGACATGGAACAACAGACTGGTTCCAAATAGGAAAAGGAGTACGTCAAGGCTGTATATTGTCACCCTGCTTATTTAACTTATATGCAGAGTACATCATGAGAAACGCTGGACTGGAAGAAACACAAGCTGGAATCAAGATTGCCAGGAGAAATCTCAATAACCTCAGACATGCAGATGACACCACCGTTATGGCAGAAAGTGAAGAGGAACTCAAAAGCCTCTTCACGAAAGTGAAAGTGGAGAGTGAAAAACTTGGCTTAAAGCTCAACATTCAGAAAACGAAGATCATGGCATCTGGTCCCATCACTTCATGGGAAATAGATGGGGAAACAGTGGAAACAGTGTCAGACTTTATTTTTCTGGGCTCCAAAATCACTGCAGATGGTGACTGCAGCCATGAAATTAAAAGACGCTTACTCCTTAGAAGGAAAGTTATGACCAACCTAGAAAGCATATTGAAAAGCAGAGACATTACTTTGCCAACAAAGGTCCGTCTAGTCAAGGCTATGGTTTTTCCAGTGGTCATGTATGGATGTGAGAGTTGTACTGTGAAGAAGGCTGAGCGCTGAAGAATTGATGCTTTTGAACTGTGGTGTTGGAGAAGACTCCTGAGAGTCCCTTGGACTGCAAGGAGATCCAACCAGTCCATTCTGAAGGAGATCAGCCCTGGGATTTCTTTGGAAGGAATGATGCTGAAGCTGAAACTCCAGTACTTTGGCTACCTCATGCGATGAGTTGACTCATTGGAAAAGACTCTGATGCTGGGAGGGATTGGGGGCAGGAGGAGAAGGGGATGACAGAGGATGAGATGCCTGGATGGCATCACTGACTCGATGGATGTGAGTCTGAGTGAACTCCGGGAGTTGGTGATGGACAGGGAGGCCTGACGTGCTGCGATTCATGGGGTCGCAAAGAGTCAGACATGACTGAGCGATTGAACTGAACTGAACTGAAGTCACACTACTACGAGGTAACAGAACCCTTGAAACCTTGCTTCCTCATCCTTTTTTATATTGTTATTGCTTCTAGCCTTCATGAAAGTATGATAAGCCTCAAAAAAGTAACTAAACACCAAGTTTATCTTCTTATAGAATGTGTTGTGAAATGTTTTTATTCTACTTCTGTTTTGAAGATATAGTTCTACTTCTGATTTTGCCAAGGCACTACAGAAAGGAAGACAAAAGTCACCACGTTATATTTATTAAATGAATGAAAGAATCCTGGAAGAGTGGAGAGGTGGGGTAAGAAAGCAAGGGGAAGGGGAGAGGGGGTACTCTGGGATTTTCTGCTTTCTGCAGGGCTGGAAGTTCCCTGAAGATTCAGTGTTACAACATGATTGAGAAAGAGAAGCTGACAGAATGGATCCCTTCAGGACAAACGCTAAGAGAACTGTATAAACTGTAGTGGGGGGAGCACGGGTTAAAAGCTAGATACAACAGATTTTGAATTCTGTCTTTGCTAACTATGTTAACCTGAGCGAGACACTTAGCCTTGCTTAGCCTCAGTTTCCTCAAGAGAAAAATGTGGAAAATAATACCTGCTTCAAAAGAGAGGGCCACAACTCTGCTGGCCATAGTCTTTGTGCAAATTTGAAAGTGGCTTTCCCTCTGGGTTGGTGAATTAGAAGAAAAGCTCCTCCTGAGTTAGACCAGACATAGGGACACAGGGCTTGGTGAAGAGGGAATGGCACAATTATACAGGAAAAATAAGCTCTTTCCTCTGTGGCAAGTGGTAAGGAGAGCAGAGTTCAGGCTGGTTTTCAGATTCCTGATTCCTTCTAATGAGTACCACACAATGATGCATTTGCTTGGGGCTGTGTGAAAACAAAATCATGTCCACAGAAGCATTCAGAGGGCTCCCCACGACTGTGAAACCTGGGGCTGGTGAGAGAGCTTGAGAGGGAGAAACAGGGGAGGCGAGAACAAAGAAAAGAAGGAATGGGGAAGAGAGAGCCTGGAGAAGCAGATATGTTTAATCAAGGGGTCATGTCAAATACAGGAGAACAGGAAACTCCATGAATCTCCTGAAATAATTTGCCAGGCTTTATGTCTACTTTTCTGAGGTGAGGGTCTATAGCTCTCAATTATAAAAGAGAAAGAGAAGAGGATGAATAAATTGCGAAAGAAGTTAATGTGTGTGTGAGAAGGGGAATAAAATCCTTCCCTACAGCCTCAAACATATGCTTTGGGGGGACAGGGAGCAATTAGGTAAATTTCAGTTAAGGTAGGTAAAGAGCTAGATAGCTTGAGATACAGATAGATATTATTTATTTCACAAAATTGCACCTAACTTTGGTCACAATGAAGCTTTTCCTCCAACATTCTTCACTAATCCTGTCATGTTATTGGCAAATAAATCACAATAATTCTATATTTTTTTCTTGGAATTTACCAAGATAGGGCCTACACAGCTCCTGGGGATGAAGGTATATGGCGTGAGCTGTTACAAACAGCTGCGTGTCTCAGTGGTACCACTGTAGGTCACACATTACTCATAAATGAATTTCTCAGTGTTATACATGGGCAGCCTTCAAGTTTAAACACATATGTTCTTCTAAAATGTATTTGTAAGTTGGTTACAGGAAATTCCCAACACATTTTACTATAGCAGTAATTTTCCAAAAAGGAATTAGGTTTGCAGGCCAGCCCATAAAACCCTATTTAATCTGTAATACTTTTGAAGTGGTGTCACAAATTCATGTTTCCAGGTCGAGTTCTGGCCTTGCCCTAAGAGACCTTATAGCCTGGAAGCAGGACAGTTGAGGCCTCTCTTTACACAGAATTTTAAAAACAGCCACACTTTTCTCTGACACTGTTCCTGTGCCATGCCCCGAGGAGACCCCTCTCTCTAGCCCCAGTGTGCCTGTGACCAAGCTGGCCAGACCTTCTCTACCCCGAGCATCTAGGATCTTGAGGACCTACTTCTCTTCCTTCCAGTGGATCCTCTTCTCCTAAGGGAGCCTCCTCAGCTGAGTGTGGAGGACAAAGCAATACATAATTAATTAGATTTGTATTAAGGATGAATTATTTCCTAGTCACTAACTCCTTTCCTGCTCCAAATTCAGAAATTCTGCCAATTTTTTTCTAGAGCCAGTTCTGGCTTTTCATATCTTTTTTTCTCCTCTTCTGAAGCTACATAGCTTGTAAGTCTCACACTTTCCATAATGGTCCCAGTGCAACCATGGCAAACAGCTCTGTGGGGAGGGGAGAAGAAGGAGGGGCAGTGTGGGAAGAGTGCCTGAATTTGCTAAGCCCACCCTGGTACCCTGAGCGAGCTGGGCTCTGGCCTCTGGAGAGCACATCTTGTAGCCTGTTGGTTGCTGTCTTTCCAAGGCAGAGGTTTGGGACCTTGCTGTGTGGCAGATTCCCAGGCACCGCCTAGTCCTACTCAATTAGAATCTCTATGGGTCTCATCAAATATCCCTATTTTAAGTTTTTTTTTTTTTTTTCCTGAGCCCAGCTTCTTTTTCTGGAAGGACTTTCACATCTCCAATTGCTTAAGGATACCTCTATTTAGAAATTCCACTGGTACTTCAAACCAGAGCTCCAAGAGCAAATTTGCTCAGTTGAGAGACAGTTAACTGGGGAAAGAAAGTGGAGAGAGGAAAGCCAAGTTCATCTATAAACTTTAAGGAATATCTGCTGTCACATGATCATAGGAGGGGAAGACAAAGAACCAAAACAGAGACAGGAAAGGGGCAGGATAACAGCTTGCCTATGAAGTCAAAATTTTGAGGCAGGTTTAGACAGTAATGTCAAAGCCTCTGAAAGGTCACTTGTTCTTAAGGATGTCTTTTTACCCTGGCTCTCCCATCTTCCTCTGGCTCAACATGGAGTAAGCCCCTGGCTATTTGCTCTCATCTGCTTGGTACAAAACCCTTTGATTAGTATCAAAACAGTAAATGACCTGACTTGCTCCTACTGCCCATTGCCAATCCCTTCTCCACTCAGCAGTCAGAGTGATCCTTCCACAGTGTTATTCCTCTGCTTAAATCCCTCCAGTCGTTTCTTTTCATCGCACTGGAACTAATACCTGTACTACAACAGGCTTGTGAGGCCCTGCACGACCTGGCCCTCCCCCGTGTCCCTCATATCTGCTAGGCTTCAAGTCACACTGCCACTTCTGAGAACTCACCAAGCTCATTTATCACTTGTAAAACTTTTCCCTGGCCCTTGGCATGGGAACCTCTACTTGTCTTCCTTTATGCATCATTTTGGAAGTTACTTTTACAATCACCCTTTCCAAAGCAGATATCCCTTCTTGCTGTCTCTACTACAACACCCCTTTACTTTATATCTGTTATCACAATGTATAATTATTCTGGTTAGTTCTCTACTTTATTTATTTGTTACTGTTTGTCTCTCTCATTAGAATGTAAGCTTTAGAGGAAAGGAATGTTTCAGATTCACCACTGTATCCCCAGGGTACAGAGTACCTGGCATATAGTAAATGCTCAACAAATAATTGTTAGTTAACTGAATTACCCAAAGCAAGTTATTCATCCACCCCACAGATACTTACTGAGTGGATACATGTACCAGATTCTGAGGATATAATAAAAGACAAGGCAGACAAAATGTGAAGGAAACCCTGGACAAGGAAAAAAAAGACAGTGCTTCTATCTAGGAGTAATCCTATGATAATACAATAACTTACTGGGCTACAAGCACATATTAATTTTTATTATGTGACAGACATTATGTCAGTACATTTGGTGCCACTAAACAACTAAGGAATATCTTGCCTGCTTTTTAATAGACTAAAGTATAGAGAATAAAGAAAGAAAAACAGTAAGAGGGAAAAAAGAGGGGCGGGGAAGAGAGGAAAAGAAGAGGAGAAAATAGTCCAGTGATGTCTCTATTCTCAGAAAACTTAAATTATCTTTAACACTTATAATAGAAGATAAGGTTAGAGTCATACTAAATTTAAAAAAAAGAAAGAAAACAGCAAATTTGGTATGCTATTTCAAAGCAAACAATCCCCTAAGAAAGCTCTATATTTATTCTAATAATGTTGTTAATCCTGAAAACATTCATGAAACAGCCATCTTCAAATTGCTGTCAGAGATAGTTTGTTAAGCATACAAAAAAAGAGAAAACATTTTACTTTATTTTTAATCCCCAATGATATTTCCCAGATTGATTTCCCATCATTCTCCTTGAACTTGCTTTCACTGGAACTATTGAGATTGTTTTAAAAATCAAATTCACTCCTAAAGGTCAAAGATTCATCATACTGAGGATATTCTAAAACATGCACACTTAAGCCAGTCCTCAGAAAAGAGTTCCAGAAATGTTTGAACAAAGACAGAATCTTCTCAATGACCACTATGAAGGAGACAGAATTCATCTGGATAAACAGCTAGATCTAATTAATCTGACATCACTGGAAGTGGGGTATTCTGTACCTTTCATATACATAGAGTATATAGCTGATTTTAATCTTTCTGATGCAGTCATCATTATGGCCATTAATTATTAACCCATACTATAAACACGGGCTTCTGCAGTGGCTCAGCAGAAAAGAATCCGCCTGCAATGGAGGAGACATGTGTTCAGTCCCTGGGGTGGGAAAATCCCCCGGAGGAGGGCCTGGCAACCAACTCCAGTATTCTTGCCTGGAGAATCCCATGGACAGAGGAGACTGGTGGGCCACAGTCTATAGGGTCGCAAAGAGTTGGACATGACTGAAGTGACTGGGCACGCACAGCACACACGATCTATAAACAAAGGGGCACTCAAGATTACCGGTATGTGTAGGGGTGCTTGTCTCTGTTGCATATTAGGCCTAACTGCAATGATTTTAAAGATATTTGTTTGCACTTAGTTTTTCTTTCTTCTTATGCATGGTTGGTCTTTCAGCTGCCATCACTTCTTGTTACTATTAGTAAATCTGGCTCTTGCAAATTTCCTGCTTATAAAATTGCTGCTTCTAATATGTACTGGGATTAACAATGACAAAATTGTGAAATGGCAGAAGTGGGGGTGGGATGAAGACTCACAGAACTACAAGATGCAACACCTTAGCAAGAGGCATGTTACTGGTGTAGCAGGGTGGAGGAATAAGTGGTGGGTGGCAATAAGCTCTGCAATTGTTCATCTAACTCAACCAAAGAGAAGTAAATTAATATTATCTCAGGGGAGACAAGAGATAAACCTTGTTCCTCTGTGAACTAGACAGACCTCTGACTAGCTTGGAGTAGACACAGATACAATCCAGGGCATAGTGTTGGTGAGAAAGTTCGGAGACAACCTAACTCTAAGGTGCCTGCTATCCACTTCCAAGGCCTCACTCCCAAACTCCACCTCTGGGAGCAAACAGCTGCCTTCAGAAAGAACAAAAACAAGATTATAAATCTTCTAAATAGAAAGCAATCAAATACTCATAAAATAAAATGAATAAAATGAAAAATGACAGAAAAAATGAAAAACAAATATCTAATTATGCCTTCTATACACAGAGAATAATACAAGACAAAAATTCTTATCCTCATGAAACTTGTATTCTTATGGAATATGTAATTGGCATAATACCTCCCATTAAAGACTCCTAGATTTAATAAAAGCCAACAAAACCCCTAGCATTATGCTATATACCAATATGAATTCAAAACAAAAGGAAAACCCCTAATATTATGCTATATACCAATATGGATTTAAAACAAAAGGATTCAAATAATAAAAGATATTATCAGGCAAATGAAAACTGAAAGAAAGCACGGTTGAGATATTAAGTACAGATAAGTAAAGACAAAGTAACTGAGCAAAAATATCTAGGATGGTTGGAGGAATATGCTTCTTAGTATCTTTGATATTAACTCAATACCAGAAGTATCTGTGCTTTTGGGGAGTCTTCAATATGAGGTGTTGACAAATAACAAAGAAAGAAGAAAAGTAGGAGCTTACAAAGGAAAAAGTGATAAAGAGATGTTTTTCTGTTGGAAGATGATAGAATTCAAAAATTACTGGCATAAGTGAAATTTAGTAGCGTAAGTACCACACATGATCTTTTCAATTCAACAAAAAATCTAACACCAAATGCCATGTGGGTTCCATCCTACTTGTACTAACTCAGTGAAGTTAAGCAAGTCCTTTAACCAGTTTGGGGTTCAGTTTAATCACCTGTAAAATGGGGTGGTAGGATAGGATGACCTTTCACGTGAAATGTATCTTTAATCTTAGATTTCACTGTTATCAAAATATATAGGACCCTGATGTTTTAAATATATATGGATTACTGACTTAAACATAAAATATATTTGGAAGAAATTATTCTTGACTGTACCTTTCACTTTTCAGTGTTACAACTTCTTCCTTTGTCTGATTCAGAAGAGTTTTGGTTATTTCCAGTTCATTTTCTGCAAGATTAATTCTTCTTTTTAAGTCATCTTCTTGCCTTTCTTTTGCAGTCAGTTCTTCCTGTAAAGTTTTATATATTTGTTGACAAGTCATTAAAGAGTCTTCTTTTTCTTTAAGCAATCTGGTGTGCCTAAAATGGAATAAGGAAAAAAACCTCAACCAATATGCATTTGATACTATATTTTTATGTTTATCAAAAATATATAAACATCTCATTTAAAAATAAGAGTATAACTTTAATTTTTAAAATAAGAATGCTACATAAATAGATAGTTCTGTGATTTAAAAATTTTCCTATCTAGGCAGAGGCAAAAATCATTGAACAGCTTCAATACATTATAAATTAGGGTTAGGTATTATTTACACAAGCAATACTATAAAAAAAAGTTAAGTACATTTTAAATATTATCTAAAATATGGTTTCAAATTCAATTATTAAAAATATTAAATAAAAAATTTTCAATGTGTACCGTGAGTCAGAAATAATGGATTCAAACTTCAGTTTTCTAAGTTCTCTTTGACACTCATCAGCTTCATTAGATTTATTCCTAAAATAATACAAAATAGGTTCAAATATTTTATTTCAAAATAAAGTGAAAATGTTTTCCCTTTTGTTAAGATATACTTTTCCTTTATTACTTTTCTTATCTTTATATTCTACTTGTTGTTACATACACAGATTTCCTTAAAATTAGAATACATACTCAAAAGGTTTCTGTTTGCCAAAAATACCTTAATCTATTAGTCCAACTATATGTGTTTTTCTATATCATTATTTTATTTATCCATTAAAAATTTCTTAGCATCTTTATATTACCATTTCTTTAAAGAAATAAATATTCAGTCCATTTCTGTACTGGCCAAGTAATCTCCTATCAGGCAGATCTGCATTTAAATAAAATGTCTAAAATTTAGACAACATTAAAAGAGGAAAGAAAAGAAAAACCCCTATGTGCAAGTGACCAAAAGCAGGACGATTCTGGAGGAAAGCTGATACTTCCAATGAGGTGACAGCCATGGGGTCAGGTTTTTGTTTTTTGTTTTTAAATGATGTTAAGCCTGAGTAAGGCCCCAGACTGCACCATACAGGAGAACCAAAATTCTAATAGAAAACTCACAGTCATTCTGGCTTGAAGAACTACAGGACAGTGTTTGAGGACAACCACAGCTGCTGGGAGGTAAAGAGTGAACCCTTAATGGGAGTGACCCAGAGAGAGGGAATCCCAAATACTGCTTATAAACTCTGTCTATATGTCTGGTTGAGCCCTAAACTACAGGTGACCTGGGGAAGATTCCAAGCAGCCTAATTAAAGATGAAAGAACTGAACTGAGAGTTTAGCTGTTGCCATAGAAACAGAGTTGTAGTTTTAGGCCAACCAAATTAATTGCCTATATAAAGCCACACAATCTCTTCCCCACCACCACATCAATAGTATTTGCAGAAATATAACAGAATCTAAAATTTCTGTAACATAACATTCACGGAGTTTACAATATATTTTTAAAAATTACTCAACATAGGAAGAAACAGAAAAGCAGGACCTATTCTAAAGAGAAAAGACTGTTAAAAGGGACTGACTCTGAGATGACCCAGATATTGAAATTAGCACTGTTATAATTCTGCTTGAAGACATAAAGGAAAATCTACTCTAGTTCTTGAAAAGATAAAAAAATCTCAGCAGAGAAATAAAAACCATTAAAAACAACAAAATGAGTTAGGGAGTCTGAGATGGACATGTACACACTGCTATATATAAATGGATAACCAACAAGAGCCTACTGAATAGCACAGGGAACTCTGTTCAATATTATATGGCAGCCTGGATGAGAGGGGAAAATAGATACATGTATATGTTTGGCTGAGTTGCTCTGTTGTGGACTTTAAACTATCATAACAATAAAAAGTTAAATGAAAAAAAATTAAAAATAAAAAGAATGAAATGGAAATTCTAAAACAAAATAAATATTTATCTTGATCTTATATGATTGGGTTTGTAACAATATTCAAAAGTTAATATATTAAGAAAGATTAATATTCTAGTTTGTATAGGTTTCTCATTAATAATTTATTATATGAATATACTTTAAAATAGCTTTATAAGTTATTTTAATAAGTTTATGAATGTACAAAGAAATATGTTAGATTATTGATGGGTTTGCCCTACTTGCAGAGTAACTTTAATTCCTAATATACAATGAACATGAACAGCATTCATTTATTTTTATTCATTTTCTTTTCTACTGTAAAATATGATAAAATTGTAAGCTGCAGAAAATTATGCAAACAATTTATATAATGAATTATTTTGAGGAAACTCTAATTACTACCATCCAGATAAAAAAATAAAACCTCATCAGCTAGTCTAGAAGCTTCATACCCTCGACTCGATCATAGTCAACTCCCTCTCCCCTAAACTAATCATTCTCATGAATTTTATGGTAATCACTTTGATTTTCTTTGGAGTTGTATTGCCCAAGTTTTATCCCTAAACACTATACTTTAATTTTTTTTCTTTTTATAAAAAATTTTTAGAACACGTTTCTTTTATTATCTACTTTTTTTAAACTATTTCAACTTCAAACATTTATTTGAATAACTTCATACTATTTGTTAAAGTTTAAATTATCACTTAGTTCTAGGATAGCATCAGGAAAATAAAGAAACATTAAAAATTACAAGTTCATAAAACTTAACTTTGCTACTAAGTACACATTATTATTTTGAGTTAATATTTGTGAGAACTGATTTATTGATGTTTTAAAATTTCAATAAATGAAATTTAGGAATATGAAGGCCAAAGATCGAAAAAGGTTGTATATGTATAAATATACATGTCTAGGTATATAATTTTCTCCACAACTTCACTAGCACTACAATATAAAAATAATAAACAAGCCATAAATTCAGGTCAGTGAAATAGGTTCATTATGAAAAAACACTGGAAGTTATTATTCAAGACTATGATAACTAAAATTTTTAATGCTATTTTTCAGAAAAGACCACTATATCATTGAATTAATCTTTCTCTCTCAGATATATTAAACATCTGGTAACCAGGTTCCTTTTTGTACTTGTCAGAGGCCTTGAAAATTTCAGAATGATGGACATCTGCTCCCAAATCAAATATGTGCCTTAAAAATAATAGTAAACTCTTCAAGAATTCCATGCAGATTGATGACTCATTTATAGGCATGATGACATCCTATTGTTAAGAACAGCCTCAGTGTGTGCTTCAATAATAAATATTCTCTAGATGCCATTGAGAGAAAAGAATACACATTCGTTCTAAAATGGTAGACATAAAAAAGTATACAAAATTGCCCTGTCAAAGTCATTATTCTCCACTGATTGTTGTTATTCAGTCATTAGGTTGTGTCCGACTCTTTGAGATGCCATGGATTGCAGCAGAGCCTTCTGCAGGCTCTTCTGTCCTCTGCTGTCTCCCAGAGTTTGCTCAAATTCATATCCATTGAGTGGGTGATGCTATCTAACCATCTCATCCTCTGCCACCCCTTTCTCCTTTTGCCTTCAATCTTTGCCAGTATCAGGGTCTTTTTCCAAAAAGTCAGCTCTTCACATCAGGTGGCCAAAGTATTGGAGCTTCATCTTTAGCAACAGTCCTTTCAGTGAAAATTCAGGGCTGAGTCTCCACTAACATTCTCCACTAATACTTGTAAAATAGCTTATTTAAGTATTATGCTGCTGCTGCTGCTGCTGCTGCTAAGTTGCTTCAGTCGTGTCCAACTCTGTGCGACCCCATAGACGGCAGCCCACCAGGCTCCTCCGTCCCTGGGATTCTCCAGGCAAGAACACTGGAGTGGGTTGCCATTTCCTTCTCCAATGCATGAAAGTGAAAAGTCAAAGTGAAGTTGCTCAGTCACATCCGACTCTTCGCAACCCCATGGACTGCAGCCTACCAGGCTCCTCTGTCCATGGGATTTTCCAGGCAAGAGTACTGGAGTGGGGTGCCATTGCCTTCTCCATTTAAGTATTATACTAACATACAATTGTAATTGTTGTTCAGGCACTCAGCCATGTTGGACTCATTTTGACCCAATGAACTACAGCACGCCAAGTCTTTTCTGTCCTTCACCATCTCCCAGAGCTTGCTCAAACTCACGTCCATTGAGTTGGTGATGCCATCTATTCATCTCATCCTCTGTCATCCTCTTCTCCTCCTGCCTTCAGTCTTTCCCAGAATCAGGGTCTCTTCCAATGAGTTGGCTCTTAGGATCATGCGGTCAAAGTATTGGAGCTTCAGCATCAGATTCAGTCCTTCCAATGAATATTCAGGATTGATTTCCTTTAGAATTGACTGGTTTGATCTCCTTGCAATCCAAGGGACTCTCAAGAGTCTTCTCAAACACCACAGTTCAAAAGCATCAATTCTTTGGCACTCAGCCTTCTTTATGACCCAACTCTCACATCCATACATGACTACTGTAGAAATTATAGCTTTGACTAGACAGACTTTTGTTGGCAAAGTAATGTCTCTGCTTTTTAATACACTGTCTAGGTTTGTCATAGCTTTTCTTCCAAGGAGCAAACGTCTTTTGATTTCATGGCTACAGTCACCATCTGCAGTGATTTTGGAGCCCCTAAATATAAAGTCTCTCACTGTTTCCATTGTTTCCCCATCTATTTGTCATGGAGTGATGGGACCAGATGTCATGATCTTAGTTTTTTGAATGTTGAGTTTTAAGCCAGCTTTTTCACTCTCCTCTTTCACTTTCATCAAAAGGTTCTTAATACAGCCTTGATGTACTCCTTTCGTAATTTGGAACCAGTCCATTGTTCCATGTCCAGTTCTAACTGTTGCTTCCTTACCTGCATACATATTTCTCAGGAGACAGGTCAGGTGGTCTGATATTCCTATCTCTTTAAGAATTTTCCCCAGTTTGTTGTGATCCACACAGCCAAAGGCTTTAGTGTAGTCCATGAAGCAGATGTTTTCCTGGAATTCTCTTGCCTTTTCTATGATCCAACAGATGTTGGCAATTTGATTCCTGGTTCCTCTGCCTTTTCTAAATCCCACTTGATCATCTGGAAGCTCTTGGTTCACATATTGTTGAAGCCTAGCTTGGAGAATTTTGAGCATTACTTTGCTAGCATGTGAAATAAGCACAATTGTGCAGTAGTTTGAACATTCTTTGGCACTGCCCTTCTTTGGGATTGGAATGAAAACTGACTTTTTCCTGTCCTGTGGCCACTGCTGAGTTTTCCAAATTTGCTGGCATATTAAGTGCAGCACTTTCACAGCATCATCTTTTAGGATTTGAAATAGCTCAGCTAGAATTCCATCACCTCCACTAGCTTTGTTCATAGTGATGCTTCCTAAGGTCAGCTTGACTTTGCACTCTAAGATGTCTGACTGTAGTTGAGTGATCACAGAACACTCAATAACATAACATATGATGCTGTGCTGTGCTGTGCTTAGTTGCTCAATCATGTCCAACTCTTTATGACCCCATGGACTGTAGCCTGCCAGGCTCCTCTGTCCATGGGATTCTTCAGGCAAAAATACCGGAGCTGGTTGCCATGCCCTCCTCCAGGGAATCTTCCCAACCCAAGGATCAAACTCAAGTCAACTGCATTGCGGGTGGATTCTTTACCAGCTGAACCACCAGGGAAGCCCAAGAATACTGGAGTGGGTAGCCTATCCCTTCTCCAGGGTATCTTCCTGACCCAGGGCTGAGCTACCAGGGAAGCCCCTAACATACAATAAACTCACACAATTTGAAAGATTTGACATATGTATAAAAACTATCTCTAAAATCAAGTAGTACTTGAGCATACTTAGAGCCTAGATACTGGTTTCTAATACCATTCCCACTCAAAGGAACCAGGACTGCTCAGAGAAACAGCTGATTCCAAGGCTGGGGCACAGTAGGTATTCCTGAAACAGTTTGTTATAATGAAAGTAAAGAAGTACTTATAAAAGATGATGGGATTGTGTTCCAGCATTGTAAGAATCAGCTTGAAGGGGCCTCCACTAGCTAACTTGTGTGCCAAAGTAATTAAGTACAGTAATGATTGGTGAACCATTGAACAAAATAAAGTTCAGGAATCCATACCAATAAGTGATAAATCATGGGAAGAAGGGAGGCTCTTATTTAAAGTAGAATGCAGAGGGCTCATTAATAAATGAGGAGGGAGATCTGAAGTTGGAAAAATCATCTAACAACAACTGGATAAGGACTGGATGAGGCAAAAATCATCAATGGATGCTGCATTTATGGATAAATGTTGATGAAAATCAGAGCATGTGTATGTATTTAAAGCATCTCTTATAGACTGTTTACTGGTTGAAACAGAACAAAAACCCTCAGCAATAACCCTCAGTGAAAGAACTAAGCTCTACTTTGACCAGGTGATCAAAATTAACATCACCAGTGAGAAGCAGATGCTCATGTGCCTTCAGCTGTGATGCTCTGAGAAGTGCTTGTGCTCGCTCACCTATGTGGTTTGCTGGCTGAGAGTACATATCCTTAATCCAATCAAGAGAAAAATACAAAATGGAAAAATTTTTATTTAAAAAAAGTATGAAGGATTCTGCATTCTTCAAAAATGTCCATGTCATAAAAAGATATAGCCATTTGAAAACTAAGTGTATTATGCAATGACATGGGAAAATATCCAGGATATATTTCTAAGTGAAAATATGTTTAAAATATGCATTACTTTGAAAAATGGACTACAAGAATATATCAAAATATAAAGACGATGGTTTTTTTTGTGAGTATTTCTGTATTTCCAAAGTTTTATGCATTTACTTTGAAATCAAATAAAAATGTTCCTTTTAGAAATGCTTTGAGACTCAGCAGCCCTAACCACAACTTTCATTCTACGTTCAGACTCATACACTTTTCTGAAACTACAGGCAGGGACAGCAGAACTATTTTAAGTGTTTATGTTACTATGTGGACAATTAATTTTGGCTGCAATTTGGAAAAAAGCTCCCTGGGGAGTCTACCATCCCAAGAACTCTCTTCATGTTCATCTCCCACCCCCATACCATTCTTTTAATGGTCAGCCCTTCACTGCCCAATTGTTATCTTCACCTTCATTAGAAGAGGAGGAATTGGAAGGAATAGAAAGAATGCCTACATCTCTTTTAACACACATTCCTTCTTTTACTCTCAACAGTGTTAATCCTTTCTCTTCAACTACTTTGAATAAACCTAAGGAAAGGCCCCTGCTGCTCCTGCCAATCAAAGCAAGGGAAATAAGATAGAATAATTGGATATTTTCCTCTAATTTGAAAGGCAAGGGTCTTACGTTCCACTCGTTTATGTGAAACAGCTATTCTTAAACTGCTTTCTTGGTATTTCCACTTTGCTGTCCAAAAGGCATCTCAAATCTAACAGATCAAAAGCAGTGTTTTCTAATTCCCTCACTGCCATATCTATTTCTTCTACAGATTCCCCCACTTCAATAAATGGCACCAACACATAATGATACTAATAGTAACACCTTACATATCTCACACTACCTTCAAACCAGCCCTTATTCAGCCCTTGTTACAGTAGAGGAAACTGAGAACAGAGGTAAGTAATATGCCCAAGGTGACATAACCACTAAGTAGTACTGCTAGGATTTGAACCCCAGCAGTTTCCATCTGGCTTCTAGGCTGTTAGTCACTCTACTCTATCGCCTCTAAACTGTCTACTCAGATGCTGAAAAGCCCCAAACCTCATTCTTTATTATTTCCTTTCTTTTCCAGTCCTCTTGCTCCCCAACCATATTCACTGCATCAGTAAATCCTGTTAGATTGATCCCTGGCCTCTATTTCTTTCCAACTCCATGTTAGGCCAACACTAACCCAGCCACTGCTTACTTGCATGAATCCACAGCCTCCCACCTCATCTCCCTGATCATTCTTGCATATCCATGTCAGTCCATTTTCTATGTAATAGCCATGCCAACCTTTTAAAACAAATCAGATCAATTCACTCTCTTGCCAACCCTCCCCCTCAATAGTTTCCCTCTGCAAAAATCCAAAATCCTCACTAGACTTTGGACACACTGGTATATTCATTTCTTATTGCTGCTGTAACAAATTACCATAAATGTAGGGGTTTCAGTTCCATTCAGTCACTCAGTCGTGTCTGACTCTTTGCGACCCCATGAATTGCAGCACACCAGGCCTCCCTGTCCATCACCAACTCCCGGAGTTCACCCAAACCCATGTTCATTGCATTGATGATGCCATTCAACCATCTCATCCTCTGTCGTCCCCTTCTCCTCCTGCTCTCAATCTTTCCCAGCATCAAGGTCTTTTCAAATGAGTCAGCTCTTCACATCAGGGGGCCAAAGTATTGGAGTTTCAGCCTCAGCATCAGTCCTTCCAAAGAAATCCCAGGACTGGTCTCCTTTAGGAAGGACTGGTTGGATCTCCTTGCAGTCCAAGGGACTCTCAAGAGTCTTCTCCAACACCACAGTTCAAAAGCATCAATTCTTTGATGCTCAGCTTTCTTCACAGTCCAACTCTCACATCCATACATGACCACTGGAAAAACCATAGCCTTGACTAGACTTTGTTGGCAAAGTAATGTCTCTGCTTTTGAATATGCTATCTACGTTGGACATAACTTTCCTCCCAAGGAGTAAGCGACTTTTAATTTCATGGCTGCAATCACCATCTGCAGTGATTTTGGAGCCCAGAAGAATAAAGTCTGACACTGTTTCCACTGTTTCCCCATCTATTTCCCATGAAGTGATGGGACCGGGTGCCATGATCTTAGTTTTCTGAATGTTGAGCTTTAAGCCAACTTTTTCATTCTCCTCTTTCACTTTCATCAAGAGGCTTTAGTTCTTCTTCACTTTCTGCCATAAGGGTGGTGTCATCTGCATATCTGAAGTTATTGATATTTCTCCCAGTAATCTTGATTCCAGCTTGTGCTTCCTCCAGCCCAGCATTTCTCATGATGTACTCTGCATAGAAGTTAAATAAGCAAGGTGACAATATACAGCCTTGACATATTCCTTTTCCTATTTGGAACCAGTCTGTTGTTCCATGTCCAGTCCTAACCGTTGCTTCTTGACCTGCATACAGATTTCTCAAGAGGCAGGTCAGGTGGTCTGGTATTCCCATCTCTTGAAGAACTTCTCACAGTTTATTGTGATCCACACAGTCAAAGGCTTTGGCATAGTCAATAAAGCAGAAATAGATGTTTTTCTAGAACTCTCTTGCTTTTTTGATGATTCAGCTGATGTTGGCAATTTGATCTCTGGTTCCTCTGCCTTTACTAAAACCAGCTTGAACATCTGGAAGTTCACGGTTCATGTATTGCTAAAGACTGGCTTGGAGAATTTTGAGTATTACTTTACTAGCATGTGAGATGAGTGCAATTGTGTGGTAGTTTGAGCATTCTTTGGCATTGCCTTTCTTTGAGACTGGAATGAAAACTGACCTTTTCCAGTCCTGTGGCCACTGCTGAGTTTTCCAAGTTTGTTGGCATATTGAGTGCAGCACTTTCACAGCATCATCTTTTAGGATTTGAAATAGCTCGACTGGAATTCCATCACCTCCACTAGTTTTGTTTGTAGTGATGCTTTCTAAGGCCCACTTGACTTCACATTCCAGGATGTCTGGCTCTAGGTCAGTGATCACACCATCGTGATTATCTTGGTCGTGAAGCTCTTTTTTGTACAGTTCTTCTGTGTATTCTTGCCACCTCTTCTTAATATCTTCTGCTTCTTTAGGTCCATACCATTTCTGTCCTTTATTGAGCCCATCTTTGCATGAAATGTTCCCTTGGTATCTCTAATTTTATGAAGAGATCTCTAGTTTTTCCCATTCTATTGTTTTCCTCTATTTCTTTGCACTGATCACTGAGGAAGGCTTTCTTCTCTCTCCTTGCTATTCTTTGGAACTCTGCATTCAAATGCGTATATCTTTCCTTTTCTCCTTTGCTTTTCACTTCTCTTCTTTTCACAGCTATTTATAAGGCCTCCTCAGACAGCCATTTTGCTTTTTTGCATTTCTTTTTCTTGGGGATGGTCTTGATCCCTGTCTCCTGTACAATGTCACGAACCTTCGTCCATAGTTCATCAGGCACTCTGTCTATCAGATCTAGGCCCTTAAATCTATTTCTCACTCCCACCGTACAATCATTAAGGATTTGATTTAGGTCATACCTGAATGGTCTAGTGGTTTTCCCTAACATTATTCAATTTAAGGCTGAATTTGGCAAAAAGGAGTTCATGATTGAGCCATATCAGCTCCCTGTCTCTTTTTTGCTGACTGTATAGAGCTTCTCCATCTTTGGCTGCAAAGAATATAATGAATCTGATTTTGGTGTTGGCCATCTGCTGATGTCCATGTGTAGAGTATTCTGTTGTGTTTTTGGAAGAGGGTGTCTGCTATGACCAGTGCGTTCTCTTGGCAAAACTCTATTAGCTTTTGCCCTGCTTCATTCTGTACTCCAAGGCCAAATTTGCCTGTTACTCCAGATGTTTCTTGACTTCCTACTTTTGCATTCCAGTCCCCAATAGTGAAAAGGACATCTTTTGGGCGTGTTAGTTCTAAAAGGTCTTGTAGGTCTTCATAGAACCATTCAACTTCAACTTCTTCGGTATTACTGGTTGGGGCATAGACTTGGATTACTGTGATATTGAACGGTTTGCCTTGGAAATGAACAGAGATCATTCTGTCATTTTTGAGGTTGTATCCAAGTACTGCATTTCGGACCCTTTTGTTGCCTATGATGGCTTCTCCATTTTTTCTAAGGGATTCTTGCCCACAGTAGTAGATATAATGGTCATCTGAATTAAATTCACCCATTCGAGTCCATTTTAGTTCCATTTAGGAAAATCAGGAGAACATTATATCTCAGAAGGCAATGATAATGTTCCTAGTTAACCTCAACTCTGTGAAATGTTACTCTTATTTGGTCAAGTAAGAGCTTTATAAATTAGAAATTCATGCTGGTCATGGCTGATCATTGCTTACAATCATTAGTTAAATGAGGAGGAGGTGGCTGCTAATAAAATTAAAGTATAAGTACGTTACAAAGGTCCTCAAATTAGAAAGCATATTTTATATAACCGTTTTTGACATATTCACCAGTAACTGATAAAATCATTTTAAGTGAATTTTGTTCTTTTCATTACATATGTAAAAATGAATACATTCACACTAAGCTATTTAAGCAATATATAAGTACATAGAGTAAAACATATATATAGAGTAAAATAAGAGTCTCTGCCTACCCCTGAGTCTCACTTCCAGAAGAAACTATTGCAATTCTACCAATCATTTATTCAATGAATTTGAATCCATATATATTTTTATGTACCTTCATATACATTTTTTAACAGGAGCATAATCATTTTTCTAATCATATTTTTGATTTCTAAAATTCCTAATAGCTTTTTTTGTAACAGGCTGTTATTCTTTCATGGTTACAATCCTGGATGTACTTTGAAGGATATACTAACTTTAAACACTTGTCTTAATATCTTCCGTTTGCTATTTAACAATTTCTGTTTGTGTTAAAATTTTCTTGTGTGAGTTCAGAGCCATCTGGAACAAGGCTAGGGGGAGGTTTTTCTCACATACCGGGTAATCTTTGGTTGGGTGTTTACCCTAAGCCTAAGTTTCTCTGTTTTCTCATCTGCTTTGCTGTTTACTGTTGCCTAGACTGTTTTTCGAAGAAGGCAATGGCAACCCACTCCAGTACTCTTGCCTGGAAAATCCCACTGGTGGAGGAACCTGGTAGGCTGCAGTCCATGGGGTCGCTAAGAGTTGGACACGACTGAGCGGCTTCACTTTCACTTTTCACTTTCATGTATTGGAGAAGGAAATGGCAACCCACTTCAGTGTTCTTGCCTGGAAAATCCCAGGGATGGGGAAGCCTGGTGGGCTACCATCTACAGGGTCGCACAGAGTCGGACACGACTGAAGCGACTTAGCAGCAGCAGCAGCAGCAGACTGTTTTTAAAGGTTGGTGATGAAGGCGCAGAGTATGCTGGGGGTACTGGAGGTTTGTCGTAGGATGTGGGAAACCTGGGCCCTTCTGGGATTTAGTAGCTGCCAGGCTCCCCAGCTCCAGTCCTCACACTCATTGCTTTATTCTGGGTGCAGATGCCTTGCTAAAGCTGCTTCACACAGGAACTGTTGATTGGGGGAAAGGTGTCTCGCTGAGTGGCCAATGGCTTAAATGTTCCAAATATGATTCCTCAGAGTAGGTTTCATTGGATCACCTGAATCAGAATCGTGTGTGTGGGGGTGGGGGGGTGGGGTGGGGAGGGGTGCTTTAAATGCAGATTGCTCAGAGACACCCCAAACCCCAAAGTAAAACCAGAATATCTGTGGGAATGGAGCCCAGACACTGATCCTCGGATTGGGTCTGTGGGGAAGGTCATACTGTAACACACAGTTTCAATAAACTCGCCAGGATTCTTCTGTAGACTGGAGTTGGAGAACCACTCTTATGATGATTTGCGAGATCCCACTCTCTTCTGTTTGTGTTAACTGATTCCAAGTGAGTCCTGCCTGTCACATGCCCACCACACAACTGCTTTTCCTCTAGTTTATTCCTCTGTTGACCCTTTTTATTGTCCTTCCTATGTCTTTCCTTTTAGAAATTTCTAAAAATTTCTCACCTTTTATAGCAGTCTTTCTTGTTAGTCTTATTTACCTTTCTTATCCTATATGCTGCTGCTGCTGCTGCTAAGTCGCCTCAGTCGTGTCTGACTCTGTGCGACCCCATAGATGGCAGCTCACCAGGCTCCCCTGTCTCTGGGATTCTCCAGGCAAGAACACTGGAGTGGGTTGCCATTTCCTTCTCCAATGCATGAAAGTGAAAGTGAAGCCACTCAGTCGTGTCCGACTCTAAGTGACCCCATGGACTGCAGCATACCAGGCTCCTCCCATGGGATTTACCAGGCAAAAGTATTGGAGTGGGTTGCCATTGCCTTCTCCATCTTATCCTATATCAGTTCAGTTCAGTTGCTCAGTTGTGTCTGACTCTTTGCAACCCCATTAATCACAGCATGCCAGGCCTTCCTGTCCATCACCAACTCCCGGAGTTCACTCAAACTCACGTCCATCGAGTTGGTGATGCCATCCAGCCATCTCATCCTCTGTCATCCCCTTCTCCTCCTGCCCCCACTCCCTCCCAGCATCAGGGTCTTTCCCAATGAGTCAACTCTTCACATAAGGTGGCCAAAGTATTGGAGTTTTAGCTTTAGCAACATTCCTTCCAATGAACACCCAGGACTGATCTCCTTTAGAATGGACTGGTTGGATCTCCTTGCAGTCCAAGGGACTCTCAAGACTCTTCTCCAACACCACAGTTCAAAAGCATCAATTCTTTGGTGCTCAGCTTTCTTCACAGTCCAACTCTCACATCCATACATGACCACCGGAAAAACCATAGCCTTGACTAGACAGACCTTTGTTGGCAAAGCAATGGCTCTGGTTTTTAATATGCTGTCTAGGTTGGTCATAACTTTCCTTCCAAGGAGTAAGCATCTTTTATTTATTTATTTATTTTTTTGAATTTGCCAACATCTCTTTGTTTTTTTTTGTTTTTTTTTTAAATTTTATTTTATTTTTAAACTTTACATAATTGTATTAGTTTTGCCAAATATCAAAATGAATCCACCACAGGTATACATGTGTTCCCCATCCTGAACCCTCCTCCCTCCTCCCTCCCCATACCATCCCTCTGGGTTGTCCCAGTGCACTAGCCCCAAGCATCCAGTATCGTGCATCGAACCTGGACTGGCAACTCGTTTCATACATGATATTTTACATGTTACAATGTCATTCTCCCAAATCTTCCCACCCTCTCCCTCTCCCACAGAGTCCATAAGACTATTCTATACATCAGTGTCTCTTTTGCTGTCTCGTACACAGGGTTATTGTTACCCTCTTTCTAAATTCCATATATATGCGTTAGAATACTGTATTTATGTTTTTCCTTCTGGCTTACTTCACTCTGTATAATAGGCTCCAGTTTCATCCACCTCATTAGAACTGATTCAAATGTATTCTTCTTAATGGCTGAGTAATACTCCATTGTGTATATGTACCACAGCTTTCTTATCCATTCATCTGCTGATGGACATCTAGGTTGCTTCCATGTCTTGGCTATTATAAACAGTGCTGCGATGAACATTGGGGTACACGTGTCTCTTTCCCTTCTGGTTTCCTCAGTGTGTATGCCCAGCAGTGGGGTTGCTGGATCATAAGGCAGTTCTATTTCCAGTTTTTTAAGGAATCTCCACACTGTTCTCCATAGTGGCTGTACTAGTTTGCATTCCCACCAACAGTGTAAGAGGGTTCCCTTTTCTCCACACTCTCTCCAGCATTTATTATTTGTAGACTTTTGGATCGCAGCCATTCTGACTGGCGTGAAATGGTACCTCATAGTGGTTTTGATTTGCATTTCTCTGATAATGAGTGATGTTGAGCATCTTTTCATGTGTTTGTTAGCCATCTGTATGTCTTTTTTGGAGAAATGTCTATTTAGTTCTTTGGCCCATTTTTTGATTGGGTCGTTTATTTTTCTGGAGTTGAGCTGTAGGAGTTGCTTGTATATTTTTGAGATTAGTTGTTTGTCGGTTGCTTCATTTGCTATTATTTTCTCCCATTCTGAAGGCTGTCTTTTCACCTTGCTAATAGTTTCCTTTGATGTGCAGAAGCTTTTAAGGTTAATTAGGTCCCATTTGTTTATTTTTATTTCCAATATTCTGGGAGGTGGGTCATAGAGGATCCTGCTGTGATGTATGTCGGAGAGTGTTTTGCCTATGTTCTCCTCTAGGAGTTTTATAGTTTCTGGTCTTACGTTTAGATCTTTAATCCATTTTGAGTTTATTTTTGTGTATGGTGTTAGAAAGTGTTCTAGTTTCATTCTTTTACAAGTGGTTGACCAGATTTCCCAGCACCACTTGTTAAAGAGATTGTCTTTAATCCATTGTATATTCTTGCCTCCTTTGTCGAAGATAAGGTGTCCATATGTGCGTGGATTTATCTCTGGGCTTTCTATTTTATTCCATTGATCAATATTTCTGTCTTTGTGCCAGTACCATACTGTCTTGATAACTGTGGCTTTGTAGTAGAGCCTGAAGTCAGGCAGGTTGATTCCTCCAGTTCCATTCTTCTTTCTCAAGATCGCTTTGGCTATTCGAGGTTTTTTGTATTTCCATACAAATTGTGAAATTATTTGTTCTAGCTCTGTGAAGAATACTGTTGGTAGCTTGATAGGGATTGCGTTGAATCTATAAATTGCTTTGGGTAGTATACTCATTTTCACTATATTGATTCTTCCAATCCATGAACATGGTATATTTCTCCATCTATTAGTGTCCTCTTTGATTTCTTTCACCAGTGTTTTATAGTTTTCTATATATAGGTCTTTAGTTTCTTTAGGTAGATATATTCCTAAGTATTTTATTCTTTCTGTTGCAATGGTGAATGGAATTGTTTCCTTAATTTCTATTTCTGTTTTCTCATTATTAGTGTATAGGAATGCAAGGGATTTCTGTGTGTTGATTTTATATCCTGCAACTTTACTGTAGTCATTGATTATTTCTAGTAATTTTCTGGTGGACTCTTTAGGGTTTTCTATGTAGAGGATCATGTCATCTGCAAATAGTGAGAGTTTTACTTCTTTTCCAATTTGGATTCCTTTTATTTCTTTTTCTGCTCTGATTGCTGTGGCCAAAACTTCCAAAACTATGTTGAATAGTAATGGTGAAAGTGGGCACCCTTGTCTTGTTCCTGACTTTAGAGGAAATGCTTTCAATTTTTCACCATTGAGGATAATGTTTGCAGTGGGTTTGTCATATATAGCTTTTATTATGTTGAGGTATGTTCCTTCTATTCCTGCTTTCTGGAGAGTTTTGTATCATAAATGGATGTTGAATTTTGTCAAAGACTTTCTCTGCATCTATTGAGATAATCATATGGTTTTTATTTTTCAATTTGTTAATGTGGTGTATTACATTGATTGATTTGCGGATATTGAAGAATCCTTGCATCCCTGGGATAAAGCCCACTTGATCATGGTGTATGATCTTTTTAATGTGTTGTTGGATTCTGATTGCTAGAATTTTGTTAAGGATTTTTGCATCTATGTTCATCAGTGATATTGGCCTGTAGTTTTCTTTTTTTGTGGGATCTTTGTCAGGTTTTGGTATTAGGGTGATGGTGGCCTCATAGAATGAGTTTGGAAGTTTACCTTCCTCTGCAATTTTCTGGAAGAGTTTGAGCAGGATAGGTGTTAGCTCTTCTCTAAATTTTTGGTAGAATTCAGCTGTGAAGCCGTCTGGACCGGGGCTTTTGTTTGCTGGAAGATTTTTGATTACAGTTTCAATTTCCATGCTTGTGATGGGTCTGTTAAGATTTTCTATTTCTTCCTGGTCCAGTTTTGGAAAGTTGTACTTTTCTAAGAATTTGTCCATTTCTTCCACGTTGTCCATTTTATTGGCATATAATTGTTGATAGTACTCTCTTATGATCCTTTGTATTTCTGTGTTGTCTGTTGTGATCTCTCCATTTTCGTTTCTAATTTTGTTGATTTGATTTTTCTCCCTTTGTTTCTTGATGAGTCTGGCTAATGGTATGTCAATTTTATTTATCCTTTCAAAGAACCAGCTTTTGGTTTTGTTGATTTTTGCTATGGTCTCTTTTGTTTCTTTTGCATTTATTTCTGCTCTAATTTTTAAGATTTCTTTCCTTCTACTAACCCTGGGGTTCTTCATTTCTTCCTTTTCTAGTTGCTTTAGGTGTAGAGTTAGGTTATTCATTTGACTTTTTTCTTGTTTCTTGAGGTGTGCCTGTATTGCTATGAACTTTCCCCTTAGGACTGCTTTTACCGTGTCCCACAGGTTTTGGGTTGTTGTGTTTTCATTTTCATTCGTTTCTATGCAAATTTTGATTTCTTTTTTGATTTCTTCTGTGATTTGTTGGTTATTCAGCAGCGTGTTGTTCAGCCTCCATATGTTGGAATTTTTAATAGTTTTTCTCCTGTAATTGAGATCTAATCTTACTGCATTGTGGTCAGAAAAAATGCTTGGAATGATTTCTATCTTTTTGAATTTACCAAGGCTAGCTTTATGGCCCAGGATGTGATCTATCCTGGAGAAGGTTCCATGTGCGCTTGAGAAAAAGGTGAAATTCATTGTTTTGGGATGAAATGACCTATAGATATCAATTAGGTCTAACTGGTCTATTGTATCGTTTAAAGTTTGTGTTTCCTTGTTAATTTTCTGTTTAGTTGATCTATCCATAGGTGTAAGTGGGGTATTAAAGTCTCCCACTATTATTGTGTTATTGTTAATTTCTCCTTTCATACTTGTTAGCATTTGTCTTACGTACTGTGGTGCTCCCGTGTTGGGTGCATATATATTTATAATTGTTATATCTTCTTCTTGGATTGATCCTTTGATCATTATGTAGTGACCTTCTTTGTCTCTTTTCACAGCCTTTGTTTTAAAGTCTATTTTATCTGATATGAGTATTGCTACTCCTGCTTTCTTTTGGTCCCTATTTGCATGGAAAATCTTTTTCCAGCCCTTCACTTTCAGTCTGTATGTGTCCCCTGTTTTGAGGTGGGTCTCTTGTAGACAACATATGTAGGGGTCTTGTTTTTGTATCCATTCAGCCAGTCTTTGTCTTTTGGTTGGGGCATTCAACCCATTTACGTTTAAGGTAATTACTGATAAGTATGTTCCCGTTGCCATTTACTTTATTGTTTTGGGTTCGAGTTTATACACCGTTTTTGTGTTTCCTGTCTAGAGAATATCCTTTAGTATTTGTTGGAGAGCTGGTTTGGGGGTGCAGAATTCTCTCAGCTTTTGCTTGTCTGAAAAGCTTTTGATTTCTCCTTCATACTTGAATGAGATCCTTGCTGGGTACAATAATCTGGGCTGTAGGTTATTTTCTTTCATCATTTTAAGTATGTCTTGCCATTCCCTCCTGGCTTGAAGAGTTTCTATTGAAAGATCAACTGTTATCCTTATGGGAATTCCCTTGTGTGTTATTTGTTGTTTTTCCCTTGCTGCTTTTAATATTTGTTCTTTGTGTTTGATCTTTGTTAATTTGATTAATATGTGTCTTGGGGTGTTTCTCCTTGGGTTTATCCTGTTTGGGACTCTCTGGGTTTCTTGGACTTGGGTGATTATTTCCTTCCCCATTTTAGGGAAGTTTTCCACTATTATCTCCTCAAGTATTTTCTCATGGTCTTTCTTTTTGTCTTCTTCTTCTGGAACCCCTATTATTCGAATGTTGTAGCGTTTAATATTGTCCTGGAGGTCTCTGAGATTGTCCTCATTTCTTTTAATTCGTTTTTCTTTTATCCTCTCTGATTCATTTATTTCTACCATTCTATCTTCTAATTCACTAATCCTGTCTTCTGCCTCTGTTATTCTACTATTTGTTGCCTCCAGAGTGTTTTTAATTTCACTTAGTGCATTATTCATTATATATTGACTCTTTTTTATTTCTTCTAGGTCCTTGTTAAACCTTTCTTGCATCTTCTCAATCCTTGTCTCCAGGCTATTTATCTGTGATTCCATTTTAGTTTCAAGATTTTGGATCAATTTCACTATCATTATTCGGAATTCTTTATCAGGTAGATTCCCTATCTCTTCCTCTTTTGTTTGGTTTGGTGGGCATTTATCCTGTTCCTTTATCTGCTGAGTATTCCTCTGTCTCTTCATCTTGTTTAAATTGCTGAGTTTGGGGTGTCCTTTCTGTATTCTGGCAGTTTGTGGAGTTCTCTTTATTGTGGTGTTTCCTCGCTGTGTGTGGGTTTGTACAGGTGGCTTGTCAAGGTTTCCTGGTTAGGGAAGCTTGTGTTGGTGTTCTGGTGGGTGGAGCTGTATTTCTTCTCTCTGGAGTGCAATGAAATGTCCAGTAATGAGTTATGAGATGTCTATAGTTTTGGGGTGACTTTGGCCAGCCTGTATCTTGAAGCTCAGGGCTGTGTTCCTTTGTTGCTGGAGAATTTGCTTGGTATGTCTTGCCCTGGAACTTATTGGCCCTTGTGTGGTGCTTGGTTTCAGTGTCAGTATGGAGGCATTTGATGAGCTCCTGTGAATGAATGTTCCTTGGAGTCAGGAGTTCCCTGGAGTCAGGGTTTGGACTTAAGTCTCCTGCTTCCGATTATCGGTCTTATTTTTACAGTAGTTTCAAAACTTCTCCTTCTATACAGCACCATTGATAAAACATCTACATTAAAGATGATAAGTTTCTCTACAGTGAGGGTCACTCAGAGAGGTTCACAGGGTTACATGGAGAAGAGAAGAGGGAGGAGGGAGTTAGAGGTGACCCAAATGAGATGAGGTGAATCAATAGTGGAGAGAGTGGGCTAGCCAGTAGTCACTTCCTTATGTGCACTCCACAACTGGACCACTCAGAGATGTTCACGGGGTTATACAGAGAAGAGAAGAAGGAGGAAGGTAACAGAGGTGGCCAGAAGGATAAAAGGGGGGAATGAAAAGGAGGGAGACAGATCCAGCCAGTAATCAGTTCCCTAAGTGTTCTCCACCGTCTGGAACACACAGAAATTCACAGAGTTGGGTAGAGTAGAGAGGGGTTAGGGAGGAGACACAGGCGACCTGGTGGAGAAAAAGGAGGGTCCAAAGGGAGAGAGAGCAGTCAAGCCAGTAATCTCACTCCCTAGTGAAAAATGGGTCCTGAAGATTGGGTCCTTAAAGGTACAAAATTGGTAACAAATACATAAAAGCAAAAATTAAAAATCTAGAGTAGAGTTTGGAATTTCAAAAATACGATGTTAAAGAAAAGAAGAAGGAAAAGAAAGAGAGAAAGAACGAACAAACGAAAACAAACAAGGTCGCGAAAATTATAAAGAAAGTACAGGTACAAAATTGATAACTAATACCAGAAAGCAAAAATTAAAAATCTAGAGTAGAGTTTGGAATTTCAAAAATACAATGTTAAAAAAAAAAAAAAAAGAAGAAGAAAAATAAAGAGAGAAAACAAACAAACAAATACGAACAATGTCACAAAAATTATAAAGAAAATACAGGTACAAAATTGATATCAAATACCAAAAAGCATAAATTAAAAATCTAGAGTAAAGTTTGGAATTTCAGATATACAATGTTATATAAAAGAAGAAGAGAAAGAAACAGAGAAGAAGAAAAAAAGAAAAAAAAAGTCACAGAAATTATATAAAAAAAAAAACTATAGGTACAAAATTGATAACATACCAAAAAGCGAAAATTAAAAATCTAGAGTAGAGTTTGGAATTTCAAAAATACAATGTTAAAGAAAAGAAGAAAAAAACAAAAACAAACAAACAAAAAAACAAGGTCAAAAAATTATAAAATATATATATATGAAGTTTGCTGAAGAAGAAAAAAATAAGGTCTTTTTTTTTTTTTTTTTTTGCAAAGTAATAGGTTATAAAAGTGAAAATTAAAGGAACAATAGAGGACTTAAATTTTTTTTTTTTTAATTAAAAAAAGAAAAAAGAAAGAATGATCGTAAAAATAATAAAAATATATCTAGGACTTTTTTTTTTTTTTTTTTTTTTTTGTGGGTGTTGTGGGTTCAGTTCATTTTTGGCTAGTTCCTTGGTCAGATTTATATTTCTCAAGATCTATAGGCCCCTTCCTATGTAGTCCGTAGTAACCACAGGGTTTTGATCTATTGCCTGTAGCTTCCAAGGCGTTTCCCTCTGTTATATCTTCTTCTGTTTGCTAGTCTTTTCAGTATCTGGTTTCCGCCCTGACTCAAAGGGCATGGTGGAGGACACTTTTTTTTTTTTTTTTTTAGGCTTACTTGTTCAGTCGCGCTGTGGGGAGGGAGGGAGGGAGAGTAAGCATCTTTTAATTTCACGGCTGAAATCACCATCTGCAGTGATTTTGGAGTCCCCAGAAATAAAGTCTGACACTGTTTCCACTGTTTCCCCATCTATTTCCCATGAAGTGATGGGACCAGATGCCATGATCTTAGTTTTCTGAATGTTGAGCCTTAAGTCAACTTTTTAACTCTCCTTTTTATATATATAAAACAAAACTGTATTTCCTAGTTCTCTATATATACACATATAGTTAAAACTAATACAGTTGTATTTGACAGCATCTTTACTTTTTATTACTTTAGGGAGGTCTTCCCTAAATTAATCTAGATGTGACACGAAATTTGTAGAAAATGTCATTACTTTTCAGAGCATCACTAACACTCTACTTCTTCAGTAAACATTACTGGTTACCTTCTGGACACGTACTGTAGCTTTCTCCATGGCCATCAGAGCCCCATTATCATCTGTTCTCAGGACAAATTCTGCTTGACCTAACTCTGGTAGTCCTGTTGTCCTTGCCAGTGATTCATTTAGGGGAGGGTTGTAAAGAGTTCTAGCCAAGAGATGTAATGAGAGGGCTGTTTGGTGGCTTCTGGAAAATTTTTATCTCACTTCTAAGAAGACTCCAGAAAAACAGGCCCTTCCGGCCCCTGGGGTGGTTATATTTGGATGTGATACCTGGGCCTGCAGCCATTTCATGATGTTAGGAGACTTAGCCTTGGGGTGAAGCCAGTGCTGAGGGCAGCAGAATGGAGACAGAAAGAACATCAAGATCCTTAGTGATGTTGTTGAGTGGGTGGATTGACTAAACTTGAAACCCCTCTCTCTATTACTTATAGCTCAAAGCATCCTAAGTGATAAAATCTCTATTTTCAAATATGTAACAAGTTTTTCTAAACCTTGGAAAATATTTCCTTATACATCTTAGGAAAAAAAAAAAAACCTCAACTCATCCATTTAAAAACTGCCTTTTCCCATAAATAAAAATCCACAAAATTTATATCCAAACATTTAAAAATCTTTAAACAAAACAATTATATTAAGTTGGATAGGTGAAACTCATTCCTGCACCCACCCACCCCACCACTCATACACACACATAAAGAGTAGGAATTTAATTTTTTTAAAAATCAAATTTCATAGCACCTTCCAATTTCTGGAAGTTCAAACAGGTTTGAGAATGTAGAGAAAACCTCAAATTTATTAAGAAATCGTATGTCTGGATTTTTGAGTGGATTATTTTGACTTTAAACTGAATTTATCATGAAACAATGGCCAAGTTGCAAATTTGGTTTTAACCTATTAATAAAATAGTATTTAAATACTACTGGAGACTTACTGAGCTCTGAGTACCTTAAGCTGTCTTGGACTCTGATCACAAACACCCAACCTACTCAACTTCATCCTAGTAATGAAGGAGCATAGACGGAGTAGAGACGGAAGAGGTAGTTATGGGCAGCACAGAGAAAGGTCTCTAGCAGGTTGGGACCATTTAAGTGGCTCTATCTTTTGTAACTCAGGTTTTCTAAAAGTGGTTACTTTGCTCATTTTCTAGTTTTAAGAAGTTCTTGTTGCAGGATATAAAATCAACACACAGAAATCCCTCGCATTTCTATACACTAATAATGAGAAAATAGAAAGAGAAATTAAGGAAACAATTCCATTCACCACTGCAATGAAAAGAATAAAATATTTAGGAATATATCTACCTAAAGAAACAAAAGACCTATATATAGAAAACTATAAAACACTGGTGAAAGAAATCAAAGAGGACACTAATAGATGGAGAAACATACCGTGTTCATGGATTGGAAGAATCAATATAGTGAAAATGAGTATACTACCCAAAGCAATTTATAGATTCAATGCAATCCCTATCAAGCTACCAATGGTATTTTTCACAGAGCTAGAACAAATAATTTCACAATTTGTATGGAAATACAAAAAACTCAAATAGCCAAAGCAATCTTGAGAAAGAATGGAACTGGAGGAATCAACCTGCCTGACTTCAGGCTCTACTACAAAGCCACAGTCATCAAGACAGTATGGTACTTGCACATAGACAGAAATATAGATCAATGGAACAAAATAGAAAGCCCAGAGATAAATCCACACACCAATGGACACCTTATCTTTGACAAAGGAGGCAAGAATATACAATGGAGAAAAAACAATCTCTTTAACAAGTGGTGCTAGGAAAACTGGTCAACCACTTGTAAAAGAATGAAACTAGAACACTTTCTAACACCATACACAAAAATAAACTCAAAATGGATTAAAGATCTCAATGTAAGACCAGAAACTATAAAACTCCTAGAGGAGAACATAGGCAAAACACTCTCTGACATAAATCACAGCGGGATCCTCTATGATCTGCCTCCCAGAATATTGGAAATAAAAGCAAAAATAAACAAATGGGATCTAATTAAAATTAAAAGCTTCTGCACAACAAAGGAAACTATTAGCAAGGTGAAAAGACAGCCATCAGAATGGGAGAAAATAATAGCAAATGAAACAACTGACAAAGAATTAATCTCAAAAATATACAAGCAACTCCTGAAGCTCAATTCCAGAAAAATAAATGACCCAATCAAAAAATGGGCCAAAGACCTAAACAGACATTTCTCCAAAGAAGACATACAGATGGCTAACAAACACATGAAAAGATGCTCAACATCACTCATTATCAGAGAAATGCAAATCAAGACTACAATGAGGTACCATTTCACACCAGTCAGAATGGCTGCGATCCAAAAGTCTACAAGCAATAAATGCTGGAGAGGGTGTGGAGAAAAGGGAACCCTCTTACACTGTTGGTGGGAATGCAAACTAGTACAGCCACAACAGTGTGGAGATTCCTTAAAAAAC
This sequence comes from Bos indicus x Bos taurus, assembly GCF_003369695.1. NCBI lineage: Eukaryota > Metazoa > Chordata > Mammalia > Artiodactyla > Bovidae > Bos > Bos indicus x Bos taurus. Next base: position 110,096,268 of record NC_040076.1, read on the forward strand.
TGGAAATAGAACTGCCATACGACCCAGCAATCCCACTGCTGGGCATACACACTGAGGAAACCAGAATTGAAAGAGACACATGTACACCAATGTTCATCACAGCACTGTTTATAATAGGCAGGACATGGAAGCAACCTAGATGTCCATCAGCAGACGAATGGATAAGAAAGCTGTGGTACATATACACAATGGAGTATTACTCAGCCATTAAGAAGAATACATTTGAATCAGTTCTAATGAGGTGGATGAAACTGGAGCCTATTATACAGAGTGAAGTAAGCCAGAAAGAAAAACACCAATACAGTATCAGTTCAGTTCAGTTCAGTCATTCAGTTGTGTCCGACTCTTTGCGACCCCATGAATCACAGCATGCCAGGCCTCCCTGTCCATCACAAACTCCCGGAGTTCACCCAGACTCACATCCATCGAGTCGGTGATGCCATCCAGCCATCTCATCCTCTGTCGTCCCCTTCTCCTCCTGTCCTCAATCCCTCCCAGCATCAGAGTCTTTTCCAATGAGTCAACTCTTTACATGAGGTGGCCAAAGGACTGGAGTTTCAGCTTTAGCATCATTCCTTCCAAGGAAATCCCAGGGCTGATCTCCTTTAGAATGGACTGGTTGGATCTCCTTGCAGTCCAAGGGACTCTCAAGAGTCTTCTCCAACACCACAGTTCAAAAGCACCAATTCTTCAGCACTCAGCCTTCTTCACAGTCCAACTCTCACATCCATACATGACCACAGGAAAAACCATAGCCTTGACTAGATGGACCTTTCTTGGCAAAGTAATGGCTCTGCTTTTGAATATGCTATCTAGGTTGGTCATAACTTTCCTTCCAAGGAGTAAGCGTCTTTTAATTTCATGGCTGCAATCACCATCTGCAGTGATTTTGGAGCCCAGAAAAATAAAGTCTGACACTGTTTCCACTGTTTCCCCATCTATTTCCCATGAAGTGATGGGACCAGATGCCATGATCTTCGTTTTCTGAATGTTGAGCTTTAAGCCAACTTTTTCACTCTCCACTTTCACTTTCATGAAGAGGCTTTTGAGTTCCTCTTCACTTTCTGCCATAAGGGTGGTGTCATCTGCATATCTAAGGTTATTGATATTTCTCCTGGCAATCTTGATTCCAGCTTGTGTTTCTTCCAGTCCAGCGTTTCTCATGATGTACTCTGCATATAAGTTAAATAAGCAGGGTGACAATATACAGCCTTGATGTACTCATTTTACTAATGCATATATATGGAATTTAGAAATATGGTAATGATAACCCTGATTGAGAGATAGCAAAAGAGACACAGATGTATAGAACGGTCTTTCGGACTCTGTGGGAGAGGGTGAGGGTGGGATAATTTGGGAGAATGGCATTGAAACATGTATAATATCGTATGTGAAACAAATCGCCAGTCCAGGCTCAATGCATGATACAGGATGCTTGGGGCTGCTGCGCTGGGATGACCCAGAGGGATGGTATGGGGAGTGGGTAGGAGGGGAGTTCAGGATGGGGAACACGTGTACACCCGTGGCAGATTCATGTTGATGTATGGCAAAACCAATAAAATACTGTAAAGTAATTAGCCTCCAATTAAAATAAATAAATTTATATTAAAAAATAAAATAAAAATAAATAACAGTAGAGGAAAAAAAAAGAAGTTCTCATATAGGAATAACCAGGTTTATTATAAACTGAAACAACAGCATCATCATTTTTGCAATTGTATAGTGACTTCCTTCAGGTAATTCATTTGATGGACTTTAGTGACGTAGTATTCTTTCCCACCAACTTCAGTCTCCTTTGACTCTTATCATTTCTCAGCACTCATATTATAAATTATATTAAAAATTAACTAACAAAAAATATCACAAGGCATGTATTAATATTAAATGGGTTGTGGCCAGACTTGGCAGCCCTCCAGATCAGACATTCATGTGGTCAGAACCCTCTTCCCTGATGTTACTAGAGAGTAGAAACTAATGATTCTTTACTGGCAATTCCCATCTTGCTTCTCTTTTTCGTGTTTCTTCTCATCAGAAAGCTCCTCGCTGGGCCCAGTGAGTCATGCTAGTACCACTTGTCCTCTCATTCCTTCAACCCCAGCCATCGTACACAGAGAACTGAACTATTGTTTACTGCAGTATTGACCACAGTGTTGTCAATCATGAATATTTGGTTTTGACTTTTGAAAATAAATTATTTTGTGGCAAATAGTCAAAGTATACATTAATTTGATAGAGTATTTTTTAAATTTGTTCTTCCTTGTTAAGAATTTTGTTGAACACATTTTTCTTAGGAGTAGTTCAAGGTCAATACAATATTCAGTTGCTAAGCATTCTAAATATTTATATTTCTTATGAGGCTCATCCTTCTAAAATATAGGAACTGAAAACCAAAGCTACCAGATCATATACCACAAAGTAAAAAATTTACTTATGTTTCAAAGATTATATAAATTCTTTTTATAATTATAGATGTACTATATTTATACTATGGGCTTCCCTGATGGCTCAGCTGTAAAGAATCTGCCTGCAATGCAGGAGAAGTAGGAGATGTGGGTTCAATCCCTAGGTTGGGAAGATTCCCTGGAGGAGGAAATTGCAACTCACTCCAGTTTTGCCTGAAAATCCCATGGACAAAGGAGCCTGGCAGGCTACAGTCCAAAGTGTCGGAAAGAGTTGGACATGACTGAGCAATCAAGCACAAATATTTACACTATAATATTTGAAATTTCTGAAATAAAACCATTTTAAAAAGAAATATTGTTCTGGATATTTTACAAAGGCATTGTCTTATCATTTGTTTTCCAATATTTTCTTTCTCACTTATGTAATGCACGAGCACTCCAGAATTTCAAAGATACTCAATGGCACCCCACTCCAGTACTCTTGCCTAGAAAATCCCATGGACAGAGGAGCCTAGTAGGCTTCAGTTCATGGGGTTGCTAAGAGTTGGACACGACTGAGCGACTTCACCTTCACTTTTCACTTTCATGCACTGGAGAAGGAAATGGCAACCCACTCCAGTGGTCTTGCCTGGAGAATCCCAGGGACGGGGGAGCCTGGTGGACTGCCATCTATGGAGTTGCACAGAGTCGGACACAACTGAAGCGACTTAGCAGCAGCACCAACTGTCTTTTTGAATCTAAAATTGATAGTTTTAAGAAACAACTTCAATATTGTTTCTTCTGGACAGATAATAAATAGATGAAAAGAGAAAAATTCAGAGAATATTAAGTTGCTACATTTGAATAAACAGGGAAACCTTTAATACTTTTCCCTGGATATGTAAAGAAATATTTCATGTATTTAAAAATATGTATAGGGCCTTCAATATAAGCCAGAAAAGTGAGAAAAATAGCAGTAGACCATACCCACACAACCAAATTACTGTCCTGGGTCACAGTGAATACATGAGGGTCTTTCTAAATTCTTGTAGGTTGTTCAATATTCACCATCTTACATGAGCTTTTCTTTGTAGTTGTCCATCTCAGTCACTGCCTTCTGAAGTTTTAGCCCAAGTGCTTCTACTTGACACTGTAAATCTGGAATGACATATGTATTCTTCTGATTAGTATATTTTAAATGTCCAGATATTTTTATAGAAAAAAAAAACACATTCTTCTAGAGTTGCCACTCAGCTCCTGAAGAATAATGCAGTTGTTTATTCTATTTTCACTTGGATTACCATACTCATCTGTACTCTGAAACCCAACAGAATTACTGGGTTTTGATAGACTCCATTTATTAGCCTCTTTCTGCCCCTAACATCATGCTAATTTTCTAACAGCTAATTGGCTAAATTTTACTAATGTTTTCAAAGGCAATTTATGTTGCAGCACACATATGAATTTTTGATCATGTGACTCACTTCTGAAACACTTGACTGCCTGAGCTCACTCTTGCGATCTGAAACTGAGAAGTATTGCTGAGGACTCTCAGTAAGAACCAAAATAGATAAACCATGTGCAAGGCTTCTGGTAAAGAATCTTTTAACTCTGGGTAGCATCTAATAGGCATTTTAATGACTTTCAAAGCCAAGAAAATACAAGCAGGAAATTGGCTTCCATAGAGTCTTGAATTGGGGAATTCAAGTAATGTTTGAGGAAGATTATTCAGGTAGCCACATCTTACATGTGTGGATACAGAACTGAAACTAGAGCAGAAAGAACATAGGGCTTGAATGATCTGAGTCCCACCAATAGCCTGTGTGTGTGGACTAAGGCCTGAACCCTACACTCAATAACAGCTCTTGGTATTCTTTTTGGATATGAGGTGGAAAACAATTTACATGGGTGGACTAAATGATTTCTATGAAGAAAATAATTTAAAACACTGGAATTTATAAAATTTCTGTTACACCTATTCAGGTGTTTTAATCACGTATTTTAATAGTAAACTTTAAAATCTTTATACACCCATGTTGTTGTTCAGTCACCCCGTCACGTCCAACTCTTTGAGACCCCATGAACTGCAGCACACCAGACCTCCCTGTCCTTCACCATCTTCTGAAGTTTACCCAAGTTCATGTCCATTGCATCGGTGATGCCATCCAGCCATCTTATCTTCTGACACCCTCTTTTCCTTCTGCTTTCAGTCTTTCCCAGCATCAGGGACTTTTCCAGTGAATCAGCTGTTCGTATCAGGTGACCAAAATACTGGAGCTTCAGCTTCAGCATTAATCCATGAGTATTTAGGGTTTTTTTTTCCCTTCAGATTGACTGGTTTGACCTCCTTGCTGTCCAAGGGACTCTCAGGAGTCTTCTCCAGTTCAAAGGCATCAATTCTTTGGCACTCTGCCTTTTTTACAGTTCAGCTCTCACATCCATATGTGACCACTGGGAAGACTATAACCTTGACTATAAAGACCTTTGTCAGCAGGGTAATGTCTCTGCTTTTCAGCACACTGTCTAGGTTTGTCATTGCTTTCCTGCCTGATTTTATGGCTGCAGTCACTATCTGCACTGATTTTAGAGCCCAAGAAGAAATTTGTCACTACTTCCTCTCTTTCCCTTATCCTTGCCGTGAAGTAATGGGACCAGATACCACGATCTTAGTTGCTTTAATATTTAGTTTTAAGCTGGCTCTTTCACTCTCCTCCTTCACCCTCATCAAAAGGCTCTTTAGTTCCTCTTCGGTTTCCCATTAGAGTGGTATCATCCACATATCTGAGGTTGTTGATGTTGAGGTTGTTGATGTTTCTCTTGCCTATCTTGAATCTAGCTTATGCTTCTATACAAATATATAACATTTCTATATGTATCTTTAATCTGCCTTCTTAACTTTGTTTTATGAAGATAAGCCAGTTCCTTAAATCAGAAAATAAATTCACTCTAAACAAATGTTTTAATTAGAATTCACTACATATTGGTATAAATTTTTATGTTTGTCCAGCATGTTCACATATATTAATATTATCCCTCAAACTGCCACATAAATGCAAATAGCCCCATTTTTCAGATAATGAAAAATGAGATCTCTGATTATCTTGCTTAGTATCTTATAGTGAGTAAATGTTTTAGCCAGCAGTCAAACTGACAGGATTTTAAACTTGGGTAAGGGGATCTATTTGAGTACAGCTCCTTATTTAAATAAATAATTCAACATGGAATTGATAGATAGTATTTGTGTGGTATATCTTTTCCACTTACCAAGTGATATCATTATATGAGAGAAAAGATAAAATAACATACACATAGTTTAGTTTTGAGTATAATCTTTTGAAACAAGGCAATCTCTAAAGAATATGCATAATGTGTTACTTTATTATTAAAAACATGTGGGCTTACAGAGGGTTCTAGTCACACAGGCACAGCTAAAACATTTCTGCCCATCCTCTGAAGAATAGGGAGGGAAGCTGACATTTGTTGATGATATACTGTTCCAGGTGCTGTGCAGGATGCTCTCTCCTACATCATTTAATTCATAGTCACAAATATCATGAAAAACAGATATACATTTTATTTTTACCAGAAAGTTCTAAGAATCAGAGTAATTAACTAACTTATAAAAAGACACAGAGCTATTTAGAAGTGATCCTGTGATTCAACTGAGGTTGGCTTCATCCCAAAGTCTTGATCTTTCTCTCCTACATGGACCGTCAAAAATATAAGCTTCAAGGTGATATGACATTTGTCCATGAAAATGTGGTCAGTATGGCCATATATTTGTTTAGCATATCCTAGAATCTTTAAGGTAAATGAAAAATATTATTTATTAATACATAAAATAGGTACTAAATTAGTGTAACGTCCAATTCCAAGAGGTGATATGGATTTTAATTTTTGAAAGTTTAAAAGTTAATATAATTGATGAAAGTCATTAAGACAAATACAGTATCATTGTGACTGCCTACAGTACTGATGTGTCTAACTCTTCGTGACCCCATGGACTATAGCTTGCCAGGCTCCTCTGTCCATGGAATTCTCCAGGCAAGAATACTGTAGTGGGTTGCCATTCCCTTCTCCAGGAGATCTTCCTGACCCAAGGACCAAACGTAGGTCTCCTGCATTGCAGGCAAATTCTTTACCATCTGAGACACCAGGGAAGTCCATTAAACGTCCCTTGATGCTTTTGTCAGGATATAATCCTAAATGAGATGAAGCATGGATCTGAGCCCACATGATAAATTCTATATTATTGCTTCTAAATGCAGCTATTGTTAAGAGGAAGAACTTATCTTAAAAATAAATCCAAAGAATTGGTACCTGATATATGAATTTTATGCAGTTAATTTTCAATTACTTGATAATTGGTAGATAATTTAGCAGACAGTAAAAATGATAGCTAATTCAAAACCCATTTTTATAGCATTTAAGATTCTTCTTAGGATCACATTTAGATATACTTCTGCATCAAAGTTCTAGAACTTAATAGATTTAAAGGAAAATAAGTGACACAATCATGACTCAAATCAAGAAAGGAAAAGCTATTATGCTTTCCAATAGTCTTTTCTCTACATACCCACCTAAATCTCCCTTTCTCCCTGTTTCAAGATAAACATAGATTATCTCAGTCTTTAAATCACAGTACCCAATGAGCAGGGAAGCCAGTTCCTTCAGATTATTCACTAGGTATTTACAGCACCTCTGAGTAAAAAACAGAGAAAGTAAATAAATGTTTTATTACTTTAAAACACAGAAACCACTAGAGGCTGTCAGGTAGAAATATAAGTAATGTCAACGAATAAATCATTTTACTTAAGGAGAGAAGATACCACATAGAATCAAGAAAAAAAGATTCGTTATGAATAATCTATAATGTAAGCAGCCCACCAGTATATACTTAGGAGTTGGCTAATATATTTTCATAGCTTTTTAAAGAACTTGGTTAAATTTTCTATAATAAACAAATAATAAGAATTATTTTAAAAATATAAAGAACATATCTTTACTGTTCTGAATGAGGTGTATGCATCCAACTGGTTTATTGTTGGTTTTGATAGATCAGTGGGGTCTTTTTGTTTCTGGAAGCAGAGTGCCCAGTTCCTGTCCTTAATAAATAAAGGCACACAGTTAGTCTTAGCAGCAGAGAGCCACCTGCATAAGACAGCTCCTTCAGTCCTTGAGATAAGGAGTTCTTAAATAGGCATATTGTTCTGTGTAGTCCTTCTCTATAGTCAAATAAACTCAACTTCAATTTTCGGTCATTCAGCATGTCGTTGGATTATGAGGCAAAAGGCCCTGAATGCCTACAAAAAGAAAGGAAGCATTGGCTTTAAACACCATGCAGATGTAAGGCAGAACCCATGGAAACAATCCAAAATTTACAACAGCAAATTCTACTATAAGGTAACTGCATTCTTTGCAAATATTAAATAAAAACCAAATGATTTCAAATGAACAAGACAAAAAGGAGCTCTTAGCCTCTCTTCATACGAAGACAGCTGCTTGCTAGATAGCATTACACAGGCATCAGACCTCGGGTAATTAGTCATTTAAGAGAATCCTATTATTCCAAAAGGTTTCTAGAATCTACAGATATAAAACGTATCCATAGTTAGCTATTTTATAGCAGGATATAAAACTTTATAGTCATTTGGAGAGTATATTAAGTAAGCATAATGTTTGAGAAAACAATAAACAAAACCTTTATAGTAGAGAGATATTTCAAGCTTAAAACTTTCTGGATAAAGAGAATGCACACCAAAGGAATTTAAAATCTGATTGAAAGTACAATATGAAGGAAAATGATTCCAGGTTCAAGCAACAGAACAGAAGAACAAACAGCCAGGAGAGCTGGCACCCAGAGATCCAGATCTAGGAGAATTTTTTTTTTAATGAAAATGTGAAAGCTATATATATATATATGTATATAGTTTGTTTGTTTAAATGGTAGAGACAATTGAAGAAAAGGAAATACAAAAACTCACCACTCTTTGAACACATTCCTAAGACAGGATAACAGAGAGGTGGAGTGCATGAATGCTAAAGCCACCTGCCTAACTTCAAATCCTGGCTCTGCTCCTTGTAAACTAAGCGACTTCGGGTATTTTAGTTTCCTGATCTATAAAATGGTTATTACAGCATATGATTGTTCTGGGAATTATGACACTTCATATAGGTAAAGAGGAGATGAGTGCCAGACACATAGTGGGCACTACATAACTACTGGTTATCATCATGGGGAGTGGTAGTAAGGCCACCCCTTGCCCCCTACTTCTGCTCTGAATCTCATCACTTCTTAATCTGTGAACCTTGTTCCTATAGTTGGACCTGGTGTCATCAGCGGTTATCTTTGTACAGGGAAGGGTAAATATGAAGGTTTTAACTATATACTTAAAAAATAATCTACAGAGTTAACTATGACAAAGTGTTAAAACTTGTAAAATACAGGTGATGAATTCACCTGTATTCACATTTGTTGTATTATTCACTGTATTTTTTGGTGTTTGACATATTCTATAGATTTATTGTTTAGGGAGGGGTCTTGCTTGTACAGGTCAAGGATAGCATGTTCTGTACTAAGAAGTCTAATCAACTCAGTTCTGTGTGTCCAAGGTACAAAAGAATACAAGATGGCCAGAACTTGATGGGGGTGTAGGATGAGGTTGAAACCAAAAGCAACCGGTTTTGTGAATAGCAAGGTTTGGTTCACTGGTTTGGTGAATAGGGAAGAGAGAAATTGAATTGCAGTTGAAGGGGATATGGTAACAAGAAAAGATTTTCTTATTTTGCTTTTGTTTTAAGATATTGGGACATTTATTTGCATTTAATTAGAGGGTACCCACACTTATGAATTTAATGTTTGCCTTCTAATCTGTACTTAACATGTGAAAATAGTACTTTTTGCAGGTGTTTTAAAAAACTATACTAATGATGTAAGGCTATAAATTTCATCTTAATTCTTATTGGTTTTGCTATGTTTTGAGACCTATCCAGGTAGCTATACACAGATAAAATTTATTTTCCTTTTTGACTGATATATAATATTTAATTGTGTGCATGTACCAAATTTTACTGATCTAGTCCAATAGTGATGAAATCTAAGTTGCTTGCCCAGTAGTGAAAGTTGCGCAGTCATGTCTGACTCTCTGCGACCCCATGGACTGTGGAATTCTCTGGGCCAGAATCCTGGAGTGGGTAGCCTTTCCCTTCCCCAAGGGATCTTCCCAACCCAGGGATCGAACCCAGGTCTCCCACAGTGCAGGCGGACTCTTTACCAGCTGAGCCACAAGGGAAGCCCAGTATGTCACAACAAATAATCCTGCAACAAAAGCTTCTTACTGGAGGTGGGAACAAGATGGCAGAGCACAAGGACCCTGACACTTAAGCAGGAGCAGAACCAGTTGCACAATGGCAACTACAATCACAGCATGCCCTTGAGAACACACACTTGGGAAGGAGTAGGACTAGTTCAGTAGTGTGACTTGACCCTGCTATGCCCAACCAAGCCTCTAACCAAGGTGTGCATACTAGGGGAAAGGTTGAACCAGCTCAGAAGTGCAGCTGAATCCCTCAGCCATGCCCCCAACTAAATTGGAGACTGCCATCCCAGGAGGGAGAAGCTGAATACCCTTGGGGCTTGTGCTCTAGTCCATTAGGCCCTGGCCCTGCCCCCATAGGATGCTGACTTCCATGGGGCCTAGGAAGAGCCCTGGCTCACACCTGGTTCCAGTCCTATCCCCTCCAAATCCAGCATGACCTTCCACCATGGTGGAAGCTGCCAATACACCTTGGGGCAAGATCTGGCCTGTGCTCATTTCAGACCTGGCCCTCCAAGCAAAGCCACTGGGCACATGCAAACTGCATAGGGACACTTGCACATGACAATATGCTTTCAAGATCAGGATAGGTAAGTGGTTCACCTAATTTCATAAAGGAAAACAGAGAAATTTAAACAGAACGAGAAGAGAGAGGAATATCCTTCAAATGAAAGAACAAGATAAAGACCCCTCAAAAACCGTAATAAAACAGAACCTGATAAAGGTTCAAAGCAATAGTAATAAGAATGCTAACTGAACTTCAGAAAAAAATAGACAAACATGGTGAGAACTTCAACAAAGAACTAGAAAACTGACAACCTGTCAGAGCTGAAGAATATAATAACTAAAATGAAAAATATACTAGAAGGAAATAACAGCAAAATTATGGGATATAGACTGCATAAGCAGTCTGAAAGATAGAACAGTGGAAATCACCCATTCAGAACAGCAGAAAGAAAAACACATTTTAAAAAATGAGAATAGTTTAAGAGACCTTGGACAATATCAAGTGTACTAACATTTGCATTATAGGGGGTCACAGAAGGAGAAGAGAGAGAGAAAGGGGGACAATGTATTTAACGAAATTACAGTTGAAAACTTCTCTAACCTGAAGAAGGAAATAGATATCCAAGCACAAAGAGCACAGAGAACCCAAACAAGATGAATCCATGTGCCAGACACTACATTCTAAGTGTATTGCTACTAAGTTGCTTCAGTCGTCTCCGACTGTGCGACCCCATAGACGGCAGCCCACCAGGTTCCTCTGTCCCTGGGATTCTCCAGGCAAGAACACTGGAGTGGGTTGCCATTTCCTTCTCCAATGCATGAAAGTGAAAAGTGAAAGTGAAGCTGCTCAGTCGTGTCCGACTCTTAGCGACCCCATGGACTGCAGCTTACCAGGCTCCTCTGTCCATGGGATTTTCCAAGCAAGAGTACATTCTAAGTGCGTTGCTGCTGCTAAGTCGCTTCAGTCGTGTCCAACTCTGTGCGACCCCATAGATGGCAGCCCACCAGGCTCCCCTGTCCCTGGGATTCTCCAGGCAAGAACCTCATTTAATCTTCCCAATGTAAACTAACTAGAATGTAAGTTCCATGAGCGCAGGAACCTTATCTTTTATACTCATAGTGTCTGAAACAAAGGAGGTGCTCAAAAAACTACTGTTGAAAGAATGCAATTTTGGAGATACTAGAAATAAGAATTCCAGCAAATAAGCCTTTAAAATTATGTATCAAAGATTAAAGTGGATGGAACTGAAAGAGTTGTGCAGTTTTCATTGGTAATACCTATATATATCTTGGCATTAAAGTGTAACTTTCTTATAAATATGTTATTTTATTTCAATAGACTCTTATTGACTACCTATCAATAAGATATATTTCCTTGTCCTTAGAGAAATCATAATCAAATGCCTCATTTTCCTTCATGAATGATAAATTATGTTTTAAATGACAAATCAGTAACTCCTTTAAACTTCAACCTGTTTTATTTTCCTACCATTTTAAATGACTTTATTGAGTTAGATTTTCAGTTAATTATGTGGCTGAAATTGTGGGATTTCTGATCAGATGTAACATGTGAATGAATACAATCAGTATGCTGCATTTAGATGTCATATATATATATTATTGTACCACAATTTGAGCACAGAGCTTCACAAAAGTAGTATTTCACTTAATTTTTTTAATGAGCATTAACAGAGAAAACCTTTACAGATGTAAGAATGTATACCAATAATAAAAGAAAGTTCTTTAATGAGTATTCAACTATATCAATTGCACATTAACATCTTTTAATTTAAGCAAATATTTTATAAAGCTCAGATGGTGAATACAGCCACTTGGAAAGTTCATTTTAGAGGCTGTATTTCAGAGGTTTGATTCACATCTATTTTGAAACAGTATACTTGAAGTACATTAACATTTTCTGCATAATACCAGAAGGGACTGAAATAACATTTGGAGATTTTTATAAATCAGATGATAGAACAGGTGTGGCTTTTCAGCTAAAAAGTTATAATTTGGTCCAGAAGTAGTTATATTAAAATCAGAAAACTATTTATCTGGGTGTGTGTGGGGAAGAGAGAGTAGATGAAATCAAGCTTGGGAGATAATCAAATATTTAAAATTTGGAAATAATTTTAGTCTAATACTAAGAATCAAGAATTTGCTTCAGAATGCAAAAAAGTGCTTATAAACCTCCACTGTATTTTTATTCTGAAGACTAGTCAAATATAAAGATAACTGTCATTGGTAGGGGCTTATAAAATATAACAAATCATGGATGGAGCCTTAAATTCTATTTTTTACCCTGGTTAAATCATTTAACCACTCTTTATCAACTGGCAATCCTCATGATTTAGGAACTTCTGAATACAACAGAACACTATTATGTTTTCTGATAAATTTGTATAAATAAATTCACAAAATTATATCTTATTATTTTATGTATTATACATTTTATATATGTATTTATATATTATTTTGTATATGAAATAATGAGATTTTTCAAGACAAATATATTAGTAATAGATATGGATAGACTAGTGTGAAGCAAGCAGAAGGATAGGGACCTATATTGAACAGAATATTAGCTGAAAACATTTACAGGATAAAAAAGAAGAAGACAGGATTATTAATAAAGTAAATGGAATCTAGAGAAGTTTAAATCTAAAAATATTTAAGAAATTTTCAAATAAAGTCACATAATTATATAAACATCAACTTTCTTTCATCAACTGGTGTGTTTTCTAGTCAGAATGCTTGGAGAGATTCCTGTGTGCAGCAGATTCTATGCAAACTGGGAAGGAGATGGAACACATCTTCAGGCTCACAGGGTACTGATTCTCTTTGCTGCGCCATTTTTTCTTGTGCTGGGATGGCAGTAAAATAGGCACAGGGCAAGAATTTCTTCAAAAGAGTCTTTCATGCTACAAAACTAATTGGTACTAATTGCATTTAAAAATTCTATCCCACAATTATGGAACTTAAAGGTAAAAAGCACAAAACCAAAACATTTTATAATTTTAAGAATGAAGCAAGGGAAGGCAACACTAACGTACATGTGAAAAGAGTTAGGTATGGTGTTATTTATCACAATATCATTTTAACAGAAAAAAGTGAAACAACTGTACAAAAACAAGATATGATTAAAAATTATGCTTCATCCCATATCAGGATATTTTTGACATGGAAAGATTTCATAATAGAAGAAATTGAGAGCAATTGAAGATTATAAATCTCTATTATTCCACTCATAAAAACTTATACATTTAAAACATAAAATCTAGGAGGACATATATTGGAATGCTTATGATACTATGCAAATATTGGAATTTCCTGATCAATAGTAAATATGGATTATTTTGGTAAAAGAGAATAAAAGAATCATATTAAAGTAGCATAGCACTGAATCATATAATAATACCTATACCCATCGTATAGCCTATTTCATAACCTACTGATCATTTGTGTACTCCACCACCAGGTGTCTACTATTCTTGGAACCTCTTCTGCCTTCCCCTTACAGAAACTTGTTTTTACTAAGAGTACTGGAAGTAGCCTGATAAAGTAGCTTTCTCTGAAGTATAAATTAATGATAACAATGTGTGGTGGAATTCAAAGGTTGCTGCTGCTGCTGCTAAGTTGCTTCAGTCATGTCCGACTCTGTGCGACCCCAGAGACGGCAGCCCACCAGGCTCCCCCGTCCCTGGGATTCTCCAGGCAAGAACACTGGAGTGGGTTGCCATTTCCTTCTCCAATGCATGAAAGTGAAAAGTGAAAGTGAAGTCGCTCAGTCATGTACGACTCTTAGCGACCCCATGGACTGCAGCCTACCAGGCTCCCCCATCCCTGGGACTCTCCAGGCAAGAGTACTGGAGTGGGGTGCCATTGCCTTCTCCGATTCAAAGGTTAAGAGCCCAAATTTTGGCAGCATAGTTCTGGACTTGGGTTCCAATTCTGCTGATTAGTGGCTGTGTTGCCTTGGGTGAATGACTTAGCTCCTTTACACCCTAGTAATCTCATTTGTACACTGGAGATAATAAAAAACTGCTTAACCCAGGAGAATGATAATAAGAGGGTACACAGTGGCTTCACTGTGTTTGACATGTAGTTAATGCTTAGTTAGTAGGAAAGAGATGCTCATAAGACATGAGACATTGAATATCAGTTGGGGAAGGGGGGTGGATCATTTATTTTTCACTCAGATAGTGTCAGTAATACTCATGCTACTGGCCCATAATGTGGATGATTTGTAAATGTCTATGAGTAGCAGGTATGCTGTGTACCTGGGTAAAAGAGTACTATGTGTGAAAGAGTGACTGCTGTAAGTGTTGTCATGAGTATGTCCATGTGGGTATTAGGGACAGGGCGGAGGCTAGTTCCCTCCTCTCACTGCTCAGATGAAGCTTCCTTGAAAATGCATCATGCTTAGCATAGAAGCCATGTATAACACAGAAGATGTGTTCCTAATCAAGCCTAGACTTAATGACACAGGTGCTATTTAATAATGCTGAATGACCAAATTAATAGATGATTGGTGACTGGATGGGCAGAAGATTACTTAGGTTAGGGGGGAGAGGAAAGAGGATTGCATCACCTTATGCCACAAGTAAGAAGAAAGAATAATGGGGGTAAGGAGTGGCTAAGATAGTAAAGTTGGACCCTGAGCTCACCTCCTATCCATGGGCACATCAAGATTACCACTGTTTGCAGAGAAACTATCTATAAAAATGACCTGAAGACTAACACAAGATTTTCCACAACTAAAGACATAAGGGAACTATTATAATACAAATAGGAGGGGCAGAGACACAAAATAGTCAAGACCCACACCTTCAGGTAGGTGATCCATAAATGAGGGGATAAAAACAATTGCAGAATTTTCCCCCAAGGAACAAGAGGTCTAAGACCCAAATCAGTCTCCCCAGCCTGGGAGTGCTACACCAGGAAGACAAGTCCCCAGAACATCTGACAATAGAGGCTGGTGGGGCTTGCATATGAAAATGCTGGATGGCTGTAGGAAACTGAGACTCCTCTCTTAAATGGGGCATACAAAATCACACATGCCATAAGTCCCAGTATAGAGCCAGGAGTTTGAAAGGAGCCTGTGTCAGACCTATTTGCTTATCTTAAAGAGCCTCCTGGAGATACAGGAGGCAAATGGGGCTTCCCATGGAGAGAGAGACATCAGAAGCAGTCATTTTGGGGAGTTTATCCTACCAGAAGGACACTGGCAAGTACCATTTTGGAGTCCTCCCTCTAGACTGTTACTTCTAGGGGCTAAACTACATATCAGCAAACTGACACCAGCCCTGGTGTCATGGGCTCCTCATGCCTGGCAGTCAGCTGCCCTGGGACCCAGTCCTGTCTACCACAGTGCCAGTTGCCAGCCCCAACTACCAGCACACCCACAGTAGTCAGCACTGCCACAACAGAAGGCCCACACAGTCTACATAAGAATATCCATACAGAGTATAGCTTTCATGATCAGAGGAGAGTGTGTTTGTTGGGCCCCATAGGACATCTTCTACATAAGGCCACTTCTCCTAGATCAGAAGATATAATCAGCCTACCTAATACATAAAAAAAAACATAGAGAATTAAGTCAAATTAGGAGACAGGGGAATATTCTCCAAACAGAGGAACAAGAAAAAAACTGAGGAAAAAGAACTAAACAAAATGGAGATAAGAAATCTACCCACTAACAGTTCAAGGAAACAATTACAGATGCTTAAGGAACTTGGGAGAAGGATGGATGAACATGAGACAAGTTTACCAAAGAGTTAGAAAATATAAAAGAAGACCCAAACAGAGCCAAAGAATAATATAACTGACAAAAATATATTAGATGTAAGCAACAACATATTAGATGATACAGAGGAACAGGTTATTAATCTGAAAGTCAAAGAAATAGATATCATCCAAGCTAAACAGAAACCAAAACAAAAATCTATCTGTTTTAATGAGGGTAGTTTAAGAGACCTCTGTGACAATAGCAAGTATATGAACGTTTGCATTATAGGGATCCCAAAAGGAGAAGAGAGAGAGAAAAGGGGGCAGAAAATTATTTGAAGAAATAATAGCTAGAATTTTTCATAACCTGGGAAATGAAAAAGACATCTAGATCCAGGAAGTAAAGAGAAGGCCAAATAAGATCAACCCAAAAAAGTCCATACCAAAGCACATTATAATTAAGATGGCAAAAATTAAAGATAAAGAAAGACATTAAAAGCAGCAGGAGAAAAACTACTAGTTACATACAAGGGAATGCCCCCATAAGACCATCAGCTAACTTTTTAGCATAAAGTAGGCCAGAAAGGAGTGGTATAATATATTCAAATTGCTGAAAGAAAAAAAAAACTCAGAAATAATACTTTACCCAACAAGGGTATAATTCTGATTTAAAGGTGATATAATTTTACAGATAAGCAAAAGCTGAATGGGCTCAGCAGAACTAAACCAGCTCTTCAAGAAATAGTAAAGGGACTTTTCTGATGGAAAATAAAAGACTGCAACTAGAAATAATAAAATTGTAAAAGAAATTTTAAAATCTCATTGGTAAAGGCAAGCATATAATAAAGGCAATAGGTCCAACATTTATAAAACTAACAGATTAAAAGAAAAAAGTAGCAAAATCATCTATATCCACAATAAAAATAATTAAGGATACACATATCCAAAAGATGTAAAAATTCAACATCAGAAGCATTAAACATGGTAGGGGGGTGAAAATGTACATTTATTAGAATGCATCTGAACTTAAGAGATGAGTGCAATTGTGCAGTAGTTTGAGCATTCTTTGGCATTGCCTTTCTTTGGGATTAGAATGAAAACTGACCTTGTCCAGGCCTGTGGCCACTGCTGAGTTTTTCAAATTTGCTGGCATACTGAGTGCAACACTTTGACAGCATCATCTTTTATGACTTGAAATAGCTCAACTGGAAATCCATCACCTCCACTAGTTTTGTTCATAGTAATGCTTCCTAAGGCCCACTTGACTTTGCATTCCAGGATGCCTGGCTGTAGGTGAGTGATCACACCATTGTGATTATCTGGGTCATGAAGATCTTTTTTGTACAGTTCTTCTGTGTATTCTTGCCACCTCTTCTTTATATCTTCTGCTTCTGTTAGGTCCATACCATTTCTGTCCTTTATCGAGCCCGTCTTTGCATGAAATGTTCCCTTGGTATCTCTTATTTTCTTGAAGAGATCTCTAGTCTTTCCCATTCTGTTGTTTTCCTCTATTTCTTTGCACTGATCACTGAGGAAGGCTTTCTTATCTCTTCTTGCTATCCTTTGGAATTCTGCATTCAAATGAGTGTATCTTTCCTTTTCTCCTTTGCCTTTCATTTCTGTTCTTTTCACAGCTATTTGTAAGGCCTCCTCAGACAACCATTTAGCCTTTTTGCATTTCCTTTTCTTGGGGATGGTCTTGATCACTGTCTCCTGTATGATGTCACGAACCTCTGCCCATAGTTCTTCAGGCACTCTGTTTATCAGATCTAATCCCTTGTATCTATTAGTCACTTCCACTGTATAATCATAAGGGATTTGATTCAAGTCATACCTGAATGGTCTAGTGGTTTTCCCTACTTTCTTCAATTTAAGTCTGAATTTGGCAATAAGGAGTTCATGATCTGAGCCACAGTCAGCTCCCGGTCTTGTTTTTGCTGACTGTATAGAATTTCTCCATTTTTGGCTGCAAAGAATATAATCAATCTGATTTTGGTATTGCCCCTCTGTTGATGTCCAAGTGTAGAGTTTTCTCTTGTGTTGTTGGAAGTGGGTGTTTGCTATGAGCAATGCGTTCTCTTGGCAAAACTCTATTAGCCTTCACCCTACTTCATTCTGTACACCAAGGCCAAAATTGCCTTGGCAAAACCCGGAGTAACAAGTATTTCTTGAATTTCTACTTTTGCATTCCAGTCCCCTGTAATGAACAGGACATCTTTTTTGGGTGTTAGTTCTAGAAGGTCTTGTAGGTCTTCATAGAACCATTCAACTTCACCTTCTTCAGCATTACTGGTCAGGGCATAAACTTGGATTACTGTGATAACGAATGGCTTGCCTTGGAAAAGAACAGAGATCATTCTGTCGCCACAAGCTGGCAAAGCAATGCTCCAAATTCTCCAAGCCAGGCTTCAACAGTGCATGAACAATGAACTTCCAGATGTTCAAGATGGATTTAGAAAAGGCAGAGGAACAAGAGATCAAATTGCCAACATCTGTGGATCATCAAAAAAGAGAGTTCCAGAAAAACATCTATTTCTGCTTTATTGACTATGCCAAAGCCTTTGACTGGGTGGATCACAACAAACTGTGGACAGTTCTTAAAGAGATGGGAATACCAAACCACCTGACTTGCCTCCTGAGAAGTCTGTATGTAGGTCAAGAAGCAATAGAACTGGACATGGAACAACAGACTGGTTCCAAATAGGGAAAGGAGTACATCAAGGCTGTATATTGTCACCCTGTTTATTTAACTTAGATGCAGAGTACATCATGCAAAATGCTGGGCTGGATGAAGCATAAGCTGGAATCAAGATTGCCGGGAGAAATATCAATAACCTCAGACATGCAGATGACACCATACTTATGGCAGAAAACAAAGAAGAACTAGAGAGCCTCTTGATAAGAGTGAAACAGGAGAGTGAAAAAGCTGGCTTAAAACTCGACATTCAGAAAACTAAGATCATGGTATATGGCCCCATCACTACATGGCAAATAGATAGGGAAACAGTGGAAACAATGAGAGACTTTATTTTTAGGGGCTCCAAAATCACTGCATATGGTGACTGCAGCCATGAAATTAAAAGATGCTTACTCCTTGGAAGAAAAGTTATGACCAATCTAGACAGCATATTAAAAAGCAGGGACATTACTTAGTCAACAAAGGTCCATCTAGTCAAAGCTATGGTTTTTCCAGTAGTCATGTATGGATGTGAGTGTTGGACTATAAAGAAAGCTGAGTGCCAAAGAATTGATGCTTTTGAACTATGATGTTGGAGAAGACTTTGAGAGTCCCTTGGACAGCTAGGAGATCCAACCAGTCCATCATAAAGGAAATCAGTCCTGAATATTCATTGGAAGGACTGATGCTGAAGGTAAAACTTCAATACTTTGGCCACCTGATGTGAAGAGCTGACTCATTTGAAAAGACCCTGATGCTGGGAAAGATTGAAGTCAGTAGAAAAAGGGGATGACAGAGGATGAGATGGTTGGATGGCATCACCAACTCAATGGACATGAGTTTGAGTAAGCTCTGGGAATTGGTGATGGACAGGGAAGCCTGGAGTGCTGCACTCCATGGGGTCACAAAGAGTCAGACATGACTGAGCGACTGAATGAACTGAACTGAACTTAAGAGATAATTAACTTGAAATACTCATTAAAATATACATATATATGTTTATATATGTATGTGTATATGTTTGTGCACATACAGTACAGGAGCACCTAAATATATAAAGCCAATATTAGTAGACATAAAAGGAGAAACAGACAGTAGTACAATGATAGTAAGTAACTTAAAACCCCCACTTACACAATGGATAGATCATCCACACAGAAAAATAAATAAGAAAACGCTGGCTTTAACAGCATATTAAACTAAATGAATTGATGGATATAGAGATATTTCATTTGAAATCAACAGAATACAAATTTAAGTGTAATGAAATGTTCTCCAGATCAGATCACACGCTTGGCCACAGAATACAAATTCAAGTGGACATGAAATGTTCTCCAGATCAGATCATATGCTAGGCCACACAAAAAGTCTCAACACATTTAAGAAAATTGAAATCACATCAAGCATCTTTTTTTGACCACAACATCATGAGACTAGAAATCAAATATAAGGAAAAAAAACACTGCAAAAACACAGAACATGTGGAAGCTAAATAATACGGTACTAAACAATCAATGGATTACCAAAGAAATCAGACAAAAAATACCTGGGAACAAGTAAAAATAGAAATGTCTATAGGATGCAGCAAAGCAATTCTAAGAAGGAAGTTCATAGTAGCACAAGCCTACCTCAGGAAACAAAAAAAAATCTTAAATGAATAAACTAACCTTACACCTAAAAGAACTAGAAAAAGAAGAAAATACAAAAACCAAAGTTACCAGAAGGAAAAAAATAATAACAATCAGAGAGATATAGGAGAAATATAAATCAGAAAACAAAAAGATCAATGAAACAGAAAGCTGGTTCTTTGAAAAGATAAACAAAATTGATAAGCCAGATTCATTAGAGAAAAGAGAGAGGGCCCAAAAAAGTGAAATCAGAAATGAAAGTTACAACTGACACCACAAAAATATACAAAGTATCATAAGGGATTACTACAAACAACTACATACCAATAAAATGGACAATGGAGAAGAAATAAGTAAGTTCCTAGAAACATACAATGTCCCAAGACTGAATCAGGAAGAAACAGAAAATATGAACAGACTGATTACCAGTAATCAAACTGAATGAGTGATTAAAAATACTGCCAGTAAACAAAATTCCAGGACTTGATGACTTCACAGGCAAATTGTACACACCATTAGAAAAAAAAAAAGATAACACCTATCCTTCTCAAATGATGCCAAAAATTACAGAAGAAGAAATGCTTCAAAACTCTTTCTAGGAGCTCAGCATCACCCTGATACCAAAACCAGAGAAAGACACCATCAATACAATAAAATAAAAATAAAAAAGATGAAAATTAAGGCCAATATTACAGATAAACATAGAAAAAAATCCTCAACAAATATAGCAAACCAAATTCAACAATATATTAAGAGGATAATACATTATAATCAATTCAGATTTATTCCAGAGGTACAAGGATGGTTCAATATCTGCAAATCAATCAATATTCTACACCACATTAAATCAACAGATAAATGGATAAAAAAGGTATGGTATATAAATATACATACACACACATATATACATTCCTCAGTCATAAAAATATGAAATTTTGCCATCTGCAACAACAAAGATGGTTTTAGGGGGGCTTCCCTGGTGGCTCAGATGGTAAAGAATCTGCCTGCAATGCAGGAGACCCCAGTTCAATCCCTGGGTCAGGAAGATCCCCTGGAGAAGGGAATGGCAACCCACTCCAGGATTCTTGCATGGAGAATTCCATGGACAGAGGATCCTGGCAGGCTACAGTCCATGGGATCGCAAAGAGTCAGACACAACTGAACCAAACATGCTAAGTAAAATAAATGAGACAAAGACAAATACACATGATTTCACAGACATGCAGAATGTTAAAAATAAAATGAAAACAGATTCATAGACAATAAATGGGTGGTTGCCAGAGGAAAATAGGTGAAGTGGATTAAGAGGTACAGATCTCCAGCTATATAATAAATAAGTCATGGGGTATAATATACATCATAAGGAAGATGGTACAAAATATTGTATTAACTTTACATGGGGACAGATGGTTCCTAGACAGTGTGGTGATCATTTCATAATGTATGCAATTGTCAAGTCATTATTTCATACACCTGAAACTAACACAATGTTATATACATCAATTATATTTCAATAATGAAAAAAGAATGAATGGTGCTAATTATTCCGAGAGAGGCAGACTTAGGAATTAAAGCAAAGTGCAGAGTCCACAGGATTTAAAAAAAAAAAGATGTCTAAATTTAACCCAAGGACCTGAGGGCGATAGTGCAGTCAAAGAAAAGTCAGAGAAAGTGGCAAGGCTAAGATCTAGCCTTAAAAGAGAAAAATCACACTGGAGGGGAAGGAGGGAGAGGAAGAAGGTTGCCTTGGCACAGGTGAAACATGACTAGAGAGTGAACCAGAATAACAGCTATCCCAAAGGCGAGAAAGGAATCTCAGAGAAGAGATAACCATCCTAAGGAGTGGATGCCTAAGAGAAGTGAAGAAAATTCTAAGATTTGAACATTTGTAAAATGAAGAAAATATGTAAAATAGAAATAATATTTATAGGAAAGCTCAAAGTCAGGAGCAGACGACAAAGGAAACAAAGACTTCTTCTAAGACTCCAGTGATCAAAGATGAAGTGGCTTCTACAATAGGCCCTTTTATTAGTCTCCATATTCCAATTGTGATCTGTTTTTATGTAAGAACTCTCTGGGTTCTAGTTGATATCATCTGGTTTGCAACTTGTCTAGAGTCTGTAGGTTATCCATGTATTTTTTTGTGGGGGTGGGGGTGTGGGTGTGTGAAATCCCTGCTTTTGGGTATAGAAGCATCCCAAACAGTATCCCAATGTCAAGTTAGCCTCTTTTAAGATCTGTTGGAATATCCTATGATAAGCCAAAATGGAAAAGAATTAAAAAAAAAAAAGAATTTAAAGTGTTACCTCCTTCCCTACCTCTACTCCTACTTCCATCTTTTTGAGAAAATCTGTTTTGAAACAAAAAAAATTTTTTTCCATTAAAGAAAAAACAGCTGTTGGATTTAGCAAAACTAAGGATTACTTTAAACCTCCATTACTTTAAACCTCCCTAGTTTTCTGTTTGTAAAATCAGCACTTCTCCTGTTTTGGAAGACAAGGTTATGTTATTCCTTCTGGAGTTCAAGGCTTCAAAAGCAATCATAGGGCTGGTCAATTCACTACAGTGGACTCCCTTTGAAAATCATGCCTTGCAGGTAAGGTCACAGTGGAACTCTGTTCAGAGAGTCTTCCATCTGCCATGCATGAGATGACTCCTGAATTAATCACAGACACTCCCTTCTTCAGCAATGTGTTCTACGAGCAGACAAACTGCTGTTACAACTAGCCATTGTTGACTGAAAATAAATTAGTGGAGGCAGATTTTTGAGTAAATTAAAATTCATAGTTTTCATTGGTTATTAAAGGAGTATTTAAGGAAATTCTAATACTTTTATCCTAAATATAACCATTTGGTTTGCTCTCACAGCAGGAAAAACCACTTTAAATGGTGGTTTAATATTCTCTGTTTGTGCAGTTCTTTTGTGTTCCTACATTTTTTCTTGTTGACTCTGAACACTACACGGTAGTTAAGGAAAGCTACAAGCTGTAATCAAGATTACCGGGAGACGTATCAATAACCTCAAACATGCAGATGACACCCCCACCATGGCAGGAAAGTGAAAGGAACTAAAGAGCCTCTGATGAAAGTGAAAGAGGAGAGTGAAAAAGCTGGTTTAAAACGCAACATTCAAAAAACTAATATCATGGCATCCAGTTCCATCTCTTCATGGCAAATAGATAAGGAAACAATGGAAACAGTGAGAGACTTTATTTTCTGGGCTCCAAAATCACTGCAGATGGTGACTGAAGCCATGAAATTAAAAGACGCTTGCTCCTTGGAAGAAAAGCTATGACAAACCTAGTGAAAGAGAAACTGAAGTCTCTCAGTTGTGTCCGACTCTGCGATCCAATGGACTACACAGTCCATGGAATTCTTCAGTCCAGAATACTGGAGTGGGTAGCCCTTCCCTTTTCCAGGGAATTTTCCCAACCCAGGGATTGAACCCAGGTCACCCGCATTTCAGGTGGACTCTTTACCAGCTGAGCCAAACCCAGACACTATATTAAAAAGCAGAGACACTACTTTGCTGACAAAGGTCCATATAGTCAAAGCTATGGTTTATCCAGTAGTCACGTATGGATGTGAGAGTTGGACCATAAAGAAAGCTGAGTGCCAAAGAATTGATGCTTTTGGACTGTGGTGTTGGAGAAGACTCTTGAGAGTCCCTTGGACTGCAAGGAGATCCAACCAGTCCATCCTAAAGGGAATCAATCCTGAATAGTCAGTGGAAGGACTGATGCTGAAGCTGAAGCTCCAATACTTTGGCCACCTGTTGCAAAGAGCCAACTCATTAGAAAAGACCACTGATGCTGGGAAAGATTGAAGGCAGGAGGAAAAGGGGATGACAGAGGACAAGATGGTTGGATGGCATCACAGACTTGATGAACATGAGTTTGGGCAAGCTCCAGGAGTTGGTGATGGACAGAGAAGCCTGGTGTGCTGCAAAGAGTTGGACACGACTGAGCGACTGAACTGAATTGATCATATTCCCATTTTATAGATGAAGTAACTGAGTCAAATAAATTGATAACTTATTCAGAAGTCCTGTAAAAGGCATAAACTTGCCAGAAAGCAGAAGTGTTTGACTCCTGAATCAGTACTTTTTTAAAACTGAACCACGTCACTCTTTTTTTTTTCCAATTTAACACAGGAGCTACTAATTAAGGAATGTAGTACTTATACAGTACACAACATGCATGAAATTCAAAAACATTATGCTAAGTCAAATAAGCCAGACAACAAAGATCACGTTAAATGATCATGTTATATGATTCTATTTATATGAAATGTCTAGAATAGGGAAATCTATACAGAAAGAAAGCAAATGAATGACTTGTGGGGGAGGGGCAGGAGGGCAAGGGAAATAAATGACCAGGAGGTTTCTTTTGGTTATAGAAATGTTTTAAAATTAGATCATGGTGATGGTCATAAATTCTGTAAATATCCTAAAAACCACTGAATTTGCACACTTAAAATGCATAAATTTTATTATATTTAAGATATTTCTCAATAAGGCTATTCTTTAAAAGTTCAACTAGGATGTTAAAACATATGTGCAAAACAATTTAAGTAAAATATTTATGTATTATTTATTACATCAAAAAGTTTCCTGAGAGAATACCCAAAAGTGTTTTCACTAGGAATAAATTTTAAAGTTGGTCAAATAAATTTTAGGAAGAACATTAATGCTAAAGTGATTTATCTTAATTCTGTCTTCTAATATTTGTGACTGCTGACAAAAGTAAAGGACACTATTCTACTAGGTGGAAGGAAAATCATTTAAATGGATGGGTTTGTGGGTCACAATGACCTCTAACAGGAGTATTATCAATTGAGATAAATTATGCATTTGGAAGCTATATTAGTGTGAGCTAAACATAAAATTACAAAAGTATGTAAATAAATCTTTAAAAGGGAACTGAGAATTTAGCTTCTAAAATTTCATATTATAAGCTTTCCTATGAAAAAGATGAAAGTTTGGCATTAAGATTAAGCTGCTAATTAATGCCTATGATTTACTCTTACACCACTATCAAATATATGGACTAGAATTATCGTATGAACTTACATTTTCAAGCATTTATGTTTCAAAAGACAAAGGGAAAATGTGGGCCAAACAAAGAAAAATTTTTATGTAGAAAAGTAAAGATCATAAAGACTATATACTTGAATTAAAGTTGAAATTGTTCAATGGTGATTTAAAAGAAAAAGTATCAGTGTAAAAATAAAAATATTTATATGAAACATTAGAACTTTTAAATTCTATTTATAAGTACACAGAGTAATGACACAGTATACAGCACAGGTTTTAAAAATTCAGAATATAAAAAATTCATGCTAGTTAAAAGTATAACATGCTAATTCACTTATTAAGAGAGAGAAGCTAAGAGAGATTTAGGAACAACTAAAAGCATAAATAAGAAGCCACAGTATAAAAGTGCAAGTGATACGAAATTAGAGATTGCAAGATACAGGGGAAATTAATAGTAAAACCTTTGAATGCTCTGATGGAAAAAACGGGGGACAGAAGGTAGGGCAGATAAATTAGGCTAGAAAACAGAAGGGGAGAAGTTTAACTAGTACTAGAAAGGAAGCCTTACTGTGATGCTTATCACTCACTTAAAAGCTGGTTCTGCAACTGTGGAGAAGCCAGGAAAAGGACTTGTAAGAAGGAATATAAACAATGCAAATACTTAAAAACTGGATTTAAGATTACTAATTATAAAAAGTCATTTACAAAGCTCATATCAAAAAAATGTATTTAAATACTTCTTATTGTATTCTTTGAGCAAATAATTATGCTTCTTTAAAACAAGACGCAGGGAGAGTCAAGAGATGAACAGTATCAGTCTGCCCTTATTTTCATCTGCCCAAACAAACTGTAAAATGCCATGTTCATTATGCTAATCCAGTGATTCGTCTGGGGAGAAGATATTGACTATGATGCATGGTTTTTCCTCTTCTCAAATAATCGACATGATTTCTGAAAAGATATTAATAAGCTGGAAAAGCTATCAATGATGAGTATTGAGATATTGGAAAATCTTAAGCACATTAATTCATTAGTAATTGAAAAATTAGGCATGTATTTAAAAGAAAGCAGACTAAGAAGTAAGATTGTTGAAGTTTATGAAAATTATGAAAGTAAATGTAAAATAGTAGAGAAAGTAAAAGTAATTTGGCTACAAAATTGGAGCTAGAGAAATTTATAGCATGTTCTTAATATAAAGACAAAAAAAGGCCGTTAAGAATGGCTAAAATTAAGAGTGCTGGCACATATAACCAGTGTGGGACTAGGAATCAGACATCCCATGAAGACCTGTAAAGAGGTGGAGAGCATCTGCACACCAGAAGTCAAAGTGAAGATGAGGCCAGTTGGCTGCTATGTGGTTAATGCCAAATAAATAGTTACTGAAAAAATGAAGTTATTCCCAGGATATGGTCAGCCCAGCACCAACTGATGGAAAAAGATGAGTTGCAGTAAGAGCCTGGCATATAGGTCAATGGATAGTGAGCACAGACAAAAGCAGATTATAGCAAATAGAAAACAGGTACTGAGAAGAGGGTAGCAGAGGGGCTGTCTTGGACCACTGGAAACGGGAACACCTGTAAAATTCCCCCATGGACCCTAGATGGAAGAAAAAAAAGTGTACCAAGTATGGGAATACAATACTGCCAAGACCTGAGATGGAAATTTTGCTGTCTTTCCTGCACTTGTAGTTCTATAGCTTTCCTAACCTAGACAGCATATTGAAAAGCAGAGACATTACTTTGCCAACAAAGGTCCGTCTAGTCAAGGCTATGGTTTTTCCAGTGGTCATGTATGGATGTGAGAGTTGGACTATAAAGAAAGCTGAGCACCAAAGAATTGATGCTTTTGAACTGTGGTGTTGGAGAAGACTCTTCAAAGTCCCTTGGACTGCAAGGAGATCCAACCAGTCCATTCTGAAAGAGATCAGCCCTGGGATTTCTTTGGAAGGAATGATGCTGAAGCTGAAACTCCAGTACTTTGGCCACCTCATGTGAAGAGTTGACTCATTGGAAAAGTCTCTGATGCTGGGAGGGATTGGGGGCAGGAGGAGAAGGGAGCGACAGAGGATGAGCTGGCTGGATGGCATCACCGACTCTATGGACGTGAGTCTGGGTGAACTCCGGGAGTTGGTGATGGACAGGGAGGCCTGGCATGCTGCAATTCATGGGGTCGCAAAGAGTCGGACACGACTGAGTGACTGAACTGAACTGAAGCCACTGTATCCACTTTTGTAAAATGAATTGAAGATAAACAATATGTTGGTGCAATCAGTTCACCCAAGGGTACTTGCGGATAAAGTAAGAGGGACATTAAAAAACATTCCAAATGTTCTAACAATTTCAATGGAGAACTTGATATGGAAATAAGATTGTTGTGGGGTTAAAAAAAAAATCCAAAAGCAAAACAACAACAACAAACCTAATTCCCTTCATGGGTAGGTTCATAGGAAGCAGTACTTGTCATCTTGAGTTAAGAAAAGCATTAGTGCACTGGGACGACCCAGAGGGATGGTATGGGGAGGGAGGAGGGAGGAGGGTTCAGGATGGGGAACACATGTATACCTGTGGCGGATTCATTTTGATATTTGGCAAAACTAATACAATTATGTAAAGTTTAAAAATAAAATAAAATTAAAAAAAAAAGAAAAGCATTAATGATCCTGTCCACTATGACCTATTGATTTCCAATGGTTTCAACCAAGAGAGTGGTAACAGATAGCCTTTTAAGACGGTTTCTTTCTTTCTTAACACAGTTTGAATGCTGTTACCCATGGAGTGAATCTATTCTATATGAGCAGCAGAAACCTAATTTAGTCTTGAAATTTTTTGCTATTTTGCTCTGCAATTACACTGTCCTTCAGACGAACCTGTATTACATCTATAACTACACAACTTCTACATGAAGAACTGAACAGATCAGCTGCACCTTTGATTTTTATATGGACTTCATTTAATGAAAGTGAAGAGTTAATGAATATAACAACTATGTCTAACCAGCATTGAATTATTTTGGTGAGTTTGTTTTGTTTTTTTTAAATTGTAGGAGGTGGAATGTGAGCTGAGTCTTAAAATATTTGTAGACTTTTCTTCTTTTTGTTAAGAAAGTTTATTCTTTATAATCAGAAAAAATTAAATAAGGGAAAAATCACCCATATTTCCATCACATTAAAATTTATTCTCATCTTTATTGTTCTCTTCTAGTTTCTATTCATAAACATACCTATTTTGACATAATTCTAAGGTATACACAGTTTTTTTTTTTAGTATGTAATGTTATAATTACAGCATTTCCCATGCTGATGCCCAGTGTTCATACTGTTATTTTAAAAGTCTAAATAATGTTCCAAGTAATGGCATATGATAATTTATTACCCATTTCATTAGAGTTAGGGATAAATTATTCCTAGCCACTCACCATTAAAAATATGATCTTTGCAAGTAAATAAACTTCTGCAGTTTCCTAGACATAAATTCAAAGAAGGAGATTATTTGATCACAAACATCTTTATGGGTTTGTTGATCAGTCACTGAGTCATATCCAACTCTTTGCGACTCCATGGACTGCAGCATGAGAGGCTTTCCTTTTCTTCACTATCTCCTGAAGTTTGCTCAAATTCATGTCTATTGAGTTAGTGATGCTATCTAACCATCTCATCCTCTGCCACCCTCTTCTCCTTTTGTCTTCATTCTTTCCCAGCATCAGGGTCTTTTCCAACGAGTCAGCTCTTCGCATCAGGTGGCCAAAATATTGAAGCTTCAGCTTCAGCAGCAGACCTTCCAGTGAACATTCAGAGTTTATTTCCTTCAGGATTGACTGCTTTGATCTCCTTGCAGTCCAAAGGACTCTCAAGAGTCTTCTCCAGCAACACAATTCAAAAGCATTGATTCTTTAGCACTCAGGCTTTTTTATTGTCCAGCTCTCACATCCATACATGACTACTAGAAAAACCATAGCTTTGACTATAAGGACCTTTGTCGGCAAAGTGATGTCTTTGCTTTTTAATACACTGGCTAGGTTTGTCATAGCTTTCCTTTCAAAGAGCAAGTGTTTTTTAATTTCACGGCTGCAGTCACCATGCACAGTGATTTTGGAGCCCAAGAAAATATAATCTGTTACTGCTTCCACTTTTTCCCTATTTGCCATGAAGTGATGGGACCAGATGCCATGATCTTAGTTTTCTAAATGTTGAGTTTTAAGCCAGCTTTTACCGTCATCAAGAGGCTCTTTAGTTCCATCTGACTTTCTGCTATTAGAGTGGTATTATCTGCATATCTGAGGTTATTGCTTTTTTCCATGAAATCTTGATTCCAGCTTGTGATTTATCCAGCCTGTCATTTTGTATAATGTTTTATGGGTTATAAAAATATAATATTTTTCTATCACCAAAGAAAAGGAGAAGCTTTACCACTAAAGTCTTTGTATTAATATAAAAGGAAGTGGTGAATGTTTTTAATTTTGTTATTAGTAATTAAATGGAGAAGGCAATGGCACCCCACTCCAGTACTCTTGCCTGGAAAATCCCATGGATGGAGGAGCCTAGTAGGCTGCAGTCCATGGGGTCGCTAAGAGTCAGACACGACTGAGCAACTTCACTTTCACTTTTCACTTTCATGCATTGGAGAAGGAAATGGCAACCCACTCCAGTGTTCTTGCCTGGAGAATCCCAGGGACGGGGGAGTCTGGTGGGTTGCCATCTATGGGGTCGCACAGAGTCGGACACGACTGAAGTGACTTAGCAGTAGCAGTAGTAATTAAATATTTCTTGCTTGTTTACCATATTTCTGGTGTTAATTTTGTTTCTGTTTTTTAGCAGTTGCCTGCTTGGAGTCTTCTCACATACTTGAATAAATTATTTACATTGATTGGATAGTAACCCTTTGCATATCATATATGATATAAATTTTTTTCCATCTATTTTTACGTTGTTTGGCAGGTTTTTTAATTCAGATATTCTACATTTTTATAGGCAAAACCTATCAATTTTACTCTTTGTAATTTCTAAAGTGCTGCTTTATCCTCTATAATTAGGGTAAGTTCTATATCTTTTTTTGGTGCTAGTTTTTCCTGTTATTTTTTTCCTATTTAATTTGAGGTTTATTTTGGTGTCTTTGGGTTATTTTGCTTCAGTTATCCCTATCCCACTTATTACATAATTTTGTTTTTCCCATTTGCTAATAACACTTATATTAAAATTGATTCTACTTCTGGATTTTCTATTCTGTTCTAAAAACATACATGGTTATTTTTACAGCTGCTAAACACTCCTATAACAACCTATTCCAAATATGCTAGACCTAGGGAGCTAAACACCGTCCTTGCTTTCCAGACTATTTAAAAATATATTTTCCCAAGATCTGAAATGAGAGCAACCAACACAAAGTAGCAGAAGCAGTAGAGAATTTATTCCAAGATCAACCAGTATTCAGGACCAGAGGAGGTAGGGGATCATGTTGGGTGTCCAGTGTTTCGAGGACATAGCAACTGCCCCCTCTCCAGATGGTTTTGGCGGGGCATGATTACGGCTGTGTTTCTGGCAGTTCTAGCTTCACAGTTTTCGAACCATCTTCTAACCACGTTCTCAAAGATTCTGAATATCTACATAGTATCTTTTCAATAAAATCCTTTGATAATTAATTTCTAGTACTTGCAACTAAGAAATCTCACTAATGCTTATTTTAATCTATTGTTTATTTTATATATATGTTTTTTACAAACAAAAAGACATTTTATTAACATTGTTATGGCAATGCCTCCCATGAACTGATGGATCCTCAACAAGTGATGAATCAGAGTGAAACAATTATTGTAAACAGTGCAGACAAAGAATAACCCTAAACCTCAAAAGAAGATGGCAAATCACTTACAAAAAAAGTAAATAAAAATAATATACATTTTTCTGTTTTAAAAAGTACAAATTCTCAAATGGCAGAGGGTGGAAAGCCCCAGGACCTGGCACCCCAGTATCCTTGATGGTTGAGGGGACGGGCCTACTCTGGCTCCTGAAGTTAAATTTAAGCATCCTGGTTCTTCATCTTTTTTACTACTGCTATACAATTTTCATTCCTAATAATTTCTTCAGCACATCAGCTTCACAGTTACCAGCCTTCATCAAAGTGTTAAGAGCAGAGACTCTCCCGTTGTAAGGCTAAAATCTGAGTAAAGAGTGAAGAGACCAGACATGAGAATCTTAAAAAGCCAAATGATGGCGGAACCAGTGACAAACACTCCTTTTAAAATGAGCCTTTCTATTTTTTTTACTACGCTGAAATGTGAACATGCTTTTTCCTATTTTCCTTATTTTCAAACTAGTACAAAATTTGCCTCATCACAGAAATCACCTTGAGCATTTATTAAGAGTACAGCATCTTAGAATCTTGGAGATACTTAATGTGTTTGAACTGATGTGCAAGAATATACACTTTCAATAGGTCCCTTTATTATCTTGCCACACAAATTTCCACAGTTCTGGATATTCTTATGGTCAGGCAATTTTGGAAAACACTTCCTTAGCTTTAATTCTGAGAAAACTTGTTAAGCTAATGGTCCATTTTTGTAAGAGGAAAGTGGAGGGTGGAAATTCATCCCCCCCCCCCTTTTTTTTTTTAACACAGAAAAGGAGTTCAGTGTTTTCATATGCCTTTTTGGAACTGAGTGAAATGATTAAAGAGCTAACAAGCTTTGGCCCAACAGAGACCTGAGTTTGAATCTTAGCAGTGTGACCATGGCCTACTTCTCTATGTCTGATAAGAATAATAAAAGCTTACACATTAGAATGGGGCTTCCCAGGTGGCAATAATGGTAAAGATCTGCCTGCCAATGCAGGAGACATAAGATACCCGGGTTCGATCCCTGGGACAGAAAGATCCCCTGGAGAAGGAAATGGCAACCCACTCCAGTATTTTTGCCTGGAGAATCCCATGGACAAGAGGAGCCTGGAGGGCTACAGTCCATAGGGTCACAAAGAATTGGATAGGACTTCGTGTACACATTAGAATACTATGAGGATTAGATGAAAGATGCTTGCTGCTGCTGCTGCTGCTGCTGCTGCTAAGTCGATTAAGTCATGTGCTAGTCAAATGACTGGCAGAGAGGGTTCCTAGTTAGTGAAAATGTTCTCCTTTTCTTCTCTTGTCTTATGTCAGTAAATTACTTCTTTTCTTCAAATATAGAAAGGTAGTTACTTAACTCTTAACTGCCTCTTACATGCAATATAAGACACATTCTCTAATGTTTTACTGTTCTTTCAAGAAACAAAAACATTTAAGGAAATGGCTTATCTTAGAAATCAGATTTGGAGAAGGCAATGGCACCCTACTCCAGTACTCTTGCCTGGAAAATCCCACGGACGGAGGAGCCTGGTAGGCTGCAGTCCATGGGGTCGATAAGAGTCGGACAGGACTGAGCAGCTTCACTTTCACTTTACAGTTTCATGCATTGGAGAAGGAAATGGCAACCCACTCCAGAGTTCTTGCCTGGAGAATCCCTGGGACGGGGCAGCCTGGTGGGCTGCCATCTATGGGGTCGCACAGAGTCGGACACGACTGAAGCGACTTAGCAGCAGCAGAAATCAGATTAAATGATGAAATAAAAGAGAGATAAGAATAATAACCTTTGATTTGGGGGGGACTGCATTTTTTAAGAGTTATTTATAACTATGAAATGTATGTTTTAGCAAATCCATCCTAAATTTGTCCTCCTCTATGAAGTCTGAAATAACAGAATGGCATATTAAGAGTTTTATTTTACATAATTTTATTTAATTTTATCAATGAGGAATATATTCAAGTGGTTCAAAATATTTTGAAAGTATCAAATATACAGTTGAAATTGTTACACTGATGTTTATAACATAAATGTATCTATAATATTACTTTAATATTTTTGTCTTGATTTTGGTAACAGGTTTACCCTGGCTTTATAGGATGAGTTGGGAAATATTTCCAATTTTTCAGTTTTTTAGAAAATATTGTATAAAATTAGGATCCTCTCTTCCTTGAAAGTTGGCAGAAATTGCTTGTAAAATATAATCTAGCTTTTTTCTGGTGAGAAAATATTGCTTTGATTTCTTTAATAGTTATAGGAACATTTAATCTTTTTGAGTAAGTTATGGTAAGATATATTTTTCTAATAATATGTCCATCTCATGTAAGATTTCAAAGTTGTTGGTAGCATTCACTTTTCTTTTTACTCTTTATCTGCAGTTACTGTTCCTGTTTCATTCCTTATATTTTTCATTTGTTTCTTTTCTCTTCTTGTAATTAAATTGCTAGAGGTTTGTCTATTTTATTATTATTATTTTTAAATCAATGCTTTTTTGTTTATCTTCTTTATCATATTTTTGTTTTCTATCTCACTGACTGCTGCTCTTATTTTTACTGTATTTTTTCTTTTATGTTGAGTTTATTCCCTCCTTCTTATGTAAATATTTAAAGCTATACATCTCCCTCAAAGCATCACTTTGGCTGCATCCCACAAATTCTTGATATGTAGTGTTTTTTAATACCACACAAGTCCAGATATTCTATATTCACTTTAATTTCTGCTTAAACCTCAAAGTTTTTCAGCAGTGTTTTTTTGTAAAATTGTAAAAGATACAAGGATGCTCACTACATTAAAAACATTTAAAGAAGTTAATGGACATATATTCTTGAATGAGAAAACTTTTATTATATTAATATTAATAAGATTCATATCACTAAAAATCTTAACTCTCTAAAAATCAGTATAAATATAATGCAATCCCAATTAGAATTCTTGTTGGGATTAGAGTTGAATAAAATTACTTTAAATTTTATGTGGAAGAATATCTACCTGTGAATATGTAAGAAAAGTATACAGACTGGAAGAGAAAAACCTTACTAGATCTCTATCAGAGTCTTTGGATTAGAGGTGAATAAATGATCTTAAAGCTCAAATTGAAGAAAACTTCGAAATATTTTTTAAAATATATTTTTAAAAAGTATTTAAAAAGTAAGAACAAAGAAGAAAGACTTACCAGTTATGAGAATATGCTATTAAGTCTAATGAATATGGTATTAATGGTACATCCAATAATTAGTGGAACAGAAAAGAGAATACAGTAATAGATGTCAGCATTTTGAAATTTTGCCATATGGCAGATAGTAGTTTTATTTAGTAGGTAAAGGATAGATTACTTATTGTAATACACAATGTTGACACAAATGGCTATGCATATGGAAAGAATAAAACTGGACCTCAAATCTCATACCATATAAAAGGTAAACTGCATACGTATTAATGATTTAAATGAAAGAAAATCCAAAAGACTATATGTATAATCTAGAAATGAAATGGACTTTTTGAACTAAGACTAACTAGAAACAATAAAAGATAATAGTTTTATAATACCAAGAAGAAAAATGTTGATATGGTGCAATTTTCTGTGAAAAAATCACTAAACAAATTATACATTAGAAAAAATTGAATATAGAAGATAAATAATTATTTTACTATATTGCTATTGCTAAGTCACTTCAGTCGTGTCTGACTCTGTGTGACCCCCATAGACGGCAGCCCACCAGGCTTCTCCGTCCCTGGGATTCTCCAGGCAAGAACACTGGAGTGGGTTGCCATTTCCTTCTCCAATGCATGAAAGTGAAAAGTAAAAGTGAAGTCGCTCAGTCGTGTCCGACCCTCAGCGACCCCATGGACTGGAGCCCACCAGGCTCCTCCATCCATGGGATTTTCCAGGCAAGAGTACTGGAGTGGGGTGCCATTGCCTTCTCCGATTTTACTATATAAACTGCCCTTAAAATTGTTGGAAAGTTCTAATAATTCAATAGAAAATTGGGAAAATCTTATTGACAAAGTAATTGACAAGAGACATTAAAATACCTGATTTTAAAATTTGTATTGTTTCATATTGCTTCCACATTCATGTGACAACTTATAGGTTCTCTCTCTGCTGCTGCTGCTAAGTCACGTCAGTCGTATCCAACTCTGTGCAACCCCACAGACGGCAGCCCACCAGGCTCCCCCGTCCCTGGGATTCTCCAGGCAAGAACACTGGAGTGGGTTGCCACTGCCTTCTCGAATGCATGAAAGTGAAAAGTGAAAGTGAAGTCGCTCAGTCGTGTCCGACTCTTTGCGACCCCATGGACTGCAGCCTACCAGGCTCCTCCGTCCATGGGATTTTCCAGGCAAGTGTACTGGAGTGGGGTGCCATTGCCTTCTCCGCTCTCTAGAGAACTCCATCATCAAATACTCCCCAGCAAGGAGGTTGAGAGCCCTCTGTGATCTCCTTCATTCCCTTGTCTATTCAGCCAGGTGCTTACCTCTCTAGACCTGGGTAGTCCTCTCAACTCTGATTTTATTTGAGCCTTCCCAGTGTGGCCATGGAGAGGGCCAAGGAGACATAGTGTAACAAGCATAAGTCTTGGAGTCCAACTAGGTTTGCTTTCATTTCCTGCCATTTACCAGTTATGTGGGGACAGGTATGTTACCTCTCTGGGCCTTCATTCTCTCCTCTTTAAGATGGGATAATTATATTTGCTACTCATAGTCATTGCGAAGATTAACAGAAGTAATTTATATACAGTGCTAACATAGGCTTCCCTGGTGGCTCAGCGGTAAAGAATTCACCTATAGTGCAGAACATGCGGGTTCAATCCCTGGGTTGAGAAGACCCCCTGGAGAAGGAAACTCCACTATTCTTGCCTGGGAAATCCTATGGACAGAGGAGCCTGGCAGGCTACAGTCCATAGGGTCGCAAAAGAGTCGGACGGGACTTAGTGACTAAACAAAAACAACAACATAGAGCCTGCCAGGCTCCTCTGTCTATGGGATTTCGCAGGCAAGAATACTAGCAGGTAGCCTATCCCTTCCCCAGGAGATCTTCCCAACCCAGGGATCAAACTGGCATCACCAGCATTGCAGGTGGATTCTTTACCACTGAGCCACCTGGAAAGCCCCTAGTACATGCTACCACCTAAAAAATGTTAGTGTTCTATGTTCTACCCTATTTCAGTGTCTTATGGTTGGTCTAGGGACTAGGTTACCAGCAAACATGTTTTCTAAATGGCTATCTGACTCCAATTCTTTGATGTTCGGAACACCTCCATACAGTGCTAACGGTTTAATTTTGCTAAAACACTTCTTGTGTTGTATCATTCTCCTGATAACCAGTTGTCAATGATTTCTTACTGCCTTCAGGAAAAAGTACAAATCCCCATAGCCTTACTGCTGATATACTCAATGTTCTAAGGTAAACACTTTAAAACCTTGTCCAAAGCTCTCAAAACATAATTTTTAATCTTTTCATTTGGAAAAATGAAGGAACATCTAAAAATTTGGACTTACCTTATATAACAGCATATACTGTATAGTCTTCCAGTATTCTAAACCACCACCCACTGGGGATGATATACAAAAGCAACTCCTACTTTGTTTTCCTGAAATCTCACTGTAATTGAAAAGTCTTTATTGTATTCACTAATACTTGCCACTCTAAATGGCAGATTAGGAATGGGTGATAGCAAACATTTATAACAGAATCAGTTATTGGCATAGTAATAATTAGGTATATTTATAACACAAACTCGGAGAAGGCAATGGCAACCCACTCCAGTACTCTTGCCTGGAAAATCCCATGGACAGAGGAGCCTGGTAGGCTGCAGGCCATGGGGTCACTGGGAGTCGGACACGACTGAGCGTGTTTCACTTTTCACTTTCATGCATTGGAGAAGGAAATGGCAACCCACTCCAGTGTTCTTGCCTGGAGAATCCCAGGGACGGGGGAGCCTGGTGGGCTGCCGTCTGTGGGGTCGCACAGAGTCAGACACGACTGAGGCGACTTAGCAGCAGCAGCATAACACAAACTAGTTAAAACAAGATTTTTGTTGTGATTATAAGAGAAATAAAAATTTATACATTTCCTTATTACAGCTAGTTGCTAACGACAGCAAAACATAATTCTCTTTTACCTAGTACTTCCTTTTGCAAGTCATGGCATCTGGTTTGCAAGTTTACTTCCTGTTGTTTGGATGTCTGAATCTGCTGAGATCTCAATATGGCTGCATCTGACAACAACTTCAGATTTTTCATTTCCTCTTCAAGGCATACATTGTTTCTCTGGGACACTGTCAAACTTTTATTTAGCATCTTTATCTCTGTAAAGAAAATTCAAAGTTTACAAATAGACAACACTGGATCATAAAACATTTTTTTTTTAATGATTATTTTATTTTAGAAAATTGATAGTTGAAAGCCAAGATGACTTCTCTGAGAGTATGGAGAGTATAACCAAAAAGTTGAGTTTTAATTTAGTAGTCATTCTGAAAAAGAAAGGAGAAAAAAGACTGTATTGCAAAATGATACATGAAACCTTTTAGTAGTTTTTTTAAAGCCTTTAAATTGTGTTAAATGACAATCCTGCCTGCTTTTTAAATACTCATATGAATAAATAGCATAATATCTCTGTAATGTTCTGGGTTTTATTGAAATTAAATTGTTTTCTTGGCAACATGATTCAGAAAAGTAAATTTAAATGTGCTAGCATGAGCTGGTTGTGAGGAATTTCTGGGAGATAACTAGGCTATATTCTACACAAATTATGAAGAAAGGTGGTGGGTTGGAGAGAAATAAAAGGAACCAGTGTTTAAAACTAATAAATTTATGGGCAGAAAGTATTAGTTAGTATATCTTAATGATTCTAATAACACTCTCCCCTCAAAATGAGACTAGAATTTCATCATAGCAATCACTTCTTATTACTCTATCTACTTAGATTAAGTTTAATAAAAATATGCCTTCACAGCATTATGTAGATTTTAATGTGCTAATTTTATATAATTTTGTGAGAAATTCATAGAACATTTTATCTGTCAGAATGATAATTATCAAGCTCTCCATCAGTCTTTTCAGCACTGCTGCCTTAAATCACCATTAAAACATATAAACACACATGTAATAATAATAAAAAATACTATAAAATTTGTACAACCACAATTAACTGAATTGAAGAAGATGTGATCTACATAAAAATCTGGACAGTCTGCTTTTCTAGAGAGTTCACGTGGCATTCTCTTCCTTGTTTAGCTCATCCTGGACTATGTGATTGGTTTAGGGTGTGATAGGGTGTCAAAGAAAGGCAGCTTGGTTTACTGGTCTTGGAGCAGAAATAGTAGCCACATGGGCCAGTGAAGACGAGAAGTAGACTTCTATGGGATACACATGGCTGCAGAGGCAACATGGCCAGTAAAAGGTTACAAGAGAAATAAAGCAGTATGCTGAATGGAGCAGAGAGAAGAGAGCATGCCCCAAGGGATGGGGATGTGTAGGATCAGGAATGGTCTAAGGAGAGAAAAGCAAAATGTTTTTCTGTGGGAAGATAGTACATCTGGAAGAAAAAGTGGCACTTAAGGTAGACCAAGGGCATGAACACAAGGGGTCTGGCACCTTCTTCACTTTTGTTCCTAGTCAAAATGGAAAACCTAGATAAAGAATTTGGCAGAGACCAAATAAGTGGGGGTCTATTATATTCCAGGGGGTTCCTTTACATGGGAATTTTTTCCCCTAAGACTAGCTCTATGCTTCTGAAACTTTATGGGTATGTTGCCATTTGTGTGAGGAAAACTACTAACAGTACATAGAGTCTTTAAAAGAATACAGTTGAAGAAAACAAGGAGGTTGCAATTTTTCTTCAGGCCTAAAAAAAATCTTCCTGGGTATTTTTGTAGCCATAAAGGTGGCTTCTTATGGCTGAATAAATTGTACCGTACCCTAAGCATATCTATCTAAGATGAAGTCAGAATGACACTGCAGAGGAGCACACACATGCTGTGACCTATTTATCGTCTGCCAGAATGATACTGGTTAGGTTTGCAGCTGACTCTCTCAGTGTACACTACTATCTGTCTCTAAAATAACTACTCGTGTCAGTGTGACTTTCTATTTGATATTAAAAGAATAAGAATCTGCAATAAAATTCATTTGTGAAATATATTTTGACACATGGAAAAGTACAGCAAGATTTAAAAACTAATAGGAGGCACAATGTTTCTAACATGGAATTAGAAGAGTAAACACAATGGGGTCAATTAACTCACCCTTGGCAAACTATACATTCCCTATACCTATGGCAATCCTGGTGTCAAATACTCAATCCTACCTTTGTCATTAATACAACTTCATAATTGTCAGTTATGTGTCCCAATTTGGGATTCAGAAATTATGATTTACTTATTCTGGTCATTGTATCCACTTTATGCTTTCCCTATCTTTTCACTATCCCATGTGCTACCTCTGCCTTGAAATGTTTCCTGACCAGATATGTTACACCAATTACACCATTTCTATGGCATTGATCATATGTAAACATGTGGTCTCCTATTAGACTGCAAGTTATTTTAGGCCGGGGGTAATAGACTCAATCAACATGAATCTGAGCAAACTCCCAGAGTTAGTGGAGGAC
This sequence comes from Bos indicus x Bos taurus, assembly GCF_003369695.1. Lineage (NCBI taxonomy): Eukaryota > Metazoa > Chordata > Mammalia > Artiodactyla > Bovidae > Bos > Bos indicus x Bos taurus. The sequence continues at coordinate 110,135,970 of NC_040076.1, forward strand.
AGAGGAGCCTGGTGTGTTACAATCCATGAGGTCACAAAGAGTCGGACACGTCTTGGCAACTGAACAACAGTATCTTATTCATTTTTTATTCCTCCTATAATTTCTACTACAATATCGTAGAATTAACAGAAGCTCAATAAATATCTACTAAATGAGTAAAGGCATTATTGAGCAAAGCTTCTAATAGTTTCTAATATACCACATATGTCTTTATTTTACCTCTCCCTTCACTTCAGAGGCAAGCATTTTGAGCCCTAAATTATTTAATGTCAGACTTGGTAAGGCAGTAAATACACACATCTAAAAGAAGGAAACATTTTAAATAGGATAAGCACATTAGGCCTATTCTATCTCTAATTTCATCAATCTTACGAAAAGTGTGGATCACAAAAGTTACTATTGAAAAAAGAAGTATATTATTTAAAATGTTTGTGGGGCTTCCCTCGTGGCTCAGTTGTAAAGAATCCGCCTGCCAATAGAGGGGACATGAGTTTGATCCCTGGTCCAGGAAGATTCCACACACCGTGGGACAATTAGGCCCATGCACCACAACTACTCAGCCAGCAGTCTAGAGCCTGTGAGCATCGACAACTGAAGCCCATGCACCTAGAGCTTGTGCTATGCAGCAAGAAAAGCCACTGCAATTAGAAGCTCAAGCACCCAGCTCACCAACAACTGGAGAAAGCCCGTGTGTAGCAACCCAGCACAGCCAAAAATAAATAATTAAAAAATAAAATAAAATAAAATGTAATATTGTCCAAGTTTATAGCCAATGGATGTTTTTAGTTTTAAAGTTACTTTAAAGCTTTAAAGTAGGTGTGATATAATTTGCTACCTGATGCAAGTATAATTATTAGTATCAAAATTAATCTCATACAATTTATTTGCCTTGATAAGACTTTTTTGTTGTTCTTAGTCCTGTTAGCTTAGTCAAAGTATCATAAAAATATGTTAAGTAAATAAGCTTTTAGGAAACCTCTATATATAACCTTATCACCAAGGCATACTGATATTAAATAATATTTAAAAACTCTGAAATGCTAGATTTACTATTTAATGTGACATGAAATAGTGAATTAAAATAGTGACTATTTATTTAATGAAGGGATCATAAAACACTATATAGACTAAAAAAAAAACACCTCTATTTTAATGTGACATGGAATAGTGAATTAAAATAGTGACTATTTATTTAACGAAGGGATCATAAAACACTATATAGATTAAAAAAAAAAACACCTCTATTTTGAAATAGAGATTTACAGGAAGTTATAAAGAACTGTATGGGAAGGTCCTGTGCTGCTTTTATTCCTCCTCTTCCCATACTCACATTGTGTATAACTACAGTACTCTATCAAAACTAAGAAACTGATCCTGGTATAATCCACAGAATTAATTCAGATTTGACCATCTATACACACCTTTATTTGTGTGTGTGTGCGCACACACATGCACATATGCGTAGCTCTCTGCAATTTTATCACATATGTAGGTTTATATAATTATTCATACCAATACGATCAAAATACAGGATTATTCTATCACCATAAAGTTACCCTGCTATCCCTTTATAGCCACACCTACTCCTATCCCCACCAGTTGTAATCGCTGGCAACAACTAGTTTGTTCTCCTTCTCTAGAATTTTATTTCAAGAATGCTATATAAATAGACTTATAATATGTAACCTTTTTGAGGCTAGATTTTTTTTCACTCAGCCTATTCCCTTGAGCATGTATTAATAATCTATTTATTTTTTATTATTGAGTAGTATTCCATGTTATGGACAAAGGACAGTTTGTTCATTCATTGAAGGACATTTGGGTTATTTCCAGTTTGAGCTATTATGAATAAAGCTGCTATGAAAACGCATGTACAGGTATTTTCATGAACTTAGATTTTTATTTCTTTTGGATAAATGCCTAAAAGCGCAACTGCTGGGTCATGTGTTAAGTGCATTATTAGCTTTAGAGGAAACTGTAAAGTTATTTTCTAGAATGGCTATTCCATGTCACATTCTCACCAGCAATACTGAGTGATTTGGTTTCTTTTCTCCTTGCCAACACTTCTATACTCAATTAAAATTTTAGACATTGTAAGAGATATTTCATAGTATCTCATCATGGTTTTAATTTGCATTTCCCTCAGCCTTCTTCACAGTCCAACTCTCACATCCATACATGACCACTGGAAAAACCAGAGCCTTGACTAGACAGACCTTTGTTGGCAAAGTAATGGCTCTGCTTTTCAATATGCTATCTAGGTTGGTCATAACTTTCCTTCCAAGGAGTAAGCGTCTTTTAATTTCATGGCTGCAATCACCATCTGCAGTGATTTTGGAGCCCAAAAAAATAAAGTCTGACACTGTTTCCACTGTTTCCCCATCTATTTCCCATGAAGTGATGGGACCAGATGCCATGATCTTCGTTTTCTGAATGTTGAGCTTTAAACCAACTTTTTCACTCTCGTCTTTCACTTTCAAGAGGCTTTTTAGTTCCTCTTCACTTTCTGCCATAAGGGTGATGTCATCTGCATATCTGAGGTTATTGAGGGTCGCAAAGAGTCGGACACGACTGAGCGACTGAACTGAACTGAATGACTAATGATGCTAAACATTTTTTCTGTGCTTATTTGCCACCTGCATATCTTCTTCAATGAAATTTCTGCTCATGTATTTTGCCCATTTTCTAACTGAACTATTTTTCTGATGTAGAGCTTTGAAAGTTTAAAAAAAAAAAAATTCTAGATAAAAGCCCTTTGCCAGATATATATTTTCTCCAGTCTGTAACTTGCCTTTCCATCCTTTTAACAGGGTCTTTCACAGAGGAAAAGTTCTTAATTTTGCTGGGGTCCACTCTATCAGTTTTTCCTTTTATGTATATGCTTTTCAGTCTAAGAATGTGAGGTTACAAAGATTCTCCTTTTTCCCTAAAAGTTTAATAACTTTATCTTTTACAGTTAAAATTATGTTTCATTTTGAGTTAATTTTTATATAAGGTATGAGGTTCAGATCAAAGTCTTTGATACCCAGAACCATCCAGCCTTTGTTGAAAAGGCTAGACTATCTTTCCTCTGCTGTGCATCCTTGTCAAAAACCTTATCACTCTTATCAAGAACCACTTGGGCTGTACAAAACAAATAAATTACAGGGATATGCTGCAAAACACAGGGAATATAGTGAACTTTTTATAATAACTGTAAATGGAATATAAACTTTAAATATTGTGAATCACTATGTTATATACCTGAAACTATATATAATATTGTACATCAACTATATCTCAAAAAAAATACCTTGTTAAACATATTTGTATGGATCTAAATAAATACATACACATATATATTTAGTTTCAAATTTTAATTATGAAATAACTGACATACATCACTGTATAAGTCTCAGGTATACACTATGATGGTCTAATCTATACTTATTGTGAAATGATTACAATAGGTTTAATAATATCCATAGTTTCATATAGATACAATAAAAAGAATAACAATTTTCTCCTTGTGATAAGAACTCTCAAGATTTACTCTCTTAACAAATTTCCTACATATCATAGAGCAGTGTTAAACTTTAACAGTCTTACTTCAACTCCCCTTCTCCCTCCCCTCGATCCCACATCTGATAACCACAAATCTAATCTCTTTCCTATGCATCTGGTTAGTAGCTTTTCTTGTTTATTTTTTGTTTTTTTAGGTTCTACATATAAGAAGATCATACAGTTTTTATCTTTCTCTGGCTTATTTCACTTATCATAACCTCTTTAAGGTCAATTCATGTTGTTCCAAATGGCAGGATTTCAGTTTTTATGGTTGAATAATATCCAATTATATAAATATATATGGGCTTCCCTGGTGGCTCAGAGGTTAAAGCGTCTGCCTCCAATGCAGGAGACCCAGGTTCGATCCCTGGGTCAGGAAGATCCCCTGGAGAAGGAAATGGTAACCCACTCCAGTATTCTTGCCTGGAGAATTCCATGGACAGGGGAGCCTGGCGGGCTACAGTCCATGGGGTCTCAAAGAGTCGGACACGACTGAGCGACTTCACTTCTTCTTCATATGTATATATATAATTTATAATATCATAATATATAATATTATATGATATATAATATTGTGTTATATATATCTCACAATTTCTTTATCCATTTACCTATTAACAGAAATGTAGGTTATTTCCATGTCTTGGACATGTTTGCATGTATTGTAAATAATGCCACTATGAACAAGGGAGTACAGATATATTTCGGAGTTAGTGTTTTCATTTTCTTTGGAGATATATATATATATATAGAGAGAGAGAGAGAGAGAAAGAGAGAGAGAGAGAGAGAGGCTTCCCTGGTGGCTCAGATGGTAAAGCATCCACTTGCAATGCGGGAGACCTGGGTTGGGAAGATCCCCTAGAGGAGGGCATGGCAACCCATTCCAGTATTCTTGCCTGGAGAATCTCCATAGACAGAGGAGCCTGGTGGGCTACAGCCCATGAGGTCACAAAGAATTGGACATGACTGCAGGAATAAACCAGTACACCACATATATATACATATATTTAAACTATAGGTGAAGAGCATTAATTTTGTTCCATTATTTAGGAGAAAATCTACAAGACAACCAAATGAACATTTCTGTAGGATAAGTGAAAATCTAATACAACAGAAGGAACATAGACTTTAGAATAAAAAGAATAAAATAATAGAAGCTGACATATCTTGATTTTTACTGTCATAGGCATATTGTGGTGTGTGTGTGCATGTGCATTTTACAGATGATGACAATGAGGTCCAGAGATTTTGTAAGTGGTAGAGTCAGTATGTGAACTTTGGCTCTCTGACTCAAGAGCCCTGCCAGTAGGATTTCTGCGTGCGTGCTAAGTTGCTTCAGTTATGTCTGACTCTTTGCAACCCCATGGACTGTAGCCCAGTAGGCTTCTCTGCCCATGGGATTCTCCATTTACCTTTAAATATTTGGGATTCCCTGATAGTTCAGTTGGTAAAGAATCTGCCTACATTGCAGGAGACCCCAGTTTGATTCTTGGGTCAGGAAGATCTCCTGGAGAAGGGATAGGCTACCCACTCCAGTATTCTTGGGCTTCCCTTGTGGCTCAGCTGGTAAACAATACACCTGCAATGCAGGATCCCTGGGTTGGGAAGATCCCCTGGAGAAGGGAAAGACTACTCACTCCAGTATTCTGGCCTGGAGAATCCATGGACTGTATATTCCACGGTGCCGCAAAGAGTCGGACACAACTGAGTGACTTTCACTTTTCTTTTTTCATACATATTAAAGTATAAACAATTATATATTTTTTAAAGTAAAATGTTAAAAATTGTTAGTTTTGCAGCTGAAAACATGGTTGTTATAATAGTTATCTGTATTTGTCTAAATTTAATCCTCAAAATTAAGTAAAAAATTTAGGAGTACTTTATTATCATACACAATTCACCTCTAAAGGCACACATCATATAATAAAATTAGCTGAAGTTGTTATACAGTTAGGATGCTTTCTTTTCTCTAACATTTAATGAAAAAAAAATTAAAATACACAGAAAAGTTGGAAGTATTGAACCAAATATACACAACACCTAGATTCTTCAATTAACATTTTACTATATTTGCTTTATCACATAGCTACTCATCTATTCAACTTACATTTTCATGCATTTCAAGATAAGTCAATATATTTGATTCCCTAAACACATTATTAACTAGCATTAAATATAGATTTCTAATTTTTTAATGGAATTTTACCTATAAAGAAACGCACAAACCTCAAATGTATCATTAGATTAGTTTTGAAGAATGCATCCATCGTGTAACCCAAACCTCTGTCAAAATAGAAAGCATTACTGTCACCACAAAAAGTGCCTTCATGTCCCTTTGAGTCAATCTTCCCCTCTGAGATAACTAGTGTTGCTTCTGTCTTTTTTCCCAACTGTAGATCAGTTTTGCCTATTCTAGAACATCATATAAATGGAATCTTACAATATGCAATTATTTGTATAAGGTTACTTTCAGGCAGCATAATATTTCTGATGCTTATCCAGGTTACTGCATTACTATAGTCCATTTTATATTCCACTGTTTGTTCAGTTGTTGTTTATTTTTACATAATCCATTCTAGTGATGTACTTCTAGGCTTTTACCATAAGGCTATTTTGAATAAAGCTTGAATAAAGTTACTGAATATTTTTATGAACATATGCTTTCATTTGCGGGACATGATAAATTCCAAAGAGAAGAATTTCAGTGTTATCAGACAGACGTATCTTTAGTTTTATTAAAAAATTATCAGATCTTTTTTCAAAGTGACTATAGCATTTTATACTTTGATCAATTTGTATGAAAGTTTTTTGTTTTTTTTTTTTGTATGAAAGTTTCCGTTGCCCTGTTCACCAAAATTTGCTGCTGTCAAGTCTTTTTCACTTTAACCTAGTGGGTATGTACAGGTATCTCACTGGTTTCAATTTGCATTTCCCTAATGACTCACAATGCTAAGTACCATTTCATGTCCTTATTGGTCATTGGTATATCTTTTCTTGTAAAGTGTTCTACTCAAATCTTTTAGGCATTTTTGATTGGATTGTTTGTCCTTTTACTATTGACTTGTAGGTGTTCTTTATGTAATCTGGACAGCAGTCCTTTGTCACAGATTTTTTGAATATTTTCTATCTGAGATTTACCTATTCATTTTCCTAATGTATCTATTGATGAGTGGAAGTTTTTAATTTTGATGAAGTCTAATTAATCAATTTTTTTGGTAGTTCTTACTTCTGTCCTCTGAGAAAACTTTATTTACTATCAATTCATGAAGATATTTTGGTGTTCCTTGTTTTAGCTTTTATATTTAACTCTGATATATCCTGAATTAATTTTTATGTACAATGTGATGTAGGAGTCAAAGTATATTTTCCCACATCAGTATTTAGTTGTTCCAGCACAATTTGTTGAAAGACTTTCTTTTCCCATTGAATTGTTTTGGTGCCTTGTCAAAAGTGAAATGGTCATATCAACAGGTGTCATTTACAAGGCTATTTTGTTTCACTGATCTATTGTTGATTCATATGCCAGTATTACAGTGACTTGTTTACTGTGATTTTATAATAAATCTTAAGTTGGGTGATGTTAATTATCCATTATTATTAGCTTTTTAATAGCTTTTGGTGTTTTAGTGGTTGATGTAGAGATTATACATCCTTAACTTCTTAGTCTACATATATTGAATACTGCACCATGTCACATAAAATACAAAAGCGTGCAACTATATGGATCTATTACCCCAACCTTCTGTTCTTTATGCTCCAGTTGTCATGTTAAAACTTAAATGAAAATACTTTATGAGCCCCAGAGTATAGTGTTATAATTCTTACTTTAAATGAGCGTAGACATTTTTCAATTTAAAGGAAAAAGGAATTTCATATTTACTGATATTTATTACTTATAGTATATTTTAATCCTTTCCTGTTCATTTTTTTCAATGTATATCTCTCTTCTTCAAATTGAATAATTTCAATTGATCTATCTTAAAATTCACTGATTCTTTCTTTGGTAATCACAATATGATATACAAGTCTATCCAGTAGATTTTTTTTTTTTATTTTATTTTATTTTTAAACTTTACATAATTGTATTAGTTTTGCCAAATATCAAAATGAATCCGCCACAGGTATACATGTGTTCCCCATCCTGAACCCTCCTCCCTCCTCCCTCCCCATACCATCCCTCTGGGGTAAACTTCCCAGACTTCTGGGTCGTCCCAGTGCACTAGCCCCAAGCATCCAGTATCGTGCATCGAACCTGGACTGGCCTCTCGTTTCATGCATGATATTTTACATGTTTCAATGCCATTCTCCCATTTAGATATTATATTTTTAAATTCTTGACTTTCCAATGTTTAGTAGTTTTTTGCTGAGATTTTCTATCTTTTCATTCATTATTAGCTTATTTTCCTCTATGTCACTGAATATAGTTAATGGCTGATTTGAAATCCTAGTCAGTTAATTATGTCATCTAGTCCAGTTCAAGGCTGGTCTGTATTGACTGTCTACTCTTGAGTATAAGGCATCTTCTCATTTCTTATCCTAAATGCTGTGGATGTTATGTTATGGAGATGCTGGATTCTATTATGCTCCTCTAGAGTATTGATTTTTTTTTTTTTGGTATTGCTTTGTTTTAGTGGGCTTCCCCAATGGCTCAGTAGGTAAAGAATCTGCCTGCAACGCAAGAGACATGGTTTCTATCCCTGGGTCGGGAAGATCCCCTGGAGGAAAGCATGACAACCCACTCTAGTAGTCTTGCCTTAACAAGTAGTTAACTTGGCTGAACTCAAATACTTAAGACTGTTTCCCCTTAGGGTAAGTAGCAGTAATGTCAGTTTAACCTTAGATGAGCTGTTTAAAGTCTATTTCAGGGATAAGCCAGAGATCTGGGAAGAATTTATAAGCGAAAGTTGAGCTCTCTTTCTATCTCTTTTTGAGGGTATCCTCGCACTTCTCAAAGCTAGGGCTGCCCTGATAGCTGTCCACAAGTTTTCAAACCAAAAAGACAACAGATTTTATCAAAGTTTGAGCTTCCCTGCATGGATTAGATTGTACACTGCCCTCAATCTAACAGTCATTTAATAAACACCAAAACAAACAACAACAACAAACAGGGAATTCAACCAGTGCTATTCTCTTCCTTTAATTAAAAAAATAATATATTTTTTTAGATCAGTTTTAAATTGATAGCAAAATTAAGCAGAAAGTACAGAGAATTCCCATGTACTCTCTGCCCCCGACATATGCATGGCTTCTCCACCATCAACATCCTGCCCCAGAGTGGTACATTTTTTTACAATTAATGAACCTGCACTGGCACATCATTATCATAAATCTATAATTTACATTAAGGGTACACTCTCAGTGATGTAGTTCTATGGGTTTTGACAAAATGTATAAAGACACATATTCACCATTATAGTAGCACACAAAATAGTTTCACTGCTCTAAAACCCTCCATGCTCTACCTATTATCCTTCCCTCTTATCCTGGCAACCACTGATTTCTTTACTATCTCCACAGTCTTACCTTTTCCAGAACATCATATAGTTGGAATCATCCAGTGTATGGCCTTTTTAGATTGGCTTTTTTCAAACAGTAATTAGCTGCTGCTGCTGCTGCTGCTGCTGCTGCTGCTAAATCACTTCAGTCATGTCCGACTCTGTGCGACTCCACAGACGGAAGCCCACCAGGCTCCCCCATCCCTGGGATTCTGGCAAGAACACTGGAGTGGGTTGCCATTTCCTTCTCCACAGTAACAGACCTTCTTTCAATTTTTCTTCTTTCAATTTCAATTGAAAGTGAAAAGTGAAAGTGAAGTCGCTCAGTCCTGTCGGACTCCTAGCGACCCCGTGGACTGCAGCCCACCAGGCTCCTCCCTCCATGGGATTTTCCAGGCAAGAGAACTGGAGTAGGGTGCCATTGCCTTCTCCACAGTAACAGACCTTCTTTCAATTTTTTTTAATGTTTCTTCCATGTGTTTAGACTTGGTCACTCTCCAGTGTTCTCAAGTAGCAATTTTGTCCAGAATTTATAGTTGTTATCTGTGGGAAATCTGATCTAATTAGATCTAATCTGATCAGTCATTAACAGAAGAAAAAGTTTTAAAATACAAATTTGTACACTTAACAGGGATAACCAGACTTCTAGTCACTGTTCAAGACTGACATATCAGAGCTTATCTTAGATCAGGCCTATAATTATTGAATTTTGGGACTGGAATAGATTTTAATGGTCATCTAAAGAAATAATAGGTTTAAAATTAATCATAATTCCCATCACATAAAATGAAATATCATTATTCCATTACTTATGATGTGCAATTTACAAAAGAAGGATGGTTATATTTTAAATATATTTAACAAACCTGTCAAGGCTGTTTTACTTATTGATTTAATTTGTAGAAAAACTTCTCTCTTCAGTGAAGTCCAGTTTTTAAAATGATCATATATTTCATTTTTAATGCTGTTTAGCTCCCTTTTAGTAAAAGCAAGTAATGCAAGAGTCTTAGTCCAGAAATATTTGTATTCCATCAATCTCTGACTGTAAAGTAGTAAAGAAAAAATTAGGATTTAAAAAAATAGCAGGCATAATAACAAATATTTTTTAAAAAAATTTCTTTGAAAAATGGTTTTACAGTAACCATATAATCTACAGTTCAAATGGAGACAATTTTGAAAGTGAAAGGAGGTGCTATCTACATTATGCTGAGATAACATATAAATGGGATATTCCAGAAAGACTGAGGTAATATGATCATCCCAGTTCATTTCCACTGTGTTATTATTTTCAACTATAAATAAAGATAGCTAACTATCCTCTTATAATTAACAGCAAACATTTGAAGAAAATTAAGTCAAAAGTGACTCAGTCACTGAGCCTAAAAGAGAATCTCAAATTTGTAGACAACATTCTCCTGTGCTATGGCCCTATAGGCAGTGTAAAACATGGGGTAATAATAAGTGAAACCTTTTAAGTGACTGATCCAGTGCTTCTGCTTCATCAAATGCCACAACTCAAAGTAACCACATGTGTTTTGCCATCCCAATGATTTTTATTACTTCAGATGTCCTGGCTAACGTTTACCTAACAAATCAAGCAAGATGCAGACAGATCTGAGTGTTATCAGAAAAAGAAGAGGACTGAAGCCATGGCAGTTAATTATTTTGTTAATATTTATCTCTCTAAGTAGACTAAGACCTATTACGCAGAGAGTGTATCTGTCTTGTTCATCACAGTCTCCCTAGCACTTAGCACAGTACCTACCACATAGTATATACTCAACACATACTGATGAATGAATGAATGATTGAAAAAAAATCACTCAGTTGAGGGATAAAGAAGTAAGAAGTAAAGAAGTACTGAGGACAAAATACTGGGCAACACCAGTATTTATGGGAATAAAACAGAGTACAATCTCTCAAAGGAGATGAGATAGGAGCAATCAGTGTGTCAAAAAACAAAAACAAAAACAAACCAAAAGGATAATGTCTGAAAGGCCAGGGGTAAGAGAATTTAAAGAAAGAGTAGTGGTCAGTATTTAAGTCCTCAGATAAAGGCTAAAAAGTCCATTATGTCTGGTATTGAGGAGGCCTTTGGTGATTTCAGCGATATCAGGTAGAAAAAGACTGAGCAGTAAAGCAGAAATGAGGAAATAGTTATGTGGTACCAGCAATCAAGAACCTTGACTGAGGCAAAAGGAGAGAAAGAAGAAAATCCACAGTAGAATAGTTTGTTAGGATGGGAGACATCGGAGTGTGTACATAGCTGAGTAGGAGTGCAGTCACAGAGACTAAAACACATGCAAGAGATGTGATCACCTCTTGTGCAAAGAGCTAGAAAGGACAGATGTAAAACAAAGGCTGAAAGATTAGCCTTTGTTAGGAAGAAGGGTGGTGTCATTTTGTGTGGTCAATTACTAAGGTCCATGTGAGTGACCAAAAGCCACAGGGGATCCTCAATCAGCATGCAGACCTCAGAGCTAAGAGAGACGTTGATTTCAAAAAAAAAGAAATCAAAGGAAAGGGTGGGGTGAGGGAGGAATGGATTGGGAGGTTGGGTAGCAGATGCAAGCTATTACTTTAGAACAGATAAAAATAGCACAGGGAACTATATTCAATATCCTGAGATAAACCATAATGGAAAAGAATACAAAAAAAGAATGTATACATATATATATAGGTAATTGAGTCACTTTCCTTTATAACAGAAATTAACACAACACTGTAAATCACTCAAACCTCATTTAAAAAACAAAAAATCAAAGAAAGAGTCCATATAGATCACTAAATCAAGGGGCCCAATAGTGAGAATGGGGTTTTGAACATAAAGCCAGTAAGTGGTAAGAAAAAGAGACAAGAACTATGAACTAAGTAAAGATTAAGGGACTAATGGGCCCAATGTAAGGTGCTGGGAGCAAGCAATGTACCTGGGAGTCAAGGCCTAGAGAGATATTTAATAGAAGAAAGACTGGATGTGGATGCATGTGCTTCTGCAGGGAAAAGGGCAGGAAACAGAAAATTCAACCTTCTTAAATAAGAGCATTTCCATCACATTTTGTAGAGCCTAGATCTTACATGATCAGTGTGGATAGAAGGATGGCTTTGGTCTAAAAGATGACTACAAAAATTAGGTTAAAAAGTGTGTACTTATTTGTAGATTGAGAAAAATCATTACAAAAACAATTGTAAAAGTTAATAAATCCCATCAATATCACAAAATACCGAAACAGGATATAACTTTTAAGTAACAGCTCTATAATACTTATCACCTACAATTTTTGGCTACATGCTTTACAAGCACCTTTTCATATGAGAACCACTGTATAATAATACTTTATGCAGAGAGAATATAAAAATTATACAGCTTTTCATCTAGCATGGCCATTAGTTTTATTTTCAGTGGTAATTTAGAAAGATTCTTTTAGCTTTATAGTCCATTATTGGAAATATCATTTAAATATTAAGCATTGTCAAATTTGGAAAAATCCTTACGAAAACCTTTCATATATGATAAATTTTTGGAATTTCAAGTTTTATCAGAAAATGACATCTTAAATTATATTTGAAATGATGAAACTCATAAACCAGTTTATCTCAGATGTCCTGAAATAGTATACCATGATTCTATGCTATATTCAGCAATGTTAGCAGCTTTTGTCAAATCAGCAAGAAACTTAAATCTTTCTCCCCAATGTATTCAAATTTTGAACTCCTCTTCATTGAATGGATTACAAAATAATCCAAGAAATTTTACTGAAAATGTATCTTTTATGACATAATCTAAAAAGAAGTTAAAATTTGTTTCTTCATGACAGAATAATTTCTATTGTTTAAATTGTTCATCTTCATTGCTTTTATTTCATTAATTTAAAAAATTTCATACACACCCTGATTTTTAATCTTCAATGTCTTGCTTGTGTAATTAAAGCAGTCTAAAATGTCTTTCTAAATGGCAGTTACAATGTATATTCCCAACTTGACTTTCCCTTTCAGATCCTCCAAATGCCAGTGACTATCCCAAAGTAAGATAAGGGAAATCATAACGCAGAGACAGAGTTTTTATAATTTAAATTTATCCTACAATTTAAAACCAACCTACTTTTGCCAGGGGCACTACCAGAAACTTGGTGGCGGGGGGGGCTTTGAAACGTAAGTATCATTTGAGTCACAGGAAATATGCCTGTATTGATAACTTTCAATTCTCTTCATGAAATATATAAGGCAAGACACATAGCTGCTGAGAGGTAAGTAGCACAAAGAATTTTAAGCAGAATATTGAAGATTTAGAATAGTATGGGGGAAATTGAGGACCTGGTGTTTAACAATCTATATGTAGGTATAAAGATGAGGATTTTAAGGGTAAATAAGCAGCGGTAAAAGTAGCTGGAGTATTGGTAAAGTCCTTTATAAAGAACAATTGAACATGAAAACAAGATGAATTTAGATCCTTACTTTACATCATTCACAAAAGTTAAAATGGATCACTGACTTAAATTTAAGACCTAAAACTCTAAAACCTTTAGAACAAACTCCTGGAAAAAATCTTGTGACCTTTGGTTAAGCAGAGTTCTTAGATAAATTACCAAAAGCACAATCCATAAAAGAGAACATTGATTAAATTGTATTCCACTGAAAATAACAACTTTTGTTCTTCAAAAACACACAATTATGAAAATGAAAAGATATGCCACAGTCTGGGAGAAAAATTTGCAAATCATATTTCAAATAACAGACTTGTACCCAGAACATACAAAGAACTCTTACAATCTGATAACAATAAAACCAACCAGTGAAAAAAAAGACAAAATATTCTAATATATTTCAGCAAATAACCATACAAATGGTTAATAAACACATGAAAAGATGCCCAACACCATCAGTCATTTTGGAAACACATATCAAAACACAATGAAGTACCATTTCACAGCTTCTAGAATGGCTATTTCTTTGGAAGGAATGATGCTGAAGCTGAAACTCCAGTACTTTGGCCACCTCATGTGAAGAGTTGATTCATTGGAAAAGACTCTGATGCTGGGAGGGATTGGGGGGCAGGAGGAGAAGGGAACGACAGAGGATGAGATGGCTGGATGGCATCACTGACTCAATGGACGTGAGTCTGGGTGAACTCCGGGAGTTGGTGATGGACAGGGAGGCCTGGTGTGCTGTGATTCATGGGGTCACAAGGAGTCGGACATGACTGAGCAACTGAACTGAACTGAACTGAACTGAGAATGACTATTAGCAAGAACAAAGAAAAAGTAGAATCTTCATTTCTGGTAGGAATATAGGTACAGCCACTTTGCAAAATAGTTTGGAGGATTCTTAAAAGTTAAATATCAATTTACTATCAGTTCAGTTCAGTTCAGTCGCTCAGTCATGTCTGACTCTTTGCGACCCCATGAACCGAAGCACGCCGGCCTCCCTGTCCATCACCAACTCCCAGTGTTTACCCAAACTCATGTCCATTGAGTCGGTGATGCCATCTAACCATCTCATCCGCTGTCCTCCCCTTTTCCGCCTGCCTTCAATCTTTCCCAACATCAGGGTCTTTTCAAATGAGTCAGCTCTTCGCATCAGGTGGCCAAAATATCAGAGTTTCAGCTTCAAAATCAGTGTGTCTAGTGAACACCCAGGACTGGGCTCCTTTAGGATGGACTGGTTGGATCTCCTTGCAGTTCAAGGGAGCTCTCAAGAGTCTTCTCCAAAACCACAGTCCAAAGCATCAATTCTTTGGCACTCAGCTTTCTTTATACTCCAACTCTCACATCCATACATGACTACTGGAAAAACCATAGCCTTGACTAGACGAACCTTTGTTGACAAACTAATGTCTCTGCTTTTTAATATGCTGTCTAGGTTGGTCATAACTTTCCTTCCAAGGAGTAAGCGTCTCTTAATTTCATGGCTGCAGTCACCATCTGCAGTGATTTTGGAGCCCAAGAAAATAAAGTCTGACACTGTTTCCATTGTTTCCCCATCTCTTTCCCATGAAGTGATGGGACTGGATGCCATGATCTTAGTTTTCTGAATGTTGAGCTTCAAGCCAACTTTTTCACTTTCTTCTTTCATTTTCATCAAGAGGCTCTTCAGTTCTTCTTCACTTTCTGCCATAAGGGTGGTGTCATCTGCATACCTGAGGTTCTTGAGATTTCTCCCGGCAATCTTGATGCCAGCTTGTGTTTCTTCCAGTCCAGCGTTTCTCATGATGTACTCTGCATATAAGTTAAATAAGCAGGGTGACAATATACAGCCTTGACGTACTCCTTTTCCTATTTGGAACCAGTCTGCTGTTCCATGTCCAATTCTAACTGTTGCTTCCTGACCTGCATACAGATTTCTCAAGAGGCAGGTCAGGTGGTCTGGTATTCCCATCTCTTGAAGAATTTCCCACAGTTTATTGTGATCTATATACAGTCAAAGGCTTTGGCATAGTCAATAAAGCAGAAATAGATGTTTTTCTGGAACTCTCTTGCTTTTTCAATGATCCAGTGGATGTTGGCAATTTGATCTCTGGTTCCTCTGCCTTTTCTAAAACCAGCTTGAACATCTGGAAGTTCACGGTTCATGTATTGCTGAAGCCTGGCCTGGAGAATTTTGAGCATTACTTCACTAGTGTGTGAGATGAGTGCAATTGTGCGGTAGTTTGAGCATTCTTTGGCATTGCCTTTCTTTGGGATTGGAATGAAAACTGACCTTTTCCAGTCCTGTGGCCACTGCTGAGTTTTCCAAATTTGCTGGCATATTGAGTGCAGCACTTTCACAGCTTCATCTTTCAGGATTTGAAATAGCTCAACCAGAATTCATCACCTCCACTAGCTTTGTTCGTAGTAATACTTCCTAAGGCCCACTTGACTTCACATTCCAGGACGTCTGGCTGTAGGTGAGTGATCACACCATTATGATTATCTGGCTCATGAAGATCTTTTTTGTATAGTTCTTCTGTGTATTCTTGCCACCTTTTCTTAATATCTTCTGCTTCTGTTAGGTCCATACCATTTCTGTCCTTTATTGAGCCCATCTTTGCATGAAATGTTCCCTTGGTAGCTCTAATTTTCTTGAAGACATCTCTAGTCTTTCCTATTCTATTGTTTTCCTCTATTTCTTTGCATTGATCGCAGAGGAAGGCTTTCTTATCTCTCCTTGCTATTCTTTGGAACTCTGCATTCAAATGCATATATCTTTCCTTTTCTCCTTTGCTTTTCACTTCTTTTCATAGCTATTTGTCAGGTCTCTTCAGACAGCCATTTTGCTTTTTTGCATTTCTTTTTCTTGGGGATGGTCTTGATCCCTGTCTCCTGTACCATGTCATGAACCTCTGTCCATAGTTCATCAGGGAATCTGTCTATCAGATCTAGGCCCTTAAATCTATTTCTTACTTCCACTGTGTAATGATTAGGGATTTGATTTAGGTCATACCTGAATGGTCTAGTGGTTTTCCCTACTTTCTTCAATTTAAGTTTGAATCTGGCAATAACGAGTTCATGATCTGAGCCACAGTCAGCTCCCGGTCTTGTTTTTGCTGACTGTATAGAGTTTCTTCATCTTTGGCTGCAAAGAATATAATCAATCTGATTTCAGTGTTGACCATCTGGTGATGTCTATGTTTAGAGTCTTCTCATGTTGTTGGAAGAGGGTGTTTGCTATGACCAGTGTGTTCTCTACAACTCAGTAGTTCCGAATTATTGATACTTAGGTATTTACTCAAAAGAAATGAAACATACCTCCACACAAAGTATGTGAATGTTTATAGTAACAGTATTCTACCAACAAGCAGAAAGAATCCAAATGTCTCTCAACTAATAAATGCTAACAAATGTCTCTCAACTAATAAAAATAAAATGGGGTAAATTCATACAATGGAATACCATTTAGCAATGAAAAGGAAAAAAATACAGCATAGATGAACATCAAAAATATCAGTGAAAGATATCAGATATAAAAGAACACATATTATAGGATTCCATGTAACTGAATTGTTCAGAAAAATACAAATCTATAAAAACAGGAAGAAGATAAGTAATTGCCTAGGATTGGTGGTAAAGATAGAGACTGACTGCAAATGGCATGAGGGTCTCCTTGGGATACTCAAATATTCTAATACTGGAAGTGGTAATGGTTGCACAACTCAGTAGGTTTACTAAAAATCATTACATTATCCACGTAAAAGGTTGTGGATTTTGTAGTTTGTAATTTATATCTCAAAAGCTATTTAAATATATAAGGTTATTAACTACAGTATCAAGGGTACAAAACAAAGCAAAGTCAGTAATGGTTGGGAGAATCACACAAAAAAGTAAATACTAGAAGTTTTAATGTGGCTGAAGAGTTGTGAAAGTGAGAGATTTGGGGAGTTGGCTTGAAAATTTCAGAAATGACAGACTCTGGATTTATTTACAAAGAAGAAAAATTAAAGGATAAGTGTATTTCAAACAATTTACAGAAGATTCACAATAGGAATCCTTTGAAAGTAAGCATTAGTCTAAAATATTTCAAATATAGATTGATTTGGAATATTGGAGTTATACACATGCATGCATGCTGAGTTGCTTCAGTCATATCCAACTCTTTGCAACCCTATGGACATCAGCCTGCTAGGCTCCTCTATCCATGGGGTTCTCCAAGCAAGAATACTGGAGTGGGCTGCCATTCCCTCTTTACATAAAGTGAAGTATACCTATATTTCACACTGTTTTTTAATATCTATTTTACAGATTTTCAAAAGTTAATTTCCATTCTCAAAAGACACTTTACTCTGAATAGCAGATGTGCTGAGCTAACTGAGGCAAACCACAGCTACTCCTCATCACCCCTTTGCAAGAGACAGGTTGGAAATGATGTCAGGGAAAATACAAAGCATGAAGAACACTTTGTTGCAGGCTAGGTGATTAAACCTGATCGCAATTAACCAAATGAGAGGATAATTTAAGATGAGCAAAGTGACTCAAAGACATAGTTCACTAATCTCTTGAAAGTTCTTTTTGGGCTCCATAGGTAAAGACGATTACATCTGAGTAGCTAAAGCTCAAGCTTCTTTTCCTTACCACCTTAGAGATTATAAGCTCCTTTTCTTTATCCACAGCAAACTCAAAGTTTTATGTTCTAGTAGATACTTTTTAAATAATCAGAAAACTAGTTTAAAATGAGCCTTTAGTAAGGCAACAAAATCACTGAACTCTACAAGTTTGGGTTTGATTTTATTTCCATCTGACTGCTTTTTCCCATGCAATGTACCTACTACTAAGAGCATTAATAAAACCAGTAATTACATTTATTCATCAGTCACAAACTTTTATTTACATCGTGTCTAGTTATATGGTTACTTTCAAAATTTCTAGTGTGCTACTTTTTAAAATAAATCAGATCCAATACTCCCAATTTGTGATCTTTTAGCTTTCATAAGGAAATGGCAACCCACTCCAGTATTCTTGCCTGGAGAATTCCGTGGACGAGCCTGATGGGCTACAGTCCATGGGGTTACAAAAAATCGGACACAACTAAGTGACTTTCACTTTCATATAAAAATCATAGATATTTTGAAAACATTTGAAAAAATAAGCAGTAAAATGATGACAAAATTAGAACACAATAAAAATAGCATTTAAAGATGTATAAGTTTTTTCAAGAATTTAAAATACTACAAATTACATGTAAAATGTAAATAATAAAGACTAGCTGTATCAATCCATAATGTCCATAGTATTCTGAAGCAGCATTAATTATCTAATTTAGTCCTAGTCTAACCTTTGAAATGTAGTCAATCCTGCCATCCATAATGGCATTTGTGCATTAAAAAAATGGATTTCCCTAGCAGACTTGGGCCAAAGCTATTGTTGGAGCCAAGATTGAATACTGATGGTGCTGACTAAAATGGAGAGTTGAGGTCACCTGGGTGGTATCCTGCTGGTTCAATATAGATTTCTAGGAAAAGGCAGAGATTTCTGATGACAAAAGTTGCCATCTGTTTTGTGAGTAGACTCATTCATTCATTCAAGCATCAGTTTTGTGTAAGGATTTAATGAAACATAGATGGTTAACAGGTTTTCACCAGACACTCCATATAAATTATTAGTCAGATCATTATTTTAACAGAAAAACATTCTTAATAATAACTAGTAGTTTGGAAAAAATAAGAACATTAAAAATGTTCACCTGGCATATTATTTTAGTCAACCTGAACCTGTGTCTTTTTGTAATATTCATTTAACTTATTCCACTTTTCTAAGAGCTAAAAGTTACTCAATTTGAAAATTAATCATTCTTTCTGATATGTGCAATATACTTAATTTTTAAAAATACTTTCCATTTTCTTTAGAATGTTGGGTTTTACCTTTAGTTATTGTAAACCCTCCAAAGATTATATAAAAACAGATTTAACACCTTTTATGTTGGAAACTTTGAAATTTAGAAGTCTGTTACTATCCAGTTAGAAAATTTCTCCATTCTATTCTTTTCATGTCACTGAACTATCAGGAGATCACGTACACCAAGAAATACCGGTCAAGAGGAGAATGAATTCATCACTGTGCTTTCATTCTAAATGTCCCTGCAAAATAAGAACAAGGTGTTTGCCTGATTTAAATGTTACTGGCAGGATTTCCCTGGTGGTCCAGTGGTTAAGAATCCACCTACCAAGGCAGAGGGCATGGGTTCTTCAATTTCTGATCTGAGAAGATCCCACATTCTTCTGAGAAACTAAGCCTATGCGCCACACACTACTGAGCTCACAACCCACAGCTACTGAAGCCCACACATGCTCTAGAGCCCTTGCTCCACAAAGAGAGAAGCCACTACAATGAGAATCACCCACGCTGCAACAAGGACTCAGCACGTGCCCCTCAGTTCAGTGCAGTTCAGTTTAGTCGCTCAGTTGTGTCCAACTCTTTGCGACCCCATGAATTGCAGCACGCCAGGCCTCCCTGTCCATCACCAACTCCCGGAGTTCACTCAAACTCGCGTCCACCGACTCACTCGAGTTGGTGATGCCATCCAGCCATCTCATCCTCTGTCGTCCCCTTCTCCTCCTGCCCCCAATCCCTCCCAGCATCAGAGTCTTTTCCAATGAGTCAACTCTTCACATGAGGTGGCCAAAGGACTGGAGTTTCAGCTTTAGCATAATTCCTTCCAAAGAAATCCCAAAGCTGATTTTCAGAATGGACTGGTTGGATCTCCTTGCAGTCCAAGGGCCTCTTAAGAGTCTTCTCCAACACCACAGTTCAAAAGCATCAATTCTTTGGCTCTCAGCTTTCTTCACAGTCCAACTCTCACATCCATACATGACCACTGGAAAGACCATAGCCTTGACTAGACGAACCTTTGTTGGCAAAGTAATGGCTCTGCTTTTCAATACGCTATCTAGGTTGGTCATAACTTTCCTTCCAAGGAGTAAGCGTCTTTTAATTTCATGGCTGCAATCACCATCTGCAGTGATTTTGGAGCCCCCAAAAATAGAGTCTGACACAGTTTCCACTGTTTCCCCATCTATTTCCCGTGAAGTGATGGGACCAGATGCCATGATCTTAGTTTTCTGAATGTTGAGCTTTAAGCCAACTTTTTCACTCTCCTCTTTCACTTTCATCAAGAGGCTTTTTAGTTCAGCCCCCCAAAAAATATAACTGGTGAAAATATTCAGTTGACATAATAGCTTAAAAAAAAGTGTTTACATGTTTTAACAACACTGTAATATTAAGCTATATAAAAACAGAAACTATATTATTAAAATGTGTTTGAATGTTTCTAAACTTAGTATTAAATGAGTGTACCTTTTCAATACTATAACTTTCCATTTTTAAGGTAATCTTACCTGAAGATTTGTGACTGTTTTTGTTTAATTTTTAACTCATGTTGCAACTGACTCAATTCTTTCTGTACCCTCTGAAATTCATCTTGGTAACTTTTTAACTTCATGCTTGCATCTTGAATCCTAAAAATATAAATAAATAACTATTATAAATCTAAATATGTCCTCATCAGTACTTTATAAAACTTTAGAACCTTTTTTTTCATTGCAGCACTACTTAAAATAGCCAGGACATGGAATATTACTCAGTCATAAAAAAGAACAAAATAATGCCATTTGCATCAACATGGATGGACCTAGAAATTTCCATACTGAGTGAAGTCAGACACAGAAAGACAAATATCATATGATATCACTTATATGTGGAATGTAAAAAAAGGGTATAAATGAACTTAGTTACAGAACAGAAGCAGAGTCATAGATATAGAAGATAAACAGTTACCAGGGAATGAGGAGGGGGAGAAATAAATTGGGAGATTGGGATTGACATATACACAGTACTATATAAAGAATATTGGGTTGGCCAAAACATTCGTTTAGGTTTTTCCGTATCATCTTAAGGAAAAACCTGAATGAACTTTTTGGCCATCTCAGTAAATAACTAATAAGAACCTAATAAGAATCTGTGTACAGCACAGGGACTTCTACTCAATACTCTTAATGTTATACTGGAAAATAATACTTAAAAATGAGTTCAGTTCAGTTTAGTTGCGCAGTCGTGTCCGACTCTTTGCGACCCCATGAATCACAGCACACCAGGCCTCCCTGTCCATCACCAACTCCAGGAGTTCACTCAAACTCATGTCCATCGAGTCGGTGATGCCATCCAGCCATCTCACCCTCTGTTGTCCCCTTCTCCTCCTGCCCCCAATCCCTCCCAGCATCAGGGTCTTTTCCAATGAGTCCACTCTTCACATGAGGTGGCCAAAGTACTGGAGTTTCAGCTTTAGCATCATTCCTTCCAAAGAAATCCCAGGGCTGATCTCCTTCAGAATGGACTGGTTGGATCTCCTTGCAGTCCAAGGGACTCTCAAGAGTCTTCTCCAACACCACATTTCAAAAGCATCAATTCTTCGGTGCTCAGCTTTCTTCACAGTCCAACTCTCAAATCCATACATGACCACTGGAAAAACCACAGCCTTGACCAGATGGACCTTTGTGGATTTATGTATATGTACAACTGATTCATTTTGCTGTACACATGAAACTAACACAAGATCATAAATCAACTATACTCCAATAAAAATTTTTAAAAATTAAATCCACTTTTAATAAAAATAAAAGGAGAAAACTATGCCTCTTTTATAGGCAAAGTGAATATATAGATAAAGTATACAGAGAAACATGCTGCTGCTGCTGCTGCTAAGTTGCTTCAGTCGTGTCTGACTCTGTGCGACCCCAGAGACAGCAGCCCACCACGCTCTGCCATCCCTGGGATTCTCCAGGCAAGAACACTGGAGTGGGTTGCCATTTCCTTCTTCAATGCATGAAAGTGAAAAGTGAAAGTGAAGTCGCTCAGTCATGTCCAACTCTTCGCAACCCCATGGATTTCAGCCTCCCAGGCTCCTCTGTCCATGGGATTTTCCAGGCAAGCTTACTGGAGTGGGTTGCCATTGCTTTCTCCAGAGATACATGCCAAATAGCCATTATCCCTGGGGACAGAGTAGAACTCACAGGCAGGAGAAATGCAACAAATATTGAAGGGAAGCATAACTTGTACTCTTTATCTTTTGTATTGTTTGAATTTTTGCAATGAAGATGTATTTTTACTTGAAATACTAATTAAAATGTACCTAAACAAATAGTTTAACTTTTATCAAAGTAATATATGTTAAATGTCAAATATTACTGAGTTAGAAAAAATATTAATCATTTGCTTTTACCCCAATTTTTACTGCCAAAAATAATTACTTTCAACTTTTTTCTTCTTGTATTTACCTCTACATTATTAAATAACATACTTACACTGTTATTTCTTAAATTTCATTTTAGATATTACCTAGTGAATTACAAATCAGTTAAGCTCTGGTTCTGCTACTTAACTGAGACCTGAATATGATGACTTAAATATACAGAAGTATATTATCTTACATAAGATGAACGTATTGGTAGCCAGTCCAATGCTGATATATGATAGCTTGAATGTATCATCACAGCCCCAGGATCCTTTCAACTCTCTTGTCTACTATGATTGGTGTGTGTTCATTATTCTCATAGTCTATGATAATGGCAAAAACACTGACCATTACTTTCCTATTCCAGACCACCAGCAGCAGAAGGCTCCTCAGTCCCTTTCAAGGAGATTTCCTGGAAGTACCTCTGTATACCTCTCCTGAACCTAAATATCTGACTGTACCTAGCTGAAAGTGAATCTGAAAAATGTAATGTTTTAACTGGAAAGATTAACCATCAGATATATCCATAATTCTATTACAAAGGAAGGAAGGAGAATGTATGTTGGGATGGGTAGCTTGCAGTCTCTAACACAATCCTAAAAAGAATTAACTCTCCTGTACATACCTACACGCCTACAGAGATATATACATATGCACACACACTACACGCACACACGTACACCACATGCACACAGACAGAGCCTTCTTTCCCTCATCCTCCCAATACAGTTAAAATAATCTTTCTATCTAGTGTTGATGTTATTCTTCACTAGTGCGTTACATGTTATGCCATGATCACATTTTTTTCTTTACCGTATGTTTATTTTTATATAATCCAGTATTTTTTAACTTTTTTTAAATTATGAAAGTATGACAACATATTTACAGGAGACTTGGAAAATACAGGACAAGGTTATATATAACCAATGTCCCTTACATCTCCTGCATTGGCAGGGGTGGAGCAGGAAAAATTTAAGATGAGTCTAGTACATTTTATGATGCCTGAAAGTAAGGAAGAGTTCAAGGGAAGACAGAGGCATTTTGAAAGGGCACAGGTGCCATGTGAAAGAGCTCCTAATGGATGAACTGGAACGACTGAGCAACAAAATATATAACTGTAATGTTGCATTATAACCCACAAAATAAAAGTAAATGAATCCATATTGACATTTTTTTTTTTAGGTTGTGATTTTATTTTATTTTTAAACTTTACATAATTGTATTAGTTTTGCCAAATATCAGAATGAATCCGCCACAGGTATACATGTGTTACCCATCCTGAACCCTCCTCCCTCCTCCCTCCCCATACCGTCCCTCTGGGTCGTCCCAGTGCACTAGCCCCAAGCATCCAGTATCGTGCATCGAACCTGGACTGGCATCTCATTTCATACATGATATTTTACATGTTTCAATGCCATTCTCCCAAATCTTCCCACCCTCTCCCTCTCCCATATGGAATTTAGAAAGATGGTAACATATTGACATTAACAAATAATTTAATAGTTAAATAGGAGAGAAGAAACAGTTGTTCCTTACAGAAAAACTCCAATTAAAAAATATAGAAGGAATGAGAAAAAGAAAAAGCATTAGACAAGAACAATAATAACTGTTGTAAGCAAAATCTATGGTAAAAAGTAGGTGAAAGTTTAAGGAGAAATAGAATATTTGAATATTCTCAAAGTTATTTCTGAGAATATTATTAATTATAATTAACTAACATTTATTAATTATAAAGGGAAAAATGATAATTTTTCAATGGAGGAAGCTGGAAACACCACCTTAGCCAAGTGATCAAGGTTTAACAACATCTGCAAAAAAACATATTGAGGTTATATACACTTTGACTTGATACACTGGAAAGGGCACATCATTTCTGTAGTATTCTTGCTAAAAAATTAATACTGTCTATAAAACTATGGGTAAACATCAGACAAACCCAAATTGAGGGGATTCTACAAACAATTGACCAGTTCTCTTCAAAAACCTCCAGTCACAAAAGACAAAGAAAGACTGAGGAACTGTCACAGATCAAAGAAGATTAAAAGATACGAGGTCTAAATGCAATCAGTCTAAATTCAATTTGACCCCAAATTGAATTGTGACTGGAAAAAAGATGTCAGTGGAAAAATTGATAAAATCAAATAAAATCTGTAGGTTAGTTAATAGTATTATACCAATGCTAATTTCTTAATTTTTATAATTGTACCACATTGACGGAACGTGTTAACATTGGAGGGGCTTGGTATAGTGCTGTACTATTTTTGCAACTTTCTATAAGTCTAAAATTATTTCAAAATAAAAAGTTATAAAATGACTTGTATATATGTAATGAATAATTTGTACATGTGAATGTATCTGTGTTACAAACTATGTTGTAAAAAGGTGGATATACATTAAATTTTAGAAGTTATGCAATTTTTATATAACAAAAATGAAACACCTTCATGGTCAATATTAGAGAAACATTAAGTAACCTATGTTCCTATGGAATACTATATTTTAAAAAAAGAATGAAGTAGATCTTTATGTCCTGGCATGGAAAGAATGCCAAGACTTAACAAGAAAGAAAACAAAAAGCAAGTTGTAACTTACAGGTCAACAAGAGTTTCCAAACACTCCTTGTGTGAATGTAAATTGCACAACTACTTTGACTAAATAGTAGGACCTATGAAACCTGGCCATATGCATAATGCCATGACCCAGAATTTCCACACCTGGTACATATCCAATAGAAAAATGTGCTTAAATGTTTACCAAATACATGCATACAAATGTTCATGGCAGCACTGATTTTAACAGCCCCAAAGTGTGAACAGCCAAATGCTTATTCATAGCAGAATAGATAAATCCATCATGGTATATTCATACCATGGAAAACTGAATAGCAATAAGAATGAACGAACAGCAGTTACCCATAACAAGATGGGATGCATCTCGCAAACATAATGCTAAGTAAAGAAAATTAGGCAAAAGAATACACACCCTATTATTCCATTTACATAAAGTTCAAAAATAGGCAAAATTAATCCATGGTGTTATAAGTCAAGGCTAGTTTCCTTTAAGTAGATGACTGAGATAAGTACAAGAGGGCTTCTAGGGGGATGTCAATGTTCAGTTTCATGATCTGGGTGCTGATTACATGAGAAATTCACTTTGTGAAATTTAGTTTTAGCTGTACATGTATTATTTGTGCATTTTTCTCTTATATATGTTATAATAACTGTAAATGGAGTATAACCTTTAAAATTATATAAAAATTTAAATTCTTTTAAAAAGCCCATTGCAGCTATTAAGATTTACCCAGAAAATAATTCTAGGACTTCCCTGGTGGTTCAGTGGATGGGAGTCCACCTGCCAATGCAGGAGACACAGGTTGGATCACTGGTCCAGGAAGATTCCACATGCCACAGAGCAACTCAGCCTGTGAACCACAACTACTGAGCCTGAGGTGTAGAGCCCACGAGCCACAACTACTGAGCCTGTGTCCTGCAACTACTGAAGACTGTGTGCCTAGAGACTGTACTCCACAACGAGAGAAGCCACCATAACAAGAAGCACGCACACCACAGTGAAGAGTAGCCCCCACCCCACTCACCGCAACTAGAGAAAGCCGACACACACAAAAAGGACAGCAACAAACACCCAGCACAGCCAAAAACAATACATATTTTTTAAAAGAACTTGAAGATTTTACAAACATTTTCCTATTTGTAATTAGGAAAAAAATACACATTAAAACTTTATAACATCATATTCCCCAAATGAATATTACTTGTAAATCACATCTCAAGCCCTCTGACAACACTCCCTGATAAGTTAGGTCACATTAGTTCACTCTGTTTTGTCTTTGCTAATGCTACTTTACTTCTTTCAATCAAACTGATGTGGCTAAAAATGACATTCATGAAAGGTATTAATGTTCACTTTTATTGTATATATTAAGTTTATGAAATAAATAATTCATAAAATATTGTAATCCAATATGTACTATGCAAGCACATGGTTTTCTCTAAGAGTCATAATACTGCATGGAATTTGAACACTATGTTGACTGATGTGAGGACATGCTTTGTCTAGTCAGAGGGTGTTCCTGAAAACAGCTAAGACCAACAGCATGTTGTAGTGGACAGAGTCCTGTACTGGGAGTTAGATGACTTGTATTATAACCCTCTTGCCAATGCAACCATGAGAACACCACAGTCATTACCCTTATCTATTTTCCAGTTTTTCCCTTAGCCAACTTGATTAAAATGGATTGTGGTAAGAATCCCAGAGTTCTAAAACAAATTTGGGAAAGGTATTATTGTCTCTTCTTACATACTTTCATTTGGATCATTATCGGCATTATTCATAATGAGAATATTCTAAAGGAAAATACTTTTAAATGTCCTTTTAACTTCCCTCCATTCTGTAGTCAAATGCTCTAGAAAAGACAACAAGAAAGCCAATCACATCATCAGGTATTTTACCACTTGAAGCCTAAACTTCTTTTTGTCAAGCTCTTGGCTTGAAGAATTCACTTATTTTTAGTCTTTCCATCAAACTGGTTTTGCAGCAATTTGAGATGACAGATGGAAGTTCAAGGTATGAAAAAATTAGAGTGGAGGATTTTCAGGATTGTGTCCTACCAAGACCTGACAGGCAAAGGCATCTAACTATCAAGGGGAAAATTAGAATCGCAACAGAGAAATCAATCAAAACAAGATAGTACTTCAAGAGTTCTTGGGAAATGGATTTTAGACATTGACATATGACTACCAGAAGTGGCTGCTGTAACCACTCTATTGGAATCAATCACTATCTAAATGCATCCAGAAAATTACATTACCTTTCCAGAAAACAGACAATGAGAGTGGGAAGCCCACGTATGTAGGTAGGTAAATCACGTAGGATTCAATTAAACTAGAAAGAATTCTTATTTTGCAGAGAAAAGTCATAAGCACTCTGTAAAACCCCAGAGGCAGAACCCAAGCTCCTTTACCTATTATCAGGACCTTTGGCAACTTTAACAATGTGAACAAGAGATTACAGAGGATCGGAAATGTCACTAACATATAAGTTCTACTGTATAGAAGAGTAGCAATATTTAAGACAAAATTATTTGTGAACACAATTTCCTCTTGCGTGGCATTCTATTCCTTTTATTTTAAAAAATTAGTGTGATATTTATATCTTACTGCTAAAGTTCTAACTTGGTTATCAAAATATATTCTTCTGCCAAAGCAGTTTTACTTTTATCCTGAAGAATCATTACCCTGGTTCAATTCAGTCACTCAGTCGTGTCCGACTCTTTGCGAGCCCATGGACTGCAGCACAGCAGGCTTCCCTGTCCATCACCAACTCCTGGAGCCTACTCAAACTCATGTCCATCAGCTGGTGATGCCATCCAACCATCTCAAGCTCTGTCGTCCCCTTCTCCTCCTGCCTTCGATCTTTCCCAGCATCAAGGAGTTTTCCAATGAGTCAGTTCTTCTCATCAGGTGGCCAAAGTATTGGAGTTGCAGCTTCAGCATCAGTCCTTCCAATGAATATTCAGGACTGATTTCCTTTAGGACGGACTGGTTGGATCTCCTTGCTGTCCAAGGGACTCTCAAGAGTCTTCTCTGACATCACATTTCAAAGCAAAAATTCTTCGGCACTCAGCTTTCTTTATAGTCCAAGTCTCACATCCATACATGACTGCTGGAAAAACCAGAGCTTTGACTACATGGACCTTTGTTGGCAAAGTAACGTCTCTGCTTTTTAATATGCTGTCTAGGTTGGTCACAGCTTTTCTTCCAAGGAGCAAGTGTCTTTTAATTACACAGTTGGAGTCACCATCTGCAGTGATTTTGTAGCCCAAGAAAATGAATTCTGTCACTGTTTCCACTGTTTCCCCATCTATTTGTCATGAAGTGATGGGACCAGATGCCATGATCTTAGTTTTTTGAACACTGAGTTTTAAGCCAGTTTTTTTCACTCTCCTCTTTCACTTTCATTAAGAGGCTCTGTAGTTCTTCTTCGCTTTCTGCCATAAGGGTGGTGTCATCTGCATATCTGAGATTATTGATATTTCTCCCAGCAATCTTGATTCCAGCTTGTGCTTTATCCAGCCCAGCATTTTGCATGATGTAGTCTGCATATAAGTTAAATAAGCAAGGTGACAATATACAGCCTTGACATACTCCTTTCCTAATGTGGAACCAGTGTATTGTTCCATGTCCAGTCCTAACTGTTGCTTCTTGACCTGCATACAGATTTCTCAGGAGGCAGGTCAGGTGGTATGGCACTCTCATTTCTTTAAGAACTGTCCACAGTTTGTCGTGATCCACACAGTCAAAGGCTTTGGCATAGTCAATAAAGCAAAAGTAGATGTTTTTTTGGAACTCTCTTGCTTTTTCGATGATCTAGCAAATGTTGGCAATTTGATCTCTGGTTCCTCTGCCTTTTCTAAACCCATCTTGAACATCTGGAGGTTCTCAGTTCACGTACTGTTGAAGCCTAGCTTGGAGAATTTTGAGCATTACTTTGCTAGCATGTGAGATGAGTGCAATTATGTAGTAGTTTGAATATTCTTTGGCATTGCCTTTGTTTGGGATTGAATGAAAACTGACCTTTTCCAGGCCTGTGGCCACTGCTGAGTTTTCCACATTTGCTGGCATATTGAATGCAGGACTTTTACAGCATCATCTTTAGGATTTTTAACAGCTCAACTGGAATTCCATTCCTCCACTAGCTTTGTTTGCAGTGATGCTTTCTAAAGCCCACTTGACTTCGCATTCCAGGATGTCTGGCTCTAGGTGAGTGATGACACCATCGTGGTTATCTGGGTCAAGAAGATCTTTTTTGTATAGTTCTTCAGTGTATTCTTGCCACCTCTTCTTAATATCGTCTGCTTCTGTTAGGTCCATACCATTTCTGTCCTTTACCGTGCTCATCTTTGCATGAAATGTTCCCTTGGTATCTCTAATTTTCTTGAAGAGATCTCTAGTTTTTCCCTTTCTATTGTTTTCCTCTATTTCTTTGCATTGATGGCTGAGGAAGGCTTTCTTATCTTTCCTTGCTATTCTTTGGAACTCTGCATTCAGGTGGATATATCTTTCCTTTTCTCCTTTGCCTTTAGCTTCTCTCTTCTTTCTCAGCTATTTGTAATGTCTTGTCAGACAACCATTTTGCCTTTTTGCATTTGTTTTTCTTGGGGATGGTCTTGATCACTGCGTCCTGTACGTCACGAACCTCTGTCCATAGTCTTCAGGCACTCTGTCTTTCAGCTCTAATCCCTTGAATCTATTTGTTACTTCTACTGTATAATCATAAGGAATTTGATTTAGGTAACACTTGAAAGGTCTAGTGGTTTTCCCTACTTTCTTCAATTTAAGTCTAAATTTGGCAATAAGGAGTTCATGATCTGAGCCACAGTCAGCTTCCGGTGTTGTTTTTGCTGACTGTATAGTACTTCTCCATCTTTGATTGCAAATAATATAATCAATGTGATTTAGGTATTGACCATCTGGTGATGTCCATGTGTAGAGTCTTCTCTTGTGTTGTTGGAAGAGGGTGTTTGCTATGACCAGTGCATTCTCTTGGCAAAACTGTTAGCCTTTGGCCTGCTTCATTATGAACAATCTTATGTTTGCCTAATTTAGAAGCTGCAAATCAGTTCCTGAATATGTTTTATTTGACTTGCAGAGTGTCTGTTTTTTTTAATGAGAACTACTTTAAAATTTGAGGGATTTTTACATAAAGATGCATATTCTCTGCTTTTCTGTAAAAATCAAGCAATTCAGAAACAACAGCCCACAATTCTGTCTCCTGGAGCAGCTGCCTCATGCAATGAACATGTGCTTTTCTGAGCACTGTAGTTCCCACCCAGCCTGTTTAATTCACTTATTCTGGGTACCTGTTTTACTCCACAGGAATTTGATTTGCCTTTCTGCCTACTTCTAAAATGAGGCCAGCTGAATGAGCCTTTGGCTACTTCAAATATTTTCTTCTTTCAAAATTACAAAAGATGGTTGTCTGTCACTCACTTGAGGAATCCTGTAGAATAAATTAATTCTATTTTTACTTTGAAAAATAAAAATGTATATACCTATCTCTATCTATATATCTATCTGTCTATCTGTCTATCTAACTAGAAAGAACATTAACAACCATAGAGGAAAAACCTAAATTTATACTGACAGTTACCAAGATATTAAAACTTGAAGGCAAGGAGAAACCATGACTGCTTCAAAATTGCAGTGGTTCCTTAATTGAAAGATTAGTTGATATCTACCCTGCTGACAGCAATTTGGCTGTCATATAGCTGGCAAGAATAGGCATTTTCATCTCCTTTCCCATGAAACAACAAACACAGTAAAACTGCAGAAAGAAATGACCAAGCACCAACTATGCAAATGGCCCAATGCAACATGCTTTACAGATGTTCTAATTTAAGCTTTTACGGTTTAGCTCCAGCTTCTCAATCTCCTTTTAGTACCAATTAAGGGATTTTTGCCTGATATTTAGCAGTTTCCTCACCATACCAAATGTTTCATTAACCCTTATTTTAGTGTTATCAAGGTGTGTTCTACAGTACGCCTCCACCACAATTAATGGTTTCATAGGAAACTATGATTGCAAAAAACAGATTTCTTTATCGTAAGACTTCTCACAGCTTTTAGTATGCTAATATGTAAAAAAAAATCACCAAAAGAAGACAGATGTAGAGTATGTTTCAAACTTAAAATCTGACCACAGAATACTTCTTTAGTAATATTTCTCAGGAATCCCTTTGAACATACTTTGAGGGTGTTCTATTTTCAGTATTAATAACCATTCTATGTGATAACTTTTTATTTAAAGTAATGTTCATTTCAATAGAGTGTCAGAACACATCCACGAAAGGCAGAAAGTCGACCAGATCAGCGGGTACTCCCAACAAGAACAGAGATTCTTCTTTCCTTACTGAGCCCTGAAAAGGACTCACATCTGGCCACATAAGCTGTCCCCTTCAGAGGGACTCCTGCCCAGGAGGTATTCTGCTCCATTAAAGACTTCCTTCTCCTACACAATATTTCAGGGATTGTCTCAGGCTCGGCTCTACAAGCTTTCTTGATAACAAAGTGGTTTCCAACTCCAGACCCTTTTTTTCATCTCTAAGTTCACCCTTGATCCACTGCTTTCAACTTAGACTCCTTGGGCAGGCCAATGAGCCAAATCCTGTTCCTAACCTGCAGGACACAACTGGGGCACATTCACTACCCAAAAACCAATTTTCTACCCCAAACCTAGACAATTTATTTGATTTTCAAAGAAGAGTGATAGTACTGCACTTAAGGATGCTGTTCCTATAATCTTGGTGAAGTTGAATGTTAATATTTTGATTATTAATGATCAGTAAGGCCAATCCACTGTTTACCCATCTATTTCCCATGAAGTGATGGGACCGGATGCCATGATCTTTGTTTTCTGAATGTTGAGCTTTAAGCCAACTTTTTCACTCTCCACTTTCACCTTCATCAAGAGGCTTTTGAGTTCCTCTTCACTTTCTGCCATAAGGGTGGTGTCATCTGCATATCTGAGGTTATTGATATTTCTCCCAGCAATCTTGATTCCAGCTTGTGCTTCTTCCAGTCCAGCGTTTCTCATGATGTACTCTGCATATAAGTTAAATAAGCAGGGTGATAATATACAGCCTTGACATGCTGTGATTCATGGGGTCGCGAAGAGTTGGACACGACTGAGCGACTGAACTGAACTGAAGGCCAATCCAAAAGACACGTGAAGGGACCTAGTGAACAGTATATTCTCATACCCACAAGTTATCCCATAGTTAAATTCACAAAGTCTGATCTATCTGATTTTCAGATTATTTCCCAAGAGGCCCATGCCATGAACTTCAAGATTTATGAATAAAAATTAAGAGCCAAAGAAGGTTTGTCCAATGCTAGTTCTTCACCATGATCTTGAATACAAAACTACATTATTTTAGACTTCTCTACTCTCCAAAATTTAGAACCTGAAACCTCCCCTGACAGCAAAGGCATAGTTAGAATTCCAGAGCCCCTCAGTAACGGAGATTCTCCTATATATCTTGATCTTACAAGGCTCCAGTATCCCACAAAGGGCTCTACTGAAAAACAGAAGCCGACTAAGGAAGACCTCTTGAAAGTTTTTGAATAGCTACTTTACTGCAAACAGGAAGCTATCATTAGCGGACCTGAGGCACTTCAAACAACCTGACCATCAAACCAGGCTAAATATTAGCAATAATTCTCTCCACTCAGTCTCATCTATTCATTTATTCATTTATCAAAAAACTTCAGTTAATTCAGAAGACTTGCTGGTTGGTTAACTGGCACTAAAGGTTAAGTACTATAACAGCAGGCATGCATAGAATTTTATGTAAGCACAGAGAAGAATTCAGTCAAGGAAGTTATATTGGTAAAAGATGAATTAGGGTTAGTGTAGGGCAGAGGAGGGCCTAACAAGCGAGGAATTGCAGAAGGGTATTAGCCAAACCAGAGAAGCTTGAGAGAAGAGCATATTCTGGTTAATTCTTGGTGGTTCCTGTGGAGTGAAAACAATTAAGAGCAAACTGAAGATCATGTGAGCCATGTTATGGAATGTACACTTTTCCCTCAGTGCTAGAGGGCACTGGAGGATTTGAGGCAGGAATCAGATTTGCCTTTTAGAAAGACTGTTCTGTCAGAAGTCACTAAGAAACTTGCACAGAGACTGAAATTCAGGAACATGTGAGGAGAACCCTCGCCTCCTATCAGTCCTCTCCTTTAGAATCTTGTTTCGCCTATACAGTTCAACTTATAGATGTTTTCACTGATTGAGAGCATCAGTCAGTGCTTACTCTACTTCACAACTATTGCCATGTGATTCCCCCACTTAGAGACTCGACTCCTGCCCTCAAGCCTTTCCCCTCCCTCCTCTCTCTCCTGCTTGTTTCCTAACACCGATTCTGACTCCAGGCCTGAGTTCAATAGAATTAAAGACTTGAATGTAAAATGTGAAAACATAAAACTCCTAGAAGAAAACATAGTGGTAACCTCATTGCATTAGTCTTAGCCATGTTTTTGTGCACCTGTCTCCAAAAGCAAGGGAAACAAAAACAAACATAAACCAATGGGGACTATGTTAAATTAAAAAGCTTCTGCACAGTGAAGGAAACTATCATCAAATTGACAAAAAAAAAAAAAAAACCTATGGATGAAGAGAAAAATACTTGCACATCATATATCCAATAAGGGGTTAATTTCCAAACTATATAAGAAATCCATACAACTCAATCTCAAAAAACAAATAACCTGATTTATAAATGGACAAGAGACTTGAACAGACACTTTTCCAAAGAAGACATACAAATAAGTCAATAGGTATACGAAAAGGTGCTCAGTATCACTAATCATCGGGGAAATGCAAATCAAAACTACAATAAGGTATCACCTCTGTTGACTGAAAAAAAATGCACAACATGAGAGTTGTGAGTTAAGTTTTATTTGAGGACTATAGCCCAGGAGACAGCATTTCAGCTTTGAGAAACGGCTCCAAAGAGGTAGCGGGGAAGGTCAGTATATACGTGATTTTGGTACATGCAATCATCCTCATATTATTTTGCAAAAGATTTCTGCTAGTCTTGTGAATATTACGAGGAGCAGATGTCACCATGAAGGATTTGACTGCTTTTCTAGATATTTGGAGATGCAAGAATTGGGTTCATAAAATTGTCTCCTGAAAGTATCTATCTCCTGTTCCACCAGTTTTTCTCAGAGCACAGAGTGCATCATTCCTGATCTCCATACTGAACTCCTTTCGGGGGTATTGAAGGTCAACAGCTGCAGTGGCTCATAATTTGATTCTTGTTGAGGTAGATGGCAAGCACCAATTTGTAGGTGACTCTTTATACCTGTTAGAATGGCTATTATCAAAAAGACAAGGAATAACAAATATTGGAGAGGATGTGGAGAAAGGGGAACTTTCATATTCTTTTGGTGGGACTATAAGCTGGTGCAGCCACTATGGAAAACAGAAAGGAGATTCCTCAAAAAATTAAGAATACAACTACCACATGACCCAGCTATTCCACTTCTGGGTATTTATCCAAAGAACACAAAAACACTAATTCAAAAAGATAAATGCAGCCCTGTGTTTACTACAGTATTATTTACAATAACCAAGATATAGAAACCACCTAAGTGTCCACTGAAGGATAAACAGATAAAGAAGCTGTGGTATGTACACTCAATGGACTACTACTCAACAACTAAAAGGATGAAATCCTACCATTTTGTGACAACATGGATGGACCTTGAGGGCATTATGCCAAGTGAAATAAAAGTGGAAGTAGGTCAGTCGTGTCCGACTCTTCGCGACCCCATTGACTACACAGTCCATGGAACTCTCCAGGCCAGAATACTGAAGTGGGTAGCCTTTCCCTTCTCCAGGGGATCTTCTCAACCCAGGGATCGAACTCAGGTCTCCCATATTGCAAGCAGATTCTTTACCAGCTGAGCCACAAGGGAAGCCCTAAGTGAAATGCTTACGATTATGATTCCACTCATATGTGGAATATAAAACAAACAAACAAAACAAAAACTCATAGATACAGTGAACAGATTAGTGGTTATCAGAGGGGAAAGATGTTGAGGGGTGAGCAAAACAAGTAAAGGGGGTCAACTGTATGGTGATGGATGGTTACTAGATTTGTAGTGATGATCACTTTGTAGTGTACAGACATGTCAAATCATAATTCTGTTTACCTGAAACTTATATAACTTAAAAAAGGTTCTTCTGGAGTGTCACAGTATAAACAAATATAAAGATGTCTATCTAGTTTCCCATAAATACTGCACTGTGCTTTGGTAAAATAGAAACATGCTTTTAGAAAATAAATGCCCATATTCAAGGTTGCTGCCTTTTTTCTTACATACCTTCTGTCAAAGAAATGCTCTTTGATATCAGGGGTGAACTGATAATGCTGATCTCAATTAACAGCATAGAGACACCTCAGAGTTGCCTGATAAATATAATGTAATATTACAACTTAACTGACTCCAAATATACTAACGAGGAATTTCTGACAGTTGGAACAAAAGAATGCACTTTAGTTTACCTGCATTATTTATGATGGAAACATTAATTTAATAATGACTTACAACTTCAGAATAAGTACGAACTATTTACATTTAGAAGTAAGTAAAAAGTATAACATTAGGTTTGTGCTGTGTGTGTGTGCTCAGTCATGTCTGACTCTTTGTGACCCCATGGACTTCTCTGTACATGGAATTTTCCAGGCAAGAATACTAGAGTGGGTTTCCATTTCCTATTCCAGGGGATCTTCCCGACCCAGGGATAGAACCCACGTCTCTTGTGTCTCCTGAACTAGCAGGTTGATTCTTTACCAATGCTCTACCTAGAAAACCCAACATTAGGTTGCTGCTGCTGCTCCTGCTAAGTT
The DNA here is from genome assembly GCF_003369695.1 of Bos indicus x Bos taurus. Taxonomy (NCBI): domain Eukaryota; kingdom Metazoa; phylum Chordata; class Mammalia; order Artiodactyla; family Bovidae; genus Bos; species Bos indicus x Bos taurus. Next base: position 110,172,132 of record NC_040076.1, read on the forward strand.
GCTTCAGTCATGTCCGACTCTGTGCAACCCCATAGACGGCAGTCTACCAGGCTCCCCCTTAACATTAGGTTAAGGGTTAACCTAATAACCCTTAAGGGTTAATTAAATAACCCTTAACATTAGGTTAAGGGTTATTAAATCGAAGTGGTGAAGTATTAAGCACATAATGCTTTGTCATCCTGGTTTTATTATTTATATATACTCAATGAATTAAAACTGAATATGTATTAAAATTAGATTGCTTTTGGCAAATAATGCTGAATTTTGAGGTCAATTACAAACGGTGAGATTTCACTTCTCTTAATTTTGGCATTTAAATAAATGAGTTAGTTCAGTATGCTACTTTATATTGCTTTATATACAATATACAATTTATACACTATATATACAACTTATATACAATACAGTTGCCCTTGTATTGATATTAAAATGTTTATTTTTCAAAATCATCTTTTCCTACAGTTCAGAAAACTTTTATAACAATGACAACAATAACAACAAAAGTAATAAGGAACTCCACTGAGCATTTACCAAGTGCCAGACACTGTGCTTAAATATTTACATGAAACATCACAATACTCCTATGAGGTTAATTCATTACCAGCCCCATTTGACAGACAAGGGAATGAAGAGGCAGAGAGGTAAGCAAGCTGAATTAGGTCATACAACCAGCAAAGATCAAGCCAGGATTTGAACCTATCCTGCTACTGACATGGAGTTGACCATACTTTACTCTGATTTTGTGCGTGTGATTATTTATTTGCATATCACTTTGGAAGATGGATTTTTATTTGCATATTGTACTTTGACTTCTGTCTTGATTAAATTGATACTTACTGGAGATTGACAGGAATTGAGGAGTGGGAAATGGCCTTATCAAGAAAGGGAAGTGAGCTGCAGCTAAAAATGTTATGCACATGAAGGAAAGTTAAGCAGAAGATTAACTTTACACATATTCCCAAACATACTTTTTTTTTTTTTAATCCCCTCACAAAACCCAGGACTTCACAGAGGGAAAGAGTTCAGTGGTAATTCTCAAGAAACTTTATTTTCATGGGCATAAAATGTTTGCACAATCAACCCCAGTTAGTCTCTGTCTTTCAGCACCGTAAGAATTTGGCATACTGCTCCGCTCCTTTCCTCCTGAGAGAAAATACAAATGCTTGCCAAAGCACTTAATATTCTAGCTTCCACAGCAAATCTCTTTCATCTCCTTCTAACTCCTTCCAAACTGGCTTCAGATTTGGGCAAAAGAAAGGTACTGGAGGAAAGAAGCACAGGGGGTTATTGGTGTTTCTCTCTTTTTCTACTGTGACAAACAAAACATGCTCATAATTATATGAAACATATTTTTCTTTAGTATAATTCTTGCTATCAAAGCTAGAAAGCTCTCGAGCTGAGCTATGACTTCCCTCTCACAACAGTGTAAAACCGTAGGCTAATATTATAGTATAAATGAGGTACTAAATGATTGGCTTCTAACTTGTTGACAATTTTAAGTTTTACTTCCATAGCTAACTTTTTTCCTCTAAAAGTGATAGGAAACAGAGAAAATTATAACCTATTCGTCTAGATGTAAAGATATGAGTGAATAAAATATCTAGCCAAAGAAAACAATATTAATAAAGAAATCTAGGATTTAACATTTACAAGAAAATAAACTTTCTATTTCAGAAAATAAGAGTTCTAAAACAGGTTACAATAATGTTTCTTTTTACAGAGGCATGAACATAATATGTTTTTCAGCTCATATTCTAGTTTTTCATGAAGTTAAAAAAAGAAAAAGAGACAGGCTTGTGTTTGGAATATGACACTGGTAAGAAAGACCTGAAAACACTGGATAAAGTCTGACACAGAAGAACAATAATGATAAATATTCCAAGAAAAGTCTGCCTTTAACAGACACAGCTTAAGAGAAAAAAATGACAGGTTAAAAGCAAAAGATTAGAGAGAGAAAACAAATAAATCTAAGCAAAAGGAAAGGAGCAAAGAACACAGCACGTTGAGCTAGTTATCTTTCCTCAGATTAGCAGCCCCCAAGATGGCTGGATATTCTATCAATAAATAGGTATTTTTAATCATTTTATTTTTGCTACTCTCTCTGTGCCTCTCCAAAATCTTCTGACTTACTATCAAAAGAAAGCCATTAATTTCATTTCACAAATTTACTTATTTTACAAAACCAAGGTTATTAACAAAAGGATAAACAAAACATAAATCACAGATCTATACATGGCTTAGTGAAAGTGTTGTGAATTTGGCACTAGTTTTCCTGAGCCATGTTGTATTTTCAGTCTCAGCCTAAGTCTGGGATATATTCTGCTGTTAAGATTGGTCTTGCCTCCTAATGGTACACTTGCTTTTTAACTAAGTGTTGACCAACTCTTTTGTCCCTTCTCTCCTACTCCAAACTCTCCTACCTCCTTTGACCATCTCTAAATCAATAGGATTCAGTTGGATAGTTGCATTAGATGGAGAGAAAAGCTACATAAATTTAGATCGCATATTAGACAGAATCAGTTCAGTTCAGTTCAGTTCAGTTACTTGGTCGTGTCTGACTCTTCGCAACCCCATGGACAGCAGCACACCAGGCTTCCCTGTCCATCACCAACTCCGGAGCTTATTCAAACTCATGTCCATTGAGTTGGTGATGCCATCCAACCATCTCATTCTCATCATCCAGAATGTTACTAGATATAGTAACATACTGAAAATGAAGACATTCTTTCCATTCCCTCCTTGTATCATTATGTTCACTGTTATCACAACTCTTATTTGCCTGTTAATGACAGAACATGGACTGAACAACTCAAGTTTGTCAAAATAATTACAGAATGATACAAAATAAATATAAATGAATATTCAAATACTTTTCTTAAGATATACCACTAGGAAAAAATTAGAAAGTGATGAGTCATTCATGAATAAATGAGTGAATGAGTTAACCTAAATCTTTATCCATAGATTTTTATTCAAATGGCAGGGGGAGAGGCAGAAGGATTACCCTGATCCCAGCACCTTACCACAATAATTATATTCCATTTAAACTTTTTTAAAATTTTCTAGTAGAGAAAAATGATTCCAAATTAGACCAACATTAGGATTAAAGTACATATAATTATATGAGTTGTTATTTGAGTAATCTCCCTTGAGTAATAACCAGGGTATTTCTGTTAATATACCAATAAAGCAGAATATATAATCATTCAGGTTTCTCCTTTTTTTCAAGTAGTTTTCAATAGAGAATTCAGAATTCATAGGTACGATTCTGATGACCACACAAAACATCTAAAAAATAATGTGTAATATTTATGAATACTGATTTTAAATATGAAGTCTTGCTCCCTGAAAAGAAAACCAATCTACTATTTTACTAATAGATAATTTGAAAAAGAATGTTTTCCATGAAAATAAATGTGATTTTCTTTTACCTTTATCTCACATACAATATGAGTCTAAACACAAAGGATCCTGAAGAAAAAAAAAAGCTTTAAAAAGATGTATGTTAAGTTCTTCTGCATAACTGATACATTAAAAATGTATAATTACAAAATAAAATTTCTTCTTGTTCTCTTTAGCTTTAATAAATTAAAAGCTAATACCACATTTAAATATGTATTTTCCTTCTTCCCAGGCTCCTTGCCATACTCCATCTGGAATTTGGGCAAGGAAAATATCATAAATCATTTTCCATTTTTCCTCTCTCTGTTTCTCTGCTCCCTACTCTGAACTCAAGCACAGGTATTCCACAAGGCGCCAGCTGGCAGCAGGTAAAATACATTTCTCCTCTTCTGAGAGCAGAGAATGATAAAACCCAGGAGTAATCATATACAGGTGACAAAACTCAATATAAAAACTCATGTCCATTAACAGAAAAATGGAATATAAATTCTAGGAAATTGTTATGATTCAATATTTTAAATTATGTTTGAATGATGTGCTTTCCAATGTGTCATTGACATTCATCTGAAACATGTAGAAGCAAAGTGAGAGTATCTTTCACAGCAATCTAAGCATTTATCTGGGTACAAATATTAAAGCATTCAGCATGAGTGAGGTTGCCTGCTGAGACAGAAACTGAAATGCCAGGAGGCATATTAAGAGCCATTGTAAATGATGCAATTCGTGGCAGACAGCCATTTAGAAGCCTACATGCATTTACTGTTAACAGAAAACAGAAGTGGCAGCAAGAGATATACTGTTCCATTTCTCCATTCTTGACATGAATATCATTTATAATACAGAACATCACATATGCCTGAGTACCTTCCAGAAAACACTTCTATGTTATGTACAGTGGTAAAATAAAAATGAAATACATTACAAAAACCATGGCTTCATGATTAATATCATACATCTCAATCACTCAGCAAATTAGCAAATACCTCCCATACACTCAGGTGGCACAGTGGTAAAGAATCCACCTGCCAATGCAGGAGACACGAGATGTGGGTTCAATCCCTGGGTCGAAAAGATACCCTGGGGTAGAAAATGGCAACCCATCCAGTATTCTTGCATGAACAATCCCATGGACTGCAGCCTGTCAGGCTCCTCTGTCACAGTCAGACATGAGTGACTAAGCACGCAGGCCCATGTATCCACCACTAGGTACTAGGTCCTATGGGTTATTCAGAGGGAGATAAAGACAGTTACTGCCCTCAAGGACTTTGACATATTAAAAGGCAAGACTTAAGGACAACCATCAACAAAAACATAAAATAAGACAGTACCTACTCTACTGTTAAATGATTTGTTTGAAAATATAAGTACTATATTATAGACTTCTGCACAACAAAGGAAACCATAAATAAGACAAATGACAATCTTCAGAATAAGAGAAAATATTTGCAAATGAAGTAACAGACAAAGGATTAATCTCCAAAATATATAAACAGCACATGGGCTCAATATCAAAAAAACAACCCGATCAAAAAAATGGGCAGAAGAGTTAAATAGACATCTCTCCAAAGAAGACATACAGATGGCCAAGAGGCACATGAAAAGATGCTCATCATCACTCATTATTAGAGAAATGTAAATCAATACTACAATGAAGTATCTTCTTATACCAGTCAGGAAGACCATCATCAAAAAGTCTACAAACAATAAATGCTGGAGAGGGTGTGGAGAAAAAGGAACCCTCCTACACTGTTGGTGGGAATGTAAATTGATACAGCCATTGTATAGAACAGTATGGAGATTCCTTAAAAAACTAAACAAAGAACTACCATATGACCCAGCAATTCCACTACTGGGCATGTGAAAGTATTAGCCACTTAGTCGTGTCTGACTTTGCAACCCCATGGATTATAATCCACTAAGCTCCTCTGTCCATGGAATTCTCCACGCAAGAATACTGGAGAGGATTGACATTTCCTTCTCCTGAGGATCTTCCCGACCCACAGATTGAACCTGGATCTCATACACAGCAGGCAGACTTTAGCATCTGAGCCACCAGGGAAGCCCTACTGCTGAGCATATATCCTGAGAAAACATTAACTCAAAGAGATACATGTACCCCAATGGTCATCACAGCACTATTTACACAAGTCAGGTCATGGAAGCAACCCAGATGTCCATCAGCAGATGAATGAATAAAGATGTGGTACATATATGCAATAGAATATTACTTAGCCATAAAAAGGAATGAAATTGAGTCCCTTGTGATGTGGATAAATTAGAGCCTTGTCATAAAGAGTGAAGTTAAGTCAGAAAGAGAAAAACCAATATCACTAATGCACATATATGGAATCTAGAAAAATGGTAGTGATGAACCTATTTTCAGGGCAAGAACAAAGATGCAGATGAAGAGAATGGACTTATGAACAAAGCAGGGGAAGAAGAGGAGGGGCAAACTGAGTGAGTAGCATTTACATATGACATATATACACTACCATGTGTAAAATAGATGGCTAATGGGAAGCTGCTGTATAACACAGGGAGCTCAGCCTGGGGCTCTGTGACAACCTAGAGGGATGAGGGTGGGGTGAGAGGGAGGCTCAAGAGGGAGGGGATATATGTATACTTATGGCTGATTCACATTGTTGTATGGTAGAAACCAACACAACATTGTAAAACAATTATCCTCCAATTAAAAATAAGTAAAAAAAAACCAAGTAGATGGGAATGTGATGATATCTATGGTGGCAAGGAGCAGGATGAATGACTGTACACTATCAACCTTGGTTAACAGACACAGAAAGGGAAAAAAAGGTGAGAGAAGTGAAACAGAACCAAATTGCTGCCAGGCACAGAGTAATGTGTGTATCATGCCTGTGAAGTAGCTATTTCTCTGACCATTTTATAAATGAAGAATCAAAAGCACAAAAAGAAGGAATCCTCTGGCACTCCAGTGATTAGGACTTGGCACTTTTACTTCTGAGAGCCCAGGTTCAACACCTAGCTGGCGAACAAAGATCCCACAAGCCACACAAAAAAAAGCTATATGCTAAAAGTACAAAAAGATTATGAGGCAGGCAAGGCCGGGGGTTAAACGATAGCTGAGCCTCTACTGTCTGTACAATATCATACACTGCTTCCCTTCCTTTATTCTTGTCCCACTAGGATTTAGTCCAATAAAAACTGTATTTTGTATTATAACGATAACTAATTTTAAGTAAGGGAAATTAAAGGGGAAAAGATAAATAGAAGGGATACTGAATGTCTGGGACAGAAACTCTACAGAGTAAATTAAAAGCTTGAGGGGAAAAAAGCTCTCCTTTAAAAACACAAAGCAGGAAGAAGTGTACCTTATTTTGGTAACCATGTTGCTATAGTAACAACATGATGATACACAGAAGAGCTTTCAAAGTTACACTGGTAATAAAAGATATACATGAATACAAAGGTCTATTAATGTTGTTGAATAAATATCAGTCTCTATAACCTTGCCAGATCTGGTAATGAGAAACCCATGTAAACATTATTTATACCAATAGTAAAAAAGAGCTGTCAAATTCTAGCATTTACTATGTGTATGTGTCCACAGAGAAAAAAGAAGAATGGAAAAGAGTATTCTCCATGCCTAAGTACTTTAGTCTGGAACACAATCTAGTGCTGGTAGAGGAGAAAAAATGGAAATATAATGAAAAGATTACCTGGTCTTAGGACTACATGGTATAAATAAAAATTGTTCAGGTTTCTCAATGTTTAAGAAATCCATAATATAAATATCAGTATAATAAATTCATATCTATACATCTAGACTAAGAGAAACATGAAATAGATGTCCAGGTTTAAATTACTTGCTAATAACACTCTGTGTCTATTGGAGTCAATTTTCAGTGGCCTGAAAAGAACCAATGCTCTTCCAAATGGTACTCAACCTTTTCTTTCCAGTGCTCCCCATGCTCACATTCCCAAATACAGTCTCATCAGTAACAGCTTCTGTTTCACTGCAGAGATTCCCACTTGGCCCCAAAAGGTAAATAAGAATCCTTGGAGAGAAATGAATGTTTGAGAAGGCCCCTAGGTATTTGAAATAATTGTCTACGTGCTGTGATTAGTCGCTCAGTCATGTCCAACTCTTTGTCTAAGAAGTATGCGCAAACAATGAGAGCTATAGTTTTCCATCAGTTCTTTGTTCTATAAAATCTTGATTACCCAAATCCATTGTCCCAAACATTTTTAACATGTATGCCTCTTATATTGTTTCCATAAACAACAGAGAATACGGTACAAGTAGAAAAAGCTGAGCCTAGATATCTTAAAGACCTTAAAAAAAAAAAAAATGGAGCTCTGGATAAGTTTCTTGAGACACTAATTTTTTCCTTCTTCGGGAATTAAAGCAAGCATGAATATGTGATTTTCTGGAGGGAAATGTAATGCACAGAGAGGGAGGCCCTGCTAGTGTCTTCTTTCTTACAACTTCCACGGCTGTTCAGTCACCAAGTCGTGGCCGACTCTGCGAACCTGTGGACTGTAGACCACCAGACTCTCTCTGTCCATGGGATTTCCCAGGCAAGAGTACTGGAGTAGGTTGCCATGTCCTTCACCAGGGGATCTTTCTGACCCAGGGATCAAACCTGGGTCTCCTGCGTCTCCTGCTTGGCAGGTGGATTCTTTACCACTGAGCCACCTGGGAAGCCCCTTCCTTACAACAGAACCTATTATTTCAGAAAGCAACAAGCCAACTCCCTGAAGTAAGTTCCCCAAACTACCCGGCAGTTGTGGGAAAGCTTCTGACCTCCTATCACAGGCACTTCCCCTGACAGCTTCTCTCTTCATATTTCTGCCTAGAAGTATACATTTGGCAGTGCAAAAGCCATCTTGAGATCATGAAGGGATCAGTATGAGACTGAAGGCCTACTCAGTGAGAAAGATGTAATGAGCGATGGAAACGGCTAGATCCCTGGTGACATTCTGAGTTGCCTACACCCCTTCTTAACTCAAGAAACAAACAAATCCTTGTTCATGTAAGCCATTTGCTGCAGAAAGTGTTACTATCTGACATAACTGGTCTATGAGGGAGGCAGTTTTGGCAGAGGAAGATGATGACTCACAAAATCTGCCACGTTTACCCTATTATCCTCTACTCCAGCCAGGTAAATCTATTCCTCCAACTGTCTTCATTTATAAACTCAGTGTCTCTACACTCTATTAATTTGATTCCAAACTGTGGGCTCTGAACCCTTGGTACCTACCTATGCCCTTTCCTTGAGCTGACTAGTCTAGACTTGACTTCTACAGCTTACCTGATTTGTGAGAATGGCCAACTATCAACAGAACTCCTAAGTCTAATTCCTTATAGACAGGCCTATCCTTTTTTTGCTCAAATTTCCATGGATCATCTCAATTTGGTGTAAGCAAGAGAAATTGAAAAGGAATTATTTAGCAGGCATGTAGTGATGCATATATCTAACTACTGACTTTTGTGAGCTAGCTATTAACATTGTTAAATTTTAAGTCATTACTTAAAAAAAAATGTTCTTAGTTACTCAGAACAATATTTAATTTTACTAAAAAATCAACCCAAGGTCACAACCAAGATGGAGTAGCTCTTCGACTCCCAAGTCCATCTCTTAACTAAAAAACCCTGATATCATATAAGACAAGCACAGCAAAACCATGAAAGGCAAAAAGAAGATGGCAGGTGGCCTACTGACTTCAAGATTTGAGAAACACCAAAGCAATGAGATTCCTGAGTTTTATTATTATCTCCCATATATCCCAGATGAGTGTTATAGAAAGTTCCAACCCAGAAACACCAACAGCCAGAGACCAAAAAAAAAAAAAAAGCTTCAAAAAAGTCTGATCAACTTAGCTGATCAGGTAAAGTGTGACTAAATAATTGAAAACAATCTTGGTAATATTCACCTTCTCAAGCCAAATATCAACTGTAAACTGTACCTCCCCAGCTCATAGTTTCAAGACAGACACAACTGAGCAGAGTTGATATTCCATACCACCACAGCCCTGCCCTATTGATGCAGGTGGTGCACTCCAAGTCTCCTGGCTGGTGTAGTATCCGTGGGGTAAGCTAGGAGCTGATCTTTCATTCCCCTCTGTAGAAGCAAGACATGCTCCAACACCCCCCACCAGGGTAGTGTCAGTGGGGTCAATGGGGAGCTGAGCCTCCACCCCCACCCTGCACCAATGAATCCGAACAAAGTAGTACAAGTTGTTAGTAGTAAATAGTCCATTTTGAGCTTCCCAGGTAGCGCAGTGATAAAGAATCTGCCTGCCAACGTAAGAGATGCAGGAGATGCGGGTTTAACCCCGGGTCAGGAATATCCCCTGGAGTAGGCAATGGCAACCCGCTCCAGTATTCTTGCCTGGAAAATTCCATGGACAGAGGAGCCTGGCAGGCTACAGTTTATGGGGTCATACAGAGTTGACATGATTGAGTGACTGAGCACACAGTCCACTTTTCTTATATTCTTGGTGTCAGTGAGGCCCAGTGGGGAATCAAACCCAATTGGCAGCAAAGAGACCAAAGGAAGCAGTGAAAAACAAGACTAGTGGCACTCTTATTCTGACTCCCTACACATATCCTGTCACAGGGTTTCGGTTAGAAGCCTCTAACCCCAACCAGCATCAGTGAGATAGAAGAAGGTGGTGTGAGACAAGAGTAGTCAGTTTGCTTCCCATCCTCTGGTGCCAGTGGGATGTGGAGGGAGCTGAGCCTTTACTCCCAGATGGCATCAGTAAGGCAGAATCAGAGCCGGCTGGCACCTAACTTCTCCCATCCTTTGGTATCAATGGGACACAGAAAGAAGTCAAACTTCTGCCCCTACTCTGCTACAAAAAAGTGTAAGACAGCTCTTTGGTTCTCCCCTTCTGGTGTCAGTGAGTTCAGTGGGGAACTGATCTTATATTCCCATGCAGAGACACAAGAACCTGCAAGTCGGTGACTCACTTTTGCCAGAAAGGTGTGAGTGGGGCTAAGGGTGATAGGTTAACTTCAACTTCACCAGTCTGATACAAGGCAGGGGGAACCTTACTTTTGTTTTTGTTTTTTTTAGCACCCCCCACCCCTACACCCGGAACCTTACTTTTGAAAAGTAGTATCTGTGGACACAGCAGGAAGCTGAACAAACACACCCATTTGGCTTTCATGCTTTACCACAACAAGGGGAGTGTGTGTTTTAAATATATATATATATATATAGAGAGAGAGAGAGAGAGAAAGAGAGAGAATAGGATCCAGTCTCATAGTGTAACTTCCAAAACAATTAGGACTCAATAGAAAATCACTCATCATGCCAGAACCAAGAAAATCATAACATTAATTAGTAAAGATAATCAACAAACCCAGCATTGAGATGAATCAGATGTTGGAATTATTTGATAAGGATTATAAAGCAGCCATCATAAAAATTCTTTTAAAAGCAATTAAAAATTCTCTAGAAACAAAAGAAAAAAATAGAAAATCTCAGCAAAGAAATATAAGTTAAAAAAAACTAAGTAGAAATGATAGAACTGAAAGATAAAATAAGCAAAAGAAAAAAAGAAACAAACCTCATAGGACAGGCTCAACAGCAGAGTATAATGACAGAAAACAAAATCAGAGAATGTTAGGACAAATCAACAGAACTCACCCAATGTGGACAAGAATGAAAATAGAATAAATAATTAACAGAGTCTCAGGGACCTGTGTGACAAAACAACAACAAAAAGCTAAAATTCATAAGATTTAAGTCAAAGAAAGAGAGAAGAAAGAGGAAGTATGATTAAATAATATTCAATAATGGCTGAAAACTTCTAATGGCAAAAGATATAAACCTACAGATGCAACAAGCTGTAGGAAAGATTCTTTTCTATACAAATAGAATAAACCCAAAGAAATCCATGTTAAGACCATCATAATTAAACCACAGACTATGATCAATTATGTATATATACTGCAATAACTAGAGTAACCTCTAAGAAACCTATACAAAGCAATATATTTAAAACACTATAAGTCAAGATATAATCCTAAAAAATGTTCAGCAAACCAATCTGAAAGTAAAAAGAGAAACAGAAGTAAGAGAACCAGAGGAAATAAACTGGACACAAATAAAATGGCATACATAAACCCTAACATATAAAGAATTACCTAAATATAAATGTAAATCTAAATACACCAATTAAAAGAGATAGGCAGAGTGGAGTAAAAAAGAAATATTCTTCAAAAATATGTTGTCTATAAGACTGACTTCAAATTCAATGACATAAGTAGGTTGAGAGTAAAATAATGGAAAAAGTATACCATGTAATAAACAGTTTTTAAAAGCAGTAGTTGCCATATTAATATCAGATAAAGTAGACTTCAGAGCAAAGAAAATTACTAGAGACAAAGAATACTACATAATGATACAACAATCAATCCAGGAAAACAAAAATTTTAGATATGTTCATACCAAACAAAAGAGCTACAAAATACATGAAGCAAAAATTATAAAACTCAAAGAGAAATAGACAAATCCACAATCAGATTTGGGAATTTCCAATATTCCATTCTTAGCAACTGATAGACTCATTAGACAGAAAATCAGCAAGGAAATGAAAGAACTCAAAAACATCAATCACCAGGTTTTAATTGCCACTTTTAGAAAACTCCACCCAACAACAGCATTATACACATTTTTTCCCAAGTACCCATGGAACAGTCATCAAGGCAGATGCATATCTTTGGCAATAAAACAATTTTAACAAAATTTTAAAAGTTGAAATCATACAGAGTATGTTCTCTGACCATAGTGGAATCAAACTAGAAAACATTAATAGAAATCTGACAGGAAAGTCTATAAACTCTTGGAAACTAAATAGCATACTTCTAAATAATCCATATGTCAAAGAAAAACTCTCAAAGGATAACTAAAGAATTATACAAAAACACATAGAACTGAATGAAAATGAAAATACAACATATCAGAGTGTGTGCAGCACAACTGAAGCAGTGAAGAGAGTAAATCTGTAAGTGACACTTCCTAACATTTAAAGAAAAACCTGATTGAGCTCCTGTCAGAGGGAGGGGAATAGCAAATATTTTAAATATGCCAGAGCTTTCTATTATGTTTAACACGGCCTTCCCTCAGGAGAAACTATTTTAGCAGACCTTAACCTACTGGGATAATATCTGAGCCTAACTGACCTGACAAAGGGAAAAACCCAGCTCTAGCTCATTCTAGAAATACTGTGTCACCTAAGGGCAGGGTGGGGGGATGCAAGATCTGGCAACTGAGAAATATCTGTAAAGTTCACAGTCCACAGGCAAAGGCTCACTACAAGACTGAGACATAAACACAGGACTGCAGAATACTTCTCCTCCCTTGACATTACCACCACATTACTAAAGGTATATATTGCAATTCCTTTTACACCTTTATGTCTTGTCCACCTATCAACAAAAACTTATAGTGTATACTAAAAAGCAAAAAAGGAGTTTGAAGAGACTGAACAAGCATCAAAACTAGAGTGAGATATAGCAGGAGTGTTAGAATGATCAGATCAGAAATTTTTTTAAATTATGATTAATGTGAAAGGGGATGTAATACAAAAAGGAGACAACATATAAAGAACAGATGGATAATATAAGCAGAGACATTGAACTTTGAAGAAAGAATCAAAAAGAAATTAGAGATTAAAAAAAAATACTGTTTAACAGAAATGAAGAATGCCTTTAACTGGCTCATTAGAATAGACATTACTGAGGAAAGAATCTCTGTGCCTGAGGATATGACAATAGAATTAAAAAGCTTCTAAAACTGAAAAGCAAAGAAAAAATTAAAAACATAATAGAATATCCAAGAACTCTGGGACAACTATAAAAGACATAACATTTGCCTAATAGGAATACCAGAAGTAGAAGATATAGAGAAAGGAAAAGAAGAAATATTTGAAATAATGATTGATAATTTCCTCTAAATTATAATAATGTCAGACACCAACCACAGATCCAGGAACTTCAGAGAATACCAAGCAGGATAAATGCCAACTAAGGCTTAGCATGGGCTTTCCTGGTGCCTCAGTGGTAAAGAATCCACCTGCAATGCAAGGAATCACAGAAGATGCAGGCTTGAGTCCTGGGTCAGGAAGGTTCCCTGGAGGAGGGCATGGCAACCCAGTCCAGTATTCTTGCCTGGAGAATCCCATGGACAGAGGAGCATGGCAGGATATAGTCCATAGGGTCGCAAGGGGTTGGACATGACTGGAGTGACTGAGCACACATGCACATATATATTTATACATATATACATATTTATGTATGCTTATTTATAAGTAAAATAAACTGCAGCAATGATACAAGGGATGGGAGGGGGAAATTAGGAATATTTAGCTATTATAAGGCACTTGCACTACCGATAAAGCAGTGAAGTGTTACTTAAAAGTTGACTTGGCTTAGTTATAAAAATATATCACAAACTCTGTGTGTTAGTTACTAGTTGTGTCCGACTCTTTGGGACCCCATGGACTGCAGCCTGCCAGGCTCCTCCATTCATGAAATTTTCTAGTCAAGAATACTAGACTGGGTTGCCATTTCCTTCTCCAGGGGATCTTCCTGACCCAGGGATTGAATCTGGGTCTCCCTCATTGCAGGCAGACTCTTCACCATCTGAGCCACCAGAGGAGCCTCTAAAGCAACACCTTAAAAAGTGAGCAAAAGAAATAGAACTGATATTCTGAAAAAGATAAAATGGAACTATATTAAATGCTTGACTAAATCCACAAAAGACAGAAAAAGTGTGGAAGACAAAAATAACAACAAAGAAAAAGGGCAGCAAATAGAAAACAATAACCAAAAAATGATAGGTATTAATCCAACTATATCAGTCATTACTTTGATTATCAATGATTTAAATACACCGATTTAAAGACAGACTGTCAGAGTAGGTCAACTATCACATTGTCTTCAAGAAACACATTTTAAATATAAAGACACACACAGACTAAAAATAAAGGGGTGTAAAAAGATACATCATGCTAACACTAAACAAAAGAAATTTCAGACAGAGATTTCAAAACAAGGAACATTATCAGAAATAAAGAGGGGTATTATATAATGATAAAGGGGTCAGTGTTCTAAGAAGAGATAACAATCCTTAACAAGAGAGCTTAACAACAGAGTGTGAAAATATAGGGTTGACACAAAAAGTTCCTTCAGATTTTTCCATAAGATGTTATGGAGAAACCCAAACAAACTTTTTGGCCAACCCAATATGTAAGGCAAAAGCTACAGAGCTACAAGGAAGAACAGATTAATTACTATTACAGTTGGAGACTTTAACACCTTTTTACCAAAAATGGACAGATCCAGGAGGCAGAAAATCTGTAAGTTGAACTCAATAGTATCATCGCTCAACTGATATAAACTGACATGCATGGATGACTTCACCCAAAAACAGCAGTACAATGCATTCTTTTCAAGCTCACATGAAGCATTCTCCCAGATAGACACATTCTGGACCATAAAATACATCTTAACAAATTTAAAGGAATGAAAAATCATACAATGTCTGCACTCAAACATCTAACAATGAGATGAAGTTAGAAATTAAACTGAAAGAGCTAGGAAATCCCAAAATACTTAAGAGATTAACCAACACCCTTCTGATTAACAGATATATCAAAGAAGAAATCACAATGAAATTTAAAAATACTTTGAATTAAATGAAAGTGAAAATACAGCTTACTGAAATTTGTGGGATGTAGCAAAAGCAATGGTTACAGGGAAATTTATGGCACTGAAAACATTTATTTGAAAAGAAAGATCTAAAATCAGCAATTTAAACTTCCACTTTAGGAAACTAGAAAAGGAAGAGCAAATTAAATCCAAAGTAAGCAGAAGAAAAGAAATAATAATAATTTATATAACTACAATAAAAATTTCACCAGAAGTCAATAAAATTGAAGTAGGAAATCAACAGAGAAAAAAATCAATAAAACCAAACGCTCAGTAACATTTATAATCTTCAGATAAGGTGAACAAAGGAAAAGGGAGAAGATTACAAATTGCTGATATCAGAAGTTAAAGAGAAATCATCAATAGAGATCCCTCAAAAAACTAAAAATACATGATCCAGCAATTCCACTCCTGGGTATAGAACCAAAGGAAACAAAATCATTAATTCAAAAAGATACATACACTCCAGTATTCAAAGCAGCATTATTTACAATAGACAAAATATGAAACCTACCTAAGTGTCCATCAAGAGATGTATGAATAAAGAAGAGGTGTTATAGTTATACAATAGAATACTACTCAGCCATAAAAAAAAATGAAAATTTTCCATTTGTAACAATATGGATAGACTTGGAGGGCATTATGCTAAATGAAATAAGTCAGACAGAGAAAATACGAATAACATATCACTTATGTGCGGAAACTAAAACCCAAAAAACTAATGAATATAACAAAATGAAAACAGAATCACAGAGAACAAACTAGTGGTTACCAGCAGGGAGAGAAAAGGAGACAATACAAAGGTGGGGGATACAGAGATATAAACTAATATGTATAAAATAAACTAAAAGGATATACTGTACGACATGGAATACAGCCAATATTTTATAATAACTATAAGTGGAGTTGTAACCTCTAAAAAGTATAAATCACTATGCTATACAACTGTAACATATAATATTATACATCAACTATATCTCAACAGAAAAGGAAAAAAGTACAAAAAATTTTACAAAGAAATACCATGAATAACTCTATGCCCACAAATTTGATCACCAAGATAAAATAAATCAATTCCTTGAAGAAATGCTAAAACTCACACAAGAACAGACAATCTAAACATAGCTTAACCATAAAAAAAATTTCAAAAAAGTTTCATCAATAATTAATAAACTTCCAAAACAGCACTAGGCCCAGATGGAGTCACTGGTAAATTCTACCAAATATTTAAGGAAAAAATTATGTCCATTCTCTCTTCCAAAAGATTGAGAATATTTCCCAACTCATTTAATGAGGCCAGCATTACCCTAATACTAAACCATACAAAGGAATTACAAGAAAACTACAGATCAATATCTCTCATGAACATGGAAGTAAAGTCCTCAATAAAATATTAAAATATGTAAAAATCAATTATATACCACAACCAAATGGGATTTATTCTAGGTATCAAAGCTGGTTCAACAGTCAAAAACCAATTAGTCTATCACATTAACAGGCTAAAGAAAAATCACACAAGCATTTCAACAGGTACAGAAAAAACATTTGACAAAATCCAACATCCATTCAAGATAAAACTCTCAGCAAACTAGGATAAAGAAAAAATTCCTCACTTTTATAAAAAAAAAAATTTAGGGAATTCCCTGAAGTTTCAGTGGTTAGGACTCTGTGCTTCCACTGTTGGGGGCACAGGGTTGATCCCTCGTGAGGGAACTAAGATCCCAAATGCTGCGCAGCACAGACAAAAAAAAATTACAAAAAATCTACAGTTCATGTCATATTTAATACCGGAAAACTTGAAGGCTTCCTGCTGAGAGCAAGAACAAGATGTCTGCTCTAACTACTGCTATTTAACATTGTATAAGAAGTCCCAACTTGTTCAGGAAGACAAGAAAATATAGGTATACAGATTAGGAAAGAAGAAATTAAACTTTGTTCACAGACGACATGATCACCTATACAAACAAACTGAAAAAATCAACAAACTCCTGGAACTAACAAGTACTTTTAGAAAGGCTCCAAGATAGAAAGTTAATTACACAAAAGTCAGTAACTTTCTTACATACCATGAACACATGAAGTTTAAAATCATTACCATTTACATTAGTGCCTTCCAAAAATGTAGGTATGAGGTGCAAACTGATGAAATATATATAAGAACTATATGAGGAAAACTATAAAACTCATATGAACAAAAACAAAGAAGAACTAAATAAAAGACATATTTAATGTCTGTGGATTATTAAGATTCAACATTGTCAGGACATCAATTCTTCTCAACTTGATCTACAGATTTAATTCAATTCCAAGCAAAATCCCAAATAAGTTATTTTGTGGATATGGACAAATTCTGAAATTTACATAGAGAGGAAAAAGATCCCAAATAGACAACTCAATATTGAAGGAAAAGAGCAAAGTTGAAAGACTGACAAAATCTGCCTTTAAGACTTAGTATAAAGCTACACAATATTAAAGATAGTGTTGTTTTGGTGGAAGAATAGACAAATAGATTAACGGAACAGGACAGAATCCATAAATGGAACCAAATAAATATATGGTCAACTGATCTTTGACAAAGGAGCAACAGCAATGTAATGGAGCAAGGATGGTCTTTTTAAACTGGAAACAACTAGACAACATCCTCATGCCCCCTCCTCCATCCTCAAAAAAAGGATTCTAGACACAGGTCATACACACTTCACAAATATCAACTCAAATATACATATATTTGAGTTGATATAATATAACATACAAACTGCAAAACTCCTATAAGGTAACATAGAAGAAAACCTAGATGACCTTGAGTACAGCAGTGACTTTTTAAATATAACACCAAAGGCAAGATTCATGAAATAAACAAGAAGCAGGACTTCATTAAATTTTAAAACTTCTGGTCTACAAAAGAGAATATCAACAGAAGTGGAAGATGAGCCACATACTGGGAGAAAATATTTGCAAAAGACACCTGATAAAGAACTATTGTCTAAAATATACAAAGAACTATTAACACTCAACAATAAGAAAACAAGCAATATGATTTAAAATAGGCAAAAGACCTGAACGAACACCTCAGAAAAGGAGACATACAGATAGCAGACATAATAAAATATATTCAACCTCATATGTCTTCAAGGAAATGTAAATTAAAACACAAGATACTATCACATACCTATTAGAATGGTGAAAATCCAAAACCCCAACGACACCAAAGGTTGCTGAGAATCTGGTAACAGGAACTCTCATTCATTGCTGCTGGGAATGCAGAATGAGAGAGCCACTCTGGAAGACAATTTGGTAGCTCCTCACAAAATTATACATACTTCTACTATATGATTTAGTAATCATACTCTTTGGTATTTACCCAAATGAGCTGAAAATACATGTCCACACAAAAACCTACACATAGATATTTCCAGCAGCTTTATTCATAACTGCCAAAATTTGGAAGCAACCTAGGTGTCCTTCAGTTTGGTGAATGGATAAACTGTGGTTCATCCAGAGAATGGAATATTATTCAGTCCTAAAAAAAAGAAACAAGCTATAAAGCCATGAAAAGACATGGAGTAAATTTAAATGTATATTACTAACTGAAAGATGCCAATTTTTAGAAAGTTACACACTATAGTACTCTAACCATATGACATTCTCTTTCTTCTTCAGTCATGTCTGACTCTTTGCAACCCCATGAGATTCTCCAGGCAACACTGCTGGAGTGGGCTGCCATGCTCTCCTCCAGAGGATCTTTCCAACCCAGGGATCAAACTTGTATCTCCTGCATTGGCAGGTGGGTTCTTTACTAGTGTCACCTGGGAAGCCCATTTTGTTTTGGGGTACAGCCAATTAACAATGTAATAGTTTCAGGTGAACAGCAAAGGGACTCAGCCGCACATACACATGTATCCATTCTCCCTCAAACACCCCTCCCATACAGGCTGCCACATAACATTAAGCAGAGTTTCATATGCTATATAGTAGGTATTTTTTGGTTATCCATTTTAAAAGTAGCAGTGTGTCCATGTCAATCATCCCAAACTTCCTAACTATTCCTTCCCCACCTCCTTCCACCAGCAAAAAGTTCATTCTCTGTGAGTCTGTTTCTATTTTGTAAGTAAATTCATTGGCATCATTTCTTTTTAGATTCCATATAAGAGACGTCATATAGTATTTCTCCTTCTTTGACTTATTTCACTCAGTATTACACTCTCCAGGTCCATCCATGTTGTTGTAAATGGCATTATCTCATTCTTTTTAAAGGTTGAGTAATATTCTATTGCATGCGTGTACCATATCTTCTTTATGCATTCTTCTGTCAATGGACATTTTCAACAATATGACATATTGAAAAAGGCAAAACTATGGAGACAACAATGGAACAGTGATTGCCCATCCTTAGAGGGGAGGGAGGGACAAACAGGCAGAACACAGGATCTCTAGGGCAGCATTATCTATTCTGTATGATACTACAATGGCAGATATATGGTATTTAATATTTGTCAAAACCCATGGAATTTACAACATCAAAGGGGCTCTGTGACAATCTAGAAGGGTGGGATGGGGAGGGAGATGGGAGGGAGGTCCAGAAGGGAAGGGACATGGGTGTACCTATGACTGATTCTTGTTGATGTATGACAGAAAACCACAAAATTCTGTAAAGCAATTATCCTCCAATTAAAAAAATGAATAAAGTGGCAAAAAAAAAAAAGCTAACCTTAATGTAAAACCATGTATTTGCGGTGATAATGATGTACCAAAACAAGCTCATTAACTATAACAAATATTTCTCTGTGATATGGGGTGTATATAATGAGAGAAGTTATAGATGTGTTGTTGCTTAGTTGCTAAGTCATTTCCAACTCTTTTGTGACCCTATGGACTGTAGTCCACCAGGTTCCTCTGTCCATGGAATTCTCCATGGAAGAATACTGGAGTGTGTAGCCATTTCCTTTTCTAGGAGACCTTTCCAACCCAGGGATTAAACCTGCATCTCCTGCATTACAGGCGGATCCTTTACTGCTGAGCCACCAGGGAAGCCCTTATAGGTGTATAGGAACAAAAAATAAATAAATATTTATAAAAGAACAATAAAAAACATGAAATCATAAATCCAACTAATAAACAGATTAAAAGACTTACCAAAACAATACCATAAAAGTTTTAAATATATGTTATTTTTCAACTTGCTTGAATCTAGGTTAGCAAAAGCCAGAACAAATTTCTGTTGTTTGCAACCAAAAGGACTTGACACAGAACCCTTTCCAGAACTCGGCATATTTTTTTTAAATTTATACCAAAAAACATACAATAAACAATAAGATAAACCATGAGAAAATATTAGCAATGTGTAAATAAAGTATAAGTCCATATTATATTAAAAACTCCTTAACATAAACAAAAACATAGAAATAGCACCATAGAAATTTGGACAATATATATGAACAAGTAATTCATAAAAGAAGAAATATACATATCTAATAAACATATGAAAAAAAATTCAACCTCACTAGCAATAAAGAACCCCACTCCAGTACTCTTGCCTGGAAAATCCCATGGATGGAGGAGCCTGGTAGGCTGCGGTCCATGGGGTCGCTAAGAGTCGGATACGACTGAGCAACTTCACTTCCACTTTTCACTTTCATGCACTGGAGAAGGAAATGGCAACCCACTCCAGTGTTCTTGCCTGGAGAATCCCAGGGACGGGGGAGCCTGGTGAGCTGCCGTCTATGGGGTCACACAGAGTCAGACACAACTGAAGTGACATAGCAGCAGCAGCAGCAATAAAGAAACACTAAATAATCATGAAGTAACTTTTTTTTTTACCAAGAAAAAAAGTGAGAATTTGAGAAAAGAAAATTGCAATACTAACAAGATCTAAGAAAATGGCCACTTTATAAACTATTGGCCAAATATAAATTAACCCTGTCTTCTCAAAGGACAATTTGGAATAATGTCCATCAAAGTCTTAAACTGGCATTTACTTTCTTTTCAGCAAATTCACTTCCAGGAATTTATCCTATAGAAAAACATATGTACACAAGAATATAAATATAAATACTATGTGTAGTCATAAATACTGGAAATAATCTAAATGTTGAAAAGAGAAATGGTTCAGTAAATTACGGCATATTCTTAGTAAGGAAGACATTGTAGCAGTTAAGAATAAGATAGATCTATATGTATAACATGGAACAATTTCCAGAATATAAAATTAAGTGGTAAAAATCACACATACTTTTAATATATTACTTATATTAAAAACTAGTCTATTGAAAAATAGTTTTAAAACTACATAGCTTAAATATAATATATTACAAATATTTTTAAAATATATCTTTAATAAAGCTTAAAGAACAATGAAGGATCTAGAAACATACACCAAACCATTAAAAGTATTACTTTTTATTTCCAGTGAAAGTAATCAGAAGAATAAAAAAGGACTTTCTTGAATTTTCTTCTATATATTTCTTTTATTTTGTATGTTTACATAGTATTCATATAATTACTAAAGAAAGTAAACTATAACACTAAACAAAAGAATCTGACAAGCAAAAACCCTCCGTATTTAAATTTTTAAACTAAATACTTTAATTTTTTTTATTTCTCCACTCAAATATGATTAAATACTTTTTCAGACCTGAAATTCAAGAAAACAAAAGTTTCCTAGCCAAAGACTAAGAACTGATATTTAATATAATTATTTAAATTTGTAATAAAATTTAAGACAAGTACTTAATCCTAAGAGATTTAAGAAAACTTCTACAAGGATACAATGTTCAATATATTCATTAGTTCATTGTTTATTACATCAACTGTCAATATTTTAAAGTGGAAAAATATTCATTCAAAGGAAAAGTCATGAAATAACAGCAAAAATCCTTTGTATTATATAAGCTCCATGAGGTGTCTTTAGGCAGAATAAATTGCTGATTGGACCTGACCAGCATTAGGAACTCAATCTCTGATTTTACTCTGATTTTACCATTTAGATTTATAAATAAGGTTTCCATGTTATGCAAAGGTTGCCAAAACATTAAAACTGGCACATGATTCTAAATCAATAAAGTTGATTTTATTCCAGCTTTATTGATTTAGAATCATGTGCCAGTTTTAATGTTTTGGCAACCTTTGCATAACATGAAAACTTTATTCTATAAATCTAAATGGTCAAGGACATCTAAAAAAAATATTAGATATAAAAATTATCAAAATTCACCTGATTTTTTATAGACAAAACTTTCTAATGATAAAAATTAAGATATAAATCTGGAGAAAAGTAAAAGTCAACCCATCTCAACCTATAGTTACTGAATTAATTGGTTTCTAGTTATTCAGATGGATAGAGGAGGCTGTGGTCCATGGGTCACAAGAGTTAGTTATGACTTAGCGACTAAACCACCACCACCAATGATTCAGATAGAAACACAGCCTCAAAGGAATATTCAGATTATGTCTAGGAATTATACTTAGTAATCAGTAATAATTAATGAACAAATTCAAATGTACCAAGGTATAAATTATACTTGATATAGAGAAATTCTAGAAAAACAAAAGTCAAATCTATTTTCTGTACTTTTCTTCCAAACTAAATAAATGATAGAAAAGAATAACATACTCTAACCTTTCTGTTTGGGATTCATTGTCAATTTTGTACTGTTCAAAATCTTGGCTAAGAGACTGTAGTTTTTCTTGAAGTCTCTTTTCACGTTCTATACTTCCTTGATAAAATTTCATCTCTTTTTCCATTGCTTTTACTTTTTCTTCCATAGCCTTAAACTCATGTAGAATTAGATAGCTGACTCCACAGTACTTACAAACTTTTTCTTCAGGAGACATCTATAAAATAGAACATACATTTACTGAAATGATATTTTTTTATTTCTAAAAACTAAAGTTCAACCATCTTGGCCAAATAAAATAAATGTATATTGTGCTCTGCCATGGAGCAATAATTACAACACTTCATAAAATTTAAAAAAATGGCATGATATTGACTCTAACAAAATCTTGAAATTAGAATAGGGTCTTTCAGAGTAATAATTTCTCCACAGTATCTCTAAGAAAGATTTACCCTTGAAATATCTGCCATAAGATAAAACTTTTTGATGAAAATATCTTTACAATTCTTGTTTTAAGATGAATTTTCCCTGATATGTGAAGAAATCATTGGCCTTTCACTGCCAACTGCACTGTGATCCTGGAGATGGCTCTTAGCTTATTCAGACTTCATTTTCCTCATTTATACAATTATGGCATTGGGCCAAATGAGTTCTCAGTTCCTGTTCAGTTTTAACATTTTATGATTTGCACAGAATTTAACATTCTGTCATAAAACCACAAATAGAAGAAACACTTTGAACTTAATCTCTTCTCCCTAATCAGTTCTTTTCCCCCTCAGGTAGGTATAGTTATACCTATTTTACAGATAAGAACATAGGGACTACTGAAGTTAAATAACCAGCTGATAAGTGGAGAAGCTGACATTAAACCCAAGTCTATTTTAAAACCAGCACTTATGCCTGTAATCATTTGTATCATATTTATCTACCATGTGAATGTCTGCTAAATTCTCTTACTTCCTTCAGATAAAATGCTTATATATCTTTGGCCAGATACAGGGAGTGAAAAATAGAATTTTAGTGAAGTCAAGAGAGACGTAATTCTTTTTTCTGTATCAAGTATACAAATATTCCTCAAGCAGCCTCTACCTGTCTTGCTTTTCATAAAGATAAGACAGATTCATTAAACATTTGCGTCAGGGCACTAAAACTAAAGCAACTCTTGGACTATACAAAGAATGCCTACTCTTAATGCAACTTTGTTAAGACTATAGAAACTGCTCCTATAACTAAGAGCAATGCCACCATATATGCCTATCAATGTCATCTACCATATGTGCCTATCCATGCCATTATAAAAGAGTTACTTGATACAAACTAATAATAACTTTTATAGTTATTTTCATTTAAACTTAATAAAAATTTCAAATTAAAAACTATGATATAATACTACAAGATACAGATGAATGAGTACATCAGTCATCTAACTGCGACTGACACCAAATTTATAGATTTATGAAACAAGTTTGAAAGAAATCATAAAGATAACCTGGCTCAAGCGTGGATCTGTTCATTGAGACTATTCCAACCTAGATAAGTTGTTATCCAGAGTCTATCTCAGCACTCAAAAATGATGGGAAACTACTTTGTAAAACAGCCTGTTTCATCTTCTGATGGTTTTGTCTATGAGGGAATTCTTTCTCATGCTGGTCCCAAATCTGCTTCCTGGAGCATCCACCAGTCCTAGACCACCTAGTAACCATAAGGAATAACCAGATCTTTCTCTAATATTTAAAGACGGCTATTAGGAACACTACATATCTTTTAATTCTTTAGGTCAACACTTCCAATTCCTTCAGCTATTTCACATAATGACGGTTTTGAATTTCTTTCTCAGTCTAGATAATTTTATCTAAACATGTTCCAGTGTTCTATATCTATTTCAAAGTACGGAGTCCAGAATTGAATACTACTGTTGGTCTCATTAAAGCAGAATAAGAGTGGACCCGTATTTCCCTCATTATAAGATCTCAATAATACCATTAGTAACACAATTTAATGCAATCAGATCACAATGGTCTTCTGTATTTTTATCAATTATATGTTGCTATTATATACTAAAGCTGGCTTTTATGTTAAATAAAACCCCTACCCAAAAACACATTGCAGTGTAAAACCATGTCCCATTATACTGAATATACCAAGTCATTCCTTCCCACTATGTCCCCTTTTGTAGAGAATCCACCTTCCATAGTCCTGGCTACTCTGGTAATATGACTAAAACCCCCTCCAACAATCCACCCTAGCATGGCTGAGTGATGAATGAAGGTTGGACATTTAACCTAGAAAAACCAAGTCCTGAGCTGGGATGAGCCAGCTGAGACTATAAGTGTTGAAGACCAGGCAATTAGGACATCTTTAGCACAGCCAGAATATATAAGGATCACATGCAAGGTACAGAGTAAGCCACATTACTGGGATGAGAGAGAATAAGCAAACACACAGAGAGAAGATGAGAAAAAGACATTGCAGATCCAGTGTAAGAGAGAAAGAAATTGGAACCAGATACTGTCTCACACCCAATGACCTTCCACTTCCTCACTCCAGTCCCTGCTAAGACCTAATTGCCCTACTTGCCTTTTGGAATCCATACCCCATGTTCTCCCACTATTCTCACTTTTCCCCCTAAAGCTACCTATTCCTTACAACCAATAACCCTCATTCTCCTATGTGAGCATTTAGCTTTTCAGATACAAGTGCAGAAAAACAAATATAATTGTAAATATAAATAAATAAATAAAATTTAATGTATATACATACACATATGTATGTATGTTTTAGACTCAAACTTTAGTTAAGTGACTTTGTATCCAGAAAATTCTAAGCTTTGTATATTCTGCAAACTGATTCTGGCAAGTTGTTTTATCCATCTAATTATTGATAAAGAATGTTGAACATGAGTTCTACCCTCAGTATAAGGTTGAGGGTAGAACTCTATAGCTTGTCATATCTGCTTGGTTTGGTCTGGGGGTGGTTTAGTTGCTAAGTCATGTCTGACTCTTGTAACACCATGGACTGTAGCCCACCAGGCTCCTCTGTCCATAAGATTCTCCAGGCAAGAATACTGGAATGGGTTGCCATTTCCTTCTCATATCTGCTTGCTGCTACTGCTAAGTCGCTTCAGTCGTGTCCGACTCTGTGCGACCCCATAGACGGCAGCCCACTAGGCTCCTCTGTCCCTGGGATTCTCCAGGCAAGAATACTGGAGTGGGTTGCCATTTCCTTCTCCAATGCATAGAAGTGAAAAGTGAAAGTGAAGTTGCTGAGTAGTGCCCTACTCTTAGCAACCCCAGGGGCTGGAGCCTACCAGGCTCCTCCGTCCATGGGATTTTCCAGGCAAGAGTACTGGAGTGGGGTGCCATTGCCTTCTCCATATCTGCTTGGTTAATACTAAATCCATTACTCAGCACATTACAGATACAGTGTTTCAACTGGTTGCTAAACAACCCAATGACTTGTGTAACCTGTCTATATTTATTCATATGGCCTTTAGGAATATTAAGACAAACTTTGTCAAATGCCTTCATAAATTACATATATTCTATGTCAACTACAGTCCCTAAATCTTGTGACTCTGCACAAAATGGAATGGCAAAGCCTACATGCTAGTTCTGTTCAAGAACATAAAACTGGCTCAAGGGTTATTGTCTTTTCTAACACATGCTCACAAATTGCCCTTTAATACAGTCTAGAATCTTGTCTGGGAGTTCACTGGTAGTAATTTATGGTCATTCTATACATGGAATGGTATTTGTATGTTATCCTCTTACTCTCTACATGTTTTCAAAGATCATCAAGAGTGGCTCGGCAATCCTATTGAAATATACTATCAGTCCCCAGGAATATAAATCATTCAGGTCAAGAGACCTGAACTAATGCAGAACATACGCATATTTTCTTACAGTCCCTTTGCCCATCATGAGTTTTGGTTCCTTCTCATCAATTTAAAAATTCTTACTCTAAAGAACTTTCATCCTTAGCCTATTAATCACAGTTCTTTCCCTGCTCCTGGGAAAATGTCATGTCCTTATTTTAAAGAAAACTCTTGCTGGATAGAGCTTATTTGTAGCCTGACGTACAAAACACAAATTGTATAAACTTCAAAATTTTGAAAATTATTAGAATGTTATTCCACCATAGCAAGCGTGGTGGGAAAAGCTGAAATAAGTGAAATATACATGCTATAAAACAGGCTTCTAGATGTTCAGCATAGGAAGCCAAAATATGATATTTACTATAATCTAGGAAACAAAACAATTACAAAATAAATAATAAATCCATAAGAGTAGTCTCTAGGTTTCATTTAGTACAACCTAAGTCACTGATGATCTACATGAAACAAGTATACTGAACAAAGGTTTCAGTGCTATTAAACTGTAAATAGTTTTCAGTAAGTAAAACTACAACAGTAAAATATAATAACACTTTCAAACTCTTTGTATCTGTATAGGCTAATTACTTAGGACATTTCTGTGAAACTTGAGAAGATATGAAATACTATAATTATGTTCCCAAATGAAGTAAGTAAACCTTAGCTGTTTCTTGTGAAATATAATTTGCGCTTCATTCTTATAACTTGGTGTTGTATCATGTCGTTTTGTAAGTAAAATAATGACATGTTGTCATTCCTGAGAAAAGAGCTATCATTAGCAGGATGTTTTTGCTTTTTACAAGATGCACTTTGGAGAAGGCATCAACAAATGCAGTATATTAAACAAATGCGGAGCCATTTAAAAATAAATTGTAAACTATACTTTTCAAATGCAATATTTGTACTTTTCAAATTATAGTTATTTAATATAAAAATGATGCAAATTTTTTAAAAGGTTAAATTAGGCTTCAGATCCTTTTCAAAGCTCCTAACTATGCTTCAAGTGGAAAAAACACTCAGTAACCTCCTAGTGCCCAAGTGAAGCATTCTCTGCTCAAAAAATTGTTCTCCCTTCCTTTCCCCACCCATTCCATGCTTTCTATGCTTGCATAAGGAGGAAAGAAATAGGAAAAATTTCACTGCTGAAAAAATGACAGCACATACAAAATGTTAACCTTTCTAATAAGTTTTACATTAAAAAAGATACCTTTACTCAAAGGTACTGAATTTAGTCTAGCTAGTGAATTTCATTCAGATTGGGAGAAACATTTTCAGACAGAACAGAAGACTTTTTGAGTCATTAGTAACACAGACCGCCTGACCAGTTCATAAGGCCATCAAAACCCTTCCTTTCAACAAGTCAACTGGCAGTACTACCAACTTAAAAACCACTTTGGTAAAGACCATCTACCCAAAACCCCTATTTCCAGCAATATGTGCTTTTCTAATATATAAACAGTACTGTTCTCAAATTTATACGAAAAGGCAAAGGAACTAGAAAAGCTAAAAGAGTACTGAAAAACAAGAATAAAGTGGGAAAAGTATTTTACCTGATTTCAAGGTAAATCTGTATTGCTACAGATTAATACAGGGTAAATACTGTATTGCTACAGTAATCAATACAACATGGTATTGGTGAAAGGATAGAAGCAAAGATCAAATGGAATAGAATAGAAAACCCAGAAATAGATGAAAATAAATATGCCAAACTGATTTTTGGCAGAGGTACCAAAAGCAATTCAGTAAAGGAAAAACCACCTTTTCAGCAAATGGTCTTGGAACGATTGGATACCCATAGATTAAAAATAATAATAAAAATAAAAAATAAAAGGATTTCAAACTAAACCTCACACTCCATTAACTTAATTAACTTACAGTGGGTCATGGACTAAACTGAACAACATAAAAATATGATTTTAGAAGAAAAAAGCCTAGGAAGAAATCCTCAGGATCTAAACTAGGCACAGTTTTTACACTTGATACCAAAAGCATGATCTATAGAAGGAAAAACTGATAATCTGAATTGCAAAATTTAAAACTTCTGCTCTGTAAAACACTCTGTAAAGAGGATGAAATGACAAGCTACAGACTTGGAAAAAAAGATATGCAACCACATATTTGACAATGGACAAGTACCTAGGTCATATAAAGAACACTCAAAACTCAACAGTTAAAAAAAAATCAAATTAGAAAATGGTTAAGAGATAGATCACCTAAAAGGACACATGGATGCCAAATAAGCACATGAAAAAATAGTCAGTATCATTAGTCATTAAGAAAATGCAAATTAAGACAACAATAAGCTATCACTGCACACCTATAAGAAAGATTATAATAAAAATTAATGACAGTGGCACAATATATTTAAAGTGATAAAAGGGAAAAAACTGCAACCAAGAATACTCTATCCAGGAAGGCTTTCATTCAGATTTGATGGAGAGATCAAACGTTTTATAGATAAGCAAAAGCTAAAAGACCTTAAAACACCACCAAGCCAACTTTACAAGAAATGTTAATGTGATTTCTATAAGTAAAAAAGAAAAAAAGGCCACAACTAGAAATATGAATATTACAAAGAGAAAAAGCCCATTGGTACAGGCAAATATATAGTAAAGAAAGGAAATGAACCAGAAATAAAGCTTGTAGAAAAGTTAAAAAACAAAAGTAAGAAAATCATCTATACCCAAAATAGGCAGTTAAGAGATACACAAAACAATCAGATGTGAAATATTGTGTTAAAGAGAGTAATAATGAGGGGAGGAGAGTACAAATGCAAGGGTGTTAAAATACATTTGAAATTAAAAGGTCTACAATTTAAGACCATATCAGTTCAGTTTAGTTGCTCAGTCGTGTCCAACTCTTTGCAACCCCATGAACCACAGCACGCCAGGCCTCCCTGTCCATCACCAATTCCCGGAGTCCACCCAAACCCATGTCCATTGAGTCGGTGATGCCATCCAACCATCTCATCCTCTGTCGTTCCCTTCTTCTCCTGCCCTCAATCTTTCCCAGCATCAAGGTCTTTTCAAATGGGTCAGCTCTTCACATCAGATTGCCAAAGTATTGGAGTTTCAGCTTCAACATCAGTCCTTCCAATGAAAACCTAGGACTGATCTCCTTTAGGACAGATTGGTTGTATCTCCTTGCAGTCCAAGGGACTCTCAAGACTCTTCTCCAACACCACAGTTCAAAAGCATCACTTCTTCGGTGTTCAGCTTTCTTCACAGTCCAACTCTCACATCCATACATGACCACTGGAAAAATCATAGCCTTGACGAGATGGACCTTTGTTGGCAAAGTAATGTCTCTGCTTTTTAATATGCCATCTAGGTTGGTCATAACTTTCCTTCCAAGGAGTAAGCATCTTTTAATTTCATGGCTGTAATCACCATCTGCAGTGATTTTGGAGCCCAGAAAAATAGTCAGCCACTATATATATGTATGTGTGTGTATATATATTTATCTGCTGCTGCTGCTAAGTCACTTCAGTTGTGTCCAACTGTGTGCAACTCCATAGACGGCAGCCCACCAGGCTCCTCCATTCCTGGGATTCTCCAGGCCAGAACACTGGATTGGGTTGCCATTTCCTTTTCCAACGCATGCATGCATGCTAAGTCACTTCAGTCGTGTCTGACTCCGTGCAACCCTATGGACAGCAGTCCACCAGGCTCCTCTGTCTAAGGGATTCTCTAGGCAAGAATACTGGAATGGGTTGCCATTTCCATATATATATACATATATACATATATATATATAGCTATATATAAGCCTCATGGTAAACCACAAACCAAAAACTGATAATAGATACAAACATACACACACAAAAAGGAATCCAAACACAGCACTAAAGATAGTCATCAAACCACAAGAGAAAAGAACAAAAAAAGAAGAAAGGAACAACAAAGATCTGAAAAAATTAACAAAATGCCAATAAGAACATAGGTATCAGTAATTACTTTAAATATAACTGGATTAAATGCTCCAATCAAAACACCTTGAGTGGCTCAATGGAAACAAAAACCAGATCAGTATATATGCTGCCTACAACAGTCTCATTTCAGACTTAAAGACACAAACAGATTGAAAATGAAGGGATAGGTAACAATAACCCGGTGTACGAGACAGCAAAAGAGACACTGATGTATAGAACGGTCTTATGGACTCTGTGGGAGAGGGAGAGGGTGGGAAGATTTGGGAGAATGGCAATGAAACATGTAAAGTATCATGTGGGAAACGAGTTGCCAGTCCAGGTTCGATGCATGATGCTGGATGCTTGGGACTGGTGCACTGGGAAGGCCCAGGGGGATGGTATGGGGAGGGAGGAGGGAGGAGGGTTTGGGATGGGGAACACATGTATACCTGTGGCGGATTCACTTTGATATTTGGCAAAACTAATACAATTATGTAAAGTTTAAAAATAAAATAAAATTGGAGAAAAAAAAAAAAAAAAAAAAGAAAATGAAGGGATAGAAAAAGGTATTCATTGCAAATGGAAATCAAAGGAAAGCCGGGTTGGCAATACCTACATAAGATAAAATCGGCTTTAAAATAAAGAATGTTACAAGAGACAAAGACATTAAATGATCAAGTGCTAAATCCAAGAACATATAATAATCACAAATATATATAAGCCCTAATAAAGCAGCATCTAAATACATAAAGCAAATACTAACAGATATAAAGGAAGGAATTGACAGTAATACAATAATAGTAGGGGATTTAACATCACACTTACATCAATGGAGAGATCATCCAAGCAGAAAATTAATCAGGAAACACTGGCCTTAAATTACAAACTAAACCAGATGAACTTAATAGATATACATAGAACATACACCATTACAAAGCAGAAGAATATGCTTCTTTTCAAGTGCCTGGAAACATTCTCCAGGACAGTTCACATACTAGGCCACAAAACAAAACTTGGAAAATTTAAGAAAACTGAAATCATATCAAGTATCTTTTCCAACCACAATACTATGAGACTACAAATCAATTACAATGGAAAAAAACTTAAAAAAAAAAAAAATGTGGAGGCTAAACAATATACTACTAAACAACCAATGGTTCACTGGAGAAATAAAAAAAGAAATTAAAAAATTACTTGGAAAAAAGAAATTTTAAATTTCTTTTAATTTAAAAAAAAGAAATTTAAAATTACTTTGTAATTAAAAATTACAAAAATTAAATGAAAATGAAAACAAAACAAAAGGACACAGAAAAAGAGGACAGTTTGTAGCAATAAAAGTTTAACTCAGGAAACAAGAAATATCTCAAATAAACAACCTAACCTTACACCTAAAGGAACTAGAAAAAGAAAACCAAACAAAACCCAAAGTTAGTGGAATGAAAAACCATAAAGATGAGAGAAGAAACAAGTTAAATGGAGACTCTAAAAATTATAGAAAAGATCAGTACAACTAAGTGCTGGTTCTTTGAAAAGGTAAACAAAATTGATAAACCTTTAGCCAGACTCACCAAGAAAAAAGAGAAAAGACAAAAATTAATAAAATCAGAAATGAAAAATAAGTTACAACCAACATCATAAAAATACAAAAGATTGTAAGTGACTACTAAGAACAAATATATGCCAATAAAATGGATGACCTAGAAGAAATGGACAAATTCCCAGAAATTTACAATTTCTAGGAAACAGGACTCCCATGGCTGAAACAGGAAGAAACAGAAACTATAACAGACAAACTACTGGTAATGAAATTGAATCAATTATTTTAAAACTCAGGGAAAAAAAAAAGTCCAAGAGCAGACAGCTTCACAAGTGAATTTTACCAAACATTTAGAGAAGAGTTAACA
Organism: Bos indicus x Bos taurus; assembly: GCF_003369695.1. Classification (NCBI taxonomy): domain Eukaryota; kingdom Metazoa; phylum Chordata; class Mammalia; order Artiodactyla; family Bovidae; genus Bos; species Bos indicus x Bos taurus. The sequence goes on from NC_040076.1 coordinate 110,204,536, forward strand.
CCTATCTTCCTCAAACTATTCCAAAAAACTGCAGAGGAAGGAATGCTTCCACACACTCTATGAGGCCAGCATCACCCTTATACTAAACCCAGACAAAAGAAACTACAGGCCAATATCACTGAGGAACACAGATGCAAAAATCCTCAACAAAATATTATTAAATTGAATCTAACAATACATTACAAGGATCATAAACCATGCTCAAGTGGGATTTATCCCAGGGTTGCAAAGATTTTTCAATATCTGTATATCAATGTAATACACCACATTAATAAATTGAAGAATAAGGACCATATGATCACCTTCAGTTCACTTCAGTCGCTCAGTCGTGTCCTACTCTTTGCAACCCCATGAACTGCAGCACACCAGGCCTTCCTGTCCATCATCAACTCCCGGAGTCCACGCAAACCCATGTCCATTGAGTTGGTGATGCCATCCAACCATCTCATCCTCTGTCGTCCCCTTCTCCTCCTGCCCTCAATCTTTCCCAGCATCAGGATCTTTTCAAATGAGTCAGCTCTTTGTATCAGGTGGCCAAAGTACTGGAGTTTCAGCTTTAACATCAGTCCTTCCAATGAACACCCAGGACTGATATCCTTTAGGATGGACTGGTTGGATATCCTTGCAGCCCAAGGGACTCTCAAGAGTCTTCTCCAACACCACAGTTCAAAAGCATCAATTCTTCAGCACTCAGCTTTCTTTATAGTCCAACTCTCACATCCATACATGACCACTGGAAAAACCATAGCCTTGACGAGATGGACCTTTGTTGGCAAAGTAATGTCTCTGCTTTTTAATATGCCATCTAGGTTGGTCATAACTTTCCTTCCAAGGAGTAAGCATCTTTTAATTTCATGGCTGCAATCACCATCTGCAGTGATTTTGGAGTCCAGAAAAATCTTGACAAAATTCAACACCCATTTATGATAAAAACTCTCACAAAGTGAGTATAGATATAACATACCTCAACATAATAAAGGCCATGTATGACAAGCCCAAAGCTAACATCATACTCAATAATGAAAGTATTTCCTCTGATATTAGGAATAAGACAATGCCCATTCTTGCCACTTTTATTCAACATAGTATTGGAAGTCTTAGCCATGGCAATTAGGTAAGAAAAATAAATAAAAGAATTCTAATTGCAAAGGAAGAAGTAAAACTGTCATAGTTTGCAAATGACACAATATTGTCCATAGAAAATCCTAAGGATACCAACAAAAAACTACTAGAGCTCATCAATGAATTCAGTAAAGTTGCAGGATAGAAAATGAATGTACAGAAATCTGTTGCATTTCTATATACTAACAATAAACTATCAGAAAGAGAGATTAGTCTTTTGGACTCTGTGGGAGAGGGTGAGGGTGGGATGATTTGGGAGAATGGCACTGAAACATGTATAATATCATATGTGAAAAGAATTACCAGTCCAGGTTCGATGCATGATACAGGATGCGCGGGGCTGGTGCACTGGGATGACCCAGAGGGATGGTATGGGGAGGGAGGTGGGAGGGGGTTCAAGATGGGGAACACGTGTACACCTGTGGCAGATTCATGTTGATGTATGTAAAAACCAATACAATATTGTAATTAGCCTCCAATTATAATAAATATATTTATATTAAAAATAAATAAATAATTTTTTTAAAAGACAGAAAGAGAAATTAAAGAAACAGTCATATCAAAAAGAATAAAATTAACCCAGGAATAAACCTACCTGAGGAGGTAGGGAAAACTATGAGACACAGATGAAAGAAACTGATGATGAAACAAACAGATGAAAAGATATATACCATGTTTATGAACTGTAAGAATACTGTTTAAATGACCATACTACTAAAGGCAATCTTCACATTCAATGCAATTCCTATCAAAATATCAATGGCATTTTTCATATAACTACAACAGTTTTATAAATTGCATAGGAATACATTTATGTATTTCTAAATGTGATACACTGGAGAAGGGAATGGCAAACCACTTCAGTATTCTTGCCTTGAGAACCCCATGAACACTATGGAAAGGAAAAGTGATAGGATACTGAAAGAGGAACTCCCCAGGTCAGTAGGTGCCCAGTATGCTACTGGAGATCAGTGGAGAAATAACTCCAGAAAGAATGAAGGGATGAAGCCAAAGCAAAAACAATACCCAGCTGTGGATGTGACTGGTGATAGAAGCAAGGTCCGATACTGTAAAGAGCAATATTACATAGTAACCTGGAATGTCAGGTCCATGAATCAAGGCAAACTGGAAGTGGTCAAACGAGATGGCAAGAGTGAACATCGACATTCTAGGAATCAGCGAACTAAAATGGACTGGAATGGGTGAATTTAACTCAGATGACCATTATATCTACTAGTGTGGGCAGGATTCCCTCAGAAGAAATGGAGTAGCCATCATGGTCAACAAAAGAGTCCGAAATGCAGTACTTGGATGCAATCTCAAAAACGACAGAATGATCTCTGTTCGTTTCCAAGGCAAACCATTCAATATCACAGTAATCCAAGTCTATGCCCCAACCAGTAACTCTGAAGAAGCTGAGGTTGAAGGGTTCTATGAAGACCTACAAGACCTTTTAGAACTAACACCCAAAAAAGATGTCCTTTTCATTATAGGGGACTGGAATGCAAAAGTAGGAAGTCAAGAAACACCTGGAGTAACAGGCAAATTTGGCCTTGGAATACAGAATGAAGCAGGGCAAAGACTAATAGGGTTTTGCCAAGAAAATGCACTGGTCATAGCAAACACCCTCTTCCAACACCACAAGAGAAGACTCTACACATGGACATCACCAGATGGTCAACACTGAAATCAGATTGATTATATTCTTTGCAGCCAAAGATGGAGAAGCTCTATACAGTCAACAAAAACAAGACTGGGAGCTGACTGTGGCTCAGATCATGAACTCCTTATTACCAAATTCAGACTTAAATTGAAGAAAGTAGGGAAAACCACTAGACCATTCAGGTATGATATAAATCAAATCCCTTATACAGTGGAAGTGAGACATAGATTTAAGGGACTAGATCTGATAGAGTGCCTGATGAACTATGGAATGAGGTTCATGACATTGTACAGGAGACAGGGATCAAGACCATCCCCATGGAAAAGAAATGCAAAAAAGCAAAATAGCTGTCTAGGGAGACCTTACAATGAGCTGTGAAAAGAAGAGAAGCAAAAAACAAAGGAGAAAAGGAAAGATATAAACATCTGAATGCAGAGTTCTAAAGAATAGCTAGAAGAGATAAGAAAGCCTTCCTCAGCGATCAGTTCAAAGAAATAGAGGAAAACAACAGAATGGGAAAGACTAGAGATCTCTTCAAGAAAATTAGAGATACCAAGGGAACACTTCATGCAAAGATGGGCTCAATAAAGGACAGAAATGGTATGGACCTAACAGAAGCAGAAGATATTAAGAAGAGATGGCAAGAATACACAGGAGAACTGTACAAAAAAGATCTTCACGATCCAGATAATCACGATGGTGTGATCACTGACCTAGAGCCAGACATCCTGGAATGTGAAGTCAAGTGGGCCTTAGAAAGCATCACTACAAACAAAGCTAGTGGAGGTCCTGGAATTCCAGTGGAGCTATTTCAAATCCTGAAAGATGATGCTGTAAAAGTGTTACACTCAATATGCCAGCAAATTTGGAAAACTCAGCAGTGGCCACAGGACTGGAAAAGGTCAGTTTTCATTCCAATCCCAAAGAAAAGCAATGCCAAAGAATGCTCAAACTACCACACAATTGCACTCATCTCACATGCTAGTAAAATAATGCTCAAAATTCTCCAAGCCAGGCTTCAGCAGTACGTGAACCGTGAACTTCCTGATGTCCAAGCTGGTTTTAGAAAAGGCAGAGGAACCACAGATCAAATTGCCAACATCCGCTGGATCATGGAAAAAGCAAGAGAGTTCCAGAAAAACATCTATTTCTGCTTTATTGACTATGCCAAAGCCTTTGACTGTGTGAATCACAATAAACTGTGGAAAATTCTGAAAGAGATGGGAATACCAGACCACCTGACCTGCCTCTTAAGAAACCTATATGCAGGTCAGGAAGCAACAGTTAGAACTGGACATGGAACAACAGACTGGTTCCAAATAGGAAAAGGAGTACATCAAGGCTGTATATTGTCACCCTGCTTATTTAACTTCTATGCAGAGTACATCATGAGAAATGCTGGACTGGAAGAAACACAAGCTGGAATCAAGATTGCTGGGAGAAATATCAATAACCTCACATATGCAGATGACACCATCCTTATGGCACAAAGTGAAGAGGAACTCAAAAGCCTTCTGATGAAAGTGAAAGTGGAGAGTGAAAAAGTTAGCTTAAAGCTCAACATTCAGAAAACGAAGATCATGGCATCCGGTCCCACCACTTCATGGGAAATAGATGGGGAAACAGTGGAAACAGTGTCAGACTTTATTTTCTTGGGCTCCAAAATCACTGCAGATGGTGACTGCAGCCATGAAATTAAAAGACGCTTACTCCTTGGAAGGAAAGTTATGACCAACCTAGATAGCATATTCAAAAGCAGAGACATTACTTTGTCAACAAAGGTCCGTCTAGTCAAGGCTATGGTTTTTCCTGTGGTCATGTATGGATGTGAGAGTTGGACTGTGAAGAAAGCTGAGTGCTGAAGAATTGATGCTTTTGAACTGTGGTGTTGGAGAAGACTCTTGAGAGTCCCTTGGACTGCAAGGAGATCCAACCAGTCCATTCTGAAGGAGATCAGCCCTGGGATTTCTTTGGAAGGAATGATGCTAAAGCTGAAACTCCAGTACTTTGGCCACCTCATGCGAAGAGTTGACTCATTGGAAAAGACTCTGATGCTGGGAGGGATTGGGGGCAGGAGGAGAAGGGGACGACAGAGGATGAGATGGTTGGATGGCATCACTGACTCGATGGACGTAAGTCTGAGTGAACTCCAGGCGTTGGTGATAACAGGGAGGCCTGGCATGCTGCAATTCATGGGGTCGCAAAGAGTCGGAGATGACTGAGCAACTGAACTTAACTGAACTGATAGAAATACAAAAGACCCTCAATAGCTAGAATAATATTGAGAAAGAACAGAACTAGAGGTATCATGTTCCCTGACTTGAAACTATAATGCAAAGCTACAGCAATAGAACAGTATGGTTCTGGTATAAAAACAGTAAACAGACACATGGATCACTGCAGCAGAAGAGAGAGTCCTGAAACAAACCAACACACTTATGGTCAATTAATCTACTACAAAGGCAACAAGAATATATAGTAGAAAATTGGATAAAAGGCAGTCTTCATTAAGTGCTGTTGGGAAAATAGGACAGTTATATGTAAAAAAAATGAAACTTGAACATTTTCTAACACCATATACAAGAATAAACTCAAACTGGATTAAAGACCTACAGGTAAGACCAGAAATCATTAAACTCCTAGAAGAAAACAGACAAAAACTCTCTTTGACATAAATCATAACAGTATTGTTTGATCTTTCTTCCAAAGCAAAGGAAACAAAAGCAAACATAAGCAAATGAGATCTAATCAAGCTGAAAAGCTTTTGCATACCAAAGGAAACCTTCAACAACAACAAAAAGACAACCTATGGAATGGGAAAAAAATTTGCAAATGATATGACTGATAAGGGATTAATAATCAAAATACAAACAGCTCATAGAACTTGATATAAAAAGAAAACCCAATTTAAAAATAGAAAACCTGAATAAATCTTTTTCCATAGAATACATACAGATGGCAAATAGGCACTTGAAAAGATGCTCAACATTGTTAATCATCAGAGAAATGAAAATTAAAAATCACAAAGATATCATCTCACACCTATTAAGAATGGCCAACATAAAAAAAAAATTAACAAAAGTGGGCGAAGATGCAAGGAAGAACAAATCCTCAGACACTGTTTGTGGGAATGTAAATTGATGCAACCACTTTTGCAAACAGAATAGAGGTTTCTCAAAAAAAAAAAAAAAACCCCTAAAGTAGAACTATCATATGATACAGCAATTCCAGTCCTGGGTGTATATCCAGAAAAAAATGAAAATACTAATTCAAAAAGAGACATGCACCACAATGTTCACAGCAGCATTATTTACAATGCCCAAGATATGGAAACAACTTAAGTGTCCATCAACAGATGAACAGATAAAGAAGATGTGAATGGAATATTACTCAGCCATTAAAAGAATGAAATTTTGCCATCTGCAACAACAAGCATGGACTCGAAGGGTACTATGCTGAGTGGCATAAGTCAGACAAAGACAAATATTATATGATATCACATATATGTAGAATCTAAAAAATACAACTACTGAATATGCCAAAAAGGAAACAGAATCACAGATAAAGAGAACATGCTAGTGGTTACCACTGGGGAGGGGGAAAGGAAAAGGGGCAAGTTAGGGATGGGGGATTAAGAGGTATAAACTATTATATATAAAATAAATAAGCCACAAGGATATATTATAGATCATAGGGAATATAGCCAATATTTTATAATAACTATCAATGGAATATAACCTTTAAAATTGTGAATTACTATGCTGTACACCTGAAACATATAATTTTGTACATTAACTATATCCCAATAAAACTTTTTTCAACCAATGACATCAAATACTAAACATGCAGAGAAACTGGATCACTCATACACTGCTGGTGAGGATGTAAAATGTTACAGCCCTCTGGCAGTGTTTAGAAAACTGAACATGCAACTACCAAACAATCTAGCAATTGTACTTGAGCATTTGTCCTATGAAAATAAAAACACAAGTTCACATAAAAACCTGTACACTAATATTTACTGCAGCTTTATACATAATAGCCCCAAACAGGAAAAACTCAGATGTTCTTCAACAGGTTAAATAAATTGCAGTACATTTATATCATGGAATGCTACTCAGCAACACAAAGGAATTAACTACAAATATAAGCAACAATATGTGTAAAACTCCAGATAATTACACTGATTCAAAAAAAAAAAAAAAAACTAATCCCAAAGACTACATATTGCATAATCCCATTTTTAAAACATTCTTGAGGTGACAAAATTATTGGGAGACCAGATCACTGGTTGCTAGAGGTCATGAATTGGGGGTAGGATAGTGGAGGCACGTGAAAGCAGAGGTTGAGGTGAATGTAGCTATAAAAGGGCAACATGAGGAATCTTTGTTGTCACAGAATCCTTAACTGTGTCAGTGTCAATGTCTGGTTGTGATATCTAGTGGAGTTTTGCCAGATGTTACCATTGGAGCAAGTTGGGGGAAGGGTACATGAGATGTCTTGGTATTTCTCACAACTGCTTGTGAGTTTACAATGATCTTGAAATAAAAGGTTTGGTTTCAAAATAATAAAATATAAATAAAGCTGGTAATAAAATGCTAGAGATTAATCCACAGAGAAATTTCAATAAGCAATTTTAAGAAGTGTTGTCTTCATATACAAATTATACATGACATGACTATGTTTAGATTTAAATATACCTCCAAAGTATATTTACCCTAACACCTATTTTTCTAGAAAACTTCACCTTAGTAAATTCTGGGACTCTCTATGGCCAGGCAGCAAAAGTATTTTGGACTGCTGCTGCTGCTGCTGCTGCTAAGTCGCTTCAGTCGTGTCCGACTCCGTGTGACCCCATAGATGGAAGCCCACCAGGCTCCCCCATCCCTGGGATTCTCCAGGCAAGAACACTGGAGTGGGTTGCCATTTCCTTCTCCAATGCATGAAAGTGAAAAGTGAAAGGGAAGTCGCTCAGTCATGTCCAACTCCTAGCGACCCCATGGACTGCAGCCCACCAGGCTCCTCCATCCATGGGATTTTCCAGGCAAGAGTACTGGAGTGGGGTGCCATTGCCTTCTCCGGTATTTTGGACTACAAATTAACAAATACAGACTTTTCAATATTCATAGTTATTTTTTTTTTTAAGTTTTCCCTAATGAACTCTCTTGGGTCACAATATTAAGTGAACAGTCTCTTCAAAAATTATATAGCTTCTTATGTCTTTTGTAAGTTTCAAAACTACAATTGCTTAAAAAGACACATATACCCCCACACATATAGACATATCACTACTTTTTCAGGATAATAGCGCTAATGTTTCAATGATATTCTCTCCTTTTCCTCTACTTTAATTCAACACAAAATCTGATCCTAGCCACAGTGGCCCAAAATGACCTAGAAAATTAAGTTTATTTTCTCTGGCAATGACAACCTGTGCTTGGAAATATAAAACTGTTATTCTGAATAAATTTCAAAGTTCCAAAGTACTAAAATTACTGAAACAGGACAAAATGAGCTGTTGCTGGTAGGGAAAGGGATTGTTATCCCAGAAAGAACAGCCTGCTCTCCAGCCCTTGCACTGCCACTTCTGTATTATAAAATAAACAACTCTGGTCTCTTTATTTTACTTTGTGTCCTGTGATAATAAATATCTCCTGAGGCTAAAATCCCATTAAAAGTGCTCATTTTGTCACCATTAAAAAATAACAAGAGATCAGTTCTACTTTTGCAAAATAACTGAGTTTTCCACTGATTTGTTGAGGTTCTGACTTCTGTGTATATCTTCTAGCAAAAACAGCAAAAAGGAATATTACTCATTGTTCTTCTTTCTAAAAAGACTCCATATGTTTCTGAAATAGGTGCACATTCAGGAAGGGAAGAAATATATAATTATTATTTTGCTAATCTGTAAGTGTTTTAATTTTAATTGTGGCAATAAAATACTAAACACAAAGTGTACTATCATTACAAGTGCATTCTGCTTTCAGTCTGCTAGATGAAAATTCCAGCAAAGCTGCTACTTATTGGAAGTCAGAAACAGGCAGGAGTCAACTTTGTCTAGAGAGTATATTTAGAGATATAGTCTAAGTACATAAAGAAGTAAGCTGTAGAGTCCAGCAGCAGACAAAGGGGATGAGTATAGTCTTGCCTTCCAGCCCATTAGTCTGTTTGACATTTTCTGCTACTTGTGGAGATGGGAATCTGAAATGTGTTTATGCTCAGTCAGAAATTGTGATAAAAAAACAAAAAGATCTGGGAGTGGTTGTCAAAAGATTATCTTTTTCTTTCTTCCTTAAGATTTCCTAAGAAGATAAGACTAGTGGCAAGAGGATTTAACAATCTTCTCTTTCTAATAAGGTAATGGACTAACTAGAGCTTAGTATTATCGGTATTCTCCATACTTTTCCTTTGTTGGCCATCTCCCCCACCACATTTATATTCTCTTGCAACTCTTATCTACTGCTACCTATTTTACTAGTGTGTGTACAGTGTAGTACAGTCATTTCCATTTCCTTTATCATATATCTTTCGAGTAATTGATCAACCATCCTATTTCCATATTATACAGCAAAAGTACAGAAAGAAAAATACTTCCCTCACTTCTCTTTCCTGATTTCTACACTAACCTTTCTTGCCTACACACAGCAAAAAAAAGGAAATACAGCAGGGGCTTCTCTAGAAAGAAGCCATTAGTGTTAGTCACTCAGTCCTGTCTGACTTTTCGCAACCCCATGGACTGTAGCCTGCCAGGCTTCTCTGTCTATGGGATTTTCCAGGCAAGAATACTGGAGTGGGTTGCCATTTCCTTTTCCAGGGGATCTTCCTGACCCAGGGATCGAACCCAGATGTCCCGCATTGCAGGAAGATTCTTTACCATCTGAGTCACCAGGGAATCCCCTAGAAAGAAGAGCCAGCATAAAAACTAACGTAAAAAGTTAACAAAAGAACAAGAAAAAAAGCCTCTAAAAGTCTTCTGTGTCACTGTACACTGATCCACCCATCCTCATTCTTATCCCATAAAGAAATATAGCACAATTTCCAAGTCATTATGAAAGCCTAAGATTTGTTTTATCTTAATAATGAAATCCCTGGTGGCTCAGATGCTAAAGCATCTGCCTACAATGTGGGAGACCTGGATTCTAGCCCTGTGTCAGGAAGATCCTCTGGAGAAGGAAATGGCAACCCACTCCAGTACTCTTGCCTGGAAAATCCCATGGACAAAAGAGCCTAGTAAGCTACAGTCCACGGGGTTGCAAAGAATCAGACATGACTGAGCGACTAAACTTTAATAATGAAATGGTTCTGATCTGAAGTACTCTTATTACTATTATAAGCTTATATATCTGTTTAATGTGCTTGCATATAGAATAATGTATGCAAGCTGACTAAATAAATATGCTTTAACCAGTTACATTATGGACAATCTAGAGGAATCAAATATTAGGTAAGAAAACGAGTAACTGACATTCCCAAAACAACCTCTAACAGGCTGTGGGATGCATGTGCATACTTTTGGTTGCTTTATAATCAAGTACCCAAAACAGTGTCTGGCACACTACAGGCACTTGATAAATACTTGTCGTACAAGTGTATCTAACTTCAGTCTGAAAAAGTGCAAAGATGCACTTTACAGGCTAAGCATTCAGCAGACCAAGGGCTACAATCAACTCATTTGTCCAGGGCCTTAGGCAGCTAAGCTACTCCTGGCCTCCCCACCTCTCTGCATTAAACAGACAGCTCCCTGTCATTTAAGATTTGAGAATATATGTGTATTTAAAAATGATTGGTTTTAGCATTTTTAAAAAATTTACTTATATAAGTACCTTAAACAAGAAAAAAACCACATTCTTCAACTTATTAAAAACTCTGTTAAAGACATACTCTTTCATGCATTTAAAACACTGAAGTTGTTAAACATTCTCTACCCTGGCCAGTATTTTTTCTTACCAGTGAGCTTTTGTTCACTTAGCCCAGAATAACCTTTTCCCTGTCTGTCTCTAGGAGTACTTCGCTTTCAAGGGCCAATTCCAGTTCTATTTCCTGCATAAAGATCCTCCCTTGACCATCATGATACTCAAGGATTCCTCTTCCCACTTTCTCTATTTTCAGAAAAGATAGTATCTTACATGACATTTAAATCAAACATTGTCTTTAGGGTCTTTTTTTTTTTTCATGTCATTATATATCTGCTTCCTAATAGATGACTGGTATCTGAGTATGGGTATTGTTTCTTGCAGATTGTTTTGTTTCTTTTTATGTCTACCACACCAGCTAGTAGTACATGGAAAGAAATCATCTGAGAGAGTGTGAGGACACTCCATGTATTCAAACACATCTAGGTACCATTTCTCAGGTAAGCATAGCATAGCTGAGCTCTCTGAACTTTCTCTTACATCTAACTTTAAAGGTGAAGTGAATTAAATGCAATGGTATAAAAGGTTTTTTATGGTAACTGGACTTCCCTTCTAGGACCTGCTAGACTGCAGTTTATATAAATCTAAAGGACATGCAGTAGAAGTAACCATCAAGTTAAATCAATGGCATGATTAATGCTAACAGGCATTACACGCATAAAAGATAAAAATATACCTGAGAGCTGACTGCAGTTTTTAATTAAAAACTAATGGACTGTGATTAATCTTAAACTGACTATAGATTTACCTTAAAAACTGAATGATAAATGAAAGTTAAGGTTTGAGGTTTTAATTCGTAATTTGTTAATCAATTTCAAAGAGATATTTTTAATTATGCTGTTAGCAATGTATGCATTGCCACAGTAAATATGGGAGAAATGATTTTGTCTGAGGACAGATATAAATTAACAGGTAGGAAAATAGCATAGCAATGGTGAAAAGAATTGATTGTTAACCAGATTAAATGAGTTGATATCTATAAAAGGCCTTAAAACATGGTAAAAGATAAGAATTAAGGTGAAACTGAAATAGACCCTTTTAGAGAGACACTCTTAAAATTTCTACATCATAAAAAGTTACAAACTAGGACTTCCAGGTGCCACAATGGATAAGAATCCACCTGCCAATGCAGAGGACATGGGTCTTCCTGATCCAGGAAGATTCCACATGTTGCGGAGCAACTAAGCCCGTGTGCCACAACTACTGAAATCTGTGTGCTCTAGGGCCTGCAACAAAGAGTAGCCCCCACTCCCTGCAACTAGAGAAAGCCCTTGAACACCAATGAAGACGCAGCACAGACATGAATAAATAAAAATTATTTTTTTAAAAGTTACAAACTAAAATTTTTTGTCCTTGGAAGAAAAGTTATGACCAACCTAGACAGCATATTAAAAAGCAGAGACATTACTTTGTCAACAAAGGTCTGTCTAGTCAAAGCTTTGGTTTTTCCAGTAGTCATGTATGGATGCGAGAGTTGGACTATAAAGAAAGCTGAGTGCCGAAGAATTGATGGTTTTGAACTGTGGTGTTGGACAAGACTCTTGAGAGTCCCTTGGACTGAAAGGAGACCCAACCAGTCCATCCTAAAGGAGATCAGTCCTGAATATTCATTGGAAGGACTGATGTTGAAGCTGAAGTTCCAATACTTTGGCCACCTGATGTGAAGAACTAACTCATTTGAAAAGACCCTGATGCTGGGAAAGATTGAAGGAGGGAGGAGAAGGGGATGACAGAGTATGAGATGGTTGGATGGTATCACCGACTCAATGGACAGGAGTTTGAGTAAGTTCCAGGAGTTGGCGATAGACAGGGAGGCCTGGCGTGCTTCAGTCCATGGGGTCACAAAGAGTCCGACGTGACTGAGCAACTGAACTGAACTGAAAATTTCTGTAGTGGTTTACTATTAATTATTTGTTTTGCAAATACATAATAAGGATTACTTAACATTTGAAACGGACCCATTTATGTCTTTTATTTTCTGAAAAGCTGCTAGATAAATATCTAAGTATAGTATTTGGCCATTGTTGAAGCCCTTACAAGGGCTCCAAAAACACCTGGTCAAATACCATGCCAGAATTATATATCCAGCTTCTTTCACAGGCTGAACATTTTTGGCACTGAAGTGAATTCTACAGTTTTGACTATTATAATTATTCCCTTCCCCACTCCACCAATTCACTGCAGATCCCCTGACTAAAACAAATATAAAACCTCTGAATGCATTCTCCCATGTTTTAGAATTAACTGTTAAAATTCTAATGTTGTGCTATAATAACATAGTAACATACCTTTTGGATTTCTTCAGGTAATGCATGCATGGGAACATGACGATCCATAATTTCCCAAAATATACTGAAGGAGCTTTGAAGTAAAATAATCTAAAAACATTGATGGTGATAATTAGTATTAAAACAATATGAAGAAAATTTTAATAAGATCAATTCCTACAAGTTTTGGGAATCAATGGGTATAACTATTTTCACAGATGTTTGTTTCATCAACTCAATGTTAAAAGCTACAAATGAGGTTTTCTCATGTGGTTATTAGGCCAACAGAACAGGAAGGACCTAGAGAGACTACTGAATTAAAAATAACATTTTCTTTCTTTGGAACTTTATAATTGTAACTTCTGTAGTGGCTTACAACTAGTTATTTGTTTTGCAAATACAGATTAAGGATCACAAAATTTTAAACAGATCCATTTATTTCATTTAAAAGAAAAGTTTTTCGCCTGAAAAGCTGCTGGAAAAAATATCTATAGAATAGTTTAGCAGATAAAAGAAAGCAACTGTGACATTAATGCTGGTTTAAATCAAGTACAGGAAAAAATATTTAGAGTTATCAAGTTAAATATGATAGGCAAGCACTGAACAGAAAAGTCACTAAAGCATAAGAAGCCAAGTGCCAATTTTACCAAAAGTGGACATTTATATAATTTTTACGCAGATGTTTTACTTTTAATAATTTTCATTTTATAATAAAACAATTCAATATAAAACTCTATCACTACTTTCATAAAACCACACAAGATTAATGAAGGTGCACTTAGAGTTCTTTTTTTTAATGTTTCCCAAATAAGGAGAAAGAATAAACTGTCCAGTTTCAGGAGTGAGAGATGTTCATTCATATGTATGGGTATATACAGATACATATATATATACACACATATAAATGGGAAGTGAAGGGGGACAGCAGAGTAAGATAATATAGGCACAATTCCACAGCAGGAAAGACGTGAGGGTCAGGAGCTGTAGACAAGGAACAATCTAGACGTTCCAGGAAAAAAATGTCTTATCTTCCTCATGGGAATGGGGAATTAGCAAAGGCTTCCTGAGGAGGTGAGTGAGGAGGTTTACATTTGATCTGGACAAGATTTTGACAAACAGAGACTAAACAGGCATAGTACTCTATCAGAAAAAGTAACCCCAGCCACACAGCAAGATGTCAAGAAAACTGTAATTGACAAAAGTTCCTGTTTTTTTTAATTGTCTAAGTATTGGTGGAAGGATGGATTTCCAATCCCCCTTGTTAGCAAAGTTCCATGTTTAATGAGCTGCTGTTTAAAATAAATAACTAATGGGCTGTCTTCCAACCTAAAGATAAAGGTAATACAATGTGTATGGACAGAGAGAGTAAAGTTAACTGATGTAGTGAACATTGGCCCACATGGCCAAGTACATAATAATCTGATGTTTGGCAGACTGTCACAGTGATGTGGCAAGAGCTCATTATTCACAGAAAGCTCATTATTCTCATTCCTGTCATTTTACAGTGAGCTCACCATCAGTAAAATAATATGGCTTCATCTTAATGAAACTCTATTGTGAGCAGAATTTTTCCTAAAATTACCAACTAAATTTCCTTTTTAAAATTTCACACCTAAATGTATTTGAGAGCATGAATCTAGTGGCACAGTATCGTTACTGTAAATCTATTCCAATTTTGTGGCCTTACTATACTGAGTGGGAAAAATTGGTAGGTGTGATTACGGAGGAAAAAATTTTAAATCCTGCCATCCAGAAAATTTCCCCACAATGCAGAAAGCAGTTTTATTATCACATAAGCATTTAACTAAACTGTGAGGCACAGCTAATCTAATAAGATTACAAACACAGAAAGAAATCCCACTTTTTAATATAGCCAAGCAGATACACTCCACTACATACATGTTCTCAAGATAAAAGATTAAAAAAAAAAAAAGATAAAAGATAATTTGTCCTCAACAGAGCTTGCCATACTCTATTTCATAGTTTGTTTTAAATTCACCTGGTAATTGAAGTGCTAGCTAACAGCGTTTGTTCAAATGAATACATATCTCTAGACAAAGCACTTGGTTACTAGAAGCACTAAACTCCCAAAGTAATATGGAGATATGGGCCCTGTTTCCCTTGATGTTTACATTTTAAAGAAATGGCTCCCCAGTCCTCCAGAAAAATATTCTGGGTCTTCAAAAGATTTGCATACATACATGTTGAAGGAACAGAGGAAGCACACAGCCATAAGAAGTTTCCCAAGAAAGGGATGGGAGAGGTCTCTTTCCCTTTAACAAAAGGGGGAAAAAAGGTTTTTTTTTTAACTTTTAATTTACTTTCATTATTTTGCTTTTTTCTTTTTAAATCAAAGAGGCCCTTTTATTCTCTCACATTACACACTTTCTCGACTCTTCTTCGACATGAGGTGCGGTGATAACCAGCGGTAGCCGCGTAGGTATTTGTGAACCTGCTCTGACAGGATTACAAGGAAGATGTCAAAAATACAGACCCGTCCCTAGTCGTTCACTTCCGATTCCCTGCATGACACCAGTGTCACGCTGGGCCATTAACTCACGTTCAGCTTTCAGGCCCTTCCCTAAAGAACTATTTCTTTAGTGTGAATCACCACAGATGAGGTCAAGGTCAGGTGAAGAGGGAGTTCACGTCTTGAGACATTATGAAGGGGCAGGATTTTCCAAATAGAAACTAACTGCAAGTACAGCCAAAATCGGCTTGCAAGGGTTTTGAAATCTGTCCCTTTATAACCCCGTTCCCTCGGGACCCGCGGAGGCGGGAAGAAGAAAAGGTGCGGGAATGAGGCCTATCCTGGCCACGCTCTCAAAGAAGAGGGCGCCCAGCCGGACGGGCTCGCGAAGACTCGACAGAGGCAGCAGCCGGGGTCAGGGGCAAGGCGCGGGGCCCATTCTCCGGGCGCGGCACCACGGCTCGGCTTTCCGGCTCTGCCCCCGGGGTGCCAGCACGCCTCTTCTTCGGAAGTGCGCGCCGGGACCAGGTCATTCCGGGGCTCAAGAAAGCCTTTCCTTGTCTCTCTCACCTATACTTCGATTCCGCCGGGGGCAAAAGGCTTTCCTGGTCTCCCAGGAGACCGTGCTGCACGTCAGCCTGACGTCAAGGCGCGGTGACGTCACGACACACGCCGCTCGCCAACGCGGAAACAGGACACCCCTGCGCCGCCCCGGGCCAAGTCCTGGGCGGAAGCTTGAAGTCTCCTGGCTGGGGTCAAAGAACGGGCTTAGCAATACGCTGGGTACTGTGAGTGGGAGGCAAGGGATGCTAAGGGCGAGGCAGAGGAGGGCCGGCTGGAGTCGTGGGGGCGGCTGCAGGGATGGAGGGAGACATTTCTAGCCCAGAGGCGGGTTGGAATGACGGTGGCAGAGGTGGAGGACAAAGTCGGTCTACCTCTCACCCCTCAGTGGAGTCGCAAAGAGTCGGACATGACTGAACGGCTGAACTGACTGTGACCCTTTATTACAATTTTTCTTCTGTTAATTTTTCTCAGGGGTCATTGACCCCTGATATAGAGAAGAAAAAACAAATTCTTACTAGTTTTTGGAGTCTATATAAAGTGATAACCTAGGGCTTTCCACGTGGTTCACACAACTTTGTGTTGTCATGTTAACATTTCAGTTCAGTCGCTAACTCGTGTCCAACTCTATTGGACTGCAGCACGCCAGGCCTCCCTGTCCATCACCAACTCCCAGAGTTTACTCAAGGTCATGTCGATTGAGTTGGTGATGCCATCCAACTGTGCTGCGGTTCATGGGGTGGCAAAGAGTCGGACATGACTGAGCGACTGAAGTGAACTAGGAGTTCAAATGTTTTGTCATCTGTTCAGCAATAAATTGTATACTAAATTCTTTTTAGCCATGAGAATATGATTGAACAAAATTTCCAATGAGACAAGTTAGGCCTTGAAGAAATAAACATCTACTTTCAAATATTCAAAGTCAAGCTCTACAATGAACCCTTTGATGATTGTAAACGTGTACTCTTGTGGCCTGTTCATTACTGATAAGAGCTTCACCCAAAAATGTACTGTGTGCCAAATATGTTAATATTTATCATATGAATATATTGATTTTTAATTGAGATATAACTGAAATACATTAGTTCCAGGTATCCAACAAAATGATTCAATATTTGTTTATATTGTAAAATAAAGGCAATAAGTCTAGTTAACATCCATCACCACACATAAATACAATTTTTTTTTCTTATGATGAGTGCTTTTAAGATATGCTCTCTTAGTTTCTTTCAAAATAAACAGTACAGTATTATTCACTATAGTCACAGTGCTGAAACACTACATCCACAGGACTTATTTTCATGAATATATTTTAAAACACAAAAAGAATAAAGCTTTAACAGTACTCATTTAATACTTTTAATGAATTTGATGCTCAAAATTATTGTACTGACAGTTCTTTAACCTTAGCATCCAACATCTAGCCTATAACAAATATCAATGAAATCAGACTGAAAATTGATAATTGCCTTATACACTTTAAAAACTTTTTAAAGAACTTGCTTTTTTAATGAAATTATTACTTATTTCTGAGATTTCCATAGATTCTAATGAAGCGTCTAACATTTGTTTTGATAAGTGATTGGCAGCAGTGATTTCATTCTATCTTTATAGAGATGAAGTTCATGTTTCTGTACCTATAATTTTAGGTAACTATGGAATTTATAAGACTCAAGTTAGAGTAATTTTCCTGTCATTTTTTTTTTTTTTTACATCTCTAGTAATAGGATATTTTAATGCCATTAAATCAGGAGTTGTGAATCATCTGAAAAGTATTTTCCTATGAACTACTGATAAAAAAAATCAAACATTACTATCAA
Organism: Bos indicus x Bos taurus; assembly: GCF_003369695.1. Taxonomy (NCBI): domain Eukaryota; kingdom Metazoa; phylum Chordata; class Mammalia; order Artiodactyla; family Bovidae; genus Bos; species Bos indicus x Bos taurus. Next base: position 110,222,352 of record NC_040076.1, read on the forward strand.
ACATGTGAAAAAGATGAATCATAGTAGCCCTGGTTTGCAAGGGTATAGAGAAACTAGCACTCTTTTTTAATTTGTATTTTTGGCTGTGTTGTCTTCGTTGTAGCATGCAGGCTTTCTCTAGTTACAGAATGCACTCTACAAATAACCCAGCATGTGTGATCTTAGTTCCCCAACCAGGGGTTAAACCCACACCTCCTGCATTGGAAGGCAGATTCTTAACCACTGGACCATCAGGGAAGTCCCACAATTAGCACTCTTAAACACTGCTTTAAGATTGAAAAATTAATACATTATGTTTTAAACACCTTGAAATGTTCAAAACTATTATAGTGGGCACCTGATTCTCCCTTCTTCCTTTTGTTCAGGAATCCAGACTTCATCATCCTCCCCTCTGCACCCTCTACCCATAGGCACACATGAATCAGCCCAACTTCAGGAATGATTAGGTCAATTCTGCTGACCACTTTCCCTTTACCAGTGATTTAAATTAGGAATGGGCCTATGACCCACTTCTGACCAGACTCCAAGGGAAGTCGGCTATAAGCTTCTGAAAAATTCTTCCTTATTAGCACAAATACTTAAGGTTCATCACAGTCTTGCTTCTAATGTTTAAAAATCTGAAGTATCAAAATAAAATAAATTATCAAAGAAGAAGATTGTGCGGCTGTTAAAATGATGATGTAGTTTATTGGTGGTGAATGTCCCAATGGATTCTATTCCTTTTTTTATGAAAAAAGGCAAGTTACAAATAGTATTATAAATTTTTAAAATGTATTCCAAATAGCATTCTAAGTGTGTGTGTGTGTGTGTGTGTGTGTGTGTGTGTGTGTATACACACCTTATTACTATCAATGTATATTCTATTAGGATATTAAAGGTACCTCACAGAATCAGCAGAAGAGCTAAATAACCAAGCTTCAAGAAAACAGGAAACAGGACTGCTTTGAGAACTTTAGGAACTCTAAAAAGCCATAGAAAGTCTCAACCCTTTGAATCTACCACTTAACTCAAAGTTGGTTCCTTTCTCTTTTACAGTCTCTGTCGGTGGCAGGGCAGTGGTGGCTGATAACCATTTTGAAACCAAGAGGAAATGAGACTTTTATTCCCAACCTCCAGTTAGAAAAATTCCAGGAAATGACTGTTTAGCACACCTTGAGTTATACCCCAATCCCTTGATCAAATCACTGAAACCAGGAGGAGTCAGGTACCAGTCTCCTAACCAATTGTGGTTCCCAGGGAGGCCAGGCTATACAGGATGGTACCTCCCTTTCTAATTACACGTCTAGAAGAGAAGAGAGAGAAGAATCTGAGAAGGGGCAGTTCTGTCCTAGAAGAAAGGAAGAGTGCCAGGAGTGCAAGGCAAATCAAATAAATGTTCTTACCTACAGAAGGGAGAATCTGAGTTAACTGGGAGAATATTTTAAAATTAAAGTGAATCTTGCTATCCTTCCACATGTAGTAAGTTGAAAGGTGAACATATGTATTCTGAAAGAGCCTTCTGGGAGTTTATGTAGGTACCCTAACCCCGGAGAAGCCCCTCTTACATGAGGGTGTGCTGCTTGTGTAACGAAAGCGAGGATGAAACTAGGCACCACTGGCCCAAAGGTAATAATAGGGAAATAAACAAAAGTGTAGATCCACCAAATGAAATTTTAAACAAATAAGCTAATATGTAATTTTTTCAGCCGACCCAAGTGGTTTTATGTGTTCAGCTATCTTGGTGTCAATATTTTTGACAAACATTTGAATTATATAAACATATCTGAATGAAAAAAAAAAATTCCCCCCACATGGTCTTTAGAAGGAAGTTGAATTGTGGTGTCCTGTAAAGTCAGTTGTTTTTTTTTTCTTTTTCAAATATCCTTGGACTCTTGAGTCACCATGCAAGAGGTCTCTCCCGTTTGTACGCCATTAAAACCAGGCATCTCTCTCTCCTTGCAAAATAAAGCACTGGCAAGAACGCTTCTAGGAGGAATGATAGTTGCCCAGCATCACGACTCTGTTATTAATCTTTGTGCAGAGTGCACAAAACTTGCGTCCCAAAGCCGCCGTCCTCGCTCTGGTTCCTTCCTGTATAAGCATGTCACACGAACGCACCTGTGTGCCCGAGCCTCAAAATGTAAAGCTTTCCTTGGAAAGCTTCCCCGGAACGACTGCTTATTGATAGAGCAGCTCTGGTTCCCAGTTCGTTTAATACATCCTGTCTGAGCGGGTTTTATTACTGAATGTTACCCAGGTTCCGATAACAAGGAGACGCCGTGTCCTCCCGGGTGAACTCACTCCCTGTCCCAGAAATATAGCGTGACTCTCCTCCCCGCTGCGGTTGTAAAAGTGGAAACCCGGCACCGCCCTCCTGCACCTGCGCTCCCGCCCCGCGGCAGCGGCGACGAGCCTGGCTGGGAGGGCTGCCCGGGGCACGAAGTGCGTGCGGCCGCCGGGCGGCGGGTCACGCAACCCCGCGGCCCCGCCCCCGCTGCCTGCGCTCGCCGCTTCCGCGCTAACCCGGGCTTCCTGGCGGGCCCTGCGTCCGCCTCGCGTGCCGGCCCGGCCGCCTAATCCCGTGAGGAATCCCTGATTCCGCCCGGCCCCCGCCGCCAACTTAAGCCCGAGCGGCTAATGCCCTCATTTTAACCCCGAAAAGTACCCAGCTCCGCTGCTGTAAGGCAAAGAGCTCGGGCGGCGGGACGAGGGCGAAGGGGAACGCGGTCAAGGAGTCACGAGTCGGCTCCGCGGACCGTTCTCGGCTTCCTGAGCGGCCCCGACGCTTGCTCGCCGCCTGCCTTGCAACCACAGCGGCCTGGAGGCCTTGCACCCTCCCGGTGTTGTGCCCCGGGAAGAGGGTCCCGCGCCCTCCACCCCTAGTACCCCACCGCAGCCCTTTCTGCCGGGAACTCAGGGCGCACGGGAGTCAAGTGGCGCTGCCAGGCGACTGACCCGGTTGACCGGCGCCTTCCCCACACTAAGGGGGTTGGCAGCTGTGTGTTAGGGGGTGGTGAGAGAAGGGCCCTCCGAGGCTGAAAAGAGCGAAGGCTACCGCCTGGGAGGTCAAGTTATTTGTTGACGTCCGGGGGCCGTCTTCCTGCAGCCGGAGAACGCCGGCGGCGTGGTGACGGGCAGGCTGGGCCTCCGAGCGGCGGTGGGGCGCGTCCGCACGCAGGCTCCGGGGTGGGCGCAGCCCCGGCGCCTCTCACGCTACGCCGCGTGCAGGCGAAGCAGCGCGTGTCGTGACGAGCGGCGATGAGCTCAGGCAGTTACCACAGCGTCGGGCTGGGAAGTGCAGCCTGTCACGCAGCCCGGCCTCGGCTGCGCGCCCGCCCTGCCTCGGCGGCCTGGCCGCACCGCCCCTCACGCCAGCTCCGGCAGAGGGAGCTGAGGGTGAATCAGCCCCTTCTAGGGGACGGGGAGCCAGAGAAGAACATCGTGGAGAATGCAGCTTGCACACTTAGGGGGCTGGATTCCTCGATCAAACCGGTTTGCGAGGCACACACTGATAATGACCTCTGTGAATCACTTGTTCTATACTTTGCCCAGTAGGTAACTGTCTAAAAACCACTGTAACACGGGAACTCAAAGGTCAGTAAAATGTGCCTTTAAGTTGCTTACATTACTTTGTTCAACAGGCAGTGCACACGGCTTGCATATGCATGCATTGGAATACACATTTAATTTATACAGTCAAGTCTGGAGGCATGGTCTGGCAAGAGCGATAATTGTGGATTCAGTACGAGAGTCAGAGTACAAACAGTATGATTACCTAAAAGGACAAATGAACTGAAAAAAAATTGCGACCATGACACGAGGAAGCCATTACATTCATCATTTCATGGTTTTGAACATCTTGTACCAACTCAGCTACAACACACAGCGGAAACTTATAATTAGACACAGAAATCGCCAAGTATTTAGTTGCACCAGGCAAACATTAAAAAAAAAACAACAAAAAAGGCCTTATGTTATAGACACATGATTAACATCCATACTTAAGAGAGAAGTGATCTTTAAATTTTTTTGTATTTCGGTCATTTCCTCAGTATACATGTGACTCGCTGGTAGGTATGTCTCTATGAAACAATTAGGATTAATCACCATGTGCAGAAAAATTTTAAATGTTTGTCATGACAATTTTTTTTAACATATTGTAATGTTCATATGCTGCAAGTTCAGTGAGGAAGTAGGGACTCGAGCCTAAGTGCTTCCCAAAGGGCATCAAGTGAATGTTTTGAATGAAGAAAGGAATGAGTGAATGAATGAATGTGTACTCAATCCTCTGAGGGTTAGAGCCCTACACTAAAGTATCTTGAGTGAGTAATACAGCCCTGCCATTGACTCATGTGTGATCCTGGTTTGATGAAAATAATGCTTATAGCATACCTGTTTCACCAGATGTGTGGGGAGGACTATACCTTACTCACCAAAGGTGCTTTGAAATCTTTGGTGGAAGGTGATACATTCAATTATAAATAATACACTGTGATTATGCAACCCCATATATAAAATTACAAAGTAAAAAGTAATGTTTATAAGCATCTTTGCCACCAACTTTTTGTTTGTACTTAGTCTATCAAGCGGGCTTCCCTGTTCTGACAGTCAAGAAGAATCTGCTTGCATTGCTGGAGAACTGGGTTCGATCGCGGGGTCCAGAAGATCCCCTGGAGAAGGGAATGGCAACCCACTCCAGTATTCTTGCCAGGAGAATTCCATGAACAGAGGAACCTGGTGGGCTTCAGTCCATGGATTCACAAAGAGTCAGACATGACTGGGCGACTAACACTTTCACACATTTCACAGTCTTATCAAGCACTGAACTATATATAGGCTGCATCCTTATATAAAATGTTTGGCTTGTAGACATTTTATTGTTGGTAATGTTCAAGAGATGTTTTAAATAATTGGTATTTGAGTAGTATTTGTGGTGATGTTATTTTATAAGCGAGTTGAGACCTCTGGCCTATGACGTGCCTAAGAGAAAACTAATTTTGATGACTTTCTAATTTGATCTGTGGAATCTTGAAAGCAAGATAACTCTTGCTTCCTAATGCTCAGTGACTGAATGTTTAGGATTTGAGATATATTTAATCAACATATTAAGGGACCTACTGTGTTTCAGGTATGGCTCTAGGTGTTGGGGACAGAGCAGTAACCAATTTTTAAATGTTTTTGCCTCTGTTTAAATGCAGACCACCTTAGGAATAGGAATATAATATGTACATCTTTGTGTACATGTAAAACCTGCTCCTCATCTCAACTTTTAGAAGAAATCTCCTGAGAGGAAAGGAGTCACCATAAAATGGTAAATAGTTTTAAGTTGAATCAGAAGGCAGATACCATACTTAAACAACCTCTCCTATTTAGAGATTCATAAGACAGAACCACCCAGGACTGCCTGTTTTCCATTATTCTTCATATCAAATTTGACTTCATCTTTCTCAGTGCTCTCATCTATGATTGGAAGGCTCTGATACCCTTTCTGCCAGGCCACCATATACATGTGCAGTTTGTTGACTGCATAATGGTGCCTGGCAGAGGAGGTGGGTAGGCTTTGAACTCCATCCTCTAACTTTACCTGCTAAGATACATGTCACCCACCTCAGGAAGTAGTGTTTTTTTTTAAAAATTTGAACAAAGTACCATAAGGCTCAGGGGCTCTCTGTTCTTCCGAGTTCTTAGGCACCTAGCTCTCATCTGCCCTTCGACATGTATTTTCTTACTATATTTAATAGCACTACTCTGTTATGAGTCTCCAGACAGGGAGCACTGGGGGATGGGAAGAAGCCATGGCTGAAGGAGAAATGAACCAACTCCTGTCAGCTTCCGTGTGTGCTGCATGCTAGCTCGCTTCAATCGTGACCGATTCTTTGCAACCTATGGACTGGAGCCCACCAGGCTCCCCTGTCCATAGGATTCTCCAGGAAAAAATACTGTAGTGGGTTGCCATGCCCTCCTCCAGGGAATCCTCTCAATCCAGGGATTGAACCCCTGTCTCCCGCATTGGCAGGCAGATTCTCTACCACTAGAGCCACCTAGGAAGCCCTGTCTGCTTCCAAGATGACCAATTAATATCTGGATCAATGACGATTAGCTGAGGCAGGAACGCTGTAGGAAATGTTTTGCAGCAAAACAGAAACAGTGCTGGAGAAACAACCTGACTTTTCCATTTTAGCAAACTGAAAGAACAGTCAACGTGCAACAGTTTGCTTAGTACTGCATTGCAACCCAAGGGCACAATGCCATCAGGCAACATGGCTCAACCTTTTGGCTGAGCTCATTTGTTGGATTTGATATCAGATGATTTGACATAGGCCATATGTCCTGCTGAACCCTGGGCACAGCCTTGCTATTAGCCTTTTCATTATCCGTTGCTAACTTCCCTGTCTGTTGACAGTACTTCACTGTTGCAAACAATGAATGGTAGAGACCACAGTCAAGATGTAGTGACCTGATTAGTCCAGACTCCTGCAGGGGAAGACGTGCAAATAGATAAGCCCCAACAGGACCTGAAGAACCTTGTGGTTTTGAAATCTTGGGTGGATGGGTCCCGCCCTGTATACGCCTTAAATCTTCTGGTACTTTGAAGGTATAATTATTGCTCAGCAACTCCTGGGATGAGTTAATTAGATCTTTGTATGGTTTGATTATAAAAAACTTACTAAAATGTGCAAATGTGTGCACAATGTAGATATATTTTTAAAACATGGAATTTTATGTTTTTAAAACACGTAAGAGCATAAAAATAATCCAACTGCATTAAAATCTTTTAAAATATAGTCTTTTTCTAATAATAGTTAAGCAGATAGTTTTGTATTAATAGTTTTAACATATAGAAATGTTAAAGCAAATGCAACATATTAAGGAATGTGATTACTCAGAGGAATACAATTTATCATTTCACATATCAAGTAAAAATTCCTAGGATATTTCTTAAATTATTTAACAATTATTTACAAAACCCTTTAGAGAGTATTGCTTTCAGTTTGAAACTATATAAGTTTCAAAGTGGGCAAACAGATAAAAGATTCTATAAACCTTATACCTACTGAAGATAAGAATAAAAGCAATTGTAGAACTTTACAGATAGAAGACACCTAGTAAATACAGTTTATTATTTTAAACTGATTAATATAATTCCTTACTTGAGACAATAAATGTAGCATGTAATATTGTTTCCTGTTTCAGGACAGAGACTGCTTCTTGTTGATATTTGCATCACTAGTATCACCCAATAAATGGTGATGATTGAATGAATCAATTAATGAATGAGTATGAGAGAAAACTCCTAAGAACCAACTTCAAGCACTTCAATCTAATCCCTAGGCCCTCCCAGTTTCTCTCTTGCTGAGTGTCTTCCCAGATTATTGATGCTTTACGTGAGCAATCAGGAAAGAGGAAGCAATCCAGATGGAAGGCTAGCTGTGGTCAGATGCCTCTGAAATGAACAAAGTATTTGCAGATGTTTCAACAAGTGGAGGGGTTGGGCTGAGTCTAGGCCACAGGAAACAACTTCCACACCTTGGGGCTACTACAATAAAGGTATCATCGCTCACTGGCACAGGATTTTGTTGGAAACTTGAAAAGGCACTGGGGTTGGAATGCTGCATGAATCCAGACTTGCCTCAGGAATGCCACAAGTGATCAGAATTAAGTATAGAAATTAATGTGATTTGTAAAAATAGCAGTAAGTTTCATGGCTATCTGGAAATCAAATCCTTTAATCACTTTAGACAAAACTAATGAAACTAGAAGAAACTATCATTGATTTTGAGAGTCTCCTTCTAAATTAGTTGGCCTTTGGCTTTTGGAGAGCAAAGTTCAAATTCCAGTTCCTGTCTGACAGGAAAATAAGTCAGACACAAAGTAGATAGATAGTCTTTTAGACTCCAAACTGAAACAGCAGGGCAGAAAGGAGATCTGAGTCTTGAAGAAACTTTGTTTTTGAAGTTGCAGAATTCAGTCACCTTCTGTGATATTTTTCACTGCCTTTTGAGGCAGTTCACTTTATTTTTAATTAAAAAAAATTTTTTTAGTGCCATCATTTTATTTTGTATCAGGGTATAGCCAATTAACAATGTGATTATTTCAGGTTTAAGGCTGTTCACTTTAGATTTATGATATTTGTCCTTGTTGGCAAATCTATTCAGATGTAAATAAGGAACTTTGTATTTTCTAATGGAAAAAATCTAAATTCTACTATGTTCAGTGCGTGTTCTCTTCCAGACCATGTTAAATTTCTAGCAGTGTAGTGGACAGTGGGGCACATGATTATAAGTACCAATTGCTTGATAAGATATTAATAAGATACAAAGCCACCTTAAAAAGCTCAGAACTAGATTCAGCCACTTACTGACTTTGTGCCCTGGTCACATTACTAGGGCTTCCCTGGTGGCTCAGAAGGTCAAGATTACTACCTGAGCCTATTTTCTCATCTCTCACATGATAACGATTGAGGAGGATGGTTTTGTTTTTGGCTTGGTGAGCAAGGAAGAGATTATTTTCTAAAACAATTATCTGAATGCTTGGCAACATTGGATTTGTCCCATAAAATCCTAAACTTTTAAAGTGAGAAGATTTTATAGTAGCATAGCTGTGGACATTTACTGATAGGGTTAAGATTTTTAGTACCCCAAATGAAAGTTTTTTGAAAAATTATAAAGAATAAAAGAAAATACTTGCACTATTACTAAAATTGGGATATTTGGAGGGTAGAGTAAAATTAATTAACCCCAACATTATTAAAGAATTGTACATATATTGCTATTCTAATTGAATTTGCTCTTTTAAAATATTGGGATTCAATATACACAGACTAGATGCTGGCAGCAAATCCTTTTATATATTTTTTTAAAACAAAATAGGTGTATTAGACTTGCTGCAACTCCCTCTTATAGAATTAGAGCAAAGAAGAAACTTAAGTATCATCAAGACATCAAATTCCTCATTTTATGGATGAGGAAATAAATTCCAAGAGGATAATTTATTTTTTTAATTATTGTTATTATTATTACAGGTGCTGTACAAGGCACCAATCTTGGTTTGGGGCATTCAACAGTGAACCAGACAGATGTGGCTTCTTGCCTTAAAACACACAGTTAATGGAGGAGCTAGAATCAGAAATGAGTCTGTGTATTTCTAATTAACACAACTTGCATTGGTCAAGTACTAGCTCTGGACCAGGCCCTAAGTATTTCACCTACATTAAGTCTTGAAATCTTCCCTAACTTTAGTAAGGAGGAACATGTCTTTCCACTCCTGATGTCTCCTTCTGTGTGGTGGGAGCTCAATAAATGTAATAATCCTGGCTCCTCTCTCGACATCTGAGTTAGGAAAGAGTAACAGCTCATGAGTAGCCCAGCACCTCCCCTTCTTTAGGACTGAGCTGTCCTGAAGGGAATGTTCTTTGCTCCTTTGGGCCCAAAGACCAATAGGGCAGAAGGAGGCCTTTTTCGGTCTTGTGAGCAGAAAGAGAAGTCTCATACCGGGGTTTTAAATGAGGTAGCTCTCTGTCAGATATCAGCCTTCTCATCAGTAAAATCTGTCAGTATGTACTCAAGAGAGAAGCATTTCATAAAAATGAGTAAGTAAGCAAGTGCATACTCTCATATTTATACCATCTCAAACCAACCAGGTTCTCTCCAGCATGCATATCTACGCCTTGTGCTCTGATCTCATCTGCCACAGCATCCAGGAAATAGTACCTTAAAATATTATCCATATAACCTTCCAGGATCATTTGGCCCAAACAGCAGAACACCTTGCACAGCAGCCTGGACCTGTTACAGACAGTACATTAAATTAACCATCATATCTTCTAAACAGATTTGGTCCAATTTCCTCAGTTTCTAAATTGTGAGGGTTTGTGGTTGGACTTTTGGGAGACAGAACGGTAAGATGATAGAAACATGGGATTTATAGAATTAGAAGACTAAGATTTGACTCTCACCTGGGTAACTCTAACTTTGAATCTCTGTTTTTCCTCTAGATAACAACACAGATTGTCTTACTGAGCTCACCTGATTGTTTGAAGCCCAAAGAGGAAAAGGAATGTGTAAGTGCTTTATAAACTGTAAAGAACTCTAAAAACGTTAGTTGTTTTATAGGCTTAAAGGGCAATCTTTTAAATCATAGTTCTTATTTTTCCTATGGATTTTAAGCTTTACTTTATACAAAGGTGGTTGTAAGGTTTGGTGATTCATAGTGCACTAGATGGTTATTATTCAAAGGCTGAAAACCATGCTACTAAGCTCTCCCATCTTCCAACCAAGATTATTCACTTAATTAATGTAATCAACAAATAAAAACCTCTCTTGCATTGCTGTCTATTTTAAACCATTAGTCTTCTGTATTACATAATGCTTCTCTCAGTGACTTCCTTTGAATTTTGAGCAGATTTGTAAAATCCTTGCACAGTAGGAAGGAGCAGTGGTACACATAAGAACTGGAGTGGAGTTGGGGAAGGATAAAAGAAAGGCTGCAAGGAGGTGAAAGACAGAGAAGGGTCTGGGCTGTACATTTCAACTAAAAGTACTGATAAGGAAACAGGAGGGGGCAGAAAGTCACCAGGAACAAGGGAACATGGGTTCCAAGTAGCACCTTTAACACAAATTGTTTAAAGGTTTGCTCCTTCTGATCAGTCTACCAAATCTCAACCTGAAAGTCAGAAGAAATGGATTCCAGTCCTGCCTCTCAGACCATCTGTGTGACATTGGGTATGTAATTTTGCCTCCTGGGATCTCATTTTTCATAATCTACAAAATGAAAGTTTTAGACAAATATTCTCTAAAACCATTTCCACAACAAATATTCTGTAATTTTAGCAGAGAGCCCATGAATTCCCTCCTCTTTCAACATTTAAGTCTTATCTTACTCAGGGGAAAAATTATCTTAGAAATGTGGTAAGTAGTTGGGATATATGTGTGTGTGTGTAGAGGCTAATGGTAAAGTTACATCACAACATCATAAACCAGAGAGAAGCATTTCATAAAAAATGAAAACAAAGAGTAATTAAGCAACTGTACACTATCATATTTGAACCATTTCTTGTATAAGCAAAGGAACTTCCCAAGAAGTTGTTCCAGTTATAATTATATTCTGATATGTTCGCAGTCCATTTCAAAAACTGTTGAGCATTACAAACACTACTTGCAATATTAATGAGTACACACCAGCCTAAAAGCATAGTCTTCTTGACATTGCTTTAAGTCACCAAGAGAACAAATAAAATATGTACAATAGTTGTTAAATCCTCAAAACAACGCATTTTCTTCTTAACTGTGGAGGACAGACTCTCCATGTTTTTCTGTGTGGTGATAATTCTGTTCACTGCGTAAGTGGTAGTGGTGGTGTTTTAAGTGCTAAGTCGTATCTGACTCATTGTGACCCTATGGACTGTAGCCCGTCAAACTCCTTTGTCCATAAGATTTCCCAGGCAGGAATATTGGAGTGGGTTGCAATTTCCCTCTCCAGGGAATCTTCCTGACCCAGGGATCAAACCTGTGTTTCCTGCTTGACAAGCGGATTCTTTACCACTGAGCCACCTGGGAAACCCTCACTGCAAAAGCAGGTTTAAGCAAAAGGAATAGTATAAAAAGTCCAGCTATATGACCTCAGGCATTAAAAACAAAATGGTTTGGGGAGGGGATTCACTGAATCAGTATTAATCTTTATGAAAATCTGGTGGAATCAAAGGTATTCCTGTGTCTTTCATATATTTCAATAAACAGTTAATGTCTTTGACATTATATTTGTCTATTATAAAATGCCAGGGCTTCCCCAGTAGCTTAATGGTAAAAGAATTTGCCTACAATGCAGGAGACATGGGTTCAATCCCTGGGTTGGGAAGCTCCCCTAGAGAAGGAAATGGCAACCCACACCAGTATTCTTGCCTGGGAAATCCCATGGATAGAGGAGCCTGGCAGTCTACAGTCTATGGGGTCGCAAAGAATTGGACACAACTTAGCATGCACATACATACACGCACACAGTGAATAACATCTACCTATATCACTTTGCTGGAGAAGGCAATGGCACCCCACGCCAGTACTCTTGCCTGGAAAATCCCATGGACGGAGAAGCCTGGAAGGCTGCAGTCCATGGGGTCGCTGAGGGTTGGACACAACTGAGCGACTTCACTTTCACTTTTCACTTTCATGCATTGGAGAAGGAAATGGCAACCCACTCCAGTGTTCTTGCATGGAGAATCCCAGGGATGGGGGAGCCTGGTGGGCTGCCATCTATGGGGTCGCACAGAGTCGAACACGACTGAAGTGACTTAGCAGCAGCAGCATATCACTTTGCAAATGTGCAAGGATATCCGATAAATTTCTAGACTTACTTGAAATTACTCGGTCAAGGATATACATTTGTGATTTTAGCAGATATTGCTGGAGACTTTTACATTGCCACTTCCCTACTCCACTCCCTAAGAAGTTGAAAATTGTTGCAGTGTAATGACAGAAGTTACTTACTGACAATGGCAATGCTTGTTCTCCATGTTAACAGTATAGAGGCAGAAAAAATAGAAGCATCACACCCCCTCAGCTTCTTTTGGTCAGTATTTCTGATTTATGAAGGAGAGAATCCATTTGACCAGGCTTATCATGTCCAGCCAAGCCTCAAGGTCTCCCAGAGTCACTAGCCTAGGGTTGTTTACCAGCCTTGGGTCACATGCTCAACTAGAATTCAGTCTTGTGGCTTAGGGTCAGCCTGATGAGCCTGGGGCTGCCTCTCCAGCAGGGGTTGTGGACAGAACAGGCTCTCTTCAGAAGGAACCTCAGCAGGCAGATACTGGAATTAGGACATCTACAGGGTGACTGTAATTCCAGTTTTCCCATGAGGGTCCCAAGTTAGGTCTATGGTTTGGCATCATTACCAACAGTTTTCTCTTCCATGGTTAAAAATGCCCCAGTTTGTACTATAACTTACTAATATTGAATAAAGTTGGGCAGTGCTGTTCATATTATGTTGAAAGGAGCCTGGGGTTTGTAAAGGTGCCTGGGGAGAGAGTGTAAGAGGGAAAGGGAGATACCAAGCAGGTGGGACTAGGGCCCCATTGCCACTGTTTAATGTGACTGGGAATTTAAACTTGTAATAAATAAGCATATTTTTATCTAATAGGAGTTAGACGGTTCTCAAAACTTAAATCATTTGTCCTGTCTCTCCTGACACATGTGTGCCACTGGGCATTTTCTCCACCAGAATAGACCCTTGAAAACCTTTCAAGGCAGTAATCCCTTGACCTCTGCAGATATAATATCTGCACTTACCTAGTGATTTGACAGTGCAGATGGGGCCCGGCCTTAAACTAATGGGCCACTCGTGGCTTTTAACAGGAGCTTCCTTAGCAGTACTTTCACCCCACGCGGAGTCAGAACACGGAGTCTGGTCTAGGTGAGAGAACGGGCACAAGTGACACTCTGAGTTCAGTTCAAAGATGCTACACTTTGATTTACTTCCAAAGCAGCATGTAAGCAGTGCAAAGGATAGACATGAGGTAAGGCAGATGCAGCTGTCCAGTGCCTCCTTTGTTTTTCACAGAGTCATCACAAATTTGTTCGTCTTGGCAGCCTGAAGAGACTGAGATGTCTGGGAGGTCAGGGGAGCCCAGAAGTGTGGGCTCAATATCTTTCATACCTCCAGACACGTTAGCAACCAGAAATAATTTATGCTACCATATAAGGCAAAAATGTAGTTACTCAGTAAGCCATTTCATGCAGGCTAATGTCCAGATTCCAGACCTTGAAATGCTTGCTGTGCCCAGCCTGGGGCAGTTGCTCCTTATCTACACCTGGGCGGCAGGGTGTAGGAGTTTTCCACTTATTTTGTAGGCAGGCCCGGCCTTGGTCTACCACAAACATATTTAGCCTTTAAGTTCTCAAACAAACTCTTGGCCTTCTCCTGAATTAACACAGGCTAAAGGACATCTGTGTTGATTCTGATCATCTATCTCTGTGGGCAAGGCTTTCCATTTTGTTAATCACCGTGCCTCATCTCTTGCTGATTACCCTTGATTGCAAAAGCCCAGTTCTTCAATTGCTGCCTGATTCTCTTTGTCCTTCAGAACTATTCCTTCTGGGAAACAACTCATCCCTTACACACATGCAACTCTCATCATTTTCTCCTCATTTAAAATGTTTATTCTCTCTACTTTGGTTTCCATCACAGCCATATGCATCTTCTTACCAGCTATTCCAACAGTCCCATGGTCTTTGTACTCTCTGGACAAAACAGAGTCAAGAGGTTTCATAAAGTACCCCCACATCTATGCACGATCACAGCAAACATGGCAGTGACTAAAAAATGGCCACTGAAAACTGATAATATCATTAGTCTGTACCATGCTGGACAGATGAAATTTTGCTATGGAGCATAGTTTTGTTTAAATCTATGAAAGTACATTGGTTTAAGCTTCTTAAATAAAGTAGTTTCCTTTCCTCTTTCTCCTTGTTTCACTTCTTTCTTCCTTTTCTCAACCTCTCAACCAAAGATAGCTTACGATCTTTTGTGGAGTCCAAAGAAGCTGATTATGGCTTGAAGGATGGAAAGAAAATGAGTAAAATGGCCAGTGAAAACAGGGAGGCTGCAAAAATAAAAAGGGAAGAAGGGTGGAGTAGATCACTGCTAACTTGGATCTCCTACATGTCCATAAAGTTAGAATTTAATTTGTATCAGTTTGCAAAAACAAACACAGGTCCAGCTCCACCCTGCCAGCCCCTCCCAACAGGGAAAGATTATATTATAGAAGGAATTATACTAAGAGAAGATTATATTTTCCACACACCAGTATTAGGCTTGGCTTTCTGACTTGCTTTGACTAAGGAAATATGAGTAGAAGGGACACGTGACTTTTAAAAGAGATTGCATAGTTCTGCCATTGCTTTCGGAGAAGGCAGTGGCAACCCACTCCGGTACTCTTGCCTGGAAAATCCCATGGGCAGAGGAGCCTAGTATGCTACAGTCCATGGGGTCGCTAAGAGTCGGACACGACTAAGTGACTTCACTTTCATTTTTCACTTTCATGCATTGGAGAAGGCAATGGCAACCCACTCCAGTGTTCTTGCCTGGAGAATCCCAGGGATGGGGGAGCCTGGTGGGCTGCCGTCTATGGGGGTCACACAGAGTTGGACACGACTGAAGCGACTTAGCAGCAGCAGCCATTGCTTTTTTCTCTGCTCTAAAATGACCAGTGTGTCACAGGTAGTGATTACTCCTTCAGTCCAAGTCCCAAAATAAAAGTGACATGGAATAGAACATGAATGAGAAATTAAATCAAAAAACAACTTTTGTTGTTGTAAACCACTAGACTATCGGGATTTCATGTTATTGCAGCATAATACCTTGACCTAATTGAAGAGACATTCATTCCAGAAGGCAGAGAGAACAGAAGTCGGGATGTGTGGGAGGGGTAATACAAGTCAAGGAGATTGTGGCACAACGAGACAGGAGATTAAGGTGCCAGTCAGACATCAGGTAAACCTCCAATGAGAACAATATAGGCTCTGACAGGAAGATCCAGGATCAGTTCAGTTCAGTTCAGTCGCTCAGTTGTGTCCAACTCTTTGTTACCCCATGGACCGCAGCATGCCAAGCTTCCCTGTCCACCACCAACTCCCAGAGTTTACTCAAACTCATGTCCATTGAGTTGGTGATACCATCCAACCATCTCATCCTCTGTCATCCCCTTCTCCTCCTACCTTCAATCTTTCCCAGCATTAGGGTCTTTTCAAATGAGTCAGTTCTTCACATCAGGTGGCCAAAGTATTGGAGTTTCAGCTTCAGCATCAGTCCTTCCAGTGAATATTCAGGACTGATTTCCTTTAGGATGGACTGGTTGGATCTCCTTGCAGTCCAAGGGACTCTCAAGAGTCTTCTCCAACACCACAGTTCAAACGCATCAATTCTTCGGCGCTCAGCTTTGTAGTCCAAATCTCACATCCATACATGATTACTGGAAAAACCATAGCCTTGACTAGATGGATCTTCGTTGGCAAAGTAATGTCTCTGCTTTTTAATATGTTGTCTAGGTTGGTCATAACTTTTCTTCCAAGGAGTAAGTGATCAATCCAGAATCAGAGGAACCAAATGGAGCAAACCTGTACAATGACTTTCTTTCAGGAGATAGGAGGAGAGAAAAAGGACATAAAATTTAGAATATACTGAATAACAAAAATAACGTATGCTTACTTGTCTACAGGGTAGAAATGAAATAGATTTGAGGGATAGGACTAAGTGAAACTCCAAGCCTTTTCTTTCCTCTGGGCCAAGTTTGACTGCCTGTGGTATGATTGAAAGCCCCAGATGAAATTCTTAATGTATCCCACAAAAATCTCTATGAAGAAGGGCCATTTCAGAGAGAAAATGGGAGCTGCAGTAGGTCAGGTTCAGCCTACTGCCTGGGCCCAGTTCCTGTGGTTAGATACAAACTATGGAGGTTGCAGGTCCCAGGCCCTGGATTGGTGTACAGCTCATGGGGAGGTGCATTTTAGGGCAGTTTTTTACTTTCCTATATTCTTCATTTCATATGGGTTTCAGATCCAATTGATCTTGAAAGCCAGGATTCTAATTTCTCTCAGGAGCTGAGAGAAGTTGTATTTAGAGATAGGTTTTTCCCACACATTGAGGATTATTGTATGCAATCATCATTGTGTTGCAGGAAAGAGCCAATTCTAACTCCATGATAGATGGTTTCTTTGACTTTAACCTTTGTTTTTCATTGCTTTTGTTATTGTAATCATACATAATGACCTGCCTCATGGAATCATGCCCCACTTCCTGCAGAGATTAACACATCCCCTCTCTGAAGTTGGCCATTCCAGGAAACATTTGCAAGACAACAGTCTTTAAACTGCCCCTTCTCTGTCCTATAAAAGAACCTGGCATCTAGATCTCACAAGATGGTTGTTTTGAGACATTAATCTGCCATCTTCTTGGTCAGCCACCTCTCCAAATAAAATTGTATTCCTTGGTTCAACACTTCAGTCAGTTCAGTCACTCAGTCATGTCCAGCTCTTTGAGACCCCATGGACCACAGCACACCAAGCTTCCCTGTCCATCACTAACTCCCCAGAGCTTGCTCAGACTCTTGTTCATTGAGTCAGTGAGACCATCCAACCATCTCATCCTGTCATCCCCTTCTCCTCCTGCCTTCAGTCTTTCCCAGCATCAGGGTCTTTTCAAATGAGTTAGTTCTTCACATCAGGTGGCCAAAGTATTGGAGCTTCTGCTTCATAATCAGTCCTTCCAATGAATATTCAGGACTGATTTCCTTTAGTATGGACTGGTTGGATCTCCTTGCAGTTGAAGGAACTCTCAGAGTCTTCTCCAACACCACAGTTCAAAAGCATCAATTCTTCAGTGCTCAGCTTTCTTTATAATCCAACTTTCACATCTGTACATGACTACTGGAAAAACCATAGCTTTGACTAGATGAACCTTTGTTGGCAAAAGAATGTCTCTGCTTTTTAATATGTTGTCTAGGTTTGTCATAGTTTTTCTTCCAAGGACTAAGAGTCTTTTAATTTCATGGCTGCAGTCACCATCTGTAGTGATTTTGGAGCCCCCAAAAATAAAATCTGTCACTGTTTCCATTGTTTCCCCATCTATTTGCCATAAAGTGATGGGACCAGATGCCATGCTCTTAGTGTTTTGAATGTTGAGTTTTAACCCAGCTCTTTCACTCTTCTCTTTCACTTTCATCAAGAGGCTCTTTAGTTCCTCTTTGCTTTCTGACATAAGGGTGGTGTCATGTGCCTATCTGAAGTTTTGATATTTCTCCTCATAATCTTGATTCCAGCTTGTGCTTCCTCCAGCCCAGCATTTCTCATGATATACTCTGCTTATAAGTTAAATAAGCAAGGTGACAATATGCAGTCTTGACATACTCCTTTACCAATTTGGAACCAGTCCATTGTTCCATGTCCAATTCTAACTGTTGCTTCTTGACCTGCATACAGATTTCTCAGGAGGTAGGTAAGGTGGTCTGGTATTCTCATCTCTTGAAAATTTTTCCACAGTTTGTTGTGATCCACACAGTCAAAGGCTTTAGCATAGTCAATGAAGCAGAAGTAGATATCTTTCTGGAATTCTCTTGCTTTTTCTATGATCCAACAAATGTTGGCAGTTTGATCTCTGGTTCCTCTGCCTTTTCTAAATCCAGCTTGAACATCTGGAAGTTCTCAGTTCACGTACTATTGAAACCTAACTTGGAGAATTTTGAACATTACTTTGCTAGCATGTGAGATGAGTGCAATTGTACGGTAGTTTGGACATTCTTTGACATTGCCTTTCTTTGGGATTGGAATGAAAACTGACCTTTTCCAGTCCCGTGGCCACTGCTGAGTTTTCCAAATTTGCTAGCATATTGAGTGCAGCACTTTTATAGCATCATCTTTTAGGATGCCTCAACGCCTAGCCCTTAGGTTAATTGGTCTGTCTTGCAGCAACCAGACCAAACTTGGAATCAATAACAATTGTTTTATGAGTGTTGTCAACATTGTTGCTGAGATAGATAACTCCTGCCTGTACCATGTACAGAGTATGAGGTCACAGTCATACATACAGCCTAGCTCTCTGGGATGCAGGAGGGCAGTATGGTTCTCAGAGCATCAGCATCCCCTGGAAACTTGTTGAAATGCTAATTCTTGGGCCTCATCCAACAGCTACTGAATTTAAGATTCTGGAAGTGGGGCTCAGTGATCTGTACTTTAATAAGCCCTCCAGGGATTTGATGCACACTTAAATTTGAGAGGAGAAGGCAATGGCACCCCACTCCAGCACTCTTGCCTGGAAAATCCCATGGACAGAGGAGCCTGGTGGGCTGCAGTCCATGGGGTCGCTAAGAGTCAGACAAGACTCAGCGACTTCACTTTCACTTTTCACTTTCATGCATTGGAGAGGGAAATGGCAACTCACTCCAGTGTTCTTGCCTGGAGAATCTCAGGGACGGGGGAGCCTCGTGGGCTGCCGTCTATGGGGTCACACTGAGTCGGACACGACTGAAGCGACTTAGCAGTAGCAGTAGCAGTAAATTTGAGAACCACTGCCTTAGTGGAATCAGTCTGAATAACAAGCATGTAGTCTTTTTCTCAAGGCACATCTTAATGGTCCCAGGCTAACACTCGGATCAATGCCACACCCTCCTCTGATTTTATTAAATGATCATCCATTCCAGGTTGCCAGCAGGCCTCACTATCTTCATGCATCTCAAAGTGGAGGAGGTGATGGGTAGGGCTCAGGCCTTCTTATAGTGTTGTACTGAGCACCTTAGCTAGCATCTCTTGGGCCTGTCCAGCTTGGATCTAGGTCGGCTTTGGGAGACATAGACAAATATAACTTTCATTGATTTCTTGTCTCCTTTTGCATAATGTCCACATTAGACTAAAGAGGCCACTGATGAAATCTACACTCTGAGGTCAATATTATCTCCATTTCCACACAAGAAAACAGGTCTGTGGAAACTTTAATAACTTGCCACAACCATAAGGTTAGTAAATGATGGAGTTGGGTTTTAAATCTAGTCAAACATCAGAATCCACTGGTAAATTGTTTGGAACATTCCCAGGTGCATACTTTAAGAATCCTGCTCTGAAAAATACTATGTACACTGATTTAACAGCAAATGTCAAAAGTGCCCTACTCTTGCATTAACCTGTTGTCACCAGTCATTTGCTTTCCAAAATAAGGCAATTGACTCAAACATTAATAAATGAAGATATATTGATAATTCTAACTTCAGTATAGATGTATTGTTATTTCTCTTAAACTATTTGCTCAGTAAAATTTCTGCCAAACTTAAGGGCAAGAGATGTTGACTTCTACTGAACTTCAAGCTTTACACAGCTCCCCTGGGATATCTAATAGGCCACTCACACTGAACATGTACAAACAGAACTCTTCATTCCTCTTCCACAAACACTTCCTTCCCTGATCCTTCCTATCTCAGTAAATACACCATAGTAGTGGTCATTTTTCATTCCACTCAAGCTCAAGTGTCATTTTTCATTCCACCCTTTCCCATATATGTCTACCTCATCAGCATGTTCTGGGAAGTTCTACTTCAAAATGTATTCTAAATCTATATACTTTTCCGTTGCTACTGCTACCATCTTGTCCAAGCCATCACCATCTCTTGCCTGGATTACTGCATTCATCTCCCAGACTTCCTGTTTTCACCATCCTACCTCCTAAAATCTGCTTTCCACACATATTCTGTGTAAGCTTTAAGTACACTGGCTTTTGTCACTCTCAAGTGTAAATCTTCCAGAGGTCCCCCATGGCATTCAAAATGGAATCCAAATTCCTTCCCATGGCTCTGAAAGGCCTCACAGGATCCAGCCCCTGATGATTCCCTGACCTCATCTCCTCCATGCTCACCCTTGCTCACCTTCCTCTGCCCCTCTGGCTACCTTTCTGTTCTTTAGCAGGGCTGTCTCTGTGGCTCATTGCTGCCACAGGGCAGTGATGCTGTTCCCTCTATCTGCAAACTTCTTTCTTGGGATCTTCACTTGACTATCCAAGATACCAGCTTTCAATTCTCAGAGCAAATGTCAATTCCTAAGAAAAACCTTCTGTAACCACCCTATCTGAAGCAATGCATCTCTACCCCATCACAGTACCCAGTTATTGCCTTCACAGAGATTCAGAACATGCACCTCCAAACACACTGCTTTGGCGTATTTATTATTTTGAGCTGAAGACAATTGAGAAACAGCAGATGCAGCAAGGGTTCTCTGCTCTTCACCCTTTCTACCTAAAAGCATGGCATAAATTTCCAGTGAAAAAGATCTCACCCTGGTATCAAGAAAAATAAAACATTCTTATCTGGAGATGAATTGATACCAAGATGAATCTGCACAAATAAATCTTATTATAATAACCTTTCCCTTCCATTAGGTCCTCTCATATTTTTCCTAGTCACATTTTCACAATTTACTACCTCTAGAAACCTAAACCCTTTCCTTTTCTAGTTACTTTTCCACAATTTATCACTCTTTGTTAAAATGGTGTATAAGCCCCCATGTCTCACTGCTTCTTTACGGTTTTACCTCTTTCCTCTTTAAAGCCCCCATACCATATAAAAATATGAACATCAGATAAAATGTGTATGTTTTTCTGCGCTTAATCTGTCATTTGTCAGACAGGTCCAAGCTACAGATCGTAAGACAGTAGAGGAAGAGTTTTTCCTCCTCTATCATTGCACTTACCTACCAAAATCTATATTGTTTATCCTGGAGTTGGTGATGGACAGGGAGGCCTGGGCATGCTGCAGTCTATGGGGTTGCAAAGAGTCGGATACCACTGAGCGATTGAACTGAACTGAGCTGATGTTTTGTTCAATGTCATCCCCACTAAAATGAAAGCTCAG
Organism: Bos indicus x Bos taurus; assembly: GCF_003369695.1. NCBI lineage: Eukaryota > Metazoa > Chordata > Mammalia > Artiodactyla > Bovidae > Bos > Bos indicus x Bos taurus. The sequence goes on from NC_040076.1 coordinate 110,243,704, forward strand.
TGAAGGTAGGAAATTGTTTGTTCTGTTTACTATCATATCTATAGGCTTGGCACATAGTCATGCTCCATAAATGAATCTCTACAGAGGGGATATAGTTTAAGTCCCAAGGAGAGTGAGATATTTGAGAGAGAATATTGAAGGGAAAGTCCCACTAACTGGCCACCACTGATAGAACTGTTTGTTTCTGGTCCTGAGCACAAGCTACTACCCTAATAGAGCATTTACTAAATGCTCAGGCAACAGATCTAGTTTAAAGAGAGAAGAAGACAACTATGAAGATTTGAAGGAGGACAAAGTAAATGGCCAGGAAAGAGCATTGTAAGGCACACAGTAAGAAGTCTAAAAGTAGAAAAAATACCAAAGAACAAAAGCTTAATTTTAAAAAGCAGTTTTAGCAAAGAATCCTAGGGAGAGAAAAGGGATGGAGCAGCAGGGGGATACCATCAGGGAGAGAAAGCAGGAAAAAAGAGAAAGACAAACACAGAGAGGGGATGGAGAGAAATTAGATAGTAAGCCATATTCTGTTCAACAGTGAATTCAGACTAACTCAAGTTTGAAGCAGGGACATTTGCTGGGTTGACAGTGATAACAACCCTCCACCAATAATAGTGGGTTTGCCCAGGTTTATCACAGTTTCTGATGGCCCATGATGGCCTTTTCAGGTTTCATGTGCCTCCTGACCCTTCCCATGAAGAGCCTGCTGTGGTTGATCTGAGGTGCCGCTACTAGAATGGCAAATTAATAGAAATTTATGTAGTGTGTGCTACTACAGTGATGCATCTTCTCTGGCAATTGCTAGTTTATTAGCCATGAAGTACCTATAAAATGTTTGTGTAGGGAAGTATCAAAGCAGAAAACAAAGTGATTAAAAAAAATTTTTTTTTTTAATTTATTTGGCTGTACCAGTCTTAGTTACAGCACACAGGGTCTTCAGTCTTCATTGCAGCATCTTTTTTTTTTAGTTGCAGGATGCAGAATTTAGCATGTGGGATCTAGTTCCCTAGGCAGGGATTCCAGGGATTGAACTCAGGCCACCTGCATTTGAACCTCAGAATCTTAGCCACTGGGCCACCAGGGAAGTCTGAAATGATTTTTTAAAACATGAACTTTTGTTCATGTTTGAAAATGTATAAGGTGATACAGACATAGACACACACACATATATGGAGAGAGCTTCATGAACTTACATAGAGACTGTTCTAAATAATCATTTCTGCTTTAAGCTAATATTATAGGAAATTTTTGTGTTTCTTTTTAAAAATTGGTTTTTAGAAAAGGAATGTCACAAAGGAAATTATAAATGGAAAATTGTGCAAAAATAAATTTGATGATAAGTTCTCCCCTTGTCAAAATAGGCCTGGGATAAAAGGAAATGAATTTGAAGAGATTTTAAATTGCATCATCTCTTTCTTTCTAATCCATTTTCATATCATTTGATGTCACTAATGTCACTATATTATTAGTGTAGTGGAATTAGTATCAAACAGCCCTATATTTGCATTCCAACTCTAGTAGACCCTTGCTGGGTGAGTCACATAATCTCTCTGAGCCAAGTTTTTTCCATCTATAAAATGGTGACCATAGGATTGGTAAGGATGATGTAAGATAATATGTATAAAACATCTGGCACAAAGTAGTGTGCTATGCACAGCCCTAGTGATTATTACTAATTACATTCATATGACAAATGTTTATCATGTGCCTTTGGTAAGGTAGGCATTGTTCTAGGTGCTAGGGATAGATATCAGGGCTACCTGTGGGATTTTACACAGATCATATACAAAGCAAATCCAAAGACCATCATTCAAAAGAATACTGTACCTGTGAGCTAGGAGCATACAATCTTGGGAGCCATACTTTGTTATTCTAACAGTGGAAAATGGGTAAATCTTACACTCTCATGAAAGGAATAATATTTATTATTATGGCTTTACATTTTATAAAATCCCTCTCATTCGTTCACCCTAAGAGTAGCTATTTAGTAAACCAATAAGTGCTGTTTCAGTTCAGTTCAGTCACTTAGTCGTGTCCGACTCTTTGCGACCCCATGAATCGCAGCACGCCAGGCCTCCCTGTCCATCACCAACTCCTGGAGTTCACCCAGACTCACGTCCATCGAGTTGGTGATGCCATCCAGCCATCTCATCCTCTGGCATCCCCTTCTCCTCTTGCCCCCAATCCCTCCCAGCATCAGAGTCTTTTCCAATGAGTCAACTCTTCGCATGAGGTGGCCAAAGGACTGGAGTTTCAGCCTCAGCATCATTCTTTCCAAAGAACACCCAAGGCTGATCTCCTTCAGAATGGACTGGTTGGATCTCCTTGCAGTCCAAGGGACTCTCAAGAGTCTTCTCCAACACCACAGTTCAAAAGCATCAATTCTCTGGAGCTCAGCCTTCTTCACAGTCCAACTCTCACATCCATACATGACCACAGGAAAAACCATAGCCTTGACTAGACGAACCTTTGTTGGCAAAGTAATGTCTCTGCTTTTGAATATGCTATCTAGGTTGGTCATAACTTTCCTTCCAAGGAGTAAGCGTCTTTTAATTTCATGGCTGCAGTCACCATCTGCAGTGATTTTGGAGCCCAAAAAAATAAAATCTGACACTGTTTTCACTGGTTCCCCATCATTTCCCATGAAGTGATGGGATCAGATGCCATGATCTTTGTTTTCTGAATGTTGAGCTTTAAGCCAACTTTTTCACTCTCCACTTTCACTTTCATCAAGAGGCTTTTTAGTTCCTCTTGACTTTTTGCCATGAGGGTGGTGTGATCTGCATATCTGAGGTTATTGATATTTCTCCCAGAAATCTTGATTCCAGCTTGTGCTTCTTTCAGCCCAGCGTTTCTCATGATGTACTCTGCATAGAAGTTAAATAAGCAGGGTGACAATATACAGCCTTGATGTACTCCTTTTCCTATTTGGAACCAGTCTGTTGTTCCATGTCCAGTTCTAACTGTTGCTTCCTGACCTGCATACAAATTTCTCAAGAGGCAGGTCAGGTGGTCTGGTATTCCCATCTCTTTCAGAATTTTCCACAATTTCTTGTGATCCACACAGTCAAAGGCTTTGGCATAGTCAATAAAGCAGAAATAGATGTTTTTCTGGAACTCTCTTGCTTTTTCCATGATCCAGCAGATGTTGGCAATTTGATCTCTGGTTCCTCTGCCTTTTCTAAAACCAGCTTGAACATCAGGAAGTTCATGGTTCACATATTGCTGAAGCCTGGCTTGGAGAATTTTGAGCATTACTTTACTAGTGTGAATTGAGATGAGTGCAATTGTGTGGTAGTTTGAGCACTCTTTGGCATTGCCTTTCTTTGGGATTGGAATGAGAACTGACCTTTTCCAGTCCTGTGGCCACTGCTGAGTTTTCCAAATTTGCTGGCATATTGAGTACAGCACTTTCACAGCATCATCTTTCAGGATTTGGAATAGCTCAACTGGAATTCCATCACCTCCACTAGCTTTGTTCATAGAGGTGTTTTCTAAGGCCCACTTGACTTCACATTCCAGGATGTCTGGCTCTAGGTGAGTGATCACACCATCGTGATTATCTGGATCGTGAAGATCTTTTTTTGTACAGTTCTTCTGTGTATTCTTGCCATCTCTTCTTAATATCTTCTGCTTCTGTTAGGTCCATACCATTTCTGTCCTTTATTGAGCCCACCTTTGCATGAAATGTCCCCTTGGTATCTCTAATTTTCTTGAAGAGATCTCTAGTCTTTCCCATTCTGTTGTTTTCCTCTATTTCTTTGAACTGATCGCTGAGGAAGGCTTTCTTATCTCTTCTTGCTATTCTTTGGAACTCTGCATTCAGATGTTTGTATCTTTCCTTTTCTCCTTTGCTTTTCGCTTCTCTTCTTTTCACAGCTATTTGTAACGCCTCCCCAGACAGCCATTTTGTTTTTTTGCATTTCTTTTCCATGGGGATGGTCTTGATCCCTGTCTCCTGTACAATGTCACGAACCTCATTCCATAGTTCATCAGGCACTCTATCAGATCTAGGCCCTTAAATCTATTTCTCACTTCCACTGTATAATCATAAGGGATTTGATTTATATCATACGTGAATGGTCTAGTGGTTTTCCCTACTTTCTTCAATTTAAGTCTGAATTTGGCAATAAGGAGTTCATGATCTGAGTCACAATCAGCTCCCAGTCTTGTTTTTGCTGACTGTATAGAGCTTCTCCATCTTTGGCTGCAAAAATATAATCAATCTGATTTCGGTGTTGACCATCTGGTGATTTCCATGTATAGAGTCTTCTCTTGTGTTGTTGGAAGAGGGTGTTTGTTATGACCAGCGCATTTTCTTGGCAAAACCCTATTAGTCTTTGCCCTGCTTCATTCCGTATACCAAGGCCAAATTTGCCTGTTACTCCAGGTGTTTCTTGACTTCCTACTTTTGCATTCCAGTCCCCTATAATGAAAAGGACATCTTTTTTGGGTGTTAGTTCTAAAAGGTCTTGTAGGTCTTCATAGAACCATTCAACTTCAGCTTCTTCAGCATTACTGGTTGGGGCATAGACTTGGGCATAAACATAGTGCTGTTTCAGCAGTTACCAAATATTCAGTGCTATGCTAGGTGGAATAGGCAATGTAGGAGTAAGAGGGCTTGCCTTATATCTGAAATTGCTGCTGCTGCTAAGTCGCTTCAGTCATGTCCGACTCTGTGCGACCCCATAGACGGCAGCCGACCAGGCTCCCCCGTCCCTGGGATTCTCCAGGCAAGAACACTGGAGTGAGTTGCCATTTCCTTCTCCAATGCATGAAAGTGAAAAGTGAAAGTGAAGTTGCTCAGTCGTGTCCAACTCTCAGCGACCCAATGGACTGCAGCCTACCTGGCTCCTCCGTCCATGGGATTTTCCAGGGAAGAGTACTGGAGTGGGGTGCCATTGCCTTCTCCATATCTGAAATTAAGCAGTTTCAAATTCAGTTGAGAAGTCGAGATACAAAAAATGGGGACAGATTATATTTAAGTACTAATTTGCACAGGATAATTAAATACAGACAGATCTCACCTTGCTTCGAGTGTAGAACGTAAAAATGACTATGCAAGCTGAAGCCGTGCCAAGTGATCTTCTTAATCAATGGGAAACATTATGATTATTCCAAGACATTTAAAATTTTCTCTGAAAACATTAAAAATCCTCAAGTCTCCTCTTAAATGTATAGGAAAAAGAAAAAAGTAGTAAATACTCACAGTCTGTAAACTATAAAGCATTAGAAATATTGAGGATTAAAGTATTTTATTTCTTTGTGAAAGCCACATCAAGAGTAGTTTCAACTGTACTTATAGTCTTATCATATAACTTGCTATAAATCTTTTCCATGCATTGGCAAAATTATCATTTCTTTCTAAGTTTGGATCAGCTTCCAACATTTTATCCCTTGCATGTTCACTGTTGTGAAATGTATCCAAGAGCTTTTTTAATATGACGTCTTTTCCTGGATTCACTTCCTCTGGGACTTCGTCACCCTTTTCATCACAACCACTTTCCTCTTTAATGTCATTAGTTTGTTCACTAGGTGCCTCTGGCTGCACATGGAGAAGGGCTCACACTGCAGCAATGCCAACATCACCACAGTCTGTTATTTCTTCTATAATTCCATTCACACTGGATTCAGATTTTACTTCCAGCATTATCTCTTTCTGTACTTGGCTGCACTTTCCTCATTGTTGATCAATTCCCTCTTTTGATTAACCATTTCTGTAAAATGTCACAGAGGTTTATCTCTCGGAGACAAGGAAGCAGGGCAACTGCACACTTTACTATCTCTGTGATAAGAAAAAAATCTGGGTGAACTGAATAACAGATGCAAGGTGACCATACAGGCTTTGGAGGAAGTGATGTGATTAGTCATGGATCGTGATGTACATCTGTTATTTACATAGTGATTGGTGCACTGAAGTGTTAGGAACAAAGTTTGTACTTTATGCACTTACAGTTAATATACCATAGAGCATGCCGAGTAAGATTTGAACTGTGTTATTGAGGGCCTAGTATTATTAATTAATGTGTAATAGCTGAAATCCACACATATCGAAACCATGTAGAAGACCTTCTATTCTACGTATCTTTGTTAGATTTCAGAGTATATCAGTAGAAAAATATGTTCTCATGATAGAAAGCTATCTCATATGTTACAACCAAATTGGATTAAACACGAAACGTTAAGGGTAATACATGAAAGCAAAGTGTTAAACGTGTACCTTAACGTAAGTAAAGCTAATAAATCTCTACTGTCACAGATTAGTACACCTAGTATAGAGTGCCATGGCACCAGAGGCCAGAGTTCAGTGGTTGGTGGTGTTTTCTCACACTTTATTCCACCTTTTTTTCTCTTCTACTTTTACCTTTTTGTTTTCCTTTTCTCCCAGTTGAAATTCAGATACAATTAAATGTAATATATTTTATTGAAAATAGCAACACAGAACCTAATTTATATAAAAGTGTTATAGCTCTCTATCTCCCTCCTCCTTTTTACCCTTCTAATTGATCTTTCTATCTGCACCCAGATAATGTTTTTCTACTCATAATCATGATGAAGTCATTATGAAGTAGTGGAAAGTGGAATGATTTTTTTCGTGTTCGTATTTGTACTATGTTCAGTGTTTGAATTCTTCATGACAAGCATTGATGAACATGTTAATGGCTACAAAAGCAGTAGCGATTTTCCTCAAAATCAAAACAATGAAATTTGAATGCATTGTTAAAAATAATTGAAGGAAATCTTCTAGAATTTTCCTCACTGGCCAAGCAAAATTTATGAGAATTTTTCTGAGGCAGGCACAATTTGGCATTTTTAATGGGAAAATAGGTACTTGATCTTTTCCTCTGTACTCATATTATGAACTTGATTCTTCTTAAAGGGAACTGACAATAGCCATGGTTCTTCCTAGAAAACAATCAACTGCTTATTCTTTTAACTCTCTCTGCTCTGCTAAAAGTTATTCCTCTAACTGTAAAGATCTTACCAAACTTCTTTGTTGTTGATAAAATTGTAAACTCCACGAGAACAGGGACCATATCTTCTTCATTCTTGTACATAGGTACTGATAAATATTTGTGGGTATAAATGTTTTAAAATTTTTTTCTTAAAATATAGAATCAGTGCTTTGCTATATTAAGAGTAAAGAGCTGGTTTAAAAGTCTGCCTAAAATTTTGTTTTGTTTTGTTTTCAAACTCAGAGCTTTCCAGTTCAGGACTATCAACCTTCCCAGACTGTATAGAGAGGCTGAAGATTCTAGGAAAACACTCAGGTTTACATTCAAATATTAAGAAATCATCAATGTGGTGGTGATTTAGTCGCTAAGTTGTGTCCAACTCTTGCAACCCCATGGACTGTAGCCTGACATGCTCCTCTGTCCATGGAATTCTCCAGGCAAGAATACTGGAGTGGGTTGCCATTTCCTTCTCCAGGGGATCTTCCTGACTTAGAACTTTAACCCAGGTTTCCTGTATTGCCGGCAGATTATTTACCGACTGAGCTATGAAGGAAGCCCAATCATCAATAGTAAGTGAAAATGAGAGAGAAGCCATATGAGTCTGTTTTACATTCCTTTAAATTTTGCTCCAAATAACACTTTTTATAGTCAAACATATTAGTGTTTATTATTAATACATTGATTAGAATAGCTACGTGTTTCTAGCACACTATTTTTTCCCCATACCCTGGTTGACAGATGGGCTTTGTGCTTTTGTCCTTGGTTGAGCAGATCAATTAAAAAAGAAGAACAAACACCTAGTTACACTGTATTCTCAACCTTACTATGGATAAAATCAGGATTGAGGTTTTTTAAATCTGTTTCTCTTCTTTATACTACCTCCTGGGAGTTCTGCTTGTCTATTAGCCTCAATTTCTATTGAGACAAAGAGTAGTTCCAAACCTCTCTCCTGCCCTGCTCTGTCACCTCCAAAGCCTCTTTAATTTTATATTTTTTGTTGTTTATAATAGATGTCTCATGATCCCCTAAGAGTTAGTATCTTGATAGAATTCTCTCCCTTCTTAATCACCAAGGCCACTTCAACTCTGACACTTGAGAGTCCCTCACAACAGTTTTTCTCATCTGGTTGTTCTGATTTGTCTCAATTTGTTCTGTTTAGAGTTCGTGATAACTGCTTCCTCCCCTTCATTTCTACCACTCCTGAATGAATCCTAATCCTCCTTATGCCTGGATTGTCCAACAGTCTCTACCCAGAGCCCCTGACCCCAACCCAGTCTGCAGTCAGGAGGCAGAACAGACTCTTCAGCTACCATTTTCATCCTTGTTCTGCCCACTGGAATCTTCAGCAATTCCCTAAAATTAACTGCATTTTATCAGCTTCCATTTAAGAGTTCCATTATCTACCTCCTTTTCTTATCAAATTATGCTACTTTCTTGTTGAAAATTGAGCATTTATAATCAAATTATGCTGCTTCTCTATGGGAAACCTCATTTCACTCCAGACTGCTTACCAAGGCCTAATAAAGTGTCTGCCTATCTTTCTGACCTTGTTCCTACTGTGCTTGCCACAGGTCGCTTGTTTCTTTCTGTTCCTTCTTGCCCAAAGCGCTTTACACTAGCTTTTCCCTCTGATGTGAAAGTTCTCAGATCACTGTATGACTGGCTTTTTCTCATCATTTGGGACTCAGTCAGCAACTGCTGATTCCTCGGAGAAGTCTTCCCTGATCATCCCATCGAATGTGCATTCTCTGCTGCTACTGTCACCTTGTTTAGTTTTATTTTATTCATAGTACTTTATATCATTTTTCACTTGTTTATTACCTGTCTGTGCCATTGGAAAAACCAGTCCACAAAAAACCAGGACCTTGGCTCTCTTGTTTACTGCAGGGCTTAGAACAGTGCCTAGCACACAGTTGCAGCTCAGGAAATATTTCTTGAGTGAATGATAGTGACATGATTTTTACCCCCTAATTAAATCAAGCCATTCTCTGTGCTGTCTTGCCTGTCCATTTACAAACTCATAATCAAGAATTTTCTTTATTATGTTTCCTTCTACTGAATTCCCCTATTGTTCCTTCTTATGAATTTGTATTAATCACTTCCTTCAAAATCTAGTGGGCTTCCCTGGTGGCTCAGAGGTTAAAGCATCTGCCTCCAATGTGGGAGACCCGGGTTTGATCCCTGGGTCGGGAAGATCCCCTGGAGAAGGAAACGGTAACCCACTCTCTAGTATTCTTGCCTTGAGAATCCCATGGACGGAGAATCTCGTAAACGGAGAAGCCTGGTAGGCTACAGTCCATGGGGTCACAAAGAGTTGGACACGACTGAGCAATTTAACTTTTCAATTTTCATTAACTTTCAAGATCTAGCACAAGTGCCGCCGCTTGCAAAAACCCTTCTTAAATTCTTCCTAATGTGAGCATTCTATTGCTCCTCTCCCATAAATTCACCCCATGGTTTTTGTATCATCTTGTGCTTTAAAAAAATAGATCAGTGTGTTGCTTTGTAACTGCAATTTGTGTGTGTGTGTGTGTGTGTGTGTGCTTTCTGAAGTCATCTAAAATTGTTTTCCTGTTGAAAGAAGGTGTAGTTAAGTGATGGAAGCTTTAGACTGGAAGTCCTAGAGAACAATTTCAGGCCACTTTGAACAGGCTACTTCCCACATCTATAAAATGGAACAGTTAGTCTAGAACAGAAGTGTTAGTCTAGTCTAGAACAAAATGGCAGCCTACAGGTTGAATGAGACACACACATGTGTTTCATCTGGCCTGAGGAAAATTCAAATTAGTTGGCAATGTTAAAAAACTGGGAAATTTTTGCAGAACTTGGAATTCTACCCTCTCTGGACAAAAAAGAAGAAAAAGAAATCAACAGATGGGGCAATAAGAAGCCTACATTTCTACATGGGAACAAATCCACTGAGAAGGAAAAGTGACTGTCCCTTAACACAGGGTAGGAACTCTCTGATGTGACATGGTGCCCTAGTTGCCTGGTACTTCACTTCATTTGTTTATGCTAACTCTCTGTTAAGAGTTTGAATATATAACCCCAAGATTGTATCAATTCTGAGGTCCCTTCTAACTCTATATATCTATCAGTTCAGTTTAGTTCAGTCGCTCAGTCGTGTCTGACTCTTTAGGACCCCATGAACTGCAGCACACCAGGCCTCCCTGTCCATCACCAACTCCTGGAGTTCACTCAAACTCACGTCCATTGAGTCGGTGATGCCATCCAGCCATCTCATCCTCTGTCGTCCCCTTCTCCTCCTGCCCCCAATCCCTCCCAGCATCAGGGTCTTTCCCAGTGAGTCAGCTCTTCACATGAGGTGGCCAAAGTATTGGAGTTTCAGCTTTAGCATCATTCCTTCCAAAGAAATCCCAGGACTGATCTCCTTTAGGATGGACTGGTTGGATCTCCTTGCAGTCCAAGGGACTCTCAAGAGTCTTCTCCAACACCACAGTTCAAAAGCATCAATTCTTCGGTGCTCAGCCTTCTTCACAGTTCAACTCTCACATCCATACATGACCACTGGAAAATCCATAGCCTTGACTAGACAGACCTTTGTTGGCAAAGTAATGTCTCTGCTTTTGAATATGCTATCTAGGTTGGTCATAACTTTCCTTCCAAGGAGTAAGCGTCTTTTAATTTCATGGCTGCAGTCACCATCTGTAGTGATTTTGGAGCCCAAAATAATAAAGTCTGACACTGTTTCCACTGTTTCCCCATCTATTTCCCATGAAGTGATGGGACCAGATGCCATGATCTTCGTTTTCTGAATGTTGAGCTTTAAGCCAACCTTTTCACTCTCCTCTTTCACTTTCATCAAGAGGCTTTTGAGTTACTCTTCACTTTCTGCCATAAGGGTGGTGTGATCTGCATATCTGAGGTTATTGATATTTCTCCCAGAAATCTTGATTCCATCTTGTACTTCTTCCAGCCCAGCGTTTCTCATGATGTACTCTGCATAGAAGTTAAATAAGCAGGGTGACAATATACAGCCTTGATGTACTCCTTTTCCTATTTGGAACCAGTCTGTTGTTCCATGTCCAGTTCTAACCGTTGCTTCCTGACCTGCATACAGGTTTCTCAAGAGGCAGGTCAGGTGGTCTGGTATTCCCATGTCTTTCAGAATTTTCCACAGTTTATTGTGATCCACACAGTCAAAGGCTTTGGCATAGTCAATAAAGCAGGAATAGATGTTTTTCTGGAACGCTCTTGCCTTTTCAATGATCCAGCTGCTGCTGCTGCTGCTAAGTCACTTTAGTTGTGTCCAACTCTGTGTGACTGTTGGCAATTTGATCTCTGGTTCCTCTGCCTTTTCTAAAACCAGCTTGAACATCTGGAAGTTCATGGTTCATGTATTGCTGAAGCCTGGCTTGGAGAATTTTGAGCATTACTTTACTAGCATATGAGGATTCTAGATAAATGTATCTTATCTCTCTACCAAGACTTGAAGTTATAGTGCCTTGAAGGATAGTGCCTGGTTATTTTTCTTTGCTTATGCAGATTATAGTGCTCAGATAAAGCAGATGCTTAAAAGTTGTTTGTTGAATGTTAAATTTAGTTATATATACAAATATGCAGTAAAAACCAAATACTACCTAATAAAAACTTTATTACAAATGTTTGTTTGGCTTTTACAAAGAAAGACATCATATCAAATGTAATTAAAATACTAACACAGAGTTTATATGATATGGAGAATTTAACTCTGGACAGATATCAACCAGATGAAGTTTCACGTAGGCAGGAGGAACGAAATGTCTCTCAGTCTTCTTTGTCTGTATGTAGCTCCCACTAACAGTTCATTGTAGTTCTGCGGGTGTATCAAGAGCAGATTGTACTCAAGAGGTGAAAAAAATATTGCTATTTGCCCTCCCAAGTAACAGTCATGTGTTCAACAGCTGGGACTTGCTGAGACCCTCATTTGTTATAATACCAATTATTACCTTTGCTGTATTCCCACAAAACCACAAAATATTTGGCATAGTTCAAGACCACCATATTTAATAAATCCCTTTATTCTTTCTGCAACAATCCATTAACTTTTAAGGGGAAGACATCACACTAAAATATTTTCCATGGATTAACAGCAATAGATATTAGAGTCCACACCCAGATTGGGCCATATATGGTACACTGAAGTAAATAGAAGTGTTGAATATATTACTGAGGGCAGATTTGTTGCCAGGGTTGTCAAAGACTATATTCTGAACACTTTCTTAATTTTTTCCATTTCCTACTGTTAATATAAAGAGTACTCATAAATGACATAAATATTTCATTTGAGAAAAGACTGCATTACTCAAAATGTCTACAGTAACAAAAGACATAGTTGATACTGTGCCATTCATATTAATACCAGAATAAGTCTTTTTTATGAAGTTTGAATAATTGTAATATTTGAAAAATATTTTAGAAATTTACATTTATTTGGAACATTATATTCTAAAGAATTAAAAGACAAAAAAGTTAAGCTAATTGAAAATATCAGCAGTTAATTTGGACCATTTTAACCTCTATCATGTGTACAGGGACTGAGTTGGTGTGTACTTTTATACTATCTATGAAAACATGGCTTAATAAGTAAATGAATAATATAAATAATATTTGAAAGGAAGCATTTACTTACCAAAGAAAGTAATTTGTCTTCCAGCACTTGAGATTTCTTTTATTTATAAAGCATTCTATTCAAAGTATAGGCAAGACCAGACCTTCTTGGATATGCTAATTATTTTTATCTATTTACTAAATCTAGGTCTTAACTGCCAGTACTTGTTAGTCATTTTTCTGGTTACTGTATGTACTTGAAAGTAATAAAGCTACATTTCCTTCAAAATGGCCTAGTTGGTCCAAATTAGTGAGTTTTTCTGTATGTATTTGTATTTGGGTTTGGATAATTTTCATCTTTCACTGATGTCTAAACCATTGCAAATCACACAGTTTACATATTAAAGAAATCTAGTTGCACCCAACAGTGAAAAGTAGAGTAGAAGAAATCTTTTGCAATCTGTGTGATTTTAACCTTGCTGAGTCTTGTTTATAAAATGGGGGTGATAGTATCTATTTCCTAGGGATGTTTCGAGATAAAGATAGTAGAGATAAAGCAAGCGTTCTCTTAGTAAATAAGGTCCCTGTTATCACGATCATTCCTAATATGTGTTGAAGATCCTATGTAATAAATCATGCATTTTCTAATTTATCCTGCATTATTCCCATTTTGGGCTTCTCAGGTGGTGCTAGTGGTAAAGAACTCTCCTGCCAATGCAGGAGACACAGGAGATGCATATTCGATCCCTGAGTCAGGAAGATTCCCTGGAGGAGGAACACTCAAGTATTCTTGCCTGGAGAACCCCATGGACAGAGGAGCCTGGAGGGCTACAGTCCCTAAGGTCTCAAAGAATCGAACATGACTGAAGAGACTTAGCACACATGCATGCATTCCCATTTTGCAGGTAAAGCCACTAAGGCTCAGAGAATTAAGAAACAGATCATACGTGTTGAAGAGCTTCTTCCTTTTGGCTTCTGCTTGTAAACTAGGTTAACAAGGCACTATTTTGCTACAAAAACAAACTTAGAAATTAACCAGCACAGCATCAATGGTCACTGGTGAGTAGTGACTGCAGTTCTGAGACTGGTTTTCATAAACCCTTTGTAGAAGCAGCCTCAGTATTTTGAGGCTGTACCCATTGCAGGGAATATGCATCATCCCCTATCCATCCCCTCCTCCACCCCTGGACACTCTCCGTTATGAATTGAGTCCTGAGAACTTCCTGTCTCTTTACTCCCCCAGGGTTTTCAGCCACAGTCATCTCTGACATGTATTTTTACCCTCCTAGTTATTTGCTTTCTTAGACTCTTCTATTACTCTAGTCAATGTCTATTTCACCACATATCTTTCTGTTGTTATAGAGGAAGAAGTTGGTGTTTGGATTGGTTTAGAAATGTTGTTCTTTCCAATTCATACCACTCCCTGACCCAGTAACTTGAGGGAGCACATGGCCCTGAGTACAGAGGTGACTCCCCATGAAGCATTCTTTCCCTAGGCTCTTTTACCCCAATCACTTGAAGCAGGTTAGTGGAAGGAGAGGTATGGTGGTGGTGGTGGTAACTGTAGTGGTGGTGCTGGTGGTAGTGATGGTATTGGTGACAAGTGGTGACAAGTGGTGGTGGAAAGAGTTTGTTCAACTACATCTGCATTTCACCCAGCAAATATTTGTATGGACATGGGATTTCATTCCGTTCTGATAAGTTGAACTTACCAATGTTTCATAGTTTATCAGAAGCATATGATATTAAAATTGAAAGTTCCCAAGCAAACAGTATCTCTATTCCTCAAGTGGCATATGTCTTCATATGTTTGGTTGTATTTTTTTCCTTTAAAATTTAAAAGATCTTCCACCACTTGCGTGAAACAAATGCTTTTAACAGAAGGCCAGGGAGGGAATTCCCTGGTGGTCCAGTATTGGTGCTTTCACTGTCATAGGCCCAGGTTTGATCTTGGTTGGGGAACTAAAATCCTACTAGCCCAGCTGTCAAAAATCCCCAAAACAAACAAAACGCCACAAAAAACCATAACACCAGGGATAACATGGATTCAGGTAATGTCTCAGTTCTTGGGAATTCTAGGTATGGTACCTATGCTAACAAGACCGTAAGCTCCTAAATGGATTCTACGTAATTTATGGAAAAAGACAATATTATGCTTGTCATGTTGAGTAACTAAACAATTTAGAAGAAGAAATGTAGCTCTAAAAGATACTTTATATCAACAAAGAATTTCTGGATGTGTTTAGAGATCACAAGCTGCCCACCTAGGAGCAAAAGGTATTTCAATGAGCTCAATCTCAGCCTTAGGAGAGGCAGATAGAAGAGTAGACTAAGACCACACCCTGTGGAAAAGCCTTAGGACAACCTCAAAACAGCGCATAAAAGAACACGAATGAAGCTTGGGTAGGGTGCAGAACAAAATTTCCTGGGCTCTTTTATGGCTCTGTCTGTTCTTGCAGTCTGTGACCTCAGGGCTCCGCAGACTCCTCCCTGGGTCTGTCAAATGGAGGAATGCTCCTCCTGGTTAGTGGACACAACCTAAGCTCTGTACTGTGAAACTCACAGACCCTTTGCTCTAGGTGTGGTCAAAAGAACAAAATTATTATTATAATTACTAGGCATAACTTGAGTCACTCTGCATCACATCTTCCCTAAATGTGTACCCTGGATCTACATGTTGTTACCAAGAAAAAAGGTGACTGCTGGACTAGGAAAAGACTTCTGTTGAAATGATGGATTTTGCACTGTTTTGTTTTCTAGAACCTGTCTTAGTAATCACCTGCAAAACTACAATTTTGGCAACATGAGCTGGCAACCTAACATAACGTTGCTGTATCTTGGATTATGGAAGTGTCTTTCCACATGTCCAAACCTGCCACATTCTCTTCCTACCTTCCTCCGTGCTTCATCAACAATGCCTGCTTCTTTCAACTACCTGGATCTTCATGTGCACCACTTAAATACAGCAGCCAGGAGCCAGTGTGGCCACTGAGCATGAAAAATGAAGCCAGTCTGAAGTAAGTGTACACACTGGCTCTCCAAGACTTAGTATGAAAAAAAGGAAAATATCTTATTAATAATTTTTCACATTGCTTTCAGGTTGAAATAAAAGTAATTTGGATGTATTGACTTAAAGCATGATTAAAATTAACTTTACCTTTTTCTTTTTTTTTTTTAATATTTTTGACTGTGGCTAAGAAAGTTAAAAATCACAAATGTGGCTTGCCTTTTTGGCTCAGATTGTATTTCTATTCTAGAGTGGTCTAAATAGTTTCCAGTCCTTTGCATTAGCCAGGTCTATTTAAGAAAAAACATCTCCTTAGACAATAGCTTCTAAAAATGTTTAATCTCTTTATAGAAATATCAAATAGTTTCAAATGGATTATCAACTAAATTTAGGTATCCAAACAGCCAGTAGTACTGGAAATTCAAATCTGTTAAACTGTAGATCAAATAATTGGTCAAGCAGTGGTACTAATGCTTTTTTGTGTCATGTACCCATATTGTTCATTGAACAAATATTTAAATTACGTGTGTACTGTATTCCAGACTATGACAGGCTCTGAAAATACAGCTGATAAATCTGAGGAAAGTTTTAGATGCTTTCCGCAGAGGAAAAAAATGTATATATATTTATTTATAAATTTAATTTTAGATTCTTGTGAATCTTCTGGAGCCCATCCATGAATCCTAAATTAATAATTTCTAAATTTGAGAATAGAGTATGGGCTTCTGGGCTTGACTACTGACTCCACTCAGGAGACCCTGGGCTATACTTTATTTTCTGTAAGTGCTAGTTTCCTCATGTCTAAGATGTGGAGATGTGAACAAACAGTAGGAAATAAGAAAAGTTAACACTGAGATATATAAAGGCATTCCTCTCATAGTCTTCCTAAGCACCCAACTATGTAGATGCTAAATAGATCATAACTATTATTTCTCACCTTGCCTTGTGTGAGAAAATGAGTCAAAAGGATAAGTTAGAAGATGGATTCTTCATGTCTGAATCTTCCTTTCTATGTCAAGTTCTTAAATTATGTAGCAGCCCTAGAGGTTAGTTGTTTAAACAAAAATAAGACTTTTACAACCAAGCCATGACCTTTTAAATAAGTTGTTCAGAAATGGTGTGTAAGCGGTCTGGGGTAATTTGTCACTACAGAACTGAGAACACATCTGCCCACACCTTGAGAGATACTATGTGGTATGTGCATATGTTTTTCTGTGGTTTGAAAACAGATTCGTGTCTGCAGACCTTACAGATGGGTTCCTGTTTGGGACAGGTTATTTTGTTTGTTTTTTAGAAAACTGTCATGAGATATATATATATATACACACACACACACACACACATATATATATAAATTTTTTTTTTTCTTATAGGCAGTCTGAAGGCAACCTCCAGCAGGAACAAGCAGATGCAAATTTCAGAATGTTAAGTGGCCCTGAATGAATAAGAACTTGGGCTAAGAAGCCAAAGCTATTCCTATACTTGCCACACTCTGGAATGATCCATCTTTCAAATTATTAAGTAAAAGGTAGAGTGACTCACCAACTACCAGGCAGTGAGGGTAAATCAGCCTTGTCATAATTTTACAGACTTCTCCTTCCACTCATGAAAACAAGTTATGTATGGTATTTACGTACATCTGTGTTGCTGGGCATTTTCCAAATGCCTCTTGGAGAACATTAAACAGGAAATTGATGCCACAGGGCAAATATTCATTCTTCCCATCCTCTCTCACAAAAACAAGTACAGATTTGCTGTGTCTAGACTGACTTCCCACAGTGTGCTGTTGCTTATTCAGTTTTACACTAGAAGGAAAAAAAAATTCTCTGTTTCAATTTTAAGAATGTTGGAAATGGCTAAAATGCATAAACAAAAAAGCTTCTCTCATGAGAGCACTGAAGTATAGAATTCAGTGCTTTATAAAAATCACAAAATTCAAAGGTTAATGATTGTTCTTCATGCCTACTGATGAAAGTCAATTTGTATCACATTAGACACATCAAATTTGGTTTAAACAGCATGTGTTCTAATTTTCAAATGGAAAAGCTTTAAGCAGCTGGTCACTGCAGCTTTTCACATAGGGATGGTATCTCTTTCCAACCTGTTACAGTGGTCTTTGGTTAGTGTCCTCCTCAGGTCCATTTCTCCCTATTTACTTCCTTAGCAGCCCAGAAAATATCTGGAGATTCATTAGGCTCTGGAAAAACTTAATCTTCCAGTCCCAGGAATAGAGAATGTGAGTCAGGTTAAACTATTCAATGCATTCTCTCCCCCAGCCACAGAGATTTATTCAAAGAGGGCATGTGATCTAAGCTCATCCAATCAAAGTGAATCTTGAGGCATTTTCTGGGGAAAAAAGTCATTCTGTTTTTCCTGGTAGACAAGAACACTGAAGTAATTGGCAGTCATATTAGGGTCATAACGGGGATCAGCCTTGAAATAAAGCAAATACTGTGGAGGGCAGAATAGAGAAACTGAATTAAACTAGGCCCCAGATGTCACCATTTTACTGCTGGATCAAGCTTGGCTTAAAGTTCTGTCTCTACACCATTTAACAATATAAACCATTAACCTCCCATGTTGTTTGTATTAGCTTGATTCAAGTTTTCTGTGATTGTTTCATAAGTCCCATACCTATCTGTTAGAAAACATTTATAAAACAAAGGGAAGAGGATAAAGAGAAAATCTAATGGGTTACTTTGGAGGTTCATTTTATAACTAAATATAAAAGGCCAAGGTGAGTAAGGAAAAGAAGAGTGATTGCTATTGAGAACAGGATGAGGCAAAAACATGTTTCACAGTGATGAGTAACCACCATAGTAATGTGGGTGGGAGACAAGTCAATCTATGTATCTTCCTGGGCCCAGGCAGGGGTGGGGTTTAGTAGCAGGAAGGATCTACCCTGAGGGTAAGACCCTCCCCATCAGCCCTTGGATTGAACTACTTAGCAACATACTGCTGTTTACAATTTCAAAGTCATTTGACCTCCATCCTCTTAGTTGCTCCTGACCACCTCTATCTGAAGAATTATAGATTTTTGATATGTCCCATTTTATGGATTGGGAAACTGAGGTCCAGAGACTCTAAGCTATATGTATACTAAGCAAGCAGTAGAGAATGGGCATAGAGCTCAGATCTTCTTAAGCATATATCAACCTTGAAGGCTGTCCTTTTTGCATTATATTTAGTATTTTGGGTCCTCTAGAGTGAGGCTTGGAGGTATTGACAACTGGCTTCATTCCTGCTGTTTCCTCCACTTTTCCCTTTACCAACATTAGCCAGAGTTTATTTTGTCTGGTATAATTTCCTTCAGTAGTGTATCATGCTCTGAAAGTGTCCCCTCTCTACCCCCCATGACCTGACACCATCAGAACTCCAATTTCTTCAGCCCCTTAAGAGAATAAACTGCAAGGAATGGGCTTGCTGAATGAATGCTCACTGAGATGTGAAAGGCTGGTAATAACTTTAACTGTTAATCCTATCTCTGAACTTTATAAAGTACTTTATAAGTAGGTTTTTGGAGAGATTTTGACTTCCATCAGAAGGGGTTAATCTCTCAGTGTGAAATTTCAGGCAGTGTGGCAAATTGGAGGCAGACTATTTGGGGTAGGGGCGCTTCCTGGCAATCTTGCTACATAAACCAGTCTTCCTTCATCTACTCACAAGGCTCCACTCTGGTCCAGCCCACGACTTATCAGATAACTTTGAACACACCTTGATCCTTATACAGAACTATTCTTTCACCAGCTAACTTGGACTTGATCACTCCCAAACTAGTTCCATACATCTCAAAGCTTGACTCAGCAGACTCTCTGGAGAACTGCCTGCGTGACGGCACAAAGCAGCCTGCAGGCCCTCCAAGAGCCTGGGACGTGGATTTGACAAAGATACTGTGATATTTAGGTTTTTTCAAGTGACAAGATGCAGAGGGCCTATTTGGGATACTTCAGGAGATGGAAATTACTAGAACAATAGATGGGGCACTATAGAGCTATAAAAAAGCAACTTTTAGCTGGCCAGGTCTCACAGAGAATCAGAATGTAGTACAGTGCACAGCAAGAGCTTCTGACACCCTCATGATACAAGAACTCTGGTCATCTGATCATTGCCTCAGGCTTATTTATCCTTGCTCTAGTGAGTCCACTATTGTGACTCAGCTACTGTCTATCTTCATTTATTTCTCTTTCTTTCTGACTCAGTTTTCCCCACTTCATGGTTTCTACTACCTCAACGCTTGTTTTGAGACTTTGAATCACATCCCTCTGGATCTCTGTTGTTCTCTCCTGCCCGTAACCTACTTTTTGTCTCCATTCAAAGACTCCAAGAGAGGATATGTTTGGGTCCATTGGTTATTGTCTAGTTCTGAGCATCTACTTCCCAGCATCTACTGGGCTCCCTCATGAGTTCCCTGTGGACCAGGCAACAACCCCTGGTTTAACTAGTCTTGTGCTCCTGAGCACCCTGGCAACCCTTGGCAGGTCCCTGGCATGCTAAAGACTCCACCTGGGAGATTTCCTTCTCATCTCCTTTTAGCAACAATTCTTTCCCAACCAAAACAAAAACAAAGACCAGACTAGGCACAACAGAAGGACAGGTCACTGTATACATGGTTGACTTCCCTGGTGGCTCAGACAGTAAAGCGTCTATCTACAATGCGGGAGATCTGGGTTCGATCCCTGGGTTGGGAAGATCCGCTGGAGAAGGAAATGGCAATCCACTCCAGTACTATTGCCTGGAAAATCCCATGGACAGAGGAGCCTGGTAGTCTATAGTCCATGGGGTCGCAAAGAGTCGGACATGACTGAGCGACTTCACTTAAGTGTAAGGTGCTAAGCGACATGTGAAAAATAAAAGGCTACTAAAAAACATGATCTCATTTAGTTAAGACCTAAAGAGAGTGTTATATATTCCAAATGCACCTTAAGAACAGGATAGTTGGGAATCAC
Organism: Bos indicus x Bos taurus; assembly: GCF_003369695.1. NCBI lineage: Eukaryota > Metazoa > Chordata > Mammalia > Artiodactyla > Bovidae > Bos > Bos indicus x Bos taurus. The sequence continues at coordinate 110,264,157 of NC_040076.1, forward strand.
AATGGTAGTTCAAAGGAACACAAAGTATAAGAGCTAGAAAGTACATGGCAGGCCGCTTTTCCAGCCCTCTCTTCATAGTTGGAAGAAGCCCATAGAAGTTAACTGACCACTTCATTAATTCACACAATTGATGGTGGAGCCCTGACACCTGGCCAGTAAACCACCAGTCCATATTTCTGAACTAGTAATGGATTTTCCTTTCTTAATAATGGAATGGATCACATTTAATGCTCAAAGAACTGTACCGATTGTACCAGTGAATGTGGACAAGGGCTAATAGCAAAGTTGGAACATAGTGGTTTGAAGTATTTATACAAAATAACGTCTGTGTTTTCTACAGGGTATAGGATATAGTGAGATATAACAGAAAAAGGCCAAAAAGTAAGAGTTTAGAATCTCAGATTCAAGTCTTATTTTCCTGCCACCAACCAGCTGTGTACACTTGGACTACTGTCAACTTTCCAGGCCTCAGATTCTTCATCTAGGGAAAAATTAGGCCAGACAACCATTCAGACCCCATGTACCCATGACTCCTCCAGCTCTGCCCATTCTGGCAATGACAATTCACACTTTTTGGCATTAAGTACAGTGGGCCAAGAGTACCCAACCAGATGATTGCCAGTTGACTAAACTAAGAATTTAATAAGATGTTATCAGAAGTATCTAAAGGCAAATGGACTATGAAATGGATTTGGCCTTTCAAGAAATCTTGGCTTAGATTTGTTACTATTTCCAAAATTACCAGGAAAGGCATTTAAAATCCTAACATTTCATAGAGAAAAAAAAGAAAAGGGTTTCTATAGTGTACCATATATGGAGACACTTAAGCATGTCTTTATTTCTGGTAAGTTGAAAATGGAAGAGACATGACAATTATCCAGTACACAGAGTGGCATTTTAATATACTGTATCAGTAATAAATTTTGATGAATGTAAAACTAAAACTGGATTATGTAGAGAGAAGGGTCTCCTGCTTGAAAGTTATACTCTGAGATTGCCAATAAGTCTTTAGACCACTGGCAGTTCCACCATGGATGGTTGTACCTTGAACAGCTCTAAGGGGTGCCACTCACATAGAACCTATGTGGGTAGTGCCCTCTGGAGCTGTACATTGCACGAGTCACAGTGTACTCCGTAGTGACCCTGACCATAGAAACAATAGTGATTTCTTTCAGAACGCCATTGTGGTCAATGAAACTTAAGCAGTCTGCCTGTCTTACTAGCTCTTCTTGTATTCAGAACAAGCAGATATTCAACACAAAATTATTTCAGCTAGACAAAGAAAACATATTTTTATTTACTTAACCAGCTGTCAATCACTATTACATTAAGTTGTAGTAAATACACAGTGCCAAGAATAGCCTGGATTTTAATCCCAGCTTTTGCATTTCCTACTAGTTTTGTGAGCCTTGGGAATGCTGCGTAACCTTTCTATATCAGTTTCCACATATAATGTAAGGATGTTAATAGTGCCTGATTGTAGAGTTTTTATAAGAATTGAATTAAACATGTACATATTTCAAAATCCTTAAAACAGTGCCAGGCGCATACTAAGCTTTATGTATGGATTTGTTAAATAAGTAAAAATTACAAGTACCTGTTTGTTATCATTTACTGACTATTCCAGCATAGTCTATTAAACAAAATACTATATTAGTCATAGTACACTTCCAGTTATACATCTGACTCAAATTTTACTGAGACAATAATTAAAGCTGAGAGAAAAATAATATATTGAGAGTTGTTTAAAACCTCTCCTTCTCTAAAATAGACTAGACATGAAAAATATGAGTTACATTCTTAGCAATAAGGTACTATTTAAGATTTTGAAACAAATATTAGGTTCAGTATTTTGGACATAAATTGGATTGTCAGTAAAGCTGAACATCTTCTTACAGGTTTCACTTCTTCTTCCAAAGTCATAAATATAAATTGTTTTCCTAAGTTGACTATTATCCATTTCATTATGAGAATATGTAAATTCAGAGAAGTTAATTTGCTCTACTAATTTGAATTTATTACCCAAATAGCATAACAACAATATTAGAAGGAAGGAAATACCATTAACACTTATTCCCTAACACAACAGTTGTGTTTATTTTGCTTTGTTTCTTTCTATACCAAGTGGTTGGGAAAAAAAAGTAAGATGCTTAATAAGCCTCAGTCACCTGTCCTCTTTCCTTATCCACTAGGAGAAGTTTTTATCCATCCAGTAAATATTTGTTGAACATTTCATGGTTATGAACAAGACAGCCTAATGCCCCAGTCCTCAAAGAACTTAATTCTAGTTGGGAATAAATAAGTAAATCAATAAATAAACAAAATAATCCCAGACCTTTTGGGTTCAGGGAAGTCCCCTCTGAGGACATTTGAACTGATAGAAGAATGTTAAAGGAGGTACTAATACAAGCCATCCAAACAAGCTGAAGGCATAGGGAGGAACACATGCAAAAGCCCTAGCGTGGGAGCCAGCTTAACATATTCAAGGAAGCAAAAGGTGGCCAACGGGAATGGGATTTGTCAGCAGAGGCCCAGGAGATAGGCAGGAGTCAGCTTAGTAGGGCCTGTAGGCCATGGTGAGGAGCTTAAGATTTTATTCTAAGTGCAACAAGAAGCTTTTGGAAGATTTTAACCAGAGGTAGTACATATCCTGTCGTTACTCTTAGGCTACTCTGGTTTTTTAGTGGAGAGTGAACTATGGTGAGGCAAGAGCACGAGATAGACCCATTAGTAGTCTATCCAATCACAGTAGTCAAACCAAGAGAGGACGGTGACTTAGACTCAAGTGATGGCAGTGGAAATGGACTAGAGTAGATGGATTCAAGGTATATTTTAGAAGTAGCACATACAAACTTCCCAATGGATTAGATGCAGAGAATGAGGGAAAGGGAGAATCTAGAATGATTGAGATCTCAGTTTTTTGGGTTAAGTAATTGGGTATATGATGGGAGTATATACTTAGACTGAGAAGGAAACATATTTAGTTTGTAAGGCCTATTTGGAATTCAACTGGAAATGTCAGCAATTGGATACACAAGTCTGAAGCTTAGGTCAATTACATAGCTGGGAGACATCAACAGATAGTAACATTTAAAGCCATGGAACCAGAAGAAAATGAAGAAGAAATAATTGAAAATTAGACCCTGCAACAGTCCAACTTTCAGATTTCAGGCAGAGGAGAAAGAGCCAGCTATAAAAACTGAGACTAGTTCAATGGTTTAGGAAGAAAACCAGGACAATGTGATGTTTCTGAAGTCCAGAACACAAATTGAGTCAAAAAGGAGACAGTTCTTATGAATGCAGTTAATAGGTCACATAAAGTGAGAGTGAAGACAAATCCATTTGATTTGGCAATGTGGAGACTTCTGGAGATTTTGACAATATCAATTTTACTGGAGTCCTAGAGATTAAAGCTAGAATGGAGTGGTAGCGATTGAATAAATGTAATGCAATTGCAGTGAAAATCTAAATAGAATATTTCTTAAAAATTGACAAATTGATTCTAAAATGTACATAGAATAGAAAAGGGCCAAGAATAGCCAAATTACTCTTAAAGATCAGTGGGGGATTTTTTCATATAAGATACCAAGACTTGTTAAAAATCTAAAATAGTTATGGAACATTGATATATGGACATGCATGGCATTGCATAGTTTCCCTGGTGGCTCAAACAGTATAAAGAATCTACCTGCAATGCAGGAGACCTGGGTTCAGTTCCTAGGTTGGGAAGATCCCCTGGAGAAGGGAATTGCTACCCACTCCAGTATTCCTGCCTGGAGTATTCCATGGACAGAGGAGCCTGGCGGTCTATAGTCCATAGGGTTGCAAAGAGTCAGATATTACTGGGTGACTAACACTTTCACTTTCATCAAGACTTGTTAAAAATCTAAAATAGTTATGGAACATTCATATATGGACATGCATGGTCAATTTTCATCCCAGTCCCAAAGAAAGGCAATGCCAAAGAATGTCCAAACTACCAAACAATTGCACTCATCTCACACTCTAGCCAAGTAATGCTCAAAATTCTCCAAGCCAGGCTTCAATAGTATGTGAACTGTGAACTTCCAGATGTTCAAGCTGGATTTAGAAAAGGCAGAGGAACCACAGATCAAATTGCCAACATCCGTTGCATCATCGAAAAAGCAAGAGAGTTGTAGAAAAACATCTACTTCTGTTTTATTGACTATGCCAAGGCCTTTAATTGTGTGTATCACAACAAACTGTGGAAAATTCTGAAAGAGATGGGAATACCAGACCACCTGATCTGCCTCTTGAGAAATCTGTATGCAGGTCAGGAAGCAACAGTTAGAACTGGACATGGAACAACAGACTGGTTCCAAATAGGGAAAGGAGTACGTCAAGGCTGTATATTGTCACTCTGCTTATTTAACTTACATGCAGAGTACATCATGAGAAACTCGGCTGGATGAAGCACAAGCTGGAATCAAGATTGCCAGGTGAAATATCAATAACCTCAGATATGCAGATGACACCACCCTTATGGCAGAAAGCAAGAAAGAACTAAAGAGTCTCTTGATGAAAGTGAAAGAGGAGAGTGAAAAAGTTGGCTTAAAACTGAACAATAGCCCTGTATACGAGACAGCAAAAGAGACACTGATGTATAGAACAGTCTTTTGGACTCTGTGGGAGAGGGAGAGGGTGGGATGATTTGGGAGAATGGCATTAAAATATGTATAATATCATATATGAAACGAGTCGCCAGTCCAGGTTCGATGCACGATACTGGATGCTTGGGGCTAGTGCACTGGGACAACCCAGAGGGATGGTATGGGGAGGGAGGAGGGTTCAGGATGGGAAACACATGTATACCTGTGGCAGATTCATTTTGATATATGGCAAAACCAATACAATATTGTAAAGTTAAATAAAATAAAAAATTTAAAAAAAAAAACTGAACATTCAGAAAACTAAGATCATGGCATCTGGTTCCATCACTTCATGGCAGATAGATGGGGAGACAGTGGAAACGGTGGCTGACTTTCTTTTTCTGGGCTCCAAAATCACTGCAGATGGTGATTGCAGCCATGAAATTAAAAGACGCTTGCTCCTTGGAAGAAAAGCTGTGACCAACCTAGACAGCATATTTAAAAGCAGAGACATTATTTTGCCAACAAAGGTCCATCTAGTCAAAGCTATGATTTTTCTAGTAGTCATGTATGGATGTGAGAGTTGGACTATACAGAAAGCTGAGCACCAAAAATGACGCTTTTGAACTGTGGTATTGGAGAAGACTCTTGAGAGTCCCTTGGACTGCAAGGAGATCCAACCAGTCCATCCTAAAGGAAATCAGTCCTGAATATTCGTTGGAAGGACTGATGCTGAAGCTGAAACTCCAATATTTTGGCCACCTGATGTGAAGAACTGACTCATTTGAAAAGACCCTGATGCTGGGAATGATTGAAGGTGGGAGCAGAAGGGGACGACAGAGGATGAGATGGTTGGATGGCATCACTGATTCGATGGACATGAGTTTGAGTAAGCTCTGGGAGTTGGTGATGGACAGGGAGGCCTGGCATGCTGTAGCCCATGGCGTCGCAAAGAGTCAGACACTACTGAGCGACTGAACTGAACTGATGCATGGCATTGCATGACAGATTATTTGGTCAATGGAATGACTGGTTATCTATATGGAAAGAGTAAAATTGAATCCCTACCTCACATCATTTGGTGTATCAGTCACAGGTGGATCAGGGATGTAAAGTGAAAGCCAACATTATTTTGTCCTTTAGGAGAAAATTTTTTGAAATTTTATAACCTCATGGTAGAGAAGAATTTCTTAAGATAAAGTTCTAACCATTAAAGTAATGAATCATAAATTTGCATTAAAATTAAGAACAATTTGTTTCTCAAGAGAGACCATTTAGAAAGTGAAAACTCAAATCACAAAGTAGAATTGGGAATGTTTGCAACAACTACAACCACAATGGATTAGAATCCAGGATATCTCAAGATCTCCTACCAATCAATATCACGGGACAAGTGACTTGGCAGAAAAAGCAAAGAACATATAAAAAAAATTTCATAGTAGAGAAATCCTTAATGACAAATTGACATATGGAAAGACAAGTTTAGGTCCGTCAGACGTGTCCAACTCTTTGCCACCCTATGGACTGTAGCCCACCAGGTTCCTCTGCCCATGGAATTCTCCAGGCAGAAATACTGAAGTGGGTTGCCATTCCCTTCTCCCGGGGATATTCCCGACCCAGGGATCGAACCCAGGTCTCCTGTATTTTAGACAGGAAAGATGTCCAGCCTTTTTAATAAATTTAAAAATGTACATTAAGATGATAATGAGATAATACTTTACATCTGCTGAATTGACAAAATTAGGAAGTCAAGCAATACCAGGTATTGAAAAGGATGCAGTAACCAGAAACTCTTAAAAATTTTCTGAGATTTCAAATTGGTAAAACCAACTTGAAAAACTATTAACATTATTTTATAAAATAGAATAATCACATAGCCGAACAATTCCATCCCTGATAATATCCTAATGAAATTAATGGCTTGTTCATTGCCTCACTCTTCATAACAGTACAAATGAGAAACAACACAAACATCTACTGATCAGAAAATGGATTAATATAGAACATTCTCATAATGCATTATGTTTAAGTGTAAATGTTTTACAATTAGAATGAACTGCAGCTTCATCAAACAATATGGAAGAATCAAGGTCCATACATAGAGAATGATACTATTTTTTATAACACTCAAAACCAAAAATAATAATAATGCATCATATTTTTTGGTGATTTGTTCTTGTCGTTCAGCCACTAAGACATCTGACTCTCTGCAACCCCACGGGCTGTAGCATGCCAGGCTCCTCCATCCTCCACTATCTCCCAGAGTTTGCTCAAATTCATGTCCTTTGAGTCAGTGTTTGGTGATAACAGTATCCAAAACCCAACTTAAGTTATCATTGCAGACCCATGTCAACACAGGGCTTCTCTGAGGAGTAGACAGTTTGAATAGGTGCAACTGAAGAACTGAGGAATAAACTTTTTGTTCTGTGATTTGTCACAGAAGGTCTTCAAGAAGTTCACACATACACACATGGCCTGCCCTGCCCCGCCCAGGACTGACCCAGAGGTGAGAGGCAAGGAAGGAACACAGAACACTGGAATCTGAATCTGAATTTGTGGGTGGTTCCTCCCTCAGCTGCAGAAGACTTTTTCGTCCTGTGGAATAGGAACTTGCTTTATATCCTATCCAATGTATTCCTGCTCTATGGTTTCTTAGAATAAACTATGGTTTATTGGCTCTTCATAGCCTTTTGTGTGCTTCCCCAGTGGCTCAAATGGTAAAGAATTTGCCTGCAATGCAGAAGACCTGGGTTCAATCTCTGGGTCAGGAGGATCCCTTGGAGAAGAAAATGGCAACCTACTTCAGCATACTTGCCTGGAGAATTCTGCCGACAGAGGAGCCTGGTGGGCTACAGTCCATGGAGTCACAAAGTGTCGATATTTTCTATTTCAAAAAGCCAAATTTTTGCAGATCAAAAGATCTCACCCTCGGGCTATTTTATCTCCCTCAGTTAGTCAGTCAGTTCAGTCACTCAGTCATGTCCAACTCTTTGCAACCCCATGGACTACAGCACATCAGGCTTCCCTGTCCATCACCAACTCCCGGAGCTTGCTCAAACTCATGTCCATTGAATCAGTGATGCCATCCAACCATCTCATTTTCTGTCATCCCCTTCTCCCCCTGCCTTCAATCTAGCCCAGCATCACAGTCTTCCAATGAGTCAGTTCTTCACATCAGGTGGCCAAAATATTGGAATTTCAGCTTCAGCATCAGTCCTTCCAATGAATATTCAGGACTTAACTTCCTTTAGGATTGGTTTCATCTCCTTGTAATCCAAGGGACTCTCAAGAATCTTCTCCAACACCAGTTCAAAAGCATCAGTTCTGCACTCAGCTTTCTTTATGGTCCAACTCTCACATCTGTACATTACTACTGGAAAAACCACAGCTTTGACTAGACGGACCTTTGTCTCCCTAGGTAATTAAAAAACTATTTTGAAATTCAGAAATCTAGGCAGTGACCTCTTTGTTCTCTGCTGTATCAAATACTCCTCCTTTCCTAGGACAATAAGCCTTAGATTCAAGGTATACTTTTAATGGCAATGAGGGTGAAAAAAACATAAACTACTGAAAAATTCAAGAGATATTAAAAATAATATTTTCCTTTGCTTCTTAGCATAGGATTCCCTGCCCTTCAGAACAAGATCCCTTTCTATCATTCCAGTTGCTCTGCCTGATACTTTATCAATGCATTTTGCACTCAAGCTACAACTGATTTCATACTTGTAATTCCCAAGAGCACAGAGCACTTTGATGGCATCATGCCTTTGCACATGTGGTTTCCTTTTGCCTGAAATACCTTCCTTTTAAGCCTGCCTCCTCATTTTATAAGATACACTCCTAAACTGGAGATTAAGCTATTTTCTGTCAGTGCCAAACCCACCTTTCTCAGGTTGGAGCTGTGCAAACCAGCTTCCTTTTTAGCCATCAGAATTCCTGTTGGTTTCTGTCAATAGGGGGCACTAAAGGAAGACCGGGAGATGGGAAGGCATGAGGAAGTTGAAGGGACTAGTTCCTTCCTATTTGCTTGCTGTTTCTGTAAAGTCACCCAGCAGTGACCCTTATTTTGACAATAGCAGTTGTTTCCATCCCTAGAAGAACCAGCTTCATCCTACCTTCCTCAGAAACACCAGCACCAGCCAGCCATATCTCCTCCTCCAAGGTCTGGGTCCTACCTGTGCATAGTGTTTCATTCAGCTTCTATATTCTAATATCTCTGATCTCTTCCCTTGGTTTGCTTAGACCTAGGAGGTGGTGGTTGCTTCCTGAAGTTGTTGTCTCTATGAAACCTCAGTGTTCCCTTTTTGCATTTTCAGTTCTCCAAGACCTGACTAATTTCTAATATTAAATTTTCTCTGTTGGAATTCTTAATGTGCTTTTGTTTCCCTGACTGATACTTGTTCTCTGTTAAGTGAAAGGTAGCAGAATATGCCACCTCAAAATATGCCGTTTTGACATAAGTATTATTTAGAGCCGAAGGAAACTGAGAAGAAATAAATACAAGAAAAGCCCTGTGCCCTCTCCCTATTTGCCTAAAATACATAAATTTGTAAAGGTGTTCCCCACTCCCTTCTCTACCAGGAAGAAGTTAATTACCCCAGAGATATCTACTTCACAGACCTTACTGACTAGCCCTTATGTTCCATTAATTCCTCCATACATTTACCTTCTGCAATTTACTGCCCTAGAAACTCAAAGTCTTTTCCCTTTGTTTAGTCATTTTTCTAAAAAAAATCTATTATTTTTTTGGCAAGATGCTATGAAGCACAAGTTCTAACCACTCCTTTGAGTTATTCATCACTGACTGCTCCCATGTATGTATGCAATGCATGCACTGATAGATTTTTGCTTGTTTTTCTTTTGTGAATCTGTTCTTTTGTCAGTCTAGTTTGCAGAGTCTCAGCCAATAAATCTTGGATGGGTAGAAGGAAAAGATTTTCCTTCCCTACATAGGACTACCTGGACCATTCATGCACTCCCTCCGCATCAAAGTGTTTGTTTCTGTGCTTCCCCACTACCTTTCATATGACTCCTTTGAAGTGCTTATCACAATATGTTATAATGACTTTCTTATATGAGTGTCCCATTCCTGGGTTAGACTGTCAGAAGTAGAGATTTTTGTCTTATTCATCTTTATGGTACCTGAGCCTGTCACAGTAAATATACACTCAATAACTGGTCCCTGAATTAACAAATGAACAATCAAATGATTGCATGAATACTATAATAGTCATGTATTTTATCCTGCTAAAACTACAATGACATCTCTTCATCTATACAATAAATCCCAAAGCATCCCTCAATCTGGCGCTTTCCTCTTCAGTTTTATCTCCCTCCCACCCCTTTTATTTCAGCCACATTGTATGGCTCTCAGCTCTCAGAACACCCCTCCAGGCCTCCGTCCTCACTGTCCTTTTGTTGTCGGAAAAATGGGGTGTGAGAGGATAGTCATGTTCCAGGTCTCCAGTGAATCCCTATCACTGGCCGCCAAGTGAAGATCCTTGGCTTTGCACAGGAAAGAATTCAAAAGCAAGCCATAGTAAAGTGAAAGCTGGTTTATTTAGAGAGATACACACTCTAGGAACAGAATGTGGCCCATCTCAGGAGGTGAGAGTGGCCCTGGGAGGTACATATTCCATAGACAGATTGCAGCCCATCTCAAAAGATGAGAGGACCCTGAGGTGAGGGGTTGGTTAGTTTTTACAGACTGGATAACTTCATAGGATAAAGTAAAGAGTGGGAGGAGTATTCTAACTACTTTGGAGAAGGGGTGGGGATTCCCAGGGTTGGGGCACCACCCCCTTTTTGGCCTTTCAAGGTCAACCTTGGAACTGTCATGGCATCTGTGGGCATGACATTTAGAATATGCTAATGTATTACAATGAGTGTATAATGAGGCTCAAGGTCTGCTGGGAGTTGAACCTTTCACCATCCTGGGCCTTGTATGTTCTAACTGGTTTTTGTTGTATCCTGTTCTTCTTAACGGTTGTGTCATTCTTTTAATGGTCGTGCCCTGCTCCCTTCCTTTCTGTCTCACTTTCTTCCTAAAATCCTTTGTTTATGTCTGACTTCCTTACTACCCTGCAAGCTATTTGTGGTGTTTCTTTATTTCCACTGTCTAGGAGAGTCCTGGGATACAGTAGCCACTCAATGTATAATTATTAAATAAGCATTTCCATACTACTGTAGTTTCCATTATAATTTTTGGTCTTTGCACAATACTTTATGTGGGTTATATGCCACAATTTACTTAGTCACTGCCTTATTGGATATGAAGATTTCTCCCAGTTCACTATTATAATCAATGCAGTAGAGTATTTTTTGTGCAAAAAGGTTGTTTTCTCATAAACAGAGTTTTTGTTTTTTTTCTTTTTCTTACAAGAAGGGTAGAATATGAGTTAGTGGGGAAAAAAGAGGAGTTTCATTTTTCCCAGTTGGTGTCAATGATGGTAGGCCATTGATGGTAGTTTAGAGGATGATTGGGCTTCCCTGGTGGCTCATACGGTAAAGAATCTGCCTGCAATGCAGGAGACCTAGTTTGTTCCCTGGGTCAGGAAGATCCCTGGGAGAAGGGAATGGTTACCTACTCTAGTATTCTTGCCTGGAGAATTCCATGGACAGAGGAGCCTGGTGGGCTAGAGTCCATGGGGTTGCAAAGAATCAAACACAACTGAGCAACTAACACACTTAGAGGATGTTTGAGAGGGGTCCTCATGTGTTTAGAAGGCCAATGAAATAATTTGATTCACAAGTTAAAGTAGTTTCCTAATAACTTCCAAATCAAGATACTAACGTCCAAGTATTCTAGACCAAGTATATCTACATGCCTGAATCCTCATTGTCTCCAGCTTCTCTTTGAGCACACAGAAGCAGAAAGAAATTAGGTGGCATTTAACCTTAGAAACGGGGTGGTTGGAGTTTGAGGAACAGGATAATATATAATTAGTTAGTCAATAGAAATGAAAATCATCTGAAACCACCCTCCTTGAATCATACCAAAGTTTGATTTCACTCTATTTGGAAACCTCCAAAATATAAAGGAATCTTAATATATAAAACAGAAACACTCATGAAAATTTGTCTAAATAGGAGTTCCCTCTGTTGAACTCTCTTTTCCTAAATAGTTTTCATTTTGTAATTGGAGATGTGTTTCCAACATGACATGAAGTCTAGCCCGCATTCTTTCCTAAGCTGTTTTCTGACCACTATAGTTTCAAACAGGCTTAGAATTGCCAAGTTAAAGAAGAGAGAGATAGACAGAGAAAAGTGATGCAAGCCTAAAACTGACTTGACTTCTAGCTTTGGGACAGAAAGCTTCATGGACCTGTGGCCTCATCCATAAATTGAGTAGAAGGTCCCCAAAGACCTTTCTAACTCTGGCTTTCCAAGACCTGAGATGTTTTAGTCCTGATATGTGCAGAGACCTCAGAGAAGCTCAAATTAGCTTTTGTCTTCCCTGAGTTTCAAGAACAAAGAGCGCAACCCAATTCCCTTGCAGGTATAAGGCATCTTGCATCCCCCTGTCCAGATTAAAAAAAACAAACAAGCAAAAAAAGCCCAAAGAATTAACTGTTGTGACACCTCAGGAAATGTGTGTCTACTTTATTCATTATGATTTGTATGTTCTCCTTCCTCCAGATCTTTATGGAATCTGACTTGAACTCATTTTGCATTCTTTGTTGACAGAGAGTCCTGAAATAAATCTCTTACAATCTGCAAAAGACATTGTTGCCCAATTTAGCTGAACCTAATCCGGAGAAATCTAATGGAATTGAATGGCTTTTCCTTGCAATTTATCAAGACTGTTTTTAATTTTATATTGCTATTGTTGTTGTTTTTAGCCCAGAGTTAAAGTATTCACTTTGATTTGGAGAAATCACCCTGGGCCGTACCACATGCCCTGGGCTGTACCACATGCCCTGGGCTTAGTTTGCAGATAATGAAAGGACTGCTGTCTTCTCTGCCCCTTCAGGTTTACCCACAATTTGTCAGAAGAAAAGGCATTCATAGAGCCCCATGTTTCATTTTTTTTTTTCAGTTCCTCCAATTTCCTCTCCAAAAGCACATGCAGCTGTTTATAAAATGCCTCTATTTAGAAGTCCTCTTTAGGAGGCAAAAGGAAATCTTAGGCTTCTTTCAGATAATGTTTTGTGAATGAGGCTGAGAATAAATAATATATTACTGTTTTTTTAGGAGAAAATTCATTGCTGCCACCCCTACCAAGAGGGATCAGTATCCTCACCATGGACCTCTGCTTAGGAAAGGTGGCATTCAAAGGCAACCAGACATCTCTACTGCCAGCTCATCAGGTTGGGGCCAGGACTGCCATGCTCCAGTTTAACTAGCTGGGAAGGACTGTTTTCAAGGGGAATGGAGGTCATTAAACAGGGCAGCCCTTATTTGGCTATCTCAGCATTCTGAAGTGATGCTAGACATGGAAAGTGATGAAAATCAAACAGGAATGTTCAATAAGGGCAACTGGTCACTGTTAGGAAAGCAGATTTCCCCTGTACTATTCCTCTTTGTTTGAATTCAAGCAGTGAACATTGCAAAGTCCAACTAATGTGATAAATGATCCAGTAAGTCATGACACAGTGCAATATATATTTTAAATACAAGCCAGAATTTGTCATTTAGTTTGAATGTTGCTTAAAATTAGAACTGTTCTTTTACCACAATTATAGCCTCAGTTTAGTAAAAGGCAGTATTTCAGTTCTTTGTCTTCATAAGCAAGCAATAAAATTGCATATTTAGCAGTCAACAAACTCTCATTGAACACCTACTGTGTGCTAGTCTGATTCTGATTCAGAACCTTGATTCTTGTCCCATTCACATTATTTTTAATGCAAAAATTAAAACTAATATGTTATACTTTAAGCTCTTTTCCTATTTTTCTGTAGGCTGGCAGAGAGAAAATTGCCCAGGGAACGTCTTCTACTACTGAGATCTGGAAATACAGTCCTAAAAAGAAAAAAAGTTCCCTCCCCATGTGGAGGTATCTTTCTTTCTCCAGAGAGAAGCAGATGGGTAAGTAAATAATTGAAAAATAATTATAAATAATTGTAAATTTTCGGTAATTAAAAAAAAAACACTAAAAACAGGAGCTTTTGATAGAGTCTGGCAAAGTAAGGGATAACTCCTCTAAAGTGATTGTGGAAGACTCACTCAGGAGGTCTCGTATGATCTTGGGCTTCCCTGGTGGCTCAGTGGTAAAAGAATCTGCTTACAGTGCAGGGGATGTGTGCAGGAGATGCAGGTTCAATCCCTGGGTCAGGAAGATCCCCTGGAGAAGGAAATGGCAACCCACTCCAGTATTCTTGCCTGGGAAGTCCCATGGACAGAGGAACCTGGCAGGCTACGGTCCATGGGGTCACAAAAGAGTCAGACACAACTTAGCAACTAAACAGCAACAACATGTGATCTTAGACCTGAATTATGAGGAAGGCCCCAGCCATGGAAAATTTGAAGGAAGAACCTGGGGAGCATTCAGGGAAATCCCCAAGGGGGTAACCTTGGTGTAGTCAAGGAATAAGAAGGACAAGTTGCCTGCAGAGCTTTGAGTTAAAAGAGATCTACGAGGTGAGGTCATACAGGTGGGAAGGGGCTGGATAGACTATAGTAAAGTACAACTGGATAACATTGAAAGACTGCGGGGTATCAATATTATTTGTGCTTTAGATTTATCATTCTGGCCAATTTATGGAAAACAGGTGGAAGCAAGAAGGCCAGCTTAAAGTAATTGTGATAAGCAATTAGTAGCTTAATATTGGCAGGGACAGGAAGTACAGTGGATGGATTTGAGATGTTTTAGAAGCAGAACCTCTAAACTTGCTGAATAATTAGATATGGAGGTGAGGGAAAGGTAGGAAACCAGGAAAAATGTTAAGGTTTGAACAACAGAGAATGACAGTGTCATAAGATGGAGAAGTGAATTCACAGAGGAAAAGATTTGATGTGAAGGTAGGAATGGAGAATTCTTTGCAGCTTGTTACATGGGAGTTTTCTTTTCTTTTGGACATCTGACTGGAGATATGAAGACTGGAGAAATAAAGTAGGTACAATTGGTTTGTAAAAGATGATGTAAAACTATGGGAGGAGAGAAAAGTAGGAAGCCCAGGACTGGGCCATGAGGCACTCCAACATTAGAAGTTCAGGACAGAGTAACAAGGAAATAAGCGTAGTACTTAATATACTATAAATGGAGGCCAAATGCTGGATATAAAATGCATTAGAGGAAGAATCAAAGGTGTCATAAACATGCTGAAAACTGCAGCACTTGGGCATGTTAACTTCCTGCTGTGGTGAAAATAAAGATGAAATTCATTTCATCTGAGTTAGCAAATATCATGGAAAAATACATGGTCTTTATTCCATGAGGGTATTTATAACACGTGACTGTCTCTGCATCACTGCCACCCTTGTAAACAGTTCTTCAGGTGCCGTGATTTGTCTCAGATAGGGCTGCTCTGTGTCCTGGGATGAGTTTGGGGAAAACTATAGCACACCTGTGTTTATTCATGATTTGGAGAGTCCTGTTTGGTAATACTGAGTCATTTCCCCAATGCTTTGAGAAATTAGATAGGGTGGGAATTGTACTTATATGTGTAAAATCTCTGGATTAGTTCTGCAGGAGTGATGGTCCAGTCCAGTCAGTTCTTAGAAACCAAACCCTTCAAGTCTTCTACAGGGACAGGTCTCATGTTAATATGAAACGTGAGGCATGCCAACACTAATCAACACAGAGTCCAGTGGCCCAGGCAGTGACCAGGGGCTTTGGAACTAGGCCATCTGTCTTCAAATCCCAGCTCTGCCATTTTCTGGCTATGTGTCCTAAGACAAGTTACCCAAGTTCTCCAAGTCTCAGTTTCCTCCTCTATTAATGATGACGATACTTCACAAGCTTGCTGTGAGCTTTAATGAGATACCATGTGCTGAGTGACTAACCCCGTGCCTCGATGAGTTGCTAGGAGATCCTCAAAAAATCTTGGTCTCATCTCTCTTCATT
Source organism: Bos indicus x Bos taurus (assembly GCF_003369695.1). NCBI lineage: Eukaryota > Metazoa > Chordata > Mammalia > Artiodactyla > Bovidae > Bos > Bos indicus x Bos taurus. Next base: position 110,279,772 of record NC_040076.1, read on the forward strand.
CCAGTAACAGACTCTAACCCACTAAAACCCCAGGTAATTCTGGTTCTGGCCCCATTCACTACATTACTTTTTGAATGTTAAAATTAAAATGTTATACTCATAGGTCACTTCCTGAATCAGTGATCCTTTTTGTGAGCTGGCAGAGAGAAAATTGTCTAGGCAACTTCTGCTGTTACAGTATGAGAAAAATTCTCACTCAGGGAGCAGCACTGTTTCTCAGCCTGGTTAATTTCCTCAGCACTGGGACAGTGCTGAAACTTCCTATTTAAATTATAGAATTTGAATTTAGTATCTGAACCCAGTAATAACAGAAAAACTTCCGAGCAACTGATTGCCAAATTTCTCTATAGTACACGGTTCAATAAATCTGCCACAGAACCATTGCCTTTTTTTTCTCATTTGTTAATTCAACTAGTATATACAAAGGCCCAACTAGGTGCCCAACACAAGGTAGACATGGGAGTGACCATGATGAGCAAGGTGGACACAGTCCCTGCACTCACTCTTGCACAGGCCAAGGTTAAACAGCCCGTTCCACTGTGATGTCCCTCCCCTGCTCCATTCACAAGAGGTCATTCACTTACTTGCAAAGGCAACTTGTTTAAGATTCCTGGAATTGTTTGGAAATAGGAACTAAAGGTTATTGCCATCTTTTCCCAGAGAACTTTCTCTTTCATCGAGGAATAGGATCTACTTCTTTGTGTGTATATTTTTAATTACAAAAATAACACATGGCTTGCTTTAAAATGTGTTAATTTCCCCTAAAGTGGGAAGCTTCTTCTCCTTGCCAGAAGAGAAGCAATTAGAATTTGGTATCTACACTTCTCAGTCTTTTTTCTAAGAAGAAACAAATGCATATCTGTTCATACCCACTCCCATGTCCCATAGATACCCAATGTTTTGTCTGCTTTGTTTTTTTAACAAATATCATACTGTTCTGTAACTGGACTTTTTTTACTTAGCAGTATGTCATGGACATATTTCAGCATATTAATCTAACTGCATTTTTAGTGTGCTACACAATAGTTATAGAATTAATCGTACTTGTTTTTTAACCTTCTTCTATCACTAGAACTTGTATTGATATTACAGACAATTACTTAGTAAATGTTCTTGTACATATATATTTTCTCATTTGTATGGCTTATCTGGACTAGAATCCTTTAAGTGAAATTGCTAGGTCAAAGGAGTTGTGCCTTTTAAACTTTGAAAATGTAAAATTGCCTTCAAGAAAGATGACACCCAATTTAGTTTCCTGTCAACACCATATGAAAATACTCACTTCCTCCCTCTCTGAATATTATCATTCTGAAGTTTGCCAGTCTGATGGGCAAAATGGAATTTCATTCTAGTTTGCAAACTTCTGGTTTCTACTCTGACATGTAAAAAGCTTGGAAAACACCATTTTCTTACAAGGAAAATCTGGACAAGCTGAAAATCAATGACTTTTCATCACAGAATTTAAGTTTCAAGGTAAACCACACCCTTGAAATCTGGAGAGACAGGTGCATCCAGAGAGAGACAGCAGAAGTCAGTGGACCAATAAGGGTGTGACCACTTAATTTAACTAGTAATTGTGACGAATTGCTGGAGGCAGAGTATGGACTAGTGTGACTGAGAAACACCTGGGGCCCCAATGGTCAGAGGGCCCCCCAGCTTTGAAGTGTTTCTTCCTCCAGGAACCCCACCACATTCTTACGGTGAGGATCTGAGAAAAACCTCCTCCTCCCCCATGGGATAGGGAGGCAGAGGGAGGAGATGGGAAGAATAGCAAAGATATAGCCCTCCTGGATCCTTCTCCATAGTAAAGTCTCACTCTCCAGGGACAATACTGAAACTGTATCCCACTTGGAGGCGGGCATTTCCACCATAGCCAGCCCCTAGCCTTCCTGTCTCAACTAAAACAACCTCCCAAAATATAGTTAATAGGACACTGGGAATGGAGTATGGGAGAAAGTCCTATACTTAGTGAAGAGGGAGAGAAACACTTTTAAGACACAGGCCCACCAAAGATGAACCTAATCAGTTTATAAAAACTTCCCTTCCCCTATACCTTACTGCCATTCCAATAAGCTTACAATGGATTACAGCTGAAAGATCTGCAAAGCCCCATGGCTTTCTGAGTGGGAGTAGGGAAGCCTGAAGCCAAGAGAGCATAGAAAAATAAGAGCACCAGAGGAATTTGAAGCCTGTGGAACTTTTACTACAAACATGAAACATAGTCCAGCTGCAAGCCAGATTAACATAAATCCTTACTCTAAAGGCCTAATTACCTCACTACCTACTACAACATATCAGGTTTTCAACCAAAAAAATTACAAGGCATACTAAAAGACAAGAAAAAAAGTCTGAGGACACAAAGAAAGCCCCAGAACCAGATTCAGATATAATACAGATGTTGGAATTATCAGACAAGGAATTAAAATAACTATGATTAATATGTTAAAAGCACTAATAAAACCAAATATAAAGCCAATTCAGTAACATCAGCAGAAAGATGGAAACTGTAAGAATCAGAAGGAAGTACTAGAAATTAAAAACTGTAATGGAAATGAAGACTTTCTTCAGTAAGCTCATCTGCTGGATGCAGTAAGGAAAAAGAGTGAATTTGAGGTAGCCCAATAGAAACTTCAAAAACAGAAACTCAAAGAGAAAAAAGAATTAAAAAAAATAATAACATTCAAAAATACAGAGTGAAGTAAGTCAGAAAGAGAAAGACAGATGTTGTATATTAATGCATGCGTATGGAATCTAGAAAGATGGTACTGATAAAACTATTTGCAGGGTAGCAATGAGCTTCCTTCATAGCTCAGTTGGTAAAGAATCCATCTGCAATGCAGGAGACCCTAGTTCAATTCCTGGGTCGAGAAGATCCACTGGAGAAGGGATAAGCTACCCACTCCAGTATTCTCGGGCTTCCCTTGTAACTCAGCTGGTAAAGAATCCACCTGCAATGCAGGAGATCTGGGTTCTATCCCTGGGTTGGGAAGATTCCCCTGGAGAAGGGAAAGGCTACCCACTCCAGTATTCTGGCCTGGAGAATTCCAGGGTCACAAAGAGTTGGCCACAACTGAGCAACTTTCACTTTCACTTGAGACTCAGATGTAGAGAACAGATTTGTGGACACTAGGGGAAGAAGGTGGGACAAATTGAGAGAATAGCACGGAAACATATACATTCAGTCAGTTCAGTCGCTCAGTTGTGTCCGACTTTTTGCGACCCCATGGACTGCAGCATGCCAGGCCTCCGTGTCCATCACCAATTCCCAGAGCTTACTCAAACTCATGCCCTTTGAGTCAGTGATGCCATCCAACCATCTCATCCTCTGCTGTTGCCTTCTCCTCCTGCCTTCAATCTTTCCCAGCATCAGGGTCTTTTCCAGTGAGTCAGTTCTTCACATCAGGTGGCCAAAGTATTGGAGTTTCAGCTTTAGCATCAGTCCTTCCAATGAACATTCAGGACTGATTTCCTTTAGGATGGACTGGTTGGATCTCCTTGCAGTCCAAGGGACTATCAAGAGCCTTCTCCAACACCACAGTTCAGAAGCATCAATTCTTTGGCACTCAGCTTTCTTTATAGTCCAACTCTCACATCCATACATGACTACGTATACATTACCATATGTAAAATAGATGGCAAGTGGGAATTTGTTGTGTAACATGGGCTTCCCAGGTGGTGCTAGTGGTAAAGAACCCCACCTGCCAGAGCAGGAGACAAGAAATGTGGGTTTGATTCCTGGCTCAGGAAGTTCCCCTAGAGGAGGGCATGGTAACTGATTCCAGTATTCTTGCCTAGGGAATCCCATGGACAGAGGAACCTGGTGGGCTACAGTCATGGAGTTGCAAAGAGTTGGACATGACTGAAGTGACTTACACACACAGACACACACACACAGGGGACTCAAACCAGTGCTCTGTGACAACCTAGAGTGGTGGGATGGGGTGGGAGATGGGAGCGGGAGGGAGGGGATATATGTATAACTGTGGTTCATTCATGTTGATACATGGCAGAGGCGAACACAATATTGTAAAGCAATTATCCCCCAATGAAAAAAGAAAGAAAAAAAATGGTGGGACAATATCAAAAAGGCCAACATGTGTGTTATTGGAATACTGGAAGGAGAAGGGAACAGAGCATAAAACAGATTTGAGATAATAATGTCTGAGAATTTTCCAAAATCAGTTATAGACAGCAACCCTCCACAGATACCAAACAAGATAAAAGAAAAATTCAAAACCTAGGCATTTTGTTTCCCATCTCTTTTATTACAAGTGAAGCTTGGAATCCTGACAACTTGTCTTTTTTCTGTTAATTAACTGCTCATATTGTCTGACTATTATAGATTTACAGGAATATTTTATATATTATGTGTAGTAATCCTTTGTTATGTACATGGCAGGTATTTCTCCCATAACTTTGTCTGTGAAGTCTTTAACCATACTCTAGTATTGAAAATGTTTGATCAATTTTGTCAACCTTTTTTTCTTAATTTCTAGTTTTTATATGCTTAGAGATGCTCTTTAACGTCCCCAAATTATAAAAAAACACTTCTTTTTTTCTTTGAATACTTTTTTATATTTAGTGCATAGCTCTGTAATGTATATGGAATTCATTATTGTGTATGTTATGAGGTAAAGATATACTTTACTATTTTCTAATTGAATAGCAATTTTCTAATATCAATTACCAAATAGTCTATTTTTCCCTCCATTAAAATGCCACCTTTATTATTAAAAGATATATATTGAAAGTTCTATCCTTCATCTACCTATTTATGACAAACTGTTTGGACCTTCAATTCCATTTTAGTGAACTACTGATTTATTTCATGCTAAAAATCACTTTTTATAATTACTATACCTTTATAATGTACTTAAATGCTGTATTTGGTTGAGACATGTCAGTTATTTTTCCTTGTTCTGCTTTTTCAGCTCTCTTTGCTATTTTTACCCATTTGCCATTTAGAATGAGCATGTCATTTAATTTTTTTAAATAAAAAAGTTATTTATTTGGCTGTGTTGGGTCTTAGTTGCAGCACGTGAGATCTTCAGTCTTTGTTGGGGCAGGCAGGATCTTTAGTTGTGGCATGTGAACTCTTAGTTGCAGCATGTGAGACCTAGTTCTTTGACTAGGAATCAAGTCAAGGAGTCCCTGCATTCAGAGCATAGAGTCTTAGCCACTGGACCATCAGGGAAGCTCCATTTCATTTTAAATAATGCTAGTGGAATTTTGATTGGAGTTGATTAAATTTAGATATTAATTTAGGAAAAAATCAATAGCTTTATAATCTTGAGTCTCTCCATCCAATAACATGGGCATTTCTGCCATTATTCAGCTCTTCCTTTATATACTCTTGGGTTAAGTTTTATAGTTTTCTTTGTATGGGTCTTGTATACTTCTTGTACTGTTTTGTTGCTGTTGTAATTGGAATTCTAATTATAGTAAAGCTTTTTGTTTTTTGTATATTAATATAATATCTGGTCACATTAGTAAATTTTAACTCTTGTTAGTTCTAATTTTTTTCCAATTAATTATCTTGGATTTCCTAAGTAGCTTTTTATAATAACTACAAATGACAACTTTTCTTTTTATTTCTACCACTTCTATTAATAATATCTTTTTTCTTTAGTTCATTTCAGTTCAGTCACTCAGTCGTGTCTGACTCTTTGCAACCCCATGAATCGCAGCACGCCAGGCCTCCCTGTCCATCACCAACTCCCAAAGTTCACTCAAACTCATGTCCATCAAGTCAGTGATGCCATCCAGCCATCTCATCCTCTGTCGTCCCCTTCTCCTCCTGCCCCCAATCCCTCTCATTACCTTATTACAATTACCCAACACATTATTAACTAGTAATAATTATATGCACCCTTTCAAAAAATTAATGGGATTGCTTCTAATATTTCACTTTTATGGATAATATTTATTGTTTCTGATATCAAATAAAAAGTTTTCCTTCTAGTTTTGTCTTGCTAATAATTTTCAAAAGGTACATTCATTTTTGATATATGTTGAAGCATCTATTAAGATGATTATGTGGATTTTTTCTTTTAACCTATATATGTAATGGGTTACTTTAACAGATTTCCTAACATTTATTAAATTTATTTTTGCATTCTTATGTTAACACTAGTTGGTTACAGTATTTTATTTCTGCAATGCATTTTGATTTGCTATTAAGATTTTTTATATTTGATACATGAGTTGTATTGATGTAGTCATTTCTTTTTCTTCTTTCTTTAATTATTTTTTTAAATTGAAGTGTAGTTGACTTATAATGTTGTGTTAGTTTCAAGTGTACAGCAAAGTGATTCAGTTACATATATATATATTCCCTATATATTATATATTCTATATATTTAATATATTCTATTTCAGATTCTTTTCTCTTATAGGTTATTACAAAATATTGAGTATAGTTCTCTGTGCTATACAGTAGGTCTTCACTGGTTATCTATTTTATATTATAGTAGTGAGTTTACATTAATCCCAAATTCCTAATTTATCCCTCCTCCACCTTCTTTAGTAATCATAAATCTGTTTTCTATGTCTGTGGATCTATTTCTGTTTCATATATAAGTTCATATGTATAATTTTTTTTTTAGATTCCGCGTATAAGCAATATTGTGATATTTATCTTTGTCTGGCTTACTTCACTTAGTATAATCTAGGTCCATCTATGTTGCTGAAAATGACATTATTTCATTCTTTTTTTCCTATTTCATTCTTTCATTATTATGGGAATAATATTCCTTTGTATATATTACCACATCTTCTTTGTCTATTCCTCTGTCAATGTACATTTGGCTATTTACAATAGCTTGCATGTCTTGGCTATTGTAAATAGTGCTACAGTGAACATTGGGGTGCGTGTATGTTTTTTGAATTCTGGTTTTCTCCGGATAAGTGTCTAGTAGTGAAATTGTAGGATCATACTTTGAGTTTTACTTGTAGGTCTACTTTTAGCTTTTTAAGGAACTGCCATACTGTTCTGCATAGTGACTGTGCCAATTTACAGTCCCACCAAGAGTTCAGGAGGGTTCCTTTTTCTCCACACCCTCTTCAGCATTTGTTATTTGTAGACTTTTTGATGATTGGAATTCTGGCTGATGTGAGGTGATACCTCATTGTATCTTTTTTTTTTTTTTTTTAACTGGTATGTGTTTTGTGCTAAGCTTAAATATCAGCATTGCTGCTGCTGCTGCTAAGGCACTTCAGTCGTGTCCGACCTTGTGCGACCCCATAGATGGCAGCCCACCAGGCTCCCCCGTCCCTGGGATTTTCCAGGCAAGAACACTGGAGTGGGTTGCCATTTCCTTCTCCAATGCATGAAAGTGAAAAGTGAAAGTGAAATCACTCAGTCGTGTCCGACTCTTCACAACCCCAAGGACTGCAGCCTTCCAGGCTCCTCTGTCTGTGGGATTTTCCAGGCAAGAGTACTGGACTAGGGTGTCACTGCCTTCTCTGAAATATCAATATCGTTATGTTGTCCTTATTCATTAGATGGGATGTTTTCTTCCTTTGTCTTTGCTCTATAACAATTCAAATAACTAAGGAATTGTCTATTCCTTGAGGAAATAGACTCTGGGAAACTGGTATACTTATATATATACTTATACCAATTTTATCTTGTATAATTTTCAAGACTTTCTCACTGTTCTCCCTGTTCTGAGTCTGCTAATGGTACCCTTTCTGGTTTCTTAGTTCTGCTGTTGGTTATTCTGACTTTTCATATTTCTTGTGTCATTTCAATGAGATTTTAGGTAGGGTATTTAGTCAAATGTCTTGAAAGACTTTCCATCTTTTTGTATACTCTCAAATAGATCAAATAATATAGAAATTACCATATCCTGAAGGCTTTCTAGAACTTGCCAGTGAACCACCTAAACCTGGGCCACCTCTTCATCTACGATTTATTTCAGTGTACTTCTTCCAGAACTCATAAAAGTCAGTCTGACTGCAGGACTTGCAATTCACCTTTGGACATTGTCATTCAGGAGGACCCACTGGGTCTCACATATTCTACCCTTGGGGAAGAGTTTTGTTTTGTTCCCTTTACAGCAAACCCAGCCATAGCTTCTTATGTATCTAGAATGGCAAAATCAGTCAGCTATTTTTCTATCTTAAGTGTTCCCTCTTGGTTCCACACGGCATTTTTAACCAATATAAACAAAATACGAAGTGAGTGTAATTTTTAAAAATATATCAAATATTTGAAATGAGTATTGTCCTGATAAGTTAGATTACCAGACATACAAGCTGCACATTTAGTCACTGGTAGCTCTTGAAAGGAGGTTGGTGAGTCCATCTGTAAATTTGATGTGTCCTCATCACATGTGTTTGAATATCTGACCATTAAGTCTCGCATTCCCTTGGAAGGAACAACCTGGAAGATTTTCTGCAGTGAAAGAGTTAATGGATTATTTCAACTCAAAGATGAGTAATCTGTTAAGCACATGAGGGGTTGAGAGTAAGACATCCAAAAATCAGCAATAATATAAGAAGAAAACCACCTCCAGAAATCAGGCATACAGTACAAATTTTTTTTACTATAAGACTTATTTTATGCTGCAAATTCCTACGTGTCCTCATTAAATGGATATATGTTTGTCACAGGGAAAACAATATGACTTTAGAGAGAATGATGAAAGCTTAGTCTTGAGAAGAATGAGTCATGAAAAAAAAATGATTTAAAAAGCATCCAGAAGGGTTTCATTCACCAAGAACTGAATCTTTCACGAGATTTAACTTTCACACTTGAGCAATTTGTATAATTGCTACAATTGCCACCAGGTCCTCATGCAAATCTTCTGATTTTCCTAAATGAGAATTGCTAGCAGTTGCTTGTCAGTCATGTGCTGCTGCATGACTTACCCAGTCTCAGCCCCATACTCAAAAAGGACCATAAGCCTGTTAGCATTTTTCCCCAGGTTCAGAGAGTTTCAGGAATCTTTGAAGTTGATGGTGCAATGGAGCAAAGCTTTCTGTTCAAAGGGCAGCATCTTCCAAAGCAAGCTGATTAAGCCTCATACCAAGCACACACTTTCCTTGTTGCTGAATTGAGCTCCATTCCTTCTCCCCACCATATTTGGGGAGATTCCATTTGGGGAGTGGGGGGAATCTTCCCAAATAACTCCCCACAGAGTTCCATCTCCTATAGCAATTTTAATGACTGAGCATTAAGAGCCAAAGTCTAAACTGTGCCCAGGAGTTCATGAAAGCTGCTGAATGTGCCTGCTTAGGGAACACGGCAGGGGATTTTCTGTCTTAAGTAGCCAGGCACGCCATGCAGCTGGAATCAGAAGCAGGCCCTGAAATGTTCACAGCGTGTTGCAACTGAATGTTTTCTCTCTTCTTCAGAAGATAAACTCTCTCCCTCAGAAATTTTGATTTGTTTTCTCTGAATTTCAAAAAACTATACAAGGAGGAGAGACAAGCAAGCAATTCCATAATGTTTCTTATACAGGATCCACTTTCTAACAGTCTGTTGTGTTTGCAAAGCTTTACTCTGCTGTATCACAAGGCATGGAGATGAGTCTGTGAAAATCTCTGAGGTGGAGTGATGGGGATGGGACAGAGAGGAAATAATCTTATATCAAATCTTAGGCCCAGAAACTGTGCCTGCACCAGTCCAGAACAACAGAGAATACCATCTTTTTTTATTTTAATCTTTAAATTTCTGTTCCTTTTTCTTTTTAACCAAACCACAAAGAACCACAACCTTTCCCAAATGAATCACAGAAAATCCACAGTTCTCAGCATTTATTTTTAAATAACACATGTAGTCATATTATGGAGTCATAAATAGCTTATATAAATCTAAAAATTGAGGTATTAAAAAATGTGTAGCCATCTATCCTTAATTCCCAGGAAATGTTAAGAGCTATTTATTTTTGGAGATCAGCAGTAGTTTGGTGGCAACCTTTGAGGGTTTTCCTTTACTGGTAAAAGACAGTGATTCATCTTGCTCTCACTAAGGCAAACCCAAGACAAGCTTGCTGATTCTTTAAGAGGTAGAGACAGGGCCACTTGTTAGCAAACACTTTTCCTTGTCAGAGGCTAATTATTTTTTATGTGTGGGTTTTATCAAATACCTTCCAAAGAAACTGAAATGTCTTTCCTGACTTTTTTCTTTGCAAGAGTCTCTTTCTAAGAGCACATCCAGTCCTAGGTAATTGTTTCTCATTTGTGTAAGAGTCGCTGTCTTTTTGTATTTGCTTGTCTGTTGATTTCCATAGAAATCACGCTTGCCCTTCTGTGAGGAGTACAGGAGTCAAGGCTCTGATGTGACCTCTGGTCGTGAGAGCAGGTCCGCACAGATGTGGTGCAGAGTTTCCCAGCTCTGAAACATGTGTGAGCACACAGAACTCTCTTTACTTTTCAGTCTCAGAATCAGTGGGTTTATTGGGCTGGTGCTGACATAAAAAATGAAATGAAACATCTGAGTGTAACAGCTGCACAAAATTTGGAGTCATGTAAACTGGTCTGACATCACACATTCTGCATGTGAGTTCCATGAGTATTCTCCATATGGTGCTAATACAATAACATGCCTACAAAGTCCCTGTGGTTTATGGCATGACGAGTTCCAGAGCTGAGGAAATAAAGCCAGGAAGCCCACACCATTTGCTGAATGGAGCTGGTGTTGGGTAATGTCTCAGACTCACTGAACCACTCAGGGTCACTAGGAACAAGAAGCCATGTTGGACACCGTACCAGCAGCAAGTTTTATGTTGGCGACTCTAGTTCCCTCTTCTCGGAAGGAGTAGGACAGAAGTCTCACAATGCTTTTTGCCTTACTCCCTAGGAAAATGGATGTGGGAGTGTAAAGGAATTGCCAAAGACAGCCTACTTCTTCCTGGCAGTCAGAAAAAGGCAGGTAGAAAGAGAGAAAGAGAACGTATTAATAACAGCTCAAGAGAAGTCTTGGCAAGATGCAGCAATCCTTTGCTGAAAGGCTGGAGTCCTGCCCAGGGCACACAGTGGCATTGATCAGATCAGTGACACCCCACACTGACCCACAGCTATAAACAAAAGCTGCACGTGTTCCCTTTATTCTGCTCAAGGTGGGTGGGGTAGGAGTAGGGGAGTACAGGCATTTGCCTAGTTCATGTTCCTCTGACAGGCTAGAAAAAAATCATGTTCTTATTTAATTTTTAAAAATGACTCAAAGACACTTGTTTATCTGTTGGCTAATTAACCTGACAGAGGATGACTTACAGAAAATATTTAGTGGCAGTTTGGCTTTCCCTGTTCACTCAGCATAATGCTGGATTGCTTCCCTCACCATCAGTTTCCAGGCTCAGAAAATCCACACTGCAAGAGCAGCATTATAAACAGATTTCTCTGATAGACTTTCAAGGTCAGTGAACTTATTGAATGCAGCACCTATTTGCATGGGAGAATTCATAAGTGAATATATCAGGTCGGGGTCCATCATATTTTAGGGCAGCACCTATTAGCTGTATGTGACGGTGCATTCTAGCTCTGTTGGACACTAAATACACAGAGGCAGAAAGAGATCTCCCAGACTTGATTTCAAGAGTTGCAAGTGTGGAGACAGAGAATCTTTGAACCCAAGTGAGGATTTTCATGGTCTGAGAAATGGAAAGGGAAAAATAAAAGGTGTTTAAGTAGGAGATTTTAAATAGGAGAATAATTTTTCCTTTAAATAGGAGAAATCTCAGATCAGGAGAGTAATGAACATTCTCAGAATGTTATAAAGCATTTCAAAATACATAAAATCAACACTACCTAGCAAATTTTTTTCCTCCAGTGAAACATATCTTTAGTCTTCTTAAATCATTAGCAGAACAGAATTACATTAATAGAAAATCACTTCATAGACAATTTTACTAAAATTTATTCACTCCTGTAAAATTGGAAGCACCTGTGACTTTGACACAAAATGTAAGATAAAGTTCAGTTCAGTAAGAACTGTAAGATAAAAGGTGAGCGTAATACCAGAATCCAGAGAAGGCAATGGCACCCCACTCCAGTACTCTTGCCTGGAAAATCCCACGGACAGAGGAGCCTGATAGGCTGCAGGCCATGGGGTCACTAAAAGTCGGACATGACTGAGTGATTTCACTTTCACTTTTCACTTTCATGCATTGGAGAAGGAAATGGCAACCCACTCCAGTGTTCTTGCCTGGAGAATCCCAGGGACGGGGGAGCCTGGTGGGCTGCCATCTATGGGGTTGCACAGAGTCGGACACGACTGAAGCGACTTAGCAGAGGGCTCAAGGTTGTGGCTTAGAATCACTGTAACTGAGATCAGAGAGTCTATTTGGGGGTTCTATCCGAGTTCTAGACCCTTCTCTAGTTGCCCCAACTGAAATAAAACAAATTATACAGTGCTAATGAACTGTGTGGTCGTACTTGCCTCTGCCAGGCATACTATGGTCCTGATACATACTGTATGATCACCACACATTAATTATCTTTCAGGTTTTCTGCACATTCTTTTCCAAGCAAGGCAGCCCTAACAACTTGTCAACAGGGTGTTATTCTCTTAAAATGAAGTTATTTTCTTTTTGCCTGAGAATGACTTTCTCAGAGATCTGGAAACAGAAGCAAGACTATACCTTTCACGGCCCCTTTAATTTAAAGGAGAAAAAAAATCTCTGTAAGCTAATATGTAGCTTCATTGGTGATTATAGTATTGCAAATTTCTCTGATTTAAACCAGAAAACAGGAAATGTCACCCTACTCAGCTGGTAGAGAAGAAAAAAAACATGCAGGTGGATGGTGTGAAATTTAAGCAGACTTGGGAAAGAACTAATCCATGTTTGGAATTCTCCACTGGAGATGTGTTTTGACAGTTTTCTGGTAGTTTCCTGTTTTGGTTTGCCTACTTCATGTTAATGCATGAGGCAGCATGATATAGCTGAAAAATCGTGGGTTTTGAGGACAAGTGTCCCAGTCCTGTCATTTTCAGCTAGCTAGCCACCTGTTTCTCTGAGCTCCAGGTTATAAATCTGATAATTGGAGTAATGACACTTAATGAGTTGCTGTGAGAAGTAAAACAATAATGAATATAGAAGTACTTTTTATTGCTGCCTCCTACTTGCTAGCTGTGTGACTTTGTGCAAATTACTTAAATCTCTATGCCTAGGTTTCTTCATTTGTAAAATGGGGTTAGTGGTACTACCCTTGCTTGAGTTGTGGTGAGAATTGCATAAGTTAATACATGTAAAGTGCTCAGAATAGTGCCTAACATACAGTATGCTACTGCCTACTTAACTCTAAATGTTTTCTGTTATTTCTGTTTATTGGATGATATACATAGGTTATTTATTTTTTCAGGTGTACTTCACTTTATAATTTAAATACAGCAGAATTTACATTTATACTTCAACTATTACTGAGTATTTTGTTGAAAACACTAAGATAAGTGCTGTTGGTATTGTTTAGTTGCTAAGCTGTGTCTGACTCTTTGGCGACCCCGTGGGCTGTATGTAGCCTGCTAGGCTCCTTTGCCCATGGGATTTCCCAGGCAAGAATACTGGAATGGTTTGCCATCTCCTTCTCCAGAGAATCTTCCCAGCCCAGAGATCAAACCCACATCTCCTGCATTGACAGGTGGGTTATTTACCACTGAGCCACCAGGGAAGCCCCAAGTACTGTATACAAGTATAAATTAGGGGATAGTTATCTACATTGCAAAAGGAAGCTATATTGCAAAAGGAAGTAACAAGGCAGTGCTTCAATTTAAGAATTCACTTTGACAGTACCCACTATTGTTTTCAACACAGCTTGAAGTACAGAAGACATGTAATACATCCTTCAAGGAGTATTTTAAATATATTTTTATAATTCTAATATTCGCGCATGGTCATTGCAGAAAATTTTAGAAAACACTGATAAGCAATGATAATTATTATAACTATATATATATATATCTGTGTAATAAAAACACACATCATGTGTTTTTTAATTATAATAATAGAATATAATTGAAACCACCTACATTGTCACCACCAAGAGACAGCTATGTCTCACACTTCAGTTTAAATTATTTTGGTCTTTGTGTGTGTGGTGTATGTGTGTATATGCTGCTGCTGCTGCTGCTGCTGCTAAGTCACTCTGTGTCCAACTCTGTGCGACCCCATAGACGGCAGCCCACCAGGCTCCGCCATCCCTGGGATTGTCCAGGCAAGAACACTGGAGTGGGTTGCCATTTCCTTCTCCAATGTATGAAAGTGAAAAGTGAAAGTCAAGTCACTCAGTAAGTGTCCGACTACATAACCCCATGGACTGCAGCCCACCAGGCTCCTCCATCCATGGGATTTTCCAGGCAAGAGTACTGGAGTGGGGTGCCATGGCCTTCTCCATGTGTGTATATAGGTGTATGCAAAATTAGAATCATACTGCCTTTAAAAACTTAAAACATCATAAACTTCTTTCTATGTTACTAAATATTCTTCTCTCTTTGTTATTATTAAATTTTTGAGAAATTTCAAAATAGTTTTGGACTTAAAGAAGAATGGTAAAAATCATGTAGAGCTACTTGAAGACTATGCAAATATCCTGTTTCTACTTAAATAATTACCCACTCCTTTTATCATGCTTTGGTGGATATTGCCTGCAGCAATGATTACTGTGGTATTTTAATGGTGATTTTCTATTTCCTTCATGCACCCTTCTGTATTTATTTATTGGTATTATTCTCTGAGGAAGAGCTGTTCCTTCTCTCCCATGTATTTATTTAATTTATATCCCTGTGGACTCATGAACATTTATTTTGTTCTTTTTGTTATAATCTAATATTGTACTATTGTTTTTAATTTTGTTGTTTAAATTGTTTCAGCTTTATTATTGGGAGCTCTTTCATATTGGCCCCTGTGCATTTTTGTGCCACTTACTTTGAAACATGGCAGGTGTTCCAGGATCATCAACAACTCCAGTCCCTGGAATCAAAAGAGATCCCTGATCTCTTATATTGGAGGGTGATATTTAGAAACCAGCACCACCAAAACCAGCACCACCAGGAGCTAGGTGTTTGCCTTGCTCCCGAGGTGTCACTGTTTCTAACCCCTGTCAGGAGATAGAACCAGGAATACGTCTGTGTGTTTAAGTACACACTAACGCATGCATAAGCACATATCTATATTTTGGTACCAATTTATAATATATATTTATACTTTCTCAAATTTAAAACATGACTGCATATTGATACCTTTAAATCCAGTTGAGCATCACAGGAGTCACTATAGCCTTCCCTGTTTTCTTATATGTTAACTTCCTTCTTTCTCCAATAGTGAAAAAACTGACTCTGATTATCTACAATATATTTAGTTGTTTGTTTAATACAACTATCCTAAATAAGTAGTGTCAGAATTCTTAGTCCATCCCCCTGTGAGAAACAATTGAAGCACAGTGTTTGTATACATTCAGATCAGATCAGATCAGATCAGTCGCTCAGTCATGTCCAACTCTTTGTGACCCCATGAATCGCAGCATGCCAGGCCTCCCTGTCCATCACCAACTCCCGGAGTTCACTCAGACTCACGTCCATCAAGTCAGTGATGCCATCCAGCCATCTCATCCTCTGTCGTCCCCTTCTCCTCCTGCCCCCAATCCCTCCCAGCATCAGAGTCTTTTCCAATGAGTCAACTCTTCGCATGACGTGGCCAAAGTACTGGAGTTTCAGCTTTAGCATCATTCCTTCCAAAGAAATCCCAGTACTGATCTCCTTCAGAATGGACTCGTTGGATCTCCTTGCAGTCCAAGGGACTCCCAAGAGTCTTCTCCAACACCACAGTTCAAAAGCATCAATTCTTCGGCGCTCAGCCTTCTTCACAGTCCAACTCTCACATCCATACATGACCACAGGAAAAACCATAGCCTTGACTAGACGAACCTTTGTTGGCAAAGTAATGTCTCTGCTTTTGAATATGCTATCTAGGTTGGTCATAACTTTCCTTCCAAGGAGTAAGCGTCTTTTAATTTCATGGCTGCAGTTACCATCTGTAGTGATTTTGGAGCCCAGAAAAATAAAGTCTGACACTGTTTCCACTGTTTCCCCATCTATTTCCCATGAAGTGATGGGACCAGATGTCATGATCTTCGTTTTCTGAATGTTGAGCTTTAAGCCAACTTTTTCACTCTCTACTTTCACCTTCATCAAGAGGCTTTTGAGTTCCTCTTCACTTTCTGCCATGAGGGTGGTGTCATCTGCATATCTGAGGTTATGGATATTTCTCCTGGAAATCTTGATTCCAGCTTGTGTTTCTTCCAGTCCAGCATTTCTCATGATGTACTCTGCATAGAGGTTAAATAAACAGGGTGACAATATACAGCCTTGATGAACTCCTTTTCCTATTTGGAACCAGTCTTGTTCCATGTCCAGTTCTAACTGTTGCTTCCTGACCTGCATACAAATTTCTCAAGAGGCAGATCAAGTGTTCTGGTATTGCCATCTCTTTCAGAATTTTCCACAGTTTCTTGTGATCCACACAGTCAAAGGCTTTGGCATAGTCAATAAAGCAGAAATAGATGTTTTTCTGGAACTCTCTTGCTTTTTCGATGATCCAGCGGATGTTGGCAATTTGATCTCTGGTTCCTCTGCCTTTTCTAAAACCAGCTTGAACATCAGGAAGTTCACGGTTCACATATTGCTGAAGTCTGGCTTGGAGAATTTTGAGCATTACTTTACTAGCATGTGAGATGAGTGCAATTGTGTGGTAGTTTGAGCATTCTTTGGCATTGTCTTTCTTTGGGATTGGAATGAAAACTGACCTTTTCCAGTCCTGTGGCCACTGCTGAGTTTTCCAAATTTGCTGGCATATTGAGTGCAGCACTTTCACAGCATCATCTTTCAGGATTTGGAATAGCTCCACTGGAATTCCATCACCTCCACTAGCTTTGTTCGTAGTGATGCTTTCTAAGGCCCACTTGACTTCACATTCCAGGATGTCTGGCTCTAGGTCAATGATCACACCATCGTGATTATCTGGGTTGTGAAGATCTTTTTTGTATAGTTCTTCTGTGTATTCTTGCCATCTCTTCTTAATAGCCTTACATAAAATCAAAACAGTTTATCTAAAGTTACTTAGGTTGACTCCTTCAGTGTACTTGTATGATTCATTTATAATAAGTTAAATGCGTTTGTCACAATCTGTACCCTATTTTGCCTCCCACATTCTGATAGGTTTTTGTTATTTTTTTTTAATATAGGCTTCCTTGGTGGCTCAGCTGGTAAAGAAGCCTGCAATGTGGGAGACCTGGGTTCAATCCCTGGGTTGACAAGATCCCCTGGAGAAGGGAAAGGCTACCTACTTCAGTATTCTGGCCTGGAGAATTCCATGGACTATTCCCTTCAACGTGCTTGTGTGATTCATTTATAATAAGTTAAATGCATTTTTCACAATCTGTATCCTATCTTGGTTCCCCCATCCTGATAGGTTTTAAAAAAAATATATTTATGTAATAAAATTCACTTTTGTGGTGTACAGTTCCATCAGTTTGGGCAAATGCACAGAGTAGTATTATGAACCATCATTTTATACACAATTCTATCATCCAAAAGTTTCTCCTACTATTCCTGTAGAGAGAACCTTCCCCCAACCCATGATCCATCAATTACTCATTGGTTTTCCTCCTTATGATTTTGCCCTTTCCAGAGTACTGTGTGAATAGAATCAAACAACTCTGGGTCTGGCTTCTTTCACTTTGTAAAATGCAGCTAAGATTCATACATGCTATTTTATAAATCCGTAGTCTGTTCTATTTTATTGCTGAAAGAATTCTATTATATGGATGTATTATATTTTATGGAACATCAAGGTTGTTTCCAGTTTTAAAGCAGCTATGAATATTTACTTACAGGTTTTTGTACGAACGTATTTTCTTTACTTTTGGATGTACACCTCAGAGTGGGATTGCTGGGTCACATGGTAGGTATATGTTTATCTTTTTAAGAAATAGCTGAACTGTTTCACAAGTGGATGTACCATTTTGCATTTTCATCATTTTTCATCCTTATCAGCACTTGATATTGCCAGGTTTTTTACATTTAAAATATTCAAATAGATATATTGTAGTATCTTATTGTGGCTTTAATTTATATTTCCATAATGATTAATGATATTGATCATTTGTCTTATGCTCATTTTTCATCTGAATATGTTCATTGGTAAAGTATATGTTCAGATCTTTCTTTCATCTGTTTTGACAAAATTCAACACCCGTTTATGATAAAAACTCTCCAGAAAGCAGGAATAGAAGGAACATACCTCAACATAATAAAAGCTATATATGACAAACCCACAGCAAACATTATCCTCAATGGTGAAAAATTGAAAGCATTTCCTCAAGTCAGGAACAAGACAAGGGTGCCGACTTTCACCATTACTATTCAACATAGTTTTGGAAGTTTTGGCCACAGCAATCAGAGCAGAAAAAGAAAAAAAAAATTGTTAATTTTTGTATCCTTATTTCTTAATATTGCAATAATATAGTTTTATTCACATCATCTGCAAATAATGATGTCTGGTACTGCTTTTCAATATTCATGTTTTTTCTTTTACTGCCTAGGCTAAAATTTTTTAAAAGGAGTTTAAATAAGTGAAGTGATCTATGGATGCTTCAGTGTTTCACTGATAACTATGATTATGAATTAGTTTGAGAAAAATTATTTTCCAAGAGTTATTATCAGAAGTAAACGCTTACTTTTTCTTCAAATATCCTTTTGATCTATCAATATGATTGTGGACTTTGTCCATTGATCTTTTGTAGGGCTAACTGGGATTAGTTATCAATTCAAAAAAGTGTTAAATTAATAAACAGAATTGTCATTCAAAAAAAAAATGGGTTGTTTTCTGATTTCACAATTTATGAATTCTTTATATATTCTAGACATAAGTCCTTTGTTAGATGTGCTGTTAAAATATTTCCTCCCAGTTTGTGACTTACCTTTTCATTGTCTTAATGAAAAAGCAAAAGTTTTTCTAGATACATTTTTTTTATTTTAATACAGTGCAGTTTATTAATTTTTTTCTTTCCTAGATCATGACTTTGTTACTATATCTAAAAACTCTTTGCCTAACTCAGGTTTGCTCGGTGGTGGCACTATTAACATTTTAGACTGGATAATTCTTTGTTGTGGTGGGCTGTCCTGTGCATTGTAGAATGTTTAACAGTACCCCTGGCATATATCCATTAGATACCTATAGAACCCCCCTCTCTCACCCCTGCCACCTACTCATGATGATCATAAATGTTTTAGACATTGCAAACTGTCCCCTGGGTATAAAGATGACTTTGTTCAGAATCATTGGCCTAATCCAAGGCCATGTACCTCATGTGTTTTTTTCTTCTGTGTTTTCTTTGAGAAGACTTCTGGTTTTGTGTTTTATATTTTAGGTCTATGATCCATTTTAAGTTAATTTTTTGTGAGGTGTGAGATACAGGCTGAGGGTTTTTTTCTCTTTTCTTATGGGGACATTTAGTTGTTCTAGTACCATATGAAGAGACCACCTTCTCTAATGAATTGTAGTTGCATCACTCTCAAAACATAGTTGACTATATTTATGTGATTTTTATTTCTGGTCTCTCTCTTCTGTCCCATTGATTTATATATCTATTCTTTCTCCATTACCACACCGTGTTGATTACTATAGCATCACAGTAACACTAAATTACATAGTGTGAAACCACCAACTTTGTTGGCAATTCTAGTTCCTTTGCCTTTCCATATAAACTTTAAAACCACCATGTTAATACCTATATACAAGCCTGCTGGATTTTTTATTGGAATTACATTGAATCTATATGAGGAATTTGGGAGATTTAACATCTTAATAATACCAAATCTTCTAGTCCAAGAACATGATCTATTTCTCCATTTGTTTGGATCTTCTTATATACTTTTCTCAAGTATTTTGTTCTTTGCATCATACAGATCCCACATAATTTTTTTGTTTTTTTATATTTTACCTGAGTTGGAGCTTCTTGGTGCAATTGTAAATGATATTTTTATTTTAATTTTGAATTTCAATCATTTAGTGCTAGTATATAGAAATACCATGGTTTTGTGTGCACTGACTTTGTATCATGAGACTGTCTGCTATGCTTAGTCACTTAGTCATGTCTGACTCTGCGATCCCATGGACTGTAGCCCCTAGACTCCTCTGTCCACGGGGATTCTCCAGACAAGTACATTGGTGTGCGTTGCAATGCCCTTCTCCAGGGGATTGTCCCAATCCATGGATCAAACCCAGGTCTCTCACATTGCAGGCAGATTCTTTACTGTCTGAGCCACCAGGGAACTCATTTATTCTAATCGCCTTTGTGTAGATTCTTTAGAAATTTCTACATGGATATTTTGAATTGGATAATTCTTTGTTGTGGGAGGCTATGAAAAGAGATGATATGCCTTTTAATTCCATGTCTTGTCTTATTGTAATGGCTAGGATTTCCAGTATGATGTTCAATAGATGTAGTGAAAGTGGGTATCTTTGCCTTTTTCTCTATCTTAGAGGTAAAATATTGAGTCTTATACCATTTAGTATGATGTTAGCAAAAGGCTTTTTGTAGATGTCTTTTATTAGGTTTTAGAAGTTCTCTTACTAGTTTGCTGAGAGCTTTAATCATGAATGGAGGTAGAATTTTGTCAAATGCTGTTTTTGCATCTATTTTCTTCTTTAGTCTGTTAATACAGTGCCTTACATTGATTTTCATATGTTAAGCCAGTTTACATTCTTGTGAGCAATGTTACCTGGTCATGATGTATTATCTTTTTTATATTCTCTGCATTAAATTTGCTAACATTTTGGTAAGAATTTTTTTCCATCCATGTTCATGAGGGATATCATTCTGTAGTTTTCTTCTTTTGTGATGTTTTTGTTTGTCTTGATATTAGGGCAATGCTGGTGTCATTTCTATTTTCTGAAAAAGGTCTTGTTGAATTTATATTATTTCTTTCTTAAATGTTTGGTAGAATTCAACAATGAAACCATTTGGGCCTGGAGATTTCTTTTTTAAAGGTTTTTAAAGTACAAATTAATTTTTTAATAGATCTAGGACTGCTGGTTTATCTAGTTTCTTCTTGAGTGAGCTTTAGTAACTTGTGTCTTTCCTGGATTCCATTTCATTTAAGTTGTCAAATTTCTGGGCATAGAGTTGTTCATAATATACCCTTATAATCTTGTTAATGTTTGTAGGGTCTGTAATGATATCCCTTATTTTGTACCTGATATTGGTAATTTATATATTTTTCTCTTTTTTCTTGGTCAGTCTGGCCAGAGGTTTATCAGAAGAATCGGCTTTGGGGTTCGTCAATATTTCTTTATTGTTTTCTGTTTTTAACTTCATTGATTTGTTTTAATTTTTATTATTTTCTTTCCCTAGTTTATGTGTAACTTAAGTGTATTTTGCTCTTGTTTTTCTAGGTTATAAAGGCAGGAGCTTAGATTGTTGATGTGAGACCCTTTTTCTCTTCTAAAAGCACTTAATGCCTAAATTTCTAACACTACTTCAGCTGCATTGCACATATTTTGATATGTTGTATTTTTATTTTCTTTCAGTCAAAATTTTTTTTAACTTCTCTTGAGGTTTTCTCTTTCTTCCATAGATTATTAGAAGAGGACTGAGTTCCAGTATTTGAGTACTTTATGATATTGATTTGTAGTTTAATTCCATTATAGTCTGAGAACATACTTTGAATGGTGTCTATATTTTAAAGGTTGTTTTATTTCACAGAATATGGTACATATTGGTGAATGTTCCATGTGTAGTTGAAAAGAAAGTATATTCTGCTGTTGTTGGGCAGAGTGTTCTATACATGCCAATTTGGTCTGGTTGTTTATAGTCTTCTTTGTGGCTTCTATTTCCATGTTAAGTAACTATTTGCCTCTATTGATTGTGCTGTGCTGTGCTAAGTTGCTTGAGTCGTATTCGACTCTTTGTGATTGTATGGACTGTAGCCTACAAGGCTTCTCCGTCCGTGGGATTTTCCAGACAAGAATACTGGAGTGGGTTGCCATTTCCAGGGGATCTTCCTGAACCCAGAGATCGAACTTGTGTCTCTTATGTCTCCTGCATTGGCAGGTCAATTCCTTACCAGTAGCACCACCTGGGAAGCAGTCTAGCAATCTTCTATTGATTGAGAGCATCCCTGGTAGCTCAGCTGGTAAAGAATCCACCAGCAATGCAGGAGACTCCAGTTCGAGCCAAGTAATCTTCTATTGATTACTAAGAGGTAATTGTACATTTCTCCTTTCAGGTCCATCTCTTTTTGCTTCATGTCTACTGAAGTTGTGCTATTAGGTACACTCACAAGTTGATTGGTTACATTTTCTTGGAAAACTAAATCTTTTATCATTATGTAGTATATACCTCTTTTTCCCTGATAATATCTTGTTTTGGTTTTCTTTGATAACAGCTGCTCCAGCTTTTTTTTTTTTTTTTGGATTTGTGCTTGCATGACATATTTTCCTTCATTTAACCTTTTATTTTTAACCAATCTTTCTTTAAATTTAATGTGAGTTCACTTGTTCCCTCTGTACTTTTTTCTTTTCCTGCTTTCTCTTATGTTAATTGAGAATGTTTAATTATTCTGTTTCATCTCCCCTGTTTATTTCTCTTTCTTCTTTAAAAAAATTGTTTTTAGTGGTCTCTCAAGTGGTTTCACTATACATCTTTAATTAATCTGGTCTGCCTCCAAATATTATACTCTTTTATGGACCTAGCAGCAATACAGTCTCAATTCCTCCCTTCTATCCTTTGTGTTATTGTCTTCATACCTTTCACTTTTACATGCACTGTGAACACAGAACACATTGCTACTATCATTGCTTCCAACACTGAATAGTTATCTTTTAGAGCAATCAAAGATAAGAAAAGAAATAAATTTTATTTTACTTTATTTATTTATCCCATTTCCATGATTCTTCATTTCTCTGTGTGGATCCAAGCTTCAGTCTAATACTCTTTTTGCATGAAAAGCTTCCCTTAATATTTCTTATAAAATGAGTTTCCTAGTAATAAATTTCTTCAGTTTTGTAAGCCAGAAAAAGTATTTTTCTTTTTTGAAAGATATTTTTGCTGGATAGAGGATTCTGGGTTGACAGGGTTTTTTTTTTTCTTTTTTTTTTTTCTTTTAGTACTTTAAAGATGTCACTTCACTGTCTTCTGGCTTGCATTATTTCTGAGAAGAATACTATTGCAACTCTTCTTTGTTCCTCTGTATGTTTCTTTTTCTGTGGCTTCCTTTAATGTTTTTTTCTTTGTCAATGATTTTCAGCAGTTTGACTCTCATGATATACCTAGGTATGTATGTGTGTTGTATCATCCTACTTTTATGCCCTCTGAGCTTCTTAGATCTGTGGTTTAGTGTTTAACATTAAATTTAAATAAATCTTGGTCATTATTTCTTCAAATGTATCTTGTGTCCCCCTCTCTTCTATTCCTAGGATTCTAATTATGCTTATATTAGAATATTTAATATTGTCCTGTAACTCTTGGGTATTATGCTTATCTTATATCCCACTCTTTTTTCTATTTGTGTTTCATTCTTGGTAATTTATATTGACCTATCTTCAAGTTTACTGATTCATGCCCCATCTGTCTGTGTCTATTAGTGAAACTGTCTAAGGCATTCTTTATCTCTATTATTGTGTTTTTCATTTCCAGCATTTTGATGTAATTTGATTCTTTCTCATACTTTCTTTCTCACTGCTTATATTAACCATCTGATCTTGCATGTTGTCCACCTTTTTCATTAGGGCCTTTAACATATTTAAAATTCCCTGTCAGATAGTTCTAACATCTGTGTCATAACTGTATCTTGTTCCAGTGCTTGCTTTATTTCTTTGGAGTCTATTTTTTCTTGCTTTTTCATGTGCCTTTTAATTTTCTGTTGCAGCTGATCATCTTGTATAGCTTAGTAGAGACTGGAAAAAGTAGTTTATAAGCCTTAATATGAAAGTGCCTTTCCTTCTGTTAGACCTTTGATGTGGTGACTTGGAGCATTCTAGGTTTGGATTGCTGTGCTTTTCTTCAGTGTATCACAGCCTTCAAATTTTTCATAGACCTACCTTGTGCTTAGGTTGGAAGTGAATTTACCAGAACAATGTCTATTTAATTCTAAATTTTAGCTGTTCTCTTTGCATTGTTTCTCAGCAAGAGTTTCTGGGTCTACTTTTATTTTTATTCCATTTCTCTCTCAGTAGTATTCTACTGTTGTTATTCAAGTAACTTGTTGCTAGCTTGTGGTGGGGGAGGTATGGTGCAGGAATCTATCCTCTGTGTCCTAAATAAGCCTCAGTCTTAGGCATGCATCATATGAGATATGACATTTCATTTCTCTTACCCTATCCTGGCTGTGTTTGTAGGCTCCATGTGTAATCCTGTACTGTGCTGTGCTTCGTCGCTCAGTCATGTCCAACTCTTTGAAACCCCATGGACTGTAGTCCACCAGGCTCCTCTATCCATGGGATCCTCCAAACAAGAATACTGGAGTGGGTTGCCATGCCCATCCTCCAGGGGATCTTCCTAACCTAGGGATCAAATCCAGGCTTCCTGCATTGCAGGCAGATTCTTTACTGTCTGAGCCACCAGGGAAGCCCAATACTGGAGTTGGTAGCCTATCCCTTCTCCACGGGTATCTTCCCGACCCAGGAATCAAACTGGTGTCTCCTGCATTGCATGCAGATTCTTTACCAGTTCAGCTACCAGGGAAGCTCTATTATGTGTATGTGTTAGTCACTCAGTCATTTACAACTCTTTGCAACCCCATGGACTGTAGCCCGCCAGGTTCCTCTGTCCATGAAATTCTCCAGGCAAGAATACTGGAATGGGTTGCCATGCCCTCCTCCAGGGGATCTTCCCAACCCAGAGATTGAACCTTGGTCTCCCACATTGCAGGCAGATTCTTTATCGTCTGAGCCATCAGATCAGATCAGATCAGTCGCTCAGTCGTGTCTGACTCTTTGTGACACCATGAATCACAGCACGCCAGGCCTCCCTGTCCATCACCAACTCCAGGAGTTCACCCAGACTCATGTCCATCGAGTCAGTGATGCCATCCAGCCATCTCATCCTCTGTCCCCTTCTCCTCCTGCCCCAATCCCTCCCAGCATCAGAGTCTTTTAAAGGAGTCAACTCTTAGCATGAGGTGGCCAAAGTACTGGAGTTTCAGCTTTAACATCATTCCTTCCAAAGAAATCCCAGGGCTGATCTCCTTCAGAATGGACTGGTTGGATCTCCTTGCAGTCCAAGGGACTCTCAAGAGTCTTCTCCAACACCACAGTTCAAAAGCATCAATTCTTCGGCACTCAGCCTTCCTCACAGTCCAACTCTCGCATCCATACATGACCACTGGAAAAACCATAGCCTTGACTAGACGAACCTTTGTTGGCAAAGTAATGTCTCTGCTTTTGAATATGCTATCTAGGTTGGTCATAACTTTCCTTCCAAGGAGTAAGCGTCTTTTAATTTCATGGCTGCAGTCACCATCTGCAGTGATTTTGGAGCCCAAGAAAATAAAGTCTGACACTGTTTCCACTGTTTCCCTATCTATTTCCCATGAAGTGATGGAACCAGATGCTATGATCTTCATTTTCTGAATGTTGAGCTTTAAGCCAACTTTTTCACTCTCTACTTTCACCTTCATCAAGAGGCTTTTTAGTTCCTCTTCACTTTCTGCCATAAGGGTGGTGTCATCTGCATATCTGAGGTTATTGATATTTCTCCCGGCAATCTTGATTCCAGCTTGTGTTTCTTCCAGTCCAGCGTTTCTCATGATGTACTCTGCATAGAGGTTAAATAAGCAGGGTGACAATATACAGCCTTGATGTACTCTTTTTTCTATTTGGAACCAGTCTGTTGTTCCATGTCCAGTTCTAACTGTTGCTTCCTGACCTGCATACAAATTTCTCAAGAGGCAGATCAGGTGGTCTGGTATTCCCATCTCTTTCAGAATTTTCCACAGTTTATTGTGATCCACACAGTCAAAGTCCTTGGCATAGTCAATAAAACAGAAATAGATGTTTTTCTGGAACTCTCTTGCTTTTTCCATGATCCAGCGGATGTTGGCAATTTGATCTCTGGTTCCTCTGCCTCTGCCTTTTCTAAAACCAGCTTGAACATCAGGAAGTTCACATTCACATATTGCTGAAGCCTGGCTTGGAGAATTTTGAGCATTACTTTACTAGCGTATGAGATGAGTACAATTGTGCGGTAGTCTGAGCATTCTTTGGCATTGCCTTTCTTTTCCCTCCCTTATTTTTTGCTTCTGCTCCTTTCACCCATTTGCAGTGAGTTTTCCAATGCCTTAAGGGTTGCAGTGCTTGATGCACTTTCCTTCTAAAGATTAAGGGTTGTTTTTTTTTTTTCCCTATAGGAGGTAAGAGAGATATATCCAACCAGTATTTCTTGCCCCTCCCACAAAATGACTCTACCACTCTCCTAGCTCTACAACATGATAGACCCAACTTAGGGCTCTTTCCAGTCTTTTCTGTGAGCAATTGTAGGGGTTGTAGAGAAAAAGCCTGAAGGAAGTTTAGAATTCCCCAAATTCTGTGGCCCTCGGGTTTCACACTTGCCTGTCAGCCTGCCAACAAAGGTCCATCTAGTCAAGGCTATGGTTTTTCCAATTGTCATGTATGGATGTGAGTTGGACTATAAAGAAAGCTGAGCACAGAAGTATTGATGCTTTTGAACTATGGTGTTGGAGAAGACTCTTGAGAGTCCCTTGGACTGCAAGGAGATCCAACCAGTCCATCCTAAAGGATATCAGTCCTGGGTGTTCATTGGAAGGACTGATGTTGAAGCTGAAACTCCAATACTTTGGCCACCTGATGCGAAGAGCTGACTCATTTGAAAAGACCCTGATGCTGGGAAAGATTGAAGGCAGGAGGAGAAGGGGACAAGAGAGGATGAGATGGTTGGATGGCATCACCGACTCAATGACAAGGTTTTGGGTAGACTCCGGGAGTTGGTGATGGACAGGGAGGCCTGGCGTGCTGCAGTTCATGGAGTCACAAAGAGTCAGACACGACTGAGCGACTGAACTGAACTGAACTGAACTGTCAGCCTGTATTCTGTCTTCACCCAACTTATCAGCTATTTCATTTAAACTCATTTATTGGTATTGAGGGCTTCCCAGATAGCTTAGTTGGGAAAGAATCCACCTGCATTGCAGGAGACCTGGGTTTGATCCCTCGGTTGGGAAGATCCCCTGGAGAAGGGAAAGGCTACCCATTCCAGTATTCTGGCCTGGAGAATTCCGTGGACTGTATAGTCCATGGGGTCACAAAGAGTTGGACATGAATGAGTGGCTTTCACTTTCACTGGTATCTGAGTGAGCCACTAGGAAAGCCCTAGTGATAGGGAGACCCTGCTCTTCTTACTGTATATGGTGACTGACTCACAATGATAGGCTCTAAGAAGAGTTGAGTTCTGCAGATAGCCTCGTGTTTGCAGAATTCTTTAGGAATTTCAAGTGCTGTCACCAAGTTGGTTTTAAATTACACCTTGTAATCATGCATTTCAGTCATAAATTTATTGAGAAATACTCATCATTGACTTCCCTTGTGGTACAGATGGTAAAGAATCTATCTGCAACGCAGGAGGCCCACGATCGATCTCTGGATCAGGAAGATCCCCTGGAGAAGGGAATGGCAACCCCCTCCAGTATTCTTGCCTGGAGAATTCCATGGACAGAGGAGCCTGCCAGGTTACAGTCCATGGGATCGCAGACAGTCAGACATGTCTGAGTGACTTAACACATACATTGGTATCTGATGACATCTACCCCAAGTGAATACTTTGTATTCCCTTTCTCTCTGCAGACCTTGTCCCTTCCTTAGGTTTTAGACCCATTGATTGCTTTGCAACTTCAACTCTTTTATAAGTTAAGGTAGAAAAGTTATGATTTTTGAAGTTAATACTTTCATTTTAAGAGTGGTGCTCCTTTTAGCTCTTTTCATTCTTTCCTTCCATTTTAATAGCCAAACTATATTCCATTAAATGAATATATAATCCACTTTTTAAAACCAATCCCAGTCCTTTATATTGTACTTTTAGGAATTTTCCATTTTTTTGCTATTATAAATAAGGTTGTGTCACCCTTGTAGATAAATCTATCTTTGATTATTTACTTTCTATTCATTTACAACCTAAAGAGAGAACAAGCAGGCATATCAGGAACAATTAAGTAATGATGTAAGGTACCATAAAATGAATGTCCAAAATAGCATTCTAGAATTCAATAATAATAAGGAGTCATAGTGAAATGATAATGGTGCCTCACATCTGTGAAGAACTTAATATCCTTCACACTTATTAACCATTTGATCTTAACAATAATGCCCCATTTTCCTTATTAGGAAAATAAGGCTGTTAAGTAATGGAGCTGGGACTTGACTCAGTATCTCAGGGAATATCTTCATAAAAGAGGAGATGGGCCTGAGCTGAATCTTGAAAGATAGGTAGCTTAACAATAGGCAAAGACAGGAGAAGACATATCCTGATGAGAAGGCAATGATGATGTGGAGACACAACTATGTATAACTTATACACATCTGTACAATCTACAGAAGCACAGATTGAGACTGAAGAAGGCTTGGGCTATTGAATTCTGTCATTGATGTGTTTCTTGTTCTCATTTTAGAATAAATGATACCCATATCAGATTATCTAGGTGGTTAGTACAAGGGGCTTGACCTGAGAATAGGAAGCCTCCAGCTCAGCTGTTCTCTGCGTTTGACTGATTTAATCCATGTGTTCCACCCAACCTAGGAAGAGAGCCAGCCTCTCCTTCACCCAACCAAGTAGAGTTCAGTGTCTGGGTGGAAAGGAAGATGCATTCCAGCTGTCCCCAAAATGAAGAAAAGCAGAAGATGGTTTCCGCCCCCCCTTCTTCAGTGAAATAAACCTGACCTTCTGATAGGAGAGTCTGTCTTGAATCAGAAATGGTTTAACTAAATCACAACAGGAAGCATCTCCAGTTACAGCCCAACTTGCTCTAGGTCCTGATGGATGAAGATAGCATGCCACTTGACTTCATGAAACTCGGGGTGTAGCAGGTAGTTGCCCTAAGGGGCCTATACAAAGACTTTGCCTCCAGAATTTCTGCTGTCAGAACTGCCTAAAGGAGGAATATTTGCCAAAGGAAGAAGCAATAACCCAATAGTTGAGAACCCTGTCTCTAAATGTAGTTAATTTCTATTTAATTACCCAGTAACTACATTTAAAATAAACAACAGTTGGTAATCAAAACCAGGAGGATACAGGATGAGCAGTTGTGTGACAGGATAGAATTACTAGGCCAAAACAAAGTTGGAAGAAAGTGAGAGACATGCCGTTTCAGAGAAAACAAGGTTGGGAGAGGAGGGATTGTCAAAAAGCAGCCGTGGGCCTCATAAAGACTTATATCAGCTGTTCCTTGTGTTTGTTAGCCATCAGTAAAACTGATTTTAATCACCAAGTGGTCTTTAATTATAAAGCATCTGTTCCTTTATTAAATAAAAATTAAAAGCACATGTAAAGGACAAGTTAAAAAACTGTCAAATGGGATGAGAGTTTGGCACATCCTAGTACATCCTTGGTGACAGAGGTACAGCTTGGGACTGGTTTCCAGGAAACCCCTCATCTCCCAGGGCTCTTGCTGACGCCCTGGCTGCTGGGGGTATGGGTTTGTAGGCAAAGGGGCTGCTCCCTTTGGGGAAGATATGTGGAGTTCCCCAGAGCTGGGGCGAGGTCCCTCTCTCTCCAATTCATCCCCTGCATTTGTAATCCCTGCCTTTTCTGTGCCACTGAAGATGTCCTCGTGTGTCTTATGAAGACATCCTTTCCTCCGTGCTATTCTTCACTGCGTGAGAGAGAATGAAGAAGGGATGGGGAAGGGACGGGGAGAAGAGATGAGAGCAGCTCTGGGACCCCAGAGTGTGAGCAAGTTTCAGTTGAGCAGTTCTTTTAGGCAAACATTTTCTAATTAAACTTTAAACCCAAACCCTTGTTCCACCTCTCTCAAAAACGCAGGATGTGTCTCCCTTCTGGTTAGCATGAAATGATTTCTTCTCTTTCCTTCATTAGAAACTGGAATTGATCTTCTTTAAAGATAAAAATTACATTTCTGCTTAATTCCTGTTTGATTCATTTGGAACCAGTGCATTTTCATCAGAGCAACTAAAAAGCCCTGTGAGAATCAGCTCAGAAGAAGGAATGTACAGAGGGTCACGATAAGTAGCACATCTCATCAGACCTGATGCCCGGGGATGTTAAAGTGCTTTTTAAAATGAGGACTAATAAGGCTACTCAGCTTTTACTGTTTTCTAAGAGCCTCAACTAAATTAATCATGGCACAGAATAACCCTTCCTGTAAGGTAAAATAATGATTCCCGGTATTTTGAAAGCAATCGCTGATCCACAAAGAGGGAGGTAACGTCTCCCTGAACCAAGATTAAAACTCCACTCCCTTCCTGTCATCAAAGGCCAGCTTGTTTGTATCCGAGCGGGGCCTTGGGAGAGCGAGCGGGGCCTTGGGAGAGCCAGGCGCTGGGTCGGAGCAGCCGTAGCCGCAGGAATGGGAGGCCAAGCAAGACTGAGGCTGTGGAAATGCAGGCTCGGGGTGGGGGCTGTTGAGGCTTTGTTTACTAATTACATATTCTCCCTGAAAGTGGTCAGGCATCAGCGGGGCTTCCAGCTCAGGGACTCAACCCAGCCCAATCCTCTCTAGGAGGGGCTGGCTGCGCCCGCTGGCCCGGGCCACCCACACACTGGCACTCCGTGCACATGGAGTCCAGTTCCCTTCCCGCATTAGCTACAGCGTGGATTCCTGGTCACATCTGCACAGCCAGAGTGAAAGCCTGTAATTTCCATAGAATCCAGTTCTTTTGAGTCAGAGCTGCAGATGAATGTTTGTTTTATTTTTCTTTTCAAGGTGATTACACATCCTTTGGTTGTGGGGAAGCCTGGGCTATCACAGAGAGAAGAAGCTGAGTGAATTATTTAAAAAGTATGCAGCAAAGGCCTGTGAATCGTCGGGGAGGTGGGATGGCGTCTCTCCCTCATTCGGGGGCCTCTCCGAGGAATAGCAGAAGGGACCCCAGAAGGCTTGTTGGACACCAGTTTAATTCGGAAAATAGAGCAGCACTTCACCTCGCGTGTGCTGGGTGGGGAATTGTAAAAGAGGACACAGTCAAAATAGTCATTAAGGCCAAACCAGAGTCAGCCCAAAGCCAGGCCTGCATTCCCAGGAACCTGCTGGGCCGTGGTATTTGCATACATCAGTCTCCAGGCTCCATTGTCTCCCACAGGAAGAACTTGTTCCATTCCATTAAGAACGCCTGAATATTTTATTGGCTAAAAACTAGGGGCCTAGGCTGGATGGTAAACAAGTTTGGAGTGCTGTTTTTGAGTTGTGTTTATGTTTTATACATGGAACAGTTTTAAGTATTTTTTTGTTAAATTCAAAACACTCCAGAAATTCTGCAACTTAAGGCGACAACCACTGCAAAAGTTCCAGGGCAACATTTGGACACTTTCAAGATTACTTCAGGGACTTGAATGCTGAGAAACAAGAAGGGACAACTTTTATTAAGAAAAACATTTTAGTAGCTGAATACAGAAATCAAAACCAAGAGTAGGCGTTCCAAATTCATATTGTGAAGCGCCTACAAAAAGATTCTTCTGTCAGCTTTCACAGTGTGGAGAGTTCATCTTTTCATCTCATCAAGTGAAAATATGCCCCAATTCCCGAGTAGGTATTCAGTTCATACAAGGGAACAGGGGAGGTGTTCTCATTCGGCAAACACTCTGCGGACTCCAAAGATCCCTGTGGTCTAGGCTAGTGAGAGAAAGGGGTGCCCTCTGCCTGGCTGTGGCTAGGCAGGGATCAGCTTTCACAGATGCAGGCAGGAGAACAAAGAGCAGGCTTCATCTGCCCGTACCCCACAGGCCCATGTGCAGGGGGAGCACCATTCCAATGCCCATCACATGGCCTCTGTGGCATAAAAGCCTTTTAATAATTCTGATTTTGAATATCAAATTGAAATGAAAAGTGCATTTAGGAAGGATGGGCTGTAACCACACTGAAATGCATGTTCTATGCAAACAGGTTGAGCAGGCACTGTGTGCTGAGCTGTGGTTCTCAATTTGGCTGCACATTGCCTCACCTGCTCTAAAATGTACTGATGCTGCCTCCCTATCACCGTCCTACCCCCTCCCCAAAAGTATGATTTATTGTAACTGACCTCAAATGTGGCCAGGGGCGTCATGATTTTTTAAAGCTCTCCAAGTGACTCTAGGAAGCAAACTTGAGAATAGCTATAGAGTGATTTAAGACAGCATTTAAGGTCGCTCCATCATCTAGCCCCAGCCAAGCTTTTTGACCTTATCTTTCTCCACCCCCATCTCAGCCTGTACATGAGACACAAAGAGACCTTATCACTATGCCTGAATGTACTTTGTTCATTCATATTTTCATGCTTTTATGCATCCACATTGTCTCACTCTGGTCATCAAAGAAAGACCAGTTAAAAGTCCTCCTCTGTGCAGCCTTCCCTACCTGTCACCTCATCTTCACCAGTGAGTCACTTCTTGCCCCTCAATCACAGTTCATAGCTTTTCTCACATTATATTAACAACATCTGCTTATCGATCTGCCTGTTTTCTCTCCCCAGCCGGAATGTGGACTCTGCTTTCAGCAATGAGCATCAGACATGACAAGGTAGAGGTTTCTATGAATGTTTATTGAATGAATGAATGAGTGAATGAATGCCAATCTTGATATTGTTGATGTTCCATCACTTTGATCCCAATTCTCTGACCATGGTCACTTGGGAGACCAAGTTAGTAATTTGGAGGTGGCAGCCTATATCTTTGGTAATCAAAGTAGGGTTCATACACTAGAGCTTGGCTATATTATCTGAGCACTTGTTATAAATGTAAAATTTGCATTTTAATGAGATCTCAGGGTAATTCATATGTACAGCACAGTTTGAGCTATATTTTTTAACAAGTTCCCAGGTGGCTTCTATGTAGCCAGTCTGCCAACCAGTACTGGGACCCACCATCTTAGAATTTTATTTACTGGATGTAGTGAACCCTGTGTAATTGCCTACTGCTGTTGTTGTTGTTTAGTCGCTAAGTCATGTCTGACTCTTTCTTGAGCCCATGATCTATAGCCTGCCAGGCTCCTCTGTGCATGGGATTTCCCAGGTAAGAATACTGGAGTGGGTTGCCATTTCCTTCTCCAGGGAATCTTCCTGACCCAACAATTCAACCCTGTCCCTTCTGCACTGGCAGGTGGATTCTTTAACCCTGAGTCACCTGGGAAGCCCTGATTGCCTACTAGTTGTGTCTGTTCTCCCTTTCCCTTCCTTGCAAAGCCCTGATTTTGTTCAGTTATCAGCCCTTCACCTGTCAAGCCAGTGCCTCAGGAAGCTTGATCCCACCTCCAGCCCAGTAAGTGGACCTGATTGGTCAAAGGCATGGCCTATCCGTCTGGCCAGGGATCGGTTCAGGAATAGACTTGAGACCAGATTCAGGAATGAATATGAGGGTGAGTAAGCTAAGGGCAATACAGAAAGTTTTCTCTTTCTTAAGAGAAAGGCACATATGGGGGGAAAAAATCTCTCTTCTTTAGGACATTCTTCTTCTTCCTGCATGTGATCCCTTGAACTGCTGCTACCACCTTGCCACCTGCCTAAGGAGGAAGGTCAATGCTGAGGAATCGGAGCAAAGAGATAGGAAGAACATGAGTCTATGGCATTGTTGTGCTTTGCTGTCTCTGGACTTCTTTTACGGAAGGTAAATTTTTTTGTTGGTGTTTTTTGTTTGTTTGCTTGTATTTTTAACCATTTAAACCATTTCTGATCCTTGCAACCCAAAGCAGTCATTGATATACTGAATATCTTACTAAATTCATTCAATCAATAAATATTTGATTTATTGTGAAGCATTATGTTAAGTACCTTATAAGTGTTATCCCCAACCCTCAAGCAATCTGTAAGTTGGGTATTATTACTCCCATCTTATAGATGAGGAAACTGAAACTTAAAGCAGTAAAATGATTCATTAGATCAAATAGCTATCAAATGGTAAAGACAGAATCTGAACCCAGGTCTGTCTAAGTCCAGAGCACATGTTTTGTCCACTCTCCTATGCTTCCTAGTTTGAGTAGCTTTATTGTATGAGGTTTCAGAAGATAAATCGTTCTCAAGACCCTTTTACGTTCTTAAAAATGATTGAGAATCATGAAGATTTTTCACTTACTTAGTTTTTAACTACTGATACTTAACACACTGAAAATTAAAATGGAAAATTTCAAGGTATTTATTTAATTCATTCAAGAATAGTATTGATTAACTCATCCAATACTCACTTCAGTAATACACTTTTCTTGGAAAATAATATATTTTCCAAAACAAAATCAAGTAGTGAGAAGAGTGACATTGTTTTACACTTTTGCAAATCTCTTTAAACCTGGCTTAAGAGCAGACAGCTGGATTCTATCTACTTCCACATTTAGTCTGTATTGTTTTAGTTAAAGTACAGAGAAAATCTGACTTTGCACAGATATGTCATTGGAAAAGAGAGGAGTATTTTATGAGCTCTTTCAGACAATTGTATACTCTTTGATACTACACCAGAACTGTACAAGTGGTAGTTTCTTAAAGGTTAGTTGCAACATGGAACTTAAAAGCAAAAGAGTGATTTTTCCATCTCCGTTGCATTAAAATCCAGTGATCCACTTTGTAGTTTGTAGTGATCTTTTACCCATGCCTAATTTTGTAACACCAGGCATTGGTCACTTGGAAAATGTGTATTCACTGAGTTATGCAGATCTTCAAAATGTAAGATATTCACTGGCTGATACAGGTTTTCAAAAATTCTAATTTTTTTTTTGAAGGCTCAGTTTTAGCACTGGCAACAAAATACTGTCAGTTATTTTCTTGAAAGTGACAGGCTTACTTGTTTATTTTTGAAAAAAAATATGCTAAATGCCCAAATTTGAATAACTGTAATTTGTTTCTGTTTTTCAAGTAAAATTAATGATTCTTGACAAAGGCAGCTAGTTTAGCTTGTAACTCAATTACACAAGTGCTTTTCCTTGAGACAAACATTGTACTTCAGTTTGTAGCAGATGTTCTTTATGCTTATTTTCCATTTCTTCACATAAAATATTTAAAAATATATACCTAAAGGTCTAGATTTAATACAACAAATAATGTTAATGGCTTTGTCAAAGACATTCTTTTTTTAAATTTTATTTATTTATTCTGTTTTTGTCTGTGCTGGGTCTTCATTGCTATGCATGAGCTTTCTCTTGTTATGTTGAGTGGGGCCTCCTCTCTAGTTCAGTGCTCAGGCTTCTCTCTGCAATGGCTTCTTTTGTGGAGCACAGGCTCTACAGCATGTGGGCTCAGTAGTTGCAGCACGCAGGCTTAGTTGCTCTGTGGCATTTGGAACTTCCTGGACCAAAGGTCAAAAAACCATGTCCCTGGCATTGGCAGGTGGATTCTTAACCACTGGACGACTCGGGAAGTCCTGTCAAAGACATTCTTCAATGAAAGAGATGGAGCTTTTTTGGTACTTTGAGTGTGTGACAGTGAATGCAATAACTAATAGTATTATTTGGTACCATTGCCTGGACTTGAGCTAAGGCACTAGAGGTTTTCTCCACCTTGACTTGTGTATCATTCATGCAAATGTCAACACAGTGAAAAAGGTAAATGGCATCTTAGTATTATCCTGAAACTAGTTTTGACCTCATGGGCCACGTGAGACGGTTTTGGACTCCCCAAGTGGCCACAGACCACACTTGGAGAACACCTGCTGCTGCTGCTGCTAAGTCACTTCAGTCGTGTCTGCCTCTATGTGACCCCATAGACTGCAGCCTACCAGGCTCCTCCATCCATGGGATTTTCCAGGCGAGAGTACTGGAGTGGGTTGCCATTGCCTTCTCCAGGAGAACACCTACAGTGGGTAATAATTTCGTGAGCAAAAACTCTTAGGAAAATTTCTGGATACAAAGTGATTATTGCAAGGGTCTAGAAGAGACTGAGTTCTATGTCACATCACAGTCTGGCCCTGCATCTGGGTCAACTTCACTATTGACCCAGTAGCTTCCATCACACAGGGTCATTAACAGAGGAGTCTTAGGAGTGTCCAGGTGGTGAGGTGTTTGTGCCAGAGGGCACATGAAATTGGCTTACCCAGTCCCTGTGCTGCTAGTTACAGATACACTCACAACACTGCAAATCCACAACTAACTTCTTTGTGTCCCCATTCAGCCCGTAAGGCGATTTAACTTGTATTATGGTTAGACACGAACTATTTAACTTGATCTGATTTCTGTTTATAATTCTTAAAATACTCCTATTTGTCAGATTGTCTAAGCCTTCCTTACTCTTGGGATAAAATTTCTTTTGTACTGAATAACTATTAAATAATGGAGGTTTTGTGTCATTCTGAGGGGCATCAAGACTCTCTCTCTCAAGCAGCCTCTTTCCCCTGTAGCTTGCCAGAAGCAGGCATCTTGGCAACACAAAACATCAAGTCTGAGGGCATCTCACTGAGCCAGACCCTATTTCCAGGAAAGAAAACCCATGTTATTGAGCCAGAACTAATTCTCTAATGGCTGGGATTTTCCTTTCTCTTGCTAGAGAGGGAAGAATGACAATGGTTTACTTGAATCCCTACAGTGGGAAAAGCCACCCAGAAATTCCAGCCTGCCAGACATTTCCACACCAGGGATACTGTCCCTTGACTTGTGAATACACTGAGGAATTTGCCCTGGCACCATCTGAAGGGTTAAAGAAAGATCCTATTCCTTACAAGCAGCTATGCCTAGGGCTGACGCAAACTGGGGAAAAGGCCAGTCATGCTACTGGCCTGCTATATTTACTGAACAGATTTCTTAAAGTGTAGCAACAAGACAGACAACCAAAAAAATTGACCTGAATTTGTTCGGCAGAATGATAGTTTCTGCTTTGCTGTTGCACTGCTGTAAAAGAATAATAATAATAATAATAATAATAAATGTGATCTGAATATGGCAGGGAAGGAAGCTTAGAGGAATGGCTCTGAACTTTAGCAAGCTTTTTTAAAAAATATTTGAGCTAAAATATTCTTTCCTTCAGGGTCACCTGGCCTTTTGTTCCCCTTGGAAAAGACAGCTGCATTATGCGTTCCTACTGTCACTTCTGTGCTGGAAACGCAAGAGCTGTAGTGATTTCCTGGACTCTATATCTCTAAATCTTCCCAGGGAATCCACCTAACCTCCATGCATCAGGTCCAACCATACCTTGGAAGGGAGGGAGGAGAAAGCAGGAGTTATAAAACGTACTTGGGACAATAATTTCCCAGATCTGGATCAAGTTAGTTTTATCTGTATGACATGCCTGGCCTCTGAATGCTTTTGAGTTTGAGAACAAACATTATTCTGGGAGATCTGCCTTTTACCTCTTTATACCCTACTGCCCTTTTCACAGTGAGCTTTTAAAAAAAATATATCTATTTATTTTTCTTCTTTCTTTAAAAGTTGAAGTGTAGTGGTATACAATGTTGTATTAGTTTCAGGTATACAGCAAAGTGATTCAGTTTAGTATATATTCTTTTTCAGATTCTTTTCCCTTACAGGTTATTACAAGGTACTGAATGGTTCCCTGTGTGAAACAGTAGGCCCTTGATGGTTCCTGTCTACTTTATCTATTTTATGTTTCAGTTCAGTTCAGTCACTCAGTCATGTATGACTCTTTGCAACCCCATGGACTGCAGCATGCCAGGCTTCTCTGTCTATCACCAACTCCTGGAGCTTGCTCAAACTCATGTCCATTGAGTCAGTGATGCCATCCAACCATCTCATCCTCTGCTGTCCCCTTCTCCTCCCGCCTTCAATCTTTCCCAGCATCTGGGTCTTTTCAAATGAGTCAGTTCTTCACATCAGATGGCCAGAGTATTGGAGTTTCAGCTTCAGCATCAGTCCTTCCAATGAATATTCAGGACTGATTTTCTTTAGGATGGACTGGTTGGAACTCCTTTCAGTCCAAGGTACTCTCAAGAGTCTTCTCCAACACCACAGTTCAAAAGCATCAGTTCTTCAGTACTCAGCTTTCTTTAAAAGCATGAACATTTTATGTTTAGGGGCTTTTTAGGTGGCTCAATGGTAAAGAATCTGCCTGCCAATACAGGAGATGTGGGTTCAATCCCTGGGTCGGAAGACCCCCTGGAGAAGGAAATGACAACCCACTCCAGTATTGTTGCCTAGGAAATCCCAGGTACAGAGAAGCCTGGCAGACTACAGTCCTTGGGGTCACAAGGAGTCAGACATGATTTAGCGAGAGAATGCATTTTATATTTAGTGTGTATACAGCGAGCTTTTGCTTAGTATTTTAACTCATTATTTTGTTGGCAGTTCTTCCTTTCCTCACGCCCAACCCTCCAAGCACAGTCTTGATATATCACTTCTGTGTTGTACTAAAAAGGACAAATGAAACAATAAGCTGGGGCACTCTGTATTCTAGTTCTGTCCTAAATGATCATAGATTTTGCAAAACTCACATCCCTGTCTTGGGCATCATCTATAAACTGGGGATTTGGAGAAGACAGAATTTCTAGTGGTTCGTAAATCTGGGGACCAGAAACACATTTTTTTGCAAAGCCTCCTTTTCCAGCACCTCGTTCTATTGGTCATTTTGTTAGGGGAAGCACACTGATTGAAATGACCCACCCTAGCCAGGCACCATAGTAACCATTTGCATGAGTTGTTTTATGACAGGAGATCCTGATAAGGAATACAGAACTAATAAGCCACCACCAACCGGAAGAGTTTGGGAAAGGTCTAAAGGAGACACCGCGTGTCCGTTCACTTCCCAGAATCCCTCTTGCTAGTATCTATCTTGGCTGAGCAATGCATGCACCAACAGGAAAGACTCTGAATTAGAATGATTGGCCAAAGACCACCCGGAAACTAATCCCATCACCATAAAACCCGAGACTTCCACGCGGCAGAGCAGTTCTCCTGGGTTCCCTTACCTACTGCTCTCCACCCTGGTGCCCTTTCCCAATAAAATCTCTTGCTTTGTCAGCACATGTGTCTCCTCGGATAATTCATTTCCGAGTGTTAGACAAGAGCCCAGTTTCGGGTCCTGGAAGGGGTCCCCCTTCCTACAACAATTTTAAGACAGCAGAATCTCCCCTGTGCTAAGACAAGCTTTGGGGACCACTGGACTTGATGGGCTCTAGATTCTTTTCAACCCTAACATTTTTTTTTCTGTCTCTTTCCAAGTGCTGAATATTCCCCCTCACCCTGCACTAACTTGTGCTTAAATTGCCAAAGTGCCTTTGCCTTCCAAGTGGTCCATATGGCTTCATGTGCTTGTGCTCAGTTGCCCCAGACTCTTTGCGACCCTATGGACTGTAGCCTGCCAGGTTCCCCTGTCTGTGGGGTTTTCCAGGAAGAATATTGGAGTGGGTTGCCATTCCTCCTCCAGGGGATCTTCCCTACCCAGGAATCGAACCTGCATCTCCTGTGTCTTCTGCATTCCAAGCAAATTCTTTACCACTGAGCCATCAGGGAAGCCCTCCCATCGTTTTAGTTCCCTATTTCTCCAGGCTATAGTCTTGATCTTCCATAGCCTAAATTAAGAGATGAGCAATTTGGTGATTTTTGTAGTATCTTTTTAATTTAAAAGAGTGAAAGGGAGACTCCTGGAAGTCAAGATTGGGTCAAAGCATATTCCCAGGTTGGGTCAAAGGACAGTAACTAGGCAAATAAGTGAGGCAAAACCCCACATTCCACAGGTCCCAGGACCTAGCAGCCACACAAAAAGGTTTCTGGAAAGAAAAGATTCCTACCGGTTTCCAGGGGAGCAGACAGCCTAGGAGAGCTGCCTGGAGCTGCTTACCCAGCTCTACCCCCTCCCCCCATCCCCTGCAAGGCACCTAGGACTTAGCTTCCCACTGCTGTGACCTAGAATGACCAGCTCGCACCCACATTGTGGCCTGAATATCTGAGAACCTGGGGTGCACAAACACTTAATCCCTGGAGGTGTTGTATTGGTGCCTGTGTGGCCAGGGTCAAAATGCAGTCTCCTAAATCCCCTGATCCTGTTATAGGGCACACACTACAGATTAAAGAAAAGAAGTAAAATAAATAAATAAACAAAAACAAACAAGAAGGGAGAGAGAAAGGGAGAAAGCCAGTTGGCTATGCATCTGTAGAAAAAGAGGGAAAATCTGGGTGGCTTTAGGGGAAACAAAGACAACCAAACAGGAAAAGAACGCAGGCATACAGAGATGCACTGTTAATGATACACATGAAAAAAACAACATAAAAGATGATCTATTCATATAGAAGGTAAGCATTGAGAAGGGGAGTAACTTGACATGATTCTTCCCTTTCATGTTTACTCCAGGAGACTAGTAAGGCCTCTCATTTAAAACAGAAGCACTGGAAGTATGATTTGCCAGCAAGATCAATGCTAAAACAATATATTAAAAATTGGAACAAAAATCTGACCATATTTACTTACACATTTCCTTAGGCAGTTATAAAAAAACAATCAGGACACTTTCAGTTAATATACTTATCAATCTGAACCTACTACAAGAGAATGTAAAATAAATTGATAACATTGGTCAAGGTGCTGCAGGAAGGGGGACCCCTTCCAGGGCCTGAAATTGGGCTCTTGTCTAACACTTGGAAATGAATTATCCGAGGAGACACATGTGCTGACAAAGCAAGAGATTTTACTGGGAAAGGGCGCCCAGGCAGAGAGCAGGAGGGTAAGGGAACCCAGGAGAATGGCTCTGCCACGTAGCTCGCAGTCTCGGGTTTTACGGTGATGGGATTAGTTTCCCCGTTGTCCTTAGCTAATCATTTTGACTCAGAGTCCTTCCTGGTGGTGCATGCCTTGTTCAGCCAAGATGGATACCAGAGAGAAGGATTCTGGGAGGTGGTCGAACAGGTGGTGTCTCCTTTTGACCTTTTCTGAACTCTTCTGGTTGGTGGAGGCTTATTAGTTCCCTGTTCCTTACCAGGACCTCAAGTCATAAAACAACTCATGCAAATGGTTACTATGGTGCCTGGCCAGGGTGGGCGGTTTCAATCAGTGTGCTTTCCCTAACAAAGGGCTTGATATTAAGAACTAAAAGAAAATATCTTGGCCATTCAGAAAGTCAACAGCGGCATAACTGCTTAAATATTTGGGACTGCATAATTATTTAAAATCTTAGGTCAGTCAATAGTTATATAACCTTAGAGAAATTTTCCTAAATTTCCTTGCCTCAGTACTCTCAAAAATAAAATAAAATAATACTATGTTGTCTCTGTTGTGAGAAAATGAATGATGTAAAATGCCACCATAATTCTAATGAAAATGTAACCTTGTGCAGTGAGTTAAACACTCTCATCTTTTAAGAACCAATGGAATATTGTTTTTAGAAATAAAATAAAGTCTTCTGAAAGTTAGCCAAACCACAAAGAAAAAAGATTTGAAAGAGAAAAAAATGGCTGACCCAGCTTTCGGCTGTATATCCTCTTTTTAAAAAGAGACAAGCAATCATGCTTTATATCTTTTACTGAGAATTCATTTGGAATGACTTCCCTATATATTCTAATTAAGTTTCAGAACCCAGTGAGTTTAAAGAAACTACATTTCCTTTACAGGTTATGTTGCTTATAGAAACCATTCCTATTACCTGTCACAGGAATATTTGGCCTATTTAAATGCCGCAGGTGTGTGAGAACAGATGGTATTGGGAACTGGGACATATTCAGGCAGAGAAAAGACTGCCAA
This sequence comes from Bos indicus x Bos taurus, assembly GCF_003369695.1. Classification (NCBI taxonomy): domain Eukaryota; kingdom Metazoa; phylum Chordata; class Mammalia; order Artiodactyla; family Bovidae; genus Bos; species Bos indicus x Bos taurus. The sequence continues at coordinate 110,321,525 of NC_040076.1, forward strand.
AATCCGGCTGGAGAGGAATGCTTTAAGAGCAATGGTGTTTTTTCCTTTCTTTTACACAAGTGTGCATGGGGAGCAGGTACTCTGTTGGAGCCAAGTCCTGGAGACTTAATTTGATTTCCCTTTCTTCCTTTTCTGTTCCCGAGTGTGAGAAGAGCCAGATACTTAGAAATAGGCTAGTTTAGAAAACCACCTTGAAATCTATGAAGCAAACCTCCCCAAGAATGGTGGATGAGTTGTCCCTTTATGCACAGAATGGAGTGAGTTGTCCCTTTATGCACAGAAAGAAAAGCAGAGGCGGGTTTCCTCCTGGATAGGGTGGGGACAGGGTTCATGTGTTTGGGACATGACAGTGGTTTGGTCAAGGGGAGGCAGGTTGATGCTGGCGCCCATCCTGAGCCATCATTCCCAGCGTCCTGACCTTCAGGTGTCTGTGTACATGAGCTCAATGTGCAGGTCACTGAGAATGTCCATAGCTGGTAGTCTGCCTGATAAGAAGTGCGAGAAGCCCTGCCACAGACCAAGTGATGCTAGAGCCATGTCCACCCCAAGAAGTCCTGTAAACTGACCAGCTCCATCTTGCCCAGACTCCAACTCTGCCCCCAGACCTCTCCTTTAGGGTTTGCTTAGCCAGGGAGATCAGCAGCCACTAGTTTCCGGGTCACCCTGTGCCCTGCAAATGGCACATTGATCCCAAAGGTTTCTCTTACCTAGGCTAGAACTTCTCTCACTATACACATGTGAGTCAGTAGAGACTAGCAAAGAGCTTAACCTTCTGACCTTGGCCAGTGCAATGAGAGTCCTTCTGCCTGGCCTTGCAGGCGGCAGGGCAGCCCCTGCCCACCATGAGGACACCAGGACAGCTAGTTGCTGCCTGGTGCTGGGGTCTCTGTCCACCTTCTGAATGTCCAGACCAGCCTCTGTCTGGAACCCTTCTGCCAGCAGCTCACCTGAGACCGTCCAGCAACTCACCAAGATCCATACACATCCACACTTTCTGCTCAAGACCACCTAAACCAAACCAAATCAGGAATGGGGAGGGCCAGGTAAGAGTGTTCCTGTTGCTCCGGAACTGGCATTTGGAGTGCCAGCTGAGAAAAGAGGTGCTAAATGCCTCACATTCAAAAGGGAATTAGTAGAAACCAGAAGCCATACTCTCCCCACCCCCACCCCACCAACCCCTACCCCTTACCTCCCTAGGCTTTCTAAGGGGCAACAGATTAGGCTTTCATAATCAACTAATCAACACCCATCAGATCACCTTCCTGCTTCTTTTACATGGTAAAGAGTGGTGGGGGGTGGGGTGTGGCAGGGGTGAGAGGAGGAGGGTTGGGGGTTGGAGGTGAGTTCAAAGTAGGAAGTGATTCCCTTCTGTGCTCCACTGTCCACCCCTGCTTAGGCAAGAGAAATGAGGAGGGGGTATGCTGAAAGAAGGGAGAGAGCATCTCCTTTCCCAGGTGGACATCTGCTTGGGCTATAGATCTCTCCCTTTGCCTGCCTGAACTGGAGATGGTGGCAGGGAGTCTGTACCCAGAGAAATCACTGGTCTCAAGCTGCCTCACCAGGATCCATTCCAGAGGGCTGCCCTCTAGTAAAGGAACCCAGCAGCACACAACCCAGTTGTGTGGTCGGCCACCAGGCAGAGCTGAGAGGTGGCAGAGGCAGCCTCACCGAGCTGGATCTCTCAGATCAGGGAACCGTGTGGTCCCTTCTTCCCTACCCCTTCTCGTCCCAACAGGCTGGAGGACCTTAAAACTAACAGAAGTTCAGTTCAGTTCATTCACTCTGTCGCTTCTGACTCTTTGCGACCCCATGGATTACAGCATGCCAGGCTTCCCTGTCCATCACCAACTCCTGCTGCTGCTGCTGCTGCTGCTAAGTCACTTCAGTCGTGTCCGACTCTGTGCGACCCCATAGCCGGTAGCCCACCGGGCTCCCCCGTCTCTGGGATTCTCTAGGCAAGAATACTGGAGTGGGTTGTCATTTCCTTCTCCAATGCATGAAAGTGAAAAGTCAAAGTGAAGTCGCTCAGTCGTGTCTGACTCTTAGTGAGCCCTGGTAGGACTGCAGCCCACCAGGTTCCTCCATCCATGGGATTTTCCAGTCAAGAGTATTGGAGTGGGGTGCCATTGCCTCCTCCCACCAACTCCTGGAGCTTGCTCAAACTCATGTCCATTTCGTTGGTGATGCCATCCAACCATCTCATCCTCTGTTGTCCCCTTCTCCTCCAGCAGTAGGCTGGCATAGAACTAGATTATGAGAAGGTGGTTGTCTTTGTCTTTTAATGGACTGAAAGTGACCAGAGAGTAATGGAATCTACCCAAGATGTGCTAAGGGAAAAGCTTTTTGTTTTTTATTTGTAAGTTTGTTTTGTTTGTTTCAGAGTAAATCAAATTTAGAGGTAGTGATTGGAAAAATTAAAACCACTTCATGTTTAGACCCCACTGGATTGGGACTGCTCAGGGAGTGATTATGCCGTCATAAGCACTGAGGGGCCCACGAAAGTGTGGCCTAGATAAACTTCTAGATGCGTTCCCACTCTGAGATGCCAAAAGTAGGTATCCATTTGAAAGTGGGCCACACCCATCATTGGGATTCAGTTGTGTGGGGGCACATCTGGAGGACAGTGGGATTAGTCAGTCTTGGGCTCCTGTTGAGTCCTGAGGGGAAGGTGGGAGGAGATTCTGAAAGTAAAACTCAAAGGAATGACTTCCATTAAAATTGGGATGACACTGGTTTTAAAACATTTCCCTAAAGTCATATTGATCTTAGTGCAAACTTTCTGCTCAAGATGAAAAGTGTTTTGATTGACAACCACTGCATCTAAAGCTGCACTGTCTAATACAGAAGCCACTCATCATATAATGTTTAAATATAATTTAACATTAGATTTAGCTAGTATAACTCATCAGACTGTTTAAATATAATTAAAAATTCTACTCATATCACACTAGTCATATTTCAAGTGATCAGTGATCTCGTGTGCCCAGTGTATTCTGTATTGGATGGCGAAGATATAGAACATTTTTATCTTGACAAAAAAATTCTATTAGGCTGCTCTGCTTTAAATAAAGTTATTTATTCAACGATGGAAGAGAAAATGGCCAAGCCAGACCTCTGAGATATCATATGATATATACAAAATTACACATTCCAAACTTCATGGACAAGTCAAAGGTTAAAGTGACACAGAGAGAGGACAAGAAGTAGCCTGATTATTGCAAGGGACATGGTGAGCCCTGAGCTCACACAAGTCCAGGAGGCCTAAGTTCTCCTGTGGAAACTCAAGGGTTACCATGGATGAGGCCTCAGGGCCAATCACTAAAGAGGCGCTGACACCTGGGGAGGTGATGCCCAGCAGAGGTGGTACTTGAGGAAGGAGAGGACACATGGTGGGAGAGACTCCACTATGATAATCATTTCCCTTCTGGCAACTCTCAGAAACTAAGTGAGACTTTGAGGGATAAGAGCCTGGGACACCTGCCTTAAAGTATCCTGTTTTTCTCATCAGGGCAGGACGTGAGAAGTAGAAGATGAGGTCTGATAGTTGCCTAATGCTGTGTTACTCCACATTACTCTAAAATTTAGCAACTACACACAACAATAATTATTTCTTGTCTCTCGCAGTTTCCCACAGTGGATCAGGAATTTGGGATCAAGCTGGTAGGGTAGTTCTAGCTCAGGATCCCTTACAAGATTGCAATCAAGATGTCAGCTGGGCTGGGGTTATCTGAAGGCTTAAGTGGGGCTGGAAAGTCCACTTCCAAGGTGGCACATGCACACGTCTGGCTAATTGGTGCCAGTTCTTTGCAGGACGAATGAGTGCTCTTCATGTGGACCTCTTCACATGAGCTTTCTGAGTGGTCCCCCAATACTGTGACTGGCTTCCCCCAGAATGAGAGCCTCAAATAGCCAAGGCAGAAGCTGCAAGGCAGTTTTTGGACCTAGGCTTGAAAATCATGCACCATTGCTTCTGCTGCTTTCTCTAGTCACACAGACCAGCCCTAATTCAGTGTAGGGACAGACTACACAGGATATGATTTTTAGGAAATAAAGTTCACTGAGGGTCATCTTGGAGGCTGGCTACCATGAGGTCATACAGAACCAAGAACTGCACATTATCAGGATGTATAATCAAAAATCCCTCAGTTGCAAGTGACAAAAATCTAACTCAAATTGTTCCAAGGAGGGGAAAAAATGCTAAGAGAGAATGTGTCTACTAGCACACGTAACTGTAAAGTCTTGCTATGGCTGGATAAAGGTACTAAAATGATGTCTACAAGTTCTGTCTCATTCTCAGATCAGCTTTCCTCTTGTGGTAGTAAGATGACCACCTTGCTCCAGGCTTCCATCTCCAGTTTAAAAGAGAGAAACTTCCTCTTTTCTGTTAGCACCAACAAAAATCCTAGCAGGCCTTCTATTGGCTAAAATATTTATCTTGGAACCAATCACGGCATCCCTTTCAGATATGGTGCTCTGGTTGGCCAGACCCAAGTTACATACCCATCCCTGGCCTGGAGTGCTGTTATTAAAGGAAAGTTATGATGCTGAGCTGACAAAATCCATCACAGTTCACTACATCTGTATGTGTCTGGCTTTATAACAGATGATTACATCACATTACACTCATCCCCTTATGATGAAGACTGGCAATGCCAAGCTGCCAACCCAGAAACACATCATTGTTTTTCATTACCCCCTCTTATAGAGCCAGAGGTAGACATTCTTCTGTGAGATTTGTTTTGCACAGTCAAGAGTAGAGACTTCTCCTGGGTTAACAAGCATTAGTCAGTCAGTCAGTCAGGTCAGTTGCTCAGTCATGTCCGACTCTTTGTAACCCTGTGGACTGCAGCACCCTAGGCTTCCCTGTCCATCACCAACTCCTGGAGCTTGCTCAAACCCATGTCCATCGAGTCGGTGATGCCATCCAACAATCTCATCCTCTGTAGTCCCCTTCTTCTCCTGCCTTCAATCTTGCCCAGCATCAGGGTCTTTTCCAATGAGTCAGTTCTTCGTATCAGGTGGCCAAAGTACTAGAGTTTCAGCTTCAGCATCAGTCTTTCCAATTAATGTTCAGGACTGATTTTCTTAAGGATTGACTCATTTGATCTCCTTGCAAGAGTCCAAGGGACTCTCAAGAGTCTTCTCCAACACTACAGTTCAAAAGCATCAATTCTTCAGTGCTCAGCTGTTTTTATAGTCCAACTCTCACATCCATACATGACTACTGGAAAAACCATAGCTTTGACTATATCTCTAAATCTAGGTAGTCCTTGGATGAGCCATGGCTTTGGTTTCTGTTGATCACAATACATCACTTTTGTGTGCTCTGGTGTGTCTCTTTGCTAGGAGATGGAAAGAGAGAAACTTCCCAGAAAGACCTTAAAAATGTATGATTAAGACTACTTTATTCAAAAGAAATATATGCTTGTATATGTAGGGAGTAATAAATACAGGAACAGCTCATTCATCTAGACCCTGGAGAACTGATTTATTATATTTTCAACCCTTCAAATCACAGACTATATTCCTGTGTGGAATAAAGCTTTTATAGACCATATAAAGCACTCACACAACTGTACATTTAACCACTCATTTGGATATTTATTGACTCTAATTGAGCATGTAAACATATAATTCTGGACATGTTTGATTTTTCTAGTTTTGCAGCCCACAACACTTAACAGGTGTGACAGAGTGCTGTAGAACATCTCAGTGTGACAGTCCAGGAGATATCTGTTTGTGGTTGCTAGGACTGTGGTGGTATCCTCATTCTTGCTGCTATTTATTTAACACTGGCAATGAGTAAGGTGCTGTACAAGGCACTTTTATAGCTCATGTCTCATTCAGTCATGACAATATCCCTGTTAAGTCAGGGCTATTGTTTTCTCCACTTTATAGGTGGGAAAATTGAAGTTTAAGGGTGATGTCAAGTTATTATGAAAGGGTAGAAGATTCACTTACAAGATCTATGGTATTTTCTGACCAGGCTTGATAAAATGACCTTGGGATGCCCTCTGAGTCTGAGAATCTCTCTTCTTGGAATGTGGGCTTCTAAGTTCATAGAACTTTACAAGTGGGTCTGAGGAGGTTGTTTAATGGAATTGCCAATGTCCCTACTGGATGCCTTTAAGTCCCTCATCCGGGCCCCTGAGGGGAAGCTGGGACAGTGGTTGACCATGCAGTCTCTCCTCAGAGAGATTATTTGAAATGGACCCATATCTCTGTGGTTTGTCTGATTCCTACAGGTACATTTTTCTAGTCAACCCGGCATCCTGGCTGGATGAACACTGCTACTTTGGCTGTGTGTAGCTTCAGCCACCTGCATCCCCCATGTCTCAAGATAACATGGACACATTCAAAGAATTCTTTCTTTAAAGAAGGTCATCTTTGGAGTTGAGGTTGGATGCAGGATGAGGCTCCCACTCTCATTTGCTCGCCTGCCCTTGGTTCAGCTTGTTGAGCAAAGAAGCCATCAGCTTGAATGTTTTCTTAGCTTTGGCCAGTAAGCACATGGGGGGAAATCCAATGTTGGTTTTCTTCTCTCACAGTAGCAAATTATGAGGCCCTCTGGATCCCTCACAGTGGGGATGGATGTGGTAGTGGGAGGGAGAAATGTTTGTCAAGACTGTCAGGAGTCACTGAGATGATGTGGTTTTCATAGATAGGGTATGTGGATATGTGTGTGTATGTGTGTATCTGTGTGTGTGTCTTCACAACCTAGTGCCATCCCCTGAGACCTGAAATGAAGCTGGAATCATCCATGCCTCTGAATACCAGTATCTCCAAAGAGCTCAGGAATGTCATGGTTTCCTGCTACTCAGACTTGTGAAGTGAAATGCTTCAGCTTCTGACCCTTGGCAGTTCTAATGCACCCATTGTTCTTTTTGGCCCGGAACTGACCCTTACATGCATTCAGCAAACACTCGTTGCGCTGGGCAGGGAAGAGGCATCAAGGAAGAAAATCCAGATATCAAAGTTTGGCCTTTAAAAAATAGAATTAATTACTGGATTCAAATTCTCCACAAAAACTGAGGGCACAATGTTCCCTTTCAAAGATGGTTCTTTTATTTTTAGACTTTACAAGGTATAAAGATCAAATATACACCCATAAGGGTGTGGTGCTGACTGCTGCTTAGGGGAAAACACAAAGGAGAGGACACGGGATTTCCCCATTTTCCTTTTTTGTAACCTTTTATCACCTCTTAGTGACTCCCCTCCCCAGATGTCCCTGCTTTTAGGACATTCTCTCCCAATGCGGGAAAAAATGAAGCTGCATAATAAATTAACTCAAAGGGAAACAAATTAGGAATGTGTTATAACGTTTTATGGCACCCAAAAGCAATACATCTTTAAAAGACAACCTCTAAAGAGGAGATAGGGCTTCCCAGGTGGCTCAGTGGTAAAGAATCTGCCTGCAATGCAGGAGACCTGGGTTCGGTCCTTGGGTCAGAAAGATCTCCTGGAGAAGGGAATGGCAACCCACTCTAGTATTCTTGCCTGGAGAATTCCACGAACAGAGGAGCCTGGCAGGCTACAGTCCATGAGGTCGCAAGAGTCAGACACAATTTAGAGACTAAACAACAGCAACAGCGAAGAGGAGACACTTTGGAGAAACAAGTTTCACATTTTTATGTCTGTTTTGTTTTTGGCAAAGGGGAGTCCAAGAGCCTCAAATCAAGGAGAATGGGAGAATTTCCTAAATTCTCCTTCCAGGAGAATCACTTCATTGACTACGTTAAAGCCTTCAACTGGGTGAATCACAACAAGCTGTGGAAAATTCTTAAAGAGATGGGAATACCAGACTATATTACCTGCCTTCTGAGAAAACTGTATGCAGGTCAAAGAGCAACAGTTAGAACTGAACATGGAACAACGACCTGATTCAAAATTGGGAAGGGAGAAGTCAAGGCTGTTTATTATCACTCTGCTTATTTAACTTACATGCAAAGTACATCATGTGAAATGCCAGCCTGGATGAGTTACAAGCTGGAATCAAGGTTGCTGGGAGAAATATCAACAGCCTCAGATATGCAGATGATACCACTTGAACGGCAGAAAGTGAAGAGGAACTAAAGAGCCTCTCCAAAAGTGTAAAAGAGGAGAGTGAAAAAGCTGGCTTAAAATTCAGCATTCAAAAAACTAAGGTCATGGCATTTAGTCACATCACTTCATGGCAAATAGATGGGGAAAAAATGGAAGCAGTGACAGATTTAATTTTCCTGGGCTCCCAAATCACTGCAGATGGTGACCGCGTCCATGGAAGTAAAACATGCTTGTTCCTTGGAAGAAAAGCTGTGACAAATCGAGACAGCATATTAAAAAGCAGAGACATCACTTTGCCGGCAAAAGTCCATCTAGTCAAAGCTATGGTTTTCCCAGTAGTCATGTCCCAATGGGAGAGTTGAACCATAAAGAAGGCCGAAGAATTGATGCTTTCAAATTGTGGTGCTGGAGAAGACTCTTGAGGGTCCCTTGGACTGCAAGGAGATCAAACTAGTAAATCCTAAAGGAAATCAGTCCTGAATATTCATTGGAAGGACTGATACTGAAACTCTACTACTGTGGCCACCTGATATGAAGAACTGACTCATTGGAAAAGACTCTGATGCTGGGAAAGATTGAAGGCAGGAGGAGAAGGGGACGACAGAGGACAAGATGTTTGGATGGCATCACTGACTCGATGGACATGAGTCTGAGCAAGCTCCAAGAGGAGATAGTGAAGGACAGGGAAGCTTGGCATGCTTCAGTCCATGGGGTCACAAAGAGTTGGACATGATTTAGTGACTGAACAGCAATTAGGAGAATTGCCTGAGGCTGTATATTGTCACCCTGTTTATTTAATTTATATGCAGAGTACATCATGAGAAATGCTGGGCTGGAAGAAGCACAAGCTGGAATCAAGATTGCCAGGAGAAATGTCAATAACCTCAAATATGCAGATGACACCACCCTTATGGCAGAAAGTGAAGAGGAACTCAAAAGCCTCTTGATGAAAGTGAAAGAGGAGAGTGAAAAAGTTGGCTTAAAACTCAACATTCAGAAAACAAAGATCATGGCGTGTAGTCCCATCACTTTATGGGAAATAGATGGGGAAACAGTGGAAACAGTGTCAGACTTTATTTTTTGAGCTCCAAAATCACTGCAGATGGTGACTGCAGCCATTAAATTAAAGACGCTTACTCCTTGAAAGGAAAGTTATGACCAACCTAGATAGCATATTCAAAAGCAGAGACATTACTTTGCCAACAAAGGTCCGTCTAGTCAAGGCTATGGTTTTTCCTGTGGTCATGTATGGATGTGAGAGTTGGACTGTGAAGAAAGCTGAGCGCTGAAGAATTGACACTTCTGAACTGTGGTGTTGGAGAAGACTCTTGAGAGTCCCTTGGACTGCAAGGAGATCCAACCAGTCCATTCTGAAGGAGATCAGCCCTTGGATTTCTTTGGAAGGAATGATGCTAAAGCTGAAACTCCAGTACTTTGGCCACCTCATGTGAAGAGTTGACTCATTGGAAAAGACTCTGATGCTGGGAGGGATTGGAGGCAGGAGGAGAAGGGGATGCCAGAGGATGAGATGGCTGGATGGCATCACTGACTCAATGGACGTGAGTCTGAGTGAACTCCTGGACAGGGAGGCCTGGCGTGCTGCGATTCATGGGGTCGCAAAGAATCAGACATGACTGAGTGACGGAACTGAACTGAAACCTACATAGCTTCCCCCTGCATTACTCCTGACCGTGGGAATCACCAGTGTAGGGAATCATGCCCTCTGCACCCAGACAAAGCTGAAGGTGTGTGGAGTTGTGGAAAATTCTGCTTCTTTAGGAAAGATAGGTCTGTGTTTCATTGTTGACTCTGTTACTTGACAAGTGACTTGAGGTAATCATTTAGCCTCTGTGAGTCTCACCTATAAATTGGATTAGTTATCCTGTTTTTTCAAGGTTGTTGTGAGGCTTGGAAATCACATATGCAAAGCCTTGGCACATAGAAGATCCTTAGATCCAAGGCTGAGTGTTCGTTAATGACCATGCTTAACAGTTCTTTAATAAGATTTTGTACGTCAGTGTCTTTGTTATCATTTCAAATGGGTGTTCAGAGTCTATTTAAAAAATTTATTTAACTTCTTTCAAACATGTGTAAAAGGATAGAAAATAGTGTAATAACTCTCCCTGTGAGTATTACCTGGCTTCTATAGGGATCAACATATTGCCTTGTCTTTCTGTAATTCTGTTCCGTTTTTTCAATGATAAGAACTTTTACACTTCCTGTGGTAACCTATGCTTGGTATTTTTAAAACATTCTGACAGCTGATGCTATCTTCTAGGGAAGACAAAAAAAGCAACATAGAAAAACCTAGTGTGAAGTCAGCCCCCTAATGACAGATAAGCACAGTGACTCTCTTTTTGACTCTATAGAATTCATCATCTCAACTGCCCCGAGTCTACGAGATATGTCCACAGACGAGCTGACTGCCTACACCATAGTCCACACCGTCGGTAGCGTTAGCTCCACTGAGACAGATGTGTTTCCAAAACGCACAGAGGGATTTGCTGGCCTGAGCATAGCAAGAGTGTGATAACTGAAAAAAAAAAAAAAAACATAAAGTGGGATCATGCCCACCCATCCCTCTGGTTAGACTGCGTGTTTTGTGCAGAAAACTATGTTTGGGTAGCTCCTCCTCGGGGTAAAGAAAGAAAGAGCTCTGCGCCTGAAGAAACCCCGGACCTGGTATGCTGGGAGGAAGGTCTGCTCTTCCAGGGTGAAGCCATTCATGACAGACCCAGGGATGTGCGTACTTTGTTTAGCAAGGTGCTCAAGGTTTGGCACCTGTCAGTAGTTTCTATGGCTCAGCATTCTTGAATCGACAGTCTGATGTACTAATTCCGGCCCATGAGAACTCATAGCTCCTAATGTTTATTTATTCAAAAGTTAACCATTGAATGGAAAACAGACCAGCCTATAAAGACTCTACCCCAAACAAACAAAATACAAATAGAAAAACAAACAGCGCTGTTCAGAGCTCAGCTCTGTTGACTGTTTAGTGTAGAAATCAGAATTAGGCATCATCCAGTTCTTTCAGTAAGTCCAGGGCAGAAGACAACTCCGGGGGTGTCAGCCGTGGTCTGAAGTCACCAGAATCTGGAACTCATGAAGAAAGGGTGCAAAGATTCAAGGTAAAGGCAGCCGTGCGTTTGGTTTGGTTGTTTTGTTCTGGCCCTGCTCACCTCAGGAACACATGAGGTCAGACACCTGGCCCTAAGAAGGCTGCAAAGCATCTGATCCTACTGCACGTCCGCCTGGTCTTCTAGAAGGAAGGGCTTTCCCATGGCGGAAGCTGGCTTACTGTGAAGCTTACCAGAGCTCACGTTCCCGAGGGGTCACTAGCCTGCCTGCCGACTCCCTCCCATAAACAATGCCCTTTGACTACAAAGTGGTGAGACTTATCTCAGGAGCCAGACTTGGAAGTATATCTCGTTACTGTTTGGTTGCACTGGGTAGGAGACCCACTTGGAACACCTCAGAGGGCAGAGAGGTCAAAAGGTGTCACTTTTTACCTAAAGCACTAAAACCTGTTAATCATGGTTAAGAACAAAGAGGGGAAAGAAGGGAGGACAGGAAGGAGAGGAGGAGGGAGGACAGGAAGTTCCTTTTAAATTGTGGGAGAGTCCTGGGGAGATGGTCCCTTAGTGATGCCACATCTTGCTCTGACAATCTTCAAGCTCGTTATGTCCTTTTTTTTTAAATTGAGATATAGTTAGTGTATAATATTATATGTTACAGGTGTATAACATATCGATTCACAATTTTTAAAGGGTATACTTCATTTATTGTTATCATAAAGTATTGGCTATATTTCCTGTGCTGTACAATAAATCCTTGTAATTTATTTTTTTATGCTGCTTCAAATTATGTTTTATTCAGTTAGGACACCAGTTCAAAACAATGTAGAAATAAAATGGACCATTTTCTTTTTTTGAGAGGGGATATTTTATAGTTATAAAATATTGACTATATTCCCTGTGTTGTAATATATCCCCATAGCTTATTTATTTTATACACAATAGTTTGTATATGTTAATCCCCTATCCCTATCTTGTCCCTCCCCTCTTCCTTCTCCCCAAACTGATAACTACCAGTTTGTTCTCTATATCTGAGTCTGTTTCTTTTTTGTTATATTCACTAGTTTTTTATTTTTATGTTCCACATATAAGTTAATTTCATACAGTATTTGTCCTTCTCTAACTGATTTCACTTAGTATAATATCCTCCAAGTCCATCCATGTTGTTTTAAGTGGCAAATTTTCATTCTTTTTATGGTTGAATAGTATTCTGTTGTATATGTAGGTCACATCTTTATCCATTTACCTGTTGATAGACACTTAGGTTGCTCCCATATCTTGGCAGATGTAAGTAATGCTGCTATGAACGTTGAGGTTCATGTATCTTTTCAAATTGGTATTTTTGTTTGGATACATACCCATGAGTAGAATACTTGGGTCATATGGTAGTTCTGTTTTTAGCCTTTTTTTTTTTTTTTTTTTGAGAAACCTCTATACTCTTTCCCAAAGTGACTGTACCAGTCTACTTTCCCATCAGTAGTGTACAAGGGTTCCCTTTTCTCTGCATCCTCACCAACATTTGTTATTTGTGTTCTTTTGTTGATGGCCATTCTGATAGGAGTAAGGTGATAGCACATTGTGGTTTTTATGTCTTAATTTCACGTGAAGTTTACCTTTGCATTTTTCATTACTATTACAGCAACGTGGCTTTCTCTCACACTGTTTTAAAGTTGCTTTATTCATCTTATCACAATATTTGTTATTTCCCCAAGTGAAGAAAAACATTGGACAAAGTGGGAGATAGCAATTTAACCATTAATGGCCACCCATCCCCCATCTCCGTCAGCAATCACAGGGCCAAACACAATGTGTCTCCCACGCCCCACTTAACATAGCAGACATCATCAGACATCACCATATCACAGAATTTGTTGGGGGTAATTCAGGTAATTGCAACTTCCACCTGAAGTATCTGGACAAATGCCCATAGCCAGTGGCTACTCATGGCTTCTTGGAAAATAAATGCCTGCCAGGGGTAACATTTTGTTTTTCCTGTGTGTAAGAAACTCAGCAGTTCTGGGAACTATTTGTCCACATTTAGTAGGTCATTCCTCCCTTGAAGGGATTTGAATAAGGAGCCAGGGGAAAGGGCTCTTTCTTTCACAAAGCCCGCCCGAATGTCTCTCTCCTGGGCCACCTGGCCCTCCTCAGCCCTGTGCTTTTGTTCATCTGGTGTTGACATAGGTTAATTACACGGTCCTGTGTTTACACGTGAATCTTCTAAAAGGCAGGCAGCAAGTGAGCTGCATGAAGGCAAGTTGTAAATCTCATTTACTTGTCCTTCCATCTTTCCAGTCTCTGACTGGTGGGAAAATTCACACACATCCCTAGGATGCAGGTAAACAGCATCATCCCCTCTGTGTCAGTGAAGAAATGGGGACATGGTGGAACTTTCTGATTCAGGGTCCTTGTATGGTCAGGACGTTCAAGATGGCTATCCTCTTGTCCTCTGTATCCCCAGCTCGACCAGGTCCTGCTTCTCTCACATGACTACCCAGTTCTCTTAATTAGAGGGCATAAGTAGTTCCTGGTAACTGAGCCCACCTGATATTAATTCCCCCAGAAGATCTCGCCAGAGTAATGACGATGGCAGCCACATCCTGCCCACTGTCGTCTGCCACACTAGGCGGGGTGCCTCTCTGGGACTCTGAGTAAGGCTCCCGCTGTCTGATAAGCCACTGGCATCTCTGTCTCTGTTCTGGGCTCGTTCTTCAGTCTCTGGGCTGGATGACTACAAGGCTTGCAGCCGTGCAGTGTGCAGCCCAACAGCTGCACAGCAAGCACTGTCAGCCACAGACCGAGCAGCACTCATGGGGTGAGGCTCCTGGGCCTCTGCTCCCACCTTGGGCAGCTCCACCTCTGAACAGCATGTACTCCCAGGGTGGCTCAAAATTTGACAAAGGGAAGAAACATGAGGCAATGCACATTTTAAAAATGCAGCACTGATTGAGTGCTCAGAACCTCAGCTTGTCAAAGCCTCCAGCTCTGTGTTGGAATTATTGAGGGCCAGGCTTTTGGTGGAATATATAAACTGGAAGCTTTACAAAGGCAGGGAATGTTGATGTTTTCTTGGCTGTTGTATGGCCAGTGCCGAGACCTGCTCCTGACTCATGGTAGGGGCTCAGTAAATACTAGATGAAGGATGAGGAATCTGGGCTGTGTTCTGTTAGCCTCAATGCTGACAGTTGGGCCTTGGCTGGCTTGTGCCTTTATGAGTCCTGTACCTCCTAGAGTGGTGGTAGTAGGAGTATGGCCTTTCGGGTGGGGCCCTCATATTTTTGTTTCTTTCTTCTCTTTCTGGCACAGTAAGAACATGACCATTCACAAATCAGGGAGAGTCTTCACCAGAGTCAGGCCAAACTGGCACTCTGATCTTGACTTCCAGCCCCCAGAACGGTGAGAAAATAAGTTTGTTTTTTAAGTCAGGGATCCCCAACCTCCAAAATCTAATACCTGATGATCTGAGGTAGAGCTGATGTAATAATTATAGAAACAAAGTGCACAATGAATGTAATACTCTTGAATCATCCCCCATCGCCAGTCCACAGAAAAATTGTCTTCTGTGAAACAGGTCCCTGGTGCCCAAAATGTGGCAGACCGTTGGTTTAGGCCACTGAGTATCCTGTATTGGTGACCCCAGCTGACCAAGGTAATAAACCCATATGGGCTTTTCTCATACAAACTTGATGCAGGGTTAGACTATAGTCACAGCTGCCCTGGAAACCCATCCACAGGTCCTTGACAGAACAGTTCTGTAGAGGATTTAAAACTACAGAGAAAGCCTCATCCTTAATCTTGTGCCGTCACCTCGGCACAGCTGAGTGGAGATACCGGTTCTTATTTGGTATTCATTCAAAGGGGAGGACCTAGGCTGGGCTTGGCGAGATGAGCCTTTCTAAAGGGGCAGCTTTCTTAATTAGAGGGCATTTGGTTTCAGAAAGATTCAGTGGATCATATGAGTGGGAATCATAACCTCACTCCTCATTCCACATGCCAGGAAGTATGTCTCTCTCTCCACCTTTTCCCCTTAGGCAATTTAAGTCACTTGGGAAAATTCTTACTTCCTGGACAGAAAATCTAAGGCAGGCAGACAGATGTTTGACAACCGGTATGGAAATATATTGGAGAATCTTAACTGGGACAGGATTTTAGCGTTACCTTTTTCCAAAAGCGTGTATATTTCTTACATAAATATACCCTTCATTTTTCTTTGAAGGGTATTTTACAAAAGGTCTGAAAAATATATGGAACGGAGTTATCTAGAATCCTTCAGATCAACTTCGGTCCCTACATCTTTTTAAAAAATTTAATTTTGACTTTTGGGTCTCTGTTGGCTTTCTCTAGTTGCAGTGGGCAGGGGCTACCCTTAGTTGCGGTGCACAGGCGGCTTCTCTTATTGCAGAGCACGGGCTCTAGAGCATGCGGAATTTAATAGTTGTGGTGCAGGGGCTTAGTTGCTCCACGGCATGTAGGATCTTCGCAGATCTGGGATTAAACCCATGTCCCCCGCATTGGCCGGTGAATTCTTTACCACTGAGTCACCAGGGAAACCCCTGTGAAAGGCTGCCAGGAATGAATTCCCTGGAGGTGGTATGTCTGGTGGGGAGGAAGTAGAGAGCTGACAACTGAGGCTGTCTTTGGACAGATGGCCCTGTAATGGCTGCTTTCTCCAGGGTCTTCAGATATGGAGAACTAGGCCTGGGGGGTGACTTCAGGACTACTCTTTGGAGGTGCATGGGGGACTTGCAGCTGGAGGTGGGGGTCAGCTGGGAGACTTATTCTAGAAGCTGTGCTTTCGTAACACTTTAAGCTTGAGAAAACACACTGTCTGTTTAAAGAACTGGCAAAGGTGACTAACGAGGATTAAAGGGTCTAAACCCCAGAAGCCTCCCCCTTGACTTGGCACTGGCTCCTGAAAGCCTACATGCAATTGCTATATAAGGAACTGAGTTAGCAGGCTTCTCTAAGAATTCTGAAAAATGTACTTTCTTTAGCAATGAAGATGAACCTACTTCCTGCATTAAGACTGAGAAATCTTTTCCAATGGGAAAATTCACATGGCATTGCCCTGTATATCCCAGAATATATAACGTCCAGAAAGCTCAAATGACATTTTCATGCGTTCCTGGTGCCAAGCCAGTTAATGGGCGGCAAGAAATGTTCATACCAACAGTCATTACTAAAGTTTCCCACACGGCTGAGTCTAATTAATTAGGCCTAGCTGAGGCTGCCAGCCACACCCGGGACCCAGCGCATAACCCTTAGAGGATTTAGAAACACCCCTTCGACAAACACTCATTTATTACCACCTGTATTCAGTGAATCACCTCCACAACAGATACCGCCAGACAGAACTTCCTCAAAACAGGGTACTTTATGAACTGAAAGTCCAAAACTGCTGCTTTATTTTTCATGAAGAAGATCTCTCTAGGCTCTTAATAGAGCAATGGTGCTTGATGTTCTTCAAGCCACTTTACAAATGTTTGAAAAGTGATTGACACTTTGACACATAGTTTGCTTAAAATGAAGGATAATGCGATTTATTTTTGTTCAATTTCAAATTTTATTTTTGCTCAAATTTTAATTTGTTCCAAATCAAAGAATTGGATGGTCTCTACCAGCCCAATTTGTTTTCCTCAAAATTGTAGGGGCTTTGTTTTCTCTCTGAGGCCTGTAAAATATTCTCAAAATGGGTTAAAAACTCCTCTAAGCAGCACCAACCACCCCTCTCTTGTTTGAGGGCTCCGGAAAGTTATCCCAGCGCATATGTGCATCCTTTGTACCAGAGGTATCTTTGAAGCCAGGGCTTCATTCAACACATGCACACTGAGTGCCAGTTTTATGCCAGATTCTGTTCAAAGTACTGGGTCATTGTGCTTCCTGCCCTCCCAAGGCTTACCTTCTAGTAGATGGTGGCAGGGTAGAGGGAGATAAAAAAGAAGCAAGGTAATTCTCTGATAGTTACAAATGATGGTGATACACAAAGGATAATGCAGGGATTCCCAGCCTCGGGGATCAAATGCCTGATGATCTGAGGTGGAGCTGATACAACAATAGTAGAAATAAAAGTGCACAGTAAATGAAATGCACTTGAATCATCCTGAAACTATTCCCCCCAACCCCGGTCTTTGGAAAAATTATCTTCCATGAAACCAGTCCCTGGTGTCAAAAAGGTTGGGGACCAAGGGAATGGGCTAGAGTGTGCCTGAGGATGTGTGTGTTGGGCGGTCAGGGAAGTTTTGGAGGGAATAACATTTGAGTGAAGACGTGAATGACAATATTATGTCAGTTGTATCGTGTTCTGATATTCTCTGTATTTAAAGGAATTCCACAAATACAAAATCAAATAGAGCAGAGATTAGGAAAGCATTGCTCTTTCATACTTTTTCTTTTTTGAGTTGAGGGAGGTAGGCAAGGAATACTGGTAAATTGGTTCAGTCTCTAAGGTCAAAATTGCAATATCTACTAAAATTAAAAATGCATTATTAGAAATTCCCTGATGGCCCAGTGGTTAGTACTTGGCACTTTCACTGCCAGGGCCTGGGTTCAATCCCTTCAGGGGGAGCTAAGATCCTGCAAGCTGTAATATGAGGCTTAAAAAAAAAAAGAATTATCCTTTAGACCCAACAACCCTACTTGTAGAAATTTATTCTGTAGAAACAATGGCATATATGCAGGAAGGTGTGTGTGTGTGTGTGTGTGTGTGTACATATGGATGTTTATCACAGTATAGTTTGTAATAGCAAAAGACTGTGAACAGCCCGAAAGTTCATCACTAGGGGATTGGCTAAATAAATTATGAAACATTCATATGAGAGAACACTTTGTTGTCATTAAGAATAAGGTTGAGATTCAAGATAAATTTAAGGCAGGGAAAAACATTCAAGAATTATGTTTACTATGCTATAATCTTTAAAAAAAATAGAGACATTATATTTGGAAGGGTATATAAGAAACTCATAAAATTTTGCCTCAGCAGGGGTTAGGGGAGAATTAGAGAAATACTATATATTCTTTTGTAACTTCAGCATTTTTCACCTTGTGTGTGTCTTAGCTATTTGATAAATGTGTTGAAAATAGAGCATTGCAGTATAATTATATATAATCTTCACACAAAGATCTTTTCATGTGTACTCACACATCACAGTTCTGGCTGGAAAGAATTTTAAATGTTGAAAGTGGAAAACCTCTTAACATCAGTGTGTAATCGTCTCCTTGGCTATGTGTGGGCATTTCTCAATCAGGCTTGGACATGGCTTCAGTGAGAGTGAGTTTAGGACATGTTGTAGGAAAGGCATTTTCTCTTAGAATGGGCCTCCTTTTTTGGAATACAGTGCACTCATTTCTAATCCATTTGAAGATTTGAACAACTGAGCTGACCAGTGTTCAGAAGAAGAACTGGAAAAGATTTTTCTTGAAAAATACCTTCTAATGCATATACAATACTATAATCTTCTAAGTTATAAGAGGCCTGGCTTTCTAAGAATGAACTTGTTCCAGCAGGAATATTTTTCTGAGCTCTCACAGCTATTTCATGTTCTGGTCCATTTATAATTATGGCCTGATAAGAGTCTTAAGCTACTAGAAAATTTTTAAGAAATATGATGGAAATCAAATGTCTTCAGATGCTGTGTTCAGAACATAGTCTGTATGGTTCCCTACATCACTGTGCCAGGGAGGACAGCAAATAATACTTATAACCTCTATTCTTCATGGTAATAAAATCTGCCCCATGTTAAATAAATAATATATGCATATAAAAGTTTTATTGAAAAAATTTGCCATCGATAATCTGCAATAGCCATGGAAATGACATTCAGTATCTATTTTAAAAATGCATTAAATATGTATCTAGTAGAAGCATGAGGAATTAATTTGCTTGTAGGTGGAATTTCCATCAGCTGCAAGGTGGCTGTGAGAAGCCAAGCCAAGGCAGAGCCTGGGGAATTAGCAGAATGGCCTGAGGTTTGAGTCCCAGTGGGGCTGCAGAAAGGAGAAATGGCTCATTAGGGAAAAAAATAAAAACTATGGTAACACTCCAGGGAACAGCTGCATGTGAAGCTGAGTCAGAGCACAGCCTGACCAAGGAGGGGCACAAGGGACAGAAAGGGTTCACCTTCAACACGTGGCAGCAGCTTTGAATGCTCCATTCAAGAAGAGAATGCCGTCCATTCTTGGCAGAGGTTCCCCGCTCCTGGAAGCTAGCACAGCACTGATGAAAGGTGTGTTGGAACCTTGGGCTCCCAGGCTTGCACTGCCGCCTGAGCCCCAGAGGAGGAGGCCAGAGTAAATATCCCTAAAGGCCTTTCCAGGTGGCAGTCTGTTATCTATTAAAAAGTGGGTCACTGGCGAGGACTGGGCCCACTCCAGATCAGGGTACCCTGTCCTCATGATCAGGTTTCAGGGCAGGCTTTAGTGGCCCTTGCAAACACACATTTTCTTGTATTCTTGGAGGAGGAAAGGAAAGAGTTGTGGTGCGGGCACTGGCTAGTGGATGTGGAGAGAGAGAAACCTAAGAAAGAGAATAATTCAGACAAAACTCTAGAAATCAAGACTAAGATTGGTTGACCCCAAGAAGGGCTGCTCATACAGGCAGTAAATGTTTGCAAGTCCTGTGGAGATCAGGGAGAGTGAATAATCTGGGTTTCGACTTGTATTTTCCACCTTCTATTTTTGAGATTCCTCTTTAGATTCACAACCCTGAGTCACATGACTTCATGAAGCATATTATGTCACTAAGGTCAAGGTCTTCAGTATTAATGACAGACTTATGTCTTCATTTGTCTTAGAATCATAGAAGGTTGAGTAGAGACCTGACTCAGTCATCTGATAGGTAAGGAAACCGAAGACTATAATGGCTGGGTAACTTGGATGAAGCTATCAGAAAAGCTGGGACTAGAGTTTAGCTTTTCTTCTCCAAGCTGAATGCTTTGCTACTTGTAAAGTAACATTAATTTCCTACTTTCACATTCTACCCACACTTCTGTTCACTCCATTTCAAACTGGTCCATTTCCCTATCCCAAAGAGAATGAATATGTTGATTCAGCAGGAGTTTTTAGAGAGCTGAGCTGAGAGAGCACACAAAACCTATAGATAAGGCTCACTAAGATTAGCATGACTGGAAGAGTCTTAATTGACAAATAATGTCCAGGCTTAACAACGCTTGAGATATATAAAATGACACCAGCTCAAACACATGAAATACAGAAGACAGCATTAGCCTTTATTTTCAGGGGAAGCCACACCTTGGTTGAGGACCACACGTCATCAGCTGGCTGGCGTTTTGACACGGTCTGGGACTCTGCCCTTAATCATTGTAGGTAATATTCACGTGGTGCCAAGTGAAAAGGGATTTGGCATTTTCCAGTTCAGTAAATCTAAACAAACCACATAATTTGGCATGAAGTAGGTTGTGTTTTACCAGAATTTTCCAGTTCTGCAATCCGTGTTGATCAAATCAACTAAATCATTGCCACTTTAACTATCTGTGAAAAAACCTGGCTTACGCTTACCTTGCATCTCCTCTTGTAGCACATCTCCTGATGATGGTGAAATATCCCTTTCTCCTGAGTCACTGTGATTTCTTCCCTCCCTCCCTCAGTGAAGTGGTGCTGAGATGCACAGGGACACTTTGGAGACATAAACTGCCTTATATTTTTATGTGTCTTATTTTGAAAAGGAAAGTGTTAGTCGCTCAGTTGTGTTCAACTCTTTGTGACCCCACGGACTATAGCCCGCCAGGCTCCTCTGTTCATGGAATTCTCCAGGCAAGAATACTGGAGTGGGTAGCTATTTCCTTCTCCAAGGGATCTTCCCAACCCGGGGATCAAACCCAGGTCTCCTACATTGGCAGGCGGGTTCTTTATCATCTGAACCACCAGAGAAGTCTTGTTTTAGCTAATCTTACATTAACCTTATTCCCTAAGAAAGAGTTGCAAATTTTGTGGCTCTTCTTCTGTTACCTCTGTATTCACTCACTCAACAAATATTATTTATTGACGGTTCATGACACTTGGTTTCTTAAAAAAAAAAAACAGTTACTGAAGATACAAAGATACCATCACGGAGCTCCCAGTCTAGTGGTAGAGACATACCTTTAATTAAATTACAACAAAAGAGTCTGGATAGTGATGAGAAAGTCTGTCCAAAGCTCAGGCCCTATTTTGTTTCTTCTTCCACTGGTTCATCTGTGGTCCTCGACCTTCGTCCTTGAAGGGAGCCACTACATTGCTTCCCCCGTGCCACCCACCATCTGAAAGATGGCCGGTGTTAGAGGCAGTAAACACCCGCTCCTTCACTTCATCTCCCCTTTTATTTCAGTGACCTGCTTTCACAGGCAGATGTGCTATAGTTCTGAATGAAGATCTCAAAAGTGGGGTGTAAAAAATGATCAATAGAGATGAAAGACAAAAATTTGGAACATCTATTTACATTCATTTTAAGCTAAAACTGTTTAAGAAAAATCTTGTTTCCCCAGCCTTGAATTTTGACATAGGCTAATGGACAGGGAGGCCTGGCGTGCTGTGGTTCATGGGGTCGCGAAGAGTCGGACACGACTGAGCGACTGAACTGAACCCAGGCCTGTCTGTTGGATGGGCACACATCATGCACTGTAGGCGTGGTACCCTCAGGAAAAAGTGAGAGGTTCCCAGAGCAGATGGAGACGCTAGCACTCTTTTCCCTATTGGAGTAACATATGGCAGGTTATCTGTGCTTGGTTGAGTGGATTTAAGGATTACATCACCCTAAGTCTTGTGTTGGCAAACTATAGCCACAACCAAATCCCAGCTGATACCTGTTTTTGTAAATAAAGTTTTATTTCCACAGCCATGCTCCTTGGTTTACTATCATCTTCTTAGTATTATCAACAGCTGAACTAAGTAGTTGCAAGAGACTATATGATCTGGAAAACCTAATATATTTGCTACCAAAGCTCTTATAGAAAACATTTGCCAAACCCTGTCTAAATAATTTTATTTTTGTAAAATTTTACAAGTTGGGTGTGGAGGATTGTGACCATGAAAATCTTAGTCTCATATGTAGGTTCACTGGTTATCTTCTGACAAAAATGCTTAAAAGAACGGTAGCATTAAAAATGAGTTATACATTTTTATTTTATGAAAACACTAATGTTTCAAAGTTGCTGACTTTCCTTCGGATGACAAATAGCTGACACTAGTGACCTAAAAGATATTTTTGAAAAAACACAAAGCAAGAAATTTTGTCTTTTCAAGTGAAATTGTCTTTTCACTTTTAAACATTGCACAAAAATACTTATATATTTCACAAGACATCTACTTTGGAGAGAACATTTTGAAAAAGAATATTTTGATGTGTTTCCATTTCATGTAATTCTGTTTCTAAAAAAAAAGTATATCACATAAAAATGTCCTCATGTACATTCTTAGAAACATTTTAAATTGAAGATTTCCGTTTAAAAGTCATCTAAATGAAGAGTTTTGATGGAATTTAAAGCTATACACTAAAAATATAAAATACAACACCTTTTTATTAGTTTGCAAGAATGACTGACATCTAGAAGTATGAATATTTATTAGCTGAATTTCAACAGAAAATTTTGTCTAAGGAGTTTAAAAATGAAAAAAAAGGTATTAAGATTTAGTACCCTGCATCCGACGTCAGGGGCGGCTGCCGGGAGGACCAACCCCGCATCCTAGGACCGTGGCTGCGCGGGCGCAGGAGGGCCTAGAGGAGCTATCCCACGTTGAAGGTCAGGAAGGGAGGCGGTGAGGAGATACCCCTCATCCAAGGTAAGGAGCAGTGGCTGCGCTTTGCTGGAGTAGCCGTGAAGAGATACTCAACACCCAAGGTGAGAGAAACCCAAGTAAGATGGTAGGTGTTGCAAGAGGGCATCAGAGGGCAGACACACTGAAACCATACTCAGAGAAAACTAGTCAATCTAATCACACTGGACCACAGCCTTGTCTAACTCAATGAAACTAAGCCATGCCTGTGGGGCAACCCAAGATGGGCGAGTCACGGTGGAGAGATCTGACAGAATGTGGTCTACTGGAGAAGGGAATGGCAAACCACTTCAGTATTCTTGCCTTGAGAACACCATGAACAGTATGAAAAGGAAAAATGATAGGATACTGAAAGAGGAACTCCCCAGGTCAGTAGGTGCCCAATATGCTACTGGAGATCAGTGGAGAAATAACTCCAGAAAGAATGAAGGGGTGGAGTCAAAGCAAAAACAATACCCAGCTGTGGATGTGACTGGTGACAGAAGCAAGGTCTGATTCTGTAAAGAGCAATATTACATAGGAACCTGGAATGTCAGGTCCATGAATCAAGGCAAATTGCAAGTGGTCAAACAAGAGATGGCAAGAGTGAATGTCGACATTCTAGGAATCAGCGAACTCAAATGGACTGGAATGGGTGAATTTAACTCAGATGACTATTATATCTACTACTGTGGGCAGGAATCCCTCAGAAGAAATGGAGTAGCCATCATGGTCAACAAAAGAGTCCGAAATGCAGTACTTGGATGCAATCTCAAAAACAACAGAATGATATCTGTTCATTTCCAAGGCAAACCATTCAATATCACAGTAATCCAAGTCTATGCCCCAACCAGTAACTCTGAAGAAGCTGAAGTTGAAGGGTACTATGAAGACCTACAAGACCTTCTACAACTAACACCCAAAAAAAGATGTCCTTTTCATTATAGGGGACTGGAATGCAAAAGTAGGAAGTCAAGAAACTCCTGGAGTAGCAGACAAATTTGGCCTTGGAATACAGAATGAAGCAGGGCAAAGACTAGAGTTTTGCCAAGAAAATGCACTGATCATAGAAAACACCCTCTTCCAACAACACAAGAGAAGACTCTACACATGGACATCACCAGATGGTCAACACCGAAATCAGATTGATTATATTCTTTGCAGCCAAAGATGGAGAAGCTCTATACAGTCAGCAAAAACAAGACCAGGAGCTGACTGTGGCTCAGATCATGAACTCCTTATTACCAAATTCAGACTTAAACTGAAGAAAGTAGAGAAAACCACTAGACCATTCAGGTATGACCTAAATCAAATCCCTTATGATTATACAGTAGAAGTGAGAAATAGATTTAAGGGCCTAGATCTGATAGATAGAGTGCCTGATGAACTATGGAATGAGGTTTGTGACACTGTACAGGAGTCAGGGATCAAGACCATCCCCATGGAAAAGAAATGCAAAAGAGCAAAATGGCTGTCTGGGGAGGCCTTACAAATAGCTGTGAAAAGAAGAGAAGTGAAAAACAAAGGAGCAAAGGAAAGATATAAGCATCTGAATGCAGAGTTCCAAAGAATAGCAAGAAGAGATAAAGCCTTCTTCAGTGATCAATGCAAAGAAATAGAGGAAAACAACAGAATGGGAAAGACTAGAGATCTCTTCAAGAAAATTAGAGATACCAAGGAAACATTTCGTGCAAAGATGGGCTCGATAAAGGACAGAAATGGTATGGACCTAACAGAAGCAGAAGATATTAAGAAGAGATGGCAAGAATACACAGAAGAACTGTACAAAAAGATCTTCACGACCCAGATAATCACGATGGTGTGATCACTGACCTAGAGCCAGACATCCTGGAATGTGAAGTCAAGTGGGCCTTAGAAAGCATCACTCCAAACAAAGCTAATGGAGGTGATGGAATTCCAGTTGAGCTCTTTCAAATCCTGAAAGATGATGCTGTGAAAGTGCTGCACTCAATATGCCAGCAAATTTGGAAAACTCAGCAGTGGCCACAGGACTGGAAAAGGTCAGTTTTCATTCCAATCCCAAAGAAAAGCAATGCCAAAGAAAGCTCAAACTACCACACAATTGCACTCATCTCACACGCTAGTAAAGTAATGCTCAAAATTCTCCAAGCCAGGCTTCAGCAATATGTGAACCATAAACTTCCTGATGTTCAAGCTGGTTTTAGCAAAGGCAGAGGAACCAGAGATCAAATTGCCAACATCTGCTGGATCATCGAAAAAGCAAGAGAGTTCCAGAAAAACATCTATTTCTGCTTTATTGACTATGCTAAAGCCTTTGACTGTGTGGATCACAATAAACTGTGGAAAATTCTGAAAGAGATGGGAATACCAGACCACCTGATCTGCCTCTTGAGAAATCTGTATGCAGGTCAGGAAGCAACAGTTAGAACTGGACATGGAAAAACAGACTGGTTCCAAATGGGAAAAGGAGTACGTCAAGGCTGTATATTGTCACCCTGCTTATTTAACTTCTATGCAGAGTACATCATGAGAAACGCTGGGCTGGAAGATGCACAAGCTGGAATCAAGATTGCCAGGAGAAATCTCAAAAACCTCAGTTATGCAGATGACACCACCCTTATGACAGAAAGTGAAGAGGAACTCAAAAGCCTGTTGATGAAAGTGAAAGTGGAGAGTGAAAAAGTTGGCTTAAAGCTCAACATTCAGAAAACGAAGATCATGGCATCCGGTCCCACCACTTCATGGGAAATAGATGGGGAACATTCTTTGGCATTACCTTTCTTTGGGACTGGAATGAAAACTGACCCTCTCCAGTCCTGTGACCCCTGCTGAGTTTTCCAAATCTGCTAGCATATTGAGTTCAGCACTTTAACAGCATCATCTTTTAGGATTTGAAATAGCTCAGAGGAAATTCCCCTGCCTCCCCTAGCTTTGTTTGTAGTGATGCTTCCTAAGGCCCGCTTGACTTCACACTCCAGGATGTCTGGCTCTAGGTGAGTGACCACACCATCATAGTTATCTGGGTCATTAAGGCCTTTTTTATACAGTTCTTCTGTGTATTCTTGCCATCTCTTCTTAATCTCTTCTGCTTCTGTTAGGTTCTTGCCGTTTCTATCCTTTATTGTGCCCATCCTTGTATGAAATGTTCCCTTGATATCTCCAATTTTTTAGTCTTTCCCATTTTATCATTTTCCTATATTTCTTCACATTGTTCACTTAAAAAGGCTTATCTCTCCTTTCTATTCTCTGGAACTCTGCATTCAGTTGGGTATATCTTTCCCTTTCTCTTTTGCTTTTCACTTGTCTTCTTTTCACAGCTATTTGTAAGTCTTCCTCAGACAACCGTTTGGCCTTCTTGAATTTTTTTCTTTTGGTTTTGGTCATTGCTTCCTGTACAGTGTTATGAACCTCTGTCCATAGTTCTTCAGCACTCTACCAGATCTAATCCCTTGAATCTATTTGTCACCTCCACTGTATAATAATAAGGGATTTGTTTTAGGTCATACTTGAATGGTCTAGTGGTTTTCCCTACTTTCTTCAATTTAAGACTGAATTTTGCAATAAGGAGTTCATGATCTGAGCCACAGTCAGCTCCAGGTCCTGTTTTGGCTGACTGTATAGAACTTCTCCATCTTTGACGGCAAGGAATATAATCAATCTGATTCAGTATTGACTATCTGGTGATGTCCAACAACTCTACAGTTGTCTCTTGTATTGTTGGAAGAGCATGTTTGCTATGACCAGTGCATTCTCTTGGCAAAACTCTGTTAGCCTTTGCCCTGCTTCATTTTGTACTCCAAGGCCAAACTTGCCTGTTATTCCGGGTATCTCTTGACTTCCTACTTTTGCATTCCAATCCCCTATGATGAAAAGGACATCTTTTCTGGTGTAGTTCTAGAAGGTTTCAGAGGTCTTCATAGAACTGTTCAACTTCATCTTCTTCAGCATTGGTGACTGGGGCGTAGACTTGAATTACTATGATATTGAATGCTTTGCCTTGGAAATAAACCAAGATCATTCTTTCATTTTTGAGATTGCACCCAAGTACTGCATTTCAGACTCTTGTTGACTATGAGGACTATTCCATTTCTTCTAAGGGATTCTTACCCACAGTAGTAGATATAATGGTCGTCTGAATTAAATTTACCCATTCCCATCCGTTTTAGTTCACTGATTCCTAAAAGGTTGATGTCCACTCTTGCCATCTCCTGCTTGACTACGTCCAATTTACCCAGGTGGCGCTAGTGGTAAAGAACCCTCCTCTCAATGCAGGAGATGTAAGAGATGCAGCTTTGACCCCTGGGTTTGGAAGATACCCTGGAGAAGTGCATGGCAACCCACTCCAGTATTCTTGCCTGGAGAATCTCAAGGACATAGGAGACTGGGAGGCTACAGTCCATGGTGCCGCAAAGAGTCAGACACAAATGAAGCGACTTAGCACACATAATGGACCTAACATTCAAGGTTCCTATGCAATATTGTTCTTTACAGCATCAGATTTTACTTTTACCACCAGACACATTCACAACTGGGTATCATTTCCACTTTGGCCCAGCCTCTATATTCTTTCTGGAGCTATTTCTCTGACACCTACTGAACTGACAGGCTCATCGTCCGTGTTGTATCTTTTTGCATTTTCATACTGTTTATGCGGTTCTCAAGGCAAGACTACTGGAGTCATTGCCTTCTCCGGTGGACCACATTTTGTCAGAACTCTTCACCATGACCTGTCCATCTCAGGTGGCCCCACACGTATGTCTCCCAGCATCACTGAGTTATACAAGGCTGTGATCCATGTGGTCATTTTGGTTAGCTTTCTGTGATTGTAGTGTTCATTCTGGAGGCTGTGGGAATGCAGTTCTTGCTTCTTCTGTCTCCCCTCTGATGAATGGGGATAGAAGCTTGTGCAAGCTGGATCATATGGTAGGTCTATTTATTTACTTTTTTTTTTTTTTAAGAAATCTCCATATTCTTCATAATGGTTGTGCCAACTTACATTCCCACCAACAGTGTAAGAAGGTTCCCTTTTCTCCACACGCTCTCTAGCATTTATTATTAACATTTTTTGATGATGGCCATTCTGACTGGTGTGAGGTGGTATCTCATTGTAGTTTTGAATTGTGTTCCACAATTGCACTCATCTCACATGCTAGTAAAGTAATGCTCAAAATTCTCCAAGCCAGGCTTCAGCAATACGTGAACCATGAACTTCCAGTTGTTCAAGCTGGTTTTAGAAAAAGCAGAGGAACCAGAGATCAAATTGCCAACATCCGCTGGATCATCGAAAAAGCAAGAAAGTTCCAGAAAAACATCTATTTCTGCTTTATTGACTATGACAAAGCCTTTGACTGTGTGGATCACAATCAACTGTGGAAAATTCTGAAAGAGATGGGAATACCAGACCACCTGATCTGCCTCTTGAGAAATCTGTATGCAGGTCAGGAAGCAACAGTTAGAACTGGACATGGAGCAACAGACTGGTTCCAAATAGGAAAAGGAGTACGTCAAGGCTGTATATTGTCACCCTGCTTATTTGACTTCTATGCAGAGTACCTCATGAGAAACGCTGGGCTGGAGAAAGCACAAGCTGGAATCAAGTTTGCCGGGAGAAATATCAATAACCTCAGATATGCAGATGACACCACCCTTATGGCAGAAAGTGAAGAGGAACTAAAAAGCCTCTTTTTTTTTTTTTTTCTAAAAAGCCTCTTGATGAAGGTGAAAGAGGAGAGTGAAAAAGTTGGCTTAAAGCTCAACATTCAGAAAACAAAGATCATGGCATCTGGTCCCATCACTTCATGGGAAATAGATGGGGAAACAGTGGAAACAGTGTCAGACTTTATTTTTCTGGGCTCCAAAATCACTGCAGGTGGTGACTGCAGCCATGAAATTAAAAGACGCTTACTCCTTGGAAGAAAAGTTATGACCAACCTAGATAGCATATTCAAAAGCAGAGACATTACTTTGCCAACAAAGGTCCGTCTAGTCAAGGCTATGGTTTTTCCTGTGGTCATGTATGGATGTGAGAGTTGGACTGTGAAGAAAGCTGAGCACCAGAGAATCGATGCTTTTGAACTGTGGTGTTGGAGAAGACTCTTGAGAGTCCCTTGGACTGCAAGGAGATCCAACCAGTCCATTCTGAAGGAGATCAGCCCTTGGAGTTCTTTGGAAGGAATGATGCTAAAGCTGAAACTCCAGTACTTTGGCCACCTCATGGGAGGAGTTGACTCATTGGAAAAGACTCTGATGCTGGGAGGGATCCGGGGCAAGAGGAGAAGGGGAGGACAGAGGATGAGATGGCTGGATGGCATCACTGACTCGATGGACGTGAGTCTGAGTGAACTCCTGGAGTTGGTGATGGACAGGGAGGCCTGGCGTGCTGCGATTCATGGGGTCGCAAAAAGTCGGACACGACTGAGCAACTGAACTGAACTGAACTGAACTGAACTGAATAATGAGTAACTTTTCATGTATTTTTTGACTATATGTCTTCTTTAAAGAAATATCTATATAGATCTGCCCATTATTTGATTGGGTTGTTTGGTTTTTTTATCTTGAGCTTCATGAGCTGTTTATATATTTTGGAGATTAATCCCTTGTTGGTCACTTCGTTTGCAAATATTTTATCCCTTTTTGTTGGTTGCCTTTTTGCTTATGGTTTCCTTTGCTGTACAAGAGCTGTAAAGTTAATTAGATCTGCCTTGTTTTTTTAAATTTTCATTGCTCTAGGAGGTGGCTCATTATTCTAGGCTCACAAAAGATTTTGCAGCAATTTATATCAAAGAATGTTCTACATATGTGTTCCTCTAAGAATTTTATAGTATCCAGCCTTACATTTAGGTCTTTAATCCATTTTGCATTTATTTTTCTGTGTGGTGTTAGAGAATGTGTTAGTTTCATTCTTTTACATGTAGCTGTCCAGTTTTCCCATTACCACTTATTGAAGGGACTCTTTTCACCATTATATATTCTTGTCTTCTTTGTTGCAGATTCATTGACCATCAGAACAGATCAGATCAGTCGCTCAGTCATGTCCGACTCTTTGGGACCCCATGAATTGCAGCACGCCAGGCCTCCCTGTCCATCAACAACTCCCGGAGTTCACTCAGACTCACGTCCATCGAGTCAATGATGCCATCCAGCCATCTCATCCTCTGGCGTCCCCTTCTTCTCTTGCCCCCAATCCCTCCCAGCATCAGAGTCTTTTCCAATGAGTCAACTCTTCGCATGAGGTGGCCAAAGTACTGGAGTTTCAGCTTTAGCATCATTCCCTCCAAAGAAATCCCAGGGCTGATCTCCTTCAGAATGGACTGGTTGGATCTCCTTGCAGTCCAAGGGACTCTCAAGAGTCTTCTCCAACACCACAG
The DNA here is from genome assembly GCF_003369695.1 of Bos indicus x Bos taurus. NCBI lineage: Eukaryota > Metazoa > Chordata > Mammalia > Artiodactyla > Bovidae > Bos > Bos indicus x Bos taurus. The sequence goes on from NC_040076.1 coordinate 110,351,736, forward strand.
TTCAAAAGCATCAATTCTTCAGTGCTCAGCTTTCTTCACAGTCCAACTCTCACATCCATACACAACCACTGGAGAAACCATAGCCTTGACTAGACGAACCTTTGTTGGCAAAGTAATGTCTCTGCTTTTGAATATGCTATCTAGGTTGGTCATAACTTTCCTTCCAAGGAGTAAGCGTCTTTTAATTTCATGGCTGCAGTCACCATCTGCAGTGATTTTGGAGCCCAGAAAAATAAAGTCTGACACTGTTTCCACTGTTTCCCCATCCTTTTCCCATGAAGTGATGGGACCAGATGCCATGATCTTCGTTTTCTGAATGTTGAGCTTTAAGCCAACTTTTTCACTGTCCACTTTCACCTTCATCAAGAGGCTTTTTAGTTCCTCTTCACTTTCTGTCATAAGGGTGGTGTCATCTGCATATCTGAGGTTATGGATATTTCTCCTGGCAATCTTGATTCCTGCTTGTGCTTCTTCCAGTCCAGCGTTTCTCATGATGTACTCTGAATAGAAGTTTAATAAACAGGGTGACATTATACAGCCTTGATGTACTCCTTTTCCTATTTGGAACCAGTCTGTTGTTCCATGTCCAGTTCTAATTTTTGCTTCCTGACCTGCATACAAATTTCTCAACAGGCAGATCAGGTGGTCTGGTATTCCCATCTCTTTCAGAATTTTCCACAGTTTATTGTGATCCACACAGTCAAGGGCTTTGGCATAGTCAATAAAACAGAAATAGATGTTTTTCTGGAACTCTCTTGCTTTTTCCATGATCCAGCAGATGTTGGCAATTTGATCTCTGGTTCCTCTGCCTTTTCTAAAACCAGCTTGAACATCAGGAAATTCATGGTTCACATATTGCTGAAGCCTGGCTTGGAGAATTTTGAGCATTACTTTACTAGCATGTGAGCCTGGTAGGCTGCAGTCAATGGGGTGGCTAAGAGTCAGACACGACTGAGCGACTTCACTTTCCCTTTTCACTTTCATGCATTGGAGGAGGAAATGGCAATCCACTCCAGTGTTCTTGCCTGGAGTATCCCAGGGATGGCGGGGCCTGGTGGGCTGCCGTCTATGGGGTCGCACAGAGTCGGACACAACTGAAGCCACTTAGCAGCAGCAGCAGCAGCAGCGTGTGAGATGAGTGCAATTGTGGGGTAGTTTGAGCATTCTTTGGCATTGCCTTTCTTTGCGATTGGAATGAAAACTGACCTTTTCCAGTCCTGTGGCCACTGCTGAGTTTTCCAAATTTGCTGGCATATTGAGTGCAGCACTTTCACAGCATCATCTTTCAGGATTTGAAAGAGCTCAACTGGAATTCTGTCACCTCCACTAGCTTTTCTGGGCTTTCTGTCCTGTTCCATTGATCTCTATTTCTGTTTTTTGTACCAGTACCAAATTGTTTTGATTGCTGTGACTTTGTAATATAGTCTTAAGCTAGGGCACCAGATTCCTCCAGCTTTGTTTTTCTTTCTCAGGATTACTTTTGTGTTTCCATACAAAATTTTTTTTTAATTTAAATTTATTTTTAATTGGAGGATAATAGCTTTACAATGTTGTGTTGGTTTCTACTCTATAGCAACATGCATAAGCTATAAGTATACATATATCCCTTTCCTCATGAGCCTCCCTGCCTCACCCCCATATTCCACCCCTTTACATCCTCACAGAGCACCGAGTGGGCTCCCTGAATTATGCAGCAGCTTTTCATTAGCTATCTGTTTTACTCGTGGTAATGTATGTATGTCAGTGCTACTCTCTCAAGTCGTCCCACTTTCTCTTTCCCCTGCTGTGTCCACAAGTCTGTTCCCCATGTCAGCTTCTCCACTGCTGCCCTGCAAATATGTTCATCAGTAGCATTTTTTTCGGAGAAGGCAATGGCAACCCACTCCAGTACTCTTGCCTGGAACATCCCATGGATGGAGAAGCCTGGTAGGCTGCAGTCCATGGGGTCGCTAAGAGTTGGGCGCAACTGAGCGAGTTCACTTTCACTTTTCACTTTCATGCATTGGAGAAGGAAATGGCAACCCGCTCCAGTATTCTTGCCTGGAGAATCCCAGGGACGGAGGAGCCTGGTAGGCTGCCGTCTGTGGGGTTGCACAGAGTCGGACACTACTGAAGCAACTTAGCAACAGCAGCATTTTTCCAGATTCCACAGATATGTGTTAGTATGTGATATTTGTTTTTCTCTTGCCAACTTATGCCACTCTGTGTAACAGGCTCTAGGATCATCTACCTCACCACAGGTGAGGTATTCATTCCTTTTAATGGCTGAGTAATATTCCATTGTACATATATACCACATCTTCTTTATCCATTCATCTGTCAATGGACATCTTGGTCGACTCCATGTCCTGATGATTGTTAATAGAGCTGCAATGAACACTGGGGTGAAAAAATGAACACTGGGGTACATGTGTCATTTTGAACTATGGTTTTCTCAAGGTATATGCCCAGTACTGGGATTGCTGGGTCATATGGTAATTTTGTTCCTAGTTTTTTAGGGAATCTCTCTACTGTCTTCCATAGTGGCTGTGTCAACTTACATTCCCACCAACAGTGCAAGAGGGTTCCTTTTTCTCCACATTCTCTCCGGCATTTATCATTTGTAGATTTTTTTATGACGACCATTCTGACCAGTGTGAGGTGATATCTCATTGTAGTTTTGATTTGCATTTCTCTAATACTGAGTGATATTGAGTATCTTTTCATGTGCTTTTTGACCATCTGTATGTCTTCTTTGGAGCAATGTCTATTTAGGTCTTCTACCAATTTTTTTGATTGGGTTGTTTTTCTGATATTGAGCTGCATGAGCTGCTTATATATTTTGGAGATTAATCCTTTGTCAGCTGCTTCATTTGCAAATATTTTCTCCCATTCTGGGGACTGTCTTTTTGTTTTGTTTATGGTTTCCAAGGCTGTGTAAAAGCTTTTAAGTTAATTAAGTCCCACTTGTTTATTTTTTAGTTTTCATTAGTCTAGGAGGTGGATCAAAAAAATATCGCTGCAATTTATAGAGTGTTCTTCCTGTTTTCCTCTAAGACCTTTATAGTATCCAGCCTTACATTTAAGACATTAATCCATTTTGAGTTTATTTTTGTGTATGTTAGATGTTGGGTGTGTGCTAGGTCGCTTCAGTCATGGACTCTTTTCAATGCCATGGACTGTAGCCCACCAGGCTCCTCTGTCTGTGGAATTCTCCAGACAAGAATACTGGAGTGGATTGCCATTTCCTCCTCCAGGAATCTTCTCAATCCAGGGATTGAACCTGCGTCTCTTTTGTCTCCTGCATTGGCAGGCGGGTTCTTTCCACTAGCACCACCTGAGAAGCTAGAGAATGTTCTAATTTCTTTACTTTACATGTAGCTGTTCAGTTTTCCAGCATACTTATTGAAGAGACTGTCTTTTCTCCAATTGTATATTCTTGCCTCCTTTGTCATAGATTAATTGACCATAGGTGCATGCATTTATTTCTAGACTTTCTATTCTGTTCCATTGATCTATGTTTCCGTTTTTGTACCAGTACCAAACTGCTTTGATTACTGTGGCTTTGTAGGATAGTCTGAAGCCAGGGAACCAGATTCCTCCAGCTCTGTTTTTGCCTTTCTTAGGATTGCTTTGGCTCTTTGGGATCTTTTGTGTTTCCAGGCAAATTAAAAAAAAAAATTTTTTTCTAGTTCTGTGAAAAATGCTGTTGGTAATTTGATAGGAATTGCATTGAATCAGTAGATTGTCTTGGGTAGTATAGTTGTTTTCACAATATTGATTCTTCCAATCTAAGAACATGGTGTATCCATCGTTTGTGTTATCTTCTATTTCTTTCATCAACATCTTATTTTCAGGGTATAGGTCTTTTTCTTCCATAGGTAGATTTATTCCTAGATATTTTATTGTTTTTGATGCAGCGGCAAATGGGATTATTTCCTTAATTTCTCTTTCTGATCTTTCATTGATAGTGTATAGAAATGCAAAAGATTTCTGTGTATTAATGTTGTATCCTGCAAGGATTTTCTATGTATAGTATCATGGTTATCAGCAAACAGTTACAGTTTTACTTCTTCTTTTCCAATTTGGATTCCTTTTATATCTTTTTCTTTGATGATTACTGTGGATAGTAAACATTCCAAAACTATGGTTAAGAATGAAAAAATTACTATAATGATTTAGTAAGCTTTGTCAGTGATGGGAATATTCCATTTAGATACAGTCATGATATACTTTTACCAGCTATTAATACTATTATTTTTTAGCAAGAGCAACAATATGTATGTACATTTAATAAATATAAAAACACTACATTTCTTATTTTTAAAACATAAAAATTATTTGCTTCATCTTTCTCTATTTTCATATTTATTTTATAATGCATATAATTTATTAGTGGAGAAGAAGGTATACACATATATGTATATAATTTATGAATAAATATACATAGATTATAGTACATGCCCTGAAGTTTTTAATTATGGGAATGTATCATCACAATAATTGGAGACCAATGATTTTCGAGTATGAGTTTGGAATTTAGCAGACAGGTTTAAATAGGGCTCTGCCACTCACTGGCTGCATTCCCTTGATCTAAATAATCTATTATAGGTCTTATTTTCTCACTGTGAATTGGGATAAGGCCCACAAAGCATTTAATAGAGTGTACCATGTAGTAAATGTTCAATAAATATCATGAATGTTCAGTAAAAATCAGTAGACATTATCATTGTGCCTAAGTATTTCCAAGTTCTCCAGTCTTCCAGGATCACCCTTTTGTTTAATATCACGATAAATAACTCAGTTCCTCCCACCTTATTTATGAGAAGGCCAGCATATGCCCCTGAATTTCGGTAGGAGGTGCTTAAATTCTTTTGGTGGTTACACTTCTCCTGTGGCTGCCTGATGTCTTTATCCTGGCTCAGTTGTCCACCACCCGTAGTCTTTCGTCCTATTCCTTCTCTACATGACTTTCAAGAGTGGGCATAATCTCCTTTCCAGCGTTCCTTGACACTCAAGGCTATTGTAAGATTTTCCTTAAGATTTGTGGATAACAAAAGGTAAATACAGTTTGCTATTGTTGTTGTTCAGTTGCTGAGTTGTGTCTGACTCTTTGTGACTCCATGGACTGCAGCATGCCAGGCTTCCCTGTCCATCACTATCTCCAAGTTTGCTCAGACTCATTGTCCATTGATTCAAGGATGCTATCTAACTGTCTCATCCTCTGCCACTCTCTTCTCTATTTGCCTTCAATTCTTCCCAGCATCAGAGTCTTTTTCAGTGAGTTGGCTCTTCGCATCAGGTTGCGAAAGTATTGGAGCTTCAGGTTCAGCATCCGTCCTTCTAATAAATATTCAGGGTTGATTTCCTTTAGGATTGACTGGTTGGATCTCCTTGCAGTCCAAAGTTCTTTCAAGAGTCTTGTCCAGCACCGCAATTCAAAAAAATACAGTTTACCCTGTATTTACCTTGTGTTAATAAGGGAATCAACTTAAAATTTCGATATCACACAATGTCCTTCTGAAGTTCATGGACTGCTGTCCACTGTTGGGAATCTCTTATTGATTCTGTGTGGCTTTGGGCCTGGTCTGTCTCCCTGTTGTTAGCACTAAGAACTTTTGAGAACTTTCTGCCTTCTTAGCTCTTCCTTGAATCTCTGCCCCAGTTTCTCAGACTACTACAGGCTACTGTGTCATGCCAGTGCCTTAAGCATAGCTGCACTCTGAGCTTTAAACTCCTCCAGGGTGCTATTCACACAGATGTGTGAGTAACACTTTCTGGAGTTAAACAGTAAGGCAGCCCCGACCCTTTTCATCATGAGTGGAGGTGGTGAAAAAGCTTCACTTTCAAAATCAAGACTCTTTTAACATATCTTCCTAAAATTAAAAAAATAAATAAAAATTACCATAGGTCTCTCTTTTTTACTAACCAATTAAAACCAGTGTTTGAACCTACTGTTTTTCTTTTCTGACTTCAAAGTTATCAGGTTGAATTCTGAGGCAGGGCTCAAGGTCAGAATTTTTTGTATTTTCCTTGTGAGTCTTTATAATGGAGCTGGACACTATATAATTTATTACCCCTACTTTCTTTCTAAATCAAGTACTAGATGTCTATTTCTCCCCCCTCTTTCAACCACCACCACTACAAACAGCAACAGAACTATCATCACCATCACGACCTACATGACCACCTTGGCCACGAGCATCACTCTCTCCACTACCACCATCACTGTCACTTTCTCCATCACCAACATGGTCAGCATCAACATGAAGGACTGCCATCATCTCCCCAGTGATCATCGTCACTAGCACCATAGCCGTCACTACCAACTTGACTTTTCTGAGACCTGTGGCAATTCTATGAAAAGCCATCAAAGGTCTCTAGAGGTCTTTATTTTATCTATAGGTATGTCTGTGAGTTTCCAGCATTTATTTTGTTTTGTTTGTTTCTTTTTTGCTCATCAGATACCCTTTTCTTCCATCGCTGGAGAGAAGACCAGAATAAAACTGATGTCCCAGTCCTGATGTCTTATAGATCAGACATTGAGGCCTCTTCAGACTTGGGGCTGATCCTGAGCCTTATCAAACATATGGTCATAGTTCTATAATATAGTTTCTACCCTTTCCATCTTGTTGTCTCCCATTGTCTCCAGAGGACTTCCCTGGGCTATTTCTTGGCTCCAGGGAACCCCACCACCATCCAGACAACTCTAATTTTTTGAAAAAGGGGGATGAGTTATTATAAGTGACCTCTTGCCTTTAGGGACTTCTTTAGGTGCTTGGCCATCCTATGACCAAAAATCCCAAGTCAGAAAAGTTTTCCATCCACTTGGTACCATAGTAAGGGACTGACCACTTGCCATTAGTGGATCTAGTTAGTTTCTCATCTATTCATGGTCTAATGGGAGGTTTCTCATAGAACATCAACAACTGGATTTCCTTTCAACTGGGGTGTCTATCAGTGCAATGATGGACACCTTCCAGTAGTGCCCTCACGATCCGCTGCCTCCAAAGTGGAAAACAGGCCTTTGTAAGTAATGTTGGCCACGAGAACATAGCCTTCTTAAAGGTTTTCAGTTGTCTTTTTGAGTTGAACATGGTCTAATATAGGATAGAGAGGGGAAAAAAATATTAATAAGTAATAATAATGCATTCCCTGTAATTAGGAGCACAGCTACAGTAGGAGTTAGAAACAAAAATTTGATACAGCACCTGGACATCTCAAGTAAGAAATAAAATAAACTAACTTTGGTTCAATTACACTGAGTGAAAAGTGCTATGCAGCATAGGTGACCTGAGGCTAGGATAAGGTTTTATTGGATCATAGCTATTCTCATTCACTTACACATCATCTGTGCTGTTTTTGTGCTACAATGGCAGGGTTCAATAGCTGTGGGATGGGTGAATGTGTGATCCACCAAGTCTAAAATATTTATTATCAGGCTCTTTATACAAAAAAGTTTGGCAACCCTTGCTCTAAATAATGAATATTTTTTCTTCTTAGAAATGGTTTTTCTTTGTGTCATAGAAGTGAAGGCTTAACTTTACTTAAGGCATTAGATGTAGAGAGTAGTTGAAGCAGGGCTTCTATATATCCTGCTAGATCCAGGGTGTTTGGTCTTAAAGCAATGGCACCCCACTCCAGTACTCTTTCCTGGAAAACCCCATGGATGGAGGAGTCTGGTGGGCTGCAGTCCATGGGGTCACTAAGAGTCGGACACGACTGAGCAACTTCACTTTCACTTTTCAGTTTCATGCATTGGAGAAGGAAATGGCAACCCACTCCAGTGTTCTTGCCTGGAGAATCCCAGGGATGGCGGAGCCTGGTGGGTTGCCGTCTATGGGGTCGCACAGAGTCGGACACGACTGAAGCGAATTAGCAGCAGCAGCATTGATAGACACAGTAGCCTTCTGCCTTTCAACCTTTCGTCCAGTTTACTGTATTGGAGATTAAAGTCAAGACCTTGGCTGATAATAATCTCTTTGCTTTGCTTCCTTTGGGCAAATACCTTCTCAGAGACCTTGTAGGAAGGTGAAGTGGTAGATCCAAAGCAGAACAGGTCACACTCATGATGGGGTATTCCTGAGTTTCTCAGTCAGATGCTACCTGTTAGTACCTTAACTGGGTTGGGAAGATCCCCTGGAGGAGGGTATGGCAACCTAGTCCAGTATTCTTGCCTGGAGAATCCTATGGACAGAAGAATCTGGCAGGCTAAAGTCCACACAGGGTCACAAAGAGTTGGACATGACTGAAATGACTTAGCATACATACATGATATGTTTGTGTGCATGAATGGAGAAAGCTAACTGAGTTAGCTGGTAATAAGACAATTTAAGTTTGTCATCTCCAAGTAGTTTTATCTCACTGCCACAAATTCAAGGCCTATGGTGTCTTAGCACATCCTGAGGTTCAGTTCAGTTCAGTCGCTCAGTTGTGTCCAACTCTTTGCAACCCCATGGACTGCAGCATGCCACGCTTCCCTGTCCATTACCAGCTCCCAGAGCTTACTCAAACTCATGTCCATCGAGTCAGTGATGCCATCCAACCATCTCATCCTCTCTTGTCCCCTTCTACTCCCACCTTCAATCTTTCCTAGCATCAGGGTCTTTTCAAATGAGTCAGTTCTTTGCATCAGGTGGCCAAAGTATTGGAGTTTCGGCTTTAACATCAGTCCTTTAAATGAATATTCAGGACTGATTTCCTTTAGGATGGACTGGTTGGATCTCCCTGCAATCCAGGGGACTCTTGAGTCTTCTCCAATACCACAGTTCAAAAGCATCAATTCTTTGGTGCTCAGCTTTCCTTATACTCCAACTCTCATATCCATACATGACTACTAGAAAAAAACATAGCTTTGACTAGACAGACCTTTGTCAATCAAGGAATGTCTCTGCTTTTAAATACGCTATCTAGGTTTGTCATAGCTTTTCTTCCAAGGAGCAAGTGTCTTTTAATTTGATGGCTGCAGTCACCATCTGCAGTGATTTTGGAGCCCCCCAAAATAGTCTGTCACTGTTTCCATTTTTTCCCCATCTATTTTCCATGAAGTGATGGGACTGGCTGCCATAATCTTAGTGTTTTGCATGTTGAGTTTTAAGCCAACTTTTTCACTCTCCTCTTTCACTTTCACCAGGAGCTCTTTAGTTCTTTGCTTTCTGCCATAAGGGTGGTGTCATCGGCATATCTGAGGTTATTGATATTTCTCCTGGCAATCTTGACTTCAGCTTGTGTTTCATCCAGCCCAGCATTTCGCATGATGTACTCTGCCTATAAGTTAAATAAACAGGGTGACAATATACAGCCTTGATGTACTCCTTTCCTGGTTTGGAACCAGTCTGTTGTTCCATGTTCAGTTCTAACTGTTGCTTCTTGACCTACATACAGATTTCTCAGAAGGCAGGTCAGGTGGTCTGGTATTCCCATCTCTAAGAATTTCCTACAGTTTATTGTGACCCACACAGTCAAAGGCTTTGGTATAGTCAATAAAGCAGAAGTAGATGTTTTTCTGGAACTCTTGCTTTTTTGATGATCCAATAGATATTGGCAATTTGATCTCTGGTTCCTCTGCCTTTTCTAAATCCAGCTTGAACATTTGGAATTTCAGGGTTCATGTATTGTTGAAGCTTGGTATGGAGAGTTTTGAGCATTACTTTGCTAGCGTGTGAGATGAGTGCAATTGTGTGGTAGTTTTAGCATTCTTTGGCATTGCCTTTCTTTGGGATTTCCAGTCCTGTGGTGACTGCTGAGTTTTCCAGATTTGCTGGCATATTGAGTGCAGCACTTTCACAGCATCATTTTTTAGGGTTTGAAATAGCTCAACTGGAATTCCATCACATCCACTAGCTTTGTTTGTAGTAATGTTTCCTAAGGCCCACTTGACTTCACATTCTAGGATGTCTGGCTCTAGGTGAGTGATCACACCATTGTGATTATCTGGGTCGTGAAGCTCTTTTTTGTACAGTTCTTCTGTGTATTCTTGCCACCTCTTCTTAATATCTTCTGCTTCTGTTAGGTCCATACCATTTCTGTCCTTTATTGAGCCCATCTTTGCATGAAATGTTCCCTTGGTATCTCTGATTTTCTTGAAGAGATCTCTAGTCTTTCTTATCTCTCCTTGCTATTCTTTGGAACTCTGCATTCAAATGGGTATATTTTCCTATTCTCCTTTGCCTTTTGCTTCTCTTCTTTTCTCAGCTATTTGTAAAGCTTCCTCAGACAATTATTTTGCCTTTTCGCATTTCTTTTTCTTGGGGATGGTTTTGCTCACCACCTCCTACACAATGTTGCAAACCTCCATCCCTAGTTCTTCAGGCACTCTATCAGATCTAATCCCTTGAATCTATTTGTCACTTCCATTGTATAATTATAAAGGATTTGATTTAGGTCATACCTGAATGGTCTAGTGGTTTTCTCTTCTTTATTCAATTTAAGTCTGAATTTTTCAATAAGGAGTTCACAATCTGAACCACAGTCGGCTCCGGTTCTTGTTTAGGGTGACTGTATAGAACTTCTTCATCTTTGGCTATGAAGGATATAGTCAATGTGATTTCAGTATTGACCATCTGGTGATGTCCATGTGTAGAGTCTTCTCTTGTGTTGTTGGAAGAGGGTGTTTGCCATGACCAGTGCACTCTTTTGGCAAAACTCTGTTAGCCTTTGCCCTGCTTCATTTTGTACTCCAAGGCCAAACTTGCCTGTTACTCCAGGTATCTCTTGACTTCCTACTTTTGCATTCCAATCCCCTATGGTGAAAAGGACATCTTTTTCTGGTGCTAGTTCTAGAAGGTCTTGTAGGTCTTCATAGAACCATTCAGCTTCTTCAGCATTAGTGGTTGGGGCATAAACTTGGTTTACTATGATATTGAATGGTTTGCCTTGGAAATGAACTGAGATCATTCTATCATTTTTAAGATTGCATCCAAGTACTGCATTTCAGACTCTTTTGTTGACTATGAGGGCTATTCCATTTCTTCTAAGGGATTCTTGCCCGCAGTAGATAGTAGTAGATACAACAGTCATCTGATTTAAATTTACCCATTCTCATCCATTTTAGGTCACTGATTCTTAAAATGCCGATGTTCACTCTTGCCATCTCCTGTTTGACCACTTCCAATTTACCTTGGTTCATGGACCTAACATTCCAGGTTCCTATGCAGTATTGTTGTTTACAGCATTGGAGTTTACTTTCATCACCAGACACATCCACAACTGGGCATCATTTCTTTTGTACTCAGCCTCTTCATTCCTTCTGGAGCTATTTCTCTGTGCTTCTCCAGTAGTGTATTGGACACCTACTGACCTGGGGTGTTCACCTTTCAGTGGACCACTAGCCACTGGACCTCCAGGGAAGTCCCCTGCCTCACTCTTGGAAGAACCCTTGATTACATTGGGCTTCTAGAGTAATCCAGAATCATCTCCCCATCCCAAGGCCTTAAATCATGTCTGCAACGCCTTGTTTGCCATATACCATATGAACAAGTTCCTGGAATTAGGACTTGTGTGTTTTGGGGGCCATTATCCAGCGTACCATAATACTACTTCTGTTTTACTCCCACTAGCTAAAATGTGATCGTATACCGTGAGCCAGGTACTGTGCTGCTTCACATTCTGTATCTCAGTCCACAAGCGAACACTAAGATTGTGTAACTTTCTTAGACAGGCTTGTGACTAAGCCACTGCTCTCTGTGACAGTAATTCATTGCAAAATTGAGTAACAATGATTCACAAAATCTGCATTCCCACTCCTATCTAGCACTGACTTATATATGCCTACAAGTTAATTATAAATGAGACTACAAACTTTTTTTTTTTTAGAAAATGTATTCATATGGGTAGAAATTTACATTTAGAAGAAATTCAGCTGCATTTATGAGTGGTTGGAACTAAAGCTGTAGTTACTATGTTCAGTTGGCTTAGATCACTGAGAGTAATTCTCATTCGATTTATGGTTGCTACTCTGAAGTAGCATAGTTTATTTCACTCAGCTTAGAAATTATGATTTAAACCCATAACCAAGATACTTTGAAATGCAAACCTTCAAGTAGGACCTTTGTCAGAAAAGTGTGGGTTAATGCCCCAAATCCATCACTGCTGCTCAAAAAAAAATTTATAAACTGGTGGCTGCAAAAGGAATTCGTATTAGCTTGGAAGAGTCCCACAGTCTCATATAGTTGGATAGCATCTCTTTAGTGTACTCTTGCCGGAGAAGGCAATGGCACCCCACTCCAGTACTCTTGCCTGGAAAGTCCCATGGATGGAGGAGCCTGGAAGGCTGCAGTCCATGGGGTTGCTGAGGGTCGGAGATGACTGAGTGACTTCACTTTTTTTCACTTTCATGCATTGGAGAAGGAAATGGCAACCCACTCCAGTGTTTTTGCCTGGAGAATCCCAGGGATGGGGGAGCCTGGTGGGCTGCCGTCTATGGGGTCGCACAGAGTCGGACATGACTGAAGTGACTTGGCAGCAGCAGCAGCAGTGTACTCTTGCCACTCAGACCTGTTAAATACTGTACTTAATGTGCTGTGAAACACCGAAGTGCAGCTGATGTATGTAGACAGAAGGCCCAACCAATGACAATTTGGCACCTAAAACTTATTTTATAAGAGTTAGAGGCTTCTGAACACTGTGTTGAGCCTCTGAGCTGATTTGATTAAGGCTAAATTTTAGGGTTGGAGATAATTAAGGAGATAAATAGTTATAAAACTTGAATTTAGAAATAGTCCAGCCCAGTTGTTTCCAGCCTATTAGCTGTAAACTTTAGCAGCGTGTAGGAATTATTGTAAGGAGTCCATTAATACACGTGAGCCCTAAATGTTGTTGAGAAACTAAGTATATCCTACACATAAAATGTAGATATGGTTGTCATGTTAATATGAATTTGCTTTAAAAGATCACTGAATTCATAGGAGCTTTTGGTCATTTTCATCTTATTATTTAGGTGAAGTGAAGTCGCGTCGCTCAGTCGTGTCTAACTCTTTGCGACCCCATGGACTGTAGTCTACCAGGCTCCTCCGTCCCTGGGATTCTCCAGGCAGGAATTCTGGAGTGGGTTGCCATTTCCTTCTCCAAGAGATCTTCCCAACCCAGGGATCGAACCATCTGAGCCACCAGGGAAGTCCATTAATTAGGTACTTCAGCACAATTAGGACTTCCCTAGTGGCTCAGACAGTAAAGCATCTGCCTACAATACCTGGGTTGGGAAGATCTCCTGGAGAAAGAAATGGCGCCCCACTCCAGTACTCTTGCTTGGAAAATCCCATGGATGGAGGAACCTGGTAGGCTACAATCCATGGGGTCGCAAAGAGTTGGACACAACTGAGCGACTTCACTTTAAGTACAATTAAGCCCTTAAAATTCTAACATCATCAAAGTGGGTGGCTATCTGCTCTGGTTTGGAAGAATTTAGCAGTATTCTAACATACAAATCTCCCACATTTATGTAAGATTAAAGCCTTAAAAGAGCTGCCATCTGAGAGTTCTAGTCAGGCATTAGTCACCCAAAAAATATGCTAAAGAGTGAGTAAAGCAATAAAAGAAGACCAGCTAATAATGGTGATGAAACTCTTCAATAGCATCTTCTTTCTGCCTAGGATGATAATAGCTTATAAGGTAAGCAAGCTAAGGAAAAGTAGTCCTATTTATTTTGCCTGCAATCAGAGTACCTAAGTCAATAAACTAATGAGTCTGTTTTTAAAACCTGACACTATCATTGCTAAGGAAAATGCTTCTGGCTTTTTCAATACTGAAGTATAGTTGATTTACAATGTTGTGTTTTCTGCTGTACAGTGAAGTGACTTATACACATTTATACATTCTCTTTAAAATATTCTTTTCCATTACGGTTTATCCCAGGAGATTGGAGTTTCCTGTACCACACAGTAGGACCTTGTTGGTATATATACATCCTATATATACTAGTTTGCATCTACTAACCCCAAACTCTCAGTCCATCCCTCTTCCTTCTCCCCTCCTCCTTGGCAACCACGTATCTATTTTCTGTGTCTGTGAGTCATATGGCACCAATGAGTTTTCATTTGTACCATATTTTAGATTCCACATTAAATGATATCATATGGTATTTTTCTTTTGACTGACTTAATATGATAAATGCTGGTGCATTGATGTTGCTGCAAATGGGTGTTTCATTCTCTTTTATGGCTGAGTAGTATTCCATTGTGTGTGTATACACACACCCCACGTCACCTTTATCCATTCATCTGTCGGTGGACATTTAGGTTGTTTCCATGTCTTGGCTATTGTGAATAGTGCTGCTATGAACATAGGGGCGCCATGTTTCTTTGAAATGGTTTTGTCTGGATATGTGCCCAGGAGTGGGATTGCTGGATCATATGCTAATTCTATTTTTAGTTTTCTGAGGAACCTCCGTACTGCTTCTGGCTTTTAATTTGTATATAAATATTATTGGTTTGTATGGCATTTTATAAAAACTGGATTGTAAAGTCTCAAAGAACATTCTTATCATTTGTAGTCAGGAAAAAAACCTACAAAGATGAGAAAACTGACTACACAAAACCACTTACCTTCCTTAATTAACGGAAACCCCTCTGATTTAAATGACCATATGGGACTGTTTGGCATCATTTTTAAAAGTCATTTTCAGACCTAGTATCATAAAAATTTTTCCTCAAAGATCAATATTTCAGGCCCTAATGATTATTTTTGTATCTAAACCATTTACTGAAGGAGGTTTATAGCAAAAAGGTGGATTGGGCTTTAGAATTTATAAATACAAAGGGCCCAGTAATTATTAACCTTGCACATGTAAACTTTCTCATCCACAGAATTGTATGATACTGGAATATCTTGGTTTGCAGACTCCCCTTAAAAATCTTAACCACAGTTCCAGCTTTCTAAAATGGTATAAATTACAGTGGTGCCAGGAAGGAGACAAATTTGCTGAATCCCTGTTTTAAATCCATGGAACCATTATAAAATTTGGTCTGACTCCACAGGTCTTTGCTTAGTTAAAATATACAATACTATACATGAACAAAGCTAGTGGAGGTGATGGAATTCCAGTTGAGCTATTCCAAATCCTGAAAGATGATGCTGTGAAAGTGCTGCACTCAATATGCCAGCAAATTTGGAAAACTCAGCAGTGGCCACAGGACTGGAAAAGGTCAGTTTTCTTTCCAATTCCAAAGAAAGGCAATGCCAAAGAATGCTCAAACTACTGCACAATTGCACTCATCTCACACGCTAGTAAAGTAATGCTCAAAATTCTCCAAGCCAGCCTTCAGCAATATGTGAACTGTGAACTTCCTGATGTTCAAGCTGGTTTTAGAAAGGGCAGAGGAACCAGAGATCAAATTGCCAACATCCACTGGATCATGGAAAAAGCAAGAGAGTTCCAGAAAAACATCTATTTCTGCTTTATTGACTATGCCAAAGCCTTTGACTGTATGGATCACAATAAACTGTGGAAAATTCTGAAAGAGATGGGAATACCAGACCACCTGACCTGCCTCTTGAGAAATCTGTATGCAGGTCAGGAAGCAACAGTTAGAACTGGACATGGAACAACAGACTGGTTCCAAATAGGAAAAGGAGTTCGTCAAGGCTGTATATTGTCACCCTGTTTATTTAACTTATAGGCAGAGTACATCATGAGAAACGCTGGACTGGAAGAAACACAAGCTGAAATAAGATTGCCGGGAGAAATATCAATAACCTCAGATATGCAGATGACACCACCCTTATGGCACAAAGTGAAGAGGAACTCAAAAGCCTCTTGATGAAAGTGAAAGTGGAGAGTGAAAAAGTTGGCTTAAAGCTCAACATTCAGAAAATGAAGATCATGGCAACGGGTCCCATCACTTCATGACAAATAGATGGGGAAACAGTGGAAACAGTGTCAGACTTTATTTTTCTGGGCTTCAAAATCACTACAGATGGTGACTGCAGCCATGAAATTAAAAGACGCTTACTCCTTGGAAGAAAAGTTATGACCAACCTAGATAGCATATTCAAAAGCAGAGACATTACTTTGCCAACAAAGGTCCGTCTAGTCAAGGCTATGGTTTTTCCTGTGGTCATGTATGGATGTGAGAGTTGGACTGTGAAGAAGGCTGAGTACCAAAGAATTGATGCTTTTGAACTGTGGTTTTGGAGAAGACTCTTGAGAGTCCCTTGGACTGCAGGGAGATCCAACCAGTCCATTCTGAAGATCAGCCCTTGGATTTCTTTGGAAGGAATGATGCTAAAGCTGAAACTCCAGTACTTTGGCCACCTCATGCGAAGAGTTGACTCACTGGAAAAGACTGATGCTGGGAGGGATTGGGGGCAGGAGGAGAAGGGGACGACAGAGGATGAGATGGCTGGATGGCATCACTGACTTGATGGATCTGAGTCTGAGTGAACTCCAGGAGTTGGTGATGGACAGGGAGGCCTGGCGTGCTGCGATTCATGGGGTCGCAAAGAGTCGGACACGACTGAGCGACTGACCCGATCTGATCTGATCTGATACATGAATTTAAAAATCACACTGGAGAGAAAGTACATTGAAGAGGCTTCTTTACCAGTCAGGTCACTTTAGGTTAGCTGAAAGCAGCTAAGGCACTTGAGGGGCTTCCCTGGTGGCTCAGTGGTAAAGACTCCGCCTGCCAATGCAGGAGACCCACTCAGGTGTTTGATCCTTGAGTACGGAAGATTCCCCTGGAGAAGAAAATGGCAACCTGCTCCAGTATTCTTGTCTGGAGAATTCCATGGACAGAGGAACCAGGTGGGCTACAGTTAATGAGGTTGCAAAAGAGTGGGACACAACTGAGTGGCCAAACAGCAGCAGCAAGGTGCTTGAGAGCGGATGAAATTTTTACACTTCCTTTTTATATTTCCTTCAACACCTTCTGAAGGGGACAATCTGGTAATATATATATATATATATATATATTTTTTACTATTGCTGTTTGCTAATATAAAACTTATCCCTTTCCCTCAAGCGCTTACCTGCAAAATATTTACTATTCTCTTGTGATTTAAGTCAATTGCCAGATAATGCACTTTTTGCTGATTTCTCAGAGCACAAGTGTTTAGGCAGCAGTTTCTGGTTAGGTCTGTTCACTCAGTCACTCAATCACACATTCATTCACGCAACTGACCAGCATTTACAGATCATAATGCAGCTGTCTTAAAGAGAACCAAAACAACAAAGTTTTTAAAGAATTACCAGAACTTTTATTTTTGCTTTAGTTTTATTAAAAAAATAAATATGTCATAAAGCTTTTTTTTTCCTTTAGGGAGAAAAAAAGGAACAAGTTTCATAAAACCAAATAAGCAACAGTAAGATGTCTTAACTTGAAAAAGATTGGGAATTACTGGTTTACAAGTTACAACTGAATGAAAGGACAACTAACCCAGCCTCAGCTGGCTATTTCATGCCAATGGCAGCAAACAAAAAGATCAACAAGGGCAAAATAAATAACTGTGTGGAAGCCCTGGTAAGTGCTTAAACAGGCCAAGTCACTGAGACATCAGGATAGATCTTGCTTTGAACAACACAGAAGTTCCTGAAGAGTTGTGTATAAATGAAATAACTGCAAACATACTAGGAGAGCTTGGAATCTGAAAGAGTTCCATAGTGAATTCTTTTGTGAACAACCACTTCCACTTTTGTAAATCCAGGTCTGTTTGCTTTGCTTAAGGCAAAGTACACCGAGCAGTTACCTCTCAGCTCAGGCAGAGGCCCGGTCTCCTAACACTGCTCCTGCTGGGCCAGTGGCACAATTTCCAAGACTGTGTTTCTGTGAAGTAGTGTAAGATACAGAGTTGACCAGGGAACCCAGCTACACCTGGCAAAGCAGGCAGAGGGGTGGGGGTCCACCTTTAACAATATTGCCATGTCAACAAATACTTTTTTGAGATCTACTTTGTGCAAAGTATACTAATAAACTCTAACCAATTCAGTTACAGATGTATTATTTCTTTCTCTAAAACCTTCAGTCAGGGCCTATGTCTGGAACCCTAAAAGTAATACTTTTAATTCTTAAGACTGGCTTTAACCAAATCAGGTGCCCAACTCCTTCAAACTGGGGTGGACGATAGATAATGAGAGACTGAGTTTTCTAAGGCTGAAGTTTAACAGAAGAACCACATTTTATATAACTAGTTAATGAAAAATTTTGCTGGTGACAAATTTTTCAAATGGTTCTTTTTTTCTCTTACTTTCTCTAAACAGAACTGAGTTCTCAGGCAAACTCTGCAGAACAGTTAAAGTCACTGATTTAACTCTGTGGTAGGGTGACATATTTCAGTCCTACTGATAGAAACAGAAATTTCTTTCCACCCACTAGAATGCCATAAACTCATCCTACACCACAGCAGCAGTGCTTTGGACAGAGTAAATATGGTAGTACTAGTTCCAGTCAGTTTTAATCTTTGTAAATAAACTGGATCCTCACATTTGCTCACAGCCTCCATTTGGCCAAACTTCTACCAGGCTTAAGTCACATTTAGTTAGGCTGTTCTGTTTCTTTATTAAAAATGCTTCTAATAACATTGCTGCCTATAATGTACAGGTGTGAATGAAAAGAGTATGCAATCCGTAGTCTTTTCCACACTGAGTACAGTAACAACAATTAGTAAATAATTAAAGAATAAGTGGTCATTTTAAAACTTGTGTTTTTCTTAAAAAAATTTTTTTTTTACTTTCTAGCACTTAAAAAAATGGTCTTAAAACTGCCCTATTTCCAGTGCTGTTCCCTACTCTGCCCACCCATCCAAAACCTGCTACAAATGCTGGATTGAGTTTATACAAATAATTTAGCAGTACCAAGATTTTTCAAATGGAAACAGTGTTACTGACTTCTTCATATTGGATAACAAAATAAGGGTAACTCTGGTCGTCATTAAAAATGACAAAAATCTGAGGCTCAAAGAAATTATCAACACAAGAGTCATACAGGTCACTGGTGACGCTGCCAGGGTTGACGGGAGGGGGCCTTCTCATGCCGTGACTGCCCATTGTGTATCTGCCAGTTAGCACTTTAGCCAGAAACATGAAATGGACTCCTTTGGAGGACTTCTTAGAAAAGTTGTGAGAGTAGCTTGCCTTCTTTGCAAAGTAACTGCCCTGTCCAAACATTGTAGCATGCTTTCCACAGACTCGCGGATCAAAGTTGTGCTTGCAGATCCCATCTACCACATCCTGGGATGTTCCATGAAATAAATGTCTCTCATTTATTATTCTGTCACGGCCAAACATTTTCCGGTTCATATATTCCTTTTTCCTAATGCAAAAAGTGGACAGGAAATTCAGAAGAAGGAAGGTATAATCAGTTTAATAGGCATGATATTCTCTTTATGGTTTCAATGGGGAGGAAATGTTAACATAGCCTTCAAGGGCAAAAATATCATCAAAGATCATACTGCAAGTTTAAACCCCTCTTTTGCACAGCAGACAAAAGCACTTTCCCTCTTTGCTCCACCAACCATTTGTTCACTTGCTCTTTCATTTCAAATCTAGCTCTCACAGCTTACCTTCTCAGGGTGACTTCCTTACCTAATTCCACCAACCTGAAAGTCTCTCAATTCTGAGGTTCCTCAAATCTACATGCAAGCTCCCCTCTACCGAATTACATTAATTTGTGGCTGACTTGAAATACAGCACCATAAAATGATCAATAACAAGGCCTCTGGTGCTAGCCTGCCTGGGTTCAAATTCCAGCACCATATCTTATTAGCTGTATGACCTGTGGCAAGTTATCTAACTTTTCTGTGACTCAGTTTCTTTCTGTAAAATGCAGACTGTAATAATCCTACTTGGAAGGTCTGTTATGAGAATTATGAGTTAATGTAAGAAAAAATATGACATTAAGTTCTATGCAAGACCTTCCTATTATGTTCTGCATTTATCATTATCTACATCAAGAAAACCTCTTTTGAACTTTTCATACTGCTGACTCACCTTTTATATTTCTCCCAAAGAAACTGATTTTGGACTCTCAATATTTGCAAAATTCTATATTTAAACTCAGGCACAGTCTTATGAAAAAGATTATAGATGATTCGGTAACTTTTGTCCTCTGCAGAAACAGGCACTTGGATGAAGTCCTGAGAAGGATGCATATAAACCCAAGTTTCAGGGTAAAAGTTTGCTGAGGTGACCCCATCTGGACAGATGATCTGCGATGAGGAGGTTGCTTCAAGAGGTGGAGGAGCCTGTGTGGGAACACCACCAAGTGTCCTGGAAGGGAGAGGGAGGAAAACCTCAGCGTAAGTCCAACTCACATTACAGTGCTCTAACATTACCATCTGAATAGCTAAAATGCATATTTAAAAAACTGGCTGATACTCCAATATAAAATAGTTTAAAAAATTATAGAAAATGCTATCAATTAAAGGAAAGAAAAAAACCTTAGAGTGAACACTGTACAGATAACCTATTATTAGCTCCCCCCGGCTTCCTTATGGAGAAAACTCTGGAATGTACTCCTGCAAGGCAAGTAAGCAAGTGCCAATTTATAAATATCTTTCCTGAGTCCTGGATTCCTCTTTTGCCTATATAGTTACACTCCATTTCAAGGTAACAACAGTTTGTATGTGTTCCTCAAACTTTGTTGTACTAAGCAGAAAACGTATCACTACTAAAGGCTACTTAGATGGGGAAGCATAGTGAATGGAGACAGTGAGGCAGGTGGGTAAGAGGGAGCTTACAGGGAGACGACAGAAAATATTAAAAAAAAAAAAAAAGCTTATACTTTTAGTTTTTGTATAAAAACAAATAGATCATGGAGTAGGCATCAAAAGAAAGCTAACATTTGGCATTTGCTTCAGTTTTAAATATCACATATAACAAAAAACCATCAATACAATTCAAATGTTATAGCTTTAGATGTGCTTAAGATAGAGCTAATTATCTTAAGCCCTAGACACTAGACTATCCTTGAACCTTAAATTCAGGTCTATTACTCTAAAGGATGAGTTCAGACAAGCACTTACTTATTCCTACCTGATTAAATAATTTAAATCCTATTTCTGGGCCATTTTCAAAATACAGCAAAAGGAAACAAGCAGAGATAAAGGGAATCCTAACCCTGATGGTCAGATTCAGGGCAAAGAAGGCCTGCCAGTTCTCTTCTGGAGCATTTTCACAAAGACCTGACAGATTCCTCCAGAGCCTTTCCTGTCTGGTATATTTTTCTAAAGAGAGGCCCCACTGCTTTAATCAAATTCTGACAGGTACATAACTCTTTAAAAAGCCGTCACTATTCTAGAGGAATGGCAGGAAACACAGACTGTAATCTCCTTATTTTTAGCTGTTCCCTCTATTCCTGCTCTGTGAAGAGTCTAAATCCTAACCCACCAGGTTTCCCAGTATTGTTAGGGGTTGATGTTACCAACAGAGGTTTCTGGGTTTAAGGAGGAAGGTAAGCTTCTCCCAACCACTCTGCCCAAAATAGGTTATAGGCGGTCACAGCTGTACTGAAAACCTGGCACTGACACCAGGAGAGACGGCTCCTCTTTCTTCTGCCATTCCTGCCTGGAAATCAGTTCACCAAACGGAAGCTTCACATTCAGCTCATAGGTATTCCAGTGACACACTGCAAGCTTCCCACATACCTAGCCTTCTCTAGAGAGCCAGAGTCAGTCAAAGGCTATGGAGCATGTACTCAAGGACCTCTGAAGAATGAATTCTCCTAATCTAAGGTCACCGTTTATCACTCTCCTTCCCTCCCCTGGCCATTCTGAATGACATTTCCTAACTTCAGTGATGAAGTAAAAATTAATTTTATCCTTTTGGGGAGTGGTCCCCAACCTCCCGGAGCTAATGCCTGATGATCTGAGGTGGAGCTGCTATAATAATCATAAAAGTAAGATGCACAATAAATGTAACATGCTTGAATCACCCAGAAACCTTCCTCTGACCCCTGCTGCTGCTGCTAAGTCACTTCAGTCGTGTCCGACTCTGTGCGACCCCATAGACGGCAGCCCACCAGGCTCCCCCGTCCCTGGGATTCTCCAGGCAAGAACACTGGAGTGGGTTGCCATTTCCTTCTCCAGTGCATGAAAGTGAAAAGTGAAAGTGAAGTTGCTCGGTTGTATCCCACTCTTAGTGACCCCATGGACTGCAGCCTACCAGGCTCCTCCGTCCATGGGATTTTCCAGGCAAGAGTACTGGAGTGGGGTGCCATTGCCTTCTCCTCCTCTGACCCCTCTAGTCTGTGGAAAAACTGTCTTCCATGGAACCCGTCGCTGGTGCCAGAAAGGCTGAGGATCACTGCTTTCTGGGTCTCAGGCCTTATTCAAGACCATGAGGTGACTGCACAGGACAGATGTCCTGTCAACTGAAATGGACTTCCAAACTTCGAAAGCTGGTATTTGTGTGTTTAGCTCAAGCATTCTAAGAATATTCAAGAATAAGATTTTTACTCAGTTCAGTCTCTCAGTCATGTCCGACTCTTTGCGACCCCATGAATTGCAGCACGCCAGGCCTCCCTGTCCATCACCAACTCCCGGAGTTCACTCAAACTCATGTCCATGGAGTTGGTGATGCCATCCAACCATCTCATCCTGTCGTCCCCTTCTCCTCCTGCCCCCAATCCCTCCCAGCATCAGGGTCTTTTCCAATGAGTCAACTCTTCACATGAGGTGGCCAAAGTATTGGAGTTTCAGCTTCAGCATTAGTCCTTCCAATGAACACCAAGGACTGATCTCCTTTAGGATGGACTGGTTGGATCTCCTTGCAGTCCAAGGGACTCTCAAGAGTCCTCTCCAACACCACAATTCAAAAGCATCAATTCTTCGGTGCTCAGCTTTCTTCATAGTCCAATTCTCACATCCATACATGACCACTGGAAAAACCATAGCCTTGACTAGACGGACCTTTGTTGGCAAAGTAATATTTCTGTTTTTACTAGCCCTATTAAAAACCAGCAAGCACATGGAAAAAAAATTAACTATGAGAAACACTAGCTAAACTTGATTGTGGTAATAATTCTATAATATATATAAAGTCATTATGCTGTGCACTTTCAACTTATACAGTGTTTTATGTCAATTATGTTAATAAAACTGGACGTGGGGAAAAAGCAGGGAAACCCTTTAAAAAGAGCCAACTTTGCAGGAAACTCATGAGTTAAGCTTGCACCACCACCCCTACCTCCCTACTCTAGCATTCCCAATTCTTAGGTATCTCTGATCCCGATAGTTAAAGCCTTTTTGACACCTATGATTTTCTTGGACTCTTTGCACTTACTAAGACTTCAAAACAAAACTTTCTTCCTGACTAAGATCATGGTCTCTCTAGAAATCCATTTCTGAAATCTGTTTTTGGAATTGGTCCTTGTCCTCTTCCTCCCCTCTAGGCCAGCCCTGGACTCTAGGGCAGACAGGAACGCCATGGCTGCATGTACCATCACACCCTGGTGAACTTGCTGCTGCTCTCCTCTTTTTGCACTGAAATGTCTGCATAATCTTTTTGATTTGCTAAGCTCTTACTTTTTACCTGATGATTACTGGTCCAGATAAGAAGACTAAAATAGGAAATTTTGAAAAGGAAAAGAGTGACTTTCTTTGTTCTCTTGTAAGCCAACGTTATAAATAGGAAGGCCATATTTGTGGCATTAACTCTATTACTGCTCATACTATTTTTACAGTTCATACTTCTACAAAACAAGCCTAAGAGTAAAAAAAGGTGAAGGGAAGGGTATTCCGTAATTGCCAGTCTTAGGATCAAAACAAATCAATTTTCACTCTTCCGTAAAACTCTCCCAACAATGCAGCATTGAACGAGCGTTCTTCCTCTCACTCAGAAGCTGCATCATGCCTGACTGGCCCAGCATGCCAAGCTGCGGGTCTCACTGATGAGCTCTACCGTCTCACTAGGAGGACAGCATGTTCCTAGCTACTGGACGCTGACACTGTCTCCAGCTGTGCTAGTGCAATTACAGAACGGCATTTTTATTAGTTTCTAATTAAAAAAAAACACAGGGTAAAATTTTCACACCTAAACTAAGAAGAAAGCACATATTTACCTCAAGTTTAGAAACATATATTTCTAAAATCTGCCTTACTGACAAACTGCTTTTAGGTACTGAGCATTTCAAGGATTTTTGTTTATATTTTGTTTTTAATGTTCCTTTTGCAATCTCAGAATTAGGATCATTAAGACTACCATAATGATATGCGAAAAACACATTTTGGACTTGAAATAAACTACTAATAAGAATATAAGATGCCAACCACTATTACCCTAGATCTCCCCAGTTCATAAAGCCAAGTAAACCAAGTTGTATTTTAAAAATCAAGCTTTAAATATGATCTACCTGACTAGAGTAGATAATGATTTCCCTAGAGACACTACCTTTCAGATG
Source organism: Bos indicus x Bos taurus (assembly GCF_003369695.1). Taxonomy (NCBI): domain Eukaryota; kingdom Metazoa; phylum Chordata; class Mammalia; order Artiodactyla; family Bovidae; genus Bos; species Bos indicus x Bos taurus. The sequence goes on from NC_040076.1 coordinate 110,376,044, forward strand.
GCCTTGCTAATGGCAATGTGCCCCAGCTTTTGCCAAATATGGAGATGTGCCAGTAGGCTCTCTAAAGAAAAGAAAAATGGCACTGGGGAAACTGGAAGGAGAGCTCACCTTTAATTCAGAAGGATGACTTCAGTCTCAAACCCAGAAGTATGACAGGTACTTTCAGAGTGTTACAGGAAAATGGGCCTTACTGAGCAAATGAGAATGCAAATTGCTTGAAAAGGTGAATTCTCTCCACGGCTCCACGCAAATTCACTAAAGGGAGCCGAATGGAGAACCCTACCTTGAGGGACAATCTCTACTTGCCAAGGCCATTTACCTGGCCTAGAAAACAGTTCCATAACATGGAAGGGTGTCTTAATCTTCCATGAAAGAGGCAAATGCAAACTCTGACTTAATCTAGACAGAACTACTTTTAGTTGTGGAAAAATGTTTGCTTTCTAGTCCAAAAAAATGCAAGAGGATGCTCACTCTTTTAGTGCTGGGTTAATTATAGCTCATCTGAACTCTATTTTTGGAAGAATTAAACCTAAAGAATAACTCAATTTTACATTTTAGAGATAATAAAGTTAGTCTTTTAAAGTCTTTTTGGCATTAAAAGTTGTACATTTACATAAAATGGAGGGTGAGAATTTCTGCTGGACACTTACTGTAAATATGGAAGCAGTATAAAACAGGAACGGAAAAGGGGTCTCCTTTTTATTTCTCTTCTGAAGAATGAGTTGTGGAGAATGTAGTGGTTGTTCCACATCATAAATCGGACTTCTTTCAAACCTCGAGAGTTGGCTTCTTCAATCAATCGAATAACAGACTATGGAGGAGAAAACAGAAGGTAAAGAAAAAACACAGCAAGTTAAGCAATAAACAGTCACTATAAGACAGGAAAAATGTTAATGTAACCAAAGGTAAAAATAGTTAACTTTGCTGTTAACATCAGAAGAGTGCCAAAAAGTACAGTGAATCAAATTACTTCCTGTTATATGCAGGAATTTTATTTTTTTCTAAGATGCAGAACAGAAAGATGCTTTCATGGTTTTCCCACCTTATGAAACATGTGAAGGGTTAAGTCTATCCTAATTAAAGGCCTTACAAATTTCCTGGAGATTTTATTGTTTCTATTCCTTAAGAGGGTTTCAGAAGAAGATTAAAGATGGTAGTATATACTGCTTACATAAATCAATTAAGTTCCAAACCCAAGAAACCTCTCAAGAGTAAAAACACAAAGACACTCCAACTACACTGGACTATCCAAATATACTTTAAACAGCCTCTATTCTCTTCAGAAGATACTAGATACTAGTGACGACTTAAGAAGAAATTTTAACTCAATATTGTGTTTTACACTAATTAACATACTAGGTTGTTTTCTTTTGCTGTTTCCTTAAAAGAAAATCTAAGGTAGGTAAGTCAGTTCTCCCTTTTTGTAATGCTGGAAATGAATTTAACCAATTAAAGAAGTCAGATCTTTGGAATGTGAAATTAATCTTTAAATCCATTTCAGGGCAATTAATTGTGACTCAGAATTCTCATTCAGAGGCAAAATAAACTATTATTTTAAAACCTCACTGTGTAACGGATGGACTATTCTTACCATCTCAAACTAAGGATACGTGTGCACTTGTGACAGAATTTTAAATGACTGATTTGCTTGACCACATGGTTCAATAAACATTTTCAAGTACTTCTTCCAGGGGCTTAAGGGCAATTGATTTCCCCAGTCTTCTAAAATGCTAATAGTGTAACACATGATCCAATCACCAGGAGCCAGATATAGCCAAAAGTTACACTAGTGTTCATCTCATTAAAATTACTCCAAAGTTGGCACTGAGTCTGAGTACTTATCACAGTAAATACTTGGTCCCTATTGTAATAAGATACTGGGGAAAGCATTTTCTCTCTGATAACAATGGTATTCCATTTATGGGCTCCAAGAAATTAACGGGAAAAAAATACATTTCCAGAAAAATCAAGAGAGAAAAGTATTACTCACTGTCAACAAGATTCAATTTTATATCCATAAGCTCTCTGGTTTGTGGTTCTGTCTAGTCATCGTCATAAAGGAACAGTGAAAGACAAAAAAATTTAAATGTACTTTTTGGAAAAAGATTCTGTAAATACCTCAGGATACTCCCTCCATCCAAAGTGGTCCCTACAGAAGAATTTCCAGACTGTGTGGTAAATAGAGTTGACATTGCTAGAGGGTGGTGTGGACAGCCTTCGTAGTTGGTCAAATTCAGCTGTTTCATACACATTCATGGCATTCAAATCTGCCCAAAATTCTTGTCCTCTAAAAAGACCCAAGAAAAAATGAACTGTTAATAGCAGTACATTTGCAAAACAGAAATACCTAAACATCTCATATAACATTACAAATACCTAGTATAGTATATTGTAGAATTTTCAAAGCTTGTTTTGTTTGGAGTAAAAAGATATCATTGTAAGTGGTTTCCCCGTTTCCTTTATGTCTTTTCTTAACAAGACCAAAATGTCCAAGCCATGGAGCAGGGACTGAGTCTATCCTACAGCATCATTGGCCTGAACCAATCAACACAGTCCTGCTCTTCCCACCACAGTAGGATGAGCCAAACCTGGTCTCAACCAATCAGGGAGTCAGCTCTGGATGAAGCTGACATGGAAAGCAGAGAGAGACATAAAAGAAACTTCTCTTGAAGCCTGTCTTTTTTTTCAGAGGCATCAGTTCACCTAAGCCAACATAGGAATACACAATACTGCCTGATGAAAGATAGGAAAAATAAAATGACCTCAGATAAGGCAAGTACTGCTAATCTACCTAACATCATCTTTTATCCTGTGGGTGGGGAAAAAAAAAGGTTGACAAAATATGATGCGAAAAAATAGTCTGGATTATCATAACGTTCAGCTATGAGAATAGTTTTGTCATTTTGTTATATGGTCCGCTGCTGCTGCATCCATACTTTATTGGGGAGGGGGAGGTCCCACTATATAAATCAGAATCACTTAAATTTATAAAGCGTGGTACAAAAAATTTTTGTTTCTTTTTTAATGGGACTTCATCTAGTGTTTGACTCATCTGAACCATTAATGGCAAAATGTTCATTTTTCTTGTGTATATTTCAAGAAAACATAACATCACAGCTATAAACAGAGTGACTAAGTTTTTAAATGCATTGTTTCATTCTTTCTACCACAGATTTCTAAATGACTGTCTTTAACACACATCCAGATACTCCAGATCCAGTGGCACTCGAAACTGGCTCATATGAAATCGAGGTGTTTGGACAGATATTCCCAATAACTGACATGTTTTCTTGTCATAAATTAGGATTTTGAAAAGGGTATGAATTTTGACCTATGGGTTTTGTTGGTTACTGTGAAACTCCAGACTGTGCCCTTGGAATACTTGTTCCAAGGACTGTTAAATAGGTACTACGCACAAAAAGACATTCTGTGGTCAAGTCTGAAAAAGTTGTCTACACAGAGTTAAACAATTTACTTATTGCATCTACTCCTCTGTCCCGTAAATATGTGAAGGTAGATACTGAAGTATCAATACCATGATGAGGGCTAGAAAGTACTCTTCCAAACCTATGACAATACTCTCCCTTTTACTATGAATACCTATTAACATCTCTCACTAAACACTCCTGGCAAATGTGAGGGAAAGAAAATATTTCCTACCCTCCACCCCAATGTTCATAATTTGTGAATTAGCTTCTCTTTGGGAAAAAAACAAAAACCAAAAAACTAAAAGTCATATACGAACTGATGCGGCCATGGAGCACATAACTTGTAAAAAGCAGTTATGTTCCTTTAAAAAGTCCTAAAGAACTTCCCCAAACCCTAATTTCTTACTTAATTCCAAGTGAGGATTAGAATGCCTAATTTCATCCTAACTAGCAGGATGTAGTCTTAAAAAGAACATATAATTTAAAGTGTGAAATAGGAAGACAATAAAATGCAGTTTATATCACATTTGAACACTACTTTGTTTAAAATTATTTATGGTAAATAGGAATACATAATCCAGAATTTAAAAAAAAACGTTTCTGGGAAATTCTACAAAAAAGAAAAATATTGAAACCTGGAACTCCTATACTGAAACTTCACATCAAGTTGCTTTAAACAATTTTCCCTTAATTTTAGGAGAATCTTATGTTATCGAGTGGAGAGATATTAACCTCTTTCTTCATCTTAAGTTCACTTCCAGTTTCTAAACAGATTTTCCTGCTTTAAGTTTACTTCCCAGTAAATGTTCCCAATTATGAGTCAACAAATCCTCAGTATTTTCTTTATGGAGTTCTTAGTAGTGCAGTTAATATGTTAACATACATTATACTATAAACAGCCAATGCTTTTTGCTGTTAAAGTATCAGATTTTATTCTAGACATCTCTCTAGCAATTTCTGTTTACGCCTATGTTATTAAGACTTCATAGATAATGATTTGCATGAGAAAGGCATCTAAAACTGCAGCCTTTGCTATATTCTCTGAGCACTTCAGTCTTTTGGGCATTATGAAATTTCTATGACAAATCCTAATTTACTACAATCAACTGTTCTGTGGATTGATGTATCAAAGTACTGTTTTAGCTCTATTTGATTTTCAATATGATTTTCTAGACTTGACAGAGACAAAATAACAAATTTGAAAAACATTAAATTATCTTTTTATAAGATTAATTTTACCACCTGCTCTCCCTTAAACAGAGAATGCTTAAAAAATCCAAAGCCAAGAGTTTTTATTCTCTTCAATCTGCATCAGTATAAAATTCATCCAACATGAAAGCCAAATGTTCAACATTCACCACTCTTATCAAACCATTGTTTTGTATTATCAGAAACCAGTTATGAGTCGTGTGTATGGAAATGGCGAGGGTGGGCTGTTTTAGGCAATACACAAAGAATCAAACAGATGTAGTCCCTGGCTTCAAGAGAGAAAAAACTAACAAAATCTAAAACCAAAGAAGCAGTACATCTGCCTATCTAACACAAGTACATTCTGGGAATGAGAGGACAAAGAAAATGCGTGCAGCATTATGGGAGCGGAGGTGGCTACTGCTCCAGGAATACATAATCAATCCAAGATAGCTTTCTGTAAGAGAAAGCTGAATTTCTGTAAGGGAAAGAATTTCAGGAACAGTTTAATAGGAAATAGGGATTTCTCGGTAGTTCAGACAGTAAAGAATCTGCCTACAATGCAGGAAACCTGGGTTCGATCCCTGAGTTGGGAAGATCCCCTGGAGACAGGAATGGCAATCCACTCCAGTATTCCTGCCTGAAGAATCCCAAGGACAGAGGAGCCCGGTGGGCTACAGTCCACAGGATCACAGTCAGACATGACTAAGTAACCTAACACTTCACTTCAACAGGATGGAGGTAAAAGGTCAAAGTGGTCAATACAGGATATGTATTAACTGAGCAGCAGAGACAGTGCCAGAGATGGGGTTGGAGAGAGGAGACAGGGCTTCCTAAAAGCAGGGTGCAGTCATCCTGGCAGATGGGAACCCTGTCTGACTTACAGACAGCCTGACTGAGGGATGGCCAGAGAAGAGCAAGAATGGGAGACAGCCACTGCGCAGTATGCTTTAGATTTAGTTAAATATATCATGTGGCTGAATCAATCCATCTGGACTCACTCAAAATAAAACTTTATCACAATAAATTAGAAAAAAGAATTGTGAACCAATGGGTGATTTTCGCTTTAATGGGAAGGAGACTGGACTGCAGAAATATTAACAATTCTGTGTCAACATGCTTCACCAAACACACCAGCACACATACCAATGTAAGAATTAATTTTGCAAAATTAATTAAAAATTCTGAAGAGAACACCCATTCTCATAATTTAGATGCTTACGAACAATGACTCTCTTCCCACTCAACAAATATCTTGACATACCAACATTTCCAACATATAGTATCAACGCACAGTGTACCAACACCTACACCATCATATGTTCTCGAATGTGTATGTCAGATCCTAAAAAGTAAAAAGGGCCTGCCATATAAATGACAGAATGGAATGGAATGGAAACCAAAACTATTAAAGAAACAGTTGCTGAATAAACCAGAAATTAGGACAGAATCCCTTCGCTGGATAAATAGTTCTTGGGATTATGTGTTTGGGAACTCAGGAGAATGTAACCATTTTAGACAAGTTCTCTATTTACAAATTGTTCAAAACCAAGAAAGAAATGTGACAACAAACAAAAGTAATCATAAGTAGACACAATGATTAAGTGCTGGGCTATGGCCAGGATAAGATGAAAAAGGTAAAATGCCCAAAAGTCAGTGGGGAAAAAGACAAGCAAACTCTGTGGCACAGTGTAAAGTGTGGCACAAAGGTGGTCTGGGAACAATCCAGAGGCAGAAGGCCTAACTGCTGGGAACAGGGTCACGGAAGGTGGTCAAGGGAGGTGTCCCAGAGTAGGTGAAATGAGAGCCAGGTCTGGCCAGCCGCGAGGCAGACCCCGAGAGGCAGGACACCACATGCAGAGTGACTGACATGTGCAGAAGCCAACCAAGCGCGGCTCAAGCAATCCAGAGCAAGCAGCACATGCAGTTCATGTGGGAGGTCAGGGTGTCTGTGTGTGTGAGTGGGATGATAACAGATAAGCCTGAACTGAACAGGTTGGCTGGGGCCAGATAATGAAGAGCTTTGTGGGCTGGGTTAAGAGGTTAGGACTTGATTCTGTGGGCTACAGGAATCACCGGTGGATTTCAACAAGGGTCAGATTTGCCTTTTAAAAAGGTCACTCCAACAGCAGTGGTAGGGAGGGCTGATTTGCTTATTTTGGTAGAGGGAGGTGGGGGAAGGGTGGAGATAGGCACTTATTTGCTAAATATTTATTAGCATGTTTATTATAAATATTTATCATTCTATGCTTAGCCATCTATAGCTACTAAAACTGCAAATGAGACAAATTATGGCAAAGAACTGAAGAGGCAACAATGGGGATGATGTGAGAGTATTTAAGAGTTAGACTAACTGCATGGAGGGGCTGAATGGAGCAGAAGGAGTCCAGGATGTGTCCCACGTTTATATTCTGGTGACTGGATTAATGGTGCCATTACATGAGACTAGAATCACAGAAGATGGAACACATTTAAGTGGGAAGATGATGCAAATAAGATACAGAACTCAGACTTTAGCAAACGTCAGTTAAGTTGAGTTTTCTGGACCTTACTCTGTACAGTTTTAACTAGATGAGTTAGACTTCGGAACCCTGGCTTCCTGCCTATAAAAGTTAACTGGTTTCTGTAAGGATAAACCTGTGACCTCAAACTAATCAACACCCACCCTAATCAGCTGGATTAATCAGACACAATTATTTATTACTATGATATAAAGGGAAAATGTCACCCCTAGCTGAAGGTCACGATGAGAGAAGGATAAAGATCAAATGCAGTATCGAGAGTTATTTAGGCTCTTCTGCTACAGACTTGAGACAGGCATGACAGATGGGGTATGTTTGCTGCTGCTAAAGAAATTCCACAGGCGCACGAAATATAGCTGGCTTTTGATACCTAGCTTTGATGTTTCCAGGAACTCATTTAGCAGTGCTGGAATATCTGGCAGCTTATAGATTCCTTCAAATATGTTACAAGGTGATGAGAATCAAAGCCATGGCATATATAATACCAAAATACACTGTGAAAGCAGTGTAGTTATTAAACTTCAGAGGACTATGTACTCTTTCTGCTTTAGAAGCATAATAACTGTCATTTATTCTGTCACTAATTAAGATTTTTGCTAACACTGACTTGAATACATAGCAGGAAGTTATTTGGGGAGGCAATAAAAATTATCTATCTTTGTATGTTGCCTACATACAAAGCAACACCTTTCACTGTTTTCCAGAGGTTAAATTTCTCTACTTAACTTCTACAGTATGACTTTGGGTCCTGGTAACAACTGGGTTTTCCCACTTGGTATCCAGAAGTAGTTGTAAATACAGACATACCTACAAATCAGAACTCAAGAGTTTTGTTTTGTTTTTACTTTAACGTTACTTTGCGTATGACCCTCAGTAGTTATAAGCAAGCTAAGAATCAAATGTTGACTCGCAATTAAATCTGCCCACCTCTAAGGAGACCCTGACTTATTCAAAGCAGGATTGCTTAGACTTAGAGCACTGTGTAAAACAATTAACATTAAACCTGGATGATATATTTACCGCAAAAGATTTGGGGGGTAGGTAAAAATATTTCCCACTTTAAGATTCAATGGGGCTTCGAGTGTCCGGGGATCAGCTGTCTTAGAGCAAACTTCTGGCTGTGTGTGCTGCTCTCTTGGTCCCTCCTAGGACATCTTGGAAACAGGCGAATGAGAAGGCAGTAAGTTAATGAGTGGATTTATCCACACAGTGGATAATCTGTGTGCTAAACCGCATGCTTGATTTACAAACTGTCAGACATCTAATCTGTGGTGTTAAAGTGATTCTAGAAGTGAACACAGTGAAATAAAAATGAGAGGATAAGAAATAGGAGAAAAAAGGCAGGCAGGTAGGCTGTCTATATGAAAGGATACCTTGTTTTTTTAAGTTTTTATAATTCTATATTATCCAAAAGCATGTGGGGAACTAAACAGACACGTAACAGTTTATTCTCAAAGAACTCTGTACTAGGACATGGCCCAGATCTGAGTACACCTAAGTGTTTCCTAAACCCCTAACAAATCATAAGCCCTCTCTACCTCAGGCAACCCCTGAAAGCAAATTACAATAGCTACCTGAGGAAGAGAACCTACTAAAACACTGTTATATTGGGCTTTTCCTTAAATTACAAAACTATCAGTTCAAAGCAAATAATGCAAGAGAACTTTTTAATAATATGTGGATAAGCCTAAAATCTTTCATAAATAAAAATTATATTCTGAGATCAGAAGATCTCGCAGCTATCTATTTATGGAGGCAGGGGCCTAAATTTCACACCCTGAAGACATCAAAAATGTCATATAGCCTTAACTTTTATCCCTGTTCAGTCACATGTCCTGAGACTCTCAGAAGGCAACTTAAGTGAGACATCTCAATCATGGCCTGAAGAGGAAGTGAAACAATTTCTATAAGAACAGCTGGGATAAGAAACATATAGCAGATTAAAAAGAAATGTATCATGTCTTATACTACCTTAAATTAGTAGTTATCACTTTTTATGAAGATTAATAAATATCCCCTTGTCAAGTGAAGTATTTTTAAAACGAGAGGTTTCTAATCTCAAAGTAGAAAATAAAAAATGTCTGCCATGTACTCAACTGATTAAGTTCTGTGGATATGAAATCTGACAATACTTAAAGTAGGCTGAATTTTATTTACTTATAAAACTTTTCTACATAATTATAAAATCAACTATGCAAACTGCTTAAAAATAATTTTCAAATAATATCAATTTAGAATTTGTTTACTCATAAATGAAATACTAATTATAAATAATTACAAAATTTATCTCCTAGTAGCCCCTAGACTAGGTACAATCTGTTAATTTCTGAATTGACTTTTATAAATAACTCCTTTAAAGAAAGGTTATTTAAAATTTTGCATGTAGCTGATACACTTTGTTGTGTAGCAGAAATTAACACAATACTGTAAAACATTTAAACTCCAATAAAAAAAAATAAAATTTTGCCTTTTTCCTCAGTACAGACAAACTAACTGATAAATGACCAAATTAAAAATTATTTTTTAGTAACAAATTAATTGTGGAACACTTTACATAAGTGGCATTAATTACTGATGAGTGGCAGCATTTGGACGATCCTAACATCAGAAAGCAAAGTTCCTTCTGTTTTACATTCTCTGCCCTCCATTCAAAGATGTCTTTCTTATATTACCTTGGAAGGCAAACCTAGTATTTCTCCTGTGCTTATTTTTATTCTTGCAATGCCTGGAAATGAAAGAGCAAAGCCAGGTGACAGTCAGAAACCAAAGACCAACCGCAGCAGGAAATTATTTAGAGTAGTTTGTGCCATTTGCCCTCCCTAGGCCCAGATCAGCTGCAGAACTGTGAAGATCACAGGGTGCAGGCAAGATTCTGAAAGTTCACTGCAAGCAAAGTTCACTCTTGGACCTACCCCTGCCATTCTTCACTGACTATTCAGTGCTGGTAAAAACTTAGAGCAAAGAAAATCACACAAACTTTATGGCTATACGTCAAATGAGAAGGTAACAGTTTAAAAGCTCTTAATCCAAAAAGAGGAAAAAATTAATGAAGAGAAATTCCTGTAAATGTGGCCTAAACTATTTTCCAATCATTATGAGAAGTGCTAGGTTTCAACATAAGACTATTGACAAATCCTTCCTTATGCTCAGAGGCAACAGCACCAAAACAAATGATATCTATTTGCATACAGAATACAAATTTCCCAAACTCTTTCTCAGACAACTTAGTCATGAGGGATTTTAATGCACTCCTTACACATTTTGTGGTACACACATTCACAAATCACTGGTTTCTGTAGAACATGAAACAGAACAGTTGCTCTAGCATTCTCACTCTCATAACATGCTTATCCTTTCATTGTGATGACCATGTAAAGGTTCTTTACTGGTCAAGTGGGTGTTACCAGTAAGTAAACAGCACCAAGCAGAGAAAGATAGAGGAGACAGACATATTTTCTTGTGTGGTCACAGCAAACAGAAGTGCTTAGTTAACTCCCTTCTATGCTTGTCTTAGCAACAGCAATAGGCTAGGTCAGCAAGGAAACCTGGAATTTTCATAATCAGAAGTTTATTAATATAATCAACTTTCTAAAATGAGCTCCTCACAGAATTACTCATATTTATTTAGCACAACACTACTACAATACTATTTTTTGCACAAATCAAATATAAATCAAAATACCAAGCTCAGTAAGTGGAATTTATTTTTATATAAAATCCTTCATTTTTGAAGATCTCAAAATGTATCTCAGAAACTATCCCTTATAATTTCAAATCCTATTAACTAGGAATTAATCTACATTAGAAATTTGAGGCTTTCAGCTAATGTGTTGGGGATTGGACTGGATTATGTTTAACACTTACAGGGATTTTAAAGAGAGGCGAGTCTGTGCAGTATGATCCCTGGTCCCTAGAAAGCACTGCCATAAATAATCTATAAATATAAAAATAACATTTTGTTTTGCTACGGGAGTCCCTTCATATCTAAAAACATAACTTGTTTGCTCCTAGAAATGGTGAACTTTAATTATAAATATTTTATTCTTCTGTACAGTTTCTGCTGATGGTGTTGCAAAGTGCAGTTCACCTCAAGATCTTAAGCTGTTACCTACAGATTTCAAGCCCAGAGTGAAACACAAAATGTCTCAACCCTCAGCACTCTGCTATCTTCCAAAGGTACAAACATCATTCATATTCACTTCCTTTTAGCTTAATATTCTCAGATTTATTTAAAAGAGAAACTCTACTGCTTTCACAAAGAGAGTTTCTTGTAAAACTTACCATGTCCGATCTGAACCAGCCTTACAAAAAATTTTTTTAGAATAACCAAGAATCATCTTGTAACTCAAAAATAAGCTTTCCTTTCACAAGAAGCCAACTGCAACTAACAGGATACTGGTAAGTATCAAAGGGTACTGACCTAGGTTAAGAGGATCTCAGGTCCTAATTTTAAATGTGAAAAAAATTATTTTTTGACAAAGGATGCAGAATCTGGTGGGCTCATATCAGGGGATAAGATACAAGAGGCCACAGGCAGTCACAGTCTTAAATGGCTGCATTTTATTCAAATTCCCTAAGTAGGCAAGGTTTGTAAGGGTTACCTACTGCTTCACACCCTTTAGAAATAGTCCCCAAACCCAATATGAAACTAAGAATCACTAAGATCAAAGATGCACCCAGAAGAAATTTATGAATTTACCTTTGCTTTATGGTAGAATGCAAAGTTATAATCTAGAAATTCTAGTCTAACACTAGGGAGTAGTTTTACAGGAACAGAGTAATCACTCAAAAGTTGCATTTTCTGCACGTTCATATATGCAGAATGAAGTTTTAAATGTTGAATTATTATTTTTTCTATTTATAATAAAAAGTAAAAGCTTTAGAGTCAACTCAACAAGAAAATGTATAATGTATCATGCAATTATTTTTAGGAACTATCAGATAACCTTGTAAGTTATTTCCTCCAACTGTCTGATTTAAAAGTTATACATCTTTGCTCTCTACAAGATTCATTTTCATGACCATGAATATATCAGGAACAGACTGACCCCAACCTGAAGCCAGGTGACAGCTGCTTCAAAAAGTCTAATCTGCTTACTGACAAAACCAGAAAGGGAATAAATGAATGATTGCTATTGATTCCCATGAAGGCGCTACACAGACCCAGTAACTTCCCTGGATTAGTATAGACAGAAGCCAATTAGCTTTATTTCATATGTAAATAGCATCATAAAGAGGTACAGAAAATAATTCACTGGATTGCTTTCTCCTGAAGCACAAGGCACACATTTTGAAAGTCACTTCAAACACAGTTCTTGCTTATGGAGCTCTCTTTCTCTTCGGCAGGAATTTTTTAAATAAATTCAAACTCATCCAGCTGTGTATATTCAAGAAATACCAAAAAGTCACAAGGCATAGTAAGTTTCAGCTGTTCTCCTCTCTCTGTGTTATCAATAACACATAATGAGTTAGTTCATACATCATCACAGCTGTGCAGGCCAGCGCTAACTTGGCTAATTTAACTATTCCAGCAGAGTTCAGTCAGGAGCTTGGTCTACTTTAGATAATCCACTCTGCAAGTCATATAGAAAAGAACAGCAAGTGCTCTTCATTATCACTAATAAGCAATTCTTCTTTCACACAGTTCCTGTGAAGTCTTCTAATGGTACTGTCCCTTGGACAGTTTTTTAAAAAACAGAAACAAACTTCTAAGAGCAATGAGCAATCAAAATCACTCAAAACTAATGAACTACAGCTATGACAACATTCTAGGCTTAAGCCCCAAACTTCTTTTATCAATGTTTTAATTCTAAAGAGGAGAAAACACTATCTTCTGACAAAAATTAACCATGGACTCAGTGTTTGCAACTTTCTTCTTCATCCTTCCCTTTTCCAGGAAATTCAGAATTAGAAATAATCACTGGTCATATTTTTCAACTATAGGTTACCTCCAAAATAAGGTCAGCACAGTGCCTCTTCCTTATGGGTGATAATAACTAGGAGACTATTCTGGCACACTTTAAAATGAATGTAATGTGAAAACTAATGGCGATCTCAGTTGCTAAAGGGAGATTTGCACATCCTCCACAACAGTATTCTGCACAGTTAGTGAGACCCTTTTAAAACCGCTTAGTCCTGCCATTTAGTTACCATTTTCTACTAAGGATGAGTGCCTAAACTGTCAGAGACTATGTTTTCTTAATGGAAAACACAACATTCAATGTTGTTTTCTTAACTGTGTATTTGGATTTGGAAATTCTCCAAAGCTCATCCTGTGTGCAAAAGAAGCCTCAGCAACTAAATATGGGGAGTTCATACATACAACTAGTTTTCAGTTGATGTTACAAAAGCAGTACGAAAGCAAAGTGGAATAATACAATTTGGAGTGAAGGCAAAATTGGAAAAGAATAGTTAAAATAATTTCATTATAATGAACCATATAAACACTTTTATTATTGAAATCCCGTTTTCGTAAGTGTTTTTAGTAGCTAAGCATCCTGACTAATAGTTGGAAGGTACCTGTGAACTTACCTAGCTCAACTTTCCTTCCATTCACTCTTAAGAATAAAATGAACACTGCACATCTCATTTGAGTTAAATCAGATGTTAAATCCATTTGCAAAAACCAAAGAATTTCATCTACACAGTTTGAAACTATGAACTCTTATCTTTGCTAGAGACGCAGAACTGTGAACTTTCCCCAAGTTCCACACAATGAACTACTATGGGTATAGTATATAATAATGATTTACCAAGTCATATAAACTGCTGAAAACAACCGGGATAAACAACTGCCATTCATTATTCCTGAATCCAGAGACTGCCAGGTTCGACCTGGGCATATACACAGCTGAACACACACTTCCTGGTTATGTGCAATCTGCACAGATAGACCAGCTTTACAGGCCTGACCACAGAGATTAATAGCTTTAGCCAAATAATGTGGTAACCATGTGAACCTGGGCTGCTCCAGCTTGTTTGTGAATCTCTCAGCAAGGCTCAACATGCCGTTATCTGCATCTTGTTGCCAGGAAACACAACATCGCTTTGGAATACAAGGAAAACCAGGTTGCAGTGACCACAGGTCAACTTCCCAAAAACCCATTTTTGACACTTAGCTATCTACAATCTTACAACATTTCTTACTGTAGTCCACGGAGAACTTCACTTTACTAGTAATTAACAATACTTTTGGCTATTTTTATCAGGGCAGGACCACTTACCACCAGTAACAATACAGTGCCAGCAATAGTAACTATAATGACAATTCTCTCAAACTTTTCCTCTGAAGTGTCAAATAAATATTTACTTCCTTTAAACTGGGTTGGAAATCAAGCACTCACTGTAATCACTTTATAACTGATCCAACAATGAATGCATATGGGCTTTCCTCTACGTCTATTTTTCAGTAAAGAAAGTTTACCAAAGGATAAAATACTCAATACGCTGCTGTCCTAAGAGTTCCTGGATTTTCTGGGATCAAAATACCTGTCTTGTCTTGCTCATGGTAAGATAACATAATGTGTTGGACAATAATTCTGCTAGTTTCTTCCCAACCAATTCAAACAGACAAACTTAATGTACCAAGATGCTCAAGTACTCAGCAGACTGGAAATCTGCTTCATAAGAGTGAAGTGGGAGGCCACTGTTACGCACAGTTTTGCAATCTGCAGATGGAAGGATTAGAGTGGCTTTGAGAGTATATAAAATTAATTACCCTTGACATACCAATTAGAATTGCTAGCTCATAGGCAACAGAGATTTTGGACAATACATTAAAAATATTTTTAAGACAAAATGGAAAAGATTTTTCTGTCTTTCAATGCTGGCTTAAAAAAATAAGTCAAAAGTAGTTAGCTTTATTACAGGATCTAAGAATTCTGCTACCCAAGCAGGACGGGATCTTGAGTGCATTATATTATCAAGAGAATACATTTATGATCAGGAAAACTGTATTCTGGACATAAACTTTACTTTTATCCCAAGGTCTTCTACATAATAATGCCTCTAAACTTGGGCTTTATATTGCTTCACATCTTGCTCCACAGGTAGCTTTTGAAACACAAGATGCAAAATTCCAGTCTGATGATAATTAAATTGCTAAAAAGACAGATGGGTCTGTGTACTGAAATATTCAAAGAAAACCACTTACCTAAGACTAAATGGAAGCAAGAGAAGTTAAACAAAGGCCAGGTTACTGTGATGCCAACAATGCTCTGGCACTGTTAGAACACGGAAGGTTAACATCAAAACTAATAGCACTGGACAACATGGAAATGGTTCACTACCACCATTTGCCTTCAGACTCTCCAGACACTTGGGTCGTATAACTTATCAGTGAACAAAACTGACTCTCCACAAAGTTCTTCTGAACTTTTGAGTTAGGCTAGTCCGCCTGTTGTAAGTCCCTTTATACTACAGGAGAAACAAAAGATCAGTGCTTATTATATAACCATTTTTGCACTAGCAACATTATATGTAGCAACTATTATTTCTCTATTTCCAAGTTCATTAAAGAACGCAGATGTGGAAATTTCAGTTCCCCTATCAGTGAATAATGCTTGGATATCCGTACTAAAAGAACCAATGTATTTATTGAGTTGGCCAGAAAGGTCATTTGGGTTTTTCTATATAATCTTTTTTCCAAATGAACTTCCTGGTCAACCCAATATAGGTCTTGCCTACAAAAACATGAGGATAACTGCTTTTATGTAAATGACAAATAAATATGTCCATTAGCATAGATTTTCCCTTCACTCACTGTTAAAAGACTCTTTCAGGTTTAAAAAAATACTGGGTTGTGGAATAATTTATCTGTGAGATAAATAGAATAATAAAATTAATGATAAAAAGCTTTAAGGAAACTAAAAAAGAAACTTAACATGTTTGGGCATAATTCAGAAGTTTGGGAAGGTCTCAGAGTCATGCACAGAAAAATTTTCTGAACTATTCAAAATGAAAAGAGGGTCATGAAAATCTCCAACTACCACTACGTTCTTTTAAAAATATAGCAACTTCTCAGTATGCAAAACTTTAAAATCAGATAAATTAAGCATTCATAATTTAAAAGATTCACCATAGATTTTCTTTCAAAAGCAAGCTCTCCTGTGTGATTAAAACAGTATTTGATTCACAATATTCAATGTATATGCAACTTCTCAGTCACACACATATTGCGCAGAGTGACATCTGAATTGTTCAAATCATAAAACCTTCATTGTCTGGTTAGATAAATAGCCTGCATTCAACTGCCATGAAAAATCAGGATAGCACACAGCCAAAAGAACAAAAGTAGAAAGAGGATAAAACCTGTTAGGTTACTACTGAAAGAAACCACCCTACTAAGCCTTTAGCCTTTTTACCTTCTCTCTAGGATTTAACAATAGCTTTAGAGTAGTTATGAATACATACCCATACTTCATTCTCATTCTATCATTTTCTGGGTTACAGTAAAATCTTTCCAAGTGCTCCTGGGAGTCATTGGATACACTCTGCCACTTTTGCGTAGTTGTCCTCTTGATCTGCCAGTGATATGGCAAGATCGTGTGGTGCTTCAAACAATCCCTGCCATAAATACAAGTGCCTTGCAAAAAGTCCATGCAAATTTCAATTCCGTTCTCTTGGTGAGTGTGGTATTGTAGCTGGTTCACTAGCTCAAACACAAGGTCAAGGGAGGCCTCCTCACTTTTATCCTGAAAGAGCTCGGTACTCAACTTGTCACTGGTGTCCAAAATGTACTGGATTGTAAAACTGTTATCTTGGAAAACCCCTGGAACATAATCCATGACTTTGTCTATGCAGTCAGGACTAGCAGGAACATCACTTGAAACTGGGTGCAAAAGGTCAGTCTGGAAGTGCCCTGCTGTAGAATCTGCCACTGTCCCACTGATGGTTTCTGGTGGAAAGCTATGATCCTGGATTGGAACCACCTGCTCCGGAGCATCAGTGGGAGGATGGGCTTCTGGCATCTGGGCCCCAACATTTGTCCCACTGGGAATCAGGACAGGCATACTGTTTTCAGTAGGTGGACACGATGTATTGATTTCCAAGGGTTTCTTCACCATAGGTTCATGTAAGCTGCTCTCTTCTGCACTCTGGTTTCTAGATCTAAAAACCCCATCAAGTGAGCCAGATTCTAACAAAGTGTTTAATATTGGCCTCAAAGACCTCAAGGTTCCGGTTCCCAACCTCTTCTGATCTTTTTTCTTAAAACAAGTCTTCAATGGAGTGATCTTCTCAGAGAGTCTCACTGGACATGAAAATTCATCAGGAGAAGGAGGCTGCACTACACAGTCTGGCTCAGGTTCGGTGGTTTCCACTTCCATGATGTAGATTAGCTCCAATTGCTCCTCAGTCTAAAAATCCTACCAGGAAAGGAAAGAAGATCAATTACCAGCTGACAACAACAGAATCCTTTTCATTCATCAATACATTTTGTTTTATTCTCTAAGTTCCTGAAATGCTTCCTCCTATACTATATTTCATCTTTACAGGTCACTTTTTAATTTTGTTGAGAATCAAGGCTCCAAAGGAGCCAAGGTTATTCAAAAGCCCACAGACAGGTAAAGATGAAAGAGAGAGAGCATCTTCTACGAGGCTCCTGACATTTATCTGTGGACTTAATATATAATGATTTGTAATTCTGCTGGGATATGAATTTTTACAGTTTAAGTCTAGGATGGAGTGGAGAGAGGGGTAGAAATATGTGCATCTATGACAGTGAGGAAACCACATCTCTATTGCTTTGTGGTTCTCTTCACAGCTGTTTATGTATCTCCTGTTTCATGAGGTGACAAAAACTGTAAAAAAAAAAAAAAAAATTTGTCAAATGCAGGAAAAACTGCAAATTAACTGTGAGTGAATTTGCAGTATGAGGCTATATGCAGGAAGCAGGCTCTCAACCGAAATATTATATGGGAGAAAACCAGGAACCTGTTGAAGCACGTCTAGATGCAGAAAGTTCCAATACATTCCCCAAGGATGTTAAGGGTTTACTTTTGCAATCCCCAAAACATTACCACTACTAGCGGAAGAATACCAGGGTTGATTTAGCAACAGAAGCTATATCAGCAACAACCACTGCACACTTTTAGAAACCAAAAACAACTTCCTAATACAGAAAGGGGCCTCCCTGTCTTTGGAAAAGCTACATATGTGAATTAAAAAAAAAGAAGGCACAGAAAAATAACACAAGAAAACAAAACACACCAAATTTCAGATTCCGAATGAACTACTCAGGGACTTAAATAGTGCTTTCTTTGAAGAATCAGACCCATTGAAAAAAACTAGAACTTAAAAAGCAAAGAAAACTTTGTAAAATGATGAATGGTGTCTCCTCCACAATCTAGCATTCATTAACTAATTCTGAAAATATTTACTGAGCATTATGCCAGGTGGAAA
The DNA here is from genome assembly GCF_003369695.1 of Bos indicus x Bos taurus. NCBI lineage: Eukaryota > Metazoa > Chordata > Mammalia > Artiodactyla > Bovidae > Bos > Bos indicus x Bos taurus. Next base: position 110,394,582 of record NC_040076.1, read on the forward strand.
AGGGGTGGTGATGAGCAATTAATCCTCTTCTCCCTTATCCAATAGACTGAAAGAAATCTTTGATGCAAGGGCTCATGACTTCACCAAGTATGCATCCAGGGTACAGTGCCTAGCACATGCACACAGTGGGTGCTCCATAATATTTTCTAGCTGAATTATTGAAGAAAAAGCACCAATTAAATGGCAAGTTCCGTGAGCCTTTATGAGTCAAGAAAAGCAACAAAATGAAAAAAATTGAGTCCCCAGAAAAAAGAATAAAAGATCTAATTGGAGTGATTTATAAGTCTACATGTGTAAAAAGTGCATAATAAATCAAACTCAGAAAAATTAAAAACAGTATATAACAAGGCGTTAATGTACAGGGCAAGTACAAAAGAAAAGGTAGAAAAAGGAGAGTTCAGTGTGAGCTGGCATTGTTAGGGAAAGCTTCACGAAGAAGGAGGGACTTGACATAAGACATAAATCAACTGGAAAGCAGCCAAGCCAGGCGTTATTATTCATCATTTGGTGCTCTTGCCTTAAGGCACAATTGGCACAGATTGTGGTATTCCCTCTCCACACCAAACTGGCCTGTGCCTTCCCCCCACGCGCACACACACACACACACACACACACACACACACACACACACAATAACCACTCCTATCACACCCAGTCAAGGCAAAACAGACACGAAACCCAGTTTATTTATACGAGGGCACACACACGCCACAACTTTTCCTATTTTTGCCCTCTGTCAAACTCAGAAATAAAACCGAGAAAGAGGCAGAGAACTGGAGGAGTGGCTGGAGTGAGGAAGTCACTAGAACCTAGTTCCTCAATTAGTTTGCATAACAGAAAAAAAAAAAAAGATTGGAAGGACACTTCCTCCAGTCCCTCTGCCAGCGACCTACAGCTTCACCATTCACCTCACGATACCCCCGGGTGATGGCCCAGTTCTCAGGCATTCTGCACCCCACCACCGTCGGGGAAACCGCCCCGCTCCCGACTCATGACTCCGTCTGGGCTCGGATCTCGGCCGGGGGTCCGAGGGACGCCTCCTGCCGGCCGCGGCGGTTTGCGCAGCTCGGCGCCCGGGACCGCACGAACTGTGCCCGGCGACGCCGATTCGCGGCCAGATCTCTGGTGTTCCCGAGGATCCCACCCACTCCTGCTCCTATACCCCCGGGCCAGCCTCCTCCCACCCCCCAGCGACCCCCCGCCCCGGCTGCCCTCCCCTTTCCAGAAGCCACTCGCGGCGCCTCAATTTCTTTCTTTCCTTGACCGACCTTCCCGAGAAGATTGTCCTGCGAGGCTCGGAGGACCGACCTGAGCAGAGCGGAGGAAACGCAAAGGGCGTTTCTCGGGCTGGCGGGGAGGAAAGCGAGGACTTTAAAGTTAATCTGAAAACAGCTTGCAAACTTCTGGGCTGCAGCCGTAACGCGGGTCTGCCGGAAGGCTCCCCTCAGCAGCCGTGCTCTCCCCCGCGATGTGCGCCTCAGAACGCCAGGGGTCTGCCCGGCAGGAACGACCGCATAGACGCGCCCCCGAGCCTCCCTTACACAGTGGGAAATGGGGAGCCGCCGGCGCCCTCGACTAAACCCAGTGTCTTACTCCAATTTATACACCTGCTAGAGACCCGAAGTGACTAAAAGTGTAAATCAATGCCATCCTGATATTGACTGGATCCAAGTGAATTCGGTACAAAAAGGTAGTCTAAACACCAATCACCCCAGATCTGTGAAAGCAGGCAGCAAGGCCGGCACCCCCTTCCGTGACCACCATCCCAGCGAGGGTCCCTCGTCGGCCCCTCAGAACCGAGTCCTTTACCTGAAACGGGTTGTCTGAGAGAACTAACCACAGGAGCTGAGCCGGGCGACGCCGGTTCGCAGGCAGGGTCCGCGCCAGGGGGTGGGCGCGGAGGGTGGGCTCCGGCGTCTAGGGGTCATAGGCTGGAGAAGCGGCGAGCGGCACTCGGGCCATTCTGCCGCGGGGAGCGCAGAAAGCCGCGACTGCACTCCCGAAGCAGCTCGCTCGCCTGTCACCTCGAGCTCTGCTTTAAAGTGGCTTCCGGTCGCCTCCTCTCAGCAGCCCCGGCGCGGAGGCGGAGCCTGAGCAGCAGCGGGGTGGGGTGGGGTGGGGTGAGGGGACTGGGAGCTCAGTGGGTGCCGGGAAGGCGGCCCGCCCCACGTGCGCGTGCGCGCTCACTCGCGAGGAGGCGCGCGAGAGGTGTGCGTGCGGGGCCGCGTGCTCCCTGGAGGAGGCGTGTCCTTTCGCCGCCTGCTCTGTCCTGGAGGGTCCGCGTCTACATGCATCTAGGGTCGAGCAGCTGTGAGGAGGGGAGGTGCGCGCCGCGGGGGTGGGGCGAGCTCCACCTGCCTGCGGACAGATGGAGGGTCACTTTGTTCGGAGGAAACCCGAGGGAGGATGTGAAACAGAACAACCCGTTTTTGTGCGGTTGGCTTTGTTTATTTGCCTCCTCACCAGAGGCCTCCTGCCGCTGAAGCCGCCGACCCCGAGATGAGGTGATCGGCTGCTATGGCTTCTGCGGCCAGACGGGGTCGCCCGCCCCGTTCCGGACGGGCGGGCGCGCACCGCACCGCACCGGGGCCAGCGCTTGCCCGACCTGGTTGCAGGCATTCCTGTTTCACGGGAAACATTCGCAGCATTGCAGAAGGGAAACTTACTTTTGGGGTGTTGAGGTGTGTGTTTTAAAGGATACAAACACCATGATGACTTGTCTTTTCATTCAACAAATATTTTTTCGAGTGCGGATTGCATGCTGAGGGCGAAGTGGAGGTTTAGACTACTGTCCTGATCAGCCCAGACACCTTCTCTGTCCTCATGGAGCTTTCGTAGCACCATGTGCTCGCCTCTCAAATATTTGCCATATATCCCGAATTTGCCATATTTTCTGGATTGTAAAACATCCTGGATGGTGAATCAACCTATTGAATATTTCTTTAGCGGTGGAGGAAGAAGCACTATTTATATAATCACTATATATGGAAAAAGTTGGGCTTCCCTTGTGGCTCAGCTGGTAAAGAATCCGCCTACAATGCGGGAGACCTGGGTTCGATCCCTGGGTTGGGAAGATCCCCTGGAGAAGGGAAAGGCTACCCACTCCAGTATTCTGGCCTGGAGAATTCCATGGACTATATAGTCCATGGGGTCGCAAAGAGTTGGACACGACTGAGCGACTTTCACTTCACTATGGAGAAAGTAGGCCCTGGTCAAAATCAAGGGAAATTAATCATGACTGTATCCCCATCAGGTGGTAGAAAAAGAACACAGTTCCCAAAGAGTTGCTCTCCTGTGACCTGAAATCTAAAGTGACTTAATTCCATAGCTTGGAGCCATTATGGGCTGAAAAAGTCAGTATTAATATAACCTTATCAAGTTTGTTAAAAAATAAGAAGGGATAATAATAAATACTACAATTCCAAGCCTTACTTAAATTGTTATAAACCAAACTGAGTGACACACCAGCAAAGAAGAGATTAAGGGTAGTATCTCCCCTAGCACCCTGGGTTTACTAGGTGGCTCAGTGGCAAAGAATCTGCCTGCCAATATAGGAGACACGAGTTCAATCCCTGGGTAAGGAAGATCTCCTGGAGAAGGAAATGGCAACCCACTCCAGTATTCTTGCCTGGGAAGTCCCATGGACAGAGGAGCCTGGCAGGCTATAGTCCATGGGGTCATAAAGAGTCAGACACGACACAGTGACAACAATATGCTCCCCCAGGGTCTTTAAGGTGAGAATGTTATGGACAGAATTCAGAAACTACTAAGTAAAAGACAAGAATTTCCAAGCTTTAAAGATTGTACTGAAGGACTTCCCAGTTAGTCCAGGGGTTTAAAATCTGCCTGCCAATGCAGGGGACGGAGAAGGAAATGGCAACCCACTCCAGTATTCTTGCCTGGAGAATCCCAGGGACAGAGGAGCCTGGTGGACTGCCATCTATGGGGTCGCACAGAGTTGGGCACAACTGAAGCGACTTAGCAGCAGCAGCAATACAGGGGACATAGATTAGATCCCTGGTGTGGAAAGATCCCACATGCAAGGGGGCAACTAAGCCTGTGTGCCACATCTACTGAACCTGGGCTCTCGAGCCCCTGAGCTGCAACTAGGAGACTGCAAGCCACAGATACTGAAGCCTGAACAGCTAGAGCTCCTGTGCTCCACAAGAAATGTCACCGCAGTGAGAAGCCTGCACACCACAATGAAGAGTAGCCCCGTTTCATTGCAACTCAACAAAGCCTGTGTGCAGCAACAAAGATTCAGTGCAGCCAAAAATGAATAAAACTTTTTTAATTGTATTGAGACAAATCTTGATCTGTGCCTACTCATATGTGGAGTTTCCTAGAATCAAGTATCTGAGTTTAAATCTGCCAGTTTACTGTTTGCTTTCTGTTTGTCTCATCTGTTCTGTGTTTTTTCCTTTCATGCCTTTTAAAGTTTTGTAAATTCTATTCTGTCTCAACAATTAGGTTACTTGTTATACATACTTTATTCTTTTAGTAGTGTTTCAGTTATTTATTGCTGTGAACAAATGACCCCAAAACTTATGACTTAAAACAACAACTCTTATTTACTTATGATTCTGGAGTCTCTGGCTAAAGAATTCATTCAGGGCATAGTGCAGATGGCTCATCTCTGCTCCGCCATATCTGGAGTCTCAGTTAGGGTGGCTCAGATGGCTGGGGCCTGGTTCAGGGAGGGTCATGTGTATGTTCTGGCTCTTGGCTGACTTCCCTGTTTTTTTTCCTACAAGAATTCTTCATGTGACTAACTTGGGCTTCCCCACAACATGGAAACTTCTCGGGTTTCCAAGAGGGAACATTTCAAGGGGACAAGTCTCAATGCACAAGCCTTTGGTTGAATCATGCTTAGTAATGTACTATCAGCCAAAGCAAATCACACAGCCAAGCTCAGAGTCTACATGGGAGGGGACAGCTGGAGGCTGGGAATATTGGGAGATACTTAGAATAAAAGCTACGTCACTTCAGTCGTGTCCAACTCTGTGTGACCCCATAGACGGCAGCCCACCAGGCTCCCCCACCCCTGGGATTCTCCAGGCAAGAACACTGGAGTGGGTTGCCATTTCCTTCTCCAATGCATGAAAGTGAAGAGTGAAAGGGAAGTCGCTCAGTCGTGTCCGACTCTTTGCGACCCCATGGACTGCAGCCCACCAGGCTCCTCCATCCAAGGGACTTTCCAGGCAAGAGTACTGGAGTGGGTGCCATCGCCTTCTCCGTAGAATAAAAGCAGATCACCTTAATCCAATCAAGGATTAATAATCAAAAGTTATTCCCAGGGTGTAGCCCTTTGGAATTCCAGCTTGTTTTTTACCCACCACTCCCCACTTACTCCCCTTGAGGCAACAGAGAACTCTAACTAGTTCTCACCCTCTCCACTACTGTTTTCAGTGTCAGTTGGCTCAAAGGGAAAAATTGCACCAAAATCTGGACTCACCACTCTTGGATCTAGGCTTCTTGTACTGCTAAAATTTTACTGCTCCGAAAATGAATCTCCTCCACAATGTCTGCCTCAGATGTGATCCCTGGAATATAATGCAGTAATAAGATCTTCCTGAAGAACAGAACCAGGAGCTGACAGATTAACTAACTGGCATGGATTCTTTGCTCTAGCCAGCAGGATTTGAGATGCTCTATGGGCGACTTCCCTTTCATTTTTCACTTTCCTGCATTGGAGAAGGAAATGGCAACCCACTCCAGTGTTCTTGCCTGGAGAATCCCAGGGACGGTGGAGCCTGGTGGGCTGCCGTCTATGGGGTCGCACAAAGTCGGACACGACTGAAGCGACTTAGCAGCAGCAGCAACAGCATGGACCAGTGACCACTGTGTTTCTGTCTTCCCTTTTCTGAATAGGCGTTTTAACAACAACATGTTCCTTATCAGTTCAGTTCAGTCGCTCAGTCGTGTCCGACTCTTTGTGACCCCATGAACTGCAGCACACCAGGCCTCTCTGTCCATCACCAACTCCTGGGGTTTACCCAAACTCATGTCCATTGAGTCGGTGATGCCATCTAACCATCTCATCCTCTGTCATCCCCTTTTCCTCCTGCCTTCAATCTTTCCCAGCATCAGGGTCTTTTCAAATGAGTCAGCTCTTTGTAACAGGTGGCCAAACTACTGGAGTTTCAGCTTCAACATCAGTCCTTTCAATGAACACCCAGGACTGATTTCCTTTAGGATGGACTGGTTGGATCTCCTTGCAATCCAAGGGACTCTCAAGAGTCTTCTCTAACACCACAGTTCAAAAGCATCAATTCTTCGGTGCTCAGCTTTCTTTATAGTCCAACTCTCACATCCATACATGACCACTGGAAAAACCACAGCCTTGACTAGACAGACCTTTGTTGACAAAGTAATGTCTCTGCTTTTTAATATGCTGTCTAGGTTGGTCATAACTTTGCTTCCAAGCAGTAAGCGTCTTTTAATTTCATGGCTGCAGTCACCATCTGCAGTGATTTTGGAGCCCCCAAAATAAAGTAAGCCACTGTTTTCACTGTTTCCCCATCTATTTGCCATAAAGTGATGGGACCAGATGCCATGATCTTAGTTTTCTGAATGTTGAGCTTTAAGCAAATTTTTCCACTCTCACCATTACTTAATTACTTTATCGTTACATTGCAGATAACTTTTTAAAAAAACTGATGCTGGTACGTGAAGATACACATTGCTACTGCAGAGTATCCCACATCGTTGGGATTTCTGAATCTTGGACTCTAAGCTCATTGCAGAAACCTTGGGATTTCTTTTTTCTCTTAGGGAGGGGTTGAGTATTCCTTATATGAGAAGAAAGGAATGACATTGCTTGTTACCCCTTTTTTAATAGAAAGATTCTGATACTTTTTTTTTTAGAAGGGCTAGCAATATGCCTAGCCTCAAAATGCATTTCCCTACATCCTGTACACGTGTAGGTGGCCATGAGATATGGTTCTAGACGTAGAGTGATGATTTCTAAAAGAAAGATTTTTTTTTTCCTAAATAAAGATACCCCAATTCTTTACTTCCTTTTTTTTCTTCCTGATAGAATACTAACATGAAGATAGAACTGGAACCTCATGACAAAAATGAAGGCAAACATGATGTGGAAAATAAGAAGATGGTATCTACAAGCTAAGGACCCTGGAGCAGAATTATATGAGGAGCTGGGTCATTCATGGCCTCTTAAAGCTGCTACAGTAGTCCTAGAATGGCTACCACTGGACTCATTGTTATATCTGAAAAATAAACCCCCAATTTGGCTAAACTGTTTTCTGTTACATGTAGCTAAACATATTCTTGGCTAAAGCAGAAACTGCCACAAGTTATCTTCTAACTAAGTCTTCCTGCTTGCAGGCTCTACCAATTAGACAGCAGCATGACCTAGAATGTCAGAAACATAAGAACTGTCACAAAGCACTATTTCTACTCCTATAGCATTTCCTGCCAATTCCAGATATGCCAAATTATACACATGTTATATAGTACATATATTATATAACATTTTATGATACATGTTTATTAAAGAAAAAGATAGAAAGCAGAGAGGAGACATAAGACTACCCATAGGTGAAACTTCCCAAGTCCCATTTTAACACTTTGCTATAGCTGTTGTTGTTTAGTCATTAAATCATATCTGACTCTTTGCAACACCATGGAGTGCAGCCCGCCAGGCTCCTCTGTCCATGGGATTTCCCAGGCAAGAGTATTGGAACTGGTTGCCATTTCCTTCTCCAGGGGATAGTCCCAACTCAGGGATCAAACCCTCATCTCCTGCATTGGCAGGCGAATACTTTACCACTGAGCTACCAGGGAAGCCCTGGTATAGCCCTGCTATAGTTATTCTGTCTTATTTTATTCAAAGGTTTTTTATTATAATGTTACAGTATATTCATATTTTACCTAACATTATATTATAAGCAGTTTTCCATGTGGAAACAAATAGCTGTTTAACATTCTGAGTAACTAAGTTTTACTTAACTGGTTTGTTGTCACTCAACTTAAAAAACTTTTTAACTTTTCACTTAAAAAAAAATCATTTATTCACTGAGTACTACATTCAAGTCACTAGATTAAATATTAGAAGTACATGTACATGAAGAAGTGCCTATTTGAATGCTCTTCAAAACTACAAGACACAAACATACATGCAACATATATGGCAGATGCATGTGCATACTTTCTATATGTGGCCCTAAGTCATTTGTTTTTAAATATGCTTATAGGATTGAAATATTCCAATTTCTTTTCAATGTACTCCTTTTTCCCTGGAGGAGGAAATGGCAACCCATTCTAGTATTCTTCCCTGGAGAATTCCATGAACAGAGGAGCCTGGCAGGCTACAGCCTGTGGGGTCACAAAGAGTCAGACACGACTAAGCAAGCACACATGTACTCCTTTTATTGCTAATTCCCATGATTCTTTTCTGCTGGATTTACTTTAGCATGACTGATCAGTTCAGTATAGTACTTCCGATGAACAATTTATTCATGTAAAAGCTGAGATTACTCGAAACTTCAAGTGACTGAAGATCTCCTGTTTTCATTTTTATTAACAGAATGCGTGCTGTAAAGTATTAATATCTCTTTCTTGCTTTCTGTTTTCACAATTATTAGTAACAGTTAATTCCCCAACAACCTTCTGGTGGAAAGACAATCATTTCTGGTTACCAGTCCAAGAAGGAAACAGTGACTAGCATGACTCAGAAAGCACAATGAAGACCTGAGATTTGAAAACGGAGGGCTGGGCTCTCAGCGACTTTGTTCTGAGAACAGCCAATTTGCATAAATGGCAGGTTGACAATTCCTTATCTTTGAGTGCTAAGTCCAAGCTGTAATTTTTTCTGGCTGTGTATATAAGGACAGCTTATTGTCTAACTCAAAGTGCATGTATGTGATATATTCAAAGTGAAAGAAAAGTCATACTATTTTTATGCAACTGAATTACTGATGTTTTAAAACATGAAACCTATTGGTGAAAACCCTATCTTGATGTTGTTACTAATGGGCCACTCTTGGAATTTATCTGAAGGAAGATTTCCTATTTTCCTGAGAGGCACTTCTCTACTCTTGGATCCTAGAGTAAGAAAAGATTCTGGCTGAAATTTATTTACCTCAAGTGGATCTTAAATATAGTGTTGGTGGGAGAAGATTGGAAAATGCTACTAGACAATATGTCACAGCAACTAAAAGTAGAGAATTTCATCAGCAGGAATGAAGGGTGAATAAAGCTCAGAGGTAGGATGGCTTAGAGCTTGACATGAACATGTTTTGATAAATGTAAATTTAAGATTCGTATTTTCAAAAAGTGATAGAATGTTCACTTTGCAGACCATTTCCAAGTTTTAAAAATATTTCTCATTTATAATCTCCTTTCTTGAAACTCACATCTTTTCTCCACCTCTGATGAGGCAACAAGATACTTCTGTCTGGGAAAAGTGAAGGCTTACCGGAAAATGATACAGAGAAAATAGAATGAATTCTAAAATGCTTATGCCAGATCACAATCTATTGTGTTTATCCAAATTTTATTTGTAAAGTGCCTAATAATCTATTGGCTTGTTCTTTTTTTAAAAAATAATTTTATTTATTTATGACTATGCTGGGTCTTTGTTGCTGCTCTCAGGCTTTTCTCTAGTTGTGGCAAGCAGGGGCTACTCCATTTGAGGCGTGTGGGCTTCTCATTGCAGTGACTTCTCCTGTTGCAGAGCACAGGCTCTGGGGCACGCAGGCTTCAGCAGTTGCAGCACGTGGGCTCAGTAGTTGTGATTCCCAGGCTCTAGAGCACAGGTTCAATGGTTGTGGTGCACAGGCTTAGTTGCTTATTGGACTGTTCTTATCTTCACAGAATCCATGACAGCCAGGTGTAATCTTTAATCCCCTTCATTTTAGACCTGTTGGTTAATTCATACAGCACACAATCAAAGTGCTGTCTGATCTAACTGGTTTTCATCTGTATTAAATGATTCCTTCAGAGAAGTCCCACGTTTTTACCAGGCCATTCTTTCAGTTTATTCAATTCACTTCTATTGGGTGTGTACATACCAAGTACTAGTTATGCAATGATGACTAAGATAAGTCCTACTTTCTGTTGGTTGGTTGTGAACTGACCACCCAGATCACCTGGAAAAGTCAGCTACAGATTGCCCAGCCCCACCCTAGACCTCTTGAAATCGAAATGTCAGAAGGCAGAGGATTCTGCACTTTCAAGATGTTCCAGACACTGCGGCTTTAAGAGTTCAGAGTTTAAAACACTCTGGGGTTGGAGGAAGGGGTGGAGGGGGGTGGATTTGGGGAGGTACATATGCTAGGAGGGAAGAGAGACTTGGCGGGTATGACCAAAAAGGAAAACAAATATATACATTATAGTGTGGTGGGTGCTTTAATAGAGTTATACATGCAAAGTGCTAAGAATATATAGTGAGGAAGAATTAAGCTGAACCACATATTGTCAGAGAATTACTAAGATTTCTAGAATTATTGTATCTAGTATTATTGATATTATTTCTTAGCATGTTAAGCAACTCAGTTGTTTATACTTGAAGTACACCTAAATTTAATAGGGAAAAGGTTTATATTTTTAAAAAAGTGAATTCCCAAGTAATTAAAGATTCCCAAGTAATCTTGAAAATTGTATACAGGTATCATCTGACTTAAAAGCATTTCTCCAGCAGCAGCAGCAGCATCTGAATTAAAAGCATTTCTCTGTGTGAATTTATCCTAGTGATATAATTAGGGTGTATGCACAGGTTTGATAACAAAGTTATTGCCTGTAGTGAATAAATTGTGACCAAGTGTCCATTTTCACCAAGTTTCAGAATTAGTTCTCCATGGACAACCTCCCTGTTCCCACTTATATATTGTTATAAGGCATTCTGGACTATAAATAGTTTCCATTTCTTTTCAGGCCCTGCAAAGCCCGTACTCTGTCTATATTAAACGTTTTCCAGTGACAAAAACAGAATTTAGGAATTTAATTCATCATTAGCCCTGGCCACACTGGGCAGGATCATGTACAGAGCATAAATTTTCATGCTAATGTCCAAGTTCAGTGTGTTGATTTTGATAGACTGGATATGCTAGCTATTCACTGAAAAGAGATGGCTCTAAAGTCCACCTGCCTTTCATCTCTGACTCCTCTAGGCATGTAACACCTAGACCATAGGTTTTCAACTTGGCCTGAGAATCACTTCAGCTACTTATTATATATATGTGTGTGTGTACACATATACCTATGTATATACATATCTGTTTATATATATAAAGAATATATATATATATATTCTTTACATAAGACCAGTCAAACCAGAATCTTTCAGCTGGGACTTGTGCATTGAACATAGACCGTCTTAGCTTTTCCTCTCTAATTCACAGGAGAGCATTTAACATTCAGTTCAGTCCAATCACTCAGTTGTGTCCGACTCTTTGAGACCCCATGGACTGTAGCACTCCAGGCTTCCCTGTCCATCACCAACTCCCAGAGCTTGCTCAAACTCATATCCATCGAGTCGGTGATACCATCCAACCATCTCATCCTCGGTCATTCCCTTCTCTTTCTGCCTTCAGTCTTTCCCAGCATCAGGGTCTTTTCAAATGAGTCAGTTCTTCGCATCAGGTGGCCAAAGTATTGGGGTTTCAGCTTCAGCATCAGTCCTTCCAACGAATATTCAGGATTGATTTTCTGTAAGATTGACTGGTTTGATCTCCTTGCAGTCCAAGGGACTCTCAAGAATCTTCTCCAACACCACAGTTCAAAAGGGTCAATTCTTCAGTACTCAGCTTTTTTTATAATCCAACTCTCACATCCATACATGACTAATGAAAAAGCCATAGCTTTGACTAGGTGAACCTTTGTTAATTAAGTAATGTCTCTGCTTTTTAACATGCTGTCTAGGTTGGTCATGACTTTTCTTCCAAGGAGCAAGTGTCTTTTAATTTCATGGCTGCAGTCACCATCTACAGTGATTTTGGAGCCAAAAAAGATAAAGTCTCTCACTATTTTCCACTGTTTCCCCATCTATTTGCCATGAAGTAATGGGACCAGATGTCATGATCTTAGTTTTTTGAATGTTGAGTTTTAAGCAAACTTTTTCACTTTCTTCTTTCAGTTTCATCAAGAGGCTTTCTTGTTCTTTGTTCTTATGGCTTTCTGCCATAAGGGTGGTGTCATCTCCATATCTGAGGTTACTGATGTTTCTCCTGACAAACTTGATTTCAGGTTGTGCTTCATCCAGCCTGGCATTTCACATGATGTACTCTGAATATAAGTTAAATAAGCAGGGTGACAATATATAGCCTTGTCATACTCCTTTCCCAATTTGGAACCAGTCTATTGTTCCATGTCTGGTTCCAACTGTTACTTCTTGACCTCCATACAGATTTCTCATGAGGCAGATAAGGTGATCTGGTATTCCCATCTCTAAGAATTTTCCACAATTTGTTGTGATCTACACAGTCAAAGGCTTTGGCATAGCCAGTAAAGCAGATGTTTTTCTGGAACTCTCTTGCTTTTTCTATGATCCAACGGATTCAACATTTAACATTAGCATGTACTCAATGACCTATTCCCTCATTCATTCAACACATTTACTGAATATTTGTGCTCTAAGCATTTCTAAGTGCTAGGGATACTAGAGAATAGAAAAAATGCTCAATTCCTATCAATATTCTAATAGGAGGAGACAGACAGATGGTATCAGGTAGTGATGAGTGCTATAAAAATAAGACATGGTAACAGTTTGGAAGCTCCCCTGGAAAAGGGAATGGCTACCCACTTCCAGTGTTATTGCCTGGAGAATTCCACGGATAGAGGAACCTGGGGGGCTATAGTTAGTTCACGGGGCCAAAAAGAGTCAGACGTGACTAGTGACTAACACTTTCACGTTTTTTTTTCAAGGGTAGACAAACCACATAATGCATCAAACAAGGACACATTGAGAGTAATTATTTATAATTATGTTAAGAGAATGCAAATGAAACCAGGACTGTCCTGGATAAAGATATATAGTCACTCTGGGCAAGATGTTAAAAAACATAGTTTGAATAAATAATGAGGGCCTTTTAAAAAATGATGTGCCATTCAGAAAGGCATTTCCTTCAAGAGAAACATCTAAGCAGAAGCCTGAGGAAGATACAGTCACTAGCCATGAGGATATTAGGGGAAGAGCATTTCAGGTAGGTGGAATAGCATCTGAGATAGAGGCAAGCTTGACATGTTAGGGAAAAAAACATCTATAAATCTAAGCTAATTTACAGTTCTTATTATCTAACTTTGTTAATGAAGACCCCATTTGGGGAAGCTAAGAAATTAATTTGAGTCTAAAGAAACAACTGACATTTGTATGGGTTCTATGGGTTTAGAGGAAGAAAAATAGCCAAGTCAAGTCAAGCATATTACAATATGAAAAACAAACAAATTTATTAAAAAAAAAATTGAGGGACTTCCCTAGTGGTCCAGTGGCTAAGACCCCACATTCCCAATGCAGGGGTCCTGGGGTTTGATTCCTGGTCAGGGAACTAGATACCACATGCCACAACTAAGGGTTCAAATGCCACCACTAAAGATCCTGTATGCCGCAACTAAGACTCAGTGCAGCAGCCAAATAAATAAATATTAAAAAAAAAAAATTGGCACAGGTGCGTACAAGTTTCTAGCAATGTAAGCCAAAGTCTGGTTTTAAAACAAAAACCTATAGTATCAATTATCGTTCCCATTATTTATTGACTTCTTGCCTACAAACTTTTAAAAAGCAGCTGTCTTTTATTTTCAAATACAAAGCAGATGGAAATTTACCAGGAAATCTATATTAAACAAAAGAAAATATTTGCAACATTATTAACTGAATTCTTTTGACTCTATCACCTACCTGACACTCTGACTTTTATTTTTCACTTTCTGAAGACTTCACTTAATTGGAAATCAAGGCTCTGAATTGGTTATTTCTCCATCAGTGTGTTTACATTGAAACGAAGGAAACCTCTTGGTTTCAGAGTTATGTAAAGTCATCAAAAAACATCAAAATGTTTCTTTGGTTAAAAAGGATCTTCTACAGACGTGAAATCAATGTGACCGTAAGAGAAAAGGAAACTGAAACTGTTTATCAGGCTTCAAAGTTAAAAGCCAGGAAACTGTAACAGCATCAACAAAATCCTGTATGTGGACCCACTGGTAAAAAAAATAAGTGGGCTAATTGCATATGTAAGTGACCTAGAAAAGGAGTGTTGATTGACAATTAATTTTATTCATTCTTCTATTTTGTTGAATGCCTGCCACAAATAGTTGCTGGGTGTGTAATGGTGAGCAAAACAGACATGATTCCTGCCTTCATATAGGATATGGAAGATGACAGATATTACTTGAATAATCACTCAAATCAATCTAAAATTACAAACTTTACTAAATGCTTTGAAGAACAGCAGGGTGTCATCACTGAGACCTACCTAGGCTGGGGGAGCCAGGGAAGGCTTCACTGATGAAGAAACATTTGACTGAGCTCTGAAGATTGAGGAAGCATTAACTAGCTCAGAGCGAGTTGAGTGGGAGAAATGAACAGAGGTCAGGAGATAGGAACTGCCAAGTGCAAAGCCAAAATTGTGAAGGTGTGGCATGCAAAAACAGAAAGTATGTCTAGAAAGTAGAAAGTGAGGAGAGTAGCTAGAGATGTTGTGGGGATATAGACCTTCAGGCTTGATTAAGAATTCGGCAGAAAAATAGGCAGTCACTTCAGTGTTTAAATTATAAAAATGATGTGACCATAGTTTATTTTTAAAAGTCAGCTCTGGGGTCAGGAGAACTTCCACTTCCAGTAATAGATTAGGTAATTCAGGTTAGCCCTCTTACCCAGACAACCCACAAAGTTGGGAAAAAAATTTTGTTTTAATTATTCCAAGAGCTAACATAAAGAATTATGGTAATTAGACCTGAGAGAAGAAGACTCAGAGGTGAGCAGAACATTTCAAGCCACTTTTCCCAAAGAGGTGGTTGAGAAGCTGAAGAGAACTTTTGACAGCCTAGCAGGGATCGAGGTATAAAAACTGAAGTTCAGGGAAGGTCAAGAGGAAAGACGCCAGGTTTGGGGTTGGGACCCAAAGGACTGCATGGGGAGTGAGGGTAAACCAGACATAGACCAGCCCTCCTAGCTTCAAATCCTCTCAGGTTCTGCAGTTGGATTAAAATGATCTAGGATTGCTAGTGGCCTTAACCTCTTGCCAGAAGCAAACATAAATCCTCCTTGGAGAAAGATAATATTATTGTAGGCCTCAAACTATTTTTACAATTATCTAAATGCAATATCTGGCACTCAATTAAAAGCAACCAGATAAGCATTCCAAACTAATGGGATATGTCAAAGGACACAGAAGCCAGATTTAAAGGTTCTCCTACTGGCCAAAACAGGGCAATTTGAATTCTAAAAATAATCATGGCAATTCATTATAATATATTGAATGAAAAAGAATCCATGAGTCAATCAAAACACTCAAAAAAAGAAAAAAAAGGCAGGGAGTGAAGGCAGGGCACAGAGGAGGAGGGAAAGCTCTTCTTTACAGAAGGGTTCCAGGTAATAAATGTAGATGGATTGACAGGATTAGAAAATCATCATTTCATAACAACTAATATAATAATTGACAAGGAAAGATCATCAATGGATGTTAACACTACTGCGTGAAAGGTTGGAAGATAAAACTTTCACATAGTCTCAAGTATCTCCTTATACATTGATAGAAAGAAAAAGTCAAAGTGTTAGTCGCTCAGCTGTGTCCAACTCTTTTTGACTACATGGACTGTAGCCCACTAGGCTCCTCTGTCCGTGGAATTCTCCAGACAGGAATACTGGAGTGGATTGCCATTCCCTTCTCTAGGGGACCTTCCTGACCTAGGGATCAAACTTCGGTCTGCTGCATTGCAGGCAGATTCTTTACTGTCTGAGCCACCAGGGAAGCCCAAACATTACTCATTAATAACTAAAGGAAAGATGGGATTTCCCTGATGGTCCTGTGGTTAAGAATCTGCCTTGCAGTGCAGAAGACTTGGGTTCTAAACTTGGGTTCCCTTGTTGGGGATCTAAGACTCCTCATGCTTCGGAGCAGCACACTCCACAACTATAGAGTCCACACAAGGCAACAAAAGATCCCAGATGATGTAACTAAGACCTGATGCAGCCAAATAAATATTTTTTTAAAATAAGTAAAGAAGTAATCTGACCATTAAAGAAATCACACACCAGCTTAACCCAATGGTCAAACTTAAATGACTGCTAACAGACATTATAAACCTTCTGATATGAGGAACAAAAGAAGACAAACCATCGTCTATGTAGTATTCTTGTCAAATATATTGAACTTTGATTACTGTGTAAGGCATGTGTTTGGAGCTTTAGATGAATGAGACCTTAAGATAAAACTTTGTCTTCTCTGAATTCAAGTTTATAAATAGTTCATGAGATAAGCCATCCATGAAAATTATAAGAATTACTTTCTTTGCCAAGGGTAAAACAGCAATATCACAAAGATCCTCTGCAAATGCCCAGCTAATCATCCAAGACTCTAGCTCTCTCCTATATAAACTTACCAATAGAAAGTGTTAACACTCTGAAAGCAGTGCTTTAATGAAGACAGAGTTTGATATGGAAATCTCTAGTTCACCTACTGAGCTATATGGCAATTTAACTGAACAAAAAATTAGAGATTCTATTATGCCTTGGCAACTGGCTGGGTGCTGAACATATTTCTCAAAAGGCAAACTCTCCTCTGGGAGATGTGTCTTTTTTAAACTGCTGGTAGTCATTTCAAGTTTAGTGAAAGACTTTTCAGTCTTTTCTGGAGAGTGCATTTTGATGGAATGTGCAGGCATTTGAGCACTCAAGGAGTTAAAAGAGGAACTGCCCTAGAAACAATAGAATGAAGGAAGTGCATGATGGAATTTCAGTCCTTCCTAAGAATGTGTGGGAGGGTTGAGGGAGCTAGTTGTAGAATAGTTTGGTTTTGTTTTTTAGAGAGGAGGATTGGTTAGTTACTTGGTTAAGGAGAAAGAAAGGAATATAAAGAAGAGAAGGTCATTACAGAAATGTCAGCATACCTTCCCACAGCTACCAGGGGCCTGGATGGGAAGTGGGAGTAGGGCAGGTGGAGGAAACAATTTCTAGAACATAAATGTCTTAATCTAAGCATGAGACAATAATCACACAAATAGTGAGACACTCTGCAGAACTCATTAAAGAATAGCAGTGTTATGAGAGGAAAAGAAAACAAAAACAGCAGAACTATTCTAGGTTAAAGCAAACTAAAGGCCATGTCTGAGCTTTATATAGACATTGGATATTAAAAAATGCTGCAAAGAATATTATTCAGACAGTTGAATACATAATGAATATTAGATATGTTATTAATCAAACTTCTTGAGAGTGGTAAGAGAGGTATTGTGATTATGTAGAAGAATGTTCTTGTTCTTAAGAGACAGAAATACATGTTGAAATATTTATGGGATGAAGCATCACGACATCAAATGGCTCAGGCAAAAAAAAAAAAAAATGTATACATATATGCAGTCCTCATTTTGCCTGGTAGTGTAAAACTCAAAAATGACCACGTTAAAAAAAAAAAGACTGGTGGCATAGTGGATAAAAATCCACCGGCCAATGCAAGGGGACATGGGTGTGATCCCTGGTCTAGGATTATTCCACATGCCATAGAGCAACTAAGCCCATGTGCCGTGACTACTGAAGGCCACACACCCTAGAACCTGTGCTCTGCCACAAAAGAAGCCACTGCAATGAGAAGCCCTCACACTGCAATGAAGAGTAGCCCTTGCTCACTGCAACTAGAGAAAGCCTACACAATGCAACCAAAAATAAAAACAATAAAAAAGTAAGTGACTGTGTAAAGTGAAACTGTGCACAATTATTTTTAATGATCAGTGGGGGAAATTACCACTGTTCTATGACCTTTAAACAGTTATATCAAAACACTATAAACTCTTATGTTCAGTTATAAATGTAGGAAAAGGAAAAATTAGTAAAACTAATTTTTGTTTTGGAGAAGGAAATGGCAACCCACTCCAGTAGTCTTGCCTGGAAAATCCCATGGACAAAGGAGCCTGGTATGCTACAGTCCATGGGGTCACAAAGAGTCGACATGACTGAGCGACTTCACTTTCACTTTCAATTTTTGTTTAGTATGATATCATTCAGTTGCTAAGTCGTGTCTAACTCTGCAACCCCATGAACTGCACACACCAGGCTCCTCTGTCCACTACTATCTCCTGGAGTTTTCTCAAATTCATATCCACTGAGCTGGTGATAATATCTAACCATCTTATCCTCTGCTGCCCCCTTCTCCTTTCGCCTTCAATCTTTTCCAGCATCAGGGTCTTTTCCAATAAGATGGCTCTTTGCATCAGGTGGCCAAAGTTATTGGAGCTTCAGTTTCAGCATCAGTCCTTCCAATTAATATTTAGGGTTGATTTCCTTTAGGATTGACTGTTTGATCTCCTTGCAGTTCAAGAGATTCTCAAGAGTCTTCTCCAACACCACAGTTCAAAAGCATCAAATCTTTGGCACTTAGTCTTCTTTACGGACCAACTCTATTATCCATACATGACTACTGGAAAAACCATAGCTTTGACTGTACAGACCTTTGTTGGCAAAGTGATGTCTCTACTTTTTAATATGCCGTCTATGTTTGTCACAGCTTTCCTTTCAAGGGGCAAGTATCTCTTAATTTCATGGCTGCAGTCACCATCCACAGTGATTCGAGAGCCCAAGAAAATAAAATCTATCACTGCTTCCACTTTTTCCCCTTCTATCTGCCATGAAGTGGTACTGTAATTTAAAACACTAGAAATATCGAGGATTAAAGTATTTTATTTCTTCATAAAAAACTGAAGAGTACTTTGAACTGTTCTTCTGATCATGTAACTATATGGAATCTTCTCTGTGCCTTTCAAGTTGTCATACTCCTGAGTCAGTTTGCCGCCCTTCATCCCTTTCACTTACAATGTTGTGAAATATCTCCAAACGCTCCTATAATGTGAAGTTTTTGATAATGTCACTTCCCTGGAACATCTTAATCCTTTTTATCACAACCACTTTCCTCATTAATCTTGATAGATTTGCCTCCACTAAGTTCCTCTGGCTGCATTTCCAGAGCATATCTAATGGTAGCAGTGTCAATATTCCCAGTTAAGTCTTGCATAACTCTATATATGTTTGATTTGAATTTCACTTTCATCATTATTACTTTTAATTTCTTTCCTGCATTTTCATCTTTTTTGGTCAATATCCTTTTTATAAAATGTCATGTGAATTTATCACTGAGAGGCAAGGAGGCAATACAATTGTATGCTGTGCTATCTCTGCATGAACTGAGTAACAGATGTGTAGTGACCATTCTAACAGATTTGAAAGAGTGTCATGATTGGTCACTGTCACTGGTCATTACAAGCATCTGTTAATTATGTAGCTATTTGAAGACTGAAGCTCTGGCAGTGAAGTTTGTACTTTACACAATTATAGTTAGTATACATGGTGGAGGAGCCTGGTAGGCTGTAGTTCATGGGGTCGCTAAGAGTCGGACACGAATGAGCGACTTCCCTTTCACTTTTCACTTTCATGCATTGGAGAAGGAAATGGCAACCCACTCCAGTGTTCTTGCCTGGAGAATCCCAAGGACGGGGGAGCCTCGTGGGCTTCCATCTATGAGGCCGCACAGAGTCGGACACGACTGAAGCGATTTAGCAGCAGCAGCATACCATGGTAATCGAAATTTGAATCATGTCATTGTGTAACTGCCTCTCTCTGTGTGTGTACACCTATTTATGTGTGTGAGTCTCAATAAAAGATATATAGATACCCATTGCACTATTCTGGCAGCTTTCTGTAATTTCGAATTTGTCATAATAAAAATTGGAGCAAGACAGGGGGAAAGAAGCAGGTCGTGGAGGAAACAACGAAATAAAAAAATGTAGAGAAATAATAGGCAACAAAAACAGACCACCAGGGAATCCAGAGAATAGAAAAGGCTGTGGAATTAGACTGCTTCAGTTTGAATTCCACTTTACCCATCAGCTGTATGATCTGGGACAAGTTATGTATTCTTTGAATTGATTTCCTCTTAAAAAAACGGAGTTAAAAATGCTACCTACTTCACATGGTAATATGATGACTAAATAAGTTGTATATGGACTTCCCAGTTGGTCCAGTGGTTAAGAATCTGCCTGCCAATGCAGGGGACACAGGTTTGACCCATGGTCTGGGAAGAATCCACATGCCTTGGATCAACTGAGCCTGTGTACCACAACTACTGCACCTGCGCACCCTAGAGCATTGGCATGGCAACAGGAGATGCCACCACATTCAGAAGCCAGCACACAGCAAGTAGAGAAAGCCCAAAGTGAAGTGAAAGTGAAGCCGCTCAGTCGTGTCCAACTCTTTGTGACTCCATGGACTGTAGCCTACCGGTTCCTCTGTCCATGGAATTTTCCAGGCAAGAGTACTGGAGTGGGGTGCCATTTTCAGAGAAAGCCCAAGCATAGTCATAAAGACCCAGTGCAGCCAAAAATAAAGAAATACATAAATTTTTAAAAATAAATAAATAGGTTACATATATAAAGTACTTAGCACAATAGTGATACACAGTAATTACTTTATAAGTATAAGCTATTGCAGGTTTGTTCATCTAGGGGAGACTTTAATATATCCAGATACCATAGGAATCCAGATTGAAGAAGGGATAATGGATATGCTTCCTAAGAAGGTGAGAGGGAATGAGATCTGAAGAAGAAACAGAGGCATTGGTCTTGGGCCAAAGTATGAATACCTCTATTTTAACAGGAGGGACAGACAATACCACGGGTGCCCATGTAAGTTGGGTGGTAAATATGCCAGGGAGAAGGTGTTACAGTATAATGACTTCTGTTTTCTCTAAGAAATAAAAGATATTTTCTGAGAGTGAGCAGCAAGGCAGGAGTTTAGAGATTGAAGAGAGTGGAGAAGATCTGAAATGGCCCTTGCAGAGAATAAGAGAGCCAATTGGCCAAAGAAATATAACAGTGTTGTTAGCAGTGAGGGCCCAGAGCTCAGTTCAGTTCAGTTGCTCAGTCGTGTCCGACTTTTCGCAACCCCATGGACCACAACACACCAGGTCTCCCTGTCCATACCAACTCCCAGAGTTAAGCAGACAAGGGAATTTCAGGTATTGGCAAGAGGATTACTGAAAGTACAAACCATGAAATCTAACCTGGGATGGAGGGAGGCAGGACAAGTCCTGTGGTGAAAGTGAAGGGAACCATGGATCAAGGAAAGGTCCCCTTAAGATCAAGGAATGGGCCCAGTGAAAATTGTTTAACAAACAAACTAGCCATTTCCTAAATTAGGGAGCAGTGCTGTATGTAAACAGGATGTTCAGTAGGGGCTCTTTCTGTTTTCCTTTTGGCTGAAGCCCTAAAGATCGAGAAGAAAACAATAGGTGCTATAATGAGGGGCTGTATCACCAATGCAGGACTTGTAAAGGGGGTCAGACTGGTCTTGTGACCTTAAATCCACTCAACTGGAGGATGTATAAGCACAGGGGTTGAAAAATTGGGAGACATTTTCTTTTAAGAATTGGAATACCTTGGCTCTTTCTTCTCCCCTCTCCTAGGCGAAGGGAATGGTTCTCCTCTCTTCTCAAACCAAGTAAGAGAGATAATTTAAGAAAGCACCTAAAGACCTTACAACATGCCTCCTTCAGTTTGAAGAGTGTAAGGACTGGTAAGAGAAGCTCTGGCCAAATGGGAGGTGGTGGGGGCCGTTGGGCTGTATGGGGAGCCCATCTCCCAGCAGTGGGCCAGAGGTGGGGGAGTATTGCTCCTGGACCAGACGTGGGCCTGTGGGAAGACGCAGTCTGGAGCTATCTCAGATTTCAGGATGGGCTAGAGGGAGTGGCCACCAGATGGCCTGGGGGTGAGGAGGGAATTGTAGGAAGCCAGTAGGAGGCAAGAGACATTGCTTTCACACTTTAGTGTGATAGTGCCGAGGAGGTCCACAGTGTGCCTGTGGGAGGGGCTGGCTTGAAAGGCCTGGACTAGAAGGTCACTGAGGGTGAAGAGGTTAAGACAGGAAAGGTCTGGTGTTAGCTAAGTCTTCTTTGTGGACAATGACGCATCCACAATGTTGGCAAAGATTGGGGTAGAAAGACTGCAAGCCATATATGCCCAAGGCCAGAGGTTCTCAGACTTGAGGGCACCATTTAGAAGATACAGAGGTGGGCTTATTGAAGTAAGATAGAGACTGGATATCTGTTTATTTTTACCAAGTTCCCAGGTGATCTGGAATATCCAGCAGAGTCTGACAACCACTGCCCAAAATTTAGTGCAAAGAACAGAAGATTGTTCAGTACATAACAGTTTCTACCAGAAGAAAGGAAGAGAAGGCAATTTACCCAAATAACAGAGGCCCTTAGAAGCAATTTTTTGTTAAAAAAGGGTAGGAAAGTAGTGGTCTACTTCCACTTCCACTTCCAACATTAGCCTTCCAATGCATTACCCATAACTATCACTTTTCTTTCCTCCTCCCTTCCCTCTCCCTGCCTTCCTTCCTGTGAATATGAGCATTTTGGGATGATTTATGTCTCCTCAAAAAAAAAAAAAAGATGGGTTGAAGTCTTTATCCCTAGTAAGTTAGGCTGTGAACTTAATTGGAAATAGGGCCACAAAAATTTGAAAATAGATATAATTCATTAAAATGAGATCATACTGGAGAAGGGTGGGCCCTAATTCAATATAATAGTGTCCTTGAAAGACACAGCCACAGGCAAACCCAGAACGCACTTAGTGATGAAAGCAGAGACTAGTTACGCAGCTATAATCCAATAAATGCCAAAGGTCACTAGCCAACCACTGGAAGCTAGAAAGAAGCAAAGAAGACTTCCTCTGCAGGTTTCAGAAGAGAGCAGGGTCCTGCTGACATCTTGATTTGGGGCTCCTAGCCTTCAAAACTGGGAGACAATACATCTCTGTTGTTTTAAGCCACCCATTTGTGGTACTTTGTTATGATTGCCCTAGGACACTACTACAATAATGAATACAATGAGATAGTCCTGTCTTGATGCACCATAAATCATCTATCTCTATTACATTCTGCCCATTTTGAGTCCCTGTCTCCTTTTCATTGAACTTCCCTTGTAGCTCTGTGAGTAAAGAATCTGCCTGTGATTCAAGAAACCCAGGTTCAATTCCTGTGTTGGGAGATCCCCTGGAGAAGGAAATGGCAACCCACTTCAGTATTCTTGCCTGGGAAAACCCATGGATAGAGGAGCCTGACTGGCTATAGTCCACTGTATTGCAAGAGTCAGACATGACTGAGTGACACCACCACCACCACCACAGTCTCTCTCAGGACACTGAGAACTCATGTGTAAGTCAAAGGATGTCCTAAGAACAAGAAAAAGTTCACTACTTGACACGCTTAAGCTGAAATACAATACCCTTTGTGTTCTTGATGAAACAGTCAGCCTCCACACTGGCTTCTGCACTTAGTATTGACAAATGAGTCATTTCATGTAAGACGGGTAGCTTATGTGAGTAGGTGGGTGTTAAAGTTATTTTGGAAAAAGGAAAAGAAGCCTGTAAAATATACCTGCATGCAATTCTCACAAGAAAGAGTTCCCATGAGGAATCTTAAAACGTAGTCTAAACCAAAGCGTTGAGAAAAGTTCTCAGCAATCATACATAATGGGCTCCACTTCCAAATATCCTCCCACTTTCTCTAATTTTCATAGCTATTCTCTCCTTCGCAACACTGAAAGAAAGTCTTGGGCCACTGACTGGCTCGAGAGGCCACACTTACTGACTAAAAAAAGAGGAACAGCATGATTTATTTAGCAAAGACTACAGAAACTAAGCAGAAGTAAGGGTACCACTGAGAGCAGGAACAGAGAGAGACAGCTAATCTCATTCAGCTATCTCCAACCTCCCACGATCATGCCTCTGACATGTCAGATAAATATGTATCTTGTGGCCCAGAAATGCTACTTCTAGAAATTTCACTTACAGGGAAAAAAAAAAAATGAAGGGTCACAGAAAGGACTAGGGTGGCATATGGAGAGAGGAAGGAGCCAGTGGTTATTAGCTGAGTTCAGCGGTAGTCTCCCAAGACTTATGTCTAGAAGAGAAATAAGATGCTAAGTCTCCCATATAACATCAGAACCTTGAACATGGACTGTATAAGGGGACAGTTCAGTTCAGTTGTTCAGTCGTGTCCGACTCTTTGCAACCCCATGAATCACAGCACGCCAGGCCTCCCTGTCCATCACCAACTCCCAGAGTTCACTCAGACTCACGTCCATTGAGTCAGTGATGCCATCCAGCCATCTCATCCTCTGGCATCCCCTTCTCCTCCTGCCCCCAATCCCTCCTAGCATCAGAGTCTTTTCCAATGAGTCAACTCTTCACATGAGGTGGCCAAAATACTGGAGTTTCAGCTTCAGCATCATTCCCTCCAAAGAAATCCCAGGGCTGATCTCCTTCAGAATGGACTGGTTGGATCTCCTTGCAGTCCAAGGGACCCTCAAGAGTCTTCTCCAACACCACAGTTCAAAAGCATCAATTCTTCGGCGCTCAGCCCTCTTCACAGTCCAACTCTCACATCCATACATGACCACTGGAAAAACCATAGCCTTGACTAGATGAACCTTTGTTGGCAAAGTAATGTCTCTGCTTTTGAATATGCTATCTAGGTTGGTCATAACTTTCCTTCCAAGGAGTAAGCGTCTTTTAATTTCATGGCTGCAGTCACTATCTGTAGTGATTTTGGAGCCCAGAAAAATAAAGTCTGACTCTGTTTCCACTGTTTCCCCATCTATTTCCCATGAAGTGATGGGACCGGATGCCATGATCTTCGTTTTCTGAATGTTGAGCTTTAAGCCAACTTTTTCACTCTCCACTTTCACTTTCATCAAGAGGCTTTTGAGTTCCTCTTCACTTTCTGCCATAAGGGTGGTGTCATCTGCATATCTGAGGTTATTGATATTTCTCCCGGCAATCTTGATTCCAGCTTGTGTTTCTTCCAGTCCAGTGTTTCTCATGATGTACTCTGCATAGAAGTTAAATAAACAGGGTGACAATATACAGCCTTGACGAACTCCTTTTCCTATTTGGAACCAGTCTGTTGTTCCATGTCCAGTTCTAACTGTTGCTGCCTGACCTGCATACAGATTTCTCAAGAGGCAGGTCAGATGGTCTGGTATTCCCATCTCTTTCAGAATTTTCCGTAGTTTACTGTGATCCACACAGTCAAAGGCTTATATAAGGGGACAGGGTATGTTAAAAGGGCATCTGGGCCAGAGATGCCTGCTCCCCCGCTTTGGCTGCACGTACATGGTTCCAAAGTTCCCTCTCAAGTCATAATTTAGCCTTATGTATGATATTTTCGGAGAAGGCAATGGCAACCCACTCCAGTGCTCTTGCCTGGAAAATCCCATGGATGGAGGAGCCTGGTAGGCTGCAGTCCATGGGGTCACTAAGAGTCGGACACGACTGAGCGACTTCACTCTCACTTTTCACTTTCCTGCATTGGAGAAGGAAATGGCAACCTACTCCAGTGTTCTTGCCTGGAGAATCCCAGGGACGGGGGAGCCTCGTGGGCTGCTGTCTATGGGGTCACACAGAGTCAGACACGACTGAAGTGACTTAGCAGCAGCAGCATGATATTTTCACTTAGATGTTCCACAGTTATCCGAAGCTCTCCACACCTAAAAACTTAGTTCATCTCCATCCCATATCCCTTCCCCAAATCAATCTCTTCCTCTTGAATTTCCTTTTTATGTGCTCTCTGAATCTCCCCCAAGAGTTATCTGCTTGTACTGTCTCAAATTGCTCAGCTCTGTCATGCTCTCCAAATGACCTAGTTAAGGCCTCCAGTACCTTGATGTTGGCCAATCTAATAGTCACTTTATTCTCCTTACACTTCTCAGTGGCTTTTGAGCTGTGCACTTCTCAGCTGACCATTTTCTTCTCTTGACCTCTGGTACATTGTACCTCCTGGTTTCCTTTCTGTTTCCTTTCTCCATTCCTTCTCTATCTTCTTAACCTCTCCTCTTCAATCTCTAAAATACAGAGTCCCACTAACATATCATTAAATACTGTTAATATACACTGATCAACCATATATCCAGTAGGCTGTAGATGGTACAAATAATTACTTACTTGCCATTTCTCTCTCAATCTCTCTCAGGCATCTCAAACACAACATCAGTTCAGTTCAGTTGCTCAGTCGTGTCCAACTCTTTGCGACCCCATGAACCGCAGCACGCCAGGCCTCCCTGTCCATCACCAATTTCCAGAGTTTACCCAAACTCATGTCCATGGAGTCGGTGATGCCATCCAACCATCTCATCCTCTGTCGTCCCCTTCTCCTCTCCCCTTCAATCTTTCCCAGAGTCAGGGTTTTTTCAAGTGAGTCAGCTCTTTGCATCAGGTGGCCAAAATATTGGAGTTTCAGCTTCAACATCAGTCCTTCCAATGAACACCCAGGACCGATCTCCTTTAGGATGGACTGGTTGGATCTCCTTGCCCAACATAGCCCCAGTCAAACTCCTGATTCTCTTTCAATATCTCCCAGTTCAACCTGTCCTCCTCCAGTCTTCCCAACTCAGTCAATGGTATATTCAATTTCATGTAATTGTGGCAGCCAGAAGCCTCTCCCTTTCCCTTGTCCCCTACATGTAATCCATGGTTTCTAAGCTCTATGGTTTCTACCTTCACAAAAAATCTTAAATGAATTTCTCTATATTCCTCTTCTACCACTTTGGTCTAAGCTAACACCTAGCCTCGAGACTGACTTCTCTGACACATCTCTTACCACCTTCACCCCAACCTGCATCTCTTCACCCAGTTAGAAAGTGAAATTTTAAGAACTTCTTACTACAACCTGCAAGGCCATGGATGATGTGGCTTTCGCTAGCCTCTCCAGGCTCATCTTATTCCGTTCTCTCCTTCGCCCACAGAGCTTAAACTTCTTGTCCTTTCAGTTCCTGGAACCAGCCCAGCTCTTTCCCGCCTCAGGGCTTTTGCATAAACTGTTCCCTTTTCCTTGAACACTTTCAGCCTACTCCTTTTATGTGCATTACCTTTGCCTAATTACACTTGACATTAGGTAAAAATAATTGACACATATTAATAGTAGACTTTTAGTAAGTATTTCCTGATTGAGGACAACAAATAGATCTGACTAGAAAAGTCTACCAACAATCCATTGGCCAGTAAGTAGGATAAGGGGAAGGCACTTACTCTATGCCATAAAATATCTGTTAGGAAAATAGAATGAAGTTCATAAGGATATCGAAGACTGGTGCTTCTTTTCCTTAAGGATTCTAAAATCTCACTGGACACATAAAGAAGTAATCAAAGTATTGAAAGACTAATGTTTAGCTAGCATGAGACACTTTAAATTCTTTCAGAAAAAGGTAGGGTGTAAATCACAAATAAATAATACTAAAGCAGCAGCAGTGTAGAAAGATAACTAATTGCCAAATGATTAGCATAGATTTGTGGTTCCCAACATTTTCATCACCACATCTGTGCTTCATTATGATTTTCCTTTGTTATTTAAAAAAGAAAAGTGTCTAATAAGCACATTACACTTACATATGCAATAATATGCTTTTCCACTTTCACTCACTGAATTCCTTAGTTAGACATATGGAATCCCTAAATGGAAAATCCCATAGACAGAGGAGCCTGGTAGGCTACAGTCCACGGGGTCTCAAAGAGTCAGACAAGACTGAGCGACTTCACTCACTTAATCCCTAAATGGGGCTTCCCAGGTGGTGATAGTGGTAAAGAACCCACTGGCCAATGCAGGAGACATAAGAAATGCAGGTTCGATCCCTGAGTTGGGAAGATCCCCTAGAGGAGGGCATGGCAACCCATTCCAGCATTCTGGCTTGGAGAATCCCATAGACAGAGGAGCCTGGCAGCCTATGGTCCATAGGGTCACAAAGAGTCGGACATGACTAAAGCGACTTGGCACACACACAATCCCTAATTAGAGCACTTAATCAGCAAGCTATAAAAAATGCAAGCCAAAAATAGAGCCAGGTAGCTTTTATTACTGAATAAATTTTCACTAAACTTTTTGAAATATTTAAAATAGCTTGCAAAACTCCTTTTAGGTATTCCATTCAAAACTTTAGCCTATGTATTTTGTTAAGAAAATAATACACATTGGATTGAAAAGTTGTGGTATATATACACAATGGAATATTACTAAGCTATAAAAAGGAACATATCTGACTCAGTACTAATGAGGTGGATGAACCTGGAGTTTACATAGAGAGTGAAGTAAGTCAGAAAGAGACAAATACTGTATATTAATGCATATATATGGAATCTAGATATATGATATACAGAGAGCCTATGTGCAGGACAGCAAAAGAGACACAGACATAAAGAACAGACTTTTGGACTCAGTGGGAGAAGGTGAGGGTGGAATGATTTGAGAGAATAGTATTGGAATATGTACATTACCATATGTGAAATAGATAACCAGTGTGAGTTTGATGTATGGCCATGCAGGACACCCAAAGCCAGTGCTCTGTGACAACCTGGAGGGATAGAGTGGGGAGGGATGGCGAATCAGGATGGAGGGGACACATGTACACCCATGGCCAATTCATATTAATATATGGTTTTTGCCATTAATATATGGCAAAACCCGCCACAATATTTATATAGTTAAAATAAATTTAAAAAAAAGAAAATAATACTCACTATACTAGTGTTTTTCTCATAAAAGTTTCCCTGTGCTCTTTGCTGATTAGTAACTGTAAAGTGAATCAGATTCTTTGAGGGAGAGAAACTTATCATTGTGGTATTTTGATAATAAGGTAATCAAGGTTTAGATAGCCTCATATCAGATCAGATCAGTCGCTCAGTCATGTCCAATTCTTTGCGACCCCATGAATCGCAGCACGCCAGGCCTCCCTGTCCATCACCAACTCCCAGAGTTCACTCAGACTCACGTCCATTGAGTCAGTGATGCCATCCAGCCATCTCATCCTCTGTTGTCCCCTTCTCCTCCTGCCCCCAATCCCTCCCAGCATCAGAGTCTTTTCCAATGAGTCAACTCCTCGCATGACGTGGCCAAATTACTGGAGTTTCAGCTTCAGCATCATTCCCTCCAAAGAAATCCCAGGGCTGATCTCCTTCAGAATGGACTGGTTGGATCTCCTTGCAGTCCAAGGGACCCTCAAGAGTCTTCTCCAACACCACAGTTCAAAAGCATCAATTCTTCGGCACTCAGCCTTCTTCACAGTCCAACTCTCGCATCCATACATGACCACTGGAAAAACCATAGCCTTGACTAGACAAACCTTTGTTGGCAAAGTAATATCTCTGCTTTTGAATATGCTGTCTAGGTTGGTCATAACTTTCCTTCCAAGGAGTAAGCGTCTTTTAATTTCATGGCTGCAGTCACCATCTGCAGTGATTTGGGAGCCCAGAAAAATAAAGTCTGACACTGTTTCCACTGTTTCCCCATCTATTTCCCATGAAGTGATGGGACTGGATGCCATGATCTTCGTTTTCTGAATGTTGAGCTTTAAGCCAACTTTTTCACTCTCACTTTCACTTTCATCAAGAGGCTTTTGAGTTCCTCTTCACCTTCTGCCATAAGGGTGGTGTCATCTGCATATCTGAGGTTATTGATATTTCTCCCGGCAATCTTGATTCCAGCTTGTGTTTCTTCCAGTCCAGCATTTCTCATGAGGTACTCTGCATAGAAGTTAAATAAACAGGGTGACAATATACAGCCTTGACGTAGTCCTTTTCCTATTTGGAACCAGTCTGTTGTTCCATGTCCAGTTCTAACTGTTGCTTCCTGACGTGCATACAAATTTCTCAAGAGGCAGATCAGGTGGTCTGGTATTCCCATCTCTTTCAGAATTTTCCACAGTTTATTGTGATCCACACAGTCAAAGGCTTTGGCATAGTCAATAAAGCAGAAATAGATGTTTTTCTGGAACTCTTTTGCTTTTTCCATGATCCAGCGGATGTTGGCAATTTGATCTCTGGTTCCTCTGCCTTTTCTAAAACCAGCTTGAACATCAGGAAGTTTACGGTTCACGTATTGCTGAAGCCTGGCTTGGATAATTTTGAGCATTTCTTTAGTAGCGTGTGAGATGAGTACAATTGTGCGGTAGTTTGAGCATTCTTTGGCATTGCCTTTCTTTGGGATTGGAATGAAAACTGACCTTTTCCAGTCCTGTGGCCACTGCTGAGTTTTCCAAATTTGCTGGCATATTCAGCCCCCAAATACAGCAGACAGCAGAGCATTGCTCTACATCATGGCAGACACCACCACAAAATTGAATACGCCTCCTCTTTTCTTCACTCTTTGCCATGAAACAGTAGAGAGTGGAATGAAGAAAAAATAAATGAATCAGACTTTCCTTTTTAATGGAATTATTGGGTATCTTTTAATTTTGTCTTTAGGCTAGGAAGTAATGCTATATGCTAGTTGAAACTAATTTGACCATTAAAACTGTTTTTCTTCTGTATTTGTAATTTTTATTATTTTAGACACCAGGATATGACTTCTTCAGTAATTTCCATCAAGATGAGGAAGAACATGTAAGTATCCATAAAGTAAACATTTCTCCATCCATGTGCTTTAGAAGTGTCTAAATAAACTAAATGATATTTTCAAGCTGTCATTTTGACATTTCCTAAAAACTGACCACGTCAACAAAATCAGTGTTTCTATAGAGGTGTTCAAGGTATGCAAGCAAATCATGTTGCAAAAGTTCTAAAGACGAAGAATGCTAATCATAAATCATTGAACAACTTAACACCAGAACTCAAGATATTTCAACCCATAATTTTGCTAACAGGTTTTTGCTGATTCTTTTATATTTTTATAGCTTTTGTGTGTGAAGCAAGCTGTAGTTTAGTTGGTGGAAATTTTGTTACTAGACAAATGCTTGATAGATCAAGATTTTTGGTTCTTAATGTACCCTGTGATGGACCCAATCTCCACCTCTTTTTCTTCAAAATGTTCACAAACATCCCCATCTTCAGACCTTAAAGGCCTTTACAATAAACATTTTCCTCCACATTTTAACCACAGACGAACAGCTGTAGTGACTCTTCTGAGGTTATTTGTAGCCTTTGCAAAGCTAAAATCCAAAGCTGTGGGGTTTTTTTCACTAGGTATTTAAGAGTTCTTCTTTTATTTTGGTAAGGTCCATAACAAAACATGCCATTTTAACTATGAAATTCAAGGCACATTAACTACACTCACAATATTGTACAACCACCACCAGTATTTATTTCCAAAACTTTTTCATTACTCTAAATAGAAGTTCTGTATCACTAGGTATAGTTTATGTAATATGTTGTTTAAGTGCTTATTCATTAAATAAATAATTCATCCACAAAGAAACATTTATTAAGTACCCACTATGCTTATCATCCCATGGTTGATACTGGAGATGAATAAGGAGCAATGAAGAAAAATGAAAAACCAACAGAGTGAGTAAAAGTACTTCATTTTTGAAATATTTGTGGCTTTCTATGGATAGTCATGTGACCAAGAAAGCAATATTAATACTTGCTGTCTGATTTAAGCACATTCTGTATATTCATTCATTTAATTCCTATAACAATCCTGTGAGGTAGGTACTATTAATATCATCTTGATGCTACAGATGATGACATGGAGGCTATGCTATGCTAAGTCACTTCAGTCGTGTCCGACTCTGTGTTACCCCATAGACGGCAGCCCACCAGGCTCCCCCGTCCCTGGGATTCTCCAGGCAAGAACACTGGAGTGGGTTGCCATTTCCTTCTCCAATGCACGAAAGTGAGAAGTAAAAGTGAAGTCACTCAGTCGTGTACGACTCTCAGCGACCCCATGGACTGCAGCCTACCAGGCTCCTCCATCCATGGGATTTTCCAGGCAAGATTACTGGAGTGGGGTGCCATTGCCTTCTCCAACATGGAGGCTAAGGGAGATTAAATAACTTAACCAAGTTTACATCACTAATAAAGAGTTGGAACTAGGTTTCCAGCTTAGGCTGACAAGTTCACCGTGTGTGCCCTTAGAGAAAAGTTAGATAGTTACAACTTTTTGAAAACTAAGTATTGAGATATAATTTCCTTAAAATAAAACACGCCTAATTTAAGTTATAGTTTAATAAGTTTAAACAAGTGTGTGCAATCATGCCACAATCATAGTCAAGAAACAGCACATTTTCATCACCCTAAAATGTTCCCTTGTACTCTTTTGCAGTCCATTTTTCCTAGATCCACAACCCCTAGTTTTAGGCAGCTACTAGTGTGCTTTCTGTAACTAGATTAGATTTCTCCTTCCTCTACTTTCATATAAATAGGATCATACAGCTTGTACTTACTCTTTTATGTCATTTCTTTTGCTCAGCATACTATTTGAGATCACTGATACTGTTGCATGCATTACTAATTCCTTTCAATAACTGAGTAATATTCCACTGTATAGATATTTTATAATTTATCATTTCATCCATTGATACACATTTGGTTTATTTGCAGCTGTGACACTATGAATAAATCTGCTAAAAACATTCATATATAGATATATATACCCTTCCGTTTGTCTTGGGTAAATACTTATGAATGACATAGGTGGATTGTATGGTATCTACTTAACTTTTTAAAGAATCTGCCCAATTATTTTCAGAGCTGTTGTAGCATTTTCTGCTTCCATCTACCAGCAATATACAACAGCTCTAGGTGCTCAATATCCTTGCCAACAGTTGGTATTTTTGGTCTTTTTAATTTTAGCCTTTAAAATGAATAAGTTGTGGTGACTCATTGTGGTTTTACTTTGCACTTCCCTGAAGACTAAGGATATGAACCATCTTTTCATGGGTTTACTGGCCATTCATATATCTTCTTCTGTAAAGTTCAAATAATTTTCCCCTTGTTTTATTGAATTGTTTTATCTTTGTACTGGTCATGGACCAACAGACTGGTTCCAAATAGGAAAAGGAGTACATCAAAGCTATATATTGTCACCCTGCTTATTTAATTTATATGCAGAATACATCATGAGAAACGCTGGACTGGAGAGAAGCACAAGCTGGAATCAAGATTGCTGGGAGAAATATCAATAACCTCAGATATGCAGATGACACCACCCTTATGGCAGAAAGAAGAACTAAAGAGCCTCTTGATGAAAGTGAAAGAGGAGAGTGAAAGATTGAGGGCAGGAGGAGAAGGGGACGACAGAGGATGAGATGGTTGGATGGCATCACCGACTCAATGGACATGGGTTTGGGTAGACTCCGGGAGATGGTGATGGACAGGGAGGCCTGGCGTGTTGTGGTTCATGGGGTCGCAAAGAGTCAGACACGACTGAGTGACTGAAATGAACTAAATCTTCATACTACTGAACTATACAAGTACTTCATATATTCTGGGTACTAGTCTTTGATCTAATGTGTATTTTGCAAATATTTTTTTCCCGTTTGTGGCTTTTCTGCTTTTGTTTAAGAGCAGAGGTTTTTCATTTTGATGGGTTCAATTTTTTCCCCCCTTATCTTTGTTTTAAGAAATCCTTGCCTATCTTCTGAAGAAAGCTTCAGAAGACTTTCTCCCCATGTTTTCTCATCTAATCTTTTACGATTAAGTATGGTGTTAATTGCAGACTTCTGCAGATTTTTTTTTTAGCTCAGGTGTAAGAAGTTCCTTTCTACTCCTGATTTGCTGAGAGATTGTCATAAATGAATCATTTATCAAATGATTTTCTGTATCTATTAAGATGATTATATTATCCTTTATTTTGTTAATATGGAAAAGTGAAAGTGTTAGCTGCTCAGTCATGTCCAACTTTTTGTGACCCATGGACTGTAGCCCACCAGGCTCCTCTGTCCATGGAATTCTCCAAGCAAGAATACTGGAGTGGGTTGTCATTCCCTTTTCCAGGGGATCTTCCTTAGCGATCAAACCTGGGTTCTCCTGCATTGCAGGCAGATTCTTTACCATCTGAACTACCAAGGAAACCCAATTTAACAATCACCATATTAATAATAAATATTGATCAATTTTTGAATTTCAAATCAATCTTATTTTCCTGAGATAAATCATACTGGATCATGACAGGGTCTCCTTTTAATCTTGCTGGATTCAATTTGCTAATATTTTGCTAAGGATCCTTACGTATACATTCATGAGGGATACTGGTCAGTGCTCTGATAATATTTTTAATGAGCTGTCAGTAATGCTGGCTTCTTAAAATGAGTTGGGAAATTTGCCCTCCTCCTCTGTTTTGTGAGGCAGTTTAGGTAGAACTGATACTATTTTTCTTTAAATGTTTGGTGAAATTTATCAGTAAAGTTATTTGCATCTATTGCTAGGCCCAGATTTGGGCCTAACTTTTATTTATTTGTCGAGTGAGGCAGCTTGTGGGATTTTAGTTACCCCACCAGGGATTGAACCTGGGCAGTGAAAGCAGTAAAAGCAGAGTCCTTATCACTGGAACACCAGGGAATTCCCAGGCCTAATTTTAATATTTTAAATACATAGTAGGAATTCAATATCTTTAATGAAGCTAAGCAAGTTTCCCATTTCTTCTTGGATCAATGTTGACTGAGTCTTTTAAGGGATTTTTTTCATTTCGTATAAGTTGCCAAATTTATTAAGAAAGGTGTTCATATTACTTTATTAAGCTTTTGATTTTTATATAATCTATAATAATGTCCCCTCTTTGTTTTCTAACATTCTTATTTCTTCTCTATTGGTTTTATTAATCTTTACAAAAAAATTGGGTTTAATTATTCTATTAATTTCTGGTCTTATTCTTATTGTCTTTCCTTCTGCTTACTTTGGTTAAAGTTTTCTTTTTTGTAGCTTAAGTTGAAAGTTTTATTGATTTTATACCTTTCTACTTTTCTAATAGAAGTCTTTAAAGGTAGAGATCTCCCCCTAAGTACTGCTTTTGCTATGTCTCACAAATTTTGATATGTTGTGATTTCATTTTCATTCTGTTCAAGACGTTTTCTAATTTTCTTGTTTCTTCTTTGATGCATAGGTTTAGACATGTATAGCATAATTTCCAAATATTTAGGGATTTTCCAGATATGTTACTTATTTCTAATTAATTTATTTTGTAGTCAGAGAATATCTTCTGAATGATTTGAACTGAGACTTGTTAAATGGTCTTGAATATGGTCTTTCTTGATGATTATTCTGTGTGCACTTGGAAAGGATGTGTATTCTGCTACTGTTGGGTGGAATAGTCTATAAATGTCAATTAGATCAAGTTGGTTGTTGTTCAAATAGTCTATATCCTTTTCTGTCTACTTCTTCAATAGATTATTGAGATAGCAGTATTGAAATCTGACCATAACTGTGGATTTGTCTTCCTTTCCTTGCATTTCTGTTAATTTTCACTTCATGTATTTTGAAGTTTTGTTACTAGGTGACATCAAGGACACTTTAGCTATACAGAACTCAAATGTCTTCCAGGACTATGTGAGCACTGGAATTGGCTTACAGCTTCCCAGTCATTATATGAGCTCTTAAAATAAGCTGGATACTGTGTGTCCATCAGTGAATATAGGCTAGGTTATGTTCTAATAACAGGCAACCCCCAAAGCTCTGTGGCTTATAGCTTACAACATGGTTTTCTTTCTTACTCATGCTACATGTCCACTGAATGCTGGGTTGTAACTGTTCTACATTTTCTTTACTTTGAGACAAAGTTTTGGAATAGTTGCTGTCTAGAACATTGTTGGTTGTTATGGCAGAGGGAAAAGGGAACAGAGCAAACTGTGGCTCTTAATTTTCTGTCTAAAATGTCATAACTCACCTTCATTCATATTTTATTGGCTAAATTGACCCTCATGGCCAAGGCTAATATCACTAGAATTGAGAAATCTTATCTATCTCCAGGAAGGAGCACCGAATGTTTATGAACAATAAAATAGCCCACCATAACTATATTATGCATTCAAACACATTCTCCTTTAATTTTCACAACAGCCTTCCAGAAATAGGTACTATTATTATCTCCATTTTACAGATGAGGAAACTAAGCCTCAGAGAGTAAACTGACAAGAGTCAAACAAGAATCAAGGGGCAGGGCCTGGACCCAGCTTGTTTGATCCCAATGTAATAGTGATATCCTGTGGCAACCCACTCCAGTACTCTTGCCTGGAAACTCCCATGGACAGAGGAGCTTAGGCTGCAGTCCATGGGGTCTCGAAGAGTCAGGCATGACTGAGTGACTTTACTTTCACGCGTTGGAGAAGGAAATGGCAGCCCACTCCAGCGTTCTTGCCTGGAGAATCCCAGGGACAGAGGAGCCTAGTAGGTGGCCGTCTCTGGGGTCGCACAGAGTCGGACATGACTGAAGCTACTTAGCAGTGTCCATAAGAGAAAAGGAGGGGAAGGAGTAGGAGGAGTATGGGAAAGAATGTAGCAAAGAGAGGATGAAGGGAGACACCAAAAATAATTGCAAACAACTTCCTATGGAACTCCAATTCAGGGATCAAAAAGGGGTAAGGGGAAGAGAATGGGGAAGGCCAGAGAAGGAGAAAACTCCTCTCACCTCAGTTCTTTTCAGTCCACCTTTCATTGGACGTCCATACCATTCTACATACCCCTATCTCACCAACCCTGGAAAGCCCAGCTCCTGCCTCTCCACATTCCAAAGGCCCTGATCCTATTACCTGCACTGAGATTTCTCGAAATCTCAATCTATTTTAATTGATTATTGTGTTTATGTGGTACACTCCTCCCCCAAAATGAGTTACTACGTGAATTCAGAATTCACCAAAGATATTTCCATTATTTATACCTGGCATATTGTAAAAATCCCAACATTTGACACTTTTATATCATTGTCTCTCAAAGCATGTATGTTAATGATTTGCACCTTCCCTTTGAGCCAAAAAAAAATCTCCAATGCTTTCTTTAGCACTTGTATGAGATTTGGAGTTGGACATAGTTCAATAGCACACCTTTAGAATTACATTAAAGAGAAAAAATAAACTGGAAAATATTGTTGGCATATATTAAAAAGGCTTAAAACCTATTTTCTAGAGGATGTTCATACAAAAATATCAGGTCCTTATTATAGTAAATGAGTTGGGGAAAGAAATAAATACTACATTCAAAAGGAAATATTAATAACTGATAAATATAATGAAACAAATTCAATCTCACTAATGTAAAAGAAATGCAGATTAAAACAACAGTGAGAACCATTTTATACTTATTAAAGGGGCAGACAACTCTTTAAATGTCACTACTTGGTCATGGGATTTTTTGTTTTCTTTTTCCCTTCAGTGCTGGTGATGCTCCTTGTTGAGAATCATGTAATAACAACATATAACAAGTTCATATGGGTTAAAGTTCATAATATTTAAGCCTACATTTTCCTCAAATGGACCGTGACCTTGTCCCAGCATTCTAGTAGCGGGACAGCAACCACCTGATAAACCTCTGATGGAGAACTATTCATCTTTGATGGAAAAGGTGGGAGTCCATGAGCAGGGGCTCTCAGAGGCCCTTGGTCAGAGGGTAAAATCAAAACCTATTCACATCCAGTCATTTGACCTTTTATCCTATTTCTTGGAATGTATTCTGAAGAAACAACCCATAAGGAAAAAAACCCAAATGAACAATGATTAGCTGCTACATTATTATAAAAAGGATTGCAAAATAGATGTTCAACAGCAAGGGAATAATTTAAAGCATATAGTAATTAAACTTTTGAAAGACTACACAGAACATGGAACATGCCTCTGAGATGGTATGAACTGAAAATGGGAGAATGAACTCATGGCAGTTTTTTACAAGGGCTGCATGGGAGCAGGTTCAAATGGAAAGTCAGCTGTGCTGAGGTGACTGGATTCTGAGCAAAAGTTCTCTCAAACTTATGTAGATTTATTGTGTCATACAGAGACAATATTTATGTAATAAATCTATTTTTAGAGAAAAGGAGAAACAGGACACTATGAACCTTTTCTACTCTGCTTCTCATTGGAGGCTCCCGGATTTCATTAAAATGCAAAACTCAAAATCATCCTCATTTCTGGCTGGTTCTGATAAATACATTATAAGCTTACTCTGCATTGAATTGGTCATCCTCACGAGAAGGTTTGTTTGTTGATAAATAGCTCTATTAATCCAATTAGCTCAGAAGACTGTAAGGGAACACACATCCATTATAGTGTCCACTTGTTAAGGTTTTTAAATTACAGGGTGTGATATGGAGTGTTTGTAAAATCAGAAAGCATGGGAGAAACTTACCTTTGAAAGCAGAGTGTTTACATTTTACATAATGTTCAATATGTTTTTGTTTTCAACTACATTTCAGGTGAAGAATCGCTCTATTTTAAAATAGTATATTTAATTGTTAACATGAGAAAAGATAGAATTTTATCTGCGTTTCCAGACTTCTGGATATGCCTGTAGTGTTTCATTGCACTTTTCAGATTAACCATCGAGACTACTACATTACATTTTAAAATGCTTCACCTGAAAAAGGGTTCGGAGGTTGAAGAAAAATATTCAGCGTATTACTTGGAAATGTAACTAAAATACTGTTTACAGACCGATTTAGCTGACATTTCGAGCACCTTGTGGTGTCTGATTCTTAGAACTGCGTCTCATCAATGGCAGAAATAGAAAAGCAAGACTCAATCTCCCAAACTTGAGGGATGGGAGCATGGAGGGAGGAGGGCCGGGGGATGATGACTGTGGGGGAGGTGGGAGGGGAGAGGAGGAGACAGAGGTGTTAAGTGTCTGTGGCAGTCTTGACTGAGAAAGTTAGGTTTGAAAAGAAGACTTGAGGGGACTTCCCTGGCAGTCCAGTGGTTAGGACATTGCGCTTCCAATGCAGGGGGTGTGGGTTCGATCCCTGGTCAGAGAACTGGGATCCCATGTGCCAACACGGTCCAAAAAAGAAAGAAAAGAAAACATGAAATGAGTTATGGGCTCACTTATCAATGGGAATGAAATTGAATGGAGTGAACAGGGGAAGGGAAAAGAACAATGTGCCCTCCATACTTCTGGGAACAGCTTTCTCAGTGTCCCACAGTGAGGCAGAGATAAAGTTGCAAGGTGGGTGAAGCTCTAACCACTTCTCTCTCCTCAGTAGCTTTCCTAGCCCTCACAGATGACATTGGGAAGTGTATGTATTTGTGTGTGTGTGTGTGTGTGTGTGTTTGGAGTCGGGGGTAGAAGCAGAGGCAATGGTATGAAGAAGGAGAAAAAAATTTCTGAGAAGATAATGAGGCTGTTGAGTGTGGGAGCCCAGAGCAGGAACTATTCTGGGGCTTGACAGAACAGGAAGGCATGTGTATAAATAAGCGTGTGTGTCTTTTTAGATCCTTTCATTCAAGAGGCATCTCCCTGGAGACTAAGGAGATGCTAGGAGTCCCCAGGGGTACTGTCAGCTCCATTTACTGAACTTGTGGAGAAAGAGTGAAATACGAGGTAAAGGAAATGTCTCCAGCCAGCTCCCAGGGAAAGGCAGGGCAGGGAGAAAGGAGTGGGGAGCTGAGAGGGACCTCTGACTGAAGAGGTTTCCACATGCGGTTCCCTGCTCACCCTCCCAAACTTACTGCACGAGTTCAGGAAGGAAAACGGTACTTTCCCATGATGTTCTCTGGCAGGACAGCTGGACGGATGCTCCCCAAACTCATGCTTTCCCCTTCCTTACTTCCGGCCAAACTCCAAGGCCCCCAGCTTCAAAGAAGGGCCATTTCTGGGACAAGTCCAGGGAGTATGGCTAGAAGGCCAACACCTTCCCTTCAGGGTCTTCACAAACTCTGTGTCCTCTCAAACACTCTCCTCCACCACCACACGCCACCCTTTTGTCTGTTCTGGCTCCTTGCCAAGGTCTGACTCCCAGAGGTTTATTTCAGACCAGGAGCCACTAGGGGCAAAGGAAGTTTGTGGGGCTGGTACGTCACACCATACATTTGCAACAGCCTTCTTGGCCACTCTTTTTTCATTGCAAATGTAAAATAACCCATCTGCAGTGTTGCTTCTGTGGTCCTATTTATATCTCCGTTTCCGGGGAAAGTGTGCTCCGTCTTGGGTGGAAAAAAAAGACCATGATAAACAAACGTTTGGAACACAGACTCTTTAAAGAATGTTGTCTCAGGACTTCCCTGGGTCTAGTGGCTAAGACTCCATGCTCCTAAAGTACGGGACGAGGGTTCCATCTCTGGTCTGGGAACTAGATCTCATTTGCTGCAACTAAAGATTCCACGTGCCACAGCTAAGATCAGATGCAGCCAAACAAATAAATGTTTAAAAAAAAAAGTGTTGTTTCAAGCCTCTGAAAATGGCACTTATTTACTACAACAAGCATTGAATGTGTACATTACGCCAGACTGGGACATAGTGTGTCTGTGCTTTTACAAACTGGGTTGTTGCTACTGGTGGGATGGCTTTAGGTTGTACATGGGCGTGGCAGCAAATGCCATCGATTTGCACAGTGAGAAAGTTATTACCACTTGAATTCTCTTTCATTCTGATTACACCAAGGAGGAGGTCTCAGTTGGGAACTACAAGATCTTTAACACTGTTCCAACACTTGTTTATCGCTAGTATTACTATTTTCACAAGTGTAGGCTCAGAGTTTTTGGCTGGTTTGTTGGTACAGACAGCAGAATTCTAATGGTGTCTCTGCAGCTGGATTGAGCCAGCAGGTATGCTTTCAGTTCAGTTTAGTTCAGTCGCTCAGTTGTGTCCAACTCTTTGTGACCCCATGAATCGCAGCACGCCAGGCCTCCCTGTCCATCACCAACTCCCAGAGTTCACTCAGACTCACGTCCATCGAGTCAGTGATGCCATCCAGCCATCTCATCCTCTGTCCTCCCCTTCTCCTCCTGCCTCCAATCCCTCCCAGCATCAGAGTCTCTTCCAATGAGTCAACTCTTCGCATCAGGTGGCCAAAGTACTGGAGTTTCAGCTTTAGCATCATTCCTTCCAAAGAAATCCCAGGGCTGATCTCCTTCAGAATGGACTGGTTGGATCTCCTTGCAGTCCAAGGGACTCTCAAGAGTCTTCTCCAACACCACAGTTCAAAAGCATCAATTCTTCGGCGCTCAGCCTTCTTCACAGTCCAACTCTCACATCCATACATGGCCACTGGAAAAACCATAGCCTTGACTAGACGAACCTTTGTTGGCAAAGTAATGTCTCTGCTTTTGAATATGCTATCTAGGTTGGTCATAACTTTTCTTCCAAGGAGTAAGCGTCTTTTAATTTCATGTCTGCAGTCACCATCTGCAGTGATTTAGAGCCCCCCAAAATAAAATCTGACACTGTTTCCACTGTTTCCCCATCTATTTCCCATGAAGTGATGGGACTGGATGCCGTGATTTTTGTTTTCTGAATGTTGAGCTTTAAGCCAACTTTTTTACTCGCCACTTTCACTTTCATCAAGAGGCTTTTGAGTTCCTCTTCACTTTCTGCCATATGGGTGGTGTCATCTGCATATCTGAGGTTATTGATATTTCTCCCGGCAATCTTGATTCCAGCTTGTGTTTCTTCCAGTCCAGCGTTTCTCATGATGTACTCTGCATAGAAGTTAAATAAACAGGGTGACAATATACAGCCTTGACGTACTCCTTTTCCTATTTGGAACCAGTCTGTTGTTCCATGTCCAGTTCTAACTGTTGCTTCCTGACGTGCATACAAATTTCTCAAGAGGCAGATCAGGTGGTCTGGTATTCCCATCTCTTTCAGAATTTTCCACAGTTTATTGTGATCCACACAGTCAAAGGCTTTGGCATAGTCAATAAAGCAGAAATAGATGTTTTTCTGGAACTCTCTTGCTTTTTCCATGATCCAGCGGATGTTGGCAATTTGATCTCTGGTTCCTCTGCCTTTTCTAAAACCAGCTTGAACATCTGGAAGTTCACGGTTCATGTATTGCTGAAGGCTGGCTTGGAGAACTTTGAGCATTACTTTACTAGCGTGTGAGATGAGTGCAATTGTGTGGTAGTTTGAGCATTCTTTGGCATCGTCTTTCTTTGGAATTGGAATGAAAACCGACCTTTTCCAGTCCTGTGGCCACTGCTGAGTTTTCCAAATTTGCTGGCATATTGAGTGCAGCACTTTCAGAGCATCATCTTTCAGGATTTGAAAGAGCTCAACTGGAATTCCATCACCTCCACTAGCTTTGCACTGTACAAAAAAAAAAAAAAAATTTTTTAAGCCAAAATTTAAAAACTCAGGAAACTTTGCCTCAAAATTCAGATTTCTAGCTTCTGTTGAATCATCAGAACACTGGGCACCAGCAGGCCCCAGATTTCCTCATGGCAGCAGCTGGTTCCCACTCCCCTTTAAACAGCACACGTACTCTCCAGTTTGCCCAGTCTCCACCACTCCCTACTAGTGTATGTGTTACTCATCTCCATTACTTTCCTAGCTCCTCTAAGCATTTGGGGCCTATTTTAGGAATTTTATGGCTGAAAAGGTAGGTTATAGTCGAATTTGAGTTCCAAGATGAGGTATTTGGTCTTCATTATATAGGAAATGAGATTCCCAGGAGGCACAGTGGTAAAGAATCCACTTGCCAATGCAGTAAAAGCAAGAAACTCGCGTTTGATCCTTGGGTCAGGAAGATCCCCTGGAGAAGGAAATGGCAACCCACTCCAGT
Organism: Bos indicus x Bos taurus; assembly: GCF_003369695.1. Taxonomy (NCBI): domain Eukaryota; kingdom Metazoa; phylum Chordata; class Mammalia; order Artiodactyla; family Bovidae; genus Bos; species Bos indicus x Bos taurus. The sequence goes on from NC_040076.1 coordinate 110,437,207, forward strand.
ATTCTTGCTTGGAGAATTCCATGGACAGAGGAGCCTGGCAGGCTACAGACCATGGGGTCGATAAGTCAGATATGAGAGCTATTAATTTCTTAGCAGGGCAGCCAAGGCTTAAAGCAACTCTTTCAAAAATTATTCTTTTATTTGAAGCTGGGAACGAGGGGAGGAGACTGGGGAGCGGGGGTAGGGGTGCTGGTGAAGAGGTGACTTCAAACCTTTTTGCCTGGGGAGATGTGAGCTGAGGCCTCTGACTGGACTGATGTGCTAGGACCTGGGTCTAGGCAGTGAAAGAAGTGGGCCTGGCCTACGTGGCTTCTAGGCTTTCATTTAAGAGCAGAGTTAGGAGCCTTGGGCAGTGCAGGAAGCTACAGCTGGACTGGAAATGCAGTGAGGTGAGGCTGATGGCTCAGAGCCTGGAGTGACTCCTTGAAGCACAGATACAAAAGGAAGGGGTCTTAAATAGGGGCCTATGAGCCAGAAAGGAACCACCAAAGAGGTCAAACTGGTTTTAGTCAGGAGACCACACGAGGGTGGGTGCTACATGAATGGAAATAGCTGAAGAGACATAAGAGGCATCTCAAAGGAAGATTCAATAGAACTGATGACTCAGAGGAAAGAAGGTCTGAAGGAGGAATGTGAAAAAGGACTCTAAGACTAACTAAATTGGGAGCCAAGGAAATAGTAATGCTAGTAACACACATTGCATAAAAAAGTGAGGAGGAGGAGGAAGAAAAAATTTAAATGAAATATGAGGCACCATCATGTCTAGTAGGCACTGGAAGGACTGGAATATATAGAGATCTAGGCTGGAAGTAAACAGTAAGGCATCATCTGCAAAGAGATAAGAGATGAAGATGGAGGAAAGGCAGAGGGAAAGGGAGGAGGGTAAGGGTGAATCTGGGGATGTATTTACTTAGGGAGTCTCGGAAATTATCAAGAGTGGTCTGAGATGGAAGAGGAGAAACCTTTAGCTCCATGCCGGTCCAGGGCATGGCCAGGGTGCTCAGTTAAGTCAAAACCTTCAAGGACCAAAGGAAATGAGAGCCAAGAAGCAGCAGCAAATCCAAAGGAAAGTATTTTCTAGAGAGATCTCCACATTCATTCATTTGACAAATATTTGAGAACCTGGCCCTTATCCAGGCCCTGAACCAACTAAGATGGGCAAAACAGAAAGCCACTCTCAGGGGGTTCACATCCTGCTGGTGCAGATGGACAGCACAGACACGTCATCACCAGTACAAAGATCCATGAAGCGGGTCAATAGATAAGAGAGTGACAGGGCATCTCCAGGAGGCTGCTCTGAGGAGGTGGCATTCTGACAAAACCATAAAGCAAGGAAGAGCATCCCAGGCTGAGGGGACAGCAAAGGGCCAGGCTGGAGTATGGCACTTGTTTGGTGTTTGTGCAAGTGGCAAGGAGGCCAGAGCAGTATCCTCGGAGGTTTGAAAGAATACAGTGACATAGTGTTGCTTCACTCTGAAAAGAACTACTCTGGAAGTCTGTCTGTGGCTCAAAGGGTAGGTTCAGGGAGAGTACAAGAGGGCACAGAGGTGGTCAGAAGGTCCCAGCAGTGGTGGAAGTGAGAGACAGTGGTTTGGAGCTGGAGGGTGGAGCCATGTGAGAGGGAGACCTGGCAGGAGCTGTGGGAGGCGAAGGGCGCAGAGGGAGGAGGGAGACTGTTGCATGCTCATGAAATCATCTACAAGCGGGGCTGTTCAGAATTTCTGCAGACACAAGGAAGACAGGATACTCTGGCCTGCATCTGGTTGGGTGTTTTTGGTTTGTTTTGCAGATTTCTGTGGAATGTCTATAGGTGTCAGGGAAAGGCGAATTCGGCGTTGTGGAAAGTCAGTTCCTTTGGGGAGGAACTTGATCTTGTGTTTCTTATGTCAGATAGGAAAATGCCAACCTCTCCACACCTCAACCGTAGGTCTAGAACGGAGAGTGGCTCACCTCAGACTAACTAGAGTTTTTAAAATAACACCTCATGAAATCTCCTCTGCAGCCCAACTCCAGCATTTCCTGGACTCTGGGTACCCCTGTGGGGTGGCCCTGTGCCCCATCTTGAGGGCCACCATTCTCCAATCCTCTCCACACAGGCAGCTTGGTCTTTCTGACTCTCCAGTCTGCAGGCTGGTCGCTAATTCAATGCTCTCAAACAACTGCTTGGATCACATCAGGTTTTTTCTCAAAAACCTTCAATTTAGCAAGTTGAAATAAATGCCTCTTCTGAATGGCCCCAGCCTATATCTGTGCCCCTGCTGCTCGTGTCAGTCGTGTCCAACTCTGTGCGACCCCATAGATGGCAGCCCAACAGGCTCCCCCATCCTTGGGATTCTCCAGACACGAACACTGGAGTGGGTTGCCATTTCCTTCTCCAATGCATGAAAGTGAAAAGTGAAAGTGAAGTCGCTCAGTCGTGTCTGACTCTCATCGACCCCATGGACTGCAGCCTACCAGGCTCCTCCATCCATGGGATTCTCCAGGCAAGAGCACTGGAGTGGGGTGCCATTGCCCTCTCCCATCTGTGCCCCACTGGTCTCCTATTTAGACCAGGATCCAGCCAAAATGTCATTGCTTGTTTTTCTCCAGGTGTGTGTGCACACACACACACAGACACACACACACATGGGCTTCCTGGGTGGCTCAGTGATAAAAAAAATCTGCCTGCCAGTGAAATAGACTAGAGCTCTATCTCTGGGTTGAGAAGATCCCCTGGAGTTGGAAATGGCAACCCACTCCAGTATTCTTGCCTGGACAATCCCATGGACAGAGGAGCTTGGCAAGTTATAGTCCATGGGGTTGCAAAAGAACTGGACACAACTGAGCAACTAAACAACACACATTCACTCACTCACACACACACACCCACACCCACACACCACCTTTTCTTACCACCATGCTTTTGCTCCTGTTCTTCCCCCAATATTGATACTTTCCCCATGCTTTACTGCCTGTAGAAGACCTACTTACCATTCCAGACCCACCTCTAATACCACACTTTCTCTGTCAAGTCTTTTGAAGGTGACCACCCTCCTTAAGATCCTTTCACAATTCACACAATTCTTATGGTGCTTGCCAGATCCTTTGGGTTGGGGTTATCTGTGTGCTCGTCTCAGCCTCTCCTCTTTCCCCATATAAGCCTGGTGGCTTAAGGACAAAAGATCCCTCTTCTTCATGTTTGTCTCCTCTGAGGTCGGTAGCACAAGGCCTTGAAAACAGTTAATAAATACTGACTTGGTTGCTTTTCAGATGAGACAAACAACAATTCTCAGAGAACTAAGAGTGGGAGGAAAGAGGCTTGTAAGCAAACACTCACCAGTGCTGGAATGTGCTGCAGGGGAATGAGGAGGGGTGGCCAATGTGGTGGATGCAGGCGTGGGGGACATCTAGTCCCAGGTGCCTGCAGTGAAGGAGGCACAGGCCTGGGGTCAGGATCACAAGGGCACCCTCCCACATGCGGCCCTGCTGTCTGGACTAGCCACCCAGGGGTCCCTAGACAGGAGAGACTCCGGGCACTCTCACTGGAGAAGGTTGGCTCTCCCACTCTAGGCTCCTGCAGTGGGCTGGGACCCTCTCAGGAGGGTTGCTTAGGTGCTCAGTCCTGTCCGACTCTTTGCGACGCCATGGACTGTAGTCTACCAGGCTCCTCTGTCCATGGAATTCTCCAGGCAAGAATACTGGGGTGGGTTGCCATTCCCTTCTCCAGGGGAACTTCCCGACCCAGGGATGGAACTTGGGTCTCCTGCTTTGCAGCCAGATTCTTTACCGACTGAGCCACCAGGGCACCATTCCACCTCTGGCTAAAAAAGGCCTCAGTCTTCCAGACCTGTGCAGATTCCCCCCTCCTTGTTTATTCTGGTTTTCTGTTTTTCACCTTGAAATTATCCCAAATCTGGGCCTTGCACCTAACCATCAAAATGGTACAAAAGAAGACCAATCCCCCAAACAGCTATTTCTGCTTTTAGAGTGGGAAACACCCTCTACTATATTACTGAATTCAGTATCTCCCCCACCCCCAACTAGGCTGCAATGCAAAATCGGTTGCACACATTTCCTGGGCCCCACCTCTGGAAATCCTGATTCAGTAGATTGCAGTGGAGGCCCAGAATGAGAATTTTAACACACCTCTGGGGCAGTTCTCACACAGCCTTGGGAATGCTGACCTGACCTCTTCTTGTCACTAACAGCACCTCCTCAACACCTCATAGGGTACCTTACTTTACTTGATCTTCCAAGAACCTGGGGGGCTGTTCTCACAGGCTCAGCCCCAGTTCTCAGAGGAAGGCAAGCCGCTCTGGGACAGGCGAGTGACTTATCTAAGTTCTCACTGTCAATGAACAGATTGAATCTGCACTCGGCTTTCTTGAGCCCCAGTCCTGCCATTTTTCACTGAAAAACAGGACCCTGAGCCCAAGCAGAAGGGGGATAGGGCTGGGTAGGAAGGACATTCCAAATCAAAGTCCACATAGTTCTGGCCCCTTGTTGCTTGAGGTCACCTGAAAGAAATGAATAGTGTATAAAAAATGCACTAACTTACCACTATGTTCACAATCTTTATCATGACAATTTAACCTTTTAAACACATTTTTCACCTTGAAACTGTTGCAATACACAAACTCAGAAAGAATAGAATAATATATTCCTGCTGCTGGTAAGTCACTTCAGTCATGTCTGACTCTGTGTGACCCCGTAGACGGCAGCCCACCAGGCTCCCCTGTCCCTGGGATTCTCCAGGCAAGAACACTGGAATAGGTTGCCATTTCCTTCTCCAATGCATGAAAGTGAAAAGTGAAAGTGAAGTCACTCAGTCGTGTCCAACCCTCAGTGACCCCATGGACTGCAGCCCACCAGGCTCCTCCACCCATGAGATTTTCCAGGCAAGAGTACTGGAGTGGGGTGCCACTGCCTTCTACCCCAAATCCAGATTCAACAATCATGATTCTGCCTTAGTTGCTCTTTCAAGCCCCTTTTATTATTTCTCTTTCTTCATTCTCTGCTGAAGTTCTTAAATATTTTAAAAACATATCCCAGACCTCATGTCATTTCTTCCCTTTGTATGCCTGGCTGCATCTCATCAGAACATCCAGGCTTTGCGTTGGGAGTGTGACTTTGCAGACAGAGCCGGCTGGGCCCCCTGTATCAGGAACACGGGCTTCAGCAAATACCGCAGATACACCCGGGTGCTGGCAGGGCGGGCTGAGTCTGGCACCACATGTGGGTTCTCAATCATCCCAGAGAGCAAACACATTCTGGGCTCGCTCCAAACCCTCTGACACATTCGAGTGTTGACTTAATCCAGTCTCAGTTTGCCAGTGGCTGCTGAGTGCTACCTTGCCCGCTTCAAGACTGTCAGAACAGGAAACTGGGAAGTAGCCTCAAGACAGCCGTTACTCAATTCCCGTTCACAGGTAGAATTGTAACTAATCCCTTTCCTCAGTGAAAGAGAGGACATCTAATCCTGCTGCCATAAATCTCCCACAATCACACCGGGAGAACTCAGTCGGAGTCTCTAGCGTACATCAGGCAGGGAAGTACAGTAATTATTTTTAGCAACTACTTGTTAAATATTTGCCAGATCGGTACTGGGGTGCCTACCAGCCACACCAAGATGACAGGTAATCTAAGGCCACCTCTGCAGCAGGCAGGCGGATGTGACAGAGGGCCCTTTTATAGTTCATTTGGTTAGGGCTCTCCGGCTACAAGCCACCAGCTGTTGCCATCAGTACAACACCTATGAAATCAGAAGCGAGAGTCATGAAACGTGGACTGCAACACATCCATCTTAGCTTCAGTCCGGAGGCTCTGCCTCAACCAAAGTCACGTGTGACTTCCCTTCCTGTGCCCAGTCGGCATCCCTCCCTCCCTGCTCACCCTCAGGAGACATCCTTAGGAAGCTGCAGAGTGTCAGGCCACTCAAATGCCTCATCGTGCATTCTGCTGACGCACCATCCACACAGGCGGCGCACAGGAACCACAACTTTGGGTTGAGTTACCCACACTTCTATTTCTGGGAGACCGCAGCATATATGTGTCCTAAAACGCTTTTGGGAAACCAGGAATAGCCAAGCTTGACACATATTTTTACAAACACCTACTAGTTTCCACTTTTAATTCTAGTCACCGATACTTGAATGCTTTGTAGCTAGAGGAGGACCTCAGTCCTGGACTCTACCTCCACCACACCTGTCCAACACCCATTGACTCACTTAATTAAATTCTTCTCTCACAAGATCACATTTCTGTTTTCATGTGGGTGAACAGGGGCGGAGACAATCAGCTCTCTAGTTATTTTTCAACTCAGAAGGGAACGGGTGTCACCTTGGAGATGCAGACCCCAAACTGAAATTAAACTGTATGTGGCATAACTTATAAATAAACGTGTCTGTCTTTATGATGCTGGAACCACCACTGCTGCAAAAGTAGATAATTCAGTTGATTTAGCTGATGGTTTTGTATAAAGGATTATTTGGGGTTGTCTCTTAAAGACAGGCAGCACCTGTTAAAGTTTCTAATCTGAATCAGAGTAGAGAATAGGGTGAGACCAAATGAGGTGCCCAGGGCACAAAATTTAAGGAGGCACTCACTCTCAGGGGTTTGCAAGTGTAGGATCCACAGTTGCACCACCCTGGGAGTGAGTGCCTCTTTAAAATTCACCCTTGGACTCTTTCTTTGCCTCACCCTAGTCTCAGCCACCACGTGGGGACTGGGGCCAGCAGGGAGCAGAAGTTAACTTGTTCAATTGCAGAGTTTCCCAGTACAAATCTGGGCAATTCCAATTCAGAACATCAGGGTGAGCTTCAGGAATCATTTAAAATAAGCTCTTTTGTGTAATACTGATATGTAGCTAGAAATACTTAGAATTAAATAGAAGGCAACAATCCTTTAAACTTAGGTGACAGTCCTTTAAATTTAACATTACCTCCAAGTATCAATATTGGATCCAATTCTGAGTTTTCTCCATGTAGATAGTACTGGGAGATCTGATTCTCTATCAGTTAGGGTAGTGTTCTGCTGCAACCATTGTAAAATCCTCCTATGGCTTAAATAAGTAGTAATTTATATTTCCCATAACTACATGGCACCCCACTCCAGTACTGTTGCCTGGAAAATCCCTATGGAGGAGCCTGGTAGGCTGCAGTCCATGGGGTCTCTAGGAGTCTGACACGACTGAACGACTTCACTTTCACTTTCCACTTTCATGCATTGGAGAAGGAAATGGCAACCCACTTCAGTGTTCTTGCCTGGAGAATCCCTTGGACGGAGAAGCCTGGTAGGCTGCAGTCCATGGGGTCACAAAGAGTCGGACACGACTGAAGTGACTTAGCAGCAAGTATGGAAGTGGGTTACTGCTGGTATTGGTTAGCAATGTACTATAACCAGGAGCAAGATCTATGAGATTCTCTTGGGCTTTCCTTGGGTTTGCTTGCCTTGCAGCCCCCCAAATGGCAGTTATAGTGCCAGGAGTCTCCTACCTTCAAGATGGCGAGGAAGGATGAAGCAGACACATACTGCCAGCCTTGTCAGTCCTCCAGCATCAAGAAAGTAAGAGCCTTCCCAGAAGCCACTTCTTCCCAGACCTCTACTAGATCTCATTGGCTGGAGCTGGGTCACATGACCAGGTGTTGTGAGTCTGGGAAATTAGGGACCAAGTTCATGGTAAACTGGCTTAGACTAGTGTTTGTCAAACTTCAGCAAGCACAGGAGTCACCTGGAGGGCTTAAAACACCACTCATCACCACCCCTGCCCCATCCCCTACCCCTCCGAGATTCTGATTCAGTCAGCCTGGGTTAGGACCTGAGGATTTTATTATTTAAAGTTCCCAAGTGATACTGGTACTGCTAATCTTAGGGAAATGCTTTGAGAACCACTGACTTGTCACCAACGGCTCCCAACCTTGGTAATGCATTAGAAACATCTGGAGAGCATTTTTAAAGGTAAAGGTTCCCCAGTCCCACCTCTAACTGTTCTAATTTGTTGGTGGGGTCCAGGCATTCCTAATGTCAAAGCTCTACAGATGATTTTAATGGTACTTAGGGATGGAAATTACTGTTCCCTGATTATGACTCCTAATCTGGTACTGCTATTCGAGGTTCCTATTAACAAGGAGGAAGGAGAGGAGAACAGGCCAGTAGCAGGTTCAGACAGGGGTTCAAAAACTTGTCCACAACTTCAAATCATTTGGAAATCTTTTCAAAATTCCAGAGTTGAGGACATACCCCAGACACTTAAATCACAATCTCTGGAGGTGGGACACAGGCATCAGTAGTTTTTGAAACTCTCCAGGTGATTCCAACGGGCAGACAAGTTTGAGAACCTCATGTTTGAGAGAAGATTACCATGAAGATGATTACATTTGAAAACAATGTAACAGATAGGTATGAAGAAAGGTTATTCAGGTTGGAAAAGAGAAACCTGAAGATTTACATAATTATAGCTTCCAAGTGTGTGAGAAAATTTCACAAAGGATGCTGTTACCCATCCTGAACTGAAGACCAGCAAGGAGGAAATAGGATTAACCTCACCAGAGGCCTTGGCTTTGATGCAAAGAAAAATTTCCTAGCTGCAAATTATTACAATGAAATGTGGTGCAGGGAGAATGGGGTTGTGCAATCTTGTCACTTAAGAGCTGTAAAAATAGTATAGATTCTCATCCTCTTGGAATGTTTCAGTGTCATTTTTTTCTGAAGGTGAAGAGGTGGATGAAATGACCTGTCTAGATTTCTTCTTTGAAAATTTTCCATTTTATTCTTCTTCTCCTCCTTCCACATCTCAACTTAGAAGACAGGCCTCCACATTAACAATTCAAAGAAACATAACCTTTGCCCACCTATCGACTTGAGTGGATAAAATATCTGACAGCTAGTAATAGGCTGAGATGCCACTGGCTCAGACTGTTTGGCTCTCTAAAATGCTATTTTGAGTTTCTAGATGACAAACATACTGCCAAATAGAGAGGGTCATCTGAATTTCATTTGAATGAGTTCTTGTGTTTGAAATATAAATGCTCAAGGATGATACTCCATCATGTCTGAGCCTTGCCATACATACACACACACACGCACACACACGACCAGAATTGCTATTTTCATGTCACACAGAAATAATATATGTGTTCAAATATAGCTACAATTAAAATATGTTTTCCTCTGTATATTAAAATGTCACAGGCTATTGTCAGGAGGACATGCCCTTGCGGGACTGGTAATGGATTCACCTTGATCGTGAAAAGCACATTAGTCACTCAGTTGTGTCCAACTCTTCCACTCCCTGGGCTGTAGCCTGCCAAGATCCTCTGTCCATGGAATTCTCCAGGCAAGAATACTGGAGTGGGTTGCCATTCCCTTCTCCAGGAGATCTTCCCGACCCAGGGATCGAACCCGGGTCTCCTACATTGCAGGCAGATTCTTTACCATCTGAGCCACCAGGGAAGCCCTGATAATACCTAACCGTGGTACCAGTAATATGTATCAGTCCAACTGCTGGGGCCTCAATTCAGAGGGAGAAATAGAATGAAACAATTGAATATGCAGTGGATCTTAGGTTAAAGGTCAAAGATTTAGAGTCTTGTTCCCAAATTTTGCTGCATGTTAGAATCACCACAGAGAGCTATGGATGTAGAAGCCAAGCATCAGTAGTCTTTGAGATTTCCAGGTGATTCCCATGTACAGCAAAGTTTGACAAATACTGCCTTCAGTTCAGTTCAGTTCAGTCCCTCAGTCGTGTCCGACTCTTTGCAACCCCATGAATCGTAGCACGCTAGGCCTCCCTGTCCATCACCAACTCCCGGAGTTCACTCAGACTCACGTCCATCGAGTCAGTGATGCCATCCAGCCATCTCATCCTCTGTTGTCCCCTTCTCCTCCTGCCCCCAATCCCTCCCAGCATCAGAGTCTTTTCCCATGAGTCAACTCTTCATATGAGGTGGCCAAAGTACTGGAGTTTCATTATGGGGTCTAAATCTCTCATAGAAAGAATTTCTCTTAGGTCTCAGGTCAAGAGTAGAGGTGGAATTAGGAAAAATGTTCTCCTTGCTGGGTATGACAGAGATTAATTATCCCAAATATTTACTCTTCCTACTTCCTCTATAATAAAAGAGTTCTAACAGTTCTCTGACTACACGACTGTTCAAAATAAAGCTCCCCTTGTAGCAGAGTGTGGCTTTACATCTAAATTCTGGCCAATTATATTAATATAATTAACTTCCACTTAACATTCCTGGACAATCCTTAAAAGAAATGCATGTATTCCTCTCCTCTTCTACCTGCTTGCCAGCTGGAATGTAAACATAGTAGATGGAGCTCCAACAGACAATTGGACAATGAGATGACTTTGGGGAAATGGAAGCCATGCATAGCAAAGAAACAAGGTAAATGAAGCCTGGTTCCCAATATGGCAGAGCTTGATGCCCACCCTAGACTGACCAGCTACCTCTGGACTTCTTAATGGATACGAAAAATAAACTTCTCACTTGTTCATGGCACTGTTTCTATTCATTGCAGCTACACTCAATTCTAACAGAGTCAGTGATTCCCAAATTTGGGGTTATATCAGAAACACTTGTAAGGCTAATGAAGCATATTGAAGGTGATGATTCTATTACCTAAGTTTGAGAACAACTATTCAGGTATCACTGGGAGGTACAGACAGGAGGTATGCGCGTGCTTTCTCAGTCATGTCTGGACTCTTTGCAACCCCAAGGACTGTAGCCTGCCAGTCTCCTCTGTCCATGAGATTCTCCAGGCAAGAATCTTGGAGTGGGTTGCCATTTCCTCCTCCAGAGGATCTTGCCAACTCAGGGATCGAACCTGTCACCTGAGGCTCCTTCATTGCAGGCAGATTCTTTACTGCTGACCCACCAGGGAAGCCTTAGAGAGGAGATATAGTGAAGGTAAAAATTTGAAAAGTAATGAGTGGTTACATTCATTTTGGAGAAGCAAACCTGCTGAATTAAATATTTAGCAGGATAGTGTGATGATTAAATATCTCATTTCAGGGAGTAAATATACCTAGACTTAAATCCTGGACTTGCCACTCATTGGCCACAAAGTCAAGCCAAGTTAACTTTTCTAAGCCAATGGGCCAGAAATGGTAGCTATTGCTGGTGGTATTGAGAGAATTAAATGAAATAATCTAAGATGGTGCTTAGTATAGTAAATGTCACTTAGTAAACCAACCAGTCCATTCTGAAGGAGATCAGCCCTGGGATTTCTTTGGAAGGAATGATGCTAAAGCTGAAACTCTGGTACTTTGGCCACCTCATGTGAAGAGTTGACTCATTGGAAAAGACTCTGATGTTGGGAGGGATTGGGGGCAGGAGGAGAAGGGGACGCCAAAGGATGAGATGGCTGGATGGCATCACTGACTCGATGGATGTGAGTCTGAGTGAACTCCGGGAGTTGTTGATGGACAGGGAGGCCTGGCGTGCTGAGATTCATGGGGTCGCAAAGAGTCGGACACGACTGAGCGACTGATCTGATCTGATCTGAAAGGTTTATTAAGTGTTGGCTGGGGAAGAAAATGAGAGTTGAATTCATGATCTGACTTTGAGTTACACTTTAATCCCTGACTATTTGGTTCCACTCTGTCCAACATGGTAGCCACTAACAACATTTGTCACCACATTTATTAGAGGATGGCTACGGTTAAAAAGGACAATAATGCTGTTGCCTTGAATGTGGAAAAATTGAAATCTGTATACATTGCTAATAGGAATATAAAATGATGTAACCATTTGGGAAAACAGTTTGGCACTTCCTCAAAATGTTAAATACAGACTTATCCCATGACCCAGCAATTCTAGGTATAATCCAAGAAGAAGAAAAAAAAATGTCCATACAAACTAGTACAGAAGTATTCACAGTACCATTATTCACAAAAGTCAAAAAGTGGAAAAAACCCAGATGTCCATCCACTGATGAATGGGCAAATGAAATATTACCTGCAATGGAATATTATTTGGCACTAAAAAGGAAGAAAGTACTGGTGCATGCTAAAGTACAGATGGACCTGAAAACATTATTCTAAGTGAAAGCAGCAGTCACAAAACCTCAAATACTATATAATTCCATTTACATGAAATGCCCAGAATAGACAAATTCATGAAGATAGAAAGTAGGTTAGTGGGTGCTGAGGGCTGGGGGTGGGGGTAATAAAGAATGACTATAATAGGTATGGGGTTTCCTTTGGGGTAACAAAATATTCTCAAATTAGGCAGTGGTGATGGTTGCACAAGTCTATGACTGTACTAAAGACCACTGGATTGTAACCTATGATGGTATGTGAATAATAATGCTGTTAAGAACAAAGAACACAAGAGACGACTCTACACATGGACATCATCAGATGGTCAATACCGAAATCAAATTGATTATATTCTGTGCAGCCAAAGATGAGAAACTCTATACAGTTAGCAAAAACAAGACCGGGAGATGACTATGGCTCAGATCATGAACTCCTTACTGCCAAATTCAGACTTAAATTGAAGAAAGTGGGGAAAACCACTAGACCATTCAGGTATGACCTAAATCAAATCCCTTATGAGTATACACTGGAAGTGAGAAATAGATTCAAGGGATTAGGTCTGATAGACAGAGTCCCTGAAGAACTATGGACGGAGGTTCATGAGATTGTACAGGAGACAGGGATCAAGACCATCCCCATGGAAAAGAAATGCAAAAAAGCAAAATGGCTGTCTGAGGAGGCCTTACAAATAGCTGTGAAAAGAAGAGAAGTGAAAAGCAAAGGAGAAAAGGAAAGATACACCCATTTGAATGCAGAGTTCCGAAGAATAGCAAGGAGAGATAAGAAAGCCTTCCTCAGTGATCAATGCAAAAGAAACAGAGGAAAACAATAGAATAGGAAAGACTAGAGATCTCTTCAAGAAAATTAGAGATACCAAGGGAACATTTCATGTTCCAGGCAAAGATGGGCACAATAAAGGACAGAAATGATATGGACCTAAAAGAAGCAGAAGATATTAAGAAGAGGTGGCAAGAATACACAGATCAGATCAGATCAGTTGCTTGGTCGTGTCCGGTTCTTTGCGACCCCATGAATCGCAGCACAGCAGGCCTCCCAGTCCATCACCAACTCCCGGAGTTCACTGAGACCCACGTCCATCGAGTCGGTGATGCCATCCAGCCATCTCATCCTCTGTCGTCCCCTTCTTCTCTTGCCCCCAATCCCTCCCAGCATCAGAGTCTTTTCCAATGAGTCAACTCTTTGCATGAGGTGGCCAAAGTACTGGAGTTTCAGAATACACGGAAGGACTATACAAAAAAGATCTTCACAACCCAGATAATCCCAATGGTGTGATCACTCAGCTAGAGCCAGACATACAGGAACGTGAAGTCAAGTTGGCCTTAGGAAGCATCACTACGAACAAAGCTAGTGGAGGTGATGGACTTCCAGTTGAGCTATTTCAAATCCTAAAAGATGATGCTGTGAAAGTGCTGCACTCAATATCCCAGCAAATTTGGAAAACTCAGCAGTGGCCACAGGACTGGAAAATGTCCATTTTTATTCAATCCCAAAGAAAGGCAATGCCAAAGAATGCTAAAACTACTGCACAATTGCACTCAACTCACCCACTAGTAAAGTAATGCTCAAAACTCTCCAAGCCAGACTTCAACAGTATGTGAACTGTGAACTTCCAGATGTTCAAGCTGGATTTAGAAAAGTCAGAGGAATCAGAGATCAAATTGCCAACATCCGCTGTATCATGGAAAAAGCCAGAGAGTTCCAGAAAAACATCTGCTTTATTGACTATGCGAAAACCTTTGACTGTGTGGATCACAACAAACTGTGGAAAATTCTGAGAGAGATGGGAATACCAGACCACCTGACCTGCTTCCTGAGAAATCTGTATGCCAGTCAGGAAGCAAAAGTTAGAACTGGACATGGAATCAGGAAAGGAGTCTATCAAGACTGTATATTGTCACCCTGCTTAACTTATATGCAGAGTACATCATGAGAAATGCTGGGCTGGATGAAGCATAATCTGGAACCAAGACTGCTGGGAGAAATATCAATAACTTGAGATATGGAGATGACACCACCTTTATGGCAGAATGTGAAGAAGAACTAAAGAGCCTCTTGATGAAAGTGAAAGAGGAGAGTGAAAAAGTTGGCTTATAGATCAACATTCAGAAAACTAAGATCATGGCATCTGGTCCCATCACTTCATGGCAAATAGATGGGGAAACAGTGGAAACAGTGACAGACTTTATGTTTTGGGGCTCCCAAATCACTGCAGATGGTGACCGCAGCCATGAAATTAAAAACACTTGTTCCTTGGAAGAAAAGCTGTGACCAACCTAGACAGCATATTAAAAAAACAGAGACATTACTTTGCCAACAAAGGTCCGTCTAGTCAAAGCTATGGTTTTATCAGTAGTCATGTATGGATGTGAGAGTTGGACTGTGAAGAAAGCTGAGCGCCAAAGAATTGATGCTTTTGAACTGTGGTGTTGGAGAAGACTCTTGAGAGTCCCTTGGACTGCAAGGAGGTCCAACCAGTCCATCCTAAGGGAAATCAATCCTGAATATTAATTGGAAGGGCTGATGCTAAAGCTGAAGCTCCAATAGTTAGGCGACCTGGTGCAAAGAGCCAACTCATTGGAAAAGACCCTGATGCTGGGAAAGATTGAAGGCAGAAGGATAAGGGGACAACAAAGGATGATATGGTCTGATGGCATCATCGACTCAATGGACATGAGTTTGAGTAAACTCCAAGAGTTGGTGATGGACAGCGAGGCCTGGCATGCTGCAGTCCATGGGGTTGTGAAGAGTCAGATACAACTAAGCAACTGAACCAAACTGAATTGAACTAAGAACTAAACATGGCATGCCCCCCAAAATATTTTTAAAAACTATCTTTGTAGGAAAATAGGTGAAATTTAAAATTCGTCAAGGCACACACTGTATAATGGAAAGAACATTGGCCAAGTGTCAAGATAGATTTTAGGTCTGCAGTCACCATTTAGCAACAGCAAGGCTTAGGGCAAGTATCTTAACTTCTATCTTCATTTATTACAGGATGAGGGTTCCATCTCAAATATTTGCTGGCAGTGATATCTTTCCTGTTGACCTGATAGACCAGCTGTTGCATCAGATTCTCAAGGGGCTTCCTGATCCAACACACAGGTGAGCTGCTGCTACTGGCTGCAGCCCTGAATTCTCTTTAAGGGAAAAATCTGATGAAATACGTGCAGGGGAGTCACAGGTTGGCAGGCCAGTGAAACATCCCTTCCTTAGCAGGAATTGCTTAGTGTGTTCCCTGCAATTCCTTCACAGAAGGAATCCCACAAAGAGAGAGAGGATCGGGTTCTCAGTTTTGTACTTGGATGCAATCTCAAAAATGACAGAATGATCTCTGTTCGTTTCCAAGGCAAACCATTCAATATCACAGTAATCCAAGTCTATGTCCCAATAAGTAACACTGAAGAAGCTGAAGTTGAATGGTTCTATGAAGACCTACAAGACCTTTTAGAACTAACACCCAAAAAAGATGTCCTTTTCATTATAGGGGACTGGAATGCAAAAGTAGGAAGTCAAGAAACACCTAGAGTAGCAGGCAAATTTGGCCTTGGAATACGGAATGAAGCAGGGCAAAGACTAATAGAGTTTTGCCAAGAAAATGCACTGGTCATAGCAAACACCCTCTTCCAACAAAACAGGAGAAGACTCTACACATGGACATCACCAGATGGTCAACACCGAAATCAGACTGATTATACTCATCAGGCAAAGATGGAGAAACTCTATACAGTCAGCAAAAACAAGACCAGGAGCTGACTGTGGCTCAGATCATGAACTCCTTATTACCAAATTCAGACTTAAATTGAAGAAAGTAGGGAAAACCACTAGATCATTCAGGTATGACCTAAATCAAATCCCTTATGATTATACAGTGGAAATGAGAAATAGACTTAAGGACCTAGATCTGATAGATAGAGTGCCTGATGAACTATGGACTGAAGTTCGTGAGATTGTACAGGAGACAGGGATCAAGACCATCCCCATGGAAAAGAAATGCAAAAAAAGCAAAATGGCTGTCTGGGGAGGCCTTACAAATAGCTGTGAAAAGAAGAGAAGCAAAAACCAAAGGAGAAAAGGAAAGATATAAGCATCTGAATGCAGAGTTCCAAAGAATAGCAAGAAGAGATAAGAAAGCCTTCTTCAGCAATCAATGCAAAGAAATAGAGGAAAACAACAGAATAAGAAAGACTAGAGATCTCTTCAAGAAAATTAGAGATACCAAGGGGACATTTCAGGCAAAGATGGGCTCAATAAAGGACAGAAATGATATGGACCTAACAGAAGCAGAAGATATTAAGAAGAGGTGGCAAGAATACACAGAAGAACTGTACAAAAAAAGATCTTCATGACCCAGATAATCACGATGGTGTGATCACTCATCTAGAGCCAGACATCTTGGAATGTGAAGTCAAGTGGGCCTTAGAAAGCACCACTACGAACAAAGCTAGTGGAGGTGATGGAATTCCAGTTGAGCTATTTCAAATTCTGAAAGATGATGCTGTGAAAGTGCTGCACTCAATATGCCAGCAAATTTGGAAAACTCAGCAGTGGCCACAGGACTGGAAAAGGTCAGTTTTCATTCCAATCCCAAAGAAAGGCAATGCCAAAGAATGCTCAAACTACTGCGCAATTGCACTCATCTCACACACTAGTAAAGTAATGCTCAAAATTCTCCAAGCCAGGCTTCAGCAATACGTGAACCATGAACTTCCTGATGTTCAAGCTGGTTTTAGAAAAGGCAGAGGAATCAGAGATCAAATTGCCAACATCCGCTGGATCATGGAAAAAGCAAGAGAGTTCCAGAAAAACATCTATTTCTGCTTTATTGACTATGCCAAAGCCTTTGACTGTGTGGATCACAATAAACTGTGGAAAATTCTGAAAGAGATGGGAATACCAGACCACCTGATCTGCCTCTTGAGAAACCTGTATGCAGGTCAGGAAGCAACAGTTAGAACTGGACATGGAACAACAGACTGGTTCCAAATAGGAAAAGGAGTTCGTCAAGGCTGTATATTGTCACCCTGCTTATTTAACTTCTACGCAGAGTACATCATGAGAAACGCTGGACTGGAAGAAGCACAAGCTGGAATCCAGATTGCTGGGAGAAATATCTATAGCCTCAGATATGCAGATGACACCACCTTTATGGCAGAAAGTGAAGAGGAACTCAAAAGCTTCTTGATGAAAGTGAAAGAGGAGAGTGAAAAAGTTGGCTTAAAGCTCAACATTCAGAAAATGAAGATCATGGCATCCGGTCCCATCACTTCATGGGAAATGGATGGGGAAACAGTGGAAACAGTGTCAGACTTTATTTTTCTGGGCTCCAAAATCACTACAGATGGTGACTGCAGCAATGAAATTAAAAGACACTTACTCCTTGGAAGGAAAGTTATGACCAACCTAGATAGCATATTCAAAAGCAGAGACATTACTTTGCCAACAAAGGTTCGTCTAGTCTAGGCTATGGTTTTTCCAGTGGTCATGTATGGATGTGAGAGTTGGACTGTGAAGAAGGCTGAGCGCTGAAGAATTGATGCTTTTGAACTGTGGTGTTTGAAAAGACTCTTGAGGGTCCCTTGGACTGCAAGGAGATCCAACCAGTCCATTCTGAAGGAGACCAGCCCTGGGATTTCTTTGGAGGGAATGATGCTGAAGCTGAAACTCCAGTAATTTGGCCACGTCATGCGAGGAGTTGACTCATTGGAAAAGACTCTGATGCTGGGAGGGATTGGGGGCAGGAGGAGAAGGGGACGCCAGAGGATGAGATGGCTGGATGGCATCACTGACTCGATGGATGTGAGTCTGAGTGAACTCCGGGAGTTGGTGATGGACAGGGAGGCCTGGCGTGCTGCAGTTCATGGGGTCGCGAAGAGTTGGACACGACTGAGCAACTAAACTGAACTTAATGTAATACATCTTTCTATTTGAACTTCACAGAGTGGGAGAGGAAAATTGAGCCTGACACACACCTTAGTTTTATTTAATTAAACAATAAGGACAATAAAATTACAAGGGACTGCTGAAGGAATTAAATCTCAACTTTTATCTGAATTACCTCAATCAAATTTGAGGCCAGAGCTTCCAAACTTTTTTGTTGAAAAGTTAGCATGAGTGTTGCCTCAAAATTTGGTTCTATTCCCTCTCTAGGCTCACTTTGTTGGTGATGTTATGCTGCTTCACTACTTTAAATATTCTTCTCTCATCTTCACAGCCTATCACAACTCCACCAGGAAATCCTGTTGACTTGACTGTCAGACTATGTTGAAGTATACTGACTTCAAAGTTAGCTTCTTTGACATCATTGTTGCCATATTGGTCCAAGCCACCATCATCTTTCTCCCCTGGATTTCTGCCATGGACTCTCAACCATTCACTTGTCTTTGCTCCACGTACTAGGCAAAACAATGCTTCACAGTGTAAATCAGGTCATGTCACAACTTTCCTTTATGTCCCCAATGGCTTCTCACAAAAGCCAAAGTCCTTACCACTGCTGCTGCTGCTAAGTCACTTCAGTCGTGTCCAACTCTGTGTGACCCCATAGACGGCAGCCCACCAGGCTCCCCCGTCCCTGGGATTCTCCAGGCAAGAACACTGGAGTGGGTTGCCATTTCCTCCTCCAATGCATGAAAGTGAAAAGTGAAAGTGAAGTTGCTCAGTCATGTCCAACTCTTAGCGACCCCATGGACTGCAGCCCACCAGGCTCCTCCATCCATGGGATTTTCCAGGCAAGAGTACTGGAGTGGGTTGCCTTTGCCTTCTCCAAAAGTCCTTACAGTGGCCACCAAAGCCCTGCGTGATCTATCCGCTTCCTCCCACCTCTTTGGCTCATTCCGCTCTCGCCGCAGGGGTCTCCTTGCTATTCCTTGAGAAGGCAGGTGGACTCACCTCACAGACTTTGGTCTGTTTCTTCTGCTGGAAAGACTTTTCTGCAAGATAAATACTGAAATACATACAACTTTGTGACCTTTGTTTAAAAATTACAAATAAAAATTAGATCCAAGTTCTTGAAGGGACAGCCCTGCAAGTTAGGGATCTGAAATTTCAGCTTCACAGTAAATCCATTTTTTTCTCAGATGTCTGCTTGACTGACTCACTCCTCTCCTTCAAAGTTTTGTTCTAATCTTACTTTCTCACTGAGGCTGACCACGACCTCACTGCGACGTGTTCCTCCACTGTCAACGTTTTCCCCACAGCATTTACTATTGTTCAATATACTATATAATCAACTTATTTATTATACTTATTGCTGCCCCCGACCTCAATAGAATGTAAGCTTCAGGACCCCCAGCCCCTAGAACAATCTTGGCATAGAGTAAGTGTAGAAAAAAATAAATTTCTGTTTCTCTAATGCTATTTTAAAAGCTACTGAAACTCCTAGACCTGGCATATTCTAGGTACTCAGTTAGCCATCATCTTGAAGAATAATTTTAAAAAGCTGTTATTAAAAAAAAAAAAGCTATCATTGGATAAACAACAAGGTCCTACTACATAGCACAAGGAACTAGATTCAATATCCTGTGATAAGCCATAATGGAAAAAATATTTAAAAATAATGTGTGTATATATATATATGCATGTAATAACTAAATAATTTTGCTATACAGTAGAAATTAACACATTTTAAGTCAACCCTAATTTTTTTAAAAAGCAACAATAACAACAAAATAGTATCACTGCTTCTATTCATCCAGTACCTGCTGCTGCTGCTGCTGCTGCTGCTAAGTCACTTCAGTCATGTCCGACTCTGTGCGACCCCATAGACAGCAGCCCACCAGGCTCCCCCGTCGCTGGGATTCTCCAGGCAAGAACACTGGAGTGGGTTGCCATTTCCTTCTCCAATGCATGGAAGTGAAAAGTGAAAGTGAAGTCGCTCGGTTGTGCCCGACTCTTAGCGAACCCATGGACTGCAGCCTACCAGGCTCCTCTGTTCATGGATTTTCCAGACAAGAGTACTGGAGTGGGGTGCCATTGCCTTCTCCTCCAGTACCTAGCATGTGCCAACCTTTTTTTTACATTCTCCTAATAGCCTGACTATTATTATTCCATTTTACAGATGGGAGAACCAAGTTTAAATACATTGCCCAGGGTCACACAACTCAGAAATAACCAACTGGAATTAAACACAGGTTAAGCCTGTGAATTTTCCCTTTTGCTGGTAACAAGTGACATTAATAATTCAGTTCCTTTCTGGCATGGCTGAACGAGACAATACAAAAAACTGCCTAAGTTTGAGATTAATGCACAACTCCAGTGAGTACTTGCTTTGAGACCCTGGTTAAGTCTTCTTAACCTCTGAGTTTCAGTTTTCTTCTCTGTAAAATGGGTCTCACAAAGCCTACTTTGAAGGATAGTTAAGAGAAGTAAAGGCTTGTATTGAGGCTTTAATCAGCATTAGTAAATATTCCCCTCAAAGGATTTGAAAGAGTTTATAATTAAATAGACATTCATAACAGCCTTTGGAGGAGCATGCGAGCCAGTTGCCATGGGGATGTCAGTGGCAGGGCCTTTCCGGAGCCCAGCACACAGGGCTGGGCTGAGAGAGTGCTGCAGGAGTGGGGCAGGGAAGCCCAGAGTTGCAAACCACAAGGCAATGAAAGAGCCTCTTTTCTGAAGTTACATTTTGTGCTTGCCTCCTACAAGCTGGCTTGTTCACATCTTTCCGTAAGACCCTGGAGTAGGTCTTTTTTTAACACTTCAGTGAACAAGTGTCACAGGATGTCTGAAGTTTCCTGGAATTGAGTCATCCCGTACAATTTCAAATATTTGAAGTGCTAAATGAAAGAAAAGCTCCAAACTCTTGTTATATTTCTGCCAAGCTGCTTTGGGAATAATGGGTGAGGAGAGCCAATCTGGCAGTGTGAGGTGTTGGGGAGGCTGAGCCAAAGGCTAGGAGGGCCCCTAGGTGAGAAGGAACTGACTAGTATCCCCGAGACTCCAACTAATTAACTCAGCTGAGAGCCCCAGGCTTGCATCATGCACCCCGGAGGGGCCCACATCTTACACAGACTGGCATAGGGCAGCACTGATTTACATTACTTATTTTCTTCTATAGATGTTTTAAATATTCCTTAAATTAACAATTTGATCTTATGAAAGATAAGTTTGCATCTGTAAAATATTATAAAAGACAAAAAACCTACAACCCTAATGTGGCAACAACTGAAAAATATGTATTTTATAAAGAATGGGTCCATGTATTTAATATATGTGACATTCTTGATTTTCTAACTTGTAAGGCAGGGTTCTGATATTGAGGAAGGTGGGGCAATAGGATAGAGTCTGGCTGTGAGTAATCACGTCCTAAAAAATAAGAGCTTAAACAAGATAGAAACTTATTTTCTTTTCATTTAAAATAAATCTAGGACTTCCCTGGTGATCCAGTCTTTAAGAATCTGCTTACCAGTGCAGGAACACATGTTCTAGTCCAGGAAGATCCCACGTGTCACAATGAGAAGCCCACGAAGCCCACTTGCTGCAACTAGAGAAAGCTTGCACAAGCAATGAAGACACCACACAGCTAAAAGTAAGTAAATAAATAAAATTTTTTCAAAGAAATTAAAGAAATCTATAGAAAGTCAGTCTAGGAGTTGCATGTTGTTCTGTGGTCACCAGGGACCAGAACTCCTTCCAACTTAGTATGTCTGTCATTCTTGGGCTGTGTTACTTGATGGCTGCTGGAGCTCCTTATTTGAAGCAATAGAAAGGAAAACTGAAGTGTCTACTGATACTTTCTACAGTTGCACCTTTTTTCTGCTCCCATCTGATTGGCCAGAACTTAGTCACATGGTCACACCCAGCTGCAAGGGAGGCTGACAAATGCAATCTATTAGCTGGATATAAGGCGACCCCGTGGTAAACACTCTGCCTGCCAATGCAGGAGACGCAAGAGACACTTGGATCCCTGAGTCAGAAAGATCCCCTGGAGTAGGAACTGGCAACCTACTCCAGTATTCTTGCCTGGAAAATTCCCTGGACAGAGGAACCTGGTAGGCTACATACAGTTCACGGGGTTGCAAAAGAGTCAGACATGACTGAGTGCACTCATGCATGCATGGTGACCAGAGAAAAATTAGGATTTGTTATAAGGAAGAGGCAGAGAAGGCAATGGCACCCCACTCCAGTACTTTTGCCTAGAAAATCCCATGGACAGAGGAGCCTAGTAGGCTGTAGTCCATGGGGTGGCTAGAGTCAGACACGACTGAGCGACTTCACTTTAACTTTTCACTTTCATGCATTGGAGAAGGAAATGGCAACCCACTCCAGTGTTCTTGCCTGGAGAATCCCAGGGATGGGGAAGCCTGGTGGGCTGCCGTCTCTGGGGTCACACAGAGTCGGACATGACTGAAGTGACTTAGCAGCAGCAGCATAAGGAAGAGGAGAACAATATTGAGAGGCTATCTGCAGTCTTCTTTCACTTCCTAACTCTAAGTTGTGATGAATAACTGGATACTTCTGGTGTTTGAATATTAGGTAAGGATGGCTACATAAATTATCACATTTAACCCTCATATAGTTAATAAAAATGCCACAGGATGGGAGTCAACAGACACTTAAAATTAAGAAACAAAGTAGGGCACAATAACAATACAAGATATGGGTTTGAATTCTGATTCTTTTTTAATTGAGTAATCTCAGCTAACCTACAGTGGTAGTGAGTAAAACCCCAGAAAAGTATTTAAAATTTTCAAAATCTTCAGCTAGTATATTTTTGTGTGAATTGTTTAGTAGCAAGTTTTTTTTTTTTTTTTAAATCCTTGGGCTGTTTTATATATATGATTTTTTTTAAAGATATTTCGTATGCTTAGGAAAAGGTGATGATTCAATTTTAAATTTGATCTATTAACAAACTGCTTTAACTCTCAAAAAGATTTTGTTTGTGAGATTTATAAATCTGTACTGTGAAATATTTGAGATGTTGGAGAGAATAAAATGTAGCAAATCATATTTCAAATGTCTAAAGGAATCTGGCTAATCATGTAGGAGGTATTGGCCATTTAAGAAATTTTCATTTATTAAATTTATGAATGAACTAAACATTAATCAAAGAATTAGTTCCATTTTATTTATTTATTTATTTATTTCCTGTTTATGTCAGAACTTTTTATTGTAAACACTGAGGCACTCTCCCAGGCAGCCCAGATGAACACAGGGTAGCACTGTCCTGGGGTAAGGCGGTCTTCCTGGCAGATAAGTCAGGCAGCCTGCCCTCTAGTTCCATTTGATTTATAAAAAGATACAGTCTAATATACAGTAGCATAAAATACAATGTAAAAGTATTCTCTGTGAATGGTGCTTAATGGTTTAAAAATGAGAACTTTCAACGTAATGAATATTAATTAAATTCCAAGTAATTAGGAGTGTTCCTTTGCACATAGAAAAGCCCTCTCTATTATTAAAAAGTCACCAGCAGTAAATGTTCATCAACAGATGAATTGATGAAAAGATGTGGTGTACACAATGGAGCATTACTTAGCCATAAAAAAGAACAAAATAATGCCATCTTGCAGCAATGTGGATGACCTAGAGATTGTAATTCTGAGTGAAGTAAGTCAGGCAAAGACAAATATTATATATCACTTACACATGGAATCTAATTTTTAAAAAAGATACAAATGAACTTATCTGCTGCTGCTAAGTCATTTCAGTCGTATCCGACTCTGTGCGACCCCATAGACGGCAGCCCACCAGGCTCCCCTGTCCCTGGGATTCTCCAGAAAAGAACACTGGAGTGGGTTGCCATTGCCTTCTCCAATGCATGAAAGTGAAAAGTGAAAGTGAAGTCATTCAGTCATGTCTGACCCTCAGCGAAACCATGGACTGCAGCCTTCCAGGCTCCTCTGTCCATGGGATTTTCCAGGCAAGAGTACTGAAGTGGAGTGCCATTGCCTTCTCCATGAACTTATCTACAAAACAGAAATAGACCCATAGACATAGAAAACAAATTTATGGTTACAAAGGAGGGATAATTTAGGAGTTTTGGATTAACATATATATACTATGATATATAAAATAAACAAGGACCTACTGTCTAGCACAGGGAACTCAATATTTTGGAATAATCTATAAGGGGAAAAAGTTTGAATAAGAGTATATATAACTGAATCACTGTGCTGTACATATGAAACACAACATTGTAAATCAACTATGATAGTGAAAGTGAAAGTCACTCAGTCCTGTCCAACTCTTTGCAACCCAGAATACTGGAGTGGGTATCGATTCCCTTCTCCAAGGGATCTTCCCAACTCAGGGATTGAACCCAGGTCTCCTGCACTACAGGTGAATTCTTTACCTGTTGAGCCACCAGGCAAGCCCAAGAATGCTGGAGTGGGTAGCCTATCCTTTCTTCAGCAGATCTTCCCAACCCAGGAATTGAACCAAGGTGTCTTGCACTGCAGGCAGATTCTTTACCAGCTGAGCTACCAGGGAAGCCTATACTTCAATCTGAAAAAAACAACCACCAGCAGGTATAATTTCCTCTATTTCACAGATGAAGAAAGTGAGGCTCAGAGTAATTAAGCAATTTGCTGTTTGTCCCACAGTGAGTCTGGAAGTTGGGATTCAAACTGAACGTTCCCATCCTATTTCAGGCAAGGCTGGGGTTCTATATCTAGGAGGGAGTGCGGGGACTTCTGGCTCCGTAGCAGCTAGGAAGCTGAAGGTCAGGTGGACTCTCTCTCTCTCTGGCTAGAACTGAGGTACCCAACTGAATGCCTTTGCAGTGTGAGTTTCCAGGATCTTCATGTGAGTGATAGAAGCAAGTGTCATCTTTGTAGTGCTTTCACATTGAAAACTCATGTATACACATAATAAAAAATCCAATAAAAATGGAGAAAGTACAAGAGTTTGTGAAAAGTAAGTCTTCTTAATTTTCCTTACTTCAGACCCCTGTTGTTCCCCTCTGCAGAGGAAACCACTGTGAATAATTTCTTGTGTGTCTTTCCATAAAAATTCCATACAAACTCATTCACAACCATGTGTGCATACTTCCCACTTTAAACTCTTCACTGTATACTCTCCTATTATTTGAGTATTTTTTATCAAGTGAGTATATTACTTTTTCAAAAACAGATAGTTTTTCCCAGATCATTCAGTTAGGTAGGAAAGGAGTTTTTAAATTCTGCTTTTGGATCACAAGACTGTTGATGGAGATTCTCTTAGCACATGTGGAATCACAGTTCTCTAAACTGCTCGCTGGCAGAAAAACAGGTGCTGTGATGGAGAAGACTGCACCTTCAAGATAGTTTATCTGTGGTTATTTGCCCTTGTCTCTCTGGAACCCAGCTCTCAGCACACAATTGAGTCAGTAATGGAGGCTCAGATACCTCTGGTTGGCTTCAGGATTCCAGAGCTTTCCGAGGCGAGTTCCTCAGTGTTCTGTTGTAACCACAGATGTACAATAACCTTGGAAATCATGAAGCCCTGTAACTAGGCTTGAAGACTAGGGAGCAGAGAAATCCCTGTTGAAGAATTAGTGGGAAAATTCTTTCAGTGATTAAGAAAGTTCAAGAAAATGGCTGTCATGAGAGAATCTTGTAAGAATTGTTGCCTGGATACTAGCAATAACCAATAAAGCCAGTGTTTTCCAGACTCTGGACAGTGTACTACCTTGATCATTTTGGCTTATATTCAAGTATGACTCTGCTATTATTTACTTATTTGTCTTACAATAAATTAATTTTTGTTTATATTTAAATTAAGCGTATTAAGCTATTGTCCACAAAGTAGCCAAAGTGTTATTTTTTAAATGTCAGGTCACATCACCTCTCTGCTCAAAATCTTCCAATAGCTCTGATTGCTTTACAGCATTCGTTGTCTACAAGGATCTGTACGTCTTGTGCCTCCCAGTGCCCTCTTGTCTCATCTTCATGCTCCATCCCAACACTTAGCTTCATCCACAGTGGCCTCCTTGCTTCTTCCCCAACACGTCAAGCTCATTTCTGACACACGGTCTTCACACTTCAAGGTGGCTCTGCCTGGAATACTCCTCTAGACATCTCCTGGTTTCACAACGTTGATACATTCTGGTCACAAACAGTTCTTTCTCAGAAATGGGGATCTCCAAATGGCACTTGCCTGTCATTATATGACTTTTACCCTGCTTTATTTTCCTTCGTAGCATTTATTATCACCAAAAATATTATATAATTGTTCATTTATTTATCACCCATCTCCACTGACTAGAATGTAAACACCAAGAAATCAGGGGTCTTAACTGTTTAGTCCACTATTGAATTCCCAGAACCTACAATGGGGCCCAAAACAGAACAAGGGCTTAATAGGCAATTGTTGAATGGATGGACGGGTAGAAAAATGGAAGTTTGGTATCTGAGGAGCAGACCCTACAAAGGAGGATTTACAAATAAATGGATGAATGGATTAGTCAATAGAGGTTATAGAGAAATCTGACCAGTCTTTTTTTTAAGTGAATATAGATACTTGTCACTATCATACAACTAAATATGGATTTAAAATATGGATCATTTAGAGGAAACAATTTTTTTAAATCCCTAAGAATATAGTTGAATTTTCTTCTGATTTTTCACTGGGAAAGAAATCTAAAAAACAGTAGAACAATAATAAATGAAAAGGTCACTTTATGTGAATTCAAAACTTAATTTCTTTAGGACATTTATTGCATTGCTGCTGCTGCTTAGTCGCTTCAGTGGTGTCCGACTTTGTGCGACCCCATAGACAGCAGCCCACCAGGCTCCCCCGTCCCTGGGATTCTCCAGGCAAGAACACTGGAGTGGGTTGCCATTGCCTTCTCCAATGCATGAAAGTGAAAAATGAAAGTGAAGTCGCTGAGTCTTGCCCAACTCTTAGTGACCCCATGGACTGCGGACCACCAGGCTCCTCCATCCATGGGATTTTCCAGGCAAGAGTACTGGAGTGGGATGCCATTGCCTTCTCCAGCATTATTTATTTGTTTTTACATTTCTCAGAGAAATCAAATTAAAATCACAATGAAATACAACTATATATCTATTACAATGACTAAAAAGCAATACTCCAAAACAAAACAAAATCCCCGAAACGGAATTCCCTGGTGATCCAGTGGCTAGGACATTATGCGCTGACTGCCAAGGGCCTGAGTTCAATCTCTGGTCAGGGAACTAAGATTCTGTAAGCCACGTGGCACAGCAAAAAAACAAAAACTACAACAAAACTGGCAATACTGAGGACAAGTGAAGATATGGAGCAAAGGAAATTTTCCTGCAGTCTTGATAGGAATACAAAATAGTACAGCCATTCTGGAAAACAGTTCGGTGGTTTTCTTATAAAGTTAAACATTCACTCACCCTATAGCCTGGTGATCCCACTTTGAAGTATTTGCCTGAGAAAAATGAAAATTTGTGTTCAAACACTTACATGTGAGTGTTTATAGTGGCTCTACTTGTTATTGACAAAATCTGGAAATAATGAAAATGTCCTTCAACTAGTATTTGGAGAAACAAAATATGGAATTCCATACATGTTGCTCAGCAATAAAAAAGGAACAAACTACTGACATACACAATAACATGAATGAATATCTCAAATGCCTTATATTAACTGAAAGAAGCCAGACTAAAAGGCTGTTCAGTTTAGTTCAGTTACTCAGTCGTGTCCAACACTTTGAGACCCCATGGACTGCAGCACACTAGGCTTCCCTGTCCATCACCACCCCCTGAAGCTTGCTCAAACTCATGTCCATTGAGTTGGAGATACCATCCAGCCATCTCATCCTCTGTCGTCCCCTTCTCCTTCTGCCTTCAATCTTTCCCAGCATCAGGGTCTTTTCCAATGAGTCAGTTCTTCGCATGAGGTGGCCAAAGTATTGGAGCTTCAGTTTCAGCATCAGTCCCTCCAATGAATATTCAGGACCGATTTCCTTTAGGATTGACTGGTTTCATCTCCTTGCAATTCAAGGGACTCTCAAGAGTCTTCTCCAACACCACAGTTTAAAAGCATCAATTCTTCGGCACTGAACTTTCTTTACGGTCCAACTCTCACATCCATACGTGACCACTGGAAAAACCATAGCGTTGACTAGACAGACCTTTGTTGGCCAAGTAATGTCTCTGCTTTTTAATATGCTGTCTAGGCTTGTCACAGCTTTTCTCCCAAAGAACAAGCATCTTTTAATTTCATGGCTTCAGTCACTATCTGCAGTGATTTTGGAGCCCAAGAAAATAAAGTCTGTCACTGCTTCCATTGTTTCCCCATCTGTTTGCCATGAAGTGATGGGACCAGATGCCATGGTATTAGTGTTTTGAATGTTGAGTTTTAAGCCAGCCTTTCACTCTCCTCTTTCACTTTCATCAAGAGGCTCTTCACTTCCTCTTCACTTTCTGCCATAAGGGTGGTGTCATATGCGCATCTGAGGTTGTTGATATTTGTCCTGGCAATCTTGATTCCAGCTTGTGCTTCCTCCAGCCAGGCATTTTGCATGATATACTCTGCATATAAGTTAAATAAGCAGGGTGACAGTATACAGCCTTGATGTATTCCTTTCCCAATTTGGAGCCAGTCTGTTGTTTCATGTCCGGTTCTAACTGTTATATTCTGTATGATTTCTTTATACAACATTCTGGAAAAGGCAAAACTATAGAGACAGAAAACAGATGAGTGGTTGCCATGGGTTAGAGGCTGGAGAAGTGTGGAGATGGGTTCACTACAAAAGGACATGGAGATTGCAGGGAAGGAATGGAGAAGCAGATGTAGACAATGGACTTGTGGACACAGCAGGGGAAGGAGAGGGTGGGAAGAACTGAGAAAGTAGCATTGACATATATTCACTATCATGTGTAAAACAGCTAGCGGTGAGAAGCTGCTAGGCAACACATGGAGCCCAGCCTGGCCGTCTGTGAGAACCCAGAGTGATGGGAAGGAGAGGGAGGGGAGGCTCAAGAGGAAAGGATATACAGATAATTATGACTGATTCACATTTTTGTATCACAGAGTCCAACACAACATTGTAAAGCAATTTTCCTCCAATTAAAATTTTTTTAAAAATTTTTAAAAAGGATGTGGGGACATTTTCTGGAGATGATGGAAATAATCTATAAACTGAGTGTGCTTCTGGTTACCCAACTTCATGTGTTTGTAAAAATTCAAAAAGTTTATACTAAAAAGGGGGAATTTTACAATATGTAAAATATACCATAATAAATCTGATTTTTTTTTAAAAAAAGGAAACATATAGAACATAAGCAAACTGGAAAATGCTTTTTAAAAAGTGTGACAAGAGCTTCCCTGGTGGCTCAGTGGTAGAGAATCCGTCCGCTAATGCAAGAGACCCAGGTTCAATCCCTGGTCTGGGAAGACCCCACATGCCAAGGAGTAGCTAAGCCCGTTCGCCAGAGTACTGAGCCTGCACTCTAGAGCCTGGAGTCACAGCTACCGAGCCCACGTGCTGCAACTCCTGAAGTTCGTGCACCCCAGAGCTCATGCTTTACAACAAGAGAAACCACTGCAATGAGAAGCCCATGCACTGCAGCTACAGAAAGCCCGCAAGGCAAAGTCCCAGCAAAATAAAAATAAATGAATAAAATTTTTTTAAAAGTGTGAAAAAGTAAGTATGTTGTTAATAAAATTGATGAGAAACACTAGTCGCTAAATAACAAAGGAAAAAAATGTCCATTCTAACTAGTAATCTACTAATTGAAATTAAAGCAGATTGAAATACCATTTCCCACATTTATTCTCTTCCTCCATTGCCTTTTTTTAAAGGTTAATACAGAATATGGGCAACAGTGGAGGGATACATATGCTCACACAATTCTGGTGAGAGTGTAAATTGATTCAAATTTTCTTGGGAAGTAGTCTGGCAGATCAATATCAAGAGATTAAGAAGTGTTCACAATTTTCATTACAGTAATTTTACTCCTGAGAATCTGCCCTAAGGAAATAAATCAAGGTGTGAGAATATTTTTATGTATAAAGATGATTGGGACAAATTATTTATAGTAGCAAAAAGTTTGGAACCATTTAAGTGTCTACATTAAGATAATGCTCAAAAAATTGTATAAAAATGATTATTCATATGAAGAAATAGAATAAGGTAGCCATTTAAAATGATGTTTAAGAAGAATTAATAACAGAAAAAGTACTTTTGAAATAATGTAAAGAATGTAGAATAGGGCTTCCCTAGTGGCACAGTGAATGGGAATCTGCCTGCCAGTCCAGGAAGATCCTACATGCTGTGGAGCAACTAAGCCTGCACACCCCAACTACTGAGCCTGTTCTCTCGAGCCCGGGAGCTGCAACTACTGAAATCCACACCCCCTAGAGCCTGTGCTCCACAAGAGAAGTCACTTCAAAGAGAAGCCTATGTACCTCAAGAAAGAGTAGCCCCTTCTTGCTACAACTGGAGAAAAGCCCATGCAGCAAAAAAGACCCAGCCCAGCCAAAAATAAATAAATAAACAAAACTATTTTTTTAAGGCCTAAAGAATTAAAAAAAAAAAAAGGATGTAGAATAGCATAAAAAGTATAATCTCAATTGTGTAATAAAAGTATAACATTTTAAAAAGCAGAGACATTACTTCACCAACAAAGGTCCGTCTAGTCAAGGCTATGGTTTTTCCAGTGGTCATGTATGGATGTGAAAGTTGGACTGTAAAGAAGGCTGAGCGCCAAAGAATTGATGCTTTTAAACTGTGGTGTTGGTGAAGACTCTTGAGAGCCCCCTGGACTGCAAGGAGATCCAACCAGTCCATTCTAAAGGAGATCAGTCCTGGGTGTTCATTGGAAGGACTGATGCTGAAGCTGAAACTCCAATACTTTGGCTACCTCATGCAAAGAGTTGACTCATTGGAAAAGACCCTGATGTTGGGAGGGATTGGGGGCAGGAGGAGAAGGGGACGACAGAGGATGAGATGGCTGGATGGCATCACTGACTCGATGGACGTGAGTCTGAGTGAACTCCGGGGGTTGGTGATGGACAGAGAGGCCTGGCATGCTGTGATTCATGAGGTCGCAAAGAGTCGGACACGACTGAGCGACTGAACTGAACTGATCCATACATAACAGAGCTCAAGAAGTTAATTTGCTATCATGTTGATCTTAGTTATCTGGAGTAGCTGATTTCATTTTCCACCTTACTGGCTTCTGATTTTTGTTTAAAATACCCAAAAAATGTTTTTGTGGAGAAACATTCTAAGTTAAGTGGCCTCAGCAGACATCCCAAACTTGGATTCCAGATGACTGGTGTCACTGTTTCACAGAAGCTTGAAAATTTACTATATTTGTAGGTTTTGCTTCTAAAAACCATAAACCATAACATTCTGAAATAAAATACAATAATATTTGGGATATATTAGAAGTTTTCTTAGAAATTAAATTATGGCCCATTTACACTTCTGCAGTTGGAGTTTAAATTATTATTTTATTTTTGGTTGCATCTTGATGCTTGTGGGATCTTTGTTCCCTGACTAGGGATTGAACTCAGGCACTGGGCAGTGAGAGCTTGGTGTCCTAACCATTGGACTGCAGGGGAATTCCCAGAGTTCAAAATTTTGAATGTGAGACTCAAGACTCTCTAAGCTTTCACTGTCCAATATGGTAGCCGCTAGTTCACACGTGGCACTTGAACTGTGGCCAGAATTAACTGGGAGGTTCTGAAAGTGTAAAATACATACCACATTTTGAAGACTTCAGATGAAAAGAAGAATATGAAATATATTGTTAATAATTTTTTACATTGATACACATTGAAATGCCACATTGTATATATAGGTTAAATGAAACATACTATTAAAATTAATTTCACCTGTTTCTTTTTACTTTTTCAATGTGGTTACCAGAAAATGTTAAGTATATAGCTTGAATTACATTTCTATTGGGAAGAGCAGTTATAAAATTTGTTCTCAGTCTAGCCTTTGAACCTCATTTCCTCCCCCATGTTTGCACAGGAATAAACAATGTAGACCCCTCTTTCTTTCCTATAAGGTAAACTGCTATTTTATTGGGCACTTTTTCCTGCTGTTTACTCAGGCTTCAGTGACTTTCTCCATTTTAATTCACATCTAAATCCTGTTCATCCTTAGGCACAACTTAAATGCTGCCATACCAATGAGGCTTTCTGCATTAAATTGGGATCCTATTCAGCGGCAAACAATGGAAACCAGCTAGATACCTCTGTCAGCTAGGTGTTTTTCTTTCTTCTGTATCCAGAGGTTGGCCATCCAGGATTGATTGGTGGAGTAGCTCCATGACACCACCAACCTATAGGAGCTTTCTGCTTTTCATTCTACCATAACCTTGGCATAGGGCTTTTCTATTCATGATCACTTTATAGTCACAAGATGGCTGCTCCACCTCCAGCCATAAATCTGCATTCTAGGTAGGAAGAAATGTAAGAAGGAAAAGTAACGAGGAGGAGGGAGGCATCTATAATAGGAAAGTAGACTTTTCAAAAAATCTTCAGTAGACTTTGACTTGTTTCTCATCGGCCTTGTATTGTGTCAAACAAAAACCCAGTTTGCAAGAGAGCAGAGAATTTTAGTTCTTTTGATTTTTGCTGTCATCACCGCTCTTGCTGTTGGCTTTAGTTTTGATTTTTTCTTTCTTTCTTTTTTTGCTGTACAGATTGCTACAAGGACATATCAGTAGAAAAAAGGCAATTCTAATAATGCCTGCCCACATCCTTGATTTTAGTGGTCAAAATTTATTTCCCTGGATGGTGCTGGATACACACTGAAATTTTTGTCTATTTTTGCTTCCCCCTTCCTGAGGGATTTTGTTTCTCCCATAAACAATTTTCCTTCAGGCAAAGAATGCAATCGTTTATCACATTTTTGATTTTCTTAATTACCTTCGCATTCCAGTCTTGCCTCTGGGAACTTTTTATTCATTGTGCACGATGCCTAGAGCCTCAGAGCTTTTCAGGGCCCTGAATATTTTAAACCTGAAAAAAATGTGTTGACTTCTAAATTCACAAAGAAACGGTGATATCAAAACTCATTAAATATTTAGTTAAGTGCCTCTGAAATATATAGTTATACTCATACATTAATTGTTAAATTTAGTATTCACAAAAATGTTATTATGTTTGAAATATATTTGTAGATTATGGGCTCACTTTCCTGAGTATGCATACTGATTACACAGAAATCATAGCCAACTAGAAATTAAACAATTTACTCTGAGCTTTAGAGGACATTACAGTAGTCTCCTCACATCCTTTCCAGCCAGATAATCACTCCAAGCCTTTTGCAGGACTTGTAATTCTGAGTGAGTGATTGAGTTGGGAATGGAGAGCTCTAAGCCATTCAGGCCAATGAAATGTGAGTAGAACAGTACTGGCCTTCTCTCCCTGCTTCTTCCAGGTGTGAATAAGTAAGGGTTTTGCCCCTGTTGCTGCGGGCAGCTATCTATCTGGCCACCATAAAGAGACCTAGGCCTAGGACAAAGCTCACTCTTGTGGTGGGTGGAAGAAAGAAAGAAGAAATGAGCTAGGCCCTTAAAAACATGGTGACTCCGCTAAATCAATAGCTCTGAAGTCTCTAGCCTTCTTCTGGACTTCCAGGGGTGTTTGCTTGTAAAGCTCAATGTTCTCTGTAATGCCAATCTCCTTAAAAATAAATGACATATTTAAGGTTTAGGAACCATGCAGATCTCAGAATATCATCATCTAGTTTCTAATCTGAAGGACATTGAGGCTCATGGATTCAAGTCACTTTCTCATAGGTTTCTGTATAGGTTTCTCGTATGTTGCTGTATTCGTTTGCTAGGGCTGCCATAATAAACCACCACAGACTGGGTGGCATACATAGCAGAAGCTTATCACAGTTCTAGAGGCTGGAAGTTCACTGCAGGTGCAGGCAGTTTGGGCTGTTTTGAAGCCAGCCTGTTTCCCTGTCTTGCAGACAGCCAGCTTGTCGCTGTGTCTTCACACGGCCTTTCCTCTGCTCACATCCCACTAGGGTCTCTCTGTGTGTCCACAGAGAGGGGCTCACCAAAGAGCTTCACTTAATGTCCTCTTTAATGTTCCTATATCCAAATACAGTCACATTCTGAGGTACTAGGGGTGAATAGGTGTGTGAGGGCAAATAATTCAGTCCCTAATGGTTACACTGTACTGTCTTTCCTCGATGCCAGAGGTCAGACTGGGACCCATGCTCCCTAACTCCCAGATGTGCTTTCTGATCACAGTGAAAGGAATATCCAGTTTCTGTGTATGAAACATTTTAGAAGGAATCAAAGTAGCATTTAGAAAGGCATGGAGGTGCAGTTCAGCAGCAAAAAACCTGCAACGAATGTGGAGGCTCCAAAAATACAGTCTGATCTGTCAGTTCTAGAACCCAGTTATACAGAGGGGGGCGTTTTGTTTTTATGATCCAAAAAAATGGAACATTTTCATACCATCCAATAATAGAGGATTGTTTGGCATATTCATCCACTTGGAATACTATGCAGCCTTAAAAATTATGAAGTAGGTATACATGGAGTCCTTGGGCCTAGAAAAGAAAACAACAGTCTCAAAGGCCCTTGCTGAATCATCTAACTTCAGGGAAAACAAAACCGAACTTTAAGTCCCGCCCTGATGCTCTGGGCCAGTTGCATCTACCTGTGACTTATCACTCCTGCCCAAAACCTCCCACCCCCTGTTCAACTACAAATGCCATCTCAACTAAAGATTACCCAAAACGTCCTGCCTGACTAACGTTTCCCATATCGTTTCCACAAACCTCCCGTTAAATATGAAGCCTCCCTGATCCCTCTTGTGCTCAGCCTGGTCGTTAGGCCGACTGTTGCCCCTCCTCGCCTGAATAAAGGTAACCTACCTCGGTTGAGGTTGTCTCTCCTTTTTTTCTGCCTCGGCCCAAACTATACCTTACAATACATATTTCTAAACATGAAAAGAGAAGCATGATTCGATTTCTTAAAATTTATGAAGATCAGGACTCCCCCTGGAGGTCCAGTGGTTAAGATTCCAAGCTTCCACTGCAGAGGGTATGGGTTTGATCACTGGTTGGAGAACTAAGAGCCTGTATGCCATGAGGTACAGACAGCCAAAAAAAAAAAAAAAACAACAACAACAGCCTTATAAAGATCACATAACTATATGATCTGTTCTGGTCTTAAAATATACATATATGTATATGTGTAATTCCTGGCACTATTCACATTAGTGTAGTATTGGATACTTGGATTATGGAAAACAGTTTTCTCTTTGATATTTTTTTACTGAAAAACCTTTAAATAAATCTGTATATTAACAACTATGAAAGGTCTCTGTATCTACCAGTCAAATGTGGGGACCTTTTTTTTGGCTGATTAAGCTGGCAGCAGTGAGCCGCAAAGCAGATAAACTTTGGCACAAAAAACTGCAAACCAGCAGCTGCTCTAAGAGCTCTGTCTCCATTTGACACAGAAGTCTTATTTCAAGAGAAATTATTTCTGCTTTTTCTTAGGGATTTGGCACCCTGCCTTCCCTCTCTATAAAGGAGGGAAAGGTCTTTAATTTTCCACTTCCACCTTTTCCAGTTGCCGTGGGGAGCAGAGCCCACCCTCCTGTCATCCATTTTGGAGGCAGTTGTAAGAGCAAGGAGAGCCCAGCCCTAGAACTGACTCATGCATGGTGCCGAGCTAAGACAACCACGCATGGAGCCTGCAGAACTACTCAGCGCGCACACACCAGCCTGGTTGGCTTCCTCTTCCATATGCCAGTGAAACGTTAGACCCCAGCAGCCAGTCATTTGGGTTGTTGGGAAATCTCTCTTCTTCTTGTCTGCTCCCCACCCTGAGCATGTACCTTTGCCTCTGGCAATAGCCTGATAGTTATCACATGATTAGCACATGAGCATCACAGTATACTGAGCATTTCACCCATGCCATCCTTTCCGGAGAAGGAGCAGTGAAGGGGCAGAGGGCAGCTGAATTTTAAGCACCTGACAGGGACAGGTATTCAGAGAAGGGCCCCGTACTCGGCTTAGAATTGTTTCAAGACCATTTTCCGCTAACTTTTGCCTCCTGGTGTTTTCCTCTTGGCAAGCTGGGGCTAGAAAGTGAATCATTACATCCCCAGTGTGGTGAAGAGTGGTACCTGCATGGATCTGAGGTTTAATCAGCCCTCCTGATCCCTCTCTGAGTCTTTGTCCTTGAGTCACCAGCACCAACCAGGGGAGAGGTGGCGAGGTGCCAGGAGGCGATGACCCACCTAAGAATGAGTGTAACTTGGAAACTAGACAGGAAAGCTGCTGGCTGTTATGCATTTTTTACCCATTGCTTTAGGATAAGCAGGAGCCCTCAAAAGTACAAACATGTAGCTATTTTTTTTTCTTGGACCTTGGGAAACCCCATGATAAAATAGAGTAAGCAATAAAAACTTTCTCTGAAGCACTAATAAGCTTAATGTTAATTGCATTAGTATTCCTGGAGGAAGATGCTGTTTGATTTTCAGTGTTGCCATTTTTGCTTACAGAGAAGTGAGATAAATGGAGGCAGTGGCACAGATTAAGTAAATTCTTGTGTGGGAAAAGTCTGAGTTCTCATATGCTTTTAGTTATTTAGTCTCTTGATTATATCAACTAATACGTAGCATCTTGTTTTCATAAGTGGACAATGTTATACTTTATTTCTATTAGCAACTAGGAATTATAATATAGATGCCAGATCAGTAGTATAGAAAATAAACACAGATTTGCCCTAAGGCAAATTTAATTTTTTTTAGTTGAGAAAAGATTGCTTGAAATATAATCAAATGAATGGAAGCCATTGCTATATGATTCTAATGGATATAGAATCTTTATAGGAAAATAACTCTGTCATCATCTACAGCGAACACTTTTTAAATTTCCAGTCTCCTAACTAGGGTGAGGAACTTCACAGAAAGAAGATCATGTAATTAACACAAATTTGTTGAATGACAGTTCTGTTCAGGATACTCTCTGAGCACCTCCTACTCACCCAAAGGGATGTTGTTGTTCAGTCGCTAAGTTGTGTCCAACTCTTTGCCACCCCATGGACCGCAGCATGCCAGGCTCCCATGTCCTTCACTATCTCCTGGAGTTTGCTCAGACTCAAGTCCATTGAATCAGTGATGCTATCTAACCATCTCATCCTCTGCTATCCCCTTCTCCTTTGCCTTCAATCTCTCTCAGCATCAGGGTCTTTTCCAATGAGTTGGCTCTTCACATCAGGTGGCCAAAGTATTGGCGCTTCAGCTTCACCATCAGTCCTTCCAGTGAATATTCAGGATTGATTTCCTTTAGGATTCAATGGTTTGACCTCCTTGCTGTCCAAGGGGCTCTCAAGAATCTTCTCACACAACACAATTCAAAAGCATCAATTCTTTGGCGCTTAGCCTTCTTTATGGTCCAACTCTCACATCCATACATGACTACTGGAAAAACCATAGCTTTGACTATACAGACCTTTGTTGGCAAAGTGATGTCTCTGCTTTTTAATACACTGTCTAGGATGGTCATAGTACAAGATGGCCAAACATAACATACCTGACACTGGACAGATGAGATGGACAGCAGGTTATTAGTCGCATATAGTCTGTGGAAGGACATCACACACCATGTAGGTTCATTTAGAAGCTGAGTAAGCCAGCAGGGGCAGTGGGAGGCAGGCTTCATATTAACCAGAGGGTAGAGTGACCCCTGGTTCCTGTGGGAGGATGTGATTGGCTTGTTTGAATAGCTTCATGGCTGACAGGGAAATAATATCCATTAGGTTGAGGACCAGGAAGGACAAAGCTGGTCAGACAAATAGAGAACTAGCCAAGTCGGGTGCCTTTCCTACCTGGTTGGGGGAGGGGGGTTGTATCTGTCAAAAGCAGGGGAACTTATGGTTTGGCCTCTAGGGCCCCAGGGGGCTCAGAGATGTCAAGGCAGCATTTGAAATTTTAGATTTTACGCCATAGATACAAAAGAAGAATAAGACATGGTTCCTGACTGCAAAGAACTTGAATTCTCCAGGCTGGAGCAGGAGTGGGGAATGTGGGTGTGTGAGTGTCAAACTGTTGTAAATGGTTCTGACTGTAAGCACAGGAGGACTTCTGAGTAAATCTAGGAAATATGGTACAGTAACTGGGGCGGGTAGACTTTGTTGAAAACATGGAGCTTGGGAACTTTCCTGGTGGTTCAGTGGTTAAGATTCCTGACTCCCAGTGCAGAGGGCCTGGGTTTGATCCTTAGTCAGGGAACTAGATCCCACATGCTGCAACTAAGACCTGGCACAGCCAAATAAATAAATAAAAATATTTTTTAAAAAGCATGGAATTTGTCTAGAACTTCAAAGATTGGTAAAATGCATGGTTAGAGGGGGGGCATTTCAGAGGAATGAGAAAGAACATTCTGGCTTATGTTGGGAGAACATTTGAGTCACACATGTGACATACACTTACTGAGGGACTGCTTGGGGGACAGACAGCCCAGAGGATAGAGTAAAAAAGAAGTTCTAATGACAATGTGGGCCTTGCCTATTGGGCTGTCTGGTCTGAGTTGGGTGTGAGCCATGGGGTACTGGAGCCCAGGAAGTCAAGAGTCTGCCACTCCCTGAGGGTCTTGAATGTAGACTTTGGATACACGCTCCAAAGAGGTAAAACAACCCCAGAAATTCCATAATGGGGAAAAAAAAAAAAAGTGTTCAATAGGCAACTGTTGCAAATACTTAAAATATGCCAGATGTTCTCTTTCTTTTTTTGGAGGGGCCATGCTGAGCAGCATGCGGGATTTAAGTTCCCTGACCAAGGATCAAACTTGCGCCACTTACATTGGAAGGGTGGAGTCTTAACCACTGGGTAGCCAGGGAAGTCTCAAAATATGCCACAACTTCAGTACCCTTTTCAGCATTTATTTTGTGATGTACCAGTACTCTGAAAAACATGGAAGCAGGCATGGTGTCCCTTGAACTCAGAAGGCCCTGCCAGCGAGACCACTCCCGGTGACCACAGCCTGCCGAGGCCCAGCTGGCTCTTTAGGACCCATCTCTGCACTCCCTCCTCTTGGGTCGTGCTGGGCATTCCCACCTCAGGGTCCCCGGAGAACTCTGGGCCTGTTCTCTCTTGTGGAGCAGTGGGTACTTAATGCTCCAGCCAACTGAGCTACCCAGTCTGTACAGACTGCACTGAGACAGAAGCCTCTAAATTACTGAACGGAGCACTGTGTTCTTCCCAGGACAGGGCAGTCATTTCAAATACACGTCTAGGGGGGAAAAAGTCACACAGACAGAAGTGCAGACAATGAAAAAATCTGGCCAGTACGAGTGTGTACCCTCTAAGATACTTATCAGAGACTCATTTCTTCTCATGTACTTGGCAACCAAGCACATAGATGCATACTAACATGTCCTCGGGTTTGCTCTAATTTTATATCCTAAACATCCCCTGAGAGAAAGAGAGAGGGGTGTTCTTTGGCCCCAAGAAATTCAAAGGATCTTAACTTCCTCTTCCTGAATAAATATGTGCTATGTAATTATTTATCTGTGGTACGCCAAATATCTTAGCTGGGAAGATAGAAAGAGAAAGAAACCTTGCAACATCTTTAAGATCAACAATGACAACAACAGAAAAGTTAAAACATGAGAGAAAGAAGAGAAAAACCTTTCCTGGATACAATTATCCCAATTGGCAGCAGTGAAGTCTAAAAGCTATAATATAAAATAGCTCAAAAGCTCATGGCAAGAAATGAACTTGTCCCAGCATAAATGACTGCAGAGATGAGCCCAAGGAGTTCCAGCGCAACCAAATTAATGGTTTGTTTTGAGGGGTGGGAAGGTGGGGAGGAATTTGTGCAAACATCACATTAGCCATTCTGAGAACTGTTTGCAGATTTTTAAGACAACTGTAACTACTTTCACAGTGACCCTATGGGTGATGATGTTCTCAGATCTGGACATCAGGAAATCTTTAAGTAGGTACTAGATCAGTCAGAAGGAAGCCACAGTGACCTTAAACACGATTATGAGTTCAGTTGACACCTTAGCAGGAAAACAAAATATCCAAAGTCTGTTAAAGACTCACTAAAGCATATAATGTCCTGGAACAGGGAATCATTGTACTGCACATTCTTGCAGGAGGTGTAACATTTCAGTTGTGTTCTTTCAGATGAGATTATTTGGGAAACGAGTGTATAAGAATCAGAAGACTGAGATAAATGCCCACTTTAATCTTGAAAAAATGCTGATTTCATCTTTAAACTGTGGTTTTCTTTGGAAGCCTGAGTTGTTTTTGAACCACAATACATGCTTCAAATCGATCAGAGGGGCTTTCACGTGAATCTTGGGGAGATAGAAATGTGAGATTAAAGGATACTAGACTCTGGAGTCATGTGGTAATTGCTAAAACGCTGAGGCCCTGGGTCTATTAGTGCTGCATTTCTGTCCGTGACTGACCTAGTGAGCTTCTGAGCCACTCCTCTAGATGCAGGAAGTACTATGGTTTCTGTCTACTCTCACACTCTAAAACTGTATTATCCGGGGACTTTCCTGGTCCAGTGGCTAAAACTTCAAACTCCCAATGCAGGGGGCCCAGGTTTGATCCCTGGTCAGGGAACCAGATCCCACACACCACACCTAAAGATCTCTAAGACCTGGCACAGTCAAATAATACATTTTTTAAATGTATTTGCTTATCTGAAATCTAAGATAGCTACACAAAAGAGGAAAGAGTAATCACACAAAGAAATGCACATGACTTCATTTTGAGAGTGCCGGAAGGTTCGTTTGTAAAGCATATGTGCACACACACACATACACAAATTCATTTTTTTTTTAATTTTTGTGAAATGCATTTGTTTTAAATCCAAATATTTTATTTACTTAATGGCCTATAAGTGGTTACTTTAGTGTATCTGATGAAAAATACAGACTATACCTGGAAAAGCTTCCATCAGAAGAGAGCCCAGATTACTGACATAGCATTACCCCCAATGTATATGTATTTAAAACACATAAACAGATAAACGTCAAACAGTTTTTGTTAAAAATATTTATTTAAATAAGTAGAAAGAGCTCTAAACAAAGGACCTGCAGCTATGATTCAGATACATTAAAAACTCATCTATGTTCAATTCAGTTATTCAAAATGTTTATCTTTAAGTCGGTAGTATTTCATTTTAATATGGAAAATGTTTTAAATTTTGACAGCATGCCTGAGAATGTGCAAATGATCTACAATCCCCATGGAGATGACCTGGTGACCCCTGCATTTTATTTAGGTCAGTGTGGCCAGCAGGGCCAGCTTCTTCCTCCTCTATGCAAATGCTGCAAAGAGAAGAAGAAAACTGCAACTAGACAGGAGCTGGGGGTGGGGAAGGGGGGGAAGCTGGGCAAGACTGGGAGCCAGGAAGGCCTGTCTGGGGGAGCCCAAAGGCTTTTGGAGCCTGTGGTGGTGCATGCAGCCACAGACAAACTGTTTTAACACTGTCCCAGGGTCTGGGGGAGGTGGGGGAGGAGGGCATCCACGTGGCTGCAGTCTCCTCCCCTAACTGCATGGGTGGGTGCTTGTAGCACCCAAGGTATGCACTCAGTCTAAGAGGGTAGAGATATTAACTCGAGTTTGCTTAGATGAGGACTATTTATGTTATCTCATCTCCTGGCTTTCTGCTTGGCCCCTTCTCCAGGCGTCTTCTCTGCAGAACGGTGAGATTTCAATCCTCCCATCTAATCATGTGGCTCCTGCCGGAGACCATGAACTGACTGCATGGCGAACCCCTTAGCTTGACATTCGAGCCCTGTTGTGAGCTAGTCCCTGCCTTTGGCTCTGTCTGCAGAACTCTTCATGCATTTGCAGCTGCCCAATCTTCTGCAAATGTACTTTTCATTTCCTTCTATTTAATTTTTAAAAAAGATTTATTTATTTGGCCGCTCCAGGTCTTAGCTGTGGGAGGCTGGATCTAGTTCCCTGACTAGGGATTGAACCCTGGTTCCCTGCATTGGAAGCTCAGAGTCTTAGCCCCTGGACTACAAGGGAAGTTCCACATTTCCTTTTATTTTTTTTATTGAAGTACAATTTGTGTATGGGCTTCCCAGGTGGCTCAGTGGTAGAGAATCCACCTGCCAGTGTAGGATACACAGGTTGGATCCCTGGTCTGGGAAGATCCTCTGGAGGAGGAAATGGCAACCCACTTCAGTATTCTTGCCTGGGAAAACCCCGTGTACAGAGGAGCCTGGTGGGCTACAGTTCAAGGGGTCACAAAGAATCTGTCTTGACTTAGCAACTGGACAACAACAAAATAACTTGCATAAAGTTTACTCATTACAAGTGTACAGCCTTAGGATATTTACACCTGTCTGTATCCATAGGTAACCACACCCAGATCAAGACATACAATTTTCTCCCCACTTGAAGTTTCTCTCGTCCCCTTATCTGCCTATATACACCCTATCCAGCACCTCAGGTTTTGCCTGTTTTTAAACTTACTATGAATAAAATGATACAATGTGTATTAGTTTTTGCTTGTCTTCTTTCAGCAGAACTGCTTGGGAAATTCAACCATGTTGTACATATATTTAGTTCATTTTCCCCCTAGTACTCCATGGTATTTATAGATAATAATTTTTCTTCCTTCTTTTATTGCTTCTTCGTATTTCTCTGTTGGCACTTAGCATAGTGGAAGGTTTTAAGGAAAAGCTTCACAGAAACCTAGGCACTGCCTCGGAGGTGGTTTCCTGAAGCCTCAGGGGGATTCAGTCCTGGTGAAGAGTCTGACTTGAGCCACACTGTGAGCTGAGACAGAGGGACCCAGAGCACCCATGTCCTAAGGACTCAGAAAGTCAGCACCCATTCATTTATTCAGAGTGAGAAATATAACCGTCATATAGTCAGGTAAAGACACTTCATATATTTTTTAAATGGTTCTGTAATATTTATGTAGCCTTTCTTCCAAGAAACTATGAATATATTTAAATAATGAGCTGCCACAACATCCTGGGAAATAGACTGTTGGAATTTACAAATGAAGAATCTGGGACAGATGGAATAACTAAGGCTACCCAGGGCAAACTGAGGGGAAAATAACAAGGGACAAATGCATCAGCTTTAACCATACCTCTCTGCTTTGTTTTTCCTTAATCTCAGGAGGAGGGGCTGCAAGCGGTTTAAGCTTCAGTCTCTGGCCAGAGGTGGTGGGTTCAAATTTCTGCTCTGTTCCCACTTCCATGACCTTGGGCAAGTCACACTGCTTCTCAGTCGTGTCACTGGAAGGATGGGATGATAACAGGAGTTCAGTGAGCTGACAGACAGAGGCAGAGTGATGTGAACAATGCTGGATGGAATGTAGCAAGCAATTTAAAAATGTTAAAAATGACAGCTATGATGATTGTCTTGGTTTCCATAAATTGTCACTTTCCTCATTCTCAGAAAATTAGATCACATTTAGGCATTACTAACTACTAAGGCCTCAGCTTGAAGTCATGATAACCGAATCATCATTTTTAAATTCCTAAGGGAGAGGTATTTGTGGAGAAGACTCAGTACTGGCAATACTCAACAGATTCTTTTGATGGCAGCTGGAAGGAGATTGGGCTTCCCTGGTGGTTCAGTGGTGAAAATCCGCCTGCCAATGCAGGAGATTTGAGTTTGATCCCTGGGTTGGGAAAATCCCCTGGAGAAGGGAACAGCAACCCACTCCAGTATTCTCACCTGGAAAATCCCATGGACAGAGGAACCTGGCAAGCTACAGTCCATGGGATTGCAAAGAGTCGGACACTACTGAGCAACTAAACAACAAAAAGGAGATGAGAGGGAAAGACCCAACATTAGTCAAAGCATCTGAAGAGATAAAAATTTCGTAAACAAATATCCCCAGGTGACTACAATGTTTCAAATAAATATATTGTGTTAGAGAAACTGGTTTGTGTATCTGTTATTTTTGCTTTTTTGAATACTGTTCTAGAAAGGCAGGGAATCTGAAGCATTATTAAGCTGAGGCCTTTTCTGGGATGTTGCTAAGCAAAGTTCACAATCCAGGGCTACTAATTAAAATTAATTCTGCTTATTGTGCATAAATTAGGTCCTAATGAGGTGAGAAACTGCAGTAAAAATAATGAAAGAATGAAAATACCTCCTTTGAATAAAAACAAAACCAGGGAGGCTTTATATTCTCAATTCTATCTTGCTTCTCTGCAGCCTGCATTTGGATTAAAAACAAAATAAAACAAAAACAGCTCTGAGAACAGGGAGATGGAAAATCAAAACAAAATCTTTCATGTAATTAGCTTATACAATTCCAGGTAGGGCAAATAGAACTCCTGTGAATGGTAGAGAACAAAGTCTTTGCAGGCAATGAAAGGGAAGCCACTCAGGGACTTTTAGTTCAAGACCAGTCCCAAAGTAAAAGATAAGCGCATGGGAAAGGATCCGATTCCAAGCCAGAATGATATGAATATGTCAAAA
Organism: Bos indicus x Bos taurus; assembly: GCF_003369695.1. Classification (NCBI taxonomy): domain Eukaryota; kingdom Metazoa; phylum Chordata; class Mammalia; order Artiodactyla; family Bovidae; genus Bos; species Bos indicus x Bos taurus. Next base: position 110,481,581 of record NC_040076.1, read on the forward strand.
GAACCCAATTTCGTTGCAATCATGTACACACATCGTCCGTCCAAAGGTTACTCCTAAATAATAACTTGTATTGATGAATACAAGTTAAATACAAGTGTTTAAGTTCCACACTTTTAATGAAAATTATTTCTGAGTAGGCAGCAAGAGTAACAAAGAAAGAAATATTGAGTGAGAGAGAGATGCAGGAAGTCAATATCTCCATGTACAGAATTTCCAAAAACATGAAAGTCCCAGTGGGACTTTCTGGAAAAGGCAAATTCCAGGTTGCTTATTCTTGGTACATGTGTGCTAAGTTGCTTCAGTCATGTCCCACTGTTTTCGACCCTATGAACTGTAGCCTGGGTTCCTCTGTCTATGGGATTGGTCAGGCAAGAATACTGGAGTGGGTTGCCATGCCCTTCTCCAGGGGATCTTCCCAACCCAGGAATTGAACCCGAGTCTCTTACATCTCCTGCATTGGCAGGTGGATTCTTCACCCCTAGTACCAGCTGGGAAGCCCCTCAATTCATGGTAAGATTTGTGTTAAATACGAGTGGATGGGGAATTGAGTTTCCTGGAACTGGAGATCACAATCTGGTGACCCTTAACTGAAATCTGTCTGCAAACCATTTTTGATGATCTACACTGATTTTAAAAATATTTTTGAAATCCAGCTGTCACAAAAGAAGACGTCACATTCTTTTTTTTTTTTAAATAAAATTGCAAGTTCTGGATTCTCTCACAAATTCTGAGGTTCTGGCAACACTGGGCCAGTGTTCTTGCCTACCAACAGCTGGCAATAGCTGTGTGGCATCTTGCACTCCTCTTTTAGCTGCCAGGCTCTGCAGGCTTTTGAGGTTTCACCCTTACCAAGGGTATTTATGCCGGTAGAGGTATCTGAGGGGTGAAGAACAGTAGGACCTTTGGAAAATCTTTTTCAGGCAAAATACATCTGTTTGAAAGCAAACAGATGGGAGTATTGTGGGATCTCTTGGGGGACCTTAATGGATAGGTCTTTGCTCTACCTGAAAGATGGTACCAGTCCCTTCTCAGGTCACTATCAGGGTATAAAGATTTGAATAACAACCTTCAGATTGAATTTCTCAGGACAGTTTCCTTCGTTGAGTCCCCAGTTTAGCAAAATACGTGTCACAAATTGTGCCTAATAAATGTTTATTGAATGAATAAAAGTTCAGATGACTGTAATGTTCTCCACTCTCTAAATTGAGCATAGGAAGGTATTTGCTTTTTTTTTCTTAAAAAAAAAAAAAAAAGTAGTTCAGGTCTCTGGGTGTCTTCTCTCCCTCACCATACAGGAAAATCTCCATTTCTTCTATGGGCCCTTATGATCCTCAGGAAGTTCACCTCCTACTAACCAGCAAACCAGACACCAGCAAACTGGACCACCTCTAGAATCCCTTCCAGCTCTTAAAATGAGCCTAACAAGAAATGAGCCGAGAGTATACCAACTGATGACCAGCTGTGCTACGGGGAGGAACACGGGGCATTTGTCACTTGCTTATCTGGGCAATATAGCATTGAAATCAGGACACACCCGGCTTCCACAAACTCAATGAATAATTCTTGTGTCAACCAGCTGCTTTCATTTTGTTAAAAGGAAACTGGTTTTCAGTGTTCCAATGTACTTGGCCGGATTTTCCACAGGATAATGATGAGCAAATGCTGGTTGTTTATAAACCTTGCTTATAAATCAGGAAGTCCAAACTCAGAAAGCCTACAGAGCCAGGCAGGTAGTGGACATGAATGAACGTTGCTTGTACCATCAAAAGGGACAGCCACTCTCCCTCATTACAAGTTGCCATTCTTAAGCTGCTAAGTCGTGTCCGACTCTTTTGCACCCCTGCGGACTGTAATCCACCAGGCTCCTCTGTCCATGGGATTCTCCAGGCAAGAATACTGGAGTGGGTTACCATTTCCTTCTCCAGGGGATGTTCCTGACCCAGAAATTGAACCCACATCTTCTGCACTGACAGATTCTTTCCCTCTGAGCCACCAGGGAAAGTACCCGAAGCTAATGTAGGAATTTGGGTCCAGTGTTGCTGGATCTTCTGATTTTTTTAAGTGAAACCAGGTATCTGACTTATACAGACAGTTCCAAATTAAACAACAGCAACAAAAACAGACCCAACTGAGCAGGCCATATTGAGTCCTAAACTCTCAGGTTTTTGAAGTCTGATGTTTAGGCAGGTAGCAGGTAACTTCCTGGGTGAAGGCTTTCCTGCACCTTGGTGGCCTGTGCAGAGCAATAAAAAAATCTCCTCTCCTCCCCATCCTCAGCTACAAAGGGCCCTGCTAGGACCCTCTGAAAAGAAACCTAAGTTTTATTTTTTTCTTGGATTTTTTTCTTAATGAGGCACTTTGGAACCTTTACAAAAAAGAACCATACAAATGAGAAGTAGTTAACTCACAAAGCACCCATGTGGGAATGAATTAGTAGTATCAGCCAGAGACAAGAACACAACTCCTCTGCCAGCAGCTGAAACTGTGGTGCACATGAATGTCTGTATCTGTACGCGCGTGTGTGTGTGTGTGTGTGTGTGTGTGTTTACAATAGGTGATTAACGCTGAATACTTATTTTAAGAATGCTTTTTTCTTTTTTTATTCCCAAATCTGGTTTTAGTCGTTTTCCTCCTTTACCAAATAACCTTGGGATGGAAATGCATCCCTTGCCCAGATCGGTTTTGTTTTGAATGTGGGGAAGGAAATAGGCAAACTTTTCAGACTTTGATCCCTGGACCGATTACTTTCTGACTCACAATGAGGCCAGAGAGAGGACATGTGAATAGAACAGATGCTGAGAATCTGCACTGTCCCAAGCCTCAGCAGTGGAGTGGGCTCCTCTAGCTAGATTTTATGGTAGTGATGAAACTAAAACACTACCATCACGTCCATTCTGGCTGTGTGTCTCACTTTGTGCAGAAAAAAAAAGTTGTGACTAAAAGCCACTTTTTATTTTTAAAGTTTCATTTGTAAAGTGGAGATATTAATCACTACCTTGTAGGATTTTTGTCGATAAGTTTAACATCTATAAAACACCTAGAAGAGTACCTGGTGTATAGTAGAAATGAAAAGATGGTGGATGGTATTGCTATTGCTTGCTTGCTTGCTAAGTCGCTTCAGTCGTGTCTGACTCTGTGTGACCCCATGGTTGGCAGCCCACCAGGCTTCCACGTCCCTGGGATTCTCCAGGCAAGAATACTGGAGTGGGTTGCCATTTCCTTCTCCAATGCATGAAAGTGAAAAGTGAAAGGGAAGCCGCTCAGTCGTGTCCCACTCCTCGCAACCCCATGGACTGAAGCCCACCAGGCTCCTCCGTCCATGGGATTTTCCAGGTACTGGAGTGGGGTGCCATTGCTTTCTCCGATTATTGCTAGTTTTTTGTATGCTTTGTGACCTTGCTGCTCTGCGTGTGGCCTGGGATCCCCAGGGTCCACATCATCTGGGTGCTTGTTAGAAACACGGGATCTCGGTTCCTCCTGCAAACCTCCTGGCTTAGTCTGTTTGGGCTGCTGTATCAAATTACCCCAGACAGGATGGGTTAAACACCAGATACTTATTTCTCACAGTTCTGGAGGCAGCAAGTCAGAGAGCAGGGTGCCAGCTTGGTCAGGTTCCAGATGCATGCCCACTTCCCTGTTTACAGAGAGTGGTCTCCTTGCTGGGACCTCACATGGTGGGAAGAGAATGAGCTGGCTTTCTGGGCTCTTCTTATCAAAGCACTAATCTCACGAGGGCCCCACCCTCATCAGCTAATAACCTCTTACAAGGCTTCACCTCCAAATACCATCACCCTGGGGATAAGTTTTCAACATATGAACTCTGGGAGATGCAGACATTCAGTCCATAACACCTATTTGAATCAAAAGCTGAATTTTAGCAAGACTGCAGGTGAGCCATGTTCCAGTCAAGCTGGAGAAAGCTTAGCTTTATGAAGTATTGTTGTAGTTTGGTTGCTAAGTCAAGTCCGACTCTTTTGCAACCCCATGGGCTGTAGCCCACCAGGTTCCTCTGCCCATGGGACTTCCCAACCCAAGAGTATTGGAGTGGGTTGCCATTTCCATCTCCAGGGGATCTTCCCAACCCAGGTATTAAACCCAAATCTTCTACATTGGGAGGAAGATTCTTTGCACTTTTTATATTTTAAATATCCTTAAATAATGTCCTGAAATTTGAATTCTTTCGTACCACCTACACAGTGTTTGCTATATCCATGTTCCGTCTGCACCATTATTTATTATACTTAATACATAATTTGAATAGTCCTAATTTTTTAAAAAAGATTTTAGCTTGTTCCTGAATAATAATATAAAAGATTCAAAGCCTAGTTATATTTATTTCTAATATACTTTGAGATAAATAATTAGCTATTAAGTTAAAAAAAAAGTCCTCACGTACCAGTAAAAGCCTGAGTGTGTCCAGGGTATGCACACCGTCTTTCAAGCAACATTTCCCCTGGGCAGAGGGTGTCACTGTTTATAAGAAAGCTGTGCTCAGTGATTTAATAAAGTGAAAGCTTTTTTTTTCCCCCATAGATCTGAATAGAAAAACTCCCTGGTTTTTCTATTTTATCAGTTCAAACTGAGGCTGCATAAAATGACAGAAAAGATTTTACCAGTTTGATAGACCACTTTGTAGTATGTATCTGGGTCACATTCCTTTCTCTCTTGTTTCTTAACTTCCATCAATATCTATTCAGTAGCCACTACATGCCAGGCCTAGTGCTTGGCATGAAAGACACAATTCAGGAAAGCAGAGTTCCTTCTCGAGGGCCCTGCCGTCTGGTAGGTTGTGATGAGTGTGGTAGAAAGTGACAAATGTTTTGGTAGAGTAATGCTCAGGACATCATGGAGGCACAAGCAGAGCACCTGACCCACCCATGGGGTCTAAGCAGTTTCCTGGCAAGAAGTAGAGTCTTAGCACAAACACAAAAGGCTTGCCAAGGTGTAGAAGGGAGGACAGGCTTAAAAGGGGACACTCCATGGGCAGAGCTGCAGACCAAGAAACAACAAAGTAAACCTCCCAGAGTCTCAGTTTCTTCATTTGTGATGTGAAACAGGAAAAAAGATAGTTACCTCATTAGACCACTTAGAACGAAAGCACTAACGTAAGTGTTCATCTGTGAGAATTATGTGTCAGCACTTTCAGGGATCTGTGTACAGAGAAGGAGGCAGTACCAAATAATAGCTATCATTCCACAACAGTTATACACCCAAGAGAAGTGAAAATATGTGTCTACATAAAGATTTGCCCACAAGTATTTATAGCATCATTATTCATATTAGCTGAAAAGTGGAAACAACCCTAATGCCCATCAACTAATGAATGGGTAAATAAAATATGATATATCTATACAATGCAACACTTTTTGGCAATAAAAAGAAATGAAGTATTGATACCTGATACAGAATGTATGAACCTGAAAACATCATGCTGAGTGAAAGAAGCCAGAAATAAAAGGTCACATAATATATAACTCCATTTACATGAAATGTCCAGGAGAGGCAATGCTGGGCAATGCTGCTGCTGCTGCAAAGTCGCTTCAGTCGTGTCCGACTCTGTGCCACCCCGTAGACGGCAGCCCACCAGGCTTCCCCGTCCCTGGGATTCTCCAGGCAAGAACACTGGAGTGGGTTGCCATTTCCTTCTCCAATGCATGAAAGTGAAAAGTCAAAGTGAAGTTGCTCAGTCATGTCCGACTCTAGCGACCCCGTGGACTGCAGCCTACCAGGCTCCTCTGTCCATGGGATTTTCTAGGCAAAAGTACTGGAGTGGGGTGCCATAGGTGTATTCAATAGATTCTTATAAATCTAGAAAGACAGAGTAGACTGACTGGTAGTTGCCTATAGCTGGAAGTAGGATGAGTGTGGTAAGTGTCTGCTAATGGGTACTGTGTTTCTTTTTGGGGTGTAGAAGTGTTAAGATCGATTGTGGTGATAGTCATACAACTCTCTGAACATACCAGAAACCACTGAGTTGTACACCTTTTTTTTTTTTTTTTTTCCTTTTCTCTTTTGGCTACACCATACAGCATGCAGGATCTTAAGTTCTCCAATCAGGGATTGAACACATGGCCACTGAAGTAGAAGCATGGAGTCTTAACCACTGGACCACCAGGGAAGACCCTGAACTGTACACTTTAAATTGTAGTATGTGAATGATCTTAAGCTATCATTTTAATTACTAACACTCTCATAGCATAATCTAGGCAGGGTTCTAAGTGTTGTATACTGTTTATGTTAACTATTTGTTACCTTACCCAGTGAGTTAGGGACCATGATGGTCCCCAGAGGTGACTGTCCCACAGCCAGTAAGTGGAAGAGCTGCAATATGAACCCAGGATGACTGGCTCTGGCAGATATGCACTTAACTTCCACTCTACACTGTCCCAGCTTGGGAATCATCAAAAGATTTCATTTTAGACTTAAACCTCTGAGTTCTGATCTTGGCCCTGTTGCTTACCAGCCAAGCGATCCTGGACAAGTGACTGAAGTTAGTTTTTGCATATGTTAAATGGAGATGATAATATTGCATACCTCACAGGGCTGGTATTTAGTATAAGGACTATCTGTAGCAAGCCATTATTAACTGCAAGGTCCTTCTTTTTTGCAGTATTGTCACTGGTTTAAGACCGAAATGCAGCCCACAAATTGAAGCAGCAGGCAGCCTAACACTGTGGAGACTTGGAGAGTCGGCTTATTATTTGTGCAAGTATAGAATTTTCCACATAGAAATGGCCTGGTGAACTAGAGGTCTGGCATTCTAACTTTTACATATGTAACTTAAAATTAAAGGTTTAAATGACAATAAAAATACTTGCCACATGCATGAAGCATTTGAACTGTTAAGGATTTGCTTTTTATTGCATGAAAATAAGCAGAAGTGTGGGAAGGAAAGAAATGTGTCACTTCCCCAGCACTGACCTGCAAGGGCAGAGTGACCTTACAGGAGAAGAAAAACGCCAGTAATTTCCAAAATAATCTAATTTTAAATTTCTGGATTTTTCATTTCATCTTGTGGAGACGTACTTATTCTTGGAAGGAAAAATAAAAACCCCAACAACATTAGCAACAAATGAAGTTATATAAGTGTTGCTGGCAAATATACACTGCCCAGCACTACAGAGCTCATTTGCAAAGCCAGGAAGCAAATCAAAGTCCACCGTGGTTCTCTCAGTGCCCAGGATGTTTCTTTGAGCACAGTTTGTGACCAGAATTTTTTTTTTATTCAGGAGGTGGCACAGTTTGCTGTGGTGTGATTCAGTCTCCTCTTTTATCGCCTATAACTTTCCTTCTAACACTCAACGGACCAGCTCCCCCCGCAGATTTCCACCCTGGGGAAAATGGACCAGCTGTGCAGGTCATCTTTGACTCCTCTTTACTCTTCCATGTCTGCTCTATGGGTCCATTTGGCAGGCCTCCTCCAAAATACATCATGAATCTTTTCACTTCTAACTCCTTTGCCACTACTAATCTAAGCTACCGACACCTCCTACTGGGGCTAGGTAATTATCTTCTAAATGTTCTGCCTCCACTGCGCTCCCTAGAATCACTCCTCCACAGAAAAACCAGAGAGGTATTTTATTTTATTATATTTATTTTTGGGGCCTCATGGGGTGGCTGGTGGGATCTTAGTTCCCCCATCAGAGATTGAAACTGTGCCCTTGGCAATGAAAACATCAAGTCCTACACTGGAAGTCCTAAGAGAGATATTTTAAAGCAGGACATTGGGTCAATGTCCTGCTTTAAATCTATCAAAACTCAGAATCCAAATTGACAGTTGGAATATGAAAACATATTCAATATCGTTAATCATCAGGGGAAGTAAAATTAAACCTACAGTGAAAGACTAATACACACCTGCCAGAATGACTAGAATTTTAAAAATTAAAAAGACTGACAATACCAAATATTGTTGAGGATGTAGAGGATGTGGAGGAACTAGGACTCTAGACACTGCTAGTGGAAGGAAAAATTGTTTGGTGATCTCTAAGGAAGCTAAATATATGCTTACCTACTGCTAAGTCACTTCAGTCGTGTCCGACTCTGTGCGACCCCATAGATGGCAGCCCACCAGACTCCCCCGTTCCTGGGATTCTCCAGGCAAGAACACTGGAGTGGGTTGCCATTTCCTTCTCCAATGCATAAAAGTGAAAAGTGAAAGTGAAGTCGCTCAGTCGTGTCCGACTCTTCCCAACCCCATGGACTGCAGCCTACCAGGCTCCTCTACCCATGGATTTTCCAGGCAAGAGTACTGGAGTAGGGTGCCATTGCCTTCTCCATGCTTACCTATTGACCTGGCAATTCCCCCCCTAGGTGTGTATGTATTGGTATATGTGTATGTGTGTGTGTATATATATATATATATATATATATATACACACACATCAAGGATTAATAAGTACATATGGCCACAATTGCACTCATCTCATATGCTAGTAAAGTAATGCTCAAAATTCTCCAAGCCAGCCTTCAGCAATATGTGAACCATGAACTTCCTGATGTTCCAGCTGGTTTTAGAAAAGGCAGAGGAACCAGAGATCAAATTGCCAACATCCGCTGGATCATGGAAAAAGCAAGAGAGTTCCAGAAAAACATCTATTTCTGCTTTATTGACTATGCCAAAGCCTTTGACTGTATGGATCACAATAAACTGTGGAAATTCTGAAAGAGATGGGAATGCAAGACCACCTGATCTGCCTCTTGAGAAATTTGTATGCAGGTCAGGAAGCAACAGTTAGAACTGGACGTGGAACAACAGACTGGTTCCAAATAGGAAAAGGAGTACATCAAGGCTGTATATTGTTACCCTGTTTATTTAACTTCTATGCAGAGTACATCATGAGAAACGCTGGACTGGAAGAAACGCAAGCTGGAATCAAGATTGCCGGGAGAAATATCAGTAACCTCAGATATGCAGGTGACACCACCCTATGGCAGAAAGTGAAGAGGAACTCAAAAGCCTCTTGATGAAAGTGAAAGTGGAGAGTGAAACAGTTGGCTTAAAGCTCAACATTCAGAAAACGAAGATCATGGCATCCGGTCCCATCACTTCATGGGAAATAGATGGGGAAACAGTGGAAACAGTGTCAGACTTTATTTTCTTGGGCTCCAAAATCACTGCAGATGGTGACTGCAGCCATGAAATTAAAAGATGCTTACTCCTTGGAAGGAAAGTTATGACCAACCTAGATAGCATATTCAAAAGCAGAGACATTACTTTGCCAACAAATGTTCGTCTAGTCAAAGCTATGGTTTTTCCTGTGGTCATGTATGGATGTGAGAGTTGGACTGTGAAGAGGGCTGAGCGCCGAAGAATTGATGCTTTTGAACTGTGGTGTTGGAGAAGACTCTTGAGAGTCCCTTGAACTGCAAGGAGATCCAAGCAGTCCATTCTGAAGGAGATCAGCCCTGGGATTTCTTTGGAAGGAATGATGCTGAAGCTGAAACTCCAGTACTTTGGCCACCTCATGTGAAGAGTTGACTCATTGGAAAAGACTCTGATGCTGGGAGGGATTGGGGACAAGAGGAGAAGGGGACACCAGAGGATGAGATGGCTGGATGGCATCACTGACTCGATGGACGTGAGTCTGAGTGAACTCTGGGAGTTGGTGATGGACAGGGAGGCCTGGCGTGCTGCAATTCATGGGGTCGCAAAGAGTCGGACACGACTGAGCAACTGATCTGATCTGATGGCCACTAAAGGATGTTCAAGAATTCAACAGGGAATTCTCTGGTGGTTCAGTGGTTAGGGTTTGGTGCTTTCACTGTACCGAGGGTTTGATCCCTGGTTGGGAAACTAAGATCCCACAAGCCCACATGATGTAGCAAAAAGAAAAAGAAAAAAAAATTCTAGCAGCTTCATCTCTAATAGACATCATCTCTAATAAAACTCAGCAACAATCTAAATGTCCATCAACAGTACAATAGATAAAACATGATGTATTTATATAACAACGTGCCACAAGTAATATTAAAGTGTAGACTCCTGGCTCATGCAACTCTCTCAGATGACTCTCTCAGAAAGAGTCATCCATAAAAGGAGAGTCTCCATAAATGGAGACTGACAAAGGTTTGGGACTTCTCTGGTGGTCCAGTGGTTAGGTCTCTGCACTTCCACCTTAAGGGGCACAGGTTCCAAAGGATCGTGCATGCCATGGAGTATGACCAAAAAAAAAAGTTTGTACTGTATAATTTGATTGATAAGAAGTTCAAAAATAGGAGAAACTAGGACTTCCCTGGAGATCCTGTGGCTAAGATTCAGAGCTACCAATGCAGGGGGCCTAAATTCGATCGATCCCTGGTCAGGGAACTAGATCCCACTTGACACAACTGAAGATCCCATATGCCATAATTAAGACCCAACACAGACAAATAAATAGATTAAAAAAAAAAAAAGTAGAAAGCTAAGCTGCTGTGATAGAAGGCCAGTTGGTGGTCACTCGGTCTTTACCTTTGCTGGGGACTGGGCTGGAGGGACGGATAGATGGAGAAGTGGTGTGAAGCTAGCATCTGAGGTCTGGCAATGTTCTATATCTTTAGCTGGGTGGTTGTTTCATGAGTTGTATGTGTTGTCATCAAGTTGTACATTCTGTGCACCTTACGACATATATTTTACTTCAATTTGAAAGAGTCAATAGCACCCAATGCACTTACAGTGGAAGCTACATGCAATGTCACAGGCTAGCTCCTGCCCTCTCTCCTCACCTCATCCTTCAGGCCCCTTATTCTTCATGCTTCTCCACACCTGCTTTCTCGTTTCCCCTCAAACATGCTGCTTTATACCCGCTACTCCATTTTATTTTCTTCAAAGTCTCTATAGCATTTGAAATTATTTTATTTGACTACTTATACCCTGCCTTCCTCTCCTAGCAGATCAGCTACATGATGGTGGGGTCATTGTCTGCTTTACTAAAGCTTTAGCCCCAGTACTTACAATAGGGTGATTATCAGACTCAGGTATTTGTGGTATGCATCATGACATGGTCTTCAAATATCTGTAGAAAGTTACATTTTTGAGTATTCACAGTATCTTGATATTCTTAATATTTCAGATGGAAGATAGCTACTGTGGCCATTTTGCAAGTATCCTATATGACTAATGTATTCATTCCTTTCCTCTATAAATATTAATGAAATGCTCATTACAAGCAAAGTTGACTTAGCTAGTATCATGTGGTGATACAATGAGGGACAAGAGAGGGAGAGTAAAAAATACAGAAGACAGGAGCTGGAATTGAGGGATTATGTCTTAAAGTTGGAAGAATGTCACTGCTTCATGTGAGACTGAAGTGGTGTGGGTGGGGATATAGATGAATTTATTGGTAAGGAAGTAGAAAATTTTGAGAGTTCTTACTTAATGCCTTCTATTTCCTCTGAAGTTGGAAGCAACGTCATGTGCTGAAATAGAGAAGGGTAGGAGGAAGCTTAAGACACTGCAGTGGCTTTACATTCTTCCTTGCCCAGGGCACATGATCTTCAGTGTATCAGCACCTGCCCTGCCTCTCCCAGGGTGAAGGCTGCAGGATGGTGCCATGGTAAAGTAGGCAGGGAGGGAGCTATGGGTCTTCATACAATATAGCTGAAATGGAAAGTCAACAATGGAGGTGAAAGGCTGTGAGCCAGGAGGCAGGGGGAGATCCGTTCAATGGCTTTTGTAACATCTAGATCAAGATGGCAGAATGATCACACAGAGAAACTTCTTTCTTCTTCCAAGCACAGATAAAAACATTTTGAGAAATACAGACAATGATTTAAAAAAAATGGGGCTTTGGGGAAAGTGGTTAAGTCAGGAGGAAAATTACATTGTTCTAAATGTCTTGTCCAGGAGGAGGTTGGAGATATGGATTAGCTATTGACTTTGTTAGGGAAATATAAATTTAAGTTTGTTAAAACCACTAAGCAAAAACAAACAAACAAACAAAAAAACCCACTAAGCAATTAGAAATAGGATGTGTAACTTCCAAGCTTGTTGAATAAAAAGGAAAGAAATTAGGAAAACTTGACAATCCAAAAGAACAGAAAGGAAAAAAGAACAGTCTTTAATGACTTCCCTGGTGGTCCAGTGGTTAAGAATTCGCCTGCCAGTGCAGGGGATATGGGTTCGATCGCTGGTCTCGGAAGATTCCACATGCTGCGGGGAAACTAAGCCCAGGCACCACAACTACTGAGCCCGAAATCTGCAACTACTGAAGCTTGCATGCCTAGAGCCTGTGCTGCACAATGAGAAAACCCACTGCAATGAGAAGCCCACACACTGCAACGAAGACCCAGCACAGCAAAAAGTAAATAAATGAATTTTTAAAAAAGAAAGTCTTTATAAAATAGAAACTATAAAATGTCAAAGATAAGTTGATTACTAATCACAATGAAAAATATTTTAACTCACCTATAAAAAGATGGGACTCTTAGACTGGCTTTTTAAAAAAAATCCAGTTATCCATATGACTTACAAGTTATATACCTCAAAAAAGAATTATACAGAAAGATTTCAAGTAAAGGAATGGGAAAAAGATACATCCGGAAATCAGTACCCCAAAGAAGACTGGCTTAGCAATACTAATATCAGATAAAGTGGATGTTAAATTTAAAGTATTTCTGGGAACAAAGATCTCATACAGATTATGAAACTATTCACCAAGGTAGTATAAAAACCATAAATCTTTATGTCCTTAACAACACAGTTTTTATGGAAGATAGTGAAAACTGGCTCATTCAATACTACTTCAACCCTCTGCTTATTGTGCTAAAGAACACATTTCCCAGCTTCCCTTCTCTCTGTGACCAGGCTTCTGCCAACCAGAAATTTGGAAGGCGAAAGAAAATACTTAGTGGTCACAGTGTCCTTCAGGCAGGAGGGTGTTGGAGGGATTTGGTTCTTCAGCCTTGTTGGAACGGTTCGAAAATCCTGGCTTTACCATTGGCGGGGCCAAGTGTCAGGCAGCGACTGGCTGTGGCGTTTCTATAGGATGTTGGATATTTTTCCTGGCCATGCTACTCACAGGCTGGGTAACACCCAAGCTTGGCTCCCCAGCCTGGCTGAAATTCTGTAAGCTACCTCGTGCTGCTGCTGCTGCTGCTGCTAAGTCACTTCAGTCATGTCTGATTCTGTGCGACCCCATAGACGGCAGCCCACCAGGCTCCCCTGTCCCTGGGATTCTCCAGACAAGAACACTGGAGTGGGTTGCCATTTCCTTCTCCAATGCATGAAAGTGAAAAGTGAAAGTGAAGTCGCTCAGTCGTGTCCGACTCTTAGCGACCCCATGGACTACAGCCTACCAGGCTCCTCCGTGCATGGGATTCTCCAGGCAAGAGTACTGGAGTGGGGTGCCATCGCCTCCTCAAGCTACCTTGTATCCTGTAATAAATACCTTTCTGCTTAAACTGGCTGGATGTCATCCATATACCATCCTAGGGTGGCTTCCCTGGTGGCTCAGTGATAAAGAATCTGTCTGCAGTGAAGGAGATGTGAGTTCTGTCCCAGGGTTGGGAAGATCCCCTGGAGGAAAAAATGACAGCCCATTCCAGTATTCCTGCCCAGAAAATCTCATGGACAGAGAAGCCTGGCAGAGTACAGTCAGGAGTCAGTCACAACTGAGCACGCATGCTATGCTAGAGGCTTCACAGGTGGTGTAGTGGTAAAGAATCAGCCTGCCAGTGCATGAGATGCAGGAGACACAGGTTCCATCCCTGGGTCAGGAAGATCCCCTGGGGAAGCAAGGGGCAACCCACTCCAGTATTCTTGCCTGGAAAATTCCATGGACAAAGGAGCCTGGTGGGCTGTAGTCTATGACGCATGCATACTGTGCTGGGTATAAGCCCGAGCATTACCAGCACTTATGGGATTCTAACTTTGCTGGGGGAAGTGTGGCATTCTGGTGGATTTCCTAGAGCAGGTGACAGCTGTAGTGAGTTGAAGTGTGAGCTGGAATTCACCAGTGTGAGTGGAGACAAGAGCAGTAGGAGAGCTCAGATGGAGAAGGAACAGCAAGTGCAAAGTGGAGCCCAGGAGATGCAGCGCTCTAGTTAGTTCAAGGTTCTTAACTCAGGATAAGGAGTATGGAGTGAGGGAAAAAGAGAGAAAAGAACAGGGTGGCCAGGTCAGGGGAAAGTCACAAATGACCCTGGATGCCCATGTGAAGACTGCAGCAAAGTTCAAACTAGCTCACAGAGTTGTAGATTCTGGTAATCATTATCTTACTGCTATCCGCCCCCTCCACCCCGTTGTCCCCTGGGAGAAAGCCTATGTGTGGTAGAAGAGAATTTAGTTAAATAGGAAAAAGTAACAATGAAAAATGAGAGGGGAGAAAGAGAAAGAGAGGCCTGGGGGTTGATGGAGTAAGACAGGAAGGGACAGAGACAAGACAGACAGACAGACAGAGAGTTCTGGCAAAGACAAATCTTAGGAGTCCGCCTGCCAATGCTGGGTACATGAGTTTGAACCCTGGCCTGGGAAGCTTCTACATGCCACAGGGCAACTAGGCCCATGCGTGTCCTGGAGCCTGTGATCTGTGATCTGTGAGAAGCCCTCACACAGCAACGAAGACCCAGTGCAGCCCCAAAAATAAAAAAAATTAAAAGAAAAAAACAGGACAAATCTTAGGATTCAGGCTCTGGCCTCTTCACAGCTGCCCTAGTTCCTATACCCCTTCTGTCATCCAATCAAACACTGACAAATATACCAACTTACAATCGAGTTGCTTATAAGATTCATTTATATATATTTTAGTAAACATTTTTCCCCCTCTTCCTCTTGTTTTTCCTCTTCATTTTTGTTCATTTTGGTTATTATGTAAATTCAATGAAAAATTATATATTTTTATACAATAAAATATAGGTTATTTCCAACATGTCAAACACTCAGGAAGAATAACTACAGCTATAATGATCTTAATCAGTTTTATGAGGACTTGATATTAGGGAAACTACAGAAAGTCAAGCAAATGTGCTAAATGAAGATTTGAAAGAAAGAGCAGCTGACTAGATAGAAAGACTGAATTTTATGCAACTGTCAATTAAAAAAATATATACTTAAGTGGTTGCACCAGGTCTTTAGTTGCAGCATGCAGGATCTAGTTCCTTGGCCAGGGATTGAACCCAGGCCCCCTGCATTGGGAATGCAGAGTCTTAGCCACTGGGCCACCAGGAAAGTCCCACAGCTATTACTTCTTAACTTACAGTTTTGGTTGCAGTGTGTGGAGGGGGTGGCTGTTAGAGGGCTTCTTCCCTACTCCTTGGTTTACTGTGAGCAGACATTTTCCCGGTCTCTAGTTCCAAACTGTATAAAACTATAATTTGTTGTGATAAAGGTACCATGGAAGTTGCTGTGTGTTGGTTGCTCAGTTGTGTCCAACTCTTTGTGACCCCTTGGACTGTAGCCCGCCAGGCTCTTCTGTCCGTGGGATTCTCAAGGCAAGAATACTGGAGTGGGTAGCTATTCCTTTCTCCAGGGGATCTTCCTGACCCAGGGATCGAACCCGGGTCTCTCACATTGGAGGCAGATTCTTTGTCACTGAGCCACCAGGGAAACCCAAAGGACATGTTGCCTCCCTGTCAGGAATTGAACGCTGGTCTCCCCCGTGACTGGTGGGGATACTCACCACTACACTAATGAGGACGGCAAAACACAGGCAGGTTCCACTGAGACTTGAACTCAGATTGCTGGATTCAGAGTCCAGAGTGCTAACCATTACACCATGGAACTGCACACATCATGGAAGAGCATTATTTAATAAGTGATAGTAGAACAGTTGGTTACATACTAAGGAAAGATGTCAATGTTGATCCTTATTTTACATCTAAGACCATACCAAATCCAATATGGATTAAAGAGAGCAGAAAGTGCAAATCACATCAAAAAGACTAAAGGAAAAACACGACTTTGTATTAAGTTATCAGTGAAGTGCAAAGGAGTTTGGGAGTACTTTCTAAGCTTAAAAGTGTTAGAAGAAATGTTTTAAAAGAAGAGAATAAATGCACTTGATCACAGTGATTACAAACTTTCATACTGTCTGACTCCCCCAACTAATATATCCTTAACTTAGGAAAAATCTTGCATCCATATGAAAGACAACATATTACAATTGACCCCTCCCCCCCACACATGTTGTTCAAGGGCCAACTATATTATACAAAATGCTCATGCAAATAAAGCAAAATCAGTAGAAATATAATTTCTGAGCACCTAGCCCTGGTCAAGTCTATGCTGGAGAGTTTGCAAACATTCATTTAAGGTGGACATCCCCACTTGGTCCAGGAAGAACCTGAGGGTCAGAGGTGTGAAGGTTCTTGCCTATGTCACTCACCTCAGGAGCCATAAGCTGTTTTTGACCTGTCAGTCTTCTGATCCATCCGAGCTCCACCCAGTCAGGCTCACATTCACACCTTGATTTATTTCAAGGCCCTGGTCCAGGCCCAGGAGATGAATAGTCTCAGGTACTGAAGGTGTGGTCCCATTCCTCTTGCCAAGTGATCAGGTTTAGGAATGAACAAGTGCCAGATTCCCGCGATTAAGCTGAGAGGGAGAAATCTTCTAAGAAGTGTTTGGGAAATAATTTCTCACTCATGATAGATACTGCCTTTGTCTTTTTCACACTACCATTTTGTATTCCTACCAGGATTATCTGAAATTTAATCTGTTGTTCCATACCTTCACTGGGCCTTGGTATTGCCAGTTTATTGTTTGTTTTTTGTTTCTTGTATTTTAGCAAATCTAATAGATGTTGGTGATGGACAGGGAGGCCTAGCGTGCTGTGATTCATGGGGTCGCAAAGATTTGGACATGACTGAGCGACTGAATTGAACTGAACTGAATAGATGTGTAGTGGTATTTTGTTGTGATTTTAAATTGTATTTCTCTGAATACTGCAAAAGCAAACAAACAATAACTAATGCAATACATATCCTAAAGAACAATTTTTATGAATTTAAATGTATTGATCTTTTTACTTACTAATTTCCCTTTTTTCTTTAAAATTACAAAATTCTTCCCCAGTGAGAAATCAGAAGAAAATTCAGCTACATTTCTAGGGTTGTGTATGGATGTGGTAACTAGAGATGCTATAGACATCTCATAATCACTAAAGGTGGGGCAAAGCCAAGTCTTTCCAGAGGAAAAGGTCAATCCTAATCATACTCCCCCTACCACCCCAACCAGAGGCTTTATTTGGGACTCTATCATAGGGCAGATAGTACATTTCCTTCTTTAGTACCATTGAGCTTGGGTCTTCCATTGCTTATCAAACGCCATGTAACATTTGGCAAGATATTACATCAGTGCATAAGAAAAGCATCAAAGTGTCATTACAGGGAGACATCTATTCCTTAGCCTTCCTCCCAAAATATTTTCAGCTGCATATTACATTTATTTTGAGGTATCTGTTGGGGGCTTGGGCTGGTGGCACACTCAGAGAGTGGAAGCACTGAGATTTGAAACCACACATACAATTCTAAATGAGAATATAGCCTATAAACACAGAGAAAAAAAAGGTTTAACCTCATAAGGAAACAAAGTAGACTAAACAAGAATGAGACTCCATTTTCAAAAATTATTACATGATTCAAAAAAGATTTAATGATAAGTATTGTCATACTTTGCTGGCATTTAAGAATGTAAATTTATCACATCTCAAAAATAGCAGCAGCAGCTATCATTTATTGAGTACTTACTACATAACAGATACTATACAAAGCAAGAAAATTAACCCTTAAAACAAACTAATAAAATAGATATTGTTATTTTCAGTTTAAAAATAAGGCTTAGGACTTTCCTGGTGGTACAGTGGTTGAGAATCTGCCTGCCAACGCAGGGTACATGGGTTCAATCCCTGGTCCGGAAAGATTTCACATGACGCAGAACAACTAGGCCAGTTCACCGCAATTACTGAGCCTGTGCTCTAGAGCCTGGGAGCCACAACTGCTGAGCCAGCGTGCTGCAACTACTGAAGCCTGGGTGCCTAGAGCCTCTGCTCTGCAACAAGAGAAGCCTGAACATCGCAACTAGAGTAGCCCCTGCTCATCGTAACTAGCGAAAACCCACAAAGTAGGGAAGACTGAGCACAACCAAAAATAAAATAAAATAAAATAAAGATAAGGTTTAGAGAGACCTCCTGACCCTGCTGAGTTCTCACAGCACAAAAGGTTGTTCTTTGCAGCCCCATCACTTTACAAAGTGAACAAACATGTGCCAAGGGGACTAGCGAAATCGGGACACCAAAAACAAGGGGAAAATGAAGCGTTTGAAGTCTGACAGTCAAAAAAAGAAAACCGTTAAAGCAGTCATCACAGGGAAACATCTATTCCTTAGCCTTCCTCCCAGTATATTTCCGGCTGAATATTGCATTTATTTTGAGTTACGTTTTGGGGGCTTGGGCTGCTGGCACATTCACCATTGGCAAGGCCCTCTAATGGTCTCGCTCCAGCCAATGACGTCAAGATTCGACCTGTAACTGACTCTAAAGCCTGTGCTTACAATAAAGACTACTGGGAACTCTGAAAGCAATTTAACAAATTAAATCAATAGCCTCAAGAACATCTGTATTTCTTAATCTGTTAAATTAAATATTGTGTTTTGACAAACACACACACACACAAATATTGTGAAAAATTGTAAAAGCATTAAGAATAAATGTGATAGAGTTTTTAATCATAATAAAAACTAGAAATTAATACAAATGTTTAACCATAGGGGACTTGTTAATTATGTAATATAACCATTAAAAATAATCTTTATGAGGATTTAAAAGTGGAAACTGATTGTATTATATCAAGTGGAAAAAAAACAACACATAAGAGTATTTATAAAAATTATTCAGAATTGTCAGAAAGAAAATTTTAAAGGAGTAGAAAAAAGATGGAGAAGAAACACACTTAAAAATGTTAACAGAAACTAGATCCCTGTATAATGGATTTTTCTCTGACTTCTTGTATTTTCTGTAATGAGAATGTTCTCCAAGGAGTACTACTTTTAGAGCAGAAATAATCCTAATAATCTTTATTTTCAAAAAGGTGTAAAGGGGGCTTCTCTGATGGCCCACTGTTTAAGAATCTGCCTTGCAATGAAAGGGACACTGGTTCGATCCCCGGTCTGGGAAGATATCACATGCTGCAGAGCAACCGAGCCCGGGCCCCATACCCACTGAGCCTACGTGCCCCAACCACGGGCGCCCGAGTATCCTAGAGCCTGTGCTCTAACACAAGGGAAGCCCCCGCAGTGAGAAGCCCAGGCACCGCAACTAGAGAGAGCCCAGGTGCAGCAACAAAGACCCCCTGCAGCCAAACAATGAATAAAGCAGTCTTTTTTCTAAGAAAACGGTTGCAAATGTTTTTATTTAGATAGTAAAAATTATTGAGGGGTGGAAAGGATTCACATGAAGACACTGTAATTGTGATTTCTCAGTGCTCAGGGGAGAGGCTGGGAGGGGACGCCCACAGCTGTCCTTACTCACAGTTTTTTAGAACTTGATGTCAAATATTTTGCCCCACTGCAGCTCATGTTATTCAAAATCTAGTTCAGAAAGCATGGCCATAGGAGACTTATTCAAAACTTATATACATACAAAGTACCTAGGTAGATTACCTATGTTTCTAAATCACTAATCCCAGAAATATCTAGAGAGGTACAGGACCCTCTGAAGCTTGAGTAGGAAGCAAAAATACTATCAAAATTGACAAAGCTTGTTACTATAATTTATTAACAGTCACTCCTTTCTGGAAATACTCTCTTGTGTCTATATCACCCAACGACCCTTCATAGTTTTCCTCCCATCGTCTCTGGCTGGCTCTTCTCTCTCCTCTAAGGCTCTTCACTTTGTACTTCTCCAAAATCTACACGCTCACCTTGCCTGTCCCAGGCACTCCGCTCCTCTCTCTATACCTTGCCTGGACAATCTCATCTACTCTACCAGCTCCTGCTGCCCTCTGAATAGTAGTTGCCTTCCAATAGCCCCTAAAGCTCATATTAATAACTTAGAAATAGGTTTCACATAAACATTTTCATTAACCTTTGTTTTTGAATAACAGATTACTCTCAGAAACAGTTATTAAAGAACAGTGTATAAAAGAATACGTTATATTTGAATTACTGTTTCCACCCAGTAATTCATGGATTGTCTCATCACTGATGTTTCAGAGTGAGGGTGACTAGCACATTGCTTTCAATGTGCTTCCTCTGAAGTTATTTCACCATAATGATAGCCATTGTCAAGTCAACACAGTACTTTAAAAAATGCACTTGATAATGCCTTCTGTTGAAGAAGGCACTTAGGGTACAGCCATGCCATGGCACACCTGCTGGCCACGCCTAGTGAGGGACCAGAGGGACACCTGCTAAGTAAATGGCTATTCCTGGAATGAATTTGTGTATAAATGGAAAATATGATAACCCCCAAATCGTCCTTCCTAAGCAAATTCCACCTTTCCTTGCAAATGGTTTACATGGAGTCTGAGTCTCATTGCTTTGCATTGTCTGAGAATTGATGCATTTGCGCTTTCATCCCATCAAAAGATTGATGATAAGGTACATCAGCCACTTCCCCTTCCTTGTTCCCTCCCTCAGAAGTTCCCTTGAACTCTTTTTTTTTTTTTCCATTTGCCCGCACCACAAAGCATGTGGGACCTAACTCCTTTGCAGTGGAAGTGCAGAGTCTTAACTACTAGACTGCCAGAGAATTCTACATTGCCACCCCTACCCCAGACTCTTTAAGGTGATTCTCTCACAGCTGCATAAGCTCAGCTCAGTGTTGTCCTGTCCTGCACACCCTGCCTTTGTTGTGCTTGTTCAGTTGGTACCAAATCATTTCAGCTCAACAAATATTTTGGGTGTCAACTATGTATGAAGAGCTATGGCAGGTACTGTAGAGCGAAGACAAATGGAACAAGAATCTTCTAAAGTAAATCAATTCCAACCCCTTCGTGTAGTTTGCAGGCCTGAAGTAGCTGTCAGCCACTGTCCTCAGATACAATGGCTTTGTGGCTGGAGCTCAGGGTCAAAACCAGCTGGGGGCTAGTGCTGCTTATTTTCTTCTCTATAGCAATCGTCATTGCAAACTTCGACAGTGCAAACTTAGGTGTAAAAAAAAAACAAATTCAGAATTAGATATTCCAAATTCTCCCCAGCTGTTCTGTCCTCTGGAGAAGGAAATGGCAACCCACTCCAGTATTCTTGCCTACAGAATCCCATGGACAGAGGAGCCTGGCAGGCTCTAGTCCGTGGGGTCACAAGAGTCGGACACGACTTAGCGACTAAACCACCACCAGCATTCTGTCCTCTTTTTGTATTGTGTGTTAGTCCCTCAGTCATGTCCGATTCTTTGCTATGGACTCAGCCAGGCTCCTCCGTGGAATTCTCTAAGCAAGAATACTGGCACAGGTTGCCTTTCCCTTCTCTAGGGGATCTTCCTGACCCAGTGATCAAACCTGGGTCTCCCACACCTTGGACAGATTCTTTACCATCTGAGCCACCTATTGCGGTATAGCCAATCAACAATGTTGTGATAGTTTCAGGTGAACAATAGAGGGACTCAGTCATACATACACATGGACCCACTCTCCCGTAAACTCCCCTCCAATCCAGGCTGCCATGTAACATTGCAGAGTTCCATGCGCTATACAGTAGGTCCTTGTTGATTATCCATTTTAAATATGGCAGTGTACACAAGTAGATCCCAAACTCCCTAACTATCCCTTCTTCCCATCCTTGCCCCTGACAAGCTCATTCTTAAAGTCTGTGAGTCTCTCTCTGTTTTGTATGTAAGTCCATTTATATCAGGTCTTTTTAGATTCCACATGTAAAGGATCTGACTTCAAATTTTAAATACCCTTCTTTCTTAGATCAAATACTCTGTCCACTCTCCTTTTCCATCTAGCAGCCTCCTCAGGCTTGATGACTTAAATATCTCTATAAACCATTACTTTTACTGGACAATTGGCTTTCTGTGAAACTAAGTGAAAAGGATTGAGACACCACCAAGATCATAACCAGCCTATTGTTGCTTCCTCTTTTATAGCAATTTACACAGCTTGATGATCACTGTTATTATTCTTCATTTTTATCAAATACTGACACTGGTTTTAGCCTTTAGACCTCTTTTCCCCCTTCCAAATTGCAAACAAAACAGAGCAGACATTATTCTGCATTCATTACAAAGAGCCTTGCATTTTCCTCTGTGAATTTCATACTTAATGCCCTGTGAGAGGCCCTTATTAACAATTAAGTGCACAGAGCCCTTGCCTTGCGTTGGAAAGCACAGAGGTTTGTGGGGAGCAGAGGCCTGATCCGAGCTGTGGAGGCCCCCTACCCCATCACAGCAGCGCCATCTGCAGCGTGTGGCTGGACTGTCTCCAAGAACTCCCTGCCTCCTTTAGAACTTCTATGGCCCTGCTTTTGGAAAGCATACTCATTCCGTATGCAAAAGCTTGGATACATATGCACACCAATAGCCCGTATCCATGCAAAATGTGCAGATGGGCAAAGGAAAATAAAGCCAGGGGTTTGGCACAAAGACAAATTATTAACCCTGGGAATTCCTAAAAGCCACGTAGGAGCCTTGTGGAAAAACACCCTCTCTTAGAATCAGTAATTGGAACTTAAGATTTCAGAAACTGTAGTTTAAAAGGAAGTGTAAGAAAAACAGATCTTGGAACTCTTTTTTCTTTTTTTGCATTGCTGTCTTTGAACACAAACACCTAAAAATTCACAAAATTTCAGTCAGGGGAAAGGTCACTGAAGCCAATTTTTTTCCATAGCTACTGACACACATAAATGACACATCCTTTGCAGATATGGTGCAAGAGAACCAGACAATAAGTTTCCTTAAACAAACTAACAGCTGCATGGTTCTTTTAGGAAGGGAAAGTGGGTGGAATTCGGGCTAAGTACTATACAGTAACTTCAAATACATTTTCAAATATTTAATGTGCCCATCATATTTAAAAATACACAATAGACTTTGCAACAGGTATAACAAGGCTTCGTATTGTTTATTTCGGACTAGTTTATAGAATTAAAATGCTCAGATTTTCAGATCATACTTAGGTCTAAGGGCTTCAGAATTACCTAGCATCTTTTTTTTCTTCCCTTTCCTTTTTAAATTGAAATATAATTGATATATAACACTGTATTAATTGTAGGTGATTTATGTACATATTGGAAAATGATGACCACAGTAAATTTAGTTAATATCCATCACCCCACATAGTAACTATTTGTTTTCTTGTGATAAGAAATTTTAAGATCTACTTTCTTAGCCAACATCCGCTGGATCATGGAAAAAGCAAGACAGTTCCAGAAAAACATCTATTTCTGCTTTATTGACTATGCCAAAGCCTTTGACTGTGTGGATCACAATAAACTGTGGAAAATTCTGAAAGAGATGGGAATACCAGACCACCTGATCTGCCTCTTGAGAAATTTGTATGCAGGTCAGGAAGCAACAGTTAGAACTGGACATGGAACAACAGACTGGTTCCAAATAGGAAAAGGAGTACGTCAAGGCTGTATATTGTCACCCTGCTTATTTAACTTCTATGCAGAGTACATCATGAGAAACGCTGGGCTGGAAGAAGCACAAGCTGGAATCAAGATTGCGGGGAGAAATATCAATAACCTCAGATATGCAGATGACACCACCCTTATGGCAGAAAGTGAAGAGGAACTCAAAAGCCTCTTGATGAAAGTGAAAGTGGAGAGTGAAAAAGTTGGCTTAAAGCTCAACATTCAGAAAACTAAGATCATGGCATCTGGTCCCATCACTTCATGGGAAAAGATGGGGAAACAGTGGAAACAGTGTCAGATTTTATTTTTCTGGGCTCCAAAATCACTGCAGATGGTGACTGCAGACATGAAATTAAAAGACGCTTACTCCTTGGAAGGAAAGTTATGACCAACCTAGATAGCATATTCAAAAGCAGAGACATTACTTTGCCAACAAAGATTCGTCTAGTCAAAGCTATGGTTTTTCCCGTGGTCATGTATGGATGTGAGAGTTGGACTGTGAAGAAGGCTGAGTGCCAAAGAATTGATGCTTTTGAACTGTGGTGTTGGAGAAGACTCTTGAGAGTCCCTTGGACTGCAAGGAGATCCAACCAGTCCATTCTGAAGGAGATCAACCCTGGGATTTCTTTGGAGGGAATGATGCTGAAGCTGAAACTCCAGTACTTTGGCCATGTCATGCGAAGAGTTGACTCATTGGAAAAGACTTTGATGCTGGGAGGGATTGGGGGCAGGAGGAGAAGGGGACGCCAGAGGATGAGATGGCTGGATGGCATCACTGACTCGATGGACGTGAGTCTGAGTGAACTCCGGGAGTTGGTGATGGACAGGGAGGCCTGGCATGTTGCGATTCATGGGGTCGCAAAGAGTCAGACATGAATGAGGGACTGATCTGATCTGATCTGATACTTGGAATCAAAAAAGAAATTATACAAATGAACTTATTGACAAAACAGAAACAGACTCACAGACTTAGAGAAGGGAGGGGAGTTTGGGGGTGAAATGCATGTGTGCGTGTTTAGTCGCTCAGTCGTATCTGATGCTTTGCAACCCCATGGACTGTAGCCCACCAGGCTCTTCTGTCCATGGAATTTTCCAAGCAAGAATATTGGAATGGGCTGCCATTTTGTACTCCAGGGGATCTTCTCGACCAAGGGATTGAACCCGTATCTCCTGCATTGGCAGGCAGATTCTTTACCACTGAGCCACCCAGGGAGAAAGGATACATATATGTGTATGGCTGAGGCCCTTTGCTATTCATCTGAAACTATTACAACATTGTTAATAGGCTATGCTGCTGCTGCTGCTAAGTCGCTTCAGTCGTGTCCGACTCTGTGCGACCCCATAGATGGCAGCCCACCCCGTCCCTGGGATTCTCCAGGCAAGAACACTGGAGTGGGTTGCCATTTCCTTCTCCAATGCATGAAAGTGAAAAGTGAAAGAGAAGTCACTCAGATCAGATCAGATCAGTCGCTCAGTCGTGTCCCAGTCTTTGCCACCCCATGAATCGCAGCACGCCAGGCCTCCCTGTCCATCACCAACTCCCAGAGTTCACTCAGACTCACGTCCATCGAGTCAGTGATGCCATCCAGCCATCTCATCCTCTGGCGTCCCCTTCTCCTCCTGCCCCCAATCCCTCCCAGCATCAAAGTCTTTTCCAATGAGTCAACTCTTTGCATGACGTGGCCAAAGTACTGGAGTTTAAGCTTCAGCATCATTCCCTCCAAAGAAATCCCAGGGCTGATCTCCTTCAGAATGGACTGGTTGGATCTCCTTGCAGTCCAAGGGACTCTCAAGAGTCTTCTTCAACACCACAGTTCAAAAGCATCAATTCTTTGGTGCTCAGCTTTCTTCACAGTCCAACTCTCACATCCACACATGACCACAGGAAAAACCATAGCCTTGACTAGACAGACCTTTGTTGGCAAAGTAATGTCTCTGCTTTTGAATATGCTATCTAGGTTGGTCATAACTTTCCTTGCAAGAAGTAAGCGTCTTTTAATTTCATGTCTGCAGTCACCATCTGCAGTGATTTTGGAGCCCAGAAAACTAAAATCTGACACTGTTTCCACTGTTTCCCCATCTTTTCCCATGAAGTGATGGGACCGGATGCCATGATCTTCGTTTTCTGAATGTTGAGCTTTAAGCCAACTTTTTCACTCTCCACTTTCACTTTCATCAAGAGGCTTTTGAGTTCCTCTTCACTTTCTGCCATAAGGGTGGTGTCATCTGCATATCTGAGGTTATTGATATTTCTCCCGGCAATCTTGATTCCAGCTTGTGTTTCTTCCAGCCCAGCGTTTCTCATGATGTACTCTGCATAGAAGTTAAATAAGCAGGGTGACAACGTACAGCCTTGATGAACTCCTTTTCCTATTTGGAACCAGTCTGTTGTTCCATGTCCAGTTCTAACTGTTGCTTCCTGACCTGCATACAGGTTTCTCAAGAGGCAGATCAGGTGGTCTGGTATTCCCATCTCTTTCAGAATTTTCCACAGTTTATTGTGATCCACACAGTCAAAGGCTTTGGCATAGTCAATAAAGCAGAAATAGATGCTTTTCTGGAACTCTTTGCTTTTTCCATGATCCAGCGGATGTTGGCAATTTGATCTCTGGTTCCTCTGCCTTTTCTAAAACCAGCTTGAACATCAGGAAGTTCACGGTTCACATATTGCTGAAGCCTGGCTTGGAGAATTTTGAGCATTACTTTACTAGTGTGTGAGATGAGTGCAATTGTGGGGTAGTTTGAGCATTCTTTGGCATTGCCTTTCTTTGGGATTGGAATGAAAACTGACCTTTTCCAGTCCTGTGGCCACTGCTGAGTTTTCCAAATTTGCTGGCATATTGAGTGCAGCACTTTCACAGCATCATCTTTCAGAATTTGGAATAGCTCCACTGGAATTCCATCACCTCCACTAGCTTTGTTCGTAGTGATGCTTTCTAAGGCCCACTTGACTTCACATTCCAGGATGTCTGGCTCTAGGTCAGTGATCACACCATCGCGATTATCTGGGTCGTGAAGATCTTTTTTGTACAGTTCTTCTGGGTATTCTTGCCATCTCTTCTTAATATCTTCTGCTTCTGTTAGGTCCATACCATTTCTGTCCTTTATCGAGCCCATCTTTGCAGGAAATGTTCCTTTGGTATCTCTGATTTTCTTGAAGAGATCCCTAGTCTTTCCCATTCTGTTGTTTTCCTCTATTTCTTTGCATTGATCGCTGAAGGCGGCTTTCTTATCTCTTCTTGCTATTCTTTGGAACTCTGCATTCAGATATTTGTATCTTTCCTTTTCTCCTTTGCTTTTCTCTTCTCTTCTTTTCACAGCTATTTGTAAGGTCTCCCCAGACAGCCATTTTGCTTTTTTGCATTTCTTTTCCATGGGAATGGTCTTGATCCCTGTCTCCTGTGCAATGTCACGAACCTCATTCCATAGTTCATCAGGCACTCTATCTATCAGATCTAGGCCCTTAAATCTATTTACTTCCACTGTATAATCATAAGGGATTTGATTACGTCGCTCAGTCGTGTCCAACTCTAGTGACTCCATGGACTGCAGCCTACCAGGCTCCTCCATCCATGGGATTTTCTAGGCAAAAGTACTGGAGTGGGGTGCCATTGCCTTCTCCATTTAATAGGCTATACTCGGATATAAAATAAAGTTTTTTAAAAATTAAATAATTAAAGCTTAGCTAGGAAAAGATTTTTTTTTAAAAAGGAAAGGAAGCAATTCCTTTATGATGGCAGGAAGAGAGAGAGACGAAAAAATGTGGATAGAGTCAGGGTAGAGGTTCTGCTGGCAGGATGGCAGCCTCTGATGAAGGCTGTGCTCTCTGAATCAGTTAAGAAAAGAAGGCAGGAGGGTTGGGGCAAAGTGGATTAGAATTTGGAGGAAAATAGAGAGGACTTGGAGAAGGCAATGGCACCCCACTGCAGTACTCTTGCCTGGAAAATCCCATGGATGGAGGAGCGTGGTAGGCTGCAGTCCATGGGGTCGCTAAGAGTCAGACACGACTGAGCGACTTCACTTTCACTTTTCACTTTCATGCATTGGAGAAGGAAATGGCAACCCACTCTAGTGTTCTTGCCTGGAGAATCCCAGGGACAGGGGAGCCTGGTGGGCTTCCATCTATGGGGTCGCACAGAGTTGGACACGACTGAGGCGACTTAGCAGCAGTAGCAGCAGAGAGGACTAGGCAAGGTTGGGTGCCTGGTTTACGTTAGCGACGCTGAACTTGTAGTGTCAGCAGTACGTGAAGCGGATGGTTTTCAGCAGAACATTAAGAAATGTGCAAACAGTACTTCCCTAAGCATGAGGTTTACATTCTTCATACCCTGTTGTCGGGAGGATTCAAAGTTAAACAGCTAAGACCATAGGAAGCACTGGGCTGGGGGTGATTGCAAGTTAACCAACGAAATCCCTTGTAAATAGTTACATTTTCTGAATCCAAAACAGATGGACTAACAAACAAAAATCTTCTATTGCTATAAAAACATGGTAATAATAAAGAGAAAATCGGGGCTTCCCTGGTGGCTCACTGGTAAACAATCCGCCTGCCAATGCAGGAGACTCGGGTTTGATCTCTGATCTGAGAAGATCCCACACGCCTTGAGCAACTAAGCCCTTGAGCCACAACTACTACGCCCATGCTCCGCAACCAGAGAAGCCACCTCAAAGAGCAGCTGGTGCACCACAGCAGGTAAGCAGTTCCCGCTTGCTGCAAGTAGAGAGAAACCCGCACAGCAGCGAGGACCCAGAAGGGATAAATAAATAAATCTTATATAATAATAAGAGAAAAGCAACAGCATTCTACATATTTTAAGTAACTAAAAAGTAAACCCTCTACATTTTTACCATTGTTTGCTTCTTACAAACACTAGCATCTCCCTCCCCTATATTTGCAGTGAATTGTTTACAACTGTCCACAAATCTCACCATTTCCCACATTCAGTCTAATCCAGTGCTTTCTGGTTTTACAACTGAGTAACTTGGTATTTGTGGAGCTGCAATCTGAACATTTTGAAGTTGTGAAAAAAAGTAAGTCGTAGTGAATCCACGAATACCTTAATTTTCCATGATACTGCTCCGGTTGGTGAGTAGGATAACCAAGTGTCCAGTTTTGCCAGGGACTGAGGGGTTTTCAGGGATGCAAGGCTGTCAGTGCAGAACCTAGAGCGTCCAGGCAAACTAGAGGGTTGATCACTTGACACTTTCCCCCACAACCAGCCCTCAACTCGCTTGTTGGTGACACGTGCTTGCTCACACGTGGCCTGAGAGACCAGCAGAGAAAAAGTCTGCAAGCCAGATTCCCGGCCGGAAGATGGTGTGGTGAAAGGGACACTCTGCCCTCCCTTTTGCTCCATCCGACTTTCACTGCAGTGCCGGGGAGCATCCACACACGGTAACTCCTAAAACCCCTGCCCTCCTTTGCCACCACGTCCTCTGATGAGGTTGTTCTGCCCTACCTTGACTCAGAGATGCCTTTTTCTATCTTGAAGTTATCGTCCTAAGAAGGCCTCCTTCCCTTTCCAAACCACAGTTCTTTTCTCCTTTCATCCTCAGATAAGATAAACCAAGCCAAACACATACCTTAATTATCAGGCCAAAGCACTTCTTGATAAAAGAATTTTAAACATCTCAATACAAAACGAGTGCTTTGCTCTTTAGACAGGGAGGGCACTGACTGACCCCCGCGGCCCTTTCACAATAGAAACCAGGTCTTTATCAGGAAGAACCTGCTTTCTTCATTCCGGGATGTGCTTTGCTTAGAGCCAATTTTAAAATAACCCACAGATGAAAGTCATATTCTTGAGGGAGAACGGGAAAACAGTTTGTATCACAGAATGAAGAAAAGAGGTTTTTCTCTATTAAATCCTTCATCCGTGTTTGTTGATCTGATGAATAAATGAAGACAAAGCAGATTTATTTAATCCTGGAAAAGTTTCTCCTTGCCTTTACTGTAATTTAGCAAGTATGCGTTTTGTAACACAGGGTGTAAAGTTCTGGAACCAGGCTCTGGAGTACATGAGGCCAAGTAAAGCAAAGTCCTTGCAGTGATAGTCAGTTGTGATCAATTACGAGTGTGCAGTAAGGTGAGGAAAGAAAAGTGCAGAACAGAGGAGACCATTTTACTTTAGAATACCTTTTCCACAACCACATGGTGAGGCAACCCCGTTATAAACTAGGAAAGTGTCAAACATTTGGGTGGAGCATCAGAGAGGAAAAAAGGATAGTGAATAAATTCTTATCGACCCTGGATAAAACACAGAGAGAGCCTCTAAGGAGGATATGGTGGTTCAGATTTTGGTTGGTTTGCAAAGTTTTTTTCCTGGTTTCTTGTAGCCCAGCATCAATGAAGAGTCACAGTCAAAAGAAATGTGAATCAGTCTCTGGCAGCCTGAAAGATGAACTCATATATTTGTTGTGGGTATTTTTAAAGAACCAGACCAGATACCTTACAGAAAGCATCCCAGAAATCCTCCCCAGCTACAGTTTTTCCCCAAAGCTCTGGGGTCATTGTTGTTGTTCACTCGCTCGGTAGTATCCGACTCTTTGTGACCCCAAGGAATGTAGCTCACCAGGCTCCTCTGTCTGTGGGATTGTCCAGGCAAGAATACTGGAGAGGGTAGCCATTCCCTTCTACAGGGGCTCTTTCCCGCCCAGGATTGAACCCGGGTGTGCTGCATTGCAGGCAGATTCTTTGCTGTCTGAGCCACCAGGGAAACCCTCTGGATTCATGGCCCCCCTAAAAATAAAATTACTGCTACTCACTCTGGTCCGTGAAGTAGTCCTTCTTCACTTCCATGCTCCTCTCCCAGTTGTGGCTCAGCTGGTAAAGAATCCGCCTGCAATGTGGGAGACCTGGGTTCGATCCCTGGGTTTGGAAGATCCCCTGGAGAAGAGAAAGGCTACCTGCTCCAGTATTCTGGCCTGGAGAATTCCAGGGACTATACAGTCCCTGGGGTTGCAAACAGTCGGACACGACTGAGCGACTTTCATTCCCAGTTGTAGGTGGCCCTCAGGATTCCCGCCCCTAACTGCCAGCTCTGCCAGGCTGCTGTAGGATGCTGGAGAAATCTTTCCTCATCCCCTACCCTGTTCTTGCTCACTTTCCACAGAGCAGTCTGCGGAATCCTCTGGGAAATGATGTTCCCTCTCTCTGACTGTTTTGTCCGGGGGAAAAAAAAAAGAACAAAACTCTTGGTGGCATGTTTCTGGCAAATGAGATTCTCCAGTTCGTTCTACCTGCATTCCTGGTGGAGATCATTCTGTCTGGGAAGGCTTGAGTGGCTGGGAGCAGATAGGCTCAACTCAGAGTAGGAGTGAAATGAGATCAGTGGTCCAATGTAGCTTGTTTTCCTGTGGGTCAGTCTACGAGGGACAGTTGTGTAAGTCACAGTGTGAAACTCCCAAATGTGTCTAGGTTAAGATTTGATCTTGTGGAATGGCAACCTAAACAAATCTTGATTTTTTTCCCCATGAGGCCAGAGTTGTAGCTCCCATGTTCAAGTGAGTTCTACTGGTCTTCCCATCATCTGCATTCTGATTGTCTTGGGTCACATAGGATGCCCTCATTTCACTTCTCCTTCAACACTGATATGTGACCCTAGGCCAGTCTGCACAACTGTACTCATTAGGGTGTTCACACACTATAGCCCTGTGTCTCCACTTGTAGAACTCTATGCCAAAGAAATAATCAGAGATGCAGACACATATTTATACCAAATACAGGTTTACTTACAATAATGAAAAAATGGATATGACCTAAATGTCCCCAAACCAAGAAATGGCTACTTTTTTTTTTTTTTTTTATAATAAATATCGGAGAAGGCATCCCACCCTAGTACTTTTGCCTGGGAAATCCCATGGACGGAGGAGCCTGGTGGGCTGCAGTCCATGGGGTAGCCAAGAGTCAGACACGACTGAGCAACTTCACTTTCACTTTTCACTTTTATGCACTGGAGGAGGAAATGGCAACCCACTCCAGTGTTCTTGCCTGGAGAATCCCAGGGACGGGGAAGCTTGGTGGGCCACCGTCTATGGGGTCACACAGAGTCAGACACGACTGACGTGACTTAGCAGCAGTAGCAGCATGATGAAATATACATCTATCAGAATTCTGATATCAAAGACTATTTAATAACAAAGTGTTTCTAATTTAATTTTAACTAAAAATCACGAATGAAAATTCTATTTGAAGTATGACATCAATTTCGTATATGTATATTTGTATGTGCATGTGTGTATACACACAACACAAACACAATTTGGTAGTCCCTCAGTTCAGTTCAGTCGCTCAGTCGTGTCCGACTCTTTGCAACCCCATGAATCGCAGCACACCAGGCCTCCCTGTCCATCACCAACTCCCGGAGTTCACTCAGATTCACGTCCATCGAGTCAGTGATGCCATCCAGCCATCTCATCCTCTGGCGTCCCCTTCTCCTCTTGCCCTCAATCCCTCCCAGCATCAGAGTCTTTTCCAATGAGTCAGCTCTTCGCATGAGGTGGCCAAAGTACTGGAGTTTCAGCTTTAGCAGCATTCCCTCCAAAGAAATCCCAGGGCTGATCTCCTTCAGAATGGACTGGTTGGATCTCCTTGCAGTCCAAGGGACTCTCAAGAGTCTTCTCCAACACCATAGTTCAAAAGCATCAATTCTTCGGTGCTCAGCTTTCTTCACAGTCCAACTCTCACATCCATACATGACCACTGGAAAAACCATAGCCTTGACTAGATGAACCTTTGTTGGCAAAGTAATGTCTCTGCTTTTGAATATGCTATCTAGGTTGGTCATAACTTTTCTTCCAAGGAGTAAGCGTCTTTTAATTTCATGTCTGCAGTCACCATCTGCAGTGATTTGGGAGCCCAGAAAAATAAAGGCTGATATTGTTACCACTGTTTCCCCATCTATTTCCCATGAAGTGATGGGACCAGATGCCATGATCTTAGTTTTCTGAATGTTGAGCTTTAAGCCAACTTTTTCACTCTCCACTTTCACTTTCATCAAGAAGCTTTTGAGTTCCTCTTCACTTTCTGCCATAAGGGTGGTGTCATCTGCATATCTGAGGTTATTGATATTTCTCCCGGCAATCTTGATTCCAGCTTGTGCTTCTTCCAGCCCAGCGTTTCTCATGATGTACTCTGTATAGAAGTTAAATAAGCAGGGTGACAATATACAGCCTTGATGTACTCCTTTTCCTATTTGGAACCAGTCTGTTGTTCCATGTCCAGTTCTAACTGTTGCTTCCTGACCTGCATATAGGTTTCTCAAGAGGCAGATCAGGTGGTCTGGTATTCCCATCTCTTTCAGAATTTTCCACAGTTTATTGTGATCCACACAGTCAAAGGCTTTGGCATAGTCAATAAAGCAGAAATAGATGTTTTTCTGGAACTCTCTTGCTTTTTCCATGATCCAGCGGATGCTGGCAATTTGATCTCTGGTTCCTCTGCCTTTTCTAAAACCAGCTTGAACATCAGGAAGTTCACGGTTCACATATTGCTGAAGCCTGGCTTAGAGAATTTTGAGCATTACTTTACTAGTGTGTGAGATGAGTACAATTGTGGGGTAGTTTGAGCATTCTTTGGCATTGCCTTTCTTTGGGATTGGAATGAAAACTGACCTTTTCCAGTCCTGTGGCCACTGCTGAGTTTTCCAAATTTGCTGGCATATTGAGTGCAGCACTTTCACAGCATCATCTTTCAGGATTTGAAATAGCTCCACTGGAATTCCATCACCTCCACTAGCTTTGTTCGTAGTGATGCTTTCTAAGGCCCACTTGACTTCACATTCCAGGATGTCTGGCTCTAGTTCAGTGATCACACCATCGTGATTATCTGGGTCGTGAAGATCTTTTTGTACAGTTCTTCTGTGTATTCTTGCCACCTCTTCTTAATATCTTCTGCTTCTGTTAGGTCCATACCATTTCTGTCCTTTATTGAGCCCATCTTTGCAGGAAATGTTCCTTTGGTATCTCTAATTTTCTTGAAGAGATCTCTAGTTTTTTCCATTCTGTTGTTTTCCTCTATTTCTTTGCATTGATCACTGAGGAAGGCTTTCTTATCTCTTCTTGCTATTCTTTGGAACTCTGCATTCAGATGCTTATATTTTTCCTTTTCTCCTTTGCTTTTCGCTTGGTTGCCCTTGGGTAATAGAAATATAGGTATTATCTTTCTGCATTTTATCATGAACATGTTTATTTTACAGTCATTAGTAAATAAATATTCTTGTAAAGTAAATGAAAAAAGAAAATAATTCTTAGCAGAGTAACTGATGAGAAAGGAAGCTGAGAACTTACTTGGTGGTCCAGTGGTTAAGAATCTGCCTGCCAATGCAGGGAACACAGGTTCAGTCCCTGATCTGGGAAGATTCCACATGCTATGGAGCAACTAAACCCATGTGCCACAGCTACTGAAGCCTGCGTGCCTAGAGCCTGTACTCTGCAACAAGAGAAGCCACCACAAGGAGAAGCCTGAGCACCAGAACTAGAGGGTAGCCCCAAACTAGAAAGTATCCCTTGCTCTCTGCAACTAGAAAAATCCCACACACATCAGTGAAGACCCAGCACAGCCAAAAATGAATGAAATAGATAGAAATTTTAAACAAGAAAAAGAAAGCTGGAACAACATAAATGGTTAACAATATGGGAATGGGTAAATAAATGGGAGGGCGGCATGTGTCTCATCTCCCTGAGGGCCACACCTCCTGCTCCTGATTGTGTGGAGGGTACCTGGTCAGTCAGACCTGAGTCACCCCCAGCCTCCTCCTCTCTGTCCTCTCCTGATCCTGACACCTGTGATGATGTGACTGTTGACCTCTTATCAACTTGGACATGACTCTGCTGGCCTTCCTTTCTTGTTTAGAGAAACCCACATCTCCTCCTGTGCAGTTCAGTAGAACTGGCCATCCTGCATCCCACTAAGTGGGGTTCCCAGACCTCAGCTTTGCCAATGGATGCTCCATCCCTCAACCCAGTGATTCATTCAGCTGAGGCACCCACCAGCGCCACTGATCATTTTCTTCAGAAGCCATCAGGAAAACCACCTCGTCTCCTCTGGGACCAAGAGCTGTAATGATATAAGCCAGAGACCAGCTGGCTTTACATGACCAGCTTTCCTTCAGGAAAATATATTGTCCATACTGGAGACTATGATACCAATGCAGGTGATACGAAATGAGATATGACAATTAAGTTCTAAAGACATTGTTTGAGCCTCTGAATTCCCCAATGACAGAACTTCTTTTCATTTTCGTCAGTTAATAAACTTCTCTTTCTCCCTCCCTTCCTCTTTCTCTTTTCTCTATTATTCACTTGCTCCTGTTGTTGATTTTTTCTTTAGCTTGTTTGAGAAAGGGCTCTGTCATTTGTAACCAAAGGAATTCTGACTCAAACAGTTAGCCTACCTTGGACTTTGCAACCTGGCTTTTGGAAGTAACTATTTGGCTTTCTTGCATGCCAAGCAAGTCTGGACTTTTTCTAGAGAAACTCTTGACTTAGAGGGCATGACCTCAGACAATCCTTTTTCCTCTGTTTATGGACACTTTCTGTCTTGTTGGCTGGAAATTTCTTCCCTCCCTACCAGAAAGAGATTGAGATCAGGCATGTATCATTTATTATTTTTAGGCACTAAAATTTTAAGAGCATTTTTAATGACATGGGAAAATACTTGTGATATATGACCTCAATTAGTTAAGTATGTAATAATAGCTAGTCACTGAAAACTACTAGAAGGAAATTTATCAAAATATTAACAGTGATTATAGCTAAGAGATAAGATTATGGGTGATTTATACATTACATTTTCTAAGTTTATAAATGGACATGCAATTATTTTGTGATTAGAAAATAAAAAAGTTATTAAAACAAATACATAAATTGTAGTGCATTCATCCAAAGGACAATTTTGTAGTCATTAGAAAGAATGTTTTGAAGATATTTCAGTGACACTGAAAAATGCTCATAATAGAACAATGGGAAAGGTAGACAAAACTATATATATCACTGATCTCAATTATGTTAATTATAGATGTGCAAATAGATGCATAGGAAAGGACTAAAGAAATCACTTCAAAACATGAATAGAAGTTATCTCTGAGCTATGAAATCAGGGTTCAGTTTGGGTTTCTTCTTTAATATATGTTTGTGTTTTCCAGCTTTCAGAATCAGAATTCTTTTACAATAAAACAGTAAAATGTTACTCTGGTGGAGAATAGGCTTGAGAAGGCAACTGTCCCTCTCTCCCACCCGTTTAATGTAGGGTGCTTCTCACCTGTCCTCCTTTCTCCAGGTCTAGGGCTGAAGTCCTGTCTGCTTCTGTTGTAGGAACAGGCGGGTTGGGATTAATTTCTTTTCCAGATGCCTTACACTCTTTCACCAGAGATGACTGTCTTCTTGAAGCCAAGTTTCTCCTGCTTTATCTTCCAGTTTAGCTATACAACACACGTATATTTAAATATGCTGTGTTGAGCCAACTCTTTGTGACCCCATCGATAGTAGCCTGCCAGGCTCCTCTGTCTATGGGTATTCTCCAGGCAAGAATACTGGAGTGGATTGCCATGCCCTCCTCCAGGGAATCTTCTCATCCCAGGGACTGAGCCAAGGTCTCCCGCATAGAAAGCAGATTCTTTGCTGAGTCACGGGGGAAGCCCATACAACTATAGCAGAATTTCTTGGAAAGGGAGGAGTTAAAGCAGGAAATGTAGCAAAAGAACAAGGAAGATTTGTGCAACATTTTGAATGCAAGTGAAATACTTTCTGTACATTTTTGTCATTTAATCCTTTCAAAATCCCTCTGGAAAAAGCATCATCATTTCCCCTGATCAATAGATTAACAAAACAAACTCTTAGAAAGAAATATGAAATAACTTCTCTTCCTTCACACAACCAATTAGTGGTGGAAGTGGAATTTGAATCAAGGCAATCTAGGGCCTGTGCTGTTAACTAGTATGTATAGGATGTATCAAGGTAATGTACACCGTGATTTTTGCATAAACTAATGCCTTCTTAGCTGAAAATTTGTGAAACCCTTGCAAAAAGTGGTAAGGGAAAAGTTTCAATTCCTTGTTTTAGTTCCTTTCTTGGTTAATTATCTGATTCTGCACTATTTCTTGACACTCATCTGTATAAGATTCATAACTGATACAACAAAATGAAGACCTCTTTGGATCAAGGAGGGCTTCCCTGGTGGCTCAGATGGTAAAGAATCTGCCTGCCAGGCAGGAGACCTGGGTTTGATCCCTGGGTCAGGATGAGCCACTAGGGAAGGGAACAGTACCCACTCGAGTATTCTTACCAGGAGAAGTCCATGGACAGAGAAGCCTGGAGGGCTACAGTCCATTGGGTCACAAAGAGTCGGACAGGACTGAACGACCAACACCTTCATTTTCTCTTGGACCAAGGATTTTTAAAATAATTGTAAAAAAAAAAAGCTCAACTCTCTGTAACTGATTGGAGCTCAGACTTTAAAAATACCCAGTGTTCAGTAGGTGTGCATGTAGTTTTAGATACTTCTGCTCCTGCATAGATCTGTGAAGGAAAAGATGAGGAAGGCTATTCTCAGATGTACTTACTGTAAAGGTGTGAGCTCATTTTCTGGTCTCCTTCACTTTGTTCTGTGTTGCTAGGGTATGAAGCATTTTAAAGATCAGCTTAGCTTTTGTTGATTAGGCAGCAACACTGAGTTTAAGACTTAACTGGGGGCTTCCCTGGTGGCTCAGCTCAGTTCAGTTCAGCGGCTCAGTCATGTCCGACTCATTGAGACCCAATGGACTGCAGCACATCAGGCCTCCCTGTCCATCACCAACTCTCAGAGCTAGCTCAAACTCATGTCCATCGAGTCTGTGATGCCATCCAACATATCATCCTCTGTTGTCCCCTTCTCCTCCTGCCTTCAGTCTTTCCCGGCATCAGGGTCTTTTCCAATGAGTCAGTTCTTTGCATCAGGGGGCCAAAGTATTGGAGTTTCAGCTTCAGCATCAGTCCTTCCAATGAATATTCAGGACTGATTTCTTTTAGGATGGACTGGTTGGATCTCCTTGTGGTCTAAGGGACTCTCAAGAGTCTCCTGCAACACCACAATTCAAAAGCATCAATTCTTCAGTGCTCAGCTTTCCTTATAGTCCAACTCTCACATCCATACATGACTACTGTAAAAACCAAAGCTTTGATGAGACAGACCTTTGTTGGCAAAGTAATATCTCTGCTTTTTAATATGCTATCTAGCTTGGTCATAGCTTTTCTTCCAAGGAGCAAGCATCTTTTAATTTCATGGCTGCAGTTATCATCTACAGTGATTTTGGAGCCCCCAAAGATAAAGTCTGTCACTGTTTCCATTGTTTCCCCATCTATTTGCCATGAAGTGATGGGATGAGATGCCATGATCTTAGTTTTCTGAATGTTGAGTTTTAAGCAAACTTTTTCCCTCTTCTCTTTTACTTTCATCAAGAGGTTCTTTAGTTCTTTGCTTTCTGCCATAAGGGTGGTGTCAGCTGCATATCTGATGTTACTGATATTTCTCCTGGCAATCTTGATTCCAGCTTGTGCTTCATCCAGTCCAGCATTTCTCATGAGGTACTCTGCATATAAGTTAAATAAGCACGGTGACAATAAACACCCTTGACATTCTCCTTTCCCAATTAGGAACAAGTCTATTGTTCCATGTCCAGTTCTAACTGTTGCTTCTTGACCTGCATACAGATTTCTCAGGAGGCAGGTCAGGAGATCTGGTATTCCCATCTCTTTAAGAATTTTCCATAGTTTGCTGTGATCCACACAGTTGAAGGTTTTGGCGTAGTCAATAAAGCAGAAGTAGATGTTTTTCTGGAACTTTCTGGCTTTTTTGATGATCCAACGGATGTTGGCAATTTGATCTCTGATTCCTCTGCCTTTTCTAAATCCAGCTTGAACATCTGGAAGTTCATGGTTCGTATACTGTTAAAGCCTGGCTTGAAGAATTTTGAGCATTACTTTACTAGTGTGTGAGATGAGTGCAATTGTGCAGTAGTTTGAGCATTCTTTGGCATTGCCCTTCTTTGGGATTGGAAAGAAAACTGACCCTTTCCAGTCCTGTCGCTACTGCTGAGTTTTCCAAATTTGCTGGCATATTGAGTGCAGCACTTTCACAGCATCATCTTTCAGGATTTGAAATAGTTCAACTGGAATTCCATCACCTCCACTAGCTTTGTTTGTAGTGATGCTTCCTAAGGCCCACTTGACTTTGCACTCCAGGATGTCTGGCTATAGGTGAGTGATCACACCATCATGATTATCTGGGTCATGAAGATGTTTTTTGTATAGTTCTGTGTATTCTTGCCACCTCTTCTTAATATCTTCTTAATATCTTAATGTCTGTTAGGTCCCTACCATTTCTGTCCTTTATTGTGCCCATCTTTGCATGAAATGTTCCCTTGGTATCTCTGATTTTCTTGAAGAGATCTCTAGTCTTTCCCATTCTATTGTTTTCCTCTATTTCTTTGCACTGATCACTGAGGAAGGCTTTCTTATCTCTCCTTGCTATTCTTTGGAACTCTGCATTCAAATGGGTATATCTTTCCTTTGCTTGTTTGCCTGTAGCCTTTCTTCTTTTCTCAGCTATTTGTAATGCCTCCTCAGACAGCCATTTTGCCTTTTGCATTTCTTTTTCTTGGGGATGGTCTTGATCCCTGCCTCCTGTACAATGTCACAAACCTCTGTTCATAGATCTTCAGGCACTCTATCAAATCTAATCCCTTGAATCTATTTGTCACTTCCAGCATATATAATCATAAGGGATTTGATTTAGATCATACCTGAATGGTCTAGTGGTTTTCCCTACTTTCTTCAGTTTAAGTCTGAATTTGGCAATAAGGAGTTCATGATCTGAGCCACAGCCGGCTCCTGGTCTTGTTTTTGCTGACTGTATAGAGCTTCTCCATCTTCGGCTGCAAAGAATATAATCAACCTAAATTCGGTAATTCAGACACAATGTCAACCCACTCCAGTACTTTTGCCTGGAAAATATCCCATAGACAAAGGAGCCTGGTAGGCTGCAGTTCATGGGGTCGCTAAGAGTCGGGCACGACTGCGCGACTTCACTTTCACGTTTCACTTTCATGCATTGGAGAAGGCAATGGCAACCCACTCCAGTGTTCTTGCCTGGAGAATCCCAGGGATTGGGGAGCCTGGTGGGCTGCCATCTCTGGGGTCGCACAGAGTTGGACACGACTGAAGCGACTTAGCAGCAGCAGATGACATCCATGTATAGAGTCTTCTCTTGTGTTTTTGGAAGAGGGTGTTTTCTATGACCACTGCATTCTCTTGACAAAACTGTTAACCTTTGACCTGCTTTGTTTTGTACTCCAAGGCCACATTTGCATGTTACTCCAGCTATCTCTTGATTTCCTACTTTTACATTCCAGTCCCCTATAATGAAAAGGACATCTTTTTTGGGTGTTAGTTCTAGAAGGTCTTGTAGGTCTTCATAGAACTGTTCAACTTCAGCTTCTTTAGCATTACTGGTTGGGACATAGACTTGGATTACTATGATATTGAATGGTTTCCCTTGGAAATGAACAGAGATCATTCTGTCGCTTTTGAGATTGCATCTAAGTACTGCATTTTGGACTCTGTTGTCGACTATGATGGCTACTCCATTTCTTCTAAGGGATTCTTGCCCACAGTAGTAGATATAATGGTCATCTGAGTTGAATTCACCCATTCCAGTACATTTTAGTTCACTGGTTCCTAAAATGTCGATGTTCACTCTTGCCATCTCATGTTTGACCACTTCCAGTTTGCCTTGACTCCAAAAAGAATGAAGAGACAGAGCCAAAGCAAAAACAACACCGAGTTCTGGATGTGACTGGTGATGGAAGTAAAATCTGATGCTGTAAAGAGCGATAGTGCATAGGAGCCCTGGTGGCTCAGTTGTAAAGAATCCAGCTGCCAGTGCAGAAGACACAGGCTCAGTCCCTGGTCCGGGAAGAGCCTACATGCCACACAGCAACTAAGCCTGTGTACCACAACTACTAATCCCCATCTGCTAGAGCCTGGAAGCCACAGCTACTGACCCTATGTTCTGCAACTACTGAAGTCTGCATGCCCTAGAGCCTGTGCTCTGCCCAAAGAGAAGCCATCGCAATAAGAAGCCTGCACACTGCAATGAACAGTAGCCCCGGCTCGCCACAACTAAAGAAAAGCCTGCACAGCAATGAACACCCAGCACAGCCATAAATAAATAAATAAATAAAATTTAAAAGACTTATCTGGAGAAGTTACCTCCCTTTTGCCAAAATTATTGCCAATGTGGTTCTACTTTTTGAAGCCTCTGATCTGATCCACTATGGCTTTACCTGTTCGTTCACTCATATCTGCCTGAGTGGGAAACCTACTCAAGAAACAGGGAGAGGCAGGGGAGTCAGGGCAGCTGACTTGAGACCAGAGAAGAGAAACTTTAGAGAAGATGAGATGTCCAACAGTATTAAAAGCTGAAGACAGGTGAAGTGGTTAAAAGTTGAGGAAAAATAGTTGGCTTTGGAAATTTCAGGTGGTTACTGGAGCAGATATGAAAGAGAGGCAGAAGTATAATGTAGGTTGCAGTGTGGTTAGGAATGAGTGGGAAGTGAGGGAGTAAGTGAATCTGAGCAGATTCTTCTTTCTTTGGCAGTGAAGAGCAGGTGGGAAGTTTAAGGATGTGGAAGAGTTGAGAGAAAGTATGTGCTTGCCAGCTTGCGTGTGTGTGTGTGTGTGTGTGTGTGTGTGCAGGAAATGAGAAAGCTGAGCAGGTTATAAGTGAAATAGGAAGCAACACATTCAGAGAGAGGAAGGGTGGAAGAAGAAGAAATACCATTACTGAGCTACTCTGTTTCAGCTAGGACTTCATATTGTTTCATTTAATGCACACAGCAATTTTGGGAGCAAAGAGGATAAGAGAAGGTAAATAATTTGCCCAAGATCAAACAGCTATTATTCTGGCAGATTAAACACACAGACCTATAAGCTCTATGTGTGGAAGAGATGGAAAAGGAGAAAGAATATTTAGTAGAGAAAGGTCTTAGAGGAGGTGGTTGGAATTTAAACATATGGGTTAATAAGACTGAGGGACATAATTACCCCAGAGGCAAAGAACGACGGAATCAGAAAATACTGTAAAAGAGACTAGAACTTAATTTCATTTTGTTTCCTCGATAAAAATAGTCTATGTACCTGGTGTAGGTGTCCAGCTAGGTTTCTAGGAGACCATCTATGATTCCCATTAGGCCTAGAGTGATAGAAACATATGTAAATATATGGGATTTTAGTTCCCTGACTAGGAATAGGATCTGAGCCCTTGGGAGTGAGAGCAGAGTCCTAACCACTGGACCACCAGTGAATTCCAATATATCTTTTTTTTTAAATCCCCTGTTTGTGTGTGGTTTTGATCATCCCCCAAATTATTTTGGATAGTACACTGTGCCCTTGCACTACTGTGCATTCAGACAGCTGTTCCTTTTACCTGGAATTTCCCTCCTCATCTATTTATGAGTATGGAGCCAGACACTACTAGCAAACCAAATGAAATAAATACTGACATCAAATGAATCCCATTCAAGAATTTGGTCTTATGATTTTTATCTGTTAGGTTGCTGCTAGATTACATTGACTGGGCGTGTGAATTAGAAGAATTTTTAAATAAAGACCACTTAAAAATGAGCAACAAATTACAGCTGATCTTTGCATCATCTAGGCCATTCCCATTGAAATTTGTGACCTACTTTATCTTATATTCTGTTGCCATAGAGCTTAGGTTAAATGTGTAACTGAAGAAAATTGATTTCCAGTGCAAATCTTAATTTTTATTGTGCCCTGCAGTGCTACAAGGATGATGCATGTGTGATAAGTCTCACATTTAGAAGATTCCAGGGGGAATTTTGAGAGTTAAAGTATTATGGCCTCTATCAGTGGATAGTAAGATAATATATTTTCTGAAGATGTGTATCCTTTTCTTAAAAAAGCAAAGGACTTTATAAATATCCTTAGGCACAAAAGAAACAGGATTTTCTGTCTTCTTCAGAAATAGTCTACAATTTACAGAGGTCAATCAGTATTTCCTAAAAAGGAAAACAATATTTATCTTGAAAAATATAAGCTTCAAACACAAGAATAAATTCTTGTCCCTCAAATGTTTTAATGCCTTATTTGGTTTCAAAATCAATTCTGAAGTAAAGTGCAAATTTAGAATTCTCAAGACCTTATCTTTATACATTAAAAAAAAAACAACAAAAAAAAAACAGCTGGCAAACATCTGTCAGTGGTAGAGTATGTGTTTGGTTAGGTAGGTGGAAGAAGGGGCCTGACCAAGTCTAAGGGTTAACATTCCCCAGCATTCTCTGCAAAAGGGCACGTTTGTTTCTGAATGGTAAAGCTTTTTTCATTGTATCTGTGATATTGTGATTTTAATGAGAAATATATATTTGGTCTTTGAGCACTGTTCCTGCACACAGTTCCGAAAATGCATGGGATTTCCTAAGTGTTGAGAATAATAAGGGTGCCTTTTGTTATGTTAATGAGATTACTTTTGAGAAGCCCCTAGGTAACCTAAGGATGGGGGCTGGTTGCCAGGGGAAGCAATCCTGATTACAGGCTTGGACCTGCCCCCTCCATCTCCAGGAAGGGAAAAGGAGCTGGCAGTTGAATCAATCACCAATCACCAATTGGCCAATCGCCAATATATATGGGAGCCTCTTTAAAAACCCAAAAGGAGGGTTCGAAAAGCTTCCAGGTAGGTGAACCAGAATGCTCTCACATGCCAGGCCCCAAGTCCATAGGCATAGTAACTCCTGTTCTCAGGACTTAGACTTCTGTGTCTCTTCAGTTCATAGCCTTTAACATCTTTTAAAAATCAATAATCTAGTAAGCAAGCTGTTTTCCCGAGGTCTGTGAGCCGCTCTAGCAAATTAATCAAATCCTAGGGTTGGGGGGTGGGTAGGTAGGAACCTCCAATTTATAGCCAGTTATAGCCAGTTTATAGTCAGAAGCACATAGCTCAGTTGATAAAGAATTTGCCTGCAATGCAGGAGACCCTGGTTCCAT
Organism: Bos indicus x Bos taurus; assembly: GCF_003369695.1. NCBI lineage: Eukaryota > Metazoa > Chordata > Mammalia > Artiodactyla > Bovidae > Bos > Bos indicus x Bos taurus. Next base: position 110,525,106 of record NC_040076.1, read on the forward strand.
TCCTGGGTCGGAAAGATCTGCTGGAGAAGGGATAGGCAACCCACTCCAGTATTCTTGGGCTTCCCTTGTGGCTCAGCCGGTAAAGAATCCACCTGCAATGAGGGAGACCTGGTTCGATCCCTGGGTTGGGAAGATCCCATAGAGAAGGGAAAGGCTACACACTCCAGTATTCTGGCCTGGAGAATTCCATGGACTGTATGGTCCATGGGGTCGCAAAGAGTCGGACATGACTGAACGACTTTCACTTTCAGTCAGAAGCACAGGTGATGACCTGGAGTTGCTATTGGTGTCTGAAGTGGGGGCAGTCTTGTGGGAACAAGCCCTTAACATATGGGATCTGACACTATTTCCTTGTATACAGTGTCAGAATTGAGTTAAATTTGAGGGATATCTGGTCAATACCTCAGGGAATTGTAATTGCTCAGTAGTGTGGAAAAAAACTGTAACATCTTGTTTTCTTTCTAAGTCGCCTGGTGGGCTGCCATCTATGGGGTCGCACAGAGTCAGACACGACTGAAGTGACTTAGTAGCAGCAGCAGTCGAGTCTGACTCTTTGCCCATGACTCTTTACTCCATGGACTGTAGCCCACCGGGCTCCTCCATCCATGCAATGCTCCAGGCAAGAATACTGGAGTAGGTTGCCATGCCCTTCTCCAGGGTATCTTTCTGGCTCAGGGATCGAACCTGGGTCTCCCATGTTTCAAGCAGATTCTTTACCATCCAAGCCACCAGGGAAGCCTTGGTATATGTTTAAGTCTCGATAAATCTGGGAGTTTATGATGCATATTAAACCCCAAATGTGTTGTCTTTGACCTACATCAGATTGGTTGTTGTTTCTGTCTAATCTGTCTCAGTCTGCATGCCTTTTGGTAAAGTGAGCTTTTCAGTTATATTGGTCCTGAAACAGGAGGGAAGGGGGCAAAGCATAGCATTTAAAAGAATGACATAGCTGTTGTTGTTTAGTCAATAAGTCATGACTGACTCTTTTTCGACCCCACGGAGTAGACATGACATAATCTGATTAAGACCAAATATTGGATTGGCCAATAAGTTCGTTCAGTTTTTTGTAAGGAAAAATTCCAAACAAACTTTTTGACCAACCCAGTAGGTCCAAGGCGGCAGATGAATCGACTTCCACTAGACCTTCAGCCTCAGTATATGCTTACTGTGGGCATCCCAGGTGGCACTAGTGGTAAAGAACCTGCCTGCCAATGCAGGAGATATGAGACATGGGTTCCATCCCTGGGTCAGGAAGATTCCCCTGGAGGAGTGCATGGCAACCACTCCAGTACGCTCATTGTAATACATTCGCATAAGCTGAGTGACATACCAAACAGCGCCATGACAGTTTTAAGGCTGACGATAAAAATCAAAAGGTGAGCACTGTAGGCTTCCTTGGTGGCTCAGTGGTAAAGAATCTGCCTGCCAATGCAGGACACATGGGTTCATCCCTGGTCCAGGAAGATCCCACCTGCCACAGAGCAACTAGGCCTGTGCGCCACAACCACTGAGCCTGAGCTATAGAGCCCAGGAGCTGCAAGGATTCGGCCCGTATACCACAACTACTAAAGCACCATGCTCTGCAACAAGAGAAGCCACTGCAATGAGAAGTCCATGCACTGAACTAGAGAAAAGCCCTGGAAGCATCAAAGACCCAGAACAACCGAAAATAAATAAATTAAAAAAAAATAAGCCCATTTAAAAAAAAGTGGGTAGTGGCCTAATTTTTGGAAATCCCACCCCTGGAATATTCCTTCCATTCATCAGCCTATGAAATTACCCACCCCTATAAAAATTGACAACTCCGTATCCTTGTCCCTCTAGCCTTCCCGGATGGCCCCACACTCTATCTGTTGAATGTATTTCTCTCTAAATAAATCCACTTCTTACCTATCACTTTGTCTCTCACTGAATTCCTTCTGTGATGAGACATCAATAACCTGAGCTTCAGTAAACCCTGAGACCAGGTGTGTGATCTCAGTTGAAAGACCGTGAGTTCAAGTCCCAATCTGTGTTACATGGTTTCAATCCCTCCACTTCTTATGTCTTATACCTGGCACATATGACCTAAATCAAATCCCTTATGATTATACAGTGGAAGTGAGAAATAGATTTAAGGGCCTAGATCTGATAGATAGAGTGCCTGATGAACTATGGAATGAGGTTCGTGACATTGTACAGCAGACAGGGATCAAGACCATCCCCATGGAAAAGAAATGCAAAAAAAGCAAAATGGCTGTCTGGAGAGGCCTTACAAATAGCTGTGAAAAGAAGAGAAGTGAAAAGCAAAGGAGAAAAGGAAAGATATAAACATCTGAATGCAGAGTTCCAAAGAATAGCAAGGAGAGATAAGAAAGCCTTCTTCAGCAATCAATGCAAAGAAATAGAGGAAAACAACAGAATGGGAAAGACTAGAGATCTCTTCAAGAAAATCAGAGATACCAAAGGAACATTTCATGCAAAGATGGGCTCGATAAAGGACAGAAATGGTATGGACCTAACAGAAGCAGAAGATATTAAGCAGAGGTGGCAAGAATACACAGAACAACTGTATAAAAAAGATCTTCATGACCCAGATAATCACGATGGTGTGATCACTGGCCTAGAGCCAGACATCCTGGAATGTGAAGTCAAGTGGGCCTTAGAAAGCATCACTACGAACAAAGCTAGCGGAGGTGATGGAATTCCAGTGGAGCTATTTCAAATCCTGAAAGATGATGCTGTGAAAGTGCTGCACTCAATATGCCAGCAAATTTGGAAAACTCAGCAGTGGCCACAGGACTGGAAAAGGTCAGTTTTCATTCCAATCCCAAAGAAAGGCAATGCCAAAGAATGCTCAAACTACCGCACAATTGCACTCATCTCACACACTAGTAAAGTAATGCTCAAAGTTCTGCAAGCCAGGCTTCAGCAATATGTGAACCGTGAACTTCCTGATGTTCAAGCTGGTTTTAGAAAAGGCAGAGGAACCAGAGATCAAATTGCCAACATCCGCTGGATCATGGAAAAAGCAAGAGAGTTCCAGAAAAACATCTATTTCTGCTTTATTGACTATGCCAAAGCCTTTGACTGTGTGGATCACAATAAACTGTGGAAAATTCTGAAAGAGATGGGAATACCAGAACACCTGATCTGTCTCTTGAGAAATCTGTATGCAGGTCAGGAAGCAACAGTTAGAACTGGACATGGAACAACAGACTGGTTCCAAATAGGAAAAGGAGTACGTCAAGGCTGTATATTGTCACCCTGTTTATTAACTTCTATGCAGAATACATCATGAGAAACGCTGGGCTGGAAGAAACACAAGCTGGAATCAAGACTGCCGGGAGAAATATCAATAACCTCAGATATGCAGACGACACACCCTTATGGCAGAAAGTGAAGAGGAACTCAAAAGCCTCTTGATGAAAGTGAAAGTGGAGAGTGAAAAAGTTGGCTTAAAGCTCAACATTCAGAAAACAAAGATCATGGCATCCGGTCCCATCACTTCATGGGAAATAGATGGGGAAAGAGTAGAAACAGTGTCAGACTTTATTTTTCTGGGCTCCAAAATCACTACAGATGGTGACTGCAGCCATGAAATTAAAAAACGCTTACTCCTTGGAAGAAAAGTTATGACCAACCTAGATAGCATATTCAAAAGCAGAGACATTACTTTGCCAACAAAGGTCCGTCTAGTCAAGGCTATGGTTTTTCCAGTGGTCATGTATGGATGTGAGAGTTGGACTGTGAAGAAGGTTGAGCACCAAAGAATTGATGCTTTTGAACTGTGGTGTTGGAGAAGACTCTTGAGAGTCCCTTGGACTGCAAGGAGATCCAACCAGTCCATTCTGAAGGAGATCAGCCCTGGGATTTCTTTGGAGGGAATGATGCTAAAGCTGAAACTCCAGTACTTTGGCCACCTCATGCGAAGAGTTGACTCATTGGAAAAGACTCTGATGCTGGGAGGGATTGGGGGCAGGAGGAGAAGGATGAGATGGCTGGATGGCATCACTGACTCGATGGACGTGAGTCTCAGTGAACTTCGGGAGTTTGTGATGGACAGGGAGGCCTGGCGTGCTGCGATTCATGGGATGGCAAAGAGTCGGACACAACTGAGTGACTGACCTGATCTGATCTGATATCCAGCACAATTCATTCATTGCAGTTATAAAAGGGAAAAAAAATCCCATTTCCTTCTACTCGACTCCCCAAATTTCTGACACCAAAAGTGTGGGTTTTTCCACACTAAGCTTGTCTCTGATTTTCAGTGGACACTGACTGGATTTCCTGTAATTTAACTGAATTCTGACACCAACTGCTCGGAGTTAGTGCAAACCTCATAGGTTAAGGCCTTAGTCCCACAAGACCGTCACCCCACCCTCCAGATGCCAATCTCAGGTCCCAGGTAGTTGCCTGTGCTTCTGACCAAATGAGTACAAATTGAGGGTTCTTACAATACTCTTCTCAGCTTTTATCATTTATGAGAACATATCAGAGAACTCAGGAAAGTGCTTTACTTGATTACTGGTTTATGACAAAGTTTACAACCCAGGAGCAGCCAAATGGAAGAGATTCATGGGGGCAAAGATTGTGGGAAGTTGCATGAAGATACCTTGCCCTCTTTGGGCACCCTGCCCTCCCAGAACCAACACAGAGGCTCTCTGAACCCCATAGTTTAAGGGTTTTATGCAGTTTCATTAAACAGGCATGACTGATTCAATCATTGGCCACTGGAGATGAGATCAGTTTCCAGCCCCTCATCTCTTCTCTTACCTAGAGTGAGTGGCAGGTGGAGTAGGGTGGGGTGGTGTTGAAAGTTCCAAGCCTCAAGTGGTTAGTTCCTCTGGCAACCATTTTCCCAGAGCCAGCTCATTAGCACAAACTCACACCCCGCTCCGGTACTCTTGCCTGGAACATCCCATGGACGGAGGAGCCTGGAGGGCTACAGTCCATGGGGTCGCTGAGGGTCGGACACAACTGGGCAATTTCACTTTCACTTTTCACTTTAATGCATTGGAGAAGGAAATGGCAACCCACTCCAGTGTTCTTGCCTGGAGAATCCCAGGGATGGGGGAGCCTGGTGGGCTGCTGTCTCTGGGGTCTCACAGAGTCGGACACGACTGAAGCGACTTAGCAGCAGCAGCAGATAGGATGGAAGGGGCAGGGCTTATTAAGAAAAACCAGAGATGCTTTTCTCATCCCTATTACTCAGATAGTGCCAAGGATTTTAGGAGCTAGATTTCTTATTATGTCACAGGTTATTTCCTGGCATTTGATTTTGTTACTTTTGCCTTAAATAATTTGGGGTAGGGGTGGGGAGTGATACATAAACTGATAAATTACATTGACCAAAATTATTCATTTATATTTTCACTTGCTTATCCAATCTGTTTATATTAGTTTACTGTACTTCACATGTTTTGTTTTCATTTTTGGAGTTTTATGGCTTTATCGCAGGTGATGGGGGTCTCTTTCAGGCTTTCAGAGTGAAATGAGAAAGCCTTGAGGCCCTTTGGGGATTTCTCTTAACACCTCTTCTTTAATTTATGGGTGCTGGTGAGTTATGGCTTGTGCTTCCCACCTCTTCTCAGTCTGTGCCGTTTCTGTACACCTCTGTTAATTGTGCATCTTTCTGGGATTTTAGGTTCAAATTCACTGATACAGAATCCACTATGGAAAGCCCAGGTTTGCTCACTGAGGTTTCTCTATGGATTAGATACAGGACCCTATCTGTCCAAGGATGGGCTGGCCAGAGCTGCTGTTGTGACATGACTCTGGAGGACAACTGGCAGAAAAGAAACTACCCTTGGCTACTTGTTCAAAATAGGACTTTTGGAGATGAGAACTTAGTAGCTGAGATGCCATTGGTACAGAGGATCAGTCATCAGTTCAGTTGCTCAGTCATGTCCAACTCTTTGCAACCCCATGGACTGCAGCACACCAGGCCTCCCTGTCCATCACCAACTCCCGGAGTTCACTCAAACTCATGTCCATTGAGTTGGTGATGTCATCCAGCCATCTCATCCTCTGTCATCCCCTTCTCCTCCCGCCCTCAATCTTTCCCAGCATCAGGGTCTTTTCCAGTGAGTCAATTCTTCACATCAGCTGGCCAAAGTATTGCAGATTCAGTTTCAGCATCAGTCCTTCCAATGAATATTCAGGCCTGATTTCCTTCAGAATGGAGTGGTTGCATCTCCTTGCTGTCCAAGGGACTCTCAAGAGTCTTCTCCAACACCACAGTTCAAAAGCATCAATTCTTCGGTGCTCAGCTTTCCTTATAGTCCAACTCTCATATCCATACATGAATACTGGAAAAACCAAAGCTTTGACTAGATGGACCTTTGTTGGAAAAGTAATGTCTCTGCTTTTTAATATGCTGTCTAGGTTGGTCATAGCTTTTCTTCCAAAGAGCAAGCATCTTTTAATTTCATGGCTGCAATCACCATCTGCAGTGATTTTGGAGCCCCCAAAATATAGTCTGTCACTGTTGCCATTGTTTCCCCATCTATTTGCCGTGAAGTAATGGAACTGGATGCCATGATCTTAGTTTTTTTAATGTTGAATTTTAAGCCAGCTTTTTCACTCTCATCTTTATCTGGTACAGAGGATACCAGAACTCAGCTGTAGTTAAGAGCATGTATCCTGGAATCATATTGTCTGTGGTTCATAGCTTGATTCTACCACTTACTTATTGCTTAGGTGAGTTACTGTACTAATCTGTGCTTCAGTCTCATCTGACAAGTGAGTTACAATAATAACATACATCTTATAGTGTTGCTGTAAGGATTAAATTAAATGATGTATGTGAAGGGTCTAGAATAGAGCTGGAAAGACTCAGTACTTTTTGGTTATTATAATTATCATGACTGCTAATTGGATACTTCCAAAGGTCTAGCCTAGTGCCTTTCACATGGTGGTTTTTTAATAAATATTTGCTGTATGAATTCATGAAGCAATGAATTAGTCACACAGCAGTGCCTGAAATATGTATTTCGGCTGAGTAAATTGTACCGCAGGTGGGACTTTAAAATATTGTATTTAGAGACTAATACAAATATCTCATCTTTTCTTTCAAAAATTATTTCTATAATGAGATTTGCATGTCAAATAGGCTTTTTAACAGAAAGTTACCCCACCCTATAGCCCCTAAAGTAGTACTAGATGATCCATTTGTTAACCTTCTAGCAGCAGCAGTTTAAAGCTAGTGTAAAGCTAGCAGTGGTTTTCTTTATGGGCTAAGCAACTTGCAGTGTCTACCACAGAAAGATATATTAATTTTTAACTTGCCAAATTTCTTCCATAAAGCCAACAGCAGTGGATGAGAGAAACTTGTTTTACATATCCCTGCCAGCAATAAATATTACTGCTTTAATTTTTTTCTTTTTCATCCTGTTAATGTGAAGTGATATAATGGAAATTTTAAGCTTGAAATTCACAGATTAGAAACAGGCTGGTATGGAATCAAGTCCATCAATCTGGCTCCTTCATAGAGCTGAATGTTATTGAAACAGGCGAAATACACTGCAGATCTTTGTTTGGACAGAATCTACTACCCACCCTTTGTTTTTTTAGCAGATGGTTAGCACTGCTTGTCCAATGTGCCATGGCCATATATGTCATCTACAGATGATCCTTAGAACTTGCTGTTCTTCCAAAGGTACTAGAAAGTATTCAGTATAAAAACACACTGCGTCAGTACTTCAAGTGTGCTATTATATCTTCATGATTATCACGAAAAAAACCTTCTGTCATTAGCATCATTGTTTATCACAGGTCTTTAACTTACCCCCAAAATTTCAAATTGCTACTATTTTAGATTCTTTTCATCTTCTTTTTTAAAAAATATTATTTATTTATTTATGGCTGTGCTGGGTCTTCGTTGCTGGGTACAGCTTTCTCTAGCTGGAGGGCGATGGCTTCTCATTGTGGCGACTTCTCTTGTTGCAGAGCACAGGCTCTAGGGCGTGTGCGCTCAGTAATTGCAGCTTGTAGGCTCCAGAAGTGGGCTTATTAGTTGTGGCACATGGGCTCAGTTGTCCTGAGGCATGGGGGATCGTCCCAGACCAGGGATGAAACTGGTGTTCCTTGCCTTGCAAAGTTGGATTCTTAACCACTGGACCATCAGGGAAGGCCCTTTCTTCTGTTCAAATTTACTACCTTTGGTTTTCCTTCTTGGTTTACAAAATGCATTGATTTTAATCTACTTGCCATTTTAAACTTTTATCTTTTTTGTTTAAATATTTTTGTCAGGTGTAATTCTTTTTAACCTCATCATTATTCTTACTTTCTTCCTCTTTCAGTTTTGTCTAGCTTGTTGATTTTTGTCCCTTTTGATCTTATAAGTTTTTTGATTTTATCTGTTATCTTTTTATATCCTTGGTTTATAAGTAGAAAGCAAGAAATCTAGTTAAAGAGACAGATCCAATAGGTTGTGCTGATGATTTGATCACAGATAAGACAGAAAGGAAGGAATCAGTGTTGTTGCTGCTGCTGCTGCTGCTAAGTCGCTTCAGTCGTGTCCGACTCTTAGCGACCCCACAGACTACAGCCTACCAGGCTCCTCTGTCCATGGGATTTTCCAGGAATCAGTGTTGCAACCTAACAATTTAGCAAATGGGTGAGAGAGGATGTGATTTACTAAGGTAGGAAAAACAGAGAAGAATATTTTGGAATAAAAAATATAAAAGTTTCTTCACTATCACTATTGACTGATTTGATCTCCTTGCTGTCCAACACCACAGTTCAAAAGCATCAATTCTTCAGTGCTCAGTTTTCTACTGGAAAAATCATGGCTTTGATTAGCCAGGTCTTTGTCGGTTAAGTAATGTCTCTGCTTTTTAATATGCTACCTAGGTTGGTCATAGCTTTTCTTCAAAGGACCAAGTGTCTTTTAATTTCATGGCTGCAGTCACCATCTGCAGTGATTTTGGAGCCAAAGAAAATAAAGTCTGTTACTGTTTCCATTGTTTCCCTATATTTGCCATGAACTGATGCTTTTGAACTGTGATGTTGGAGAAGACTCTTGAGAGGCCCTTGGACTGTAAGGAGATCCAACCAGTCCATCCTAAAGGATATCAGTCCTGAATATTCAATGGAAGGACTGATGCTGAAGCTGAAACTCCAACACTTTGGACACCTGATGCAAAGAACTGACTCATTGGAAAAGACCCTGATGCTGGGAAATAGAAATTGGGAGGAGAAGGGGACAATAGAGGATGAGATGGTTGGATGGCATCACCGACTCAATGGACATGAGTTTGACTAAATTCCAGGAGTTGGTGATGGACAGGGAGGCCTAGCGTGCTGCAGTCCATGGGGTCCCAAGGAGTTGGACACGACTGAGTGACTGAACTGAACTGAATTGAACTTATGGGACTGGATGCCATGATCTTCATTATTTGAATGTTGAGTTTTAAGCCAGCTTTTTCACTCTCCTTTTTTACTTTCATCAAGTGGCTCTTTAGTTCCTCTTTGCTTCTGCCATAAGGGTGGGGTCATTTGCAAATCTGAGGTTATTGATATTTGTCCTGACAATCTTGACTCCAGCTGTGCTTCATCCAGTCCAGCATTTCACATGAAATTAAATAAGAAATGTGACAATATACAGCCTTGATGTACTCCTTTCTCAATTTGGAACCAGTCTGTTGTTCCATGTCCAGTTCTAACTATTGCTTCTTGACACACATACAGATTTCTTAGGAGGTAGTAAGGTGATCTGGTATTCCTCTCTCTTCAAGCATTTTGCAGTTTGTTGTGATCCACACAGTTGAATATGAATGCGAAGTCAAGTGGGCCTTAGGAAGAAGCATCACTGCCAACAAAGTTAGTGGAGGTGGTGGAATTCCAGTTGAGCTATTTCAAATCCTAAAAGATGATGATGTGAAAGTGCTGCACTCAATATGCCAGAAAATTTGGAAAACTCAACAGTGGCCACAGGACTGAAAAGGTCAGTTTTCATTCCAATCCCAAAGAAGGGCAATGCCAAGAATGCTCAAACTACCGCACAATTGCATTCATCTCACATGCTAGCAAAATAATGTTTGAAATTCTCCAAGCCAGGCTTCAACAGTATGTGAACCGTGAACTGCCAGATTTTCAAGCTGGGTTTAGAAAAGGCAGAGGAACCAGAGATCAAATTGCCAACATCCATTGGATCATTAAAAAGCCAGAGAGTTCCAGAAAAACATCTACTTCTGCTTTATTTATTTATTTATCTATGCAAAAACCTTTGACTGTGTGGATCACAACAAACTGTGGAAAATTCTTAAAGAGATGGGAATCCCAGACCACCTGACCTGCCTCCTGAGAAATCTGTATGCAGGTCAAGAAGCAACAGTTAGAATTGGACATGGAACAATAGACTGGTTCCAAATCAGGAAAGGAGAACATCAAGGGTGTATATTGTCACTCTGCTTATTTAACTTATAGGCAGAGTACATCATGAGAAACGGTGGACTGGATGAAGGATGAGCTGGAATCAAGATTGCCGGGAGAAATATCAATAACCTCAGATATGCAGATGACACCACCCTTATGGCAGAAAGCGAAGAAGAACTAAAGAGCTTCTTGATGAAAGTGAAAGAGGAGGGTGAAAAAGTTTGCTTAAAACTCAACATTCAAAAAATTAAGATCATGCCATCTGGTCCCATCACTTTTTGTAAATAGATGGGGAAACAATGGAAACAGTGACAGAATTTATTTTTCTGTGCTCCAAAATCACTGCAGATGGTGACTGCAGCCATGAAATTAAAAGACACTTGCTCCTTGGAAGAAAAGCTATGAAAAAAAAAAAAAAAAGAAAGAAAAGCTATGACCAACCTAGACAGCATATTAAAAAGCAGAGACATTACTTTTCCAACAAAGGTCCATCTAGTCAAAGCTTTGGTGTTTCCAGTAGTCATGTATACCTGAGCATTGAAGAATTGATGCTTTTGAAGTGTGATGTTGGAGAAGACTCTTGAGAGTCCCTTGGACAGCAAGGAGATCCAACCATTTCATTCTGAAGGAAATCAGGCCTGAATATTCATTGGAAGGACTGATGCTGAAGCTGAAACTCCAATACTTTCGCCACCTGAATGGAAGAGCAGACTCACTAGAAAAGACCCTGATGCTGGGAAAGATTGAAGGTGGGAGGAGAAGGGGATGACAGAGGATGAGATGATTGAATGGCAGCACCGACTCAGTGGACATGAGTTTGAATAAGCTCCAGGAGTTGGTGATGGACAGCAAAGCCTGGTGTACTGCAGTCCAGGGGTTTAGAAAGAGTCGAAAATGATGAATGACGGAACTGAACTGAACATAGTCAAAGGCTTTAGTAAAGTCAACGAAGAAGTAGTTGATGTTTTTCTGAAATTTTCTTGCTTTTTCTATGAGCCAACGGATGTTGGCAATTTGATCTCTGGTTCCTCTGCCTTTTCTAAATCCCACTTGAAAATCTGGAAGTTCTCCATTCAGGTACTGTTTAAACCTAGCTTGGAGAATTTTGAGCATTACTTTGCTAGCATGTGAAATAAGCGCAATCGTGTGGTAGTTTGAACATTCTTTGGCATTGTCTTTCTTTGGGATTGGAGTGAAAACTGACCTTTTCCAATTCTGTGGCCACAGCTGAGTTTTCCAAATTTCCTGGCATTTCCAGTGTGGCACTTTATTTAACAACATCATCTTTTAGGCTTTGAAATAGCTCAGCTGGAATTCCATCACCTCGACTAGCTTTGTAGTAGTGGTAGTGATGCTTCCTAAGGCCCACTTGACTTCGCACTCCAGCATGTCTGGCTCTAGGTTAGTGATCACACCATCGTGGTTATCTGGGTCATTAAGAGCTCTTTTGCATAGTTCTTTTTATTCTTGTCATCTCTTAATATCTTCTGCTTCTGGGTACCCACGGAGCCAGTTAAACCATACTCTCCATGAATGAATGACCATAAGACGAAGAGCTTCATGTTTTGGAATTTTCAGGGTTTGGAAAGCAGGAGTCTATCAGCATCTTTGAAATAAATGTTAATAAAGTTTTGTTACAATCGCCCACTGAACTACAAGTCCCGGCCTCCTCCTAGAAAGTGACGAATCACGTGGCCGGCTAGGAATCCGGAAGTCTGGCCCGCTTGCCTAATCACGCCGGAGAAACCTACAAAGTGGCGCCAGACTGGCCAATCCTGCGGATGTTTGTTCCAAGCCCAGGCCGGGTCCCGCCTCCTCGCGCTGCGCTGACTGGTCGTTAGCGGATACGGTGGCTGTAGAGGCGGTAACAGTGGCTTCTTCCCCGCTTTGCGCGAGGTTCCGCGCGCGTCCCGCGGCTCCGATTCCACCATGGCTCCCAAAGGAGGCCCCAAGCAGCAGTCCGAGGAGGACCTGCTCCTGCAGGATTTCAGCCGCAACCTCTCGGCCAAGTCCTCGGCGCTTTTCTTCGGGAACGCCTTCATTGTGTCCGCCATCCCCATCTGTGAGCGCTTGGAGCGAGACGGGCTGGGCTGGGCTGGGCTGGGCTGGGCGGGGACGTGGCAGGGCCGTGCAGAGGGCTAGGCGTGCGCCGGAACCCGCGCTGTCCCCCAGCTCCTCCTGGACTCAGGGGCTGCACGCAGCCTCTGTGGGCCTCCGTGATCTGTCCGGAATCGTGGTGGGTGGCATCCCAGGAAAGTCATTGTAGCACGTTGTAAAAGTAGGCTAGCTCATTCCCAGGCCTCAGGTCTGCGGATTGTGAGTTACTGGTTCTGGGATGGCGGCCTCAAATCTGTTTTTGAACCAACACCCGGGTTAAGATCTTGTGATGCTAACAGGCATATCGCCTGTTCTTTCCCCACCCCCTCGCCCCGTATAACTATCTTTTGCTGTTACGAGATCTTAAACTTTTTACTTACTTTGGAGAAACTCATAAATTAGGTTAGAATTGTAACAAATCGCACTGAATTGTAAATATAGCTTTAGAACCGGTTCACACAGAACCGGTTATTTTCCGAAAGAAGTTGAACCATTGCCAAGGCCCCAAGCTCTACTGTGTTTAAACTTTTTAATAATTCTGTTAGGACAATTCTAGAATTCTTACTTGAATGGAAAAAACTTTACAGCCTTGGCCAAGGTTGTTTTTAGAGTTTAGGGATCCCAAATGTCAATTGCCTCTCTCCTACATTTTTGCAGTGTTGTTGGACAAATCCAGATGTATTTTCTCTCCCGACTTCATAAAACCCAGCGTGCAATTAACATGGTTCAGTGACCGCACTGTGCATTGCCTTGATTTCAGATAACAGCCACGTCAGCGTGTGAACTCTGGTTTGGGACTACACGTGGAGTCTCGGAATGACTTGTAGTTAATGTAATAGTACCCTGAAGAATGAAATTTGAAGTCTCAATCGTGATTTTTTTGAGCCAGAGTTCTCATTCTAGAAGCAGCAGAAATCTCATCATGGACTAGTTATAGGAAGGTTATGTTTTTCAAGTATTCTGAACCAGAAACAGTTGAGACTTAACTTTTTCCTGGATATCACACTTAGTTCTTCTTACACTGTATTGGATTCCCTAATCCGGGCTGTATTTTACCAGGTTTAGCTATAATTATTAATAACTCAGCAGGTTTTTGTAACTGGGTGGTAATGTTTTGTTTCTTTTTGTATTCCCCCACCCCTTTTATCTTAATTCAGGGTTATATTGGCGAATATGGCATATGGATCTTATTCAGTCTGCTGTTCTGTATAGTGTGATGACCCTAGTAAGCACTTACTTGGTAGCCTTTGCTTACAAAAATGTGAAATTTGTTCTCAAGCACAAGTAAGTATATTTCTCAAGTGAAAGTAAATATTGTTGCATTTTTATATAGTAGGGTGTCTTCTGAAAGACTATTTGTGTGCGTGAGTTTTGGTAAGCATTAATTTGAGATATATTTTTATGTGTATTTGGGGGGAGATATGTGTATGTATATTTGGATTAATTTGAAATATATGTGTATGCATATACACATATGTGTTTATATTTGGGGGGAGATAGATGTGTATGTATGTTTGGATTAATTGGAAATACATGTGTATGTATATTCCGGGGGGGTATGTATATATGATTGGAAAATATGTAATCATAAATAATGGTATGAAGGAGTAGCGACTAACTGAAAAGCAGAGACAGTGCTGTTAACAGTGCTATGGAAGTGGGTGTTGAGTTGGAATTAGAACACTTACGTACTAGCCTTAATCATGGGGCTCAGAAAAGCAAACCCACCAAGTAAATTAACATTTTAAAAGTCAAATGGAATTCTGGAAAGAATTGTTCTGGACTGTCCATGTAGAATTTTTGGATGTGAAAGAAGTGGTCTTTTTTTCTTTTACTCAACCTTGACATTTTTAATGCTAATTAGGCTACTATATTTCCTCTGTTTCTTCATTTTGTCATTTCACTCTCCTAATAACTCTTCATGACATTCTTTTTTCTAAAAGTATTAAAACCAGATTCTTCCAGGCCCTTGGAATGTGAATCCTCTGCCTCCTACCAGTCAGGCCTCATCTTTTAGGATTGGGGCTTAGGGCTTCCGACTCAGCCTTTGAACATGACTCCTCCCTTCCCTCATTTAGAAACGTCTCCCTTTCTTTCCATTCTTACGTGTCTGTTATTTTAAGCCTTAGGAATCCTTTCCAGAGAAATCCTAACTGTCTTTATTGTTGCTGTGTCAAGCTTTCTGGTGATGAGGAGCAGAAACACCTTCAGATGATCTCAGTTACCAGGGATGATTGTGAGCCTCCCCACTGTCGTCCTGGATCCTTAGGATCCTTAGGAGTCTAGGTTGTGCCTGACAGTTGCTGGAACAGCTAAATCCAGGTCATCTCTGTTGTCTTCCTGCTTGGCAGCCCCTCTTCACCAGCTGCCATTTCAGAATTCAGCCCGTCTCGGCCTCTGCTTTCCTGGGCTGTCCTTCTCATGAGGCGTGGCCATCTGTGGATAGTGAAGTCCTCAGAGTGGGTGTTTTGCATGACCCATCCTTTGTGATTCCCTTGGACCTCGGTCTCTTTGGGACCTAGTGTTTTTCACTTGTTCTACATATTTTTCATTCACCTTTTTGGAGTCAAAAATCATGCTCTTTCCTCTCATTTTTACTTCCCGCTTTTTGAGGACAGCTTCCATGTCCTTTGTTTATTTCTCTTACCCTAATTAATGATACATTTTGTTTAGTTCAGTGAAATTTCAGTGATCTCTGCCTGTAATGTGGAAGACTTGGGTTCAGTCCCTGGGTAGGGAGGCGTTCCCTGGAGAAGGGAATGCCTACCTACTCCAGTGTCCTTAAATGGAGAATTTCATGGACAGAGGAGCCTGGTGAGCTACAGCGCATGGGGTTGCAAAGAGTTGGACAAAACTGAACGACTAACATTTACATTTACTGACTTAATAGGATCTCTGAGTGAAATTATTTTTTAGTCGTCATAGTTTTGGTTTAATATTAAATACTGCTAGTGACATAGTTTTGGTTTAATATTAAATATTGCTAGTGACATAAAAACTCCTACAGATTGCTAAGATTGTTAAGGCTTAAAGAGCCAGCAAGATGCTGAGTGTGGGCAGGTGTTGGTAGTGGAGGGAATGGCTTCAGAGTCTATAGTCTGTATTCCAGTTCCCGCTCTGCTGCTTTTTAAGTGCAGACCCTTGGGCCTGCATTTTATCTTTTGAGACTTCAGGTTTCTGGGCTGTAAAATGGGAGTACTGATGGTACCTCTTGGGATGGTCAGGATTAAATATGGTACGTGCAACATGTAGAGCATGGTGTTCGGCATGTAATAAATGTGTGCAGTGTCGGAGAGGTTGGAGGTGAGAGAGCCCATAGGAATTTCTTTTAACGTGGTATGATTTTTAAGATGTTTATGAAGATTTTTTTTTTTTTTAATCGCAGTTGGCTGGGTGCTGGGCCCCTGCATTTGCCTCTGTCTTGTTTCAGAGCATTTAGCGCTGAGTGAGATTTGTTTGCTGAGACCACGGAGATGGAGGGTAGGGCTCAGTTGTAATAAACCTACAGTGTGGTTGTTAATGTCTTTTTAGGCAAGTATAGAATTTTAGACATAGAAATTAGTTATCTGGGTAAGTGTCTTCAGGACAGATGATTGACTATTTGTCTGAGAGATGCCTAGAGCCAGCTCTTTTGAAGATAGTTTATTCTTACGTCCTAGCACCCTGACAGTTGAGGTGCGTGCGTGCGTGCGTGCGTGCGTGTGTGTGTTTTCCCCCCTCTGCTCAGCTAAGAAAGGTTTTTGCTGTAAACCGTGTCCATTTCTTATCAATTGGCCTTTCTTAGAAAAAAGCAGTCTTGTGTGAAGTTCAAGAAACATTAGTGAGTGCCTTGGATTTGCTGGAGAGTCTCTGCCTGCAGAACAGAATTTTACGTAATACAATGAGTCAGGGATAGCAGGGCATTATAATGTTCTATTTAGTGTCTTAAAGTAGCTCTTAAAACAGCTACCTGCTCCCTTAGCTGCTGTTTTCTTTACATTTCAGAACCTATTTCCTTTTACCTATTTTCTAACTGGTTTTCCTCCCTCCAGTGATCAATTTGTGGACAAATACATTAGTCAAAGCTGACTAAAGATTTTGTTTTTAACAGTGTCACTTCTAATTTGATTATTGAGTGAGAGAAAGATAAAACCAACCCAAATTTGGGGCTTCTCAGGAGGTTCAGTGGTTAAGAATCCACCTGCCAATGCAGGAGATGCAAGAAACGCGGGTTCGATCCCTGGGTCAGGAAGATCCTCTGGAGTAGAAAATGGTTTAATTTGTAGCCCAGAAGCCCATGTTGTTGAAGGTTGAAAGCTATTGCTGTTCATGATCTTGGGGTTTTCAGGAATCCATCCTGATTTTTCCACAGTTTTCCTTGGTCCACTGACCAGAACTTAATGTAGTATAGTTATGAGGGATTGGAACATAGATTAAACAGATGTCTGTCTCTCTGGTCTACATCTGTGGCTTGTTTAATACGTCTCAGTATTTTGTTGAAAGTTTTCTTAGTGAGACTTTGTAGGCAATTGCACTATTTTGCTTGTGATCAGTTATTACTTTTTCTGTGTTTACGGGTAGTCAAGTTTGTCCTATATTATGAAAAGTAAATCATCAAATTTAAATGTCTAATCTTTGGGAGGCTTTTGTATTTCATCATAGGTTAACTTTTATCTTCTCTTTTACTAGCAACCCCATCTGATAAAATTTATCTTGTAGATTTTTTTTTTTTTTTGGATTATGTCTTTTTTTTTTTTTTTTCTTTATCTGACTCATCACTAAATATTCTTATCTGATTTCTCAAATGACACTTTCAGCCTTTTCTGGCTGATTCCATATTATCTCTTGGTGCAGCTCTCAAACCAGTAGTTTATTTAACAAACTGCTATGGTCAGTCCTTCACCAGGTGGTAATATTTCTTTTTAGTGATATTCCCCTTTTGAATAGAGTTAAAAGCTTTACTTTAAGATTTTAGATTTCTCTAAGCTTAATTTTCTCTCTTGTTATATATTGGAATTGAAATCATGTGTCATTTACTAGTGCCTTAACAAATTTATTTGTGGAACAGTTAATTTATGAGTTAAAACAAAGTGGAGCTATAATGATTCATAATTAAATTGTGCTAATAGCATTTGACTTTTATTTCCATATTAAATACCTGACTTTTGAAAATTCTCCCTTTTAAGCTGAATTCAAAACACATCACTAATAAACCCTGTCTTGGAAGTTTCTTGAACTCCCTCTCTTTTGGCTAGTATAGTGTAATAAGCTTGGAACTTTCTGTCCAGCTTGTTTTCTTGAAATGTATGATACAGTTGCCAGGACAAGCTCAGAGTACAGAGTGTTTCTGAGAGAGAGCAGTGTTCACTCCTGGTGCATGTGTAAACTCTTTTTCTTTTCCTTTCAGAGTAGCACAGAAGAGGGAGGATGCTGTCTCCAAAGAAGTGACTCGGAAACTCTCTGAAGCTGATAATAGAAAGATGTCTCGGAAGGAAAAGGATGAAAGGTTTGACTCCCTATTTAAAGTGTTTGTGGTAACCAGAAAGGGGGGTATTTGTAGAAAATAAAGTTTTTTTGGTTTCTGCTTAAAGAACATGGGTATCAGAATTGTCTGAGAGAAATGTTGGTGTTGTAGAAGTTGTGGTAATGAGGATAATTGTCCTTTTGAGCGTTTATTACCACCAGATACTTTCCTCCAGAGAGCCCCACGAGGTAGGTGCTCTTGTTTTCCCCACTTTATGCCTGAGGACTCTGAGGTACAGAAAGCTAGGGTACGCTGCTCCAAGGCCATAGGTTAGTGTGTGGTAAGGCCAGAGTGAGAACACAGGCAGTCTGACATGAGCTTATGCTCCACTGCTCTGCTGGATTAGGAGCGTGCAGAGCTGTGTGCAGTGCTTGGCTTTGCCACTCATTAGCTGTGCAACCTTTAGGTATCACCTAACCCCTGTGTCTGAAGGCTTTACATTGTGTTCTGTGTAAGCATTTTTAGGTGGTGGTATTTCTGCTCCTGAATGTCCCTGGGCACATCTGGTTGTTGGACGTCTGCATTGTTTGGGAAAAAGAAAACAATTAGGTTTGTCTCCTGTTGCCCAATTCTTTGCCATATTTATTAGCGCCATCCCCAGTTTTTCCTGCCGGCTGCTGTTAGAAGTCTAACGAACAATCTAACGTCTGAATACAGGTGTCTGAACGACTGAATAAACTTTTGCTTAAGAGTTGCCACATGGTTTAACAAAGTCGGAAGTTGAGCCTGTTTTCATGGATCTTAAGTTTAGTATCCATAGGTGCTTTGTGAAATGGAATTTTTATCCCACTTTGCTCCAGAAAGACTTTGTGGGGACTTAAAATATTAAGTTGCATATAAAACAAAGCAGTACAATTTTAAAAGATCAGAAACCGATGAAAAGTAAGAAGAGGTGGATGAATGAGGACCTCAGAGTTAGTTACAGCAGTTGGACACAGAACTTAGCTCTGAGCTTCCAAGTGTCAGAGGGCACGTCTGAGGTCATCCAGCTTTCATTGTCGGATGAGAAGCAGCAGGCATGTCCTTCTGAAGAGAAACTTTGCTGGCACTGAATCTTGGACAGACTTTATCAAGTGGATCCTTACGTAAGGGACACAGAGTAACTTAATGAACAGTGTCTTCTACAGTGGTTTTGGACAGGCACCAAAACATTACTGAAGTGATTATGTCCTATGAATCCTTCATAAAACTGAAGGAACACTATTAAAGTCCTCAGAGCAAAGGCCTGTGTTTCAGGGAGCAGCCTTAAGGACTTCTGGCTCTGTGTAACTTTTTGATCACAAATTTTTGCATAGGGATAGATACTAGAGAATCTAGACCACTTTTTTTTAACCTTTTTATTGAATTACAATATTTATTAGAACAGTGGTTCCTAAATTGGAGTGCACTTCATCGTTACCCAAATTTCAAAATGTTTTGTATAAGCTTTTGCAATCTTAGAGGTTTTAGATGACTAATTATATCAGAGATGGCAGATGGGTCTCTCTGCCCACCGCAGACTTCCTGATTTGATCTGATACTTGCTCTTCATCCTGGGATGTGTCTCAGAATCTTTGACAGCACGGAAGAAAGGTAGTCTTCACCAGCAGATCACTTGGAATCGGAAATGAAGTCTCTTTGCCATTGGCTGGATCAGATATTTCAGATTAGGGTGAAGTGGAGGTTTATTGATATTTAAAATTCAGAGCATCGGAAAATGATAAAGGTCTGTTCTTGTCATCAGTAGAAGTTTGTGCTGTTTGTAATTGTGGCCTCTCACAAAGGCCACACTGGATACAGTTGTACCAAGGGCTGTAGTCATTATTGATGCGGTAACTGGATACACAACTCCGTTTAAGATCTAGTGTTTTTTTTCCCTCAAAAGACTAGTTGTTTCCAAGAGATTTAAGAGAAGGCTTATTGGCATGTGTCTACCCAGATGGGTATCTCTCGAAGTATGTGCCACTTTGAACTGCTTTTCCATCTCTGCAAGGATGGAAACTAGCAGAGGAGGATCGGATTCATTAATGCTTGTCCCAGGATATGAATTGTTTTTTCTCCTTGACTTACTGATGGTCCATTGTTAGTATTATCAGATTGTAAGACTTGCTGAGTATGGTCTCAACTTCTCTCCTGTTTTAGGAAGTACTCCTTGGACAAAGAACCACTTGAGAAGTGCTCTCTCAAACTAGGTTTCCTACCAGTGAGGCTCTGGCAGAACCACTGCTGATGAGGGGGATCGGGAGTCCTAACCTTCTTCAAAATAAACCAGGATATGGCTGGACTAGAACAAGTTCTGAGAGCTGCCAGACAGTCCTGACTGGGTATACCACCATGTAACTCATGGCCTTTGGGAGCTGGGACAACCTAGATGATTGAACCACTCTTTCATGAAAAACATCTTGAAGTCAGTTCTGATTCAGGGCTTGGCAGGGAGTTCGGGAGAAGCGCTGTAGTAGAAACGGGATAATTTAATTGCCAACAGTAAAATCATGCCTGTAGCCTATTTAAGGAGCCTATCTTCACTGGGTCTTGTGCCAAAGTCTTCAAAACAGTGTTTTGTAGCATTAAACCATGTACAGACTATGGACATTTCTGGACCGGGCTGGTGTTTTCTTTGATTATTGATAGAATGGAATATTGTATTAATTCCAAATCATGTATTTTTTAAATTTACTTTTAAACTTCTCTGAAATCAGAAGCTGCTTTATAGTTGATAGCTGCATTTAATATAAAGTCCTTTACATCTCCCAAACTTTACAGTAGACTAAGATTTACTAAGTTGATGGTATCCACAGAATTAAGGAAACATGGCATATATATTATAAACCACGAATTTCTTCCGGTGAAGACAAGGTGCTAATACCTTTCATTTAGCTCCTTTACGGCAGGCTTGTTGACTTTGCATTACAACAGTTGGTGAATAAAACATGGCAGTTACAATGACATTAGCCATGTGCTAGCCTTAGGATTAGTTGGGGGTACCATCTGACCCCAGAGTAATGTATTTTTCTGGAGGAGAAAGCATCAATGGCAGTGACTTTGAGCCTTTTAGATGACCCACAGTAAAAATATTTTACTATTTGACCAAATACTTTTACATACACACAAGTAAATGTTGCATAGAACAAAGTTAATACCCTATTGTATGTGATGCACTTGATACTTTTCTGGTTTTTTTCCTATTTCATTTTTTTTTCTTTAACATGTTGGTCACAACTCACTCAGTAATTTTTCCTGAACAGTGGATCCACTCAGTTGATTTCACATCCCATTACTAGGTTAGAACCTATCTACTCGTTTAAAAATTGCTTTACAAAGTTAATTCACTGAGGAGAATAAAGACCCCCTTATTCACAGGCACCCTGGAACTTCCTGTTACCCCTGTGAAATGGTAAAAAAAAAAAAAAAAGTGGATTAAATAAAAAGTAAGTGGGTTTCATGGGAGTAAAAATTCCTCCTAATGATCAAGCAGATTCTTAGTTTGAATTAAATAAAGATGGATAAAGAGAGTCACAGACAAGTCTGTTTCTGTGACGTGACAGCTGGTTTTGTCCATGGGCTTGTCTTAAGGTGTAACATTGAAGGCTGAAATCTGTAGACTGTAGAGAGTTTCAAGCCTGCAAACGGGTGAGAAAGCCCTTTCAGGCTGCTAATCAATAGTTTGTTTTTGGTGAGTATCTAGAGAAAGATGCCAATTTTGGTTGCTGATAAAACCAAGCTAATTGTGATTAATCAGTTCCTTCTTCAAAAGCTTAAACTGCTGGGAAAAAAAGTAATATACCTAGCTACTTGAGCATCGATAACTATTAGTTCCCTGACCGGGGTCTGAACCCAGGCCCTGGCATTGAAAGCACTGAATCCTGACTACTAGACCACCAGGGAATTTCTGAGCATTGATAAAATGAAATATCTTTTTTAGTAGAATAAAGAGGACAATGCTGACTGAATTTAATATTAACACATTCTGCCCAGAACACTTAAAGAAGAACTTACCTTACAATGAGCTAGAACCATGTGGTATTTAACATTTTTAGTGCCTACTGAAAAACTAAATGACTTGTTTCTGTGTCCACAGAATCTTGTGGAAGAAGAATGAAGTTGCTGATTATGAAGCTACAACATTTTCCATCTTCTATAATAACACCCTGTTTCTGGTCTTGGTCATTGTTGCTTCCTTCTTTATACTGAAGAACTTCAACCCCACAGTGTATCCTTTTAAAGGTTGATTATCCTTTTTAGAAGTCTAGAAACAGTTCATTTTGGTTTTTATTTGTCTAAGTGGTTTGGTAACAAAAACTGCAAAGGGAGTCAGTCCCTTAATAAGCACTGTGACCTTAGGCATGTTTCTGGATGTTTAAGGGCTTTTGTTTGATTTGAAGTTCTTTTAATTTTATGATCAAGACTTTGTAATAAATAATAGGTATTGCAAAGCAGTCTTACATATATGATGATGTGTACCTACCTGGTTTAAAAAAAACAAACATGCTAAGGAGCCAAAGCAAACTTACCTTCTTTGACAGCTCCTGGCATAAGCCCTGTATCTGCTGGTACTTTGGGGCTTTGGGGTTGGGTGGATAGCCAGTGAAGTTAAATTGGCACATTTTATAACAGCTTAATAGTGTTTCAAGTTGCTCTTAAGTTGAACTTTTGGGCAAGAATCAGTCTTCTCTTGCTAAGGTAATTTATTAAAAGTGTTATCCAGGAATGTGCAGCCAAATTGTCAACAGTAGGAGATTCTGATGTAATAAAATAGCAGATACTCTCCAACTTTTATCTTCTGGGAATACTGGAGTGATTTGCCCCAAACACTCTAGTCCTGAGACTGAGAGTAGCTGCAAACTTTGTGAACCTCCTTGCTTTCACAGGCCAGCTGTAGCCAAAACACTGATGGACAAGGAAAACTTATTTTTGCTTTGCTGTTGATGCGGGGGTTGGTAAAGAAATCAAGTCTCTTGTTCCTCCCTATGTTCTTTGATCAGCTCTTTTCCTGAGGGTTAAATGGAATTCAGATGTTTGCTTTGTGATCATGTGTTCTAGGTTTGTCTCAAGTGTTTTCTGTTGGAACGTATTCCCTGTGAATGTTCTTCGTTCTTTATAGTCTCCTCTCTGGTAAATTGTATTTGCAGACAATGGGACTGCACATTATTGTCGTTAGATAGTGTGTCAGGAGGAAAACAGTACATTCCAAGGAGGTGGGTTCTTTTTGTTCTGTTGAAAACCAATTTGGGGTTGATTTTTCCTTAACATTGAATTCTTACAGGAACTACATTTTGTCCATAAGTGCTTCCTCAGGCCTCATCGCCCTCCTGTCTACTGGTTCCAAGTAGACTGCCTCAGCTTTGCCACCCCCTCCTCCCCGCCGCCCTGACTTTGTATCTATGGGTGGCCTGTGGTATGTGGAAAAATAGCAGGGTGGTCAGGGTGGAAGACACACAAGCTGTTTTTATAAGTCTGGAGTTTAAGGGTTTAAAAAACCCAGCAAAATGTAATTCAATATTTGTTTATTGGCTCTTTTTTTTTTTTGACAGATTGTTGAAATTAAATGAATTGAAAGGGAAACTCAGAGTACCAGGACATTTATTAAAAGGCAAAAAGTGTTGCAATCACAAGTGTTACAATCACAAGAGGAGAAAATAACTTGTTTCCTTGATTTGTCAGAGGTCACAGTAACCTGGACTGAGCTGTTATTATTTATAATAGTAGCAAGAAGTTAATAACTGGTTCTGTGTGTTCCAAGCACAATATTACAACTTTTTTTTTTGTTTTGAGCCATAAATATCAGAATGAATCGTCTCCCTCTGGGGGACTGAACAGAAGCATCATGCTTGCAAGTCTCTGACTTTGTGATTTGAAATAACTCAGTTAAAACATGGTTTCTCCAACTGGGAGAAGAGAAACTTGTGGAAAAGTTGTGTGTGTGTTTTTTCTAAGAATAAAGGCAGCCAAGGTAATAGCCTAAAAATAGTACCCAGGCATATGAGTTGTCCTGTGGGGTTAAAGCACACACTGTTCGGCTCTGTAGCATTAGCCCTGGGTGGGTGTCCAGGGAGGTTAGCTCAACCCCCCCATGTTGGTTTGACCTGTTAAGAGAATGGAGTCATTGTTTCCTCTTGACCAGGGTCTCCCATCACTGGAGGAATGTTCAGTAAGAGTCTCTATCCTGAATATTGACATGTAGGAGACCAAAGTGATTTTTGTGATCTTAGTTCTGGAATTCTAAAAACTCTCCAAGGAATTACAGTGGTTTTGGTACTGCTCAGCATTTTTCCATGAGGACTTTCATATATTTGACCTTTAGTCCACAAGTTCCCATGAGCTGTAAACAAAATACCTGTCTCTTCAGTCTTGGTGAAGAGCAGTCTCCTTCATTTTTTAACCAGGGTGTGTATAGCTAATTGTTTTTGTGTGATTTGAGAAAGTTTGAGCTTTTCTTGAAGTTTCATCACTTAAAAGGTCATGGACTCACAGGTGGTACTAGCTTTTGACCACATTCAGTACCTTTCTGTAAGCAGTTTGTTCTTGTTGTTGTTCAGTCGCAAAATTGTATCCAACTCTTTGTGACCCTATGGACTAGCTCACCAGGCTCCTCTGTCCATGGATTTTCCAGGCAAGAATACTGGAGTGGGTTGCTGTTTCCTTCTCCAGGGGATCTTCCCAACCCAGGGATCGAACTTTACCATTTGGGTATCCCATTCTACAAGCAATACCCCAAAGGAAATATGTTCCCAGTTTCTAATCTTTAATATTTGTTTGCCACTTCTAAATTTAAGGTAAATGTCGCATTCACTGTTTATAGAAAGATATTCACCAGGAGTTCATCTTCAGTTTCCATCTGTTGGAAGTTTTGGGAAGTCACCTAAGAACCTGGAAGGAAAATGAGCTAGGAGTACTTTTGCCTAGTGACCCAGATCATCATTGTTTTCGGTTGAGGATTATAGTTCATCATGGCTTCTAGAAGTTTGCAGATCTTTACTTTTCTCTGGTACCTGTTACCCGTGCCATCACTGAATAATATGGAGTGAATGGGGGAAAAGTCAGAAGTACCCTGCAAAGTGTTAGTATAGCACATAAGAATTAATTATGTTTTAACTTTTTTTCCCTGTTGATTAATGAGTCAGTAGTTTGACTGGTGGCCTGCTGTTTATACCAAATGTGTCTGCTTATTTGACAAAATGACTGTTTAACAAGCCACCAATATTTACTATTTGTTATCAAAGTTGGGCCAATTTTTTACCTGTAATTTTTAACGTGCAAGTAAAAAATTGCCACTAGATGGCAGTGCCTGTACAAATGGGAAAAAATTAGTGTTATAATACAGTATACCTGAGATGGGGTGTCGAAATAGGGGCATCAGTGTTACATTCTTAGTACAGTGTCTCTTGAATTAATAAACTGAATAATTTGTAGGAAAGTGAGGAAGCAAAATTTGGTTTTGTTCCTGAATTGTTCCTATGGCACTATTTGTTTTTAATCATAGTAATAGTTTCTATACTGTTAGATAAATTCCTGTGTATCAGTTTCTTATGGTTCCACAGTTTCTATTAAGAACTTACCATGCAGTGCTTTCCTGTTGGGAGCTGCAAAACCTTTCCCCCAGTCCTCTCCGCGTCATCTGGAAAGACTAGCGCACAGAATTACGATGTACTGGATCTGCCTTAGTAAAAATCAGCTGTAGAATTTTTATCTTAAAAATACCCCATGTCCAACACCAGGAGAATTAAAGAGGTTTTACTCTAATTGGGACTCAGAGGGATTTAATTCCAGTTTTGACACCCCTTGTGATAAGTGCTGGAACATTTTACGTTTCCCTGTTTTTAGTTTATTCATTTATTATAACCTAATAAGAACTTGGGTTGAAATAATTCTTAGCCAGTAAAAATGTACTGCCTATTTGGTATATTATTCTAACTTGGCTAGAATAATTTGAAACAAGTTTGAAGTTAACAAATATGGAGGTTGGATTTATACTCAAAATTCTTCTTGCTCTTTTTTTTTTTGGCTGCACCGTAAGCCTTGAAGGATCTTAGTTCACCAACCACGGATCAAACCCAAGCCCTCTACATTGTAAGCGAGGAGTTTCAGCCACTGGACCGCCAGGGAAGTCCCCATAGCCAAGCTTTTTTAACTTAAAAAGTCACACACTGTTAGTTTAAAGCTAAAAAAAAAAATCACCCCTGAAAGACCTCTAGATGGGAGCACAACATACTGGATTCTAGGCCTGGTTCTGCCATCAGCTTGCGTATGAGTTGGGGTGAGTCCTTTAATGTCATCAGGTCTGGGTTCCTCATTTGCAAGGAGAGGGATGGGCCCAAGGATGGCGAAGGCCGGTCAAAGCCCTGACATCTCTCCGGTGACCCCTGGTGCACACTATGGATGAAGATGAAGTGGCAGTTCTTAAAGTGGGAAGCCAGACACAGGGCTTCTAGTTTTTATTTCCCTTGGCTGAAGTTTCGGTATGTGGCTGGCTGCCACCCAGGTTACCCTTTGGAATGGTATGTTCTCTGCCAAGGAAGTCTTTCCAGAAAAGAGCAGAAAATGAGAGTGCATGTGGAAATTTTTCTTAAGGATAAAATTGTGAAATGTATTTATCTAGTATATTCACCAGAGAAGGCAATGGCACCCCACTCCAGTACTCTTGCCTGGAAAATCCCATGGACAGAGGAGCCTGGAAGGCTTCAGTCCATGGGGTTGCTAAGAGTTGGACACGACCGAGCGACTTCACTTTCACTTTTCACTTCCATGCATTGGAGAAGGAAATGGCAACCCACTCCAGTGTTCTTGCCTGGAGAATCCCAGGGACTGGGGGGAGCCTGGTGGGCTGCCGTCTATGGGGTTGCACAGAGTAGGACACGACTGAAGCG
Organism: Bos indicus x Bos taurus; assembly: GCF_003369695.1. NCBI lineage: Eukaryota > Metazoa > Chordata > Mammalia > Artiodactyla > Bovidae > Bos > Bos indicus x Bos taurus. The sequence continues at coordinate 110,551,908 of NC_040076.1, forward strand.
ACTTAGCAGCAGCAGCAGTATATTCACCATGGCAGATGATTTGAATAAAAAACGAGATGTTCCCATGTTCAAGCAGTAATGTTTGTTTGATTTAATTTGCAGTTTCTCTTTTTTTTTTAATAATTGCATCTCTTTATTTTTGGCTATGCTGGGTCTGCATTGCTGCATGCAGGCTTTCTCCAGTTGCAGAGAGCAGTGGCTTCTCATTGTGGAGCATGGGCTGTAGAGCACGAGGCCTCAGCCGTGGTGCAGGGGCTTAGCTGCTCCGTGTCATGGGGGATCTTAGTTCCTGGACCAGGGATCAAATCCATGTTTACTGCATTGGCAGGCAGATTCTTAATCACTGGACCACCAGGGAAGTTCCTACAGGTTCTTTTAAGTGAGTTTGAGAACCTTTAACCTTAGTACCAAATATTTCTAAAATCCAAGGAGAAATATCTTTAGTAGCTAATCACTTTCTACATTAAGAGAAGAAAAGTTTGGGTTACAATTTAAATCTTTTTGTAAAGCTATTTCTGTTAGGTATCATTCAGTGAGGCTTACCTGCCAGCATTATTTTTATTTAGATTTTTACTGCCTGTTTTATAAATATGGAGCTATGTATATATATATATAGCCTTCTAGTGATAGACCAGATAAAAACTAATTGTGAGATTAAATGCATGTATGCTTTTATTAACTCAAAGCAAATAAACTGCAATTCTAATTAGATGACTTGAGCTCATTTATGCATATAGTAGTTCACTGGATTGATTGAACACACAATGAACAACTGAAAAATGATCCATTTCCATTATTAATCTGATACTTTTGGACAGAAAACCCCCAAATTTGTTGGTATTTCATACTAACATTTTAAGATTTAGAAAACCATGAAGTACATATTTGGAAATGATGGCAGAAAATAGCATTTTAAGCTGATAGTATACTTCTTCTGTAAGTCTCAATGATTTCTACTTGGGTGGACCTGTTGGCCAGTAAATTAAATTAGAATTTTGTACATGCTCAAGTGTCCAGATAGAGATATAATGGACCTCCCCCCTTGACATATACCTTCAAACTAGAAAAAAAGTTTTCTCCTTCCAGGTACACACACAGTATACTTGGTTTTCTCTCGTGGTATATGTAGGTAGCCAATAGTGGCAGGGCTGGGTATACCTCAACTGAGTGCCACAAGGCTAGGCCCCATTAATCCATGCAAAGAGGTTTCATGCATATAGTTAAATGCACACAGTGTGATTATGGAGTCGGGAAGTTCTTTAACAGTTGCTTTTCTCTGGGTGTGTTACTTTACCCAGCATATGTTGAGTAGTGACAGCATTTTCACAAAGCCCATGATTTACTTTTTGTCAAAAACACCAAGCATTATGCTGTAAAATCCCAGTGCTAATTAAACAGCAAACATTTGCCCTTCTGGGTGTTTTTACAGGTTTACTTAAAAAGTGAGCATGTGTATATTTATTTTCAAAGCTCAAATATTTAAACTTGCAGAAGCTTTGCCTACAAGCAGTCAAAAAGTATAAAGCAGGTTTTAGTAAAATGTAGAAAAAAACGAATACTTCATTGCAGGTACATTTTATTCAAAGCAAAGCTTCTGTAGTAGTGTAATTCTCACTTTCATAAATTAACCAAACTGTCTCTAGTTAAAGATGGGGGTCTTCATCCTCTTAACATCTCTCCATGTAAATGAACATATTATTAGAATCCTAACAGACACTTTGGAGAAACTGCTATACAGGGCCATTTTTGAGACCAAGCAACACTAAAAGGTAATGAAAGCAGATAGTAATTTATGAAACAACGTGAATGTGAAAATAGAGAAAAAAAATTCAGTAAAATTGTTTAATCTGATGCTCTCAAGCAAGACTTTTGAGTGAACATAGCCTCCTCTTTCTGATGCAATCCATGCTGAATCTGTGGATTTTGTAATATATTCGTCCAACCTTTTTTAAGTTACTAAGTGCCTGAAGGTAATATGTCTTTTTCCTGCCATATACTTAACTTTGCCTAAACATGAGGTGTACAGAGCAATGTAAGAATAGGTGACTCCAGTCCAAGGTAAGAAAATAGAATGGATTTTCCTGTTTGTGAGTTTTTAGGTGTGTTCATAATTTCAGGTGCACAGTGGTAGCAACAGCAGACACCTCAGAATCCAGGGACACTAGAGGTTGAGCAGTGGGCTGCTAAGTGATTCAAAACACTGGCTAGGAACACCATCCTGTACCTGTATAGACCGCTGTTTTACCATGCAGCTCCTTGTGGCCCATGCACTGCCTTAAGATCTATAGTCCTTTTTGCTGTAGGGCTTGTTGCGCAATATGTTATCAATCTCGTTTACCACGTGTGATGTCATCTTTGGGAGAACCTGAGAGCGCAAGAAGAACAAAGGACGTGGTCAGTACTTGATTTTTGTACTAAATGTTACGTGACATCATCTAGATTTGGATATGTTTACACATCACCACTAAATGCTGCCTCCCCAGCAGACAGGAAGCTCCGTAAGGCCAGGGGCCTTGTTTGTTCACACTGCAGCTCTAGAGCCTGTGAGGGTGCTTGGCCCTTAGCAGGTGCTCATAATTATTGGTTGTCATAGAAATATAGAATACCTAGAGCAGCTCTGTCCAATAGAAATAAAATGAGAGCCATATGTGTAATTTTAGATTTTCTAGTGGTCACAGTAATAAAAGTGGGAAGAAGCAGGTGAAATTAATACACATTTTACTCCATTAGAGTTGAAATACCATTTGAACTTGCAGTCAGTATAGAATGTAATTAAGGTGTTTTACATGTTTTTAAGTCTTTCAGACCCAGGGTACGTTGTACACTTTTAATTCCATTTGGATTAGCTGCCTTACACACACTCAGTAGCCACGTGTGGCTGGAGGCTACAGTTGTGGACAGCATAGGTCTAGAGACTGAGATTCTAGCTGGTGGGCAGAACCCTGGTGAAGGATAGCTGCAGGTTATCTAACTGGCATCCTAGGTTAATGGAAGAGCATGAAGTGAGAAGTCTGTGAATGGGCTGGTACAAGTCGGGAGAGAATATGGGAGGTGTGGAGATGATGGGAAGAGGGAAGTTGTAAAGAACGGAAGGCCCTGAATGCCGTTTTTTGGAGTTGGAACTTTATGCTGTAGGTGGTGGGGAACCTCTCAGGACTTCTCAGCTGTGAATGACCCCATCAGCCACCTGGACATATTCTGAAGGATGATTTGGAAGGAGATTGAAAGGGGATACAGATGTTAGAAATACTCCAATCAGAGCCAGACACCAGGAGCCTTAACTAGACCGTAGTGTGTGCATACTCAGTCATGTTCGACTCTGACCCCCGGGACTGTAGCCTGCCAGGCTCCTCTGTCCATGGGGTTTCCCAGGTGGGTTGCCATTTCCTACTCAACGGGAGTTTCCCCACCCAGAGGTGGAACCCATGTGTCTTGCATCTCCTACACTGGCAGGCAGATTCTTTACCGTGGCATCACCTGGCTGGCAAGACAGTGGTGGGGGAGGAGAAAAGGAGTGACTCAGATTTTGGAGGCTGATGGTGATCTCAAGACTGGGTGACTAGGAAGATACTGGTGTAGCTAGCTGTAGAGAGACCACAGAAGTTAGGAGCATAAGAAGTTTGGGCGGGGGGTGGATATGCTGAGGTGAAGGTGCCTGTAGGACCCCATGGAGAAGTGACTTGCAGGCAACCAGAAGTGCAGCTGTGGGGCTTAGTGGTAGTGGGAGGACTGGAGTTGAGAATTTGCGAGTTATTTGCACAGTCATGCTCACTGAAGCCCTGGGAAAGGATGAGCTCATCTGGGGCCGGCTAGTGTTTATTGCACGAAGTGGGCCAAGGGCATGCATTACACCACAAGACGAGACAAAGGCAGACTTTCTTGCAAGAATAGTCTGACCCTGTGTGGAGGCCGTGGTGAAATACATTCACAATGACCGACTGTGCGGTTTCAGCCTCGCCCTTCCTGCGCTGCAGTCATGTTGGCCAGGGTGACCTTGTCTCCACTCAGTGCTCGCCTCAGAACCCTCAGGGCTTGGTTGGATGGCAGAGCTCTTTCCTCACTGGTCTGTAACATTTTCCTCTCTGAAGCTAAAGGAGAGTTTGGTTTCCTACCAGCTCTGAAGCCTCAGAGGCTCTAAACTTCTGTGCTGTTTAGAGTGAGACACAACAGTGAAACTCAGATCTAGAAACTGGACTTGTCAGAAGTTTTATGTCTAAAATATAGTGGGTTAGCTATATGTGGAAAAGGATTCTTCATTATACCAGTAAGAGATCTAAACATTAGAAAAGTGAAATCATACAAGTACTTGAATAAAACATGAAATATATGTATACATATGTATGTATGTGTGTATATATGCTTGTGTGTATGTGTATATATACGTGTGTGTGTATACATATACACACAAGACCTAAATATTCAAGAGAAGTCACACATTCAGCATTTTATGTCAAGTTGCCCCATTTTTTAATGTTGGCAACTATTTGAAAACATTTTCATCTACAGATCACACAAACATCCCATGAGCTAGCAGTTTTGCAGGCATAGTGTTATCGTGACTGCAGCAATTAGGCAGTGAGGAAGGGTCTGGGTGGCACTGCGGGGCTGGCAGGTATTAGGGAAGTCCTCCCGGAACTGGGTCACTGTCGAGCTGGACCTGGGGGATGGAGCAGGATTTGGCAGTCCGGGGTGGTGGACACTAGGTGGAGGACCACTATTCTGGGATTAGGACATCCTAGGGGAGGTAAGTGAGGGGGTGGGGGTCGGGCCTGGATGGGAAGGCCCGACTGCTGAGAAGCCTGGACTTCTCTGAGTAGGTGGTGGGGAACCTCAGAGGGGCTTTAAGGCTGGAGGATGGGGACCTGTGCAGGAGGGCTGCCTGCAGCTGCAGCTTCTCTCCAGTCTGATCTGTTGAGGCTCTGATTGATAAATGCCCCTCCAGTTAATGCTCAGCTTAGGCACATTCATTCCTTGGAGCAGCTGCCTTCCTTTGCCCATTACAGACTTCCTTCTTTATAGCCCCGGACACTGCACTCTTTTATTCAATCTCACCTACTGCTGCTGGGAGCCCCCAGCTCTCTCTACTCTCACTGTGTGGAGGGGCCCAGTCACAGCTTGCCAAGGGCAGAATCTCGTGCTGGGCTCACAGGAGGTGGGGTAGGAAGGGAGAGGGGACAGTAAGCCCTCCAGGTAACAGCTCCCTGCTTGACAACACCCCCTTTCTCTTACCCTTAGAGCACGGAAGCCCCATCCCGCTACCAGCCAGAGTTAGGGAGGAAATGCTTTGGGAAGATTACGGACTCAGTTCTCCTCTGAAATATATCTTTGGCTATCTGGAGAACTCCCACAGCCAGGAGTTACCTCTTTATTTTTTCGTAGGTACCATCTCAAGCAGTACTAGCCTCCCCTTGGAATGGCAGTGATCACTCCATTAGCATGATAGGAATCCTCAACTCCTTCCTCTTCTTGCCAAGCCATCCACAAGCCATGTCTCACCAAAACCTATGGAATCCTTGCTAGTCCAAGCTACCATCACCTGTCACCTGGATAACCCATCCATGCCTTTCTTCATTTTGCATTTCACACAGCAGCCAAAGCAATCTTTAAAAATTCAAAAAACAGTGTGTCCCTTCTCTGAAAACCCTCCAAAGGGTTTCCTATGAGGAGTACAAAACTCTGACTGCTCTAGTGTTCTGTTTTGTGTGACCTGTCCCCTGCCTGTGCTCACCACCCTTTATGCTCACTGCATGTTGACCACATTAGCCTCAGGCTTGTGCTCCCTGGAGAAGAGCCAAGTGCCTTTCCATCCCAGGTTTCCCAGATGGCCTAGTGGTAAAGAACCCGCCTGCCACTGCAGGAGATGCAGGCGACACGGATTCACTCCCTGGTTTAGGAAGATCCCCCAGAGAAGGGCATGGCAACCCACTCCAGTATTCTTACCTGGTGCATCCCACGGACAGAAGAGCCTGGTGGGCCACAGTCCAAGGCGTCACAGTCAGAAACGACTGAGCGCACACACACACACACACACACACACTCCCCATTTCAGGGCCTCTGCACTCCAAGGCGTCACAGTCAGAAACGACTGAGCACGCGCGCGCGCGCGCACACACACACACACACACACTCCCCATTTCAGGGCCTCTGCACTCCAAGGCGTCACAGTCAGAAACGACTGAGCGCGCGCGCGCGCGCACACGCACACACACACACACACTCCCCATTTCAGGGCCTCTGCACTCCAAGGCGTCACAGTCAGAAACGACTGAGCGCGCGCGCGCACACACACACACACACACTCCCCATTTCAGGGCCTCTGCACTCCAAGGCGTCACAGTCAGAAACGACTGAGCGCGCGCGCGCGCACACACACACACACACACACACACACACACTCCCCCCATTTCAGGGCCTCTGCACTCCAAGGCGTCACAGTCAGAAACGACTGAGCGCGCGTGCGCGCACACACACACACACACACACTCCCCATCTCAGGGCCTCTGCAGTCCTCTTCCCTGTGTCTGCTTTTTGCAGGGCTTTTCACATGCTGTGTCCTCCACTTCCAGGTTTCAGAATATATATATTCCAGGGGGGCCTTTGGCAAGAACATTATCTAAAGTGGGCTCACTTGTTTCCCAGTTGGTCTCTATTAAGACACCATCTTTATTTATTTATTTATCCCTTCTCACTTGAAATTATACATCTATTATGTGCCTCTCCCACTGGAATGTCGGCTCCTTGAAGGTTGGGTGATATGTGTCTGCTTTCCTGTGGTGTACCCAGTGCCGGCTACAGAGCAAGCTTGCTTAATTCACTCTTTCTCAGGCAGCCTGTGAGCTCTTGAGGGCAGTGACCTATATTTAGAATGGTCTCTGCCTAACATGGTGCCAGACACAGAATAAGCACTCACTATGTATTGTTGATCAGTTGCTCCGTCATGTCTGACTCTGCAACCCCATGAACTGCAGCACGCCAGGCCTCCCTGTCCTTCACTATCTCTCAGTTTGCTCAATATATATTAGTGGAATTGAAATCACTGGATTGCATTTCAGTTCCTTTGTGTATAGACTGTTCCTGTTTCCTTCTCCTCATTGTGTAGCCTTTATCTGTTCCCAAAGCATAAGTGAAAATAAGAGAAGATGGGGGTGGCTTTCATAAGAGGAGTATTCCCCAGGCAGAGATGGGGAACCCCACAATCCAGGAAGGGTTGTGGGGTTGGGGGTTTCTCAGAACCAGAGAGGCAGAGGTGTTTACCCAGCTGCACAGCCCTAAGAAAGGGGATGATGGGTAGGAGGTCTGCACCTTTATGTCCAGCATATTCAGGGCTGTTTTTCAAAAGAATTTTAAAACATTTTAAGTTTAGTTTGTCCCCATCTCCATCTACTTCCCTCTGAGAGAGGTAACAGGGCTAAGTGCTAGTTTCAGGGAAAGATGGACAGATGAGAAGCTGTTAAGATAGTTCTGTTACCCAATGAGCAAACTACCCTAGCTGTTAGGGCAGGTGACAGCTGTGGGAAGAGTTGTGGGTGTGCTCGCTCCTGTGGCCCCTGGCTGGGCTGAGCATGAGGCAGGCTCAGGACTGAAATGTGGCCATTAGGGATGGGCTGGTCACCACAGCCACCAACCCCACCCCTCTCCAGTACTCCCAGAACTTCACTCTCTTCCCCTCCTGCTGCCCTTACAGGCTTCCTGGGTACTTAAGGCACCATCCAGGCCTGGCAATCCCTGCAGGGGAGGAAGTAGGGGTGGATGCTCCTGAAACTGCTATTAGGGAGAGGTGATCCTGGAATTCTGAGCCTATTTGTCTTCAGTATGGCAAACATTGATTCATTCAATAGGCATTTCTTGAGTTGACTAAGGGCCATGGAGTCCTAGGAACTGGAAAATCAATGGAGAAGCAAGAAAGACACAGGTCTTTGACCTCAGGGGAGACAAGCAATTATACTACAGAAGTGCTGTGATGGAGAGAGGAATATAGGATACTAGGAGAGCAGAAAGGAGGGGCTTGGCATACTGCAGACTGACAATAAATATTTGTAGGGAAAAAAAGTGAATACATGATTATTCATATTGTCCTATGGCTGCTCCATTTCAAGCCAGTTATAGGGAAGGCTTTCATGCTTAGACCTGGGAACCCAGTTGCCAAGTGTAAGGAACACTGCTTGGGTCTTAAAACACACTGTCCACAGACACAAACTGTCCAAGAAATAAGCCTGGAGGAGACTGACTGTTAGTAAGAAGAGGACATCCCTGGATCCACGTACTGTGAAAGTTCTGTGGCTTCTTTTGCCGTTGTCCCCATTTCTCCTCTCCTCCCGTCCCTGTATCGGGGCTGTCATGCAACTCAGCTGTGAGGCGATGAAGGACAGAGGTGGGGGAGGAGGGGGCGGGTAGCCAGGACACTGCCTGGGGCGTCCTCAAAGGCACCAGGAGACTCCCTGCAGTTGGGTGGCAGGGGCTGCAATACTTGCCTGAATGGCACCGAGGTTTTCAATGAGCTGCTCAGGAGTGGATGATCCCAGGAGAACGGAACTCACACCCTCATTTCTCAGGCACCACGCTGGAAGAGAGAGCACCGGGTCAGGAAGCCAAAGCACTTCTGACTGTTGATGAGTTTGCAAACACCATCTGCAGTTCCTCTGTCTCAACCAAAACGTGTTAACTCTGTAGGATGATGGAGGTGCACTCCAGGATTGAGCCTCAGCAGCGCCCCTGTCGTGTAGAGGGCTTGGTAGAATCCATGCACGTGAACTGTGGCCTTAGGCCTCCTCTGCCCCACAAGTGGGGCGTCCAGTCCAGGAACACAGCCTTGTTCCGGAAGACACCTGACACAGCTCATGGATGGACATCCGGATTCCTGTTTCCATCTGTCTTTCCATCTCATTCATGCTCTCACTTTCTCCTCATCTGTTATGTGGAGTCCTTGTAGACTCTGGGTATCTGATCTGGATCCTTTGTTTCCACTGACCTGTCAGCCCTGTCTGGACTCCCTCTCTTCCTGACATGAGATCCATGGAGATCATCTCTCTTGCTAACCCTCTAACCCCTCACTCCGCCTTTACCTGTAGCAGCTTCTACCCTTAAACCCCTATTCAATCTTGGCCCTGTCGCCGTCAGCAGATGACCCAGCCTCCTACTTAGTGCAGAAACTTGAATCCCTCAGGTAGGCTATCCCTTAATTCCCCATTCGCCTACAGACCCAAGTACACACACACACACACATCCTCCAGTTTCAGAGGCTATGGGGTCATGTCTGTTCAAAGCCAAACTCTGTGCTGATCCCACTCCTTTTGCCTTTTCTTGGACTTGATTAGAGTCACTATTCTCTTCCTCTCTTGTTCTCCTGGATTTTTTATTTCTTACTGTTCTCTTTATCAAGAAAACGTAATCAAATTTCTCTCATTCTAAAATAAGCCTCCGGACTTGCCTGGTGGTCCAGTGGTTAAGAATCTGCCTGCCAACACAGGGGACGTGGGTTTGATCCCTGGTCTAGCTTCCTGTCTCCTCACTCTCTGCCTTGACATTTGTGTGTCAGCAGCAGTGTTTGTGAATCCTCTCCATCCCCAAATATGCTCTGTTTGTCCTCCTCCAGCCCTTGGCTTAAGTGGTCCCCTTGGTCTGGAATGGGCCTTTGCCTCATTCATATCTACTCATCATTTGGAATTCCTCATGGGCACAGCCTTCTCCCAAAGTCCTTCCCTGAGTCCCAAGCTGGGTTTGGCACTCCTACATGTTACTTCCCTCCTCCCACCTCCACAATGCCCTTCTCAACTGGGCTTCTCAGGTAGCTCAAATGGTAAAGAATACGCCTGCAATGCAGGAGACATGGGTTCGATCCCTGGGTTGGGAAGATCCCCTGGAGAAGGGAATGGCAACCCACTCCAGTATTCTTGCCTGGAGAATTCCGTGGACAGAGGAGACTGGCGGGCTACACAGTCCATGGGGTCATAGAGTCGGATAGAACTGAGTGACTAACACATTTTATCATCACACTGTATTAAAACTATCCATTAATTTCTTGACTTGTCCACCAGAGTGTGAGATGTGTGTTATTTGCAGTTGGATGCTCAGCACCCAGCCCAGCACCTGCACACAGTAGGTGCTTATTAGATGTTGGTTGAGTAAATGGGGGCGTGAATAATTGATGGGCATCCCTTAAGACCTCTCCTACCCCATTTGCTCAGGCTGTGCTACCAACTGATGCTGTCAAGCTGTTACCATGCTCAGACGTTTTAAGGCAATCATAAATCCTTCCACATGAGCAAAATAATGTCCGATGAAGGCAACAATCCAAGTGATCCCAGGCTTTTTTTTGGCTGCTTTATTTCCTGCTTTGCACTTAGAACTCTTTTTTGGCGCTTGTGGAAGTTCTGAGCAGGGCACTGGGAAAATTATTGCCCATAAACTACTTGATGTCAGCAACAGCTGATTCCCCCGTGGGCGGCCAGGCGTAGGAGAACTCACTGGGCAGTGCTGGCCAACACCAGGGGAAACAGATGATTCTGGATAATCAGCATCTAATCAGGGATCACCTACAGGCAGATCCAGAGTGCCTCTTTATGAACAAGGTGTGTGTGCTGGCTCCTGTGCAGATGGGAGACGTGGGAACCAGCCCACAATTGGGCTCAAGTAGCTTGTTTTCTTGGAGAAGGCAATGGCACCCCACTCCAGTACTCTTGTCTGGAAAATCCCATGGACAGAGGAGCCTGGTAGGCTGCAGTCCATGGGGTTGCTAAAGAGTCAGACACGACTGAGCGACTTCACTTTGACTTTTCACTTTCGTGCGTTGGAGGAGGAAATGGCAACCCACTCCAGTGTTCTTGCCTGGAGAATCCCATGGACAGAGGAGCCTGGTGGGCTGCCGTCTATGGGGTCGCATAGAGTCGGACATGACTGAAGCGACTTAGCAGTAGCAGTAGCAGCAGCAGCTTGTTTTCTGCCAGAGGATCTCCCCTTCCCCCATACTTCTACTAGATCAAAAGTAATACGTCTGGAAATAATTTCCCTCTCAGTTTGAGAGTTCTGTGGTTAAAAACAAAACTACTTGTTTACATAGAAAAGAAAAGAAAAAAAAAATGACAGGCAAGAAAGACACCTGGGGACACAGAGGGAGGAAAAGGAAAAAAAAGTATGTTTTAACTTAAACTTGGACTCTGTAAAGAGTCGTGTACATCTGACATTTAGTGAAAGTCTAAATGTTGTAAAGATTTTCTCTTTAGAAAGACAGTATTCTTCTGTCTCTTTCAGAGCTGTGTTCAATACTCACTTTCATGTTACCACCTAACAATCATATTTATGACTATGGTTTAAGAACAGATGTTTTTCTTTGTGCCTCTACCTCTGACCATATATAATGGCTAGGAGTGGACAGAGTTTCAGCACAGGATGTCTGATTCTTTGCAAAACCATCATCATCTTCACTCTCATCTTCACTAGTTACTTACTGAGCCTACTCTGCTTTACATACATAATTTCCTTTTACTCAATACATTTGCAAGATATATACTATTATACCCATTTTGCAGATGATAAAACTGATAGCAAGTTAAATAACTTGCTGATGTCAATAGCTAATACCTTTTACTGCATTCATTAAAGCTCTAGGGATGCTAACTGCTACTGCTAAGTCGCTTCAGTCGTGTCTGACTCTGTGCGACCCCATAGACGGCAGCCCACCAGGCTCCCCCCAGTCCCTGGGATTCTCCAAGCAAGAACACTGGAGTGGGTTGCCATTTCCTTCTCCAATGCATGAAAGTGAAAAGTGAAAGTGAAGTCTCTCAGTAGTGTCCGACTCCTAGCGACCCCATGGACTGCAGCCTACCAGGCTCCTCTGTCCATGGGATTTGCCAGGCAAGAGTACTGGAGTGGATTGCCATTGCCTTATCACATTCAATATAATCTTTGTTTTTTAGAAGAGAGGGTTAAAGCAATAGTCATACATATACTTAGGTAAATGGTATTCCCCCCCTACAGCCTCCTTCCATTTCCATCTTTTTGCGACTATTTACTGCCAACTATGATCTTCCTGCCTTCTAACATCAGAAGGGTCAAGCATTTAACAAATATTCTGTTATTTTATTTGCACAAAACTTATCTTGAGATTTTTATCTCATTGGTTCACTGTATCCGATTTATCCCAATCCTGCTATTTCTTACTCCTTGGGAATTTTTTCTAGAATCTATACCCATTTTATTCTCTTCTCACAGCTACCACATGAATTCTTTTCAGCCTCTTCTCCATTTGTAAAGTGGTGATAACAGTAGGGAAATTCCATTAACGTCTGTGATGGAGGACTAGGTCTAGGACCAGTATATACTTTGTGGGATTGTTCTGACAATTACAGAGGGATGATGATGAGCATGAAGAGCTTATCACAGAGCCTGGCAGATACTCCTCAGCAAGGGAACTGAAAATCTAGCTTTTCTGTTTAATCCCCAGTCTCTCACCACTTGTGGCTATTGAACATCGGAAATGTGTTTAGCCTGAATTGACATGTACTATAGATACAAAATGCACTCTGGATTTTGTAGGAAAGTGTGTGAAATATTATTAAATAAAAATATAATAAGCTTTTTATATTTATTACAGGTTAAAAATGACAGTATTTTGGCCATATTGGATTAAATGTGGTCCATTTAAAAATTAATTTCATCTATTTCTCTTTTACTTTTTTAACATGGCTCCTGGAAATTTAAAAGTTAAACAAATGATGTACATTGTATTTCTCTGGGACTGTTCTGATGCAATGTGGTCTTCAATTGTCACCAGTGACCGTGACCTTTCATTGACTCCACAGTGTCAGAAGAATCATCTTCACGGCCCTCAGAAGTTTTGGGACGCTGCTCCCCTAAGATAGGCTTTCCATGTGGCAGTGGCTTGGCCTCAGTCACAGCCCTGCTCCTCAGCCGCTCACCATCCCTGCCTTAGCTTCAACAGGGAAGGAAACTTGAGCCAGAAGCAGTGGATGTCACCACAGAGTTCAGGGACGCTCACCCTTGACACTGTGAGGACGTGTGCGTTTTCACTGACGTGTTCTTGTTTAAACTGTCTTACAAGGCAAAGGAGAGGAAGTGAGAAGAGTGTTTCAGCATGTGGAACACTCTGAGGAACTCTAAACAAAACCTCATTTTCAATAGAATTAACCGGGAGTGTTTGCTTCAGAGATTGTCTGCCCCTACACCAGGTGGTTTATCATGTGAGAGAGGTGAATCAGTAATAGAGAGGGCCTCCGTCCCCCGTGACTCTCACCCACGGCTAGCTGAGGTAGCGTGCATCCCAGACGCTCCGCGATCGGGGAAAGATCTTTCAGCTTGTTTTGCTGTTTTCTCCCTTCTTCACTCACAATTCTTTCCTTCAACCACTGGTAGCACTAGAGATAAGAAGAACATTTCAGTGTTAATGTCTGGAAAGGGTTTGATGCAAAGACTGTTAACTCTATTAAATATAAGAGCCTTGTGGTGAATTCCTGAGTCTTCTTGGCCCTGACCTTTCTGTTTGCAAACAAGGATGCTTATGTCTTCATGCAAAGAAATGTTCCCTGTGGTCTCGCACCTTATTTATTGGTTCAAGACAGATTGATTTTGTCTAAAGCTCACCATTCAAATCCATCGACATGTACAAAAGTTGCTAAAATCCTGACATATAATCAATTATATCCCGTCTGGAAAAGATGGTTCTTATTGTGATAGCCCTTAGAATGTAGGTGGGTGGGAGAGGGGGAAGGTATTTACATTTCACCAAGGGCTGTTATGTTTCTTTTTTTATGCAGAAAATTGGGTGCCAAGCTTTCTGCTCAAAGGAAGTCATTATGTTACATTCTTGCTGTAGCTGTCTTTCTCCCTCTTGCCTTCAATTTACCCCGTCTCTCCTGTATTCTTTTAATGCGGTTTATCGTAAGCTTTGTCTACTCTTTCTAGAAGATGTGGATAGGTACCAGTACATTTTTAAAGTGGATAAAGACTTTCCCAAATGTGTATTACATGTTTGTATAATGTTTGAAACTTAAAAAGGCAAGGATGCTTATAAAGGTAAATGGGAAACTAATCTTTAAAACCTATAAGACGAGGCTGACTCTGATGTAGCCTATAAAGTGTGCCTAATTTCCTAAATGTAAGGAAAGAAATCTTTTAGAACTTCTCAATGCCCTATTTTTTAGAAGGTTCTGCTCTTACTATGAAACAAGGAGCAACAGACTCTTATGTACAAAACTAGCACTGTACAGCAACACCCAAAGGAAAAGAATATTTGTAAGAATGTTAGTCTGTTTCAGTGACAATAATAAGAACAGTCCCCTGTGTGGCAAAGTTGACTTCCTCCACTGTGTGTGTGGTGACACAGTTGCCACCACAGACCTTTTCCGTCTCATAGGCAGCAGAAAGCTGGGCAGTCATCACCAAATCTCCACCCACGTGATTTCAGTAGGCTGCTGGCTTTCAAGTATTTTTTTCATCATTACAAGATAGGATTTCCAAAGAAAAAGGCAACCACATTGTTTTGTTATGATTTCTGGAATGATTTTGCAGATATGAAAAGAAGGAAGAATAAGCACACCCAGTTTTGTTCTCCTCCTAGATCTCAGGGGCTTATGGTCTGGCTCCTTTCGTTAAGTTTACTTAGCAAAATGGCCAAGAGTTTTCCTAGTCTCAGCTCCAGAGACCTCAGCTTCTTCCAGGAGGAAGCACAGCCTGGGGCATCTCTCTGGAGGTGATGGCTGGTGCCAGCAGTGATGAGGTGGACAGTTAAGGGCAATCAGCACTTCCCGGGCAGCATGCTGGGTACATCAGAAAGTCCCTGAACTTACTTCTGCAGTCCTCAAGGGGAATAATATCACCCATTCTCATTTCAATCTCATAACATCTTTCAAGGACCAGAATGTCTGTTATTCAAATGAAAAGAAAAAAGCTTGAAAACCAATAGCCAAAACTCTCTTGAGTTATTGCTTTTTACTACTAGGAGAGTTCCTCAGGTTTCAGTATATACCACATACATAAAGAATAATTGACTGACTTATCAGTCTTATGAAATTCTAGTTTTTGAAATCTTATTATCTGCAACACATTTTTATTCTTAAGATTGAGTTACAAGTTGGATATGTGTGTTGAGTGTGTGTGCGTGTGTGAATGTAATGTCTGCATTACATACACACTCCATAATGAGAGGAAGATTTCTTCTCTAAATTTCTTTTTTTAATCTTTGGCTGTGCCGGGTCTTCGTTGCCCTGTGCAGGCTTCTCATTGTGGTGGCTTCTCTTATCGCGGAGCACAGGCTCTAGGATGTGGGACGTCAGTAGCTGTGGCATGTGGACTCAGTAATTTCAGCTCCTGGGCTCTGGAGCACAGGTTTGGTAGTTACGGCCCATGGGCTTAGTTGCCAGGTGGCATGTGGGATCTTCCTGGACCAGGGATCGAACCTGTGTCTCCTGCAATGGCGGGCAGATTCTTTGCCACTGAGCCACCATGGAAGCTCTGAGAGGAAGATTTCTAAAAATAACAAATACCAAACATCCATTTATTGAGTACTTTTCTCTCTACCCTCAACATAACTCTTGCTCTAATCACTGGGAAACATAAGCAGGTTAGGGTTTTGTAAAAGTAGATACATAGTATTTACACGACTTTCTGCAAACCAAAGGAAACAAATGTGTTTTGGAAATAAATAGCTTTAATGGTTTTAGAAATGGGAAAATGTTTGCATAGGGAGGAGATGAAGCTTAACTAAAATTTCAATTAAATATGGAAGTGAACCAGTGTTTTTGGTAAGAAGATTGACCATAGGTGTGGTTGTATGCAATAATAAACCCAGCTTGTGGACTGCCATGAATCAAAAGATAAAATTTTGTCTTCCACTCCTATTATATTGCTTAATCCTATTCCTCCAGTGACTTATTTACATGATGATTGTTCTTTCTAACCAAGTGGAAGGCAGGGATGGCTTCTTGTTCGTGTCAGCATCTCCAGTCTTGACACAGTGGTTGACAAAGAGGAGGGGCTCAGCCAATATGGTGATGAGGAAAGATCTGAGAAACCAGGATTCCACACAGTAAAGATAGTTGTCTTCAGTTTTTCAGATTGAATGCAGACATGTGTATCACATAGGGCTTGTGGATTCCACATAGTTTCATAATTCACCCCTTCTCATGTCTGTCTCTAGCAAGTCCCTGAGTTACTCCTTAGGGTTGAGACTGTTTCATTCATCTGTCTCCTCAGTCCTCAGCACAGGGCTCAGCACTGACTAGACACTCAGTAAATATTTGCCAAAGGAACAACTGAATGAGCCTTCTTCTTAATAGATTACTGAGCTATTACTTTTATACATAAGTCACAAAATTCTTTAAAATTTCCTAAAGCCTGTTTCTTTGCCATCTTCTAATGCTGTGGCCATTATCTCTGTGACTGCCATTTTATAGGTAACCGTAACAGGATGGGAATAGTCTGTGAGATATGCCCCAAACACCTCAGTTGGCTGTCAGTTAATCCCAGCCTGGAACTTAGGCAGCAACTATAAAGTCATGGACAGAATCAGTCACATTTCATTAGTGGGCCTAATTTAGCATTCAAGATCATTGACTATTTCTAGCTGAACAATTGAAGTCTTTGGCTTAAAAGAGCAGCAAAGTCTTCATTATTGAGGTAAAAATCTCTAGGTAAAATGCTGGCGCTAAAATGTTTCCTTCTGAAATTGTACCATAATGTGGAAATATCCTTAGTTTCTTAATGTGAACAACTGGAGTTCTTGGACTGTCCCTCTCCCCATTCCTTTGCTCCACCTATGTTTGCATGTTTCTTCTTTCCCTTTGACAAAAAGGTATATATTTTTCTGTTTTTTTTTTTCTTATAATGTATTTTCCTAATAATAGGGAAGAACTGTCCATAAATCTTATTGGACTTTTCATTTATATTTAAACTTTTTATTTAAAAGCTGCTCACTTGGTCTCTGATAGTTCAGTTGGTAAAGAATCTGCCTGCAATGCAGGAGTCCCCGGTTCCATTCCTGGGTTGGGAAGATCCACTGGAGAAGGGACAGGCTACCCACTCCAGTATTCTTGGGCTTCCCTTGTGGCTCAGCTGGTAAAGAATCTGCCTGCAATGCGGGAGACCTGGGTTCGATCCCTGGGTTGGGAAGATCCCCTGGAGAAGGGAAAGGCTACCCACTCCAGTATTCTGGCCTGGAGAATTCCATGGACTATACAGTCCATGGGGTTGCAAAGAGTCGGACACGACTGAGCGAGTTTCACTTCACTTCACTTCATCTGGTCTCTTGATCAGACATTGTTGATCCTTGGTTATGGCTTATTGTATTCTTTCAGGAAACAATTGTTGAGTACCTATCATGTGCCAGGCTCTGTGGTGAGTTATGTGAGTAAGTTTCAGTTTCTATCCCAAAGGTATTCATGAATCATTGTCTGGTAACTGGAGAAGTGTTTTGTAGTTGGGGTGCCCCCTCAGTGATTTCCTCAGAAGCTATGTTTGCACTGCTTCTTTATGGGAAATACCGCACCATCAGTGCAAGACACGAACGAGGCACAGCACCTTGTCCTTTGGCCCCTGTCATTGGTCTGCTAGCTTGGCATATGACCCAAGCTTGGCCAGTCTTCTCTGTACCGAAGCTGTTATAGAAAATTCTCTTTTCTCTCAAGTTATATGCCTTTAAGGATGTAAGCCTGGCAGTCACTAGCGTTCTTGTTCCTGGGCTCGTGAGGAAGACCCATTTGTAGTCGCAGAAATTGACACATGTGGAGAGAAACAGGAGATGGAGAGTCCTGAAAATGGGCAGATCTATGGATAGAGTCACCCCTGAGGCCATCCCACTCCATCTTTCCCAGGGAGTGTCTGTCTATGTGCTCCCTTCTTTGATTAAATAAAGTTGAATTGCATTTTGTTGCTTGCAGTCAGAGGATTCTAAGTCTGTAAGAAGTGTTTGTGGAATGTTAGAGGAAGGTACGAATAACTGAAGTTTTGCAAAGTAAAGACAGGCTTCACAGAGTGAAGACAACCAAGCTTTGTCTTTAGAGATGGCTTTCCACAGCCAGAGAAAAAGAAGGGCGTTTCTGGGAGGCAAAAACAAGTATAGTGCATTTGGGTGAAAAAATGAACTAATATGATTTGGGGAGAGATAAGAATGGAAAAATGGGCTCAATTAAGACCCCAAGAGTATTTCCTTGAATACTCTTCTGTGGGTTTTTAGGTTTTGTCATCTAATCAATATTGGGAAGTCATTAAGGATTTAGGGCAGGGTTATGATATAGTCAGATTAATCTTTTAGAAAGATATTTGGTCACATAATTAATATGGATAGTAGATAACTGGTGGGCAGTTGAAAAAGAGGGGTGAATCAGAGTCTAGATGGGAGGTTATTGTGGCAAACCAGGAAAGAAATGATGATGATCTAAACAAGGGCGGTGCAAGGGAAGGACCACTGAGGTCAGGATGTGGACTGGAGGAGTTGGTGTCCTGCTGGATAAGACTTAGGGAGGAGGAGAGGCAGACTGAGATAAGCCTTGGCTTCAGGCTGGGGTGACCAAGGGACGGGTGGAGGCACTGTTAACTGAGGATTCTGGGCAGGTTTTGGGGAGTGTGGATAGATTCCATTAGGCATGTCAGATGCCCATTGGATAGCCATGTGGAGGTGTCTAATAGACACGAAGTAGTGGTGTTCAGCTCAGCAGTGAAGTCAGTGCCGATGACACTGATTTAGAAGTCTTTGTAACAGTGGTGGGCCACATGCAGTCTCCCAGAAAGCCACATGGGTAGTATTACTTTCTAAAAGATAGGATAAATAAACTGAGTATTAAATACCTAACAGTTCAGTGTTTACAACTGAAATAAAATATTAGCATCTTTATTGGTGTAACTTAAAATAGCCATTGTGAAATACCAACCATTCTATTTTGGGGGAAGGTCAAAGTTGCCATTTTATTTATCTATTTGCCTAGCTCTTTTTTTTTTTTTTTTTTAAGATAATCATACTATATTTGTGAACTGCAAATAACAAAACAAAACAGAGGTCCAAGGGGGCTAAAGTCCAAGCTGTAATTTACACACAAAGTGTATGGTGAAAGCAGTTACAATGTATACAAATGTGACAAGTTATCCAGATGTTTTAAAAAAACAGAGCCTGTCCAAAGAACATCCAGTCTTATCCTGTAGGTTTCTGAGGAGCCTGTTACACAAGGTGAATTCCCCTCCTGCTGATAAGAAGCAGCTTGCCGAGGACACCCATATATTTCTTACCGGGAGAGTCTACTTGGCATTACCGATAACCCAAGAGCTCCCTATTACATTCACTGGTCTGAAAACAACTCATAACCCAACTGTTCTTCCAAGTCCTTTACCAGTTTTTCAAGCTTTCTATCAAAGGAAAGTTGGAATATATTGCTTCTTGTCATCAACAGGCATTTCAAAAGGAGGGTAATTAACCAAAATCAAGAGTTCTTTGGTTGAGTTAGTAACAGGCTTCTCCTTTGTTCTAAATCCCTTCATAATCCCTTTCCCCACCAATTTTTCCAGTATGGCCTGGATTTTACAAACCACCTCTTTCCTGGCCTGCTGGACGGAGTCCTGGCCCCCAGTTTCAACTGAATCCAGTTCCAGAAGTTCCTTGATTAGCATCTCTTCCAGAAGCCAGTAGGCTTTGTCTGTCTTTTTTCCTATGAACTCTTCTACTTGCTCAAGATACTGGACCTTCTCCAGCACATGTATGATTTTTTTAATGCTTGGGGGAGTCCCTTCATCTGAAGATAAACACTCTTCAGCAAGATGATTACCCTCGTCTTGAGTGCAGGGATGTTCGTAGGTGGCATTACCGTACAGATGAGGCTCAGCACTATACTGGACCTGGGAATCCAAAAGCTCCGAACTGTCATTGTTCACTGATCCCGAGGACTGCCGTACTGATGGACACTGCAAGGAAAGTTGTGCTGGCTCATGTCTTGATCTGGTTCGCTGTAGGTGTAGGAGGAGTCCTTAGGCTGTGGGGGTGGTGGTCCTGCTGGGGGTACATCCAACGGGAGACTGGGGTTGGGCTGTTGCCAGGTGAACGGTAAGTGCTTGGAACCTCTGTGGAGTAATTGGTCTGAGCATACCCAGGTGTGTAATAGGCCCCAGGGTATGAGGCAGTATTTGTCCCGGGGCCAGTGGGATACGGTGGGCCATATCCCCTATTTGTATAAGAATTCAAACTGGCTTTGCATTTCCGATCTTCCAGGGAATGTACTTGGGTGAGGAGCCGGAGGTCGGGCAGCAGCATTCCAATAGTTAGAATTGTAACTAGGATATGGTGGCTACTCCTGGTGGCCTCCGCCAGCATGACCAGGCTCTGACCAGGCGCCTCCAGACGCTTAGTAGCCATTGCCTCCTCCGCCTTCCCCCGGCCAGGTGGTCTCCGCCGGGCCGCCCCCGCGCCCCCGCCAGGAAATGGGAGGCTGGGGAGGCTCGGGGCACGGGGAGTAGATGGGCGGAAGCGGAGGCACCGGCACATCTCCACCCCCAGGCCGTAGTAGCGGCCATAAGATGGGCCGTCACTGGGGCCGTAGCCCGAGTGCCTCAAGGCCAACATGCTCCATTTTTAAAAAAAAATGTTTTTACTATTACAATTCTCGCTCACTCTTAAGGTTGAGAGACAGAGAGAGATACACACACACATAACATTATTATTAGTGGCATTAATTTTTGCTTAAGTGGCTTTTCTAAGTGTACATATATTAGTCAAGAAAGCACTTAGGCTGATGAATTAAGACGTGTGCTTTGGGACTGGCTTCCTTTTACCTTTGGAGACTCTTTAATGCTTATTGTTAAGGATGCTTCAAAAAATGCTGAAAAGTCAACAACAAGAAATACTTTTTGAGTTGCTTTTGGGCTTAGCTACCTTCAAATATTCTGCATCTCCCCCTCCCCCCCCCCCCCTTTAGTTAGTGCATTTTAAGCAGGTTTTCAGCTACTTGTAGCCTTTTCTCAAACAGTGATGGAGATCAGTCAATCATATACTCCAAATACAGCGCTGCTACTTCTTCCTCATTTAAAAACATTAATTTGAAGGGAAACAAAAATGCCTTTAGGGAGAAGAACTGAGAGTCAGGAGACCTGGGTTCTACTGCTAACTTTATTATGAGTTTATGCCCTTGGATTGTTATCTAATATCTTTGTTCTCAGTTTCTGCATCTGGAAAAGGTTTACCCTCTTATAAGGATAGTCTGAGAACAAACACCCCACGTATATGGAAACACTTTGAGTTTTTCAGAAAGTCTCTGAAAGAATGTAAGAAACTTAACATCCTTAGCTACAACTGACTAAAAGCCATCTGTATCCATTTATCTTTGTGAGGATAAAAGGAGGTAAAAAACAAACACATGCTTATCCCAGTGCTTGGCAAGCAGTAGGTGCTCAGCTAAAATCACAATTTCAGTGCTTTTCTTGCCATCCTCCTTTTATCCCTTCTTTCCTAAAATGCTTTTAGTTTTCCTTTGCTAACTTATTTAAAACTTTTGACTTTTTCAGACACAAGACCATATTTAATATTTTAGGATAATCAGTGTAATAATACAAAGCTAGAAGCAGGACCATGTCACCATGTTTTAGGAAATATGTATATTATCTTAGAGAACAAACACACTAATAGGTCAACTGTTAGAGCAGAAAGAAAAGTGATAGACCTAGAGTCTGGAGAAGGTCCTGACGGGAAGCACACAGTGGTTCCAGCCACACTGATTAAAGTGTTGGTAGTTCAGGCTTAACTTGAGCTGTCCTTGTGCTGACTTTGTGCTGATGGAAGCAAGAGGCTGTGTCAGACTTCTGCTTCCTTTTGGGGGCGTTTGGCAAGTGTGAATTTTAAAAATGCCAATATTCTCTCTCCCTTGACATTACAGAGTAATTTGTGATTCTAATGTTATTACACATTCTCTCAAGTTTTTAAAAACAGACATGTTGTTATTAACAAGGAGAGATGTTTGGAGTACTCTCCAATAAATTAATCATCAAGATGTTCTGAATGGAGGTTAATTTTATGTCAGTGATCTTGAATATCTTTACTCTTCAGAGAAGAATTCAAGCGGCAAGACTCAGCAACTGGAGTTGATTTCTGCAAATGCCAGCCCTGAGCCTCAGTGACAGATGCTTGGCTCTGTATCTGCCCCAAACCTTCCTTCCTTAACCCCCACCTTCACATATTAAGAAGTGTCAACCAACCTCAAACCTACTCAGTACAACCAGTTTGCCCCATATGGATTAAACCTCCATGCCTTAAATTTTGTTAAGAAAAGTAAAATGAGATCCTCTTATATAGAAGATGGATTTTACATTTCCGTCTGTGTCAAAGGAGGAATGAAATGCCTTCTTTAATATAAGAATAAATAAATGTAGGAAATTGAGTCCTACGAATCCAACCAGGTCACTGGGCATCTCTCCCGGTCCGCAGAGGAGGGGAGCTTTCTGCATTGAAGCCTGACCAGAAGCAGGGCCCTCCAGAGGGCTGGGGGACTGCCAGGGGACGCCTGCCAGGCTGAGGCCACACTCGGCCTGAGCCAGGAAGCCTCAGGCTGCTGCTGGGCTCTTCTGTTCAGTTTCCTTTTCTCCCTCGTTCCCATGCCCAGACTCTTTCCTAGAGGTGGAGGAAAATACCTTCAGCGAAGCCCTAGAACTTTCAGGCACCCCGTTTCCATATTTTCCTGAGATGATTCCACAAGCCAGTGGAGACCATGTCATTGCTCCAACTCCTATAGAAGAAAAAAAACCTTAAAAAGTTACTTCTGCAAACTGGGATCAAAAGTGAGTGGGTATTCAGAAAGGACCTGGTTAGTTATGGGGAAAAGCTGGCCAGATATATATGAGTTAATATCAGCATAAATCATTCCATTAAAGTTTAGGCATTTACAAACTGTGTGCTTCATTTTTATTAATATAAGCCCATCAACTGTGCACTGTTGGTGATGGGGAGGAGGGCATACAATCAAGCCTGAAAATGTGGCTTATCCAGAGTTTCCTGATGCCCCAAATTTACATTTCTTTTTACACTCAGCGATAAGCACTTTTGCTTGCACAAAAATGCAGTGCTTCGCTTGTTCACGCAGTGCCTCAACAGTGCCTGGTCGGAGGAGGAGCACCGCGCCCGGTGCACAGAGAACACAGTGAGCACATGGTGATAGCCGTAACAACCACTGTTCTGTTGTCGGACTTTTCTTATCCTTGTTTTCTTACCCAGCACTTTCCCCACTCACGTAAACCCCCATTTCTTACGAAAAAGTTTCTCTGGAACCTGTTTCGATAAATATGCCTGAAAATGTGGCTTAAGTTTTCTGATATCCGAAATTCTTGTGTACATGTTGTATATATATATTTTCCCTCCCTTTGGCATCATGTGTACCTACACAAACATGTGTCCCTGGCTTGTCTGCCATTCTTGAATTCCCCTTCTGACTCAGTTCCAGGCAGAGTAGGAGATAACAGATGTATAAATCCATCATTTTGGGGAAACCCACTCAGAGATGCATTCTTGGCTAGAGCAACTACCCTATGAAAAACAGGTTTATTCATTATTTCTTCCTTTCATTCTACATGCATTTTTTTGAACACCTACTGAGAACAGCTTGTCTGCCAGCTCTGCTTGGCTTTCATGAGTGATACTCCAGAGATTGCATACAAGTCCTTTTGATTTCTTCTAGTTTCTGGAATGCATAGTGCTGACAATCCCTACATTAATTAGGAACATTTAGGAAAGCATTTCAGTCACACCTTTTTTTTTTTTTCTGGATCCCTGATCCTCTTATTAAAGATAATGAGTCAATTTGATTGTGAAGATTACCTATTTTATGGTAGAGCTCTGGTAGCTGAACCTCTACTTTCTCTCTCTGGAAAAGGTGGTATTCAGCTTGTTCACAGACTGGTGGGATCATGTTGAATTGTCTTGCTACAGAGTAGGCTTCCTAAGGTGAAATACAATTGCAACTGAATTTATTTCTGATGAGAAATAAGTCTGTATGCATGAAAAAAATTCATTTTAGTGAAATCAATACAAACCAAGAAAATCTAGATTGTCAAATAATAAGCAAAGTTATGACCATCAATTTCACTAAGAAATACCAAATCAGGAAATTATTTTTTGGGAGGTTTTGGAATGAGTAAAGTCCAGGGAAAATTAGTCAAAGTGTGAATTAAGAACTATTACAAAGAAAACATAGTTTGACTATTTCTAGGTTCCTAAAGAAATAAAACTTAACTAATATATAATATAAAAATGATCTATAATTAGCATGTTATGAACAGTACCATTATTTAATACGTCAAAAAAAAAAAAACCCTGGAATATTGTGTCATATGTCTCATTAGCTGAGAATTGTACTCTCTTACTACCAAACTACTACCAAAGACCATGCTAAAACACGATTCCTGTTAGAGACCTGCACCCTCCATGTTGTATTCTGAGCTGATAAGATCCACCACCCGCCCCCATATCCAATGATGAAATTGATCATAGAATTCTGGTGCCATTGTGATTGTGAAGAAAGTTTGCAAAAGGTCTTACAACTTATACATGATGTCTGACAAATAAAAATAGGTACTCAATGGTCATTTAAAAATGGAAATGGAATTACCATGATCTCCATGGCACTCCAGCGAGAAGTTCCCCAGTACATGGCCATTCCTTGGTTTATCACATGTGTCATGGCACGAACAATTTCTATGGAAAGCCAAAGAGATAGCATTACATATATTTTTCAAAGTTATATAGTATTTTTTTTCTTTTCCTGCCCAAAGCTTAGATGTTTAATGCAATTATTTGTTGGATTAGTATAATTACCTTGACACTGGTGATAGCATAATAGTCTAACATAAAATATTGATGGTTTGGAGGTGGATGGTACTTTTTGGGTAAATTGACTTTCCATTTTCAGTTTGCAGCAACAATATGAAATGATATTAAAAAAAGAGTGACCACCTTAAGTTCTTCCTTTACTTTTATTGCTTCAGTGTTCCTGGCCAGATAAAAGAATACATGACTCACCTCTTTCAGAACCTGGGTACCTTGCTCACTAAAGTGAGAAGTAAGAGAAAGCATTTGTTTTGACTTTGTAGAATGGAAGGTCATTGAGGATAGAAGTCCTGCCTTTGTATGTTGGATTTACAGAGCTAAGCCTCACGCAGCGTTGTTGTTTAATAGAGATGACTCAATAACAATGTGTTTAGCAGAAAGATAAACATACTAAATGCTGAACAAACAGCTGAAGCCCCAACGGCTCCCAGCCCACACTGGCACACCCTGTCCTTGACTACTTTGGACCAAACTTCATTCTAAGACACCCATGTCATGCATTTCACCTGGACCTCCATGTGGCCCCACCCTGTTTGCTCATCAGCCTCTTTCAGCTTGACATCACATTTCCTAAACAGGAAAATGAATCTCTTCCCAGAGGGGTGGAGTTGAGCTAATCCTCTTGGAACCAGCCAATATTTTACAGAACCAGAGAGCATGGAGAGCCTCAAGTTAAATTGAGTGAAAAGTCACAGACATGGTTGGGTTTCTTCTACAAACCAGGTCAGCCAAACACCCAGGATGCCAGGTCATTTCACATTTTCAAGGGGTTGCAGGTCATGGGCTTTTCTTACCCTACTGATAATACCTGGTAGGTTACATGTCCTTCAGCAGAATCAAATCCTTGTCTCAAACTTTAATTGAGTATTTGTGTTATTTTATTTCTCACCAGCAAGCACTGTCTTAATTGATCAGGGACAGGATTTGGAATGAGACAGTGAGGGTTAGGGTCCTAGCTTCCTTGCTTGTTTGACTTACATAAAGCATTTTAAATTGCCCTTGGTCTTTGTTTGGAAGATGGGAATGTTTTACTCATCAGAGTCTACCCAACAGAGGTAGAATTCGGCATGTAAAGAAAATATTTTTCCTTCTTGGAGAAAGACTCCTAAATATCAATTTATTACTCAACAACCAAATCTATGAAGATAGTTCTTCCTTTACAGAGCAAACGAGACACAAAAAGTTACATGAAACATTTTTCTTGTCTTTAAATAGAAATGAATACGTGTGCTAACATTTCTGGAAATTCAAAGCCATTCCTTAAATATCTGCCCCTAAGTATTCTCTCTTTGGAACTCTCCATCGTTGTACTACTTCCCTTTCCTTTCACATCCCGTTTCATTCAGAGCTGAGGTATTCATTCAACCAACAGGACTTATGAGGAGTCTGCTGTACTGGGTGCTGGAGATATTGTGGCGAATCAAACTTGTTGGTAAACACTAACAGGTTAACAGGGAATAAATGAACCCAAGATGCTCCCCTGTCTCTATTCCATAATCAAGTAAGATGAGCACAGGACGTGGTCCAGTGGCTTGGCCATGTGGGAGTCACCAAGGTCTTGACAACAGCAGGTAGGGTGCAGTGGAGGTTGTGACGCTTCCCATTCCTTCATTCCCTTATTTCCTGTAATGTACTAACAGCCTAATATTTGCCAGGCACTAGGTTCATCTGTGAGTAAGATAAATACAAAGCTCCTGGACTCAGGGAGTTTAGGGTTACCACAAAATGTAATGTGTTATGAAGAAAGCAAATAGGGGGCTGAGATCAGGAATGAGAAGGAAAACATATATAGTTGGTCAAGGAAGAAGTAATGTCTAGGCATACAAAATAAAAAGGCACCAGTCAGGTGAAAAACAAGGGAAGAATATTCTAGGCAGCATGTGACAAGGCCCTGGGGCCGGACAGAGCTTGGTGAACCCACAATCTGTAAGCCATGGTGGAGGAAGCTGAGTCAGGAAGGAAGGCAGGGCTACACGATGAAGCTGGCAGAGGGCAAACAGTGTTTGTTATTCAGGGCTTGATGGGAAGTCACTAATATTTCTAAGTAAGGGAATGATGATGCAGTATATATTTCAGAACACCATCTGACCATGTTGTGAGGCGAGGGCTGGAGGAAGCAGGAAGATCATTAGGAGGTTTACTGTAGCATTCCTGGAAGGAGATAAGGGGCTTGAAATCAGGAGGTCATAGCAAAGACAGACATGAACGGATCAAAATCTGTTTTGTGGATAGAATCCCCAAGGACTGTATGTGGCAAGTGAGGAAAAGGAGGAATCAAGGAAGCTTGAGGGAGGAACAGGTTTGGGAGGAAGAGTCAGGGTCCTTCATCAGTTCAGTTCAGTTCAGTTCAGTCGCTCAGTCGTGTCCTACTCTTTGCGACCCCATGAATCGCAGCGCATCAGGCCTCCCTGTCCATCACCAACTCCCGGAGTTTACCCAAACTCATATCCATCGAGTCAGTGATGCCATCCAGTCATCTAGGACATGCCAAAAATAGAGATGCCTGTGAGAGACAGAGGGGTGATGTCAAGTAGAGATAACTGGATAATGATATGTGAGCAACCTGGGCTGAAGGTGAGCTATTTGTTCATCAACAGTCTATTAATTGTATTTAAATCCATGAGTGAATGAGACTATGTAAGGGAAGTCTGCCCAGAGAAAACAAAAGAGTTTCGAAGAGCCAAAGCAGGAGTTGGGAAGAGTACACTGTGGGGTTCTGGGTCATTGGCAGCCAGAGGAGTAGGAAGGAAGCCAGAGTGGGGACGTTTGGAATCAAGAATGGAGAGGGCTTGCAGGAGGACCTGTGCCCAAAGATTGGAACATGTGAGCATTTGAATCAGAAAGGCCAGAACGCTGGAGGTCAACGAAGAGCCTGGAAAGAGTGTTGTCAGTGTCCTTGGTGTGTTTGGACCAAGGCCAGGCTGGAGCTGACTGAAGACTGGGCATGAGGAAGGAAAGGTGTTAGAGACAACCTGGGTGGACTCAAGTTAGGAAATGAATGGAGCAGAGAAAGGGGGCAGCAGCTAAAGTGGGTATTTAGGATAAAGGAGATTTTTATTTTAAAACTGAAAGATTCAAGAGAAAGCCTATATGCCATTGAGAGTAATCTAGATAGAGGATTTAACTGAGGATGTGGGCTAGGAGATTGGGGAGAATGGAGAGGGAGAGACTGGACAAAGTGAGACGGAGGACAAAACCCCTGCAGTGGGAAGGATGCTGCTTCAAGCAAGATGGCACGACCCTGGGAGGTTTGGAGAAGTCATCATAGGAAGACAGGGGAGACCCTGTTTGATGAATGGTGGTGCTGGTGGTAAAGAAGCTGCCTGTCAACGCAGGAAATGTAAGAGACATGGGTTTGATCTCTGGATCAAGAACAGCCTCTGAAGGACGGCATGGCAACCCACTCCAGTATTCTTGCCTGGAGAATCTCATGGACAGAGGAGCCTGGCAGGCTACAGTCCATAGTGTTGCAAAGACCTGGACACGACTGAGCTTAAGCACAGCACAGCATAGCACACAATAAACTCTCAATCAAGTGAAAACGAGGTACGAAGTGAGGAAAAGGCGAGAAAGAACAATTCTGAGTGTGGAAGAGCCTATGCAAGATGCCCCCATGCCCCAGGCACTTTAGTTGATGGCGATTTCTTTGCTCCCCGATAAGTCTGGCTGCTGACTCTGCAGAGAAGGGCTGGTGGAATGCAGAGGACTCTGGGAGGAGGAGGCTGCTGCACAGAATCCAGGGAGGAATGCAGAGAATGGAGAGCCAGCAGATGGAGATCCATGTGGCCACAAAGTAAAATTTAGTTTAATGCATATTAAATTTGTTCAATTTTTTTTAAAGTTAGAGAAAAATCCCCCAAGTTATTTAGCTCTCTAACAGGAAGTCACTGTACTGATAGCTGAGGTGGGTTTTTAACACGATTCTACTAAAGGACACTAGAGGGCAGCATTGTTAAGAAAAAAAAATCAATGGGTGTCTAAAAGCTTTTACTTGACAACCAGGGAAATGCATTTTTAAAGCATCCCAGTCAGAGCATCAATTCTGAGTGGGGAAAACGACGTTAGGAAGCTCATCTAGTGCATTGCTTCCACCCGCCTCTGGGAAAGGACATGCAGACAGACAAACTGATTCAATCTGGCAGTTCAGAACTGAATGTGGCTCCCTCTGCCCTGACTCCCCGCTTTTCCAGGAAGCTTCAGCACGAGTGGCTCTTACACGAAAGGACCTGGGGAGCTTGGAAAACGACACTACCCGGGCTCCACAGAAGGTCTATTATATCAGAATCTCTGGGGGGTGAAGCCAGGCATCGAGATTTTAAAAACTCAACCCAGGTGATTGCATGCGCAGCCTGGGTTTAGGGTCGCTGTGCTTGTCTACCCTGCTAGTGCTAAAGGGTGGCGCCTGGACCACTAGCAGCAGCCCCTGGGAACCTGTTAGAAATGCAGGTCCTAGGGCCTCACCCCAGATGCTGTGCTGTGCTGTGCTGTGTGCTTAGTCGCTCAGTCGTGTCCGACTCTTAGCGACCCCATGGACTGCAGCCTACCAGGCTCCTCCGTTCATGGGATTTTCCAGGCAAGAGTACTGGAGTGGGTTGCCATTGCCTTCTCCGGCTTTCCATGTTGAAACCATCATTATTATTTAGCCCACAGTACACAGACAGCTCTCTCTCTCTTATTTCCTGGATCCTTGGCACAGAACTGACTATGAAAGCTACAGGTCGAGTTTGTTTCCCTGAATATCCCATTCTCTATCTGTGAAGTGAGGACGTATTGATCCTGTGGAATTCTTCCAAAGCTTGACATGAGATAATGTATGTAGACCAACTGGTGGGTGACTCTAAAAGAATAACACAAACTGAGTAACAGGTAAGCAGGATGTGGTCCTGGTTGTTTCTTCTCAAATAAGCTCAGATATTAACATTTTATTTTTTTTTTAAAGTTGTTATTCTTCATTCAGTAACATAGGTCATCTCTGTTTAAAAATACGTATTTTATGTGAAATGACTAAGTGAAACTACTTATTTTGAGTGAAAGAAATTTGCTGATAAATATATTTACTTTTCTAATTGGCCCCCATGACTGAATAACTGAAACATGCAGAAAATAGCTGTTCACGTTAAACCTTTTTCATGTGAAATTTTCCCTAGAACTTTGAAAGTTGTATGCAAGTTGTTATACTGCATAAACAATAAACCGTAGGGACTAAAGATACAAATAGGCACAAATTAGTTTTTTGATCAAATAAAATGTACTAAATCTGGCCATACAGACACATAATGATAAAAACAATAGAAACCTTAGAGATAATTCAGGGCAGCTTCTTCTTACTCTAGATGAGGAAACAGGCTAGGAGTTCATTGTTTTAAGGCATAATTGAAAGCTCAAATGTTATTAACAATTATAAATAGTTCAGTTATGCTTACAAAATGCTGAGAGTAAATACACAAAATAATAATTGTAACATATAGAGGAACTATATGTAACTTTATTATTTCCAAGTCACCTGTAAATGTGTTATCATACTTTAATGATTTAAAAAATAGAAAAGAAAGAAGAGTCCCTAATAAGCAAAGCACCACTTTAAAATACTAACATGCTATAGGTTAATTCACAAATATTAGGTTTAACCAAACACAATTTCCATTTTTAGAGGCCAAAAATGGTTGCGCTCTTTCAAGGGGAGTGGACTGCAGTGGAGGCTGGGGCACTGGTAGAATGTAGGGGCTTGGTTTCATCAGAGGAGAAAAAATAGTTTTTACTCCAGACTAGCTGTTTGTTTGTTGTTTATCTAACTTCAGTTGTTTATTTACTTATTTAACTTCAAAAGCTTGTGGTGGTGGTTTATATTCATGGTCTGTGACTTAGAGGTTTCCTCCTGGATCTCTGTCAGTCATTTACCATCTTGGCTATGGAGAAACCTCTCCCAGTGCTCAGCTGAGCATCAGCACATAGAGGACCATCTTTCATCACTGGAATGGAAACCTGTATCCATAAATGGAGTGATGCCATGTTTAGCCTTAAAGGTTTGCCTACTGTCTGAGGACAGGCCTGGCTCCATCTGCCTTCCAGAGCACACAGGAGACTCTGGGTTCTGGGTTTTGTCTCATCACTGTCACGAAGTTGGACATGTTCTCCAACCTTGCTGAATCTCAGTTTCTTCAACACAAATGACCAGACTGATATTAACTGAGCATATAATAACTTATATTAACTTATGTCCTTATAATAACTGTTTAGGTGGGTAATGTTTTCATCTTTATTTTATTGATGACAAATCTGAGACTCAGAAAGGTAATTGCTTGTGCAGGTTCTCAGTAGGTAGTATGTAAGGCCACTTTTAGCTTTAAAGTTGTGTGATTAGTTATCTTGCAAGGCTTTGTGCATAGTACATTGTGGGAGAAGGTAGGCTGGGGACAAAAAAATACCAGGGCATTCACTTAATTGACTGCCTTGTATGCTTGTGAATGTGTGATGCCTTGTATGTGGGTCTGTTCATCCCTTTGCATTTAATACATTGATGACTATAATTTATGATGTGTATGAATGACTTGACTATATAGAGCTTCTCCATCTTTGGCTGCAAAGAAGATAATCAATCTGATTTTGGTATTGACCATCTGGTGATGTTCATGTGTATAGTCTTCTCTTGTATTATTGGAAGAGGGTGTTTGCTATGACCAGTGTGTTCTCTTGGCAAAACTCTGTTAGCCTTTTCCCTGCTTCATTTTGTTCACCAAGACCAAATTTGCCTGTTACTCCAGGTATCTCTTGACTTTCTACTTTTGCATTCAATCCCCTATGATGAAAAGGACATCTTTTTTGGGTGTTAGTGCTAGAAGGTCTTGTATCAGCTTTTTGAGCATTACTGGTTGGGGCATAGAGTTGGATTATTGTGATACTGAATGGTTTGCCTTGGAAATGAACAGAGATCTATACAGTCAGCAAAAACAAGACAGGGAGCTGACTGTGTCTCAGATCATGAACTTCTTACTGCCAAATTCAGATTTAAACTGAAAAAAGTAGGGAAAACCACTAGACCATTCAGGTATGACCTAAATCAAATCCCTTATGATTATATAGTAGAAATGACAAAAGATTCAAGGGATTAGATCTGATAGACAGAGTGCCTAAAGAACTATGGATGGAAGTTTGTGATCTTGTACAGGAGGCAGTGATCAAGACCATCCCCAAGAAAAAGAATTGCAAAAAGGCAAAATGGTTGTCTGAGAAGGCCTTACAAATGGCTGAGAAAAGAAGAGAAGCTAAAGGCAGACAAGCAAAGGAAAGATACCCATTTGAATGCAGAATTCTAAAGATCGGCAAGGAAAGATAAGAAAGCCTTCCTCAGTGATCAATGCAAAGAAATAGAGGAAAACAATAGAATAGGAAAGACTAGAGATCTCTTCAAGAAAATTAGAGATACCAAGAGGACATTTCATGCAAAAATGGGCACAATAAAGGACAGAAATTGTATGGACCTAACAGATACAGAAGATATTAAGAAGAGGTGGCAAGAATACACAGAAGAACTGTACAAAAAGGGTCTTCATGACCCAGATAATGACAATGAAGTGATTACTCACCTAGAGCCAGACAGGCTGGAGTGCAAAGTCAAGTGAGCCTTAGGAAACATCACTATGAACAAAACTAGTGGAGGTGATGGAATTCCAGTTGAGTTATTTCAAATCCTGAAAGATGATGCTGTGAAAGTGCTGCACTCAATATGCCAGCAAATCTGGAAAACTCAGCAATGGCCACAGGACTGGAAAGGGTCAGTTTTCATTCCAATCCCAAAGAAGGGCAATGCCAAAGAATGCTCAAACCACTGCACAACTGCACTCATCTCACACAATTGCAAAGTAATGCTCAAAATTCTCCAAGCCAGGCTTCAACAGTACATGAACCATGAACTTCCAGATGTTCAAGCTGGATTTAGAAAAGGCAGAGGAATCAGAGATCAAATTATCAACATCTGCAGAATCATAGAAAAAGCAAGAGAATTTCAGAAAAACATCTACTTCTGCCTTATTGGCTACGCAAAAGCTTTTGACTGTGTAGATCACAACAAACTGGAAAATTCTTAAAGAGAAGGGAATACCAGACCACCTGACCTGCTTTTTGAGAAATCTGTATGCAGGTCAGGAAACAACAGTTAGAACTGGACATGGCACAACAGACTGGTTCCAAATAGGAAAAGGAGTACATCAAGGCTGTATACTGTCACTCTGCTTATTTAACTTATATGCAGAGTATATCATGAGAAATTCTGGGCTGGATGAAGCACAAGCTGGAATCAAGATCGCTGGGAAAAATATCAATAACCTCAGATATGCAGATGACACCAACGTTATGGCCGAAAGCGAAGAACTAAAGAGCCACTTGATGAAAGTGAAAGAGAAGAGTAAAAAAGTTGGCTTAAAGCTCAACATTCAGAAAACTAAGATCATGGCATCTGATCCCATCACTTCATGGCAAATAGATGGGAAAATGGTGGAAACAGTGGCAGACTTTATTTTTGGGGGCTCCAAAATCACTGCAGGTGGTGACTGCAGCCATGAAATTAAAGACGCTTGCTCCTTGGAAGAAAAACTTATGACCAACCTAGACAGAATATTAAAAAGCAGAGACATTACTTTGCCGACAAAGATCTATCTAGTCACATCTATGGTTTTTCAAGTAGTCATGTATGGATGTGAGAGTTGGACTGTGAAGAAAGCTGAGCGCTGAAGAATTGATGCTTTTGAACTGTGGTGTTGGAGAAGACTCTTGAGAGTCCCTTGGATTGCAAGGAGATCCAACCAGTCCATCCTAAAGGAGATCAGTCCTGGGTGTTCACTGGAAGGACTGATGCTAAAGCTGAAACTCCAATACTTTGGCCACCTGATGGGAAGAACTGACTCCTTGGAAAAGACACTGACGCTGGGAAAGACTGAAGGCGGGAGAAGAAGGGGATGACAGAGGATGAGATGGTTGGATGGCATCAATGACTCGATGGACATGAGTTTGGGCAAGATTCAGGAGTTGGTTATGGACAGGGAAGCCTGGCGTGCTGCAGTCCATGGGGTTGCAAAGTGTCGGACATGACTGAATAACTGAACTGAACTGAAGTACCCCTAAGTTCCGAAGTGACGTACCAGGTTACTTTTGTAGGACTAGTTAAAAAAAAGGTGTGGCCATCCTTAGGCCAATCCCTACCTTAAAAGAATCAGTGGGTGGAGGCGGGGGTTGAGAGACACTTTATTTGGACTTATTTGAGTTCTGTGGCATTTTCCGACCTTCCTCTGTGATGCCACTCTCCCTCGTCCATCTTTTGCCTTGTCTCAAACTGAATAAGCTCCAAAACCACAAAATCCTATTTGCAGAACTTGCAAATTAAGACAGCTTCCTGCTGTAAGAATTGAATGCTGTGATTTTGTCCCCAACAGGCAGTCCTGGAGATTCTGCTCATTCCTGGTTCAGCTCCCTGATACAGAGGAGGAGACTGCCTGATGCTGAGTACTTCTAATATTATTTCTTCCTGCATCAGACATGTGCTCTTTAATCCTGGCAAAAAAGCAAATGTTCATTTTATATTTAGATAAGGATGGCCAAGTGACTTGCTTAAGGCAATGACTTAGCTTTCTTATCTTTCAGTACATCTCTATCCTCATTATTTCTCTGTAATCCTCTTATCACTATGTCCAGTCTTTCCAGCTTCTCACCTGGAATCGCTCCTGCCTGCTGACATGCCAAGAAATAATGGAGAATGTGGATCATAAAATTGCACCTCTTCCTTCAACATAATCTAGCATGGTGCCTACTATTTCCTATTAAACCTGGGTGTTTTCAAACTTTTGGAATCCTTCTGTTTGGGTAATAACTAACTGGTGGTAATTTAAGAGGTGATTTCTGTCTTGACGAAAGGGAGGCAGCATTCACAAGGAGTAGAGAGTACAGTGCTTTCTTGCACAGATCAAATTCTATAGGATTTGTGAACAGTGGAATGCATTCTAATTCATTTAAAAACATTTGAGAACTTCCCTGGTGATACAGTGGGTAAGAATCTGCCTGTCAATGCAGGGGACATGGGTTCAGTCCCTGGTCCGGGAAGATTCCAAATGCCTCAGAGCAATTAAGACTGCACCACAACTACTGAGCCTGTGTGCCCTAGAGCCTGAACTCTGCAACAAGAGAAGCGACCGCAAGAGAAGCCCACATTCCACGACGAAGAGCAGCCCCGACTCGCCGCAACTAGAGAAAGCCCACAAGCAGCAAGCAAGACTCCGTGCAGCCAAAAATTAAATAAATAAATAAAATTATTTAAAAAATGAAAACATTTGAAAGGAGAACAATTAAACTCATTGCCTTAAATTTTGTCTAGAGTAAGGCAACAAATAAACAGATTTAAAGAAACAAACAAAAATCTAAGTGAACTGAAACTTTGGGGTTAAATTTATTTCCTAGATACCTGACTTGTATCTTCATCTGTGAAGCTACAAGTTATATGGCATTAGTGGATTATTTCCTGAGATTTCTTTTGACAGTGTTACTAGTCAATCTTTAAAAAAGCATGTTTAATAGTTTGAATATGTATATTCTCCTCATGTGGAGATCTCTCTGATAAATTTAAAAAATTAAAATTTGGGAAAAGATCTCTTTTCTTCTAAAATATTAAAAGTTTTGCTCTTGTCAGTTAAGCCCCGCAAATTTTATCATAGAATTCAGCTGTCTTGGTCCATTTGGGCTGCTATAACATATATGTGTTGTTGTGTCCAGCTGTTCAGCTGTGTTTGACTCTTTGCAACCCCATGGACTATAGCCACCAGGCTCCTCTGTCCATGGAATTTTCCGGGCAAGAATACTGGAGCAGGTTGCCATTTCCTATTCCAGGGAATCTTCCTCACCCAGGGATCTAGCCTGAGTCTCTTATGTCTCCCACCGTGACAGGCAGATTCTTTATCACTGAGCCACCTGGGAACCCCTATAACAAATATACTATACATACATACATACACACACACACACACACATATATATACACATATGACAAAATATCACAGATGGCTTAAACAGCAGACATTCATTTCTCACAGTCTGGAGCATGGGAAGTCTAAGGTCGAGGCACTGGCAGATTTGTTATCTGGTGAGAGTTGTCTTCCTGGTTCATAGACAGCCACCCTCTCACTGTATTGTCACATGTGGAAGGGGTAAGGCAGCTCTATGTGGTCTCTTTTATAAGGGCACTAATCACTTTCATGAGGGCTGCACCCTCTTGGGCTAGTCAATTACTAAGGCCCTCTTACTAGCATCACTTTGGGGGTTAGGTTTCAACATATGGATTATGCAGGGACACAAACACTCTGGCTATAGCAACAGCCTAGAAAATTCTCAAAGCAAGGGTTACCAGCTGCTTATCTCTTCCACAGATGACATTCCCATGAACACCTGATTGTGAATAACCAGATTTTTTTTTCTAGTGAATGTACCAGGATGAATGATCTACAAAATGTATGCAGAAATAAATAAGGAAATTAATCTGCCTTGTACATTTATTTGATAGAACCAATTTATTCTAATTTTAGAATAGCTAGGTAAAACAGTCCTTATATACTAGAAACAGTTACAGTAGAAATTTCTGATATATGACTATAACATGTATCAGCAACAAATAGAAAGACATGATAGAAGTTATAGATACTTTCAATCAGCTATAATGCATAAAAGATCTGAAAATTTGAGAATTATTAGCTTTTTACTTTGTGATCCTCTTGAGTTGTGGGTTGTAGTTCTCACTGAGAAATGAGGATGTTTCAAACTTCCTGGTTTGAAACAATTAGGTTTCAGGGCTTTTTTTTTTTTCTAATGGGAGAAGTTATTGAAAACTCAATAGAAAGTTTTTAAATTGTAAAAGAAATTTATTGGCTCTTGTCACTGGAAATACAGAGGTCAAACAAACTTCAGAATTGGTAGTTGCAACAACCAAGTTGTTGAGAATCAACTTTTCTAACTCTCTGCTATCCTCAGGTTGGTTTCCCTCATGACGTTAGGGTGGCTCTTGGTAGTATTTACGGTGTTGTAGGTTTTTTTATCCATACTCAGCAGGGCCCTTTTGCCTCAGTATTCCAACATTTCTGAAATTCATTCTAATTAGGTTGCTTCAGTCACATGAGCCAGTGACTCTAGTCGGGCTGATTGTGTTAACACAATCCAGAGCTCACCTCAGAACTGAGGTCCAGCCAAAAGAAAGGAAGCAGCCTTCCTCCGGGTCAACTGGCAGTCTGGGAAGGGTCATCGCCCACATGAAAATGTGGATACCTGAGGAGTGATGTCTACTGGGCAGACAATCAACTGTTTTCACCATGCTCAGAAAGGGTCTTTCTGGGCACACCACCAAGAAAGGGCCCAGGGAGAGTGCAAATCTATTGAGTGCCTACTATGTGCTGGGCACATTACCAGTATTATTGCATTTGAATTTTACTATAGCCCTGTGAGGTGGTGTCATTACACTTCCATTTCACATTTGAAGCAATTGAAGCTCAAAGAGAGATGAAAAAGTTGATGAAGCCAGATTTGTACATTTCCTCTAAAACTAGCCCCCTGCTCAAGCCAAATGAAGCAGAATATGTTTTCCCCTTCCTTTTCATCTATATTTGTATATTTTAAAACATGTGTTACAGTTCAAGGAACTTTTGTTTTTTATTATTTATTTATTT
Organism: Bos indicus x Bos taurus; assembly: GCF_003369695.1. Taxonomy (NCBI): domain Eukaryota; kingdom Metazoa; phylum Chordata; class Mammalia; order Artiodactyla; family Bovidae; genus Bos; species Bos indicus x Bos taurus. The sequence continues at coordinate 110,589,399 of NC_040076.1, forward strand.
TGACCACACGACATGGCATGTGGGATCTTAGTTCCCAGACCAGGAATTGAACCTGTGCCCCTGCACTGGAAGCAGAGTCTTAACCACTAGACCACATGGGAAGTCCCCTATATTTGTATATTTTATTCCCACTCTTTTGATTATGCTATTTGAAGCATGTAGAAGCTTAAAGTATCTCTGTCAACTGAGGAAAAAGCCTTTAGGCATATCAAAAGGAAATGCAAAACAAATAAAGAATAGTTTTCTAAATGTTCACTGAGATATTAAAAAATAAATTTAACAAAAATCCACCCATTCTACATGGTGCCTAATATTTCTATATCCATTATCAGTGGTTATTTTTATACTTGGGAGTATCTGTCATTGCCTTGTAGATTACCTGACTCAAGTCTCAGATTCCTGATCTTTTAAATTGTGTGACTGTCAACGTCATCAGTCAGATGTGGAAAGCTGACATTAGCTTCTTATTCTATTATCCTATCTGGAGCTTTTATTTATACAACTGTCTGTGTATCAGCTTCTTGGGACAGGCTTTAAACTTTACTTTAAAAGGAATTTTATCTTCTGGAGGAAAGAATAAAGCAAGCCAACTTGGCAGAGGATTGATAAGAGTAAAAAATGTTTACCCTAATGAGATTTTCTACTGGCAAATCCAGTTTCATGCTGCAACAGGAGGCAATCTTTATTGCTTCTTTAAAAGTGTAGAGCTGGATTTACTTCCTGATTCTACCATGGGAGACGTCTGGAAGGAGATGCTGTCTTAATGATATTAAAACCTCTATGCCTACAGCAGATGCAACTCACTGGCAGCCCCAAATCCATTTTGGCTCTGTAGTGCTTATCTATATTTGTCAGGTATCTGGTAATTAAACAAAAGGCGACTTTTAAACTTGACATGGAGCGGAATGATTTTCTCAGCTTTTCAGTGAACTACCTGGTAAAAAGAGGAGCTACTCACTCTGTGAATATTTCCAAATGAGGCACCTGCTGTTCTCTATGTTCGAATGTAAGCCAGGCCCGGAAGTAGCTGGGCAACATTCACTGCAAGAGCCATTGCAGAGGAGGCTGGCTTGTCCCCAGGCACGCCCACTTCTCTTCCTTGTACCTACTTCACTTTTCTACATTTGTTCGCTTGTCTAGGACCCTTAATCTCTCTTTTTAGGTGGCCTTTCTTTCCCATTTCTGAGTTTCTCCACCTCCCACTCAAAGATGGCTGTTTCCCCTTATTTTCTTCACTAGAACTATTTCATAGATGGTGCTTCTTAAATATTCTGACCACATGACCCACTAAGGTGGGCACAGAAGCAAACACTATTAGAAGGCCTTGGCTTTAGCACAGAAATTTATGCAAATCTCTATTCTATACCATAGTAAAACATTCACTTTAAAGCAATATGTTCTTATTTATAAATCTTTGACTTTATAAAACTTTATCATGGAAGGAAAAGGTCTCAAGTCTACTCTGGCTTTTGTCCAGCTCCTCTCAGCCACCCAAAGCCACCTCATCCATGTCCAGCATACTTCCTGTGCCTCAGAGGAAAGGCATGCCTGCCTGTGAGGCAAAGAGCAATGAGAGGGAGTCAGTGACTGAAAAGGTGGAATGAATTGTCCCACTTGGGGACTCGTCTTTAGACACACAGCCCTAGTTTGACCTAATCCTTTATGCCCTGAACTTTTATATATTTCTATGCCATGTTTTATGAGGCTCCCTCACATAGATATACAGATCTTCAGTCTTCTGGAGTAATAATGATAATTGTTTACACTAATTTAGCACATATAATGTACTTGGCCTATTCTAAACACTTTATGTATATTAACTCATTTTATTGGCACTACAGTCTTAGAGTGTAGGTCTGTTGTTCTTATTATCTTGTTTTGCATGTGAAGAAACTGAGGCACAATAAAGGGAGTAAATCACTCAAGATCACCCAGCTAATGTGTGTACTGGGGCCAGGATTTGAAAGTAAGCAGTCTGGCTCCTGTCTGCTTTTAACCACAAATAACACTTCCGCAAGTTATAAATGACAGACTTGTGTCCAGCAAAGAGAACACAGAGGCCCTGATAGAGCATTATGGTTACATTTAAGGAGTGAAATGTTGATTGCAGAGCTCTTTTGGGAACCACAAGAATCCTTCTCTGTTTCCCGAGAGCAGCGTGTTATATAGGGGCTGCCCAGTGTGCGTGTGACCACATAGTGCTTCTCTGGGACATGGCAACACTCCCTGTTTGGCCTTCACTGCCATGTAACGTGTATACATGAACCTCTTTCATTGCAGGAAAAGTTGAAAGACAGACAGACTTGACAGAATTGCTGTCTATGACACACGGCAGGAAAAGGTAAGTGCCAGAGACAGAGGCATCATGCTGTACAAGTGAGCAAGAGCTATTAATCCCACCATGGCTTCCACGGCTTCTGGTTTTTAAACAAAGAGCAATGTTTTGCAAAAAATAATTTACTGTGCTTCTCAATCAATTAAAAATACATGGTTAATATATAAAATAAGTACCTGTACTACCAAGCTCATATATTATAAAATATATATAATGGTATCCACATCTTGGCTTCAATATACTATTCTCCACTGAAAGAAACCAAGACTCCTTAGAGAAATGGCTGATTACAGGGCTGGGGAAAGCACAGGTGAGCTTGGAACACTTTGTGCTGGGAAGCCAAAAAAGTCCTTAAAAAAAGATGCAGACATGTCAAAAAAACACAAAAGACCTGTCAAAGATCCTTCAAATGGCCATATTTGGGATAATTGCAGCAACAAATTAATGATGGTAATGAATCATAAATTAAAGAAAAAATCGTCCATGAGTTCATACTGATAAAAATAACTGAATAAAATTATTCAATAATTGAATAATAGAGGAGAAGGGGAAGCTCTTCCTTGCAGTAGAATGCCAACTAAAAAATTTAGAACGTATGATGGAAATAGAAAAATCACCCTTTAGCCAACACCACAGTACTAGTTCAGACATCAGTGAAGAGTACTAAAATCAAGTAGGCAAAACTGTGATGAGAAACAAGATATTTGCATAGCTTCAAAGTGTCTCTCTCATTGGGCATATAAATATAAACACACACACACACACAAACACATACACCTAATATATACTAAAGGAAAAGGTACAACCTAGGAGAAACCTGGTAAGTATCACCTTAACCAAGAGAGTAAAGCATCATCAGGAATGGGAAGGTGTGACAGTATGTACCCCCTGCTATATTACATAGCATCATTTCTGTGGTACTCTTGCCAAAAATGCCTAACCTGAATTTAATCACTAGTGGACAAACTCCAGTCATGGGACATTCTGAAAAATAACTGGCTAATAGTCTTCTAAAGTGTCAGTATTACAAAAGACAGAGTGAGGAACTGATGCAGCTTAAAGGAGACCAAAGACACATTACAATGAACAGCAACATGTAAATTTTGAGTTGATTTGGACCAGAAAAGAGTATTAGTGGGGCTGTTAGAGAAATATGAATATGATCCATAGATTAAACAATATTATTGTATCAATGTTAATTTCCAGATTTTTATACTTACACAACGGTTATATAGAGCTTCCCTGGTGACTCAGATGGTAAAGAATCTGCCTGCAATGCAGAAGACCTGGATTCAATCCCTGGGTTGGGAAGAGCTCCCTGAGAAGGAAATAGCAACCCACTCCAGTATTCTTGCCTGGGAAATCCCATGGACACAGAAGCCTCTTGGGCTACAGTCCATGAAATCACAAAGAGTCAGGCATGACTAAGTTATTAACACAGCGGTTATATAAAATGCTAACACTTAAAGACAGTTAGAACTGGACATGGAACAACAGACTGGTTCCAAATAGGAAAAGGGGTACGTCAAGGCTGTATATTGTCATCCTGCTTATTTAACTTATATACAGAGTACATCATGAGAAATGCTGGGCTAGATGAAGCACAAGCTGGAGTCAAGATTTCTGGGAGAAATATCAATAATCTCGGATATGCAGATGACACCACCCTTATGGCAGAAAGCAAAGAAGAACCAAAGAGCCTCTTGATGAAAGTGAAAAAGGAGAGTGAAAAAGTTGGCTTAAAGCTCAACATTCAGAAAACTAAGATCATGGCATCGGGTCCCATCGCTTCATGGCAAATAGATGGGGAAACAGTGGAAACAGTGGCTAACTTTATTTTTTTGGGCTCCAAAATCACTGCAGATGGTGACTGCAGCCATGAAATTAAAAGATGCTTGTTCCTTCAAAGAATACTTATGACCAACCTGCTGCTGCTGCTAAGTCACTTCAGTCGTGTCCAACTCTGTGTGATCCCATAGACGGCAGCCCACCAGGCTCCCCCGTCCCTGGGATTCTCCAGGCAAGAACACTGGAGTGGGTTGCCATTTCCTTCTCCAATGCAGGAAAGTGAAAAGTGAAAGTGAAGTCACTCAGTCGTGTCTGACTCTTAGCGACCCCCTGGACTGCAGCCTGCCAGGATCCTCCATCCATGGGATTTTCCAGGCAAGAGTACTGGAGTGGGGTGCCATTGCCTTCTCTGACCTAGACAGCATATTAAAAAGCAGAGACATTACTTTGCCAATAAAGGTCCGTCTAGTCAAGGCTATGGTTTTCCCAGTAGTCATGTATGAATGTGACAGTTGGACTATAAAGAAAGCTGAGCGCTGAAGAATTGATGCTTTTGAACTGTGGTGTTGAAGACTCTTGAGAGTCCAACCAGTCCATCCTAAAGGAGATCAGTCCTGAGTGTTCATTGGAAGGACTGATGTTGAAGCTGAAACTCCATTACTTTGGCCACCTGATGCGAAGAGCTGACTCATTGAAAAAGACCCTGATGCTGGGAAAGATTGAGGGCAGGAGGAGAAGGGGATGACAGAGGATGAGATGGTTGGATGGCATCACCGACTCGATGGACATGAGTTTGGGTCAACTCCAGGAGTTGGTGATGGACAGGGAGGCCTAGCGTGCTACAGTCCATGGGGTTGCACAGAGTTGGACAGAACTGAGCAACTGAACTGAAACTGAAAACACTTAAGGAATCTGAGTATGGGGTAGATAGGAATCTTTTATATATTTTTACTGCTTTTTAATGTCTGAAATTAAACCAGTGGATAGCTTAAAAACAGAAAAAATAAAATATACACAATAAATAGAAACTTTAAAAATAATGATATATAAAATAAATGGAAATTATGTTTTCTTTTCATCTTACAATGGGTTATCTGGCACAGCCTGCTTTGGAGGCCACCAAGGGAAGGAGTCTGGCATGGCTCATTTAGGAAGTGATGAGTGGGTCTCTGGTGCTGGCATATTTCTGGAGGGATGTGATGAGAAATGGGTTGGCTTCTCATCATGGAATCTGGGTAGGAAAATTGGCACTGAATGTGTATTTCTAACCTCCCAGCACTGTGCCTGGACTTGACAGCCACAGTATCATAGTTAATATTGACAACTCAATACCACTGGCATTTTTATCTCACTTCCGTGTATGTGTGTGGGTATTGTTTTAATCTCTAGCTTTATCAAAGTAACACATACAGAATGTTTAAAGAGTCGATGCCAAAAGGCTCATAAACAAAGCAGCATTCTTTCAACTGTGCCTGCACCCCAGAGGAGAAAACCACGTCCAGCATATATGCAGCTGTTTATTCTGATATTAATCTCTATGTTTCTCAACAATATCTACACAGTACTCTCTTGGCCCAGCTTTTTAAAGACATTATCCACTGACTTCTTGTGGAGGTGAGAGTTTCAGCTCCTACCATACACCTGTCTATCCTATCTTCCCAATATATTCACATCTCAGTTTAGGGTTCAGGTCATGGATTCTCTGTGTTCATTTCAATGCCTGATGCTTAATGTCCACTGCTGAGCAGAGTAGTTTACAATGATTACACTTCCTGTCTTCTATACCTTTTCATTTTCCTTTAGTTGACAATTACTTCAATATACTTCCCGTAGTTTGTGCAAGTATCATGGCAACCCACTCCAGTATTCTTGCCTGGAGAATTTCGTAGACAGAGGAGCCTGGCGGGCTATGGTCCATGGGGTTGCAAAGAGTTAGACATCACTGAGCAACTAACACTTTCTCTAAAGATACAGCTTTCTGTTTTGGTTAAGTCTGTGGGAAATTCAGTTTCCTGTTTTTCCTGGCAACATCCCATCTAAGGCCCTCATCCTTCCACTAAAGCCTGCGCTGGTGTGCTCTGTGCCTGCCGCACATCACCTCTAGCTATGTTTCATATGTTTCATCCTGAAAATTCCCTTTTTCACTTGAATGAGTTGGATCCACGGCTTCCTCTTCGTTGCTATCTTTCTCCTCTTTTTTTTTTTTTTTTTTAATGGTGGAGCCCATTTTCCAGTAGCTTTTGAGGAATTATGTTTGGGAGATAACAAAGTCAAAAAGCTATTTTTTTCCTCACTCCTGGTTGACAGTTTGCCTTCCATTTTTTTTGCTTAGAACTTTGAAACCTTGTTGCATGATGTTTTGGATCTCAATTTTGCTGTTGAGAAGCCCTGCTGCTGCTGCTAAGTCCCTTCAGTCGTGTCCGACTCTGTGTGACCCTATAGACAGCAGCCCAACAGGCTCCTCCATCCCTGGGATTCTCCAGGCAAGAATACTGGAGTGAGAACCCTTACACAATCCTTATTCTCAATCCTTTCTGTGTACATGCTATGAATGCTATGGACTATTTTAGGATGTTTTTTCCTTATCTTTTCACTTGTGAAATTTCATTATAACAGTACTTTGTGTGGGACTTGATCTATTTATTATCCTGGGTACTTGGTGGGCACTATTGATCTAGAAATTCATGTTCTTTAAATTTGGAAGTTGTCTTTTTTTTTTTTTTTTTTTCCTTTTGATAACTACCTTACTTCCGTTTAGGGATTCCCTGGTGGCTCAGACGGTAAAGAGTCTGCCTGCAAGGAGGGAGACCCGAGTTTGATTCCTGAGTTGGGAAGATCCCCTGGAGAAGGAAAGGGCAACCCACTCCACTATTCTTGCCTGGAAAACTCCATGGCCAGAGAAGCCTTGTGGGCTACAGTCCATGGGGTAGCAAAGAGTCAGACATGACTGAGCAACTTCACTTTCACTTTCTCTTCCATTTTATCTATTTTCTCTCTAAAGATCTTTTAGTTAAATAAATGTTGGACTTCCTGGATATAATAATAATAATAATATTATTATTATTATTTGGCTATACAGCTTGTGGGATCTTACTTCCCCAACCAGGGATTGAACCTGGGCCCTCTGCAGTGAAAGCCCAGAATCCTAACCACTGGACCACCAGGGAATACCCAAGAATCTTAATTTTCTTATCTTTTCACTTCTATTATCCATTTTTTCCCCTACTGTCTGGAGTATTTCCTCAAATTTAATGTCCACATCTTTATTGACTTTTTAAAAAATTAGCTATTACATTTTTAATATCTAAGATGTTTCCTACTTCTGTTGTTTTTGTTCTCTTTGATCCTGTTCTTGTTTAATTGATATAATATCTTCTCTTGTCTCACCAAGTATATTAATTATAGTTTCTTTGAACATTTATATATCTCTCTGCATTACTCTGTTTTCTTTTCTTCTATTTACTTGAGCTCTTTTTTTTTTTCTCCTTCACATCAGCAGGTTTCTTTGAATGTCAGGTGATTCTTGGACTTCTGTTCACATTTAAGAGTAAAGCACTAAAATTGTGTGTGGATAGCATTTGTCACTGTGGGAGCAATTAAGGCACCTGCTGCTTTTTCCCAATGGGATTTTCTTCCACAAAAATGTCAAGATCTTTAAGATATTTTTTCTGGCATAGTTAATTTTCTCCAGAATAATATTCCATTATTTTCTGTTTGGAAAAGTGTATCTTGGTTGTTAGCGACCTGGAGGTAAATGAGAGGAGAGGTCTAGGGATCTCAAAATTTATAATTTTTTTTTCAGCCTGGCTTCACCTTCCTCTGTGTCTGGTACCCCTCAGACTACAGCATCTTAACTCAGTTTCTTGATGTAATGTATCTCTTGCCTCCTTCATTGGAGGGGAAAGGCAGGACCCTGCCTCCAGACCTGGAGACCTAGAGCTCTAATGGTTCTATACAGTTTTTTGAACAACTGCCTTGTTTCTAGTTCACACCTAACTTTAATCTTCAGAGGCATTTGTGCCTCTAATGCTTTAACCATTCTGAGGTTTTCTGAGGTTGTGCCATACAAATTAACTTGCTTCTTACCTACAGGTACACTTTGAATAAATCTTTCCTCAGTTTTACTAAGTCATTTACAATTCCTCCATCTCTATTCCATTTTCATAAATATTGGTCCAGGTTTCCAGTTGTCTGCTACTTTCATCATAAAGAAAGTTTCTATTTCTGCTCCTTGTATGTTATTTCAGTTCAGTTCAGTAGTTCAGTTGTGTCTGACTCTTTGCAAACCTATGGACTGCAGCACGCCAGGCCTCCCTGTCCATCACCAACTCCTGGAATTTACTCAAACTCATGTCCATTGAGTTGGTGATGCTATCCAACCATCTCATCCTCTGTCAACCCCTTCTCTTCCCACCGTCAATCTTTCCCAGCATCAGGGTCTTTTCCAATGAGTCGGTTCTTCCCATCAGGTGGTCAAAGTATCAGAGTTTCAGCTTGAGCATCAGTCCTAATGAACATTCAGGACTGATTTCCTTTAGGATTGACTGGTTTGATCTCCTTGCAGTCCAAGGGACTCTCAAGAGTCTTCTAACACCACAGTTCAAAAGCATCAATTCTTTAGCACTCAGCTTTATACTGCAACTCTCAAATCCATACATGACTACTGAAAAAACTATAGCTTTGACTAGACGGACCTTTGTTGATAAAGTAATGTCTCTGCTTTTTAATATGCTGTGTAGGTTGGTCATAGCTTTTCTTTGAAGGAGCAAGCGTCTTTAATTTCATGGCTGCAGTCACCATCTGCAGTGATTTTGGAGTCCCCAAAATTAAGTCTTTCACTGATTCCATTGTTTCCCCATCTACTTGCCATGAAGTGATGGAACCGGATGCCATGATCTTAGTTTTCTGAATGCTGAGCTTTAAGCCAACTTTTTCACTCTTCTCTTTCACTTTCATCAAGGGGTTCTTTAATTCTTCCTTGTTTACTGCCATAAGGGTGGTGTCATCTGCATATCTGACATTACTGATTTTTCTCCCAGAAATCTTGATTCCAGCTTATGCTTCATCCAGCCCGGCATTTCTCATGATATACTCTGCATATATGTTAAATTAGCAGGGTGACAGTATATAGCCTTGAGGTACTCCTTTCCCAATTTGGAACCAGCCTATTGTTCTATGCCTGGTTCTAACTGTAGCTTCCTGACCTGCATACAGATTTCTCAGGAAGCAGGTCAGATGGTCTGGTATTCCCATCTCTTGAAGAATTTTCCACAGTTTGTTGTGATCCACACAGTCAAAGGCTTTGGCATAGTGAATAAAGCAGAAGTAGATGTTTTTCTGGAATTCTCTGGCTTTTTTGATGATCCAACAGATGTTGGCAATTTGATCTCTGATTCCTCTGCCTTTTTTAAATCCAGCTGGAACATCTGGAAGTTCACAGTTCATGTACTGTTGAAACCTGACTTGGAGGATTTTGGGCATTACTTCGCAAGTGTGTGAGATGAATGTAATTGTGTGGTAGTTTGAACATTCTTTGGCATTGCCCTTCTTTGGGATTGGAATGAAAACTGACCTTTTCTAGTCCTGTAGCCACTGCTGTTTTCCAGATTTTCTGGCATATTGAGTCAGCACTTTCACAGCATCATCTTTATGATTTGAAATAGCTCAACTGGAATTCCATCTCCTCCACTAGCTTTGTTCATAGTGTTGCTTCTTAAGGCCCACTTAACTTTGCACTCCAGCATGTTTGGCTCTAGGCAAGTGATCACACCATTGTGATTATCTGGGTCATGAAGATCTTTTTTGTACAGTTCTTCTGTGTATTCTTGCCACCTCTTCTTAATATCTTCTGCTTCTGTTAGGTCCCTACCATTTCTGACCTTTATTGTGCCCATCTTTGCATGAAATGTTCCCTTGGTATCTCTAATTTTCTTGAAGAGATCTCTAGTCTTTTCCATTCTATTGTTTTCCTCTATTTCTTTGGACTGATCACTGAGGAAGGCTTTCTTATCTTTCCTTGCTGATCTTTGGATCTCTGCATTCAAATGGGTGTATCTTTCCTTATCTCCTTTGCCTTTTGCTTCTCTTCCTTTCTCAGTTGTTTGTAAGGCCTCCTCAGACAACCATTTTGCCTTTTGCACTTCTTTTTCTTGGGGATGGTCTTGATCACTGCCTCCTGTACAATGTCATGAACCTTCGTCCATAGTTCTTTAGGCACTCTGTCTATCAGATCTAATCCCTTGAATCTATTTGTCATTTCTACTGTATAATCATAAAGTATTTGATTTAGGTCATACCTGAATGGTCTAGTGGTTTTCCCTACTTTCTTCAATTTAAGTTTCAATTTGGCAATAAGGAGTTCATGATATGAGCCACAGTCAGCCCCTGGTCTTGTTTTTGCTGACTGTATGGAGCCTCTCCATCTTTGGCTGCAAAGAATATAATCAGTCTGATTTAGGTGTTGACTATCTGGTGATGTCCATGTGTAGAGTCTTCTCTTGTGTTGTTGGAAGACCAGTTGCTGTGTTTGTTGTGACCAGTGCAGTCTCTTGGCAAAACTTTGTTGGCCTTTGCTCTGCTTTGTTTTGTACTCCAAGGCCAAATTTACCTGTTACTTCCTACTTTTGCATTCCTGTCCCCTATAATGAAGAGGACATCTTTTTTGGGTGTTAGTGCCATTTATTGGGTGGTTTTTTGCAAAGAGGCTTTTTTTTTTTTTTGTAAAGAGGGCAGAAATATATTACTTGGTCTTCCTAAATCAAGAGGTTTCCTCACAGTTTTCCAGGTGAGGAAACCGAGACTCAGAGATCAGATGGCTTTCACTTCCTCATCCACTCCCTATTTCACCCAAACTGATCTTTGTCAAAGTTATTGATGATCTCCACACTATAGACACCAATGAACAATTTTCAGTTCTCACCTTACTTGACCTATCAGTAGCATCTGATACAGTTGATTACTTCCTCCCCCTTGATGTATTTTCTTTACCTTCTCCTTGAGCAGCACACTCTTCTCCCCATGCCCACAACTTCCTAATACTGGAATCTCCAGGTCTTAGTCCTTTGTCCTTTCTTTCTATATTCTTTTTCGTATTTTTAAAATCTTTCTATTTTTACTCCCTGTGTGATTTTATCAATTCTCAAAGCTTTAATACCATTTACATGCAGACAACCTCCAAATCTGCATCTCCATGCCAAGGCTGTCTCCTGAGTTTCAGATTCAGTGTCCAACAGCCTACTCAACATCTCCACTTGGATGTCTCATGAATATCTCAACCTCAAGATGACTAAGCCCAGACTCCTGATTTTCCCCAACAAGCCACCATCACCTGTGGTATTACCCGTATCAATTGATGGGAACTCCATTCTTCTGCTTACTCAGGTCAAAAACTTTGGCATCATTCTTCACTCCTTTCTTTCTGTTACACCCACATCTAGTTCACCAGGAACTTCTGACTCTACATTCAATACTTCTTCAAATTAGAGCACCTTACACTTCCACAGAGAGCACCTTCATCTGAGCCACCATCATCTCTCAACTGTGTGCCTGCGTGCTTAGTTGCATCTCTTGGCGACCTCATGGACTGTAGCCCACCAGACTCCTCTGTCCATGGGATTTTCCAGGCAAAAATCCTGGAGTGGGTTGCCATTTCCTACTCCAAAGAATGTTCCCTACCCAGGGATCAAACCCGTGTCTCCTGCCCTGGATCTCCTGCACTGGCAGGTGGATTCTTTACCACTATGCCATGGGAAGCCCCACCTCTCTTCTAGATTGTTACAATTATTTCTGAACATATCTCCTTGCTCCTACATTTGCTCCTGTATTACTTATTTTAATTCCAGGCCAAAGAGATTCTTTAGAAACGTAAGACAAATCACATCACTTCTTTGTCCAAACTTCAGTGAGTCCCCAAAGATCTGGCCCCTGTAATCTCTCTAAACTCAACTTTTCCTGTACTCCTTCCTTACTCTGAAGCCACATTGGTATGTTTGATGTTCTCCAAACACAGTGGGCTTCTCCCATCTTAGTGTCTCTGTACTCTTTCTCTAGCCAGAAACACTGTCCTTACCTACCTTCCAGTTACTCACTTTACTCCTTCAAGTCTCTTCTCAGTGACTCTTGACTCCAAACATCCCCATTCATGCTACCCCGTTCTACTTTTTCTTTATTCCATAACACTTAGCACTTTCTAATATTATATATGGGGTTCCCTGGTGGCTCAGATGGTAAAGAATCTGCCGGCAATGCAGGAGACCCAGCTTCAAACCCTGGTTTGGGAAGATCCCCTGGAGAAGGAAATGGCAACCCACTCCAGTATTCTTACCTGGAGGATTCCATGGATAGAGGAGCCTGGCTGGCTAAAGTCCAGGGAGTAGCAGAGTTGGACACAACTGAGCAACTAACACACACACACACACACACACACACATACACACAATAGTCTATGTAAGTTCATTTTTATTGTTTTCCTGTTTATTTCCTGTCTCTCCTGCTAGAATGAATGTGTCCCTCAAGGATGGATATCTTTGTCTATTTTTTTCTCTTGTCTGTCCCATGCATCAAGGACAATGTCCAGTGCAGCAAGCACTCAAAAATATTAGCTGAATATGAATAAAGGAATGAGACATGTTTTAGACCTGAGTATTTTTTTATTGTATCATGCTCTTCTCTGGGCCATCCTCGATATGGTACAATGACATTAAAATGTATTCTGTAGGTGTTCTGAGGAAGGAGTTTGCAAAATTGACGGTGTGCCTGAGAAGGGAGTAGGATAAATGGATGGGAGAAATAAAATTTCATCCTTTTTCCTTCCCAATTTTTCTTTTCGTTCCCCATATCTCCATTTTTTGCTTCCTGTTAAGTTTTGTATGAATTCTCATGTCATTTTGTCTTTTTCTTCTTGTTTTACTAGATAAAAACACTCATTTCTAGGGATAATTAGGTTCACTCTATCACCAAACATACTTCTAGTTTTCATGCTAGTAATACATTTTCCTTTTTTTGTCCAAGTGAAAGAGAATATTGATAATTCTAAACTTTCCTTTCCTTTCTATTGTTTCCCTGTACCCACACAGTCTATCTACTGGCCCTTAAAAAAAACAACAAAAATGAATTTTATTGTATAAGTAAATTCTGAGTTGACTCCACTAGGATTTTCGAAAATTGTCTAAAGGGATCTCAGTTAGTTATTAGTATGGTAAAATTAGTTTCACTGAAGCTAGTCACACTGGTCGTCTTTCAGAATTAAAAAAAAATAAATAAAATCTATATAAAAATTTCCACAGTTTATTGTGATCCACACAGTCAAAGGCTTTGGCATAGTCAATAAAGCAGAAAGATGTTTTTTTGGAACTCTCTTGCTTTTTCCATGATCCAGCAGATGTTGGCAATTTGATCTCTGGTTCCTCTGCCTTTTCTAAAACCAGCTTGAACATCAGGAAGTTCACGGTTCACGTATTGCTGAAGCCTGGCTTGGAGAATTTTGAGCATTACTTTACTAGCATGTGAGATGAGTGCAATTGTGTGGTAATTTGAGCATTCTTTGGCATTGCCTTTCTTTGGGATTGGAATGAAAACTGACCTTTTCCAGTCCTGTGGCCACTGCTGAGTTTTCCAAATTTGCTGGCATATTGAGTGCAGCACTTTCACAGCATCATCTTTCAGGATTTGAAATAGCTCCACTGGAATTCCATCACCTCCACTAGCTTTGTTCGTAGTGATGCTTTCTAAGGCCCACTTGACTTCACATTCCAGGATGTCTGGCTCTAGTTCAGTGATCACACCATCGTGATTATCTGGGTCATGAAGATCTTTTTTGTACAGTTCTTCTGTGTATTCTTGCCATGTCTGCTTAATATCTTCTGCTTCTGTTAGGTCCATACCATTTCTGTCCTTCATCAAGCCCATCTTTGCATGAAATGTCCCCTTGGTATCTCTAATTTTCTTGAAGAGATCTCTAGTCTTTCCCATTCTATTGTTTTCCTCTATTTCTTTGCATTGATTGCTGAAGAAGGCTTTCTTATCTCTCCTTGCTATTCTTTGGAACTCTGCATTCAGATGCTTATATCTTTCCTTTTCTCCTTTGCTTTTCACTTCTCTTCTTTTCACAGCTATTTGTAAGGCCTCCCCAGACAGCCATTTTGCTTTTTTGCATTTCTTTTCCATGGGAATGGTCTTGATCCCTGTCTCCTGTACAATGTCACGAACCTCATTCCATAGTTCATCAGGCACTCTATCTATCAGATCTAGGCCCTTAAATCTATTTCTCACTTCCACTGTATAATCACAAGGGATTTGATTTAGGTCATATCTGAATCGTCTAGTGGTTTTCCCTACTTTCTTCAATTTAAGTCTGAATTTGGTAATAAGGAGTTCATGATCTGAGCCACAGTCAGCTCCTGGTCTTGTTTTTGCTGACTGTATAGAGCTTCTCCATCTTTGGCTGCAAAGAATATAATCAATCTGATTTCGGTGTTGACCATCTGGTGATGTCCATGTGTAGAGTCTTCTCTTGTGTTGGTGGAAGAGGGTGTTTGCTATGACCAGTGCGTTCTCTTGGCAAAACTCTATTAGTTTTTGCCCTGCTTCATTCAGTATTCCAAGGCCAAATTTGCCTGTTACTCCAGGTGTTTCTTGACTTCCTACTTTTGCATTCCAGTCCCCTATAATGAAAAGGACATCTTTTTTGGGTGTTAGTTCTAAAAGGTCTTGTAGGTCTTCATAGAACCATTCAACTTCAGCTTCTTCAGCGTTACTGGTTGGAGCATAGACTTGGATTTCTGTGATACTGAATGGTTTGCCTTGGAAACGAACAGAGATCATTCTGTCGTTTTTGAGATTGCATCCAAGTACTACATTTTGGACTCTTTTGTTGAGCATGATGGCTACTCCATTTCTTCTGAGGGATTCCTGCCTGCAGTAGTAGATATAATGGTCATCTGAGTTAAATTCACCCATTCCAGTCCATTTTAGTTCGCTGATTCCTAGAATGTCCACATTCACTCTTGCCATCTCTTGTTTGACCACTTCCAATTTGCCTTGATTTATGGACCTGACATTCCAGGTTCCTATGCAATATTGCTCTTTACACCATCAGATCTTGCTTCTATCACAAGTCACATCCACAGCTGGGTATTCTTTTTGCTTTGGCTCCAAGCAAGAGAGTTCCAGAAAAACATCTATTTCTGCTTTATTAACTATGCCAAAGCCTTTGACTGTGTGGATCACAATAAACTGTGGAAAATTCTGAAAGAGATGGGAATACCAGACCACCTGACATGCCTCTTGAGAAATCTGTATGCAGGTCTGGAAGCAACAGTTAGAACTGGACATGGAACAACAGACTGGTTCCAAATAGGAAAAGGAGTACGTCAAGGCTGTATATTGTCACCTTGCTTATTTAACTTATATGCAGAGTACATCATGAGAAACGTTGGACTGGAAGAAGCACAAGCTGGAATCAAGATTGTTGGGAGAAATATCAATAACCTCAGATATGCAGATGACACCACCCTTATGGCAGAAAGTGAAGAGGAACTAAAAAGCCTCTTGATGAAAGTGAAAGAGGAGAGTGAAAAAGTTGGCTTAAAGCTCAACATTCAGAAAACAAAGATCATGGCATCTGGTCCCATCATTTCATGGGAAATAGATGGGGAAACTGTGGAAACAGCATCAGACTTTATTTTTGGGGGCTCCAAATCACTGCAGATGGTGACTGCAGCCATGAAATTAAAAGATGCTTACTCCTTGGAAGGTGCCGGGGACCAGCCCCGGCTGATCCAGGGTATTCGAAGCGGGGACGGCGTCGGCGACCTATTTATTTAAATATTTTATCAAAGATATAAAGAGTAATAGGATGAGGATAGCTCAGTAGGAAAATTCAGTGGAGAAAAGAGGCTGAGTAGCTTGGTTTACGCGGGAGACCAATAAAACTTCAAGACAAGAAGTTTGCACCACTTATGTAGGCCGCAGGCATCCTTCCGTTCTCCTGAAGGAGAGGAGACACTGAGGCCTCCCCGGTCGGATCTTAGAAGCCCAGGCATAATTAGTAAGCATGGCGGATTCCGCACTCCAGATGTAGACTCAGCCAGAATTTGGGAGAGAGAGTGACATGGGGAGACCAAGTTTCGGTGAACAAGGCCCGCACTTTATTTTCCGAAGTAGTTTTTATACCTTAAGTTGTGCATAGAGGATAATAGGGGAAGGGGTGGAGTCATGCAAGGGCAGCAGCTCCTGGTCCTAATCGAAGCCAGGCTTTCAAACTTATCATATGCAAAAGTTCAGGTGAATTACATCATCTTCTGGCCAGGAGGCCTGTTAACATTTTAAGAAACTTATCTTTCTCTAAAGGTGATTATTCCAAAGTCAGGCACCAGCCTCCAAAAAAGCATTGGACAAAGCTGCATTCCTATAGGGCAAAGGTAAGGTGGGCTCAATCAAGAAAAGAATTAACTCAAGGGTCCGAGGTTACAAACACTGAGGCTACTACTTACATTTCTATACACCCATTATATCAATTAATACACTGCCAAGGACACAGTAGGCAAGGGGTAGGGAGACTTAGCAGCAAACATTGGCCCAATAAATGAAAAATCCTTCACCAATACAATTTCTAATCAATCTCTTAACTACTCAAAAGAATCTGTGTTTAGACAGTTTAGAACATCTCCTCCCTCTCACAGTCGGGAGGCTCTGAACAATCACATGTGGCCGAAAAAACCTATTCAGGCAGGCTAGAGGATTTCCAAAGGAGTTTGTAGGTTGAAACACTGTCACACCCAGGAATTATTAACTGGAGCTGTAAGCTAACTCTTTTTTCAGAGAGGTAGTGGGGGACAGCCCCCCATAAAGTCAGAGGTGTAGGTGAGAGAACAAAGCAGAAAGTAGGCAGACTCTGGTTTTAGGGGTAGATGCTCGAGAATTTCCAGGGAGACTCCTGAGGCTTGATCCCGCCTTTGCGTATGCCAAGCCTCCTTCCTCATGACCTTTGCCACGGGCGGAGCTCGCTCCCCGCAGGAAGGAAAGTTATGACCAACCTAGATAGCATATTCAAAAGCAGAGACATTACTTTGCCAACAAAGGTCAGTCTAGTCAAGGCTATGGTTTTTCCTGTGGTCATGTATGGATGTGAGAGTTGGACTGTGAAGAAGGCTGAGCACCGAAGAATTGATGCTTTTGAAGTGTGGTGTTGGAGAAGACTCTTGAGAGTCCCTTGGACTGCAAGGAAATCCAACCAGTCCATTCTGAAGGAGATCAGCCCTGGGATTTCTTTGGAGAGAATGATGCTAAAGCTGAAACTCCAGTACTTTGGCCACCTCATGCGAAGAGTTGACTCATTGGAAAAGACTCTGATGCTGGGAGGGATTGAGGGCAGGAGGAGAAGGGGACAACAGAGGATGAGATGGCTGGATGGCATCACTGACTCGATGGACGTGAGTCTGGGTGAACTCCAGGATTTGGTGATGGACAGGGAGGCCTGGCATGCTGTGATTCATGGGGTCGCGAACAGTTGGACATGACTGAACGACTGAACTGAACTGAATATAAAAATGGATGGATAAAGTTCAAACTGCAGAAGCTGAGGTTTTGTGGCTTATAATCTTTTTTAGTATTTGAATATTGACAAACACTCCCCCAAATAGTGACACTTTCAAAAGTCCTCAGATGCCTGGGCAGTGTTCATGAGGTACAAGGATATCTGTGTTCAATGTACACATTTTAAACAAGCGGTCAAGGGCCTTATTTTATAATTTGTGGGGACTTAAATCTTTAGCACAGAAGATTTTCCTGAATTTCCAATTATATTGGACATGATATTTTCTTATAAAGCAAACAAATTTGTTTTCTGATACTAATAAAAAGTTAATTTTTTAATGTGTAATTTAAGTCATATCAATTTAAAATTAGGTATTTAAACATATATAACTAGTATGTAGAATGAGCATGACTCGTGATAAGTAATTATGACTCTGTTTTATTTTTTAATCTCCCACTGCCCCTTTACATTCAGTGGGAACAATGAAACCTTGACCCTGATGAAAACTCAGGCTGTCTCACAGTTTTTCTGCCTACTCTTGGGTAATGAACAGTCCTGACATCCTTTTAGATCATAAACACAGCCTTTGCAGATATCAGTCAAAACTACAAACTCAAATTCCTTTCCCTGTCCCAACTGGGACCTGCTTAGACTAACGCCTGCAGCAGAGGGTAATGAGAGGGGGCATGGCTGGCTTCGCTATTTCTCTACTTTCTGCCTCTCCCGTGAACCCTTCTCCTACTGGCTCTGGGTGTCCAGCTCCAGCCCCCACTATCCTCCTGGAGGACAGACCCAAGATGACCCCACCCAGGAAATATTCAAAGTTGCCCTCCTGGACACCTCCAGGGAGGGTATACTCTCCGGCTGTAACAAAGTAGAGACTCAGCCCACTTCTCCATCTCTAGATTTGCCAGGCGTGAGTCAGCTCCCAAGCCTCTTTACTCCCCGACCATGATGGTCACGCTCTCCAGCCCCAACTAGGTATCACAGTGTAGTTTTTCCAGCTATACCCTTCTCACTAGATCCTCTCTTTCAACCTTTATTTTCCTGAAGCAAGTTGAGGGGAGAGGCACAGAACTCAGAGTGAGGGAAAATTTCCTCTTTGTGGCAGGATGCCTCAGTCGTGTCTGACTCTTTGTGAACCTTTGGACTGTAGCCTGCCAGGCTCCTCTGTCCATGGGATTTCCCAGGCAAGAATACTCTAGTGGGTTGCCATTTTCCTCCTCCAGGCGATCTTCCTGATCAAGGGATAAAACCTGCATCTCCTGTGTCTCCTGCAATGCAGGCAGATTCTTTACCTGCTGGGTCATCAGGGAAGCCCATAAATGGGGAAGGGTAATTGTAATAACTTTCTACTGTTAATAACTGCTGCAGGCAGAGGTTGGCAGTGGATGCCAACTCCAGGTGTGAGGAACCAGGCTATTCACACAGTGTCGAAGAATCACACCCCAACTTATTTATTCATTGCTGCTGCTGCTAAGTCGCTTCAGTCGTGTCCGACTCTGTGCGACCCCAGAGACCGCAGCCCACCAGGCTCCCCTGTCCCTGGGATTCTCCAGGCAAGAACACTGGAGTGGGTTGCCATTTCCTTCTCCAATGCATGAAAGTGAAAAGTGAAAGGGAAGTCGCTCAGTCATGTCCAACCCTAAGCGACCCCATGGACTGCAGCCCACCAGGCTCCTCCATCCATGGGATTATTCATTACCAAGTCTTAAAGGTACCATCATGGTGGAGAAAACTGAGACATCATCTTAACCAAGTGATCAACTTTAACATGGCCAATAATGGAAAATGACCCTCCAGGGCCCCCTGAGAAACACACTGAGATGGACCCAACATGATCTGTGTAATCTTCTTGCCAAAGATGCTTGATCTTAATCTAATCATGATAAAACAATCAGACAAATCCAGACTGAAGAGACATTCTCGAAAACAAATGGCTTACATTTTCCTTAAAAAGGTCATTGTCATCAAAGAGAAAACAAGGTGGAGGAAACATTTTAGACGAAAAAAGATTAAAAAGCCATGACAACTTAATGTAATGTGGGATTCTTAATCAAATCACAGCCTCACCTCCCTCTCAAACAACAACAAAATCCTTAAAGGAGAGTTTAGGAAATTTGAGTATGGTTTGTATAGGTAACAGCAGTATACCAGTGTTAACGTTCTTGAGTGTGATGAGTGCATGATGCTTGTGTGGAAGAATGCCAAGTCTCAGGAGAGAGAAGAAAGTATTTATGGGTGAAAGGTCATACTGCAAGAACACAGAGAGAGCAAAATAGAGGCAAAATATAGCACAGTTGGTAAATCGAGGTGAAGACTTGGCTGTTTATTTTTTCAACCTTTCTGTAGGTTTCTAATTTCTTAAAACATCAGGGAAAGAAAAAGTTGTGGAGTCAGCTCTTGTCTTTTTCCTTTGCAAGTACAGAAATGGAGATTTGAATCTCTGAAATTTTGTTGTGTCTCGATGTCTGGTTGAAACTTCAGGTATGACATCTTACTACATGTGTACACACACATGTAACAGTGATAATCTCAAAATATTTGTACAGATGTTACAAATTACAATTGATCAAACATTTCCACTTATATTATCACCACAACAAACTTGGAAATAGCTAGACAAGGTACTGTTTTTATTCTTCCCATTTTCCAAATGAAAAACTGAGCAGCAGAAACTCTGAGCAGCTCAAGCAAGTTCACACACCTAAGACTAGTATCCTCATCCTCTGATTGCAGATCCCGTATGTTTTCACTACACGTATTCAACACCCGGGAGGGCTTTAAAAAAAGCCATTGAGTCTCTCATTACTTCATTTTTACGGAAAGTAAGAGAGAGACTTAAGGGGATTTGTTTATCCCCATTGTCTGAGAATTCCAGATGAGCAATGACACAGGAGCTCATTCAGCTCACTGAATCCGCATGCTAGTAAACCCTGATCAAGACTGTTTTGACAGGAAGCTTAAACCCACAGCCCCGCCTATCTGGGCTGAAGAGCTGGACAATGCTAGCCTCAGAGTCCTATACCATGTGACTACAAATCAGCTCCAGCACCATGAGAAGCTTGTAGAGATGAATGCCCCTGAGACTGAGGCAACATCCCCTCCGAATGTGGAGGTGACTCCTGTCACAACTCCAGCAACTTTCAGGGAGATGACAGCAAACACAGAAGGAAGCTCACATGAGTCACAAACCCACAGCCCCAGAATACTAAGCAGTTCTCTTTCCACCTGACAGCTGGGGTGAGCAGAAGCTGTCTCCACTCTCTATTTTTTCTTAACTAAAAACAACTTAAGGGGGAAAACAAAAACCAAAAGGTCACCCTTTCTGAGCTTGGTGGAGACCACATATTTGTGGTGAGGAGGTAGAACGGGCCTCCAGACACGTGGCCCACATTGTTTCTCCTTTTGTGTCTTACTAATGACAGCAGTTGTATCTGCCTTCACTGTCGACTGAAGATGTGAGGAAAGGGGAAAAAGGGAAAGAGAATAGAGGAAGTAGGTAAACTGCATAGAATATCACCAGGATCCTCCTTTGCAACAGGCCTTTATTAAATGTGGTTGGGAGTATCTGGCTTCCCAAGAAAGCACAAGATACACCCTTCAGTTCAGTTCAGTTCAGCCGCTCAGTCATGTCCGACTCTTTGCGACCCCATGAACGGCAGCATGCCAGGCCTCCCTGTCCAACACCAACTCCAGGAGTTCACTCAAACTCACATCCATCGAGTCAGTGATGCTATCCAGCCATCTCATCCTCTGTTGTCCCCTTTTCCTCCTGCCCCCAATCCCTCCCAGCATCAGAGTCTTTTCCAATGAGTCAACTCTTCGCATGAGGTGGTCAAAGTACTGGAGTTTCAGCTTTAGCATCATTCCTTCCAAAGAACACCCAGGGCTGATCTCCTTCAGAATGGACTGGTTGGATCTCCTTGCAGTCCAAGGGACTCTCAAGAGTCTTCTCCAACACGACAATTCAAAAGCAAGAATTCTTCAGTGCTCAGCTTTCTTCACAGTCCAACTCTCACATCCATACATGGACTGGAATGGGTGAATTTAACTCAGATGACCATTATATCTACTACTGCAGGCAGGAATCGCTTCGAAAAAATGGAGTAGCCATCATGGTCAACGAAAGAGTCCAAAATGCAGTACTTGGATGCAATCTCAAAAACGACAGAATGATCTCTGTTCATTTCCAAGGCAAACCATTCAATATCACAGTAATCCAAGTCTATGCCCCAACCAGTAATGCTGAAGAAGCTGAAGTTGAACAGTTCTATGACGACCTACAAGACCTTTTAGAACTAACACCCAAAAAAGATGTCCTTTTCATTATAGGGGACTGGAATGCAAAAGTAGGAAGTCAAGAAACACCTGGAGTAACAGGCAAATTTGGCCTTGGAATACGGAATGAAGCAGGGCAAAGGCTAATAGAGTTTTGCCAAGAGAACGCACTGGTCATAGCAAACACCCTCTTCCAACAACACAAGAGAAGACTCTACACATGGACATCACCAGATGGTCAACACTGAAATTAGATTGATTATATTCTTTGCAGCCAAAGATGGAGAAGCTCTATACAGTCAGCAAAAACAAGACCAGGAGCTGACTATGGCTCCAATAATGAGCTCCTTATTGCCAAATTCAGACTTAAATTGAAGAAAGTAGGGAAAACCACTAGACCATTCAGGTATGACCTAAATCAAATCCCTTATGATTATACAGTGGAAGTGAGAAATAGATTTAAGGGCCTAGATCTGATAGAGTGCCTGATGAACTATGAAATGGGGTTCGTGACATTGTACAGGAGACAGGGATCAAGACCATCCCCATGGGAAAAGATACACCCTTAAATGATTACAAATTATTATTGGGAATATAGTTTCCTTTAAAGCCAGCTTGTCACGTCTTTTCTGCAGCCTTGGCAATCTTAACTTCTCAGTATCAGTATGTTCTAAAACTCCTGCTCTCTCTATGGGATCTATTTGGAAAATGAAAACTTGTTAACCAGGGCTCTGCTCTTGATAGATGGATACCACAGTGATCCATGGTCCAAACTCTGGAAATTTTTCCAGTTGCCCTAGAAATTTACTCTGCAAATCTGAGACAGCATGCCAACAACTAAGGGTGGGGAACTCTATCATGTCTGTAATGTGCCTTTTCTGTGTTACTTAAGATTATTCAGTTCTGCTCAAGAAAGTAAGAAATGTAGAGAAGATAAATGATACTGGGTAGAGAAACAAGGAGCTTGTGAGAAAGGCAGAATTAACATCATGTTTATAGTAAGACAAAGTGGATTAATAATCTCTGAGTCATGGGGGCCATGGACATAGGAGACAATGTGTGTACTGAGCATTGAGGAAAGGATTATATTCGCAATACATCCATTTGCCTATGGCATGAAACAGTCAAGATACACTAAATATACATGAACCGTATGAGGACTTAAAAGTATTTTTTTGTATGATTTTTATTGTTAAATGTATTCTCAAATCAGTCACTCACTGGTGATCCCATTCTGGCCTCAAATATCCTCAAAAATGCGGAGTCCACAGCTGTACATCAAGCTAACTAGCGAGCTGCAGTTAATGGTCAGATAGGTTTGTGCTTGAGTCTTTCCAATACAGCAAGTGTGCTGTTGACCCAGGCACCTTCTGTCTGCCAGTGCAGATAGTCAAAAACTGTCAACTGAACAAATGAGTGGATCCTATTGTTGAGTTTTTTCTAGATACACTTTTGAAAATAAAACCACAGGCTCAAGATGACCTTTTGACTGAATAATTAACCCTGGAAAATCTATAATTGAATAATTTTAAAGGGCCTGGAGGATCTCAGAACAAAATTTCAAGGAGAAAAAATGAGCTAGAAGAAGATTCCATTGCTAACTGTGTACCTTGTTTCTACATGGCCTTACCACAGACCCTGGTTGATGTTGCATCGTGGCCATCTTCACTGGATTTTCATCACATTGTAATTTTAGGGTCTTAGTCGTCTCCTATGCTCACCTCTGAGAGAGATCCAGAGAAAGGGGAATTTTATATGTATGTGTGTTGTACGGGGCATTCTAGAAATGGGGCTTATGTTTCTTTCCCCTACTGTGAGTGAGGTGCTGTATGCACACTGTTAACTCCTTCAGAAATCACTGTATGTGTTACCTGCATTTTCAGATGAAGAGACTGAGCTTCAGTGAGGGTAGTAACTTGTCCTAGGTATACATAGGTAGCAAAGCCAGAATTTAATGCTGTGTCCATCTAATGTCCCCCAGATCATTTTACAGAAATATTGTCCTAAAGAGAAGGAAGCTTACAATGGTAGAAACATGAGATTTTTCTAAAATAACAACAACAAAAAAAACACAGGCAAACACCAGACACTGGAAGAACATTGCAACCATTTCCGAATGCTATTTCTTAGAATGACTGAAAATAATTTCTTTTTTAATGACATGACTTGGTATTCTGTAAAGGATAAAACATCAGATGAATATGTCTAAAGTAGCAGTAAAACTTTTGGTGAATTCACAGTTAAAATGGAAATAAAACTGATTTAGTAAACTTGGAACACTTTTTTTTTTTTTTTAAACCATGGGCTTGGTAGGGCTTGGCTCATCCTCTTGGATAGGAAAATCATTTTATCCAAATTAATTTCTTGAAAATTCAGCTGTCCCAGCCTTTCAAGCCAGGAGGTTATATGGATCTGATCAACACCAGAGGTCTCAGAGTATCCTGGCCAGGGTCATAAGTGAAATGGGTTAGATAATTTTAATATCTGATATAATAATCCTCAGGGGCAACTGAACTGCCCAAGATTCATCCCTCCATTCATTTCTGCTCATTTAGGCATCAAGCAGATTTCTGGAGAGAGATCTGGCATCTGGATGCTGCCGTTAAGGCAGATGAGGAGAAATGGACTGTAACAGTGTCCTGGGACTCTCTGCCAGCAATCTGTCCTTAATATCACCCTGAAATATGCTGAACCAGATCAAGTACCAGAATATTCACAGATGTTAGGAAGCCAAAATAGGCTTTCAGGGAGAAAAATGAAGATGTATCTGTTTAACTTTAGTTTCATTCAGCTTCATTCATTCACTAAAATGACTTGTTCACTCATCCATCTAATCATCCATCCATGCACCCATCCAGACAACAAATTTTTATTGAGCACTTATTATGTGTCTCGTGTTCTGCTAGACTTGAACTAAAGTTTAAAGACCTGTGTGGTGCAATAGTAGCCACTAGCTACATGTAGTTATTGAGTACTTGAAATGTGGCTGGCCCAAATTAAGATGTGCTATAAGCGGGCATGGAACAATGGACTGATTCCAAATCCAGAAAGGAGTATTTCAAGGTTGTATATTGTCACCCTGCTTATTTAACTCAAATGCAGAACACATCATGTGAAATGCTGGGCTGGATGAAGCACAAGCTGGATTCAAGTTTGCTGGGAGAAATATCAATAACCTCAGATATGCAGATGATACCACTCTAATGGAAGAAAGTGAAGATGAATTAAAGAGCCTCTTGATGAAGGTGAGAGAGTAGAAAAGTTGGCTTAAAACTCAACATTCAAAAAACGAAGATCATGGCATCTGGTCCCATTACTTCATGGCAAACAGATGGGGAAAAAATGGAAACAGTGACAGACTTTATTTTCTTGGGCTCCAAAATCAGTGCAGATGGTGACTGCAGCCATGAAATTAAAAGATGTTTGCTCCGTGAAAGAAAAGCTATGACCAACCTAGACGGCGTATTCAAAAGCAGAGACATTTCTTTGCTCACAAAGGTCTGTCTAATCAAAGCTATGGTTTTTCCAATAGTCATGTATGGATGTGAGAGTTGGACCATAAAGAAGGCTCAGCACTGAAGAATTGATGCTTTTGAACTGTGGTGTTGGAGAAGATTCTTGAGAGTCCCTTGGACAGCAAGGAAATCAAACCAGTTAATCCTAAAGGAAATCAACCCTAAACATTCACTGGAAGGACTGATGCTGAAGCTCTAATACTTTGACCACCTGATGTGAAGAGCCAACTCATTGGAAAAGACCCTGATGCTAGGAAAGACTGAGGGCAGGAGGAAAAGGGGGTGACAGAGGATGAGATGGTTGGATGGAATCACTGACTCAGTGGACACGAGTTTGAGCAAACTCTGGGAGACAGTGGACGATAGGGAAGCCTGGCATGCTGCAGTCCATGGGGCTTTGAAGAGTCAGGCATGACTTAGTGACTGAACAACAAAATAAATATGAAGTACATAACAGATTTCAAAGACTTATTATGAAAAAAAAGTAAAATATCCCCTCAAAAATTTTATATTGATTATATGTTAAAAAAACTTTAATATATTGGCTTAAATTAAAATATATTTTATAATTAATCTCATGTTTCTTTTTATCTTTAAAATGTAAGTAATAGAAAATTGAAAGTACATATATGGCTTTCAAAATATGTCTATGGAACAGCACTCTTATAGAATATTTGCAGATTTCTTCCTGCTATTATGCTTTTGGGGGGACACATATAGGGTGTTTTTCAGGGAAGACAGTAAAATATAAAGGCAGAAGGTACTATCCATGGTGGTTAGATAATACTTATAGGTCTGTATGTGTGTGCTCAGTTGCTCAGTCGTGTCTGACTCTTCGAGACCCCATAGACTGTAGCCCACCAGACTCCTCTGTCTATGTAATTTTCCAGGCAAGAATCCTAGAGTGGGTTGCCATCTCCTACCTCAGGGGATCTTCCCAACCCAGGGATCAAACCTGCGTCTCTTGAGTCTCCTTCATTGGCAGGCGAAATCTTTACCACTGTGCCACTTGAGAAGCCCCATTTCTAGGCTTGGTGAGGGGAGCCATTAAATTTTTGTTCTGAAAACTTTACTTTGGATGCTAAAAATCCAGGTCCAATGCTCTGGAACTGAAAAAGTATAGACAATTTGGGATGCTGAAATGTTTGCAGCTCTGGTATTTCCTGTGCTGTCATTGGATGGATGTCCTAGTTCCCTGAATAGCAGTAGATTCCTGCTGGCACATGGGGACGGTAAAAAAGATGGTATTGAAAGAAGCAAATTCTTATGGGATAGGTTGTTTGACATGATGATGTTATGGGAATTAAGCAATGCTAACTTTGATCTTGTCCTTCTTTTTTGAAATAAGACATCTGGGTTGTTTTATGTCTGCATTGACCTACTAGCAGGAAAACAAATAAATAATTTGAACTGTAATTAGGTTGGGAATAACATCTAATGACTTAGGGAGTTTGTAAGATTAACTAGTTTTGGCAAAAAATTCTAAATAAATAAAAGTTAGAGGGCTCAATTCCAAGCATTTTTAAAAATAAAAATTTAATTAAAATGTAATTTAATTTAAAACATCATAATATTCTCAGACCAATGAATTTAGTGGCTTTTCTTCTTTCAAAAAGCTATGTAAACTAAAATGGGTCCCTTCTTTTTTCTATTATTCACAAGTGGTACATGGTTTATAAGTTCCTTTCATGACCACAATCATGCTCAGTCACCTCATCCCTAGAGCAATAGGAAGAGTATGGATGAGTAGTCTGGCTGTTAGGAATGACTGAAAACCACACCGAAAAACTCCTCGTGCAGGTCCTCAGGCACACAAGTGCTCTGTGTCCATCCATGTCCAACATGATTCATGATGGAATTAACTTTCTCTTGCCTAATGAGCTTAAGAGAAGATTTTGAAATATACTTGGGGGATTTACAGAAGTGAGAGACTTAAAAGTATGAATATCATGACACTCAATGACCTGTCAGTGACTACTGGGAAGAACACAGCAGCATAAGAAAGAAGAAATGGGACATGGGAGTGATTTTTTCTGGTATTGGAAAATATGCTATCAACACCAGATATTATAAGAGACAGATGGCATGGCAGATGCTCTGGAAAAACAATGATTTACTACTAGGTGAACCAGAAAAAAATAAACAAGAAGGACAGAGGGAAAAGTACATAAGTTCCCCTCTGTTGTCAAGAACATCTTCCCATAGCTGTAAAATGTTTAATTGCATTCCACAGGGTTGCACATTACAAAGGCAATCTCACCCCCTGTCTCCTCAGATTGCACTTTTGGAGTTTATGGCCATTCTTTTGAGAGGACTCATTTTTGTCTACTGGATTTCTAAGGAAGAAAGGGAGGCAACATCTAATTTGATCCATAATGCTAAAATATTATGAGAATGCTACTGCTAATTTTTCTCTGGCTCAGTTGCTTCCATCTGATACGCAGAACCTAGATGAAACTCACATAAGTTTATTCTAGAAATGTTCCCACTTAATATCCTTTCATAGTTGCACACCAGGTGAATGGGGTTGGCCCTTTAATAAATTTAAATCCAAGTTGTTTAAAATGAGTCTTAGAAAGCTGGTATGGGTTCTCTTGTTGGTTCCCCAGAATTTAATATAGGTTCCTTGGCAAAATTATAAGTTAGGGTGTGTTATGGGTCTATGAAATTGACAAGGAATGGTTGAAACCAATAAAGATTATCTACAAATGCTAAGGGTTTACTGTGAAGCACACATATAGAGAATAGTGCCAACATATATAGATTTAATATACAAAAATTCAGCAATATGTACTTGGAAACCATTGTTCTGTCACTTATATTAGACAGAAATGGATGCAACTGAGCCTAAAATTGCCAATGTGAGTTGCTAAAATAAGAAAAGTATGTGAATAATATTAAAGCCATTGCCAAAAGGAAAAAAAAAAAGGGAAAGTATCTAGTGATGATTTTGTCACTATATTTGGAGATGAAATTGAATAACTAAAGGCTATCGAGTAACACTGACTAACAAATAACTGCTATAGCTACCATAGGGTTTTCAAGGGTAATTTTGATTATATGTAACATTTACTTTTCTGTATTGTTTTCAGAAACCGTAATAGGCTTCCTAAGGTAGACCGCATTGTACACATACAATTTTCACTAATACACATATACATATGATTTACAAAATCATTGCAAAAATGAAACTTAATAACAACATGGAGTTCAGACATAGCTTAGACATCCTTTTTTTTTTTTTTTTTCCATTTTAGAGGAGAAAATGCACCCAAGATCACCTGGCAATCCCTGTCTCTTCTATTCCTTATTTTCTTCTTTTTATTCTATTTCTTCTCTCAGTTGCCCAGATCAGTCCTTTCCTCTGTTACAGTTAAGTAGGAAAGGCTAAATGTGGAGAATGAGTTTCTAGAGACTAATATCAAACTAGCCCTTCCATCTGGCTCACCTTGGAACAAATGAGTATACTGTTTAAGGATACACACTATCTACAAAGCTAGGGAGACATCACAGGGAAGCTATTTCAATCTGGAACGAGTCCTACATGGAGACTTGCCCACAGCGTGTCCCTGCTAAGTCCTCCCAGAGGAATAAGCCCTGGGTCTGATGCACCAGCCAGGAGTGGATCTCCCTTTGGTGGGGGTGGGGAGAGCAGGCTATATTCCAGCATAAAGTGGCTGGTTGCCACAGAGCTATGAAATGCCATGTTCCTTGACCCTATCAACAAGCACAAAACTCTATTTGACACCCTGTGTTAGACTTCCAAACTTGGACAATAACTCATGATAAAACAGCTTCCTATTCTGCTTTGTGGAATTTTCTGTAAGAAACTCAGAGAAAATATAAATATTTCCTGATTCCAGCAGAGGCTGGATAATGCTGCAGTTATACATTCTATCAGGTAGCAATCTGTTTGTTTTTTTTTTTAATGTTTTGAAGCTCCCTTCCAATAATGTCAACACATAATCTGTGTTTATACAAGAGACACCATTATCTTATTAGTATCACATAGTTTGTCTCCTAATTGAGAATATCCTCCTTCTGTAGGTATATAATGCAGATTATAATGTTTTCTGTTTTAGAGACTTATACTTTATATCCCTCAGATTAAAGATTTATACTTTATATCCCTCAGATTAAAGATAATGGTAGAATGGGCAGAATGAGCCAAAAAAAAAAAAAATGCTAAAAAAATCCCAGATGTTCCTCTGTCCTGTACATAGCATAATTGCAAAGGACATTTTTCCTAAGAAGAAAATAGTTCACTAGGCACTTAAAATGGGAAGTAATTTCAGTCTTTAAGAGCTGCCACTAAATGGCATCTTACTTGACAATTGTGCTCGCACGATAGCATCAGTGCTGTGTTTTAATGTAGCATTAAGAATACTGTGGCATCATACTATCCTTGCAATACCTACTTCTTACATAAATAAAATGCTTATGATTCACTTTATCAAACACCTATTCTTGGCTTTGACAAAAATATGTATTTTATGTCATTTCCATGGATAATTTCTTATTATGAATTTCCAACACTGATCTTGCTTTATATAAAACTTCTAATTTACTCAAATCACAAAAGCAGAAAACTCTAGCAAAAAATAAGATATATAAATACATATTTTAACCATTTACCTGTGGTCGAGAAAGAGATAAATGATAAGGAAAAAAAGTTTCCATAACTTTTTTTTTTCAGAAATTCAACCTATAGAAACATTTATATATACTTCAATCATTTACAGCTTCCATAACTTCTATAATCCTCTAGCAAGAACAAACTTTTACAGAACCTGACTTATTACAAGATCCAGAACTACTTTTTGAATCATCAAAATTAAATTTACCTTTAATGTAATTTTACGTTATGTTCTAATTCATTAAAAATGTATAAATCCGTGTCATATAGTAAGCCTTGAATAATCAAAGTATTATTTTTTCCCTTCTTTTCCCCAAATATCTTCATTCTCATTTACCTCAGGTATGTGAAAATTCATGTGAGCATAAATCTCAATTAACTAGAACCTTCTTTTAAATTTTTCCTTCCAAACTATCTTCTTTTCTCAATTGGTCCCATAAATAAACACAAATTGAAGAAAACCTGGTTTTAGGAACATACTGAAAGCTTTCACAGGGAGATGCTTAAATTGTCTTCAAACAGTCGTAACAGAAAGGGGATAAAATACTGCAGCTCCTTGAGACTCAAAAACCAGATTGCAACGAAGAGTCTCATTTTGAAATAGTCACTCCTATAAAGTCTCTGCTCACAGTAGCACTTAGCACTTATCATCACAGATTGGAAACTAATCAGACCTAGAGTCATTATAAAATAAGAAGAGCCTCAGAGAACTCCAAAATAATGATGGCTGGGTTATAAATTCCCCTTCCAATTATGTTTATTGTTTTAGTTGATGGAAGCACACAAGTGAAACAAACCTGGAGAAAATGAGCACCATAATGGCAGGAGCCACACTCCAGGGAGGGCTTCCCTGGTGGCTCAGATGGTAAAGAGTCTGCCTGCAATGCAGGAGACCTGGGTTCTATCCCTGGGTTAGAAAGATCCCCTGGATAAGGGAATGGCAACCACTCTAGTATTCTTGCCTAGAGAATTTAATGGAGAGAAGAGCCTGGTGAGCTACAGTCCGTGGGGGTCACAAACAGTCAGACATAACTCAGCTACTAACACACACACACACACTCCCAGTGCCTGC
The DNA here is from genome assembly GCF_003369695.1 of Bos indicus x Bos taurus. Taxonomy (NCBI): domain Eukaryota; kingdom Metazoa; phylum Chordata; class Mammalia; order Artiodactyla; family Bovidae; genus Bos; species Bos indicus x Bos taurus. The sequence goes on from NC_040076.1 coordinate 110,620,560, forward strand.
AGATGCTTAAAAATTAATCAAGACACAGGATACAGAGCACTAACTTTGCGGGTAAATATGAAACTGAAAGATTGACTGGAAAGGTTATTATTTTTCACATTCGATCAAATAAGTCTGAATATATTTCATTTCCTACCGTGAGTGGAATAAGTCATCAAGCTAGAATCAATAGCTCTAGGGTCTTTTATTAAATTTCTTCACTCACCTTCCATGGGGGTGTTACTGTCCGGTCGATTTGCAAAAACTACATCCACATACTCGAGCTGCAGCCTCTGGAGAGAGCCCTTAAGTCCTGGGAACAGAAGCAGGAAAAATCTCAGAAAGTCTAAACATGAGCACTATTACAAATTGCTGAAGTTTGCTTTCCTTCAAGAATTTACTTTAAAAAAAGCATTGGATTAGTTTCAAAAAGTCATTGAATACAGTGATGTGTTCATTGGCCCCTAGAACCCTTTAAAAATATATCAAGGATTGACATTGTCCCCAGCAAAGAAAAGCCTTAGAACTTTCTCAGCAGTTCTAGTGCTCACTGGAAATCCATACTTGGTAATGACCTTTCACAGTGGCTCCTGTGTGGCTGAACCTAGAAGCAAAGTTGAGGACAAAAAGCAGCCTAAAAGTTTAACTTCTTTCTTTTTGAAAAATGCAAGTTAATGTCACATTTTGAATTACTTAATGGGCTTATAGTGTGATGGAGATATATTTATTGCACATCCAAAATATAAAAATTGTGTAAATCACAAATAAATGATTGACAATCTCATCTTAATGTACACATGGGTTTTAACAGGAATAAAAGGGTTGGCAAATGAAGGTTTCACTCAACATTTTACTAATTGAAACAAAGTTTGGAGAACCTTAAATATAGCTGAGTCCTACCATTTCTATTTTGAGAAGGAACAAAACCACTGGAAGCTCTAAAGATTTAAGGGATAATATAAAGGAGAGAGATAGAATTTTAAAACAAGTCAAACCAATAATCTATGTCTTAACTCTAACCACTGAGTCACATTACTATGATTACTTAGAAAAAAAATTTAATTTCAGTAAAATTAATACTTCCCTGAAATAGGATGTATTGTATACAATATTATGCAACCAAAAGGATGACAGTGTTCAAGAATTACTTTATCTCATTTCTAAGAGGCACAGCACTTCCTTATCAGCCTATTTAATTCCACAGGAAGACTGGAGGTTTTTCTCTTTTTATTATAGGCATAAAATTAATTGCATGTTAAATGAGGCTCTTATAAATTTAAATCTGGCTCATTTAAATTTGATTTTTCAAACTGGTTTATTGGCCAGCCACAATTACTTTTCTGACAGGAAAATGGAGTGCTTGAATCCAGTTCCGGAAATATTTTTTCATTCATTGAGAAAGGATTGATTGTCTGTGATGGTAGCTTGTTAAGAGAAGCACTGATGAAGAGATAGGGAAAGACAGGTATTGTAAGGTAAGGTCTAATGCCTATCCTTAAAAACTATGGTGACCTTCATGCTCGGGGTATTACCAGCTATCTCAATGGGCATCTATAATTAAATTTACCTTAAAAAGCATTATGATATGAACCCCCTCTGGAACCAGTTGTATGTATGGAGGAAGTAAGGAGAGGAAAAGATAACCAAGCAAACAACCCACCACGTTCCTCTGTCCATGAGATTCTCCAAGCAAAAATACTGGAGTGGGTTGCCATGCCCTCCTCCAGGGGATCTTCCAACCCAGGGATCGAACCCAGGTCTCTTACGTCTCCTGCATTGGCAGGCAGGTTCTTTAGCACTAGTGCCACCCGGGAAGCCCAAATAACAGGGTATCCCAAGGTCTGAAAGCTTGGAAATCTGTACTCGAGCATGTGATCCCACTTGCTATCCCACAGAGTTATTTGACTTTTTTGTGTGTGACTCGGTTCTCTAATCTGTAGTGGAGACAACAATACTTATGACTTTCAGAATCACCGCTCCAGAGAGCAAATAAAATCAGTTGGCAAGCACTTGGTAGACGTAACAGTCTATAGAAGTGAGGTAATTATAACAGTGGTGCTCACATCTGGAAAGGTTCAGGATAAACAGTGCCAAAGACTAAACGCCAATTTTCACTGGACCTCCTTGTTTGAAAAGGAAGTCATTAGTGACAGTTCTGGCCCATGCCTGGCACTGGAAACAAAGTTCTCCTTTCTGATGATGGTCTTCTACCCCTGTGTCTCTTCTTAATAGCTTGGCCAGGGCTAAGAGTAACTAGGAGAAAAAGCTATGACTGACTTGACCCTGTTGAAATGAGGTGTGATCAGTGATGATGTAAGTTTTTTTCTTCAGTGACCTAAACATGTACTGAGTCTCAATTTGATTCTGAAACTGTGACAGGTTTTGGGTGTTTAAAGATGCATGGATGTAGTATTTATACTTATGGAGCAAATGGTACATATTGAAAGCATTTGTTGGTATAGGTTCATTGTTCAAGGTAATAGTGTGTATCCATAAATAATGACACGGAACTTGATATAATGACAATATTCTCTGTATTCAGTCATTCCTCATTTCTCAGTTCTTTCTCTGGAAAGCCCTTTTTTCTTATTTTTTAATATTTAGGCCAAGAGTCAAGAGTATTCATATAAGAATATAAGAAATGACGGGTTGCATCCTATCAGTGATCCACCAAGTCCGTACTCTGACCTTGAATTGAAGTAAAAAGAGGTTGTGTTCCTAAGAGGCACTGTCCACTCACTTTGAAAATCTTAATCACATGAAGCCTTGTAATCCATGGTACGAATTTCGGATTTTACTCCACGTGAGATAGCAGAGTCTGACACGACTGAGCAACTTCACTTTCACTTTTCACTTTCATGCATTGGAGAAAGAAATGGCAACCCATTCCAGTGTTCTTGCCTGGAGAATCCCAGGGATGGGGGAGCCTGGTGGGCGTCGGTGGGGTCGCACAGAGTCGGACATGACTGAAGCAACTTAGCAGCAGCAGAGATAGCAGAATGTTGGTGAGGGGGTAAGGCAATGAGAGTTAAGCCTGGAAAATGATGTAAGCAGATTTGTGTTCTGAACTGATACCCAGCTGCTGATAGTGACCTGTGAGGAGCCAGAGAGAAAGCAGGGAAGGAGACCAGAAGGAGGTCACTGCAGCAGAGCATGCGTGGACCAAGTCGGTGAGAAGTATTCATGTTCAGGAAAAGTTGTATAGGTAGAAATAAGAGGACTCTAGGTGTGCTGAATATGGAGTGTGGAGCTGGAGGTATCAAGGACTCTTAGATTTTTGGCCTGAGAATGATGGGATTGTTAGTAAATGAAGTCACGGGAGAAATAGATCGGTGGTGAGAGCCATGCTGGGTCTGAGCAGCGCACCAGGCAACCCCACGGCGCTCTTGGCCGGTGGAGGGGCCAGTCTAGCCTTCAGAGGAGAGGTGTGCGTGCAGGTGAGACACAGAGCTCGGGACCGGCTCTGGCTGGGTCTGAATGACCCTGCCAATGTCTTTTAGCCCCTCTGGGCTTTAGTATTCTCATCTTTCCAAACACAAAATGGAGCTAGATGATCTTTCTGTTTCGATCCTTCATGTGACTGCAAAACAAATCAGATAGTCCTGCCTTTTTCTATTTGGATGCTTTAATCTTGTAGCTAAATTGTAGCAACATGAAGGCTTGCTAACAAGTGTCTTCTTGAGAGCCATTTAGAGTTTATCTCCAATAAACACATAGTCATGTTCTATTTCCATTGAGCAAAAATTTGTTGAGCTCTGACTTGGGGCCAAGTATTGTTTTAAGTAGGTGTGTGAAAATGCATTAACCTTGGCTCCAGAAGGGCATCCAAACAGCTAATCATAACCTAAGGACATACGTGCGCTCATGCACTGAATGTACTTGATGAAGTGCAATTTTGTTTTCGTTTTTAAATTTTTATTTGTTTATTTCCTTTTGGCCATTCTGGGTCTTCATTGCTTCAGCCTTTCTCTGGTTGTGGCAAGCAGGTGCTGCTCTCTAGTTGCAGTGGACAGGCTTCTCTCTGCAGTGGTTTCGCTTGTTGCTGAGGATGGGCTTCGGAGCATGGGCTGAGTAATTGTGGTGCCTGGCCCAGTTGCCCCATGGCATGTGGAATCTTCCCAGACCAGGGATCAAACCCATGTTCCCCAAATTGGCAGGTGGATCCTTAGCCACTAGACGAGCAGGGAAGTCTGGGAAGGCACTTTGGACATTAGCCTGTCTCTTGGCACTAACACAGTATCTGTGGGAGTGAAAATGGAGGAGCAGGAAAAACATTTCCTGCTCTCAGGGAAATGTCTAGAAGTTAACTGGAAATTCCTTAAAAATCCACAGGAGGATAAATTATGTTATGTAAAGAAAATAGCTTTCAAGTGACTACAGTAAAAAGAAATCGAAGTTAATCTCCCTTTTAGGTTCTGAAGTTTAATAGGAACTGCATTGTTCATAAGGTGAAACAATTCAATTAAACCTATCTCACAGGCATCTATAGAAATATGCTCATTTCAGACATTAAGCAGGTTGGCAGGGTTAGAAGTGGGTCATGTGTTCACTGTGGCAAGTTTAACTTTGTAGAAATAAGGCCGTGAGTGGTTTGGAAATTCTGCAAGGCTTCTATTCAAATATGCTGTGTCATCATCTTCTACGCCTATGGCATATTTGTTTTCCTGTCAGGCTTGAAAAAAGATGTTGCCTTAAATAATGTACACTGCTTCTCCATTTAATTTTCCAGCTTCTTCTCATCAGACCTTCAGTCATGATTTGAGACATGCTTCTTAAAGAAGACTGTCCTGTACTAGAATAAGTGGCTACACCTCCCATTATGAAACATGATTATTTGGGGTGGATGATTTCAATTTACCATGAACACGGTACATCAGAAAGGAATCCTGTAGTGAATCCATTTGTTAGGAAATTTATTCTTTAATTGAAAATTATCAATCGTCTCTTTCTTAAAAAGTTCAGATTGTAGGGTTTGACATTTGCCCTTCATTAAAAAGTCTTAAGCGGAGCTTTTTAAAATATTTTTCCCCTCCTACTCCTAAAATTGTGACAATGGGTTTGTGTTTTGAATCACATAACAAAACTCTTGCTTACCTTAAAGGCAAATACAGACAGACACAGCTTTTGCTTATAAAAGCAAATAAACACTTTACTTATGATTACAATTTGACTTACCAAACTATTTCCATTTTTTCATGTTAGATACTAAAGAGCTTTTATCTGCTTAATTTTAACACTGGCACAAATTTGAGTTTAATGAATGTTTGTGGAATGGCTAAATTGATAAATAGACTTTCAGAGCCTGAGTGGATCTTATGATTCCAAATGAATATAGTATAGAATATTCAAATGAATATAGAAGTATAGAATATATTCACTCCTTCCTTGTGAATCTAAGGATAATGTTGTTTCTAACTGTATCTAAGTCAAGGACTTAGGGCTTGTTGAAAAGGTCTTTCATAGATTTTTTAAAAAACTGCATTATACCCAAATTAAGCTAATTTTATACTCTAAAAAATAACTTAGGTAGCCAAGGTCATCCAGCACACACGTGGCCTGAGCTCTACAAGAATTGGACTTCTGTCTCATTCTTCAAAAGTACTTCTCAAATGTAATATGCATATGAAACTCCAATCTTGAATAAGGTCACCTTCATCACAGGACAAGTCTCAGTGAACCCCGAGGATAACGATTTGTAAACCTCTTCAAAATTTATTTTGGGTCTAGAAATCTCATGTCTCTTCTTTTTTTTCCTTAAAATTCACTCAATTCTCTAATTTCAGTCTGCCTAGAAATATCCTTTGAGCTGACTCTCCTGCACTCAAGAGTATTTTCGTCTTTGGCTGACACTGTAAACTGCAAAATAAAACCAACAGTAAGAACATTATAATGCTGCTACTGCTAAGTCGCTTCATTTGTGTCCGACTCTGTGTGACCCCATAGACAGCAGCCCACCAGGCTCCCCCGTCCCTGGGATTCTCCAGGCAAGAACACTGGAGTGGGTTGCCATTTCCTTTTCCAATGCATGAAAGTGAAGTCTATTCATCATCAACCCTATTGGACTCTCTGAGCTCAGTCTCCATTGTCTCATTTGTCATTGTGCAGTCACTCAGTCATGCCCAACTCTTTGTGATCCCATGAACTGCAGCACACCAGGCTTCCCTGTCCTTCACTATCTCTCAGAGTTTGCTTACGCATGGCCATTGAGTCAGTGATACCAACCAACCATCTCATCCTCTGTCGCCCCCTTCTCCTCCTGCCCTCAGCCTTTCCCAGCATCAGGGTCTTTTCCAATGAGTCAGCTCTTCACATCAAGTGGCCAAAGTACTGGGGCTTCAGCTTCAGCATCAGTTCTTCCAATAGATATTCAGGGTTGATTTCCCTATTCTAACAGGGACCAGAAAGCCAGCCTGATGGATGATACATAACCAATGCTCTTAATCATGAAATCACCCCTCCAGCTTCTAGTTAGAATAGTACCAACAGGATTTACCTATCTCAGAATTAGATAAAAGAGGACTGTATTTCTCTATACAGGGTGAGCTTATACCTTAGGGTGAGCTCAGAAATCTTCCTTAATGGTTCTCCTTCATCCCTGCATGAATGGACCAGAAGTGAAGAACTATATAACCTTCCTCTCCCTTCTCTGTGAAGGATGGACCTTGGTCCTCATCTATACTCCTGAGCAAATAGAACCTTTCATTTTCTTCTCATAAATTTCTTTATCAACTTTCTCTTCCCTCATTTGAACATTATAATAATTAATCCCAATTCTTCTTCAATCTGAAAATTTGAAATTTTTTATTTTTTGAATCTGGGTCAGCTTGAATTTCAGTTGAACTGGTTTATCCATCTTGAGAGATTAGTTCCTTAAGAGAATTCCCAATGTATTTAAAGGGGGAGAAATTTTAAGGTATTTCTATTAAATTGTATGAGGCTTGAAGAAACGTGACTTAAAAAAGAGAGAAAAAGAGTTCTGAAATTATTCATACACACTGGTACATATTAAAGCAACGGAGACTGAGTGAGAAGACAGTAGCACAACTTCTCTATTCTTTTTGTCATTAATTTTCTATTTCTTTGTTGATTGCTATTGTAAACCACTTTCTGAATCTCTTCTGGAATCAATTAGATCAGAAAGAAAAGAAAAACAAGAACTTTCTAGGCAGCACACTGCCACCATATCTGTTCAGCTTGGTACACTTGGATTTTTTCTTGTTGACAATCTTTGTGGTAGATGACATACATCATTGGGGCAAATACTAGAGCAGGAATGGGAACAGTTGGGGAGGAAGGCTGGGTTTGACTGTACAATGTCAAACTGGACATGTGACCTGAGAAGGGATTTTGTTTGGGTGAGGAATTTGGAAGCTTTCTCAAGAGCTAGAAAGTGGTCATTCATTGTGGCAGTTTCAGAATGTTACTTACTTAGTGTCCTTATCCATAGAAGGAACACTAGTAGGTTCATTATTAAGAATGATGATGGTGATGATGATGACAAAAATAACATTACTAAGTGCATATTATACGACAGACACTGTGCTCTATGTGAATAATCTAAGTTCAATCCCTAAATAGTAACCTTGTGAAGCAGGATATTTATAGCCCATTTTATAGTCCAAGAGATGAGCCTAAGTGAGATTAAGTAACTTGTACAAAGTACCCCAGCTCATAAATGACAAGAGTTGGAACTTGAACCAATGTTCATCTGATTTCAAAACCCAGATGCCTACAAATATACTAAAACCAGTTAGTGATCAGTACATATATTTTTGTGCTTATAAGTAAGTGTGTACAGGTAGACAGAGAAGTCAGTATAACTACAGGGAAAAGTAAGGAAGGATATGCACTGGATTGTCAAACTATGGAGTGGGATGAGGTGAGCAAAGGGAGGAATTTATTTATTTTTATTTTTAAAGTAGTGGGATTAGAGTACATCTTACGTTTTTTGGGGTGATTTTAGTATTTCATAAGTGAGATTAGTTTTAAAAAGGAGAAAAATCATTTGTCTCAATGATTAATTATGAATATAAAGGTATAAAAATCTTGAATTTTTATGAAATAGTTCATGAACTTGTGTAAAGATATTAGAAACATATGGCAGCCCCTTTAAACATTTTTTTCATTTATACTGATACATACCACAACTTGATGAACTTTATGCTAAGTGAAAGAGGCCAGTCACAAAATATTATATGACCTCATTTATATGAAATGTCCAGAACTCATAAATTCATGGAGACAAGAGTAGTTTGGTGGCTGCCTGGCCTGTGGGAGAGCGTAAGGAGGGGATAAGAGTGACTGTAAGTAGGTATCAGGTTTCTTTGGGGGGATATGAAGGTGTTTTAAAATGAAAGTGTCAGGGGAGTGTAATCTCCTCGGTTTTGTCTCCTCTCAACAAAAATTTGAAGCAACGGACATTAAAGTCCTTGGTGCATCACAGCTCTCGGACAGTGTTATAGCTCCCTCAGTTTTATTTAGAAAATAAAGGAAAATACATCCTCGAGGTGTGGGGGCGTGCCAACCCAAAAGATGCGAAGAGAGAGAAAGAGAGAGAATGTGCACGAGCGCGGGAGAGAGAGAGACCCCCGGTCCTTTGGCTCCTCTTTTTATATGTTTCTTCCTCCCCCCTGGGCCTTCCCTGTGTAAATACCTGAGGGGTGTTTGTCCCACCTGAGGTCCTCACTCTGGTCCTCGACCTTCCTTTGTTCTATTTTCGCAGGCTTTTCCCTTGCTTGTCTTTTAGCCACCGCCATTCTGGACTCTTGTTTCCTATTCTAACTACCTACCAGAAGCATGGTGATGACTGCATGCTCTGTAAATATTCTCAGAGCCAATGAGTTGTACATTTGAAATGGGTAAACTTTTATGATATATAAATTATAGCTCAATAAAGCACAGTAAGAAACCTCATGGAAGTGCTTTATTAATGTTAGTATAGTTGTAAAGAAGAATGCCAGAACATCCAGTCATTCGCTTTTGCGTTTTCATTCTCCCCTGTATATTATTACTTCACCTCTCAGGAAGAAACATATGGTTGATTGTTGTTCTTCTCATAGAGAAACTTTTTCCCCTTCCAATGTGTTTTGAACTTATTTGGTTGATACCTTTCTTGAATTGGCAACCCACGAATGAAAATAAAATGGAAGCAGCAGTACTCACCTTCAATAATATGTTTTCTTGACAACCCTCTTTCTGTTTCAGCTCTGAGAAGAAAAAGAAGCAAATGACTTTGAGTGGGGTGTGCTTTTTTAAAAACTGCTCTTTCAAAAGTGCAGAAGAATAATCATTCTTGACTGAATTGTTAATGCTATTCCCTTTTCTTGGCAAGTCTGTACCACGGCAGGTTGGAGAGAGAAGACTGGTGGGCAGTATATCAAGAGGCTTTGGAGACCTCCAGAGATGAATTAACCATCACTGTCATCATACCATATAAATAACAAGTCAGCCATGTATGCCTGTCCATATATAATTTGATAACTTGACAAATGGCTCAACCTTCCCACTGTGTTAACCAGTCCTAAACCAAACAAAAACAAAAAATACGACATCAATTTGTGAGCTTACTGTAAGACTGTTAGGCTACTGATAATACTGACTTTTCTGAAAAGGGAAGTAAATTTGAAAGTGCCCTTTGCCTTTCAGAAGAAAACGAACAGCTGTTTTCTTTTAAAATGTGATGTACCGAGTCTTCTTTAAATTAGTTTCCTAACAAGAAAAAAAACCTTTAAGACTTTTTCCTGCCAAGACCATTTTCAAACTCTAGACAATTAGAAAGAAATGTGATCCTTGAGTTTTAAAGTATTGATGAACTATTTCTTTAACATCAATACCGTTGGCAACCCCTTTTTAAAACACAGTAGTCTATCATTCACTTTTGGTGATTTTATATCTTTTAAGTATATTAGATAATATTGCATGTAGTACTCCACTACATACTGGTTCTTGCAGATTGTCATATTTCCTGTTTATTTCTAAATTATAGGCAAGGTTTTCAGTTCCACGGCAAAAGCACCAAGCACTGGCCCCATGAATCAGAGTACACATAATGCAAACCTACATTTCTTATAGGTACCGTTGGTTTTATTTTTTAATAGGCTACAATAGAGATAAAAATCTAAAATCCATGTTTCTATCTTCATATTCATCATAAACAAGCTCAAAAACAACAATAAAATATGAGTGTGTGTTTTCATTAGAAGATTCCCCTTCAATTTTATCTTTAACTGTTCCTTATGAATTATAGGGAAGTAAATAAGGTTTTGTTTGTTTGTACTTGTCTTCTTTTTTTGCTGTGACTCCATGAAAATCTTTGAGATTTCCATGAAAAGTATATGAAATAGCCTGCTATTTTCTCACTTGTTTGTCAAAGAGGCCAATCTTCTAAGACCTGCTGAATAATGTAAGCACCAGTTCAAACACCGGTAGGCCCATCAGAAGCCAATTCAACTTGTGAAATTTTTCTGTATCCCACAACAGGGAGAGGACCACTCTTTCATTTAACCTGACAGAAAGTGATACAGGCAGCTTCCTGTTATTCTTCGATGAGATAGTCCTTTTGATCAGCATTTTCAGAGCCCTCTGCAGAAATGATCAGAGACTTACACGTGGGGCCAGGAAAGATATTTTTATCATTGCTTTCTGTAGAAGTCTGAGTTTTGGCAGATTTAAGTAGCTTTTCTTCTGTGATGCTATGTGCTTATTTTCTTTGCCTGAAATTTGAACTATTTTGGAAATGGTTCTAAGTATGAGGTTGGTATTTGAAAATCTCCATGAATCACTTAGTAACAAGTGACCACATGCTTTGCACTAAACTACTTTGAGGGTATCTTGCTAAAAATTGAATCCTAGGCTAATTGCAATTTCCTTCAAGTAAGACAAAAAAAAAACTTTCTTTCTAAACCAATTAATTTTAGTATGTTAGATGTAAAATGATTGCCTAAAATAATTAAAGCATGAACTACTAGTTGTTCCCTGTCGAGTAGAGAAGGAAAGACATTTGACTTACTTTCCACCCCAGTAGAGTTTGGTTGTTATGACCAGGCTGGACCTCCTATATGTTGAACAAACACAGAAAGAAATATTTTAAAAATTGCTGGTTATACCATTGAGTCATATTATTATTATAGCAGTAGAAATAATTTACTGTGCCTCACATTTTAAAACTGGTGAAAGGATAAATTTCTTCATTCATGTCATTGAAAGGTAAGGGCAAAGGGAAGCTGATGACTGGGGACTTGAAGTCAGATCCTAGAGAAAGAGGTCTGAAGGGAAGGAAGCTTTATCTGGAAGACCTGGCAGAGGAAAGACTATGACAACACACAGGTGACTGGGTGGTGGCAAAGCAAAGGTGAGTGGTAGGCATGGAGAGTCAGGATGGAAAGTGAGAGAGTAAGTAAAAAAAGCCTAAAGGATGGACTGCTTTCAGAGCTCAAATAGACAGCCACTAATACGCAGCCCTGGGATTTCTTTGGAAGGAATGATGCTAAAGCTGAAACTCCAGTACTTTGGCCACCTCATGCGAAGAGTTTACTCATTGGAAAAGACTCTGATGCTGGGATGGATTGGGGGCAGGAGAAGGGGACGAAAGAGGATGAGATGGCTGGATGGCATCACTGACTCGATGGACGTGAGTCTCAGTGAACTCTGGGAGTTGGTATTGGACAGGGAGGCCTGGCGTGCTGCGGTTCATGGGGTCGCAAAGAGTCGGACACGACTGAGCGCCTGATCTGATCTGAATACTCACCAAGCATCTGATATAGTGTTGATTGATCATGAACTTTCCATACACCCCCTGCCAAAGACCATGGACCCTAGTGTCTCTGAATTATGACTCTTTCCAACCAATTGGAAAGAGTCATACAACCAATTGCCTTCACAGGAAGGTACCAACTACATGGAAATAGAATAAATTTAATCAATAAATATGAGTAAATTTTCTTCCCATTCAACTTCTTATTAATTGAAAATGTTATTTTAGGAAAACAACCCTAAAATCCTTAACTCAAACTTCCACCACTTTATTCCTAAGGGAATGAAATGTGGAAATCTTGTCAGCAAATTCATTACCTCCTCAAAACCACACCCAAGGGCAGGAAATGAAATTGCACTATTGTGATTGTGGAATATGAAATATGTCTTAAGAACTATAGTTCTATAAATTAAAATTGGGAGGTAGAGTTCAATACAATTTAATTTCTCCAGGTATATAATTCAATTGAACTGGCTGAAGGAAAAAAGGGCATTTGAGATTCAAAGGTTAAGACCAAACTTCGAGAGTATTTGAAATAAGGCGTTTATTAATTCCGTCAGCTGTAGAGTCAATGCCTGAAGCCCTTCCACATAAAAGACTAGTATGATTAATGATAACCAATGAGGAATGATGGTGACAACTCTGATAACTTGGCTGCAACAAGAAAAATGTGTAGAAAATGTCAGTAACCCCATCCTACTGAAGTCAATTCCCTGAAAAGTAATTTGAATCACTAACAGAAGGTCTACAGAGATATACATCTGGAAATTACATACCCCAAGAGGGCTGATGCACTTTCCAAGTTAATCCATCAACCTCGTGATACCTAGTATAATAGCAATCTGCCACAGGGAAGTTGGGTCTCCTTCAGCAAGTGTTCTCAGAATTTCAACAAAAAGCTCTGGATGGAATCTTATTAAAAAATGAGTGCAGCCTTCTGGATTATGCAGAGCAGTTGGCCCTGCCAAAGCCATGCATTCTACCCTTAGACCACCATAGACTTATTTTTCCCAAATTAGGCTTTCTGTAAAATGTTTGGCCTCCATGGGTGTGCATACCAATATTTATGTTCAAATACAAGAGTAGACAACAACCTGATGAATTATCATGGACTTCAGGGGGCATCTACAGCAGCTGTTCTGAGTGGGTGAAGAATGATATTATGAGGATTTCTAAAGCACAGCTTTCAAAATTCTTTTGTTCACCTTATCTCACTTTATCAGCACAATGCTCCGTGAACAGTTATGCCATCCATTTTACAGGTGGGTAAATTGAGGCACAGCAAAGAGAAGTAACTTGCCCTGGACAAAACAGCTAGCAAGTGGTGGTCTTGGGACAAAAAGTGAAGGATGCTAGTTGAAACCTGCTTTTGTAGCCTTCATGCTATGATGTTATGGTCTATCTTTTCAACAGCCTCAGGTGGGTGGCTGTGAACTTTTGTGACCTGATATCAATATCTGTATCTTGGGGATAGCCTGAGTGTTTATTGGCAAGATTGAAAAGCATTTTGCGAAAGATGCATGTTAATCTATTTTCTACAAAAGGTATGTAAGAAATTTTGCAAAGTATGATGAGTGATGACCAAGTGTTCTGTGGATGCAGAGGGGAAGAGAGTTACTGCACCAAAGCTTCCCCTTCATCCTCAGGTGTACTCTGGCAGCCTGCACCTTGCTGTTGATTTCACTGGACATTATTGGACTCATCTCCAAAGTGTCTGTTATAGGTTGAATTTTGTCCCCCACAAAAGATATACTAAAGCCCTGTCCCCCAGTACCTCAGAATGTGAGCTTATTTGGAAACAAGGCCACTGCAAATGTAATTAGTTAAATTAAGATGAGGTCATGCTGGAGTAAAGTGGGCCCTTTATCCAATATGACGAATGTTTTTATAAGACACACAAACACACAAAGGGAGAATATCATATAATGACAGAGGCAGCATTGAACAGTTGCAGCTATAATTCACAAAGGGATACAGTCCTATTTGAGCAGTGATGGATGGGTCGACATTCTGAGTGAAATGGTAACTCAGGCAAGGTGGAGGACTGGGTGGGGATGTGAATCTTTTTCCGTATTTAAGGTTGAATATAATTTTCTCTTCACACTCTTACAGTCCCTGGAGTGGGTAAAGAGAGGAAGGGAAAGGGAGCAAATAGGTCACCAAAGTTCATTTGTTCATATTTCCAGGAACTTCCGAATTTCCATTTCCACTTGTATTATAGAACTGTTATCTGTCATTTATTTGGCTATCAGCAGATCTTATACAAGAGCAGAAGTGAATTCCAACTCAACCAGTGGTCTTTGTCGGTCTTTGCCTGAGTCTGTACTCATGCTGGGAAAGAAGTGGCTACTAGGGCTGACACATGTAGTGAAACAGAGGGGGTTTGCTGCTCCCCCCCAACATTATAGCATCCCTCATTACTACTAGCTCTGCCTCTACAAGGTGATAGGATGCACTGTAAACCCTCAAGCACAGCAGAGGAAGCACTTTCTTGAATGTCCAGATAATATGGCTCCCAGCACACAGGAGAGATGCTGGCTAATTGTGCTCAAACAAGAAAGCTTTGGGATATTTATCCCAAGGGTTTCTTGGGTCATCATTTCTTTGCATCCAGAGTTGTTAATAAAATGAACAATGCACATAAATACATGTATGGAGATAATTAGCATTCTGTGGCTCCCTTCCTTCACCAGATCACCACACAGGGCAGTCAAAAACCATGAAATGCCACTTTATTTTATGCACAATTATCTCATGAACATCCTCTGCTCAACCCATGGTAATTCATTGTGATCAACGACAAGTTAATTTTTGAAGTGCAAGTAGTGATCTCGCTAATAATTACTTTCAAAGCACTGTAAATTATTTCTTTACTAAGAATTGGATTTTCTGACAGTCTTTTTGATCACTTGTAATGCAACTTTATTTTCTCTTCTCTGGTACAAAATAGTAGCAGTCTTTTTAAAAGGCTATTAAATGAGTATGGTGAACACATTACCTCCAGCCTTTCTTCTTGATGATGCTCCCCAGAATCACTTCAGCCCTGGAGGAGAAACAGATAATGTCTCAGGATACAGTATCCTGGAAACGCAAGAGTCAATCCAAACCACCAGATCCCTTCCTTGTTTGAACTGTCAGTGCCTACATGTCCCCAAAATAGAAGCCACTCTCGGCTGGTAGCGCAGTTTCTGCTGTTTCTGCTTGTGCCTGCAGAATCCTGCTCCCGGAGCATTCCAGAAGCACCTGCCAAATCCTGACACTCTGGCAGGAGACCGCCTGTGGTCCTGATACTAGGAAGCAGTGGAGTCATTTGGCAGTTTGGCGTTTTTGAACCACTGATACTATATATAACTGTCTAGCTTGGTGGTATTCAAAGGGAGTCAAGGGTTTCTTTCTAATGGCCATGGTCTCCGATTGTGACCAGAGAAGACAGTGAGACCTCATGCTTTTCAGACAGAAAATACTGACTCCCAGGCGATCTTGCAGGGTTAAAGAACACATGTGTGGCCTTAGATGTTCCAAAGCCAGGGCTGCAGGTGCAGTGGCCTACAGAGAGAATGTCGTGGGTTCCAGTGACAAGCGTTGTCAGAAGAGCAGGATATACGAAGTCATAGGGGAGTGTCCTTCCTGCCACTGACGCTGGTCGTGGAGTGTTATACTCAAGACTCTCTCTCCATCCTGTCCCCCTCCACCTACCCCAGCTGGGACCCAAGCTTAAGGATACTAAAACTTTCTTCTAGGTTCCTCCCAGTCAGACCAACACTGTGAGAAGCAGGTGGGCTCTCAGAGGCTTTGTGAATGGAGACCTCAATGTAATCAGTGCATTGTCCATTAGCATTCTATAGAGCAAGTCATCTCTAATTGTGATTTGTCTTAGCTGAAAAGTCCTGTCTTTGTAGGAGTGTAGAGCCTGGCAATAAACCCCGAGGCGGGTTAGCCGGGGAGCAGGAACCAAGGGGACGCACACTGACCGTTACCTCAGGGTTCTTTCCCCCCGTCTCTCCTGCAACCTTGCATCTCACAGTGGGAACCTATCTCATTACACACTGACAAACAATCAATAATTAATCAGGACCGATTATCCTTCACAACAGGAATACAAACAGAACTCTAACAGACTTGTTAATCACTCCCTCTTTTTCAGCTTTAGCCCCATTTGGTAATAAGCAGGATTCAACAGAAGAAGGAAATGCTGAGATAAAGTAGGATGTGGAAAGAAACAAATCCTCATCAGTTGTATTTTCTCTCCTTGGACACAACAGAAGACATCAAGGATGTGCGCTCTGAACCTGCCTGATAGTCCTTGAACATAGCCCTGCCCTTGAAAAGGAGGAAACCCAGGCTGGGAAAATGCGCTTTTATCAGGCAGTGATGAACTTGATTCAGCAGTTTGTTATTCTCACCCAGAGGGGAGGAATGAAGCCTGCAGGTGATGATGTTCCTCAGCCCTGTTAGAGAATTGCAGAGCTGCTCCAGTAGCAGTTTAGATGTTTAGTTTCTTTTCTGCATCCGAGTTCATAGCAGGAGGCCAAGGCGGCTACTTCTGTTGAATGTGCTTATTGTGTGGGACCAGAGGGGTGGACACTGAAGACACAGTACCCATGTGCTTTGACTTATCACTGAGCCCTGTCCTGGAGCTCCAAACCTGCTCTAGGGTCCAGAAGAAGGTTGTAGCCGCTGTGACTTCTCCAGAAAAAGAAGTGAGGCCTCTTTGCAGCCCTGTCTGTCCTCAGTGTAGAGCTTGAAATGCCCTCTTATAAAAGATATTCGGTTTCTTGGCATCTTTGGGAATCCCTCCTTTAATCTCTACTTCCCTGCAGAGAGGATGTGCCTGTTCTCCTCAAGGTTGAGGAACTACATGGGGTGGTTATAAAATGAAAGACTAGCTTTGGAAAAACCACGCTGGAATCTGCTCACTTATATTAATTACATTCAGCTAATATTTATGGGTCTCCACTGTCATCACTCTGGTCACAACCACTTCTGCCCCTCAAGTATTGACAGACTGTGGCAATCGCTTCCAGTCCTTTCTTCATACAGGGACCAGGGGTGGGAAGGTCTGGGTGGGCAGAGGAGTCCAGAGATGGTCAATAGCCCCAATTCTGGTGGAGGTAGGTAAAGGAGGGAAGAAAAGCAATGGCATCAGCATGCGTGGGAAAGACAGACCCTTCTCACCAATGTGTCAGCAGTGGTCTCGGGGAGTCTCTTGGGCCCAGAACTGAGACATGAGAGATGCATCAGGCACTGACTTACTTTCCAGCGGCATAGACCTCGGCTGTATCAAAGAGATTCACTCCGCTCTCATATGCGATTGTCATCAGCCGTTCAGCAACCTGCAAGAGGATGTGAAGGTCAGTTGGAAAGCCAAATGCTTTACAAGCCTGGGAAGCAACTTGGAATCCTCTGGTGGTCTTTAAGAACATGGAAGTCTCACCGACCAGTCTTATTTTTCTCAGTTGTATTAAAGAAAGAAAGAAAAAGAGAAGACTCAACCAGCCTGAAGATGGTACAATTACCCCTTCCCTCAGACCTATACTGGGCACTCAGGGATTTCCTTCAGTGCTGAGAATACCCAGCCACCAGGAGCACAGTGAGGCGGAGGGACTTGGGTTTCTCACTCTGCTTGGAACACCTGGTTTGACGACATTCTCTGTGGCACTGGAATCTCTCGGACCAAGACGGTCGTTTGGATCCCTGGTGACTTCATTTCTCATCTTTCTCTTTTTCCCAAGCTGATAGGTCCTGGCAGTTGGGTAACTCTTGACCTAAAAGCTTGTCTTTTTTTCCCCTGGAGGCTTAGCAGACTGTGCTGATGAATCAAAAGTTAGACAGAGCTGGGACTGCTGGAAAGTTCCTGTCAGCTCAGCACAGCCCCAGGCACGGTCACAGAGTGACCACCAGCCACACTGACACTGCATGGAGAGGAAAGGGTGAGCGCTCCAGCTCCTCACAGGTCAGCCTGAGACTGCCAAGCTCCTCGCTCCTTCCTTTGTGCTGCTGAACACGAGTGGCAAGTGTGACGAAAGAGCATGGGGAGCAGCTCTAAACTACACCTCGAGGGATGGTTCTGGAGGGACAGCAATAAACAGTGCTGGAGAAAGGACATTTTTTCATTTTGTTGATAGACTTATTAGTCAACTGAAAAATTACACACCTCACAAATAATTGAAATTGATTTTTACATTATGTTTTTCATTGTGGGCTAGGGTGCTTTATCAGTATTTTCAAGATAATCTCTTCTCCTATTTTTTTTTTTTTAAAGTGATATACCAAGAAAACTGTCAGGCTAGCACAACGCAAATCCCTTAGAATAGCAGCTAAAGTGTTATTGTGTGTTTACTTAGTCTTGTCTGAATCTTTGTGACCCCATGGACTGTAGCCCACCAGGCTCCTCTGTCCATGGAATTTCCCAGGCAAGAATACTGGAGTGGGTTGCCATTTCTTCCTCCAGGGGATCTACCTGACCCAGAATCGAACCCGTGTCTCCTGCATTTCCTGCACTGGCAGGCAGATTCTTTACCACTGAGCCACCTGGGATGCCTATTATTACTGCTTCTAATTTGGCACCATTATGACATTTCTCCTAAGTATAAATTGAAATTTAAGACAGTATAGCTTTTCATACCATAATTGCTATATATATATATATATATATATATATATATATATACACACTTTTTTTTTTTCCAACTGGGTAGTACAGGATGCAGGATGCTAGTTCCCCAACTAGGGATCAAACCCGAGCCCCTGCAGTTGAAGCATGGAGTCTTAACCACTGGACTTCCAGGGACATGCCCTATACTTTAGAGATTATTGTGCTTGTATTGTATATCATCCCTGTGTTATGTCATGTGTCATACTAATGGATTATTATTAGGAAATGTGCATAATAAATCTCATCTAGGGAGAAATTTTAAGATGTAGGATCCTGGATGGAGAGCTGAACTAAATAAGACATTTCCCAATCATGAGATCTGAAGATCTGAACATGGACTAAAGGAAATCACAGGACTAAGTCAGAGGACCAGTGTCTGAGCTTGAGGGTACCACTTACTAGATAAATGCATGCATGCTCATTAGCTTCAGTCATGGCCAACTCTTTGCGACCCCAAAGACTGTAGCCCACCAGGCCGTCCATGGGATTTCCCAGGCAAGAATACTGGAGTGGGTTGCTATGCTCTCCCCCAGGGAATCTTCCTAACCCAGGGATCAAACCTGCATCTCCTTCATCTCCTGCACTGCAGGAGGATTCTTTATCACTGAGCCATCAGGGAAGCCCCTATTAGATAAATACATGTTGGCAAATCATTTGACCTCTCTATGTTTCAGTTTCATCATCTGCAAAATGCGGATGCTTCTGTCCTGCCCCCTAGGGAACCTGCAGCTCTTGGATGAAGCTGACCTTACCTCTCTCCAAGGAGGGCCTGGGGGGCCTAACGTGGTTCAGGGAAGGTCATGTGACACACGTGGACCAATAAAATGTGAGAGGAGATTGACTGAGGACTTATGGGGACATTTTTCCTGGTTATTCTTGCAGTGTTTCTATAAGCAACACTTTCCCTGGAATTAATTTTCTAACTGAGATCTAGAATGCCTGCTGCTATCTTACTATTTTGTATGGATGAAGTTGACATACAAAAGAACACAGGGTCAGGAGAATCACTAGGAAATGCAACGGAGGCTCTAACTGAGTCAACTTGGAAGCTTGCTCTAACTCTGCATTTCTAATTAGAAAGTAAAAATAGTTTTTCCCCTTATTTGTTTAGCCAGTTTGAATTGGATTTACCGTTACCTGCAATTGAAAGAAGCCTAACAGCATTCCTGCCAAGTGGCTATTCAATAAATGGCTGAACTCACACAGTAATGGGGGCATCACCACCTCCCAAGGTGGCACTGATAATTACGTCACTCAGCATATTAAGGTTAGTATCGGCTTTGTGCCTCCACTGCCACATGGAAATAGTTTAACTTGACAAGTTCAGCCATGGGTGTGACTGTGGTCTGGCTGTGTCTCCTGTCTTCCTTGCTGGCAATCTCTCTGTTGGGCCCTGGGGAAAAGCCACAGCTACTCTCCAGAAGGACAACAGCTATTTGTCTGGTCTGCATTGAGGTGAAAGTCTCTTCAGTCATTCACAACAGCTTTATTGTGTAGTTTTTAGAATCATAATTTTAAAATGATTAGTTTCAGAGGCTGGCCCTGTGTACTCTGACCTGGGCAAGCTGGGCTCATTGCAGCAGAGAGCAGACACTGTCAAGGGCAGAGCAAAGATGAAGAGGGGAATAACATGCTTACAGTTGACTCCTCTGCTCTGAAAGGGAAGGTATATTTGTCTTTTTCCGCTCCAAGTACCATACCAGCCAGTAAGAGGTTATGCACATGCTAGATACAGTGGATTATTAACTTTAGACCTCCCTCCTTCCTTATCACTTATTTTGCATCTGATTGAAGTCTGCATCCATTGCTTTGATATCTGTGCACTTGCCTCTGTGCTGCCTCAGTTCTCCTTTCCTGAGATGGCCCTGGAGTGGACCTGGTGATGACCACCCTGGTCCTCCTTTCGAACTCAAGGAATTATTTCCCCAGCTCTTAGGAATGCCGTC
Source organism: Bos indicus x Bos taurus (assembly GCF_003369695.1). Classification (NCBI taxonomy): domain Eukaryota; kingdom Metazoa; phylum Chordata; class Mammalia; order Artiodactyla; family Bovidae; genus Bos; species Bos indicus x Bos taurus. The sequence continues at coordinate 110,640,892 of NC_040076.1, forward strand.
ATCAGAAAGCACTTGGCTAAAGTGAGTCACCTAGCCCAGGGACAGACCTGCCTCCCAGGGCAGCCTCTGTCCAATGACTGGTCATACAAGGGATATAAATACTCCTCTTGCCCCAACTTGGGACAGCTCTGCAGGGCCATCTGAGCTTCAGAGATCTCCATGGGGTCAGCTGAGTTCACTGCTGAGACTGCATCACAGCCCAGATTCCTAATAACTGTTCTGCAGGCTAATTTCCACCTCAGGTCTGCTTCCCAAGTACTCTCCACTGTAACAAGCCCTTTGTGATGATCTGCTGCTGCTGCTAAGTTGCTTCAGTCATGTCCGACTCTGTGCGACCCCATAGACGGCAGCCCACCAGGCCCCCCCACCCAGTCCCTGGGATTCTCCAGGCAAGAACACTGGAGTGAGTTGCCATTTCCTTCTCCAATGCATCAAAGTGAAAAGTGAAAGTGAAGTTGCTCAGTCGTGTCCGACTCTTAGCAACCCCATGGACTGCAGCCCACCAGGCTCCTCCATTCATGGGATTTTCCAGGCAAGAGCACTGGAGTGGGTGCCATGCTACCTATGCCCAATACTGGGAACAGGCATTCAGATAGATAAAAATAAGAAGATAAGACCCCTCCCTATGGATCTATTAAATAACAGGATGAGCTTGTGAGCTGTGCAAAAGACCCTTTATCTCCCTAAGTGTCTCCTTAGGGATGGTAGTAAGAACTACCTTTAAAAGAGCTTGTCTTGTGTCAGGCACCAGGCTGAGCCCTTCATTAATCTTAGGGACCATCATCTGCATTTTACTAATGTGGCAACATTTAACATTTGTAAATGTTAACAAATCCAGTTAATGCAGAGTGAGTTGAAGCCCAGTGAGTATATCCGCTTAGATGCACTATCCCTGACTCCTCAGTGGTATCAAGGAAGCGAAGGAAGGCTTAACGGGACCTGAGGGGTTTCTTCAGGGAAGCTGTTGGTACTCAATGCCTCCATAGCTCATTTATGCCGTGAAAGTAATCGTTAAAGGCAATGGTCAGAATTATCATTTTGATAAGCACCATTCTGAATGTGTAAATGAAGGTGTAAAGGAGTTCTGTAGTAAATACGATTGTTATAGGTCCCATTTATCTGCAACTTACTAGTCAGAGGGCTATATAAATGTCTGACATGCATAACATGGTTAATATTTTCAACAGAACTTCCCATTTTGCATATGAAAAAATGAGGAACGGAGGTTGAATTAACTTGCCCAAGTCTGGGTGACCCAGTTTTCCTAAGACTGAGAAATACTAAAATGGGAACAAGACAAATCGGGGCCAGTTGGTCTAGGTGAAGCTAAAACACATATGTATACACATGCCAGCAATAAAATCTCTTCGTAAAGTTACTAAATACTAATTCCAAAACTGATTGTCCTCTAATTATTGAGCCTGCTCATTTAGTAGATTGACAGCTTCAAGAGCTATTAATAGTCTAAATGTGAAAAATACAGGAAGCAAGATAAAGTGGAAAATAATCTCTGAGTCAATCTTAGCCATTTCCGGTGATTAAAATATTATCCTTTTAAAATACTAGAATCACAGAAACTGTATTGTAAAATACAGTTTGCTTTGCATTTTCTATGATCAGCATAATTGGAGACAAAAGTAACTCACCTCATCTGAAATTTGACCTCCAAATGTCACCCATGTTCCTGGAAAAGAATAAATACTTGCATGTTATTCATAATCAGTTTTCTAATGTTGTGCATTAAGGAAAATACTTTTCTTACACTGGGGCTACTTCAGTAGGTTGCTCATGAAGGTACCTGGACAGGAAGTGCTGCCCATCCTCCTTCTATCACTAAGTTCCCCAGCAGGGATCTGCATCCCTTTGCTTGTCTATTCTTCATTTAAAGGCCCAGTATATGCTAGTATTAGCCCTGTCTACTAATACTATTATTAGTATTATGTCTAAAAAGCATTAGCTTTTTCTTCTGACTTAGGACTGTATATGCTGCTGTGTAAGAAGGCAGTGCCCCAAGCCTGCATCCACTGCCCACTCATTTTCATTCCACCTGGCTAAGAAGTTAGCAGTTCTGAAAGGGAAGGGAAGACCTTTGGTCAAATTTTCCCTTCCTTTGTCTCCAGTGAGGGACTCTATTTTGTGTCTCTATTCCCTTTCAAAAGGAACCCTCTCAGAGGTTCTTCCAGTCCCCACTTCCAAGCTGCAAGGGGTGACAGTTAAGCTTTTTCCTCTCTTATGATCTGCCCCTCCAGAATGGAAATTGCCATTCGGTTTTGGGGTGGGATAGAGGCAGTAGCTGCTGAGTGAGGTTCGGGAAGGCAAGCAGGAGAGGCATAACCAGTTGCCAAAGGGCTGCATGTGTAAAGCAAGAGAGAATCAGGCACTGAGTGGGCTATTGCCTCTCAGGTCTATAGTCACTCACTCATTCATAATTCTCTCCTTGACCCCCCTTTTTTTTTTTTGAGCTCTAACTACCTTCCAGGCAAAGTCATTGAACCCACATGCTCAGCATAGTGAGGTGATTGCCCTAGCTCCTCTGTTCCAAGAGCTCACTATTGACAACTGCTGTTCTTTAGTCGCTAAGTCGTTGTCTGACTCTTTGTGACCCTGTGGACTGCAGCCCACTAGGCTCCTCTGTCCATGGGGTTTTCCAGGCAAGAATACTGGAGTGGGTTACCCTTTCCTTCTCCAGGGGATCTTCCTGACTCAGGGATCAAACTCACATCTCCTGCACTGGCAGGAGGATTCTTTACCACTGAGTCACCTGGGAGCCCCTCACAGTTGACAATACTAGTTGACAAATGATATGATGAAGGCAGATACGAGGCAGGAGGGGAAGGAGTCCTCTACTCTGACTGGAGGGAGGTGGCCCTCAAGAAAGACTTCTGAGAAGAGGTTAAGTCTCAAAGGAAGTAGATGAACGAAGAAGGGAGGAACAGGCATTCCAGGTACAGGTAAGAGTGCAGGCAAGGCAGATGAGTAGAACACTTGAGTGGGCTGAGGAGCTGTGGCGTGGGCTTCTGCGCCAGGTGAGGGAACACGGCGTGGAGAGGGAGGGGTAACAGGAGGTGACTGGGCGCAGCTCATATTTGTGGGGGCAACAAAGAAATGTGGTTGGAAACTTATGTTTTGCAATAACAGGATAGCTACCATTTATGGAACATCTTCCAAATGCCAATAGTACACTGAGAAACATGTGTATGTTCATCACTATGAATTTTAACAAACTTACAAGGTAATTTTATTATCCCAATTTCCAGATGACGACTCTAGCAGCAACCAAACTAATACATGATACACTCAGGATTCCCCACATGTGCTGGGCTTCGAGGAGGATATCTTTCTCACTGCATTTTGCCACCTCATCAGTAACTTTCTAAAATTAATTGTGGTATTTGGATTCATACCCCCATAGAAGCATGTTGATGTAACTGTACCTTTTTTCTTCTTAAATCTCAGGGACTACACAAAGGGAGGATATATATTATTTTACTGGTACTCTCTCCATCCCCAGAGGTTGTAAATGGGAGGTTTACAGATTGCACTCGGTTTGCAGACTTGTTGTGCCCGGCAAGAACAATGTTGTCCCACTTGGAATTTTAATAAAAGTTACCAACCTTTTGATAATTTAGGAGATTAATCTGCTTAATCTTGGGAGATTTTTCTTTTAAATGTCTGACTTCTAGCTTCTGCTAATGACAGAGGGTCAGTGTCCCCACATAGCCAGCATGCCCTGAATCTGAGGGGCAATGTCCTCCCTGTTTATTCAAAGGTCATACACCTTTCTTTGTATTTTCAACACTGAGATCAAATGGCAGTTGTTATTTACTCCCACGTGTTTACTGCTATTTTTTAATTGCAAAATTTAGAGAAAAAGGGACTTGTGCATCTCCTAAAAAACAGAGTTCAGTATTTCAAGAAAAAATAAGGGTCCCTTTTTTGGTAGATGTGAAGAATTTCCAAGAAAATTCTTTGTTGTAAACAAAGAATGTTTACAACAGAAAAATTACAACTTAAGGCACCATAATAAAATAAGCCATGACTGGTATTATACAGAAAAGATGGGCATTTGGAAACTTGATGGACTGAAGAAATGGCAGTGTTTGTTTTGAATGAGAATAAAATAAAAGATCTGCTGTGAAGTGCAGTTCTCTATTAAGTGGAAAAATTGTCTGGGCAACGAAACCTTTTTACAGATAACACTTTTACAAAAGGGTTTCTTTTGAATGTAGCAGAAATTATGTGTCCAGAGTATAAACAAGCACTTGCAAATGTTCCTATAATCAGAAACATTTCTGCTCAGCATGTTGAAAATCTGGCTGAGAACTTTCAGGATAAGTTAAATTATTGGTGGCATTTTCTATTGCAGTAAATGAGCTCATATATATAAATAATAGCACACTATTAGCTATATTTATTTGTGATGCTCTGAGAATTTTGGAAGGGTTAAAGAATTTTTGAACAAGGAGGCTCTGCAAGGCAAAACATCAGAATTACTTTGTGATGAGAAGGGTCTCAGACCATTGGATATAGAAGGCAGTGTTCCAAATTGTGTTACTACAGATCGGGTTCTCACAGAGGGCAGGGCTAAGCTTGGACTCGTCAAGCAACAGATCTGAGGTGGCAGTATTTTGAAGGGGCACTAAGCAGAAGTCCATTAATTTCCTCATTTATCAGGAATGGCTTCGGGCTAAAAAGCTAAAAGGAAATAAGCCATGGATTTGGTAATTAATATCATGAATCAGCTATTCTTCTATATCTTGGAGAAAAATCAGGTCAGTGTTTGCTTAATGAATTTGCTGGCTTGTGCTGTGATCTTGGAGAGCATTTTTTTTTAACTGTTCATATCATCAAAGGAAGTAGTCCATATCCATTTAGCAGCAAAGATTGGCTCAAAGTTCCAAGCTTCTTGCTGACATTACACGTCTTCGACACCTTGTGGATAGTTTTCTATTGGGACATTCAGAATAATTTACACGAATACCTCATTTGCTTTTCTCAGTCCTGACAACATAGTCTTTGGAAAATTCATTTGTTAAAGAATAATTTGGTTCACTCTTTCAACATTGCAGTCAGTTCCCAGATATGAAAATGGTGACCTGAAATTTAATTTCCAAAATGGGACCTTTGAATACTGGATTTCATGCTTTAAGAAAACAAACCAGCATTATTTAGCTTGTTGTTGCTCAGTTGCTGTGTTGTGTCCAACTCTTGGTGACCCCGTAGACTGCAGCATGCCAGGCTTCCTGGTTCTTCACTACCTCCTGGAGTTTGCTCAGATTCATGTGCACTGAGTCTGCGATGCCATCCAACCATCTCATCCTCGGTCTCCCCCTTCTCCTTTGCCTTCAATCTTTCCCAGCATCAGGGTCTTTTCCAATGAGTCGGCTCTTTGCATCAGGTGGCCAAAGTATTAGAGCTTCAGCTTTAGCATGAGTCCTTCCAATTCAGGATTGATTTCCTTTACTATCAACAGATTTGACCTCCCTGCAGTCCAACGGACTCTCAAGAGTCTTCTCCAGGACCAGAATTCGAAAGCATCAATTCTTCAGCTTATTCAGCTTCAATCAGTTCAGTTTAGTCACTCAGTCATATCTGACTCTTTGCGACCCCATGAATCGCAGCATGCCAGGCCTCCCTGTCCATCACCAACTCTCGGAGTTCACCCAAACTCTTGTGCATCAAGTCAGTGATGCCATCCAGCCATCTCATCCTCTGTCATCCCCTTCTCCTCCTGCCCCCAATCCCTCCCAGCAGAAGGGTCTTTTCCAGTGAGTCAGCTCTTCGCATGAGGTGGCCAGAATATTGGAGTTTCAGCCTCAGCATCAGTCCTTCCAATGAGCACCCAGGACTGGTCTCCTTTAGGATGGATTGGTTGGATCTCCTTGCAGTCCAAGAGACTCTCAAGAGTCTTCTCCAGCACCACAGTTCAAAAGCATCAATTCTTCGGCGCTCAGCTTTCTTCACAGTCCCACTCTCACATCCATACATGACCACTGGAAAAACCATAGCCTTGACTAGATGGACCTTTGTTGGCAAAGTAATATCTCTGCTTTTTAATATGCTATCTAGGTTGGTCATAACTTTCCTTCCAAGGACTAAGTGTCTTTTAATTTCATGGCTGCAATCACCATCTGCAGTGATTTTGGAGCCCCCAAAAATAAAGTCTGACACTATTTCCACTGTTTCCTCATCTATTTCCCATGAAGTGATGGGACCAGATGCCATGATTGTAGTTTTCTGAATGGTGAGCTTTAAGTCAGCTTTTTCACTCTCCTCTTTCACTTTCATCAAGAGACTTTTTAGTTCCTCTTCACTTTCTGCCATACCTTTCTTAATTTTTGGTAGTATAAATGAAGGGCTATGAAGTTACCAAACTCTACTACAAAATGGCATTGAATACCATGGCAACATTGAAAGCTAGAATAGTATTTCCATCTTGGAGGATATAACCCTCCTTATAAGAACCTAGCCATGTTAGGAAAATCTTATGTTTAGGAGCAGTTTTATTCCAAAATTAATCTGAAAAAAATTACCAACCCTAGTTTACATATTTAAGGCTTCGTACCATACATTACAGTAAATAGACCTGGCTGACATTTTAGTACAGAAGAAAAGACATCAGGTTTCTGATTCCAAGACAGAGCAGTAATGAATTATAAGATATCAATAATAATAAATGTTTTTTCTTTTTCAGTTTTAGTTTAAATTTTTAAATATAAAATAAAATATAGATATTATACACACACACACACACACACACACACACACACATACATAGCCACATCATAATGTAGTAAAAATGAAGAATCTGGTTCCATTTTGGGGATTCTGTTGTTCCGCCATTCAGCTTATTTTATTTAGGTAGGCTACCTCCCTGACCTTTTAGACATTTGCTATTTATTTCTTTTATAGTTATTTGTTTACAAACTTTAAATCTTTTACTAGCGAGTAAGCTATTTGAGGTATAGGGCTTTATTTCATTTATCTTCTTATCTCTACAGTCCTGGAATAAAACAGTCCTTGGAAAATGGTTGATAATTATCTGGTTAAATAGAATTGAATTGGCTTTTTGGCTATCATCAATGTACAAAGTACTGGGATAGTTTCCCACCAAATAAACATGTATATTTTGATTTATATAAATATGAAAAATGCTCATCAACAGTCTTCAGTTCTTTTTTTTTTTTTTTTTCAAGATAAATTCTTTTTTTTTTTTACTTTACAATTTGTATTGGTTTTGCCATACATCAACATGAATCCGCCACGGGTTCATGTTGTTCCCCATCCTGAACCCCCCTCCCACCTCCCTCCCCGTACCATCCTTCTGGGTCATCCCAGTGCACCAGCCCCAAGCATCCTGTGTCATGCATCAAACCTGGACTGGTGATTCGTTTCATATATGATATTATACATGTTTCAATGCCATTCTCCCAAATCATCCCACCCTCTCCCTCTCCCACAGAGTCCAAAAGACTGTTCTATACATCTGTGTCTCTTTTGCTGTCTTGCATACAGGGTTATCATTACCATCTTTCTAAATTCCATATACATGCATTAGTATGCTGTATTGGTGTTTTTCTTTCTGCTTACTTCACTCTGTATAATAGTCTCCAGTTTCATCCACCTCATTAGAACTGATTCAAATGTATTATTTTTAATGGCTGAGTAATACTCCATTGTGTATATGTACCACAGCTTTCTTATCCATTCGTCTGCTGATGGACATCTAGGTTGCTTCCATGTCCTGGCTATTATGAACAGTGCTGCGATGAACATTGGGGTACACATGTCTCTTTCAATTCTGGTTTCCTTGGTGTGTCAGTCTTCAGTTCTAACCCCTGTGTGATTGATGTGTTTCTACTCACCCCTGAACCTACACAGCTGTGCCCTCTCCTGGAGAAGGGCAGGGGAAAGTCCTTGTCCCTGGCTGCAAGGCTTCCTGTGGATTGGAGGGGCACAGTATAGGCAGGGTCCACCACCAACCACGAGGGAGAGCTGACACTTACAAATAGGTGTATTCCCCCAGGATGGAGAAGGACTGAGTGGCAGTTTTTCAGACAGGAAAACTCTACTTGTGTGATTTTATTTCTACTACCCCTCTTCACAAGATCTAAGGTGGTTTATTACTTAATACAATTCTCAAAAACTTCTGTGGCAGTTTCCTTGATCATTTTTCTGCCTCTAATGAGAACATGCCTTCTTGAGACCTAGGATGGCATATGATTATTTCACTGTGATGTTTCAAATTAGTGAGATGCTATTTAGAAGATCATTTTACTTAACTGACACTTGTTGTTTCTAACTTGCTTAAAGCAGAGGAAGTATAAAGAGAACTTTGAACTGTTATTGTGTCTTCTGATGAAATTCCTTCGTGTACAAAGGAATATATGCTTTGAAAACCTCTATTTGAGGCCCTTGGCATATACCTACCCGAGCATAGAAAATGATCAGTGAAATGTAAAAGACAATGAAAACTGGCTTTATACACACATGCAGGCACACACACACACACCCCTCTATCTTTGGTTACTTAATTACCTTGTTGGTGGTTTACTGGGTAATTGCTAAGCATAAGGAAACACGCTTATCATTTAAATGATCTCCTTGCTTATATGAAGAAATATTTAGATATTCAGAAGTAGTAACATTTGGGTCTTTTTTCAAAATCCACTTTCTTTGTGAGCCTTATCTGGTCATCCATGTAGAATCTCAACACCCACCCCCTGACAGTTTAACTGCCATATCCCTACAGGTAGGCTACCTCCTTGGCCCTTTAACATCTCACATCACTTGGGTGCAATTATCATAACCAGCAAACTAACACTGCTACAGTACTAGTAACTAGACTACAGACCTTTGAATTTCATTGTCCTTTTTTTCTGTTCCAGGATCCTATACAGGACACAACATTGCATTAAGTTTTCACGTCTTCTTAGTGTCCTCTGTTGTGTCTTTCCTTGTCTGTCTTTCATAATCTTGACATTGATCAAGTATTTGATAGAATGTCCCTCAATTTGGGTTTAGATCATCTGTTGGATCATAGAAAAAGCAAGAGAATTCCAGAAAAACATCTACTTCTGCTTCATTGACTACACTAAAGCCTTTGACTGTGTGGATCACAACAAACTGTGGAAAATTCTGAAAGACATGGGAATACCAGACCACCTGACCTGCCTCCTGAGAAATCTGTATGCAGGTCAAGAAGCAACAGTTAGAACCGGGAATGGAACAACTGACTGGTTCCAAATTGGGAAAGGAGAACATTAAAGCTGTATATTGTCACCCTGCTTATGTAACTTATATGCAGAGTAACTCATGCAAAATTCCAGGCTAGAGGAAGGACAAGCTGGAGTCAAGACAGCCAGGAAAAATATCAATAACCTCAGATATGCAGATGACACCATCCTTATGGCAGAAAGCGAAGAGGAGCTAAAGAGCCTCCTGATGAAAGTGAAAGAGGAGAGTGAAAAAAGCTGGCTTTAAGCTCAACATTAAAAAAAAATGGAGATCATGGCATCCAGTCCCATCACTGCCTGCCAAATAGATGGGGAAACAGTGGAAACAGTAAGAGACTTTATTTTCTTGGGCTCCAAAATCACCACAGATGGTTACTGCAGCCATGAGATTAAAAGACGCTTACTCCTTGGAAGAAAAGCTACGACCAACCTAGACAGCATATTAAAAAGCAGAGACATTACTTTGCTGACAAAGGTCCATATAGTCAAAGCTATGGTTTTTCTAGTAGTTATGTATGGATGTGAGAGTTGAGCTGTGAAGAAAGCTGAGCGCCGAGGAATTGATGCTTTTGAACTGTGGTGTTGGAGAAGAGTCTTGAGAGTTCCTTGGACTGCAAGGAGATTCAACCTGTCCATCCTAAAGGAAATCAACCCTGAATATTCATTGGAAGGACTGATGCTGAAGCTGAAACTCCAATACTTTGGCCACCTGCTGTGAAGAACTAACACACTGAAAAACTCCCTGATGCTGGGAAAGATTGATGGTAGGAGGGGAAGGGGACGACAGAGGATGAGATGGTTGGATTGCATCACTGACGCAATGGACATGAGTTTAAGCAGGCTCTGGGAGTTGGTGATGGACAGGGAAGCCTGGCATGCTGCAATCCATGGGGTCACAAAGAGTCAGACATGACTGAGCGACTGAACTAAACTGAACTGAGGGTTATAGATTTGGTGGCTTCTATTTCTATACTGCAGTTTGACTTGCTTATGTTTTGGATATATTCAAGAAGGCAATATAAAAATACAATTATAATATTTATTATATCAAAACTAACTTTTCTTCATTCTTTTATTCAACAAGTCCACTATTTGAGTCTACTCTGTGCCAGACATTGTACTTAAATTATAAGGATACAACAGTGAGAATATTATTTCTCCCATAATGGAGGAGCAGATTTAAGAGGCAAGACAAAATAATGAGAAAAACAAGCTAAATATATGGTGTTTATTTATGAATGTTAATTTCATAAATAAAATATGAAATGTGTAAGTTGACTGATGAGTGTTAAAGAGAGTCATGTTTATAAGGTGGGATTTGGTAGCTAAAATGTCAGGGGGTGGGTGTTGAGATTCTACATGGGGTGACCAGATAATGCTCACAAAGACAGTGGCTTTTGAAAAAAGACCCAAAGAAAGTTAAGGAGCTAGTTAGGAAGCTACCTGAGGAAGAACATTCCAGCAGAGGGGAACAATGTGGAGGGGGCTTATTTGGTATGTTCAAGGTCAATGAGGAGACCAATGGCCAGAGAAGAGAAGATGAGATCTGTGGGGTGATGGGCAACAGATTGCATGGAGTGATCTTGATCATAAGAAGGACTTTGGAGAGGAGTTTTGAATAGAGAAGTGACACAGTCTGATTCTATGAAAAGGAACCTGTGCTGTGGTGTTGAGAGCTCACATCTGAGATTGAGACACCAGCACCAGTGAGGAGGCTATCATGATCAATCTAGGTGAGATGTGAAGGTGGTTTGGTCTGAGTGCTGGAAATGAGGATGGTCAGAAGTGCTTGAGTTTTTGATAGATTTTGAAGGAGAGGTGATAGGATTTGCTGATTAAAGGGATGTAGTGTGAGAGAAGGTGAGACTTCAAGGACAACATCAAGGTCAGAACCAGGGGAGAATGCAGAGCCAATTCAATGCACTGCATTCTGGATTTAACAATTTTTAAGTCTGGCAAATAGAGCACACATTGATTCCAGGTTAATGCAGTGAAAGCTGACCAAATGGTTGAGAGGTGTTTAATCTAGAGGTGTTTAGAGTTATTCGTCTGTTACATCACTGAAGGATTTAAGGTTGGCAATGCAAACTGCAGCTGTCACTGAACTTAGACTTACATGCTGCACAAAATTAGTGTTCACTATCTCATTCGAATAGAATTATTTCCAGAGAGAGGTAGAACTGGGGGTGGGAGTGTCCCCCAAATTTCATGGAAAGCAGGAAGCAGAATCTAAGTCCAAGCCAGGGCTGATTTGGAGGATGAGACGACAAGCTGTTGGCCTCCTATACCAGGGCCAGGGCATTTCCTGTGTGCATTTCCCCTCTGAGCGATGGGCAGAGTCTTCTGAGAGTGGAACCCTTCCCCATGTCTTTAGATCCAAATTCTATTTATTCTTCAGGACCCAGAATTTCAGCTTCAGAGTCCAGTGCTGCTAGACTTCCTTAACACCTCCTCTCCTCTAGATCTCTGTTGCATTAACTCCATGACCCCAGGAAAGTCCCAACCTCTGGATTTCAAGTTTCATCACACACAAAATTTGGGACCTTAACCTTTCTTCATTACTATGATTTCGTGATTCTGCGTCTGGGCTTTGAAGGGAGAAGAACTCATCCCATTCAACTACTCTGAACAAAGTATTATTACCACACCAACCATATCACATTGTAACTACATGGTTTTTTTTTTTTTTTCACATATGACACCCCCACCAGATTGTTCTGAGGGCAGCGATCAAGTTTAATCTAAGTGTTTAATTCTAGCCACTGAAGTGAAGACTGACACATAGTAGGTACTTAATAATCATTCACTGAATCAGTAAACAAACACTTTAAAAACTCAGGCATCCAGCCCTGAAAGAAATGTCTCGAACATGAGAACATGTGCAGCATGTTGGTTCTTTCCCTGATTCACTATCTTGGATCAGAGGTTTTCAAGCCTGGCTGCCTATTTGAATATCCTGGGGGAGCTTTCAATGGTTCTACTGACCTAGTCCCTCGACAGACCAGTTCATCAGAGTCTCTGGGAACAGGACCCCAGCATCAGAATTTTTAAAAGATCCTCAGATAATCCTAATTGCACCCAGGGTTGAAGACCATCATTTTATTTTTTTAAAAAAATTTATTCATGTATAGTTAATTTACAATGCTATGTTAATTTCTGTTGTACAGCAAGGTGACTCAGTTATACACAGAAATATTTTTTCGTATTCTTTTCCATTATGGTTTATCATAGGATATTGAATGTAGTTCCCTGTGCTATATATTAGGATCTTGTTACTTATCCATCCCATATATAATGGTTTGTATCTGCTAATCCCAAACTCCCAAACCTTCTCTCCCCAACCCTCATTCCAAACTGGCAGCCACAAGTCTGGTCTCTATGTTTCTGAGTCTGTTTCTGTTTCATAGATATGTTCATTTATGTCATATTTCAGATTCCACACATAAGTGAAATCATACAGTATTTGTCTTTCTCTTTTTAACTTACTTTGCTTAGTATGATCATATCTAGGTTTATCAATGTTGCTGTAAATGGTGTTATTTCATTATTTTAAATGGCTGTGTAATATTCCACTCCAGTCCATTCCATTCCACACACACACACATGTGCGCGCATGTGCATATATATATATATATATATATATAATACCACACTTTCTTTATCCATTCATCTGTTGATGGACATTTAGGTTGTTTTAATGTCTTGGTTATTGTAAACAGTACTGCTATGAACATAGGGGTGCATGTATCTTTTTGAATTATAGTTTTGTCTGGATATATGTCCAGGAGTAGGATTGCTGGATCATTTGGCAACTCTATTTTTAGTTTTTTGATGAACCTCCATACTGTTTTCCATAGTGACTGCACCAATTTACATTCCCACCAACAGTGTAAGAGGGTTCCCTTTTCTCCACACCCTCTCCATCATTTACTATTTGTAGATTTTTAAATGATAGCCATTCAGACCAGTGTGAGGTGGTAACTCATTGTAGATTTGATTTGCATTTTTCTGATAATTAGTGATGATGAGAATCTTTTCACGTGCCTATTGGCCATCTGTATGTCTTTGGAGAAATATCTATTTAGGTCTTCAGTTCATTTATCAACTGGGTTTTTTTTTTATTGAATTATAGGAGTTGTTTATATGTTTTGGAAATTAAGCCCTTGTTGGTCTTTTCATTTGCAAATATTTTCTCCCAGTCCAAAATGAAAATGTCTTTTCATTTTGTTTATGGTTTCCTTCGCTGTGCAAAAACTTTGCACAAAACCTAAGTTTGATTAAGTCCCACTTGTTTATTTTTGCCTTTATTTCTATTGCCTTGGGTCACTGACCTAAGAAAACATTGGTGCAATTTAAGTCAGAGAATGTCTTGCCTATGGTCTCTTCTAGGTTAAGTTACTTGTCCAAAGTCCATAAATCAGTAACTGGTGGAGTTGGAGTCAGGATTTAACCAACTTCCCACTGTTAATCGCAATATGGTATGGAAAAAATGCTGCTCTCCATTAAAAAGAATACATTTGAATCAGTTCTAATGAGGTGGATGAAACTGGAGCCTATTATACAGAGTGAAGTAAGCCAGAAAGAAAAACACCAATACAGCATACTAATGCATGTATATGGAATTTAGAAAGATGGTAATGATAACTCTGTATGCAAGACAGCAAAAGAGACACAGATGTATAGATCAGTCTTATGGACTCTATGGGAGAGGGAGAGGGTGGGGAGATTTGGGAGAATGGCATTGAAACATGTATAATATGATGTATGAAACAAGTCGCCAGTCTAGGTTTGATGCACGATACTGGATGCTTGGGGCTGGTGCACTGGGACGACCCAGAGGGAGGGTATGGGGAGGGAGGAGGGAGGAGGGTTCAGGATGGGGAACACAGGTATACCTGTGGCAGATTCACTTCCATATTTGGCAAAACTAATACAATATTGTAAAGTTTAAAAATAAAATTTAAAAAAAATCTGATAAAAAAATAAAACGATTAAAAAAAAGAAGAAGAAAGAATGCTGCTCTTTTAATAAGCTGGGTGAAGTGAGTTCATTTGATGGAGGATCAAAACAAACAGAATGCAGATACCCTAGAAATCTGGCCTGAGAGGAAGTCTCAGAAAATGGGCCTGAGATGTACAGAGAGGTAACAGAGATGAAGAATTGGCTTTTGCCTTTGGTGTCCTCTTAAAGGGCATGGAATACAGCTGTCTTCCTACTGGTAAGGCAGCAGAGTGAATGGCTAAGTAGCAAAGCAATGTTCTGAGCAGCCCCGTTGTGGTCATGGTAGATAAACTGGATGAAGACCTATGTCTGGGCATGTGGGACACAGCTCAAGGCCCTATCTTTTTCAAATGGTACAGACAAAGCATTCTTTGTTGTTCTGGTTTGCATCTGCAGATGTTCTCTACCAAGCCTGGCCTTTATTTTTGGATCCAAGCTGCAGCCTGGTCTCTCATTTTTGGCTTTCAGTGTATTGCTAATGAGCATCTGGCCTGGGATAACAGAAGTGATGACAGCCTAGCCTTTACATTTTTACTCTGGTTACCTTTTCTTGCAAGAGCCAATAATACTATTTAAGGTCTGAGCAGGGAGGGGGGAGATGAAGGGCTGCTTTCACATCTGTACTTTATAAAAGAGCTTGAAATAGCAAGGCAACTAGGTGAGGAAGTGGTAATGTCCACAGAGAACAAAAGAGGGCTCTCAAGGCAGGGGACATGTACTTTAAGAAGTATTCTCATTCACAGGCAGCTCTGCAAGATCGGAAGAACTCCACATATAGACAGATGAGGAAGTGAAGTGGTAGAAAAATGACTTTCCACAGTTGGTTAGTGGTGGGGTACCCAAGGGCATGGTTTTTCCTCAGCCTCATGCTATCTTCTGGTGATGACTTCCCCATCTCCCCTGTGTATCCTGGTTCCAGCCAAATGGTATGGTCTAGTGTTTGCTCTGAATGCTCTGAAACCAAACAATATCTTGCTTTCATGAATCTTGCGACATTCCTCTCTCTGCCAAATGCTTCCTTACTGAATCTTCCTTATGGTAAGCTTTACATTTATTTCTGCCCCCAAACTTCCTCTAATGGATGAAGAACAGGCCACTCCCATGGGCCATCTCCCTGCTCCCAGATTCTCCCAACTCCATCTGAGGACATTTTAATCTTGTCTTCCCATGTGACCTCATGCGTAGAGCCATTCTGGACTTTAAGCTCTCAAACACTTAAGAACTTCAGAGCCAGGGCTGAGAGCTGAACCATAAGGAGCTGTAGTTGTCAATGAAGGAATTCTTGGGTATATCCTTGAGAGTATGAGTGTACCATATAGAGTACACAGGGGCAGAGTGTACCAATGGACAAGGCAGAGGGGAGCCTAATCTTAGCTTAGGCATGGTTGGGATAAGGCTGGGTCTTCTAGAAAGGTCTGTGGACCTTCTAATACGTGTCTGAAGGCTGGAGGTTTTGAGGGTTAAATGGCTAGGATTGACATTACATCCTTCATGATCCTTATAGAGAATGTACAAATATTTGATGTTTTCCTTCTTTCTTTGATTTAAAGTACTTTTAAGTGCCAAGGGATGCTGCTAGCTTCATTTTAAGATTTGTTTCAAAACAAATCTGCCTGGAACCGTTTTGTTCAGTTTCTCCATTAATCTGACCAGTAAAGTTTAAAGACAGGGCAGTAGTGACGGGAGTAGGATGAAGGATGGTGGGGCAAGAAGTTTAGAAGACGCGGTTTTGTTCTATAAAGCAGGAGCTGCTGTGCACACAGCATAGGAACGAAATTTCAGTGCCTTAAACTTTCCCCCAGAAAACAGTGACCCACTCCCCGCATTAAGATGTTAGAATTAATGATACATAATAATGTAAATCCATGGCTAAAGCTCCTTACATTTTCTCATGTGGGTGTGACTCCCAAATGAATTGATTTAGCACCTTGAGCCTGTTAGGAAATTCTTAAATAAAATAAAACCAGAAGTTCTTTGATGGGTTTTTCTTCCTAGGGAGTTTTACTCCTCTGTCCACACTATTGAAATGAATATTATTACTTTTATAATAAGAAGCAAAAGTTATTAAAAAAAAAACTCTTATTGCTTTATTGGGAAATCCATTCATAAACGAAGATTCTAACAAATTATAGCTCTTCCTATTTCCTGAACATGGAAAAGAGGCAGTGTTTATATTTTGTTAGTATATTGCCCAAGGTTCCTTGGTCAACTTCTCATATCTTTTTGTTCTAATATTTACATGTTGAAAATTATTTCTTACAACAAAGTTTCCAGGGTACTTATAACCAGCACACATCATTAATGTGCCTTGTTCATTCTGTTCTTTTGGAAGCAGTTGTATAAGAAACGGGTGGTGCTGGGAAAACTGGACAGCTGGACATGTAAAAGAACAAAATTAGAACATATTCTCACACCATATACAAAAATAAACTCGAAATGGGCTAAAGACCTAAATGTAAGACCAGAAACCATAAAACTCCTAGAAGAAAACATAGGCAGAACACTCTGTGACATAAGTTGTAGCAATATTTTTTTGGATCTGTCTCTTCAGGCAAAGAAAACAAAAGCAAAAATAAATAAGGGAACCTAACTAAACTTAAAAGCATTTACACAGCAAAGGGAACCATCAACAAAATGAAAAGATAACATACAGAATGGGAGAAAATATCCGCAAATGATATGACAGATAAGGGGTTAATATCCAAAATATATAATCAGTTTATACAACTCAATATTAAAAAACACACACACACAAAAAACAAATAGCCTGACTAAAAAATGGGCAGAAAACCCAAACAGATATTTTCCCAAAGAAGACATACAGATGGCCAATAGGCCCGTGAAAAGATGCTCAGCATCACTAATCATCAGGGAAATACAAATTGAAACCACAACGA
Organism: Bos indicus x Bos taurus; assembly: GCF_003369695.1. Lineage (NCBI taxonomy): Eukaryota > Metazoa > Chordata > Mammalia > Artiodactyla > Bovidae > Bos > Bos indicus x Bos taurus. Next base: position 110,658,026 of record NC_040076.1, read on the forward strand.
GATGTCACTTCATACCTGTCAGAATCACTGTGTGTGTGTGCCTAGTCACTCGATTGAGTCAGACTCTTTGTGACCCCATGGACTGTAATCTGCCAGGCTCCTCTGTCTATGGGGATTCTCCAGGCAAGAATATTGGAGTGGGGTACCATCTTCTTCTCCAGGGGATCTTCCCAACCCAGGATCAAACCCAGGTATTGCACATTGTAGGCAGATTCTTTATCAGCTGGGCTACCAGAGAAGCCCCCCTCAGAATGACATCACCAAATAAATAATAAATGTTGGCAAGGATGTGGAAAAAAGAGAACCCTAGTACATGGTTGGTGAAAATGTAAATTGGTATATCCACTGTGGAAAACAGAACATAGGTTCCTCAAAAAACAAAAACTAGAACTAACATATTATCCAACAATTCCACTCCTGAGTATATATCCAAAGTAAATGAAAACAATAATTCAGAAAGATACATGCACCCCAATGTTATGAGCAGCATTATTTATAAGAGCCAAGATATGGAAGCAAAGTTAAGTGTTCATCAACAAATGAATGGACAAAGATGTGGTATATATACGTGTGTACACACACACACACACACACACACACACTGGAATACTATTCAGCCATGAAAAAGAATGAAATTTTGCGATTTGCAGCAACACGGATAAACTTGGAGGGCATTACGCTGAGTTAAATAAGTTAGACAGAGAAACACAAACGCTGTATGCTATCACTTATATGTGGAACCTAAAAAATAAGATAAACAAGTGAATATAACAAAACAGAAACAGACATAGAGAATGAACTAGTGGTTACCAGTGGGGAGGGAGAAAAAAGGAGGGGAGCAAGATAGGGGTAGGGGATTAAAGTACAAACCAGTATATATAAAATAAATAAGCTAAAGGATATATTTTATAGAGCAGGGAATATAGTCAATATTTTATAATGATTTTAAATGGAGTATAGTCTAGAAAAATATTGAATCACTATGCTATATACCTGAAACCAATATAATATAATAAATCAACTATAATTAAAGAAATGTACAGAATAACACAGGTGAAATAACACAGTGTTGAAATAAAATTAGATACTACAGGACACTAGGGCTAAGTGGTAATTTCTGTTTTTTTAAACAAACTGAAATAGTTTCAATGTTTTATTCTGAAGTGGGATCTATCATTAAGGTTGAAAGCATATATATACATTTATATATTTTTCTTTTTCTGTGAACTCCTAGCATGGGACCTGGAATACAGCAATACATACTTTTATTCTTTGCTTTATACCTTGCCTTTCCATAGTAAGTTACTATGAATATGAACTCTCTGGAAAAGTGCTGCTGTCAAGGTTTGAAAGCCAAGGTGACCTCCGTTATACTTACTTTTGTCTCTAAAAAGTTCATGGCAAATTTTTATCTTTGTGCAGGGATACATTTCTTTGATAGTTCAGTGAGTTATTCTCCCCCAAACAGTAATAATTTTGAGTTACTGTGGTGTTCATTAAAAAATGTGTGTTCATAGGACTATCAGGATATGTTAGGAAATACATTTTAATTCCATAGTGAGGCAAAGAAACTCTCTTAGTGAAAATAAGATAGGGATAATATACTGTGAAAAAGAATGAAAAAAAATTTTATAACAGTCCTTTCAAATTCTCCCTCTTGTGTTGTAAGTTTCATGATGTTCATAGCATTAAGTATCACTAACAAAAACTCAAAGTTGGACTATAATACAAAGTGTTCACAAACTTTTTGACTAAGAATTTTTGAAATGTAGAGAAATTAAAACTGAGGAAATAAATAAGGGATAATTTAGCAAAATCCTTAAGATTTTTAAAAAGTTCTCAAACCTATTACATTCAAATTAACCCAGTTCCCATGCTTCCCTGTAGATTTATGAATTTACATATAAAGATTAGTTTATTTTATGCATACTTGATGGTTTCCAGTTGTTAATGATTTCAGCTTCTTCTTTTAAATCTATAACATCCTTTTCCTAATGAAAAATGTATAGCCGTATCAAGCAGATGAAGTATTTTAGCATTTTCCATGGAACTATGCATGAAAATTTTTATGCAGTGACTCTCTATTTCTAACTAAGCTACAGAGATCTTCCTTTTTCAGTAATTGTATGTAGAAATTTATCACATTAAATAAGAAAATGCACAAGCAATACTAAATCATGAAACCATGATTGTATATCTTAAGTTTTAGGAGATCCCATTTAATCCAAACTCTACATAGAGTCGCTTACCTTTGAAAGGATATTTTGTACTATACTGAGAGTATAATAGTATGCTGAGAGTATAGTACTATCTTGAGAGTATGCTATACTGTTGTATGGAAGAAGTCCAGAAGAGCTCCTGGCAGTGTCACCTGGACACTGGTGCTCCCATCCAGGCTTTGGCATTGAGGAAATGGCAGTATTATAACCACACAGTCCCAACTTTAGAGGTATGGAATGAAATTTCCTAATGTACTGTACAGAAAGCTATCTTGAGATTTAGGTAATCAGAAGCATCAAGGAATATAAAAATTACATTTCTGCATCAACAATACTTAATGAGAACAATCCAGTTCTCAAACACAGAGGACAGGCTACCCTGAGACATTTTCAAAACAATTAACATCTTAGGATAATCTTTGTATCCCTAGAAACTACATAGAGCCTGGTACATGAGAAGGGTTTATTAAGTGTTTCATGAATGAATGAATTCAAGAACAGCAGAGAAGTGATCATACTAGTAGTAATGTTTGATGAACTCTTTTACTGCCTGATGATTTTCTTTTCATTTATTCCATTGCTTGGAAATGAGTAAATCTGAATAAATTTATCTGTGGCCCTTACATGAGTTTGTGGCTTGGGTATCCATCAGCTACCACATGGGTATACACAATGACAGAATATTCTGAAGGGTGGCTGGCACATTGGCCTGGGTCTCAGGAGTCATTATGGTAGAAGACCACTTGCATTTTCCATCTTAAAGCAGTGCTGGTATTTATTTCTCCTTCTGCCAGCACCAGGAGTCCTGGTTTTAGGAAGCTAGGGTGGCTGTGTCCAGAAGAAACTCCTGGGGCAGCAAAGATAACCTCCTGAAGACTCTCCATCTTCGACCATTTTGTGATTAGTCAAGAACTTTAGGGATCACCCACCATGAAGAATTAGAACTCTCTATCAACGAGGTAAGAAAAAGAGTACCTAACTGAGGAGAAGAATGTGGTACCCAGTGGTCTGGTGTGTCCAACCCCTCATGATTTCTGAAGACTGGGTAGAGAGCTCAGCCTGCCTTCCACAAGCACAGGGTGTTTCTCTGTCCTGCTCATCACGGCCTCTCCAACACCTCAGACAGGTTTGAGTTGTGCAGATCAACTCTCTCGCATGTCTTACTCACTGCCTTCTAAAATTAATTCTCTTATATTTAAAAAAAATCATAAAGGATAGGCATTTTCATTTTCTTTCCGATACACATGAGGTTGAGTATGTCTGTGGCTAAATAGATTGGCCTTTGAGACTTGACTCATCTCTAAAATAGATACTGATACTTACTCCAGTGTTGTTGTGAGAACAAAATGAGATGATGATGGAATACTTTTTCTATAACTTACATTGTGCCAGGCACTGTGCTACATACTTTATAGACACAATATCATTTGGAACTCACAACCATTCTGATTTGAGTTTATTTACTGGCGGTGGGGGTGCGAGGGAGGTGACAGCTGAGATATAAGCCCAGGCAGACAAACTTCACAGTCCATGCTCGTAATGATTTCAATAGCATACACCAAGTGTCTAGAACAGTACTGCACATACAATAGGTGCTCACTAAATGTTACTTTCCTTCTTATCTTCTAAAGAGATACTATTTGAAGCAAAAGAAGTTCCATAGGAAGATAAATGACCTTTCCAGAGGTGGTAGTGAAAACCAAAGTCAACATTGGAATGTATGAATTCTTAGTCTACCCATCTCAACAAATCTCAAAAACTTTACTATTTATTATATTATAGATCATTTGAAATGACACCTGGAGAGTGATGAGTGGCCTAAAACATTGAAAATGCTGTGAAATTCTGAATTTTAATAGACTAAAGCTAAATGAAACATAAACACCTTTCCCTTTTCGCTGGGCACCAAAAGCGGCACCCACCCTGCTCTCTGGTTGTGCGTCCTGCATGCTGCCTGGGAATCGAAATCTCTTAGGTGCTCAAAGTTTCCAAGGTGGACTTGGCCATCTGATGAGCAAGTAACTTGGGTGGGGAGCCAGGAAGCAGAGTTTGTTGATGCCAGCTATCCTCAACTCTGGCCCACTTAGTAGGACTACCTGGGAGCTTGATGTCATGCTCCCCCTGAAGATTCTAGTCTGGTTGATCTGAAGAAGGGCCCAGACAAGTATTTTTAAAAGGTCCCAGCTGACTTTATAATGATGGCCAGAGTTGTGACCTGGTCATTGAAATGGACTCAAGCCCTCTGCAAGCTCCCAGTTCGATGGGAAACCGAGTGGTAGGAAAAGAGACATTAAGTACTGACCCTGCAGAGGGTAAAAAAGAGTTCAGTAAAGGAGGTGGAAGTTGGTCATGACCTCAAACTGGAGATGGTAATGCCTTGCAGAGTCTTCAGCCCTGACCACACAAATGATTACAGACTTTCAAGATGCGCTCTTGGTGCTTTGCCTTTCATTTTTATTAGCACTATTAACCTTCTGCAAAAATCTCAGTGGAAGTAAATGACTGCAACAAAAATAGCTTAGTGGCAACAAAAAAGAGCATCAGCAGTCTTGTTTTCTGGGACAAGATTACAAGGGCCACCAATCCTGAAAGAATAAGATGCCAGTGAGACACATTGGTTTGGTGGGGTCAGGGCAGAATTTCTCCCACTAGTGCTATATAAAATGATTAATTCATTATAGAAAGTCAAAAGCTGAACTAAAGCCTAGTCAGAGATGGGCTATGAGATCATTATACTGTTCCTACAAATTTTATTACCTCTAGACAACTCGATTTTTCAAGACTATGGCCCCTATATCCAAAAGAAATACAAAGCTCATTTCAAAGAAAAACATAAATGCATTTCCAATATTCTGTGTCCCTGTTCCCCTCTCTTATCAGAGTGAGTTGAGAGTCCACTGTCTTTTCCCTGTGTCTCCAGTAGGTCAATTGGAAGATCAACACAGAAGCCACCACAGTGCCTGAATAGAGTGCCCAAACTTCTTAAAGTCACACTGGTATGGAAATTACAGACATTCAGCACATCCTGGATATTGTAAGCTCTCAAGTATAAAACTCAGAAAATGTAGGCAATGACTATTAGAAGAAATGGTATATGGTGATGAAGTGGAAATAGAAGACCACAAAAGTGCCATGAAATACAGAACTGAACTCGAACACAAGAGAACTTGGGTAGAAGTGTGCCTCATTTGTATTTCAAATATATGCATTAAAGGCCAGGTCACAAGTCCTCACATGCTACAAGCTCTCACTCTTGCAGATTTTGTTTAGTGACATCCCTACACACTCTGTCCTCAGACTCTTTACCTTCTTCCAATCCATCTATTCTATCTTCAATTTCATCCTTAACCAGGGAGATTAGGATGGCTACATGACATGTTTCATCATTTAGAAGATTCTTTTGCCCTATTCTCAGCTCCATTACTTCACTATTCCTTTATTTCACCTGCCTGGCAAAAATTTACATTAGATGAATCTGACTGTCCAGCTACTCATCACCTATAACCAAGATGCTAAGCTGTGCTGAAGAACATCACAAACTGCAGCCATGCATTGTAAACTCTTGGTCTACAGTAATTATACATAGAGTCCACCAATCCTCTGGCTCTTAACTCTGCCTATTTAGTTTTCAAACCTGCCCTATTTGTCTCAACCTCAGTCCTACCTCCTCTTCCTTTAATGTCACCAGATAAACCTACCTCCTGCTTCACAGAGAACATAAAAGAAATGAACTGTAAACCCCTCCACTTCCTGCTACCTAATTTGCCAAACTACCCATAGCAGATGGGACTGGGGTCTTGCCCATTTTCTTCTGGGCTTCCAGCTGCTTCCGGTATTTGAATGGCCTACCTTCCTCACCCTCAGGTGGGTGTGCACTCCACACTGGTACCAAGTTAAGGGAACACAAACTAAGACAACACCCATCCTTTCCTCCCTCTTCCTGTCCCTGTGGAAGAGGGTCCCTTCATCTTTCCAAGCCTGTTTCTTGCAGGCCCATCCCTGGCTCCTTCTCAGGGCCCCCACTCCACTGATTACATCTCTCATTGCTGCATCTTATCTTTGCTTGAATTCTACTTTGTTTCATTAATTTACACCCACATTTCACTTCTTTTTTCTTCATATTTGTCTGATTTTTATTTTCCCATTAAAATTTTTTCCATTTATCTCTGTTATTTTCCTTAAAGAAGGTATCTAGGAAAATTTTTTACCCAATCTTTGAAACTTAGTACCCTTACACCTATGTTAGTTCTTTTCTTCAGATACTTTATTTTATACTTAAAAAAACAAACAAACAAAACACTTCCTTATACATTTTCTTTACCAGTTTTTGCTAATTTGGTCAAGCCTCATCTACTTCACAGCCCCCCTAGGTATTCTGCACAGGCTCTGTAGAAGCCCACAGTGATGAACTGGGCTCACAGTTAGTGGGCAATTAACTGACTGTTACAGTTAATCTTCTGTAAAAGTGAGAATATCTGAGTCATTTGCAGCTTGCCTCCTTGCCTATATTCCCAAGCCTCTCTAAATTCCTGTCTGCAGTGTAACCACAGCAACTAGAATGGGCTTCTTACGATGCATCTGGACAAACAACACCTTGAAATATTTCAGTGACTTCTCAACACAAAACAAATAAATTCCAAGCTTCATGGCATGGTTTCCAATATTCTTCATAATCTTCCCAAAGTCATCTCTCATCACGTTCTCTCCCTAGTTCTTTCTCCAGGCCATGCTGGTTTAGACTCCAAGGCTTCTCTTCCTGAAATTTATCAATTCATGTAGAAAATACTTGGTTTTCAGTCGCTAAGTTGCGTGCTACTCTTTGCAACCCCATGGACTGCAGCAAGCCAGGCTTCCCTATTCTTCACTATCTCCCGGACTTGAGCTCCGTAATTTTTCAGATGGTGGGGTCAAAGAGGCAAATACATAATAATGATGGTTTCTCCTTCCTGGAGCTCTCAGTCAGTGGGGAAGACAGAAAAATACCACATTCTGGTAAGAGAGGTTCTGGTGAGAACTAACAGGAAGCCTCTAGCTAGATGTGGATGGTCAGGAAAGCAATCATCAAGCCTAGATCTGAGAGAAGGGACGAGTGGATTTTTTTTTTTTTTTTTTTAAGGAATGCCTGTGGCTTTTTTTTTCTCTTATTCACCTGATAGGTTCCTATTCATCCTTCAACATCCAACTACCCCTATCAGCACCTTCTCCATTCCCCATAAGAAGTCACTTCATCATAGGTGTCATTTTGGTGTCTTCTACCACAGAGTGTAAGAGAGAGTCTTATACTCTTTCTCTGTCTTTCTACCTCTGTCATTGCTAGACGGCTCTTCTCCTTATTTTCTCTTTGACCTGGCTCTATTCTACCCTAACTCATCCTCTCATACTTGGCTCAGATATCTCTTTCTCCAGGGAGCCTTCCATGATCTCCTCTTAGGCAGCCCTCATATGAGTTAACACAGACCTTCATATTTCTCTCAGAGCACTGGTCACACTGTGATTCATTCATTCATTCTATAAATAAGTATATATGAGCATCATAAATGAGTACTTTCTCTGATCTAAGCATGTATTCTGAACTGATAATCCAGCAGGAAATAAGTCAGACTAAAAAAAGCTATTACCAGCAAGTATAAATTCACGGTGTCCTCTGGGGACACAGCCCAAGGAGCTCATCCTGCCTGGGAATCAGGTCGTTGCTCTTCCCCCACTCCCTGCAGTGCGAGGGCAGCCATTGGTGCTCTGGTGTATTTCTTGTTTCCCCAGCATGGTGTCTGGCACCTCTCATACAGTCCTTGGACACACACATGAAGGACAGGAGCGCAGATCCCATGCTTTCCAGGGATGATAGAATCAGCTGCAGTTTCTGCCCTCTAAGAGCTCAAGCTGAGACACGGGTGACATCTGAGGCAGCCCATCCATCAGCAGGACCCGGGCAGCCAGCCAGCCCTCCCAGAAAGGTGCTGGAAGGGAAGGCGACTGGAATGGTGTGACAGGTGACAAAGTTGGGCAGAGGATCACTTCCATAAATGAGTCTCAGGGTCAGTCTTGCCTCCTCTCTTCAGCCAGCAGCACTTCAAGTATCACTGCTGAGTGATACTTGAAGCAGGTCGGCTGAGTTGGGCTAGTTTCTGCTCAGAATGGAGCCAAAGGAAAGGGTAGCTAGAGCAGAGGGCAGAGAAATGGGAAGTGAGACAGAGTCAGAGACTAAGAAGAAACTTGTTTCCAGTAAAAATTGCAAGTAGACCCAAGCCAGGACTTTTCATCTCCGGTTTCCTTCTCTTCAACCTGAAGAAACCCCCATGGTTAGACTGTCAGCTCTACTGCAGCTACTGCTAATTACTTCAGGCATTTTCTGTAATTGAATGCTGGGGAGCTTCTTCCTCCTCTCATTTTAATTAGTTGTCAGATGTAAAGTGAGCGTTGATGGCATTTTCTGTTGCGCCCTCCCAGAGGTCCTCCTTTGCATAGTGTCATCTCTCAGGTATTAGGATGAAGTTTTTATTTGTAAATGAGGTCTTACTGATCCTTCAACACAATAGGGAAGTATTAAAAAGGCAAAGCTAGGTATTGTATTTACCCTGCCAAGAAAAGTTTTGTCCATTGGGCAAACAGAGGTGGCGGAAGGTAACTCAGCAGAGCTGACCCAGCAGACTGAGCATACCTCAAGTTGCATACGTCAAGAATTCTGATTTTCAACCTTGGCTACCAACAACATAGAAAAAGCTCAGATAAGCTAAAATAAGTGCGGGGAGGAATTTTAGGATCCAAAGGTCTCTTTTCTTAAGAGCAGAGAAACTCAGAGCACTTTAAGCAAGAGCCTGTTAGATTTCCTTTAGGAAACTCATTCTGTGGTTGGGGGTGGATTTAAACTCTTCCCCTGCTTCAGGGGTGATTCTTGATTGCCGGCAGTTCTTCAATGACTGATTCAGAGGTAGATACATAAGCTAGTCAGAGCCAGTGGGATATGACACTTGGAGTGTGTGCAGCCATCTTGTCACTCTGAGGGCAGTCTGAGAATGGAACCGACCTTCAGCCTGCAGAACTCACAATCTGATGCCTGGATCAAGTCTTTTGGGCTCACTGTCCCTGTGAGCCTAAAAATTTCTGGTTTTGGCTAAGCTGACAGTTTTGCTTTGCTTTGAGCTGGGTTTTCCATTCACTTTCTCGAGAAGGCTCCTGACTAATTTACATGCAATAGTTCTAAAAAGAACTGAGATTTTATTCCTAACTTCATCCAGCTGAGGCCTCTGAGGCCTCTAAGGCCTATATACAAATCTCCACACATTTCCCCTCAGTGTGCTGATCCACAGCAGCCCACACCTCAGGCGTTAATGCTGCCGTTAATGCTGCCGTCCCCGTGATCCTGCCTCGATGAATCCAAGCACCCCAGAAGCACAGCCCCACCTGCACAGAGGACAGCACCCCAACCGATTCCCTCGTTTTTTAGCCTCATATTAGAGTAGCTCAGGTGCATGTTTGACTGAAATTGAAACTTTCATTTGGGTTCTTACATTGCAAAGAGTATAGGAGGGACTTCCCTTGCGGTCCAGTGGTTAAGACTTTGTCCTTCCAGTACAGGGGGTGTGGGTTCTATCCCTAGTTAGAGAACTAAGATCCCATATGCTGTGCAGCACTGCTAGAAAAAAAATTTTTTTTCAAGAGTATAGGTTCCATGTGTATGCTTTTATATATGATAATTGTCTTTCTCTTTCTGATTTACTTCACTTTGTATAATAGGCTCTAGTTTCATCCTCCTCATTAGAACTGACTCAAATGTGTTCCTTTTTATAGCTGAGCAATATTCCATTGTGTATATGTACCACAACTTCCTTATCTGTTCATCAGGAAGGAGGGGACACATGTATGCCTATGGCTGATTCATGTTGATGTACAGCAAAAACCACCACAATATTGTAAAGTAATTATCCTCCAATTAAAATTTTTAAAAAGTATAAGAAAATAATCTTACAAATGTACTCTTTATAAATGTAGACTGTACGGGGAAAACTCTGGGTGAATAATATGAACAGGTGGGCATGTACACAACTGTGTTTCTTGAAGACAGGAGCTATAGCAGGACTTCATGAGGTCTCTAGGGCAGCATGTATGGGAGGGAAAGTCATTCAGGGCATCCACACAAAAACAAAATGTTTGCATTCAGCTGCCTTCTCACTTTGAAGTCTTTTGATCACCTGGTCATGGACCACGGATTCTGACCCCCATTCTGACTGTGGAGCTTTGACGCATCTCTGTCTGCCTACTCTGGAGAGTGATGCGAGGAGTTGTTTAGGCTCTGAAATTTTCTAGTTCTAAAGTAGAGTAAAGGCACTATCCCCCAGCTGCCACCCTGGAGTCACAGTGAACTTGATTGTTGCTCATATCACGACTGTTAGAGCTGGCAGGGGCCTTACATGCCTGGTTCAGCTGCTCTCTTTTCAAGGAAGAGAGATGTGGAGATGGCACTCACTATGAGCATGTGGAGACTGGAGGCAGGTGAAGTGGTGGCTGGTGGAGGAGCCAGGGGCAGGAAATGAGGGCTCTGTCATCTCTATGACTGACCTTGAACAAGACATTTCCCCTCTTCCTGATTCTTTCTCATCTGTAAAGTGGGTGATGAATGCAAAAACTAATTCTCCCTCTCACAGCTGTGAGGCCATGTTTACAAATTGTCATCAGTTTCAACAAAGTGCCCATATCTGAGTCTGGAGAAAACGTAGCCTCCCCTAGTATCTGATGGCTTTGCAATTACTTGTTTCATTTTTGGATCAGAGGTTAACAAATGAGGGCTATTCATCCTTTTACAACTGCACTGAGGGAGATGAGGGTGTATGTGTGTGTGCGTGTGTGTGAACTTAGGGTTGTGTAGACTCTTCTCCTTTCTCTTCTCCAGTTCCTCCCTGAACCTAACGCTGACAGTGTGTGGAGCATCAGGCTGCCCATCTGTCACCCCAGCTGTGTCTCAGCTCCTGACACCCTCTAAGAGGGAAGCAATAGCACATGAATGGCAGCCCCTGGTAATTCAGAAGGCGACCAACTTGTTAACAATTCTGAAGAAGGATTTTATCTATCAAAGTAGAAAACCTAAAAGAAATATTCTAAAATGCTTTTTTAAAAAATATAAATGCCTCTCCATTTTTAATGTGTATACACCATGGCATTTATTCAAGGTAGACATTCCAGGAGAAGTGAGAAGCCTAAAATTCACTTGTTTTATGTTTAATATTCATGCATCATTTAAATTCTGTGGGTATCATGGTCTTAAGATAGTTCACTCTGTGTTATGCAGAAAAATTGGTAAACTCTCTGACAGAAGAAATTGCCCTTTAAATTGGCTTCTCGTTTCTTGGAGGCACTTTATAAATACTTAATGTTGTTGCTGTTATGTTATTATAATATGAGAAGTGGCTAGTTTATATTGGCCTTAACAGCAAGAATGAAAATCATGAAGGATGTCACAAAAATTATATCACCCATGTTAAACATTTCATCTCATGTTTTCCTAGTGGTCAAAATACTTAGTGCACTGAGAGCATCCCTAGGGCAGAGGGAGACAGCTAGGAGCACATTCTGCACATAGCGACACATTAAGAAGAAGCCCACATGGCTTGGGCTTAATATTCACTGCTTTGGCTCTGGAAGGTTCCCTTAGTTGGGGCAGGGCACCAAGTAGATGGGCCCAGGTGTCAGGTGCTAAGTGGAAGGGGAGGTGAGCTCAACCTGCCTACGCCAGGAGCCTCCCCAGGACATAGGCTCCAGAGAACCCCAAGGCCAGCGCTGGGCTGGGCAGGTTTTCCTCTTGGCGACTGCAGTTCAGGTGGAGAGGCCTCAGCCAGCTCCGAGGCCTGGGCCTGAGTACAGCAGCCAGCTGGGCAGATAGAAAGTGTAGCCACCGCCTGGTTCAGCAGTCACCAGTCCATGCATGTCACTATCGCCTTCTATCTGGTGAGGACAACGAGTTCCGATCCTACAACTGCCTCAGAATCGTCGGAACAGTCTTTTAAAAACACCTGTGCCTTGGGAGACTCTTAATCAAAAGGTCTGGGTGGAGATTGGTTATCTGCATTGTAAAAAGCACCGCAGGTAATTCTGCTGTGCAGCCAGAGTTAAGAAGACACACCTCCTGAGAGACTCAGTGTCTCCAAGATGTCAAATATTTCACTTATAACTCTGTCCCTTCAAGGATGAAGCGTGAAAGGGCTGTCTGAATAAACACAGAACAGGATGATCATGGACTCAGTTTGCTCTGCCTGGGAATTAACGGCCTTGAGGTTTGTAGAAATCAGGGCCCTGAAGGCATAGGTGTTCCTTCTTTTCTTCACTGTTTAGATCCAGGCCCAGCCCAGTCTGGCAGGAATGCATAAAATGCCTCCTGACCAGGGAACAGCCCAGGAGGATTCCTTAGAGGATGATGGTATCCTGCATGAAGTTCCAAATGTGCTCAGCTGAAAACTGAGCAAGTGATCACATACCCCCCATCTGTGCTCTTCCCACCTTCCCATAACCTTGATCACTTCCTAGAAATACCTGACTATTTGCCTTGCCACAAGCACCTGGGTGATATTTTTACAAAACTAGCAAAATGCTTTTATTAGTTAGAGTTCTTCAGAGAAATAGAATCTTATAATTTCTTATAAAATTCCTTGCTATATCTTTTTATATGTAATATTTGTATATTTTATATATAATTATAATATATAATGGGTTTCCTTGGTGGCTCAGATGGTAAAGAATCTGTCTGCAATGCAGGACATCCAGGTTTGATCCCTGGGTTGGGAAGATCCCCTGGAGAAAGGAATGGCTACCCACTCCAGTATTCTTGCCTGGTGAATTCCATGGACAGAGGATCCTGGTGAACTATAGTCCAGGGGGTCACAAAGATTTGGACAAGACTAAGTGAGACCAGTCCTGGGTGTTCATTGGAAGGACTGATGTTGAGGCTGAAACTCCAATACTTTGGCCACCTCATGTGAAGAGTTGACTCATTGGAAAAGACTCTGATGCTGGGAGGCAATGGGGGCAGGAGGAGAAGGGGACGACAGAGGATGAGATGGCTGGATGGCATCACCGACTCAATGCACATGAGTTTAGGTGAACTCTGGGAGTTGGTGATGGACAGGGAGGCTTGGTGTACTGCGGTTCATGGGGTCGCAAAGAGTTGGACACAACTGAGCGACTGAACTGAACTGAACTGAAGCGACTAGCACATATAATATATAATAAAATATAGAAGTATATTTTTATATATAGAAATTATATATACACACACACATATATATACATACCATATATATATATATGTATACATACACACATAGAGATTGATTTCTTATAAGGAATTGGGTCCCAGTTTCGAAGGCTGGGAAGTCCCAATATCTGTCACCTGCAGCTCAAGACCCATGATAACCCATGTATAGTTTCAGGACAAGTCTGAAGGCCTGAGGATCAAAAGAGCTGATGGTGTAAATTCTAGTTCAAAAGCTGCAGTACCCAAGACAAGACAGTGTTTCATTTTTGAGTTCAAAGGCCAGAAAAATCTGGTGTTCCAACTTGAAGCAGTCAGGCTGGAGGAGTCCCCTCTTGTTCAAGGGGACTCAGCCTTTTTGTTGTATTTAAGCCTTCAGCTAACTGAAGGAGAGCCACCCATCTATATTAGGGAGGCAATCTGCTTTATGTAGTCTACAAATTCAAATATTCATCACATCCAAAATCATCCTCATGACACACCCCAAATAATGTTTGACCAATCCAGGTACCCTGTGGCCCAGGCAAGTTGACAAATAAAATTAACCATCACACGCCTTTTCTCTTGCCAGCCTCTTAAGTGGATAGAGGCATGTATATCTCAGAGTGAGTGGCACAGGATGAAGTCTGCCCCTTTCCAACACCTGTAAGAACAGCTGCCCACTGTGGGGTACGACCTCTTGTGGCATGAATCAAAAGGACTTCCTGCTCCTAATGTGTGTGGGCAGATGCCCTTTCTATCTGCAGGAGTGAGGGCTCTGAGCCCCAACCCAATCTGGACTCGTGTCACTATGCATACAGTAGATCCCCTGGTCCCTGGCATGTGTTGGGTTTCTCTCTATGCCCTCTCCCCACCCCCCAGCTCCACTTGGCCTTCTTTGTTTCTGTGTTGATACGCTGCTGGAGAAAGCCAAAGACCTGGGCTGGCTGGACCCCAGCAGTTCATCATCTCTGCCTTTCTCTGGATCTTCACTATTACCCACTGTGCCTTTTGTCATTCCTTAGCAACTGACCCACTTACCCAGTCTTCTATTCAATAACTATTTTTGAGCATCTACTACTTGCCAGATACCATGATCTGTTAACAGGGATGTAGAAAAAAAAAAAAACAGAGGTGATCTCTGCTCTCAGGGAGCATACAGCCTGAGAGACTCCAAGAGGCAGGTGTCCTAAACCTGCCTAAATACCTCAGTCCTCTGTATTTGCAGGTGACTTCAGTGACAACCATGGGTTCACCCCGTTAGAAGCTCCTGGGTCTTTACTGTTGTTGGCACTCTCTCCAGCATTCCCTGTGCCCCCTGGATAGCTGAAGCTGATGCTGGCAGGCTCTTGGGTCACCTCTAGCCAATGGTGCTCCTGCTTCTCCTCTTCCTTTTTCTTACTGCTCCCTCCTACATTTCCTCCTGCTGAGATTTCAGCCTGTCCTCCCACATGCCCAATCCGGAACTCTGTTCATGGAGACCTCTCATTCTGAACCCAAGGTCACTAAGTCCTGTTTATTCTTCCTCCTAAAAAAAAAAAAGTCACCTTCTTTCTGTCCATCTTTATTAGCACTGCCTCATCATCTGCCCCCAGGCTCAACTCTTTCCCCCTCTAATCTAGCTTTCACACCGTTTCCAGAAAACAATTCAAATACATCTTATCATGTCCTACTCCTGATTCAAGTTTTTCAATGGCTTTTCACAAGCTGGAGCAGGGCTTTAGCACACTTTTTTTTTTTTTTCTTTTGGAAGAAGCATGCTGTTTTTCCTTCAAAATGTAATATGAAGCACTAAAAAGAAATGAGCTATCAAACCATAAAAAGATATGGAAGAAACTTAAATGCATATTACTAAGTAAAAGAAGCCAATATGAAAAGACTGCATACTATAGGATGTGCATACTACATGAAACTCTGGAAAATGCAAAGCTATGGAAAAAGTAAAAGGGTCAGTGGATGCCAGGAGTTAGAGGTCAGAAAAAAATAGGCAGAGCACAGAGGATTTTAAGGGCAGCGAACTACTTTGTATAATACTATGATGGCGAATATCTATTATGACATTTGTCCAAACCCACAGAATGTAAAACACCAAAGTTATACATATAAGTGTAGTCTTTGGGAGATAACAGTATGTCAATGTAATAATACATTTACGATATATATGAATAATACAGTCGGTATATAATAATAATACATTCATTACAGTAAGACTGTAATGAATGTACTACTTTGATGTGGGATGTTGATAGTGGGGGAAGCTGTGTGTATATGATGTAAGGGGAAATTTCTGTACTTTCTGCTCAGTTTTGCTGTGAACCTACTCCTGTTCTAAAAAACAAAGTCATTTACGACATACTACATTAAAATTTTTTAATTTAAAGTACTACATTTAAATTTACCTTTAAAATCTTATATTCATATTCACATTTAGAAAAGTAGAGCTACTTTGCTGAAGTGGTGGCAATGGAAGGAGGAGGGCAGGGAAATGTGTCTCCTGTCTGTACCTCATCTCTCAGATGTTCCCCGAGACCTTGGGGCTGAAGGACTTGGAGGAACCCCAGAGACCTGGAGGACTAGAGCTCAATGCCTTAGTGAGGCAAATGATGGCCTTCCTAATGAGGCCTAGCTTTCTTTCCAGGCTCAGCTCTTCCCCAATACCTTGCCTTCCCAATGTTCTACACAGACTCTAGTATTCCTCCATTATCTCCCACTCCATGGGTCTCCCTCCAGGCCGTTGCTCACATTGCTCTTTCTGTCTTTCATCCTTCCCCCCTTTTCTCTACTTGATGACCCCCTTCAAGTCTCAGCTTGAACAGCACCTCCCCTGTGGAGCTGCTCCAGATTCCCCAGGAGACCTTCTTCATGCTTGGTTCATCCTGTACCCTCTATTATGGCATCCGTCCAATGCACTGTCTGTTTTTGCATGCCTGACTCCAATTACACTATGAGCAATTTGAGAGCAGTTTTCATCTTGATAGCCTTGCTGTTTTCATCTTGATAACCTCTGTAGCTAGCATGATACCTGGTTTCCTGAATGTTTGCTGAAAATGAACGAGTGGAAGAATGAATGAATACATAAATTTTCCTCTTTCTCTCTCAGAAGATGATCCCACTTCCCACTAGACTGAGATGATGCTCAATCACTCTTTGGCGGCTTTTCTACATTCCCATCAATTTCTTTGATTTTGGGTCAGTGTATTTACAAACCAATCTAGCCACAGCAGCTCACAGCTGGGTCTCCACTTGACTCCCACCTCCTATTCTTTTGTTGACAGAGCTGTGTTCCTTTAGCTGTATCTTCAGTTCATCCTTGAGTTATTTCACCTTTCTGCTTCCATTTGCATATGCTCTTGGTTTAGCAAAAGGAAGCTTGGTAGGAAGAGAAATTCCCAGCCTGTCCTTCTCCAAAGTACTTCAGTAAAAGACATCTGTAATCCTATGATTGCTTGGAATATTTAATACTTAATTTTCAAAGCCTCAGTTCAACACATGTTATAACTGAGCTGATATCCCAAGTCTACAACAGTAAATCCAGCTCCACCTGGATTTGACAGCTGAGGTATGCAGAGCCTGAAAAATTATCTAAAGTTGGTGCATTATTCCTTCCTATGAATTTTTTGTCTCCTATGTTTTACAGAAGTAGGTAGCTCAGAAAAGTTCTCAAAGGATACTTATTCAAGCCTTGTTTACCTGTTTTTATTGAAGCCAGTCAATCCCATGAACTTTTCTTGTTTCCTCCTATTTTTTCATGCCATGTCTTATCACAAGTGTTCAAGCTCTTAGAAAAAAAACCCTAAAGCTCAAATCAGGACTTGCTCCTGAATCAGGTCTGTTTCAAAATTCACCAAAATACCTACAGCTCATACACAGTTTTAAAAAACTAGTCTGCCCCCTGGAGACTCACTTATATGTGGCACTTCATAGGTACCTGAAATTTTTATAGTCTTAAGGGCTTTTGGTTGAGTTTTCTAGGTACTTTTGATGAAATATTTTCCATTATAGATATTGATTCTATGAGACAATTGTCTAAGACTGTTCACTGTATTTCTCTTTTTTTTAAACTTTTTTTGTGTTGGGGTATAGCTGATTAACAATGTTGTGATCATTTCAGGTGAACAGCGAAGGGACTCAGGTATACATATACATGTATCCAATCTCCCCTAAACGCCCCTCTCATGCAGGCTGCCACATAACATGAAGCAGAGTTCCATGTGCTGTATGGTTATCCATTTTAAATATAGTAGTATGTGCATGTCCATCCCAAGCTCTCTAACTATCCCTTCCCCCCCATCCTTCCTGCCTCTGGCAACCATAAATTCATTCTCTAAGTCTGGATTGTTCACTACATTTCTTAATCCATATTTTCTTAAATTGCTATAGTCCTTAACTTCTTTGAGTAATAAGTAGTGAATAGCTATTTATCATTTGTTGCTGTTGTTGCTGTTATTGTTTAGTTGCTAAGTCATGTCTGTTAACCAGTCTCAAAAAAAGGTTAGAATATCCCTGGTAATGAATCTACAGGGTCTTTCTAATACAAGTAAACATTAACAAAATAAGAGCCATTAACTGAGCAAAAGTCAAATTGCCTTAGTCTTATAGTGAACAAAGACCACCTTCACTTCCCAAACCACATTATAATAATTTAAGGAGAATCAGAAAAACTCAGGCATCATTAGCCTTCAATATTTTTGCTATACTGTGAAAGGGGGCAGAATCAGTTGCCACTATCTTTTATTCATTCACTATCATTGCTTCATCCAGCCTCCACACTCACAAAATTCAAGAAACCTTCCTCCCAGTTCCTCCTACCAACCCACATTGCCTTTTTCATACTGTTCATGGGGTTCTCAAGGCAAGAATACTGAAGTGGTTTGCCATTCCCTTCTCCAGTGGACCACATTTTGTCAGAACTCTCTGCCATGACCCGTCCATCTTGGGTGGCCCTACACGGCATGGCTCATAGTTTCATTGAGCTAAACAAAGCTGTGGTCCATGTGATCAGTTTGGTTAGTTTACTGTCATTGTGGTTTTCATTCTGTCTGCCCGATGGATAAGGATAAGAGGCTTATGGAAGCTTCCTGTTGGGAGAAACTGATTGAGGGGGAAACTGGGTCTTGTTCTGATGGGCCGGGCCATGTTCAGTAAATCTATAATCCAGTTTTCTCTTGATGGGTGGGGCTGTGTTCCCCTCCTGTTGCTTGACCTGAGGTCAAACTATAGTGGAGGCAATGAAGATAATCTCCTCAGAAAAAAAGTTATGACCAACCTAGACAGCATATTAAAAAACAGAGACATTACTTCGCCAACAAAGGTCCATCTAGTCAAAGCTATGGTTTTTCCAGTAGTCATGTATGGATGTGAGAAGTGGACTATAAAGAAAGCTAAGCGCTGAAGAATTGATGCTTTTGAACTGTGGTGTTGGACAAAACTCTTGAGAGTCTCTTGGACTGCAAGGAGACCCAACCAGTCCATCCTAAAGAAAATCAGTCCTGAATGTTCATTGGAAGGACTGATGCTGAAGCTGAAACTCCAATACTTTGGCCACCTGATGTGAACAACCAACTCATTGGAAAAACCCCGATGCTGGGAAAGATTGAAGGCAGGAGGACAAGGAGACAATAGAGGACAAGATGGTTGGATGGCATCACCAATGCAATGGACATGAGTTTGAGTAGCCTCCGGGAGTTGGTGATGGACAGGGAAGCCTGGCGTGCTGCAGTCCATGGGGTTGCAAAGAGTTGGACATGACTGTGCTACTGAACTGAACTGAATGAAACCCACTTTGAATCTCACATCATCAGTCCCCCCGTGTTACTTACTCATCCCTAGTCAGTCCTTCTCATAGGAAAAGTTTAGCTCTGGTTCACCGTCACTCTCTCCCATATTAGTTTTGCCATACATTTTAGTGATTTCAGTGACCCCAAAGGTAATCAATCCTTCCCTACACCTTTGTCTTTCAGCTTCTTGACCTCTTCTGGTCTACTTATCTTGCATTCAGCACAACCTCAGTCACTCTTTCCCAAGGGACATGCTTTAGACTTTAACAAGGGCAGGACCCCCCATAATCTCAATTTCAAGAATTTTTCTTTCCAACTACCACTTTTTTTTTTCACTAAGAGATTTAGTTGTATTTTTATTACTCTTTATTTATTTTATTTAATTAATTTATTATTATTATTTTACTTTACAGTATTGTATTGGTTTTGCCATACAGTGACATGAATCTGCCACAGGTGTACATCTGTTCCCCATCCTGAACCCCCCTCCCACCTCCCTCCCCGTACCACTTTCTATTCTTCTGTTCTACTGTCTCTACGGATCTTACTCCAACAATCCCTTGGTCCTCTGGATGTACAATTCACTGACCCTTCCCACTTTTCACTGTCCTTCTGTCTCCTCCTTTTCCTGGCTTTAGTCCTCAATTTCCTACCTGCTCAGCTTCAACCCCAAAGTCCACCATTACAATCACCCCTTTGCATAAACCCTCAGCATCATTGCCTCTCTTTTTTATCTTATGCCCTTGTAAAACCCCACCTGGACTTGCATGGCTGAACACGACTGGAAGAAAAACACCCAACCATGGAGATGGTCTCTTCAAATTTATTAGCACAAATCTCAAGCAGATCCTTAATGCTGTCTAGCCACTCTGATGCATTACCTTGGTCCATTCACTCTTCTTTTTCTGCTGCTGCTGCTAAGTCACTTCAGTCGTGTCCGACTCTGTGCAACCCCATAGATGGCTGCCCACCAGGCTCCCCCGTCCCTGGGATTCTCCAGGCAAGAACACTGGAGTGGGTTTCCATTTCCTTTTCCAATGCATGAAAGTGAAAAGTGAAAGTGAAGTTGCTCAGACGTGTCCGACTTTGTGCGACCCCATGGACTGCAGCCCACCAGGCTCCTCTGTCCATGGGATTTTCCAGGCAAGAGTAGTGGAGTGGGTTGCCATTGCCTTCTCCGATTCCCTCTTCTACTCTCCTAGAAATTCTCTCTCTCCTCAAACTTTCAACACCACTCTTCCATCCTCGCTAATAGCTGATATGACCTTGCTTCTGATTTCACTGAGAATACAGAAGCAGTAGAAAACAACTTCTACAAGATACTGCTTCTGTCACCCTGTCAATCCACCTACCAGCCTCAAAGCCCATGTACTCTGCCTTCTTTCATGTTACTCTCCTCTTGTGTCTTCCAGAAGCCATTCCAGGTATTTTTTTCTCTAGTTATCTTAACCATTGTTTTCCCTTCTCAAATGAATTTCTCCATCAGCATATGCATGTGCTGTCATTTCTTCCATGTGTTAGGGCACCCCCTCTGACCACACCTACCTGTCCAGCTTCCATTCCATTTTCTGCTTCTCTTTATAGAAATAGTCATCAAAAAAGAAGCTGCCAGTCCTTTATAAGCTCTCTTGAACATATTCCAGTCATGTGTCAGTGAACCCCTCACTCCTTCAAAATGGATCTTTTCAAAGTCATTAGTGACTTGCATGTAGCTAAACTGAATGATCAATTCTTGACCCTCATCTTGCTTGACTCATGAGCAGCATTGACAGAGGTTGTCTCTATCCCCCTTGAAATGTTGGATTCTAGGATTCCCTATTCTCCTGGTTTTCCTCATTTGTTCTTTTGAAAACAAAAACAAAAACCCACTGCTTGTTTTCAATGTTCTTTGTTGGTTCTTCCTCATTTTCTCAACTTAATGGACTTCCCAGGTCACAGACCATGTTCTTCTGTTTTCTGTTCTATTTATACTCACTCCTTTAATGTTCTTATCCAGTGTCATGGCTTATACAATATATACATGTTGATGACTCCTACAGCATTCTACATCCAGCTCAGATCTCACTTCTAGACTCAAGATTCGTATATCCTTTTGCCTATATACATATATGTCTTTTCTTGGATGTCTAATAGGTATCTCAAACTTAATATGTCCCAAATCAATCAGCTCCCTCCTCTCCTAAGTCTCTCTTCCTTCATTCTTCCACATCTCACTTACTGGCAATTCCATCTTTTCTGTTGCTCAGGCAAAAAACCTTAGAGTCATCTTTGACTCTTCTCTTGCAACCGAAATAGAATCCAACAGAAGATCTGCCAGGCTCAACCTTCAGAACACAGCTCTCTGTATTCTGACTACCACCTCTCACTAAGTCCTCAGCTACCATCCTGGTCTAGACTCTCTTCAGTTACAGAAACAGTTCTGATGACGTTGAATTGCCTCAACAGCAAAGTGGCCTTTCCCTTATCTGGGGAGTGTCTAAAAGCTGTATGACGACCCAAGCCTCACATTCAGATTTTATAATTTCAGATTTATTCTTATGATGTTAAAATCGCCATCTCTTCTTAGTTGTCTTTAAATATTTATCTTGTCCCTAAAGCATTTAAGGTACATTAGAAAAGTATATGTGTGAATGTGTGTGTGTGTGTTAGTTGCTCAGTTGTGTCTGACTCTTTGTGACCCCACGGGCTGTAGCCCACCAAGCTCCTCAGTCCATGGAATTCTCCAGGCAAGAATAGTGGAGTATATAAAGACATTAAAATAGAAAAATATGAGAAAATTAGGGAAAGGGAAGATAAGGACAGAAAAAAAAATCATATGATGTCACAGGTGAATTGTGCATACACCCACATGCCATGAGGTTTTGTACCCTTGCTAGAAAGGGAATAATAACAGAGGAGTCTCTTCCTCTAAGATGTGCTTTAATATCAGATCTCTTTTTGCTTAACAGGCCCCCAGAAGACATTATGATCACAGTAGCCCCTTGGGCCTGAGTGGCAGAGGGCTGTGTGGGGCAGGAAAGGAGAAGGGTTGTATGCTCAGAAGAAGTGAGGCAACGTTGGTCAGGAGGACCCTTCTCTCCCAAGACTGGGTCCTGACCTACACCCCAATCATTCCCTGGTATTCCCTCCAATCTCCCACCTCCCAGCTCACCCCTACGTGTTACCCTGAGTACTTACCAAGACCCAAGCAAGAAACTCTGAGTCCTGATTTTCCAAGATTCCTAAAATAAAAATAAAGCAACACATGGTCATCGTTTCCTCGGGTAGAATTTTATCTGTGAGTATTAAATCTCACTTAAAATTTTTTTAATTGAAATATAGTTGATTAACAGCATTGTGTTAGTTTCAGGTATATAAACTTAACCTTTTATGACACTGTTCTTGACTAGAGCCGTGGTGGGGGCAGAGCTCCAGATGCAGGCCTGTGGTTTGGGCAAGAGTCTCTTTCATCCCTATTTGGGTGCTTTAAAGTCCAAAATGTCCTTAGGCTCAGCACAACAACAAAGGGTCCCCACAAAACACAGCTTTTCAGCCCTATTGGTCTTCTTTATCAGTTTTCTTACAAATGTAATATCTCTCTTCTTGAGGGCAAGATTTGTAGATTACTTACCCGTCAGTCATTCTTCATTCATCAATCGATTCTGGCCCATGGTGGACCCTTAATAAACATTTGTTGGCTGAGTAACAGATGAACTGACCTTTAAAGCAAAGTATTACTACAGATGGATAGGGAATATTAAAAGAACAAATACAAAATAATCCTTTAGGCTATTTAAACTAAATTAGATTACTTTTATTAAAAAACTACACAAAATTCCTACAAAAAGGTCAGACAATCCTTAAATGATTCTTCCTTTCCTCAACATTTTTGCTTTTCATCCTTAAAAGTTGATCCAGGGAGAGGAAATATATTTTCATTCTTTAAGTAGAAAAAGAACTAGGTGCTCTAATCTTAACTGTAAGGTATTTGTGGAGACCCAGACCCAACCCATCTTCCTGTCATCTGCCTAATGCCATCAGAGAGGAAATCGAATTCTCAGAGAAAGGATATCTCATAGAAGTTTGTAGGGATCCAATGTGAAGAGATGAAGCTGACGTTATTGAAACACGGTAGAAAAGTGTATTCCTTACTTTCTGATCAGATGCTTTTATGAAAATATAGCTTTTCTCCCTGCTTCTATCCAAACAAAACAGAACCAACTTTTCTAAAAAGTTTTCTACAGCTCAGTTCTTCCAAATTCTCTCTTGATTATCCTACAGTTTGATTTCTTTAGAGCTAGTAATCAGTGCTCTTATTTTTGCATCTATTTCTTTTCCTTGCTTGCTACTGTCTATAAAATTCCACCTAAGCAACACAGTTCCTTTCCTAGCCTGGTTCAAAGGACATTACACTGAGAGGAGTTGAAAGATCCAGATTTTTGTGACTTTGTTGCAACCAGCTAGGTGACCTTGGAGATATCACTTCCTCCTTGGACTTCCTTGGAGATATCACTTCCTTTCTAACCCTAATTTCTTCATAGTAAAATGGGGTAGCAATGTCTATGCCATTCTTCCAGCATCGCTGTTGTGGGACTGGAACATGATAATGTATGCTAATGTGTTCACAGTAAACAAATTCAAAAGCATAATTATTTTTGGTGCTTCCTGACTCTTCTAATGCTGTCACAGACATAGTGCTAAATTTCCCATATGAATTGGATATGTCTACCTGGCAGGAAACTATTGCATAAAGGTGTGTGTGAAAAATATTTTGAACTGCTAAGTAGGAGAAAAATACTTGGACCTCTCCCATGAAATTAATTTGCGTAAGGAATTGTTCTTTTAGTAGTTTCTCAGAAAACCACAGGATGTACAGCCAGAAGATTTGCTTTGTGGTCTAAAAGTCTACTGATTTTAAAGGGTAGGAATATAGAGTGAAAGCTATATAGTGGGGAGTATAAAAAAAGACTTACACCAGAGCAAAAAAATCAAAGAAAATATATAAGTGAATAACAGTCTTCCAGGTAGAGATATTTGACATTGATGAATTACTGATTTATTGACAGATTACCATGTTCAAAGCAATGTGTAAGGTCATAAAGATACAGAGAGGAACAAGGCACAGTTCTCTACCCTTAAGGTGTTCTCTATCCTTTTCTGAGGGACGCAGAAGAGCAACCGTGTAATCACTGTAGAGTGGGGGATGTTCTCCCATGGAGGTTCTTGACAGCACATGGAGGAGCTGTCTCAGGCTTGCACTTGCATAACTATGTGGGTGTCATGGGGGAAGAGATCCAGGTAAGAAATTTCATGTAATTTTAATATCTTTCAGTGACTTAGAGCACAATAGGGAACAGGAACTTGGTGCAGAAAATTATGCAGAGGAAGAAATTTTTCTAACAAACTGAAAAAGGGCGAGATTATGACACTGGGCACTTACTGAGCAGCATCTCAGCACCCAAGGTAGGGAGACCTGCTCTAAGTTCCCTTATGCCAGTGATTTAGGGAGACAGTGATCACTCTGTTATGGGTTTGCAGGGCCAAACTTGAGAAACTTGGGAACTGCCGGCCAATACAAACTGCAAAGTAGCAAGTACTCAACCTGGCCCATGTTATTGCCACTGCTGTTTGAACACCCAGGCCAGCTTTTCTGGAATGAAAGCCTTAGAAGATTTTTCAATTACAGACAATTATTTATACAGTGGTGATAGGTCTCACATTGAGCCTTGGTGTTTTTATTTAACTTTTTCACAGATTATTATTTTTTTCTCTGTAAGTGGAAGGATTGGGCTTCGCTGTTGGCTCAGTGGTAAAGAATCTGCCTACCAATGCAGGAGACACAGGTTTGATCCCAGGGTTGGAAAGATCCCTGGAGAAGGAAATGACAACCCACTCCTGTATTCTTGCCTGGGAAATCCCACAGTCAGAGGAGTCTGGCAGGCTACAGTTCATGGAATCACAAAAAAGTCAGACACAATGTAACAACTAAATAACAAGAACAAATGGAATGATTACCAAATTCAGTTAGCTGTTTTTTTAAAGTGAGAGGTATTTTCTGTGCATAAGCCATACCTGGTCTCTAAGTCCATTGCCCTTACTCTTTGCAGGGATAAGTTTCATTGTGAGGCTCCTACCCAGTAAAGCACTCTGGCCGCTCACTTAGCAGATGGAGAAGATAGGAGGAAATAACTTCCTCCAGTTCATGTGGATTTCCAACACAATTTCCGTGATTCCAAATGGCATATCTCCATCCAGCCCACGTTCCTGTCTGCACAATACTAAGCGGAGGTGGGGTGATTATTTAGCCACTTTGATCCGTTTAAGCTCTGCTGGGTAATGGAAGCCCAAATACTTGACACATTTGATCTAATGAGTCCAAAATACATCATCCAAAAGCTTGTTTGTGTGGCTCGAGCACCAAATAATGGCCAACTTTACACATCACACTGGGCTGGGACAGGTGTCCTGGAACCTCCTCTGTCCAACTCAATGGAATTTTCATGCTCACTTCATGACCTTGTGTGACACTGTGCATTGAAACAGCTTAATGTGATGGCATTTTGTCTCTTAGTTCCTCAGCATTAGCACAGGTGAGGCTACCAAAAATTCTGGAAGCACATCAAATGTCCAAATAGATAGAATTTCTTTTCCATTTAATTCAAGGCAGTTGCACTGCACTAGCTTCCCTATTTTATCTGTGTCAGACATACCAGAAGAAAGTCTCACTGTGTTCATTTTTAGTATGTGCTCCCGTTCAACTCAAAATAAAAGCTCCTCTTTCCCAAGTGAACCTGGGCTGCTCAGCTGCTAATATTAGAAATGAATGACATCAATATGGGGGCACGGTACACTTAGCTTTGTCAGTCAAATTTTGGAAATCCTAAACCTTAAGTCAAAGCTTTGGGAAAGTTACTGGAGAAGGGATATAGCTTCTTGAGAAGCCAAAGGTTGCATTTCTTCTTTCTAAAGACAGAATTGTCCTCTCGGTGGCTGAACTTGTTTTAAGACAATGGTTAGTCCCATGACAGATACATTAAATATAATTTCTAGTGTTGTTTTCTGGAGCATCCATCATGCACTTTTTATTTTAAGACAATAATAGAATTGTAAGAACTGAAATCAAATGTCACGTAGGCACAGTATCAAATACCATTTGATGTTTACAGGTCCTTTACAAATCAAAGATGCTAAAAGCAGAAGATTAGCAGCCTAAATGTGTTGTTTTAAAGTCCTTGCTTCCTCATACGTGTATCTTAGACACTATTTACAGTAAAGTGCTTGGAAGAAAGGAACAGTTGGCTAAAATAGGTACCTTGCATTTGACCAAGAAAGATGCATGTTGCACAGGAGAAAAATCCCTTATTTAGAGGCTGACACAACAGAGACAAACTGAAGGCACATGTAAAGGGCTCCAGTGGCCTTGTCAAACTGGCAGAAACAAATTTGGTTTGACCTGGTTTTCACAGGCTCAGATCATTACATCATCTGCTGTTTTAGTCTAGCTGAACATCTTTCTGATCCTTCTAAACCACATTCTGCTGTGTGGGGGGCCTTACCTGGAAGCTACTAGTCAAACGTGGGGTGTGAAATGGAAAAAAAAAAGAAATGTACAGTTAACCTGTTTTGAAAAATACAGAGCAGAAGGTATGTTCATTTGTCAGCCAGCTTGTTTTTATAGTTGTATGAGAACATACATTTTTACAGCCATGAAGGTGACTACAAATGGTGATAACGTTTTCTTATGAGGGTACCGTTCATCACTGTTGACAGTGATTAATGATTCATTTGGAAACCAGCAGGCATATAAATGATTTAGCCATGCATTTTGATGACAGACATTGATAAGTAGCACAAGGAAACTTTGTTTCATTCCTTCCTTTATCTAAGTAGAGGCAAAGTAGAATGGGATTCTTTCAAATTCTTTGGTTTAAAGGTTCAAGCCATTTATCTGTTGTAAATTCCAACTAGATTCTTATTCATTTTCTTTGGACATATAAAAAATCACCTGTTGATCTGTGCACTCTAAAAAAGTCTGCAGAAGTATAGCAAAAAGAGATTTCCCTATAGTTAATTAATCAGTTTAATAGAACTGTGTATGACATTGGGCAGGTTACTTAAACTTTTCAAGCTTCTTTCCTCATTCATAAATGGGGATATTAATAGCTCCCTGCTTTTTCTTTCTTTAGGAGATTGAGAAAATATAAATGCAGCACCATTCACAGGAAACTTAAGTGTTCAAAAAATGATATTTACTTTCTTTCTTTCTTATTTTCTAGGAAAAGTGGCATCTCAAACACTGACGCTGGTGGGGTTCCGATTCAGGACTAAAGCTGTTAGAAGGTTGCTTCTGTGGCTTTCAAGACCTATTTCTGTGACCATATCCTCTTACTTCATGGATTTGTGCTTAGACATTGCAAACATCCTAAATCTATTATATGTGAATTGTGAGTCATTTTGCTAGGACCTTTAAGACAGTGGGAAACAGGGGCTAAAGATAGATAATGGAGGTGAAGGAGAAGGTGGTATTCTGTTGGGAAAGGCAGTTTGGAGAATTCATGTGGGTCTGAGAAATTTAGAACCTTTCTTCTGTGACCGCCAGGAGGAGGGACATGGAGTTGGAACACAAGGTTGTGCCCAAGAGCAGAACTTGGATGATCTGCACGGTGGAGATGGTGATAGGGGTTGCGAAAGGCTCATCAAAGTCTACTTATCACTTAAATAAAAGTTGCTCACTGCTTTTTCTGTCCCAAGGATCTAAGGCATCAGAATAGCTGGAAATAATTCAGTCTGAAGTCAAGAGAATCTAGAACCTTTTTATCTAAGGGCATATCATTTGGGGTTCATGAACATGCATGAGAAAAATACATTTTTATTTTTCACCAACTTCTAACTGAAATTTAGCTCCTCCTTCAAGTATAAATGTTGGCAAGAAACCACAGAAGTACCCACATTAACTGTTACTTTGCCATCAAAAGAAATTACAGGTATTTTTCTACCACATCACAGTTACCTCAGAGATTTAAAAAAATAATTTTCACTGGCTATTTATACCTATCACCTTTTGGAAATTTGGCACTCAGCCTACTCCTAGAGCTTGTTATTTAATATATTGAGAAAGAAGTGAATGTCTTATTAGGTCACAAATTTGGATTTTAAATATTTTGAACTGTTTATCTAGTTAATCAGATTCTTGTATATTTTATGTTATGTGTTTAAAAGCACTTTTTCTAAGGAGTCCGTAAACTTCACCAGACTGCCAGAGGGGTCCATACATCAAGCATCTTGAACGTAGCTAAAAGAAATATGTCGTTTTAAAAATGCCTCTTCGTGCATCCATCTGCCACAAAGCAACATGGGTTTACAAGCATCTTTTTCAAACCATGAGGGTAGGCAATCCTGAACAGTTTTGAAAGTGAAATATGCCATACCCTATAGCTACTCTTTAAAATGTGTATAATAAAGTTGATAGTGTTGGTGTTTAGTATTCCTTTGTTTAATTTTAGTAAGTTACAAAAAATTTTTAGGCCCTTGCTGAATTTACTTTCAATTCAGGCTTGCTGCTTGAATTACCTCTACTGCTGCTGCTACTGTTAAGTCGCTTCAGTCGTGTCTGACTCTGTGTGACCCCACAGACGGCAGCCCACCAGGCTCCCCCGTCCCTGGGATTCTCCCGGCAAGAACACTGGAGTGGGTTGCCATTTCCTTCTCCAATGCATGAAAGTGAAAAGTGAAAGGGAAGTCGCTCAGTCGTGTCTGACTCCTAGCGACCCTATGGACCACAGCCTACCAGGCTCCTCCATCCATGGGATTTTCCAGGCAAGAGTACTGGAGTGGGGTCTTGACCCTAAGGTCTCCCATTACAGGGCTCTTCAAGAGCCTCATCCATCCGTCTATAGCTGGAGTCTGCTGGGCTTACCCACTAGGGCAGAGGAGACAGAAGAGGATTTGCCATCCCCAGGGCTCTGGGGTTTCAGCCTCATGCATGGTATTTCTTTTGTAACAATTTACTTTAGTGTGATTCATTCATTCAATCATTTCACATTTCATTCCGTATTATATTTGTGTTTGTTTTAACATAAAATAATGTTTCCTTACTAATTCTTCAAGTAAGTTTGTTGTCTCAGAGATGTGCCATGTTGGTTCCAAAGCTTTACCAGGTGCCCCTTGGCACCTTCTGCTGCCCCAGTTTGAGAGACTTGGTTATAAACTATTATCAGCCATTTATACCTTAGTGTGAAGAAGTTTCAGACTTTTTCTTATGTCAGCTTGGAGGATTAGATGAAACAGTCAAGAAATAAAGCGCTCAAGTTCTGAAAGAATTGGAAGAGGGAATAAAAGTAGGGTGGCAGGGCTTGTCAGGTGGTGCTAGTGCTAAAGAACCTGTCTGCCAATGCAGAAGACTTAAGTGCTGCAGGTTCAATCCTTGTGTTGGGAAGATCCCCTGGAGGGGGGCATGGCAACCCACTCCAGTATTCTCTCCTGGAGAATCCCATGGACAGGGGAGCCTAGAGGGCTACGTCTATAGGGTTGCAAAGAATCAGACACGACTGAAGTGACTTAGCACGCACACATGGCAGGAAGATGAAGGAATCGGCCCCACAGGAGAAAATAAACTTTGCCACCTTCTAAATTTTGTCCAATATCACATCTCTCTTAACAACCAAATGATCACACTTTCTTGTGTGAATATCACACATATACTTGCATTTTCAACACTAAGAAGAAAGAATCGAAAGCTTTCAAAGTTTTCTTCACCCTGGGGTGATGATTTGTTTTCAAAGAAGTTCCACAAGATGAAGCAAAGGTAAAGCCTTCTGTATCATCCACTTTGTAATGAGATTTGTGTTAGTTTCCACTGTAATGAGCTGTGTAGTTTTCAAAGGCAAAATAAACAAAAAAGCATCTAAGACAGATTTCATGCTCCAAATCTTCCCAATTCCATTTCTTACTTTCCCTTTAGAAAGTAAAAGCAGCCACGTGACTGAGACTGAGGCATGAGCTTGAGGGTGGGGTGATATTTAAATATGCACTTAATCAAAAGCAAATGCTTCCAGTCATCATGCATTCGTTTGCCATTCACTTTCTTTGACAGAGGAAGGTAAAACTAATGCCTGTTTTCTCTGTGGGCTCAGTCCTCTACATCTGCTTTCAGAGTGCCATACATCATGGTGCATGTTGTTTTTGGGTGTTAGTTGCTCAGTCGTGTCTGACTCTTTGCAACCCCATGGACTGTAGCCCACCAGGATCCTCTGTCCATGGGATTTTCCAGGCAAGAATACTAGAATGGGTTGGCATTCCCTTCTCCAGGGGCTCTTCCAGATCCAGAGATGGAACCCAGTTTTCCTGCACTGCAGGCAGATTCTTTACTGACTGAGCCACCAGGGAAGTCCATATTATATGTAATATGATTTTCTCCTTCCTGGAAGGAAGGTTGTTTCTCCTTCCAGACTGAGATCTGTGAGGGCAGGAACTGTGTCTAAAGTACCTGCTTATTCCCAACATAGAGCAAAGTCCTGGGCACATAGCAGGTGTTTGATAATGCTGACAGGGATGCTCTTATACTATTCTTTTGCTGTGGATAAAGACTGTTGTCACTCACTTGTTTCACTCTTGTTGGCTAGGGAGACTCTGTGGTTTACTGCCAACTCATGCCTCTGCCAAAGACTCCTGGACAAAAGAGTCCAAAATGCAGTACTTGGGTGCAATCTCAAAAACAATGGAATGATCTCTGTTCATTTCCAAGGCAAACCATTCAATATCACAGTAATCCAAGTCTATGCCCTGACCAGTAATGCTGAAGAAGCTGAAGTTGAATGGTTCTATGAAGACCTACAAGACCTTCTAGAATTAACACTCAAAAAAAAAAAAAAAAAAAAAAAGATGTGCTTTTCATTATAGGGGACTTGAATGTAAAAATAGTAAGTCAAGAAATACCTGGAATAACAGGCAAATTTGGCCTTTGAATACAAAACAAAGCAGGTCAAAGGATAACAGAGCTTTGCCAAGAGAATGCACTGGTCATAGCAAACACCTTCTTCCAACAACACAAGAGAAGACTACACAGGGACATTACCAGATGGTCAACACCAAAATCAGACTGATTATATTCTTTGCAGCCAAATATGGAGAAGCTCTATATAGTCACCAAAAACAAGACCAGGAACTGACTGTGGCTCAGATCATGAACTCCTTATTGCCAAATTCAGACTTAAAGAAAGTAGGGAAAACCACTAGATCATTCAAGTATGACCTAAATCAAATACCTTATGATTATACAGTGGAAATGACAAATAGATTCAAAGGATCTGATAGACAGAGTGCCTGAAGAACTATGCACAGAGGTTCATGACACTGTACAGGAGACAGTGATCAAGACCATTCCCAAGAAAAAGAAAAGCAAAAAGGCAAAATGGTTGTCCGAGGAGGCTTTAAAAATAGCTGAAAAAAGAAGAGAAGCTAAAGGCACAGGAGAAAAGGAAAGATATACATCCATTTGAATGCAGAGTTCCAAAGGATAGCAAGAAGAGATAAGAAAGCCTTCCTCAGCGATCAATGCAAAGAAATAGAGGAAAACAACAGAATGGGAAAGACTAGAGATCTCTTCAAGAAAATTAGAGATACCAAGGGAACATTTCATGCAAAGATGGGCACAATAAAGGACAGAAATGGTAGGGACCTAACAGAAACAGAAGATATTAAGAAGAGGTAGCAAGAATACACTGAATAACTATACAAAAAAGATCTTCACACCCCAGATAATCACGATAGTGTGCTCACTCACCTAGAGCCAGACATCCTGGAATGTGAAGTCAAGTGGGCCTTAGGAAGCATCACTGTGAACAAAGCTAGTGGAGGTGATGGAATTCCAACTGAGCTATTTCAAATAGTAAACGATGATGCTGTGAAAGTGCTGCACTCGTAAGACCAGAAACTATAAAACTCCTAGAGGAGAACATAGGCAAAACACTCTCTGACATACATCACAGCAGGATCCTCTATGACCCACCTCCCAGAATATTGGAAATAAAAGCAAAAATAAACAAATGGGACCTAATTAAACTTAAAAGCTTCTGCACAACAAAGGAAACTATAAGCAAGGTGAAAAGACAGCCTTCAGAATGGGAGAAAATAATAGCAAATGAAGCAACTGACAAACAACTAATCTCAAAAATATATAAGCAACTTCTACAGCTCAATTCCAGAAAAATAAATGACCCAATCAAAAAATGGGCCAAAGAACTAAATAAACATTTCTCCAAAGAAGACATACAGATGGCTAACAAACACATGAAAAGATGCTCAACATCACTCATTATCAGACAAATGCAAATCAAAACCACTATGAGGTACCATTTCACGCCAGTCAGAATGGCTGTGATCCAAAAGTCTACAAGCAATAAATGCTGGAGAGGGTGTGGAGAAAAGGGAACCCTCTTACACTGTTGGTGGGAATGCAAACTAGTACAGCCACTATGGAGAACAGTGTGGAGATTCCTTAAAAAACTGGAAATAGAACTGCCTTATGATCCAGCAATCCCACTGCTGGGCATACACACTGAGTAAACCAGAATTGAAAGAGACACGTGTACCCCAATGTTCATCGCAGCACTGTTTATAATAGCCAGGACATGGAAGCAACCTAGATGTCCATCAGCAGACGAATGGATAAGAAAGCTGTGGTACATATACACAATGGAGTATTACTCAGCCATTAAGAAGAATACATTTGAATCAGTTCTAATGAGGTGGATGAAATACAGAGTGAAGTAAGCCAGAAAGAAAAACACCAATACAGTATACTAACGCATATATATGGAATTTAAAAAGATGGTAACAATAACCTTGTGTACGAGACAGCAAAAGAGACACTGATGTATAGAACAGTCTTTTGGACTCTGTGGGAGAGGGAGAGGGTGGGATGATTTGGGAGAATGGCATTGAAATACGTATAATGTCATATATGGAACGAGTCGCCAGTCCAGGTTTGATGCACGATACTGGATGCTTGGGGCTGGTGCACTGGGATGACCCAGAGGGATGGTATGGGGAGGGAAGAGGGAGGAGGGTTCAGGATGGGGAACACATGTATACCTGTGGCAGATTCATTTCGATATTTGGCAAAACCAATACAATATTGTAAAGTTTAAAAATAAAATAAAATTAAAAAAAGAAAAAGTGCTGCACTCAATATACCAGCAAATCTGGAAAACTCAGCAGTGGCCACAGGACTGGAAAAAGTCAGTTTTCATTCCAATCCCAAAGAAGGGCAATGCCAAAGAATGTTCAGACTACCACACAGTTGCACTCATCTCACACGCTAGTAAAGTAATGCTCAAAATTCTCCAAGCCAGGCTTCAACAGTACATTAACTGTGAACTTCCAGATGTTCAAGCTGGATTTAGAAAAGGCAGAGGAACCAGAGATCAAATTGCCAACATCCGTTGGATCATTAAAAAAGCAAGAGAGTTCCAGAAAAACATCTATTTCTGCTTTATTGACTGTGCCAAAGCCTTCGACTGTATGGATCACAACAAACTGTGGAAAATTCTTCAAGAGATGGGAATACCAGACCACCTGACCTGCCTCCTGAGAAACCTGCATGCAGGTCAGGAAGCAACAGTTAGAACTGGACGTGGTAACAACAGACTGGTTCCAAATCAGGAAAGGAGTACATCAAGGCTGTATGTTGTCACCCTGCTTATTTAATTTATATGCAGAGTACACCATGCAAAATGCTGGGCTGGATGAAGCACAAGCTGGAATCAAGATTGCCAGGAGAAATATCAATAACCTCACATATACAGATGACACCACCCTTATGGCAGAAAGCAAAGAACTAAAGAGCCTCTTGATGAAAGTGAAAGAGGAGAGTGAAAAAGTTGGCTTAAAACTCAACATTCAGAAAACTAAGATCATGGCATCCGATCCCATCACTTCATGGCAAATAGATGGGGAAACAGTGGAAACAGTGATGACTTTATTTTTGGGGGCTCCAAAATCACTGTAGATGATGACTGCAGCCATGAAATTAAAGACCCTTGCTCCTTGGAAAAAAAGCTGTGACTAACCTAGACAGCATATTAAAAAGCAGAGACATTACTTCGCCAAAACATGTCCATTTAGTCAAAGCTATGGTTTTTCCAGTAGTCACGTATGGATGTGAGAGTAGGAATATAAAGAAAGCTGAGCATCAAAGAATTGATGCTGTTGAACTGTGGTGTTGGAGAAGACTCTTGAGAGTCCCTTGGACTGCAAGGAGATCAAACCAGTCCATCCTAAAGGAAACCAGTCCTGAGTGTTCATTGGAAGGACTGATGCTGAAGTTGAGGTGCCAATACTTTGGCCACCTGTTGGGAAGAACCAAATCATTTGGAAAGACCTTGATGCTGGGAAAGATTGAAGGCATGAGGAGAAGGCAACAACAGAGGATGAGATTGTTGGATGGCATCACTGACGCAATGGACATGAGTTTGAGTAGGCTCTGGGAGTTGGTGAGGGACAGGGAAGCGTGCCGTGCTGCAGCCCTGGGGTCACAGAGAGTCGGACATGACTGAGCAACTGAACTGAACTGAACTTAAATAACTCTGGAAAAGAATCTTTTGACTGGATATTGTAAGGCTAAGAACAAAAAGAACTGAACACAAACACTATTATCTAGTTGCCAATTTTTTTTCTTACAGGGGTATGAGTTAGTAATTTTGAAACTAAGGTTGAATACTAATGTTGACAAATAAGAAATGCAGTGAGTGAACACTAGACCCAGAAATTAAACAAAAACAAAACAAAATTGAGGGCCCCTTGAAGCCAACATCCCTTTATCATTTCATTTCATTTTTTATATAAACAGTCTCACATTGACAGAACATTGTGTTTGTTTCTTCTTTCCTTTTTGTTTTTCTAATTTGGCAGATGTTTACTCAGCAGCTACTAAGATGCATCCAGAGCTTGTAACTGATTTTGATGTTAATGAACGCCCCTTCTCTCCAGCAGAATAATACATCAAACTGATCTGTGAGATCAGTGAGATCTGAATGCAGTGAGAACTGAATGCTGTTGGCCTGTGACTTTATTTGGAGCCCTATTATAAACGACTAATGATTGGTCAGGTTAGAGTGCTGAATTTAGTTTATTTTCATTCTTCAGCCTCTACATCGGTCTTTTTAATTGGTCTTTACATTGGTCTTTTTACCTGATATTTTAGTTTGCGATGTCTCAAAAGTAGGGAAATTGCATCTCGTTCTGTGGTGACGATGAAGTGGTGCTCACTGGAGGGCAGAAAACCGCATCTTCTCATGGTGACTAGGAGAATACACACCCACAGCCACAAGAACAGCTCTCCTAGATACAGAGCTCTCTCTACGCCAATCCTTTCTGATTGTATTTGACACAAAGGGAAAGCTCTTCTGATAGACTCATGAAAGGGAGGAAGGGAGAGAAGACCACCCCTTTTATGAAACAGCAAGGCATTGGAGGCATTGGAAGAATATATTCTTCAGGACCCTAAGATCTTTTGAAATTCTTTTGAAGTTTGAAAATGAAATCAAATTTCTCTCTTTGGGCTTGGGTAAATTTTTATTAAAATATACAATTTAAAAAATTGACTCTAGGCATTTTAAAATAATTACCACAGGGCAACTATAAAATCCTGTGAAATAACCTTGCTTTATGCTTTTGTGAATCAGTCCATTGTAAGAAATTAGTTAATTTCAGTTGGTTAAAATCAGTAGTGGTACTTCATTCAAGTTGACTGACTTCACTAGTTCTAAGCAAGATTTAGATGGCAAGAATTTGTAGGATAGAGCCCAATATTGATGGCAGAATAGCGGGCGACCCGACAATTCTTGGATGTGGCCCCAAAGAAGTCAATTTCCAACTCTAGTGTCATCATTATATCATGAGAAAGAAAACCATGGCAGGAAATAGATGCTTTCCATATAGTTGCAGCCAAATAGCTGGTTATTTTAATAAAAACTCTGATGAAGCCTAATTTTTGACAGCATGATGCCAAAGTGGATGATTCAGTAAAAGTTTTGAATCCATTTTGAATCTACTAGGCTGTTTAACAAGGCAATGGCACCCCACTCCGGTACTCTTGCCTGAAAAATCCTTTGGACGGAGGAGCCTCGTAGGCTGCAGTCCATGAGGTCACTAAGAGTCGGACACGACTGAGCGACTTCACTTTCAGTTTTCACTTTCATGCATTGGAGAAGGACATGGCAACCCACTCCAGTGTTCTTGCCTGGAGAATCCCAGGGACAGAGGAGCCTGGTAGGAGGCCGTCTATGGGGTCGCACAGAGTTGGACACGACTGAAGCGACTTAGCAGCAGCAGCAACAACATATCTTTGACTTTTAAAATGGAGAAGTACAGGCAATCACAACCTATTTTTTGTTTGTTCTTCACTTATTGAGTAAACATAAGCATACTTTATTTCCCTGTGGCTGAACCCAGCTTTTTGATAATAGCAACAATTTATAGAGCACCTACCATATGCCAGCCTCATTCTAGGTGCTTTTACACACAATTCATGTATATAAAAGTATGCGGTCTTTCCAAGTAAACACTCCTGTGCCCATTTTATCCATGAGGAAGTGGAAGCTGAGAGAGGTTAAGGGTCACACACACATAGCATGCATAACAGAGTCAGGAGCAGAGCTCGGCTGTTGGTCTGTGTTGCTTCCCCTGTTCCACTCTGCCTTCAGGGGGTCTGCCTATCGGAAATGACCCAACTGTTAGCAATTCCCTAGAGAGACAGGCAGTGATGGGGTCCCTGCCTGGGGCAGGCCATTTTGGGAGGCCTAGAGAAAAAAGAAAATGAGTTTCTGCAACTCTTTTGCTAGGCATCCACACCCCCTCCTGACACCTCCTTATCTGCTTTAGGCCCCCCAGCCTCCCACCCCTGACTGAAGCTTTCCACAGTTTCTGTGATTGATGCCACAGCGGTGGTGGGAGTTGGTGAACTGCCACTCATCTCACTCCTCTGCCAATCAGCCTTCAGACTGAAACAACAGGAGAGGAAAATAGGCAAAAAAAAAAAAAAAAGTGTACCACTCCTACTGGTTAAACATTCAACAGAACTGATTTCATCCTGTTCTTCGCTTTTTTGAAAAGAGAAAAAAATGAAGTCACTAGCATGCTTTGCTGATTGGAGATGGGATGACCAATGGGACCAAAACAGACCACTTCACAACTTGTGGGGTGCGGAATTAAGGGCATGGAAAGGGGAATGAGAAAAGTTGTGAAAGGCTGAGGTAGCCTTGCCTGAAAAAGAAGGTTGGATGAAGAATGATTTTTAGTACAAGGCATCCAATGAACACTTCGGAGCTACCGTGGGGTCTAAGGCCATAACTTTGAATAATTCACACTTCACAGCTGATGTTATTCATACACTCAGGACGTGTTTATTGAGCACCTACTGTTAAGGCAGTTTCCAGGTTCCAGGGCTGGGACAGTGAACAAAACAAATCAAATTCTTGACCTCATGAGGCTTACATTTTAGTGGAGTGGCCAAATAAACAAGTAGGCACAGTAATAAGTTCAGTGACTGAGAGGGCTTTGCAAACACAGATGCAAAAGGCAAGGTGGTCAGGGGCAGCCTCTCGGAGGAGGTGACACCCGAACAGGGGCACACAAGATAAAAATGAGTTATGTCAGCCCCCAAGAAGGCCTTGGGGAAGAGAGGAGCCAGATAGAGAGATAAGCAAGGCCTCGAGGTGGGACAAGCCTGAGGAGCAGAAGGAGGCGGATGTGGCGGAGGTCAGTGTGTGAGGTGGGAGCAGTTCAAGATGAGGTTAGAGAAAGAGTCGGTAGCCAGGACTTACAAGGCTGCTGGCAACCAGCTTAACTCTCTATCCAGGCAGAGAAGACAGAAAAGGTCCCCAAGTTGCTATGGACTATATACTAAGAACTAATTTATTTAAACAGAGCTGTAAACAGAGAGGAGATGAATCTTTGCTGGAGAAGTTTTAGAAGAGAACTAAGACTTTGTGGATCAGATTAAGGAAGCTTCCTTTGGGGCCAGGTCCTGCCTTCCTAGATGGGTTATGGTTGTGGTATTGGGACCTAGGGTTACACAACTCTGGGGCCCCATTGTATTCTTACGTGAATAACCTCCCTTTCCCAACTGTATGGCTCAGCGGTCCTGTCTCAGGCTGAGTCCCCTTTCTGTACCTTTTCTTTATCCTCTCTTGCCCCTTCTAGTCTCAAGTATCACCAGTTCTCAGGCTCTGTCTCTTTTCCCTTTATGAACTTCTCTCTCAGGAAAGGCAGAACAACTTATTCTCACTAAGGTGTAAATGACTGACACGAACAAAGTACTGCCTGCAGGGGCAAGAGGAAATTAGCACCCTATGATTCTCAGGGGTCAGGAAGAAGGGCTCTTTGCACATGCATTTGTTTGAAATGTTTTTCTCACATATTCTCACTCAAGACTCAGCCCCAGTGCCCCTTCCCAAGGCTCCCTGACGAGGTGCTATTCTTCCACTGAGCGGGCCTCTCACTTCCGCCCGTCTTTGTTACTTTGTGCATGGGCTGGTTGATCTGTCCCTCCACAAGCTCATGGGCTTCTTGAGGACAGGTATCATGTCTCATTTACCTATTTCTCGGGCCCTGACACAATGCCAGGCTCATGCTGATCATCTGAGCAAGGAGCTGGGCAGAGTCATAAGAGCTGTGTTTACTTTGATCATAGTAAGCTATGGTCTTCATGGGCCTGAGTTTAATTGATGACAGTTCTACATTCATTACAATTTTGATTTCCTCAATATTACAAATATTGCTGCCTAAATTCCTACTAATTTAAGATGCACTAATTGACAAGTTTCCTCTTTTAAAATGCAAATACTCATAAAGGGGTTAAGTCCTTTCATTCACACAAAAGACATTTATTGTGTCCCTGCTCTGTGCAACACATTATCCCGTCACTCACACCAAAATGCTAAGGAGTTTACAAGGAATTGCTTTTTTCCCCTGATGCAGTGTATCAAGAGTCCCAAGTCACAGCCTGCTAATTCTACTTTTAACAATCTACCTAAAAGAAAAATTCAAGGATTTGCAATTAGTTTAATGTACAAAAAATAAGGATTGTAGTCATTTATAATGATTAAAGGAAGAAAAACATCTAATAATAGGAGGAGAATCAAATTGTTTCATCAGTATTATGGATTATTATGTAACTATTTAAAATTTATTAAATAGAATGCTTTACTTACAAAAGAAAATGCCTGGATTACCATGGTAAATGAGAAGAGCAGGATATAAAGTTTGTTGCAGTATGATCTATTATAATGCACAGAAGAAATCCTGTGAGGAAATTCACTAAAAATGTAAATCTTGGTAGTTCTTCTAAGTGGTAAGATATGGTTGACTTTTAGTTTCCACATATTTATGTTTTATTAACTTTTTATATTTAGCAGATATTGCTCTTGGAGAAAAGGACATTTACTGCATTGGAAAACCAGAACCACATCCCTCTCGTTGCTAAGATCAATTGCAGAAAAGGGCTGGGATGGCAGGGGATGGGGACAACCTTCTGGGCAAGATGAGCCTGTACCTGAGTGAGGGCAGCATGGAGGGCCCAGCTGACAGTCAGGGTGCTGCCCCCTGCAGGTGGAATTGGGAAGAGCACCTACCGGGAGATGGGAAGGCACAGATGCCTTCTGGGGTAGCTCCACCTTGCCTAGCCTTAGCCTGGAATGGAACTGGGACCCCTCCAGGTTTGAACAAGAGGAACAAAGGCTCTGCTCCAGACTAGCTGCACAGCTGAACAAGAACCATCTTTCTGGGTATGTTTTCCCATAGCTATAATGAGCTTATAATCTCAGCCAGGATCACTTTCTTTTGGCATTTTGCAGCTTAAATTGTTGTAGTTTATCACCATCTAGCAATGTTAACTAACTGTTAGCAGGAGCTGGACTTCTAGGCTGAACCCACAGGAACAAAACACCCACATACAGCTCCAGACCCCAGTGAGCTCTCTTAAGTTTTGCTTCTGAATCTTAAGCTCATCTCTCTAATGGCTTATACCTTCTTTTCCTCCTTCTCCCCAAATAGACACATTCAGCAGCAATCCATCAAATTGTTTCACAGAAGTCATTTCTGACTACTTTTCCCATAACACCTGTAGCCCCCTCAAAAAAAAAAAAAAAGACTTCAAGTGAAACTGGAGACAAGGAGGTATAGTGTTGAGAAACAGGAATCAGCAGCAAAGACATTTGATTTTAAAGCTTTGCTCCACTCATCACTCACACCAGGATTCTGGGCTAGTCACTTAACCTCCCCAAGTTTCAGTATCTCCGCTGGTGAAATATTCATAAACACAGTGCCCATCTAACCTGCTCACAGGTGGTTCTGAGAGTCAAATGCGATAAAGCATGTGAAAAGGCTAGAGAGTTTTAGAGTTCTTTACAAATGTTAGGTATTGTCCTGATAATAACTAACGGGATTGATCATTTCAGGAGCTGTTGCATAAGGTGAAGTGGTGGTGAAAAGGCAATCTATCATTTGTGTGCTTTCACAGGGAACAATAATAACCTTATTGGACTGGTGTACAGACTTGGTAGTGAATCAAATCATTCACACTGTTAAGAACCCCACTGAAATGTTCTGTGTAGCCAGTTATGCAGCAAAAAGAAAAATAATGATCAATAACTATTCTGAATAGAAGTGAAGACAAATATTTTGTGAAAAAGAAAGTTTGAATTCCCTCTTTGCTCATCAGACCTGCACTCAAATTCAGGACAAGGAAAGAAATTAGGAAGTGAATTCACTTAAATTATCAGGTAATAAGTACTGTGTGTGTGTGTGTGTGTGTGTGTGCACACGTGCGTTGGGGTTGGAAAGGAATAGAAGCAGAATTGAGGGGAAAAATAGGAAGAAAAAATAAAATATCATGTTCTGACTAAATTGAGGTTCATTTGTGGAACTTCAAATTATTTTATAAATAGTTCTCAGTCTCCTATTTCATTCATTTATTCAAGAAATATGTGTTAAGCATTCACTGTATGCAAGAGCTGACAAGGCAATAAAAAAGATAAACGCACCTTGCCCTCATGGCCTGTAAAGTCTAGTTGGGGAAATAAACATTACAAAAATAATTATGTTATTGCATTATCTGGTAGCTCAGTTGGTAAAGAATCCGCCTGCCAGTGCAGGAGATCCAGCTTCGATCGCTGGGTGGGGAAGATCCCCTGGAGAAGGAAATGGCAACCCACTCCAGTATTCTTGCCTGGAAAATCCCATGGACAGAGGAGCCTGGCAGGCTTCAGTCCATGGGTTGCAGAGAATTGGACACGACTTAGTGACTAAACCACCATTACGTTATTTTAGTGTTACAAAGGAGAAGCATCGGGTACAATGAGTACATCTCCCATATCATCAAAGACTTAGGAAATCGCGGCCTAAGGCATCTTTATTGTAAACCATCCCCAAGAAGCAGTGGTTATTGTGAAATCTAGAACCAAAAAGGAGTGAATTTTTTTTTTTAACATTTAAGGTAGAGAACAAAGGCTCTCAAGGTCAGTTCCTCCATCTGATTCTGGCTATTTTACCTATTGTCCTTAAGACTTTATTTCCACATCTATAAAATGGATATTTCTTAGTTTTTATCTCTTAGGAATACTGCAGGGACTTAAAAAATTATTCATGTACACAGCCTAGCTCAGTACCCACCATACAGAACGAACTCAGTAAGTGCTAACTGTTCTAGTTATTGTTACCTTATTAGCTACTATGCAGAGTACATCATGAGAAACGCTGGGCTGGAAGAAGCACACGCTGGAATCAAGATTGCCAGGAGAAATATCAATAACCTCAGATATGCAGATGACATCATCCTTATGGCAGAAACTGAAGAAGAACTAAAAAGCCTCTTGATGAAAGTGAAAGAGGAGAGTGAAAAAATTGGCTTAAAGCTCAACATTCAGAAAACTAAGATCATGGCATCTGGTCCCATCACTTCACGGCAAATAGATGGGGAAACAGTGGAAATAGTGTCAGACTTTATTTTGGGGGGCTCCAAAATCACTGCAGATAGTGATTGCAGCCATGAAATCAAAATA
Source organism: Bos indicus x Bos taurus (assembly GCF_003369695.1). NCBI lineage: Eukaryota > Metazoa > Chordata > Mammalia > Artiodactyla > Bovidae > Bos > Bos indicus x Bos taurus. The sequence continues at coordinate 110,700,276 of NC_040076.1, forward strand.
CGCTTACTCCTTGAAAGGAAAGTTATGACCAACCTAGATAGCATATTCAAAAGCAGAGACATTACTTTGCCAACAAAGGTCCATCTAGTCAAGGCTATGGTTTTTCCAGTAGTCATGTATGGATGTGAGAGTTGGACTGTGAAGAAAACTGAGAGCTGAAGAATTGATGCTTTTGAACTGTAGTGTTGGAGAAGACTCTTAAGAGTCCCTTGGACTACAAGGAGATCCAACCAGTCCATTCTAGAGGAGATCAGTCTTGGGTGTTCTTTGGAAGCAATGATGCTAAAGCTGCAATTCCAGTACTTTGGCCACCTCATGCAAAGTGTTGACTCAGTGGAAAAGACTCTGTTGCTGGGAGGGATTGGGGGCAGGAGGAAAAGGGGACAACAGAGGATGAGATGGCTGGATGGCATTACTGACTTGATGGACCTGAGTCTGAGTGAACTCCGGGAGTTGGTGATGGACAGGGAGGCTTGGCGTGCTTCAATTCATGGGGTCACAAAGAGTCGGACACAACTGAGCGACTGAACTGGACTGAACTGAACTGAGTGGACATTAAGTTGTGAAACTTGCAAGAGATTTTTGATTGGCTTCTAGAAAGCTTAGAATCAAATTTGTGAACCACAGGACATCAGTTTTAAATTGTTAGAATTTGCATATTTAATCTCATTGGCTTCATTTTTGGCTCCGCTTTGTTTTTCTTCACTAGACCAATACACAGTATGAACGAATGGATGGATGGAAGGACAGCATGATGAATGCATACATGAATAACCTCTCAACTAAATCAGGAATAGTTCTTTCAGATAGACAAATAATGCTCAAGAGTTGGACATTCTCTCTACAGTGTCACAGAAGAGAACTCTGATTCATACTAACTCATTCCTTGACTTTTATATCTATTCAGACATGAGTGAATATATTGCTTCCTGGAGTTAACACTGAATGTATCTAAATGCTACAAAACAACCACCACCGCCACCACCACAAGAATCAACTGAGCAACCAATTCATAAGGTATACTTAGAAAATGTTTTACAGGTCAAAATTCATCTGCTACTCGCTAATGTTCATGTCTTTCTTTCTGTGGTTATAATACAAAAGAAGCTGTCAAGATGATTCTATTACTGGGTTCAGCCAATGGCCACTTATGTTTCCAGACTCTTGGATACACACGTACACAGGTAAACTTTCCTTTCAGAACTCCAGTATATACAAAGATTTTACTGGAGAACTTCTTGGTATATCACTATGCACTGTTATTTAGGAAGAATAATAGAAACAAGAGGCAAAGAATCCTAAATCTGAAAGTGGGATATATGAATTTAAAATGGCAATCCACTCCCGTATTCCTGCCTGGAAAATCCCATGGACAGAGGAGCCTGGTAGGCTACAGTCCATGGGGTAGCAAAGAGTCAGACACGACTGAGCGACTTCACTTCATTTTAACTAGAGAACATACATCTTGGTTAACCCAGGCCAGCCTCTGATTACACCTGTTTCTTGGTGCACAATTATTCTTGGGACAACCCATCCTGTTACTTTCCAAAGCGTACTACTTTGAATAATAAATTACATGTTCACCTACTCTAATCCAGTTGCTAACTCTGACCTTGAGTCTCAGACTGGAAGGAAAATAGAGCCTCCTTCTGCTAGAGAGGGGAAGAGAGGAAAAGAAATATCAGAAGTGAGTGATGACTAGGCTCATGCCTTCTCACTAACCGCCCACCCCCCTACCCCAATCTGGCTACTATGATTAAGGCTCTCCAGAGTAAGAAGGGATTAGAAATAGCCAGAGAGGTTCATGGGAATCTCTGACCAAGTACATGCTCCTTGGGCCCCAGGGTGCCCAGGAGAATTCTGAGTCCTAGCAGGAAGCTTCATACTAATCTCAGGTGACCGACAGATCAGGACAGCATGGTGGCCTGGAAGCTTCCTATGCTTTCTCCTACTCATTGACACCATTTGGAGAAGAAGGAAGGAGAAGGGAAGAGAGATTCCTAATGGAGAGTTTAACCCTTGAAATCAGAAGAGACAGAATTATCTTTAAATGGAATATTTTAAATGCCCTCTTGTCTGCCTTAGCAAGAATGGGGACATTAGAGAAAAATAAGACCAGTTGTAAGAATCAAAGAAATGTCTTTCTTCCTTCACATGTAAGTAGTTAGGGGAAAATATCATCCAATCTACACTTACATCCTCAGATCTCAGCTCAGGGTCAGGGGCAGGGCAGACACTCAACAAATGTTCATTGAATGGAGATTCTAACTTCAAATCATGTCAAAAAAGACAAAACAGCTCTGGACTATTCAAGTATAATCCTGCAGAAATATTAAAGTGCTTCCTTGAACTAATATTCATGACTATAGGTACCATAATAGGGAAAGAAAAAAACAACCAAGGAATTTAGAGGATCATCTTTGTGAACTGCTGAGCCTTAAACTGAGCTATGTCTCCCCATGGTACCATATTACAAGCTAGTCAAATATTACAAGGATTTAACCTTCCTTTATGGCATTTCCTTTATAGTCTCTGCCAGAGGCAAGCTAGTAGATTATAGTCTCTATTGATCTTACTTAGATAAGGAAATCCCAGTATCCCAATTTCTACCAGTTAGACAAAATACATTTTGAATAATTACATATCATTGCCTCTTTGGTTCTGCAAAGGGAGAAAAAAATATATATACTCTGCTGCTGCTGCTGCTGCTGCTGCTAAGTCGCTTCAGTCGTGTCCGACTCTGTGCGACCCCATAGACGGCAGCCCACCAGGCTCCCCAGTCTCTGGGATTCTCCAGGCAAGAACACTGGAGTGGGTTGCCATTTCCTTCTCCAATGCATGAAAGTGAAAAGTGAAAGTGAAGTCGCTCAGTCGTGTCCGACCCCCAGTGGCCCCATGGACTGTAGCCTACCAGGCTCCTCTATCCATGGGATTTTCCAGGCAAGAGTACTGGAGTGGGGTGCCATAAAGTAGCAGGTACTGGAGGAATGTGGATTAAATTATTGAGAATTTATTTATATGACTCTGCTGTTTGATAACATAATTATGTCTTTCAGTGAACAAAAAGAATGTATCTCTTAGATTAACTGGTAAATATAACTATATTTAGGCATATTAGATCCCAGTAGTACTTATTATTGGTCTCAAGGGTTATAGAACACTATGATTATTGCAAATCTTAACATGTTCCCACCCACAACACTTTTTTCTTTTCTTTAAGTCAAACTGCAATTTTCTTTTCCAGTTTTCTAACTAGGGTAAAAAAATAAGTTGAAAAATCTTTGGGAGACTCTGCCCTTTTCTCTTATTAGAGTCTTGCTAAGCAGTCATTCTTTTATAAATGTAGAGAGAAGCATGTTCTGGAATGAGCTTTAAGTTTAATTTGGCTCACTTTGGGAAACTGGCTGTAAGCCTTTGTTGCTGTTCTGTAAAATATTAAGATTCCACTGGGGGGATGGAGCATTGGTGTGGTAAATTGTTAGCTGAAAGGAAAGTGGGTTCTAATCCTTAGACCAAGAGAAAGGAAATCTGGACTCAGACCTTCCTGGCATCTTTTCTATGGATTAAATGAATGAACTTGGACATTGATGGGTCAAAGCAGCCTCATTTCATTGCCAAGATGCATTGACTAGCCAGCACCATAACTTGGAATTCACTGCTTCTCTATAAAATTGGCAGGAAAAAAGACAATCAAGATCCAATTCAGTGACTCATTAAGTACATCTTCAATGTCGAGGGCTAGTCCAATCATAGAACATCAGGTGCAGAGCTGCTGATGAAATTCAATTTGCAGCTGGCTCACCCCAGGATTTATGCAGTTTGCACATACATGTATGCATAAAGCAGAACTAACATCTAAAAAGTGGCCAATATCTGTGGGAGGAAGAATTATCATTGAAGGACACTTTCTGAATAATGTTGCTGTTTATATTCTATTTCAGTTTGAGGTTTTACAGAAAACCCTATAATTTGATTCAAGGTGTTTATAGAGAAGTGGTGGCTGAGTCTGAATTCCTCCATGTCCAGACCTGGGGACTGGGCCATCTACAAACCATGATTATATAAACCCCCAGGAAGGAAATGTCCTTACTGGGAAACCTTAAAATCATTAAGTACCTTTAGTGTAGTCACTCATGGAGGATTTATTGAGTAGCCACTGTGCCAGGTTCTGGGGGTAGAGAGGCTAAAAGGATGATATGTAGGCCAGCATTAGTGTATGCCAATGGTAAGGTGCACAGCGGGGCTAACTGGGAGGTGGGGTAGGAGCAGAAAAGTGGGTGAGGACCACCAGCTTGGTGGTATTTGGATGAGGTTTCAGGAAGGAAGACTCTGAGTTAAGAATTGAGGAGAGAGGAGGTGTTCACAGGTAGAGAAGTGGAAGAAGGTGCCCAAAGCAGAGGAGCCAGTTTAAGTTGAGAGATGCACCTAAACAAGATGGGATGTTTGATGGATAAACAGTGGGGGTCTTGAAACAGGGCTAGACAGGTCAATGGCAACTAGAGTAAGAAGGGCTTGAATGCCACGCTTAGCTAGTTTGAAATGTAACCTGTAGGTGCTATACAGCTATCAGAGTATTTAAGCAAACATAAAATATCATCCAATTTACACTGCAAAAAGATACTGACAGCAGTGTGGAGGATGGCTTGGAGGCGGCAGTGATTGGCGGGAGGGAGATCAATTAGGAGGTGATTTCGGTTGTCTACAGAAGAAAGTCTTAGAATAAAAAAAGGCAGCTGCCTCTGATTGACAAGAGGTCTGTAAGGGATCTAGGGTACAGCAGCTGATGTCTTTGCAGACTGCAGAGTTTTACAGGCTCTAAAAACATTGCATGTGTGTGCTTGATGAATGAAGGGAGACCAACTGAGGAATCATCCTCAGGAAATGTAGACATCTTTTTTTGCAATAACCTCAGACCTTTGCAATCTTTTCTCCTCCTCTCTATGGCAGTGATGGATAACTTCATTTCTTTTCTTCCCTAGGAGTCATGGAAAGCAAATGGAAAACTCACATAGGGAAATCCTGTAAAGAATTAATTATGGATTTGTCTTGATTCTCAGGTGCTTAGAACCACAGAGGGTGTCCCCCTTCTGATGTAGGTGAAGGAGGAGCACAGTGTTACCTCTCTGGGGTGTGGAGAATAACAGTGCTGGGATCTGAGGGCTTCCCAGGGGGCTCAGTGGTAAAGATTCACCTGCCAAGCAGGAGATGCGGGTTTTATCCCTGAGTTAGGAAGATCTCCTGGAGAAGGAAATGACAACCTGCTCTAGTATTCTTGCCTGGAAAAATCCCATGGACAGAGGAGCCTGGAGGGCTATGGTCTATAGGGTTGCAAAGAGTCAGACGTGACTTAGCCACTGAACAACAACTGGGATCTGAGCTGGAGAAATGGATGCCAAAAACCAGAGGGAAGAATGATGGCTGAAAAGGTGAGGCAGTGATGTGAGATTGCTTCTGAAGTGGATGACTGCAGAGTGTTTCACGATTGAATGAATTTTATTTTTCTGCTTTTAGTGATGGAAAATTTTCCCGGCAATGAGACTTGCCTACCTCTTAAATTTTGCTTTCAGGTCTGCTTCTTCAAGGCTGATCCTACTCATCAAGAATGGCTTCTGGAACCACTGCAATGGCTGTATTCAGGACCCTGTTCAGTATGACTTTCCATCTCTGGCCAATTTGGGCATCTCTTGGGGAAGTCGTGGTCTCATAAGCTGTGTTGGCAGAACTCAAATACGACATCAACATCTTCCCCTGGATGAGTCTGGCACATCCTGTCAATACCAGCTGCTTGGCGTGTAACTTATTTTCTCCAGTCCCCACTTTGTCTTCATGGGAAGACTGAAAACTCCCTGAAAGGAACAACCCTGTTTTGGAGTTCTCAGCCTGTAATAGGACCTCAGTACCTGTTTGGTGAGAGAGCTATTGTGTGGGCTTCCTAAAAACCTCAAGATGGCCCAGGTTCTACTGTCACACATGCCCCAGCCAACCCCACCACCTCTTTACCACACCAGCATCTGCACCCTGGAATGAAAAGCCAGATTGTTTCTGCAAATAAATTTTCCCACAATTTTTGTGGGCGGTCATTCCATACAGCACACTTAACGTGACTGAATAACTGGGCAGACTGTGCGATCCTCCAGTCTGAACCATAGCCTCCAGGGGCTTCTTGTATTTATTAGAAGGAAGGGGAAATGCAGGCTGCTGGTGCACCTTTTACATCCATCACGAAAAGCATGAGTGTAAGTTAAGTAAGAAATTAGTCACTAGATGTTCCCCTAAATCCCTGAGAGTCAGTGTGTATGCAGGAGGGAGACGCTGAAGAAAGAGAGCATGGTGGGCAGGAAAAAGCTACTAGGAGTAGAGTCTGGGTCCTGGGTGGCTGGTGTGACTACTCAGTCCTAAAATAAACTGGACCCATTCCTCAGTGCTGGGGGCAGAGTCTCCTAATGTGCCCTACAAGACAGCTCACTGTGGTATGGGGAGAAACGTTACAAGTACTCATATTTGCATCTGTAATCCCTTCTTTTTACAATGCCTACTTTAAAATATACTTTATATCGGGAGCGCGCTTCGGGGCCCTGCCCCATCTCCGTTCAGCCGGCCGCCTCCGGACCCGGCGGTCAGTACTGGCAGGGTCGTCTGAGCGAGGAGACCTGTTTGAGATGTGGTGGTTTCAGCAAGGCCTCAGTTTCCTTCCTTCAGCCCTTGTAATTTGGACAGCGGCTGCTTTCATATTTTCATATATCACTGCTATAACACTTCACCATGTTGACCCTGTTTTGCCTTATATCAGTGACACTGGTACAGTGGCTCCAGAAAAATGCTTGTTTGGGGCAATGTTAAATATCGCCGCAGTTTTATGCGTTGCGACCATTTATGTTCGTTATAAGCAAGTTCATGCTCTGAATCCTGAAGAGAATCGAATCATCAGATTAAACAAGGCTGGCCTTGTACTTGGATTACTGAGTTGTTTAGGACTTTCTCTTGTGGCAAACTTCCAGAAAACCACCTTTTTTGCTGTACATGTGTGTGGAGCTGTGCTCACATTTGGTATGGGCTCATTGTATAGGTTTGTTCAGACTATCCTTTCCTACCAAATGCAGCCCAAAATTCATGGCAAACAAGTCTTCTGGATCAGACTGTTATTGGTTATCTGGTGTGGAGTAAGTGCATTTAGCATGCTGACTTGCTCATCACTTTTGTACAATGGCAGTTTTGGTGCTGATATAGTACAGAAACTCCATTGGAACCCTGAGGACAAAGGTTATGTGCTTCACATGATTACTACGGCAGCAGAATGGTCTATGTCACTTTCCTTCTTTGGTTTTTTCCTGACTTACATTCGTGATTTTCAGAAAATTTCTTTACGGGTCGAAGCCACTTTACATGGATTAACCCTTTATGACACTGCTCCTTGCCCTGTTAACAATGAACGAACATGGCTACTTTCCAGAGATGTATGATGAAACGACAAAATATACCTTTGGTGATTATGATTCTCAGGGATTGGGGAGATATTCATGAAAGTTACTTATTCTGCTCTGAAGTTTTCAACCATTTAATCAAGGCTGACTGTGACATGAAAGAATCCCGATAATCAAGAGACATGAATTAAGACATTTGATGTTGTTTTAAAGGACATCTTCAAGAGGATCATGTAAAAACATTTATGCCTATACTTTTTTAGCCCAGAAAGTATAACCAAAGGACTACAACATTGTATATTTTTTTTCTACTTTTTTTTTTTTAAAGAGAAACAACCAGAACTGCACCAAGCAGTCTGCAAAATCCAACTTTTCACATTTTTAAAACCATTAAAACTCATGATTTGTTCGGAGCAGTTATGTAAGAGAAACATTTCAGGACCCCAAATAATCAGCAATGCTCAACAGCTCCTTTAGAATTGGGTTTTGAAGTAATAGTTTTACCATATTAATACATTTCATACAGTCTTTATAAAATTTATTTCTTCTGGAATCCAACTTTAAAGGGAAGTAGACCTGAATTCACATGAGCACTTTAATTGCTTAAGCTTTGCACAAGATATTCTGTGGATATTGATTTGATTGCTGCCACAAGGCCAGATACTATGCTAAATGGTCTGTCACACCTGCTCGCTCGCACTTGTTTCATGAAGGTTAGTCTCTGATGTGAAACTTTAATTACTAATGAATGAAAAAAAACAGCTATAGGTAAATGTACTCCAGTTACATTTTGTATAGAACAGTGATTAATGTTCCGACACAAGGCTGAGAAGTTTCTGAATAACAGCAAGTATAATTAATGTAAAAGTCACCTCAAACTGCACTCAAGAATTCATTAAGATTTCATTTATAGCAAATTATAATTATTTGAAAAAGAAACCTTGAACAGATGTTGGACCTTTTTTAATGGGATGTGATCTTTGTAGAACCCCAATTCTAAAGGATAGAAACAGCAATCCAGAAAAACTAGGTGTAGAATAATGATGATACATGCACCCACCAAAATAATTTTGTTTCTCTCTGGACATGCAAGTAATTGGAGCACTTCTACTTGAATCCTTATCTGTGCAGATAAAGAATGGTTTACAGATCCCAGATAAAATTCAGAAGAAGAAAACACTCATCTGTAAGGTGCCCAGTGATCAAATGATTTGCAAAAGAATCTCTGAAGAAGATTAACAAGGTTTTTCTTTTTAGAAGAAGTGGATCCATAGCCAGAATAAAAGATGGTAAGGAAAGGTTTAAAGTGTAAGAGAGAGCAATTAAGGGAAGATGGTTATATGGTAGAACCATAGATCTCAATTATGAAAAGCTTGCTGGTTGTAAAAAGGTAAATGTTTCTGAAGACTTCTGTACTTATAAGATAGAAAATGGAATACAATACTGTTTAGCTATATAAAGCAACAGTGAACATGGGAAACATTTCAGTAAACACTGGTTGATATCTGACATCACTGAAAAAAATTTTCAGTACAAACCGTGAAACGTCTTTTTAATGCCTCTGAAAATCATGATTTTCATCATGTGCAACCACATCATGTGCAACCACATCTGTGAAACAGTATCTAGTCCTGACTGCTGTCCCTCAAGGAAGCTGTAATCTAAGTTGTGAAGGACCACAGTATGGTAAGAAGGAAACAGATAAAATCAAAGGTCGTAAAATTATAGTTTATGTGGGGGCAAGATGGCACAGGGAAGAACATGGACTTGTGCTTCCATATTAGAACTTAGAGGTACAGTAACAACTTTAAATTATTTTAAAAACAAAAAATATTACTTGAATAGTATTTTAATTTCATTATTTAACTTTTACCCTTAGAAATAACATGGGCTGAAAATATGAATAAGTTTAAAAAGAGATTATAAATAGAAATTTTTGAATGTGCCTTCATCCCTTATCTTAAGCCTGAAGTAATGGAAGCTAACCATACCCTCCCTCAAAGTATGCCTTGCCAACACTATCGGATAGTAGTATTAATAGCTTGGATGAATGGGTAAGGTAGTTCAATTAATTTGGTTTTGAATGTAGACTTTTGAGAATAGGAGGTTAAGCTGACAAAATCAACAGATACTGTTTCCTGAGTTCTTAAAGACACGGCAAGACATTTCCCTTTTAGTCAAGTATAGGCAAAAGAATGAATTTTAGTCATGAAATGTAAATGAAATGGATGTGTCTATTTCAGCATTATGATTTTGAAAAACAAGAATGCTGTTACCCAGTTTTGTCTCCTTACATCAGTTGCTTATTGATGAGAACAGGGTTTTAGGAGATGGCAGACTAACATGTAGGAGCCTGAACTAGTTCTCTTTTAATCAGCTTTTAGAATATCAACCTAGATATCTAATATAATGTGAGAACTCTTTTTAATTATCCTGTTTACCAAGATTATCCGTTTCTAGAATAGTGTCATGCTGTAAATATTCAGTGGATTTATGAAAGAGAAAGACAACTTTTCTTGTGCAGTGTTCTATACAGACTTGCCATGAAATGAAATTGAATAAATGTTGGATTACTGCCCTAAAAAAAAAAAAAAAATAAAATAAAATATACTTTATAATTACTATAATATTGGCATAGTAATACATGAACATATTTTAAAAATAAATATTTGTTTATTGGAAGTGCTTAGTTTTCCCAATTAAGACACACAATGAAGGCAGCATGGAGATAAATGCTATGATACAAATAAGCCATCCATCAAAAGCCCTGTTTTCTAAGAGTTTACATTCTAGTTAGGGAGCTGAAAATACACATACACATAACGTATACTCAGTAGCTGTTGTTTCCCCAGACACACAAACACAGTGAGTGCAGTAATGATTCTCGAAGATCAGGACAGACATAACAAAAAGACTGAGCAGAATGGAGATGAAGAACAAAGAGCATACATTTTACCAGTAATAGGATGGGTCCCCAGGGGTTGATGTTATTATTCTTGTGTGTATGGGATTCTTAATACGCCCAAGGAAAAGAGTTTTTAATGCCCTATAAAAGAAAATAGAAAGGAAGCAAAGACATCTTCACATCGGCTGTCGGGAGCCAAGCCATTCCAGTTCCCCAGGAGGCTGCGCACATCATTACAAAGCAGAAGAGAAAGGCATGGAAAATTTTGATAATTCCATTCTTCACAAAGGCAGCTTGACTTCCCGTGTGAACTGTTCTGGCGATCTTTCTTCAAGTTAGTGTAAACTAAAAACATACAGGAAATTCAGAAGTTTTCAAAGAGATTCAGATCTGCAGTAGGTCCCCAGTATTGGTAGTAATGTTCTCTTTACAGAGAATTTGTGCCACGCTCTTTACATACGTTTCGTCATCTACGCCTTATTAATAACAGCTGAGAGTTGATAGCTCTCCCATTTTTCAGAGGAGAACACTGAATCACAGAGAATTTTAGTGACTGATACAAGTGTTATGCTAGCAAGTGTTATGAGAATTCCACTCAACGTGCCTGACTCTGCCATGTCACATAACTCTTGAATGCTTTGTAAAAGGATTCCTGGCTTCTGATGACCTGGTAAGGTTTCTGGTAGCCAGAGTGTGTTGTTTCTAGGCACAGTGGCGATACCTACTCCTTGGCCCAATATTTTTACATGTACACATCAATGTATTCTAGTAAATACCACCGGATCAGCAGCCAGCAGTCTTCCCAAATGTTTTATAATTCTACCATATGTGTTTGATTGTGTCATTATGTCGCTTGTCCCAATTAAGATGAAAGGAATCTGAATTGGAATAACTGGTTCTGTGAATGCCAGAGCCGCCCAAATAGAATCCCTGTGAACCTCAGGCTTTCCAGTCCCAGTGCTGCTTGTGTAGAATTTCTGAGTGATTACACATCTGCTGTCCACCCCCATTTTTAGGATAATTAATTATCACTGAAAGTGTTGGGAAAAAATTAATGTTTCTGTCACATTTATACCCAGACAGATAAGTCTTACTCAGAAAACTTAGGGTGGTGAAAATCATATGTTTTATTAAATTGTGCGTTTTCCAGGAAGCTTTAGACTCCTCTACAATGTTCCTCTGGTCCTAAAATTGGTGGGAGGGCTTAGAGTCACAGGAGGCAGAGAGGAACAAGTTGAAATATTGAGGATTCTATTTGGTTGATTGGTTCTGTGTTGTGATTGAACTCTTTGGTAAATGACGCTAATCTAAGCAAAACTTGGTGAGAATTCTTTGCCTCATTCTGGTAGAAAAGTTGCATTTTAAGTGTAGGAGAATGAAAGTAGCTGCCGTGTTCAATAATTATATTTTTAATTTTAATTTTACAGTTTTTGTGGTTTTTAAAAAAATTATACAAAAGAGAGTTTCTGACTTATTTTTAGAATTTGCATAATTTAACAGGTTGAAATAGATCCTTCTGAGTCAGCTTTACCTACCTGCAAACAGCAAAGTTAGTGCTTGAAAAACCAGCAAGGGCCAATAAATGCGTTGGAATGACTAGAGCTCACTTTTGAGAAGAAAGCAAACAAGCCCTTTCCAAATGGGGATGTCTTTAGTCTTTCAAAGTCATCTAAAAACAAAGCTTACATAGCCAGATTGTTCCGCCAGAAACTTCAGAGTTCACAGTACTATTTAAATTTATTTTTGCTAGTCCCTGACACATGGTCCCTAACCTTCAGAATAATTATCATCTAGTTAGTTTGACTGTCCTTTGAAAGTACCAAACCTGGGCAGGGCTGAGGATGTATTTCCCACACTGGCTGTAAGGTGTGAAGGAGGAGGGAAGGCGGCTGCTTTTCCTGAGTTTTTGAGGCTTTTTATGGTCCTGAATAAAGGACCATACCCCCGTACCCCCTGCTCTCATAGGGGTTCGTGCACACTATTGACAGTGTGCATATTCAAACCTGGAACGAGAATGCCTCCTCAAATGGAACATTCTGTTTTGGGGATGTTTACCTTAAATCCACAATCTATTGTTTTCTTCGGAGAAAAAGAAAACAATAAAAATGTTAACACCAGCTTCCTTTTGAAAACAGTCTGCTGGGACTGAGAATGACCTTTACAAACCAAAACTCCTGGTGTTGAGGCTGCAAGTACTACGTGGCTGAAAGTTTATTGATTAAGTACACACAGCATTTGTCTTGATAAATGAAAATTGGACCATGCATGGTAAGCAATTATACTGGAAAGAATGATGACAGCATTCTTAGGATTAAAGAGCACAAGTTTGTTACTTCAATATTTTGAACAAAGAAAGCCAAAAAAACTAATTTAGAGAAGTTCTACTTTATATCTGAAAGTTACATGAAATAGAATGGCAAAATAGGAACAAGAGCTTGCATTTAATATAGTCCAGAAATTTCCGTCTTTGATTATAAGAATATGTCCATTTTTGCAATGAACAGCTTTCAGTAACACTGGATGGCTGACATAGAATTATTATGTTCATTTATATCCTGAGACATTTCCAAGTTTCATAGAATGGAAAATAGGAAACTCCTACCAAATTCTTTTCTTAGACTTGAGGTGAATAGAATAAAGCTGGTAAACAAAACTATGCAAAACTTGGAAATTAATTGGTAGTTACAAAAATTAGCATGGTAACTGTGCTTGGGGTGCTGGGTTTAGGGGGGACACGGGGGCTAAACAGCTTCACAATATTGACCTGAGGCAAACATGTTGAATTCCTCGTAGAGATTTGGCCTCAAACATTCTTTCTTTCCGGCCTCACCATGTTCAGTAGCGGGAAGAAGCTAACTAACATGTGGGGGCACCTCTTCCCTTGCAAAGTCAGCTGAGGAGGAAGTTACTCTTCCCCTCTCCTCTGCCCAGAATCAGCACTGTGTGACATCCCCGAGGGCTAAAACACCTCTGAAGCTTTTCGTTCTTATCTTAGCCTAACTTCCTCCAGCACTTCTGTTCCCTACCTTTGAAAATAGGCTTCACTCCTGCAGGCTCAGTTTTAAAATATGGCAGAATCAGCACTGTCTTATTCCAGGTCCCGAACTACTGCTGAGCCCCACTCTACAGGGGATTCCAGTAGAGGTGGTGAGGCTAATAAAGACAGAGTGTTTATTACCAGGGTTTTTTTGTTTTTTGTTTTCTTCTGAAAGTGAAGTCGCTCAGTCGTGTCCGACCCTGCGACCCGTGGACTATAGCCCACCAAGCTCCCCTGTCCATGGGATTCTCCAGGCAAGAATACTGGAGTGGGTTGCCATTTTTTTCCTGAGCATAAGCCAAATCCCGCCTCTGTGAAAGAGCCACTGTGTATCCATGTAGAGCTTTCTCTTTGAATCCACTAGACTCATTATTCTGATTCAAAGTGGGCAGGGTAGGTCCTGCTCTTGCCTCATGGATGTCTAATGGATACTCCAGGGGTTAACTGACTTTGCAGAGAAGACATGGCTGGATAGAGGCTGACCTCAAACCCAAGTCATCTGATTTCTTGGCTGGTGTTCTTTCCTTAAGCCACTGTGCTGCTCTCATCAGGTGAAGAGAAGGTTTTAAAGATAAGAAAAAGTCTTTCTCCTTAGCATCTTCTTCCTGGCACTGCTGCAGTAACCATTTTCAGCTTGGCAATTTAACACAAGTTCCAATTTGCGCAAATGAATAGATTAATCACGTATTTCTTAACTAGATCAAGCTATTTTCTTTAGAACATCCTGTCTTCAACCCTCCCCAGAATGACTGTATGGAGGGAGAAATAAGACCTCACTACTTATTCTGTCACTCACTGGCTGTTATTTTTTAATTCAAGAGCATTTATAGAGAAGGAGATATGTATCCTCTGCTGTACCATGTGAGGTGGAGAGGCTTGATCCATTCACTGAAGCAGGCTGCCATAGGGGTTGACAGACATGAATGGTGACTTGGAAGAATAATTACAGAAAAGCAAAGTGGGAAGGAGCAAAATGCTTAGGTGTGCAGTGCGGTTGCTGGGGCTGTGAGAAGATAGTGGAGCCTGGATAAGTAAAAGGAGGGTCCACAGAAGAGGTGGGGCCTGGCAATAAGGTGGGATTTGAACGGCCACGGGCTGGGGGCCAGGGGAGACATTCCACCAGGTGTGGAAGTGGAGAGGAACACACTCTCCACTGGGGCTGCTGAGGAAAGGGATGTGCCTAGGGGACAAACACATCAGAGAGACGACCTACTCTGAAGTAACTGCAGAGCCCCGGTGGGAACCATCACTGACCATCTCCAAGCTAGCAGTGGTAACACTGGCAGAAAGATGCTATAAAGTTGTTCTACAGAATATTATTCACAGCAGAAGCTTACACTTTCACCATCATTCTAGCTTAAGAATAAGGCAACATCATGGCTTTAAACCAGTTAATTGGAAAACAGATGATAAGAAGCCTAGATATCATCAAGACCTGTGAAATCCAATATGATACAAACCAGCCATGTGTGGCTATTGACCTCTTGAAATATGACTACTCCAAAATGATAAATATATATCAAATTGCAAAGAGTATAAAAGGTATACACAGTATGCCCTTAATAATGTTTATATTATTTACATGTTAAAATAATACTTTTGATATATTGAGTTATATAAAATATTCAATACAAATGTATAAATAAATAAATTTAGCCTCATTCACCCAGATAAATGCCATCTTCATCAGAGAGTGTCCTTGGGAATCTAAACACTAATTCCTATAGTCCTGCCTCCTGCAAGCTGGTCCTTGAGCTCTTTGTGGGGGATCCTCTAACTCCTTTCCATGTTTTCCCAGCCTTAACATAAGACTCTGAATATTCCCAGTAGTGTTTTCTTGTCTTTAATAGCTGCTGAAATTAATGAGAATAAAGTCTGTTTTTCCTGTCTCTTACCATTTAGTTCTCCTATATCATATACTGTAATAATCAACGAATGTTTGTTAAGTACTAAGTATTGTTTTCTGCCTTTTATAAATGACAGCTCATTTAATTAAGCTGTAAAGGTAGAAACAATCATTGTCCCTATTTTACAGTGAGACCTAGAAGCTCAAGTAGCATGACCAGGGAAGTGCTATCAGAGCCAGCATTCTCATACAGGGTGTCACTCTCTTCACAGGGGTGCCTGATGGCCTCTCAGCTTGCCCCTGCTTCCTCTTTGCACTCTTTGTCCTCTCCCTGGAGTGACAATTCCTCCTCTTCTCTGCTGTTAAACTTCTGCTCCTCCTTTAAAACTTAAACTAGAATATAACCTATTAACTAGCTCCTCAGGCAGAATCAGTATGCTGTCTGTCCTCTCTATGTAGATAACCTCACTTTCTGTCTCTGTAATGGAGCCTGCATTTTACTCTAATGTTTCTGTCCTGATGTTTGTCTCTGCTGTAGACTGTGACTCTTGTTATTCAATTCTGTATTCTTAGTATCTTACACAGGGCATCCAGTACCAGTAGGAATTCAGGAATACTTTTTCAATTGATTTTCACAACACAGCATGGATCAAGCCTGATTCTGAAGATGATGCTAATAAGGATAGCCAAAGAGTTTTTTGACAAACATATTTGGAACAGGTATATGGACCACCAGGACCACCACAAGTCATTACTTCGAAAGACTTCACTTAGGTGTCCAGATTCCAGTTTGCTTTTTCATTTGAGGAAGGAAAAACCAAACTATCAGGAAATAGTGGACTAAGTAGTTCAGAAAAGCTATCCAATTGAAGAAAATAAGAAAGCTGGTCAGAATAAAGACATGTAGCTTTGAAGACATCAGAACGGTCATAGGTCGAGTGGAGCATCACTGACCAAGATCTGGAAGAAGCTGGAAACCCAGAGCATTAATCTTGGCTTCAGGGGCTGCCGTGCCCCCAGTTTCTTCTGCTGGTTACCAAAGGAAAAGGCTGATGAGCTGAACAGCACTTTGGACATCCTTCCTGGGCCAGGAGGATGATAGGGGGCTTGGTAAACTCCGTATGCTTTAGTCTGGGACCTCGAACAGCTAACCTCCCAGAAGTTAGAGTGAATTGGAAGTAGTCTTTGAAAGGATTACAGTCCAGCTTTGCATCCTCTCAAGCTTTAAAACTGGATTAATAAGATCTACTGCTCTCCTGACACCTGAGAAGCACAGGAAAATTCAAGGCCTAGATGACTTTACTAGTGAATTCTATCAAATAACGCAGAGAGAAATAACATGCATCCTACACAAACTTCCAGAAATTAGAAAAAGAAGGAATATTCTTACTTTATCTATGCAGCCAACATAACCTTGATATCCATACTGGATAAGGACATTATGAGAAAGGAAAATTACTGGTCAATCCCACTCACAGATGCCAAGACACTAAGCAAAATATTAGCACATTAAGCCTAGCAAAATATGGAAAAGATAATATATCATGACCCAGTTGAATTCATATCAGAAAGGTAAGGATAGCTTAACATTTGATAATAGAAGAGAAAAATCCTATAATCATTCTAATAGGTACAGGAAAAATATTTGTTTATTATCGATACATAATTTAAAAATAACTTAGCAAACTAGAAATAGAAGAGAATTTTCCAAATTTGACAAAGAGAATCCTATAGCAAATATCATACTTACTGGGAAATATTGAAAGCTTTCCATTTGAGATCAGAAATAAGAAAAAGATGCCTATTATTAAGATTATATTCAATATTGTACAGACTGAACCAGTACAGTAAGCCTAGAAATAAAAGGTATAAGGATTAGAAATGAGTGAATGAATGATAACCACCAACCCAACAATAGAAGAAATTCTTTCTAAAAGGACAGACTACATCATTTAGGTTTTAAAGTTCCCTTTTTACAGTGGAACTCAAATTCTAACCAGATTATTTTTCTCTAACCAGATTTAAAAAAATCGTTTTGGGAGGCAATCAAGTCTCTCATCAAATACTTGCTTATTGAGTACCTGTCAGATACAACTCTGAGTCGTGAGGATTCTACAATGAATAAGGCCAAGGAGTTTTTCATTCTGGTTGGAGAGACCAAAAAGAAAGAATCAGATAAATAAATCATATCATTGCAAGTAATGATACAGTAATGTGGGGTAAGAGCATGATGGTTGGAGAGAGGTTACTTCAGACTGGTAAATGGGAAGTCCTCTTGGAAGTGAATGTGAGCTTTGCCTGAATGAGAACTCATGTTGAATAGCAAGAATGCAGCAGTTCTTTTCTCTAAACTAATTAACCTATTAAATTAATGTGCGCTTAGTCACTCAGTCGTATCTGACTCTGCATCTCCATGGACTGTAGCCCGTCTGGCTCCTCTGTCCATGGGGATTCTCCAGGCAAGAATATTGGAGTGGGTTGCCATGCCCACCTGCAGGGGATGTTCCCAACCGAGGGATCGAACTCAGCTCCCGTGCATTGCAGGTGGATTCTTTACCATCTGAGCCACCAGAAATTTAATGAATTTAGCTTAATAACTCACAGAGCCTTTAATAACCAAGCACCTATTGACAAGGTATTTTTATTTCTGGTGATCACAAAGATTCTCCTCTTTAATGGATGGGTATCAGAAAACTACAGAGGCTAAGATATTAGTTAATAATTATTACCTTTATGGAGCTGTTAGATCTTATCTTTGATAATTCTGTTAGAATCATCTCTACATATAGTCCCCCACACCCACACACAGGTGTTAGGATGTGCCTTGAATCCTTCCTTCAGCCAGGAATTTCTCCTTCAGCATCTTATAAGGATGTTTAATATAGGACCAAGCAATTTCAAAGGCGGCCACCCAGGAGAGATTAATAAAGGGCTCATTTCCCTCATACTAGGAACGTTCTTTCAGCTCTCCTGAAGCAGCACAGTTTGTTCCCAAAGAACCACACCTTTCTTTTCTCAGTTCTAAATTTTCTGAAATTACAAAACAAAGAAATCCTAAAACAGAAAAGGAAGAAGTTCTATCAACAGATCAGAGGAACAAATGAAGATAATATTTATAGAGTGTCCCCATACTACATTAGGGCTTCCCTTGTGGCTCAAGATTAAGAATCTGCCTGCAATGTGAAAGACCTGGGTTTGATCCCTGGGTTGGGAAGATCCCCTGGAGAAGGGAAACGCTACCCACTCCAGTATTCTGGCCCAGAGAATTCCATGGACTGTATAGTCCATGTGGTCACAAAGATGTGGACACAACTGATTTTCACTTTCCTAATACCACATTAAGTTTATCTTTGATTTAGATATGATTATCCTTATTTTATGGATAAGGAGAAGACGATGGCACCCCACTCCAGTACTCTTGCCTGGAAACTCCCATGGACAGAGGAGCCTGGAAGGCTGCAGTCCACGGGGTCGCTAGGAGTCGGACACGACTGAGCGACTTCACTTTCAGTTTTCACTTTCATGCACTGGAGAAGGAAATGGCAACCCACTCCAGTGTTCTTGCCTGGAGAATCCCAGGGACGGGGGGGCCTCATGCGCTGCCGTCAATGGGGTCGCACAGAGTCAGACACGACTGAAATGATTTAGTAGTAGCAGCATCCTTATTTTATAGATGAGGAAACAGGTTCAAAGAGGCAATAAGCAACTTGTCCAAAGTCACAGCAGTAGAAAAATACAAGACTGAGATTTTAATCTGGGTATTCAAAAATTCTAGCCAAATTTCAGCAGCAGCTATTTCTTGCCACTCTACCAGATTGCCTTCTTGACCTTCAGAGTTTGCTGTCTCAGAATGGTTATTCCCATTTCCTGTATTTCTTAAGGTAAAATGAAAATATCCCTGTTCAAGGCATATCCTCTGTCTCCATGAATTTCAGGGACAGAAGCACACATCTAAACTGGAAGCCTGACCTAATGATACTCTGCAGCTTTAGACATTTACAGATTGCTCTTGTTCTAGACAAGCTTGCAACTAGGATGTGTGGGAAAGCAGTTTTAATCACTGTAGACAGAGTCAACAGAGGAAAAAAATGGGATTTCTTAGCTGCTAAAGGGAAAGAATTCAATTATCCCTCTTAAAAAAGAGTCCAAACTAATCAAATATGCTTTTACTTTAAATTCTTTCGTTTTTTGGACATGTTGATCTGAAAGAGCAATGCATATGCTGCCTTAAAAAATCTGTAGAGTTGCTTTTTTTTTTTTAAGTCAAAGAATGCTTATACCACTAAAAATTAGCTTCTTCTGTACATAACTGACAACCCAGCATTTCTGATTATCCATTTCTGTGCACCTGCAAATTCTGCCACCGGGCTAGGCCCCAGTGCCGGGGTAGCCCCAGCCACACAGCCAGTGATAGCCTCTACCAGAGACTTCTGGTCTCAGCTAGAGCTGCAATCATGGTTTGAAGAAAGCCCTTTCATTTCTGGACAGAAGCAATAAGCGAGTGTCCAGTTCTCCACTGTGTTATTATTGTTATTGTCTTTGTCTAAACTCCCATTTGGCAAGGGGCCACACAGTCTGTGCCAGAGGATATGTCTGTATAAAGCAGGGGTCAACCACATTTATCTGTAAATATTTTCAGCTTTCCAGGCTGTAACATCTTTGTTTTAGCTATTCAACTCTGCCACTGTAGTATGAGAACATCTATAGTCAATATGTAAATAAATGGGTGTGGCCATATTCCAATAAAACTTTATTTACAAACAGTGGGCCAGATTTGGATCACAGCTGTCCTTTGGCAAACCCTGGTAGAAAATCATTTCTCCAAGCCCATAAACAGTGGTGCTCAGGGTGGCCTTCAAATCAGCAGCATCAGCATTACCTGGGAAATTGTTAGAAATGCAAAATTTCAAATTTTGACCTATATCAAAGTCATCTGGTAGTCTTGCTAGATATAGAATGCTGGGCTCCAATCCCAGTATTTCTCATTTGGGAGGTCTGGCTTGGAGAATTTATTTTTCTCAGAAGTTCCCAGATGATACAGATGTTACAGGCGAGAGACTACACTTTGAGAACCACTGCAACAGATGTCTTCCTGTACATAGGATCTGGGGAGAGGGGCATGCAGTTATAAGATGGTCATGGTAGCAGGGGCTGTAAGGGAAGGAATGGCTAGGAGATTCGGAACTTGCCTGTTCCTATAATGGACTCTTTGGTGAGTGAGGGTAGGACGGCCAAGGAGCCAGGGTCACGGCAAGATGAGGAGCTCCTAATTGTGGTATATATATATATATATAATGGAATATTACTCTGTTATTAAAAAATACATTTGAGTCAGTCCTAATGAGGTGGATGAACCTAGAGCCTATTATACAAAGTGAAGTAAGAAAGAGAAAGACAAATATTGTGTATTAATGTATGCGTATGGAATCTAGAAAGATGGTGCTGATGAACCTATTTGCAGGGCAGCAATGGAGACGCAGATACAGAGAACAGACTTGTGGGCACGGTGGAGGAAGGAGAGAGTGGGACAGATTGAGAGAGTAGCATGGAAACATACTCATTACCATATGTAAAATAGACAGTGAGTGAGAATTTTCTGTGTGACACAAGGAGCTCAGCCCAGTGCTCTGTGACAACCTAGAAGGGTGGGATGGGATAGGAGATGGGAGGAGGAGGGTTCAGGAGGGAGGGGACATGTGTATACCTATGGCTGATTCATGTTGATGTGTGGCAGAGGCCAACACAATATTGTAGAGCAACTGTGCCCCAATAGTTATATTTTGTTCAATGCTTCTCAAAAAAAAAAAAAAGAGGAGTTTCCGGAGCTAGTGCAACCAGCAAGCTCTGCAGAAAGAAAAGCTTTGAAAGGGTTGAACTGTCTCCTCTCCAGACTAGCTTGCCTGACTGCAGTTGCTTGTGTCTGGGTGCAGGAGAGAACAGGGGAACTTTCTGAGCCAACTGAATAGTGCTCAGGGGGAATTCACAAGGACTTAGCTCACTCCGAGTGGGCTGCAGCACACTCAGGCCCCTGGTACTTCGCTGCAGTATCAGTTCACATACCCTCAGATGTGATTTACTAGAATTGTCATTGTTGAACTGCAGGCTGCAGTGAAATATCTAGGGGGCCAGCAGAGGGACCCTGCCAGAATACCCAGATAATTCCCAGTCTCTCTCACCTGCCAAGTAGAGTGAAGATTCTTTGATCATCAAATGCCCCTGATGTGAGAGGACAGACTTGTCAAAGCCAGAGGCTGGTGTACAATGACCTTGGATACTAAGTCCTCGATCCTTGTGAACTTGTCAAGGGATTTGCAAGCCAGCTGGTGAGCAGATGTTGCAGATGATGGGAGCAGCAAGAGGAGCTGCCCACAGGATTCCAGATATTCCAGCATGTGCTAGGCTTCTACTGGGAAGAATGTGAATGATATCTTGATTAGGGGCCCTATAAGGGCTGCCTAAGAGGGCAGACTAAAGAGAATCAGCTCAAAGTCACACAGCACTGGAAACCATAGTGTTGGACTATTATTAGGATGTCTAAGGCATGATATCAGAACCAGACTGGGAGAAGCAGGATGTCCTGGCCATGCTGCTGTTCGCCCTGTGAAAGGGTTCTCACAGCCCCAGTACTGAACTTCTCTGCATCCTCCCAACCTTCTAGGAACTCTGAACCAGTTCCCCTCCTGGTTTTTGTTAAAGACCTTGCTCAAGTATTACTTCAGAAGCAAAAATATTTTTAGGTGTGATTGACTCCAGGTACAAGGTCCATCTTCTTGCCTTTTACTGGCTTGCAGGGAGGGTCCTAGCCCTGGTTACCATACCTGCCTTTCAATCAGCGTTTACCAGGTGATGGGTGATGCTGCCTTGGGCTTCATGACCAAATTGATTGGTCTTACTGATGGACAGACAGCAGAGAGCATTCCTTTGGCCATAAATCACATATTCCTTGTCTACAAGACAAAAACTCAGTACAAATAGCCTCAAAGGTTTTTAAAATTAACAAATGGCCCTTGAATTTAGAGCAAGTTTTTTAAAAATACGGTAACAATCTGAGGTGAATCTTCTTCACCATCTAATTTAGCCCTGACTTTATTTATTCCTCATTAAAAAAGAAAATCTCGAATTTCTTTCCATCTACAACGTTTTGTATTAAGAAAAAAGTACATATCTTGCATATGTCTCCAAGATGTTGCCTATTCATTCACTACTTTTTTCAGGATTCAGAGTTATTTGGTGTCTAAAACCCTGATCACCCTTATGGCTTTCAGATTTCCCCTACCTCTTAAATGTATTTATATTGTTAATGGTGATCATCTATATTTTTCTTCCTAAATTGGCAAATTTAGATCTATTTAGCAATATTCCTTTTCAAATGAGTGAAAAATGAGAATCGATCTTAAAAACCACTGTAATCTCACGATAGGAAATGACCGAGGGTCTTATACTACAGCCATATGATGGAATATACACAGTCATCAAGAATCCTTCAAGATACTGGATCATGTAAACACACCATGGACTGGATCAAAAGGCAGGAGTCTAAATTTTCAACTAAGAACATGGAGTCCTCTTGAATCCCCTGGCTTTCTCACTGCTTGGTCTTCATTCCATCTCCAGTCTGTTTTCTAACTTTTAGGCTTGTCTCTTATCCTAGCTCTGTGCTCATTTCCTACGATTTGATCACAGCATTCATCTTCCCCAGCTTGGCCTTGGGCAATCCCTAGATTTTTCCTCCTGGCTTTTCCTGCCCTGGGCTACTGCAGTATTCACTCAGCTTCATCAGATTTGGTCACATGGGACCTCAGCCCTGCACCAATCACCCACATGCCTAGTACCCTGACTACATTAGAGGATTTCAATTTTAGGAAGAATTTGTAATTTCATGGAAATTGTAGAGCAGCTTGCTGACTCTCTTAAAAAACAACAAAAAAAGTCAGGCTCCTCAGATCCTCCAAGATCAGCAAAATGTGGAAACTTGATATGGAAGGGAAGCAGAGCTTTGTGCCCTGATTCTTGCTCACCAAGGTTCATCCTTTCTTTGGGATCTCTCTCATTTGCTCTAAGTATGATGGTGGCCACTATACTTTAAGAGAGTCTTAAAGGAACTTGGCTCAATTTGGTAAAGGAGTTAGACTTTCTCACAGAATTGAGATGACTTTAACCAATACTTTGTGTCTAATGCATACATTGAGTCCAAATTGACATTGATATCAGCAATGATAGTTGAATCATTTGAACTACCCACTGCTTGAAAGCTTGGAGGCAGTAAAAAGGATCATATCACCTCTTCAGATTCCTTCTTAGAGGCCTAAAGAGGTGATGAAATCTTTAATAATTTTACAACCAGAAAAACTATCTAAAAAAATTCAAATCCAATTTGCAGAATGAAACAAATACACAAAAGTGCTCCTTTGAATTTATAGATATACTTATTTGGCTAGTCATTATATGGAAATCTGGAGAAGGAAATGGCAACCCACTCCAGTACTCTTGCTTGGAGAATTCCACGGACAGAGGAGCGGGATAGGCTGCAGTCCATGGAATCGTAGAGTCAGACACTACTGTGCGACTAACTTTCACTTTCACTTTGAAGCTTCCCTCGTAGCTCAGTTGGTAAAGAATCTGCCTGCAATGCAGGAGACCTGGGTTCCATTCCTGGGTTGGGAAGATCCACTGGAGAAGGGATAGGCTACCCACTCCAGTATTCTTGCACTTCCCTTGTGACTCAGCTGGTAAAGAATCCGCCCGCAATGTGGGAGATCTGGGATCGATCCCTGGATTGGGAAGATCCCCTGGAAAAGGGAAAGGCTACCCACTCCAGTATTCTGGCCTGAAGAATTCCACGGACTGTATAGTCCATGGAGTCACAAAGAGTCAGACACGACTGAGTGACTTTCACTTCACTTCACTATATGGAAATCATTATTTATGAGAATGAATACACTTCTGAGAGATTCTAATATTCTGAAAAACTTCAGTTATTTACTCTGCTACTAAAATTCTTATATAAATTAAATTTCATTTGCTGGTCTTATCTGAAGTAATAGTCTGTAAAAATTTCCTTTACCATAATCTGTTTTGCCTTCGTTTATCTTACATTAGGTAGTTGTTCCATATCTGACTTTTTAATCTAACTTTGAATCAATATGTAAAACATGTTCTTTTGAGGACTTCCCTGTGGTGAATGGCTATGAATCCGACTGCCAATGCAGAGGACACAAGTTCAATCCCTAGTCTGGGAAGATTCCACGTGCCTTGGAGCAACGAAGCCTGTGTGTCACAACTACTGAGCCCTGTGCCACAACTACTGAAGACCATACACTTAAGAGCCCACCCTCTGCAAGAAGAAAAGCCACCAGAATGAGAAGTCCCCGCACCACGAGAAAGAGAAGCCCCCACCTGCCACAACTAGAGAAAGCCTGCACACAGCAATGAAGAGACAGTGAAGACAAAAAAAAAGAAAGAAAGAAAAAATAAAAATTGATTAATTTTTAAAAGCATGCTCTTTTGAAAAATGCATTAAAATAATCAATTTTTATTTTAGGCAATATCTACATCTTCAATTTAAAAGTTTTTCTTTTTCCTCCATTCAATGAGATCTTTATTTTTTCTAAAGGAAAATGCAAACTTGTTCTTTTTCTGATAAGCTCCTTTTTCTAGAACCACAGACATAAGGATCTCAAAGATGTTGGAATCCTAGTGTTCTGAGTGAATGATGTGGCCTGTCAGAGACAGATGAGATTCCCAGGATAGCTTCCTCTAAGAATTCCTCAAACATTGGTGTCTCCCTCAAAGCCCATGACTTAGAAAGCTACGAAGGAGGCTGACTGACTCCTTGGAGTTTAAAGGAAGGTGAGAGCTGCTTCCACAAATCCTACCAAGGTTAAATTCACCAGGAGGCTGGTGAGGAAAAAGCCCAGTCCAAATAATTTTTGGCTATTGGAAAAGTGTTGAAGTAAGGCAAGTACTGTTTGTTGCATTTCACAATATTTGTTCCTATACCTTTTGGCCTTCTGGTTTCCCTGCCCCTCACAGGCCATGCTCAACTGCCAGCAGAATAAAACCTATGTGATCAATCCACTCATATACACACGTTATCCTACTCTAAGGGACAGTTGAATATAATACAAGTGCTCCGAGGAGGACTGAACTTAATCTAAAAGAATAAAGGGTAGAATTTTTCCAGAATGAATGTCTGAAACAAGAAGCCTGTTTTAACATTTCACAAGTTGTGTTTCCTAGGAACCCAGTGCCTCTGCCTCTCAGTGACTCTGGGTCTTCCCGGACTCGAGAATGCCCTCACTTTTCCTCCTTATCTTTCCACTCGTTGTGACTGACATCTCACACTCACATTTCTTCCTAATTTTGTCTCCCTGGAAGCAGATAATTCCTTTGGCACTCTATTTCCCTTTGTGCATCGTTCCAGGGGCAATCTGTGTCTACAACAACCTCTAGTCTGGGACTCAATACCTCTGAGAATTAAAAGGAGGAGAAGGGTAATAAAACTAGAGACAATCTGGCCTCTCCTCGCATCCCTCTCTTTTCTATCGGGCTGCAGAGTTGAAGGATGTCTGGGCAAATAGTTCACTTCTGAGTTATCTTCTTAAAGCTCAGTACAAGAAGCTTATATAAGCCAGAGGTGAAACATACGGTGTATCAGCTTTAATCATTCAGGGTTTCAGTCATTTCCCACAACTCTCCTTCAGTTCTTCAAAACCATGTTCAGCAAAAGGTCAGTGCATTGATTTAATTGCAGAATGAAAAGCATTTAACCATGTAACTAACTATTTAAGCAGACTCTTTAAATAGTATACAGACCAGTCTCCAACATTTAATATTTTCTGAAGCAACTCTACTTTGGGGCTCATCTATCTTGAAAACAAACCATCCAAGCACTAAACACCCTTCAAAAGACATCTTGTCTAGTTGTCAGAACAGGAAAATTCATAGCAGCCCTGATGGTGACAGACTGTGGCATCCCATGCCAGCGTCTGGAAACCTGGATGCTGTCAAGTGGCAGAGCCGTGAGGTTCAAAACCAGATCGGGGTGAAAATCTCCCACTGGAAACCACCCATCACTGCCGTTGCCTATTAGGCTGGCACAAGACTCAAGCTGAGAATATTTTCTTCTTTTTGGCTGGCATATTGAAATCTGTAAACCTCTTTCTGTAGAACAGAAGCTGTTGAGGGTTTATTTTTTCCTGACTTGAGCTAGAGCACATGGAAAGACCTTGAAATCTAACTTAGCCAGCAACCAGAGATCAGAGTGGGTTGGAGGTGGGGTGGTGGGAGTCCACCTTTATAGTGACATAACTGGGAAGAAACAATGAAGCCTGTAGAGTGACCAGCTGTCTCAGTTTGCCCAGAAGTGAGGATTTCTCTGGACACAGGACTTCAGTGCTAAAACCAGGACAGTTTTGAGAACACCAGGATGATGGTTCACCCTAAAAGTGGGTTGTTAGCTGCTCAGTCATGTCCAACTCTTTTCAACTCCATGGACTGTAGCCCACCAGGCTCCTCTGTCCATGGAATTCTCTAGACAACAATACTGAAGTGGGTTGCCATTCCCTCCTCCAGGGAATCTTTCCAACCCAAGGATCGAACCCAGATCTCTTGCGTTGTAGGCAGATTCTTTACCATCTGAGCCACCAGGGCAGCCCAAAAGTGAGCTGAGGTGACCTGAATTCTGATACTAAGGAGATTAGTCCTCACACTCACAAAAGAGTTTCTAGGCAAGTGAATGTCAGAGGACTGTCTTTACTCATGATGAATCTCTAACCCCCTCTCCCTATCCCAAGGCAGATCTATTCACCCATTCTAAAATTTCTAGCACCAGGAAATGTTGAAATGGTAAATGCAGGAATTCTAGCTGCCCAGTTGGCCTTTGGCCCAGTAGTGATCTGAGTCTTGGGAATGTGTCCCCTTGCTCCTACCTAGAGTTGCTCTCTGAGAGTTCTGCTCTGCTCTAGATATCCCCCTTCATCAGCCATTATACAGCAGAAATACCTCAGAAGAGCTTCACCAATCTGATGGCCAGTTAGCATCTTATCAGCAGTTAATACCTGCTTCCAGAACCAAAATCATTTAGATATGGAAGGCACCTGAAGGTCACCTAGCCAGAGGTTCTTAGCCAGCGTCAGGCTAACTGTATAAGAATCACTGCAGGATAAGTATCAGTTGATCTGAACCAGGCTATGCTGTGCTAAGCAGCAAGCTCCCCATCCAAGTAGCTTATCTTGACAAGAGTTACTTTTCCCTCAGGCTCTGTATCTATTGCAGGTAGACAGGGTGCTCTGCTCCTTGTGGTGACTCAGAAACCCCAAAGTGGCTGATCCCAGTGCCAGAGGGAGAAGGCAATGGAGGACTCTGTCCATCCAGTGCTCAGCCAGGAGCAGACACTGGCCCTTTCCACTCACAACTCAATGGCCAGAATCAGTCACACAGCCCCACACAACCACAGGAGGGCTAAGGAATGCAAACTCCTCCTGGTTCCCAGAAGTGAGCTGGACAAGAAATAGCCAGTGAATAGCATCGAGTACCACAAAAAGCCTGTACAATGCAGGTAGTGAATTCAGCTTCTGGAGCTTCTGATTCAGTGAGTCTGAGTGGAACCTGGAAACCAAGGTAGATTTAAAGACTCTCTAGGTTTTTGGAAGGGGGCAGTCTGTTGAGAACCTACAGATGAGGTGATCTGCTTTGGTGAAGAGTCAAATGAGGTCAGGCTTTTGGACTCTTGACCCAGTGTTCTTTCAAGCTACCCTGCTTCTTCAAAAGAGTTTGCATTTTCTCTCTCTCTCTCTCTTTTTTTTCCAGCTATAAGATTAAGCTTTTCATGAAATATTGAGTATCTGTGTGAGACTAATGGGGCAGTTTTGGAAATCTTGGGGACTTCCTCACCTGTCAGATGAGTGGATGGGCCTTCTCAGTTTTACCCAGGCCCCACCTTTTCCAGAGGCAAGAGGATATTGGGTTGAGCAGGGAGGAACGAGGTAGAAGAGTCTGTTCGGTCCACTTCCCTGTGTGTGTCCAGCTGAAGCTGCTCCCCTTCCCCAAACCAGGTCCTTTCTTTACTTTGTGTTTCCGGCCTAGCTCGTAATTGCCTTCTCTCTCTATGAGCACTGACTTTCCATACGTTTCCCTGAAAAGCCCAGGAAGGAGCCCTGAGATGAGCCTCTCCCTGCTCGTGTGTCTCTTTGGAGGGCACCACATAAGAAAGCCACCTGTAAGAACTGCACCCTCCCTACCCCCCAACACACACACACACACCTTTAGCAGTGAGTGAATATGCTTGCTCTCTCCACAGGGATGTTTCACTCCCTTTTCTGACCCACCTTGTTATCTCCTCCAGGGCTGTTTTCTAAAACTGCCATATGCTTTCCATTCTTTAACTAACCACCCTAATACTGCCCCCTCTCTGCAAAGTACCCTAGTCCCCAAACTCAGTAAATACTCATTTCTCAAGATACATGTACCCAGTGTTCATAGCAACATTATTTACAGCAGCCAAGACATGGAAGCTACCCAAGTACCCATCAATAGATGAAAGGTAAAGAAGATGTGGTATATATAATGGAATACTATTCAGCCAAAAAAGAATAATATGCTGCCATTTTCAGCAACATGGATGGATCTAGAGGATATCATAGTGAAGTAAGCCACATAGAAAAAGTCAAATACTATATGATATCACTTATATGTGAAACCTGAAAAATAATACAAATGAATCTATATACAAAACAGAAATAGACTCAGAGACACAGAAAACTTACAGTTACCGAAGGGTAGATGGGCGGTGGGGGAGGGACAGATCAGGAGTATGGCATTATCAGATACACAATATTATACATGAAACAGATAAGCGACAAGGATTTACTGTATAGCATAGGGAATTATACCCAGTATCTTGTAATAACCTATAATGAAATACAATTTGCAAAAAATCAAATCATTATGCTATATACCTGAAACTAACACAATGTGTTGTGTTGTAAATCAATAAAAATCCTCCTTTTTCTAGAGTCTAATGGCTCTTTGTTTATGGTTTTCTTCTAAAACTGACTTTTTTCCATTCCCTTTTGTAAGTTCACTTGAAGGCCAATGTCTCCCTCAGAAGAGTGCCCTTCAAGAGCAGGGACTAGCTCTGTTTTTTGTGCTTGTATTAATATCTCTGGCATCTTACATGATTCCTGTAATGTTTGACACTGAATACATCTTTCTGGAAGGAAGGAAGAAAGGAAAAGAGGAAGGTTATTCCAACTTTCTTCCTAGATTCCAATCTAAGGTTGTATGTTATTCATCTTTGAATATATATCTCATCATCAATCAATCAATCAATTTAGCAATGATTTCATATGGTAAATTTCTTAGGACTTTTTTTTTTTTTTAATTTGGAGACTGGGATCTAATCCTGCTTTTCTATTAACTAACTGTGTTGTTTTGAGAGCTCAGACCTTAGTTTTCTCAAATCTAAATCAAAAGGATTCAAAATACCCTCCATGGCTTCTCAGATGAATCCTCAGTACCAAAAAGGAATGCATATTACTTCCAAAAATAAATAATGGCCAAGAACAGAATACACAGTTCACAAGCCAAGCCAAGTCACTCTGAAGGAGAATGTTGGTGAGTATTTCTCTATAATCCAAGGCAGCCAAGAAAACAAAGTTGCTCCATGTTGGTCACCTCGGCTTTTGTCCTCTTCCCTGGCAACGAAGGGTAGAGAGGAAGGTGCTGGAGGAGGACCAGTTGTGGTTAGAGACCTCAGCTGATGGGAAGGTGTCAGGAAGCAGAAAGTCACCTATCCAGTGGCTGACATGCTTTCAAAGGCAATTCCCATATCTCAAAACACAAGCTATAGAAAGTGGAACTTGCTGGAAAGATTTGGAGCAACCATATCTTCTAGTCTCTCAGGCTAAAACCTTAGCATGTCATGATCTGAATGTTTTTGCCCCACTCAAACTCCAACCCCCAAATTCATATTTTGAAATCCTAATGCCCTAAGTGATGGTGTTTGGAGGTGGGGCCTTTGGGAGATCATTAGGTCATGAAGGCTGTCATGACCTAGTAAGACTCATATCCTTATTTAAAAAACAAAGAGAACTCTCGAGAGTTTCCTTGCCCCCTTCCACCATGTGAGGACACACGAACGGTCTGTGACTCAAAAGGGAACCATCACCTGATTATGCAGGCTGAGGATTTTAGACTTCAGCCTCCAGAACTAAGAGAAATAAATTCTGTTTATAAGTCACCCAAGGCTGTGGCATTTTGTTATAGCAGCTTGAATAGACTAAGACGGCATCAGTCCTCATTCCTCTCTTCGTCTCACACCCACACCCAATCCGTTGGGAATTAAATTCTGCCTTTTCTTCCTTCAAAATATGTCTGTGCCTGAGTCATTTCTCACCACCTCCATTGACACCATCTCTCTTCTACATCATTGCGATTGCCTCGCAACAGTCTCCCTGCCTCTAACCTTTCTCTTACTCTGTGGCCAGAGGAATATTGTTAAAACACAAGTCAGAACTCACTGCTGCTGTGCTCAGAAACCTCTGGTGAATTCACATCTCCCACCATGGAAAACAGAGCTCTCCAGGACCTGGCCTCTTAGCTGCCTCTCTGATCTCCTCAGTAATCTCCCCAGGTCCCTCTGTGGTCTCCACCCTAACCCCTCGTCATTTTCCAGGACACATTCCTGCTCTGGACACTTGCCCAGACTATCACAGGGCTGACTTCCCCACCTCAGCTCAATGTCACTTTCCCAGGGATGACTTCCCCAACCACTTTGTTAAAAAAAATACAGTTCTCACACTAATGCTCTCATC
This sequence comes from Bos indicus x Bos taurus, assembly GCF_003369695.1. Classification (NCBI taxonomy): domain Eukaryota; kingdom Metazoa; phylum Chordata; class Mammalia; order Artiodactyla; family Bovidae; genus Bos; species Bos indicus x Bos taurus. The sequence goes on from NC_040076.1 coordinate 110,731,300, forward strand.
TACCTTCCTTCCTTTTATTTTTATGCACTTTACCTGTATCTAATAATACACATTTCTCATCTTCTTTATAATCTTTTTCTTTCAACTAAAATGTAAACCATTCAAGAGCAGCAACACTCCAGAACGGATGTAACAGGGGCCCAGGAAATATTTGTCAAACGAATGAATGACTGGCTGGAGGTAGCTCATAGAACTGATGAGGGGAACTCTAGAACCCAGCTCAGAAGTGAACAAGAACCTGGACTCTGCCCGGAAGGAGTGTCACCTGCCTTCACAGTGCTGCCATGGAATCCTCACACATAATAATTTTCAGAGGGGTTAAAGCAAATGAATCAGTAAGCCCTGCCCTGCTCACTGCCCCAAGCCTTCCTAGCAGGTGGTTGGCTGGAAATCCCACAGCAAGCATGATTCCTGCAGTCAAGGACCTCCCACAGGTCTAGGGAGTTTCTGGGATGGCTCCACAGAAGGTGCTGTGGGTATTTCTCTCTCCTATGTCCTCCTCCTCTTGTTCTTAGTCAAGACTCCTGGCTTCATTTGGGGCTGGTTTAGCTTTGGGTCCTCCTGGTTCCTGAGCTCAGAGCCACCTTAAAGCAAGGGAGCATCCAACCAATAAACATGTTCTGAGCATCAGCTACCTGCCAGGCACTGTGCTGGGCTCTAGGGACCCCAAAAGAACCAGTCAAGGACCCTGCCCTCTAGGATTCAGCAGCCCCAATGGGGAGATGAGGCAAATGCCCATAGAAGGGAAAGCAGTGAAGAAGGACTCAATTTAAGTGTTAAATGAAGGATCCACCATTGGAATTCTGAGAAGGGACAAGGGAGCCCTGGAACATGGATGTCCAGAGAAGGGTCCAGAGTCAGGGAAGAGGGAGGGTTGAAACTGGCTTAGAAGGGCTGAGAAGAGACAGGCCAATGCAAGGATCAGGTTTACTGAAGACATTTAAACATCCATAGTTCAGTGCCCAAAATCTAGGGGCAAAATTCTGGGATGAGGAAGGTCAGGGGCCCACCTCCAATTCAGGTCTGGAGGCACACGTCTGCCTTCTTTCTGTGTGGACTCTAAGGGTGGGGCAGCTCCTCGGAACAATGGCTTCTGTTCTTACTTCCTCCCAATTTGTTCCAGGACCATGGAGGTGCCCTGGTTGGCAGACCCAAACATGTACCATCTCCACTTCTGAGCTCTGCAGCATTCAGATTCTGGAGAGCTTGTAAGCTTTATTTCTGCCCCCGGGTCTGTTCCTATAATTTGGTCCTGGCAGATCCATTTTCCTCATAATCAGCTTTGTTTGTTTTTCCATTCCTGAAATATGTTCTGAAGATAACGCCTCTCTGCATGTCCACAGGCACATTAATGCTCCTTGTTCAGAAAACCAGGCCGGCTAATTATCCACATTTACCAGCACCTTCCATAGGTCCCCCCTGAAGACTTTTCTGTAAATATTTACACTGCAATGTCCCTCGCCACCCAACATTACTGAGAAAGAGGAACAGTTGAGGTAAGTTATAAAAATAGGGAGACACACTGAGAATAAACCAGCTATTCTCAGCACTTTCCATGAGCTTAGCTTGTTCTTCTGGAATCTTTACTAGGCTTTTTTCTTTTTTTTCCCCCATAGGTAGTGAACTTGAAAAGCTGTTTCCCTTGATTGGTATGGCTTGCTTTTCTTTGTACCTCCCTAAACAACTCCTATCACACTCACAGGCATTTCCACCTCTGTATGAGACTTTTTTTCCATCTTACAGTAGGCATTTCTTTCATTCAGGGTCAATTCATCTTGTCAACTTTTGTTCCCCCTCACTCCTGAGGAAAGGCGGGGAGGGAGATCTGGGTGGGAGGATGGAATCTGTGGAGGTTGCTGCAAAGCTTGCACAGCACCGTGAGTCAGGTCTCCCACTTCACACACAAAACAGAGGCCATTAGCCCAGACTTCCTTAGTGTCCTCTCCTCCAGAGTATCCTCATCTCCTGGTCACAAGCGGTAGCAGACACCTACTTTCTTGGGCTTTCGGTTTTTTACAAATATTTATTTATTTTTCTTATCCAACAGCACCCTGGTTTTCCTCAAGAACTTCAAGCTCAGATCATGTGTCTTAGGAGGGGTTCCACTCACTTCTAACTCAAGACACAAGCACAGGACCCTGCCCAACACACTCAGCTCTTCCATCCCCCTAACTGGGATCATTGGTCAGAAACAGGCATGTGATCCAAATTGAACTGAATCCAAATAATTGGTTCTGATAGTGTTATTTAGATGGAAGAGAAGGCCTCTTGACAGCCTCCATGCCTGAGAATGAAGCCAAACATTGAAATACAGAGCTAAGAAACAAAGGGAGATTAAGTCCTAATTCCCTTGATCCAGTTGCTCTTAAAACTAGATCCAACTTTAGACTTTTCAGTTATAGAGCCTATTAATTTCTTTTGTTTTGTTTAAGCAGGTGGCTTCATTCTGCACACCAGTGATTAATTTCTGTTTTTGTTGTTATTTGCAACAAAACAAGAGATCTACCCCTATCTTGGGAGAAAGTTTCCTTAGTTCTATCCACCAACGTGCTTGATCATATCTCCTGCTATCTCCTTGGGTCCTTATTCTATCGTTATCTCCTCTCTCATCTTCAATGCCTTATGTTTTCCTCAAGCCTCTTACACTCTTACAAAATACAAAAAAACTAAAAAAAACCTTCCCTCGCTTGTGTCCTGAGCTCTCCCATTGCCTTGACTACCTTAGAGCTTCCCCTTTCTTCCCAGCTAGCTTACTGAAGTCATCTACCCCTCAATACTCATCAGCCAATCACTGTTCTAGGTTCTTCCCTAATATATCATTAAAACCAGAGACGAGCTCCCAACAGTCCTTTCCTGTGATCGCCTTTCAGTCCTCACCTTCTTTAACTCCTCTAGAGGATGTTGTAGTGTCGACTTCATCTGTACTTTTCATCCTGTCCTTCCTAATTGTCCTCTGCAGTCTTTGACCTTTGTTTTTGAATCTTTGCTACCTTTCATCTTCTGCCCCCTGCTTCATGTTGGACTCTAGGGCTGGTCCTTATCTCTCCCCGATTCTCTCACTGCTCTCTCCTCTTGGGTGTGATTTCATCCACTCCAGTGCTTTCTGCTAGTGTTCACATGATGCCTGAGTTTCATGTAGACATTTCCAACTGCCTGTGGATACCCTGCTAAACAGGTTGCAGGTACCTCAAGCTTACAGAGCCCCACACATAGTAGATGCTCAATAAAGAACTATTAAAAGCATAAATGAAAGCATCCTCAATGTGTAAGATACTGAACACAGGGCACAAAGAATTTCTTGCCATTATGGCAAAATTAGTTTGAACTTAAGTCCCTTTGCATGTGGTTTTCCCACTACTTCCTTTTCCTTCAAGTGCCTACTTTGTTGCCTATTCTTCCTTCAAATATCAATCCAAGCACTACTTCTTCTGGGAATCCTTTCCTGAATGACACATACCTGCACATGTACTGCACATACAATTATTTTCTTTTGCCTCTGGGATCCCATAATGCCTTATAATTCACTTAAATAAGAGTTATAACACATTAAATTGTCTTGAATTGCTTATTTATGTTTCAATTTATGTCACTAGACAATGATCAAGTTCTGGTCTTATCTCTACCCCTCACTGGCCATGGGACATTCACAAAGTCATTGAATGTGAATGTCAATGTACTCACCTAACAAACAGAGGGAAAAACACCAGCCCAGCTTCCATCATAGAGTGGCTGGGAATGAGAGGCTGCATGTGGTAAGCCTTGCAAGCTGAACAAAAGAGACCTGTGGCTTCTGCAAGTAACAGAGAGTTAGGCAAACAGCATTTATTTCCCATTCTGCCATTCATCAGCCTTATGAAACTAGAATTAATTTTCATGTTTGAAGAAATCTGGGTTGTGGAATATGGGGGATAATGCATGTAATATTGCTTGGTAAAACATGCCCACTGCAAGACATTGTTGGGGGGAAAAAAAAGGGAAAGTGATGGTCACTCAGTTGTGTCCGACTCTTTGCAACCCCATGGACTGTAGACCGCCAGGCTCCTCTGTCCATGGAATTCTCCAGGTAAGAATACTGGAATGGGGTGCCATTCCCTTCTCCAGGGGATCTTCCCAACCTAGAGATCAAACAGGAGTCTCCTGCATTGCAGGCAGATTCTTTACCACTGAGCCACCAGGGACAAGACATTGTTACTTTACTATTTTATCTTAACCTATTCTAAACACAAAAGTAAATTAAACTGTATCAGTGCAACCCAATAAACAAAGGAAGAAGCAAGGGAGACTTACATGTTGAATATGCCCTTGTATATTTATATCACAGGAATGACATTGGTTTAACATTTTAAATTTACGTTGCCTATTGTGAGAGCTCACTTTTATTGAGCACTCACTTTGAACATCATGCTAAACACTTAACCTACATTAAAAAAAAGATCTAACTTTTACAACAACTTTTTGAAGTAGGCATTGTTAATACTCCCACTTTATATACAAGGAAAGTGAAGTGTAGGAAAGCTGAGTAACTTGGCCAAGGCCAAACAGGTGTTAGTCGCCAAGCCGAGTGTGGCCCCCACATTTGTCTCAGTGTGGCTGAAGTCTGTGCCACTCTCCACTGCATTCTGCCCCTCATCTCTCGTGGGAAAGGCAAAGGGGTTGGTTCCCAGGGCTCAAGAGATGCCAAAAGCTTACAGCCAGTGGAGTCCTGCTTTAAGTTCTCTACCCAGTGGACCATAAAGGCTGATGTTTCTGCTGTAATTTACCCACATAAAGCTTTTGGACTGGAACTCTCTAGTGCTGGAACTAAACCTCTTTATTAGTCTGCCTTCTAAAAAATGATGTTTGACAAATAAATACTTGCTGTTTACAAACTTTCATGAATAAGTCAAGCTTCCCGAGACAAGAAAAATGTCCTCAGAATGATATTCAAATGCTGAAGTAACTCAGGAGTTCATGCCAACATAAGTGAGAACAGAAAACGGAAGTTAGCCTTTCACTCCTCTCCACCCCTTTATTTCTCTTTCTACTTTAAGAACAGGAAGGTTCTCAGAGATAGACTCATCCAACTGCCTTCTTTGAGAAACTGAAGCCCAAAGAGGTTAAGTGAGTTTCCTAAGGCCACATCGCTTGTAGGCATCTGGTTACTGCCTATTGTTGAGTAATATTTAACACTTAAGTCATTCAGTGTTCACACAGCTCAATAAGGAAGGTACCTCACCCTCATTTTATAGATGAAGATGCTGAAGTACAGAGAGGTTGGGTGACTTGCCCAGTGAAGACAGAGCCAAGAGTCTACCCAAAGGTTGCTTCTTTCTCCTGGATCTTCAGTGACACACCCCTTTTCATATAGGAGAGATACAGCTGGGGAACCTGTTCCTTGTCTAGCCTGTACAGATCAGACAGAAACCTTTAAGAGCCCTCCCCGATCAATATATGAGGTAAGGTCAATATCTTGTTTCTTGCTTACCAAGGCCTATCCCAGTGGAGGCAAGAAAGGCCATTTGCTCCAGGCCTGCTGACCATGAAGGGCCTCAAATTGAGCTCTTTAACATCCCTCTTACTGTGGCCATACTCACAGTCTCAGAGAGACACAAACAAGGTGGAAATAGATTATCTCTATCACATAGTCTGACAACAGAACTTGTCTGTAAAACAGAGTGTTTCTTTTGGTAGACAGAAATTTTTTTTGTTATTCTGTAACTGACAACTACATTTAATGTTAAAAGGGTGGGTTTATAAGATATAAAGATTTAAAAGCACTTCAGCTTTTGTAACCTTCATTTTCCATTTCTTCTTTCTTTCACCCTTGAACTGCCAAGGTCTCCCTTAAACTGGAAAGGGTTTGCCTCTTACTGCCTGAAGCCTCTCTAAGTTATTCTTCATGAAAAATAAAAATGAGATTAAATCTTCCGTTTAAGGATGGGTTGCAACAGGGTGATTAAATCTGCCTAGGTTTCATATATCCTGGCTCTCAGAAAATTTCCAAGGCTTTTGTGACACTCTTCCCTCACCCAGATGTAATTGTTTTTCAGTAGATAAAGTTGCTTTGTAGATTTGCCTTGTTCTGCTGGGCTGAAATAACAAAAAGAGGCAGTTTCAGCTACTCACTTGCCCTGAAATCTTGTGTTTAGACTAGAAGTTCAGGGCTGCCTGTGTTTTTCAAATTAGGAATTTGCTAACTGGTCAGCTGCAGCCTTTTATAATTTTTATAATAAAAAATGTGTTACCCTTTCTAAGCTAATATGCACTCAGCCTACAAGCATTTATTAAACACTTACGATGTATCTGGCATGTGCTGCCCTCCGGTAGCTGAAGACTTGCAAGGGAGGTAAAACTTGAGAGAGAAGAATTGTATGTTGTATCCAGTCCATAATCTCTCTTTTCATATTTTATTATTATAATAAATAACTGTAAGTCTCTCGTTTTCCAGAGACAAATGAAGTCCTCCAGGACAGAGACGCTACAAGTAGTTCAACTTAAACCCTGCTTCTCATCTGGCATAGACAGTCGATGAACATTTGATTAATGAATGAAAAAATGAAACAGTCACAGGGTTTTATCAACACTTTGCTGCAAAAAAAATCAGTTTGAAACCATTTTGAGTATTCTCTAAGAGGCAAAGATTTAAAAACTCACCATTCTTTTGTTTGCTTCATTGCTTTTTGGTTATTAAGAATAGTTTTTGTAAGGAAAATGGGTCTGGGCTCTGCTTTTGTTGCATACAGAGCTAGAATGACGGTTGTAATTTGTTTCAACACCTATTGGTTATACTATTTATCGTAGGCAAAATACTGTGAAAACTGAAGGGCAGATTTAATTGGGTTTTACTAACATTGATTAACATAGCAGTTATTTTAAATGCTAGTTCCCCTGGTTTCTTTTTCTCATGGGAAAAATCTATCCTGAATTCCCTGTTTCAAATTGCATTTCTGTAATTTTCCAAAGTTATTGTAGACTCTAGTCTGAAGTATCCTATTTTTCTCTAAATAGAATCACGTCTTAGGAAGTGAAACAACAGTGTCAGCCGGCAAGATGATCACCAGTGGAAGAAAGGGAGTACTGACCTGCTCAGGGTATTTGAGCGGAGAAATGGAATGGGGAGGGGGAGGCGGGAGGGAGAAGGAACTAACATTGGCTGAATGAACTTCTCTATTTGACTTAATGTTCTCAGTTATCCCATGGTGGCCACTGTGGACCCCACCTTTTTTTCAGCTGAGGAAACTGGAGCTCAACAGGTTAATCTTTGCAAAGTCATAGACTGGTAAGGGGCAAGGCTGAGATTTGAACCTGGTCTGCTACCTCCCAGGGCCATGATGCCTCTAACTCCTTGAGGGAGACCGTGGGAGAGGCACATTCAGGGAGGGCTTTAATTCCTCAATCCTAGAGGTCAGAGACCAACTCTCAGCTTCTTTTGTCTCTGGTCTCCCTCCCTGTCCACTGACCTGGTTTAGTCCTGTACACCAGTTCCTGTTAGATGGGTTTTGAAAGAACAGATATCATGCCAGAACTCTCATCTGTCTTAGTGTCCTGGGACATTAAAACATGTCCTTGGAGTGCTTAATCTTATAATCCTGGCACTGGGCTTTTGGTATTACTGATTATTTCTGTGTTAAAAAAAAAACAAAAACAAAAACAAAAATGAGAGAGAGAGAGACAAATATTGTATGGTAGCACTTATATGTAGAATTAGAAAAATAGTACAAAGGAACTTATTTACAAAACAGAAACAGACTCCCATACATAGGAAACAAACTTATGGTTACCAAAGGGGAAAGGGAAGGAGGGATAAATAAGGAATATGGGCTTAACAGATACACACGATCATATATAAAATAGATAAACAACAAGGTTTTACTATAAAGCACAGGGAACTATATTCAGTATCTTGTAATAACCTACAATGGAAAAGAATCTGAAAAAGAATAGATAAATATATTTTTATACACATTTTACATATATCCTATGTATATAACTGAATCACTCTGTTGCATACCTGAAACTAACACAACATTATAAATCAATATACTTCAAAAATAAATTGAAAACCATAAATCTAAAGAGATATATTTTTGGGCAGAATAATACATTTCACAATAGTCTATAAATTATTTAACTTTACAACTCCATTCTTAACTTTTTAGAGTTTTATTGGCAAGACCTCTTCTTCTGGTCTTTGCTTCTCCCTGAGCTTGTTCTACAAGCCTCCCTCCCTGAAGAGCTCCCACAGCCCAGTCCTGTGTGGATTAGTACTGGTCTCGGAACAGGATGAGTGTAGGCACTGGTTCAGCTCAAAGTCAACTCCTCCTCCCTCCTAATGCCAAAATGCAGCACTCACTGTCCTACAGGAGGGAGAATTTTACCCCTAAACCGAGAAATTATAGTAAGAGGCACAAACTGCCCGAGGAAATTCAAAGTGAACTCATTCTACTGTCTCTGTTTATGAAAACTTTGTTTTGCATGAAATTCAATATATTTTCTTTCTTTCCAAAGTGGAAACAAAGATATTTAGTATATCTTTGACCTTTAAAACCTTGTCTGTAAAATGACTAAGTGTATAAGGCCAAAGACTCTCTGTGGATTCTATTTTCTGAACTGTGTCAAGAAATTCTCCCTGTAAATCCAGGGACTTCTCCTACAGTGAAATGTGAGTTTAAAGCATGCACCTTCATATGGAGAGGTCTGATGAAGGAGCTAAGTTAACATTTCCTTCCGATTTTCCTTATTTAATTCTTCCCTACCTCCATCTCTTTTTAAAAAGACATTTGAAACTTTACAGTGCAAGCTGTGCACGTCTGTTCCACCTGGATTTGGAAAGAGTGAGCACATAGATATGCCCCAGCTATTCCACTCCTTTGCATCTTAGAGAAATGAATGCATTTGCCCAAAAAATACATGAACAAGAATGTTCACGGCAGGTGGATTTATTAATAATAACTCAATGGGAATAACCCTAATGTCCATCAACAATAAAATGGATAAGTAAACCGTGGTATATTCAAATAATGGAATGCCACTCTGAAATGAAAAAGATGAAGCCACTGATAAACACAAGAGCATGGATGAATCTCAGACATGTAATATTATGAGAAAGAAGCCAGACCCAGAAGGAATACATTCTGTTTGATTTCATTTACTGTAAACTTTCAGAACAGGGGAAACTAATCTATGGTAGAAGTCAGAATAGAGGTCCCCTCTGGGGAGATGGTATTGACTGGGAAGAGGAATTAGGGAAGCTTCTGGGGAGATAGAAATATTGTTAGATCTTGATCTGCCTGCACTCCAGGAGTGTATACAGATGAAAAAATCTATCAAGTTGTGCATTGAATACTTGTGCACTTTACCACATATAAATTATACAGCAATAGAAATATTAAAGAAAGAAACAAAGAAAGAGCTGTAGCAGGAAAAAGCTACCCATCAATGCTTTACCAAGAAGTTTGGAGACGTAATGATTCCTGCATTTTCTTTGTAAAGGGCAGATTGTGAATCGTTTTGAATACTGGACATTGTCTCAGTAACTTTATTTTCCCTCTGAATTCTCAGTCCCACCTGGGAGATGTGCAGAACAGGTATTTATCATCCCTAGGTTAATTAGTGTGAGGTGCAAATAGATGTCAGAGTGGGAACTATATCTAGAACATGTTGTTGCCAAGATGAGTGCCCTTCCATTCTATTGAGCTGCTTTCTAAGGCAAACTTTATTTGCAAATAAAGGTAAAAAAGCAAAGGATGATGCTCTCTTCAAACAACAAAGAGCAGTAGAAGGCAATTCATCGGAAGATACTCTGGCCCTTCTAGGGTGGTTAACCAGGTCTGTTTATGTACAGATGGACTTACTAAGATTTCAGGGGCACAGGCACTGCTACTCCCAGGGGTTGCCAGATAAAATAGATGATGCCTGGTTACATTTTAATTTCAGATAAATGATGGATAATTTTTTCTATAAGTATGTCCAAAGTATTACATGTAGAATACTTATACTGAAAAATTATTAATGACTTATCTCAGACCCAAAATTAACTAGGCAATTATGTTTCATCTGCTAAATTTGGCAACTTACCTTGCTCCCATCCATCTTTTTTCAGGATACCCATAAGTCTGAGAACCTTTCATTTCACAGTTAGAGCTTAGGTGCAACTAACCAAGCACATATACAAAAAAAAAAAATTTTTTTTTAACTTTTGGTGAGGAAAGACTTGTTGAGCTCTGGGGTTCAGCATAGGGAAAGGGCAATTTTACCACCAAAATTTTTGTCTTGTTCATACTTTGCTAAAAGATCTTTAGACTTCAGAAAAAGGAGTGGGAGATCTCCTAGCTTTGTAGATGAATTATGACAGAGTTCCTTCACATTTCTGGTTTATTTGTCCACGGTGCTGGAAGCTGGGAGGTGGAGGGGTTAAACACTGAGCCTCTCTTATGCCTTCATGGTGCTGTGCTATAGCAATTTCCATTTGGCAATTTGTTAAGGAAAATGAAATATTTCCTCAAAATCACCAACTAAAACAGCACCTGCTTTCATTTTAAAATTATTGATTTTTTGAGGGGGGATTGATTTTTCATATTCTCCAAACAGCTTCTTTTATAAATAGCTGATTTTCGTTAAGTTGATCGGATGCCTCTGAGATGCTACTTACTAGGGAGGGGAACTGTTAAGGGTACTAACCGTTCATGCAAAGGACTTTTGTGAACTACAGAAATCTCGGGAAATTTTCCAATTAAATTCAAGAATCTAATCAACCTGCCCAGATATCGAATTAGCCAGAATGACACAACTGTGACTTTCTGCTTCTCTTGCAGGTTTCTCGAAATACTCCAGGGACCGGGTCCTTTTCTTCTGCTAACTGTATGCTTATTCTCAGTAGTTAAATAATATTATTCTTGAGAGTCACGTGGTTTAAATGTAAATGCAGCTAAGACTTTAAAGGAGACACACACAACCTACATGCTGCCTGAGAGGTCACAGTGAGCAAAGTGGTTTTCTATTTGAATGTTAATAAAACAAAATTAAGATGCAGAGATACCAGATCCTCCTTCTAACTAGGCAATGATTCCAAATAATAGTGCTAAGTGTGGGCTCAGATGGCAGTGCAACATTCTTTGCTGCTGACTCTGGAGTGTACCTCCTGTTAATTTAAGGAACAAGAGACTTGGAATTCTCAAATCCTGATTTGGAGTTCTCCCTCAAATATTTTCAAAGAGAAAATGTTACGGCAGCTGAAAGCTGGATGTTCCATTGCTATACATTCCATTCCAGTGGGAGGGGCTATTATGCCCAACTTCATCAAAGCCACAATCTCAGGAAGTCAAAATTCTGCTGTCCATTTTCTTATTCTTTAATAGCTGTCTATTGAGCACCTACTGTGGGCCAGCCCTCTTCGAGGTGGAGGGAACTTGAACGTGGCTGCCAGTATCCCTACTGTTAAGGAGTTCCTGTTTCAGCAGAGGAGACAAACCACAAACCAGTGACCAATCATGATCCCACATTTTATCTCTCTACCATCCTCTAGCATTGTCCTTCTACACTTTCCATTTCTGCTCAGTTATTCAAAATCCACCCTCTTTTCACCCTGTCATTTATTTTAAAGATGATAGGAGAAAAGGAGGGAACATACATTCTCAAAAGAGAAACTGTATAATATGAATGTTTGCTATTTTCCATCCTCAGTATTCATGAAAATGCCATATTGCATACATGTTCTTGAGGGCCAAGAACTTCTTTCATTAACTTTAATTTCAGAGGCCAAGTATAGAACAAAATACAAAATGCTATGTGTTCAACAGAGAGAAAGAAAAAAGCTTGGAAGAGGAGCATTTTGCCCTCCTGCGCCGGCCTTTCTGAACAGTGAGCGCACCCTGCCGAGCTGGAATTGTGTTCACCCTTTGTGCTTTCTCAGTCTGCACACACAATTTAATTTCTGCAATTTTTCAAAACTTGTTTGTCTGGGTCATGTCTGATCTGCATCCGTTTGGATTGTACAAGATTGTAAACTCTTGGAGGTTGGGACCTTGTCTATTTTAATTCACTCTGCGAATGTAAGGCTTGGGCTAAATGTTTTGCAAGATCATGAGCAATCAGGAACTGAAATTCAAGATGAAAAGGCTGAAGCTCTTCCTGACTAAATAGCTTGGTTTGTCCTGGTCCACCAGCCATTCCCCAAATCACTGCAAACAAAAGAGCACACACCACGGCCTAGCAGGAGCCTAGACTCAAAGAAAAATAAAAATGAAATACTCAATACAAAAGTCACTATGACAATAATTATAAAAAAATATGGATGCATAATAGCAAACAGCGGGAAAGGGTACAAAGGGAGAAGTTTTAAAGTGACTTAATAACGATGCTGACATTCCGTGGGGCTAAGGGAAGTTTAATGGAAATTACCACCTTCCTGAGGTCAGGAGACAGTTGAGCCTCTTACCCTCATTTGGCTCCTATTCTACTCTATACAGAGAATAGAAACCAATGGCTATTGATACTATTTATATACTAGGCATCTTATACATTTTCTATCATTAAGCATCCCAGCCACCTATGAAGTAGTTCCCCTTGTTACCACTAATTCCATTTTTCCCATTTAATAAATGGGAAGCCAAGAGCTCTGACAAACTGACTGGGGCCACCTGGTAATAACTTTAGAGGCAGAGTATGAACACAGGCCCTATTAGTCCACAGCTCTGCTTTTAACTCTTTCCCAGCCTACACTGGGAAAGAAGTACATCAAAGCCGTATATTGTCACCCTGTTTATTTAACTTATGCAGAGTACATGAGAAATGCTGGGCTAGATGAAGAACAAACTGGAATCAAGATTTCTGGGAGAAATATCAATAACCTGATACACAGATGACACCACCCTTATGGCAGAAAGCGAAGAAGAACTAAAGAGCCTCTTGATGAAAGTGAACGAGGAGAGTGAAAAAGTTGGCTTAAAACTCAACATTCAGAAAACTAAGATCATGGCATCCGTTCCCATCACTTTATGGCAAATAGATGGGGAAACAGTGGAAACGGTGGCTAACTTAATTATGGGGGGCTCCAAAATCACTGCAGATGGTGACTGCAGCTATGAAATTAAAAGACACTTGCTCCTTAGAAGAAAGATTATGACCAACCTAGACAGTATATTAAAAAGCAGAGACATTACTTTACCAACAAAAGTCCATCTAGTCAAAGCTATGGTTTTTCCAGTAGTCACGTATGGATGTGAGTGTTGGACTATAAAGAAAGCTGAGCACCGAAGAACTGATGCCATTGAACTGTGGTGTTGGAGAAGACTCTTGAGAGTCCCTTGGACTGTAAGGAGATTCAACCAGTCAATCCTAAAGGAAACCTGTCCTGAATATTCACTGGAAGGACTGATGCTGAAGCTTAAACTCCAATACTTTGACCACATGATGCAAAGAACTGTCTCATTGGAAAAGACTCTGATGCTGGGGAAGATCGAAGGCGGGAGAAGGGGACAGAAGATGAGATGGTTGGATGGCATCGCTGACATGATGGACATGAGTTTGAGTAGGCTCCGGGAGTTGGTAATGGTCAGGGAAGCCTGGGGTGCTGCAGTCCATGTGGTCGCAAAGAATCAGACATGACTGAGCAACTGAACTGAACTGAACTGAACTATATTTGGGCAAGTTTTTGATTTCTGGAACAACAAACACCAGAAAAAACCTAAACTTCCTCTTCCTTTTCCCAGCTCAGGTCTAAGTAACTATTATATTTCATTTCAGGAGAAGATAATCCACATCCTTACCAGCAACATATTGTGTTTGATATTTAGCTTTGATTCTATTAATACCTCCTTCTTGGATGTCATGTTTCTCATGATGTCTCCTTGGACACCCCGTCTCTGATAGTTAAGCACAAAGGTACTTTTAATGAAACAGACTTTCGAACAATGCTACCTTTCCCCACTCAGATGGCTATGTTTATTTGTGTCACAGCTTTAAACCCCTAGATGCATCTTTGATTCTGTGCTAAGAGGAGCCTGCTGCTGCTGCTAAGTCGCTTAAGTCGTGTTCGACTCTGTGTGACCCCATAGACGGCAGCCCACTAGGCTCCCCTGTCCCTGGGATTCTCCAGGCAAGAATACTGGAGTGGGTTGCCATTTTCTTCTCCAGTGCATGAAAGTGAAAAGTGAAAGTCAAGTCGCTCAGTCGTGCCCAACTCTAGATTAACTCCTAATACATGCTGTCTTGAGCTGATGATCATTTGATATTCATCAAAGGATTTGGTTTCATGCTCAGCTGAGGTCTGAGGGGAGAACTGCTGACATGAAAAATGGACTGAGCTTAACTAGAACTAAGCATTCTACCCTGGTGTTCAAATACACCTCATTTATCACACAAACATCTCAATTGCTTGGAAGAGGATAAAAGACTATGCAAGACTCTTAATTGTCCAACCCAGCCTGAGGCCAGAGGAATGGAACAGATTGCCTCTGATACTTCCTTCAGATTGATAATTCTGTACCCCTTATGACATACTACCCTAACATTGCTCTTAAAATTACAAGAATTGAGCAGGTAGTGACAGAGAGTTCTAAGTATTGTGTGGAACAAAGAAAAAAATAGCATTCAAATGTCAAGTATATAAGCAAAGCACCTAGGCTATTGAAATGGGCTTACAGCTTGTTTAATGACTGAAATGGGAATGGAGTTGCAGGCTCTTGCTTTGGAGCATCCTAGTCTTGGGGCGCATGGGTTAATGTTGCACCATGCTATGTGGTTGCCTTGCAAAGGGGAGCAGCATATGCCACCCCTAAATGTGGCTCTTTGGCATATGGATTATTTTGAGCTGAAGGTAATCAAGACCCGGCAGACTCGGAAAAACTCTTCTCTCTTACCTATCTAAAAAAACTTAGATAGGGGGCCTGGCCCAGAAAAAGAGTTAGTACCAGAGATATTTTTTTACCTGGAAGACTTACCTGCATGACAGGACAAACATTTGCTTTTCTTATCTTCCTTTGAATTACTCTCCTCCCACTTGAAGCCCAAGCCCCTATCTATACCTTTCCTTAGTTCAGGATGGTGTATAAGCCTTAATTGCGGGATTGTCCTTGGTCTCATATTTTTATAGGCTCCTTTAAATACCAAACTAAGTTTATTTTTCTCCTGTGGTCCATCTTAAGTCAATTTTTATTGTTAGAACAGTCACAGAACCTAAAAGGGTAGGAGAAAAAATTTTTCCTCCCCTATACTTGTAAACACCCCTAACTATAATAAAAATGACTGCTGAAGTATAGAATTCACTGATGTCTTTACACTTATTCCTGTAATAAGCACTATGCTTGATCAGATTTAATTGGATTATTTGTAAATGAGTATAACAAAATGCTAAATGAAAACATTTTCAAGTAATAATGTAATTGGTTTGGGGTAGACATACAATCAAAGAGGCAAAAACCAATGAACAAATAAATGATTACCAAAGTACTAAAACCTTCAAGGTTGAACTTGATAAGGTATAACCACTTGTCAAACTATGGGGCATTTGAATGAGTTTCTCAAAGAGTTATCCGTATTTACCTGATTCACAGTAATGTTATAAATTTTACATGTGCTGCTGCTGCTGCTGCTGCTGCTAAGTCGCTTCAGTCGTGTCCGACTCTGTGCGACCCCATAGACGGCAGCCCATTAGGTTCCTCTGTCCCTGGGATTCTCCAGGCAAGAATACTGGAGTGGGTTGCCATTTCCTTCTCCAATGCATGAAAGTTTTACATGTGATCTGGGGTTAAATATTTTTTCTGAGATGACATAATGATTTCTCTAGTTAATAAAACTACTTTCCTATCAGGCATCCAGGCATTCACACTGAAGTACCAGTGACACAAATTCATTGTCGCTGCTCCTTCTATGGCAGATCAGGAAGCAATATCCTGACTCCCTACTCATGACCAGAGAACTGTCTTATGAGAACTGAACTGGACTTCTCAAGGTGGACTGCTCCTATTCTAAGAGCTGTTCTTTGATGAATTCACCATCAGAAGACATTACTATGAAGAAGTTGTTCAGATTTTTGAGTGAGAATAAAATTCTAAACAGTATTTTTTCTAGTAACCAATGGATTCATAATTAAATGGAATGGTCTGGAGAATAAATATCCCCCCTTTATTCAATAATAATAAAGATAACTATAATGGCTACAAAAACAATTACAGTGTATACCACTGATTGAGTATTAGGTCTGTGCCTTGTACTTTTCTAAATACATGTATTAACTCAACCCTCATATCAACCTATGAAGTAGATACTATTATTATTTCTAATTTCAGATGAGGAAACTGAAGTACAGAGAGCATTTAATTAAGGTCGTATAACTAGTAAGCACTAAAACCCACACAATTTGTCCCCAGCAATCTTGCTCTTAATTGCAATGCCACAACTGCTTCAAAAATAACAGGAGGAAGTTCCCTGGTGATTTAGTGGTTAGGATTCTGGGCTTTCACTGCTGCAGCCTGGGTTCAAACCCTGGTCAGGGAGCTGAAATCCTGCAAGCTGTGCAGCCAAAAAAAAAAAAAAAAAAAAAAACCACACAAAATAAACAAAAAACAGGAGTAGAAAGACTTGATACTTCATCACATGTTTGAAGAGCACAGGATAGATGTTAAGAGTTTTCCACTGCATTGAACTGCTCCTTCACTCCTCTTTCCTGTCTACATTGTTGTTTCTGATTACAACAGCAATCACCCAACAATTTAGAACACTAAGAAAGTACAGAAGAGCACAAATGTGGAAAATCACCCATAATCCCATCACTATACATTGTCCAATGTTTGATAAATAGACAGATATATGTAAATGTAGATTTACATACAAATGTAGATATATAAACACAAGTACAGGTAGAGATAAATGATAGAAAGATAGATAGATTGACAGTCTCCAGAACAGTATCTTTATCCATTTTATTTACTGTTATATTTGAACCTCCTGAACAATGCATGGCACAGGGTGGGGGTTCAAAGGCATTTCTTTAATGAATATAGATAGGTAATTAACTTAGTTATTTAAAAAAATTCACTCAGAGCCTTTTCTATGCCAGATACCATTCTGAGTAATGTGGCTACAGCAGTGATAAATAGAGATCCCTGCCCTCATGGAGCTTATATGCTAGTGGAGACTGGCGGACAATGAACAAATAAACAAATTACATATATGCTTGTGTGTGTGTGTGTGTGTATACATATATGCACATACATAGACACATATACACACACCAAGTGTTAGTAATGTCAAATGGTGGTAAATTTCATGAAGAAAAATGAAGCAGGGAGGGGGCATGAGGAGTACAGGGTAGGGGTGGGATGGCTATATGAAATAGGGAGCTGTGAAGACCTCACTGAGAGGATGACCTTTGAGAGACAAGATCTGAAAGTGGTGAGGGGGTAGCCCGTGATCGGCTGAGGAAAAGCAGGCAGGTACACAGGTAGAAGGCTCTGGAGCATGAGTGGACTTGTCTGTGTCAGGAACAGCTAGGAAGCCCATGTGGCAGGAGCAGAGTGAGCAGAGGCAGGAAGAATGGAGAGGGCCAGGAAGCAGTGAGGAGTTCGGAATGTCAGATCAAGTCGGGCTTTGGTAGACTACTGTAAGGGCTTTGCTGTTAACTCTGAGTAGATGGAAAGGCACTGAAGGATTCTACACAGAACAGTGACATGAAATGTCTTGGCCTTTAAAAGTGTCCTTCTGACTTGTGGGTTACAAGTAGGTTGTGTAAGGGCAGCAGCATTAGGACCAGTGAGGGAGCCATGGCTGTAACCCAGGGGAGGGATGGGAGCTTGAGTCAAATGGTAGCAGTGGAGGAACTGAGGAACGGCTGGGATTTGGATGTAGTTTGAAAGAAGAGTATGTGAGATTTGCTGACAGATTAGATATAGGGCAGAATAGCAAAAGAAGAGCCAAGAATGACTCTCAAGTCTTGGCTTCTGAAACTGGAAGGATGGAGGTAGAAGGATGGAGGAAATAAATTGTCATTAATTGAGATGGAGAATGTTGGAGGAAAGGCAGATTGGATGGGGGCTGGGGAGATCAGGAGTTTGGTTTTGGACACGGAAAGTCTAAGATACAAGCAGAGATGTCAAGTGGGCAGTTGCAGGTACAAATACAGAGCCTGAGGGAGAAATTCAAGCTAATTACCATGATGTGAATATCTAATTACAAAATTTGAATTATCTTATGAATAATATGGTAATCTAC
The DNA here is from genome assembly GCF_003369695.1 of Bos indicus x Bos taurus. Taxonomy (NCBI): domain Eukaryota; kingdom Metazoa; phylum Chordata; class Mammalia; order Artiodactyla; family Bovidae; genus Bos; species Bos indicus x Bos taurus. The sequence continues at coordinate 110,749,486 of NC_040076.1, forward strand.
TATTTTCATTTAACAATATACTATGACATTTTCTCACGTGGTTAAATAAAACCATATATGTTTAAAATGAATATCAACCAAACACTTGAGGTTAAGGATAGCCCTGAAAAACCTCCTCATTTGTTATCTTGCTTAATCCTTACACAAACACCACAGTGTAGTTACTTTGACGCTCATTTACAGATGAGAAAACTGAAGCTTCAATGAAGTAAAATGACTTGCTCAAGGTCAGCACTGGAACATGCGGGTATAGGATACAAACATATTTTCCAAGGCTTTTTCTACACCACATTTGCCTAAGGTAACAATCCTAGATTCACTTTTCTCAAACTATGACAAATCTATAGAATGTTTTGGGCTTCCCTCGTGGCTCAGTTGGTAAAGAATCCGCCTGCAATGCGGGAGACCTGGGTTCGATCCCTCTGTTGGGAAGATCCCCTGGAGAAGGGAACAACTGCCCACTCCAGTATTCTGGCCTGGAGTATTCCATGGACTGTATAGTCCATGGGGTCACAGAGTCAGACACAACGGAGTGACTTTCACTTTCACTTTCATAGAATGCTTATTGCAGCTAAATATCTGTTAAGCGTCTCAGGATGTTGCTCAAAAATAGATTCTATAATGACACACTTTATGTATTGCATAAGATGGCGATGTGCAATTTTAATCTGATTATTTGCAGATGGCATAAATTTGCAAAGTGGTACACACACACCAGGGCCATCATTTCCTCAATGTTACATAAGCAAATCATTTGTTGCTTTCTTAGTGTTCTTATTCATTTTTGTCCTTCTGGATCTTGGTTGAAGGTCACTGACCTTTCTAATCTCAAGGCAGTAAGAGCCCATTGATCCGAGCTTATAAACTAGAGGAAATCATTGCTTATTCACAGGGCCTCGCCTTTTGAAGTCCCTTTAAAAACCAGTGTCACTGTGTTACGGGAGAGGAGGGACAAGGCGTAAGGTCATCACAAATTCTCTAATAGACACAGAAGCTTGGCCTCTTATGTCTCTTCTGAGACAGACCTAAAGCCTATGATACTGAAGGGTGCTGACAAGGAAGCTTAGGAGACGAGAAATTAACAAAAAAAGGAAAAAGTCATGAGTTCATACAGAGAAGCATATGAGTGACCACTGACAGAATTTTTATTTTCCTGCAGTATACGGAGTTGCATTCATTTTTAATGCACACCAACAGAACAACTCAATCCAATTTGAAAGAAGGTCTGTAGGTAATATACAGTCTTCTTCAGAATGGAATTGGAATGGTGTTACTGCTAGGCACATTCACATGAAATAAGTTCAAGATCTATTTTTTGTCTTTGCCACATCATACAAGACATTTTCTCTTTTGAGTACTATAGGATGTACTGCCCTTACTCATATTTTGTGCATCAGTTCAGTTAGGTTCAGTCATACAGTCGTGTCCGATTCTTTGCGACCCCGTGAATCACAGCACGCCAGGCCTCCCTGTCCATCAACAACTCCCAGAGTTCACCCAGACTCACGTCCATTGAGTCAGTGATGCCATCCAGCCATCTCATCCTCTGGCGTCCCTTCTCCTCCTGCCCCCAATCCCTCCCAGGATCAGAGTCTTTTCCAATGAGTCAACTCTTCGCATCAGGTGGCCAAAGTACTGGAGTTTCAGCTTTAGCATCATTCCTTCCAAAGAAATCCCAGGGCTGATCTCCTTCAGAATGGACTGGTTGGATCTCCTTGTAGTCCAAGGGACTCTCAAGAGTCTTCTCCAACACCACAGTTCAAAAGCATCAATTCTTCAGCGCTCAGCCTTCTTCACAGTCCAACTCTCACATCCATACATGACCACTGGAAAAACCATAGCCTTGACTAGACGGACCTTTGTTGGCAAAGTAATATCTCTGCTTTGGAATATGCTGTCTAGGTTGGTCATAACTTTCCTTCCAAGGAGTAAGCGTCTTTTAATTTCATGGCTGCAGTCACCATCTGCAGTGATTTTGGAGCCCCCCAAAAATAAAGTCTGACACTGTTTCCACTGTTTCCCCATCTATTTCCCATGAAGTGATGGGACCGGATGCCACGATCTTCGTTTTCTGAATGTTGAGCTTTAAGCCAACTTTTTCACTCTCCACTTTCACTTTCATCAAGAGGCTTTTGAGTTCCTCTTCACTTTCTGCCATAAGGGTGGTGTCATCTGCATATCTGAGGTTATTGATGTTTCTCCCCGCAATCTTGATTCCAGCTTGTGTTTCTTCCAGTCCAGCATTTCTCATGATGTACTCTGCATAGAAGTTAAATAAGCAGAGTGACAATATACAGCCTTGATGTACTCCTTTTCCTATTTGGAACTAGTCTGTTATTCCATGTCCAGTTCTAACTGTTGCTTCCTGACCTGCATACAAATTTCTCAAGAGGCAGATCAGGTGGTCTGGTATTGCCATCTCTTTCAGAATTTCCCACAGTTTATTGTGATCCACACAGTCAAAGGCTTTGGCATAGTCAATAAAGCAGAAATACATGCTTTTCTGGAACTCTCTTGCTTTTTCCATGATCCAGCGGATGTTGGCAATTTGATCTCTGGTTCCTCTGCCTTTTCTAAAACCAGCTTGAACATCAGGAAGTTCACTGTTCACATATTGCTGAAGCCTGGCTTGGAGAATTTTGAGCATTACTTTGCTAGCGTGTGAGATGAGTGCAATTGTGCAGTAGTTTGAGCATTCTTTGGCATTGCCTTTCTTTGGGATTGGAATGAAAACTGACCTTTTCCAGTCCTGTGGCCGCTGCTGAGTTTTCCAAATTTGCTGGCATACTGAGTGCAGCACTTTCACAGCATCATCTTTCAGGATTTGGAATAGCTCAACTGGAATTCCATCACCTCCACTAGCTTTGTTTGTAGTGATGCTTTCTAAGGCCCACTTGACTTCACATTCCAGGATGTCTGGCTCTAGGTCAGTGATCACACCATCGTGATTACCTGGGTCGTGAAGCTATTTTTTGTACAGTTCTTCTGTGTATTCTTGCCATCTTTTCTTAATATCTTCTGCTTCTGTTAGGTCCATACCATTTCTGTCCTTTATTGAGCCCATCTTTGCATGAAATGTTCCCTTGGTATCTCTAATTTTCTTGAAGAGATCTCTAGTCTTTCCCATTCTGTTGTTTTCCTCTATTTCTTTGCATTGATCGCTGAAGAAGTGTTTCTTATCTCTTCTTGCTATTCTTTGGAACTCTGCATTCAGATGCTTATATCTTTCCTTTTCTCCTTTGCTTTTTGCTTCTCTTCTTTTCACAGCTATTTTTGCATAGTGCTTATATGTTTCTTTTCTGACAAACTCTGTAAGCATCTGTAGTCTGTAGTCTACAGCAATAATGATAAGCTCTCTTGTTTCTTAAGGACTTTCCCATCCGTTAGATCTCCTGAGAAGTGCATTAAATACTGACTCACTTTATTCTCATCGAAACTATGTTTTACTGATGGGAAAACTGAGCCATCTATTCTCATGGGAGGCCACACAAGTGGAATGAGGTGGGGTGGAAGTCTGACTCAAAGTCTGGCTCAGGCTCTTTCTCCAAAAAAAGCAGAGGGGGATTGAGGATAATCAATTGTAGTCATTTCTACTGGTATATGCAGTGGTGTGAAAACCTTCTCATTTGTGTGAAAACCTCTAGTCCTTCCCAAGGGACTTCCAAGAAAATTTCAGAGACCCAAGTTGTTATAATCTGGTTTGCAGTGACATACAGGTGATGAGAAGGAAGGAAACGGCAGAAGGGGAGAACACAGTGCGGTGAGCAGGGCCTCGGCTTCCTCTGTGCTCCTTCTCTGGCTTTTCTGCTATCCTGTGCAGGGCCCAGAGCACAGCTGCCTTTCTCCCTATTGCTTTCCCTCCCCTAAGATGCAGATCTCACAGGACAAATAGTTTATCTGACTCTGGAGAGCTGTTAACTGCTAGAGAGACAGAAATGACCAATCAAAATTACGTCATGACCTTTGGTTTGGGGTTTTTTATTTATCATTGGTATTGATTTGATTTAAGTGAAAGGATAATATGGAATAATCAGGAAAAATTCTTAAGCCTCATTTTGCTGAAAGTTCTAATCCTTTAAAACAAATCCATTCACTGGGAAATTCATGACTGCTCAAAGGATGAAAAGATTCTTTGTTCTAAACCTGTGCTGTTTAATAGCATGGCTTCTAGCCACATGTGGCTATTATTTGCTTGAAATGTAACTAACGCAACTGAGAAATTAAATTTTTATAATATTTAATTTTCCAATCCTTATCAAAATGCCAGTGGTATTTTTCACAGAACTAGAGCAAATAATTTTAAAATATGTATTGAAACACAAAAGAACCAGAATAGCCAAAACAATCTTAAGAAAAAAGAACAAGTTGGAGGTATCGATAACCCTGGTTTCAAGCTGTACTACAAAGTTACAGTCATAAAAACAGGATGGTACTGGCCCCAAAACACACACATAGATCAATGGAACAGAATAGACAGCCCAGAAATAAACTCACACTTATATGGGCAATTAATCTACAACAAAGGAGGCAAGAATATACAATGGAGAGAAGAGAGCCTCTTCAATAAATGCTGTTGGGAAAATCGGACAGCTACCCACAAAGGAATGAGATTGGACTACTTTTGCACACCATGCACAGAAATAAATTAAAAATAGATTAAGGACCTGAAGCCATAAAACTCCTGGAAGAAAACATAGGCAGTACGCTCTCTGACATTGGTCCTAGCAATATATATATATATATATATATATATATATATATATATATTTTTTTATCTGCCTCCTCAGGCAAGGGAAACAAAAGCAAAAATAAACAAATGGGGCTATATCCAATTAAGAAGTCTTTGTACAGCAAAGGAAACTGCGCACAAAAATAAAAGGCTGTCCACTGAATGAGAGAAGATATTTGCAAAGAACTCATACAAGTCAACATCAGAAAAACCAAAATTTTAATTAAAAAATGGGCAGAGGATCTGAAAAAGACATTTTTTTTCAAAGAAGACAAACTGATGGCCAATGGGCACATGAAAATATGCTCAACATCACTAATCATAAGAGAAGTGCAAATCAAAACCTCACACCTATCAGAACAGCTATCATCAAAAAGAGAAAAAATAACAAGTATCGGCAAGGATATGGAGAAAAAGGAGCCCTCATGAACTGTTGGTAGGAATGTAAGTTGGTGCAGATACTATAGAAAATAGTGTGGAGATTCTTCCAAAAGTGAAAATAGAACTACCATATGATCCAGCATAGGTATTTATCAAAAAAAGAAAAGGAAAATACTAATTAGAAAAGATATACATACTCTCAGAACTTCCCTGGTGGGTCCAATGGCTAAGACTTTATGCTCCCAATGTAGGGAGCCCAGGTTTGAACCCTGGTCAAAGAACTAGATCCCACTTGCCACAACCAAGAGTTCGCCTGCCTCAACTAAAATAGTCCATATGCCACAATGAAGATCAAAGATCCCATGTGTCAAAACTAAGACCCAGTACAGCAAACCAAATTAATAAATATTAAAAAAGAAAAGATATATATACTCATATTCATTATTGCACTATTTATAATAGCCAAGATATGGAAGCAATCTAAATGCTCATCAATAGATGAATGGATAAAAAGATATACATATAGCATATCTTTTTTATGGCTGAGATATGGGTATATATATATATATATGTACAGACACACACATATATACATCAGTCGTTCACTCAGTCATGTCCAACTCTTTGCAACCCCATGGACTGTAGCCTGCCAGGTTCCTCTGTCCATGGAATTTTCCAGGCAGGAATACTGGAATGGGTTGCCATTTCCTTCTCCAGGGGATCTTCCCAACCCAGGGATCAAATCTGTGTCTCTTGTGTCTCCTGCATTGGCAGACAAGTTCTTTACCACTGAGCCATCTGTATATACATAACAAACACACACATGTTGTTGTTTAGTCACTAAATAATGTTTGACTCTTGTGACCCCATGGACTGTAACCCGCCAGGCTTCTCTGTCTATGGGATTTCCCTGGCAAGAATACTGAAGTGAGTTTTCATTTCCTTCTCTAGAGCTTCCCTGGTGGCTCAATGGTAAAGAACCCACTTGCCAATGCAGAAGACACGGGTTCAATCCCTGAGCTGGGAAGATCCCCTGGAGAAGGAAATGGCAACCCACTCCAGTATTCTTCCCTGGAAAATCCCATGGACAGAGGAGCTTAGTGGGTTACAATCCATGGGGTCAAAAAAGAGTCAGACATGACTTAGCAACTACACAACAACATATGTGTGTGTGTCTCTGTGTGTGTGTATGTGTGTGTATGTATACATATATATTCAGTTCAGTTCAGTTCAGTCCCTCAGTCGTGTCTGACTCTTTGCAACCCCATGAATCGCAGCACACCGGGCCTCCCTGTCCATCACCAACTCCCGGAGTTCACTCAGACTCACGTCCATCAAGTCAGTGATGCCATCCAGCCATCTCATCCTCTGTCATCCCCTTCTCTTCCTGCCCCCAATCCCTCCCAGCATCAGAGTCTTTTCCAATGAGTCAACTCTTCACATCAGGTGGCCAAAGTACTGGAGTTTCAACTTCAGCATTATTCCTTCCAAAGAAATCCCAGGGCTGATCTCCCTCAGAATGGGGATCTCCTTGCAGTCCAAGGGACTCTCAAGAGTCTTCTCCAACACCACAGTTCAAAAGCATCAACTCAGCCATAAAAAAGAATCAAATTTTGCCATTAGCAACAACATGGATGAACGTAGAGGATATTAAGCCAAATGAAACAGATCAGAGTAAGATAAATCTCACTTATATGTGGAATCTAAAAAACAAAACTAAGGAATAAAAGCAACAGATCAGAAACACAGTCATAGACCAGAGAATAATCAGGTGGCTGTCAGAGAGGAGGAGGGTAGGGGGAGGGAGAAAGAGAGGAGGGATATTAAAAGGCACAAACTTCCAGTTACAAAATAAATGAGTCACAGTTATGAAATGTACAGTGTGGGGAATATAGTTAATAATTGTGTAATATCTTTGTGTGATATGGGCTTCCCTGATAGCTCAGTTGGTAAAGAATCCACCTGCAATGAAGGAGACCCCAGTTCTATTCCTGGGTTGGGAAGATCTGCTGGAGAAGGGATAGGCTACCCACTCCAGTATTCTTGGACTTCCCTTGTGGCTCAGCTGGTAAAGAATCTGCCTGTAATGAGGCAGACCTGGGTTCAATCCCTGGATTGGGAAGATCCCCTAGAGAAAGGAAAGGCTACCCACTCCAGTATTCTGGCCTGGAGAATACCATGGACTATATAGTCATGAGGCTGCAAAGAGTGTGATAACAGATGGTGGCCAAACTTATTGTGGTGATTATTTTGAGATGTATAGAAATATCAAATCATTATGTTGTGTAAGAGGAACTACCATAGAGTTGTAGGCCAATTATACTAAACAAACCATAGAAAAAGAGATGAGATTTGTGGTTACCAGAAGCTGCGGGGGAAGGGGAGATTGGGTGAAAATACTCAAAAGCTACCAGTTTGCAGTTGCAAGATAAATAAGTACTAGGGATGTGATGTACAACATGATAAATATAATTAACATTGCTATATGTTATATCAGAGAAGGTGATGGCACCCCATTCCAGTATTCTTGCCTGGAAAATTCCATGGATGGGGGAGCCTGGTGCACTGCAGTCCATGGGGTCTTGAAGTCGGACACGACTGAGCATCTTCACTTTCACTTTTCACTTTCATGCATTGGAGAAGGAAATGGCAACCCACTCCAGTGTTCTTGCCTGGAGAATCCCAGGGAGGGGCAAGCCTGGTGGGCTTCTGTCTATGGGGTCGCATAGAGTCGGACACGACTGAAGCGACTTAGCAGCAGCAGCATATGTTATAAAAGAAAGTGGTTGAGAAAGTAAATCCTAAGAGTTCTCATCACAAGGGAAAAAAATAAAAGCATCAAACAGAATTCTAAGCATTAAATAGGCTTTGGCGATTTTTTAAGTAGTGAAGTAGCCTAGAAGAAAATACAGTATGAATCTTGTACTATACACAATGCACGGTCGTTAGGTTTAGGAAACATTACACCATCACTCAAGAAGCAAGAAATGGAATTCTTGAGGGGCTCATAAAAAAGAATTAATATTTCTCCCTATAGCTCAAATATTATGATTTTCTTTTCAAACTATGTCTCCACTTGAAAGCTCCCACTCTTTGCACCATGAGCCTCTTTTTGGACCAGCCAAAGGATTGAGGATTTTCACCATTCTTTTTAAGCAGCATGCATCTATTCAAGCTTAGTTAACAGAATCCAGAGTCTTCAGAACAATGGTGTATGTGCGAGCGTGTGTGTGTGAGAGAGAGAGAGGGAGAGAGAGAGAGAGGAGGTGAATGAAGTAGGGAGTGGTAATACATGCTCATGAAAACATTCATATTTGATGACTTTGGCCATAGGCATTTTCATTACTTCCACTTCAGCATTTCAAATAAAACACCCACCATATCACAACACACCAGAGACATTCTACCAACTGAGTAGGCAGTTCAAGAAACTCCCCATTACTGTAAACCGGGAAAGCAGAGCCAACAAGATAAAAATTCATCTTGGGAGCCACTTCTGACACCACAAAACCTCTCCTCTGACATGGTCCTGTCTCCGTGGGGTTTCATCATTGCTGGAAAATCCAGAGAAATGTTGCTCTTTGAGACCTTCTTTTTCTACAACAGTAAAAGACATTTCTGCAGAAATGTGTGCAGCCAGTAAAGGAATTTACTGAGAACCCCAGTGTGTATTTTGTGGGGTCAGTGATTATAAATCCCCATGTTAATTACAGATTTAACTTGTGCTTCTTTTTATTGTATTACTTGCATGGAAAGCTCAGGGAAAGGAAGCTTGGAGAGTTGCTTACTTTCTAAATTTCAAAAATAAGAGCTTCCTGGGTTTATAAAAGGCAGTGAATGAAGATCAGAAATCTTGGGTTTAATTAGTGCCTGATTGTGATGCCAGCCCCTTTGTGACTCTCCTGTACCATCAGAAACTTGGCCAGGGGATCCCTGCTGTCGTCAAAGAAATAACATAAACAACCTTAAGTGAGTTCTGGAAGCAAACATCATATTTGAAAAATGAAGGCAGAATTTAAATTATTTTTTGTGGTTACTACCTTAGCTTTACTTAACATGTCTCTTGTGAAAATTTGTTTTGCAAAATGAAAAGTTTTCATGCTCATGTTTGCCCTCTCTAGAAGTGATACATTAAGATAGTTTTCCATGTTTTTCTTCTTCAGTGATCTCTAACTTCGGTCATTTTCTGTATTGTGAAACCCCAAGCAGTTTAGAATAATGAAATAATATCTGAGGTTCTGAGGGGTCAAAATCAAACCCCCTAAAGGTGAATGGAGGTGAATATCACAAAACTTGTACATTAAATGTAATGCTCCAAAACTGAATTTTCACCATAGAGACAAATTTACTCCTTGATGAAATCAACAAGATTCTAAGTTTTGAATTATAGAGTAAGCATGTTTTTATTCTATTTTTGTTCTAAAAAAGCCCTCCTCTATGAATTTGCTACAGTACTTCAAATAACAAGAACCTTTACCATTGATCAACATATGTAGAGCTAATTATTTTGTATGAAGGCAAGTGGAGCACTGACCATGAGTGAGGATGCCAGCCACTGTGGGACATCTCCTTTACCTCCTTACCTCTTAGAGAGCTTTCCAGGGCCACTGCATTAATGCTTGTGAATCTGAGTTAGACTCTAAGGACATGGGTCTCATTTCAATGCTGCTGCTGCTGCTGCTAAGTCGCTTCAGTCGTGTCCCACTCTGTGCGACCCCATAGACAGCAGCCCACCAGGCTCCCCCATCCCTGGGATTCTCCAGGCAAGAACACTGGAGTGGGTTGCCATTTCCTTCTCCAATGCATGAAAGTGAAAAGTGAAAGTGAAGTCACTCAGTCATGTCCGACTCTTCGCGACCCCATGGACTGCAGCCTACCAGGCTCCTCCATCCGTGGGATTTTCCAGGCAAGAGTACTAGAGTGGGGTGCCTTCTTCAATTTCAATGCTGGCAACATATAAATTAAAAATAGTAGATTCTTTGGTGATGTGTCATGCATTCTGTAGAAAATATTTGGTTTTTTTTCCAATCTGCACTTGTTTCTTTAAAAATGATGGCCCAAATGTGAACATACTCTTAAAAATCTTAAACAAATTGCTCCACAGACTCCATTTGTATGATACATTATTAATGTTTTAGAATGAAACATGCGTCCCTATAAATCATGTCTAACAGATGCTGAAATATCAATCTATTCCATTTCAAGTGCCTTATTCCAAGGCAGCCAATTAGGAATACCTTCAATCTTTCATTTTACACTGTAAACGAATAACAGCTGGGTTTGTAGGCTAGATTTTTGAATGGAACTCTTTCATTTGGGTATTCTGTGTGAGCTAGTCTTCTTAAGGTAGCAGGTTTTGCTGGTTGGCAGTCTGAATACAAAATATATTGAGTCAAAATAGATCACAAGCTATAGAGACTTAGTTTTTCTGGAACTAAATAAGGACAACTATTGAACTGAACATTTAATATTCAGTTGACCATCCTCTTCTTGCCACACTGGCACTGGTTTTTTGGGGGGGAATGGGTGGAGGAATATGCTTAGTCAAACAGAATTGGTGAGGTTATCTCAACTCTCCACAAGAAACAGAGACTGAGATGTAAATTTTGGCAAGGCTGGGAAACAGGAAAAATAAAACATCTTCATTCTACCTTTGGGGCTTTATTTTAATGCTCCTTAAGTTTCCTCATTTAAGCCTTTTTCACTGCATCTTAAGAAAAGGGTAATTACTGTTTTTAACTCACTGTGTTTGGGTCAGGTGATTTGAGGCTTAAATGTTTTTAAAGACATTATGGCAACACCTTCACGGTAGATAGCCTCCAACATTCCCCAACAACCCCTTCCCTCCAGTATTCACACCCTCCAGTAATCCCCCCTCTTAGAGTGTGGGCTGGACTCAGTGACTAGCTTCTAACAAATAGAATACAGTGAGTGATGGAATGCCATCTTCAAGACTGGCTTGCCCAAAGACCCTGGCTTCCTTCTACTGTCTCTTGCTTGCTCTCTTACTTGCTGTCTCTGAGGGAAGCCAGCCTCTATGTCATGAGCTATTCCACCGAGAGGACCGCATGGCAAGGAACTGAGAGAGAAAGGCCTCCAACCAACAGCCAGCAAGGAGCTGTCCTAGGAAGGAGCTTGTGAGTGAGTTCAGAAGTGGATCTTTCCCCAGCTAAGCCTTGAGATGACCGCTGCCCAGGCCAACCCCTGTCAGCTGGTGACAGGCCTGGAGCCAGAGGACCCAGCTAAGTCACACCTGGATTCCTGAGAAACTGTGAGATAATGTGTGGTTTTTTTAAGCCACTATATTTTGGAGTAATTCGTTGCACAGCAAAAAAAAAAAAAAACAACTAATACAACCTCCAACACTTATAATACTATATTCACTTGTCTGTGAGCTCCTTGAGACCAGAGTCTGGGTCTGGTTTACCCTGTATGTCTGGTTACCAGCACACTGCCCGGCACATAACAGAAGCTCAATAAATGTTTGAGACATGAAAACAGAAAAAGAGGGAGAAAATGACAGGGAAAGGGAGAGAGGAGGAAAGGTAGGTATCTGTGAAAGAATGGAAACTCAAGCTGACAGAAAGCTGAGAATTAATAGCCCACTGCCTGTGACAGATTTTACCTCCACTTCTAATTAATTTTATATTTGGTAAATGGCTTAACAATTGCTCCTAGCAGAGCTTTCCCCTTGGGCGTGTGCTGAAATCATGTCAGGAGCTTTTGTCAAACATATGAGCTCAGAATGCCAGGCCCATTGTTCTAGACTGGCCACCACTCCTGGTGAGAGGCCATCAGCAACAGGGAGTCCACAGTCAGGCTTGATACCATGTAGCCAATCCCACCCCCAAATGGTGAGGAACTGGTAGGGAACCCCTGAAGAGAAGCTTGTCAGAGAACAGGACAGACAGCAGGAAGGGGCCAGCTGGCTTCTTGGGGGCACTACAGCCTTACCCTTCCCAGGATCAGCCAAAGCCTTTCTCCTTAGGCCAGGGGGACGGCACAGGGGGGATTCCTTTTCAGGCTGCTCACCTGCAGCCTGGGAAGCCAGGAACATCAGGGAACAGTGAAGGGATGCAGTGAGCAGGACCCCAGGGCAGAATCCGATTGCAAGGCTTTGGTTAAGAGGAGACTGCCAGCCACTAAAAAAATTATCCTACCATCTAGTGAGGTACCTGCCATTAAAGGATTGGACACATAGAAAGGGCCAAACTGGGTGAGGAATAGGGGTAGGTAAACTCTGAGGTCTTTTTCAACAGTGTAAACAGTGTGTTGACAATGATATTGCGACATATTCACTGACGTGTCGTTCCCTTACGTTTCCTGCAATCTCGACCACCTCTCCCCTCCTTGACATTCCATTTAAGAAGGTGGAGTAGTAATTTTCATCGTCTCTGAGTGATTGTGACGCCACAGAACAAGGATGTTCCCTCTCAGAGGAGAAGAGAAAGAACTCTGGGTATAAATAACAGCTTTGGAAGGGTCTGGTCCTCCCAGCCTGTGGATAAGTCTCTGAAGAGGGAAGAAAGAGAACTAGATAGACATTAATGTCAACCCTGGAGAGGAATCTCAGGAGAGGCACAGAGATACTCTATATAGATTGGGGGATTCTGAGTCTGTGGGCAGAAGTATGGCCAGGGGAGGCAGCAACGTCCCCAGCTCAAGCCCTGGGTCTCACTGTGGACTCTAGCTGAAACTGATGGGAGGCCTGGGCAGATAAGCCTGGGCCAGCCTTCTCAGGGCTCCTCTAGTTGTGAGGAGGGGAGCTGCAGAACGTGCCCTGGGCCTTGGTGAGTAGCCCAGGCCAGAGCATCCTCTCTGGTGGGACCTACCGGAATGGAGACTCAAGGCTGAATGGGACACTCTGGCACCAGGAGTGTCCCCTGAAACAGAGGCACAGACTCAGAGGAAGGGCAGGAAGAGACCCTGAATTACCTGAGATTGTTTCACACACCCACCGGGACGAGGGACAAAACACATAAAAATTAATCCCAGGCGTTAGTGGTAAAGTACCGGCCTGCCAATGCAGGAGATGTGAGAGACTAGGATTCGATCCCTGGGTCGAGAAGATCCCCTGGAGGAGGGCATGGCAACCCGCTCCAGTATTCTTGTCTGGAGGATCCCATGGACAGAGGAGCCTGGCGAGCTACAGTCCATGTGGTCACAGAGTTGGATACGACTGAGTGACTGAGCACGTGTGCACAGAGCTGTGAAGAATGTTACAGGTTTCCCACAGCTCACCTGGTGAGACTCTTACCCATGTTGGCAGCTTCTACTTGTCAGGAGGGCAGATAAGAGGGTTTATGGAGCAAGGAAAGCTTCTGCCATAACCCATTTACCCCAGGCCCCTCCATCTGTACACAGGCTGGGAGGAATTTTCGGTGTGAGACCAGAAGTTTGTACCACCAGTTAAACCCTAAATGAGGATTAAAAAGTAAAAGGAAACTAGGGGTCAGTGAACAATAGTGCTAAATTAGAGATAAACTAGGGTTTCGTTAACATGGGGGACAGGGACACTGGAAGATGGTGGGACAGAGAGCCTGCATCGGTTCCTACCTCTTCCCAGGAAGCCCACGCTCTCTGTGATGTAGGACTCTCCTTTGTTATCCCAGAGCTGTCTGCTTAGCCCTGACTCTTCTGTTCAGGAGAATTCTATTTGCTCTCTTCCTTCCCTTCCCCAACGCATACGGCACAAGATCCGCTCAGCATTGCCAACTTGGAGAATAACAAAAGCATTGCTGCGTCTGCTGAGATTTCAAAAAAATTTCAGAGACTTTTCTTATGAGAACTTCCAGACTAGTTCAGGTTTTCATTTCCTTTCCATACTGGATGAATTTTTAAAAATATGTTGCTCCCCACCCCACCATCTTTTAGTCTGTTTGTCTGATTCCGTTCACCCACCATGTGCATACCTCTTGAAGAGTCTTTAACACCTGGTATTCCAACTGCTGTGTCCTTGCTCTCCTGCTCCCCTGGGGGCAGAGGGCAGAGGCTGTACCTGGCAACACCTCCCCCAGCACCTAGCCCCATGCCAGAGACCTGGGGGCGGAGTACTGGGAATTCTCAACCAGATTTTATTGAATACTGAAGTTGAATTTGTGATACAGGGTCTCTTGTATTACATACACAACGCTTTCCTGGAAATTTGAGGGAATCAAAACATGTATCTTCATGGACTTCTGTTTTAACTTCTAAAATGCTTTGTTTTTATTTATTGCTCATCTTTGGGGGGCACTGGCTATGAGACAAGGCAGACTTCTAGTTTTCCTCATTCAACCCCTCTGTCAAGTAAAATGCTCTATGAACAAAAATTTTAAGGTATTAAGAACATACTAATAAAGACCTACTTATAGCACAGGGAACTCTACTCAGTACTCTGTAACGGCCTATATGGGAAAAGAACCTAAAAAAGAGTGGATATATGGATAGGTATAATTGATCCACTTTGTTGTATGCCTGAAACTAACACAACACTGCAAATAAAAGGTTTTTTTTTTTTGAAAAAAACGAACATTTTTGTCCTGAGAATCATTTTTCCTCATGAAGAAAATCACCTCCTTTAACTAATCTGTTTGATCAATCAGCTTATCTAATTTATTTAAAGCAAAAAAAATACACTTGTACTCATATATGTTCAGCACTGAGGTGAAGTTTAATTACCTTGGTACAATTACTGTCCATATTTGTTGGATCATGGAGAAAACAATGGAATTCCAGAAAAACATCTACTTCTGCTTCATTGACTAACCTAAAGCCTTTGATTGTGTGTATCACAACAAGTTGTAGAAAATTCTTAAAGAGATAGGGGTACCAAACCACCTTACCTCTCTCCTGAGAAATTGGTATGCAGGACAAGAAGCAACAGTTAGAACCGGACATAGAACAATGAACTGGCTCCAAATTGGGAAAGGAGTACAACAGGCTGTATATTGACACCCTGTTTATTTAATTAATATGCATAGTTCATCATGCAAAATGCTGGGCTGGATGAATCACAAGCTGCAGTCAAGATTGCCAGGAGAAATAACAACCTCAGATATGCAGATGATACTACTTTAATGGCGGAAAGTGAGGAGGAACTAAAGAGTCTCTTGATGAGAGTGAAAGAGGAAAGTAAAAAAAGCTGGCTTGAAACTTTGAAAATATTCATAAAACTAAGATCATGGCATCTGGTCCCATCACTTAATGGCAAATAGATAAGGGAAAAGTGGAAACAGTGGCAGATTTTATTTTCTTGGGCTCCAAAATCATTGCAGATGGTGACTGCAGCCATGAAATTAAAACAGTTGCTTCTTTGAAGGAAAGCTATAGCAAACCTCAACAGCATATTAAAAAGCAGAGACATTACTTTACCGACAAAGGTCCGCATAGTCAAAGCAATGGTATTTCCAGTAGTTATGTACGGGTGTGAGGGTTGGACCATAAGGAAGGCTAAGCAGGGAAAAACTGGTGCTTTACAACTGGGATGCTGGAGAAGACACTTGAGAATCCTTTGGACTGCAAGGAGATCAAACCAGTCAATCCTAAAGGAAGTCAACCCTGAATATTCAGTGGAAGGACTGATGCTGAAGCTGAAGCTCCAATACTTTAGCCACGTGATGTGAAGAGCCAACTCACTGGAAAAGACCCTGATGCTGGGAAAGATTGAAGGCAAAAGGAAAAGGGAGTGGCAGAAGATGAAATGGTTAGATAGCATTACTAGCTCAACTGATACAAATTTGAGCAAACTCTGGGAGATATAGGGATGGACAGAGGAGCCTGACGTGCTGCAGTTCATGAGACTGTAGAGTCAGACACGACTTAGCGCCTGAGCAACAACAAGGGTTTCCAAAATAAAATGACAGAAGACAGATAATAAGGTAAAAATCATAAAATTACAAATGTTGTGCATGTAAAATAGAACATTTAGCTCTGCATTTTGTAAGTAGTTTGAAAAAAAGATGAACAAAACTCCAAATGCTCCCTGTCTTAACAAAAGAAGAAAATTCAGAAGTTGACTTATCCAACAGCAATAGGGCTAAGCATGTGTAAAAAATAACAGGGAAACAGGAAGTTAGAGAGAGGAGACAAGAACTCAGTAGGAAATAAAAACTGAGGAAGAAATACAAAGCAAGAAGTTGGAGAATTTGAGGTAGTTGGTTGACGGTCATCAACAATTGCCTCAATGCTACTGGTTATCTTTTCTTCATTAGGAGGTACTTGTGAAACAAAGTAACAAACAAACAGGGAACTTTGACCTCTTGTGGAATTTTAATGGGAATATCAGTGGGTTGGTGGTCCAATATGGTGCTGGGCTAGAGACAGGAATAATGGTTTCTGTTGTGGTCCCACCACTGGTTGGAACAATGACAGAAAGGTACTGCTTTGAAATTCCTCTACTTTTGCTTTTTTCTTCCACTTTTGCTTTTCTTCCACTTTCCCCAAATAAACTCGATAAGGACAAATAAAACAGGGCTTCTGGAACTGAATACCATTTCTATTAGTCAGTGTGGTAAAATGAAGAGTTTTAAGAGTTCGAGAACCGCAAAACCAAGCACAACTTGCTTAACCTCCCTGTGTCTCAGTTTTATCATCTGATATGAGTCAGAGGCCTGACTTGGTCCAGAAGAGAGTTTTGGAAGATCCAGCGGGTATGGAAGGACTCTGTAAAAGCCAATTTTTAAGCTCAGATTTTGAAAACGAAGGGACTCATTAAGAATAAGTCCCATGAAAGGAAGTTTTCTCCCTTCACACACAAGAAACCCCATCCAAGGTGCATGCCTTTGAGGGAATCATATCAATTCCCATGGGTTCAATAGCAATACTGAATTTGTGCTGAGGACTCCCAAAGTTATTTCTTCAGATCAAAGCATTTCTCTGAGTTCAGACACAAGTGGTTAACTGTCTTAAAGCTTCACATATTATGCAGATGTCTCAAACTTACATGTCCAAAATGGAAGTCTTAATTTTTTTCCCCAAACCTATTCCTCAACACAGTAAATAACACCACCATCCTCCCATGACTCAGATCAGAAAGCAGGAAGAAGTCTTGTTTCTTAATCTCTCATGCCAGCTCACAGCAAGAAATGTTAGGTCTGTCCTCAACATATGTCTCAACTCTAACCTCTGCCCTAAATCTCTGCTGCGACCACTCTGATCTAATCACTGGTATCTCTTGCCTGAACTGCTACACAGCTCTTTGTTCCTTCTCCCACACCCCTGCAAGCCATTCTCCCAAGCCAAGTTCTTTCCCAGCTTATGGCCTTTGCATATGCTATTCCCACTCTCAGGATGTTCTTCCACCCACTCTTGCCTGTCTCCTCATTTTTAGACTTCAGTATAAATGTCACAGCTTCAAAGAGCCCATCCTGATCACTCTATCTAAAATAAGTCTCCCATCATGTTTTATATCTCAACTCCTGGTTTGTTTTCTTTTATAGCCCTTACTCTCCCCTGGGTTCCTTTATTCATGTATTTGTTTTTGTTTCTTGTGACTTGAGGACAGGGGCCCTGTGTGTCTTGTTCTTTTTTTTCTCCCTAGTGACTAGAACAATGTCTGGTCCTTGGTAGATAGATGGCCCATACATATTTCCTAAATAAAAATGAACGAAGAATGGGTCAGAATCCTCCTAATTGATCCCTCCCTCTGTTCCTGGTTTCATTGACTCTGCCCTGTCAGATTTACACTGCACTTATTTTGAGAAATTCCAGTGGAAATTTCACAGAAGCGCCAACTTACTTTAAAGTATACAAAGATGTGAATCTTGAAAAAATTTAAAGGTCACAACTTTAAAGAGCTAAAGAAAATAATGTTTAAAGGGAAAATACCACTCAGAAATGATGGACAAGCTCTCTCAATTACCTATTATATGAGTCTATAAAAGAATTTGAAGGCTGGACGTTTCCAGATTCTTAAGTGCTATTTTGACTAATCTCCTCACAGAGGCAATAAAGTACTATAATAGATGCATTTCTGTGGATGTGGACATAATGTGATAACTGACGGATGAGTTTCTTATGATGTGAAATCAAGCAAGCCCAAGTCTATTGATTCTCTAGCTCCTTCTGGTGAATCAGGTTCTCATTGATGACAAATCCATGAAAGACAAAAGTTTGCAGAGGGCTCAGGCCCAGAGAGGTGACCTTCACCTCCAACAGCATGTGCCACTGCCCCAACCCACCTGTCAGGGCTGACTCCTAGAGACTGAAAACTGCATTTTCAGCTGAGTTAGATGTGACCAGTGATCTCCTTTCTCCTGGGATTATTTCAGCCCTGCGAGCCCTGTTTTTCTTAATTCTAGAGTTTCCTTTGTCACATTTCAAATTTTGGATCACACGTTTCACCTGGTACTTGAGGGTAAACTTCTTTTACTTCTTCTTAGTCTTTTCTAACTTATTAAAATTTGTGTTACTACTTTTTTAACCTTACGGATGTGTGCACGCATGCTAAGTCACTTCAGTCATGTCCAACTCTTTGCAACCCTGTGGACTGAAGCTTGCCAGGCTCCTCTATCCATGAACTTTCCCAGGCAAGAATACTGGAGTGAGCTGCCATGCCCTCCTCCAGGGGATCTTCTCAACTCTTAAACCCACATCTCTTATGTCTCCTGCATTGGCAGGTGGGTTCTTTACCATTAGTGCCACCTTATGGATAAAATAAGAGAAGCCCTACCTTATGGATAAAATATTAATAAAAACATGTTTCCTATTTCAGGGTTGTTTTTCATCTTTATGTACTTATGTTACAGAGACTCTTAAAAGATAATATCATTTAAATTCTTCTCTCTCTTGCTTTTTTAAAAATATCTCAGTAAGAGGATTGGGCTTCCCTGATGGCTCAATGACAAAGAATCTGCCTCCAATATGAGACCCCGGTTCGATCCCTGGGTCAGGAAGATCCCCTGGAGAAGGAAATGGCAAGCCACTCCAATATTCTTGCCTGGAGAATCCCATGGACAGAGGAGCCTGGTGGGCTGCAGTCCATGGGGTCGCTAAGAGTCGGACATGACTGAGGGACTTCACTTTCACTTTTCACTTTCATGCATTGGAGAAGGAAATGGCAACCCACTCCAGTGTTCTTGCCTGGAGAATCCCAGGGACGGGGGAGCCTGGTGGGCTGCTGTCTATGGGGTCGCACAGAGTCAGACACGACTGAAGCGACTTAGCAGCAGCAGCAGCCACCAGGTAACAAACTCCTTGGGGCTTCCCAGGTGGCTCAGTGGTAAAGAAATCACCTGCCAATGCAGGAGACATAAGAGACATGGGTTCGATCCCTGGGTCAGCAAGATATCCTGGAGTAGAAATGGCAACCTACTCTAGTATTCTTGCCTGAGAAAGCCCCTGAACAGAAGAGCCTGAAGGGCTACAGTCCATGGGGTCACAAAGAGTTGGACACGCCTGAGACAGACTGAACATGAGCACCACACTCCTTAGGAACTCTTCCTTACTTGCTTTGAGATGATGTTCCTGCTGATCTATTTTTTAATGGACTTTATACTGTGAACATAATGTGTTATGGACTGCATGTACATCAGCCCTTCATACAGGACAAGTTACATGATTTCCTCTGAGCTTCTTTCCTACCAGTTCAAAAATAATGAAACGTAGAGCTTAAACTGCAGTTGACTTGCTTTAGTTCCCTTCAGGTGTCTGCTATAAGAGCTTTTTGCTAATAACTACTCTAGACCATATAATTAGCTATATGAACATGGAAAATTTATGTATCAGACCATGACAGACACAAATACCTGCTGTTATTTCAGGTAGTGTAAATGCTTAATGCTCATTTAATTCAAGCTTGCTCTTGTTCCTTCAGAACAATGAGATGGCTCCAGAAATTAGGCTTAGCAAAATTGGATTTGTTTTAATTCAGTTAGGCTATGGTGGGACACTATTCAGGAGCACAGCATGAGACATCTTCATTGATTTATTTCCCTTTCTCTTTTCTTTTTCCTTCCACTTTCCCTTTACTTCTTTCATATAGAGGCTGGAATTGATCATTATTCTTCTCTCTGTGTCTAGTTCAAATTAGGGTTGGTCAAGACTATTCTAAAAAATAATTTTCACATCAGTTAAAAAAGAATTCCTGCCTCAAGTTTTCCCCAAGTGTCCCAACCACCACAGTTCCAGTTACCATCTTGTCCCATCATCTGCACCCACCATCCAGCAGCTTGATGGCTAAAGCCTGTTCCAGCACCAGGGCCAGTTTATCAACTCTGCTTCTAATAGAGTTTGTTTCAGCAAAATATAATAATTCAAACAATTTTTCACATTAGCATTACCTTGAGACTAGGAATCTCAAGTGGTCCATTCTTGAGCTAAAATATTTTTATTTTGTAGGCTACAATATAATGTGTTAGCTATGGAGATACAAATCCATAAATCTTTTGAAATTAAAGTTTCATAATCTCAAATTCCAGGGTTCTTGAACTTCAGTGAACTTGAGTTTTCTTTGTGTTAACACTGCACTTGAACAAATAGGTTATTTCTTTATTTTCAATTATATGATAAAGTTAGAAAAATAAGGACCAAAACTTTAAAAAGTAACCAAATTAAAATGCAACTTTAAAACTGGTACATTTATTTTTAAAACATCAATCCATTTCTTTTGCCCCCAAACAAACATTATTAATGTAATGATTTGTTTGTCCCCTTCATCACTAGGAAAAGGAGAATTACACAGCCTCCTGAATCTTATCCACTGCTTGCTGAACACAGCATGCAATTAAAGTACAAATGGATAAAAACAAATTATGCTACTTATTTGTTTATACTTCTCATTCCAGACAAGATTTTAGACAGCTTGCTGTTTGTTATGATGGAGAACGCCTAGGAACAATTTGATTTTAGTTTCTTCAGCCTGTTTAGAATGTGTGCTCTGGGAAGAAGGGCCCATCCTCCTAGTTACCATGCATATGCTAGCAGGTACCCAAGAAGAAGATTGTCATCAGAGAGGATGGAGAATGTTCGAAGATGACCAGAAACACTGGGTGGGAGAAACAAAAACTTAGAATAAAAATAATTCATTTTGTTTAATATTAGCTGTGTGAACTTTTAAATTTATTCTTTAATGACCCATGGCACGTTCCCACCCTCCACTAACTGACACTGTATGTTTCTGCTTCCTTTCTGGGCAGGTATTAGACATGTTATATTGGGTTCAGACATGGTTGTCTCCTTGTGACTCAGTGGCATAATCACCTACCCTTCTGGTGGAGAGTGAGGCCCTCTTTAAAAAATAGAGGGTTTTATTATCAATCATTAAAGAAAGAGGCCAGGCCTCAAAACCTGGATAACTAACCTTGACGGGAGGGATCAGGGACACCCTTCTGTTCTGGATCACCCCCTCGGGGCCTAGACTGACAGGAGAGCAGAGGGCTAGATGGGACAGAGGGCTCTTGGAGCCTCAGATCATAAACTTACAAACAGATCCTATTTACTTGTATGCTATTCTCTCAGTTTATTTCTTCTTTATATTTAATCTCTTAGCTAGTATTTCTCAAAGTATGATCCATAGACCAGATCAGAATCATCCAGAATCATTCGAGAAGCTACCAGAGCAGAATCTTTGGGATCAGAACTTAATGACCTGATGTTTAAAGGGCCATCCAATTTGGCATTCACTGTCCTGGTCTTCTGTCAAGCTTCCTGGGTAGCTCAAACAGTAAAGACTCTGCCTATTATGTGGGAGACCTGGATTTGACCCCTAGGTAGGAAAGATCCCCTGGAGGAGGGCATGGCAATCCACTCCAGTATTCTTGCCTGGAGAATTCCATGGACAGAGGAGTCTTGGCAGGCTACCGTCCATGAGGCTGCAAAGTGTCAGACACGACTGAGCAAGTCTTTTACTGCTACTGCTGCTGCTAAGTCACTTCAGTCGTGTCCGACTCTGTGCAACCCCACAGACGGCAGCCCACCAGGCTCCCCTGTCCCTGGGATTCTCCAGGCAAGAACACTGGAGTGGGTTGCCATTTCCTTCTCCAATGCATGAAAGTGAAAAGTGAAAGTGAAGTCGCTCAGTCATGTCCGACTCTTAGCGACCCCATGGACTGCAGCCTACCAGGCTCCTCCATCCATGGGATTTTCCAGGCAAGAGTACTGGAGTGGGGTGCCATTGCCTTCTCTGAGCAAGTCTTTTAGGCTGGTTTAAATATTCTCATTTTCTCAGCTGTGCCTCTGAGTCAATTGTAGGTATACCTGTGGTTACATATGTGGCAAGAATGTTACGAGGGAACACCTAGCATCTACGACCCACAGGCAAGGGATGGATGGTTGATGGCAGCTGATGATAGTTTCTAGAAGGAGAAAGTGGCTCTTGGCAAGAGAGGATAAAACAGAGCAGAGGAGAATTAGGGCTGGGAAACAGAGCAATCATTTTCTAAAAGGCAAACTTCCCTCCCTTTACAACCTTAGAAGACTGAACTTGATTTTTTTTTTTTTAAGGAAAATGGTCATTTTCTTTACAATCCTAATATTGCTTGTGGTTCAGATAAATTACCCCTTTGAGAAGCTAACCAGAAAGAGATAAACTCAAGTGGCAATGATATAGATCTCTCTAATAAAAAGAAGCTTTGGGTGGGTTTCTCTGGCCAAGATGAGCTTCAGTGAAAGAACCACAGGATGAAGTGGCTTTGTTCCAAAGACAGGGTTTGTTCAGGCCATTCTGGGAAGAGGAGCCTGACTCACTGACTATCAAGATCAGATGGATTCAAGACACTGCTGCAATGTTAGCAAATTATTGAGTAGGAAAGTAATAGGGTAGTATTAATATCTCAGCCAGGGCATTAAGTGCTAAAAAAAAAAAAAAACAAAAAACTTCAAGAGGATGAACATGTGAAAGCAAATCTTCACACTCTAAGAAGAGGCAGTATACATTTTCCACTTGGAAGTTTCTTGTTTTCCTTGACTTCTTGGTATTTCTGAATTTATATATGTAAGTAAATTAGCCATTATGGAGTTACTATAAATAAGTAGCCTTTTTGTATAGGCTTATTAAATTTTCTCATTCTAAAGATGCTGGCACCTAAACCATGTTGCTTTTGATATGGTCAGAACCAGCTTTGAAGTTAATCAGCCAAGGGGAGACAAGGAAGGAAGTTTTCAGTAGAGAGAGAACCAGGTAGGGCCTTTCCAGCAAGCCCCACGCCCTCCCACAAGCCGAGAACACTAAGAAGACCCTGATCTGGGAGGTCAGTTCACTGAAGGAAGCTTCTCTGCACCTCTCCACTGACCCCAGGTGTCTGGCGCTGACTTCATGAGATGATCAAACTCCCACATGGCTTCTTGCCTGCTTACAGCCGTCATGTAGGGAATCCCTGGCCAGAAACCGATCTGCTCTGAATCCAGAAACCGTTCCACTCAGAGTGGAACAGCAGCATCAGCATCACATGAGAGCTGAATGCAGAACCTGCATCTTAACAGGAATCCTTGGCTGAGTCCTGGGCATGTTAAAATTTAAGAAACATTGGCCAAAGGCACAGATAAGATGTTCCAAGCTGTGGCAGTTAGAGAGCTCGTATTTGGAGCCCTAAGATCTAAGGTCACAGCCTGGAAGGTAGAGATTGAAGAAGGGGGTGGGCAGAGGGGGGCTGACACAATTCTTTGTAATAATGAGGGGGTCTGTGCAGATTATGTTGCCTGTAAGAGAGTTTTTTTTTTTTTCCCCTAAACATGCATGTAAACTGCACTAATTCTAATAATTGATGATTTGTCTGGGAGAAGTCTCTGTGTCTGATTCCATCGCTCCCATCTGTGTGATCAAGAGCTCTCCTTGTACACCTCCAGGTGGTCAGAACATCTTAAGGAGAACTGAGCTTGGAAACTGAGACCCCTGGACTTCATTCCTGAAGTTCCCCCATACCCCAGTGTCAGCCAGTCCCAGTGTTGCTCCACCCTGGTTGTTCATCAGAAACCCCAGGGAGCTCTCAAAAACTCCAATGCCCATACCCCACTTCAGGCCACTTAAATGGGAACTGCTGGGAATGAGGCTCTGGGCAGAGGTATTTTTAAAAAGCTCCTGTGTGTGCAGGTCACGCTAACTCCTTTCAGAACTGAAAAGTGAACAGTGTGTCACAGACACCACGAAGGTGAGGGAGGTGGTATTCAGACACACTCCCTGCCACCCTCAGGGGATGGAGGTCCACAGCATCAGCAGAACACTACAGAGCTAGGGAACTAGGAGACAGGGGAGGACAGGTAGACTGGGGCCCGTCCATAAGGAGAGTCTGTGTGAAGAGATGCACTTCTTCCAGTGCTTCCCTTTCAATTAAGAGGACTGGCGATGCAGCTTAAGTCAGCTTTTCAAACTGAATATTTCCATTCCTTTGAAGTCTCCTCAAACCAGCAGTGTAGTCTCCCTTTAGCATCACCTGTCGTACTGGTGATGTAGAAGGAAAAAGAAATAAAGACATAAAAGGAAGTTTGGCTTCCTCCACAGTCACATCTTATTAGAGATTCATGTATTTGCTGGGAATAGGGTATTACTGAAGGGACCTTACCAGGCGTTTGGGTGGTGCCCCTGGAGGAGGTGAGGTTGGCCCAAGCTCAACTGGCATCATAGGCTATGTGGGGAGCAAGAAGTAGCTGCCGGGGTGGCTCTGATACGGTATAAGCCTTTCCTGATATACACTAGGTAGTATTTTTCAAGTTGACAGCTGTGACCCATTAGTTTGCCATAAAATCTATTTTAAAGGTCACACACAGTATTTTTAAGATGGATTAAATGGCATGGAGTGGAATAGAATAGAAAATGTCAAGGCTCAGAGTCCTTCTCATATGTAAGGATAATTATTGTTTTGTGAATCTTTGGTTTATGTTCATGTATATGTATGTGTGCATTGGTTTACAATAGAGACTGTATTTCTTTCCATGTTAATAGTCAAAGAATTTGAATGCCATTGGATCAAATTTCTTTTCAACAAAATAAAATACAAATTTTATTGGGCACAATGGGAAGATAAGCTTCAGTCTGACAAAGCTTAACGACTGATTGGGCTGGGAGAGCAACAGGCGTAAGAGGAGTAGAAGGTATGACAGCATGTATTCTGATGCTCAGTGGCAGGCGTCAGGCTTTAATTGCCATATGAATTCAGAGTAAGACAATTCAGATGCTGACAGCTGAGTCTACCACCTCACCTTAGCTTTTTCTTGGTACTCACCACAAACTTGGTATGAATCTGAAGGGTTTATGGGATTGAAAAGAATCCCACCCATGGTCTAGATCTTTTTTATTTTATAAGGTTCCTTCATTGAGAATCAACAATTTTCTACCAGATTTCAACCCTACAAATTATCCATAAATATACGTATGTTTGGAGAAGGCAATGGCACCCCACTCCAGTACTCTTGCCTGGAAAATCCCATGGACGGAGGAGCCTAGTAGGCTGCAGTCCATGGGGTCTCGAAGAGCCAGACACGACTGAGCGACTTCACTTTCACTTTTCACTTTCACGCACTGGAGAAGGAAATGGCAACACACTCCAGTGCTCCTGCCTGGAGAATCCCAGGGACGGGGGTGCCAGGAGCCGGCATATTGCATATTGAGTGCAGCACTTTCCACAGCATCATCTTTCAGGATCTGGAATAGCTCAACTGGAATTCTATCACTGCCAGGAGCCAGCGTGAGGAACTCCGCCCATGACAAAGGTCATGAGGAAGGAGGCTCGGCATACGCAAAGGCGGGATCGAGCTTCAGGAGTCCCCCTGGAAATTCTCGAGCATATACCCCCAAAACCAGAGTCTGCCTACTTTCTGCTTTGTGCTTTCACCTACACCTCTGGCTTTACGGGGGGCTGTCCCCCACTACCTCTCTGAAAAAAGAGTTAGCTTACAGTTCCAGTTAAGGATTCCTGGGTGTGACAGTGTTTAACCTACAAACTCCTTTGGAAATCCTCTAGCCTGCCTGAATAGGTTTTTCTGGCCACATGTGATTGTTCAGAGCCTCCCAACTGTGAGAGGCAGGAGATGTTCTAAACTGTCTAAACACAGATTCTTTTGAGTAGTTAAAAGATTGATTAGAAATTGTATTGGTGAAGGGATTTTCACTTGTTGGGCCAATGTTTGCTGCTAAGTTTCCATATCCCTTACCTGCTGTGTCCCTGACAGTGTATTGATTAATATAATTGGTGTAAGTAGTAGCTTTAATGTTTGTAACCTGGGACCCTTGAGTTAATTCTTTTTCTTGTTATAGCCCACCACACCTTTGCGCTGTAGGAATGCAACTTTATCTAATGCTTTTGGAGGGTGGCTCCTGACCAATCACCTTTAGAGAAAAATAAGTTTTCTGAAGAAAAGGTCTTAAAATGTTAACAGGCCTCCGGGCCAGAAGATGATGCAAATCACCTAAGCTTTTGCATATGATAAGTTTGCAGGAAGAAAGCCTGGCTTGCTGCAAGACTCTACCCCTTCCCCCATTATCCTCTATGCATAACTTAAGGTATAAAAACTACTTTGGAAAATAAAGTGCGGGCCTTGTTCACCGAAGCTTGGTCTCACCATGTCATTCTTTCTCTTACCTTCTGGCTGAATTATTCAGCCTCTTTTCTCCACTGAATTTCCTCACTGAGCCATCCTCATTCTATTACTCTTTATATCCTTAATTAACGTTTAATTAAGCAATCGTTTCCTGATCTTCGCCTACGCCGTCTCTCCTTCGAATACCCTGGATCAGCCGGGGCTGGACCCCAGCACGGGGGAGCCTGGTGGGCTGCCGTTTCTGGGGTCGCACAGAGTCGGACATGACTGAAGCAACTTAGCAGTAGCAGCATAGGTATGTTACCC
Source organism: Bos indicus x Bos taurus (assembly GCF_003369695.1). NCBI lineage: Eukaryota > Metazoa > Chordata > Mammalia > Artiodactyla > Bovidae > Bos > Bos indicus x Bos taurus. The sequence continues at coordinate 110,776,352 of NC_040076.1, forward strand.
TAAGAAAAACTAACTTGTATATGTTAATATATATCTATATAGAGAGTGATTTTACAATACAAAAGAAGTTTTTATATTCCTTGTACAGTCTAGGTTATAAGTGCATTTCAAATGATTAAATTTACAAGAAAAATATGCTTACACGTAAAACTATCCTACAATCTCCAGATGCATATTGTATAAAGAGAGGAAGATCTCTTTTCATTGATAATTATTTGATAAGATTTCTCTACTATTCACCTTAAATTTGGGCAGTGGGTAGCAGTGAGGAAGGGTGTTAGGAGAGTCTAATACTCTCAGTAAAAAACGACAACCATAAGGCAAGTGAGATTCTGCTATTACATGTCAGGAAGAAGCAACGGTATCTTGGCAGCAAGACGATCAATAGAAAATAGCAATAAAGGTCTGGGCAGGCACACAAATTATAAAACCTATTTCCTCTCCTCACACTCACTCACTGACTTGGTCTATCAGTTGAGATCATCGCAGGCCCATTGAAGATGCAGCTGGTGACTCTGCCTGCGAGACTCCTGCATTGGCTATTTCCGATAGCCTTGTCTGAGGGGGCAGGGTGGGTGTTCCGGCTGGAAGCCCGAGGGAGGCACCAGAACACTCGGGAAAGGAGCTGCCCATGGGGGACGGTGGGTGGCTGTGGTGGTTCTCAAAGCCCCCCTTGCTCTGAAAGAGATGTCATGGGGGGTTGGTGATACAGTTTTTCCTCCCTTTCAGAAGAAATCCTGAGTCACCGCTACCAACTCTAGGGATTTTAATTTTTTAGCTTATCCAGAGTCAGTTTCCATTGGATTTTTTCTTTTACTTAAGCTGAATATTAGTCAAGATGGACTTTTTCCACTGGGCCCTAGTGAAGGATATTTCAGAGCCGCACTGATACCCAGGCAACAATATATGTAGGATTCTTCTGTGGATACCTCAGAAATGCTTCCGCTCTAAAATTAAGAAATATTGCCTCCCCCCAATTACCTTTGATACAAACCTTGGTAACATACAGTATTTAACTTCAGAAATTGTTTATACATTCACAGTCACACTTGATGTTAATGATAAGCTTGAGAGAAGCTGAGCAGATGTTGTTATCCACCGTCACAGATGAGAGAATGGAGACACAGAAGCCTGAGAGGAGATTCCCTCATCTGACTAGGCAGCAGAAAGACAGGGAATGGACCAGCATCCCCTCTCCCTAGGACCCACACAGAGGGAGGACAAGTAGCCACATGACCAGAGTCAGGCTCGTTATCCCGATGCCTGTGAGCTCTCTACCCTCCACTGGGTCCTGTAGGTCCCAAGGGCCAGAGGGCAAGAGAAGGCACCCAGCCTGGGGCAAGTCTGCAGCTGCTACCGGGACACTCCATAGCATATACCTGCTGCCCGCTTGGGAAAAGGTCAGTAGATGGACACGGGTGTTACTGTAACTGGAATGGGCTGGTATCTTGGCGAATTGAAGCAGGCAGAGTTGTGAGCAGGCGCCACAGTAACTCATGCACTGTGGTCACAGATCTGAAGTTCCAGTCATGGCCCTGCCACTTATTACCTGTGAGACTTTGGGCAGCTCATTTCACCTGTCTAAGCCCCAACTCTTATTTTATAAAATGAGGAATTTGCACATGGTAGTCACTTAAATCACTGGGGGGAGAGTGTTGTTACCATTTTCTTGGGTCCTAACTGGGGCATACCACATTTGGAATAAATGCTCTTGCTCTAAATTTTATTATGAGAAGTAAACAAGGTAGTCTTTATGTTCCAGAATGTCAAAAGAGAATGATTATGGAACAAAACAAAATAGACATACCATGCTTCTACTGGAATATATCGAGGCCCACATCCTAGGGTAAAACATCACAATCATTTAGTATGGACTAGCCCCTCTGGTCATGCATATCCCTGTCCCTCAAGCCTCGGCCAGGTTTCTGTCTTCCTCTTCCAACCTGAGCTGCCTCCCCACCCCATGGGATAATTTTCCCATTCTGGGAATTTCTCTATCTATATTTTGATTATGTCTTCTCGAAGGTGTGTGTTAGAAGTACTGGTGTGTTTTGTTGGTGGTGTGGTGGTATCACGGTTCGGAGTGCTTGGAGTGCCTGATCCTGCCCTGTGGCATACTGCCTGCCCATCCCCACGACCCCATGAGGGACCAAGGGAGATTCAAGCACAGGACAAGGATACATTTAAGATGAGCAATGAGCAAAGTGTTCACTCTGCCACCACCAGCTGGGGATCCGCTGTCAATCCCAGAGCAGAATCATGGGAAGATGATAGAGAGCTAAAGGGCCTGTTTTTCCCTCCTTAAGTTTAAACCTGAAGTTTGCCACATGCTGAAAAGCTTAATGAAGTGAAAGGAAGTGGAAATGTCCACGAAAGTATAAAATGACTGCCTTCTCAAAAGTGAAAGTGGGCCATCGCTTTCTAACCTAAAAGGGAAAAGAGAGTTCCACGCTCCTATGCAAAACCTTTGAACAAGCAGAATCCTGTCCACCAGCAACCCAGCAGACTTGACCTAATTCGTGTGTCCTGGAACTTGATCAGTCAGATTTGTGACTCCCTCCCTTAGGGGCAGGCAGCGAGGGAGGGGCACAGAGAGGGCTCTTCCGTCATCTGTGGAGGCCAGCGGCAGTGTCATGCACGCCTGGCACCTCAGTGCTGGTGTATACTTCTCTTCCTTGCCAGTTGATGGGCTTCCTAAGGATGAGGTCTGCTGTTAGCTCATACTGCATGTTTGGAACAGAAAAATAGGCAATAAAACTGGTATTTATCAAAACACAGGTAGTTATGCCAGGCTCTGAACTCTCACTGTATTTAACTCTCACAACCATCCTTGACATACGTGTTGTCCTTGCCCTTCCACACACGAGGTTGGATTATCTCTAAGGTTACTCGTGACAAATGCCAAGTGGAGAGGGCAGGGCTTGAGTCCAAATTTGTCTAACTCCAAGTCTGTGCTCTTTATGTTCACCGTGCTGTCCTGGAAGCTCCCAGAATAGAAGACATGTACCGACGCCCATGCGTGAACCACACGTGCATGTCATGGGACATGGTACAATGGCCAGAGGGCATCACACATCACTGGATGTGCTATGGCTCCATGCAGTGGAGAAAGCAGTGTCTACTGGTGCTGCTGCTAGGCTACTTCGGGAGGATGAAGGAGAGAAAGAAGGAAAAGGAAACAGAAGGAAGGATGAAGGAATAATAAAAAAGAAGGACTGAGGGGATAAAACACAAAGACAGGAAAAAAAGAAGAAAGTGGAGCCAAAAAAAAAAGATGAAAGCAAGTCAAATGTATTACTCAGCTCTCTGACTCCAATAATAAATGCTCTCACTTCTCTTGGAATATAGCTCTGAAGCAATCCATCCCCTACTCTTCAAAACAGCAAATTCCTTTCCCCACAATCTCCCAACTTCAGGGTCCCCAGATGATGATTTATTTCCAACTTATCTCACTTATATAAAACAAAACTTTATTTCTAGAGGAGCAGTTGTGATGTCTTCAGGAAGAAGTAAAGAATTTGAGTAATTTCTGTGCATCTAAATGCTATGTGAATCATGTTAAAATTGGTGAGATTGGAAGCAAAGGCAAAAAAGTGAGACAATAATGGTGACAGTAATAGTAGTAATTGAAGACACTTTGGTTTGTACTTGTCTTCCAGTTCTGTTATACTGCAGTAGCATTCTCACTGGCACTTGAACCCCATTGTTACACAATCAGTGGCTATAAACATACACTCTAGTCTAACCTGCATTTATCATGAAAGCTTTTAGTTTTGAAGTTGTGGTCCTTGGATATCTCATATGAAACTTGCTTACAGCCCTGAGAGTGAGCGAGTTGTACTGTATCCACTCACTGAACGCCACAGCTGTTCCCACAGGCTGGGCGGCCCAGTGGGCATCCTCCTGTCCTGCCCACTCCTTGTTTTCCCTTCTCATGGTTAAGACTTGTTCAAAGGAGAGAAAAGTCTCCAAGAGAAAAGGACTGACAAGCTCTCTTATAATGTCCATAAATCATGCCCTGGTTTATCTCTGGAAATTTACCAGGGTCACATACATACAAACAAAGTATTCTAATTTTTCATCATGATAAACATCAGCAACCAAATTTTAATCTGTGCCATCCTGAACATGTAAAATTGACAGGTCATCAGAATTAAGCTCCAAATTCTCTTCAAGTTGCTGCCCAGAGTTTTAGTCTGTAGATGAGCTTAAAAGAAACCTGGTTGTTGCTCCCTATCAATCATGAAACTAATACAATAACAAGATTTTAGCACTGTGGTTAGCTGTTTTGTTACCCTTAAATATATTCTCAGTTACAAAAATTAAATTAGACATATAAGTATAGTTTCTTGGGTTGTAACCAACGTTTCTGGTATTGTATTTCCAAGTAGATAACCACAATTCAATTTCATAAAAATGATATTTCATAGTAAAGTGTAAGATACGCAATGTTAACCAAAGGTATTAAAGCTATTATTTTCAGATACATTGTGAAGCACACACTCACAAAAAACCCCAAAAAACTTCAAAACAGCTTTATAGCATTCCACCTAAAAAAGGCCTTTGTGCTCTTTTTGTATCTAGGCAAAATTCTGATTCATTAGCTAATGCTTTATAACAGGTTCACATTATAAAATACCAAACAACAGATGAAGTGCTGACAGAGAAAATAAAAATGGAAGCTCTTCCTTGAGGTATCCTGGCATCAGTTGAAAATCATGTTTGAAAATCCTAACAATCATTCTTTACCTGGAGACCCAGAAAATGTTTGGATATTGACAGGTTAGTGTTTTATTTTTAATAAATAATTTGGAGGATGTACTATGTACTAGGAAGTGTGCTGGTGTTAAATAGAGCTGTAGCTTCAAATGCAAATAGTTTAAGGGAAAATCCGACATGAATATGAGTAATTGAGTCCCATGCAGGGACAACAGAAATGTCATGTGGTAAGCGTTGTAACCTATGCATGTATGAAGTAAAATGGGGACTCAAAGCCACCCTCCTTGGGTCAAGGTGGGAACAAAAGCAAAGTGATGAAGGGTGGTAAGGAGGAGAGGAGTGCGAATTTGCAGAGAGAAGGAAGAGAAGGCAGGAACAGGGCCTATAGGAATAAGGCAGAGTTTTCCAGGAGAAAGAAGAATAAGGGAAAGAGCATTCTGGGATGGAGGAATAGCAAGGGACAAGTCAGGAGGTATGGAAGGGAGGAACGGAAAAGAATGGAGTGCTGGGGAATCTAGAAGCACCTGGAGGGAAGCGCCCGACAGCCGAAGCGAGTGCATGGAGAGCTATGTCTGTCCAGAGCCACTGGGGTTTCAGCCTTCATGCAGGGAAATAATGAGAGATGTTTTGTTCTGAGAGGTAGAATCTAGCAATTTAGCAGCAGGTTCTAGCAAAAATTTGGAGGGCGGGGCAAGGCTGGAGTCAGGGAAATAATCAAGAGTAAAGTGTCTGATCTGAGCACTGAGATAGTCTGGTAGTTGAGGGAATCCAGGTGGAATTCCAGGTTCAGGCTTAGACTTTCACAATAAGGTGCACATTTTCCACAGCAAGTACTGATGGGTGTGGTGGGGAGGGTCCCAGATTCCAAGAAAGTGTAGGTGCAGAGGTTGAGATGTGAAGGAGGCCAATATGGCAATCTAGGGATCATGATTTCTGACTAGGCTTGACTTCAACTTATACAAGAGAAAAGACAAAGCGAAATGAAAAAGAAAAATTAAAGTTTAAACTAACATTTATTAAATAGCTTTTAGAGGCTTGGAACAGTGCCAGCCAACATCATACACCTTTTCTCTCTTAACGCTCATAGTAGCTACCGTGTATAGGAACTGGTATCCTCACTTTCACAGATGCAGAAACAGAGATTCAAATAAAATCACTTGCACAAAGCTTCACAATTCACAAGGGAAAGCAGACATTTGCTCCCGGGTCTGTATGCTTCTGAATCTATGCTGTAAGCAGGAGGCAAAGGAAAGAGAAGGTTTGTTCATGGCCATTGGTGTTGAGGAGCCCACAGTATCATTCTGTCAACACATCATTTGTTTGTAAAATGCTTGGAGCCAGGAAGATGTATCCTCCAGTCACGGAAGGCTACTTATTGATGGTGTAGCTAGGCTCCGCATCTCTATTTCCCTGACTCTGTGCTGCCACAACTGGGGATGTTCATTTCTTTCAAAACAGAGGAAAATACTCGCTACACCAAAATTAATTTCAGAGAAATAAAAGACTTAAATGTAAGAAAAAAAAAAAAGAAAGTTTAGAGGAAAATTTGGAACTTAAGACTGTCCCGACAAAATTGGGAAAGGAGTATGTCAAGGCTGTATATTGTCGCCCTGCTTATTTAACTTATATGCAGAGTATATCATGCAAAATGCCAACCTGAATGAATCACAAGGTGGAATCAAGACTGCCAGGAGAAATATCAACAACCTCAGATGTGCATTGATGGTAGAAAGTGAAGGGGAACTAAAGAGCTTCTTGATGAAAGTGAAAGAGGAGAGTGAAAAAGCTGGCTTAAAACTCAACATTCAAAAAACCAAGATCATGGCATCTGGTCCTATAACTTCGTGGCAAATAGATGGGGAAAAAGCGGAAACAGTGGCAGATTTTATTTTCTTGGGCCAAAATCACTGTAGACATTGTCACTTCAGTGACAAAATTAAGATGCTTGCTCCTTGGAAGAAAAGCTACAATAAACCTAGACAGCGTATTAAAAGGCAGAGACATCACTTTGCTGACAAAGGTCCATATAGTCAAAGCTATGATTTTTCCAGTAGTCATTTACAGATGTGAGAATTGGACCATAAAGAAGGCTGAGCATAGAAGAATTGATGCTTTTAAACTGTGTTGTTGGAGAAGACTCTTGAGAGTCCCTTGGACTGCAAGGAGATCCAGCCAGTCCACCCTAAAGGAGATAAGTCCTGATATTCATTGGAAAGACTGATGCTGTAGCTGAAACTCCGATACTTTGGCCACCTGATGCAAAGAACTGACTAATTTGAAAAGACCCTGATGCTGGGAAAGATTGAAGGTGGGGGGAGAAGGGGACAACAGAGGAGGAGATGGTTGGATGGCATCACCGACTCTATGGACATGAGTTTGAGCAAGCTCTGGGAGTTGGTGATGAACAGGGAGGCCTGGCATGCTGCAGTCCATGGGGTTGCAAAGAGTTGGACATGACTGAGCAATTGATCAAATACAAAAAGATAATTTTCTTAATAAATAATAAGAGCTCGAACACACTAATATGAAAAGACCAACAACCAACTGAAAAATGAACACTCTCACAGAAAGTTAGAGAAAATGGAAACACAAGTGAATTTAAATATCAAAAGACAAAAATTTAAACTTCATTGAGACACTACTTTTACCTATCATTTATAGAGATCAAAAAGTTTGATACTATTTTTCATTATGAGAAACAGACATTCTCAAACATCATCAATAGGAGGATATTATGAACCTATTTTATTCCAGAGTGATTTGGTAATACACACAGAAAATGTAAATAGACTTTCCATTTGACCATGAAATTCTACTTCTAGAAATTTCTCCTATGATTATTCTTACACCTCTACATAAAAATGCTTGTGTCATGCTGATCAGTGCAGTGATTATGCTTGTATGCAGAAAAGAACTAGGAACAATTTAAATATTTATTGATAGGAACCCTGCTAAGTCAGTTATAATATAGCTACACAAAGAATACTCTATTAATACTAAAATGAATGAGGAAGATACATACTGATGCAACCTGATTTCCAAGATACATTGGTAAAGAAAGAAGAAAGATGAACAATGTATATAATATAATCATCATATTTTAAGGACAAAGGTATACATATTTATGTGTGCATATTCATAAGCTATTAAAATGCATGGAAAACAGGTAAGAGTTGAAGTAGAGGAACTAAGGACAGATAAGGCAGGGAGATTTACTTATCACTCTGTACCCTTTTTAAATATTTGAAAATTTTTTACAATGTGCATTTATTTCCTCTTTCAAAATAAAAGGATGAGGGCAATAAAGAAGGTCAAAAGGAATGAGCAATGATGCACAAGGATAGGAGTGCAGCAACCTTACACAACCAGATTTTAGTCCTGCTCCCTGGTGAGCTTCAAGGCTCTTTATGGCTTCCCACAGTAAAGCCAATCCCACAGAGGGAAGCTAAGGGACCAAGGAAAAGATAAATATTATTTTACAGTTAAGTTTCCTACCAAACTTGGTTGTGAAAATTTAGAAAAAAAACAACTAATCATAAAATCCAGGGTGAAACTAGTCTTCCCAGAGGAAGTCACAAATCATAGGGACCACTGTGTTGTGTTTTTTTTTTTTTTAAACCTAAGGATAAATCAGTTTTCATAATGATCAATCATAATTTCATTATTACTTTACAATTTTACCAAATGGGCTTGTGTCACAATAGTCATCTTTTTCAGGACCAAAAAAAAAAAAAAATCAGGCCTTTTGGTCTGACCATGGTCTTGTTTTGATCATGGTCTGAGCTCTGGATGGAAGTCACTGCATTCCCATTTCAGTTCAGTTGCTCAGTCGTGTCCAACTCTTTACAACCCCATGGACTACAGCACACCAGGCTTCCCTGTCCATCACCAACTCCTGGAGCTTGCTCAAATTCATGTCCATCAAGTCAGTGATGCCATACAACCATCTCATTCTCTGCCGTCCCCTTCTCCTCTTGCCCTCAATCTTTCTCAGCATTAGGGTCTTTTCCAATGAGTCAGTTCTTCACATCAGGTGGCCAAAGTATTGGAGTTTCAACTTCAGCATCAGTCCTTCCAATGAAAATTCAGGACTGATTTCCTTTAGGATGGACTGATTGGATCTCCTTGCAGTCCAAGGGACTCTCAAGAGTCTTCTCCAACACCATGGTTCAGATCAGTTCTTCAGTGCTCAGCTTTCTCTATGGTCCAGCCCTTACATCCATACACGACTACTGGAAAAACCATAGCTTTGACTAGACAGGCCTTTGTTGGCAAACTAATGTCTCTGCTTTTGAATATGCTATCTAGGTTGGTCATAACTTTCCTTCCAAGGAGTAAGCGTCTTTTAATTTCATGGCTGCAGTCACCATCTGCAGTGATTTTGGAGCCCAGAAAAATAAAGTCTGACACTGTTTCCCCATCTATTTCCCATGAAGTGATGGGACCAGATGCCATGATCTTCATTTTCTGAATGTTGAGCTTTAAGCCAACTTTTTCACTCTCCTCTTTCACTTTCATCAAGAGGCTTTTTAATTCCTCTTCACTTTCTGCTATAAGGGTGGCATCATCTGCATATCTGAGGTTATTGAGATTTCTCCCGGCAATCTTGATTCCCGCTTGTGCTTCTTCCAGCCCAGTGTTTCTCATGATGTACTCTGCATAGAAGTTAAATAAGCAAGGTGACAATATACAGCCTTGACGTACTCCTTTTCCTATTTGGAACCAGTCTGTTCTTCCATGTCCAGTTCTAACTGTTGCTTCCTGACCTGCTTCCTGACCTCTGAAAGAAATGGGAATACCAGACCACCTGACCTGTCAAGAGGCAGGTCAGGTGGTCTGGTATTCCCATCTCTTTCAGAATTTTCCACAGTTTATGGTGATCCACACAGTCAAAGGCTTTGGCATAGTCAATAAAGCAGAAATAGACGTTTTTCTGGAACTCTTTTGCTTTTTCGATGGTCCAGCAGATGTTGGCAATTTGATCTCTGGTTCCTCTGCCTTTTCTAAAACCAGCTTGAACATCTGGAAGTTCACGGTTCACGTATTGCTGAAGCCTGGCTTGGAGAATTTTGAGCATTACTTTACTAGCGTGTGAGATGAGTGCAATTGTGTGGTAGTTTGAGCATTCTTTGGCATTGCCTTTCTTTGGGATTGGAATGAAAACTGACCTTTTCCAGTCCTGTGGCCACTGCTGAGTTTTCCAAATTTGCTGGCATATTGAGTGCAGCACTTTCACAGCATCATCTTTCAGGATTTGAAAGAGCTCAACTGGAATTCCATCACCTCCACTAGCTTTGTTTGTAGTGATGCTTTCTAAGGCCCACTTGACTTCACATTCCAGGATGTCGGGCTCTAGATGAGTGATCCAGAGAAGGCAATGGCACCCCACTCCAGTACTCTTGCCTGGAAAATTCTATGGACAGAAGAGCCTGGTAGGCTGCAGTCTGTGGGGTCGCTGAGGGTCGGACACGACTGAGCGACTTCACTTTCACTATTCACTTTCATGCACTGGACAAGGAAATGGCAACCCACTCCAGTGTTCTTGCCTGGAGAATCCCAGGGACAGGGGAGCCTGATGGGCTGCCGTCTATGGAGTCGCACAGAGTCGGACATGACTGAAATGACTTAGCAGATGAGTGATCACACCATCGTGATTATCTGGGTCGTGAAGATCTTTTTTGTACAGTTCTTCTGTGTATTCTTGCCACCTCTGCTTAATATCTTCTGCTTCTGTTAGGTCCATACCATTTCTGTCCTTTATTGAGCCCATCTTTGCATGAAATGTTCCCTTGATATCTCTAATTTTCTTGAAGTGATCTCTAGTCTTTCCTATTCTGTTGTTTTCCTCTATTTCTTTGCATTGATCGCTGAGGAAGACTTTCTTATCTCTTCTTGCTATTCTTTGGAACTCTGCATTCAGATGTTTATATCTTTCCTTTTCTCCTTTGCTTTTCATTTCTCTTCTTTTCACAGCTATTTGTAAGGCCTCCCCAGGCAGCCATTTTGCTTTCTTGCATTTCTTTTCCATGGGGATGGTCTTGATCCCTGTCTCCTGTACAATGTCACAAACCTCCGTCCATAGTTCATCAGGCACTCTATCTATCAGATCTAGTCCCTTAAATCTATTTCTCACTTCCAATGTATAATCATAAGGGATTTGATTTAGGTTATACCTGAATGGTCTAGTGGTTTTCCCTACTTTCTTCAATTTCAGTCTGAATTTGGCAATAAAGAGTTCATGATCTGAGCCACAGTCAGCTCCTGGTCTTGTTTTTGTTGACTGTATAGAGCTTCTCCATCTTTGACTGCAAAGAATATCATCAATCTGATTTTGGTGTTGACCATCTGGTGATGTCCATGTGTAGAGTCTTCTCTTGTGTTGGTGGAAGAGGGTGTTTGCTATGACCAGTGCATTCTCTTGGCAAAACTCTATTAGTCTTTGCCTTGCTTCATTCCATATTCCAAGGCCAAATTTGCCTGTTACTCCAGGTGTTTCTTGACTTCCTACTTTTGCATTCCAGTCCCCTATAATGAAAAAGACATCTTTTTTGGTGTTAGTTCTAAAAGGTCTTGTAGGTCTTCATAGAACCATTCAACTTCAGCTTCTTCAGCATTACTGGTTGGGGCATAGACTTGGATTACTCTTGGTGTGCTTTTATTTGAATGGGTATTTGAAAATATGAAACACTGATGAAACCTTTTTTGTGAGTAAAAAGGTCGGGGCTTTCCTAGTGGCTCAGCAATAAAGAATTTGCCTGCAATGCAGGAGACACAGAAGACAGGAGTTTGATTCCTGGGTTGGGAAGATCCAGGAGGAGGATATGGTAACACATTCCAGCATTCTTGCCTGGAGAAACCCCTGGAAAGAGGACCCTGGAGGGCTACAGTCCATAGGGTCTCAAAGAGTCAGACACAGCTGAGACAACTGAGCACAAAAAGGTCAGATAAGTCATTTGATGCCAAGTTTTTCTTGCTTTCACACAGGATCCCACTCCTTTACCAAAGAGTCTTCACTAAGTTTAGTCATCCAGTTTCTTTTCATAAACTGGATCCTTTATACTCTGACCCTTTAACTAGCTTAGTTGTACTGTATTTACTTATATGCCACCCCTAGTGGCTCAGACAGTAAAGAATCTGCCTGCAATGCAGGAGACCTGGGTTTGATCCATGGGTTGGGAAGGTCCCCTGGAGAAGAGAATGATTATCCACTCCAGTATGCTTGCCTGGAGAATCCCATGGACAGAGGATCCTGCTGGGCTACAGTAAATGGAGTCACAGAGTTGGACATGACTGACTGAGGGACGAACACACATACCTGTCCTTTTCATTTACTTGGAATGGTCTGTAACGGGATAGTGCGCCCTCTAGTGTGCGGGTTAATTCCAGCCAGTATTTGTCATGATTCATTCCATAAAGAAGGCATAATGCAAAGAATTGGTGCCTTTGAACAGTGGTGCTGGAGAAGACTCCTGAAAGTCCCTTGGACAGCAAGGAAATCAAACCAGTCTATCTTAAGGGAAATCAACCCTGAATACTCGTTGGAAGGACTGATGTTGAAGCTGAAGCTCCAGTATTTTGGTCATCTAATGCTGTATGGATACAGGGATCAAGACCATCCCCATGGAAAAGAAATGCAAGAAAGCAAAATGGCTGTCTGGGGAGGCCTTACAAATAGCTGTGAAAAGAAGAGAAGTGAAAAGCAAAGGAGAAAAGGAAAGATATAAGCATCTGAATGCAGAGTTCCAAAGAATAGCAAGAAGAGATAAGAAAGCCTTCCTCAGCAATCAATGCAAAGAAATAGAGGAAAACAACAGAATGGGAAAGACCAGAGATCTCTTCAAGAAAATTAGAGATATCAAGGGAACATTTCATGCAAAGATGGGCTCGATAAAGGACAGAAATGGTATGGACCTAACAGAAGCAGAAGATATTAAGCAGAGGTGGCAAGAATACACAGAAGAACTGTACAAAAAAGATCTTCACGACCCAGATAATCACGATGGTGTGATCACTCATCTAGAGCCTGACATCCTGGAATGTGAAGTCAAGTGGGCCTTAGAAAGCATCACTACGAACAAAGCTAGTGGAGGTGATGGAATTCCAGTTGAGCTATTTCAAATCCTGAAAGATGATGTTGTGAAAGTGCTGCACTCAATATGCCAGCAAATTTGGAAAACTCAGCAGTGGCCACAGGACTGGAAAAGGTCAGTTTTCATTCCAATCCCAAAGAAAGGCAATGCCAAAGAATGCTCAAACTACCACACAACTGCACTCATCTCACACGCTAGTAAAGTAATGCTCAAAATTCTCCAAGCCAGGCTTCAGCAATACGTGAACTGTGAACTTCCAGATGTTCAAGCTGGTTTTAGAAAAGGCAGAGGAACCAGAGATCAAATTGCCAACATCTGCTGGATCATCGAAAAAGCAAGAGAGTTCCAGAAAAACATCTATTTCTGCTTTATTGACTATGCCAAAGCCTTTGACTGTGTGGATCACCATAAACTGTGGAAAATTCTGAAAGAGATGGGAATACCAGACCACCTGACCTGCCTCTTGACAGGTCAGGTGGTCTGGTATTCCCATTTCTTTCAGAGGTCAGGAAGCAGGTCAGGAAGCAACAGTTAGAACTGGACATGGAAGAACAGACTGGTTCCAAATAGGAAAAGGAGTACGTCAAGGCTGTATATTGTCACCTTGCTTATTTAACTTCTATGCAGAGTACATCATGAGAAACACTGGGCTGGAAGAAGCACAAGCGGGAATCAAGATTGCCGGGAGAAATCTCAATAACCTCAGATATGCAGATGATGCCACCCTTATAGCAGAAAGTGAAGAGGAATTAAAAAGCCTCTTGATGAAAGTGAAAGAGGAGAGTGAAAAAGTGGCTTAAAGCTCAACATTCAGAAAATGAAGATCATGGCATCTGGTCCCATCACTTCATGGGAAATAGATGGGGAAACAGTGTCAGACTTTATTTTTCTGGGCTCCAAAATCACTGCAGATGGTGACTGCAGCCATGAAATTAAAAGACGCTTACTCCTTGGAAGGAAAGTTATGACCAACCTAGATAGCATATTCAAAAGCAGAGACATTAGTTTGCCAACAAAGGCCTATCTAGTCAAAGCTATGGTTTTTCTTGTGGTCATGTATGGATGTGAGAGTTGGACTGTGAAGAAGGCTGAGCGCCGAAGAATTGATGCTTTTGAACTGTGGTGTTGGAGAAGACTCTTGAGAGTCCCTTGGACTGCAAGGAGATCCAACCAGTCCATTCTGAAGGAGATCAGCCCTGGGATTTCTTTGGAAGGAATAATGCTAAAGCTAAAACTTCAGTACTTTGGCCACCTGATGTGAACAGCTGACTCATTGGAAAAGACTCTGATGCTGGGAGGGATTGGAGGCAGGAGGAGAAGGGGACGACAGAGGATGAGATGGCTGGATGGCATCATTGACTCGATGCACGTGAGTTTGGGTGAACTCCGGGAGTTGGTGATGGACAGGGAGGCCTGGCGTGCTGGGGTTCATGGGGTCGCAAAGAGTTGGACACGACTGAGTGACTGAACTGACTGACTGACTGAAGAATCTCTAAGAAACCAGACATACAAAGCCAAGAAATAACCTTTTTAAAAACAACTTATTGTAATTTAAAAAATTCATATTATTCATGGTTTATTATTTTAAATAAAATTTGTTAAGAGATGTAATTGATTAAGATTAGGCTGAGTTAGAGTAATGTTTACATGTGGCCACTTAGATTAAGGCTGTAGGGAAGTCATACTGTGTCCAAGCCTTAGATCTCTGAGCTCAGCAACGTTTTGACAGGAGCAGGGAGAATTTCCAGATCCTTGCTCACCTCTACCTAGCTGTAGACTACACCCCTCCTTTTTTGGGCCGCACAGCAAGGTTTGTGAGATCTTTCTCTGACCAGGGATCAAGCCCAGGCCCACAGCTATAAAGATAAGTGGGGTTAAGTGTTCAGAATAGACTTTCAGGTTTTAAGAATTGGTTAAAAAATATTTGTTTGCAAAGCCAACTCAATTAGTTCAAGGCTTCAAGGAACTGATTTCCAGTGCCCAGGTGTTGACCCTGGATGAGAACTCCATCTCCATCAGTGCATTGAGGCTAAAGCCACATCCATGCCTGAAAGAATCTCCTCCTGGACTGCAGTGATGGCTATGCTCACAATTAGGGAGAGGTTTAGTCTCCTTGCCTTTTTCATTAAAAACAGCTTTAATAAGAGATGAGGGGCACACTCTAAAAGAGGAGGCCCAAACAAGAACCTGGAAGCAGGAATACCAGGCATTTTGCCACAAAGTCTGGAAGACCTCAAAGCCTGCTATGTGTCTTGAGAGAAGATGTTAGTGAGCTGCTGCTGCTGCTAAGTCGCTTCAGTCATGTCCGACTCTGTGCAACCCCACAGACAGCAGCCCACCAGGCTCCCCCGTCCCTGGGATTCTCCAGGCAAGAACACTGGAGTGGGCTGCCATTTCCTTCTCCAATGCATGAAAGGGAAAAGTGAAAGTGAAGTCGCTCTGTCGTGTCCGACTCTTCTCGACCCCATGGACTGCAGCCTACCAGGCTCTTCCGTCCATGGGATTTTCCAGGCAAAAGTACTGGAGTGGGGTGCCATTGCCTTCTCCAGTTAGTGAGCTGAGGTTTACCAAAAGCCTGGAGGACCACTAAAAAGGCTCAAGGGCCATAGGAACACTCATTTACTCCACAGAATTTTCTTGTGTTGGGCATTGTCTTCAGGAGTCATGAAAATCTGGTCACTGCTTGGGATAGCTAATGTCCCATGGCTGGTGACAACTAGAGGAAAACTCCTCAGCTCTCCTTTTGAGCCCATCTTTCTCCTTGAAGGACAGTGTTCTCAAGGTGAAAATGTCAAAAGAAATGGCTCAAAGGAGAACTGAGACCCAGCACTGGAGACAAGAATAAAACAGCCCTGGGGCCATATAAATGCTCTATTTGGAAGACTTCCAGGTCATCATCAATGAGCTTAGAGATCGAGACTCCAGAACCAGTCAAGAGTCTAAGAGAAATCACAGTGAGCAGAAGTACTTGAAGAACAGAGGTAGGCAAATTCTGCCCTGATTTTTTAAAATGAAAAACTTTAAAAAGGAAAAAGTGGGCAGTGTTAAATTGGAAGTCAAATGCTGATTCCTGGACCAGTGATGTGTACCTAGCAGAGAAAAAGGTGATAACTCATAATTAGCCACCAGCATGGATAAGCTATACAAAGCTAGTCTTATTTTCTCACTTTTCATTGTTTTACTATGAAAATGTGGCAGATGGGATATAGTTTGCAAGAAAGCAAGTTTTAAAATTTTTATGTAACTATCTCAGGGTCTCATTTTCTGAAAACTTAACCTAACTATATTGGGGGAAGGTCAATGAAATGTTATGATTTCAAAGTCATTTTGCAATTAAAACCCAGTCTTATTCAAGATTCTTCTCGCTATTCACCTCCTTTCCTCTGGGATTATTTATAAGCTCTGGCTTTATGCAAATGCCTGTGTTGAATGAGGAAAAGCATTTACTTCTACATCTTAATCTAGCCTGGTCTGGACTCCTTTGAAATGAGAATTGACTGAAGGTAATCAAAGGACAGTTGCCTCCACGTCCACATTTGCTAAGGGTCTCTGATCTGGTGCTCCTACTGCTGTCTGCTGGATGATCCACGCCACTCTCTTCTCTGTTGTTCCCTCTCTGCAAAAGTGGAATGACTTTCTCCTCCCACCCCCTAGTGTTTCTCAGTTTTACCTGGGGCACTGGGAGAGTTTAGCTACTCTTCCATTCTCCCTAGGGACTACAGAAGGCTCTGTGTGGTTGCATTAGAATCCCCCATCCGAGAGACCCCTCCTAGCCCTGTCTACTCAACTACCCACACCATCCCTATCTCATGCTTCTGGTACATAAGGCCAGTCTGCAGGGCAGCTCCCTCCCAAAGCCCCAGCTCAGCAGTAGGTCCCAGGTTTCCTCTACTCTTGGATCCCTAAAGGTGGAGTTCCCTGATCTCCATCCTCTTCTTGACCTATGGCTGGCTGTAGGAGGGGCCCTGCTCTCCCCACCACAGCACCAGCAGCTGACTTGCTTGCTTTCCACTTTCGCTTTCCTCTTTCCAGCTCAAAGTATCCTGATTTCGCATCCATATAAGAGGGATAGAGGGAAGAAAATGTAGTAGGATGGGGGCTACTACAATCTGAAGGCATTTTAAATCTTTCCCCCTGCCTTTTGGCTTTTTGATCTTTAAAGTTAAGAGTTTCATGGGTTTTGTTCCTGGTTCCACAACTCCCTGCAGGTATTGACAAGTTTACGTTGGCTGGCTGTGAGCAAGGTACACACCACCAAATAGAAAGTGCAGCAAAAGTAAATTTGTAAAACTTCATCATAACTTTGCATCTAGAAAACAACTCACTAAAGAATATTTAGATAAAGGTAAATTCGTTTCCCATTTAGATACTAGGTGCTTAGATAAACCAGATTTGGAGATTATAAAAATGATATAAATATCAAATACCTTCATTTTGATAAGACAAAAACTCACCAGATAGACTGTGGAGTCAAGTGGTTTTATAGCTGACTAAACAATTTGCTTGATGCTTATTGAATTATAGATCAATTTCTCCCTGGGAGAAAATCTTTAATGCTGTGCAACACTGTTTTCTATTGTACTGCCTTCTGTTCAACAACTCTATTAATGATTTTGCTGGGAACAGAAGATGTGATTATCAAATTTGTAGATGGCCCTCAACTAGGAAGGACAGACAGACTGACTGCACCAATGGACTGAGACTAATTTAATGAAACAACTCAATAATAATTGTATCTTGAAGTCATATTTAATATAATAACGTCATAACTACAGGAGAGCGGTGACCCAGTTAAATAACAAAGGAGCACCAAGTTCATATTCTAGAAGACTTTACCATTATAGTAATATGTGCCAGGAATAAGGCACAACAGTGGGGAAATCTAATGGGCTGGGGGCTGTGATAACAAGATCCGCTTCCATAAGAAGTGTATATTTCATTAGCGCCTGTTCTAGAAAACTACATCTTCCCTCAATCCAACCTCCAAGTGTAATGGTTTCCCCTCAAAAACATTCCATAGCTCCTCACTGCCTCCAGAAAAAAGCTCAAGCTCCCTTTATTGTATACCATACCCTCATGACCTATTTCAGCTATCCAGTTTCATTCCCCATTGTTCTGGTTTCCTACCTGCTTCCCGTTCCAAACACGCAAGTCCCTCCTTATGCTTTTTTTGTGCCTTGTCTAAAATTTCACCCTGACTATGAGGTATGGGAAAGTGTGGATGGGAAGGGATGTCTCTTTTGGGTCAGAATTAGTGGTAGTGGGGAGGTGCAGGGAACAGAATCCCCTGGAGTGAGCAACTAGACAGCCTGAGAGCACAGATGAAAAGTAGCAAAGACGGGGGCTGTGCACATTTGGGGACTCCCAAATGCTGGGAGGGTGCCAAAGGGAAACATGAAAGCTACGGTACAGAGTCAAGGAGCTGAAGCTAAAGAGGTAAGTAAGAATGAGGGGAGCCAACTCCCTGTGATGTTTGCCTTCTCTGTTACCTTAATCATTTCCCAAAACTTTCAAAATCTTTATCTCTTTCATCTCTTTTGACTTCAAGACAGAGATGACTACTCTCTTCCTTGTGGCAATTCTGTACCCCAAATATTTCTCTATTAGATTGCATATGGCCCAGGTTTTCAATTATTTGTTACATTTCCAACTCTCACATTAGACTGAACACTTGCTTGATGGTGGGGCTGTGATTTACCTATGTAATCCCAGGGTCCAGCCCATAGTACTATATCAGTAACATAGTATCTAACACATAGTATGCACTATATAAACATATACACACACCTGTGTATTTATCTGTATGTATGTACACACACACACATATATATGTACATAATATATATTTAAAAAATTAATGGTGACTTTACCTTGTTAAACCATATTTATCAAGTATAATGCCAATATTAGCATGCAGAAATCAGGGCATCCCGATCTATCTCATTATGAGAGAATTATCCTTTTAAAAAATTCATTATTTTGTAGAAAATGCTTTCCAATTCATGTTCTAAATTAGTTGTACCTATTCAAAGGCAAGGCATTTGGATCATATGGCTTCACCATGTGCGTTCCTGACTGCTTAGGGCCTCTTTAGATGAATTGTAAGTGTTCTACTTAGAAGAAAATAAAGTACCTGATATTAACATAAAACCCTTCCACTTGCATCCTTCAAATCTTGCATATGTGAGTGGGCTAAATCCCTACCATAGAAACATGCTATTTTATTATTGTTCTTACATTTGACTTTAGCAGATTTTTTAATATGCTTAAGTAGGTGAGTAAGCTTTGAAAAGAATGATGCCTTACTTAGGCAGATCAGTGGAGAAATAACTCCAGAAAGAATGAAGGGATGGAGCCAAAGTAAAAACAATACCCAGCTGTGGATGTGACTGGTGATAGAAGCAAGGTCCAATGCTGTAAAGAGCAATATTGCATAGGAACCTGGAATGTCAGGTCCATGAATCAAGGCAAATTGGAAGTGGTCAAACAGGAGATGGCAAGAGTGAACATCGACATTCGAGGAATCAGTGAACTAAAATGGACTGGAATGGGTGAATTTAACTCAAATGACCATTATATCTACTACTGCAGGCAGGAATCCCTCAGAAGAAATGGAGTGGCCATCATGGTCAACAAAAGAGTCCAAAATGCAGTACTTGGATGCAATCTCAAAAATGACAGAATGGTCTCTGTTCATTTCCAAGGCAAACCATTTAATATCACAGTAATCCAAGTCTATGCCCCAACCAGTAACACTGAAGAAGCTGAAGTTGAATGGTTCTATGAAGACCTACAAGACCTTTTAGAACTAACACCCAAAAAGATGTCCTTTTCATTATAGGGGACTGGAATGCAAAAGTAGGAAGTCAAGAAACACCTGGAGTAACAGGCAAATTTGGCCTTGGAATACGGAATTAAGCAAGGCAAAGACTAATAGAGTTTTGCCAAGAGAACGAACTGGTAATAGCAAACATCCTCTTCCACCAACACAAGAGAAGACTCTACACGTGGACATCACCAGATGGTCAACACCAAAATTAGATTGATTATATTCTTTGCAGCCAAAGATGGAGAAGCTCTATACAGTCAGCAGAAACAAGACCAGGAGATGACTGTGGCTCAGATCATGAACTCCTTATTGCCAAATTCAGACTTAAATTGAAGAAAGTAGGAAAACCACTAGACCATTAGGGTATGACCTAAATCAAATCCCTTATGATTATACATTGGAAGTGAGAAATAGATTTAAGGGACTAGATCTGATAGATAGAGTGCCTGATGAACTATGGACGGAGGTTTGTGACATTGTACAGGAGACAGGGATCAAGACCATCCCCATGGAAAAGAAATGCAAAAAAGCAAAATGGCTGCCTGGGGAAGCCTTACAAATAGCTGTGAAAAGAAGAGAAGCGAAAAGCAAAGGAGAAAAGGAAAGATATAAGCATCTGAATGCAGAGTTCCAAAGAATAGCAAGGAGAGATAAGAAAGCCTTCCTCAGAGATCAATGCAAAGAAATAGAGGAAAACAACAGAATGGGAAAGACTAGAGATCTCTTCAAGAAAATTAGAGATATCAAGGGAACATTTCATGCAAAGATGGGCTCGATAAAGGACAGAAATGGTATGGAATTAACAGAAGCAGAAGATATTAAGAAGAGGTGGCAATTATACACAGAAGAACTGTACAAAAAAAATCTTTATGACCAAGATAATTATGATGGTATGATTACTCACCTAGAGCCAGACATCCTGGAGTGTGAAGTCAAGTGGGCCTTAGAAAGCATCACTATGAACAAAGCTAGTGGAGGTGATGGAATTCCAGTGGAGCTATTTCAAATCCTGAAAGATGATGCTGTGAAAGTGCTGCACTCCATATGCCAGGAAATTTGGAAAACTCAGCAGTGGCCACAGGACTGGAAAAAGTTTTCATTCTGATCCCAAAGAAAGGCAATGCCAAAGAATGCTAAAACTACCGCGCAATTGCACTAATCTCACATGGAGAAGGAAATGGCAACCCACTCCAGTGTTCTTGCCTGGAGAATCCCAGGGACGGGGGAGCCTGGTGGGCTTCCATCTATGGGGTCGCACAGAGTCGGACACGACTGAAGCGACTTAGCAGCAGCAGCAGCAGCAGCAGTACATGCTAGTAAAGTAATGCTCAAAATTCTCCAAGCCAGGCTTTAGCAATATGTGAACCGTGAACTTCCAGATGTTCAAGCTGGTTGTAGAAAAGGCAGAGGAACCAGAGATCAAATTGCCAACATCTGCTGGATCATCGAAAAAGCAAGAGAGTTCCAGAAAAACATCTATTTCTGCTTTATTGACTATGCCAAAGCCTTTGACTGTGTGGATCACAATAAACTGTGGAAAGTTCTGAAAGAGATGGGAATACTAGACCACCTGACCTGCCTCTTGAGAAACCTATATGCAGATCAGGAAGCAACAGTTAGAATTGGACATGGAACAACAGACTGGTTCCAAATAGGAAAAGGAGTACGTCAAGGCTGTATATTGTCACCCTGCTTTTTTAACTTCTATGCAGAGTACATCATGAGAAACGCTGGGCTGGAAGAAGCATAAGCTGGAATCAAGATTTCCAGGAGAAATATCAATCACCTCAGATATGCAGATGACACCACCCTTATGGCAGAAAGTGAAGAGGAACTAAAAAGCCTCTTGATGAAAGTGAAAGAGGAGAGTGAAAAAGTTGGCTTAAAGCTCAACATTCAGAAAACGAAGATCATGGCATCTGGTTCCATCACTTCATGGGAAAAGGATGGGGAAACAGTGGAAATAGTGTCAGACTTTATTTTTCTGGGCTCCAAAATCACTGCAGATGGTGACTGCAGCCATGAAATTAAAAGATGCTTACTCCTTGGAAGGAAAGTTTTGACCAACCTAGATAGCACATTCAAAAGCAGAGACAGTACTTTGCCAACAAAGGTTCATCTAGTCAAGGCTATGGTTTCTCCAGTAGTTGTGTATGGATGTGAGAGTTGGACTATGAAGAAAGCTGAGCACTGAAAAATTAATGCTTTTGAACTGTGGTATTGGAGAAGACTCTTGAGAGTCCCTTGGACTGCAAGGAGATCCAACCAGTCCATTCTGAAGGAGATCAGCCCTGGGATTTCTTTGGAAGGAATGATGCTAAAGCTGAAACTCCAGTACTTTGGCCACCTGATGTGAAGAGTTGACTCATTGGAAAAGACTCTGATGCTGGGAGGGATTGGGGGCAGGAGGAAAAGGGGACGACAGAGGACGAGATGGCTGGATGGCATCACTGACTCGATGGACATAAGTCTGGGTAAACTCCGGGAGTTGGTGATGGACAGGGAGGTCTGGCGTGCTGCAATTCATGGGGTCGCAAAGAGTCGGACATGACTGAGAGACTGAACTGAACTGAACTGAAGACTATGACAGGATTGTGAATGAGGAAATCAGTGATAAAAGCTGAGCTTGGAAAAGATGCCAGAAACCAGACCTTGTGAAGTCAGAGCATAAATTTGGATTTTATTATCAGTGTGATGGGAAGTCATTAGAGAGTTGAGGAGCCTTGTAACATGATGTGATTTGTATTTTAAAAGGGTCACCCTAGCTGCAGCAGAAGGGAGTACAGTGTAAAGTCAGATGCTTGTAAATGATAAGGAACATAGTAGGACTGATGGGCCCAACAGGCACCAGCTTCTTATTTCACATTGTTTATAGTAGAAAGAGCCTCTGTCAGCAAGTCTTCCTTCCCAAGTTTCTGCCCTCTGGGAGGACTGCTCTGTGAGCAGCCCCATGATGATGGCCAGTCCTCATCTGCTGGTGTCAGCAAATAAGGCAAGTCCATCATCCTTTGCATCTTGGTCTGGGATTTCCTTGAGGGGCTGATACTTTTGTTATATTGGCTTGAGTCAACAGAAACCCCTATTTTTCAAGCCCAGAGCTTTTCTGTTGATACAATTTATGAGAACCTTAGTTGCCTGACATTTTCTTATCTAGCAACTCAGTTTATTAAACCCAATCCCAAGATGACATGTGTCAGATCTGCTGGCTCACTGCACTGTGAAAGAGGAGGGGCAGAAAGGCTATGCCTGCAGACCCCAGGGCCTTGTCTTCCAACTGCTCTTTCACACACGACCAGCTTTATGATGTCTCAATAAGATCCACCTACTATAAGGTTAGGGTGCAGGGACTCTGGGCCATGGATCAGTACTTGGTGGGGCTCTTCCCAATCCATTCTCAATGTGGTTTACAATGGTGAAACAACCAATTCCACTTCCTGTAATGGACAAATAAGTTCCTATCAGAATGATCCTCCTGAAGATAACAATAATAAATTCTGGTTGTTATTATTGTTCAGTCACCCAGTCATGTCCGACTCTTTGCAACCCCATGGACTGCAGCACACCAGGCCTCTCTGTCCCTCACCATTTCCTGAAGTTTGTCCAAGTTCATGCCCATTGCGTCAGTGATGCCATCCAGCCATCTCATCCTCTGATGCCCTCTTCTCCTGCCCTCAACCTTTCCTAGCATCAAGGACTTTTCCAAAGAGTCAGCTGTTTGCATCAGATGACCAAAATACTGGTCATCTGGATAAGTATTAAAAAAGCCCAACTACCTTAAGGCATCGAGGAACAATCAAGAGAAGGTACACTATAGAGCGTGTTGGGAGAAATAACCTGCCATAAACCCAGAATGCCCCTGCATGTCCTTAATCTGTCTGCAATGCAGGAGACCCAGGTTCAATCCCTGGGTTGGGAAGATCCCCTGGAGGAGGGCATGGCAACCCACTCTAGTATTCTTGCCTAGAGAATCCCCTGGACAGGGGAACCTGCAGGGCTACAGTCCATGGGGTCACACAGAGTGGGACACGACTGAAGTGATTAAGCAGCAGCAGCAGCTAGAAGGGAAGGCCCAGACTGCTCATAACCCAGGCCATTACTCAGGGATGAATTTTCAGTGAGAAATCTTGAAGGACTACATATGGTCTCTCTGAGGGACAAAGAGTGGACGTGTTAACTGCTGAATGCAGAAGAGGTAGATTCTCCAATCTCAGTATTACATCCCTATAATGCAACCCACTGTGTATGCAGGCCTCCATCTGGGCCCATGAAGCCATTCATGTAGGACTTGAGAGCAAGAAAAATCAATGCCAACATGCTGATACTCATGATGCTTGCTGTGCCCTTGTCCCTGACCCATGAAATATTCACGGGCTTACTTACTGGCTTATATGAACAAAAAATCAAATCACACTTTGACAGAGGGAAGTAGACACTTGAAAGAAAGGAATGACAGCCAATCAATTTCTCATTTTCATGACTTCTGGTCTGAAAACAGGTCTCAGTCTATGTTATATGGAGTAGCTAAGACTCTGATAGAAATCCTGCAGTTTTTCTGGCTTAAACAATCAAAGGGTGGAGTTTGGGAAAATTAGAGCCACTGGAAAGTGAAAGGGGAATCACAGAAATCAGAGAGTCAGACGGAGGAATGATAAATTCTGTGTATTAATTCTGCCCAAATGTCTGCTGACTCTGAACCATGCATTTGCAAAGCAGATTCCAAATGGCCCAGGAGAGACTGTAATTTCAGAAATAAGATTGCAGCAGCTGCCCAACAGCAGAGTTTGCACTTCAATCAAGTTAACTGACTGCTCTAAAACCACAACAAAAACTCTTTGGAGAAATCTAATAACGTTCAGTCTTTACAACACATTTACAATGTCCAGAACATAATAAAAAATTATTTAACATATAAAGAAACAAAAAAATATAAACCATTTTCAAGAGAAAAACAACCAACAGAGAAAGACCCTAAGATAACCTAGATGTTGGAATTAGCAGACAAAAAGTTTAAAGCAGCAATTATAACTCTGCTCAAGGATGGAAAGGGAAATATTGTCATAATGAGAAGAAACAAATCATTTCAGATGATAAATAGAAGCTACATGATTTTAAAAGATACAAATTTCAGAATTAAATAATACAATGAGATATGTATTGTATTCCATACAATATGAGAGATATGTATCAATACAATATGTGAGAAAACCATTACTAGAACAGCTTAACATAAGAATGGAAATAACAGAGGAAAAATTCAATAAACTAAACTCAATAACTGGAGCTAGATGAATAAAAGATATACAATTAAAATAAGAGAAAAAAAGGTTTTAAGAAATAATCAGGCCTTCAAAGACTTGGGAGATAATATTCAAAAGTCTAACAATATGTTAATTGAATGTGAAAGAAAACATACTTTAAAAAGTAATGACTAAAAATTTCCTCAATTTGATGAAGACATTAGCTTACTGACTCAATAAGGTCAGCAAACCCTACATAGGATAAATACAAAGAAAATGGTCTCTAAAAACCAAAGATATAGAAAAAACTTGAATGCAACCAAAGACACACGACACATAATTGACAGAGTAATAGTGATTCCAGTCAACTAATTTCTCAATAGAAAACATGAAAGCCAGAAATCAACAGAGCAACATCTTCAAATTACTAGGGAAATTTCCAACTCAGAATTCTACAGTATATGCTACAAAACAAACACAGAAGTGTTTTTCAGATAAAATAAAACCAGGACAGTGTATCACCAGCAGACCTTTACTATCAGAAATGCCAAAGGAGTTTTTTAAAGTAGCAAAAAAAAATAATACCACACAGAAAATCTTTAGGAAGGAATGAAGCATGTTGGAAATAACAAATATGCGGGTAAATACAAAAGATGACTTTCTCTCAGTTTCTTTAAAGTACACTTGACTCTATAAATTAAAAATTATAACACTACCTTGAGAGTTAAAAATCCATAATCTAAAGGGTATGCAGTAGGGTCTATATGCTTGTAGTTTTTATATTCTAAATACAGTTTTAAAACATTAACTAGGTAAATTTACAATTTAAGTTAAGGGTGTATATTATACTCCTTAGAGCAAGCACTTAAAATAATGCAAGGTGGTAGAGCCAAAAAGATAATAAGCAAACTAAAATGCAATTTTTTTAACAATTCAAGTTTTAAATGCTATGCTATGCTATGCTAAGTCACTTCAGTTGTGTCTGACTCTGTGTGACCCTATAGACGGTAGCCCACCAGGCTCCCCCGTCCCTGGGATTCTCCAGGCAAGAACACTGGAGTGGGTTGCCATTTCCTTCTCCAATGTATGAAAGTGAAAAGTGAAAGCGAAGTTGCTCAGTAGTGTCCGACTCTTAGCGACCCCATGGACTGCAGCCTAACAGGCTCCTCCGTCCATGGGATTTTCCAAGCAAGAGTACTGGAGTGGGGTGCCATTGCCTTCTCTGTTTAAATGCTGTAAAAAGATCAAAACATCAAAAAAAGAGAAGACAAACAGAACACATAAATCCAACAGTATCAATAATTACATTAAATGCTAATAGACCAGACACTCCGACTAAAAGGGAGAGGTTGTTAGAATAGATAAAAAAGCAAGTTCCAAATATATGTTCTCTTCAGAGATGCACTTCATATATAAAGGTAAACTGAAAATAAGTAGATGGATAAACTTATACCATGCCAACAATAAGAAAAAGAATGTTGGGGTGGCTACATTAATGTATATTAATAGATAAAAATAAACATTAAGATAAAGCATATTATCAGAAATAAAGGGACACATTTTATAATGATAAAAATGTTAATTAATCAGAAAAACATAACAACTATATACATGATAGCAATAAGATTCCAAAATATATGAAACAATTGAAAATTAAAGTGAGAAATAATTCCACTCAGCAACTTGATAGAACAACTAAGCCAAAAAAAAAAATCATTAAATACATCATAATCTACATTGAAAACCACCAACTAGAAAGCCCAACCTACACAGTTGTCACTGGCAGTGTTCTGGGGGCAATTTTGAAATTTCACATATGGAAATAAGAGTTCAGAATAAATTAGACATGTCCATCATGGCACCAATTATACCTCTAGTTCCCCTTAATGGAAAACATCCCACTCCTGACCTTGCTCTAGAAGCACTGAGGAAGTACTGTTTTCAACATCAAGGGAATCCTTCTTCCTGCTATTATCATCCTTGTACACTGAGAGCTGCCGGGACTAGAACTAGTGAGTGCCTTCCTACAGGTGCTGAGATGTCTATTATATACTTGCCAGTGTTCTGACATATGGTATCAAGGATTCCTCCTGAACAGAGATGATGACCATAAACTGGACCTAGCTGATGCTCTCTTGCAGAAATTTTAGCTAGGAGATACTGAGAAAATGAAGTTATTAGCAGGTAGTATGAAAAGATGCACAGAAATGTCATGGCAGAGAAAGTTATGAGTTATATGCAGATCCAGTGTAACAGATGAAAAAACACAGGAAAGAAGAAATGAATAAGCAAGTCAGAGATGTAGAAGGCAGCAGACAGCAGAGAGTAGCTGAATGTGACTGAGGAAGAACACTCACTCTCCATAGGTGGATGATGCAATAACTCCTGCTTCAGGGGTTTCTAGAGCTGCCTGGCACCAACTTCAAGGGAGAGTTGGCTGTTCTATGCTTATTTTCTGAGAAGTCCATGAGACTCTTATCATTCAAGGTCCATTACATTGTGAGAATACTAAAAGTAAACCCTATCTTCTTTAAGGCAAAGCAAAGGGGCCTTCGTGCAATTAAAACATCTAATTAGGCCAAAGTTATTAGCAAAATCCAGGCTCTACTCAGTGCTTACCAACTTTAGTAGCTGGTACCAGAATTTCGATTTAGTGATGACACTAATTTACAGATTCAAGAAGGTCAGCAAACCTCAAGCAAGATAAAAAAAAAAAAAAAAAACCCACACCCATCCCTAATCACATCACAGTCAAACTGCTAAAAACCAAAGACAGAGAAAAACTTGAAAGCAACCAATGACCTGTGACATATTTTAGGCTTTCATGTAATTCTGAAACTTTGTTTTCTTAATGCAGAAACATCACTATTTAAAAAACATAAAATATGCATTTCTTAACATATAAAGTTCATTTTTTTAAAAGTGGAACACATATTCAAAGGAAAGCAAGAAAAGCTATTTTATTTAATTTCTAAATCTTTCTGAAATGCATTAAATAATAGTACCTACCTCTTCCTGGCTCTGAGTCACATTTATTTGGAAAGAGACTGTAAGAGACATATGTTTCTCAATAAAGTATAACAATAAAAATAGTGGCATGAATATCATAGTTTATAAATGGCAATGGACACTAACTAGAATTAGACCCATGACTTGCAAGAGAGGAATTTTGGCTGCACTGAAGAGTTTAACAGCTTGGGCGACGGAGTCAGACAAAACTGAATTCGGCTCTCAGCTTTTCTACTTCTTTACCTAAGAGATATCAGAACAGTTTCTCTGAGCCTGTTTCCTCATTTGTAAGGCAGGGATAATAGTAGTCTCTATCTCGTATGATTTTTGTGAGAACTAAATGAGACAATGTGTGGAAAGTGCTTCACACCACATGCAGCACATAACGGATCCTCAATAAATGAACATTGTTCTTTGTACTATTAGGCACAGCCAGCAAAGGAAGATCAGGGCCATGATTTTAGGAACTGCAACCTGATAAGCCCTTGCTTGGAGGAAGAAAGAGAGGGGAGAAATGAAGACACTGTAAGAGTGTGAAGAAAGCTTAAGTATGGCTGCAGAGAAGTCAATATGAAAACAAGCTTCTCTGGGTTCACACTCTCAAAGGCAGGATTTCAGAAGGGTGTTAGGGATTCCTAAGCCTCTTGGGGCAAGGACTACACTTGTCTTTATATGCTTGGAACATGGTAGAGAGCCTGGCCCAATAAATGCTGGTTGAATGAATGAATGATGTGATGATTAAGAGCCATTGCAAAAATGGCAATACTGTGAGGGTCTGGAAGAAAGTCCCAAAGCCACCAAAGCCCCAGGAAGCATAGGTGGCTTCTGACCACTGGCCCCCACTTGGCACCAGTTCTTGAACTTGAGAACTTCAGCTGCCAGGTGAGTGCACGGCATCACATTATCATCATTGGCACAAAGTAGATATTCAGTAATATCTACTGAATGCATGACTACATGAATAAAAAATTACATCCTCTGAAAAACCTGTTCATCAAAATCACTAAAATGTCACTGATTCATGGGAAACATATGGGCAACATTTTCCTGGAGATGGATGGAAATTATGGAACAAGGTCTTAACGAAATCACTCTGTACTTATCTATTATGCTTCCTAATTAAAGTGCATTGCAATATAGGCCAATTTATAAAATACAGCTTGGCCCACGAAAGACATAAGAGAGCCAAACTGTTGCCAAGGACAGAATGAACTTGAATTATTTAAATGAAAATACTTGTCTATCCATTCACCTCAAAAAAGCGCTGACATAGCAGCATCTGGATTATGGTTTCGATTTTTCTATTAATTCTGACTCATATTTATGATCAGACCCTGAAAATACACCCAATTCCTCATGCATTTTCATAAAACACACATGTTTTGCACGAAAAGAATTGAGAGTGAAAGTAAAAAAAAGCGCAAAAAATTGTTCCAGTCCTTGACAATTATTCTATGTGATGTTCCTTGACTTTAAGAAGTAGTAACAGTGCATAAGAGAAGGAATTAAAAAGAAAGCACTGTAAATGTTTGAAATGCTGTAAAAGTCATGAGAATTTTGTTTCTCTGTAACACCTAATATGAAGCCATTTACATATTCTTTTTTTTTTTTTTTAACATGTTCTAAAAGCAGCGTGTGGTAGGAAAAAGGCAGCCTTGGGCTAGAAATGCAAATTCCTGTTATTATTAAGTATGGAAAGATTGGAACCAAGAAAAGTCAAGTTCTGCCCAGGCTATAATAACAGGAACCCAATATGGAGTTGCCACATGCAATGAAATGCACTTCTCCCAGTATTTGACAATAAGCCATTACCATGGCAACTTAACCTCCACCACACAAAAGAAACACCTCAAATTCTTTCTTCAGAATGACACAGATCTCATACAGAATCAAAGAATTTGTTTGAAAAATACCTCTCTAATGCTATTTTTAATAGCCAAAAGATAAAGATTTTAGGAAGCAGGTGGTCAATGTATACTATAAGCAAAAGGAAGAACCAAGTACGTGAATGATTATTATACATTTTTGCAGGTTTAAGTGGCTTGATGGACATGAATTTGAGCAAACTCCGGGAGACAGTGAAGGGCAGGAGCCTGGCATGCTGAAGTACGTGGGGTCGTAAAGAGTTGGACATAACTTAACAACTGCACAACAAACACAGCATCTTCAAGTTCTACTGTAATGATGTAAATTAACACAAATCTGTGTACACTGATTACAGGAACAACTTAATGAAGGTGACTGCCATTCCTTCCCCCACCCCTCCCCCAAATACCAATGGAATGGAAGTGTTTCAGTTTCATGCTGCTTTCCAAGGCACATGCAACCCACTCCAGTCACTGGCCCTTAATATCAACCATCTTATCCAAAGACTCTTTCTGGCAACCAGTCATTTATACACACACAGCAATGTGGATGGAAAAAAAGAACTAATTTCCTGTGTGAGTTTCAAATGATGAAAAATTGAGACGAATTTAGGAGTCAAACAATGGAGGGTAAATCCATCAGAGGGTTGTCTTGATTAGGACATTAGGCAGAGATCGAAGAGAAGGTGGAACTGGTTGGTGTGGATCCACCCTGTTGGAAAAATCATTTAAAATGTGGGCCACCTCTTGGCACATCCATAGCATCATCTTTTAGAAAAAAGGAAGGCTTCTATCTCATAATCCAAGTAGCTTCCTTTCTAGCATAACATGTCCTCAGACATGTCAACTTAAAAGACCTGAGGCCTGGCATGAGCTAAAAAAGCAGGCTTAGTAAGTGAGAGATGGGAACTCAGAGGCCCTTTGAGCACTCTGGTAATTCCTCTGTTCCTTGATGTCATGTTTCTAGTAGAAATTCTCTTGAAAACCTGCTAAATATTAAAGTGCTCTTCAGAGATGAATGAAGATGTAAGCATGAGAGCTTGTGTGAAGCTTTTAAGATAATTCTGAGGCCCTAAATTTTTCAGCATCCTGTTTACTCTGTACATATTTCAAGTTCAGTCACATCAAACGTCCATTTAACATACTCAAATTCAACAAAAGGCACTGGATCAGAAAAGGGAGAGGAGGAAAAACAATTCAAGCCATTCTGCCAGTGATTTCCTTCCTCTAAGGACTGTTCTGGAATGGGCAGAAGGTGGGAGGGTCTGGGTTTCCTCAACTGAACCCATTTCTCCTGGCTGGCACAGAGTGACCACCTCACGGGCTTAAGCCATCCTGAAGTTCACAGCCCTAAACACAAGCTGACCACTTCACCTGGGATTCAACAGCACTGGAGGAAAAAGGAGGCTGAGAAGTGGTATGTTGGCTTCCAACGTGAAGGGTTCCTAAAGGATTTAAAGGGTAGCTTTAACTATACCTTGTTTTTTTCTTACCCTTTGACTTTGGAACATACCTGGCACGTAAAATGCATCTCCACTATTTTTAATTCTAGGATATGTCAGAGGACCTTGACTTTCTGGAACCAGACTTTCTGGTTCCTTTCAAATGCAGATATTACTACCTGAGATTTGAAATGAACTTCAAAAAATATCCAGCTTATAAATAGATTGAAGCTCAAAAGTTTGTTTGCAAGCTGGCTGTTTGGAACTCAGAATGCATTCTGCTATAAAAACAATGTTATAAATGGTGCAAAAGGTATGTGGGTTCCAAGAATAGACTGCATACATCTTTGTACTGAGATTCATGTATTTGCCAAAGAAAAATAGAAGGAAAAGGAGTATGGGGAAGGAAATATAATCCAGTGGCTAAAAGTGCTCAAACCAGGCTGTATGAGTTCAAAGGCAATCGCCCACTAACATTTGGTCTTACCAACTGCCTCAGTTTGCTCACCTATAAAATGGGACTAAATAGAATATTTCTCTCAGAGGCATGAGTGAGGCTGCAGTCAGCCAAATAATGCACATCACACATTAAAAAGCTCTGTGTTTGCTCCTACAATCATTTCCCTGGGTGTGAACTGCTTGCACACTGCAACATTTCTACTACTGGTACTTCTTTAAAACCAGCCATTCTTGAAAAAGGGAAACTCAGGAACCTTAACCAAACCAATATTTGATTGAATTTGAAAGGTGGAAGGAGAAGGGAAGGGAGCTGGGAGAAGTTCCGCTCACCATGCTCCTACACCTGCTTCTTTCCTTCACTGATCACTGTGCTGCCCCTGTTCTGCTCCCCTCCAATCTGGGGTGTCTGCAACGAGGGGGCAGACAAGGATGTGAGGTGAAGGAGGGGAGGAGAATTCCTCCAGCCTTCCCAAAGTCCCCTGGACAGTCCTCCTTGGATGTATCTTAATAGAACAAACCCAGAGAAGTGAGGACAAGGGAGAGCTTTCCCAGCTGCCTCCTGGGGCTTCTCCTGGGCCCTGCCTACTTGGATCCTCACTCCTCTTCACCACACTGGCCCACTGCCTGGCCTCCCACTTCTATATCTTCTCATGGTTTCCCAAAGGTCCTCCATGGAAAATGGCAGAAGATTGTGGATTATACACAAGAGAAAACACCCAGAATCTTGTGTGGACCCTCATCACTTTCTAAATCTCAGCAAACATATCCTTAAATAAAAACATATTTGGGGAAACAAAATTATATTTCCCGACCCTTTACAGTGCATTTAAGTACATCCCAATTGCTAGCACTGTTCATCCATTTATTCCCTTAATTCAGTAAATCTTTCGTGTTTAGCTTCTGAGAATACCTTCCAGAACTTCAATAGTGTGTTATCTGTAATATGATATTTAAACTTTTAAAAAGTTCAGCTCAAGTATAATTGAATTCTAACTTTGTATGTGAAGTCAAATCATAATAAAACTGTTGCTATAAAGTTTTTAACATTAAAAAGTTTATCTCCACACCCTATGGAAACATATATACTACCATATATAAACTGCATAGCCATTGGGAATTTGCTGGATAACTTAGGAAACTCAAACTGGTGCTCTGTGACAACCTAGAGGGGTGGGATGGGGAAGGAGGTGGAAGGGAGGCTCAAGGGGGAGGGGACATATATATACTTATGGCTGATTCATGTTGATGTATGGCAGAAACCAACACAATATTGTAAAGCAATTATACTTCAATTAAAAATAAATAAAAAATGTAAAAGTTTTTAACATTTACTTGTTTCTGTTTAAGGAAAATTTCCTACCCTCAAAGAGCTCACAGTTTAGATCAGGGAGAATGTCAACTTTGATTAGTGGCAGCCTTATGTATCTTCAGCTGGGACACAGCAACTCAGCCTATGGTTTCCAGAGTATGGATTCCTGGTCCTGTCTGGGCACAGCCCTGCTGATGGCCTGGGGGTTAATCAGAATCTGAAGAAAGGGCAGATGGTGTCTCTGAATACAATTTTTCATTTTCTGGAATGAACATAGCTCAACTCTTGCCCAGAATGAGTATACTGGTCATGTGTATGTTTAAAGGTGCTCGTGGAGTTGTGGGGGGAGGCTCTATAATCAGCATTAAAACTGGACTTCATCAAAGCAGACTGCATATTTATTTATTTATTTATTTGGAAATCCAGAGCATTAACAATTAACCCAGATTTCTAAGCTTTTTTTTTTCCTTCCATCTGCCCAAAGTACTGGAGCCACCAATACACTCCCCAAGGAGATCCTAACCAGTCAATCCTAAAGGAAATCAATGCTGAATGTTAGAAGGATTAGATGATGATGAATTATTAGAAGGATTAGAAGGATTGATGATGAAGCTGAAGCTCCAAATGCCAGGATATTTGGAATTACTTGCAGAAGAATAAAAGAGCATAAGAGAGAATATACAATAGGAAATGTTGACAACAAGTTGAAGATTTTCCTTTTACTAAGAAATAAATTTAGGTGTGTCAGTGCTTTTCAAGGGGTGCCTTTTTCCCATGGTTCTTGAGCTGTGTTAAGCAACGTCTTTTAACAGTGGCTCTGCCCCATGCATTTCTAACATGTGGTAAAATTGTTCCTTTTTGCCCTTTTTAATTTAGGTGTGGGCATATGACTTGCAAGATCAATGTCATGTGAGCAGAGATGCCAGGAATCACCTCTGGGCAGAAGCTTTAAAAGCCAGTGAGCCAGTGTACCATTCGCCATACTCTCTTTATGAGTCTGCCAGAGCAATGGGCAATGTCCCAGAGGTGGCTGCTTGTTGATGTGGGTCACAGAGAAGGGACAATGCAGAGCCGCCCCAGCTATGGGGGCGAGGGAACAAGAAATAAACCTTGTGCTTAAAGCCATTGAGATTTGGGGGGTGGGTGCTCCAGCAGCAAAACCTGGACTTTAGGTTCTCATAGATAAAGAGTAGGAGAGGAAAGTCTTTTTCGCTGCTGGGCTGGCTGTGCAGGAATCCCTGGAGGGGCCCCTCTTGGGTCTTTCTATATAACTTCATTGACCTCCTTGCAATTATCTTTTAATTTCAAAGCTCTCATCTATATAATTTAACATCTTATAAAGGCATATAACTTTATTTTTTGATCTTTCATTGGTACTGTTGCTTTGAAGCAGTATTGAGGTATGAAATAAATCCTAAAAGATGATGCTGTGAAATTGCTGTACTCAATATGCCAGCAAATTTGGAAAACTCAGCAGTGGGTACAGGACTGGAAAAGGTCAGTTTTCATTCCAATCCCAAAGAAAGGCAATGCCAAAGAATGTGCTAACTACCTCACAATTGCACTCATTTCACATGCTAGCAAAGTAATGCTCAAAATTCTCCAAGGCAGGCTTCAACAGTATGTGAACCGAGAGTGTCTAGATGTTCAAGCTGGTTTTAGAAAAGGCAGAGGAACCAAAGATCAAATTGCCAACACCTGTTGGGTAATGGAAAAAGCAAAAGAATTCCATAAAAACATCTACTTCTGCTTCATTGACTACACCAAAGCCTTTGACTGTGTGTATCACAACAAACTGTGGAAAATTCTGAAAGAGATGGGAATACCAGACCACCTCACCTGCCTCCTGAGAAACTGTATGCAGGTCAAGAAGCTACAGTTAGAACTGCACATGGAACAATGGACTGGTTCCAAATTGAGAAAGGAGTACATCAAGGCTGTGTATTGTCATCTTGCTTATTTGATTTATATGCAGAGTACATCATGCAAAATGCCACACTGGATGAAGCACAAGCCAGAATCAAGATTTCAGGGAGAAATAGCAATAACCTCAGATATGCCCATGACACCACCCTTATGGTAGAAAGTGAAGAGGAACAAAAGAGCCTCTTGGTGAAGGTGATAGAAGAGGGTGAAAAAGCTGGCTTAAAACTCAACATTGGATCCAGTCCCATCACTTCAAGGCAAATAGATAGGGAAACAATGGAAACACTGACAGACTTTATTTTCATGGGGCTCCAAAATCACTGCAGATGGTGACTGCAGCCATGTAATTAAAAGACGCTTGCTCCTTGGGAGAAAAGCTACGACAAATCTAGACAGCATATTAAAAAGTAGGGACATTACTTTGTCAACAAAAATCCATCTAGTCAAAGCTATGGTTTTTCCAGT
Organism: Bos indicus x Bos taurus; assembly: GCF_003369695.1. Classification (NCBI taxonomy): domain Eukaryota; kingdom Metazoa; phylum Chordata; class Mammalia; order Artiodactyla; family Bovidae; genus Bos; species Bos indicus x Bos taurus. The sequence continues at coordinate 110,811,702 of NC_040076.1, forward strand.
AGCCATGTATGGATGTGAGAGTTAGATCATAAAGAAGGTGCCAAATAATTGATGCTTTTGAACTCTGGTGTTGGAGAAGACTTTTGAGAGTTCCTTGGACAGCAAGGAGATCCAATCAGTCCATTCTAAAGGAAATCAGTCCTGAATATTCATTGGAAGGACTGATACTGAATCTGAAGCTCCAATACTTTGGCCACCTGATGCGAAGAGCCGACTCCTAGGAAAAGATCCTGATGCTGGGAAAGATTGAAGGCAGGAGGAGAAGGGGATGACAGAGGATGAGATGGTTGGATAATATCACGGACTCAATGGATATCAATTTGAACAAGCTCTGGGAGATGGTGAAGGACAGGAAAGCCTGGCATGCTGCCGTCCATGGGGTCACAAAGAGTCAGACATAACTTAGCAACTGAACAACAAATTGAGGTGTGAAGGAGGAAAAAATCTCTAGATGGAGAATGAGAAGGTGAAGGCTGTTTTGCTGGTTTACTGGCTCTACCATTAACCATCTGTGTGACACCTGAACAAAGAATTAATGTTTTGAGGCTTCAGTTTCCTTGTCTATGACATAAGGATATTGAATCAGGCCCCAGGTAGCAAAGTAGCATCCAGTGATGATTTTTACATAGCCCTGAGATAGGTTTTGTTCACTCCACACAGGCATGGCTCTTCTCCATCTTAATCAGACAAGCACAACAGTAAAAATCTACCTGTTAATATTATAATTCAAAATAATTCACATAAAATCCAGCTTGCTGATTGTTTGCTTGCTTTTCTATGTGCATCATATTTAACAGATATTTACTGAGTGCTTGCTGAATGCCATACATTCTTCTAAGCACTGGATATATAGTTACATACAGTACAAGCAAAAAATCCATGCCCTCCTAGGGTTGACATTCTACAGGATTTCCAGTTTATCCTGAAAATTTGGAAGATCTTGGAACATGGGGCCCTGTTTCAACATAGTAAGAATTCTTGAGAAGCTGGGTAGTAACTGTACCTTTAGACTAGGCATTGAGTCCCTCCTCTGTGGGTATGGGAATGCCCAGCCAGGCTCTCCCTTTAAGTTCTGGCCCCTGTAGGCTTCTGCGTTTGTGATGCTTGGACTAAGTGATGTCTAATGGTCCTTTATTCCTAACAGCTATGATTCTAAAAGTACACACAACATAAAATGACAACTAAGTATATTCAAGTGTATTATGGAGCATCTTCATCTTAATACTGTTACTAATTTTAACACTGAGATGGGGATATATGTTTAAAAAAAAAAGATATGGCCTCTGTCCTCTCTCCCTCCTAGCCCCACTATCTTTCACTTGATTGTCCAAAATTCTACAAAGACAGAAATATACTTAGCACATGCCAAGTCTCCTTGGCTTCAGTCTTGTTCCTTTTATCTCTGCTGCTGCTGCCCTCCTAGAAAGCTTTTCATTCTGGAAATGCAAGTTAGCTTTGTAAATAACCAGGGGTGCACATACTTTAGGTATCTTAAATATTTAACTACCTGTCTAAAATTTTAGTTCAGTAGTTAGATGGAAATTAGCATATGTCTTTAACAAGATTCTGGAACATCCTCTGTTTGCTCTACAATGTTGTTTACTAACTGCATCACTGTTCTCCTTCCTAGCAAATGCAAGAACACATGTGGATGCTGAGGAATGGTTTGTGTTTCAGCCTCACTGGGAACAGGCTTTGTAAAAAAAAAATATGGAGGCTGGTAGATCCTAGAAAATTATTTGCAAGGTTATTATAAGTCATCTATCCTATAGCTTTTCTTTTTATTTCTTTCTTGTTCTTTTGCTCTTTCTTTTTTCTATCTTCCTGAGGGGTTGTTGATGAGTCATCTTTTTGAGTCATTTCCTTATTAAGTAGCAGGGTTAATGGTATCAAGAATAGGGAAGAAGTAAGTCAGAACACCAAAGCTACTACCACACATATTAATGGATATATACACACATATATACACCCACAGCACACACACACACACACATACATTCCATTACTCAAGTGAAAGACAATTAAAAGATCATTTTTCTCTGCAAAAATTTTCATCTAATAGCTGAGACATAGTAAGCCAAGTTTCTACCAGAGCAAAATTTTATAACCAAGTTACAAAAGCTTGAAAATAGCAAGACACAATGGAAACCTTGACACATTCTTAATTATACTGTCACCAGACACAATGTTAAAATGTACATATAAATATTCCCTTTTAATCCTATGAATTAGTCCTGTAGATGTGTCTAGAATTACATTTCTAATGTCTGACATACCTATCCCACCTCTAAGCAGAATAATTATTCTAAGTTCCAGATTAAAGTGAGTGCCTTTCAGTTAAGTTTCTATAAATATCTCCCTGAAGCTGAAAAACACTACCAAATATTAATGGTAATAAAAAAAAATAATTTCAATAACTAACATTTACTGAGAACTTGTTAAGGTCTAGGCCCTGTGCTAAACGTGGTTCCTGCCTCACGTTATATAATCATCACAACTACCCTAAGACATGGTTCTTTCCCAGTTTATTCTCCATTTGCTCCTTTGGGTCCATTTTCCACCTTTTATTATCCCATTCTGTGTCCTGGGTGCCAACCTTTACAGGTGTCATCATCAAGTGCCCGTGCCTTCTGGCTTATGTCAGGTTCCCAAAGTAGGATGAAAGTGAAGTCTGGGTATTTATTCTCCCATCTCTGTCTCCTGGGGTCCTGAGCTAGCTTTCTCTCTGTCACCCCAGCTCCTGGTCAGAGCCCCTTTCTGAAAGCCACCACACTCTCTTAAGCTTCCGGTAATTGCGCCCCTCCTTGTCACTGCGGACATGGGAGTTACTTTACTTTACCCACGACGTTTTACCTTCCCTTGTTGAGTGCTCTTACTTTTGCCTACACTCTTTGTCATTAGTCCCTCACTAAACTCTCTCAGTTACTTTGAGTATGCTGTTAATTTCCTGGACTCTGAACAATACAGGACTACTATTTCCCTTCTTTAGGTTGAAAAAAAATTTGAGGCTTTGACATGTTATGTGATTTGTACAAGATTGCTCAGGTGATGAATGCTAGAGTCAAGATCTGAACCGAGGTGTCAGCCTGAGCTCTTACCCAACACTGTACAAGGTCTGTAACGGGATGCCCATTATGTTGGTTTTCTGCAAAGTGTTAAGAAAGGCATCTAGACTTCCAGTCCAGGAAGAGGAGCTGACTTTAGTTTACTACTATTGAGCTGGGCCATGTTGGTTTTCTAAAGCCACCTTGGTTTTAGCATCTATAAAATGGGGGAAATAGATGATAAATAGACTTACTGTGGTGATCATTCGCTACAAATAGCAATTTGCTATTATACAAATAGCAAATCATTATGTTGTACACCTGAAACCTACATACAGATAGTGCAATGGTTCAACCTGAAATTTTTTGACAATCTTTCTGTCATGCAGTAGAAACTGTATTTCAAATTTTGAACGTTGGTCTTTTCCTGAGCTAGTGATATGTGGTACAATACTCTCTCTCAGGATGCTAAGTGGCAGCAGTGAGCCAGAGCTTCCAGGCAGCCATGATATCACGGGGTAAACAACTGATACATTTACAACCATTCTGTAACCAGACAACCATTCAGCTTTTTACTTTCAGTGAATTACATGAAATATTCAAGACTTTACTATAAAATGGTCTTTGTGTTAGGTGACTTTTGTCCTACTGTAGATTCATGTAAGTGTTCTGAGCATGTTTAAGGTAAGCAAGGTTGAGCTATGATGTTCAGTAGATTATGTGTATTAAAGGCAATTTTGAGTTACTTATAATGAGTTTATCAGGATATGTGTTCATTGCAAGTTGAGGAAAATCTGTAATGTTATACGTCAATTATACCTCAGAAAAATTAATACATAAATAAATTAAAATGGAGGAAATAGACTTATTCCAATTATTGCTCAGGACTCTTTTAAGAATAAAAGTAAGGTAATAGAGTCCCTCGAACTGCAAGGAGATCCAACCAGTCCCTTCTGAAGGAGATCAGCCCTGGGATTTCTTTGGAAGGAATGATGCTAAAGCTGAAACTCCAGTACTTTGGCCACCTCATGCGAAGAGTTGACTCATTGGAAAAGACTCTGATGCTGGGAGGGATTGGGGGTAGGAGGAGAAGGGGACGCCAGAGGATGAGATGGCTGGATGGCATCACTGACTTGATGGACGTGAGTCTGGGTGAACTCCGGGAGTTGGTGATGGACGGAAGCCTGGAGTGCTGCGATTCATGGGGTCGCAAAGAGTTGGACACGACTGAGCGACTGAACTCAACTGAACTGAATAGATTTGAAAAGGCATTAAAAGGATATGAGTGCTATGTAAATGCTAAGTTATTTTTCCTTGGGTAAAACAATTTGTATGGGCTTCCCTGGTGGTTCAGTGGTATAGAATCTGCCCACCAATGCAAGTGACTTGAGTTTGATTCCTGGGTCAGGAAGATCCCCTGGAAAAGGAAATGGCAACCTACTCCAATATTCTTGCCTGGGAAATCCCATGGACAGAGAGGACCAGCGGGCTACATTCCATGGGTTGGACACAACTTAGTGACTAAATAACAATAAGAAAACAATTTGTAACAGTATTAAATGTAGCTTTCTCTTAAATACTTAAGTATACGTATGTATGCATGCTCACATATGTGGAATGTGTCATATTCATTCTGTGGGTTAAAACATCGCTGTTCTTCCATAACACAAACCCTTTGTTAGGGCATCTACAACCATTGTCGACAGTTCAAACTTGTATAAGTCCTTTCTATTAGGATCCCACATTTATATTCAATCATTTTAAAAAGTAAGAAAATTTCACTTACCATCGATAATTCTCTGTGTAACAAGATATACCTATAACTTTAGGGAATATGATGATATACCAGGAAGATACATTTCATAAAATGGCTTTACCCCCACATGAATAGTAATGAGGAACTTTTTTCTTAAATTGGGCCCATTTATGCTATAGTTGAGATACAAAATCCATAATAAGCATGGTTGAGATAAAAAATAAACATAGGCTTCTGTAAGGAATAGTGAAAAGATGGATTCTACTCCTTTACATATGCTGGGAAGTGGATAGATATTTAACAATATTCTGGGACACTGGCTTGGGATTAATCATTGTTCAATCTATAAAGCCTCAGATCGTGAGGAATTCCAGGACACCTCAGTGAACAGGGTGCTCCCTACTGTGGAAGTGGTGACCAGGCGAGATCCCAGAGAACTCAGCAATTTGCCTGATGTTCATTGTCAAGTAGAGGCAAAGTCAGAGCTCCTGTGTGTATCCTGGTCACCAGCCTACTTTGCTTACAAATCCATTGACAGTGACCTCCTCCCCCACTGTTGGCTGGTCACAGCGTCAGGAGGTAAAAATGGGCACTCTGTACCACAGAGATAAGCCCCACCTTCTTTGACCTCTTTCTGGCTCATTCTCTGATAATGGGAATATCACTTAAGTGTTTGATGACTCAACTTTCTCATCAACAAATTATGTACCAGCTTTCAGCCTCTTGCTCACAAGATTACTAAAGAATATTTTAGAGGCCTAAGAAAATGTTGCCTCAGAAAGATGAAGGACAATTAATTCTTTGTTTCTTGAGCTGGAGTTATCTATGCACTTGTCACAGGCTTCTAGTCCATGACCAACTTTTAATTAGACAACTTATCCTGGAAGCTCTTGCTCACACAGCTTTCTAGCTTGGCAAACATGTTGAAGCAGTAAAGCAAAATAGTTACGAGGCTGACCTCTGGAGTCAGGCAGGTGGAATGACCTTGGACTGATTTCTTCTCTAGGCTTCAGTTTACTCACCTATCAAATGAAGATAAAAGCACCAGCCTCACAAAGTTTTAGAGAGACTTTCCTGGTGGCTCAGATGGTAAAGCATCTGCCTACAGTGCGGGAGATCCAGGTTCAATCCCTGGGTCAGGAAGATCCTCTGGAGAAGGAAATGGCAATCCACTCCAGTGCTCTTGCCTGGAAAATCCCATGGACGGAGAAACCTGGTAGGCTACAGTCCATGGGGTCACAAAGAGTTGGACATGACTGAGCAACTTCACTTTCACAGAGTTTTAAATAGAAGAAAGGTAAGAACTTAGCAATGTGTCTACACACAAGAATGCAATGAATGGTAACTCCCACCTGTACATTTTTTGACATAGCACTTAATGCATTATATAAATTTACTTAATTTTTGCCTTTTCACACCCACTCTGTTCCTCCAGTGCTTTGAACTGTGCCTAGTATACAGCAGGTATTCAATAAATATTGGATGAGTGAATCAAGGAAAAGTATAAGACAGGGTTTCTGCTCTTCAGGAATTTACTATCAAGTTGACAGATAAGACATTTACTATACTTGGCAGAAAAGTAAGTGGCATGTGAGTTATATAGACAGACGCAAAAGAGAGAACTCCCTTCTGAGCAGATAGGAAAGAAAGGATAAGTGGAGAAGGGGGGCTTGGAGCTTAAATTATTCCTCTCCCCCAGTGCTCAAAAAGAATGTCACTCCACACTCTGGTCACTCAAACACTGACAATGATTCCCCTCCATTTTCCTGGGTTTAGCTTGATAGGTAGCTATTAATTTCCTATTGCTGCTATAACAAATTATACCACAAATGTGTTTTCCAACACACATTATCCCCCTGCAGTTCTGGAGGTCAGTCCCAAGTCAGTTTTACTAAGCCTAAGTTTGGATGCAGACAGGGCTGATTCTTTCAGAGACCCTAGGAGAGAATATATTTTTTTGCCTTTTCCAGCTTCTATAGCTTTTTCATTCCTTGGCTCTTGGCCCCGTCTTTTATCTCCAAAGCCAGTGGCATAACATCCTCAAATCTCTCATTGCTTCTGTCATCACACTGCCGTCTGCCTGATTCTTCTGTAGTCAAACTCCCCTATGCTGCCCTCTTGTAAGGATACTTGTGATTACATTTAAGACTCATTTGGATAATCCAGGATAATCTTCCCATCTCAAGATCTTCAACTTAATCACATTTGCAAGTTCTTTTTGCCACAGAAGGTAATATTCACAGGTTCCAGGGATTAGGACTTTAATATCTTTGAAGGCCATTATCCAGCCTTCCACCATAGCCAATAAAATAAGGAGGAAGGAAATTCCTATCAAACAATGTGGATGTGTCCCAGTCCATCTTAATAATGAATCCAGCAAATGCCAGTGAGTCAATAAGACGCATACCCAAGTCACACTGTGTCTCCTGTTACTTAGAATTCATTTAAATTCTTCCACTGAATTTCATTTGAATGTATGGATTTAAGCTAATGTTTGCTACTGGTGCCATGGAAGGGTAAGATAGACAGTATTTCCTAAGAAATAGAAACATGAAGCAAAAAAAGATCCAATTAGAGATACTGGGTGAGAGGTTAAGGAGACTCAGGAGTAGAATGCGCAAAAAGTGAGAGAAGGCTTCAGGGCTCATTCTGGCTGGACCCAGGCTTGTGGTCATTTCCAACAAAAAAAAAAAAGGCAGCTGCTGACATTCCTCCTTCCTTGAGAGGAATTTCCACCAACATGGGAAGAAGGTCAAATGAGCAGTCAACTGGCACCCACTGAACTTGCAATAATAATTCCATTACTTCACAGAGTATGGGCCATTCAAATACACATAGAACTATGCTCATTATACCCTGGAGGAGGAAGTGGCAACCCACTCCAGTATTCTTGCCTGGAAAATTCCATGGACAGAGGAGTCCAGCAGACTACAGTTCATAAGGTCACAAAGAGTCAAACACAACTGAGCAACTAAGCATGCATGCTCATTATAGTGAGATATTTGACATTTCCACAACTGGTTTTTGCACCAATATGTTGGGAAATTTTGATTGGTTTTAGCATATTAAAAGTCTCCCTCTTTGTAGTACTCTCAATACTTTATTCAACATTGTATAAAACCTCTGGAACTGGTCTTCTTCAGGGTAAAGATGTAGCCCCATTTTCTTTTTAAGTTCCATAGCCATAGTTCCTACCAGAGGTGATAGTCCGCATAAATGTGGTCACAATACTTGCAACCTACTTGATTCAGAGAAGTTATTTACATTGCCAGCTGTTGTATAAAACCAGCTTAACACTGTTCCCCTGGAGAAGGAAATGGCAACCCACTCCAGTATTCTTCCCTGAAAAATTCCATGGACAGAGGGGCCTGGTGGACTAGTCCATAGAGTCACAAAGAGTCAGATACAACTGAGCGACTGAGCACACATGCGCACACACACCCCTTAATCCTGCTTATCACACTGTGCATGTCACTAGGCTCTGCCGGCTCATAGCATCATGTTTCCATGGAGACTAATATATAGAGCAGTGTAAAATTATAGATAACAGGAGAAAAGTAAGTAGCATAAATCAAATGCATGCTGTACATCTGGGGTGCTCCAAAGCTGATCACTGCACATGCGAGGACAGGAAGCCTTGATTTCCGTATGGATACCTATCAACAGTCTACAGAGCTCCAAGCCCCCACCTCTCTAACTGATTAGCTCTTTACCTCCTAAAAGCAGGGACTCATACACAACTGCAATATTTGTAGTCAACAAATGGGGTTAGACAAAGGTTCAGTGTAACAAGGCAGAATCACGCTTCTGAGTCCCTCTGCCCCACACACAGTGGGTGGAAAAGCTTCCTAAGAGCACCTTTCCCTCTTCTCTCTTTCACAGACGAGTCATCTTCCTTAGTCACTCTTCCTATTACATCACTCAGTGATAAAGGACATGCAATGAGTACCTGCCAGCTTTCTGGTTGAGCCCAGTTCTTCACCTGGGAACTTGAGGTACCTCTGGTCCAGGTGTGTAGCCTTGTCCTGAGGTTGAACTCCATCCAGGCTGGGCTCCTCACTCACCCCACATGGTTCACCTGTTCTCCCAGCTTCACTCATCAACTACTCACCCTTCAGTAGAGGACTCAAGCCTCACCATCTTGAAGCCTTCTTGCTATCTCTCTGGTCAAAATGACCTCTCCCTTCCCTGCCCTCCCACCACAGACTCTTACTTCATTGGATTATAAACAATTTCCCCAGTCACTGCTTCCAACTCTACTCCTTGACCTGCTCTACCTCCTTAACCCGGTGATGTTTTTCATGAGGCTGTGCTGGCTCAATTCCATCTCTTTCTAGGCAATTTTCTTAAAACATTTCCTAGACTCAGCCTTGCTCCTTTTAAAATGCCTACCTCATATTTAATTCACATTTCTCTTCCCTTCTCATCCCAGACTCTACCCTAGTCAAAATACTGTTGGCACACGAGAGGGGAGGATGACGGGGGCCTTCTGCCCCTTGGATACATCTCCCCTCCCTTTCCTGCATGTTTCTCCTGGTGCTAGTCTAGGAAAACAAGGGAAAAGAGACAGAGGCGTCTCCCTGCTTCTCTGCTTGTGGAGAATTCCTGTCCTTTCCACATCCAAGGCCTAACTGTGCCCCACACACTCTTATGCCCCTTCATGCCCTTGCCCCAGGTTGCACCAGCCAGCTCTCCCCTGATGTTTCCTCCATACCTTGGCAGTTGCCAGTGGCTTGATAACTATCAGAATAGCATCTCTCACTGTCCCTGATTTTGAGGATGGTGGATGGTTTGGCAGGTTGGTAAGTGATTCTCCTGGAGTCTCCCTTTTGGCTTTGGGATGGAAGGCAAAATACCCGCTTCCCTTGCAGGCAGTTAGTGGAAGGAGGAAGACGACTGCACTACTTCACCAAGAGACCTCTCATTCTTTCCCTAGTCAGCCTCTCTATGTTAGTTTGGCTGAGTGAGTGGTAGAGATGGTCCCAGGGCTGGTTTTGCCAGAATCCCACTCCTCAGCAAGCATAACAGGACATGGTAGACCACTAATACTCAGCAGTTGTCTGTACGGGACTAATCTCAAACCCTGAGCAATGGGAAATTGCACTTGGCACCTAGCTTCTTCTCTAGTTTCTAGAATTGTGAAGCCCCAGTCTACTGCCCCTTCATCATCTGGCATGTGACACTAGATAGATCAGGTTGGTCACAAGATGGCAAGAAGATTGGGGGCATCCAGCCTTTTCAAGGCTCCTCCTTTTGTGAGGTCAACTAACTCCTCTTTCTTTGATGCTGACCATAGAAACTGGGTGAGCTGGAATCTGTGGTTAATAACATTCAACTTGATTTACTTTTATAATTATACTGAGTAATCCATTTTATATTACTGCTAGTCTCAATTCATTTAAGCAGGTAAGTCTTGTCTTCCCAATACAGTGAAAGCTCAGTCATGTTTGACTCTTTGTAACCCCATGGACTGTAGACCATGGAATTCTCCAGGCCAGAATACGGGAGTGGGTAGCCATTCCCTTCTCCAGGGGATCTTCCGAACCCAGGTATCAAACCGAGGTCTCCCCTATTGCAGGCAGATTCTTTACCAGCTGAGCCACCTGAGGTGATCCTTATAGAACAAGCAGTGTTCTGTATTTGCTTTGTTTTATACACAGATCCTATCAGGTGGGAACTGGATATAAAGATGTATTAACTTGAATGAGAAACAACAGGAGCTATGTCCCCAGCAGGCTGTGCTGTGGCAATCTGTAATGGCTATCGACTGCCATGTAGAGTCAGAGAGAGCTGCTGCCTCATGCTGACCTCTCAGGCTTTGTACACGTGACATTCAAGATTAATTCTGGTCATCCAAAACTCAAACTATCCAGAATAAAAATCCAGATTTCTGGCATCAGGGAAATAAAATATATGTATGATTGGATGCTTTCCTTTTATTTTTTAATAAAAATATTTTATTGTTTGCAACTCCATGGAGTACCAGAAACAGGCAAGGTCAGAAAAAAATGCTCACTAGCATTCTTAGAGAAATACTGGTTTTCCAGTTTTGAAATTTGAGGAAAGGGGGTGGTTTTTTTCCCTCTTTGGAAGGGGAAAAATAAGGAATGGATCCCTAACTAAAAGGGAAAAATAACTTCAGTGCAAATCTGAAAGCTAGTATTAATGAATCCTCAAGATATATGTATGCTCCAATTGTTTATGTTGATACCCTGTATTTCTTAAATTCAAACATTACATCAATTGAAAATGTATGGACCATTTGATAATAGCTATTCAGAACAAATAAATATAAACATAACAAGCCTTGTTTTGGTTCCAAGAGGCTTATTAACACTGACAAGATGGAGTTAAAACGAAATGTTAAGATCAGTGATGTGCTATGCTCTTGATCTAACCCTCTTAACAACAAACTGTGGAAAGTTCTTAAAGAGATGGGAATATAAGACCACCTGACCTGCCTCCCGAGAAATCTGTATGTAGGTCAAGAAGCAACAGTTAGAACTGGACATGGAACAACAGACTGGTTCCATCCAAATCGGGAAAGGAGTACGTCAAGGGCTGTATGTTGTCATCCTGCTTATTTAACTTACATGCAGAGTACATCATGAGAAGTGCCAGACTGAATGAAGCACAAGCTGGAATCAAGATTGCCGAGAGAAATATCAATAACCTCAGGTATGCAGATGACACCACCCTTATGGCAGAAAACAAAGAAGAACTAAAGAGCCTCTTGATGAAAGTGAAAGAGGAGAGTAAAAAAGTTGGCTTAAAGCTCAACATTCAGAAAACTAAGATCATGGCATCTGGTCCCATCACTTCATGGCAAACAGATGGAGAAACAGTGGAAACAGTGACAGACTTTATTTTGGGGGGGCTCCAAAATCACTGCAGATGGTGACTGCAGCCATGAAATTAAAAGACACTTGCTCCTTGGAAGAAAAGTTATGACCAACCTAGACAGCATATTCAAAAGCAGAGACATTACTTTGCTGACACATGTCCGTCTAGTCAGAGCTATTTTCCAGTAGTCATGTACGGATGCGAGAGTTGGACTATAAAGAAAGATGAGCACCGAAGAATTGATGCTTTTGAACTATGGTGTTGGAGAAGACTCTTGAGACTGCCTTGGACAGCAAGGAGTTCCAACCAGTCCATCCTAAAGGAAATCAGTCCGGAATATTCATTGGAAGGACTGATGCTAAAGATGAAACTCCAATACTTTGGCCACCTGATGTGAAGAGCTGACTCATTTGAAAAGACCCTGATGCTGGGAAAGGTTGAAAGCAGGAGGAGAAGAGGATGACAGAGGATGAGATGGCTGGATGGCATCACTGACTCAATGGACATGAGTTTGAGTGAACTCTGGGAGTTGGTGATGGACAGGGAGGCCTGGCGTGCTGCAGTCCATGGGGTTGCAGAGAGTCAGACATGACTGAATCAATGAACTGAACTGTACCGAACAACCTATAAAATAGGTACTGTCATCCTCCAGACTGATAAAAAGCTAATCCGGCATCAAAGACAGTGTAAGTGGCACAGCTGAATTTAAACTCGAGTCTAAGTGTTACAGTGAACAGACCTCCTTGTAAGAGGATGTCCCCATTTATCACCACAGGCTTGCCTACCTGAGATCTGACTACTTCCATCCCTTTCTCCCCAGTTCAGGCCACCTTCATCCTCCTGAAGATGACTGCAGCATCCTCCTTAGTGGTCTTTTGACTTGCTCTTGTACCATACAGTCTATTAGCCACCAAGATACCCAAGCAATCCTTATAAAGCCTATAACAAATTTGTAACACTTCTGCTCAAAATCTTGCAATGGCTCCATCTCACCCAGAATTAAAACCAAGATTCTAACCATGGCCCACGAGACCCTCCAGATTTGTCTCCTGGCTGCTCCTCTCTTTCCCTGGCCCATTCCAACCTCACTGGACTCTCAGCTGTTCCCAGACGCAGCAAGGGCTCAAGGCCTTTGCACTTGCTATTTCCTCTGTCTGCATTAGTCTTCCCATAGATACTTAAAAGGCTTGTCTTCCCACCTTCTTCCAGTTCATGATCAAAAGTCATCAAAATACATTCCTATCCACCTTCTTTATTTTTTTAACACAACTTTTAAAGGTTACTTTCCATTTACAGTTATTACAAAATATTGGTTATAACCCTTATGTTGACAATACACCCTTGAGCCTACCTTACACCCAATAGTTTGTACCACCCAATTCCCACTCCTATATTATCCCTCCCCAACCTCCCCACTGGTAACCACAAGCTCGTTCTCTGTATCTGTGAGTCTGCTTCTGTTTTATTACATTCACTAGTTTAATGTATTTTTAAGATTTCATATATGTGATATCATACAGTATTTGTCTTTCTTTAACTTATTTCACTTAGCATAATGCCCTTCAAGTCCATCTACGTTGCTACAAATGGCAAAATTTCACTCTTTTTGACACCAAGTAGTATTATATTGTTTGTACATATCACATCTTCTTTATCCCTTCTTCTGTTAGTGGACACTTAGTTTGTTTCCACGTCTTGGCTATTAGGGAATAGCGGTACTATGAACATAGGGGTACATGTATCTTTTCAAATTAGTGTTTTTGGTTTTTTCAAATATATACACAGGTGTGGAATTGCTGGGTCACACAGTAATTCTATTTTTAGTTTTTTGAGAAAAATCCATCCTGTTTTCCATAGTGGCTGCATCAATTTATATAGCCACCAACAGCGCACAAGAGTTCTGTTCTCTCCACATCCTCACCAACATTTGTTATTTGCAGACCTTTTGATTATCTGTCCACCCTCTTTAAATAGCACCCTCCAGGAGCCTGGAAAATTCCATGGACGGAGGAGCCTGGTAGCCTGTGGTCCATGGGATTGCGAAGAGTTGGACACGACTCAGTGAATTCACTTTCACTTTTCAGTTTCATGCATTGGAGAAGGAAATGGCAACCCACTCCAGTGTTCTTGCCTGGAGAATCTCAGGGACAGTGGAGCCTGGTGGGCTGCCATCTATGGGGTCGCGCAGAGTCGGGCACGACTGAAGTGACAGCAGCAGCAGCAGCAGGAGCCTCTGCCTCTTGCTATGCTTATCTTCAAATAGCAGGTCTTACCTCCTGATATGCTAAATATTTACTTTGTTTCTCTTTCTCCTTGTTTTAAAATTTAAGCTTTTAAAAGACAAAGAATCCATTTTGCTTACCTGCTTATCCTCAACACCCAGAGCACAGAGCAGGTGTTCAGGGAGTTTTTGTTGAATGAATCCATTCTTTTGAAATCCTATTGACCTTAATAGTTAAGGATTCACATATACGGGCATGATGCTCTTCTAGGAAGTATTTATTCTGCGTAATACTTACTCCTTTCTGTGCTTAGTCGTGTCCAACTCTGTGAACTGTAGCCCATCAGGCTCCTCTGTCCATGGGATTTTTCAGGCAAGAATACTGGAATGGGTTGCCATTTCCTCCTTCAGGGGATCTTCCCAGCCCAGGGACTGAGCCTGCCTTCTCTGTATCTCCTGCATTACAGGAGGATTCTTTACCCATTGAGCCATCAGGAAAGCCCCACTTACTCTTTTGTGGATAACCACAATTACATATGCAAAAGCTTTCATGTCAACAGTTTAATACCGAGATTTGCCCTCTAACTCCTACTATTTCATGGTTAGAACACTGCATGGTATTTTAATAATAATGTGGTCAGCCACAGCCTCCCTGAGATGGTATCACTCTGCCTTATCTATACATCTGCCCTTTTCTGGGCCTGAGTTCTCCTCCCTCAGAGTGGTGGTAATAGCACCAGGACAACTTCAGAGCCCTTAATTTTCTCTTTCTACTTGGCTCTGCACCATCAAACTCAACTTTCAATTTAATAAAATTCTCTCTTGTCCTAAGCAGAAGTAGAAACCACTTAATCATTCTTCTGAGAAATAAGTGTTCTGGTAGGAGGAACTTTTTAACTATATAAATAATTTCTACTCTTGAGAAGGTAGAACAGAAAGAAATAATGAAAACATCTCCACACAAAAAATTTCCATATTTCCATAAAAATAACTTCCGCCATTCTTAAAACAAATCTGTATATACTTGGCCTTTCATATCTGTAGGTTCCACATCTACAGATTTAACCAACCACAGGTCAAAAATATTCTTTAAAAAGTTCCAGAAAGGTCCAAAAAGCTTAACTTAATTTGCCATATGCTGGGAACTGTTTTCATAGCATTTACATTGTATTAGGTATTATATGTAATCTAGAATGGAGAAGGCAATGGCACCCCACTCCAGTACTCTTGCCTGGAAAATCCCATGGATGGAGGAGCCTGGTAGGCTGCAGTCCATGGGGTCGCGAAGAGTCGGACCGACTGAGCGACTTCACTTTCACTTTTCACTTTCATGCATTGGAGGAGGAAATGGCAACCCACTCCAGAGTTCTTGCCTGGAGAATCCCAGGGACGGGGGAGCCTGGTGGGCTGCCGTCTATGGGGTCACACAGAGTCGAACACGACTGAAGTGACTTAGCAGCTTAGCAGAGATGATTAAAGTAAATCGGAAGCAGTGTAAGGTTACATGCACGCATGTACTAGGCCATTTTATATAAAGGACTTGAGCATCTTGGGATTTTGTTATCCATGAGGTTACTGGACCTCATCTTCTGTAGATACTAAGCGACACTGTAGTCTCTGTAGGGTGAAGCATGGACATTAATGTCTCTAGCAGGAAGCATTTGTCCTCTTCCTTGTCCTTCTTACTTTGGTTGGCTGGTTTCCCACCTTGAAATGATGCCTGGATTGTCTTCCTGTACAACTTGTCCACTTTTCAAAATGTACACAAAGCAACTAAGAGTCTCAGGCCACAAATGTAGATGTTTAAGAAATAGAGTGTGTTAAAATTTTTCTATAATTTCACTTAATTTCAACTCAGGGAGCTTCTGCTGCCAAGCTGACAGGAAATTTAACTTTTAGACAACACTGGCTCTCTTTTTGCTCCCTCTATGCTACTGAGGTCAGGTCAATGTCCCAATCTTACCCTCTCAAGGTATTAAGGAATCCCTCCCATTATTGGTCATCTGTCCATTGTTATCCTAGAGACAGCCTTTGTCCCAGAACACATGGTCCTTGACTCTGCTACCTTCAAGCCACACAGGTGACTTCATAGATGTGGGGAGAAGCTGAGCCCCTGCCTGGGGACCTGGTCTCTCTGATACCATAGGGCCCTTTCCTCTGAGATCCTATCATGTTCTTCAGATGCTATCAGGGAGGAAGACTCATGGGGCCAAAGACCTTCCACTGAACCTCTCATCCATCAGAATCTCAGCTTAATCTGGCAAGTGCCTTTGCTCTAAAACCTGAGTCTCTTCAACAGGCTTAGATTTTGGGAAACAAAATTACACTTTCTGCAAATAAGAAAGCATAAACTACTTATTTGAATGGAGAAAAGAAAGTAGAAAGATGCAGGGAGAAGCCACATATGTTAATATCTTTCAGTAGATAATGAAATCCCCCACTGCAACCAAGCCAGACGATCCCTTCTCTGTTTCGGCATCTCAGAAAACAACATTGTAGCTCACTGTGGCTGGAATGAGTGGACCTGGACTCAGGGTTTCAAGAGGACCTGTTACCTGAACCCCTGAGGAATTCAGGCTCTCCAGCTGCTGTATCCCTTGATAAAAGGCCAGAGTGACTGGATGTGTCATGGCAAGATTCAACCAGCTCAAAATGCACATCATGATGTGTTCAAAATCCAACTCATTGAAGGGATTTTGAAACAGTTATCATAATTGATCAATATGAACCTGTGAATATCAATATAAATAATTTGCCTACAAAGTCTGGTATTTTGCATTCAGGTATTCTTTTTATGCTTTAATCTATTTACTACCATAAAGATTATAGTATTATAAAATATCTTGCTTTCATTATCCCCTTCTTTGTACAGGATCAAGTGATAACTTGGGAATCACCATTTTACGCAGACCCACATTTGTAGCAGAAAGTCAACAAAAGCAAAGACTCAAATGATCTCCTCACAGCCCTCCTCCCAGGATCCCGCATATGGATGCACTTTTCTCTTTTGGAGCAACGCAGTGCACGGCCAGTAGATCTTTCTCAAGGAATGTACATGTTTTAGAACAATGATTACAAGTCCCCTTAATCCCTGTCTTTACTCTGTCATTTTAATTTTCTTTTTTCATGTTTTAATCCGTGTCATTTGGGAACCACCTTACATTCCTTTCTGGTACAAGGCTGGTTATAAGTAGCTAAAATAGAAACAGTGGGGGACAGCAAGGATAGGTCAGGCTCTTCAGTAGCTAAGGTCAAAAACAGACAGGATTGCTGCCTTCAAAGGAGAGAAGAACTCATCATGGATGTGAAGAGGACAAGTCTGATAAAGAATAAAGCCTGCACAGGAAGCCAAGAGTTTTACATTGCAATACAATCCCACAGAAACCTTAGAAACTGATGAAAACTGGCTCATTAATGCATCCAATTATCCATCCAACAAACTTTATTGATCGCCTACAAAATGCCAGATACTGTGCTAAGACTGAGGCTGATTAAAATATGAATATTTCAAAGCAAAAAAAAAAGATTAAAGAAAGATCTATTGTGATGATATTAACATGTGCTCATAGAGCCTCATTCATTCTTGTCAAGTTTCTTTCTGATATTATTGAGAATTTTAACAGATAACAGTTGGTACTTTACAATCACATGTAATCTTAGAAAGCAAATCCATAAAGGATTACCAGGTCTATTTTACAGATACTGGAGCACAGAGAAATTAAGAAATTTGCTAGTAAAGACAAAGCTAGGTACAATTCCACTCCTGGCATATATCTGGACAAAACTATAATTCAAAAGGATACATGTACCCAATGTTCACAGCAACACCATTTACAATAGCTAAGACATGGAGTGGCATCGCTCAGTCGTGTCCAACTCTTTGCAACCCCATGGACTGTAGCCTACCACGCTCCTCTGCCCATGGGATTTTCCAGGCAAGAGTACTGGAGTGGGTTGCCATTTCCTTCTCCAGAGGATCTTCCCGACCCAGGGACATGGAAACAAGCTAAACGTCCATCAAAAGATGAAGGAATAAAGAAGATACACACACATAATGGTATACTGTTGTTGTTTACTTGCTAAGTCATATCCAACATTTTTGTGATCCCATAAACTGTACCCCATAAGGCTCCTCTGTCCATGGGATTTCCCAAGCAAGAATACTGGAGGGGGTTGACATTGCCTTTTCCAGGGGATCTTCCTGACCCAGGGATCGAACTCATTGTCTCCTGCATGGCAGGTGGGTTCTTTTTACCACTGAGCCACCAAGTAAGTAAGCCCATAATGGAATACTACTCAGCCATAAAAAGAACGAAATACTGTCATTTGCTGCTACATGGATGGACCTACAGATTATTATACTAAGCAAAGTAAGTAAGAAAAATAAACACAAAGACCACATGATATCACTTATATGTGGAATCTAATGACACAAATGAATAGATCTATGAAACAAAAGCACATTCACAGACACAGAGAACAGACTTGTGATTGCCAAGGAGAAGGAGGGCAGGGGAAGGTTGGTTTGGGAGTTTGAGGCCAGCAGATGCAAGCTATTATATATAGAATGAATAAACAAAAGGTCCTATTGTATTGCACAGAGAACTATATTCTATATAGTTGAACATACATCAGCCAACTGAATATATAAACACCTGTCATAAATCAGTGGAAAAGAATATATATATATATATATATATATATATATATATATAAAACTTAATGTGTGTGTGTGTGTGTATATATATATATATAACTGAATCTCTTTGCTGTACACCAGAATCTAATATAACATTGAAAATCATCTATACTTCAATTAAAAAAAAAAGACAAAGCTGGGTAAATGAGTGTTGCAGTACTGGGAACTATTGGGCATGCTCCTGCAGAGCCTGTTTACTGCTAGTCCTCCACGTTTTGTGTTTGCACCTTAAATACACACACACACACACACACCTTGCTGAACTAAATATGTATAATGCTGCTGCTGCTGCTAAGTTGCTTCAGTCGTGTCCAACTCTGTGCGACCCCATAGATGGCAGCCCACCAGGCTCCGCCGTCCCTGGGATTCTCCACGCAAGAACGCTGGAGTGGGTTGCCATTTCCTTCTCCAATGCGTGAAAATGAAAAGTGAAAGGGAAGTCGCTCAGTCATGTCCGACTCTTCGCAACCCCATGGACTGCAGCCCACCAGGCTCCTCTGTCCATGGGATTTTCCAGGCAAGAGTACTGGAGTGGGTGATGAACACTTGCCAAAAATTCACTTTTAAAATACTTGTTACTTTCTTGAGCTATATATAAATGTACCTACTAAGATCTGAAGATATCCTTATTCCCCACTCTAGGAAAACTTCTAATAGTTTGAACTGCCAAAAATAAATATAATGGCTGCTAAACTTTCCATCAGCCTATAGATTCTGAACCAGCCCTGAGCTCCTGCATATATGTTCTTTGTACCACTATGCTGCTCCACTTCAACCTCTGCCCTGATTTTCTGGTCAGAGTAATAATGAAGGATACCATGTACTGACCATTCAGTGGCTCATGCCAACAAGGGAAAATAGAACTCGCCCAGAAATGCCACTTGCATATGTTGGATTCCTTTTAGTCCTGAGTCACAACTGGCATAAACAAACGCTGGGCCACCATAAGAAAAAGTTGGCCAGGAACTGTCTAAACTTAGAATTGAAATGGAAAGCTCAATATTTGGGATTGTACAAGATGTCATTAGGTTCTGTTTTTATGCCTCAGTTTCTATAACTGAAAATGGACATAACACTACTTGCTAACCCCTTGAGAATTTTGCTCAAGGATAAAAATAGCACTAATTAAGCTCTTTCAACTCCTTGGTTTAAATGTTTACATGAGGCAATCACATAAAGTCAGATTTTAATGGAACAGAATGTTACTCAGACATTTTGATCATTAGTATTTGTCTTTTGTCAAACCCTGCCCCCAAGGTATTTCCATCTCAAAGTAGGTATACATCAGGCTAATATCCTAAGCAAGAGTAACAGTCAAGAAAAATCACAAACTAACATTTTGTGAATGTTTTTATTTCTAAAACTAATCATTATTAAAAGTCAAATACTTTGATCATTGACATTGTCATATGATACCACTTTCCTGCTAAGAAATAAAATTGAAGTACACATTAAATTCATCACATTTACTTCATTAGTGGCCATCAATGACGTATAATCAAACAGGTTTATTAGCTGAATAGACTTGCAGACTTCAACCTGTTAATTTTTTTTCTGTTGTTGACATTAACTGATGTTGTTATTGTTGTGTTTACATTAGGAAAATATTATCTCTGAGTTAGCAAATGGACTTTGTTGGCAATAATTCTGGGGGAATCAAGGATAGGTCTGGTTCTTCCCCATCCTGCCCTCAATGTACTATTAGAGGGGGTTGGTGTTCACTGGTGGCTGTAAATACACTGTCACATTCATGTAAAGATGGTCAGTTCAGTTCAGTTGAGTTGCTCAGTCGTGTCCGACTCTTTGCGACCCCGTGAATCGCAGCACACCAGGCCTCCCTGTCCATCACCAACTCCCAGAGTTCACCCAGACTCACGTCCATTGAGTCAGTGATGCCATCCAGCCATCTCATCCTCTGGCGTCCCCTTCTCCTCCTGCCCCCCACCCCTCCCAGCATCAGAGTCTTTTCCAATGAGTCAACTCTTCGCATCAGGTGGCCAAAGTACTGGAGTTTCAGCTTCAGCATCATTCCTTCCAAAGAAATCCCAGGGCTGATCTCCTTCAGAATGGACTGGTTGGATCTCCTTGCAGTCCAAGGGACTCTCAAGAGTCTTCTCCAGCACCACAGTTCAAAAGCATCAATTCTTCGGCGCTCAGCCTTCTTCACAGTCCAACTCTCACATCCATACATGACCACAGGAAAAACCATAGCCTTGACTAGACGGACCTTTGTTGGCAAAGTAATGTCTCTGCTTTTGAATATGCTGTCGAGGTTGATCATAATTTTCCTTCCAAGGAGTAAGCGTCTTTTAGTTTCATGGCTGCAGTCACCATCTGCAGTGATTTTGGAGCCCAGAAAAAGAAAGTCTGACACTGTTTCCACTGTTTTCCCATGTATTTCCCATGAAGTGATGGGACCAGATGCCATGATCTTCGTTTTCTGAATGTTGAGCTTTAAGCCAACTTTTTCACTCTCCTCTTTCACTTTCATCAAGAAGCTTTTTAGTTCCTCTTCACTTTCTGCCATAAGGGTGGTGTCATCTGCATATCTGAGGTTATTGATATTTCTCCTGACCATCTTGATTCCAGCTTGTGCTTCTTCCAGTCCAGCGTTTCTCATGATGTACTCTGCATATAAGTTAAATAAGCAGAGTGACAATATACAGCCTTGACAAACTCCTTTTCCTATTTGGAACCAGTCTGTTGTTCCATGTCCAGTTCTAACTGTTGCTTCCTGACCTGCATACAGATTTCTCAAGAGGCAGATCAGGTCATCTGGTATTCCCATCTCTTTCAGAATTTTCCACAGTTTATTGTGATCCACACAGTCAAAGGCTTTGGCATAGTCAATAAAGCAGAAATAGATGTTTTTCTGGAACTCTCTTGCTTTTTCCATGATCTAGTGGATGTTGGCAATTTGTCACTCAGTAGTGTCCAACTCTTTGTGACCCCATGTGCTGCAGCCCACCAGGCTCCTCTGTCCATGGGATTCTCCAGGCAAGAGTACTGGAGTCGGTTGCCATTTCCTTCTCCAGGGGATCTTCCTGACCCAGGAATCGAACCCAGGTCTCCCACATTGCAGGCAGACACAGGCAGACACTTTAACCTCTGAGCCACCAGGAAGCCCAACACTAACACTTCTACAGCCACTAACACTTCTCCCTAAATCTGATATAATCTGGTACTTACTGTTTGAAGGCCCAGAGAAGGTATGCAAAATTAAATGATTTGGTATCAAGAGTGTAATTCTTCAAAATCCAATATTCTAGGCAGTGATAGAGGAGCCATGGGTCTTGGAAAAGAATGAAGAAAACTAAGGAACAACCAGCTACTTCTTATTGGTATGTTAGACCAAATACCACAGAGGAAAATTGTATGAGTTAAAACATTTGAAAATTTGGGGGTTTTCCTGGTGGTCCAGTGGTTAAGAATCCACCTGCCATTACATGGGTTCAATCCCTGGTCCAAGAAGATCCCACATTTCTAGGGATAACTAAGCCTGGCATAGAGCCTGCGCTGTGTAACAGGAGAAGCCACCACAAGGAGAAAACTGCACAGCAACTAGAGAGTAGCCCCTACTCACCGCAACTAGAGAAAGCCTGTGCAGCAGTGATGACCCAGCATAGCCAAAAATAATATAGAAATAAAACACTTGCTAAAAATTTTGAAAATTTGTATCAGAATATGTACAAATTTTATGAATAAGAATAAAAATATCTTTGTCATTAAAATAAAATGCCTGACCAACCTAACAAGTTCAAGAAACTATTTAATAGAAGGGTTCAGAAAAAGAATTTCATATCCCTGCAAGAAACTCCTACTTTCCTGTCCCCAACACCACCATTAATTGACAACACTAAGGAGGAAGGGACAGTATGAATTTTCTGGAAAGGTTAAGTTCAGTTCAGTTCAGTTGCTCAGTCGTGTCTGACTCTCTGCAACCCCATGAATCGCAGCACGCCAGGCCTCTCTGTCCATCACCAGCTCCCAGAGTTCACTCAGACTCATGTCCATCGAGTCGGTGATGCCATCCAGCCATCTCATCCTCTGTCGTCCCTTCTCCTCCTGCCCCCAATCCCTCCCAGCATCAGAGTCTTTTCCAATGAGTCAACTCTTCGCATCAGGTGGCCAAAGTACTGGAGTTTCAGCTTTAGCATCATTCCTTCCAAACAAATCCCAGGGCTGATCTCCTTCAGAATGGACTGGTTGGATCTCCTTGCAGTCCAAGGGACTCTCAACAGTCTTCTCCAACACCACAGTTCAAATGCATCAATTCTTCGGCGCTTAGCCTTCTTCACAGTCCAACTCTCACATCCATACATGACCACAGGAAAAACCATAGCCTTGACTAGACGAACCTTTGTTGGCAAAGTAATGTCTCTGCTTTTGAATATGCTATCGAGGTTGGTCATAACTTTCCTTCCAAGGAGTAAGCGTCTTTTAATTTCATGGCTGCAGTCACCATCTGCAGTGATTTGGGAGCCCCCCAAAATAAAGTCTGACACTGTTTCCACTGTTTCCCCATCTATTTCCCTATGTTGAGTTTTAAGCCAACTTTTTCACTCTCCTCTTTCACCTTCATCAAGAGGCTTTTTAGTTCCTCTTCACTTTCTGCCATAAGGGTGGTGTCATCTGCATATCTGAGGTTATTGATATTTCTCCCGGCAATCTTGATTCCAGCTCGTGTTTCTTCCAGTCCAGCGTTTCTCATGATGTACTCTGCATAGAAGTTAAATAAGCAGGGTGACAATATACAGCCTTGACGGACTCCTTTTCCTATTGGAACCAGTCTGTTGTTCCATGTCCAGTTCTAACTGTTGCTTCCTGACCTGCATACAGATTTCTCAAGAGGCAGGTCAGGTGGTCTGGTATTCCCATCTCTTTCAGAATTTTCCACAGATTGTGATCTATGTACTGAGCCTCACAGATACATCATATCAGGATGAAAGATGCACTGCCATGGCTCCCACACTCCAGGTACTCGGAAGAAGTGAGACTCCCGAGCTGACAGACTGCAGTCATGAAATTTGGAAGCAGTTATATATATTTCTGGAGTCATGAGAATTTTAATTACAGCTTGATCTTTACGGCTATCCATTGACTTTTCTATTACTGTCCACTTACCAATTTTTACTTAGGTCTTGGAATTAAAAACAACAGAATATTTCTAGCAGATGTTGCATTAAGGGGCCTAAGAAACAGAACAGATTTCAAGCAATAGCTGCCATTATGGTAATTACCGAGGTCAAGATAAAGCTGTTTAAACTTTTTCACAATGAAGCTACACACTGTAAATATGAACTTTTATTCTGATTCAAACCTAAGCTATAGCCTTAGACAGAGAAAAATCCACATCGCCCTGCATATTCCATGACCTCATTATTCCTTTTGCTCTCTTGCCTCACCTGACTGAGTCTCAGATGCTAGAGAAAGTAATGAGGATGTAATGCTTGATACTTTGGTTTCCTTTACTTGGCCCTCTTCTGCATAACATATTTGCATGATACATGTGGTAGAACTGTATAATGGCCTCTAAAAGATGTTCACAGCCTAATCACTGGGAACTTGTGAATAATGTTAACTTATGCGGTAAAGGGGACTTTGCATGTGTGATTAAGTTAAAGATTATGAGATGGGGTGATTATACTGGATTATCTCGCTGGAACCAATGTTGTCTCAGCAGTGCTTATAAGAGGGAAGCAGGAGGATCAAAGTGAGAAAGAGGAGATGTGCAATCTCTCCAGAAGTTGGAGAGAGGTGCTTAGAAGACAGAGGAAGGTGCCGTGAGCCAAGAAATGCAAGTGGCCTCTGGAAGCTGGAAAAGGTGAGGAAATAATTTCTACCCTGCGGCCTCCAGAAGGAACAGAACCCTGCTGACAACTTGGTTTTAGATTTCTGGCTTCCAGGACTGTGAAAGAACGCATTTGTGTTGTTTTAAGGCACTAACTTCACGGCAGTTTATTGCAGGAGCAATAGGAAATTACTGCAGTATAAAATGCCCAGCTTTGCCACGTCTCCTTCTAAATTACTTCCTGTTTTGAAATAGGACTGCAGAAAGTCCTGATGAAGACCTTAGGAAACATCTGGTGGACTCTGGAGCCCTCAGGCGAACATACACTTGCTTCTCTGGTTAAGGAATGATTCTGTGTTTTTATGGACTAAGATACCCAAGCCTCCTCATTTCTAAAAGATTGCTTTTGGAAAAACTGTATTTGAGTGTAATTGAAATCTTGAACTTCTTCTTTAGAAATGAAAGATAAGCCATTATTGAGTGAGAAGTTGTATGCTAGACCCTGAATTTCCCAACTCCCACTTTCTATCTGAGCCTCCTTGAACAGTTTGCTTATTTTCTCTTCATCATAATGGAACAACTATGTTTTCCATTAAGATGAAAACCCTCTGTGATCAGATGAAGATATCTTCTGAGCATTTCCATTCTTTTCAGTAAGTGCAAAAACTCCATAACGCAGAAGTGCTTATTCATATAGACGTAGAAAATGGAGAAGGAGTGACTCAAAAGGTCTATTTTCATCAAATGCCTCAGAGGAATTCTTTGCTGGTTTTTGTTGAGAGAGAATAGCATTCATTAAAGCCATGTTGTTTACGCAGTTGATTTTTATAACAAGCTTGTTGCTGTGGTCTCAGGCCAAAGACACTAACAACAAAACCCCATAACACAAAAACCAAGTTTAATGTGGAAATTCATTTCAAAGAAATGGAAAAGAGGGTGCCTTAATAGCATATGTTCTTCAGGGAAAAGCTCACTTTTCTTATATAAGAGCTCTGTCAAAGCAGATGGGCCTTCCAATAGATAACAAACTCATCATGGAGAACACTATGCTTGGAATTTCCTGCGGTTAAGTCCCTTCAGGGATATTGTCTTGGAGGATGTTAATTACTAATACAGAAAACTTTTTCTGCTAATAAAGCTAGTCACGCACAGTTGCTTTTACATTAAAACCTGCTAGATTAAAAGAATCTCTATAAGAGCATATCAAAAGGCAAATAAATCATATTGCAAGCTGTTAGTTTTTCTATCTAGATACTCAAATGCTATTGAAACTTACATGTCAGAATTAACCTTTTTCATATTTCTTTAACCCAAGAGATTTCAACTGTCACCATTAAAACCTTTAGAGCATATTATCTCATAAGAGTTGCTACATATCAGCAGAAGGATCCTCCATTATTCAAATAAATGGGTCAGAACATTTAAAAATGTTTCAGAGCAATTTTTTCAAAGATTGGCTCAAAATGTTAAAATGTATTGTTTTCTTCTAAAACAGTAAGCATAACAATGGAATGCAGACAAGGGGACAGAGCATGTTTCTGTTATTAGGTAATCTTATGATTCTGTACTAAAAAGTCTAGAGCTACACTTGGAATTGTATCCAGCTCTGGATGGATAGAGGCTTTAGGTGAGAGTCATAATTGCAGCTGGGCATCAGAAAATGAAGTATAGGAGGAGGAACCATCCTAGAAATTTGAAGGCTGAGTCCTAGTAATGGTTTTCAAGTACCAGAGGACTTATGAAGCAGATACTTATAGCTATCTCAAGACCCGGGTTCAATCCCTAGGTTGGGAAGATGCCCTGGAGAAGGGAATGGCTACCCACTCCAGAATTCTTCCCTGGAGAATTTCATGACAGAGAAGCCTGGTAGGCCACAGTCCACGGGGTTGCAAAGAGTCAGACACGACTGAATAACTAACACTTTCATTTTCCTTTCAACTGAGGACAAACCAAGAAGCTTCCAATGCAGCTTGAAAGGAGCTGAATTGATCACAAGGAGGAATTTTCTCATGGTGAAGTATCTTTTCGACTTGGATCATTTAGCAGCAGAACAGTCAGGCCAGGAGAGCAGGTGCTGGGACCAGAATGGGAAAGACTCTCCTCCCCAGATATCAACAGGAGGTTGGGAGCCTCCAGCATGACATGGTGCTCCCCATCTTGCCTCACTGCTGTGCCCCTGCTTTCTTGCCTCTCAATTTTCTATTACCATTTGCAGCCTGACTTTTGACTATTAGGGTCCAGACGACAGACAAGAATTCTAAGAGCCTTCACTTTATTGCTTCCTCGAGGATTTCGGAGCTTACTGAATGATTCTAATTCATAGAAAAATGAGCCAAAATTTTTTTTTCTTGACTGCTGTGAAAGGAGATTACACAATATTTCTTCAGGGGCCTTTACAAGTAGTTGCTGCACAGTGCAAATTGGAAAAACAGGACAGATTTCTCATGAGAGCTGGACCAGATGGCCTGTGTGAGGACTCTCAGAGTCCTCCCTAGTTGTCGATTCCAAGAAAAAAAAAATCACTGCTGGGCTTCTGTTTTGGTTTCCAATCTGAGTAACTGAAAATCAACCTGCAAGGGTTTTTTTAAAATGCATTTTGATTCTGAGTCTCAGGAGCAAGTTTTCAAAGTAATCTCAAAGCATGGAGGAGAGTGAAGTATGTTCAGTGCTGAATGCCCTAAGGAGCATTTCATATCCAGGATTGACATGTATTCCTGTCCTATCACCTGCGCCCAAGGGTTTGTAGATTTCTTTCTGAGACACCAGTTATTTAGAAACTGTAATACCAAGCACACTGTCATCTGAAAGTTAATTTATGTTCAGCTTCAGAATTAGTATAAGTAGAGAGCTGCCCCAGGGGCACTTTGGGGTCCTCACAACTCTGCAGGAGACGAAGGAAGCTGGTCTGGCTCTTCGAATGCACAGCAGGGCTTTCCTTCTTCTAGAGATAAAAGCTTGAACTGCAGACTATGCACATGTATAGAAAGGAATTGTCCCTTCTAGAAGTGTTTCATGCTCTGTGCTTCTTTCCTGTGTTAAAAAATGGGGCATGATCAAGCAGCTACCATGTAGAAGCTAACAGAGCATAAGGAATCCTGCTCTTGGAGCCAGGACCTGAGTTTGACCTTGACCCTTTCATCAGCTCCTTGAGTAACTGTGATCAAGGAACTGGTCATTCTGCATAAAATGATGTGACCGAACTAGATGGAGTCTGAAGTTTCCTCAGTGACAACAACCACTGCTAATTCATTTATTTCTGTGATTATATAGGATTAAAAATTCTCAGTATTGAAGTGGAAATTTGAAAGACTTTTTTTGGCCTTAATCCTTCAGTCTCTATCACTCTTATCTTCTAATTCTGAAAAGAGTGGAAAACTGGTCATAGAAATATTTTTAAGCACACAACATAATTAAAATTGCAGCATCAAATTATTTTTTATTATTTCTGATGACTCCCAAAATGGCTTTGAAATTCTTATAAGGAAATGGATGGATCAATACATGTGAATTCAGTTCTTCTCATAAACTGGTATTCTCTTTTTTTCAAAACAAAAGTTGTGAAACATACTCAAAGAAACCAGGAGTCCTATACTTTGATCAATTCACTGGACCCAAGTCTCATCTGTTCATGAATTCATATAGTAATGACAAACTACGCATTTGATGAAATTAATTTAAAAAATCAAAGTGAAACTTATGAATCTGATTTCCCTTTTCAATGTAATGGAATTTTTTCTCCTCCTTCTCTCAGAACATTTCTCAAATTACCACAAGTGCAAATGTTTACAGAAATTTTTTAAAAAAAGAATTTCTATAATGAGTGCACGTCCAAAGAGGGTCACTGAATGGATTTAGGATTAAGGGCTCCAAATATAGTAAGCCAACTGAAGATCTCAGCTAGAAAACAAGTTCTTTCTGGAAATACTTGGGTAGATTCCTTTACTTGTGCATGTGTGTACACACACACACACACACACAGATCGTGCACACATACATTTCCAGAGCTGCAGACCTGGAACTACGTTTGCCTACCAGTTGCAGGAGGCTCCCTCCCCTCCTACCATTTTCTCACCATCCCATGGATGCCAGACTTCTGGCTGATGACTTGCAGAGGTGGAATAAACTCTATGAGACTGAATCAGCAACCAACTTTTAGGAAGGTTTCTCCACCTACCCCATTTTCATCATTTTGCTTTGAGGAAGAGAGGAAAGCCCACACCCATGGGGTGTGGATAAGTGCACATGACAATGGCATTCTTTACCCGCTCTCCCCCAAAACGGCATTTTAAATATCCAAGCTGCTCTCTTCTCTGGACTAAAATCAAATATCTCTATTTGAAACAGCCACAGAGCTGGCACTTCTCCCCTTCCTCCTCTTCAGCCCACCTATTTCCTCCCACTTTTCCCCATACGGAAGCTCACAAGCATACACACACACTCACACACACTCAGTGCTTTTTACGTAATCAGCTGACAAGATTGATCTTTCACTTCAATTGCTTTGATTCAAAATCTGCCCACCATTCGTGGGAGGTAAAGAACTGTGGATGAGATGTGTGCTTTAATAAAGAGGCTAGAGGAGGAAGGGCCTGAGAAAGGCATCTGGTCCGAGCCTTTTTTATGTAGTCTTATTTTTATAGGAAAATAGAAAGTGCCTTGAAATTCAACATAAATTCTCTTGTTTCAAACTTACAACTCTTAGATTTTTTTTTTTTTTTTTTGGAACAGCTGCCAGATTAATTTCTTCTTAATAGAACTTTGTAACCAGACACCTTGTTCAAAAATCTGAAATGATTCTTCACTGCTGATGTTCCCCTTACATCCAACTCCTCTTTGCCTCTACAGGATGCCCTCTCACCACTTCCCTGTATGAACTCTCTGCCCTACTCCATTATTTCTCAGGACTCCACGCACAGCCTTTGGGACAGGCTGCTCCTCTGCTGCAGTCTATAAGATCTCATCCTCCTTTCTGCTCATCTTGGTATTTCTCCTTTCTCAACATCAAGCTTCCCTGATCTTTCTCATGAAACCTCTCCCTAACTCCTACAGCCCCTAATGAATGATGGCTCCTCAAACTATAGCAACAATTATTCTTTGTATCACTTAACATGTGCAGCCTTTTCATGCAGGTATCTAGCCACATTGGGCCTCCCAGGTGATGTAGTGGTAAAGAATCTGCCTGCCAATGCAGGAGACACAGGTCCAATCCCTGGGTTGGGAAGATCCCCTGGAGGAGGAAATGCAACGCACTCCAGTATTCTTGCCTGGGAAATCCCAAAGACAGAGGAGCCTGGCAGGCTACAATCAATGGGGTCACAGAGAATTGGACATGACTGAGTACACACACCACACCACCATACTAAACTGGAAATACTCAAGAGAGGACCCTCAGTCTGTATCCCCAGCATTTTACACAGTATCCTGCATGTGTGGTCATTCATTTTCCAAGCATTTATTGAGCAGTTATTATGTGCCAGGTGCCAGGTTAGACTCTGGGGTTATAGAGATGAGCCAGAGTCAAACCTCAAGCTGTTTACAGACTAATGGGGAAGATACAGATGCAAATGGATAATAGCAACACTACATGATCAATAAATTCCATAACAGAAATAAGAATCAGATGCAGTGGACGCACTAAAGAACAAGTGTTTAGTGCTGTACGGGGTGCAGCCAGGCAAGGTTTCACAAAGAAGGTTAGGCTAGAGTTGGGTCTTAGAGGATGCATGGTAGCTTGCCTAACTGTCTAAAGGAGGTAGGAGAATCCCAGGGGTAGAAGGACTAGCATGGAAAATGATACAGAGGCATAAAAAACCAAGAAGATCCAGGGTACTATAAGGAATTGCTGTCTCGAGTAGGTACTTCTGATAAAACCAAGTTGTCAGAGATAAGAACAGAGTAGTGACTGTAAAGCATGCTGAATGCCAGACCATGAAGGATCTCAGGTACCATGCTAGGTAGCTGGGATTTTATCCCTTGAGCTACAGAATGGCAATGAAGAAATTTGGGAATAATTCTCTAATCTGAAGTTATCTATGATGACAATAACCCAATTGTCCTTCACTCAATGAATGGTTAAAAAAATCATGAAACATCCTTACCATGAGCTACTACTCAGTAAGAAGGAATGAACTATTGATACACACAATCTGGATGAGTCTCAAGAGAGTTATGCAGAATGGAAAAAGCCAATGCCAAAATATTACAAACTGTATGATCCCATTTATATAATGTTCTTGAAACAACAAATTATAGAGGATCAGCGACTAGTGGATGCTAAGGATTAAGGACTGCCAAAGAGGATGGATGTGACTGTAAAGGGGTAGTATGAGGGAGCCTTGTGGTGATGAAGCAATTTTAATGCTTCATTGTGGTGGCAGTTATACAAACTTCTACATGTGGTTAATTGCACAGACATAGAAATACACACACATGAATACCTGATAACCAGTAAAATCTGAACAAATTCTGTGGATTGCAGTAATGTCAGTCTACTAGTTTTGATGCTGTGCTATAGTTATACAAGATGTTCTCAATGGAGAAAAATCATTTAGTTACATAAAAATTCCCTGTACTTTTTTTGTGAATTTCTGTGATCTATAATTATTTGAATTAAAAAATTTAATAATGACAAAAAAAAAAGGTAAAATGGATTGACTCCAAAAAAGGAGAAGTTTTATAGTGGAATTAAAGATTATTGCTCAGACAATTTCCTTCTTGTAAATAATTCTCTTAAGAATTTCAAAGCATGTTTTATGCAACTATATAACACAAAGTTATATTGGTACAAATGTATATGTTACAAATAATACTTTTTTCATGAAATTGGGTTCATTGACATTCAATTTGTTCTGGAACTAAAGTAAAAATTTTGGAATAGAGGAGTAGCTTATCAGCACAAATGTGCTCA
The DNA here is from genome assembly GCF_003369695.1 of Bos indicus x Bos taurus. Lineage (NCBI taxonomy): Eukaryota > Metazoa > Chordata > Mammalia > Artiodactyla > Bovidae > Bos > Bos indicus x Bos taurus. The sequence goes on from NC_040076.1 coordinate 110,842,963, forward strand.
AATATGAATAACAAAAGCTCTGAGATCACGTCAATCACTAGTAGCTGGATCATTCTAAAAAAAAAAATCTTAAAAAAAACACCCAATAAATCAATTAAACAAAAGCAACCAAAAAAAGCTGGCTTAATTCCTTTTCTGAGTGATTTGCCTTTCTTAGGATAAAAGGTTGATGTATGTATCTACCTCTATGTGATACCCATCACATGTATATATATCATGTAAACATCTATCATGTATACCTGCAGAGTGTATATCAAACTCTAACAGTGTGATGAACTCTAATATTAAAAATATATGCAAAACTAAGATAAAGGACCTCTTATGTATTAATAAGGCACAAGTATAAAAACTATAAGAAACACAATAGTCCTGTATTATCTACACACAAGATAGTTCCCAAGATAAATGTTAGATGGAATTTTGTTCTCTTGAACTTACAGTGACATTTGAATAGCAGATTGCTCTGGTGGATTTTTTTTCTCACCATTAGCCTTGAAACAATAGTTAATTTTATGCAAGATTCTTGCACAATGCTGATGTGAAGGTAAAAGTGGCTTTGAGTATTCTTGCAAAATTCAGGTGTTTCATACAAGTGTATATTAATTCTTTCTAAAGTCCCAAGTTCATGAGTTTCTGATTAATGTCAGGTTGGCAATGTCAGGATGGAAATTATAAGCTATGAGTTTTGCTTTAAAAGTCATAAGGTATTAAATGAGTAGAAATCTTCTACTCAGGGTTGTAAGTAGGTCCTCAATGGCCAGGTAGCCCCCTACAGCAAGGCTGGAACCTGAAAGAAGTCCCTGGGATGGCAAATAGATGGCAGATATGGGCACAATGACTTGTGCCCCAAGATGCAACCATAACTGAGACGGTAACCTCAAAATGGACCAATAGGTTGGTTGAGGTCTGACTATGAACCCCAAAAATACGACCTTCATAAAAACATCTTATAGTATAAAATTATTATGTATTTGTGAGTTTGCTTATTCATGGTCTGTTTTCATATGAATGTGAACCCCAAACCTTATCTGGTTTCTACACATTTGCGTACCCATTTCTAATAGGGTTCTTGCCACAGAACAGGTGCTCAGTAAATATTTGTTGATTAAATGGGTATCTCTTCATTCCATAACATTTTTTTGACAATTACTGAGTGGTAAGCACTTTAAAAATTCTGACCAATGCTATGAACCCTCTCCTCAAAAATATACACAAAGACAATATTTTTACTTTCTATAGGATTCATGGATCCCAGTTAAGTTGTGCCAATGGAAATCATTTTCAAGGATGAGAATATTATTATAAACACAATTAACCACTGATTTTCCATTCTAGTGCCTTCAGGCATTCTCCTGATTGTTTACCCAAGCCAATTACCTCCCCAAGTCTATGGCATTATTTTTTAAATTTTTTGCTACATTATTAGTAATAAATACTTTTTGCATGCACAATATATTTTAGTGACATCAATGCCAAAAAATATAACTAATAGAATATTTCTATCATTTTTATAAAGTATATTATAGTCTCTTTCCCTCCTACTTCTGTCCCTCCCTACTTCTGTCTTTCTCTTCTTTCTTTCTCCAACCCTAAGAAAGTCTTAGTGTACATTTGGCATAATCTCCTGATCTCTTTCCTGAAAGGTCACTCTAAGTAGAATTTGAAAGACAAAGGAGTTAAGTCACACTCACACACACACAAAACCACCTGCCTGTCATAGATGGAACAATTCAGAATAAGAGGGGGAGTAGAAACCAGGTAATGTCCAGTCACCATAAACAGCAAATACTTCAAGTTGTCCTGAAGACTGCAGATTGCTAGCTTTTTGTCAGGAAAGAGCTGTCCTTAGTTGGTAGTAATGAAAGATGCCCAAGTGAATCTTATACACTGAGCTTCTGGTGTGTATTATCATTCAAACTGAGCTGAGCTACATTACCAGAAAAACCATAATGGCAATCTCCTGCTTTCGTAAGAGGAAACTCTTCCAATACACTAATTCACAAGCAACTATGAAACTCTGCCACAAGAAATGAAGGGTGTTACTATTTATCCCTTCTGGCTTACAAAAAGAGAGCTCAAGGTGCTGCTGAAGGCCACGGTTCAAATTACCTCTGCAGTCTGCTTTAACCCTGAGTGTACCATTCCCAGGGGCCCTGCCCAAGAAGGCAGCAACTCCTCTCCATCTCCATCAGAGCTGCTGAAGTGCACCCGGAGCAGTATCGTGGCCACGGGGCAGAGGCTGGGTGTGTGCCACAGAAGCAGCAATAGAAAATGCCAGTGCACTCAAGACTGCAGTCCTAGTTACCAACCTGTCATGGGGCCCCATTCTCCACCCTGGAAATATCAAGAAAAGCAGAGGTCCTCACACCAGTGATACTTCAAGGAGTTGTCTGGAGTTAGGCTGCTTGCACTGTACCGCAGTTGGGGCAAAGCGCTTTAGCTATAAATTTTCAGTCAGTCTACCCCATCAAATTCAAGGCTTTATTTCTTAATGGCTCAAAAATATACCAAAACAACAGGGCTTGCTGTTTTTTCAATGAGATTCCCTGTTAACTCTGCAAAGAAACTTTTTTCAAGGACAACTTTTATAGAAATTGGTTTGAATGCTTATTTCAGAATCCCCACAAGGAAAACCTAGTCTTAAGTGTTCACGGGAGTTATTTTAATTGCATTAAGTTCCTTTCATCCTAAAACCTGGTTCCTAACAAAGATGAAGGAAAGTTAAATATAAATAATGGACAAAGTCGTATCAGCAAACTAGAATCACCAAAGCCTTTGGAAAACGCATCATAAGCTCTTCTCTACATCTGCAAAGACTTTCAGAGACAAAAACCACAGGAGTTTTAAAGAAAGAAAGTCAGAAAGATTCGGCACAAAACAAATACAATGAGGAGGCAAGAGTCACAGAATTGAATAATGAAATTTTCTACTTTTCAGATTTCAGTCATTCCCTATTAAAGAGAGCATCAACTATTACCAGGAAGATTTCCAGCTCTGGAAAGCAGCATAGAGGGAAGGGGAGATTAAAAATCTATGAAGAAATCAGTAATATTACAACAATTGACTTTTTCTCCATATTTCATAAGGTCTGCACTGTATTTCAAGAATAATTTGGGTTTAAGTATGTCAGTGTTCAAACTAACTTACCAGTATAGGTGTTTCTTCCCTGTAACAGAACTTCCTTAAAAGACTGCCCAGCATTTGTCAACTTGAGCTTTCAAAAGATAAATAAGAATACAGTACTAGATGGAAAACTATTTTTAATAGTATAATCACAGAAACTACAGTCTGTACCATAAAATAGGACAGGCACATTTGCTCTTGAAAAGCTACTCTAATCTCAATACCAGTTTTCAGCTGCTGTGTTATTCTCTGAAGACGAAATTCATACAGCTCTTAAGGTGTTCATAACACTTTAGAATATACAAAATGGGCCACAGTTTTTAAATCCTATACATAATACAACACCACACAACCACCTTGGGCTTTCCACTTTCCTAAGGAAAGGCACGTTTCCTATTTTAAAGACACCTGAAAATTCTAAATTATGCAGCCCACCAATAAGTCAGTCACTTTTCAAAACCGCTGAATTGTCTCCACTACACCTGTAATACAACACAGAAACCCGGGGCAGAGGGAATCTTAGCAATACGTCCATACCTATATTTCATGCCAGTCTGCTTTGCAGTGGACTCTTTGAGAGAGATGTGATGCTGAGGGGTGAAGGTCCCTAGGCTGCGAGCGATGATAGCAACCGTGCGGAATTTGGCCCGGGCTGCGTTCACCACATTGGGGGCGGTGGAGCTCTGCTTGCTCAGAAGTCTGTCCTCACCATTCCGACTCTTCAAATTATGCTCGGTGCAGGCTATGGAGACTTGCATTGCTTCCCCGGGCACCGCGCGGTCCCTCTCAGAACCCCAGAATACAGGCAGTCAGGAGAGATCGAGCAGTTGGGAGGGTCTGCTCGTCTTTTAACCCCTCCTTGCTCCCTCTTCCTCGGAATGCCGGCAGAGGAGTCCTCGCGGCTGACTTCAGAGTCCGGGAAAGTGGCAGGAGTGGCTGCGGTGCAGGACAGAGTCCCAGACACCAACAGAAGTAAACAGCCAGCCCTTAAGTTGTCACAGCAGCTGGAGCGCGGATCAGGCTCGCAAATCTTCCCAGGCAGTAATCTCGCTTGATTAAACAGCCAAATCCATGTAGTCGGGAGGCTTGGGCAGACGCCTGGAGCTAAGCATTCGTGCTGACTGCACGCAGCCCTGGCAGAGGCCCGTCCGCCGTGTCTGAATGCGGGTTCGCCTCTGGGCGATGGCTCAAATCCACGCAGGCATACCGCAAGATGCGCCGCTAGCACCCTCTGGACCAAAGGCAGGATGCTCTACTGGCGCGTGGAGCATCCCAAGAAGCAGCTAATGGCAAGCCGCTCCCCAGGGACCGGTGCTCTCCATCCACTCAGGCTGTCAGCTCCCTCCCTGGCCCACTCCGGGAGGTCCTAGGAGCTCCTCAAGACCCCTCCCCATTCATTTTCAGGCAAAAGCCTGGGTCATTGAATCCGTACCCACACGGTTTGCGGCTGCATGGAGGAGCAGGAAGGTCCCTTTAAAGAGCTCCTTGCCTTTGTGTGCGAGGGGAAAGCAAGAATCACTTTCACCAGACTCTTGCTGTAATAGAAGCTGGAGGGCTGCTTTTCAAGAGGGACTCTGCCCAGACTCAGACCAAATTCTGCTGCAGTACAACAGTTGGAATGGGGGAAGGAAGGATGGGGGTGCTTATGCCAGAGAACATGCCAGTGAATTAACACGTGAATACTCTGTGACTGGTTTGTTACAACACAGCTTGAAATCCCTGTTATTAGCCTTACCAGCATTTATTTCACATTTGCATATTACTTACTTCTTAAGCAAATTAGTTTGAAGTTTACTGAAAAGACAGTGCAGACTTTTCGGTCAAGTAACTTAACTTGCTGCAAAATCTATTCTGGCTCACAAAGGAGGGTGAAGGATGGGAGAGGAGGCAGCAATTTAGTGCACCCAGAAGGGGGCTGCACTAGCTAAGCAGAAGGTCCAAGTCACCACCCAGAAAGGTCCAGGGCATGTGACTGGGACTATGACCAGCTGGTGAGGACAAGCATTATCTCCAGGTCAAGGGTAGGCAGCAAGGCATCTCCTGTCTTCTCTGAATGTTCCTATGAGGCAGAAATATTGCCTGGTTCAATATCAGATTCAAAGCAACTCCTCAGTAAGTGTGATTGAACCAAACCAAGCAGCAGGGGGCTAATAATTTATCTGTTTGAAATGCACGGCAGTCAGAGCTTTTTTTTAGATAGATATGCTTGCAATAAAACTGTGGGGCTTCCCTGGTGGTCCAGTGGTTAAGAACCCGCCTACCAATGCAGGGGACAAGGGTTAGATCTCTGATTCTGGAAGACCCCACATGCAGGGGAGCAAAAAGTCCCTGCACCAGAACTACTGAGCCCGCGTGCTGTGTAACACCTGAAGTCCAAGTGCTCTAAAGCTTGTGTCTGCAATGAGAAGACTTGCAATGAGAAGCCCGTGTACTGCAACAAAGGCCCAGTGCAACCAAAAATAAAAATTTTTTTAATTAAAATTTTTTAAGTTTTAAAATTAAAACTGCACCTTCTGCAAAATCAGCTCTCTAAAGGTGGTTCCCAACAGAAACTGCTGTCAAGAAAAAAGGAAGTGTTTAAATCAATGATATTTGTAAGCACCATCTCCATATTAGGCATTAGAAAGAAATGTGGAGAAAAAAATGAAGCACTATCCTTCTCAAGGAACTGGCAACCTGGATGGGAAGAATAAGGCAATAACCCTTAAAGAGATTAATTAAAAAAGTTTGAAAGAGTGGTACGGACAGCAAGTACACTAGAGTTAAGCAGGAGAGTGATTATAGGAGGCTAGAGAAAGTTTTTCATTTTGATTTATCCTGTACATTTGTAGTGAATCCCTATTATGCACCTGATTGTTTGTTGCTGGGATACAAAGATAGCCTAGATGCAGGCTAGACCTCCAGAAGCCCGGGCAGCCCTCAAAGACTACAGAACTTTGCCTGGGACATGAATTTGATTAGCTGGAGAGGAATAAGTCTGTCTTCCCAGAGACTGGCTGGGGTGAGGAGAACATACACTCTGGCTGTGTCAATGTGACATATATATATATATATATATATATATATATATATATATAGCAATTCTGACTACTTCTCCCCAAATTAAGTTGTATGAATGAAATTTTCAAATCGAATACATACCTATTTTGAATTTCATTCCAGAGATGAATCATAATGAATCAAATCATAACATTTTATAACCTGCATATAAGGTTTATATGACAATGTGGAATCTCATCCTCTACCCTCCATGCTCTTCCCCCTCCTTATTTAACAAAATAAATATAGTGCCTACTGTTTAGTGGTTGGGAAGTGACTTTAGGAAGAGGTAAGTATTGTGGAAAGGGACAAATGAACCTAGGCTGCCTTCTTTTTACCCTCAGCTGCAGGGAAGTAGCTCCTGAAGCAAAATTTTGTTCCCTGGAATAAATAACAATGGGCAGAGAGGAAGCAGACCATTAGAACTTTTCTTTTTTTCACAGTAAGCTGGCTCATCGGGAATAACCAATGTGAATCAGGAAAAGAGTCAAAGTGAGAAGAGGAAGCAGTAGGAGGAATCAGAAAGAACAGCTCAGAAAAGGAGGGAGAGGCAGAATAAAGCAGCCTGGGAAGCAAGACAGAGGAACATGGTGATCACCACAGAGGGATCAGGAGCCAGTGGCTCCAGCTTGGGCACAGGCTGAGGGGGAAAAGGTATGGAAAGGCAGCTCAGGACTGAGGTAAGAGAGCTGCCCATTCTTACGGAGGAGGGACAGTGTGTTAGGGTGTGTGAGGTCTGGACACTGTTAACTGAGTGGCTTTCAGGTTTGCCAAGAACTAGCAGAGCAACGCCTGAAAGCATAACCAAAACCAGAACAGGGACTAGGTTATCAGAATAAAACATGCAAGGCAGAGAGAGCACTTATGAGTCACTTATTTATCCCCCAGAGGACAAAGCAAGGCGCCTTGTTCAGAGCAGGCCTTCCATAAATATTAATAATCGAGAGAAGATGATAAGGAAGCTAAGTGAGAAAGAAGGGAAGAAAGGAGAAAGAGAGGGTTATGGGGAAAATGCCAAAATTTTCTATAAACTTGAATCCTTAAAAAAAAGAAAGAAAGAGAAAGCCCTGCATATTCTAGTTTTACACAGCCTGCTCACTTGAAAGGCACCAGTAACTGCCCCACATTCATGTCTGCACCTCTTGTGTGTGGACAACTGTCCGCCTTTAGTACCTGCCTCAAAGAGAATCAAAGGAGCAAGGCCAGAGGAATGCTCACACTGCAAGCCTCTTTCTGGTTGCCTGCAGTGAGCCTTTCCAGATCTAATGCTACATGGACTTTCTGGCAGCCAGCCAGCAGCCTGGTGACATACCCCTAGCTGTGCTCACCCTTCCCAGCATTAGCGGAGCAGTTGGTCTCAAGGCCCGGAAATTAGATAATGGTTGCTGGGAGAATGCTCTTTCCTCATAAGTCTGTGCTAATGGGTCACATGCTAATTAAGCTGGGAAAATTAGATTTCAAATGTATACCTTTCCATGTCACACAATCAGATCACAGGATCCTCACTATTATTATTTAGGGTTCAAATAAGACACACAAATGGTGATGTAGATATATATGTAGCTATAGATGTATCTATTGCTATGAGTGGAATTGGGTCCCCCCACCCAAACTCATATGTTAAAGTCCTAACCCCAAATAAGTACCTCAGAATGTGACTATATTAGAGATTGGTTCTTTAGAGAAGCAACTGAGGTAAAATGAGGTCATGAGGGTGGGCCCTAATCCAATCTGACTGGTGTTCTTATAAGAAAAGGAGATCAAGACACACACACAGAGAAGATTATGTGAAGACACAGAGAGAAAGAATCCACCTGCAAGTCAAATAGAGAGGCCTCAGAAACCTGCCCTGCTGATACTTTGACCTTGGACTTCTAGCCTCTAGAATTGTGAAAAAATAGATTTCTGTTGTTTCAGTCACCCAATCTATGGTATTTTGTTATGGCAGTCCTAACAAACTATAGTTGTTAATATTGTTTTTATTTTAATTTTTATATTATTGGTCAAGATAAACTATTGGAATTCTCTGAAGAAATGCTCCTAAAAGTCATTAAAAGACCATGATGGATATCATTATCATGCCACTCCACAATTCTAAGCAAATATACAAATGTACTCCAAGGAAGAACTCCAAATTTATTCCTTTCCACCAAGTCATGAAGCCTCTGCATGGTGCCTCTTGATACAAAGAGGTAGTGGTCTTCAAGACACTTTTAGTACTTGTTCTTAATGATCTCCTTATTTGGTGAACTCACCCTATTAAGACTTTGCTTTATTTTGAGCATCTGTAATCAATAACCTCAGAAATGTCATGAGGCAATGGAGAGAAGCCTGCACTGGCAGGCCTAGCCCTGGTTGCAAACCCAGCTCTGTCACTTTGCCTGTGACTTTGGATGTCTTTATCACTTTCTATTCTTTCTTTCTGTTTCTGTTCTTCCCCTGAAATAGAAGAGGGATGTGCATCTACTTCCAAGACCCTCTCTTGTGCTATAAGATTCCATGAGGTTCTTTTACAGAGAGATGTGAAGGTTGCAAAATTACATAGAGTCAAATTATCACTTATTCTGCAATTTTGCCTGGGTCTTAGCTGGTCTGTATTCATTACCTGATATTTGGGATTCTATACTGTTTATGTCAAAGGGTCACTGGGTCATGGTGAGAGAACTGGTTGGGAAGAGACCACAGGCTGCTTAACTCGCATCCTATCTTCTCATGCTCATGCATAGCATCTTTCTGGTAACATGGAAGGACTCTAGGATATGGGGTCAGTTGGAGCTGGGTGTGAATCCCAGCTCCACTGTGACCCTTCTTTCTCATATGTCACTGAGTGGGACTTTTAACTTCCCCGTGTCTCTATCCTTATAGAAAACTAGGTGCCCGAACATGCCTCTTCGAATGACTGTGGGAATGGCATGAAACAGTGCTTGAACCACAGCAGACACTTGATATCTCAGTATCCATCTCAATTTATTAATAGCAAGGTTATTGGGAAGTCATTAATCTCCTCACAAACAAGCTTACCCAGAGACCTCAGCAGTCACCAATATCAGTGACACTCACACAGCACTTCCTATGTCCCAGGAACTCTTAGGAACACTTCAGATATATTAGTTTACTCAATCCTCACATAATCCCAAAGGGAGATGCCATGTCATCAACTCCAATCTACAGGTGACAAAATGGAAGACACAGAGAAGTTAAACAACTTGCCTAAGCTGACACAAGCTAAAAACTGAGATCTGGGATTTACCTCGGGGTACCTGCCTCCAGAGACTTGGCTCTTAACCACGTGCATACTACTCCTCACTGCAAGGACTTCCTGTGAGACAGGATTGAAATAGTGCCATTTTATGACTATAATTTGAAGGAAGTCCTAGTCTTATTATGAGTGAGGGAAAGAAATTCAATATTGAAAGTCTAAAAATTTCAAACAGTTAAATAAGCCATGCCTGGTAGCTTTTGAGTATACTGTTTAATCAACCTTTCCAAATACTTCATAATGCATTATTCTTATTATGCAAGCAAAAAACTTTTTCCCAATTACCTGGCAAATTTTTGATTGATTCGATTTCCCACAGATAAAGTCAGAGCCAAATGCCTTGTGCTCAGTCTGCTTAGAACTTATGCTTTATATTCCATTGGAAACCACAGCCCACAGGATCCAGGAAACATTTAAGTATGCAGCCAGGCAAAACTGGATTCATTCAAAACAGAAAAGAATCTGCTAATATGTGAAGAATCTTAAACATGCAAATGTACAGATGGCAAGCCACTTTATGTGCCTATTATTTGTGATTAAAAGAGGAATTGTTAGGATGTAAGTTTCCTATTTATCGGAAATACTTAACACGTGGGTTTGAAGAACAAATTATTACATTCTGACAAGTTGAACCAGCCATGAAAATTAGCATGGGCCCACATTTGCATAGGCACAGATTTTAGAATAATAAGTAAAACTGAAAGGACAAACTGAAAACACTCAAGGCTATGCTAAATAGAAGAAACTTCCAGATGTCTACTCTTCCGCTTCCCTGGAAGAAAAGTTTCAACAAAGAACCCCTACTAGGACCCCTATAAGCGTTCTCAAACCCCCAGCCACAAGTTCAAAACCAAATATAATTAAAGGATAGTTAAGGTTTTCAGTGAACACAAACTATACCTTCAGCCATTGATAAATATTTCCTTAATCTGAAACTTCTGACACAACAGATGTATCAGCAATATCTTTCATATTTATCACTTTATTTGAGGCAAGGTGCCATAGTGCTATAGAAAGCAGGTGTGGAAGAAATTCACAATTCAGATTATTTTGCTCAGCCTTCTTCATGGAAAGTAATTTTTTATAAGCTTTGTCTGGAACATGGATATAGATCTGGGAGGAAATAGGGACAGAGGTCTGTTTATATTTTTTTTAACAAATGTCATTAATTCTTCCTAAATTATAGCCATTAGTATAATTTCTCCCATTGCCTTATAATACAACAAACTGGTCGGAAATATTTGCCATGTCTTTAGATAAAAGATTTTCCTAAAGAGCTTAACACAGAGAGAATTTGTTTTCAAAGATAATTAGAATTATTATACTTCATCCAATTTAAGATACCATTAACCACAAGATACATCATTACCTTGTACACCACTAAAATAGAAATTGTGGCCAATTATAACACAATGCTTTTTCATCCCTCAGATTTTACATTTTAAATTTATCAAAGAGTCTTTTTACACTTAGACTTTTCTGCCCAAAATTTCATTCTTGTACATACATACCTATAAAAGAAAATGTAAAGGGAATAAACTATTTAAAGTATTCCCAAAATGTGTTCACATTCAGAGTTTGATGCTTCTGAATGTTTAACTCAGAGTCATCAACATCCACATCGCTCCATACAGTCATCCTTTGTGTTGGTAATGCAGGAACTTAAAAAAGAAAAAACAACATTCTCAACTATAGTCTCTGGGAGTTTATTCTGAGCTGTTGACATCTACTCTGACAGTTGCAGCACACATTTATACGTATGGACAGCCACATCGTGATGGTCACATGAAAGTGAAAGTCGTTCAGTCATGTCCGACTCTTTGCCACCCCATGGACTGTACAGTCCAATGAATCCTCCAGGCCAGAATACTGGAGTTGGGGAGCCTTTCCCTTCTCCAGGGGAACTTCTCAACCCAGGGATCAAACCCCAAACCCCAGTCACCCACATTGCAGGTGGATTCTTTACCAGCTGAGCCATGAGGGAAGCTCAAGAATACTGGAGTGGGTAGCCTATCCCTTCTCCAGTGGATCTTCCTGACCCAAGAATCAAACTGGGGTCTCCTGCATTGCAGGCAGATTCTTTATCAACTGAGCTAACACATAGCCAGGAACAATTAGAGACCAAATCACTATTTCAGCAAAAGAAAAGTATGTGCTTCAAAGAACTGGTGGTTTCTAAGATAGTATATTAGAATATATATAGAAGTTATAGATAGATTATAAATGGATAGTATATTAGAAAATACTATAGTTCTATACAGTCAGCAAAAACAAGACCGGGAGCTGACTGTGGCTCAGATCATGAACTCCTTATTGCAAAATTCAGACTTAAATTGAAGAAAGTAGGGAAAACCACTAGACCATTCAGGTATGACCTAAATCAAATCCCTTATGATTATACAGTGGAAGTGAGAAATAGATTTAAGGGACTAGATCTGATAGACAGAGTGCCTGATGAACTATGGATGGAGGTTCGTGTCATTGTACAGCAGACAGGGATCAAGACCATCCCCATGGAAAAGAAATGCAAAAAAGCAAAATGGCTGTCTGGGGAGGCCTTACAAATAGCTGTGAAAAGAAGAGAAGTGAAAAGAAGGAGGAAAGGAAAGAGATAAGCATCTGAATGCAGAGTTCCAAAGAATAGCAGGGAGAGATAAGAAAGCCTTCCTCAGCAATCAATGCAAAGAAATAGAGGAAAACAACAGAATGGGAAAGACTAGAGCTCTCTTTAAGAAAATTAGAGATACCAAGGGAACATTTCATACAAAGATGGGCTTGATAAAGGACAGAAATGGTATGGACCTAATAGAAGCAGAAGATATTAAGAAGAGGTGGCAGGAATACACAGAAGAACTGTACAAAAAAGATCTTCACGACCCAGATAATCATGATGGTGTGATCACTCACCTAGAGCCAGACATCCTGGAATATGAAGTCAAGTGGGCCTTAGAAAGCATCACTATGAACAAAGCTAGTGGAGGTGCTGGAATTCCAGTTGAGCTCTTTCAAATCCTGAAAGATGATGCTGTGAAAGTGCTGCACTCAATATGCCAGCAAATTTGGAAAACTCAGCAGTGGCCACAGGACTGGAAAAGGTCAGTTTTCATTCCAATCCCAGAGAAAGGCAATGCCAAAGAATGCTCAAACTACCACACAATTGCACTCATCTCACACACTAGCAAAGTAATGCTCAAAAGTCTCCAAGCCAGGCTTCAGCAATATGTGAACAGTGAACTTCCTGATGTTCAAGCTGGATTTAGAAAAGTCAGAGGAACCAGAGACCAAATTGTCAACATCTGCTGGATCATTGAAAAAGCAAGAGAGTTCCAGAAAAACATCTATTTCTGCTTTATTGACTATGCCAAAGCCTTTGACTATGTGGATCACAATAAACTGTGGAAAATTCTGAAAAAGATGGGAATACCAGACCACCTGATCTGCCTCTTGAGAAACCTATATGCAGGTCAGGAAACAACAGTTAGAACTGGACATGGAACAACAGACTGGTTCCAAATAGGAAAAGGAGTACGTCAAGGCTGTATATTGTCACCCTGCTTATTTAACTTATATGCAGAGTACATCATGAGAAACACTGGGCTGGAAGAAGCACAAGCTGGATTCAAGATTGCCGGGAGAAATATCAATAACCTCAGATATGCAGATGACACCACCCTTATGGCAGAAAGTGAAGAGGAACTCAAAAGCCTCTTGATGAAAGTGAAAGAGGAGAGTGAAAATGTTGGCTTAAAACTCAACATTCAGAAAACTAAGATCATGGCATCTGGTCCCATCACTTCATGGGAAATAGATGGCGAAACAGTGGAAACAGTGGCAGACTTTATTTTGGGGGGCTCCAAAATCACTGCAGATAGTGATTGCAGCCACGAAATTAAAAGACGCTTGCTCCTGGGAAGGAAAGTTATGACCAACCTCGATAGCATATTCAAAAGCAGAGACATTACTTTGCCAACAAAGGTACGTCTAGTCAAGGCTATGGTTTTTCCTGTGGTCATTGTATGGATGTGAGAGTTGGACTGTGAAGAAGGCTGAGAGCCGAAGAATTGATGCTTTTGAACTGTAGTGTTGGAGAAGACTCTTGCGAGTTCCTTGGACTGCAAGGAGATCCAACCAGTCCATTCTGAAGGAGATCAGCCCTGGGATTTGTTTGGAAGGAATGATGCTAAAGCTGAAACTCCAGTACTTTGGCCACCTGATGCGAAGAGTTGACTCATTGGAAAAGACTCTGATGCTGGGAGGGATTGGGGGCAGGAGGAGAAGGGGACGACAGAGGATGAGATGGCTGTATGACATCACCGACTCGACGGATTTGAGTCTGAGTGAACTCCGGGAGTTGGTGATGGACAGGGAGGCCTGCAATTCATGGGGTCGTAAAGAGTCAGACATGACTGAGAGACTGAACTGAACTGAACTGAAGGTAGTATATTATAAACTTCTACTTTATGGCAACTTAAATCTAAAATACTGTAGAAGGAAGGGAGAGAAAAATTTTTGAGCACCCGCTATGTGCCAGGTATTGTGCCAAAGCCTTCTACAGCCATTATCTCATTCCAGAAGAAAGAAAGAAGGAAAGCTAGCCTTTATTAAAAGTTATTGAGTTCTCAACTAATTACTCTATAGGTGGATTTACAAAAGCATTCATCATCAGTCTTGCAAAACTGAGAAGTGAGTCAAACTCCAAAAGGGCTTACCATATAAATCACCCATGCCCAATGGGGCTGAAAAAATAACCAACCTAAAGGTCCTTCCAAAAATATGTAATGGGTAAAAATCCCCTTGCTTCAGTTCAAATTTGTTGGTCTTCTTAGGGTGAGAAAAGCCATTATTACACAAGTCACTCTACAGCATAGTATCTAATACATTTTTATAAAAAGATGTATTTCCTCACTTCTCTAGTCAGTTCATTTTCAAAGGGAAGGTGTTGTAAAAGAGCAGATCTAAGATCCTATGGGATTCTTTCTCATTTAAATCTTTCCCTGTGGCAGATCACAGGAAGTTCTTGTAGGAGACACTTCAAGCTTTCCTCACATTTAAATGAAACTCATTTTGGACTAAATAAACATCAAGTTCTCACCTTATGCGTCAACAAGGGCTGTACTGTCTGAAGTTTTTATAATTTACATGCATTACTCTTGTAAACAAAATAAAATTTAAAGTTTAATCTATTTTATCTATTATAAGCTTATCACAAATTCAACTAAGAGGAAACAGGGAGACATGGAGACAAGAAGGGAAAAAAAATGTCATGCGTTTATCCAGACTTCCAGTTTTTAACATTTTGTCAATATCTCCTTGGTTATCGAGTTTTTTCTTTTCCATGCATAGTTCTGTGATGGTTGTTACTGATGTTGCTGTCCTTGTTGTACAAAGTTAAATACTGTTCAAGGTATGTATCACTTACTTAATACTATCTCTTGGCATTTGTTGTTCATTTGGGGTTTTTTCCCCCATTTTTGGACATTATCTATCCTTAAGTGGCTTATTTGTCATTACCATGCATTGACCACCACATCAACATACATTTTCCATTGTTTAGTTGACAAGTTCTATGAGGCAAAGAAGCAGAGGACTCAGCCCCTCCCCTCAAGGCTCCTCTTCCTGGCTGGGGCGTGTGCAGACATTCAGTGATAATTACTGTCTATTGTATATGTCAGGACAAGTGGTATAGTCATAACACACTCTAGAGGAAGAGGGAAAGATCATTGGGAGTTGCAGTTACAGTTGCAGTTACAAAAATCATGGTGTACATTAAGTACAGAGAAGCTCCCAGGCAAGGAAGGAGAGTAGGGGAGAGAGGAAGTAGCCTTAGCAAAGATGAGGAGGTGGAGAAGCTTATCAGGAAATAACAAGTAATAATGTTAGATAGAATCTTGTTGAAAAAGGGATTTACAGAAGAAATTATGTAAAACAAATTACATAAATCAGTTGAAGTCTGTTGAGAAAAGCCTGGAATAAAAGTCTGGGTGAAGACTCCACCCTCAGGGCAGTTGGAAGAGGTTGAAGGTAGAAAGTTCATCAGGGATTCTGATCTAGGGTGTAAAGAGTATTTTTGGAAGACCCATCTGGAAGCCAATAGAATGGCCTGGAATTGTAAAAGACTCAGTACAGGAAGACCAGTAGGAGACCGCTGAATCAGCCAGCCATGAGGTAAAACTTGCTGATGTAAGAATGATACTTCCCACTGTTTGTTCTAATAGATGGGAAAATGTTCACAATGCACTGTGAGCTGGAAAAAAACAGTTTACAAAATTATATGCACAGTATGAGCCTATTTTGACAGAAGCAAAAATTATCTATCTCTGCAGAGAAATAAAAATATATGCCCAAATATATTTCTTATATTGGATATATTTGATATACCCAAATATTATCAGTAGTTGCCTACTGATAATAGGTAGGGATAATGATAATGGGTGGTGGAACTATGGGTGATTTTTATTTTCTTTATTTTAATAGTATATTATTTTCTGCTATGGGTACATATTACTTTTGTATTATGGATCAAAAATGTGGTACCCAGAGAAAAGAAATGATGCTTGAAGCATGAGGAGCCCATAGGCATACTTATCAGGAAGAAAAGACCAATGACTTTTTAATATTTTATTTCACAGCACCCAGTACTGTGGGATTGGAGAAGGAAATGGCAACCCACTCCAGTTTTCTCGCTTGGAGAATCCCCATGGACAGTGGAGCTGACGGGCTACAGTCCATGGGGTCACAAAGAGTCAGACACGACTGAGTGACTTAAGCACAGTACTGTCGGATAAATGTCACCAAGCCAAGTCAGCTTAATTTTTAACACACAAGTATCTGGGAGCAGATTATCTTGGATGTGACCATTAAGCTTCGCTGACTATTTGTTTCTCTGTAGACCTGATATGGATTCCTGCTGGGGAGGCAGGCAAGAAGTGGTCTGATCCACTAAGGACAGCAATAGTTAAACATGGACTATTACAGGGACTTTTGGTAAGACTGACTACAAATTTTCCCAAATAAGCCTGGCTGATCCTCCTGGGAACTGGGCTCTACTAAAGGGAAGGGAACCTATGCAAAAAATATGGGGTTCCCTTGTGGCTCAGCTGGTAAAGAATCAGCCTGCAATGTGGGAGACCTGGGTTTGATCCCTGGGTTGGGAAGATCCCCTGGAGAAGGGAAAGGCTACCCACTCCAGTATTCTGGCCTGGAGAAGTCCATGGACTGTATAGTCCATGGGGTTGCAAAGAGTCAGACACGACTGATTCAAGTCCACAGTTAATCAAATTAAGGCAAACTGAGCTCCTTAGGAGAAAAGGACATGTCTCAATCATCCTATCATACAGCTATGCAGACAGGTGCTTTACTAATTTTCCCTGACTGAATAGATGGACTTATACCAACCCCTGAAGTAGTGCCAGAACCAGGTGGAAATTTGCTATATAGAAATCAAACCTCTATGTTGAAACTTCTAAGACATCTTTAATAACTGTGGTTTGTCCCCAGTATTCTGTATTCACCCTTCTCCATACATTTTACTTATTTTTTTACATACTTCCTTTGTGATGGAATGAAATAGGGGAGGAATGTAACATGGTATTTCTGTGGAGATGTTAGAAATATTGACAAATTAGTCAAAATGAGGGGACAGAGAAAGGAAAAAAAAAGTAGCTAAAAATCAAATGTAGTGATTGATTTGGAAAAGAGACACAAAGCTTGAATATAATCTGTTGACTGAATCCATAGGGAGGTGGTTGGTCAGGTTTGGGAAAAGTTTACTACGTTAGTTTCCTAGGACTGCCATCAAAAATTATTACAAACTTGATGGCTTAAGACAACAAATATTTATTCGCTTACAATTCTGGAGGCCAGAAGTCTGAACTCAAGGTGTCAGTAGGGCTACACTCTAGGGGACAATTCAGTCTTTGCATCTTCCAGCATCCCTTGTGACTATATCCCTCCAGTCTCTGAATCCACCTTCAAATGGCCTTCTCCATGTGTCTGTGTCTTTTCCTCTTATGTCTCTCGTAAGGACAATTGGCACTGAGTCTAGAGTCCTCCTAGGTAATACAGGGTGATCTCACTCCAAGATCTTTAACTTCATTACATCTATAAAGATTTTTTTTTTCCAAATAAGGTCATATTCATAGGTCTCAGGGATTAGGACATGGACATATCTTTTGGGGGCTTCCCATTAAACTGACTATGGTCAGCTTGGGAAAGGCATGGGTTAAATGGGAGAAAGATAGGAAAAAGATTGGGAGAGAAGAAGGCCTGGTTTCCAATCTGACAAGAAGGCAAAACTGAAAATACAACAAAACAGTCCAAGATTGTATGGGGATATAAACCCATTCAGAATATGGGTTTGAGCAGCTCTTATCGGAAAGTGGTTTATATAATAAGGTGAGAAGAGAGAAGCAAGAAAGTTTTCCTGGATCAAAGAAGGAAGGTTGGTCTGCCCAGGCTCCACACAGAAGCTCTTTGCCCAGGAAGAACAGAACCAGCTTAGGCATAGAGATCACACATAAAGAATCCATATGAAAAGGTCATCAGTCATCACATTCATGTTGAGAATGGAATGGCCCACTAAACAGAAGCCATCTCTGGAAGAGGAACTGGCCTGAGAAAGGGGCAGGAGTGAAATAATGGTGCATGGACTACTTGGGAGGTAGAAACAGCAATAACACAAGTCAGACGGGAATGAAACAAGTGAGATGGAAGCTATGATGCATACAAGCTATGGAGGAACTAGCAGTGAGTATGTTAGTCACTCAGTCATGTCTGACTCTTTGCAACCTGATGTTTGGGACCCACCAGGCTCCTCCGTCTATGGGACTCTCCAGACAAGAATACTGGAGTGGGTTGCCATTCCCTTCTCCAGGGGATCTTCCCAACCCAGGGATCGAATCTGGATCTCCCACATTTCGGGCAGACTCTTTACCATCTGAGTCACTAGAGAAGACTGTGATAAAACCCCAAGAAATGGTTGGCTTGTTGATATCATTATTACCATATTCCTGATCAACAGTAACCCCAAGGTTTATTGTTCATCTTTATTTTGGGTAAAAATTTGAACTATCATGTTAGCAGAGATGTTAGAATCTAGTAGTCATATAGCATTATGTGATCCAGGACTAGAGAATCTCAAATTTAACTGGAACTTGAATTCCAGACTCAGTTATAAGAAAAGAGACTTTCAGTCATACGACTCAGTATGAGACCAACGATCCAGGAATGACATTAAATCCATAAGGACTGAACACTCCTCATTAAAAATGAAGCTGTGGAAACTCGACAATTTAAGACAGATACTCAGGAGACTGATTCAGCAGAATGATTACTGAGGCCAAAGTAGACCAGTCTCTAAAATGGAAGGATAGTTCTGAAAATATTAAACCATAATTTATTTACAGGGAATGAAAGGAATTTGGACATAATATTAAAAGATATAATATTGTATAAACCAATAATTTTAACACCACTTTGTTGCGATTATAAACTATACATGTATATAATGTACTAGATATTTTATACGATTAGTAGTATAATGTATATGTAACAGTACAAAAGGTGGGGAATGAATGGAACATGAATCTCTACTGAAGCAAAATTTCTATGTTTTAACAGAACAAAGTTAATTTTACTGTGGAGTAGATTGTGAAAAGTTAAAGTACATATTGTAATCATTATAGCAATCAGTAAGAAATAACTAAAAAAAAAATCATTTTAAAAAATCAACAAAGGAATTGAAACATTCATTTAACAGAAAGGAAGGCAAAAAACAAAAAAGTAAGCACTAGAAGTACAAAATGAATTTAATGAGGTCACAGAATGTAAGATCAATATACCAGAATTTATTATATATTTACATACTAGCAATGAACAATTTAAGAAAACAAATTTATTTGCCAGATCAAAGAGAATAAAAAACTTAGAAATAAATTTAGCAAAATAAATTCAAGTCATATACTGAATACTACAAATATTGCTGAGAAATTAAATATTTAACTAATGTTCATGTTCACACATTGAAATAGTCAATACTAAGGACGAGTTGTCAAGATGGCAACTCTCCCCAAACTGAAATTCAATACAATCCCTATCAAGCTCAGCAGATCTTTATAAAAAATGACAAGCTTATTCTAAAATTTATGTGGAAATGCAGAACTCTTAAATAACCAAAATATTTTGAGTAAGAAGAACCAGAGGACTTACACTCTCTGATTTCAAAACTTACTATAAAGCTACAGTAATCAAAAGAGTGGTGTTGGTGAAGGATATGCATATAGATGAATGGAAAAGACTCAGAGTTCACAAATAAGTTTTTACATTTATGGCCAATTGGTTTTTAGCAATTGTGTCCATACAATTCAACTGGGAAAGTATAGTCTTTTCAAAGAATGGTGCTAGTATGATTGGATATTCACATGCAAAAAACAAAAAAGAACTCAGACACTTGCCTCACATCCTATACAAAACTCAACTGCAAATGGATCATAGACCTAAATTTGAGAAGTAAAACTAAATTATCTGTAAGGAAACAGGAGAAATCTCTGTGAACTTGGGTTTGACAAGGATATGACGCCAAAAGCACAGTTCATGAAAAAGAAAAAATATAAATAGGACTTCCTAAAATTGACAATCATTTTACTTAAGAACATATCATTAAGTAATGTAAAAACAGGCCATAAACTGGTTTAAGATTTTGCAAATCAAATATTTGGTAAAGGATTTGTATCTAGAAAAATAACACAAATAACAATTTAAAAAGATTTACAACCCAATCTTTTTAAATGAGTGAAAGATCTTAATAAACATGGTACCAAATGAAATACAGTAGGCATATGAATGGCTAACAAGCACATGAAAAGAAATCAACCTCATTAGTAACTAAGGAAATGCACACACACACACACACACACAACTCAACATACTCCTACACAACTAAAACGGCTATATTTTTTAAGCCATATAATACCAAGAGTTAGTGATTATGTGGATAAACTGGAATGCTCTAGTGAGAATGTCAAATAGTACAGCCACTATGAAAAACAGTTTGGTAGTCTCCTAAAAAGTTAAGCACAAATTTACCATATAACCAAGGAATTCTACTTCCAGGTATGAAAACATATGGCCTTATAAAGATGTGTCCATGAATGTTCATAACAACACTATTCATAATAATTAAAACTAGAAAATTATCCAAATGTCCATCAAACAGTAAGTGGATAAACAAAATGTGGCATTTTAATGTAATTCTAAAGTGAAGTGAAGTGAAGTATAAGTCACTCAGTCATGTCCAACTCTTTGAGACCCCATGGACAGTAGCCTGCCAAGCTTCTCTGTCCATGGAATTCTCCAGGCAAGAATACTGAAGTAGTTGCCATTCCCTTTTCCAGAGGATCTTCCTAACCCAGGGATTCAACCTGGGTCTCCTGCATTGCAGGCAGATTCTTTACCAATTGAGCCACCAGGGAAGCCCTAATGTAATTCTAATCAGCAGTTAAAAGAATGGACTACTGATACATGCAACAATCTGAATCATCCTCAAAAACATTAAGCTAAGTGAAAGAAGCTAGACAAAAAGTCTACATATTATATAATCTTATTTTTATGATAGGCCTAGAAAGTCACGTTTACAGACAAAACAGATCAGTGGTTGCCTGGGACTGGGAGCAGAGCCAGGAATTAACTATAAATAGGCATAAGACGCTTACTCCTTGGAAGGAAAGTTATGACCAATCTAGATAGCACATTAAAAAGCAGAGACATTACTTTGCCAACAAAAGTCCATCTAGTCAAAGCTATGGTTTTTCCAGTAGTCATGTATGGATGTGAGAGTTGGGCCATAAAAAAAGCTGAGCGCTGAAGAATTGGTGCTTTTGAACTGTGGTGTTGGGAGAAGACTCTTGAGAGTCCCTTGAACTGCAAGGAGATCCAACCAGTCCATCCAAAAGGAAATCAGTCCTGAGTGTTCATTGGGAGGACTGATGTTCAAGCTGAACGTCCAATACTTTGACCACCTGATACGAAGAGCTGACTCATTTGAAAAGACCCTGATGCTGGGAAAGATTGAGGGCGGGAGGAGAAGGGGACGACAGAGGATGAGATGGTTGGATGGCATCACTGACTCAATGGGTAAAACTCCTGGAGTTGGTGATGGACAGGGAGGCCTGTCACGCTGTGGTCCACAGGGTTGCAAAGAGTTAGACATGACTGACATGAACTGAACTGAACTGACTGAGGCACAAAAATTTTTTTCAGGTTATAGGAATATTCCAAAGCTGAAATTTGATTATGAATTTTATACATTCACTGAAATTATTGGACAAAACTTATTTGGGTGAATTTTATGGTATAGAAATTGTATATCAATTAAGCTGGGTTATTTTTTAACAAAAAACAAAGCATGACTTTGCTGAGAGAGAAAATGTCTTTTTTAAAGCCCCAGACTTCCCTTTCTACATTAGAAAACTGGAGAAAAATGGAAATCATAACATAGAATTTATCATAAACTCCCAGGATTCTGGGAAGTCTCTGAGAAGTTTCCAACAGGATCAGGAAGAACAGTAAGTTTAACTGTTGCAGGGTCCCCAGAAGAGTCTGTGCTTCCTGCATCATAGGGCTGAGACATTAGAAGCCCCACCAAGGTTGAGGGCATCTCAACCTTGGATCAGATGCCTGATCCATGGCATCTCAAAGTTCCTTACTGAGCATGACCCTGGGTTTGGTATGGTTTGCAGAAATACAAGAGCAGCAATGGGGGAGGATAGTGCCAGAGGCAGCTTCACAATCACCCATATTGTCAGTGGCAACAAAGCAGCCAAGGATCCTCAGGGCCTTTGAGGCACACAGAAGATCACAGAGCACAGAACTGGAAACGGAGGCAGTGCAAGGTTTGCAGTCAAAGATACAAGACTGAGAGAGAACTCTGGAATGCATAGGCATCAGGTGAGCAAGGGACAACTCAGAAGAGAGCAGCCAGAACCTAGAGAATGGCATCAAGACCAGCTCTGATGGGGTACTGGAACTCTGAACTAGCTAAATGTTTAACCAAAGCTTTTATTTAAATAGCAAGTGGATGGATTGCCTTAACTTCACAGGCTTCTTCTGCCCTTAGCAGAACGAGGGGCTTTAGAACAAGCAGAGAGCAGTCAGTAAAAAAAACTCCTCTTTCTGACCATGGATGGACATTTGCAGGATGTGAAATGTTCCCAGTTAGCTGTTAACTCGAGCCTTGAGCCTCGTAGGCTGTGCTGCCAGGAAAAGAACATTTCATGTACCACAGTGGCCGACTCTGAGCATCACTGGGGTCTTCTAAAGTGGAGTCTGAGCAGACAGACAAGGTGCCCAGCAATAAATGGCTGGGGCACTAGCTTCTTGTCACTGAAATCTTCCCACTTTGAGCCTCAGGCAAACCCCCTAGCTGCAGGAGGCTCTGCCATGGTTTGCTTGGGCAACAAGCACACTGAATCACTAGATCCCAAGAGTGTTCTTTGGTTTATACCCCAGGTGTTTTAGATTCATTTACAGATCAATTAAGCCATTTGGAACTCTTTAAGTGACATTTTGAAGTGAGGTATCATTAAACAAAAACCAATTGGAAGCAGAGTCATTCCATTTCCTTGGATTGTCTGTATAAACGGCTATTGTGTTCCACATCCAGAGTGGGATTTGCCATTCGGCCGGCTAACACCATATTCAGGCCCAGTATCACTCACTCAAGAGCACAGCACATTATTTACAGCAATATGGTTGTTTGTTAGCAAAGCTTTCATGTGGGGGAAGGGAAGAGAAGATATTTGGATTCCTAATGTTTTTGGCTTGGGTTTTTTTTTTTTTTAATTGAGTAGGAGTGAGTTATTTAATGTTACTTGTAGGTAAATGAGAAAATACACTCCTTCCAGCAAATGATTGCTTGATTTTAATATCCCTGTAATCATTCTTAATTGTTAAACTGTCTTCTGAATTCAAAAGGCTGTCATGTGGAGGAGGAAGGACATTTGGTAACGTTGCTATGCAGGACAGAAACAGGACAAGCAGAACTGGCAACTGGCAGGCTGGGGCACAGGGTAAAGGTCCGATAATGTGGGTTGTTCAACAGCACATCAGGCTGCCCACCTGGAGATCTGGTAGGCTTGATGTCACTGCAAGCACTTCAGTTGTGGCCACAAGACCAGTTGTCAGCACATGATAGAGAAAAAAAGAGGATCTACTTCTCAGAATGGTAGCTGTGTTCCATGGGTTAGTTCAGGCAGTAAGAAACTGAAAACAGCTTTGATGACCTCAGTTTTTAGTTTTAGCAAGTCCAACATCCCTCTTCTTTTTTTTGATAATAGCATCCTATATGTCAAGTGGGACAGACTCCACTCCCAGGCTCCTGGTGTGGTCACGGGATCCAGCCCAGATAGCGAAAGAGCGTCATCACCCACATTACAGTGATTAACTCAAGATAACCATGTGACCCTGCAGTTCAGCAATGCTCAAACCTTGGACTTTTATTGGAAAAGAGAAACCCTATTTCTTTTGGACTTGTAGCTATTCAAGCCTAAAGTCATCTAGGGCTGTTCCAAGGAAAGGACTTCTGGAGCATGAACTGGAAGGTCAGTAGGGAGACCACATTCTCTAGAGGCCCATCTCCTGGTGACCTTCTTCAGGAGATGGTGTCTGCTCTTTTCTACTCTGGTGCTTTATCTACCATGTTATGGTGACTTTGCTACTTGGTCTCTGCTCCCACAGCTGCTGGGACTACAGACTGACTCATTGTAAACCTCCTATTCAAATTCCCCAAGAAAAAGAACCTGACTGCACCAGCTAGTCATCATCCATGTGATGCACCAGCCACCATGGAATGCTGTCTTTATGTCAGGCACTATTATGGACTGAATATTTGTGCCCCCATCTCCAAGTTCATATGCTGCAACTCTTAACCACCAAGGTGATGGTATTTGAAGGTGGAGCCTTTGGGAGGTAATTAGGTTCAGAGGAGTTCATGAGGGTGCCCATGATAGGATTACTGTCCTTATGTTAGGTAGTAAGATGATGCTAAAGCTGAAACTCCAGTACTTTGGCCACCTCATGCGAAGAGTTGACTCATTGGAAAAGACTCTGATGCTGGGAGGGATTGGAGGCAGGAGGAGAAGGGTACGACAGAGGATGAGATGGCTGGATGGCATCACTGACTCGATGGACGTGAGTCTGAGTGAACTCCGGGAGTTGGTGATGGACAGGGAGGCCTGGTGTGCTGCGATTCACGGGGTCACAAAGAGTCGGACACGACTGAGTGACTGATTTGATCTGATCTGATCTGAAGAATAATAAACAGGAGTCCAGAATGGTGGTGGCTAAAAGACAAGGAAGGGAAAAGCCCGCAAAAATAGAACAAAGGAAGGTCCGAGGGCCGGGGTGAGGACCTCAGGTAGAACAAACAGCACTCCTGGTTAGCCCAATCTACATAGGACAGGCCTAGGGGGGAGGAAAATACATTTAAAAAGAGGAGCCAAAGGGCCGGGGCTCCCCTCTCTTTTCTTTGCGTCTTTGGGTCAGCATGCACTCACACTTCGAGGATGTATTTTCCTGCTACTTTCTAAATAAAATTGAGCTGTAACACGGAGCTCTAACACTGATCTGTCTAAGAGCTATAACACTGTCTGTCCAAGACCTGAGAGCTATAACACAGTCTGAGAGCTATGACATACCGAGGGCTCTAACGTCCATCACTTCAAATTTCTGTTGAGACGAGACAAAACCAAGGAGAATACACTTGCCTGACACTTACAAGAGGAAGACACTAGAGCTTCAAACTTCTTTTTTTATGTAATATTGTAGATGCGGAAGCATTACAGCTTTAGGCTCCCTCCTTAGATAATTAGATAATTACCAATGTTCCTTCCAGTTTTAGGTTTCTACAATTCCTTTTTCCATTTTAATTCTCTTCTAGTTGTTCTGTTTGGGTTTTTGAAGAAAGTTGCCAAAGAGAAAATCTCATGCATTCTGCTCCTTCTGTCATCTACTACCCAATACCTGTCCCACTGAAGGCTTAGGCATCAGCTTTTAACGAGAGGAAGGAGATTCAAAAACAAAACCAAATCTGGAATAGCCAGGCTTGTCTAATATGACATGGCGATTCAGTCAGGTCCTAGCAGGAAAAGGATGTACTCCACAGGTCATCTGAGGAGAGTACTTCAAAGATTATTGACAAGATGTAAAGGGAGTGGCCCTCAAAGGGAGTATATCTGTAAACCATAGTGCTCCAGGCTTAGTAGCAGTTGAGTCTGTTACAACCCCTAGGGCGGAAGGGATGATTGAAAGGAATGGTTACCAGAATCTAGAAAAGAAGGGGGCTGAGTGACGGCTACCTGGCAGAATTTGTGACCCTTACTTAGGATAGAGAAATACAGCTGGCCCACAAGGAAGCTTAAGGAATAAATATCCCTTGCTCCCAATTTCCTGCCAACTGGCTGAACCCAGCTGGAAGCCAGTGGCCACAAGAGCATGAAGCAGCTTTTTTGGAGTACAAAGCAAAGTAGAAAAGAGTAGGGCATGGCTCTGGAGCAGTAAACACATGGAGGGGAAATGTATTTCAGCTACATTTTCCTTCAAGTAGGCAAAAATATCTCAACACATCATAGCCCACTGATGAGTCTTCACTGCCATAGGCCAATCCAGTCCTGACAGGCACTTCTGTTGGTGGAGCCAGTTTGCCCTGCCTGAGGGTACCATGAAGTGAGAATCTGCCCTCTCCACTAAGTGAACATTGACCCTGGACAGGGAGGGCAGTCTTGAGTGATCTGTTTAAAGTGGCTATAAAGGCTGGGTTCCTGATCCTTCAGGCAATTCCCAAGAGACAGTTGAATAGACTACTTCTCTTCCTTCAGTCAAATGCCTAATTTTAATCAAAATGTGGAGAAATATTACATTTGAAAAGTAGGAAGTGAAAAATATTATAGAAAATAAAGGTCAGGTTCCTGGGAGCATTGCTTTGCACTTAAGATTAAAATAGGAATACAACTGGGGCTGAACACATAATGCTTTCCATTTTTTTAAAATTAATCCCTTAACACCTAAAGACACAAAAAATTCACTGAAATTATTCAAACCCAACAGTCAAACTAAGGCTGCTTTTTGTCTGCCCTTTTCTAGGGAGAATCTAACATGGAAGAGAAGTCTCCCATCACTCTCCCATTTAAATATTTGCCAAACATCTACTACATGCTGAGCACTGTTCTAGGTGGTAGGAACAGAAGGAATATTCCGATAGAAACAAGATCCTTCTTTCCTTTAAGCAGTTTAAATTCTAACAAGATAGACATGAAAACAGCTAACCACAATACAGGACACAATGAATACATGCTAGACGATGCTCAGGTAATTTGGGGGCAGGGTGCCAAGAAGAGATTTCATTCTGACTGTGGGAAATCAGAGATGAAGGAGGTAATGCTAGATTTGGACTTTGAAAAATGAGCAGGATATCATTAGAGGACACTGCTAAGTCACGTCAGTCGTGTCCAACTCTGTGCGAACCCATAGACGGCAGCCCACCAGGCTCCCCCGTGCCTGGGATTCTCCAGGCAAGAACACTGGAGTGGGTTGCCATTTCCTTCTCCAATGCATGAAAGTGAAAACTGAAAGTGAAGTCGCTCAGTCGTGTCCAACTCTTAGTGACCCCATGGACTGCAGACCACCAGGCTCCTCCGTCCATGGGATTTTCCAGGCAAGAGTACTGGAGTGGGGTGCCATTGCCTTCTCTGGTTAGAGGACACAGGAGCCCACTATTAGATAAAATAACGGCACCTCAAGTCAAGGTCAAGTGCAAAGACATGGAAGCATGATGTAGTCCAGAGGGGGAAAGGCGGCACAGGTAGATGGGATGATGAAAAAGGATGTTAGCGGGAGATGGAGTGGGATAGAGGTTTGGGGTCAAATTATAAAGAATCTTAAATACCAGCTCACTTAGCTCTATTTATGAGGTAATAGGGACTCCTATAGTGCCATGTCTGGTCAGGATGAATGTTACATGTGTTTTTTGTGGTTTTATTTTGAGCATCACTGTCAATAGCTGCTGTATCTTACTGCCTTGTGTCTGTGCCCGATTTGTTTCTGTGATGGTAAAATCTATAGTGCATTCATACCTAATGTCCCACATTAAATCCCTTCAACCAATGATATTAATGGCTTCAAACTGTAAATAAAATTTGGCTCACAGCACCCTCATGGATAATGGAAATAGTTCAATACCAACCAGGCAAAGGAGCTAGAATGAAAGTGGTTTGCTGGAACAAAGTAAGCTATAAATAGTCATACTGGGGCAGATAGGCCACCGTTGCTAAAAGCCCTTCCAACTAATCGGCTGAATGTTCCATAATTCAATGTGCCATACAGAGAGGGGGCCCACACAGTCAACTCGGCAAGGGAAGGAGAGGGAGCCTACTAATTAATCTCCAAGTTCTGCCATTGTAACTCACAGCAGTTTCCTTTCTACCAGGGCAATTGGTATTAAAAATGAAAAGGAAAAAATCAGTCTGCTTCCTTTATAGGCTGTATTACTTAAGCCCAAAGGCCAAATCAGGAAATGCTACACATTTTGATGTTCCAGAAGACTGGAGGATAGAAAGAAGCTTGAGTGAAATCAGAATGACCATTGCAAAGTTACCTCTCTCACTGAGATGGAAAGGAAGCCAAAGGCCCAGTTCAGTTCTTAGCAATAATGCTTCATCTGCTTTAAGGCCATTAGGAAAACAGAGCCAACTGAAAGGTCACATTTTCAGCAGTGAGCCTTTGTAACTAAATATCAAATACTGGGATGCCCTTGTGAGGAGTCCACACTGAGACTTCATATAAGCCTGGAAAGAACAGCAAACAGTCCTTGATGAGAAATGGTTGAGCTCTGCAAACACTGATCTTGGCCTGAGCAATGGCCACTGAGCAGCTTTGAAGACAACTCTGGGGACCCTCTTTGCCTTAGCATGGGAGAGCAAATGGATGTCCAAATAACCATTCTCCACCACCCCCAGCAAAGCACACACGGGAGACAGAGCATTTAGCCAGGGATCTATATGGAGTGAATAGCCCCATCCCTGTAGTCCGTGACTAACCCTGAAGTGATAGCAGTGTGTCCAGTTCTGGGTTGACTAAGGTATGATCTTGCTACAAATAGGCAGCAGAGTAAGGTCTAATTGGGTTCAGAATATTCCAAATAAATTCTTCACAGAAACTACATTTAGTCCCTCCTTGTTTTTATTTGTAACATTTTATGTTTTTCAAAGTAGTAATGACAAATATTTGTCAAAACTCTTTATAAACAACTCTTGATACATAAAAACATTAAGTTTAACTGGCTGGACATGTAAATGTCCAGAAGCAGAGAAAAGGGGGAAATATATCTTCCCTTACTGAGGAAGCCCCAGTTTCCCCTTCCATCTCATTTACTGGGACTGCATCACAGGCCTCCACCCAAACTAATCACACAGCCAGGGACACAAGCTGCCATATTTGGCTTAGATCAGTGGTTCTCAAACTTGAGTGGTGTTTGAATCATCTAGAAGGCTTGTGGAAACCCATTGCTGGTCTCCTTCCCCAGAATTTCTGATTTAGTAGATTTGGAGTAGGCCCTAAGAACTTGCATTTAACTTTTAATTTTATTTTGGAGTACAGTTGATTAACAATATTGTATTAGTTTCAGTTGTACAACAAAGTGATCCAGTTATGTATATACATGCATCTATTCTTTTTCAAATTCATTTCTCAATTAAATTGTTACATAATATTGAGCAGAGTTCCCTGTGCTATACAGTAGGTCCTTGTTAGTTATCCATTTTACTTTTTCTTTATTTTTAATTGGAGGATAATTTCTTTACAATATGCATTGGTTCTGCCATTCAACAACATGAATCAGCAATAAGTATACATATATCCCCTAGAACTTGCATTTCTAACAAGTTCTCAGATCAATGTTGATGCTGCAGGTCCACACGTGGAGAAAAGAGCCTAGACAAATCAAGGTTCTTCCTTAAGCTTCTCCTTAAACATACTGCTGTTTGGAGGAAAAGGAACAAAATCAGGGTTCCCTTAGCAAGGAAAGAGAGGGTGTGCAGCTGTTAAATGGAAACCATCTTGAGCCTCCTAGGTTGGAAGCCACTAAAACCTAAACTTTTTTTTTTTTTCAGTTTATGATACTTTATTATAGCAGACTGAGCTTAGACAGCATATATATTTGCTTATACATATATTCACATATATATACATTTAGATCTCTGCTTATTTCTGTATCTCTCTGTATGTTGAAAAGGCTTCGCAGGTGGCTCAGTGGTAAAAAATCTGCCTACCAATGCAAGAGACACAGGGATGTGTGTTTGATCCCTGAGATGGGAAGATTCCCCGGAGTAGGAAATGGCAACCCACTCCAGCATTCCTGCCTGGAAACTCCATGGATAGAGGAGCCTGGCAGGCTATAGTCCATGGGGTCGCAAAGAGGTAGAAGCGACTGATCACACACATACACACACACAGATGCTATATGTTGAAAACCATGACTGCACATCAACACTTCTGAACCCAGTCCAAAACCTAAACTTTTTCACGAAGAGCCAGTGGTTGAGGTTGAGTCTGGCTTCTTGCTCTCCTGATTAGTAACACCCAACTTGGCTGCTCCCAACAGGCTCAAGGCTAGAACTTAGGCATAGCTGACTGATGCCAAAGATGGCCAATGGCCCATCAGCACAAGATGCAGCCCAGAGGACCCCATGGGAAGTAACACATTTAATGATGCACAGCTACAAGTAGCACCAGCTCTGCATCTCATTCTGGTTTAATGTCTTGGGGGAACAACTTTCATTTTCTAAGATAATGTCACAAAAAAACAAAACAGTCAATTGATGATCTTGAAACTCTTTAAACTGAAATAAGACAGATTCTACAAATATAAGCCTGGCACGGCAACCTGCATTCTATGTGCCTTCTCTGTATATACAATAATACCCAAGTAGTTAATTATGGCTATGCTGTGATCTGGGCCAAATACTATGCTCCATTGGTGCTCTGAGAACACAAACCATTCAATAATCTGTTAATTTGGTCTTTTCTTGACTGTTCCTCACAAGATAAGCTTTGCTCCCTGCACAATTTTGATTCTCATTAGTCTAGGGTTTACACTGTTTTAAGAAGGATTGTCATTTAACCAAATTCAAACATGGAGTCACTGGTGGGTGCTCTTTCTTGTTCAGAAAACCTAGTAGACAGGACAAGAAAGATTACAAAACAATGTGTGTTGGGAAACTGTTGAGCCTCTTCTGCCATAAATTCCCATCCAAGCTCCCACACTAAGACAGGAGTCTCCCCTGAGTACTCTTGGGATTATAAGGGAAAGCTCTACAAGCAATGCATCGTGGGCACTTAGCTTTTCACAGGCACCTTATCACCAGGGCCCTGGGTATTTTCCCCATATATTTGAAGTGAGCCAAGAGGCACTTCTAATCTATTTGCCAATTCTGGAGGATGGTTGTTTTAAAGACAGCCTCAGCAAAATACTGAAGAAAGAGAAAATATATTGTATACTACACTAACACTGTCTTTCAACCAAAGGATATCAGCTTCTTGAACAGAGTGCTGTCAAAGACAAATCCATTAGCTGTACCTTTCTCATGTAGATTTAATAAAATTTGAAATATCAAAAGAATAAACAATGAAAGAATAAAAGTTGGCTTATCAACTGTACACATTATTGCTCTACTTCCTGCCCAGCAAGAAAACAGGAAAAAAAATATACTGATGAGAGGTAAAAGAAAAGACACCACTTTCAGTCCAGTGATTTAGTTTTGGTATGAATAACATTAAGCATTATGCCAGTGGACAGATCCACATCATATCGTTCTCTGCCTGGGCACATGACTCCAGCATAGATGATGCTGAGACAAGACCCCAGGCAAGCTCAATGATGCTCTCCATTAGAGGGAGCCTGGTGCTTCTCATCTGTCATGCTCAGCATGTAAGACCTGTCCATTTCCTGGGAGTCATCAGAGCCCCCCCAAAAAGACTCAACTCACTAGCAATGTGGAAACTAGAATTGTCACTGGAGGAGACCAGGGAAGACATACTTGGACAGTCAAGATCAAAAGTCACACTTCCTTCCAAAGAAGGCTAGGTGAAAAATATAAGTTCTTGGTCTCCAATGCAGATTTGACTAACAAGGATTTTGACAGACTCTCAGCAGGGTTTTTTATCTACAATATAATTAGATCTGCCAAACTTTATAAATCTTTACAGACAGGTTTGAAATATAGTTAGAAGCCTAAATTTTAATTTCATCAGGTATCTACTCTCCAGGAGCACATCTATGGAAATTTTAGGCTCCTTCTTGATGTTTAACTATACATTTAAATTTTAAAACACAGACTAGATATTTTTTATCAGTATAAATCCACCCACCAAGTGGGTGGGAATTCTCTACTGCATCATCCTCTGAGGCCACCCACTAACAGAAAAGGCTACCCCTCCCAGGCCCAGAACCAGGAATGTGTCAAGATGGGCAAAAGCAATCAGCTCTCCTGCAAATGCTGACAGCTACTCTATCCAGGGGCAAACACGTTTCTATAATTCTGCCAATATGATAATATATACCCAAATATTCAATGCAATTGCTGTACTTTTAGAAAAGACTTCGTTCCTTCCTTCCTTTCTTCCCTCCACTGCCTTCCTTCCATGCCTCCTACCTTCCTCCCTCTTCCAAGGCACATAAGGGTACAGCAGAACATATCACAACCTTAATTCAGATACGACAAATCATAAATTCAAATTAGAGGGCTTGCCACCACCCTGCCCACTCCCTTCTATGAACTTTATCATTTTATAGCACCTAAATTTGACCACTTATAGCTGGAAGGAAGAAATTACCAACATAAACAAATACAATCAGAGAAAATATTCAAACATGTATCACATTTCATTAAGAATAGCTTATTCAGATACCATAAGGAAAAGGCTGAGTAATATTTATTTCGAGCAACCCCATTTTAGAGCAGACAACTGTTCCTTTGTGTACACCTGTCCAAGTAGGAGGTTTGAGCTTAAGGAGTGGGACCGGGTTTGAAATGAGTGACAAGCCTCAGCTCTGAGCACGTCAGAAGCCTGAATGATGCTGACGGAGTTCGAACAAGGCAGTGGGCATAAGTGGGTTCTGAAAAGAGAGCTCAGAACCAGGTAGACTCCAGCCGAGAGTCAGCCACTGTACCAACAAAAAAAGAGTACAGAATGCCAGGAAACCAAACAGGTCACACCAAGAGAGAACAGAGAAAGGTGAGCCAGAAAACAGGGAGGCATAGACAGGGTCCAGAGTGGCCTCCACAGTCTGTATGGATTATGTTGTTTTTCCCCCAAGGCTGCTCCCACCTGTCTGTTTCGAGAGCAGAAGTTCTACCAGTTTAACATCTCTAATTTACCAATGGACTGCACCTTGTGGACCCTATGACTCTTAGAATTAATTAAATTTCCCATTTTCTTCTGGTCACCAAGAAGCTTAAAGCTTAGTTTGTTGCCCGCTTGCAAGTACAGATAACTTTTTGTCATACGTTTCTCTGTACTAACTTTAGCCCTGATATTACTCTGGTGTTAACATGACTATCCTTTCACCTCACCCAGAATCTTTCATATATTTCTGCTAATTACCTTAAATATTAGCAATAAGGACCATTAGGCAATTAAGCATACTTCCTCTTATATGAGTGATCTGTATAGCAAGACTTTGGCTTCAGTCCATTCTTTGAAGCTCAGAACACATTTTATCATAGAAATTACTTAGAAAGCCTATCTCACACAAGCCTATTTAAACTTATGCTGTAAGCATACTCAAGCATTCTCTTTGTTGGCTGTGTTTCCAAGCATCAGTTTTTCACCTGGTGCATACTAAGTTATTTATTAGTAATCCAAACTCTTCAATGAGCTGGATATCTAATTTGAGATTCTATTTTTCATAAAGATCCCTTTCTGGATACCTTCCAACTTCTAAGTTATGCATC
Organism: Bos indicus x Bos taurus; assembly: GCF_003369695.1. Taxonomy (NCBI): domain Eukaryota; kingdom Metazoa; phylum Chordata; class Mammalia; order Artiodactyla; family Bovidae; genus Bos; species Bos indicus x Bos taurus. The sequence continues at coordinate 110,876,383 of NC_040076.1, forward strand.
AAAGAATGATGTGAGATAAAGTAGACTCAAGAAAAAACTGTGCAGGTTAAAGAAAACATTAAAATAAACAGAACTCCCTTATACATTCACAAAACCACTTTTATCAATTACTAGCAAGATAACTAGTCCTTAATGGAACATTCTAGTTAAGTTACAGAGGCACTGTCTTGAATATGGTTCAGGTATTGAGAGAGGTCTGACTGTGACATTTGTCACCCATTCGTCCTCAGAGTGTTTTGGCTAACTAGCTGACAGGGCAGAAATTCTCTTCTTATATCATACCCTGACGCCACCCATTCATGGGAGAGAGTCCTCCTCCAGGTACAGACCCAAGAATGTGTCCAGATAGTCGAAACCATCAACTCTCCTGGGAATGCTGACAGCTACTTTATTCAGGGGTGAAAAAGACAACGGCTTCTCACCGATGGGTAAGCACCCTTCAACCACATGCCAAATCACACACTTGGGAATACTTTGCAGAGTGGGTGCATGAAAACTTTGTTGAATTAATAAATGATATTAGCTGGAACTACAGGATCTGGGAACAAAGGACAATAGGAGGAGGAGGAAAAGAAAGAGGAGAAGAAAAATAATGAAATTATTTTCCTGAACAAAAGCTGGCTTTGGACAAATTATAGGATTTGAGACAAAAACTGATTTGGATCATGATTTCAGCACTTGTAAACTCTTTAAACTTGCTTTCCTTCCTGTTAAAAAGGCGAGTTATCCCTGATGCTATCTAGGGCCAACCACTCCCTGGTACACAAATCCTTCCATTCCTTCCTTCTCAAAGTTTTTGATCTTGCCTCTCTCCTAAAATTGTCTGTTTCTTCCTCCAAACCCAATTGCTCCTGATACCATTCACAGATGCTATAAAAACTCCAACTAAAAAAAAAAAGATCTCCCTGACCCAAAATCCCTCCAGCCACCATGCTATTCACTCACACACAATAGAAATCCTCTAAAATGTACTAATTGCTTGGATCAAATCTTCCTCTGGCTGCCTAAATATAGCTTTTGTCAAGGCCATGGGTTTCATCTTACTAAATCCAGTGGTCAGTTTTCAGCTTACCTTGCTGAAGCTAATTCCAACAAAGGTGTGTGCTCCCCATTCCACAGCATGGAGCTGTGATGAGAGATGCCTGATGAACTAGAAATTACCTTTCTAAGCAACTCTTACCAGCCCCACAGCCATGTGTGGCCATTAAACTAGTTTTTGACGATGGACAGAGATTAGATCATAAAAGATCTTACAGAGCATGGTAAAGAGTTTGGATTTTATTCTGCAGTTGGTAGGCAATCATTGGATTGTTTTAAGCAAGGCCTTCCTTCTCCTTGAACCTGAAAAGCTCATTCCTGGGAGAGTCCTCAGTGTTTACTTTTATTTATTCCCTCTTGCCATTGATCTTTGCATAGCCAGCTACTTCTAACCTTTACAGGTCTCTGGTCAAAGCCATCCCCACTAACTTACCTATTCAAAAAGAGGGTGCCTTACACCCTCCTCACTCTAACATATGTTTCCCCATAGCACTTATCATTGCTGACATTACACATTCCATTCGCTTATTCTCAGACTTCAAAGTACATCAGAATCATCTGGGCATTTGCTAAAAATACATATTTATGTCCCAAATCCCCAGAAATTGGGAGATTTGAAAGGTGCCCAGCAATCTGCATGTAACCAGATGACTCTGAGCCACAGATAGGCACCTCAGATAGGTACATGGACTCCTGGTCCAGTCAAAGAAGTACTGCCCTCCATACTTGGCCCCTGGCATGAAAATGATACATTTTCAAAGAGAATGAATTTCTGCTAAGGGAGAACTTTTATTATATGGGACTATACCTGGCTTAACTAGAAGAAAAGAACCATCTGGCTGGGCAGCTGGTTTCTCCAGAACATTTCTGAATTATTCCAACTGCACAAGCCCTGTTCCTAAAGCCCTAAAGTCATTGTATAACTTTGAGTATATTACTTTACCCCTGCGGCCCTCCACTGTCACTTCTATAAAATAAGATTATATTGAACTAGGTGTTATCTTTGATCCTCTCAACCCCAGGAGTCTTAAACCACAGGTACTCATTTTACAGTGCGTATACCCTTAAACAATAATCTGCAATAAGAGATCAACACTGAGCAACAGAGAGGTTTGTTACAAAGGGGAAATGTCATTATAGACCCCCAGAACTATACAACAACTTCCCATGGCACTAAATAGCTAGTTGAAGTACTTTTGTTAGCTGAGTCTTGCACAACTGCTAAGGAGTTCTGAACATTTGATCATAAACATTTCTGTGCGGAAATGCTAAGAACCAGGACAGGCACAACTGCACCAAAAAGGATAAAGAAGGGAGCCCCTCCCCAAGCAAGAAAATAATTAAAATAGAGATGCTACATTGCAATTAGTAAACTCCACAAACTCTAACTGCAAGACACAGAGGATTAGAGTGTTATTATTCCATTGATTACAACCTGTCAAATAGTACAATTTTGTTAAGGCATTCAAGAGAGAGACATGAAGAGGGGAAAAAAGAGTTTCCCCAAGATGACAGCATCAAGACAATATGGATAAGGGATGTAAAAGAACTGAGAAATGGCAGTAATGACCAAATTACTTGCTGGGCCAAGTACTGAGCTGGGCATCGAAGATACAAAGATGGTTAGAAAATAGCGTGTGTCCTCAAGGCACTGAAAGCACAAGCAGACAATAGCAATATAGTTCAGCAGGGACACAGAGGAGGCTGTGCTCCACTCTGCTGGGGAAGGGCCAGAGGAGGCTTCCCGCAGGAGATGATGCTTGAACTCAGACTTGAAGGATGAATAAGGAGTTTGCCTAGAGGTAGAAGGAAAAAATGCCTACCTGGTACAGAAATAATACAGGAAGATACTAACTGTGTTATTGTGTTAGTACTTTTCTTTTTGCCATAGAATTCAGCCTGAATATGAATCAGCTTTGTGAGTTAACTTTGACCAGTAGAATGCCACAGAAGTGACAGTGTGTCAGCTCCAAGCCTAGCTCTCATGAGGCTTTGCACACTTTCATCACCAACTCAGACCCTTGCAATCACCATGTGAACAAGCCTGAGCTAACTTTCAGGAAGATGAGCAGCCACATGGAAGAGAGCTCTCCTAGATCAGCCAGCCCCAGCCAGTCTGCCAACTAACCACAGATGCATGTCCAAGTGAAGCCAAGATCTTGAATACAAGATCGCTAGTTTTTCTCCTGGTCAGCCATAGACTCATGAACAATAATAAATGATTGTTGTTTAAAGCTAGTGAATTCTGAAATGGTTTCTCATGCATCTGTAGTTAATTGAAAAAGCTCCTTGCAACTTGAGTTTACAATTTCATTAGACAAGGCTAAGAAAAAGAATAATAATATGAGTCCTAACAATGCATTGGAGAAGGAAATGGCAACCCACTCCAGTGTTCTTGCCTAGAGAATCCTAGGGACGGCAGAGCCTGGTGGGCTGCCATCTATGGGGTAGCACAGAGTCGGACATGACTGAAGCGACTTAGCAGCAGCAGCAACAGTGTAGTAATCAGTCTCTTGGAGTTTCCATTAATTCTTTTAAACTATCATGGTTTCAAGTCCTTCAATAAGGCAATGCTCATCCCCTAGATCAGCATCACAGACAAGCTGAAACAAAAGACTATAGGGTAGAAAGGAAAAATCTTTTCTTGTTATCATTCTGTTAACCAATGCCCACCATGTTCCTCACCTCCCCTGCTTGTTTCTGATCAAACTCAGTAAATGAAACCACAGAAGCAACCTCCTAGAAGAGATCTAAAATAGGAAAAGTACAATAGTATTCCCTTTTCTTACCAAATACTTTCAGATGCCATATACAAAAATAATTAAACATAAAATGTTGGGTTTCTTTTACTGCCTATGTTAACTTTTAGTTTAGAAGTTGCCTGGTTTTGATGGTCTCAAGTAGACTCAACTCCTACTTCCTGACTTTGAGTATTAGTACACACTGGAAGTTTTCCATGATTATATCAAATTGAGTCCAAGTGGCCCGCTGAGACAATTTAATCATCTGAGTGCCCAACTACGAAGAGTGACTTTAGGGGATTCCGGTAGAACTACATGTCCAAGGATAAATCCCCAACACCTCTCTGTTCCTACATCCTCTGCATTCTTTCTCCATGCAAAAATCAGAAAATATTTTTTTCCCTCTAGAAGAAAACATGAAATTAAAAAATTACTATAAGCTCCTTCTTATCCAAGCTTAATTAATATAACTCATCATATGATTCAGCATGGACAAGAAACCTACCCCAGAGAAAATACATCACGATCCTAAAAAGTCTGTTTATTCAGTTTTGGGTTACAAAAATTTTCTCTGAGTAGATGAAAAATGGCAGTATATGTACAACCCAGTAAGCTAAACAAAGAGCTTTGTTAGCTGACATGTCAGTCTATGGGCAAGGTTGTAAAGAAGATAAAATTTGTTCACAATTTCAGAATACTCCATTGCTTTCTGTCATTCAGTTCAGTTCAGGTCAGTTCAGTCCCTCAGTCATGTCAGACTCTTTGCAACCCCATGGACTGCAGCATGCCACGCCTCCCTGTCCATCACCAACTCCAGGAGTTTACTCAAACTCATATCCATTGAGTTGTTGATGCCATCCAACCATCTCATCCTCAGGTGTCCCCTTCTCCTCCTGCCTTCAATCTTTCCCAGCATAAGGATCTTTTCCAGTAAGTCAATTCTGTGCATCAGGTGGCCAAAGTATTGGAGTTTCAGCTTAGCACCAGTTCTTCCAATGAATATTCAGGACTGATTTCCTTCAGGATGGACTGATTGGATCTCCTTGCAGTCCAAGGGACTCTCAAGAGTCTTCTCCAACACCACAGTTCAAAAATATCAATTCTTTGGAGCTCAGCTTTCTTTATAGTCCAATTCTCACATCCATACATGACTACTGGAAAAACCATACCCTTGACTAGAAGGACCTTTGTTGGCAAAGTAATGTCTCTGCTTTTTAACATGCTGTCTAGGTTGGTCATAACTTTTCTTCCAAGGAGTAAGCGTCTTTTTATTTCATGCCTGCAGTCACCACCTGCAGTGATTTTGGAGCCCAGGAAAATAAAGTCTGACACTGTTTCCACTGTTTCCCCATCTATTTGCCATGAAGTGATGGGACCAGATGCCATGATCTTAATTTTCTGAATGTTGAGCTTTAAGCCAACTTTTTCACTCTCCTCTTTCACTTTCATCAAGAGGCTCTTTAGTTCTTCTTCATTTTCTGCCATAAGGGTGGTGTCATATGCATATCTGAGGTTATTGATATGTCTTCCAAAAAATCTTCATTCCAGCTTGTGCTTCATCCAGCCCAGCGTTTCTCATGATGTACTCTGCATATAAGTTAAATAAGCAGGGTGACAATATACAGCCTTGATGTACTCCTTTTCCTATTTGGAACCAGTCTGTTGTTCCATGTCCAGTTCTAACTGTTGCTTCCTGACCTGCATACAGATTTCTCAAGAGGCAGGTCAGGTGGTCTGGTATTCCCATCTCTTGAAGAATTTTCCACAGTTTATTGTGATCCACACAGTCAAAGTCTTTGGCATAGTCAATAAAGCAGAAATGGAAGTTTTTCTGGAATTCTCTTGCTGTTTCGATGATCCAGCAGATGATGGCAATTGGATCTCTGGTTCCTCTGCCTTTTCTAAAACCAGCTTGAACATCTGGAAGTTCATGGTTCATGTACTGTTGAAGCCTGGCTTGGAGAATTTTGAGCATTATTTTGCTATCATGTGAGATGAGTGCAATTGTGCAGTAGTTTGAGCATTCTTTGGCATTGCCTTTCTTAGGGATCAGAATGAAAACTGACCTTTTCCAGTCCTGTGGCCACTTCTGAGTTTTCCAAATTTGCTGGCATATGGAATGCAGCACTTTCACAGCATCATTTTTCAGGATTTGGAATAGCTCAACTGGAATTCCATCACCTCCACTAGCTTTGTTCGTAGTGATACTTCCTAAGGCCCACTTACTTCACATTCCAAGATGTCTGGCTCTAGGTGAGTGATCACACAATCATGATTATCTGGGTCGTGGAAGATCTTTTTTGTACAGTTCTTCTGTGTATTCTTGCCACCTCTTCTTAATATCTTCTGCTTCTGTTAGGTCCCTACCATTTCTGTCCTTTATCGAGCCCATCTTTGCATGAAATGTTCCCTTGGTATCTCTAATTTTCTTGAAGAGATCTCTAATCTTTCCCATTCTATTGTTTTCCTCTATTTCTTTGCATTGATCACTGAGGAAGGCATTCTTATCTCTTCTTGCTATTCTTTGGAACTCTACATTCAAATGGGTATATATTTCCTTTTTTCCTTTGCTTTTGGCTTCTCTTCTTTTCACAGCTATTTGTGAGGCCTCCTCAGACAGCCATTTTGCTTTTTTGCATTTCTTTTTCTTGGGGATGATCTTGCTCCCTGTCTCCTGTACAATGTCATGAACCTCTGTTCATAGTTCACCAGGCACTCTGTCTATCAGATCTAGTCCCTTAAATCTATTTCTCACTTCCACTGTATAATTTTGTTAGGGATTTGATTTAGGTCATACCTGAATGGTCTAGTGGTTTTCCCTACTTTCTTCAATTTAAGTCTGAATTTTGCAATAAGGAGTTTTTGATCTGGGCCACAGTCAGCTCCTTGTCTTGTTTTTGCTGACTGTATAGGGCTTCTCCATCTTTGGCTGCAAAGAATATAATCAATCTGATTTCAGCGTTGACCATCTGGTGATGTACATGTGTAGAGTCTTCTCTTGTGTTGTTGGAAGAGGGTGTTTGCTGTGACCAGTGCATTTTCTTGGCAGAATTCTGTTAGCCTTTGCCCTGCTTTATTCTGTACTCCAAGGCCAAATCTGCCTGTTACTCCAGGTGTTTCTTGACTTCCTACTTTTGCATTCCAGTCCCCTATAATGAAAAGGACATCTTTTTTGGGTGTTAGTTCTAGAAGGTCTTGTAGGTCTTCATTGAACCATTTCACTTCAGCTTCCTCAGCATTACTGATCGGGACATAGACTTGGATTACCGTGATATTGAATGGTTTGCCTTAGAAATGAACAGAGATCATTCTGTCGTTTTTGAGATTGCATCCAAGTACTGCATTTCAGACTCTTTTGTTGACCATGATGGCCACTCCATTTCTTCTGAGGGATTCCTGCCTGCAGTAGTAGATATAATGGTCATCTGAGTTAAATTCACCCATTCCAGTCCATTTCAGTTTGCTGATTCCTAGAATGTCGACATTCACTCTTGCCATCTCCTGTTTGACCACTTCCAATTTGCCTTGATTCATGGACCTGACATTCCAGGTTCCTATGCAATATTGCTCTTTATAGCATCAGACCTTGCTTCTATCACCAGTCACAGCCACAGCTGGGTATTGTTTTTGCTTTGGCTCCATCCCTTCATTCTTTCTGGAGTTATTTCTCCACTGATCTCCAGTAGCATATTGGGCACCTACTGACCTGGGGAGTTTCTCTTTCAGTATCCTATCATTTTGCCTTTTCATACTGTTCATGGGGTTCTCAAGGCAAGAATACTGAAGTGGTTTGCCATTCCCTTCTCCAGTGGACCACATTCTGTCAAATCTCTCCACCATGACCCACCCGTCTTGGGTTGCCCCACGGGTATGGCTTAGTTTCATTGAGTTAGACAAGGCTGTGGTCCTAGTGTGATTAGATTGACTAGTTTTCTGTGAGTATGGTTTCAGTGTGTTTGCCCTCTGATGCCCTCTTGCAACACCTACCGTCTTACTTGGGTTTCTCTTACCTTGGGCGTGGGGTATCTCTTCATGGCTGCTCCAGCAAAGCGCAGCCATTGCTTCTTACCTTGGACGAGGGGTATCTCCTCACCACCACCCTTCCTGATCTTCAATGTGGGATAGCTCCTCTAGGCCCTCCTGCACCCGCGCAATATGGCACATGGAACACAGCATCTTATTTTGTTCCTTCTAAAACCCCACTGAACGATAGTCAGGAGGGTTTTTTCCCTCAAAAAAAATATATATAAAACACATATTATAAAATTGCATAGAACTAAACACATACACTGCTGCAGTCCATGGGGTCCATGGGGTTGCAGAGTCGGACACGGCTGAGCGATTGAACTGAACTAACGGAAACACACACACAAGGAGGACATGGCAACCCACTCCAGTATTCCTGCCTGGAGAATCTTAATAGACAGAGGAGCCTGGTGGGCGACAGTCCATGGGGTCACAAAGAGTCGGACACGACTGAGCGACTAAGCACAGCACACTGCACAGGAAACACACACACACACACACACACACACACACACAAGTACATGTAAAACTGATGAAATCCGAATAAGATCAGTGGATTATGTCAGTTTCCTGATTCTGATATTATATTAGGCAAGATATTTTAATTAGGAAAGCTCAGTGAAGGATATATGGAATTTCTCAGAAGTCTTCTTTTATTTCTCAAATTGACATATAATTTGATGTACAACATTGAATTATTTTTTATAATTACACATAAATCTAGAATTATCTCAAAATAATAAATCTAATCAAAAAAATAAACCTGCAAAATTAGGAAGAAAAAGAATGGGTAACATCAGTAAAATTTTGGAAGCAATCAAGTAGATAAATATGAGATAACTGTCTCTGCTGACTCCAGAAACCAATTCCAAGACAGCAGTAGGAAAGTTGAGAAGCAACCTTATTTAACCACAGAATCTTCAGAAGGTTTGGGAACTGGTAACAAAAAGCCCCCTGGTAATGCAGCCCCTTGAAGAGGGAGTGAAGGCTAATGAAAGCAGGATCTGATAGACTTTTGTAGAAGCAGTTAGGTCCCTAGAACCCCTCCCTCTTCGCTGCCCCCCTTCCCCATTCTTCCTCCTACACACTGCCAGAGACTGTTCTGGGGTGAGTAAGGCAAAAAACCTCTGTACTGGGGACTCTGGTAGCAGACGAGTGAGGTAAACAGAGAAGCAAAGTCAATGAATGGATACGACCAATGAAAACCCCTCTACCATTTTTACCTTCTTGACTCCTTGACCCTTGACAGCCAAGAATTTACTCTCCAGGCTGGAAACTAAAAGAATAATTTGAGTGGAATCTGACTAGCCCAAGAGAAAACACATGGAGATATTGAATATAGAAGTATACTAATCAAGATTCAGTCCGGAAATCAGAGCCACTGTAAGTATTAAGGGACCAAGGATTTTTTTCTTAGGAATTAGAGTTTGCACAAATATGGGAGGAGCTGGGAAAATGGAAGTCTGGAGGAGGGGAATCAGAAGATCAGGGAAATGACTACCGGCTGTGGTAGAATAAAATAGTAATTACCAAAGACATCCACAGCCTACCCCCCGCCCCTGCCCCAGAACATGTTCCCTTACATGGCAATAGAAACTTTGTAGGTGTGATTAATCTAGGGATTCTGAGTTGGGAGATTATCCTGGATTATCCAGATGGGCCCAGTATTATCACAGAAATACTTATAAGGGGGAGGCAGGAGGATCAAAATGAGAAAAAGGAGATTTGAAGACAGACCACAAGTTGTAGTGATGGGTTTTGAAGATGAAGGAGTCAGGAGCCAAGAAATGTATTAATAGTTGGCCTCTAGAAGCTGAAAAAGGCAAGGAAATGGATTTCTCCCCTGAAGCCTTCAGAAGAAACACCTTAATTTTAGAATTCTGACTCTAGAATTATAAATTTTTTTGTTTTAAACCAGTATTTTTGATATAATTTGTTACAGCAGACACAAATACACTCACAACATCTTGAAGCAAGGGTATAGATGAAACTTATAGGAAATTTTGAGAAAAAGTACATGTTTGATCATCCAAGTGGAATGGTGCGTGTATGACCCATGGCAGGTCTGTAGAAGCTATGGCCTCTATGAGCACTGTGGTCAAGTGCTTGATGAATTGAGGTTACTCTCAGTTAGCAGGTTCAGTAGGCAAGAGGCGAGACTGGAGACATTGCATTATACCTATACGTCATTGTCTCTGATCACTGCGACATCTGAGAGTAACAGCTCCTACTTCATCTCCACTTTCCCAATCTTACAAAAGTTTGCCTCTTTGCTCAAGCTAATCACACAGGAAAAGGGGATCCAGAAAAGGTAATTTCCAATCTTAAATAGGAGCAGTAATGCCAACATGACAAAATACAGTCAAGCTCTGAGATTTCCCTAAAAAGGGTTCAGATAGCTCAACCCTCAGCAAAGCTCAAAGTCAACAAGCCCCACCCCTATGCTCAGAGCTCTCAATCACAATTTTAGTTTCTCACTTTCCTGGTGGCTCAGATGGTAAAGAATCTGCCTACAATCCACGGTTTGAATATTCCCTGGAGAAGTGAATGGCAACCCACTACAGTATTCTTGCCTGGAGAATTCCATGGACAGAGGAGTCTGGTGGGCTACAGTCCATAGGGTTCCAAAGAATCGGACATGACTGAGCAGCTAAAAATTTTGCTTTCTTTTTATATATAAGCAAACAATCTAAGATTATCAAACTGGGTAATGACAGAATGATCTCTGTCCATTTCCAAGGGAAACAATTCATTATCACAGTAATCTAAGTCTATACACCAACCAGTAATGCTGAAGAAGCTGAAGTTGAATGGTTCCATGAAGACCTATAAGACCTTCTAGAACTAACAGCAAAAAAAGATATCCTTTTCATCATACAGGACTGGAATGCAAAAGTAAGAAGTCAAGAGATACCTGGAGCAAAGGCAAATTTGGCCTTAGAGTACAAAATGAAGCAGGGTAAAGACAGAGTTTTCTGAAGAGAATGCACTGGTCAAAACAAATACCCTCTTCCAACAACACAAGAGAAGACTCTACACATGGATATCACCAGATGCTCAATACCGAAATCAGATTGATTATATTCTTTGCAGCCAAAGATGGAGAAGCTCTATACAGTCAGCAAAAATAAGACTGGGAGCTGACTGTGGCCCAGATCAAAAACTCCTTATTGCAAAATTCAGAATTAAATTGAAGAAAGTAGGGGAAACCACTAGACCATTCAGGTACGACCTAAATCAAATCCCTTATGATTGATTATACTGTGTAAGTGACAAATAGATTCAAGATATTAGATCTGATAGAATGCCTGAAGAACTATGGACAGAGGTTTGTGACATTGCACAGGAGGCAGTGATCAAGACCATCCCCAAGAAAAAGAAATACAAAAAAGCAAAATGGCTGTCTGAGGAGGGCTTACAAATAGTTGTGAAAAGAAGAGAAGCGAAAACCAAAGGAGAAAAGGAAAGATATAAGCATCTGAACGCAGAGTTCCAAAGAATAGCAAGAAGAGATACAAAAGCCTTCCTCAGCGATCAATGCAAAGAAATAGAGGAAAACAATAGAATGGGAAAGACTAGAGATCTCTTCAAGAAAATTAAAGATATTAAGGGAATATTTCATGCAAAGATGGGCTCAATAAAGGACAGAAATGGTAGGGACTTAACAGAAGCAGAACATATTAAGAAGAGGTGGCAAGAACACACAGAAGAACTGTACAAAAAAAGATCTTCATGACCCAGATAATCACGATGGTGTGATCATTCACCTAGAGCCAGACATCCTGGATGTGAAGTCAAGTGGGCCTTAGGAAACATCACTACGAACAAAGCTAGTGGAGGTGATGGAATTCCAGTTGAGCTATTTCAGATCCTGAAAGATAATGCTGTGAAAGTGCTGCACTCAATATGCCAGCAAATTTGGAAAACTCAGCAGTGGCCACAGGACTGGAAAAGGTCAGTTTTCATTCCAACCCCAAAGAAAGGCAATGCCAAACAATATTCAAACTACCACACAATTGCACTCATCTCACATGCTAGCAAAGTAATGCTCAAAATTCTCCAAGCCAGGGTTCAACAGTACATGAACCATGAACTTCCAGATGTTCAAGCTGGATTTAGTAAAGGCTGAGGAGCCAGAGATCAAATTGCCGATATCCGCTGGATCACAGAAGAAGCAAGAGAGATCCAGAAAAACATCTACTCTGCTTTATTGAAAATGCTAAAGCCTTCCACAACAAACTGTGGAAACTTCTTCAAGAGATGAGAATATCAGACCATGTTAACTGCCTCCTGAGAAACCTGTATGCAGGTCAAGACACAAGAGTTAAAACTGGACATGGAACAACAGACTGGTTCCATATTGAGGAAGGAGTACATCAAGGCTGTATATTGTCACCCTGCTTATTTAACTTATATGCAGAGTACATCAAGAGAAATGCCAGGCTGGATGAAGCACAAGCTGGAATCAAGATTGTAGGGAGAAATATCAATAACCTCAGATATGCAGATGACACCACCCTTACGGCACAAAGCGAAGAAGAACCAAAGAGCCTCTTGATGAAAGTGAAAGAAGAGAGTGAAAAAGTTGACTTAAAACTCAACATTCAAAAAACGAAGATCATGGCATTTGGTTGCATCACTTAATTGCAAATGGATGGGGAAACAATGGAAACAGTGACAGACTTTACTTTTTGGGGGCTCCAAAATCACTGCAGATGGTGACTGCAGCCATGAAATTAAGACGCTTGCTCCTTGGAAGAAAAGCTGTGACCAACCTAGACAGAATATTAAAAAACAGATTTTACTTTGCCAACAAAGGTCCGTCTAATCAAAGCTATGGTTTTTCCAGTAGTCACGTAAGGATGTGAGAATTGGACTATAAAGAAAGCTGAGAATCAAAGAATTGATACTTTTGAACTCTGGTGTTGGAGAAGACTCTTGATAGTCCCTTGGACTGCAAGGGGATCTAATTAGTCAATTCTCAAGGAACTCAGTCCTGAATATTCATTGGAAGGACTGATGCTGAAGCTGGAACTCCAATACCTTGGCCACCTGATTCAAAGAACTGATTCATTGGAAAAGACCCTGATGCTGGGAAAGATTGAAGGCGGGAGGAGAAGGGGACGACAGAGGATGTGATGGCTGAATGGCATCACCGACTTGATGGCCATAAGTTTGAGTAAGATCTGGGAAGCTGGTGATGGACAGGGAGGCCTGGCCTACTGCAGTCCATGGGGTCACAAAGAACTGGACACGACTGAGTGATTGAACTGAATGGGCTCTACCAAGAAGTGAACCAAGAAAGGGAAATACACTTGGACCAGTAAAAGAAGGAATCAAATTGGCACCACTATCAAGTCACATAATTATCATTTGTTTTTAGTGGTTGAAATAATTAGAACTAGTCTCTTGGCAAGCTTGATGATTATAATACAATATTGTTGTCTATACTCACTAAAAAAAAATTAAAGAAAGAAATAGTGGTATCATGAACCTCCGATAAATGTCTTTGGTATATATATGTAGGCCCACAGTCATGGCCAAACTATTGATGTATGCATGCATGCATGCTGAGTCACTTCAGCAGTGTCTGACTCTGTGTGACCCCATAGACGGCAGCTCACCAGGCCCCTATTCACAGGATTCTCTAGGCAAGAATACTGGAGTGGGTTGGCATTTCCTTCTCCACAAACTATTGATAGTGGCATGCAAAATAGATAAAGCTAATCCGTGATAATAAAAGCCTAATTAGTAACTGCCTGTCTAGATGTGTGGGTAATGATGAAGAGGGAGCAGAAGATGAAATTCTAGGGCATTGGTGATCTTTTCTATCTTAACTGGGTGGTAGTTACATGGTATGTAAAGATTTGTCATCTAGAACTTAAAATATGTGTACTTTATAATTGTCAAAGTAAAATAAAAATATCTAAAAATGAGTTTTAAAAAGAAAGAAAGAAAGAAAGGAGTCCAGGTCAGAAGGCAAACCCCATTCATGGGATGAGCGTACAGATAACACCAGGATGTCAACTGTGCAAAAGACTCTAAGAGCATGCAATCCACTGGGGACATTTGAAGCCACCAGGAGTGTCTCAAAAAAAACTGGAGTTGACAGATTACTCGATGTGATTAACTTTGTAAAATCTCATGTTGAGAAACTGTTGGAAGTCAATAGGTACCAAGAAAATTAAGCAAATTTTAAAGAGCAATTCTTAATTTCAGGGTAAAAGTATAAAAATATAATCATAGTGGACTACATGGTTGGTGTCCTTAGCCAAATTTTAACTACCAGCATTTGCACACAGCAGACTGGAAGTGTTGAGGAACTAACAATCCTTGGGTACAGCCCTCCACAGACTTCTGACAGGAGTTACTCAACAGCCCAGCTTCCTCACCCTCCAGGTGGGATGCCATGAGTGGTATGTTCCACACCATTTCCCAGAATGTCCCTCCCTGAGACTAAAGTTCCTATTACCCAGTGGTGACCACTTGACAAGACACACTTTATGACTGTCTCTGCTTCCTCTGATCACTTTCCTGCTTCCCTGTTGGTGCTTCCTGTGCCTCTCAAATAATCTTTTACTGAAATCCTTACCCCCAGGGTCTGCTCTGGGAAACCCAAGATACTACAAATTTCAGGGAATAAAACTTGCAGGTATACTAATGTTAACACAATATATATTTAACCAAAATTTATAGTATAATTAAATGAGGAGAATAGGGGAGAACAAGAGGGCATGGTAATATAAGAGAGTTAAGTCCTCATCTAACGTATTAGAAGCTCAATAGATTGCTTCTAATTGATGAATCAAAAGAGAGCAATATTCACATATTATTTAAGAGCATGGAAACCTATAAATGCCAGAAGGAACAATTTAAAGAGTCAAAAGTGGGTGTTTCTTGGAAGAGGGAGTCAGGAGACTAGAGAGGTTGATATAAGAAATTGCCATATTTTGATACATAAACCCTTTATTATCATTTGACTTTTAATAGTACTATTATTTTAATAGCATTACTACTAGCAGGTACTATTGTGATATCATTTAGTTGTGAGGAAAAAAAAGAAGGGATGGGAGGAAAAAAGAGAGAAGAGAAATGAAGTTCAAAAACGAGAAGGATAAAGAAGGCTGACTCTCCTAGAAACATCAAAGTGTTTTATGACTGAAGCTGCCTTTCCCCAGCTGGACAGTTACTCCTTAACCCCAGGGCTTGTGTTAAATCCAAAGTTAGGCAAATATATTTTAGAGAACCATGAAGTCATAAAACATGTCTATTGCAGGAAATATTTTAGACAAATACATCTGCTATTACTCACTAAAGTTACAAATGACCCCATTAATGTATGTGTGTCTTCTCATTCTGCAGACACTTTTTTGTCTGCAACTCCTGGAGCCTAAAAAGTATCTCTGGCTCATGATGCTTTGTTTTTTCCCCATCCCTTCAAAGGCATTTTTATTCCCTTTCTAAATAAATACCCAAAATGAGGGGACAGACCTAAGTCCTTGTTGGTTTGGAGGGCAGAGGATACACAGATGATCGAGGCAGAGTCTTTGTTTTTATGGAAATTATGTCCTTTGGGGAGGCTGAATAAATGAGCAAATGAAAAAACAAGATACTTGCTGATTATGATATATGCTATAAAAGAAAATAACAGAGGGATATGATTGAGAATAAGTGCACAAAAGACTCACTTAGACCAGGTGCTGAGCAAGCTTTCTTTGAGAATGGTGAATGCCTAAAGAAGAACGTTCCAAATGTCCACCAGAGAGCCAGGGTTAGAACAGGCCTTTCAACAAGTATAAGGTCTCCACCACCTCAGAGGAGTAGTGGTTAGGGAAGGAAACCTAGGTGAGTGGAGTAGAAAGCAGCTTGGGATGAAAGACAGGGACAAGGTTAACCCACTTTACAATTTCACTAAGGGCTGATTGCCAAGCAGCTCCTGATCGTAACAGCAACAAGATGCATTTCCCTAATAGTCACTTAGAAGTATAAACTACTACCTTTGAGTTGATCTTTTCATTTTTATATTACACTTGAAAGGAAAGGCAATAAAAAGAACCTTTTTCCTAACAACCACAAAATACCCAGGAAAGAAGGAGAATGGCTACCTATTTGTGTATAAATCGCTTAGGTATTTCACATGCAATCCAGTGTGTACCCTGACTACTAGAGAAACTGAATAAGAGATAAAATCTTCCAAGTTAATTACACTTCTCACACAAAAATTCAATTAAAATACTTGCTTCTCAATTATTTTATCTCTGAAATGGGAGTAATGACCCTGTTCTCCCCATCCCCCCCCCCACAAAGTATTAAAATTAAGGGACCTATAATTAAATTTTCTATCTGCCTCAAGTCAAGGTCTTATGTGATGTGAAAGGAAAGTATTACTGTAGACATTTTTCACAGTAACTTTATTGTCAGCTAGCTAGTTTATAGCCTGGGCATTCATGCATAATTTTATATCTCAACATATTGTTCATTTTTCATAATTTTAAATCACAGACAAGGAGGTGCCAGTGAGCCGAAGCGAGGACAGAAAAAGCAATACTATTTGGGAAAATTACCCATGTTTTTCTGGAGTCAACTACTGGAAACTGATGAGTAACCATAAATTTTCAGTCTAAACAATTAGTCTGAAAGAGACAAAACTATAACTAAA
The DNA here is from genome assembly GCF_003369695.1 of Bos indicus x Bos taurus. Taxonomy (NCBI): domain Eukaryota; kingdom Metazoa; phylum Chordata; class Mammalia; order Artiodactyla; family Bovidae; genus Bos; species Bos indicus x Bos taurus. The sequence continues at coordinate 110,892,847 of NC_040076.1, forward strand.
AATGAGGTTATGAATCTAAATTTCTAAGGTAATTTTAGAGGCATTTGAATTGTACGAAATCCTCAATCAGTGTCTGAGACAAACTGTTCTAAGTTTTGCTATTTGCCATTTGTTAGGGCCCAAGAATGGAGAAGGCAATGGCACCCCACTCCAGTACTCTTGCCTGGAAAATCCCATGGGCAGAGGAGCCAGGTAGGCTGCAGTCCATGGGGTCGCTAAGAGTCACGACTGAGCGACTTCACTTTCACTTTTCACTTTCATGCATTGGAGAAGGAAATGGCAACCCACGCCAGTGTTCTTACCTGGAGAATCCCAGGGAAGGGGGAGCCTGGTGGGCTGCCGTCTATGGGGTCACACAGAGTCGGACACGACTGAAGCGACTTAGCAGCAGCAGCAGGGCCCAAGAAAATTCCGTGGATAGAGGAGTCAGGTGGGCTATACGGTCCATGGGATCGCAAAGAGTCAACCACAACTGAGCCACCAAGCCTGCATGCGTGCGCACACACACACACACCAGCAGTGCTTTTAAGATCCCTCTGGGTCTATTACAAGTGATAGACTTTCCTCAGTCAGTCGTTTCCTCACTTACTCTACAAACACCTATTAAACCCCTACTCTGGATTTGCACCAGGAAATTGGGATACGGTGAACCACAGGACAGAATGATGGTACTCACACTGTAGTGAGGAAGACAGAAAACAAGTGTAAACTATGCAGACAGTGACGTAGGAGGTAATGTGATGGAATGACTGGAAAATGGGGTGCAGCCTTAGACTGGGTAGTCAGAAGGGCCTCTCAGAAGTGACATTTGATCTGAGACACTGAATGATGAGATGAAAACTTACGAAAGGGTAGGTGAAGTATTGCAGGCAGAGCTAGGTGCAAGAAATCCCAAAACAATCTAAAATCATTGTTTTCACATGTTCCATAACAATACGTAGTTTGTGGTGTGTGTTTGTGTGTTTGTCTATGTATTAAATGTCTGAAAGGCTTTTCTTCAAAATATCAATAGTTGTTTTTTTGGGTAGAGAATTTTTATTCTCTTCTTCACATTTCTTGTAATTTCTAATTATCTACAATTCACATTAATTACTTATGTAATAAAAAGCAACTATTTTGGAAAGTTTCATTTTTCTTCTTAAAAACAATAAAATGTAAATTCAGAGAGAAAATGACCATTTTATCAATTTAATAAACCTTACTTTGACTTTTAAAATTCAAAATCTGGGATAATTGTGGCCACAATGAACTGAACTTTGCTTTGCTATCATACATGAAAATAAATGACTGGAAATAATCCAAAGACAGTGATTTAGTCCAATGTAGAGCTAAAACTAATAGCCTGTTTCAAGCTGCTCTTTTCTAGGCTATTCTTTCAAACACCATTTGTTGTTGCTGCTGTGCTTAGTCGCTCAATTGTGTCCGACTCTTTGAGACCCCATGGACTGTAGCTCACCAGGTTCCTCTGTCCATGGAATACTTCCTCTGTCCAGGCAAGAATACTGTAGTGGGTTGCCATGCCCTCCCTCCAGGGGATCATCCCAGCCCAGGGATTAAACCCAGGTCTCCTACTTTGCAGGCTGATTCTTTACCATCTGAATCACCAGGGAAGCCCAGGGAAGCTCTTTTCTAGGCTGTCCATTCAAACACCATTTGTGACAACAAATGGTTGTCTACATGCCTTCCTTACAAAAAGCCCAGCCCAGCCTCTGTGCCAGGTTATCACTTACACTTACGAACAATGCCACTGCAGTTCCTAAAGAATGTTCTTTTAGCTCAACCTTTTACCAGGTCCTGATTCCATCTTTGCCCCAGTTAGGGAACTGGCCAGAAGTTTTGCTGTGCTTAGTAAATATATCATGTTGAGAACAGCTAAGATGTCATATACATCTTATTATAGAAGCTAGAATCCTACAATCATAGACACATATAATTCTGGGAAATAAACAATTCCAGTTTCAGTGACCAGATACAGTAGTGACAGGGCTCTGGAGTGGCCACACAGTGGGGCAGGTGGTAGCAGCAGTGAGGTAGTAGCAGCATCCTTGAACAAACAAGGATGCTGGGAGCTGAGGTAAGATCATAGGAAGTCTTAAATTACTTCCATGGACAAGGATCTTAGTTAGGTAAGAGGCAGCACAAAGCGTCAGGTGTGATGTGATCAGGAAATGTATCATTTGCAGGCTCATTTGCATTTTGACCAACCTGGCAGTTCCCAGGTCACCTCGAAAGGGCTGTTATGGCCCCTCCACACACTGGAAGGCTGGAAGGTGGCACCATTGGGCACAGACTGCCCCAAACCTGTCTTAGACTTAGAGTAATCTGAGTAATCTGTTCCTGAAAAGATGGGATTTCTGGACTCAACTCCCAGAGACCACAGTTTAGTAGGTCTGGGTTGGAGTTTCCAAATCTATGTTCTTCCAAATCTCCTGCAGGTGACACAACTGGGTTTGGGAGACTGAGCTTTAAGGGCAAAGCTGGCAGGCCCTCAGTTAGCAATGTAAGTTTGAGATGCATCTTGAGGTAAAACTTCGCAGGAGTGGAACAGCAACCAGCACCCTAAGCTGCTGCTCTCTTACTGTGTAAGAAAGTTTTCTAGCACAAAGGATCTTTTTCATATGAACTGGAAAAGGGCTTGGCATAAGGAACACTTGACATTTCCAGCCTGGATAATCATCAGAATCACTTGAGAAGTGCTGTTGATTTCGTTACTGGTATTGTTCTGAAATGGGTATTATTGTTTTAACACAGTCTCAGGCCCCACCCCATAGTCTGATGCAGTGTGTCTGGGATGAAGTTCACAAATCTGCACTGTAACCATCCTGAGAGAGTGGCTTAGGAACCACTGTTCTAGACTAGCAGTCCTGAAACTTTAGCCTGTCTACCTCACTGCTGCTGCTGCTAAGTCACTTCAGTCATGTCTGACTCTGTGTGATCCCAGACGGCAGCCACCAGGCTCCCCCATCCCTGGGATTCTCCAGGCAAGAACACTGGAGTGGGTTGCCATTTCCTTCTCCAATGCATGAAAGTGAAAAGTGAAAGGGAAGTCGCTCAGTTGTGTCCAACTCTTAGCAACCCCATGGACTACAGCCTACCAAGCTCCTCCATCCATGGGATTTTCCAGGCAAAGTACTGGAGTGGGGTGCCATTGCCTTCTCCGGTCTACCTCACTGGCCCTAATCAAATAAGCAACACTAAAGATTCTGGCCCCACCTCCAAAGATTCTGATTCAGTAGATGGGATCCAGAAATTTCTATTTTTGACAAACAATTATCTGGCAGAGAATCCAAATACCACCTTTTCAGAAACCCTGATTCTGAACAACTACCCTTCCAATCTCCTCTGCCTCACCCAACCAGGCTAACAGTGATCTGTACTTTGCAGAAATTTGTCATTTAAAAGCAGAGAAGTAAAAGACTTCACATTATTCACATTATTCTTTAGACACCTACACACAGCAGATATCTCATTGCTTTCCACAGGCTCCAGGCAGGCTTGTCATGCATAACAAACACAGGGGCCAGCTTTATAGGCCACCAGCCACAAGGATAGGCCTATGCTGGGTAAGGCTGCTGTCCAGGGCAGTTGCCTGTGGAGTGAGCTGAAAGGGAAAGAGCAGTTAATAAATGGAAAGGAAGGCCGAAGCAAGGCCACCTTGTCAGGTAGCACTTTTAGAGCAACACGAGACAATAGACAGGATATGAAGATTAAGCTGAGGATTTGCGAACAGGACAAGGCAGGACACAAAATATAAGCTGGGATAAAGAGCTATAGTTGTGAACTGGATGCGAACATAGCAAGCCTGCGAGGCATTCAGTGTGCTGATGTGAGGGCTAAGTGACATGCCAGCAGAGCAGCCTGAGTAAAAGAAGCTGTATGGAAACATGAACTTGATTAGAGACACTGCTGGGGTCTATGAGTTCAGCAGCTGTGCTTTCCCAGCAAATGGGACTTTCAAGAGTCATGACTTGAATCCTGCACCCATGGCTACTGGGTCAGAGGGAAGCCCTTGGCCAGCAAGCCTAGTTATCTGAGGACAGACATATCAGAACATAAGGTGGAAGTTCTGATTCTTTGCTGACATGGTAATATTCACAGGAAGAAAAAGATCAGAGACCGTAATAGCTTTGAGAAGCTATTTTCCATTATATTTTAGCCAACAACTCTGGTACATATTGGCAGCTCTTAAGAGTTTGGATGTCATGAATCTTCTTTCTGGGAGAAACACTGACTCTGTTTAAATCTAACTCCTCCTTCTCCACACTTACACCCAGTTAGCTAAATGTGATTGAAACAAAACCCACAGCCATATTGACTAGTCCTGCTGTAACTTCATGACTCAGACCTGAAGGGGCCTTTTGTGTGCCCAGAGACAATGCTCTGCTTCCCTAGTCTTTCCACTCTTCCCACCTGGTCTTCCCTCTTCAAACCTTCAGGACACCCCCAACCCATCCCCGGTCTCAGCCACAGACTTCACTTCTATTTCATGGAAAAACAGAAGGTGTGAAATACTCCCATCACCAGTCTCCTTATTCCCTACATAGGTGTCTCCTCCTTGTTACTGTAGATGAACTGTTCTCTCCTAATTAACCATTCCTCCCCCACTTATATTCTGTACCCCGTCTCCTTGGGTTCTGATGGAAATCACTCCAGCAGTCATCCCTTCTTTCTCCTACAGGGCCAACTTTCCCTTCTCTACTGGCTCTTTCCCATAAGTAGACACACGTATTTTGCCAGACCCAATCATGCTCTCCTCCTTCTAATATACTCCTCATCTGACTTCGAGAGCACCTTGCACTCCTGGTTTTCCTCTGGCCTCACTAGCTATTCCTTCTTACTCATCTTTGCTGCTTCTTGCCCTCTTCCAATCTCAGGCCCCATGCTTGGAATAATTCCCTTCTCTGTCCACATTATCAGTCTCAGAATTATCAATATCATCTATGAGTTGACACCTCCCTAATTTCTATCTCTAGGGCAGTTTTCTCCCCTAAACTCAAAAATGAATACCCAACAGCACACTTGACATCTCTGTGTGGATGTCTAATGGTCATTTCTGATATGAACTGAACTCTTTCTCTTCCCCTCAGCTTCACTTCCCCCAGTCTTCCTTTCTCAGGAAGACACATGTGTCCCTTTCTAGCATCTCAGATTTGAAATCCTAGCGTCATCTTCAAGGCCTCTCCTTTGTTCATTCCTCACATCCATTCAATCACAAATCCTCCCAACTCTCTTTCTTCAAAAGAGATCCAGAGTCTGGGCACCCCTTGCCACCTCTACTGTGCTTCACCAGCCCAAGCCACCTCGTTCTTCACCTGGATTAAGAAGGAGCTTCCCAACTGTGGTCCCTGCTTTTGCCATCACCAATCCTGACCTGATTCTCAGCCCTGTATCCTAGACACTCCTCAACATGTGCCTTCCCATCTCCCATGAGAGAAAGCAAAAGTGCTTATGATGGCCTGCAAGGTTCTACACAACTTCACCTCTATCACCCCTCTGTTGCTTCTTACCACCTACCTCCTGCCAGCCTCACCTGCCTCCTTCTGGCCCTTCTGTTTACCAGTCACACCCCTGCTTAGGGCTCTGGACTCGCTAGCCTGTCTGCTCAGATCTCTGTGTGGCTCCCTCCTTGTCTCCTTCAGGCCTTCATTCCAGTGGCATCTTCTCAAACAGACTTTCCCTGACAGCCCTGTTTACAACTGCAGCCCCTTCATCTTCTATATCCTCTCCTGTTTCATTTTCCTCCTTAGCGCTTATCACTATCTAATGTGTTCTATGTTTAAATTAATAGTACTGTTTTCTGTACTGTTTGCCACTCATGTAAGTTCCATGGGGCAAAAATACTTATGCGTTTTGTTCACTCCTGTCCATGCTCTAAATTGTGCCTAAAAAAGTGCGTGACAGGCTTAGTGCAAAACTATTATTTTCTGAAATGAATATACCAGTTGAACACTGAGATTTCAGTCTCTTAAAGAGATGGCCCTCCAAGGTGTAATAACTCATGAGACTCATGTAATAGCTCAAGGAAGGAAGGTCAGAAAGGAAATACGCCAGAAAAAAAGGAAAAATCAAATGAAAACTTTTTCTCTGCAGTCTTTGTGTTTTTCTGAAAATTAAATACTTTTATAGTGTGATTTTGTTTTTAGAATAGTGACTAAAGGTGTTTCAATATTTATGTATTACTACCTGTCCTTCATTCTCCCCAAATGGTCTATAAAACTCTGGAAATTGCTAGAGTTTATTTTAAAAATTCACAGCTCTTGATTAGAATTCTTGTACATTTGGGGAAAACGTTACAGTCTCACTTTGAAATGTAAAATCAACCTTGCATTTCTGACTCTTGGGGCATTCACAAAGGCAGAAAAAATAATTCTATGCCTCCTTCCTATGTGGGCTTCTTTGTTGTTCTGTTTATACAATGTCTTGGCCATGACCTTGCTCTCTTAGCCTAGCTTGAGGTATAAGAGTAGTGTGGGCACTGTTTAGAAATGTGTTTATTCTTGTAGACTAAGAAACAAAGAACTCATTGGCCTCCTTACACAAAAGCATCTGGATAAGAGAGGAAGGAAGAGCCAGTCTGAAGTATAACTTCCTTGGACTTTGAGATCCAAAACAGAAGTGCCAATAAGTATTTCTATGTTGAAAGGTAAAATAATATTTACCAGAATTCAGAATAGTTTTCGGAGAAGGCAATGGCACCCCACTCCAGTACTCTTGCCTGGAAAATCCCATGGACAGAGAAGCCTGGTAGGCTGCAGTCCATGGGGTCGCTAAGAATTGGGCACGACTGAGCAACTTCCCTTTCACTTTTCACTTTCATGCATTGGAGAAGGAAATGGTAACCCACTCCAGTATTCTTGCCTGGAGAATCCCAGGGACAGAGGAGCCTAGTGGGCTGCTGTGGGGTCACACAAATTCGGACACGACTGCAGCGACTTAGCAGAATAGTTTTATCTATTTTTAGGTTTGTTTGCATATGTTCATCACCCATGTAAATCAAATCTACATTTCCATTTAACCACTAGGATGGGGACGGGCAGTGGCAGTGAAAATTTGAATGAAAGGAGAGTCTAGGAAACAAGTTATCTATCTAATTGCATAGTTACAGGTAACTCTTATTTACTATTAACTTCTAAGTAAGATTATTGATAGGTTTCTACATGCTATAATCTAGAATTTATAACAAACTATAAACTATAAATCATTTCCTTTCTTCCTTACCTTCTTTATTTTTTATTGGTAGGTAGCATTACTAAATAGTTATAATCCAATATTGGGATATCTAGCACTTTCTTCCTTTCCTTTTTTCCCCCTTCTTCAGCAAGTGGCTTTTCATTCACACATTCATCTTCCATCCTAGGGACAAGTTCTTCTCTAACAGTTAATAGCTGGGTGGGGCAGGGGGTGGGGGGTGGGGAACCATTTTCCTCAGTAAGGAATATATCATTTGTAGGTATGAGCATTTTATTCATAAGTTTCCCAGACTTCAGCAGGAGATTTACTCCTGACATCCTTAGAACAGAATTTTTAATATGTAATTTCTTTATAAGTATGTAATTCTATAAAACAGTCAATGAAAACACAATGAACAGTGTCTTAAGTGATTTGCTGAACTGAACTTAAAAGAGTTTATGAGGATTGTCATGGTAATAAGACAAAGTGGTATAGAAAATAGTTTTGAGTGATGAAGGGAAGTGTGGTGGTTGTTGTTTTTAAGGTGTTGGTCTGTAAAATTGTCTCTATATCACTATCTGTGTCCATAAAATAAGTCAATTAAGGGATTACATAATTATTGCCAAATTACCTACTTTGAATGTCAAATGAATGCAGCAACTTCAGTTCATTTTTTAACAATGTTGGTTATTTGTTGGGCTAAATTAACAAGTTCTTTTGCTTTTAAATAAATAAAACAAATAAAGTCAAGTCAAGTGATATTAAAAATTGCTGTGAGAATGAGAAAAGCATATTTAAGAATTTTAAGACTCATATGGGTGATTCTTAAGTTAGAAAAAAATGCCTTTAGATTTTGTGACTTGTTCGATTCATTCTTAGATTAAAACCCATACCTTACTGTAATGCACAGCATTACCTGAGGGGAAAACAACAAAAAGGAACATTTACTTAGAGCAGCATTTGGGAATATGTCAACACCACATTTCGCACTTTTACTCTTCTGCCACTTAAGTACTGATAAGCTACCATCATGAAAACAAACAGCCCAAAGATAAAACCATATAAAAATTGCTTTCTCACTGTACACTGATCTTTGGAGCCCAAGTCTACAAAAACCTCTGAGCAGCACTGAAATTACTATTTGTCTCTAATATGAAGTGCCTTTATCTCCCAGTTTTCTCCATCTTGGTAGATAACACCTTCATGCATTCAGTTTTTCGAGCAAAAGTTGTAGCACTGGCCCATGTTACTCCCTCTCCCTCATTTTTCACCATCAGCAAGTCCTTTGTTTGTACACAGTAAGCATGCTTTAGAGCCATGCATTTCTTTCTGTCTCTCCCACCCTTACCTGGCCCCATTTTTGACTCTTCTTGTACAGAGTGCAGCAATCTTGCTTGTTCTTCTCCAATCCATTCTCCAATAAATCAGAGAAATAATATTTTAAAACATAAGTCAGCTCATGTCACATCCATGCCTTGAAGGCTTCACATAGGAGCATACAGATAAAAATGGGGGCTTAAACATACATATTGACTTTTATTCCCTTCTGAAACCTCACTAAATCTATAACAAAGTGATTTTTTCAAAAAGCCATAAACCTACAAGGATAGGGAAAAGAGAAAAGGAAATCCCAGTAATAAAATTTGGAGGCTGAAAGCAATGGAAAGTGTAAGAACTGATTGTAGTTCTGAGAAAGATGCCTCCTGAGTGGCCCTGCTATGTGGGCCAAGACACACCTTCTTTACACTGCAGATTTCCAAATGGTTCCTAAAATGGTGACCCCAGGCACCTCAGGGAGTGGGATGAATGGGGGCATAAAACAGGGAACATAATTCAAAACTGTGTAAAAAGTCCCTCCCGGACTCTGCAACTGGGCGGCTGTTCTCTCTCCTGCCTGATCCTAGCAGGAGACCAGAAATTTATCTACAGAAAAGATGAAATATGGGACTCCTGGACAGGGAGCATCCTGCTCCCTTGAGGGCAATGAAAGTAGTGAGAAGGCCTGTGTAATTTATGCTTAGACATTCTAGACTACTTTCCCCCACCCTCACTCTCCACAAATTGATGGAAAAACTTACCGGAAAACCGTAAACGACAACAACAACTTACTGGAAAACTGAATCTGGAAAAACTTCAACCAAAATGATGAACATCCGGGATTCTCCTACAAAAAAATCTCAGCCAGATCACCCTTGGAGTGATCTGCTTATAGTTAATAAGCTCCACCCACATGTTCACATAATCAGCTTTTAGGCCATCACTCTTCAGTGTGAGCAGACAATACAAGCTTACCATCTACTTAGTGAGAGACTCTAATAAGACAGACAGAGACAAATTTTTAAAGAGTAGGGCTGCAGGGAGACTATTTGTGAGAAACAGAGAACTACACAGAAAGAAAAAGAAAACTTACAAAAAAAACACAACACTAACAGCTCTAGAGATTTAAGAGAAAATGATGAGAAAGGGTAGAATGTTGTTTTTTTTTTTAAGGACACTCAAAAAACAAAAAAAATGGGCTCTGGAAATGAAAAACAGGATAGGAGAAAAGAAAAACTGAATAGAAAATCTTGAAGATAAAATTGAGGGTATCTTCTAGAAAGATAAAAACACAAATAGATGCTAAATAGAAAAAAAAAAAAAAAAAACGTTAGACAAATAGTCCAGGAGGCCTCACATTTCAATTACAGTACTTCTAAACAGAAAAGAAAAGGGAAAACTAACAGGAGGAAATCAACAATGAAATAATCAAGAAAATTTTCCAGGAAAAAAAGATATGAGTGCTCAGATTCAAAGGTCCCACAAAGTGACTGACATCACGTACAAAAACAGACTCGTGCTGCTACCGCTAAGTCGCTTCAGTCGTGTCCGACTCTGTGCGACCCCATAAAGGACAGCCCACCAGGCTCCCCCGTCCCTGGGATTCTCCAGGCAAGAACACTGGAGTGGGTTGCCATTTCCTTCTCCAATGCATGAAAGTGAAAAGTGAAAGTGAAGTCGCTCAGTCGTGTCTTGACTCGTAGTGACCCCATGGGCTGCAGCCTACCAGGCTCCTCCGTCCATGGGATTTTCCAGGCAAAAGTACTGGAGTGGGGTGCCACTGCCTTCTCCGAACATATCTATCTAAGAGGAAAAAAAAGTTTTTCCCCAAGGGAAGGGGAAACATAGGACAAAGAGAGAAGTGGAGACTGCTGTTTCTCCCAGCAGACCCACAGAGCTAGTTGAAGTTCTAAAGTATGTGCATACAGTTTTAACCGGCCTTTTTGTTAAAGCCAGTAAATCTTTTTTTTTTTCCCTGAAATATACATCCTGAAGATTGCCCAATTATGAAATTCTCACAAACAAACATATATTGTGTCTACTACCTAGATCAAGAAAGGACTTCCTTGGCTTCCTTTTCTGAAGGGCCACTCCCCACAATTATTGTTTATCTCATCATCCCACCTATTTACTTTTTAGCCCAAATCATGCTGATATATCTATCTATTTAATATTTGGATGCTGACTTATCTGTTGGCTGTCCCTCCCTCTCATATGTAAACTCCACAAGCCAAGCTCTTTGTCTTTATCAATATTTACCCAATGCCGCTGTGTATGACATGTACAGTGCATAGACACATACCAATCTCTTTGTAAATGTTGTTAAATGAAGGAATAAATGAACACAAGTTTCTAAATATGACTACATCTTAAACTAGAAAGGACCCCTTGTAGCTTGTGCCTAATTTCAAATGTTGTAGATGAGGAAACTAGGTATCAGAGGAGTGAATACCATCGATGACGTGCTCAAGAGAACACACCCAGAGAGTGGCAGAGTGAGAACTTAGACACAGGCCTGTTGATTGTCAGGCCAGTGCTTTTCCATGACACGAGCCCTACTCAAGAGTGCCCACTCTCAGACAGATTAACTCGCAATTATTATAATGTTCTGCAAGGTCTGCCAAGACAAAATGAAGTGCCCACACTCAGATTTTGATAAATTATAAAAACCTTTCATCCCCTTTCCCTCAGTCTAGGTTCCTTTTTCTATGTCTACTAACAATGGCAAAAAAATTGTTATGAATTCCATGTTAGTGTGCAAAGCCTGCTAGTGCCTTCTAGGAATTGTTCTGACTTATGGAGAAGGCAATGACACCCCACTCCAGCACTCTCGCCTGGAAAATCCCATGGACAGAGGAGCCTGGTAGGCTGCAGCCCATGGGGTCGAGAAGAGTCGGACACGACTGAGTGACTTCCCTTTCACTTTTCACTTTCATGCATTGGAGAAGGAAATGGCAACCCACTCCAGTGTTCTTGCCTGGAGAATCCCAGGGACGGGGGAGCCTGGTGGGCTGCCATCTATGGGGTCATACAGAGTCGGACACGACTGAAGTGACTTAGCAGTCCATGGGATTTTCCAGGTGAGAGTGCTGGAGTGGGGTGCCATTGCAGTATGCCATATAAACCCAGCCTGTGTTCAAGACAATGCCTGAAACATATGTCCTCAATAAATATGCAGCAAATGTTGAATGAAATGCTTTCCTAGATCACACCAACTATCACATTTTTGGACATAGGAGGTAATCTGTGCTTTTAAGAAAAAATTCCCTTTTAAAATCATAAATTGCAGGGTTGGCACTACCTGCCTCCCAAAGAAGGACCTCTGGGCACAGCCAATATGAAGCCACACCCAACTGAAGAGAGAGCTTTAGCACCATCAAAACTGGATGGTCTTTGCTACATTTCTGCTTGCATCCATTTTCTGTTTTCTGTACTCTCCCTGCTGCTGCTGCTGCTAAGTCGCTTCAGTCGCGTCCAACTCTGTGCGACCCCATAGATGGCAGCCCACCAGGCTCCCCCATCCCTGGGATTCTCCCTACTCACCCCTTTATGTCAGATCTTTAATGCCTTCCTGCTTTCTTCACCTCATTGTCCTGTCAAATTAACAAATGATCTTACATCATTTTATTCTTCCACTGATTATACTTCAGGATGAGTAAGAGCTGTCCTTTCCATTCATGCAGCCAACATAATCATGACACGTCTTTTATTTCCAACCATAGAAAGAAAAATTGTCTTGCTCCTTGTTAAACAGGGTTTCAAACCTGTCAAAGAGACTGCATCCAGGACTGAGCCTCCCAAGCCTTCCTTCCACAGAAGAGTGGGAGAGCGCTGTGGGGTACAGCCAGGGCCCTCTCCCTGAACTCCCTGCTAATGTAGCACCATCTCAGCATAGTCTCAACTGCCTGCAGAGCTTCAAGCACGCAGCAGAATTCATGAGTGGACTTCCCAAGAAGCCTGACATAAGGAATTGACTGGCCTATAAGGGGGACTGTGGGCACAGATAGAAAACTCATTCTATTGAAAAGAGACATGGTGGTAGTCAGAAGTGGAGGGAAATTCTGATGACCACACAGTGGCTGACACTGAGGTTTGTCTCTGGCCCAAAGACATTTTACATCAACTCTGCTTGGGTCTAGGGAAAGAAAGCTGGGAATTCAACCTGAAAGAGCTATTTCCCTAAAAACTCTGTAAGCCATTGGAGGCCCTCCAGCAGAGGGTGACGCAAAGAAGGCCCTCATACCTCCTGGCTTATCACATAAGCACTGGTTTCTAGTGGGACACATCAAAATCCAGAATAGGCAGGCTGGAGAGGAGAAGGAAGAAACAGCAGATGCTATGTGAAAGCCAATCAGGCTTGTTTATGACCACAGAGGAGACACATTCCAGGGGCTTCCAGAAACACTTGAGGAGAACATCATAGTCAGGAGGAGGCAAAACCATCCAATGCTGCTGTCATGTTCAAAGAGCATGATAGGGTTGGGGACAAGAGATATATGACTTTCTGGGACTCGCAGGGTTTTAGCTGCACTGGTTTCTTTTCTCCCATCCGTGTCCCCCGAAGACTGTGCACATCCTGAGGGCAGGCTCAGAGTCTGGCCTCCATCAAGACGTGAGGAGTAAGCAAAGGAAGGAATAGAGTGGTGGGACCAAACCTCTTTGATTCAGGAAATTATTGAGAAGAACCTTATGGGAGAGGTATTTCTGAGTCTAGTTTCATTTTATACAATAAGAAGGTAAGGTTAAAACTGTGTCCTACCAGTTCCCTGCCCCTCTTCCATGTCTCCAGGAGGCTACTTCCAAATGTGCAGCTGCTTCCCACACCAGTTGTTGACATGGTGTCTCTTTCAGACTTCCAACTACTGATATGACAGAAGGGCTGGGGGAGGGTGGGGGGAGCCACATCAAGGCAGAAAAGTTCTGTTCAAGGACATCCTTCCTTAAGCACAGCTTGCTGGAGAAGCTCTGAATGGGGATGGAGCCCTGGAAGCATGGTGCTGGTACTTGGGGTGAGAACCAGCCACTGTGCCTGTAATGGGGGTCCTGGGCCCTTTACATAAAGAGAAGAATCATTTGTATCAGAATGACCAAGGTTCATGCTCAAGAATTTTTTTTTTTTTAACTGCATGACCAGGAGCAAATCTTTTAACTTCTCTGATTTCCATTTTACTTTCTTCCTAAAACTGGTTGATAATGCCCATCTTACCTACATCACCTATTGTCACATCCAACATGAATCATATGCTAGGTTGCATGTAAAAAAACATATATAGATACTTCCCACCCTGGGCAAGAACATCATGAGAAAAGACAATTCTGACTGAAATCAGAGAGGGAGTTTTTTCTATCCTTTCAGAAATGTCACACTTTACTGGATCCTCATAAGGATGTATTCTGAGCATTTTTTTTTCCTCTAAGTCAAACTTTTAAAGCCAATTAAATGCCTTTGAGAACAATGTCCTTTGCCATTTTCCTTGAAATTAGTTATATTCTTACAAATGACCAGTCATTTCAGCACTAAATCAAAAGAGGTTCATGTTTAAAAGAATAAAAAGACCTTTCTCCTTGCATAAGCTACTCATCAGTGGATTAATGGCCTAATACTATTCACAGAAAGACCTAATGGAAATTTTTTTTTAACACTGTAACCAAGCAATACTCAGATTTTGAAAACCATTAAAAATTATAGAATAGAATAACCCAAAAGTACTTGATCATCCTTATGGCATTTTTTATCTATAGCTGGAATTCATTGTTTATGTACTTTTATTTCTATGCAGTCCTTGCCAGCTTCAGGCTCTGGGCTTTTCTCTTTTAATAAATGTTTATCCCTTATGTCTGTGTTACGTAGTCCACCATGGTTTGACTTGCCCCAAAGTCAAAATATTCTTTTGATCATTGTGCACAGAATTAATCAAGACTGACAGGACCATTAATGGTGCTTACGTAAGAGACAGGAAGAACCCCAAGTAGTTAGGGCTTGGCTGCGGGTGTTTTCTGAATCTGGGAGGAAAGGATCACCCCCAAAACATGGAAGGCTGATCACAAGCTTTTGGAGATTAAACCATTCCGCCACTGAGCCCCCAGAGACCCTATTCCAGGCCAGTGGAGGTAAATAACTCCTTGACAATTGCATATCTGATGGAACATTAGTACAAGTCTGTTTCAGAGCCACAGCAACAGGGACCTGTCATCCCCTTGAGGGAGGAACAGGTGTCTTATATGATGAACTCCCTTTTCATATCAATAGTAAATATCAAAGCAGCTCCACGATTTGTGCAGTTTTTAAATGATAAGAAAATCAGTTCTACTTATTACATCCCTGGCAACCAACTAAAAGAACGGTTGCTGGTTTTCTTCGTTCACATCAAGCTATGGTGGAAATTCAATGACTTTTAAAAAGAAAATATCTTTTCAAGATGAATGGACTCATCAGTACAAGTCTTTTTTACTCAAGTCTGCAGAAAGTCATCTTTAAAATGAAGAAAATGGAATTCTTTGCATATTTTACTCTAGCTCCTGATTATGTATCTCAAAACATAACGTGATAGGCAGCTTTAAACGAAACAAACTTTTGTAGTTCTTTTTTTTTTTTTTTTTAATACATTTGGGATAGAGGAGCCAAGGTAATTTACGTCATTCAAATCAACAGCATGACCTCTGGGTTACAACTTGTACAAATTCATCAAAACAAGGACTAAATTCTCATTATGCTTGCTGACTCTAAGCATTATCTTTGTACTTTCTCTTAACATAGTAATCCTTGTGGAATCTGTTTGGCTCCCAGGAATGCTGCTGCCTCAACCTTGGGTTTGAATTGCTTTTTTCATGCCTTTGGCAGATGTCACTGGCCTTGACAGTGTAATTCTATCTCTACAGCTTGTGTTGCTATTGCCAACAAAATGGTTATGATTATACTTTTCTAGTTCCATTCTGGATGAAAAGAAAATAAGCCCCTGGACAAATAAACATTTGATTCCCCAGGTTTGTCATGCAAAACCTAAAATCACTTCATGTTAGGGAAGTTGATGAAAGAACTAAGGCTTTGAAAACAGGTCCAGGCTTAAACCCCTGCTCCATTACCTTCCAGCTGGGTGATCCCCAGCAATTTTCTCAATTTCTCTGAAAGACAGTTTCCACATCTGTTAAATGGGGCTAACAACACCTAATTAGCTCAGAGGTTGTTGTTGTTGTTGTTTAGTTGCTCAGTCGTGTCCAACACTTTGCGACCCCATAGACTGCAGCCCACCAGGCTCCTCCATCCATGGGATCCTCCAGGCAAGAATACTAGAGTGGGTTGCCATTTCCTTCTTCAAGCTCAGAGGTGGAGAGGATTAAAAGAAGTCTGAGGACTTCCCTAGTGATCTAGTGGTTAAGAATCCACCTTGTAATGCATGGGCCCTGTGGGTTTGATACCTGGTCAGAGAACTAAGATCCCACATGCCTTTAAGCAACCAAGCCCACGGGCTACAACTGCTGAACCTACACTCCACAACTGGAGAGTTATTGCACTCAACGAAAGATCTGAACAATCAAATAAATAGATAAATAATTTTTTTTTAAGCCTGGCACCATGTTGGCCTTTTCAAATGATCTTTTCTCCCATTCCACTCTTTCTCCACATGGAGAGATTATTCTGCCACATTGATGAACAGGATTATTAGCAGATAATCTTCCTGGACAACAGTTTAACCATCTGTTAATGATTCTACTTTTCCCTACAAAACTCAAGAACTAGATACACAAAAATACATAATTTAAATCCACCATATCACCAGTGCCTAGAACTGTTCATGAAACATTTAGATACTTAGAAAGCAGTTTGTGGATGAAGAAATGGAGGCATAAGCCCCAGGACACCCAAGGCTGCTTTGAAACATGGTGTGTCTATGCCATGCTGCCTCTCCATGGCCGTCCACATCAGCCAGCAATTCTTACCATCAGCCCCTTCTTTAATCTCCATTCCTTATTAACCTCCTTTCCAGTAGATATCAGAAATTTATGATTTCATCAACAACTAATCAGTACCCTTGATCTCCATGAAGTGGCTGGAGTTGGCATCCTGAGTTAATCTAGTTCTAGTCTAAAATAAATAAAAATTTACTTCATTGCCTGATTGGCTAAACTAATATATTAAAAATATTCACTGAACACCAACAATATTCTGAGGGCCTCTGAAGGCCAGGAAATCCTGTTTAGGCAATGACTTTTCCAGATTCAGAAACAAAAGGCCAAAATGTATAACATTGAACTATACAAAACTGATATCTTTGCAGGTCAAAATGGTGAAATGTCAGCGATTTAACAGAGCTCAATCTAGTACCTCACAAAGCACCAGCAGCAACCCCTGAGAGCTTTGCTGTCCCATGGAAGGAGCGTGATCACATCACTTTTCACCTTGACAGTTCTCACACGGCCACCCTTCCTGTATAAACCCCTCCGCCAGCACCTAAGGTCGTTCTCACGCAGCAGCCCAGCCTCTCTCTGAAACCCCTTCTTTCCTCCTCCCTGGAAACCTGTGCAGCTGGTCCTGGAGTGTCAGCCCTCAGGCACCCTCTCACCACAGGGCCTTCGATCAGCTGTCGCGTGGATGTGGAGCGTCTCATGCGCTCACTAATTTCTCCCTGAAGCGGCTGAAGAAAGGGGCAGCTGCTCCAGATTGCCAGGTGGCAATTCTAATCAGCCAGGAAACTAAAGTCTGAGGTTTATCTTGGGTGCTGCAAGATAGGCAGGTCTCCACACTAGCCCACCAGAATCTTATAGAAGTTTATACAGTGGTCCTCAGGGGAGTTCAGTCCCATACATAGTCCATGTGGTCTCAAGGACAAGTACTCCCTCAAGGCTGCACGGGTGAAATGACTCCCACTGTGGAAATGGCAGGCGGAATGTACATTCCATGGACACGGGTGGGGTTAGGAGCCTCTGCTTGCAGGGGTGCAGCTTCTGGGTCAAATCGGAGGTCCTCCTCCAGCCATCTCTGCTACCTGCCAGATGCTTGCTCATCTTTCAAAATTCAACAGGAAAGATAGCACCTCTCCGAAACTTTACCGGGTGCTTTCCGCCACACACCAACTCCTGTCAGAATTTACTTCTGTCATCCAGTGCTCCCATAACCTCTGCAGTAGCATTTAATATAAAAAGGTCTTGTGTCATGTGGCCGGCTAGGTTTTGAGCTAGTAGGGAAAGGGGCAAGGCACAACCACCCTTAAAGAATAACACAGCTCTAGAGGAAAACTGGGAATGAGGGAAATCTGGTTAGAACCTGTTAGATCCAAGATGGCGGCAGGCTCAACTTCTGGCAGACCTTGGGCCTCATTATGCACTCCTAATATATTAGTATCTGCAAAAGGCCACATCCACAAGGCCCGTGACTGTTCCCAGGACCACCATGAAAGGCCAAAAAGTGGACCGTGCCCCAATTCCTGGAAATTGCTGCTCCTTTTCCAAAATAGGTGGACTATTCCTCCCACTCATTAGCCTATAAAATTACCCAATCCATAAAAACTAACCATCCTGTATTTTGGGCACTCTCACCTAATGAGAGGGCCCACATTCTGTCTATGGAATGTCTATGTGCCAGCCCCTCTACTAAGCGACTTTCACACACACACAGGGCCCCTCTCTCTGAGAAGAACAGCATTCTGTTTATAGAATGTGCATCTCTCTAAGTAAACTTGCTTTTACTGTACTGTCGCTCACTTGACTTATTTCCTGTTCCAAATTAATGACCCTCACTTGGTGGCTGGTTCCATGGACTTGCCTGAGACCTGGGGCATGACCATCGTCTCACATCTCAATTTCTGCCACAGCTTAACTTTCTTTAAGTCCCATCAGTGAAGAAACTCAATTTATTCACCTTGTGTTCCTTATATGGAGCACAGTACTTGGCATATAGCAGGTGGTCATTTAATGTTGATTGAATTGGGTACTGACTGGGCCTCAGACCAACTTGCCACGATTGGTGACTTATGCAATATCAAGACAAGGGCATAGGTTTTGTTTAACCCCCACCTCTGCCATTTGATATCTGAGCTACATTCTGTAAGTTACTCAATTTCTGTAGCCTCCCTGTTCCTTTCTCAAACACAGGCTAACTGCCCTTACTTCTGAGTTTTATAAAGATTAAAGGAGATAGTGTCGGAGGCATGGTTAGTGTACTACTTGTCATAGAGTAAGCACTCAGAAATGAGAACAAGTATGATTTTATTACTCTTAGAATAATTATGGTTGCCTCTTAAATAATTAGCTGATGGGTAATAGGTTTAAAAAAGGAGTAATAGCAGACAGAGGCAGATAGAGGAACAGACATTTCCAGAGAAGCCTACCTTCTTTGAAAGACTGGAGTTTTGAGAACCTGCTAATGGGGCATGACAGCCTGATGTGCTTGCACCACACAGATCCCGCTCTACCCGGTGACAAGAATGAATGTTTCAACCTTTATTTCTCATATCCACTGGGAAGATACGCCTGAATCTGAACTTTTGAGAAATTAGAGTTTGGCTTGAATCAAGCTGTGAGTGCTTGTTAAATCATTCCATCCAGCTGCCATTCAAGAATAAGACAGGGCTATTTACTGAGTCAATACAGTCTGTGGTTGGGCCAAAATCATTTACCTGGATTGGATGCCCTGCCTTGAGGTCACTTGAGCAGGTAACCTCTTGCTTTGAGCTGACAAAATCTCTCCTTCCAATGACGGGGACAATAATAGGATGTTTGGGAACTTTGATCTTTAATGAAGCTGCATTTTTTATCTTGGGTAGGGACAGATCAGGAACATGGCTTACTGTATGTTATCAGATTTCTCAAAACAAAGGCAAATCATATGAATGGCAAGAGTTTCCCTAAGCAGTGCCAGCCTGCAGAGAGGAAAGTGGGACATGACCCATGTCCCCCAGAGGCTGTGAAGATGTATGGGTATGTAGTAGCCTTGGTGGGATCTTCCAACTGATTAGACTGATAAGACCCTCAGTACTTTATTTGGGTAACTAAGAGAAAACAGGCATAGGACTGCAGAAGGACAGCTCCCAATCCTTCACCCCATACTTGTGCATGTGTGCTAAGTTGCTTCAATTTTGTCCCACTCTTTGCAACCCTAAGGACCATAGCCTGACAGTTTCCTCTGTCCATGAGTTCTCCTGGCAAGAATACTGGAGCAGGTTGCCAAACCCTCCTCCAAGGGATTTCCCTGACCCAGGGACCAAAACTGAGCCTCTTATGTCTCCTGCATTAGCAGGCAAGTTCTTTACCACTAGCGACGCTATGCCATACTCAGCCCATCATAAATCCAACTGGTTTTAGTTGCCAAGTAGCTTTGAAATCTGGCCCTGAGCTCCCTTCTTTCCCTCTTGCCCCACTAAATCCATTCTCAAAACAGTAATTGGAGTGTTTTCATTTTGAAGCATCCCTCTCCATTAAATCCATTCTCAAAACAGTAATTGGAGTGTTTTCATTTTGAAGCATCCCTCTCCATTTCTTCAGAGCCTTCCATGGTTCCCCACTGCCCTGCGGATACAGTCACAACTCTACATGGTCCAGAATACCCTGAATCTGGCCCTTGTCTGTCTCTGCAGTGACACTTCTTATGTCCTTCCCTCTGGCCCTCTCCTTGTGACTCACACTTTCAGAGCCCTGCCCTCCCCAGACTCCCTCCATCCCAGGCCTGAGCTCTTGCTGGTCCTTCCTCTTGGAGTGTTCACCTCCCCTCTATGCTTACCTTACAAATCTCAGCCAAATTTGGTCAAACCACTTTGCAATGCACTCTGTGAGTAACAAGATTGTATCACTCCCTTTGCCACCTAGCAGAGGGTGCACATTTACAATCACTTTTCTTACTCTGCATCCCACTGCATCCACCAACTAAATGGTCACTTCCATGAGTGCCCCATCGGTTTGTGGCTCTCTCTAAAGCTTGGGCTAGTGCCAGTGTTTAGCAGTGTGTGCATCCTCAGTTGCTCAGTGTCCAACTCTTTGTGATCCTATGAACGATAGCCCACCAGGCTTCTCTGTTCATGGAACTTTCCAGGCAAGAATACCAGAGTCAATTGCCATTTCCTACTTTAGGGGATCTTCCCAACTGAGGGATCGAACCCGCGTCTCCTGCATTGGCAGGTGAATTCTTGACCACAGCGCCACCTGGTGCATAGCGGTCATCATAATTAGCTGTTGATTGTCAAATGATTGAGAAGTATTTTATTTTTTATTCATAAAAAATATCTTTTTTAATATCTTTTTCAAGTCTCCTAAGGAGGTCAATAGAATGAAATGATCCCTGGGAAAGATTAGAAAATTTTTCTCTGCTCATTCGAGTGGTCCAGATGAAGAATTTACTGCCTCTTCCATGGCACCGTGGCAGCCTCTATTCTCTGCATCACTCCCTCTTTTATATCCACATCTGTGGGTAAATAACCACCATTATTTGGAGCCAGAAAGATACTTGACTCTCTTTAAAAACTAACATGGTTGGGGATAAAGCGTGGGTACAGTGAGGATGGCAACCGCCTTCCTCACAGGTTCTGAGTCATAAAGTTCTCTCACACTGTGTGCTTTCAGCCTGGCAGGGTAGGGGGAGCCCTTCCCATGGATCCCTGGAACCTTGGGGACAAAGGTCTCTGTGCAGCTGCATTTATCAGTATCACCGTCTCCAGCCTGATTTCCCTTCCTGTTTTTGTTTTTGTTTTTCCTGATTCTGCACAGCATGAGGAATCTTCTTTCCCCATCCAGAGATCAAACCCAGGCCTCCTACAGTGGAGGCTCAGAGTCTAGCCACTGGACCATTAGGGAAGTCCTAGAGTTCATTATCTTTTTAAATTTTCATTTCATTTATTAATTTATGGCTGTGCTTGGTCTTGGTTGCTGCGCAGGCTTTTCTCTAGTTGTGCAGAGCAGGGGCTACTCTGTAGCTGTGGTGTGTGTGCTTATTGTGGTGGCTTCTCTAGATGCAGAGTGGTCTCTAGGGTGCACTGGGCTTCAGCAGTTGCAGTTCCCCGGGCTCCAAAGTGCAGGCTCAATAGTTGTGGTGCATAGGCTTTGTTGCTCCATGGCATGTGGGATCTTCCCAGATCAGGGATGGAACCCACGTTTTCTGCATTGGCAGGCGGATTCCTCACTACTGAGCCACAGGGAAGCCCTCTCTCCCTATTTTGATCTGAGAGCGCAGCCTCTTCCTCTGATTCTAGCCCCAGCCACTCATCTTCCTGTACCCATCTCTTGCCAAACCTGCTGCATCTCCACTGCTACTCCATGGGCAGCCTGCCGCATGCTTGGACACCATCTGGGACTGTCACACGGATACAAATGTATTCCTGAGTTTCCTGGAGTCATTTGTTTCCTTTGAGTAATTACCATAGAATTATGAGAAGCATCAAAGCAAGCAAGTCTGTCAGCCGTGGGTTAAATAAACTAATACTTTTCCATTACTGCATCACCTCTTTCCATCTTCACTGGAGCAGAGCGTAACATGATAGCAATGAGCACACTCTCCCTTTGAACATCTTTTCCACAATAGTGCTTAACTGATCACCCTGTATGTGTACATTAGCATAGCACCTGAGGTTATGAAGTCGAGGGAGTTATTTCAGGACTGAGTCCATTCCATTAGTCCTGAAGGGCATCTTTCTGCACCTTCTGATGATATCTAGAAGAACTAACCATTGATTGTCCAGACATCCAACTCATTGCAGTGACCGTATGTCTAAATGCAATGCATCCCTGCAAATTCCAAGTATTAATCACTGCAGATAATTACCCAACAAATCAGAAAATACTACTTTGCTGGAAAGCATCAGGCAGTAAGCAAGTCTTGAAGACAGTTTCCCATCAGTAATTCATTTTGTGACTCTTTCCCTCATTCTCCCCTGTCATTTGTAGTCCTCTACGATTAAAAATTAAGGAGTTAAACAGCACAGCTTCAGGTGCTATAATTTGATTGCTGTCCCTGACTCTTCTACACTTTCTTCCTCAGGACCCTGCTGCAACCCTTTCTTCACTGTCCACGCTCACACTGAGGACCATCTCAGATCTTCCCTCGTAGGACATCAAATATAGCCTGACAGCTCAGATTTCATTATCTTTCACAAAGGAATTTTTCTTTTCTTTTTCCTTAATCTTTGAAATCTCTACTTTGCATTTGTTCAACCCTGCTTCCTGGACCAAACCTCATGGAAAATCATACTTGGAGTCACCCTCCCACTCGTTTCTCCACCCCATGTCCTCTTTGAACAGGTAAAAAATAAAGGGAACTTGAAAACAGAAGGGAAGTTTCCAGAAGGGCAGCATGTAGCCAAGGGAGAATGAAAAGTAGTTCCAGATGCAGGCACCTGCTGAGGCCAGTCCAGAGCTTACTGAAAAGGACACTGTGGGGAGTAGAGAAAGCAGAGGTTCTGGGATCAGAAGACAGGACTTTCAGTCTCAGTGCTGCTGCTTATTTCTGCAATTTTAGGATCGTCTCTGAATTCGGTTTGGTGATGGGTAGAGTGCCATTTTAGTTAGCATGGCTGCTCCTAGCATGATGCTTGCCACATAATGTGATCAGTAAGTGTCTTTTGAATGAGTGGATAAATAAATGATATGAATGTTTTGCAAATGATGGGCAGTAGAGCCTCCTGTTTCCCTAATGCAGGCTGGACAAATAATATCCATCTCTTCTAGCCCTCCGACCTCCAGAAATAACAGACAGAACCTAGGGGGAATTGCTTAAATTTTCTGTACTGCAAATGCAACCCTGCTCCCTGCATAGAAGAGGGAGTAGAGGGAGGATCATAATCAAGGACAGTATGAAAACCAAGGATGAAATAAATCTCTGCACATTCAAATCTGGCCTGAATTCTGTTTTTGATCCAAACGTCCAGAAAAAGTGAAATGCATACAAAGTTAAGTGGAGGGGCAACTGGCTTCCTAGAGCAGGACCATGATCTAAAACAAAGCAAGAGAAAGTAGAGGCATTCCTGGTCAGTGAGCCGCCCTCCTGAGCAGCCCTCTGCTTGCCATTGAGGGCTCAGCCCGTGCTTCATTGTCTCCCAAGTCCATAATCCAATATGATTTGACAGTTGCTCAGTGAGTGCCTGTAATGAGTCCAGACCATTGTGGATGCCCTGTGGGGGTAAAGGGGAAATCAGCAGTCTACTGATGACTTAGTAGTTTTAAAGAAATAACAGCAAAGTAATGTGTTTAACATTCTTCAAGAAATTTTCTCTAACATAGAAAAAACAGTTGATTTGTGGGAAATTAGCTGATTTGGATTTCCATCACCTAAGCCACAACTTCTCTCTTTCTTCCTGTCACTCTTGAAGAAGTTTTATTATGCAATGAACAGCATGAACAAGATGCTGGGGGTGTTTCACCTTGACAAGAGAATAAACTCTTTGAAACTAATTTCACAGGCTTGCTCACACACCAATATTAGCACCATGTCAGCCCCCAACACATCTCATTATGGAAATTTCCAGACATTTTGTGATTTGGTATGTAATGTTTATATACTCATATTTCAGAAAGCTTCTGTGTCAGCATGAACAGACTTGTATGCAGTCTGTATTTTGTCTAAAATATCAAAACCGTAACATCTATCAGGAAATATTTGCACAACTTGTTTTATCCTCAAAAGGTCTGCTCTTATATTAAGGTTTATTGACATGGGTGGTGGCTTATTAATATAAATATTTATCTTTGAAGTAGCCCTCAGGAATATTCCCCCAAAAGAAAGCATTTGCCACCTTTCTGAATAAATCCTAAACAAGACACCCATTAACAGAAGCGCAATCTACTTCCCTGTTACAGTACCTATGCACATGTATATCACAATCCAACTCCAATTCAACTTTCACATTCCTTCCAGAAGGCTTCCTTGGCTCTTGCCTGTCTCTCCATAAAGTGAAATTGTGTCTCCTCTGTGGACTATTAATACTGTGCACACTCTGATTAGGACACATCAGCTCTAAATGCCACTGTATATAAATTTACTTCTCCATTAACTATTTCTCTTTTTTTTAAGCTTTTACAAATAAATAAATACATTTTAAAAACACAGAAACTATTCCTCTTTTAGTACTGAATACATGAATAGGAGTGGATAGTTATCCACAGGTAAGACATGGCTGGGAGAATATCTGCCTATTATGCATTACTGTTATTGTGTATTCTTGAAAACTATACATCTGAAAAAATATTCCAGAGCTTATATTTCTTGTTAGGTATCATTAGTTGTCACATTCAATTGGAATGAGTGAATTTAAGTTCAGTTCAGTCTCTTCACTGTGTCCAACTCTTTGCGACCCCATGGACGACAGCACACCAGGCTTCCCTGTCCATTACCAACTCCCAGAGCTTGCTCAAACTTATGGCCATTGAGACAGTGATGTCATCCAACCATGTCATCCTCTGTTGTCCCCTTCTCCTGCTACCTTCAATATTTCCCAGCATCAAGGTCTTTTCCAATGAGTCAGTTCTTCGCATCAGGTGGCCAAAGTATTGGAGCTTCAGCTTCAGTATCAGTCCCTCTAAAGATTATTCAGGATTGATTTCCTTAAGGATTGACTGGATTGATCTCTTTGCAATCCAAGGGACTATCAACTGTGTTCTCCAATACCACAGTTCAAAAGCATCAATTCTTTTGAGCTCATCTTCCTTTATATTTCAACTCTCACATTCATACATGACTACTGGAAAAACCATAGCTTTGACTAGATGGACATTTGTTGGCAAAGTAATATCTCTGCTTTTTAATACATTCTCTAGGTTTATCATCGCTTTTCTTCCAAGGAGCAAGTGTCTTTTAATTTCATGGCTGCAGTCATGCTCTGCAGAGATTTTGGAGCCCAGGAAAATAAAGTCTGTCACTGTTTCCATTGTTTCACCATCTATTTGCCATGAAGTGATGGGACCAGATGCCATGACCTTCATTTTTTGAATGCTGAGTTTTAAGCCAGCTTTTTCACTTTCCTTATCACCTTCATCAAGAGGCTCTTTGATTACTCTTCACTTTCTGCCATAAGGGTGGTGTCATCTGCATATCTGAGGTTATTGATATTTCTACAGTAATCTTGATAGCAGTTTGTGCTTCATCCAGTCCAGTATTTCTCATGATACTCTGTATATAAGTTAAATAAACAGGGTGACAATATACAGCCTTGATGTCCTTCTCTCCTAGTTTGGAACCAGTCCATTGTTCCATGTCCGGTTCTAACTGTTGCTTCTTGACCTGCATACAAATTTCTCAGGAGGCAGGCCAGGTGGTCTGGTATTCCCATCTCTTTAAGAATATTCCACCATTTGTTGTGATCCACACAGTCAAAGGCTTTGGCATAGTCAATAAAGCAAATGTTTTCCTGGAACTCTCTTGCTTTCTCGATGATCCAATGGATGTTGGCAATTTGATCTCTGGTTCCTCTGCCTTTTCTAAATCCAGCTTGCACTTCTGGAACTTCATGGTTCATGGAGAATTTTGAGCATTGCTTTGCTAGCATGTGAGATGAGTGCAATTGTGAGGTAGTTTGACCATTCTTTGGCATTGCCCTTCTTTGGGATCGAAATGAAAACTGACCTTTTCCAGTCCTGTGGCCACTGCTGAGTTTTCCAAATTTGCTGGCATGTTGAGTGCAGCACTTTCACAGCATCATCTTTCAGGATTTGAAATAGCTCAACTGGAATTCCATCACCTCCACTAGCTTTGTTTGTAGTGATGCTTTCTAAGGCCCACTTGACTTCACATTCCAGAATGTTTAGATCTAGGTGAGTGATCACACCATCATGCTTATCTGGGTCATTAAGATCTTGCTTGTATAGTTCTTCTGTGTATTCTTGCCACCGTCTCTTAATATCTTTTGCTTCTGTTAGGTCCATACCATTTCTGTCCTTCATTGTGCCCATTTTTGCATGAAATGTTTCCTTGGTATGTCTAATTTTCTTGAAGGGATCTCTAGTCTTTCCCATTCTATTGTTTTCCTCTATTTCTTTGCATTGATCACTGAGGAAGGCTTTCTTGTCTCTCCTTGCTATTCTTTGGAACTCTACATTCAGATGAGTATATCTTTCCTTTTCTCCTTTGCCTTTAGCTTCCCTTCTTTTCTCAGCTAATTGTGAAACCTCCTCAGGCAATCATTTTCCCTTTTTGCTTTTCTTTTTCTTGGGGATGGTCTTGATCACCACCTCCTATACAATGTCACCAACCTCTGTCCATAGTTCTTCAGGCACTCTGTCTATCAGATCTAATCCCTTGAATCTGTTTGTCACTTCCACTGTATAATCTTAAGGGATTTGATTTAGGTCATACCTAAATGCTTTAGTGGTTTTCCTTGCTTTCTTCAGTTTCAGTATGAATTTGGCAATAAGGAGTTCATGATCTGAGCCACAGTCAGATCCCAGTCTTGTTTTTGCTGACTCTATAGAGTTTCTCCATCTTCACCTGCAAAGAATATAATCAATCTGTTTTCAGTATTGACCATCTGGTGATGTCCATATGTAGAGTCATCTCCTGTGTTATTGGAAGAGGTGTTTGCTATGACCAGTGTGTTCTCTTGGCAAAACTCTGTTAGCCTTTGCCCTTCTTCATTATGTACTCAAAGGCCAAACTTGCGTGTTACTCCTGGTATCTCTTGACTTCCTACTTTTGCACTCCAGTATCCTATGATGAAAAGGACATCTGTTTTGGGTGTTAGTTCTAGGTCTTATAGGTCATCATAGAATCGTTCAACTTCACTACTTCTGCATTACTGGTTGGGGCATTGACCTGGATTACTGTAATATTGAATGGTTTGCCTTGGAAGCAAACAGAGATCATTCTGTCATTTTTGAGATTGCATCCAAGGACTGCATTTTGGACTCTTTTGTTGACCATGAGGGTTACTCCTGTTTCTTCTAAGGGATTCTTGCTCACAGTAGTAAATATAGTGGTTCAATTCAGTTCAGTTCAGTTCAGTCACTCAGTCATGTCCGACTCTTTGCGACCCCATGAATTGCAGCACGCCAGGCTTCCCTGTCCATCACCAACTCCTGGAGTTCACTCAAACTCAGGTCCATCGAGTCAGTGATGCCATCCAGCCATCTCATCCTCTGTTGTCCCCTTCTCCTCCTGCCCTCAATCCCTCCCAGCATTAGAGTCTTTTCTAATGAGTCAACTCTTCGCATGAGGTGGCCAAAGTATTGGAGTTTCAGCTTTAGCATCAGTCCTTCCAATGAACACCCAGGACTGATCTCCTTTAGAATGGACTGGTTGGGTCTCCTTGCAGTCCAAGGGACTCTCAAGAGCCTTCTCCAACACCACAGTTCAAATGCATCAATTCTTCAGTGCTCAGCTTTCTTCACAGTCCAACTCTCACATCCATACACAACCACTGGAAAAACCATAGCCTTGAGTAGACAGAGCTTTGTTGGCAAAGTAATGTCTTTGCTTTTTAATATGCTATCTAGGTTAGTCATAGCTTTCCTTCCAAGGAGTAAGCGTCTTTTAGTTTCATGGCTGCAGTCACCATCTGCAGTGATTTTGGAGCCCCCCAAAATAAAGTATGACACTGTTTCCACGGTTTCCCCATCTATTTGCCATGAGGTGATGAGACCAGATGCCATGATCTTAGTTTTCTGAATGTTGAGCTTTAATGGCAATCTAAATTAAATTCACCCATTCTGCTCCATTTTAGCTCACTGATTCCTATGTCCATATTCACTCTTGCCTTCTCCTGTGACCACTTCTAATTTACCTTGATTCATGGACCTAACATTCCAGGTTCCTTTGCAGTATTGTTCTTACATCATTGGACTTTACTTCCATCACCAGACATATCCACAACTGGGCATCGTTTTTGGTTTGTCTCTGTCTCTTTATTCCTTCTGGAGTTATTACTCCACCCAAATAGCATATTGGGTACCTATTGACCTGAGGAGTTCATCTTTCAGTGTCCTATCTTTTTGCCTTTTCATACTGTTCATGGGGTTCTCAAGGCAAGAATACTGAAGTGGTTTGCTGTTTCCTTCTCCTGTGGACCACATTTTGTGAGAATTCTCCACCATGACCTGTCCGTCTTGGGTGGCCCTACACAGCATGGGTCATAGTTTCACTGAATTAGACAAGATTGTGATCCATGTGATCAGTTTCATTAGCTTGCTGTGATTGCTGTTTTCTTTCTGTTTGCCCTCTGATGGCTAAGGGTGTGTGGAAAGATGGCAGAGTGGAAGGATGTGCACTCATCTTCTCCTGCGAGAGCTTCAAAATTGCAACTCACTGCAGAACTCCTAGACAGGAGAATGTTGGATCTCACCAGAAAAAGATGCCCCAGGTCCAAGGGCAAAGGACAAGCCCCCCAAAAATGGTAGGAGGGACAAAATTACTTTTAGAAACAAACCCCATACCCGCCAGAGATCCTGGGAGGGCTCAAACAAAACCTTGTGTGCACCAGGACCCAGAGACCCCACAGAGACTGAGCCAGACCTGCCTTTAAGTGTTTTCATGTCTCCCGGGGAGGCACAGGTCAGCAGTGTCCTGCCAGGGGTATAGGGTCTCTGGCTGCAGCAGACCTGGAACAATGGGCGTGTGACTTAAGCCTTCTTGGAGGAGGTCACCATTAGCCCCACCATAGAGCTGCCAAGGAGACAACCCATAAACTGCAGAACAATTATGCCAAAGAAATTCTCACACTGTTAAGGAAGTTCTAGGACACACAACAGATTTCCCAACCTGGAGATCCGGCAAAGGGACTGAGAATCCCCAGGGAATTTGACTTTGGAGGCCAAAGAGATTTGATTATAGAACTTCCACAGGACTGGGGAAACAGACTTTGGAGGGCCCAAACAAAACCTTGTGTGCACCAGGAGAAAGGAGCAGTGTGCCCACAAGAGACTGAGCCAGACTTGCCTGTGAGTGTCCAGGAGTCTCCAGTGGAGGTGGGGGGTCAACAGTGGACTGCTGCAGGGCACTGAATGCAACCGTGAAGATGTAAGCCCTTCTGAAGGAGGTCACCGTTACTGCCATTACCCCTCTGCCATTACCCCTACCACAGTTTGTTCTCAGACCAAACAACCAGAAGGGAACACAGACACGCGCATCAACAGAAAATTGGATTAAAGATTTACTGAGCATGGATTGAGTGAATAAGGTTTCAATATAGAACTTTTGGCTTGCCTTGAGTATATAGCATGTCCCTAAATAGTAAGAGTGCTGGCTAATTAGTGCCCATTGTGGGAACAGGGCAGGTGGTCAGGATGCAGGCTCCTCGGACAGCTGACTTACCCAGAATTAACATTTTGTTCTATTTGTGCTCACAGCATAAAATACAGCTCATTGTCAGCATTGGCAAGTGCTTTTCCCCTTCCTTAGGGACATAAATAATCATAACACACTCAGAGTACAACACGGGAACACCTCTCTCCTTCTTTGAGTTGTCAGAGATGTTCTTGGCCAAGCATATTAATGACTCAGAAGGGTCATTTGGCAACCTAAAAGCTCTTAATGAAACGTGCTTTCTGCTCACTCCAATCCATCCCCCTCCTGGTCTCTAAAGATGTCTTTAATTCAACACTGCTACAGCTGTACTTCAGAGAAAGCCAAGCTGAGACAGAGATTCAGCCCTGTTCACAGGATGGGAAGCAAGTCCTGGGAAGCATGGCTGTGAAAAAGTGAGGATGTCAGCAAGGGTTGGCATCTAGAGAGGAGCTCTAAACACTTCTCAGAGAACAAAACTGTTTCAAAGGTCAAGTCCAACCAGAAGCCACTCTAAAGAAATAGGAAATCATGATAATCAATCCCCTTTCCAAAGGGGAGTGTAGGATGGGACAATCTCAGTTCTGATCAAAGAACTGGACAAGAATTCAGGGACTTCCTTCATGGTCCAGTGGCTAAGACTCTACACTCCAATGCAGGGGGCATGGGTTCGATCCTTGGTTGGGGAACTAGGATTCCACAAGTTGCACTCAGAGCAGCAAAAAGAGAATTCAGTATGGCAGGTCTAAGGAAACTGCTAGCTTTCCCAACTGATATTAGATAAAAATCACTATATAATCAAACCTATACCAAAACCTATACTACACCTATATCAAGCCATCCTTTCTCTGATATATAACTTTGGAGCTAAAGGAGCAAATTCTAAGGCCAAAAGAAGCTAACTAGTTTGGGAATTTCTTTTTCTGTTTGTGGCTCTTTTTTTTTTAATTGGTGGAAATTGTTTTAAAGTTTTGTGTTGGTTTCTGCCATACAACAATGCGAATCAGTCATATTATATACATATCCCTTCCCTCTTCAGCCTCCCTCCCCTCCCTGTGCCCCACCCCTCTAGGTCATCGCCCATTTTAATTTCACTTCACTCAAACAAAATTGCTTGATCTGCTCTCATTCTCTTCTTGATAAGCAGAAATGGTTCTGGTTGACAAACCTTCCTAAAGTTAGCCTGAAGCCTGAAGTGAATGGGACCCCTGGGGGTGTGCAATGGGAAGACTTGCTTGAATAAAACCACTTTTTAGTCATTTTCATATAAGCACAGCTAACATAGACTCTGTTCTTCTACCAGTTTTAAAATATAGGGTTTCATGTAGCTGTATCAGAGTACATTAGACTTGTTTCACTTTTAATTTTTAAATTTCTGAAATAAATATGTATCACTTGGGGTCCCAACAGAAAACAGATGGCACACTCAAATTAGTCAATTCAAACCAGGTTTATTTGCACAGGTGTAGAAGAATTATAAGAGACATTGTAGTAACCCAGGGTAAACAGCAGCAGAGAGGAGGGAGGAACTGCCACGATTGCAACCAACCAATTCTCACCAGTTGGGTTGGAGCGTCTTATACAGAAGGCTGTCATGAGTTCATTGCCAAGGACTTACAACTTTGGCAATGGTCAAGGGATACAGTCAGCCTAAGGTGGTCCCCTGCAGGGAAAGAGCCAATACCCAACCTCACTTTCCTCCCCCACAGCTGGGGCTTCCCATTGGCTAAAGCAGATGGCAAGGGCTCCTGTGGAAGCCATAGAGATCTGCCTCCTGGGGTGGAGAGTGAGCTGGAGAAACCAAGAGAATGACTGTGGAGAAGCAAACAAAAAATAACTGGCACAAATAGAAGTTTTATTTTTAAAAATTAAAATTTTAATATTTTCTTTTACCTAAAACAGCTGTAAGTTCACAGTTTAAGTTTCTTTATTTTCATTCCCTCTAGGGACAGACAATATCAGGTTCCACAAACTTTTAAAAATACGCTTCTTGAAAAATCATGAAAAATAGAAATTCCAGAGGATTTTCCTTATGTGAGTCTTTTGTTTTTATGGACACATTTTCCATTCTTTGGCCAAGAATAAGATATAAAATGATTGACATCTAAAAATATCAGAGTGAAACTTTGCTGTTCACATAGCCAAGCATAAAATGCTTAGATTAATCTACAATTCTCCTTCTTTCACATTTCTTTTAACATTTGTTAAGCAACTACTATGCCCCAAGTGCACTGAGTCATAAAGATAAAAGTAAACAAATAAGCCTTACCTATGTTGTCTAAACCAAAAAAGAGGGCAGATAGGTACTTTTTGTTTTTGGCTCACAAACAAGGAGTAGTGAAGGTAGGTCTGGCTTTTGACTTCACGTCTGAACTCAACAACATTGTATGTACCCTAACAACTTGGTTTCTGCCCTTCTTCCTTTCACCTTTGCCCAGACCTGAAAACTTGGAAAAGGACCCAATAAATTCAGTATAGATTTATCTAAAATTCTATTAAGGAGGGAAAATATCTTCTTGAAATCATGAACAGAAAACATCATGGAATATCTGTAGAATCACAGAAATCTAAAAGTAGACAATCTGAAGAATCAAAGAATTAAAGAAAATATTTTTCTATGAAAGAGACTTGCTAAAAAGACGTAAACCTTAGAAATCTTTTTTTTTAATTTTATTTTATTTTTTAACTTTACAATATTGTATTGGTTTTGCCATATATCAACATGAATCTTTAATTTACAATTTCAGTAATATTTTAAAAGACATTGTACTTAATAAAAAAGAATCTGGATTAGAAAAATACTTTCAGATAAAATCTAAAATTACTGAATTTAAGAACACATTGTTGGACTTCCCTTGTGGCTCCGTGGTAAAGAATCCGCCTGCTAATGCAGGAGACATAGATTTGATTCCTGATCTGAAAAGATCCCACATGCTGCAGAGCAACTAAGCAAGTGCACCACAACCACTGAGCCTGTGCTCTAGAGCCCAGGGGCCGCGACTACTGAGCCCGAAAGCTGCAACTGCAGAAGCCTGCGCACCCTAGCGCCGTGCTCCACACCAAGAGAAGCCCACACACCGCAGAGTTGCACTGTTAGCCACAACCAGAGAAAAACCTATGCAGCAATGAAGATCCAGCAGTCTAAACAAATAAATAAATAAAATTATTTTTTAAAACAAAGAATATATCTTTGGCACCAACTAGGCTACTGAGTACTGCAGAAAATAAAGCATAATTTGAAGGCAGTGTCAGAAAACTCTCCCAAGAAAAAAGTTGCATTTGTTAAGAATTCATGGGTTCTTAGCATTCTGCTAAGTATTATGAACATGCACTGACATATTTCGTCCTCATAGCATTATTTTAAACAAATACCATTACTATTCACATTTTATAGTTGAGAGAAATGATCCATAGGAAGGTGAAATGGTCCAACAGCAAGCACACCATTAGTAATGCAGACTGGTTATGGATATTAAACTCAGTGCTATTTTAATCTATAGCCCATGCTCTGGTTTCAGAAGTGAGCTTCTCTAGACCATCAAGAAATGGATAGCATTTCTATACTACCTAAGTTGCTCTAGACCTGAGTCAGCAAACCTTTTCTATAAAGGTCCAAAGAACAAATATTTTCAATTCTGTTGGCCATACAGTCTCTGTCACAACTACTCAGTTCTGCCACTCCAGTGGGAAAGCAGCCACGGATAGTACATTGGATTGTCATTTACATGAATGTTCATAAATATCTCCCAAAAAAGCAACTTAGATTTGGCCTGTGGGCCATAGTTTGCCAATAACCTATTCTAGAGCATATAAAGGGGCTGAAAAGATTAATTTTTTATGAAACTATCACAACACTAATCCCAAAATGAAAGAAAATGCAAAGAATCAAAATCATCTCATTTATGAATACAGAGACACAAAGTATATAGAGATAAACAAAATCTTTGCAAATTGAAATGTAGCAAGTGAAAAATCATTACATAGTGCTCAAGAGTTTATTTCACCAGCATAAGGAGATTCAACTTTTAAAAAACCTATTATTGTAATTAATAGTACAAATTAACAAAATAAATGAAACCTATGATTAGTTCTTCAGAAGCATTTTTCAGAATTCAACATCCAGGACCTCCAATGGTTAAGAATTCTCCTGCCAATGCAGAGGACACAGGTTCAGTCCCTGCTCTAGGAAGACTCCACAAGCCACGATGCAGCTAAGCCCATGCACCACAACTGTTGAAGTGCGGGTGTTCTAGAGCCTATCTGGGCTCTGCAACAAGAGAAGCCACTCCAGGAGGAAGCCTGCACACCACATCTAGAAGAGATCTCTGCTCTCTGCAACTAGAGAAAGACCACATGCAGCAATAAAGACCCAGCGCAACCAAATAAACAAATAAAAACTTTTAAAAGTTCAACATTCATTTCTCATTTAAAAAATCTTGGTAGAGAAGGAATAACAGTATTATCTAAATATGATAAATAACATTTATGCAAAAAACTTGGCTTTGTAAAAAATTCTTTCATACTAAAGACATGTGTATGAAAATCAAAAATAAGATAGCCTTCCCCAATACCTGTTTAACATTATTCTGAGAGTTCAAGCCAATGTAATGTGATTAGAAAAAAAAAAATATGTAAGGGACAAAATGACAATAATTTGTAGATGATATAATTGTTATAAGAATAAAGTGAAAAAAACAAGTTAGAGGTTTCATTTTCTGATTTGGCACATAAGGAGCATGGAAGTCATCACTCAGACCTAAGTAAAAGTAAAATGCTGAACAACTGAAAATCAACAACTCTTCTTACAGGTCAGAGAATTGAGATCCCACAGCAAACTATTGTCCTCAAATTGGAGAGACAAACTGGCAAATTCAAAGAATCACATGTACTGGAGCACAAATCCAGGAGCAGAAACCTCCATGGGAACCAGTGTCAGGATAGAAAACCAAAATTACACTTAACGCAGTGCTGGCAGCTCGGTGTAGAAAACTCTGAGAGTTAAAAACTCAGGGAGGGGATACTCTTATAAAAACATCCATGCTTTTGTTATTTTACCTCCAGGAGTCCTACCAAATTCTCACAGTGAAGATCAGAGAAAAATTCCTTCCTGCTTCTATCAAGGGAAGGAAAGTAACCTTTTTGACCTATGCCAGAGCATTCTGTTCAACAAGATCTGTTCTCAAAAGAAACTATTTTACCAGAGACTAACCTATATGGGGTTTTATTAGAGCATAACTGATTGAGAGGAAGAAAGATACACAACTCCAGCTTCTTCCAGGCACATAAGGATAAAGAAAGTCATTCAGCAGAAAAAAACAACAAAGGAACCCGAGTTCCACATAAAGGAATGACAAGCATCAGAAGTGATAACTACACATGCAATTTACAGGTAAACATAAATATTTTTCCAACTATTTAAATCTTTTTAAAAGACAACTGACTGGTTAAAATAAAATAATAGTAATGTGTTGTGAGTTTTATAGCATAAGTTAAAGTAAAGTGTGTGAGAACAATTTATCAACACAGGGAGCTGAGTAACAAAAGTATGCTTTGTAAGGTTTTTGTACTAAATGTGAAGTGGTATATTATTACATGAAGGTTTGACTGCAATAAATGAAAGATATATACTAAAAACCCTAAAGCAGCCACTAAAATAACAAAACAGAGTTATAGCTAATAAACCAAAAAAAGAAAGAAAAATGGAGTCATAAAAAATACTCAATCCAAAAAGAATGAAAAGGGAACATAGAACAGAGGAGACAAATAGAAAACAAATACAGTGGTAATAGATGTAAATCTAACCATATTGATAATTCTGCTTAATACAGATAGTCTAAGCAATTCAATTTAAAAGGGCAGAGATTGTCATATTGGATTTAAATAAAAAGCAAGAGCCAGCTAGCTGTATTCTGCCTACAAGAGTCTTCCTTTAAAATTTAAACACAAAAATAAGTCAAATTCACAAGAATTGAAAAAAATATCCTATCATAATACTAATCTAAAGAAAGCTGGACTGGCCACCTTATAACAAAGTAGATTTTAAAGCAAAGAATATTACTGAGGTCATAGAAGCTCATTTCAAATTGATAAAAGTGTCAATTAATCATGAGACATAACAAAACTAGATGAGAGGCTTTGAGAGCTTCCAGTAAGGCTGTTGGGTATTGAGGTGTGAGGATGGTGCAACGCGGGAAGCAAGCACTGAGTCGTGAGAAACATCTCACAGTTACGGAGAGCGCATGAGGACCATGCCCTGCGCAAAATGCCTATGTGTGCGTTTGCTCAGTCCTTTAGTTGTGTCCGACTCTTTGTGACCCCATAAACTATAGCCTGCCAGGCGCCTCGCACCATGGGATTTCCCAGGCAAGAATACTGGAGCGGGTTGCCATTTCCTGCTCCAGGGGATCTTCCGGACTCAGGAATCGAACCTGTGTCTCTTGTGTCTCCTGCATTGGCAGAGCGGGTTCTTTACCACTGCACCATCTGGGAAGCCCATATATAGACTTAATAACAGAGCTTCATGCATGAAATGCATGAAACAAAAATTGATGAAATTGTTAAAAAAAAAGACACATATCTGGAGAACTTGATACCACCCTCTTATAATCAATAAAACAAAGAGAAAATCTGTAATGATATAAAAGATTTGAATGGCATTAACAACCAACTGAGGGGAGCTTCCCAATGGCTCAGCAGTAAAGAATCCTCCTGCAATTCAGATGACATAGGAGACGCCTGTTCAATCCCTGAGTCAGGAAAATCCCCTAGAGGAGGAAACGGCAACCCACTCCAGTATTCTTGCCTGGAGAATCCCATGGACAGAGAAGCCTGGAAGGCTAAACAATCAACTTGTCATAATTGACATCTATAGAAAATTCTACCTAAGAACAACAGAACATACATTCTTTTCAAGTGCTTAGGGGAACATTTACCAAGACAGATCATACTCTGGACTATTAAAAAAAATCGCAATAAACTTTTAAACATTCAAATTATATAAAATATGTTCTTTAATCCTCTTGGAATTATAAATTAATAACAGGAAGATCTCTGGAAAATCCTCAAAGATGCGTACAAGAACACAAACAACAACTTAAAATTACCGAATACCCATCAAAAGGTGACTAAATAAACAAATAACAATGTATCCATACAATGGAGTACTTGTCAGCAATGCGAAGAATGACTTTGTGCTACACACAACATAGATGAATCTCAGAACAATATCTTTAAGTCAAAGAAGTCAGACCATTAAAAAAGTACATATTGTATGATTCTACTTATAAAAACTTTTTGAAAATGCAAACTAATCTAAAGTGACAGAAGGCAGATTAATGACTGCCTGGTAATGGAAAAGGGGGACATGCCAAAGGAATTAAATTCTAACTGTAAAAC
The DNA here is from genome assembly GCF_003369695.1 of Bos indicus x Bos taurus. Taxonomy (NCBI): domain Eukaryota; kingdom Metazoa; phylum Chordata; class Mammalia; order Artiodactyla; family Bovidae; genus Bos; species Bos indicus x Bos taurus. The sequence continues at coordinate 110,929,913 of NC_040076.1, forward strand.
TTCAGATAGTAGCCAGCTGGAGAGGAAGACATTTGGGGAATCAGTTTCTCTTTCTTCCTATCAACTTCAGTCCCTTGTCTGGGAGGCTTGCCTCAGTCAGCATATGGGGTTGTGACTTCAACTCTCCTTGGTCATGGAAATAGCATTAAATGAAGCAAGGAAGCACAGGTAATTCAGAGAAAATAAAAGTGAAACAAAAGCAAATGTTATCAACAGCCAGTAGCTCTTTATGTAGGTTTCTATCAGTGGAACAAAAGATTTTTGAAAGTGATTTTTAATCCATTTCTCTTAATCCACAATAATATAAGAGTCTGGGCACATTTCATCAATCTCTGCCTGAGACCTTTTCTGACTGATAATAATTGTATTATCTGTCTCTAAACTGGATTCAGGGAAAAAAAAAAAAAGGCATGGAGGTTACAGATAGGTTTTACAGACAGAAGCAACCAGTGTGAAGAACAAAGCTGAGAGAGGATTTAATAACACAAGAAACATTCCCATGAAATCCTCTTCAAGTGAGACTCAGATCCAGTGCAGCAACAGTGTTGTTGGTCTGCATGTCATTGAGATGGGAATGCAGTTGCCTGGCAAGGATGAGGGACAAGGTTCCTTGATTACAGAGCACAATCATAAGGTGCTGACCTTTGAAAACCATGGAACACGTATAAGGCTGCTACCAGGACAGGGCACAAACCATCACTGGACCAGCTGTTGCAATGAGATCTTTTCTGCATGTTCTCAATCTGATGCTCTGAGTTTCCCTCCTCTGTGATCTAACCATTTGGCATTTGCTTATTTCTACAGGTGAATTACAAGCAAACTCATCTCTTCTTCAAATCTCTAGCAAGTATAGAAATCCTCAAGTTTTGAGACTCTGCTCCTGCATTCTGGAGGAGGCATGTCTTTGCATAATGTCTCTTCCATGTGTTTACATTTTTAAACACATTTTCAAGTGCTTTTCTACCTCCTAGGCATCACCGTAGTTGACCCTCACACAGCCCTGTGATGTAAGCAAGGCCAGTGTTACTGTTCCCATTTGGTGATGAGGAATCAGGCTCAGGGAGGGTTAATGGTTTGCCCTTGGTCACAAAGGGAGCTGGCAGACACCCAATTGTTGGACAAATAACAGCCATTTACTCCCTTTAATTCGTGTTTGTACTTTCTAACTGACTGATGTATTTAGTAATGACCTAAATGATTCCTTTTTTCTGCTTTTTGAAGCTGATATTTTTGTGCTGTCATGAGGAACACATTAACTTCTTTTTTTATTTTTTTTTTACATTAACTTCTATAAATGAATAATATTAAATGTAAGGCTAAGCTTTTTATGTTTAACAAAGAATAAGGGAAAACAACCACAATCCATTGGTCCTAGTGATAAAGAAGGGCCAGGATGGCAACTGGTAACAGTTTGCAGCTACACTGGGGATGGATAAGCACTGGGAGAAGAAGTTGCAGGAAGAGGGACTTTCAGATACTCTAGGAAGTTGCCTGGGGAAACATGCAAAAGCAAAACAGGGGAGGCGAAGCTGTAATCTTTACAGATCTCCCCAGGACTAAAGCTTTTGAATGTGAGTCAGTACAACTCAGATACTAATTATGTTTGAACTTCTGTAGTATATTTGTACATATTTTCCTGTAATAAATAAGATTTTTAAATTATTATTATTTGGGGGGATATAATATTTTTACTTTTTCTTTAATTTAATTTCTATTGGAGTATAGTTGCTTTACAATGTATTGTGTTAGTTTCTACTGTACAGCAAAGTGAATCAATGATATGAATGTGTGTGTGTGTGTGTGTGTGTGCACACAGATGTGCATGCTCAGTCATGTCCAACTCTTCGTGACCCATGGACTGTAGCTCACTAAGCTCCTCTGTCCATGGGATTTTCCAGGCAAGAATACTGGAGTGGGATGCCATTTGCTTCTCCAGGGGATATTCCCAACGTAAGGATCAAACTCTCATCTCTTGTGTTTTCTGCATCGGCAGGTGGACTATTCACCATTGGCGCCACATGGGAAGCCCTATGAATACATATAGTATGTATTCGTCCATCTTTTTTTTAATTTCCTTCCCATTTAGGTCACCACAGAGCATTAAGTAAAGTTCCCTGAGCTATTTACTAAGTTCTCATTTTATCAATTTTATACACAGTACATACTATCAGTAGTGTATATATGTCAATTCCAATCTCTCAACTCATCCCACTCCTCACTCCCTGCTTGGTGTCCATACATTTGTTCTCTACATCTGTGTCTCTATTTCTGTTTTGCAAATAAGGTCACCTGTACATTTTTCTAGATTCCATATATATGCATTAATATATGATATTTGTTTTTCTTTCTGACTTACTTCACTTTGTATGACAGTCTCTAGGTTCATCTAAATTATTTTTAATAATTCCTTTAAAGGTTTAACAGGCTTCCCAGGTGATGCTAATGGTAAAGAACCTGCCTGCCAAAGCAAGAGACACAGAAGATGTGAGTTCGATCCCTGGGTTGGGAAGATCCCCTGGAGAAGGGCATGGCAACCCACTCCAGTATTTCTGCCTGGAGAATCCATGGACAGAGGAGCCTTGTAGGCTTGCAATCCATGGGGTTGCAAAGAGTCAGACACGACTGAAGCGACTTAGCATATTACTTGATCAAACTCTGTATCTGTCAAAAAGGCTCCTTCAATCCAGTATTACTATCAGAATCTGGAACAGATTTGGTTGGGGATTTATTTTGTAAGAAACTTGACAGGGCCCCACTGCCACCTATCCCAAGAAAGTGACCTTAACCACTAAGGATGCCCTCCGTCCAAAAAGCTTCCTATATGGCCTGCACATTTTGGAGACAGATGTTTTCTGACCTGTCCCTGGAAACTATAAAGCATGTGCCATTGTGAATTTTAACAATTACTAGCAATAGTAAGTTTTTCTTCCCCTGCATTTGATAACCCCATCCATTTAGCCACAGCTTCATTTTATGGGTGCACCAGATATTTAATTGGTGAGAGAAAGGGGGGAGATGAAGAAGATCAGAAGAGAAAGAAGAAGATTAGAAGGGAAGTTTCACAACTTATCAATACACGAGCACCAACCCCAGCGTCACCACCCCTCAACATCCTTTTAATAAAACACTGGGCTTGGTGATGTGCAGCCTGTACCGACCACAACAGCAGTGTTCTGTCCTGTGTGGAGGGGCACAGAGCTCCTGACCCACCATCTGCTTTTCCTTCTAGCAGTGCCAGTGGATCACGGCTCACTCACACACCCTCTCTGGGATGAAGAAAAGAGATGTTGCCTGGATTTCAGGAGGGTGGTTCTCTTGGTGGAACAGGTTAACTGGACCACACAGAAATCCAGACAGCTCTTGACTCAGCCCCATGATCCTATCAGTGAGCTCCAGTGACCCCGGCCAGGCCACAGTTCCTAGTCAGAAACTGAGGCTAAGAAAGTCAGGGAAAGGCAAAAGGTGATCATTCAGTAGGCACAAAAGTACTACCAACACTTTCGTAGACAAGAAAAGTGTATCCTGGGATTTGGGCTGGGAGGGACCTGTCCTGGGGGAGGGCAAGTTCCAGAGGCAAGGGCTCACTCAGCCAACTCCAGCCACACCTGGTAGAGGCCTTCATCTGCCAAGGCCTGGCCACTTCCTGATGTTCATGACGACTCATCCTCCCACTGTGGATTGCACGTTCTTTGAAAAGAAGTGGCCATAACTGTCTCTCTGATATTCTCCCAAATCACTCTGAAAATAATAAAATAAACCCACCTACAGGAAAATAGCCTGTCTTCCAGGGCCTCAGAGTGTAGTAGAAGACAAAAAATGCAAAATGATCATTGCGATTAAGGCACAATTAATAATTAATAATTGTTTTTTTGTTAAATATATTTTAAAAAAGAAATTTCCAGAACAGTGTGAAGCATCTTATTCCATGAATACAAAAATTTTAATGTTGATTTAACTTAGTAGAAGCATAAGGAAAGTCTGAAAGAATATGCAAAAATTATTTAAAAATTTATAACCAGATTATGAACTATTCTAAATTCTATGTTTCAGTATTATTTTCAATTTTATTTACCATGAGCATATATTTTTTAACAATGTACTATAAGAATGATTCTTTTAAATAAATTCAAGCCTTTAAGAATATTCAATAGAATGGGGAATTTTCTTGAAAAAACAAATAATAGAATAATATATACAGTATAATATTGAGTTTTTAATATTTTTAAATGGTTATAATAAAAAATACTGAAAGGAAATCCACTGACATTCTAACAGTAACCAGTTTGGGGATTAATGAATTATAAATAATTATCATTTTTTATTTTTCCACATTTTCTAGAATTACAGCACTTATTTTTAAAAACAGTGAGATAAGCCCTGAAAAGTGGATTCAATAAGAGGAATCAGGAAAAGACTTATTCAAGAAGGTAATCCCCATGAGGAGACTGAAGTGTTCATAGAAATTTAGCCAGGACTGGGAGCAGCTCTCTCAAAGGAAACAGTGTGTGAAAAGACATGGAACAAGAAAGAGAATGAATGGTGCACACGGGAAATGTCATATGGTTCAGCATGAGCTTTCGAAGTTGGAAAGAGTGAAACTGATGAGAAATTAAGTCATAAGGTGGGGCCCAATGAAAGGGAATCTGTGCTGTGCTAAAGAGTCTAGACTTGAGAGGGAGGGATAGTTGGAGGAAAGTGGTCAAAAAGTTAAAACTCCGCATTATAAGATAGACAAGTACCAGGGATGTAAATTCAATATGATGACTATAGTTAACACTGTTGTATGATATATTTGATAGTTGCTAGAGAGAGTGGATAAGAGTTCTCATTACAAGGAAGATTTTTTGTTGTCTTTTATCAATATGAGATGACCAGTTCAGTCCAGTTCAGTTCAGTCGCTCAGTCGTGTCCGACTCTTTGTGACCCCATGGATTGCAGCACACCAGGCCTCCCTGTCCATCACCAACTCCAGGAGTTTACTCAAACTCATGTCCATTGAGTCGGTGATGCCATCCAACTATCTCATCCTCTGTCATCCCCTTCTCCTCCCACCTTCAATCTTTCCCAGCATCAGGGTGTTTTCCAGTGAGTCAGTTCTTCACATCAGGTGGCCAAAGTATTGGAGTTTCAGCTTCAGCATCAGTCCTTCCTGAATGAACAATTAGGACTGATCTCCTTTAGGATGGACTGGTTGGATCTCCTTGCAGTCCAAGGGACTCTCAAGAGTCTTCTCCAACACCACAGTTCAAAAGCATCAATTCTTCGGAGCTCAGCTTTCCTCACAGTCCAACTCTCACATCCATACATGACTACTGGAAAAACCATAGCCTTGACTAGATGGACCTTTGTTGACAAAGTAATGTCTCTGCTTTTTAATAGGCTGTCTAGATTGGCCATAACTTTCCTTCCAAGGAGTAAGCATCTTTTAATTTCTTGGCTGCAATCACCATCTGTAGTGATTTTGGAGCCCCCAAAAATAAAGTCTGACACTGTTTCCATTGTTTCCCCATCTATTTGCCATGAAGTGATGGGACCAGATGCCATGATCTTAGTTTTTTAAATGTTGAGCTTTAAGGCAACTTTTTCACTTTCCTCTTTCACTTTCATCAGGAGGCTCTTTAGTTCTTCTTGGCTTTCTGCCATAAGGGTGGTGTCATCTCCATATCTGAGGTTATTGATATTTCTCCCGGCAATCTTGATTCCAGCTTCTGCTCCACCCAGTCCGGCATTTCTCATGATGTACTCTGCATATAAGTTAAATAAGCAGGATGACAATATTCAGCCTTGACGTACTCCTTTCATGATTTGGAACCAGTCTGTTGTTCCATGTCCAGTTCTAACTGTTGCTTCTTGACCTGCATACAGATTTCTAATGAGGCAGGTCAGGTGGTCTGGTATTCCCACCTCTTGAAGAATTTTCCACAGTTTGCTGTGATCCACCCAGCAGGTGGTGGCCTGCTGCAGGGTTGGGGGCACTGAGTGTAGCAGTGCATATATGGGACTTTTTGAAGGAGGTCGCCATTATCTTCATTACCTCCACCATAGTTTGGCCTCAGGTCAAATGACAGGGAGGGAACACAGTCTTCAACAGAAAATTGGATTAAAGATTTACTGAGCATGGCCCCACCCATCAGAACAAGGCCATTTCCCCCTCAGTCAATCTCTCCCATCAGGAAGCTTTCATAAGCCTCTTATGAGATGATGGGTATTCACTAAACTTATGGTAATGATCATTACCATATGCTATAATTATATGCTATAATTATAAAAATAATAGATTAAAAAATAAAAAAGAATTCATTATGCTATACACTTTAAACACATATAGTGCTTTATGTCCATTGATATACTGTTTATCTCAATAAAACTGGGGGTTGGGGGGAGAATCTAGACTTGAATCTAGAAGCCAAGGAAGCCACTGATGGATTTTAAGTAGGGGATTTGACATGATTTGATTATTGTTTGAAATCATTGGCTTCACTGTGGATGATGGAGTAAAATGAGAGTAGACCAGGTTTTGCAGTGGTTAGAAGCAATGAGGATGAATCTGGATGTGCAAGATCATTAGGAAATAGAATAGATGGGACTCAATAACTTGTTGAAGGCTTCACTGGCAGTCCAGTGGTTAAGAATCTACCTTGCATTTCAGGGGATACTGGTTTGAACCATGGTCTGGGAGGATCTCATGTGCCGTAGAGCAACCAAGCAAGTGTGCCACAAGTACTGAGGCTGCATGCTGCAGCAACCAAAGCCAGTTATAACATTAATAATGTTGCTTATGGTAAACAATTTGAAAAAACCAAAAAAGTAAAAAGAAAGATTACAAATTAGCAATAATTCCCCCGTAATCATTACTAACACTTTAGTGTCTAGCTCTCTAATCTCTTTGCTAGTAAAATTTTTCATGCAATTTAATAACCTTTTATAATCCTATCTTCCCCTCAAACTCTAGATCCAGGTTTCCAAATTCCTTTACACTGAAATTCCTTTCCACACTTACATTCTAGATTTAGTTCCACATCTTTGGTCCCAAATAGAATCCCCCCACTTCTCCTCACTCCCCACCTTTCCTCTTGTCAGAGACAAGACCACTCCTTGACTCATCAAGACTTGGAGCCACCTTTGACTCCTCCTTCCATGTCAAGTCCCACAGCCAATTAGGCAACAAGCTCAGTGAGTTAAACCTTTGTGGTATTTCTCTGACTCAATTGTTCTTTGTGTACTCACTGCATGCACAAGAGGCCTCACTCATACGCTCAATTCTCCACAACGAGACTTCTGGATAAGCCTCCTAAGTGACCTTCTTGCTTCCTATCACTATTTTTTTCTTACTGCTTGATTGATAGCCCCCAAGTACCACATTACCAAATTCCTCTCCTGATAGAGACTTTCAGTGGCTCATCATTTCCCACCAAAGTAAGCATCAACTTCCCACCCTGGCATTCAGGCCTTCCCCTAAATGTAATTTATTCTTCATCTAAATACTCTCACAAACATATTTCATATTTTTCCCTTCTAACTCTGACTCTCCTTCTTTCAATAGTTTACCTATCCATCTGTTATAGGTTGAATTGTATCATCCCCAAATTCTTGTGTTGAAGTCCTAGCACTAAGAACTTTAGAATGTAGCCATACTTGAAGATGGGGCCTTTAAAAAGATAATAAAGGTAAATGAGGTTATATGGGTGGGCCCTAGTCCAATATTATTAATGTCAGAAGAAGAGGAGATCTTGGTGCAGACCTAGGAATGACCCTGTGAGGACACAGTAAGAAGATGGTCTCTAAGCCAAGGAAGTGACGTGAAGTGAGTCAGTCGTGTCTGACTCTTTGCAACCCCATGGACAGTACAGTCCATGGAATTCTCCAGGCCAGACCCGAGTCTGATCCCTGGGTCGGGAAGAAGGAAATGACAACTCACCCCAGTAATCATGCCTGGAGAATCCCATGGACACAGGAGCCTGGAGGGCTACAGTCCATGGGGTTGCAGAGTCAGACACAACTGAGCGACTCAGCACACACATTATTATCATCGTCCTCCTTTTATAGTTGAGAAAATTTAGGCTTAGAGTGATTGATTAATCTGTCAGAAGTCACTTAGCTAATAAATGGTGGAAATCTGGGGTTCCAACCAGGTTTTCTAATCTTTTATTTCTGATTCAGTCAGTCCTCACAGCAACCCTATAAAGCAGTAGTTGACATTTCCATCCTACAGGGGAGGAAACAGAGTTGGAGAGTGAGCTACTCTGATAATGGTCACATAGCTAGTAAATAGTAAATGGCCAGATGTGTAACCAGGTTACTCTGACTCATAAACCAGTGCTTGTTTTACTCTGCTACACTGACCAGCCATGCACTTACAGCATGTTACAGTGTAAAAAGGGAAGCACTTACCTATCTACACTTTTAAAATAATAGACATTTATTTTGGTTTGCCTGATAACTTTCTTTTTTATTTTTAATTTTATTTTACTTTTAAACTTTACATAATTGTATTAGTTTTGCCAAACATCAAAATGAATCCGCCACAGGCATACATGTGCTCCCCATCCTGAACCCTCCTCCCTCCCCCCTCCCCACACCATCCCTCTGGGTCGTCCCAGTGCAAAAGCCCCAAGCATCCAGCATTGTGCATCGAACCTGGACTGGCATCTCGCTTCACACATGATATCCTACATGTTTCAATGCCATTCTCCCAAATCCTCCCACTTCTTTTCTTGAATATTCGATGTCAGAGGAAATGCTCAGTAGCTGCAGAGTTTCCAGAAACTGTATGCTATTTGTGTTATTGCTTACATGATTCACCCCATTCATTTTTGGGGGCAGGGGGAGATACAGAAATGTTTTAACTAAATTATTCTGCAATAAAATTCCCTTTAATACAATCCAGTAAGTGCTTTTTGAATAGTTACCACTTGCAAGACCTTGCATTAGGCATGATGATGCCTTAGAGAAGAATAACACATAGTCTGCTGTGCGGAACAAGGCAGAGTCTCAGATGCCATACAGAAGGACAAGTAAGCAAATAAGCAGTAACAGAAGGTCATGCAGGTTCCAAGGAGAGAGAGCAGAAAATGCCACATTGGAAAATTGGAAAACAGATATGGACCTTGAAGGGTGGAATGTTAGTTTGTTGGGGCAGCCACAATAAAGCACCAACAACAGAAAATAACAGCAAAGTTTATTTTCTCACAGTCCTGAAGGCTAGAAGTCCAAGAGCAAGGAATTGGCATGTTTGAATTCTTTGGAGTCCCCTTTCCTTGGCTTCCTACTCACTCCAGTATTCTTGGGGTTCCCTTGTGGCTCAGCTGGTAAAGAATCTGCCTGTAATGTGGGAGACCTGGGTTCGATCCCTGGGTTTGGAAGATCCCCTGGAGAAGGGAAAGACTACCCGCTCCAGTATTTTGGCCTGGAGAATTCATGGACTGTATTGCAGGTGGATTCTTTACCATCTGAGCCACCAAGGAAGCCCTGATGATAGCAGTTCTATGCTTATAAGGCTGATGACTTACTTGGCTGCCTGAAACATTCTATTTTCAGTCAAGTAATATATTAAGTCAACCTTAAAGTATCTAATGCAGAGTCTATCATATAGAGAATATCCAATAAATAGTATTTTTATTACTTTTACTGAGGATTTACATCAAAAATACAATCATTATCATGAAGGGAAAGTAAGTCTTCTATTATATGCAATTATAGTTTCTAAGGGAGAATTCTAGTATTTGAAACAATTTAATCTTCTCCCAAATGAAACTGGTTTTGAGCTAGAGCACTGACAAAGCAATATGTGATCTCATCACTTTTAATCTTTTCCACTGATAGCTTTGATGCCTATGGTTACCACCCTCTTTTCACAGTCTTTTAACTGTTTGATAGAGTTATTTCATGTAATGGTAGACAGACAGATAATGCTTTTGGTGAAACTGGCTCGATTATATGACAAAATGTGCTGTTCCATTGGCCTAAAACACACATATATGACTGGGCCCCTCAGCAAGAAGCCATAAGAACATTCAGCTGTAAAAACTCCAGAACAGTCCAAACCAGTGAATGGCAAAGAATTTAAAAATATATATACATATCTTTTAAAATATTTCTTCTCTAAACCATGACTTTTCCAGAATGTGGCTTATACATTTATTTACTGGCCATGCCACATGGCATGTGGGATCTTCGTTCCCTGACTAGGGATTGAATCTGTGCTCCCTGTAGTGGAAGTATGGAGTCTTAACCACTGGACCTCCAGGGAAGTCCTTTGGTAGGGTTCATATACCCCTTTCTGGAGTATGGAGGGAAAGCATAAATGGACAATATATTTTTTCAATAGTTAGTACTTACAGATGGGTTTTGGTATTAGCACAGGACTATAAACTCTCTTGTCAAATCTCTACTACATTGAAAACTCTGTGTCAAGCATGTAATAAGAGCTTAGTAAATATTCCTTGAATTTCAACTAATTACTAAATTAATATATATTTCAATGATTTCAGTAAAATAAAACCTTAGACAATATTGATGATTCTCAACCAGAATGGGACAGCAGGAATTCATCACATTATCTACTTTAAAAAGAAATTAATGAGAAATAAATTTCTTTCGTCCAAAAACATTTATTCTGTATCTATAATATGCCAAGTACACTGGCTTTCAAAAAATAAAGATATCTTAGATTCTCCATCCTCTCAAGATTAAACAGATAAATCCTCAGTTCAAGGGGCTCTCAAGGAAAAGAGAATTTAGAAGGGTTCTGCTCCTTTCCCACCATTTACCTTCATTGAACAATGGGTCAAGTTGTAAGAAAGGGAAAGCCCTGCTTCTGGTCTTCTCTGTCCTGCCACCCCTTTTCTTGTCCCCTAGTTCTTGGCAGAGCAGCCTCTCCACCTTATGGAGTGAAATTTCTGAGCAAAACCTCAGAGATGTAGAACACCGGAGCCAGAAATCATCTTAGAGGTCTTCTTGCCCTGTGGTTCTCAAACTTTTGGAGCATATCAGCTCACTTGGGGATATCTTTCAAAACATCATTTTCCTGTTCCCCAGGCTCAGATATGTTCTGGATAGTGTGAGGGGTAAAATAGGCCTGCAGTATTGTTTGTAGTTGAGAACCACTGGTAAAGTCCAAGATTGGAAATAGTCCTCAGGAACAGAAGGATTTTGGCCAAGATTCCACAGTGGAACCTCAAATCCAGGTCTGTTTACTACAAATACCTATCTTTCTCTAACCCTGGAATCCCAAGTTGAGCTCTGGAAAATTTGGTGACCCCCTAAAACTGTGGATATGTGTGAATATGTACATTTAACTGGAGATAGGGTCCATGGCACTTAACAAATTCTTAAAAAGATCCATCACCCCAAAATTTAAGAAACATAAGTTTGAATTTTCATTGGCTATTTCTCAGGCAATTCTATAAAATGTCTGGGTTGAGTAATGCAGGCTCAGCCATGTTTGACTCGGGTTAAAACCCTCACATCATGTAATTTGAAGAATGCTGTATGAGCCCACTCTATAAGAACTCCTCAGTCCAGTACCCCTGGACTTTTGCCTGAATTTTCCTTTTTATATAGAAAGATATGTAAGTATTTTGCCCTATTTGAATACAGATGCCCCTGCAGAAATAAAACAAGTCATTATCACACACGATTGAGATGGAGTCATCATACTGCTTCCAAACTGCATGTGGAGGAGCTGCAAGCAGTTGTGGAGGGTGGGAGGGAGGAGGCAGTGGGACCACAGAGAGGCCATGCCCAGAGGAACAGGAACAGCCTGACACAGAAAGGGGCATGAGAGTAAGAGACAAGTGCCCTCAAAAGCTCAAAGCATCCCTGTTTTCCTTTAATGACAGCCCTGCAGGATATAAATCTAAACCCACCACAAAAGATCAGAAACCTCATGAGCAAAGTGATCACTTATTTTTTATTTATTTGGCTGCACTGTGTTTTAGTTGCAGCACACAGGATCTCCCTGCGGCATGTGGAATCTTTTTTAGTTGCAGCAAACTGATCATTTGATTGAGACCACTCTAAGCCCTGTGGCATCCTCCATCAAACAAATAAATAGGTAAGTGAAAAAATAAATAAATCACATGACAGCCAGAGAAACATCATGTTGCCCGGAAGGATTCCACTAGCATCTGGCAGAGTTAGCTAGCAGCCGGCACATCTTCTAGAAATGAGAGTTCATTAAGGATGTGCCCTCACCAGCACCCTAAGCCACATGACTTCACACTGACTCTTTACATGCCTGCATCTGTGGCTCCATGCCTTCTGCCCTCAATGGGCTTTGTGACCAAGAAAGCCAGTGGGAGCAACCACATTTGCTAAATAATTTGCATTTATTCCATTTGCATTTATGTCCATTTCTTACATTTGCTAATACTCCAGTCCTTTGGACCTTACTCACACCTGACACTTAAAAACAGTTAGCCATCTATATGGGCTTCCCTAGTAGCTCAGTTGGTAAAGAATCTGCCTGCAATGCAGGAGACGTGGGTTTGTTCCCTGGGTTGGGAAGATACCCTGGAGAAGGAAATGGCAACACACTCCAGCATTCTTGCCTGGAGAATCCTATGGACAGAGGAGCCTGGCAGGCTACAGTCCATGGGGTCTCAAGAGTCAGACATGACTTAGCAACTAAACCACCACTGGCCACCTGTACACAACCTACAGAGGGATTTGACAGGTGGGTTCCTGATTCCCTTGACTGTATATTGATCTTGTATGTTTATACTATGACTGTACGCTGAAACAATCAGGCTATCAGAGAAGTGTCCATCCATTCTTATGAGGCAGGTCACTGAAGGGAAAATTTTATTTTCTTGAGTGCCACAGAGCCTGCTGATGAGCTACCCCACTAATAGCTGTTCTCACAGCTGAAAAGCTCCTCCTGCTGAATTCTCATCAAGGAACTAGCTGCAAAATGTAGCTCCACCTTATAAGCCCTGAATGTAGTGCATTGTCAGAGACATAATGTTTCTAATTCTTACCTGGGAACAATTAAAATCATTTATTAAATGATTTTAATTAAATTAATGGATTAATTAAAATCCATTAAAAATCAATTATTACTTGAAGAGGGCAAAGATTAAAAATATCAAATATTTAGTCCCTAAAATTATGTTCAGTGAGACAAGAACACTCAGGTAATATCTATTTCCCAAATGAATAAGGTGTTCAGTTCTGTAGAAAAACCAGACTGATAGGAGATGTGTGTGTGTGTGTGTGTGTGTGTGTGTGTGTATCAAGGAGGGGAGAGAAAGAGAGAGAAAGGGAGAATATATACATATATGTGTGTGTGTATATGTATATGTGTGTGTGTGTATATATATATATATATATATATATATATATATATATGAAGAGATTTATTATAAAGAAATTAGTTCGTGTGATTTGGATGCTAAGAAGTTCCACAATCATCTGAAAGCTGGGGCTTCAGGAGAACTGGTGCTAGAGATCTAGTCCAAGTCCAAAGGCCCAATGACCAGGAAAACCCAAGGTGTAAGTCCTACTCTGAAGACAGGAGAAGACCAATGTCTCAGTTCAAGTGACCAAGCAGAAAGCAAATTCTCCCATTCTCTGCCATTTGAATGTATTCAAGCCCTCAACTGTCTGAATGCTGCCCATTGACTTCAGGGAGGGCAATCTGCTTTACTGGATCTACCGATTCAAATGCTTATCTCTCCTGGAAATGCACTCACAGACAAACCCAGAAACAATGATTAACCAAATATGTGGGCATTCTTTGGCCCCATCAGGATGACACATAGAATTAACCATCACTAACACTTTGTTGCACTTCTGTCAGTTACATAGACTGTTAAAGTTGGAACCGACTTTAGACTTCAGAGTTAATGCTCTCATTTAGAGGTGGAGAAACTGAGGTCCCTCAACCAGTCCATTCTGAAAGAGATCATCCCTGGGTGTTCTTTGGAAGGAATGATGCTAAAGCTGAAACTCCAGTACTTTGGCCACCTCGTGCGAAGAGTTGACTCATTGGAAAAGACTCTGATGCTGGGAGGGACTGGGGGCAGGAGAAGAAGGGGATGACAGAGGATGAGATGGCTGGATGGCATCACTGACTCGATGGACGTGAGTCTGAATGAACTCCGAGAGTTGGTGATGGACAGGGAGGCCTGGCATGCTGCGATTCATGGGGTCACAAAGAGTCGGACACGACTGAGTGACTGAACTGAACTGAACTGAGAGAGTTAAGAGACTTAAGAGTCTCACCGACAGATGATGGTCATGCTGGAAATAAACCCAGATTGACTATTCCATCTTTTTTCTTAGCACCACAGGATGATAATTGTTATTACCCATATAGTTCTTCACCCATTTTTGGTGCAGTAACATTTGAGATTAAATTGTCTAAAACTAGGAAGAGTCCTCCTTCCAGAGGATAAATTTTTCTTCCTTTTTCTACTCCTCTTCCCATTGCCTTACCATGTCCCTCATCATTCTTTTACCTCAGAGACACTTTGGCCAACCCATCAGCCATCTTGATAACAGTTCTGTCACCTCCCACAGTGAAACCAGGGGTACACTTCTTAAGACATCATAAATATACTGTGAGAAAAGTGATGAGCCCAATTCCACTGGACAGATTGCATGGCCGGGTCTTGTAACGAAGTTCCCTCTCAGAAGTTGATGGCAGTGGGTTGAGACCTCCAACATTCAGACCTTCTTCCAGGTTTTTGTTTCTCCTCAGAGAAGGTCTAGCTATTTGCTAGACAGCTCTTGCCGGGTGTTTTTGTAAGCCCTACATGTCTTTTCCCAGCCCAAAACTTTACATCTAGAAGTGTTGGTGAAGTCATGTGGGGCTACAGAGGCAGGTTGGAACCACTCTATCCTGAAAGGTACCAGATGCCCTCAGCTCTTTCTATGGGTGGTATAAGCCAGGCTGAGAGAGTCCTCTAGCCTCTGATATCACCCAGAGGACATTCCAGATCTTCCTTCAGTCCTTTAGCCAGAGAGTCATCTCCTAGGTTTTGTGTGTGTGTTTGTTTTACTTTTGTTTGTTTGTATTTGTTTTCTTTTCTTTTGGCTGCACTGTATGGCATGTGAGCTCTTTTTCCCCAACAGGGGAGCAAACCCAGGCCCCCTGCAGTGGAAGGATGATGTCTTAACCACTGGACTACCAGGGAAGTCCCTTATCTCCTAGTCTTGTCTTCCTGCGTGACTTCACAATGACTGCATCAGTCTACCTAGAAAAGCCTCTATCTTCCCTCAGTAATCACTTGCCACTGACCACTGGCCTGGATATCTGACCAACCATGTCACCATTCTTAATTCTCTTCTAAAGAATGTCATTTGAAATATACAATAGGGCAATGCTCTAAAATTCTATTATAAAATTTCACAGTCCCTCTGCCTGTCACATCCCACCAGAGGGAACCAGACTGTGTTTGCTTGCAGCATTTAGTTTAATAGCTTCTGATGAATGCAGATACCAAAAAAAAAAAAAAATCACCAGGTTTATGTGTGAATCCTCTGGGCATCAAATGCTCATCTTTTTCCAAGTTTGAGGGTTTTTCTAAAAATATCTTTGAATCCCGTGTGTGTGTGTATATATATGTATATATGTGGTTTTTTTTTTTTTTTTACTTCTATGTATCAGGCATATTGCCAAGAAATATGAAACCCTGTCTACTGTGTCCAGGTTGAGCTGAAATGCATTTTTAAAGTGTTGTGATAACATTTCAAATTCAAGAACCTCCTTGCCTGGCACACACTCACATTCTCAAATACATTCTACTCCCCCAGATCTCCTGCAACTTGGTCCAACTGAATAAATACAAAGATTAGGGTCTGTGGTTTGTGAGGGAAGTGTTCAAGATGGAATCCACCAATAGGTTGGGCTTTCCTGTCATCGATTCTAAAGGGAACTTTCAGAAACAGACTGTCCAGAAAGGACAGTTACTTATGTACTTAAAGACTGTAGGCTCTGCACAGTTTAGCCCTTTGCACAGTTTAGCCCTTTGCACAGTTTATCCCTAGGGAGTATGGGGGAAATGGAGAGTCCTTGAAATAAACAGAGCACTGGAGTACATACATATTGGACTCTTCCTTATGGTTGGTTTACTCAGAATGGAAAACTTCATGCAAACGCAAAGAACTGTCTTCAGGGAAGAGATATTTCACATTCTTGTCCTTTAATGGGTCTAATGATATAAAATTGCATAAAGTAAGTATTGCCACTAAATGGAAAGTATAAATCTCTTTCCCTCTTGCTTTTCCTCAAGGAGACTCTTTCAAGCACTCTGCTTTATAGTTGTGCTAATTTCTCCATAGCCAAAGGACCACTGGGGAGAAATTTATATCTAAAATATAGTCATATGGATTAGGATTCCTCAGGAAAACTACTATTCAATGACAATTATAGGGGAGAAAAGCCAATATAGATCATTCTTACTCTTACAATGATGTTTGGAAAGGGCATCATATGTCAAAATGATGTAAGTGGAAATTGATTCAAGTGTTTGTATCTGATGCTCAGATTTAATAGAAATGGCCCTAAGCAACATATTTAACCAGTGATCAATTTTTATCCTTATGTAGATCACACAAAGGTAAGGGCAACATAACTGGGTAAGTATAGAAACTGAACTGATAGCCTGAAACAATCTTTGAATCATGACTCCGGAAGGGTCCTCACAGGCATGTTTTGTTCAGTTCAATGTGGAATTCCTCTCTTTATCCCAATTTGGGAAAGAGACTTAGCTGATCAGCAAACATAGTGTGCTCTGATCCAAGAGAACCAGGAAGCTGGGCCCTTGTGAACCCAGAGAGAAGCTACTCTCAGGATGAGCAACTTTCAGCAGTGGAGGGAAAAGGGTCCTCTTCGGAAATGAGGTTGATTAGGATACTATGCTTAAAACAAACTTTGAACAGACACTGAAAGCAAAGGTCAATTTTTGTTGCTGTTCAGTGGCTCAGTGATATCTCACTCTTTGCGACCCTATGGACTGCAGCACGACAGGCCAATAAGAAATAATCATACATCTCATTTGGCAAGAGCAGCTCAAGAAGGGAAATTCAAAAGAACAAGAACAGGAAGTGCACTTTGACTAAGGAGTTTTGCCAGTTCCTTCCTGAAGAGAGACAAAGCATCATTGTCTGCTGTATATAATGAGGCTTAAAATCACTGCATATGGTTTCTATTATACAGAGTTGGTCCAACCATTTTTTAGCTATTTTTTTTCCATCTCCCTAAGGTCCCAGTGCAACCTCTCTAGATGAAGACATGGGGGCTGAATGAACCTTATTTGTCACTTGTCTGGTGCCCTTGAAGAGATCTCTAGTCTTTCCCATTCTATTGTTTTCCTCTATTTCTTTGCATTGATCACTGAGGAAGGCTTTCTTATCTTTCCTTGCTCTTCTTTAGAACCCTGCATTCAAATGGGTGTATTTTTCTTTTTCTGCTTTACCTTTAGCTTCTCTTCTTTTCTCAGTTATTTGTAAGGCCTCCTAAGACAACCATTTTGCCTTTTTGCATTGCTTTTTCTTGGGGATGGTCTTAATCACTGCCTCCTGTACAATGTCATGAACATCCGTCAATAGTTCTTCAGACACTCTATCAGATCTAATCCTTTGAATCTATTTGTCACTTCTACTGTATAATTATAAGGGATTTGATTTAGGTCATACCTGAATGCTCTAGTGGTTTCCCATGCTTTCTTCAATTTAAGTCTGAATTTTACAATAATGAGTTCATGACCTGAGCCACAGTCAGCTCCCGGTCTTGTTTTTGCTGACTGCATAGAGCTTCTCCATCTTTGGCTGCAAAGAATATAATCAATCTGATTTCGGTGTTGACCATCTGGTGATGTCCATGTGTAGAGTCGTCTCTTGTGTTGTTGGAAGAGGGTGTTTGTTATGACCAGGGCATTCTCTTGGCATAATTCTGTTAGCTTTTTCCCTGCTTCATTTTGTCCTCCAAGCTAAATTTGCCTGTTACTCCAGGTATCTCTTGACTTACTACTTTTGCATTTCAGTCCCCTATGATGAAAAGGACATCTTTTTTTTTGGTGTTAGTTCTAGAAGGTCTTGTAGGTCATCATAGGACCATTCACTTTTAGCTCCTTTGGCATTAGTGGTTGGTGCATAGACCTTGATAACTGTGATATTGATGGTTTGCCTTGGAAGCGAACAGAGATCATTTTGTTATTTTTGAGATTGCACACAAAGACTGCATTTCAGGCTCTTTTGTTGACTATGAGTGCTACTCCATTTCTTCAAAGGGACTCTTGCCCACAGTAGTAGATATAATGATCATCTGAATTAAATTCTCCCATTCCAGTCCATTTTAGTGCACCAATTCCTAAAATGTCCATGTTCACTCTTGCCACCTCATGTTTGGCCACTTCCATTTTACCTTGATTCATCGACCTAATTTTAGTCAATCCTAAAGGAAATCAGTCCTGAATATTCTTTGGAAGGACTGATGCTGAAGCTGAAACTCCAATACTTTGGCCACCTGATGTGAAGAACTGACCCATTGGAAAAGACCCTGATGCTGAAAAGATTGAAGGCAGGGGGAGAAGGGGATGACAGAGGATGAGATGGTTGGATGGCATCACTGACTCTATGGATGTGAGTTTAAGTGAGCTCCAGGGGTTGGTGATGGACAGGGAAGCCTGGCATGCTGCAGTCCATGGGGTCGCAAAGAGCCAGACACAACTGAACAACTAAACTTAACTGATGGACCTAACATTCCAATTTCCTATGAAATATTCTTCTTTACAGCATTGGAATTTCCATCACCAGTCACATCCACAACTGGGCGTTGTTTTCGCTTTGGCTCCATCTCTTCATTCTTTCCAGTAGAAAAGAATTTCTCTACTCTTCTCCAGTAGCATTTTTGGCACCTACTGACCTGGGGAGTTCATCTTTCAAATTAATATCTTTTTTCCTTTTCATACTGTTTATGGGGTTCTTAAGGCAAGAATACTGAAGTAGTTTGCCATCCCCTTCTCCAGTGGACCATGTTTTGTCAGAACTCTCCACCATGACCCATCCATCTTGGGCAGCCCTACACAGCATGGGTCATAGTTTCATTGAGTTAGACAAAGCTGTGGTCCATGTGATCAGTTTGGTTAGTTTCCTGTGACTGTGGTTTTCATTCTGTCTGCCCTTTGATAAATAAGGATAAGAGGTTTATAAAAGCTTCCTGATGAGAGAGACTGATTGTGGGGGAAACTGGATCTTGTTCTGATGGGCAGGGCCATGTTCAGTAAATCTTTAATCCAATTTGCTATTGATGGGTGGGGCTGTGTTCCCTCCCTGCTGTTTGATCTGAGGCAAAACTGTTGACCCACCCCTCCACTGGAGACTCCTGGACACTCACAGGCAATTCTGACTCAAGCAAGTCTGATTCAAACAACAGAATGGGAAAGACTAGAGATCCCTTCAAGAAAATTAGAGACATCAAGGGAATATTTCATGCAAAGATGGGCAAAATAAAGGACAGAAACGGTATGGACCTAACAGAAGCAGAAGATATTAAGAAAAGGTGGAAAGAATACACAGAAGAACTATACAAAAAAATCTTCATGATTAAGATAACTATGATGGTGTGATCACTCACCTAGAGCCAGAAATCCTGTAGTTCAAAGTTAAGGGGGCCTTAGAAAGCACCACTACAAACAAAGCTAGTGGAGGTGATAGAATTCCAGCTGAGCTATTTCAAGTCCTAAAAGATGAAAATGTGAAAGTGCTGTACTCAATATGCCAGCAAATTTGGAAAACTCGCAGTAGTCACAGGACTGGAAAAGGTCAGTTTTCATTCCAATCCCAAAGAAAGGCAATGCCAAAAAATGTTCAAACTACTACACAATTGCATTCATCTCAGTTCAGTTCAGTCACTCAGTCGTGTCCGACTCTTTGCGACCCCATGAATCGCAGCACCCCAGGCCTCCCTGTCCATCACCAACTCCCAGAGTTGACTCAGACTCATGTCCATCAAGTCAGTGATGCCATCCAGCCATCTCATCCTCTGTCGTCCCCTTCTCCTCCTGCCCCCAATCCCTCCCAGCATCAGAGTCTTTTCCAATGAGTCAACTCTTCGCATGAGGTGGCCAAAGTACTGGAGCTTCAACTTTAGCATCATTCCTTCCAAAGAAATCCCAGAGCTGATGTCCTTCAGAATGGACTGATTGGATCTCCTTGCAGTCCAAGGGACTCGCAAGAGTCTTCTCCAACACCACAATTCAAAAGCATCAATTCTTCGGTGCTCAGCTTTCTTCATAGTCCAACTCTCACATCCATACATGACCACTGGAAAAACCATAGCCTTGACTAGATGGACCTTTGTTGGCAAAGTAATATCTCTGCTTTTGAATATGCTATCTAGGTTGGTCATAACTTTTCTTCCAAGGAGTAAGTGTCTTTTAATTTCATGGCTACAGTCACCATCTGCAGTGATTTTGGAGCCCAAAAGAATAAAGTCTGACACTGTTTCCACTGTTTCCCCATCTATTTCCCATGAAGTGATGGGACCAGATGCCATGATCTTCGTTTTCTGAATGTTGAGTTTTAAGGCAACTTTTTCATTCTCCTCTTTCACTTTCATCAAGAGGCTTTTTAGTTCCTCTTCACTTTCTGCCATAAGGGTGGTGTCATCTGCATATCTGAGGTTATTGATATTTCTCCCGGCAATCTTGATTCCAGCTTGTGCTTCTTGCAGACCAGCATTTCTCATGATGTACTCTGCATAGAAGTTAAAGAAGCAGGGTGACAATATACAGCCTTGATGTTGTTCCATGTCCAGTTCTAACTGTTGCTTCCTGACCTGCATACAGATTTCTCAAGAGGCAGGTCAGGTGGTCTGGTATTCCCATCTCTTTCAGAATTTTCCACAGTTTATTGCATTCATCTCACATGCTAGCAAAGTAATGCTCAAAATTCTCCAAGACAGGCTTCAACAGTATGTGAACCAAGAACTTCAAGATGTTCAAGCTGGATTTAGAAAAGGCAGAGGAACCAGAGATCAAATTGCCAACATTTGTCAGATCATAGAAAATGCAAGAGAGTTCCAGAAAAACATCTACTTCTGCTTTATTGACTATGCCAAAGCCTTTGACTGTGTGGCTCACAACAAACTAAGGAAAATTCTTCAAGAGAGGGGAATACCAGACCACCTGACATGCCTCATTAGAAATCTGTATGCAGGTCAAGAAGCAACAGTTAGAACTGGACATGGAACAATGGCCTGGTTCCAAATTGGGAAAGGAGTACATCAAGGCTGTATATTGTCACCCTGCTTATTGAACTTATACACAGAGTACATCATGCGAAATGCTGAGCTTGATGAAGCACAAGCTGGAATCAAGACCGCTGGGAGAAATATCAATAACCTCAGATATGTAAATATTACCACCCTTATGGCAGAAAGTGAAGAGGAACTAAAGAGCCTCTTGATGAAAGTGAAAGAGGAGAGTGAAAAAGCTGGCTTAAAACTCAGCATTCAAAAACAAAGATCATGGCATTTGGTCCCATCACTTAATGACAAATAGATGGGGAAACAATGGAAACAGTGAGAGACTTTATTTTTTTGAGCTCCAAAATCACTGCAGATATGAAATTAAAAGAGGATTGCTCCTTGGAAGAAAAGCTATGACCAACCTAGACAGCATATTAAAATCAAAGATATTACTTTGCCGACAACAGTCCATCATTTTAAAGCTATTCTTTTCCAGGAGTCATGTATGACTACTGAGAGTTGGACCATAAAGAAAGTTGAGCGCCAAAGAATTGATGCTTTTTTAAAAAAATTGATTATTTTGAGCTACGGTGTTGGAGAAGACTCTTGAGAGGCCCTTGGATGGCAAGGAGATCAAACCAGTCAATCCTAAAGGAAATCAGTCTTGAATATTCATTGGAAGGACTGATGCTGAAGCTGAAGCTCCAATACTTTGGCCACCTGATGCAAAGAACTGATTCACTGGAAAAGACTCTGATGCTGGGGAAGATCGAAGGCAGGGAGAAAAGGGGATGACAGAGGATGAGATGATTGGATGGCAACACTGACTCAATGGATATGAGTTTGAGCAAGCTCCAGGAGTTGGTGATGGACAGGGAAGCCTGGCATGTTTTAGTCCATGGGATCACAAAGAGTCGGACACGACTGAGCAACTGAACCAAACTGGTGCACTTAAGATTCTGACTCTAAGCTCCCTAGGAAAGTAGCATGCCTTGCAAAGTATTGCTTTAAGGATTTATTTATGTCTTGCTGCTACTGCTGCTAAGTTGCTTCAGTTGTGTCCGACTCTGTGCGACCCCATAGACGGCAGCCCACCAGGCTCCCCTGTCCCTGGGATTCTCCAGGCAAGAACTCTGGAGTGGGTTGCCGTTTCCTTCTTCAATGCATGAAAGTGAAAAGTGAAAGTAAAAGTGAAGTTATGTCCGACCCTCAGCGACCCCATGGACTGCAGCCTTCCAGGCTCCTCCATCCATGGGATTTTCCAGGCAAGAGTACTGGAGTGGGGTGCCATTGCCTTCTCCGATTTATGTCTTGGGCTACTATTAAATACAAATAGATAGTATAAAGATTTAAGCATACAATAATTAGTTTAACAATATAGCATGATAGTAAGTCATGTAAAATTATTTTATATGATATAGTTTAAAAGTGTTTCATAGAACACTCATTCCTAGTGGGAAAGAAATGACAGTTTAAGGAGCACTTTCATTAATCATGAAATTAAGTTCTTCTTTCAATAAGATTTTTATAGAAATGTGAAGAAAGCAACCAAGGCACCTTGATTACTAAAACTGATCTGGGAATTCTTATTTACCTGCCTTCCATTTATCAGTACAAATGTCTGTGAAGCAAATAGAGATTAAGGTTCTGGTGATTCTGCTGTTCTCCAAAGAGGACAATTTTGCTGTTGTCTTCAAGCTGATTTCTTGCCAGTATCTCCAGCATCATGTTCATGCTGATGTTATGAAAGGCAAGTATGTATACTTATAAAATTCCATTATTCAATACATGTTGATATATGCACTCTCTATTGCCAGAAATACAGTAGACACTAAATTTGTATTTACCTATTGAATGAATAAATGAATGACTAGATGCAGGACTCTATGAAGAATGCTTAGATAAATATGATTTACTGTATATTAGATATTTAAAATATGCTTTTTAATATTTTTACATCTCTAAATTAGAATGCTTCTTATAGTCAATAGTCTTAAAATTATAATAGGCAATGTGTCTCTTTTTTTTATATAATTTTAGGATTTTATTTTATTTTTATTTATTTTAATTGGAGGCTAATTACTTTACAATATTGTGGTAGTTTTTGCCATACATTCATATGAATCAGTCATAAGTGTACATGTGTTCTCGACCCTGACCCTCTCTCCCACCTCCCTCCCCATCCCATCTCTCAGAGTCATCCCAGTGCACCAGCCCTGAGCACCCTGTCTATGCATGCATCAAACCTGGACTAGCAATCTATTTCACATATGGTAATATACATGTTTCAATGCTATTCTTTCAAATCATCCCATCCTCGCCTTCTCCCACAGAGTCCAAAAGTCTGTTCTTTACATCTGTGTCTCTTTTACTGTCTCGCATATAGGGTCATCGTTACCATCTTTCTAAATTCCATATAGAATTTAACGTTATTTTCCAAATAAACGTTATTATACTATATTGGTGTTTTTCTTTCTGACTTACTTCACTCTGTATAATAGGCTCCAGTTTCATCCACCTCATTAGAACTGATTCAAATGCATTCTTTTTAATAGCTGGGTGAAATTCCATTGTGTATATGTACCACAGCTTTCTTATCCATTCATCTGCTGATGGACATCTAGGTTGCTCCTATGTCCTGGCTATTGTAAACAGTGCTACGACGAACATTGGGGTACATGTGTCTCTTTCAGTTCTCATCTCCTTGGTGCATATGCCCAGCAGTGGGGTTGCTGGGTCATATGGCAGTTAGTTCTATTTCCAGTTTTTTAAGGAATCTCCATACTGTTCTCCACAGTGGCTGTACTAGTTTGCATTCCCACCAACAGTGTAAGAGAGTTTCTTTTTCTCCAACCCCCGCCCCCCCCAGCATTTATTGTTTGTAGACTTTTTGATAGCAGCCATTCTGACCGGCATGAGATGGTACCTCACTGTGGTTTTGATTTGCATTTCTCTGATAATGAGTGATGTTGAGCATCTTTTCATGTATTTGTTAGCCATCTGTATGTCTGCTTTGGAGAGATGCCTGTTTAGTTCTTTGGCCCATTTTTTGATTGGGTCACTTATTTTTCTGGAATTGAGCTGCATGAGCTGCTTGTATATTTTTGAGGTTAATTCTTTGTCAAATGCTCCATTTGCTATTATTTTCTCCCATTCTGGAGGCTGTCTTTTCACCTTGCTTATAGTTTCCTTCGTTGTGCAAAAGCTTTTAATTTTAATTATGTCCCATTTGTTTATTTTTGCTTTTATTTCCATTACTCTAGGAGGTGGGTCATAGAGGATCCTGCTGTGGTTTACGTCAGAGAGTGTTTTGCCTATGTTTTCTTCTAGGAGTTTTATACTTTCTGGTCTTACATTTAGATCTTTAATCCACTTAGAGTTTATTTTTGTGTATGGTGTTAGGAAGTGTTCTAGTTTCATTCTTTTACAAGTGGTTGACCAGTTTTCCCAGCACTACTTGTTAAAGAGATTGTCTTTTCTCCATTGTATATTCTTGCCTCCTTTGTCAAAGATAAGGTGTCCATAGGTGCATGGATTTATCTTTGGGCTTTCTATTTTGTTCCATTGATCTGTGTTTCTGTCTTTGTGCCAGTACCATACTGTCTTGATGACTGTGGCTTTGAAGTATAGTCTGAAGTCAGGCAGGTTGATTCCTCCAGTTCCATTCTTCTTTCTCAAGATTGCTTTGACTATTTGAGGATTTTTGTATTTCCATACAAATTGTGAAATTATTTGTTCTAGTTCTGTGAAAAATACCGTTGCTTGCTTGATAGGGATTGCATTGAGTCTATAGATTGCTTTGGGTAGTATATTCATTTTCACTATAGTGATTCTTCTGATCCATGAACATGATATATTTCTCCATCTATTTGGGTCATCTTTGATTTCTTTCACCAGTGTTTTATACTTTTCTATATATAGGCCTTTTCTTTCTCTAGGTAGATGTATTCCTATGTATTTTATTCTTTTTGTTGCAATGGTGAATGGGATTGTTTCCTTAATTTCTCTTTCTGTTTTCTCATTTTTAGTGTATAGGAATGCAAGGGATTTCTGTGTGTTAATTTCATATCCTGAAACTTTACTCTATTCATTGATTAGTTCTAGTAATTTTCTGGTGAAGTCTTTAGGGTTTTCTATGTAGAGGATCATGTCATCTGCAAATAGTGAGAGTTTTACTTCTTCTTTTCCAATCTGGATTCCTTTCATTTCTTTTACTTCTCTAATTGCTGTGGCTAAAATTTCCAAAACTATGTTGAATAGTAGTGGTGAGAGTGGGCATCCTTGTCTTATTCCTGACTTTAGGGGAAGCACTTTCAATTTTTTGCCATTGAGGACAATGTTTGCTGTGGATTTATTATATATAGCTTTTATTATGTTGAGGTATGTTCCTTCTATGCCTGCTTTCTGGAGGGTTTTTATCATAAATGGATGTTGAATTTTGTCAAAGGCTTTCTCTGCATCTATTGAGATAATCATATGGTTTTTATCTTTCAATTTATTAATGTGGTGTATCACATTGATTGATTTGCGAATATTGAAGAATCCTTGCATCCCTGGGATAAAGCCCACTTGGTTATGATGTATGATCTTTTTAATACGTTGTTGGATTCTGTTTGCTAGAATTTTGTTAAGGATTTTTGCATCTATGTTCATCAGTGATATTGGCCTGTAGTAATGTCTCTTTCTTAATGATACACAAATTAACAATACAACTTACAATTGACGGTCTTTGATTTGATGATTTTTTGGTCACATATCTGAGAGAACATGGCTTGAACAAAAATCTTGACTTGTAAATATAGAAGAAAGCTTAGAGGGCATCTTGTTCAACCTCTCTCGTTTAATAGACATCAAAACTGAAACCCTAGGAGATCAAGGCCCAAATAATTCAGCTATTTCATAGAAATGCTGAAACCAAAATGCAGTTTTCCTGACTCTTGACTGAATATATCATACCACATTACTTGACATGATAAAAATTTCATAAATAATCCCAATCTACACTGACATTTTTTTCTTTTGGTTAAAAAACGATTTGGTTTTTAAAAGCCTGTTGTTTTTTTTATCAAAGGTATCAGAACTTACATATTTCAATGAATTTTTCTTCAAAGTAAGCACCTTTGAAAATTAGATGCTTTTATTCTATTGATATCATAACACAAAACATCTCTGGGATTTGTTTGATGTCATCTTCAGAGAAAGTTTATCTATTAGAAAAGAAATCAGCCTTTTTACTTAGAACAGTAGTACTGTTACTTTCTAGGGGGCATTTCAGAAATTTGCAGAAGATTGTAACAACAGTGACGTTGCCACTGCCTTTTAGTGGATATAAGTCAGGGACAAGCTTGTGCCTAATTTTTATTGAAAGCTCCCTACTTTTCCATGCCCTACTCCTTAAGTCTCTGTAAAAAAGCCTTACATGCCACCAGCTGCAGACATCCCAGCCCAGGTTGACATCCCAGCTTGTACTTCCACACCCTACAGGGAATATATCCACAGAAAAGTCTGTGCATGCCCTCTGGGCAGGGAATTCTAGAATTCTGGGTATGCAAGGAAGATGGTCCAGAAAAGAGGGGGCAGCTGGATGGTTGTATCCTTTGGATTCCAAGGACTCTTTGCTCTCTTGGGGTCAGAGTAGGGTCCTGGGCTGCCTAAGGCAGTGCTGGTCATGCTTCCCTGCAGGCACATTCCAGCACAACCAAGCAGGGCCTGTGTCCTGACAACTCCCAAATGTTCTGCCAACTAAATCACTACAAATATAAACTGGTTCATAAAAATTCTAAAAAGTCTTTATAAGATGTTAGTCAAAAAGCCCAGTCTTGTAGAAGGACTTTATTTGGGAGAAAGAAGCTTATTTGGAATAAAGGGTTTGTCATAAAACGTATTGACCAGTTTATTCACTGTACACACTCTGTCTGCCAATTTCAACTATTCAGTTGTCTGTACAATAGTGCAGTTAGCAAGAAGCAAACAAACTATTTGCAAACAGCTAATAGATGAAGATTTGAAAGCCTTTTAACAGATTTAAAACCACATAAATAGTACTGGGATCTCACTGAATTTCATTAATTAGGGTTGTTTCAAAATATCCCATTATATTGCCTACTTATATACACCTACTTTAAATTTTTTCTAGTGCAATGATAAAAATAACATATCAACATTATTTATTTTGGGATTACCTACCACTTTGCAAACTTACTCTGTTACTGCCCCTCTAATTCTACCACACGATTTCTTTTGAGGTCTTTATATCACATTCCTATTTGTTTTCAAATGTATCATCTGCTCCCCTTGCCTATGGAAAGCTAAAACTTCCAGGGCCTTTGTCTGTACTGGAACCTGATGTGGCCTCCACAGACCACAGGACCACATGGCAGGAATTATTGTGCCACCTCATTTCTATTTCTCCTACATCATAACACTGAGAATGATTTGTGTACTACACTAAAAGGTATTAAGCCCAGCATGTTATTTGCCATATTACATGTTCTCATGACTCCTGTGATTTATCTTGGCACATTACCTCTATTTCAAGTAAGTCATTTCCCTTTCTCTTATATATGTATCACTGAACATCTGCAAATAGGAAGAAATGAGGGAGGTAGACTCCAGCCAGAAGCTAGGCCATCCAAACAATTCAGTTCCCAACATCCCAATAGGCTTTCTTTTGCACATGAGTATAAACTAGGAATCCCTCATCCCCTTCCAGGAATCACTCTGAGATCCAGAGAGGAGGAAAGGCCTTGAGATAATACAGTAAACAGTTTACCAATTTAACAAGATTTGAAATTTCAATTCAAAAGATTTGAGTTCAGTTCAGATCAGTTCACTCAGTCGTGTCCGACTCTTTGCGACCCCATGAATCGCAGCACACCAGGCCTCCCGGTCCATCACCAACTCCCAGAGTTCACTCAGACTCATGTCCATCGAGTCAGTGATGCCATCCAGCCATCTCATCCTCTGTCATCCCCTTCTCCTCCTGCCCCCAATCCCTCCCAGCATCAGGGTTTTTGCAATCAGTCAACTCTTTGCATGAGGTGGCCAAAGTATTGGAGTTTCGGCTTTAGCATCAGTCCTTCTAATAAACAACCAGGACTGATCTCCTTTAGGATGGACTGGTTGGATCTCCTTGCAGTCCAAGGGACTCTCAAGAGGCTTCTCCAACACCACAGTTCAAAAGCATCAATTCCTCGGCACTCAGCTTTCTTCACAGTCCAACTCTCACATCCATACATAACCACTGGAAAAACCACAGCCTTGACTAGACAGACCTTTGTTATCAAAGTAATATCTCTGCTTTTCAATATGCTATCTAGGTTGGTCATAACTTTCCTTCCAAGGAGTAAGCGTCTTTTATTTTCATGGCTGCAGTCACCATCTGCAGTGATTTTGGAGGCCCAAAAAATAAAGTCTGACACTGTTTTCACTGTTTCCCATCTATTTCCCATGAAGTGATGGGACCAGATGCCATGATCTTCGTTTTCTGAATGTTGAGCTTTAAGCCAACTCTTTCACTCTCCTCTTTCACTTTCATCAAGAGGCTTTTTAGTTCCTCTTCACTTTCTGCCACAAGGGTGGTGTCATCTGCATATCTGAGGTTATTGATATTTCTCCAGGCAATCTTGATTCCAGCTTGTGCTTCTTCCAGCCCAGCGTTTCTCATAATGTACTCTGCATATAAGTTAAAGAAGCAGGGTGACAATATACAGCCTTGACGTACTCCTTTTCCTATTTGGAGCCAGTCTGTTGTTCCATGTCCAGTTCTAACTGTTGCTTCCTACCTGCATATAAATTTCTCAAGAGGCAGATCAGGTGGTCTGGTATTCCCATCTCTTTCAGAATTTCCCACAGTTTATTGTGATCCACACAGTCAAAGGCTTTGGCATAGTCAATAAAGCAGAAAGATGTTTTTCTGGAACTCTCTTGCTTTTTTGATGATCTAGCGGATGTTGGCAATTTGATCTCTGGTTCCTCTGCCTTTCCTAAAACCAGCTTGAACATCTGCTGGTTCACGGTACATGTATTGCTGAAACCTGGCTTGGAGACTTTTGAGCATTACTTTGCTAGTGTGTGAGATGAGTGCAATTGTGTGGTAGTTTGAGCATTCTTTGGCATTGCCGTTCTTTGGGATTGGAATGAAAACTGACCTTTTCCAGTCCTGCGGCCACTGCTGAATTTTCCAAATTTGCTGGCATATGGAGTGCAGCACTTTCACAGCATCATCTTTCAGGATTTGAAAGAGCTCAACTGGAATTCCATCACCTCCCCTAGCTTTGTTCATAGTGATGCTTTCTAAGGCCCACTTGACTTCATATTCCATGATATCTGGCTCTAGGTGAGTGATCACACCATCATGATTATCTGGGTCGTGAAGATCTTTTTTGTACAGTTCTTCTGTGTATTCCTGCCACCTCTTGTTAATATCTTCTGCTTCTGTTAGGTCCATATCATTTCTGTCCTTTATCAAGCCCATCTTTGTATGAAATGTTCCCTTGGTATCTCTAATTTTCTTGAAGAGATCTCTAGTCTTTCCCATTCTGTTGTTTTCCTCTATTTCTTTGCATTGATTGCTGAAGAAGGCTTTCTTATCTTTCCTTGCTATTCTTTGGAACTCTGCATTCAGATGCTTATATCTTTCCTTTCCTCCTGCTTTTCACTTCTCTTCTTTTCACAGCTATTTGTAAGGCCTCCCCAGACAGCCATTTTGCTTTTTTGCATTTCTTTTCCATGGGGATGGTCTTGATCCCTGTCTCCTGTACAATGACACGAACCTCCGTCCATAGTTCATCAGGCACTCTGTCTATCAGATCTAGTCCCTTAAATCTATTTCTCACTTCCACTGTATAATCATAAGGGATTTGATTTAGGTCATACCTGAATGGTCTAGTGGTTTTCCCTACTTTCTTCAATTTAAGTCTGAATTTGGCAATAAGGAGTTCATGATCTGAGCCACAGTCAGCTCCTGGTCTTGTTTTTGCTGACTGTATAGAGCTTCTCCATCTTTGGCTGCAAAGAATATAATCAATCTGATTTCGGTGTTGACCATCTGGTGATGTCCATGTGTAGAGTCTTCTCTTGTGTTGTTGGAAGAGGGTGTTTGCTATGACCAGTGAGTTCTCTTGGCAAAACTCTATTCGCCTTTTTCCTGCTTCATTCTGTACTCCAAGGCCAAATTTGCCTGTTACCCCAGGTGTTTCTTGACTTCCTACTTTTACATTCCAGTCCCCTATAATGAAAAGGACATCTTTTTTAGTGTTTAAAACATCTTGTAGGTCTTCATAGAACTGTTCAACTTCAGCTTCTTCAGCATTACTGGTTGGGGCATAGGCTTGGATTACCGTGATATTGAATGGTTTGCCTTGGAAATGCAAACCATTTTTGGAGATCATTCTGTCATTTTTGAGATTGCATTCACGTACTGCATTTGGAAAGGGTATTCAAAAGTGGGAACTGATCATCTGTTTTTGGAAAACTAAAACAATTATAGATCAGAAGTACAAAGGGAAGCAAAGCATAAATACAAAAGTAATGTTACTCTGTAGCGAACTAAGCCAACCATGCTCTTTTCCCCATGGGAGACCAGGGTGCAATGGCCTCAAGCAGCCTTCCCAATGGTGCATGCTGCCGGTATAACCTTCCTAAGTGACCTGAGAGACAAGCTTCTTGAGTGAACATGCATGTCTGATCTTGTGCTGTCCCAAATCTAGGCTTCAGACATGTATGTGGGGTACCGTTGGAAAGCCCTAGGCACAGTGGCCAAGGTCTACTTTGGCCAAGTCATCATGTCCATCCACACCAAGCTGAAGAACAAGGAGCATGTGATTGAGACCCTGCTCAAGACCAAATTCAAGTTTCCTGGCTGCCAGAGGATCTACATCTCCAACAAGTGAGGATTTACTAAGTTTAATGCAAAAGAATTGAGGACATAGTGGCAGAAAAAGGGGTTATCCCAGATGGCTGAGGAGTCAAATACATTCTTAATAGTGGCTCCTGGACAAATGGTGGGCCCCACACTCATAAGAAACTTGGTGCTATTCCCTTCTTACTCACACCCAACATTTAAGTCATACTTTCCTGTCCAAAAAACAAGTAATGTTAAAGACAAACATTGAGCATATTCCAGGAGATAGTGAAGGACAGGGAAGCCTGGCATGCTGTAGTTTATGGAGTTGCAGAGAGTCGGACTTGACTTAGTGACTGAAAAACAACAAAGATAAACATAAGTGAAAACATGAAACATGTTAAACATATTCCAAAGCAATTGCTCAGAAGAGGAAAGCTGGATGCAACATAGAAGATCTATAGAGAAGTTCTGATGTTTTTAATAGAGTCAACTTCATGCTAGATTTTGTTAGTTAGGAGCATGAACTCATGAGAAACACAAAGTCCTCCTGATTGTGGGAATTTCTCCCACCTCAGTCCCCTCTATTCTGTTCACCTAAGCTCTGGCTCCCCTTTCTCTTGATTCTCCAAGCTGAGACCTTTGGTGCACTGACCACACACAGTATCACATGTGTGTGTCCACCAGTGACCAGCTAAACGATCAGTCTGTCTGTGATCACAGCCCAGCTTACAGTATAATACTGCAGTCACCCATCTGCTCTCCTTAGGATCTCCTTTCACATCAAAAGGGTTTTAGACCACATCAGGTCAGTTCAGTCAATCACCCATGTCCGACTCTTTGCGACCCCATGGACTGCAGCACACCAGGCTTCCCTGTCCATCACCAACTCCCAGAGCTTGCTCAAACTCATGTCCATCAAGTCAGTGATGCCATCCAAAAGTATAAACAGCAGCACAACTTTTCAATTATTCCTACTTAAGCATTTGTAATCTATTTCTATTTCATATACAGGTATAATTCACTCTCCCTTTTGTTGGGCTAGCTACAGAAAGAAATGGAATTGTCTTAAAGAATCAGTGGCATAAAAAATAGGAAGTTTTAGTGGGAAAGGTCCTATGAAAGGAGATCTGAGTCCTAGATCCAGCTCTCTTGCTAAATATCTACTATGTGACCCAGATCATGCTAAACATCTTCCTGGACTTGGGTAGAGCAAACACCCTAAGCAACAAAACCCAGCAGTAATGTTTTTCTCCCTTAAAAACACTCTAACTCCTTTACAGATCTTTTATGTTACATTCACCTTTCTTCTTCTGGGCAAATGAACAACTCACACACTAGGTATCATGCTAGAGGCCAGGAAAGCAAGATGGTTATGAACATGGTCCCATCCCATATATACTTTCAAATCT
Source organism: Bos indicus x Bos taurus (assembly GCF_003369695.1). NCBI lineage: Eukaryota > Metazoa > Chordata > Mammalia > Artiodactyla > Bovidae > Bos > Bos indicus x Bos taurus. The sequence continues at coordinate 110,962,365 of NC_040076.1, forward strand.
AGTGAGAGAGATGGCCATTTGTGCCAATAATTACACACAGAAGCAAGCGGAGAGGAACACAGGTGGAAAATGATCAACTCTTTTCAAGAGAGTGGCCTCATTTGAGGCAGCGAAACCTTCCCTGCTCATGTACAGAATGATGTGAGGCTCAAATGGGACACTGTATGTGAATGAACTTTGAAAGTTGTAACTCTCTCTCTTCTTCTGAGGCACTCATCTTATGTTTCCTGTCTTTCTTATCTGGTCACATCTAAACTGTAGTGTTGGGTAAAGTGTCAACAGACAAAGGGGCGGTAGGGCAAGCCATATTTCACATTTCACTACTTTTCCAGATTAATTCACCATATTTAGGTAATAGATTCTGAAAAGCAATCCTACCCGCAGCCAATGGGTTAAGAACCAGTTCAATCTGAGAGCGATAATATGCAAGATGTTGCAGGCTAGATGCTCAGCATTGACTTTTGTACATTAGTATGCATCAAGCAACCCCTCAGTGGGAAGACAGGGTAACAAGTGATGAATCACCTTGTAGATCATAAGGTTGTATGCACACTAAATGAATCTTTGTACTGTGGCATCTATGCAACGTTTGGCCTTGATTTATAATTCAGTACAAAGTTTGTCATTGCTGCAAAAGGGTAATGAAATAACAAGATAAAGTTGAGTTAAAAGTGCTTTCTCATCTAAATGTCTACACCCAGCAAAAAGTTATGGCTGGATCTGAACCGACAAGAATAAAGGAAAAAAATCATATTTCTCTTTCCTTAATTTTAGGGTTCAGCTGGTGCCAGAAATCTGTTCACTGTGGTGATTTAATCACCAAGTTCAAATAATACTTCTCATTGGCTTGAAAAATAGCTGGACACAGGGAGGAGCATAAAGCAAAATGCTTTTGGTGAGGCACATTCTGACATCTTCTCCATAATAGAGTTTTATTTTCAAATTACTGAATCAACCTCAGTGACAGGTAGTAATTTGATACTTGATGATCATTATTCTTATACTTTCACCACAAGGTTGACATGATGGCTAACCAGAGTCCCCATGACTTGGCTTGGCTCAAAATAGAGGGCTATATAAAAAAAATTTTAATGACACAGTTCATTTGAAAATCTGAAAGAAATCCATAAAAGCAAAGACAATCTTAAGAAGTTTAAGTCTGAGAGTCTTATCTTGAGTTGCTATTTTAATGCAGAGCTATTCCATTGTATGATGGAAATGTTCTGTATCTTCAGTGTCCAACACAGTAGCCATTATCCTCATATGGGTATAAGCAGTTAAATTTGGCTAATGCTACTTGAGGAACTGAATTTTAACTTAATGTTAAATTAACTATAACTTATTTGGAGAAGGAAATGGCAACCCACTCCAGTATTCTTGCCTTGAGAATCCCAGGGACGGGGAAGCCTGATTGGGCTGCTGTCTATGGGGTCGCACAGAGTCGGACACGGCTGAAGCGACTTAGCAGCAGCAGCAGCAACTATAACTTATACAGCCACAGGTGACTGAAAATGAAAGTGTTAGTCACTCAGTCGTGTCCAACTCTTTGCAACCCCATGGACTGTAGAGCATGAGGCTTCTCTGTCTATGGGATTCTCCAGGCAAGAATGCTCCAGTGGATAGCCATTCCTTTCTTCCTGACCCAGGGATCAAACCCAGGTCTCCCACATTGCGGGCAGATTCTTTACCATCTGAGCCACCAGGGAAGCCACAGGTGACTGGTGGCTACCATGTTGGATAGCATGTGAATTCTGTTCTTAAACACTATTTAATAACCCACATTTAAACTCAAGTATTAAAAGCAGTTTTCTAAACTACCTAATTTTTCTGCAATGAGTTACTAACTTCAGAGTGCCTAAGTTTTGTGAATCCCATAATTGACTTTGTAAAATGCTTTTCCTTATTTTTCTGATCTTATTTCTTAAAGCAGTGTCAATAGGGATTCTGGTTTCCTTTGGTTTAAGTCTGAAGCAGCTAATCATATAAAAGAGATGAAAAGTTGTTTTACTTACTGGGAGCTAGCAAAGTAGGCAGACTCCCTGGCTGTTTCAAGGTCAAGCCATGTGTGTGTGTGTTTTTATTTTAACCAAAGGATGCCATGATGCTGCCTGGCAAACAGCTTCATGTTGAGTCACCAACCTGAATGATCTGAAGGAATTTCACAGATACCACATATCTACAAGGGATGTTAACAGCCACCCTATCAAGTAAAAGACTCCATGTCTTAATAACAGCTATGATTCTCTCCAATTTGACTCTGAATTGCTGCAGACTCAGCTGAACATACAATGAAAATAAGGCAACAGTCCTCACAAGATGGTCAGGAGAGAGATGATTGAAAGCAGCTGATGGGATGTTTTGAGAGCTAGTTAGCCTTATTAGAGTCTAGCATAATAGTTTGCATGTAGCAGGTGGTCAAAATTATTAACTGATTGTTTCATAATTGTAGACCTAAAATTGGAAGAAATGCCAGATTTATATATTACACAAAGATAAACAGATATAGCATTATTGCTACTATATGCTCTTTTTTACTTAAAAGCATCCAGTATAAATATATCCTAAATACACAATCCTTTCAGTTCGGCTTCAAACAATGTTTAAAAAATCATGTGATGATTTCAAGTGATGAAAACACTTCAGATGCGAGCTTTCTAAAGGCTTCTTTTATGTGCCCAATGCTGAAAATCAGGTATCCCAAGCACACTGTTCTAATGTTTGTTCTAAGGTTAGTGAGTTCTTAGAATGCTTTCAAATCTAAATCAAAAACTCATGTGTCACTGTAAGTAAATTGTTAGTAGTGCCTTTATAATACAAGTAGTCAGAGCACAATGATTTTTATAGATAAAAGTAGACATACCTTGCCAATAATTCTTCACTCATTTTTATCTGGTCTCACATATATAGATATTTCATAGGTATTTAATTCAAAGATCAATCATTTTATGAAAAGTGTGAAGCTACAATGTTTTGTTTCTGTGGACTAGCCTTCAGAGATTATGCAAAGAAATCCATTTGTGAGAAGAATTAAAACGTTTTTCAAAATGTATAGACGGCTAGATTCAAAAAGAACAAAAGTGAAATATTTTAGTTAGATCTAAAAACAACATGAAATGAAGGGGATAAAACCTCCCTCTAACTGGCACACCCGTGTTAGGAGTTTGGCAGTCAGATAACATTCTTTTTCTTGCTATCAATAATCTGGGGAGGGTGGGGCAGGGGTGAGGGGTATCCTGTGTGTGTGTGTGCGTGAGACTAATGACTCCATATTTCAGTTCGATTATCAATAAAAGAGTTGTTAACAGTACTATGAGACAAGAAAGACAAACAGGTAGTAAAAGGCTACAGGTTTGATTTGGTTTGGTTTTTTACAGGAAGTAGAAGGTTGCAATTGGAGGCGACAGAGGTAGTAACAGTTGATTCCAGAGATTTGATGTGAGCTCCCCAGCGCCAGACTGCACGCACCAAGCCCTCAATTCCTGTTAAAGAAGAGACGTGGGCCAACATTAGAGGGAAGTCTTGAGCTTCTTAAAAGTAATGTATTGAGGTTTATTCTCAGTTAACAAATAGTAGTGAAGAGATAATTGCCTGAAGAATGCAGTGGTTTAAGGAGCTGCTTTAAAGTCAGACAAGGGAGAAAAGATCTGCTGGTGCAGTGGTGCTCTGTGGTGCTTCTTTTTTTTTTTCTTTTCCATTACCATTTATTACAAGATATAACTGCAGTTCCCTGTGTCTGTGGTGCTTCTTATCCTGTGAATGAGGATGTAGATGAGTTAAGTGATTCTGTGGAAGCACTTTAAAGACAAGAGAGCCATGAGCAGTAGCTGCAGCTGTGGAGCACTCCCTGTCTGCCTCCTTCCTGAGGCAGAGTGCGATGCCTCCTTGGGGGCCTAATTAGATCCGTGAGTGTTTTCCCTTCCAGACACGTGGAAATGAAAACCAGGATGCAGAGAATTAAACTATACCAGAATAGATCCCGCTCACGGCACCTCCCAAATCATTCAGTCCCTGCTTTCTTCATTCCTTTCCATGCCCTTCCTTATGTCTTCAAGCCCTCTCACCTAGATTATTAAAATAAATTTGTATCCGTTTCTTGTACACAGTTCTTCCAAAAATACCTTTTAAGGATGTCAGTTTGATCTTGTTATTTCTTACCTAGGAATGCCTCAATAGTTTTTCATGGCCAGCTCCTCCAATGACCTATTTCTTTCCTGCCTCTTACACTCTTCTTTGAGCTCTCTCTCCTTACCCAGAAGGTTTGCTGGGGCAAGGAGAGAGAGGAGAAGAAGCAAGATAGAGAAGAATAGGTGCCTGCTCCTGAGTTCTTCCTATGGTATATGTTTAATAGTTGTAACATTATTTCATTTTTTCCATAACCCTATGGAATAGGTATCACTATCTCCATTTTACTGATGAGAAAAGTGAATGGGAAGAAGGGATAAAATAGTGTAAGTCATCTACTTTGTAAGACTTAAGGGTCAGTAATCAAACCAGAGCTGTCTCCAGAACTTGTTTTACAACCATCACTTCTGGTTCTTCAAATATACTATTCCTTCTGTATCACATGTTCCCTCAACCTTCATCTTGAATCAAATATTATACTCTTATTCATCCTAAAAAATCCTGTGCATGAAACAACTCTAGTTATTCTTGACTCTCAAGAGATCATTCATCATTTGTTCTACTCTAATCTAATACATTATAACTGTGTTTTAAACCGCAACATTGCATTTGTCATGCCAGATTCTGATTGTCTGGTTGACGTGACTGTTTCCCCTACTAGACTGCTCTCAGAGTTGCTTGAAGCCAGGAATCATGTTTTTCCCTTACTGTGTGCTCAGCGACTGGTGTACTGCATACAGCACCAGTATGGTGCTCAGTCAATCTTTGTTGATTTGAACAACCGTGTTGTGCAAAGAGTAAACTAGTAGATAGAAAGCCGTTGGTTAAATTCTTAACTAGAAACTAACAAACCATCTATGTGAATATTAGCAGATTATTTAACTTCTTCATGTCTCAGAAAACTTATTTGTAAGATTACTGAAGGAATTTGGGGTGAGATACTAAGTTATCTACAACATCTCCTCAGATTCTAAAATCTGTACACTTACTCTTTACATACAGTGTGTGTGGAAGGAAAAGTACTGTAATCAGACACAAGATGAAACACAGCATTTGTAGAATTGCACTTGCTGAACAGTTGATGGAACTTAACTGTATTTATGAGGCAATTGGTGGGTGGGGTGGCTAACCATCTTATAAATAAACCACTTTATGAGTTTTTAATGTGTTCCTTATTAAAAACGCATTACTTTCCATACTAAATTAAATAGCATTTGAAGCCAATGTTTCTTTTTTTACCTTTATTTAAATGAGATTTCTGCTTGCTTTAGTTATATGATTAAGTAGCAAAAGCTACTTGAGATGCAGACTAATAGAGGAAAATATCCCTTTAAAGATAAAAAAAGGATTTTAGAGCAAGAGGAGAACTAAGAAACAGATCCAAGTTCAGGGAATGGAGACAGCTCACAGGTGGTTAAAAGTGGAGTAGCCTCATCCCCAATTTCCAGATACTTGACTAACTGGAAACTTACTGCTATGATCTCTTTGCCATTCCAGCTTAGGATTCATTGGTTCCCTCTAAATATGATCAGTAGAGAATATGGTCAACACATGCAATTGATACTGCCTCACCATAATGGACTTCCCTTTTCTCATATCAAGAGTAGTCTGCCTTTCCATCCTCCATAAGGGGTTGAGCATGAAGCTACAGAAGTCAGGTAGCTTCTTCCATCACCTAGATCTGGGAAGTGGTCCAGAGTGGACAGGTCATCCACTCAAAACCAAGGTTAATGAAAAAAATGGAACTTCTAGGAAAAGAAAGCTACTCTTTCCTTCTTTCCTTCTAGAAGTGAATGAGAGCTTTGTCATCCATCTTGAGGAGGAGAGAAGAACTTGAGGCTGCCACAGACCATCATATGGAGCTGACGTGGAGCCATAGCGAAAAAGAAAAACACGAATGCGAAGAAAGAGAAACTAGATCCTGTCCACAGTGTTTGTACCTTAAATCTACCCTTCCCTGAAGTTTTCCCTATCTCTGGACTTTTTAATTATGTGTGGCAGTTAGTTTTCTTTACTACTTAAGCCAGCTTGAGATATATGTGTGTGTGTGTGCATGTGTACATATATATATATCACAAGTAACAGAAAAGCTAACTGATAGAAATGGTCTATGCTTTTCAAGGTTATCTACAGAATGGAAGAATTTTTGTAGAATGTATTTTAATGTCTTAACTACATAAAAGGCCTAAACATTTTTCCAGGTTAAATTCAGAACAAGAATCTTTATCTGTAAACCTCACTACAGATTAGACTACTGAATCTCAATATTTGTTTTAGATCCAAGGTAGCTCAAAAAAGAAATTCAAAAGCATATATCTTAAATTCTTAAAACCTAATTTTAATTTTAATTTTCCTTCCTTTTATAATAGTAATGCAAAAATTTAGAAATGAAAAATAGAGGAAGGAGGGAAAATCATATACATTCTTATCACCTAAAATTTACAACTCCTAATAGTTGGTTGTTTTTCCTTTGAATATTTTTGCTATGATTTTTTCCTTGATTGAGCCCATTCAGGTTGGTAAATGTAATACCTATTTGTCTTGATTTAAAAAGTGAATCAGTCAGTCAGTTCAGTTGTAGCTGACTCTTTGCAACCCCGTGGACTGCAGCACGCCAAGCTTCTCTGTCACCAACTTCCAGAGCTTGCTTAAACTCATGTCTGTTGAGTCGGTGATGCTGTCCAACAATATCATCCTCTTTCATCCCCTTCTCCTGGCTTCAATCTTTCCCAGCATTAGGGTGTTTTCCAGTGAGTCAGTTCTTTGCATCAGGTGGCCAGAGTATTGGAGTTTCAGCTTCAACATCAGTCCTTCCAATGAACACTTAGGACTAATCTTCTTTAGGATGAACTGGTTTGATCTTGCAGTCCAAGGGACTCTCAAGAGTCTTCTCTAACACCACAGTTCAAAAGCATCAATTCTTTGATGCTCAGCTTTCTTTATAGTCCAACTCTCACATCCATACATGACTACTGGAAAAACCACAGCTTTGACTAGACAGACCTTTGTTGGCAAAGTAATGTCTCTACTTTTTAACATTCTGTCTAGGTTGGTCATAGCTTTTCTTTTAAAAAGCAAATGTCTTTTAATTTCATGGCTGCGGTCACCATCTGCAGTGATTTTGGAGCCCTAAAAAATAAAGTCTCTCACTGTTTCCATTATTTCCCCATCTATTTGCCATGAAGTGATGGGACAGAATTTCATGATCTTTGTTTTTGAATGTTGAGTTTTAAGCCAGGTTTTTCACTCTCCTCTTTCACTTTCATCAAGAGACCCTTTAGTTCCTCTTTGCTTTCTGCCATAACGGTGATATCATCTACATATCTGAGGTTATTGATATTTCTCCCGGCAATCTTGATTCTGGCTTGTGCCTCATCCAGCCAGGTGTTTTGCATGATGTACTCTGCTATACAAGTTAAATAAGCAGGGTGACAATACACAGCCTTGACGTACTCCTTTCCCAGTCTGGAACCAATCCATTGTTCCATGTCTGGTTCTAATTGTTACTTCTTGACCTGTATACAGGTTTCTCAGGAGGCAGGTAAGGTGGTCTGGTATTCCCATCTCTTGAAGAATTTTCCACAGTTTGTTGTGATCCACATAGTCAAAGGCTTTGGCATAGTCAATAAAGCAGAAGTAAATGGTTTTCTGGAACTCGCTTGCTTTTCCTATGATCCAACAGATGTTGGAGATTTGATATCTGGTTCTTCTGCCTTTTCTAAGTCCTGTTTGAACACTGGGAAGTTCTTGATCTACATGCTGTTGAAGACTGGCTTGGAGAACTTTGAGCATTACTTTGCTAGTATGTGAGATGAGTGTAATTGTGCAGTAGTTTGAACTTTCTTTGGCATTACCTTTCTTTGGGATTGGACTGAAAATTGACCTTTCCAGTCCTGTGGCCACTACTGAATTTTCCAAATTTTCTGGCATATTGTTAATAAGTGACCTTCTGGTCAATATGAAACAGTTAATTGATGTGGAATATCCCCTCACACACACACACACACACACACACACTCCAGGAAAAAGTATTTGCTGAATAAAGTGTAACAAAATAGGAGAGAACAAGATGACAGAGGGGTAGGTAGATGTGGAGTACATCTCTCTCCACAGATACATCAGGAATACACCTTCAGACACAGAAGTGCATGCAGAATACCAGTTGAGAGCAGACAGAAGTACCTGACCAGCAGAAAAGAATACACAGACCCACACAAAACTCGGTAGGATGAAGGAACTAGGGGGAAAGACAAGAGTGTTAGTAGGGCTGGACTTGCCCTCGGTGTGTGGGGGACTGAAGCAGGGGTCCAATCCCCACACTGGGCAAATGTCTGAGTCAAAGGAGAAACATTTAAGGCTGAGCAGCCTAAATGGAATGAGAATCAGACAGTCCTTGCTGCAGCCATACATACCCCAGATGCAGACCCCTGGAAGGTGCAGCAGCTGGGAGCTGGAGTTTAGGGTTTATGGAGCAATCCCAGGGAGAGGGGCTGCTGTTAACTGCTGAGAGATGGATCAAGGGGATGTGAGGGAGGAGACTGGTGGGAAATGCCTGTGGAAGAAAGGCAGGCAACCATGGAAGCAAGGAGATACTGCTGAGTCACGCGTAGAGGATGGAGCCATCACCATAGCCTCTCTCCCCCAAGAAGCCAGCACTGGCAGCTGAACAACAGAGATGCTGGCCCATCAAAAGCCTGATGCACTGAACTACAGAGTAGGACCCCACCCAGGGCACTCCTTTAAGTGCCAGGCACATCAGGACCCCAGTCAGGGGAGCCCCTCTATGTACCTGATGCCTGAACAACAGAGAAGGACCCTAGGCAAGGGAGCCCTCTAAATGCCTCAACGGGCAGAGCTATGAAGAAAGACTGGCCAAAGAGGCCTTCTGATCACCAGCTATAAGAGGCTCAAGAGAAGACTTTGATAGGGCCATAACTCTTGTGGCGGAGGCATTCTGTGTCCCTGCACACTTGGCGCCACCAGGGTCCCCGCAAGCCAAGCAACCGCACCACCTTCACGCTCAACTCTCACTGGGGCAGAGCTGCCACAGGCAAGAAAAGTCTTGTGTCTATGCACACAGGGTCGCTTCAGTCGTGTCCAACTCTTTGCGACCCTGTAGACTGTGGCCTGCCAGGCTTCTCTGTCAGGGACGGGGGATCTTCAGGCAAGAATACTAGAGTGTATTGGCCAATACTGGTTGTCATACCCTTCTGCTGCTGCTGCTGCTAAGTTGCTTCAGTCGTGTCCGACTCTGTGCGAACCCAGAGACGGCAGCCCACCAGGCTCCCCCGTCCCTGGGATTCTCCAGGCAAGAACACTGGAGTGGATTGCCATTTCCTTCTCCAGTGCATGAAAGTGAAAAATCGAAGTGAAGTCACTCAGTCGTGTCCGACTCCTAGCGACCCCATGGACTGTAGCCCACCAGGCTCCTCCATCCATGGGATTTTCCAGGCAAGAGTACTGGAGTGGGGTGCCATTGCCTTCTCCGCCATACCCTTCTAGAGCACTGTATTTCCTGCTGTCTTAGCCATCAACTCCCCTGAGTACCTGGTGCTGCCAGACCCCCTGCGACCCAAGCAGCTGCACCACCTCCACACCTGGCCCTCACAGGGGCAAACCCAAGTCCTCCAGGGCAGCCTCAGGAGCAAACCCCAGTGGACGACCCACATGCAGAGGTGGAAATAAAACCACAACTGAAATCCGGGGGCAGTATGGCTAAGGAAGAAGACCCAAACCTTCCCACCAGCTGTACAAGTTGCAGATTAAATCCACATGATCAACTAGGCAGACTCTGTGTCTGTGGAGTACATTGATAGCTCCCACAAAAGAAAATGCACTAGTTCTGATAGCTGTGGGCATTGGAGGCAAGAACACGGAGGAGTAGGACCAGATTAGAATCTGAGCTGCCCCCACTGCAGGTCCAGAGAGCTGCAGTGTTGGAGGGCATCCTAGGGAGTTGAGGTGGACTGTGACTCCCAGCGAGAGAAAGGACTCTGACAGCAATGACTCAAGAAAAACATTCATTATTCTTATGTTTTGATTTGTTCTGTAGATCCTTTTGGATTTTTTCCTTTTTCTCCCCTCTTCTTCCCCACCCCTGCCCCGCTGTTGTAGTTGTCAATTTTATTGGCACTATGAAACCTAATTAAGCTTTTGAGTATTTCTTTTTCTTTTTTTTCTCAGTCACATTTTTTATTGTTGTTACAAACCTCTCCCTTTACATTGGGCTTTTGCAGTTTTGGGGAGTTTCCCTTTTTTTTTTTCTTTTGCCTTTTTCTAATTTTAATTTTTAAAATTTTAAACCTATTATTATTTTTTCTACATTTATTCCTTTGTTTGCTTTTCCTACTGCTCTTTCCCCCTTGCTTTAATGTATATAAATCTTCTTTATCTACCTCTATTTAACTTAGTATATCTATTCATTCTTTTCTTTCTTCCCCTTTCAACATATTTGTTAGTTTCATTTTCATTGCTTTATTCCCCAATTGGTACCTTGTTTTAGTTTTGCTTTCCAGTTTCTGCTTTAGTTAGTTTTGTTCTGGTAGACATAACTTTTGGTTTCCTTTGTTCACTGGGTCAATCTATTGTACTTTATTTTTGTTGGACTGTTTTGATTTTGCTTATGGGTGTATATGTATAAGTGTATATTCAGTCACACTTTATTGTTGTTGTAAACCTCTGCCTCTACATTGGGCTTTTGCAGTTCTGTGGAGTTTTCTTTTTTCTTTCTTCTTCCATTTTTTTTTCTTTTCTTTTTTTTTTTTTTATAAATTTAACCTTTAATTTTTTTAAACCAGTATATTTTTTCTACATTTATTCTTTTGTTTGCCTTTCCTACCATTTTTTCCCCTTGCAGTTAATCTTTGATGTATATAAATCTTCTTCATTTACCTCTCCTTAACTTTGCATATCTAGTCTTTCTTTACTTTCCTCTCAACATATTTGTTAGTTTTATTTTCATTGCTTTATTCCCTAACTGGCACCTTGCTCTAGTTTTGTTTTCCAGTTTGTGCTTTAGTTAGTTTTGTTCTGGTAGATGTAGTTTTTGGTTTCCTTTGTCTGCCGGGTCAATCTACTGTACTTTATATTTGCTGGACTGTTTTGACTTTGCTCATGGGTGTATATGTATATGCGTATATTCATTATTTTAACTATTATTTGCCTGATTTTGTAACTCCCATTTGTGTGGGATTCATCTTTGGTTTCTTGATTTGGATATTTGTTTTAATCTCACTTAATGCCATAATGAATCACTTGTGGAATCTTCATTCCTGACCAGAGTTCAAACCCTGAGCCTTTAGAGTGGGAGCACTGACTCCAAGACCCTAGACTACCAGGGAATTAACCCTAGAGAATATCAAATAGTGAGAACTCACACAAAGGAAATCACTTGAATACAAGACCCAGCATCACCCAGCCACCAGTAGCACCCTATGCAGGACGCCTCATCTAAACAACAAACAAAACAAAAATACAAACCCAATCATCAGCAAACAGGAGTACCACTTCACTCAGCCTTGCCCATCAGAGGAAAAACAATCAAACAAACAAACAAACAAAAACTCAGCACAAGTCTCACCCTATACACGGCTTACACAAACCACTGGACCAAAGGAGAGAAGAAACCAAAAGGAAGAAAGAATTCAACCTTGAAGCCTGGGAAAAGGAGACCTCAAACACAGTAAGTTTAAAAAAAAATGAAAAGGCAGAGAAATACTACACAAATGAAGGAAAAAACTAGAAACATAGAAGTCCAAATAAATGAAGAGGAAATAGGCAATATACCTGAAAAAGAATTCAGAATAATGATAGTAAAGATGACCAAAAACCTTGAAAACAAAATGGAGAAAATGCAAGAATCAATTAACAAAGACCTAGAAGAATTAAAGAATAAACATACAGAGATAAACAACAAAAGTACTGAAATTAAAAATACTCTAGAAGGAATCAATAGCAGAATATCTGAATCAGAGAATGAATTGGTGAGCTGGAAGTAAAATGGTGGAAATAACTTCTAAAGGGCAGAATAAAGTAAAAAGAAAGAAAAGAACTGAGGATAGTCTCAGAGACCTCTGGGACAATATCAAATGCACCAACATTCTAATTTTAGGGGTCCCAGAAGAAGAGAAAAAGAAAGGGTATTAGAAAAATTTTGAAGAGATTATAGTTGAAAATTTCCCCAACATGGAAAAGGAAATAGCCAATCAAGTCCAAGAGGCACAAAGAGTCCCATACAGGATAAACCCAAGGAGAAACATGCCAAGACACATACTAATCAAACTAACAAAGACTAAACACAAAGAAAGAAGATTAAAAGCAGCAAGGGAGAAGCAACAAGTAACATACAAGGGAAACCCCATATGCTTAACAGCTGATCTTTCAGCAGAAACTGCAGGACAGAAGGGACTGGCAGGACATATTTAAAGTACTGAAAGGGAAAAATCTACACCAAGATTACTACATCTGGCAAGGATCCCATTCAAAATTGATGGAGAAATAAAAAACTTCTCAGAAAAGCAAAAGTTAAGAGAATTCAGCACCACCAAACCAGGTTTACAACAAACGTTAAAGGGACTTATACAGTCAAGAAATGTGAAAAGAAAAAAGATCTACAAAATCCATCCCAAACAATTAAGAAAAATGGCAATAGGAACATATATATCAATAATTACTTTAAATGGAAATGGATTAAATGCTCCAACCAAAAGACACAGACTAGCTGAATGGATAGAAAAACAAGACCCATATATATGCTGTCTACAAGAAACCCACTTCAGACCTAAAGCCACATATAGACTGAAAGTGAGAGGATGGAAAAATATATTCCATGCCATTGGGAAGCAAAAGAAAGCTGGAGCAGCAATCCTCATATCAGACAAAATGGACCTTAAAATAAAGAAGATTACAAGAGATAAGGACCTTAAAATAAAGAAGATTACAAGAGATAAGGAAGGACACTACATAATGATCAAGGGATCAATCCAAGAGGAAGACATAACAATTGTAAATATCTATGCACCCAGCATAGGAGCACATCAATACATAAGACAAACACTAACATACATAAAAGGAGAAGTTGACAGTAACACAATAATAGTAGGAGACTTTAACACCCCACTCACACCAATGGATAGATCATCAAAACAGAAAAGTAATAAGGAAACACAAGTCTTAAATGATACATTAGATGAGATGGATCTCATTGATATCATCAAGAGATTCCATCCAAATGCAGAAGAATATACCTTCTTCTCAAGTGCACATGGAACATTCTCCAGGATAGACCATATCATAGGTCACAAATCAAACCTCAGTAAATTTAAGAAAATTGAAATCATATCAAGCATCTTCTCTGACCACAACACTATGAGACTAGATATCAATTACAAGAAAAAAACCATAAGAAACACAAACACATGGAGATTAAACAACACGTTTCTAAATAACCAACAGGTTACTGAAGAAATCAAAAGGGAAATAAAAAAATTTCTAGAAACAAATGACAATGAAAACATGACAATTCAAAATCTATGGGATGCAGCAAAAGCAGTTCTAAGAGGGAAGTTTGTAGCAATACAATCCTACCACAATAAACAAGAAAAAAATTGAATAGACAATCTGACTTCACACCTAAAGCAACTAGAAAAAAGAACAAAATAAAAAAATTAGTAGAAGGAAAGAAATCATAAAGATCTGAGCAGAAATAAATGAAAAATAAATGAAAGAAACAATAGTAAAGATGAATAAAACTAAAAGCTAGTTCTTCGAGAAAATAAGCAAAATTGACAAACCTTTAGCCAGATTCATCAAGGAAAAAAGAGAGAAGAATCAAATCAACAAAATTACAAATGAAAAAGGAGAGGTTACAACAGGCAATGCAGAAATACAAAGGATTATCAGAGACTATTATGAACAACTACATGGCAATAAAATGGATAACCTGCAAGAAATGGACAGATTCTTTAAAAAGTTCAATCTTCCAAGACTGAACCAGCAAAAAATAGAAATTATAAACAGCCCAAATACAAGCACTTAAATTGAAGCTGTAGTCAAAAATCTCCCAGAAAACAAAAGCCAAGGACCAGATGGCTTCACAGGAGAATTCTATCAAACACTAGAAAAGAGCTAATGCCTATCCTTCTAAAACTCTTTCAAAAAATTGCAGAGGAAGAAACACTTCCAAATTCATTCTACGAGGCCACCATCACCCTGATACCAAAACCAGACAAAGACAACACAAGAAAAGAAAACTACAGGCCGATATCACTGATGAACATAGATACAAAAATCCTCAACAAAATTTTAGCGAACAGAATTCAGCAACACATCAAAAAGCTCATACACCATGACCAAGTTGGGTTTATTCCAGGAATGCAAGGATTCTTCAATATACACAAATCAATCAATGTGACACACCATATTAACAAATTGAAAGATAAAAACCATATGCTCCTCTCAATGGATTCAGGAAAAGCCTTTGACAAAATTCAGCACCTATTTATGATTAAAACTCTTCAAAAAATGGACATAGAAGGAACCTACCTCAACATGTTAAAGGCCATATATGATAAACCTACAGCAAACATTATTCTCAATGGTGAAAAACTGAAAGCATTCCCCCTAAGATTAGGACCAAGACAAGGGTATCCACTTTCACCCCTATTATTCAACATAGTTTTGGAGGTCCTAGCTACAGCAATCAGAGAAGAAAAAGAAATAAAAGGAATCCATATCAGAAAAGAAGTAAAACTCTCATTCTCTGCAGATGACATGATATCGTATGTAGAAAACCCTAAAGATAGTATCAGAAGATTACTGGAGCTAATAAGAGAATTTAGCAAAGTTGCAAGATACAAAATCAATACACAGAAATCACTTGCATTTCTATATACTAACATGAAAAATCAGAAAGAGAAATTAAGAAATCAATCCCATGCACCACTGCAACA
Organism: Bos indicus x Bos taurus; assembly: GCF_003369695.1. NCBI lineage: Eukaryota > Metazoa > Chordata > Mammalia > Artiodactyla > Bovidae > Bos > Bos indicus x Bos taurus. The sequence goes on from NC_040076.1 coordinate 110,977,436, forward strand.
AAAAGAATTAAATATCTAGGAATAAACTTACTTCCCTGGTGGCTCAGATGGTAAAGTGTCTGTCTACAATGCGAGAGACCAGGGTTTGATCCCTGGGTCAGAAAGATCCTCTGGAGAAGGAAATGGCAATCCACTCCAGTACTATTGCCTGGAAAATCCCATGGACAGAAGAGCTTGGTAGGCTACAGTCCATGGGGTCAAAGAGTTGGACACGACTGAGCGACTTCACTTCACTTCACTTCTTCAAGGAGACAAAAGAACTGTACACAGAAAATTATAAGACACAGACAACAGAAATCAAAGATGACATAAACAGATGGAGAGATATTCCATGTTCCTGGGTAGGAAGAACCAATATTGTGAAAATGAAGATACTATCAAATGCAGTCTACAGATTCAGTGTGATTCAGACTTTCAAATTACCAATGGCACTTTTCGCAGTACTGGAACAAAAAATTTCACAATTCATAAAGTGAAGTCACTCAGTCATGTCCGATTCTTTGCGACTCCATGGACTGTAGCCTACCAGGCTCCTCTGTCCATGGGATTTTCCAGGCAATAGTCCTGGAGTGGATTGCCATTTCCTTCTCCAGGGGATCTTCCCAACCCAGGGATAAAACCTGGGTCTCCTGCATTGTAGACAGACGCTTTACCATCTGAGCCACCAGGGAAGTCCATGGAAACACAAAAGACCCTGAATAGCCAAAGCAGTCTTGAGAAAGAAGAATGGAGCTGGAGGAATCAACATTCCTGAATTCAGATTATAGTACAAAGCTACAGTCATCAAGGCAGTATGCCACAAAAACAGAAATACAGACCAATGGAACAAGATAGAAAGCCCAGAAATAAACCCATGCACCTATGGGTACCTTATTTTTGATAAAGAAGGCAAGACAGCCTCTTCAATAAATGGTTCTGGGAAAACTTGACAGCTACATGTAAAGGAATGAAATTAGAACACTTCCTAACACCATACACAAAGATAAACTCAAGATTAAAGACCTAAATGTGAGACTAGAAACTATAAAACTCTTAGAGGAAAACATAGGCAGAATACTCGATGACATAAATCAAAGCAAGATCACCTCCTAGAGAATAAAAGTAAACAAGTGGGACCTGATTAAACTTAAAAGCTTTTGCACAGCAAAGGAAACTATAAGCAAGGTGAAAAGACAACCCTCAGAATGGGAGAAAATAATAGCAAATGAAACAAATGACAAAGGATTAATTTCCAAAATATACAAGCAGTTCATACAACTCAATGCCAGAAAAACAATCCAATCAAAAAGTGGGAAAAAGACCTAAACAGACATTTCTCCAAAGAAGACATACAGATGGCTAACAAACACATGAAAAGATGCTAAACATTGCTCATTATTAGAGAAATGCAAATCAAAACCAGAATGAGATATCACCTCACACTGGTCAGAATGGCTATCATCAAAAAGTCTACAAACAATGAATGCTGGAGAGGGTGTGGAGAAAAGGGAATGCTCTTGCCCTGTTGTTAAGAATGTAAATTGATACAACCACTATGGAAGATGGTATGGCGATTCCTTAAAAAACTAGGAATAAAACCACCATATGACCCAGCAATCTGACTCCTAGGCATATACCCTGAGGAAACCAGGGTTGAAAAAGACACATGTATCCCATTGTTAATTGCAGCACTATTTACAATAGCTAGAACATGGAAGCAACCTAGATGTCCACTGACAGATGAATGGATAAAGAAGTTATGGTATATATACAATGGAATATTACTCAGCCATAAAAAGGAATGCATTTGAGTCAGTTCTGATGAGGTGGATGAACCCAGCACCTATTATACAGAATGAAGAGAGAAAGTAAAGATAAATATTGTGTTCTAATGCAGATATACAGAATCTAGAAAAATGGTACTGAAGAATTTATTTTTGGGGCAGCAATGGAGAAACAGACATAGAGAACAGACTTTTACGGACATGGGGAGAGGGGAGGAGAAGATGTGATGTATGGCAAGAATAACATGGAAACTTACATTACCATATGTAAAATAGATAGCCAACAGGAATTTGCTGTACAGCTCAGGAAACTCAAACAGGGGCTCTGTATCAACCTAGAGGGGTGAGATGGGGAGGGAGATGGGAGGGAGGTTCAAAAGTGAGGGGATATATGTATACCTATGGCTGATTCATGTTGAGATTTGACAGAAAACAACAAAATTCTACAAAGCAATTATCCTTCTTAAAAAATTTTTTTAATGTAACAAAAAAAATTTAATGCAAGCTTAAGGCCTAGAAATGGAAATCTCTAGATGTTAAAACAAAAGGAGCATCAAAATCAGAAAAGCAAACGACAGGTATGGGTACCATGTCTTTCTACCCTCATTTAGGAAGCAGAAAAGCTCTGTTTCATGAGGCAGACATAGATAACCCCATGAGTATTATCTTTAACAATCCAGCTTTATAAACATAATTATTATTGGAAAATCCTTCTATGTTCTGGTTATAGGTTGGACCAGTTTAAGTTTTCAGCTATGATTTTGTATATTTTTCTCAGTGTTCATAGGTAGAAGGAAATTCAGCAATGCTGTTCAGTGGATAGGCATCAGAGTGGTGAATTAACGTTCTAATTTATCCTAAGTACATACATTGGTCTTTGTTTTTTTTTTTTAATTTTATTTTATTTTTAAACTTTACATAATTGTATTAGTTTTGCCAAATATCAAAATGAATCCGCCACAGGTATACATGTGTTCCCCATCCTGAACCCTCCTCCCTCCTCCCTCCCCATACCATCCCTCTGGGTCGTCCCAGTGCACTAGCCCTAAGCATCCAGTATCGTGCATCGAACCTGTACTGGTAACTCGTTTCATACATGATATTTTACATGTTTCAATGCCATTCTCCCAAATCTTCCCACCCTTTCCCTCTCCCACAGAGTCCATAAGACTGTTCTATACATCAGTGTCTCTTTTGCTGTCTTGTACACAGGGTTATTGTTACCATCTTTCTAAATTCCATATATATGCATTAGTATACTGTATTGGTGTTTTTCTTTCTGGCTTACTTCACTCTGTATAATAGTCTCTGGGTATAAAACAAAATAAACACCTCTCTCTGCTCTTGCGAAGGTTAACAGCGGCCTCGTACTTGTACTCAGTCATATTTGACTCTTTGCAACCCTTTGGAATTTTGCCAGGTTCCTCTGTCCATAGGACTTTTCAGGCAAGAATACTGGAGTGAGTTGCCACTCCCTCCTCCAGGGATCTTCCCAAACCAGGGATCGAAACCACATCTCCTGCATTGCGGGTGGATTCTTTACCACTGAGTCTTTAGGGAACCCCTAACAGTGGCCTCCATGTTTCTAAATCCGATGGTCTCTTCTTCGTTCTCATCTCACCTGACCTCTCACCAGTATTTAACACAGTTCATCTCTCTAGCTTCTTTCATTTGGCTCCTGATCCTCTCTCTCATTTTTCTCCTACTTTTCTGAGTGTTTACCCTCAGTGTCTTCTGCTGATTCCTCCTCATCTCTCCTACCTCTAACACTGGGGAGCAGGAGGCACAGTCTGAGTTTTTCTTTTTTTCTGTTAACACTTACTTACTAGTCTCATGGCTTGCCATTCTCATGATAGACTGATAACTTCATGATGTATATCTTTATATCTTGAACATAAGTTTCCAGGCCAGACCTCTCCTGTGAACCACAGGCTCTTATCTACTTGACATTTTATTTCTTGTAGTCTAATAGGCATTTCAATCTCCTGTGTCCAAAAATCAAGCTCCTACTTTTTCTCCCACCAGATCTTTTCTTGCAGTCTTAACTCATCCCATTTAAGGGTAATTTCGCTATCCCAATAGCTCAGGTCATGTAATTTAAGATCATCTTTTATTACTCCTTTTATAATATCTTACATCCCATTTATTTGCAAATGCTCTTTACTCTTAAAGTCTACCCAAAACCAGATTACTTCTCACAATTTTTACCCTCATTCAAGCTATCATTACATCTTACCTAGACCATGATAGTAACTTCTTAACCAGTAGCTTTGTTTCTATCTTTCAGTCTATTTTCCAATTCAGCTATTGGAAGGATACTGTTATTCATTTCACCATGGTTCTGCTTAAACAAAGAAAGTGAAAGTCACTCAGTTGTGTCCAGCTCTTTGCAACCCCATGGACTGTATGGAAAGACCAGAATACTGGAGTGGGTAGCCTTTCCCCTCTCCAGGGGATCTTCCCAACCCAGGGATCAAACCCAGGTCTCCTGAATTGCAGGCAGATTCTTTACCAGCTGAGCCACAAGGGAAGCCCTAAAAACAAAGAAACTCTAGACAATTCCCTGGTGATCCAGTGGATAAGTATCCACCTGCCAATGCAGTAGATACGGGTTCAATCCCTGGTCCAGGAAGGTTCCACATGCCATGGAGCAACGAAGCCCACGTGCCACGACTATTGAGTCCAAACTCTAGAGTCCTTGAGCAGCAACTACCGAGCCTACATGCCGCAACTACTGAAGCCCAAGAGCCTCGAGCCTGTGTTTCACAACAAGAGAAGTGATCACAATGAGAAACCTGCACACCACATGAAGAGTAGGCCAGCTGCAACTAGAGAAAGCCTGCACAAGGCAACAAAGACCCAGCACAGCCAAAGATAAAATAAATGAATAGAAAGAAACCCTGTGTTAAAACAAATCAAATCATATCACCCTCCTGATCAATACCCTCCAAAGTCTTCCTTCTCACTCAGACTAGAAGTCAACATCTTGTAAATGGCCTACAAGGACCTGCGTGATTTGACTTCTGTGCTGTAAACTATTAACCTTGACTAAAAAAAGGTTTGCCCCTTTGCCCTCCGCTCCTGAGTGGTAATCTCTAAACCTTTGTAATGCTCTACCCACCAGGAGTGTGTTTATCTACCCAGAGGACTTGAGCCATGCCTGATGGTCTAAACTAAATGTGTTTTATAGCAACTCCATGTGTCTGAAAACCCAGTGGATTATCTGCCTGTGAAAAATGAGGGTTTATACCTTATACTCCTGCTTAATCATTCATTTATTCAGCAATATTTACCCTAGATACACTAGAAGAGTTCTACACTAGATAGCAGGTGGCCCAGTGGTAAAGAGTCTGCCTGCCAATGCAGGAGACATGGGTTTGATTCCTGGGTCAGGAAGATTCCCTGGAGAAGGGAATGGCTATGCACTCCAGTATCCTTACCTGGGAGATCTCATGGACAGAGGAGCCTGGTGGGCTATAGTCCATGGGGTCGCAATAAGTTGAGTTGGACACAACTTAGTAACTAAATAATAACAACACTAGACCCCAGATTCTGGGGATCCTGCAGTCAACTCTACATACAGCATACCTGTCCTCCTGGAGTTCACACTCGAGTGTGAGAGAAAATCAATACAGAAACAAACAAGTAAGAGTGGTAAGAGGGGAAAAAATGAAGAAAAAGAAAACTATATACAGTTTTATTTCAAACAAAAACTGAGATCATTCCGTTTAAACCCAAGGTAACTAGATGAACAGACACTTCCACAAGAACATCCAGAGAGTAGAAGGAATTCTGTGTTTCCAGTTCAGGACCATTTCATTTGATGCTCAAAAGACAAGCTGATCTTTTTTGATAACTGGTCTATATATGTTGTAATTTCAAATCAGTGGGGAAAATTTAGGCTATCAAAAATGACTTTGGGGATTTAAAAAATGTAAATTTAAGTTGCTATCTCATACGCTCAGTCAGTAAAGAATCTTCCTGCAGTACTGGATACCCAGGTTCGATCCCTGGGTTGGGAAGATTTCCCTGGAGAAGGAAATGGCAACCTACTCCAGTATTCTTGCCTGGAAAATCCTATGGACAGAGGAGCCTGCCAGACTACAGTTCATGGGGTCTCAAGAGTTAGACATGAATTAGCAACTAAACAACCACCACCACCACAAGAAATTTCACCTGGGTTAGAGACTTACACAAGAAAAATGAAATCATAAATATGCTAGAATGCATTGTGTGAAAACATATGATCTCATTTGGGGAAGACCTTTTAAAATAAGACATTCTGTTCAGTTCAGTTTGGTTGCTCAGTTGTGTCCTACACTTTGCGACCCCATGGACTGCAGCACACCAGGCTTCCCCGATGCTGCAGAAGATTGAAGGCAGGAGAAGAAGGGGATGACAGAGGATGAGATGGTTGGATGGCATCACCAATGCAATGGACATGAGTTTGAGTAGGCTCCAGGAGTTGGTGATGGACAGGGAAGCCTGGTGTGCTGCAGTCCATGGGGTTGCAAAGCGCAGGACACTACTGAGCAACCAAACTGAACTGAACTGAATCTCTTAAAAGGTCTTCCCCAAATGAGATCATATGTTTTCACACAATGCATTCTAGCATATTTATGATTTCATTTTTCATATGTAAGTCTCAGGGATCGAACCTGGGTATCCTGTACTGCAGGCAGATTCTTTACTGACTGAGCGTATGAGATAGCAACTTAAATTTACACTTTTTAAATCCCCAAAGTCATTTTTGATAGCCTAAATTTTCCCCACTGATTTGAAATATAAATTACAACATATATAGACCAGTTATCAAAAAAGATCAGCTTGTCTTTTGAGCATCCCAGGTAAGGATACTGGAGTGCATAGCCATTCCCTTCTCCAGGGAATCTTCCTGACCCAGGAATCAAACCCATGTCTCCTGCATTGGCAGGCAGACTCTTTACCACTGAGCCACCTGCTATCTAGTGTAGAACTCATCTAGTGTATCTAGGGTAAATATTGCTGAATAAATGAATGATTAAGCAGGAGTATAAGGTATAAACCCTCATTTTTCACAGGCAGATAATCTACTGGCTTTTCAGACACACAGAGTTGCTATAAAACACATTTAGTTTAGACCATCAGGCATGGCTCAAGTCCTCTGGGTAGATAAACACACTCCTGGTGGGTAGAGCATTACAAAGGCTTAGAGATTACCACTCAGGAGCTGAGAGCAAAGGGGTAAACCTTTTTTTGGTCAAGGTTAATAGTTTACAGCACAGAAGTCAAATCACGCAGGTCCTTGTAGGCCATTTACAGTATGAAGGCCCAGGAGTCTTCTTCAACACCATAGTTCAAAAGCATCAATCCTTCAGAGCTCAGCTTTCCTTATGGTCCAACTCGCACATTCATACATGACTACTGGAAAAAACTTAGCTTTGGCTAGACAGGCCTTTGTCAGCAAAATAATGTCTCTGCTTTTTAATATGCTGTCTAGGTTGGTCATAACTTTTCTTCCAACATCTTCCAAGGAACACGCACCTTTTAATTTCATGGCTGCAGTCACCATCTGCAGCAATTTTGGAGCCCCCAAAAATAAAGTCTGTCACCATTCCCATTGTTTCCCCATCTATTTGCCATGAAGTGATGGGACTGAATGCTATGATCCTTGTTTTTTGAATGTTGAGTTTTAAACCAGATTTTTCACTCTCCTCTTTCATTTTCCTCAAGATTAAAGCCAAAAATCATAAGCGGGGAAAAAGAGTGGTAAGAGGGAAAATCGGGGTAAAGGAAGAAGATGGCTGATTTGATTAATTTTATTAAGAAGTTACAATGAGGATTAACCTTTTGGGAAATTATTCATAGAGATTCTGGTCTTTTCCAGTGATCATCTCAAGAAGCAATCCTGGTTCCTTTTAAGGCATAACCAAGACTTACCTGGTGGTCCAGTGGTTAAGAATCCACCTGCCAATGCAGGGGATATGAGTTTGATCCCTAATCCAGGAAGATTCCACATGCCACAGGGTAGCTAAGCCCGTGAGTTGCAACTACTGAAGTCCTCACATTATAGAGCCTGAGTTTTGCAACAAGAGAAGACACCACAACGAGGAGCCTATGCACTACAGCTAGAGAGTTGCCCCAGCTTGCTGTAACCAGAGAAAGCCTGCATGCAGCAACAAAGTCCCAGTTTGGCCAAAAGTAAACAAACAAATAAATATTTTAAAAAATAAAAGCCATAACCAGCTTCTAAATGCATGTGTTGTCACTATATGCTGAATTACAGAATGCTGTAAAATTTCAAAAGCAGGGTGAATCAGTGACCTCTTACAAACCCTCCAAATGCTAAAGCACGAGCTTAGATACTTAATGAGCTGCACATTCTACACCCACACTCTATAATTGTCAGAGCTTCTATCTCATTCTGCCTTAACAAATTAAAAGGGAAATCATGGAGGGAAAAATAGACTAAAGACAATTGGGTCAAAACTTCCTTAACTAAAAATATTCTACATGACCCTCTGAGAAACTGTTTCCCTGGGGCCTCGCAGCTCCTCCCACCTCTCCCAGTGGGCTTACCAGGACTTGAGGCCAGAATCCACACTCTCCTGCTCAACAGTTAGTTTGGAGGAGACCTCTTCCTTTGTTTGCTGCTTTAGTCTCCTGGGGTGGTTCCCTGACCAAGCTTTATGGGTACCTGATTTGGAGGCTGGAGAGTTCCAGAGAACCACATATTTGGCCTTCCCTGCCCTTGCACTCTGCCTGTCAGTGCTCAAAGGGCCCTCACTCAGGTCCTGGTAATTCTCAATATCCCCCCACAATGCACACCCCCCAGTGGACATGCTAAGCAGATAAACACAGGTGACTAAATTTATGGAGGTCAATTAGGTTAGTATGTCTTCGAAATCCATCTCAGCTTTGAACCTAAATTTCGAGATGAAAATGTGGTGGCCTTGTTGGGGAGCTGTGGAAGTTGCAGTCCTTGATGTAGAATTGGTAGCAGTAGCCAGGAGGCCTTTAAGATAAGCTTAGCAACAGTGTTAGCACCACAGCGCCACCTCCCAATCTGAAACAAACATTGCAATTAGTCACCACCCTCTTTCCCACTAACATCCTCCCTGTGTTAAAAGCTAATTCTGGTTTGAACTATTCCAGATTGAAGGAAACGAATAAACCATGACAACAAAATACAATATGTGGTCCTGAACTAGATCCAGTACTGGTGGAATAAAAAAATGCTATAAAGGGCACTATTGTGTTGGCTGGCAAAATTTGAATACAGACAGTAGATCAGAAAAAACTACATAATATGACTGAAGTTGGTAATTGTACTTGGGGGGTATATGAAAAAATATCCTTACTTTTAGGAGGTACTAAGGGATTAAAGGTCCATGTATGTAACTTACTCTCAAAAGGCTTGCAAAAATAAATTGGAGGTGGAGGGGATGCAGAAAGCAAGCTGTAAGAATATGAGCAAATGGAGCAAAATGTTAACAATATATTAAAATGCCTACAGATATTCTATATATTATTCTTGCAATTTTTCTGTATGTTTGAAATTTTTTTCAAATAAAATGGTATGTTTTTTCATAATCTGATTTTAAGTCTAGATAGCTTGGCTAAAATTAGCTCCTCTACTGCCTGAATTTCCACCATTAGAGGTCTGTTTCTTTGGATATGACATGTTTTACAGATACTCCAGGACTCCATCTTCAACTGGGACTGCTTTGCTTTCACATGTTCTTCCCTATCATGATTGTTTGAAACATACTGTCCTGGAATGTATCTTCATCTAAACATTGGCACACATCACAAAATACGTAACTGAAATTTTGAGGAGCATCAGTTGACAACTAGCTAAGGGCATTCAGAGGAATCACTGATAAGAGGCTAAAGTGTTAGGCATGAAGAGGTGTCCCATGATAAGCAAAAATGAGCCCTGGATATAGAGGAGGAAGGGCATCATCATTCAACCACATTCTAATTTGGTGTTGAGCCAGAACTGCAAGGTCATGGTTCTAAGAACATCGTGGGTTCTGAGTCAGACTTCTCCCAGGCAATCCTGACAACACTCTCCTTTCAGTTTCACTACATCTGCTCCATCCTAACTGAGCAAAAAGTTGTCTGCACCTGAGATGGGTCAAAAGACAGCAACAGAACATTCTCTGAAGGAAAGCCAATGGGTGATATGTCTGCCTTTCTTTTTTCCACACCACCTGCAGAGGTCTGTGGGTGGTTCAGAATCCCATTCTTGGAAACTCCCAGATGTAGAAAATTTGCTCTATCAATTACCTAACAGATATTTGCTCTGTCAAATATCTAATGGGGTTAGGTTATGATAACATATCACTGCTACAACATCAGGGCTTCTCAGAATCCCAAGAATACATTGATCATAACTTCTTACTGTTTTCCACTTATAGCAGATTTCCCATTGTGATATCAAAGGAGATGCTTCTAAATTTTCACAATCAAGGGGACTATGCAGATTCAACTTTAAGCTCTGGCCTAGGACGGTTTGGGAAAAGTTTAAAGATTTCTGCTTTTTGTGGTTCAGGGAACTGAATGAAGAGCTTCATTTTTTAATGAAATAGCACATCTTAGTGGCACTTGCAGGCACTGCAGAGAAATTTAGGAAGAGATTTTGTTGTTTGGTTTCTGTTTTTTCCCTTGAGTAAAAACATATTATAGTCATTCCTTGGACAGGAAAACCAGCTCTCAAAATGATTGTTTTTAATATAAAACAGTTATAAATAATTTCTATATGAAACTATTCATATAACCCAGTCTTGTTCTTGAGCCCTGAATTTTCAGTGTTTCATTATGCATAAAGCAACTATCCCTCTGGGAAACCACAAGTGGAAATTTCAAAACAGAATGAAAATAATATTACAAATCCAGGGGGCACTCATCTCTCACCCTTGCTTAAATTTTAAAGCATTTTCTATTTAAACTGACACTTAAAACATACTTGTTTTAGAACTTCTGTTCCATTCAATAGGAAGTAAACATTTGGCCGCATTTTGAAGAGATCCCCTTCACTAAGCCTTCTAAGTCTTTCATCAGCAGGCTCTTTGGGTTTCAGATAATCACATAGGCTCTGAACCTGGACCATCTCAGTGTCAGCATCATTCCTCCAGCAATATCGATGCCAGGAGAGCTGCAGTCAGAGGACCCAAAGCAAATTAGCACAGGCCCCGAGACTGACCAAAATGAGGCCAGTCTAAAATAAATCATGTAGGCTTTTTTTAACATGGAAAATACAACCCCCTGCTCAGCTAGCATTTTTTTTTCTAAGCTTTTGCTTTTCAAAATCTTGGCCATATATACTTTTCAAGCAGATCTGAGTGTGCCAAGCATTCCATGAAAAATGTAGGTCAGGGGAGTATGTGGTGAAGGGGTGTTTGGAGGGTTGGGAGAGGCTAGGAGGAAGACAGTGAGTTCAGCTGAGTAACAAAAATAATTTTCGACTTCCACAGTGGAATGGAAATCATGAAAACCAGAAAAGGCAAGAAGTGGGTGTATTTTCATTTCATAGACAAGGAATCAGAGGATCAGAGAAAGGGGTAGGGTGGAGGAGCTGGTCTGCAAATCCTCCAGCCAGGATACTACATTCCCATTGTGACAGAAACCAGGGAAAGAGTTTACAGAGCAAAAACTAGTTCTGACTTATCTTTAGAATCTTCATTTAGAGATCAGTGAAAGCTATCAGTTAACTAATATTTCCAAACGCTTCACCCAACATTTTTGAGACAAGTTAGTAGATGAGTGAGGTTTCACTCTAGTTTTCTTGCCTCTTCTTCAGGCCTTCTCCCTTGCATCCCTTCACAGTTCCTGTAGCACTGTGCTGTGCCCTGACAACCAAGCTTGCCCCCAGTTCCAGTCTAGAACCTTCCTTCCTATCTTCTTTGCTTTCAGGTCAGCCTAGCCAGTGTCCTGTTTCCTTCTTGATCTGCTGCCTATTAGCTTATATTACACACCTCCCTTTTAACAGGAGAAACAGAGCCTCTAGTTGAAGAAATTCTCAGGCAATGTGGCAGGTGAATGGGAGAGGTACTGGAAGGTACCAATGGGAGTTCTAGCCCTATTAATTCCATTCTGTCTCAAATTATTTCTATTCTAGACACAAGGCTAGGCACTGGAAATATACTGACTGATGAAAAATTATTTTTATCTTTATATTACACCATTTGGAGAGTAATTTATTCCAATATTTCATGAGGCTGTTTTCATTAAATAGGAGACAACGTGTGAAGTAAAACAACAACAACAACGCTTTCTCAATAGATCGTAACAATATGTTCCAATAGGAGAAGCAAAAAAAAAAATGCATATAAGCAAATGAGGAAAGCAGAGTAATGTGCTCAGAACTGTGTAAGATTTAATTACAGGTGGTTATTTTATGCTCCTCTCTCTTTTCTAAATACATCACCATACACATTTTATTTCAGCCTCTGAAAGATGACTAAACGATGGATTCCTAGAAGTGTTTAAGAAGGAGGTGAAGCAAGGGAATTCTGTTTGTTAGGCTCCCACTTGGGCAGACAGTGAGCTAAGGACTGTCATGAATGTGAGTTCATTTAATTCTTACAACAGTGTCATGAGGTAAGTTGAATTAGGCTCATTTTACAGATAAGGAAACTGAGACCCATCAAGGTTAAGTAACATTTTATCTAAGATACAGGAGAAAATATGGGGCTAGAGCACTATTAAAGGGGAAAGGGGTGTTCCTACTTGTCTTTGGGGTCTTTCTGTTTCCTAACTTATGAATGCATATACCCCAAGAAGCAATACACCCAAGTACAAAGCATGGAAGATTACAAAATAGTATAAGTTCTAGTCGTTCCCCTCAAGATGACAACAGCATACTTTTGAGACACACGCCACACACACACAATCCAGACTATATGAATCAAAGACAAGTCATGTGTCAGAGACAAGGGAGAGTCTGTGGGTTGGATTTACATTGGCAAAGGGGACATGTATGAACATTCTAGGTGGGAAAAGTTATGATGAGTAAGATGAAAGTAATGATGAGTAAGACTCAATGTTTCATCACTTACAGTGAGTAAGATGAAATTAACAATGAGTGCAACTCAACATTTCAGGACAGGGATAGAGGGTCGGTGTGCAAAGAAGTAGGACTGAAGCAGATTACAGAGCAGAGCAAGAAAAGTAGGGCTTGGAAAGCTGGACTTTCCAAGTGGGAAAGTGAATGTGACTGAACTGCAGCATCCCCGGGAGGCAGGGTGTACGGTGTGTGCAATGTATGTGGTGTGTGTGTAGGGGGTGGGGGGTAAGAAATGTGTGGGGAATATGGGGAAGGGATGAGGTGTGTGGATGTGTGTAGGGGTGTGGGATGTGTGTGTACAATGTGTGTGGAATATGCGGTGTATGTATGATATGTTGGTGTGTATATTTGTGTATGTGATGTGTGTGGTGTGTGTGTGGTATGTATATGGTGTGTGGGGGATTGTGTTGGGTACATGTGGGATATGTGGGGGTTTTGAAATATGTGTGTCAGGGTGGTATAGGGAAGGGTTTGGGGTGTGTAGTGTGTGGGAGGTGTTGGGGGATATGGGGGTGTGTGTATATGGTGTGTGTATGTGGGCTGTGTGAGGTGTGTATGTATAGTGTGTGGAATATAGGGGGTGTATGTGTGTGATATGGGGGCATATGTATGGTGGGAGTGTGTTTGTGTGTGTGTAGGAGACTGTGGGGGTATGTGTGGGGTGTGCATGGCATGTGGAATATGAGGGTATATGGGTGTGTACGTGGAGGCTATGAGTGGGGTATGTGTGCATGGTGTGGGCGGTGTGTGTGGGGGTGTGTGTTGGCTTGGGGTGGGATGAGGGTTGGAGGGGTGGCAATAAATATGGATTGTGGAAAAATCACTGGACTGGGACCAAAGGGCAAAGGTTCTAGTCCCGGCTTTGTTGTTGACTGGAAATGCAACACCTTTGAGCCTCAGTTTTCTTCAGCTATAAGACCAGAAATTGGAGCAAATTATCTCCAAAGTCTGTCCCACATTAGCAATTCCAAAACACCCCTGCCCCACCTATCATTTTGCCCTTTCCCACCTTCAACTCAAGGTTGTAGAAATTTTGTCTTTGGTTGGCAAAAAGCATTCTTTTCGAATTTGAGAAAAAATTGTTCCATTCCATGAACCTGTCGTTATAAAACAGAAAAATCTGTTTTATTATTAGTGAGGAACCTTTAGGTATAAAAAACTCCAGGCTAATTGGAATGCTGTTAAACCAAGGCCATTTCTTCTACTGCACCCACTTGCTTTGGCTGAATTATTATTTGATATGATGCCCCTTATAAATATTAGGGGCCCCATGAGAAAGAGCCTGCGGAATTTCAATGCTGTGTTTACTATAAGGATTTTTTTAAAGATGTTATTAATTACACCAAGGAGAAGAACTTTCTCTCTAATCTCCAGAAATGTTCCGTCCCTGAACAGCTGGCTCCTATCCATCTCAAGGACTCCACGATTGCTGTAAAGAGCTCTGTGGCCCTCTTCCCAGGGTGGTACTGCTGGAGAGTACGGAGCCAAATCCAGGTCCAAGTCCATAAGTGAAGTGTAACTGGGACACAGCCATGCCCACCACTCCTGTGCTTATTGTTGATGGCTTCTTCCCTGGTGGCTCAGATGGTTAAGAATCTGCCTGCAATGCGGGAGACCAGAGTTCGATCAGGAAGATCCCCTGGAGAAGGGAATGGAAACCCACTCCAGTATTCTTGACTGTAGCCTGCCAGGCTCCTCTATCCATGGGGTTGCAGAGGGTTGGACACCACTGAGGAACTAACACTTTAACTCTTCACTTCCACCTACAAGGGCAGAGCTCAGTAGGTAGAACAAAGGTAGACGTGGCCCATGAGCTTAAAATATTTACTGTCTGGCCTTCTACAGGAAAAGTTTGTTGACCTCTGCGTTAAACCTTCAGTTTACATCTGCTTGAGTCCTTCTTGGCTTATGTATTATAAAATTGCTTGAAACCTGGGTGCTTATAGCATATTTATTCAGTCTAGATTTTGTGTATGTGCTTTGTCCATAAAACTGCTTCTCTATGTACTTTTACCTTGACTCAAAGTGGGTAAAACCACTAGACCTCCATCAGCAGATGAATGGATAAGAAAGCTGTGGTACATATACACAATGGAGTATTACTCAGCCATTAAAAAGAATACATTTGAATCAGTTCTAATGAGGTGGATGAAACTGGAGCCTATTATACAGAGTGAAGTAAGCCAGAAAGAAAAACACCAATACAGTATAGCTTTGTTTGTAGTGATGCTTCCTAAGGCCCATTTGACTTCATATATATGGAATTTAGAAAGATGGTAACGACAACCCTGTATGCAAGACAGCAAAAGAGACACAGATGTATAGAACAGTCTTTTGGACTCTGTGGGGGGGAGGATGATTTGGGAGAATGGCATTAAAACATGCATAATATCATATAAGAAATGAATCACCAGTCCAGGTTCAATGCAGGATACAGGAAGCTTGGGGCTGGTGCACTGGGATGACCCAGAGGGATGGTATGGGGAGGGAGGTGGGAGGGATTTCAGGATGGGGAACATGTGTACACCCGTGGTGGATGTATGTTGATGTATGGCAAAACCAATACAATATTGTAAAGTAAAAAATAAATAAATAAAAAATAAAACCACTAGACCATTCAGGTATGGCCTAAATCAAATCCCTTATGATTATACAGTGGAAGTGAGAAACAGGTTTAAGGGACTAGATCTGATAGACAGAGTGCTTGATGAACTATGGATGGAGGTTCGTGAGATTGTATAGGAGACAGGATTCAAGACCATCATCAAGAAAAAGAAATGCAAAAAAGAAAAATGGCTATCTGAGGGGGCCTTACAAATAGCTGTGAAAAGAAGAGAAGTGAAAGGCAAAAGAGAAAAGGAAAGATATACCCATTTGAGTGCAGAGTTCCAAAGAATAGCAAGGAGAGATAAGAAAGCCTTCCTCAACAATCAATGCAAAGAAATAGAGGAAAGACTAGAGATGGGAAAGACTCTAGTGGAAAGAGAGTTTCGTTTCACTAGAAAGAGAAATGGGAAATGACTAGAGATCTCTTCAAGAAAATTAGAGATACCAAGGGAACATTTCATGCAAAGATGGGCTCAATAAAGGACAGAAAGGGTATGGACCTAAGAGAACCAGAAGATATTAAGAAGAGGTGGCAAGAATACACAGAAGAACTGTACAAAAAACAGCTTCATGACCCAGATAATCACGATGGTGTGATCACTCACCTAGAGCCAGACATCCTAGAATATGAAGTCAAATGGGCCTTAGGAAGCATCACTACAAACAAAGCTAGTGGAGGTGATGGAATTCCAGTTGAGCTATTTTAAATCCTGAAAGATGATGCTGTGAAAGTGCTGCACTCAATATGTCAGCAAAGTTGGAAAACTCAGCAGTGGCTACAGAACTGGAAAAGGTCAGGTTTCATTCCAATCCCAAAGAAAGGCAATGCCAAAGAATGCTCAAACTACCACACAATTGCACTCGTCTCACACACTAGTAAAGTAATGCTCAAAATTCTCTAAGTCAGGCTTCAGCAACACGTGAACTGTGAACCAGCAGATGTTCAAGCTGGTTTTAGAAAAGGCAGAGGAACCAGAGATCAAATTGCCAACATCCACTGGGATCATGGACAAAGCAAGAGAGTTCCAGAAAAACATCTATTTCTGCTTTATTGACTATGCCAAAGCCTTTGACTGTGTGGATCACAATAAGCTGTGGAAAATTCTGAAAGAGATGGGAATACCAGACCACCTGACCTGCCTCTTGAGAAACCTATATGCAGGTCAGGAAGCAACAGTTAGAACTGGACATGGAACAACACAATGGTTCCAAATAGGAAAAGGAGTACATCAAGGCTGTATATTGTCACCCTGCTTATTTAACTTATATGCAGAGTACATCATGAGAAACGCTGGGCTGGAAGAAGCACAAGCTGGAATCAAGATTTCTGGGAGAAATATCAATAACCTCAGATATGCAAATGACACCACCCTTATGACAGAAAGTGAAGAGGAACTAAAGAGCCTCTTGATGAAAGTGAAAGAGGAGAGTGAAAAAGTTGGCTTAAAGCTTAACATTCAGAAAACTAAGATCATGGCATCCAGTCCCATCACTTCATGGAAAATAGATGGGGAAACAGTGGCTGACTATTTTTGGGGGGCTCCAAAATCACTGCAGATGGTGATTGCAGTCATGAAATTAAAAGACACTTACTCCTTGGAAAGAAAGTTATGACCATTCTAGACAGCATATTAAAAAGCAGAGACATTACATTGTCAACAAAGTTCCGTCTAGTCAAAGCTATGGTTTTTCCCGTAGCCGTGTTTGGATGTGAGAGTTGGACTATAAAGAAAGCTGAGTGCTGAAGAATTGACGCTTTTGAACTGTGATGTTGGAGAAGACTCTTGAGAGTCCCTTGGACTGCAAGGGGATCCAACCAGTCCATCCTAAAGGAAATCAGTCCTGAATGTTCATTGGAAGGACTGATGCTGAAGCTGAAACTCCAATACTTTGGCTACCTGATATGAAGAACTGACTCATTTGAAAAGATCCTGATGCTGGGAAAGATTGAGGGCAGAAGGAGAAGGGGACAACAGAGGATGAGATGGTTGGATGGCTTCACCGACTCAATGGACATGAGTTTGGGTAAACTCTGGGAGTTGGTGATGGACAGGGAGGCCTGGTGTGCTGCAGTTCATGTGGTTGCAAAGAGTCGGACACAACTGAGCAACTAAACTGAACTGAACTGAAGCTCAGGTTCACTGTCTGGCTCAGAGGTCAATGCTTTGTATTAATACTAGAGATGGCCTCTTAGAAATGACTGAAAGACCCTCTTCAGTGACTCTTTTATAGACCTTAATAAAATGAATTCACAAAAACTTCTATTTTTGCTGAAAAATTCTAAGCCAACAGAAGGATCAGCACAGCAACTTGGCACTTTTTACCCCACATTCAAACAATTCCTCCCATTTCTTTTCGGTTGATACATGTGTTTGCATATTTACTGATTTTTTTTTCCTCCCCTGGTCACCCTTAGTTAGAAATATAACCAAGTCTCCATGGAAACACAACATAATGCTCTCTCACAGATGATTGAGGGACCTGAGCAGCTGGTATTGGGCTGAAGGCTGCAATGGCATCTGACCAAATTAGGAAGAGAAAACAGCTTACCCAGCTCTTCCAGACCTTTCAGAATTCTAAGCTCAGCATGGAAACCTACACAGATTGTGAATTACTGCAGATTTTTTAAACTTCTCTTATTTTTAACAACTTTATTGATATATAATTTACATACATACAATTCACCCATTTGAAATGTACAACATAATGACTTCTAGCATATTCATAGAGCTGTTACTGCAGATCTTCTAATTCTCTTTTTTTTCTGAGAATACTCTATCTTATCCATCGTATGTTTCAGCTCTACGGGGCTTTCATCTCCTGACATGAGAATGACTGACAGGAGTCTACAGAATAAGCAGGAAGGGAAGCTACTTTCAGTGAACACCTACTGTGTGTTAAGCACTATGTGTCACAGCTGGCCCCTTGTCACACAGTTTGTAAAGCAGAAGCATTGGGATTTGAACTCTGGTCTGATCAGCTCCAAAGCCTATTATCTTTGCACTACACAGGAAACGATGCCCTTCAAAAAGAAGAAAATAGAAAAGATAGGTGGAATGAGGTATTTTAATATAGCCATGGTCTTGGAGGGAGATAGAAAACAAGGTAAAGAAGAATATAAACATCTCCTCTCCTAACCCCAACTACACCTACAAGAAGTTAAGGTCAAAAGCCAGGTTGGGAAGGAACCAAGAGATTCCGAATTCTCTTCCACTAAAATCTGTCCCTCATGCTTAAAGGAGAATGTTTGAAATAAGAACAGTTAGTGTGCCCTGAAAAAAGGACAAAGTACTATGGAAATTTGGAGAAAGACAGAGGAGGAGGATGATATATATCAGGAAGATGTGGCAGAAAACAGCAAGTTCATAATTCAAAGCCTTGGCTATTTTCTGGGACCAATTATCTACTTAACTGTACTTTTTTCTCCTCATATTCTGATCTAGGAAGAGCAATCTCCTAAGTCCCGTTCCTTCCCTGAGTGTGGGCTAGTGGCACATAGGCTTGCCTAAGAGCCTGCCTCTGTGAGCAGAACCTGCTAGTCCTGCTCTTCAAGGCATCTTGAAGATTCATCTCAGAACTGTACTCTTGAGTCATGCAGAAGACAGGATCTGCAGGCGTGCCTGGGGACCTGAGCTGGTGTGACTGCTCCCCTCAAGCAGGTGGGCTCTAAGCCCCCAACTTCAACTAAGACACTTTTGCTCTTATCTATTTGAAGAAGGCATTCCTCTACTCCATAACTGCTTGAAAAAACACTGTCCTGAAACATATGTTCATCTGAACATGGACACACATCACAAAATATGTAACTGGTATTCAAACTGGGACTCTGAGCAAAAGAGGCATACCCCCTGAAGATTTACACAAGAGTTCATGGTTGGAACTTCCCTGGTGGCTCAGACGGTAAAGCGTCTGCCTGCAAGGCGGAAGACCTGGGTTCAATCCCTGGGTCAAGAAGATCCCCTGGAGAAGGAAATGGCAACCCACTCCAATACTCTTGCCTGGAAAATCCCATGGACAGAGGAACCTGGTAGGCTACAGTCCATGGGGTTGCAAAGAGTCAGACACGACTGAGCAACTTCACTTTCACTTCCATGGTGATACCACCCATCCTGGGACAAAGATGCAAAGACAGATTATTTTTTAAGCAATGAAACAGTCCATCCTTCCCAGATCTATACTCCACCACTGTTACCACTGAGGGTCAAGGAAAGAATGGAGAAGAGACTGAGAGAATGAGGAGAGACAGAGAGAAGGCAGCTCCTTCCAGTATAGATAGATTCAAGGAAGATGGTGAGGAATGACAGCATCTCCTCGATCCCAGGCTGTGGGACCACGGATTCTTTTGGAAAGGCTTTTGGTTCTTAGGCTCTACTTTGAAAGCACGATGGGATGAGTTGTCCTATGTTAATATGCCCTATAAAACTCGAAGAGTTCATTCTTCTTCTGCAGGAGCCCTTTATTGCCTAAAGAGTCCATGTGAAATACTTTGCTCTCCAGAGAGGAGCCATCTCAATGCAAATTGCTTTGTTAATCAAATTAGCTGATAACTAGAGCAGTAGTTACTGCATTAAAATAGACCTTTAGATTATAGAAAAATAAAATCACCTAGGGACATCTTGTCTATACAAAAGCAATCTTATTCTATGAACTAGAAGTTTTGACTTGAACTAAAACAACTGTTCTTTATAAATGGTAAGGGATTTGGTTTGGGATTTTTTTGGAGCGGGGAAGGGAAGTTGTTTGTTTTCAGTATCCTTGTCCTTCTGAACAGCTTTTGCTCAGTTTCCTGGATGTTTAAAACTCTAGTCATTTGTCAAGCAGGTATAGCTGGGTTATTTAGCTAAGCACAGACGTACTTATAGAGGTTTGAACAATAATAGCTCTGAAAAAGAATGATACTTTCTATTTAAAATGGGAGAAAATAATAGCAAATGAAGCAACTGACAAACAACTAATCTCAAAAATATACAAGCAACTCCTACAGCTCAACTCCAGAAAAATAAATGACCCAATCAAAAAATGGGCCAAAGATCTAAATAGACATTTCTCCAAAGAAGACATACAGATGGCTAACAAACACGTGAAAAGATGCTCAACATCACTCATTATCAGAGAAATGCAAATCAAAACCACAATGAGGTACCATTTCACGCCAGTCAGAATGGCTGCGATCCAAAAGTCTACAAGCAATAAATGCTGGAGAGGATGTGGAGAAAAGGAAACCCTCTTACACTGTTGGTGGGAATGTAAACTAGTATAGCCACTATGGGGAACAGTGTGGACATTCCTTAAAAAACTGGAAATAGAACTGCCATACGACCCAGCAATCCCACTGCTGGGCATACACACCGAGGAAACCAGAATTGAAAGAGACATGTGTACCCCAATGTTCATCGCAGCAGTGTTTATAATAGCCAGGACATGGAAGCAATCTATTTCAGAGCAATTTTAAAAGATTATACATCCAACCACATACTAGGAAAAAATTTCTCCCTTTCGTTAATCTTTCACAGAATAAATGGATGGTACTAGAGGATTAGAGAACAACCAGTAATTTACGTTGGGCTACACTGATAAAAAGTGCTGTCATTTTAAGAATTTGTTCAGTCTCGTGAGCTACTTTATTAGTTACTAGCATGACCATATGATTCAGGCTTAAAAGAAAATAACAGCCTTGAAGACAAGGCAGCATTAAAAAAAATTCTATTCTTAATTTATAAATTTCCTTAAGAAGAAGAGAGCTCCCATTCATCATTATGACCTGCAAAAACACATACTGTTGCTTCAGTATCGAGGCAAAGACATTTCTAATGGCACAAGGATGGGAACTTCCACAGGTGAGCCTGACTATATGTAATCTTTGAAGCAAAGAGATAGTGGACAATTTAAAGCTTGAAAAAATAAGGCAGCCCAAGAAGAAGGCTCACTGCATTCATTTTTCTTTTCCTTTTTCTACATAAATTTTTTTTTTGCTATTTCAACCCTTGTTTCTTTAATAACAACAAACTTTGATTTCAATGCAGTGCCCTGGCTGGATAACATTGCAACCAACAAGTACCTGTAAGTCATGCCCGTCTCTGCCCTGGTGGTTTCCTGAAGTGAAATTCCATGGACACGTAAAAACTTCTCCAGGTATTTCCGTTCCACTGCTCCACTGGGCCTAACAGGCCAACAGACTGCCTGAGGCGGAGGCTTGGTCACTGCTAGGTGCCGTCTGCATTTCAGAGCCGATTCACTGGATTTGGGCAGACCCAGCTTGGGGCTGGGGATGTCTGCACAAGCAGGTTTATACAGATGCATGCTTCATAAACTCAAGGAGGCAAAGCTAATTTCACAGTGCTGCACTCTAAGACTGGCTGTATCTTGCTAGGATTCTCTTGGGTTATCTGGCTTTGATGTGTCCCTAAAAGGGATCAGTTTGTTTTCCTTAGATGTCCCTTATCGTTCATGTATGCGAGCAGGCTCCTGGCAGAACTGTGAGTTTAAGTCCCTGCTGAAGCCTGTGCAAAAAGAAGCCTGACCAAAACCAATCACATTTCTCGTCCCTGTAAAGTTTGCAAAGTCGAACTTAAGCAATCGCTTATTGGCCCTGGGGAAAAAAAATATGGGCACCCTTCCCCATGTCTTTCTATTTAGGTAAAAGGAAATATTTTGGTGGGATAGGGGCCAAATGTTCTGTTCTCATAAGGACCATAAGGCCTTGGGGATGATTCATGAGTATGTAATGAGACCTCTCTAAGTCATAAAACATACCATAGTCAAGTAATTTATTATACTATTCATTTGGGTGAAAGGCCCATTAACCTTTTTATTTTTCAGATGTTGCAGTCAAATGATAGGTGATATCAATAAGGTGACTGTAACAAGCAAGGGACCCATACAAATATGCCCAACCGATATTTGACAAAGATGTAAGAGTAATGCAATAGAAGGGTAGACTTTCTGACAAACAGTGCTAGAGAAATTGGACATTTATAAACAAAAACAAACTAAATGAACCCTTGACTTAAACACCTCACATTTTTATAAAAATTAACTCAAAATGGATCACAGACTTAAATGTAAAATGTAAAACTATAAAACCTCTAGGTAAAAACTTAGAAGAAAATCTTCAGAAACTAGGGCTAAGAGAAGAATTCTTTAGACTTGATATCAAAAACACAATCAATAAAGGGAAAAAATTATAAATTGGATCTCATCAACTTTCTGTAAATGAAAAAAACAAATTACAGATTGAGAGGAAGTATTTGCAAACCATATATCCAACAAAGAACTTATATCTGAACATACAAAGAAATAAAAACTCCCATTCACTGGGTAAGAGGTATATGAGATCTTTCTGGGTTGTTTTTTACAATTGCATGTGAATCCATAATTATTTCAAAATAAAGTTTTTTTAAAAAAAGCAAAGAAGTTCCTCGTATAAGGTCTTTCCACTTTGTGATTCCAGCTGTGACTCTCCTCCAACCGTGACCTCTGGGCATGAATGGTTCATCCAGTTCACCACGCTTCCTGTTCCTAATCATATCCTTGCTCACTTGGCTTCTCCCTAAACCTTTCAAATGTTCCCTTAAAGCTCATCTCCTCGAGGAATTCTTCCCCAAGCTCCTAACCCCTAGTACACAATCATTTCTTGAAATTCCTCTTGCAACTCACCTCAAAAGCACTCCCTTGACAGCTCTAAACAGTTTCCCAAACATTTGCACACCCCTGATGATTTCTGCCATATTTTTGTACCACCTATACCAATATTTATTTAGTGTTTGGGATTATTGAAAATTTTCTTTTTTCGCTAAACAAATTTACTTAGTGTTATGAATTAAATGTTTGTTTCCTTCCAAAAATTCCTATACTGAAATTAATCTCCATTGTGATTGAGGTGAGGCCTTTGAGAGATGATTATATCGTGAGAGTGGAGCCCTCATGATTAGGATTAGTGCCCTTATAAAAAGAGGCCAGAGAGTTGGCTTGCTCTCTTTCTGACATGTGAAGATGCAGCAAAAGATGATTGTCTGTAAAACAGGAAGAGGGCTTTCACCAGAACCTGACCATGCTGACACCCTGATCTTGGACTTTCCAACCTCCATAACCAGGCAAAATCAATATTTGTTGCTTAAACCATAAAGTCTGTAGTAATTTCTTACAGCAGTCCTGAGAGATTTAATAAGGCAACATTGTATTACTAGCATCATAAATAGAAAAACTTTATCACTTGCAATAAAATAGAGTCAACCTGGAAAAAATAAATACAATAAAAATGAAGAATAGTATTAAACTATAACTAGACATTATTGGTGTCCAAAGGCTTTCAATCAGACGGAGACTTATGTTTTTGGTTTTTACTGAGAAGATTGATAGGTATTAAAGAGGTGTTTTAGGTATTTTAGCACAGATCTGAGAGTTTTTTTTTTTTTCTTTTAATCTCCCTTTTTTTAAGGTAATCAGAAGGGGTGAAAGAAATTGAAATAGGAATACACCACCTTTACAGTGTGAATCAAGCTCATTTAACGTTCCTTCTGTGTACCAACTAAAATCATCTCTTTGTCCACCAATGGCAACTTGTACCTACTCTGGGAACACAGACTCATAATATATTGTCCCAGGACTTCCCCGATGGTGCAGTGGGTAAGAATCTACCTGCTAATGCAGGGGACACAGGTTCAGTCTCTGGTCTGGGAAGGTTCCACATGCTGTAGAGCAACTAAGCCCCTGTGCCACAACCACCGAGCTCATGCTCTAGAGCCTGAGAGCTGCACATCCTGAGCCTGTGTGCTGCGACTACTGAAGCGCACGCACCTAGCGCCTGTGCTCTGCAGCCAGAGAAGCCAGCACAGTGAGAAGCCCAAGCGCCACAGTGGAGAGCAGCCCTCCCTCTCTGAAAGCAGTGAAAGGCTACAAAGCCATGAAGACCCAGTGCAGCCAAAAATAAATAAGTGACTATATACAGTCCCAGAGTAGTAGATACCTCCTCCTGCAGGTGCACATCTAACTCCCCTCTAGACCACCAGCTCTTTGAAAGGAGGGATGGACTGTATCTGGCATAAGTATCATAATAATCAGCAAGGTATTTTGAGAATGATCAACGCTTCAGAGACATTACTGGTTTGCTTGCTTGAATTTTAAGTTGCTCAAAGCTACCTTTCCCCCTTATCAATCTGTTGCTAATTTCACCCCAGCTGCCAAAGTTCTGAACCTCAAAAGAGAAATAAAAGCCTACAAAGAGAAAGCCAGAAAAGCTAGAAGAGCAATCCAGCAGTGGTATGGAGTTAAAGAGAAACTCGAATTCCCAAGTAAAGTTTGTATCTATTATTCAGTCACTTACACTAGCCACTGTTTAAATCAGCCACGGAAGTGGTTCTTCCAGTTGAACTCCACCAAGCAAGAAACAGAGTGAACCGGAAGAGCAGTCATGAACAGTGAAACATGAGCCCGCCTCATTGTTTTCTTCTGCCCTCTGAATATGGATCCAGGCCCAAGAAGGGAGAGAAGGATAAGAAAGCCAATATTTACCAGAAGCTGAAATTTCCTTTTACTAAGTTCTAAAAGTTTATCATTTTCATAAAAGGTCCCAGTTTGAAGACAGGGAGTAGAAACTATATTTATAAAGGAATTGTGTGTCCTCTGGCTGTCGCTCAAATTCAAATAAATTTTAAATGATGTGTATAAGACTATGGCAACCCACTCCAGTGTTCTTGCCTGGAGAATCCCAGGGACGGGGGAGCCTGGTGGGCTGCCGTCTATGGGGTCGCACAGAGTCGGACACGACTGAAGCGACTTAGCAGCAGCAGCATAAGACTATAGGAAATGGCTCTGAGCAGCTGGGGTGGGAGCAAAGGTAAGGGAGGCAGGGGTGGGGGAAGTTACTATCTGTCTTTCTTTCCACGGGATGATAATTATTATACATTGTTCAGAATCTTTACGCATTATACAAACCCAGGGTCAGCAGAGTGTGGGAAAAATGACATGGCTATCTGATGAGAGAGGTGCTTCTGGCCATGTTCTGCTAACGGAATGCAAGAGGCCCTGGGGCTTATAAGTCACAAATAGAAGTTCATATAGCCCTGGATGACGAGCAGGCTTAATCCACACCTGCTCAGCATTCGTAAATAACCATGTGACTTTGGGCAGGTCTTGACTTCTCTATTCCCTTAGTTTTTATGGCCTCAGACTTAAGTAATCTCTAAGATTCTTCTACATCTAATGTCTTGTGAGTCTTAAAAGCTACTTGGGCTAGCCATTCTATAGAAATGAGGGCCTTTCCTGTGTTGACTCAGTGAATTATTAGCTAGTTCTCTAAGATACCAGGCCCATGAGATTGCTGCCATTATTCTTAGAATATGCCAATCATATATATAGCCTAATTTTAATTTTTTCTTGGATAAAGAGGCAACTTGTTAAACACAATATACTAGATTTATGGATAGCTCACAGTCATCTAAAAATTGTCTTGGCCTACAATTGAAAGCTGAGACAGGAACTGAAGAGACCAGAAGAACGAAACTATGTTTTGACAGTCAGGATGAAGAGTAGCTGCCCAGATGAATTTGGACAAGGGACACCAAACCACAGATACAAGCAAGCCTGCCTTCCTATTCCAATTACTTTTGGGAACTCTGTCCTTTTGTTCTGCAGGTGATGCTGTGACAGAGCAGTCACATGCCTGAGATGTCTGCCTCCATCCCTCTGGGAACCATCTGACTAGTTTCTCTTCTTGTCAATGCCATTGTCTCTTCTCTTCACCTTTCCCAGAGCTACCTGGGGTCTAGCTGCATGTTGCATGTGATGAGACCACAACTAAATATGTATGGGTTATATAAACTTAACACAATGAAGAAAATATCGCCTTTGCCCTTTACCACGAGGAGCTCACAGTAAAGGAGAGGAGAGAGACCCGTACAGGCTACAAAGCTCACTATGAGCTACAATACAGGCAAGCAGTGAGGAGAAATGAAAACCCAGTCTTGGGGGTGGAGTAGAGGAAGTAACAGCAGCAGGAAAGGGAAGGGTGGGTGGGGTGGAAGGGGTTCCTTCAGAAGTTTGCAATCAAGCATGAAGCCTAACCTTTTTTTTTAATATAATATATACACTTTTTTTTTTTTCGGCTGCACTGAGTCTTCATTGCTGCGAGTGGGCTTTCTCTAGTTGCAGAGGGCGAGGGCTAATCTCCAGTTGTGCTGAATGGGCTTCTCTTGTTGCAGAGCATAGGCCCCAGTGTGTGGGCTCAGTAGTTGTGGCACACACAGTATGTGCAATCTTCCCAGAGCAGGGATCGAACCATGTCTGCTGCACTGGCAGGCATTCTTAACCACTAGACCACCAAGGAAGTCCGAGGAAGCCTAATCTAGAAAATCTCTTTATCATTGATTGGACCTCTCCTAGACAATACATCTCACCTCCTTTTAGGCCAAAATTTCTTTAGGAATAGAATAAAACAATCCCAGCAGCACTGGGGAGGGGACACATGTTCAGCACATGAGGTTACACCATGGAAGTAATGGAGAGCCCCAGTTAAGGCAACCTCAGCTCCCGAAGACAAGGCCTCTACCTCAGTCTCAGTCCGTTTTCTCTTGTCCTTATCCCTGCTGCTTGAATATTATACACTCTTGCACTACGACATAAAAGCAACTCCTCCCCAATGTGTAATTATCATATTGCTAATCTATGCATAGATATATACATTATAGCCTTGTTTTAGGAAAAACAGAAGCATGCATGAGAGTAATCAGGTCTATGGTCTCTTTCTCAGCTGTAAAGGGCTGTGGCAGGGCTGGCCCTTGGGATTTCACTGACACCTGTATTTTATCCCACACTGACCCACATCCACAATAAGAAAGCATCTTTGAGATTTGGCATTTGCAGCAAAAGTTCCCCTCACTACTTTGGGTGTGTCTCTCTTGCCCATTCTGCAAAAGGTCTCAAAAAATGACAAAACATGGTTTTATTCTAAGGTAAATGCAAAGGAAATGGCCCATGGGACTGCGATGTGAAAAGTACATTCTGTGGCCAGAAATGCCTTGAAAGATGGCCACAGGGGGACACAGAATGTACTGGAGAAGAGGTAGGTGATGAGGAAGGTAGGTAGGTGGTGAGGTCTTAGTCCTTTTATAGGGGCTTTGCAGTCTCGTTTTAAGCATTGTTGAGAGACAGAAAATTTGAAATCAGGTTGATCCTGTGGTCACATGCTCTACTCCTCCCACCCCCGCCTTATCCTATTCTGCATTGGCCTGACTTGGGGAACTTCCATGGAGTGGAGGTGGAGGATGGCAGAAAGAGCATTGTCTGTGAAAGCAGGAAGACTTGAGTTGGATTCCTGCCCCTACAGGACACTACTGTATTGACCATGGGCACTTTCTGAGTCCCATGTCTTCCTCTGAAAAATACACTTCACCATATTATAACGTAAGGTTGTTGTGAAGATTAAAGGAAGTACGGTATTTGATGTCGCTGACACGGAATGAATGGTTATTTTTACAGCACCTGCTGCATTGCACAACTCCAGCGGCTGGCCATGGACACTGCAGTCTGTGTGGACACTGTGCCTGGTGTTGCATATACGCCGCTGACCTGGACAGACAGAGCAAGCAACAATTTTCAGGAGACTTCAGTGCTATGGGTTACATGACTGCAAAATGGATAGGATGACTTTAAACATGACTTTCTCCTTCCTAAGAAAAAGTGAAAGAGTATCTGGATAAAGTGCATTTGCTCTGCATCTGGTCAGAAATCCCTCCATCACTGCTTAAGCATCTCCTCAGAAAGCAGATTTGAAAGCTGCAAAGAATCCCTCACCTCTACAGCCACTGCCCCAATGTGTTCTGCCAAGGGGCTCATCCATCTTCTTCTACACATTATTCCTTTCAGGGTCTTGAACTTGTCAAAGGCAAGGCGGGGAAGCTGGGACACAGAGTAGCATCCTAAGAGGTAAATTTCAGCTATAAAGCAAGGCCTAAAAATATATAGTTTCAGTGTTGTGATAACTATGTACTAGTAAAAGGTTTTATTGCAATCATTCCATCTGAACCAAACTACCTTTTCATTGTCTTCTTCTAGGCACTTGTGCATGAGTGCTCAGTCACTAAATCATGTCCAACTCTGTGACTCCATGGATTGTAGCCTGCCAGGCTCCTCTGTCCATGGAATTTTCCAGGTAAGAATACTGGAGTAGGTTGCCATTTCCTCCTCCAGGAGATCTTCCCAACCCAGGGATCAAATCCACGTCTCCTACATTGGCAGGTAGATTCTTAGCACTGCCTGGGAAGCCCCTCCAGGCACTTACATGTGTGCTAACTCGCTTCAGTCCTGTCTGACTCTCTGTGACCCTATGGACCCGTAGCCCTCCAGGCTCCTCTGTCCTTGGGATTCTCCAGGCAAGAATACTGGAGTGGGTTGCCATTTCCTCCTCCAGGGGATCTTTCTGACCCAGGGATCGAACCTTCATCTCTTCTGTCTCCTGCATTGGCAGGCAGGTTCTTTACCACTAGCACCACCTGGGAAGCCCTAAGATTATTCAGGCACTTATCTTATCTAAGATTATCTAAAAAAAAAAAAAATCTATGATTCTGTTGGAACTGTAAGAAATCTTAGAAATCAGCTGGTTCGATTCTCTTGTCTTACCAATAAGAAAAAAACATCTAGGAAATTGGCAACATTAAGAGTCAGTTGCTGTAAGGACTGGAGTAAAGGATAAGTTTCCAGGGGCTTAGAGGTCAGAGGGACAGGGGTTTAAAGCCTTGCCCAACAAGAAGCTACTCTGAGATATGAGTGCTGAGTTTTTAGTTTCTTCCTCGGAAAAATGGGGAAAATAATACTGCCTTCTCAGAGTTAAAAACACTAAACTAGTTTATGTATTACATTGCTTCTTGAAATACCATATACTATGTATTATATACCCCACATATACTACATTGCTTCTTGAAATATCATTTCAAGGCTTCATAATTATAAATGTTTATCACTGACCAAAGTTCCAAGGCAATCCTGTTGAAAAACAATCCACTGAAAAAACCCTCTGTGTGCTTCTGCTGTGGAAGACAAATGAAGCGCTTCACTTTGCTTACCTTATGATAAAATGTTCTTTCCAGCTGGGAAATTTATCAAATCGGGAGTACAAGTATCCCGTCAACATTTTGAAAAATTGTGTCCTACGTGGTTTTGCTTTTCTAAAGTCTCTAAGGGTCATTCCAAGATAAACTTCAATGAGAGGCCCTTCCAGCACTTGGCATTTTCCCAAACACAGTTGGTTCAGTGTTAATTCAAATAAAGCCACAACTGATTTTTTTAGAGGTCACCTTTTCAGAAAACTTGCTAGATAAGAACATCACCAAGAATCTACAGATGAACACACAATATATCACAAAGCCCACATTTCAAACCTCCTAGGAGAGTACCTCAATTCATAAACCTACTCCTTCTTGATCATTATTCAAGAAAGACAGATTTTGTTATTTCCCATTCCTCAGCAGAGTAAAGATAGCAAATTAGATGAAAAGGGTTATTAGAGGCAGGGATCCTGACAGGAGCAAAGAAAATCTACAACAAGGTAAATATACAGAAAGAACAATGGAGGGGGAAATACAGAAGCCAACATTTAAAAGCAAAATGGCAAAATGAGGCCTCTAATTTTCAAGGCAAATAGATTTATCGGCCTTAATAGTCCCCGAGGACATTTTAACATAGCACAATAGTTGACATTTATCAAGATAAACTAGAGCTGTCAAATTGCTTCTTCAGGTTTAAAAAGTTAAAACCTCGACAGTTAAATTAGAAAGCTTCAGGTACTGGGGAAAACAACTTGAGTCAAAATTTTCATTCTCTTGCAATGCTAAATGAGTAAGGCCTAACTGCGAATTATTTTCTGCGTTTAGAATATTATCTTGTCCATTCTCACAAACTTTTCCCACATTACTAGTAACTTAGTGGCTTAGTTGGTTCCTAGCCTAGGAAAAAGTCAACTTTGTTTTTGAGCCATAGACTACACACTTCTTTCCCCTGCCCCTTTCCTACCTGCCCCTTTGCTGGTTCACATCCCCACAAAGTCCTGCACATTCTTGTAAGAGTCCAGTTGAATTGATGTATTATTCCCCAGCATTTCTCTTTCCTATCTCCTCACCTCCTGGTAGAACTATTTCTTTATTTCCATAGCACTTCATTCACACTTCAAACATCATACCAGTAAAAATGTACAGTGGACCTATCTTCTTCCCTGAGAAGACTTCAAGATTATTCACAGAAAGAAGCCTGCCTCACATATCTGCATATCCCCAGAACTGAACATAATAAATGATCAAAACTCTTGAATGCATTTATATTTAATTTTCTAGTTTGATTCTATCAATATTACATATATGGTAATAGAAGAGTGTCTTGAATTCTGAGTACTGACTTCATTGGAAATTCATTCAACTGAAAATACTTTTAAAATACACTTACACTGAATATTTCTTGGCCATTTTTTAGATAAATGATCATCTGGAACTTAAAAATATTTCAAACAGACTCAAGCATTTAATATTTTGTTCAATAAGCAACTGCTCTTTGGATAGTCACATCATCCAAATTACTAAGCCTGGAGACAGAAAGAGCTGATTTTTCTAACACACTGCACTTGTGGAATTGTTTATGCTGACTGTTACCTCCTGAATCCCAAAGGTTATTAAATAATTCAACAGCCCTTTTGGACAGCTTGTTTCATACCTAATGTTCACTGCTGTAATCAAATTAAATATGAGGATTAAGCTACAAAATGCACTTTGGGCTTTAATTTTTTTAAGTGAAATATTTCAAATTTGTAATAAAAAAATAGGCTCTTAAAAACAACCCAAATTTTCTTAACTAATTTTTCCTCAAATTGCTCACCCTTCCACACAAAACTGTGCACGTATCTTGTGAGAGGATATTGAGACAGAGAATGAATGCCATTTTAAATGATATGCAGTTTTACTTAATGATATTACATTCAAAACCATGATGCACCCTGCTGTCGGGAACAGAGTGACTGGCTTATCTGCAAGAAACTTGCAAGTACATTACAGAAAAACATATGTAATGATTACATTTCTTGAATGAACATACTCTCCTAGATGCTCCTTTTAAAAACACACACCTGGCCAGTCTGAAATAACAGACCGAATAAGTGAGCTCTCTTGGCTCTCAACAGGGCTCCCTGGCCTCTGGGCCTGATTGTGCCCTGTGAGCTGTCAGCCAGAGCCCTTGGCTGCTACCATGGGAAGGGATGACCTGCTGCACTGCAGCAACTCCACCTCACAACCCCACAGCAGAGGAGCTGTAGGGAGGCTCCTGGCTTATTCAGCCATACATGATTCTTAGGTTAATTAAAAAAAAAAAAAAAAAACCTCAGGTTCAAAATGGGAGCTAAGCACTCATGAGCTGACATTCGCAAGGCTGTGTTCCAAGCGCCCGCCAAGCTGATATCACATCACCATCTACTGGTTTCTGAAGGGCCATCGACCTTCTCAGTAAAACAAGGAAGTGAGGTCCAAGCAGAGAAGCCAAAAGAGATTTACCCACTATATGTCAAAGGCCAGGTCAGTGAGTCAGGCTCTGAATGAGAGGGAAAATGTTGAAAGGAAAGGAGTGCCTTAGCCCCTTCCTGTTACAGGAAGCAGCCAGACTCTACCTCAACACCTCCTTGACTCTGCACTGACCATGGCTCGGTGGCAGGGACTGGCCAGCTGTTCACCTTGCCTGTTTTTCTCTCTTCTTAGCCACACATTTGTACTATGATTCCCAGCCTCCCTTGCAATTAGTTAGATATAACCATGTGACTGAATTCCAGTCAATGTCACTTTTACCTACAGCTGCCACTTAAAGTGATTCTACACATGATCCTCCATACTCTACTCTATTCTGGACCAATGTCAACACTCAGCTACCAGTCAGCTTAGTAAACAAAAGCTGAAGATGGCGAACTTTCATCAGCCTGGGCCTGGATCTGACCTAATTGAAATTTCCTATTCTTGATAACACTTATATGAGAAGGAAATAAAACTTTCTTATATCAGGTCAGTGAACCTTCAGGATTTATTTAATAGCAGCTAGGTTTACCACCTGAATGCAGAGTTCCAAAGATTAGCAAGGACAGATAAGAAAGCCTTTCTCATGATCAATGCAAAGAAATCAGTTCAGTTCTTCAGTTCAGTCCCTCAGTTGTGTCTGACCTTTGGTGACCCCATGGACTGCAGCACACCAGGCTTCTCTGTCCATCATCAACTCCTGGAGCTTACTCAAATTCACATCCATTGAGTCAATGATGCCATCCACCCCTCTCATCCTCTGTCATCCCCTTCTTCTCCTGTTTTCAATCTTTCTCAGCATCAGGGTCTTTTCAAATGAGTCAGCTCTTCACACCAGGTTTCAGCTTCAATATCAGTCCTTCCAATTAACACCCAGGAATGATCACATTTAGGATGGACTGGTTGGATCTCCTTGCAGTCCAAGGGACTCTCAAGAGTCTTCTCCAACACCACAGTTCAAAAGCATCCATTCTTCAGCGCTCAGCCTTCTTCACAGTCCAACTCTCACTTCCATACATGACTACTGGAAAAACCATAGCCTTGACTAGATGGACCTTTGTTGGCAAAGTAATGTCTCTGCTTTTGAATATGCTGTCTAAGGTGGTCATAACTGTTCTTCCAAGGAGCAAGCGTCTCTTAATTTCATGGCTGCAGTCACCATCTGCAGTGATTTTGAAGCCAAAAAAATAAAGTCTGTCACTGTTTCCACTGTTTCTCCATTTATTTGCCATGAAGTGATGGGGCCAGATGCCATGATCTTAGTTTTATGAATGTTGAGCTTTAAGCCAACTTTTTCACTCTCCTCTTTCACTTTCATCAAGAGGCTCTCTAGTTCTTTTTTGCCTTCTGCCATAAGGGTGGTGTCATCTGCATATCTGAGGTTATTAATATTTCTCCCAGCAATATTGCTTCCAGCATGTACTTTATCCAGTTCAGCGTTTCTCATGATGTACTCTGCATATAAGTTAAATAAGCAGGGTGACAATATACAGCCTTGACATACTCCTTTTCCTATTTGGAACCAGTCTGTTGTTCCATGTCCAGTTCTAACTGCTACTTCTTGACCTGCATACAGGTTTCTCAAGAGGCAGGTCAGGTGGTCTGGTATTCCCATCTCTTTCAGAATTTTCTACAGTTTATTGTGATACAAACAGTCAAAGGCTTGGCATAGTCAATAAAGCAGAAATACATGTTTTTCTGGAACTCACTTGCTTTTTCAATGATCCAGCAGATGTTGGCAATTTAATCTCTGGTTCCTCTGCATTTTCTAAAACCAGCTTGAACATCTGCTGGTTCACGGTTCACATATTGTTGAAGCCTGGCTTGGAGAATTTTGAGCATTACTTTGCTAACATGTGAGATGAGTGCAATTGTGCGGTAGTTTGAGCATTCTTTGGAATTGTCTTTCTTTGGGATTGGAACGAAAACTGACCTTTTCCAGTCCTGTGGCCACTGCTGAGTTTTCCAAATTTGCTGGCATATTGAGTACAGCACTTTCACAGCATCATCTTTCAGGATTTGAATTAGCTCAACTGGAATTCTATCACCTCCACTAGCTTAGTTCGTAGTGATGCTTCCTAAAGCCCATTTGACTTCACATTCCAGGATGTCTGGCTGTAGCTGAGTGATCACACCATTGTGATTATCTGGATCATGAAGATCTTTTTTGCACAGTTTGGTGTATTCTTTGTGTGCAAAGAAATAGAGGAAAGCAATAGAATGGGAAAGACTAGAGATCTCTTCAAGAAAATTAGAGATACCAAGGGAACATTTCAAACAAAGATGGGCACAATAAAGGATACAGATGGTATGGACCTAACAGAAGCAGAAGATATTAAAAAGAGGTGGCAAGAATACAAAGAACTATGTAAAAAAGATCTTCACAATCCAGATAGCCACAATGGTGTGATCATTCACCTAGAGTCAGACATCCTGGAATGTGAAGTCAAGTGGGCTTTAGGAAGCATCACTACGAACTAAGCTAGTGGAGGTGATGGAATTCCTGTTGAGCTATTTCAAATCCTAAAAGATGATGCTGTGAAAGTGTTGCACTCAATATGCCAGCAAATTTGGAAAACTCAGCAGTGGCCACAGGACTGGAAAAGGTCAATTTTCAGTCCAATCCCAAAGAAAGGCAATGCCAAGGAATGATCAAACTACTGCACAATTGCACTCATCTCGCACACTAGCAAAGTAATTCTCAAAATTCTCCAAACTAGTCTTCAACAGTATGTGAACCATGAACTTTCAGATGTTCAAGCTGCATTAGAAAAGGCAGAGGAATCAGAGATCTAATTGCCAACATCCGTTGGATCATTGGAAAAGCAAGAAAGTTTCAGAAAAATATCTACTTCTGCATTATTGACTATGCCAAGCCTTTGACTGTGTGAACCACAACAAACTGTGGAAAAATCTTAAAGAGATGGGAATACCAGATCACCTTAACTGCCTCCTGAGAAACCTGCATACAGAACAAGAAGCAACAGTTAGAACTGGACATGGAACAACAGACTGGTTCCAAATTGGGAAAGGAGTACATCAAGGGTGTATATTGTCACCCTGTTTATTTAATTTATATGCAGAGTACATCAAGAGAAATGCCGGGTTGGATAAAGCACAAACTGAAATCAATATTGCTGGGAGAAATATCAATAACCTCAGATATGCAGATGACACCACCCTTAGGGCAGAAAGCAAAGAACTAGAGAGCCTCTTGATGAAAGTGAAAGAGGAGAGTGAAAAAATTTGCTTAAGACTCAACATTCAGAAAACTAAAATCATGGCATCCAGTCCCATCACTTCATGGCAAATAGATGGGGAAACAGTGGAAACAGTGACAGACTTTATTTTTGGGGGCTCCAAAATCACTGCAGATGGTTACTGTAGTCATGAAATTAAAAGACACTTGCTCCTTGGAAGGAAAGTTATGACCAACCGAGACAGCATATTAAAAAGCAGAGACATTACTTTGCCAACAAAGATCCATCTAGTCAAAGCTATGGTTTTTCCAATGGTCATGTATGGATGTGAGAGTTGGACTATAAAGAAAGCTGTGTGCTTAGGAATTGATGCTTTTGAACCGTGGTGTTGAAGAAGACTCTTGAGAGTCCCTTGGACTGTAAGGACATCCAGCCAGTCCATCCTAAAGGAAATCAGTCCTGAATGATCATTGGAAGGACTGATGCTGAAGCTGAAGCTCCAATACTTTGGCCACCTGATGCGAAGAGCTGACTCATTTGAAAAGACCCTGATGCTGGGAAAGATTGAAGGCAGGAGGAGAAGGGACGACAGAGGATGAGATGGTTGGATGGCTTCACCGACTCAATGGACATGAGTTTGAGTAAACTCTGAGAGTTGGTAATGGACAGGGAGGCCTGGTGTGCTGCAGTCCATGGGATCGCAAAGAGTCAGATATGACTGAGCAACTGAACTGAACTGATAGCATTTCACATAGGTAGGGAGGCTGTTGATGAAAGAAGATATTGTTTCAACTGTCATCTCCAAAGAAGTGTTAGCGAGGGCTCCTCAAAACTCTGTCATTTCCTCCACCCACAGAGCAAAAGCACATAATACAACAGTGAAAATCTTGTAGAACTTTAACACATGCCATTTAGCGACAACCATAATCTAAAACTGGAAGGACTTTGATAGCTGTTGCTGCATAACCTCTGCATGCTCTTAGAGTTGGTGTGAGACGGAGCTGGCAAAGACTCTTGACTCAAACCTAAAATCTGAAATTAAGCTAAATTCATCTAATAGAGGATGACGCTTGAGCACCTTCAGGGCCTCTGTTCTTACATAGCTCTTTTGATGGAGAAAAGCTTGAAGAAATACTGAAATCCATAGTCCACTCTATTGTTCAGCTCTTTGGTCTCAACCAGAGTGACTTCCTCCCCATCTGAGCTGCTCCCTGACATCTCCCAGTCCTTCTCAGGGCAATGGCAAGGACCTTACATAGGGAGGGGATGCTGTGATTCCCACATTTCACTTTAAGTGAAAAGGTGAAATTACTAATGTGACATCTCAGACCCATCTAAAATCAACCCAAATTCAGGGAGGAAATATTCAGTGGTTAGGAGGTGTCATCTGTAGCCCACTATCCAGGTTCACATGCTGTTTCTATTGCTTAGTTGAATCTAACCATGGGGAGGGTCTTTGCTAAGTTTCAGTTTTCTCCCATAAAATGGAGATGATTAAAAAAAAAAGTCACACCACAAATTATTAGAAAAGATTAAATTGAATAATATAAGGAAAGTGTTGGGTATATAATAGATATTCCACAAGCAGTTGCTGATATTAGGAGAGGAAGGTAGATGTTACAGTGTTTGCAATGTACCCAAGAAATCCTGGCCAGGGTCTGGGAGAGAAGTATGGCTGTATCTATCCCAGTGTTTACTAGAAAGCAGATTAGGGGTAACCACGCTCTCAAGCCATGTTCTAGACTGGATTAGAGCCACTGTCTCATGACAGAAGGTAATAAAAATAATAAAAAAGCAAACATATAGTAGTTATAGTTCATATGTAAATAATCTGTATATCATTTACATATAGATAGTGGTTTAAAGCATATCAAGGATTTTTACACATACTATTAGATCTAACCTTTAAAATCCTAGAACATAGAAAATGCAGATGTTTTTATTTCCACCATACAGATGAAAAAATTGAGGCTCAGAGATTGGACATAATTTGCTGAAATTCACACAGTCAGCAATAGAGCCAGACTTTAAGCCCCAGGCCTCTCTATTCCAAAGACAATGGATTCATCCTCTCTGTGGAGAGAGGATTTGTCAGACAGACATTTGATCCTTGCTAATCAGAAAGTGTTTTAAATGAGGACATAAAAGAAAATCTTAGAAGAATGGGGTTCTCAGTGAAGCAGGGAGGGAAGCAGCATGTTAAGATCTTTCTCCTAGAGATGAGGAATTTTCCCAGGCTCAGAGAACACATGGAAGGAAGCCAGAGAAAGGAAGACTGTGGAGGTAAAGTCATGGATGAAAGCTGATGGGACTCCAGAGGGGAATGGTAATAAATAGAATTTGTTGAAAAGCCCTTTCTTTGCACTTAACACCATGCTAAAACTTTGGTGGATATCCAATTTAATCCTCCCAGTTCTATGAATGTGTAATATTGTTATTCCCATTTTACGGGTAAGGAGACTAAATGAAAGTGAAGTCGCTCAGTCGTGTCCGAATCTTTGCAACCCCATGGACTGTAGTTTCCCAGGGTCTTCGGTCCATGGAATTTTCAGGCAAGAGTACTGGAGTGGGTTGCCATTTCTTTCTCCAGGGGATCTTCCCAATCCAGGGATTGAACCCGGGTCTCCCACATTGCAGGGAGACACTTTACCATCAGAGCCACCAGGGAAGCCCAAAGAGACTAAGATCCAAGGTCATATAGCTAGTGACTGGTAGGTAGCACACAGTGGAATCAGGGTTCAGATCTGGATTGGTCTGACATCAGAGCTCATGTTGATCTGTCCCCAGTTTACGTAGCCCCAGATAAAGCAAGATGTACAGTGTCTCTCATTGGCTAATCCCAGGAGTGCACAAGAAGCTGAAGGGTGAAAGTAAAAAATTAATAAACCAAGCTATATAAAATACACCTAAGCTGTATAAAATGAAACTAAGCTAAATTTTAAAATCATAGCATGATGTCATCTTACCCCAGGAGAAGTCAAATATTCAATATGGAGAGACAGAACTATAAAGACTAACCTTGGACATGGAGTAAAAGAGCAATGGCTTAGAGAGGTAACCTGACATTCAAAACAACAGGACAATGAGCTAGGAAGCAATCTTTCTGCATGCTCAGTCTCTCAGTTGTGTCCAAAACTCTTCTGTAATCCCATGGACTATAGCCCGCCAGGTTCCCCTGTCTATGGGATTCTCCAGGCAAGAATACTGGAGTGAGTTGCCGTTTCTTCCTGCAGGGGGATCTTCCCAACCAAGGGATCAAACTCATGTCTCTAGTGTCTGGGAAGCTCCCAGGTGGCACTAGTGGTAAAAGAATCTAACTGCCAGTGCAGGAGACACAAGAGACGTGGGTTTGATCCCTGGGTCAGGAAGAACTTCCTGGAGGAGGAAATAGCAACCCACTCACAGCTTAAGGGAGATGTATTCCACTCCAGTGTTCTTGACAGGAGAATCCCATGGACAGAGGAGCCTGGCTGGCTACAGTCTATGGGGTTGCAAAGGAGTCAGACATGACTGAAGCAACTGAGCACACAGTCTTTCTAGCATGTGTCCAAAATCACAGTAAACTACCCAACAATGTCCTCATATTTTAATATCTCTGGAAAGATACTTCTATGTAATTTCTCATATAGATATTCTAAGAGTTAGAGACTTAAAGAAAGTGTGCCTGCTCTAACAAATATATATATCATCTTTTTTGAGGGGGGGGAGAGCTTTCTCTTTAACAAAAAAAATCTAATCAAGAATGTTTCCTAAAGAAGAAAAAATTGGTTTAAAAATTTAGGGTTATTCCATTGTAGCCTATTTCTATCCCTCTATCATCCTTGATATCATTTTACTGGTGCTGTTCACTATGTTCTAGGTTGACAGAGGAGGAGGGAGGAAGGGACAAAGGGACGGAAACTGATCACATGTCCAATCTACAGCACATGTCTTATATAATTTACTGTAGTCTCCTGAACTAGGTATTCTAATGCCCACTTGCAGACCCAGAGTACAGTCAGACTCCATAAAGGGGTTGTTGTTTGCCTCGTGAATACAAACTGCTCTCCATTTCTATTCCATACATTCTTACATCTGTGTCTTTGCTCACATTCTTTACTCCACATGGGTTGTCTTTACTCCACATGGGTTGCGTCCCTGGCCTCCATCTCTTCTTGCTCAAGTCCTGCACATCCTGCAGTTCCAGATCTAATCACTGCAGCTGGGAGCTCTCCTTCCTCTGCGCTTTGTTATGACCTTCATTTATGTAGTACTTCTTATTTACATACATGGTTCATCTCCCCTAAGCTGTACCTAACTTGAGGGCAAGATTCTTAACTAATCCCCCCTTGTGTCACCTACAGGGCTTTGCACAGAGAGGATGCTCAATCAGTAGCTGTTCAGTGTTTGTTCCCTGACTGCAGACTTGATTCTCAACAACCGGATCTTCATACATAAGCCCAAGCCATAGGGATCATCTGCTGCCAGGAACTGAATCCACCAAAACTCACCTGGGAGCTCTGTCCTCCCATAGGACCACATCTGATCCTCTGAAAATACATAGAAGTAAATAACTTCAAAGAAGGCAGGAAGTTTTGGCAGCAGAGACAAAATATTAGAAATGTAACTACTCGTCAGGTAATAAACATTTATTAAGATGGTAGAAATCACTATTGAAATGCCATAGCTCAACAATCATTCATATGTTGTCTTGTCCTACTAAATGTCCAGTCAGTTCAAATGAATAGGTCAGCCCTGGTTTGGAATGTTAATTCTGATAGTATATAACAGCTCTTTCTATTCTGTCTCTAAGTCACTTTTCCCTAGGAGGGTGGTGATCATATGAATCCCTAGAAAGTCTCTGTAAGCACACACAATGGGCTCATAAATATTAATTGAGCACAACGGGATCCTCAGCTGTCAGGTGCTAGATGAAGTGCACATTTTTGCTAGGTATTTTGAGTCACCCTAACTTTACTTATCTTCATAAGCCTAAATATACCAAGGAAAGCATGGGGTCTTGTCTTAACCCTTATTCCAAAATGTCTGAAAGCAAAATACATTAGTTTTCAAATCATTTCTACATTATCTCAAGAGTCCTTTATAATGTTATTAGTCCTCTTTGCAGTTGAAGAAACTGAAATTCAGAAAAGTTAATTAACCCACCCAACTCTTTGTTAAACTTTAAAACTCAAGCTTTACAAACACTATGTAGTATAGAAAAAGCAATGAGATAACCACTCTAGAATATTATCAGAGAGAATGTACACTGAGAAAATATTTTCAGAAAGCAAGTACATTAAGAATAAATATATATGTATGTATGTATAAATACTATTATATATGTAATATTTACCCATTAATTCCACTTCTAGAAATAGAGCCTAAGAAATAATCAGAGATATGATTTTTTAATCTCAAATAAAGATGTTTTTTGTAATATTACTTATGATAATGATAAATAGTAAAATAAGAATAGCTAAGCCATAATATAGCTATAATATGTAGTCCTTGGAAATTTTTAAGTGGTTTTTAAGGTAATAAAATAATCTGACATACTATTAAGTGAAAAAATATAGTATGATTCCAATTCAAAAGGCTAGGGTAAAGCATGGCAAAATATTAGCAGCGATTGCCCTTTCATTTTTATGTTTCTGTTTTCAAAAATTTTCTACCAAGTTCAGATGTTACTTTTGTAATCTGAAAAAAAAGTTATTTAAAAACAACAAATAAATTAAAAATCACATCCACAGTTACACAAGAAATGAAAGTCAGCCCTTTATCTTCAACTCCAGAGCTCTGTCTGGTCCCTGAACTACCCTCCCTCGTTCTGCAGAGTAATGAGCCATCATATAAAACACATCAGCATCACTGAGGCATTAGACAATTACACAAAATAGCCAATCAGAATGAAGTAAATTACATTAGATTGTTTCATATGTAATCTTATGCAGACATAGCCCCAGAAAGGGATTCAGTACCACTTAACTCCAGACTAATGTGCATTGTCTGCCATGACTCCTACAATTTTATTTCTTAAATATACCAAAACTACTGGACCCTCCTCTATCTGCAACACTTTCTTCCAATCATCTAATAATACCCTTTGTTTCAAATTGAAGTTACCACCAAATCTGAGCATAAGACAGTCTTCAAATTCCTCATGAACTACAATTAACCTGCTATAAAATATTCTCATTCCATCTTTTCAGAAAAGAAATTGGAGTGAGAAACCACTAGCAATTCCTTGTTGATGGCCATTAACCAATGACACAAAGAATTATTACCCATGGCAAACACATAATGTCTTCAAGGACTAAAGTATTTCATATTTTGTCCTGTAAGTAAAACTTTACAGTGGATACATTTGTTTATATTCTATATTAATCATGTTTATATTCTACACACAGGTCTCTAATGGAGATATCATTCTTGGGCCATACTGTTGGAAGAAAGGACAATTGGAAGTCCAGAAAAATTCCTGTAAGTTCTTTACTGGCAACATCTATAAATGAAAGAAAACCAGGTGACCTGAAGAACTACATGTCCTATTGCTTACATTACAATTTGAAAGGATTGTACATTACAATTGATCATTGTCATCATTCCACTAATCTCAAGAACTCAACTGAAGTAGTAGTTCTAACATTGGGGTGTAAAATGGAAAGGAGCTGGCGATGAGAAAAATTATCTTTTTTGAGTTATGTGCACATTGAGATCTGCAATAAATCTAATTTATGAACAGGCTCAGTGCCACCGGCACACACTAGTTTTCACTTGGAAACATCATGCTGTAAAACTAAAGGAGGAGGAGACATTTTTCATTTTTGATGATGTACGTACGAGAGATAGGACTTTTGCTGTTCTTTAACACATTCAGTAGGCAAGGGACTCCAGCTATTGTGAATCAATGATTAATAATGTGTCCATTGTTACTATGGAAACCATACTTCTGGATCATCTCTCCTGAATACAGGACAAACTGTTATTGTTTGAGTAAAGCAGGAAAGAGTAGAGCTTGTTTTTCTTTTCCCAAGTTGCTGGCTCAAACTGATTGCTTTTAGTTGCTAAGTCATGTCTAACTCTTTTTCGACCCCATGGAATATAACCCACCAGGCTCCTCTGTCCATGGACTTCTCCAGGCAAGAATACTGGAGTGGGTTGCCATTTCCTTCTCCAGGTCAAACCGATTACCTTAATTTATATTCCCCTCTGACCTGATAAACATTATTCCAATATCAGATAATACTGTAGGAATCGCATAGTCCTGTGTTAGACTCCTTTAAGGAAAGTTTCTGGTCTAGAGTAAGTAAAACAATATGTTAAGAATGGCTCGGAAGGTAAAGAATCCACCTGCAATGCAGGAGATCTGGGTTTGATCCCTGGTTGGGAAGATCCCCTGGAGAAGGGATTGGCAACCCACTTCAGTATTCTTGCCTAGAGAACCCCTATGGACGGAGGAGCCTAGCAGACTACAGTCCATGGGGTCACAAAAGAGTCAGACACGACTGGGCAACTAAGCACAGCACAGCACAGTGTTAGACTCCTTTAAGGAAAGTTTCCGGTCTACAGTAAGTAAAAAAATATGTTAAGGAAGGAAAACATTATCGAGCTTTTCATTTGCCATCTAAGTCTTTTTCTAGAAGTTCTTTAATAATGGCTTGAAAATTTAAGATTTATAGATATGAGATACACTGCCAACACCGACAAACTCTGTCCTGCTTCCTTTGACTGAGATCATTCTTCTTGGTCCTTTCTCTATTTATTATCTCTATTGGGATATTAGTATATCCAAAATGTAAGTACACAAGCTTACAGGAGCTTCAGACAAATCACTTCAGTCATAAATAGTAAATGTGTTTCATAAAACACACTTTATCTTGTTCTAATTTTTAAATGCTGATTTTTTAAATTGTGGCTTAGATTTGGAAGTAACTTTTATTCTTGCCTTGGAAAGGTTTGAAAAATGGAAGTTCAGGCATTTTGTAGTCCAACAAATTTTTAATCTATATGCATCAATTAATTCAATCACTAAATATTTTCTAATAATGTCCTTTTAGAATTAGAAATATAAAAATGGGGCAGCTCAGAGCACACTGGGATGCTTTGATACACATAATACATTCCGGAATTTCTATGCTACCACAGTCTGCAAAAAGTTTTCCCTGCTTTGACAATTTCATTGAAACTGTTTTTCATTTCTAGTGAATTTTTATTGCCACTTAATAAAAAGTTATCTTGGTCTTTATTTTCAGGATCATTTTCCTTGCAAAATTATCTATAATTCCTAAGAGATTTTTTTTGTAGCAGTTTTAGTGAATAAGCATTCTTAAATTTCAGGATTCCAGACACTTTACTCCACACATTTTGCCTTATAACATTGGGATTTGTGAGATTATTCCTCCCCTGCATTATTTGAAGCTGAGGCTGAGAAAAGGACAGAGAGAAAATCTACAGGGATCTGTCTTACACTGACCTCCTTTTCTAAAAAGTACCTTTTTCTCCTGATGATGTCTGTCTTAGACAGGGGGCCCAGGCCCCCAGGCTGGTGGTCCGTGTGTTCTAGTCTGTACTCCCATTGCATGCTGAGCTCTCATTCAACAAGTTCACACTATTCAACTATACACTTTTCAAACAGGCAAAACGTATTTCCTTCCTTTCTTCCCCTCATCCCCAAGTTTTTGAAGTGAGGGAAGTGGAGAAAGATTGCAAAGTTTTTGTTATTGTTTTGGAAGGAGGCATTTTAACGCAAATTTTGAACTCCTCTGAATGTCATTTAAGACCAATCTTAATGCCATACTCCTTCTCCCTTTCAGCTTTTGAGTGCTTACTGCCTCCTTACAAGGGATGTTTTCTGAATAACAATCCAGGGAGCATTATTTGCCATTTTCACCAAGTTCCTGCTCTTTACAGTTACACATTTCAAAATGTCAATCATCTGTACAAGACAGTTAGAGCTGTTACATCTCCAGCAGCATGGGAAAAGAAATCCAAGCATTCACTCTGGAGAGCACTTTCAAACAGGGTCTCATACAGCCGGTGCAGGGAGTGGGGAATCTTACCTGTGAGGCATGCCGGTGGTGTAGGCAGTGGTGTGCTCGGTGGACAGCTCCCAGAGTTTTAGGTACCAGTTCATCTCCACTTCTCGCACCAGAGCCAGTTGCCGTGCCCTGAGTTGAGTTTGCCCCAAGGGGCTGAGGCTGCTATCTTTCCCATTTTCTGCAGCTTTCTTGGGAGATTTGTCTTTGCTCCCTACAGAAAACCCAGATAGTTTCCTTAACTTGGGATTCTCTTCTGAGATCTGACCCCCTGCTGCCCCGGTCCGGGCTGCCAGCATCCTGGAAGTCTGAGTCTGTCTTTCAGAGAAAACTTGAAGTCACTGTCATCAAAGTAATTTGAATTGATTTTTCTGTTTCTGCCTCCCTCTTCTCTCCTGTCCTCCCCCATCCCCTTAACCTTATCTTGCCGCAAAGCTGTAATTGAGCCGAGTCTGCAGCAAGGGATGAAAAAGTATCTCTAACTTTCCTGAGGAAGAGCTAAGGCGGCCACTATCTGTGAGATCCTGGAACATGGAAATTTTCAAAACAACCCCCAGTGACTTTGTAATACTGAAGCTTTATGGTGCTGTTTCTTATGCAAAGTTTGGAGTTCTTCTTCGCTTAACAGTGATAACTTTGAACCTTAGATCA
Source organism: Bos indicus x Bos taurus (assembly GCF_003369695.1). Taxonomy (NCBI): domain Eukaryota; kingdom Metazoa; phylum Chordata; class Mammalia; order Artiodactyla; family Bovidae; genus Bos; species Bos indicus x Bos taurus. The sequence goes on from NC_040076.1 coordinate 111,022,256, forward strand.
TTAGAGTTTTGTAAATTATATTTGATCATCATATGAGAGTTATAAAAATATGAGGCTAATGGAGGCTTATTAGGCATTCTTAATTAGAGTCCCTTTAGAGTTTTTAAAGTTTTAATGTGAATTTCCTCAAATAGGTTTAACAATATCAAGGCAAGGGCAGGATTATCCCTTTTGTAATAATTAGCCTTAAAATAATATTTTCAATATATCTTATAATCTTTAGGGAAAAGGAAGTTTTTGAATATCAATGAGCCACTTAACATATGTCAAATATTCTTTCATTTCTGCAGCCTATCATAACGGATCCAGTCATTAATCCTCTCAGTACTTGTGATGGGTAGAAGCATAAGAGTCACCTTACAATTGAGGAGACTGAGATGAAGTTGGAATAAAAAAAAAAATAGTAGATAGGAGGTGGTGAGAGCCTATGTGTGCATCGGTGTGGATGTGGCAGTGAATGCGCCCATTACACATGAAAACTAACTCTGAAGATGAAAAGTAAATTCAGTTAATGGCCCTTGTGCTTAAGATGCATGAGATTGACCCACATGCCAGCCAACAAATCTGACCTCTGTCATAGCTCAGGGGACAATGATATCAGAGCCCAGTTAGGTGTCTGAAGTGAAGTGAAAGTCGTTCAGTTGTATCTGACTCTTTGCGACACCACAGACTATACAGTCCATGGAATTCTCCAGGCCAGAATACTGGAATGGGTAGCCATTCCCTTCTCCAGGGGACCTTCCCAACCCAGGGATTGAACCCAGGTCTCCCACATTGTGGGTGGATTCTTTACCAGCTGAGCCACCAGAAAAGCCCAAGAATACTGGAGAGGGTAGCCTATCCCTTCTCCAGGGGATCTTCCTGACCCAGGAATCAAAACGGGTCGCATGCAATTGCAGGTGGATTCTTTACCAACTGAGCTATTGGAAGTCCACTTAGGTGCCTACCACAAAATTCTTTGATGATACCCAAGCCCCAAGCTTCCTTGGTAGCTCAGCTGAAAAAGAATCCGCCTGCAATGCAGGAAACCCTGGGTTGGTTCCTGAGTCAGGAAGATCCCCTGGAGAAGGGATAAGCTACCTGCTCCAATATTCTTGGGTTTCCCTGGTGGCTCAGATGGTAAAGAATCTGTCTGCAATGCAGGAGACCTGGGTTGGATCCCTGGGTTGGGAAGATCCCTGGAGGAGAGCATGGCAACCTACTCCAGTGTTCTTGTCTAGAGAATCCCCATGGACAGAAGAGCCTGGCAGGCTAAAGTCCATTGGATCACAAAGAGTTGAACGTGGCTGAGTGACTAAGCACAGAACACATACACAAGTCCCAAGCATCCAGACCTAGTCAGCCTCAGGGTCTCATGTATCAACTGCCTCAGTGTTAGTTACATGTAAAAAACTCAGGAAAGTTAGTGAATTTCTCTGTCTATTGAAGACCATAAATTATAAATCATGGAGGTATATTTAGGTCTTATAGCCTCTGAGACTGGCAGTAGAGGAAGAAGGAGGCTCTTTTTAAAGAGTTAGCTCTCCTGGAATGCTTGTTTGTGTCTCTGAGGATCTTGGCTGTCAGTCAATCAAAGCCAAGAATGAGAGAACAGCAAATCACACCATGTGCACTGTCCCATATTCAGGTGAAAGCGGTTTAGTATTAGTATCCAGGTAGTCTAGGATTCGGAGAAGGCAATGGCACCCCACTCCAGTACTCTTGCCTGGAAAATCCCATGGACCCAGGAGCCTGGTAGGCTGTAGTCCGTGGGGTTGCTAAGAGTCGGACATGACTGAGCAACTTCCCTTTCACTTTTCACTTTCATGCATTGGAGAAGGAAATGGCAACCCACTCCAGTGTTCTTGCCTGGAGAATCCCAGGGACAGGGGAGCCTGGTGGGCTGCCCTTTGTGGGGTCGCACAGAGTCGGACATGACTGAAGCGACTTAGCAGGAGCAGCAGGAGAAGCGACTTAGCACAGCATAGCACAAGTGAGAATAGTACACACAAGCCCTCACTGTGAGCTAAATAAAATCATTGCTTTATTGCCACTAATAAATTTTAGATTAATTATCCAGCAGAAATAGTAAACCTCATTAAAGGTTTATATCCTTATTATAAACTTTTAACAAAATATAAACTACTTAGAAGAGGGTTTAGCATATATTAGCATTTAATAAGCATTAATATTTATTCTCCAGGTTAGATACTATTGCAGCACTAAGTTTCAAACTTCTGAGTATGGTTCCCTTTTAAATTTTTGAAAAACTAAGCATCAACTTAAATATTTTAAATATGCAACCTTTATCATCTTAAATTTAAATAGTCACAAAAGATGCCACATCCAGCATATTATAAGTATTGTTGTTTTTAAAATAACATTGTTAACATCACTATCTTAAATGCACCCAATGGAACTTATATCCCACAGCTATTTGATATCTATCATCATCCATTTTAAAAATTCATGAGCATGCTCTTTAGCAGTTGGAAATTTTACATTCTCCCTTTTTCTCTCTGAACTTGTTTTTCCAGTCTTTTCCTCAGCCAGAATTTTAGCCTGATGTAAAATACCTGTATGCTGGAAAATATTTTACAGATGTCCCTATCAAATAACTCTCTGCAACAAAATTATGGGCATAAAATGATAAATTTTTATTTTCTATGTCCACAAGACTCTATTATAAAATGTCTTAGAGATTGAGTTATTGCAACATTATTGGATATAATTGGTTAAAACTAGATTTTCTAAATTTTGATAGGTTATTGTTTAACATAAAAAATAAAATTTTATGGAAAAAGTGTCTTTTAATGACAAGGATAGGGTTGGGATTTTTTTCTGAATTAGCCCATACTTCTTCACAAATTGCCAGTTTAAGGACTGGCACCCAGAGATATGGAGAACAGTCCTTTCCAGCACCGATAATCTGGATTCTATCTAGGAGAAAACACTCTATGCACTGAATATTTCTTAAGAGGTCAGTTCCTGTCACTCTCACTTTATGATATTAATAAACAGCACATGGGCTCTTTGCTCCACTAAAGCCTTGGATTTTTTTTTTTTTCTTTACCTGTCTGTTGCAAGGTTAGTTTCTTCTGTTAATTAGCTAACCATTTTTATTACCTTTTAAATACTTAACACTGTGTAGTGAGTCACTTTGTATTCCTACAGCATTTGTGCTGCTTTAACAGGCTACACATTTCTTTGGAATGTCATTGTTGAAGGAAAATGCAGTTTCTCTTGATAGATTTTAGAACATTGCTACTTTTAAAGCATGCAGCAAACCTCCCTGAAAATGTTTAAGTGTTCGGCAAACAAACAAAACATATTAAAACCTTTAGTGCAATGTGTGCTAAAAGCTATGCAATCTCTGCAATCACCAAGGAAATATCAGGAAAGAAAACACCCTTACTGTGGAGAAAAGGGAACCCTCTTACACTATTGATAGGAATGTAAACTTGTGCAGTCACTATGGAAGACAGCATGGAGATTCCCTAAAAAACTACAAATAGAGCTACCATATGATCCAGTAATGCCACTCCTGGACATATATCTGGAGGAAACCATAATTCAAAAAGATACATGCATCCCAGTGTTCACAGCAGCACAATTTACAATAGCCGAGACATGGAAACAACCTAAATGTCCATCAGCAGACTGGACAAAGATGCAATACATATATCCAGTGGACTACTACTCAGCATAAAAAAGAACAAAACAATGCCATTTGCAGCAACATGGACAGACCTAGAGGTTATCATACTGAGTGAGCTAAGTCAGAAAAAAAAGATAAATTACCATATGACATCACTCATACATGGAATCTAAAATATGATGCAAATGAATTTATTTATAAAACAGACTCACAGACTTAGAAAACAAACTTATGATTACCAAAGAGGAAAGGGGTAGGGAGGCATAAATTAGGAGTTTGAGATCAGCAGATACAAACTACTGTGTATAAAATAGATAAACAATAAGGTCCTACTATATAGCATGGGGAACTAGATTCAATATCTTCTAGTAAAGTAATAGAAGATGAAAAAGAATATATATGTATACACACACAGATAAAACAGAATCACTTTGCTATATTCCAGAAACTAAACACATTGTAAATCAACTACTTAATTTTTTTTTTAATGCTTAACAGAAAAAGAGGAAAGAAAATACTCTCCTCTATGAGCATTTATAGTCTTTTACAGAATCTAGAGAATTAAAAATCATCTACACTTTCTCCATCTCCTCCCCTTTAAAGGAGAATAATGGTTTTAAAAAGGAAAAATAGAGAGTGTGCAAAAGAGGAGGTAATTATTTTCTTATTTTTTAAGGTAGATAAGATCTGATGGTAAGTGCTACTTAAATTCATGGTCTCCAACCTGAGGTAGGCCCTATTCCTAGGCAGCAACCACGATCGATGGTATTTTGTGATTTTACAGAAAACATTTGGGATCTCAGACCAATAATAATCCTATTCTCACCATTGCCCTTTATTGCATAATTTACTCAAATTTCTATTTTTAAAACTTGAAAGACCACTTATTAATAGACTTAGAAAGCACTTCCAGTTCATAAAAGCTATTATGGGGTCCAATATCTAAATCTACTCCTCACTTGTTGGAGTTCTGAAAATGTTGATGATTTTGGTCAAGTTCCTGTTTAGGTCTGTTGCTTTGGTTCCCATCCTAGGGGCTGACCCTAATTCACTCACAGTAAAAATTACACACCTGGACTCTTAGCATGTGTTTCAGTATGAGCTCAAATATTTCTTCAGCTCCACATTGGAAAAGTGACTAATAGCCCACATTTCTGATGTATCATCTCCACCCTTTGTAGGCTGTTACTGCCCTGTTACCTGGTAGGAAAAAATGACTCCATTTGCCATCCACTCCTGATCCTCAGGAGTACCATTCTGTGTAAGAGTAAACTCAACTAAAATATTTTGTAGAAGCCGCTCACTGATATTTTCCAACGCAATGATCACACTGCCTCAAGTTAATGGGAGCTTCACTAGTAAAATACACATGTATTATGAATGAGAACATGATTGACAAAAGGAAAACAAGACATGTATTTAAGGAAGTGGCTGTCTATTAAAAAGAGAGCCTGAGAGGTCATTTAAATCTGGAGAAGCGGAAATAGTTGAATGGGATTTCACATCAGACAGAGGTTGGTGGCCCAAGCTCTGCTGCAGATGAGCTGTGTGACCTGGGAAAGTTGATTAACCTCGCTGAGTACCAGCGTCCCCATTGGCACAATGAGGCAGGACAGATTATAATATTTCTATAAGGATTATAGATAATGAGTATAAAGTGTAGTGCTCAAAAAACTATGATATTATTATGATAACATCTTGTCATTTATTGTTACATTATTTACGTTTTAGCACCTAGTGAAAAGTGAAAGTGTTAATCGCTCAGTTGTTTAGGACAATTTGGACTTATGGACTGTATAGCCTGCCAGGCTCCTCTGTCCATGAGATTTCCTGGGCAAGAATACTGGAGTGGGTCACCCTTCACTCCTCCAGGGGATCTTCCCTACACAGGCTCGAACCAGGGTCTTTTGAAATGCAGGTGATTCATATGTGCATTGAGGTTTGTAAAGCAATAGTTCCCAAACGTTGGGAGATTGTGTGTGTGGAGGGCTGAGTAATGTGGAGAATGTATAATTTTTGAGCTGTACAGAAGAAACTGAGATGTAGTAAGCAAGATTCAGTAATATTCTAAATTCACCGAAGCCTGTCTGATTCCCAAATCCTTGCTCTTTCATTATTGAGTAGGTGCTCTTTAAACATGAGTTGGAGGCCTGGCAAAGAATACAAAAATGAAAGTGTCAGTTGCTCAGTCGTGTCCGACTCTTTGCAACCCCATGGATTATAGCCTGCCAGGTTCCTCAGTTCATGGAATTCTCCAAGCAAGAATACTAGAGTGGGTAGCCATTGCCTTTTCCAGGGGATCTTCCCAACCCAGGCATCAAATCCAGGTCTCTAGCATTTCAGGCAGATTCTTTACCATCTGAGCCACCAGGGAAGCCCATTAAAGAATATAATTTCTAAACAAAATTTCCTTCTGATAAATGGGGGTTAGAAGGAGTTAGATGGATTTACAGATTTTTCCCAGCTGGCTGGAGATAGGGGAGAGATATAGAACTCAAGCCAAGGCAAGTGGTCTCCCATTTTGCACCACAGGATTCTCTGTGTCTTGGGCCCTAGGCCCACTCCTGGCCTTGATCTCCTCACTGGCCACAGATGCTGCTTTCTGCTTCACAGAACCTGAGACAGCCCTCCCCTTGTTCTGACACGAAGTGCTGACTGCCACATCCTCTATGAAGCTCTGATGTGCCACGTTTACATTTTCCCATGGCTTTCTTTTGTGAGTTGTAACTGAAGAGTAAGTGTGGAATTCTGGCATTAACAATGTTCAACAAGGGCTTCCCTGGTGGCTCACTGGTTAAGAATTTGCCTGCCAATGGAGGAGATGTGGGTTTCACCCCTGGTCTGGGAAGACCCCACATGCCAGGGAGAAACTAAGCCCATGTGGCACAACTACTAAGCCTGTGCTCCAGAGCCCAGTAGCCACAACCACTGAAGCCCACACACCCTAGCGCCTGTGCTCTGCAACAAGAGAAGCCACTGCAATGAGAAGCCCAAGCACTGCACATAGAGAGTAGTCTCCACTTTCCACTCACCACAACTAGAGAAAAGCCTGCGGCCATGAAGACTTAGCACAGTCAAAAACAAATAAAAATAATAAATCCTTTTTTTTTAGAAAAAAGAGTATGAAAGTTATTTTCTAACACAGTAAAATAAAAACAATGTTTGACAAACTTTTTAGACTCATAATCCATTTTCTTTCTTAAACATAATTTTCTAAAACATAAAAAGAATAATCAAATCCCTACTAAAGATAGAAAGCTTGATTCAGTAAAGGATGGTATGATCCTCTAAACAGATATGCTGCCCATCTGGGGCTAGAGAAGTTCTGTGTTATTCCATAAAATAGGAGATATGGATGTGGAGATTATAGACAAACTTCTTCAGAAGATGGCTGTGATATGGAAGGGAGAATATGATGGTGGCTAAGAAGTAGGTGTTGAGAGGGAGTTTTTAAGATGGGACAGGTTTGAGCAATCTGGTTTGCCAGAAGGAAGGGAGAATCCAGTGTGAGGGACAGGCTAAAGATCCCAGAAAAAATAGACAACCAACAGAACAAGGTCCCCAGGTAGATGGGTCATGGAATACAGAGCACCAGTAGACATACTGGCCTCAGGCAGGGGCTGGACCATCTGTTAATACAACAGGAGAAAGGTGGGAGGAGGATGGATGCAGATGCAGGAGGGTTTCAGCATAATGAAAGGAAGTTGAGGAGGTTGCCTTCTGGTAGTCTGTTCTCTCTGCAATGTAGGAATGAAGGGATCACTTCCTTCCTGGGGATGAAGGAGTCACTGGCGTGGCCATGTGTTTGAGGAGAGGATATGCTTGGGCATCTTCCAGCAGGTAACAGATGGCACACTCCAAAGAGTTCAAGTAAAAATAATTACTAAAGGGGAGAATCACATAGATTGGGCTGGGTTAAGGGAACGAATAAGGGAGGATGACATCCAGAAGAACTAGCAACACTTGGCAGGGAGAAGGAAAGGAGCCTGTGAGTGCTGGAGCCACAAACAGGTAATTACCCGACAGAGACAATGATCTGAGGGACTCGGCCCTTGCCGGGCCAATGGTGAGGTAGAAACGAAACAGGGAAATAGAAAACCCAACCTCTTTGTCCTCATGCCCTCCAGTTTTTCTGCCAGTGCCTCCTTGACCAATCTCAACAGGAGGCTAGAGGGCAAGCAGCCAGATGATGTCATCTGTGCAGGTCAGACAGTCAGGGCACAGAAAGACATGGTGGAGAATGGGTCCACAAGAGAAGCAGCAAGTAAGCAGCCAGTGGACACTGTTTGAAATGACTACTATGAAGGATGGACAGATGCTGCCTGGGTATGGGGCTGCCCAAGGTTGATGGCCATGAATTTCAGTGGCACCTGTCAGCGCAGGCTTGGGATTGTCCCTGGAGTGGTCCACAGTCCAGGTGTAAGCATGGAGAGACAGGATGGTCTGGTTGACCCAGAGTTGTGTTTTTTTAATTTTTTCTTCCAGGCAGGTCAGATGGAAGTACAATGAGAGGTCATGGAAATTGCCACTGGAAAGACATGTGATAGATAATGAAGTGTGCATGCATGCTCAGCCACTCAGTTGTGTCCAGCTCTTTGCAACCCCATGGACTGTAGCCCACCAGGCTCCTCTGTCCATCAGATTCTCTAGGCAAGAATACTGGAGTGGGTTGCCATGCCCTCCTTCAGGGGATCTTCCCAACCCAGGGATCAAACCCAAGTCTCTTGCATTGGCAAGCAGTTTCTTTACCACCAGGGCCACCTGAGAAGCCCAGTGAAGTATAAGATCTATGAAAAAGACACTGAAAAGAAGCTGCTGGTGGGGAAAACAGGTTAAGTTCTTTAAGGCAAGACCCAGGGATTCACTGCTGTTTCTCAGAGGTCTCCAAAGGGTCAGTGTTGAGTGGACAGGGGGCTGAGATCAACATAGGATTAGTTCTGCTCACTTAAGTTCTGGACCTCCTGTCATGGGTATCTCTTTGGGTTGTGATTGTTAGTTTTTGCCTGTCATATCTTTTTTTGTTGGTAAAGTGAAGGTGAAAGTCACTCAATGAAAGTGTCCAACTCTTTGCAATCTCATGGACTATAGTCCATGGAATTCTCCAGGCCAGAATACTGGAATGGGTAGCCTTTCCCTTCTCCAGGTGATCTTCCCAACCCAGGGATCGAACCAGGGTCTCCCACATTGCAGGCAGATTCTTTACCAGCTGAGCCACAAGGGAAGCCCACAAATACTTGAGTGGGTAACCTATCCCTTCTCCAGCAGATCTTCCTGACCCAGGAATTGAACCAGGGTCTCCTACATTGCAGGTGGATTCTTTACCAATTGAGCTATGAGGGAAGTCCCTCATAGCCCCTCAAAGGAGTTGGTAAACAACTCCTCTATTCCATCTTAATAAAATAGATATCATTGGACTGTAAGTCACAAGGCCCACATCATATAGGTGGCCACGTCATCCATGTCTTTGTATTTTGAGCACTGTGGTATGCCACTTACAAGCTACAATGAACAAAATCCAATCAGAATCCTTCCACATGATTTAATATGTGGACACAGTAGGAAGGAGGGTCTGTTCTCTTGGATTATAAACCTAAGTCTACTAGGGTCCACCTTGGGTCTCAGGTAGATAAAGTCTATCAGAAGGAGGAGGAAAACTAAAAGGCCATTTTTCAAAGGGACAGACAAAAAGAGCTGATGATGCAGAGAGGAAAAGCTCTGACAGCATTATTTGAACTCCTCATCAGTCATGTATGGATCTATCCCTTGGACTTCCCACTTTCATGAGACAATAAAAACCACTTTGTGCTTTAACTGGTTTTTACTGGATTTCAGCTGATTTATATTGGGGTTTTACTGCTTTTCACCAAAAAGGTGCTGAGGAATGTAACAGGCTAGACATGTTGGAAATGCCTAGCTTGGCTCTGGGGTTGGCTGATCATTCAGAAAACCAAGCAGAGTTTGGATTCTTCTCGCCCCCAGAAGGGTTCAGGCTGGTACCCACCCAAAGTCCCCTCTGTTCTGATTTCCTCAAGCCCAGCTCAAGGGTCATCCTGCACAAAGGCCACACAGGCCATCTAGCCACCGATGGTCATCCCACTTTCACCTTGGGGCTGATTCAGTGAATGAGGATGATAACAACATCAGAAATGACAGAATCATGGACTTTTCTGGTCCTATACAATATTAGTATGTGATCAGCTGGCCATGTTCCTTAACTTTATAGATGTGTAAACTGATACCAAGGGGCCTAAGAGACTGAACTATGATTACCTAATTATACAGCAGTAGAGGAGGTGAGGGAAAGAACCCCAAATTTACTGAGATGTACTGAGTACTTACCACATGTCACACTGTGGGTTTTATATACATTTCTTTTTCATTCAAACCATTCTGAAACCTGGGTTTATCACCACTATTTTATAGATGGAGACACTGAGGGTTACAGGTTTTAAGTAACTTGTCAATGGCAAGGCTGGAATCCATGCCTCAGTCTCTCTGCCCCAAAACTTCCTAGTCTTTTTAAACTCCGTAGTGCCAGCTCCCTATTGCAAAGATAGAATGCAAACTTGAGGAGGAGCTATAATATAGCTTAAATTTGAAAACTTCTCAAGTTGATAACACTGGCTGGAATATACAGGAAGCTAGTCTCTCCCATTATCTCTCCACCATGAAATATTTCTACTTGTGACCTTTGGGAAAAATCTTCGCATGCATTGTGCTCTTAAACAGTGAAATGTGCTACAAAAACACCAGGCTTCCAAATAGCTTCTTCTGTTATTATGATGGGATAGGAGGAAAGGAGAAAAGAGAAGACTCCTTCACTGTCAAAATAAAATGTAGTTGACTACTGCCAAGGCAGTTATTCCTGGAATGTCTAATTATTAAACCAGAGGCTGTTATCGAAAAGTCAAGCATTTCATTCTCTTCATTCCAGCAAGAAGCCTTTAGGAAGCTCAGTTCAGCAACAGAGGGGAAAAAATCCTTCTTCTGAGAACTGTGAAAATTCCAATTTCATTTGAAAGAAAATTCTGCCATCTCCTTGGCAAGAGCTGCATAACATGCACAGTAAATAAAATAGGCTGACTCAAAAGCCCTCACTTTCCTCCTGGAGCCTGTAGGCCCCTCCTGGGCCTGGACCTGGGCCTGAGCCTGCCGCAACTCTGCACTTAAGGACATGCCAGGCTCTGGGCACAAACCCGCAGGCTCCTACAACCCTCAATTCTTAACGCTTGCCATTTCTATCATTCCTATATGCAGTTAACATTTACTAATTACTAATCACATGCTGTGCATTATGCTAAGTCCTTGACACGGAGTCTCTCTCTCTCTCTCTGGCAGCACTGTGCAGCATTCAGGATCTTAGTTCCTCAACTAGGGATTGAACCTGCATCTCCTGCAGTGGAAGTACAGTCTTCACCACTTGACCACCAGGGAAGTCTCCCAGCATTTTCTCATTTAAATGCCTCAACAACTCTATAAAGTAGGAAGCACTAATATTTCCATTTTGTAAATGAGGAAGTTGAGGCTTGAAAAGGTTAAGTAACTTGCTTGAGAGAAACCCTGTGCTATGTGTCTCCTGGTGAATCAGTGTGAAGCCACATCCTCAGGCTCCTAAGGACAGAAGAGAAGGGAAGGAAAGGAAGCCACTCTTTCTAGCACTGACTTTGTGTCCAACACCGGGCTGGGGTATTTTACATTTCTTGTCTCCCTCTTCCTCTTGATAAGCCTGGTTTATGTAAACAACCCTATTTTATTTTTTCTGTTTTTAATTAATTAGTTTATCTTAATTGGAGGCTAATTACTTTACAATATTGTGGTAGTTTTTGCCATACATTGACATGAATCAGCCACGGGTGTACATATATCCCCGCATCCTGAACCCCCTTCCCATCTCCCTCCCTACCCCATCCCTCTGGGTTGTGCCAGAGCACCAGCTTGGAGTGACCTGCTTCATGCATTGAACTTGCACTGGTCCTCTATTTTACATATGGTCATATACATGTTTCAATGCTATTCTTTCAAGTCATCCCACCCTCGCCTTCTGCCACATAGTTCAAAAGTCTGTTCTTTACATCTGTGTCTCTTTTGCTATCTTGCATATAGGGTCATCATTACTATCTTTCTAAATTCCATATATATATGTGAATATTCAGTGTGTTTGCCCTCTGATGCCCTCTTGCAACACTTACTGTCTTACTTGGGTTTTTCTTACCTTGGGTGTAGGGTATCTCTTCACGGCTGCTCCAGCAAAGCGCAGCCATTGCTCCTTACCTTGGATGAGAGGTATCTCCTCACCGCCACCCTTCCTGACCTTCAATGTGGGATAGCTCCTCTAGGCCCTCCTGCGCCCCTGCAGCCACAGCTCCTTGGACGTGGGGTCCAAGAATGTCCAGGACATGACATCCTGGAATGTGAAGTCAAGTGGACCTTAGAAAGCATCACTACGAACAAAGCTAGTGGAGGTGATGGAATTCCAGTTGAACTATTCCACATCCTGAAAGATGATGCTGTGAAAGTGCTGTACTCAATATGCCAGCAAATTTGGAAAACTCAGCAGTGGCCACAGGACTGGAAAAGGTGAGTTTTCATTCCAATCCCAAAGAAAGGCAATGCCAAAGAATGCTCAAACTACCGCACAATTGCACTCATCTCACATGCTAGTAAAGTAATGCTCAAAATTCTCCAAGCCAGGCTTCAGCAATATGTGAACCGTGAACTTCCTGATGTTCAAGCTGGTTTTAGATAAGGCAGAGGAACCAGAGATCAAATTGCCAACATCCGCTGGATCATGGAAAAAGCAAGAGAGTTCCAGAAAAACATCTATTTCTGTTTTATTGACTATGCCAAAGCCTTTGACTGTGTGGATCACAATAAAGTGTGGGAAATTCTGAAAGAGATGGGAATACCAGACCACCTGATCTGCCTCTTGAGAAATTTGTATGCAGTCAGGAAGCAACACTTAGAACTGGACATGGAACAACAGACTGGTTCCAAATAGGAAAAAGAGTTCATCAAGGCTGTATATTGTCAGCCTGCTTATTTAACTTCTATGCAGAGTACATCATGAGAAACGCTGGGCTGGAAGAAATACAAGCTGGAATCAAGATTGCCGGGAGAAATATCAATAACCTCAGATATGCAGATGACACCACCCTTATGGCAGAAAGTGAAGAGGAACTCAAAAGCCTCTTGATGAAAGTGAAAGTGGAGAGTGAAAAAGTTGGCTTAAAGCTCAACATTCAGAAAATGAAGATCATGGCATCCGGTCCCACCACTTCATGGGAAATAGATGGGGAAACAGTGGAAACAGTGTCAGACTTTATTTTTTGGGGGGCTCCAAAATCACTACAGATGGTGACTGCAGCCATGAAATTAAAAGACGCTTACTCTTTGGAAGGAAAGTTATGACCAACCTAGATAGTATATTCAAAAGCAGAGACATTACTTTGCCAACAAAGATTCATCTAGTCAAGGCTATGGTTTTTCCTGTGGTCATGTATGGATGTGAGAGTTGGACTGTGAAGAAAGCTGAGCGCCGAAGAATTGATGCTTTTGAAATGTGGTGTTGGAGAAGACTCTTGAGAGTCCCTTGGACTGCAAGGAGATCCAACCAGTCCATTCTGAAGGAGATCAGCCCTGGGATTTCCTTGGAAGGAATGATGCTAAAGCTGAAACTCCAGGATTTTGGCCACCTCATGCGAAAAAATTGACTCATTGGAAAAGACTCTGATGCTGGGAGGGATTGGGGGCAGGAGGAAAAGGGGACAACAGAGGATGAGATGGCTGGATGGCATCGCTGACTGGATGGACGTGAGTCTCAGTGAACTCTGGGAGTTGGTGATGGACAGGGAGGCCTGGTGTGCTGCGATTCATGGGGTCGCAAAGAGTCAGACATGACTGAGTGACTGATCTGATCTGATGTTAATATTCTGTACTGGTGTTTCTCTGACTTATTTCACTCTGTATAATAGGCTCCAGTTTCATCCACCTCATTAGATCTAACTCAAATGTGTTCTTTTTTATCGCTGAGTAATATTCCATTGTGTATATGTACCACAGCTTCCTTATCCATTCATCTGCCAATGAACATCTAGGTTGCTTCCATGTCTAGCTATTGTAAACAGTACTTCAGTGAACATTGGGGTACATGTGTCTCTTTCAGTTCTCATCTCCTTGGTGCATATGCCCAGCAGTGGGGTTGCTGGGTCATATGGCAGTTGTATTTCCAGTTTTTTTAAGGAATCTCCACACTGTTCTCCATAATGGCTGTACTAGTTTGCAGTCCTACCAACAGTTTAAGAGGGATCCCTTTTCTCCACACCCTCTCCAGCATTTACTATTTGTAGACATTTTGATGGCAGCCATTCTGAACAACATGAAATGGTACCTCATTGTGGTTTTGATTTGCATTTCTCTGATAATCAGTGATGTTGAGCATCTTTTCATGTGCTTATTAGCCATCTGTATGTCTTCTTTGGAGAAATGTCTGTTTAGTTCTTTGGCCCACTTTTTGACTGAGTCATTCATTTTTTCTGGTATTGAGCTGCTTTTATATTTTGGAGACTAATTCTTTGTCAGTTGTTTCATTTTCTATTATTTTCTCCCATTCTGAAGGCTGCCTTTTCACCTTGCTTATAGTTTCCTTTGAACAACCCTAATTTCTATATGAGCTAACTAGTTAGTGGATGACTGAGTGATGATTTGACACAGATCACCTATTTTAGAGACCCCTTTCTACATATTCCTTGTATGTGTAGATGACTGAAGTCCTGACTCTCTGATACTTTAGCTGGAGGATCTCAAGAAAATCCCTGAACCCAAGTTTCCCACTTTCAAAAAAGGACTAATAACCCTCCTTAAGTAAATAGAATGTCAACTAAGATAATGTGTGGGAATCCTTACTCATTCTACTTTTACACACACATACACACCTCTCTCCCCTATTTTCTGCAGCACCACCTGGTTGACACCTCTCAGAGACCTCCCCACTCAGCAACACTCCTCAGTGGCTACAATGTGTGAGGCTTGTACATGAGCTCCAGGAGACCTCCATATCATCAGAACCCACATCTTGGTGGACTTGTCCCTCCCCTGTTATTGGGTTAGCCAAAAAGATCATTCAGGTTTTTCCATAGTATGTTACAGAAATAGCATCTAATTTAGTAAATGTTAACTGTTAAAGATATCTGCTGTTTTCAGTCATGAGGACTAGAGATGTCTTTGCAAAGTCCTAAATCCCTTAAGGGATCCTTTGGCCTGGGGTCACCTCTGGGTGACTTCGGTCTCTTTTACTTCAGAAACCCTGACCACAAACTCAAGGTTTTTGTGTTCTTTTGTTTAAAGAATTCCCTTCTTTAAAATCCAAACTCCCAAAGCAATGCCACCTTTCAAATATCCATTATCATTTTCCTTTGAAGAGCTACCTCCTCCAGCAAACACTGACTAGATTTTTTGAACCCCTATTTTTAACAAAAATTGGAGAAAATATATAAAAGGAGGCACATTCATACCAACCCCCCATAGTATTTAGCCACAGTAAGAATCAGTCCTAGAGCCACAGAGTTGCCCTTCTGGTCCTTAAGTCAAGTGGCCTGTCATGTACTACATTCATGTGAGCCACACAGATGGGAAACCCATTGCTCTGACTGAGCAGTGACCAATAATGCAGGTCTGTCAGGCAGGTCAGTCAGGTCATTTTACTAGGTGATACCTGAGTCAGTATCATTGAGTGTATCTAGTATTTGGATGAGGAAATTTAGACCTGCATTTCTCTTGAGCTAGGCATTTTACCAATACCACAGAACGTGAGTCAAAGTTCTCAAAAGATTAAAAGGAATGAATACAGTTCACTCACAATACACAGTTTCTTGCTAGTTCGGTGGTTTCTGACCAGAAGCATCAACATCATCTGGAAACTTGTTAGAAATTCACTTTCTCAGGCCTCAGAACCAGCATGTCAGCACCATTCTGACAAGTCACCTCAAGAGAAATGTTCTGCTAGCCAAGAGAAGCCATCTGCTCACCAGGATGCTTTTCTAGAACCAGGACCCTGCCACAGAACTCTAAAACAATCCTGCAGTTATGAGTCCTGAAGCTCCTGGACATCTGGTCAACCCTACACACAGGACTGTAGAGTCAGAGCGCACCCTGAAGGAGAGAGAAATGGAGACCAGGGCCTACACTGGATCCAGCCAGGCTTGAGCACCCCTGCTCAGGTGGCACTAAGGGCCTTGGCTAGAACTAAGCCCTGGAGAAGCACTCAGAAAAATGTGAGGAAGATATTTCAAAGCACAGGAGCTGTGGAGTCTATGGGGGCCAGGGAGAGGAGCAGTGGAAGGCATGGGGAGCCTCACTTGCCAGGGTTTAAGGACAATAATGTTGTTGGCTTCTGTCTGCACAGCTTGTCCCAACTGTTGATTAGAACTGGCTACTACTGCTCCTGGGCCAGTCTTTGGTGCTTCCACAGGGCCCAGCATAGCATCTTTCATGTAAGAAGAGCTCAGGAAAATTTGCTAATTGCTCTATATGTAAATCTTACAGTTGCTTTTAACTAAGGAAAAAGCATGCTATTTGCAGTTTAAGCCAACATCCCCAGTCACTGTGGGAAGATTGTCTAAGTCACACAGCAATCACAGCAAGTCAGGAGCACACCTGAGACCAGGAGATTACTAGTCAGGTCTTTATGACTCTAAATATCTGCTCTTTCCACTATTCCATGTTGCTTTGGGGCCATCAGAAGTTCCAGAACCCAGAAGGTGAGAAGGTTAGGTTAGGTGGAACCCAAGTAAGGTTTGGTAAGAATCAAAAAGGTCTCTGTGAGAATCTCTAAAATAAAGGGCCCACAACCAAACTATGGCTACAATGGTAGGGCTTCTCTCTCCTCCTCCAAACTATCCCTCATTTAGACTGCATTGGTTTAAAACAAATTATTTGACACTTCTAATAATTCCCCTTCCCTGTATATGGGCTGGCATTTGTGACTCATTTCTAATAACTTTAATGTAGCAAAAGAGATGCCTGCTGTCTTCCAAGGGAGGTTAGAAAAGACTGACTTGCTTCTAGCTTTTGCTCTCATGTTCTCTTTCTCTCTCCATACCTCGGGAGTCCTCCACCAACATACAAAGAACGTCTAGGCCACCTTACTGGAGAGATCACCCAAAAATAGTGAGAGATGGCCATGGAGCTCCAGATGTTCCAGACCCCATCTGTTTTCACGTGTCTTCCACCAGACGTGCCAGTGGTGAGTTTTCAGATAGTTTTATGCCTCTGCCAAAGTTGACATCAAATGGATCAGAGACAAGCTGCCCCGCCAAGACCTGGCTAGGTTATAGACTCAAAGGCAAAATGTTGTTGTTTTAAGCCACTAAGTTTTGAACTGGTTTGTTTACATAGCATTACATAACTAGAACAGAACCCAAATCAAAGGAAGTGAATAACACCCTTGGAAAAGTAGAGGGAAACTGCAAATGTTAGCACTCACAGGAGTGGTTTTCAGCATCTATAAATGACATATTTTTGCCTCTTTATCCAGTAAAGGATATGGACAAGTGTACAAAGAAGTCAGTAAAATAAGGGAAGTATTCAGTGCCTATTACAGTTGCCCAGGAAATCTGAATATTTTATTCTAAATAAGATTTCCACATCCAGATCAAAATTATTGTGAAATCAATTCATTGTTTGTTTTGCAAGGACTTCTCTTTTGCTGGTATTTTATAGATTTTCAGGTTGGAGGAAAAATTTTATTTTGTAGTCTATTTATGGGCATCCATATTGCTGCTTTTTGCTTGTTCTACTTAGAAAATTCATTGATTTTACACTCTAGGGTATTCTCTGGCATTCCCAGGGCCCAATCTGTTCTCTCTCATGTGGCTTCTGCTCTCTACTCTACCTTGTCCTGCTGATGACTCTTTTTGAGTCACTGGCTCTCAATTTTGGTCCACCTCACCATGCTCCCGAATCATTCAACCACTCTGCCCTGTGTTTTTCAAGTCCTGTCACAGTCTTGTACCCATTCAAGCCTTCTGGCCCCTGCCCTGGTTCAGTGCCCTGGGCATCTGTATTTTTCTACTATCATCTCCCTCCTCTCCCCAACTCACTTCATTTCTTTCATAGGTGGTGGTGGTGTGGTGGTTTAGTCGCTAAGTCATGTCCTGCTCTTGCAACCCCATGGACTGTAGCCTGCCAGGTTCTTCTGTCCATGGGCTTCTCCAGGCAAGAATACTGAAGTGAGTTGCCATTTCCTTCTTCAGGGAATCTTCTTGACCCAGGGATTGAACCCGGGTCTTCTGCATTGCAGGCAGATTCTTTACCAACTGAGCTATGAGCGAAGCCCTCTTTTGTAGGTAATTATTGTTATTCCTGACTAGTCTTCTTGTTTCCAATACCTCTTATCTGAAGTCCTGGCAGTATGTTGCTATCTGATATATCTTTCTAAAACAACAATCTCATCAAATCACCAGTGCCTCCTGAGTCAAGCCCAAGCACATGATAACACAACGCCTTCCATGATCTGGCCACTGATCTCCTCCAAACTTCATTACACACTCTTTCATCTCTCCACAGCATTTTTCCCAACAATACAGCCTGCGTATGGCAACCCACTTCAGTACTCTTGCCTGGAAAATCCCATGGAAGGAGGGGCCTGGTGGGCTGCAGTCCATGGGATCGCTAGGAGTCAGACACGACTGAGCGACTTCACTTTCACTTTTCACTTTCATGCATTGGAGAAGGAAATGGCAACCCACTCCAGTATTCTTGCCTGGAGAATCCCAGGGATGGGGGAGCCTGGTGGGCTGCTGTCTATGGAGTCGCACAGAGTCGGACACGACTGAAGCAACTTAGCAGCAGCAGCAGCATGGTTTCCTAAGTACACCACTTTGCTTTAGGTTTCTTTGTGTTTAAAAATACTGCTCTCTCTCCTCTCTTCCCTACCCTTCTCACTACACAACCAGAAAAGGAATTTCTGTTTACCTTTAAAGACACATCTCAGCTCTCCCCTCTTCTAGGCTGCCTTCCCTGAATCCCCACTAAAGAGTTACTATCTCTGCTCCCTTGAATGTGCCTCTATGGCTGCACATAACATGTGAAGGAATCTAGGTATTTGCACATCAGCGTCCCCTAAAGACCTTAGGCATCTTGAGAGCTCCTGTCCTGTTTGTCACTGAGCCCCAGAGCCTAGCACAGAGCCATCTGCAAAATAGAGTTCAATAAATGCTTTTTCAATTAAGTAAAAGAGAATAAAATGAACAACCATTCAGTGGTAGATTACCTAAATGATAGACCAAGTGTTCTTAAAGAAAAAAAAAAGCTTCTAGAAGCTAGCCAGGCAACCTAAATGTACAAAGTTTATACCACAGTAAAGAAGCTGAAGCTGGATCAGCAGTACTGGGGGAAGTGACTGAGCTGATTCAGTCAGGGATTAGGAGATGGGGGCCAACTGAACATAAGCCATTCTGTTATGTTAACAGCTCATGCAAATTCTGGTTGGAGTTAAGCCTTACAAACTATAAGAGCCAGAACGGCTTTTCTACCTTGTCCTTACCTCTGGTCTGATCTTTTCTTAGATTAATAGCTGAGTTTAGTCTTCAAACGTTAATAAAAATAGAAAGAAGTTGAATTGGATCCAAAGAAGAAAAATAAAAATTACTACAGGTTAGTAAATGAAGGATAAGAAAACATTAAAGATGTTCAAGAACCAATTTTACTTGTAGGAATTAACCCTAAGAAATTAACTAAGAATTTTTACAGAATGTTTGCTATAATAAAGTCCGTAAGAAAAAAAAAAATTTAATGGTGAGAAAAATTGAAAACAACCTAAGTGATGAAAATAGGAGATCAGATATTTAAACATCCATATGTTTGATAGCCAGGATATGGAAGTATAAACATCGAATTATGTTCAGAACTATGATTATTGAAACAATTACATTATAGTATATATAAAATTCAGTTTTATACATTTACATATGTATAAAATATGTATGGAAAGAAGTCTGAAAGAAAATACAGCAAGATGTTGGCAGTAATTATCTCTGAGTTTGAATTACAGATTTTATAAATGTTGCTCATTTGTATTTTCTGTGGTTTCTAAAATCACCATATATTACTATATAATTTTTTAGTTAATATAAAATAATGGTAGAAATTGGTATGATTTATAACCAGCTATAATCAGGAAACCTTTATAAAATTTACTTCCCAGAAGCATAAAATAAACATATGGGCAAATTAGACAAGGCCAAAGGTAACTCGATGGACGTGAGTTTGAGTGAATTCTGGGAGATGGTGATGGACAGGGAGGCCTGGCGTGCTGAGATTCATGGGGTCACAAAGAGTTGGACACGACTGAGTGACTGAACTGAACTGAAAGGTAACTCTGCAGATGGCGACTGCAGCCATGAAATTAAAAGACAATTGCTCCTTGAAAGAAAGGCTATGGCCAACCTAGACACATATTAAAAAGCAGAGACATTACCTTGCTGACCAAGGTCCAGCTAGTCAAAGGTATGGTTTTTCCAGTAGTCATGTATGGATGTGAGTTGGACCATGAAAATAGCTGAGTGACGAAGAATTGATGCTTTTGAACTGTGGTGTTGGAGAAGACTCTTGGGAGCCCCTTGGACTGCAAGGTGATCAAACTAATCAATCCTAAAGGAAATCAGTCCCAAATATTCATTGGAAGGACTGATGCTAAAGCTGAAGCTCCAATATTTTGGCCACCTGATACAAAGAACTGACTCCTTGGAAAAGACCCTGATGCTGGGAAAGATTGAAGGTAGGAGAAGGGGATGACAGAGGATAAGATGGCAAGGATAAGAGGATACGGTTGGATGGCATCACCGGCTCAATGGACATGAGTTTGAATAAGTTCCAGGAGTCGGTGATGGACAGGGAAGCCTGGTGTGCTGCAGTCCATGGGGTCTCAAAGAGTTGGACATGACTGAGCAACTGAACTGAAAGATAAGTTGGGATGAAGACATGAAGATTCTACAGTGTGAGGTTGAAGAGCTTGATCTTTATTCTAAAAACAATATGAAGCACTGAATCTGTTTTGTTCAGAAGAGTGACCTGAACACAATTGTTTAGAAAAATATTTCATGGGTAGAGTTAGACTCGGTGGCTAACTGGATTAGATGGTAAGAGGAGAAAGCAGAGTCCAGTATTTCCAGCTATAAGGTTTGAAGTTTAAACATGGGGCAGACAGTGATGGCTTTGACAAGTGTAGAGAAAGAGAAAGAGGAATTTGGAAATGCAGAAAGAAGGTCATGAATGAGCAGGACTTGAGTTGTGCTCTATCAGTCAAGAAACTGCCACTCTCCACTCTTAGAAACTTGATGTGGATTCTTGTCAGAGGAAAGACTTTTTTAAAAAAGAAAGAAAGAAAGTTCATTCGCATAACAGAAAGAGACTCACAGACTTAGATAATGAACTTACTGTTGAGGGGAGTGGGAGGAATGAGGGGAAGGGAGTTTGGGATGGACATGCACAAATGGCTATGTTTAAAATAGTTAAACAGATCTACTGTATGGCACATGGAACTCTGCTCAGTGTTATGTGCCAGTCTGAACGGGAGTGCAGTTTGGGGGAGAATGGATACACGAATTATATGACTGAATCCCTTGCTGTTCACCTGAAACTATCACAACATTATTAATTGGCTATACCCCAATATAAAATAAAAAGTTTAAAAGTAAATAAAGAAGAGAAAGGAGTGGTTTTTTTAAAGTGTTTGTGCATGTAAACTTGACACAGTTCTTCAGATTTCCTAGATCAGTATTAGATTTCAGAGGTCAGATTTAACAGAAAGCTAAGTTTGGAGAATGACTAATCTGAGTGTTGGAAGACACATCTACCAAGGAATCAGCAGAAACTATGTAGAAAGTAATTCTTTTCATCCTGAGTATCTAAAACTGAAAAGACATTAAAAGATCACAAAACCTGGGGAAAAAAGAGCAAAGGGAAAGAGAAGTATAATATTTTAAAAATCTGTTCATTGATGTTATCATTCTTGACTAATTTATTCTTTGCTCTTTTCCTAAAAGCTGTCTTGTTTCATCCCTTTAATGTATTCATAGTCATTTATAATTTCAGATAAGTTCTTTTGGTTCATTCCAAACTGGATTTTAGTGAAAAAGAATGAAATGAATGCTGATGTGACTTCTCATTGATGCCATGATCTCCACTCCAGCCTGGAAACTTGGTACAATGAAACATCAATTTGTGCAATCACAAACCTCAAAGGGCATATCATTAATAAAAGGGTGTAACACCAGCCTGGATCCTGAGTATTTATAAAAGAGACAGATATATGACTAGAAGAGCACGTCCAAATATAAAGACTACGGGAAAGTTTTCTCTACACAGAAGTAATGGCTTGGTGTTCTGTTGGAAAGCCAATTTACATGGATACCCTGTGAGCAAATGACTTAGCCAACACTATAACGAGGACTGGCCAATTTAAAACTTATTTAACTCTGAATTCATCTCCTCTTTAACTTTTCTGCGAAGAGAGAAGCCTACAGACAGACCCATACATTTAAGCTTGGATTGTGAACAGTATCCAGCTCCCCTGATATAAGCTAAGCAGATGTTTGGGGAAAAGGGATATAGTCATCTGGATTCAAATAGAGGCATTTTCTTAAATGACAGCAGTGAGTCTTCCCAACATATGCCATCAAAGTGTCAGTCTGCAACTGAGATGTCAGAAAGAAGATCTGACAAGCATTACCCTCAAATGATGCAGAGAACTGTCATAAGGGTCATTATGAAATACATTCTAGAAAGTCTGCAGTGCTGAGCATATGATTCAGAAGCTGCCCTTTTTTTTGGAAGCTACTTCTTTTTCATTTTTAAAACCTTTTAATTTTGTAGGGTATAGCTGATTAAAAAAATGCTGTGATTGTTTCAGATGGACAGCAAAGGGACTTAGTCACATGTATACATGTATCCATTCTCCCCTAACCTCTAGAAGCTAATTCTTAACTGACGCAACCACAGGAGGACAGAAGGGTGGTACCTTACTGTGGGGTGAGATGCCAGTGTTCTGTGCTTCTCTTTTAAAAGTTATTTCCAGCTCTATGGAGGTTTAATTGACAAATTAATTTTATAGGTTTATTTATTGTGTTTAATTGCATTAATTGTATATGATTAATTATTATTCATTTATGTTTATTAATTATATATATTTAATTTCTTTAATTGACAAAAAAATTGAATATCTTTAAGGTGTATGATGTATGTTTTGATATACACTGTGAAATGATTACCACAAACAAGCTAAATAACAAATCTATCACCTCACATAGTTACCATGTATGTGCACATGTGTGATGACAACAATTTAAGATCTACTCTCACAGCACATTTCAAGTATACAGTAGGATACTGTTAACTGTAGTCACCATTCTATACATGAGATTCCAGGAACTTATTCACCCTGCATGACTGAAACTTTATACCTTTTAACCAACATTGTCCCTATGTCACCCACTCATCCCCTGGCAACTACTATTCTAATTTCTGCTCCTGTGAGTTTGATTTCTTTAGATTTCACATATAAGTGATCTCATGCAGTACTTGCCTTTCTGGGTGCAAAAGCTTCTTAGCTAAATCAGATTTCTCTAAGTTTCTGAACAAAACTTCTCTCATTCCTATACTACATTTATTATTCTTCTCTATGGGTATAAAGAAGACTTTCTATTGTGCCTGAGGGCACTAATGTCATAAAATGATATATCAACACATGTAAATGGTTATCATTTACAAAACACTTTCACAAAAACTCTGTGGTTAAGTAGGGTACAGATTATATTATCACTATTTTACAAATGAGAAAACTAAAGCTCAGAGCCTATTAGCCTAAAATCTCATTCAGCCAGGACTGGAATCCAGATCCTTTGATTTCAAATTCCCAGCTCGTTACAATGTGCCAGACTGTCCACCTTGCTGAGCAAGACCTTTCATAATATTGGACCTCTCAGTTATGTCCAACACCAGCTACTAGGATGTTCATGGCATAGACTGATGGCAAAAGGGCCTAAGACAGCTTATATGTCAGCTGGGACAGCATCATGCATTTAAAACCTCTCTCCCTAAACACAGGTGCTGCAGTGTGAGAATTAACAATTTGCATCTTTGGAGCTCACCTACATTCAAAGACAGGTGTCCTCCTTTGCTGTATCCTAGGCTTTGGAGAGGACTTGACCTCCATTTTTATCTCCTGAGGGGGAATCTTAAGATAGCACATTACAGTAGATCTATTCTTGTATGGGCTAGATCTACTCTAGTCACAGGCTAACATAGGTAACAACTCACACAATAGTAATTATTGTTCTAAATATTGCTATAAGCAATATAAAAATTATTGTTAGGCATGCAGTGAGCACTCAATAAAACTTAGCAATGTTTACTGAGTGCTTACCATGTGCCAAGCATGTGTAAGTGCATGGTAAGTTGCTTCCTTCATGTCCAACCCTAGGGACTGCTGCCCACCAGGCTTCTCTGTCCATGGGATTCTCCAGGCAAGAATACTGAAGTGGGTTGCTATGCCCTCCTCCGGGAGATCTTCCCAACTCAGGAATTGAAACTGTGTCTCTTACATTTACCTGCATTGGCAGGTGAGTTCTTTAACAGCAGCACCACCTGAGAAGCCCGTGCCAACCACAGAGAAAAACATTTTACATGCAACATCTCAACAATCATGAGATATTGCAATTATCCTCATTTTATAGATGAGATACTAAGTCTGTAGGAGACTAGATAACTTTGTCGAGGTCACTGAGCCAGTAAACAGTAGAGTCAAAATTCAAAATTCTCCCCTCCTGTTTCACTCCAGGCCATGAGACACTATTATGGCATTTGTGGCATATGACTCTTTAGATCACGAATTTATGATAGAGTAATCCTCCTTTAAGACACCTCAAAAGGCACAGAGTGCAGTAACCCTACCCAGTGCTGCTCTGCTTTCTACAAACTGTATCTCTTTTCCACAAGCTGCATCCCTCACTCCTGCTAGAAGTTTTCAATTTCAGTTTGCCTTCCATTCCACAGGCCCAGGGAAATCATTGAAGTTAATCCATTCCTCAGGCCCATCCCACTGAGCCTTTGTTGGCTACAGCATTTCAGAGGGCTTCTCTGTGATGTACATGCTAGCTCACAGATTCCATATGCAGAATGGAGATACTGAGATTGATCCTTCTTAGGACACAAACTTAGGCCAGACCACATACTTCTATGCTTACCACCTTGGCTGGGTCTAAGATGCCACAGATTCCCACAACATACTTTAGGCACTCAAGGTCCAGGGACGCTTAGAGTACAGAAGCTAAACATAAGGTCTTGTAAGAGCTTATGCATAGACTCAGTTCAGTTTAGTTGCTCAGTCACGTCCGACTCTTTTGGACCCCATGGACTCCAGAATGCCAGGCTTCCCTCTCCATCACAAACTCCTGGAGCTTACTCAAACTCATGTCCATCAAGCCAGTGATGCCATCCAACCATCTTATCCTCTGTAATTCCCTTCTCCTCCTGCCTTCAATCTTCCCCAGCATCAGGGACTTTTCCAGTGAGTCAGTTCTTTGCATCAGGTAGCCAAAGTATTGGCATTTCAGCTTCAACATCAGTCCTTCCAATGAATATTCAGGACTGATTTCCTTTAGGATTGATTGGTTTGATCTCCCTGCATTCCAAGGGGCTCTCAAGAGTCTTCTCCAACACCACAGTTCAAAAGCATCCATTCTTCGGTGCTCAGCCTTCATTGTGGTCCAATTCTCCCATCCATACATGACCACTGGAAAAACCATAGGTTTGATTAGATGGATCTTTGTCAGAAAAGTAATGTCTTTGCTTTTTAATATGCTGTCTAGGTTGGTCATAGCTGTCCTTCCAAGGAGCAAGCATCTTTTAATTTCATGGCTCTAGTTACCATCTGCAGTGATTTTGGAGCCCAAGAAAATAAAGTCTGTCACTGTTTCCATTGTTTCCCCATCTATTGGCCATGAAGTGATGGGACTGTATGCCATGATCTTTGTTTTTTGACTGTTGAGTTTTAAACCAGCTTTTTCACTCTCCTCTTTTACTTTCATCAAGAGGCTCTTTAGTTCCACTTCTCTCTCTGCTGTAAAGGTGATGTTGTCTGCGTATCTGAGGTTATTGATATTTCTCCCAGCAATCTTGATTCCAGCTTGCGCTTCATCCAGCCCAGCATTTCTCATGATGTACTCTGCACGTAAGTTAAATAAGCATGGTGACAATAACAGCCACTTCAGTATTCTTGCCTTGAGAACCCCATGAATAGTATGAAAAGGAAAAAAGATATGACATTGAAAGTTGGACTCTCCAGGCCAGTAGGTGCCCAATATGCTACTGGAGAAGAGTGGAGAAATAACTCCAGAAAGATGATGAGACAGAGGCAAAGTGAAAACAACGCCCAGTTGTGGATGTGACTGGTGATGGAAGTAAAATCCTATGCTGTAGAGAGCAATATTGCATAGGAACCTGGAATGTTAGGTCCATGAATCAAGATAAATTAGAAGTGGTCAAACAGGAGATGGTAAGAGTGAACATCAACATTTTCAGAATCAGTGAACTAAAATGGACTGGAATGGGAGAATTTAATTCAGATGACTATTATATCTACTACTGTGGGCAAGAATCCCTTAGAAGAAATATAGCCATCATAGTCAACAAAAGAGTCCAAAATGCAGTACTTAGGTGCAATCTCAAAAATGACAGAATGATCTCTGTTCATTTCCAAGGCAAACCATTCAATATTACAGTAATCCAAGTCTATGTCCCAACCACTAATGCCAAAGAAGCTGAAGTTGAATGGTTCTATGAAGACCTACAAGACCTTCTAGAACTAACACCCCAAAAAGATGTCCTTTTCATCAAAGGGAACTGGAATGCAAAAGTAGGAAGTCAAGAGATACTTGGAGTAATAGGCAAATTTGGCCTTGGAGTACAAAATGAAGCAGAGTAAAGGCTAAGAGAGTTTTGCCAAGAGAACACACTGGTCATAGCAAACACCTTCTTCCAACAACATAAGAGAAGACTCTACACATGGACATCACCAGATGGTCAACACCGAAATCAGATTGATTAAATTCTTTGCAGCCAAAGATGGAGAAGCTCTATATAGTCAGCAAAAACAAGACCAGCAGCTGACTGTGGCTCAGATCATGAACTCCTGCTTGCAAAATTCAGACTTAAATTGAAGAAAGGAGGGAAAATCAGTAGAGCATTCAGGTATGACCTAAGTCAAATCCCTTAAAATTATACAGTGAAAGTGACAAATGGATTCAAGGGATTAAATCTGATAAATAGAGTGCCTGAAGAACTATGGATGGAGGTTTGTGACATTGTATAGAAGGCAGAGATCAAGACCATCCCCAGGAAAAAGGAATGCAAAAAGGCAAAATGGTTGTCTGAGGAGGTCTTATAAATAGCTGAGAAAAGAAAAGAAGCAAAAGGCAAAGGAGAAAAGGAAAGATATACCTATTTGAAAGCCGAGTTCCAAAGAACAACAAAGAGAGATAAGAAAGCCTTCCTCAGTGATGAATGCAAAGAAATAAAGGAAAACAAAGAATGGGAAGGACAAGAGATCTCTTCAAGAAAATTAGAGATACCAAGGGAACATTTCATGCAAAGACGGGCACAATAAAGGATAGAAACTGTATGGACCCAACAAAAGCAGAAGATATTAAGAAGAGGTGGCAAGATTACACAGAAGAACTGTACAAGAAAGATCTTCACGACCAAGATAATCACGATGGTGTGATCACTCACCTAGAGCCAGACATCCTGGAATGTGAAGTCAAATGGGCCTTAGGAAGCATCACCATGAACAAAGCTAGTGGAGGTGATGGAATTCCAGTGGAGCTATTCCAAATCCTAAAAGATGATGCTGTGAAAGTGCTGCACTCAATATGCCAGAAAATTTGGAAAACTCAGCACTGGCCAGAGGACTGGAAAATGTCAGTTTTCATTCCAATCCCAAAGAAAGGCAATGCCAAAGAATGTTCAAACGTCCGCACAATTGCACTCATCTCACACGCTAGTAAAGTAATGCTCAAAATTCTCCAAACCAGGCTTCAACAGTACATGAACTTTCAGATGTTCAAGCTGCATTTAAAAAAAGCAAAGGAACCAGAGATCAAATTTCCAACATTTTTGGATCATAGAAAAAGCAAGAAAATTACAGAAAAACATCTAGTTTTGCTTTATGGATTACACTAAAGCCTTTGACTATGAAAGTGAAAGTGAAGTCGCTCAGTCGTGTCCGACTCTTCGAGACCCCATGGACTGTAGCCCACCAGGCTCCTCCGTCCATGGGATTTTCCAGGCAAGAGTACTGGAGTGGGGTGCCATTGCCTTCTCCAGGGGGTCTTCCCCACCCAGGGACTGAAACCAGGTCTCCCTCATTGCAGGCAGACGCTTTACTGTCTGAGCCACAAGCTCAAGTCTGGATGCATCCTGTGCGTTCTTCTTGCAGGGGGAGGACATTTTCCCCTCCACACTCCTAGATTCAGTGGCTGAGGACCCTGCTAGCTCAACCAGTAAAAGACAGATTAACAAGATAAAAAGGAATTTATTAATATGTGCAGTATACAGTGCACATATATGAGTAACTCAAAGAGATGGTTAGAACTTGGACTTAAAAGCATCTCAACAAAGAACAAAAATTTAACAAGACAAAAGAAAAGTAGTTTAGGCTTTTAGGGCTAGCAAACTGTGGGAAAGCAGTATACAGAGAAAGACTAATGAAAGATAAGGGTTACTTTAATAAAGTTTGTTAGATAGATTCCTTCCAGTGGCTGTTAAGAATCTAAAGTCTTCAGTGACTAAAAGTTTATGCCTTAGAAATAGAAATAAAAGCAAAAAGAAGCTAATGGGACCTAATCAAACTTGTAAGCTTTTGTACATCAAAGGGAACCATAAACAAAATTTTAAGAAAACCTATGGATTTAGAGAAAATATTTGCAAACAATGAGATTGACAAAGGCTTAATTTCCAAAATATACAAAGAGCTCATACAACTCAATAGCAAATAACCAAACAACCCAATCAAAAAATAGGCAGAATATATTTCTCCAAAGAAGACATATGGATGACCAATAGGCATATGAAAAGATGTTCAACATTGCTAATTATTCAGTTCAGTCGCTCAGTTGTGTCTGACTCTTTGCGACCCCATGAATCGCAGCACGCCAGGCCTCCCTGTCCATCACCAACTCCCGGAGTTCACTCAGACTCATGTCCATTGAGTCAGTGATGCCATCCAGCCATCTCATCCTCTGTCGTCCCCTTCTCCTCTTGCCCCCAATCCCTCCCAGCATCAGAGTCTTTTCCAATGAGTTAACTCTTTGCATGAGGTGGCCAAAGTACTGGAGTTTCAGCTTCAGCATCATTCCCTCCAAAGAAATCCCAGGGCTGATCTCCTTCAGAATGGACTGGTTGGATCTCCTTGCAGTCCAAGGGACTCTCAAGAGTCTTCTCCAATACCACAGTTCAAAAGTATCAATTCTTCGGCTGCTAATTATTAGAGAAATGCAAATCAAAATTATTAATACAATGAGGTAGGTATCACTTCACACTGGTCAGAATGGCCATCATCAAAAAGCCTACAAATAATAAATGCTGGAGAGAGTATGGAGAAAAGGGAACACTCCTACACTGTTGGTAGAAATGTAAATTGGTACAGCCACTATCAAAAATAGTACAGAGGTTCTTTAAAGACTGAAAATAGAATTACCACATGATTCACCAATCCCACTGCCAAGCATATAGTCAGAGAAAACTCTTGTTCTAAAAGATATATGCACCCCAATATTTACTGAAGCACTATTCACAATATCCAGGATATGAAAGCAACCTGTGTCTATCAACAGATAAATGGATAAAGATGTGGTACGTATGTGTATATATATATATATATATATATTTTTAATATATATATACACAAGAGAATACTACTGAACCATCCTCAGGATGAACATGATCTGAACTGAGTACCATAGTGAAAAGCAAGATTCATCCCTGTGTCACCAAAGGCATGTATAGCTACATGGGCTGGGCACTGCACAGTTCCAGAAGATGCCGTTCACATAGTTTACGATGAATTGTACTCACTGGAGTTGTACTATGCAGCAGCCCTATATGTCTCAGCCATCTATCTCTTGTCTGGTAGAGAGAATCTTGGGAAGAAGAGAGAAGAAAATTAGTGGCTTCCCTCGTAGCTCAGTTGGTAAAGAATCTGGCTGCAATGCAGGAGACCTGGGTTCGATTCCTGGGTCGGGAAGATCCCCCGGAGACGGAAATGGCAACACACTCCAGTATTTTTGCCTGGAGAATCCCATGAACAGAGGAACCTGGCAGGCTACAGTCCATGGGGTCACAAAAGTCGGACACGACTGAAAGACTAGAGAGAGATGGGTCAGAAAACATTACTCATTCTCAGCTAAATGGGATAGCAATTCCAGATGGCACGATGGCCTCCAAAATTAAAATAGAGCTTCAGAACTAAAAAATCTTATAACAAAAATTTATATTACATTTCTGGTTTTGTTGTCAGGACCCTATTGGACTACTTGAAAACTCTAGAGAAACTATATAGTACAGTGGAATGTGCTTGGAATTTCTCATGAGAAGATCCAGATTTGAGTCGTAAGTCCTGAATCAGGTTTCCAGTGGCAAATTGGAGATGACAGTAATTATTCCTGCCCCCAAGAGTTGTGAAGTTTAACAAAGTGATGCAATGAACATACATGCATGGTAAAGGGTAGAGCACAATACAAATGCTGCTCAATCTGACAAACAGCTGGTGTCACTTGATAGTGTACTAAAGATTTGATTTTTTTCAAAATGTCAGAGACATATGTCTTCTAAAAGATATCTATTTTAACACTTGTGGAAATCCTCTCATCCATGTAATTTTAATTACTGTTGTCCATATTTTATATTATTTTATGCTTATAGGTTATAAATCTTCTCTTATAAACAAAAATCTGATGGCTGGGATGTTAAGGAAAATGGCACTTTATAGAAGCCTTTTCAAAGTTTACCCCAAAGAAATACAATTCTGCCTTTATCCAAAGAGTATTTTTTCCCTAATGATAAAAGCAACATGTAACCATTTTGAAAGTTTTTTTAAAAGATAATAACTGTCATAATGCCACCATCCTAAAATAACCGTTGTTAGCATATTTCACCCATTCTTTTCTCTGTTGGAAGTGTGAAAGTGAAACTGTTAGTCGTTCAGTTCTGTCTGACTCTTTTCGACCCCATGGACTGTAGCCCAACAGGCTCCTGTGTCCATGGAATTCTCCGGGCAAGAATACTGGAGTGGGTTGCCACTCCCTTCTCCAGGGGATCTTCCTGACCCAGGGATCAAACCTGGGTCTTCTGCATTGCAGGCAGATTCTCTACCATCTGAGCCACCAGAGAAGCCCTTTCTCTGTTATACACTATATTTTATAGTGTTGAGATTATACCATATACCCAGCTCTAGATTTTTTGCTATATTACACAGCAAAGTCATTAAAAACCTTAGAAATATTTTAATGGTTATATAATATTCCTGCAAAGGAATGTTTCATAATTTATAAACTATTATCTCACCAGCTATTTCAATGTTTCCTTTGTATTCACTTTTTTTAGCTTCTAAATTCCTAGAAGTAGAATTATGAAATTGAAGTATCAAATTTCAATTTTGAAATTTCAGTTTGCTGCCAGAAAGGACCTGATTTCAGTTTGCTACCAGAAAAAATTTTTTATCAATTTTCATATCTTTTAGCAATATGAGAATGCATTTCTTGGAAAACCCTAACCTGAATTGGGTATGCTAATTTTTAACAAGTTTACTGTTTTAATTTGCATATATTTGCTATCTGGTTTTATTAGTCATTAGTATCTCATTGTCTAAGCTCTGCTCATTTATGTTTATCATACCAGTATTTTCAATTGATTTGTATGAATTATTTACATAGAAAGGTTATAAATAATTTCTCTCTCATATTTAGATAGAAAGCTTCCTAGCCTATTAGTTTTTCCATTAATATTGTGCGCTTTTTTTTACATTAAGAAGTTTTATGTAATTGAAACTATTGGCATTTTCCATGCAATTTCTTCTATTACTTTCTTTTTTCCTTTTTAAAATTACTTTTAAGTTTAGGAAAAAGCTATTTTTTTTATCTCAAGCTCTGACATTTATATTCATCTGTATGTTTCAATTTCATTTTTCAATAATCACCTAAAATTCACCCTGGCTCACTGCACCTCTCAGAAGCTGTCCAGTCCTTCAATTGTATTGGTCCTTTAGATATCCTTAATTAGTAAACTATCATCTCCACATCCCTTATACCTACTCACTAAGGCTGTTCAGGGATGTGCTGAAGCTGACTCTCATCAGATGACCAGAGCCAGTTTGTGCATCTCCCAACTCCAGATTCAGTGACATCACATTGATACCTTGAAATTGGCCATTGTGAGAATATTTATATCTTGTGCATACTTGCTAAGTCCCTTCAGTCGTATTTGACTCCTTGCGACCCAATGGACTGTAGCTCACCAGGCTTCTCTGTCCATGGGATTCTCTAAGCAAGAATATTGGAGTGGGCTGCTGCGCCATCCTCCAGGAGATCTTCCTGACCCGGGGATCGAATCCACGTCTTTTACATCTCCGGCATTGGCATGGGGTTCTTTACCACTAGCACCATCTGGGAAGCCCAATTACATCGCAGAAATCAGCAAACTCTACAAATCTGGACCTTTGTTTTCAGAGAGCCAGTTTACCAGCACACCGCAGACTAGATCTTCTCTAAAAGGTCCCTCCAGGCCTGGGACTCTTTGTTGTGACTAACTACAATACAACAACTAGATTAAAAATCTAAAATGAATGAGACCATTATCTGGACACTAGTTTTACTGCATCAACACCCAAATAAATTGTAATTTGAAAATATTTAACCTAAGGAATCTTTTTCTATGGTCCCTTTTTCTCTTTCTCTCCTTTATAGATAGGATTCTTGGAGGTTGCTAAAATAGAAATTATCTGCATTAAATCAGGTGGAAAAGAAAGATACAGTTTTTACCTAGAAGAATGTGACACTTTGGATTGTGAAGGGAGAATAAATAACATTTCTTCGTATCAGTCTCTGTCCCAGGAGGTCTTGGGTTATTAAATATAACCACTTGAACAAATGGTACGTCACCCTCTGGGAGAACTGGTTCTTGTTCTGCTACTCCCAGGACCCAACTGCACAAGGACAATTAGCCAAGTAGCCTGCACCAGATTAAAGCCCTCTCCTGACTCCTCTGGAAAAGCCTAGTTAGGCCTCCATTAGCCTCATCCAGACAGCCTTACTCATCTGAACAGGACTCCAGCCAAAGGCAGTCCTGGGCTGCTTGTCTGTGTGTGGGGATCCAGTCACAGCCATAGGAAGGCCTCTGTTGTGGTGGGCTCTCCACCTTTTCAATTTCAAGTATTCCTTACTCATAACAGCCTTCTGCATTCCCAATTTCTTCAATCAGCTCCCCTTCATCCAGTCTCCTCTAGACTATGGATGTTTGCAAAATTTAGCTGTAAAAGCACAGATTAGCAGAACCAGAAAGGATTTCAGGGATATTTTCCTCCAATGTTCCCTTTACAGGTGGGGCCCAGAGAAAGATGGGCACTTGGCCCAGATGACAAAAATCCCTGGCCAGTGGAGAACTATATCTCAGGAACTGCCAAGTCCCAGTCTGGGGTGTTTTCTACCGAAATTCTACCCTTCCCTCTTTCACTGTCTCCCGTGGAAGTGAGAGAGAGTGGCACCTTTGGGGGAAAGGAAATGGCATCTTTATTACCTATATGCTATAGTGGTAACTAGTTTTAGGGGCTTCTCAGGAGGCACTAGTGGTAAAGAACCCTCCTGCCAATGCAGGAGATATAAGAGATACAGGTTCAATCACTGGGTCAGGAAGATCCCCTGGAGAAGGAAATGGCAACCCACTTCAGTATGCTTGCCTGAAGAATCCCATGGACAGAGCAGTCTGGATGGCTACAATCCATAGGATTGCAAAAAGTAACAAGTTTTGGAGATCATTAAATCCATGAGAATGTTGGGTATCCCTCAGGTGCTCAACTAATGGACAGACATATCACTGAATTTAGTTTGTGATGCAACTATTCTTTATAACTGATTGAGTCATTAAAAAAAAACCTTTCCAATACATCCCTCCCCCACAAAAACTGAATTTCAAAACCACAAAGAAAAGAAAATTTAACCAAGATATTTTAGTGCTTCCTTTTAGAAATAACTCAAGGACAAATAAATATAAAGCCTTATTTCATTCACCTAATGGGATAAGCCTCCCAATAGACCCTTCCATGATGCTAGTAAAAAGAAAACAGAATCCTCCATTTAATTTTTCAATGTGAAAAATAAAGCTTCTAAACAACACAGACCTTCAGAAATCATCTTAGTTTCAAGGTAGCTAACTTAATCTTTAAAAGGACAAAGTATTACTTAATGTGTTTGCAAAGTCTTCCTAGAGCAAAAACCATAAATTATAAGAATAGATATTCATGGGTGGCATTACAAATATTTCAGTGGAAGACCAGTGGCTCTATCCTATTGATTATTTAGTACCTGAGTTATATTTAGATGATTCCCACTGTCTGCATTGGGCAAGCTAGTTCACTTTTATATCACATATGCATGCATGCTTAGTCATTCAGTCATGTCAAACTCTTTGTGACCCTTTGGACAGGGTCAACAGCCTGACCCTGTCAGGCTCTTAAGTCCAAGGGATTCTTCAGGCAAGATTACTGGAGTGGGTTGCCATGCCCTCCACCAGGGGGTCTTCCTGACCCAGGGATCGAACCCGAGTCTCTTGTGTCTGCTGCATTGCAGGCAGATTCTTTACCCACTGAGTCATTGGGGAAATCTGTATCACATATAGAGACACCCAATTATAGGACTAGATGGTAAGTACATCACAAGTCCCAGCAACTGGCGCCCTCCCCTGCAGATGAAAGAAGCGAAACACAGGGAGATCCTGGGGCTACCCAAGGTCACAAAGCTAATTAGCCTCAGAGCCAGAAATAGAACCCACGTGTCCTGACTCTCTGGAATGTATGCTGCTGATCACTTTCAGAGCTTATAAAGCATCGTTTATCACAAATTTCCATGAGTTTCCACTAGACACATGGAAATCATAACAGTACTATTTCTAAAATCTTTGCTCCTTATACATATACACCTTTAACATATACATACATAACATCAGAACACGTATACTTTGCCAATGAAGCTCACCACTGGTCTGTAAAAATGTCAAAACTGTTATAGGGAAGAGGGAAAAGAGCTCAGGTATGACTCAGAAGGGACCAGAGTTCGAAGTTCAGTTCTGTTATTTATAAGATTTGTAAAGTTGGATGAGTTATTTGATTTACTTATGTCTTTGAGCCTCAATTTCCTTGTCTAAAAATGAAACAAATATTGTCTACATTAGTAAAAAGTAATGCAAAGTCCCTAAGATAGTATCTGAATTTGGAGGGGTGGAAAAGAGACTCTCTTTTGACATTTTAAATCTACCATATTTCCAGCCTGTCTAAAATTTTAAATTTATTCATTCATAAAATATTTATTAGTTTCCTTCTATCAAACCCTGCTCCAGATACTGGAGACACCAACAGTGAGCCAGATGAACAATCCCCCTGTGTGGCAAAACCAGAAGGTACTGGTGTCTCTGAAAGGACACACAATGACCCCTAGTTTTTCTTGTTTTAGAAAAACTGCAAACTGGACTCTGCTGCTACTGTGGAAATGACCTGC
This sequence comes from Bos indicus x Bos taurus, assembly GCF_003369695.1. NCBI lineage: Eukaryota > Metazoa > Chordata > Mammalia > Artiodactyla > Bovidae > Bos > Bos indicus x Bos taurus. Next base: position 111,057,707 of record NC_040076.1, read on the forward strand.
TGCCATCACGGTAAAGAAGCATTGCTGGAATGACACAAAATCAGGTGAGCAGAGGCAGCAAGTCCTTCCCCCTTCTGCCAACCTCCATGTTCCCTCTAGCGCCCCCTAATAACAGAGTCTAACAGAGCCAGCTAGCAACACAGAAATGCAGTTTGTATTCCCACGCCCATGTCACAAAGCAAAACCTCAAGGGTGAGTTTGAATCTTAAAGGCAATATTTTAATAACTAAAATGAATAGGTCCTGAGAAAACTAATTATTTGGCTTTCTCTAATCATCAGGCGGCTTCCTGGATGGCTCAGACAGTGAAGGATCTGCTTGCAATGCAGAAGACATAACAGACACGGGTTCAATCCCTGAATCAGAAAGATCCCCTGGAGAAGGAAATGGACACCCACTCCAGTATTCTTGCCTGGAGAATTCCATGGACAGAGGAGCCTGGTGGGCTACAGTCCATAGGGTCACAGAGAATAGGACATCACTGAGCAACTCACACACACACACAATCTCAGGGCAAGATTAATGAGTCTCAGTCTCTTTATGCAAATTTGGGAAGAACAACGCTTTCTAACTACTGCTTGAATTCTATATCTTTAAATGGGAAACACCTGTATGGTTTCTTTTATTTTTATTTCCCAGGAAACATTTCGCTATGAGTTTATTCTTAAGTATTTTAATACTACAATGTTGTCATGATGTGTGGGAGAGGGGAGGAAAGTGAGGATTCAGATAGTAAAAGAGGGCTGTGGGAAAAGAATTGGGAAAGAAATTTAGAAAATGACAGCTGAGAAGGACTTTGGGAGGAGAACCGAAGTCTCTATGGAGGGTTTTTCTTAGTTTTATCAGGAGATATGCAGAGACTAGCCCAAACCATCTCCCTACAAAATCTACAATAAAATTTTGCATCATTTAGAAATGTTTTGTGGACTTGGGTTTTGTTACTATTATTATTAGAATAGGTAAAGTAAACATTTAGATAGGATCAGATCAGTTGCTCAGTCGTGTCTGACTCTTTGCGACTCCATGAATCACAGCACGCCAGGCCTCCCTATCCATCACCAACTCCCGGAGTTCACTCAGACTCACGTCCATCAAGTCAGTGATGCCATCCAGCCATCTCATCCTCTGGCGTCCCCTTCTCCTCCTGCCCCCAATCCCTCCCAGCATCAGAGTCTTTTCCAATGAGTCAACTCTTCGCATGAGGTGGCCAAAGTACTGGAGTTTCAGCTTTAGCATCATTCCTTCCAAAGAAATCCCAGAGCTGATCTCCTTCAGAATGGACTGGTTGGATCTGCTTGCAGTCCAAGGGACTCTCAAGAGTCTTCTCCAACACCACAGTTCAAAAGCATCAATTCTTCAGCGCTCAGCTTTCTTCACAGTCCAACTCTCACATCCATACATGACCACAGGAAAAACCATAGCCTTGACTAGATGAACCTTTGTTGGCAAAGTAATGTCTCTGCTTTTGAATATGCTATCTAGGTTGGTCATAACTTTCCTTCCAAGGAGTAAGCGTCTTTTAATTTCATGGCTAGAGTCACCATCTGTAGTGATTTTGGAGCCCAGAGAAATAAAGCCTGACACTGTTTCCACTGTTTCCCCATCTATTTCCCATGAAGTGGGTGGGACCAGATGCCATGATCTTCGTTTTCTGAATGTTGAGCTTTAAGCCAACTTTTTCACTCTCCACTTTCACTTTCATCAAGAGGCTTTTGAGTTCCTCTTCACTTTCTGCCATAAGGGTGGTGTCATTTGCATATCTGAGGTTATTGATATTTCTCCCAGCAATCTTGATTCCAGCTTGTGTTTCTTCCAGCCCAGCGTTTCTCATGATGTACTCTGCATAGAAGTTAAATAAGCAGGCTGACAATATACAGCCTTGACGAACTCTTTTTCCTATTTGGAACCAGTCTGTTGTTCCATGTCCAGTTCTAACTGTTGCTTCCTGACCTGCATACAAATTTCTCAAGAGACAGATCAGGTGGTCTGGTATTCCCATCTCTTTCAGAATTTCCCACACTTTATTGTGATCCACACAGTCAAAGGCTTTGGCATAGTCAATAAAACAGAAATAGATGTTTTTCTGGAACTCTCTTGCTTTTTCCATGATCCAGCGGATGTTGGCAATTTGATCTCTGGTTCCTCTGCCTTTTCTAAAACCAGCTTGAACACCAGGAAGTTCATGGTTCACATATTGCTGAAGCCTGGCTTGGAGAATTTTGAGCATTACTTTACTAGCGTGTGAGATGAGTGCAATTGTGTGGTAGTTTGAGCATTCTTTGGCATTGCCTTTCTTTGGGATTGGAATGAAAACTGACCTTTTCCAGTCCTGTGGCCACTGCTGAGTTTTCCAAATTTGCTGGCATATTGAGTGCAGCACTTTCACAGCATCATCTTTCAGGATTTGGAAGAGCTCAACTGGAATTCCATCACCTCCACTAGCTTTGTTCGTAGTGATGCTTTCTAAGGCCCACTTAACTTCACATTCCAGGATGTCTAGCTCTAGGTCAGTGATCACACCATTGTGATTATCTGGGTCGTGAAGATCTTTTTTGTTCAGTTCTTCTGTGTATTCTTGCCATCTCTTCTTAATATCTTCTGCTTCTGTTAGGTCCATACCATTTCTGTCCTTTATTGAGCTCATCTTTGCATGAAATGTTCCTTTGGTATCTCTGATTTTCTTGAAGAGATCTCTAGTCTTTCCCATTCTGTTGTTTTCCTCTGTTTCTTTGCATTGATCGCTGAAGAAGGCTTTCTTATCTCTTCTTGCTATTCTTTGGAACTCTGCATTCAGATGTTTATATCTTTCCTTTTCTCCTTTGCTTTTCGCTTCTCTTCTTTTCACAGCTATTTGTAAGGCCTCCTCAGACAGCCATTTTGCTTTTTTGCATTTCTTCTCTATGGGAATGGTCTTGATCCCTGTCTCCTGTACAATGTCATGAACCTCATTCCATAGTTCATCAGGCACTCTATCTATCAGATCTAGGCCCTTAAATCTATTTCTCACTTCCACTGTATAATCATAAGGGGTTTGATTTAGGTCATACCTGCATGGTCTAGTGGTTTTCCCTACTTTCTTCAATTTAAGCCTGAATTTGGCAATAAGGAGTTCATGGTCTGAGCCACAGTCAGCTCCTGGTCTTGTTTTTCCTGACTGTATAGAGCTTCTCTATCTTTGGCTGCAAAGAATATAATCAATCTGATTTCAGTGTTGACCATCTGGTGATGTCCATGTATAGAGTCTTCTCATAGAAGCAAAAAGGACAAAAGAACCCATTATAAGAATTAAATCTTCCTATCTCCCAACTGATAAAAAATAAATATGATGGCAGATGTATCATGTCAGGGCTCATCTCTAGAAAATAAAATTCATCTAATTAGCTCAAAATTCTCCAAGCCAGGATTCAGCAATATGTGAACCGTGAATTTCCAGATATTCAAGCTGGTTTTAGAAAAGGCAGAGGGACCAGAGATCAAATTGCCAACATCCGCTGGGATCATCGAAAAAGCAAGAGAGTTCCAGAAAAACATCTATTTCTGCTTTATTGACTATGCCAAAGCCTTTGACTGTGCAGTTAACAATAAACTGTGGGAAATTCTGAAAGAGATGGGAATACCAGACCACCTGACCTGCCTCTTAAGAAACCTATATGCAGGTCAGGAAGCAACAGTTAGAACTGGACATGGAACAACAGACTGGTTCCAAATAGGAAAAGGAGTACGTCAAGGCTGTATATTGTCACCCTGATTATTTAACTTATATGTGGAGTACATCATGAGAAATGCTGGGCTGGAAGAAGCACAAGCTGGAATCAAGATTTCTGGGAGAAATATCAATAACCTCAGATATGCAGATGACACCACCCTTATGGCAGAAAGTGAAGAGGAACTAAAGAACCTCTTGATGAAAGTGAAAGAGGAAAGTGGAAAAAGTTGGCTTAAAGCTCAACATTTAGAAAACTAAGATCATGGTATCTGATCCCATCACCTCATGGCAAATAGATGGGCAAACAGTGGAAAGAGTGACTGACTTTATTTTCTGGGGCTCCAAAATCACTGCAGATGGTGATTGCAGCCATGAAATTAGAAGACGCTTACTGCTTGGAAGGAAAGTTATGACCAACCTAGACAGCATATTAAAAAGCAGAGACATTACTTTGATGACAAAGGTCCATCTAGTCAAGGCTATGATTTTTCCAGTGGTCATGTATGGATGTGAGAGTTGTACAATAAAGAAAGCAGAGTGCCAAAGAATTGGTGCTTTTGAACTGTGGTATTGGAGAAGACTCTTGAGAGTCCCTTGAACTGAAAGGGGATCCAACCAGTCCATCCTAAAAGAGATCAGTCCTGGGTGTTTATTAGAGGGTCTGATGTTGAAGCTGAAACTCCAATTCTTTGGCCACTTGATGCAAAGAGTTGACTCAATGGAAAAGACCCTGATACTGGGAGGAATTGGGGGCAGGAGGAGAAGGGGACGACAGAGGATGAGATGGCTAGATGGCATCACCAACTCAATGTACATGAGTTTGGGTGAACTCTGGGAGTTGGTGATGGACATGGAGGTCTGACGTGTTGCAATTCATGGGGTCGCAAAGAGTTGGACACGACTGAGCGACTGAATTGAACTGAACTGAACTGAATTAGCACAAACGAGAATCATTTAGATATTATATACTGTACCAGAACCATCACGAAGCTGAACAAAACAAACCTGGTCTGAGTGTCCAGGACCATCCCCCAAAACCTTAATGCAGAATTAGGCCTCCAACAGAGCAGGTGCTTCTTACACAGTCAGGAAGTTACTGACTTCATCATGCCCCATATTTGCCACAGTTTGCACCAAAGCAGGAGTTTAGAATGGCATCTCTGCTACATTTGCTGAAACAAAACCAAACGTATTCTCTCCTATGCTCACTAGCAGAGTGGCCAAGAGCAGCCTCCAAAACACTGCAGTCCACTTTGCCTTCTAAATATTAAAGCTCAAACAGAACTGCAGCTGCAAGAAAATCTATGCAGTGTAGCCTTGAGCCTTCTTGCTTTTGAAAGGGATTGGAATGGGCTTTGATTAAGCTTCTCCACAGGATCTGCCATGTAGAATTCCTGTACAAGAGCAAAACATGAAAGTCTCTAGAAATAAAAATCATATGGTACTAGCAAAACTCCAGAAAAATAAGGTAAAGGGACAAAAATCAGAATCCAGAAAGACACACATTGACATACGAACATTTCATAAAATGTAAAAAAGGCATTTCAAAGCAATGCAAGAACTATAAGATATTCAATTAAATAAATGTTGAAACAATTGGTTAACCATTTATACAACTACCTCAACCATTTATAAAACTACCTCTTTCACACACTGCACAGAAATGCCAGATAGATTAAAGAGCTAAATCTTATAAAGCAAAACTGTAAAAGTAGATTAATAAATTATAAGACAATATCTATATTTTCTTAGAGTGAAAAAGCCTTCTTAAGAAAGCTACAAACTCAAAAATCATAAAAGAAAAAAGCCTGATATATTTGACTCATAACATTTAAAACTTCTATATTCCAAACCCATTTTATTAAATTGAGATGAGCAATATCCTGGGAGAAAATAGTTGCACCATACACAAGAATAATAACCAGAATACGCAGAAGTACACAAATCAAAGACGCTAAACAAGTGAAGGGAAATTTTACAAAGGATATATGGAGGCAATTATCATAGGAAACAGAGTCAGTAAATATATTAAAAGATATTCAATTTCACTAGTAAGCAGGGAAATACAAATTTTTAAAGTGATATACCATTTCCATTCACTAAGCTGACAATAATTTATAAGATTGAAAAGATCTATATCAAGGATGTCTGCTCTTAAAACTTATTGAACACTGTACTGCAGGGCTTAGCCAGAGTGAAACAGCCTAGAATAATAATAATAGTAATAACAGAAGATTGGAAATGAAGAAATAAAACTGTTTATAAAGAAAGTCCAAAGAACTTACAAAAATTCTAATTAAGTTCTAAATGGATTTAGCAAAGCTGTAAAATACAAAGTCAGAACACAAAAGTCAATTGTGTTTTTATAAATTAGCAATGAAAAATCAAAATTTTAACTACAGTTATCATTTCTAATACCATCCAAAATCACAAATACTTAGGGATAAATATAGCAAAACATGTGCACAATTTGCATGCTAAAAGCCATTAAACAGTGATGAAACAAATCACAGAAGACCTTAGTAAATGAATAGATGCACTGTGTTCACAGATGGGAAATTCAATGCGTTAAATATATTGATTCTGCCCAATATGATCTATCAATTTAATACAGTTTCAACACAAATTCCAACTTTTTACAGAAACTGAGCAGCTATTAAATTTATATAGAAAAGAAAGGATAGAATATACACACTAATTTTGGAGAAACAAAGTTGGAGAATTCACGCTACCTGATTTCAAGACGTTCTATAAAACAATAATCAAGAGAATGTGGTATTGGCACAAGAAAAGACATAGCTTAACAGAACAGGATTTAAAAGTCTAGAAATAAACTTATACATGTACAGTCAGTTGGTTTTTTACAAAGGAGCAAAGTAATACAATGAAGAAAAGATAATCTTTTTAATAAATGGTACTAGAATTATTGGTTCTCCACTTGCAAAAATAAGAACTGCAAACCTTACCATTCACTGCAAACAAAAAGTAACACAAACAGATCATACATCTAAATGTGAAACCTAAAACTAAAGAACTTCTAGAAGAAAATGTAGAAAAAAATTACCTTCTTAGATATTACACAAAAAGTACAAGCTATTAAAAAAAAAACAATAAACTGGACTTCATTAAAACTAAACTATTGCTCTTTGAAAGCCACTACTAAGAAGATGAAACGACAACCCACAGATTGGAAGAAAATATTGACAAAATACATAAGTGATAAAAGACTTGTAGACAAAATATATAAGAATTTCTTTCAGTTCAAAGTGAGAAACAACTTTTTAAGTAGACACTTCACCAAAGAAGAGATACCAACGGCAGATAAGTACATAAAAACATATTCAATATCATTTAGAATTAGAGAAATATAAATTTTAAAAAGTGAAACCCCACTACACACCTACTAGAAAAGCTAAGATTTAAAAAGAGAGAGAGAATAAATAAAAAGAGAGAGAATCTGCTAATAACAAATGCCATATCAGGTGTGGAGTAATTAGAACTCTCATACATTGCTGGTGGTAAGGCTAAATGGTATAGCCACTTTGGAAAACATTTGAATATTTCTTTCAAAGTTAACCATATACTTATAGTACCCTGCAATCTACCCCCTAGGTATTTACTTAAGAAAAATGAAAATGTATGTCCACAGAAAGAACTATACATAAATGTTTATAGTAAGTTTGTTCATAATTGCCCAAAAAACTAGAAGCAACCTAAATGTCTATGAGCTGGTAAATAAACAAATTATTACATATTCATAATTCAAGACTGAATTAGTACTAATACAAAACATGAATGAATCTCAAAAGCACTATATTAAGTCAAAGAAGCCAGGTTGTTAAAATTACATACTGTAATTTATATCACATTCTAGGAAAGGCAAAACAATAGCTGCAAGAGCCTGAGAGTTGGGGGAAGAGACTGACTAAAAAGAGGCTTGAAAGAACTGTTTGGGGTGATGGAAACGTTCTACATCTTGATTGTGCTCTTGGTTACATGGCTGTATGACTTTAGCAAAGCTCATCCACAGTAGACCTGAAAATGTGTGAGTTTTACTGTGTATAAGTTAGATCTATAAACTTGACCCTTAAAAGTTTGTATATACAGTATAACCTTTTTAACTTTATACTTTGATAAGAATTTTTTTGAACTATATCATTGTGTTCTTTTTTGAATTTCTCCCAGTTTAGCTAGAGGCTAAGGATTATCTGAGCAGAAATACAAAATGAAAGGAGTCAGTGTTAGGTAGAGGACTTATAAATAAGATGTTTTAGTCTATATCAGACAGAAAGGGAAAAAGGAAGGAGGGAGGAGAGTAAGGGGAGAAGGATAAATGGAAGAAGGGATGGATCAGAGGAACAGGGAGAAGAGAAAGAGATTCCTGAAAGCTAAGATTTATTGAGAATGAATTCCATTATCCTAAAGATTCCCTTAAGCTTCCCAGGTGGTGCAGAAGTGAACAATCCACCTGCCAATGCAGGAGACACAAGAGACTCAGGTTCCATCCCTCAGTCGGGAAGATCCTCTGAAGTGGGAAATGGCAACCCACGCCGGTATTCTTGCCTGGAAAATTCTATGGACAGAAGAGCCTGATGGGCTACAGTCCATGGGGTCGCAGAGTTGGACATGACTGAGCACACACACAGCACGTATAGATTCCCTTATGAACCACTGAGCAATTTTCAAAATTCAAAGGCAAAAAAAGTTCAGGAGTTAATACTCACCTAAAGAGGAAGTAGAAATGTGTCTGAGAGAAGAGCGGGAGGAGGAGAGAAGAAAAGGGCCTGATATTAGATGCTCTCAGGTCAACAGCATCGAGGACAGGGGTCAGAGGAACCCCCAGGGAGATCTTGTTCCCTTGACAGATTCAGGAGCCCTGAGAGGGTCTCAGAGGAGCCCACATTCAGTAGAGCACAGCATCCAGAAGAGCCCAGGGAAGATGGCTGAAAGCAGCCAGTCTGTGACCAGCAAACTAAAATGATGCAGAGGGGGCGGTAGGGAGTTCCTGAACCCCCAGAAAGTGTTCTGTGAAGGCGCAAAACCCCTAACTAATGAGCATCAGCACTGGGATGTTTGAGGCAAATGCAATGAAAAGTGGACTTTAACTTTGTACCTTATACTTCTGTATTGTTTGAATATTTTATTACAGTGAATATTTGTGTGTTATTACTTGAATAATTAAAACTAAATTTTAAAAGTCAATAAATAAAGAAAACACAAATGATGAAATTAAAATCATACAAAGTCCTGGCTTCCAGAAATAATGATTATTTTTATTTTGATGTGTGGAGTTCCAATATCATTTACAAATATACTTTTATATAAAACTACAATTATACTATAATATTGTTTTCTAATCTATTTTTTCTTAACTGCATGATGTCATTTTTCAGTACCAAGGTTTAATAAAATCTTAAATACTCTGTACTTTCTTCATATAAGGTACATCAATAAAGCAATCTTCCATTAAATAGCCCCCAAAATTAAATACTTCTATAGTATTTCACTGTATTTCCATAAATAATTTATGTAACTAAACTTCATATTGTTGTAACTTAACAATGTGCAAGGGAGTTTGGTTACAGCAAATAAAAGCAATGCTGAAGATAAACCCCTTCATATATCCATAACTATTTCCTAGGGATATATTTCAATAACTGGAATTATTGGGTTGAAACTAGGAAAACTCTTAGACTTTTTAATACTGTCAAGTTTCTTTCCAGAAAATTTGAACCAGTTTTCACCTATTCATGTATGAAAAAGCCCATTTCTTCATTTTATACTAGAATTAACATTTTAATCTTCACAATGGGATTCAAGAGAATAATTTCTCATTGATGTTTCAGCTTTCATTTATTTATTAATAAAGTTAAGCATCTTCAGTCCAGTTCAGTTCAGTAGCTCAGTTGTGTCCAACTCTTTGTGACCCCATGAATTGCAGCACGCCAGGCCTCCCTGTCCATCACCAACTCCCGGATCCCACCCAGACTCATGTCCATTGAGTCGGTGAAGCCATCCAACCACTTCCTCCTCTGTCGTCCCCTTCTCCTCCTGCCCTCTATCCCTCCCAGCATCAGGGTCTTTTCAAATGAGTCAGCTCTTTGCATTAGGTAGCCAAAATATTGGAGTTTCAGCTTCAACATCAGACCCTCTAATGAACACCCAGGACTGATCTCCTTTAGGATGGACTGGTTGGATCTCTTTGCAATCCAAGGGACTCTCAAGAGTCTTCTCCAACACCACAGTTCAAAAGCATCAATTCTTTGGCGCTCTGCTTTCTTTATTGTCCAACTCTCACATCCATATATGACCACTGGAAAAACCATAGCCTTGACTAGACAGACCTTTGTCATCAAAGTAATGTCTCTGCTTTTTAATATGCTGTCTAGGTTGGTCATAACTTTCCTTCCAAGGAGTAAGCATCTTCTAACTTCATAGCTGCAATCACCATCTGCAGTGATTTTGGAACCCCAAAATATAAAGTCCACTGTTTCCCCATTTATTTGCCATGAGGTGATGGGACCAGATGCCATGATCTTAGTTTTCTGAATGTTAAGCTTTAAACCAACTTTTCCACTCTCCTCTTTCACTTTCATCAAGAGGCTCTTTAGTTCCTCTTCACTTTCTGCCATAAGGGTGGTGTCATCTGCATATCTGAGGTTATTGATATTTCTCCCAGAAATCTTGATTCCAGCTTGTGCTTCTTCCAGTCCAGCGTTTCTCATGATGTACCCTGCATATAAGTTAAGTAATCAGGGTGACAATATACAGCCTTGACGTACTCCTTTTCCTATTTGGAACCAGTCTGTGTTCCATGTGCAGATCTAAATGTTGCTTCCTGACCTGCATACAGGTTTTTCAAGAGGCACATGGTTTTCTGATATTTACTAGTTCTCTATATTTCTTTTCAGGTGAATTTCCCTTCCATACCCTCTTCTCATTTCACTTTTGGAGTTGGAAGGATTTATCTTTCAGGTGTACACAGAAGAGTTATATAATGAACAATGTAAAACTCTGGTTTTATGTATATTATCATATGTGAAATAGATCACCAGTCCAGGTTCCATGCATGAGACAGGATGCTCAGGGCTGGTGCACTGGGATGACCCTGAGGGATGAGATGGGGAGGGAGGTGGGAGGGGAGGGTCAGGTTGGGGAATACATGTACATCCATGTCTGATTCATGTGAATATATGGCAGAAAACATCACAATATTTTAAAGTAATTAGCCTCCAATTAAAAAAAAACAAACAAACTCTGGTTTTGAGGAAAGTAAATGTTTCTTGTGTCAACCCGGTACAAAACATATTATTAACATTCAGTTCAGTTCAGTTGCTCAGTCATGTCAGACTCTTTGTGACCCTATGGAATGTAGTCCATCAGTCTCCTCTGTCCATGGAATTTCCCATGAAAGAATACTGGAGTGGGTTGCCATTTCCTTCTCCAGAGGATCTCCCAGACCCAGGGATCTAACTTGCTTCTCCTGCATTGGCAGGTAGATTCTTTACCAACTGAACCACCAGGGAAGCTCCTTAACACTGCTAGATACACACTCTTGGGACAGCATTATAACAGGTGAGGAAATTTAGACAGAAAGGATGTAAGTCTCAGGGGTGCTAAGTGACATGACCAAGGTATTTTTAATGTCCTTAAACTATCTATTTTACTAGCCAAACTTTTGGCATTCTTCAAATGACTGTGAGCATCCACTGTTTCCCTGGCTAGAATGCAGATCCCCAATGTGAGGGCCATGTCTTCACTCTCTCACAGCCTCTCCTCCTGTCTTCATTTTCCTTCCCCTCATTGGCAAACAGACTTCACTGCTGGGGCCACAGCAAGAAATGAGCAAGTGATTTTCCAAACCAACCACTGGAATCCTAACTCTTGTCAATAACTTCCCCAAAGGGCCTTATTAGCTACCTAATCCAACCCTAGACTTTATATCCCTCTCTGCCAAGGAAATGCCATTGCCATGAATGGACAAACAGAGGCACAGTACTTCTTTTTCACTAGCCCTTGTACTTCCTCTGTGAGCCCCAATAAGCCTGCTTGTTGGAACATTTTTACATCAGAAATCCTAAGGCATCCTGAAGGATCAGCTATGCTCACCACTTTCCTCTGTATCTTGGTTACACTGACCCAAAACATTAGTCTCCAGTTCAGCAGGCATCTGATATGGTACAATGATAGGAACAGTGACATTACTAAGGGATCAGGCTTCTAAATCTGAGAAATACACCATGGCCCCATATTAGCCTGCTTTAAAAATGCAACATTAATGTGTTAAGGTCAAAGCTATGTATCCATTACTGGCCTTTTAATTACAAGAGGTTGTGGTTTGAAAACAAATTGATCTAACTTGTTCTTGTGGATATTTCACCACTCTTGAAATAGAAAATAAAGAATGCAAAAAAATCATGAAGATATGCACTATTTTTATGTTTTCCACTCTTTAAGGCTTAGAAACTTTTTCAGTTTGTGTTGTGATGAGTAGTGTCAAAACACAGGCAGGAAAAAGGGCTGACATTTTACGTAACCACCATTACAGTTCACGGTAAGCCATCCATAAATGATTCATCCTGCATTCTCTTGACTGCTGCAAAATTACGGAATGTTTACCCATTAGTCCAGGAGAGCAGGCAACTACAGAAACTAAAAAGAACAAAATACTGATATGGAACAATAGCTCCTCCTATATATACATTTTTATTGATAAACCATGAAAGTTATTTGATTGAGCCCCTTATCATGAGCCAGAGTTAGGTAGGAACTCTCTTCCCTCCTGTATTGAGGAAGCTCAACTAGTCTAATCATCTCCCCTGCTTACTCTACCTGAAGAGAAGTCGAGTGACACAGTTGAACTCAGATGCTGTATCTGTCATTGTCTTTGGGTATGAGATGCTCATAGGATGTGGGAGTTTTCCCTTGCTTTCCCACAATCCAAGCTTTACCTGGCAAGTTTCTCACTGTGGGGAGGCCTGTCCCAATCCCAATTGCTTGTGACTAGAAGGGTAAGTTGACTTAATTCTTGGGATCAGACTTAGGAAACCCACTTGACTCTCATAGTAAGTTACATCCTCAACTTGGTGTTTATCCTAATAAGTAAATTTTGGTCTCAAATTTGCTATTGTTTGACATATTTTAATTTGTTCTAAACCCAAAAGGAAGAGGAGAGTTTTTTGGCGCCTTTCCAATGCAACATATCATAATGTGGGAATTGAAAACTGAGAGGCCACAACACTCATGCCGGTAAGCTTTTGGTAGGGCCAGGACATGTGGTGGTGAGCCTTGAACTTCAGTGAGTAGGCATGGCACTTTGAACTTAGTGGTTTGTAGAGGTTTATATTAAACCAGTGTATCTGCCACTGGGCCACTGGATGGAAAACCCCAAGTCAGCAAATTGTTATATTGACCTTGATGGGTGACTATGGCTTGCGGTTGTTTATCCATAGGCTAAAGACTGTTTCTCCAGAGGCAAGTGATCTCAGATTCCGTTATGATGTTTTACGTACCTGGTAGTATGGCATTTATACAGAGCAGGGCCATGTTTGAGGAACGTCCAATATAACCACGTGCTAAGTTGCTTCAGTCATGTCCAACTATTTGCGATCCCATGGACTGTAGCCCATCAGGCTCCTCTGTCCATGGGAGTCTCCAGGCAAGAATACTGGAGTGGGTTGCCATTTCCTCTTCCAGGGGATCTTCCCAACCCAGGGACTGAACTCGCATCTCTTCTGTCTCCTGCATTGGCAGGCAGGTTCTTTACCACTAGCACCACCCACAATCGTGGACTAAAATACAAACTGATATCAGTGCCACTTAGAAACTTTAAAAATGAACAAAAACTTATTAAGCGCAGTTCCTTCTGTATTTTGATTGTGGTGGTGGTGGTTTAGTCACTAAGTCGTATGTGACTCTTACAACCTGTTGGATTATAGCCCGCCAGGCTCCTCTGTCCATGGTGTTTCTCAGGCAAGAATACCAGAATGGGTTGCCATTTCCTTCTCCAGGGTATCTTCCTGACCCAGGAATTGAACCCAGGTTTCCTGCACTGCATTCCTCCTCAGTCTTTACCAACTGAGCTACCAAGGAAGCCCATAGTTTGACCTCACTTACCTAAACACCAGCCTCCCAGTATAGCAGCCACCTGGTATTGATTGGTGGACATTCAGAGTGCATTTATCAAGCACCTATTAGGTGTCAGGCTCTCTCCCAGGCACAAGAAATATGAAGGTGAACACACAGAGCTCCTTGAGCCTATGATGCTCCCTTTCAAAGGCCATCACAAAACAGGATAATAAGTGGTACAATCAAATTAGGCATAAAGTGCTACAAAGCATTGAGAAGATGCCTAATGCGAACTTAGTGGAGAAAGGCTGCTCAGAAAGCTTTCATGGAGAAACAATATATTACCTGAGTCTCCAAAGATTGGAGGAAGAGAGTTGGCAACAGAGGAATGGAGAAGGAAGGAACATTCAGGAAGAAGAAGCCTGAAAGAAGCCTCTTTTCTCAGAGGAGATGAATTCAGGGAATTGTAAATAATCTAACCAGAGGAAAAGGAGACCACAAAGGGTCAGGAAGAAAGAGTGTACAGAGAGAAAGGTAAATGAGAAACAGGAACATCATGGTGAAAGATTTTAGCCAGGAAGTGACAAAATTAGACATACATCTTAGAGAGAGGACTCCTGCTAAAGAGAGAAGCAGGGTAAAGGGACAGAGTACTGGGGCAAAGGTGTCTGATAGATTGGGTGAATAAAGAAGAAAGAACTGATCTGAGAACCCTACTAAGGATGGAGTTGACAGGAGTTAGTGGATAATTGTGCTGTATATGGGGCTTGGAACAAGGATGGAGGTTTACAGCTGAAGGAAAAGGAAATTTGTATAATGATTCCCATGTTACCGAACTCGGAAACTATGTGACTCCAAAGTGCCACTGACTAGAGTTTTAAATGCTTGGTCCATGGAGCTGGGACTACATAGACATGGGGGTAAACTAGCTAATAATTATACCAATAGCTAACAGTTCAATTCTCTGTGTTAAAAATAGTGTTGAGGTTAGGTTAGGGTTAGTTACTGATATAACTAGAGGGTATGGTCTGAATGTTTGTGTCCCCCCCACCAAATTAAGATGATGAAATTCTAACCCCTACTGCTGCTGCTGCTGCTGCTAAGTCACTTCAGTCGTGTCCGACTCTGTGCGACCCCATAGACGGCAGCCCACCAGGCTCCACCGTCCCTGGGATTCTCCAGGCAAGAACACTGGAGTGGGTTGCCATTTCCTCCTCCAATGCATGAAAGTGAAAAGTGAAAGTGAAGTCGCTCAGTCGTGTCCGACTCTGTGCGACCCCATGGACTGCAGCCCACCAGGCTCCTTCGTCCATGGGATTTTCCAGGCAAGAGTACTGGAGTGGGGTGCCATTGCCTTCTCTGTTTAACCCCTAAGGTGATGGTATAAAGAAGTGGGGTTTTTGGCAGGTGACAGGTCATTAGGGTAGAGCCCTCACGAATGGGATTAGTGCCCTTATAAACAAGCCCCAGAGAGATCCCACCCATCAGGCAGAGCAGGCCCTTACCATACACCCAGTCTGTCACTGCCGAGACCTTGGATTCCCCAGGTTCCAGAACCACAACATACATGGTTCGTGTTTATAAGTCATCCAGCCTATGGTGTTTTGCTATCATAGCCTAAACAAACTTAGACACCAGCTAACAGTCACTGAATGTTCACTATGTGCCAGGACTTGTGCTTAGAGAAGAAAGGCAACTTACCTAGGTTTAAACAGCAGGAATGGTACTACTGATTGCAAGCCATGCTATTCTAAACTCTTTGTGTTTACTCAGTTTGCTCTGCTGTTTCCACCCAGTTTCGAGAGACTAAGGAGCCAAAGTAAGTCCTGCTGTCTTTATCTCTGTAACCAAAGGTCTACCTAAGCATGTTAGCATTCTGTCAGTCTGCTTAGCACTGTGGGAAGACTGACATTTAAACTGAAATTGATAAAGCAAGGCCATAAAACCCCACCAGTAAGAATGTCATAAATAATTTGTGCTTGGCCTTAGAAACCCTTATGCTTTACCTATAAATCAATATATACAGCCCCTGTAAAAAGCAGGGCATTATGAAGAGAAGCTTCAAAGAGAAGGGTAGAATTTAACTTTGATGTCTTTGTGAGGAGGAAAACAGGCATTTTCTGGTTAGGCTGTAACTCTAAATTCTTTGCAGGTCATCAGCTTTATAAGTGACTCAGAGAGAATTTCTCTTTGTCTCATACGTCATTTGCACCAGGTGGTGGTTTCTGTATTACTGTTGCTGTTGGTCCCTAAAGTGAAAGTGAAAGTCGCCCAGTCACGTCTGACTCTGCAATCCCATGCACTATACAGTCCATGGAATTCTCCAGGCCAGAATACTGGAGTGGGTAGCCTTTCCCTTCTCCAGGGGATCTTCCCAATCCAGGGATCAAACCCAGGTCTCCTGCATTGCAAGTTGATTCTTTACCAGCTGAACCACAAGGGAAGTCCCTAAGTCATGCCCAATTCTTTCACGACCCCCTGGGCTGTAGCCTACTAGGCTCCTCTGTCCATGGAATTTCCCAGGCAAGAATACTGGTGTGGGTTTCAATTTCCTTCTTCATGGGATCTTCCCAACCCAGGGATTAAATCTGCATCTCCTGCATTAGCGGGGGGATTCTTTACCACTAAGCCACCATGGAAGCCCAGGTTTCTCTGTTGGCCCACCATTTTTCAGAGAACAGAAACAGTATCTGCATCCCACATCCATTTTCATTCTCTTGGCACCACCCAGAACATGTCCTCTTCTCTAGCAGCACTTGTAAAAGTACTACTATACATAATAAAGATAGAAAGGAGAAAAGGTCTCTGTTTATCTGCAAATATTTAAACTTTAACATGGGAAAGGAGCAGGAAATCTTTCGTTCAATGTTTTAATTACTAAAGAGCTCTGGCAACCACTCCAAAAAGTCATTTTCTACCCAGGTGGCTTTATCAGCTTAAATGAGTCCCTTATTAAACAGAATTTCAAAAGGCAGTAAAAGCCACAAAATAATGGGATTACTTTGGGAAGTGATGCTAGGTGTTTAAATGGTCACTTTCTAATGTGTCTCCTTTTCTTTTGAACACACACTTCAAATGTCTAAATTATACCAGGAAATCTGATGTGACAGTGTCTGATTAGCCACAAACTGCTGAGAGCCCTGCTCTTGGTCCAAGCCATCATGATCTCTTGCCTAGATGACAGTAATCACTTCTAAAATGGTCTCCCAGCTCTCAAGCTTATCCCCCTGCAGTCGTTTTCCCACAAAGTAGTCCATTTATTCTCATTGCTGTACAGTATTTCCTGTGTTATGTCAGTACATCTCCATTTACTTATCCATTCTACTGTTGATGGGCATTTGGGTAGTTTCTTGCTTGAGTAGTCAAAATTACCCACTTCATCTTTTGGTGAGAGTAAAGATATACCTTGGGTAGTATATTCCTGGGAGTAAATTTTCTGGGTCTTAGGGTAGTTATATGTTCAGCTTTAGTAGATAGTGCAAATTGTTTTCCAAAGTAGTAATTAACATTGCATTTTCATTTTGCTTTACCCCATTTCTTAGTTCATTCAGTCTTACACATACCTTCTGTCTGTCTCTTATATGTTTCTTTCAGTGTTTAATAATAAACATGTAGAAAATCTAGTCTACTACTTTTGAAAAATTAGATTCTTCAAAATAATGTGTTCCAAACTTCAAAAGCATATCCTTGAGGCACTCCAAGGTTCTGAGTGATGGTGCATTGATGGGAATATGGGCAGTCACATCACACACCATTTTTCAACAAACACACTAAATAGTCCTGGAACATTTAGTGATATGATTAGCCATACGACAGTAATAGCTAATGAATCATTTGAAATTATCTTTGACATTGCTTCACTTGTTAGCAAAAATAACTGACTATAATCATTATCCCAAAGCATCTAAAACCTTTAGACCTAAGACCAGCTCTAGCATACGTCTCAATATGACAAAGTTCTAAATCAGTAAGGTTTACTTTGACCAATTGGACTGAACCCTCTATTGTTTTGCCCCTCTTGTCCTTGTTCTGACCAGTTTGGGTCCTATTCCTAGTGTCTTCTCCTCAGTGGAAGCTTTGTCCTTGAGTTGTACTCTTGTTTAATATTTCAAGTGTTCACAAGGCCTGCACACCAGACTAGGCACCATCAGATCTTCCCACGGCCTATTTACATTCATCCATGATTTGGAGCCTGCACTGAAGATAGCGGCATAAGATGAAAGAAATATGGGTCCCTGTATGCATCAGGATCCCAGCAGGAAGCAGCTGATACATTCGGGAGGAGCAGAGTTTAAAGAAAGACTATTGATAGGAGTGGGCAAACAAAGGGTGACGAAGCACCCGAGACTAGGAACAATGGGGCATTGTTCTTACACTCAGGTCAAAAAGATGTGCTAGCTGTAGTCATGGGAGAGGATGAGCCGTGGTTGAAATGACAAAGACCCTGACCTCTCCTCTCATCTTGCAGTCTCCCACTGGGGCTTCTCATCGGCAAAATCTACTTGGAAGCCATAGGGTGAGGGCGTTGGTGTGATCCAGTCTATAGGGGCACAGAGCCAAGAGGGGAAGACAGAGAATATATCTGGTTATCCAGCAGCATCCCTGAGACATTGTCTGGAAGGTGGCCATCAAGGAGAGAAGTCTGACTAATAACCCATACATTAAGCTTAGTGTATATTAAGTGTTAATCTGCTAAACCTCTAAGATTTAGGGGTTGTTTGTTCCAGTAGTTAACCTACCCTAACTAATATGGATGATCTATTTTTATTCACACATTGCCGGGAGCCGGCGAGACTCGTGACAAAGGTCATGAGGAAGGAGGCTCGACATACGCAAAGGCGGGATCGAGCCTCGGGAGTCCCCCCGGATATTCGAGTATCTTCCCCCAAAAAACCAGAGTCTGCCTACTTTATTGCTTTGTGCTCTCACCTCTGACTCTACTGGGGGCTGTCCCCTACCACCATCTCGCTCTCTCTGTCAAAGAGTTAACTTACAGCTCCAATTAATAAAGTTCCTGGGCAATTAGGAGTGTTTAAATCCAAACCCCTCAGATGGCTCTCTAACTCGCCTGACAAGTTTACCCGGACTCCTACAGCTATGCATATGATTGTTTACAGTCTCCCAGACTCCAGAGGCACAGGAAGCTTAAGATATTCAAATAGCTTAGAGCCTCTCAGAGAGTTAGAAACTGTCAGAAAAAGACTAGTAAGGGATTTCATTGATGAGTCAATGCTTGCTGCCAAGTTTTCACATCCCCTGAATTGTATCCTTGAATATGTATTAATTAATAGTTGGTATGTAGAAAAAATAAGTAGTGGCCTTGGTGTTAGTAACTTTAGACCCTTAAGGTAATAAATTCTTTCCTTTGTTGTAAACCCATTATACATCCACCCTATAGGAATGCAATTTTATCTTTGGAAGATGGCGCCAAACCTTAAAATAATTACTCTTAGAGAAAATAAGTCTTTGTTGATAAGTCCTTGTCAAGAGTCATAAAATGTTAGTAGGCCTTCTGGCCAGAAGATGATGTAAATCACCTAAACCATTTGTATATGATAAATTTGCACGAAAGAAACCCTGGTTTTTGATAAGAATCAAAGACTGCTGACTTTGCATCCCCTATTATCGTCTATGTGTAATTTAGGGTATAAAAACCCCTGTTGAAAATAAAGCTACGGGCCTTGCTCACCAGCGCTTGTTCTCCCCATGTCATTCTTTTCACATTCTGGCTGAAGTCTGCATCTGGAGCGCGGAACCCACCATGCTTACTAATTATGCCTGGGCTTCTAAGACCCACTCGAGAAGGTGTCTAGGGTGAGGCACCTTCCGCTATTCGAGAGGGCGCCTGCGGCCTATGTAAGTGGTGCAAACTTCTTGTCTTGAAGTTTTATTGGTCTCCCGCGTAAACCAAGCTACTCAGCCTCTTTTCTCCACTGAATTTTCCTACTGAGCTATCCTCATTCTATTATTCTTTATATCTCTAATTAACATATAAATAGTCGCCTAGGCCATCTCTCCTTCGAATACCCTGGATCAGCTGGGGCTGGACCCCGGCAACACATTATGTCTTTTATATCTGAATTGTTTTCCAAAACTATCAGGCGAAATGTATAACAATCTTCTAAAATTATAAGTGAGTCTTAACATAGATTTTTTTTACATAAATTGTAAGCAATTCTACCTTGAGATTACAAATCATTACTATCTTTAGATATTCCAAACTGCTGCTTTTTACAATGACAGCTCAAAAGGGAAGAAATTGTGAGGGAGGATAAAATACTGGATTTATTCTTCAAAAATGAGACTAAAAGAAGGAGAAAACAGCATGGGACAATTGTCAAATGAATACTATAGAAAAATTCTTTTCAAGACTCCCCACTCCCATTTAAACTCACCTCCTTCCTTTCAGTCCTCTGGTCCCTCTCCCTTCCCAAATCCAAGTGCCTCTTGCTCTCCAAATGGCCCCTGCTATCTTTAAAACACACTGTGTTACCCCCAACAGGCCCTTTCTGCCTCCGCCACCTCTCTGTGCTCAAGGCCTTAACTTACACTGAAACACTGCCCCTGTACCTTGCAAGGTGAGTGGTTACCTGTCTTGACAATTTCATTCATTCATACACTCATTTTTTAAAAAATAAAATCATTGGATACCAGTTAAGTAAAAGGTATATTCAAAAGATGTTAAGTCTACAAAGGGAGATGGATATACGGCATATATATATATATATATATATATATATGCTAAATCCCTTAATTTGAAATATCTGGTTTCCTTAATTAACAACAATCTTTCGACATTCAGACTACCTGCCCCTTGTTGCAAATTTCTATATAACCTGACTCCTCCCCCCAGCCTCTTTGGCGCAGTTTCTCGGGGTTGCTTGAGATGTTGAAGTACCAAAAAAATTCCACCAAATAAAACACAACTCTCCACTTTTAGGTTGTGAATATTTTCTTTAGTCGACAGTTGCAATAGAGATACAACAGAGAAGCAGATAACCATAGAGTAAGGCAGAAAGGGCCAGTGACATAGAAGAGCCACAGAAGAAGTCCTACAGGACTTGAGAGAAAAGGAAAGTTGGTATGTATCCTGCATGCTCCAAGCACTAAGCTAAGTAGAATGCATATGTTAGTTCATCTTTCTTTCATATGGCTAATTTCTTCTTGTCCTTCAGGAATATTTTTTTAAGGAATTTTTAAAAATGTCACCTTACCCAGGAAGCCTTTCTTGATCCTGACTCACGCACTGTTTCTGTTTATGCTCCCACAATCAAAGCTTTAACAAATGATTCGATAATTGTTAATTTATTATCTATCATCTCAAATGATGGTAAGTACTTGTACAATGCTTTGTCTTTGTACATTTTCAATGTCTAACTCTGAATCTGGTGCACACCAAGCCTTCAGGGATGGACGGATGAATGGATGGATGGATGGATGACTGAAGTACCATTAGAGCATTAGAGGAAAAGGGGAATTGTATAAGCAACATGAAATCAGAAAACTAGACGGCAGGTTGTTCTAGGGATTGTAGGAGTCCAGTTGGATTGTGCTATAAGGATGTGGGCAGGAAAGTGGCAGGTGACAAAGATAGAAGAAGATAGAAAGAGAGAGAACAGAAGATAGAAAACAGTTTGTAGGATCTTGAATGCCAGGCTAAGGCAGTTGGACTCATGCAATAGAGTGGAGAGTCACTGGGAGCTGATAAGTTGGGAAATAATGAGATCAGAGCCATGTTATAAAGTGACTAATCCAGTTGTAATATCTTTCCTTTTTCAATAACATGTTCACTTTTCATCAAGAATTTTCTTTGCCTTATCCCAAAAGAGTTAATCTTATACTGTGGATTTGAGCAGCTCTGACATTTTTTTTTCTCAAAAGACTTCAAACCTGCACATGTCTAAGTCAGCCTTGAGTAGTGTTGGTTTGCAATTTTTTTTTCAAGCAATTAGTCTTTATGCTATTCCCTAAGCTAGAAACCACAATGTTTTGATGCAACTCTCTGAAATTAACTCTGAGCTGTTCCCTAAGGCCCAGAATGTGGTTGTCAGCAAATACTCACCCACAGCAGGGTGCATCGCTGGCGACTTCTATATGAGATTCTCTTACAAGGCAACATGTGCTGATACAGCATCTGGTCATTCTTTTCACAAGAGATAATTTAAATGATACATTCATTCAGAGATATTATCTTGGAATGTTATGAGAAATTTTTTAATACTTGATAGCAATTACAAAAAATAAATCAATAATTAAAATTAGATCATCATCCTTTGACAATCACATATTATTCAATGTATCTGCCTTAAGCCAGTTTCTATAACAACACATGTGTACCAAAGCAACAAGTGATGACTTCAGACCTTTTAGACCTTTTAGATAAAAGTTTCATCTTAAAATTGTAAGGTTGTAAGAGTAAACACTAAACAGGCAAGTTCAGTTGTTATTTTGTTTCTAATAATATTTATTTTCTCTAGTTTCCCAAACTCACTGCCGATCAGAAAAAAATAATTGCAAAGAACACAAGTTCAATAAGACAGTACTGCTGAGCTGTGTGATATTAAAGGAGATAATGGAGACTTTGATATTATCCAGATGGACTTCTGGAATCTTCTTTTTAGATTCTGTATGTTCAATAAACAACATCTCAGAAAAATACATTACTCTGAGATTGAAATATATTTTTATAAAAAAGTCACTAGACTTGAGCCACTTTTCAGCTTTTTTTCAGTCATTTAGAATGAATCATTTAGAATACCCATTACGTGTATAACTGAAAAAAAATCTGACTCGTATTCTCATTTTCCTATTGTTTGATACCTTGACAAACTATCCTCCCTTTATCAAAGTCCACCCTTGGGTTGTGTGACCAGGCAAAGAAAGCAACTTCTCCATTCTTCATGCTGTAATATGGCCTCTTCTCTAAGAATCCTAGAGCTGTGATGCAAAAAAGCACTGTAAAAGTTTTGATAGATGGATGGGTAAATAGATGCTATCCCAGAAAGTTTAGGATACCATTAGCCCTTCAACAAATGATCTCACTTTGATGAGCCTTGCAGTAAACTTTCTGTTTAAAATATAAGAAGTTCAACTCCCTTCATCTGGTCCACTCTTTAAGAATCAATAAATTAATTCCTGACATTTATTCTGCTAAACTAGTCATCATGGTTTCATTTTCTGCTCCCACAAGCCTTCATGAATCTCTGCCCACTTTGGTTGACTGATATTCACAAGTATTTTTAACTTCTCTTGAAAAGAGAGCTCTCTCTGATCCTCTTGGTTACCTAGAGTCAAGGATGCACATGGGTATTTGGTATATCAGCATTTCTACAAATTCTGTTTTTCTAAACACAATTCATATGCACATAAACATATATATAAGTCATTATAAAAGTTCATATCTGAAAGAAGGTTGAAAATATTTTTATATTTTTATAACATTCCAGTTAATTCCAGATAATTAGAGGGCAAATATCTATCACTTAATTTATCCTAAAAAATCTTTCATTCTAATACCTGCTCTAGGTAAACATTTGCTTTTCTGCCATCCAGGTATTCATTACATAATCAACTTATTGATTGCTTTGCTGACACTTAATTCCCTTCATTTTTATTTTTTAAGAAGAGTGTTTTGAAACTCTAATACTTTACTACTTATTATCCAGGAAAGTCTAGAGTAGGTTGCCTTCCCTCTGGAAGAAATTTGTCAATTCCAATTACGAATTCAAGAAGGCTGAGTTTTGTTTACATCTCAATTCCTTCTATATTCTCTGTATGCCACAGAATCCTTTGAAACATAAATTCTCTTACCAAATCCTCTGCTCCAAGGGAAAGTTTATGAGCTATATGTAGTTCTTACCTCAGTCAGAGCAAAGCTATCTATTCCATAGAGGCATTAACAGGATGTAGAACAAGATGTCTCTTTGGGTCCCCACATGGTGATTTAGTCTAATGTAAATTTCTAGATCAGAAGTCCATGATGAAAAAAATGTATTCAAGTCCCAAATATTTCCTTCTACCATGTTAGGTTACTTGTGCCTATTATATTCTCTACATATACTCCTTATGCCAAAGTATTATGAAATATTTTAATGAAGTGATTACATTTCCATAATAACAGTTTTTCTAATTTATGTCAAATGGTATGAGATTTCATAAGCCTTGCTTTGATTACACTACCAGAACCCAAATCCTCAGAGTTACCCAGAGCATTAGGTGGCTGCTAGGGGAGCCACCTGAAAAGGGAATGTTGAACCATTCAATGGCAAGCATGGCAATGGAACCAACCATGGCAATGGTCACCATTGCCACTCTGAGCGACACATGCGTGACTCTAGTCGTCCAGAACAGTTGACACCGAGGTATTGTTGACTTTGCTTTTCACAGAAGAGGCTGAAGTCAGCTGGATGCTCTTATGGAGAGCAGGGACTCGTCCACCAACAATTTCATTCATGTTCTTCTTTGGCCTCAGCAAAATAATGAAGCACTTGGGAGCAAATGTACAACCAAATAAACCATAGCTGGATGCCAAGATTGCAAATGTTTCCACAGCTACTTTAAACTTGCCTTTGGTGCTCAAGTAAGCAGGGACAATCCAGATGATAAGAACGACCAGCATTCCAAAGGTGATGCTTTTTCCTTCATAGTAATTATCCTGTGGCAACTGGTGTGCCACAAAGGTTGTGAGAAAGCCCAGTAAGGCCAAGAAGACATCCATCCCAAACGTAGAGCACAAAGGTTCTATAGAACCTTCATTACATTCCAGAATAATCTTTATATTTTGAGATTCCATGTTCTTGTACACCCTTGGGGGGTTCAATACTAAATAGGCTAAAGAAGAAGAAGAGTCGCTCAGTCGTGTCCGACTCTTTGCGACCCCATGGACTGAAGCCTACCAGGCTCCTCTGTCCATGGGATTTTCCAGGCAATAGTACTGGAGTGAATTGCCATTTCCTTCTCCAGGGGATCTTCCCAACCCAGGGATCAAACCCGGGTCTCCCGCATTGTAGACAGACACTTTACCGTCTGAGCCACCACGCCAATTTCAACTAGAACAGAGGTTAGCACAATGATTTTCCGATAAAGAGGGTGGATGGATATAAGTTGAGTTTTGGATTTGGAAATTCTGTAGGCTGAAAACAGTGAAATAGTCTTACCAAGAATGCAAGACAGGCAGAGAGAAAACCCCAGTACCAGAGTGATCTGACAGGCCATGCAAGACCAGTTGTAGGGCTTGCTGATGAAGAGCATGGAAGACAGCAGTGTGATGACAAGAGAAACCTGAATAAGAAAGCTCAACTCCCGGCCATTAGCCATCACCAGCGGAGTATGTCTGTGTATCACATAAACAGTTGTGACTGCCAAGACCAGAAGTGCCCCAAAGATGGAGAGAATGACAAGCGTGAATCCCAGGGCCTCATCATAAGCAAGGAATTCCACTTCTTTCAGCACACACTCACTCTTTTGTGGATTGGACCAGTAGTCTTCACCACATTGATCACACTCCCTTTGACCTAATGAACAAAGAACAGAGGACTGACTGCAGAGAAATCCAGTTGTCCCCATCGGCTGTGAATTGCCCAGAAGAACCAAAGGCCTCATACAGGACTCAATGAGATTTTTTATAGAGAATATATATATATCTTTAAAAATAAAATCAGTGATAAAATGGTCTTAGAGTGTGCAGCTAACAGTAAAGATTGAGAATTCTTTTCAATTTTGGAAATTCAGTCTCCCTCCTTGATTTCAGCTGTTTCTGCATGAATCTTTTTAAGTAAGATGCCTCTTTCTTTCTCCTCTAATTATCTAATTGAGAAGGGTGGTGTATCCCCTCACAAACCTAAGAACAACCCACAAATATGTGAGAACATTAAAGCTATTAAGGTAAAACAAGGTTTGTGACAAGGATACAGTTGATTATTATAAAACACGAGTGTTTTCAGCCTTTTATTCAACATCTTCCTCACCTACTGAAGACAATTTGTCTTTGCCCACTCAGCCTTCCCCTCCTCACCCTCCAGATGCAGATTTGAGACAATAGTTGGAGAAAGGTTGAGAACTAGAAGAAAGGAAATAAAAATAGCAACAATACTAACTAAGATTGAAAACACTTGGGGGGCATTTAGCTGAGCAGAGGCTCTAAAGAATATTGTTTAGTCATTTTAGTTGTGTCTAACTCTTTTTGTAACCCCATGGACTGTAGGCTGCCAGCCTCCTCTGTCCATGGGATTTCCCAGGCAAGAATACTGAAATTGGTTGCCATTTCCTTCTCCAGGGGATCTTCCCAACCTGGGGATTGAACCCATGTCTCCTGCATTGACAGATGAGTTCTTTACCACTGAGCCCCTGGGAAGCCAAAGGAGAATATTGTTACATAAGAAAAATTTGAGATGAATCTGTGGTGGATTATGAAATGTATCTCTTCACCATTCTCTGAAAGATGCAGGTAAAGACTGGAATTTCCTCTCAATCACTTCTGACTGCTAGACTGGATTTCTCTTGATGCAACTCTTCAGAGTCTGGGGTACATGGAATCCCCGGAGTTGTTCAGATAATGTGTTTTCTTTTCCATTTGGGGAAAATTTTCCATTTTTAAAATTCTCTTTTAAATAAATTGCTATTGATGAACTTTTGGCAAAAGATAAGTACAATTTGTGTTATTTTTAACAGAAGGTAGCAATAAAAATAAACCTGCTGCAACATGCTTCATAAGGCTAAGCCTACCACGCCCAACTAAAATTCTGGCCAAGAACAGAAATTCAGCAGGTTGTAGTGAACAATTCATAGAGCAATAGATACAGAATTCACCTGCCCTACAAACTTGGAGTAATTATGGTCTTAAGCCAATTGCCTTTAGGGATGTACTTCTAGATCTCTTATTTCTAAATTAGAGAAATAGTCTAATAAAAGTCTGTAAAACATAGAAAGTCTATGTAAAAGTCTAAAAGTCTGTAAAACATAGAACTATAATTTACTTATTACTACTTATTCACTATTTTTCTATAACTAATGTTTAATCTACTCCAAAAATTAGAATAATTTTAAGTATTCATGAATGAACTAAAATTATTATAAAATTATTATAAGGATTCATGAATGCATGAATCCATGCATTCATATTTAACATCACATTTTAAAAACTTTCCTCTCTGAAATTCATGGATTCAGGTCTTCTTTCCAAATGCAGCAGCTTTAGAACTAAAACCCAATGTTGTGTTTTTCTTCACACTGCGCAGAACATCCAATAGTTTGATGGATCATAATTTTTGTGATAAGTTGTTCACATCTCTTTATAAAGAAGGCTCCCAAGGCCCTCTTTGCCAAAATATATTTAATCTACTTGCATTTTAATGTCAGTGAAAAATGATCATCTCTACCTGGTTCCCGTGACACGTATCCATCAGCACATGGGATGCAGTCAAAGTAGCATCTTGGTTCCCCGTGACGAATCCCCTTCCGGGTCCCAGGCTGACACACATCAGTACACAATGAATGGGGAAGCTAGCAAAGACAAATACCACACATTAACAGAGCCCTTTGTCTCTACCGCTTGCCAAGCTATGAAAGTTTCCACCTGGATTTCTGTGGACATTTTGTGATTTCTTGGAAAACCTAGGATAACTGGGCAAGAAAAACAGACAGGACTTCCCTAGTGACACAGTGGATAAGAATCCACTTGCCGGTGTAGGAAACAAGGGTTCCATCCCTGGTCTGGGAGGATTCCACATGCCACGGAGCAACTAAGCCCACGCACAACTACTGAACCTGAGCTCTCGAGTCCGTGAGCTGAAACTACCAAAGCCTGCACGCCTAGGGCCTGTGCTCTGCAACAAGAGGAGCCGCCACAATGAGAAGCCTATGCACTGCAACAGAGTAGCCCCTGCGCGCTGCAACTAGAGAAAGTCTCACAAAGCCATAGACAAAAATGAATAAACAAATAATTTAAAAACAAATAAAATGTTTTAAAAAAGAATAACAAAGAGAATAATGATCTGGAAAGCCTAGAGGAATTTTGCTAATAGTCCTGAAGTTGATTCTAGAATTAGGCTTCTAGAAAAATCCAGTGGTTGCTTCTAGAAATTAGCAAAGCTAAACCTAACTCTTTCTAACTTTGAAGACTCAGACCAGGCTCCATGTCCATGGGGTTCTGAGGAGAGGACAATTTGTCAAGCCTCTTTCTGCTTGAGGGGAGACGCCAAGAATCATCCTGAGTGCCTGAGAAAAACTTCTCAGCAAGGTCATCCCAACACAGCCTGCATATCATTCAGTCAGTACAAAATAAAAATGAAAGATCTACTCCATGAGGAAAATTCCACAGCAAAAAGGAAAAACGGACAAGGCACAGCACTGGGATATTTTCTCGTAAAAAGTTTAGAAAACTTGGTGATAAACATAGTACATTGTACATGGTTGTGTACATTGAAGTCCATTATAAATGCAATGTTTGTAAATTTATATCTTAATGTAAATGACGAGCTTCCCATTTAAAAAGGAGATAAGATGTATTTTTCCATTAAGCAAAGATTCATTTTGGAAAGTGAAAAGATTCATTTTGGATATCAGAATTTTCCTATGTTGAGTTTTGCAAGATAAATCTGAGTTAGATAACAATGGAAAATATCAGAAATCTCTGAGCTCAGTTACAGTATATAAGATTATTTAAATATGTATTTTTAAACATAATAGATTGGCTTCTTATAAGTTGTGTGCGTGTGTGTATGTGTGCGTGATCACAGAATGACTTTATTTCCTCTCTCCTGATCCAATATTCTAAAAAGTGTTAGTATTAGTCTCTCAGTTGTGTCTGACTCTTTGTGACCCCATGGACCATACCCCACCAGGCTCCTCCGTCCATGGAATTCTCCAGGCAAGAACACTGGAGTGGGTTGCCATTTCCTTCTCCAGGGCACCTTCCCAACCCAGGGATCAAATCTGGGGCTCCCACCTTGCAGGCAGGCTCTTTACAGTCTGAGTCACCAAAAAGAGCTCTTTATATATATACCTTTCTTTGAAAATCATCACAATAAGTTGATGCCTTTTTGTTCTCTTTCTGAGTATCGCTTCCCTTCTCAACCTCATGATCTCACTTCCAACCCACTCACCTCACTAAAATATTTCTTGTCATGTCTGACACATTCTCCTTTCTCTCTCTTAGATATCTGACACTCTTGATCAACTCCTCCCTGAAATGCAGGCTCCTTTGGCTTCCATTGGGTCCTCTTTATTTATTTTGTTGGTTCTACTTCCTCTACCTACCTCATCACTGTTGGCATTCTTTTGGCTTTTGCTCTTACTCTTCTTATCTTTCAGTATAAAGCAGCTCATTCATTCTCTTCTGTTCAACCAGCATCTCTGCACATGAACTCCCAAATCTTGACTTTAGCACCAGCCTTTCCTACCTAAACCTCTAATTCCACATCTTAAACTTCCATCATGTCCCTACTCTGAAATTCCATCCTCAACTTAAACTCAACATGTCCAAAACTATCCCCATTTACCCAATTCCTCCTCCCCAATTCCCCATTTCTGTCATTGACACCACCAGTCTCAACCATCATCTCCAACCATATTTTCTACTACTTGCCCACATGAACCTTCACTCAGGCCCACCTGCTCACCAACTTCCAAACTCAGTTTATTATCATGAGTTAAATCATGCCTACACCATCTACTAATTGTTGATGCAGGGGACTTTCAAGGTCATTTCATCAGCAAATCCAGTGGATCCTACTCTTGTCCACTCTGGTCTAATTGAAACATGGCAGATAGAATAATTCTTTAAATTCTAAGTGGGATCATAACTCTCCTCTGTCAAAACTTTCCATGGCTCACCATTTCACTCAGAGTAAAAGCCAAAGTCTTTCAACAGCCCCCAAGGCTCTATGTGACCTGACACTCTTCCACCCCTCTCACCTCCTGTTCCACCCCTCTCACCTCCTGTTCCACCCCTCTCACCTCCTGTTCCACCCCTCTCACCTCCTCTTCCACCCCTCTCTCACCTCCTCTTCCACCCCTCTCTCACCTCCTCTTCCACCCCCTCACCTCCTCTTCCACCCCTCTCACCTCCTCTTCTACCCCCTCACCTCCTCTTTCACCCCTCTCACCTCCTCTTCCACCCCTCTCACCTCCTCTTCCACCCCTCTCACCTCCTCTTCCACCCCCTCACCTCCTCTTCCACCCCTCTCACCTCCTCTTCTACCCCCTCACCTCCTCTTTCACCCCTCTCACCTCCTCTTCCACCCCTCTCACCTCCTCTTCCACCCCTCTCACCTCCTCTTCTACCCCCTCACCTCCTCTTTCACCCCTCTCACCTCCTCTTCCACCCCTCTCACCTCCTCTTCCACCCCTCTCACCTCCTCTTCCACCCCCTCACCTCCTCTTCCACCCCTCTCACCTCCTCTTCTACCCCCTCACCTCCTCTTTCACCCCTCTCACCTCCTCTTCCACCCCTCTCACCTCCTCTTCCACCCCTCTCAACTCCTGTTTCACCCCTCTCACCTCCTCTTCCACTACTCTCTCTCTTTCCAGCCACACTGAACCCTTTCTTATTCTCCTAAAATGCCAAAGACACCCCCTAACTCAGGGTTTAGAAGTTACTGTCTCTTCTGTATGGAATGCTTTTTCTGTAGATTTAATGCACTGATTCACTTTCTTCTCAGTCTTTGTTCAAATGTCACTCCAGTGAGGGCTTCCTTGATCACACTATGTGAAATTACACTCCCCCCCCCAGCACTTTACCATAATCCCTACTATTTTTCTCTCCTTAACATTATCACCCATTAAAATACTGTATCACTTACTTATTTATCTTATATGTTGCTTCTTTCTTCCCACTGAAATGTTAGTCTTACCATTAAGTAGGAATTTGTTCTGTTTTGTACACTGGCACATCCCCAGCTCCTAGAATAGTGTGTAGCACATATAATATTGTGCTCAATAAATATCTATTCAGCTAATTAATGATTTGATTGTAAGTGTTGTGAGGGCAGTAGTCTTTTGATCCTTTTGCAGTGCTTAACACAGAGGCAGACACATAGTAGATGCTTAGTGACTTTGTATTGAATTACATTTGAACCAGTTTCATTATACAAGTATAATCTTGGGAATTTCCTAACTGCCTAGTGGTTAGGACTTTGTGCTTTCACTGCAGATGGTGCAGGTTCAGTCCCTGGTCAGGGAAGTAAAATCCCACAAGCTGCATCGTGCAGCCAGGGAGAAGAAATAAATAAAGTGTATTAATGTATATAACTCTAGTTTTAATAAAGATAATAAAAATAAAATTACTATGCTCTAATGAAATGCTGTTAAAATAGAAATCTACTAATACATTTCACTCATTTTCCATCAGTTTTTAGCAGAACAAACATTCTATGAACTTTGTATATACAAGCAGCAACATCTCTTTTTTCATGCAAAACATTATATTGAGCACCTGCTCTACATCTAGCACCAGGAATACAAAAGGGAACAGTCTCAGGCCCCATTCAGGGAGAGAGTTCTGGGCCACAGAAGGTGGTTTATACTCTAGACCTAGAGCAACTCTGTCTTTCTGCAATGATGGAGTGTTATATATTGTATTGTCCAATATAGTAACTTGTAGCCACACATGGAGGTTGAGCACTTGGAATGTAGTTAATGTGCTAAGAAACTAAAATTTTAATTTTATTTAATTGCAGTTAAATCTTAATTTTAAAAGCCACATGTGGCTAGGAATACCTGTATTGGACAGAGAAGCTCTAATTCAAAGAAATAAAATGCAGAAGAGAGCTATGGCCCCTACAGTGGCAAACACTAAGTTTTTACTTTTATCCTGCCATAATGTATTCAAGGGCTTCACTGGTGGCTCAGACACAAGAGTCTGCCTGCAATGCAGGAAACTTAGGTTGGATCCCTGGATTGGGAAGATCCCCTGGAGAAGGGAATGGCTACCCACTCCAGTATTCTTGCTGGAGAATTCCATGGACACAGGAACCTGGCAGGCTATGGTCCATGGGGTGGCAGAGTCAGACACGACTGAGTGACTAACACTAACCATATATTCAAGAGCTGCTTAAGGCCAGGCTAAGTAAGGGAGGGAGTAGTATGTATGTATGTATGTATGTATGTATGACTATATATGAGTCTGTGTATGTTTACTGATACTCATGGAAAACCAAGGACCGATTCTCCAGGCAAGAACACTGGAGTGGGTTGCCATTTCCTTCTCCAATGCATGAAAGTGAAAAGTGAAAGGGAAGTCGCTCAGTCGTGTCCGACTCTTAGCGAGCCCATGGACTGCAGCCTACCAGGCTCTTCTGTCCATGGGATTTTCTAGGCAAGAGTACTGGAGTGGGGTGCCATTGCCTTCTCTGAAGAGAGAGAAAGAGAGATAAAAAGATGCCCTCGATATCTGGCACAGCATAGGGGATCGGAAATCTTAATTTTCTTGTCACGTATTTCTATATCCTTTCCCAGTATGATTCAGAAAACTATTTAGGGACCTCAGATCTCAGGCCAAAAGGGCCATACAAGAAGAGAGGACATACATGAACAAGAAACAAGATGTAGAAAGACAACTTCCCCGCAAAATAGTCTTGCAGCCACAAATAAAAAAACGCTAGCTGTCCTGACACCCACTTACAACTCTCTCTCACTCCTGCTGGTTCCTCTGGCAGATTCACATGGTAGATTAAATTGCCAGTGCCCTTCTGCCACCCTATTGTTTTACTCTAACACTACAGGTAAACAGTAAACCAGAATATCAAAAGACCTACAGTCCTACAACTAATATTTCACTCAGGGTAAAAAGTTCAGCTGTTTGGTAAGTGATGAGTTTTCTGGTGAACTTCCCCTAGGGCTTCTCCAGGTATTATCTTTACATTGTATAACCAGGGGACCCAGTCTCTCTTTTAAAAGCTTCTTTTTAAAATGTTCAGAGCTGCAGTTCTGCATATCAAAGCCCTCCTGTTGCTATAGGAGGTGGAGGGATTAAAAATTTTATAATTGTTGGTGTGTTAGTCACTCAGTCATGTACAACCCTTTGCGACCCCATGGACTGGAGCCTGCCAGGCTCCTCTGTCAGCCTACCATTAGGGTAATGGTAACTGCTAAATTATGAATCTCTCCACAGTCTCTGCAAAAGACCATACAGATTTTTTTTAATGTAAATAAAATCACACAGGACCCACAACTTCAGCTTCATAAAGAGCCTAAAAATGCTACGAATTTCAAAGTAATTAAATTCTAGCAAGCACACCTCTAGAGCGCCCTCTTCATCCATAGATGTATGGAAAATGAGGGAATTCTGGGAAAACTGTGCAGAAAAAAGTAAGAGGGAGAAGACAAACTAAGGTTAATAGAGAGTAGACAAAATCATTCCTAGAAATAAAATGTCAGGTTATAGGGCAAGGTCTTCAAGGTGGGACTCAGAAGGATGGTTTCACCACTGTGGTGGGACCAGAAGGGATACAGAGGGAGAAGTACATATTCTGCGATGTGACAGGAAGAGTAAAAAGTTAGAAAGGAAAACTAAGAACTCTGTAAAAACAAAAGTGAACCATAAAATCAAAATACACATTAAGCCTTCCCTTTCCACAAAAAAAGTCATTCCTTAAATAAACTGCTCTTTACTCTACCCACAAAAGAAGACAGTCTTGAAATAGAGATTTGTGACCCACCCAAACCCATCATCCTTATCCAAAAAATCAACCAAAAATGTAATTGTGACTCCATATTCATTTACTCTAGGAAGAAAGCAGAAAATGAAAACCAAAACATTATAGCAGAAGAGGATGTGGAGAGAAGGGAACCCTCCTACACTGTTGGTGGGAATGTAAATTGCAGCCACTAATGGAGAACAGTGGGGAGATTCCTAAAGAACTAAAAAATAGAGCTACCATATGACCTAGCAATCCCACTCCTGGGTATACATCCAGAGAAAACCATAATTTGAAGAGATACATGCACCCCAGTGTTCACTGAAGCACTATTTAAAATAGCCAGGACATAGAAGCAACATAAATGTCCATCAACAGAGGAATGGTTAAAGAAAATATGGTGTGTATGTGTAGATACTCACAATGGAATATTATTCAGTCATTAAAAAAGAACAAAATAATGTCATTTGTAGCAATATGAATGGACCTAGAGATTGTCATACTGAGTGAAGTAAGTCAGACACAGAAAGATAAATATCATATTATATTGCTTGCACATAGAATTTTTTTTTAAAAGGTACAAATGAACTTACTTACAAAATAGAAGTAGAGTCACCAATGTAAAAAACAAATTTATGATTACCAGTGGGGAAAAGGGGAGGGTGGAATAAATTGGGAGATTGGGATAGACATGTACACACTACTATATATAAAATAGACAACTAATAAGGACCTCCTGTATAGCACAAATAACTCTACTCAGTACTCTATAATGACCTGTATGGGAAAAGAATCTAAAAGAGAGAGAGTCGTATAACTGATTCACTTTGTTATATGCCTGAAACTAACAGAACATTGTAAATCAACTATACTCCAATAAAAACTTTAAGAAAGCTAAAATGGAGCTACCATATGATCCTGCAATCCCAGTCCTGGGCATATACCTGGAGAAAATCATAATTCAATAAGATACATTCATCTCAATGTTCATTGCAGAAAGAGAAAGACAAATACCATACGATCTCACTTACATGTGGAATGTCAAATATGACACGATGAACATATCTATGAAACAGACAGATATAGAGAATAGATTTGTGACTGCCAAGGGTGGGGAAGGAGGGAAAGATTGGGAGTTTGGGATTAGCAGATGCAAACTATTATATATAGAATGGATAAAAAACAGAGTTCTACTTTATAGCACAGGAACTATATTCAGTATCCTGTGAGAAACAATAATGGAAAAGAAAAGTTGAGTCACCTTATTGTACAGTAAAAATTAACACAACATTGTAAATCAACTATGCTTCAATAAAATAAAATAAATATTCCAGCAAATTAAAATTCCCCTCTAAAACACAGATACAACCATTAAGCAGAAGAATACTGTAATAGTTTAAATAAATACCCTAGCACTTCAATTAAATATTCTCAGAAAAGCACTTGGAGATGTGTAAAAAATATCTCAAATCAGATATTTTAAAATTTAAAACATAAATGGATTTGAAAATGGAAGAAATGAAAAAGGTTCACTTATCTCAGAAAAGAAACTAAAGAAAAGCCTAAACTATTTCAGACATTAAGATGAAAGTCACAAGGTGTTCAAAAAATATTTGAATAAAAGGTTAATAAGGAGCACTGAATAAAGGCAGGAAAATAATAAAGAGAATAAGGATGAGGTAAAGAAAAAAAACAAAAATTATCAGAGACAAAATGAATGAAAGCAAGAGAGACAAAGGAAGTCAAATATTTTGGAGTACTTGAGGAAAAAGAACAAAATCATAGAACTAATATTTAAAACTATAATCCAAAAAAGTTTTTCAAAATATCTGAATCTATACAGAAAAGATATGCCTTATATTTGGAAAAATTAGAATAGTCAATTCTAGGTTTCTGATATTCCATAGCGTCTGAAATAACACAGAAATGCAATTCTCTCTATATGTAAACAAAATAAAATATCAGAATAACTAACCTCTGATGATTCAGTGTTCCAAAATATTGTTGCATTCTTAATCATCACAAGTTCAAATTTAGAGTCTGTGAATATATATTCTCCAGCTTTTACAAAGGCGACCTCTCCGTTATCATCTAATTGCCAATTAAGAATATCATAGTATCCAGTCACATCTCCATTATCATCAATTTCTATTCTCATTCCATTATGGGTTGTAAACTGAAGTGTCTTCATATAGTACATTAGCTAGAAAAACAGGGAAAGGAACAACAGAGGGAAAAAAAAAACAATTTGTAAAACTTTTATTGCTTAGAAAACAAGCTTTATAAAGAAAATAATCTCAAAACTCATATCTAATTCATGGGACTGAATTTTTTCCTTCTCTATACCTTTGCTGTCTAATACCACAGCTTCTAGCCACATGTGACAATTGAAACCTGAAAAGAAGCTGGCCAAATCAGGATGGGCTATAAGTCTAAAATACAAACTGGGCTGCAAAAAGTTAGATCAAAGAAATGTAACTTCTCTCATTATGAATTTCAAGAAATTATTTTTATATTATGTTACCATGATCATGACCACAGGTTAAAATATTATTTGGATTAAATAAGATATATTATGTTTAATTTCATCTGTTCCTTTTTGTTTTTTAATTTGGTTACTAAAAATTTTAAAATTACCTGTGTGGGTTTTAAATTTCTGTTGGCCAGTACTGATCTATACCAAGGTAAAGTGATGTCTCATATTTCCTAATACCTACATACCTAGGGAAGAGAGACTATTCCCTCTTAGATTTTTTCACCGATAGGTACCAGTCTGCCCTGCTACCACCATTCCCTTCCCTGTATATCAGGGCATAGATGAGGAAGTGGCTAACTAATTGCCTTAGAAAAATTCAAGGTGGTTTCCCAGGAAGTGGCCCTCTGATTTGGGTTTTAAAAAATTAGTAGCGATTTGCCTGACAAACATTGGGATCAAGGAGATTCTAAGCCAAGGGAATAATATATGAGACAAGGCTGTGCCAAAGAGGCCACTGGGGAGAGTACAAAAGTAGATGGAGCTGAGTGTACACCTACAGAATGATTTCATAGACATGAACAGGAGCCCCTAACAAAATAATACCTCTAGTACTCTTGCTTCCTGCCAGCAACCTTAGCTGGGGTAAAAGCATGTGTCCTGTAGTATGAAGGTAACCAGTCTGAGCTGAGATACATCCTGTGCCCGTGGTTTTTGTCAGCACCACATGCTGGACTTAGGTTTTCCAACCAGAGGGCTTAGTCCAATCCCTACTCTCCACAAACCAGAAAGACATGCAATATAGCTGAAAGAGCCTGAATTATGGTATATGATGATTTGGAGTCATTTTCTGGCTCTGTCAAGTGACATAAGCTTGGATAAGTCGTATATCCTAACTAAGCATTAGTTTTCCAGTCCATAAAAGAAGGGAAATCAATCCTGTCCTACCTCTGTCATAGGGATTAAGGTAATATAGCTGAAAGGTTTTAGTAAGTCAGTATACCAAGGGAGCGTAGTGAAAGTCACTCAGTCATGTCCGACTCTTTGCAACCCTATGAACTATACAGTCCATGGAATTCTCCAGGCCAGAATACTGGAGTGGGTAGCCATTCCCTTCTCCAGGGGATCTTCCCAACCCAGGGATCAAACCCAGGTCTCCTGCGTTGCAGGCGGATTCTTTATCAGCTGAGTCACCATAGAAGCCCATACCAAGGGAAGTATTATAATAGTCACCATACACTTGCCCTTTTATCTCTCCCTCTTTTACTATATGCTGTTCTCAATCAACATGACAACTACATCAGCGTTCGCAACAGGGTGATATTTTTGCCTGGTCCATTGAGGAGAGACTCGTTTTTCTTTTCCAGTCTTCAGAAGAGTTAAGCAAGGAAATTTTCAAAGGCTGCCACCTTACAATCTTTCCATAATTCTACCTGTTTAGCCTCATTGGATGGCAGGACAGAGTTCCCTACCATCAGGCATGCAAAAGAATTTAGAAATGTCAAATAAACTACAAGAGTAAAAGGTATCATTTTGGTTTTAAATCAATCACAATTTTTTACTCTGTGATGCATTTATAAAACTTTCTTAAATGTGCCCATTAACTTTCTCTAACGTGAGGTCTTGCTTTTCAGATTTAACTTATATTATTCAGGGAATGTGTTCATGGACTAAACCATCAACATTAACCCTGACACTATGAGGTCCTTTGACCCTTCCTAAAAGCTTTTTTCTCTGCAATCCTAACACATATTTGTTGCTTTTTGAGAAAATTTATATTGTAATATTGAAATCATCAAATAATGAAGAGTTGTTGTTTACCATATAAAAGGATCCATTTTATTTTAAAAAGAAGCACTCAGAGAATTTAAGATGAAAAATAGCATAACATATAGCATAACTTAATTTCTATAACTTAACCTTTAGCATAAGTTAATTTCTCATTTTGAATTTACCACAGTTTCCCCAGTACTATGAACAACTTAGTTCTTACTCAGATCTTGATTCTAATTCCATTCTAAATGTAAATAGGACTCAGGAGAAATGGCTACTACAAGACCGGATAGAGAAATACAAGATGAATCTGCAATATCTTAGTGTTCCAGAAAGTAAATTAATCAGAAATTACGGTGATTTGCTCAAAAGAAATAGGAGCCAACTCAAAGTGACTCCCAATTGTCAAACCTGGGAAATTTTGAGCAACAGAATATATAATGATATTAATGTGTCATTAATGAGACACAGTGGCATCCTATAAGAGACATAAAAAAGGATATGTATCACTTTTGCAGTAGTCTTGCCAAAAATGCATAACCTAAATGTAATCATGAGGAAAAGTGAAAGTGAAAGTGAAGTCGCTCAATCCTGTCCAACTCTTTGCGACCCCATGGACTGTAGCCTATCAGGTTCCTCCATCCACACGATTTTCCAGGCAAGAGTGCTGGAGTGGATTGCCATTTCCTTCTCCAGGGGATCTTCCCGACTCAGGAATCAAACCCGGGTGTCCCACATTGCAGGCAGATGCTTAACCATCTGA
The DNA here is from genome assembly GCF_003369695.1 of Bos indicus x Bos taurus. Lineage (NCBI taxonomy): Eukaryota > Metazoa > Chordata > Mammalia > Artiodactyla > Bovidae > Bos > Bos indicus x Bos taurus. Next base: position 111,096,123 of record NC_040076.1, read on the forward strand.
GCCACCAGGGAAGAGAAATTAGACAAATGTAAATTTTAAAACATTTTATGACCAATATTTATGAAAACTATTCTGTTCGTTAAAACAAACAAGGAAGAATGGACTTTGGGAATGGTTTTGGAAAATGCAACACAGAGGTTGACACTCTCCATTTGTTCCTTAAAAATTTTTATTCCATATTTTTCGTAATCATCATCAGCTGCTATGGTGCCTATCCAGACCCAACCAAAATGTTGGATAAGTTGTACCATGGCCTCCGACTGGATCTTATCACTGGCCACTGTGCGAAGATAAGATGGAAACTGGTATTTGTCACTAAGAAGTAAGCTGGTAGAGGCATAGCCCACCTAGGATTGAAAGTATTCATGCAGTTATTAGAAAGTAATAGACGAACCTCAAAGTATACCATCTCTTAGTATTTGTATTGGAGAAGGAGGGAACTTAACAGTTCTCTCTCTATTCTCACACCCTTCCAGAGATAAAAGGACTTCTGCTCCTCTCCCTGTTCCAAGCAGGGTGAGAACTGTTAGAGGGAGCACTTTGGGCCCCTTTTCCCATGTCACCCCCACGGAAGTCGGGGGACTAATTATTAAGGTGATGACATCCAATGGGCCACTTTTCCTACTCAGGGTCACACCACTGAAAGGAAGGTCTTGAGCCCTTTCATCTATGTTTTCTTGAGACTAGGTGTGTGATTCAAGTCATCCAGGCTCTGTCTCTGATCTAACTCCTAATCCGTACAGATGATGGAATGAGCAGGCTCACAGTCTGTCTGGCAGGTGCATTTCCCTCTCCCTCCCTCCTTCCCTCCACCCCCCTCCCTCCCTTTGCTCTCTTTCTCTCTCTCTCCATCATCACTGGTTTCCCTCTTTTTCTCTTCTTCTCTTTCCTTCTTTCTCTCTGCCAAGATTTCTGGGTATGTAAGTCCCAAGACTTAGATTGAGAAAGATGGTAGGAAGCTTCACTTCAACCTCAAGTTTAAGTCTTATTGTCCAACAAACTTACTAGAAGCCCTCATTTTATAGCCACTTGCCTAGATAAATGAGGTATCTTTCTATTTTTTGCCAGGGGTCCTTGTGTGACTTTTCCATCAGTGAGAATTTAAGAATGAAAGTAGAGTAGCCAGTGCCATGAATTTCTGACACTCTTATATACATTTCATACATACATACCTTCCCCTCAACCTCAGCAACTATGAAGTTAAGAAAATATGTCACATTCTCCCCATCCCATCCCATTGCCATCCCATGTTATTGCATCACCTCCAATAAGACCTCCTAAAATTACATAGCTCCATGATGACCACTTTTTTCATAAGTGACAAATTATTCCTATTTTTCTGTTTATGCTTTGTCCTAATCTTAGGGAAAGCCACTAGACCATTCAGGTATGACCTAAATCAAATCCCCTACAATTATACAAAGGAAGTGACAAATAGATTCAAGGGATGAGATCTGATAGACAGAGTGTCTGAAGAACTATGGACAGAGGTTCGTGACATTATCCAGGAGTCAGGGATCAATATCTCTCCCAAGAAAAAAAATTGCAAAAAGGCAAAATGGTTGTCTGAGGAGGCCTTACAAATAGCAATGAAAAGAAGAGAAGCAAAAGGCAAAGGAGAAAATGAAAGATATACCCATTTGAATGCAGAGTTCCACAGAATAGCAAGGAGAGATAAGTAAGCCTTCCTCAGTGATCAATGCAAAGAAATGGAGGAACAATAGAATGGGAAAGACTAGAGATCTCTTCAAGAAAATTAAAGATACCAAGGGAACATTTCATGCAAAGATGGGCTTGATAAAGGACAGAAATGGTATGGACCTAACAGAAGCAGAAGATATTAAGAAGAGGTAGCAAGAATACACAGAACTACGCAAAAAAGATCATGACCCAGATAACCATGATGGTGTGATCGCTCACCTATAGCCAGACATCCTGGAATGTGAAGTCAGGTGGGCCTTAGGAAGCATCACTACGAACAAAGCTAGTGGAAGTGACAGAATTCCAGTTGAGCTATTTCAAATCCTAAAATATGATGCTGTGAAAGTGCTGCACTCAATATGCCAGCAAATTAGGAAAACTCAGCAGTGGCCACAGGACTGGAAAAGGTCAGGTCTCATTCCAATCCCAAAGAAAGACAATGCCAAAGAATGTTCAAACTACTGCACAATTGCACTCATCTCACACACTAGTAACAGAGAAGGCAATGGCAACCCACTCCAGTACTCTTGCCTGGAAAATCCCATGGATAGAGGAGCCTGGTAGGCTGCAGTCCATGGGGTCGCAAAAAGTTGGACATGACTGAGTGACTTCACTTTCACTTTTCACTTTCATGTATCGGAGAAGGAAAAGGCAACCCACTCCCATGTTCTTGCCTGGATAATCCCAGGGACGGGGGAGCCTGGTGGGCTGCCGTCTGTGGGGTCGCACAGAGTCGGACACGACTGAAGCAACTTAGCAGCAGCAGCACACACTAGTAAAGTAATGCTCAAAAATTCTCCAAGCCAGGCTTAAACATTATGTGAAACTTGATCTTCCAGATATTCAAGCTGAATTTAGAAAAGGCAGAAGAACCAGAGATCAAATTGCCAACATCCGTTGGATCATCGAAAAAGCAAGAGAGTTCCAGAGAAACATCTACCTCTGCCTTATTGACTATGCCAAAGCCTTTGACTGTGTGGATCATAAGAAACTGTGGAAAATTCTTCAAGAGATGGGAATACCAGACCACCTGACCTGCCTCCTGAGAAATCTGTATACAGGTCAAGAAGCAAGTTAGAACTGGACATGGAACAACAGACTGGTTCCAAATTGGGAAAGGAGTACATCAAGGTTGTATATTGTCTCCCTGCTTATTTAACTTCTATGCAGAGTACATCATGAGAAATACTGGACTGGATGAAGCATAAACTAGAATCAAGATTGCTGGGAGAAATATCAATAACTTCAGATATGCAGAAGACACCACACTTATGGCAGAAAGTGAAGAACTAAAGAGACTCTTGATGAAAGTGAAAGAGGAGAGTGATAAAGTTGGCTTAAAGCTCAACAGTCAGAAAACTAAGATCACTTCATGGCAAACAGATGGGGAAACAGTGGAAATAGTGGCTGACTTTATTTTCAGGGGCTCCGAAATCACTGCAGATGGTGACTGCAGCCATGATATTAAAAGATGCTTGCTCCTTGGAAGAAAAATATGTTGGTCTATGACCAACTAGACAGCATATTAAAAAGCAGAGACATTACTTTGCCAACAAAGGTCCATCTTAGTTTTTCCAGTAGTCATGTATGGATGTGAGAGTTGGACTATAAAGAAAGCTGAGTGCTAAAGAATTGATGCTTTTGAACTGTGGTGTTGAAGAAGACTCTTGAGAGTCCCTTGGACTGTAAGGAGATCCAACCAGTCCATCCTAAAGGAAATCAGTCCTGAATATTCATTGGAAGGACTGATGCTGAAGCTGAAACTCCAATACTTTGGCCACCTGATGTGAAGAGCTGACTCATTTGAAAAGACCCCGATGCTGGGAAAGATGAAGGTGGGAGGAGAAGGGGATAACAGCAGATGAGATGGCTGGATGGTATCACCGACTCAATGGACATGAGTTTGAGCAAACTCCGGGAGTTGGTGAATGACAGGGACACCAGGCATGCTGCAGTCCATGGGGTTGCAAAGAGTTGGACTTGACTGTCTGAACTGACTGAGCCTTATTCCATTTTGGCTAAAGTTTACACTCTTCTTTGCAACCTCACAAACACCGATATCATGGAAGCCATATGTAGGGAAGAATCTCATTTTGGAAGCAGAGACACCTGATTTCAAATTCCAGCTACATAATCAAGTTACTAAAACCTTCTGAACCTAAGTTTCCCCATTAGTGAAATCAGGGTTATGACATCTATATCCTGAGGTTATTCAGTACATTAAATGAGACAATACATGTGAAAGTGTTTATTGTGTACGAGAGTTCTTTTACCTTCTTTGCAGATTTACTACAAGATTTAAAGGAGAAGCTCTCTCTAGAGGTTCCTCGAAGGGGCATGGACCACAGTCGGGACCTGTGGGAGGCAGCGCTCACAGCGGCACAGTCTGTCTGGGCTGCATGAGGCCCACATTGAAGATGTCACGTCTGTCACCTGACCTCTCTTAGTTCTGTTTCTCACTCTCATCCTGTTCCTCCCACATCTATATATGCAGCTTTATTAGACACACTATGTAAATGCTACTTTTAAAAATTATTTTAACTTCTCCCATTACTTCAGTAACACAAATAAGCCTAATCAGCCTTCACATTACTAAGTCTTGACTTGACACTTTGGTGAACCATCCCTGGAAATAAACACAGAGCTTTACTTATATTTTCTTAATTATCCATTCTTCCTAATATTAATAGCATCTATTCTTAGGCTGAAATATGTCACTGGCCCCTGAATTAAAAATAATCTATAACTTAGAATACCAACACTCTCTTTTGTGAAATTCCCAAGTGCTTTTCAGTGTGTGTGTTTGAACAAAAAATGTCATGATTAATAAGTATTAATATGATTGATAAGTATTAAAACAGGCCAGAACCAAAATGAGTTTCTTATACCATCTATCAGTCAACCAAGTACTTCTCCATCAGCTACTCTACTTCACCTAGTGCTTCAGAGAGTACTGCTTAGTGAGACGTCAACAGAAAACTCACTGGGTCACAATCTTAAGCTCAAAACTAAGGCAGGATCCTAAGGGATGTAGAAGAGTCTGGAGTCACCAGTCATAGTTGCTGAGGACAGACTGAATATCAGCATCACCACAGCCTCTTTGTCTGCAACTTATCCCAGCCTCACCTGATCACCTTACTTACTCTTTGCTGCAGTTTCACATAGCTTGTTTCTTTATAAATTTGTACCCAGCACAATATTCTGAAATACCTGAGGTAAGTAATACAACCCTAGAACTCTTGAAGCAGCAACCAACAAGGATGATCCACCTGCTCCATGAATTCCTGCCAGCATTGCCCCAGTGCCGTTTCTAAAATTGGGTTTGTTTTCTTCCTGCCCTGTAAGGAATACCAATGCTGCTTCCATGGATTTGGAGATAGTGTAGCAGGTATCAAAGATCTGATAGCCCAAAGTGATGTTGGGCAAAATATCTTTCCTTTCGTTAATCTCCTTGATGGTGTGGATCATGATTTTCATCCAGCAGAATCCCTGGAAGTTGATCCTGAAAAGGAAACGTCTTTTGTTAGGCTCAGTTAATGAGTAGATCTGTGGAGGGGAAAGCAGCTTTTAGCTGGGATTGGTGCTGGAGCTTTTTGCCAAAACATCAATGGGCACCTGCCTTGTCTGAGCATGGTAATATTTCATGAAAAGATATTCCAAATGTAAAGGGTTCAAGTATGAATCATATTCATCATTGATTGGCTTGAGCTGGGAAGCATCTTTTTGGACACGTGGTTATCTCTTTTCACAAAAATATTCTTCTATTCTCAATTCCCACCACCGCACAGAACACTCAGTAATTCCTCAATACATTTTTCCCCATTTATTGGAAGACCCTGCTACCATATGAGTCTACTTCCCTCCTCCTTATCTCCCTATAAGTTTCTCTGGTTTTCTTCTGGATATTAATTATAATAACAAAATTTTTGTAAATACATGAAAATACTTATGATAGATCTGCTGCTGCTGCTGCTGCGTCACTTCAGTCATGTCCAACTCTCAGCGACCCCATGAACTGCAGCCTACCAGGCTCCTCTATCCATGGGATTCTCCAGGCAAGAGTACTGGAGTGGGGTGCCATTGCTTTCTCCGTATGATAGACCTACATATAAGCAATACATAAAATTTATATATACTATATACGACTCCAATAGATCACTTTTCCTGTCATGATTTGATTGTTGACGTCTAGATTATTTAACTGAGGATGTCTGTTTTCTATCATTCTCACATTTAACCATGAATGAAATGCCTCCTCCTTTCCATTCCCTAGCCATAAAAAGGAAAATTATTTCTCTGGTAATCTATCACACCATCGTCTCCATTAAAAATAACTATTCTATTTCCAACTCTTTCTTTTTTCTAAGTTTTAACCAAACTTTAACCTATCTGAAAGCAAGGACCTCCAGAATGGTTTCTCTTAATGTCCTCTGTAACTATAGTACCTAACTCCATATTTTCTACTCAATAAATATTTTTGAATTAAATATCTAATAGCAAATAGTCCTGTTGGCAAATTAGATTTTTTCCTCCATACCTCTTTAACTGAACTTTCTAGTTTAGTTTAGCTTTGCCTTTCATTCAATACATAGTTACTGAGTTCCATTGGTGCTAGTTACTATAAATGTAACAGTGACAAAGATAGACACTTCAGTGTCTAGGCAAAGAAACAGGAAATAGCCAATCAATGCACAAAATGATAAACATACCAACTGGGACAGACATAGGGACCAGGAGGTAAAGAGGTGGGGGCACCTAACTGGAGGACTTAACAGCCAAGCTGATGCTTGAAGGATGATATAAAAGCAGGGGATGGATGCTGCAAGCAGAGGGAACAGTAAGTGTGAAGGCATGGTAACAAGAGGACATGACATTTTAGGAATGGGAAGATCAGGACACTTGGCAGACAGGGTAGGAATAGGTATGGCATAGGAAGAGGAGACTGGAGAACCAGGAGACTAAACATGTAGGGCTTTATCACCCTAAGACAACTGGCTTCTAAATTTACACAGATGGCTGTATAAATTGGCATACACATTTTTGAAATAAATATAGCAATATCTTTTTTAAGGTGAGAGAGTAAGACATTTCAAGAGCTAGAAAAATGTTCACCTGCTTTGAATAAAAAATTCTACCCCAGAGAATTTATCTAAAGAGATTGTTCTTCCCAAAGGAAAAAACTAGATATGTTCCAAAGTGTTAATTTTAGAATTATTTATGATATTTAAAAATTGGAAAGAATTAATGTGCCCAGCGATAATAAATTATGGTACATTGACTTGAAGGGAACATTTTCCATCATTAAAATCTATAATTAGAGAAATGACACTGCAGCATGCATGTAACATTAGGTAAAACAATCTGTGTGCAAAGTTGTTTCTATACTATAATTAAAACTATACATAAATTATGTGAATGTTTGGATAACTATCAATAGGAAAAAATTTAAATGAGTGCAGGGTAATTAATGAAAGGGTGGGATTTGGGATAATTTTTCCTTCATCAGTGATTTCCATTATGATACTCACAGTATCATTATACAATGTATATCTTTTGTTCCCCAGAAAATTTCTATAAATCCTAGCTTTGTTTAGATGAACCAAAACAAGAATTAAAATACTCCTTTCTTCCTTCCATTTCATTGTCTTTATCTTCTCTGAACATTTCCAAAATAACAGAAAAGCCTTCCTCTTCTGTGCAGTTTAACTGATGGCCAACCAAAGCTAGCATCCTGTTAAAATTGTGGGTTTCAGAGTAAGAATTCTCAAAACTCCAACTAGCATATCTAGATCAGCTATAGGTAAACATTAATGATGCCAAGATGAAATTATTATCTGATTAGGCCCAGCCTGGCTCCTGAATACCACCTATTCAGGCCTCCCATGAGGGCTTTCTCATTGGGAGGGTAAGTTGCATCTCATGGAGGAATATTAAGAGGCTTGGAGAATACTGGAATTGGGTACAGATATATAGAAACTGTTACTGATTATCAGTGAAAATTATATAGCTCTAATTTTTAAGAAAGTATATCTAAAAATGTAAATATGGAATGTAAATAGAATATTTTATAATATCAATAATATTTTTTATAATATCCAATATATAGGTATGTTATGGCATAAAGATGAGCAATTTGGGTTTCAATCAACAGGCTGAGAGACAAGCAGAATCCCCACAATGAAGCCTTATATCTCTGATCTAATTCAGGACAAAGAACTAACTTTTTAGATACCCAAACCACGTGAAACAAGGTTCATATTAAATATGAAGAATCAGAATGTCATCAGACTTCTTAGCAGCAACACTGAAAGTCAGAAGATGCTGAAGTAACCGTTTCAAGAATCCTTAGGCTTTGAGTTAAAGTCAAGATGGAATAAGCACACACAACCTCTCTCCCACTGATTTCAACTAAAATCCCTGAACTGAGGATATAAAGCAGCAATCAGACTACTCTGAAAATTGAATAACAGGTGGACTAGAGAGGGAAATCAAGATATCCTTGATACAGTGAATTATTTTTTAAATGGGACATACTTTCTTCTAACCACTGTATCAATCACAGTGGAAATCTCAAATTATTTTTTAATGAGGGAGTAGATTTTTACTAAAAATATGTGTATTGGCTTTTCTATTTTATCTTGTTAGGAAAATAATCTTCAGAAGCTCCAAAGAAGGGTGAAGAGCAAGTTAAGTGACTCCACTGATGAAATAACATGTCCTCTACTATGACAAACTCTGGTTTTCAGTTTATGCTGGTAAAGATTGAATCAGTGAAAAACTCTTTGAAAAATAATGAACTGACTATAAACAATGTAGCCATGAGCAGAAGCACTTCTTTCCCACTTAAACATTTGCTTCACTGTAAGAATGGAAAAGAATTAGAAGACCCAGGAAAGAGTTAATTAGGGACTGATTACAATCCTTTCCTTTTGCCAACAACAAACAGTTTATCTATCCCTCTAGTGATATTTTAAACACGTAGCATGAACTGTGACCAAAGGGAAGGAGTTATGATCAGTCAATATTGAATTGTATAAGAAGTTGCCAAGGGACTTCCCTGGTGGTCCAGTGGCTAAGATGCCGTGCTCCCAATGCAGGGGCCAGAGTTCAATCCCTGGTCAGGGGACTACATCCCACATGCCCCAACTAGGATCTAGCACAGCCAAACAAATAAATCAATATTTTTTTAAAAAGAAGTTGCCGACATTTTTACAAAATGCATTTATAATTACCATGCAGCATCATGGAAGTGATTAAGATATGAGGTAAAATGCTCCCAAATAAAACCGTGTCCATACTATGAGCACAACTATGCAAAAATTATGGTTGCATTTATATAAAGTGTTGAGAAAGAATACAAGGAAATGAAAAAGAAAGAGCTGCTTTGTTATGGCAGTAGAACAGTGTGAATAGTTCATTTCCTTTCATCTCTGGCATTCTTTTCACATCAAAACTATGTGTGTTTCACACCCAGAAATATAACCCATGTTTGCCTTTCTTACAATGGGTTCTTAGCAAATTCAGATCATCAGTCATGGATCCCATTTGTTGACATAACAATTCTGGGATGAGGGGAACAGGCCAGCAGCCTTCCAGCTGGAGGACTCTTGCTATGAACACTAGCTCATAAATAAATCAGCATTCTGGCACTGTGTATTCTCACTTCAGGAGCCTTTAGTCTAGTAACAATTCAAAGTAAAGCTGCAACACTGCACAATTCTACACCAGTGCTTCTCAGACTCAATGTGTGCATGAATCATCAGGAGGTCTTGTCAAAATGTGGAATCTGATTCAGCAGATGTGGGATGCAGCTTGGGATGCTACATTTCTAACAAGCTCTTAGGTGATGCTGATGCTCCACAGACCATCCTCTCAGGAGCAGTGTTCTATATCATGCAAAATCTGTCTATTTTCTTTCTTGTTTCTAAGCAATCATGGTAAGTCTACCTTGGAGAAATGGAGGCAGAGAAACAGTAAGTACCTATCTTGAGTCAAATAAATAGTGTCAAAAGTCAGGGCTGGCATCATAGCTCCAGTTCCAGACTCTCACACTCCCACCACTGCTTCACCCTACTTCCTACATCTGATGTAAAAAGAATACAAAAACAATGGCTTACCTTTCACATTTTGCTGATACCGGCTCCAAAATAGACTTATTTGCTGGGATGGTCCTGGAACAAATAGGAAACAGTCCTCCGATAACAAGTGCATGGTTTTTGGCATCTACTGCTGCTGCTGCTGCAGCTAAGTCGCTTCAGTCGTGTCCAACTCTGTGCGACCCCATAGACGGCAGCCCACCAGGCTCCCCCGTCCCTGGGATTCTTCAGGCAAGAACACTGGAGTGAGTTGCCATTGCCTTCTCTCTTGGCATCTACATATCCATTCAAATCAAACTTGCCCAGCAGCCGACAGGTCTGTTCTTCCTCTTCTTTGCCTTTGATGCCCAATTTAGCCCATAAAAAAGCAAGCAATCCTGCTACTGCTAAGTCACTTCAGTCGTGTCCGACTCTGTGCGACCCCATAGACGGCAGCCCACCAGGCTCCCCCGTCCCTGGGATTCTCCAGGCAAGAACACTGGAGTGGGTTGCCATTTCCTTCTCCAGTGCATGAAAGTGAAAAGTGAAAGTGAAGTCGCTCAGTCGTGTCTGACTCTTAGTGACCCCATGGACTGCGGCCTACCAGGCTCCCCCGTCTATGGGATTTTCCAGGCAACAGTACTGGAGTGGGGTGCCATTGCCTTCTCCGAAGCAATCCTAGAACCAGACATTTCTTCCCACTAGCCATTTTTAATACAATAAGTTTGGGAGAAATGGCCACTGTTAAAAGTTTTAAGGAGGTGCCTTGCTAGAGTGTTCCAGTGAGTGTGTGTGGGCCCCTCCCCAGTGGACTCAGTTTGCCACTGCTTGCTACTTAATTGTCATGCCTCAATCATTCACAGAGCCTCACACTCACCTGAAATTTGTGTACCTGCACTAGGAGCTGAGTAATCCTCTTGAAAGGAGCCTTGTAAAAATCTCTTTTATGCTTAGCAATAATATATGATGGCATAATAGTGGCTTTTGAGATTCAAATAGAATCACTTTGTAGAAATTGTCCCTTTCTTGTTTCTCAGCCTCATTTATTCTCACTTCAGCCAGGTTTCTGGGAGATGCCCTTGCCCCCAAAGTAAAAAAAGGCATTCTGCTTCATTATGAAGTAAAAAAACAAAACAGGAGCCATCAGGCCACACTCTATCCTTAGGGGTATAGAAAAAAATGAATGGAAAACCATGGAAGCATTGGACTAGAAGACATCACTTTGAATCTGTGTTCTCTCACTTGTGTTAGTGTGATGGTGGGAAAGTCACTTCACTTCTATGCCTCAAGTGCCTTATGAGTCACTAGGATGATAATAAGTTACCCTAGATAAATTCTGTAAAGCCTATTAAGAGTTCAAGGAATATTTTTCACGTACATCATTTTCTTTAATCTTCTCTTCAAGGTGAAGTGTTGCCCTCAGCTTACTTTGCTGACTTTGTCACTGGTTCAGGGACAAATCCCTGAGAATTTCTGGGTTCTTGCCTGAGAATCCTCTCTCGTGACTTCTTGCTTGGCCCCTCTCAGAGACATCTTCCAATCTCTTTCTCTAGGTCAGTTCACCATAGATCTCCAGTCTGCTTCTTTGTCCCTTCTCAAATATCTCCCCTGGGAGTATAAAGAGTATTTTCAGGATTCAGCCCAGTAATATGTATCAGGAGCATGAAAAATGACTATACCCTTTGATCATGTGATTTTACTTTAAAGTATTTATTCCAAGGATGCAATGCTACTGCTGCTGCTAAGTCGCTTCAGTCGTGTCCGACTCTGTGCGACCCCATAGACGGCAGCCCACCAGGCTGCCCCATCCCTGGCATTCTCCAGGCAAGAACACTGGAGTGGGTTGCCATTTCCTTCTCCAGTGAATGAAAGTGAAAAGTGAAAGTGAAGTCGCTCAGTCGTGTCCGAGTCTTCGCATCCCCATGGACTGCACCCTACCAGACTCCTCTGTCCATGGGACTTTCCAGGTAAGAGTACTGGAGTGGGGTGCCATTGCCTTCTCCAAGGAAGCAATAGAGAGGCACATAAACATGATACATAAGAATATCAAGAACAAGGACTTCCCTGGTGGTCCAGTGGTTAGGAATCTGCTTCCACTGAAGGGAAGTTCAATCCCTAGTCGGGAACTAAGATACCACGAGCTGTATGGTACAACAACAACAAAAAAGAATACTGAATACAGTTTATTTATGACAGTAAAAAAAAAAAACAAATCAAATGTATACAATAAAGAGTTTCTAAAATAAATTACAACCAATTCATATGATGGAAAACAAAGGAGTGATTCAAGTCATATTTTAGAAATATATTTACTCACAACAGAAAATCTCAATATGCTTACCATGAAGGTAACAGATAACAAAGTACTGTATACAGTCATACTCTATATTTCTAAAATTTACCAATATATTACTGCTCTTTCATACACATATCTCCATTAAAAGCACTAGAAGAAACCACTGCAAACTAAGAGAAAAAGAAAAAAGTAGGAAAAAAATCCCTTTTCCTATTATTTTAATGATTCAAGGATTTTTATATTTCCATGTTCATTTCTGGCCCAGATTGACACTCATCCAGTACTTTCAATTAGTTTTTGATGGTAGATTGCAGCTGATTTTAATTTTCTTTATATTTTTCTATATTTTCCCACATGTTCTACAATATTCTTATATTTCATTTATAAATAGAAAAACTACTACTGTAAGAAACTCCCCCTTTTTACAACTCCTCCACACATGCACATCCCACTACAATACCTTCTACACACACACATGTGCACACACACACATGTGCACACATACATGTGCACACACACACACATGTGCACACACACACACATTTACTCCCCTAATATCATCATCACTATCACTCACCTAGGTCCCACAAACCCATCCACACAGAAGTCATCTCCTAAAGGATTTCCAGTACTCATCTGTTGGTTAAGTGTAATCTCTACCTGACCCTGAGGAACCCCTCAAGAGAGTCCCCATTACCACTTCACCTGTGAAACTGCAGGCCCACGCCACAGTACCCCATAGCTGACTAGACCCTCAACAAGCAAGCTAGTGGATGGCATGCCCTTGGCCCCTGACTGACATCTGTCTGTCAAATATATAACTAGTCTTAGTTTTCTAAAATGTTCATGGGCCATACGTTCCACCCTCAGACTTCAAAATGATGCTGAAATGAAAGAACTTAAAGAAAAGATGGATTCCCTGGAAAATCTTTTCCAGGATAGACTTCAGAGTCTGTGGCTTCATCTAAACACAGGGGCCCTCTGGGTGACAAACTGCTCCTCACCAACAGCCTGAGAATCCTCTCATGAGCTGCAAAGGTTTAGTCCTTTAGGCCTTTCGCAAAACCGTTTGGAACTATTCCTCACTCATCTTTGCTCTTCCTTTTTACCAGAAGACAGCTGTTTCTAAGCAATTATCCCTCTTGTTGCCAAGGGCTACCCTTGTGCAAAGATATGTTTATTACCAAATCTGTGCCATCTTCATCCTCCGGGCAAAAGCTGCACTAGGCACCATTAAAATCATTAAAATTGATTAAGTTATATTAACAATAACAAAATTAGCATTTTATAGCACTTCATATTGTACAAATTGCTTCCACATGCATTATGCTTCCTCTAGGTCAGGAACTAGATTCAGTGATGATGAGGCTTCTGATTTGTGTAGCAGCATCTGGTGGCCAGTGTTTTATAGTTCCCAGGATGCTAGTATATTTTGCTGGGGCCACATGACTACATTCTCCAAATGTAGCAGAATTCATCAAAGATGATACTGAGAATAGAAAAAAAATCTGTGCTCTTAGAGTGGTTTTATTAACTGCACAGGGACGAGTGTCCAAAGACTCACCTTGCCCTCATAACACCCCACGTGGCTGGTTTTCTTTTGTTCACTTTACAAATGAGTTCACATGGCTAATACATGCTAACATGCAGATACCAAAGCCTGTGTCCTTTCTGAGGATTTGTAGTAGAGAGAAAGGACACAGACCAAGTCTGGGAGCATGGGTACTAGATCCAGCTCCTTCGCTGTCCAGACCTCTCTCCATCTCTTTGGACTAACCAGCCTTTTTCAGAGTCTGTGGTCCTAAAGGAATCAGCTCTGTTCTGGTGTGGGATGAGAATTTTAAGCTTCGATGCAATGATAGCCTAATACATGCTGTCAGCAATAGCAAGCTGTTTTGTTAACTATCAAGGTGAAATTGTTTATTCAATAATACTTTGAATGTAATTATCATTTCCACAGGACTCTGACTTCAAGAGCCCCTGATCAAGGCAGAAGACATCAGAATGTTGATGCAAATGGCCACAGGTATTTAGTCCCAGGTGTCACACCCAGGTTCTTAGATCCTAGTCTGTTCTCTGCGTATTTACACAGCCCTCTCCCAGACTTGTTTGAGCCTGGCTCTTCTCCCAGGGCCCTGGCAAAGGTCAGGCTCCCTTCCAAGAACAATAACACATCCTGCCCAAACTTGTCTCTGCCTTCAAGCAAAGGAAAACACCTGAGCCCCTAAAGATTATGAGAACTGTCTTAATAACAAAGGCTAAAAGAGTATTTAAAGGCTGTTTACAAGGCTTCCAGGAAAGGCTCAAATTCTGTATTAACTGCAGATAAACATTGATGCAAGCCTCTGCAAAGCCCCAGCTTGGTAGCCACAGCAGTGAACTCACAGTAGATTTCAGTCTTGTGGTCAGACTCAGCTTGTTAAATATTGCTCGGCTTTTATATTCCTCTCTGTCATTCTCTTACTTTAATAATCATTTCAAATCCTCATGCCATAGCATCAGATGAATGGATACACTAATCTACTCCATTTTCTTATTTCCCATGTGGAGCTGTCCTTCTAAACAGTCAAGAAATGAACCACAGGTAGTTGCATATGTTTAAACTGCTGTCTTTACAATATACACTAGGGTATTTTTTTTAATGTATGTCTCCAACAGTTAAAAAATATTACCTGTATTGAATTTTGTGATATTATGACATTATAGCTTACCTGAAAGAAGGCTAAAAATAAATCAGTTTTCATAGGTGTATTGTTATATGAGGTGCAAGTTATTGATCAGAGGCCATGAGGTGCATAAGAAGCAGGCTTTTGCTTTTTTTTAACAAGTCAATACCTACCACTTGTTACAGAAGTGTCTCCCGTGTGTCTAAATAGAGAAAACCCTCAATTACAGCCAAGGAGAGAGACACTCAGACACTGCACGCATACAAAGTTTTAAATGGCTGCCTTGCTGAATGACAAAAGCCTCATGTTATTATTTCTTTTGCTCCTTTTATTTTCAAGGAAATAATCTGACAGTCTGATTAATCCTCTGCCTCTAAATCAGCTGATTCTTAACATACAGAAATAAAAGCATCCTTTTGTCCTTGGCTGGATCACCTGTTACATAGCTATAATGAGTTGTGGCTGTTGCAAAAATGGTGAAGATGGTAAGCAACTGACTGGAGCTAGGAAACCATTATCATCACAGTTGTCTAGAGAATAAGCACCTATTTTTAGTTAAATGTGAAATTGAAAAAAACCTGACCAGCTTTTAACTCTTACCTGAAAAATTTAGCATGCCTTCCTGTCCTCTACACTGGCGCCTTTCTAATCCACCCCTACACTGAAGGAAGTTGGCCATGTCAACCCTCAGGCCACTAAAAATTTTTTACAGCTTTATTGAGATTTATACACCATAAGACATTGAGATTTATTTATACATCATAAAATTCATCTATGTAGAACACACAATTCAATAGTTTTTGCTCTTGTTACAGACTTGAGCAGCCATCATCACAATGCAATTTTAGAACATTTCCATTATCCCAAAAGGAAACCTGATTTCCCAATCTTCCCTCACCCCAAGCTCTAGGCAACCACATAAATCTACTTCCTGGCTCTATAGATTTGCCTATTCTGAACATTCTGTTTAAATGGAATCTCAAATACGTGGTCTTTTCTGTCTGGCTTCTTTGACAAAACATAACTCCAGGAGGTTTATTTATGTTGTAGTATGTATTAGATTTCATTTTTTAAATATCATTATTAAGACATAATTTATACACATAAAATTCACCCATTTATAAAGTACATTCAATAGGTTTTACTATCCTTACAGAGTTGTGTGATCTTCAGCACAACTTTAGTACATTTTTATCACCCCAAAAAGAAACACATACCTATTAGCAGTCACTCCCCATTCTTCCCCACCATCACCCCTGTCCCCAGACAACCATTAATTTTACTTTTCTGCTGCTAAAAATGTCCTTATTCTGTACATTTATATAAATTGGATCATATACTATGTGACCATTTTACTAACTTCTTTCAGTTGGCATAATGTTTTCAAGGTTCATCCATGTTTTAGCATGCATCAGTATTTTATTCCTTTTTGTTGTTTACTTTTTATTGTCATATAAAGTTCCCTTTTATGGATATATCATATTTGTCCATTCATGAGCTGATGGAAATTTGGGTTTCCACTCCTTTGGCTGTTATAAGCAGTACTGCTATAAACATTATCATACAAGTCTTTGTGTGGACATGTGTTTATAATTCTCTTGGGTAAATATCTAGAAGTAGAATTGCTGATATGCAAACTATATGCTTAACGTTTTGAGAAAGTACCAAACTCTCTTCTAAAGTGGTTGTATCATTTATATTCCCTCTGCTGCTGCTGCTGCTGCTGCTGCTAAGTCGTTTCAGTCGTGTCCGACTCCATGCGACCCCAGAGATGGCAGCCCACCAGGCTCCCCTGTCCCTGGGATTAGTTCAGATATCTCCACATCCTTGCCACTATTTGTTATTACCAGTCCCTTTTATTATAGCCATTCTAGGGGAAATAAAGTGGTATCTCATTGTAGTTTTGATCTGCATGTCCCCAGTAGTTAATGACTCAAAGAAAGCTGTGTGTTCTTCTAGATACTTTCAAATTTTAACTCTTACATGTAGGCTTATGATCCATTTTCAGCTGATTTTTCTGTATAAGATAAGGCCTAAGTTCATGTTACTTTTTTTAAACTGTAAATAACTTTTTGCACCATTTGTTGGAAAGACTATTGTTTCCCCACTTAATTATCATGATCTCATGTCAAAACTCAATTGACTGTAAATGTGAGGATTTTTATTCCATTGGTCTATATGTCTATCTTTATGTCAAGGTTGTTTTATCTTTACTATTCTAGTATCTTCACTATTGCAGTAAGAAATCAGGAAATGTAAGTCCTCTGACTTTTTCTTTTTCAAGATTTTTTTTTAACAATTCTGGGGTCCTTTCCATATAAATTTTAGGGTCAGCTCATCAATTTCTGTGGGGGTGGGAGGGGCACTGAAATTTTGATAAGGATTGTGTTAAATCTACAGATCAGTTGGGGAATGTTTCCATATTATCAATGTTAAGTTCATGTATCTGAGAACTCAAGTCATCTTTCCAGGGCCCTGTATCTGCCATAAGATAAAAATCCATAAACAATAGGCTTCATCCAGCCCCTAGATGATGAACCAGATCCCTCTTTTGCAGCAACCACCTCAACTGCCAACTCAAAATATACCACCAGCCACATAAACTGGCCTTCAGTTCCTTAAACAGATAATGTTCTCTTTTACCTACAGGTCCTTCCTCACTCTCATGTACACCACCTTCTCTGTGTTGTTAGGTACTTTCTCCCATTTGTCCCATCTCCTGAGTCCTGTCTTTTCCTGCGCATCTTAGCTTGCTTTTCACTTCCTCTAAGGCTTGTATCCTGAGATATACAGCCCTACCACTACAGTCTACTCACTCACTTTTCCTTGTACTTACATGGCGGACTTGAGACTACTTCATGGAAAGCAGGTTGATCAAAAAATATCTTGGTTGAAATGGACACCAATGGACACTGATCCCTATTTTAGGCAGTACCAGAAATTTTGGCAGTTTTATAACTGTTCATATGTTTTAAAATATTTTTATCACTTTTCATAAAATTTTCAGGATTTTTTTCCTAGTATTTTTTCCCAGACTACTCTACCAGCTTATACATTTACATGTCTCAATTTCTAGAACCTGGAAATAGGTTGTATTACATAGCGAGAGAGACTTTGCGGAAGTAATTACGTTAATGTTTGCATTATCCATACAGGTCCAATGATGTGATTTTAAGTGTCTTCACATGGGGGGAAATACAGGGAGGTACATGCCAAAGAGAAGGCAAGTGACAAAAGCAGAGACTGGAGCGCTGGCAGTCTCCAGAAGCTGGAAATGCAAAGAAACGTTCTCCATCCAGAGCCTCTAAAAAGAACCAGCCCCGTTGACATATTGACTTCAGCCCAGTGAGACTGATTTGAGATTTCCGATCTCCAGAACTCTAAGAGAATAACAGTGCTGTTTATTAAATGTGTGGTAATCTCTTGTAGCAGCAGTAGGTTACAGTAATGAGTTGGAAATAACCTAACATCCAACAGAAAGGACCGTTAGGAAACAACCTGAATGTCCACAGGATGGAACTGGTTATGTATAACTTCTGATAATTTTCAAAAGATTAGGTGTGATTCAATCATTTTTAAAGATATTAAAAATGCTCTAGAAGGCTATTCATCAAGCTATTAAAGTGTATAGAATAATGAGTATTTTTTTTGGTCTTGTTTTTTGTTTTGAGGTTTTTGTGGGGGTTGGGGGTTTTGTTTTGTTTTGTTTTGGTGTCTTTGGATGGATACAAACAAATAATGGGCACTTTTTATGCTAATTTTTTAAACTGCAAAGAGCCTAAGGCTGTATTATTTTTGTAATAATAAGGGAGAAAGGCAGTAAAATAAACTTCAGCAGTGAATGAAAAAAGAAAATAAAGGAAAGGATTTGGAAATTTTAAGAGCTTTACTGGATTTGATTTCTTAATTTTTAATTTATATGCATATAGCTTTCCCATATTATTTGTTCAGCATTGTTTTCAAGAACTTTTCTATCTCATAAATTGGTTGAAAATGAATATTTCTACTCTCCAGTTCATATTTTTTATAGCTTTTGTATGTACCAGACATATCATATTAGAACCTCTGCTGCAGAAATAGGTATTTGTGCTATAAGATACATTGCCTGTATAAATGATCATTTAGATGATAAGAACCAACTAAACTAAATAATTTTAAAATGAAATAATATGCAATAAAATATTGAATTATACAGCCTTGGCTCTTAGGAGAATAATGAGGTAGTATTTGATAAAACCATACACACAGTTTTGCACATGCTTAGATTATTTATCCATATCAGGATCTCCCAACTATTAGTTCAAAATGCACCCAAGTAATAACAACAGTAATAGCAATGGTAATAATGTTAATAAGAACAATAATAGTTTTATATTTCACAGTATATTTGTCTCATTGCTTACCATTATTGCAAAAACTGAGTGAGTGAGTGAGTGAAGTCGCTCAGTCGTGTCCAACTCTTTGTGACCCCATGGACTGTAGCCTAACCAGGTTCCTCCATCCATGGGATTTTCCAGGTAAGAATACTGGAGTGGGTTGCCATTTCCTTCTCCAGGAGATCTTCCCGACTAAGGGATTGAACCCAGGTCTCCCGTGTTGTAGGCAGACGCTTTACCATCTGAGCCATCAGGGAAGATGATTGCAAAAACTATATGCAACAAATACTATTTTTCAATTATTTCCATTTTGTAAATAAGAACCTGGAGCTCGGAAAAGCTAAGCAATATTCCCAGGATCACAAAGGTCCTTGGTGGTGTCAATGAATTTTCTAGTCAGTGACCTGTGCAGGAGGACACATAGCCCAGCTGCCTATCTGTCTTTAAAAACAAAAAGTGGGAGGCATTACCCGTCATTCCCCCACTCTACTGGGGATTTCCAGTGAGAATGAAAACGTGGCCAGAAATTGCTCACTGACATCTGCTCAAGGCTCAAGAAATTTCTAATACCTAAAGGGTCAGGCCAGTCAGTTTATTTTTAAGAGAAGTAGGTTACTGCTTAACTTGCCAGTGAAAGTGAAAGTGAAGTCGCTCAGTTGTGTCCGACTCTATGCGACCCTATGGACTGTAACCTGCCAGGCTTCTCCAACTATGGGATTTTCCAGGCAAGAATACTGGAGTGGGTTGCCATTTCCTTCTCCAGGGGAATCTTCCCAACTCAAGGATTGAACTTGGGTCTTCTGCATTGCAGGCAGACTCCTTACTGTCTGAGCCACCAGGGAATCCCCCAACTTGCCAGAGTGACTTCTAGTATTTATGCCATACATCAGTATGATACAGCAGAATCAGAATTTATAATGATTAAAAGGTGCACTATTTTCCACAACTGTCCTCATCCTGCTCCAGCTTGCTCTGGCTCCATTTCTGCTGATGGTCATTGAGGTGGAGTTGGGATAATGTTGAGGAGGAACACTTGATTAATAAAGGTAATAATAGCATTTCTTTGCATTTTAAATGCTCTCTTAAGGTAAAGACCTAGTGTATTTCAGATTCAGACTCTTCATTATGATGGTTTCTTTCCTTTTAAGGGATTCCCCTAACCAATTTTCCTTCCCTCTCAGTTCAAGAGAAGTTGATGACAAGGTGGGGAAGAACCTCTGGTCCATGTGCCACCTTCTGGGTCTTTGCAGGCCTTACCCCATTTGGTCATTGTTGTGGCTTTCATATTGGTATCCACCAACAAGGCTGCAGACCTCTAGTCATGCCTCCATTCACAAGGCCCTGCACTGTATGACCTCTTTTTCCACGACTCCAGGTTGCTTGTAACCTATCAGTGCTCTCAGCTTCCAAATTCCTTTCCACTTCATACAGTCTTGCATTACTTGTGACTTTCCAGTGTGTGATGGCCACAGGGAACAGAGGCATTGTGTTAGGCCCATCCATGGAAACACCTCTCCCTAACATTCACTTCTGAATTAAGCCCATACAAGGTGCCACATTAAACAAGTTGCTATCACAAACCCAGGGCTTCCCTCCACAGCTTACAGTCCTCCGTGCAGACATTCTCTGACAGCCCCAAACCTGTTTAGATGTTTAGCCACACCCAATCCATGCTCAACCCTGAGAACATGAAGACCGAGAAACAGTTATCTGGCCCTCCTCTTTTTTTCAGCCCCATTATTCCTCTAGTACCAGAAGGACTTTCTAATTACTTTCCCTTCTAGAAACAACTCTCATGTCATAACCTTTCTTACCAATCACATGAGCTTCTTTATACAGGTGGATATCTTTTCCCTTTCATGGCATAAAAAGCCTCATGATCTGGCCCTGATAGTGTAAGGAAGACAAAAAAAATTTTAATTACCAAGAGGCAAGAACATGAGGAATCTTTTTCCCGTCATTTCACCCAGAAAGCTGCTTGGTCCCCTTGGAGGACCCTTCTCTTACTGTTCATTGAATTATATCCTCTTCAAATTCACATGTTGAAGCCCTAATGCTCAATGTGATGCTATTTGAAGATGGGGCCTTTGTGAGGTAATTAGGGATAGATGAGGTCATGAGGGTGGGGCCTCCATAAGAGAATGAGTAGCTTTTAAAGAAGAGACACCAGAGAACACACTCTCTTTTCTTTTCCACCATGTGAGGACACAGAGAAGAGGGCCTTCACCAGATCTGAATCACACCAGTACCTAGAACAGAGAGAAAGACCAAAAAAAAAATTGATTCTTTTACAATAGTGCTGGTTAAGTATGAGGCTCTGTCTCCAGGATTTAGAAGCCTGGCTCTATTAGTTCCTAAATGTATAGCCTTTGGCAAGTTACTTAACTATTCTATATTTGTTTTGTCATATGTGAAAAAAACAGAGACAATACTCAGCTTGTTATGAGGATGAAGCATGACTGTGGCTCAACATAGGCGTTGTCACACAATGAAATGCCTAACATTAGAAATTAACAGTGTGTCTTTGTCCCTTAGGTGTTAAAGTAGTCTTCACTCAGGTTATTAAGTTTCATATAAGAAATACAACATAAAACACTATTCACATGTGAATAGCAGAAAAAGGACACTAAACAAACAAAGGATAATCATTGTTTTCATTTCCTACAACACCCATAAAATTCTGCCTTCAGTGTATTAGATCTCCTGGTAGGAAGTGATTGCTGAGATGCCTGACTAACCCTAGATGGCAATGTTGGATTGGGTAGAATTCATTAAGACCTTGGAAAGTGGGTTCTGGCTTTCTGAGAAAGGACGTAATTTAAATCAACCTGACAGAATCTTAGGTGAAGATGTCTGTTGTGTCACATACATATACATTAAAACCAACCAGATGATATATCTAAAAAAGATATTTACACATTTTAAATGATCTATTTAATACTATATGTTTTATTAGCATTGAAAATGTTTCTTTTTATATTTTAATAAATGCTATTATTGGTACATAGTTTTCTAGGTACAACTGTTAAGTATTTGGTAATATATGATTATTGTAGTTTAATTGTCTTAAGTCATTTTGGAATGGACCAGAAACACTTTGAAACCTGACTAAAATAATTTATCTGGTCGTTCAAATGCAGTTCAGCTAAATAAGCTAAAACATTTTCTTGGATCATAGTCATGCTCCCTAATTAAATTTTATCTAATAACAAAATATTGTCACATAACTGTCTTGAACCAAATACAGTTCTTTAGAAACTACCATTATGGAGAGATCTGGGGCAGAAATTTTATTTAATTTAGTGAGATACATATAATAACTTATATTGGTCTATGATAGTCCTTTGTTCATTAGTTTATTCATTCAAAATGTAGTTGAAAGAGATCTTCAAAATAAGCCAGATTTGTAATTCCAATAACCCAGAGCAGAAAGCATAATTTTTCCATTTTTCTCTAAACCTAGCAGTCTAAATAATAAATATGTGTTTAACTTAACTAAATATCCAAATGATATTTCTACAATGCCAGGAATATATTTTCTCTTAAGAACAAAAATTATTACCACCCTCGACACTACCAGAGTCTTATTTATAGTATTAATTTTCACCATCTATGAAGAAAGGTCTTGGTTAGCAAACTTCAGACTAGTCCCTATAGAATTAAGAATGTGTGGAGGCTTAAGCAAGAAGACACTATAGCATTTAGAACCAGAGGCAGAGCTGCTCCCCTGGAGGGTATCTGTCTTGGTAATTAACATAGTCTACTACTTTGGTTTTGCAGAGTATCAGTTCAGTTCAGCTGCTCAGTTGTGTCTGATTCTTTGTGACTCCATCGACTGCAACACGCCAGGCTTCCCTGTCCTTCACCAACTCACGGAGCTTGCTCAAACTCATGTCCATCGAGCTGGTGATGCCATCCAACCATTTTATCCTCTGTCGTCCCCTTTTCCTCCTGCCTTCAATCTTTTCCAGCATCAGGGTCTTTTCAAATGAGTCCGTTCTTTGTATCAGGTGGCCAAAATATTGGAGCCTCAACTTCAGCATCAGTCCTTCCAAAGAATATTCAGGACTAATTTCCTTTAGGATTGACTGGTTTGATCTCCTTGCAGTCCAAAGGACTCTCAAGAGTCTTCTTTAACACCACAGTTCAAAAGCATCATTTCTTTGGTGTTCAGCTTTCTTTATAGCCCAACTCTCACATCCATACATGACTACTGGAAAAACCACAGCTTTGACTAGAAGGACCTTTGTTGGCAGAGTAATGTCTCTGCTTTTTAATATGCTATCTAGGTTGGTCATAGCTTTTCTTCCAAGGAGCAAATGTCTTTTAATTTCATGGCTGTAGTCACCATCCGAAATGATTTTGGAGTCCAAAAATATAAAGTCTACAACGTATACATTTGAGGAAATGCAAACAATATTCTAAGATAAAAAAATCTTTTTTAATTTTGGGGGTAATTCTTTCAAAACAAAGGAGGGACTTGAAAAATCTTTACTGCCACTCCTTGAGTTCTAGCAAATTCCGCTCCCCACTACTGGGACATAAGGACACTGTTCAATGTGCTCAGTTGCTCAGTCGTGTCCAGCTCTTTGCGACCCTGATGGACTGTAGCCCATCAGGCTCCTCTGTCCATGGATTCTCCAGGCAAGAATACTGGAAAGATTAGCTAAATAAACTACTCCTATTTCCTCCATGCCCAAACATCATTTCATTAGGGACAGTCAGACTGGGGAGACGATCAGGACTGGAGGCAGAACAAGACCTTGCATTCAAGTCTCAGCTCTGCTACTAATTAATTACTTCCCCAAGGGGAGAAGTGACTAAGCGCTCCCAGCTCCAGACTCCTTTAAGCACTCCATCAGTCCCCTTCTCTGACTGTCACCACATCTGGAGTTACCTTACTCCCTACCTGCCACTCTTGAACTTCACTAATGAAATGGAAGCTCACAAGCGCCACCTCGAGGCTTCCGATTAGCACAACCACCTCCAGAAGCTGATCACTGAGGAACCTGCAGCTACAACTGCCCCTGCTTGTGACACCAGAAACTTTGTGAGATGTAAAGTCAGCAGACATGCAGCAGGTTATTAAGAGTTCCTTCAAAGTGTTGCTAAGCTCACTACCAAAGAGTAAGCATTCAAGTTCCAACTTCAGACACAAACTACGTCCAGAAACATCTCCTTCCCCAGGATAACGAAGTCAATGGCATGGGCCTGGGCTTCATTTTCCTAGTAAGCGTCCCTGGGGGAGACTCTGTGTGGCCTTTCTTATTCTGCTTACCACTTTGGACAGTCCTAACCATCAGAGATATTTTAACTGCAGCCAATGTGAAAGCGAAAAGCATCAATCCTTGATTCCAGAAGGTTCCACATCCTCTACACAAATGTGACTACCACCATCTCTGCATGTTCTGAACACCTCATTCCAAAGGGTATGAAATAGAACCTGAGTCTTATTAGCTTCAAGGCCCTTGCTTTTTCCACGAAACCTGCTGATGTAAGACCACTGGAGGTTTTAAATACTAACCTCTTCAAAAAGAGGCTCTTGATAGAGATCATACCTGCATGGACCTAGCACACATTCAAATTCAAACTCTACAGCCATGGCCTGCATTTCAAACAGCAAGAGGACATGTAAATGTAAGGAAGGTTTTCAATTCCTTTAATACATAAAATGGCCAAGGAAATTACTTTCAGAGTATACACATTAAACGGAATCTTTTCAAGCAGATTTCTATTTAGATAATTATTTGCAAACACTAGAAATAACATGTTCTATGAGCGGTCACCAGATGGATCCAACATTTGTACAACTTTCAGATGAAAGTCCTGATGAATGCTAAGTCACTATAATGTTCATGAGTGTGTGTGTTTGAGCCTAATTTAAAACTCAAATCCTCCACTTCCTCCAAGAAGAAGAGTTGTTAGTTAATAGAAAGCTTTCTGGATATTAAGTACAACCATCAAGTATAAACATGCTTCAGTGAGAAAAATCTGTCTTTCATTTCCGAAATTGGTGGTAATGAGAGGGACAGAGTTAGTTAACATACTATTTAGGTTCTTCTCAGAGGCATTTTCCCCGGTGATTTTACAGAGTCTATGTCTGGTCTTCCTGACCAACCTCTTAGTTGCTGAGGACAAGGCCTGGGCTTTCTACCTCCTTTATGTTCCTCTGAGGTGGCTATAGGAGAGGCTGACACTTAATGAGCTTCTACTATGTGTTAAGAGCCTACCGTTGCTCACCTAGTTGTTTTTCAATAACTCCAAGCACAAACATGTCTATGCTGCTGCTACTGCTAAGTCGTTTCAGTCGTGTCTGACTCTGCGACCCCATAGACGGCAGCCCACCAGGCTCCGCCATCCCTGGGATTCTCCAGGCAAGAACACTGGAGTGGGTTGCCATTTCCTTCTCCAATGCATGAAAGTGAAAAGTGAAGTTGCTCAGTCGTGTCCCTCTTTGCGACCCCATGGACTGCAGCCTACCAGGCTCCTCCATCCATGGGATTTTCCAGACAAGAGTACTGGAGCAGCATACAAGTGTTCGTGCTTGGACTTATTGAAAAACACTTCTATAATTTTAAGTAAAATGAGACACAGAAAGTTAAGACACATACCCAAGATCACAAGGCTGGATGAGAACAAATTTAATGTGTGAGCTACTATGTGACTCTGAGGTCTACCCACTATATTGTAATATACTATACTATTATATGCTATACCACAACACGCTATGCCCCACTCCAGCACAGTGTGCGAAGTAGCTGATGTTTACTAAAACCTAACAGTAAAGATTGGGGCTTCCTGGGCGGCACAGTGGTAAAGAATCCACCTGCCAAGGCAGGAAGCACCAGAGACGTGAGTTCGATCCCTAAGTCAAAAAAATGCCCTGGAATAGGAAATGGTAACCCACTTCAATATTCTTTGCCTGGAAAACTCCATGGACAGAGGAGCCTGGCAGGCTACAGTACATGGGATCACAAAAGAGTCAAACACAACTGAGCAACCTCGCACGCATGTGTGCGTGCACACACACACACACACCCCATTACTGCTGAGTGAGAATTTAAGTCAGAGATAAAAGGCACCCCATTTCTTTCTTCTGCTTCCAAGAACATCAACTCTATTCAACAATTTGAAAAGCCATGTAGCAAATTAACAAGAGAATGAAACTTAATTTCAGCATTTACTCATCTCATAGAGGTATGATCAGAGAAGTCCAAAACCACAATACCAGCGCTCATCACCAAAGGAAGAAGACAGCCTAACCATTTCCTGGTGAGGGCTAGAGCCACATACTTGACACGTGCTCAGAAAATAGTTACTAAATGAATGAAGGACTCAAAATTAAGACACAAATCTTGCCCTGGTAAGTACTGTGAAATCACTTCAAATACTCCTAAACTAGAAACATTAACTTGAAGCATAAGCTTCTGAAGAAACTGATGTGTGAGATTCCGTTTTTTAAGTCGTAAATTCTGGCATGGTGAGTGTGACGTCTCTCTCTTTGGCTGGGGAAGCACGCAGAGGAGACTTAAGCAGAAGTTGCTGTGCAGCCAAGCTCAGCAGTTTTCTTAGGCCCCAGGGGACTCAGGCTACAGTGTTTTGTTACAAGTAAGCTGAATTTCTCAACTTTAAAGACCGAACTAATAAAAAGTATTTGGAAATCCAAATGGCAACAGAAAGTGAAAAAATGCAGTAAATCCAGCCTGCTGGGAGGCCCTCTGCTGAGAAGAGTGTGCCCTCCATCCCTGTCCTGCATGTGTGTTCTCTCTAAATGTCGCAGTGGTGCAGAACTTTAATATGGCAAGGGCTAGAAGGGGCTTCCCAGACTTTGCGAATGAAAGGCAGAATGACTCTTTAGAGACCTAGAGGTGGGTTTATCATTAACACAGTTCCTTGGAGGGTGCTTCACACACTTAGCCAGATCTGCACAGAGAGGATTAATGTAAAAGCAGGCAGAAAATGAAGGCAGGGGGCAAAGGAGACTTGTAAAATCCAACCACCATCTGCCGTTTCAAATCCAGCAGCACTGAGGTAGTTTAATTTGCAAAAATTTTCCTTCTGGTTTCAAAACTCTGCTTAGGCAAAGATGGAGTAGGTCACCTGGGAGTTACGCACAAGAGGGCTTTACTTAGTGGAGATAAATGAACAAACACACAGAAAACAACAAAACAGGAAGATCACAAGTGTGTGCCTTGATAACAAGATATCACAACAATAAAATTAGCGTTTGGCAGTGGAGCTGCTCAAGTCAAGCCAAACCATGGAATTTATTCCACCTTTACCAAAAAAAAAAAAATTTACAAGACTTATCTTTGACCAAAACTTAAAGGAATAGGAACTCTTTTCTGTTGATGTCTTTTATAACTTTAGGTTTATAGAATTGAATGAATCACATTCCTCATTCACAGTATGCTGTCATCCACAAGGCTATTATATTCTATTTCAGTTTGTTTTATTTTACATCTCTTTATTCCCCATTCCAGTCCCAATCTCTTCCCAGGTAGTATAGACACCAACTCTGGTACATTTAAAGTTTGATCTTTCATACATATTTACTTAGATATATGTATATCTATATTATGATATGTAAATCTTGCTTATATCAAGATTTTTCCTGTTGCATAGCATTCCATTAAATGAATGTACCACATTTCATTTAGACATTCAGATGTAGATAGACACCTATGTTATTTCTGACCTTTGTTAGAACAAGTAATACTGCCATGGACATTCTCATAAATCTTTCTTAGGGCATCTTTTTGTAGAACCATGCAAGTGGTTTTCCAGATGTTGACATTCCTTTGGGTGTGGAATTTCTAAGCACAGTGTATGTATGTCCTTAATTTCACTCTGCAATGCCAAGATGGCTCACTAGAATAGCTGTTTATACTTCTACCAGCACAGGAAAATTCTCATGTCCCCATGTCTTTGGTGAGTATTTGATGATACCTGATTGATCATTCTTGCCAACTGGACTGCTAGAAAATGTAGTCATTTTACATTGCATTTTTCTGATTATATTCACTTAAAGATATTTAATAATTATATGAGTTTCCTTCTCTATTAATTACTTATTAACAGTCTGTGTTTTCTGACTTTTTTTTGCTATGAATTAAAACTATGTTCAAGAATCCCTTGAATATTCTAGATAAATAATTTTTTGTTGGTATGACACATTGAAAATAGCTTTTCTAATCTCTTTTCCTATAGGTTGCTTGTCTATGATGGCCATTGTTGAATAGGGATCCTTGATTTTGGCAAAAAATAATTTTTAGGGTTGACTGTAGACTATCTGGAGTCTTATTTATGAAATCTCTTCTCAAAAAAATGACAAAAATACTCTTTTGTATTTTCTTTCATACATTTTACAGTGCTTTCCATATTAAGGTCTTTAATCCATCTAGATTCCACGTGGAGAACTGGAGATTCATGCTAACTCCCAAGGGGATGAAAGCCATGCAACTCCAGCCAACTTTACCAAATTCAGGAATGTCAGCAAAAAATGGAAAATTTTCTCATTTTTCAAGAGAAACCATAACCTATATTCTTTCTTTGTAACATTTCCTGATGTTTAAAACATATATATGAGCCCAGACTCATCCTTGTGAGCTGCCAGCTGGTGACCTTTGAGTCACAGAATTTCTCTTTAATAATTTGACCTGACTTTGGAGATCTGTACTCTAGTTATCACCAGAACAAGCAACTTTTCTCTATCCCTTTATTTAACTGAGTTTTCCGGCTCCTAACCTGTTCCTAATTCTCCCCATTTAGTAATTTTTATCCCCATCTTTGTATAGACAAAATAACGAACCATCCCTCAGTCAATTTATTTCCTTGTCATTACACATATACAATCTGATGGTAACAGGGATACTCACATGCTTCTCAAGAAACAATTCTGATGTGGCATAAAAGAGGAGTTATTTTTTCACCAACTATCTCACAATGCAGATTCCAGGAATGTATATGCCTACACCAAGGACTGACTGGAGAGAGCTGTTTTATAAATACCTTGAAAACAAGAGCTGTGTCTTCACTCCCACTCAGTGCCCAGGAGTTCCTCACAAAAGCATTTAACGGAGGATTCTTTTGTCCCTGCATCCTCTAGCAAGTGAATGCTTAAAAAAAAACGCTGAACCTCAAAGCAGGTATGGAGGTGGCCAACAGAAACTTTGCACAGTAGTAAGCACATCCTGGAACAACTCAGATAAGAGAATTCTGGTTGGCCAACTTATAATAAACTAGAGAAGAACCTGGTAGAAACTTTGGTAAATTACATTAATATTCAAAATACCTGACACCCTTTCTGTAGGAAGATTACTTTCACTGTGTTGATGTCATATGTGGCCATGCGACCTGTAATATTCTTTCCTGGAGCCACCTTACTGAATTCTGGAGTAGTCACATGACTTGCTTTGGCAAAGACATGTGAACAGAAGTGCTGCTTTTGAACAAAACTTTCTCTCTTCCTTTGACTGACACATCACAGGACAGCCCACTCCTTCAACCTGAGTCACAGAATAAAGATGACATGGAACAAAGCCTCGACTGATTTGCAGTGGAAATGCTGCATGACTGAGAGACAGGCCTCTGTGGTCATAAGCCACTGAGATTCTGTGGCTGTTTGCTGCCACAGCATAACTGAGCCTCAGCTGACACACAAAATTTACTACAACAAGTTCATGATACCTGCATTTTAGACATTTTCCTTCCATAATTAATAGTGATTTATGTTGTTTCAATGCAAGGAGATCCAACCAGTCCATTCTGAAGGAGATCAGCCCTGGGATTTCTTTGGAAGAAATGATGCTAAAGCTGAAACTCCAGTACTTTGGCCACCTCATCTGAAGAGTTGACTCATTGGAAAAGACTCTGATGCTGGGAGGGATTGGGGGCAGGAGGAGAAGGGGACAACAGAGGATGAGATGGCTGGATGGCATCACTGACTCGATGGACATGAGTCTGAGTGAACTCCGGGAGCTGGTGATGGACAGGGAGGCCTGGCGTGCTGCAATTCATGGAGTCGCAAAGAGTCGGACACGACTAAGTGACTGAACTGAACTGAACTGGACTAATTCTCTTCTACTAAGCATACCACTTAATGTCCTTGAAAAGTGCTTTGAGAATTTAGGAGTAAGTTAAACTTAAAAAGTGTTTAATTTTAAAGAGTTCTTTTATGTATCAACTTCTACTTTCCAGTGTGGCATGAAAAATATTTAGAAGTCACCACTCTGCTAACAAGTGAAAAACTAAACAAATGGAAAAATCAACAGTTCTTCTTAGAGCCATCAGAAAAGAGAAGTCACAGGGCAAATTGCTACCCTAAAACTGTAGAGACAGACAGGCATATATGGAGAATCACAACTTACCAGAGCAGAAACAGGAGAGCTGACACCTCCCCAGAAGCCAGGTCCAGGGTTGGAAAACCTGGAACTGTAATTGATGAACGGCTGGAGGCTCAGTGTGAACAACTCTGAGAGTTAAAACTCCAGGTGGTGAGGGGACCCACACACTTTTGCAAGTTTTATCTCCTGGAGCTGAACCAGGTTTTCACAGTAAGTATCAGAGGAAAATCCTCTAATGCTTCCAGCAGGGGGAAGAGAAATTGAACTATTTTGAAATACAGTAGAACATTTTTTTTTAACAAGGCCAGCCCTCGAGAGAAATTATTTTACCTGAGCCCAACCTACTGGGGTTTTATCAGAGCCTAACTGGTCTGGGTGAAGGGAAATGGCCAACTCCAGCTCACAATGGCCATCCTGTCCCACCTAAGGGGGTGGGGAGTTGAAGGGGCAGGAAGAGAAGCACTTGTAGGGTTCACAGCCCTGGCCACAGGCTCAGTAAAAGACTAGTGAACACTGCCCTTACTCCCACACCTTACTGCCATATCACTAAAGGTATATTTGTTAGAGTTCCTTTCATTCAGTGCATCATGACTGGCTTTCAACAAAATTACAAGGCATACCAAAAGGCAAAGAACACAGTTTGAAGAGACATAGCAAGCAACAGAACCAGACTCAGTTATGGCAGAGATGTTAGAATCCCCAGACCATGAATTTGAAACATCTGTGATTAATATGCTATGAGCTCTAATGGAAAAAATAGACAACATGCAAGAACAGATGGGTAAAGCAAGCATAGAGACGGAAATTCTAACAGAGAACCAAAAAGAAATGCTAGAAGTCAAAAATACTGTAACAGAATAAAGAATTCCTCCAATGGACTTATTAGTAGACTGAGCACAGCTGAGGGAAAAATCTCTGTGCTTGAAGATACAGCAAGAGTCCCATTACTAGGGGCTTTTAATACAAATAATGTGAATTTTAAAAACATAGAAACCTTGCCATTTGGAATCTTCGAGTTTCAGAATGTCATATTCATTGGGCAACTTCCGTTTGAGCATCATTTAAAATTATGAGATGTGAGAATTTGAAAAAAACCCGGCCAATTTCACCTCTGAACACTTCAACATCTGTTCCTGCCAGCCAAAAGTGAGGTTTCCCCTCGCTGTCACATTTGTCACCTTCTGTGTAAAAATAGAGGACCAGCGGCATAGTAAAAATAGAGCACTAGAACACTAGTAAATTATCTTACAATATTCTCCCCAACATCCATTTGTCCTGAAGCTCTAAAGACAGTTTCGCCAACAAATAAAGATTTGGTTTCTCTTAGCTAGAGAAATACACACAAGTGAAATCTACATAAATATGTATAGGTTTTTTCCTTTTATTTGTATTGCTGAAAATTCTTCTTTACATCCCATCTGGCTTTCTGGAAAGAGTCCCCTGTGGGCATCCAGTTGTCAGACTAAGTACTTAAACATTCCGTAGTCATTTTATAAGAATACTGAATCATGTTTAAAGTTTGACATTGACATTTATAAAGTTTATAATATTCTAAACTTATAATTAAAATGGAAACACTGAGAAAATTTAGGACTTTGGGATGATAACCAGTGATATTCAACAGTGTGTGTGTGTGTGCGCGCTCTCAGTCATGTCCAACTCTTTGCAAGTCCATGTACGATAGCCTGGCAAGCTCCTCTGTCCATGAAGTTTCCCTGTCAAGAATACTGTGGTAGATTACCATTTCCTATTTCAGGGGATCTTCCCAACCCAGGGATCAAACCTCTGCCTCTGGCATCTCCTGCACTGGCAGATAGATAATCTACCACTGTGCCACCTGGGAAGCCCTCAACAGTAAGTAGTACCTGCTTTTTTAAAAAAAGGCTTATAAGCATATTATTTTTCCAGGCTTTTAACTTAATGGACCTTATCTCTTGGGGATTTCTGAAAAGGAATTTGAGTTTGGGTTTTACAGGCCCACCGGCCTCATCACCAAGTCATTCTCACAGTACCTGGGAATAACAGCTACGTAACTCATGAACACACAGGCTGGCACCCTGGGAATCCATGTCCTTTGCACTATACTAATGTCTCTTCTAGAGAACAGAAAAAGAGGATAGACTTCTCCAACCCACTCTATGAATAAGTGTAAACTCAAGATCAAATCAAACAAGTAGCATATATGAAAGGAATATTATCAACCAATGAACATAAAGCCACTCATGAACATAACTGCAAAAATCTCTAACAAAACATTAAGATAACAAACCCAGAAAAATGATAATATAGTTACCCTTTGAACAACTTGGGGGTTGGAACATCTCCCTCTCCCCTAGAAATAAAAAATCTCTATATAAATTTATAGTCAGCCCTATGTATATACCATCACACATCCACGAATTCAAAGAACTTTGGATCATGTAGTACTGAAATGTATTTACTTTTTAAAAAATCTGCATAGAAGTGGATCTGTGCAGTTTAAACCCATGCTGTTCAAGAATCAGCTGTACATATTGACCAAGTTGGATTAACAGCAGAAATGCAAGGACAGTTAAAGTCAATAAAATCCATAAATGTATTTATCATGTTAATAGACTGAAAAAGAAAAACCTTACATATAACTTCAATAGATGCATAAAAAGCATTTGATAAAATTTAATATACAATCACGATTTAACAACAACAAAACCCTCTTACCAAACTAGGAATCAAAGAAACTTTGCCAAGTTCCCTGATGGCCTAGTGGTTAGGATTCCAGACTTTCACTGCCGTGGCCTGGGTTCAATCACAGGTCAGGGAATATCCCACAAGCAGTGGGAAAACAAAAACAAAAAACCTGTTTAAAAAAAAAAGGAAACTTGCTTACCTTGAAAAAAATATTTATAAAGACCAAAGACCATGAGGAAACATAATTTTTAATGATAAAAGTATTCCCTGAAAATCAAGAAAAAGATAAATACACCCTCTGTTATGAACTGCATCCCCTAAAAATTAGTATGCTGAAGTCCTAACTCCCAATGTTACTGCATTAGTGATAAGGCCTGTAAGGATGTAATAGAAGTTAAGTGATATTATAAGTGAAAAAGTGAAAGTGAAAAGTCACTCAGTCATGTCCAACTCCTTGTGACCCCATGGACTTTACAGTTCATGGAATTCTCCAGGCCAGAATCCTGGAATGGGTAGCCTTTCCCTTCTCCAGGGCATCTTCCCAACGCAGAGATCGAATCCAGGTCTCCCACATTGCAGGTGGATTCTTTATCAGCTTAGCCACAAGGGAAGCCCAAGAATTCTGGAGTGGGTAGACTATCCCTTCCCCAGGGGATCTTCTTGGATCTTCCTGACCCAAGAATCGAACTGGGCTCTCCTGCACTGCAGGTGGATTCTTTACCAGCTGAGCTACCTAGGGCCCTCATCTGACAGACCTAATGTTTTCATAAAAGTGGAAGAGACGCCAGCACTCACTCTCCCTTGTTATGCACAGAGCAGAGACCATGTGAGAACATAGCCAGAAGATGGCCTGAAAGCCAGGAAAGAGGCCTCACCAAAAGACAAGCCTGCTGGCACCTCTACCTGAGACTTCCAGCCTCCAAACCGGCAAGACAAAAATTTCTGTTGTTTAAGCCACTCAGTCTGCGGTGTTTAGTTATGGCAGCCCCAGCAGACTAGGACACTCTCAGTAGTTGTTTCAGTTTGACTCTAATTGCAGGCCTCACCCAGATGGATTAACAGAACACTCTGTGACTTCAGGATACAGATGTGAGCAATATAAAACACTGCTATCCAGAAAACAAAACAGCAATGACTTTGAAAAGCCAAGCCACAACCTGGGAGATAATATTAGCAACACATACATCTAACAAAGAATCAACAC
Organism: Bos indicus x Bos taurus; assembly: GCF_003369695.1. Classification (NCBI taxonomy): domain Eukaryota; kingdom Metazoa; phylum Chordata; class Mammalia; order Artiodactyla; family Bovidae; genus Bos; species Bos indicus x Bos taurus. The sequence goes on from NC_040076.1 coordinate 111,130,453, forward strand.
CAAGAATAAAGAACTCTTACAAATCAGTAAGAAAGGATACAATAGAAAAATGTGCAAAAGACATCAGCAGATGTTTCAAGGAAAAAATAATGGTGAATATAGAAAGATGATCTCAAAGAAATACAAATTAGACACCACTGTACACTCACTGCTGTTGCTGCTTCTGCTGCTAAGTCACTTCAGTCATGTCCGGTGCAATTTATCTTTGGACTCAGTCTTTCTCTGTTTCCTGGATACAATACAGTTTTAAGACACGCATAAATGCATTTAGCTACTAGTTAATAAAGGCGCTGGAGCAGTGGCTGCACAGCGCTGGAGTGACTGTGAGGAGATACCCCACATCCAAGGGCAGAGAAGCTCCAGCAAGATGGTAGGAGGGGTGAAATCGCCTTTAGAATCAAACCCTATACACACCAGAGATACTCAGAGAGCTCAAACAAACCTTGTGCACACCAGGACCCAGAGACCCCACAGAGACTGAGAAAAAACTGTGTTTGAGTGTCTTCTGTGGAGGTATGGGTCAGCAGTGGACTGCCACAGGGTCAGGGGCTCTGGGTACAGACTTGGGTATGCATAAGCCCTCTTGGAGGGGGTCGCCATTAACCCCACCATGGAGCTGCTAGAACTTACACATGACTGGGGAAAAAGACTCTTGGAGGGCACAAACAGAACCTTGTACACACCAGGATGCAGGAGAAAGGAGAAGTGACCCCACAAGAGACTGACCCAGACTTGCCTGTGAGTGTCCAGGAGTCTCTGGTGGAGGCGTGGGTTGGCAGTGGCCTGCTGCAGGGTTGGGGGCACTGAGTGTAACAATGATACATGGGACCTTTTGAAGGAGGTTGCCATTACCTTCATTATCTCCACCATACTTTGGCCCCAGGTAAATATCAGTTCCAAAGAATAGCAAGGAGAGATAAGAAAGCCTTCCTCAATGATCAGTGCAAAGAAATAGAGGAAAACAATAGATTGGGAAAGACTAGAGATCTCTTCAAGAAAATCAGAGATACCAAGGATACATTTCCTTGTTGCACTCATCTCACATGCTAGTAAAGTGATGCTTAAAATCCTCCAAGCCAGGCTTCAGCAATACATGAACTGTGAACTTCAGATGTTCAAGCTGGTTTTAGAAAAGGCCAAGGAACCAGAGATCAAATTGCCAACATCCTCTGAAAAAGCAAGAGAGTTCCAGAAAAAAAAAACATTTATTTCTGCTTTAGTGACTATGCCAAAGCCATTGACTGTGTGGATCACAATAAACTGAAAAATTCTTAAAGAGATGGGAATACCAGACCACCTGACCTGCTTCTTGAGAAATCTGTATGCAGGTCAGGAAACAACAGTTAGAAATGGACATGGAACAATAGACTGGTTCCAAATAGGAAAAGGAGTATGTCAAGGCTGAATATTGTCACCCTGATTATTTACGTTATATGCAGAGCACATCATGAGAAACACTAGGCTGAAAGAAGCACAAGCTGGAATCAAGATTGCCAGGAGAGATATCAATAACCTCAGATATGCAGATGACACCACCCGTATGGTAGAAAGTGAAGAAGAACTAAAGAGCCTCTTGATGAAAGTGAAAGAGGAGAGTGAAAATGTTGGCTTAAAGCTCAACATTCAGAAAACTAAGATCATGGCATCTGGTCCCATCACTTCATGGCAAATAGATGAGGAAACAGTGGCTGACTTTATTTTTCTGGGCTCCAAAATCACTGCAGATAGTGATTGCAGCCATGAAATTAAAAGACACTTACTCCTTGGAAGGAAAGTTATGACCAACCTAGACCACATATTAAAAAGCAGAGACATTACTTTGCCAACAAAGGTCCATCTAGTCAAGGCTATGGTTTTTCCAGTGGTCATGTATGCATGTGAGAGTTGGACTATAAAGAAAGCTGAGTGCCAAAGAATTGATGCTTTTGAATGTGGTGTTGGAGAAGACTCTTGAGAGTCCCTTGGACTGCAAGGAGATCCAACCAGTCCATCCTAAAGGAAATCAGTCCTGAATGTTCATTGGAAGGGCTGATGTTGAACCTGAAGCTCCAACACTTTGGCCACCTGATGCGAAGAACTGACTCATTGGAAAAGACCCTGATGCTGGGAAAGATTGAAGGCAATAGGAGAAGGGGATGACAGAGGATGAGAAGGTTGAATGGCTTCACCAACTCAATGGACATGAGTTTGAGTAACTCTGGGAGTTGGTGATGGGTAGGGAGGCCTGGCATGCTGCAGTCTATGGCGTTGCAAAGAATCAGGCAACACTGAGCGATTGAATTGAGTGAGTGAGTGAGTGAGTGAAATAACAGGCAGGGAACACAGCCCCACCCTGTCAACAGAAAATTGGATTAAATATTTACTGAGAATATCCCCGCCCATCAGAACAAGACCCACTTTCCCCCTTCAGTCAGTCTCTCCCATCAGGAAGCTCCCATAAGCCTCTTATCCTTCTCCATCAGAGGGCAGACAGACTGAAAACCACAATCACAGAAAACTAACCTATATGATTACATGGACCACAGCCTTGTCTAACTCAATGAAACTATGAGCCATGCCATGTAGGGCCACCCAAATGGATGGGTCATGGTGGAGAGTTCTGAAAATACGTGGTCCGCTGAAGAAGGGAATGGCAAACCACTTCAGTGTTCTTGCCTTGAGAACTCCATTAACAGTATGAAAAGGCAAAAAAATAGGACACTGAAAGGTGAACTCCCCAGGCTGGTAGGTGGCCAATATGCTTCTGGAGATCAGTGGAGAAATAACTTCAGAAAGACTGAAGAGATGGAGTCGAAGCAAAAACACACTCAGTTGTGGATGTGACTGGTGATGGAAGTCAAGTCAAATGCCGTAAAGAGCAATATTGCATAGGAACCTGGAATGTTAGGACCATGAATCAAGGCAAATTGGAAGTGGTCAAACAGCAGATGGCAAGAGTGAACATCAACATTTTAGGAATTAGTGAACTAAAATGGACTGGAATGGGTGAATTTAACTCAACTGACCTTTGTATCTACTACTGTGGGCAGGAATCCCTTAGAAGAAATGGACTAGCTATCATAGTCAACAAAAGAGTCCTAAATGCAGTCCTTGGGTGCAATCTCAAAAATGACAGAATGATCTCTGTTCGTTTCCAAGGCAAACCATTCATTATGACAGTAATCAAAGACTATGACCCAACCAGTAATGCTGAAAACGCTGAAGTTGAATGGTTCTATGAAGACCTACAAGACCTTCTAGAACTAACACCCCCCCAAAATATCCTTTTCATTATAGGGGACTGGAATGAAAAAGTAGGAAGTCAGGAAATACCTGGAGTAATAGGCAAATTTGGCCTTGGAATACAGAGTGAAGCAGGGCAAAGGCTAATAGAGTTTTGCCAAGAGAATGCACTGGTCATAGCAAACACCCTCTTGCAGCAACACAAGAAAAGACTCTACACATAGACATCACCAGATGGTCAATACTGTAATCAGATTGATTATATTCTTTGCAGCCAAAGATGGAAAAGCTCTATACAGTCAGCAAAACAAGACAAGGAGCTGACTGTGGCTAAGATCATGAACTCCTTATTGCCAAATTCAGACATAAATTGAAGAAAGTAGGGAAAACCACTAGACCATTCAGGTATGACTTAAATTAAATCCCCTATGATTATACAGTGGAAGTGAGAAATAGATTCAATGGATTGGATCTGATAGAGTGCCTAAAGAACTATGGATGGAGGTTCCTGACATTGCACAGGAGGCAGTGATCAAGACCAACTCAAAGAAAAAGAAATGCAAAAAGGTAAAATGGTTGTCTAAGGAGGCCTTACAAATAGCTGTGAAAAGGAGAGAAGTGAAAGGCAAAGGAGAAAAGGAAGGATATACCCATTTGAGTGCAGAGTTTCAAAGAATAGCAAGGAGCAATAAAAAAGCCTTCCTCAGTGATCAGTGCAAAGAAATAGAGGAAAGCAATAGAATGGGGAAGACTAGAGATCTCTTCAAGAAAATTAGCAATAGAATGGGAAAGACTAGAGATCTCTTCAAGAAAATTAGAGATACCAAGGGAACATTTCATGCAAAGATGGGCTCGATAAAGGACAGAAATGGTATGGACCTAACAGAAGCAGAAGATATTAAGAAGAGGTGACAAGAATACACTGAAGAACTATACAAAAAAGATCTTCATGACCCAGATAATCATGATGCTATGATCACTCACCTAGAGCCAGACATCCTGGAATGCAAAGTCAAGTGGGCCTTAGGAAGCATCACTATGAACAAAGCTAGTGGAGGTGATGGAATTCCAGGGGAGCTATTTCAAATCCTGAAAGATGATGCTGTGAAAGTGCTGCACTCAATATGCCAGCAAATTTGGAAAACTCAGAAGTGGCCACAGGACTGGAAAAATTCAATTTTCATTCCAGTCCCTAAGAAAGGCAATGCTAAAGAATGTTCAAACACCACATAATTGCACTCATTTGACACGCTAGTAAAGTAATACTCAAAATTCTCCAAGCCAGGCTTAAACATTATGTGAACCGTGAACTTCCAGATGTTCAAACTGGTTTTAGAAAAGGCAGAGGAACCAGAGATCAAATTGCCAACATCCATTGGATCACTGAAAAAGCAAGAGAGTTCCAGAAAAACGTCTACTTCTGCTTTATTGACTATGCCAAAGCCTTTGACTGTGTGGATCACAACAAACTGTGGAAAATTCTTCAAGAGATGGGAATACCAGACCATCTGACCTGCCTCTTGAGAAATCTGTACTCAGGTCAGGAAGCAACAGTTAGAACTGGACATGGAACAATAGACTGGTTCCAAATTGGGAAAGGAGTACATCGAGGCTGTGTATTGTCACCCTGCTTATTTAAATTATATGCAGAGTACATCATGAGAAACACTGGGCTGGATGAAGCACAAGCTAGAATCAAGATTGCCGGGAGAAATATCAATAACTTCAGACATGCAGATGACAACACACTTATGGCAGAAAGTGAAGAAGAACTAAAGAGCCTCTTGAAAGTGAAAGAAGAGAGTGAAAAAGTTTAGCTAAAAACTCAACATTCAGAAAATGAAGATCATGGCATCTGGTCCCATCACTTCATGGCAAATAGATAGGGAAACAATGGAAACAGTGGCAGACTTTATTTTGGTGGGCTCCAAAATCACTGCAGATGGTGACTGCAGCCATGAAATTAAAAGACGCTTGCTCCTTGGAAGAAAAGTTATGACCAACCTAGATAGCATATTGAAAAGCAGAGACATTGCTTTGTCAACAAACGTACGTCTAGTCAAAGCTATGGTTTTTCCAGTGGTCATGTATGGATGTGAGAGTTGGACTATAAAGAAAGCTGAGCACCAAAGAATTGGTGCTTTTGAACTGTGGTGTTGGAGAAGACTGTTGAGAGTCCCTTGGACTGCAAGGAGGGAGATCCAACTAGTCAATCCTAAAGGAAATCAGTCCTGAATATTCATTGGAAGGACTGATGTTGAAGGTGAAATGCCAATACTTTGGCTACCTGATGCGAAGAACTTACTCATTGGAAAAGACCCTGATGCTGGGAAAGATTGAAGGCAATAGGAGAAGGGGATGACAGAGGATGAGAAGGTTGGATGGCTTCACCAACTCAATGGACGTGAGTTTGAGTAACTCTGGGAGTTGGTGATGGACCGGGACGCCTGGCCTGCTGCAGTCCATGGGGTTGCAAAGAGTTGGACATGACTGAGCGACTGAAGTGAACTGTACACTCACTACATTGTCTGACAATATCAAGAATTGGGAAGGAATAAATCAGTGGAGATATACACATTTTTTTTCACACATACACACACCTCTATACCATATATGGAACTGAAGATTTGTCCAGAAGCTTTATAAGATAATTTGACATTATCACATAAAGATAAGTAATGTATGTATCTTATAACTCAGCAATCTCACCCCTTGCTATATTTCCACGTGAAACTTTACACATATGTACCAGGAGACATGTACAACTATTTTTACACAAGCACTGTTCAAGATGGAAAAGCACTGGGCAAACCCTAAGAACCATGGATGAGAGAAGGGATAGGTAAAGTATGGTGTATTCATACAATGGAATATTATACAGAGATGAAAACTAAGGGATCACAGTTATATACAACATGAATGAATCTTAGAAAAACAAAGTTGACTGAAAAACAGACAACATGTTTTAAAAGACTAAACATACAGTATAAAAATTATTTATAAAGCACAAAAATATGATTTAATGATATTTGTGATAAAACTTTTTCTAAAATGTAAAAGAATAATAAGTCTGAAATGTAAGATAACATCAGCCAGTCAACATCAGCCTGGAAAAGTAGAGGGATAGAATAGAGAACTGACAGGTTAAACAGCATTGGCAGAGCTCTAACTCTTGGATCAGGTTGTGAATTCATCAATGTTCATTTCATTATTATGCCTTATAACTTACATCTGTGTTGTATACATTTATATATAAATATTAAATACTTAAAAAAAATTTTAATACGAAATTGATTTCTGCTTGGCAGTTGCCTCTGCCCAGGAAAATTTAGGCTGAAGTTGAGTTCTGAAATATCCTCATGAAGCAGAGCACCTCCTTAGTCTTTTACTACACAAATCTTTAAGATTCTTAACATGTCTCAGTCTTAACTCTAAAACTTGTCCTATATAAGACAGGCCATGTGCCATCTGTAATCTGAATTTTGATTGATGGTGTTATAATCTACTGTTAAGACAAGAAGTTCTGGCTTTTTCTTTAAAAATTGTACTTCAATTGATCACATTTTCATGGATATCAGGTGACTTTTATAAAACTTTTCTGTTTTGTGTGTTCAAAAGATTTCAATATATCTACGTGGTGTAGCACTATAGCCCATCATTTATGTGTTACTGGGTTTTGCTTTCTCCACTAGAAAGATAGTTCTTAAAGTTTACAGATCCTTGGGAGAACCAAGGCCCCTTTAAGAATTTCATGAAGTCAAAACTACTTTCCCAGTAACACTAAAACATTTTTTCATTTTTAAAGGGTGTTGACATTTGCACTGATGATACAAAAACAACAGTGGGTAACACTTTTTAGTGAGTAATCTTTTTAGCGTGAGTCAGGACAGTGGTACCAAACTATGCTAATAGCTATTGCATTCTTCACCTTCAACTGTTCGATTTGCAAGTTGAACTGCTTTTCGCATGAAACAACATTTTCACTTGAAAGAATAGCTGAGAGATAAACTAGATTATTCAGATTTGGGTTTGGTAGACATTTTCTCAAAAATGAATAAAGTGAGACTGTCACTTCAAGGAAAACAACTTACAGTGTTTGTTGCTAATAATAAAATTCAAATTTTAAAGATGACATTAAAATTTTTGGAAACTTCTGACAGCCACCATGAACTTGACAGCTTCCCAACCCTTAAAGGCTTTTCTGATGAGATCAGTGGTGACATTAACAAATGTGAATTTCTCTTATTGTATACGGAAATGTGCCACATTCAGAAGACCTGTATGATAGCCAGCCAATATTTCCAAATGACCAATGCATGATGTTTTAAAGGGGTGAAAGGTCAATGCAAACTGCAAAATAGATGAATTTTTAAATAAGAGTAGGAAAATTAATAATCTTGTAAACATTATCAAATTAACTCTTACCAAATAAGACTATTTTAACAAGTTTAACAAAAAGTTATTTCTCTCCCTCTGTAACTGCAAAGGAGAGGGCTCTTCTCTGCTTTCCTTGTTCAGCTTTCTTTGGTAAATAATGAAGACTTGGTTCTTTTAGGATTTTAGTACTTAAAAACTAGGCCTATACAAAATTGACACAGAACAGATCAGTGGCTGCCTAGTCCTGTGAGTTGGGGACAGGCATGGGATGATTACAAAGGGCCAGGAGGAAACTTCTTAGGGTGAAGGATCTGTTCTAGGCTGTGGTGGTACACATGACTTTCTGCAATTACCAAAATTCATCAAAATATTATCATAAACAGTAGCGGGGGTGATTGGCCTATGTGTTTGTGTATTTAGTCGCTCAGTCATGTCCAACTCTTTGTGACCCCATGGACTGTAGCCCACCAGGCTCCTCTGTCCACGGGATTCTCCAGGCAGTAATACTGGAGTGGGCTGCCATGCCCACCTCCAGGGGGCCTTCCCAACCTAGGGATCGAATCTTGGTCTCCTGCATGGCAGATGGATTCTTTACCAGCTGAGCTACCATGGAAGCCCAACTGGCATATAGAGCTCAATTTTACTGTCAGAAATGGAGTAAGAGATTAATAGATTTTACTTTGTAAAAATGAAATAAAGAGCACAGGGCTTTTTCTCTCTATGAAAAAACTTTTATTCTAGGTCCAGTGGTCTATCCTGGAGGTAGAATGCATTGCATTTGTAATTTTAGACATTCAGGTTAATCCTGAGCTTGAAACTTGGTGTTGCCATGTACTATCCATGTGACTGTGGGTAGGTCACTTATTCTAAGCCTTGCTTTCTTCATCTGTAAAATGGGACCAAGATAGCATGTTTCTTATTCTTTTAAGCCACGTATAAAGTGACCAGCCTATAGGAAATGCTCTATAACATTTGTAATTACTTTACTGAACCATTTAGACACCTGACTGCTCCAAGCATAGCCTTAGAGGCTGTTATATGTTGAGTTCTGTTTCCCATCCCCACCCCGCACCACAAAAGATATTAAAGTCCTAACTCTCAGAATGTGACCCGATTTTGGAAAGAAGGTATTTTACAGAGGTGATCAAATTAAATGAAGTCATTTTAGGGGTAGGCCCTAATCCAACATGATTGGTGATTTTATAAAAAAAGGAGATGTGGACAGAGATACAGATACATACATGGGGAGAACACCATGTGAACATGAAGTTAGAGATCAGGATGATGTATCTACAAGCTAAGGAATGCTCAAGACTGCCAACAAAACACCAGCAGCTGGGGAAAGGCATGAGACAGGTGCTCTGTCACAATCCTCAGGAGTCCACCACCACGCCAACACCTTGATCTTGGACTTCTAGCCTCCAGAATTGAGACAACACCTTTCTGTCATTTACACCACTCCAATTGTAGGACTTAGTTACAGCAGCCCTGCTGCTGCTGCTAAGTTGCTTCAGTCGTGTCTGACTCTAGCAGCAGCCCTAGCAAATGAATAAAGGTGATAATTGTATAAAGCCAAACATCACTTTGCTGACAAAGGTCCGTACAGTCAAGGCTATGGTCTTTTCAGTAGTCAGGTATGGATGTGAGAGTGGGACCATGAAGAAGACTGAGCACCAAATAGTATTCTTGAGAGCCCATTGGGCAGCAAGGAGGTCAAGCAAGTCAATCCTAAAGGAAATCAATCCTGAATATTCATTGGAAGGACTGATACTGAAGCTAAAGCTCCAATACTTTGGCCACCTGATACAAACAGCTGACTCATTGGAAAAGACTCTGATGATGGGAAAGCCTGAAGGCAAGAGGAGAAGGGGATGATAGAGGATGAGATGGTTGGATGGCATCACTGATTCAATGGACATGAACTTGGGCAAACTCCAGGAGATAATGAAAAGCAGGGAAGCCTGGAGTGCTGCAGTCCATGGGGTCATGAAGAGTCGGACATGACTTGGTGACTGAACAACAATTTATTGACCCCAGGTCACCAAATAACTCAAAGACACTATACAATATGAACATAAATGAGTCACTTCAGGCAGAGAGAGGAGAGGGACAGAGATAGAGGGAAGAAGGAAAGGGCAAGAGGAAGGAACACAGAAACAATGACTGGGACTTCCAAGGTGAAAGAGAAGCTGAGAAGGGAGCAGTTTGCATTAACAAGAGAAAAAAAATCACACAGAATCCCATCCACTTTCTCTTTTAGGCTTCCAGGGGCTTCTCACCTCCTCAATGTCTGTATAAAAACTCACTGCCAATTGGGATCCATTTCCTGGGTGAATAAGATGTTTAAAGATTAAGTTTTTGCTCTCTTTCCACTCAGACTTTCTTTATGGGAGGAAGCCATTGGCTCATTTCCTTTACCAAACCACCTTCTGAACACTGTCACCAGGCTTTGCCCAAAACAACTGCACCCAATGCTTCCAGCAAACATGTCCTTTCCCTACAGACTCAGAGGCCCAGCCAGCCTTTATCACTGCACAATAATTTCAAATCTTCACAACTCACTGGCTGCACAGATAATGACTGCCACCTAAGGTTTTCTTACAGGAAACATCTCCTATTTAGTTTTGTTATAAATTGCCCTGTACTTGGAATTCAAATGAGTAGGTCTGGTTGAGGAAACTAGACTATCCACTTTCATAATTTTCATCAAAATAAGTCTTGGGAGAAGAGCCTTTTAAGATAACGTAGGTTAATTCAACTACCAAATATTTAAATTCTAGTCAAGAACACCAGGATTTAAGTACCAAACTCTTGACTTTTAGTACAGTGCTTTTTCCTATGTATCATTCACTCTCTGTAACTTTATAATAATAAAATGATTGGGTTCCATGATCAGATAGGGCCAACCTGGACACTAAACTTGCCCTTTTAAACAGGGTTTAGACGCTCTCCTTTTACATGAACAGCTAATTCTGAGTATACCTTTGCCTGTTGTATGGAAAGTAGGAAGCAAATGTTTGACAAATGCTCGTGCAGACGTTGGCAGCTATCTGTCCCTTTCTGCTCTAAGATCTCTGAAGGCCACAACGCTATGCCTCAGGGTGACAAGGCAATTACAGGATGCACAGACCAGTGGCAGGGCTCAAAAATGCTTATGACATGCACTGTCCTCGGGGTTGTGCAGAGAAGTAGGTCAAGGAGGGGCCAGAGGAAGAAAGATACATCCTCAAGCAGAACCCTTATCCTCTAGCTCTTCTGGGGACTAGGCTTCCAGCGGCTGAGATCCTCAGTATTTTCTCTAAGGTGAAAATATGAAATGACAATTAGCAAATCCCTAGCTCCCACAGCACTTAAAACAGTATGTATGCTTCTTATGTACTACACCCTGTTCCAAACGTTTATTTTCTCACCAAAATTCCCCCTTGAGGCAGATATTATTGTTACCCCTATTAAACTGATGAAGAAATTGAGGCACAGAAGGGTTAAGTAACTATTACCTTACTATCAAAGGTAATAGTAGCAAAACCAAGATTGAAACAGAAGCAGCCTGGCTCTGGGTCTATATTCTATATTGCATTCTTACAACCCCTACATCTCTAGTACCTCCAGTGGTTTGCTGGTAAATGTTTGACAACCAGTTCTTGAAAGGCAGGGGGGGGAGGGGGCTGATTTATAGTATCTGCCCATTTCCATGGTGTAAATACTCCCACTACGGCCAATTTCCAAATAGGAAAAGGAGTCCATCAAGGCTGTATATTGTCACCCTGTTTATTTAACTTATATGCAGAGTACATCATGAGAAACGCTGGACTGGAAGAAACACAAACTGGAATCAAGATTGCCGGGAGAAATATCAATAACCTCAGATATACAGATGACACCACCCTTATGGCAGAAAGTGAAGAGGAACTCAAAAGCCTCCTGATGAAAGTGAAAGTAGAGAGTGAAAAAGTTGGCTTAAAGCTCAACATTCAGAAAACGAAGATCATGGCATCCGGTCCCACCACTTCATGGGAAATAGATAGGGAAACAGTAGAAACAGTGGGTCAGACTTTATTTTTCTGGGTTCCAAAATCACTACAGATGGTGACTGCAGCCATGAAATTAAAAGACGCTTAGTCCTTGGAAGGAAAGTTATGACCAACCTAGATAGCATATTCAAAAGCAGAGATATTACTTTGCCAACAAAGGTTCATCTAGTCAAGGCTATGGTTTTTCCTGTGGTCATGTATGGATGTGAGAGTTGGACTGTGAAGAAGGCTGAGCACCAAAGAATTGATGCTTTTGAACTGTGGTGTTGGAGAAGACTCTTGAGAGTCCCTTGGACTGCAAGGAGATCCAACCAGTCCATTCTGAAGGAGATCAGCCCTGGGATTTCTTTGGAAGGAATGATGCCAAAGCTGAAACTCCAGTACTTTGGCCACCTCATCTGAAGAGTTGACTCATTGGAAAAGACACTGATGCTGGGAGGGATTGGGGGCAGGAGGAGAAGGCGACGACAGAGGATGAGATGGCTGGATGGCATCACTGACTCGATGGACGTGAGTCTCAGTGAACTCTGGGAGTTGGTGATGGACAGGGACGCCTGGCGTGCTGCGATTCACGGGGTTGCAAAGAGTCGGAAACGACTGAGTGACTGATCTGATCTGATCTGATGGCCAATTTCAAGCTATCAACACTAAAAATAAAATTGATGAGAGCCAGCTCCAACACATCAACGAGTTGAGCCAAAAAGCAAGTGAATGAAAGACGATAGGGAGGCAGGGACCAGGATAATAAAGTGTGCCTTCACCAAGCTACCTGTCTTAGCAGTAGTACCTGAGGAATTTGCGACTGTCATAGGGAAGATCCCACTGCTGAGTTTGGCTCTCACACCTTATCACGTACTAAGATTCTTTATCACAACCAGCCTCACTTCATTCAGGGCCTCACTACTAAAATAGGGCCTTTGTTTCCCTTACTGCTAATTAAAGTAGGGAAAAAAATGCCCCCCCAACCCCACAAATTGCATACGTTCTAATCCCTGGAAATGGTAAATGCATTATCATATATAATATGGCAAAAGAGACTGCACATGTGATTAAGTTAAACACCATGCAATGGGGAGATTATTCTGGATTAACGTAATCCAGTGTAGTCACAAACTTCCTTGTAAGTGAAAGAGGGAAGCAGAAGAATGGGAGAGGAGATGTGATAACAGACAGAGGTCAGAGTTCTGGGATGTAGGAAAGATTCAACTGGCTATTGCTGGTGTAGAAAACAGAAGAAGGGGCCACAAGCCAAGGAATCCAGGCCTCAAAAGGAACTGGAATAGGCAAGAGAATGGGTTCTCCCCCAGGGCCTCAGAAAGAACACAGCCCTTCAATAATCTCATTTTTGCCCAGTGAAACCCATTTTGGGCTTCTGACCTCCAGAACTATAAAAAAAATTCATCTATGTTGTTTTAAGCCACTGAATTTGTAGCAATTTGTTACAGCAGCAATGGAAAAGGAATACACCACTATCCTCAGCACCTGGAGCCAAACTGTGAATAAGAGTCTGAAGGTTGCTGGGGGGAGGTTTTACAAAGCTGAGGGAGAAGCATATGTAAAGCCATGGAAAGGAAAGAATGTGTTTTCAGAGGCAGTAAAGGGTTTATATAACATTGTAGGGTTTACAATGTACTTTCACAAGTGATTTCTCATTTTTTTTCTCCCAGAGATTATCTTCTCCATTAAATAAATAAAAGTGAGTTATGGCAAGTTTGAATTCTTTGCCCAAAACCCCAGAGGAAGTTAAATGCAGGAACATATCTATAAACCAAAAAAGCTGGGTCTAATGGAACATTTGCAAGCATAGAAAGCCATGGACACTCTCAGTGAGAGTTTCTTAGGAAGGGCATATTATGATCTGGACTTACGTTAGACGTTTAGGAAAAGACTAGATGAAGCATGATTTTGTTCTGGATGGAATGCTCACAGGTAGTGGGGCAACTGTATACAGTAAGTTCCCTATATATAAACGAGCTCTGTTCCAAGAGTGCAATCATAAATCCAAATTGTTCTTAAGTCCAACAAAGTTAGCCTAGGTACTACCCACTAACACAACTGGCTATATAACTCTATTGTAATGGGTTTATAATACTTTTCACACAAATAATACATAAAAAACAAAGACAAAAAATAAAACATTTTAAATATTATAGTATAATATCTTGATAAGCACAGTAGAACAATACAACAGCAGGCACACAGGGGCTCGTGTCAAGTGAACAAGCAACAAGAGTTACTGACTGGAGGAGGGAGAGGAGACGGAAGATGGGAGAGCTGAAGGATCATCAGCAATTGGAGACGGAGGCTCTGTACAAAAGCATGACCACTTGTAGAGGATTGCGTGAACACGACAGTGTACACCAGACCCATGTATTACTTACATGTCTGGACATGTTCTCATCTTTGAAAGCTGGCAACTTGAAGGTTTGCATGTAGGGGACTTATTGTACTTGGGTATCTTGATCATTTGCATCAGAAGAACAGTGGGGAGAATGCTGTAATTAGTAGATAAGCAGTGGTCACTGGTGTGAGCTAAGTGAGGGGATGTTCGGTATTCTTGCATTTTGCACCATTTTCTTTTTGTCTGTGCTCGGACATGATTATGGAGTGGTCTCATTTTGTCTCCCTCCATCACAGACACCTTGTCTGATGCTGATTTTGTAGAACTGCTAACATTCTACAGAACACCATTGCCTATTGGTGAGTGCCAGGCCAGCCCAGCTTGCAGCTGTCTGGGGCTGCTTTTCCTTTCTCACAGGGCTCAAGTCCCTATCTTGCAGCGGCAGGCCCTGTGCTCCCTCCTACTCCACACTCTCTCATCAGGCCTCTCGGGGCTGCAGAGCTGCAGCAGTTACTAGACCTTACTTGGCAGTTCTCCCAATCTTCCTTCTCTTCTGTTTTAGCTCCTTCTCTGGCTTATTTTATTTTCTGATTATATATGTTTTGCATAAATTAATAAAAAATTGTGATCACAAAAGAAAACAAATTTGTACACTACAATCACTCATGAACCTACCTCTCTAACACACCACATGGTTCAGTTCTGTACTCCTTTCCAGATCTGGTCTACAGGCATCCACGTTTTTATCCAGGCATGCTGCTGCTGCTGCTAAGTCACTTCAGTTGTGTCCAACTCTGTGCGACCTCATAGACGGTAGCCCACCAGGCTCCTCCGTCCATGGGATTTTCCAGGCAAGAATACTGGAGTGGGGTGCCATTGCCTTCTGTGATCCAGGCATGAGGACAGGGTAAATATAAATTTGAATGTTGCTTTTTTTCACTCAATGCTACATGACAACCTAGTTTCCCAACTACAAAATTATATAGCATAATTAAGAACAGTTTTGAATAATAAAGTGTATCCTTTCAACGCATCCATTCACACTGGTTGTCAGTGGAATTCCACATCCAGGATGAAAAAGTTAAGGTGGACAATATGTAAGTAGGTTTACTGGGTGGGGCTAAGCAGAGTAGCTGAATGACTGAATGACCCCTGAACCCCCATACTTTGGAGATTCCAGGATTCCATAATTATGTTCTTGAGCTCTATCCTATGAACCTTGGAGCACCTCTTTGGAGATATGAGAGTTCCCTAGAAGCAAGGATAACCTGGAGATCTTTTCTCCTGGCTCAGAGTACAGCAAAAGGAAAGCTGAAAGGGAGACTTAAAATATAATTGCTCCCTTAATACCAATCCAGAAGAAACTAGATAAAATCTCTGGAGGAGCTTAGGCAAAGTCCACAGGGAGGGAACTCACTGGGAGTTGCCCGGACCATGTGCAGGTAGAAATGGAGCACAGAGATGTGGGGTCTACTGGAACCCAGCAGCCAGAGAAGTGCCACACTCTGGAAACTGAAGACAGGCCTGTTTTAGAAACCAACTTCTCCAGGAGAAAGACCTCCCTGAGGGGACAATGAGGTGTTTGGAAGCTGATACCATGTGTCATAATCTTTCACAACTGTGCTTAGTAGAGTCCCCTTAAATGAATGAAACTAGCTGAAGAAAACAGCTATTTACTAACTGAGAGGCAGCACCAAAAAAGCTTTCCTGTTGAGGGAGCTGCTCTTCCCAACACCATCTGCTGAAATCCTTGGGAACTCTGACAGGAGCTTGTGCCTGGAAACTCTGATAGAAGTCTTAGAACCCCTCCCTGGAAGCCTGGGAAACCCTGACAGGAAGTCTTAGAGCGCCTGCCAGGAAGTTCTGGAGGGCCCGACAGGAGCTCTTAGACTGCTCAGAAGCTAGGGAGTCATGGACAGGAGGAATACGATCAGCTTTGGGACTGAAGTAGAGCAGCAGCTCTTGATCTCTGGTAAACTTCCTAGTTATTTTCCTATCAGGAAAACCAAGGAGTACAGATTATTGATTTCTTTTTAAAAAACAGATATTGGTGGGGAGGAGAAAGGCAGCGTAACAGTTTGAGTTGGAACTAGATACAATACAGCTGACCCAGATCCTCAGAGTGCAATACTGTTTCGGGGACTTTCCTGGTGGCACAGTGGATAAGAATCCACCTGCCAGTGCAGGGGGAGTAAGTTAGATCCCTAGGAGGGAAGATCCCACGGGCCACAGAGCAACTAAGCCCGGGCACCACAACTACTAAGCCTGTGCTCTAAAGCCCAGAAGCCGCAACTACTGGGCCCAAAGGCTGCAACTACTGAAGCCAGAGCACCCAGGGCCATGCTGAGAAACCATCGCAAGGAGAAGCCCACACACCACAACTAGAGAGTGGCCACCGCTCACATAACTAGACAGTGGCCACCACTCACACCACTAGAGAGTGGCCACCACTCACACAACTAGACAGTGGCCACTGCTCACACCACTAGAGAGTGGCCACCGCTCACACAACTAGACAGTGGCCACCGCTCACACCACTAGAGAGTGGTCACCACTCACACCACTAGAGAGTGGCCACCGCTCACTCAACTAGAGTGGCCACCGCTCACACAACTAGAGTGGCCACCGATCACACAACTAGAGAGTGGCCACGGCTCACACAACTAGAGTGGCCACCGCTCACATAACTAGAGAGTGGCCACCACTCACAAAACTAGAGAGTGGCCACCGCTCACACAGCTAGAGTGGCCACCGCTCACACAGCTAGACAGTGGCCACCGCTCACACCACTAGACAGTGGCCACCGCTCACACAACTAGAGAGTGGCCACTGCTCACACAACTAGACAGTGGCCACCGCTCACACAACTAGAGAGTGGCCACCGCTCACACAACTAGAGAGTGGCCACCGCTCACACAACTAGAGTGGCCACCACTCACACTAGACAGTGGCCACCGCTCACACAACTAGAGTTGGCCATCTCTCACACAACTAGAGAGTGGCCACCGCTCACACAACTAGACAGTGGCCACCGCTCACACAACTAGAGTGGCCACCGCTCACACAACTAGAGTGGCCACCACTCACACTAGACAGTGGCCACCGCTCACACAACTAGAGTTGGCCATCTCTCACACAACTAGAGAGTGGCCACCGCTCACACAACTAGACAGTGGCCACCACTCACACTTGACAGTGGCCACCGCTCACACAACTAGAGAAAAATCCGTGTAGCAACCAAGAGCCAACACAGGAAAAAAAAAAAGTTTCAGGAGGAAGGAGCTTCATGGAAAATATTTAAGTCATTGCAAAATATTCTAAATTCACTTCATAATGAATGGTCAGTTCCTTAACGCGGCTTTGGCTCTGGCTGCTGTAAAAGATGTTTACCTTGGAGATCTGAGATTTCTCACTGCTACTTCTCTATATGGGAAAGAAAATTGGAGGGCTGAGCTGATTACTGAGACATAAAGAAAAAGAGCCACAATGTGTGGTTCTCCTCTCTCCTAGCAGGACAAGGGAGAAAGTACTGCAGCCTTAGGGCACAGAAGATAGATGCTCTAGAATCTTCAGGTTTCTCTTTTAAGAAGGTGTCCGAAGGGGTTTTACAGTGCCGGAGCCAGGCGGCAAAGTCAATCAGGTCCCGAGAATGTGCACGATGCGGCTGAGAAAGAATACTACAGCAAAGATGGGGTGGAGAGGATCAGACACGTCTCCACAAAGGGAAGCGGTCTGACCACGACTTTATTCAGCATCTTATATTTATACAGGAGTGCCAGGAGCCGGCATATTGCATATTGAGTGCATATTGCATATTGAGTGCAGCACTTTCCACAGCATCATCTTTCAGGATCTGGAATAGCTCAACTGGAATTCTATCACTGCCGGTAGCCAGCGTGAGGAGCTCCGCCCATGACAAAGGTCATGAGGAAGGAGGCTCGGCACATGCAAAGGCGGGATCGAGCCTCAGGAGTCCCCCTGGAAATTCTCGAGCATTTACACCCAAAACCAGAGTCTGCCTACTTTCTGCTTTGTGCTTTCACCTACACCTCTGACTTTACGGGGGGCTGTCCCCCACTACCTCTCTCTGAAAAAAGAGTTAGCTTACAGCTCCAGTTAATAATTCCTGGGTGTGACAGTGTTTCAACCTACAAACTCCTTTGGAAGTCCTCTAGCCTGCCTGAATAGGTTTTTTCCGGCCACATGTGATTGTTCAGAGCCTCCCAACTGTGAGAGGCCGGAGACGTTCTAAATTGTCTAAACACAGATTCTTTTGAGTAGTTAAAAGATTGATTAGAAATTGTATTGGTGAAGGGTTTTTTCACTAATAACATTTCACTAAAACATTTCAGCCAATGTTTGCTGCTAAGTCTCCATACCCCTTACCTACTGTGTCCTTGGCAGTGTATTGATTGATATAATGGGTGTATAGAAATGTAAGTAGTAGCCTCAATGTTTGTAACCTTGGACGCTTGAGTTAATTCTTTTCTTGATTGAGCTCACCTCACCTTTGCCCTATAGGAATGCAACTCTAGCCAATGCTTTTTGGAGGCTGGCGCCTGACTTTAGAATAATCGCCTGACTTTGGAATAATCACCTTTAGAGAAAAATAAGTTTCTTAAAATGTTAACAGGCCTCCTGGCCAGAAGATGATGTAAATCACCTGAACTTTTGCATATGATAAGTTTGAAAGCCTGGCTTCGATTAGAACCAGGAACTGCTGTCCTTGCATGACTCCACCCCTTCCCCCATTATCCTCTATGCACAACTTAAGGTATAAACTACTTTGAAAAGTACACTCCTTTTTGTTCACCGAAATTTGGTCTCCCCATGTCGTTCTTTCTTTCACCTTCTGGCTGAATTTTTCCTCTGAGGCGGGGAAGCTCGTCAAGCCTACTAATTTTGCCTGGGCTTCTAAGATCCGACCGGGGAGGCCTTAGTGTCTCCTCTCCTTCGGGAGAACGGGAGGACGCCTGCGGCCTTCGTAGGTGACGTTAATTCCCTGCTTTGGAATTTTATTCAGCCTCTTTTCTTCACTGAATTTTCCTACTGAGCTATCCTTATTTCAGCCGCTTTTCTCCACTAAATTTCCTCACTGAGCTATCCTCATTCTATTACTCTTTATATCCTTAATTAACGTTTAATTAAGCAATTGTTTCCTGATCTTCGCCTATGCCGTCTCTCCTTCGAATACCCTGGATCAGCCAGGGCTGGTCCCGGCACAGGAGAGCAAGAGAAAAACAAGACAGTTAACATTTTTCTTGGCTGACCTATACATCTTACGAAAAGTCACAAGAAATCTTGAGAGCATGGGAATGGCACCCTATTATTATTTCTTACACCAGATAACATTTCCTTGTGAGAGAAAAGTTTGTCCAGAACTCCAGGTTCTGGACAAATAGTCGCCTAATCTCTGGGGTGGCGGGACAGAGAACTATGTTTGCAAGCAAACCCTCAAGGACTGAGGCAGCTCCCACGGCTGTGTCCTTTAGATAAAGGACCCCGTTCTCAAGGGCAGCTCCCCGCATTACAGAATGAAGGGCCACAGGATAACTGCATATTCAGTAGTAGTAGGCTGAGTCAGGAGGGGAGACGGAGTGTCTTGTTTTTTCTTTGCTCATGATAACAGAAGGTTAAGGCAGAGAGAGAAGAAGGGTTTTTTTTTTTTTTTTTAAGGCACATGGCCATCAAAACCACAAAAAATATTTGAAGCATGAAGTGACCCAAGATTGACTTCTGGTGATCCAGTCACTTCTCAGGCTGAGATCAGAACATAGGAATTGTCTGTTGAGTTTGGGGAAAGCAGCACTTGCTTCACACTAGTGGGAGAAATTCTCTGATGTCCCTTCTAAATCCACAAAGGGAGGGAAGGAGATAAGGGGGTCAAAAAGCAATAAGACAGAAAGGAGCAAGGAAAGGGAGAAGCTATTAGACAATGGATATATCACAAGGGTCCTAGTTTTACCCTTGAGCATCATTTCTGCAGCCACTGGGAGAATATCCAGAAGTCTGGAACCCTAGGTAGATCTGGGAGCACTGGATGAAGAGCCAACACTGAGCATGGAATGGGTAGGGACATAAGGACAGAGGCTGTGGCTGTTGACAGAGTCCTCTCCAGAGGACTAGCACCTTAACTTCGCAAAGAACTGGCTCCTGAGGCTTGAATCCAGAAAGCCAGGTGGGTCCCACGTTGGACCCCAGAAAATGTTGGCTCTCCTGCTAATGCTAATTGCAGCAATGTAAGACAGACTACAGACGGAGGTAGAGTGAAACTGTGATAGGACAAATCTTGGGTGACCAAACTTAGTTAACAGGGACAAGTCAGGGCGTAGTCACATTGGTGAGGAACTGGTGCTGGAAAACGGAAAATGTAAGCTCCTTTGTTGATGATAGCTAGAAGTGCTTGACAGTGACTACAGAGGAGCCTACGGTGAAATATTTGGTAAGACAAAACTTTAGCCAGTTTTTATTCATAGACAATTCTGATTGTGTTCACACTAAATGAGGAGCAGAGTACTGGAAATGGCAGTTCTTCTGTTGATGGTAATTGGAAGAGCTTTAGGGCAACTAAAGGCACTAGAGTCAGATATCAGATAGTAGGGCAAAGCTTGGATGGCTATTATACATAGGGACCTGCTAGTTAGTATCCACACTAGGTGAGGATCTGGGCTCCCAAAACGTTAGGTCCTTTGTTGATGGTAACTGGATGAATTTTAAGGTTTGTATAAGGGCCTAAGAGAAATTGGATTAGAATAAAATCTAGACAGCTAAGTTGGATTCAAAAAAACAAAGGTGGAAAATAACTAATTTCTTAAACCTGTTGGGGCAGTGAGCTCTTCCCCTGTGGGTGGTCAAATGAGGCAGCTTCCCATGAAGTCTGCTTCTAATAGTTTTAAAAAAAAAATGTTTTCAGATAATACAGACACACAGAAAGAGAGCTTCAAACAGAGTTAATGCTGACACTGAGAATAAGAAAGAAATGTAGATACTGGGAGAAGGGGAAAACACACACTAGGAGAAAGTTAGTGGCATTGAAAAGTGGCTGCCGTCCATATGCCTCTAGGCATAGACAAGGTTCAAGAGAGTCATTCAGCACTGCAGGGTGCAGGGGCAAAGAAGATGCCATAAACACAGGAGTTTAGGGTTTGAACTGGGCCAACTAGAATATCTCCAAACCCCAATCTGGAGCAATCTAGGGCAGACTTTTACATTATGTGGAATTTTCAAATAGATTGAGAAATTTCTCAGTCAAATAGATTGAGAAAAAATCATATTTTTAGCTCTATCAACTAATATATGTTATTTTTTAATGTATTATTGATTGGTTCTCTGCTTCCAAAAGGCTTTTGAGGTAGCTTTTATTGGTACTGGCCTCCCATTTTCATGTAATAAGGAAGAAAATCTCCAGGAGAAAGAGATGGGGACATATAAATTTTAATGGAAGCAAATGGAGCAATAAACTTTAAGTATTAACATCACAATGATGGCTGATGTTTCAGAAACTACTGGCTGCTGGAGACCAGCGGCATGTGTACCAGCTCACTGTTCAAAAGGAGGAACAGGAAAAACATCCCTTATATGCTAAAGAACCTAAAGAGAAATTATACAAATGAACTTATTTACAAACAGAAACAGACTCACAGACTTAGACAACAAATTTATGGTTGTTAGGGGGAAGAACTGGGGAAAGAGAAAGAGGACAGTTAAGAGATAGACATGTATACACTACTATATTTTAGATAGAGAACCAACAAGGACCTATTGTATAGCAGAGGGAATTCTGCTCAATGTTATGTGGCAGTCTAGATGGGAGTCTAGATGGGATGGGGAAAGAATGAATAGATGTATATATATGGCTGAGTCTGTTTGCTGTCTATCTGAAATTATCACAATGTTGTTAATCAGCTATATTCCAATATAATGTTTTAAAAAAAATTTCAAAAGGAAGAAAAACTCTTCAGAGTTTTGCAATCTTTTTTTTTTTTTTTTTTTTCAGTTTTGCAATCTTCTATCCACCTACACTAAAGAAACACTGTATCCCTCGTGTGGACGTGAAAAATAGTAATACAGAAATGGAAATAATGCACTAATTTATTCCCTTGAAACACTCTAGCATACAGAATACAAAGCAAAATGCTGAAGTCCCAATTTCCCACCTCGACTGACTTAACTACTTTAGACAGTATCAAGTGCTTTTTCATGCATTTATAGAATTACATTTTTTCAAACCTAAGTATGGTTAAGTTATATATGAGTTTTCCGTATCAGCACATAAAGTTTTTTATTCTTTTTAGCAGCTACAAGAATACTAGATTAGGCATGGACCCTATTTCATTCAACCATTCTCTGAATGGACAATGAGTTTTTCCCTATCTTATATTATTAAATACATTTCTACCACAATAAATGTCAAAAATTTGTGTGTCGTGAATTTGTGTGACATGAACTCTAGGTGAATGCATAATTTAAGTGAACTTAATAGTTTTCTTTTATAAAAAGAAGTGCTGCAAGAGAATTAAGACCAAGTAACGTACTTTGCATTAAATATATACAAGTTATTTAAAAACAGACATCATTTCTTTATGCACAGGGAACACAGTCCAGGAAGGGGAGAAAAGGGAAGAGCAGTGAGGGAGAAAGCAAGCGACAGATGAGATCTCTGCTCTTCCTGAAGCTCGGTGGGCCAGGTATTAATAAAACACGTGGTCGACACAGTTTCTAAAACAAAGCTTCTCAGCTTTTTAAAGTTCAAAAATATGGATAAATTTGCCAAGTTTAAGAATTCTTACTTGAAATACAGAAGTAGAAACCTTCCTCAGATCTTTCATTTCCCCAATTTTCAATGAAAAAATATACCTCCATGGACTAGAGAAAATGGCTTTACAGATTTTGGGGAACCAGAATTTGAATATCACCCTTGTTCTGCAATCCCCTGAATTCCAGAATACTGTTACAAAATACCTTGGAAAGTACATTTTTATCAACATACCTGAGCCAGCTCATATTAAAGCAAGGTAGAGATCAGATGAGGGATAGTTTTTCCTCTCCTCTCCTGCAGGCCTACCTGGAATTCTTTTAAGACAGTTTTTACCAAGAATGTACAATATTAAGTGATCAGAAGCAACTGAAGTGATGACCTAGAGGGATACGGTGGTGGACGTGGGGAGGCTCAAGAAGGAGAAGGTATATGTACAGCTGACTCACACTGTTGTACAGCAGAAACTAATACAACATTATAAAGCAATTACACTCCAATTTTAAAAATAAGCTTTAAAAAAAGAGTCGAGGATCTGAATTTAATTATTAATCTGGAAAATAACTCACAATAATCAACTTTGATTCTTCAAGAGGCTGAAAGATTCAAAAACAGACAAGATCATAGACACAATATGGTCTTTCAGTCTCCATGTTAATGTATTGACTTAACCAACTCTAACATAGAACTTTCTAAAGCCCAGGCTCTGACCTAAGGGCTTGTACTCTGCTTATTCCTTATCTGTAAACTAGGGATAATACTAGTAATATATACTTTGCAAAGTTGTCATGAGGTTATATGAGGCTGAGTAACTTACCGAGGTCATACATATATCCTGTGTTGTACTGTGTTCCATCTCCTTTACAATTAGTTCAACTTCTGCTTCCCTTCACTACTGGTTCATTCATTCTCCCAATTTACTGCAAAGAATGGTGGAGGTGAGATTGACCTAAAAGTTCTCAATACTCCTTTTTACTCATCTGCAAGTTTTTAAGTACTTGTTCTAAATGAGTGCTCAACTGCAATTGATGATACAGAAAAATATTTTAAAATATTCATTTAAATCTTGATCTAAAAATCTGATGATAAATACAAAACCTGAATGAAAACTAAGGGGAAAAAAACTAAGGAATTTTTAAATAACTTTGAGTCATTATGAAAGACTCTTCCCTTTCCTTTAACTCTTACCTGAGAAGATATTATACTTGGAATAGAAAAGGCTCAGGCTTAGGTAGATCTGGACCAACTGTAAACCAGTTTGTGTTTTTCTAAATAAACTTTCCTGGTTAGGACAATTAACCACATGCTAATTAGTGACAGTGATTTGATATTAAAATTCAAGAAACAACCTAACCAAAAAACAAAGCATGTCAAAGTATGTCATTATGTATAAACTCCCCCTCAACACACACACACCAACACACACACTCATTTCTCCTATGTGTACCTTTCAAGAGCCACTATTTACCTTCTATAGAAGGGCCTAAATGGAGTCTCCTCTCTAATTTAGGCCCCTAGTTGCGTGGCTTCTAGCTAGGGATTTACATTTAAACACATTAAATAACAAAGAGTTCATTCCACCTTACAAGCTGTCCAGGTTCCCTCCCTAGACATCAGTTCAGTCGCTCAGTCGTGTCCAACGCTTTGCAACCCCATGAATTTCAGCACACCAGGCCTCCCTGTCCATCATCAACTCCTGGAGTTCACCTAGACTCACGTCCATCGAGTCAGTGATGCCATCCAGCCATCTCATCCTGTCGTCCCCTTCTCCTCCTGCCTCCAATCCCTCCCAGCATCAGAGTCTTTTCCAATGAATCAACTCTTCACATGAGGTGGAGTTTCAAAATTTCCAACAAGGGCATCAGGCCAAAACATAAGGCTGGAGGTGCTTTTTTTTTTTTTTCCACTTTTTCTTGGGCTTTCAAAAAATTCATGCTTCCTTGCCAAGTATCAAAAAAGGTTTACTTTTATCAAGACTTGCCCCTTCTCATATTCTCCCATGCTCTGAAAAACCTTTTAATCCAGTAATTTCATCATAAAGTCCTATTCCTGGTTTCTTCTGTTAATGGCTATGGTTTCTTCACCTAAAATTATGATCTAATTAAAGTATGGTTAAGCCTTCTTTTCAGAGGAGTATCTACATTTGTTTGGTGAGAATTTTTTTCTTACTGCGAGGCATGCACTAATTGTGGATAATTTAGAAATTGCAAACAAAAAGAGAGGAAAATTTAGAATCCCTTCTAAACTATCTTGAGTTAACACGGCAATAGCATTTTAGTGAATATCCTTACAATTTTCCCATAGGCATATTTTTGCAGTAATAGATTCATTTAGTTCATAAGGTTTTCTATACAAAAACCACTTTCTTATGATGATGATTTTCTGTAATATTAATTTTAATGATCACATGAATGTGCTTTAATTCATTCAACCAATACTCTATTGTCCTCAGGTTCCCAGACCCTTGACGACTTGCACCTAAGAGAGAGTGGACACCAACCAGAGACTCTGAGAACAGAAGCCCCACAGTATGATGGGAGTTGTGTTCTGATGGGGAGGGTGAGGATGCATTCATGGTTAAATGCGGATGGGTAATCATGTCAGGTAGAAGATTCTATGGCATCGTTTCTACCTATGGAACAAATGGTTCTACCTTGCATTAAGAAGACACCATGTTTAAAACACTAAATCTTTCTGCCCATTTCACAGTGTATTTCTTTAAAAGTGATCTTACTTCAAAGTCACGTTTAGTGTTAGATTCTGAGCTTTCCAAGTGGCGCTAGTGATAAAGAATCCACCTGCCAATACTGGCAGGAAACACAAGAGATGTAGGTTCAATCCCAGGGTTGGGAAGATCTCCTGGAGGGCATGGCATCCCACTCCAGTATTTTTGCCTGGAAAATTCCATGGACAGAGGAGCCTGGTAGGCTACAGTCCATGGGGTTGCAGAGTCAGACATGACTGAGCGACTGAGAGCACACAAACACAGTACCCAAACATAGACAAGTGTATATGCATGGGCCAATACACAGACAAGTGTATATGCATGGGCCAATACACAGACAAGTGTATATGCATGGGCTAATACACGTATATTCCCTCGTTCTCTCCAGCGAGAGCCTAGAAGCAGGGACACATATCTCAGCAGCAATAAGCACACCTGGCACCGAGATCTTGGCTTCTAACACCCAATATCATTATCCAGTAAAAGAAATCAGGATCCTTGGAGACACTAATTCTACAGTTGGGTCAGGGAATACACAAGATAAGCCAGGAACATCTTCAGTGATAGGAAAAAAAAGATTTAAATAAAAAGGTCCCGAGAGAGGGGCATAGTAGGGGGGGTGGAGGGAAATGTCAAAGAAACACAACACAGGAGCCAACCTAAAAGATCTCCCAACAATTAAAACTGGAACACTTTGAGTAATAAAATAAATAACATGGCCCCAAAATGTAAAATAAATACCCATGCAATTATTTAAAGTATAAATATATTAGTATAAATAACTAACTCCAAATAATTTATGTAAATATCCCCACCTTCCACTCCCCACCACCCACTCCAGCTGCTTGCTAAGAGTAGAGTATGGAAAGGAGGGGGAAAGCAGTTTTATAGCTAATGTCAGGCAGTAAGAAGACAAGGAACAGAGGGCATAAATAATTAGGATTGCATAGCTGAGGGATGGACAGGTATCCAAAAGCATTTTAAGCAAATTATAATTGGACCAAGTCACTCCAACTGCCTGCACCCAATTTATACACCCTATTTTTTGTTTTTCCTAGAAGGCAAAAGGCTCCAGAAATGATGGATGGCTCCAAAATGATCCAATTACTTAAAACAACAACAACAAAAAACTGATTTCACATTTCCCTCCCCCCCAGACATTTAGCTGCAAAAGTGTTTTAAATTTAGACAGGCTGACTTTTGGTGCTAAAAGATAAAAAAGAAAAGAAACCAATTAAAATAGGAACTCTTTTTTGAGGCTGAATCAAAAACTAGGCTGGTAAAGAGTTCTGTGCCTCAATCAATATGGGAGGAAGCAGAAGGGGAACTGGAGATCTGGGGAGTGCTTAACCCTTATTATGCAAAAAGGACACTTAGGTAAACCCCTACACCATTTCTGAATTATTAAGGCAAGGATGGATAGATTTTACTAGGCCAGAGTTTCACTGTCTAAACTGCAAAAATGAACTTAGATTTCTTTCCTCCCTTTGTTTCTCAAATTTCAACAGTTTTGATCATTTAAAGTGAAAGTCGCTTAGTCGTGTCCGACTCTTTGGAGACCACATGGACTACACAGTCCGTTCAATTCTCTAGGCCAGAATACTGGAGTGGGTAGCCTTTCCCTTCTCCAGGGGATCTTCCCAACCCAGGGATCAAACCCAGGTCTCCCGCATTACAGGCGGATTCTTTACCAGCTGAGCCACAAGGGAAGCCCAGGAACACTGGAGTGGGTAGCCTATCCCTTCTCCAGTGGATCTTCCCAACCCAGAAATCAAACCGAGGTCTCCTGCATTGCAGGTGGATTCTTCACAACTGAGCTATGAGGGAAGTCCCCCTTTTGATCATTTAATGTCCACTATAAATTGCATAATCTGTGGACTCCCCTCCTCACTCTTTGGTCTGGTTCTTTGGGGTCCTATTCCCAAGTTCCTATCCATCATGCAAGTCATGACTGGGATCTACCAGCCAAGCAATCTATACCCTGGCGCCCCAAGTGATCACACTGGAGCTCTCCAGGAAAACAAAGACTGCTTCTGTCATGACTCTCCGATGCTGAAAAGACCCAGAGTCCTGGGGGCAAGTGGACCTAGAGACCACATTGCAGACAATTCTTCATTAATTCCCTTTCTAGATAAGCTCACCAGCCATCAGTTCTACAGACATTGCATGAACCTGCCTAACTAGCTGGACTAACTAGCCTAATTAGCTGCCTAACTAGCCCTCGAAGGATAGGGGGTAAAAGCAATAAAGTCCACATACCACACGATGCCACCTCTTCTGTCTTCTATGGCAAGACACAGAGGGCCACTCATCCCTTCCGGAAAACTACTAAAAGCTACTAAGAACTGAGTCCACTCACTCTCTTGCTTTCCCTCCCTCCCTCTCCACACCTCTCCCCCCACCCCTAATCCTCCATATCCCTGCTCCTTCCTGAACATCTCTTCTGTTCTCATTTAACCACTTCCCCCTGCTTACTTATAACATCACCTTG
Source organism: Bos indicus x Bos taurus (assembly GCF_003369695.1). NCBI lineage: Eukaryota > Metazoa > Chordata > Mammalia > Artiodactyla > Bovidae > Bos > Bos indicus x Bos taurus. The sequence goes on from NC_040076.1 coordinate 111,158,395, forward strand.
CACAGGGCCAACACAGCCTCTCAGGATCCAACTCTAATTTATCTTAAGTTCCCACATCCTTATATAACTCAGTCTTTCAAAAGCCTCTAGTTTAAATTCCCAAGCCAGGAAATAATAATCACCTCTACCTGAGAAGGCCTTCATGTCAAGCCACATCTCAGCTCACTGGCCAGTCTATGAACAGACTGCCTTTGTCCATTCTAGTCAGTTGTTGTTTAGGGGTATGGAGGGTCACACAGAATAGAACCAGTCCAGGAAAACTGCTATGTGCCAGCAGTTGCACTAGGTACTACATCTAATCTTATTTAGTCCTTACATCAGTCCTAGTTAGTAGGTAGTATTTTCATCTGATTACAAGTGAGGGAAAACTTTCAGAAAGATTAAGTAATTTGTCTAAGATTACACAACTGATAACTGATGAAGCTCGAGAAACAACCTCCGGACTCCCTATCCATGTTACTTCTACTCTGCTGACCTGCCTGTTACACACAAATCACCTTTCACCTTCATCACCCAACCCCTATTAAGTTTGGGTGTGGGATTCCCAGGTGGCTCAGTGGTAAAGAACATACCTGCCGATGCAGGAGACACAGGAGATGCATGTTTGATCCCTGGGTCAGTAAGGTCCCCTGGCGGAGGAAATGGTAACCCACTCCAGTATTTTTAAGATTGATGTATTTATTGGCTGCACTGGGTTTTCATTGCTGCACAGACTTTTTCTCTAGTTGCAGTAAGCGGAGGCTACTCTCTAGTTCTGGTGTGTGGGCTTTTCATTGCAGTGGTTTCTCCTGTTGCAGAGCCTGGGCTCAGTTAGCCATGGCATGTGGGATCTTCCTGAAACAGGGATCGAACCAGTATTCCTTACATTGCAAGGATTCTTAACCACGAAACTACCAGGGAAGCCCCACTCCAGTATTCTTGCCAGGAAAATCCCATCAACAGAGGAGTCTGGTGGGGTACACTCCAAGGCATCACAAACAATTGGACATGACTGAGCATGCACACAAGCACACACGCACAGATTAAGTTTGGGTGACAAGTGTCTAGTTTCCCTTTCAAGCATCAGTGCTGGTAATTTATGAAAACTAAGACAGTCTAGGGGCCACAAGGCAAGGAATAACAAACATGGAATGTAACATCTATCAAGCATTTGCTGAGGACCGCTACAGATCAAACACTGTTAACAGGTGTTGATGGGACACAAAAGTCAAGACCCATTTTCTGTTCTCACCAAGTTAACATGTGGGAATCAGACAAGCATTTATTATCCTTTAAGAAGTAAACATGGGTTCATTCATGGCAGTAACTACTGGTTGTGCACTTGTTCTGTGCCTGCCTTGCACTGTGCTAGACTCCAGAGAATGAGGCTCCAAGCCCGGAGGAGATGGTTTTATGATTGACTGCTGTGGCTCCTTCTTCATACCCAGTCCTCTACACGTATACCCACTTTGTTTTCAAATGACTGTTTCTCTTCCCAAGATGTCTCATCAGTCTGCTCCTTTCCATTCCCAGCTTCAACCATAGTGCAGGGCCTCAGTTATCTCTGATTGTCTCATTGTAGTAGCAACCTAGGGGTTATCTCTGCCCCTGGTTTCTTCCCTATCCAAGCTAGTATCTCCATTTCCAAACACAGATCATGGACTCATAAAATGTTCTAGCCACCTTATTTGTTTGCTCAAAACACATAAATAACTTACTGTGTCTATAGAGTTATGCCCAGACTACTTTCCATAGCACATGATTATTTATCATCTTCTGCAGACTATCCTGCAGCCATTGGAACTCCTCAAACTTTAGGCATCTTTCTGCTCCTGTGTGTGTACAGGCTGTGCTCTGCCTGGGCTGGTGTGGTATGAAACTGGCATGTGCTTTAAGGCGCAGTTCAAGTCACCTCTCCTAGAAGTCTTCCTCAACTCTTTCAGGTCAGAGCATGTGCTCTTTCTACATTTTCATAGCACATTATGTGCATCTGTCTTAGGCTTTTGTTGCGTTCTGCTCTGCAGTTTAAGTTACATATACCTTCCCCTTACTGAATAAATGCAAAATGTTTATTATAACAGACAATAAATCTCTCTTGCTCTTATACCATTAAGCCATAATATACATGCAGTCTATGGCTGTCTCACATTTTGCCAGGCAACACAGCAATATATTGGTGCTCAAAAATAAACCTCATATGATAAACACATTATTTTTGTGAGTAATGAACTAGTGTCTCTGCAGCAGCAAAAGATGAAAAACAGCATTGAAATCCTCACTCAAGATTAACTGCCTAAACTTTTCCAAAATTCTGCTTTTATCTTGTGAAAAAGAGTATTTATAATATGTCCAGAAAACTAAAGAGCAGAACTAAACAACTGAAGAAGGACTATAGACAGTTTCTAAAGAAAACCTGAACTCTCAACTGGACTACCTAACCATAAGCACTATGGAAATCATTCAGAACACCTTAAGTCAGGACCACCATTCCACTTTGAATTCTGTGGTTTACTGTTTCCCAGACAGGGAAGCTCTTAACCACCCAATCTAATTGAACAAATACCAATAATTGAATGCTATTCTCTAAGCATTCACATTTTAATTTATAATTCAAACAGAATTTATGGGGAAAAAAAAAAGACCATACTGTCTAGAGTTTAAAAAAATATTGTTTTAAAAAAACAAAGCAGCACACTTAGGGCTGTAACACAAAAGGCTTAAAGCTACAGGTAATAAAAAAATGTAAGTGGTTTCCTATTTGGTGGTATCACAAGGGTATAGGCCAGATCTGCCTGAGCTTAGCTTTTTCACTTAAGTGTCTTAATTTTGGAATTCTACTACCAGACATGTCCTCCTTTAAAGAAAGCTTTACGCTCTTCCTGCAGGTTTCTAAAAAGCGTTCCATTTTCACATTTTATAAACCAGGGTCTGAGAGTTCAAAGATGAGTAAATCATTGATCTTGCCTTCAAAAGTTTACAGCCTGGCTGAAGAAAATAACTGTAAACAAGAAGAGAAATAAGAAATTATAAACAAATAGTCATGGAATTCAACACACAGTGGGAGTTTGGAAAAGACGTTAAGTTTTCACAGAGGAGATCCTCTACTGAAGTAAAGTGAAGTTGCTCAGTCGTGTGCGACTCTTAGCGACCCCATGCACTGTAGCCTACCAGGCTCCTCCGCCCATGGAATGTTCCAGGCTAGAGTACTGGAGTGGGTTGCCGTTTCCTTCTCCAGGGGACCTTCCCAACCCTCTATTGAAAGTTGTGACTGTTTGCAGACATTAAGAACCCTAGAGCCCGCACTCTGAGCAAGGGCAGCATAGAGGCAAAGGTGACACGTGCAACAGCAAGGGCATGAAGAACCCAAAGTGGATCTGGCCGCAGAGGGCGAATCTGAGCCTGATGATGGGCGACAGTTAGGTTGCGGAGGGCCTTAAAGTTATACTAAATGCTTTTTCAAACATATAGCAGGTCACTTGAACCACATAAAGTATCATGGAAAAAGTATATGTGACTGACTATAGACCTTACTCACAGCAAGGGGAAAGGGTTGTGTTACTCTCTGACAGAGTAGCTTGGCTACCCACCAGCTTCTCCAGCCCTTTTGGTTCATCCAGAACACACTCCCAATAGGACACAATTCAAACCCTTGGCTGAATTATAGCCCTCCACTAACTAACGTGAGCTATGCTAATTCCCTCTTTCTGCCTAACAGAGTGACATCTCCAAACTCTGAAAACACATTCATGGATGGCCATGCCATCACCATCTACTTAACAAAGATCATCGCTAACATGAGCGTGGTATGAAACTTTTCCCTTGTTTCACAAAGAGAAATTAATATAGTAGTAAATGTATAATAGCACATTCAGCATAGTCTAAAGTCAATAAATTACAATGCTCACCACTACATACAGGTCTAAAAAGCATGGGAAAGTCTTAAGCCTCTGCAGCAACAAGTACCTAACAAAACAAGCTCCAAAGTGAATGGAAGTATACACCAAGCTCAAATTGAGGCACGTTCTATACACATATACCTTATGCAATATATGGTATATCTGTTTCTACACTCCTACAAAGATGCATTAAAAAATTTTAATATCTATATTTTTGTAAAACATTCCAATTCTCAAATGTCAAAACCAAGAAAGACAACACTTTCAATGTTAAGGACACAGTTTAGGCATATTTTAAACATACTCTTCAAAGACAACTAAACTGAAAAGAAAAAAAGATACTGAGACTCCATGGTTCTCAAACTGTTCATTCAGGCACTGCAAAATAAGGACTATAAATAAGAGTTCAATTCATTACGTCCTCACCACTCACACTGCAACAGAAGCTGTTTTCCCAAAGAATCAGAAGACGGAACTTTCTTGCACTTTGCCTAATATTAGTTCTAAAATTTATTCCACTGAACCTTTTTATCCTTATTTAGAGCAAATATCAATATGCTAAAATAATTAGGTAAAGGCATCTTGACCAAAAGGCTCTCTCCACCATTTAAGGTAGCCACATTAAGTGGGAATTTTAAAATATAGTTTTCTCTATGTAATTTTTTTCAAGTGTATGTGTTGGCAGGTTACATATTGTCTAAAAGAACAGTAATATACAGCTGCATAGGAATAGCATCCTGAAATATATATATATATATATGAACATTTTATTAGAATTCAACACAGTATTTGGTTAACAGTGAAGTTTAAGTGGGATTCCTAGCTTCTTTTACTAGTATCTAAAGTATATATCTCATTAAAGAAATTCACTAACACTCTAAGAAAAACCTTAGCTGTGGTGTGAACTAGAGCTTTTGATAAAGGTAGAATTTTTTTTAAACATGAAAGATCTATGAGAGTGCAAGATAAAAACTTTTAAATATTTTTGTTTTGAGCTTCTTCAGCAATCAATGCAAAGAAATAGAGGAAAACAACAGAATGGGAAAGACTAGAGATCTCTTCAAGAAAATTAGAGATACCTAGGGAACATTTCATGCAAAGATGGGCTCAATAAATAACAGAAATGGTATGGACCTAACAGAAGCAGAAGATACTAAGAAGAGGTGGCAAGAGTACACAGAACTGTACAAAAAAGATCTTCACGACCCAGATAATCACGATGGTGTGATCACTCACCTAGAGCCAGACATCTTGGAATGTGAAGCCAAGTGGCCTTAGAAAGCATCACTACGAACAAAGCTAGTGGATGTGATGGAATTGCAGTTGAGCTATTTCAAATCCTGAAAGATGATGCTGTGAAAGTGCTGCACTCCATATGCCAGCAAATTTGGAAAACTCAGCAGTGGCCACAGGACTGGAAAAGGTCAGTTTTCATTCCAATCCCAAAGAAAGGCAATGCCAAAGACTACTCAAACTATCACACAATTGCACTCATCTCACATGCTAGTAAAGTAATGCTCAAAATTCTCCAAGCCAGGCTTCAGCAATACGTGAACTGAAAACTTCCAGTTTGTTCAAGCTGGTTTTACAAAAGGCAGAGGAACCAGAGATCAAATTGCCAACATCCGCTGGATCATCGAAAAAAAGCAAGAGTTCCAGAAAAACATCTATCATCTATTTCTGCTTTATTGACTATGCCAAAGCCTTTGACTGTGTGGATCACAATAGACTGTGGAAAATTCTTCAAGAGATGGGAATACCAGACCACCTGACCTGCCTCTTGAGAAATTTGTATGCAGGTCAGGAAGCAACAGTTAGAACTGGATATGGAACCACAGACTGGTTCCAAATAGGAAAAGGAGTACATCATGGTTGTATATTATCACCTTGCTTATTTAACTTATATGCAGAGTACATCATGAGAAATGCTGGGGTGGAAGAAGCACAAGCTGGAATCAAGATTTCTGGGAGAAATATCAATAACCTCAGATATGCAGATGACACCACCCTTATGGCAGAAAGTGAAGAGGAACTCAAAAGCCTCTTGATGAAGGTGAAAGAGGAGAGTGAAAAAGTTGGCTTAAAACTCAACATTCAGAAAACTAAGATCATGGCATCTGGTCCCATCACTTCATGGGAAATAGATGGGGAAACAGTGGAGACAGTGTCAGACTTTATTTTTGGGGGCTCCAAAATCACTTCAAATGGTGACTGCAGCCATGAAATTAAAAGACGCTTACTCCTTGGAAGGAAAGTTATGACCAACCTAGATAGCATATTCAAAAGCAGAGACATTACTTTGCCAACAAAGGTCCGTCTAATCAAGGCTATGGTTTTTCCTGTGGTCATGTATGGATGTGAGAGTTGGACTGTGAAGAAAGCTGAGCGCCAAAGAATTGATGCTTTTGAACTGTGGTGTTGGAGAACTCTTGAGAGTCCCTTGGACTGCAGGGAGATCCAACCAGTCCATTCTGAAGATCAGCCCTGGGATTTCTTTGGAGGGAATGATGCTAAAGCTGAAACTTCAGTACTTTGGCCACCTCATGCGAAGAGTTGACTCATTGGAAAAGACTCTGATGCTGGGAGGGATTGGGGGCAGGAGGAGAAGGGGACAAGAGAGGATGAGATGGCTGGATAGCATCACTGACTCGATGGATGTGAGTCTGAGTGAACTCCGGGAGTTGGTGATGGACAGGGAGGCCTGGTGTGCTGTGATTCATGGGGTCGCAAAGAGTCGGACCCGACTGACCGACTGAACTGAACTGATGGTAAAACAGAAAAAATTTTACAAAATACAGTTGAACCAAAGTCTTCCCCTTCAGCAGAAGACCAGACTAGGTCATTGATCTGAAAGGATCCAGCTACCAGAGCAATGTAGTTACTTGAAAATGACTGAGTTCAGTTTCTGAACACGTTAATTCCTCTAACCTTCATATTGGTAATTCACGAATATAAACATCTCCTTTAATGGGTTTCATCAACTCTGCTAACAGTTACAAACAATGAAAAAGATCCACCTGCTGTATTAAATTAGTAAAGACAATTTATGTTTTAAGAAATTGAGAACAGTTTTGATCAAATACAAATGAGTAAGTAAGAAATCAAATAAGCATGTGTGTGTACATACATATAACTTTAATTTTGGAAACACAAACACCTTTAGCCAATTATTTAAATAGAAAGCTACCCAGTATTTTACAGCCACTGTTAACATTGCAGGTAAAACCCTAACACCCTCCTATATAACTAAGAGAAACATTAACTTTATCATCCAGAAACCTGACAGCAGATGAAATTTCCTCCTTCTCACATCCCAATAGTCTATCTTCTCTTCTTTCTCATTAACTCTGAAGCTTAATGACAAATTATCAGTCATCATTTCCTCCTTTATGATGTATACCAAAGACAAAAACCCACTGAAGTCATTTCACATTAGTTTAACAAAGCTATATTAACGTTGCCAACAACATACAATTGACATTTCAGTATACCATGAACAATTACATAGTATTTCACAACTACACCTGTTACTGATTAACAAAATATTTCTTTATAAAAAATCTGTTCAAAAGGTTACATTCACTTCTTCATTTAATATCAAAACAATGGTCATAGGAGATTCAAAACCAGAAAATTACTTACCTTAAACATTTGTATTCTCCAAAGGCATATACTCTACTTGGATTAGTCAAGATTCGGGCTTCCTGGAATACTCAAAGGATTGTGGAGCTACTGAACTTAGTATACCCAAGAAACAGCCAAACTCCCCCCACCCCCACCCAAGTCTCCTGATTTTGCCAATCAAGGGGTCCTTAACAATGTCAAAGGATGTCTCAGGATTCACCAGTGAACAAAGACCCTAAATGGGTGAATTAAGATGTAACCACTCATTTTCATTCTGGGAACTTAAGTTACAGGTAATTTCTAGTCACTTCGAGCTCTCTAGAGAATTATATCAAAATGACATGGCTCCAGAAGGCTGAGTAATAACTCGGTTAACAGGCATAGCTCACTCTAGGTTTCCTAATCTGGCTAAAGTCCCATCTGGAGACCTGGCTGCTGCACAGGGGTGGATCTCTCTTTAAGGAGACTGAGAGGAAGATGTCTGTGTAGTAGCTGCACGGACCTCACTTGACACCACTGCCCTTTTGCAAAAGACGAGCAGTAGATCCTGTTTTCCCAAGCTGAAGTAAGTTGGAAAAGGATTGTTCCTTATATAAAAAGCATGAAAAGTGAAAACAATCAGTGTTTGTTTTGCAGTGAACTGGTGCAGCAGCAGCGCACACCCCAAACAGCAAGAGGGATACTGCCAAGCTCCTTCCCTGGGAACAACCAGCTACAGTGGCTCTTAACTGTGTGAGCATCTATGCTTTATCTGGGTTTATTTTGTACATCACTGGCAAGATGTGTCCTAAGGTGACTGCTTCTTTGCTTTATACCCCTTTGGCTTATGAAAAAGTTTCACAGCAAAGCCCTACTTTTCGATAGTGGGGAAACCTGTATAGGTAGTCAGTTCCAGAGTCTGGTCCCTAGCTTTAAACTAACTTAGTACACAGATGTTTATCAAGACAGTATCTAGGGTCTCCTCACCTATAGGTTTGACCAAGATTTTAAGCTATAACTAGAGACGCCATGGAGAAGGAAATGGCAACCCACTCCAGTGTTCTTGCTTCCGTCCATCCCATGGACGGAGAAGCCTGGTAGGCTGCAGTCCATGGGGTTGCACAGAGTCAGACATGACTGAAGCGATTTAGCAGCAGCAGCAGAGATGCCAGGCCTGTCCCTCAATAACAACTTACTCTAGCTGGGAGATTTTGAACTGTCAATACTTGGGCCTCACCAAGGTTCTAATTTAACTGATTTGATTGAAGGGTCTGGGCATTATACAGACTTAACTTCTCAAGTAATAACAACAGGCATCCAGAATTGAGAACCACTGAAAAAGGTTAGAACTGGGTGGTATACCCGAGCCTCTTCAGTATGTAAGACTGGGGTTTTGAGGGCTGGCATTTTGGCCATCTTTCAGTTCATTTCAGTTGCTCAGTTGTGTCCGACTCTGTGACCCCATCGACTATAGCACATCAAGCTTCCTTTCCATCACCAACTCCCGGAGCTTGCTCAAACTCATGCCCATCTAGTAGGTGATGCCATCCAACCATCTCATCCTCTGTCATCCCCTTCTCCTCCTGTCGTCAATCTTTCACAGCATCAGAGTCTTTTCCAGTCAGTTCTTCACATCAGGTGGCCAAAGTATTGGAGTTTCAGCTTCAGCATCAGTCCTTCCAATGAATATTCAGGACTGATTTCCTTCTGGATTGACTGGTTTGATTTCCTTGCAGTTGAAGGGACTCTCAAGAGTCTTCTCCAACACCTCAGTTCAAAGGCATAAATTTTTTGATGCTCAGCTTTATGATCCAACTCTCACATCCATACATGACTACTAGAAAAACCATAGCCTTGACTAGACAGACCATCAAGTAATGTCTCTGCTTTTTAACATACTGTCTAGGTTGGTCATAGCTTTTCTTCCAAGGAGCAAGCACCTTTTAATTTCATGGCAGCAAGCTTTGGGGGATTTCAAATCTTCTGTCATTTCCAGAAGAAATTTTTGGAAACCTAATAGTCACAGATGCCACCATTATTGTCCCACGCTGGTGAAAAAGATTCCGTGGTTCCCTACAGTGTCTGTGCGTCCCTTCAATAACTTTCCAAGGATAGAGACATCCAACCTGTATTCAGTTCTCTATTAAATTCTAACTGGGGCCAATGAAAGGAGCACCTACTGAGGTAACAGCCAAGCTGTGTTCACATCCTATTTCAAAGAGAATTCAAGGGAAGGGGAGAGAGAAGAAAGGTGTGGGGAGTAGCAAAGGGAGCTGTTTGGAAAGGTAGAAAGAAGCAGGTTTAACACTGGGAATGAGAGTATCAAGAGGATTTCAGGGAGACAGCACTGTTTTCAGGAACTAATCACTCACTTATTAACACCTTGAAAGTACACTTTTCCCTCATGGTAAGTTATACACTGAGAACTTCCTGTTAAGCCTCACCTTGAAGAGCCCTGGAGCATCATCTCTTCAGTGGAGAGAGCAAAAGACCTGGATCCTATGTAACTCAGTACGGGAGACTTCTCATAGGTCTCAAAGTCAAAGCATATTGTCAACTTTTCTAAAAACACACAGTAAAGAGACTGCCAACTAGGATCACATTGTTGATGAGTTACCTTGCAAGTGTCACGGCCACAACAGAAGATTCTCACATGGTCAAACCTTGATCTATGCCTCGGGTTCAAAACAGGGTAATTAATCATCTGATTTTACAATGTATTTCGATGTTTACATTTGATTGGATCCAATCTGATGTTAAAAGCACTTAAAACCATCCCATTTTCTCCATTCTATCTCCTGCTATGCTTTTTCTTATTTATAAAGTAAGAATTTAGAGCTGGATTTGATATCTATATAGTTCAACTGCCTCATCTTACATGTAAAAAACCAGAAATTACTTGACCAGTTTCACATAGCTGTTTAATGGCAAAACAAAGCACTAAAGATGAAAATGAAAGCTACTGTGAATGCCGTCACTCTCTAGAGGTCTGATGTTAGTTACTCAATAAAAACAGGCTATCAAGAGATAAGCCCAAACACAGTAAGGAAATGAACTTTTACAATGTTTGTTTGGCTACACATATGTACCTATTTTAGGATAAGGGATAAGGCAAAAGATGGGAATGAGTGGGTAACCTTATCTCCCAGATACATCTTAAAGACCTACTCTCAGCAACTGTACCAACCTGTTACTTCTAGCAGAGCTGTTGATCACAGACGGGGCCACAAAGCTCGGACAAGATATTTGGTTCTCAAAATTTCTTTCATGCCTACTAATCTTAGAAATTGTGGCTCAGTGGTAAAGAACCCGCCTGCAAATGCAGGTGACGCTGTTAGATCCTTGGGCCGGGAAGATCCCCTGGAGAAGCAAATGGCAACCTCTCCAGTATTCTTGCCTGGGAAATCCCATGGACAGAGAAGCTTGGTGGGCTATGGGTTGCAAAGAGTCAGACACAACTTAGCGACTAAACAACAACAATCTTAGAAATAAATGCTTTCACTAACCTGCCTTCCTCCTTCTAGTAAAATATATTTTCAGATGGAGAGGTGTCCTAGCTAAGTGGTAAATGAAGGGTGTGCAGGCATGAGCTGTCAAGGATAAACAATGAGAAGTTTAATTAGACAAGGAGCCACTGTCCAAAGCCTTGGTCAAAGATAACCCATAAGTTTATATAATTTTATATAAATTATGTAATTTTTAAAATAGGTTCAAAAATTCACTTAAAGAAAGAATAACTGGGAAACCCTACATTTAATTCTGAAGTTCTTCAGGTAACCACTACTAAGCTGAGCTTGTTTCCTTAACTGTAAAATGGCACTGAAATCTTGACTCCTCTCAGGCCCCTGTATAAAATACTGTGAAGGTATAGAGCAATACTACATGACACGAAGTAAAAAAGTGCTTTGCAAAGAAACACAGGGTACTAAATATTAAGAAATCTTTGAATTCTAGAATTGTTTTTTTACTATATCATGTCGACAAGTGTTTTGGAGAAGCAATTTTTCCAATTTTATTATTAAGAAGGATTATATAAAAGGGGGTATAGTGAACAAATATCAGGAATAATTAGGTTAAAAAAGCAACAACTGTTTCTAACCTCAAGATTTCTTAAGAGCTTTGAAGATAATGTAACCCATGAATCTCCAAGACGGAAGGACAAGTGAGCAGCACGTCCCAAAATTACACAACCACCTACCCCTTTATCTCTGTGGAACAGTGTTAAGTGAAGGGTGTTCAATGTTCATCGTTCATTCAAGTGAACAGTGTTCCACAGAACATACTTTAGGGAAAAAGTCTTCCTAGATTCCTATTACTTGTCTGAATACAAAATTATAAGACACTTTTGCTAGAAGAGGAATTCTTTTGTCACATAAACACAAAGGCTTACAAGCCTTTTATATACTGTCTATTTCAGCTCTAAAATAACGCACCTTCAAATCTGTTAAGGCCAGGCCACTAGTATACCCTTCTCTGTAAAAGGCCATTATGAGTACCTCATTGTTAGGACAGAGAATGAACCCTTCAAGTTTTGTAGAAGTCAAATACTGCTCTCTCTCAGATACAGATAAGTTACAACAGTCAGAAGCTCTTCCCTTGCTGGTCCAGGAACACAGTTTTCTTATACCCTGGGCCAACCAGAATGAAAGACTTCTGCCACGCGTAATTTTATTATTTATCTAAGAGTGGAGTCCAAACAAATTTGTATAGCTGATTAATAATACAGAAAATCTTGAAGACTACATAAAAGAGGCAGCAACTTGAGATGGAATTCGTATAAGAAAATACAAGGTAACATTTTAGAACAGTAACATCAACTAAAATATTGAGAGATAAATGATTGTAAAATTCAAATCTAGTACTGTCTATTTTTATAGTGCATATATGAATGTTATAAAAGCATCTGTTAGAAACTGGTGGCAATGGCAAAAGTCCTATACCAGTTCTTGAATATTCTCTTACAGCTGGTAGAAAGGAGTACAAAGTTTGGCAATACTTGGCATGGGCCAAGACAGGTCACAATCTTCAGAGCAGTGCATTAAAAAAAATATCTATAGATTACACCAAGAGTTCATTTTACAGCTCTTTACTAGATTATATAAACCGTAGGCATGCATCTGTAAGCTGTGGGCATGCATGATGGTTTCTGTGATCTCAGAGCTTCACTCTGGCCAAACGAGATAAAAATGCTTGAACTTTACACTAGACCCAAAGACAGTCTCTTCTGTGGACAGAACAGAAACTTCCTCTACAAGGCTATGGGAGCTTGCGACGTAAGACCGGGAGGAGAAAGCTCCTTACTAATGAACAGGTCGACAGAGCGCAACGTGGAGCATGATTTGAAAACATTTTAAATGGAGACCATTCACAGTTCCTTCCTCCCATGACTGCAAGGACATAAAACCCAAAGTACTTCAGCAAATTCCTGGTGCTTTTCCATCTTAAGGTAGCTTACCATTTTATGGTCTCAGTGTCCTACAAAAGTGGGTGGGACAGCCCACCCATCTCTTTATCTGGTATGTTGACCCATTCCTGGAGAAATAAAGTTACTTACAGGGAAATTCAGTTTTGCCAAAAGGTATACATCCTAAGTCACATTGGTAAATAATGGTGTTTCTAATATCTCTTAGAAACTGGCAAGGGGACAGAAGTCCACTACCAGCCCCCAAACTCACCCACTTCCATACATCTTTGATTGCAGAGACATCAATAGACACAGTGAGTTTATACATAAAGAACAAGTGAGACAGAGGTAAAGGCAAAAGCAGTGTCAGTCTGTATGAGTGTAGGCAATGGTGCTTTGATTATACCCGTACGAACTCTTCAGTCCCTTTTAGTTATCCCCAGCTCAGCTCTTAAGCCGTAGACTTTTGCTGCAGAGAATTCAGATGTGATGTGGTTGCTCCAGTAACACTTTTAACAGTACTGCATTCAATACTGGGAATGGTTTCTAAACAATTTAAACTGCACACGGAACTTTAGTAGAACAAGAAGTTTATTACTCCCACTCAGTAGTTTCCTGGGGGCTTTGATGTTAAGTCATACATAATTCGAGAAATACCAGGAATCTTCTTAATCTCAGTGACCATCTTTAACACCACCTGTTATAAAACAAAGATTATAAATAAAGAGCTAGAGTCCACTGCATGTTCAACAGAGCTAGAATTTGTAATTTCATTTGTAATTTCAGATTAAAACACAATCTATTTTCACCACTGTTCTCTAGGTATACGGGCTTCCCTTGTGGCTCAGATGGTAAAGAATCCACCTGTGGGAATTTCCCTGGTGGCCCAGTGGCTGAGACTCCAAGCTGCCAATGCAAGGGGCCTGGGTTCAATGCTTGGTAAGGGAATTAAATCCCACATGCTGCAACTAAGACCTGGTGCAGCCAAAAAAAAAAAAAAAAGAATCCACCTGCAATGCAGGAGACCTGGGTTCTGTCCCTGGATTGGGAAGATCCCCTAGAGAAGGGGATGGCAACCCACTCCAGTATTCTGGCCTGGAGAATTCCATGGGCTATACAGTCCATGGAGTTGCAAAGAGTCGGATACGAATGAGCAACTTTCACTTTCTAGGTATACGGGATACATTTATGATTAATTTACGTAGTGACTCTACAGATGTAAGTAACTTAAATTCAGTAGTACTCAAAGTGCAGTCTGCAAGTCATGGGTGTTACTGGTCCACAGCAAATGTTTAGAAGCATTTATAGCAACCTGACCCTGCTACAGCATCCAAGCATGTGACTTCATGGGTGGAAAACAACGCTTCACAGGTTCTCTGCAGCTCACAACTCCGAGGCCACTAAGGTGGCACATAACACAGGTAGTAATAATCATTGCTACACGTATAGACGAGGAAGGCCTTGTCACCTAACTGGCCAGAAACTAGGCAAATGCAAGCCTAAGGGAAAACAGACTCTAAGCCACATTCTCCAATCCACATATCTATACTAGCTAGTAATATAATCAGAGCCCTGTATCAGAGTTCTGGAACAGTGGTACAACTAATAAAGTCTTGCTTTGACTTTTACTTGCTATCTTAGAAACAGCTCCTCTGGAAAGAACACTCTAGTGGAGGGATAACAAGAAAGAAGATGGTGATCAAAACTGTAATTGCTAGTTGGCAGAGCATTAAGAAATTCATGGGTGCCTGGCCATAATGCTATTAAATCTCATCCTTATATCTAATCAACTCTTCTTCACTCCTAGGGTTTTCTTTTTTTACTTGGAGGACACTATATATAAGGCAGAGGTTGGCACGATTAGATAAAAAGATAGATTAGAGTTGGGAGTCTCCACATAATAATCAGACATCTGGAGGAGAGGTTAATAAACTTAGGGCTTTTTCCTACTATAATGTATTAAATAATGAATTATGTGGACATTAAAAAATGAGAGCCTATTTTATGAACAGAAAACCAACCTCAGAAATAACATTGCCACAGCCTATCCCATTCACCATTATTATAAAATGTTAAGGTATTAAATACGTACATCAGAAAAAAATGTATATATTACCTCTACGGGGATCTCATTGCCAGGGGTTGCAGGTATACCAGTCATGAAATCACTAGTAATAAAGGTTCGAATAACCACAGATCTCTGGCAAGAAGGTTGCTTCTGAAGTGGGTCCCGATCAAAATGCAAAGGTGTCAAAATCACCGGCATCTGGCTGATTTTCCCAGCATACCCTAGAGAAAGGAAGTTAACATGTAGAATCAATCACCATGCCATAGGAAAGCACTCTCAGTTCAATTAAATCCTTCCAGACAGGATCTAAAATCACACACACAGACACAGCTCTTCTTAGGACTGTCATCATGTACTGTATTCAGCTACTCTCATAGTACCGTAAGCAAATGCAATCACAAATACAAATTATAGAGTCTGATGACTGCAGTGATGTTTTATACATATAAGTCAATTAATTATTCATGTAATTATCTTCTATACTGCAAACACTGAATAAGAAAATACTGAGCCACTAACCCTAGAGGGAATCCAGAGTTAGGGTCTTGCAAGCCTCTAGTCATAACATATTCATCAACTGATCAATATATAACCTTTCTTTATGTGTTTTCTGTTTAAAGACACCTTGCTCAATATCTGTTGTAGATTCATTAACAGTGAGCTCACAGCCAACGGCACTGTAACTCTAGCTTGAAGGAAGCTTATCTAACACACCAGTTTTCTCAGTAAGGCACATGATAGTCTTCCTGTGCTTAGGAACCTAGTCAGCAGCACCTCAGCACTAAGCTTAGAGGACATTTTTGAACAGTGAAATCACCAACAAAAAGCATGAAAATGCAAAACAACATGGCATTAAATAGATGACAAAAAAGACACTTTTTACAGAAACAGAGCTGAAACAAGACGACAGAGGACTGCCATCTTCAACCTCAGCTGGGAACATCTGAGTTGAGCAATTCAAATTTTCTGTCACTTTGTGCATGTCTGCAAGTGACCATAAATATGAGTAAATTCTATACAGATAAGGCAATGTCACAGAACTACCCAGAGAATTAAAATAATAATACTAAAAGCTGAATCCTCCTACTAAAAATCATAAAGCCAAGCTTTCAAAATCTAGTCGAAGCATGTAGTGATGAACAAAATGGGCAACTTACCAGACTCCCTGAGAATGTTATGGGCCTCAAAATCAGCTTGGCGTAAAGTACTGAGCACCCCTGTGGTCAAAAAGTGGGAGTAACATCTGTAGGAGGTTCTTTAACTGGTGGGCCAAATATATAAACAACTCTAGAAGGAAGGAAGTGAAAATTATAAAGACAACACATTTTAGTATGAGGAAACAAAGCACATAAAATAACATATTTTGCATTTGTTCTTAGGCCCATCTCTTACCCACTTCAAATCCCCAATGGGAAGGACAGGATTATAGAAGGTATCTGTTGTCTGAACCTTTCTCAAAATACATTCTCTGAAATACTAGTGTGAAGATAAACTTGAGTTATCACAATCCTCTTTCCATTTAATGTACTGGATTGAAAAGTATACCCAAAACTTCATGTTCATCTCGAATCTGGGGGTGAAAACAGGGTCTTTGCAAATGTAATCGAACAAAGGTCATAACCTGGGGCGGGGGCAGGAGGCTAATCCAATGATTGGTGGGTGTCCTTCTAAGCAAAAGGCAATCTGGAAAGACAGACACACGGAGAAGAGAGGGCCATGTAAAGATGGAGATGAAGACTGGAGTTCGACTGCCTCAAGGCAACGACTGCCAGCAAACATCAGAAACTATGAAGAGGAGAAGGATGCTCCCCTAGACCCTTCAGAGAGAGCAATGCCCTGCTGACACCACCCTTGATATCAGAGTTATAGCCTCCAGAACTGTGACGTAATAGATTTTTATTGTGTTAAGCCTTCTAGTTTGTGGTGATTTGTTATGGTAGCCCTAGGAAATCAATTCACAAAAGCCTGGGGGAAAAATGAATTAAATAAATAGGTTTTAAGGGCAATGCTAAAGAATACTCAAGATACTACACAATTGCATCATCTCACACGCAAGTAAAGTAATGCTCAAAATTCTCTAAGCCAGGCTTCAACAATACATGAACCATGAACTTCCAGATGCTCAAGCTGGTTTTAGAAAAGGCAGAGGAACCAGAGATTAAATTGCCAACATCTGTTGGATCATCGAAAAAGCAAGAGAGTTCCAGAAAAACATCTACTTCTGCTTTATTGACTATGCCAAAGCCATTAACTGTGGATCACCACAAACTGTGGAAAATTCTTCAAGGGATGGGACTACCAGACCACCTGACCTGCCTCTTGAGAAATCTGTACTCAGGTCAGGAAGCAACAGTTGTAACTGGACATGGAACAGACTGGTTCCAAATAGGAAAAGGCGTACGTCAAGGCTGTATATTGTCATCCTGCTTATTTAACTTACACGCAAAATACATCATGAGAAATGCTGGGCTGGATGAAGCACAAACTGGAGTCAAGACTGCTGGGAGAAATATCAATAATGCAAATATGCAGATGACACCACCCTTATGGCAGAAAGCAAAGAACAACTAAAGAGCCTGTTGATGAAAGTGAAAGAGGAGAGTGAAAAAGTTGGCTTAAAACTCAACATTCAGAAAACTAAGATCATGGCATCTGGTCCCATCACTTCATGGCAAATAGATGGGGAAACAATGGAAACAGTGGCTGACTTTATTTTGGGGGCTCCAAAATCACTACAGATGGTGATTGCAGCCATGAAATTAAAAGACGCTTGCACCTTGGAAGACAAGTTTTGACCAACCTAGACAGCATATTAAAAAGCAGAGACATTACTTTGTCAACAAATGTCCGTCTAGTCAAAGCTATGGTTTTTCCAGTGGTCAGGTATGGATGTGAGAGTTGGACTATAAAGAAAGCTGAGTGCCGAAGAATTGATGCTTTTGAACTGTGGTGTTGAAGAAGACTCTTGAGAGTCCCTTGGACTACCAGGAGATCCAACCAGTCCATCCTAAAGGAAATCAGTCCTGAATATTCATTGGAAGGACTGATGTTGAAGCTGAAACTCCAATACTTTGGCCAATTGATGCGAAGAACTGACTCATCTGAAAAGACCCCGAGGCTGTGAAAGATTGAAGGTGGGAGGAGAAGGGGATGACAGAGGATGAGGTGGTTGGATGGCATCACCAACTCAATGGACATGAGTTTGAGTAGACTTCGGGAGTTCATGGTGGACAAGGAGGCCTGGTGTGCTGTAGTCCATGGGGTCACAAAGACGGAGTGACTGAACTGACTGATAACAAAACTTCAGACACTGTAATATGCTAATATGCACTGGTCACCTCCAAGATGAAGCTATACATTTTTTTTTTACACTTTGGAGAACACTGATCCCAAAGAAAGATTCTTATTTCACTATGTACATATTTCATGAATAAAAGAATGGCACCAGGGAAGCCATTCTTAAAATAAACAGTGGTCCTTTGGTTAAGAATCTGCCTGCCAATGAAGGGGACATGGGTTTGATCCTGGTCCAGGAAGATCCCACGTGCCACAGAGCAACTGAGCCTATGCAACACAACTACTGAAGCCCACAGGCCCTAGAACCTGTGCTCTGCAACAAGAAGCCATTGCAATGAGAAGCCTGCCAGCAGTAACTAGAAAAAGCCCTTGCACAGCAACGAAGACCCAGCAAAGCCAAAAATTTAAATAACTAGTAAGCGGGGTGGGGGGTAAATGTCACCAAAGTAAGACTTGTTGGAAAAGGAATGACTCATTACGGCTTCAAGTAAATGTCTGAAACTTATGAAGATACATTGCAGATGTTAATTAATAAAAGTAGAACTTGGAAGATAGCTTAAAGAAATTAGTATCAAATAAGTACAACAACTCAAGGGGAATCTTATTGCTGATTTGGGGAATCTGTTCTATAACCTTCACCCAGAAAACAAGAGAGAGAAGGGGACAGAGACAAGTGCCACCTGGCTCTTTCCAATCCAGTCCCAGCCAGCAGGCAACTATCCCTTTTCCTTAGCCATATCTGTCTTTAGCAGAGAAAATAAATCTCCCCTGCAACTACCAAGGGGAAGTTTAACAATGCCTTTTCCCCTTCTTATTAATAGGTACTTAGAATAAAACAAACATACAGAAGAAAAAAGCATCCGATCAAAACCACCAACTACTTCACTGCCTCCTTCCAAACATACTTTCACAGGAACACTTTCATTCCAGGTATTGAAAGTAAGCCACACTTTAAAGCAATATGCTTCCTAGAGCTCATAATCCTTAGAGGAAAAAGCAACTGGGCAAGAGAATGCCATTAACTTGCTCCTTTTTGTCTTATTTATTTCAAACAAGAGTGGTCACAGAATATGTACAGAGACAAGCTGTCTTCCATCCTGTGTAGGACAGAAAAACTGGAACCGTCCCTCTCTACACAAAGATTCCACCATGCAAACTAGGGGGGCGGGGCAGGGGTTGGCAAAAATTGAAAGCTTAAAGTTACTTAAATTCCAATCCCCCCCCCAAAAAAAATTTAAAAATCACCAAATACGTTTTTCAGGGGCTTGCTAGGTTCATATTTTTAAAATCTAGTTTTTTGTTTATTGGTTGTTGATTTTTTTTTTCCTTTTTGGGAAGTGAGGAAGGATTAAGAATGGAGGGAGAGAAAAACAAGGAAAAACAGAAAAGACAGGCAGAAAGAATAGAATACAAAAGGATAGAGATAAAGTTTAAACAAGGGTAAGGGCCCTTTGGTAAAAGAAAAGGACAGAGACAGATGAAACTATAAGAATGCTGCAAAATGAAAAATATACTAATTATATAGTAAAGCAATGGAGCCAAACTTAGTGAAAGGGAATTTTCTGTATGACCAATGAAGTTTATTTAGGTACTAGCATTTTAGAATTTTAAACCATTATTTTAACCAAGACAATTACCTCCATTCAAAATAGGCAATTACAAATTTACCATTATTTATTAATAATTCACTTTTCAGTGTATTAAAGGTGTATCTATATTTGGAGGCCTTTGGTTCATCTACGCAAGCCTTTTAACATGTTCCCATTAGTAAAAATGTGACTTCCCTCTGACTTCTTTTCTTAAAGGCCAACAACAGCCAAAAACACTAGCCACAACAGTACAGAAATATACACACCATGGAAATTCCCTGGTAGTCCAAAGGTTACAACCCTGCGCTTTCACTGCTGAGGGCATGGGTTCAACCTCTGGTCAGGGACCTAAGATCCCACAAGCCATGAAGAACAGCCAAAAAAAGAGAAATGTACACACCCCGCTAAGTAAACACCAACAGGTAGGTTTATAAATGCTGTAGCTAATTTGAGTAAACTGAAATCTCAAGTAACCCTTTTTGATTCTCAACTGCCTAATACTCATGAAGGAAATAGACAAGAGTAAAAAACTGTGAAATAACATTTAATTAGCAATCTGGTACTAAATGAGTAAGATTTTTGAACTGTAAAGGAGACAATGCTACTGAGTATTACATATAGGTTATAAACAAGCTGTTGATATACCTGACATAAGGAATTTATGTGCAAATTAAAGGAAAACTGGATCTGAAGAACTAAGTTCAAAATTTTTAAAACATTAAAGGCAGTTATTTTAATGATATCTGGTGTGTTTGTATCTTTACTCTGTAATGATTATTAAATTGACCAAGTCCCTAATAGTAAGTAACTTGTACATTTTTTTCAATCTTTCTGGAATAAAACATCATAAAACAAATAGTGTAAGTTGCTAATCAGACATTTTTAAAGTCTTTAAATTTCATACTAAAACTATTCAATAAAAGCTATCCTGTTTACCTCAAAAATTTTTTTAATAAGTAGATGATTGTACTGCAATGAACAAACAAAATACAAAGTATTATTAAATACCTGCTGGGTTGTGACCTAAACTGTCTTTCAACAATGGGAAGACCTTAAAAAAAAAAAATCACAGCCTTATACTACATCTCACCCCACTGCCAGCTGCAGAACATACCTGTTAATGTTGTGACACATACGAGGTATAAGTCTAGCTAGGAAAATAAGAGATTCCCAGTCAGGCTCATCCTTACTGGAGATTCCACACACATAACTGTAAGAACGACAGTCACCCTAAAAATAAAAATACAATTGATAATTTTTATTGATTTCATATAAATCAAAAGATGGAATGGAAAATACTTCCTGCATGGTGACACCATGGAAAGTACTTTTAACAAAAACATGCTTGACTAAAAATATATATGGATATTTTGCTAACAACATAAATAAATCCTAAATAAAAATTCCCCACTAAATTCTACTTAAATCACCTTAGACATTATAAAGTGTTACAGTAATTTCAACAATTTATTCAACATACACATGAGATCCATTGGGATTTCATTCCAAATATCTGCTTAACTACATACAGATAGCCAGCACACCTAATTTGGGAGACAAGATGTGTCCATATTTATCAGATGGATAAAGGATTCTCAAGTCAGATATAAAAATAATTTATTCCTTTAAAATGAGTTAGTTTTAAAATAAGTAAAGAAAGCAAATTTTAAAACAAGCGAATAAAACTGATAATACTGATTCCTTTTTCATCTGTCTTGTTTAATCCAAGTAATTTGCTTTGTAAAAAACTGAAAAGTAAATTACAAGATTAAATAATTACCAAATATGCAGTAAACTTGAGAATATAAGAATTCAGACTATTTGAATGCTAATATAATAGTATCTATTAAAGTTTAAAGCACACATGCTCTTTAATCCAAGAAATATTACTGAAACACATGAAATAACTCCTTGAAGAAATAAGATTACTTGCCTATAATAATGACAAAGTGAAAATGGTTTAAATGTCCATTGGTAGGAGAATTATTAAATAAATGATGGTATAATCATACATGGAATATAAGGCAACAGTTAACAATAAGAATCTACTTGCAATGGCATGAAAAGAAGTTCATGATGCTCGGTTAAAAAGAAAAAGGTGATGTACAATGTGTCAAATAATTTCCTTTCATTCTCATTCTAAATGATTCTGAAAGGACATTTAACTATAGAGCAAAAATAGGGAGATTTAGTTTTTAAATGTATTGTGCCTTTTTCTTTTTTTTTTTTAACAAGTAGTTTATTTTGATATTTAGAAAATAAACCTCATTGCTACACTAACCATGAATTATGATTTTTATCTGGATTTCTAAACCTCAGCTCCAAAGACCTAAGAGACTAAAAGATAACAACAAAAGAAACTTCTATTTTGACAGGAAAAGTAACAGAGCCTGAATAAGCGTCATTTTTTAAAAATGAAGTGTAGTTAATTTACAATGCTATGTTAGTTTCAAGTATACAAAGTGATTTAGTTATACAAACATATACATACTCTTTTTCAGATTCTTTTCCATTATAGTTTATAGTTTCCTGTACTACAGTTGTGTATTTCATATATAGTAGTGTGCATATGTTAAATCATTTTTTAAAAAGAAATCATTCATCCTACAAATTATATTTATCCATAGTATTATCTATGAACTTATCAAAAAATGAGAAGTCAGCATACAGAGCTGCAAGTTTTTTATAACAGACCTTGTTAGAACTGGGGGTGCAGGGGGTCAACCTGTCTGCTCTTCTATTTTTATTAAGTAGGGTAATATCTGCCTGAAATAGCATATCATGAATTTCAAAATGAATCTATGATGAGATAATCTATATACCATTGAAAGACAATTATTTTTACAATTCCAGGAACAGTTATTTCAACTTGATTTAAAAACAATGTAAGTAGCTTTCACATAAGGACCCTGAAAAAGGGAGAAAGGGGGAAATAACTGTCCCATATCATTTCCATTAACTAAAATATTTTAGTTTAATTATAAAAGAACAATGAAGTTTTACTGTTTATTTACAAACAGGGCTACATGAATTCAGGAGAAAGGGGAATTTAAAAGAATGGGCTCAGAGTCACATATTTAGGGAAAAGAGTTAGATCTGTAAAACATTTCTTTTCACGCTTAATTCTACTTTAAGAGAACATTATAACTACATTAACCCACTAACTGGCACTCACACAATTTTTAGTAGAATTACTGACACCTTTTCTGGTTTCCATTTAACTTCAAATCCTAATCACAGAAAAGAAACCTTACTCCTTCCCTATCCTCCCAAGCCTTTCCCCCTAGAAACTCACTTGATGATCATGTAAACAAAGACAAACTTAATATAATCTATTTATGAATAGTATTTCAAAAATGAGAACTATATTATAGTCACATGCTTTTACAATTGGAAAGACTGCACAACAAATACTGAAAATGTTAGTTGTACATTATCACAGCTCAGAGGAAGAGAGAAGACATGCTGAAGAGGCAGAGGACAAGGCTTTAAGGAAAACAGAAGCCGAGAACAGGCATCCAGGGCCTTTCCTGCAGTCAGAGACTTCTAAAGCCACAGAACATTTCACATCAAGAAGGATAAATGAGGACATGACCTCTCAGTTCCTGTCCTTCAAAGCAAAAGCAAGCCAATCCTATGACAATTCATTCTTTGAAGTTTTACTATTGGTTATAGATGATAGGTGTTTCAAAACTACAAAATCTCAGCCTGAATATTTAGTTCCTACAACCTTATTCGCTCCATAAGCATTCATAAAATATTACCTTTTTACATTTTTAAACTTGTATACACTTTCATATTTCTTTTTGTAAGTCATTCTTATTTCAATATTAGCAGAAAGAGCAGCAGAAGTTATGTCACAGGTCAGTGAATTCACACAACTCACCTGCACACCCACAGTTTTAATTGGTAGCAGGAAGGCATTCAGTGAGTGCAGACTTGTAATTTGCATCAGCTTTTCCTGATCCTCTTCTGTCGTGCAGGCTTTAACTCTTTGTAATAGCGTATGTGGCTAAGAAAACGAAAGACATACTTCTTAGGATTTCAAGAAATAAGGCAGTCACTCTTTTGGTACCTATTACTGTCTTATGTATCTATACTTTCTAGTTTATAAGCAATAGATTCTATTTGGTATTTCTAACTTGTGTGTGCTATGCAGTATTGTCAGAATTTCATCTCTGAGGGCCAGGGCTATGAAAAGTTAAATATTAGGACAGGAAATACAGATAAGATTTATACACACGGAGCCTTTTCCTCTGTCACCGGCAAGGGACACCTCACAAGTCAAATTCTCCTTATCTCCAGGGGAATTTTTTGTTATAAAGTCAACTTTGTCTGAAATGAATTTATGTTTTTCCATTCTTTTATCCTTTTCTATTCTTTTACCTTCCCTCTTTCTATCCCTAGCTAAACAGACTATAGTTAGATTTTACGCCTCAATCTAGTTTGACAATTATGTCCTAACTAAAGATGTTAGTCTTTTAATTAATAATAAGGTTTAATTCCATTTTACCAGTTTATTCAGTAGTTTCTATTTGTGTGTCCACTTTTTATGTTTCTTTCTCCTTTCTTACATTTCTCTGAACTGATGATTTTTCCCAACTCATTTATTTCCCCTTTACTAGTTGTGAAGTTAAACCCTCTATTTTCATTCTTTAGCGGCTCCCCTTAAGTGGAGATCTTTAACAAAAGAGAATCAATCTGTGCTCATCTGGCAAGCAATACAACGGTCTTTGAATTCTTTAACTCCAATCAATCCTCCCATGGCTTACAAGCTATTTTAGCTGTATGTTGTATTTTTTTTTAAATAAACACCAAAATTGAGATCAGTTTATACAGCCTGTTTAATTTTACCCATTTACCATTTTATTTGCTTATCAGTCCTTCCTGTATCTCAGACCATTCAAACTAGGATCCTCTTCCTTCTTTGCCGCTGCTGCTGCTGCTAAGTCACTTCAGTCGTGTCCGACTCTGTGCGACCCCAGAGACAGCAGCCCACCAGGCTCCCCCCATCCCTGGGATTCTCCAGGCAAGAATACTGGAGTCGGTTGCCATTTCCTTCTCCAATGCATGAAAGTGAAAAGTGAAAGTAAAGTCGTTCAGTTGTGTCCGACTCCTAGCGACCCCATGGACTGCAGCCTACCAGGCTCCTCCATTCCTTCTTCTCTAGTCAGTTCTTTAAAACAGTGGTTCTCAAACCTAGCTACACACTCAAATTACCTAGTACACTGAGGTGCCATTACACATCAATTAAATAAATTCTAGGCAGAAGGGGTCCAAGCACAGTATATTTCAAAAGCTTCCCCTGTTGAATCTAATATACAACCAGGGTTGAGAACCACTGCCTTTAGCTCCTTAAGTAATAGACTATTGGCAGTAAATTCTGTTTCTGTGAAAACATCTTTATTTCGCCCAAGTTCTTTGAGACGATTTATCTGTTCACTATTGTTCACAAGTATTTTCTCTTGGCATTTTGAATTCTTCCTGCTTTTACTGTTCCTTTCACAGCCTGCATAACAGTATTTCCTTTATGCAGTTGCTTTGTCTTTGGCAGCCTGTAGTTTCCACAGTTATGCTTCTGCGTGTGCCAAGTCACTTCAGTTGTGACCAACTCTCTGCGACCCTATGGACTGTAGCCTGCCAGGCTTCTCTGTCCATGAAATTCTACAGGCAAGAATACTGGCGTGGGTTGCCATGCCCTTCTTCAGGGGATCTTCCCCACCCAGGGATTGAACCCGCTTCTCCTGTGGCTACTGCACTGCAGGCAGATTCTTCACTTCTGAGCCACCAGGGAAGCCCAAATAGTTATGCCTATTAGATGTCAAATTCTTCTCCTTTACCATGATTAGGATGTACTATATTTCCTAAATCTGAGGCATGGTGTCTTTCAACAGTGTGCTGTGCTGTGCTTAATCACTTAGTCATGTCCAGCTCTCTGCGACTGAGTCACCAGGGAAGCCCTTTCAAAAGTGTGGCAGAATGCAAATACTTTTGTCTATCTCCTTCAGGATATACATTTAAGTTGGCGTTCTCATTTTGTCTTAATCTCTTCTAATCATATTTTCTCTTTGATGCTTTGTTCCAATTCCTGGATAATTCAAGTTCACTAACTCTCTCTTTAGCTTTTTTTAATTTCAGTTATTTTCATTTCTAGAACTTAATTTTTTTTCAAAGCTCCCAGGCACTTTATATACCTTATTCTCATTAACAATTGCTTCTTTTAATTCTTTGTACTTTATATATGATTTATTGTTAATTCCAGTATCTGAAGTGCTTGAGGGTCATCTTCTACTAGCTCTCATTCATTGTGCCTTACTTTTAGATGTATTTTGTAGTTTTTTATTATAAGCTCATATTTGTTAAAGTCCTATTTATGGGGATTCTCTGAAGCCCAGTTGAAGAGACTCCAAAGATAATTTATACTGCTTCTTTTCCGACACTCAAAAGCACTACCAATCAAAGCCCACTTTAATATAGATTATAAATTTTAAGCACCAAATATACAGAAGAACTGAAGACTTCTCAATCATCCTCAGTTTGGAACTAAAATGATCTCCTTTACTTTCTCACAAGACATATGAAAGGGTGTTTTAAAATACTTGATATCAAGTATTTTATTTTCAGGAATTCAATGTATCTAATCTGTTAAAATATATAGAATAGCTGATAAACATATAGAATAGCTTAAAAGAGAAGTCTGCATTTAAGAGCCTCTGTAGAATACTGTCTTCGTAGTCATTTCCAAAGGTTAAATATCTCTGAATTTTCAAGTAATAAAACCCTAATTAATTCATTGTAAATACTGAAATATAACAAGAATCCATTCAGTTCCTTGTACTGATTAGCTGTATCTTGTTAAAGCTCCTATAATATACAAATTCAACACAAATTACCTTTTTAACACTTGCAGAAAAATCAGCTACTATTTTCAAAATATTGTTAGTTTCAGGAAAATCCTTACAAATATAAGGTTCTTCAGCACATATTACTCTGATTGCCAGGCCAGGACCTAAAGAAGGGAGTACAATGATATTTAATATAAATGTTATATTTAATATAAAATCTTATTCTCCCCTCCCCCGGACAGAGTTTTTACTGGATGCTGCCCCTCCTAGGGGTGTGAGGAAGGAACCCTACAAATGGGCACCTGGGACAGACTCTCCAGCCAGCACTGGAGCAGCTGCCAGGTCATGAGGGGTCCCCAAGTTCAGCGGCAGTGCTGAGCCCCCAGCGGCCCCCCGGCTCCACTCCCCGACCCCTCCTCCTGCGAGCTCCCCAGCAGCTGCTCTGCCTCTGTCAGGGTGCAGGCCCCAAGCCCGGGCTGTCGCTGGAGCCCTCATACTCCATTCTCATCCCACTTTTGGGAGAGTCACTTATCCAGTGACTTCGTGTACTGTAAGTGCCCATGTATAGCATCCAGTAAAGTGCAGTTGCCTTCTGTCTACTCATGAACAATACTCACCTCTCCCCTACCGGATATATTTTTAGCTCTGTGTCACAAGATACTGCTTTTATTGAAATATAATTGACATATACACTTTAGGGTTTCTAAAGTGTTTAACATGAAATTCAGCTATGAGTTTCCCATACAACTCATCACTTTTAGAATGCCTCAATTCTCTTCATATCAGTTATTTCCATCTCTTATTTTCATAGTACACGTATTAAGAACCTCAAAATTCTCTAATAATTATTTTTAATACACAATATATGTGCCAATCTATTTAAAACTACTTGCAGACACAATTCTTTGCCAACACACATTGGGACTGAACATCTCGAATACCAGAATTGAAGTTAGTAACATAAACAAGTGCTAATCTCCATGTGAGTCATTATCTTTCTAACACTATTTATGGAGGCAATATGGTAGTTAAGAGTAACCAGTATTGAGGAGGCCTTAGTGGGGCTAGACTCCTGGTTCCAAACTCAGTCTGTGTAACTTTTGGCAAACTAGCCTCTGTCCCTAAATTCCCTCAACTGGACAACAGGATAACAGTAGTTGTTATTGTGAGGATCAAATAACACAATATGCAAAATATTTACCAGAATGCCTAGCTCACACTAGTACTCAAGAAACGCTAACTATTCTTTTTAATTTGATTAGATCACTTTCAACTCATCACCTAATAACTATCATAGAGACATAGGAACTGAGGTAGAAGACTTGCCATGCTCAAGAACTCAAAACAAAAACAGGTTAAGACTTGCTTACAGTCCTAATTAACAAATATCACCTCTAATTATTAATATTTTTATGACTACTTAAAAATGGAATATTTTCATTTGTTCACGAATGAGTTACATACAGCACTGTGAAAACAAATGGTTCATCCATTCAGACAAGTCAGTCAGGGGATAAGGGTTTCAGAGAACTGAGTTTTAAAGTGCAAAGTGAAGTCACTCAGTCATGTCTGACTCTGTGATCCCATGGACTGTAGCATGCCAGGCTCCTCCATCCATGGGAGTTTTCCAGGCAAGAAACTGGAGTGGGTTGCCATTTCCTTCTCCAGGGGATCTTCCGGACCTAGGGATCAAACCTGAGTCTCCCGCACTGCAGGAAGACTCTCTACCACCTGTAAAAGCAAAACTAAAAAACAACAAAAAAATCTGTACTACACTAAAACAAAACCAACTTATTTTATGTCATGTACAGCAAAGGACTGACATTAAGATACGTGACAATGCACAAAGGCAGCGAGTCTTCTATGCGTGGTTTCAGCAGCAATGGGAAATATGGCACAATTCAGTTCCAGCTTTTAAAACACAAGAGCAAAAAACTCCCTGCCTCCCTACAAGATGCAGGGCGAGGAGACAGTTCTGGGTTGCCACTGGTGAAGCATTCAGTTTGCTACTTTGCGTCACACTTCTCTTATTTCTAGTTAATTACTATTTGGAATACATCACGGTATAGTAGAAAGAACATAAAAACCCAAGTTCTAACACTGAGAATTATATGGCAATGTTATTAAAATATTCCTTGGTTTTCTTATCTGATGGCAACATTACATGTCAACCTATTTACACAAGGATAATGCAACACTTAAATATACATATAATTAAAAATGAGTATTTAATAAAATGAAATATATACAGTAGGCACTAAAAACAATGTTTATTTCCTACCCATCCTTTCCTTTCTTTCAAGTTACATATTCTCTAAGATGATAAATTACTTCAAAACATGTCTGAATTGATTCTTGTTCAACATGAAGACATAATGGTAAACCAAACAGAACTACATTTCTTACCTGGAAATGGATGCCTGGAAACTAACTCTTCTGGAAGTCCAAGTTCTCTGCCTAAGATTCTTACTTCATCCTTATGAAAATCTTTCAAAGGTTCTATTACTTTTCCCTACATGAAAGAAAAAGGCCAATTAATACAAATTATAATAGTAACCAAAATGACACGAAAAACAAAGAACAACAAATTACTCACTTTTCCTGTTGTCTTTTACCTTTAAAAATCATTTTTAAAACTTCATCTTTTAAAGTATTTCTTCCTTTGTCTTTTTAAGGAATTAGATATTTTAGTGATTTTTATATATCTCTTTGAGATACATTTTAAACACAAACCTTTTAAACAGACAAAAAGCAGAGCAAACTTACCCACACATCTCTGATCTAGTTCTCATTGTAATATAAGTCGATCAGAAAACATACTAGTGTTTAAAAATTAACTCTCCAAATGATACCATCAAGAAAGTGAAAAGACAACCCTCAGAAGGCAAATCATGTATCTAATAACCAGCAACCAGACTACAGACTACATAAAGAACACATGCAATTCAATAATAAAAAGATAAATAAGCCAATTTAAAAATGGGCAAAAGATCTGAATAGATTTTTCTCCAAAGATATACAAAGAGCCAATAAGCACATAAAAGGTGACTGACATCGTTGGCCAATTAGGGACATGCAAATCAAAACCACAATGAGATACCTACCACTTCTCATCTACTAGGATGCCTAAAATAATAAAAAGGGACAGGTAATTCACATCCATTAGGATGGCTACTTTTAAAAAAAGAACAGAAAATAACAAGTGTTGGGCAAGGTATGCAGAAATAGGAAGCTTTTTGCACTACTGGTAGGATTTTAATATAGTATAGCTGCTGATGAGACATTAAGTAAGTCCCTCAAAAAACTAAAAATAGAACTATCATTAAGACTCAGATATCCCACTTCTTAGTACATATCCAAAAGAATTGAAAGCAGGCGCTCAAAGAGACATTTGCAAATCCCTGTTCACAGCAGCACAACAAAGTTCACAGCAACCAAAAAGTGGAAGTAATCCAAATGCCCATTGGTGACGTGTGTATTTACATACAATAGAGTATTATTCAACTTAAAAAGGAAGGAAACCCTATCACATGCTACAACATGGATGAACCTTGAGGACTTACACTAAGTGAAATAAGCCAGTCACAAAAACTATGATTGTGCTTATAAGAGGTATTTAAAATAGTCAAATTCATTGAAACAAACAGTAGAATGGCAGATTATCAAGGGTTAGAGAGAGGGAGAAAAGGGTAGCTGTTGTTCAACAGGTACAGAGTTTCAGTTTTGCAAAATGAAAAAGTTATGCAGATCTGTTTCACAACAATATAAATATACTGAAAACTATTGAACTGTACACTTAAAAATGGTGAAGGAGGGAAAGAGGCTTTATGGTAAAGATTTCAAAAGCTTTTACCTCCTCTCTCAACTTTCTGATAAGTTCTGTGTCGTTGTGATGGGTTTTGATGAGTTCAGCTTTGCCACTTGCAACGAGAGATGCACTTTCAATTAGATCAGGCCGTAAAGTACCTTGGGCAAGGAAAACCTCCTCTGGTTTCAAGTTCATTTCTCCAATTACTTCATTGGCAATCTATAATCAACAGGAGTAAAACAAACAATTTTTTTTTCAAGACAACAAAATTTTATACTTACAGCTAAATTTCTAAGAGTCCTTTTGCAATACTAACCAGGAGATGAAATCCACCAACCCTCAAATTAAATTCCTTTAAGGACAAATTCTGAAAGAGATGGGAATACCAGACCACTCGACCTGCCTCCTGAGAAATTTGTATGCAGGTCAAGCAACAGTTAGAACTGGACATGGAACTACAGACTGGTTCCAAATAGGAAAAGGAGTACATCAAGGCTGTATACTGTCACCCTGCTTATTTCACTTATATGCAGAGTACATCATGAGAAACGCTGGGCTGGAGGAAGCACAGCTGGAATCAAGATTGCCGGGAGAAACATCAATAACCTTAGATATGCAGATGACACCACCCTTATGGTAGAAAGTGAAGAACAACTAAAGAGTCTCTTGATGAAAGTGAAAGAGGAGAGTGAAAAAGTTGGCTTAAAGCTCAACATTCAGAAAATGAAGATCATGGCATCCAGTTCCATCACTTCATGGCAAATAGATGGGAAAACAGTGGAAACAGTGGCTGACTTTATTTTTCTGGGCTCTAAAATCACTACAGATGGTGATTGCAGCCATGAAATTAAAAGACGCTTACTCCTTGGAAGGAAAGTTATGACCAACCTAGATAGCATATTCAAAAGCAGAGACATTACTTTGTCAACAAAGGTTCGTCTAGTCAAAGCTATGGTTTTTCCAGTGGTCATGTATGGATGTGAGAGTTGGACTATAAAGAAAGCTGAGTGCTGAAGAATTGATACTTTTGAACTGTGGTGTTGAAGAAGACTCTTGAGAGTCCCCTGGACTGCAAGGAGATCCAACCAGTCCATCCTAAAGGAAATTAGTCCTGAATATTCATTGGAAGGACTGATGTTGAAGCTGAAACTCCAATACTTTGGCCACTTGATGTGAAGAGCTGACTCATTGGAAAAGACCCTGATGCTGGGAAAGATTAAGGGCAGGAGGAGAAGGGGACGACAGAGGATGAGATGGTTGGATGGCATCATCGACTCAACAGACATGGGTTTGGGTGGACTCCAGGAGTTGGTAATGGACAGGGAGGCCTGGTGTGCTGTGGTTAATGGGGTCGCAAAGAGTTGGACACGACTGAGTAACTGAACTGAACTCAAGGACAAATGCTTATTTAACATAATTCAAAAAGGTATATGAACATCCCCATCAAAGCCAAAAGACATCTACCCATTGATATATCCAAAGAACTAAAATCTAGTATCAACTAAAAATATCTATTCTTAAGCAATTAAAACAACAGCCTAACAATGTAAGTACATGTTTTTTAAAACATAAAATAGTTTCTATTAGTCAGTATAATAACAAAACACAGTAAAACTCTTAGCCAAAAAAGAATCAAAATTAGTCACAAAATTTGACTATTTGGTATAATGACAAGGAAAACAATACTAAAATTCATATTTAAAATAGTACACACTGAAAATATTTAAAAAGTACCTTAACAAAAGTATCCCCAATGATTTTTCTTTTCTCCTCAGGACTTGTAGTCATATTTAACGTTTTGCTAATTCTCTTTCGGGGAGTTCTGTCTTCATCTGATATTGGTAGAGTTGTTGTTCCATTGTAGAAAGAATGAGCAGCATTTATCACTGGGGAAGAGGAGAGAAGCATATTTTAAACTAACAGAAGATTTTTGAAAATAGTAAGTAGTAGATCAACTACAAAAAAGAAAACCTATATGGATCTTCTGATTCTCCCCTTAAACAGCCTACATATTCTAGAACTACCAATGAACTATGACTAACAGAGTCCATATACGGGCACTCACTGAGTTTTGTTCCTTTGAGAATTCTGTGGCATTTTACTATCTAGGACCATATTATCACAAATTATGCTAATTGCTTTCCCTCTATTCAGTGCTTCACCAGAGCAACAAGCAAAATCCCCCAAAAGGAGTCAAAGCAGCGGTACATATACAGGGATCAAAATCCTCGGAACTGCACAGTGACCAGTCCCGTGAAAACCTAATGTCTAAAAGCATACTCTTAGCGATCCTTAGCTGTCCTTTTAAAGAGTAAAGTTAAATAAAAAAAAAAAGAAAGGGTTCTCTGCAAGATGCCAAGGCAGCTGGCTACTTCACTTTACTGAATTTGTAGGTCTTTCTCTCAAGCTGGTCAATTACCCAGAGAAGACATCTCCAATTTCCTGTTTCTAAGCATTCTGATAGCCTGAACAGAGGAAGTGGCCAGTGGAGGGGAAGAGATATCGTTCTGTACATAAGGCTTTTCCTTAATGTTACCGTTTTTAACATACAATCTTCCTTCCACCTTCAACTATGCCTGGTATTGACATGCCCAAGTCCAAAGCCTCTCTTGTTTAGCCTAGGGTCTGAGGGACAGCAGCAGCTGTGTTCCTATTTAAAGGGGAAAGTAACTGCTTCTCAGACTTTGATCCAACACATTCTAGGCTGACAGTGAGCAGGCCCTGTGAGGCAGCCAGTGTTCCCATCTCCTGAGCTTCCCAGAAGCCCTGCGTTTTGCTGGGCTTCCTTCCCGCAACCCTTCCCCAAGTTTCTGAGTCCTCCATCCTACCACTTCAGTTAACAAAGACAGATGCAGGTTTCTGTGGGGCTGAAACGAAACCATTCAGAGGGCCCTTTCAAGAAAAGGAATAACAAATCACGCAATACTCCTATGGCTAACACAAACTATAAACTATACACAGAAACTACTGCAAATCACAAATATAGCACCAAATCCAAACTAAATGTATCCCCAACTCGATGTTTTCTTAGCATAATTCCCAAATGCCTGCAGCCACTATAAAACCACCCAAAAGAGAGAAAGAGGAGAAAGACAAAATAAATTAACTATAAATTATTAAAATACCTTACTTCAAATTTCATAAAATGTGTAACTATGAGAAGATACTAATACGGTCCTTTCCCAAATTTTGGAAAAGGCCTGGCTGGTGAGTAGCCCTAAAATTTAAGCTTCATTAGCTTATCAGAGAAAATCTGCATAAACCATCTGCTTTCCACTTCCCAACATTTTGTTGAAACCATTAGACTGCTATTATCACCTCCTCTCTATTCTTCATCCTTCTGGCATTACACTTGTTTTATGCCTGTATTGTTATTTTAGTGATATTTCCAAAGAAGAAAGAAATAGACTCATTTTTACTTCATGTTTAACTATACAAGTCTTCATTTTACACTCAACATTTTGGCATCAATTCCAATTAAGTCAATAGTTTATATCATTAAACTACTAATTTAATTTCACTATAACTATGGCTTACATCTTTTTTTATAAAAGTGCAGAAGATATCCATAAATGTAAAAGCAGTTAAGGCCTAAGAAGATGAATAGAAAGAACAGAATGGTGGCTGGAAAATGGTAACTTATTCTTCTATATATAACATTAGGAGGAATCAATTTGCAAAATTTATACTGTGGCCACTCTTGAACCAGAAGTAACTACAATGTAAAAATAAAAAACATTTCAACCATAAGCTTACTGGGAAAACTGTACTCGATTACTGGGAAAACTCTACTTGGTTAATTTAATCACAAGCTAGATTTGATTAAACAAGTCCTGAGATGTAAGTTAACTTTTCTGGAGTTCATCAATACCTTTGACTTGAATTCCAAGCTTTCTGAGGGCCTCTTCAACAGACTGACTTTCTCGTTTTCTCATAAAGCCATTATCAATGTGCACAGCAATGACTTGATCTTGGTTCAAAGCACGATTTAACAAAGCTGTACAAACTGTTGAGTCTACTCCACCACTGAGTAAAACCTGCAGGGTGAAATGAAAAGTCAAATTGAGTAAAATAAGCACAAAGACAGTAAGAGCTTAAATCACTACCTAAAAACACTGGGGAATTCCCTGGTGGTCCAGTGGTTAGGACTCCGTGCTCTCACTGCTAAGGGCTCAGGTTCAACCCCTGGTTTGTATTAAAGATATGTATGGTAACTGAAAAAGCACTCTGAAACAGGGCAACTCAAAAACACTTATCACCCAGTCAAAATTTAAGGGCTATACTAAGTAAGTCAACCTTGAGTCTAACATTACTGGCACAAAGTTTTAGACTTTCAGATGTAAATTGCTTACCAAAACTTTTGATGTGCCCACTCCCTCTTTGATCTCTCGAATGCACTCAATTTCTCTGTTCTGCACAGTGAAGGTCCCACTGCACCCAGCTATATCGTAGAGAAAATTCTTCAGTATTACTTTCCCATTTTCTGTAAGGCCAACTTCAGGGTGGAACTGGGCTCCATACAATTTTTTAGATTCATTTGCTATACCTTTATAGAAAAAAATAATCATAAATAATTTTTTTTTCATATTGAAAATACTCAGTGAGCACCCACAGTAATTCCTCACAATTTCTTCCTCCATAAATGTGGAAACTGATTCAAATTAGTAGATTTTTAGCTATGGGGAAAAAAAATACAAATAAAAACTACATTGCCATGATCTGGCTTTATAAGGCCTTCCTTCATATAGCAATTAATGAACGACATGGCTGTGACATCATTTCACAGTATCCTCACTTCTCCACCCAGTGGAGAATCATTACTGCAATCATTTTGTCTATTCAACGCAAGGGTAACTCAGTTTTAGATCTCAGTCTTATATGCCTTCAACATGCAATGTGCAGCTACCAATTTTCTATATTAGAAAATCCTCATACATTAAACCCATCAGAATATCCTAAGTGTTTCCTTCTTGCATACTATTAACCATGAATATAACTCCACTTACTTGACTAATGGGCTTCTGACAAATAATCATCTACAAAGCAGCAGACGATAGGCTAGATGTTTTACATGTACATGTACTACCCGCTGTCTATGGCTCTGAGAAATCAAGAAACTTGCCAGTATCCCCAGCTAATTAAGTAGATAAATCAGGCTTGCTAACCTCCCAAACTTACACTCATTCTCCTCTACTAGGGAAGCTCACACTTTCTTTACTTGGCTTCTCAGACACCACTGTCCTGGTTCATTCCTTATTTCATTGTCTAAGCTGAACCTTCTTTGTTGGTTCCTCATCTTATCCATCTCTACACATGAAAGTCAAACAGTATTCAGTCCTTAAATTTCTGCTCTATACATTCTGAATGATTCCAAACTCTCATGACCTTAAATGTTACCTGTATGTTGGTATATCCCTGAATTTATTCCTCCAGTCCAGTTTTCTCTTCTACAGTCCTACTCAAAAATATATAAAACTGCCTAGTCACACCTTCATTTCAATGTTTAATAAGAAACCTTAAATTTAATATGCAAACCCAAATTACTTCATTCTTTCACATCAGGTAAACAGAAACCATCCTCTGGTTGCTCAGGCTAAAACACTTGGAAGTAAGAAGCTAGAAGACACCACTATGTTCTAACAACAAGTAAAAAGTTGATTAAATACCCTTAGAGAGACTGACAGGTAAATACAGAGAATCACAACTTACTGGAGAACTCCATGATTGCAAACCTCTATAGGAACCATTGCTGAGGTAGGGAAACTTGAACTATAATTGATATCACTGGAGGCTCAGCATGGACAAATCTGAGAGATAAAATGTCCAGGAAGACCCAGTCATCTGGGATCCCCACACTCTCCAGTAGCTTCACTAAGTTCTCACAGTGAATATTAGAGGAAAATCCCCTTGTGCTTCCAAAAGGGGAGGGAAAAATAAAACATTTTGAAATACACCAAGCCATTCTTTTCTTCTTAATAAGGTCTTCTACTCTCAGGAGAAACTATTTAACCAGTCTAATATGACAGGGTTTTATCAGAACAAACTAACTTGGGAGAAAAGAAAACACTCAACTCTAGCCCATTCTAGTCCTCCTGTCCCATCTAACAGAGGGAAAAACTGAAAACACTGAAATCTACAGCCCGAAGCCACAGGTTCACTAAGACTGAGACCTACTCCTAAGACCACAGAACACTTTCCCTCTCCCCAACACCTTGCCATCTACAGCAATTCCTTGTACCCAGTACATCATGTCAAGCTAGCAAGAAAAAAGTACAAGATACACTAAAAGGGAAAAAATAAGTTTGAAGAGATAGATCAAGTGTTAAAAGAGACTCAGATACTGCAGAGATATTGGAATTATCAGCTTGGGAATTTAAAATAAGTATTATTAAGAAGCTAAGGGCTCAAATGGATAGAGTACGCAAGAAGAGCTGGGCAATGTAAGCAGAGAGTTGGAAATTCTCCAAGGGACCAAAATGATTTCAAGGGATCAAAAACACTATAACAGAAATGAAGAATGTCTTTGATGGGCTTATCACTGGACATGGCTTAAGAAATACTCTCTAAGCTAGAAGCTGAAAACCAAAAAGAAAAAAACACTGGGAAAAAAAAAAAAAAAACAGAACATCCAGGAACTGTGACACAAGTACAAATAACATAAACAATGGAACTTCTAGAAGAAAGAGAAAGAGGAACAGAATATTTAAAACCATAATGAATGAGAATTTCCCCTGAAATTAATATAAGACATCAAACTAACCCAGGAAGCTCAGAAAACACTGAGCAGCATAAATACAAAAAGAAAAAAATTACACCTAGGCATATGACTTACAAAATAAAAAACATCTTGAAAGAAGCTTATGGAGGGGGGGAGCCTCACTTATAGAGGAAAGATAAGAATTATTGATACATCCAACTGACTGTAAACCATGGAAGTGAGAATAGACTGAAATAAGTAAAATGTGGAGAAAAATACATATTCTTCTCAAGCACAGTTGGAACATTCTCCAGAATAAATCACGTTTGGCCACAAAACAAGTCATACTAAATTCAAGAAGACTGAAATGATAATCAAGTATCTTTTCTGACCACAATGGTAGAAGTAGAAATTACAAGAAGAAAACTGGAAAATTCACAAATATGTGACAATTAAACTACATGCTCCTGAGAAACTAATAAGTCAAAGAAGGAATCAAGAGAGCAATTTTAGAAGCCTGAGACAAAGAAAATTGAAAACCAAACAACCAAAACTTACGGTATATGCCAAAAGCAATTCTAAGATAGAAGTTCACAAAGATAAATGCCCACATCCAAAAAAAGGTCAGGCCTTAAACAACCTAATAACTTCAAAGAACTAGAAAAAAAAAAAAAGAAACTAAGCCCAAAGTTAATAGAAGAATGGAAATTACAAAGATCAGAGCAGAAATAAACAGACAAATGATGATTTTTAAAAAGATGAAAATAAAAGATAGTTTCTTGAAAAGATAGATAAACCTCTAGCCAGACTTCCCAAGAAAAAGAGAGGACTCAAAATTAGAAATGAAAAAGGAGATATTAAAACAGATACCACATAAATACTATGAACAATTATACACCAACAAACTGAAAAACTTAGAAGAAATGGATAAATTCCTAGAAACATGTAACTTACCAGGACTAAATCATGAAGCAACAGAAAATTTGAATGGACTCATTTTAAGTAAGGAGATTGAATCAATAATCAAATACCTCCCCAAAAGTTGCAAAACCAGATGGCTTCACTAGTGAGTTCTACCAAACACTTAAAGAACTAGTAACAACTCATGAGAAACAGAAGCAGAAGGAACACTTCCAAACACATTCTATGAAACTAGCAATATTATATCACAGCTAGACAAGAAAAGACTACCAAAAAAAGAAAATTATAGGCTAATTTCTCTGATAAACAATGTTGCAAAAATCCTCAACAATATATTAGCAAATCAAATACAATACAGTAAAAAGATCATACACCATAATCAAGTGAAATTTATTCCAGGGATGCAGGGATAGTTTAACATCTGCCAATCAATATGATATACCATATTAACAAAATGAAGGATAAAAATAATATGGTCATCTCAATAGATACAGAAAAAGCAATACATAAAATTCAACATCACACATGATAAAAACTCTCAACAAACTGGGTACAGAAGGAACATATCTCAAATATAATAAAGGCCATATACAACGAGCCCACAGTTAACATACTTAGTGATGAAAAGCTTTTCCTCTAAGATCAGAAACAAGTCAAGAATTCAACAAAGTACTAGAACAAGTCAAGAATTCAACAAAGTACTGGAAGTACAAGCCAGACCAGCCAGGCCAGAAAAAGAAATAAAATTATCCAAATTAAAAGTAATAAGTAAACTGTCTCTATTTGCAGATGACACAACATTGTATCTAAGAAACCCTAGAGACTCTACTAAAATGCCATTAGAACTAATTATTTCCGCAAGATTGCAGGATACATAATCAACATACAGAAATCAACTCTGTATGTATCAACAACAATCAGCTGAAGAAATGAAGAAAACACTCCCATCAACAAATTCAAAAAGAATAAAACACTTAGGAATAAATTTAACCAAAAAAGGTGAAAGATCTGTACACTGAACACCGTAAGACCTTGATGAAAGAAACTGAAGAAGGCACAAATAAAAAGATATTCCATGTTCATGGATTAGATGAATTACTAATATATTGTTAAAATGTCAGTTCTAGGGACTTTGCTGGCAGTCCAGCAGTCAAGACTTTGCCTTTTAGTGCAGGGAGTGTGTGTGGGTTTGATCCTTGGTCAGGGAGATAAGACCCCACATATGTCTTGTGGCCAAAAAAATACAAAAGTAATGTTGTAACAAATTCAATAAAGACTTTAAAAATGGTCCACATCAAAAAAAAAAAAAGGTTTTTAAAAAAAAGTCAGTTCTACCCAAAGTAATCTACAGATTCAATTCAACCTCTATCAAAAATGGAAGGTACAAATGTAGTGACCTAGGGGTGAGGGAACAAGGGGAATAGGGAGAGTTGGTTAAAGGATACAAATTCTTGATTTTAAGATAAATAAGGTCTGAGGATCTAATGTATAATAAATATGGTAATTATAGCTGATAGCAAATTTCAGTGATCCAATACAGTGTTAAGTGAGCAGAATTTAAATGTTCTTACCAAAAAAAAAGGTAAATACAGTTGACCCTTGAACAATTCATGGGTTAGTTACCTACCCTCAGTGCAGTCAAAAATCTGTGCATAACTTTACAGTCAGGCCTCTGGATCTGCAGTTCCACATCCACGGTTTCAACCAACCCAGATCATGTAGTACTGAAGCACATATTTAGTGAAAAAATCCATATATAAGGTGACCCGCAGAGTTCAAAACTGTGTTGTTCAAGGATCAACTGTATGTGAGGTGATGGATGGGTTAATTAACTCAATGGGGAAAAATCTTTTCATAATGTATATTAGGGGACTTCCCTGGTGGCTCAGATGGTAAAGCATCTGCCTACAATGCGGGAGACCCCGGTTCAATCCCTGGGTTCGGGAAGATCTCCTGGAGAAGGGAATGGCACCCCACTCCAGTACTCTTGCCTGGAAAATCCCATGGACAGAGGAGCCTGGTAGGGTACAGTCCATGGGGTCGCAAAGAGGCGGACATGACTGAGCAACTTCACTTTATCAAATCATCACATTGTACACTTCAAATATTTTACAATTTTGCTGATTATACCTCAATAAAGCTAAAAAAGTTAATTTTTAAAAAAATGTTTTTGGGAAAAAACCACCAACCTAGAATTCTGTGCCTTGAGAAATTATCCTCCAAAAGTTCAGGAAAAATATAAAAGTTTCAAACAAACAAAACCTGAGACCATCTGTTGCCAATAGGCTGCTCTGCAAGAAATGTTAAAAGAAGTTCTTTAGAGAGAAGGAAAATGATAAAGATCAGAAACTTGGATCCACATAAAAAAGAGCAGAGGAAGCATAAATGAAGGTAAAATAAAAACTTTCTTCTTCCTAATTGAGCTAAGAGATAACTTCATTCAAAATAATAGCAACAATGATATAATTATGCATGCTTATATAGAGATATATTATTCATGCTTACTTTTAAGTGAAATGATGACAGCAATGTACAAGGGATATGAGGGAAAAAATCACGTTTATTTTGTTATGATAAGGTACACTACCTGTGAAATGGTACACTGTTATCTGAAAGTGAATTTGGGTTAGCTGTGAATGTATATTGTAAAATCATGGGCAACTTTTTCTTAGAAAATGTAAAAAAAGAGATATAACTGACGTGCAAAGAAAGAGAAAATAAGACCATATAAAATGATCAGTTAAAACCACAAAAGGTAGGAAAAGACAAAAATAATATGAACAAAGAACAAGGACAATAAATAGAAAACAACAGATACGATGGATATTAATCCAACACTATCAACAATCCCTTTAAACTCCAATAGTCTAAATGTACCAATTAAAAGACAGAGATTGTCACAGTGGATCAAGAAAGAAAACATAATTTATATGTATTGTCTCTTGCCCACTTTAAATATAAAAACCCAGATCAAAAGTAAATGGACAGAGAAAGATATGTCACGATAACACTAATTAAAAGATAGCATGAGAGACCTTCCTGGTGGTCCAGTGGTTAAGAATCCACCTGCCAATGAAGAGGACACGGGTTCAATCCTTCATTTGGGAAGATTCCATATCCCAATGGGCAAATAAGCCTGTGCGCCACAATTAACGACCCCACACTCCAGAACCTGCGAGCTGTAACCACTGAGCCCAAGTGTCCTAGAGCCCATGTTCTCTGCAATGAGAAGCTCATACACCACAACCAAGACCCAGCACAGCCATGAATAAATAAATAAAAAGATAACACGAGTAGATACATCAATGTCAGAGCAGACTTCAGCCAAAAGTTACCAGGATTGATTTCTCATATAAATGCTTTCCTCTTTGCAATCATCCTGTTGTTTTTTCAGTCTTCAACTTTTTGAGGCTTTTAATGGCTAGGTTAAATGATGCCTCTTGGTAAATGTCATATTGCACTTGAAAATATGTGAGTTATTTTCAACTGTCTTTTGATACTGATTTCTAACACAATTCCACAGTGGTAAGAGAACAGACTCTGTATGATTTCAATATCTTAAGACCACAAAATTTTTGCACCTTGTTTTATTCCCTGGATATGTTCCAGTGTCTCCTACTTTATGTGGTCTATGGGAACTTGGAATAGAATTTATATCTGTTGTGTGAAAATTGTATAAATCTTAATTATGCTGAATTGGTTCATGGTGCTTTTCAGGTCTACTATATCCTTCTACTTTTTTGTATATTCACTCTTAATTTTTGAGACTTTTGATACTGCAACTAAAATTTTTAATTTATCTACTTAAAAAATAGTTGTATGATAGAACTATATATAACTTCATTCTGTATTTTTCCAAGTCTCTTGTAAATGTGTTATCATACTTTCATAATTTAAAAAGAAAAAAAGAGAAAAAAGAAAATTTATCAGGGATAAAGAGGGGCATACATATAATGATAAAGGAATCCATTCCTAAAGAAGACATAATAATCCTTCATATATAAGCACCTAACAGGAACCCACTGGCACCCTACTCCAGTACTCTTGCCTGGAAAATCCCATGGATGGAGGAGCCTGGTAGGCTGCAGTCCATGGGGTCGCTATGAGTCGGACACGACTGAGTGACTTCACTTTCACTTTTCACTTTCATGCACCGGAGAAGGAAATGGCAACCCACTCCAGTGTTCCTGCCTGGAGAATCCCAGGGATAGGGGAGCCTGGTGGGCTGCC
This sequence comes from Bos indicus x Bos taurus, assembly GCF_003369695.1. Taxonomy (NCBI): domain Eukaryota; kingdom Metazoa; phylum Chordata; class Mammalia; order Artiodactyla; family Bovidae; genus Bos; species Bos indicus x Bos taurus. The sequence continues at coordinate 111,200,732 of NC_040076.1, forward strand.
ATCTATGGGGTCGCACAGAGTCGGACACGACTGAAGCGACTTAGCAGCAGCAGCAGCAGCAACAGGAAAGCATCAAAATATGTAAGGCAAAAACTGATATAATTTTAAGGAGAAATACATGAATCCACTACTGCAGTTAGATACTTCAAAATCCCTCTGTCACAAATAAGAGTCAATTACTGTAATCCATCATATCAATAGGCTAAGGAAGAAAGATTATATGATCATATCAATAAATGCAGAAAGAGTATATGAGATATATCCAAACACTCAATCATGATAACTCTCAGGAGACTAGGAACAGAGAGGGACTTCAAGTTGACAAAGAGTATTTTCTGAAAACCTACAACTAACATCATACTTAACCATGAGAAACTCAAAACTTTTCCACTAAGATCAGGAACAAAGCAAGGATGTTCCCTCTATCCACTGCTTTTCAACATCATAACAGAAGTCCCAGTTAACGCAACAGGACAAGAAAAGGAAATAAAAGATATACAGATTGAGGGGAAAAGGAAATAAAACGGTCTTTGTTCACAGATGACATGAGTGTCTATGTATAAAATTTTAAAAAATCAACCAAAAAAAATTCCTAGAACTAGTAAGTGAGTACACCAGAGTTGCCAGACAGAAGGTTAATACACAAAAGTTCATGGCTTTACCATATACCAGCAATGAACAAGTGGAATTTAAATTATAAATACAATTAACATTAACACTCCCAAATGAAATATTTTGGTATAAATCTAACAAAATATGTCCAATATGTATATGAGAACCCAATCACTCCTGAGCGCTTATACCTCTACCACTCTGCTCCTTACAGTCTCCTTTCCTGATTACCACAATACATTTCTAGCTGGTCTCTGCTCCTACATTTAACAGTCTCTTTACTCCTCTGTAGCCAGGGTAATCCTGAAATTAGATCATGTCTCTCCTTTGTTCAAATCTTCACTCACTATAAGTAAAGCCAACATTCTCATAATGGCTTCAAAGGTCCTGGGATTCTGGCTCCCAACAGCCTCTCTACCTTACCTTCTACCACATACCCCCACACACTTACCCAGCTCTACCCATGTGGTTTCCTTGCTGTTCCTTAAACAAAGTCCCCTCCCAGGAATTCTGTACTGCTATGTACTCTTTCCCCAAATATCCAAAAGGGCCAAGCACCTACTTCCTCCATGTCTAGTACCATCTAATAGGGACACCATCTCTGAATATCCTATCTAAAAGAGTAACAGTCCACATGACACATTCCATAACACTCCTCTCATCTTTTTATTTTTTCAATGCATTTGAACACTGTCCAGCACTGACTTTTCTGTATTATCTGGTTACTGTCTGTCCCACCCCTCCCCCATCCCCAGCCTCACTAACTAGAACATTAAACAGAGGTATAATTCATTTTGTTCACTGGCACCTAGAACTGTGCCTGGGACATGTGGGTACTCAAATATTTGTTGAATGAATAAAAATATATAATCTCATCTACCACTTGATTTTGTATAAGAAATAGAAACCTGTCAAAAAGGAAACTATTCTTGATAATTCCTATGCTAATACAATAATCCATTAAGTAACTGCAGGTAGATTACTCAATTCAGTTTATCCATGACAAATTTTTTTTCCCCAACTTTTTAGGTGTAACATAAAAACAACAACTTTATGATAACTCCACTTTTTCTCTTTTACAGATATCCAGGATTACTGGTGATTATTTACAATTATTCAAGTAAGCAAGTAAAAAAAATGACAAACTGCCAGAACATCAACTCCTCTTCAAGAAAAACAGAACAAAAAATTGTTTAGAGCATTAACTAGCAAACTTCCTACAAAGGGCTGGATGTTATAAACTAAGCTTGGTGGGACATATGCATACAGTCCCTGTCATTTATTATAACCCTTAAATAATATAAAAAGCATTCTTAGTTCCTGAACATACAAAAAACAGTCTGTAGGCTGGATTTGACCCACAGGTTACCCTGGTTCAGAGCAATGCTCTGAATGCTTAGTCTGATGTTTTACAGACATCCAAGATACATGCCTATCTATACCTAAAAATGTACCTATCTGTACCTCTCTAGCATGCTGTACATGCTAGAGAGGTAAACGGTTCTCAAAACTTTCCTGAGTTACAACAGATATATTTATGTTTGAAAAGCATAGTAGAATAAACAATTTTAAAAGTATTTCAGAGCAAACTAGTAAGTGACTTCTAGATAATCCTTCTAATATTAAATATCCTTCATGAGTTAACAATTGACCTTGACATTTACAGTATCTTTAAAAAAATTAAGAAACATCAAAAACAGTATCACATACAGAAACATGTTTATAAACCTTTCAGATAAACTTTTAAAAAGAAAATCTTCAAAAGTTTTAGAAGTTTTACCTGCTACAATGTTCCCAGAACGTGCCACAACCTTGAATCCATCAGCTACTTTGTCTACACTATCTCCATGGGTAAGTAAAACAATTTCTTCCTTCTGAAGACCCCTAAGTAAATAGAAAATAAAACAATATACAAATAGCTTTATTAGACACGATTAATGGAGTCTTTTGCTTTATTTTTTTCTAGCTTTACTGAGATATAATGACTTGTAACACTGTAAGTTTAAGGTGTACAATGTGATAATTTGATACACCTATATACTGTGAAATGATTACCACTAATTTAGTTAACACATCTACCACCTCACAGAATTACCATTCTTTGTGTATGGTAAGGACATTTAGGCTCTACTCTCTTAGCAACTTTCAAATATACAATACATTGTTGTTAACTGTAGTCATCACGCTTTACATTAGATTCCTAGAACTTAATTCATCTTATAAACTGGTAGTTTTTTGCTTTAAAAGTTACTAGCTTCTATGCATAAATCAACAAAACAGAGAAAGCAGGTAACAGCACAACACTGCTAGAATTTAAATTTACTCTATTCATTATAAAGCCAATAACAATAATAAATACCAGGAAAAGGCAATCCATAAAAACTGAAACTGAATATATAAAGCTGGTGGTATAACCACACACACAGTTTCAAGAGGCTATCATGGTTTCAAAATTATATCTCTACTGGAATTAATCTTAAGAACAGAAGTAATTAATGGCATGGTTTAAAACAGATGTAAGTAACATTTACCAAACCAACTGTGCAGACTTTGGACCTTGATGTAAACGAATGAATTTTATAAAACATATTTGTTATATTATGAAAAAATTTGAATAAGGACTTTGTATTAAATAATATTAAGAAACAAAAATTAAGAATAAAGCAAGAAGATTAAGTACATTAAAACCAAAAGGATGTTTTGGGGGGGTTGTTACTGTCATCACTGTTCATTGTTATTTAGGATTAGTGTAGGCTGTAATTGAGTACCAGGATTTTAGAACTGTCAAGACAGAAAAACTTTAAATCTTAATCAGATCTTTAAAGTCTCTTGTAGTATCACATTCCACCAGCAAGATTCCTGAAGTAGTTCTCAAGAATTTGTTAGAGATACAGATGAATGTAAGCAACACCTCTCCATTATAAAGTAGAACAAGAAATGGATTTCAAAAACGTATTTTGGCAATGAGTAGCTTCAGTTCATAAAATTATTTTGAGCAACTGTTGCTTTTTTATTAATATCACTTTGAAAATGAGAATCTCTGAATACTGATATTCTTGTTCTAATATTAAAGAAAAGCCAGCCACAGCCAGTTTTGTGTAAAAACTGGGATTTCTCCATTTTAGACAAAAGGTCTTAACTTGGATTTTAAAACTGATTTGTCCAATTTGGAGAACACTATCCATTAAGAATTAATTTAGGTACAACTCTATGGAGGATGTAAGAATATATGTTAATAAAACAAATCTATAAAGATAATTAGCACAGTTACAAGAAATGATAATAAACTACATATGCACATTAACTGACACCAGCCTACATTTCATAGATTTAATGCAGTTAGGGAGAAATGTGATTTTTAAAGAAAAATGAACTGTCCACCTAAGTGGGTTATACCCAAAACATGGGAAAACCCAAAGAAAGAAAGAAAGTGACTAAAATTTAAGTTTTCTAGTCTTTCAGGAAGCTGAATGAAAACTCACCTGGTTTTTTGTAAAGCAGAAGATTTATAAATGATTCTAGAAAGCTAATGAACAGCTCATTCACCAATCTTTAAATACATTAGAGCTAATACACCTAAACTATTATCTGTGCTATGCTATGCTAAGTCACTTCAGTCATGTCCGACTCTGTGTGACCCCACAGACAGCAGCCATCAGGCTCCCCTGTCCCTGGGATTCTCCAGGCAAGAACACTGGAGTGGGTTGCCATTTCCTTCTCCAATGCATGAAAGTGAAAAGTGAAAGCAAAGTCGCTCAGTCATGTCTGACTCTTAGCGACCCCATGGACTGCAGCCTACCAGGCTCCTCCATCCATGGGATTTTCCAGGCAAAAGTACTGGAATGGGGTGCCATTGCCTTATCAACCAGCAATAAAATCAATTAATACATTCACTATATTAAAAAGACAGTACACAAGATATACTTATGCTCAGTACAAAAAGTGCAATACATATTTAGTAATGAGGCCAGCAAATGGGTAGCTAGTTAAGCACCCAGAGAAAGAACATGGTAGAAGAAGATGTGTACAAACGCAGGCAGTTTAAAGCATTGTCTGTCACATCTGTCATACTAATATTTAGAATCATGCTCTGCTAAAAAGTGAAAAGGGAAAACTACAAATGTTGGCATCGCCATCTGCAATCCCAAATAGGGGTTTAAGACTGCACAACTGCTTTTCAATTCTGTCATTAAGTGCTTTTCTTATTCCTAATTAGCATCACCACCATCCTCTTCTGTCTTGACACTCAATTGGAAAACAAATATGACAATACCTTTGGCCAATGCCGTGGCCTTAATTTTGTCTAAGAATTACAGAATCTCCAATTTTGAAGAATAACATTCCCAGCTGTAAGTTACTCCTCTAACATTCTTACTGATATAAAAATATCTATCATACCTGAATAAGGAGCATGTGTTATCCACACTAATACTGAAGACTCCATCTTCTCTAACACTTTTTTTGTGCACAGTACCTCCAAATACCTTATTCATCATCTGTTCCAGGAGAAAATAAATTGAGGTTAATATAATTCAAAAGAAAATTACCCAATTTCTTACACTAAAAATTTTTATTTCTTGTTCTTAGGATAGCTGTTATGTTTGTGCCTTCAAAATACAGGAAGTTTGCTAACTGTAAATTACTTGTTATTATTATATATAATTATCTAGTTCTTAAAAGGAACAGTTGCAAAACTAGATTAGGAATTTGATCTAATGTTAATTTTTATTAAACACTGGCAAATTTTCCATTTAACATACTTTAATTCCTCTGTTAAAAATAAAGATTTCTTTATAAAAGATAAGTATTTCTTTAATATCTGAGTTTAATTTTTAAAGCATTTTAAAACACTCTTTGAACTCAGAAAGTACCCAGTTGGTATTAAAACTAGCAGCTATAAATTCCTCCAAACTGTTTAATCTTTGGCCCCAAAGGAACAGTCAGTCTGAAAGTCTACAGAAGGCTGTGCTGTGGAGATGGGATAAGCAATATAATCTGGTCTTTAAATTAATTTGTTCAAATCCCATCCACCTATAGACTTTTGTTTTAAGTAGTCTCTCCAGTCTGACCCTTCTGTGTCAATCTTCTTCATCATTTACATATGCCTAAACTCTTCCAACACAAAACAGATATACATAGGATTTTTAGGAACATTAAATCTGCATTGATAAAATCAATACAACCTATCTTCATTATGTCTGCTCCACAACAGGTGTCGTAAGATATCTGCCACAATGATACACGATGTAGGTGTACCCAGCACCCAACAGAAAAACAGGCAGAGGGCTAAACATGTGTTCATTCTTGCAATGCACAATGGCATATTCTTCAAATATGCATCAGCAAATGCTGCCCTCTACATTCTCCTGTTAGACATTGACTATAAAACTTCCTGCAATAAAGGTCTGCATGAAGTCCAGCAATTAAATAAAAAACAAAAAAAACACCTCCTAACCCGTTTAACCCAGTACTTCCCAAACTAAAGACTCATACGTCAAACACTTTCTGCAGCATCTTAACAAACACATAGTTGAAGAAACACTGCTGCAGTCTAATCAGTCCCCTTGCCTCTAATAGTGCCCATCTTCCAGAGATCGATGAATGTCAGCTACTAAAATATAAATATGACTGTGTTAGTCCATGATTAAATTCTTAATGGCTATCATCTATATTTGGGTTAGCAAATTTTTCCTGTAAAGGACCAGAGAATAAGTATTTTAGTTTTTGTAGGCCCTACTGTTTCTGAAGCAACTACTCAGTTCTTGTCGTTGAAGCACAGAAGCAACCACAGATATTTAAAGGAATGGATATGATGATGTTCCAATAAACTTTATTTATGGACACTGAAATTTGAATTTCATTTCATTTTCACATGTCATAGCATACAATTCTTTTTTAAAAATGTTTTTCAACTCCAACCATAAAAATCACTTTAAAATCATAAAAACCATTCTTAGCTTGCTGGTCATACAAAAATCAGGCAGTGGCCAGCTTTGGCAGCAGGCTGTAATTTGCTGACCTCCTGTCTACAGGATAAAGTCCAAGTCCCTTATACTCAACAAAGACTTTTCAATGCACTGCCTCCATCTAACTCCACTTTTCATATTTCCCATTATTCTCTACTCAAGCCATTCAAGCTAGTGTGATTAGCAACGTAGAATTAGCAATATTCTCTCCCCACCATGTCTTCAGGTCTGGTCACAGTACCAGTGGCCTAGCTAAGTATGTGGCCCAGAGCAGTCATTCAATTTGCTGAATGAAAAGTGAATGTTTTCCTCTATGTACCAGATGAACCTTGTGTGCCTCTGCCTCCTCTAAATTTCCAGTTCTTAATCAGAAGACAGCTGAATGGTCAAGCTGACCAAAGCTGCTAGAACACAACACAGTTTAAAACTCCACAAAGTCTAAATTAAAGGTTTTTATAAAGCCAAAGGCTTGCAGCAAAATTTAGAGCTATCTCACCTGTTCAGAAGGCTTTCATGTTTATTCTTGACTCCTAACTTATGTATGCATGTATGCTAGGTAAAAGTGAAAATACAAGGAACTGAAGGATCAGCTAAGCGTCTGTGTGTGGCAGAGGGGAGAGGGAATAACTTTATGTAAAGCAGAACACTCTACTTGGTTAAAATTTTGTTTTAATATTCTTTTTTGACTTAAGGAAATGGCTTCTGCTTTGGATTCATGCTAACCTTGAGGTCCTAAATGCCTCAAACAACAACAAAAGCCCTGTAGGTCTAGCAGGTTTACCGCTGCAATTGGGTCAGCTCCCCTTTTATCTGTCTTGTATGTCAAGATTTCAAAATAAATCTTAGATTTGGGAGGGGGAAATGAAAGGAAATTCTCCCAACAAAAAATTTAACAAAATCTGTGTGACAGTATATAAAGGAACCAAATGCTTGTAATAGAGATGTTTTCTTAAAAAAATGAAACTATAGTGAAGAGAGAAGTCAGAATCTAGAAGGTATATGCAATATATATAATTGGCAAAAGTTTAGCATCTAGCATATATAAAAACAATTTTAAAATTCAACAAAAAATGTGCAAAAATCATGACTAATCTTTACAGCAAACCAGACACTAATGACTAATGGCAAATAAATCCATGAATCTTAAAATAAGGAAAATGACCATTAAGACTACAACATGTCATTTAACACCTCTTCAGCTAGGCAAATTAAAAAAAAAAAAATCTAACCTTGTCAAGGCCTGCAGGGATATAGAGCAAAAGGAATTTTTACATACTGCTGTGGGAAGGTATATTGGGGGAAAATAGTTCTTAGTGAAGTTGAGACTCAGCATTTCAATTAATGGTTAGCTTAGAGAAAATTTTGTGTATGTACAATACCAAAGTCCAAAAATATTCATGGCAGCATCTGTAACTGCAAAAACTTGGAAAAAGACCAGCAACGCTAACAGTCGAATATATCACTATTTGCGATACACTTGAATGTATCACTACATTCAAACAATAATTTCAGTAGTGAAAATAACTTAAAATTAGTGACTTTCAAAACCAAAACTGGAACTACACAAAGCATGAATTCACTTACATGAAGATCAACAGACAAAACTAGATAATATATTATCTAGAAATACAATGTGTATATATCTATAAAGAAAAGAAAGGGAATGAATAACAATTCAATAAAAGTGTTACTTACCTCTTGCTGGACGATAGAACAATGTGGATTGGAAAAAAGTACAAAGAGAGTTTCAAAAGTTCTAATATTCTATTTCTTATGCTGAGTGACGGATAAACCATAATAGAAATAAACAGTTCAAGGAGCAGGACAGACTTTTTTCTTCCAAAGCAAAGAATTACCAGGAAGCAATCAGTAAGACTCAAGAGTTAATGGGAAAAGACAGTACATAAGATTTCAGGCTGCCATGGAGGGGGGCAAACGTATACACTAGAGGGAGGCCTTTGGTGCTAACATTACCCAATCAAGAGTCTCTAGGAAGTGTTAGTCCTTTACAAACTGCACGTTAGCTACGAGGCATTATTTATATCAGCATTTTATAGAAAGATAATTTCTGCCCAAAGGAACAAGATCATTCTGTTCCATTATCCTCCTATGAAAGCAGTAGGCAATTTTTTTATGCATTTAACATAAACAGACCTGGCTCTGGCTACCAAAAGATCCATCCTGAATGACAGAAAATGTGGCCTCACAATTACAAGGGGGTACTGGCAAAATGGACAAGTAGCCACTATCATTTTATATTAAAGGAGCATATTTCACACCTATTTCACTCTAAGTGGGTCCTAAAAAAATATCCTGCAAGACTCTTCTTTATGTTATAATGGAAAATCGTAACAATTAGAAAGAAACAAAATCAACTAAAGCTGTTTTGCAGACCAGCAACTTCTAATATTCTGCCCTGTATTAAGAATAGAAATAAAAATATTCACATTCTTACATGAACACTGATTTATATTTCCTTCCTTTACTGAAAGCTCCAGAGATAGCCAGAAGAAAATATATTGGTCTGTTCACTTTCTAACTTTTGAACAGATTCCCTCTGAGCATTATTCATATCAGTACACAGGTTTCAAGCAGACTGTTTAAAAAAAGAGAATGCACTGTTTTGCTCACTTACTAAAATGAGGAGGACACAAAAATGGCACTAGCAGCAGCTCCTCACGGCAGCACGAGCTTCACAAAATGGCTGCCACAAGCGCCCATGTCCCTAGGGTGAGCTCCAGTCGCTCCTGCCTCTGCAGCAGACTCTAAGATCAGCCGGTGAGTCTGACCCAGTCTCCTTCCAAATTACTGCATCTGCCCTGGGTCTTGGAGCATGTAAGTTTTTGTGGGTGCCCTTTAAGAAAGGAATCACTATTTCCCATGACCCTTTGTCTCTCCCAAAAGTAAGTCTCACTGGCCTTCAAAGCCAAATGTTCTGGGGGCTCATTTTCCTGGCATAGGATCCCTGTGCCCAAGAGAGAAGGTGAGCTCAGGGTTTTCCTATTCCACTATCTTGGCCACTACCCTACATATACCTAATTTACATTACAGTGAAGACACTTGGCAGACACCACCGTAACCAAATAATCTAAAGGAAAACCACCTATCACAGATTAATTGACATATGGCAACCCACTCCAGTGTTCTTGCCTGGAGAATCCCAGGGACAGGGGAGCCTGGTGGCCTGCCGTCTATGGGGTCGCACAGAGTCAGACATGACTGAAGCGACTTAGCAGCAGCAGCAGCCTTCTAATGAGATGCTGAGAAGAGCACAGCATTTGCTGTTTAGTTTTGCAAAGTCATATATGACTCTTTTGCAACCCCAGGGACTGCAGCATGCCAGGCTCCTCTGTCCATGGAATTTCCCAGGCAGAATACTGGAGTGGGTTGCCACTTCCTTCTCCAGGGGATCTTCCCAACCCAGGGATCGAACCCATGTTTCCTGCATTGCAGGGGATTCTTTCCCACTGAGCCACCAGAAACACGAGCACATTACTCCTGTGCTATTCCTGCCGAAAACATATAACCTGAATCTAACAAAGAGGAAACATCAAACAAACCAAAACTGAAGACTATTCTACAAGGTAACGGGAATGCACTTTTTTTTTTAAATTGGCAAGGTCATGAAAGAGAAGGAAAGATTGAGAAATGATTCCAAACTAAAGGAATGTAAAGAGACATGACAACTAAATACAACACATGGTCTAGATTGAATTCATGACTTTTAAGAGACATTAATGAGCCTGTGAAATGTTAATGCAGTCTGTGGATCAGATGTGAACACCAAGTCAATGTTAACTTGCTGATTTTGATAACCATACTGTGGTTATGTAAGACAGAATTCTAGTACTTAGGATACAACAAGTAACAGAACACCATGTTTGCAAATTACTCTCAAAATGGTTAAAAATGTTATAATTAGGGAATTGAGTAAATGTAAAAGGAGCTCTTTCTGAACTACTACTTCAACTTTCATGTATATTTAAATTTCATGTATATATTAAATATTTCATGTATATTTAAATTTTTTTATAATGGACAGGGTTTTGTTGTAAGCAGTAATACATATAGTTTCTCCTTTGAAAATCCCCACTCAAATCAGTTTTGCCATACTAGTGTGGCAATTCATAAACAGTTTTAATATGAACAAATTCTCTCATACAACTAAATATCCTAAATGCTCTAAAGACAGAAAACACTAAAACAGTAGGAGTCACAAGCAGAACAAATTAACTTTTAAGGCAAATTCACAGATGTATGTACCTGCATGCCATAGCAAATTCCAAGAACAGGCTTGCCAATAGTGAATATTGCTGGATCAAACCAGGGAGCATCCTCTGCATACACAGAATTAGGCCCTCCAGAGATGATAATAGCACTGTGGATTTAAAGAAGACAGTAACGAAGAATCTTTGTTAATTTTTATACAAGGTCTATGCCCTCTCTTGCTTGTACCACTGAGGGAAACTCAATACAGACTCAGATTTTGTTATGTTTTTAGTATGCCACAGCAGATCCAGATTTTATCACAGCTAATTAATAGTCTCCTACACAGCTTATTTTTTTTTTTCTTTTGGACTGTGTGACATGTGGGATCTTAGTTCCCCAATCAGAGATCAAATCCATGCTCCATACCACCTGTAGTGGAAGTCTCAAGCACTGGACTGACAGGGAATCCCCTACACAGCTATTTTTACTGTTTTATTGCAATATGGGAAAGCTGACCAATTCAACAGTCACTTGTTTATAAGCACAAACTTCCAAACATATAAAACCAATGTCTCAATCTATGAAGGTAAGCCTGAATTTGTTTTGTTTTCCTCATCAGTGGAGGAAGTAAATGAGAATTCTCGAGGCAGAAGGTGAAAATACACGTCTTCTGAGAGGTTAAGGAGTAAAGCAGTTACACAGCGGGACAAGTGAAAGTATTATGAAAGCCCTGGATTATGCAGAGCAAAATACAATAAAGAATATCAGACAATGTGAAGAATTACCTAATTTTGCCTGTTTACAACCTGTCCAGTATTCCCAACAATTCTACCTGAGACCCAGAAGTAGGAGCCAACATGACCTGCCTCATATGCCCTGCTCTCAGAACCCAAGTCAGTATTCTATAAATTAGAATTTATAGAGCATTCTATGGGTTAACTTGGGAACAGACTATTTGTATAAAGAAAGCTGAAAAATGAGGCTGGCTTCTGACACAGGTAACCTTGGTCCTCCCCATTCAATCAAAAAATTTTGGAACACTTTAATATCATGATTTTTACATAAAAATACAGATTTCTATATTTTCTTTAGGAAAAAAATCTGCTAACATTGGACTCATTCTCATGGCTACAAATAACTGGAATCACAGAAAGATTTGCACCTTCCGATTACTTAGGCTCCCCAGTTTGTCACACACACCCACTTATACAATACAGGCATGTTGTTGCTTAGTCACTAAGTCATGTCGGACTCTTTTGGGGCCTGGCCCATGGACTGTAGCCAGCCAGGTTCCTCTGTCCACGGGATTTCCCAGCCAAGAATACTGGAATGGGTTGCCATTTCCTTCTCCAGAGGATCTTCCCAACCCAGGGATCAAATCCAAGTATCCTGCATTGGCAGGTGGATTCTTTACCACTCAGTCACTTGGGAAGTCCAAATTTCTAAAGGAAAACACATTCCAAGATGTAACCAAAATCTACTTACAAACAAATCTGGATTACAATCCACTGTATAATCAGTGGCTGCCTGCCATGTAAAAACATAAACTAAAATGACAGACTTGTAATACATCCAATAAAATAATATAAATCATGAAAATTACTCAATTTTAAAAAAAATATATAATAATCTGAGTGAGGACAAAAGCCCTACTCTCTGAACTTTATATTGGTAACATGAATCTTGGTATACATTATGTTCGTTAGCTTATCTCTTGCAAACAGACTGAAGACAATCTCCTTACTCAAGATGATAAATGGGACATCCCTTTAAGATAACAATTTTAAAGGGGAATGGGGCTAGCCCTAAGGGTAGATATGTAACCTAGCTCCTTAAAATGCAGAAGCTAAAACTCTGTAAAATATATTCAATAACCAAGATCTCTAGAATTTCAGTATGTTACATTTAGTTTTATAAATGATAACCACCATGGGACTGCCCAGCATCCCTCATTAATCTGCTATAAGATTCTTAATACTATTAAAAAGAAAAAGCAATGGACTTAGTCAAGGATAAAACTCAAGCAGCATTTAAGCCAATTATGAAAATTCTTATCTCAATAAGCTTGAGAAAAGCTAATCACTCTTTCTGAGTTTTCTATTTCTACCCTGCTATTATTTTGAAATAACTTGCAATTACAAGGCCCAGTAAGTCTCAAGGCATTCCAGATACCAGCTTATGTATCAAGCAGATCAAGCTCTAAAAACAGGTAGGTTAAGATGTCTTTCAAGTCATAAATCTAAAATTTATTCTAGTAAAAGGGTGATCAAATGGCTATCTCAGCAGAAAGGATCATGGTAAGGAAAGCAACAGTGCTATAGTTCCCGTTCTCCTACAGAGAGAAGCAGCTGTTGGTGAAGCAGGACCTAGAAACTGTTTACGATCAGGTAATCCGATGACAAGAAAGTCAGACTTCTATTGTCAATATTGGTTAACCTATTCCACAACATTTGGTTTCAATTAGTTTGCTGGGAATTTTTGTCTGTTTGCTTTGGATTTGGGGAATGATGGAGCTTGGATTTGACAGAGAGCCATTCAGATTCCTTACAGTTTTAATTCCCTTAAAATTGGTTCTCACTGGCAAATCAAGACAGTTGAATAAGATAAACTCAAAGCGTTCCTTCTTACTATAAAATTATCTGCATCCTACAACTAAAACAGAGTTAAATGTTTTCTGATTCACAATTCACTCCATTTCAAAAACAAGAAACAAAGGATAATGTATACACATTTATAAAGTTTCTGAAAGGTAACCATTTGTCTGAAGGAAAAACATTATATGCTTTTAAGAAAAATTAAACATACTGAATTTTGGAAGAAATACAACACCAAATCTTGAGAGCTAATTAAGGTGCTTGCTTCTGAATAACAATCAATAAAAAACAAACATTAATTCCAAGAGAAAAGATACAGCATTAACCAAAAATAGTTGTAGGACAAAGTTACATATAAATTGAATGTCATTTTGACTAGTTTTAATAGTACAAGTTATAGAATTAGCCCTTAAATTAGAAGTCTTCATAATTTAGAAACCAGTCTCCTGGGATAGGAAGCAAAAGGGACGCACTGTACACAGCATTCTCTAATTTAGGTACTCTAACCATTATATATATCCCTTTGATCAAGTAATCTGGGATGAATGAATGACCATAACAGCCAAATCTAAGTCTGATGCAGAAATCCTATACAACAGCAGTCCCCAACCTTTCTGGCACCAGGGAGTGGTTTCATGAAAGACAAGTTTTCCATGGGTGGGGGTAGTGTCAGGATGATTCTCATACATTACATTTGGTGCAGACTTTATTCTAATCTAATGCAACCACTGATCTGACAGGTGCCGGACCTTGGCCCAGAGGTTGGGGACCCCTGCTATAAAACATAAAATATTCAAATGATAAATTCTTAAACTGTGCAAATAAAATTAACATAATCTTCTCCTTTAATTTTAATTTCTTTTAATGTCAAGAGCTATGGAAAATGTCTTGTATTAAAACCAATCCATTTTATTTTCATTAAAAAATTCAGTGTCCAAGCAAATTAATAATAAAATATCCTGCAATCTAATCTCACCGGAATCCTTGCTCTTTTATGGCAAATGCTGGTGTTTCCAAAGGGAAGATTTCAGACTGCACGAACAGTTCCCTCACTCTTCGGTCTATGACTTTTCCGTACTGAGCACCCGCATCCAGAATGACAACAGCTCCTTCATTGTGGTGGTGGCCATCCTTGAGGTCCCCTCCAGCATTTTCCAGCTGCAAATATGAACACAGAACTTTCCTAATTATGAAAATCAGATGTACTTTTAATAACTATGGTCACTGTCAGCTCCAAAAACACGTAGAAACACAAACTGTTAACTTAGGATTTTGGATTGCTAATTCAAAAACACTTCTTTAAAGGAAAGACTTTTATACATATTAACACACAGGCAATAAACAAAAGCTACCATCTACTGACTACATGGAAATAGAGGAAAACAACAGAATGGGAAAGACTAGAGATCTCTTCAAGAAAATGAGAGATACCAAGGGAACATTTCATGCAAAGATGGGATCGATAAAGGACAGAAATGGTAGGGACCTAACAGAAGAAGAGGTGGCAAGAATACACAGAAGAACTGTACAAAAAAGAGCTTCACAACCCAGATAATCACGATGGTGTGATCACTGACCTAGAGCCAGACATCCTGGAATGCAAAGTCAAGTGGGCCTTAGAAAGCATCACTATGCACACAGCTAGTGGAGGTGATGGAATTCCAGGGGAGCTATTTCAAACCCTGAAAGATGATGCTGTGAAAGTGCTACACTCAATATGCCAGCAAATTTGGAAAACTCAGCAGTGGCCACAGGACTGGAAAAGGTCAGTTTTCATTCCAATCCCAAAGAAAGGCAAAGCCAAAGAATGCTCAAACTACTGCACAATTGCACTCATTTCACATGCTAGTAAAGTAATGCTCAAAATTCTCCAAGCCAGGATTCAGCAATACGTGAACCGTGAACTTCCAGACGTTCAAGCTGGTTTTAGAAAAGGCAGAGGAACCAGAGATCAAATTGCCAACATCCGCTGGATTATTGAAAAAGCAAGAGAGTTCCAGAAAAACATCTATTTCTGCTTTATTGACTATGCCAAAGCCTTTGACTGTGTGGATCACAATAAACGGTGGAAAATTCTAAAAGAGATGGGAATACCAGACCACCTGACCTGCCTCTTGAGAAACCTATATGCAGGTCAGGAAGCAACAGTTAGAACTGGACATGGAACAACAGACTGGTTCCAAATAGGAAAAGGAGTATGTCAAGGCTGTATATTGTCACCCTGCTTATTTAACTTATATGCAGAGTACATCATGACAAACGCTGGACTGGAAAAAGCACAAGCTGGAATCAAGATTGCTGGCAGAAACATCAATAACCTCAGATATGCAGATGACACCACCCTTATGGCAGAAACTGAAAAGGAACTAAAAAACCTCTTGATGAAAGTGAAAGAGGAGAGTGAAAAAGTTGGCTTAAAGCTCAACATTCAGAAAACGAAGATCTGGTTCTTCGTTTGATCCCAAAATGGCATCTGGTCCCATCACTTCATGGGAAATAGATGGGGAAACAGTGGAAACAGTGTCAGACTTTATTTTTTTGGGCTCCGAAATCACTGCAGATGCGACTGCAGCCATGAAATTAACAGACACTTATGCCTTGGAAGGAAAGTTATGACCAACCTAGACAGCATATTAAAAAGCAAAGACATTACTTTGCCAACAAAAGTCTGTCTAGTCAAGGCTATGGTTTTTCCAGTGATCATGTATGGATGTGAGAGTTGGACTGTGAAGAAAGCTGAGCACCAAAGAATTGATGCTTTTGAAGTGTGGTGTTGGAGAAGACTCTTGAGAGTTCCTTGGACTGCAAGGAGATCCACCCAGTCCATCCTAAAGGAGACCAGTCCTGGGTGTTCACTGGAAGGACTGATGCTAAAGTTCAAACTCCAGTACTTTGGCCACCTCGTGCGAAGAGCTGACTCACTGGAAAAGACTCTGATGCTGAGAGGGATTGGGGGCAGGAAGAAAAGGGGACGAAAGAGGATGAGATGGCTGGATGGCATCACCTACTCGATGGACGTGAGTTTGAGTGAACTCTGGGAGTTGGCGATGGACAGGGAGGTCTGGCGTGTTGCAATTCATAGGGTTACAAGAGTTGGACACGACTGAGCGACTGAACTGACTGACTACATGATACAGTCACTTCATGTTTATTCCATCTTACACACATTATGTAGAACTAAGGTAAGCATACGGTCCAGCTGTGCCAAAACACTGCACAGGTCTATGCTAGTCTGTTACACTGGCATTATTACTAACAGTGCCTCTGTCAAGTCTCAAACGTGTCCCAGTCTGGGTGGTGAACTATACAATCACCCTAATTGTCACAGCATTCCTATGAGGGACATACTGATGAGAACCGAAAGTTTCCTGCCAGAGTATATAAGCATACCCAAACTCACTTTATTAGGTTTTTTATATTATCTGAGGAAAATTACACATATACATGTGTCTGACCAACAATACTACATTTTTTAATGTGTTTTAATATTATCTCAGACTCCCCTGTAGCTCAAACGGTAAAGATCTGCCTGCAGTACAGGAGACCCAGGTTCGATCCCTGAGTTGGGAAGATCCTCTGGTGAAGGAAATGGCAATCCACTCCAGCATTCTTGCCTGGACAATCCCATGGACAGAGAAGCCTAGCAGGCTACTGTCCGTGGGGTTGCAAAGAGTCGGACACAACTGAGTGACTAACACACACAATCCCATCTCTGACAAGTATACACAGAGAACACTTTTCTGGAGAACAATTTGGCAAAAAAAAATTTAACTCTATGTGCTGAAATAGTTATCTGGAGTGTACTAAAATATTCGCCTGGAACTGACTTCAAAATAATAGAGTAGGTGGGTATGGACGAAATAAGATTGCCTGGGAACGAAATCACTAAAGTTGGGTAATACATGTACTGTCCTCACTTTAGTCTCTGTTCTGTTTTCACACATTTTTACATAAGAAAAAGCTTTAAAATGTGTATGTATCTTGAAAATCCACTTGGAAGCATAAAGAATATGAAAAACATTTATAACATTTTGGGTAAAAATACAAGAGTATATGAATATATATGAAGAAGAAATGTATAAACAGATATACACCTATATACTAATAGAGGCAATAGAGAAATGGAGCTACAGTAGGCGATTTAAAATTTTTCTTCATGCTCTTCAGTATGTTCATATACATGTCATAGTTTTTCCCCCTCCAGTTGTAAAATCTGCACAGTAAAAAATACTTAAGCCCAGCCCTGGAGGCATGTTTTTTAATCCTTTCATCCCTTATCCCTCTCCATTTATGTGAACAAATAAATGGAGGCCTCACAACACCACTAACTCTTCACAGCAGTAATGAAAAAAAAGCAACAATCACAGCCATCTACAGAGGAGGATCTGTGAGAGGGACCCAACCACAGGCCAGAAGGAATTCCTCAGATGGCGAAATGAAGGTTGTAATCGTAACACTGAGCAGTGTAGAATAATCAGATCACAGAAAACAGATGTTTATAGAATATATTAATGCAACAAATGCTAAAACTTTTTCCTTTCAAATCTTTACCCTTAGTATACATACAGAAATACACACACACATTCCCCTGTTAAGGAATTTATTGAAAAAAATATTTTTAATCTTTTTTTTTAATAAAGAATTTTTGAAAGACTATCATGTTACTGTATAAGTGTCTCGGATTAATTCCATTATCATCTTCACAATTGTCACCAAATCCAAGTACAACCTGATATTTCGTATTAAGGACAGAGTTCTCACTTTGCATGATTCTGTTGTGTAAGAATTTCATTCCATGTTTTACACCAGGGTTTAGTTAACTAAAGGCTTCCCTGGTGGCTCAGATAGTAAAGAATCTGCCTGCAATGTGGCAGACCTGGGTTTGATCTCTGGGTTGGGAAGATCCCCTGCAGGAGGGCATGGCAAGCCACTCCAGTATTCTTCCCTTAAGAATTCCATGGACAGAGAACCCTGGCGGGCTACACACAGTCCATGGGTTGCAAAGAGTCAGATACGACTAAACAACTAACATATACACTTTTTCACACTTTTAGTTAACTAAGAACAGTCCCCAACACCATGGCTCCAATTTCTGCTAACATATTAACTATTACATAAGTACAAACTTTGCTCCTCAGTCCACAAATCGTCACATAAATAGCAGATGAACATCATAATCAGTGGCCAATCATGTCCCTCTTTCAAAGTGTATTGGCAACTAGTCACTGCACAACACATAGCTGAGAGTACAACTGTGTCGTCTCCTTGTTGCCCAGTGACAAATCTACATGCCATTTTACACATATTCAAAGGGCAGTCTAACCAATAAAGGATCAAAGTACAGCAAAGAAATGAAAAGTGATATGCTGGAAGTGAATTTCAAGTCCAAAGTAAATGGAGTTATAGAAGAAGTAGCTGGTGGTGGCAAGGATGACACCGCTGCAGAGGACTTTAGTGAAGGCGAAATGATCAACGAGGAAAGTGGTTGTAATAAAAAGAATGACAATGTCCCAGAGGAAGGGACTCCAAGAAAATACTTCAAATATTTGAAAATACAACAAACTCTTGGAGATATTTCATAACATTCAAGTGCAAAGGATAAAATGTTAAAAGTCATCAAAGCATACAAAAACTGTGAAGAGAAGCACTGTGTACAAACTTATCAAGAGTAGTTTAAAAATAAAACACAATTCTCAATGTTTCCAATGTTTTAAGTTACACTAAATGTTAGTTTCACTACTTCTTTATATTATACATCTCTATTCTTTATAGTAATAACAGGAAGTTTATATTCCAACAAAACTTTTTAAAACATAAGGAAACCATCACAATTTTCCCATTGATTACAAGATTGCTTTGCATGGTTTCACCTGGTAAGTTCATTTTTATAATCATTTTACTACCACATAGTAAGGACTCCTATTTATTTAAATCAACAAGTTTTTCTTAAATAAATGGGTTTTTAATAAAAATGTATAGTGCTTACTTAGCACATTTTAAAACTGTTCAAGCAAATGACATCAGAGATCACTGAGGAAACAATGAACCTTGCCTCATACTTCTCCACTTCAGCTATCAACTTGCTTATCTAGCATAGTTTCAACAACTCAGGGAAAAGCAAAAGGACACCAGTGATAAAAGGGAAAGTTCCTTTCCCTGAAGACCCTGAATCTATTTATTCTTACTTCACACAGAGTTACAGTTTGATCATTAAGCTCCCAAACCTTCCACCGACTAGAAAAAGCACCCTAAAGAGAAAAACAGCTCATTAATCACATCAATAGTAGAGACAAGCAAAATTCAACATCAGGAGACAGAAAAAACCTATTGTATCTATTTAAAAAATTGATTTAAAAGTAAATACAAAGGCTACCCCTTCTCAAGTGACCTGAAGTCATCATAATAAATATTCATGTTTTAAGATAGTAAGAAAACAGTATTAAGTAAAAACTAAATCATATTCAGTACCCTATTTTAGAATAAAGCAAAAGAATCTTGCAAATTCTTAGACAGCATCATTTTTGGATCTTCCTGAAGCTCCACATATCACTGACCAACCAGACAGCAAAGCCAAAACCCATGACATATATAACTAAATACCAAGTTATCCCCCAAGGTCCCCAAAATACAATCTGGTGAGAATGAACTACCACAGCCACAATCCCTGGTGTGAGGGAAGCACCATTAAAGAAAACAAGAAAAAGCCAAAATACCGACAGGTACAAGCTTAAAAAAAAGCAGGGAGCCAATTTAAAAATAGCAGCTGCGCTGGAAGGAGGGATGGCCACTCCAAAGGTGCAGAGCCAGCAGGAGAACGCACAGTAAGGCCTCCAGGAGAGAATGGTTTTAATTCCCATGAAGCTTTGAAACTAACAGAACTGGACTCCCTTGTGGGTCAGAGCTCATGCATGACAAGGAGCAACTGCTGGGATCAGAATCATAATTAAGTAGGATAAGGAAAACAGAAGTGCTCTAAGTTTAGTCGCTCAGTCGCAGCCAACTCTTTTGTGACGCCATGGACTGTAGCTCACCAGGTTCCTCTGTCCATGGAATTCTCCAGGCAAGAATACTTAGGTTGCCATTTCCTTCTCCAGGGGAATCTTCCTGACCCAGGGATTGAACCTGGGTCTCCTGCATTGCAAGCAGATTCTTTACCATCTGAGCCACCCACCAGGGAAGCACCAAAAAAAAACAGAAAGGCCAGATAAAGCAGGGGGAGGAATCCATGCCAGGAATGCTTAGAAAACAAACGGCCATAATTTTAACAGAAGAAGGAGCTCTATCAAGTTGTAGAAGTTTAGAAAGGCAGTCTAAAATGCAAAAAGAAATGCTGGGACTTCCCTAGCGGTCCACAGGTTAGGATTCTGTGCTTCCACTGCAAAGGGCACAAGTTCAATCCCTGGTTGGGGAACTAAGATTACCACAAGATTACCACAGGTGGTCAAAAAAAGCAAGAAGCACACCTGATACTAACACAACATTGTTAATCACCTATACCCCAATATAAAATTTAAAAAATTAAACTGCAAGAAGTTAAATTAGAATGGAAGAAAAACAATAAGCAGAGAAGTTAAATCCCATACAAAGTTATTAAAAGTAAAAAAGGAAATAAGGAATAGAATAATATCTTTAAAGAGAGCAAGAGAGAAAGGCAAACTCAAACGCCAGATCAAAACTGGAATGTGCTATTTCTAAATGAGACAAAAGGTATGCAAAGGATCAAAGAATATGAATAAAAATCAGACTAAAACCCAAAAGGATCAATCCCAAGACATACTCTTAACAATATTATTGGGCTTCATAGAAAAAAAAAAAATCTTGACTATTTTGGGTAAAAACGTAATTCAATCAACTACACATCTGTTATGTAGTTTTCTTGATATGTGTCTTATGTTACAATGAAAATTTTTTAAATAAAGCAAAAGAAGGGAAGTAACAGCCTATACCTATTCTTTTAGGTGTCTTACGTACTTTCTTACTCGTAATACATTTGTTTTACAGATGAAGAAAATGTCGGTTGCCTAGAGATAGGACTAAAATGTAAGCTTTTCCAACCCCAAAATAATTAGCACTGCAGAAGGAAAGTGGGTAAATAATCTTCAAAGTTATTTTATTCTTTAGTATTTTGGTACTTAAAAGGGTAAGCTTTATTATTTTAAAAAGCTTTCTTACATGAGTAAAATAATGTTCTGTTTGTGTCTGAGAAAAGTACTATTTTATAAATCATTTTTGAAACTGAATTTCATCAGTACTAAGTTTATTCAAGTTCAGTTCAGCTCAGTTCAGTCGCTCAGTCGTGTCCGACTCTTTGCAACCCCATGAACCGCAGCACGCCAGGCCTCCCTGTCCATCACCAACTCCCGGAGTTCACTCAAACTCACATCCATGTAGTCGGTGATGCCATCCAGCCATCTCATCCTCCGTCGTCCCCTTTTCCTCCTGCCCCCAATCCCTCCCAGCATCAGAGTCTTTTCCAGTGAGTCAACTCTTCGCACGAGGTGGCCAAAGTACTGGAGTTTCAGCTTTAGCATCATTCCTTCCAAAGAAATCCCAGGACTGATCTCCTTCAGAATGGACTGGTTGGATCTCCTTGCAGTCCAAGGGACTCTCAAGAGCCTTCTCCAACACCACAGTTCAAAAGCATCAATTCTTTGGTGCTCAGCTTTCTTCACAGTCCAACTCTCGCATCCATACATGACCACTGGAAAAACCATAGCCAAGTAGCTGTCTTTAAAAGGTCTTTCAAATTAGAACCCTTCAACTGTTAAAATTAGAAAGTTTTAGGGTTAAGAAAGATTTTAAAAACACTCACCAACACCTATTTTAGTGATCTGAGAATCTCAACTATTCAGAATAATCCTTTCATTACCAAAAGGCTAGTGGAAGTTTGAACACATTTATCTTTCTAATCTCACCACACCTATAACTAAAAAAATAGTACAGTTTCTTGACAAAATTATCCAACATCTCAGGTATTCTGGATGAATCAACTTCACTAAAGATTTTTCTACAAGAGACCATCACCTCACTTACAATGCTCAATTACTTTGGAACCTACAACTTAAAGGGTTAAATCAAAGAGTCAGATTCTAGCTCTTGACTTCACCATATACTTGTTATACCCTCCTTTTATTTTGAAAAATTTTGAACCTACAAAATTTGAAAGTATGGTACAGTTAACAGCATCCTCCACCTAAATATAACATTAGTAACATTCTATCCCCTAAACAACTGGAAAGTAAATTGTAGATATTTCACTCTCCAAGCTATTTCTCACCATGTACCTCTTAGAAACAGAGACATTCTCCTACATAACTACAATACTATTTTCATATCCAAGAAATTTAACACTGATAGTATCTATATACAAATTCTCCCAAATGTCACAAATACTTTAAAGGATTTTTTAATTCCAGAACTCTTATCAAAGACCACACACTTCCCACAATTAACCTAATTATTCAGTTTTTTAAGATCTTTCATGACACTGTCATTTTTTAAATTTCAAATATTTCATTTTTTTAATTTTTAAATTCTTTTTGTAGAATGACCCATACCAGGATCTGCTTCCTACTTCATGATTAGATTCTAGACAAACTTTTTTTTCTTGCAGCGATTTTACATTGGTGATGATTTTACACTGCCTTCTCCTGATGTCATACAATGGCAAGGACACAGTGTCATTTTGTTCCATTATTGGTGATACTGACTTTGATCACTTGATTAACATGATTTTGCGATTAAAAGAAAAAAAATCTGATTCAAGTCTTCCCCCTGCTTAAAACCCTATAGTGACTCTCTCTCAGAATCAAGTTCAATAAGGTCCAAAATACAAGTCCTGTGAGGCCTTGGCCTACACTTAAGCCTAAACTGCTCTTTTAAACTCTCTACAGTCCCACATAGTAAGTATAACTGTCCTCTGAATCGATCTCAAATATGTCACTAAAAGAAATCAGACATCTCCGAAATCATGCTATATCTTAACATTTTCCATTTGCCCAGTGACAAAGCTGTCACTGCCACGGTGATAGCTACATATAAGCTGACATAAAATCCTCTAAAGAAAAGGGGATTCCAGGAATCTCTCAGGAAATTTGCCTTAGAGCAGAAAGATGTCCCAAGAGTTCAGAGAAAGAAATACAGGTGAGTCTGGCTGAAAGTCATCTAGAATAGACATGCTGGAGCTTGATGTAGCTCAAGTACATCATTTCTCTATGCAGTCTATGAGTTAAGATCCCTAGAAAGTGTAGTGATTCTTTATTTCTAGTGATATGACTGAGCAAGTGCAACCCCTTAACACTTCAGTCAGCAGAACATTTAAAAAGTGGTGCTGGGAAATCTGGTCAACCACTTGTAAAAGAATGAAACTAGAACACTTTCTAACACCATACACAAAAATAAACTCAAAATAGATTAAAGATCTAAACGTAAGACCAGAAACTATAAAACTCCTAGAGGAGAACATAGGCAAAACACTCTCTGACATACATCACAGCAGGATCCTCTATGACCCACCTCCCAGAATATTGGAAATAAAAGCAAAAATAAACAAATCAGACCTAATTAACCTTAAAAGCTTCTGCACATCAAAGGAAACTATTAGCAAGGTGAAAAGCAGCCTTCAGAATGGGAGAAAATAATAGCAAATGAAGCAACTGACAAACAACTAATCTCAAAAATATACAAGCAACTCCTACAGCTCAACTCCAGAAAAATAAATGACCCAATCAAAAAATGGGCCAAAGAACTAAATAGACATTTCTCCAAAGAAGACATACAGAGGGCTAACAAACACATGAAAAGATGCTCAACATCACTCATTATCAGAGAAATGCAAATCAAAACCACAATGAGGTACCATCTCACACCAGTCAGAATGGCTGTGATCCAAAAGTCTACAAATAATAAATGCTGGAGAGGGTGTGGAGAAAAGGGAACCCTCTTACACTGTTGGTGGGAATGCAAACTAGTACAGCCACTGTGGAGAACAGTGTGGAGATTCCTTAAAAAACTGGAAATAGAACTGCCTTATGATCCAGCAATCCCACTGCTGGGCATACACACTGAGGAAACCAGAAGGGAAAGAGACACATGTACCCCAATGTTCATCGCAGCACTGTTTATAATAGCCAGGACATGGAAGCAACCTAGATGTCCATCAGCAGATGAATGGATAAGAAAGCTATGGTACATATACACAATGGAGTATTACTCAGCCATTAAAAAGAATACATTTGAATCAGTTCTAATGAGGTGGATGAAACTGGAGCCTATTATACAGAGTGAAGTAAGCCAGAAAGAAAAACACCAATACAGTATACTAACGCATATATATGGAATTTAGAAAGATGGTAACAATAACCCCGTGTATGAGACAGCAAAAGAGACACTGATGTATAGAACAGTCTTATGGACTCTGTGGGAGAGGGAGAGGGTGGGAAGATTTGGGAGAATGGCATTGAAACATGTAAAATATCATGTATGAAACGAGTCGCCAGTTCAGGTTCGATGAACAATACTGGTTGCTTGGGGCTGGTGCACTGGGACGACCCAGAGGGATGGTATGGGGAGGGAGGAGGGAGGAGGGTTCAGGATGGGGAACACATGTATACCTGTGGCAGATTCATTTTGATATTTGGCAAAACTAATACAATTATGTAAAGTTTAAAAATAAAAAAAATAAAAAAAAAAAAACCATTTGAAGAAGGACTGAGTTCTGGTTATTATCTGAAAACTTCCATTGACATCTTCTGGTAAGAACAAGGAAGTACTAGCAAAAAAAAAAAAGAATCCCAGAATGAGTTGTCAATGGTCTGGAAAAAAATCCCAGATGTAATTGAGCACTCACAAGAAATAATGAATCATCAAAATTCTTGATGGAACAAAAGATCTGTAGAAAAACAAGACCTGGACAACTCAAGTCAAAAAGTAATTGAGGAGTCAGGCTAAATGTGAAGAAAGTTCACACTGAATTGACTTATATGAAAACCAATTTATTTCATATAAATAGATATATAGATATCCTTTCTCTATACCTAAGTAGTATATGATTCTTCTAAAAAAGGCTAAGTCCAGGGACTTCACTGGTCATCCAGTAGTTAAGACTCAGCACTTCCACTGCAGGGGGCATGGGTTCAACCCTTGGTTGGGAAACTAAGATCCTACATGGCACATGCCACAGCCAAAAATAAAAATAAATAAAATTTAAAAAAAAATTTAAAGTCTAAGTCAGGATAAGAATCCATTTTGCAATGCAGGGGATATGGGTTTGATCCCTGGTCGGGGAACTAAGATCCCACAAGCCACAGAGCAACTCAGCCCAAATGTCGAAACTAGAGATTCTGTGCACCACAGGAAGATCCTGTTTGCTGCAGCTAAGACCCGATGCAGCCAAATGAATAAATAATGTTTTTATTAAAAATAAGAGTAAATTAAAAGTCTAAGTCTCTGAAAAATATATATGCTGCTGCTGCTGCTAAGTCGCTTCAGTCATGTCCGACTCTGTGCGACCCCATAGACGGCAGCCCACCAGGCTCCCCCATCCCTGGGATTCTCCAGGCAAGAACACTGGAGTGGGTTGCCATTTCCTTCTCCAATGCATGAAAGTGAAAAGTGAAAGTGAAGTCGCTCAGTCATGCCCGACTCTTAGCGACCCCATGGACTGCAGCCTACCAGGCTTCTCTGTCCATGGGATTTTCCATGCAAGAGTACTAGAGTGGGATGCCACTGCCTTCTCCAGAAAAAAATATATATGTATATATAAAATTCCAGGTGCAATCATTGAATACAAGTGACAATTACACCGTTGCTCATTTTACATAATAAATGTATAAAATGCCTTTAGGAAACAATGTCATACACCTAAGAAAAATCTAGAAGCCATGAACCATGCTTTGATGCAATAATACGCAACATTGTATGTACATTTAGTTGTTCAAGCAATGCTCACTTAGCACTGACTGTCTCATATTGCCTAAATTATGATCCCTAACTTTTGATCATTTTGATCACTCAATTTGTCTGTATTTATTTTTCTCCATCTTGTTTAATCTAAGTATGCAACCTATAGGCCTCCTCAACAAATATTTCAATAAATTACTATGTTTTAAAGTTTTCAGTGTTCACAACGTTTGTGAAATACAAGTCCCTAGTGACATATAGTGTTATCTTAGCCTTTTACTGCTCCTGGTTTGTTAATGAGCTCATACACTGAGGAAACACTTTTCCCTACTGAGATTTCAAGCTAGTGGTTGTTCAACATTCCTACTTTGTTTCTACATGTTATCTGCGATCCTGCTACTATCATTTCCATATCACTTCTAATTTATTCTCCTTTACCGACCAATTTATAGTAATTCTGATTACAACTTGATCCTTTTTTGAATAAACTATGTCTCTTGACTTTTCAAAGTCATTCCAAATTCTCTTCTCCCCTATCTATAAATGTACTAATAGTTCCTTTCAAGTTCAAGCAAGCACCACCCCAGAGCATAATGAACACAGTCTGAATGTACTATCTAAATCAACAAATCAAAAAGCAGTTTAGTCTGGACTCAGGCTTCTCTGGTACCTCAGCTGGACAAGAGTCCGCGTGCAATGCAGAAGACCCTAGTTTGATTCCTGGGTCAGGAAGATCCACTGGAGAAGGGATAGGCTACCCACTCCAGTATTCTTGGGCTTCCCTGGCAGCTCGACTGGTAAAGAATCTGCCTGCAATGCAAGAGACCTGGGTTTGATCCCTGGGTTGGGAAGATCCCCTGGAGAAGGGAAAGGCTACCCACTCCAGTACTGTGACCTGGAGAATCCCATGGACTGTATGGTCCATGGGGCAGATACTACCACTAGCACCCACTTAAAAGACAGCAAACAGACCCCATAAACACAAACTCTATTCATGGAAGTTTCTGGAGAACTTAACTTCTTAGGTAAATATAGTTATAATGCCAAATATAGTTTAATGGGTTTAACTGAGACACATGATCACTGGGTAAGAAAGTAAACACACAACTGTTTATTATCTTTCTTTTCCAACTTCAGAGGAAATAAAATTTACTCCTATGTCACAATTGGTAATTCCAATTTTTAAATCTTTTTAAATCAACTATTTTCCCCTTGGATTTCAATGAAGTTTTTGCAGAAAGTTATAGCAATGTTATTTGGTTGACAAACAGCATTTATGTAGCCAGTTTTAAATTAATAAAACTTGGTACTGTTGGCTAAAATCAAAATACACTATTGTTTACCTCATGATTCTTTCAATCCTTAAGTTTTACCATAGCTACTTCTCCCATTTGATGATAAGCATTAGCCAACTGAGGAACAAAGGTATCTCTAGATAAACCTAAACCATTATTAATTAGCCCAAATCATCCTACTTCTAAAAGTCAGCAATTTACACAAACACACACAAACAACATTCAGTAACAACTGTTGTCATACCGTTAAAATATCAGAAGGAAAAGTTTTGAACCATGTTCAGTCTCATTATCTACTTAGTTACACTCCTCAAATTTTTTTTTTAAATGTTGACCTTTAGATTTCCTGACTAACTCTGTACTGAGATCTCTGACTTATGACTGAGATCTACTATTTTAACAAAAAAATACTTCTTTGAATGGTGACTCAAGTGTGCGTAGCCTGTTCACATGAACAAGAACCAAAGGCTCTTTGCAAAGAAACAACGATCTAGAATATAGATTTATATATCCAAACATCACTGTCCCTCTTCAGTTCATCTCCACATACTATCAGTATACTAAAGATGATCTCAGATAACAACACTTCCCATGCAGAGATGAAAGATAATCAAACAGCTACCTCTTCTTAAATATACCGAGTTTGTGAACAGACTCAATTTTGTCTCTAGTTACTACCTCTAAAATACTCTTAAGAAGTAACCTTAGCTTAGAAGAGATCTGTACATTTTTCCTAAGAAAAACTTTAAAGTTTAAACAGTAGAATGTCCTAATTTCAGTTATTTCGCACACAGACCATTTTTCAAGATGCAACTATTATACTTAATAAACCCAACCTCCTTTCTAATCCTGCCCTTTCTACTGTAGCATGAGCCTGAACTACTTTGTTGAAAATAATCCTGAGTTATTAGAACTTGAAAAACCTATGAACAAAACTGGTGAAAGTTAGGGAAGGAATCAAGCATGCGTTCTGCCTTTTTACTATCAACTTGGCCACAAGTAACCATTTAGCAGATGAAAGAAAGTTCTTTATACACAGTTCCAGAAAGAACAGAATTAGAATATCACCATTTTGTAATCTCTCATAAAATAATGACCTAAGCTACTGCAGCCTACAAACCACTGCTGGTTTGCAAACTGCCACCAGTTCATAAGAAATAGAGCAGTTCATTCATAAATTTTATATAAGCATTCATAAACATATAACAACTTGACAGCAATTTTATTTCCTTGAATCTATAATAAAAATTTGGAGCCTTTATGGTCTACGTCTTAAGAGTTTTAAATATCATTTGTCTAAAAATTTATTCTATTTTACAAAGATAGCAGCCATGGCAAAACTGAAAACTTTTTTAAAAACTGGCTTTTTATTGCAGATCTATGAGGAGCACAGAACTAGATGTTGGCTATTAAAATCACTAAAGACTGATGAGAAATTTGACAATGGATGGGTAAGATGGCAACACTCTGATAAATCTTAACTACAAAAATAGAGACCAGACATACATGACTTTTTTTTTGTAATTAAGGTGTAGTTGATTTACAATGTTAATTTCTCCTATAAAGCAAAGTGATTCAGGTATATATATATTTTAAAAAGGATGTGTGTGTGTATATATATATGTTAATACATCATTTTTAACATTCTTTTCCATTATGGTTTATCATAGGATATTGAAAATATTTGTTTATCCATTCTGGATATAACATCTTACATCTGCTAACCCCAACCTCCCACAGCATCCCTCCCGCCAACCACTCCTCCTTGGCAATCTGTTCCCTATGTCTGTTCCCTCCTTGTCTGTTCCCTATGACTGTGAGTCTGTTTCTATTTCATAGATAGGCTCATTTGTGTCATATTTTACATTCCACAAATAAGTGATATCGTATGGTATTTTTCTCTGACTTACTTCACTTAGTATGATAATCTCTAGCTGCATCTATGCTGCTGCAAACAACACTTCTCCATTCTTTTATGGTTAAGTAGTATTTCATTGTGTACATATAACCACATCTTTATCCTTTCATCTGTTGATGAAAATTTAGAGTGCTTCCATGTCTTGGTTATTGTAAACAGTGCTGCTATGAACACAGGGTCCATGTATCTTTTCATATTAGAGCTTCATCTGGATTTATGCCCAGGAATGGGGCTGCTGGATCATACGGTAATTCTATGTTTAGCAATATGAATAGCTGAGAAGAGAAGCTAAAGGCAAAGGAGAAAAGGAAAGAAATACCCATAAGAATGCATAGTTCCAAAGAACAGCAAGGAGAGATAAGAAAGGCTTCCACAGTGATCAACACAAAAAAATAGAGGAAAACAAAAGAATGGGAAAGACTAGAGATCTCTTCAAGAAAATTAGAGACACCAAGGGAACATTTCATGCCAAGATGGGCTCGATAAAGGACAGAAATGGTATGCCTCTAACACGCTTCTAACAGAATGCTTCTAATAGAAGCAGAAGATATTAGGAGGTGACAAGAATACACAGAAAATCTATACAAAAAAGATCTTCATGGCCCAGATAACCACGATGGTGTGATCACTCACCTAGAGCCAAACATCCTAGAATATGAAGTCAAGTGGGACTTAGGAAGCATCACTATGAACAAAGCTAGTGGAGGTGATGGAATTCCAGTGGAGCTATTTCAAATCCTGAAAGATGATGCTGTGAAAGTGCTGCACTCAATATGCCAGCAAATTTGGAAAACTCAGCAGTGGCCACAGGACTGGAAAAGGTCAGTTTTCATTCCAATCCCAAAGAAGGGCAATGTCAAAGAATGCTCAAACTACTGCACAATTGTACTCATCTCACATGCTAGTAAAGTAATGCTCAAAATTCTCCAAGCCAGGCTTCAACAGTACATGAACCGTGAACCAGATGTTCAAGCTGGATTTAGAAAAGGCAGAGGAACCAGAGATCAAATTGCCAACATCCGTTGGATCATCAAAAAAGCAAGAGAGTTCCAGAAAAGACATCTACTTCTCTTTTATTGACTATGCCAAAGCCTTTGACTGTGTGGATCACAACAAACTGTGGCCAATTCTGAAAGAGATGGGAATACCAGAACACCTTATCTGCCTTCTGAGAAATCTATATGCAGGTCAAGAAGTAACAGTTAGAACTGGACATGGAACAACAGACTGGTTGCAAATTGGGAAAGAAGTATGTCAAGGCTGTATATTGTTACTCTGCCTATTTAACTTATATGCAAAGTACATCATGTGAAATGCCGGGCTGGATTAAGCACAAGCTGGAATCAAGACCGCCAGGAGAAATACCAATAACCTCAGATATGCAAATGACACCACCCTTATGGCAGAAAGTGAAGAAGAACTAAAGAGCCTCTTGATGAAAGTCAAAGAGGAGAGTGAAAAAGTTGGTTAAAAACTCAACATTCAAAAACTAAGATCATGGAATCCGGTCCCATCACTTTATGGCAAATAGATGGGGAAACAGGGCAAACAGTGGCAGACTTTATCTTCTTGGGCTCCAAAATCACTGCAGGTGGTGACTGCAGCCATGAAATTAAAGGACACTTGCTCCTTGGAAAAAAAGCTATGACCAACCTAGAGAGCACATTAAAAAGCAGAGACATTACTTTACCAACAAAGGTCTGTCTAGTCAAAGCTATGGTTTTCCCAGTGGTCATGTATGGATGTGAGAGTTGGACTATAAAGAAAGCTGAGCACCTAAGAATTGATGCTTTTGAACTGTGGTGTTGGAGAAGACTCTTGAGAGTCCATTGGACTGCAAGGAGATCCAACCAGTCCATCCTTAAGGAAATCAGCCCTGAATATTCATTGGAAGGAGTGATGCTGAAGCTGAAACTCTAATACTTTGGCCACCTGATGCGAAGAACTGACTCACTGGATAAACCCCTGATCCTGGGAAAGATCGAAGGCAGGAAGAGAAGAGGACGACAGAGGATGAGATGGTTGGATGGCATCACCTACTCAATGGACATGTATTTGAGCAAGCTCAGGGAGTTGGTGATCAACACAGAAGCCAGCATGCTACAGTCTGTGGGGTCACAAAGATTCGGACATGACTGAGCAACTGAACTGAACTGAATAATTAGCAATGTTGAACATCTTTTCACGTGCCTATGGGCCATTTCTTTGGAGAAATGTCTATTTAGGTCTTCTGCTCAATTTTCAACTGGGTGGGTTTTTTTTTTTTTTTTTTTGCTGAGTTGTATGAGCTATTTGTATATTCTGGAAATTAAGCCTTTGTCAGTTGCATTGTTTGCAAATATTTTCTCCCATTCTGTAGGCTGTTTTTCGTTTTGTGTATGGTTTCCCTTGCTGCACAAAAACTTTTAAGTTTGACTAGATCCCATTAGTTTGTTATTATTTCTGTTGCTTTGGGAGACTGACTTAAGAAACCACTGATGGAATTTACAGATACATGCAACTCTTACTATGAGGCACTAAGTAAATATCCGTAGGAAAACTAACGTTTATAACTGCTGAGCCGAATGACGGGACATTATACTCTTTGCTCTGCTTGTGCATGTTTTTAAATTTTCCATATGCAACAGACTACACTGACCCCAGTTCTTCACTATTCCCTATAATCATGTCTTTTGTAGTGTCACTTTGCAGTCTGTCCCATTATAGGCAGAATATATTTCCATACTCTTGACACTGGGCTCAACCCTGACACCTGCTTTTGCCACTGTAATGAGGGCAGTGGTGACAATGTGCCAAACCTTAAGCCATCTTCATGTTTCCACTTGTTTCCTGTGCTTCTGTCATCATCATGAAAATGCTGTGAGCTACTTACTGGTCCAAGCAAAAGATGAGAGTAGTGGAGCTCAGCTGAGCTCACCCACAAACTCTTGAGCAAGAAGTAGGCATCACTTGTTTTTCTGAAAATGTTTCTAAATCAACCTAAAGCAAATTTTAAAAAACCATCTAACAGCAAAGCATTCATGGCAGGTTATGAATCAGTAGCAAATTATGATTCTGCTTTCCCTGGCCATTTATAGTAGAAATATGTAAGAATGTATGAGAAATTGTACAAGATGGTTATTATCATGCTTAGTTCTCTACGACCATGACTTCAAAATACATATTACACTGAATCTTTGCCTTTAGAGGTTAAAATAATTCCATACTTTTTTTTTGTAAGGGGGTAATGAATGAAGGAACTACATCAGGAAAGAGAAACCACTTAGAAGCACTATAAAATAACCTCTGGAAGGCCAAGCCTGGTGAACTCAAAGAGATACCAGACTAGACATAATAATATGTCTCACAGACAAATTGATAGAAATTTTCTTTTATAATACTTGAAAACAGTTTTCATATGAAAATAGTATACCAATGCCAAGGTTGCATTTTTAAAACACCCACTCTTGTTAAATCCACAATGCTTGAAATTCTATTTATTTTAATCAGCTTTACTATCCAATTATTTTTTATTTAAAATTCAAACTGTAGTACCAAATAAAGTAGTGATTCATTTCTATTGTTTTATGCTGCTGCTAAGTCGCTTCAGTCGTGTCCGACTCTGTGTGACCCCATAGACGGCAGCCCACCAGGCTCCCCCGTCCCTGGGATTCTCCAAGCAAGAACACTGGAGTGGGTTGCCATTTCCTTCTCCAATGCGTGAAAGTGAAGTCGCTCAGTTGTGTCTGACTCTTGGTGACCCCATGGACCGCAGCCTACCAGGCTCCTCCGTCTATGGGATTTTCCAGGCAAGAGCACTGGAGTGGGTTGCCATTCCATCCTCCAGGGGATCTTCTGGACCCAGGGATTGAACCCACATCTTCTGCGGCTCCTGCACTGGCAGGCAGAATCTTTATCACTGAGCCACCAGGGAAGCCCAACAGTGGAGAGTCACAAATTAAAAAAAAATAAAGCTGGTACTTTACCTTATAGCAAACACAAAGATTAGCTCAAAATGGATCAAAAACCTAAATATAAAACTAAGTAAAGCTAAAATTATAAAACTTTTAAAAAGCATAGGCAATTTCACAAGTCTTCATGATCTTGAATTAAGAAGTATTTTTCAGATATGACAACAAAAGCACAGTGACAAAATTTTAAAAAAATAAGTAGTACTTCATCAAAATTAAAAGCTTTTATTCATCAGAAGACAGCATTAAGAAAGTGAAAAACAACCCAAAGAATTGCAGAAAATATCTGCAAATCATATTTCTGAAAAGATTTGTCACTAAAATAATGAATTCTTACAATTCAATAAAGACAAACAACCCACCTTCAAAATGGGCAAAAGAGCTAAACAGACATTTCTTCCAAGAAAATATACAAATGGTCAAGAAGCACACACAAAAAATGTTCATAATCATCTGTCATTGCTGCTGCTGCTTCTAAGTTGCTTCAGTCGTGTCCGACTCTGTGCGACCCCACAGACAGCAGCTCAAGAGGCTCAAGAGGTACCTGGGATTCTCCAGGCAAGAACACTGGAGTGGGTTGCCTTTTCCTTCTCCAATGCATGAAAGTGAAAAGTGAAAGTGAAGTCGCTCAGTCGTGTCCGACTCTTATCGACCCCATGGACTGCAGCCTACCAGGCTCCTCTGTCCATGGGATTTTCCAGGCAAGAGTACTGAAGTGGGGTGCCACTGCCTTCTCCACATCTGTCATTAGGGAAATGCAAATCAAAACCATAAGGAAATACCACTTTATACTCACTATGATGGTTATAATCAAAGACATGTGTTGGCAAGGATTTGAAGAAACTGGAATCTCATATACTGCTGTCAGAATTGTAAAATACTGCAGCCACTTTGGAAAACAGTTTGACAGTTCACCGAAAGGTTAAACATAAAATTACCACAGCGCTCAGTCATGTTCCCAGTCTTTGTGACCCTATGGACTATAGCCCACAAGGCTCCTCTGTCCATGACCCAGCAATTCTGCTTCTAGGTATACCCATGGAAATGAAGTTATTTTTATATAAAAACCTATACAGAAATATTCATAGCAACACTATCCATAACAGCAAAAGAATGTAAACAACCCAATGTCCATCCACCGATGAATGGATAAATAAAAGGTGCTATATCCATACAACGGAATACTGGAGGGACTTCCCTGTTGGCTCAGATGGTAAAGCGTCTGTCTACAATGCAGGAGACCTGGGTTCGATCCCTGGGTCGGGAAGATCCCCTGGAGAAGTAAATGGCAATCCACTCCAGTGCTATTGCCTGGAAAATCCCATGGACAGAGGAGCCTGGTAGGCTACAGTCCATGGGGTCGCAAAGAGTCGGACACAACTATATATCCATACAACGGAATATTATTTGCTAATAAAAAGGAATAAGGTAGTTATACATGGATGAACTTTGAAAGTATTATGCTAGGTCTCACAAGAGACCGCATATTCTAAGATTCTAGTCATATAAAATGTCCAAAGTAGGCAAATCTATAGAGACAGAAAATAGGTTAGTGGTTGCCCACAGTTGGGAGGGAGTGCTGTCACTTCAGTTGTGCCCGACTCTTTGCAACCCCATGGACTGTAGTTTGCCGGGCTCTTCTGTCCATGGGATTCTCCAGGCAAGAATACTGTAGTGGATTGCAATGCCCTCCTCCAGGGGATCTTCCTGACCCAGGGATCGAACTTGCATCTCTTATATAAGTCTCCTGCATTGGCAAGTGGATTCTTCACCACTAGCGCCACCTGGGAAACCCTGGGAGAGGCCGGGTAGAGGAAAATGAGGACCGATTGCTAAAGGGTACAGAATTTCTTCTGGGGATCATGAGAATGTTTTAAAATTGACTGTGGTGATGGTTGCACAAATCTGTGCATATACTAATAACTATTGAATTGTGCTCTTTAAATGGAGTGAATTTTATGGTATATGAATCATATCTCAAGCTGTTGTACAGTAGAATCTACCTGGTAGATACAGATGCTGACTAAAATTTCTTTCAACTTGCTTGTTGTTTCGAAATTTTTCATGAAATGTTAAAGGAGGGAAAAAAAAATCACAGCATAAAAATGTTTCACTTTTACCAGTAATACATAAAAACAATGATCTATCTACAATCATTGTATTCATCTAAGAGTCTCCCAAATTAGAGACTGTTCACTGAAAACTTGTCCAAAGCAGATTTTAGAATTCTGTAGTCCCTGGCTTACATTCACAATAACACTCAGAGGCTAAGAATTAGTTCTCCAAATTACAGACAAGGTGAGGGTGACTTAACTTTACATAAACCTCCATGCGTTTTGAGAATGAAAAAGGTTCTGTTCTCCAGTTGATGAACAAAAGAAATAGGGAATTTCACATGTGCAGGCAGTTTTAAAAGTTTGGAAAATGTCCTCTGTAAATGTTATGGCAGACTAGAACAGATTATTTTACCTTTTGGTCAGTTTCAACACTGCTGGTTCTCAAAGTTTAGAGTTAATTTTGGCACTCAATTTTTAACTTCAGAATAACTCTTAGAATAGGTACTAATTTAGAAAACAAAACTTTTAATGTATACACATTAGGCTTGAATTTTAGCCAAATTTTAAATACAGTCACTAGAGAAATCAAAATTCAAATTCAGGATGATGTACTCCGTCACTGAAGTGCCTATATGGCCCAGTTTGCCCAGAACTGTCTTAATTTACACCTGTTATTCCAACGGCCGACCCAAGGCAACATATATCGCATGCCTTTCATTTTTAATATATTATTATGAATAATTGCATTAAGGTAAGATAGTATGGATTTATTATACTTCCACCTTCTGCCATGGCTTTGCCTGGTACTCTGTTGAAGTGCAGGTGCAGTGAAGAGTTCTCATTTTAACTTCTGGTTCATTCTAAAAGCCAACCACTGAGAACCAATCTCTCTTTCCTGACATGTTCCTGATAAAACGAAGTACAAAGTACATTTAGAACTTGGACACTGACAATTACTGGTAGCTAACTATCCAGCCATGCGTGCTGATAGAAGGAATGTCTGAAGCTGCTGTTCTGGCCAGCCACTTGGTGTACCTGCCAGGAGTACCACTGCCATTCCTCAGGTTGCAAAATGCACATGACCTCCAGGCCTCTATCAGCCGAGTCAGTGGGATATACAGCTGTTTGTGAAATACGTGTGGGAACGAGACTGTGTGTTCCTGTGCAAATGTACAGAGAGAGCAATCTGAACTTACACTATAGTAGTTTTGCCATTTATTTAATTGGATATACACAACACAACAAATTTTTTTTTGGATAATATTTTACAACAATTATTAGAAAGTTAAACGATTTTAGCACCTCCTTTTCTGTTCAAGTGCCCCAGTTTACACAAAAAGTATATGGTCACACTACTATAAACAAACACCTTATTCCCTATAAAGTTGTAGTGGACCATATTAGCGAGTCTATAAATCTAAATCTAACTACATAAAGTATCTCCTAGGTCCTCAAAACCATTAACCTGAAGGGATGGCAGGCAAGGGTCAGCCAACAAGAAAACCAACTAATACCACACTATTTCTATAGTAAAATTATTTTTTTAACCAATGTGATTCTTGAACAAATACAAAAAAAAAAAAAACTATTCCACAACAAGTAAGAATAGTCCACACCTAGAACTATATATGCGATCACAAAAGATTCTGAGTTCTATTAGTTCTTTGTTGGTTCACAAAGTGCTTCAAAATCACGTATTAACCCTGAGGACTTCCTTCACTTTGAGCATTTAAACAGAGTTTAGGTTAGAAGGAGGCATGAAAATAGTTTAAGCACCGTGCTGTGCTAGGTCACTTCAGCTGTGTCTGACTCTTTACAACCCTATGGACTGCAGCCTGCCAGGCTCCTCTGTCCATGGGGATTCACCAGGCAAGAACACTGGAGTGGATTACCAAGCCCTACTTCAGGGGATCTTCCCCACCCAGGGATAGAACCTTTGTCTCTTAAATCTCCTGCATTGGCAGGTGGGTTCTTTACCACTATCGCCACCTGGGAAGCCCTTAAGTACCCGTAACAAAGGAGAATTTCATCATTTTGGATATCAAATAATTATTCATTCCTTTCTCCAAACAGCACTGATTAATATATAATTCATTAAAGAGACTTAAAAAGTATCAAATACATTAGAATAAGTACAGGAAAAATCTGTATTTTAAAAAAATTCTTAAAAGACAATTATTATCTGTAATTGACAAGTTGGCCCATGCTAAATTAAAGACAAAGTCATCTGAATTCCTGGAGGAATTTCAAAACCTTTCAAGTCTAAGAACAGAGAAACAATTAAAAAAAAAAACAACCCACCATTCTTTTTGTCTGTAACAGCTTTTCTAGTCTAGGTGAATACCTTAACAGATGAGACGAAATCTGAAAAGGAAAAAAAAAAAATCCACTTTGACCTTTGAAAAAAATGTACTATAGGGTGGGAAAGATCCCCTGGAGAAGAAATTGCAACTCCAGTATTCTCACCAGGAAAATCCCAAGGACAGAAGAGCCTGGTGGACTACAGTCCATAGGGTCGAAAAGTGTCAGTAGGACACAATTTAATGACTAAGCACAGCACAATAGGGTTACCTTTATAAAGGATAGTTGTTCAATTTTCAAAGTATCCCACATTTGCAAATTTTAAAATGCAAATTTAAATTTTCAACATTAGATATCACTAAAGATCCTATATAACATGCAGTTAACAATATTTATTTTTTTAAAAGCCTTTAATCCAAGTACAATATACCCTAGTCAACATCTCAGTGAAAGTAGTAGGGCAGATCCTACCTCTATTCCAACCAAATGAGTTTAAGGCTTAGGACTTCCCTGGTGGCACAGTGGATTAGAATCTACCTGCCAAT
Organism: Bos indicus x Bos taurus; assembly: GCF_003369695.1. Lineage (NCBI taxonomy): Eukaryota > Metazoa > Chordata > Mammalia > Artiodactyla > Bovidae > Bos > Bos indicus x Bos taurus. Next base: position 111,239,079 of record NC_040076.1, read on the forward strand.
GCATGGGTTTGAGCCCTCGTCCCGGAAGATCCCATAGGCAGCGAGCATCTAAGCCCATGCACCACAACTTCTGAGCCCATGTGCCACAACTAGTGAAGCCCAAGCACCTGGAGACTGTGCTTCGCAACAGGAGAAGCCACAATGAGAAGTCCATGCAGTGCAAGTTTGAGTGGCTGGACCCCTCTCACAAGGAGAGAAAGCCAGTACAAAAGCAATGAAGACTCTGAACAGCCAAAATAAAGTGTCTAAGGCTTAGATGGGACCAAAAGTGGAAAATCTGACAAGCAGCTCAAACAGCATTACTCTCACAATCTTGCCTTAATAATAGTGAAAAAAGTCATTAATATTTGCTATATTCATATTTATCACTGAATGGTTGTAAAAAGTTTTTAAAGAAGAGCTGACTGCCTATGCTCTTGTTCATATAAGATCTTAACTAAATAATATTATGTCAGGTCTTTAAGGAAAAGAATACTCTCTGCCTTGGATGCTTAACCTAACCAGCCCTGAAGAAAAAAGAAAAGCCAGATTCTAATTCCAGCTGTTTTTTCAGCTTAGGAAGCTAGAAAACATGAAGATACTTTCCAGCTCTAAAATGATACTCTGTGGATAAAACTAATGAAAACAGTCCAAATACTTTTACAGAATTTAGGTAGGTCTCTCCCTAATGTCTATCAGGCAGAAATGTTATTTTAGAAAAAACCCTGAAAAACACTGAAATGTACAATAGGAATCAAAATCAGCTCTTTCCCCATTCTCATTTATCAACTAGGACTTACAGCTATCAGAGGCACAACAGATGTACAAAGTTAGCCTGGGTCCAGTACTTGTATTTTATGCCAGAAAGAAAGCTGCTTCAGTGGTAAGCTATAGAAAATAGATGCCTACTTAGATTTCTGGGTGGACCATCAGAATATCATATTTAACCCACTTTACTATGCATATTCCCCCATATTTAAACATCTCTTTACCTGACATGTTCCTTATGATCAATGACATATCACTGTTTACAACACCATTTACAGAGATTTTTTCCCCCTCTTTAGGAGCGTATGAAATAATAATAGATTTGATGAAATGTTATTTTCCTGGATTGCTCCTCCTGAAAATGCTTTCAATTCGATTGACATCTAATTGTTAGCAAAGTTAAAAACAAAAAACCATGGTTAGCTTTCATGTGCTTTCAATGCCTGAGGTCCAGGTTGGATCCCTGATCTGGGAACTAACATCCCAGCCACGCAGCATGGCCAAAAAACAGAAAAGACACATGTTTGATTATACTACAAAACAACCTTGAAATAAAGGTAATCAGCGATTCACCGGAGTTTCAAATATATGAAACTGGTAAGATTCCCTGTAAAATTCCAGTTGAACGAAACAAAAACATACCAGCTAGAAAAAATAGTGTATGTTCTTCACACCTGAATCAAGTAATTTGGAAACTGAATCTTTAACTTTCTGCTGTCACTTAATTTTGGAAAATACTGTTTTCAAATCAACACATATTTTTCAAAGTCTGCAAATTAGGTTTGAATCCTAATAGTCATTTCCTTTTCCAGCACAAAGATGACTCTTTTCAACGATTTTACGACTCAAAATTAAAGAGAAGAAAAATGCTTTGTAAGTTAACTTGTGTACACGAAAGAGCTGTACGTTAAGATTTAGAGTAGCTTCTTTTAAAACCTTCAGAAAGAGTTCCAACTAGTCTGAGCATCAGTTTCCCCGGTTTAGCAGTTTATTAGATAGCTTATAATCTTTACTCATTTTTTCAACAAATAACTTTTTTGAATATTTACTAGAGACTAAGCATTTATTCACGGAGAGGGCTCAGATGTGACGAGGCACCATCTTTATAAGAGAATGCTGCCTGAAAAGGCACTATCTGACGTCTAAAATTCCACACACCTTGAATGAAACATAGCCAGGCCCTAAACAGCGTATATAAGAGGCACACCTGGCTTAAGTCTAAATCCCGATTCAAAACCGCGCAGTTTCCCGCGGACAACATGGGCTGTGCGGGTCTGAAAGAACTCCGGGCCAACGAAAATTTTAACACAGAAGTGAAAGCGAAGGTGCTCAGTTCGGAAGCGAGACAAAAAGAGGGTCTAAAGAAAAAGTGAGTCGGAGGTGACGAGAAACGCAGCGGCGGCCCAAACTGCTCTCTCCACTCCGCACCTCGAGTTAACTTCCCCAGCACCCGGGACTCGGGACTTCCCCGACCCCAGGGCGCGGTGGCGGCGGCCGGCGTACGTGAGGGGGCTCCCAAGGCCCGGCGCCGGTCCCACCGCCAACCAATGTGCAAAATAAGGAGTGGGCGGGGCTGGACACAGGCTCCTTTCCTTGGGGAAGACTTGGGGGGGGGGGGGCAGGGGACGGCGTGAGCGACCCTCCCGCCACCGGATCCGACAGGGGGGGAGGGGGGCCGCTGACCGGCGAGGTGCGGGGAGGGGGTGGACGGTCACACGGCCTCACCCAGGGCCGGCCTCGCCGCGCCGGACCCCAAGGCTGACGTGGGGGAATTGGACTAGCCTCACCGAAGGCAGGCGGGAAACCGGGTGGCGGGAAGACGGAGGCCGGCCCAGCTCGAACGCCGCACGCGAGGCCCTGACCCTACCCCGCCTTCGGTGGGCCCGGAGAGCTCCACAAAAGGCTCCCCGGCTCCCGAAGGGACGGGGTGAGGGCTGAGGAAGCCCCCCTCACTCACACTCACACACACACACACACACACACACACACACACACACTCACACACACACACACACACACCCGCTCGCCTCCCTACCCCCACCCTCGGGCCGCCCTCCGCGGGCTCGGCGCCCCACAGCAACGCCGGGGAGGCGGGGGCCAGCGGCTCGGCCGCGGAAAGCTGACGCCCTCCCCGACGCCCGGAGGTCGGCGGGCGCGGGAACCCCGACACGCAGACAAAAATCAACAAAGCACCTGCCGCTCCCGAGGAGAAAACAAGCCACAGGCCCCGACCGCCCGCTCTCCGACACGCCGCTGCCCGGGCCGCAGGGTTGCGCTGGCGGGCTAGGGGGAGGAAGCAAGGAAGGGCCCCACGCGGTGACTCCCCGGCCCCGGAGCCTTGCCTCTGTCCGGAAGCGGTGAGGCAGGGGGCCCCCACGCCAGAGACTGACCTTGGAGTCTCCGTTGCACAGAGCCATCGGGGCTGGGGCCGCGGCGGCGGCGACCAGAGATAAGACGGGGCGGGAAAGGGCCGCGAGGGTCGACGCCACGGACCACGACTAAGAAGAAGGCCTGGTCGAGGAACGGGCGAGCAAGAGGCGCGGAGAGCAGCTAGCTGCCTGCGAAGCGCCGAGTAGAGCAGCAGCCGCGGAGCGCGGGCCCCAGCGCCGCGGGAGAGCAGACCAGCAGCGCGCACGCTGCCCCCGCCTCCTGCTTCCGCCCCGGCCGGCCACTGGGAGGAGCCAGAGCCCGTGTGGCTAGGCTGCCGAGCGGCGGACACCCGCAGCTGCCGCGGCAGCCACCGAATAAGCCCGCCTCTGGAGGAGGGGACTTCGGCGTCCGGCCCCGCCTCCAGATCAGTCCCCACCGCCGAGGCCCGCCTCCAGGAAAAGAAACCCACGGATCTCCAGCCTGCCCGCCCAAAGGGAGGCGGGGCCTGCGGCTCATAGCCCCGCCCACACCCCGCTCTGGCCCGCCCTTGGAAGGAGGAGCCGGCGGCAACTAGCTTAGCTGCCCCTGTCCCGCCTCCGCACCCCGCAGCCGGCTTGGCTTCGAGGGCGTGTGGCGCTTTACCCCACCCCCAGCCGCTAAAGCCGGCCTTGGATGGAAACCCAAGCCGCAGTCCGCTTGCTGTTTGCCTGCCGGCCTGCAGCCTTGGACGGCTGTGAGAAACTTGTGGCCCTGAGAAGGAGGCCTCCAGAGAAGCTGGGTCTCTGGGGAACGCTTACCGGGTGGTGCGGCCTCATCTCAGGTTGCGGCCCATGGAGGAAGCCAAAGCTGCTTTGAAGAGTTTCGTGGTGACAGCCGTGGGCTTAAAAGTGATATTTGATCACTTAGGTCCCTCAGAAGTTCTACATCGGGTGCAGAATTTTCAAAAGGAAGGGGTTTGGGAGCGGCAGTCTGATGGAAAACTGAACCCGAGGACAGGAGCTCTGTTTGCACAGCAGTGTTTTTATTTTTATTTGGATATTTTGTGGGGAAGAGGGAGCAGTCTTTCCAGCTACTCCATGGCATCCATCAATGCAAGGTATTATAGTTCCTTGAATTTGGTCACCTAGGGGTCTAAATCAGGATTGGTGAATAAATAATAACACTTGCAACAGCTTTAGTTTACAAAGCCCTTTAACAAATATTTAGTCATTTATAATACAGGCAACATTTGCTGAGCTCATGCTATGTGTCAAACTCTAGTCCAGGTATTAAAGGGCTAGAGTAAGACAGCCCAAACTTCCAAAATCTCGTTTTATTCTAACTAATCCCATGGAAGTAGTACAGTAAGATTGATGTTCTTATACACTTTTACTAATAAGGAAATTGAGGCTCATTGAGATTATGTGCTACTCCCTCAAGAGGCTCCTGATCTGGGAAAGAATAGACCAGTTGTTAGTAAAACATTTACATGAACAAAAGGCCCAAGACCTTCCTAGACCTCAGACTCAAAGAAAGTATTTTATTTACCTTTTTTTGAGGAGAAAAATGGATACTTGAACTGTCTAAAGCCATGGAGATTGTGTTCTGTTGATAGGTCTGAGTAAACAAACCAGGGAACAGTGTCATAACCAATAGGAGCAGTGCATCAACATCCACCTGGAGTGGAATGGAATGTGATGTGCTGGCATTAAGGATTGGTTAAACCTCACTGGTATTAGATAATGCCTAGTTTAAATATATTCTAGTGGTCACTTGTGCTTATGACTAAGAACATCAGCATGTACTAAAATCCTTATAGCTTAAGTCTTCTGCAACTTTTTACTGTTCACCCCTTCCTCCTTCTTGAAAATGCATTTCCTTACAAGGCACCACAGAGATGTCTTTTCACCTCCATGATTGTTCTCCATCACCTTTTCTTGTCGCTCTTCCTGTATCTTTCCTACAGAAGGAAACTTAAGTATTGGTTTTTTTCAGTATTTCCATTCCTAGCCCTCTTCTCATCTTACTGCTCACCTGTTTTCCCTAGGACACTTATTTAAAAACACAGACTTGCTTAAAAACACTTTGATAGACTCTATCATGACAGCTCTCTCTTCTGAGCCCCAGGTCCCTATTACAGTGTATACCCGCAGTTAGATGTTCAATGTCATAGTGGGTCCTAAACTCAAGTCCAAAACACTGCTTTGTTCAAGACTATTCTTGCTAGTTTTCTGTTCATTTGTTCTATCAAGTATTGAAAGAAGGACACTAACATTTCCAAACATAACTGTGATTTTATCAGATTCTTATAGTTCTATCAGTTTTTGCTTTGTGTACTTTGAAGTTCTGTTTTTAGGGTCATAAATGTTTGCATGCGTGCTAAGTTACTTCAGTCATGTCTGACTCTTTGTGACCCCATGGACTGTAGACCACCAGTCTCTTCTGTCAGTGGGATTTTCCAGGCAAGAATACTAGAGTGGGTAGCCGTTCCTGTCTCCAGGGGATCTTCCAGATCCAGGGATCGAACCCCAGCCTCCTGCATAGCATGCAGATTTTTAACCATCTGAGCCACGAAAGCCCCATAAATGTTTAGGGTCGTTATTGATCCCTTTATAGTTATAGGATGATATTTTTTAGATCCCTAGTAATATTCTTCATGCTGACATTTACTTTGTCCAGTATTAAAATATTGAACTTTGCTTTCTTGATTGGTTCTTGGCATGATATATTTTTTGCAACTGTTTATACTGTTCATGTCTTTATGCTTAAAAAGTGTTTCTTGTAGACAGCATATAATTGGGTCTTGCTTTAATTCGAGTGTTTGTATCATTTACAGTTAAATGTTTATTGATATGGTTAACTTTATTTCTTTAATCTGGAGGTTTTCAAGGCAGTAAGCTGGGGCAATTAAGGGCTCATTTCTTTTGTGTCCTGTCTCTCAGAGATCACTGTCCTTTGTTGCTCAATACCCAGTATCCTGAAACCATTGTTGCATACATTTTGTTGTTCCCAGAAGGGCACATCCAGTTCCTTACTCCATTTTTGGCCGAAATGAAAGTCTTTTAATGATTAATTGAGGTATCTCAAACCTATAATGTCTTCCTTCTGTTACTGGTCCTATCATACTGTTACGTGATTATTAAGGTTAAGGGTGAAGATTGCCCTGAATTCAGAACAACTTAGGTAACATAGATTAGAGATGCTGATTCTTACAAATGTAATTGTGTTGTTTTTGGGGCCAACACATTTTTTGTATTTGAGTTTTCTTAATTTTATTTTTAATTGGAGGCTAATTGCTTTACAATGCTGTTTGTTTCCTGCTATACAAGAACGTGAGTCAGCCATAAGTATACATATATACCCACCCTCCTGAGCCTCCCTCCTGCTGGAACGAACACATTTTAAAAGAAACATTTCAGAAAATCCACAGAGAGAAAATTTATATGACTTTTCAGATCTGGTGAGTATCATAAAATATTTATTTCAGGTATAATCCATGGTCATCTCACTTCATCTTTCAAATATTTAATATTTTTAAACCTATTAATAAAAAAATTAACTTAAGTTTATGAAGAATATTAGGTGTAAGCTTAAAATGTGGAAGGAAGTACATAGGTTTTCAAAACCCTTTTAGGATGGTTGTTGTTGAGTCACTAAATCACGTCTGACTCTTTGCAACCCCATGAACTATAGCATGGAATTTGATCAAATTTATGTCCATTGAGTTAGTAATACCATCGAAGCATCTCACCCTCTGCACCACCCTACCTTCTCCTTCTGCCTTCAGTCTTTCCCAGCATCAAGGTCTTTTCCAGTGAGTCAGCTCTTCAAATCAGATGGCCAAAGCATTGGAGCTTCAACTTCAGCATCAGTCCTTCCAATGAATATTCAGGGTTGATTTCCTTTAAGATAGACTAGTTTGATCTCCTTGCAGTCCAAGGGACTCTCAAGAGTCATCTCCATAGTTAGAAAGCACTCAGCCTTCTTTGGCACTCAGCCTTCTTTGTGTCCAGCTCTCACATCCTTATGACTACTGGAAAAACTATAGCTTTGACTAGACGGATCTTTGTTGGCAAAGTCATCTCTGCTTTTTAATACGCAATCCAGGTCTGTCACAGCTTTCCCTCCAAGGAGCAAGCGTCCCTTAATTTCACAGCTGCAGTCACCGTCTGCAGCGATTCTGGAGCCCAAGAAAATAAAATCTGTCACTACTTCCACTTTTCCCCCTCTATCTGCTGTGAAGTTATGGGACTGGATGCCATGATCTTATTCTTCCCAATGCTGAGTTTCAAGCCAGCTTCTCCACTCTCCACTTTCACCCTCATCAAGAGGCTTTTTACTTCCTCTTCACTTTCTGCCATTAGAGTGGTATCATATGCATATCTGAGATTGTTGATATTTCTCCCAGCTATCTTGATTGCAGCTTGTGACTCATCCAGCCCAGCATTTCACATGATGTACTTCTCCATATAAGTCAAATAAGCAGGGTGACAGTATACAGCCTCGTGGTAGTCCTTTCCCAATTTGGAACCAGTCAGTTGTTCCATGTCCAGTTCTAACCATTGCTGCTTGACCTGCACACAGGTTTCTCAAGAGGCAGGTAAGGTGATCTGGTATTCCCATCTCTTTAAGAATTTTCCACAACTTGTTGTGATTGACACAGTCAAAGGTTTTAGTGTAGTCAGTGAAGCAGAAGTAGATGTTTTTCTGGAATTCCTTTGCTTTCTCTGTAATCCAAATAATGTTGGCAGTTTGTGAGTTTAAAAAAAAAATTCTGGAAACAGCTGTTCTAAATCTGGTCATAAATCCTTTGTCCAAAATCTTAATAGCTCCCCATTGCTCTTGGGATAAACTCCAGACTTCTAGCATTTCTTGCTTGGTACTTGGAGACTTGGCCAGTTCCTATTCACTTTATAGCCTGCTCTGATCGCTGCCCCTCTCACTCTACTCTCTAGCCATATTAAACTGCCTTCATTCCTTAAATGTGACACATTCTCTTGACTTGGGCCTTTTGCACATAAATATCTCTTGTCTAGAATATTTCTGTCCCCTCCCCACAACTCTGAAGTTTTGAGTTAGATATCTCGTCCTCTGTTTTGCTCCGGTAACCCTTTGTCCTTCATTATTACTCACCACCCTCTACAATGTTTACCATTCACTTGTTTCTGTCCACAGAAAAGCCCTAGAAACAATATCAACCCAGCAGCAACAAGCAAACCTAACACCCAGACTGGTTTCTAAATAGCAGTCTCCAGCAAGAGGAATCAGGACTTCTTGGAGAAATAGCTAATTTCAGGATGGAAGCAGGGATAAAGTGACAAGGAATATCTTTTTGTGCAAGAAAGTTAGGAAGTGCTCAGAGAATGATAGGAACATTTCAGAGGGATACAGAATTCACTTAGAAAGAATTTTACTGGCCAAATCTGGAGCAGTATACTGAAATAGTAATGATAAACAGAGTATATTCTCTGAATAAATTAAGAATCCATCAATCTGTAATGATATAGATAAATGAATGAGTAAATGGAAAAAAAATACTTTCTTAAATATAATGTCAACTAGTAAAATTCAAAGGATTGAGTTAGAAAATCATTATTTGTACACTCTACTATATATAAAATAGTCAACATGAACCGACTGTACAGGGAATTCTACACAATATTCTGTAATAACCTATATAGGAAAAGAATCTGAAATATGTGGATATATGTATAACTGAATCACTTTGCTATCCACCTGAAACTAACACAACATTGTAAATCAAGTATCCACCAACGTAAAATAAAAATTAAATTTAGAAAAAATCATCATTTGGCAAACATCATAGAAATAATAGATTCAGACAAGCAACATCACTGGATGGTAAAATTCATGGATGAAAATGCAGGATTAAGAACAGGTTTTATTTACATTGTCTCAATAATTATACAAGGAAAATAGTAACTTTACAGTGGAGAAACTTGAGGAACTTCCTTTCTCGAGTGATAGAAGTTAGCATCAACAGTAGTGGAAAAATCAATGTGTATCATGTGATGGCTGCAGTAAGCCAACCATAGTATTACTTCAGTAGTGTTTGCCTAAAATGTGTTACCTAAGGGTGAGTAAACATCAGGCAAAACCAAATGGAGGCACATTTCAAAAACTAACAGGTCTATCATTGGTCCATTACCTTTGCTTTGCAACAAATACCCTAAAATCTAATGGTTTAAAATAACATTGTCTGGGGGTGGGACCAAGAAAAAATGGAGGGTCTTCCACAACGCAGGAAAGGGGCCAGAAATGAACCCAGGTTGCAGAGTGTAAACTACAGCTTGTTGTGGGCAGCCCTGCTTCTTGCATGGAATTGGAGCTGTATGGACCTGACGACAAGTTCTACTGCAAGCTGGATCAGGATGATGCGTTGCTGGGCTCCTACCCCGTAGACGACAGCTGTCGCATCCATGTCATTGACCACAGCGGTGCCCGCCTTGGGGAGTATGAGGACATATCCAAGGTGGAGAAATACGAGATCTCACAAGAAGCCTATGAAGAGAGGCAAGACACAATCCGCTCCTTCCTGAAGCGCAACAAGCTAGGTCGATTCAGTGAAGAAGAGCGGGCCCAGCAAGAGGCCGAGAACTCCCAGCACCTTATCGAGGAGGCGGCCCAGGCCAGCACCATCCCTGTGGGCAGCCACTGTGAGGTGTGGACACCTGGGCAGCCCCCTCGCAGGGGCACTGTCATGTATGTAGGACTGACAGATTTCAAACCTGGCTACTGGATTGGCGTCCACTATGATGAACCACTAGGGAAAAACGATGGCAACGTGAATAGAAAACACTACTTTGAATGCCAGGCCAAGTAGGCGCCTTCGTCAAGCCATCAGTCATGACAGTGGGGGACTTCCCTGAAGAGGACTACGGTTTGGATGAGATGTAATGGCCAAGGAAGGGCAGCCCCCTGCTCCAGCTAACTCGCCTACTCACTGCCCTTCCCTGTGTGTGCCCATGGCCCTCTCCCCATGAGCCTGTTTTTATTTTATTGACTACCCTCACCATTGACTTTTGAGACACATGTATTAAATTTGCCGAAAACCTGAAAAAAATAACATTGTCTGTTGCTGTTGTTCAGTTGCTCAGTCCTATCCAACTCTTTGCACCCCCATGGACTGCAGCATGGTTTAAAATAACATTTACTTTATTACGGTTTGGGCAGGGTAAGTGGCTCGAACGGTAAAGAATCTGCCTGCCATGCAGGGGAAATGGGTTAGATCCCTGGGTTGGGAAGGTCCCCTGGAGAAGGGAATGGCAGCCCACTCCAGTATTCTTGCCTGGAGAATCCCATGGACAGAGGAGCCTGGCTGGCTCCTTTGGGGAGCTGCAGTCTTTGGGGTCGCAAAGAATCGGACACAACTGAGGGACTAACACTTTCACTTTTCACATTCAGCAGGAGCAGCTCTTGTCTGCCCTAATATGTCCGCAGCTCCACTGGACCTCAGCTGCTGCTGCTGCTGCTAAGTCACTTCAGTCATGTCCGATTCTGTGCGACCACATAGACGGCACCCCACCAGGCTCCCCCATCCCTGGGATTCTCCAGGCAAGAAGGTGGTCAAAGGCCGGGAGCTAGAACCATGTGAAGGCTTTCACACATCTCTAACACCTAAACTGAGAGACTCAAATAACTGAGAGCCAGGACAGTTACAGCCCATCTGGCATCTCTCTCTCTCTCTCTCTGTGATCTCCCCATTACCACAGTTCATGGTACCTGGATTTCCTATGAGTCAGCTCAGGATTTCCAGGGAGTATGAGTGTGTGTGAAAGAGACACACACAGAGACAGAAAGAACTGGTGAGAGCCAAGTAGAAGCTGTGTGACCTTTTCTGTCTAGCCTTGAAAGTTACAGTTTATTTCTCTGCACTGTATTCATAGAATAAGTCGAAAGGCTCTTCCAGGTTCTGGAAGAACATGAGAACTGCAAATGTGGTACAATGCTTGGAAAATATAATCAGCTAGTGATCTTAGAAAATGAAGGTCAGTCTGAGGAACTGTTCTAGGTTGAAGGAAAATAAAGAGACATGACAGTTGAGTGAAATATACACAGCTAGATCGAAATCTTTTGCTATAGGGTATTACTGGGTCAGTTGGCAAACCTTGAATACTCGAAGTGAATGGTTTACGGGAGCTCTTTGTACTGTTATTGCAACTTTGCTATAAGTTTAAAATAATAAATGAAAAAATAAAATACTCCTTAAAATTTATTGTTTAAAAATCTTACAATTAATCTTTTCATGAAGCAACAGATGACGGTGTAATGAAATAACCACCCACATTTGATACAGGCATATTTTTGAATGTCACGTTTTATTAAAGCAAATCTTTAAATGCTATTATCATAACTATATTTTTATTAATTACCCCTGCCGTGCTCTTTGTCTCAACCATTCTCTCAAATTTTCGTCCCTTTCTCTTAGAGTTGAACTGACAGTCTCCTGGTGAGAAATGATTCAGCCAAATCCTGTCTCTTCTTCATCTCTAGGAAAAGGAGGAATACAACTTTTGCCTTTGAAAAGTTTTTAAAACTGCTAATGAAGAAAACCTGTAACAACAGTAGTATCAACTTAGAAAAAATGCACAACATAAGAGTTGCGAGTTAAGTTTTATTTGAAGCAAAATGAGGACTTCAGCGCCAGAAGACAGCACCTCAGGCAGCTCTAAGAAACTGTCCCAAAGAGACGGGGGGAAGGTCAGTGTATATGTGATTTTGGTGAACAGGGAATACATGTCATCAAGCATATATTTTTTCAGATGGTTTCTGCTAGTGTTGTGAAGCTTTTAGTCATGAGGAAAAGTCATCACCTTGAAGGATGTTAGTGCCTTTGTATATATGAGATGATGAAAGAATTGGACTCATAAAATTGGCTCGTGAAAATATCTATCTGAAGACCTGTGCTGCCAGTTTTCGCCACCGCCCCTTCCCAGCAGCATGTGACTTAAATATTACAGAGGTAGATGGCAAGTGCCGATTTGTGGTTGACAGCAGTAGTAGTAAATCTTACATAGCACTTTATATGCCAAAGCACTGTTCTAAATTTCTTGTATATATCAACTCATTTAATCCTCATAACAGTCCTAGGAGATGGATACTATTATCATCAGCTTGTTGCCCTTTTATGACTGAGAAAACAGAGACAGACTAAGGTTATACAGCCAGTAAACCACAGAACTGAGATTCAAACCAGGTCAGCTAGCTGTAATCTTTTATTGTTTATTAAACATTCAAAATAGACACTGCCAGACAATCTTCAAAACCCACATATCACTTGGTACTTTTTAAACAGAGCAATGGCCCTGTTACCACTGTTTCTTTCAGCTGTTTGCAGTGCCATGATTTTGGTGGATTTTTTAAAAATTGGTTATCCTCAACAAAATTCACGGCACAAATTCACTGAGTGCTTATATATTTGTGTGCATGCATAGTGCCTCAGTTGCTCAGTAGTGTCCAACTCTTTGCGACTAGCCCACCAGGTGCCTTTGTCCATGAGATTATCTTGGCAGGAATACTAGAGTAAGTTGCCATTTCCTCCTCCAGGGGATCTTCCCCACTCAGGGATGGAACCCATGTCTCCTGTATTGGCAGGCAGATCCTTTACCACTGAACCACCTGTTAAGCCTTTGTTTATGTATTTATTTGTGGTTTTAAAGGGCTTCCCAGGTAGCTCAACTGGTAAAGAATCCTTGGCTGGTAAAGAATGTTTAGCTGGTAAAGAATCTGCCTGCAATGCAGGAGACCTGTGTTCTATTCTTCAGTCGGGAATTTCTCCTGGAAAAGGGATAGGCTACCCACTCTAGTATTCTTGGGCTTCCCTGGTGGCTCAGATGATAAAGGATCAGTCTGCCATGCAGGAGACCTGGCTTCAGTCCCTGGATTGGGAAGATCCCTTGGAGGAGGGCATGGCAACCCACTCCAGAATTCTTGCCTGGAGAATCCCCATGGACAGAGGAGCCTGGCAGGCTACAGTCTGTGGGGTCACAGAGAGTTGGACACAACTGAGTGACTAACCACAGCAGAGTGGTTTTAAAAAAATATAAAACATAAAATTTACCTTCTTAACCATCTTTAAATGTACAGTTCAGTAGTGCTAAGTATATTCACATTGTTGTGCAACAGAGAGACCTCCATAACCTTTTCATTCTGCAAAAACCAACATCCCATTTCTTCCTCCTCTCAGCCTCTGATAACCACCATTGCATTTTTTGTTTTTATGAATGTGACTACTTTAAATACCTCATATAAGTGAAATCATACAGTATTTGTCTTTTTGTGACCAGCTTATTTCACTTAGCATAATGTCCTCAAGTTTCAACCGTGTTATAGCATTTGACAGAATTTCCTTCCTTTTTAAGACTGAATAAAATTCTATTTTATATGAAAAATATATATGTATTATTGTTTATCCATATAACTGTCCATGGGCATTTGGGTTGCTTCCACATCTTGGCTATTGTGAATAACACTGCTGTTGGAGTGTTCATATATTAAAAACTGAAAATATAAGAATGAAACATGGTAACTCAGAAAATAGCTCACAAGAAGGGTGAAGAAAATGAAGCTCTTCAGGTTTTGGAATGTAGTATGCTTTCATACTTATACTTTTTGTATAATTGATGATAACACTTTACATGGAATTTTAAAATTTAGGACTTTAAGCTGTTTTCATATATCAAAATCACCTTTTATAATGTCCATGAGTTTAGAGTTCTGGCAATAGGCATCATAACACTTGTACATGTGTTACTGAACTGAACTTGGGGCTACTCACCTACCACACAGTAGGGGCAATTTATAACACTGAGTTATGGTAAAGGAAAGTACAGCGTTTATTGCAGAAGCCACCCAAAGAAAACAGGAACCTCATGCTCAAAGCCTAGAGAAGGAAATGGCAACCCACTCCAGTATTCTTGCTGGAAAATCCCATGGACAGAGAAGCCTGGCAGGCTACAGTCCATGGGGTCACCAAGAGTCGGACACCACTTAGGGACTAAACCACCACCACCATCCTCAAAGAACCTGAACTTCATGGTTTTCAGCGGAAGATTATTAAAGGCAACATTTAGGGTGAGAGCTGCAGGGTACATGACTTTCTTCTGATTGGTTGGTGGTAACAGATGTTTTCAGGAATCTGGATCATCAGCTTTCTGGTTCCACCAGTCTGGGGTCTACTTCTTGTGCTCAAAAGGTAATCACAATCCTCTGCCTTGGTAGGGGTCTTAGTTCCTGCAGAACAACTGAAAATATGTGTCAGATTGTTACCTAAGACAGCTTTATCGCTAAACATTGTTTATTGACTGATTTTCCTTTGTTTCCTTCACTTTCTTGATTAGTAACTGCTCCAGTCTGCTCTTTGGAATTCAGGGAAGGTCTAGGAGGACAAAGCCTTTTTGTTTTTTTTCTACAAAAAAGAACTGGGGACATGAAGGGACTTTGTACTATACTTGGGAGGGCCCCCAGGATGCTGCTCAGTTTCAACCCCCCCTTTTTCTTTAATACTCCTCAATCTTGAGGGGGATCAGGAGTGGGACAAGAAAGGGAATCAAGTTGTGGGTAGAGAGGTTAATCATAAATTTGACAGGGGAACCTGGTTTTAAGGGATCTCAGTTTCACATATATTATGGGCTTAATTTGTAACCAAGAGCTTGCTGTTTTTGAATTCCTACATTTTCCTAGTAACAAGCTCTACATCCAGAGCTTGAATCTGAAACAGGACTGAAAAGGGCAGGGCACAACCTTTAGAAGAATGACATAGCCATTTAGTTTAGTTTAGTTCAGTTGCTCAGTCGTGTCCGACTCTTTGCGACCCCATGAATCGCAGCACCCCAGGCCTCCCTGTCCATCACCAACTCCCAGAGTTCACTCAAACCCACGTCCATCGAGTCAGTGATGCCATCCAGCCATCTCATCCTCTGTCGTCCCCTTTTCCTCCTGCCCTCAATCCCTCCCAGCATCAGAGTCCTTTCCAATGAG
Source organism: Bos indicus x Bos taurus (assembly GCF_003369695.1). Lineage (NCBI taxonomy): Eukaryota > Metazoa > Chordata > Mammalia > Artiodactyla > Bovidae > Bos > Bos indicus x Bos taurus. Next base: position 111,254,175 of record NC_040076.1, read on the forward strand.
TCAACTCTTCGCACGAGGTAGCCAAAGTACTGGAGTTTCAGCTTTAGCATCATTCCTTCCAAAGAAATCTCAGGGCTGATCTCCTTCAGAATGGACTGGTTGGATCTCCTTCCAGTCCAAGGGACTCTCAAGAGTCTTCTCCAACACCATAGTTCAAAAGCATCAATTCTTCGGCGCTCAGCTTTCTTCACAGTCCAACTCTCGCATCCATACATGACCACTGGAAAAACCACAGCCTTAACTAGACGGACCTTTGTTGGCAAAGTAATGTCTGTGCTTTTGAATATGCTATCTAGGTTGGTCATAACTTTTCTTCCAAGGAGTAAGCGTCTTTTAATTTCATGGCTGCAGTCACCATCTTCAGTGATTTTGGAGCCCAGAAAGATAAAGTCTGACACTGTAGGACATGACAAAACCTAGTTAAAACCAACTAGGTCCAAGATGGCAGATTTGACTTCCAATGGAGCTTGAGCCTCATTATATGCTCATTATGATACATTTAGTTCAGTTCAGTCGCTCAGTCGTGTCCAACTCTTTGCAACCCCATGGACTGTAGCACGCCAGGCTTTCCTATCCATCACCAACTCCCGGAGCTTACTCAAAATCATATCCATCCAGTTAGTGACCCAACCATCTCATTCTGTCGTCCCCTTCTTCTCCTGCCCTCAATCTTTCCTAGCACTAGAATCTTTTCCAATGAGTCAGTTCTTTGCATCAGGTGCCCAAAGTATTGGAGTTTCGGCTTCAGCATCAGTGCTTCCAATGAATATTCAGGGATGATTTCCTTTAGGATTGACTGGCTGGGTCTCCTTGTAGTCCAAGAGACTCTCAAGAGTCTTCTCCAACACCACAGTTCAAAAGCATCAGTTCTTCTACCTTGCTGGCATGTGAAATGAGCGTAATTGTGCAGTAGTTTGAACATTCTTTGGCATTGCCCTTCTTTGGGATTGGAATGAAAGCTGACCTTTTCCAGTCCTGTGGCCTTTGCTGAAGCTTCCAAATTTGCTGGCATATTGAGTGCAGCACTTTCATAGCATCATTTTTCTGGATTTGAAATAGCTCAGCTGGAATTTCATCACTTCCACTGCCTAGCAAATTGTGGGTACCCAACTAATAAAGATTCTGCCTGCAATGTAGAGGACCTGGGTTCAAATCCTGGGTTGGAAAAATCCCCTGGAGAAGTGAATGGCAACCCACACCAGTATTCTTGCCGGGATAATTCCATGGACAGAGGAGCCTGACTGGTTACAATCCTTGGGGTCATGAAGAGTCAGACATGACTGAGTGACTAGCACTTTCACTATATTCTCTGTCCTAATTTTTAAGACCATGTACATTAGAACATGACAACAAGTAGGAAAATTTTAACAGCAGAAGAACAGGTATGTTAATTTCTAAAATATATGCAGCACATTATAATAAATAAAATAAAAATTACCAAGACCTGAGTGAGAAAGGTGCAGGCAAAATTCACAAAATAGGCAGTTGTTGTTGTTTACTTGCTAAGTCATGTCCCACTCTTTTGCAACCCCATGGATTGTAGCCTGCCAGGCTCATCTGTCCATGGGCTTTTCCAGGCAAGAATACTGGAGGGGGTAGCCATTTCCTTCTCCAGGGGATCTTCCTGATTCAGGGATCAAACCAGCATCTCCTGCATTGACACTTTATTGCATCCACTCAGTGGATTCTTTACCACTGAGCTACTTGGGAAGCCCAAAATAGGCAGTACTGCTGCTGCTGCTAAGTCGCTTCAGTCGTGTCCGACTCTGTGTGACCCCATAGACAGAAGCCCACCAGGCTCCTCTGTCCCTGGGATTCTCCAGGCAAGAACACTGGAGTGGGTTGCCATTTCCTTCTCCAATGCATGAAAGTGAAAAGTGAAAGGGAAGTCGCTCAGTCGTGTCTGACTCCTAGCGACCCCATGGACTGCAGCCTACCAGTCTCCTCCATTCCTTCTTCTCTAGTCAGTTCTTTAAAACAGTGGTTCTCAAACCTAGCTACACACTCAAATTACTTAGTACACTCAGGTCCCATTACACATCAATTAAATAAATTCCATAAAATGAGAGAAGAAAAAATTTAAGTATGGCAATACTGGATAAATAGGTAGAAGGTAATAAGCAGAGAAAAAATGTTTCTGACAGGAGTGCAAAATGATACAACTACTTTAAAAACACTGGCAGTTTCTTGTAAAGTTAAATATACACATAGCATGCTCTGCTATGCTTAGTCACTCAGTCGGGTCCAACTCTTTGCGACCCCATGGACCGCAGCCTGCCAGGCTCCACTATCCATGGGGATTCTCCAGGCAAGAATACTGGAGTGAGTTGCCATGCCCTCCTCCAGGGGATCTTCCCAACCCAGGAATCGAACCCAGTTCTCCTGCATTGTAGGTGTATTCTTTATGATCTGAGGCACCAGGGAAGCCCATACACATAGCATACAACTCAGCAATCCTATCCTAGGTAATTGCCCAGAAGAAATGAAAACTTTATTTACATAAGAACCTGTATGCAAGGGTTTATAGTGACTTTTATCATCAAAATCTGAAAATAATCCAAATGTTCTTGAACTAGTGAATGGATAAACACATGCTGGTACATTCACACAATGAAATGTTACTCAGGAAAAAAAAAAAAAGCGGGGCTGGGGGGAGGTACACAGGAAGGAACTATCAATACAGGCAACAACATGGATGAATCCCAATGCATTATGTGGACTGAAAGAAGTCAGAGTTAAAGGCTACATATTGTATGATTCCATTTAATTGACATTTTGGAAAAGTGAAACTATAGGGATTAAAAACATATCAGGGGATCTTCCCTGGTGGCTCAGTGGTAAAGAATCCTCCTGCCGATTTAGGAGATGTGAGTTCCATCCCTGATCAGGAAGATCCCACATGTCTCAGAGCAGCTAAGCACCACAACTTTTGAGCCTGTGCTCTAGGGACCAGGAGGCACAACTACTGAAGCCCATGTGCTCTACAGTCCATGCTCTGCAACAAGAGAAACCATCGCAATGAGAAGCCTGCCCACCGCAACTAGAGAGTAGCCCCCACTTGCTACTAGAGAAAAGCCTGCACAGCAATGAAGACCCAGTGAAGCCAAAAATAAATATATACAATTAAAGATATTTATTTATTTATGGCTATGCTGAGTCTTCATTGCTGTGCGGACTTACTCTAGGGGATACTCTCTAGCTGTGGTGCACTGGCTTTTCATTGCGGTGACTTCTCTTGTTGTGGAGCACCGGCTCTAGGCATGTGAGCATCACTAGGTGAGGCACGTGGGCTGTCTAGCACATGATCAACAGGCCAGGCTCATGGCTTAGTTGCTCCACTGCATGTGGGATCGTCCAGGATCAGGGATCAAACTCGTGTCCCCTGCGCTGGCAAGCAGATTCTTTACCACTGAGCCACAGGGAAGCCCCAAAATAAATAAATAAAATTATTAAAAACAAACAAACAAACACATCAAGGTTTTTCAGGGACTGGGGGCTGGGTGGGGAGGCTGATTTCAAATGAGCCCAGAGAAGTTTTCAGAGTGATAAAACTATTCCATGTCTTGATGGTGGTTGTGGTTATTATAACTATTTGTGGAAAATGGCTCATATTTGTCAAGACTCATAGAACTGTCCACTAAAATTTTACTCCTCCCTGCCCCCGCCAAAAAAAGCAATTAAAAATTCTGAGGAAGATCCTGAAGATTCCAGTTAGAAAAGTTAAGAAATCTGCAACCACCCACAGTTTTAGGAAGAGACCACTAGATGGCGGTATTAATTTCTTAATAGAACCCAGGAAAAATTTGAAGCTCAAAGACCAAAGGCCTGGGGGTGGAGCAGTTCTTTGAAAAGTTTCCTGAAAATCCATAGCTATAACTCCTGCTGTCAAGACTGCAGTGGTTTCTGTGTTTTTCCTAAGGTCGGTCTTCCCAGTCTTCCACAGCTCTTAGTTTGTTTTTGTTTTCTGAAACAGATCAAATAGCAGAACCCTTGTGGCAGAAAGTGAAGAAGAACCAAAAAGCCTCTTGATGAAAGTGAAAGAGGAGAGTGAAAAAGTTGGCTTAAAGCTCAACATTCAGAAAACTAAGATCATGGCATCTGGTCCCATCACTTCATGGGAAATAGATGGGGAAACAGTGGAAACAGTGTCAGACTTTATTTTTTGGGGCTCCAAAATTACTGCAGATGGTGACTGCAGCCATGAAATTAAAAGATCCTTACTCCTTGGAAGAAAAGTATGACGAATATAGATAGCATATTGAAAAGCAGAGACATTACTTTGCCAACAAAGGTCTGTCTAGTCAAGGCTATGGTTTTTCCAGTGGTCATGTATGGATGTGAGAGTTGGACTGTGAAGAAGGCTGAGTGCCGAAGAATGGATGCTTTTGAACTGTGGTGTTGGAGAAGACTCTTGAGAGTCCCTTGGACTGCAAGCAGATCCAACCAGTCCATTCTGAAGGAGATCAGCCCTGGGATTTCTTTGGAAGGAATGATGCTAAAGCTGAAACTCCAGTACTTTGGCCACCTCATGTGAAGAGTTGACTCATTGGAAAAGACTCTGATGCTGGGAGGGATTGGGGGCAGGAGAAGGGGACAACAGAGGATGAGATGGCTGGATGGCATCTCTGACTCGATGGACGTGAGTCTGAGTGAACTCTGGGAGTTGGTGATGGACAGGGAGGCCTGGCATGCTTCGATTCATGGGGTCGCAAAGAGTCGGACACTGCTGAGCGATTGAACTGAACTGAACTGTTGTTGCTCAGTCGTTCAGTCGTGTCCGACCCTTTGAGACCCCATGGACCACAGCACGCCAGGCTTCCCTGTCCTTCACTAGTTCCCAGAGTTTGCTCAAACTCATGTCGATTAAGTTGGTGATGCCATCCAACCATTTCATCCTCTGTTGCCCCCTTCTCCTCCTGCCTTCAATCTTTCCCAGCACGAGAATCTTTTCCAATGAGTTGGCTCTTTGCATGTGGTGACTAAAGTATTGGAGATTCACCAACAGTCCTTTGAATGAATATTCAGGGTTGATTTCCTTTAGGACTGACTGGTTTGAATCTCCTGGCAGTCCAAGGGATTCTTAAGAGTCTTCTCCAGCACCATCCATAGTTCAAAGGCATCAGTTCTTCAGTGCTCAGCCTTCTTTATGATCAACTCTCACATCTGTAAATGACTACTGGAAAAACCATAGCTCTGATTAGGTAGACCTTTGTTGGCAAAGTGATTTTCAATACGCTGTCTAGGTCCATCAACTTTTTTCCAAGCAGCGTCTTTGGACAGCACGGCTGTCCTCACTGTCCACAGTGATTTTGGAGCAGAACATTAGTTAACCAATTTTTTGTTTGTTTTTCTTACTTTTCATTACCTAGAATCTTGAACATGTATGAAATAAACAGAATGGTATAATGAATTTCAGTATTACCAAACATCAGTAGTTATTGGTAATCTACTATTCTTAATTTATCAAACCTTCATCCTTCCCAATCCCCATGCAAATAGCTTTCTATAGTCATTTTCCTAATGAGATAAGTTTACATCATTTTGAAATGCAGTTTTTAAAAAATAGGCTTATTTTTTCACAGCTGAATTGAGCAGAACACAAATACATTTCCTACATGCCCCTTGCCCCACACATGCATAGTCTCCCCCATAATCAGCATTGCCCACAGAGTGGTACATTCGTGACACATCAGTATCACCCACAGTTCATAATTCATGTTGGTGTCACACATTCTATGGGTTTGGACAAAAACAGTGACATATAACTATCATACAGTATCGTAAGAGTAGTTTCACTCTACTAAGCGTCACTGTGCTCCCCTTATTCATTCCTCCCTCTCCCAAATCCCTGGCAAAATGCACAGATTTTGATTATGTAATTCCCATTTGTTTTGGATAGACCTAGTTTGGAAGTTTCTAGTAACATAAAGCAAAAAGAAAAGGGAACATTGAGGGAGAATGAAATGGAGCAGGACCTTATGGTCCTTTCCACCCCCACCCCCACGCATATCCTCCGCTTGCCTTTTGTCTGTGGAAAAACTTTAGCCAAAGAATAAATTTAATCAGAGAAGTGAGAAAATGCAAAAGCAAAGAAAAGCAGTCAGAAAGGACAATGCAATAATAGTTTGGTCAATAAGCAAGATCAAGGACCTTTAGTTCTTTCTCAAGGGCTATAGATAATATTCTGAGCCATATCCCATGAGCCATCTTATGGATATTGAAACCTCCACCAAGTGAGATGTTAACTACATGACCAGACTGTAGCCATGATATAAGCTGCCACAATTCCAAGAATTGACCTCAAAGAAATGGAAACAAACTGACCCTGTAGCTGAAGATTAACTATACTTAAAATAATCAAGATGACTCTGGTCAGACTAAGGTGACTGAGCTGACTGTGCTATTTCTGCCTGTAGCCCGCTCCGTCTATAAAAGCTCGTCTCCTAATTGTTGAGGATAGGCAGAGTTGGCCTTTGGACAGACATGTGTCTCTTCCCCGACCACTACCCTGGTTGTCTGAAAAAAAGCAAATTTTTCTTTTCACCAATCTGGCTTCTTTACTGGCTTTCGAGCAGCGAGCACCCAGACCCTACTTTCAGTAACAAGAAGGCTAAAGAGAGAAATCCAGTAAACAACTGGATTTCCAGGAAGAGTTAATGAAGAGGAAACAAAGAAAGGAAAAATCAAATGTATTATAAAAGAAAATTTCCCTAAATTCATGAAAAATTCTAAACTTTGTTCAAAAAGACCTAATAAATGTTGAATAAGGTTAACAGAAAAACATACATGGTGAAAATTCTGAACTCCAAAAACAAAGGAAAACTCCACAGGCTTCCAAATGGAAAAACAGGATACTGGCAAAGGAATAAAAATTGATAGTGTCAACTAAAAAAGTAAAGAAAGCACAGTGTGACAGCTGTGAGTTCAGTTCTGTTTGGGAACTTATTGAAGACTATAGCCCAAGAGACAGTCTCTCAGAGAGTTCTGATGAACCACTAGGAAGAGGTAAGGGAGAGATCAGTGTATACGTGATTTTGGCAAAGTATATGCAATTGAGTAAACATCCAAGTAGAAGGTTGCTGCTAGTCAGGAGGAGCTGATGTCTCCCTTAATGATTTTAGAGCTTTTCTAGACATGAGAACATGCAAGAAATTTGAGTCATAAAATCTTCTCCTGAAAATAGCTTACTATGAGAAGGTCTGTTCTGCCAGTTTTCCCGAGCAGAGAGTGCCTCATTCTTGATCTTCACCCTGAACTCCTTTCAGGGTATGTCAAAGGTCAGCAACTTCAGTGGCTAGGGACTTCATTCTTGTACAACCAGATGGTGAGCGACATTTTTTTTGTTGGTAAAAGTAAATAACAGGGAACTTCCCTGGTGGTCCAGTGGCTAAGACTCCTTACTCACAATGCAGGGGGCCTGAGTTCAATCCCTGGTCAGGGAACTAGATCCCACATGCTACAATTAAATAAATAAATAATTTTTAAAAGTAAATATCAATAATATAATAAGTAACTTTTTTGATGTAATTAATACCTTGTTTTTGAGAACTTCAGCCCTAAGTCATAGGAAAAAAGAAATAAAATTTTTTAAAAATTGATATAAAAATATGTATTTTCGTTGTTCTTTGCTTTTGGCTTCCTTGACCATGGACTGAACCCTGACCTCTGGGGGGTTCGATTCACTAGACTGCCAGGGAGTTCCCAAGGTGAACATATGCTTTTATCATTAATAGAAAACAATTAAAAATAGCATCACATTTTGGTGCTCTCATATTGGTGTACACTGACAAGTCTGAAATACAAAGGTTGATGAGGGGCAAGCAGATACAATTAATCACAGCTAAACATTATACATTAGTATAAAACTTTTTGGAGGACCATTTGGCAATATTATACTTTACATTTTAAATATATATTTCAACCCAGAAATTTAACTTTAAAATATATGTGTGTTTTATATTTATACTATTGATAATACTGATATATATTTTACATTTTACATGTGTATTTGGGGGAGTTTTGAAAAAACAAATCATCAAACCAGAAAGAAGCTAAATGGTCATCAGTGTTATAAGTATGAGCCTGGTTGGTAAATTTTAGCAAATCCACACGACTCTGACAGGCCTAGTGTAGACCCTGTGTTCACGCTTAAGATTATTCAAGTGTAAGTAACAGAGGATGGAGTCGGGCAACTGAAGGCAACAAAGAATTATGGCTACCTCCAGGAGGGTTTCGGAGAAGGCAATGGCACCCCACTCCAGTACTCCAGTACTCTTGCCTGGAAAATCCCATGGATGGAGGAGCCTGGTAGGCTGCAGTCCATGGGGTTGCTAGGAGTCGGACACGACTTAGCGACTTCTCTTTCACTTTTCACTTTCATGCATTGGAGAAGTAAATGGCAACCCACTCCGGTGTTCTTGCCTGGAGAATCCCAGGGATGGGGAGCCTGGTGGGCTGCCATCTCTGGGGTCGCATGGAGTCGGATACACTGAAGCGACTTAGCAGCAGCCAGGAGGGTTTTACATTGGCAGTTTCACTAGCTTTGTCAGAACGCACCAATCAAGGAAGGCCAGTTTCCCAAAGAAAAGGGAGTTTTACTCCCTTTTACTCCCTTTACTCACTTAACAGAAGTGAGTAAGGGGCATTCAGTATGTAAAAAGAGCAGCTGCTCTCGACAGTATTGGCTGAAAGTCCCCCGCAGTAGCCGCCTTATTTTCATAGTAGTGGTGACAGTTGTTCCACATTTGCTGAGCCTGTCGGGGGAGTGCTCCCAGATGTGTAGGAAAATGTCTGTCTGTCAGACAGGAAGACTACCACAAGGCCTTATGATGAGTAAACAGTAAATTTGGGTGTGACTTAACTGTGGACATCCCTGGTGGTGCAGACATTAAAGAATCCACCTGCAATGCAGGAGATGCAGGTTACAGCCCATGAGGTCACAAAGAGTCAAAACGACTGAGCAACTAACACCTTCACTTTTTTCACTTTAGCGGGGAAGACTTGCCTCTGTTCCATGTGATGGCTGCAAGGGCAGCTCAACCTGGGGCTGGAAGATTCCATTTTAAGATGGCTCACACACACAGCTGTCAAGCTGATGCTGTTGAGTGGGAGCTCAGCCAAAGCTGAGAGCCATGAGCCTTAGTTCCCTTCCAGGTGCATGGAATTCAATTCTAAGTGATTATCTCAAGAGACAGAAAGTAAAAACTACCAGTTCCTTAAGACTTGAGCCTGGAAATTATCCCAGCATCACTTAATCTGTATTCTATTGTTCATAGAGCCTAGATTCAAGGAAAGGGACATAGATTCTACTTCTCAAAGGGAGAAGTGATAAAGAATTTGGAAGCTAAGTTTTAAAACTGCCATATCAAGTTGAGGGAAGACATTAGGGTTGGAAGCTCTAAAAAGCCTCAAGAGTTTAGATACTTAATGTGAAATATACATAATGTATGACCAGCTGGCTTACTATACATAATATCTGGCATTATATTACACGTTACTTACACCAAGATTGCACCATTATCTTATATTAGAATTTCCTGACCCATCCTTCACCCTCAACATGCTTTTGGTCAGAATTCAGCTTCTAAATGAAAAGGAATTGACCAAGATGGCTTTGGACTCTTTGATTCAGTATCATCATTTGAATGTCAGATCTGGATAGCCATGCTATAACGTTTAAACCTCTGGCAGATTGTGGAAAATGGAATAATGAGGACAATCATAAATATATGAGACGTTTAGAAACTATTTTGTATTTTTTAGCTAGCCTGTACATAATCAGGGGACTAAGTATCAAAGACCAGTTTGATCAACTTCAGGTAACCAAGTGAAAGTGAAAGTGAAGTCACTCAGTCATGTCCAATTCTTTGGGACCCCATGGACTGTAGCCTACCAGGCTCCTCCCTCCATGGGATTCTCCAGTCAAGAGTACTGGAGTGGGTTGCCATTTCCTTCTTCAGGGGATCTTCCCAACCCAGGGATCGAACCTGGGTCTCCCGCATTCCAGGCAGATGCTTTAACCTCTGAGCCACCAGGGAAGCCTAACCAAGTGGCCTTTAAAATAAAAGAGTAATCATTTCATCTTTTCTTTTTGATGGGTTCAAGATGTATTAGCTATTATATGGCTCTATTGGTTGGCCTGAAAATAGTCAAAAGCAATTGTATTATTTTGGATTATTTTAGACAACAAATTAATATTAATTGTTGAACTTCTTGGTTTGTGCTTGTGCGTGAGTGTTGAGTCATAGCCAGTATGACCACATGTTTTAGATTAGAAACTTATAGTCAGAGTAGACACCTATGTCTGGATTCCTCCTGACAGGTTTACTGGACTTTAAAAAACAATATATTACTAAGAGACTTGTTTTGACTACTTAGAAATGCAGGATGACTTGTCTACACAGGTCACAGTTGATATAATAAGTACACAAAAGCTATCTGTACACCTAAGAATAGTTCTGAGGGCTTACATTAACAAGACACAAATTTTTTGTTTATAATAATCCACTAGTACCAATTGCTATTGAATTTCTTGGCCTAACAGACTTCAGTATATTTTGTTATGGCATCTGAATATCTAAAAAAATAATTGGCCTATAGCATATTTCAGTAGTCTATGTTCTTTTTTACCCTTGACGTTCCTAGAGTTTCTTTGAGGCTCTAGGAAACATCAGTAACAATATTGGTATCAGAGGTACTGAATACAGTATCAGAGTAGGTGTAGGTATTACAGAGTTGGTATGCTGAGGTTAGTTATATTAACAACAATAATAATATAAATAGTTATAAATTAATATATAAATATTTAATATATGTAAATATAGTTAATATTAACTCTGCAACCTATAGGATTTATGGGTTAGATGACAAATACAATAGCAAATTATAATTCAAATGATTTATAATATATCAAAGTCCTTCTATTGGTACCTACACTTGAATTAAGCCAAAATTGCACCTTTCCTTCATGAGAATGTCGCAACTTTTAAAACCCTTAAAAACCTACAGATAAATTATTACATGTAATTTTTTTTTTAATAATACAAGAAAACTTCACTGAACTGGAAGAAGATTTTTATCTTCAGATTGAAATGATTCACTGATTCCCAGTGTGACAGATTAAACTATGTTTACAAATCCTTTGACATGCTTCCCTTCAAAAACACTTTACTGCCTGAGCCCCAGGGAAGTCTCTCTTCAAGAGGTGGAGCTTTATTCTCCTTCTCTTGAGTGTTGGCTGGACTTTATGACTTGCTTCTGATGAATGGAATATAGTAGAGATTTTTTAAAAAGTGACAGTATGTGACATTTGTGACTGAGTCATAAAAGCATTGTAACTTCTTCCTTCCTCTTTCTCTTAGACCACCTTTTCTGCAGGAGACCAACCACCATGTTGGAAAACTATCTAACCAGTTTTACAGGGAGCTTCACATGGCAAGGAACTGGGGCCTCCTTCCAACAGCCATATGAGTGTGCCATCTTGGAAATGGATTCTCCAGCCCGTCAAGCATTCAGATGATTGACAGCCCAGCTGACATCTCACTGCAACCTTGTGAGAGATACCACGCCAGAAACACCCAGCTAAACCATTTCTGAACTCCTAGCCAACAACTGTGAGATAAAATGTTTACTCTTTTAAAGTGCTGAGTTTTGAGGTAATATGTTACTCAGCAATAGATAATGAATATAACCAGAAAGGATTATGATTTATTTTATAAAAGGCACATCTAGAAATTAAGAAAAAAACAAGTATCAGACAGAAAGAACAACCTATTTACAAAAGAAATAAAATCAGGTGAATATTTCTTCCTTATCAGTAATAGTAGAAGTTGGAAGTCAACAACTACATTTTTTGAACATGCAAGGATTCAGTTTACCTATACACCCAGTTTTTTAAAAATAATGAAAGAAATTCTCTAACCATATAAAAATTGAATAGAATTTAATCATGATTATACCAAGAACTTATGGGCAAGATAAAAAGCACACACACACACAGATAGCTATTCTGCAACATGTAAATCTAAATGGATGCTGACAATATGAATGGGAATTTGTAATATGTTATAAAATTAGTCTCGAAATGGAAATAATTTCCACTTCCATACTTACTAGCTTAGTATTAAACTTTCTATTACATAATTCACTATTCAGCAAGTATTTACTTTTAACTTAATATGCCTAAGTACTTTAAAAAAATTCTCAGCAAGTACATAGACCTTTGATGCTTACAAATGGAATTTCACCTAACAACTACCATCTCTGCCAGAACTTTCCCGAAACATTACAGAATGTTAGTCTTCAGAAATGCATTATTTGTATAGCTTGGTTTCATGTGTAAACTATAGGTTACATTTAATAAATGTGTAACTTTTTAATTCAAATTTAAGGTCCATCTTCAGGAATCCACACTTTTTCTTCCCTGAATAATTTTGAGATAAACAGTTGTCAAAATGTCAACATTTATATATGGAAGAGGCCAACAGTAAGATGCTTTATCTCTTAAATGGTGTAAGATTTAGTATGTTTATCTTGAATTATATGTTTTTCTTTTTGGCCAAGCCACGGGACTTACCAGATCTTAGTTCCCTGCCCAGGGAACAAAGCTGGGTCACCCAAGTGAAAGTGCAGAGCCCTAACCACTAAACCACCAGGGAAATCCCTCTTTAATTTTAGGATTTAGTTTTGTGGGGGTTTTTTTGGTATATGTAACCTAGTTTTTTATTGGACTATAATTGCTTTACAACGTTGTGTTAAGTTACAATTGTAGGATGAAATGAATCAGCTATATGTATACATATATACTCTCCCTCTTGGACCTCCCTCCCTCCACCCCATCCCACCCACCTTAGTCTTCAGGGAGCACTAAACAGAGTTCCCTGTATTATACACCAGGTTCCCACTTCACTTGATAGTGTATTTATGTAAAACTTAATCTCCCAATTCATCCCACCCTCTCCTTGCCCCCTGTGGCTACCACTGGTGTTCCAGTCTGCGTTTCTATTCCAGACCTGCAAATAGGCGCTACAGGTTGCTCAAGATTAAGTTCTCCGTGATCATTTCAACAACGCACACCTGTTAACAAGAAACAAAATTTTAATATTTGGTTTTTACTAGATATTTTACGGTAACTAAAAAATAGAACGATAAGGAATCATTCCAATCTATTCAATTTAACTAGTTATGCAGACACCAGTTCCCCTAAACTTCTTCCCCCACTTTGAAGAACAGACTACGAAGAAAGCTAGCGCGCCTTGAGCAGTTTCATTCATTCCAGGAATAAGGAGGTATTGTAAGGAAGGCGCTTAGCCTTTTAGCCAGGACTATTTTTTACCCTCTGGAAGGCACAAACCGTCTCTGCCTGCTAAGTAAATTCCATAAACGCAATCCTTCTCCTCACTGTTTCTACCCGGCCCATGAAAGCAGGAGTATCACAAAATACCCAGCCATTGTTTGGGCTTTGCCCACCTCCAGCCTAGTGACTAAATCAGTCCTGAATATTCATTGGAAGGACTGATGCTGAAGCTGAAGCTCCAATACTTTGGTCACCTGATGAGAAGAACTGGTTCATTGGAAGGGACCCTGATGCTGGGAAAGGTTGAAGGCAGAAGGGGACGACAGAGGATGAGATGGTTGGATCGCATCACCGACTGGATGGACAGGAGTTTGAGCAAGCCCCGGGAGTTGGTGAAGGACAGAAGGCCTGGCGTTCTGCAGTCCATGGGATCGCATAGAGTCGGACACGACTGAGCCTCTAAACTGAACTGAGCTTAGTGACAAGCCCTCACTGAGTCGCCGAGAATCAGAGGATGCACCGTAGAAACCTTCGGCTATCCGCACAGGCCTAGCTGACTCCGCCCCCACGTGCCTGCAGGGGCCCAATGACCGAGACCCACGCTTTCCATACAGTCGCATGCGCTCACAGCGCCGGAGCTCGTGCGATGCCCCGCCCCGGCTGCACGGTGCGTTCGCGTTAATCCTCCCAAGAGGTCTCGGCCACTCGGGCTTCAGGTTCCTACCGAGCATTGTTTCCGAACTCGGCCACGAGAGCGTCTCCTGATTGGCTTGCCCTGGAGGCGGGTTCAGGACTTATTTGAGACTAGGACCACTTCCTGAAGCTCCAGACAGGAAGTTATCAGATGTCTATGGTGTCCGGTGGAGAAAGTGCTGTCGGCTTTTTTGGTGACGGCGAGAGAGGACCGTGGATCGGCTGGACTGGCCGTTTGGCCTCGCCGCAGCTAGGAGCCCGTTTCCATAGCAGCACCACGGCCCCGTCCTCCAGCCTAGACCCCGGCGCGACTGCCCGGGGGATTTCTTCAGGCTCCTTGACGCCGCTCCAAGGGGCACCTACCTGGGTTTTGCCTGGGCCTGCAGCCAGCGGACTGGCTCCCGGCTTCAGCTCTGCGGGCCACAGTAAGAAGTGCCCTTATCAACCCGCGCCCTGCCCCACTTCCTGAGCCATAGAGAACCCGGTCCAGAGCGACAGCCTTGGACCTGGGACTAGACGGATCCAAGACGCTCAGCCCCGGCCCCCCTCAAACGGGGCTCTGCATCGTCTCTGATATGTCACCCACCGTCTCCCACAAGGACAGCAGTCGGCAACGAAGGCCAGGGACTTTCAACCACTCTCTAGATTTGAAGAGTGGTCCTCTGCCGCCGGGCTCCTGGGATGATAATCTTCCGGAGGTGGTGGGCGGGGAAGGGGACAAAGAAGCTCTTCTTCGGGATATCAGCACTGTTGATTTCTCAAAAACCCCACGGAGCTGCCGGGCGGAATTGAGCAGTATTTTGCTGTTGCTCTTTCTTTACGTACTTCAGGGTATTCCACTGGGCTTGGCGGGAAGCATCCCACTCATTTTGCAGAGCAAAAATGTTAGCTATACAGATCAAGCGTTCTTCAGTTTTGTCTTTTGGCCTTTCAGTCTCAAATTGCTCTGGGCCCCGTTGGTTGATGCGGTTTACTTTAAGAACTTTGGTCGTCGTAAATCTTGGCTTGTCCCAACACAGTATATATTGGGATTCTTCATGATATATCTGTCTACTCAAGTGGACCATTTGCTCGGAAATACAGATGGCCGAACCCCCGACGTGGTTGCTCTCACTGTGACTTTCTTTTTGTTTGAATTCCTGGCAGCCACCCAGGACATCGCTGTGGATGGTTGGGCGTTAACTATGTTATCCCGGGAAAACGTGGGTTATGCTTCTACTTGTAATTCAGTGGGCCAAACAGCCGGCTACTTTTTGGGCAATGTTTTGTTTTTGGCCCTTGAATCTGCCGACTTTTGTAACAAATACTTGCGGTTTGAGCCTCAACCCAGGGGAATCGTCACTCTTTCAGGTAGTGTATTTATTGTGCTGTTGGGTTTATTGTACGTTTATAAATCCTTTCGACAGTGTGTGTGACTGTGTGTGTTAGAACCGTTATTTAATGAACTGGAAATCATATTATGGGAGATGATCGGAGGTAAGTTATCTGTTCTGCTAACATGAGCTTCAGCCAGAATGATTACATTAAAGCAGTCATAATTGATCTGTATTCTGAAGTGATTAGGGAAAGGCAGCTCATCCAATAAACATTGTTGTGTAAGAGCAAACAAAACTCTGAGTCTAGGGATACCTTGGTGCTTGCATAATAATAGGTGCACATTTTTTAAAAGTCTGGCTGGTGTGAATGCATGAACCCAGCCTGACTCTATAATTTTCCTTTTGTCTTTTGTTAGATTGAGATTTCTAGCTCCATGCTTTCTAGTCCATTCCTACCCTTACTCTTATACCAAGACCCTGTTTCTATCTCATCTAGTCTTCTGATGAATGGAACAGGGTTAATCCATTCAAACATTAGTGAGTGGGCTAAGTGACAGAGTTCAAAGGGCCTTCTGTGATTAAAGCCAATTCCAGCCCTCAAAAAGAACTTGTGAGAGTCAGGCTTTACATTTGCCCTTGCTGAATAAGATTTCATGATGTGGGTAAGTAAAGTTCCCAGAAGCCACCAAACACCAGCTGAAAATACAGTGAAGCAGCAAAGTACCAAAAGATACAAGATAGTACATACAGTGTTCCAAATTCCTGAAGCACTGGTTTGTGGCATCTGCTTTTGGGAAATGGTGCTGAAAGAAAGGTTGTGACCAAATTGAAGGTTGTTGACTGAATTGTTTAATTGCTACCAGTAAGAGTTTAAAGTTTGTCCTGTAGGAAATTGTTAATCCTATAGATTTCCCCTTCTTTCTACATGAGCATAACACATAGCCCTGTAATGTTTTCTGTTTTTTTGTGTTTTGGTTTTCTTTTTGTTTTTTAACTTTCCTAAAAACTAAGAAACAGTGTAAAATTGCCATTATCAAAAATAACACTGGGACTATTCGTAATAAGAGTTCTTTATTACTATTGGTAATAGAGTTCTTAATTCTGGTAGTGATGATGAATTTAGGATGAGTTTATGATTGTCTTTTGAAGTATAAAAAGACAGTGGTAAAGTTTAAAAAGCTCAGTGGTGAAGAATCTGCCTACCAATGTAGGAGATGAGGGTTCAATCTCTGGGTCAGGATGATCCCCTTGAGAAGGAAATGGCAACCCACTCCAGTACTCTTGCCTGGGAATGGACAGAGGAGCCTGGCAGGCTACAGTCCATGGGGCACGAAAGAGTTGGACACGACTTAGTAAACAACAACAAGGTGAGTGGCAAGGGCATTTTAAGGGTTACAACATTCAGGGAAGGGAGGAAAGGGTTCACAACTGTATTTCTGAAATCGTATACACCCCCTCCACATCCCTACACCCTGTCAGGGACCCCCCTTTCTACTTTAAACTGCTAGTGAGCCACTATTACTGATAATACTAATAGTTATACTTTTTCTTAGTTGGTTTAAGGCTGAAGATAGTTGAGTGATACTGCTATGCACCTAGCCAGATTTGTCTCTTAGTGTTCTGGGGTGGCACTCCTGCTCTATGGATAATTTTCTGCTCAGAAATCCTTTGTGAATGCATCATATCAGCACCTTGTTGCTTTTTACGTGTTTTGCTTTTTGTTTTTTATTGGACGGTTCATATCACCAAAAAAGGCTAATAGGATGATGTGTTCCTTATTACGAGAAAGCCTCAGTAGAGAAATCAAGATTGAAGAGGCCATGGAACCTAAATTACGGAATAAGTTAGAGCTTTCTTGTGTGTTAACTAAGTGACTCATACAGTATCCTTCCAGAGAATGCAGTTATCCGTTCAAGGACCATTATGGCTATATCCTCCCTCAGCCACAGCCATGCCCCTTTGGGAAGATCAGAGACATACCACTAGATTTTTATTTACACTGGTTTATTATTTTGAATAGCTGTCTTTTTTTGAATTTGAACTGTGTTCTCTAGGAAACTGTAAAAATAACTTACTTTTTAATTGAGCTTTTATATCCGTAGTATATTGCTATTTTGGGTTCAAGCATTTTAATAAGAGTTGAAGAATTCCTGCTTTTTTCATTCTTATTTGTACAACTGTACATACCACATTTATAATTTTTTTTTTGAGGGGGTGGGGGAACTTAGTATAACTAAGAAGAACCAGTGGCTTTGAGAAATTTAGCACAGAGAGAATCATGGAGGAAATACAGTCGCTCAGGTAATAGAAGAGGCAAACACTGAGGTGACTGTTTAGAAAACGAGAAACTTTAAAAGAGGCATAATTTTTTTTTTTTAATTCTGAAATATATTCTTTGATTAGAACTTTGTTTTGAGCTACACATACATAGAGATAGAATACAATCAGAAAGAACAGTTTTTACATCAAGAAAGTAGTAATCTAAATAGTCAATTTAGAATGGAAGGATAGGATGAAAATATTTAATAGAATCCCTTAGAAAGAAAAACTTAATTATGCTGAGATTGCCTTTTGGTTCCTTCAGGAATACAGGACAGTCCTTAACCCAGAGGTAACCTTCTTTTGGTCCTGCCCCGTTGGTTTTCAAGGATCTTTAGTAGCAAAAAGAGACAACCTTTTAAGTTTCAATAAATACGAGAGTAACCCAGAAGAACACAGAGATTACAACATAAAGTTTTATGACTTGAAAAGATGTATTTTAGTCCTTTCATTCTTATAGATGAGGAAACTGATAAGGAAACTTAATTGGCTAGTTAGAGATTTACTTATGGCTTAGATTTGCTAAGCCATAAGTGTCTGGTGTTTATTTGGTGTTTTTCCTTCAGTTGTCAGAAAATTAGGAAAAACTTCAAGGAAAGCTTCAAAACCTAAATATAAGATATGCTGATTGGGCTTTTCTGCCAGAGAAATCAGCACTCTGACTGCTGATGTCTAAAAAAAAACATCAGCATGCTCCCAGAATGCCAGATGCCCAGAAGTGACAGATTAAGGGGTTTTTGTTATTTTGTTTCTAAAGTGACCCACATCTTTTTGTTTGCTTAGCATTGATTCCCTTTTTGGTACTAGTCATATGACAGGTGTTATAATTTGATGACTAAAACCTGGCCATTCTCTGCCCACAAGTAATTTATAGTGGAGTTTTGCCAACTAAAATGATCTGGTGCAAGACTGGTGCAAGTTATTGGAGAGGACAATGATGACCTGAAAAACTCATGCCCTTTTAAAGGCAGGTAGGTAGCCTCAGGTCTGGGCTTCTCAGGAGGCGCTAGTGGTAAAGAACCTTGCCAGTGCAGGAGACGCGAGAGACACAGATTCAATCCCTGGGTCAGGAAGATCTCCTGGAAAAGGAAATGGCAACCCACTCCAGTATTCTTGCCCAGAGAATCCCCAAGGACAGAGGAGCCCGGTGGGCTACAGTCCATGGCATTGCAAAAGAGTCCAACATGACTTGGTAACTAAACAACAACAACTGGGGCTACAAGATTCAGGAGATATTAAATATTAAAAGCTGGAGACCATACCCCAAAATTTTAAAACAAAGCAAAAGAGAAATGGTACTATAAGCTTTCTTTGTCCAGTAAAGAACTGTGAAATTTTGTGGATGGGGTGCATAAAAGCCAATTTACAAAATACACTGTAAACTAAAAATGCATTTGATTTTATTTGGTATATGTCTTATTTGGTATATGTTGAATTTCACTTCCAATTTCATTGAAATATACTTGGAGGCCAGTTGAATTAGCCTTTAGTATGTAAATGCATCAATAAAGGAATTATAGAACCTCACTAATTACAGTCTTCTACTTTGATTTATAGTGTTCCTAAAAACTCTTCAGTGGAGAAAGCAAAATAGACTTAATACAAGATACTCTCCTAGAAAATGAAAAATATAAAACCCCTGATTTCATCTGTTCTTTTAAATACAATTTGGGATAAATCTTGCATTTTTCATGTTCTTTTCATTATATTTTTTACTGTGGAGTTTATATCTTACAATGTGTGTGTGTATGTGTATATATATGTGTATATATATATATATATATATGTGCATGCATGCCGTGTTGCTTTAGTGTGTCCAACTCTTTGTGACTCTGTGGACTATAGCCCACCAGGCTTCTCTGTCCATGGGATTCTCCAGGCAAGAATACTGGAGTGGGTTGCCTTGGATCTCCCATACTCATATCTTGGTATGGGAGATCACAAATATGTATTTTATATGTCAATGTACATGCTGAAATATTTATTAAGGAAAGGGTGCATATTCAGAAAGCAAGATGTTTGTAACCTTCTAGGATTTCTATTTCTTGGTTTGGTGTTAAATAAGAAAAACTTTTTAAATTTCATTTTTTCCCCTTTACTTTTGAACATGATAGCTGAATTTCAGTTGTTATCAGTTAAAGCTATAAAATACATGATTTCAGCACATCTAAGGATTTCTTTCCTTTTAGATATTTTATATTGTCATGGGTTTGAGACCTACATTTCTTTACTTTAAAAATTTTTATTGTATAGTTGATTTACAGTGTTGTGTTGAGACCTGCATTTCTTATTCCTAGCCCAATCATAGAACTTTTAGTAGAACTTTTTCTCGTTTAAATTTCCCACTAGTTTTTAAAAACTTTATTTTTAAATAATTATAGATTCACAGGAGGTTGCAGAGAAATGTTTAGGGAAGTCCTATGCACCCTTTCCCTAGCCTCCACTGTTAAAATCTTATATAACTATAGTACAGTATCAAAACCAAGGAATTGACATTGGTACAATCCATAGAGTTTATTCAGATTTCAACAGTTATACTCATTTATGTTTGTATTGCTGTATGCAGTTTTATCACATTTAAGCTTATGTAACCTCCAACACCACTATCAAAATACTCAGCTGTACCTTCTCCACAATATACTTTGCTGTTGTTTCTTTACAGCTATGCCCATTTCCTCCTCTCCATCCCTAATCCCTGTCAGCCCCTAATCTGTTTTCCATCTTTATAGTTATGTTATTTCAGAAATGTTACATAAGTGAAATCATTTAGTGTATGTCCTTTGGTAATTGGCTCTTTTCACTTAGAATAATTTCTTCGAGGTTTTTCCAAGTTGTTACATGGATCAGTGATTTGTTCTGTCTTGTTGCTGAGAAATATTCCATTTTTTTTTTTTTTTACATACTACACTTTGTTTTACCACTCATTTGTTGAAGGTGATTTGAGTAGTTTCTAGTTTTTTGATGATTATTATGTGCAAATAAGTTTTCATTTCTCTCAGATAAGTGCCCAGGAATGCAAATGCTGGTTTATTTGTCAGTGCATTTTTAGTTTTGAAAGGAACTGACCAGATTTTTTCTGGAGTGGCTGTATCATTTTCTCTCCTTACCAGCAATATATGAGCGATTCAGTTTCTCTGCATCCTTGCCAGCATTTCCTGTTATTATTTTTCATTTTAGCTATTCTCATGTACCCTGCATCTTCATGCGATAGTTTGGACTACTTACTGTCAACTGTTTTAAAAAGTCAGAATTCAGCTTTCATCTTACAAAAAGTGATTTTTGGGGTGTCAGGATATAGGTTGTACAAAAACTGAATGCAAGAGCCTCCTATCATAGCATCAGAGTAGAGATATATATGTATGTTTAATTAATACGGATTTTGTGCTTGACCTGAACATATTTTGAAACATGGAAAAGTAAAAGTGAAAGTTCCTTAGTTGTGTCCAACGCTTTGTGACCCCATGGACTATACAGTCCATGGAATTCTCCAGGCCAGAATACTGGAGTGGGTAGCCTTTCCCTTCCCAACCCAGGGATTGCACTCAGGTCTCCCACATTGCAGGCAGATTCTTTACCAGCTGAACCACAAGGGAAGCCCTTAAAACATGGAAAGAGTGGTTCATTTTCTTCTGTTCAGTGATACATGCTCCAGATTTAGCATGAGATGGGAGCGTTGCATCTATTGGTCTCTAAGCTTCAGTTTTGCATCCTGGGCTGAGTTTAATGTTTTGGGACAATAGGGCTCTTGATAACCAGACAGCTGCTTAATCGGGTGCTTGATTGAAGAAACCATTTCTTCTACCCCAGAGGAGAACCTAACATTGCTGGAGTTAATGAAAAAGTATGTGATCTCAAACATGGCACCTCTCTAAGGGGTTAGGAAAACCAAAGGATTATGAAGATTTCAAAATTAGCTTTGTGTTTAGTCAGTTTTTCCATTGCATGCTGTCTTTCAAAAATTCTAATCCTCAAATAAGATATAGTATATTGTATAATCAAAACAGCATTTTCTGGGAATGCTCTTTGGCATAGATGTTTTGAGAAAATGCTTAAGGGAGTGGTTTGTGACATAGAAGAAAGTTCTGTTTTTTGTTGAGACTTAGCTAGTGATCCAGGGCCAGATACATAGTATTTCTATTTCAGTGTCTTCCATGGTGAAAGTGAGAGCAGTGGACTGATGATAGCTGTCTAAAGTCCCTTCATACTCTGACTTGTGAAGCAGAGAAAGCTGTGCTGAAAGCAAGATAAAAGGAAGGCCTGATGGTAATGTAAAACAGAAACTGAAAGTTTGTTTTCCTGCCACTGACTTCTGAAGGACTGAGGTTAATTCCCACACTGTGAGAGTTAGAGAGAAGCTGTTCTGATCCAAGGATGGTTCTTATCAGACTGTGCTTAATTTTTCTACCTTTTCTGATGGTGGAAGAGAATGAACCTACGCCACAGAGGATCTGGAGGCCTGGTCCAAAGCCTTGAAGGTTTGCTCCAGTATCTACGTTCCAGACTTCATAATTGGAGCTAAAATAAGTACCTTTTTCCTCAGGTCTGTCTGTTTGATTGGAAGAGAGCTTCCTTGCAGTAGGTGTGTCTGAGCATCTGAGTAGTATAATGGGACGCATTCTTGTTTCAGAATCAGATCTGAATTTGAATCCCCCCTCTGGTACTTTCTGGTTTGTGATTCTCTTTCACTGAGTATAAAGTAGGAATAACAATGCTTGTCTTAGAGAGTGATTTGGAGACTTACTGCACTGTCCTGTGTTTTGCCTTGGCATAATAGACATAATAATAGACATAATAGACAACAGGAGTTGACTGTTATATCCTTTATGAATACTGGTGAATTGTTGCATAAGCTTATCTGCAAACAATACTGAACCTGTTTAACTTGTTCTTATTAATTTTTTTTCTCTCTTTGCACTGGATCAAAGAGTTTAAATTTAGATAAAGATTTTGTTCATTAAAACTGGGAGAATAAACAAAAAATACTATACTAAAAAAGTTTTTGCTGAAAGTAGTATATAACTTAAAAGTTTAAATTTTCACTTAAGATTTTTATAAAGACCGTTAATTGAAATTTCTGGTGACAGTGAAAGCTTTTTTCAGGGTTTCTTGAATTGCTCATTTAAATCAAATAATGAACAAGAACTTTAATGAGAATAAATATTACAGATGATATTCCATAAATGTCATTATTTGTCAGTTTCACAGACGAAATTAAGAATGCAAAAATAATGAACATTAGCCTCACTTAATTGTAAGAATAATCTTTAAATTGTTGTTCATTGGTTTTGAACTAGATTTCAAAACTATGTTAATACAAACTAGAAGTTATGTTGTGATGTTATTTTAATGAGCTTTAATCATAAGATATGTATTTATTAGTGCATTTTAAAGTGAATACCTTTGCATTTAGGAATCTCAGTTTTTCCTATTTCCTGTTTTTCTTCTGATATCTAGAATTAATGATGGCTTCTTCTCAACTTTTGATGGGGTTATGTCTAGTAAGCCCAGTATAAGTTGAAAATTTTTAAGTCTTAACTTAGTCTTGCCTACCTTAAACGTGCTCAGAACACTTACATTAGCCCACAGTGAGGCAAAATCATCTAACACAAAGCCTGTCTTATAGCAGAGTGTTGAATATCATGTAATTACTGAGACTGTACTGAAAGTGAAAACCATAGTGCTTGTCTGGGTACAGAATGGTGGTGCATTTAGCCTTGTGATTGTGTAGCTGACTGGGAGCTGTAACTTTCAGGTGCTGCCCAACTTCACAGCAGAGGTTCATAATGAATATTGCTAGCCTGGGAAAAGATCGAAGTTTGAAGTGCAGTTTCTACTGAAGGCATATTGCTTTCACACTATCATAAAATTGAAAAATCTCAAGTGAGACCTTCATAAGTTGGGGTCCATCTGTGTAAATTCCTGTTATGGAGAGAAGAATTCATCTCAGAATACAAATTTCCATGTATGTTTGAGAAGATTTAGCTTTTTTATTTGCATAATTTGAATAGCAGAGCCTCATTTTTGGTTACCCTTCTGGAGACTAATTAGCCAATTCAAATAGATTCTTTTTATGTTTTAAGTGTATTGATTTAGTTTTGGCTGTGCCGGGACTTTGTTGCTGTGCCGTCTAGTTGCAGTGAGCAGGCTGCTCTCTGGTTGTGGTACATGGGCTTCGCATTGCTGTGGCTTCTCGTTGCAGAGCACAGACTCTAGGGCATGTGCGCTGCAGTAGCTGTGATACATGGGCTTAGTTGCCCCACTGCATGTGGAAGCTTCCCAGACCAGGGATCAAACCCATGTTCCCAGCATTGGTAGGCAGATTCTTAACCACTGGACCACCAGGAAGTCCTAGTAGATTCTTAATTCAACAGTATTAAAAAAAAAAACAAAAAACTTTATATAAGCAGTATGAAATAATGGAACCCAAATCAGAAGATTTATTAGGTTCTGCCTCTTAATTGGACCTATGGCAAAGATTTAAATATTCTGAGCTTTTCCTTGTCTCTCATAGTAATAATGCCTGTTTTGCTTGTCTCACATGTTGACTACAAAAATCAAATGAAATAGGGAGCTTGCCTGATGGTCCAGTGGCTAAGACTCCATATTCCCAATGCGGGGGGCCCAGGTTTGATCCCTGATCAGGGAACTAGATCCACATGCAACAACTAAGACCTGGTGCAGTCAAATAAATAAAGAAGAATATATAACATTTTTTTAAAAAATGAAAAAACAGCTAAGAAAGGATTATTTAAATACTAAGGTGAATTTGATCTATACTATGAGTTAAGTTGATCTATGATGCTGTTTGCCTTCATCATAAGTGAGTTTTAAACTGTAGTAGCTACCTTTACCTAGCACAGCAGAACAAGACTAATAGAGGAAAACCTTGACTTAAGGAAGGTCTACCTTTTTTGGAAAAAGATGGCTAGACTTCATGAACAGTTAGTTGATTGTGTTGCATTAGCAATAAACTAAAAAGCAAACACATGTAATACAGTTCCAGAATGTTAGAGCTAGAAAACACCTGGAATTTTCTAGGCAAGTCTTCTTACTTTACAAATGAAGGAACCGAGAGAGAGTTATGCATTTTCATAGAGATAAAATAAGATGCATTCTCATGGTAGTTAAGGAGATACAGTTTTTAAAATGGGTTGTATGAGGCGCTGACTTCAAATGTAACTTCAGGCAATGTTTCAGCCTTCTCTCAGCCTGTTTCATCATCTGAAAATTGGGACTGGTGATAACTTCATCTATTGTGTTGTTGTAGTAAAGGGAATGATATGTGTAAACTGCTTAGCACATTTATAGCACATGGTATGCACTCAAGAAATAGTGCCTCTATTATTAATATTATTTTTAGCTATTATGCAGAATCTTCCAGAACATTATTCACTCTCTCTGCTTGTTTAAAATATTGGCCAGTGGCCCAGCTCTCTTCCACTGAAACAACCAAAGGAGTGTGTTATGTTTATGTATCACAGAATTGAAAGAGAATATTCTTAAACAGATTAAAAACAAAGTTTAAAAACAAAAGGCCGAAAATTTAATGTAAATGATCATGTTTGTTGTCTAAGTTGTCAAAATTTAATAAAGAACTGAAATGATTTAGGTGCTTAAGAATTTCTTATGACTGATAGATCTTATGGGATATGGAAATCATCTCCTGCCCTTAAATAAAATGACATAATAGACTTTTATTTCATTCAACCCACTAAACCCTTTCCTTTTTCCTTGTTAAGTATCGCTGTCTGTTCTGGGTCTGTGTAATGTCTTGTATCTGCTGTGCTTGGTCTGGTGCCAATGACAAGCCCTATGTGTTGATTTTTTTTTTTTAACAGATTTTAGTTGAGAAAAAGTTGTGTACAGAATTATTTAGTATCAGTGAAGGTACATTATTTCACATGTTAATTATAGATATAAAACATTTTAAATTTCAGATTTCCTTTTCTTCTGGGGAACTGTATTTTTGATAACAACAACTTTAGTTGCCCTACTGAAAAAAGAAAACAAAGAAGTATCAGTAGGAAAAGAAGAAACTCAGGGGATCACAGACACTTACAAGCTGCTTTTTGCAATTGTAAAAATGCCCGCAGTTCTGACATTTTGCCTTCTGATTCTAACTGCAAAGGTAAGAGATTGATAAAGCAAATCCCCCATTCTGTTACAAGTACCGATATCATGGAATACTTCTGCTGCTGTTTTTTAAGTCCCTTTTCACTAATACTAGAATTTAACAATGATAACTAATATACTTTATTTACTAAATGTATTTAAACAGATGTGATGATAGCAAATCAGACATAATTTCAAACTAAGCTAAATGTCTTAGGATCTTGAAAAAATTATGCCAATTTGAAGTACTTCTAGTCATTGTCAGTGTTTTTAATGAATGATATTAATGCTCGGAAGGGAAATGAATGCTATGAAAAACTAACAGCATTCTGCTATTAGAATGAGTATATACTTAATGTCAAAGGTATTGAAATTACTTACTTAGAAAGTAATTTACAAAGATATGGAAATGAATATTAGAAGTCTATTTAAAAATCAGTTGAACTATTTCAAAATGTTAAAAAGAAATATACCATCAAACAAATGGATGTTTTGGTGACAATTCTATATGTTTTCTCTATTAAGATGTCTTAATTTTTTGTACTTCTAAAATATTTTAAAGATTTTATGCTACAAGAAAGGTAAGTATACTTTGTTATAATGAACTATTAGAATTATTATTCCTAAAATATAAAATTGGTTACAGGATTTTTGAACTATATATTTAAACCTATCTATATAAACACTTTCATAGCTATATTTTGATAACACTAAAGTAAAAATTATAGTCTCATTGTTTTGAAATAGTGAGTTTTCCCTCTCTGATAGGGAGGGTTGGGTTTTTAGGAAATTTTAGGAAGGTTTAAACTTAAGGTTCAACTTTAGAAAATGCTAAAAGGTTCAGTTCAGTTCAGTCACTCAGTCATGTCCGACTCTTTGTGACCCCCATGAACTGCAGCACACCAGGCCTCCCTGTTCATCACCAACTCCCAGAGTCCACCCAAACCCATGTCCATTGAGTCGGTGATGCCATCCACCCACTCATCCTCTGTCGTCCCCTTCTCTTGCCCTCAATCTTTCCCAGCATCAGGGTCTTTTCACATGAGTCACCTCTTCGCATCAGGTGGCCAAAGTATTGGAGTTTCAGCTTCAACATCAGTCCTACTAATGAACACCCAGGACTGATATCCTTTAGGATGGACTGGTTGGATCTCCTTGCAGTCCAAGGGACTCTGAAGAGTCTTCTCCAAAACCAGAGTTCAAAAGCATCAATTCTTCAGTGCTCAGCTTTCTTTATAGTCCATCTCTCACATTCATACATGACCACTGGAAAAACCGTAGCCTTGACTAGATGGACCTTTGTTGACAAAGTAATGTCTCTGCTTTTTAATATGCTGTCTAGGTTGGTCATAACTTTCCTTCCAAGGAGTAAGTGTCTTTTAATTTCAAAGGTTCAAGAAAGTTAATACTATTATAATGTATTATCTAATTACATCATTTAGAGATAACCATTGGTAATATTTTTGGTATATTTCTGCTTTCCCCTATGTAGGTACATGTATGTGCATGCACATGTATATACACACTTTACATGTATAAATGTAATTAATACATTAGCTATAGTTAATATATACACACAAATACTTTAAAAGTGAAATTGTATGTAATTTTTATCTTGTTATTGTCTTATTCCATATTCCTATATCATTAATATTTGATAACATACTTTTTAATAACTATAAATTGTTACAGTATATAAATGTGCTATGATTTACTAATTTTTTCTATTATTGTATATTTAATTTGCCATGTGTTTTAATTACAAAACTGTACTAGTGAATATATTTGGGTGTAATTCTTTGGTGTTCTGAATATTTCCTTCCAGTAGATTCTTAGGTTCTTTCCTTCCAGTAGATTCAGTGAGTATGATTGTTAAACTGCTTTCTAAAAGATTTTATAATTTATACTGTCACCAGGAGAAGGCAATGGCACCCTGCTCCAGTACTCTTGCCTGGAAAATCCCATGGACGGAGGAGCCTGGTAGGCTGCAGTCCATGGGGTCGCTACAGTCAGACACGATTGAGCGTCTTCACTTTCACTTTTCACTTTCATGCATTGGAGAAGGAAATGGCAACCCACTCCAGTGTTCTTGCCTGGAGAATCCCAGGGACGGGGAAGCCTGGTGGGCTGCCGTCTATGGGGGTCGCACAGAGTCGGACACGACTGAAGTGACTTAGCAGCAGCAATATATAAGGAGTTGCTTCAAATACAGAGTCTAGAATTCCATGTTCCCCCTTTAAAGTAAACCTCATTAAAAGTAACGTCTCTTCTAACTTTTAACATCATAGATTAGTTTTCCCTACTTTCCAGTTTTATATAAGTGGAGTATCCAGTATGTTTTCTTACGTCTGGCTCTTGTACTCTTTTACTCAACATCATATTTGTGTAATTTATCCATATTATTTATAGCAATAGTTTGTTCATCTTGTTGCTTATAATATTCCTTTGTAGGAATATACCACAGTTTATTTATCCCATTCTATCAGGAGATGTTTAGGTTATTTCTACTTTTGGACCATTATAACTAGTGCTTCTGTGAACTTTTGTGTACGTTACTTTTGGTGAATGTAGGTAAACATTTCTGCTGGGTAAATACCTAGGAGTAGAATTGCTGGGCCATAAGAAATGCATAGTCTATATGCATTAATATAAGAAATGCATAGTCTATACTATAAACAGTTTTGTGATTGTTCCAATTTTCCCTACCACAAGCACTGTTAGAGAGTTTTAGTCATTACACAGCCTTGAAACCATAGTATTATCTTTTCAATTTTAGCCTTTCTGGTGGGTATGTCATAGCATCTCATTAGGATTATAATTTTTAATTTCCCTGATGACTAAAGAAATTGAGCATCTTCTCATATGGTTATTGGCCATTTGAATATCCAGAGTTCCCCCTTTCTTTAAATTTGTAGAATTTTTATTTTTTATGTATCCTGGATATGAGGGCTTTTGTTGGATATATGTATTGCAGATATCTCCTACACCACTTTTAAGTTGGGAAGAGAAAGTATGAAATATCTTTGACTTTTAATTTTTTGTGTGTGAACTTTGCTCTTTGGCTTCATTCTGAGAAGTTAAAGTATTTGAAGTAATATTTAGTGTTAAAATATTTTTTGTTTGTATATTTTTACTTACTGAAAATTTACTTGTATAATTGGAGGAATACCCATATGTTTATCCAAATTCTATAATTAATTGTTAATAGTTAGGTCTACTTTTTTATTCTGTAAATTATGTTATTTTACATATTTCTTATGAAGTATTAGATAGTAATTTGTACATATCATGCCCTTTTATCCATAAATGCTTTAAGTATGTAGTATATCTCCTAAGAATAAGGACTTCGTCCTGCAAAGCCACAACTTGATAAAAAATCAGGAAGTTTAAATTGATACAATACCATTTTCCTTTTAGCAAATTATTTATTTTCTGCTATGCTGAGTCTTCATTGCTGCATGCGGGCTTTCTCTAGTTGCAGTGAGTGGGGGCTGCTCCTTGTTGCAGTGCCCTTGCTCCTCGTTGCAGTGCGCTGGCTCCTCCCTGCAGTTGGTTCTCCTCTTGTGGAGCATGGGCTTCAGTAGTTGCAGCACACCAGCTCAGTACTCGTGGCCCACGAGCTCTAAAGCACAGGCTCAGTAGTTGCAGTGCTTGGGCTCTAGTTGCTCCACAACATATGCGATTTTCCCAGACCAGGGATTGAACCCGTGTCCCCTGCATGGGCAGGTGGATTCTTAGCCACTACCACCAAGGAAGTCCAACACAATACCGTTTTCTAGTCATAGTCCGTATCCAGATTTCCCTAGTTATCCCCTAGAGCAGCCTTTATAACTTAATTTTTTTCTGGCCAGCAATCCAATTTAGGATCACATACTGCATTTAGTTGGTATGAGCCCTTCTTTGTTCTTCATGACCTGCTGGGCACACTTTTTTTTGTTTTTTTTTTTAAGATTACTTATTTGTTTATATTTGGCTGTGCTGGGTCTTTTATGCTGCATGGGCTTTCCCTATTTGCACCGAGTGAGGGCTATGTTCTAGTTGGAGTACACAGGCTTCTCATTGTGGTGGCTTCTCTTAGTGAAGCTCCTGGGCTCTAGGGTGCTGGGCTTCAGTATTGCAGAGCACAGGCTTAGTAGTTGGGGGGCTTAGTTGCTCTGTTGCATGTGGAATCTTCCCAGACCAGGGATTGAACTAGTGTCCGCTGCATTGGCAGGGGGATTCTTTATCACTGGACCACCAGAGAAGTCCATCCTGGACCTTTTAAAAAATATTATTTTATTTTATTGGATCATAATTGATTTACAATGTTGTATTAGTTTCAGGTGTACAGGAAAGTAGTTCAGTTATACATATACATATATTCATTCTGTTTTAGATTCTTTTTTCATATAGGTTGTCAGAATTTTGAGTAGAGTTTCCTGTGCTCTACAGTAGGTCATTGTTGGTTATCTATCTATATAGTGGTATGTAGTGATCTAGACACTTTTAAAGAAGACAGGCCGGTTATTCTGTAGAAAGGCCTTCCGTTTATGTTTGTCTAATGTTTCTTCATGTTTAGGTCCATTTTGTGAATATATGTCAGAAATATCACAGAAATAATACTGTGAATCTTCAGGGAAGTTTATCAGGAGCCATATCATGTCCCTTTAACCATTAATTATTGTGTTAACCTTGATTACCTTGTTTAATACATTGCAAGATTACTATTTTTCCTTTTGTAATTAAAAATTCATTTGTAGGGAAGTACTTTGAGACCATCTAAATATCTTGTTTCACCTCAAACTTTGCACACTACAATATTTTAGCATTCTTACTCTTTTTTTTGTGGTTGTTTTTAAGAATTAATCTAAGCATACTTTTTTTTTTATCCATCATTTAAATCAACCTCTTAGATATGTTTTCTCAGAATTACTTTTGAAAAGCTAGATGACTTTTTGTTGTCAGTCAGAAATCATCAAAAATGTGTATGGTATGTGGCAATGATACTTCATTTTAACCAGATTTATTTGGAGTCCAGAGCTTTTCTTTTAAACTTAAAATATACAGAGCAGTAAGTTTAGACTTGAACACTGTTGATTGTGAGACAGAAATTTTTGAAATGGAAATTTAATTGTAATTAAAATTACAGTTCAAAGACTGCTGAATTTTCACTTGTTTTCACTCCATATTTGTAAGTAGACCACAGAGCTAAGTATGCCTCCATAACTTGCTTGTTGTACCAGATATGATACTTACTTCTAACTGGCATGAGTCATTGATAAGACTGAGGTTTCTAAATTACTTACGTATACTTGGAAGAAAATATTTCATAAGTCATAAATTAAAATATTTTTTTGTTTTTATATTGCAGATTGGTTTTTCAGCAGCAGATGCAGTAACAGGACTGAAATTGGTAGAAGAGGGAGTACCCAAAGAACATTTAGCCTTACTGGCAGTTCCAATGGTTCCTTTGCAAATAATATTGCCTCTGATTATCAGCAGATACACTGCAGGTCCCCAGCCACTAAACATATTTTACAAAGCCATGCCCTACAGGTAAAAATGAAATGAAACCTTACTAAATAAGAGAGGTTAAATGAGGAACAGTCATCAGTATCACTAATGTCTATGTATAGAGTGTAAATGGTAAAAGGCTTGAAAAACATCTTAACTTCTGTATCATTTATATGCACTTTCATCTCTTTTAAACTTCCTAACAGGTTTTAGATTCAGGCTTCTTTCATATGGTAGGCACACAGATTTCTGTTTCTGTTATTCTTTTTTAACCTAAAATAGAAGTCAACTCCACCTTTCTTTCTTATTCTGTAGATTATTGTTTGGATTAGAATATGCTCTACTGGTCTGGTGGACTCCTAAAGTAGAACATCAAGGGGGATTCCCTATATATTACTATATTGTAGTGCTGCTGAGTTATGCGTTACATCAGGTAAGCTTGCAGTGGTTTTTCCCAGGCAGTAAACTGTCCTGTGTAAAATAAAGATGTTTTTCTACAGTTTCCTTAAAATAATGATAATAAATTTTAAGATTTATGCATGAATTGGATACTGAAGAAATTAGTAAACTTTAAACCTTGTGGATTTAAATATATATACACACACACACATATATATATATTTATTTGGCTGTCTTGGATCTTAGTTGTGGCACTTGAGATCTTCTCTAGTTGTGGCATGGGCTGCAGAGTGTGCAAACTCAGTAGTAGTGGCACACGGACTTAGCTGCTCCATGGCATATGGGATCTTAGTTCCCTGACCAAGGATCGAACCTGTGTTTTCATGTTCCTAAATGGAGGGTTAATTCTTGCTGCTTAAGCACTTTTTGCCTCTCAAGGAGATTTTCCTCTTCAGTTTGTCATGTAAATTTTTAATTATATATAAGAAAGTTATATGCATATAATTATATATTCATATTACCTTTGAATATTTGAGTGCTTACATGTATAATACATATATCCACACATATGATATCTTTAGGTATGGTATAAATATGAAGTTTTGCTTATTACTGTATGCATCCTTCAGTGCCACCTCACTTGTCATTCTCAATTGAGCCTTCCTTGAATACATGTGATAGAATTAATCTCCTATTTATTTAGGCCCTGATAGCATGATGTATGCACTTCCTCTTTTTACAGTATTTACTACATTTAATTGTATTTATTTATTCCCGTTTTCCCAGCTTAGAATAAATTCTTCAAGGGCACAGAAGGACTGTATCTTATTCATCTTTGTATTTCTGTGACCAGACTTAGAGCCTGGCCTGTAGCAGGGGCTCAATAAATATTTGTTGGTTTGAGTTTAAAAAGAGTCATGAAAATTAATTTTCAGATTTATGCTTTTAATGTTCTTAATTTAGACCATATCTTTCTAAAGTTTAGTTGTCCTGAAGATGTTTTATGTTTTCCTTGTAGGTTACATTGTACAGCATGTATGTTTCCATAATGGCTTTTAATGCGAAGGTTAGTGATCCACTTATTGGCGGAACATATATGACCCTTTTAAATACTGTGTCCAACCTGGGAGGAAACTGGCCTTCTACGGTAGCTCTTTGGCTGGTAGATCCCCTCACAGTAAAAGAGTGTGTAGGAGCATCAAACCAGAATTGCCGAACACCTGATGCTGTTGAGGTAAGTAAGTTGCAATTTTAGTTAATAGTAAGTGAATATTAAGATACTAATTTCCTCATTTTGCCTCTAGAGGTACTTCATCTTTTTAAAATCATATCTGCCCAGTCTCTAATAGTTTTTTTCTTTCCCACCGTAACTGAGGGTATAACACACTCAAGTCAGTAAAAGTAGCTCACTTGGAGTTCCTTCTCAGCAAGGAAGGAATCTCCTCTACCTTGTGTACCATTGTCCTATACAATAGGAATTTAATATTAGTACATGAAAGTTTTATAATGATAGAAGGGAAATTCCATTGGCTTTCATGTTACAAATGGAGCTAAAACTGAGTGGTTAGTAGTTCGTTGGTAAATTATTTCAAAGTAACATTAACCCACTTCTAGAGTAAACTCATTGAAAATTTCTGCACACTTCCAAATATGAAAAGCTGTATCTTGAAAATGAATATTGTTTACAGCAAGAGCTGAAAATTGTTTTTAATACTCTTAGTAGCATTAGACAGATTAAGATACATTAACTTTGGAGAAGGAAATGGCAACCCACTCCAGTATTCTTGCCTGGGAAACCCCATGGACAGAGGGGCCTGGCAGGCTACAATCTGTGGGTCCAAGAGTTGGACACGACTTAGCGACTGAACAACAACAACAAAATTTTACTTAACATTGTGACATGAGCATGACCCTGTATCCTTAAATACTTCTTGAGTGCATACCTTTTTTCTTTTTATAGTTGTTTTATTTAAATTAGGGTCCATATAAGTTCCCTTTACTGTGTTTTATTATTTTTCCTGTTACATCTCTTTAATTCTATAACAGTTCCCCTCTTTTTTGGGGGTAGTAATAAAAAATATATCTAACATTAAAAAAAAGATACATTAAGTAGTTTTTTCACTTGAATGAAATGTTTGAGCACAAAAGTGTTTTGATTAATCCTTTAAATCACAAAGTAGAAACGTATAAAGTGCTGAATACTTCCATTTTGAAATTGTGGAGTATTTATTATAATTTTGTTTTTACAGCTTTGCAAAAAACTCGGTGGCTCGTGTGTTACTGCACTGGATGGTTATTATGTGGAATCTGTTATTTGTGTTTTGATTGGATTTGGTTGGTGGTTCTTTCTTGGTCCAAAACTTAAAAAATTACAGGATGAAGGACCATCTTCATGGAAATGCAAAAGAGACAAGTAATGCATTCACAACTGGACATTCTAGGAAGGTAACTCTAATTTAGTTTTAACTCAGAGAGTTATGATAATCAGTGTACAGGAGTATAAAATATTATTTTAAACAGGAAATTATTAATATAAAATGCCAAATGGTTAAAAATATAGAAACCTCTCTGTATATTTAAATATACTTTTTCCTTACCTTGTCAATGTATTTAAAGTTTACTTAAGTTCAGGGAATTGGTACTAAAATAACTTTTCTGGTCTTGTTATTTGATTTATAGATCTTTTTAATTTACTGACCAAAGCATGTTTTAAGCTGCAGTGCAGTAGTCATGGGTGATAACCATGCAGTCAAGTATTGTTATTGTACCTATCATTGAGCTATGTTAAAATTTTTGGTAAAATATGATAAGTGGAACATAGCTTGATATTCATGTACTATCCACAACTAGTCTGGCCTTGTCAGTTAAATCTTATTTTGAATTGCAAATTGGTAAAATGTTATGTGGAATTTGCTGAGATGAGAATGTAAACTACTGAAATACCATTTTAGTTGTTATTTTCTGACTGTAACCACATTGTGCTAATGAATCTGTGTTAAAGACTATTTTAAATGTATTTCCTGCTTTTGTAAACATTAAAGATTTATAAGAAGATTATTCAAACTATTTTTTATAAAATGAAAGCTATGACTTCTAATTTATTGATTCCCCTTCTCCTCCCCCTTTTTGGAAGCTATCTTGATTCCTTTTTAACTCTTATCCTAAAGCATACATATGTTTTTTGTCATAAGTACTTCATGGCACATGGCCCTTGATGCTCACAAGGGCATCACATTTAATGTTGTATGTATGTTTGTGGCAAAGTTTTGAAAATAAAAATTAAATGTTTTTCTTCAAGTAGTTTGTTTTTGTTATTGATAGGAAAAAAAAAAAACAGTAAAACTTACTGATTAAGTAAAATTTAAATTAATAATACTGTAGTTTTAGAAACTAATGTTTTGAAGAGAGAGACAAAGACATTTTGTGCCTTTGACACGTTATGTACTGGAAAAGGTTTCTTAATTAAGCACTTTACTAATGAGAAAAGATCTCACAATTGCTTTATACCAAATCAGGTACTAATTTTTACTTATTAAAGCACAGCCTTCTGTTTGTAAACTGTAGTTTCCAATTGAGAATTGCTTTCCCAGGAGAATTAAGGTTTTGAGTACTTTAGCAATTTCCAGCATATTATGTGAACCTGGTGATAAGGTTCTATGCGTGTTTTGTGTTGTATGGTACTTTGACTCTTTAGAGAGTACATAAATCTTTCAAAAGTTTGAGAAAAGGAGATAGTAAGTTGACTCTCATTTAATAACTATTATCTTTGTGGGAAAATGCATACTAATGTTTGATTATGTTAATTTAATGACATAGATTGAGTTTTAGGGTGGGGTTTTTGTAAGTAATGGAGGAGAAAGTAGGTGGGAGAAAATGGCATCTGAAGAAACATAGAGGCACTGGCTTCTAGAACTCACACATTGGCATTGGAAAGCCTGTGTTAGGCATTGATGTCAGATCCTGAAGAATCACCTGAAAAATCATCCTAGAAATACACCAAATGATAGACTACAGTACTTTATCTGGTGGGTTTTCCATTGTCATGTATTATAGTCAAAATATGTACTTGAATAAAGAAAACCCACTTAATCCACATGTGAAATTTATTTGGATTTTTAACTTTTGGATTAAGACACATCGCCATGATTAACTTAATTTTTTCCCCATATTGTTACAAATTATACATAAACGTACTTTTAAGTTTATAGATCGTTAGGACTTAAAGTTTTAAAGTGTATTTTAAGCCTTAGCTATAAGGTGAAAGCCATTCTTTGCATTTGCTCAATAAATGAACTCATGGTTTAAGTTATAGTCCTTTGGGTATTTGGATACATGCTTGTAATATATGTCACAAATGACTTGTTAATATCAATGTTTATACACTGATCACTGATGGCATCTTATAAATGATCGACCTGAATGTGAGGATCTGTTTGTTGTAAATCTACTAGAAAATGCCTATTTTTGCGCGTAAGTGTTTTTCCTTGTATTAATAGATATTAATAGATATATACTAATAGATTAACATATTAATGTCTTCCCTGGTGGCTCAGACGGTAAAACATCTGTCTGCAATGCTGGAGACTCGTGTTTGATCCCTGGGTCGGGAAGGTCCCCTGGAGAAGGAAATGGCAACCGACTCCAGTACTCTTGCCTGGAAAATTCCATGGACAGAGGAGCCGGGTAGGCCACAGTCCATGGGGTTGCAAAGAGTTGGACATGACTGAGCTACTTTACTTACTTAATATATTAATAGATATTAATAGATCCTGATAAACTCTATCCTTAAGGGTGAACATTAACTCCTCCAGTTAATTATATATTTCAGTTCAGTTCAATTCAGTCGCTCAGTTGTGTCCGACTCTTTGCAACCCTGTGGTCTGCAGCACTCCAGGCTTCCCTATCCATCACCAACTCCCAGAGCTACTCAAACTCATGTCTTGAATAAGTGATGCCATCCAACCATCTTATCCTCTGTCGTCCCCTTCTCCTCCCACCTTCAATCTTTCCCAGCATCAGGGTCTTTTCTAGTGAGTCAGTTCTTCTCATCAGATAGCCAAAGTATTGGAGTTTCAGCTTCAGCATTAATCCTTCCAATGAATTACAT
Source organism: Bos indicus x Bos taurus (assembly GCF_003369695.1). NCBI lineage: Eukaryota > Metazoa > Chordata > Mammalia > Artiodactyla > Bovidae > Bos > Bos indicus x Bos taurus. The sequence goes on from NC_040076.1 coordinate 111,290,908, forward strand.
ATTTACTGGCTAATAATGGATATCAGTATCAGTTCAGTTGCTCAGTCGTGTCTGACTCTTTGCGACCCCATGAATCGCAGCACGCCAGGCTTCCCTGTCCATCACCAACTCCTGGAGTCCACCCAAACCCATGTCCATTGAGGCAGTGATGCCATCCAACCATCTCATCCTCTGCGTCCTCTTCTACTCCTGCCCTCAATCTTTTCCAGCGTCAGGGTCTTTTCAAGTGAGTCACTTCTTTGCATCAGGTGGCCAAAGTATTGGAGCTTCACCTTCACCATCAGTTCTTCCAGTGAACACCCAGGACTGATTCCCTTTAGGATAGACTGGTTGGATCTTCTTGCTGTCCGAGGGACTCTCAAGAGTCTTCTCCAACACCATAGTTCAAAAGCATCAATTCCTTGGTGCTCAGCTTTCTTTATAGTCCAATTCTCACATCCATACATAACCCCTGGAAAAACCATCAGATCAGATCAGATCAGTCTCTCAGTCGTGTCTGACTCTTTGCAACCCCATGAATCGCAGCACGCCAGGCCTCCCTGTCCAACACCAACTCCTGGAGTTCACTCAGACTCACGTCCATCAAGTCAGTGATGCCATGCAGCCATCTCATCCTCTGTCGTCCCCTTCTCCTCTTGCCCCGGATCCCTCCCAGCATCAGAGTCTTTTCCAATGAGTCAACTCTTCGCATGAGGTGGCCAAAGTACTGTTCAGCTTTAGCATCATTCCTTCCAAAGAAATCCCAGGGCTGATCTCCTTCAGAATGGACTGGTTGGATCTCCTTGCAGTCCAAGGGACTCTCAAGAGTCTTCTCCAACACCACACTTCAAAAGCATCAATTCTTCAGTGCTCAGCCTTCTTCACAGTCCAACTCTCACATCCATACATGACCACTGGAAAAACCATAGCCTTGACTAGATGGACCTTTGTTGGCAAAGTAATGTCTCTGCTTTTCAATATGCTATCTAGGTTGGTCATAACTTTCCTTCCAAGGAGCAAGCATCTTTTAATTTCATGGCTGCAGTCACCATCTGCAGTGATTTTGGAGCCCAGAAAAATAAAGTCTGACACTGTTTCCACTGTTTGCCCATCTATTTCCCATGAAGTGATGGGACCAGATGCCATGATCTTAGTTTTCTGAATGTTGAGCTTTAAGCCAACTTTTTCACTCTCCTCTTTCACTTTCATCAAGAGGCTTTTGAGTTCCTCTTCACTTTCTGCCATAAGGGTGGTGTCATCTGCATATCTGAGGTTATTGATGTTTCTCCCGGCAATCTTGATTCCAGCTTGTGTTTCTTCCACTCCCGCATTTCTCGTGATGTACTCTGCATAGAAGTTAAATAACCAGGGTGACAATATACAGCCTTGACGTACTCCTTTTCCTATTTGGAACCAGTCTGTGGTTCCATATCCAGTTCTAACTGTTGCTTCCTGACCTGCATATAGCTTTCTCAAGAGGCAGGTCTGGTCGTCTGGTATTCCCATCTCTTTCAGAATTTCCCACAGTTTATTGTGATCCACACAGTCAAAGGCTTTTGCATAGTCAATAAAGCAGAAATAGATGCTTTTCTGGAACTCTCTTGCTTTTTCCATGATCCAGCGGATGTTGGCAATTTGATCTCTGGTTCTTCTGCCTTTTCTAAAACCAGCTTGAACATCAGGAAGTTCACGGTTCCCATATTGCTGAAGCCTGGCTTGGAGAATTTTGAGCATTACTTTACTAGCGTGAGATGAGTGCAATTGTGCGGTAGTTTGAGCATTCTTTGGCATTACCTTTCTTTGGGATTGGAATGAAAACTGACCTTTTCCAGTCCTGTGGCCACTGCTGAGTTTTCCAAATTTGCTGGCATACTGAGTGCAGCACTTTCACAGCATCATCTTCTAGGATTTGAAATAGTTCAACTGGAATTCCATCACCTCCACTAGCTTTGTTCGTAGTGATGCTTTCTAAGGCCCACTTGACTTAACATTCCAGGATGTCTGACTCTAGGTCAGTGATCACACCATCATGATTATCTCGGTCATGAAGATCCTTTTTGTACAGTTCTGTGTATTCTTGTTACCTCTTCTTAATATCTTCTGCTTCTGTTAGGTCCATACCATTTCTGTCCTTTATTGAGCCCATCTTTGCATGAAATGTTCCCTTGGTTTCTCTCATTTTCTTGAAGAGATCTCTAGTCTTTCCCATTCTGTTGTTTTCCTCTATTTCTTTGCATGGATCACTGAGGAAGGCTTTCTTATCTCTCCTTGCTATTCTTTGGAACTCTGCATTCAGATGCTTATATCTTTCCTTTTCTCCTTTGCTTTTCGCTTCTCTTCTTTTCACAGCTATTTGTAAGGCCTCCCCAGACAGCCATTTTGCTTTTTTGCATTTCTTTTCCATGGGGATGGTCTTGATCCCTGTCTCTTGTACAATGTCACGAACCTCTGTCCATAGTTCTTTGGGCACTCTATCAGATCTAGTCCTTTAAATCTATTTCTCACTTGCACTGTATAATCATAAGGAATTTGATTTAGGTCATACCTGAATGGTCTAGTAGTTTTCCCTACTTTCTTCAATTTAAGTCGAATTTGGCAATAAGGAGTTCTTGATCTGAGCCACAGTCAGCTCCCGGTCTTGTTTTAATACTTTCAGCTAAATTTCTAAGAGTCTTTTTGCAGTACTAACCAGGAGATGAAATCCACCAACCCTCAAATTAAACTCCTTTAAGGACAAATTCTGAAAGAGATGGGAATACCAGACCACATGACCTGCCTCTTGAGAAACCTATATGCAGGTCAGGAAGCAACAGTTAGAACTGGACATGGAACAACAGACTGGTTCCAAATAGGAAAAGGAGTACATCAAGGCTTTATATTGTCACCCTGATTATTTAATGTATATGCAGAGTACATCATGAGAAACGCTGGGCTGGAGGAAGCACAATCTGGAATCAAGATTTCTGGGAGAAATATCAATAACCTCATATGTGCAGATGACACCACCCGTATGGCAGAAAGTGAAGAAGAACTAAAGAGCCTCTTGATGAAAGTGAAAGAGGAGAGTGAAAAAGTTGGCTTAAAGCTCAGCATTCAGAAAACGAAGATCATGGCATCTGGTCCCATCACTTCATAGCAAACAGATGGGGAAACAGTGGAAACAGTCACTGATTTTAGTTTTCTGGGCTCCAAAATCACTGCAGGTGATGATTGCAGCCAGGAAATTAAAAGATGCTTACTCCTTGGAAGGAAAGTTATGACCAACCTAGATAGCATATTCGAAAGCAGAGACATTACTTTGTCAACAAAGGTCCGTCTAGTCAAGGCTATGGTTTTTCCAGTGGTCATGTATGGATGTGAGAGTTGGACAATGAAGAAAAATGAGCATCGAAGAATTGATGCTTTTGAACTGTGGTGTTGGAGAAGACTCTTTGAGAGTCCCTCGGAGAGCAAGGACATCCAACCAGTCCATCCTAAAGAATATCAGTCCTGGGTGTTCATTGGTAGGACTGATTTTGAAGCTGAAACTCCAATACTTTGGCCACCTGATGCGAAGAGGTGACTCATCTGAAAAGACCCTGATGCTGGGAAAGATTGAGGGCAGGAGGAGAAGGGGATGACAGAGGATGAGATGGTTGGATGGCATCACCGACTCAATGGACATGGGTTTGGGTGGACATTCTAGGAGTTGGTGATGAACAGGGAGGCCTGGCGTGCTGCAGTTCATGGGGTTGCAAAGAGTCAGACATGACTAAGCGACTGAACTGAACTGAATTTGACAGTGCTAATTTTATAATGCAATTACTATTTAGTCTGAGATGGGGATCCGTTCCATTTTTTACGTGTTAAAATTACTATTAGAGTCTGTTAGTCTTCATTTTAGTCCTCTAAGTTGTTAGCAAGGTGAATGGGCATGGAGATTAGCTCTCCATGCTAATAGTCCTTCCTGGAATTCTGTTTTGATAGAAGCAAAACCTGTATCAGAGCAGAATAGTTAATGTACAGGACTCATATCCTCTCCTTAAGCGAAGAGAAACTTTGTTGGATATTGTTTTTAAGGAGGTCTGTTTGTTGTCTTTTTTTTTTGCCTTCAGGGGGCAGGCATTATTTTTGGAGAAAATAGTTTTATATAGCAGAATGAAAATTTTATTTATTTAAATAATTGATTTTATTTTTTTATTATTTATTTTATTTTTTGGCCACACTGTACAGCATGTGGTATCTTAGTTCCCTGACCAGGGATCAGACAGACTCCCTCTGCAGTGGAAACATGGAGTTTTAATCACTGGACCACCAGGGAGGTCCCAGAATGAAAATTGTATGATTAATTATAGTTTCTCTTTTTAAAAAATGTTTAAAAGATCATCTTAATGTATCAGCAATATTAATTTGCATAATTTATAAGAAGTCTTGAAGCATGGAGGAAAAGGTTGCTAAATTTTAATAGTTTTCTATTATCAATATAGGTATAACTTTTTATAATAATTTTGTGTGAAGAATAATGATTAAATAGCATGTTTGAAATAAAGATTTTGGTACAATTCTTAGGGAGTTATCCTAAGTATCTAAATTTAGCACCTTAATTTCAATAAATAAGTCAGTATTATAAATTATTATTTATATTAATAAAATTATTATTCTATATTAATAATTATTTCAACTAAATTGAGTCACTATTATAGAATATGAGTATTTAAGTCTAGTCTTAATTTCATCAAAGTGACTTTTAAATGTTGGGGAAAGTTTACTTTTTATAGCCTTATAGTTAATGAAATTGAAATTTTTTATCACAAGCAACTATACAATTAGGATAATATAAAATTGGGACAAAATTTTGATATTTTAAAAAGTGAAACATATCCCATAAATTGGTTGATTACCATTGTCAAATTATATTGATAAATCTGTATCTATTGTCCTCTGATAGTGCCTTTGCAAGGATTACTGTAAAATTGAAAAAATTACTCAATTTTGAAAGCCACCATTGTTGAGGTTAATCACTGCCCCTGTGTACAGTTTTGAGTTAAAAATGCACAGTCCAAAATCATTTTAATTATCATCTTTGGAAGATCTAGCATTAGTTTTGATAGCTTAGCATTAAGTACATGTGAAACATTTATTTGGCTTATTTATTAAAAGAGGTGCATTAAAGTTTGATACTTGTGCAGTATTTAAGTATGTAGAGTATATTTGAAATAAAGTCTCCATATTTTTATTTAAAGAATGATTTAATGCTCAAAATGATTGCTTAACAATCTCTAAAGTATAAAACAATGGAAGATTGCTTTCATTTTTATTAAGTATTAGCTAAGTTTACCTTCAAATCATTCATGTCAAAATTATGCTAGCTTGGCATTATATAATAAAGCAAATACGGTGATTTCAAGAGATACGCACTTAAACCACATTTCTTTTTTTCTGTTTTTATGAAGTCAGCCTGCAGTGTTGATTGTCCTGTTAGTAACCCGGGCAAAGTGAAAATAGGTAGAGGCATGCCACTTCTCCTTCAAGAGAAGGTAATATATATGGGCAGTTTGAAAATATGTAGAATTTCCTTTGACACATTTGTGTATGGATGTGGCTTCTTTAGTAGTTATAGTTTTGAAAATTTATTTAAAGGACAGTTTGGGACTGTAGGTAAAATGTTTTGTTTCTACAGAGTTAGAGCTTTCTGAACAAATTTTACTCAGACTTGGGACTGAGAAGAGAAGTCATGAAAGTTAAATTGTGACTGAACAGATAGTGAGAAACCATCCAGAATGTATTAGTTTGCTAGGGCTGCCTTAACAAAATACTGTGGACTACAGGCTTAACTAGTGGCTCAGACCATAAAGCGTCTATCTGCAATGCAGGAGACCTGGGTTTGATCCCTGCGTGGGGAAGACACCCTGGAGAAGGAAATGGCAGCATTTCCAGTATTCTTGCCTGGAAAATCCCATGGACTGCAGAGCCTGGTAGGTTACAGTCCATGGGGTCGCAAAGAGTCGGACACGACTGAGCGACTTCACTTTCACTTTCACAGGCTTAAACAAAGGAAATTAATTTTCTCACAGTTGTGGAGGCTGGAAGTCTAAGATGAAGATGATGGTAGGTTTGGTTTCTCCAGTCCCTCCTTGTTTTGGAAACTGCCACCTTCTTGCTGTCTTCACATGACCTTTCCTCTGTGTGTAAACATCCCAGATGTCTCTTCCTCTTACAAGGACACCAGTTCTGTTGATTAAGACACCCACCCTAATGACTTAACAACCTTATTTGCTTCTGTAAAGGCCCAAGCTCTGGGAGTCAGTGATGGACAGGGATGCCTGGTGTGCTGCAGTCCATGGGGTCCCAAAGAGTCAGACACGACTGAGCAACTGAACTGAACTGAACTGAATTGAAAGGCCCTATCTCTAAATACAGTTATATTGGAAGTTAGTACTTAAACATAAGAATTTTGGAAAGACACAATTCAGTCCATAACACAGATGGTTACATCTCTACTAGGCACAGTTCAAGGGGGATGAGAATGAAGACTAGGGAGACAGCTCTGGGCTGTAAATCTGGAGGTACAAGTCTTGTCTTCCCACTAAAGACATAAAACATTCCAAAGGATAAAAGTCTAGGATCCTTACCAAGGAGAATTTGGTTAAATTAAGGAGATAAGATATATCTTCCTTTTCCTGGAAGAGAGGAGAGCTTCCATACAGCTATCCTTTATAGGGCCCCAAATTCATATTTTGAAGTTCCTCCTCTATAGTACTAAGCCTGTTATATGTCAGCTTTTATAACTTTTATCAATCTGGCTCACTCCACAGGTGAGAATTGAGAATTGGAGTATGGGAAACCGGTGTGGTTATTAAAAGTAATAATTAAGTCCTGCTCCAGAAACTTTGTGTGTACATTCAGTACAATGTGGATAAATAATAGCTTAACAGACATGTAAGTTTCTTGAAACTGAAACCTACAAGTTTCAATTGAAATTGAATTCTGCTTAATTCACATTTTTTGGTTATATTATGGTCAGAGGCCTGGGGTTATGAAAACCTGTGTCTTAGAAGCAAGTCTCAAGTGATTAGATATTTCTTTTTATGTTTTCTTCTAGCCTAAATGGGGCAAATTATCTAAGTAATTCAATTTAAGGTTATAATGAAAACAAAAGTGCAGTCCTTTGGAGGAAAGGAAATTGTAAACTTATAAAAGTATTTCAGTAGTGAAGTATGAGCTGAGGCAAAAATTGTAAGGTTTAAGTGAAGAAGTAAGTTGGAAAATGAAAACTACTACAAAAGCGAAACAACTGACTATGAGTTGAAAAAAAAATTGATGCCCCGCAGGGCCTTGTGGGGCTCCTGGGCACAGAGGCCTTTTTGTCCCTCATTTTTAGAGGCAAGACTCCACCCTCCATGACCTTCTCTCCATTCCAAATGGCAGAACAGTTGCTAATGCCAATCAAAGGAGGGAGAGCAAGGAAACCACCTGAGGCAAGATTAAAGGACCAGATCAGGAGACCACCTAGGACCCTGCACATACCCTAATCTTGTCAGCAAACTGCCCACCCTTTTAAAACTTTGTAGAAGAAAAAATGCAAGACTGTTACTGCCTTGATCCTTAGCTTGTACTCCTACCTGATAAGAAATCTGGGAAGATTCCTTGGAGGAGGACATGGTAATCCACTCCAGTATTCTTGCCTAGAGAATCTCATGAACAGAGGAGCCTGGCAGGCTACAGTCCATAGGGTGGCAAAGATCAGACAGGACTGAAGTGACTTAGCATGCCACCCCTGACTATTTTACCTTTCCCTGCTCACCAGAGAGGGGGGCACAGTTCTTGAGGCACTGGCGTACTGTGTTCCTCCTTTGCCTCGCAAAGTAATAAAGCCCCTTTTTCCTTCTCTGTAACCATCTCTGTATTTCTGTTTGGCATCAGTACATAGCCAAGATTTTGGCAGCAAATTGATGAAGTGATTTCAAAATTGTACTTTAAAATTTTTTTGAACATTTTTGTTTACTGCTGCTGCTGCTAAGTCGCTTCAGTCATGTCCAACTCTGTGTGACCCGATAGATGGCAGCCCACCAGGCTCCACCATCCCTGGGATTCTCCAGGCAAGAACACTGGAGTACGTTGCCATTTCCTTCTCCAATTCATGAGAGTGAAAAGTGAAAGTGAAGTCACTCAGTTGTGTCCGACTCTTAGCGACCCCATGGACTGTAGCCCACCAGGCTCCTTCATCCACTGGATTTTCCAGGCAAGAGTACTGGAGTGGGGTGCCATTGCCTTCTCTGATTGTTAACTAGGCTTCTGATAAAAAATAAGAGTTTAAAAAAATTTTATTTCATATTGTCGTGTAGTTGATTTACAGGGTTGTGTTAGTTTCAGGTGTACAGCAAAGTGATATACATATATTAAGTAGAGTTCCCTGTATTACTTAATAGGTCCTTGTTGATTATCTATTTTATATATAGTAATTTGTAGATATTAATCCCAACCTCCTAATTTATCCCTCCCTGCCACCCACCTTTCCTCTTTGATAACTGTAAGTTTATTTTCTAAGTTTGTGAGCCTGTATCTGTTTTTGTAAACAAATTCATTACTGTAATTTTTAAAGATTCCACATGTAAGTGATATATTTGTTTTTCTTTGTCTGACTTAATATAATCTCTAGGTCCATCCCTGTGGCTGCAAATGGCATTATTTCACTCTTTTTTATGGCTGAGTAATATTCCATTGTATATGTGTACCACATCTTCTTTATCCATTCAACTGTCAATGGAGATTTAGGTTGCTTCCATGTCTTGGCTACTGTAAATAGTGCTTCAGTGAACACTGGGGTGCATGTACCTTTCGAAGTATGTTTTTTTCTGGATATATGCCAGGAGTGGGATTACTTGATTGTATGGTAATTCTATTTTTAGTTTTTTAAGGAAACTCCATGCCATTCTCCATAGTAACTGGACCAGTTTACATTCCCACCAACATGTAGAAAAGTTCCCTTTTCTCCACACCAAAAGTGGAGTGCTTTTTAAAAATTCATTTTTCAGTCCTCAAATTTTTAAAAAAATTGCCAATCAGATACTGCCTACACTGAGACTGACTTATACATGGATCATTAGGTATATACAGTCAGAGAATAAAAAAGCTAAGATTTTACAGACTATAAGCATTGGTTTATTATATTTATTATTTTTAGTATTGGTTTATTATTGGTTTATTGTGTTTACTTTTTCTTTTTTTTTTTTCCACCAAGTTCTAGTAAAATGAAATAGGGGGAGAGATCAGTTAAAGACCTTCATATGATACACAGTCTAAACTAGACTAGTAGCATTGGAAAAGAGGAAATGGATTCCAGAGACTGTGAGGGTGAATCGCAAGGACAGTTGGATGCCATTGGAAGCAAGGACATGAGATTTTGAGTTTAGATGATATAGGAAATGTGGATGGGGGAGCAGCTTTGAAAGAGAAGGCAGTTTTAGTCAGAAGATGATTGTTATGAGTGTAAATAGGCACTTGTTTTGAACTTTTTTTCTCCTAAGGAATTGAGACTTGAGCATTCTCTTGAGAAGAAAGGGCGAAAGTTTGTAGGACAAAGTTCTGGAGAAGTCAGGATGAAGATAACATAGTATTCTTTTTAAAAATTAACATTTATTACTGTAAAGAAATCTAATGGTACATCTTCATCATTCCAGTCCCAATAAAAATAAGAAAAGTTAAGAGTTGGAATTTTGTTATTAAAGCTCATACTCCTCATGGTGAATATCAAAAGTATTTTTTGAAGGGCTCACCATCTATCAGCCTAGGATTGGGCCATAGCCTTCTAATGGTTCTTCTTACTATCAGTTCTACTATATCTATATTTCTCATTACAGATATTATAGAGTTCTTCCAAAATGCAATCAGAAATTATGGGGGAAAAAAGAAGTCATTAACACCTTTCTTTAGAATAATTCTTCCCTTAAAGTAATAAAATCTATAATTTTCATGATCTTGTTGCATTTTCTAACAGTCTATGTTCATTGCATAATTTACATACCAGCCACAGTAAGAGAATTCCTGATTTTTAGAACACTGTATACTCACTCTTCAAGGCAAGCCCCAAGGTATTCTTCCTCTAAAATTAGCAGTGGGCTTTCATTCACTCCCTTGTCCCCAGGACCTCAGCTCATTTAATCTCCATAAAAATCCATAATCTTAAAAGGTAAGTATCATTGTAATTCCTATTTTATACAAGAGCAAATGGAGACATGCAGAAGGTAAGTGATTCATTCTAGGTGAGACTGCTAGGAAATGGCAGAGTCAGATTCCAACCATGGTAATCTAGCTGAGTTCACACTCTTAAATCACTTAAGTGCCAAAGCTGTGCTACCAATACAAGCTCACCCAGCCCACCTCACAGCTTAACATTATTCTATGCTGAACTTTTGGAGAAGACAGTGGCACCCCACTCCAGTACTCTTGCCTGGAGAATCCCATGGATGGAGGAGCCTGGTGGGCTGCAGTCCATGGGGTTGCTAAGAGTCAGACACGACTTAGCGACTTCACTTTCACTTTTCACTTTCATGCATTGGAGAAGGAAATGGCAACTCACTCCAGTGTTCTTGCCTGGAAAATCCCAGGGACAGAGGAGCTTGGTGGGCTGCAATCTATGGAGTCACACAGAGTCGGACGACTGAAGCGACTTAGCAGCAGCAGCAGCATGCTGAACTTTGCCTCTCAGATGATAACTCAATTCCTCATGAAAGTTAGAGCTCCTCATTCTTGAGCCAATATTCCATTTTCCTTTTTATGTTCTTTGGTTCATGCCATCTCTTATTCTTTAAATACTTTTCCTCCTAAAAGTGACCTTTAATGAGGATTAATTATTTGACAGGGATAAGAGTTGTAGCCAGATGAGACATATCATTCTCTGAACTTGGAGAAAAGAATATGAGACAAAATTTAGAATCTGTCGGAGTGGGAACAGAAGTTGAACTTTTCCCAGGTATTTTGGTATCATTGACTAAAAAAGATGCACAAGTTGAGAGTTGGGAGTTAAGTTTTATTTGGGGTAAAATGAGACTGCAGCCTGGGAGATAGCACCTCAGATAGCTGCTCCAAATAGGCAGTCAGGAAAGGTCAATATGTAAGATTTCAGTGAAGGGGGAGTTCAGTGCAATCAAATACTTTACCAAAGGTTTTCTGCTAGTCATAAGGAGCTGATGTCACCATCAAGGGATTTAGTGATTTTCCAGATATGAAAGGCTTCCCTGGTGGCTCAGATAGTAAACAATCTGCCTGCAATGTGAGAGACCTGGGTTTGACCCCTGGGTTGGGAAGATCCCCTGGAGAAGGAAATGGCAACCCACTCCAGTATTCTAGCCTAGGGAATTCCATGGACAGAGGAGCCTGACAGGCTACAGTCCATGGAATTGCAAACAATTGGACACAACTGAGCGACTGACTAACATATAAAGAGATGCAAGGATTAGGATCATGAAATCAGTTCCTGAAGACATCTAACTATCTAAGACCTGTTAGAGGTACCATGGGAATATTTCATGCAAAAATGGGCACAATAAAGGACAGAAACGGTATGGATCTAACAGAAGCAGAAGATAAGAAGGTGGCAGGAATACATAGAAGAACTATACAAAAAAGGTCTTAATGACCCAGATAACTGCAATGGTGTGAACACTCACCTAAAACCAGACATCCTGGAATGTGAAGTCAAGTGGGCCTTAGAAAGCATCACTACAAGCAAAGCTAGTGGAGGTGATGGAATTCCAGCTGAGCTATTTCAAGTCGTAAAAGATGATGCTGTGAAAGTGCTGCACTCAATATGCCAGCAATTTTGGAAAACTCAGCAGTGGCCATAGGACTGGAAAAGGTTGGTTTTCATTCCAATCCCAAAGAAAGACAATGCCAAAGAATGTTCAAACTACCTCACAGTTGCACTCATTTCACATGCTAGCAAAGTAATGCTCAAAATTCTCCAGGCTAGGCTTCAATAGTACGTGAACCGAGAACTTCCTGATGTTCAAGCTGGATTTAGAAGAGGCAGAGGAACCAGAGATCAAATTGCCAACATCTGTTGGATCATCAAAAAAGCAAGAGGGTTCCAGAAAAACATCTACTTCTGCTTTATTGACTATGCCAAAGCCTTTGACTGTGGATCACAACAAACTGGAAAATTCTGAAAGAGACGGGAATACCAGAAAAATAGTCTGTCACTGTTTCCCCATCTATTTGCCATGAAGCAATGAGACCAGATGCCATGATCTTTGTTTTCTGAATGTTGAGTTTTAAGCCAGCTTTTTCACTTTCCTCTTTCACTTTCATGAAGAGGCTCTTTAGTTCCTCTTTCCTTTCTGTCATAAGGATGTGTCATCTGCATATCTGAGGTTTTTGGTATTTCTCCGAGCAATCTTGATTCCAGCTAGTGATTCATCCAGCCCAGCATTTCACATGCTATAACCTGCATACAAGTTAAATAAGCAGGGTGACAATACACAGCCTTGACGTACTCCTTTCCCAGTTTGGAACCAGTCTGTTGTTCCATGTCCGGTTCTAACTGTTGCTTCTTGACCTGCATACAGATTTCTCAGGAGGCAGGTCAGGTGGTCTGGTATTCATCTCTTCCTGAATTTTCCACAGTTTGTTGTGATCTACACAGTCAACATTCAAAAAACTAAGATCATGGCATCTGGTCCAATCACTTCATGGCAAGTAGATGGGGAAACAGTGGAAACAGTGACAGACTTCATTTTGGGGGGCTCCAAAATCACTGCAGATGATGACTGCAGCCATGAAATTAAAAGATGTGTGCCCCTTGGAAGAAAAGTTATGACCAACCTAGATAGCTTATTAAAAAGCAGAGACATTACTTTGCCAACAAAGGTCTGTCTAGTCAAAACTATGTTTTTTCCAGTAGTCATGTATGGATGTGACAGTTGGAGCATAAAAAATGCTGAGCACCAAAGAATTGATGCTTTTGAACTGTGTTGTTGGAGAAGACTCTTGAGAGTCCCTTGGACAGCAAGGAAATCAAAGCAGTGTACCCTAAAGGAGATTAGTCCTGAATATACATTGGAAGGACTGATGCTGAAGCTGAAACTCCAATACTTTGTCCACCTGATGCAAAGAGCTGACTCATTTGAAAAGACCCTGATACTGGGAAATACTGAAGGCAGGAGGAGAAGACAGAGGATGAAATGGTTGGGTGACATCATGGACTCAATGGACGTGAGTCTGAGTAAATTCCCGGAGTTGGTGATGGACAGGGAGGCCTGGCCTGTTGAAGACCTGTTGAGACCATGGGGTCTCAAAGAGTTGGACACAACTGAGCTACTGAACTGAACTGAACACAGTCAAAGGCTTTGGTGTAGTCAGTAAAGCAGAAGCAAATGTTTTTCTGTAACTCTCTTGCTTTTTCTGTGATCCAACCCATGTTCGCAATTTGATTTCTGGTTCCTCTGCCTTTTCTAATTCCTGAAGGGACAGCTGTTTAACTGTCTATTTTCCACTTAACATAGTAGCGTGTAAGAATAATAACTGACTTCAATTAGAAATTATTCCCCTGTTCTTTTTGTTTGTTGCAATTCATACATACATAACACATGTGCACACACACAGAGTATTTGGATGTGTGTAATTTTGGACAACAAGCTCTTGTGGTTTAATTTGCATTTCCCTAATGACTAGTGATGTTTAGCATCTTTTTTTCTTCCAAGTGGTATCCAGAAAACATATTTAGATTGTGGATTCTTTGGTTTTGTGTAGTAACTCCATTCTAACATTTCAGTCCTTTTTTGAATCCATTCTTCTGCACTCTGCCGAGGCAGTTTAGCATCTCTGCTTCATTTACTATAGGCTGCTTTAAAGATAGGTGTCCTTGCTTTAAAGATCCATCCCACTTGTATAGTAGAATTGGCTCTAGGAGCTTCCCTGGTGGCTCAGAGGTAAAAATTTGCATGCCAATGTAGGCCACACGGATTAGATCCCTGGTCCAGGAAGATCCCATATGCCGAGGCACAATTAAGCCTGTGTATCACAATTAGAGCTGGTGCTCGAGAGCCTGGGGAGCCAAAACTGCTGAACCCATGTACCACAGCTACTGAGAGCCCGTGCTCTGCAGCAGGAGAAGCCAGCGCAAATGAGAGGCCCTCGCACCGCAATTAGAGAGTGGCTCCTGTTCTCTGCAACTAGAGGAAAAGTCTGCACCGCAATGAAGACCTAGCACAGCTAAAATATATATATAAGAAAAAAAATAATAATTAATAACCTGGCTGTAGATTTCTTTCCCAGGATGCTCACTAACCTTATATTCTGTTTCCCTGTTTCCACACCTGTAAGATTCAATCTCACAAGTGTTTTCCCATCCCCTGCTGGTACACTAAAGCCTAAGTTATCTAATTTTCTCTGTGAATAACATCTTTCCACCCTGAGCAGATTTGGTATATTTCCACTCAGATTGTGCTCAGATTGGCCTTATTATTGACCTGGAGGCATTGAGTGGAGGCTGTGCAGATCCCAGAGACTTGCTGCAGCAAGTAAGCTGTAGATGCAAGGATACAGAGACTGTGTTAGGTGTAAACTGTGAGGCAGATGATAAGGTTACTTAATTTCCTGTGTTTGTACAACAATACAAGTTTATGCTTGCTGTCCCAGCAAAATTTATTTTTTTATAATTTTATTTGTTTTTGACTGCATTGGATCTTTGTTGCATGCAGGGTTTCTCTAGTTGTGGCAAGTGGGAGCCACACTCTAGTTGCATGCATAGGCTTCTCTTGTTGTGGATCATGGGCTCTAGGTGATTGGGCTTCAATAGTTGTGGCTCCTGGGCTCTAAAGCACAGGCTCACTAGTTGTGGCACACGGGCTTAGTTGCTCCTTGAGATGTGGGATCTTTCGAGACTAAGGATCGAACCTGTGTCTCCTTCATTGGCAGGTGGATTCTTTAGGACTGAGCCACCGAGGAAACTGCCAGCAAAATTATTCCTAGAACTTTGTTTTAATACTGAAAAATGTCATGGTTTTTAATTGTATGGTCATCCTAGTGATAGAAAAGAGGGTAAGGAAGTTAATTTCATGATGAGAAGGAAAGTGTAAATGGAAGAAAAGAAAACCAAGATCAGGTAGGTATAGAAGTATTAGCAAAGAGTCACAAATCCCTGATGTGATTCTTAAGACTTCACTGGGGCTATTTTCCAGTGTCTGAGATTCCTAGTATGATAATTTTGTGAGGTTCCTTTCCCTCTCATTTCTACCTCAAACATTTACACTGGGAGGACTGTTTCTCTTATTTGAAGTAGAGAAAGTAAATCTCTCTTCTTAAACAAGAAGTCAATAAAATAAGTATGGTCCTACCACAAAGGCTAAGCTTGGGGCTATATATTAATATAATAAAGATTTCATCTGTATATAATTTCCAGTGTTCTGCCAGAAATTCCTTCCACAGACTTAATTGCCAGACTAATGCCCAGAAGTGAAAGTAAACAGTGCCTGCAAATTTAATAAGAGCTAAGGACTGCAGTGATAACCCTGGGAGGCAGACATTTCAGAGTTTTACTATCTCATTTTCTAAATTAAGCTTATTACATGATGGAGTGGAATGGCAGAACACTGTTCTATAAATAGGAAAATACTATAAGAATATTTAATTCTTGAACTTGATGTAATATAAAGATTACAAGTAACATTGCAGAAATGTATTCATACAGTGTCCTTGTCATGTTGGTTGTAGTCTTTAATTCTTACTTATTTTTAAAATAATTTTATTTATTTATTTATTGACTGTACTGGGTCTTCGTTTCTGCACGGGCTTTTCTCTAGTTGTGGCGAGCGAAGGCTACTCTCTAGCTGTGGTGTGAGGACTTCTAATTGAGGTAGCCTCTCGGTTGTGAAGCACAGACTCTAAAGTGTTCTGCCTTCAGGAGTTTCAGCACAAGGTCTCAGTAGTTGTGGCTCCCAGTCTCTAGAGCGAAGGCTGACTAGTTGAGGCCCACGGGCTTAGCTGCTTTGCCACATGTGGGATCTTCAAGGACCAAGGATCAAACCTGTGTCTCCTGCATTGGCAGGCAGGTTCTTTACCACCGAGCCATCAAGGAAGCCCTGATTCTTATTTTGACTCTTATTTTGATTCAGCAAAGTTATTATATTTTCTTCAAAATGTACACTGTGGAAAGAATAGAAATATCTTGACATGTCTTTTCCTTTAGAGGATCATAATTTACTGAGCAAAAAAGTGCTATGAAAAAATTGAGCAGACAGTAATTTTGTTTAGGAGAATGCTCTGGAGAGGAGGTTTTATCTTTTATATGCTTCCCACATCCCCTTCTGAGGGTGAATGCTATGCCAAGAGCCCCAGGCATAGCAAAGCAACTCTGGCTTTTTTCTTAAGCTTAAATGGCCATGTTTTTAACCACTAACCCTTGTCATACAGACTCCAGCTGATTGTGCTAGAGAAGTGAGCCCCTGACTGAAAGCCACTTTATAGACCAGCTATCAATCTATAAGGCGGCTTGGCCTGAAAACTCTTCTTGATAGGAATGATAATGCTTGGACCAATTACAGTTGGAGGTTATGTGGGAGAGGTACTAAGTGTGTGTTATACTGTCAAGAGAAATACACAATGAGACAGAAACTGAGTCACTAGGGATAGGTTAAACATTCATAGAGACTAATGAGCTTCTGATCCTGAGAAGAGATCCATGTTGGTGGCTGACTCAGAGTTGTATAAGTTCTTGAACAACTTTTTTGTTCTCAAACTGCATTCTAAACATAAGACCTAGCTAGACTGCAGTTACTGATCACTGCCCAATAACTGAATTGAGGTTCCAGGGTTCCTAATTTCTACAAGTATTATTATAGTATTCAAACTCCTCCCTCCTACCCTATTTTTTTTTAAATCAAGTTATAATTTACCTGTAGTAAAGTACACAGTTCAGTCACTATTCTACAAAAACTTTGCTCCAATATAATTCTGTTCCTGCCCCACTCCTTTGTGCTATTCTTTTGTCATAGAAATATCTTTATTTATTATAGGCCCTCAATACAGTTTGTATTATTGCTTTATCCAGTTGTATTTTGAATCATACAGGAGAAGGAAAGAATTAGAAACAAAAATATTTGTACAGTATCTTATGTTTACCTATATAGTTACCTTTCAGTTCAGTTCAGTCTCTCAGTTGTGTCCGATTCTTTGCGACCCCATGAATCGCAGCACCCCAGGCCTCCCTGTCCATCACCAACTCCTAGAGTTCACTCAGACTCACGTCCGTCGAGTCAGTGCTGCCATCCAGCCATCTCATCCTCTGTCGTCCCCTTCTCCTCCTGCCCCCAATCCCTCCTAGCATCACAGTCTTTTCCAATGAGTCAACTCTTCGCATGAGGTGGCCAAAGTACTGGAGTTTCAGCTTTAGCATCAATCCTTCCAAAGAAATCCCAGGGCTGATCTCTTTCAGAATGGACTGGTTGGATCTGCTTGCAGTCCAAGGGACTCTTAAGAGTCTTCTCCAACACCACAGTTCAAAAGCATCAGTTCTTCGGCACTCAGCTTTCTTCACAGTCCAACTCTCACATCCATACATGACCACTGGAAAAACCATAGCCTTGACTAGACGGACCTTTGTTGGCAAAGTAATGTCTCTGCTTTCGAATATGCTATCTAGGTTGGTCATAACTTTCCTTCCAAGGAGTAAGCGTCTTTTAATTTCATGACTGCAGTCACCATCTGCAGTAATTTTGGAGCCCCAAAAAATAAAGTCTGACACTGTTTCCCCATCTATTTGCCATGAAGTGATGGGACCAGATGCCATGATCTTCGTTTTCTGAATGTTGAGCTTTAAGCCAACTTTTTCACTCTCCTCTTTCACTTTCATCAAGAGGCTTTTGAGTTCCTCTTCACTTTCTGCCATAAGGGTGGTGTCATCTGCATATCTGAGGTTATTGATATTTCTCCCGGCAATCTTGATTCCAGCTTGTGCTTCTTCCAGGCCAGCATTTCTCATGATGTACTCTGCATAGAAGTTAAATAAGCAGGGTGACAATATACAGCCTTGATGTACTCCTTTTCCTATTTGGAACCAGTCTGTTGTTCCATGTCCAGTTCTAACTGTTGCTTCCTGACCTGCATATAGGTCTTTAATTCTTCAGGTTACTAGTTCTGCACTCCCTAATGCCTGTAGTACTGAATTGGTCTGAAAGAGAATGGGGGGAAATGGAAGGAAGGAAGGAAGATGAGGACAAAATAGAAGTGGAGAGAAAAGAGGTAGAGATTTTGCTGTGCAGAAAATGGAAGAGATTCTCTCTTATGCAATTAATACTTGGAAGATTCTTCTCTGTATCAGGAAATACACTAAGCACTGGCTGTTCAGTCATAGACACACACTAGTAAATAGACATAGGCCCTGACCTGCAGGCTAATGGGGAAGGAAGAGAATAAAAAGGGAAGTCTTACCAGTCCATCAAACTACACATTAAATTTTATGTTGTGTATGGTATGGGCCTATCTGAGATAGTGTTTAGAAAAGACCTCTTTGTGCATATGATATTTAAACTGAGACCTGAAGGATAAGGAGCCAGCTTGGTGGTAGTGATGGGCCAGGGAGGTGAAGAGGGAAGAGGGATCAGGACATTATAGACAGAGGAGCAGTATTTGCAGAGGCTCTAAGACAGGGATGAACTTGATGTGTGTGAAGACAGATGGTCAGAGAGGGGACTTCCCTGGTGGTCCAGTGGCTAAGACTCCATGCTCCCAATGCAGGGGGCCCTGGTTTGATCTCTGATCAGGGAACTAGATCCCACATGCCACAACAAAGATCAAAGATCCTTAGTGCTGCAACTAAGACCCTGAACAGCTAAATAAATAAATATTAAAAGGCAGCTAGGAAGCTGACTGTGCTTGAGGCATAGTGAGTGAAGTGGGGAGTAAGAAAGAAAAAATAAGCAGGGCCTTGATTATGTAGCACCTTGTATGTGATCCCAAGGAGTTCTGACATTACTTGAAGCATAAGGGAAAGCCATTAAAGCAGAGGTAATAAACTGAAGGTCTGTAGTCTCTGTCTCAAGACATATCTTGTACCCAGAGCAATGTGTTGCCAACACTTATTCTTTAAAATTATTTATTTATTTTGGCTGCACTGGGTCGTTGTTACTGCTCTTGCGCTTTTCGCTAGTTGTGGTGAGCACGAGCTCCTCTCCAGTTGAGGAGTGCAGGTTTCTCATTGTGATGCCTTCTCTTGTTGCAGAGCACAGGCTCTAGGGTGCTCACAGGCTCAGTAGTTGCGGTGTATGGGCTTAGCTTCCCCAAGGCACGTGGAATCTTCCTGGACCAGAGATTGAACCCATATCCCCTGCATTGGCAGGCAGATTCTTAACCACTGGACCACCAAGGAAGTCTGCCAACACTTAATTTTAATTTCAAAGTAGGATGATTTCATATAAATGGTTAGATTTGCAGCTCCTCTTTAAAAAAAAAACAAAAAACCTTGAAGACCTCCCTATACCAAACCCCAAGTGTTTGCTGAAGGTTCAGTATAATCCAAAGTTGGGGTTTTGCTGACAAGTATAATAGAGAAGTCAGAGGGGGATTGGAGTTGAGCCTATCTTTAAGAAAATGATTATAAAGCTAAATCATAGAGTCTAAGCTGGATAAGATGGGAACTGAGGTCTAGAGGGGGCTGAGGAATAGGACATGGTGCTTCAGTGGATTGCTCAAAGAATTATTGCTTTAAGAAGTATTTTGACAAGTTAACCAGAAGAACAGGAGGTTGTATGGGAGAGTGAGGTGTTAAGGGCTATGATGGCAGGCATGGTAATTTCTGGTGAAAATAAGATCCAGGGTATAATCATGGGAGTGGATGACTGACATGGGATAGAAGGAGAAGTCAGCAGGCATGAGACAGTCAGCCACCTGAGAGATCAGAATAATGACAGGAACTGAGATGAAGAGAAAGACTTTAAATTAGATGCTGAAGTTTTCAGTGAATAGGAGAACGTGGCAAGGAATCAGAAGATGACGGCCTTGATCACTCCTGACAGTCCTGAAGTGGGGCGGGAGGCTGACAGTTTAGGGAGCAAGGAAGTTAGGAGCTCCTTTCTGATCCTGCGGTACACAGGTGCTTTAGTTATCTCAGGCCACTAAGACAAATGGCCATAAACCGGGTGATGTCAACAGACATTTATCACAATTTCCGAGGCTGCAAAGTCCAAGATCAAGATGCTGCCAGATTTGATTCCTGCCACCTTCTCTGTGAAAGCGCTGCACTCAATATGCCAGAAAACTTGGAAAACTCAGCAGTGGCCACAGGGAGAAGGTCAGTTTTCATTCCAATCCCAAAGAAAGGCAATGCCAAAGAATGCTCAAACTACCACACAATTGCACTCATCTCACACGCTAGTAAAGTAATGCTCAAAATTCTGCAAGCCAGGCTTCAGCAATATGTGAACCGTGAACTTCCAGATGTTCAAGCTGGTTTTAGAAAAGGCAGAGGAACCAGAGATCAAATTGCCAACATCCGCTGGATCATGGAAAAAGCAAGAGAGTTCCAGAAAAACATCTATTTCTGCTTTATTGACTATGCCAAAGCCTTTGACTGTTTGTATCACAATAAACTGTGGAAAATTCTTCAAGAGATGGGAATACCAGACCACCTGACCTGCCTCTTGAGAAACCTATATGCAGGTCAGGAAGCAACAGTTAGAACTGGACATGGAACAACAGACTGGTTCCAAATAGGAAAAGGAGTTCGTCAAGGCTGTATATTGTCACCCTGCTTATTTAACTTCTATGCAGAGTACATCATGAGAAATGCTGGCCTGGAAGAAGCACAAGCTGGAATCAAGATTGCCGGGAGAAATATCAATAACCTCAGATATGCAGATGACACCACCCTTATGGCAGAAAGTGAAGAGGAACTAAAAAGCCTCTTGATGAAAGTGAAAGAGGAGAGTGAAAAAGTTGGCTTAAAGCGCAACGTTCAGAAAACTAAGATCATGGCATCCGGTCCCATCACTTCATGGGAAATAGTTGGGGAAACAGTGGAAACAGTGTCAGACTTTATTTTTTGGGGCTCCAGAATCACTGCAGATGGTGACTGCAGTCATGAAATTAAAAGACGCTTACTCCTTGGAAGGAAAGTTATGACCAACCTAGATAGCATATTGAAAAGCAGAGACATTACTTTGCCAACAAAGGTCCGTCTAGTCAAGGTTATGGTTTTTCCAGTGGTCATGTATAGATGTGAGAGTTGGACTGTGAAGAAAGCTGAGTGCCGAAGAATTGATGCTTTTGAAGTGTGGTGTTGGAGAAGACTCTTGAGAGTCCCTTGGACTGCAAGGAGATCCAACCAGTCCATTCTGAAGGAGATCAGCCCTGGGATTTCTTTGGAAGGATTGATGCTAAAGCTGAAACTCCAGTACTTTGGCCACCTCATGTGAAGAGTTGACTCATTAGAAAAGACACTGATGCCGGGAGGGATTGGGGGCAGGAGGATAAAGGGACGACAGAGGATGAGATGGCTGGATGGCATCACCGACTCGATGGACATGAATCTGAGTGAACTCCAGGAGTTGGTGATGGACAGGGAGGCCCGGGGTGCTGCGATTCATGGGGTTGCAAAGACTCGGACACGACTGAGTGACTGAACTGAACTGAACTGACCTTCTCTGTGTGCTCACATGGCAGGGAGTGAGGGAACTCTTCCTCTTCCTATAAAGACATTAATCCCATCATCAGAACTCCACTCTATCTAAACATCAGAATTCCACCTTATCTAAACCTACTACTACTACTAAGTCGCTTCAGTGGTGTCCGACTCTGTGCGACCCCACAGACAGCAGCCCACCAGGCTTCCCCGTCCCTGGGATTCTCCAGGCAAGAACACTGGAGTGGGTTGCCATTTCCTTCTCCAATGCATGAAAGTGAAAAGTGAAAGGGAAGTCGCTCAGTCGTGTCTGACTCTAGCGACCCCTATGACTGCAGCCTACCAGTCTCCTCTGTCCATGGGATTTTCTAGGCAAAAGTACTGGAGTGGGGTGCCATTGACTTCTCCAATCTAAACCTAATTACCTCCCAAAGATCTCATCTCCTAATACCATTGTATTGAGAGTTAGAATTTCAACAAAGAATTTTGGGGAGATGCAAACAGTCCATAACAATGGGTGTGTTAGAAAAATGGGATGAGTGAATTTAAAATCAGAAACCAAGGCTAGAAACTGGGATGTTTTTGTGAGTGGTCCCATTCAATTTGTTTTCCTTTTACTTTGGATTCTAGGAACATTCACTTTAATATCTAGTTATTTTTTTTAATGTAATTGCACCTCGTTAATATCCAACTTCCCCCAAACCTCTATTATAGACACAGTCTTTGTGTCTATGATATTGTGGGAAATTAAGGGATGGGCAGAGAATCTAAGTATACTTTTCTGTGCCTACTGCTACTGGCATAAGCAACATATCCAGTGAGTTCTCAGAGGTCATCAGCAGCAAAATAAGCAGGGTTCCTTGGTGGAGCTACTCCAGAAGAATGTTAAATTTCGGTTAATCTGCAGAAATCCTGGGGCAGGCACTATACTTCTCACACCAATGGTTAGTGGGATGATGCTAAAATATTACTGAAAAGACATTTTCAGAAATCTACAGAAGTTAGAGACACCCAGGTGACTGATTTCTGGGGTACAGAAAAAAGACTTTGGGGTGGAAACTAGGGAGAATGGACTAGTTATCTTCAACTAGGACAGCTGGAGTGGGAGCAGAAAGGAGGTAAGAGATACAGGACATTTAGGAAAGCAAAGGAAACAGAATTAGGCACATAATTGCCCATTGTCTTTCTTTTTTTTTTTTCATTTATTAAATAAAGCTATTCAAAATCTAATATGCAGAGCTTCTGTTTTCCCTGGTGGCTCAGAGGTTAAAGCGTCTGCCTGGACTGCGGGAGACCCATGTTTGATCCCTGGGTCGGGAAGATCCCCTGGAGAAGGAAATGGCAACCCACTCCAGTACTCTTGCCTAGAGAATCCCTTGGAGGGAGGAACCTGGTAGGCTATAGTCCATGGGGTCACAAAGAGTCGGACACGACTGAACGACTTCACTTTCTGTTTTTACATGATAGAGTGATTAAAGATTTTGGTGTAGTGTATCTTTTTTTTTTTTTTTTTTGGATTTTCCTTATTATCAGTTGTGTCTTTTCTTCCCTGGAAATGTATAGGGATTTAGGTGATTTAGCTGATTGTCTTTGTGGGAGTCAGTATTGTGGTTAAGTACACAGACTGAGCCAGCTGGCTGAGTTGAATCCCGGCACTACAGCTCAGCTCACCACTTCTTGGCTTGGTGACCTTGGCTGCTGGCTTAACACTTTCTAAGTACTTCCTCTTTAAAACTGGGGTTAATAACAGTGCCTGTCTCATAAAGTTGCTATGAGGATCAAAAGAGTTAATATATGAAATAAAGTATTTAGGACAGGGCCTGGCACATAGTAAGCAAGATCTAAGTGTTAGCCATTGTATTTACTATTAGCTACAGTACTCAGACAATATATTCCTTGCAGGCAATCCTTATAATATGTGTTATTAGGGATACAGCATACTCTATTTTGATCTTTAAAGGTAATGATATATATGCATAAGGTTTAAAAAAAAAAAAAAACCTGGCCAATATGGTAGCCACTAGCTAGTTGTGACCATTTAAACAAATTAAAATTAATAAAATTAAAAATTCAGTTCCTCTGTTACACTAGCTACATAACAAGCACACAATAGCCACATGTGGCTGTTTATGAAATTGGATAGTGCGATACAGAACATTTCTGTCATTGCAAAATGTGCTGTTAGAGCTGGTAGATAGTGAAACCTCCCTCCCATTTCCACAATCCCTCCACCCAGGGGCCATCCCTGTTACAGACTTCTTGCACAACTTTCCATGGCTCAGACACAACTTTTTTACACAAATATAATTTGCATTGTCCTGTGACTTTTTTGTTTTAAAATACATTAACTGTATTGATTTTGAACGGATATATAATTGACAGCATTTCTTAGTTGTAGGTGTACACTGTAATGCTTTAATATATTCATACTATATTGCAAAACAATTACCACAGTAAGTTTAGTATGTCAGCTCCCTACATTTAATCATAGATTTAGAGCATCTGATATTTAGCTTAGGAAGCAACTGTGACAACTTGAAAATACAATTCAAATATAAGGAATACACATTTTAATATATTTGGGAGCAGGTGTAAGAATGGTCTACTTCAATTTTCTTTCTTGTGTGGCACATGCTACCTACACTGAGTTAAGCGAGTTGAACTGATCATCTTCCATCAGCATGCCCTGTAATCCTGCAGCTCGCATCCCCTAACGACAGAGATCTCTCGCGCTGTGGGAAAACCTCGTGTAAATACTGGAGGATCACTGTAAAGACGTCTTCTAACTGGTCGGGAGGACCGCCCCCGGCCCCTTCTTGGTTGCTGAGACCCCGACCCGAAGGTCGGCTCGCGAGGCGCCCCCTCTAGCCGCAGGAGCTTGGATCCCGCCATCCGCCCGCCCGCGGAGAGCGGCGCCCCCTGTCGTCCGGTCGAGGAGGCGGCGCCCGCTCCTGGGAGGCCGGGAACATGGCGGGGCAGCCCGCGACCCCGGCCACACCGCCGCCCAACCGGGACGGAGCAGCGCCCAACGTGGTGGCGCGGATCTCGCAGTGGGCCGACGACCACCTGCGCCTCATCCGGGTACTGCAGGTCGGGCGGTGGTGGGCGCGGGCCGCGCAGCGCCAGGCTGAAGGAGACGCGTCCTGGGGGAGGCCCGGGCAGCGGCGGAGGGCCGCCGGGTAGGGGCGGCGTGTGCGGGGCGGCGGGGGCGCGCGGCCTGGCGGGGCTGCCGCGACCCCATCACTGCCTTGACCGTGCTGGGCGCCGGGATGCCTCCGAGGGGAAGCTGCAGCCCAGCGCTGGGCGCCAGCGGGGCCATTGGAGCAGTTGGGGAGGGGCGGGCAGTTTGAAAAAGGCGGGGCGTCGCAGGCGACCAGGGGAGAGAAGATTGTGACTAAGCCCTGGTGGTGATTTCTTTCTTTGTAACAAAGAATCAAGGGGGCTGCCTGCTTCGTGGATGATGTGGAAATTGCTAAAATGGAGGAGTTGGGATAAATGATTTGTTGGGGAAATCTACAGAGCTTTTTGCAAGGTGAAATTGAAGATGCCTATTAGACTTCTAATGGAGATGTGTGAACTTGAAGGTGGTCATTAGACTTCCCAACGTAGCTTAGGTGTTCTAGGCAACTGGATACAGGAGTCATGTCCTGAAGGGAGATCAGAACGGGAATCTGGGAGTGGGCTGCATAATACCTTAAGTATTTAAAGTGTAAATAAACCTTATAGTATTTTAGTATTATTATAGAAAACTTCTAGTATTCAAAGCTTGGAAGACTTCGAGCGAGTCAGAAAAGCTGAAAAAGCTCTAGGACTGAGACCTGAGGGCGTCTCTAACATTTAGAATTTGGAGAGTGAAAAGGAGATCAGCAAAGACTCGGAGGGAACAGACAGAGGGGAAGAGGAATATCAGGAAAACCAAGTGTGCTAGAAGCCAAACGAAGAGAATGTTTTCAGATGGGAGAATTCTGCTGAGAAGTTGAGTAGGCTCATTATGTTTGCAAATACTTGGCAGCCAAAGTGCCAGGACCATGTCTATTTTCACTCACCAGGACTGCAGCTCAATGCTGAGACCGCAGCTCACTCACCTGCAGCTCAGTCCTGAGAACAGTACCTGCCACTTATGTTAAACATAAATATGTTTAACATTAATGAATTGTATACATATATGTGTGTATATGTGTACACAGAAACACGGATGTTAATTGACAAGGCCTTGGTTCTTCCAATTAAGCAGGAAGAGATGCACTGGTTAATTTCAAATAAAAAAATAACCTCATCAGGATTGGGAGAGCACACAGTATTTAAATTAGTGTATGGATGTTTTATTCCAAATAATACAATCACAGAATGTACTCTTGTATATATATATACTATACATATAATCATCTCTTATATGCTTAGTTGTGTTTATTGAAGGAAAGCACGTTAGATTACCACTGTTGGTGAGGGAGTTGCAGGATCCTTATTAATTAAACTTTAGATCGATTTCAGTTTAAATGAAATACATTGCTATGATTTTCCTGACTGTTTGCCTCATCTGTTTCCCAAGTGCTGTGTTTTATGGTATCGGTAATAAAGTTTTCTACTAAATACTTTAATTCCACCTGCAGACTTAGGGTTATGGAGTTCCTATGGGCCTTGCACAAACAGTATTAATATTAGACTGATTCATTCAAGGGACTCATGGTTAAAGCAATACAATCAATAGAAAACAGTACAGTATTATGTATATAATTACTGTGTGTACTAGATTGGGAGAAAAAGGGGAAGATTAATGGGTGGTGGGCAGTTGGTTTTTTTGGAAGAAGTGGGCCTTAGTTGAAGGATAAGCCTTATTTGAGAAGTTAGGTATAAGGGATGACTTTTTTTCCTGCCTTCTATTTAGTACTTTCAGTATTGTGAATAATAATTAGAATTAATCATAAAATCTCTTTCTAAAGAACATCAGCACTGTAATGGCCATGGCCGGAGTAATGTTACTTCTAAGAAGTGTTCGACTGGTAAGTTAAAAAATTAAGACATTATGATAAGCACTAGACAGTTAATTTCTCTCACTTCAGATGATTTTTATCTTAACATGGGTATCATTTTGTTATTCATATTAGAAGCTTTTAAATAACATTTTAGAACAGTGAACGTACTTTAAGATGTTGGTTTAAAAATAACACATCCACAGGGTTTTATGGAAAGAATTGCACAACCTGTTATTCCATAATGACTTTTCTTCATGCTTGAAATAAATAATCACTAAATTTGCATTTTAGATGCTGAAGAATATCTCAAAAATGTTTTTTGTGGCGGTTTTAGGTTTAAATTGAGTTATGTCCCTTTGAACTAAATAATTTATGCTTATTTAGTGTGTTTTTTTGCCCTTTCAAAAAGTATTTTAATAACAGACATTTTGGAAATGTATTTGATAATTCAGGATTTACAAGTACTTTTAATGTACCTGATTGTTGTCATAGGATGTCATTTCAGTGTCATGTTATGAACTGGAATAGATATATTGCTTCTGTATATATTTATTTCCTATACTTATCTCTATATTGTTTTGTATTATCATTGACTACACCTTGTTACCATACTACATTTTTTCCAACTGTTGCCTTTACACCCAGACTCCGATTTCAGAACTTTTGTCTTTTTCCTTCTTTTTTTTTAACACCTTGAACTCACTTTTTTAAAGCTGAGATGTAATTGTCCTATAGCGCTGCCTAGGTTTAAGGTGTCCAGTATAATGATTTGACTTACATACCTCAGGAAATGATTACCACAGTAAGTTCAGTGAACCTCCATCATCTCATATAGATACAAAATTAAATAAACAGAAAACAATTTTTTTCCTTGTGATGAGAACTCTTAGGATTTACTTTCATGTATAACAATTTTCATGTATAACATACAGTATTATTAATTATATTACTCATGTTGTACATTACACCCCTAGTATTTATTTATCTTATAACTGGAAGTTTGTATCTTTCAAGTTCTCCCTCCCTCCATCTCCTACCTCTCATAACTGCAAATCTGATATGATTTTTTATGAGTTTGTTTTTGAAGTAAAATTGACCTACAACACTATGTTACTTCCTGTTACACAACATAGTGATTTGATATTTCTATACTTTTCAAAATGATCACAAGTCTGTCACTCTACAGAGATTCTGCATAATTACTGACTGTATTCTCCATGCTGTACGCTTCCTACCTGTGACTCATTTATTTTATAACTAGTCCCATAAAGACTTTGTAGTGTACTTGCTAAGAGCAGGATACTTTTCCTCCATAATCACATTAATATTTTTGCATCTAATAAATTTAACATTTTTGTAGTAATTTCTAAAATCCAGTTAACATTCATGTTTATCTCTTGAAAATATCCTTTGTAGCTGTTTTTTCTCCCAGTCTTAAGTTTCAGTCA
Organism: Bos indicus x Bos taurus; assembly: GCF_003369695.1. Lineage (NCBI taxonomy): Eukaryota > Metazoa > Chordata > Mammalia > Artiodactyla > Bovidae > Bos > Bos indicus x Bos taurus. Next base: position 111,318,900 of record NC_040076.1, read on the forward strand.
AGGATCATGCACTGTATTTGGTTGTCATGTCTCTTTGGTCTCCTTCAGTCTAGACTTTTACGCCCACTTTAATTTTTGTCTCTCATGACACTGTGATTTTGAAGAGGCCGAGTTAGTCTTAGAGAATCTCCCACAGTCTGGATTTGTGTTTCCGCCTTAGATTTAGTGTGAACAAGAAGGTGATGGAGTATGCTGCTTCCTGTTATGCTGCATCAGGAGACTCACAGTGTCTGTCTGTCTGGAACATTATCACATCTAACATAATTAATAACCTCTTAGCATCATCTAATATCCAGACAATATTAATAATTCTTTGATTGTTTCAATGGTGTCTTTTTTTAAAAAAGTAGGTGATCTGTTCAAAGCAGGATTCTAATGGTCCATATATTGTATTTGTTATATCTGTCTCATTTATTTTATAACAGTCTATACTCCCACTCATTTTTTTCCCCCATAAGCCATTTATTTTTTAGAATAACCAAGTCATTTATCCCATTATTAATGTTCCACATTCTGGATTTGTCTGCTATAATGTTTTTCTTGTTTGGAAAAAAATTTTTTTAATGTTTAGACCAACTTTACTATCTTAGAAAGTTGGTTACTAGTTTATCCTTCTGCCTGTTACGAGGCTCTCACCCAGCCATGCTTATGAATTAAGCTTGTTTCTATAGTACTGTTAATGTGAAAGACACAGGTATAAAATGTTGAGTAACTCCAAGGTGTTAGGTATTTAAATAAATTCCTAATGTTGGCCTTTTTGGAGGGGAACAATTTCTCCTATGAGATTGAAAAATGAGGGCAAGAAACTTGTTGATTAGTAGTCTAACTTAAATGGCCTCAGTTTTGGCTAGGTTCTCGCAGGAGTTGCTGCTGTTGCTGTTTAGTTGCTAAATTGTGTCCAACTCTTTGTGACCCCATGGACTATAGCCTGCAAGGCTCCTGTGTCTGGCATTTCCCAGGCAAGAATACTGGAGTGGGTTGCCATTTCCTTCTCCATCTCCCAGAGTACCTGTATGAAGAGATAGTACATTTATAGAATGAGATAGTAACTTAACCAGTAAGATAGTAAGTTTAACCAGATTTGTGTAGTGCCAGGCACAGCTGTATGCTCACTGCTTCTTGATAAATTGTGTCACATTTTAAGGATGTAAGCTTTTCTAAAAGTGAGGAGTCTGTTTAATGTTCTCTATATAGTAGTCTCAAATAGTAAAACAATGACTAAAGGTTTCTAAAAATGTGCTTATAAACACCTCTGTTAAGTCTTTTAAAAATATTAATATAAAATTAAGAACCAAATTAAAAATGTTCAGTGGTTATGTCTTCTTTGAAATGTTTAGGGAATATAACATGCTTAATTTTAAAATGAAAATAGTAATAAAATATTATACTTTTCTCCTTGTAAATCAACAGACATCAAAATTCACACGTTCTTCAGATATTCCAGTAGAATTTATAAGAAAGAATGTTAAACTACGAGGCCGACTACACCGAATAACTGAGAATGGTTTAGAGATTGAACATATTCCCATTGCTTTACCTGCTATATCTTCATGGAGAAGTAAGTAAGGCATAAAAATAATAGCACTAAATAACTATTTTAAAGTTCCTGTATTAGAAGTTATTTTAAAATAGCAAAAAAAAGTCATTTTAATTTTTAATAACTCTCCATTGTCTATGAGAGAAAGTCCAAACTCTTAACTTACACAAATGAACTATTTATTATTATTTTATTTAATTAATTAATTTATTTTAATTGGAGGCTAATTACTTTAAAATATTGTGGTGGTTTTTGCCATATAGTCACATGAATCAGCTATGGGTGTACATGTGTTCCCCATCCTGAACCTCCCTCATACCTCCCTCCCCATCCCATCCCTCAAGGTCATCTCAGTGCACCAGCCCTGAGCACCCTGTCTCATGCATCGGACCTGGACTCGTGATCTGTTTCACATATGATAATATATTTGTTTCAATTCTGTTCTCTCAAATCATCCCACTCTTGCCTACTCCCACAGATTCCAAAAGTCTGTTCTGTACATCTGTGACTCTTTTACTATCTCACATATAGGGTCATTGTTACCATCTTTCTAAATTCAATACAGTATTGAATTGGTATATTGGTGTTTTTCTTTCTGACTTACTTTGCTCTGTATAATAGGCTCCAGTTTCATCTACCTCATTAGAACTGATTCAAATGCATTCTTTTTAGTATCTGAGTAATATTACATGAAATTAAAAGACACTTGTTCCTTGGAAGGAAAGTTATGACCAACCTAGAGAGCATATTAAAGAGCAGAGACATCGCTTTGCCAGCAAAGGTCCATCTAGTCAAGGTTATACTTTTTCCAGTAGTCATTATGGATGTGAGAGTTGGACTATAAAGAAAGCTGAGCACCAAAGAATTGATGCTTTTGAACTGTGGTGTTGGAGAAGACTCTTGAGAGTCCCTTGGACTGCAAGGAGATCCAACCAGTCCATCCTAAAGGAGGTCAGTCCTGGGTGTTCATTGGAGGGACTGATGTTGAAGCTGAAACTCCAATACTTTGGCCACCTGATGTGGAGAGCTGACTTATTTGAAAAGACCCTGATGCTGGGAAAGATTGAGGGCAGGAGGAGAAGGGGATGACAGAGGATGAGATGGTTGGATGGCATCACTGACACAATGGACATGGGTTTGGGTGGATTCCGGGAGTTGGTGATGGACAAGGAGGCCTGGCATGCTGCAGTTCATGGGGTCGCAAAGAGTTGGACACGACTGAGCAACTGAACTGAACTGAACTGAATATTCCATTGTGTATATGTACCACAGCTTTCTTATCCATTCGTCTGCTGATGGACATCTAGGTTGCATCCATGTCCTGGCTATTGTAAACAGTGCTGCAATGAACATTGGGGTACACATGTTTCTTTCAATTCTGATTTCCTCGGTGTGTATGCCCAGCAGTGGGATTGCTGGGTCATATGACAGTTCTATTTCCGGTTTTTTTAAGGAATCTCCACACTGTTCTCCATAGTGGCTGTACTAATTTTCATTCCTACCAACAGTGTAAGAGGGTTCCTTTTTCATCACACCCTCTCCAGCAGTTATTGTTTGTAGACTTTTTGATAGCAGCCATCCTGACTAGTGTGAGATGGTACCTCATTGTTGTTTTGATTTGCATTTCTCTGATAATGAGTGATGTTGAGCATCTTTTCATGTGTTTGTTAGCCATCTGTATGTCTTCTTTGGAGAACTGTCTGTTTAGTTCTTTGGCTCATTTTTTGATAAAGTCAGGTATTTTTCTGGAATTGAGCTGCAGGAGTTGCTTGTATATTTTTGAGGTTAATTCTTTGTCAGTTGCTTCATTTGCTATTATTTTCTCCCATTCTGAAGGCTATCTTTTCACCTTGCTTATGGTTTCCTTCATTGTGCAAAAGCTTTTAAGTTTAATTAGGTCCCATTTGTTTATTTTTGCTTTTATTTCCATTGCTCTGGGAGGAGGGAGGATCCTGCTATGATTTATGTCACAGAGTGTTTTGCCTATGTTTTCCTCTAGGAGTTTTATAGTTTCTGGTCTTATATTTAGATCTTTAATCCATTTTGAGTTTATTTTTGTGTATGGTGTTAGAAAGTGTTCTAGTTTCATTCTTTTACTAGTGGTTGACCAGTTTTCCCAGCACCACTTGTTAAAGAGATTGTCTTTTCTCTACTGTATATTCTTGCCTTCTTTGTCAAAGATAAGGTGTCCATAGGTGCATGGATTTATCTCTGGGCTTTCTATTTTGTTCCATTGATCTATGTTTCTGTCTTTGTGCCAGTGCCATACTGTCTTGATGACTGTAGCTTTGTAGTATAGCCTGAAGTCAAGCAGGTTGAATCCTCCAGTTCCATTCTTCTTTCTCAAGATTGCTTTGGCTATTTGAGGTTTTTTGTATTTCCATACAAATTGTGAAATTATTTGTTCTAGTTCTCTGAAAAACACTTTTGGTAGCTTGATAGGGATTGCACTGAATCTATAGATTGCTGGGTAGTATACTCATTTTCAGTATATTGATTCTTCTGATCCATGAACATGGTATATTTCTCCATCTATATGTGTCATCTTTGATTTCTTTCATCAGTGTTTTATACTTTTCTATATACAGGTCTTTTGTTTCTTTAGGTATATTTATTCCTAAGTATTTTATTCTTTTCATTGCAATGGTGAATGGAATTGTTTCCTTAATTTCTCATTCTGTTTTCTCATTGTTACTGTATAAGAATGCAAGGGATATCTGTGTGTTAATTTTATATCCTGCAACTTTACTATATTCATTGATTAGCTCTAGTAATTTTCTGGTAGAGTCTTTAGGGTTTTCTATGTAGAGATCATGTCATCTGCAAACAGTGGGAGTTTTACTTCTTCTTTCTAATTTGGACTCCTTTTATTTCTTTTTCTTCTCTGATTGCTGGGGCTAAAACTTCCAAAACTATGTTGAATAGTAGTGGTGAGAGTAGGCATCCTTGTCTTGTTCCTGATTTTAGGGGAAATGCTTTCAATTTGTCGCCATTGAGGATAATGTTTGCTGTGGGTTTATTATATATGGCTTTTATTATATTGAAGTATGTTCCTTCTATTCCTGCTTTCTGGAGGGTTTTTATTATAAATGGATATTGAATTTTGTTAAAGGCTTTCTCTGCATCTATTGAGATAATCATATGGTTTTTATCTTTCAATTTGTTAATGTGGTGTATCACATTGATTTGCAAATATTGAAGAATCCTTGTATCCCTGGAATAAAGCCCACTTGGTTATGATGTATGATCTTTTTAATATGTTGTTGGATTCTGTTTGCTAGAATTTTGCTAAGGACTTTTGCATCTATGTTCATCAGTGATATTGGCCTGTAGTTTTTTTTTGTGGCATCTTTGTCTAGTTTTGGTATTAGGGTGATGGTGGCCTTATAGAATGAGTTTGGAAGTTTACTTTCCTCTGCAATTTTCTGGAAGAGTTTGAGTAGGATAGGTGTCAGCTCTTCTCTCAATTTTCGGTAGAATTCAGCTGTGAAGCCATCTGGTCCCAGGCTTTTGTTTGTTGGAAGATTTCTGATTACAGTTTCGATTTCTGTGCTTGTGATGGGTCTGTTACGATTTTCTATTTCTTCCTGGTTCAGTTTTGGAAAGTTGTACTTTTCTAAGAATTTGTCCATTTCTTCCAAGTTGTCCATTTTATTGGCATATAGTTGCTGATAGTAGTCTCTTATCATCCTTTGTATTTCTGTGTTGTCTGTTGTGATTTCTCCATTTTCATGTCTAATTTTGTTGATTTGATTCTTCTCCCTTTTTTTCTTGATGAGTCTGGCTAATGGTTTGTCTATTTTATTTATCTTCTCAAAGAACAACCTTTTAGCTTTGTTGATTTTGGCTGTGATCTCCTTTGTTTCTTTTGCATTTATTTCTCCCCTAATTTTTATGATTTCTTTCCTTCTCCTAACCCTGGGGTGCTTCATTTCTTCTTTTTCTAGTTGTTTTAGGTGTAGAGTTAGGTTATTTATTTGATTTTTCTCCTGTTTCTTGAGGTAGGCTTGTATTGCTATGAACCTTCACCTTAGCACTGATTTTACTGAATCCCATAGGTTTTGGGTTGTTGTGTTTGCATTTTGATTCATTTCTATGCATATTTTGATTTGTTTTTTGATTTCTTCTGTGATTTGTTGGTTATTCAGAAGTATGTTGTTTAGCCTCCATATGTTTGTATTTTTAATAGTTTTTTTCCTGTAGTTGACATCTAATCTTACCGCATTGTGATCAGAAAAGATGCTTGAGATGATTTCAATTTTTTTGAATTTACCAAGGCTAGATTTATGGCCCAGAATGTGATCTATCCTGGAGAATGTTCCATGTGCACTTGAGAAAAAGGTAAAATTCATTGTTTTAGGGTGAATTGTCCTATAGATATCAATTAGGTCTAACTGGTCCATTATATCATTTAAAGTTTGTGTTTCCTTGCTAATTTTCTGTTTAGTTGATCTATCTGTAGGTGTGAGTGAGGTATTAAAGTCTCCCACTATTATTGTGTTACTGGTAATTTCCCCTTTCATACTTGTTAGCATTTGCCTTACATTCTGTGGTGCTCCTATGTTGGGTGCATATATATTTATAATTGTTATATCTTCTTGGATTGATCCTTTGATCATTATGTAGTGTCCTTCTTTGTTTCTTTTCACAGCCTTTATTTCAAAGTCTATTTTATCTGATATGAGTATTGCTACTCCTACTTTCTTTTGGTTTCCATTTGCGTGAAATATCTTTTTCCAGCCCTTCACTTTCAGTCTGTATGTGTCCCTTGTTTTCAGGTGGGTCTCTTGTAGACAACATATATAGGGGTCTTGTTTTTGTCTCCATTCAGCCAGTCTTTGTCTTTTGGTTGGGGCATTCAACTCATCTACACTTAAGGTAATTATTGATAAGTATGATCCTGTTGCCATTTATTTTGTTGTTTTGGGTTCGAGATTATAAACCTTTTCTCTGTTTCCTGTCTAGAGAAGATCCTTTAGCATTTGTTGAAGAGCTGGTTTGGTGGTGCTGAATCCTCTGAGCTTTTGCTTGTCTGTAAAGCTTTTGATTTCTCCTTCATATTTGAATGAGATCCTTGCTGGGTACAGTGATCTGGGTTGTAGGTTTTTCTCTTTCATCACTTTAAGTATGTCCTGCCATTCCTTTCTGGCCTGAAGAGTTTCTGTTGAAAGATCAGTTGTTATCCTTATGGGGATCCCCTTGTGGGTTAATTGTTGTTTGTTTTTCCCTTGCTGCTTTTAATATTTGTTCTTTGTGTTTGATCTTCATTAATTTGATTAATATGTGTCTAGGGGTATTTTGCCTTGGGTTTATCCTGTTTGGGACTCTCTGGGTTTCTTGGACTTGGGTGGCTATTTCCTTCCCTATTTTAGGAAAGTTTTCAACTATTATCTCCTCAAGTATTTTCTCATGGCCTTTCTTTTTGTCTTCTTCTGGGACTCCTATGATTCAAATGTTGGGGCATTTCACATTGTCCCAGAGGTCACTGAGGTTGTCCTCGTTTCTTCTAATTCTTTTTTCTTTTTCCTCTCTGCTTCATTTATTTCCACCATCTATCTTCCACCTCACTTATCCTATCTTCTGCCTCAGTTATTCTACTGTTGCTTCCCTCCAGAGTGCTTTTGATCTCAGTTATTGCATTATTCATTATTGATTTACTCTTTTTTATTTCTTCTAGGTCCTTGTTAAACTTTTCTTGCATCTTCTCAATCCTTGTCTCCAGACTATTTATCTGTAACTCCATTTTGTTTTCAAGATTTTGGATCATTTTTACTATCATTATTCTGAATTCTTTTTCAGGTAAGCTCCCTATCTCCTCCTCTTTTGTTTTGTTTGGTGGGCTTTTACCATGTTCATTTACCTGCTGAATATTTCTCTGCCTTTTCATCTTGTTTAGCTTGCTGTGTTTGGGGTGACCTTTCTGTATGCTGGAAGTTTGTGTGTTCCTCTTTATTGTGGAGGTTACTCCCTGTGGGTAGAGTTGGACAAGTGGCTTGTCAAGGTTTCCTGGTTAGGGAAGCTTGCGTTGGTGTTCTGGTGGTGCAGCTGGATCTCTTCTCCCTGGAGTGCAATGAAGTGTCCAGTAGTGAGTTTTGAGGTGTCTGTGGGTTTGGTGTGACTTTTGGCCACCTGTATTTTCGTGCTCAGGGTTATGTTCCTGCATTGTTGGAGAATTAGCCTGGTATGTCTTGCTCTGAAACTCGTTGGCTCTTGGTTGGACCTTGGTTTCAGTGTAGGTATGGAGGCTTTTGGATGAGCTCTTGTCGATTAATGTTCCCTGGAGTCAGGAGTTTTCTGGTGTTCTCAAGTTTTGGATTTAAACCTCCTACCTCTGGCTTTCAGTCTTATTCTTACAGTAGCCTCAATTCTTCTCCATCCATACAGCACTGATGATAAAACATCTAGGTTAATGCTGAAAAGATTCTCTACAGTGAGGGACACCCAGAGCGGGTCCCAGAGTTTCATGGAGAAGAGAAGAGGGAGGAGGAAGATATAGGTGACCAGGAGGACAAGAGGGGGAATCCAAAGGGGAGAGAGTAGTCTAGCCAGTAATCAATTCCCTATTTGCTCTCCAAGTCTGGAATACTCAGAGAGGTTCACAGAGTTCCATAGAGAAGAGAAGAGGGAGGAAGGAGGTAGAGATTACCAGGAGGAGAGGAGGGGCAGTCAAAAGGAGAGAGACCAATGTAGCCAGTGATCAGTTCCCTAAGTGTTCTCCACAGCCTGGAACACCCAGAGATATTCACAGAGTTAAGTAGAGAAGAGAATGGGGAGGGAGGAGGTAGAGGTGACCTGGGGGAGAAAAAGGAGAGTCAAAAGGGGAGAGAGCAATTAAGCCAGTAATCACACCCCTAAGTAAAAATGGGTACTGAAGATTGGATTCTTAAAGGTACAAAATTGATAACAAATACCAAAAAGCAAAGATTAAAAATCTAGAGTAGAAGTTAGATTCTCAAAAATACAGTATTAAAAAAATAAAACAAAATCACAAAAGTTATAAAATATATATATATATGAAATTTGCTTTAAAAATAGGGTCTTTTTTTTGCAAGGTAATAGGTTTTAAAAATGAAAATTAAAGGAGTAATAACTTAAAAATTAAAAAATGACAATAGTAGAATCTTTGGCTGCAGAGAATATAATCAGTTTGATTTCGGTGTTGACCATCTGGTGATGTCCATATGTAGAATCTTCTCTTGTGTTGGAAGAGGGTGTTTGGCCATGACCAGTGCATTCTCTTGGCAAAACTCTATTAGCCTTTGCCCTGCTTCATTCCGTACTCCAAGGCCAAATTTGCCTGTTACTCTAGGTGTTTCTTGACTTCCTACTTTTGCATTCCATTCCCCTATAATGAGAAGGACATCTTTTTTGGGTGTTAGTTCCAGAAGGTCTTGTAGGTCTTCATAGAACCATTCAACTTCAGCCTCTTCAGCGTTACTGGTTGGGGCATAGGCTTGGATTACTGTGATATTGAATGGTTTGCCTTGGAAACGAACAGAGATCATTCTGTCGTTTTTGAGATTGCATCCAAGTACTGCATTTCAGACTCTTTTGTTGACCATGATAGCTACTCCATTTCTTCTAAGGGATTCCTGCCCACAGTAGTAGAAATAATGGTCATCTGAGTTAAATTCACCCTTTCCAGTCCATTTTAGTTCGCTGATTCCTAGAATGTTGATGTTCACTCTTGCCATCTCCTGTTTGACCACTTCCAATTTGCCTTGACTCATGGACCTGACATTCCAGGTTCCTATACAATATTGCTCTTTACAGCATTGGACCTTGCTTCTATCACCAGTCACGTCTACTACTGGGTATTGTTTTTGCTTTGGCTCCATCCCTTCATTCTTTCTGGAGTTATTTCTCCATTGATCTCCAGTAGCATATTGGATACCTACTGACCTGGGGAGTTCCCCTTTCAGTATCCTATCATTTTGCCTTTTCATACTGTTCGTGGGGTTCTCAAGGCAAGAAAACTGAATTGGTTTGCCATTCCCTTCTCCAGTGGACCACATTCTGTCAGACCTCTCCAACATGACCCTCCCATCTTGGGAGGCCCCACACGGCATGGCTTAGTTTCACTGAGTTAGACAAGGCTGTGGTCCATGTGATCAGATTGGCTAGTTTTCTGTGATTATGGTTTCAGTGTGTCTGCCCTCTGATGGAGAAGCTCTACAGTCAGCAAAAACAAGACTGGGAGCTGACTGTGGCTCAGATCATGAACTCCTTATTCCAAATTCAGATTTAAATTGAAGAAACTGGGGAAAACCACTAGACCATACAGGTATGACCTAAATCAAATCCCTTATGATTATACAGTGGAAGTGAGAAATAGATTTAAGGGACTAGATCTGATAGACAGAGTGCCTGATGAACTATGGACGGAGGTTCGTGACATTGTACGGGAGACAGGGATCAAGACCATCCCCATGGAAAAGAAATGCAAAAAAGCAAAATGGCTGTCTGAGGAGGCCTTACAAATAGCTGTGAAAACAGAAGCGAAAAGCAAAGGAGAAAAGGAAAGATATAAGCATCTGAATACAAAGTTCCAAAGAATAGCAGGGAGAGATAAGAAAGCCTTCCTCAGCGATCAATGCAAAAAATAGAGGAAAACAATAGAATGGGAAAGACTAGAGATCTCTTCAAGAAAATTAGAGATACCAAGGGAACATTTCACGCAAAGATGGGCTCAATAAAGGACAGAAATCGTATGGACCTAACAAAAGCAGAAGATATTAAGTATAGGTGGCAAAAATACACAGAACAATTGTACAAAAAAGATCTTCACGACCCAGATAATCACGATGGTGTGATCACTCACCTAGAACCAGACATCCTGGAATGTGAAGTCAAGTGGGCATTAGAAAGCATGACTATGAACAAAGCTAGTGGAGATGATGGGATTCCAGTTGAGCTCTTTCACATCCTGAAAGATGATGCTGTGAAAGTGCTGCACTCAGTATGCCAGCAAATTTGGAAAACTCAGCAGTGGCCACAGGACTGGAAAAGGTCAGTTTTCATTCCAATCCCAAAGAAAGGCAATGCCAAAGAATGCTCAAACTACAGCACAATTGCACTCATCTCATACACTAGTAAAGTAATGCTCAGAATTTTCCAAGCCAGGCTTTAGCAGTACGTGAACCATAAACTTTCAGATGTTCAAGCTGGTTTTAGAAAAGGCAGAGGAACCAGAGATCAAATTGCCAACATCCGCTGGATCAATGAAAATGCCAAGAGAGTTCCAGAAAAACATCTATTTCTGCTTTATTGACTATGCCAAAGCCTTTGACTGTGTGGACCACAATAAACTGTGGAAAATTCTGAAAGAGATGGGAATACCAGACCACCTGACCTGCCTCTTGAGAAACCTGTATGCAGGTCAGGAAACAACAGTTAGAACTGGACATGGAACAACAGACTGGTTCCAAATAGGAAAAGGAGTACGTCAAGGCTGTATATTGTCACCCTGCTTATTTATCTTCTATGCAGAGTACATCATGAGAAACGCTGGGCTGGAAGAAGCACAAGCTGGAATCAAGATATTTCTCAAGCTGGGAGAAATATCAATAACCTCAGATATGCAGATGACACTACCCTTATGGCAGAAAATGAAGAGGATCTAAAAAGTCTCTTGATGAAAGTGAAAGAGGAGAGTGAAAAAGTTGGCTTAAAGCTCAACATTCAGAAAACTAAGATCATGGCATCTGGTCCCATCACTTCATGGCAGATAGATGGGGAAACAGTGGAAACAGTATCAGACTTTATTTTTGGGGGCTCCCAAATCACTGCAGATGGTGATTGCAGCTATGAAATTAGAAGACGCTTACTCCTTGGAAGGAAAGTTATGACCAACCTAGATAGCATATTGAAAAGCAGAGATATTACTTTGCCAACAAACATCCGTCTAGTCAAGGCTGTGGTTTTTCCAGTGGTCGGTCATGTATGGATGTGAGAGTTGAACTGTGAAGAAAGCTGAGCGCCAAAGAATTGATGCTTTTGATCTGTTGTATTGGAGAAGACTCTTGAGAGTCCCTTGGACTACAAGGAGATCCAACCAGTCCATCCTAAAGGAGATCAGTCCTGGGTGTTCATTGGAGGGACTGATACTGATGCTGAAACTCCAATATTTTGGCCACTTCATGCGAAGAGTTGACTCATTGGAAAAGACTCTGATGCTGGGAGGGATTGGGGGCAGGAGGAGAAGGGGACGACAGAGGATGACATGGCTGGATGACATCACCGACTCGATGGACATGAGTTTGAGTGAACTCTGGTAGTTGGTGATAGACAGGGAGGCCTGGTGTGCTGTGATTCATGGGGTTGTAAAGAGTTGGACACGACTGAGCGACTGAACTGAACTGAATAGTATAATATGTCTAGGAATTTCTCTGGAGCTGTTGAGGGCAATGGGGTCAGTTCAGTTTCAGACAGGTCCTTGTTCCAGCTTATACTTCCCAAGGTCTATATGTCCCTTCCAGTGTAGCCAATGCTAACTACAGGGTTTTAATCTGTTGCACCTGTCACTTCCAAAGCGGTTCCCTCTTGTTTGTTTATTTTGGCTTCCTCTGTTTGCAAGTCTCTTCAGTATCTAACTTCTGCCCTGACCCAAGAGGGCGAAGGTGGTCATTTATTTAGGCTTACTTGTTCAGTTGTGCTGTGGGGAGGCTGGAACACTGCAAACAAATATCACTGGTGTGTGTGGGGAGTGCTTGCAGTGACTTGGCCACACTGGGTTTGTCCCCACTGATGGTGTGTGTGTGCTTTCCCATCTACACTGCTCAGGCTCTAGGTTGCTCTGCAGGGGAACTGTCTAAGGTGGGCCCTGGGTTGCGTGCACTTCCTATGTCTAAGCCACTCAGGTTCCGGTTCTTGGGTACTCCACAAAGGCACTCAGTTGGGCCAGTGTTTTGTGCCCTTCCCAGGTCCGAGCAGCTCAGGCGACCAGGTGCTTGTCGAGCACACACTCCCCATGGGTGGCGCGTCTTGTCACCTCCCCTGTCCCAGCCGCTCGGTTTCCTGGGTGTGCAGCGGGAGTGCCATCTCAGGTGTGCTGTGTGTCTCCTCTGGGGAGCTGATCTCTGGCTGCGACCCCCCTGGCGGATGTCAACCGTCCAGGATCCCAGGAAGATTTGGTTAGCAACTGGGAGCCTGCTCACAGTTTGGTAGAGGATGCCGTCTCTGGGGCCAAGTTTGCCCCTTCCCTTCTGGCTCTGGCTGGGGCCCGCCTGCCTCCCTGCCTCCGGCGGGGATGGGCCAGTGCACTGCTGGCTAGCTCTCCTCTGGTATTCGCTCAGTCCTTTGTTCTGTGAGTGGCCTGGCGGTGCCGTAGGTTAGAGGTTTTTGTGGGAAAGTTCTCTCTCTCTCTCTCTCTGCTCTTTGTTTTTTTTTCTCTCTGGCTATCCCACAGTTTGGGTTGCTATCTCAGGTTAGCTCCCTCAGATTGCCCTCAGGGCATTCAGGCCCGGTCCTTACCCTAAGCAGTGCAGCCTGAGCCTCGCTGTTCAGCCCCCGCTTGCTGGTGGCAAATGCAAGCGTCTGGGGTACTTCTTCACTGGGAGTTGCTGTTAGGGGCATAATCTATGGGTTTTATTTATTTATTTTTTCCTCCCAGTTATGTTGCCCTCTGAGATTCCAAAACTCCCCAGGATGGGTCTCTGTCCCTAAATCTTTTGTCTCTCTTTTTATCTTTTATATTTTGTCCTACCTCCTTTTGAAGACAATGGATTGCCTTTCTGGGTGCCTGGTGTCCTCCGCCAGCGTTCACAAGTTGTTTTGTGGTATTTGCTCAGTGTTCAAATGATCTTTTGATGAATTTGTCGGGGAGAAAGTAGTCTCCCCGTCCTATTCCTCCACCATCTTAGGACCGCCCCCCACAAACGAACTATTTAATTTGGTTCCAGATTTCTTTTCTTCCTTCCCTCCTTTTTTCACTTAGCTACTCAGGCATTCAAACATTTATTCCACAAATACTGAACACACATTATGTTCTAGGTCCTAGCTAGCTGTACATGCTGAGTGAAACAAACAAGACCACTCTACCCCTTGGAGCTTACAGTCCAGGTGGAAGATGGGCAACAAAAAAATGAAAAATTGTCCTAAGGGCTATGAAGAAAAGGATCAGGGTGTAGGATGAGCATTACTGGAGCTTTTAAGAAGAGGAAATCCACATATATGGTGGTCAGAGAAGGCCTCATCAGAGGCCTAGAGAATGGGAAGGAGCTGGCTAGGAAGAACATGCGTGGGGATGAGCCCGGCTCTTTTGGTAAGGCACGTGAAGGCTCATGTGGCTGGAGCATAGGGAAGAAGGGGACAAGAGACACCAAAGAGGTTGGAGAATTGGGCAGAGTCCAGAGCTTGCTGCTGCAATTCCCTTTTCTCCCTGCTTCTCAGCAAAGACCACAGCCACACAGACCTTCCTGCTGCTTCCATGTGTTCTCATGCCCTGGGCATAGATCTTTTCCAAGTGCCTGAGCGTCTGTGGATTCTTTTTGTTTGTTTTTTCTCTTTTTCTTTACTATGTGGCATGTGTCATCTTAGTTCCCCAACTAGGGATTGAACCTGTACCCCCTCCACTGCAAGCATGGAGTCTTAACCACTGGACCACCAGGGAAGTCCCAGTCTGTGGATTCTTTAGGATCTAGCTCAAACTTCAGCTCTTTTGTGAAGCTCTCCTTAACTCCCAAGCAGAACTGGCCTCTTTCTTTCCTATGCCCCAAGCAATTTATACATACTGCAATTACAGTACTAAAACACATTTTCCTGTAATTATGTATCTAGGTTTATATCCTTCTATTGAACTATGAGCCCCTAGTGGGCAGGGAACTTTTCTTATCTAATTATTCACAGTCCCTAGAAAAATAATTTTTAGCCAACAGAGACTTGGCAAAATTGTCAGATGATTTAATTGAGTCATATTTAAAGATCTCCTTAATATTATTTTAATGTTTTAAAGAAAGTTCTTATTTCTTTACCCTGAGATGAATGAATCTCACTCTTCAATTGACATATGGCTATAAAGGAATAAGGTTGATTTTTTTTACCTCAAGCACACCTGACATGATTGATTTTATTTCTTAACAAATCAAGCAGAACTTACACAACTTACAACAGTCATTTGAATGACTGTTGTTCCCTAAAGAAAGATTACTTGGGATGTTTATTTGTTGGCCATTTCAGCTCTAAGCATGGTTTATACTTCTCAGTTGTTGTAATAATGCAGTAGTAATTTAAATCTCTCCTGTCAGAAATAGTGATGATTTTTTAGTGCTTAGACAGCAAGGCCATCGGTGCATTGCACAACTCCAGGGTTGGTATTCACCAGGTATCTGTCCTGAAAGGTGTGCAATGCCACAGCACTTTAATTGCTATATTAGAGTGCTATAATTGCTATAATATTAGTGTATTATTAGTATATACATCAAATAATAATGTTTGTCAACTTGGTACAATCAAAATTTTAAAGCTAAAAGGAAACTTACTTCCCCTACTTATTTTAATATTTTCTATAGAAGTTAAAGGTCATTTATGCAGTCATCTCTGTGACAGTTGATGGAACTAAAGATAGAAAATAGATTCTTTGCTACCCAGTCCACAACTTTGTGTATTGAGTTGCAAAAATTAAAGAAACAGACACACTGACAGATGCTAACCAGTGCAAATGTAATGATAGTGTTAATACTTTTTGTAACTGACATAAATTGTTCATTTAAAAAAATATTTATTTATTTGGCTACGTCAAGTCTTAGTTGGGGCATGCGGACTCTAGTTGAGGCATGCAGGCTTAGTTTGTCCCACTTAGTCGTGTGGGATCTTAGATCCCTGACCAGGGATTGGACCTGTGTCCCCGGCATTGCAAGGCAGGTTCTTACCAGAGAAGTCCCCAAATTGTTCATGTTAAAGAGATCAATTTGCATTTACATTGGTTAAACCTGTTTACCTATAAAACAGTTATAGAATCTAGAAGTTGCTTTCCAAGCACTATTTTGAATGACATAAGATGTTAGAGCATAATCTTGTTCATTTAAGAATAGCTATTAATTGAAAGCTCCTTATGTTCCTTTCACTGTTTTTACTACCTGGTCTATAGGATAGAGATGGACTTTTGATTTTATTGTAAGGAGGGCTAAGATTCAGGCCCCCCAGATTGAGGCCATTCTAACCAAATGGTTGGGCTCAGATAACTACATCAGAGTAGTCTGTGTGGCGTAGTTGAACGTGTTTGGTGTAGAGAGCTTGTGTTCTGTTTCCAGTTCAGCCAATGGTTTCCACCACTATCAAACAAGAGAATCATCACATTTCCAAGACTCCTTCCTCATGACTATTTTGTGATATCCTTGCCTTCCATGATCTTATCTTTGGTTTATGTGATGAGGCAAACACACAGAGCTGAAAATTTTTATGAAGTGAAACTCTTAGAACACTTCATTTCTTCAGTAGATGTTTACTGAAGACCTGCTCTATTGCTGCAGTTTCAGTACACAGTGGCAAACAATGGATGTGAGCCTACGGTAGTCAGAAAACCTGCAGTCTAGTGATACTATTTCAAAGCTTCTCCTATTCCTAATAGTAAATTTTACCATAATCTTTTTGATATATGTGATATACCTATCTCATGAAATTGTCCACTGTCATGAATCCATTTATAATATTTATTTATTCAGTCATTTATTATTTCTGTTGTAAGGTTGTGGAATCTGAGTTCCCAGACCAGAGATTGAACCCAGGCTTCCATAATGAAAGTGCAGAATCCTAGCCGCTAAACCACCAGGAAACTTCTTGATTTTTAATATTCTATAGATCTAGGGGATGAATCAGTTGTTTTGGGATCAAGTACTATCTTTCTAAAAACCTTAGGAATATTAAGTTGTGAAGTTTCCTACCCATCTGATAGAACATAAATGTAACAAAGTCCTTAGTGGCGGTTTACCTGAGTATTCATCTTATGTCTGCAGTTTTCTCCAGGTGCCCATGGTCTTTCCCTTACTTGACATGCTCACTCCCATTCCTCCCTGTGCCTCTCTGTGTTCATTCTGCAAAACCCAAGCCGTACACTTTTCATGGAGTGCTGTTGGGCTCCTCCACTGGAGCCCGTTTTGCTGTGCCCTTACAATCCTTGGCATTGTGTCATCCTACCCAGTATGAATTAGGTTTTTTAAAAGTATGTATGTAAAAGATTTATTGAAGAGCTGGAAAGACAGGGATTCACACAAAGCTAAAATTAGAAATCATAAATATTAAAAGTAACCTCTCCTTTTTCAAGAAAACATCAATTGTTTGGGCAAAAATATTTGATGGATATAACTTACCTTATTCAGTAGATTAGCTTCTGGAAAACTTATGTTTACATTGGTATTGACCATATCATATTTTAAATGCTTAATTGGGACTTTGCTAATTTTAAAGGAATCCCATGACCTTTGTTGAAGTGAAGAATTAGGACATTAATACTCAAGGTTGATAGTGTTGATTAGATTCATGTTTTTGGTCCTAAAGATTTGGTTTTAAAGACTAGAGGATACTTTATTGAAAGACAGTTGGTGTTGATGGTAGCATTAAAGGGCTGAAGAGAGGCCTCAGAATCTTTATACTTCCCTTCACTCATTAGGTATTTCGTCTAATGATTTCATCTAATCTTTGTTATGTGTGTTCTGCCTTAATAAAATTTGTGAATATACTGTATCACAGAGTTTCCTAAGGACATAATCCTCCTACTTATACCTTTTGAAACTTCTCTAACTGAAGCTCTAGGACAAGTTTCAAGAAACCCAAGCCTTAAAGAAAATGATTTTCTATCATCAAATAATATCATGAGAAACTTCTGGGATATCTTTCTGAACTCAAGTGTTACTTTTCCCTAGCAATTAAATGGACAAACTTTATACTTTCAACTATCAATACTTGTATAAGAGTTTAATATATGTTAAATGTATCATTTCTTTTAAAAAAAGCATTAACTTTTTTTTTTTTTTGCCAGCCATTTTCCCTTTTTGGAAAGTTGTAAACTTTTTCTAAAATAAGATCCTATTATTAAAGTTCAATTGGTAAAAATTTTATCCAGAGTTTGCCCAAACAAACTTTCTTAATGCTATGTTGTTGTTCAGTCATGTCTGACTCTGTGACCCTAATGGACTGTAGTACGCCAGGCTCCTCTCAGTTCAGTTCAGTTCAGTTGCTCAGTCATGTCTGGCTCTTTGCGACCTGTGAAGTCCAGGCTTCAGTCTGTCAGGCTCCTCTGTCCTCCACTATCTCCCAGAATTTGCTCAAATTCATGTTCATTGAGTCAGTGCTTCTATCTAACCATCTCATCCTCTGCTGCCCCCTTCTCCTGTTGCCCTCCATCTTTCCCAACATCAGGGTCTTTTCCACTGAGTCGGCTTTTCTTATCAGGTGGCCAAAGTATTGGAGCTTCAGCTTCAGCATCAGTCCTTCCAATGAATATTCAGGGTTGATTTCCTTCAGGATTGACTGGTTTGATTTCCTTGCTATCCAAGAGACTCTTCTCCAGCACCACAATTTGAAAGTATCATTCTTTAGCGCTTAGCCTTCTTTATGGTCCAACTCTCACATCCATACATGACTACTGGAAAAACCATAGCTTTGACTATATAGACCTTATTACTTGGAATATAAATTGATAAAATCCTATCTGGAAATCAGTTTTATAAACTGTATAAAAATAATGTTGACATTAATATTTATTGAGTTGGGAAAACAGCCTCAGTAAATTAAGTGAAAAAGCAGTTTATACGGTTTTATTGATAGTAGGAGGCTATATTATTGAAAGACATGACTTGTAGCTTTATGTGTATGTGTACATAGAAATAAATCTGGAAGATTTTTTTTTAAAAAAAGATAAATTGGTTAAACCCCACATCCTGTTCTGGATCTTACTGAAATTAGTTTTTTAAATTATTCCATCTGTTACCTACTTGTATTGTTTTAAAAGACAAGTTGACTATAGAAATAAATGGATCTACATCTAGAGAGTCTGGGTATTTATAAGTAACATATCCAGTTGTGTTTTGAAGCACAAATGACTTTGGAATTTGCTTTTGCAATTGTGATATTAAAGGTAAACTCTTCTACCTAACCTTTTTAGAAGAACCATGTGGCGTTTTGCTGATTAAGTTGGCTGGAGTAGAACTTACTGAAACTGGGAAGGTGTGGTTACAAAAAGAGCTAAAACCTTCCCAAGTACTATGGTTCCAACTTCTTGGAAAGGAGAATTCAGCACTCTTTTGCTACCTTTTAGTGAATAAGGTAAGTAGTGTGAAGAAAGAACTAACAATATTTTATTCTTATTATTTATGCATAAGTGAAAAGTGAAAGTGTTAGTCATTCAGTCGTGTCTAACTCTTCGTGACCCCATGGACTGTAGCCCAATATATAAACACATCATTAATTAGAACCTTGATTATATAATGAAACAGGTTTTCTTTTGTCTTTTGTAACTACTACTGCTAGTGATTATATATAAGGAACCAGGTTTCATATATAAATTTTTCTATAAAATTTATTATAGAAAATATTTATTACAGAAAAATAATAAATTAAGAAAAAGTAAAAAACTTCAAATTATTAATGACTGGCTATTGCTTATTTAAAGAGTATCATATATTTATTTATGGACAAGTGTATTATATCACACTTGTTATAAACAACTTGTTGAGTGTGGTGTCAACTGGTAGTTGCAAAGAGCAAGGATGTTTTCTGAAGGTAAATATTGCTCATTCTGATCCAATACCTTGTAGAAAGGTATGACTTAACATGTAAGTCTTTGAACTCTAAAAGCATTGATCATATTTAATATTACTGGACATATTTAAATGGAGCCTATTTAAGTACTATTTACTTTTTTAAAAAAAATACTGTTTATGATCCATAGTCAGTCATTGCTTTAGAATTTCCTTACTTTTGTGATTGACCATAGCCATTCTGTCGGAGAAGGCAATGGCACCCCACTCCAGTACTCTTGCCTGGAAAGTCCCATGGACAGAGGAGCCTGGTAGGCTGCAGTCCTTGGGGTCGCTAAGAATCGGACATGACTGAGCGACTTCACTTTCTCTTTTCACTTTCATGCATTGGAGAAGGAAATGGCGGCCCACTGCACTGTTCTTGCCTGGAGAATCCCAGGGACAGGGGAGCCTGGTGGGCTGCTGTCTATGGGGTCACACAGAGTCAGACACGACTGAAGTGACTTAGTATAGCATAGCATAGCCATTCTGTAACTGGGAATGCCACAGAGCCTCATTGCTGTTGCTCTGTTACTGTCTTGAGTTCTTCAATGTGCCTTCCTCCAATTTTCTTTTGGTGGACGATTACTGAAAAAAGGACATGGAAAAATGAAATAGTTGAAACGTTAATATGAAAGAATTAAGAATTGTTTTTTTAACTTACATTATTATGACAGCATTAAGGGTAGTTTTTCTTTTAAAGTTCTTTATTATACTACAAGTGAGAATAATCTGAAGAAAAATAATAATCTCACACTAAAGTGATTAGAATGGTAACCATTTTAATTATAAAAAGCTTTCTGAATTAATAGAACACCTAATGAAATCCATTAATTTTTGCATGTCCAGGTCATATTCAGTTCTTTCAAAATAAGAATTATCCAACCTTGATTGGTTGAGGCATCTATATTTAACTAAGTTGATAATACAAAATTATATAAAAATCCCAAAGGCCTTATTCAAATATTAACTTCTCTTTTAAATTGAGATGTATTATTTATTCTCAAACCCCGCTATGGAATCATTTTATTCCCATATAAAGGTGGGACTCTGAGTAACCAAGTGGAAAAGCTGGTATTGAAGTCCAGCTCCTTGGGGCTCCTGAGCCCGAACTTTACCTTTTCTGTCATTACCTTATACCAGACTATACGCATATTTCAGTATTTATTTCTGTTGAACTTTTCTGTAGTGTGAGGTTGAATTTTAATTATTCTCATTTTGGTTCAGCTCATTAAATTTAAAAGATTGAGACAAATATGATATACCCTTTAAAACTGTATTTATTAGCTGCTTATCATCATGTACCAAAAGTTACTGCATTTAAAGAAACAAAAGTTTCCTATATTCTTTTAATCTTAGAAAATGTTTACTACTTTAAACCTTTAGTTTTCACATTAAAAAATTTTAACTGTGAATTACTTGTCTAATGAAGCTATAAAATTTCTAACACCTTGTTAAAATTAATCTTAAATTAAAATCCCAGAGGGACTGTGGAAACAGCTAAGCAGGATCTCTTTTACACTGTAAATTAGTAAGGGGAAAAACGTTCCCATTTATCTGGTTTCACTAGGCAGTGAGGTATAACTAAAATTTCTTGAAGTTTGAAGATTCAAGGGCCAGGGCTATTTTTATGTTCATTATTTTATGGTCCATCTTTTAAAAACATTCTTACATGCCAGGCCTTGCTAAACACTGAAATTCTGAACCTAATTTAACAGTTCTGTGATGCTTCAGTCCATTTTGCATTTGTCTACTTTTTAGTTTTGTTAATTTCTTTTGCTGTGGCCTCCTGTCATTTTCCCTAACTGGTGTGTGCTCCATTCTCTATTCAAACATCAACCAAAAAATCAAAAATCTCTTTTCATACTTTATCGCTTCTACACACTTTTGAGTTAGGTGACCAGTGAACCTGTGGAGAGCTATGTGTTATAAAAGAGTCAGTTGTCTTTGAGCAAAAGTTTCATCTAGTAATGAAATTCTTGGATTTAACATTAGCTGTTTAAAGCTCTTAAGGACCCCTTTGCATATATATGTATATGTATGTGTGTGTGTAAATATATATATATGTATATTTTGTGGCTATACCACATGCCATATGGGAGCCCTACCAGGGATCAAACCCATGCCCCCTGCCGTGGAAGCACAGATTCTTAACCTTTGTGCCACCATGGAAGTCCCATCATTTATATTTTTGACTTTTCTCTGGAGGACTCAAATTGCAGATTGACTGATTTTAAAGTAAATAAGGTACTATGGGTATATTAGTAATTTTATTAAATAATTGGTTTGTGTTATTTTTTATTCAAGGGTAGATTTTTTAGTGTGAATCTGAATGAAGAAATCCTGAGAAGAGGTCTTGGCAAAACTGTTCTTGTTAAGGGGTTAAGTCATGATTCTAAAATCTACTGGAGAATTCACAGAAATTTACTTAAAGCTGAATTAACAGCCTTAAAAAAAGGAGAAGGAGTATGGAAGGAAGACTCTGAAAAAGAAAGTTATTTGGAAAAACTGAAAGGTTCCTGGAGAGAAATATGGAAAAAAGACAGTTATTTAAAAAAAAATGGATCAGATTTCAACTTGAAAAAAGAAAGTTATTATGACAAATTTAAAAGGTCTTATGAAACATGGAAAGAGACCATGAATAACTACTCCTTAATACTGAAGTTCAGAGAGCTTATGAGTCGCATACACTTTCGTAGAAAAGAATGAAATATTCCAAGCTGTCTGGAGGTGACCTACTCCAAAAAGAATAAAACGTGTAATTATAATGGATATTTTTCATTGAGTTGAAATGGGAAATTTCCCCAGAAGATCAAAGTTGCATTCTAATGGTATTTAAATATTTAAGAGATGATTCTTTGTACATGTAATATCAGAGTAATGTAAATAAATTGTGATTAATATAGTATGGTTTTAAGAAGAATGAAACACTCCATAAAAGTTACAGGTTGGGCTTCCCTGGTGGCTCAGTGGTAAAGAATCCACCTATCAATGCAGAAAACAACTAAGCCTGTCCAGCACAACTACTGACCTGTACTCTAAAGCCCAGGAGCTGCTACTACTGAATCCCTGCGCCCTAGCGCCTGTGCTCCTCAACAGGAGAAGCCACCACAATGAGAAGCCCATGAACTACAAATGAGAAAAGCCTGAGCAGCAGTGATGACCCAATGGAGCCAAAAAAAAAATTTTTATCAGGTTGAAGGAGATATACATATAATGATAGTACATGAAGAGAAAGTTTAACTACTGGCCATTGTATTATTTTAGTCATTTGGGGCAGCCATATTTAGCTTTTGTTGAAAGACAGTATTTGTTTATTTTGCCGGTTTTTTCAACTTTGATTACTTATAATAAAGGAACTCTTTAGGCAGCATGTCTGAGGCTGCTCTTTCTTTTTCACTGCTCTCTAACTGCTTGTGAATTTGGGGCAGAGCCACAAGGGAAGGTCACTTAGACCATTTCTAGTAATAAAGAGTAGCTTATTTCCACCTATTGTTAGATGAGGGGGACAGTCCTGAGAACAAAAGCACAAAAGTGTTGAGGATGGCAGCACAGAGACGGGAAAGAACAGGGATGCCTTCTGACATTGTCAAGATCCCGAGGACTTGAACTCTCTTGCCTCCCAATTTCTCATTATGCAAGGTAATATATTTCTTTCTTTTTTAGAGCCAGTTTGAGTGGCTTTGAGGATGTGGCATACAAAAACATGTACTTGCTGCTAAAATCTTCCTGACATTATAAGCTTCTTTCAAAACACCAGCAGTGATCTACTCACAGGGTCTCCAGAAGTTTTTCCTAACGGGTTGCAAAGCAACTGACCAAAGTCAGAGGACTCATCTGGTCCTCTTCATTCTGACTCCTATCAGAATGCGTGATTTAGAAGGGGAAGTTTACTGCTGCT
Organism: Bos indicus x Bos taurus; assembly: GCF_003369695.1. NCBI lineage: Eukaryota > Metazoa > Chordata > Mammalia > Artiodactyla > Bovidae > Bos > Bos indicus x Bos taurus. The sequence continues at coordinate 111,342,070 of NC_040076.1, forward strand.
ACCTGATTAAAGCAGGAAACTGCTGCTTCTGGGATAAAACATAGCAAGGTAGCATTTTTCTGGTGGTCCAGGGGTTAAGAATCTGCCTGCCACTGTGGGGAACGTGGGTTCCATCTCTGGTCTGGGAAGATTTCACATGCTGAGGGGCAACTAAGCCCCTGTGCCACAACTACTGAACTTGCACTCTACAGCCCTGGAGCCGCAACTACCGAAGCCTGTGACCGAAGCGAGGGAAGAGCCCTCACTCACCACAACCGGAGGAGGCCCTCACCTAGCAGTGAAGACCCAGCACAGCCAAAAGGAATAAATAAATACTGTGTTTTTTTTTTTTTTTTAATAAATGTAACCTAAAAAAACCACACACACAACAAAGTAGATTTCCCAACATTTTCTAATTAAACAACATTAATTTTTAGTGAGGTCTCAAATCTTCCAAAGTTCTTTTTGTGTGCGTAACTTTATTTCATCATCTTTGGGGTAGGATAGGAAGTTATGTGGTAGATTTTGTTACCTGGATCTAATGCCTCAATAGCTTTCTATTTTGTTTTAAGGGAATGTGTTATTTTTGTTTACAGAGATGTTAAGATTTTTATTTACAGAGATGTTAAACTAGTTTTGTGGCAAGCTCCTGAGCCTTTCCCCCCGCCTCAGTTTGCCTCCAAGTGATGTCAGATCTCATCATAGTTATCACTGGAATTAGTTCTGATGACCTCTGCCAGCTCAGCCAGTGCACTGTGATCTTTCCAGTTGAACTGTTTGAAGGCGGGGCTGGTGAAGCCCCTCCTGAGGACTGTGTAACCTGGTCTATTCTTTTCCTTGAAGAGATAGTGACCTGAAAGTGAGTGAAGTCGCTCAGTTGTGTCCGACTCTTTGCGACCCCACGGACTGTAGCCTACCAGGCTCCTCCCTCCACGGGATTTTCCAGGCAATAGTACTGGAGTGTAGTGCCATTTCCTTCTCCAGGGGATCTTCCCGACTCAGGGATCAAACCTGGGTCTCCCGCATTGTAGACAGACGCTTTACCGTCTGAGCCACCAGGGAAGTTTGAAGAGATAGTAGGGAACACTAATTAAACCAGCTTTTGGTCCAAGGGCAAGATGAACTAGATAACTGCAGAGAGGCTAGATCTTTGTCATTGGGGATGGTTATAACAGGACTATCTAAAAATGTGAAAAAGTCCATTTAGGCTAAATTTCTGACCAAAGTCTAGGTTCTTAACCTTTTTCAAATAGAGGATTTACTGCTACTTAAAAAAAAATTAATTAATTAATTAGTTAGTTTTTGATTGTGCTGAGTCTTCGTTGCCGCATTTGGGCTTTCTATAGTTGCAGAAAGTGTGGGCTACTCTCTCGCTGTGGTATGAGAGCTTCTCATGGCAGCGGCTTCTCTTGTCGTGGAGCACAGGGTCTAGAGCATGTGGGCTTTTAATACTTGTGGCATGTGGACTCAGTGGTTGTAGCTCCTGGGTTCTAGAGCACAGGCTCAGTACTTGTGGCACACAGACTTAGTTGTTCCTTGGCATGTGAGATCTTCCTGGACCAGGGATCGAACCTTTGTCTCCTGCATTGGCAGGTGGATTCTTTACCTCTGAACCACCAGAGAAGCCCAAGGATTTACTACTTCTTGGTCTCTTGCCTTCAAAAATAACAGGGTCCATGACCACCTTTCCCCTTGGCTTTCTTTTTTTGGTATTTTGGGTATTTAGGCTCCTTTACTTTTTAAATATATTTCTATGACATGACTTTAGTTCTTACAGTATTTCTAAAGGATTGGATTATTATGGTCCTTTTCTATTTTGTCTTAGATCCACATTTCCTTTTGCGGGTTTTATTTATTTTTCATTTTAAAATCATACTTTCTAAAAAATATTTATTTATTTATTTGGCTGCATCAGGTCATAGTCGCAGTGCACAGGTTTAGTGGCTCTGTGGCATGTGGCATATGGGATCTTAGTTTCCCAGCCAGGGATTGAACCTGCATTGTGGATTCTTAAACACTAGACTACCAGGAAAGTCCCCACACTTTTTATATATGAAATGCTGATAGCATTACTAGTTTTATCATAATTAACAGTAAACAAAACTTGAGAAAAGAGTGAAAGCTAGTCCCATATATATCATTCAGCACTGGTCATTTTTGGCAGCCAAAAGCATATTCCACCAACATCCAGAGGAGGAAAACAGACATCCAAGGGCTCCTTACATGTGGCTTTCTGTTTGTGGTGCTAGTGTTTCTGTTAGTTCCATCCATGAGACAAGTTCTGGCTCTTTTCTAGCACATTGGGTCACAGTTGCTGTTCAGTGAGGAGTCTGTAGGGCTTTCTGTCATTGTCCCCAGGCTTGGGAGATTAACTCTTCTTTTCCCACTTGCTTGATTCCCAATGCAATCTAGTTCACAGCCTTTAACTGCTGGATTCCTACCATCTAGGGTGGGAAGTGCCCTCTCTATAGCTGGAGGAAAGAAGCATCCTTATCTCCAAACACAAACGGATGCCAAGAGGATTCCTAACAAACAGGCTTGCTAAATTTCCCCCCAGTAAATGTACTACGTTTACCTCACTCCTTTCCTATCATATTCCTCCACAACTGCATACTCTTCCATCAAACCTACCATAAAGTACTCAGGTCTATTTCTTTGGGTCTTTATTTCCTTATGAAGCCTCTTGTGTCACATAAAACTTGTATTAAATAAATTTGTGTGCTTTTCTCTTGTTAATCTTTGTCAGTTTAATTTTCAAACCCAGCCAGAGACCCTCAGAAGGTCAAGGAAAACTTCTCCCCACTCACACCACAAAGAGCCGGAAAAGCCATCTCTACCCCAGCTATCCCAGAAGCAGGTGCATCTCCTTGGTACATCTGCCATCACTTTTAATGGTGACTTAAGCAATAATAGTTCTGTTGGTGCCCTGAACTTCTGAAATGCTGTTTCTTGGCTTCTTGAAATATGGCCTGTTCCAGGGAAGAAGGAGGAGAGGAGGTCAGAGTGAACCTCTGCTTTTGCTGCTTTTTCAAACTCCTTAAGCTTAAAATATTCAGTATACTAAGGTGCCATATTTTGGGGAGAGTGTGTTTGTGTCTGTATGCTCAGTCATGGCCGATTCTTTGTGACCCCATGGACTATAGCCTGCTAGGCTTCTCTGTCCATGGAATTTCCCAGGCAAGAATACTGGACTGGGTTGCCATTTCCTTCTCCAGAGGATCTTCCCGACCCAGGGATCAAACCTGTGTTTCTTGCATCTTCTGCATTGGCAGGCAGATTCTTTACCACTGTAGCACCTGGGAAGCCCATATTTTGGGGGTAGCATGTCTTGAACACCAGCAGTGGTTTGGAACTTTTCTAATGTTACCAAGGTAGCTATTTCAATGAAGGCAAACCACAGGAAGAAAGTAATGCAAATTTATGAGAAGACTGAAGAAAATAAAAAGCCCAGGGTTAAAAATTAAAATGTCAATAGATATTTTAAGGTAAAATAGTAAAAAAAACTTAAGAAATGAACCATATTTCTATTCCAAAATGGTTCTTGAGCTCACTCATTTACCTTCTTTTCAAATTATGTCAAAATATCAAAGAAAGAATGGAGAAAAATGGTATCAAAGTTGGAAGGCTGTATTAATAAGGCCTTTAATTAGCTAGATATTTTGAAGTTTTGCAAACTATGATGAAAAGAGTTTGACTGAGATACTGATGATTCTAGGGTTCATTATTCCTCAGGAAAGAAGGTGAGTTCCCTCTAGGAAGTAAGTCCCTGCACCAGTTTGGGATCTCTGAGTGATGTGAATTCCTCTTGCTCAGGTCTTGAGGTGGGCTTCCCTGGTGGCTCAGCTGGTAAAGAATCAACATGCAATGTGGGAAACCTGGGTTAGATCCCTGAGTTGGGAAGATCCCCTGGAGAAGGAAATGGCTACCCACTCCAGTATTCTAGCCTGGAGGATTCCATGGACAGAGAAGCCTAGCAGGCTATAGTCCATGGGGTCGCAAAGAGTCAGACACGACTGAGCGACTTTCACTGAGGAAGTTCCTCATGATCTGGAAGCCTAAGGCCACATGTCAGTTCATCCAGTTTAATGTATAACACAGAGAGAAAATAGGATGTCAATAGTTTCTAGAATATGTTCCAACCTGCTGGACAGGGATAACAATGCCTCCCAGTCTTGGCAGTGTGCACATTTCTTAGTCAATCTGGGTGCCCAGTTCTGCTCTCTGGAAGATTACCTTTACCTTTCATAGCCTCTTCACAAGGGGGAGGATCTACCCTTTGAGGGCTGGGGAATTTCAGAAGCTCCTTTCTGTTGCTGTGGGTTCATGGTCAAAGGGTTGAGCAATCACATACATTTTTTTTTCTCCCACAGGTTTAAATCTTTATGGTTTTGAGATCTATCAGTGTACTGAAAACTACTGCTTTTCCTTATTTTCATTTAAAAGAAAATTATTTATTTGGCTGCTCTGGGTCTTAGTTGCGACCTGCAGGATCTAGTTTCCTGACCAAGGGTTGAACTTGGTCATCCTGCATTGGGAGTGCAGAGTCTTAACCACTGGAAGGCTAGGGAAGTCCCTTTTCACTTTTAAAGAACATTGTGGAACCACGTTTTTCAGCTGTACGTCATGAGCTCTAATTAATGAGATGGACATCAGTTTAATGTGTTGTTGCTGCTGCTGCTGCTGCTGCTAAGTCACTTCAGTCGTGTCCGACTCTGTGCGACCCCATAGACGGGCAGCCCACCAGGCTCTCCCGTCCCTGGAATTCTCCAGGCAAGAACACTGGAGTAGGTTGCCATTTCCTTCTCCAATGCATGAAAATGAAGAATGAAAATGAAGTCGCTCAGTCGTGTCTGCCTCTTTGTGACCCCATGGACTGCAGCCTACCAGGCTCCTCTGTCCTTGGGGTTTTCCAGGAAGAGTACTGGAGTGGGGTGCCATCGCCTTCTCCGTAATGTGTTGTTACTAGCAATTAAAAAAGATAAAGAAACAGAACAATATATGAGTGCATGGCACATAACAAAAATAAGTGTTTTTTTAAAAAAAAATTTTTTTTTACAAATATGTTTGAATGTGTGTACTGGCTTGGAATGCAAAACTATATGGATTACTGAAAGTCACAAGAGAAGCTTTCATTCTCCAACAAGCTCTTCTGGAGAATCCTAATCTGTAGATTTATATAACTAAGTTAGCACTACAGCTAATTCAGGCAGAAGTGAGATTTTTAGAAATTGAGGTACTGGGATCATTACTTCTATTTTCTGTTCTGTTTTATTATTAAAACAGTTTGTAGAGACTTTGTCAATGAAATTAAGTAATTAGCGCCCTCTTCTGTTCTTTAACACCACTGCTGCTGCTGCTAAGTCACTTCAGTCATGTCTGACTCTGCAACCCCATAGACGTCAGCCCTCCAGGCTCCCCCGTCCCTGGGATTCTCCAGGCAAGAACACTGGAGTGGGTTGCCATTTCCTTCTCCAATGCATGAAAGTGAAAAGTGAAAGTGAAGTCGCTTAGTCGTGTCAACACCACTACACATACCTATTTCAAAGAATCCCTGGTGGCTCAGATGGTAAAGAATCTGCCTGTGATGCGGGAGACAGGTTTGATCCCTGGGTTGGGAAGATCTCTTGGAGAAGGGAATGGCTACTCACTCTAGCATTTTTGCCTGGAAAATTTCATGGACAGAGGAGCCTAGTGGGTTACAGTCCATGGGATCACAAAAAGTTGGACATGACTGTATGACTAACACTTTCACACATATTTATTTTAGCACTTGACATGTTGTATTAATATGTAGGAAATCTACGGGATCTTCTTTCACATCTGAGGTATAGTGCATCCTGTTACTCAAACCATCCCTTATAAATTTTAAATCATTTCTGCTCCTTCCACTGCATTTAGCTTAGTTGCTTGCTTATTGGGAACTATGCTGCTGCTGCTGCTAAGTCACTTCAGTCGTGTCTGACTCTGTGCGACCCCATCCTGTCCCTGGGATTCTCCAGGCAAGAACCCTGGAGTGGGTTGCCATTTTCTCCAATGCATGAAAGTGAAAAGTGAAAGTGAGGTCGCTCAGTCGTGTCCGACTCTTAGCTACCCCATGGACTGTGGCCCACCAGGCTCCTCTGTCCATGGGATTTTCCAGGCAAGAGTGCTGGAGTGGGGTGCCATTGCCTTCTCTGATTGGGAACTATAAATATTCATTTAAAATAAAGGAACCAAATAAGGAATGAAGTGGACCATTACAGCAGTGCCTTCTCATTCTGACCAAAACTTGTTTTTCCAGTCTAATTTCCCCTTGTACCTCTCATGATCTTACACCAAGAAAATTGATTTGCCTTAAATAGTCTGAAGGAACATTTTTTAAGCTAGTCAAATTTGAACATGATATTTTGAACAGATCAAGCCCCCAAGTACATATTTAGTTTAAATATGCACGTAAATGAAACAAAAACTAACATATGGTTTTTAAAACGCAGTTTTTCCTTTCACTATGTTTGTGTGGGAAAACCTAACCATTTGTTGTCTGGTTTAAAAAAAAACAACTGTTACTAATAGAGATTGCATGCTTCATTAGGATTCCAAATAGTCCTGGAAATAGAATTTTCCTCATGGTGTAAATTGCCTTCCCAGCCCCCAGCTTTCAAAGTTTTGGAATTTGTATTGTCTCACCAGTTTCTTCATTTTTCACTCTGCAATATGATTTGCCCATGTGCCTAAACTTTTGTTCAGTGACTATAAAAATAATTCCTGTATTAGATGACTGGTCTGCAATTAGACTTTGATTATATTATGGGATTCTGCAGGAATTTGTAATAGTATGGGAGGGGGAAATCCCAGTATATTCCCTAAGGGAAATATGTAATGTCAAAGTTTCAATATTATTTCTTAGGCTGTAGGAAGCACTTCAATTATATGTCTGTCCTGCCCATCAGGCTCTGGCCATCTTGAAAGCGTAGATGTTGGCTCTGTGGGAGGTCTTTCTGGAAACAAAACACATAGAAGCTGAGTTGTGAAGCTTTTAAGAGGAAGGAGAGGGGACTCTGTCCTTCTCTGACACTATTGTTTCCTCCAAAATACTTCATTCTGCTCCCCAACTCCCAACAACAACACAAGTTGGGAAGAAACAGAAGATGGGAGAGTTCACATTAATTAGCATGCTTTCTTCCTTTTACAAAGTATTCATTCTGTGCTAGGAACTGAAACTCTTGAGATGTATAATTGGTTATAAGAAAATCTTAGTTGAATCGAAGGACTTAGGCGGGCATAACTCAGCTACTTTACCTTTATTCACATTCAGCATTCACAGGATGAATCTCTTTCCCAAGGTATTAAAATAGGGAACCTGGAGTTTAGAATTCGGATATCTAGTCCAGACTCATTCTTGATCTTGACAATTTAACCTATATTTTTTCCTTATTTGTAAGGTGAAAATTGCATTTGCTTGTAATATTTTTGACATTTCCATATAAAAGGGGAAACAATTATATAGGCTTGTTGTCTATTGGTAAGGAGTTTGGGGGCTTCCCTCATGGTTCAGACAGTAAAGAATCTGCCTGCAATGCAGGAGATCTGGGTTCGATCCCTGGGTTGGGAAGATACCCTGGAGACGGGAATGGCAACCCATTCTAGTATTCTTGCCTGGAGAATTCCATTGACAGAGGAGCTTGGCAGGTTACAGCCCATGGGGTCACAAAGAGTCAGACATAACTGAGCGACTGAACAGTAACAAGAAGAAGGAGTTTGCCCTTAAAACATTTTTTTCTTTTGTAGGCAAAATATGTTTCAGTGTGTAGTTTGTTAGCATTTAAAAGCTTAAAATGGGTTGCCAATAAAAACAGTGAACATAACTGACATTTTTGAGAGCTAATTTTGTACTAGACGCTTTGCTAAGAGCACATATATTGGTCTTCAGTTTAGTTATTTTGGAGGCATGCATTTCTTTCATTAACTAACATTGTAGAACCGCAGAAATGTGTTTATTATCAATTTAAGTATTCCAGTGAATTTTCCACATTCCTGAATAGATAAAAGATTACCAAAATATTAATAATTGTTGAACCTGGATAATACAATACCTAGAGTGTCCTTATACTATTCTGCTTTTGGGTACGTATGAAATTTTCCATAGTAAAAAGTGAAAAACAAACCGAAACCCATAATACAATCCCATCATCCAAGATCATCCATCTTGCTTATGTTCCTTTCTTTCCATCTCCTGCTCCACATGACAGTTGGCCACATATGTGGATACACGTCTCTCAAGCTGGGGAGGGAAAGACCAGTGACACTTACCCTGGTCTGCCCACTACCCCCTACCCCATCCTTCTTGATGGACTTAGGAAGTTTCTCTTCTCGTTTTTCTCCCTCTCATACGGGTATGAATCTGTACAAAACGTGTGCTGTCTTTCTTTGGTGGCACATTCAGGAGAGGGTACTTAGGGGACACCTGCTCTTTTCATCTGCCAGATTCTCCTCCTACCCTTATTTGGGAAGAGCAACCCCTTTCCTATGGTAAGCAAATCCTCCCCCAAGTTCTGGTGGGGCTGTTCCTCATAATATTCCACCTAGCCCTGGGGAGGCATGGGTATCTGGTCAGGAGTGGGACACATATATACTCTGTTGATGACCAAAATAATTGATCTATATAGATGGACACATGACTTGAAGCAGGTCAGTTAGAATCCTTTCAATCTTATTTACAGATGGTAAAAGCAGGAAGGCCTCCCTCCCACCCCCAATTCCTCCAGGGTGTTAGCTGAGATGGTTGAAACCTGGAGCTGTCCCTGGCCATGCTCCACCCCCACCAGCCTATAGAGGACGCTCATGTGTAGTAGGAGAGAATACAATCAAAACTTTGGAAAAAAGCAGAGAAAGAGTAGGAACAAAAGTGAGAATGAGCGTAATGATGACTGAACTCCAGGATCCAGTCATTACTGCAGCCCTTATCCTTTCTCCTGTCCTAAGTTAGGAGTCAGCACATTGCCTTTTGCCCTCAAGCTAATTTGAGTTGGGATTTTAATCTAAAAGTCTTCATCATTACAGGGAGCAGATCTGTGACAGCTACTGCTCCGTATTTCAGGAGTACTATCTATATTCCAGCTAAGACTTCAGCAACGCCTGGTACATGGCAAGTGCTTCAGACATAAGTGTTGAAAGCTCAATAGGTCTTCCTTGATAATTGTTAAGCTCTTTGGTCATCCTCTTGATTTCTTGGTGCATTGATTAAAATAGAATATTCATCTCCTTCACTCTCTTGTTTCATGCTGGTAACTTAAAGATTTGATTTGAGTCTCTCAAACACAGCTATTTTTGCAACTGAAAGCATGATTTTTTTGCACAGCTAGAGAAAGCTATTTCCAACACAGATTTCTAGTTCAGTTTTCTAAGAACTCCATAAGATTTGCAGCACAGCGGGCCCACCGCAAGGCACATCAATCATCTCCCGTTTATCAGGCACCTTTTACAGGATTTTCTGTGATCCTGGTGTCAGTGCGCACTGTGTATCAAGGCAGAGGTGATATGGAGGAGTCTGGCAGCTATTTAGAAGGGAGGCCAGGCAGTGCCATGCCAGTATAATTAATGAGAGTCATCGCTCTGAAAGCCAGAGGAGAGTGGGGGTTGGGAAGGATGTCTTTCACCAGTCAATGGCATTTAAGAAAAATTGGTGCTTTCATAGCCCTTTTACTGCTGTGAGGAGGTTAAGTCAAAGGAGTGCTGTAAAGGGCTTTCTGTAACTCCCTGCGAGGATGGAGGTCCCTGTGTATGGGGAAGCAGGGAGAATTCAACCCCAGATTTTTCAGCAAGGCTGATTTCAACCTTGAATTGAGCTCCCAGCAGGAGTTCCTTATGCTTGGAAATCCTTACTAAAAGATTATAGCTTACGTGACCAAGAGACCAGTCAAAAAAGGTACTTTATTACTATTTGGGACTTATGTTTTACCTGCTCAAAGAAGTGTTAACCTAGGTCCCATTTTCTCCAATTCCCTTGTAACCAGTGAAGGAAGAACGGGGTGTTATTTGGTTTGTTTTCCTATGGACTGTTCAGTAACCATGTAAGGGGTTGTGTAACCTAGAGAGGCTGTTTACTACCACTGTCTAATCCCTTTGTTATCGTTCTCCTTGATTGTCACAAGCAGGGGAAAATAGTTCTGTCCTGCTTCTAAAAACTTAGTGTAACAACCACGTTTTCTTGGTTTTAGTTAGTAATTTTTCTCTGATTAATGGTGAAAGAAAGACTCAGAGGGAAAAGCTACATTAAAAGATTTATGGATATATACACTTAAGACCATGATGAAGTATGATTCACACCAACTTCAGAATGATTGCCTTTGAGGAGAAAGGGAGGGAGAAGGGCCACGAGATGGGGTTTTAGCTGTATCTGGAATGCTTTATTTAAAAAATGAAGGGATGAAGGAATGAGAGTATGATTTGGGTTGTTTGCCTTGTTTTTGGTAAGTTTGAAATATTGTATAATTTAAAAAAATGTAGTGTTCTCAAAATTATGGTAATTGATTAAAACTATCAAAATAAAGGATGCATAGCAAACAAGTGCCCTTGTTCTGAACATTTTTATGCATTTATTTCACCATTTGTCTTCTTCCTATCTGAAAAATTGCAGATGCAAACACAGAAGGTTGGGGGGACATGGATAACTTCTAGGGTTGTGTGAGGGGTTGTCCTGAGTATCTTTCTCCCCCTTTCTCTTTCATGGGGGAGGGTGCTTCCTAATCACCAGGGAGATTAACAGTCAAACAACTCTCCAAAAAGCAACCTAGGGCTGGAAGGAGGATCTGCTTCATTTCTTCTAAGCTGGGAATTTGCAGCTGGGCCAGAAAATTTGGGACAGTGTCTTTCTATGGAGCCAAAGGACCTTCTACATCTTTTCCCAAACTGATTTCTTCCTGGTACTCCTGGCAGGAAGAAATCCAAGTAACTATTCAGGTGGCTTTTTCCTTTTTTCTGAGAGTCCAGGATCGCCTTCTGGGATAAAGTTTCTTCTTGCCCATGGTGCTTTGCTGTGACATTGTAATTGCCTCTGTTGAATTGAATAATACAAATGGGTTGTTTCTATGGTATCGGCTAAGTGGGATGAAAAGGTGAAACCCTAGATCTTGCGCTGGGAGGTCACGGTGCTACCACCCCCCAACACTAACTGTCCGTCAAAGCTGACCGGCAGCCAGGCCCCCTGTTCTCCGAGCTCTGGCGCTCATTTGTAACTTCCTGAGCAAATTCACGCTTGACAAAGAAAATGACTTTAGTTTATGTTGTCACTAAGCCCAGAAAATCCCTGCCAACCCCCAGCTGCCAGCTTTCCTAGGACCTTCTTATTGGTGGAGAATTTTAAACTGAAGGTGAGTGAGGAGCCGCGTCTCCCAGTCCCTCCCAGCCAGGCTTTGAACTAACAATAGGGCAGGTTGAATGAAGGCTGATAAATGCAAATCCCGGAATGCCGACACCGGATCACAGCGCGACCGCCTGGGTGCGCGCTCCAGCCGTCGCAGCGACCTAGTCACTCGCCACGTCGGGATGCTCGGTAGATTGCATCGTTTTAGCACCACTGGAGTCCCTACTGCTTCCCTCCGCAGGCCCGAGCTCTCGTTCATCGCCTGTGGGCCGCCCGAGTCCCCCTGCCACTAAATTGATCTGATTGAGTAACTGGCATGTTAACTCAGGAGAAGCACCTGGGAGAGGGGGCGGGGAAATAAAAGTGGGCTTTTACCCTCTCTTGCTCAGTTTTAGCTCCACTTTACTCAAAGCAGGTTTTCCTGGTTGTAACAGAATAAGAGATGCTATTTTCTTAGAATGGTAAAAGCAAACAAACAACAAAAAAACAAGAGGAGAGATAAGATGAGCAGGTGGGAATTTCCCTTAAAATGTACTTCTGGCACTTTTTACTTCGGTGCAAACTGCCCATAGTCCCTGCTCCCTTCCTTCCCAGTTTCATTTCGCCAGACTCCTTTACTGTCCCACCGCGGACGTTCTTGAGTATCTCAGCCCCGAACTGAGTATCGAGGGGTTTCCCTAGGTTTGGGACCCTTTGAAACTTGAGGGAGAAAACAAAACAACAACAACAAAAAGAGTTCATCTCCAGTACTCCTGACCTTGGCTGCCGGGGAACCCCTCAAGGAGGTGTAAGCCCTGGGGTCCGGGCCCAGCGCTCGGACCCTCGCGCCCAGTCGCTGGGTCCCCTGGCGGTGGCGCCAGCTCCAGTCCGCTCTCCGCGGCTCCAGTTCCTGATTTCCGCCGGAGCTGAGGCCTGGCAGGGAGGGGGCTCCGGAGTGAGTGTGAGGATTTGAATGAGAAAGCAGGTTGTGGCGGCGGCGACCCATTCTGTCCTGCCGGTCTCTGGGGATCTACAGGCTGGTGTGCAGACGAGTCCTTCTGGGGGGCTTTTCTGCTCCTCCACAGGGTTTTGGAGTTGGAGTCACAGGGACCAATAACTCATCAAGCCAGCACTTCGGAGGACTCAGAGGAATCCATCTCTCGAGCACTCAAAGTTGAGCAGGTCAGTGCTTTGGGGGGAGTCGGGGTGGCGGACGGGAAAGAAGAGGACTGGTACTGCAGTCCAGGTGTGCAAGTGGCTCGAGTTCCTCTCTCTGCAGTTCCGGCCGGGACACGCTCTTTAGGACAGTGTGAGGTGTGCGAGTGGGGATCCCTCAAACCCCCTGGCGGAGAACTGGACCACAACTGGTCTTGAGGTCCCGTAATTTCGAAGGATGGGTGTGTGAGCCTGCGCCAGGATTTAACTCTCAGGTCTCTTGTGGTGGTAAGTGGGGGTTTATGCACGGTGAGGGGGTAAAGCACCGCTCACTGCAGGGTGCTTCACCTCTAGGCGGGCCGCCTGTATGACCCGCAGTCGCCGCAAAGAGCAGGTCCGCTTTTCCCAGCAAGGGAAGTGCGGTGTCCATTACATTTGGTGTCTCACGAGCTTTTCCTGCGCCCAGTGACCTCACTCAGGACCCTTTCAGAGAAGACCGGGTGCTCTCAGTGCTGGGAGGATTTACTCCATTGCCCTTTCCTGGAATAAACCCGGGGCACCCGAGCGGCGCGGGGCAGGGCGGTGGAGGCTAGTCCTGGACACACAGCCGCGCGCTCTGCGCTTGCGTGGGGTTCCCATAGCGACGGCGCCGCGAGTCCGCAAAGCCACCCGGAGTGCCCCAAGCCTTGCTCCCTGTTGAGCGTCTGCGGCGCTCTCTCCCGCTCCCCCAGACTTTTTCTTTGTTATTTGTAACTCGGAATAAGTTTATGATCTCATTTTGACGTTAGGAGTTCAGCATTAGAACAATAACCAGGTAAAATTTTAAAGACCCCCCCTCCCACGTCCTAGGGCAATACCGCTTTGATCATCGACGGAAGAGATGAGAAATTGCTTATTGGGACGGTGTTTTGAGATCCACCCCCCCCCCCTTCTTTTAGCCCATGAAAGTGGACCCGAATAAAATATTCTTACTAGTTAAGCAGTTTAAAAAAACATTGGTCAGGTGTTCTTGAGCGTTAAGAGGACAGACCTGTGCCGCTTTCCCGCAGGTGTAGAGACGGGCGTGTACAAAGTAGAAGCACCTGTGTCCTCTTTTGGCTTGTTTATGAGAACTGAAGGCGATCCGAAGTGGACCAACGTAAAATGGCAATGAAAAGAAACAAAGGCTTTCCCAGAAGTGATTGTTTTTCCAGTTGCTCAGGCGTTTTGATCACTTCTGGGGTTAATCATCTGCAGGGAATGTTTCAAGAAACTTAGACACGAACCAGTCAGATCCCTCAAGCTTTCTGTTGAGAGAGTCACTTTTTCTTAAAATTGAGTCTTGACAACTCCATTGCCCTTTAAGAGTTTCACTTGTTTACGCATAGGTTAGCATTTGGCAAGGGTACACATCTTAAGGGTTATGCAGAAGGAGCTGTAGCTTCTTGTAGTACACTTCTTAAGTTACAACAGTATTTGGCAGCGTGATTGGTATACTTACTTGCTATTAAATAAACATTGGTAAGAATTAACTGCTAATAAATGTATGAAAATGGAATTACTCTTTCTGGGATAAAGTGCAGCATAAAAAATACCGTAAGTGTAGTAATACATGAGCACTGTCTTGCTATATCCTATTTTTAAGTAATTTGCCTTCAAGAATAGCAAATGTTTATTAGTAGTAGTATTCAGACAATATCCTTCCACCATCAGCAAATGAAGTCAACGGTAATATGACTTTTCAGATGATTAACAAATAACATGCTGTTAAAGTTCTCTTTCCCATCCCATTCATTATGAATGCCGAGACATTATGCAATCCATCTGGCTCAAACGTTTAGAAGTGTCCAATTAAGTTTTTTATCATTAAAAATATAAAAACTCTTAATTTTCAGGTTCAGATACTTTGTGACCCTATTTTGTGGCTTGTAACTGGCTCCAATTCCCTAATTCTCAGTGACATGTGTTTCTGCTGGTTCCAGGAGGTAAACTGCAGTTTAGCAGATCATGGGATAATGAGACTGGGAGTGCTTGGGGGAAGGCTGGGGAGAAGCCATGGGATGAGACAAAGGGAGGGAAGGTTGATGGGCAGAGCCAGGATTTATAGCTGCACCAGATTATTCATAAAAGCTGTTACAGTCATTGCTTCTGTTTGATACATTTCCCCACATCACCAACATCAATTAAACTTATTTTTAGAATCAGTTTTCTAAATAATTATAAAGACAGTTACAGAAATAGAATATGATAAAGGTGGCTTATATTAGGGTGCTATAATATACTGGGAAAACTCTTAAATCCTTCCTATTTAATTTATTCATTTAGTCAACAGTATTGAAAACCAGTTATATATAAGATATACAACAAAGTGATATATAAGATATAGATAAGTAAACCTAGATTTCTGTTCTCAGTGAACTAAGAATTGTGACTTAATCTGTGAAATAATTTTAATCCTGTTTCAGGTTTTCAGGGAAAAGATGCTATCTGTGGCACTCTTAAGGAGAGCGCTTAAATAAGTGCCAAGCAATCAGACATCTAGATTCGGAAACAAAGGCTTAAACTTTGATAAAAAATATCCTGAACCTTGTTTTTAAGCATTTTAGATGAGTCATATATACAGTAAGAAACATTATGTGCATCTGTCTTTTTACATTTTTGTAATACAGTCTCAACCATAAAACCTGCAGTCTTGGCAAGTGCAGTTCTTGAATTTGGGAGGAAAAGAGAAACCCTGTAATTCTCAGGTTTCTTAGATGAAGATAAGGTGAGTGATTCAGTAGTCCTTTGTTCTGGCTCTGTGTTTCATGACATAATAAACCTCCTGCAGCTCCCTTCTAAGAATAGTTCTGGTCTGCATGCTTGAAGGATCATGACTATTATTTGTCTGAGGAAAAAAAAAAAGATATAAAATTATGGTAGAAGGTTAAAAGGAATACAATAGGGTATGTGAACATTTTAACTTTTGAACTGGAATAATTTCTAGGCATTTTTCATGCATTTAGACTCCACTGAAATCCATTATAGTCATGACAAACCTCTGGCATAATAATAACCAAGGTTGACAAACGTTTCCTCTGGTCACTCTTGGGACACAGAAGATGAGGGAGACTGTAGCCTCCTTTTCTTCAGCCTCATGAATCTGCTCAACATTATCAGCTCAGAGAAGCTTGCTAAAGAGCATCGCCATTTGGTTATTGCTCTTTGTTTCAGAAAATCAGACTCAGCTGTGAATTGTGGCCGAAGTGGTGCAGAACTCATTTCTTTGAACAATGCCTCCTCGGCCTGGGAAGCATGTTCTCTCTCTTCACTAGTAGGGGCTTATTCCAGGCTGGCTTTGCTCACAAGGAAAATCATTTAGACACAGTTCAGTGGACACTCACTCACATTTCTTTGATACCCGTGACCATTTTTGTTTAAGGAGAAATCCAGGACTGTTGTGGTAGGGTGTGCCGAATTAGAAGTGCATTTTAAGAAGCCGTGAAGAAGTTTACACAGCTTTGTGTTGTTATCCTCAGGGTCTCTGTCTTCTGTGCTTCAAAGTAAAAGAGTGCAGGATGGACACAGAAGGGACAGCTAAGAAAACTTTTGTAGCAAAGTTAAAGTCTCATCAAGTTCTACATTTTCAATGCATTAAAAGCACCAAATGCTTGTGCCTCGTGATCTGTCGTGTTACAGAGCAGAAAAATATGTCTACTGTGTTTATTATATGACTCGGGAAGCCAGAGCCCAAGGTTTCCAAAGGATTTCTTAAAGTCCTACAGCTAATAAATGAAAAAACTGGGGTGAAAATGTTATGATTACTAATGATGCTGCTGTTTCTAGGAAATCTAGGGAGGGCGGATATGAAATCCTTTCTCTAGACTTTGGTGTTTGTAATATAAACTTGTAGTTATAAAGTGGTCAAACACCAAGAATGTTTTATGATTTAGTTTAATTTCACTGAGTGGAATTGACAGTGGGTACCTTCTGATTTAAATATTTGGTTATAAGCAAATGTATGTCATGAGAATGTGTATGGTTCATATGTATAAACAAGAAAGAGATCTTTTTTAATATGTGTTTTGGCCTGAAGAATTCTACCGTGATTAAGACAATGTAAGGGAGAGCAGCGTTTCTGGTTATTATACAGTAAATATCTTAAGGAGTTCTAGAAGAAAAGGAGAAAATGAACATTGATATAGTCCAATCATGTGCCTATGCATTTATTTTAGTTCAACTTTAAAATTCATGAAGAGATTCAGGAATTATTATCCCATACTACTTAATGAAACAGTGAGACTTGGAGATTAGTTTCCTTCCCCAAATCTAAGTGAGTATGAAAGTGTCTTGGAATTAGAACCCAGGTCTGTCTGCCTCCGTGTTCTGTTATGTCATGTTGTCATTCAGAAAAGCAAGGCTAAATTATGAAAAATAGTTTTCATTCAAACTCAGCATGCCATCCAAAATACAGACATTTAGAAGTTTCTCTGATAAGCTTTCTGGTGAATGGAGACGCTGCATTCCCTGTATGGAGTTTAGGAGGTTATAAATTCAGATCTGGTTCCAGAAAAACATTCAAGGCTTTGTTTATAAACTGTGTTGGCTATTTGTTTAGAAGTGAGTGGTGTTTAGATTCTCTTGTGCAAATGCTTTTCCACATCAAAGTGGCCCACTTATCACTTTGAGATTGTTGTCAAATTATGCTGGTTCTAAGAGGACCTCTCATGATTTTAATGTGTGTTCTCTGGCATCCCAAGACTTAAATGTTGATTTTTATCTTGTGTAAGCTTTGCTCACTTATTTTTCTTGAAATAATGACTTACTGCAGGATGGAATCAGATGGCATGTTTCCGTAATGTTTTTAAATTGGGGACCTGAATCACCTCGGACAGTTGCTGAAAATTTCTTAACTTTGGCCAGAGGCTGGAGTTTTGATACTCCTGAAACTACTCTGGCCATGGTATTGAGACTATACTCAGCTGGTTTCAGATTCACAGTGTTTTTGAGAGGGTTTACCCAGGAAGAAACTGAGGCTCAGGGATATCCATCTCAAACAGCTGGGAATTGAACCTTGACTTGCCAGCAGATGCCTGGTCTAGTGACCTAATTAGCACACTTCGCCTTAAACGCACCCCTTTCTCTCCTGGGCCTTCTTTTTCTGCCTGTATCTCTGGCTCCAGGGGAGAAGAAAAGGCTGAGGTTTTCAGAAGACTGGATGCCAGACTTCACTTTGGAATTCAGCCCAGCCTCGCTTCAGGCAATGCAAAGGACCCTGGGGTGTGCTCTGAGTTTCCCTCTGTTTCTCTGTGTCTTACCCTCCTAGTGGCCTCTTTTCTCTGTGGCTCCATTTTCAGAATCTAGCAAGGTGCTTAGGAACCTGTCCAACCATTCATGTGCCCATGCATTAGCTATTCTGTTGCCACTGGAAGGCAGAAAGATCTAGTTGGTGCTCTCACTTGTGAGTTACTGATTAACTGATCTAAGGCAGTCATGGTTTCTCTTTCATCTGCCTTCGCTTCCTTGTTGCTAGCCCACAAGAACCAAACATTTGAATTCAGCTTCCTACTTCCCTCTTCTCTCCCTCTTCAATTTAACTAAAGGAGCCACTGGATCTTGGAACAGGTCTCTGTGGAGCGCTAGTGGAACCTCTGGTGGGAACTTTAAAGACGTATTTGCTTTTTCCAGGGGTCAAAATCCTGGACCAGAAGTTAAGTGAGTGGATTTGCTGTTTGATTGCACGTAATTTAGTTTTCTAGACTTCCTATTTCTTTTTGCCAAACAACTCTTCCTTAACTTTGAGTGATATGGGATTGAAAATAATTTTTTAAAAGATGATTTCTTTATTAAAAAAAGGAATTAGGGTTATGAAAGATCCTTTGATTTTTATTTCAATTCAAAGACTGTTGGTTCCAGACAACCATTTGTGTAAAACAGAAAGAAAAGGAGAGGTGGGAAAAGAAGGTTTTCTTCTCTGCATATAGAATACCTCTGGAAGGGTACACTAGAAACGAATCATGTTGGTTGCCGGGAGACATACCAGAGGTAAACTCTTCACTGTATACCTTCTTATGCCCTTGGGTTTTGAAACTTAATGAGTAAAATTAAAACAAAAAAACTTGGGTTTCAATATTAAAGAAACAAGTAACTATCTCCTGGGACCTAAGTGAAAGAACTGGAAACTGGGAAGCAATATTAAAGAAAAGAAATTCTTTTTTAAGCTATCTTTTTAAGGCTCACCAGCATTCACATTTAGTAATTTCTTTTGTATTTAGTAATTTTTAAAAGCAGTGTTTTTCAACACTGGATTTCAATAACAGGGCTTGGGGAGGGTTTTTTTTTTTTTTAATTTTCATAGTTTTCTTCGCTCTCATAAAGCATCAGCTATTGGCTGCTCCCAGACTCAGTGGGCCAATGAGAATCTATTCCTTTCCTGAGTCACTAAACCTGTCTTCCGCTGGCAGTGTGTTTATGGAATGAAGTGTAGAAAGCCCTCTCCCCAACCCACTCAGCCCCCTGCCCTGTTTTTTTCTCCCATGGAGAAATCCCTGTAATGTGATTATTTTATTTTCCTAATCAGTGTCTAAATGCGAATGTTAGAGGAATCTTTTCTTCTCAAATTGAAAAGGGGGAAAAAAAGCTTATACAACTGTTTTATTCTGAACCACAGCTTTTCTTTTTGAAATAGGTTGTGAATTGGAAGTAGTTTTCTGTTTACTGGGTAAATCTTGAAAGTACAATCTTGGAAGAGAGAGAACACAAAACTGTGTACCAACTTCTTTTTCACTTGTCCAAAGAGAAGTGTGAAATGTATTATTTAGTGTCCAAGTTTCAATCAAAAGCAAAAAACTCAAGTCAGGGTCAGTTCTCAACTTTTTGAAAATTCCTCATTGAAAACTAAAGTTAATAAGGTATTCTTTCCTCACAGAATTCTTATTACTCTGTTACTTTTGTTAGAAAAGAATAACTGAATAGATCGTACGTTCTCATGTTTTAATTTTTTAAACCTAAAAGGGCATTTAGTGAAAATTCTCTAACCTCTGTCCTTCAGCCATCCAGTTATTTCTTTAATAGACCAATAGTTATTGGTTTCTTCTGTATTTTTTTTTCAAAATATATAAGCAAATGCATATGGGTGCTTTTTGGCTTCTTTCAAAAATCAAATGATACTGAACCATCCATATAAATCTGCTTTTTTTTTTTTTTTACTGTAATAATATATATTGTATGTCATTCCATATCAGCATATAGGGCTTCTTAACTTTTTTCCTTTTTACTTAATTTTAATTATTTTTTTGGCTACACCATATGACATGTGAGATCTTAGTTTTCCCAACCAAGGGTGGAACCCACACACCTGGTGTTGAGAGTGTGGAATCTTAACCACTGGACCAGCAGGGAAGTCCCCTTTTTATTAATAGTATACTTTAAAATAGCAGTTTTAGGGTCACAGCAAAATTGAAGGCAAGGTATAGACTTTCCCATGTATTCCCTACCCCCACCCAGTACATAGACTCCCCATTACCAACTTCCCCTACCAGAGTGGTACATCTGTTATGATTGATGAACCTACATTGAGACATCACAGTCATCTAGAGTACATGGTTTCCATTATAGTTAACTCTTGGTGTTGTGCATTCTGTGGGTTTGGACAAATGTGTAATGACCTGTATCCATCACTATGATATCATACACTGTGTTTTCACTGCCCTAAAAATTTCATGCTCTGCCTGTTCAGCTCTCTCTCACCCTTGAGCCCCTACCAGTCACTGACCTTTTCATTGTCTTGCTAGTTTTGCCTTTATCAGAATGCCCTATAGTTGGTATCACAGTGTAACCTTTTCAGATTGGCCTTTTTTCACTTAGTAACATGAAAGGATTCCTCCAAGGCTTGATAGCTCATTTCTTTTTAGTGCCAAATAATATTCCATTGTCTGCATGTATCAGTGTATCCATCCATCTATTGCAGAATATCTTGATTACTTCCAAGTTTTGGCAATTATGAATAAAGTTGCTCTACACACTCGTGTGCAGGTTTTTGTGTGGACATAAGTTGTCAACTTCTTTGCGAGCTGACAGTACCAAAGAGCACAGTTGCTGGATTGTATGTAAGAATATGTTTTGTAAGAAACTGCCAAACTGTCTTCCGGGGTGGCTGTAGCATTTTTCATTCCCACCAGCAGTGAAGGCAACTCCTCTGTTGCTCCACATGCTCGCCAACATTCGATGTGTTAGCTGGATTTTGGCCATTCTCATAGGGGTGTGGTGGTATCTCATTGTTTTAATTTGCATTTCCTGAGGACACATGATGAAAAGAGTATCTTTTCATATGCTTCTTTGCCATCTCTGTATCTTTGGTGAGGTGTCCAGGTTTCTGGTCCGTTTTTTAATTCCGTTTGTGTGTGTGTGTTTTAAGCATTCTGTGTATATTTTGAATAAATCTTTTATTAAATGTCTTACAAATATTCTCTCCCAGTCTGTGGCTTGTCTTCTAATTCGTTTGGCATTGTTTTAAATTTTAATGAAGTTCTGCTTATCAGTTCTTTGGTGTATCATCCCTTTGGTGTTGTATCTGAAAAATCACCACCATGCCCAAGGTCATATAGATTTTCTTCCCCTATGTTATCTATCTAGTTTTTGTGTTTTAAATTTAGGTTTGTGATTCATTTTGAGTTAACTTCTGTGAAGGGTATGGTTAAATTCATTTTTTTTTGCATAGGGATGTTCACTTGTTCCAGCACCATTTGTGGAAAACTGTTGTTCCAGCACCATTTGTTGAAAATTGTTTCATGGTATTGCCTTTGTTTATTTGTAAAAGATCAGTTGACTTCCGTTTATGTGGGTCTGTTTCTGGGCTATCTGTTCTGTTCCATTGATTTATTCATTTACTCTTTGTTCAATACCACAGTCTTGATTACTGTAGCTTTAGAGTGAGTAAGTCTTCAGAGAAGGCCATGGCAACCCACTCCAGTACTCTTGCCTGGGAAATCCCATGGACGGAGGAGCCTGGTGGGCTACAGTCCATGGGGTCGTGAGGAGTCAGACATGACTTCACTTTCATTTTCACTTTTCACTTTCATGCACTGGAGAAGGAAATGGCAAGCCACGCCAGTATTCTTGCCTGGAGAATCCCAGGGCCGGAGGAGCCTTGTGGGCTGCGGTCTATGGGGTTGCACAGAGTTGGACACAACTGACACGACTTAGCAGCAGCAGAGTAAGTCTTGAGTTGGATTGTTTCAGTCTTCCAACTTTATTGAATATTGTGTTGGCTATTCTGGATTTTTTTTTAATGGCTACATATTTTACAATGTATGGATATATTAAATTTAACCAGATTAATTCACAATTAGGTTGTTTCTGAACTTTTGAAAACAATGATGTAGTAAATAACCCTGTACATACTCTGCATGCTCAAGTATGGCTATAGAATATATTTTTGGAAGTGGGATTGCTAAACGAAAGGTATACACATTTGTAACTTTGATGAATAATGTCAAATCAACTTTAATGGAATTTGTACAGTTTTTGTTCTTATCAGAAATGATAAGAACATGATGATTTCTCCACATGTTTTCCAACACAGTTTGTCATCACACTTTTTGATTTTTGCTAATCTGATAGGTAAAAAATTACCATCTTGGTATAGATAAAACTTGCTTTTCTTATATTCACTTATGGGTGATTTTGCAAATTTCCATTGTGAGCAGAGTCTCAGAGTAGAAAGTGTCACTTCATTCTCCCTATTATAGATGAAAAAAAATCAGTTTTGAAGAAGCAAATGAATAGGTTTCTGATCACTGCCTGATCACAGAGTCAGCACACTTACTTTTCTTAAATGATAAGCATTTAGTTGCTTTTCATACTTCCTTCCAAGCCTCAGTATTTCACTCCTCTCCCCATGTCTGGGAAAGTTGATATCTTCGAC
Organism: Bos indicus x Bos taurus; assembly: GCF_003369695.1. Classification (NCBI taxonomy): domain Eukaryota; kingdom Metazoa; phylum Chordata; class Mammalia; order Artiodactyla; family Bovidae; genus Bos; species Bos indicus x Bos taurus. The sequence continues at coordinate 111,364,407 of NC_040076.1, forward strand.
ATCTAAGAGCATCTCCAGTCCTGGCAGGGTGGTGTCAACAATGGACTCGGCTGTGGCCCTGCTTGTTACCACTCCCTGGTTTGAAAGCTAACTTAAATTCCTTATTGTTGTCTGTGGCATAGGTTCTTGTGTCCTAGCATTACTGAAGGAAAGAAGAAGTGGTGAGCGTTCAGACTTCGGTGGGTTCAGCTGCTGTTGTTTGGACACTCAAGAGATCCCTGCTCTTCCCTGAACATGGATGAGATGCTTAGGAATAATGGAGAATTCTGAGGGTGGCAGGGAACCAAGCCCTGGCTACAAGAATATTGTGCTTCCCTCTGGTTCCCATAATTTTAGTGTGAACATATTAGATATTCAAGGGGAGGAAACTGTGCAGGAAAATATAATAGGAGAAGACCCACAGGCCAGGGACAACCAGGAGTTAGCTGCTGTGTCTAAAATCTTGTTTGTACTAATTTAAGGAAAATACACCACACTACAAATTTCATTTGAGGAATTTGTAATACCGTTTGGTTTTATTTCCCTATTTTGTCTTGTTAATGCTTTCTATGACACCTTTTTTCAGATGGCAACTTTGGACAAGCTGTTTATTAGTTAGATTTAAAGAATCAAATACTTATACGCTTGACCAGGAAGTATGTTAGATGCATTTAACTTGGGCTAACTACATCAGCTTCAGATTTTTTTCCTCAGAGCTTCTTAATAATTAAGAATTCAGCACATGAAAAACAAAGCTTCCAAAATTTAAGACATTTGGCTAGATTTTTTGATGTTCTTTTGAGCTTGAAAATTTTTATAATCAAATTAGGTTTACTATCCCATCTTGTTCTTTACTGCTTTGAGGACCTCTAGCCTTTCCTTTTACAATTTCTGATGTCCTAATATTTGCACTGATGTAAGTTCTCTGTTGAACATCTAGAAGGTTAACTTCTCTGCTGGCTTTAGAGAAATTAAACTCTAAGTCTTTACCCCCGTTATCTTAGGCTAAAATCTTTGCAAAATTAGTCTTTATGGTCACTGCTGTCCTATTGCTTAGTCACTAAGTCTTGTCCGACTCTTTCACAACCCCATGGACTGTAGCCTACTGGGTGCCTCTGTCCATGGGATTTTCTAGGCAAGAATACTGGAGTGGGGTGCCATTTCCTTCTCCAGGGGATCTTCCTCACCCAGGAATCAAATGGCGTTTCCTGAATTTTAGGTGGATTCTTTACCACTGAGCCACCAGAAGGGCCCTTTATGATCATTGCTGCCGCTGCTGCTAAGTTGCTTCAGTCATGTCTGACTCTATGCGACCCCAGAGATGGCAGTCCACCAGGCTCCCCTGTCCCTGGGATTCTCCAGGCAAGAACACTAGAGTGGGTTGCCATTTCCTTCTCCAATGTGTGAAAGTGAAGTTGCTCAGTCGTGTCCCACTCTTAGCGACCCCATGGACTGCAGCCCACTAGGCTCCTCTGTCCATGGGATTTTCCAGGCAAGAGTACTGGAGTGGGGTGCCATTGCCTTCTCCGTTATGATCACTACTCTCCTTTTAAAGACAGGTGAGGTCAATCTCAGGATTTAGATTCTGAATAAGTTACATTTAAGCATTCTTGATGATATGTTATTTTTGCCAGTATCCTTATATGTACTTTGTTATATCACATTATATTTAAACAGCATATTAACAATGTACTTTAGTCATTTTTGCTTTGATAACTGAGAGCAGTATTTGGGGCACCTACAGTGCCTTCCCACTAAACTACCTTTCCCACTCCCCTCCCTTCTCATCTTTCCTCTTTTAAACCTACTGATCTTTTGACATCTAGCTCTATCCTCCCACCCAACAGGAACTCTTTCCTGACACCCTTGGTTTCTTTTCTTTGAACCATTACAGGATGCTTCATTTGCCAAGTATCATGTATTCTGCTTTTTTTCTGTGCAAGTTTTATATAATTTTTTTGGGTTTATCTATGCATTATTCTCCCATCTCCATCATTAGTTTCTTGAAGACTGGAACAGTGTTTAGCCATCTCTCCATCCCCTCAATATTTATAGCACCTGTAGTAAGGCTCAGAGCATACTTGTGGGTTATTTGATTCATAAATTGGTTTGACTGTAGCTTTTTGCACCTTAAGGGGTCCTGAACTCCTGTTTTTGAGCACAGATCAGGGGCCACTTCCCCTACTTACCCTGCTGTGTGGTCGGGAAGGAGAGAAGGTATTAACTGGAGGTTTAATTGCCCAATTAAAGGCAGATCTCTTGTTGGAGCTGCACGTATTGCTGAGTGGAAGGAGTAGGGAAAGCAGACAAAGATGAGAATCCAATACATCCTCTGTGATAAGCTCTCTTTCTCACTGGTGGGTGGGCAAGTGGATAGGAGAAAGGGTGAGATGAACTTGGGGAAGCTGGGAGATCTGCTCTTCTCCGGGGGTTGCCATTTCTGAGACTGAATTTTGGACATCCTTATATATGAAGGAATTAGGAGTAGAGGTATTCTGAAGTCCTTCTCTAGTTTTTAAAAACTATGGAAATCACTGGTTTAGAGATAACCAGTATAAATCAAAGGGTTTTTTTTGATGTTAGACCTGGACAGAAGTAAATGAAATTAGAATTGTGACCAAAAAAAGTTTGCTGTTAGTGTGTCATCAGGAATAGTCTGCAAATATGATCAAAGGTATTAATATTGGGCTGGATTTTGCAACTGGCGGCCACTGAGAGTTGATATCTAATTACCTAACAGTCATTCCTTCGGGGATTTTTTTTTTTTTTTTTAATGTAGTTTTAATTTCCAGTCTGTACTTTGTGTCTACTTTTAAAATTAAAGAATATACTTTTTAAAAGATGAAAATATCTCAACCGTGACATGAGCATAGGGAATTAGAAACGATTGTGCATTGAGAAGTCTGGATCCTATTACTGACTGTGCCATACTTAGTAATATGTTCTCTCCCTCTCTCTTACTGTCTTTTCCTCTCTTCCTCTTCATTATTTATTAAGTAAAATTACATAGATCTTAAGAGTGTAATCTCTGAAGTTTTATTTAGGCCACATACTAGTGCTGTCACTTGACTATGGGTAATTACCTAAGGGTAATTACTTAACTTCTCTGTGCTTCAGGTTCTCTATCTGTAAAATGGGATAATAATTTTACCTAGCCCTTAGGATCACTGTAAAGATGAAAAAAATAATACTTGTGAAATATTTATCAATATACTTGGCTCATAGAAAGTGCTAGAAGTATCAGCAGATATTACAAAGTAGCAGGTCCTGAGCTAATATGCTTTTGGGTTAGATCAGGTTCTGATTTGGCCATCAGACTGCAAGGTTCTGTGGCTTTGAATGTGAATCTCCAGGGTTGAATTCTGTTTCTAACAATATAATTCATCAATACTCCTGATGAAACAATTTGGAAATGTTGGGTACAATAGAAAGATTATTTCCTTAAGTGCAATACTCTATAAGAAAGTAATGACTACACAGGCCAAATGTTAAGTGAAGAGAGGTCTACTGAGCACTGAAGCTGGCTTTTTGCCTTGAGGACAATTGCCAAACCAGGTTAACTTGAACTTCTCCTTTCCTGGCCTGAGGGCACAGGGGACAAGAGATAAAGTAAGACATCTGGGGGGGGAACTCTTTGGTCTTAAACATAGGACTTCAAAGGGCTTCTCACTCTTTGGAAATATGAATGAGAATTTTTAAAAAATTAAAAATTATTTACCTTCTTTCTTTCTGGTCTTCCCAGATGGCTCAGTGTTAAAGAACCCGCCTGCCAATGCAGGAAATGTGGGTTTGATCCCTGGGTCAGGAAGATCCCCTGGAGAAGGAAATGGCAACACATTCCAGTATTCTTGCCTGGGCAATCCCATGGACAGAGGAGCCTAGTGGGCTATAGTTCATGGGGTTGCAAAAAGCTGGACATGACTTAGTGACTAAACAACAAACCTTCTTTCTAACCCTATGTCTGTAAGGAAAATCACTTATCAATTATTTTGGTTCTGAGCAGATCCTGATTATTTGGTCCTGAGAATTTGTGATTCTGAGTCAGCTCTGAAACGGATTTGTATCCAGAATCACAATAACTAAGTGGTCAGAAAAACCTTAGGATGAAAACTTTTAAGGAACTCCTGCATTGCAAGTGTCCCTGGTACCGAGGGACCAGTTTCTCCTTTCTTTTGGAGGAATCTATTTTTACCCTAAACTTCAAAGAATCCCCATCAATGAAATTAGAAGGAAAATAGGCATCTCATAGTTTGGGGGGAAAAAAAATCACTAAACACAAGGTATGAGCTGAGAAACAGAAACTGTAAAGACTAACCAAGCTGATTTGAGAAAGGACCAAATAGAACTTGGGGAAAGAAAAGAGGAGACTTCCCCGGTGGTTCAGTGGTAAAGAATCTGCCTGCCAATGCAGGAGATACAGATTTGATCCCTGGTCTGGGAAGATTCCCGGAGAAGGCAATGGCACCCCACTCCAGTACTTTGCCTGGAAAATCCCATGGATGGAGGAGCCTGGTAGATTGCAGTCCATGGGGTCGTGAAGAGTCGGATACGACTGAGAGACTTCACTTTCACTTTTCACTTTCATGCATTGGAGAAGGAAATGGCAACCCACTCCAGTGTTCTTGCCTGGAGAATCCCAGGGATGGGGGAGCCTGGTGGCTACCGTCTATGGGGTCACACAGAGTCGGACACGACTGAAGTGACTTAGTAGTAGCAGCCCGGAAGATTCCACATGCTGTGGGGCAACTAATCCTGTGTCCCATAACTATTGAGCCTGTGCTATAGAGCAACTACTGAAGCCCATACACCCTCGAGCCCATGCTCCGCAGCTAGAGAAGTCACCGCAATGAGAAGCCTGCACACTGCAACTAGAGAATAACCCTTGCTCGCTGCAACACTACAACAAGCCTATGCAGCAATGAAGACCCAGCACAGCCAAAAATAAATAAAATTATTAAAATAAAAAGGAAGAAAGAACTCAGTGAATGGATTTAACAACAGATTAATCCAGTCTGAACAGGGAAATTGTCAGATGAATGATAGATCTGAAGATAATTTTCTAGTGGCAACAGAGAGGCAAAGCAATGTAAAACCCAAAAGAAAGGTTAATCAATGTGGAAGATACCGAATTCAGACTCAAGGTAAGTTTAATTATAATTTCAGAAGCAGAAAGACAATGAGGAGAGGCTATATTTATACAGGTAATGACTGAGTATTCTCAAGGACCGATAAAAAGCATTACTTTAACATATTCATGAAGTCATCTGAATTCCATTCGGGATAAGGAAAAAGAAGATACACAGAGATAAAATATAATTAAATTGTAGAACACAAAAGATAAAGAGAAGATCTTAAGCAAGGTCAGAGAGAAGAGGCAGCTTATTTTTAAAGACATGACAAATTATCCTGACAGTGTGGCAATAGAAGCCAGAAGACCAGTATAATATTAAATTTTATGCCCCAATAGATGTTAATTATCAGCCTAGGATTCAGTTTTCATTAAAGATATCTTTAAAAAGCAAAGACAAAGACTTTCAAACTTAAAAAAAAATCCCTAGAGTTCTAGCAGATCCTCACAAAAAGTATACATTTCAGGCAGAAGAAAATTATTACCAGATGGAAGGTCTCAGAAACAAGAAGTAAAAAACAAAGAAAAGGAAAAATTTTAAGTAAAACACACATTGACTGTATGTAAGGTGATAATGATGTCTTTAGTGGAAACTGGATAAAGAAAGTGACTGAAGTTGAAGAAACAAAAGGAGTCAATGTTTTCCAAAGTTTCTGTGTGGTTTGGGAGGAGGTTAAAGATAGATTAAACTTGTACTTTGATAGATCAAGTGTACGTGTTAAAATTTCTAAGGCAACCACTAAAATTTAGTGAAAGAATGAATAACTTTCTAACTAAAGGGGAAACTGAAATGAGAAAACTATGAAATATGAAGGCAAGAAAGTTGAGAGAAGAGATATAGAATAGGCAAGACAAGTAGCAAACACAAAATAAGATGTAAAAGTAAAATGAAATGATTAGCAACTATAAAGAAATCAAAGATTGTTAGACTAGATGAAAATTTAGCTATTTGCTATTTATAAAAGACGTGTCTAAAACATAAGGATACAGAAAGGTAAACAGGTAATTATAAACTAAAAGCTGGCAATTCTGACATCTGATGAAACTGTCAAAAAAGCATTTATAGAGATAAAAGAATATGATATTGGTTCAAAAGTTTGAACTCATCAGAAAAAGCTTTTCTGCATCTCATAACGTGGTCTCAATGTATATTATGCACGTTATAGAAAAATTGAGAGAACTGCAATGGGAAACACATATATTCCCAGTGACATTGTAATGTGCTTCATCAGTACTTAATAAAGAGGGGAAAAGATCAGCTACCGCATACAATATTTGAACTATACAGTTAGTAAGTTTGAGCGGATAGACATGTGAAGGCATTGCATCTCAAAACCACAGAATGCACATTTTCAAGCACATGAAGAACACTTATAAAAAGTGACCTCAAACTTGGTCATCAAGCAAGTCTTAACAGTGAACAACTGATTGGTTTCATCCAGACCAGATTTGTGACCACAATGTAGTTAAACTAGAAACTGATAATAAACAATGACTAAATTGCCCAAGCCAGGCTTCAGCAATATGTGAACCGTGAACTTCCTGATGTTCAGGCTGGTTTTAGAAAAGGCAGAGGAACCAGAGATCAAATTGCCAACATCTGCTGGATCATCGAAAAAGCAAGAGAGTTCCAGAAAAACATCTATTTCTGCTTTATTGACTATGCCAAAGCCTTTGACCGTGTGGATCACAATAAACTGTGGGAAATTCTGAAAGAGATGGGAATGCCAGACCACCTGATCTGCCTCTTGAGAAATCTGTATGCAGGTCAGGAAGCAACAGTTAGAACTGGACATGGAACAACAGACTGGTTCCAAATAGGAAAAGGAGTTCGTCAAGGCTGTATATTGTCACCCTGTTTATTTAACTTATATGCAGAGTACATGATGAGAAACGCTGGACTGGAAGAAACACAAGCTGGAATCAAGATTGCTGGGAGAAATATCAATAACCTCAAATATGCAGATGACACCACCCTTATGGCAGAAAGTGAAGAGGAACTCAAAAGCCTCTTGATGAAAGTGAAAGTGGAGAGTGAAAAAGTTGGCTTAAAGCTCAACATTCAGAAAACGAAGATCATGGCATCCGGTCCCACCACTTCATGGGAAAATAGATGGGGAAACAGTGGAAACAGTGTCAGACTTTATTTTTCTGGGCTCCAAAATCACTACAGATGGTGACTGCAGCTATGAAATTAAAAGATGCTTACGCCTTGGAAGGAAAGTTATGACCAACCTAGATAGCATATTCAAAAGCAGAGACATTACTTTGCCAACAAAGGTTTGTCTAGTCAAGGCTATGGTTTTTCCAGTGGTCATGTATGGATGTGAGAGTTGGACTGTGAAGAAGGCTGAGCGCCGAGGAATTGATGCTTTTGAACTGTGGTGTTGGAGAAGACTCTTGAGAGTCCCTTGGACTGCAAGGAGATCTAACCAGTCCATTCTGAAGGAGATCAGCCCTGGGGTTTCTTTGGAAGGAATGATGCTAAAGCTGAAACTCCAGTACTTTGGCCATCTCATGCGAAGAATTGATTCATTGGAAAAGACCCTGATGCTGGGAGGGATTGGGGGCAGGAAGAGAAGGGGATGACAGAAGATGAGGTGGATGCCATCCAGCATCCATGGATCAATGGACGTGAGTCTCAGTGAACTCCAGGAGTTGGTGATGGACAGGAAGGCCTGGCGTGCTGCGATTCATGGGGTCGCAAAGAGTCGGACACGACTGAGTGACTGATCTGATCTGATCTGATGAATAATTATAGAAATATGTTTCAAAATGACCCTTGGATCAAAGAAATTGCAATGGAAATCAGAACCTATTTTTAACTGGATGATGACAAAAATATGATGGGTGAAGACTTGGGGTAGGGGTAAGCAGCTAAAGCATAAAATGTTAAAATTAGAAAAAAAGAAAGTCTGAAAATTAGCTAGACACTGAAGAGTTAAAAAAGATGCAAAATAGAGAAAACAGATGGAAGGAAATAATAATTTCATTATTCAATGGAGAGGATCAAAAATGATACAGTTTGGTTCTTGGTAAAACCTAGTAATGTTGATTAACACCTGGTGAGATCAATTTCAAAAGAGAGGCACAGTATTCCTAAGCAATATTAGGAGTGGAAAAGCAGATGTTGTAGATATTAAAAAATATTATGAACTACATGATGCTAAAACATTTGAAAGCTTAGAGGAAATTAATATATTTTTAGACAAATATAACTTACCAAAACTAGAAAAAATAGGCTGAATAGTTCTTAATTTTTAAAATAAATACTCCATTCATTAAATATTTCTCCATAAAGGAAGGTCTAGATTTAGATGGGTTTATGATCAAGTTCTACCAAGCACTCAAATAATTTCAAACTTGCATAAATCATTCCAGGGAATAGAAATGCATTTTTCAAGCTATGATAACCTCAATGTACAAATTTGTCAAGAACAAGAGGAGAAATGGAAATTATAGTACAAACTTACTTAGAAATATACATACAACAATCATAAAACCTGAGCAGGCCAAATCCAGCAATGTGTTAAAAAGGTAATACATGGTAAACAATTTGGTTTTATCCTGGAATTGCAGAGTTGATATAATATTGGAAAATTCATATTAACAGATTAATGAAGGCTTCCCTGATGGCTCAGATGGTAAAGAATATGCCTGCAATGCAGGAGACACAGGGTTGATCTCTGTGTTGGGAATTTCCCCTGTAGAAGGGAATGGCTACCCACTCCAGTATTCTTGCCTGGAGAATTCCATGGACAGAGGAGCCTTTTGGGCTACAGTCCATGGGGTTGCAAAGAGTCGGACATAACACATGATATTAAATAGATAGAAAATGTCTTAAAATGTTGCATATCAAATAATGCAAAAGCTGTTCAGAAAATCAGAATAGAGGGAGTTTTCTTAACATAATAAAGAATATTTACAAATAACATATGGCAAACATTACACTTAATGGTAAAATATTAAATGTACTTTGTTTCTTGTTAAGATCCATTCTATGCAATATTGCTTTTGATGGCTTTATATCATACTGTATGCCATTTTTTTCACATAGCATCATGAGCATTTTCCACGCTCCCTTACAAAGCCTTTTGCGAACGGAAGTGTTAATATCTGTCCTATATTGACGCTACCCTAAAAGCTGGCTATTTAGTGTTCTATCTTTTCTGCATCATGAAAAATGATGCAATGAATATTTTCTCATGTATACATTTTTGTCTGTATTTTTAGTGACTTCTTTTTGATATATTTCCAGCAGCTGAATTACTGAACCAAAAGGTACGAACTCTTTGAAGCAGTGGATACATATTATATATTTGAAACCAGTCCTTTCAAATGAGGCATGGCCATGTCTTTGGAGAGTGATTGTATCTCAGTGCTCAACTTAGCTCAGAGCATTTGCAGCTCCTGATTGCTTTAAAGAAAAGAAAACAGACGGAGAACTTGGGGTTTAGTGATGTCCCCTGTGAGCCTTACAAAATGAACAAAGTACTCTTTTATTTCTTTCCCTGTGTGTACATAGCTGGGAGGGGGCTAGCTATGGAATTAGGCTGTTTGCAGAGCCCTGTAACAACCAGTTTGGCGGTGCTTGGAAACCCATGGGGAGTGGGGGAGGGAGCTTATGAGGGGGGAGGGGAGGACAGTGAGATGCCGTCTGTGGAGTGGGGCCGCTCTGGCCTCTTCCCTCTGAGCCAGGCGTCTGAGCTGCTTTAGAACCTGTTAGTCTAGGCCTGGCCAGGGGACAGGAGCTGTGGCCCTTCCCACCCCATCCCTGCGCTATGTAATTCTTTTGATTTTTTTTTTTTTTTTTTTTGGTCTCAAAATTAGTGGAGAAATGAGAGAAGCAGCAGCTGTCTCTGAAATCTTAGCTTTTAACTGGCCTGAGTTTGAATTCTCAGTGTTTAGGGAGACCTTGGTGTGGAAATTCTCAAGTGTTGTGTCAGAGGCTATGAGGTGCAGGACACAGTTTGGGACCTTTTCTTGCTGCCTTCCTGTTTCTCAGTGCTTCTCGTTTCATGAATATTGCTGTCAGAGCCGATTAATTATGTCTTTTGTCCCTCAGCAAGGCTTAAGGAGAAGGAAATCATTCCTCCATATGAGTTAAAGGCTATACTAATGGGAATTAACTGTGGTTTCTCAGGGCTATTTTAATTTATAATTAAAGCTGTATGGCTGGGTATATTAGTGGGGGGTGGGAGTTGCCGACAGCCCTTATTAAGTAGAATATTAAGTTTGGAAGCTCTGAGAGAGCATCTCACTCATCACCACCCCTGTTTTGTTCCATAGATGAGGCAGCCCAAGACAGGGGAGTGAAGAGATTTACTTGACACTGTTTAGTCAGAGGATCAACTGGGTTGGAACCCTGGCCTCTTGACAACCAGTCAGACATTTTTCCATTGTTTCTCATGTCTTACTACCTCTCGTGAACTAGTTCCTCCTTTTCCAACAACAGGGTGTGTTTACACGTTTTAATTTCTGGCTGTAGCCTTCTTCCCTGTTGTTAGCAATTTGGAAAACACATGAGCCCCTCAGACAGTTTTCACAATGATTTCTGGCTCAAAAATTTGGCCTTGGTGTTTCTGAACTTGGTCCAAGTAGCTCACTCAGATTTCATTGCAAAGAAACCTCCCACTATTTGATTCTCAAAGGACTGATACTTTGCTCTGATCCCCTCCAATCTGTATACTCAAAAGGCTGCTGGATGGAGGGACAAGGTAGGTATTTTTTTAGTAAGTAAGGTTTCATTTAGTCATCTCCTCCCTTTCTCCTGGCTCTTCTCCTTCACTGGCTGGCCCATAGTAGCGTTGGATTGAATGGTGGAGGTGGGAAGAATTAATTTTATTAATCATGAGTAATACAGCTCTAGGCTCTTTCATAGGGAAGCAGAGATCAGGGAGGAAACACGGCTGGATACAGTGTAACCTTGGGATTAGGTCAGTGGCTTTGGGAGTCAGAAGACATAAATTTGCAACCTATTGTTTCCTATTAAGCTCTTTGAACTCATGCTTAATAATACCTGACTTGCAGGGCTGCCATAAAGATCATTTTTTAAAAAGACAAGATATAAATGGAAATATTGTATAAACCATAAAATGATTTACAAATAATATGTTTTTAAGAAAGAAAGAATGTAAAGGAATGGGAGTAGAAGTGTTGGTTTTTATGGAAGAGGCGTGCCAGAGGAGAATGGGCTGTGATGTAGCAGTCACAGGAGATGAAGAGGTGGAGATAGTCAGTATATAGTAGACAAATCCCTGTACTTAAAATATAAGTATACATAAAAACATAAATATATTCCCTTTCCCAAAGTTCTTTTTTAACATTCTCCTCTTCCTTCTTTTCCTGTGGCACAGTGTTAGAACTCTGTTTACCATATATGAACTTGAATGGTTTGCTTTTTAAGCCATTCAGTGGCTTGAACATGTTAGTTGAGTTCCATAAAACTCATGTTAAAGTACTAGTATAGATTTGCCTCACATGTAAAAATAGGTAAGGAAATTCTAAAGAAAAGATTTCAGGGTTTGCTCTGCTTAAATACACTTCAAGGGGATTGATGGAATCCTTTACTACTGGAAAAAAGAACTTGAATACAGCATATCCTTAGGGAAAGCCCAAGTAAATACGGAGTCATATTTTTGAAACTTAGTGGACCAGCTAAAAAAACTTGCCAAGTTTCCTCCCCCCCGCCTCCCCCTACCCCGCCTGTGATTCAATTGTTAGAGGTGAAACCAGAATAGTGAGCTCATGACTGCCAGCCAGGTGTCTCTTGATTCTTTGCTTTGCTGACATATTTCATCAGTCAGAACTCTTTGGATGCAAGTGACAGAAAACCAATGTGGCTTAAATAAAAGTAAACATAACATAGAAAGGAATATACTGGGTCATTTACCTAAAAAGTACAGGAAGAGATCTGACGTCAGGTGTGCCTTAAATGATATCCTTAAACTAGGACCAAGTTTCTCTTCATTCCTCTTGGTTGGATTCCGTCTCATCGATTTTTTTTTTTTTTTTTACCATTGTAGTGGCAAAGAGTTCTAGGTTTCCAGGCTTCACAACTTCATAACCTCACAACTTTGAGTCCAACAGAAAAGAAAGTTTCTCTTCTCCAACAGTTCAAACAGACTTCCGTGACTGACTCTCAGTGGTCCAGATTGGGTGATGTGCACCTCCTGCTTTATGGCCTGAGGGAGGTGGTGCTCTGAGTTGCCAGGCTTAGCCAGGCCCCCACCTGACTTGAGATGGAGCTGACACCAGCTGAATCTCATGGACAGAACTTGGGAGAAGGTGTTTCTTAGAGGACAACCGGAGGAAGCAGAGGGACAACCAGCAGATGGCTGTCACTGTGAGCTTTTTCTTAGGGCCTTTCTTTAAAATGAATGGGTGTTGGTGTGAAAACTTTTTTTCTCTCACTCTTTTTTTATTGTGTGTGTGTAGTTTTAAAAGCATTGACAGATGCTTCATAATCAAAATAGTTTCTACTTTTCTTAATGAAAAATGTCCTTGAATTTCTAATGTTTCCTTGGGCTTCCTTGCTGGCTTCAACATTAAAAGAAGTCTGCCTGCAATGCAGGACACACAGGGTTGACCCCTGGGTTGGGAAGATCCCCTGAAGAAGGGAATGGCTATCCATCTAGGATTCTTGCCTGGAAAATTATCATGGACAGAGGAGCCTGATGGGCTACAGTCCATGAGGTTGCAAAAGAGTTGGATATGACTGAATGACTAATATTTACTTACTTTCTTGGTGGTGGTCTGCTTTCGTAGTTTTATGTCTGGCCTGTAGTTTGACACTGGCAATTTTGGTCATGTACCTACACAGAAAATGTCAAAAATAAAAGTATTAATAGAATGATTATAAAAGTTACTAATCACTTATAAAATGAATTTAGGAACATTTTAACTTATTAGATACTTTTAATCCATCGCATGAATCCTGTGATTGTGGGTTCAGTCTGTCTGCCCTCTGATGCCCTCTCTCAGCACCTACCATCTTACTTGGGTTTCTCTTACCTTGGATGTGGGGTATCTCTTCACGGCCGCTGCTCCTGACCTTGGACGTGGGGTAACTCCTCTCAGCCACTCCTGCGCCATGCAGCTGGCACTTCTGCACCACAATCACAGACAACTAGCCAATCTGATCACACGGACCACAGCCTTGTCTAACTCAATGCAACTAAGCTATGCCGTGTGGGGCCATCCAAGATGGATGGTTCATGGTGGAGAGGTCTGACAGAATGTGGTCCACTGGAGAAGGGAATGGCAAACCACTTCAGTATTCTTGCCTTGAGAACCCCATGAACAGTATGAAGAGGCAAAAAGATAGAACACTGAAAGATGAACTCCCCAGGTCGGTAGGTACCCAATATGCTACTGCAGATCAGTGGAGAAATAACTCCAGAAAGAATGAAGCCACGGCGCCAAGGCAAAAACAATACCCAGTTGTGGATGTGACTGGTAATAGAAGTAAGGTCTGATGCTGTAAAGAGCAATATTACATAGGAACCTGGAATGTTAGGTCCATGAATCAAGGCAAATTGGAAGTAGTCAAACAGGAGATGGCAAGAGTGAATGCCGATATTCTAGGAATCAGCGACATTCTAGGAATACAGAACTAAAATGGACTGGAATGGGTGAATTTAACTCAGCTGACCATTATATCTACTACTGTGGGCAGGAATCCCTTAGAAGAAATGGAGTAGCCATCATGGTCAACAAAAGAGTCTGAAATGCAGTACTTGGATGCAATCTCAAAAACGACAGAATGATCTCTGTTCCTTTCCAAGGCAAACCATTCAGTATCACGGTAATCCAAGTCTATGCCCCAACCAGTAATGCTGAAGAAGCTGAAGTTGAACGGTTCTATGAAGACCACCAAGACCTTCTGAAACTAACACCCAAAAAAGATGTCCTTTTCATTATAGGGGACTGGAATGCAAAAGTAGGAAGTCAAGAAACACCTGGAGTAACAAGGAAATTTGGCCTTGGAGTATAGAAGGAAGCAGGGCAAAGGCTAATAGAGTTTTGCCAAGAGAACGCACTGGTCATAGCAAACACCCTCTTCCAACAACACAAGAGAAGAATCTACACAGGAACATCACCAGATGGCCAACACTGAAATCAGATTGATTATATTCCTTGCAGCCAAAGATGGAGAAGCTCTATACATTTAGGTAAAAACAAGACTGGAAGCTGACTGTGGCTCAGATCATGAACTCCTTATTGCCAAGTCAGTTCAGTTCAGTTGCTCAGTTGTGTCCAACTCTTTGCGACCCCATGAATCACAGCACGCCAGGCCTCCCTGACCATCACCAACTCCCGGAGTTCACTCAAACTCATGTCCATTGAGTCAGTGATGCCATCCAGCCATCTCATCCTCTGTCATCCCCTTCTCTTCCTGCCCCCAATCCCTCCCAGCATCAGGGTCTTTTCCAGTGAGTCAAGCCTTTGCATGAGGTGGCCAAAGTGTTGGAGTTTCAGCTTCAGCATCAGTCCTTCCAATGAACACCCAGGACTGATCTCCTTTAGGATGGACTGGTTGGATCTGCTTGCAGTCCAAGGGACTCTCAAGAGTCTTCTCCAACACCATAGTTCAAAAGCATCAATTCTTCGGCACTCAGCTTTCTTCACAGTCCAACTCTCACATTCATACATGACTACTGGAAAACCATAGCCTTGACTAGATGGACCTTTGTTGGTAAAGTAATGTCTCTGCTATTGAATATGCTATCTAGGTTGGTCATAACTTTCCTTCTATGCAAAGAAATAGAGGAAAACAATAGAATGGGAAATACTAGAGATCTCTTCAAGAAAATTAGAGATACCAAGAGAACATTTCATGCAAAGATGGTCTCAATAAAGGACAGAAATGGTATGGACCTAACAGAAGCAGAAGATATTAAGAGGTGGCAAGAATATACAGAAGAACTGTACAAAAAAGACCTTCACAACAAAGACATCACTCACCTAGAGCCAGACATCCTGGAATGTGAAGTCAAGTGGGCCTTAGAAAGCATCACTATGAACAAAGCTAGTGGAGGTGATGGGATTCCAGTTGAGCTATTTCAAATCCTGAAAGATGATGCTGTGAAAGTGCTGCACTCAATATGCCAGCAAACTTGGAAAACTCAGCAGTGGCCACAGGACTGGAAAAGGTCAGTTTTCATTCCAATCCCAAAGAAAGGCAATGCCAAAGAATGCTCAAACTACCGCTCAATTGCACTCATCTCACACGCTAGCAAAGTAATGCTCAAAATTCTCCAAGCCAGGCTTCAGCAATATGTGAACCGTGAACTTCCTGATGTTCAGGCTGGTTTTAGAAAAGGCAGAGGAACCAGAGATCAAATTGCCAAATCCGCTGGATCATGGAAAAAGCAAGAGAGTTCCAGAAAAACATCTATTTCTGTTTTATTGGCTATGCCAAATCCTTTGACTGTGTGGATCACAATAAACTGTGGAAAATTCTGAAAGAGATGGGAATACCAGACCACCTGACCTGCCTATTGAGAAACCTGTATGCAGGTCAGGAAGCAACTGTTAGAACTGGACCTGGAACAACAGACTGGTTCCAAATAGGAAAAGGAGTATATCAAGGCTGTATGTTGTCACCCTGCTTATTTAACTTATATGCAGAGTACATCATGAGAAACGCTGGGCTGGAGGAAGCACAAGCTGGAATCAAGATTGCCAGGAGAAATATCAATAACCTCAGATATGCAGATGACACCACCTTTATGGCAGAATGTGAAGAGGAACTAAAAAGCCTCTTGATGAAAGTGAAAGTGGAGAGTGAAAAAGTTGGCCTAAAACTCAACATTCAGAAAACTAAGATCATGGCATCTGGTCCCATCTGCTACTGCTGCTAAGTCACTTCAGTCATGTCCGACTCTGTCCCATCACTTCATGGCAAATAGATGGGGAAACAGTCGCTGACTTTAGTTTTCTGGGCTCCAAAATCACTGCAGATGGTGACTGCAGCCATGAAATTAAAAGACGCTTACTCCTTGGAAGGAAAGTTATGACCAACCTAGACAGCATATTAAAAAGCAGAGACATTACTTTGCCAACAAAGGTCTGTCTCATCAAGGCTATGGTTTTTCCAGTGGTCATGTATGGATGTGAGAGTTGGACTATAAAAGCTGAGTGCTGAAGAATTGATGCTTTTGAACTGTGGTGTTGGAGAAGACTCTTCAGACTCGGAGAGCAAGGAGATCCAACTAGTCCATCCTAAAGGAAATCAGTCCTGGGTGTTCATTGGAAGGACTGATGTTGAAACTGAAACTCCAATACTTTGGCCACCTGATGCAAACAGCTGGCTCATTTGAAAGACCCTGATGCTGGGAGGGATTTGGGGCAGGAGGAGAAGGGGATAACAGAGGATGAGGTGATTGAATGGCATCACTCACTCAATGGAAATTGGTTTGGGTGAACTCTGGGAGTTGGTGATGGACAGGGAGGCCTGGTGTGCTGTGGTTCATGGGGTCGGGAAGAGTCGAACATGACTGAGCAACTGAACTGAACATGAATCCTGTCTGCATGCTTACTTGGCTTCTTTTATTTCTTATTGCTGCTTTAGAGTTTTTGGAGTTGGGAGATTCTGAGTAGAGTTGATTACAATTTCTTATTCAAATCACATATGTAATTCTGTAGAAATATGTTTATTCATATGTCTAGAATGTCACAATATATTAGTAAGTTATCAAGTGAAAAAAAAGGCTTCAAAAAATAGAGTTTAGTTTTTGTTTAAAAAAAAAAAAAAAAAAAAGGACCACAGTGTCCATGGCAGTTGTCTTTGGCTGATAAGTGATACCACTATATAAGTTCTTTTTTGGTTTTTCTACTTGCTTCAAGCACTAAAAATGGATAAAAATAAATTGTTAAAGATAAATACACACATATAAGCATTTTATGTGACTTTCCCATCCACTAAAAAAATTTAGATTAACCGTGTTTCAAAGGCAGAATTTGAAACTAGTTTTAAGGAGTTGTTTCTTTAGGTGATATTCCTTAGTCACTGCCAATTATTAATTTTTAAATAAGGATTAGAGATTTAAATATTCTATAGAGTTCCAAATGTAACATATATTAAATAGCAAATATTAAATCAATGAAAGTGTATTTTAGTGGCAATTTTCACTCATTATGTTCACACAAATGGGATCACAAAACACTCAAAAGACTCCTGCTTTGGGACTGCTGAGACTGGAGTTCCTGCTAGCTTTCTTGAGGAGCTAGCAATGCGGTCTTGCAAGTTACACCTACTTTCTGAGCTACACCTACTTTCCTTCTGGCTACACTGCATGAGATTTGGCTGAGCTGGTTTCTAAGGTCCCTTTCAGTTACTTCTTCCTCAGTGAGCACCTGGCCCCTGGCTCAGCTAATTCTGGTTGTGGCTAAGGTTGGCTTTGTTGCGTAGCGGTTGCTCCCCCTGCCTCTGCCCTACTGACTCCATTCATTACCTTCACCTCCATTACCTCTCAGTTTTGAAATCATTTGCTCTGACTCTGGAAGCCAGAGCGGGCACTTCCTTCAGTCTCAGACTGGAGGGAATTCAGGAAGTGGGGTGTATGACAAAGGCGTCACTCGTGTTTACCAAGGGCCTGTAGTGTGTGCACAGCTCAGGGGCAGCTTACTGTCTGCTCTTCAGCAGCGAACAGATGCCAGGGGAGGTAAGACATGCCAGTAATTAACCAAAATAGGGGACACACAGCCTGGTGACCATAGTGCTCAATTACTTATCTTTGTGTTCTAGTTTAATCATTTAAACTGAGTCCCCTCCTCTTAAAAACACCTACCCAGCAGAGCTCGTCATCCAAACATACCACTTTAAGTCCCATTGCTGCTCACCCTAGCAGCAGAAGTGAGTCACTTACTCCAAGGTCCTCATCTCTCCCTACATCTGATTAAAAGGAAGGGCCAAATGAGGGTCAGGTATGTGTGTGTAAGTTTTAACTATGTACAAATGCACCTTTTTTTTTTTCATCTTCCCATCCCACTAATCTTACTTGGATTAAAAATGAACAGAGAGCAAAATAAAGACTGAAATAAAGAATAAAAAATAATAAAAGAATAAAAATAAAATAAGGACTAAAAAACCAAATTGTAAGATCAAGTTAGTAAGGAAAAATTAGCATGAATACAGACAGAGCTCTCCTTAATTCTGGATAACCTAAAATATTTCTAATCATAATTATACTTTTGTAGAAAATAGTTACTACTGGTATTACTGAAAATTATTTCTAGTTCGTAAAAAGTATTCTTATTAAAAACATAATGTATACGTGTATGCAAAAGTGAATACATGGATATATATAGAAATGAATATGCTGTTGCTCAGTCATGTCCAAAACTTTGTAACCTCATGAACCGTGTCATGCCAGGCTTCTCTGTCCATGGGGATTCTCCAGGTAAGAATACTGGAGTGGGTTGTCATGCCCTCCTCCAGGGGACCTTCCCAACTCAGGGATCAAACCCAGGTCACCATCATAGCAGGCAGATTCTTTACCATCTGAGCCACCAGGGAAGCCCAGAAGTGAATGTATGTATAAATAAGTAAATGCATAAAAAGACTGGAATGACGCACACCAAGCCAAAGTTATCATTCCAGGAAAGGGACATGAAATGAGGCAAGTGGCGATTTTGGATGAAAATATTTTTGATGCATTTCAGTATTGAGTTTTTTTTAAAAAAAATTGGTGAGCATATCTAACTATATAACTAGAATACTTAAGACAATCTTTGTAGTATGGTGTATTGGGTGGGGAGAGGGCAGGGAGGGTTGTCGCCATAATCATTTGTTTTCTGTCCCATTTTACAGTTGGTTGCAGGGGTGATTTTATCTTGGTGGGACGGGACTCGTCTTCAGCCTGAGGGAGTGGGAGAAGCAGCCAGGTTCAGCCGAGTGTCTGTGTGCTTAGTCCCTCAGTTGTGCCCGGCTCTTTGTGACCCTTTGGACTGTAGCCCGCCAGGCTCCTCTGTCCATGGCATTTTTCAGGCAAGAATACTGGAGTGGGTTGCCATTTTCCTCCTCCAGGGGATCTTCCCAACCCAGGAATCGAACTCTTGTCTCCTGTGTCTCCTGCATTACAGGCAGATTCTTTACCCGCTGAGTCTTTGCAGAAGTCAGGTGGGAGTGGGGTATTAAGAGGAGAAAATCATTTGCTCTGACTCGAAGCCAGAGTGGGCACTTCGTCCTGGAGCCAGAGAAAAGGTAGGTGAGGTTGTGGTTAGGGGAGGGAGGAAGAATGAACGTTGGGGAGCCAAGGAGAAGCGCTGGCAAGAGCTTTAGGAACCTCTACTAGTTGTGGTTCCATTAATGAATAGGCACAGCTCTGGTTGTTTATTTTCATCAGCACTTACTGACTGCCTTTACAAAAGTCTAGATTGCTTTAATAGGACAGATGACAAATTGTTACCCACCTGTTGGTTTTCCTTCGTGCCAGCCTTGCTTGGTTTTCCCTGGCTTTATTTTGTGATCAGAAAAGGAGTTGGAATTCTGAAAAGTTGCTTTAGCCAAATGCTGGGAACAAAGGGAACCTTGTTATGCACATCAGCTTTTGGAGGCATTTAATTCATCAGCTCGGATCTCTGCCTTTTAAGTCCTCGCTCTGGTTAGCACTGTGTTTCTCTTTCTGTGGAGGAGCAAACCTTCTGGAGAAGCCAGACCCACTGCTTGTGTACCCGGCTCTGGTTACACAAATAAGCTCAGTCTGATCAGAGGCAGGCCCTAGTGGTCCTAAGTGGCACCCATAGTGAGTCCAGAAGAGGGAGACAAGCTTTGTTACTATGTTTGCCTGACCCCTGGCTACATGGACACGTTACAGTTTCCAAGATCTCCATGGACGGATCATAAATGTAGTCCTCCAGAGTGTGTTGACTTAAAAAGTCAGGAACTGGGAATGACAGTCACCCTTCTGTTTTCACCTTCCCTCCTGCAATTGAGCTTTCCTGAAAAGCGACCAGCATAGGCTGGTTTGAGTCCTGGCTGAGTGGGCGAGGCCTGGAGCACAGAAACCAGTCTTAAAACTTGTTCCCTGGTGGTGGCTTGGTTTTCCCCCAGGACAGCGGTAACTTTGAGCCCTGTAAGGCACTATTAGAAAAAGCTCCAGCGATGCTGTGTTAAAGGACCTTCTACTGGGTGGGAAAACTTTTGGGAAATTTCTTGGGGCCTGGTGGGGTGGTACCAGCTCCCCGTGTGGAGGAGGTGGGAGCCCTGTGTGCTGTCCCCGAATGCCTGGGGACTGAAAGCATCAGGCAGCCAGTGTGGGCATGTGGCTGCTGCTTTCTTCTTTTTTTTGTCTCATTCTGTTTCCCTTGACAGGGCAATTTGGTTTTGATGCTGTGCCAGCAATCTTCTGACAATGAGTTACTGGAACTTGGAGAAAAGGAACTGTGTGCAGTACCGCAGGCATTTTCTGGTGGACAACAGTCCGTTTCATGGTGAGTTGCCTTTTCTACTCCTGTAGTTGGATCTTTTGTTTCTGACAGCACTTTTATTCCAGCACTCCGGATGCAAATGTGGTATAATTATCGGGTTGAACCAAGAGCTTGAGTTAACTTGCTGATGAAAAATTACCCAAGAAGCCCCACCGGACTCCTTGCCCACAACTGGAATTGGCATGCCCCACCTCAACAACCATAACCGCATCATCACTTTCTACCTTGAAAGTTAGTTTATGTCAGGGCCTTTCCTCCTCTTCCATGCTATCAACTTCAGTCATATTCCTTCCTTTCTGATGTTTGAAATTTGAGGGGCTAGACCCACAAGTAGTATTCAGTTAATATTGGTGGATCATCAATCAGGGCTTATAATGAGCCTGGTGTGTGCGTTCCATCAGGCACCGTACAAAACAGAGCAGGTCATGGCACGTAACCAGTAACAGGGTGGACGAGTGCAGCTGTAAATCAGAATGGTCAACATTAGTCATTTTCATGTAACAGGGTGGACGAGTGTGGCTGTAAATCAGAATGGTCAACATTAGTCATTTTCATGACAAACTAAGATGAATTGCCATTACCCTGCTGCTGTATTTGTCTTGTGATAGACAGTTAGGGGTAAACTCTGTCAATCCTGATATCAGGATGCCCTTGGGTGAAACTGACTCCAGTTGAAACGCGTGTGTTGGCAGGATTTGGGGAGTGATCTCCATCAAGAGTTAGTGGAACTGTAGCGAGAAGAGAGATTTCATGAGTAGAGTGCTGCTGAACAGAATCCTTAACCTAACCTGCCTTCTACTTTGTCAGTTTGGTTTTTCTTCCGCAAGTTAGTGCAGACATAATGTTTTTTATTGCTTTAGATTAACTTTAAGATAAACTTAACTCTACTTTGTCAAAGCATGCTTTGCCATGTTTTTTTCACGTTCATTATACCACCTTGCTATGGAACTTTGCTAGATAGAGGATGCCTTCATTTACAGGTCAAGAAAGGGAGGAAGAGAGGAAAAGACCAGCCCAAGTTGGCATAACCAGTTATTAGCAAAGTCAGAGCTAAAATTTTAGCCTCTACTCTTCCAGGCTGACTCTCTCTCGGCATTGTATTGGTGAAGACCTCTTAGCAGAGGAGATGAAAATATTGTAACTTAACACTTTGGCACTGAGTTCTGTTTTGCTTTCCTGTGAGCCTCCCCTAAGGACCCTGTTCCTAGCTTCATCTCTTCACACAGTGTTTGCTGTTAAAAATTTACAAATTTGTTTGCTGTTACAAAGTGTGGTGTTTTCTGTTACAAATTTACTTGTAATAAAAAAAATACGATAATCAAGGAAACACAGGAGTTAGAAAAATTGCATTCTTTTTCCAAGTTTTGTGCCAGTTTTGAAAAAGTTCAGGTTTTATTCATTTGTTATTTTAGAATACCTTTGTCCAGACATCTAAAGGCTATAACAACTTAAAAACAATTTTCTATGTATTTGTATAGTTTTGTTACCACTTAGTGAATTACCGTATTGCTGGTAGTTATGCTGACGGCTTGAGAAACATGGTCCTACCGAATCCGTTTAACACCTTTGCCTTTGTTAGTATTCATCCCATTTTGTGGATGGGGAAAGAGGTTTGCGGACGGTGCAAAGTGGTGATCCAAAATCACATTCATATCTGCTTAACTCCAGAACCCCAGTGTTTTCTTCCAGGCTCCATCTCCATTTTAATAGAGCAATTAACACTCTGAGAGGTTGAAGTTCTATTCAGCAGTGTTTGCTTCCTATTAACTAACCGTATCTGATCTTGACCAAGTTATATAATCCTTCAGATCTCAGTTTTCTCCTCTGTGAAATGAGTGTGCCGTTCTCCGTAATTTTTTAGGTTCTTTCCAGTTCTAGGTTCCAAGATTCCATTGAAGTATTTCTGAGCTTTACATTTGTATGTGTTTCGGGAGCTGTCTTGTTTCTAAACGTGAGATACACAAGGGGGCAGCAGAATACTTAAAATATGAGTTGATTCCTTCTTACATTGAGGAATTTCTCTTTTGAGAGGATTTAGAGATAGCAAATCTTCTCAAGATTAAAAGGATTAAAACCAATTAGAATTATGATTCTCTTCATTTATAGTAAAGCAGTAGCTTTAAGTATTTCTGATAGTATAAAATATCATTTGGATCTCTGTGCCAAAGGCTATGTAATTCAGAAAAGTATGATGCTTCTGCTCTTGCTGTGTATTTACCTCTGCAGAAAAATAATGCCTGTAAAGACAGGAGTTTATTTAACTTAATGGAGAATTGTGAGGATTCTTAGTATATTTTAAGCCAAGGGAGCACTAGTAATATAATTTTTATAGAGAATGTCTGAACATTTCTGAGAAAAGATAAGGGACAGGACATGTTGAATTAGAAAGGTCAGATTTCTTTTAGAGGAGCTTCTCCAGGTCTGCTGGTAACTCTCCTTACAAAACCAAGGCAAACAAAATGAAACAAAACCCCATTAATTATAAACAGAAAAGAACCATTTCCTCTGCAAGATAATAGACTTTTAGAATATGCATACTTAAGTAGTATTCCCAGGAGAAAAGAGCCACTTTAAAATGAGGGCTAGATGGGCTGCCCTGGTGGCTCAGTGATAAAGACTCCACCTTGAATGATGGAGATTTGGGTTGGGAAGACCTCCTGGAGGAGGGCATGGCAACCCACTCCAGTATTCTTGCGAGGAAAATCCCACGGACAGAGAAGCCTGGCAGGCTATGGTTCATGGGGTCGTAAAGAGTGGGATATGACTAAAGCCACTCAGGTCAGTTCAGTAGCTCAGTCATGTCTGACTCTTTGCGACCCTATGGACTGCAGCATGCCAAGGCTTCCCTGTCCATCACCAACTCCCGGAGCTTACTCAAACTTATATCTATCCAGTTAGTGATGCCATCCAACCATCTCATTCTCTGTCGTCCCCTTCTCATCTTGCCCTCAATCTTTCCCAGCATCAGGGTCTTTTCCGGTGAGTCAGTTCTTCGCATCAGGTGGCCAAAGTATTGGAGTTTCAGCTTCAGCATCAAGCGGCCAAAGTATTGGAGTTTCAGCTTCAGCATCAGGCCTTCCAATGAATATTCAGGACTGATTTCCTTTAGGATTGACTGGTTTGATCTCGTTGCAGTCCAAGGGACTCTCAAGAGTCTTCTCCAACACCACAGTTCAAAAACATCAGTTCTTTGGCACTCAGCTTTCTTTATGGTTCAACTCTCACATCCATACATAACTACTGGAAAAACTATAGCTTTGACTAGATGGACCTTTGTTGGCAAAGTAATGTCTCTGCTTTTTAATATGCTATCTACGTTTGTCATAGCTTTTCTTCCAAGGAGCAAATGTCTTTTAATTTTGTGGCTGCAGTCACCATCTGCAGTGATTTTGGAGCCCAAGAAAATAAAGTCTGTCACTGTTTCCATTGTTTTCCCATCTATTTCCCATGAAATGATGGGACTGGATGCCATGATCTTCATTGTTTGAATGTTGAATTTTAAGCCAGCTTTTTCACTCTCCTCTTTCACTTTCATCAAGAGGCCCCTCAGTTGTTCTTTGCTTTCTGCCATAAGGGTGGTATCATCTGCATATCTGAAGTTATTGATATTTCTCTGACAATCTTGATTCCAATTTGAGTTTCATCCAGCCTGGCATTTTGCATGATGTACTCTGCATATAAGTTAAATAAGCAGGGTGACAATATACAGCCTTGACGTACTCCTTTCCCAATTTGGAACCAGTCCATTGTTCCATGTCTGGTTCTAACTGTTGCATCTTAACCTGCATACAGATTTCTCAGGAGGCAGGTTAGGTGGTCTGGTATTCCCATCTCTTGAAGAATTTTCCACAGTTTGTTGTGATCCACACAGTCAAAGGCTTTGGCATAGTCAATAAAACAGAGGTAGATGTTTTCCTGGAACTCTCTAAAGCCACTGAGCACCTTCAAGCTCTCACATAGCTTACAGGTGGGTTATAGAGGTCAAGAAAAGTAAAAATAAAAATGTAACATTTGTATACTGTTTCACAGTTCATAAAGTGCATTCATAGCCTCTTTTTCCGAATATAGAGGAGGTGAGTTCTCATTGGAACAATGTAGAAAATTACCCACAATCCCACAAACCAAAGAGTAACACTAACCTTCAGTTTCTGTCCAGTCTTTTATCTTTTCTCATTTTTGCAACAATCCTGATCTAGGAATAGAATATTTGGAACAGGTAGGAAATGGTGGGTGCTGGCTAACAGTAATGAGCTGGTTGAATTGACTTAATTCTGTGTCAGTGAGGAGAAGACCTCTGGTAGGAATTATGATGAGGTTTTTTTTTTTTTTAATTTCCCACTTGTCTGTCCTTTGCCCCGATTTTTAGTGAGTCTATTGAATCCAAAGGGATTATAAGCCTATCAAAGAAGCCAGTTGCTAGAGGCTTTTTCTAGTTGGATTTTGTTTCTAATTTGTTTGATATAGAGAAAAAACTTGGGCAAAGAATAATTTGTGTAGTATGAACCTTGCTTTAATGGCTGATATTTTCGTAAATTGTTCTCATTTGAAAATGACCTGTATCCTCAGCTCTTTCTCTTGGCTGTTGTGAATTGCTTCATTTTTATCTGATTTGGGACACAGATACTTAAACCAATTGTCAGTATATTTACTATTTAACATATATAATTTCTAATGCACACAAGTTTTTTCAAACATTTGAGTTTCTCCAAGTCACCTTGGAGGTGACTTAATTTTTATTTCTAGCATTGCTTTTTATAATTGTAATACTGGAAAACCAACATAAGTAGGATTCTTATTTGACTGTAAAATTTGTAGTTACCTTTGCACTGGCAAAAAGCAGCATATCCTTTTGGGTGGAGGTTGTGGGGGGTTGGTGTGTGTGTGTGTGTATGTGTGTGTGTGTGTTTTCCTAAGTCCTTCCTGATCATAGAGAGACCAGTAGCAAGGACTGACAGGTTTTTAGGACAAATGTCATTTATTCACAGAAGAAGAGTGGAGAGGTTTACCTCACTGGAATTTCATCCTGTCAGATCCTGCCTGGTAAATATGCAAGGAGAATGAAGTTATATAGAAGTGAATTAGGGTTCTTATTAATTTAGGCCAGTTTATTAGCAAGTTATGACTTAAGCAGCCTGCCTGCTTTAGGGGTTTGGGGCATTACTACCTTTTTGTTTTTTTTTTAAGAGTGTCATTGTTTTACTGAGTCAAAGCCTAGCTTTTCCAGCCAATGACTGTATAAACATTCTCTTCTGGGTCCAGAAAAATACCAGTGCATAGAGAATACCTATTAATGCAATGATAGTCAAGATATTGTGGGCATCATTAAGATCAAAAGTATTATTTCTTGGAGAGGAACACTACATGGAAAAAATTTCAAAGACAAATTGAGACAAAGAGTTAAAAAAAGGCCTTAAAGGAGAGAATGCATAATATATATAAATGTTGTAAATTTAATAGAACTAATTTTGGAAGCAGCTTTGCCCAGTGGATTCCTCTTTAGCCCCATACTCAGGCAGAAAGCATGGAGGACGGGTCTGTGATGTTAAGGGCATCTTGCAAATAGCCAGAGGCAGTGGAGGCTCAGCAAAAAGAGTGAGGCCTCTTGCAGGGGTCACCCTCCCACTGGGTTGCTGTGAACTTTGTGCTTTGGACCAAGTTTCCATGTCAGCAAATGCTGCTATTTAGGACAGATAACCTCTAAACATCTTCCTATGTGTTAAAATGTCAAGAAATGCTTGTTTCCCCACCTCCCCTCCTCAGGCCACTTTTAAATAGAGGCTGTTTGAGGAATTTGCTATGAATTAACTGACCATCAACGACTCAGTAGACATAAGTTTGAGCAAACTCCGGGAGATGGTGAGCGACAGGGAAACCTGGCCTGCAAAGAGTTGAACATGACTGAACAACAGCAGCAACCAACCAAATTGGTCTACGTACTTAATCCTCGCTTGTGACAAGTTAGAGTTCGCCATTCAGGCCTTAACAAAAGTAGACACTTGTGTGTAGTTAGACATAAACTTTATTGTGAGCTGGTGAGGCAGACTTACTCTATAATCTTATGGTCACATGATGTTCTTCCTTCATCTCTTGGAGACAGAGAAAATTCTCAAAACCTCAGTGAAATGCTTTTTATATCAAAATTCAAAATTCATTATTTTTACTCCTCTTCCCCCCTTTCTTCATGATGGGCATTCCATTTATAACTTGTTTATTGAGCATTCTCAATTTATTGTAGCATATACACAAAGTTGTTTTATTTTTCACCAATTACTAAAACAGCTTCCCTGGTGGCTCAGATGGTAAAGAACCTGCCTGCAATGCAGGAGAATTGGGTTTGATCCCTGGGTTGGGAAGATCCCCTGGAGAAGGGAATGACAACCCACTCCAGTATTCTTGCCTCGGAAATCCCATGGACAGAGGAACCTGACGGGCTACTGATCGTGGAATCACAAGTTGGACAAGACTGAGTGACTAACACTAACATACACAAAATTGTTTTATTTTTCACCAATTACTACTTTGAAAAATAATCTTTGCAACATCTGGGGCAAATTCTATTACTTTTTGGCTACTTTTGGTTATTGAGGTGCTGTGTGCTCATGCGTGCTTAGTTGCTCCTGATTCTTTGTGACCCTATAGACTGTAGCCTGCCAGGCTCCTCTGGCCGTGAATTTCTCCAGGCAAGAATACTGGAGTGGGTTCCGTTTCCTACTCCAGGGGATCTTCCCAACCCAGGGATTGAACCCAAGTCTCCTGTATCTCCTGTATTGGCAGGTGGGTTCTTTACCACTGTGCCACCTGGGGAGCCTAGTTGAGGTCTAGTCCAGTTTGAAATGTTAAAGTCAAACTCATTTAAATCCTGTCTCCTCCCTTACCCCTGGCTCAGGGCTGAGAGTGGGCATTCTTCTGGCCCTGCTATAGTTCTTCTCCTTAAAGAAGAATTCAAAATCCTCAGATTTTGGTACTAGGAAGAGGGATGGGGGAAGCAAAGGCCTTTGAGCCACACCCCAGCCCTGTTTGTTTGTCATTGGTGGTGAGATGATCAAGACTCTGGTTCCATCTTTTATGAATATTTGGTTTCACTCTGACCCCTCTGTCACCTAAGACTCTGCAGAGAGGAGCTGCTGTCTCCCTTCAGCCCCACCCAATGTCCATTTCTAATTCCCTCTAGCTGAGGCCTGGCTTCCCTTGCCCTGAGGACTCTTGGTGAGGGGGAGCGGGTGACTGCCTGGTCCCTGCCCCTTTTCTAATCTCCGTGTTTCTGCATGTGGATTTCTGTGGGCTCTGGAGGTTGGGCCGGCTATAAAGTTGCTCCCGTCCTCCTCCCAGACCTGCTGACCTCTGTCTCTGTCTCTTCTCACACTGTTATGGGCGCTACCCCTATAAGCCTTAGGAAGCCTCTCTGAATTATCTGAATTATTCTTTTATAGAAACATTACTTTGCCAACAAAGGTCCATAGTTTTTCCAGTAGTCATGTATGGATGTGAGAGTTGGACTATAAAGAAAGCTGAGTGCTGAAGAATTGATGATTTTGAACTGTGGTATTGAACTGCAAGGAGATCAAGCCAGTCTATCCTAAAGGAAATCAGTTCTAAAAATTCATTGGAAGGCCTGATACTGAAGCTGAAACTCCAATACTTTGGCCACCTGATGCAAAGAACTGACTCACTGGAAAAGACCCTGATGCTGGGAAAGATTGAGGGCAGGATGAGAAGGGGACGACAGAGAATGAGATGGTTGGATGGCATCACTAACTGGATGGATATGAGTTTGAGTAAGCTCTGGGAGTTGGTGATGGACAGGGAAGCCTGGCGTGCTGCAGCCCACTGGGTAGCAAGGAGTCAGACGCGACTGAGTGACCTGACTGAACTGAAATGAGCTCTTCCCCCGCTTGTCTCTGGGAATGACTGGTGCTCTGATTTTAATTCTCAGAGTACTGTCTGTGCTATTCCATGTGCCGAGGCTGTACACGCAATAGGGACTCAGGTCATGTGATTTTGAATAGATGGAATCCCACCTCCTCACCCCTGGCAGTTCTCCTTGGTCCTCTGTAGAGCCATGCCAGGCCAGTCTGTGTCCACTAACATTTTGGATTCAAGTGATGTCCTTTTCCCAAAGGTACTGGTGTTCTTTATTGTGCTTGCTTCTTGCAAGATTGTGTATCTGGACTAATCAGAACCAAACAACAATCAGATTTATAAAAATCTGTGGTGAGATGTCTCAGCCTCTTTTCCCCATTGGGAATCTGATTCAGTGGGCTTCTGGGGGGTGACTGGACCCACTGTGTTCTCTTTTGTCACGCTTTCCGTGTCAAGGTCATTCACATTCTGTAATGATGGAGGGCATGAAAAGACCCAGGTGGAGTGTGTACGAAAATGGCAAATTGAAGATCTGGACACCTGGGAAGCCCTGGTGGATGAGAAGTGAACAGTGTTCGGTCTTTGAAGCTTTAGTTGTTGTCTGCAATGAGCCTGTTGGGTTAAGTGATATCCTTGGCTGGCCCTTCCTGATAATCTCTCAAATTCTCTCAAACCTCTGGTCACTGGGAGTCCAGCCAAGCAGGCAGGCTACTGATTGTTTTATTCCTTTATGCTTGGGAATACCAATTTTCCACTTAACTAAGTTAGAAAGAAATATCTAATAAACAGTCAACTTTCCCTTCTGATTTGCAGACTTCTCACGTTTTAAATGGCTACTTATGAGAATTACGTCCCCTTAGACCTGTGTTACAAATTTAAGCCTTTGTTCTTTAAGCTGCATTTCCATAATTATAATTAATTTTCCTTTGCTCTCTCATCTTCCCCATTGTCTTTCCTACTCTGTGCCTAATGTATGCACAGAGATTGATGAGAGGATGAAATGTCTTTCCACAAGTAGTTTCAGGGTTCTTCCCGGGCAGCATAATTATGTAATTTAGTTATACAAAAGATCCAGATTTTTTTCTTTGATCAAAGTAATAATTATTAGTGATTGTATTTATAATCACAAACAAAGATTGAAAATTCCAGCTTGGTCCTTTACTCTGTGTACATGAAAAGTCATCCAATTGAATGGTGATAGTTGATATGTTTTTTAGGGCTCATTCCTTGAAGCAGGTATGTTTGGGGTTGTTATAAGTGCAAACTGTTGATTCCAAAGGGATATTCAGATTTTTTAAAAATTGGAAGCCCATAGCCTAGTGTATTTTTCACCCACTCTTGTAGCTTTTCCCATCTCTACATCCATAGCTCCCATCAGTGTGTACTTGGCTTAGATGGCTCCTCTTTTGCACCACGCTCAGATGTCCATCTTCCTATCTGATGGCTCCACTGATGCCTGCCGGTCCTCACACTCAGTATGTCTGGAGCAAAATTGCCTCTTCCCACTGGTACCTGACTGCCTTGCCAATCTTCTCTTGCTTCTCCTCCTTTGTTGCACCACAGCTATGCTGACTTTTGCATTCCTTGCCCACAAAATTAACTCCTTCTTTGCTTGGTTGGCTGCCACCCCATCCTTCAGAGCCCAGATTAAGGGTGCCCTCAAGAGAAGTTTATACTGACTTCCCAGACCAGATCACTCCCCCTTTTATGCTACCCTAGCACCCCATATTGCTGCCTCATTGCATTATCACTGTTGTAGTAAAACAGTTTTGTGATAACCAGTTTAATTTCTGTCCTCCTTGTATTCTAACTCCCAGGGTAGCAGAGACTGCTGTGACTTGTATCTCCAGTACACATAGAGTGGCAATGTATGTGCATGCTTGTGTGCTAAGTCACTTCAGTCGTGTCTGACTCTTTGTGATCCCATGGACTGTAGCCTGCTAGGCTCCTCTGTCCATGGGATTCTCCAGGCAAGAATACCGGGGTGGGTTGCCATGCTTTCCTCCAGGGGATCTTCCCAACCCGGAATTTAATCCTCATCTCCTGCATTGCAGGATTCTTTACCGCTGAGGTGTTTAATAAAATGTTGCTGAATGAATTTACTCACTTTAATAGGGGAGATAAGAACCACCTGTTTCATTATTTTTTTCACTCTTAAGTTTGGCCTTTAATCTTTGTGCTGTGGAATGCATCAGTTCTCCTGCCGCACGCTTTCTTCTCCCCTTCACTCATGCTTTTGGCTTGGAGAACAAAAGAATACACCTAATACACCTAAATCACACCTTCTGGGACTGAGAAGGAAAAGACAAGTCTGCTGAGAATCCTAGTATGCTCTAGAAAAGATGATTGCAAATGTGTAATGCCTCAAAGTGGAAAAGGATGAACCCATGTCTTCAAAAGAATTTCTTAGACGTTTTGAATTCATTTAATAATACCCTCCAGAATTTCCCTGTTGGTTATATATACTGTGACACAAGTTGGTGGACAGCCAAATGGAGGGCGATTTAATCTCTCCTTGGCTTCCCAGTTGGCACAGTGGTAAAGAATCTGCCTGCGATGCAGGAGAATAGGGTTCAATCCCTGTGTCAGGAAGATCTCCTGGAGAAGGAAATGGCATCCCAGTCCAGTATTCTTGCCTGGAAAATTCCATGGACAGAGGAACCTGGTGGGCTACAGTCCATGGGGTCGCAAAGAGTTGGCCACGACTGAGCACATCAGCACAGTACAACTATGAAAATAGAGGTTTTGTTCATGTAAAAATAACAGTTAATAAAAGCTGTTTAATTGCAGTGTTTTGCATACTATTAAAATTCTCTGCTGCTTGGGTCTGGAAAGTCTTCAGGCACAGAAGTGAGTGTTATCTGTGGGCTAATTCTTACCCCAGAAAGCAGAGAATAGATCTGCCCCAAAACCAAAGCACCAGTTTCCTCAGTAAGGGAGGAGGAAAGGAGGCCTGGGGGGTGCATGGTGAGAATAATCAAGCACAACAGAGCTTCTTTAAAAGTTAAAGAGATGCACTTTTATTTCAGATTTACAAACAAGAAAATGGTGAGCATCTAGGCCTTTTATCTGAGAATCTCAGGCAACATGAGAGTACGATTCTGACTTCTAGGCAGCAAAGTTATCCTGAGAATAATACCTACTTGGGTAGAATAAATGTAGAATCTGTGAAAACATTTTTTTTTCCTGTCAAATTTTGTCTTGTCCATATTCCTTTCTTGGTCAGAATGTGTGACTGACATATAACAGTGATTTCAGAACTTCTTGTATTTAAATGTAGAAGATGGTGACTTATTCCCAATTAAAAAGGAGAACAGTGGACGCATTTATTATTTAGTGTGCTGTTTTATTCCTTGGCAACTTGAAATTGAATATCAATGCATATCCACAGTGACCATTTTTTGAAATTATACCAGTGTCAGAATTTCAAGGTATTGTGCTTTCAAGCCAGTAGAAGCTTATCTCTAGAGACTTGTATTAATTAATTCTTTAAGTCAGTGGTTCCCAGCCTTGGTTGCATGTTGGAATCAGCTGGGTATATTAAAAAATACCAAAAACTGTGGGTCCCAGCCCAGAGGTTCTGATTAATTGCTCTGGGTTATGGCCTGGGCCTGGGGGAATTTTCAGAACTCTGCACATAATTCCAGTGGGGGCAACCAATTAGATTCTGGTGGGTTATAAACCCCAGACTTAAGGTGGCAAAAACATATTCTCTCACCAGAACTATAGAATTCATGAATTTGATCATGATTATTTTCTGTGATGATAGCCTGTTTTATACTGACTCTTGAAGGTATGGAAAGAGGGGACATCTCATAAGATTATGGATTCAAGTGTGTGTTTGAATATAGAAGCAGAAAATATAAAAGTCATTTATGCTTGGCATTTTGTGGTTTTCTATTAATTTTTATTCACAATTTTTTTTTATAGCAATACAGGCTCACTGTTGAAAAGTTGGAGAGTACAGGAGAGACTAAAGAAATAGGAAGAAGTAGTCTATAATCTCAGTATGTGTTTTAAGTCTGTACTTTCTTAAAGTGATTTAAAAACCAAAGACCAAGTAGTGATTCTCCACTCTAGTTATACATTAGAATCTGCTGAGGTGCTTAAAAGATATTGGTGGTTGGGTTCTACCCAATCCTCGTTAAATCATCTCTGGGAGTGGGATGAGTCCTCCATCTTCATCCTTTCATTCCTTCTATCTGTATCTTTCTGTCTAACTTTGGGTGATTTTGATGCATTGTGAGGGGTGATACTCACTGGGCTAAAATTGTTTGTTTGTATTTTTCCCCCCCAAAAGGTAATTGTATTTATTTCTTTATTTTTGGCTGTGCTGTGTCTTTGTTCCTGGGAGGGCTTTTCTCTTCATTGCAGCGGTGTGGGTTACTCTCTAGTTGCGGTGCCTGGGCTCCCCATTGTGGTGGGCTCTGTTGCTGCAGGGCATGGGGTCTAGGCACACTAGCTTCAGTACTTGTGGCTCCCAGTCTCTAGAGCATAGGCACAATAGTTGTGGTGCGTGGGCTTAGCTGCTTTGAGGCATGTGGGATCTTCCTAGACCAGAGATAGAACCTGTATCTCCTGCATTAGCTGGCAGTTTACTGCTGAGCCAACAAGGAATCCTTGAGATTGTTGATTTACTAAAATATTGATCTAATCAGTAAACTAAGTTAAATTAATTTACTGATTGAGGACAGTATGTAATTTGCTAGTCTGAGCAAAAGTGATGCACGAAACTCTTTTATGCAGAGGAGTGAGAGGGGCAAGTGATATGTTCACCTTCATATAGTTGTTTTTTCCTAACAGATTTATTTCGTATTCCTTCTAATATTGTGCTTTCTTAGTGCCCTTTTAGTGTGACTTGTCTGAACTTTATAGCTGAGATATTTGTTGCATGAAACACATATATTCCCTTTAGTGTTAGTTGACCTCACAAGGTTATTCATAGCCTCCTGATGGTGAACAGAAATACTTAGGGAAGATTCTTAACAACAGGAAGCAGAATGTATAAATGTTTTGCTTTGATTAATCTATAATGAGGACTGCACAGTTCACAACCTGTTAAAGGATAGATGCAGAAATAAATGTGAAGCACAGGAACTGGGAGAACAGTACCATCGTTTGGAGTACAGCAGATTAGTCTTGAGTGTTATTAGAATTGTGTTTATCTACACTGGAAAACTAAGGGGTGCTTAGAGATTGAGAGAGGTGTACACGTTTTGTTGTTGAAGGCAAAGTTTTTAGCTCCTGTAGACATTTGTTCTGCCTCACTTCACATGTGAGGAAGCTAATTCTCCAGGTCCCTGTGTTGCTAGAAGTTCAGAGTTGTGAAGGAGAAGAAATCTTGTCTTCTCAGATCGTTCTTTGCACATTGGAGTCATATAGGGGGACACAAAGAGGATGTTAAGATATTTAGGTTTAGATCTTGTCAGGAGGAATTGGTGGATTCTATATTCCACTATTCTTGGGGTGTTTCTATATCAGGAAAGGTTAGGGCTGATGCTGAATCAAGGTTGTCATTAGGACTGGCAATGCTGGTTGCTTTACTAGCACTGTCTTTTTGAAAAAACCTTTGTTGCAGTATAGTTGATTTATAATGTTGTATTAATTTCTGCAATACAGCAAAGTGGCTCCAGTTACACATATGTATTCTTTTTCATGCTCTTTTCCATTATGGTTAT
The DNA here is from genome assembly GCF_003369695.1 of Bos indicus x Bos taurus. NCBI lineage: Eukaryota > Metazoa > Chordata > Mammalia > Artiodactyla > Bovidae > Bos > Bos indicus x Bos taurus. The sequence goes on from NC_040076.1 coordinate 111,398,487, forward strand.
CACAGGATATTGAATAGAGTTCCGTGTGCTATACAGTAGGACTTTGTTGTTTATCCATCCTATATATATAATAATTTCCATCCAGTATTATCTCTTTTAAGTTTTCCAACAGACAGTTTTAGAGATGAAACTAAGAGAGGTGAACATTGGGCCAAAACCACATGTTAGATTATGGTGTTCAAACCGAGGTTTGTCAGCCTAAAATCCAGTTTTTCTACTATTGTGACACAGTGATGTATTCAGTTCAGTTCAGTCTCTCAGTCTTGTCTGACTCTTTGCAACCCCATGAATTGCAGCACCCTAGGCCTCCCTGTCCATATGATGTATTACACATAGTTTTTTCTTCTAGAGCAGTTGAAGGTTGGGGACAGGTGGGATGGATTTGAATGTTTTAAAAGAACTTGAGACTTTTTAGAAGTCATTTGAGGATTTCACAGAAACACCATGGTGAGCTGCCCTTGGGCTGAGAAGGGGGCTTAGGGAACTGGGGTGGGGGTTGAGAGGAGGCATCTACTGGAGTGGTGCCTCAGAGCTTGTTAGAAATGCTGACTCACAGCCCTCCTGAACCTGCTGAGTTGGAATCTGCAATTTCCCCAGATCTAGGTGGTTTGCGAGCACAGTAAAGAGGGGGCAGCACTGCTCTGAGAGATGTACTGGGCTTGTCCTCATGAGTGAGAGATTAGTCCTTTTTCTTCGAGGAACAGGTTAGAAGAATGGGGTTAGAGGAAGAGAATGACCTCCACCAACCAACACACTGAGAGGATGGAAACTTGTGTGTGTAGTTAAGGATATGAGCAACACCCCAGTCTACAGCATGCATGGCATAGCAGAGCTAGAAAGGATTTGAGAAGCCATCTCATGGGGAATTCTAAGCAGAACCTGTAGCTGGGCTTCAGGACGTTGTAAAATCTCTGAAAACATTATTCCAGATACTCTGTGTTTATATGGATATACATTTGTTCATCGCCTCCTATGAACAAAGTCCTTAGCTTTCATCATATTTCAAAGTGATCTGTTACTCCTTGCCCCTTCTGAACACTGTAAACCTTTGACTAAAACCACTCTCCTTCAGAGATGAGAAAGCATATTCATATTCAACCATCTAGTAGAAGGGTTAATTCAAAAAGCCAGCATTCTGCCAATCCAACTCAACTGGGCTTTATGATCTGACTGAGCGCTATGAAACTCTAAGTGGATTTTCTGTGAGATAAATCTTGCAAACCTCTGTGTTTTCTGATTATGGGAAATGGTTAGATCTTTTTAATAGCATTGGAATATTGTGACATGAAATCAGTTTTACCTGAAAGCATGTTAAAATCTCTTTGTGTTGGCCAGGTGAGTATGAAGTGTTCATTGCAGGGCTGCTGTAGGAGGGCCTGAGCATCGTGCATCGGTTCCTCCATCACTGAGGGCAGGCAGCAGGGCTCTGTGAGACAGGCCTCTCCTCATCTGGGGACATCCAACTGACTTTTTTGCGTCTTCATGGCTAATAAATGGTTAGTGACAGGGAGGCCTGGCGTGCTGCGATTCATGGGGTTGCAAAGAGTCAGATATGACTGAGCGACTGAACTGAACTGAACTGAACTCTCTGTGGGGAACCAGGTGCTGAACTTTACAAATAGTCATATAATCCATGTAGCATTTAGATCAAGTAATGATTTCACTATCTGGTAATTTACTATCTGGTAAAGTGTTGACTCCATGAATCCAAAGGACATTTAGAACATTTTTCATTTCTAGGGATAAAAATTTTAAAACTACCATTTTGTAAAACCACAGATGAATACCTTTAGTTGTGGAAGTTAACTCTTTAAAGTGGTCCCTCTTTAGTACTTCCCTGGTGGCCCAGTGGTTAAGACTTCGCCTTCCACTGCAGGGAGTGCTGCCTTGATTCCTGGTTGGGGAGCTAAGATCCTACTTGCCTCAGGGTCAACGAACCCAAACATAAAACAGAAGCAATATTGTAACAAATCGATAAAGACTTTAAAATAGTACACATCAAAAAATCTAAAAAAAAAAAAAAAAAGTCCCTCTTTGCATCTCCCAAGAAATAGTAAGAGTGTCCAGGTCTTTGTGAATTATGTTAGTGGATGGTTGTTTTTCAAGGACAAATGCTCAGTCTCAATATCTCAACTTGTAGCCTGTGAGTGCAACTGTCTTTCATGGATGTATGTTCCTATGTTAGCTCCTGAGAACCCATCTGGGAAATAATATTCTTATATGTCCCTTACTTTGAGCATTTGGAATCTCATAATTCTATTTTTTGATCCCCTGTCCCTTCCCATTTCTCCTAAATTATATAAATCAGTGTGGATGTTTAATATCTGGCAACCGTAGGTACCATGCTTCTGATACTAGTAATGTAAAAATTTTCTTGGCTAGATAACAAGTCTGCATAAATCATGGTACTAAATTATTTCTAAATTAGATTAATTTATATAAAGTGATAAAATGTTATTGGTTTCCTATTTTATCATCTTTAGTATTCATGAAGGAGCAGTTCTTTCCTCTTTTCTCCAAGGTCTTTAACAAAATTAGCCTTTGTAACCATTTTTGTGCTAGTTGACTGTGAATGAGGAGGACTGATGAAGCAGAAAATTAAAATACTTCTGATGTTGTAATTTTAATACTAATCATTAATCTACACTTCAAACTTATTTTTCTCATTGATAAATTTATTGCTTTTAAAAATGTATTTCTATCTTAATAATGTTTTTTTGTAGCTACTTTGCCCAGTTAGATTTTTGAAATTCTTGCTATTTGTATAACTTGTCAAGGAATGAGAATTTTGGCAACTAAAATCACCTTGATCGTTTGCAGAAGGCTTAATTATATATGCTGTCAGGCATTTCCCTGCCTGTGTGTACAGATTTTTAAGTTATGAAACATAGGATATCTTGGGTGTATTTTCACCTTTAAGAGAGCATGCTTTTGTTGTAAGTTCTTCCGAGAGGTTAAATTAATTCCTATTTTTGAAGTAAAAAGCCCCAGAGTTTTCGTATAGAATTTTCAGGGTTGGAAAAGACCTCAAGAAATTATTTAGTGTAGTCAGTTGTAAGATTGTTCCCAGAATGAAAGCTCTAGAGAGCAGGGAACATGACTTGAGGGCCTGGCATATGGGAGACATCCAGTAATTGCTTGGTGAATGAGTTAGTAACCTCCCACATCTTATCAGTGAGGACCCTGAGGCCTGGGAAGGTTAAATGGTGGGCCCAAGGTGGGTCTAAGTGAACTCTTAGTAAGCCAGTAAGCAGTGAGAACCAAGGCCTGTGCAGTGTAGTGCAGTGTGTGGTATACACCACGTCACACCTTGTGCCTGTGGTCTCATTCTAAGTAGAGGCAGTTCGCTGATTTCCAAGCGCCGCTGTAAACTATCAGTCATTTGTCCTTGCTCCAAGCCCTCACTCCCCCATGGGATATTGCCCTTTTCTCCTTCCTGCCTGAAATATTTATTGACCTGGGTTCTGTGCTAGAGATTCAGCAGTTAACAAAGAAGAAATGTGCTGCCATCTAAACAGAGCTTCAGCCTCGCCTCTCTGCTGTTACTCTCGTTCCCCCAAAGCTCACATGGGACCTTTACTTTTCCTTTGGAAATAATTTATTCTCATAGAAAAGTTGTGGAGAAGGCAATGGCACCCCACTCCAGTACTCTTGCTTGGGAAATCCCATGGACAGAGGAGCCTGGTAGGCTGAGGTCCATGGGGTCGCTACGAGTCGGACACGACTGAACGACTTCACTTTCACTTTTCACTTTCATGCATTGGAGAAGGAAATGGCAACCCACTCCAGTGTTCTTGCCTGGAGAATCCTAGGGACGGCTGAAGCAACTTAGCAGCAGCAGCAGCAGCAGCATAGAAAAGTTGCAAGAATAAAAGTGCAACAAAGAACCTCCATATATCCTTTGCTGCTCCTGCTAAGTCGCTTCAGTCGTGTCTGACTCTGTGCGACCCCATGGACGGAAGCCCACGAGGCTCCCCCGTCCCTGGGATTCTCCAGGCAAGAACACTAGAGTGGGTTGTCATTTCCTTCTCCAGTGCAGTGAAAAGTGAAAGTGAAGACGCTCAGTCGTGTCCGACTCTTGCCGACTCATGGACTGCAGCCTACCAGGCTCCTCCGTCCATGGGATTTTCCAGGCAAGAGTACTGGAGTGGGGTGCCATTGCCTTCTAGAGTTACACTATTACAATCATTGATCTTATATCGAACTATACATTTGATCAACTGCTTCAAGTCTAGTCATCATTTCCGTTGAAGTCTCAGTCATATACTTGGTAATACAAGAAATAATAATCTTGTGAAACAAGTAAAATACCAATGGTATATTTAATAACATTAGTGGAATTAAAAGTAAATATTTTAGCCATGAGCCTCCCACACCAGTTTTTTTTTTTTTAAAGATTGTCAAGACTAGGGAATGGGTCACTTCGAACAGAAATCTGATTTTTCATGTGGTTCAAATGTGTTACATTAAAGCATTTATCAGGTACAAAAATACAGCATTCAGTTTGAATTATAGCACAGATATCTCCCTGAGATGCTGTAAGGTGTCAAGGGTCTTGTTACCCAGATTTGTTTACTGTTAAATTTTACCCTGTTTGCTTCATCATTGTATGCTTGCATACCCCCTCTCTCTCACCACACACACACACACACACACACACACACACACACACACACACACACACACAGAGTTACTTTTTCTGAATAACTGAGAATAAGTAGCGTATATAGTTCTTTGTCCCTAAATGCCTCAGTGTGGATTTCCTAAGAATAGGAATATTATTCTCTTATATAAGCAGGGTATAATTATCAACCTAAGTAAATTTAACATTGATAAGGCCATTTAACTTCTTTCTAAGGTTCTTTATTTTTGAAGAATTTTTTTTTCAACTGTTATCTACAGGGAAACAGATGTGGGAGACGGAGAATAACAAACATGTAGAAAATGTTATAGCATCGTAAAACCTTCCAGGCTCTTAGGGTGAGGGCCAGCTTCACATGCACGTGATCTGTGCCTTAGAAGGGCCCTGTGCTTAGTTTAAAGCTCTGCTATGGCTGTCCCGAAATCCTTTATTTTGGGGAAAAAGCGCCATATATTCATTTCATACTGAACTTGTAGATTATGTAGCTGGTTGTGCTGAGAGTCCTTCTGTACTGGTCTAGGATCTTTTGCATTTGTTCTTGTAGGTCCTGTTGGAGATGAGGAAACTGAGGCTTAGAGGGGCTCAAAATAACTTGGCTCAGATTGCTGAACCACCTGGTGGAACCCAGATTTGACCTCAGGTCTTTTTTTTTTAGTATTTGGTTTTATTTATTTGGCTGTGTCAGATCTTAGTTGTGGCATAGAAACTCTTAGCTGTGGCATGTGGGATCTAGTTCCTTGACTAGGGATTGAACCCTGCACTGGGAGTGCAGTCTTTAGCTGCTGGACCACCAGGGAAGTTCCAACCTCAGGTCTTTTTGATCCCATATCCAGTGGTTGTCACACCGCTTCCAACTACTCCATGCCTGCAACTCTCCCTGTATGGTGATATTTCTAGATTTGGACTTGACCTGTCCTTTCTGTTTTTCTCCTTAGGTTTCTGCTTTCTTTTTGGTACCACTGGCTTGCTCTTTCATGCTAAGTTCCTGGGGTAAAGTGTTAACTAGAAGGCCATTTGGGAAACTTAAATAAGTTGTTAATTTTTGTCTCAAAGGAACTGCCTATGAGTAGTTTCTATATTAATCTTTTACCATATTTGTAGGGAAAAGGCTGCCTGTGGTCACTTCCTCATTCACCCTTACTGTGTATCACAATTCCGGCAACTGGTTTCCTTCATGCTTCCAGCTTTTGGACTCCCTCTTGGTGGCTCAGATGGTAAAGAATCTGCCTGCAATACAGGAGACTGGGTTCTATCTCTGGTTTGGGAAGATCCCCTGAAGAGGGGAATGGCAACCCACTACAGTATTTCTGCCTGGAGAATTCCATGGACAGAGGAGCCTGGCGGGCTACAGTTCATGGGGTGGCAAAGAGCTGGACATGACTGAGCGACTAAGCATATACACTGTCATCCTTTATGGTCCAGGTCCTGCTTTATTCCCAGTCTGTCTGGGAGTTGGAGAGCTGTTTGGAACCTGAGTTCCTATGGTGGGTCTTCCTGCTCAGACCTTCTTGGTGTCGTTAGGCCTGATCCATTCTAGGCCCAGGGATATATCAGTGAACAAGGCAGACACCATTCCTGCTCTCAAGGAGCCTACGTTATGTTCCTATCCATTCTGTGTCCCATCTACCTGTCAGGATGGTTATTAGCCAGAAAAATAACATTAGTATCATTGTTGAGGAAAATAAGATAAGGAAAAAGGCTAAGGAAGTGAAGTTATATGACTTGGGGAAGGGAGACAGCAAAATACGTGTGAAAAATGTGCTGCTGAAGTTGAGACAACAGTCACTTTATATCTCATCAAGAAGGAGACAAAGGAGTCGCGTTTTCACTTCTGTGGCGTCATCTAGGTTAGGAATTTAGACTGTTGGGATAGTACTGTGTGTTGTAACTTGATAGTTGTTACCAGAGGAACCAGTGCCATCTCTTACTTTGGTTTTCTTCCAGAAAGATGGGTGATGTCTCTCTGCTGACAGGTGATATCACATTATGTTATGAAAATGCCCTCCCCAGCCATTACAGGGTTAGATTTTCAGGGGAGTGCATCTCTTTTCCTGTCCTTCAAGGGGTTTACTGCCCATCTGGCTCTTCCAGAGACTAGCTTCCTGTTCTGTGGAGAGTCTGATCAGTTGCACAAAGGCTGATGGCCCTGAGGCCAGCATGCTGTGCTGGAGGAGCCTTGGCTCTGGCCCCTCCTGAGCCAGGCCTTGGCTTGGGTTGGCCTGTGAGAGACTTTCCAGACATGTGGCTGCTGTCTCTCATGCCTGAGCTTTTGTGGCTACTGACTCTGTATTCTGGGCACCTGAGTTGCTCTCAACTCTTTGTGCTAAGAAGAACTTTGTATAGAAGGAGGTGGTTTCTTTTCTTTTTTTGCTGATCACATTCTTCCTTGTGACAGTGGTCAGTATGTTTTTTTTAAGGGTTTGATCTTTTTTAAAAACATTTTTATTGGAGTATAGTTGCTTTACAATATTGTGTTCATGTCTACTCTACAGCAAAGTGTATCAGTTATACCTATACATATTTGTTGTTGTTGTTTAGTAGCTAAGTTGTATCTGACTCTTTTTTTAACCCCATGGACCATAGCCCACCAGGCTCCTCTGTCCATGGGATTCTCCAGGGAAGAATACAGGAGTGGGCTGCCATTTTCTTCTCCAGGGGATCTTTCTGACCCAGGAATCGATCCCACGTCTTCTGCATTGGCAGGTGGATTCTTTACCACTGAGCCACCAGGGAGGGCCACATATACATATATTCTCTCTTTTTTGGATTTTCTTCCCATTTAGGTCACCACAGCGCATTGAGTACAGTTTCCCTGTGGTGTATATAGTAGGTTCTCATTAGTTATCTATTCTATACATGGTCGTGTATATATGTCAATCCCAATCTTCCAATTCATTCCACCTCCCCTTCCCCCCTTGGTAACTATAAGTTCTCTACATCTGTGATTCTATTTCTACTTTATAGATAAATTCATCTCTCCCATTTTTCTAGATTCCACATATAAGCGATATTATACGGTATTTGTTTTTCTGTTTCTGACTTACTTCACTCTGTATGACAGTTTCTAGGTCCATCCACATCTCTACAAATGACCCAGTGTTGTTGAAGGAGGTTGTTTCTTAATCTAAAATCTCCTTTCCCCCCTTTCCCTGCTCCTCTCTCCTCAGAGTTGTCTTTATGTCTGCCTTCCTCATGGGACCAGTCTGTACATGTAGAGTTCAGAGGTTCAGTATCACCACATAAGGCAGTTGCATGATGATGACCACGCGTGCCTCCCATTTGAACACACATATTGTAATCCTTCTTAAATTGGCTGTAAGCCAAGCCAGGCCTGGAAGATAATATTACCTTTTATTAGACCCAAAGATGTCAGATTGAAGCATGGCAATATTTCCTTTTTTAAAACATCAGATATGCATGAGCATGGTCATCATATAAGAAAACAGTCCTCGGTTAGTTGGAGAGCATAAGCACCTAGCGTTTCTTCTTCTAGACTTTTAGACTGCAGGTGTCCAGCTCTTCCCCCCCACAAGGAAGAAGGTAAAGGTGCTTCTCTGTTCAAGGTACAAATTCTTTGTGAATGCTATTGGGGAGGTTGAATATGTCACTATTTCAGTCTTGAGAGTTTAATTAACGCGTCAGCCCGCAGGGTAGATATTTGTTTTAATATATGTCACTGTCAACAACCATTAGCAATTCCTATGTGCCTACCTATCTCTGGTTAATTCCCCTCTGTTAATGTTATAATTAGCACTGATCAGAACTGATGGTTGATATCTAAACAGTTGATGCTGATTTATAAAGTCTGGGTACCTTTATTTATGTCTTGATATGAGTTCATGAAACCCAAATGTCAATTGAATTTTCACACTTCCTGAGTCTCTACCCACAGCAGTTCAAGTGCTGTACACACAATCACTGGCTGCTTTCCTACAGGGCCTGGGAATAAATCCTGCCCATGAGGTCTCAGTTGTTTTCATGGATAGCTCAAGCTCAAATTGAGCTTTGAGCCTACCAGGGATTTTATCCTGAATTATATTGACACCGTCATCAAACTGACAGTGATGTACTTATACATTTTTATACTAACCTATAAAATTTAAAGTGACATGACCCATAAAGAATCAAGTCTCTCTCAAAAAAAATGAGAATTTTCTTTTAAAGCCGAGTCATTAAGAGGAGATCAGTAAATCATCAAGGAAGCATCATTTCAAAGAACTGTTGGCTAAAGGGTGGCTTCTTTCTGTCCTGTGAAACAAAGCAAAATTAAATATGGGTAATACTCTGTTTGTTTTAGAATTCAGATGTTTAAAAATGTGTAACAATTGCTTCCAACTGAGGTATGTCAGGATTTTGCTGTAGGGCAAGTCCAAATCGGTTTATTTGAAAAGCATGTGTGATCTATAGGACATGTTCTATGTCATTCTCTCCAATGATGAATAAACAGCTATGTTAATTAAGACTAATGTCTAAAACCCTTGTTTCTGCCATTTTCAGTATTAGTTTAATAGGCACTGAATGGAAACCTCCAGGTCTTTCTCTACTCTTCGCTGAAATTTTTGTTGTACACTGTGTTTGCAGTTTAAGTTTTTGGTTGCACTGTGTTGTCTAGCAGCTAAGGATTGTTGGCAATCATCTGTTAAGCGCATACCCAGGGTGTGCAGGAAGAGCTACTGCTGCTGCTAAGTCACTTCAATCATGTCCAACTCTGTGCGACCCCATAGATGGCAGCCCACCAGGGTCTGCCGTCCCTGGGATTCTCCAGGCAAAAACACTGGAGTGGGTTGCCATTTCCTTCTCCAATGCAGGAAAGTGAAAAGTGAAAGTGAAGTCACTCAGTTGTGTCCCACTTGAAGCGACTCCATGGACTGCAGCCTACCAGGCTCCTCCGTCCATGGGGTTTTCCAGGCAAGAGTACTGGAGTGGGTTGCCATTGCCTTCTCCGTGCAGGAAGAGCACGACGTTATTATTGAGGCTATAGGTACTTTGTATACACCTTCGTCTCTGGAGTGCCTTAACTCCTGCCTTGAAAAATGAACTCATGGTAGCATTTCATTTTGTTTGGTGGGACTGGAGGCAAAAATTCTAGCAATTTTTCATCATAGTCCTGACAGCGTTTTCTAAGCCTTTACATAAAGGCGAGTCCCTCAAATAGGCCTCAAATAGGTGATGAATAGGCCACAGGCATGTACTGTGCTGGTTTGTTTGAATTGATGTATGATCTCTACTCTTTTAATCCATTTAACTCCAAATTTGCAGCGACTGCATAAGCTTTAATCTAGTGAGTTGAGTCCATTGTAAATATAAACTGAGAGCAGGTTTTCAGTGCCACCCCCTAGATTAATAGACATTCAGAGGCTAAAGTCTCTACCCTTCAGTTGGCTAACTTCTTTTTTTTTTTAAAGTCTCTGTGATTCACGTAGGCCAATTAATGGGATGGTACTGCTTCTACTTCAAAGCCAGACACTGCTCAGGACATCTAGTTGAGTACAGAAGGCCCTGAGTAGTCAGGGGATTTTGATGGAGTACTGGTACCCAGTGTCCCCAGGATGACTGGGAGCAATAGTCTGGGGCCAAGCCAGGGGGCTTAGACAGGATAATGTTGGAGTGGGAGGTATCCTCTGGTTTGTGGAAGCAAATGTGTTTGTTCATCCTGGGAACACCTCCATAAGACATCTGCTTGGGAGTTTCCTCACGTCTAGCTCTTTTGATTTGTATGTAAGTGTAGAATTCTTGTTTTGAGGTTTCATGTCTTTGTGTGTTTACATATGTGACTTTGCCATATAACTTATATTGAGGATTTTAGGTTTCCTGTGTAGTTGAGTCTACAGTGAAATTTCCTTAAAGGAATTAGGCTCCAGTAGCTCTATTTGCTGTTCCATGAGGCTTCCAGATGAAAAAACAGACAGCAGGATGTAAATGACATGCTCAAGATCTCCATGCTACCTTATCTGGAGAAGAATACTGGCTCTAGAGACAGACTGTGGGCATTCAGAGCCTATGTCTATCACTCATCTGCGGTGCCAGCTCAGGAAAGTTACTTCTCTCTGCCTCCGTCTCCACGTCTGAAGCTAGAGAAAGGATAATACCAAATTCACTCCTAGGGACATTGTAAGGCTCAGATAAGACACTGCTAGGAGCAGTGTCTGAAAGGTAGTAAGTGCTTCAGAAATGTTAGTAATCCTCAAAGTTCTCCATTGTTTAACACACCAGTGGGAAAGGATCATCTCCCCCCAAATGAGTGCTACTGAATTGGCTGCACTTTAAAAAATGTGATTTTTTTTTCAAATAAAAGAAATGCTAGCTCTAAAAAAATTATAGTTAAACTTTAGAAGAAAATAACACCTAGAAATCTTTTTTCCAATTATTTTATTTATTTTAATTGGAGGCTAATTACTTTACAATATTGTAGTGGTTGTTGCTGTACATTGACATGAATCAGCCATAGGTATACTTGTGTCCCTAATCCTGAACCCCCCTCCCACTTCCCTTCCCATCTCATCCCTCAGAGTCATCCCAGTGCACCAGCCCTGAGCGCCCTGTCTCATGCATCAAATAACACCTGGAAATCTTACTGTTAGTCTTTTCCACATATTTTTTCTAGTCTTTTATTCTGTATTTCTATACACATATATCTTACATAATTAAACTCAGATGTCTGGGTCCTTTTACCACATAGATTGTCAAGCATTCTCTAGGTAATAGCAGTGTTTTAAAAGTATTGTTAATGGCTAGATAGTATTCCAAAGCATGAATATATATTTAATCATTCCCTTGTTGATAGGCAGAGCTTCCCTGGTGGCTCAGATGGTAAAGTGTCTGCCTGCAATGCAGGAGACCTGGGTTTGATCTTTGGCTTAAGAAGATCCTCTGGAGAAGGAAATGGCAACCCACTTCCTTGCTTGGAAAATTCCATGGATGGAGGAGCCTGGTAGGCTACATTCCATGGGGTCGCAAAGAGTCAGACACTACTGAGCAATTTCACTTTCTTTCTCTTTCTTCTTTTGTTGATAGGGATTTAGATTTACTTATTCGCTGCTATAACTAATACTAAGGAAATATCCTTGTACATAGGTTTTTATATTTCTAGTGATTGCTTTAAGATTGCTTTATAGCTGTAACGATTATTTATTGGCTGTGCTGGATCTTTGTTGCTGTGTGGGCTATCCTCTAGTTGTGGAGAGCAGGGGCTGTTCTCCAGTTGAGGTGTGCAGCCTTCTCATCGGGATGGCTTCTTTCGTTGTGGAGCACGGGCTTTAGGGCCCTTGGGCTTCAGTAGTGGTGGTGCACAAGCTCAGTAGTTGTGGTGCACGGGCCTAGTTGCTCCGTGGCCTGTGGGATCTTCCCAGACCAGGGATCGAAACTGTGCCTCCGGCATTGTTGTTGTTCAGTCACTAAATCGTGTCTGACTCTTTGTGACCCCATGAACTGCAGCACGCCAGGCTTTGCTGTCCTTCACTATCTCCTGGAGTTTGCTCAAACTCATGTCATTGAGTCAGTGATGCCATCCAACCCTCTCATCCTCTGTCTGGCAAAGGTAGATTCTTTACCAATGAGCCACCAGGGAAGCTCTATAATGATTATTGGCTAAATAAGTACAAACATTTTTAGGAATCTCGCTGCATCTTGCCTGGTGACTAACTTCATCCGCAGTGTGTGACAGTTCTGTGAAACCCCCTTTTCACCAGGTTACCTAGATGCTTTGAGGGAAGGGCTGGAGGACAGGGTCTGTGGAAGGTCCAGGCTGGTCACACCTGGGGCTCTTACACTGTGAAGCCACTTCTGCTCTCCACTTACTTCAGTGCTACTTTGCATCTTGAAGAAAATTGAATAGGCTTTAAAAATTGAGTGGTAATTTGGGATTATTTTGGGCTTCTCTGGTGGCTCAGATAGTAAAGAATCTGCCTGCAATGCAGGAGACCCAGGTATGATCCCTGGGTTGGAAAGATCCCCTGGTGGAGGGCATGGCAACCCACTCCACTATTCTTGCCTGGAGAATCCTATGGACAGAGGAGCCTAGCAGGCTCCAGTCCATGGGGTCGCAAAGAGTCAGACATGACCGAACGAATGACTGACACTTTTCCTTTTGGGTTTTATAGGCTATTTTCTTTTTAAGCGTCTCTGTGTTCTTATGCCAGAGGCCCATACAACTCTGGCATTGTGTGGGAATATTCTCTAACTGGGAAAAGCAAGGAATTCTGGTGGTAGGTCTGAAATCTTACAGGTGGTTGCCATGACCTGAAGCATGGAGCTGGTGGGAAGGGCCTGGGTCTAGAGTTGGTTTGGGTTTGAATTTTTGTTCTAACACATCTTGTCCAACCTGTATATGTTTCCAGGGTCTTGCTCTATCTCCCTGCAGAAGTTTCATGCAGATTTAGAGAAGGGCATGTTTGTGTCATGGTCTTTGGTGAACAGTAGTTTTTATAATCATTGACTCATGAAGTGACGTGGCTCCCATGTTGGTGCTGGAACTTTTCTAGTTGGACTTGGGAGTCACAGGGCAAATACTTGCCATGCTTTTGCCCAGAGTTGGTCTAGATTCAGAGTTATATGAACTTGTGAGACTGTGGTGTGGGGACAGTATACCGTCTGCATGTGACTTGATTAAATGACATTAGACTAAACCAGTGATTGGAGTGGCCACTTAACTTGTAACTGTTGAATATGTATTTGTTGAGGTATGGGGACTTGGCCCTTGGCCTGTACTAGCTCATCTAGTTCATAGAAATGCCCTATGAGCTGGGTACTATAGTCATCAGAAGAGAATGTTTAGGCTCAGAGGCTTAGAGAGGCCCTCTCAGTGGGATGATCAGACTCTAACAGATAAAATACAGGAAATATTTCATGGGACATATACTAAAAAGTTATTTGTTGTTTATCTGAAATTCAGATTTAACTGGTCATGCCCATAACTTCCCCAGGGTCACACAGTGAGTAGAGGAGAAAGCTGGGACTTGGACTTCCCTCCACCTGAATTTGAAACCCGGGCATTAACCTGTTTCTCTGTGATGTTTCTTTAAGAAATCAAAACTCAGATGTGAAGGATGAGGAAAATGCCATCAGATGGGGCTTCAGATCTGTCACTCCTTATAAATTCAGAAGCTGAACACAGAGACACTTTTCTTTTTGACCAGATTTGTTAGAGATAATTCTATATTTGGTTGAATAATTTTATACACTATTTATGCTATGTATAAAATAGAAAACTAGTGAGAACCTGGCTTCGTAGGTGGCACAGTAGTAAAGAACCCGTGTGCCAATGCAGGAGGTGCAAGAGACTTGGGTTTGATCCCTGGGTGGGGAAGATCTGGAACAGGAAATGGCAACTCTCTCCAGTATTCTTGCCTGAAAAATTCCACAGAAGAGCCTGATAGGCTGTAGTCCATGGGTTGCATAGAGTCAGGCATGACTGAGCACAACCCACACACAAGGAGAACCTACTGTGTGCCATAGGGAACGTTACTTAGTGCTCTATGGTGACCTACTGCTAAGTCACTTCAGCCGTGTCCGACTCTGTGCGACCCCATAGACGGCAGCCCACCAGGCTCCCCCGTCCCTGGGATTCTCCAGGCAAGAACACTGGAGTGGGTTGCCATTTCCTTCTCCAATGCATGAAAGTGAAAAGTGAACGTGAAGTCGCTCAGTCATGTCTGACTCTTCGCGACCCCATGGACTGCAGCCCACCAGGCTCCTCCGTCCATGGGATTTTTCAGGCAAGAGTGTTGGAGTGGGGTGCCATTGCTTTCTCTGGTGGTGACCTAAATGGGAAGGAAATCCGAAAAAGAGCAAATATATGTATATGTGTAGCTGATTCACTTTGCTGTACAGCAGAAACTAATACAACTTTGTAAAGCAACTATACTCTAATAAGAATTAAATAAAAAGGAGAAAGCTAATGAGAATTTATAACATACTTACTATATGCCAAGTATTGTGCTAGAACTAATCTGAAATATCCCTGATCTTTTCAAATGAGGGTTTTAGTTAAGAAGTTAGAGATTCTAAATCTGTCTGATTGTTGAGGTTGTCCGTCAGAGGAAGCACCACTCCCCACCCCTAAGGTGTGTTATCCTAGACTTGACATCATCTGTGACCTTCTGGTAGGAGAATACTGGAGGACTAATCAGGGGTGATGTATTATTCACCCACTGCCCCTGCTGACCTTAGAACAGGTGTTTATTTTATGATTTTTTGAATGGGCAAATAACAGAAGGTTATTTGCTGCTGCTGAAATATTTGGTATTTAATAAGGAGTAGATATTTCTGGGCTCTCAAATCCATAAATGTTCCTTGGTGATCAAATGTTTACTCATGGGCCATGACTGCTTTTTAAAAGTCCATCTACCTGCCTTGTAAAACCTCTGAGCATTGGTGTCTGTCTTGGCTCTTGAGGACACCCCAGAGCCATTCAGGATAAACCCAGGGCCCTGCCCTTTGCTGTGGTGTTAGGCTCCATATTTAACATATACCCAAACTTCTCTAGGGAAAAGCCTACAGAGCTTTGAGTGTTAGAGGGGCGGAGAACTTGTGGGGAGAAAAAGATTCCTTGTGGATGAGGAGGGTGAGGAACAGTTGGCTCCCTCCCCTCTCCTGACCCACCCTTCTCTTGGCATCACAAGAATGCCATGGGAGATTTTGTAAGGAAAAAAAGAAGAAAGGCTCAGAGGTTAAAGCATCTGCCTCCAATGAGGTAGACCCGGGTTCAATCCCTGGGTCGGGAAGATCCCCTGGAGAAGGAAATGGTAACCCACTCCAGTATTCTTGCCTGGAGAATCCCATGGATGGAGAAGCCTGGTAGGCTACAGTCCACGGGATCGCAAAGAGTCAGACACAACTGAGAGACTTCACCTTCACCTTCACCTGTCCAAGCCTGCCTTGGGACCACTTTGGTATCCATTTCTTTCCTGGATTGAGTAGGAAATTGACCTGAAGATGCCTTTTGCTTTTTGGATAGCTTTGGTTCTAGGGGGCTAAAGGAATTAGAAATCTATCACATGGTGCCAGTTTTGTATTGATGGAACCATCTCTGTCTTTTTGTATAAGATTATCTAGGAGTATTGTGCATGCGTGTGTGCTAGTCGCTTTAGTCATGTCCGACTCTTAACAACCCTGCAGCCTGACTGTAGCCCGCCAGGCTCTTCTGCCCATGGGATTCTCCAGGCAAGAATGCTGGAGTGGGTTGCCAGGGAATCTTCAGGGAATCTTCCCGATCCTGGGATTGAACCCGGGTCTCCTGCATTGGCAGGTGGGTTCTTTACTACTGGCACCACCTGGGAAGCCCATCTAGGAGAATTAGTCATTTGAATTATTTGACAGAAGTATTTCTGAGATATCTCAAATTTTGGGGTGGCATTGTGTGTTCCAAGTGCTGGTTAGTTAATATTAAACAATGAAATCCAGTGGTTTACTGGATTAATGTGAAGGATTTCAAAGACTAGTAACAGTAGCATGACAATGATAATATAAAACAGTTGTGAGTCTAAGCATTTTTATGTATGAACATTTTGTAATTAATATTCTATTAATATGTTTATTGAACAAATAAGGAAACCAAGGAGCAGAGAATTTAAGTAACTTGCCCAAGGTCACACAGCTAATTGGTGGCAGAGTCAGGATTTGAACCTAGGTAAACCTATACTCTTAAACTCTTAACTGCTGTTGTGTATAGTTGTGTGTATATATATATGTCAGATAAAATCTTGCTGGAAGGATATTTGAATCCAGTGTGCCCCCATACACCTTTGAAATTCAAATTTCTCAAGAGTAAGAGTAAATAGTGTGGGCTTGCCTGGTGGCTCAGATGTAAAGAATCTGCCTGCAATGTGAGGGACCTGGGTTTGATCCCTGGGTTGGGAAGATCCCCTGGAGTGGAGATCCTTCCCACCAGTATTCTTGCCTGGAGAATTCCACAGACAGAGGAGCCTGGTGGGTCAGAAAGAGTCGGACACGACTGAGTGACAGACACTTTTCACTTTTAGTGGGGTTTGCAAATTGGCTGAAAGATATGCCAGTTGGGAAACAGGTGACCAGGTACTGGGGTAGAGAGTGGCATCTTAGAGGAGGGGGTTAACCAGGGTTTTGGGGGAGAAAGTGGCATCTTAGAGGAGGGGGATGACCAGGGCCTGGGGGAGAGAGTAGCATCTTAGAGGAGGGAGGGGTAGGTTAGCAGTCTGGGCTGGGTGGTCCTGATGGGAATGGAGTTAGGGACTGACACTGACATGGGAGATGCTGGGAATCTCAGGGACCACATCTGAAGCTGGGGACAAGACAATGGTAAGAGGGGTTGATATTCGATAGAGAATTCTGGGAGTAAGGGGGTTAATCCTCCGGATGGAGAGACCTAGTCGCAAGTTTAAACACAGGACTGCAGTAACCTGTTTTTGAAACATCTACCTGTCAGTCTACCTATGTCTGTGAAGAAGTTGATTAAAACATGCAAATGATGCTTCTGTATACTTGAGGGAAAATTGTCCTCTGATACCATGCTGTTTCATTCACTAAAAACTGGCTTTTTCAGACCCATTCATGCTACTTACCTTACCCACCGGGATATGCTTTTTACCTGAGAAGTACCCTCAGTGCTCCAGTATTTTGTAACTGTAGCCTCATTCAAAGTTGGAAGCATTCCAGTCTATTCTGTGAAATCAGGACAAAAATCAAGAAAAAGCTTCAACACCGTCAGTACGTATGTGCTTAACCTGAGCAGCGCAAACAGTGTGCGGTGTAGAGGACCACACGTAGCTTATTGCCAGTGGATTGTGTTTTTTTTTTTTTTTGCCTCGAATGGAGTGATGTTTGCCTCTGAGTGTGCGTGTCTGTATGTGTGCTTCTGTGTGTCTCTGTGTGTTCGCATTCATTTTCTGCATTCAGCCTGCGTCACGACCATGGTAATCAGTGTTTCTCAATGGCCTCTGTAGGTGAGGAGGGTTTCTTTGATGCTTAAAGACCTACACTTCCTGGACATTAAATGTGCATAATGCCTTGAGGGCTTTAAGCACTGCACTAAGCATGCATATCTCATACCCAAAGTAGCCACAGCGCCCCGCATTCCCACAATAGCGGCAGCCCTGAGCAGATGCTTGCAGTGTTCTTATCTGGCTGTGCCTTTCACTTTGAGACAAAGTTCTCTACTCACATCTCATGGATTTATTTTTCCACCTTGTAAAGCCTGAATTGTGAAGATCCCCTCATACCATTAAGGGCTGCATGAGTCAAGTTCTTGGGACTGCTAAGGATTTCTTTGCCTTTTTTTTTTTTGCCTCTTTCCTTTTTGGAGATGTGTATCAGGAAAAGGCTTTGCCTTTAGAGAGAAATTTTACTGCTCTTGCCAATAATGTGTAACAATATTAAATTTAATGGCAGACCTTGAAGTGTATAAAAACTTAAGTCCAGAAAAAGGTAAGTCGTACTACCCATTTTAAGGTAAGCGTAATAGTCCTAGTAAAAGATGCTGTACATGTCTTATTTTATTTCATGCTTAAAGATTCATTTGAACTCTTGACAACATATTTGAGATATTATATTTCAATGTGGGATGAAAAGGTAACAGTATTTTTGAGAAGTCTTTTGTTGACAGTGTGTACTTTTATAATGGTAGAATTTGCATGCTGACAAATTGGAAGTGTATCATTATAATAAAGTGGTCAGTGACAAAACTGTTTGTATTCTTTGGTTATAAGTCAAGGAAACAGAAATACTTAAAAATCTAATTTGTCTGATACTTATAAACAATTGGTTTTAATTTAAATATTGTGTAGGCTTCTTCAGTTTGAATAATGATGTATAAAGCTCTGTTTTAACTTCCTACAATAATCTGGACAAAATCATTCCCAATTTGTATCAGTTAAAGAAAGTCATGAATAGTGAAAATAATTAGGTTTCAGAATGAAATGGCATAAGTATTCAGCATGGATAAAATGGAGGCAGAATCCATGTCTCATGTTTTCAGAGCCTATTTGTCAGCTCCCCGGCTGAAAGAAACATCTTAAAGTACGAGTTAGGAGATCAGGAATTTGAAATACATGGAGATTGTTTTTGAATTATAAGAAATGTCCCTACCTGATCAGACAGAATAAATGACATGTCAGGAAATATCTTCTAAACTTATCTTGAAACTGAAATTTATCTGTCATTTGAGATTATTCATGTGCAGCTACTCAAATGTAACTTTATTATGTGAATGCTCCATCTGAGAGCCTGTCTCGAGGTTGTTGCTAGTTGATGGTATCAACTTTAATGTGCCATGTTCACAGAGAGGCTTGCTTCTTATTTAGAATATGAATTAAACTGTGGCTGAGGTTTTTCTGAGTGGAACTGACTTTTCTAAGACTTAAGAAAGAGCTTTTACACAGAAATAGGGAAAGATTTGGTTTACTCAGTATGCAGTTTATTAGAAGGGTTTTTCATTGAGAGTTTTATCTTTTAATATGTTTGGAAACTTTCATATGCAGAATGTGGGAGTCAGTTGAATGGCATGACATACTATCAGGATTGTCTTTATACATCTTGAAAGTAAGGATGAAAATGACTTCTATTACTTTTATCACATGAAGTAATCTTTAAGATGAACGTTAAAGTTAAGCATTAATTCTTAAACATAATGGAAATGTGAATGAATTTTTCTAGTCAGATAAGCTTTTAAGATTGACACATATAAGGTGTCTGTTTGGAGGTAGATGTAGTCACATACTGATGGTCTTGCTAGATGTTTGTCTTAATGAGCATATACTTCATATTTTACTTAATAGACTTTCAATTATTCATTTTAATGATTTATTTTACTGAGTGAAAAAATTTCTTTATTAACTGTCCATCTTGGTATTAAAATAATCTTAGTGGGTAGCAAGACTTTTTCAGAATAAATCTTTTGAATTTCATATCACTATTAAGTGGAACCTTTTAAATTATATAGATCAACTCCATTTCCAAGTGTGTGGAAATTAATAGACTCTGAATTCTCATGAAATCTGAGTTGCATTATTAAACAGTAATGTTCATTTTTCACTCTCATGCATTGGAGAAGGAAATGGCAACCCACTCCAGTGTTCTTGCCTGGAGAATCACAGGGACGGGGTAGTCTGGTGGGCTGCCGTCTATGGGGTCGGACAGAGTCGGACACGACTGAAGCGACTTAGCAGCAGCAGTGGAAGTAATTTCAATTTATGGGGAGACAAAATTGAAAAATATTCATTCAGAGCCAGGAAGACTAAAGAGCAGAAACCTGAGTTTTGACGGTATACCCTTAGTCTTAAAATGTCTATTAAGTGTAAAATTCATGTCTGCGCCTACATTGTGCTTATCCTCGGAGAATTATTATTATTGTTGTCCTTTGCCTCATAATGTAATACCAGGTTCTATAAACCTCCAAACTAGAAGGCATCTTACTGATTCTTAAAACAATGCTGAATATGTAAGGGACTTGATTTGCAGCATAAAAACAGAAGTCAGAGCAAGCTTTGGGCATGTAAGGCAAGTGTTTTATAATATTATGTCTAGGAATTCCAATATCCTCTTTGGTAATAAGAGAGAATAGTGCTTTCTTGCTTACTTCACAAAATTGTTATAAGAAGTATGGGTATAATGTCTCTGAAAGCATTTGAAAGATGGAAAATGATGACAGGTATGGAAAATGAGATAGTCATGGACATAAGGACAATGCATATTTTGTCTACTTTAGTTGAAAAGCATTTGTATTTGTTCTGGAGTGCAAATCGAAAGCACTATGACCTAGAACCTTGGTACCATCTGCTACTAATTTTCCCCTTGGCTTAGTGTAACCTACATGCCCGCAGTGTTCATGCATTGTATGAATGCCTTATGGAATGGCTGAAGTCAAAGTAGCAGTGAGTCCTAGATTCCTAGAGCAGGAATAAATTATAGCAATCTTACTCTTTTAAAGAGAAAAAAATAGATTGTGCAATTTTTTCTAAGACATGGAGCAGATCTGTGTCTAGAATTGGACCCTCCAATTCACAGATGATAATGGCTAGACCCACTCTTTTTAAATACACAAATTTTTGCTTTTAGCAAATGCTAAACATTTAGATACTTATGATCTCTCTCATCTTGTGTCATTTGAATTCTTTGTGTAAGGCCATTTTTAAGGAGGGAAAAATGGACAGTTTCTTGCGTAATTCTTAACTGCTAATAAATAATAATCAAATATACCAAATATATACTTTATATATAAGGTGTTGATTGTGGATATGAAAGTGAATAAAAGTATTAATCTGTTTTGCAGTAACTCATGATCTAGTGCAAAGACACGCTCATATCACTATAACTAGCTACATAATGATATGAGCGTGTCTTTGCACTAGATCATGAGTTACTGGAA
The DNA here is from genome assembly GCF_003369695.1 of Bos indicus x Bos taurus. Classification (NCBI taxonomy): domain Eukaryota; kingdom Metazoa; phylum Chordata; class Mammalia; order Artiodactyla; family Bovidae; genus Bos; species Bos indicus x Bos taurus. The sequence goes on from NC_040076.1 coordinate 111,419,465, forward strand.
AGTAGATTAATACTTTTATTCACTCATGCTCATATCACTGTAACTAGCTACATAATGGAGAAGGCAATGGCACCCCACTCTGATACTCTTGCCTGGAGAATCCCATGGACGGAGGAGCCTGGAAAGCTGCGTTCCATGGGGTTGCTGAGGGTCAGACACGACTGAGCACCTTCACTTTCACACATTGGAGAAGGAAATGGCAGCCCATTCTAGTATTTTTGCCTGGAGAATCCCAGGGACGGGGGAGCCTGGTGGGCTGCCGTCTGTGGGGTCACACAGAATCGGACATGACTGAAGTAACTTAGCAGCAGCAGCAGCAGCAGCTACATAATAGAGGAGCATTCCAGTGGTACCTTGAGCTTGGAGAATTCAGCAAAGTATTTCTGGAGGTGACATTTGAACTGAGCCTTGAAGGATAAGAAGGATTATATCAGGTGAATAGGCAAGGATTGAAGATGAAGTAGGCAAGGGCCAATAAAGACTTCATAATCCAGGTTAAGAAATGTAGGCATTATCCAAGAAAAAAAAAGGGATGATTATAAGCTAGGGAGAGATTAATCTGATTTGAATTTCAGATCTCTCTGACAACAGTTTAGAGAAAGCTGGGAGGGATGAGTCCAGAGCAAAAGAGACCAGAAGGCTGTTGCAGTAAATAGGTGAGAATACACTGGACCCTACTCAGGTTTCTTAGCTTAGATGTTCTTTTAGGAGAAATTTCTGGACTCTGATGTCCACCCTTGTGCCTTTGCTCTGGTCGTAGCTGCCCTGGAACTCGCACGGCTTCTCCCTCTGCATATGCTGTGTATCTAGTCACTGTCTTGTAGTTGAGCTAAGTTAGCTACAAGTAGGTACTTTCCTGGAGAAGGCAATGGCACCCCACTCCAGTACTCTTGCCTGGAAAATCCCATGGACGGAGGGCCTGGTGGGCTGTAGTCCTTGGGGTCGCTAAGAGTCGGACACGACTTCACTTTCACTTTCACTTTTCACTTTCATGCATTGGAGGAGGAAATGGCAACCCACTCCAGTGTTCTTGCCTGGAGAATCCCAGGGACAGAGGAGCCTCATGGGCTGCCATCTATGGGGTCACACAGACATAACTGAAGCGACTTAGCAGCAGTAGCAGCAGCAGCAGGTACTTGCCTTATATGAAATTTAACATTTCTGCTCTTACTGAGTTTACAATCTCTAGTCCATTAGACAGAATTGTGCCTAATGAAATCTCTGCTCTTCTTTTACAGAGAACAAAAAAATTGTTTCCCCAAGAATCTCAGAGAACCCCAACTCCACATTTTTTAGGTTGCAAGATATTTGTTTCAGTGTTGTCATGTTGCTTGCATAATCAGTCCAGCTAAAATTAGAGTAGGGAGGTCTTTGGTCATTTCTTGGTACTTAATTTTGTTTTTGGAGAAAAGGGCTATTTTCTCATTTAATGAAGATGATGTTCATGATGCTGTATACTTTATTGTGATCCACAGATCTGTCAGTGTTTCTTGAACTATCTGTTAGGGCAAGTTCTCCATCATTACTCTTACTCAAAAAATGTTGACTCTTTTAATGTATTTTTCTGTTCCTGATAAAGATTAGATATAGGCTGTCTAGTTCCAAGAGTAATTTTGTTGGTTTTTTTTTTTTTTAAGTGGAATCGCATTGCATTTATAAATTAACTGAGCAGAACCATCACTATTAAGACATTGAGTCCCTCCCTTTCAGGAACACAGTAGAAGGCACCGTATTTAGGTCTTTTATGTCAGTGAAGATTTAAGGTTTTCTTCATGCAGATTGTCCATGTTTCTTGTTAGGTTTATTCTTATGGTTTTAGTTGGTATTGTGAATAGATCTTTTTCAGTTACATTACTTTGTTTTTGAAAACAGTTAAAATTTAAACACAATAGTATAGAAGAATTAATACAAAAAGTGTCCTTCCCTCTCTTAACCCTCTCTACCTCTTTCTCGTTAACTCCTTTCCTGTTTTTTGTAGAGTTTTAGTATTAGTTTCATATCTCTAAATGATGTACTATATTACTACTTACAGATTTTCAGTTTTTGATATTGTCTATTGATTTTATTCTATGTTAGATGAGGAATTAACTCACTTTTACCACCCCCGTCTCTGAGTTACTCCATTGCTTACCTTTGTGACTTTAGCAATTATCTAGACTTTTGTGTTTCCTGCTCTGCCAAATAGAAATACTCCATTCAGTGATCATAGCATTCCCTTTTACCAATCCTTTCTCTTGATTATCCCTCCTAACTTTTCTCACATAAAGTAATTTTTCCATTCTTTTTCTGTATTTATACTCAGTCCATGCTTTGATAATAGGTTGATTTAAAAAGTTTATTGGGGAAACAGTGGAAACAGTGGCAGACTTTATTTTTGGGGGCTCCAAAATCACTGCAGATAGTGACTGCAGCCATGAAATTAAAAGATGCTTGCTCCTTGGAAGAAAAGCTATGACTAACCTAGACAACATATAAAAAAGCAGAGACATTACTTTGCTAACAAAGGTTCGTCTAGTCAAGGCTATGGTTTTTCCAGTAGTCATGTATGGATGTGAGAATTGGACTATAAAGAATGCTGAGTGCCGAAGAATTGATGCTTTTGAACTGTGGTGTTGGAGAAGACTCTTGAGAGTCCCTTGGACTACAAGGAGATCCAACCAGTCCATCCTAAAGGAAATCAATCCTGAATATTCACTGGAAGGACTGATGCTGAGGCTGAAACTCCAATACTTTGGCCACCTGATGTGAAGACCTGACTCATTTGAAAAGACCCTGATGCTGGGAAAGATTGAGGGTGGGAGGAGAAGGGGACAACAGAGGATGAGATGGCTGGATGGTATCACCGACTCAATGGACATGAGTTTGAGTAAACTCCGGGAGTTTGTGACGGACAGGGAGGCCTGTCGTGCTACAGTCCATGGGGTTGCAAAGAGTTGGACAGAACTGAGCGACTGAACTTAACTGAAAAAAGTTTATTATCAGTAACAAAGTTTATAAACTCTAGTTACATACATTTACATTATTTTGGCTATATAAATGCTCACCAGAGAGAGGTAATTGCTTAATTTTAAGGGTACTAATTCAGAGGATGAGCTCCCCAGGTGGTGTAGTGGTACAGAGCTCACCTGCCAGAGGAGGAGACACAAGAGATGCAGGTTTGAGCCCTGGGTCAGGAAGATCCCCTGGAGGAGGGCATGACGACCCACTCCAGTATTCTTGCCTGGAAAATGCCATGGACCGAGGGGTATGGTGGTCTACAGTCACAAAGACTCAGTGGGCTGGAGTCACAAAGAGTCAGACATGACTGAAGTGACTGAACATACACATTTCAGAGAATGGTACCTGAGGAAAAGGACAGATTCTGGAGATTTCTGTGTCACATGATGGCATCACATTTATTAGAATTGAATGGCTGGTAATTTGACAGCTAGCAATCTTGATCATAACTCAGGTGAGTGTAGGTATCTCCATTTTGGGGGTGAGGAATTTGAGGTTCAGAGAAAGGAACATAACTCACCCTAGGTCACACTGTAATGAGTAGAGCTGATGTTTGAATCCTGTTGGCTGACTTCGGAGCCTGACTTGCAGTCACGTTCTGTCTTAGTGATGATATTATTGTCCTGGAGGTGCTGAGATGCTGAGTAAAAGATTCTATTTATATTTCTACAAACATCTCAGTTTAACTTTGCTTTCTTCAGATGTCTTCCCCCAGCCATCAGTTTGGCCAGACATTCCCTTGAGTAAATGGACCTACAGATGGGTACTTCCTGAGTAAGAGACAAGAAGAAGAATGTGTGGTAGATTGCATGGGGTTGGTATAGGGAAGCAGTGGGTTAAGAATGAGGGCTTCCCAGGGGGCTCAGTGGTAAAGAATCCACCTGCCAAGCAGGAGATGGGCGTTTGATCCCTGGGTTGGGAAGATCCCCTGGAGAAGGGAATGGCTACCCCTCCAGTATTCTTGCCTGGGAAATCCCATGGACAGAGAAACCTGGTGGGCTATAGTCCATGGGGTTGCAAAGAGTCGGACATGAGTTGGTGACTCAGCAGCAGTGGGGTTAAGAATGGTTAGGGTGGGAGCAAATTACACAAGGTTTTTGATATCCCCATGAGGAGTTTGGGTTGGATTTAATGAAGAAGGGAGAGGGATGGTAAAATTTGGAGTGAGTGAGTGATATAAAAGCAGTATCTTAAGAAAAAGGAATGGTATTTTATGAGAAAATAGGGTATCTAGAGAAAAAAAGAAGTGCTGCAAAGGATGGATTCAACAGGCAAAGGTTAAGATCAGTCGCTCAGTCGTGTCCTACTCTCTGTGACCCCATGAATCTCAGCACGCCGGGCCTCCCTGTCCATCACCAACTCCCGGAGTTCACTGAGACTCACGTCCATTGAGTCAGTGATGCCATCCAGCCATCTCATCCTCTGTCATCCCCTTCTCCTCTTGCCCCCAATCTCTCCCAGCATCAGGGTCTTTTCCAATGAGTCAACTCTTCGCATGAGGTGGCCAAAGTACTGGAGTTTCAGCTTTAGCATCATTCCTTCCAAAGAAATCCCAGGGCTGATCTCCTTCAGAATGGACCGGTTGGATCTCCTTGCAGTCCAAGGGACTCTCAAGAGTCTTCTCCAACACCACAGTTCAAAAGCATCAATTCTTCGGCGCTCAGCCTTCTTCAGAGTCCAACTCTCACATTCATACATGACCACTGGAAAAACCATAGCCTTGACTAGACGAACCTTTGTTGGCAAAGTAATGTCTCTGCTTTTGAATATGCTATCTAGGTTGGTCATAACTTTCCTTCCAAGGAGTAAGCGTCTTTTAATTTCATGGCTGCAGTCACCATCTGCAGTGATTTTGGAGCCCAGAAAACTAAAGTCTGACACTGTTTCCACTGTTTCCCCTTCTATTTCCCATGAAGTGATGGGACTAGATGCCATGATCTTCGTTTTCTGAAGGTTGAGCTTTAAGCCAACTTTTTCACTCTCCACTTTCACTTTCATCAAGAGGCTTTTGAGTTCCTCTTCACTTTCTGCCATAAGGGTGGTGTCATCTGCATATCTGAGGTTATTGATATTTCTCCCGGCAATCTTGATTCCAGCTTGTGTTTCTTCTAGTCCAGTGTTTCTTCTAGTCCAGTGTTTCTCATGATGTACTCTGCATACAAGTTAAATAAACAGGGTGACAGTATACAGCCTTGACGAACTCCTTTTCCTATTTGGAACCAGTCTGTTGTTCCAGGTCCAGTTCTAACTGTTGCTTCCTGACCTGCATACAGACTTCTCAAGAGGCAGATCAGGTGGTCTGGTATTCCCATCTCTTTCAGAATTTTCCATAGTTTATTGTGATCCACACAGTCAAAGGCTTTGGCATAGTCAATAAAGCAGAAATAGATGTTTTTCTGGAACTCTCTTGCTTTTTCTGTGATCCAGCGGATGTTGGCAATTTGATCTCTGGTTCCTCTGCCTTTTCTAAAACCAGCTTGAACATCTGGAAGTTCACGGTTCATGTATTGCTGAAGCCCGAGTTGGAGAATTTTGAGCATTACTTTACTAGCGTGTGAGATGAGTGCAATTGTGCGGTAGTTTGAGCTTTCTTTGGCATTGCCTTTCTTTGGGATTGGAATGAAAACTGACCTTTTCCAGTCCTGTGGCCACTGCTGAGTTTTCCAAATTTGCTGGCATATTGAGTGCAGCACTTTCACAGCATCATCTTTCAGGATTTGGAATAGCTCAACTGGAATCCCATCACCTCCACTAGCTTTGTTCATAGTGATGCTTTCTAAGGCCCACTTGACTTCACATTCCAGGATGTCTGGCTCTAGGTGAGTGATCACACCATCGTGATTATCTGGGTCGTGAAGATCTTTTTTGTACAGTTCTTCTGTGTATTCTTGCCATCTCTTCTTAATATCTTCTGCTTCTGTTAGGTCCATACCATTTCTGTCCTTTATTGAGCCCATCTTTAAAGAGGCCTTCAAACTGCTTGAGAAATTGGTTCAGGCATATCAAGGCCATGACCCCTAGTCATTGAGAGTTTGACAAATGATCTGTTACTGTCTCTAATTACTTGTCAACAAAACAGAAGCTATCATAAGTGAGCTAGAGTTACTTCAGCAGTCTCTTTGAAGAAAGGTGAATGATTGTTTCTATTGATCTGTTTAAAGAATAAGTCATGGTGGTTGATGTGTGTGACATAAGGTTTTCGTCTAATCCAGTGACCTGTTGCTTCTCACTTTTCTTTAAAATCGTTGTCAATCTTGTCTGTTTTTTTCCCCAAGGAGGATATACAAAGATAAAGTTTGAGAAAATATACAAGCAGGAGTCTGAGGCATATCTGCCTCAAATGTACAAATTCAGGAGAAGAGATAAAAGGGATGATGTAAAAGACAGCTCCAAAGGATGATTTTGTTACTTTCTTTTTTATAGTCTCTCATTGCATATTCTCCTCTCCTGTCTTAGCTTTTCATCATTTGCGCTCTTCTTTATTCTTGGTTTTGAATGTCCGAAGTTATACTCAATGACTTTAAAAAAACAAGCAGTATCGATTTACATTAAGTACTAAGTGAAATCGCTCCTTGCGTTTCTCACTCCTCAGATATAACTGTGCTTGGTATATTGGCATCTGGGTTGCAGGTTTGCATCCTTCCAGGAGTGTGTGCTGCGTGTGTGCATACATATCCAGGAAAGGGTCACATCAGCAGGGACGGTTTCCTAGGGAAGTAAATTTTTATTTCGTTTTAGTCAACAAGGAGGATGAAAATATAAATTGTATGGACCATTCCGAAAATCACCTTCCCATCTCTACTTGTGTCCCAGTGTGAACATGAGATAGGGCCTCAGCTATTACTTATTCAGCTGGTATTACTTAGTTACTAAGCCAGTACTTAGTAATGAAATTACTCTCATATGGTGAGTATTCTCTTGATATAGAGGTTTTATGGTCGATTTAGATGATTTCATCCTATTCTCTCATTTTTATACTTTTTCTTTACTCATTTCTTTTCTCAGGTTTGTATCAATTATTTGAAAAATGAAAAGTTCAGAAAATTAGGAAAATGAAAGAAGGCAGGCATAAGGAGCATAATAAATAGTAATATACAAATTTTGTTGGTGTGGGGGGAGGGGAAGAATGATGTTCCATATTTCTTATTTACCATTTACTTTTCACCTTATTTAAAAATTTTCGTTGACAGGTCTTTTTATCTGATCATGGTGTGTAGTCATTCTGAACTTCAGTTCATTTTCTTTCACTATTTACTTACCTTTTTTCTGTCTCAAATTTACGCCTATTTGCCCCTGAAGAAGTGGTAGATGGATACAAGACAGGCAAACAAAGGAACAATACAGTGAATGTGGAACAAAGCCACCCTGTCCTTCTTAGGCTTGCGTTTCTTTTTCTACTCCGGGCACCCACTCTTGTTGATTGTGATCTCTCCTCCACAGCATCTTCCTTTTGGTTTTTAAATGTCCCTGCCCTAGTGTTCTAATTTTCTTTTTTTTTTTTTCCATAGAGAAAAATTTAGAATGTATTTGATTTATAAAGTCACATGCAAATCTGTGAAGATAAGAATCAATGGATCAATGGTTGGTATTACTCTGACTCAAACATGCATCAGCTGACATGTCTTGCAGCAGTAACCTACACTGTGTGAGGCTAGGGGATCTTTCTAAGACACTTTCTGTGATTTTTCTCATTCTAAGCTCAGAAGTATTGTTAAGAACAGACAAAGCAGCACAAACATTGGCAGACTCGGCAGAAGCCATGAGGATCTTGGAGAGCAACAAACGGATGAAAGTTCTAAAGTTATCAACTGTTAGTACAAACAGCATCAACCGGCTATGACTAAGGTTCTCCTGTAATTCACTGGGTGGATGTGGCCCTTATTTGAAAAGAGAGTTCAGTTTTGGTCACTGCGTTTAAAAAGGGTGAAAACTGGCATATCATAATGAATACTAACAATAGAAAATGGATTCCTTTAGGAACAGGTAAAGATCAAAGGGCTGAACATACTGTTTCTTGGTTGAAAAATTCAGTTTTGTAATTCTGTTGTTTCTAGCTATTTATCATTTTATACCTTTAAATTTCTTCATTTGACTAATGTGTTCTTTCTTCTTTCTGTAATCTTAAGTTTTTAAACTTAAATTATTTTATATTGGAGTATAGTTGATTTACAATGTTGTATTAGTTTCAGGTGTAGAGCAAAGTGGTTCAGTTATAAATATACATCCATCCATTCTTTTTCAGATTCTTTGCTCATACAGATCATTACAGAATGTTGAGTAGAGTTTCCTTTGCCATACAGTAGGTCCTTGTTGAGCATCTGTGTGTGTGTGTGTGTGTGTGTGTGTGTGTATGTACGCTGAGTAGTGTATATATGTTAATGTGTGCTTTTTATGCCACCGTTTTCTGCTACTTCCTTTATTCTTCTGGACACAGTTCCAAGTTTGGACTTTCTTCAGTGTCTCATTTATTCATTACATAATTTCTTTGTTCTTTTATTCATATTTCTGAGACCTTCCCACATTTTCACATGTAGGCTGCTCTCTTTTTAACTTTATCATGTCTTTGTTTCTTTGTATTCCTCAGTGAAACATGAGGGACACTGGTGGCAGGGAGAGCACTGGAAGTTCTAATCCAGGATTTTTCCAGTGCTGTGGAACACTGGGGGAGAATGTGGGATTTGAAACAAAATAGCAGCAAAAACCCAAAAGTTTTTTTTTTTTTTTTAAATATTTATTTCTTTATATGTATTCTGCTGTTCTGGGTCTTAGTTGCAGCATGCAGGATTTAGTGTCCTGACCAGGGATTGAACCTCGGCGGCTAGCATTGGGAGCTTGGAGTCTTAGCACTGGACTACCAGGGAAGTCCCCCAAACAAGCAGAAGTTCTGGTAGAAGTTTACCTTTTTAGGTAATCACCTAGGTCAATTTCTCTGACACCCTTTTTCTCATTTAACAAATATGAATTCCGTGCATTTCGAAGAGTTGTGAGGATTGAGAAGATGCGTGTTACAAGTTTTGCCCAGTGGTTGGTACCTAGGCCTTCAGTGTAAGTTGCATCCCCCCCAATATTAATAATTCATGTGTGTTCATTGCAGTACCTGTGTTCTGCACACACCCCTCATCTGTGTCCCTTCCTCCCTTTTTCTTAGTGGTAACAACCTGTATCAGTTTCTTATTTAAAATTAATTTTTATTGGCGTACAGTTGACTTACAATGTTGTGTTAGTTTCTGCTGTACAGCAAAGTGACTCAGTTGCAAATATACATATATCCGCTCTCTTTAAGATTATTTTCCCATATAGGTCAGAATACTGAGTAGAGTTCCTTGTGCTGTACAATAAGTCCTTATTAGTCATCTATTTTATATATAGTAGTGTATATATGTTAATCCCCATCTCCCAATTTATCCCTCCTCTCTCCCTTTCTCCCTTGATAGCCATGTTTGTTTTCTACATCTATAATTCTATTTCTGTTTTATAAATTATTTTATGAATCATTTGTACCATTTTTTAAAGATTCCACATATGTTGTTGTCCAGTCGCTAAGTTGTGTCTGACTCTTTGCGACCCTATGGACTGCAGTATACCAGGCTCCTTTGTCCTCCATTATTTCCAGGAGTGTGCTCCAATTCATGTCCATTGAGTCAGTGATGTTATCTAACCATCTCATCCTCTGCTGCCCCCTTCTCCTTTTGACTTCAGTCTTTCCTAGCATCAGGGTCTTTTCCAGTGAGTTGGTTCTTTGCAGATCCCACATGTAAGCAATATCATATAATATTTGTTTTTCTCTGTCTGATTTACTTCACTCAATATGACAATCTCTGGGTCCTTCCACGTCACTGCAAATGTTGTTATTTTGTTTTTTTAAATGGCTGAGTAATATTTTATTGTGTGTATGTACCGCATGTTTATCCATTCATCCATTGATGGACATTTAATTGGCTTTCATGTCCTGGCTGTTCCCAGTAGTGCTACAAGGAACATTGGGGTGCATGGATCTTTTGAAATTATGGTTTTCTTGAGATATATGCTAAGGAATAGAATTGCTGGATCATATGGTAGCTCTATTTTTAATTTCTTAGGGAACTTCCATACTGTTCTCCATAGTGGCTGAACCAATTAAGATTTTCATCAACAATATAGGAAGGTTCTCTTCTCTCCACACCCTCTCCAGTATTTACCTCTCAGCACCTATCCAGTATTTAGTATTTAAATAACATATTTATTATTTTTTTGATGCTGGCCATTCTGACTGATGTGAGGTAACACCTTTTTGTAATTTTGATTTGTATTTCTCTAATTATCAGTGATGTTGAATATCTTTTCATGTGCTCTTTGGCCATCTGTATGTCTTCTTTGGAGAATTGTCTGTTTAGATCTTCCACCTATTTATATTGGATTTTTTTTTCTTCTAGTAGTGAGCTGCATGAGATGTTTGTATATTTTGGAGATGAATCCCTTGTCAGTCAATTCGTTTGCAAATATTTTCTCCCTTTCTGTGGGTTGTCTTTTTTTTTTTTTTTTTAAGATGGTTTCCTTTGCTGTGCAAAAGCTTTTAAGTTTAGTCAGGTCCCATTTGTTTATTTTTGTTTATCAGTTTCTATTTGTATTTTCCCTCACGTTTGTGGTATTCACCCTTTTTGTTTGTTTAGTCACTAAGTCATGTCTGACTGTTTTGTGACCCCATGAACTGTAGCCCACCAGGTTCCTCTGTCCATGGGATTTCCCTGACAAGAAGACTGCAGTGGGTTGCCATTTCCTTCTCCAGGGACTCTTCCTGACCCATGGATCAAACCTGCGGCATTGCAGGTAGATTCTTTACTGCTGAGCCACCAGGGAAGTTCACAAACTTATCTTTTTACTGAACTACTATGTAACCAAACCCCTAAATAAGTCAAACATTGATAAAAGTATAAAAAAACCTAAGGAAGCAATAAGTTAAATACATTCTAGTTGCTTTATGTAGCAAAACAGCTAATTATTTAGAAGCATATTACCCATTCAGTTTTGATAGTCATGGCTCACCTATAATATGCAGATTACTTGAGAGTATCCTCTAAGAAGAGTTAATATTTGATCATCTTTGCTGATTTTTTTCATGCTAAGTCTTTCAAATTCAAAATTTGCTTTGCTTCTAGTCACTTAGATCAATTGTATAAATTAAGCAGACTGTCAGCTTAAAGGTAACTTCTCAACGTTATGTCCTTAGTATCTCCTACAGATGAAACAGGATTTTTTTTTTTAATGCAAGGAAGAGGACTAAAAAAATTACTTAACTGTGTTCTCAAAAAGTAAGTGAGAGGGTTTTTTATTTTTCTAACCTGATTGGTGAAGAATTTTAAGAAAAGATCCAGGTCAGCCCAGGTAGGAAACTGGTCACTTTTATACATGGCTACTGGGAAACTGAATCAGTATTTTGGGAGGGCATTTTGACAATGGAAAAATCTTTTAGCTTATCGGCTTTACTTCCAGGCACTAGTCCTGAAAAAGAACTTGCGCATTTGCATAAAGATGTATCTATCAATAGGAATGTTTGTTGCAGTAATTTTTTTGTAACAGCAAGAAAAGGGGAACAACTTAAATGTACACTAGGGGATAACTGGTTTTCTTTTTTGAAAAATAACATCTATGTCGTGGGGGCAATGCAACTACTCACAATGATGTGAATATAGTTTGATATGAGAAGATCCCCATGATTATATTCAATGGAAAATACTATATTTTCATTTTTCTTAAGGCCTAAATATATGTGCATAAAAAGGCAAAATAAGATCAGAAGTTTATGTGTCAGAACTATAATACTAGTTATTTTCGACTATAGGATTCAGTTTAGTTCAGTCGCTCAGTCATGTCTGACTCCTTGTGACCCCATGGACTGCAGAATGCCAGGCTTCCCTGTCCATCACCAACTCTGGGACCTTGCTCAAACTCATGTCCTCAGAGTCAGTGATGCCATCCAACCATCTCATCCTCTGTCATCCCCTTCTCCTCCCACCTTCCATCTTTCCCAGCATCAGGGTCTTTTCCAGTGAGTCAGTTCTTTGCATTAGGCGGCCAAAGTATTGGAGCTTCAGCATCAGTCTTTCCAATGAATATTCAGGAATGATTTCCTTTAGGATGGACTGGTTTGATCTCCTTATAATCCAAGGGACTCTCAAGAGTCTTCTCCAACACCACAGTTCAAAACCATCAATTCTTCAGTGCTCAGCTTTATGGTCCAACTCTCACATCCATACATGACTACTAGAAAAACTGTAGCTCTGACTTGACGGGCCTTTGTCGGTAAAGTGATGTCTCTGCTTTTTAGTATGCTGTCTAAGTTGGTCATAGTTTTTCTTCCAAGGAGCAAGCATCTTTTAATTTCATGGCTGCTGTTACCATCTGCAGTGATTTTGGAGCCCCCCAAAATAAAGTCTCTCACTGTTTCTGTTGTTTCCCCATCTATTTGGCATGAAGTTATGGGACTGGATGCCATGATCTTTGTTTTTTGAATGTTGAGTTTTAAGGCAGCTTTTCCACTCTCCTCTTTCACCTTCGTTAGGATGCTCTTTAGTTCCTCTTCACTTTCTGCTATTAGGGTGGTGTTGTCTGCATATCTAAGATAATTGATATTTCTCCCAGCAATCTTGATTCCAACTTGAGCTTCATCCAGCCTGGCATTTTGCATGATGTACTCTGCCTATAAACTGAATAAGCAGGGTGGGTAACAATATACAGATTTGACGTACTCCTTTCCCTGTTTGGAACCAGTCTGTTGTTCCATGTCTGGTTCTAACCGTTGCTTTTTGACCTGCATACATGTTTCTCAGGAGGCAGGTAAAGTGGTCTGGTATTCCCATCTCTTTCAGAATTTTCCACAGTTTGCTGTGATCCACACAGTCAAAGGCATTAGCATAGTCAATGAAACAGAAGTAGATGTTTTTCTGGAATTCTCTTGCCTTTTCTATGACCCAACTGATGTTGGCAATTTGATCTCTTATACCTCTGCTTTTTTTTCCTAAATCCGGCTTGAACATCCAGAAGTTCTTGGGTTCAGTTCAGTTCAGTTCAGTCGCTCAGTCATGTCCGACTCTTTGCGACCCCATGAATTGCAGCATGCCAGGCTTCCCTGGCCATCACCAACTCCCGGAGTTCACTCAAACTTACATCCATCGAGTTGGTGATGCCATCCAGCCATCTCATCCTCTGTTGTCCCCTTTTACTCCTGCCCCCAATCCCTCCCAGCATCAGAGTCTTTTCCAATGAGTCAACTCTTCGCATGAGGTGGCCAAAGTACTGGAGTTTCAGCTTTCGCATCATTCCTTCCTAAGAAATCCCAGGGCTGATCTCCTTCAGAATGGACTGGTTGGATCTCCTTGCAGTCCAAGGGACTCTCAAGAGTCTTCTCCAACACCACAGTTCAAAAGCATCAGTTCTTCGGTGCTCAGCTTTCTTCACAGTCCAACTCTCACATCCATACGTGACCACTGGAAAAACCATAGCCTTGACTAGACGGACCTTTGTTGGCAAAGTAATGTCTCTGCTTTTGAATATGCTATCTAGGTTGGTCATAACTTTCCTTCCAAGGAGTAAGCATCTTTTAATTTCATGGCTGCAATCACCATCTGCAGTGATTTTGGAGCCCAAAAAGATAAAGTCTGACACTGTTTCCACTGTTTCCCCATCTATTTGCCATGAAGTGATGGGACCAGATGCTATGATCTTCATTTTCTGAATGTTGAGCTTTAAGCCAACCTTTTCACTCTCCACTTTCACTTTCATCAAGAGGCTTTTTAGTTCCTCTTCACTTTCTGCCATAAGGGTTTACATACTGTTGAAGCCTGGCTTGGAGTATTTTGAGCGTTACCTTGCTAGCATGTGAGATGAATGCAGTTGTGCAGTAGTTTGAAAATTCTTTGACATTGCCGTTCTTGAATGTACCCCTTCCTTATTTTGATATATCTCTTGTCTGAAATCTAGCTGGTAAACACATCCTTTACAACTTTTCTATAGCTGAGTGCAAACAACACCAAATCTGGACACAGGCTGTGTTAGTTAAGGGAGTTGCTATAACACATAAAACTCTGCATCTCAGTGGCTTAATGAAGTTTCTTGCAGTTTTCACAGTCTAATAATGCACTTCTTTATGGTTGGGTGACTTTCTTCCAGGTTGTGCTTCATGGACTCAGGCTCTTTCAATCTTGTGGCTCTGCTTTTGTCAACATGTGACTTGCAAGGTTACTCTAGGAATGTCTCCTTTCCAGCAAGCTGAAAGGAAATAGAGAATCATGTTTAAAAGTTTTTTATGAGGAAATTTTAAGGGGCAAAGCCTAAATTCTACTGACCAGAACCCAAGCACATGGCTATGCCCAAAGGCAGAGGAACCTGGGAAATATAGTCTGGTATAAGCCCTGGAGGATGAGGAAACTTTGGTGAGCACATGGCAATTTCTGCCTATTACACAGAAGCTCATATCTTACCTCCACTCTTAGTTGTATAATGACTTAAAGTTCTTTAATTGAGCTTTAGTTTTCTCATTTATAAAATGAAGATACTAAAACCTATCCACTGTAAAGGGTTGGTGTGAAGATTAAGCTTTCAGTCATATATGAAATAGCTTCATTGTTTATGAAATGTTTTATGGATACAAGGGGGAAGTTTTCATTAACACAGATATCCTTGTTTTGTATTTTGAAAAACAAATGTATCTGACATGGGTTAGATTAGGAATAGCAAACTACATCTTGTAGGCTAAACCTAGCCAACTGCCTGTCTTGGTAAATAAAGCTTTATTGGAACATGACCATGTTCAATAGTGTATATAATTTTCTAAGGTTGCTTTTGCACTACATGCTAAGTTGAGTGATTGCCACAGAGACTGTATGGACTGCAAAGCCTAAAACATTTACTATACGGCTCTTTATGAAAAAGTTGGCTGACCTGTGGACTAGAGGGGAGTGTCTGAGCTCTTATTCATGTGCTATTCATTGTAGTGTCTGAGAGGTAGCAGATGCTCAGAGAATCTTTACCAAGGGGCTGAAAATCCCTTTTTAGAGCCCTGTAGCTGAGAAATTATGCAGCTGGAAGGCAATTTCAGGAGGAAAGATACCTCTCAGTCAGAGTGGATGAGTACCGTAGGCTCCTTTGCCCTCTTTGAATAGCCAAATAGCCAAGATAATTAGGCACCCTGACTGCAGGCCCGCTGAATCCTCTCTCCTGTGCAGCCTTGCCTAGGTTCTTTTCTGAACAGGAGCAAATGCCCCTCTAGTCATTATAATTGGTTCAATCATCAAAATGTTTATGGTGCATCACTATTAATCTCATAATCATTGGCAAATACTAAGTGAATGATTATTGCAGGGAGTAAAAGGCAGAGTAAGGGATAGATGACTGAGGAATGCTTTAATTTCGCAAGTGCACAATCTTGTGAATGTTTGCTTCTGATTGTTATGCAGCCTAACTTTTGCAAGTTTGAAGACATGACAGTTTGAGTAAGAGTAGCACAAATTTGATTTAAACTCTTCTCATGATTGGCTAATTAAGAGTATATATCAGCCAATCAATACACATTCAGCACATGGAAATATTAAGCTGGATATTAGAAGGGAAGTTCATTGAGCTAATATTTATTGACTGCCTAGTAGCTGTTATGCACACACATTGGACTAGGTGCCAAGAAATAGGATAAATAAGCCATAGTCCCTGCTTGAGGCACACAGCTTAGTGGGAGAAGATATAGAAAGAATTGGCAGATCCCTTTTTACCTTTGAGAGATAAGGACGGTAAAGAATCTGCCTGCAGTATGGGAGACACGGGTTTGATCCCTGGGTGGGAAAGATCCCTTGGAGAAGGGAATGGCTACCTACTCCAGTATTCTTTCCTGGAGAATTCCATGGATAGAGGAGCTTAACAGGCTACAGTCCATGGGGTTATAAAGAGTTGTACATGACTGAGTGACTAACACTTTCACTTTTTTTCCCTAGGAGATAATATTTTTATAGACATGAATATCTGGAGCAGCAGTCTCTTCAACTGGAATAATCAGGAGGTTGAAATCTTTGGATTATGGAAAGTGAGGGAGAGGGGCAGAAAAGGAAACAGGAAAAGTACAAGGTTTCATCAGTTGGTGTTAGAATTAGGTCAAGATTTACTTCTCTAGGCATATTCTTAGTTACCCAAATCTAACCAAAGGCACTTGTCTAAATTAATTAAATCACACATTACAAAAGAGGTGTTTTTACAGCTATGTTTAGTACATACATTTTTGTAGCTTTCTCTCATTTTTGTTTTGCACAGTTATATTTTATAATATAATCTTTGTAGAACTTAACTGTTAAAAAATGCTAGGATATGTTACTCCTAAGAAATTTGCAGAGAAAGGATAGAGTCTCATGTCACTTGGAACCCTGGAATCTACAATAGTGTCCTACATGGTGTAGTGGGGTGTGCATGTGCTCACTTGTGTCCGATTCTTCGTGACCCTGTGGACTGTAACCCTCCAGGGTCCTCTGTCCATGGAATTCTCCAGGCAAGAATACAGGAGTGGGTTGCCTACTCCAGGGGTTCTTCCCAGTTTAGGGATCTAATCTACATCTCTTTTGTCTCCTGCATTGGCAGGCAGATTCTTTACTACTGTGCCCCCTGAGAAACCCTGATACATGTTGGGGCCTGATAATTGTTTACTGATAAAATATTAGGAAGTTTAATTTAATAGTCCTTTTAAAAAGAAATACATAATCACAGAGGCAAAGATCAACCAGTGAATAATTCAGAGTTCTCACTGGAATTGGGAATATTTGTTTGCAATGCATTTTGTGTTCTCTCTGATCTCTTACTTTCTAGTCTCAGTCTTTTGGTTAAAATATATACATGGTAGTTCCTCTAATTACAGTGAATGTCCCCATGATAAGCTTGTACAAAGCAGTAACTTCAAGACCTTTTGTTGAACTATGTGGGTGATGGGCCCCCAGCCAGGATATGGAGATGATAGCTCCAATTTGGGTCAGTTGTTGGGCTTTCCGTATTGATTCTGCTGACCTACCAAGGAGACAATACTCCCCTGTTCCTCAATATGCCAGTTTTCCACTTGGTATTATGTTTGAAAGCCTCAGGTGGGTAGGGATTTGGGCTATATGGAATGTTCTGCAGAGCACAGCAGACCTTTGTTATTTGGTAAATTTCATATGAAATTCAATTACCTGTGAAGTCACCCTAGGGGACTAAGTTACATAGGAAAAGCAAAATTGTCAATTCATTTTCCAACTAGGGATTTCTTTTCAAAAGGAGACTTGATTTTCTTTTAATAATATAAAATCAAAATGCACAAGAGAGGAAGAAAAACTCATGAGACTGATATGGATAAATAAGTAGAAGAATTATTTGATGCCCTTCTACTCACCACCCCACCATTCCTGCAGTAGTTGAAGTAATTTATCTAAAGTTCAGGTGCAGCTGTAGCTAGATCACTTCTAATATTAAGATATTGAGGATGGAGTATGTTTCCAGGGGCAGAAACTGTGCTGTTTTCCTTTGTGAATCCCTATACTCTTTAGTATAGGGATTGTGCACATACTGGGTTTCCAGAGGTTACTAACTGTTGAAATCTTATTCGGCAAGACCAACTGTAGCTGGCTGGAAATAGCCTTGGAGTTGCTCTGCTGCTGCAATCCCAATATCACCTGCCTTCAGCTTCTGCAGCATTTTAAAGGATTTCAGAATTTGTTCTGAGAGCCAGCTTAGAAGAGGTTGGTAAAAGTGGCTGTTGATTTCTGCAAAGAATACAGTTCCCCTGAAGATGGTGTGCACAGGTGGCCAAGGGCTCTGCACTATTAGAAAAAGTCTTTCATTGCGTTCAACCTGTTAGACACTGAAAACTGCCTCACAGAGGCAACAGTGCCTTTATAGTCCAGGTGTGGGTGACTTGGCTAAAGATCCTTCCTTTTTAGAAGACATCTGGCTCCCCCATTCATGGGTATCGGTAATAAGTTTAGAGGTAGAAATGCTTTCCATGTGAAGAGAAATCACATAGTAGGCACTTGATATATTAGTGTCAGATGAAGCAGAAAGCCTCATTCTCTGATGATTAACTCATGTTGGAAGAAAATTAAGGGTGAGTGAACATCTCATCTCTGTTGCGTGGTCAGGAGCAATAAAGTATTCTGCAGTTTTGAGTTAGGGAAGTCTCCTTGGTTGTTGAGACATACCCCTTATCCTGATGGACTAGGAACTTAACTGTCCCATGCCCAATGTCCTTCAGCATCTTCAGCTCCATTGCTTCTTGATGCTTCAAAGAAGGTGGGAGGCTTGGTTTCCAGTGACTGGTAGGTTGTAATGGACTCTTGTTATTGTTGTTGTTCAGTCACTAAGTTGTGTAAAAGTCTTTGTGACCTCACGGACTGCAGCACACCAGGCTTCCCTGTTTTTCACCATCTCCCGGAGTTTGCTCAGACTCATATCCATTGAGTTGGTGATGCCTTCCAAACGTCTCATCCTCTGTCACTTTCCAGTGAGTTGGTTCTTTGCATCAGGTGGCCAAAGTACTGGAGCTTCAGCTTCAGCATCGGTCCTTCCAATGAATATTCAGGATTGATTTCCTTTAGGATTGAATGGTTTGATCTCCTTGCTGTCCAAGGGACTGTCAAGAGTAATGGGCTCTACCCATCTTTCCAGATGGTGGTGATGGGATAGCTAGAGAGATAGTCTGGGTTCATCTTTGTGAATGTGGTACTGTTACTTTGACAAGTAGATAAGTTAGTTCTATGGTCTGCTGGGTAATTATATTTTTTAAGTAAGATTAACTTCTTAATTACTCCTAAAGGAGAAGCTGTAATATCAAACTGTGATTGTTTTTGGCAGGCAGCCAGGGAAAAAGAACGTAATTAAATGTGTGACTACTTCTTTCCAAATATGAAAGGCATACTTCTCAGTAGGTTTATTTAACCATTAGATAAAAACAGACTTAAAAATGAATAGAGATTAGCTATGGAAAGAGACTTCTTTAAAAAAAAATTTTATTTTTTAAGCAATAGTCTACTAAATGAATTGTCTTATACTGTACTAATAAAACGAGTAAAAATGAAAAATTATGTGAAATATCTTAGATTTTTCTCAAAAGTATAGTTTCAGACTTTATAATTCAATAAATATTTTTGAAATAATATACTACACCTAGGAAAAATTGTATTTCCTACAATCCTCCTAGGTTCTCTAGCAGAGGGCCCTGTAAATTGGACTGACCAAAAAAGCATACAAACTTACATGTGTTTTATATGACACAGCCTTCATAAGGAAATGAAGAAATGGTTACACTTGAGCATTTTTATACTAGGTTTGATGGGGAGTGGAAGAATGTTGGGACAAAGGGTATGAGCTGAGGGTAGTAAACTGGGGGAAATTTAGCAAGACCTGTGTATTTGGATTCTTCTTGTCATCCCTCTGTCTAACCATCCCCTGGTAACCACCACTTTGCTTCTATAAGTTCAGCTTTTATAGATTCCACATGTAAATGATATAATATTCATTTCTCTGACTGACTTATTTCACTTAGCATAATGACCTTAAGATTCATCTGTGTTGTTGCAAATGGCAGGATTTCCTTCTTTCTCACATCCAAATCATATTCCATTGGATATATATGCCACATCTTCTTTATCCATTCATCCATTGTTGGACACTTAGGTTGTTTGCATGTCTTGGCTATTGTGAATAATACTGCAGCAAATATGGGAGTACAGATACTTCTCTGAGATACTGTTTTCATTTCCTTTGGGTATATACCCAGAAGTAGGATTGCTGGGTCATATGGCAGTTCTGTTTTTAATTTCTTTAACTCCATACTGTTTTTCCTAGTAGCCAATTTTCATTGCCACCAATAGTACATAGGATACTTTCCCCCCCACATTCAATACTTGCTATCTTTTGACTTTTTGGTGATAGCATTTTAAATACGTATGAGGCAATATCTCATTGTGTTTTGATTTGCATATTCCTTATGATTTCATGTACCTGTTGGTCATTGCCTATTTTTTAATCAGATTTTTTGGGTGGCTATTATGTTGAATGAATTCTTTATATATTTTGGAGATTAACCCTGTATCAGATATATTATTTGAAAATATTTTATCCCCTTTTGTAGGTTACCTTTTCATTGATTTTTCTTTATTGGCTGTGTTTTCTAGTCTGGTATAGTGCTGCTTACTAATTTTTGCTTTTATTGCTTATGCTTTTAGTATTAAATCCAAAAAATTATTGCTTTGCCCCCTAGTTTTGATCTAGGAGTTTCACATTTTTTCAGTTATTATGTTTAAGTCTTTAATCCATTTTAAGTTAATTTTTGTGAGTGGCATAAGATAGGGATCCAATTTCTTCTGCATGTGGTTATTCAGTTTTCCCAATACCATTTATTAAATAATATTCTCTCTCTGTTGAGTATTCTTTGCCATCTTGCAAATATTAATTGGCCATATGTGAGAAGATTTATTTCTGGGCTTTCAATTCTATTCTGTTGGTTTATGGGTCTACTTTTCTGCCAGTACCATGCTATTTTGATTACTATAACTTTGTAATATATTTTGAAATCAGGAAAAGTGATGTCTCCAGCTTTGTTGCATTTTCTCAAGATTGCTTTGGCTGTTTTGGTTCTTTTGTGTTTTTATACACATTTTAGGATTGTTTTCCCTAGGTCTGTGAGAAAAAAATCGTTGGACTTTTTAGTCAAAGCTACAGTTTTTCCATAGTCATGTACAGATATGAGAGTTGGACTATAAAGAAAGCTAAGCGCTGAAGAATTGATGCTTTTGAACTGTGGTATTGGAGAAGACTCTTGAGAGTCTCTTGGACAGCAAGGAATTCCAACCAGTCCATCCTAAAGGAAATCAGTCCTGAATATTCATTGGAAGGACTGATGCTGAAGCTCCAATACTTTGGCCACCTGATGCGAAGAACTGACTAATTTGAAAAGACCTTGATGCTGGGAAAGATTGAAGGTGGGAGGAGAAGGGGATGACAGAGGATAAGATGGTTGGGTGGCGTCACTAACTTGATGGACATGAGTTTGAGTAAGCTCTGGGAGTTGCTCATAGACAGGAAAGTCTGGTGTGTTGCAGTCCATGGGGTCACAAAGAGTCAGACACAACTGAATGACTGAGCTGAACTTGAACTGAGAGATTGAATTGAATCTATAGACTTTTTTGGGTAATATAGCTATCTTAATAATACAAATTATTCTAATCCATGAATATGGGGTGTCTTTCCATTTGTTTGTGTATTTTTCCATTTATTTTATCAACATTTTATAGTATTCAATGTACAGATTTTTCACTTCCTTCATTAAATTATTCCTGAATATTTTATTGTTTTTGATGATATCGTGAATGGAATTGTTATTAAAATTTCTTTCTCAAAATTTTTTTCTTGGTGTATAGAAGCACAACTACTTTCTATATGTTGATTTTGTATCCTGCAACTTTACTTAACTAATTGTTTAGTTCTAACCACTTTTTGGTGGCATCTTTAGGACTTTTTTATGGGTGAGGTCATGTCCTCTGCAAACAGATAGTTTTAGTTCTTTCTGATTTGGATGTCTTTTATTTCTTGTATGATTGCACTCACTAGGGTCTATAGAGCTGTTTTGAATAGGGGTAGTGAGAGTGTACATACTTGTCTTTTTCATGGTGTTAGAATAAAAGCTTTCAATATTTCACCATTGAGTTATGATGTTTGCTGTAGGTTTGTCATATATGGCTTTTATTGTGTTGAGATTCCTTGTATACCCAATTTGTTGAGCCTTTTTTTTTAAATCATGAAATGATCTTGTATTTTATTGATTGCTTTTTCTCCATCTATTGGAATGATCATATTATTTTTTTATTATTCATTCTATTAAATGTGGTGTATCACATTTGTGTATGTTAAATCATCCTTGCACCCCATGGATAAATCCCTCTTGATTGTGGTGTATGATCCTTATAATATGCTGTTGAATTTGGTTTCCTAATATTTTGTTGAGAGTTTTTGTGTTTATATTTATTAGGGATATTGGCCTATAGTTTTATTTTTTTATAGTGTCTAGCTTTAATATCAGGGTAATGCTGGTCTTTTACAATGAATTTGAAAGTGTTTCCTAAGAAGAACTTTCTGACCTTCCTCTGAAGCAGGTTAATAAATTTTTTATGTGCGAGGTGCCCATATAACCAGAGGAAAAGTGTTGCTTTATTTCTAAAGGGGGACAGAGGATATTGGAACAAGCAGGCTTTGCTAGGTTTCTCCAGTTAAACGAATTTACCTCATACTTTGTCCTATCTTCATATTGCTCCATGACTTTCCATTCTTCATAAGACCTAGCATTAAAAACACTCGGTTTTAACCATTTCTTTGGGTCTTCATTTGCTTATGAAGTCTCCTATGTCATGTAAAATTTACATTAAATAAATGTATATGTTTTTGTCTTGCTAATCTGTCTTTTGATGTTAAGTTCCAAGTTGAGAATTTACATGGATAGAAGAAAAATATATTTTTCCTCCTTTATACTAAAGTCTTGAAAACTATTGTTTCATATATTTTGTTCACTTTCTTTTTTAAGGTAGGTTACTCAGTCTTGGTCAGAAGCAGAATTCCTTTTTCTGAACTTTGGCTTGTTTGTTTTTTTTTGCACTAAGAATCAATTTATTTATCTGCAGAAACACTGAAAAAAAGGAGATTTTTTTGTTTTTGCTTATGTATGGGATTTGCTTTCCCATTTTTATCTTCTAACTGATTACCATATGACTATATGCAGATTATGCTATTTTGTTTCTTAATCTCATAAGTTTCTGTTTTACTAAGTTATTTAAAATTTTCTCTTTGATTGCCTTGGTTTTATAGGTGTGTTGTTTAGTTGCTAAGTCATGTCCAACTCTTTGCAACCCCATGGACTGTAGCATGCCAGGCTTCCCTGTCCTTCACTATCTCCTGGAGTTTGCTCAAATTCATGTCCAACTGTTGCATAATCTACAAATAGAAAGGAAATACAATTGTATCTAATTTTCATGTTTTTAGTTGCTTTTATCTGATTATGTTGGCTAATGCCTCTTATAATATAATAGTACATAAAGATAATGAGCATCCTTGCCTCATTTCAGACATTAGTCAAATGATTCCAGTGTTTCCCTATTAAATAAGATGCTGACTTTAGGATTGAGAGACACACACACATATCCATAATTTCTGAGTATTTTTTTCTTTTTTGAAATCGGGAATGGTATTGAATTCTATTGGAGGGTCCTTTTAGTGTTTCTAGAGATAATCGTATGAGTTTTCTCCTTAAATCTGTTAAGACGGTGAATTACATTAATGAATATGTAATATCTAAAAGTGAACCATTTCATGAAGCTATCACAATATTGTTAATCGACTATACTCCAAAATAAATGGGGAAAAAAAAAGTGAACCAGTCTTACATTCCTAGGAAAGAATTCCACTTGTTAAAACAATTTATATTTTTTGTTATCCACTTTATATATATGATTTTACATCCATATTCATAAGTGAGGTTTATAGGGTTTGTTTTTTTTTTTTGCAGTTTTTTTAAAAGTTAAATTTAGGTATCAGTATTATATCTTCTTCATAAAATGAAGTTGACAATTCTTCTTTTTGTTTGCTCTTTTTATTAACATAGGAGCAATTTTATTAACATAGGAATTATCCATTCCTTGAAGGTTTGATAGAATTTCCCCCATAAAATCACATTTCTGTGATGTTTTATTGGCAATAGTTTTTTGAAAATTTATTTATTTTTTAATTGAAGGATAATTGCTTTACAGAATTTTGTTTTCTGTCAAACCTCAACATGAATCAGCCACAGGAATACTTATATCCCCTCTCTTTTAAACCTCCTTCCCATCTCCCTCCCCATCCCACCCTTCTTGGTTGATATAGAGCCCCTGTTTGAGTTTCCTGAGACATACAGCAAATTCCTGTTGGCTATCTATTTTACATATGGTAATGTAAGTTTCCATGTTACTCTCTCCATACATCTCACCCTCAGCAGTAGTTTATTTGGGGGAATAATTCTATTTCTTTTATGAAAATTGATGTTTACTATCTGTATTGGGGTCAATATGCAGAAGGTATGTTTTTTAAGAAAATTATCCCTTTTATCCAGGTTTTCAGATTTATTTGCTTAGAGTTGGTAAAAGACTTTTTTGGGATTTTAAACATAGCCTCTGTTTCAATATTCTTTTCCTTTTATAGTTTTTTATTTATTTATGGTTTCTCATTTTTCTTTTTGTTGAGTGGGTTTTGGTCTATTTTGTTGTCATTTTCTACCATGGCATCTGCACTCTTAAATTTATTTAGTAATCTTACTGAAAAAATTTTTTCTTTCCTTTCTTTTCCCTTAGGGTTTGCTAGCCTCTCAGACGGTTCCTTTTCTTTCTGAGAGAGATTTTTGTCCGTTGCCCACCATCTCTAGGTCCCTCCTGCTACCCTTTTCATGCAATTGACGTCTGATTCTGGGACTGGCTGTGCTATGCTGTGCCATGCATTTGATCACTTACATGTAGATTGAAATTTCTATTATCTTCTCTGACTCCTATCTCTGCTCTGGGATTGGGTTATACATGGTATTATTTGTTCTTCTTGGGATGTGTGGATAGATTCCTTCATCTGCAGAGATTCTGAAAGTACAAGAATGATCCAAGTATCAGAGAGAAATAGCTACTAAACAGAAATGTTTTAGATATAAGGCTCTAAGAAGGCCTTTATAGTGAGGTGACATTCCTCAAAAAAAGGAGTTGAATTCTATTGAAGGGTCATTTTAGTGTTTCTTTTTTTGACACAAGAAGATGACACTTTAGCAGAATCCTGAATAAGGTGAGAAAGTGACCATATAAGAGCCAAAGGAATATTTGGACTTGGAGTCAGAGAAGTAGCCGTGAGTCAGACCATGGAGTTTAGATTTTTTCCTAAGAGTAACTGGAAGCCATTGGAGGATGTTAAGGGAGAAGTAACAGAGTTCTCTTTAGAGGGACCTCTTGGACTGTACCTCAGAAGATGAATTGAATGAGTTGAGAGAAACTGGGAGACTAATTACAATGTTATTGTATGAGATGATGGTGTCTAAACTGGAGTGATAACTGGACATGTTGTATAAGAAGTGATCAGACTCAGAATATGTTTTAAAGTTTTACTGGATGGGACTTCCTGATTGAGTGGATATGGATGTGCAAGAGAACTATCCAGGATAAATAGGGTGAAGGTGATGCCATTTTCTGAGATGGAAAGTCTTGACTGAAGAGCAAATAATGGTGGTGGTGGTGGGTGTCAATAACTCTTCTTTAGACATGTTAAGATTGAGATGTTTGTTAGACCTCTAGGTGGAGATGTTGATAGGTGAGAGGTTGTAGCTTTGTAGATAAATACATTTTTGAAATTGTCAGCAAACTTAAAATCACAGTCACTTTCTAAGCGCTGTCAGGAATGAGTAAAAGAAGGGCACAGACTGAGCCCTGGGTTTGTCTAGATTTAGAGCTCAGAGAAAGGAGGAACCAAACAACAGGCCCCAAGGAGGACTGGCCAGTATGAGATGAAAGATGTTAGGGGAATATGGTGGTGCAGGACCCATGGTAGGCCAGCCTTTCAAGGAGAAGGTGTGGTCAGTGGGTCAGATGCCACTGTGGAGGTGAGTACAATGAGTAGTAAGAAATGGCCATCGGGTTTGGCAACATGGAGGTCATGAGCATGCTTGATTAGCATGGTTTCCGTGGAGAGGTAGAAAAGTCTGATTGGAACAGATTAAGAAAAAAGTGGGAAAAAAGAAGTGGAGAGAGAGCCAGATGACTGTTTTTTTGAGGAGGTTTTTGTTTTTCTTACTAAAAATATATAGAGATATGGAGTGGTCACCAGAGAGGAGTGTGGGCTCAAGGGGTGGAATATTTAAGGGACACTTAATGGTACATTTGAAAACTGTTACGTATTATCTGGTACAGAGAAAACAAATTGATGCAGGAGCGAGAGGAAGCAGTGTGTGTGGACATTAGATAAAGATGGTGGGTGAAATGGGTAATTTCTCTACCTATTTCTGGCATTTTGGAGTGTGATAGAGTGAACCGAGAAAGGAAGTGAGGGCCCATTTGAAAACTGAGAGTGTTACCTTAAAAATGGACCTTGTTCCTGTATTTCATTCTTGCCAGTCAAGTGCAAGCGCAGAAGTGGAGATAGGGGCTCACCAGGGCAAGGGATAGTGGGGCGAAGGAATTCCGTGTGGATGCAGGACTGTCTAACCAGCGCTGGGTAAAGAGGGCCACGAGGAAGACTATGGACGTCTTACAGATAAAAACTGAGAACTAACGGTGGGGTCAAAGAATTGGGATCACAGAGGAAGGGAGGAAACGAAACAGGACTGGTGATGATAGTCTAAGCGGAAATATAGTCGGAACGGAGGTTTTAGGAATGAAACAGTAGTATATACAATTAGAAGCCTAGGGTGGGACCACTGACATGGGAGGCCGAGGTGGTGAAGGACAAGATTTTTGCAAGTGAGGAAATCCAGGAACAAGAATGCCAGTTTTGGGTGTGTCTTCCAATTTTAAGTCCGTGTCAGCAGGAATGATGACAGAAGTAGAGGTGGAGCTGGATGCAGAAATTGTCAACAGGGGAAGTGCCCGAACAGGTGGTATACGGGGCTGCAGCCAGATGATGTGGCAGGTGCTATAAGGGGAGGTATGTGCTTCGGTTTAAATGTGAGAGGGAGCGTGGCCTGAAAGCAGCAGTGAGAAGTAAATGGGATCAAGTACTTAAAGAGACCTTCCTGTGTATAATAAACACTCTACAAACGGCTGATAGTGTCTAGTCCTAAATGTTTGGTGAATACATGATCTTGAAAATGTAGTGCCGTGTACAGAGTGGGCTCAGAAAATGTGAATGTGTTCAACAGGGTCCCAGACCAAAAACGAAACAGAACTCTCCGTTTGCTAATCTGAAGGGAGATTTTGGCCTCCCAGAATTTTGAGTGTGGATTTGTCTTACTGACCGTGCAGAACTCTGGTGGATAATAGTCTGTGTCTAGCCATCTAGGCCATGTTGGCTTCTTTGTGTACATTAGATAAATGATGCTGTGCAAATGTAGATTATTAGCAAGCTATAAAATGATCTCATGTAAGAAGTTTAATGTGGGGCCTTTTAAGCATTCTAGCTGTTTGAAGGACGGAGCAGCATGAGTGATTAAAGCTCACTGGCTCTCGTGGCCTCAACGCTCCTGGAATGCTTGGAAAAATGAGATCACAGGGTTTGATGTACAGTCAAATAAATGTGAACATCCCACTTGGACTTTGCTCTGTCTTCCTGCTCGTTTAGAATGATTAGACCATTATGTTTGCAAGAAAGTCAAATTAATAAGCTTGTTATGCATGGTTAACTGCATGGATCCACAGGCTCTGAGGCATAACTCACATATTTTTAGAGATTCCTGAAGAGAGGAAAATTTAGGAAGTTGAGCCTTGAAAAATGGAGGCCAACAGATACTCAGATTTCCTTTTAGTTTATCTTAACTAATAATTGATCATTTCCAAGGACTAATTTAGAAATAGCAGCATTTCAGAGAAGATAATTGGAACAATTTAATCTGCCTATCTATAAAAGTGGAGGAAGAAAGCAGGGATTTCTTGTTAATGTTTCATGTGAGATCAATAGGTAAGTAATTTCACACAGAAACAGAAAGTGACCCAGAAGTAAAGAGAAATAACAGAGTATATTTACTTGCTGAAGGACATTAAACCCCAGAGGTTCTTTTCATATTTTTTTTTTACTAGTTTAAAAACTTGATATATGCTTATCACTGGAAATTTTAGTGATACCAAAGTATATGAAATAAAAGGAAAAGTCATTTTTTGAGCTAGGCTACTTTGCTGCCCGCTGGCTATTCCAGCCTTTGTAGGTTTTCACAGCTGACCGTTTTGTGTATACCTGTGCACATGAGAACGTACTTCATCTTAACAAGAAGATGTATGATCTTATACATTGTTTCACTGGTTTTGTTTTACTTCCTTCTCTCTCCCCCTCCACCCCCCCCCCCACATACATATATGTTCATGTTGTTGAATACACATCTACCTCGTTCAGTTTAACAACTGTTTTCAATAATGGTGGCTGTACCATATTTTAAGAAACTAGTTTCCTGTTGATGGATGTTTAGCTTTTTTATTCTTACAAATAGAGCTATGACAAACATTCATTTACACATGTCTTTGTACCCTTGTGGAGTGTGTGAACTCTGAGCTTTGAAGTGTCAGGTTTAAAGAACAGGAAAATTTTTAGATGTGGCTAGATTTCCCCAGTCTTAGAGACTGCCTGCTTATCCAGTACTCTAGCCAACACTGGATATCAGCTAGCAGCGGAATATCATTGTTTTAATGTACATTTCTGGAAACATTAACATTGCTGAGCATCATTTCATGTTTCTTTGTAGTTTCCTCTTCTATATATTGTCTGTCCTATAACCATTTTTGCATTGGTTTATCTTTTTCTTTTTAAAATATATTTTATTTTAAATTTATTTTTAATTGAAGGATAATTGCCTTACAATATTGTCTTGGTCTCTGCCACACATCAACATGAATCAGCCACAGGTGTACATATGTCCCCTCCCTCTTGAACCCCCCTTCTCATCCCCACTGTTGTCACAGAGCCCTAGTTTGAGTTCCCTGAGTCATACAGCTAACTCCCACTGGCTGTTTTACATATGGTAGTGTATGTGTTTTTCTTATCGACTTTCTCATTGAATGAGGCAAATGCAGTATGTGTCACATATGTTGAGAATATATTTGCCATTTTCTTTTAAATTCTGACTTCAGTGTGTTTTGCCATATCTTCTGTAGTTCAAAAGAAACACTCTAGTTTGGTGACTTAGGGGATTCCCTGGTGGCTCAGATGGTAAAGAATCTGCCTGTAATGCAGGAGACCAGGGTTTGATCCCTGGGTAGGGAAGATCCCCTGGAGAAGGAAATGACAACCCACTCCAGTATTCTTGCCTAGGAAATCCCATGGATAGAGGAGCCTGGCAGGCTATAGTCTGTGGAGTTGCAAGGAATCAGACACGACTGAGTAACGAACACACACACACATACACTTCAGAGACTTGAGGCTAATTCCAAGCTCCCTAAAGTAGCATTTGATGTGTGAGGGCCCTAGCCTCCTGGCTGTAGCAGCCCCTGCTGCAGGCTTGCCAGCTTATCTCCTCTGGCAGCCTCTCCAAGATAATAGAAGTCCACTGAGTACTTGTCTGGGGCAGTATTAGATTATTGTATCATGTACAAGCAATGTGCTTTAGTGGCAAGAGGGTGGGTCTGGATTCAGACTCTTGGTTTGGGTTTGTTTTTTTTTTAGCAATTGTATGTAATTGTGTGATCTTTGAGCTTCACTTTTGAAACAAGGATTAACCCTGTCATGTCTCACAGGACTGTTGTGGGAGTCACATGATACATCCAAAATAAATTGGTTTAAGTTAAAAAGGGCTCTGTGTAAATTTTTATTAGTCACGTGACAGTTTTTTTTTTTTTTTTTGCTAGTAAAGAACTCTTTGAGGGGGACCCTAGGAAGCTGTAAAAGTGTGACTCTTCCCTCTCCCATGCCTCCTTATCCCTGTGTCACAAAGTCTTTGATTTTATTGATTTTGCTTCCTAATAGACTTTAGAATCGTTCTCTTTGTTTCCATTCCCATACAGTCATCCTAGTCTGGATCATATCTGGGTTAAAGGTGGGTCAGCAGGGTAGGCCTGTGATACGGGAGTGATATGACTAGAAACACGAGATAGAGAAAATGGGTTGGATGACATTATGGGGGTAAGAGGTAAAATTTCTGTCTCCACCCCCACCGCCCCATAACAGGGCTGCCCTGTACTGTAGCATAGAATGTACACTGTGCTATACACAGCCTGCATAGCCAGCACACCACATGTGCCAGGGCTACCTGAGGGTATGTGCTCGTCAGATGGTCCCCGTCCTCCCTGTAAAGAGGACAAGGCCTGCTCAGGGGCAGGTTTGTTCTGTTGATCAGGATATTATTTGGCGGCTCTGAAAGATAGGCTTCTTTGCCTCGCTTTCTTCAAGCAGTTGCAGACATGTCTCTAAATCAGCTTTGGACAAATATGTGAAGACTGCTGGTTGAAGAAGACCCCAAATTATGAGCCCCCATAGCTCGGCTCTGCCCTTGTGTAAGTTACCCCTCTCAGCCTCACTCTTGTCCTGCCAAACTGTCCTGATCTTTAGAGAAGAGGAACCTCATCATGTCATCTCCCTACTTAAAAGCCTTCAGTGGATTTCTGTTGCTCTTATTATGAAAACCGAGATCCTTAGTGTGACCTAAGAGACCCTATGAGGTCACCCCTGGATCTGCCCATGTCCACACCTGCACGGTTCCCGCCTGCCTGTTCCCTGCTGCTCTGTCTGAGCTCAGATGAAAAGCCATCTCCGTAGAGAAGCCTTCCCGGCAGTCCAGGCTCCATCAGGTCCTCTGTTGTTGGCTTTCTCTTTATACCCTGCTCTTTTCATAGCACTTATGACAAATATTTGTTGTCTAATTTGCTGTGTATTGTCAATCACTCTTGCTGAATTCTGTATGTCGTTTTCATTATTGTATTTTTAGTACCTCACAATACATCTTGTACACAGTGGACACTTTATTTGTTGACAGATAGAATGGATGAATAACTGAGGCACTCTGGGAAATTTACATGTGACCAGGACTTTCTCCCTGTTGGAAGCTGACGTCCCCCAGGGAACGGGGGCCTTTGCAAAGGACAAGTCTCCTTTTTCTGGAAGGATAGCAAGACCAGAGACCTGTAAACCTACCTAGGCTGTAAGTGGTCCCACCTGCTCTGAAGTTGCCTTTTAGTGACTTCTCTTCCTTTCAAGGTTACCAGCATCTTATAATGATGGTTCCTCTGCCTCCTCTTTGTTTGTTTTTAATCTGACTTGGTGAATGTAAGAGGGATGTGGTTAGATATCAGGAAATCTCCAAGAACACCACCCTTGCTCCTTAGAGTTAAATTCCTGAGCTGTGACCCTCTGTATAAAGTCTCCGGAGCCAGTATAGTAGAGCTGTCCTTTACTTCTAAGGCTGGGGGACTTTTAGGTGACTGTATCACTGATTTGTTATGCTTTTTCTGTCATTTCACCCAAGAGTAAAATTTTCAAACTTTCTCTTTGAGAACATGTACAAATTCTTCTTTTACTGCCTTTGTGTAAACTTGGCAGATTGAATACACAAACTGCTCCTTCCAAGAACCCTGCCAGAATTCCTCTACTACATATAGTGAGGATGGTCAGTATTAAGGAAATGAAAGAGATCAGGTTAAGTGCCCAGGATTTAAGTCTCTACCTCTGACTTAGGATCAGAAATTCTTAATACTTGACTAGCTATTCTACAGATATTTAAAACTACTTGCTTAGTGAATAAAAGAATTAATATTTATTCTTCAGACAATCATCTCGTATCTCAGGAATTAAAATTTTTTTTCTTTTTTTTTTAAAAGGCATTCAAAGTTCTCATTAAATCTTAGAGTGCGGGCAAGGGATGAATTAAAGTGTCTGCTGATCAGCTGTTAAAACATTTTCCATGTCAAAGATCACATAGGCATTGCTTTAACAGAAGCCTTTGGATTCCGTATTTTTTTCCCTAAAACTCTGTGTACATCTTTTTTCTCTCTGATCTCCTAAATTGGCCACTTTGTTGATTTGCAAAGAAAATGCAATTTCCTGTTAATTGTGTCCTTTGATCTATCTAAAAGATTCTGCAAGTTTGGGAGAAAGCTGTTTAGGAAATGTGCCTTGGTTGATAGTGCTGTCCCCAGGAACATTCTCTTTAGAGTACTTTTGCATGAAGCCGGCAAGCATCTTTCATCCTGGGACTGTTAAAGTGCGAGCAGGGAGTTATTTAAATTGTTAGGAGCACAAATGCTTGTTGTTCTGCTGGATGGAAGAGCACATTCATTTTCCTTATTGACTCTCAGGTTAAGAATACATGCATTTTGGATTAGCTCAGCTTTTATATCTTCAGCCTGCTGAACAGGAAAAGCAAATGGGGTTGGCCGTGCATGATATTGCATTTATATAAAATTGTCTCACTCTCTGGAAAGAGTTGTAAATCAAGAACTAAGGTGATGATTAATTTTGCACAGCTGCAGGAGCGTCTTGGTTCCATATCGGTATTTGTTCTGGTGTTGCATTCTAATTGTCAGATATGAATCACTAAGGTGAGGCCGTATCCAAGAGGTGGGGAGTTGGACTTGATTTCTCAGTGATAGGAGTGACAAAGAATTTATGGCCATGTCTTAAACCGCCATAGATATGTATTGTAATGTCCCCTGTACACCATTGCTTCATTGAACTGTTTCATGAAGAGCCAGCCCAGCAAAATTGGGTCAAAGACTATTAGAGGCAAGATGTGTTCAGGGTTTACGTTTTCAGAGTTAGTGGCATGTCAAAGGTGAACTTGGGGCGGGAGGCAGGCTGTGTGGGAAATGAGGTTGTCTGCTTAGGAGGCTGCTCCAGGAAGGCCTTGATTTAGGGTCTCTGCTTTGGCCTGTGTTTCCTGAATTGTGGCCTTTACCCTCTGGGTCATGAGGCCATGGGGTCGCAAAGAGTTGGACACGACTGAGCAACGAACACTTTCACCCTCTGGGTCATTTGGGGGAGTGTCAGGGCAAAAGCACGCTTTTCTGAGAAGGCTTGTTTTACTCAAGGATTCTGGGGAACTTTAATTAGGGAGCTGAGGATACAATTTCACATGCTTTTTATAAAGATAAAACAAAGGTCTTTGAAGGGTTTGAGCATGGGAGTGAGGTGGTTAGAGCTGCACGTAGAATTGGTCACTATTGTCAGGACTGAGGAAGGGGTGGGTGAAGCAGGACCAGGATGCTGGCTAGCTTCTAGGATAGCATTCAGAAAGTATGGTGTGACAGCCAGGGTTAGAGATGAAGGACTGAGCAGTGAGGGGACCGAGGAGGGAGAGAGGAGGTGTGTGGTGTAGCAGAGTGGAGGAATCAGTAGTGACCAGGTGTCTGGCTTGGGCCAGTCGCTGGTTGGTGATGCCACCCACTCCTGAGACTGAAATCAGGAGGGGAAACAATGTGTAGGAAGGCGTGTTAACCATATCCTTTTTTGTTTTCTATATTCTGATGCTTCACATCTGGGACCTTACTGATCCTGGGGGACTGTCCCTCCCAGGTTAGCTAATTCCTAGAGACAAAAACTCACGTGTGGGCAGTACAGACCAACCGATTGTCACCCCAACCACCTCCTTTATCTATCTCTTCTATCCACTATTCACCTGCCTTAATCACTCAACACACAGACACCAGATAACTATGGATAGCCCCTAAGCCTCACAGTCTGCTAAATTACTTACATTCATCTACCGTGCCTGACCTGATCCTGTGAGACCACAGTAAAGGCTCTTGCCTGCATTTCACCATTACCTGACTCCCACCCCACCCCTCTGCCTCCCGACTGACCCTGCCTGATCCTTCCTCTGTGCCCCTTGCCCTACACTGCCTCCTGTTTCCAGGGAGCTGAATGTGTACAGAATTTATTCCTGTATGACAATATTTCCATATTTATGTGTCTTACTACACATACTAGAATTCTAAAACAAATTCCAGGAACTCTTAAGACCATGGGATTGATGGGGAGTTTGGTGTTATAACCTGTTGAGTTTGAAGTGGTCTGGGGTATTAGAATACTTGGATATAGATATCTAGGAGCTGTTAGACATAGGGATTTGGAGCTTTAGGAAAGAAGTCCCAATATTTCCTCTCCATTATATCTCCTAGGGTTGCTGTGGGATATAGGTGAGATTCATGTAGGAGGAGGCCTTTGAAAATTATGAAGTGCTGTGTCAGTAAAAAGTACTCTTATTTTATCACTTGCCTTTAGAGTCTGGAGCTATATACCTTGCTGAGAATAAATGGAATTTTGCCTTATCCGCTTGTTGGCCAATCTCTATTCAGACAGAAGCTTTCATAGGAGTTCCCTTAGCAGGATGTTGCTGCCACCATACTGGCTTGGGTTTGATTTTTTTTTTTTAGAAAGAGCAGTCTGACAAAAATAGAAATATAGATCAATGGAACAGGATAGAAACCACAAAATAAACCCATGCACCCATGGGCAATTAATCTATGACAAAGGAGGCAAGACAAATGGTGCTGGGAAAACTGGAAAGTTACATGTAAAAAAAAATGGAATTAGATCATTCTTTAATACCATACACAAAAATAAGCCCAAAATGTGAGACCAAACACTATTAAACTTCTTGGGGAAAACACAGGCAGGATATTCTCTGACATAAATCACAGTAGTATCTTTTTTGATCTGTATCTAAGAATAATGGAAATAAAAACAAAAATAAACAAATGGACCTACTAACTCTAAGCTTTTGCATAGCAAAGGAAACAATAGACAAAGTTAAAAGACAGCCAACAGATGGAGATAATATATTTGCAAATGATGTGACCAATAAGGGATTAGTCTCCAAAATCTACAAACAGCTTATGACACTTAACAGCATCAAAACAAACAGCCCACTCAAAAAATGCACAGAAGACCTGAATAGACATTTCTCCAAAGAAGACATACAGATGGCCAATAGACATGTGAAAAGGTGCTCAACACTGTTGCTTATTAGAGAAATGCAAATCAAAACTACAATGAGGTATCACCTTATACCAACCAGAGTGGATATCATCAAAAAATCCACAAACAATAAATGCTGGAGAGGGCATGGAGAGAAAAGAACACTCTTAAACTGTTGGTGGGAATGTAAATTGGTACAGCCACTATGGAGAACAGTATGGAGGTTCCTTAAAAAACTGAAAATAGAGCTACCATATGACTCTGCAATCCCACTCCTAGGCATATATCCAGAGAAGAACATAATCCAAAAGGATACATGGACCCCTATGTTAATTGCAACACTGTTTACAATAGCCAAGATGTGGAAGCAACCTAAATGTCCATCAACAGAGGAATGGGTAAAGAAGATGTGGTACATAAATACACTGGAATATTACTCAGCCATTAAAAAGAATGAAATAACGCCATTTGCAGCAACATGGATGGACCTAGAGTTTGTCATACGGAGTGAAGTAAGTCCGACAGAAAAGGAGGAATATTGTATGACATCCCTCTTATGTGGAATCTAAAAAGAAATGATATAAATCAACTTACAAAACAGACTTACAGACTTAGAGAAGAACTTACAGACTTAGAGAAGAAACTTATTGTTGGGGGAGAAGGATGGGGAGAAGGGATAGTTAGGGATGGACATACACACTCTTATGTTAAAAATGTATAACCAACAAGGATCTACTGTATTGCACATGAACTCTGCTCAATATTGTGTGGCAGCCTGGATGGGAGGGGAGTTTGGGGGAGAATGGATACAAGAATATCTATGGCTGAATCCTTTCGCTGTTCACCTGAACTTATTACCACATTGTTAACTGGTTATACCCCAACACATAATAAAAAGTTTAAAAAAAGAGCAGCTGTCCTAGCAACAAAAGAGGGGAATATCGGAAAGTGAATGCAGTTGGTCCTTGAACAATATGGGTTTAAGACTATGTGAATCAACTTATACAAAGGTTTTTTTTTCAATAAATGCTACAAATGATCCTCAGTTAGTTGATTCTGTGGTTGCAGAACCGCAAATACAGAGGGTCGGCCAACTATGGTACTTGAGCATCTGCAGATTTTGGTGTCCACTGAGGGACAACTATATTTTCCTTTATCCTGATCTAAGGATTGTAATTGAAGGTATAAAATAAGAATAAAGTAAATATGATTTGGCATAAAATCAAGATTTGAATTTCCTTTCTTGGAAATAGTTTTCCTTCTCCTTCAAAAAACTGTTTATTTTATATCTACTTTTTGGAATTAGTACTTTTCAGTTCAGTTCAGTCGCTCAGTCGTGTCCGACCCTGCGACCCCATGAATTGCAGCACACCAGGCCTCCATGTCCATCACCAGCTCCTGGAGTTCACCCAGACTCATGTCCATCGAGTCAGTGATGCCATCCAGCCATTTCATCCTCTGTCATCCCCTTCTCCTTCTGCCTCCAATCCCTCCCAGCATCAGAGTCTTTTCCAATGAGTCAACTCTTCGCATGAGGTGGCCAAAGTACTGGAGTTTCAGTGTTAGCATCATTCCTTCCAAAGAAATCCCAGGGCTGATGTCCTTCAGAATGGACTGGTTGGATCTCCTTGCAGTCCAAGGGACTCTCAAGAGTCTTCTCCAACACCACAGTTCAAAGGCATCAGTTCTTTGGTGCTCAGCCTTCTTCACAGTCCAACTCTCACATAGTACTTTTAGATTTATCTAATTCACCTCAAGATTTTCTTAAACTGGGTATTAAATAGCTCTGGACCCCAGAAATCAGAGAGAGTGATTAGAGAGATGACAGAGCCTCAGGGGAGTGGGGCCGTGTGACCCCACCCTTCACATCCCTTCCTCTTTCTGTAGCTTTGTGTTTGTTACCTTCTGTGCTACAAGGTGCTGCCTCTGTGATTACACCTGTCTGTCTACATCACTGGCTCCATCCCAGGGGAGTCTGGTTTTTATTTGGAATTCAAAACAAAATGGAATGGAAACCAATTCAGGATGTGATCCCAAGTTAATTATCTTTTCTGAGGCTGATAACAAGGACTGGACAGGCCCTTTCCTGTACAACATGCCACTGGTCAGACAGGAGTAGACGACAAAGAGAGAAGAAAATGAAAATCACTCAACTAAATAAACCTTAGTACCTGGCTACACTGTTCCTTCATTCTTCAGTCATACATCTAATTGTTCACGTATTCAACAACTACTTATTGAACATGCCAAGTTCTGTGGCATTTGTTGTTGTTCAGTCACTAAATTGTGTCTGACTGTGACCCCATGCGATCCCCTGAAGCACACCAGGCTTCCCTGTCCTTCAGTATCTCCCAGAGTTTACTCAAACTCATGTCTGTGGCATATATTGGGGAAATTCAATGATGAGACAGATCCCTAATCTCATAGAGCTTATGTTGGTAGGTCTAATAAAATGATAATGCAGAAATACAGTCAGCCCTCAGTACCAGTGGAGTTTGAGTTAGGATTGGTTGAGTCTGCAGATGTGGGACGCACAGACACGGAGGGCTGACTGCACTACACTATATAAGGGACTTGAGCATCCATGGATTTTGGTATCCATCAGGGGTCCTGAAACCAATTCCCTGTGAATACTGAGTATAACTAATGAAGTAATTTTGAGCAGTTCAAGGTTAATTTCATGGGCACTAGATTACAATACCAGGGCGTTCTGGAGGATTAATGTCAATAGACAAACATTTTATTCTTCATTGCCAATAACAAATTACCCCAAAATAATTTATTTTACTTATTACCTTTCATAGTTTCTTTGAGTCTGGAATTTAGGAATATCTGGTTCTGGCTTGAGGTGTCTCATGAGAATACAGTCATCTGAAGGTTTGACTGAGATGGGATGATGCACTTTCAGGGTGTTTTCCTTGTATGGTTCTCAAGTTCTTGCTGAGGGAGACCTCACTTTCTTTTCACGTGGGCATCTCTACCGGGCTACTTGAGTTGCTTTGTGGTGTTGGTACTGGTTAACTCCAGAGTGGAATAATCCATGAAACCAAGTTGGAAGCTGCCAGACCTTTTACGACCTAGCTTTGGAAATCACAGGTCCCTTTGGCCATATGCTATAGACTGCCTAGTTTAGTGTGGGAAGAGATCATACAACAATATCAGGAGTCATGGTTACTTTGACTGTCTGGCAGGGTAAGCTCCTGTAAGCTGACTCCCATTAAGGCCAGGTGTATAACATGAAATTAAAAAAACAGCACCTTAAAAAAGAATCGATTTTTTTACATGTAAAAATCTTGAGGGAAGGCAGTGTACAGTTATGGCAACTCCGTGCCCTTCCAGGTTTCAGGTTTTTTCCTAAGCTTCCCTACATTGTTAGGACTTTTGTAAGTATTACACTGCATGATACAATGGAGAAGAAGTGGGAGAGAGAAGTGAGAAGGGAAAGACCTAGGTTTCTTGTTCAAGGAAGTCTGTAATTATAAGATGACTGCTATAGTTCAAGCTGTCATAATTTATATTCAGATAGCGGGAAGGATCAAGAACAAAAGGGTACCTGTTAACTGAATTAGTCCCCTAGTGGATTAGTCCCTGTAAGTGGAAATCCACTTACGGACTTGCACTTATATTACACTGGCCAGAAACTAGTAATATGACTGCACAACACTATTTTATATAAGATACTTTAGCATCCATGAATTTTGGTATCCTGTATGTGCAAAGGAGGCTGGGAAATGTTTTTAAGCTAGGCACATGGCTAAAGTGTGCCTGAATAAGCAATGGGCAGTATCTGCCTGAAGTTAAAAAGAAATCTCATGCTCTTTTGCTTCTTATGTAGATTGATTGTGGACTATCAAACCCACTTATTTTCAGTAACAAACAATTTGCAAATGTGTTTCTGATCTCTTGGGCCATTATTTTTAGGAAAATTCCTGACAAAATAAAGCCAAAATGTATATTTTCATGAATGAGGTGATTTCTAGGGCCTTAATGTTAGAATCATTTTACCAGGAGACTTTGTTTTCCTAACATGCCCAGGGTGTGTTAGTCCCTCAGTCATGTCCAACTCTTTGCAACACCATGGACTATATAACCCTCCAGGCTCCTCTGTCCATGGAGTTCTCCAGGCAAGATTACTAGAATGGGTTTCCATTCTCTTCTTCAGGAGATCTTTCTGAGCCAGGGGTCGAACTTGAGTCTCCCTCATTACAGGCAGAGTCTTTACCATCTGAGACATCAGGGAGGCCCAAATACAAACTCCAGGGAGGAAAGATGTTTCTGGCCAGTTTCGAACTGGGGACCTTTCTTGTGTAAGGCGAGCCTGATAACCTTGGATGTTGGTGGTGGTGGTGTTCATGTGCTGGTGTTGGTGGTGCTCGGTCATGTCCAACTCTTTGCAACCTCATGGACAGCAGAAGGCCATGCATCACTGTCTTCACCATTTCTCAGAGCTTGCTCAAACTCAAGTCCGTTGAGTCGATGATGCCATCCAACCATCTCGCTTCTGTCATCCTGCATTCTTTTCCTGCCTTCAATCTTTCCCAGCGTCAAGGTCTTTTCTAATGAATTGTCTCTACACATCAGGTGGTCAAAGTATTGGAGCTTCAGCATCAGTCCTGCCAATGAATATTCAGGACTGATTTTCTTTAGGCTTGACTGGTTTGATCTCCATGCAGTCCAAAGGACTCTCAAGAGTCTTTGACCACAGTTCAAAAACATCAATTTTTGGTGCTCAACCTTCTTTATGGTCCAACTCTCACATCCATACATGACTACTCAGAAAACCATAGTTTGGACTATATGGAACTTTGTTGGCAAAGTAATGTCTCTGCTTTTTAATATGCTGTCTAGGTTGGTCATAGCTTTTCTTCCAAGGAGGAAGTGTCTTTTAATTTCATGGCTGCAGTCACCATTTGCAGTGATTTTAGAGCCCAAGAAAATAGTCTGTCACTGTTTCCATTGTTTCCCCATCTATTTGCCATGAAGTGATGGACCGGATGCCATGATCTTCGTTTATGAATGTTGAATTTTAAGCCAGCTTTTTCACTCTTCTCTTCACCTTCATCAAGAGGCTCTTCAGTTCCTCTTCACTTTCTGCTGTAAGGGTGGTGTCATCTACATATCTGAGGTTATTGGTATTTGTGCAAGCAATCTTGATTCCAGTTTGTGCTTCATCCAGCCTGTCATTTCACATGATGTTCTCTGCATATAAGTTAAATAAGCAGGGTGACAATATACAGCCTTGACATACTCCTTTCCCAATTTTGAACCAGTCTGTTGTTCCATGTCTGGTTCCAACCGTTGCTTCTTGATCTGCATATAGATTTCTCAGGAGGAGGGTATGGTGGTCTGGTATTCTCATCTCTTTCAGAATTTTCCACAGTTTGTTTTGATCTACATGGTCAAAGGCATTAGTGTAGTAAATGAAGCAGAAGTAGATGTTTTTTTCTGGAATTTTCTTGCCTTTTCTATGATCCAAAGGATGTTGGCAATTTATCTCTGGTTCCTCTGCCTTTTCTAAATCCAGCTTGAACACCTGGAAATTTTCGGTTCACGTATAGTTGAATCCTAGCTTGGACAATTTTGAGCATTGTTTTGCTAGCATGTGCAATGAATGCAATTGTGTGGTAGTTTGAATATTCTTTGGCATTGCCCTTCTTTGGGACTGGAATGAAAACTGACCTTTTCCAGTCCCGTGGCCACTGCTGAGTTTTCCAAATTTGTTGGCATATTGAGTGCATAGCTTTCACAGCATCATCTTTTAGGATTTGAAATACCTCAGCTGGAATTACATCACTTCCACTAGCTTTGTTCATAGTGATACTTCCTAAGGCCCACTTGACTTCACACTCCAAGATGTCTGGCTCTAGGTGAGTGATTACACCATTGTGGTTATCAGGGTCATTAAGATCTGTTTTGTATAGTTCTTCTGTGTATTCCTGTCACCTCTTCTTAATATCTTCTGCTTCTGTTAGGTCCATACTGTTTCTGTCCTTTATTGTCCATACTTTATTCTGCCCATCTTTGCATGAAATGTTCTCTTGGTATCTAATTTTCTTGAAGAGATCTCTAGTCTTTCCCATTCTATTGTTTTCCTCTATTGCTTTGCCTTGTTCACTTAGGAAAGATTTCTTTTCTCTCCTTGATATTCTTTGAAACTCTGCACTCAGATAGGTATATCTTTCTTTTTCTCCTTTGCCTTTAGCTTCTCTTCTTTTCTCAGCTATTTTTAAGGTTTCCTCAGACAACCGTTTTGCCT
Organism: Bos indicus x Bos taurus; assembly: GCF_003369695.1. NCBI lineage: Eukaryota > Metazoa > Chordata > Mammalia > Artiodactyla > Bovidae > Bos > Bos indicus x Bos taurus. Next base: position 111,460,296 of record NC_040076.1, read on the forward strand.
TCTTGCACTTCTTTTTTTGGGGGATGGTTTTGATCATCACATCCTACACAATGTTATGAACCTCCATCCATAGTTCTTTAGGCACTCTGTCTATAAGATCTAATCCCTTGAATCTATCTGTCACTTCTATATAGTCGTGAGGGATTTGACTTAGGTCATAACTGAAAGGCCTAGTGGTTTTCCCTACTTTCTTCAATTTAAGTCTGAATTTGGCAATAAGGAGTTCATGATCTGAGCCACAGTCAGCTTCCAGTCTTGTTTTTGCTGATTGTATAGAATTTCTCCATCTTTGGCTGCAAAGAATATACTCAGTGTGATTTCAGTGTTGACCATCTGGTGACGTCCATGTGTAGAGTTGTCTCTTGTGTTCTTGGAAGAGGGTGTTTGCTATCACCAGTGCCTGCATTCTCTTGGCAAAACTGTTAGCCTTTGCCCTGCTCATTTTGTATTCTATGGCTAAACGTGCCTGTTTATCCAGGTAACTTTTGATTCCCTACTTTTGCATTTTTGTCCCCTGTGATGAAAAGGACTTTTTTTTTTTTTGGTGTTCTAGAAGGTCTTGTACTTCATAGAACTGTTCAACTTCAGCTTCTTTGGCATTAGTGCTTGGGACATAGACTTGGATTACTGTGATATTGAATGGTTTGCCTTGGAAATGAACAGACATCATTCTGTTGCTTTTGAGATTGCATCCAAATACTGCACATTGGACTCTTTCGTTGACTATGAGGGCTACTCCATTTCTTCCAAGGGATTCTTGCCCATAGTAGTAGATATAATGGTCATTTGAACTAAATTCACCCATTCCGGTCCATTTTAGTACACTGATTCCTAAAATGTCAATATTCACTTTTGCCATTTCCTGTTTTACCACTTCTGGTATACCTTGATTCGTGGACCTAACATTCCAGGTTCCTATGCAATATTGTTCTTTACAGCATCAGACTTGACTTCCATCACCAAACACATCCACAACTGGCCATTGTTTCCACTTTGGTTTAGCCTCTTCATTCCTTCTAGAGCTATTTTTCCAACTAGAGCTCTTCCTGGGTAGCATTTTGGGCACCTACAGACCTGGGGAGTTCATCTTTCAGTGTCATACTTTTTTGCCTTTTTATACTGTTCATGAGGTTCTCAAGGCAAGAATACCAAAGTGGTTTGCCATTCCCTTCTCCAGTGGACCACATTTTGTCAGGGCTCTCCAGCATGACATGTCTGTCTTGGGTGGCCCTACGTGGCATGGCTCATAGTTTCATTGAGTTAGACAAGGCTGTGGTCCATGTGATCAGTTTGGTTAGTTTTCTGTGATTGTAGTTTTCATTCTGTCTGCCCTCTGATGGATGATGATAAGAGGTGTGGAAGCTTCATGATGGGAGGGACTGGCTGTGGGGAATACTGATTTTGCTCTGGTGGGCAAGACCTAACCACTACACTACAGAAACTTAGAAATGCCCATAGAAATTAAATGCTATAGATAAAGGCCCGTATATGAATAGCTTTTCATGTGAATTTTTTTTCCATTGTTCATTCAAGTGCCTGACATCATCCAAAATGGACATAAAATACTTGTGCATTCTGTCTGTATTTTGTAATTGGGTTAGCTAATTATTGTGTTTTGTTTATTTTTTTTGCCTGTTTGCCTAAAGCCTTATCTCCCTAAACCAGAAAATAGGACCGTTTGGTCTTTTTTCTACATTTAGGTCTAGTTCCCTGCTTATTTAAAAAGCTAAACATGAATTTAATGTCTAGAAGAGATAAGGGGAAAGTCTAAATTTTCTACGAGTTAGCATGGCAGGCAGTTATTTAGAATAAATTGGTTAATCACAAAGGATAAGAGGAGCTTTTTAGATTAGTGATTCTTAAACCACAGTCCCATAAAACAAAAATTTTGGTGAGCTAAATTCAAGTTAGTTAACATTTGGTTACTGGAGTTTCCCCCAACCTCCACTACACAAACTAGATGAATCTTGTTAGTGGAAGGATATTCTTGTGCATTAAGAAAAATTGGGGGGATTTCATCTGTTTCCACATGAATACAGACCATTGATAAATAATGGTCTAACTTGTTATTTTGAAATGAACAGTAATACTAATGGGGACAATCCAAATAGTTGACCATACTTCATTGATTTCTTTGACATTTTGGCTCTTTGCTGTGTGATTGTCACTGGTATGTGTGATTGAGTTAAGTGTATGGGTATCCTTGAAAAGCCTGGGTCATGTCTTCAAAAGAACTCTGTGACCTGTGACTCTTGGCTTTGGGGGAGATCCTTACTTGGGAAATGCCCTTCACCTCTGGGTGCCCTAGGAATGTTATATTGAATGTAATTTTAATACATAAAGTCTTGAGGTTGCCACTTGTTTATTTATACATTTGTCTCTTTAAAATTGGCTATTTAAAACTGGCTATAGAAACTACTGCCAAGTGGAGTCCCTTAGGCTTTTTTCAGTGAAAGTGATGGTGGAGACAGTGTGGAAAAGTCTGCAATTTATCCTGAATATTTTTTCTTTCTGCTGTCATTGTACTAAAGAATTCAGTGCCCTTTTTTTTTTTTTTTTTTTAAACCCAAGGTAGTACATGAGTCTTGGAAAGTAGCTCAGTGTGGATGCTGTAATCCTACTCCACCACTTCTTGGTTGTGTGACCTTGGGGAAATTACTTGGTTTATTTATGCCTTAGTATCCTCTGCTGTAATATAGGAATAATGATAGTACTACTCATAGGGTTATTTTGATTATTAAATGACTGGAAGCCATGCCAAGCACTGTGAATAGTGCCCTGTGAGTTCATGTTAATGGCTCAATAAAGTTTAGCTGTTCTTTTTTATTATTGTATTAATATTTTCACTATTCTTAGAACTGGAAAGAACTATACTTGACCCATTTTTTAATATACCACCCTTGGGTAGTTGGCCTTTGAATTAGTGGTTTTATTAAATTTTTGGCTGATAGTGTTTAATAACTTTTCTGCCAGAATAAAACAGATTTTGGGGGAAGGTTTAGTATGAATTTTCTGTTAGCAAGATTTAGGTGCCCTAAACTTCAGATTTGACGAAGATCGCCCCTGCCCCAAATTTTGACCTCAGAATGGATCAAGCATAGTTAGGGAGTATTTGGGCTTATTAAACAGGTAGAAATATAAGTCAGTATAACATCAGATCTGGCCATTTAACTCTGAACAAAATTCTATAAGGACAAGTTATGGAAAACATTGACTTGAATCCTCAACATTTCTAATTAAAAAGGATAAATGTTAGTGGCAGTGAAAGAATCTTAAATATTTGTTTTCGTGATTTATTTTTTAGCATGAAAATCAGTTTTTAAAATGTGTTCCATGAGCTGCACCTGCTGTAGATCTTGAATTGTAGAAAAAGTGAAGTTCATGTTTATTGCAGAGCCACGATGGTCCCCATTTCAGTATCTACCCTGTGTTCTCCCTCTCTCTAAGCCATCTTAACAATCATTATATTTAGAAGTGTACAAAGCCCCCAGTCTTAAGGGATTTAGGGACAACCTGTGAAATTAGTAAAAATATCTGCCACCAAGTATTACTATATGGATATATGTGTTGAAATTACTTTGAAAAACTTAGGAAAGAGAACAACAACATTCAGGAAGAAATGTTAGCGTCTGCTAAAAGCAGTAGAGTGATATTCTTTCTGGGCGATTCCAAAATACAGCACTATTGAATTATGGAGACTCTGGTGACTTAATCTCTAATCCTAATGATTTAATTACACACTCATAAAGATTTACACTAACATTCTAATAACTCATTGTGCTGGGGTGACAAAGAACGAGTTTTGTGTTTAGAGAGAGCTTACATAAAACATGTTCCTTTGAAAAGAAGTAGCCTATCTGTTTAAATTATGCCAGCAGGCAGCATTGCACATTAGCAACAGATACTTCCTTGGTACCGTGCACTGTTAAACTATCACAAAACCCTCTTCACTGCAGTCTTGCTCCATTGGAACCCATTCTCAGGGTGGTGTTTGTAAAGATGATTCCCAAATATGAGTCACTCTGCTTAAAGCCCTTAAGTGGCTCCCAGAGCCCTCAAAGGAAGTCCAGCCCAGCACTGCATCCTTTTTCTTTTTTATTCTTATTCTACCCACCATTTTATTACATAGACATCTTGGCTACTGGGGATTCCCTGGTAGCTCAGATGGTAAAGAGTCTGCCTGTAATGCAGGAGACCTGGGTTCAATCCCTGGGTCAGGCAGATCCCCTGGAGAAGGCAATGGCAACCCACTCCAGTATTCTTGCCTGGAAAATCCCGCAGATGAAGGAGCCTGGCAGGCTATAGTCCATGGGGTTGTGAAAAGTCAGACACGACTGAGCAACTTCACTCACTTGACTATTGAGTCAGCTCAAGGAACCTCACTGATGGCTAGGTGTCACAGGAGACTGGAGCTAGGAGTACAGGCAGTTCTGGAGGTCCGATTCTCATCTCCGTGGCTTTTCCTACTCCCTGTCTCATTCTCTTTTTCTGTAGACTGCCTTCTTCTGCTTTGACGTGGAGGAAATGGCCATCTCACAACTCCTAGTTTAGGTCTTCACTGCAAGTGTTCAGCAGAGATGGAAACTGGTTTCATGGGCCCTACAGCAAGTTCCTGGGAAAATGAATCTAATGGGCAAGAGGAAGATGGGCTCACTGGTGCACTGAGCCTGGGCAGTGGTCCCAGGGGTAGTAGTGGCTGTGAAAACAGGCTGCCATTTTGCAGGTTGGGAGTGTTCAAAGGGTTCCCAGATAAAAACACAGGGAGCTCTTTGAGATATCCCACCTTTGATTCCCTTCTCCAATTATCCTCAGATGCCTTCAAATAGACTTGGGCTTTGTCTTTGGTATCGAGGACTGTGATTGCCTTGTATGTAGTTTATTTATGGGAAGCCTAATGCCACCAAGAAGTTGCCTTTTCAACCAGGTGATATATCTTGTGTTTTTGAAAATGTATTCATTTTAATACATATTTATTAGTTATCTCGATTATTTAAGTTGCTATAATATAGAGCTGCATGGAATATAATTGTGTCTAGTTTAAAGGTTATTTTTTGAGGAAATTAACGGTATGTATTTAAGCTGCATTTACTTGCATGTCCAGGGTTATAATCCTTTATTCATTAATGTTTTCTCCCAGATCTTGTTCCAGTGTTGCAGCAGGCAGTCAGACTTTTTAATCATTTGCCTGTACAGATGCCTTTGATATATGGGAAGCTTTTTTAAACTCATTCTTGTATGTGTAAGAGAAAGGACATGTTGGAAAAACAGAAAATTTCCAACAGCTTTATTGCAGGACATTATGAGTTTGAGATTAACTCAATAACAAGAGACTTTGTATAATCTGAGAAGCTGGAAGATTTACGATTATGAACATGGCAACTTGCCCAAATTATTTCTAGAGCTGGAGGTAGTTCAGAGTTCAAGACTTCACAAATAAATACTCACACTCAAAGAGAAAAATCAGAAACATCATTGACTAAGTCCAAAATGAAGTCACAGTCCTACTGGTGGGAGGACTTGTCCATGGTTAAAGATACAAACTTGTATTTTTAAAGTTCAATATGGGAACTGTTGAGGGGTTATATCATGGGACTATTTCTTAGAATGACAGTGGATGAAAAGTAGGAAACCCTTACAAAGACACATGTTGGTGAACTTATTTGTTAAATATTTGAAATTGCCTTCTCCTGCAGTGAGGGAGGGAGTGTCCTTACTCTTGTGTTCTTAAAATTGAATACCTAAAAAATCATTTGGAGAGCTGTGCCAGGATCACCAATGGGAAATACATAGGGAGAAGAAAGTGTAACTCACTAACATGGCATCAGTAGATGTGCTAAAGCTGAGAATGATCCTTACTCTCAAGCTTCAGTCTGAGAATCAGTTTAGAATTCTTTTTTAATTTTTTTTCTTCCTTTTTTTCTTTTGGCTGCACTTTGTGGCGTACGGGATTTTAAGTTCCCCAACCAGGAATGGAACCCGTGGCCCCTGCAGTAGTAGTACGGAATCCCAACCACTGGACCGCCAGGGAAGTCCCAGACTAGATTTCTTAACTGTTGGACATCGTGTTTCCTTTGTGCCCTGGTTAGTGCTCTCAAAGATGGTGGGGAGCTTTTCCTATGAAGATGGTATGTTAATAATTTCATAAAGATACCATTCAAGAGCCCAGTTTGAATACATTTTGAGGTGGAATGTTTTCTCAGCAGTTGGTGATTTTAAAGTTTACTTTAAATTTACTGCATAACCATATTCAAGTAGCTGGAAAGAAAAATGTACTACTGATATGTACTAATTATGGCAAAGGTGGTCTCCTACTTTCAGCATTAACTATAGGTCTGTCCTTCATCGAGTGGTGCAAGAATGAATTAATGTGACTTCTGTTTGAGAAAAATAAGTATAAGATGATATATTTACAAAACATTTTCCACAGGAGAGGAGCTAAAGTGCTAATTGAATGTAGGTGATTTTCTCGTTTGAAGGAAGGAGTGATATGAACTTTGAAGCCAGTCCTTACTGACAGTGGCATTTTGCTTATCCAAAGGACTTCTTTTCATCTTGTGTTAGGATGGGACATAACAGGTTTTTCCAGTAATACTGACCTGCTCAAATTCATACACAACTCTCTTCTGCTCCCCTTTTACTTGATGTATCCAGGGGCTGGCCAAAGTTAAAGGTCTGATCTCTTCTAGAACTGACTAGCCAAACAAAGTAATGGACTTCTGACCTAGAGCTCAACAGTCCTAGCCAGTTTTATTTTTTTAATTCAATTTTTACATTCAAGTATATTTTACAATGTTCAGGTCACAAATTTAGCTCTCAAAGTCTTAGACCTTAATCAGTTTTAGAGGAAAAAGCTGCTGAGACTTGTTACGGCAGTTGAAGGTAAAATTTAACTTGTTCTAGGTATAACACTTAAAGTAAAGTTAGACATGTTGCGTAGGTCAATCTATCTCTGTTGAATGACTATTTTGGTTATTATTTTTTTTCAGGCCATCATAGACTCAAAATTTCATAGAATACAGTGAAAAGCAATTATTAAAAATAAAAACCAAGGCATAAAAAAGACAAGTTCCAAATTTTCATTAGGCTTAACAGATATAAAATCTGCCAAATGTTATAAACGTGCTAAATTCTTTCCGTTTCTGCACTTATCTCATTTTGGACCCATCACAACCAGTGTACAGACCAATGTGGGTCCTGGGATTACTTTGAGACATTGAATCTAATTATTTAGTTGAAGTTGAAAAGGTTACATCATGGCTAGATGTTCCTGTTTAGGAAATCTCTGAGAATTGTATCCTGACTTAAATTTGTTATATCAATATTGCTGCCTAAAACAACTTCCTTTTTTCTGAGAGAGCCTCAATCAGATCAATTAATCCTATTTAAGTGAAATCTGAGCATCTGCCCAGTCTGGGTGAGTCTTGATCAGATTGGTTACTCCAGTTTCCTCTGAATAATTGGTTGTAGGCAGGGACATATGACACAGTTCTGGCCAATTAGATGTGAAGAAAATCAGGGCACTTTGGAGAAAATTTTCTTTCCTATTCAAATGATATGGTAAAATAATAGGAGGGCATGATGCCTGGAGCTGCTATTATACATTTGGTAACCTATCAGTTTAGGGAGAAACTTGGATTTTATAGTGAATTATTAAACTGCTAAATGAACTAAACATGTTAGTACCTTTCACAATTACTATGCAGGATTTAAAAAGAATCCTCTTTATTATTTAAGCAATTTGTAGTTGGTCCTTCTCTAGTTTGCAGCCCAAAGCATCTACACAGAGTAATTTAGGAGTAGTTCAATGCATAGATTTTAATAATGAGTTAATTTTTAAGGAAAAAAAAATTGAGTAATGTTTAAAAAATCAGTTTTCCAAGTAGTGCTCTGCCCCTGGGCCTGTTTTTCCAATAGGTGGAAACTCCTAGACTTGCAGGTAAAAAAGCCCCAATGACTAAACAGACCTCTGTCAGATTTGCTCTGCAAGTCCGACATTTCAGCATTGGCACATGTCATAAAAACAAGAGGCACCGCAGCTGATGTTTTTGTTTGGTGATATAGGGCATTTATAATATTTGGGGTTGGATAAGAGAAGGCAATGGCACCCCACTCCAGTACTCTTGCCTGGAAAATCCCATGGATAGAGGAGCCTGGTAGGCTGCAGTCCATGGGGTCGCTAAGAGTTGGACACGACTGAGCGACTTCCCTTTCACTTTTCACTTTCATGCATTGGAGAAGGAAATGGCAACCCACTCCAGTGTTCTTGCCTGGAGAATCCCAGGGATGGGGGAGCCTGGTGGGCTGCTGTCTCTGGGGTCGCACAGAGTCGGACACAACTGAAGCGACTTAGCAGCAGCAGCAGGTTAAAAATCAAGTCTTCATCTTTTGTTTGGAGTGTGAAGGAAAGCACACAGTATAAGCGGTGCTCTCAGAGTAGGCTGTAAGATTTGGATTATCAATAACTGCTGGAAGCTCTGACTGAAGGCTTGCACATTCCTTTCTCTCCCCCACCCCTGGCCCTGAGCACTCTGCTCTCAGCCTTTAAAGTTTACTGAAATACCGGAGGAAGATAGAACCTTTGCAGCTGGAGAAATATCTTGTGGTGCAAAAAGAACCATTACCAGGCATTTTGGGAGTTGGAGTGTTTGAGAAGTGGTAATAGAGCTGGGAAGTTTTAATTTTTAAAATTATGAAATAAACGGCACTGTAAAATCTGACATTATGTGGCAGGCATTAGTACAAGCACTTATTCATTTAATCCTTGCAAGAAGCCCACAAAACAGATACCATTATTTTCACTCTCTGTTACATCAAAGGAAGGGATTCCAGAGAAGTTAGGTCATTTAGAGACTTACAGCCTCTACCATCCATGCTGTTACCATTGAACCACACTCTCTCCAAATGGAATATTTCAGCTGTACAGATAAAGACAGAAACGGGTTAAGACTCCCCCAGGTATCCAGTGCTTCCTTTGTCCTTTAGAGAGATTTGACGTTATGGATATGGTTGGTCCTTGAGTGTTTCTCCCTGCTCCTACCCCTCCCTCTCTTTCTGTGATCTTTCTTTCTCTGGCATGAAGTTTGGTTCAGTTTTTGGTTAGAGGGGCTGAGTCTACTTTCTCCTACCTCCTGGGTCCTGCTTACTTAATTAATCAGCAGTTCTGAAGGCGACTGGAAGTCATTTTCTCGAGCCTTCTTTCTGTAGCCCAGAGCCCCATCCTAGACAGTGAGCCCAGCTCTGGACCACAAAGAGTAATCGTTTGGCTTTCATTTAGTCGTCATTTCTCTGCCGGTGTTCAGTAACATCCCACTTCCAGCTGTTGGTCCTGATGACCTGCTGCCCCAACATTTCAGCCCCTCTCACCACTGTGAGGCTTATAGGAAAACAGGGAAGATATTAATACCTTTTTCAGTGCCATCTTGACGTGCCTATTGCTCATTTGCCAGTCATCAGTAGGTGGCGCAAACGAGCGCCGTTTTCCCTCTATGTACAGCGCAGGCCCACCATCCTGGCACTACCCACTGCGTGTTTCTAGATTCGAGGGGAGATTGGCCAGACTCTTTGATTTACTGTGCATCCTTTTTTTGGTCAAGAATGTCCCATTTTCTCTGAGCTGTTTTTATTCCAAGAAATTAGGTTGATCATTTTGGAAGGTTGGTGAGATTGGTTTAACAGCTAATTTGATATTGAAAGTTTTCCCGCAACCCTATGGTGATAAGCTGTAGAGTGTTGTAGGTCTGCTCAAGGCTTACTACTGATACCTTAGGCAATTCACAGGAATTTGGAGAAGTCATGGCTTTCAGCCTATAACCCCCTAAATACACATTTCCCTTAAGTTAAAAAAATAAAGTCGGGAATGCACCAGCATGGAGACTGCTGTTTATAGAGTGTTTACTGGCAGGTATATGGGCTTCCCAAGTGGCTCAATGGTAAAGAATTCACCTGCCAGTGCAGGATTGATCCCTGATCTGGGAAGATCCTCTGGAGAAGGAAATGGCAACCCACTCAAGTGTTTTTGCCTGGGAAATCCCATGGACAGAGGAGCTTGGTGGGCTACAGTCCAGGGAGTCGCAAGAGTCGAACACAAATAGCAACTAAACAGCAACAACAGATGGGGAACATAGCACTAGTAAAACAGATAGAAATTCTTAACTTCATGGAACTTACATTCTAGTGGGAGAGACAGACAATAAGAAAACAGGAAGATTATGACATTTAAAATATGTAGACTTTTAGGTCATTTATGTTTTTGGACTCTGACACATTTGAGAAGCTTGGCATCCAGACAGTAGGGAACTCTTGGTATCACCACCAAACCCCTCTCAACCCTTAAGAGCGACGTGTTTCATGTTCTACTACCTCTTGTCCTTTCTTTCCTCTGGACCAGTCAGTAGAACTGACCACTATTTAAAAAAAAAAAAAAAAGGGAAATACTTATCAGCTCTTCATACTCAAGGGAGGGGAGACAAAGGGTCATAAAAAATATTTTATGGTAGCTTGTTGTGGTCACTGGCAGTGTTAGCACTAGAAGTGAAAGTGACTTTTCTTTTCTAGGAAAGAATTTTGATGTGTTGTCTTAGTGGCTTAGGGCAACGAGGTCTGCCTATGTATCTGGCAAGTTAGAAAGGAGCTTTATATTAAGATCAAGCTTTACATTAAAATTCAAATGGGGGCTGCTTCCACGAGGATTCTTACTATTACTATTATAGGTCATCCGCTGACTGTCCTTTTCTGTTTACATAAGATTCCCTTAACTCAGATAAAACTTTAAGAAAGTCTTCCTTTCCCTCCTTGCTTCCTCTCTCGATTTTTCCCTACCTCCTTTCCTGTCTTTCTCACTTTAAGTAAATTGCCACAGGGGAGTTTATTTTTCCTTTTGTAAGATCTTCCTTTAAGCAGAACCCTTAAAAGTCTTTTGTGATCAAGCATTTTAAAGTGCCTACATGGGCATGGCTTTATAGAAACACAGTTAGATTGAATTCAGTCTAGTGATCTCAGAATACAGATGAAAAGCAGAAAATTGTATTATAAAACTGCAGCTTGGACTGGGAACCATCTAGTCACCAATGGTACACACTGCTTTATAGCTGGTTTGTTCACGGGTATGATGATGGCCCTAGAAGGTAATAGATACTTGATTCAGTTGCCCTGAATAATTCTGAATTCTGGACTCAGTTCAGTTCAGTTCAGTCGCTCAGTCATGTCCGACTCTTTGAGACCCCATGAATCGCAGCACGCCAGGCCTCCCTGTCCATCACCAACTCCCGGAGTTTACCCAAACTCATGTCCATCGAGGCGGTGATGTGATCCATCCATCTCATCCTCTGTCGTCCCCTTCTCCTCCTGCCCCCAGTCCCTCCCAGCATCAGGGTCTTTTCCAATGAGTCAACTCTTCACATGAGGTGGCCAAAGTATTGGAGTTTCAGCTTCAGCATCAGTCCTTCCAATGAACACCCAGGACTGATCTCCTTTAGGATGGACTGGTTGGATCTCCTTGCAGTCCAAGGGACTCTCAAGAGGCTTCTCCAACACCATGGTAATTGATTTAAAGATGTGACTTTTTTTGTTTGGATAGAGATACAGGGAGTTGGAGTGAACTCCAGGAGTTGGTGATGGACAGGGAGGCCTGGCGTGCTGCAATTCATGGGGTCACAAAGAGTTGGACGCGACTGAGTAACTGAACTGAACAGGGAGTAGTGTGTGCGTCCAGTGGGTTTGCATAGGATACTTTATAAATACAAATCAGCTGGTTTCATGGGGTTTCCACTTGTAGCTTTTTCGTAACTGGTATGTTTATGCCACCAAAAAATAGCTCTTTCAACAAAGAAATTGTCATTTGCTAAGATGGCCTGCCACCATCTGATAGAATTGATGGTTGCTATGAAACTACTGAAACCTGCTTTAGATGAGTAAACCTGGCTAGAGTGGCCTTTAAACCTCAAATCCCCAATTTTAAGGACAAAAGGAAGGGTGCACTGGTCGGAAATATGATTCTAGTTAAATGAACCTTGTTGATTATTTTTATGTGCCTGAATTGAATATTTAAAGAAGAGTCCTTCTGGTTATTTTATTTACCTAGAATGCACTTGTTCAGGTGGTCAGTAGTAGTGATGGTTCCTAAATACTGACAGATGCTTCTGCATTATTCATCAAAAGAGTTTTCTATCATTAGAATCACACTGCTTTCACAGTGCTGCAAATGTTTTCTGAGATTTAAAGAAGATGTGGGCCTAGTTGGTGCTTTTTTAGCTTTCAGATCTGGATTGTGGGGATAAACTGATGTTTGAATTGCCCTTGTTCTTCCAGAAGAAAAGGATTTCTGATTACAGCACTTATTAGCAGTGGGAGTGCTGAGTCAGTTGCAAAAATTTAAAATAGCATGCAGATTGGGACGTGATTGTCCTGTGAAGAGATCTTTAGGGAAGCAGCCTTACAGGATGAGGGCCTACATGTTGTTGAATTCCATACTGAATGTTTCCTAGGGTAGAGTGAACAGGTGTCCTGGGGAGGCTTGTGTGTCTCTTGGGTGTTGACTTATGCTGCTACCTCAGTGCTTTTTGGACTGAAGTCTGGTTGCTCCTGGTGAATGTGTTATGTTTAAACATAGCATACCTTGAATTTGGCAATGATCTTAGCTTGACTGTACCATAATTTCAGCGTGAGGCTGATACAGTCATTTATGTGCAAGGGCACAATCCCATTTTTAAGGCTTGTGATTTGTTTGTTGAGCATCTACTCTGGGTCTACTACTATGCTTTTCTGAATTTACCAAAATTACTAGAATTGTTTTCTATCTTATGCTTTGCTATGACTCTAAGTCAGGCAAGTATGACTTAAATATGGATCAGAAAATTCTTAGTAATAAATTTTGGATCAAGTTTGAGGGTTGGGATAAATGACTTCTAGGAATAAGGCAGAATTTTTTCTCTTCAAAATTAAAAATTAGAAGTAGTTTCTGTGATAACTGAAAAAGAATATTTTAAATTCTGAAAATTTTCTCCATTATATTAAGGTATTTTAGTATTTGTCTTTTAAGTTTTCAATCTTTTTTTCAACTCTTATTCCATATGGGCAAATAGCATAATAGATATTAAAACAAAAAGTTATTTTTTAATTTGAAAAATACTGCTTAACTGAGAAAAAAAAAGGTAAATCCAGAAGAAAATGAAGATGATTATGAATCATCCATAATTCAGAAACAACTATAGTTGGCATTTTGGTAGTTTTCTAGTTTTTTCTCCTTTTCCTATGATGTACAATTTACAAATGTAAGGTTGGAGCCTCTCTTTCATGTGATTCACTGGAGTGTAGGAGTCAGAAAAAAGCAAGTATAGATGGTAGATACCAAACGAGGGGATGAATCACAGAAGAACTGAAAGGGCTTCTAAGAATGCTGCCTCATCTGTGATACAGTGAAATCTCACGGACAACTCATGAACAGCTTTAAGAAGTTTACTTATACTGAACTTGGAGTTCTGAGAGAATAAAAACTCTGATTAGATGAGTTCTTTGGCCAGCTTGGTGACTCCACTATACTCTGAAAGGTCTAATAAAAACACTTTCAATCATACTGTTCATTATTAGCTTAAATGAAAACATATTGATTGCCATTTAAGTTAACAGTTGTCATTTCTCACCATTCATATTGACTCTTACTCAAACCTTAGTTTTAAATGCTAAAAAAATCACTGTTCCTGAGATAAATATCAATACAAATCAATCCCCAGCTTTTATTGATAAAGTTTTTTCTTTTTTTTTTATGGCAAAAGTTAAGAATTGGATCTCTTTTAGATCTACATCGGGAACCACAAAAATCATTAATCCAATGAACAAAAATTTGTGGTGTCACCACTGTGTGCCAGGCACTGTTCTAGGCACAGGGAACCATGAGTGAATAAAACATTTCTATTTTCGTGAAGTGAATATTTTAGGGGGAAATGACAGAAAATAAAATTACTGGTTGTTGGTGGCTCAGACGGTAAAGCATCTGCCTATAATGTGGGAGATCTGGGTTCAATCCTTGGGTTGGGAAGATCTCCTGGAGAAGGAAATGGCAACCCACTCCAGTATTCTTGTCTGGAAAGTCCCATGGATGAAAGAGCCTGGTAGGCTACAGTCCATGGGGTCCCAAAGAGTTGGACACAACTGAACGATTTCACTTTCATTTTCAGGAGGTCTCTCCAGACTGGGTGATTAGTATCTACTCCTCTGGATTACTTAATCCCAGCCTAAATGGCAAGGAGGAGTCAGTCTTGCAAAAATCTGGAGAAAAAGCATTTGAGACAGAAGGAACAATGAGTCAGAATGAACTGGGGAACCGTGTGGAGCCCATGATCATAGGACGAGGAGTAGGAGAGGTAGGCTGGAAGGAGATCGTGTCGGCCTACAGGCAAGATCGCGTAGGCTACAGTGAGGAGTTTGGGATTAATTATACTTATTGTGAGAGGCCATTGGATTGTTCTGAGAAGTCTACTTGACCTTAAAAAGTACCACATTAACAAAAAAAACACAACCCAATCACAAAATGAACAGAAGACCTAAATAGACATTTCTTTGAAGAAGATATACCAATGGCCAGTAGACATGTGAAAAAAAAAAAATGCTCAACATTGCTACTTGTTAGAGAAATGCAAATCAAAACTACAATGAGTTGCCACCTCATACTGGTCAGAATGGCCATCACTACAAATAGTAAATGCTGGAGAACGTGGAGAAAAGTGAACCCTTCTACACTATTCATGGGAATGTAAATTGGCACAGCTACTATGGAGAACAGTATGAAAGTTCCTTAAAAAACTAAAAATAGAGCTGCCATATAATCTTGCAAGGGCTTCCCTGGTGGCTCAGTGGTAAAGAACTTGCCTGACAATGCAGGACATATGAGTTCTATTCCTGGGTTGGGAAGATCCTCTGGAGAAGGAAATGGCAATCCACTCCAGTATCCTTGCCTGAGAGATTCCATGGACAGAGGAGCCTGGCAGGCTACAGTCCATAGTGTCACAAGTTGGGCATGATTCTAAACAATAACACCGACATAATCTTGCAATCCTATTTCTGGGCATATATCTGGAGAAAATTCTAATTAAAAAAGATACATGCACCTCAGTGTTCAAAGCAGCACTATTTACAATCACCAAGACATGGAAGCAACCTAAATGTCCATCAGGAGATGAATGGATAAAGAAGATGTGGTACATATGTACAATGAAATACTGTTGTTCTTCAGTCACTCAGTCATGTCTGACTCTTTGCAACCCATTAGATTGTAGCATGCTAGACTTCCCTGTCCTTCACTATCCCAGAGTTTGGTCAAACTCATGTCCATTGAGTCAGTGATGCCATCCAACTATCTCATCCTTTGTCACCCGCCTTCTTGTCCTGCCTTCAGTCTTTCCTAGCATCAGGGTCTTTTCCACTGAGTCTGTTCTTCATATCTGGTGTCCAAATATTGGAACTTCAGCTTCAGCATCAGTCATTCCAATGAATATTCAGGGTTGATTCCCTTTAGGATTGACTGGTTTGATCTCCTTGCAGTCCAAGGGACTCTCAAGAGTCTTCTCTAACATCACAATTCAAAAGCATCAGTTCTTTGGCACTCAGACTTCTTTATGGTCCAATTCTCACATCCATACATGACTGCTGGAAAAACCATAGCTTTGACTATACAGACCTTTGCTGGCAAAGTGATGTCTTTGCTTTTTAATACACTGTCTAGTTTGTAATAGCTTTCCTTCCAAGGAGCAGGCGTCTTTTAATTTCATGGCTGCAGTTACCATCTGCAGAGATTTTGGAGCCCAAGAAAATAAAATATGTCACTGTTTCTACTTTTTCCCTTTCTATTTGCCATGAAGTGACGAGACTGTTTGCCATGATCTTAGTTTTTTGAATATTGAGTTTTAAACCAGCTTTTCACTCTTCTCTTTCACCCTCATCAAGAGGCTCTTTAGTTCCTCTTCATTTTCTGCCATTAGAGTCATATCATCTCAGTTCATGTGCTGCTGAAGCTGAGCTTGACGTATTTCGAGCATTACCTTACTAGCATGTGAATTGAGCGCAATTGTACAGTAGTTTGAACGTTCTTTGGTATTGTCCTTCTTTGGGATTGGAATGAAAACTGAGCTTTTCCAGTCCTGTGGCCATTGCTGAGTGAGTTCTCCAGATTTGTGGCATATTGAGTGCAGCACTTTTAACAGCTTCCTCTTTTAGAATTTGAAATAGGTCATCTGGGATTCCATCACCTATACTAGCTTTGTTTTTAGTAATGCTTTCTAAGGCCCACTTGACTTCACACTTCAGGATATCTGGCTCTAGGTGAGTGGCCACACCATCATGGTTATCTGAGTCATTAAGATCTTTCTTATATAGTTCTTCTGTGTATTCTTGCCACCTCTTCTTAATCTTTTCTGCTTCTGTTATGTTTCAGTAATGAAAAAGAATAAAATAATGCCACTCACTGCAACATGGATGGGCCTAGAGATTATCATACTAAGTGAAGTAAGTCAGGCAGACATAGACAAATACTGTAGGATATCACTTATACGTGCGATCTAAAATATGATACAGGGCTCCCCTAGTGGCTCAGTGCTAAAGAATCTGCCTGCCAATGCAGGAGACACAGATTCGATCCCTGGCCTGGGATGCCCCCCCATGCTGTGAAGCAGCTAAGCCTATGCACCATAACTGCTGAGCCTGTGCTCCAGAGCTGGGAGCTGCAACTGCTGAAGCCTATGTGCCTAGAGCCTGTGCTCTGCAACAAGAGAAGCCACAGCGAGAAGCCAGTGTACTGTTAACTGGAGAGTAGTCCCCACTCACTGGGGACTAGAGAAAAAGTCTGTGCAGCAACGAAGATTTAGCATAGCCAAAAATAAATAAATTATTTTAAAAATATGATATAAGTAAACTTATATACAAAACAGAAAGAGACTCATAGACATAGAAAAGAAGCTTATTACCAAAGAGGAAAAGGGGTAGGGGAGGGATAAATTAGGAGTCTGGGATTAGCAGATACAAACTACTATAATAAAATAACAACAAACCCCTATTAAAAAAGAAAAAATGCCACAGTGACTATGATGTGGAGAACTTTTATGAGGGGAAACAGAGAAGTCAACTGGAATGCTTAGACATCCAAGAGAGATGATCGTTGGTTTGAATCACAAGGTTGCTATACTGATGGAGAGAAACAGTGGATTGGGGCTGTGCTTTGGATGAAGAGTCGAGGCTTTCTGAAGGATGGAGAAAGGAAACAGTGATGTTTTGGGTTTAAACATTCGGGGGTGGGGGCCCATTTACTGAGATGGAGAGGCCAGAGCAAGAGCAGGTGTAAGATTCATGTAATGTTTAAGATTCTGAGATATCACAGCACTGTCGTCTGGCAGTTGTACATAAAACTGGGACTGAAGGCGGAGGATGATACTGGAAATTTACATTTGAGGTCATCTGTGTGTGGATGGGAATCAGTACCCTGGGATTAGGCCACACGACTTAGGGTGACATAGAAACTCAAGTCCCTTCAACATTTGGAAGCATCTCTATTTTCCTGTCAGAATTTTCAGCAATTGAGAGTCTGCTGACAGTACCCTGAGCTGCTGCTTTTTCTGAGCTCTGATATGGTTTAGGAAGAAGGAAAGAAACTAATGTTTGTTCAAGGTGTGACATATGCTGCGAATTGAGCATGACACCTTTACTTTATTTCATTGAATCTTTACCATGATTCTTGTTTTTAACATGTGAAGCGACTGGCTCAGTGTCAGTGAAGTCAGCCAGGAGACAATGTGACTGAGAAATGAACCCAGGATTTCAGTGCAGGTCTTTGGGCTTGTTTTTTTTCTTCTTCATTCATGTTTGCAATTGGCAAAGTTGCAAAGGACTGGCAATATTTGCTTTTGCAAATTGTATGTGATTTTAAAATAAATATAGCATGTCACATGTTAAAATTTTTTTTCAAAGCAGTGCTTGCTCATGGCAAACACCAGAAAATTCTTTAACAATACAAAAAACTCTAAGGTGGGAATTGAAGTACGCTTGTCTCTTCCTGTTTAAGTACCGTTTCTTTTCTGCAAATTATAGAAAATTTCTAAGACTATATAACATATTTTTCTGTATGTTACAAAACAAGTAGAAATGCCATGCAACAAATATTGCTTTGTAACTTTTTATTCACTTAATAATGTATCTTGGACAGCTTTCTGTTTGCAGATCTATGATATTGTTTTTAATGACATCATAATGTTTTATGATTAGCTCATTTATTTAATCAGGCCTCATAGACATTTAGATGATTTCTGGTTTGTTTTTTAAACAATTGCAAACAAGGTGGTAGTGATCAACCATATAATTTCTATTTCTTGCTTTATTATGCTGGCGTTTATCCAGAATAAATCCCTGGTACTGTAATTGCAAGGTCAAAATGAATATTTTAAATTTAGAAAAATATTGCTAAATTGATTCAAATAATATTACCTAATTTATAATCTTACTATTAGCCCCACAACTTCATCCTCAATATCTTTTTTCACATTAAAATTTGTGCTTATCAGGTGAAACACTATTTCACTTTTGACTTTAAGATTTTAACCATGGGTACTGTTAAGCATTTTTCTATTTATCAGTCGTTTCTTCTGTGAATTGTCTATTCTTATCCTTTTGCTGGTTGATTTGCAGGGACCCTTTCAGATCATGGATATTAATCCTTTTTTCTGTTATGTTTCTTTACAAAAGTTTTCTCCTAATTTTTTTTGCTTATTTTGAATGATGTTTATGGTTTATATAGATATTTTTACATGTAGTTAGATTTATCGTCCTTTTCCATAAGGACTTCTATCTTTTGCCAGCGTTAAAGAAAGTGTAGAATTCTTACTCTAGAAAGGCTTCCATAAGGACAGACTGTTATATGGCAAAGCTTATGTCTTAAAACTGTGTAGACCACAGCGACTTCCCAAGTGGCTCAGATGGTAAAGAATCTGTCTGCAATGAAGGGGACCTGGGTCAATGTCTGGGTCGGGAAGATGCCCTGGAGAAGGGAATGGCAACCCACTCCAGTATTCTTGCCAGGGAAATTCCCCTGAACAGAGGAACCTGGCGGACTACAGGCCGTGGGATCCCAAAGAGTTGGACATGACTGAGCAACACACACACACGCATGCAGAAGCAGGTCCCGCATTCCATTGACCCACCAATGTCATGTATGACTCTCCCAGTGTTCTGTGTTTCTGCATTAAGAGGTCTGTCAGATGTTCAGCAACTTTCCTGTCTACCTCCTATTTTTTCTTGGACCGCAGCTCTTTCTTACTCTTTGGTTATTTCTCACTGACTCCCTTCTTCACCATCAAAATTTTTGCTTCCAGTTTCTCCTTCTTGTCCCTGCCACCATTGTGTTTAATATTTCCTACTCTCTCAATCCATCCTGACACTGCCCTCCCTGATGTTTTTTCTGTCCCTTGTCAATTTCTATGTGCTTCCCAAGATTTATCCCAGCAGTCAGAGCGTAATCATGGACACTTCTCAGCCCTGGTGTTCTTGCTTGGTGGACTCCCTTGTACTGCTGAAGAAGTGTGCAAATGTTTGTGTCCACATGAATGTGCTTGTGTGTTAGTGTGTGTAGTTATTTCTGAATGCAGAGAGGGAATCTTGTAATCAGATAGTTTGGGTTTTAATGCTGGCCTTCCTTTTTATTTTTTTCCCCTAGGATTGGCTATTTAGAAAACTTTGTAGCACATCTGCTCCAATTATATATGCAAATTTTGCTTAAAAGAAAGTTTTTGGGTTTTTTCATTTTTCTCCCATTTTTAGATTTTTCTACTTAAAGAATGATTTTAAGATCTATAGTGCAGTGATTTGAAATATGGACTAATCAAAATGCCACTTATTTGTGACAGTTACTCAACAATGTTTACATGGTATTTTAATAAAGGGAAGCTTTTGATACCAGGAGCAGAGTTTGAATGGGGACAGACAATTGTTGAAAAATCAACTTGCGTGGATACTCCTAGGCTTTTTCTTTACCACAGGGAGATCTATTTTTATGTTTTTTTTTTTTTTTTTTTTTTTAGCATGGATTTTTTTTCCCCCCCGCAAAACCACCTGTCACAGAAATAAGGTGCCTGCTTTAAATGCTGTTCAACTCGATTTCCAACTGGCTGTGGCTGGAATGTGCCAGGCCTGCTTCAGATCAGCAGGCAGTTTCTCTGAGCCCCTCACTCCTCCGGAGATGGAGACTTTGATCTGAAAAGACTTGGGGGCGGGGAAGTGCTTTGTTTTCTAGGGAAAAATGTGATCTCTTCCTCCATTGTCCTTTCTTTGACTTGTAGCCAGAAAGCCTTACAGGCTCACAGAAGTCAGACTTCTATGGACAAAATTAGGACAGTTTGCATGAAATCAGTTGCTCTTTCTTGACTTTTTTTTTTTCTCTCTCTTTTTGGCAAAAAATAATTGACTCCGTAAACCAGTAGTTAGAGATATAGAGGCTTGAGGGTGAGAATTTGGAAACTGGTTGGGGTTTATGAATTTGTTAGCATACAAAGCAGACTTTCCTTTAAAATGAAATTAAAACACAGGAGGTAGGTGGCAAGTGTGTACGGTGACTTTAAGAAATGAATGAGACGCTAACAACCTCGACAAATACTTCCTCTACAGTTAGTGTGTGTAGCCCACTGTGTAAGTTTCCTGTCAAGGTATCTTTTTAAAGAGGCGACTCTGGATGGGATGTAGGTGAGATCAGATAAAATACAGATGGTCATAAGGCTCAAAATTTTAAAAGTACCTCTTCCCCACTTAGCAGCTAATTACAAGTTAGGGTAAGGGCTTCTCTGGTGGCTCAGAGGTAAAGAATCTGCCTTCGGTGCAGAAGATATGGGAGATGTGGGTTCAATTCCTGTGTCAGGAAGATCCCCTGGAAGAGGAAATGGCAACTCACTCAAGTGTTCTTGCCTAGGAAATCCCATGGACAGAGGAGCCTGCAGGCTATTGTCCATGGTGTCTCAAAAGAGTCAGACACAACCAAGCGACTAACACACACACAAGTTAGAGTGGATCTGAAATTGTCCTGAGCAGCCCCCAAGGGGACAAAAGGTTATGGAGACATAGTCAGTAATGGTTAGTTGAAAGTCAGAATTTCATATCTTTTAACTCTTGCTTTAACTGGGATATTTCATATTTTATCAGTAGGGGATGAGACCTTGTGCTGATATCTTAATATACAACTAAGCTAGCAAGCCTTTGCGTCTTTCACTTACATGACTCTGAATTAAGTGCTGTGCCTCGGAAACAGATTGACTCCCACTGACCACACGCTCAACAGGTCTGGTGGGCGGTAATGCTGCCTGGAGCTGTGGTTTCCAAACTTAAATGGGACTCAGAATTACCTGGGAGAGCTTTTAAAATACAGATTCTCAAGCAACAAGGATTTCTGGAGACGTGTGTAGCAGTTTGTACAAAGAAAGCCAAGTTTGGGAACCTGTGGCTGCCTTAAAAGAAGCTGGATATGTCTGAGGACCACACTTGACTTCTATCTCCTAATAGCTGTGTACATTTTGACCTATGCATGCATGCATGCTCAGTCACTTCAGTGGTGTCTGACTCTTTGCAACCCCATGGACTGTAGCCAGCCAGGCTCCTCTGTCCATGGGGATTCTCCAGGCAAGAATACTGGAGCGGGTTGCCACGCACTCCTCCAGGGGATCTTGCCAACCCAGGGATGGAACACATGTCTTCTGTGTCTCCTGTGCTGCAGAGGGTTCTTTACTGATGAGCCATGGGGGAAGCCCACATTTTGATCTAACCATCAGTCAAATAACAAGCTAGCATTTTGAAGTTAATGTGTAATATAGTCAACTTTTTATTCTTTTTAATATGCCCAGTAGAGATGCTTTTGTGCTTTGACATGAGTGTTCTTGTAGAACTAAGAGAAAATATTTTAATATCTTTAGGGAAGGTTAAGCCTCACTTAAGTCCCCTTGTCCAGTGTCACCCAGGAAACAACCAAGATTAGGAGTAAGCAATAATGAAACTTGCTTTCCAGTTACTAAGAACAGATGTGTGTGTGTTAGTCATTCAGTCGTGTCCAACTCCTTGCAACCCCACAAACTGTAGCCCGCCGGTCTTCTCTGTCCATGGAATTCTCCAGGCAAGAATACTGGAGTGGATTGCCATTCCCTTCTCTAGAGGATCTTCTTGACCCAGGGATCAAACTCTGGTCTCCTGCATCGCAGGCAGATTCTTTACTATTTGAGCTACAGGGAAGTCCTACAAAGAACAAATACCAAGGTCTAAATTTTTACTGTGGTAAACAGAGTATTTATAAAGTAATCATAGCTACTGTTTGCATACTCTAAGTAAAAAGAAAAGTACATGGCCTAGAACAAGAAACGTTTTAGAACTGTATCAAGTGTTCTTACAAATAGCTGTGAAAAGAAGAGAAGCGAAAAGCAAAGGAGAAAAGGAAACATATACCCATTTGAATGCAGAGTTCCAAAGAATAGCAAGGAGAGATAAGAAAGCCTTCCTCAGTGATCAATGCAAAGAAATAAAGGAAAACAATAGAATGGGAAAGACTAGAGATCTCTTCAAGAAAATTAGAGACACAAATGTAACATTTCATGCAAAGATGGGCTCAATAAAGGACAGAAATGGTATGGACCTAACAGAAGTAGAAGATATTAAGAAGAGTTAGCAAGAATACACAGAAGAACTATACATAAAAGATCTTCACAACCCAGATAATCACGATGATGTGATCACTCACCTAGAGCCAGACATCCTGGAATGTGAAGTCCAGTGGGCCTTAGGAAGCATCACTATGAACAAAGCTAGTGGAGGTGATGGAATTCCAGTTGAGCTATTTCAAATCCTAAAAGATGATGCTGTGAAAGTGCTGCACTCAATATGCCAGCAAATTTGGAAAACTCAGCAGTGGCCACAGGACTGGAAAAGGTCAGTTTTCATTCCAATCCCAAAGAAAGGCAATGCCAAAGAATGCTCAAACTACCGCACAATTGCACTCATCTCATACACTAGTAAAGTAATGTAATGCTCAAAATTCTCCAAGCCAGGCTTCAGCAATACATGAACTGTGAACTTCCAGATGTTCAAGCTGGTTTTAGAAAAGGCAGAGGAACCAGAGATCAAATTGCCAACATCCGCTGAATCATCGAAAAAGCAAGGGCGTTCCAGAAAAACATGTATTTCTGCTTTATTGACTATGCCAAAGCCTTTGACTGTGTGGATCACAATAAACTGTGGAAAGTTCTGAAAGAGATGGGAGTACCAGACCACTTGACCTCCCTCTTGAGAAACCTGTATTCAGGTCAGGAAGCAACAGTTAGAACTGGACATGGAACAACAGACTAATTCCAAATAGGAAAAGGAGTACGTCAAAGCTGTATATTGTCACCCTGCTTATTTAACTTGTATGCAGAGTACATCATGAGAAACACTGGGCTGAAGGAAGCACAAGCTGGAATCAAGATTGCCGGGAGAAATATCAATAACCTCAGACATGCAGATGACACCACCCTTATGGCAGAAAGTGAAGAAGAACTAAAGAGCCTCTTGATGAAAGTGAAAGAGGAAAGTGAAAAAGTTGGCTTAAAGCTCAACATTCAGAAAACGAAGATCATGGCATCTGGTCCCATCACTTCATGGCAAATAGATGGGGAAACAGTGGAAACAGTGGCTAACTTTATTTTTCTGCGCTGCAAAAATCACTGCAGATGGTGATTGCAGCCATGAAATCAAAAGACGCTTACTCCTTGGAAAGAAAGTTATGACCAACCTAGACAGCATATTAAAAAGCAGAGATGTTACTTTGTCAACAAAGGTCCGTTTAGTCAAGGCTATCGTTTTTCCAGTGGTCATGTATGGATGTGAGAGTTGGACTGTAAGGAAAGCTGAACGCTGAAGAATTGATGCTTCTGAACTGTGGTGTTGGAGAAGACTCTTCAGAGTCCCTTGGACTGCAAGGAGATCCAACCAGTCCATTCTAAAGGAGATCAGTCCTGGGTGTTCATTGGTAGGACTGATTTTGAAGCTGAAACTCCAATACTTTGGCCACCTGATGTGAAGATCTGACTTATTTTAAAAGACCCTGATGCTGGGTAAGATTGAGGGTGGTAGGAGAAGGGGATGACAGAGGATGAGATGGTTGGATGGCATCACCGACTCAATGGACATGGGTTTGGATGGACTCTGGGAGTTGATGATGGACAGGGAGGCCTGGCATGCTGTGGTTCATGGGGTCACAAAGAGTCAGACATGACTGAGCAACTGAACTGAACTGATTATGTTCTTCAGGGGTCAGGCTCGAACTCTGTGTCTTCTGGTATTCACCTGATCCAAGCCACATCCTCCACCTTCATTCCTTATTGTCCTTATTTTATTGTTATTTTTATATACTACTGACTAGAGTTGTCATTCCTATGTGCTAGATAAAATTTCCAAAAGCTAGACCTAGTATGTTATAGATTTCTATATTTACTAGAAAGGGTCTGAGGAACCAGGACATAGAGTCCTTGTTTTTATAGATCATAAAACTGGAGGCAAAGCTGTTGGAAAGACTTAGCAGTGATGATCCAGTTTGTGCTTTAGATGGGACTTGAAGGCAGACAGTCCATATGATGAAACAGAATGAGAGTTGCTCTAGGGCCAAGAGCACCTGATTTCAAGCCTGACTCTGTCATATCCTAGCTTTATGACCTCAGACAGGGTCTTCATTTCTCTGACTCTATAATAAGAGGCAATTAATTATCTCTACCTACTTCACAGAAATATTAAGAGGAATAAGTCACATAATGTATGTCAGTACTCTTAACTCTGGATACACAGTAGAATCCTTGGGAAGTTTAAGCAAATCACCAAACAAAACAGATACTCAGTCCAGTCCCATCCTGAGAAATGCTGATTTAACTGATATGTGGCGAGGCTTTGTGATCAGCACTTTTAAGAAGGTCCCCAAGTGCTTTTAATGTGCTACCAGGGTGGAGAACCATGAAAGAGCCTTACTGGATGCCAATGATCTTTATAAATTCAGGTCAATATTTACTGTGGCTTGGGAATTTTGCTCCTAGATATTCAGTACAATGTCGTATCACTAAACAAATAACAGAACAGTGCCATAGTCTTTTATATATATACATAAGTGTTATGACAAGCCATATTGTTGAATAGTGACAACAGTGTCATTTCTGATCTTATGTTGACATAGAAAACTGTTTACATAGTAGTTGGAACTAAATTTAGAATTTTAAAATTAATTCATATCCCTCTTCCCCATGGGATAACACTGAAACAAAATGAACAAAGCTATATTGTTATGAATTCTTGTTTGTATTTCATTTGTTTCCCAGGGCTAACAATTATAGAATATAAAATAGGTCTTATTGAAAAGGCAAGTATCATGTGAAAGGCTTTAATAAAATAGAAACAAGGTTCTGACATTTGAAAAATTGCTGATTAATTCATTTCATCCTTTCTTTGACCTAAATCCTCCCATATGTATTTATCAGCTTTGCAAACAGATTGACTTTGTGCATTTAGAGTTTGCAAACAAGTCCCAGAATGTTACTGCTAACCAATTAGTTTCTAAAAGCCTTTCAAATAATCTTATCGTCTCCACAGGAGTGATTTAGGCAATGAAAAAAAAAAAAGTTTGTTCTTCACTGAGAAGAATCATGACTTAATAAGAGTGGAGCTCACCATGGCTGTTCGTAAGCATACTTATTCATGAGCTGATATTTGAGTTTATGCCTGATTACTGGAAAGGAAGAGCATTTACAGTTGAAGCCAATCCTCTGTGAGAGCAGTTATATTTTGTGTAGAGATCATTTTTGAAAATTCATATCTGTAGTAAGAGATCCGGATGTTAATCAGCTTTTTTTTTTTTTTCCTCTTTAAAGTTAGTCTAATAGGCTTTTGGATTGAATGAGGCTTTCAGCTTATCGAAAGATAAAATAATATTTGTGAAAGCCAGATCAGCTGTTTGTAGACTCATGGAGCTTAGAGGAAAATGCATATTGAGGGAAGCAGGATGATCAGTGATACTCAGTGACCCTCTGAAGTCCGCACAGCTAGTTAGTGACAGAACCCAAACCAGAGCTCTTTCTGCCAGCCCTCTTTCTGCCCCTCAACCCAGACCAACCATGTCATCCAGCCCAGCAGCAGGGTATCTCAGGACTCACTGTGAACCAGGTCCCCAAATATGTCCTGGGTCTGTGCTGAGAACTAAGCATGCCCTGTACTTCTGCTCTGATGGTTTTAGGAAATCTCTCTTTTCCTTCCTTTGACAGAAGCATTACCTGCACCTTTTCCACGTAGAAATGAAATTGTTTTCAGAAACGAATCCCTTTCAGCCACTCAGCTTTACTCTGATCTGTGGAAGCTGGCAAGAAATCCATTCACATTTTTTGTGTAGTTTTTGGTTGAAAAGATTCCATTGTAGAGGGTCTGTACTTTGTTGTTGTCGTTGGCCCGCTAATGCCGTTTGTTGATCAGTGTCCCAGAATAGACGTGTTTACAAAAGAGCGCAAGTGATATTTTTGTGTGTCCTCAACACAGACACGGCCATGAGACTGTGTGAGAGACTGCCTCAAGGTGACCTTTAGAGCAGAGAATGAGCAGGGCTCCAGGTGTGCTCAGTACTGTTGGAGGGGATTTTGCTTCTTGGCCTTTCAGAGAACAGAGCCTGGAAATACATGCAGCTCCACACACACACAGACATACAAGTATGTACACAAACACCTGTGTCTCTGTGTATATGATTTTGTTTACATTTTGTCTTGTTTTGCACTCCTCTCATCCTTATTGATTTAAGTTTGAACATGTAGGATCCTACAAGAGGTGTCACACCGTTCTTTACCCTCATCACTCAATTCTCTTCCACCCTCATAGGTAACCACCTTCACTGTTTTCTGGGTTATCCTTCCTGTATTTCTTTTTGTGATGATGAACAATATTTATATATTTAAAAATTCATATACTTTTTATTACACAAGAATTAGCATACTCTAAGTTATATATGCTTGTTTATACTTGGCCTTTTTCACTTATAATTTTAATGTATATAAATTATATCTCAAAGCTATTAAAAAGTCACCATCAGGTGGCATATATGGCATTCCTAACACAATATGATTTTCTCTGATTTGACCTTGGCTTAAAGATTCAAACCCATTTGGATGCCATGTAGACTAAGTGGAAATGTTGGGAATCTCCCCTCAAATGATTGTATTATGATACTTTAAATCGGAAGTGTATTTTTTAACAGCATTTTCTGCTTGAGGGACTTAGTGAACTGATAACCCCTAAAGAAATTTACTTAATATTTTAAACTGACTGTGGCAGAAATGATTGATTTAATCCCTCTGTGGTATTGGAGAAGACTCTTGAGAGTCCCTTGGACCGCAAGGAGATCCAACCGGTCCATTCTGAAGGAGATCAGCCCTGGGATTTCTTTGGAAGGAATGATGCTAAAGCTGAAACTCCAGTACTTTGGCCACCTCATGCGAAGAGTTGACTCATTGGAAAAGACCCTGATGCTGGGAGGGATTGGGGGCAAGAGGAGAAGGGGATGACAGAGGATGAGATGGCTGGATGGCATCACTGACTCGATGGACGTGAGTCTGAGTGAACTCCGGGAGTTGGTGATGGACAGGGAGGCCTGGCGTGCTGTGATTCATGGGGTTGCAAACAGTTGGACACGACTGAGCAACTGAACCGAACTAAACTGAACTGAAAGACTTGAATTCTAAAGGACCTTATAGACCACTTTGCTACGCCTTTTATTTTACAGATGAGACTCAGAGAGCTTTAAAACTCTAATTATGTAATAAAGTTAGAAATGCAGTCCTCGACTCATCTGTTCTACTCTTTAAATATTTATACTATTTTGTTAGGCAGTGATTAAAATGATAATTATTAAGACTCTGTAGAAACATGGAAAGCTGTTTATAATACAAATGAAAAAAAGAGCAGCATGCCAAATGGCTTAAATATCATGATTGCAACCAATATGACAAATTTGTGTTCGTATTGAGGTCTGGAGCATAACAGACAAAAACGGTATGTGTGTTATGTAATGGGTTAAAGGGCATTTCTCCCTTAATGTTTTGGAACATTGCGGCATTGTATCCAACTAAACTTCCTTTCTAAAAATATTAGGGCTACCACAGGGGGAATGTGAAATCAAAGAGATTGTTGGTAGCTGCCTGAATCTGTCGCCTGTATTTGCACTTTCCCCAGATACTTTCCAGCACTGGAAATGTGTGATGAGGTTCTATTATCCTATGCCTCTGACACTCTTCCATTGTTTACCCACCCCTGGAGTTTTGCCTTTATTCCCTTGTTTCTCACCCTGTTTTATGGAATCTACTGACCCAGCATGGCTGGTGAATGACTTTTATAGCAGGTAGTAACTACTGTTACTTATCTCAACTGAATGCAGAATATAAAGAAATTATGCTGACCCTTAAGTAATTTAGGGCTTCCCTGCTCGCTCAGATGGTAAAGAATCTGCCTGCAGTGCAGGAGACCTGAGTTTGATTCCTGGGTCAGGAAGATCCCCTGGAGGAGGACATGATGACCCACTCTAATATTCTTGCCTGCAGAATTCCATGGATAGGGGAACCTGGAAGGCTAAATACAGCCCTTGAGGTTGCAAATAGTCGGACACGACTGAGCAACTAATACTTAAGTAATTAAAGTGAAGTTGCTCAGTCATGTCCGACTCTTAGCGACCCCATGGACTGCAGCCTACCAGGCTCCTCTGTCCATGAGATTTTCCAGGCAAGAGTACTGGAGTGGGGTGCCATTGCCTTCTCCAAGGAATAATATTTTGTCTCTAAGATGGGTGATTATTACCCAGTGGAATGAGCCCCAAAGATTGAGGGTGCTCCTTCTCTGGTTAGCTGTACCACTCCACAGGACCGTCTACTATCAGGTTTGAAGAACGGAGCGATAGGTTTAGATGACTTTCAATCTGGTTAAAAAACAGAAATCATTTGTGGATTTGCCTATCGCATGGCTCTGATTCCTGAAAAGTAGCCAGAAAGAAAAGAAAGCACTGTACCATGATGAGCCTGCCTCAGTTCTTTGTGGCTTTGGGACCCTGCCCTCTGTAAGAATTCTATTTCTGGTCAGAGTTGCCACATCAGCTTAAACTTCATCTAAATGCAAGTTCACTAGACTTGTTTTTTTTCAAGTTGACTCTAACAATATGGTTTTTTTGTGTGCTAGAGAACATCACAGGGAAAGCATAAAGCAGCTACATAAACAATTTAAGCAGCACTTTGTTTCAGACCCTAGCTCTGCCAAGAATGTTTGGATCATATATACTAGTTCACGGCAGTGGATAATGCTAGGGTTTCAGCCTATGACTGAGCTAGTGCAATAAACGTGAAGCTAGTGAATATTTAATGTACTATTCAAACACACTCCCTCTCTAAGGGGTTGGGTCTCATTTTCTAAAACGTTCGGCTTTCTTTGGATGACGCTTGCTAAGTGGCACGTGGTGTTATCTCAACTAACTGATTAAACTTTTATGTCCCTGTGCTTTTCCTGTTAAAAAGTTGAGAATATTATATCCATAATGGTTTTATTTCAGGGAAAAGAAATGGGACTGTGAAAAGTCCAGGGAAAGAAGAGGCAGCGTGAACAGGGCAGAGGGCACTGTGTCTGATATATAGACAGTCCTTCCTACAGGTCTACAGTCCTCGCTTTAGGTCTTGGTGATACAGTTAAGTCAAGTTAAGTTAAGTCAACTTTCTGTTCTGGCATAAACAGTTCATTTTATTCTCCTTTCCCAAGCAGACATCTTCTTGAATTATATCTTTTATGCCCCCTCTCCTTTGCTTAGAAATATCTAATGAATCTGTTATTGCCATTGTGTTTAAATCTTAGGTCAGGCATTCCTACCTCTATGCATCTAGTCTTATCTGACCCCAAAAATCAAATATCCTGTTATAATAGCCTTTTAGGACACTGCACCAAAGAGAGCGAAGCATCCTTTCCTATCCTCTGATTACACCCATGCTCTTTCCTGTCCTCAAGGCTCCACTGACACTGTTTTATTACCACATTCTCCCTACCCCCACACACTGTATTCTCTTTTTGCTATGGACTCCCATGTATTTTTGTTATGGCGTTTATTTTTGAAAATATCAATAATAAAATCGTAATAATAGCTACCATTTATAGTGTTTATTTTGTGCCAGGCACTGCTTTTGGTACTTTACATGAATTAACTCATTCAGCCTTCAACAACATTTCAAGGGGTAAGTAACATTATTCCCATTTTGTAGACAAATCCTGGAGACATGTTCTTGCTCAGTTGCTGAACAAGTCATGTCCAACTCTTTTTCGACCCCATGAACTGCAGCCTGCCGGGCTCTTCTGTCTTCTACTATCTCCCGGAATTTGCTCAAATTGATGTTCACTGAATCTGTGATGCTATCCAACCATCTCATCTTCTGCTGCTCGCTTCTCCTGCCTTCAATCTTTCCAGTCATCAGGGTTTTTTCCAATGAGTCGTTTCTTCACATCAGGGGGCCAAAGTATTGGAGCTTCAGCATGGGTCCTTCCAATGATATTCAGGGTTGATTTCCTTTAGGATTGACTGGTTTGATCTCCTTGCAGTCCAAGGGACTCTCAAGAGTCTTCTCTAGCACCACAAAAAAATTGAAAGCATCAGTTCTTCGGTACTCAGCCTTCTTTGTGGTTCAACTCTCGCATCTGTACATGACTACTGGAAAAACCGTAGCTTTGACTAGACAGATCTTTGTCCGCAAAGGGATGTCTTTGCTTTTTAATATGCTGTCTAGGTTTGTCATAGCTTTCCTTCCAAAAAGCAAGTGTCTTTTAATTTCATGGCTGCAGTTACCATCTGCAGTGATTTTTGGAGCCCAAGAAAAGAAAATCTGTCACTGCATCCACCTTTTCCCCATCTATTTGCCATGAAGTGATGGGATTGCCTGCCATGATCTTAGTTTTTTGAATGTTGAGTTTTAAGCCAGCTTTTTCACTCTGCTCTTTCACCTTCAACAGAAGGCTCTTTAGTTCCTCTTCACTTTGTGCCATTAGGGTGGTGTCATCTGCATATCTGAGGTTGTTGATATTTGTCCTGGCAATCTTGATTCTAGCTTGTGATTCATCCAGCCCAGCATTTTGAATGATGTACTCTGCATACAATTTAAATAAGCAGGGTGATAATACACAGCCATAACATACTCCCTTCCCAGTTTGGAACCAGTCAGTTGTTTGGTGTCTGGTTCTAATTATTGCTTCTGGATCTGCATACAGGTTTCTCAGGAGGCAGGTAAGGTGGTCTGGTATTCCTATCCCTTTCAGAATTTTCCACAGTTTGTTGTGATCCACACAAAGGCTTTAGCATAGTTGATGAAGCAGAAGTAGATATTTTTTGGGAATTCTCTTGCTTTTTCTGTGATCCACCAGATGTTGGCAATTTGATCTCTGGTTCCTCAGCTTCTTTGAAACTCAGCTAACACATCCAGAAGTTCTTATTTCATGTACTACTGAAGCTTAGGTTGAAGGATTTTGAGTATAACCTCACTAGCATGTGAAATAAGCATCATTGTACAGTAGTTGGAACATTCTTTGGCATTGCCCTTCTTTGGGATTAGAATGAAAACTGACTCTTTCCAGTGCTGGGGCCACTGCTGTGTTTTCCAAATTTGCTGGCATACTGAGTGCAGCGCTTTCACAGCATCATCTTTTAAGATTTGAAATAGCTCAGCTGGAATTCCATCACCTCCACTAGCTTTGTTCATAGTAATGCTTCCTAAGGTCCACTTGATTTCACACTCCGGGATGTCCAGCTGTAGGTGAGTTACTACACCATTGTGATTATCCAGGTCATCAAGACCTTTCTTGTACAGTTCTTCTGTGTATTCTTGCCACCTCTTCTTAATATCTTCTGCTTCTTATGGGTCCTTATTGTTCTGTCCTTTATTGTGCCCATCCTTGCATGAAATGTTCCCTTGGTGTCTCTAATTTTCTTGAAGAGATCTCTAGTCTTTCCTATTCTATTATTTTCCTCTAATTCTTTGCATTGTTCATGTAAGAAGGCCTTATCTCTTGTTGCTATTCTCTGGAACTCTGCTTTAAGTTGGATATATCTTTCCCTTTCTCCCTTGCCTTTCACTTCTCTTCTTTTCTCAGCTATTTGTAAGGCCTCCTCAGACAACCACTTTGCCTTGTTGCATTTCTTTTTCTTGAGGATGGTTTTGCTCACCACCTCCTGTACAAAGTTATGAACCTTCATCCATAGTTCTGCAGGCACTCTGTCTGCCAGATCTCATCCCTTGAATCTATTCACCACCTCTACTGTATAATCATAAAGGATTTGATTTAGGTCATACCTGAATGGTCTAGTGCTTTTTCCTACTTCAATTTAAGTCTGAATTGTAAAGAGGAGCTTGTGATTTGAGCCACAGTTAGCTCCAGGTCTTGTTTTTACTTATTGTATAGAGCTTCTCTATTTTTGCCTACAAAGAATATTATCGATCTGATTTCAGTACTGACCATCATGTTCAGAGTTGTCTCTTGTGTTGTTGGAAGACGGTGTTTACTATGACAAACACCCTTGACAAAACTCTGTTAGCCTTTTCCCCGCTTCATTTTGTTTTCCATGGCTGAACTTACATGTTATTCCCAGTATCTCTTTGACTTCCTACTTTTGCATTCCAATCTCCTATGCTGAAAAGGACATCTTTTTTTTTTTTTGGTGTTCTAGAAGGTGTTGTTGGTCTTCATAGAAATGGTCAATTTCAGCTTCTTCAGCACCAGTGGTTGGGGCATAGACTTGGATTACTGGGATGTTGAACAACGGTTTGCCTTGGAAACAAACAGATCATTCTCTCATTTTTGAGACTGCACCCAAGTACTGCATTTCAGACTCTTTCATTGACTATGAAGTCTACTCCATTTCTTTTAAGAATAGTAAATATAATCACATGTGAATTAGATTTGCCCATTTCTGTCCATTTTAGTTTACTGATTCCCAAGATGTTGATGTTCACCCTTGCCATCTCCTGCTTGACCACGTCCTATTTACCTAGATTCATGGACCTAACATTCTAGGTTCCTATGGGATATTGTTCTCTACAGCATTGGACTTTACTTTCACCACCAGACACATCCATACCTGAGAGTCACTCCTGCTTTGGCCCAGCCTCTTCATTCTTTCTGGAGCTGTTAGTAATTGCCCTCTGCTGTTTTCCAGTAGCATATTGGACACCTTCTGATCTGGAGGACCCATCTTCTGACATCGTATCTTTTTGCCTTTTCATGCTGTCCATGGGATTCTCTGTGGCAAGAATGCTGGAGGGTTGCCATCAACTCTTCCAGTGGACCACAGTTTGTCAGAACTCTCCATTCTGACTCTTCCATCTTGGGTGGCCCTGCACAGCATGGCTCATAGCTTCATTGAGTTACCCTCGCCCCTTTGCCATGACAAGGCTACAATTCATGAAGGGGCATGGAGGCATTGAGGGATAAAATAATGAACCTAAGCTCATACAAGCAAGTGGAAGATTTGGAATTCTGTCCCAGGCTGTCTGGATTCAAATTGTGTTCTTAACCACAGTTCTAAACTACTGTTTGTAAGTTATCTTTTTAGAGGCTTCATTCTTTTAAAATTTAACTCTGTAAGTCAAAGTCTCCTTATTCTCTGCTTTACCTCATTATATAACCCTGTGCCTGGAGCAGGGAGTGACTCTGTGAATATTTGTTTATTGATGTGACCTGATGTCAGAGGTCAAAGAAATTCTAATAGGTTTTTCTGGGAGTTTTGACTTGCTTGGTTAGACTTGATTTTTCCTTGATAAACTGACTGTTTTCTGTTCTCCCTCTAACTGTTGGTATGAGATGGTCAGGGTGACTGTCAAGAATTTAAATCCATGACATTTATTACCTAAATGAATGGTGCTAAGTGGTGGGTAAATTTACTAATGTGTGTGAAATCAAATCTCAAATTTTGTTCTGTGCTTCAAAGTAAACATTTTAAATTTGCATGTTTTTTTCTTAAGCAGTATTTTTTTACTTGCATATTTGATATGTCAGATCAAAGGCATAAGAGCAACCTGTACTTCACCTTTCTTGCAATATCAAGTCCTAGAAATATATTTAGTTTTGCACAGTTTTTCCTTGATTTCTTTGGGGGAAGAAAAGACTCTTCATGGAGGAAATGGTCAAAGTTGGTTATGTTAAAGTTACTTTGAGAATTCTGTGCCTACTGTGTTAGGCTCTGGGATCAAATTCTTTCCTATTTAATATAATGACAAGTTAGCCAAAGAAGCTGAAGTCTAACTTTGAAGTTTTGTTTACCATGTTTCTTTTCTCTAACAGCATGCTGCTTGATAAGGTAGGTGCTCAGAGCTAGTTGTTTCTGGTTCTCTAAAGGTTACATCTGTGCCTGTGTGTTAGTCAGTGAAACAGAAGCAGTTTCTGGCTGATGCAATGAGAAAAGGGCATTTGGAAGAGTATTGTATAACTTGGAGAACCAAGGGGGAAAACTGAATAATTTGCCAGCTTTAGGAAGGGTGACTGTGACAATTGTAACATCTTGAGTGTCCAACCAGGAGCATCTCTGAAGTTCTGGCCTTTGCAATGACTCAGTTCCGTTTTCATTCAGTGTTCTGCTCAGGATTTCTGTTTCTTGGAAGGGAGCCAGATTTGCTCTCCACCTAAGCTAGGTGCCCATTTCTTGCTTGGGATGGTTGACAGGTCACCGGAGGCACATAAGATGGGAAAATAAGTATTTCCAAAGGAAATGTGGATACTATTAGCAAAGAAAAGGAAACGGACATTAACAAAAGATGCTCATTGCCATCAAGTTTCATCTCAAAGCAGAGAGTTTAAATGAAAGCATTAACTTGGATGATAAGTGAGTTGGATTTTACCTGAGTTCAATCACCAAGTTACTTCTCTACTTAGAAAATACTGGCAGCCAAATTCCTTAACAAATATTTTATATTTGTACAAACTTGATTTTTTTTTTTCTGACCACATTTTAAAATGTTTACTTAGTTGTTTTCAAGTATATACAAAATTATAATACGAACCCATATGCAACTTCAATGATTGTTGAAACATTTTGCCATTCATGTTTTTGTTAATTGCATTTGGAAGCATTAACATAAGATGATTTTATAGTTGGCTGTATAAAAGCTCACAAGATTTAACATAAAGTCTGAAACTTGCTTTATGAATGTATATTCAAGTATCAAATTATTTATTATTGGTTTTTATACCAAAAACATGTTGCCAGTTAGAAAAAAAGATACACTGTTCAATGTCATGCATTGTTTATCTAGAAGTAGACTTTTATTTCCATCAGTGAGGCTTTTTTCTGGCTTAAGCCTGATAAATCAATTCTTTAACAACTCTGTTTTCAGGTTACCTCTTCTAAATTTGCCTTCTGGCTCTTGGAGGCTTTGGGATGTGAATCAAAGGTTTCATTCAGCAGTGTCTCTGAACAGCAGGAGGCACTTGCACTGCGTGAAAACTGACTGTGCTCCAATCTCGTTTGCAGTTGAAAGATGCATGAGCGTAATGCAGTCTGGGACACAGATGATCAAGCTGAAGCGTGGGACCAAGGGGCTCGTCCGGCTCTTTTACCTGGATGAACACCGGACCCGCCTCCGATGGAGACCCTCTAGGAAGAGTGAGAAGGCAAAAAGTAAGACTGGCTTTTGAATTCTTGACTTGACCCAGTAACACATGGCTTCTATTGGATGGGCTCTGTGGAAGTTTTAGCTGCGTAAAACTTTCATATTTTTACAAGTTTTAGGGGGTCAGTGGTTAGAGAATGTGCAGAGACAGAATAAGTGATGACCATTTTTGCTTTTGTTAATTCATCAGGAACTTTAAATCCATAAAAAGTTCTCTTATCCACTAGTGCTGTTGAAGGTAATATTTATCCTACATTGAAGACATGTTGTATTTAGTTGGGATATGAAGTTTTATAGCTTGAGGCCTTTTATTTTTCTTTAAAAAAGTGAAGGAAGTCATAAATCCAATAGGATTAAACTGTTTTGACATATTCTGTGCACAGTTAACTGACGAATGGACTGACAAAATTGTTTTAATGATATCAAATAAAATAGCTTTGATCTGCCTCCTCCATAAAGCCTCTCTCCCAATCCTAAACTCAGTTTCTAGTCCATGCTGAGTCCCCTGGAGCATCTCTCTTCATCTGCTCCTTCCTCTTGTTTTCACATGGACCTCCTTCATCCAGGGTCTCTGTCTTTCTGGTGGCATACGCAAAATCTCCTAACCAAGCTCCATTTGCTAGTTTCTTCTGCCCTGACCAGTGAAGATGCTTTCCTCTTCATGTCACAGATGACCTCCACTAAATCAGGCTTACGTGATATACAATTTATTCTCACTTAACAAGAAACCCAGAGACTGGCTGGCTCCAACTGTGGGACGTTGAGCCTCTAGTTCTGTCTCTCTGAGCGCTCTTGGCTCTCTCCCTTCTGCACTGACACTGTAATTGAGGCAGCAGTAACATGGCTTCACAACTGATAGGCTTCAAGAAGATGCAGAAAAGGGACCTTCTCTTCCAGTGCTTCCTTTTCAAGAGGGGAGAGCCCCATTCCATGCCCTTCCCTCAAGCAGAATGCATGTCTCCTTGGTTACAAGTGGGTTATGTTCCCACACCTAAAGCCATTATAGGAGTCCAGAGTGGGGCCACCCCAATGCCTTAGCCGTACCAGAACTTGCCCTGCAATGGTCAGAGGCTCATCCCCATGAGTGGAAAGAAAGAAAAATTGGGACTTGCCATTAAGGCAGAGCAGAGGCATGGATGGTGTATATGGGCAGTCAGTAAGATTACAACTTTCTGATTCATGCCCCCAAACAGGCAAGTGAACAAACAGAACATAGTGTTTAATCCAAAGTAATTCTCTCTGCAAGTGTTCCCCTGACCCAAGCCTGCAGTGTTGCTCCACCACCTAAATAATGCTCATCTCTGCACTGTCACTCCAGCTCCTCATAACCTAGCCTCTACCTGCCTTTCCAGCTTTGTCTCCTGTTACTCTACTTCCTGAGCTTTTCAGTCCAGCATCTCTGGAGTGGGGCTAATGTTTCTGTATCTTTATGCCTCTTTTCCCTGATTGACCATCTTGTTTTCCCCTCCACCTCTCAAGCCTCGCTCTGCCTTCACCCTTATAGCTTTCTCTCTATGAATCCAAATCACATTTAGCTATGCTATTTGGTTGCCATCAAATGTTTTTTCCCTTCAATTTTTTTTTTCCCTTCAATTTTTAACTGCTGTCGTATGCATATTGTAAAATATCAGAGTCGGCTCTAGGTCTTTGTATGTTTTCCTTGCATAAATGTATAAACTATACATTTGATATATTTACATCCCCCTTTTCTACCAGTCTTCTTGCCCCCTGCTGGGCTTATCTGTTTTCCTATCATAAATTTTAACACTTCCTGACCCAGTGCCTAGGAGGGTATTGTCTGAGTGCCCAGGAGGGTTGAGTAGTACATGGAGAAGGTTACTAGCAGGAAATGATAAAGCTTGTATTGCACATTTGGACTTTTCAATTGTCTGGACAATTCACAGACAATTAATTTTATTTTTAAATCTTTAGATGATTTTACTTTTCTGAATCTGCACACATATCTTCACCTGCCAGGTAACTGCACTTTCCTCACTTTCCTCACAGTACTTATTGACTCCATTTACAAAGTCACCGAGGGTCGGCAGTCTGAGATATTCCACAGACAGGCTGAGGGGAACTTTGATCCCAGCTGCTGCTTCACCATCTACCATGGCAACCACATGGAGTCCCTGGACCTCATCACCTCCAACCCCGAGGAGGCGCGCACCTGGATTACAGGCCTCAAGTACCTCATGGCTGGCATCAGTGATGAAGATTCCCTTGCCAAAAGGCAGAGGACCCACGACCAATATCCTCCCTAGAACTTTAATTCTGCACTCTGTATGTGTCTGTGTGTCTGTATGTGGATTAGACTATACTTTTCCCCATAATTTTGAGGCTTAAACCCACTTTCCTTGCTGTCTTTTTTCTTTACCCTTAGCAGCTTTCTGCCCACTCCTCACTCCCACCCCAAGTAAACGAATGTGTAGAACATGTAGAAACTTAAGCTTATGTGAACTCAGGAGCAAACTTCTTTGGAGGAGACTAGATTCAGCTTCATAATCTGCTAGGTCTCCAAATGCATCGTAAAGTTTCCTAAGAGAGACGAAGCAACGAGCAAAATGTTTATTTGAGTTAGAGTTTCCTCCCACTTTGTTATAGAGTCCGTCTAGTTTAACAAACTCTTTTTTTTTCTTTTTCAAATTCATAAATTTTATCACAACTTCCTAGGCGGTGCAGTGGTAAAAAATCTGCCTGCCAAGGCAGGAGACACAGGAGATGCAGGTTTGATCCCTGGGTCAGGTAGATCCCCTGGAGAAGGAAATGGCCACCCGCTCCAGTATTCTTGCCTGGAAAATTCCATGGATAGAGAAGCCTGGTGGATACAGTGCATGAAGTCATAGAGAGTCAGTCACGACTGAGCAGCCGAGCACATACATATTTACAGAACACTTTTTTGAGTTCCAATTATATACCAGCTGTTAAGTTCTTTCCTGGTTTTTCTCTCTTCTTAATTTACAGTTTGGAATCTGAACTGATTGATCCTTAAGGGGAAGTTATTTTTTACTTATATTTACCCTGCCTAAATTGTTCAAGAAACTGGAGTTTCTTGATTAAAATTCTGATTCTCATTCTTGATTAAACCCATTCTTTGGTCCTGCAGCATGACAGGATAAATGATTAATGTGATTAGTCTGCAGGCACCTCTTCTGCTAGGATCACCTGGACATGTGACATGCATGGCCATTCTGGCCTCAGTTTCCTTATCTGTAAAGTGAGGGTATTAGACTCATTGACTGCTTTGGCTCCCTTCTTCACATTTTTAATGGTCTTAAAATACATGTTTCTCCCTCCGCCTGTAGGAATTAGTACTACTTTCCTGCTGTCATTGGAATGTGCACCCTAAATTTTTTCCAGAGTAGGGGTAAATTTGTGCTGCTTGAGCTATAGTCCTCACCCAGGGTACTGTTGAAGCAGGGTGGAAATATTCAACCCATGAAAGGATGTTGACAGTGCAAAGGTCTAAGCGGATGAGCCCTGATGTTTTCATCAATATTCACAGCATGCAGATAAATCCAACTGGGATTCATAAGTGAACAAAACATAAGCATAACAATTCACTTTGTGTGCTTTTTTTTGTTGGTTTGGTTCTTAACTCCCTTACATTTGATAAAAAACCAAATAATGAATGCTTTCTGGTGCAAGCCACAGAACCATACTAACAGTGCCTCAGACAATACAGAATATTCATTTTCTCATGAACAAGAGACCTGAGGTAGAGTTAATTCAGTGGGTCAGTAATGTCATTAGAA
The DNA here is from genome assembly GCF_003369695.1 of Bos indicus x Bos taurus. Lineage (NCBI taxonomy): Eukaryota > Metazoa > Chordata > Mammalia > Artiodactyla > Bovidae > Bos > Bos indicus x Bos taurus. The sequence continues at coordinate 111,499,726 of NC_040076.1, forward strand.
GAGATGTAGGTTCTGCCATTCTCAGCATTTTGGCTTGGTTCATTAACTGGCTACGCTTTGGTCAAAGAGAACTGCAACAGCTCCAAACAGAGAAACGCTGCCCAGAGGGAGCGAAGTTTCTTCTCATAAACCTCCCCCTCCTTTTTTTTTAGGAGTAAAGAAGAACTTCCCAGGAGTTTCACAGAAGACTACCTCTCATCATTGGCCAGAAATGCTATTGTGGGCCCATTTCTAAACCAACTCTGACAAGAGAAATTAACATAATTGGACTTTGATCTCAGGACCCCTTTTGTATTTTTAGAACCTGAAGACTCCAAAGAGTTCTATGTGGGCTCCATCTACTGATATTTGTCATATTAGAAATTAAATGTGAGAATTAAAAAAGCTCATTAAAAATTATAATAAACTATTACATATAAACATTTTTATGGAAAGTAACTTTTTCAAAGCAAAACAAATTAGTAAGAAGGGAGGTATTGCTTTACTCTTCTGCAAGTCTTTAAGCTTTTCTACATGTAAGATTGTATCATCTGTAAACACATAATTTTACTTCTTCCCTTCTGATTTGGATGCCTTTTATTTCTTTTTCTTGCCTAGTTGCCCTGGCTAGAACTTCCAGTACTTTGTTGAGCAGAAGTGGTGAAGGCAGGCATTCTTGTCTCATTCCTAATCTTACAGGAAAAGCTTTCAGTCTCTAACTATTGCGTATAATATTTGCTGTGTTTTTTTCATATGTAACTTTTATTATGTTTGGATAGTTTTCTTCTATTCCTATTTTGTTGAGTGTGTTTATCATGAAAGTGTATTGAATTTTGTCTAATGCTTTTTCTGCATCAACTGAGATGATTGTGGTTTTTCTCTTCATTATGTTGATGCAGTGTATTACATTGATCAATCTCATGTGTTGAATCATCCTTGTATTCAGGAATAAATCCCACTTGGTCATGGTGTATAATCCTATTAATATGCTGGTGAATTGTATTTGCTAGTATAGCTGACCCTTGAACAGTGTAGGAGTTGGGGTGCAGACCTCTTGAGCAGCTGAAAATCTGAGTATAACTTTATAGTTGGCCCTCTGTATTGAGGTTCTGTATCCGTGGATTCAACCAGCTGCAGTGCATGTAGTACTGTAGTACTTATTTATTGAAAAAAATCCACATATAAGTGAAACCACACAGTTCACACCCATGGTGTTCAAGGGTCAACTGTATTTTGTTGAGTGTTTTCCACCAGTGTAAATAAGAGATAATGGTCTGTAGTTTTCCTGTAGTGTCTTTCTCTGCCTTTGGTATCAGGGTAATGCTGTCCTCATAGAATGAGGTAGAAAGTATTTCCTCCACTTTAATTTTTGGGGAAAAATTTGACAGTTTGGTGTTTGTTGTTCTTTAAATATGTGGTAGAATTAACCAGAGAAACCATCAAGTCTAGAGATTTCCTTTGTTGAGAGATTTTTGACTACTGATTCCATCTCCTTACTAGTTATAGATTTATTCAGATTTTTCCATTTCTTTGTGATTTAGTCTTGGTAGTTTTTATATTTCTAGGAATTTGTCCATTTCATCTAGCTTATCCAATTTTTTGGTGTACAATTGTTTACAGTGGTATCTTATAGTCCTTTATGTTTCTGTAGAATCAGTAGTAATGTCCCCACTTTCATTTCTGATTTTAGTACCGAGTCTTTTTTTTTTTCTCTTTGTCTGTCTAACTAAAGGTTTGTTGATTTTTAGTAATCTTTTTGAAAAAAATACTTTTGATTTCACTGATTTTTTTTCCTCAGTTGTTTTTCCACTTCATATCTGTTCTTGTCTTTCTTATTTTCTTCTTTCTGCTATCGTTTTAAATCTATTGAGACTTCATTGGTGGCCTAAAATGTAATCTATCCTGACAATGTCCCATATGCCCTTGAGAAGAATGTATATCCTATACTGTTGGGAAGAGTGTCTATATATGTCTGTTAGAGCTAGTTGATTTATTGTGTTGTTTAAATTCATTTCCTTAGTTCTGTCTGGTTGTTCTATCCATTATTGTGAGTGCAGTCTCCAAGTATTATTGTAAAACTTTCTCTCTTCAATTTTCTCCGTTTTTGCTTTATATATTTTGATGGTCTGTCGTTAGATACATGCATGTTTATAATTGTTATATCTTCTTGTTGTATTGAGACTTCTGTTAATACATAATGACAGTCTCTTACAGCCTGTTTTGATTTAAAGTCTATTGTTTGATGTTAGTAGAGCCACCCCTGCTCTCTTTTGGTTATGATTTGCTTCGAATATCTTTTCTCATCCTTTCATTTTCAACCTGTTTGTGTCTTTGGATCACAAGTGAGTTTCTTGTAGACAGCATATAGTTTAGTCAGGAATTTTAATCTATCCTGCCCATCTGTCTTTTGGGGAGTTTAATTGATTTACATGGAAATAATTATTGATAAGGATTAATATGTTATTGTGCTATTTGTTTTCTTTATGCCTTATATCTTTTTTTGGTCTCTTATTTCTTGACTAATAAGAGACCATCCTCTTTTTATGTGTTTTTTTTTTTCTTTTTTGATTGCAAAATAAATTCCTTCATTGTTTCTTTTTATGTAAATTCTATAGCTGTCTTCTTTGTGGTTATCTTGAGGATTACATTTAATGTTCTAAAGTTAAAATACTCTAGTTTAAATTTATACTACTTTAGATGAGTAGGTTTTTGAATCTGATTTGTTTGTTCATGTTTACTAGCAGTAGAAAGTTTTCATATTTGAGTTCATTGACAGCTGAAGAATTGTATCTTTTGAAAATATGCTATCTGGAAAGTGAGCATGCTCTAGAATCACACAGAGGAACCATTTTATAAGAAATATAGAATAGTTGCTGTTTATGTCAGTGAGGAAAGAAAAAGAAACAGGAAGTTAATGAATAATGAAGAGGAAGCTAGTGTCACAAATAGGGAAATTTATGTTGAGTCAGGGAGCCATTCTCATAGAGATTTGTCAGAATTTGATAGGGGTTTAGATAATGTCTTACTATCAGGGTTTAGATAATGTCTTACTATCAGAGTGACATCCCTGATTAGATGTACATTTAATTATATTAATTGGGGAGAACAGAGCTGAGATGTTCATTATTATTACATTTCAATTAGACCTGAAAATTTCAACTGTGAATGAATAATGAGAATAATGAGTCTTAAATGATTGCATGAATAAAATGCATCCAGTGTAAAGTGAAATTCAGGTGATTTCTACAGTATGGCCATGTTGAATGGAGGTAGATGTGGTACCTCTGTCTATCAGCAGCAACACAGTGTTGTAGTTAACGACAGACTGGTGCTGCCCTGTCTGGGGTCCAGCTCCAAGGCTGCCATGTACTGTGTAACTAGGGGAGTTACTTAAACTCTTTTGCTTCAGAGTCTTGAACACGTTGATGATGGTGCCCCCCCTGTCTCACTGTGTGACCATCAAATGAGTTGGTTATACACAAAGTACTTTGAATGTTCTCTGGCTCCTAGTAAGCATTTTATAAATAGTAGCTGCTGCTGTTATTGCTAGAGAGGGATAAGGATTGGCAGACTTTTTGCTTTTCCTGGTCAGATAAAAATGCAGTGTCCACAGCATACAAAGATGATGATGCCTAGGTACTTAGCCTCACCATGTTCCTCCATCACATCCTCCATCACATCATTCTCCTCTGTGATTCCTCCACCTTACCTCTTGACGCCACTAGGGAAATTATTACCTCTAGAAGACTCCAGGCAGTCCTTTATGGATGTTGTCAACTGAAGCCTTACACCTTCCCTATAAATTTGGAGTTTTGCTTGTCGGGCAAATCTGGCCCTCCCTTCCGGTTACATGGCCTCCTGAGCTAAGAATGGGTTTTCTATGGCTGAAAAAAAAAATCAAAAGGAGAATAAAATTTTTTGACACATGAAGTTTTATGAAATTCAGAGTTCAACATCCTTAAATTTTATTGAAACACAACCATGCCAGTTCATTTATGTATTGCCTGTGGTAGCAGAGTTGGGTGTTTGCAACTGAGACCAAATAGCCTGTAAAACCTAAAACATATACTATGAGGCCCTCTTCAGGGCCCTGTTTGCCTACCCCTGAACTAAATAATACTGTTCAATGCTTTACATTCTCCTAAAGTTTTTTCATTAAAAAATACTAGGCCAGAACTTTTCATTCAGTTTTTACTCTCCTAGTTTTTCTTTGTAAAATTGCTATTTCTTTTCTTAAATTTATCGTGTATTAGCTAGGAATCATTAATTCAGGGCTTTCTTGGGCACTCATGTGTTAATTTTGAAGAACAACTTCGGGGTATCAGAATACTTTTACCTGCAGTTATATCTTATCTTATACCATGGGTACCGTTACTGAGAGAATGGTGTTTCTTTTTTTTTTTTTTCTTTAATAGAAAATTATTTAATTAGTATACATGTGTTCCCCATCCTGAACCCTCCTCCCTCCTCCCTCCCCACACCATCCCTCTGGGTCGTCCCAGTGCACCAGCCCCAAGCATCCAGCATTGTGCATTGAACCTGGACTGGCATCTCGTTTCATACATGACATTTCACATGTTTCAATGCCATTCTCCCAAATCTTCCCACCCTCTCCCTCTCCCACAGAGTCCATAAGACTGTTCTATACATCAGTGTCTCTTTTGCTGTCTCGTATACAGGGTTATCGTTACCATCTTTCTAAATTCCATATATATGCATTAGTATACTGTATTGGTGTTTTTCCTTCTGGCTTACTTCACTCTGTATAATAGGCTCCAGTTTCATCCACCTCATTAGAACTGATTCAAATGTATTCTTTTTAATGGCTGAGTAATACTCCATTGTGTATATGTACCACTGCTTTCTTATCCATTCATCTGCTGATGGACATCTAGGTTGCTTCCATGTCCTGGCTATTATAAACAGTGCTGCGATGAACATTGGGGTACACGTGTCTCTTTCCCTTCTGGTTTCCTCAGTGTGTATGCCCAGCAGTGGGATTGCTGGATCATAAGGCAGTTCTATTTCCTTAGAAATAGAGTTTTTTTAGGAATCTCCACACTGTTCTCCATAGTGGCTGTACTAGTTTGCATTCCCACCAACAGTGTAAGAGGGTTCCCTTTGCTCCACACCCTCTCCAGCATTTATTATTTGTAGACTTTTGGATCGCAGCCATTCTGACTGGTGTGAAATGGTACCTCATAGTGGTTTTGATTTGCATTTCTCTGATAATGAGTGATGTTGAGCATCTTTTCATGTGTTTGTTAGCCATCTGTATGTCTTCTTTGGAGAAATGTCTATTTAGATCTTTGGCCCATTTTTTGATTGGGTCATTTATTTTTCTGGAGTTGAGCTGTAGGAGTTGCTTGTATATTTTTGAGATTAGTTGTTTGTCGGTTGCTTCATTTGCTATTATTTTCTCCCATTCTGAAGGCTGTCTTTTCACCTTGCTAATAGTTTCCTTTGATGTGCAGAAGCTTTTAAGTTTAATTAGGTCCCATTTGTTTATTTTTACTTTTATTTCCAATATTCTGGGAGGTGGATCATAGAGGATCCTGCTGTGATGTATGTCAGAGAGTGTTTTGCCTATGTTCTCCTCTAGGAGTTTTATAGTTTCTGGTCTTACGTTGAGATCTTTAATCCATTTTGAGTTTATTTTTGTATATGGTGTTAGAAAGTGTTCTAGTTTCATTCTTTTACAAGTGGTTGACCAGATTTCCCAGCACCACTTGTTAAAGAGATTGTCTTTAATCCATTGTATATTCTTGCCTCCTTTGTCAAAGATAAGGTGTCCATATGTGCGTGGATTTATCTCTGGGCTTTCTATTTTGTTCCATTGATCTATATTTCTGTCTTTGTGCCAGTACCATACTGTCTTGATAACTGTGGCTTTGTAGTAGAGCCTGAAGTCAGGTAGGTTGATTCCTCCAGTTCCATTTTTCTTTCTCAAGATCGCTTTGGCTATTCGAGGTTTTTTGTATTTCCATACAAATTGTGAAATTATTTGTTCTAGCTCTGTGAAGAATACTGTTGGTAGCTTGATAGGGATTGCATTGAATCTATAATTTCTTTGTTTCTTTAATAGAATCTTCGAGTTGGAAGGGGCTTCAAGGTCATCTAGTTGTGCTCGCTGACATTATAGACGAAGAAATGGAAACCCCAAGAGGTAATATAAGTGACCCACTATCGTAGGCCAGGTCAGAATGAAGTCAGAACTAGTGTATATTACTTGTCTGAGTCTACTTCTGTTTCTGTCTTACCAACCCTAGATCCCTTAAACCAACAGTCCAGGCCAGCTCATGCGTTGACACTGAAGGCCTTGCAGACACAGGCTCATCCAAAGCCTGTTTGTTTCTGCAGAATATTCATGCTTAGGGTTTGTTTATCCCTGCTTCTTCCCTGGAGAAGTCTTTAAGGTGCTTTGGTAAAGAAGTTTAGCATCAAAGGATGAAAATACTGCTGTCCTTGGACTAATTTAATCATTTCTTTGAATTCTGACCAAATATTTTATGGGGCACAGAGCAGTGTTCATGGTCAAAAGAAATAAAGCTCATGCAATGGGCACTATAGGCCCAGAAAACAGAAACAACAAGATTCAGGTTCTAACTAGTAATTGGTCCAAATGTTTTACTCTTGATTCTTCAGTTATTTTTCCCCCTGGGTCCTGTGTCACCCTTTAACTTCCAGGTATCATATATAATGAGGTCCTACCTGAACTCTATGAGAAATAATTGAATTTGAAAGAACCGACCTGGTTATTCTCAAATGTTATAAAGGGAACAAGATGTGAAACAGATATTTACAGTTGAAAAATCACTTCTGATTAACTTTAGGAGAAATAAGACTATCATATTTTATTTTCTTTCTAAGGTATAATCTCCTATAATCATACTTTGAATTACCTAAAAATATAAATGTTCTGAGTTACTACTAAGAGGTCAGTTAATATTTTGACTTAAATGAAAATCTCTCTGTCTGAGGTCACCTGCTTGATGAATATTTTTCATTGACCTCTTCCTTTGACCTACTCCCACCTTCATTCTTTTCCTCTTCTTTATTCTTTGAATTTTAAAGCTGATTTTGGTTTTCTTTTCTTTCTTCTTTTTTAAAAAAGATTTTTTGACGTAGATCTTTTTTTTTTTATGTTGTTGTCGTTCAATAGCTAATTCATGTCTGACTATTTGCATCCATAAACTGCAGCATATCAGGCTTCCCTGTCCTTCACTATCTCCCTGAGTTTGCTCAAACTCATGTCCATTGAGTCAGTGATGCCATCCAACCATCATATCCTTTGTCACCCCTTTCTCCTTTTGCCATCAGTCTTTCCCAGTGTTAGGGTCTTTTCCAGTGAGTCAGTTCTTCACATAAGGTGGTCAAAGTATGGGAGCTTCAGCATCAGTCCTTCCAATGAATATTCAGGACTGATCTCCTTTAGGATGGACTGGTTGGATCTCCTTGCAGTCCAAGGGACTTCAAGTGTCTTCCCCAGCACCACAGTTGAAAAGCATCCATTCTTTGGTGCTCAGCTTTCTTTATAGTCCAACTCTCACATCCATACATGACTACTGGAAAAACCATAGTGGACCATTTTTAAAGTCTTTATTAAAGTTGTTAAAATATTTCTTCTGTTGCTTATGTTCTGTTTTTTCGGCCACAAGGCATGTGGGATCCCAGCTCCCTGCTGCTGCTGCTAAGTCACGTCAGTTGTGTCCGACCCTGTGCGACCCCATAGACAGCAGCCCACCGGGCTCCCCCATCCCTGGGATTCTCCAGGCAAGAAGAATGGAGTGGGTTGCCATTTCCTTCTCCAGTGAATGAAAGTGAAAAGTGAAAGTGAAGTTGCTCAGTCGTGTCCGACTCTTCGCGACCCCATGGGCTGCAGCCTACCAGGCTCCTCCGTCCATGGGATTTTCCAGGCAAGAGTACTGGAGTGGGTTGCCATTGCCTTCTCCACCCAGCTCCCTGACCAGGCATCAAACCTGCACCCCCTGCTCAGTAAATCTTTAATCCAATTAAATTCCCTCCCTGTTATTTGACCTGAGGCCAAACTGTGGTGGAGGTAATGAAGATAATGGTGATCTCCAAAAGGTACCATGCAGGCACTGCTGCATTCAGTGCCCCTAACCCTGCAGCAGGCCACCGCTGACCCATGCCTCCACCGGAGACTCCTAGATACTCACGGGCAAGTCTGGGTCAGTCTTTTGTGGGGTCACTGCTCCTTTCTCCTGGGTCCTGGTGCACACAAGGTTTTGTTTGTGCCCTCCAAGAGTCTGTTTCCCCAGTCCTGTGTAAGTTCTGGTTGCGCTATGGTGGGGTTGATGGCGACCTCCTCCAAGAGGGTGTATGCCATACGCAGGTCTACTGCACCCAGAGCCCCTGCCCCTGCAGCAGTCCACTGCTGACCCGTACCTCTCCAGGATATACTCAGACACAATTCTGTCTCAGTCTCTGTGTGTTCTCTGGGTCCTGGTGTGCCCAAGGTTTGTTTGAGCCCTCTAAGCATCTCTGGTGGGTGTGGGGTTTGATTCTAACTGGGATTTTGCCCCTCCTTCCATCTTGCTGGGGCTTCTCCTTAGAGATATAGGGTTGACCAAAAAGTTCATTTGGATTTTTCTATAAGATGCTACAGAAAAACCTGACCAAACTTTTCTGGCCAACCCAATATATAAGCTTCCCGGGTGATATGATTTGACCCTCATTTCCCAGTGAAGGGAATGACCTCCGTGTGTCCTCCTGTCACCATTCTCAGTGTTATTGTCACTATTAGTAACTCACTAAGAGCCTGTGGATTGTGGGGTCTCCTCAAAAGAATTTCTTCTCAAGTTCGGTGTTAATGATCAACCTCCTTGTGCATATTCTGTGAAAGTGGTTTTTATTTTGATGACCGTGTAAGTGGCAAGTGTTTCCTTGACCTTTCTGCAAGTGGGTGAAGCAGACCTTTGAGGAAGCTGATAAGAATGGCGATGGCTTATTGAACATTGAAGAGATACACCAACTGATGCACAAACTAAATGTCAATCTGCCCCGAAGAAAAGTCAGACAAATGTTTCAGGTATGTTTTCACAACGGGATTGACCTTATGTAAAATACACTTTGGAGGGCAATGGTATACTGAGATATTTCAAAAGGCTATTTTGTCTTGATGGAAGCTAATATTACCTGCTGTATATCGTTTTGTTTTTCTTTGAAGACAGAGGCATTTTATTTCATCAGAGAAAACTTCCCAAACTTAACATGCATCCACAATTTCACTTCCTAAAATGTGTTGTTGTTGCCATTTTCAGAGTGATTATAAGCACTTTACTTGACAGTTAAATAATGGGGTAAAAAGGATGAAGTCCCTTGGAGAGGATAAGATCTCATCCTTCAACCTCATGGTCTGTAATGAGGATCAGAATAAAGACTAAGTAGTGTGAAAAAATAGCACTTGTGGAACTCCTCAAGAGCCCTCTATTTTGTTTCAGAGGAGTTGAGGATTTTAGAATCCCTAAGATTTAGAAGTGCTGTATCACTCCTGCCATTTAGGGAGCTCTCCAGAAGTTCACGCCACTCCTTCTTGGTATTAGATGAGATGTTCTTTCCCTGTTTGAAAGTCCTGGAGGAAAATTCTTGGACCCAAATTTATCCTGTGTCCCCCGCTCAGATTGTACTCAGCCTTCCATCTAAGATGCTGAAGTGAGTTCTATTAAGATTGGCGCAAAGACAGTGTTCAATTATTAGTAATTCCTAGAACATGAATTTTGGAAAGGCTTTTATTTGAAGATAAGTCATACATGTAATTCATGTGTTGTAGTAATTTGCTAAGTGAGTAGGTAGTTCATATTTTTTATGTGTAAAATTAAGTAAGAGGGTTATATTTTATGGTTAATGCGTTTTGCTCCCTTTGTTTTCTGACCTCCTGTTATCAGAGGTGGTAAGGGCGGAAACGACATGAGGGCTGAGTTGCAACGGTGAATGGAAGATGGAGGCTGGCTTTGATCTGTGACCACTTACAGTTACACATCCTGTGGTTCTGTCCTCGGAAGCTGGAGATAGTTTGCACTGTGGGAACTTGGTCCCATTGCACTGAAGAGAAAGGAAAGAAGAGGAAGGAATGAGACACACTATGAAAGGAACTAGAGATGGAGAAGGGGACTTTGGAGGTGAACTGAGTTGTCACAGAGTGAACTGTCTGTAAACCGCATGGAAAGGTTTACCATGTTCCTGGCACTCCCTGTGACACCTAACTTTTGTTCTGTTGTGAGCCCATCTCCCATCTGTTCCTTTTCATAGATGTTCATCATACTGGAGAGAGAGCCCTGATTAAATCAGAGAGGGCACACTTATAGAGGGGAGCAAAGTCTATACCTACAAAAATAATGATCTGGGAGTACTTTTTGGAAGTAAGAGAAGTAACATTTAATTTTGACTTATTTTTACTTCTGGATTTTTAACCCTCTTCAGATACCTTTTGTCTCTAATGCACAAGTATTTTGAGGATAAACCATGAAACGTTTATGTTAAAAGTCTTGTGAGTTCAAAGTTAATACTTCAGAGAAGTTTTTTTCCCAAAAAACTTTAAAATTCTTATTTTTTGTATTGGGGTATAGCCAATTAACAATATTGTGGTAGTTTCAGGTGATCAGCGAAGGGACTCAGCCATACATATACATGTATCCACTTTCCCCCAAACCCTCCTCCCATCCAAGCTGGCATATAATATTGACCAGAGTTCCATGTGCTATGCAGTAGGTTCTTGCTTGTTATCCATTTCAAATACAGTGGTGTGTACATGACTTTCCCAAAGTCCCTAACTATCCCTTCCCCCTAGCAACCATAAGTTCATTTTCTAAATCTATGATTCTCTTTGTTTTGTGAGTTCATTTGTATCATTTCTTTTTGGATTCCACATATAAGGGACATCATATGATATTTTCCTTCTCTGTCTGACTTCATTTAGTATGACACTCTCTAGATCCGTCCATGCTACTGCAAATGGCATTATTTCATTCTTTTTAATGGCTGAGTAATATTCCATTGTATATATGTACCACATCTTCTTTATTCAGTCCTGTTGATGGACTTTAGTTGATGGACTTGATAGTCCTGTTCAGTCCTTTATTCAGGTTGCTTCTATGTCTTAGCTATTTTAAACAGTGTTGCAATGAATGTTGGGGTACATGTATCCTTTTGGATCATGTTTTTGTCTGGATATATGCCCAGGAGTGGGATTGCAAGGTCATATGGTAGCTCAATTTTTAATTTTGTAAGGAACCTCGATACTGCTCTCCATAGCAGCTGCACCAATTTACATTCCCACCTACGGTGTAGGAAGGTTCCCTTCTATTTTGGAGATGTTTTAAGAAAGCATTAAGATCTCTTTTTGTGACTTTGTATTTAAAGATTGAAAGACTTCTCAAGCAAGGAGTGACTAGAGAAGTAGCTGGGCTTCTAGTGTAAACATAGATTATTTCTACCATAGATTTTGCATGTAGCTCAGGATGTAGTAATGGGAACAAGGACCTTAGCATTGTTTTTTTTTTTTTTTTTAGCATTGTTTTAATGAGCATATTCTCTTCTTTCTTTCTTTTTTTTTAAACTGAATTACTGGTAAAGACATTAAATGCTTCCTGGAATTTTCTTTGTCTTCTTGTTGCAGTGCAAGATTCAACTGATTTTTAAAAAGTAATCTGTTAGGGTATGGATAGCTTCTTTTGAAGTCTTTGAGGCTGTTGCTTAAAACCTCAGAGTGGTACTGTTCTTAATGGTTTAGGTATTTCCAAAGAAATCTTGAAAAATGTATCATCTCTCTATCCAGGGTTATATATTTTGAAAAAAGCTACAGCAGAAATATGAACATTAGACATACTTTCTTAGGATGCAAAGACTACAGCCAAGAGCCTTAAACACCAAAATTGTTAGTATTCTGTAGATCACTGTATCACTGCTTTTAAAATGACAGAAGGAAACAGCAATCAGCCTCAAAAAGAAACTCTGTGTGATGTAAATATCGGTCTAAGTGTTTGTTCATAGTTGACTCAAAGTTAGCAGAGTTTAAAAAGATATATTTTTATACACACTTTGACTTTCAAAGCTATGTTTAAAACCACATACCAGCTGACTATATGTCACAAAATCTATGTATTTCAAAATGTCATTCATCCCCTTTCAGTTTTTGTTTGGTTTTACAACTGTGTTCACTTAGAATAGAGAACATATAAATGGATTGGTTACTCATTATATATTCTCAGCAGTTTTATGGTTTTATGACAAATTCAGCCAGTCAGACGGCAGGTACGTGGTAAAAGATCCTTTTTCAATAATTACTAGGAGCAAATAATTTCAACTAGAGATAAGTGCAAATGGATTTTTCAGGCAGGGAGGTACCAATGATGCTGCTGGCTATAAGAGCAATAAGCTATCTATGTAGAATTAAGAGATTCTTTTATAGGTAAAAGTTACATTTGATTGAATCACAGTTTAGAAGCTGATAAGAGACTAGTATTTTTGTCATATATTGAATGTATTTTCTCTTTTGCTTATGATTAGTCTTCTCCAAGGTTTCTTTTATTAGTTTTGTCAAAAGACCAGCTTTTGGCTTATTTGCTCACCTTTGATGTTATATCTTCTCGTTTTCTATTGTTTAGCTTTCTTCTTTTGTTTATAATTTATTTCCTTCTATTTTCCTTAGCTTAACTTTTTAATAGCTTTTGGAGTTGAATTGTTAGCTCATCTGGTTTTAATTTGCCTTGCTTTCTAATAAGTTGAAAACTTCAAGTTCCCCTCTAACTACTGCCTTAATGTCATCACACAAGTCTTAATACATGGTGTATGTGTTTCCTTCTGTTTAATTTCCTATTTAGAAATCGTTGTTTCCAGACAAGGTTTTTTAAGCTTTCTTTGTTGCTTTATAAATTTACTGTGGTCAGAGAAATTAGTTTTTATAAAGTTGATTCCTTATAATTTGAAACATTATTGTGGCCTAATGTATAGTCAATTTTTAAATTGATCCATGTGTTCTTGAAAAGAACATGTTTACCATTTGCAAAATGGGCATTAGCTTTTTATTGTAAATATTATTTCCCACTGCTGAATTTCCTATTTCAAACTCTTACTGCTTTATTTTTTTCTATGCCCCTTTCAGGAAGCTGATACAGATGAGAATCAGGGAACTCTGACTTTTGAAGAATTCTGTGTGTTTTACAAAATGATGTCTTTGAGACGAGACCTTTATCTGTTGCTTTTGAGCTACAGTGACAAGAAAGATCATCTAACTGTGGAAGAACTGGCTCAGTTTTTGAAGGTGGAACAAAAGGTATCATTAGACTGTTGAACTGAATGTTTACTTAAAAATACTTGTGAAAGATACATGGGTTTCTCTTAGGGCTGGGTGTAGGTATATTTTAAATTTAAGTTAGAAGGGTAAATATCACAATTGCAAAAAAATCTTATCTATGAGATTTTAAAAATGTGTTCCCAGCAGCTTTAGAGAAATTGAATTAGTAAATTGAACACATACATAATTTTTAACCTTAAATATGCATATTTTCCCACAAAGTGGTGACTGCTGTCTCGTGTGTTTCCTTTTAGGTACTATAGTAATATTTTCTTTATGTTGGTAATATAGCTAGATATTTATTAACTATGATATAATTCTTTTTAAAAATTATTTATTTGGCTATACTAGGACTTAGTTGCAGCATGTGGGATCTAGTTCCCTGATTGGGGATCAAACCTGGGCTCCCTGTATTGGGAGCATGGATTCTGACTGGACCACCAGGGAAGTCTCCTATGACATAATTCTTTTCTTTTTTTTTAGTTGGAAGATAATTGCTTTACATTGTTGTCTTGGTTTCTGCCATACAACAGTGTGAGTCAGCGATAAGTATACATATGTCTCCTCCCTTTTGAACCTCCCTCCCACCCCCAGCCCATCTAGGTTGTCACAGAACACCAGCTGAGCTCCCTGTGTTATATAGCAACTTCCCATTAGCTATCTGTTTTACATATGGTAACGTACATGTTTCAGTGCTACTCTTTTAATTCATCCCCCCCTCTCCTTTCCCCTCTGGGCCCACAGGTCTATTCTTTATGTCCCCATCTCTATTCTTGCCCTTGCAAATAGGTTCTTCAGTACCATTTTTTTCTAGATTCTAGATATATATGCTTTAATACACAATATTTGTTTTTCTCTGATTCCCTTCACTCTGAATAATAAGTTCTAGATTCATTCACCTAGAACTGAGTCAAATTTATTCTGTTTTATGGCCGAGTAATATTCCATTGTATATATGTACCACAAATTCTTTATCCATTCATCTGCCCTTTGACGTAATTCTTAACTAGCAAAATAGTACTTCACTGGTAAATATCTGCCCTCACACCTTGCCCTTATGCATCTCTTCCATATGGCTGTTCCTGAGTTGTATACTTTATAATAAACTGGTAACAGTAACTAAAACACCTTTCTGAGTTCTGTAAGTCATTCTCGTGAATCTTAGAAACTGAGTCACAGAAACCGACAAAGACTTTCTCCTTAGCTAAACAAACTCTAGGCAGGCTCTTTGGAGCCACTTTTTCTACTGGGTTCCATCCTTTGGCCTTGCCCTTAAGAATCCAGTTGTAGCAATAATTCTAAGTCGGTTTAACCAGAATTTCTATCCTTGACATCTACTCACCTTCGATGTCTGATAAAATTCCTCATCTACCACTATTCCCTGGGTGATATTTGATCACCTTGGCCTGCGTTTCAGGAAGAATCCTATTAGGTTGGGTTAGCCAAAATCCTCACTTCTGCCTGGTGTTTCTTCCATTGATCCCTACCTTGCTCCTTGGCTGTAAATACCTACTTGTATTCAAAGTTGAATCAGTTCTATACTGAGTTCTCTTTTCCCCTTTTGTAGTAGTTAACTGATTAAAATCTGTTTTTAGTTTTAACCCACTTCCAGTTCTGATTATTCCTTGACAGAACTCCCAAATCTGTTAATAGGTCAGGTAGAGCTGGGGTAGTCTAAGCAACTCATTTGTGGCTGGCATCTGAAATAGGGGCAGCCTGTGGGCCTGAGTCTTGTGAAGTCTAATGCTAACTCCAGGTGGTCAGTGTCAGAACTGAATTGCATCATTGGAACCCAGTTGGTGTCAGAGAATCAGAGATTCGGTGATGTCAGAAAAAAGACACTAGACCTGGTAATATTTTACTTTGTTCCATTACCACCATCACATACATTTAAGGCATAACAGATTTATAAATTTCATTGTTGCTTTCCTAAGGATTAAGCCAGATAGTATTAGCAAAATGTTTTATCCCAATCAGTTATTAAATTAGTTTGATAATTTGGCAAAGGCTGAGCTTCTCCATTAACAAAGTTAGCTCTAAGACAAGTAGAAAATGGGAATGGAGTAATAGAAGAATCCCTACCCCTCCAAGAGAATATGCCTTTCTAAATCTCTATTACCCTGTTTCTTGCAATTATAACTACTCTCGCTTTCTCATCAGAAGAACTCTTCCTAGTATAGTAGAAAGACCATTAGACCAGGAGTCTAGAAAGTCTGCATTTCACACCTGGCAAGTTGTTTTTTTTTTTTTAAACTTAGAGGATAATTACTTTACAATGTTGTGTTAGTTTCAGTAAGCTTTATTGGTTGGAGGATCTTACGCAGGCCAATCAATATTGTTTCTGAGCCTTGGTTTCCTAATCTGTAAAAACGGGAGTTAATACCTACCTTCCTTATCTCACAGTGTCAGATTGAAGATTGATAGCGGTGATGAATGTGAAAGCCCTTTGACAGAGATATTTGGAAGCACAGTAGTGTGAAAAATTAAAACGTTTAAAGATATTGACTTCAAATTAATTTGTGCTAGCGGAATTTACCCAATCTAGCTGAATAGCAGTAGTGGATGTCACTTGCTAAGGGGCACGTATTTTTTGCCTCCTTTTGTTATATTGACATTCAACCAGTAAATTTTAGTTGGGCAAAATAGAAGCCACTGTTCTGTGACTTCTGCTCCTGGCAGGTGATTACCCATTTCCAGTTTAATTTTCTAAACTAGCTTGAAGCTACATGTGGATTTAACACAAAATAAATTTTAAAAAATTAAGTAAGCCAGAAGGAAAAACATAAATACAGTATACTAACACATATATATGGAATTTAGAAAGATGGTAACAATAACCCAGTGTACGAGACAGCAAAAGAGACACTGATGTATAGAACAGTCTTATGGACTCTGTGGGAGAGGGAGATGGTGGGAAGATTTGGGAGAATGGCAATGAAACATGTAAAATATCATGTAGGAAATGAGTTGCCAGTCCAGGTTCGATGCACGATGCTGGATGCTTGGGGCTGGTGCACTGGGACGGCCCAGAGGGATGGTATGGGGAGGGAGGAGGGAGGAGGGTTCAGGATGGGGAACACATGTATACCTGTGGCGGATTCATTTTGATATTTGGCAAAACTAATACAATTATGTAAAGTTTAAAAATAAAATAAAATTAGAAAAAAAAATTATCGTGTATCAAGAGGCATAAACCAAAAGGAAAATATTAGTGTTCTGAAACTTTTATATGTGGTCCAATATATCAAACATGATAAAATGAATGTCAGGTTCAAACTAGTAAAATACAATATACAAAAGAGAGAAATAGTGAATTTCCCTAGTGTAGAAAGTGCTGTACAGACTATTGGGGGGAGAAATGAATACTCAGTAGAAAAATGTACAAAACATAAAAAATTGTACAATGTCAATAACATTAAAAATGTTCATCCTTCACTAGTAATTAAAAAATGTGAAGTAAAACAAAGAGACCATTTTTCAGCCATCAAATTAATAAAGGTTAAAATATAGTATGAAACATGGTATATGTATATTTCTGGTGAAGTTGGGAAATGATACAATCTTTTTATAGGGTAGTTTTATTATTTATCAATTTTTACATAATATATAAAACTTTGACCAATCCATTTTACTTCTAATAATTCATCCTAAGGAAATAGTTGTGCATAGAAAAAAGTTATCAAGTTGTGCATTTCAGCATTTTTTAGCAGAGAGAAAAATTGGACATAATCTAAGTGTGCAGCAGGAGAGTCATTAGTCAAGAGTTTTGTAGGGTTTTGAGTTTCGAAATGGGATTTTCACAGTGTAACAAATCTGAGGCAATTTGACGATCCATATGGCAGTAATTCATTCATTTCTGATGGCATCAGATTGGTGTAGACACCAGCGTATTCAAATTTTACAGATTTACTCAGTTGTGAAATGAAATATCACTGCTGGCCACATATGCTGTCCAGGATTATGGGAATTCAAATATTGGCCTGTAGGCCAGACATTTTTATTTCACTTAAGCACTTTGAAAATTGAATTGATGACTTTGACAAGTCCAATTGCAGTTTGATTAGGACTTTCATCCTTAAAATACAATATGCTCAGAGAAATTCTCACTGCCTTTTATATCCATGAAGAAGTGCCAGTTAGGGAAGAAGCCAGTTGGCTGGATTTTCCCTTCCGTCACTTCCTTGCATCCACAGATCAATATCACACACATCCATTAGTCTGTGGTTCTAGAGTACAAGAGTTGGTTGAGACCCTTTTCCAGTTTTTCTATTTTTTTTTAATTTAAATATATATATATGCATGTATATTTTTTTAAGTTCTACAGTGTTGTGTTGGTTTCTGCTATACAACAGTGCAGATCAGCCACAATTATAAATACATCCCCTCCCTCCCTAGAGTCCCCCACTACCCCCATCCCATCCCTCCACGTCGTCACAGAGCAGCAGACTGGGCTCTCCCTGTGCTACTCAGCAACCTCCCAGAAAGGGATAGTTCTAGCAGAGAAGAAAGGGACCAGCCATCCATCTTATACCTGATCGTGTATAATTGATGCTGCCCTCTTCATTCATCCCACTCTCTCCCCGCCGCACTGTGTCCACAAGTCCACGCTCCACATCTGCATCTCCATTCCTTCCCTTGGGCTGAATGTCTTTTGTGTTTGATTCTTTTCAGAGTTTTGGTTTAGGAGTAAGAATCTTATTTCATTCCCTCCACCCTCCTCGACAGCCTTTCTTAGCAAGCCTCTACCTTTTTTGTAATCCTTTTGTTTCTTATGTATTGAAGAGTGAGGAAGAGAAGGCAGGAATATTGAAGCATCTTTATAGTTTGCAAATGCTTCTAGCTGTTAACCAAGAGCAAAGGCAGTGCCATAGATGAGTCAAAAGCAGATTTCTATTTATGTATGGCTTTTTATCTGAAATATGCATGTGGTTGGTTAATTCCAGGGGAATTTTCAGAACTTATGTGATCCCATGCTAGAAGGTCCTCTTCTTGTTGAACTTTATATGACACAGACCTATATATTATCCCTTTGTGGTGGTTCTAACAGTTGCTCATTTTGCTTTTTTGTTTTTTCTGTTGAAATACACCCTTGATTTTTCTGACTCAATTATATAAGTGCCATTTTTGCCCTTTCCTTTCATTACCCTTTACTGAATCCAGACTGGTTTGGTGAGAGTCATGGTCATTCTAATATCACATCTCTTGTGGGAAATAATTATAAATTCTTCTCTGATAGAACTATCCCTTTCTGGTGTTAGTATTCCTTTATCTTTTATTTTTAAAGCATTCTCTTCATCATAAAAAGCATTCCATTAAAAGCCTTTCCCAAATCTATTTCATTTTTCTTAATCATTCACAATTAAAGCAGTTGAGAGACTGTTCAGAGTAATTGTGTTTTGTAATATTTTTTCTCTTGAATACAGTTCCCAAAAGACATTTTCTATGAAATAGCTTTGTGTTTAAATGCTTTGAAATTTGTACCTTAATTTTAGGATGAGTTAGAGTAGCCATTTTGGGGAGATAAACAGTTACCGCAGTTGTTTTTTTCAGTTGGAAACTGAACGACCGTTCATCTAGAGATGTTTCTCTGCTCCCTCCTGAAATTGCCAAAAAATATAGTAAAAAGACCCCTGCTCCCTGTAAAGCCACAAGGACAAAGAGAATAGGAGAGGATACAGAAACAGCAATATCTTGAAACTTGTCTGGTCTAAAGGAGACCCCAGAGCACTGAAACCCAAGCCCACTGAGCAAGAAACCAAAAAACATGTTCATTTGCCTGGAAGAACCCAAGAAAGCTCAAGAATGAAATTCACACAATACTCTGAAAACAGGAGAGGAGCAGGGGTTGAAAGCACAAGCATTGGTTGGAAGTCTGATCCAGATGCTGCTAGGCCTCCAGATCCTCTCCCCTCCCTGTGGTAGCAGGGCAGCTGTCCCTTCTACACCCTGGCATGAAACTGAAAATAAAAACTGGAGGAGGGTGGACCAGAAGACTCTGGACTAAGTCATGCCAGGCACACCTGAGCCAGGGCCCTGAAACATAGATGTGTCAGGCGGTTTTTAAAGATGGCTACAGTAGTTCTCGACTTCCCTGGTGGCTCAGATGGTAAAAGCATCTGCCTACAAAGCGGGAGACCCAGGTTCGATCCCTGGGTTGGGAAGATCCTCTGGAGAAGGAAATGGCAACCCACTCCAGTATTCTTGCCTGGGAAATCCCATGGATGGAGGAGCCTGGCAGGCTACAGTCTGTGGGGTTGCAAAGAGTCAGACATGACTGAGCAACTTCACAACAACAGTAGTTCCCATGTCCCTGTATGTGTGTTGCTTTACAACATGACTTTGCTTCTCCTCCTGTCAAGAAGTGGAGTCTATTTTTCTGCCCCTTGAACTTGGCCTGACTTTGTGACTTGGATTGACTAGTGGATTGTGGCAGAATTGATGTACAAGGAACGTAGGCTTCAGAGTCTTGGCAGTTCCCTTTGTGCCCTGTTGCGGCTGTGAGACTATCATGTGGGGAAGCTGGGTACTTTCTCCGAGGAGGAGAGACCACATAAAGAGGCTCAGCCAACAGCAACCACAGTCATGTTGGTGAACCCATTTTGGATTATATGACTGTAGTCATGTGACTAGCTGCCTACTTTTAGCTAGAAACCCCCAGGTGAAAACAGAATAATTGTGTCGCTGGACCCAGTCCCACTTACCATCCTACATAGCTGTGAACAAGTTAGTGGTGGTTGTTTTAAGTCTCTTAAGTTTTGGAAATGGATAAAGTACAAAGATTAAGTGAATATTTATGAGCTGAAATGTGAGAACCATAGCCCCTACTCTTCCAAGTAGGACACTGGAAAAATTTCCTTAGAGGAATATTACTAACTTTGGTCGGTTAAATAGTAGCTTGAAAAGATACGTCCAAGTCCTAACTCCCTGTATCTGTAAATGTGACCTTATTTGAAAGTAGGGTCTTTGCAGATGTACTAAAGGGTGTTGAGATGAAATTATCCTAAATTTCGTGTGTACTCTAAATCCAGTGATGAGTGTCCTTATAAGCAACAGAAAAGAAGACACAGACACATGGAAAGAAGAAGGTGGATGTGTGAAGATGGAAGCAGAGACTGTAGTTATGAAGCCTCAAGCCAGGGTTTGCCAGCAGCACCAGAAGCAAGGGGAGAGAAATGGAATGGATTCTCCCGCTGTGTCTCCAGCTCTAGGAAATAAACTCAAGGGGGAGAACCCCCCTAAAGATATTTACATCAGAAATTTCCTAAAAGTCCCACTGGAGAACTCTACAGTGAAGCTTACTAGTCACTAAGCTCTGCTCCAGAACACAGAGCTTTCAACCAATTTTTCCTTGCCTTAGTTTTAAATAGGTTTTTAAATAGTTGACTTAAAAAATGAGCTTTAAATAACCAGGGCTTACCACACGTTTGAGGAAATCCTCTGCTATAAAGAAAGAGACAAAGGCAAACAAGTAACTCAAGAAACTTAGAGGAAAGAGACAATGCTGGGTAAGGAAACTTTAGAAACTGACATTAATACATCAGAGTAATTAAAAAAGTTGCAGCCATGAAGAAAGAGCAAGGTGCTATGAGAAAAGAAGACTCAAGAGGAAGAGAAGAGCAGGGAGCTACATTTGTTAGTTATCTTAGATAAAGTTGAGAAAATTTTCCCAAAAAGGAGAACAAACAGCAAAGAAACAGATAAATGAGAAGAAAATTATTAGATTAATCCTGAAGATCAGCTATCTGAATGATAGGAGTTACAGAAAAAGATGTGATAGAAGGGAGGATATTTATCAAACAAGTAACAAAAGATTATTAGCACCAAAAGGTAGGGGTGTCTAAACTGTTGGCATCCACTGAGTGCCAAGCACAGTGAATATAGAAAGATCCACATAGAGACAAATCACAGTGAAATTGTGCAATGCTAAGGTTAAAATGCGATGGCACCCCACTCCAGTACTCTTGCCTGGAAAATCCCATGGATGGAGGAGCCTGGTAGGCTGCAGTCCATGGGGTCTCTAAGAGTTGGACACGACTGAGCGACTCCACTTTTGCTTTTCACTTTCATGTACTGGAGAAGGAAATGGCAACCCACTCCAGTGTTCTTGCCTGGGGAATCCCAGGGACGGGGGACCCTGGTGGGCTGCCATCTCTGGGGTCGCACAGAGGCGGACACGACTGAAGTGACTTAGCAGCAGCAGCAAGGTTAAAATGAACCCCTAAAAGCTTGCATAAAAGGGGGAAAAATCCCTTACCAAATTAACAAACAAAAATAGGTCCTGTGGAAAGAATTGGAATCAGAATGGCTTCAGACTTCTCAACAGCAATTCTGCAAGCCAAAAAAAAAAAAACATTAAGCAATGATTTCTGACCTAGGATTTTCTGCCTGGTTAATTTGTCAACCAAATGTGTACACAGAATAAAAAAACAGATAACACAGAAAAATATGTACAAGAAATAATTTACTTTTCAAGTGCTCTTCAATAAGAATGACACAATGAAGTTAGGACAAAAAGCTGAGTGAAGTTCTAGAACACAACCAGCCTGGAAGAAGGAGGACCTTTATAGAGGAGAAAATGAAATTCATGGATTACCTGTTGCCTTGATGTGGAAAATAATACTGAGATACCATTAGAGTCACTGGGAAAAATTTGTGATAGGAACATTGTAAATTAAACAGATGAGTGGGAATTTCAGCAATTAAATCAGAAAAAAATTCTATACGAGCAGAAGCACAGGAGGATGGATGGAGAAACTATGCATATGTTACTTTGGTAAAAATAAAGGGAAGAGAGTTTAGCCATGTTGAAATTCTTTGCAAATTATGTTATGATTTTGTGTTTGGGGAATCATACCAATCTGGAATTATCAAAGAAGTCAAATGAATGGATTTGAAAGTTACAAAAATTTCAAAAGTTAAGTTAAAATGCGGGAATTTCAGCTATACTAAAAAAAATACTCACTTTGGAAAGTATTTCAATTTCTCAGTAGAAATAAAGAAAAACTCCCAGACAATAGATATAACATAAGAAAAAAAGCTTTGGACTTGAATTCAGAAAGTTGAAATTTGAACCTTTGTTCTGCCTTTTAATGATTGTATGATTGATTGTGATAGGTAACCATTCTTTGTGTCCATTTTCCTACTTACAAGATGAAGATAAAAATACTAAGTTTACAAGAACTATAAAGATTATGGATGTAAGGACTTTTAATAAACTGCACAGCATTGATTACATTATGAATGTGTTATCAAGTTTTCCTCAAGTTCTTTTTCACACCATTTGCCTTATATAGAATAAACAATCGTCAGTGTTAAAAGACAGTGAGGAGCTCAGATATTGATAGCAAACAAGACTTTCAAGTGAACTCCGTGGGAAAGGGGAGAAAATGTTCCTATTCTGTCTTATCAGTCATGTCAAATAGAACACAAAACAATGGGGGAAGGACACTAAAGAGTATTAACGTACATTGAACCTTCATTCATAAAGTAAAATCCCAATATAACTTTCCAAGTGAGGTCTGGAAAACTTTCCAAGTGCAGGATTTTGCTCTTGGGAGGTTAATTAAATGAAAGGAAGGCTGGAGGAAGGATGGGAACTGATTTGCTTACATTTCCATTCTCATTGTTATGAGGTTTTACTGTATTTCAATGAGTTAATCCTTAATACTTGTATTTTCGGTTAGCTCTCATTAATTTTTATATGGTGCTCAGAAAATTGTGGGCTGTCTAGAATGCCTACTGATATTTTCACTAATTTAATGATACTTTTCAAATATGATTTTCGTTAGCACCTTCTTTGTGTTTTGAGCTGGTAACATGTTCTCATGGGCAATTAACTCCATCCTAGGATGCCAGGATTTTTTTTCTTGTTGTTTGTTTGAATTTTGTTTTTAGATCTCACAGGCTCCTGGTAGACTGAGGCTAGTGCAAGGCCCTGATGTCTCTGAACAAATGGCCTCATAAACCAAATAATTGCAATGTAAGCTCAGTCTTCCAATGGAACGTACAATTTTTTTTTTTATCAATTTCTTTCTGTTTTGTGAGAAATTATCTTTTAAACTGCAGATGAATCAATGAGTTAATCAAAAGCCAGACTGGCTCAATCAAGTTACTCACAGGTAGCATGATATCATGTATTTATGTATTTTGGGGTGATGTCTGCTAAGGAGGCCTCTGCATGCAGTAAAGACTGTAAAATTTATGCAAAGAATGCAGCTAGTCTTAGGGGAACAAAGCATTCTGTGCTCCTTCAAACATGCAAAAATGGTTGCACTGTAGAGCTTTTTCTTTCCCTGCAAAAATTTAAGTGATATTAAATAGATGGTTTGAATTTAGAGTTCACTAGAACATAAGTATTGCACCTAAGAGGTAATGAAATTTTTGAAAATATCATAGAAATATAAAATACTGGCTCCCAATTTATCTTCTATTGTTATTCGTTAGTATATTTAAATATTGTTGTTCAATTGTGGGACTGAATGAATTTTTGATCAAAATATCACATCCTTTGTTAATACTAAAGAGATTATTCTCAGAGTTTGCTTTTCCTAGTAACACACTAAGCATGTAATTTACTTGCAGCAAAGTGAAGGTGGCTCAGTCCTATCTGACTCTTTGCAACCCCATGGACTATACAGTCCATGGAATTCTCCAGATCAAAATACTGAGTGGGTAGCTTTTCCCTTCTCAAGGGGACCTTCCCGACCCAGGAATCGAACCGAGGTCTCCTGCAGGTGGATTGTTTACCAACTGAGCTATCAGGGAGCAAACTTCAGACTAACTCAGTACTGTTAGCATATACAGCTTTTTTGGGTACCATACATTTTTCTTAGAATTATTAATCTATTTAATCCTCACAGCTACCTTATAAGGTAGCCACAGAGAATGTGAGTGACTTATGTAAGAACACACTGTTACATGTGTTCTTAAGTAAGGCAGTTTATTTGAATATTAAGAGCACACGCTATATGTTAATATGAGGCAGTTGATTTGAATATAAGCACTCTCATTCCAGAGTTCTCACCTACCTTTTTATTTTCTTTTGCTAACCTTTATGTTCTTGAATCACTATGGCAGATTGCTCCCATGAATTGGTGGAAGGATCTGTAGATATATACACACAGGTGGATTTACCTAGAACATTATGGTTTGGTAGGGAGTCATTTTCTTTTTACATACAATTTATGATTAGCCAACTTCAGTGTTTGTATGGAAGGCATTACTTTTGCTAGCTACTGGCTTATAGTGGGAGAAGGCAATGGCACCCCACTCCAGTACTCTTGCCTGGAAAATCCCATGGACGGAGGAGCCTGGTAGGCCGCAGTTCATGGGGTCGCTAAGAGTCAGACACGACTGAGCGACTTCACTTTCACTTTTCACTTTCATGCATTGGAGTAGGAAATGGCAACCCACTCCAGTGTTCTTGCCTGGAGAATCCCAGGGACGGGGGAGCCTGGTGGGCTGTCATCTCTGGGGTCGCACAGAGTCAGACATGACTGAAGCGACTTAGCAGCAGCAGACTTATAGTGAGCGGATTTTCAGTCATGCATTTGCACTGATTATTGACTTGGTTTTATTAATCTTATTGCTTCATGGAGATCAACAGTTGAATGACTATTTTCACTGATTAAATCTGAAAGATGCAGAGGAATACTGAGTTCATAATCATTTTCCAAAGATTAAGTAGTTATGACACAAGTAATGTCAAACACTGCTCATTTCACCATTTTGCATTGTATCAAGAACGCTTAAAAAATCAACATGCCTTTTTAGCATGGAGGAAAATATCTCATGAAATTGCAAGTATTCTACTATTGTTCTGTTTTGTTTAGATGACAAATGTGACAACAGACTATTGTATTGACATCATAAGGAAATTTGAAGTTTCTGAAGAAAATAAGGTGAAAAATGTCCTTGGCATAGAAGGTAAAATGATTAATATTCTTAATTTCTCATTTCTCCATTCAGTATTGTTAAGTTACCTTCTAGCAAAATTTTTAGGAAAAGAAATCGGGAGATATCCTTGGAATTACAGATGATTCAAACAAAATCCACAACACACACATAATTTCCTACAAATCAGATGTCATGATTTTGGTGTTTCTCTTACTTTTGCAATGACAATATCATTTTCTCCTCTGAGCAAGTCAGCTTGATACCACTATGTATAATATATGCCAAGAAATATTTTGACTTTTCTTAAATGCCTAATTTTTAGAAATAGTCTCAACCTAAGGAAGGAGAATTTGGTCTTAAATAAACATGTTTCTTTTAAAATGTTGGCAACTCATTTGTTTTACTTAGTTGGTAGTGGTAGAGAGGTTGTAGGAACTGAAAATTTTGTTAATGACTATCTCATTTTATAGTTGAAGAAAGTGAGACTTAAAGAAATTAAGTAATTTGCTCATAGTTCTATACTCAGAATCTAGCTCCTAGGTTTTTGCATATGAATGAAATGGTATGTTATATAGCTGCATGTATTTGTAAGTTCCATGTATTTAAAATATATAGGGAAATGAACTGTAGCCTGCTACCCAAAAGAGAACAGGTCCTAGGCAGAACACATAATCTTAATTAAAAAAAACCACAGGCACCCCCCCACTGCCCACAAGAGCATCCGAAGCCATGGTTTATCTCACCAGTTTTGATTGTTGGCCTCCTATTCCCCAAACAGGCTCAGTGTAGACAAGGGGGTTTTGACACTGTAGGTTTACTTCCGGGGACAGAGGCTAATTAAAATGAAGAGAAATGATTTAATGTTTATATGTTTAAAAGCTATTTTAAAAACAATGAAAGAAGATAAACTAATTTGGACCTTTCTTTACCAATAAATGAATTACTTCCTTGGTGTAGGGCCTTAAGAGATGGAATTAAACATGCTTTCTAAGTTATGGCCATAACCATGAAGATGAACATAAAGAAATTCTCCAGTTTCCCAGGATATCTACTGGTGGTTTTACCACAGGATTTTTGAAGAGCTGAAATGGTTTACCCTAGTGATCATTTAAGTACTTGTAGGACATTTACATATTTGTTGTATTAATGAATGCCTCTCCTACCCAGAAACTTATGTTTTTGAAAAACTTAGAAAAACTGATAGGGTTTTCTGCATAATCTTACAGCACTTTATCACTTTTATCAAATGTGCTAGCCATTAGCAGCATCTTCCCAAACCAGCTTCATAGTCAAATAATCATACCCTGATTTTAGGCTATGCCTAATTCCTGACCTTTACCTCCACTATGACACAGACAATACTGTTTTTCAAATCAGCTTAACAACCTATCAGATTGCTGTTGATCAGTATATCACTTTGGATAAATACGGCTTTAACACTGCATCAGCCACCTGGTAGGTCACACTGCATACTCACAGCTGGAGCTCAGAAGTTACTGAATAGCGATGCAATAAGCCCCTCACTCCCCCAATCAAAATTCTTAAAAAGTCTGTTTTTCTTTAGGTTACATTTAAACTGCTACTCCCCAAAGTCACACTGCAGTTTTTGACACTATTTGACCTGGGCAATCCCCCTATTGCCTCAGTATTCCCTGCAAAGGTTGTCCTGAAGGTAAATAAGATAAGCACTCTGGACAAACTTTGATCTCTTTTGTACTTCTTGGAGTCGGGTAAGTATATAGGCTTTATTTACTAATTTATTTTGAAGATTTTTGTTTTTTTTTTTTGATGTGGACCATTTTTTTAATCCTCTGTTGAATTTGTTACAGTACTGTTTCTGTTTTATATTTTGGTTTTTTGGCCTTAAGGCCAGTGGGATCTTAATTCCCCAACCAGGGATTGAACCCACACCTTCTGCCCTGGAAGGCAGTCTTAACCACTGGACCGGCAGGGAAGTCCTTGGCTTCGAAGCTATAACACTTCCCTTTCTTTTCCAAAGGCTTCACGAACTTCATGCGTAGTCCTGCTTGTGACATCTTTAACCCCCTGCATCATGAAGTGTACCAGGACATGGATCAGCCCCTGTGCAACTACTACATTGCTTCCTCCCACAACACATACCTGACTGGGGACCAGCTCCTGTCTCAGTCCAAAGTGGACATGTATGCGCGGGTGCTGCAGGAGGGCTGTCGCTGTGTGGAAGGTGCGTGCCTTGTCTGAGCACCAGTGTGTGTCAATGAATATGTCCTTTAGTTAATAAAGTCTAGTGGAAATAATGGAGACCTAAAAAATGTACTCATACTAATCAAAACCATGTTTCCACTTATTATAAAGTGATTCTTCTTCTTTCTTTTTTTTAAAGAGTGAGCAGGACCTGGTCATTGCCTGTGATCTTTCTTTTTAAAAAACATTTATTTATTTGGACATGTGGGATCTTCCAGTTATAGTATGCAGGGTCCTTTTTCAGTTGTGGTGTGCAGAATCTAGTTCCTTGACTGGGGATTGAACCCAGGCCTTCTGCATTGGCAGTCCAGAGTCTTAGCCACTGGACCACCAGGGAAAAACCCGTCTGTAAAGTCATTCTTAATTCATAATCCTGTCTCCCCCTTACAGATCAAGCAGGGAGAGAGATATGTACTAGCAGTTGGGAGGCACACCTTCAGGTGCTGAAAAATTGTGATGAACATGGAAGTTTTTTGATTAAATGATGGTAAAAACAGTTTAGAATAACTTTATTTTTAAGATACTTAATGATGTGTCAATCAGCCAACACTTATTAAATTTCTAGGAGGTTCTTGGGGGTGAGGACACAGATGTGAGACATAGTTTCTGTCTTTAAGTAGCTCACAGTCTAATAGAAGAAGTGGACACTAAAAACAATAATACGGTGTGAGAATTCGACCAGTTGATGCATACGTGGTAGAAAGGGGGTACAGAGAGTGAAGGGGTGCGGTAAAATGAGATAAGTCAGTCAGGGAAAATAGATGGGTCTGCGAGAAAGAGTTTTGAGTGCTGTGATAAGGAGCTTCAGGTTTAGCTTTTGGTAATAAGCATCCAGTGAATTGTTTTAATACCTACATTGATATGGTCACACTTGCAGTTTAGAAAGATTGCTTGGGCAGCAGTGTAGGAAGAAAATTTTTTTTTAATGATATATGTTTGTAGAGGGGTAAGAGAGGTGAAACTGGGGCAAGGAGAATGGTGGGAAAGCTACTGAAATGATTCAAAGGAAGGATTATAGAAGATTAGATTATGAAAGCTTAGACTAAGTGAGAACGAGGTTTATATGGATATTAAAGAAGTAAACTTGCAGGACCTAGCAAGAAAAGTGAAGGAAGTAAGGCAAGCAGGGGAGAGCTGGAAGGAGTGATGGAGCCATCATCTACTCTGGGGCCCGAAAGGAAGAGCGTGGATGAGTTCAGCTGTCCCTGGGTTGGGTTTTTAGTAAGTCTGTAACGTTTATGTAGACATTCCTATCAGTCAGTTAAATAAGAATAGAAGGATCCAGACAAGATAAAGATTCCACAATTCTGAGTTTTCTATGTGGTAGTGTACGAGATCACTTACAGAGACCTTCATGTGTAAGTGTAGGTGAAAATGTACAAGTCCCACTTAGGGGACTGCAGTCTCTCAAATATCTCCCTCCCCAAACCTGCATCAACAAATTCCTCCTCTGTGGTTTGGTGTGAAGTTTTCACTGTTGCAATAGTCTACGACTGGATGGTGAAAGTCAGTTTCTGGAAGGTTTTATTGAGAAGAAGAAGTGTATTTATCTGGGAGACTTGGTCAGCTTTGTACGTACTCAGCTTCCTGTTTGAAACTATGGTGGTCACCTTGGCTTTTAATGTACTGGGAAGGAACAGGGAATTCACCATGATTTCATCCCCTTTTGTGGGCTAGATTCTGGTTAATTGCTTTCCATACATTCTCATTTAGTTCTTACAGCACTAAGGAAGATGGAGTGATCTCCTTAAGAAGAGGGGTAGGGTTGATGACTCAAGGTACCATAGCTGGAAAGGTTGGAAGCTGGTATTTCAACTCAAGCTGTCTGACTGCACCACTTTGCTTCTCCAGGAAGCCTGTGTGGTCTTTGGAGGAACAAGCATTGAATGACATGACCAGCCCAAGGTGAGGTCAAATGCAGGCCATCTGGTCACATAAGGAAGGCCAGAAAACATAATGCAAAGCACAGAGGGGAGGTTGGCTTTAATAGGAGGCATTTGCTTGGCATCTAAATATCTACATGTTTCTAAAGACTTTAGAACTTGATAACCTGATCTTTCATGCTCTCTTGACAATTTGTCAGCCCTGTAATATGAAGATCTTAGCTTACACTTCAATCTTGCGTCCGGAGGCACCAATCTATAGACACCCAGCAGTGCTTTATCTACCTTGGTTCCGGATGAAGTTGTTTTTATTGTTAAGCAGCTGTGGCTAGGATTTAAGGAACTTGATTTATAGAATGTAGCAGGTGGTGGATTAAAAACTGCAGGCCCACAGATAATTTTCTGAAGCAGCTCTTGGCAAGTATAGTACTTAGAGAAGGAGAGTAATGCTTCTGGACAGTTTCTTCATGGTACTGTGACCTGAAGAATCTCTCCACTTTCAAGCATCTGTGTGGTTAATATTGTGTTTTCCATCTCTATTAGTTCAGTTGCAGCAATATCCTTGGTCAGGGTGTATATCGTGACTTGAGGAACACTAATCAGTCTTGTTTTTGATGAAGTGAGTTTGTCAACAAATCACATAGACAACATTTTTTTTTTCTTTTTTACATGGCCTTTCATTTCCCTTAATTTTCAGCCCTAGTTGCTTAATAAATATGGATGTTCTGTCCAGGGGATTTTCACTCTCATTATGGAACTGATGTTGCATTGCCATTATAATCGGTTTACAGCTTTCCCTGTTATCTCTGGGAGCGCTATCAGGGTGGAACATTTCTAAGTTCCACTGTGAAAAGCTGTCATGTTAACCTCTCAGCTGGTCCTCAGATCTGACCAACTCTTTGTCAGGGTGCTTTCAGGGGCCTCTATTGTGTGGTCTGATTGAAAAAAATGGACTTGGCTATTTCGTGGCTAGGAAATTGGTTAAAGGATTTCTACTTTGCCAATGTTCTCGTCACAGCACTAGCTCTTACAAGAGGTCTTCATGGCCATTTGAACTCAGCTACTGATGCTGAGGCTGAAACTCCAATACTTTGGCCACCTCATGCGAAGAGCTGGCTCATTGGAAAAGACCCTGATGCCGGGAGGGACTGGGGGCAGGAGGAGAAGGGGACGACGGAGGATGAAATGGCTGAATGGCATCACCGACTCGATGCACATGAATTTGGGTGAACTCCGGGTGTTGGTGATGGATAGGGAGGCCTGGTGTGCTGTAATTCATGGGGTCGCAAAGAGTCGGACACAACTGAGTGACTGAACCGAACTGAACTAAACTGATCGATGCTAGTCATTCACATGCCAGCACCATTTGGGAGTGTTGTTTTCCTCATTTAACAGACAAGTGATAAAACAGACATAAAAAGTGAATATTAGGAGACCATCCTCAACTATGCAAATTCTTCTTATTATAAATGTTAGCAAAAGAACACCTTCTTTCATGTGTTAGCAAAAGAATACCGCATGACTAATGTGGTTACTCATGAAGAGATATTTTTTTGGGTATATGATAATCAAGTTAGTGTGGCATTGCCTACTACTTTGCATTCTTTTTCAAAAGAAAGTAACTCATTTATAAGGAGCCCTGTTATGCCCTTTTTCTTCTAAGATGGGATATAAATTGGAGTATATTGTTAAGTTACATACTTTTGAAACATCTGTTTATTTTTTCATGTCTGTATTCAAACAAAGAATATAAAATACATGTCAAAAGATGGATGGAGCTTCTCTTCTGAGAAGATACCTTCTTATATTTGACTTCATTCAGGCCCAAAGACAACCCTGGTGGCTTAGTGGTAAAGAATCTACCTGCCCACACAGGAGACGTAGGATCGATCCCTGGGTTGGGAAGATCCCCTGAGAAGGAAATGGCAACCCACTCCAATATTCTTACCTGGGAAATCCCATGAACAGAGGAGCCTGGAGGGCCACAGACCATGGGGTGGCAAAGAGTTGGACATAACTGAGTGACTAATGCTTTTGCTTTCAGGTTCTTGTTGGTATTTGAATTTGTGACCCCCTATCATAAGGAAGGGCAACATCACGAGAGCTGGCAAGGTTATCTGTGGGGGATCCTTGTTTAGGATCCAAATTCTTAATTAAGGATTTGACCCTTGATTGGGACTGAAACGAACAAAGTGAAGGAGGACATGTCAGTTGACCTTAAATGAAAGAAGCAAAGACATAGAAGTAGGATTGTATGTGAGGAAGCTTGCGTAACTGGAAGAAGTCTGGTAGTTTTGTTGTTAGGAGAAAAAAATGTTTGACTTGTTAAACAGAAGCTAGGATACTAATTAACTAGTTTTTCAATCCTAGTGCCTTAAAACAAGTGAAGTTTATTTTTTATGTGAAGTCCAATATAGCTGTTCCTAATGGGGGAGTCTTTCTGGCAGTGATTTAGGGATGCAGGCTCTTTCCCTCAGCATCTGTGCCATCTTCAGCACAACTTCCAAATCACAGCAGAAGAGGGAGCATGAATGACTGTGTAAGGCAGGCTTTCATAGGCCAGACGTGGAGGTGATTCATCACTTCTACCCACATTTCAGCAGCATGTCCTACTGCAAGGGAAGCTGAGAATTGTAGTCCAGCTCTGAACCAGGGCCAGAGAGAAGACAACCTTAGCTGAATGGCAAGTCTCTAGCACCAGAGATAGGGAGGGACCTTGGAGTTAAGCAGGCAGCAGCTTCCATAGACTTTATTTATAAATTTAACATATATCTACTGAGTACATAATATGTACTGGATGCTATGTTATGCACTGAATATGCTTCAAAGCAAAGTAGTGACATGGAGAAAGCAGTGTTTGGAGAAATTAGTCTGGTAGTGGAGTGTAAAACAAGGGAAGACAAACTCTGAGTTAGGGAGGATGGTGAGGAAGCTTTTGTGTTTCTTCAGCTGGGGGCCAGTGAGTTTGTCCATATACATAACAGTATCAATAGTATCAATAACAATAATGATTACTATGTGCCATGCAGGATTATAATCATCTTCACAGGTACTTATTTATGAATCACTCAGACTTACAATTCAAGCCTTGTTCTTAGTTTTCCTTTTATGGATGGGGAAACAATACTTTAAATTATTAAATCATTTGTCCATGTTCACATAACTCTTAGCAGGGCCTAAAGATTTGAACTTCAGAAGTCAATGCTGTTTTACAACTACTGTAGAATTAATAAAATGGAAATAAATCTAATGAAAACATAATGAGTTTAAGTGAACAATAATGAAGAGGACTGGTTTTGATTTGAGAGGGTCATTGAGACTTCATAAAAGAACAGTAAAGTGAAAGAAGTAAAATTAGAGAAATAATCTGATAAGAAATATCACTATCCTCAAGCATACTCAGTTGGATTTAGATCAATTTCTTTTTTTTTGAAAAACTTATTTTGTACGAGAATATAGCTGATTAACAATGTTATGATAGTTTCAGGTTAACAGCGAAGGGGTCCAGCTATACATACCCATATATCCATTCTTCCCTAAACTCTGCTCCCAACCAGTCGGCCACATAATGTTGACCAGAGTGCCCTGTGCTATACAGTAGGTCCTTATGGGTTATCCATTTTAAATATAGCAGTGTGTATATGTCCATCCCAAACTCCCTAACCATCCCTTCTCCCCATACTCCTCCCCGCTACCCCGGCAACCATAAGTCCATTCTCTGAGTCTCTTGGATTTAGATCAATTCTAATGAGAGTTCTTGGTAAATGCTAAGCTGATTGTATGACCTCCTTGTTAACTATAAGCATTCACAGTAAATCATTTATAATCTTTAATTCCTTATCCTGATAAATATGCCAGAACACTCATTTTGGTCTGACATCTTTGTCATGATCATCCTAGTGTATAATCTCAAACAACAAACTTAATACGTGTCTGATATTTCCAGAAATATTGGGAAATACCGGAAATTTTGAGTTGTTGATGTGATGTTCTTTTTCTGGCAGTTGACTGTTGGGATGGCCCGGACGGAGAGCCAGTGGTGCACCACGGTTACACGCTCACTTCAAAGATCCTCTTCAGAGATGTTGTGGAGACCATCAACAAGCATGCCTTTGTGAAGAACGAGTAAGTCAAGCACAGCGGGGAATCAGGCTCAGCTGGCACACGGGACGCTGACTGCTGTAACTTGGCCACCAAACCACATGCTTCCTTGGAGGCCACATCTCCCTTTCTCCTGCCGCAGTTCTCTCCCTCCTTCCCAACAAAACACTGAACAAATAGTATGGGCCCCATAACCATGCTTTCTTGTGCTCTCTTCATTCCTTACCCCATTCTCTCTCAAGATGCTGCCTCCTTGAAGCCTATTCTTCCAAAGAGTGACCTCAAAGTTTCTAAACCCAGGGTTTACAGTGTCCATAAAGTTTAGAAATGCAGATTACTGTACACAATAAATAGCTTATCAGTATTGTTCAGTTCAGTTACTCAGTCGTATCTGACTCTTTGCGACCCCATGAACCCCAGCACGCCAGGCCTCCCTGTCCATCACCAACTCCCAGAGTTTACCCAAACTCATGTCCATTTAGTTGGTGATGCCATCCAACCAGCTCATTCTCTGTCGTCCCCTTCTCCTCCCGCCCTCAATCTTTCCAAGCATCAGGGTCTTTTCAAATGAGTCAGCTCTTCGCATCAGGTGGCCAAAGTATTGGAGTTTCAGCTTCAATATCAGTCCTTCCAATGAACACCCAGGACTGATCTTCTTTAGGACGGACTGGTTGGATCTCCTTACAGTCCAAGGGACTTTCAAGAGTCTTCTCCAACACCAGAGTTGAAGCATCAATTCTCTAGCACTCAGCTTTCTTTATAGTCCAACTCTCACATCCATACATCAGTATTGTATGCCAATACAATAGAATAATAATGTCTTGATTTCCAGACTTGTTGGATTTCCTATACATACTGCAGTGTCTGGAATCTGTATGTCACTTGACCCCTCCTTGGCATTGGATGACGGTGAACATTTTCTCCTTAATACTTGCTTTTGGCGGGGCGGGGCGGGGCGGGGCGGGGGCGGGGCGGCGGTGGTCTTCTGTTAAAACACTCTCTCCTCTATTGCTGCCATTGCTTCTCATTCTCTTTCTTTAGCCTATGGTCTTCTAGTCCACTTTCTCACTCCTTTAATAGTCACTATTTCCGGGACTTCTCTGATGGTCCAGTGGTTAAGACTCAGCACTTCCAATGCAGGGGATGCAGGTTGGATCCCTGGTTGGGGAACTAAGATCCCACATGCCAAGTGGAGTAGTCACCAAACAAAGAAAAAAGTCGTCATTTCCCAGCGTGTCTTTGGTCTACTTCTTGGTTATTTGCCAATTTATATCGAGAATGTTCTTCCTAAGTTTCAGAGATATATTGAAAAATTCTTAGTACAGATTCATCTGAGTATCTCATAGGTACCTGAAAACCAACAAATTTCATTGTTTATTCAGACATTTACTTAGCTATTTAATGGTGCCTACTGTAAGCCAGGCATACTGTAATAGGTGTAAGGAGCCACAGCACTGAACAAAGATAAAACTCCTGCCAGCACGGGGTCTCCATCCCGAACTGAACTCAGCTTCTCATTCTGCCAAGCTTCCTCTTAGTTAGGAAGGTAGCACTGCTTACCAATGATTTTATAGGAATTGGGAGTTACTCTTGATTCAGCCAGTCTCGTCAGTGCTACTTGCTAAATCATCTTTTGACTCCATTGCCTTCTCTTCATTTTCACTTCTCTTTGGTTCATCCTCCACACTGGAGTAGTATCTTTCTTTCTGAAAATATAAGCTGATGTTGTAATTCTTCTTAAAGTCCTTCAAAGGCTCCCTGTTGTACAGAGTCATGCCTTCTGTGCCGGCCTCTTCTTGCTCTTCCCTGTCACCTTCTACCATTGCTACACAGGGACTTCGGCTTCTGCCATCACTGACAGTTTCCGAAGTCCCTAGGCATCCCCTTGCCTTCACCGCCTCCCCCCCACCCCTGCACCAACCCCCTCTCCTGTGCCCTTCTCTCTATCTAATAGTCATCCCCATTATTCCACCCCCCTAATTCTTGCTCATCCTAGCAGACTGCTTAGGCATTGTCCCTTTGGCAAACTTACCCATGCCACAATTTATTTAAATGCTCCTTTTCACTGTCCTTAGCACTCTGAGCATATTTCTGCCATATCATACAGCACTTTCTTGCAATTGTTGGTGACTTGCCTCCTTTTATGTCTTTAGGATCATGAGCTCATTGAAAATATGTGGCTATGTCTTATTCTTTAAAAAAAAAAAACTTTTCTTTTTTGGCGGGGGAGGGAGTGCTGTTTATGACTTGTGGGATCTCAGTTCCCTGACCAGGGAGTGAACGAGAAAGGAAGGAACCTGGGGCACCACAGCAAAAGCCCAGAATCCTAATCCTAACCACTAGGCCACTGGGAAACTCCCCTGTATTCATTCTGTAGTGCCTGCAATATACCAGATATTCAATAAATGACTTCTGCATTAAAAAGAGGCAAGTTAAAATTAACAGTTGCATAAAGTTAGTCTTATAGACCTTGCTGCTGCTGCTGCTGCTAAGTCACTTCAGTCGTGTCCGACTCTGTGCGACTCCATAGACGGCAGCCCACCAGGCTCCCCCGTCCCTGGGATTCTCCAGGCAAGAACACTGGAGTGGGTTGCCATTTCCTTCTCCAATGCATGAAAGTGAAAAGTGAAAGTAGTGGCCTTTAAAATTTCTAATGTTTGGTCTTCTCATTAATTAAATATGAAGTTAAAATGCTGTTCTGATAAGAGACACTTGCTGCATAGCAGGTTTGGATTCTGGTGTCTTCTACATGGAAGAATCTCGA
Source organism: Bos indicus x Bos taurus (assembly GCF_003369695.1). NCBI lineage: Eukaryota > Metazoa > Chordata > Mammalia > Artiodactyla > Bovidae > Bos > Bos indicus x Bos taurus. The sequence goes on from NC_040076.1 coordinate 111,535,886, forward strand.
GGACTCAATTATGATGGATCAATTTACCCTGATTGCTCCTCAACTTAGCCAGGTTGCTGAAGGATTTGCCCCTGAAATAGAGCCTTGAGAAGACCTGCTATCTATGTACTCTGGTGACGACCATGCTAACTTCAAGTTTGGAAGAAAACTTAGGAAAAAAGGACTTCAAATGAAAGTAGTCAATAAAGTTGTTAACACCTTTTATTTATTTATTTTTAATTTTATTTTATTTTTAAACTTTACAATATTGTATTAGTTTTGCCAAATATCGAAATGAATCCGCCACAGGTATACCTGTGTTCCCCATCCTGAACCCTCCTCCCTCCTCCCTCCCCATACCCTCCCTCTGGATCGTCCCAGTGCACCAGCCCCAAGCATCCAGTATCGTGCATTAAGCCTGGACTGGCGACTTGTTTCATACATGATATTATACATGTTTCAATGCCATTCTCCCAATTCTCCCTACCCTCTCCCTCTCCCACAGAGTCCATAAGACTGATCTATACATCAGTGTCTCTTTTGCTGTCTCGTACACAGGGTTATTGTTACCATCTTTCTAAATTCCATATATATGCATTAGTATACTGTATTGGTGTTTTTCTTTCTGGCTTACTTCACTCTGTATAATAGGTTCCAGTTTCATCCACCTCATTAGAACTGATTCAAATATATTCTTTTTAATGGCTGAGTAATACTCCATTGTGTATATGTACCACAGCTTTCTTATCCATTCATCTGCTGATGGGCATCTAGGTTGCTTCCATGTCCTGGCTATTATAAACAGTGCTGCGATGAACACTGGGGTACACGTGTCTCTTTCCCTTCTGGTTTCCTCAGTGTGTATGCCTAGCAGTGGGATTGCTGGATCATAAGGCAGTTCTATTTCCAGTTTTTTAAGGAATCTCCACACTGTTCTCCATAGTGGCTGTACTAGTTTGCATTCCCACCAACAGTGTAAGAGAGTTCCCTTTTAAAAGTTCAGTCTTTTTCTTGAGTTTTAGTTGCATCTTTATACCAGGGTTTCTCAAGCCTTGGCACTACTGACATTTTGGGCCAGATTATTCTTTGTTATGGGAACTGCCTTGTGCATTGTGGGACAATGAGTACATTTTACTCATTCATACAGTACATTCGTGACTGTACTCCCTGAACACCAGTAGCAGTCCCCTCTCACAACATTGTGACCACCACAAATGTCTTCAGATATTGACAAATGTCCCTTTGGGAGGGGTACTACACAGCCACCCCCACCTCTGTTGAGAACCAGTGCTTTATACACCAAGCATCATTAGACACTAATAGACACAGACTTTTTGTAAACAGATTGATAATTTTAAAATTCACTGCTAGAATTCCCTGATGTGATTTCACAGACAACTCAGGGTTGCTAGTTTGTTGTTTTTTTCTCTTTCTAACACACTGGGTGAAACCCATGTGAGGACACAAGAGTAAACAAATTATAGTCAGGTAATCAAACCAACCTCAGCCACAAAGGTTCATCTCTTATATTACCTCTGGCATGAGATTTACTAATGAGGATAGAATGTAATTTCAGAAGGTCACAGCCTATATTGTGGAGCTTGTGCTTGTCATATAAGCCCAGAAATAAAATTTTTTCTCCACATAGACATACTAGGTAATTTAAATATTGGTTTGTATGTTATGAAAAAAACTATTGCTTATTACTTCAGAAGATATATGATGGAAAACTAGGGGAAAAAATAAGCCTGAGTTTGTTTTTCCGAGGAAAAAACAAAATCAAAAGAGGAGTAAGGTCATATAATCATTCCTGGTTCCTCAGGCTGTCTGTGATAATAACTTCACTGGGGCCCCACATCTCTGCACAGAAACCTGAGTGCTGGAGGAGAATGCCTGCCTTTTTTTTCCTTTCTGAAAGTAAAGACTAGTATATAATTCTGTACAAATGACTTTGAAATGCCTGATATAGGACACTATAAAACACAAATTCCTTTATGTTATTTTATCCTCAATAGTAATTTTCAAGCTGGGTACTAAATATGTATTTTTAGAGTAAATATATGCATTTAATGATAGTGGTCTCCTAGATGTTTCTAGAATTTGAATGAATAAGACAAAATTACATTATGAGTTTTCTTTCTGTATGTTTCTTATCTCTCAAAATTTTCTCTTTCATTTTTTCTTGTAAAAGAGACATAATGTATGTACCATGTGTGTGCATATATATGTGTGAGGGAGAGAGATGCAAAATATTAGACTAAGTCATCCCATGTGGATTGGTATTGAGTTTACCCATTATGCCTGGTAAGGTATATTTGGCCAGAGGAGTTTTTTAAAAAATGTGTCTCTCATTGTTTTCATTTTAGAAGCATTTTAATCATCACCTCTTTAACAAATACTGTCACCAGGCTTGTAAGAACATAGTGAACATGGAATGATTTTCAAAAGTCCCTGTGAGTTGCTGTGGTCGATGCCTTTACAATGTGCTGCTGTTTTCTCAGGTTTCCAGTCATCCTGTCCATTGAGAATCACTGCAGTATCCAGCAGCAAAGGAAAATTGCTCAGTACCTGAAAGGAATATTCCAAGACAAACTCGACCTGTCATCTATAGACACAGGAGAGACCAAGCAGCTTCCAAGCCCTCAAAGTTTGAAAGGCAAAATCCTAGTGAAGGTAAGTACCTCAGAAATGAAATAAAAAGCACTCATGACCTACTAAGCCCTTCCTCTCTCAAAGACTAAAAATGGGTTTATCAAGAGAATAATAAAGTCAATAATAGAGTCAAGAGTGAAGATTTGTCTAGACTTGTGCATGCACCTTGTTCCAATTTATTTATAGTCATACCTTTAGAAAAAGCTGATTACTGACTGAACATGTATTTTGGGGGCTGTTTTTATGAAGCAAGAACATCAATACTGTGAGCCAAATGTTGAATGTTTTAGTCAGTGGTGGTTCATGCTGGAGAGAAGCCTGTGTACAGGAGACAAGCCTTACACGAGAGGAGAGGCTCCTTCTGTCCATATCCAGAAGCATTTCTTTCAGATCCTTTTCTCCCATTTCAAGCTCCAATAACTGTCTGTCAAAAAAAGTCTTCATGGTTGATCAGCCTGGGTTATGTAAGTGAGAAGAGCTGGCTTCAAAGTGGAGCACAGGCATAGACATAACTCCCCATAGGATTCGTGTGTGCGCGGAGGAGCAGTAGGCAAATAGAATGACATTTCATGAACAGATCTTCTCAGAGAGGAAACCTACTACCTGAAATGAATATTATTAATACAAGGAATAGCCGGGAAGACAGCTTTCTTGAGATTTCAGATTGCTGATATGATTCACTTAATCCCAGTTAATTTTGTGTATTTGGACTAAAAACATTTTGGATAGTTGTATTGTTTTGAAACTGAAAACCTAAGGAAAAGCAGTAGAATATTGATATTTAAATGGAGTTATATTTTACTTTAAAAGGTGTGTACAAAAACCAAATAGCACAGTGGAGGCCTAGGAAAGTCAGACAGTGTAATTTCATAGTGAGGCTAGAATTGGGGTGTTAAGAGAGGACAGCAAATGGAAAAGTTGTATTCATCTTTGAAATTGGTCAAAACCTGTTTTTCTATCAGTTAAATGAGAATTATAGGCTGAATCCATCAAAGAGATGTCGTTGGGCATGTGTATGTGTGAAAGCATTTTGAATAAAAGCTCCAATTATATAATGCAAGAAATGATGTTAAGGTCAGTGTTCCTGAAATCTTGCTAAAGTAAACTCTTGTGGTGAAAACTGGGCTAGAAAGTTGGATTAGAAAGCTCAGTGTCACCTTTATAATCTTGTAAATGTTTTCATGTCTTTAGCCAAGCAGTCAGAAGAATAAATACCAAATGAGTCCATTTGGACAGTGGAACCTAAGAAATATTTGATATAAACTCACTGAGTTCCCTTCTATATAACTCGGCTTTGGGTTGTTGGGCACCAACTGTCTGAAGGCTGATGGGCACCAGGATGAATCAAAGCCAAAAGACCTAAGACACTTATTGGAAAGAGTGGCAGTGATGTGGGCTGTGGGTATTTCAAAACAGCTGTGGTCAATTTGCTGGTAGTAACCGTCTCCAAACTTTAAGGAGACTTCCTAGATCTGTGGGGGCAGAAAACTCCCATTTGAAGCAGCAACAGGGGAACTGATTTTCCTAAGTTCCTTTAGCATCTGAGCAATCTTTAGCATTGCTTAGATGCTAAGATCCTTTAGCATCTCTGATCCCAAAGGCAGTATTTGAATGACTGCTTACTACTTTGGAGATGGACAAGTCATTCATTATTATAACTATATACACATGCCTTCCCATATATTTAAAACATACCAATATACTTGCCTGGAGAATCCCTTGGACAGAGAAGCCAGGCAGGCTACAGTCCATAAGATTGCACAGAGTTGGACATGGCTGAAGTGACTTAGCATGCATGCATGCACAATACACACACACACATATATGCACACATAAACACACACATATATGTGCACACACATACACACAGATATACACAGTAGTCTCTCAGTATCCATAGGGGATTATTTCAAAATCTGTGATGCTCAAGTCCCTCATATGAATGGTCTGGTAGAGTTGGACCTTTGCATCTGTGGATTCCGTTGACCCTTAGATATGGAGGGCCAGCTGTGTGTGTGTGTGTGTGTGTGTGTGTGTGTGTATCTCCTGAAAAGTAAATGAAAGTTTGCTTTTGAACAAAAATAGTAACAAACTTAGTAATTTTTCCACAGGCTTACAGATGAAAGAAACCTTATCTAGCCCAAGCATTTTACTTCTGTAGAGATATCACAGAGTTGTTAACCACTCTCCTAGGGCCATGCTGCTAGACGCTAAGAGATGGCTATGGTTCCAGTTTCTAGAAATATTTCCATAGACTATGGAGAAATCAATCTAATTCTTGAGTGCAACTCCTGCATGAAATAGTATGTATGTCAGAGGGGGACTTTTAGGTCCTTTTTTTGTTTATAACAAACCCCTGTTAAGTTCAGAAAATTCTACCTTGCATGTGTGCTCAGTTGCTCAGTCGTGTCCAGCTCTTTGCGACCCTTTGGACTCTAGCCCACCAAGCTCCTCTGTCCATGGGATTATCCCAGCAAGAATACCTTAGTTTATTCTATAATTTTCCTTGTGAGTAGCACTGTTCATGAGAGGCATTAAGAAATAATGTTCTGTTCTATTGCTTTTCTTCCTATCTGCCTGGAAAACATATCTTTCAAGGACCAGGAACATTAAAAAAGCTAGCAGAAAATATGGCCCTCCTGTCTTTTAATGAGATAGTAAAAGGAGTGAAAACAAGGATGCCTTGTGAATACTCTGAGATGGCAACTTTCCTTACCCTGCACCCACTGCCGCATTTAAGTGAAAGGACTTTGAAGTCTTAGTGCTGCTGCCAGGCCTGCCCGTCACAACTGCTTATGGTGGTTACATTTTCCTTTCTTTCTTGTGGTATCAGAACCATGTGCAACACTCCAGAATTGCTCTTGCTTATTTGGTATCACCTCACACCAGTCAGGATGCCCATCAACAGATAAAGACGTGATGGTACATATATACAATGGAATATTACTCAGCCATAAAAAGAAACAAATTTGAATTAGCTCTAGTGAGGTGGGTGAACTTAGAGTCTATTATCCGGAGTGAAGTTGAGTCAGAAAGAGAAAAACAAATGTTGTATATTGATACATATATGTGGAATCTAGAAAAATGGTACTGATGAACATATTTGCAGGGCTGAAATACACAGACATAGAGAACAGACATAGAGAACAGACTTGTGGGCACAGCCAGGGAAGTAGGGGGGATGAATTGAGAGAGTTGCATTGAAACATCTACATTACCATATGTAAAATAGATAGCTCATTATACAAACCATATGTATAACACAGAGAGCTCAACCCTGTGGTCTGTGACGACCTAGAAGAGTAGGATGGGGTGGTGGGGGAGGGAGGTTCATGAGGGAGGGGACATATGTATACTTGTGGCTGATTTCCTTTGTGGTGTGTCACAAACCAACGTAGCATTGTAAGGCAATCATCCTCCAATTAAAAACAGCTGAAAAAGCATTGACTAAGATGGTATTTCAAGAGAGGGAATTGAGGTCACTAGGTTTTAAATGTCTTCTGTACAGCTCCATCTTGGTGTTTGTCATTGTGCTCAAAACAAAGTTGACTGAAGAAATTAATTGGTGGTGAATAAATGAAGGAGGTTCATATATCCCTGAATCTGTCTGGTCACCACCTAATTGAGTACCTTTTTCTGGTACTGCTAGGCATATTATCTTAGCTATTTTACAATACTCTCTAAAATGAAGAGATATAAAACTTGTTTTATAGGGACCTTCTATCAATAACACTTAAAGTAATATGTAGACATCAATACCTTAATTCCAAGCTACCTTGTTATTAAAGATATACAGGAAGAAGTGAAAACAATATTTTGCTATTCTAAATTAGAATCATAGTAAAAATGTATATATATACTCATATATCTATGTTATATATATTCTTATGGGAAAGAATGTAGTTTTCACTTCGCAAATAGCACTTACAAACAAGAATGGTATTACATAGTGGTATGAAGGCAAATTAAATACCAACTTTTTAAGCCTATATACATCCTTTTGTAATTTGAAGAAAATAAGTATTCATTCAAACCCTGAGTTTGGATTCTTAATATAGATTTTGTTTTCATTACACAAATGATTTAACCAGCTTTGAATTTATCACTATGCGAAGCACCCGAGACCAAGTGCTTGGGTATCAGGGAAGGTACAGGAAAACTGGGAGGGAGGAGTTCTCTGAAAATCTGACTATGCTGTTGGCCCCGTGAAGGTAGGAGAAGTGGATGAGGGAAAGATCCAGAGTGATGAAGGTGGGCCAGCCATGGTGTGAAAAGCAGAAATACTAGAAGTCCCTGGAACCTGAGTTTAGAAAAGACAGCCTGGTTAGTTGTTTGGGAAGATATTTAGAAATGTATTATTAATTTTGGCTGCCAAGCATTTGCACATCCTTCTATGTTTAAAGAATTTCCCCCGTCATTATGTGTTTAGGAATCCCCTCATAGAACTAAAGTTATTAGACATTTTGCTTTTGCTGTCTTCCATTCATTAGAAGGAGCAGTAGGTCCAGCCCACAGTCAAGGAAAAGGAATTCTAGAAGGGCATGAAAACCAAGACGTAGGAGCCACTGGGGGTATTTTAGAGGCTGCCTACCACTGTGACCTTGGCCACTTAGCCACAGAGCTTGATTCTGTCTCCCCAAATCCCCAAGATTTGGGGAGGGATTCAGTTTCCTATTAATTTTCCTTTCTGCTTGCAAGTGTGATTCTTTACCGATACAGATGGTTAGCTGCCCTAGCAGCTCTTATCAGGCCGCTGGGCCATGCCTTCTGGTTATTTACTTTTTCTTTTTCTGAATATAAATCTGGAAATGTAGAAAAGGAGAAAATAGCTATCATCCATAGTGCTGTTACCCAGAGATTTGTACTCTTAATAATGGACCATATTTCTTGCCAGAGATTTTCCTTCAGTTTTTATACATCACTGAGATCATAATGAGCATGTACCCTTTTGCCATAGGAATTCCCCCTTGTTTTCCAAAAGCCCCTGATTCCTGAAGTATGTTAGTTGTGAGGGGTATGCTCCAGCTGGGCAGGCATATCATTGCACTGTCCTGTCATAAAAACTGGCCTGCTCTGTGCAGAGGGGATCACCAGCAGGAGGGAAGGGCACTTTGAATCTGCTCAGGAGAACAAACTGCTCTAAGGACATGGGATGGACATGATGCCTATTATGGCAAGTCATTATTCTCAAACAGAAGCCTGGTCTGACTTGCATTTGTTAATATAGTAAGTACCCCTAATTGTTGTTTTTCAGTTGCTGTCGCATCCACCTCTTTGTGACCCCATGGACTGCAGCACCCCAGGCTTCCCTGCCCTTCACTGTCTCCCGGAGTTTGCTCAAACTCATGTCCATTGAGTTGATGATGCCATCCAACCATCCCATCCTCTGTAGTGCCTTTCTCCTCCTGCCCTCAATCTTTCCCAGCTTCAGGGTCCTCTCCAGTGAGTCAGGTGGCCACAGTATTGGAACTTCAGCATTAGTCCTTCCAGTGAATATTCAGGGTTGATTTCCTTTAAGATTGACTGGTTTGATCTCCTTGCTGTCCAAGGGACTCTCAAGAGTCTTTCCCAGCACCACAGTTCAAAAGCATCAATTCTTTGGTGCTCAGCTTTCTTTGGAAGTAAGAAAAATGCCTTTTCTTTAAAGTCTCTTCTCTCCAGTGCGTGCGGGCGGGCGGGCTCTGGTGAGGGTCCCGGGGAGTGGCAGCCGTAAGGTGTGCCCCTGCCCAGGAGAATTTTTTTTTATTTGAAAAAAAATAAATAAATAAAGTCTCTTCCCCTTTTGTTTTGTCCCTAATTCAAGCAATCTGCCTTCAAGTCAGTCTGAAGTAAGGAATAACACATTTTATTTTCATTTTTCAATTTTTAAAAATTATTTTTAACTGTGTTAAAATACAGCATAAGACTTACCTACCATCTTAACCATCTTTATACCATCTTAAGTATACAGTTCAGTAGTGTTAAATACTTTCACATTGCCTTGTACAGAAAGCTCTTTCCTTGCAAACTGAAACTCCATAGTCATTAAACAGCTCCCCATCCTCCCAGCTCCTGGAGACCACTGTTTTACTTCTTGTTTCTATGAATTTGGCTACTCTGGGTACCTTATATAAGTGGAATCATATAATACTCTGTTGTGACTGGCTTAATTCCTTTAGCCTAATATCCTCAGGGTTCTTCCATGTTGTAGCAAGAGTCAGAATTTCCTCACTTTTTAAAAGCTGAGTAATATTTCAATGTATGTGTACCACATTTTGTTTATCCTTTCATCTGTTAGCAGACACTGGGTTATTTCCACTTTTTGGCTATTGTGAATTTTCATTTTTGTTTTGTATTTTATTTTTTAACTGAAGTACAGTTAATTTATATTATACTAGCTTCAAGTGTATAACATAGTGATTCAATATTTTTATAGATTAGACTCAATTTAAAGTTACTATAAAATAATGACTATTTCCCTGTGCTGTACAGTATGTCCTTGTAGCTTATTTTATACATAGTATTTTGTACCTCTAATCCTCATACCCCTATCTTGCTGAATTTTCATTTTTTAAAAATTTATTTATGGCTACACTGGATCTTTGTTGCTTTCTCTAGTTGTGGTGAGTGGGGACTACTCTTCACTGCGGTCTGTGGGCTTCTTATCATGGTGGCTTGTGGTGTTGCAGAGCACGGGCTCTAGGTGTGAGGGCTCGGTAGCTGCCCTGAAGCATGTGGGATCTTCCCAGACCGGGAATTGAACCTGTGAATAGCAGGCAGTTTCTGAACCACAGGACCACCAGGAAAGTCCCTGAATTTTCATTTTTAAATTGGGTGTTGTGTTTCATTTCAGGGCAAGAAGCTGCCTTACCACCTTGGAGATGATGCCGAAGAAGGAGAAGTTTCTGATGAAGACAGCGCAGATGAAATTGAAGATGAGTGCAAGTTCAAGCTCCATTATGTAAGTTACAGGCTTGGCCATAATTTTTACCCTCCATGTGCTATAATAAAAACTGCTGCTGTGCTGGAATATTCACAAATATTCTGGCTGTAGTGTAGAAAGAATATGTATTGAAAATCACGTTGTGTGCTGGCACACAGGACTCCCAAATGTTTACTGAGTGACTGAGTCAAGGATCGTTGTGTCTTAGAGTTGGAAGGAGTCTTAGTGATTAATCCATTTGACCCTCTCTCCAGGGACCAATTCCCTTCTATTCCAACTTGGTCAAAACTCAAATTGCAGTTGGAAATGTCACTGTTTGGTGAAATAAACTGGCTTTAGCATTGTCTCCCTGCCTCCCTCTAGCAGCCCCACCATGCTGCCATTCAAAGCTGGCTCACAGAACCCAGCTGCAAGAGGATCTGCTTCTCTAGAATGCTCGTCCCCTCCCTGAGACAATGCAGCTTGGACCAGAAGATCTCCAAGTTCTTCCAGACAATGAGACTCTTGGCTAAAACTTTAATTTGCCACATGTTAGACAAAATGGCAAAGAGCAGTTTGTCACCTGCATGTGGCTTCAGACTTCTGTCCTAGAACAAGGAGCTCTGTTTTTAAACAGAGCAGCACCATTTAGCCAGGTACCCCAGTGGAAATGCAAACCTGGAAGAAATGTAAGGCTTACAGATCTCCCTATCCCCCATCCCTTCTTGACCACCTCCACCTTCTATAGCTCACATGATTTCCAGGATCATGTGATGATCTGAGAGTAGCACCTGCTCATGTTAATTTGTTGTAGAGTTTACAATTTCATTTCTATAGAAAAGTAGTATTTCTCTAGATGTCAGAACTATTATCCTACCTCCTAAAAAAGAAAATATTACACAAAATCTTCTAATTTACAGTATTGCCCTGAATTCAATTATTACATCATTAAAAACAGTCTTCTTTCTTCGAGATAATAATAATGGCAGTGGCTTCCTATAGGTATTAAAGATAGCTGGTATTTTCAAAGAGGGCAAGAGCTTAATGACAACTGAAGTCTCAGTAGATAATTCTTTCTTGGTGTTAATGCATTTTAGAAGGGATGACATGGACAAGATTCAGCCTTGAAATGAAAAGGAAAAATTACCATCTGTATTAATCTATTGCTTTTTAATAGTTTTTATTAGCTCAATTAAATACCACGAATAAGGCTATGGTTACAGAAAATTAATCTAAATAGATTTACATAAGTGAAAATACAGTTAATATTTTAGTTTCTTTGCTTTTGCTCTTATAGCTACTTGCCATTTTGGTAATTACTTGTGATTATAGGTAATCTAGTTCTTTTTCTAAGCTTTATTTTATAGACTAGATTTTTGTCTCTGAATTTCAGTATCTTTGCCTCTTTTTTTTTTTTTGAACATAGACGTAAAAATCTTTAATAAAATTCTAGCAAACAGAATCCAACATTTTATTTTTTTTTCAATGCTGAATTTTTTTTTTATTTTTAAACTTTACATAATTGTATTAGTTTTGCCAAATATCAAAATGAATCCACCACAGATATACATGTGTTCCCCATCCTGAACCCTCCTCCCTCCTCCCTCCCCATACCATCCCTCTGGGTCGTCCCAGTGCTCTAGCCCCAAGCATCCAGTATCGTGCATCGAACCTGGACTGGCATCTCGTTTCATACATGATATTTTACATGTTTCAATGCCATTCTCCCAAATCTTCCCACCCTCACCCTCTCCCACAGAGTCCATAAGACTGTTCTATACATCAGTGTCTCTTTTGCTGTCTTGTACACAGGGTTATTGTTACCATCTTTCTAAATTCCATATATATGCGTTAGTATACTGTATTGGTGTTTTTCCTTCTGGCTTACTTCACTCTGTATAATAGGCTCCAGTTTCATCCACCTCATTAGAACTGATTCAAATGTATTCTTTGCCTCTTGTCTCCACTTGTTCTCTTGGTTGCCAGCCTCAGAGTAGTCCACAGTTTGGAAGCAATAAACAGAGTGTTTATTTTTATTTATTTATTTGACTACACTGGGTCTTTGTTATGACTCTTGGGATCTTCCATTTTCATTGTGGAATGTGAACTCTTAGGTGCGGCATGTGGAATCTAGTTCCCTGACCAGTGATCAAACCCAAGCTTCCTGTGTTGGGAGCACTGAGTCTTAGCCACTGGACTACCAGGGAAGTCCCAAGGAAGGAACAGTCTTGGCCAAGTTATGTGTTTAGGGAATGTAGTTTTTCATGAAAAAGAGTGGTGGAAATTTAGCTACTATTACAATAGTACTTATTGCTCTGAGGAAACCCATTATTCTTGTTTCTAAATCCACCCAATAGTATAAAATTTCTTCTAATGTCAGTGAGCCTTCTAACTTTCTAAGTTAAATATCTATAATTACAAAAGAGAATTAGCTAAGGTGTTATGGAAGCAAATCAATTACTTCACTTGTGAAACTATCCATCTGGGTTCCTCTCAAGCTTCATAATCTCTTGGTTGATGTCTAGGCATCCATATAGGTAGACAGTTTAGAACATGAGTCCATAAAGATAGACATGACCTTTCACTTGGATTCTTTGATTTGGGCCGAAGTGAATGTGAAGAGCACCTTACCTATAACATTTTACAGGTGTCTCTTTGTTAGACTTTAGGAGAGAAAATATATGCAGAAACCAACATTCTAGCAGAAATAGATAAGATTTTTACTCATCCTTTTCAGATCTGTTTTCTCTATTTTTGAGCTACTCTGAGAAGAGGCAGTACTGTATTTAGAAAGCCAAAGCATTATCCTGCAATCAGTCAATTTCTAGTTTAGTTGTCAGCAGAGGGCTCAGATGCCTTATCTGAGTGTTGAATGTAAATTGCCTGATCTAAACCGAGTGATCAGATTTCTACAAAAGTGGATGTACTGTGCATAGTTGGTATGAAACCAATAATTACCTTAGAGGAGGTTCTTAACCTCAAGTTGGAGTTAACAGAATGTGGTTAGATTTATAAGTTATATCTGAATTATTGCAACAGATAAAGATTTTTAACTTAGCATTCAGGGATACTGAAATGCTAGTTGTCTTGGGGCTTATGCAGGATTCATTTGCACACTCGACAGATTTTTATGGAGGTGCAGCCATTGTGCTGTAGACATTGGGGCACATATCAATGAACAAAACAGAACAGCCTTTGCCTCTGTGGAGTCTATACCTTGGTGGGAGGAGGGAAGACAGACAAGAAAAAAAGCAAATAAGTAGCACGTGTAGTAAGCAGTGATAAGTAATAAGGGGGAAAGGGAGAGAAGAAATGAGTAGAGGGTCTATGGAAGGTTTAGATGTGAGGGCCAGGAAAGGTCTCACAGAGAAGGTAACACATGGGCAAAGACTTGAAGGAAGTGAAGTTAGCCATATTGATATCTGAGGAATATTCCAGGCAGAGGGCACAGGAGATGCAAAGATCAGAGGCAGGATTTGCAGCTCGCCCAGCTTCACCTTGGGGTTAGAAGCAGGGTGGAAGGCAGGACCCTCATGCTGGCCCTCCTTCTCCTCTTAGTCTACTGTCTAAGGAATTCAAACCTACACCCACACTGAAAACTTTTGCTCTTTTAATAAATGCTTTCTGTTGTTGAATTAATTGAATCCTTTAGGCATCTGCCCTATTATTTTGAGGCTTCAGCCATAGAGAAAATCTGGCTTATGATGTAATAAGCCATAGATAAAGCTGATGTGTTCAGTGACCCAGGAAGCACACAGATCAAAGACTCGGGGGACAGTTTCCTTTCAGCCACAGAGCAGTAATCTAACAGATGTGATTCAATAAGGCCAGCTCACCATTATTCATCTTTTTGGGGTCCTCTAATGTCAGTGTGCCTTACAGACTTTCTAGCCCATGTTTCAACCTTACAGATTATTTTACTCTTCTGCTGAGTTATTTGATACCTTTTCTCCCCCTGCACTCTCTAAGGCTGAGTTCAACCGGTTTCTTAAGCACAAATATCAAACTGTCACGTATGTAAAGCTTATCCTGTGAACACCAAGCTTTCCAACAAGTTTAAGTGAGCCTTTGTAGAGTAACATGCAACCACTTTTTGTGTCATATGAATACCCCCAAATCATATTTACTCTGTGTATGTCTCGCAGTAAACACTTTAATAGTCTGCTGCCTTCCTACCACCTTAGATTGAGCTTCTTTCATAAGTTATTCATTGTATGATTTGAGCCATTTTGAGGAGGATTAAGAATCTTGTTGGTTGAAGACTTGTCAGCGCTCAGGGAAGGGATGAATTCCTTCATGATGTTGTGAGATCCCTGTTACTCAGTAAATGCCCGTGTGCCAGGCCTGCTGTTGCATCCTGGTGATAAAGGGTGAGGAGTGGAAGGAGAGTTGAAAATTCCAGTTATTTTTTAATATGTGATACAACTTCTTCCTCCTTGCCCTGCCAGAGAGTTCAGGTAATGAACATTTAATGTCTAGTGTACAGTATGTGTTATCTACATGTATATGTAGATATTTCTCTTATATTTATAAGGTATTCAGTTCAGTTCAGTTCAGTCGCTCAGTCGTGTCCGACTCTTTGCGATCCCATGAATCACAGCACGCCAGGCCTCCCTGTCCATCACCAACTCCCGGAGTTCACCTAGACTCATGTCCATCGAGTCAGTGATGCCATCCAGCCATCTCATCCTCTGTCGTCCCCTTCTCCTCTGGCCCCCAATCCCCCCAGCATCAGAGGCTTTTCCAGTGAGTCAACTCTTCGCACAAGGTGGCCAAAGTACTGGAGTTTCAGCTTTAGCATCATTCCTTCCAAAGAAATCCCAGGGCTGATCTCCTTCAGATTGGACTGGTTGGATCTCCTTGCAGTCCAAGAGACTCTCAAGAGTCTTCTCCAACACCACAGTTCAAAAGCATCAATTCTTCGGCGCTCAGCCTTCTTCACAGTCCAACTCTCACATCCATACATGACCACAGGAAAAACCATAGCCTTGACTAGACGAACCTTTGTTGGCAAAGTAATGTCTTTGCTTTTGAATATGCTCTCTAGGTTCATCATAACTTTCCTTCCAAGGAGTAAGCGTCTTTTAATTTCATGGCTGCAGTCACCATCTGCAGTGATTTTGGAACCCAAAAAATAAAGTCTGACACTATTTCCACTGTTTCCCCATCTACTTCCCATGAAGTGATGGGACCGGATGTTGAGCTTTAAGCCAACTTTTTCACTCTCCACTTTCACTTTCATCAAGAGGCTTTTGAGTTCCTTTTCACTTTCTGCCATAAGGGTGGTGTCATCTGCATATCTGAGGTTATTGAGATTTCTCCCAGCAATCTTGATTCCAGCTTGTGTTTCTTCCAGTCCAGCGTTTCTCATGATGTACTCTGCATATAAGTTAAATATGCAGGGTGACAAAATACAGTCTTGACGTACTTCTTTTCCTATTTGGAACCAGTCTGTTGTTCCATGTCCAGTTCTAACTGTTGCTTCCTGACCTGCATATAGGTTTCTCAAGAGGCAGATCAGGTGGTCTGGTATTCCCATCTCTTTCAGAATTTTCCACAGTTTATTGTGATCCACATAGTCAAAGGCTTTGGCATAGTCAATAAAGCAGAAATAGATGTTTTTCTGGAACTCTCTTGCTTTTTCCATGATCCAGCAGATGTTGGCAATTTTATCTCTGGTTCCTCTGCCTTTTCTAAAACCAGCTTGAACATCAGGAAGTTCACGGTTGACATATTGCCGAAGCCTGGCTTGGAGAATTTCAAGCGTTACTTTACTAGCGTGTGAGATGAGTGCAATTGTGCAGTAGTTTGAGCATTTTTTGGCATTGCCTTTCTTTGGGATTGGAATGAAAACTGACCTTTTCCAGTTCTGTGGCCACTGCTGAGTTTTCCAAATTTGCTGGCATATTGAGTGTAGCACTTTCACAGCATCATCTTTCAGGATTTGGAATAGCTCAACTGGAATTCCATCATCTCTACTAGCTTTGTTCATAGTGATGCTTCCTAAGGCCCACTTGACTTCACACTCCAGAATGTCTGGCTCTAGGTGAGTGATCACACCATCGTGATTATCTGGGTCTTGAAGATCTTTTTTGTACAGTTCTTCTGTGTATTCTTGCCATCTTTTCTTAATATCTTCTGCTTCTGTTAGGTCCATACCATTTCTGTCCTTTATCGAGCCCATCTTTGCATGAAATGTTCCCTTGATATCTCTAATTTTCTTGAAGAAATCTCTAGTCTTTCCCATTCTGTTGTTTTCCTCTATTTCTTTGCATTGATTGCCGAAGAAGGCTTTCTTATCTCTTCTTGCTATTCTTTGAAACTCTGCATTCAGATGCTTATATCGTTCCTTTTCTCCTTAGCTTTTTGCTTCTCTTCTTTTCACAGCTATTTGTAAGGTCTCCCCAGACAGCCATTTTGCTTTTTTGCATTTCTTTTCCATGGGGACGGTCTTGATCCCTGTCTCCTGTACAATGTCACGAACCTCAGTCCGTAGTTCATCAGGTACTCTATCAGATCTAGGCCCTTAAATCTATTTCTCACTTCCACTGTATAATCATAAGGGATTTGATTTAGGTCATACCTGAATGGTCTAGTGGTTTTCCCTTCTTTCTTCAATTTAAGTCTGAATTTGGCAATAAGGAGTTCATGATCTGAGCCACAGTCAGCTCCTGTGGCTTGTTTTGCTGATTGTATAGAGCTTCTCCCTCTTTGGCTGCAAGGAATATGATCAATCTGATTTCGATGTTGACCATCTGGTGACGTCCATGTATAGAGTCTTCTCTTGTGTTGTTGGAAGAGGGTGTTTGTTATGACCAGTGCATTTTCTTGGCAAAACTCTCTTAGTCTTTGCCCTGCTTCGTTCCATATTCCAAGGCCAAATTTGCCTGTTACTCCAGGTGTTTCTTGATTTCCTACTTTTGCATTCCAGTCTCCTATAATGAAAAGGACATCTTTTTTGGGTGTTAGTTCTAAAAGGTGTTGTAGGTCTTCATAGAGCCGTTCAACTTCAGCTTCTTCAGCATTACTATAAGGTATTATCTTCTGAAAATTACTATTACTGAGAACTCAACTATTCCTTGTTTTCTTTAATTTTTATTGAAGCACAGTTGATTTACAATGTTGTGTTAGTTTCTGCTATACAGCAAGTGAATCAGTTACACATATGCATATATCCACTCTGTTTTAGATTCTTTTCCCATATAGATGGGTAGAGTTTTAAGTAGAGTTCCCTGTGCTATACAGTAGATTTTAATTAGTTATCTGTTTTATATATAGTAGTGTATATATGTCAATCCCAGTCTCCAAGTTTATCTCTTTCCTCCTTGTTCCCCCTTGGTAACCTTGTTTTCTACAATTATTCCTTGTTGGTAATTCATCTTCCCTTTCTATTCTAAATGTTCTGTGACTTCACTAGTAAATGACTGGGAGTTTATTTTTCTTAGCACTCAGTGTTCACTTCTTACTAGAGAACTTATGTTTTCTTTCATTCTAGAGAAATCTCAGCCATTTTTTCTTTGAATATTGTTTTTATGCCATTTCATCATTTCTCTTTTTCTGGCAGTACAATTAGATTTAGGTTCGAGTCTTAGTTTATTCTCTGTCTTAATTATCTGTCAATTTTTCTTTAATGTTTTATTTATGTCTCTGCTGATTCTGGGTACTAGCTATAGTATTATTTTCCAATTCATTAATTATCTCTTTGGCTATGTCTGATCTAGAGTTTACCCCGGCTATTCTTTTCATTTCAATGACTATATACTTGATTTATAACATTTTTGTATTGTTTTTTCATAGATACTTGTTTTTATTTTACTCTATGGCTTCTTAGTTTCTTGTTCTTTTTATGAGACTATTTCTTTCTATCTTTGAGCATCTGAACATATTTAATTCAAAGTGAGTTTCCTTTTCATGTGTTGGTATTTTTGGCACTTCATCTTAGCATTAGTCTTCCACATGAATTTTAGAATTTCGAGTTGAAGGTTCAGTTTTCAGTGGAATTTTTTTCCCGCTTCCATTCTCCTCCTCTATTTAACGTGCTTCTCTAGTGGTATGGAGATTGCTTCCACTTGAACTCTACGCACCACTCCACCTGGCACCCACACATATAAACACAGCCTACCTGTGTCCCAAGTTCCTAACTGGACCTTACATTGATTGATTGGAGTTCCCTGCCACTGGAGACGTTGAAGATATTTCCCATTCAGTCACCAGACAAGTGAACATTTTGGTTGTCTTCTTATTCTTAACTCTTTTGATATTCAATTTCAAATCTTCCTCACAGTAGTTTTTTTTTATTGCTTCCTATTATAAGTGAGGGGCTTCCTAGGTGGTGCTAGTGGTAAAGAATTTGCTTGCCATTACAGGCGACATAAGAGACACCGGTTCAATCCCTGGGTTGCAAAGATTCCCCCGGAGGAGGGCATGGCAACCCATTCCAGTATTCTTGCCTGGAGAATCCCCATGGACAGAGGAGCCTGGAGGGCTACAGTCCATAGGGTCGCAAAGAGTTGGACATGACTGCAGCAACTGAGCACTCATAAGCCCATACGTAAGGCTTTCATTCCCGCTTTCTTCACCACCTTGGTTTCGTGTTGTGAGGCCAGCTCTAATCTCCCAAAGCGTGTGGAGCACCTTTAGTTTCTATTGTACTATAAAAGCTAAAGTCTTGGTCACCTTTGCCCTCTGTGGATATGGAGCTCACACATTTATGATCTGCAGTGATCTTGTTTATTTTATTTTTTTGATAAACTTATGACTTTTCTCTTTGTTTTTCTATCATTGGAGCAGGGAAGATATCAAAGCATGGAGGTACACTGTTGTATATAAACTCACATGTATGTACAGATGTATGAACCCAGACATATTCATTTTGAACAGTATTTTTTGTTAAAGTATCTAAAGAGTGGTTGCTAATATATTTTAGAATGTATGCTTAATAGCTCCGAAGAAACATTACCTTTTGCTATTTGCCTGTCATTGTACTGTTATTTTTTTATACCTAAGCTAAATTCAGCTTTTAAATGTGAAAAATTTGTTGAAAGCTTATTAGTACCAGCACTATGCTAATATACAATTTCTCTATTCAGATATAGGTCAATGGAACTATAGGATAGAAAGTCCAGAGATAAACAACACATCTATTGTCACCTAATCTCTGACAAAGAAAGCAAGAATATACAATGGAGAAAAGATAGTCTGTTTAATAAGTGGTGGTTGGAAAGCTGGACAGCTATTAATACATGTAAAAGAATGAAATTAGAATACTCCCTAACACCATACACAAAAATAAACTCAAAATAGATTAAGTACCTAAATGTAAGATTGGATACTTTAGAACTTTTAGAGAAAATCATAGGAAGAATACTCTCTCACAGAAGTCGCAGCAATATCTTTTTTGATCCACCTCTTTGAGTAATGAAAATAAAAGCAAAAATAAATAATGGGACCTAACTAAACTTAAAAGCTTTTGCACAGCAAAGAAAGCCATAAACAAAACAAAAAGACAACCCACAGAATAGGAGAAGGTATTTGCAAATAAATTGACTGACAAGGGATTAATCACCAAAATATACAAACAGCTCATGTAGCTCAATGTTAAAAAAACAAACAACCCAATTAAAAAGTGGACAGAATATCTAAAGAGACATTTCTCCAAAGAAGACATACAGATGGCCAAGAGTCACATGAAAAGATGCTCAACATCACTGATTATTAGAGAAATGTAGATCAAAACTACAATGAAGTGTCACTTCACACCAGTCAGAATGACCATCATAAAAAAAAAAACAAACCCTACAATAAATGGTAGAGAGGTAGTGGATAAAGGGGAGCTTTCCTACACTGTTGCTGCTGCTGCTGCTGCTAAGTTGCTTCAGTCGTGTCCAACTCTGTCATTGTGACCCCATAGACAGCAGCCCACCAGGCTCCCCCATCCCTGGGATTCTCCAGGCAAGAACACTGGAGTGGGTTGCCATTTCCTTCTCCAATGCATGAAAGTGAAGTCGCTCAGTCATGTCTGACTCCTAGCGACTCCTACACTGTTGATGGGAATGTAAATTGGTGCAGTTCAGTTCAGTCCCTCAGTCATGTCTAACTCTTTGTGACCCTATGGACTGCAGCACTCCAGGCTTCCTTGTCCATCACCAACTCCTGGAGTTTACTCAACTCATGTCCACTGAGTCGGTGATGCCATCCAACCATCTCATCCTCTGTTGTCCCCTTCTCCTCTTGCCCTCAATCTTTCCCAGCATCAGGCTCTTTTCAAATGAGTCAGTTCTTCACATCAGGTGGCCAAAGTTTTGGAGTTTCAGCTTCAACACTAGTCCTGCCAGTGAATATTTAGGACTGATTTCCTTTAGAATGGACTGGTTGGATCTCCTTGCTGTCCAAGGGACTCTCAAGAGTCTTCTCCAACACCCCAGTTCAACAGTATCAATTTTTCGGCACTCATCTTTCTTTATAGTCCAACTCTCACATCCATACATGACTACTGGAAAAACCATAGCTTTGACTAGACGGACCTTTGTTGGCAAAGTAATGTCTCTGCTTTTTAATATGCTGTCTAGGTTAGTCATAACTTTCCTTCCAAGGAGTAAGCATCTTTTAATTTCATGGCTGCAGTCACCATCTCCACTGATTTTGGAGCCCAAAAAAATAAAGTCTCTCACTGTTTCCCCTTCTATTTGCCTTGAAGTGATGGGACCAGATGCCATTATCTTAGTTTTCTGAATGTTGAACATAAGCCTACTTTTTCAGTCTCCTCTTTCACTTTCATCAAGAAGCTTTTTAGTTCTTTTTCACTTTCTGCCATAAGGGTGGTGTCATCTGCATATCTGAGGTTATTGATATTTCTCCTGGCAATCTTGATTCTAGCTTGTGCTTCTTCCAGCCCAGCATTTCTCATGATCTACTTTGCATATAAGTTAAATAAGCAGGGTGACAATATATAGCCTTGACATACTCCTTTCCCAATTTGGAACCAGTCTGTTGTTCCATGTCCAGTTCTAACTATTGCTTCCTGACCTGCATATAGGTTTCTCAAGAGGTAGGTCAGGTAGTCTGGTATTCCCATCTCTTTGAAAAATTTCTGCAGTTTGTTGTGGTCCACACAGTCAAAGTCTTTGGCATAGTCAATAAAGCAGAAATAGATGTTTTTCTGGAACTCTCTTGTTTTTTCAATAATCCATCAGATATTGGCAATTTGATCTCTGGTTCCTCTGCCTTTTCTAAAACCAGCTTGAACATCTCAAAGTTCACGGGTCATGTACTGTAGATTGGTGCAGCCATTATGCAAAACAGTACAGAGGTTCCTTAAATAAATACTTAGGAATATATCTACCTAAAGACACTAAAGACCTATATATAGAAAACTATAAAACACTGGTGAAAGAAATCAAAGAGGACACTAATAGATAGAGAAATATACTATGTTCATGGATTGGAAGAATCAATATAGTGAAAATGAGTATACTACCCAAAGCAATCTATAGATTCAATGCAATCCCTATCAAGCTACCAACGGTATTTTTCACAGAGCTAGAGCAATTTCACAATTTGTATGGAAATACAAAAAACCTCGAATAGCCAAAGCAGTCTTGAGAAAGAAGAATGGAACTGGAGGAATCAACCTGCTTGACTTCAGGCACTACTACAAAGCCACAGTAATCAAGACAGTATGGTACTGGCACAAAGATAGAAATATAGATCAATGGAACAAAATAGAAAGCCCAGAGATAAATCCATGCACCTATGGACACCTTATCTTTGACAAAGGAGGCAAAAATATACAATGGAGAAAAGACAATCTCTTTAACAAGTGGTGCTGGGAAAACTGGTCAACCGCTTGTAAAAGAATGAAACTGGAACACTTTCTAACACCATACACAAAAATAAACTCAAAATGGATTAAAGATCTCAATGTAAGACCAGAAACTCTAAAACTCCTAGAGGAGAACATAGGCAAAACACTTTCCGACATATATCACAGCAGGATCCTCTATGACCCACCTCCCAGAATATTGGAAATAAAAGCAAAAATAAACAAATGGGATCTAATTAAAATTAAAAGCTTCTGCACAACAAAAGAAACTATAAGCAAGGTGAAAAGACAGCCTTCAGAATGGGAGAAAATAATAGCAAATGAAGCAACTGACAAACAACTAACCTCAAAAATATACAAGCAACTCCTGCAGCCCAATTCCAGAAAAATAAACGACCCAATAAAAAAATAGGCCAAGGAACTAAATAGACATTTCTCCAAAGAAGACATACAGATGGCTAACAAACACATAAAAGATGCTCAACATCACTCATTATCAGAGAAATGCAAATCAAAACCACAATGAGGTACCATTTCATGCCAGTCAGAATGGCTGTGATCCAAAAGTCTACAAGCAATAAATGCTGGAGAGGATGTGGAGAAAAGGGAACCCTCTTACACTGTTGGTGGGAATGCAAACTAGTACAGCCACTTTGGAGAACAGTGTGGAGATTCCTTAAAAAACTGTAAATAGAACTGCCAT
The DNA here is from genome assembly GCF_003369695.1 of Bos indicus x Bos taurus. Lineage (NCBI taxonomy): Eukaryota > Metazoa > Chordata > Mammalia > Artiodactyla > Bovidae > Bos > Bos indicus x Bos taurus. Next base: position 111,557,942 of record NC_040076.1, read on the forward strand.
ACGACCCAGCAATCCCACTGCTGGGCATACATACTGAGGAAACCAGAAGGGAAAGAGACACGTGTACCCCAATGTTCATCGCAGCACTGTTTATAATAGCCAGGACATGGAGGAAACCTAGATGTCCATCAGCAGATGAATGGATAAGAAAGCAGTGGTACATATACACAATGGAGTATTACTCAGCCATTAAAAAGAATACATTTGAATCAGTTCTAATGAAGTGGTTGAAACTGGAGCCGATTATACAGAGTGAAGTAAGCCAGAAAGAAAAACACCAATACGGTGTACTAACGCATATATATGGAATTTAGAAATATGGTAACGATAACCCTGTATGCGAGACAGTAAAAGAGACACAGATGTATAAAACAGTCTTTTGGACTCTGTGGGAGGTGGGGGGGATGATTTGGGAGAATGGCATTAAAACATGTATAATATCATATAAGAAACGAATTGCCAGTCCAGGTTCGATGCAGGATACAGGATGCTTGGGGCTGGTGCACTGGGACGACCCAGAGGGATGGTATGGGGAGGGAGATGGGAAGGGGGTTCAGGATTGGGAACGTGTGTACACCTGTGGTGGATTCATGTTGATGTATGGCAAAACCAATACAATATTGTAAAGTAATTAGCCTCTAATTAAAATAAATAAATTAAAAAAAATTAGAGGTACCATATAATTCAGTTATACATATATATATGTTTTTCAGATTTTTTTTCACTTGTAGGTTACACACCAAGTGTTGAGTAGAGTTCTCTAAGATGTATAGTCCCTGTTGATTATCTATTTTATATATAGTAGTGTGTATCTGTTAATCCCAGCCTCCTAATTTATCCTTCCCCCAGGACACCTTTCCCTTTTGGTAACCACAAGTTTATTTTCTGTCTGTGAGTCCCTTTCTGTTTTCTAAATAAATTTGGAAACAGAGCTTATTTAGACCTGGACTGCCAGGAAAGTCCCAGGACCTTGTTGTATATCTACATATATCAGTTTAAATCTGCTAATCCCAAACTAAATAAATTCATTTGTATCCTTATTTTAGATTCCCATATGGTATCAGTCAATCGGCTCTGTATTATAAGAGCCTATTGTATCAGTCAGTCAATTGATACATATGATATTCATCTTTCTCTGTTTGATTTACTTAGTATGGTAATCTTAGTTCCCTGTGCTGTGTAGTAGAACTTGGGTTTTTCTTTCTTAAATTTTTTGGCCATGTTGTGCAGCATGCAGGATCCTAGTTCCCTGATTAAGGATCAAAGCCACATCCCCTGCAGTGGAAGCATGGAGTCTTAACCACTGGACAGCCAGGGAAATCCCAGGATCTTGTTGTTTATTCATTCTATATATATCAATTTGTATCTGCTAATTCCAAACTCCCACTCCCAATCCTTCCCTCCTGTTCCCACCAAAGCAAAAATTTGTTTGCTAATTCCAAACCCCCCTTCTCCTCCCCCTTAGCAACTGCCCATCTGTTCTCTGTGTCCCTGATTCCATTTCACAGATAGGGTCATTTGTGTCATAATTTAGATATCACAATAAGTGATATCATATGGTATTTGTCTTGTTACACTGCTTAGTATAATAACCTCTAGTTGCATCCATGTTGCTGCAAATGGTATTATTTCATTCTTTTTTATAGCGGAGTAGTATTTCATTGTATACATGTACCACATCTTTATCTGTTCCTTTGTTGATGGACATTTAGGTTGCTTCCAGGTCTTGGCTATTGTGAATACTGCTGTTATGAACATAGGGTGTGTGTATCTTTTCAATTATAGTTTTGTCTGGATATATGCCTAGGAGTGAGATTGCTGGATCATATGGTAATTCTAGTTTTAGTTTTCTGAGGAACCTCCATACTATTTTCCAAAGTGCTTCTGCCCATTTTTTGATAGGGTTTTTTTTTTTTTTTTGGTAGTGAGCTACATGAACTGTTTGTATATTTTGGAGATTTATCTCTTGTCGGTTGCATTGTTTGCAAATATTTTTTCCCATTCTGAAACTAATATAATACTGTAAACCAACTGTACTTCAATTTTTAAAAGGGAATAGTGACTTTTCCTGGTTGGAAATATCAGCCACTCTTATCCTCTGCATAATTTTGACTTACTATGTACTAAAGGAATGAAATTTCTGTTTAACTGAAGGAAAAAAAAGGAAAATGATTATCATGATGGCTGAGTTAAGTTCATACTCAGTAAAGAACTCAGAATAGTGCCTGGCACATAATTTATACTCAATAAATGTTAGCTAAAATCAGTAACAAGAATAGCAGCTGTGTCATGATTATTGCTAATGTAAGTCCTGAGCAGAAGAAGGTGTTTCAATGGGAGCTAAAGGAGCAGGCAGGAGAGGACAGGAGTAATTGCAGAGCCTCGGATAGCTAAGAGGACGCTGCTCTTCAGCCCGACACTCAGGTAACCAGCTTGGAGAGCTCTAAGGCTGTCACAAAGGGCAGCTAAGGTATTATCCTTCCTGTCTGCGGCTCTAGTCCAGAGAGGGGAAAAGACATTTGGGGATGGTGAGATATTCCAGTGTTTTTGCTTTTTGTTTTTAAAGTCGAGGCCTTCAACTTTGGCTGCACATTGGAATGACGGGGAAGCTTTCAAAAATCCCACTGCACTGGTCCCAGCCCAGAGATTCTGTGTCTTCAGTCTGGGCTGTGGTCCCTGGCGATTCCAATGTGCAGCCCAGGTGAGCACCGGTGTCTGAGGGAGTTTCTCTTTACAGGGCAGCCCTCTATCCGACTCCCTCCTGCTTCTGGCTGCTCCCCAGCCTGGAAGTGGTCAGCTCTCTCTTTTTCCAGTCACTTTCATAGTACCCTGGAGATGAAACAAAAATGTGTTTTGTGTTTGATTTCTTATTTGTGGTCAATATTCCTAGGTCATATTTACTTCTGGAGAAGGCAATGGCACCCCACTCCAGTACTCTTGCCTGGAAAATCCCATGTACGGAGGAGCCTGGTGGGCTGCAGTCCGTGGGATCGCTAAGATTTGGACACGACTGAGCAACTTCACTTTCACTTTTCACTTTCCTGCATTGGAGAAGGAAATGGCAACCCACTCCAGTGTTCTTGCCTGGAGAATCCCAGAGACGGGGGAGCCCAGTGGGCTGCCGTCTCTGGGGTCGCACAGAGTTGGACACGGCTGAAGCAGCAGCAGCATATTTACTTCTCAGAAATGGCAATTAGGAAGCCCGACTGGGGCTCAGGTGGAAACTACCCCAGACCATATTGAAGGTCTGCCCTCCCCTCTCCCTATTCCTCCTGCAGCATCCTCTCTCCCTTGTGGGCTCAGGGAACAAAAGAGCAAGAGGCATGACTTTCTGCTCTGGTCCCTGCAGCATCTGCAGAGTGGCTGACAAGTCACCAGGTCAAGTGTCCATCTCAGCTTTCCTTCAGTATTGATAATATACTAGTGAAACCTCAGCCACACATTTATTTATTCTCAGTGCTGTAAATCACAGGGAAGGAAAAGACCAACAGGCAGAAATATCATTCCTTCAGCTGCTCCAAATGTTGAGAGGATGTGAAATGAATAATTATAGCCTTTGTATTAAGTATTCATTATTTCACCAGCCCCATCGCCCCAGCTTTGTATTTTCAGCCTTGTTTGCTGCTGGTAAAAGTGTTTGGGCATAACTGCCACAGTTCATCTCCTCATTGTCTCCAACTCCTCACATATCCCTGAGCCGGGGAAGGAAGCTGATGCTTATTGGGGAGTGTTTGTGTAACACTGAGCACACTCATGCTCTTACACACTTTCTCCTTTGGACCTTCCAACACATGTGTTCCTTGCAGACTTTGGGTTACTTGATGAAACGTATTGGTACTTTGAGACCTGAACTTCCTTTCTCAGATTCATTTCTGACCTTAAGTGAAACCTACTGTTTTTCTCCAGTAGATTTGTGATGATCTATTCCCAGGTGTCACATAGGAAAAAAGATTATCTAAAATATGAGCCTGTTCATGATTAATTTCACTCAGAAATTTGTCTTTTTCTCTAACAGTAGAACTTATCTTTTTCTGCAGCACCATGTAGTGAAATACACAGAATTTCGAATTGGAAGTCTTAGGCTCCAACTCACACACTTCATGTGTGTTTGGACAAGTCATTGAATCTTTCTGCCTGTACTCTTATGATTAAAACTGGACTAGACCTACACAGCCTTAAAGGGTCTTACACAGCTCAAAGGAAGCATTGTCATATAACCATGCTTTGTGAGCCACAATACAATGTATAAAGTCTTAGCTGTTTCATCGGTGTCCTCAGTATTTTCTCCATGTTCATGTGGTTACTAGTTCTCACTGATACTGTTTTCTCTAGGCTTTTGCTCACATTGGAATGATTTGTGGCCACCAAAAGATGTGTCTAAGTCCTACTCTCTGGTACTTATGACTATGACCTTAATTGGAAAAAGAGTCTCTGTAGATGTAACTAGGTTAAGAATCTAGAAATAAGATCATTCTAGATTAACTCTGCTGCTGCTGCTGCTAAGTCACTTCAGTCGTGTCCGACTCTGTGCGACCCCATACACGGCAGCCCACCAGGCTCCCCCGTCCCTGGAATTCTCTAGGCAAGAACACTGGAGTGGGTTGCCATTTCCTTCTCCAATGCATGAGAGTGAAAAGTAAAAGTGAAGTCGCTCAGTCGTGTCCCACCCTCAGCCATCCCATGGTCTGCAGCCCACCAGGCTCCTCCATCCATGGGATTTTCCAGGCAAGAGTACTGGAAAGCAGCCACCTTTTATTAATGTTAGGAGTGGGGACACACCAAAGGCCATGTGAAGACAGAGGAAGAGGCTAGAGTTCTGCTGCCATGAGCCAAAGAAAGCTTGGCACCACCATAAAATGAAAGAAGTACGGAAGGATTTTCCCCTTAGAGATTATAAGAGGCTGAATGTAGCCCTGACAATAGCTTGCTTTCATAGTTCTGTCCTCTGATGCTGTGAGAAAATAAACATCTCTTGACTTTAAGCTACCAGGTAATTTATTACAGCAGCCACAGGAACCTAATACACTCTTCTTTTTTATTTTTTGCATTTAAAAAAAGAATTTTATTGGAGGATAATTTCTTTACAATGTTGTGCTAGCTTCTGCCATATATCATCATGAATCAGCCACGGGCGCACACATCTTTTAAGACCTGGCTCCAGTGTCCTCTGCCCCTGGAAGTCTCTGCTGCATTCCCAAGGCTGGGGGCAGTGGCCCTCCTCCTCACACCCATGAAACCCCTTACATCTGTCACCCTACTTGCACCTGTTATGTAATTATCCACTGACGTGTCTGTCTCCTCGGTGACACTGAGAGTTCTATGACAGTGGGATTGTGCATTATCAATGCTTTCATCTTGCATGTAACAGCTCAGTATGTGTTTGTTTTATGCAAAATGCTCTCAGACTCTGTCATCTTTATTAAATCCCCCACCAGCACATTGACCTTAATGCTTGTAGTGGGAACTGATGTGCCTGGGTTTCCGCTATAGTTATCTTTCATCTTTCTGCACACGCTGCCTGGTTAATATTAGTTCTACAATGTGATCCAGACACTTGTCTACTCAGAGTCTCTCAGCAACTCCATACCTCTTGACCACTGGCTTTCAGGTGTCTCCACAGCCTGGCCCCAAAGTACTTTTGCAGTTTTATCCACCATTACCCTCCTTCATGGGGACTTCCTTGGTAGCTCAGTTGGTAAAGAATCCGCCTGCAATGCAGGAGACTCTGGTTGGATTCCTGGGTTGGGAAGATCTGCTGGAGAAGGGATAGGCTACTCACTCCAGTATTCTTGGGCTTCCCTGGTGACTTAGCCAGTAAAGAATCCGCCTGCAATGCAGGAGACCTGGGTTCAATTCCTGGGTTGGAAGATCCCCTGGAGAAGGGAATGGCTACCCTCTCCGGTATTCTGGCCTGGAGAATTCCACGGACTGTATAGTCCATGGGGTCTCAAAGAGTTGGACATGACTGAGCGACTTTCACTTCACACTTCCTTCATGAACTTCTGCTCCATGAAAACAAAGCTGTTCCTGTGTTCATAAAACACACTTTGCTAATATAAAATCTTTACTAGAATGATGGGTTATAGGAAAGCCCATCTCTTCATCACTATTGAAGTTTTAGTTGCCATACAGAGTCCCCCCCTACCCCACCTTTCTATGAGGTCTTTGTGGTCACTAGGGCAAAAATGCCATGTTCCTTCTCAGAACCACTGTTGTGTGGTCATTTGTGCCTTTTGCAGGCAGCTGTGCAGACCAGGGTAGGTTATTTGAGGACATGCCTTTGTTAGCCTAATGCGGTCTTTGCTGATGTCAAGGGCCAGCTCTTTTCCATCTCTGCATCTCCTGCAGGACCTGAGGGCCTCTAGTGCCTCATTCACTGGGTATATTAAAGATATTCATACATGTGATGTTAATATAGGGAAATTCAATAACCTCTCCTGATGTAGCCTTTTTTCCCCTCCAATTTCCCTTTGTATTTATATTGCTTTGCCGTTATAAGATTTTGTGAAAATGAATGTTATTACTGAAAAACTGCCTGTTCTGTATTTTAAGTATAATAACCTCTTAGTAACAAATTTGCAAGCAGAAAAAAATGGGTCTTAAACTTTTAGTGAGGACTAGGGGAATTGTTTTGGTGGAGAAGTATTCCTTACCTTTGGATGCGTTGGCCTCTAACAAGTGGTTGAAGAGTTCACAGAAGAATGTTGGACACTGGGAGAGGGGTTAGGAGCTGAGAAGGAGAGGAGAGGTGGGCAGAGCTTGGGCCATTAGCTTCAGGTAAAACAAGGAACCACAAAGCTGTGCTGCTAAGCAGACTTCTAGGAAATCTGAGTCCCTTGATCATCTAAAAATTGTACAAGTTATCTGGACACAAGCAGATCTTTTTTATCCAAAACAGTTGAAGTTAGTTGTCATCTTAAAGTAATTACAGTGCCTAGTCATGGCACAGGTCAATAGTGAGTTCCCTCCAATTACATAGGGGTGCAGAGATAGGAAAGAAATTTTATCTCAGAATAATCCTTGCTTCCAGAGATTTCTACAGCACTCTTTTCCCCTCAGTGAAGGAAGCGATTTAAGTAGCATATGCTTGCTCAAATTTACCTGTGTATTGGGTTGGCCAAAATGTTTGTTCAGGTTTTTCCAGAACATCGTATGGAAAAATCCAAACACGCTTTTCAGTCAACCCAATAGATGTAGAAAACCTAGTCTCCAAAAGACCTGAGTTTGAATCCTGCCTCAGTTACTTACTGGCTTTGTAACCTGGAGCAACTTATTTAATTTCTCTAAGCATCAGATTCTATATCTCTGAAATGGAAATGAGGATAACACTATAAGGTTACTGAAAGTTGAATGCAGCCATAGTCATCATTATTTTATGGGATTGGTGGAGGGCTGGCGGGAGATGGACAAAACTGGTACAATAAGCTTAACTCCTTACGGGTAGTTGAGAGAGAAATTATAGCAGCAATGCTGGTTTGAGTGAAGGGTGCGTTCTAAGTGACTCTGTGTTTCTTAAGAGACATGATTTCCATTGCTTAATTCTTTGCAGAATAATGGGACCACTGAGCATCAGGTGGAATCTTTCATAAGGAAAAAACTGGAGTCGCTGTTAAAAGAATCTCAAATTCGAGACAAGGAAGATCCTGATAGTTTCACAGTGAGGGCACTCCTGAAGGCCACGCATGAAGGCTTAAATGCACACCTGAAGCAGGTATACAATTCCCTCTTGTGCTTGTCCTCAACAGGAAAAAGAAAGCACCTCATGCTTTGTTTCTGATCATCTGTCTCTTTTTGGAATGCTTCTCCAGTTTCTTCCATTTCTGCCCTTATATTGTGGGAAAAATGAAAGTCTCCTCCTGCAAAATGATGTTAGAAATAGTGAATAATAGATTAAAGGGCATGGGTTGGGGTAGACCTGCTTCACTGGATCCTTGGGACAAAGCCCCATGTCCCTGCAGTCACCCCTCGGTGAGTGCTCAGGTGAGGTTGAGGGCTCATTCAGGCGGCCTCCATGCCCTATTGATCACACCTCCTAAATGTGTATCTGTCCACCTCTCTTCTCTATGGCATGTCCTCATTCAGGCTAATGTCAACTCTCACTTAGACTTCTCTTGCCCTCTTTCAATCTAACCTCCTCTCTGAAATCAGCAAAAGATTTTAAAAATGCAAATCTGATCATGTCACTCCACTGTTCAGAATTTTTCAGTGGCTTCCTGTTATGCTTGGGATAAATGACAGACTGTTTAACAGGGCTTTCAAGGACCCACATAATTGCATTCTCACCTACCTCTCCAGTCTCATATCTCCCCATTTCCCCTGTCACACCACCATCCACAATTGTCACACCAGCCACAATCATCTAACTGCCTTGGTCTTCCTCACTTTCCGTTTTCTCTACTTGAAACACTCCATTCCCACATCTACTCTAGCTAACTTCTACTTAGGCTTTTAGATTCCAGCATCTATGTGGTATTCTGAATAAGTCTTGCCTTGACCCCTAGATTACGTTAGTTATCCCTTTTATATTGTTGATGGTAGTCTGCTGTATCTTCTTTTTAAAGAAGTTTATTTGCAATTACTTGTTCAATATTGATCTTCTCAACTAGACTATAAGATCTCATGAAGGCAGGAACCATGTCAGTCTTGATAACCATTATTTTTCTGACTTGTCTAGTGCCTGGGACTTGTTATGACCCTCATGCATAGTTGTTGAATGAATGAATGGTTTAGGCTCTGGGTGAGATTTTTATTCTTCCTCCTGATAAAGTACAAATGGGCAAGGGAAAGAGATGGTGGGTTTATTGATGTTATCATGGCAGGACATTGAGGGCATTTATTCTGGCTCAAAGGAGATCCATGTGGTCTCTGGCTAAGCTGATAGCAAAGGCCTCCCCTGCTACTGCTGTCTGTCCTCCAGGGCTCAGCATGCCCCAGCAGAGGGAAGATCATTACCCTTGGATCTGAGTGACCACTCAGCATTGGTGGTTACTTTCTAGACCCTACAGAAGTCCAGCCATTCAAACATCTTGTTGATTCTCAGGTCTGCTTTGCTTCCAAACATAGAAAAACCTCATTCAAAATGGCTTAAATAATGAAGAAAGATGTTGGGTTAGGTAAGTGGCAAGTTCATTTGCAGAATGGCCTTCAAGGTGGGCTTAATTCAGAGGCTAAGCAGGGTCATCAAAGACATGTCTTCTGTTCTAGCTACCATGTAATTAGCATTATCCCCTGTCAGTTTTCCCCTCTCCTGGTGGTTGCAGGGTGACTGCCAGCAGGCCCCTGAACTATGTGTTTCTTGGTCCAAGCCTGGAGAGAGTGAAACAGTGGATATGCCTCATCCAACAAACCAGAATTTGTACTGACTTCTGGACGGGCAGCTTAGCTCATTTGATGACCCCTGAGCTGATCCCTGTGACCTTGTGTATGTGTTCTCCTTGGAACAGTAAATCAGCATGGGCATAGGATAACATTGGCTTGCTGATGCCAATGATCACTTATCCCTGGAACTGGTACTTCTGAAACTCCATGCTGGATGGGCAGAATGAATTGTTGGGGGACAAACAGAATGTCAATTACAGCATCACTGCCCTACAGTTTATCATACAGTTTTGTGTTTTCTTAAACATTTCTGTAAATAGCTGTAAGCCTCACCCCTTCCTCCCTGGCCTCCAGCCTCTATTTTCAACCACACAAATGTCTGTTAAATCACATTTGGTTTGCCCAGCTTGATTTTTCTGCTTCTTGTTCCTGGTGAACTCTCTTTGGCTAATCTGGACCAATCACTTCCCCTTATGCTTTTGGAGAAGTCTTTGCTCCATCCTGGATCATCCCAACTGGAAAGGCAACAGCAGGTCTTAGAGATTTGTGAAGAGACAAAACAGGTTCATCTTTCTTTTATAGAAGAGATCCTAATGGTAATTTCCTCATCAAGTAAGATGGCAGGGGACTTCATATTTCAGATATATGGTAGAACAAAGCTCATCCTCCTTTTTCTTGTTTTTTACTCTCCCTTAAATCTGGGTGACTGCAAGAATGCATTAGACTTGCATAAAGTAAATGGAGCCTGTGACTTAAACTGACTACAAAGTGTTAAGATTTTTTAACCCTGCTGTCGTGTTAGTTTTTCAAATATGGTTTTGACTCAGTGGGCAAGCAAAGACAGGTTACTGTTGAGAGAAGTCTGTCTGTGTCAGATACATATGCATATGTGAAGCCAAGCCTGAGAACATGCTGTGGGGTTCAGGACGACACTCACGTCAGCTTCGTTCCCCCCGGATCAGCACCCAGCAGTGCAGTAGAGTGTGCTACTCTGCCATCTTTTTCCTGGAGATCCCTGACATAAAGTAGCAATGAAATCTCATCCTTTACACTGGAAGAACTTAGTATATACAGGAAGGATGCTTACCTTAAGTCCTTGAATCCACCCCTTTTTTACATCCCAGTTCTGGTCATCTGGGTAGCCTTAATAGGTCCTTAAATAGACTTTTCCAGCTCTCCCAAGGTCCCACTCCCTCCATTCTCTCATTTATACAACTACTACCGTAGTGATATTTCAGAAATACGTGTCTGACCATGTTATTTTTCTATCGTAAACCATTCAGAAGCTGTTCATAGCTTGGAGGATAAAGTTCACATTGCAAGCTATAGCCCAAAAGACGATCCAACCCCTGCTCTGACTAGTCAACTAATGCATGTGTATAATATAAACACACACACCCCGCTTAGTTTCCTGGAAGGTACCATGTTTACAGCATTTGGCCTTTGTGTTCACACTTTCCGGGCCACAGCACCCTTCTTTTTCACATCATGTAGACAATGTCTACCTATCTTTGGCTTTAGCTTTTGTAACATGTGCCCTTAGAAGTCCTTCTTAATCTGCCTTCTCTGTCATGAGGCAGCATGCTGGACCTTCCCCATCATAGTCTTGTTCAAGTGTGTTATGATCATTTGTGTTCATCATTAAAGTGCAAGCCCTGGGAGGAACAGGGTCTGCCCCTCTCTTGCTTGCTGTCTCCCTTGTATACATGTCAAGCTCTTACCATGATGTCTGATCCATTAATTCAATTAACAGTGTGGTGTTGATGCTCAAGGAGAGGTCAAGTTGGGGGGAGAGATTTGTATATACTTTTACATAAAGAGGGAATATAGAATAGGGGAGAGGTAGCAAGTCAGACAGGAGACTTAGAACTATACAGAATCCCTGTTTTATCATCAACTGGCTTTGCAACTTTGGGCATGTTATCTAACTTTGCTATACTTTAGTTTTTATTATCTGTAAAACTGGGATTTTAATTACAGTTGTCTCTAGGCATGGTTGTATATATTAGAATTAGAGAATATATGTAATGTACTTGGTATAGTCCTTGGGGCATAGTAGGTGCCTGTTAAATACATGACGTTATACCTCAACCTGCCTGGGACAGCCCTACTTCATACCTGTTGTCCCAGTGTCATTACTAAAAGTGCCCCATTTTACTCTTCAGAGTCTTGTTTTGGACAATAGATGACATGTTCCCCTACTGAGGAATGAGCTACTAGAACTAGAAAGGAACTCAGAGGTTAATTGGTGTATTCTTCCCCGCAACTCACAGATAAGAGAACTGAGGTCAAGAGAGTGAGTTTTGCCAAAGACCTGTGATTACTTGGTGGCAGAATTGAGTCTTCTAACTTGGAGAGCAGAGTTACTTCTATGCCACATCTGAACTACTTTCTTAATTCCAGTGTTTTTGAAGGGTTAATGATCAGCTTTAATAGATCTTCAAAGGCAGTCAATACATATAAACCAGCTAATATGTATAAACCTGTAAACCCGCTACCCACCCTTCTCCAGCATTTTCTGAACTACCTCTTTCCCCAACCCAGCCTCCCTCTTCTGAACTGCATCTTTAATTAGTTTCTATAGATATATGTAGATGCTCTCCCTGACCTTTTGATTTGGGGTGGTTTTGCTCACCCACCCACATTCTTCCCTTTTATGAGATGATCTCTGTTCAACTGGAAGTCCTAGGAGGCAGGGAGGGCCTATAGGTGTCCCCCTAGATCATGTGAATCACCTAATACATATTTTTAGGGATGGCAATTGGATAAGAGCCTAAACCCTTTTAGCAGGGTGGCTTTCTGTCCCCTGGGGTACAGACCTCTAGCCTGTGCATGTCCCCCTCTCTGAAGACGGACACAGCACCTGCAGGGAAGTGGAGGGCAGAGCAGGAGGAAATGAGCAGCACTTGCTTGCTGCCCACCTGGAGGCAGAAGGAGAGAGGGGCCCCATTCCCTTCCACCAGAATTGAGGACGAAACAAAAACAAAGAAGATAAACAATCGAACAATCATATTATGCTTTATTTACTCAGCATCCAGATGCAAAGGAAAGTGGAAAGAAAGCACATGGACGATCCCTCATGACCAACTTCGGAAAACATAAGGTAAATGAATTAAGAGTGATAATTTGCATAACTCAGTTAATTTAAAGAGTCGAGAAGGTAACAGGAGAATATCATCATGACCTTGGAATAACTGTAGATTCCTTAAACAGGACCCCAGAAAAGGAAAAGATTGACAGTGAAACTACTTTAAAATTTAAGAACTTCTGTTCATCAGAAGTATGAAAGAGCAAATAGCATACTGGGAAATAATATTTTCACTACACTTATCACACAAAGGACTTATATCCTGAATATATTAAAATATCTCTACAAATCAATAGAAAGCACCCTAATTTTTAAAAAATGAGCAAAAGACTTAACTGTGCTTCACAATAGAAGATATTCAAGGGACTGATATGGAAAAACCCTGATCAGCCCTGGGGAATGTAAATTAGAATGATGTTGAGATTCTGCATACATCCTCCACAATAACACCCTCACAGTATCTACTCAACCACTCTGTGAACCATGAGCGGCTTATCAGCTCTATTGTTAGGTGTGTGTCATGAGACTGAAGCAATGATATTTATAGGGGTCTTATTTGTAATAGTACAAATAAGAAACAGTTCAAATGTCTATCGATGATCGAATGAATAAAAATGATGGTGTATTCGTGTAAGAGAATATCAGCAATGAGAATGACAAAACTACAACTACATGCAGTAGTGTGATCTTTGTAAACATGACATTGAGCAAAAGAAGCCAGACCCAGAAGAGTGCATATAGTTTGAGTCCATTTATATGAACCTCAAAAATAGGCTAAAAAAAATCTATGGGGTTAAAGTCAGGATAGTAGTTACTTCTGGGGAGAAGGTGATGACCAAATGGGAGAATCTGAAGATTTGGGGGCAGATAATATTTCATTTCCTCATTTGGGTGGTTTCACATGTGGAAAGTCATCATGCTCTACACGTACAGTTCTTGTACTTTTCTAAGTGTATGATACGTCAATAAAAAGGTAAAGCAGTTATTAAGTGATGAATTTTATGCATGAGGTTTCCCAAGGCCATTTCTTGTACTTTAAAGAACGTTGTACCTAGAATTTCCTGCCCATCAACAGGATAATTTATTAAAAGTTTGGACAAAATAGTCATAATAAACTGAAAACAATAAAAATGTTCTCCCATATAGACTGCTTAAGTAAATTATGATTCATTCACACAGTGGACAATTATGCCATTGAAAGATGATCTCTCTAAAGAGTTCAACATGCAAAACCTTAAAAAAGTAAGATGAAAACTGATTATATGGTATACTAATGATGATGTATCAAAACTTCATATAAAGAAAATATATCATTGTTTCTCCAAATACCTGTTGTTGATGATTATTACTTATTTCTGCTTTTTGCATTTTATATTTTAAAATGAACCTGAGAAATAGATTTATTATTTTTGTAACTCTTCAAATTGCTAATTGTATATGGAATTGAATATTTCATTTCTTGATTACAACTACTCATTTAAATTAAAATTATTTTCCAAAGTAAAGCTTTTATGGAGTGCTTCAGCTACTACAGAATCAGACTTTATTATGTCTTAAGTCATAAGAATGAATGTCCTCAAGACTTTATAGGTTATTTTTTAAAAAGTTAATAGTATTTTAAACTGAAAGTTTATACAAAGTTTATACAATTTTCCATGCCATCTTATTTAACCACCACAAAAATAGTAATCCTTTAAGATAGATGTTATTTTTCTGCCCTTTAGAAAAAGTACAATAAGAAACTTGAGAGATTAACTGATTTATCAGCTTGGTGAGAGGCCAGTCTGAAACAGGAGCTCATCAGATGCTTGGGTTCCCACTCCAGGTACACTGTTGTGCTCAAGGCATAACCAAGACCTGAGAAGGTTCCAGACTAAATTGGCGCCTTGCTGCCAGTGCAGTAGAGTGCATTTATGGCAATAGTGTGGCTTGCTTTTTTATTGATTATGAATGAGGAAATCTGGAAGGCAATTTGGTCCCATGGTAATGTGGGGATGGAATCCCTTTCCTTTTCTAAGACATGTTCCCCAGATGTCCAAGGTACTTGTCTAAAAGTTTTACCTTTGTTTGTAGAAGCTGAGTTTTTGGTGACATGGTTTTCTGCAGTTGGGTCCCTCCCCATTGTTTGTGTTGTTGAGATATGTGTTGCCAAATATTGGATTTATTTCCAATGTTGTGGGGATGAAACTGCATCATTGCTAAGGTTTTGGGTCTAACAGCTAATCTGTCCAAAGACATCAGGTTAGTCCTACAGTCTTTCAGCCTGAATACCATAGGTAATAATCTTCATTCTGCTCTAGAAATTAAAATGGGTCAAAATCTCAAAAGAACAGTTTGACTTAGATGAGTTTTTGAGTCCATACTAAACAAAAGCAGGAATGGTAATTATTCATTAAAAAATTACTGCTTTTGTCTTTTTTTTTTTTTTAATAAAATCTGCCTTTTATAAGTAATTCAAAAGGAACAGTGAGCTTTCTATATGAGGACATTTTATCCCTTACAATCATTTAAATATATATTACAACTTGACTCTACCCCTCATAGAAACCTTTAATGCATGACTAATAGTCTAAAATCTATATTTTATGTGCCTTAGAAGTCAGTTTTACAGCATGAAACCATCAGTTTTGCCTTGATTATTTTAAGATAATTTTGGCCAAAGACACTCTTGTTATTAGGCTTTCCACATGGGTCAGTGGTAAAGAAACTGCCTGCCAATGCAGGAGCCACAGGAAATGAGGATTTTATCTCTAGATTGGGAAGATCCACTGGAGTAGGAAATGGCCACCACTCCAGCTTTCTTGCCTGGGAAATCCCATGGACAGAGGAGCCTGGCAGACTACAATCCATAGCGTCCCAAATGAGTCAGACATGGCTTAGTGACTAAACAGCAAATGCTTGTTGCTAAAGCAAGCTGCAATGTTTGGTCAATTCTTTTCCTCCAGGTTACTGTCCTTGTGTGTCTATGTATATTTTAAAGTTCATTTCATTTTCTGTGTATTATAGAGGTACCTGATGCAATGAGTTTGTGTTAAGTTTGCTCTGATTTTTCTGGCAGAAAACCACAAAATCACGGTCTAAATCTTATAGTACTGATGATGAGGAGGACGCACAGCAGAATCCTGGCAAGGAAACTGGCCAGCTGTACCGGTAAGAAAACTCCCCATGTTTCTTACTCAGGCTCCCAGGACCTCCATATCCCCATCAGCTTGGCTGGTTAGTTGTATGTATCTGGAAAATCAGATAACAAGGTAAAGGGCTCAGTGCAGTGGGACATGTGATCAGGATATGAGATGATAATATATGTAGGGGATTTTACAGCCTGATGCGCAGTGGGCTCTTAATAAATGCTGGCTGTAACAGGCAAGAATCCCTTAGAAGAAATGGAGTAGCCCTCATAGTCAACAAAAAAGTCCGAAATGCAGTACTTGGATGCAATCTCAAAAATGACAGAATGATCTCTGTTCGTCTCCAAAGCAAACCATTCAGTATCACGGTAATCCAAGTCTATGCCCTGACCAGTAATGCTGAAGAAGCTGAAGTTGAACGGTTATATGAAGACCTACAAGACCTTTTAGAACTAACACCAAAATAAGAAAAAAGATGTCCTTTTCATTATAGGGGACGGGAATGCAAAAGTAAAAAGTCAAGAAACACCTGGAGTAACAGGCAAATTTGGCCTTGGAGTACAGAATGAAGAAGGGCAAAGGCTAACAGAGTTTTGCCAAGAGAACACACTGGTCATAGCAAACACCCTCTTCCAATAACACAAGAGAAGACTCTACACATGGACATCGCCATATGGTCAACACTGAAATCAGATTGACTATATTCTTTGCAGCCAAAGATGGAGAAGCTCTATACAGTCAGCAAAAACAAGCCATAGGAGCTGACTGTGGCTCAGATCATGAACTCCTTATTGCCAAAGTCAGACTTAAATTGAAGAAAGTATGGACAAACACTAGACCATGCATGTATGACCTAAATCAAATCCCTAACTATTATACAGTGGAAGTGAGAAATATGTTTAAGGGACTAGACCTGGTAGAGTGCCGGATGAATTATGGACAGAGGTTCATGGCATTGTACAGGGGAAAGGGAGCAAGACGGTCCCCAAGAAAAAGAAATGCAAAAAAGCAAAATGGCTGTCTGAGGAGGCCTTACAAATAGCTGTGAAAAGAAGAGATGCAAAAAGCAAAGGAGTAAAGGAAAGATATACCCATTTGAATGCAGAGTTCCAAAGAATAGCAAGGAGAGATAAGAAAGCCTTTCTAGTGATCAATGCAAAGAAATAGAGGAGAACAATAGAATGGGAAAGACTAGAGATCTCTTCAAGAAAATTAGCAATAGAATGGGAAAGACTAGAGATCTCTTCAAGAAAATTAGAGATACCAAGGGAACATTTCATGCAAAGATGGGCTCAATAAAGGACAGATTGCAATAGGTGAACCGTGAACTTCCGGATGTTCAAACTGGTTTTAGAAAAGGCAGGGGAACCAGAGATCAAATTGCTAACATCCGCTGGATCATCGAAAAAGCAAGAGAGTTCCAGAAAAACACCTATTTCTGCTTTATTGACTATGCCAAAGCCTTTGACTGTGTGGGTCACAATAAACTGTGGAAAATTCTTCAAGAGATGGGAATACCAGACACCTGACCTGCCTCTTGAGAAACCTATATGCAGGTCAGGAAGCAACAGTTAGAACTGGACATGGAAAAACAGACTAGTTCCAAATAGGAAAAGGAGTACGTCAAGGCTGTATACTATTACCCTGATTATTTAACTTATATACAGAGTACATCATGAGAGACGCCAGGCTGAAAGAAGCACAAGCTGGGATCAAGATTGCCAGGAGAAATAATAACCTCAGATATGCAGATGATACCACCCTTATGGCAGAAAGTGAAGAGGAACTAAAAAGCCTCTTGATGAAAGTGAAAGAGGAGAGTGAAAATGTTGGCCTTAAAGCTCAACATTCAGAAAACGAAGATCATGGCATCTGGTCCCATCACTTCATGGGAAATAGATGGGGACAGTGGAAACAGTGTCAGACTTTATTTTTCTGGGCTCCAAAATCAGTGGAGATGGTGATTGCAGCCATGAAATTAAAAGATGCTTATTCCTTGGAAGGAAAGTTATGACCAACCTAGATAGCATATTCAAAAGCAGAGACATTACTTTGTCAACAAAGGTCCGTCTAGTCAAGGCTATGGTTTTTCCTGTGGTCATGTATGGATGTGAGAGTTGAACTGTGAAGAAAGCTGAGCGCTGAAGAATTGATGCTTTTGAACTGTGGTGTTGGAGAAGACTCTTGCGAATCCCTTGGACTGCAAGGAGATCCAACCAGTCCGTTCTGAAGGAGATCAGCCCTGGGTGTTCTTTGGAAGGAATGATGCTAAAGCTGAAACTCCAGTACTTTGGCCACCTCATGTGAAGAGTTGGCTCATTGGAAAAGACCCTGATGTTGGGAGGGATTGGGGGCAGGAGGAAAAGGGGATGACAGAGGATGAGATGGCTGGATGGCATCACTGACTCAATGGACGTAAGTTTGAGTGAACTCCAGGAGTTGGTAACCCCAATTCATGGGGTCGCAAAGAGCCGGACAGGACTGAGCGACTGAACTGAACTGAACAGAAGAAGATTTAAGAAGAGGTGGCAAGAATGCACAGAAGAACTGTACAAAAAAGATCTTCATGATCCAGATAATTCATGATGGTATGATCACTCACCTAGAGCCAGACATCCTGGAATGTGAAGTCAAGTGGGCCTTAGGAAGCATCACTATGAACAAAGCTAGTGGAGGTGATGGAATTCCAGTTGAGCTATTTCAAATCCTGAAAGATGATGCTGTGAAAGTGCTGCATTCAATATGCCAGCAAATTTGGAAAACTCAGCAGTGGCCACAGGACTGGAAAAGGTCAGATTTCATTCCAATCCCCAAAAAAGGCAATGCTAAAGAATGCTCAAACGACCGCACAATTGCACTCATCTCACACGCTAGTAAAGTAATGCTCAAAATTCTCCAAACCAGGTTTAAACATTATGTGAACTGTGAACTTCCAGATGTTCAAGCTGAATTTAGCAAAGGCAGAGGAACCAGAGATCAAATATCCACTAGATCATCGAAAAAGCAAGAGTTCCAGAAAAACATCTATTTCTGCTTTATCAATGCCAAAGCCTTTGACTGTGTGGATCACAATAAACTGTGGAAAATTCTGAAAGAGATGGGAATACCAGACCACCTGACCTGCCTCTTGAGAAATCTGTATGCAAGTCAGGAAGCAACAGTTAGAACTGGACATGGAACAACAGACTGGTTCCAAATAGGAAAAGGAGTACATCAAGGCTGTATATTGTCACCCTGCTTATTTATCTTATATGCAGAGTACATCATGAGAAACGCTAGGCTGGATGAAGCACAAGCTGGAATCACGATTGCCGGGAGAAATATCAATAACCTCAGCTATGCAGATGACACCACACTTCTGGCAGAAAGTGAAGAAGAACTAAAGAGCCTCTTGATGAAAATGAAAGAGGAGAGTGAAAAAGTTGGCTTAAAGCTCAACGTTCAGAAAACAAAGATCATGGCATCTAGTCCCATCACTTCATGGCAAATAGTTGGGGAAACAGTGGAAACAGTGGCAGACTTTACTTTTGGGGCTCCAAAATCACTGCAGATGGTGACTGCAGCCATGAATTTAAAAGACACTCCTTGGAAGAAAAGTTATGACTAACCTAGATAGCATATTAAAAAGCATAGACGTTACTTTGCCAACAGAGGTCCATCTAGTCAAAGCTATGGTTTATCCAGTGGTAATGTCTCGATATGACAGTTGGAATATAAAGAAAGCTGAGTGCCGAAGAATTGATGCTTTTGAACTGTGGTGTTGGAGAAGACTCTTGAGAGTCCCTTGGACAGCAAGGAGATCCAACCAGTCCATCTGAAGGGAAATCAGTCCTGAATATTCACTGGAAGGACTGATGTTGAATCTGAAACTCCCATACTTTGGCCACCTGATGCGAAGAACTGACTCATTTGAAAAGACCCTGATGCTGGGAAAGATTGAAGGTGGGAGGAGAAGGAGATGACAGAGGATGAGATGATTGGATGGCATCACTGATTCAATGGGCATGAGTTTGAGTAAACTTCAGGAGTTGGTGATGGACAGGGAGGCCTTACGTGCTGCAGTCCATGGGTCAGAAAGAGTCAGACAC
The DNA here is from genome assembly GCF_003369695.1 of Bos indicus x Bos taurus. Classification (NCBI taxonomy): domain Eukaryota; kingdom Metazoa; phylum Chordata; class Mammalia; order Artiodactyla; family Bovidae; genus Bos; species Bos indicus x Bos taurus. The sequence continues at coordinate 111,577,564 of NC_040076.1, forward strand.
GATTGAGCGACTGAAATGATCTGAACTCTAACATCTGTCAGGTAAAATGTATCTTCAGAGGAGAAGGGCCACATGAACTAGCACAAAGGAGCTTTACAGGAGATTGAAGTAGAAGACAGATGATAAGCACATGAGAAGAGCTGGGAATCTGAAATCAGCCAGACTTCAAACTCTTGTTCCTCCAACTTTTACATGGGGCTATGTAGGCTCCTCATTTATATCTATTTCATAGGGTCACTCTAAGGATTAATGGACTTCAACTGTTTAGCCTGATGAGCCCTACCCCAATTAACTAAGTGCTGAAAAACATCAGCTGCTGCTCTATTATTTGTTGTTGAGTCATTAAGTCGTGTCTGACTCTTGTGACCCCATGGATTGTAGCCCACTGGGCTCCTCTGCCCATGGGGTGCTCCAGGCAAGAATACTGGGGTGAGCTGCCATTTCCTCCTCCAGGGGGTCTTCCTGACCGTGGGATCAAACCCATGTCTCCTGCATTGCCAGGCAGATTCTTTACCACCGAGTCACCAGAGAGGCCTGCTTTATAATTGCTGGTAGAATTTGGGATGAGTAAAATGATCACAATTTTAGAACCCAAATTGTGATACATGATTTGATATAGGATTTTCTGGAAGATTATACATACAGTAAGTCTCACAAAGGAATATAAATTATATGCTTCATAGATAGACAGATATACAAACGTGCACATCCACGCACACACCTTGGCTTTATTGAAAGACTAAAGCAAAATTGGAGGCATAGAGGTCCTGTAGGAAAGAATCACTTAATGTTGAATTCAATTTTGTATTTGAGCCTCACTTCAACAGAATGTCCATATATAAGATAGTAGCTAATTAGTAAGGGCAAAGAAGATGTGTATGGTCCTTACCCTTAGGGTACAGAAAATCCAATATGTATAAATAGTTAAAGGATATAAGAGAATAGAGTCACTTTCCAGGAGACCTCTGCTGTGAATGTTCTCAAATATAAGTTTGACAAAGGCTCAACTCTGAATCATCTTCTAACACAGGGATCAAACCCACATCTCTTATGTCTCCTATTTTGGCAGGTGGGTTCTTTACTGCTAGTGCCTCCTGGGAAGCCCAATAGCCAGGGAAGCTATCGAATAAAGTCATGTTCCATGCTTCACTTAAATTAATTAGAAATTTGCCCGTAATAGCTACCAAGGCCCAAGCAGCTATGACTGTAGCCTTTTGGGACTTCAATAAACTAACTCAATTTTTAGATAAGAATTAAAAAAAGCAAACTGTATGTAGAAATTCTCTGTAATATGGAGTGTCTTGGGGGTTTTACTTGTCCTTTCTAGGCATGGCTTCCCTCACATTCATTTATAATCATTTGCTTTCACAAAACCAGATTTTTCACCTATGGCTACAGAATTTCCTAATTACATGGTAAAGGAGGAAGATAGACTGTTTCTTCCCATTGATTTTTATTCCTGTTTGTGCTCATGTCTTCTTTCTCAAATGCGTTATTGACACATTTTGACTTTAATTTTTTTGTTGAATGTTTATAAATATCATCATGATAAGAATTTTTGTCTGATTTGTTTACTATTTTATCTCCATTAGGTGCTCAATAAATATTAACAGAGTGAATAAATCTATATCATCACTATCTAATTCCAGAACATTTCACCACAACAAAAAGAAACTCTACCATTAGCAGAGATTTCCCATCCCTCTTTCCCCTAGCCCCTGATACCAACTAATCTACTTCTTTTTTTTTTTGGCTGCACCCTGTGGCATGTGGGGATCTTAGTTCCAAGACCAGGAATCAAACTTGTGCCTCCTGTTTTGGGAGTGTAGCGTCTTAACCATTGGACCACCAGGAAAGCCCCCCAACTAATCTGCTTTTTGTCTCTATAAATTTGCCTTTTCTGGACATTACCTATAAATGGAATCCTACCATATTTGGCCCATTTTGTCTGACTTCTTTCACTTAGTATAATATTTCCAAGATTCATCTGTGTTGTAGAATGTATCAGTACTTCATCATTTTTATTGTTGAATAATATTCCATTGTATGAATATATTGCACTTTATTTGTTCATTAGCTGAAGGATATTTAGGTTGTTTTTACGTTCTGGCTATTATAGATAATACTGCTATGAACATTCATTTCTAAGTTTTTTCTGTAAATATAGGTTTTAATTTCTCTTGGGTATATAGTTAAAAGTGGAATTGCTGAGTCACATGGTAACTGTTTCATTTTTTGAACTGCCAAACTATTGGCAGTTGAAATTGAGCAAAGCAATTGAGCCATTTAAAATTCTCCAGTAGTGTGTGAACATTCCAATTTCTCCTCATCCTTGCCAATGCACATTATTACCTGCCCTTTTGGTTATAGCCAACCTAGTAGACATGAATAGTATCTCATTTTAGTTTGGTTTGCATCTCCTCAATGACTAGTGAGCTTCTTGTCATGTTCTTATTGGCCATTTGTGTATATTTGGTGAGGGCTGAAGTTTTTAATGATTATATGTTTTCTGGGAGGAGAAAAGTGCTTCTGTAAAGGGAATGTGTTATTCTGTGGAGAATTTACTGAGGCAAAGAGTAAGTGGTAGAATTTGTAAAGTTGTGGAGGAAAAGAAATCCTAGGAGTGGTTTATAGGATATATACTGTATAGATATATAGAGAGAATAAGTGATGTTTGTCTTAAAAAAGTTGAAGAATATATTAATAGAAAAAGCAAAGAAGAAAATCAAAATCACTATAAATTTACCTCTAGAAGATAATGACTATGGAAAGTTTGGTGTATTTCTTGTTAGATGTATTATTGTTCAGTCACTAATTCGTGTCTGACTATTTGTGACCCCATGGACTACCATACACCAGGCTTTCCTGTCCTTCACTATCTCCTGGAGTTTGCTCAAACTCATGTCCATTGAGTTGGTGATGCCATCCAACCATTTCATCTTCTGTTGCCCTCTTCTCCTCCTGCCATAAATCTTTCCCAGCATCAGGGTCTTTTCCAATGAGTCAGCTTTTTGCAGCAGGTGGCCAGAGTATTGAGCCTTCAGCTTCAGCATCAGTCCTTCCAATGCATATTCAGGGTTCATTTCCTTTAGGATTGACTGGTTTGATCTCCTTGCAGTCCAAGGGACTCTTAGATGTATAATATGCTTTTTAGTCTAGGGAGGTTCTCCTGCCAAAATAGGGTGATTCCCTGGTAAACTCTGGTATTACTCCACAGTTGGGTACTGGTAGGAATCCAGCCCCTCACAACAGAATTCATAAATTCAGGAGAAGAGACTGTGGATAAAATCTGGCTGAACAGTGAATAAAGCCACATGAGTAGAGTGTTGTGGTGGAGACAGTGCTAAACTAAAATCACATTTAGGTTCTAATCCTGGCTCCATCAGAGCATGTAGGGAAGGTGGAGTAACCAAAAGCCCAAACTTCTTCCAGCTCTAAAATGTCTTGAGTCCTGGGTGTGTTTTACAGGTTGGGCCGCCGAAGGAAAACCATGAAGCTGTGTCGAGAGCTCTCTGATTTGGTTGTGTACACAAACTCTGTGGCAGCCCAGGACATTGTGGATGACGGTAAGGCCTGAGTGTTTTTACTTCTGGATAAACACCCCTGACCTTTCTTTGTCAATTGTTAATTAAACTTTTGTTAATCGAATCATCAGCACACATTGCTGGAACTGCGTAGAATCCAACTTGAGTGTCAGGAAACTGATTGCTGGAACAATGCTTAGCTCACAGGGAGCGCTCTATTGATCACTTTGTTTGCCTAACTGGCTAGAGGTCAGAGACATTTCCTGCAGGGCAGAGGAGGACTTTATTATTAAAAAGGCAGATGGATCAGAGGAAGGTCTTCCCTGTGTTTAAACTATGGAGACTTGACCTAGTTTGATGGTCAGATCACAGATGGCCATTCCAAGTGTGAATGACTAGAAGAAAGAGGAAACTAATTGGCGGAAATAATATCCTGAAACGCCCCATATTTTCTCATTAAGAGTTTTGACCTTGATGAAAATAATTTAACCCACAGATTGCAATTTTAACAAAAAGAGCAGAAATTTCAAAAGCATTGTCTCTTTCACAGTTTTTTACCCATCAATTGCCATATGTGGAACCGAGAAATCCTAGTCACAACTCTTCTTACCTTGACTTCCTGCTGGCTGCACTTTCTCCTTAGCCTCTTCTCTTCTCACTTGTGTTTTGTCCAGTTATTGAGTGCTTATGAAAATAAACTATGATCATGTGGGTTTTCAGTATAATTGTAGTTTCAGTGGAAGTGAAAATTACATCAGAGTCTTCCATTTTCTCAGTGATGCTAAAACAACGTTGTGCTGAGTTTTGTGTCTTCACAACCTCCAGGATTTTTCCTCAGATCTTTCTTTTTTCTTCCCCTATTCTACAAGTATATATTTTTTTATCTAAAGATTTTCTTCCCTTTGGTGTTGAATCCTTCTTCAGATGATGATAATTATTAAGAAAAATTGAACTTCGTGTATGAGAATATGAGAACCTGTAGACTTCTGAGAAAGTGAACATTCTTTTTTTCCAGATTCTTTTCCATTATAAGTTATTATAAGATGTTGAATTTAGTCCCTTGTACCACTTGTTGTTTACGGTATGTATTTTGTTCTTGTTTTTATTCAGTTTCTTAGTCATGTCTGACTCTGTGACTCCATGGACTGCAGCACACCAGGCTTCCCTGTCCTTCACCATCTCCTGCAACTTGCTCAAACTCATGTCCATCAAGTTGGTGATACCATCCAACCATCTCATCCTCTGTCATCCCCTTCTCCTCCTGCCTTCAATGTTTCCCAGCATCAGGGTCTTTTCTAATGAGTAGGCTCTTGCATCAGATGGCCAAAGTATTGAACCTTCAGCATCAGTCCTTTCAATGAATATTCAGGACTGATTTCTTTTAGGACTGACTGGTTTGACCTCCTTGCAGTCTAAGGGACTCTCAAGGGTCTTCTCCAACACCACAGTTCAAAAGCATCAATTCTTTGGTATTCAGCCTTCTTTATGGTCCAACTCTCACATCCATACATGACCACTGGAAAAACCATAGCTTTGACTATATGGATCTTTGTTGGCCAAGTAATGTTTCTGCTTTTTAATATGCTGTCTAGGTTTGTCATAGCTTTTCTTCCAAGGTACTTCCCTAGTGGCTCACACAGTAAGGAATCTGCCTGCAATGCAGGAGACATGGGTTTGATCCCTGGGTTGGGAAGATCCCCTGGAGGAGGACATGGCAACCCACTCCAGTATTCTTGCCTGAAAAATTCCATGGACAGAGGAGCCTAGCGGGCTACAGTCCACGAGGGTCACAAAGAAGCGGACTTGACTGAGTGACTAACACTTTCACTTTCTCCCAAGGAACAAGCATCTTTTAATTTCATGGTTGCGGTCACCATCTGCAATGATTTTGGAGCCCAAGAAAATAAATTCTGTCACTGTTTCCATTAATAGTTGTATATATTAATCCCAAACTCCTAATTTATCCCTCCTCTTTCCTCTTTTGTAACCATAGGTTTGTTTTCTGTGTTTGTGAGTCTATTTCTATTGTGTAAATGAGTTCATTTGTGTCACACTTCAGATCCCACATGTAAATCATATCATGTAGTATTTGTCTTTCTTTGTCTGACTTACTTTACTTAGTATGATAATCTTTAGGTTCATCCATATTACTGCAAATGGCATTCTTTTGTTCTCTTTTATGGCTGACTTTTCTGTTGTGTGTGTATGTATGTATGTATGTATGTATGTATGTATACACACACATACACACGCACCCCCCACATCTTCTTTATCCATTCATCTGTGGATGGACATTTAAGTTGCTCCCATGTCTTAGCTGTTGTGAATAATGCTTCTATGAACATCAAGATGCATGTGCCTTTTTGAATTAGAGTTTTTGTGTTATCTGGATATATGCCTAGGAGTAGGATTGCTGGATCCTATGTAGTTCTATTTTTAGTTTTTTAAGGAACCTCCACACTTTTTAATATAGTAGCTGCTACAATTTGCATCCCCAGCAATAGTGTAGAAGGTTCCATTTTCTCCACACTGTCTCCAGCATTTATTATTTGTAGACTTTTTGATGATGAGCATTCTGAACAGTATGAGGTGATACCTGAATGTCATATTCTTATAGTAACGGCCTGGTAGGGGTGGTGGTGGTGTAGTCGCTAAGTTGTGTCCAACTCTTGCGACCCCGTGGACTATAGCCTGCTAGGCTCCCCTGTCCATGGGATTCTCCAGGCAAGAATACTGGAGTGGGTTGCCATTCCCTTCTCCAGGGAATCTTCCCAACCCAGGAATCGAACCCAGGTTTCCTGCATTGCAGGCAGATTGTTTACCGACTGAGCTACACGGGAAGCCAATAACTGCCTACAGCTAGAAAATAAACTTGGGAAGTATTTAAATGGAGTTAGAGGTATATTTGGTTCATAGAAATATAATTTCTACTGCATGCCTCAGGAAATCATAATCCCATTAGCTTAATGGAAAATAATATTGAGGATTGTTTAGTTCTTGAACATCACCTATTTTTGTCTTGTGTGTGTGTATGTGTATGTACACCACAAAATAAGTAATAGATAATGAATGCATGGCTTATCCTAATGCAAAACAACTCAGCTCTATTAATATACTAATTGACATGTGCCTAGTTAGCAAGGTCATCTTACTGATGATGTGGTGTGCCTAATTTATGTAGAGAGAGGAGAGAGTGGTACTAAATTTAGTGCTGTTACATCTGAAGGTGGTTTGTCAAAAAGACTATATTGTCTTTTATTATGTTCAAAGTATTCCTCATCTACAAGTATGATCATTTTTAGTATGCTTGAGATGTGTAATCTCTGCTAAAAAGTTATGTCAATAAGATATATACGATAAGGAGTCTATATGTAGGAAATCATCAAATTAAACACTGTAATTCTCTAATTTCTTTGCCTCTCATTTGTATTTATGAATGTTTCAAGTTCCAACTCTAGAATGTAGTTGCTAGTCAATTTGGCCAGTATTTAATATCTAAGACTGTACAACCCCGAGGACCACAGGGGCCCTGGGAGACTGCACAAATTAATTTGTACAGTCTGGATATAGCTCAGGTCCAGTAAAACAGTAATTCAACTCTGGTTCATGGGCCATGTCCTTCAGTCTGGGTTCAGAGTACACCCTGGAATGAAAATGAGACTCTGGGTAAGTTTAGGTCTGTATCTAGGCTGGTCTTTTCCAACAGGTCCCGATAAGATTGGGTGGTCATTTGGGGATGCGGTATGAATATTTAGTGAAGGAGTGGGAGTGGGGCATTCTAGATGTGTGGCACAAAAAGACAGAATTGGGAGAAAGGGGTAGGATATTAAATATTTGGAGGTTTACTCCATCGTGACCCCCTAACTTGTAGCATCGTTGGTCCTAGATTATCCCTTTCTGATGATGCTCTAAGCAGAAAATTTAATATCGGCTTCCTCGTTTATTTTTTTTAACCTCCCATTTTTTCCCCATTATTTATAAACTTGGCTAGGTGAATGATGTTATTTCTGAAACTTTTACTTCCTCATAATATTCTTTTGAATTCTTTTCCATTATTATTCCTTTCTCCCAAACAGGTTTCGACTGGCTTTAAGATTCTATTCAAATCAACTTTAAAACCCAATTTTCCTATTTTGGAATTACTCTTTTCCCTTTATTTTCTTAAGCCGCAAATGCAGTCACTTAATGTGTTTCACATGTGTGCTTTCTAAATGCTGCCTTCCATGATTGTCTCCCTTTTATCAGGAATGAGTTGCACAGATAGTTTTATTTATCCATAGGTGTCTTGCTCTCTGCCAAAGCTATTCTGTTTGAATCAGGCACCTAGAAAATGTTTCTTCTCTGCCCTCTTCCTACTAGCCAGATCAACATGAAGTAGGGAGATAAGAGAATTCTCTTGAGAGAATATGGGATTCAAAAATAGATAGTTATCTGAACAAGATGCAAAGCTCTGATCTGAAATGGCAAAAGAGTCCTGGGAGTAGGATTTTATAGATCTTTCTTGCTCAGGAGCTGAGCCTCTTCCGGTTGAATTCGCTCTTTTGCTCTGCCTTTTATTATTGGTGTAATCGGCCTCAGGATCTTTCATGAGTGGTATTTTCTTTGCTGCAGTTCTCACTTTTCTGTTTTCTTTGTTAAAAACTGTGTTAGGAACCACAGGAAATGTGTTATCCTTCAGTGAAACAAGAGCACATCAAGTGGTTCAGCAGAAATCAGAGCAGTTCATGATTTATAACCAAAAGCAGCTCACGAGGATTTATCCCTCCGCCTACCGCATCGATTCCAGTAACTTCAACCCTCTGCCCTACTGGAACGCAGGTTGCCAGCTAGGTGTGTATACCTCTGGGAGGAGCAGTTCTCCGTGGGTCTTGAGTCTAGGCTGCTATGTTACCTAATTCTCTTAAACTTTGAACTTGCACAGTGGCACTGAACTACCAGTCTGAAGGGCGAATGATGCAGTTAAATCGAGCCAAATTCAAGACAAACGGCAATTGCGGCTACGTTCTCAAACCCCAGCAGATGTGCAAAGGTGTGTGTTGATTTCATAGTCTTACCTCTGAATGCAAGACACCTTTACTGAAGGAGCACTCGGAAAAGCAGAGTGCCTCAGTGTTTTGCAACATGATTTTTAAAAACGAGAAAAATTATGTATTGGAATGTAAATAAAGAACTCTTTTTAAAAAATACTTATTTTTAATCGAAGGTTAATTGCAATATTGTGTTGGTTTCCAGCCATACTTCAACACGGATCAGCCATAGGTATACATGTGTCCCCTCCCTCACACCTCCCACCCATCCCAGCCCTCTAGGATGTCACAGAGCCCTGGTTTGTGTTTCCTGAGTTATACAGCAAATTCCTGTTGGTTGTCCCATTTTACATATGTTAGTGCATATGTTTCCACAATCCTGTTTCTGTTTGTCCCACCCTCTCCTTCCTGCCCCCGCTACCCTGTCCATAAGTCTGCTTTCTATATCTGCATTTCCACTGCTGCCCTACAAATAGGTTCATCAGTACCATCTTTCTAGATTCCATATATATATGTTAATACACAATATATTTGTTTTTCTCTTTCTGACTTCACTCTGTATAATAGGCTCTAAGTTCATCCACCTCATTAGCACTGACTGAAATGTGTTCCTATTTAATGGTTGAGTAATATTTCACTGTATATATGTACCACATATTCTTTACCCATTCATCTGCCCATGGGCATCTAGGTTGCTTCCATGTCCTAGCTGTTGTAAATAGTGCTGCAATGAACACTGGGATACATGTGTCCTTTTCAGTTATGGTTTTTTCAGTGTTTATGCCCAGTATTGGGTTTGTTGGGTCATATGGTAATTTTATTCCTAGTTTTTTAAGGAATCACCATACTGTCTTCCATAGTGGCTGTATCAACTTGGAATGTAAATAACTCTTGTCACCAGTGTTTAATAATTTGGTAGCCTTCCCTAGTAGGCTGGTGTTTGGCCTTCCATTGTAGCTCAGCTGGTAAAGAATCTACCTGCATTGCAGGAGACCCCAGTTCGATTCTTGGGTCAGGGAGAAGGGATAGGCCACCCACTCTAGTATTCATGGGCTTCCCTTGTGGTTCAGATAGTGAAGAATTTGCCTGCAATGCGGGAGACCTGGATTCAATCCCTGGGTTGGGAAGATCCCCTGGAGGAGGGCATGGCTACCTGCCGGAGTCCAGCCCTGGTGGATCTAGGGAATTCGAAGCGGGGACGGCGTCGGCGAGGATCAGGACACAATTGCTTAATTAAACGTTAATTAAGGATATAAAAAGTGGTGAAATAAGGATAGCTCAGTGAGGAAATTCAGCGGAGAAAAGAGGCTGAATAATTCAGCCAGAAGGTGAGAGAAAGAATGACATGGAGAGACCAAGCTTCGGTGAACAAGGCCCGCACTTTATTTTCCAAAGTAGTTTTTATACCTTAAATTATGCATAGAGGATAATGGGGGAAGGGGTAGAGTCATGCAGTAAGCCAGGCTTTCTTCCTGCAAACTTATCATATGCAAAAGTTTAGGTGATTTGCATCATCTTCTGGCCCGGAGGCCTGTTGACATTTTAAGACCCTTTCTTCAGAAAACTTATTTTTCTCTAAAGGTGATTAGTCAGGCGCCACCCTCCAAAAGCATTAGATAAAGTTGCATTCCTACAGGGCAAAGGTGTGGTGGGCTATAACAAGAAAAAGAATTAATTCAAGGGTCCAAGGTTACAAACATTAAAGCTACTACTTACACCAATGATATTAATCAATACACTGCCAGGGACACAGCAGGTAAGGGATATGGAAACTTAGCAGCAAACATTGGCCCAACAAGTGAAAAACCCTTCACCAATACAATTTCTAATCAGTCTTTTAACTGCTCAAAGGAATCTGTATTTAGACAGTTTAGAACATCTCATGCTTCTCACATTTGGGAGGCTCTGAATAATCACATGTGGCCGGAAAAACCTATTCAGGCAGGCTAGAGGATTTCCAAAGGAGTTTGTAGGTTGAAACACTATCACACCCAGGAACTTTATTAACTGGAGCTGTAAGTTAACTTTTTTCAGAGAGAGGTAGTAGGGGACAGCCCTCTGTAAAGTCAGAGGTGTGGGTGAGAGCACAAAGCAGAAAGTAGGCAGACTCTGGTTTTGGGTGTAAATGCTTGAGAATTTCCAGGGGGACTCCTGAGGCTCAATTCCGCCTTTGCATATGCCTAGCCTCCTTCCTCATGACCTTTGCCATGGGCAGAGTTCCTCACACTGGCTCCTGACAGCTACCCACTCCAGTATTCTTGCCTGAAGAATCCCCATGGACAGAGGAGCCTGGCAGGCTACAGTCCATGGGGTTGCAAAGAGACATGACTGAGTGACTAAACCACCCACACAGTATATTTAATTCTTTAAATCCCAGGCTCCTCTGTCCCTGGGTATTCTCCAGTCAAGAACACTGGAGTGGGTTGCCATTCCCTTCTTCAGCATGTGTGCATATGTATGTGTAATTTCCATGCTACCAACCTTAGATTTTAACCTCTATTTCTCAGGTACCTTCAACCCTTTCTCAGGTGATCCACTTCCTGCCAACCCCAAAAAACAGCTCATCCTGAAAGTGATCAGTGGACAACAACTCCCCAAACCTCCAGATTCCATGTTTGGAGACCGAGGAGAGGTAAGCCATGTATGACCAAGTGGTTAGTTATGTGATTATCTTATTGTGTTTACATTTCATCTGAGGGTGCTGTGTATGTATGTGTGTGTGTGTTTGTAAATGAGCCCTGACCTCAGCTTCTCAGATATTAACTGACTTACTGGCAAAGTACACACAATTCCTTCTGGAGTGCAGTGCATCATCTATTTTGGAGGCATGAGTGCAATACAATTCAATTGACAATCCAAGAAGGACACTGGCGATGCTAAGTTGAGATGCAAGGAGCAATTTTGTTATTAATAGAAACACTGAACAGGAGAATGTCTTACGCTCTCTGCATTTTTCATCTGCTGAGACCCTCGTCTCTGCTTCACATCGGCCACCTGCTCCCTGGTCACAGGCCACTCTTCCCTTGCTGCACTTCTGTTGCATGACTTTACAATGTCTCCCTCTGTGACCACAGCCTTCGCTCTTCCCAGGGCTGTCATTCCATGATTCCCACTATACCTGCTCTTGGCCTTCTTGGCCTCTGTTTCCTCTCTATCTGTCAGCCCCACCTCTGCTCTTGTCCTTCCTCTCAGGAGTTGTCCATCACTTCAGGCTATTTGCCACTCCCACCTATTAAACTATCCTTTCTGGATCTTGAATATCAATGGGGAAACCACATAGCTCTGAGTGGTCCCACCATCAACTCTGTCTCTAATCTCTGATGAATTCTGCAGTGCCATCCCAGCTCCACCTGATCAGCCCTCCATCACATTTCCCGCAGCAGATATTGTCAACCTCTTCTCTCCTCATACATGTATTCTCATCACTTTCTCATCTTTAGCAGATGGCTCCATGTCCTGCCTCTTAGGAAGTAGAGCTTCAGGTGGGACCGTGTCTTCCGTATCATCTGTAATGCCTCTGGCCTAGTCTCAGCCACCATCAGCTCTTGGCATTTCTGCTGCAGTAGGCTCTCAGCTCACTGGTCTCCCCTCTTCCATTCTGTTCTCTCAGCAGCAAGAATAATTATGTTGGTAGTATCAGAAAGTTTCTCCTTACTTCCTCTTCTTTCCCTTTTTTCTTTGTTGTCTGCAGAAGGGAAGAGTCACTTCCTATATTTCCCTTAAACTTTTTGCTTTGAAAAATTTCAGTCCTTAGAAAAACTGCAGGAATAGCAGAATGAACACTGTATCTTCAGCATCTAGATTCATCAATTAAGTTACTAAATTTTGTTACTTTCGCTCTATCTTCCTTTCATGTGTAAATGAGTATATGGTAAATATTCATATACAGTTTTGAAAGGGAGACGTAAAGCAAATATAACAAAGTTTAATTATATGTGTGTGTATTTAATTATACACACACACACACACACTCATACATATATATATATATATATATATATACCTTTTCTTTGGAGAATTATTTGAGAGTAAGTTAACATCATGACCCAAACCCCTAAATACGTCAGCATTTCTCTCTCTCTCTTTTTAATTTAATATAAATAAATATACTTATTTTTAATATTTGGCTGTTCCAGGTCTTAGTTACAACCTTTGGGATCTTTAGTTGCAGCGTGTGGGATATAGTTCCCTGACCAAGGATGGAACCTTGCACTGGATGCAAGGAGTCTTAGCCAATGGATCACCAGGGAAGCCCAGGCATTTCTCTCTTAAAGACAAGAAGATTGAGACTTTCCTGGTGGTCGAGTGGTGAAGACTCCATGCTCTCAGTATAGGAGGGGTCCAGGTTCGATCCCTGTTCAGGGAACTTGATCCCACATCCCACAACTAAAGATCCTGCATGCTTCAATGAATACCCAGCACAGCCAAATTAATTCATTAATTAATTTTTAAAACAGAACAAAGTTATCCTGTATAACTGCAATACAGTCATTACACTCATGTTATTAGATATTGGCACAATAATATATTTTTCTGCTATTTTATTTTATTTTTTATTTCTTTTAGACCCTCAGAACAACTTTATCCATCTTTTTAAAATTTTAAAATACAGTTTTGAAAGATTACTTTCCATTTACAATTATTGCAAAATATTGGCTGTATTTTCTGTGTTGTGAAGTACATCGTTGACCATATCTTACACCCAGGAGTTTGTTGGTACAATAATTTTATCTAAGATAATATCTGTATTCAGTTTTACCCCATTGTCCCAAAATTGTTCTTTTATTATTTTTTTTCTTTTTAGATTCAGAATCCAATTAAGAATCACACATTGCTTTCAGTTGTCATTTCTCTTTGGTCTTTTAAAATGTAGAACGGTTTTCCAGTTTTGTTGTCATTATATTGCTATCTTTTAAAATAAATGTCCAAGCTAGTTGTGTCCATAATGTCCTTCAGTTTGGATTTACCTGATTGTTTGTTCATGATTTAGTTCAGTTTCTCAGTTGTGTCCGACTCTTGGCAACCCCGTGGACTATAGCACACCAAGCTTCCCTGTCCATCACCAGCTTCTGGAGATTATTCAAACTCATGTCCGTCAGGGTCTTTTCCAACTCATGTCCATCAGGTCTTTCGCATCGGTGGCCAAAGTACTGCAGTTTCAGCTTCAGCATCAGTCCTTCCAATGAATATTCAGGACTGATTTCCTTTAGTATGGACTGGTCTGACCTCCTTGCAGTCCAAGGGACTTTCAAGAGTCTTCTCCAACACCACAGTTCAAAAGCATCAATTCTTCGGCACTCAGCTTTCTTCACAGTCCAACTCTCACATCCGTACATGACTATTGGAAAGACCATCGCTTTGACTAGATGGACCTTTGTTGGCAAGTAATGTCTCTGCTTTTTAGTATGCTGTCTATGTTGGTCATAGCTTTTCTTCCAAGGAGCAAGTGTCTTTGAATTTCATGGCTGCAATCACCATCTCCACTGATTCTGGAGCACAAAAAAATAAAGTCTGTCACTATTTCCATTGTTTCCCCATCTATTTGCCATGAAATGATGGGACCAGATGCCATGATGTTAGTTTTCTGAATGTTGAATTTTAAGCCAACTTTTTCACTCTCCTCTCTCACTTCCATCAGGAGTCTTTTTAGTTCTTCGCTTTCTTCCATAAGGGTGGTATCATCTGCATATCTGAGGTTATTGATATTTTTTCCAGCAATCTTGGTTCCAGCTTGTGCTTCATCCAGTCCGGCATTTCTCATGATGTACCCTGCATATAAGTTAAATAAGCAGGGTGACAATATACAGCCTTGACGTACTCCTTTCCTGATTTGGAACCAGTCTGTTGTTCCATGCCCTGCTCTAACTTTTGCTTCTGGATCTGCATACAGATTTCTCAGGAGGCAGGTAAGGTGGTCTGGTATTCCCATCTCTTGAAGCATTTTCCACAGTTTATTGTAATCCACACAGTCAAAGGCTTTGGCATAGTTGATAAAGCAGAAGTAGATGTTTTTCTGGAACTCTCTTGCTTTTTTGATGATCCAACAGATGTTGGCAATTTGATCTCTGGTTCCTCTGCCTTTTCTAAATCCAGCTTGAACATCTAGAAGTTCACGGTTCATTTACTGTTGAAGCCTGGTTTGGAGAATTTTGAGCATTACTTTGCTAGCGTGTGAGATGAATGCAATTGTGCATGATTAGAATAAACATATTTGTCAGGAATGCTACATGGGCAATGTGTTTCCTTCTCAGTGCATCATATCAGAGGCCACATTATGTCAGTTTATCCCAGGACTGATAATGTTACTTGGCTAAGGGAGTTTCTTCCAGATGTTTTTCATTGCATAGTTATCTCTTTATCTTTGTAATATATAGTTTGTGGTATTAAAGGATCTTTTAAATGTATGAGTATCTTTATTTTATGGTTAAAATCCAACCTCTTTATCATGGCTCACGAGGTTCTCTGTCAGAAGATTTTAACTCTTTCTTGAGCCACAGAACAAGATGGTATCAGATGAGGCCTTTGGGCACTTTCTCAGTGTTTTTAAATGCATACAATAAACAGATAAAGTGATACTTTAGGAAGCTGCTGCTGCTGCTGCTAAGTCGCTTCAGTTGTGTCCAAATCTGTGCGACCCCATAGGCGGCAGCCCACCAGGTTCCCCATCCCTGGGATTCTCCAGGTAAGAACACTGGAGTGGGTTGACATTTCCTTCTCCAATGCATGAAAGTGAAAAGTGAAAGTGAAGATGCTCAGTCGTGTCCAACTCGTAGTGACCCCATTGACTGCAGGCTACCAGGCTCCTCCATCCATGGGATTTTCCAAGCAAGAGTACTGGAGTGGGTTGCTATTGCCTTCTCCATTAGGAAGCTAATTATATTGAAATTAACTTATCAATATATTAGAAAGAAGTTGTGACATACAACTATGTGTGCAATAAATAGCAGGATCTAGAGAGGGGTTGAATAACTATTAGATGAGTATGGGTGACATAGAGATTTCTGTCACGACCGTAATGTGACTTAAACATCTGTGATTTCTGTCAGACACAAAGTTATAGTACTAATATTCTACTATTTGTGCTTTATGGAAAATGAAAATGAAAATACAGTTTTCCTCTCGTCTTGGCTCGTTAAATTTGCCATGAACCCTACTTATTTAACTTATATGCAGAGTACATCATGAGAAATGCTGGGCTGGAAGAAGCACAAGCTGGAATCAAGATTGCTGGGAGAAATATCAATAACCGCAGATATGCAGATGACACCACCCTTATGGCAGAAAGTGAAGAGGAACTAAAAAGCTTCTTGATGAAAGTGAAAGAGGAGAGTGAAAAAGTTGGCCTTAAAGCTCAACATTCACAAAACTAAGATCATGGCATCTGGTCCCATCACTTCGTGGGAAATAGATGGGGAAACAGTGGAAACAGTGTCAGACTTTATTTTGGGGGGCTCCAAAATCACTGCAGATGGTGATTGCAGCCATGAAATTAAAAGATGCTTATTCCTTGGAAGGAAAATTATGACCAACCTAGATAGCATATTCAAAAGCAGAGACATTACTTTGCCAACAAAGGTCCATCTAGTCAAGGCTATGGTTTTTCCAGTGGTCTTGTATGGATATCAGAGTTGGACTGTGAAGAAAGCTGAGTGCCAAAGAATTGATGCTTTTGAACTGTGGTGCTGGAGAAGACTCTTGAGAGTCCCTTGCACTGCAAGGGATCCAACCAGTCCATTCTAAAAGAGATCAGTCCTGGGTGTTCTTTGGAAGGAATGATGCTGAAGCTGAAACTCCAGTACTTTGGCCACCTCATGTGAAGAGTTGTCACATTGGAAAAGACTCTGATGCTGGGAGGGATTGAGGGATGGAGGAGAAGGGGATGACAGAGGATGAGATGGTTGGATGGCATCACTGACTCGATGGACATGAGTTTGAATAAACTCCAGGAGTTGGTGATGGACAGGGAGGCCTGGTGTGCTGCGATTCATGGGGTCGCAAAGAGTCGGACACGACTGAGCATCTGAACTGAACTGAACTGATGGGACCAGATGTCATGATCTTAGTTTTCTGAATGTTGAGCTTTAGGCCAACTTTTTCACTCTCCTCTTTCACTTTCATCAAGAGGCTCTTTAGTTCCTCTTCACTTCCTGCCATAAGGGTGGTGTCATCTGCATATCTGAGGTTATTGATATTTCTCCCGGCAATCGTGATTCCAGCTTGTGCTTCATCCAGCCCAGCGTTTCTCATGATGTACTCTGCATATAAGTTAAATAAGCAGGGTGACAATATACAACCTTGTCATACTCTTTTTCCTATTTGGAACCAGTCTGTTGTTCCATGTCCAGTTCTAACTGTTGCTTCCTGACTTGCATACAGATTTCTCAAGAGGCAGGTCAGGTGGTCTGGTATTCCCATCTCTTTCAGAATTTTCCACAGTTTATTGTGATCCACACAGTCAAAGGCTTTGGCGTAGTCAATAAAGCAGAAATAAATGCTTTTCTGGAACTCTCTTGCTTTTTCCATGATCCAGCAGATGTTCGCAATTTGATCTCTGGTTCCTCTGCCTTTTCTAAAACCAGCTTGAACATCTGGAAGTTCACGGTTCACATATTGCTCAAGCCTGGCTTGGAGAATTTTGACCATTACTTTACTAGCGTGTGAGATGAGTGCAGTTGTGCGGTAGTTTGAGCATTCTTTGGCATTGCCTTTCTTTGGGATTGGAATGAAAACTGACCTTTTCCAGTCCTGTGGCCACTGCTGAGTTTTCCAAATTTGCTGGCATATTGAGTGCAGCATTTTCACAGCATCATCTTCCAGGATTTGAAATAGCTCAACTGGAATCCCATCACCTCCACTAGCTTTGTTCATAGTGATGCTTTCTAAGGCCCACTTGACTTCACATTCCAGGATGTCTGGCTCTAGGTCATTGATCACACCATTGTGATTATCTTGGTCATGAAGATCTTTTTTGTACAGCTCTTCTGTGTATTCTTGCCACTTGTTAATATCTTCTGCTTCTGTTAGGTCCATACCATTTCTGTCCTTTATCGAGCCCATCTTTGCATGAAATGTTCCCTTGGTATCTCTAATTTTCTTGAAGAGATCTCTAGTCTTTCCCATTCTGTTGTTTTCCTCTATTTCTTTGCATTGATTGCTGAGGAAGGCTTTCTTACCTCTCCTTGCTATTCTTTGGCACTCTGCATTCAGATGCTTATATCTTTCCTTTTCTCCTTTGCTTTTTGTTTGTCTTCTTTTCACAGCTATTGTAAGGCCTCCTCAGACAGCTATTTTGCTTTTTTGCATTTCTTTTTCTTGGGGATGGTCTTGATCCCTGTCTCCTAATGGAGTAGCCATCATGGTCAAAAAAAGAATCCCGAAATGCAGTACTTGAATGGTCATATTTATTAACTGCCCCCAAATCCAAGACCTCCAGTGGTACAGTTTTACCATATGGTTCTATTCTAAGGAAAAACTTCTGTTTGCAAAGAATTAATTCAAAATGTGTAAACTTTAGCTGACTTATTTAGTAAACCAAAAATATGTCTATCCATCTGTCTCAAAGTGTTCTTCCATCAGACCTCTATCTTATATTCTCTGACACTGCCCTTCCCAAACTGTATTTTTCTTACTCTCCAAACTCCTAAAACATTGTTTTCCCAGAGTTAGTAACTCCCTCCTTTCTGGGTCCTTTAGGATTTTATTCCTTCATTGCTCCTTATCTGGTACTGGAATGACAAAAGAGAGCTTACAAATGGCCAACAAAGGAAGATTCCTCCCCCAGAGGACAGGGATGTGGGGGAGGTAAAGGTTTTTTTTGGTCGTGCTACCTGGCATGTGAGATCTTAGTTCCCTGCAGTGGAACCACTGGACCACAAGGGAATTCCCTCATATTTTTCACCTTTTTAAATATTTTAAAATTTGCATCATAGTACTCAATTGATTTAACTATGTTACATTGCACAAGTGTGGATAACTTGATTAATTATTATGTACCCAGATCAAGATAGAACATATCCAGCACCCCCAGAAGGCTTCCGTACACCTTCTCAGTCAATATCTACTCCTAAGCCTCTGCTCCTTCCATCAAATACCAGCCCAATCACAATAGATTGATTTAGTCTGTGCTTAAACATTATGTAAATAGACTCTGACATATATGTAAATAGACCCTTATATATACATCAGTTCAGTTCAGTCACTCAGTCGTGTCAGACTCTTTGCGACCCCATGAACCGCAGCACGCCAGGCCTCCCTATCCATCATCAAATATTGGAGTCTACCCAAACCCATGTCCATTGAGTTGGTTATGCCATCCAGCCATCTCATCCTCTGTCATCCCCTTCTCCTCCTGCCCTCAGTCTTTCCCAGCATCAAGGTCTTTTCAAATGAGTCAGCTCTTTGCATCAAGTGGCCAAAGTACTGGAGTTTCAGCTTCAATATCAGTCCTTCCAGTGAACACCCAGCACTGATCTTTAGGATGGACTGGTTGGATCTCGTTGCAGTCCAAGGGACTCTCAAGAGTCTTCTCCAATACCACAGTTCAAAGCATCAATTCTTTGGTGTTCATCTTTCTTTATAGTCCAACTCTCACATCCATACATGACTACTGGAAAAACCATAGCCTTGACTAGATGGACCTTTGTTGAGAAAGTAATGTCTCTGCTTTTTAATATGCTGTCTGGGTTGGTCATAACTTTCCTTCCAAGGAGTAAGCGTCTTTAAATTTCATGGCTGCAGTCACCATCTGCAGTGATTTTGGAGCCCAAAAAAATAAAGTCAGCCACTGTTTCCACTGTTTCCCCATCTATTTGCCATGAAGTGATGGGACCAGATGCCATGATCTTAGTTTCTGAATGTTGAGCTTTAGGCCAACTTTTTCACTCTCCTCTTTCAGTTTCATCAAGGGGCTCTTTAGTTCTTTTTCACTTATATATGTAAATAAATATATACCCTTTTATGACTTGTTCCACTATTTGGTTATGTAGAGAACTTTGTTATCTTTTCATTGTTCTATAGTTTTATTAAATGAATATTCCACCATTTATCCATCCAACTCATTATGGACATTTAATTTGTTTCCAGTGTGTGGCTATTATGAATTCACCTGCTCTGAGCATTTTTGCATAGACAGAAGCTCTCATTTCTGTTGGGTACATAACCTCAACTAGAGTCATAGATTCATTGGATAAAGTTTGTGTAGCATTAGTAGATATTGGTAAATAACAATGTAATCTTTTTTCTTTCATGCCTCATATCTGCCTCTGTTGCACCTGAAACAATTTTTCTTAGTAAGCACCTAAGTGGATTGCTGTTGATATATGACATTTTGGCTAATATTCTTCAATTAACATATGTGTAGAAATGTATCAGTGGTAATAACTAATGCTTTTAATCTTTTTATAGATCATCGATCCTTTTGTTGAAGTTGAAATTATTGGATTGCCAGTAGATTGTTCTAAAGATCAAACTCGTGTGGTAGATGACAATGGTAAGATCTCTGTTCACTTTTAATAAAGATGCTCTAGAGGTAGAATTTGCACCAAAAATGAAAAACATGTCTGTGTGGGCTTCCCTGGTGGCTCTGACGATAAAGATCTGCCTGCAATGCAGGAGACCTGGATTCAGTCCCTGCATTGGGAAGATCACCTGGAGAAGGGGTAGAACGTCAAGAGGTTCATTGGAAAGACTGATGCTGAAGCTGAAACTCCAATACTTTGGCCACCTCATGCGAAGAGCTGACTCATTGGAAAAGACCCTGATGCTGGGAGGAATTGGGGGCAGGAGGAGAAGGGGATGACAGAGGATGAGATGGCTGGATGGCATCACCGACTCAATGGACATGAGTTTGAGTGAGCTCCGGGAGTTGGTGATGGACAGGGAGGCCTGGCGTGCTGCAGTTCCTGGGGTCGCAAAGAGTCAGACACGACTGAACGACTGAACTGAATTGAACTGAGATAGGCTTTCAGAGGAGTTTAAAGAAAGTGATTTGAGGGTTCAAGAGTAGTAGAAACTTGTTACTTAGGAAATAACATGCTTAAAGTAAGTAAGGTTCCCATACTGCATTTTCCTACCAATGCTCAATGAATTTTTTTAGTCTCAGAAGTAATTGAGATGTCATCACTAAATCAACAAAAAGTATGAATTCTCTTGTTCAGGAGGGACATCTCAATGATTTTAAGTCCATAATTATTTCATTAGCTAAGGCATTAGGGTTAAGTGGCTGATGCCTCCTTAATACATATGTTTAATAACACTGATTTTCAGTTTTAGAAAAGAAAAACAAACTTATAGAGTACTTGAATTTTTATCTATTTAATTAATTCATCTGGGAGAATTTTACCAAGAAAGAAATGTTTTTGGCTTATAGAATTTTAGTTAAATTATATGCTTTTCCTATTTTTTTTCAGTACCTATGAAAATATATCATCTTTCTTGTATTAAGGTCTTGCTTCATGAGATGCCTCTGGGAGTCAACAGGGCCTCATCTCACTTGGCTCTGTCACTAGTGTATGACATTAGGCACATTATTTCCTCTGAATATCTGTTTTCTCAAGTATAACATGAGCATTATATTTCCTGTGTTAAAAAATGAGCATGGATTACTTGTATATTTTTTGTAAGAGCTACATATTTTTGAAAGTCAGTAATGTATATTTTTTCATCAGTTAGGGAAAGAACCCCTGCCCTACCACCCTTAGAGGATTGCCATAAGAATTAAATAGGATAGTATATGTATAGTGGGTCTCCCTTGGTGGCTTAGCAGTAAAGAATACACCTGCAATGCAGGAGACAAGGGCTCAATCCCTGGGTTGGGAAGATCTCCTGGAGAAGGAGATGGCAACTACTCCAGTATTCTTGCCTGGGAAATCCCATGGACAGAGGAGCCTGTGGGCTACAGTCTACAGGGTCACGAAAGAGTTGGACACAACTGAAAAATTAAACAGTGACAACAACAACATTTGTACAATAACATTGAAACCTTACAGAATGCTTGCTGGTGATGATAACAGCAAACATCTTGGTGGGTGAGAAGCATCGCTTTATTGGGGTGGGGTAGGGGTGGGGGAGAGGAATCATTCTTTATTGTTTTTGCTAAAACAGTATTCTTAGCTCACTACTATAGATGCTTTTTGAGCTTACTGAAACATTTTAAATATTGTCTAAAAGAGCCTTCTCTACAATGCAGTTTTGCTTCAAGGATTATTAGAATTGATGTAATAATTTACAGGCAATTTTCTTACCAATTATTTTCTAGCAGTGGGGGTAAGTTCCAAGGCTTTATTTCAGTAAGGCATCCTGGGGTGGCTCTGTTGTCTTCACCAGTTTAATAACCATTGCAAGCAATTTTCACTGTCTGCTTTGCAGATGTTGCCGCTAAATAATTTTTAGCCAACCGCTTTTGCTTTTTCAATTTGTTTTTTCCTATTTCTCTCAGGATTTAACCCTGTATGGGAAGAAACCCTGACATTTACAGTACACATGCCAGAAATAGCTTTGGTCCGGTTCCTCGTGTGGGATCATGATCCAATTGGACGAGACTTTGTTGGGCAAAGAACTGTGACCTTCAGCAGCTTGGTGCCTGGTAATTCTGGCTGAACTTTTCTCTCTAGACCATTCCTTGTTCTTTGGAAGATGTGATATGCAGTATACACGATACATGGCATATATGATATATAAAGTATGTGTTATATGATAATGTGAGTGTTAATATAACTATTGTAAAGTCAGGTATTTAATTCTATTTCACCCATGGAAAAGCCAAACATGAGTTCAACTAAAAGGTAACTACTTCTCTTTTATCAGGCTACCGGCATGTCTACTTGGAAGGACTGACAGAAGCATCTATATTTGTCCACATAACAATCAATGAAATCTATGGAAAGGTGAGAATGATCACAGGGCTTAAAGTCACATGCAACAATAATATTGTCCCTAACAAAGTTTTTAATTCATTGCATAAAAGGAACGTAAACCTCGACAAAATTTTTTGAAAGGAAACTCTAAGAAGGCCAGCCCACGCCATGCTCCATGTGCTCTCCTGCCCTGAGGTCCTCATTCATGTGCTCCTTTCTCTGTTTAGGGGTGTGTACATGTCCCCTCCACCCAGTGGCCCTTGCTGGGCTTAACAGACCTGAGAAAACTATTACTCTCTCAGGCAATCATTTGTTTGACTAAAACAGTCAAGCTGGAGTTACATGTTTGAATTTTATTATAATCCTTAAAAAAAAGACTCAGCTGGCTGCAGTTGGAAATGTAGTCTCAGATGTTTGAATTACCTGTACTAACTGGGTTGTGATCCCAGCCAGTTCTAGACAGGATGCATTCATTCAAGTGTCATGTATTTAACCGGAAACCTAAAAATCATGAATGAATTAAAAGCCACCCACTGAACTTAAAAGGAAGAGACCGTACCAGTGTCTTCGGGCTCTCTCCCAATGACAGTTTCTTCACTGTGGAGCTCACTTGAGGTTTACATATCTATAGGCTCTCGTCTGGTAACGCCAAGTCACTGGGGATTTAGTGACTGGAACCATTTTCAGGACTAGATGTGATTCGGAGGGCCTCTGGCCCAGGAGTGTCTGGTGCTCTTTATCAGAAGGTCAGCATATCAGAAGGTCTGGGGCTCCTCCTCCAGAGGAGGTTTATACATTTATTATACAGAGGTTTATACATTCTCTGTGCTTCTGCTTCCTTATCTGTACCTACTTCATGAACAAATACTTTATCTTTAAGAAGCTGCCTGGCACATAGTAAATGCTCAGAAATGTCAGCTAATATTAATATTAAAAAGACTACAATCTGACTGGTAGGGAGTAGACCAGTTTGCCCTGAAATAGGAAGTATGTGTTTATTCTCACATCCGTCAGTTGGGAAGGGTGAGGATCCTAATTTCTAAGAGTGGTAAAGTTTTATGTCTTCTTGTGTTCAGTCCTAGATTGTGCTGCTTGCTGAGATCTCTCCTCTGGCCTAAACATACACAAATGTAAATTATCAAAAAGTGATTCTTGAATTTCTTAGGAATCCCAGGCAAACTAAGCACCATCTCTAGCATTTCACATGCTTGAAGGAAATAATAAAATTCAGAATTTGTTTAAAACTTGAGCCAGAAATAACAGGAAAGAGAATGTGTTCTCTAGGGCTTATGTCTCTCTCCTACGTAAATGTCCATGTATAGTGTAAGTCATTTATTACCTTCAAGGTGTGTTTGCATTGAGAGGCATAAACCACAATGTGGTGGTAGTGAACTGAGCAATGAATGAAACCTGCAACTAAAAATTCAAAGTGGGAGAAAGGGTTTACAGAGCATATGTGTTGTATCATCTTCTGGTTTTACTTGTGCAACCTTCTTGAATGAGGCCCAATTGTGTTTTGTTGTGCTTTTTTTCCCCCCTTGCAGTGGAGCCCTTTAATACTCAACCCCAGTTACACTATATTGCACTTTCTAGGAGCTACAAAGGTAGTTTCTCAGCATGGTGTTTGGTTCTGGCTGGCGTGTTTCTATCAGTGGTCATGGCGGCATGCTCTCTCACATCGCTCCATCGTCCTGCTTACCACTTTGAAACTTGCGTCTGTTGCTTTAAGGAGGCTCAAGTTCATAACAGTCTGTTCACTGTGGAAACTCTTTCTACCACCTTGTCCTACCTTCTTTGGGCAGGAAACTCGTGGGCAAGCTTGGTTGTGAAAATGGGAGGCTGCCTTCCTCCCAAAGTCAGGTTGATGAGACATGCATGATGTAGTGCAAACGTGCTGTGTGCTGCCGTTTTCTTGGTTTGAATATTCTTCAGTGGCTGTGAGATTTCGTTTTCTATCCATTTTTCATGCAGATGTCACTTGAGAGGCAAGTGGTTGACACAGTGGTATTTGCTTAACTTCTGCTTGGTCCTTTTGTGTCTTCAGAACAGACAGCTCCAAGGTTTGAAGGGGCTGTTCAATAAGAATCCCAGACACAATTCTTCAGAAAACACTTGCCATTACACTCGGAAGCGATCGATTGGAGATAAGATTCTGCGACGCACAGCCAGCGCTCCGGCCAAAGGCAGAAAAAAGAGCAAAATGGGCTTCCAAGAAATGGTAGAGATGAAGGATTCTGTTTCTGAGGCTGCAAGAGATCAAGATGGGGTCCTGAGAAGGACCACGCGGAGTTTGCAAGCGCGCCCTGTCTCTATGCCTGTTGACAGAAGTCTTCTTGGGGCTCTGTCGCTGCCTGTATCTGAAACCACAAAAGACACTGAAGGAAAGGAAAACTCTCAGGGTAAGATGCTTTAAGTTTCTCTGAGAATACACCATTTTAAGACACATTTTGGTGTCCCTAATTACCATGATAACATGGTTGGCATTTTGTAGTCAAAGTAAAATATTCTGAAAAATAGGTAATTACATTACAGTGTTACCTTTTAGACCAGATTTTAAACTTTGGCGAGAGGGTGCTGGAAGAGCAATTTCCTAGTCACCTACAGCCTCAAAATAACGTTGACATCTGAAGTCGACAGTGAGGGACCAGGGGCGATGGTGGAGAGCGTATGGGCCTATGAGGTACAACAGAGGGAGGTGAAACCGGCAAACTATGAGCAGGGAGAATGGTTTTCTTAGCGGGTACCATAGTTACTGATTTTCTGAGGAGGAATAGAATTATATTGACTTTTCTGAGGTGTAGTTTAGTTGTATTTCTTTCTCACTATGCAACATGTTTCCACAATTGGAAATGTTTATGGAGAAAGAGGAAACGCCAGCTGTTAAAAGTAAGCCACTTTCTTCACTTGAGAAATCTCTGCTTCCTCAAGAGGGAGCTTATTTGATGTTTTCCTGTGGCCTCTGTTTCCCTCCCCTGGATGTGGGCAGGGAAGGAAGCATGTCTGTAGCTCCTGTCCAGTTATAAACTCCTCAGGCACAGGGACCAGGTGTTACCTATCTTTTCCTCTAATGTGAGCATAATGGTTCACTTGAGAACTTGATAAAGAGTGGTATCTGTTTTACACGGTACCGAAGAGCTCTGTCCTTGTATCAGTGACTCCTCCCCCACCCTATTTTAGATAATTCAAGTGCCAAAACTGTATGCATTTGATGTCTCTGCAACAGATACGTTTTAATTAAATCAGAATCACCTCAAACAGTAGAAGGTGATCCCTGTTCCTTTTAGCAGAATTCTTTCATCATGCAGTCTAATTTCAGTGATTTCTTTTCTCATGAATACCACTTATCGATTTTTATTGTCAGATATGATAGGAGGACAAATCAATTTTTCAATGGCTTCTGTGAAGGAGAAAAGGGGAGTTTAATGTTTGAAATGTTGCTAAGAGTAGTATTGGAAAAGAGATGAATACATGCTTTAAAATTTATTTTAAAACTCCACTTTGGGGGAAGTAAACTATAAATAAAGTCCATTTGGGGAGGGAAATAAAGCAAAAAATGGTAATAATTAATCCCGTTAAAACCACAATTAAGATGCTAATACTATTTAGGTGAGTTAGAAAGCAATAGTTGATATTTCTTTCTTGCATTTAAAAAACAGGAACTTTATATAAGTTATTCATATATATATAGCATAATATATTTAGTAATACATAAATATAAAACTTGTAAATATAGAGCAATACATAACCATGCAATGATTCAAGTTACCATGTAGAAGAAAAATTAAGTGGAAAAAATTCACAATACAAAATTGTATACATAATTTTATAAAAGCTTACAGTATCTATCTGAGTGATAACACCATATAATATTTATATTTTTCCTTATAATTTTGGGGTTAATCAAGTTTTTATGATGATTTTTTTAGTTAGGAAAATAATAAGTTAAGTATATTCTTTTTCAATTTTCATAACTGAAAGCATAAAGTGCTATTAAAATAATGTGAGTAAAAATATTAGCACACCTAATATTGTCTTAACAGTATACTAAACAGGATGGGTTACCCTGAATTAATTTAAATTGTGTATTTTTTTAAAGTTTTCCTTCTTCTGCCCAAGATCTTGCTGCCTTTTTTAGGGGAGAATGAAATATGAAATTTATGTATTTAAACTCCAAAAAATATGATCAATGGGAAATTAGATATTAGCAATGCCATAGAATTGGTGACCAAGTCTTTATTTTTACATTTTGAAGTCAACAGATATTGATATTCTAATGCATTTATTGCACTTCCAATTTGGTTTTGAAATTAAATGGTCAAATTAAGTCTTTTGCCAAAATGTTTTTCAAAATGATTTGTGGGTTTTTTTGTTTGTTTTTGTATCTTGCTTACAGTTACCACAATACTTTGTTTAACAGAGCTGTCTTGTTCTGTTTTTATTGCCATGCTTCTGTGTAGTACAAATCTGAATAGGAAACAACTTAAGGTAATCTTCACTGTAAAAGTATGGTAACTCATTGACATTTTTTTTTACAATGAATATTACATCCTTAGCTGATGTAATAGCTATTCAAAGGGAGGCTCCAGTGAAACTATATAAATATATTTTACCATTTATTCATCACACAGACACTTTGTTGCAAATCTATGCAATCCATGATTCTGTCACAATGTAACAGATTTACATTTTCCATTTGTCTGTCTGAAGGCAAACATGAGTGTTTGCAGGTCCTATATAAAGTGATATATGTCACTTAAAATATTGTTTGTTTCATTCAGCAGAAGATAAGGATGCCAGGAGAGATGGGAAGGCAAGTGTAAAAGACCAGCATCTTCCAAATTTCAACAAAAAGTTATCCTCTTCCTCCAGCGCTCTCATCCACAAAGACATCAGCCAAGGGAACTCTGCTGTTTCTACTGCCAACTTGTCAATCACAGAACAGTTAGTGCCAGGTCCAAAGGGTGGGAGAACCAAATCAAACATGTTAAGTGATTGCTGGGAACATCAGTGCCTCAGCAGATCCCTCTCTCCAAGGCAGCATTTGGCTCATGATCCTGCAGTTAGCCCATCAAAAGATCTATGTGGTGTGAAAACCAAGGAAAATGGGAATGCTGGGGGCTTCGTGGTAGGGAAAAGCACATTGTCAGGAAGCATCCTTTCTCAAAGCAATCTGGAGATTAAGAAGCTGGAAGGTAACTGGGATAAGGGCAGAGCTGCAACATCCTTTTCTTTGTCAGACGTCTCTACACTCTGTTCTGATGCACCAGACTTACATTCCACTGCAATTCTCCAGGAGAGTGAAATTTCCCACCTTATTGACAATGTCACTTTAACAAATGAGAATGAGCCTGGCAGTTCCATCTCAGCACTGATTGGCCAGTTTGATGAGACCGGCAACCAGGCTAACCCTACAGTTGTTTCTCATCTTCAGAGCCCCAGTGTGATGTCGGGCCATCCTCCTGTGCCCACCATGGACCTAAAAATGCCCTTCAAGCCTGGCTTTTCCAATGGAAAACCCAAGTCATCCTTCCTGTGCTCGTCTCCTGAGCAGATTGCACTCTCTGGACACGAGACCTGTGAATGTTCAACACACACAGCTGTTGGTGAAACTATGTGCACTCCTGTCTCTAAAATGAAACCAGACAATGACCTTTCTGGGAAGGCCATGACTGGGGCCATAGAAAACAACCTGCCTCAGTCCTCTAATACTTCTCACTGCTGGTTACCAGAAAGTCCCACCCATGGGAAAGACTGGGAAATCCTGAAGAACCCCAGCCCTGCCACTTCCACTGACTTGACACTGGAGGATGTAATAGCTGCTCCTACTCTCAGTTTAAATTCTGGGGAGAGCAGTCTCGTAGAAATGGATGGAGACTCAGAAAATCTGTCCCTAACAACCTATGAATATAGGAGAGAGGGCACAAGTCACCTCACTTCTCCTTTAAAAGTGAAATACAGTCCAGCTGCAGTGGAACATTTTCAAAGAGGCTTGAGAAATGGCTACTGTAAAGAGACTCTCCACCCTTCTGTCTCTGAAATATTCAACAATACTCAAGATGTCAAAAATCAAAATATCTCTCATCTAGCCTATCAGGGTGCTGGGTTTATGCATAATCACTTCTCAAATTCAGATGCAAAAACGAACCAGACCTCTGGGCCCCTGCCTTGTGCTCATGACTTGCATGCCCCTGCCCCGGAGCAGTCCACACACTCTGCTCTGAAGCTGTCCAGTCCGTGCAAATCCAAAAGTCTTGGGGACTTAACATCAGAGGACATCGCCTGTAATTTTGAAAGCAAGTACCAGTGTATTAGTAAGAGCTTCGTTACCACTGGCATCAGAGACAAGAAGGGCATGACTGTAAAAACAAAGTCGTTAGAGCCTATGGATGCCCTGACCGAGCAGCTGCGGAAACTTGTGTCCTTTGACCAGGAAGATGGCTGCCAAGTGCTGTACTCCAAGCAAGATGCCAATCAATTCCCCAGGGCCTTGGTCAGAAAGTTGTCATCCAGAAGTCAGAGCAGAGTGCGCAATATTGCTAGTCGTGCCAAGGAGAAGCAGGAAGCCAACAGGCAGAAGAGTGTGAACCCCAGCACTGTGGGAGGAGTGGTTCTTCGAAGCAAGCCGTGCGCGCCGGCCCCCACAGGGAACAGGCACTCCACCGGTTCCTACATCGCGGGCTACCTGCGGAGCGCCAAGGGCGGCAGCTTGGAGGGCCGCGGCATCCCCGAGGGCGCATGTGCAGCCCTGCGCTCCGGCCATGTCGACAGGTTCTGTTCACATCATTCTGTTCTGCAGACCGAACCCAGCAGTGATGATAAACCAGAAATTTATTTTCTTTTGAGACTGTGAATTACATAAAGCTGCATTTTCACTGTTAATAAGATATTCTGTAGAATGTCTGAGTTTTTAGGAAATATGGTCCTTGGCTTTGAGATGATTTTCAGATGTATTTTTAAACTCGTATTACAGCCTCCTTTTGACTCCGTGTGTTCTTTTTGCGTTTGTATATAGACCCGGGTGACATTTCCTGTGTATCTCTGATCTTTCCTCACTGAGGTGTGAACTCTATTGGTATGATATATGTGCTTGCCCTAGATGTGAAACTTCTCAGCAGTTTGGGTTCTATGCTTCACCAAGACGCTCTTTACTCTGTGCTCTCAGCTCACGGTCACAAATACAGTCATTTTTACTCTCTGCTAAGAGATTTTTACAAAGGACAAAGGGATGAATTCTTTATTTTAAAGCCATTACCATCTTTCCTAGTTTTCCTTCTTTATTGAGAAGCTCAGATGCATTTTTATAACTCAGTTAAAAGAAGATTTAAAAAGTTACCTACCTTACCTTTCAATATTTCTCTACCCCACCCAGAAGGAGAGTTCAGAGGAGATGGGTAGCCGCCCTCCCCACCCCCCAACCATACCCTCTCATTTTAGAGCCAGGTGTGAGGGTCTGAGGAATAAAGCAAACTTCTGTATATAAGGACAAAATTGTTTGTTTTACATAAATTTTGTTACATATTTTTGCTAATGGCTTTGTATGTAACAAGAACACAGTTGCCAAGCTATTTGTTGTATTTTTGAAT
This sequence comes from Bos indicus x Bos taurus, assembly GCF_003369695.1. Classification (NCBI taxonomy): domain Eukaryota; kingdom Metazoa; phylum Chordata; class Mammalia; order Artiodactyla; family Bovidae; genus Bos; species Bos indicus x Bos taurus. The sequence continues at coordinate 111,607,551 of NC_040076.1, forward strand.
TTTCTGATTAAATTATAGGCTGCAAATAATGGCTTTCAGGATGAAGGACTTCCAGCATATGCTAACAATGACAGTAGCACAAATTGAAAACTTCCCAAAGCTTTCAAGAAAAAAAATATTTTCTCATGCTAAAACCCAAGTGAATATAGATAATTAGAAGAAATCTTTTCCCTTCAGGGAGCCAAGTAATTCTATTTTAGTACCAACATACATTATTTTCACTGTGAATCCATTTTTTATTGCATGTTCAGATGTCCCTCTTTGCTTTTTTGTAATGTTAACTGCAATGATGTTCTTCTTGGAATTCATGAAAATATAATTAAAGGAGATTTTTAAACACTTGGTGATTTTTTTTTTTTTTTTTTCAAAATTGAAGTTCATGTGATGACTGTTGAGTAGGGAACCCAGAGCTCTTGGAAATATTTGCCTTTTCATCTCTTTGCAATAGAAGAGATCACTTCTACGGGGACAGTTTTAAGCAGCATTTTATGTCCTTGAGTGTTTTCACTCTGCTTTCAAGACAGTATTTGCAAGGTGACTTGAGAAGAAATGGAAATGTAATGAGTTTCTTTGCATTTGGTGATGATGTTGCAAGTTAAAAAATCCTTCCCAAATCCTGCCCATGGCAGGAGTGGAGTTGGTAAGCAGGCAATGCCGGCAAGAGGCTGTGTTTGACAAATTAGACCACCTGAAGCTTTGCTGTGTGGGGGGAGACTGGAGAGGAAAGCAGTTGGATCCTGCTTTCTCTCATCAGCCTGCTGCTGCAGAACCTGGATCCTGTGCTTCACCACCTCCTGATCCCAGCCAGGTGCCCACCCAACTCCTGCTCACCTTCAGTTGCTGCTGCCACCTCTTGGCACTGCAGCTGCTTCTCACTCCTATGCCAGGACTCCATGTAGTCCCTGTTTCTGGAATCGCATACAGGTTCGGAGCCTACCACCATGGCCACTTTGCTCATTAGTCCATTGCACAAGCAGTGAATCTAGCAAGGAGAGAAACTGACCGGCGCTCAGAAAATAGGTCATTCTGTCTCTCTGGTTGAAGGTCTCTTTGTGGCTACGCCTATTCTTTCAGAGTCACTCCTGAGAGACTGTAATGTGGCCGTGATCACAAACTGTCTTTGACCTGAGTTCAGGGTCTTTCTTTCTCCATCAGTTGGTTATGGGGAATAGGTGTGGCTGAGAGAGTGGCATTGATGCAACAGAGGCAGGTGATATGGAGATCAAGGCCAACAGGCATATTTTTTGCATCTTCTGGAGTACTTGAGTCTTCCTAAGTCTACTGTTTCTTTCATGTAATAGTTCATTTTTGTCCACTCAACCCTTTCCTGGGAGTTTCTGTTAACACTGAGCTCATGATGGGCCGCTTCAGCTGCACAGTTACTTGATGTGCCATTGTTAGGCTCTCCTGCTTTACTTCAGAGGGTATGGCCCTTCCTATTCCAGACCACTGGACCTCTAAAAATCTTACTGATGTTGCAGGCCCCTTGATCATCAAGGACTTGCTGCCTTCCCTCTGACACATTTGTGTTTTAATAGGACATTTGAATTACTTGACTGTTCTCCTTATTAGGTCCAATTAGTAAAATGTCAATCAGTGTAGAAGCCTGGCACAATGCACTGAAGAAAAGCAAGATGGTGGAGATCAGTATAGACTAGACCCTGACAGACAGCAGAAAATTGATCCAGACCTAGAGAGAGACAGTGAAGACTTACTGCTGTCCTTGCAACATGAAGATGAACTGCTTTTGATCCTCTCTTTTGATGAGAATCAGACATAAAGCATTCAGCAAAACAATAGTCACAAATGAAGTGCCAGAGGTTGAGTTGATCTCCTCCCATAAAATTCCTATCTAGCGTAGAAGCTGTAATTGGAATAGTATTTTAAATTTATAGTAGTCCACTGGCACCCACCATGATCAACATGGTTTTGGGGAGAAGGCCTGGTAGGTGAAATGAACAGATGTATTATGGGAATCACCATCATTGAATCTTTTAAGTCTTTTGGTACTGATTTCTGCAATTTGTCCTGGCAGATATGGCTCCTGATTTTACTATCTTGGCCTGGATGGAAGGTGCATTGTACCTTTTAAAATCATATTATTCCTTAATTCATAGGTCAGGAAACCAAGGGCCAAGTTCTAAGTGTATCTATCCCATTAGGCATTCAGAGACTAGAGACAGAGCAACAGAGTGGGTCCCTGGAACTATTGGATCCATTGCAAGATGAACCCAAACACCATTTACAATCTGGGGTCTCTAAGTCTCCCTTTTAATTGGAAGACCATGGTGGTGGTGTGGGTTCTCTAATATTGTCAGCTGTGATCTCATTCTAACCATCCTCAAGATGTCTAGAACTTCCCTGGTTGTCCAGTGGTTAAGAATCTGCACTTCCATTGCAGCAGGCACTGGTTCAATCTTTAACTGGGGAATGAAGGTCCTGCATGGTGCAGCAAAAAAAGAAAAAAAGATTTCTGGGAATTCCCTTTTCTGCAGTGCACAATTACTCTGGCAAGTTTGAGGAAAGGTTAGAGAGAAACTTGCCATGATCTGGTGGCATTGTGGGAACCCTACATTCCCTTTAATCAACAGGCTCTGGCTCTGTGAACTGACTTAGATCTAGTAACTGAGGATTACAGTTTTCCATCAGTGTCTGACAGCAGCATTATGATCATCAGTTTTCCATTCTTTTTGGTTGTATAAATCAAACAAAAGACTAGTCAGTGGTCTTCAAACTGTAGCATACTTTAGCAAATTAGAGGATTCATTCAAACATAGATTGTTGGCCCATATCCCCAGAATTTCTGCATTAGTAGATCTGGAGTGGGGCTTGAGAATTTTCATTTCAAAGAAGTTCCTAGGTGATGATAAAGCTGCTGATCTTAGGACCACTAAGAGCTCCCACCCAGGTGGCATGTTCCCTCCTAGAGAATACACTCAGGTGGTGGGTTTGCATGTCTTCATTCTAATATTCTCTTTTTCCTGAGCCTTCTGATTCCTTTCTCACTACTCTGCCAAGTAAGTTCCCACAAACTCACCTCAACTTACTGAGCCATTGTGAATCCAGGCTTAATGGAGTCATCTTAGCTAACTATTAGGACTGGTAGACATTAAATTTTACTAGGACATTATTAAGACTTGCTGGACTTTAAATTCCAACTTAAGGATGAGTTGCTCATTTCAACAAGTCTCTCCTGTTCAGTGGTACGTTCCAGGTCCACTTGAGGGTCCAACACCCTTAAGATCTACCGCCACAGATGTTTCTCTGGTTCTTTCTTAATGTGTTCATGATATGGTATTACTCCCTGCCTTAAAAGCATCTATGGCTTTCACAAAATGCCTGAAAATGACAGTCACTGGCCAGAACCTATCTAGGATTTCAGTGCCATCATAAGTAGCTAACCACTACAGAAGTACTAAAATTAGCATTACCCCTAATTTATTCAGTTGTTAGAGCTACTTGATATCCCCAATCTTACCCTAAGCCTCCACTCATCCCAATCAACCCCAAGTGAGAGCATTAGTAATTCACACGCCAAAGCATGCCACCTACTATTACTACCCTACTTCTGGTACAGTTGTCTCTGGTACAGTTGTTCTCAGGTTCTTAGAGAAGACTGTCAGAGCGGATGGCTTTTGTGCTAATGTTTTATTGAGGCCCAGTCCTAGGGAAGTTAGAGTGAGAAGAAAAGGAAAGAGAGGTAAGGAAGTAGGGAAAGAAAGTATGAAGAGGAGTATAGCAGGCTGGCTGTGATGTCAGAACAAACATAGCTGGTTGCCTGACCTTATGAGACAAAGAGGCCAAATAAAATGACTGCCCTTCAGAACAGTCCAGGAGGGGAAGGAAAGACTGCTATCTGCTGACTATTTTCTGTTTCTTGCCTTTGTTTGTTGAATTCTGCCTCCTTAGGGTGTTAACTTTCTCACCTTTCCAGCTATGTTACCCAGCCTCTACCAGCTTCCCTGAGGAAGCCAGAGCTCTGTGGGTCTCCTCTAGTAAGTGTTCAAATGTAGTCATCTCTACTTGTCAGTAGGAGCTGTGTGTGGAAACTTCCTGATTCATGGTGGTGGCAGTGGCCATAGTAGTTGGGATGTAAAACTGTGAATCAGGTGTGATCCGTGGCTGGGGTTGTGGGGCTGGGATGCAAGGGAGACAGCCATGGTGGGGGTGTTGCCAGGGCCAAGCAAGGTTCATGTATAAATTGGCTTTTTTTGCTCAGCAAGTTGGTATAGGTGTCTGGTCATTTGAACACCTATCAAAGGTCTATGTGATTGTGTGCTAAGTTGCTTCAGTCATGTCTGACTCTTTGTGACCCTATGGACTGTAGCCCGCCAGGCTACTCTGTCCATAAGATTCTCCAGGCAAGACTACTAGAGTGGGTTGCCATGCCCTCCTCATCAAAGGTCTACTGATAAGCAATTTCAATACTGAGACCTAGAAATTAAAAAGAAAAAAGGATTTAGCCAAATTCCTTGACCTTATGAAGTTTACAAAATATTCTGTGAAACAGACAAAAAAGTAGATAAAGGAACACAGTGGGCTAAATGGAGTGATACATGCAAACATGGGGGTAAGCAAGGTGCACAGAAAGGGGCGGCTAGTTTGGTTTGGGGGGACAGGTCAGAGAACGTTTCTTGGAGGCAGGACCAGTTTCAAGGACAAACCACCAGTATCTCAGGTTCTAACACTCAGAAGTGCTCATGCTTGGGGTTTAATGCTGTATGGCCCCCTTTCGAAATTCTTAATCCTGCAGCTTTATCTTTGATACGTGTGTTTTGTATGAAGGACAGTGGGGCACGTGCCCAGGGCTTGGAGCCTCCCGCTCAATGCAGTCTCACCTGCTGCCTCCCTGTCTCCCCAGGAGGGGTTCTCAGCAGCCTGCCTTCGGCCGGTGGAGCTAGGGAGCAGTGAGCCTGGCAGGGAGAGGCCTGCACACTGCCATCACCCTCCATCTCCAGCAGAGACCAGGCATGGGGGCAAGGAGAGTCAAGGCTGGGCTTGTGCTCCACTGTGTCTTGGGTGGGGCAAGATGGCATTTGTTCCCAGCCTGGGTTGGCAGTTCCATAGTGTTCTTGTCTAGGCAGCTCATGGGGGCCTCTCTTTTACCCTCAATGAGGTTCCAAATATGTCCTGTGCAGAGGCTCCAGTTCCTTGGCTTGGGGTAGCCAAATGTGTGATGAGTGACTGAATAAGCCTACTTTTTCATTTTGCACTGGGCTCAGAAAATTTTGTGATCAGCCTGCTTGGGGGTGATGCTGGAACTGATTCTTGAAGGATAAATAGGAATTTTCCTGATATAAAGGGCAAGGGAGGGGCCGAAAGAGTCTCCTAAAACAACATGAACAAGTGAGTGAAGCATGAAATTGTACCACACATAGATACATAGAGTTCCAAATGCTGCTGCTGCTGCTTCTTTTTTTTTTTTTTTTTTCCTGTTTTTGAACATCTTGGTGGATGGTGTTCCATCCCCTGAGATGGGAAGGTGAAGGCATGCATGGGTGAGGGGAGAGCTCCCTCTTGGCCACTTTAATTTGAGATTCCTATTATATGGAGATGTCAAGGTGACAGTGTCCGGAGTGACAGGCAGAGCTTAGGGTATGGGTTTGGGAATCTGGCACAGGTGACTGAAAGCCATGGGATGGGTGAGGTTGCCCAGGTAGAGAAAGTAGATAGACCAGAGAAGGGGATCCGGGATACCCTTATTTTAGATGATGGGGAAAAGAGGAGGACCCAGAAAAGGAGATGAGGAGTATCTGATACAGGAGGAAGAAACTTGGGAGAATGTCATGGAGATGATGATGAAAGTGTTTTAAGAAGGAGGTCTGTACCTAGTTTGAAAGTTTTAGTAAATACTGGAAGGTCAAGATACTTCATATAAAAATGTAGGTTTTCAGTCTTTCACGAAGAATCAGCAACTCTGAAAACACAGGACTCACAATCTGCTTGGTAAAAAGCAGCTACCGGCCGCTGGAGCCTGAGCTCATCAGTGCGCATGCGCTGTGCATCTTCGCAGTCTCCCACCCACTGCCTCTTGTCTCCCTGACTATCAGGATTTGTCAGTCTGCATTTATCATCATGCTTACATTACTGAAAGTCCCACAGGAGAGGGACTGTCTCCCCATCAAAGCCAGGAAAACAAAAGATAGCCCCAACGAGCTGTGTGTTTTAAAAGCAAAGTTGGAGAGAGCATATTTCTGTGAGGAAGGGATGAATAGTCTATGTGTTTAATAAGAAAATAAAGCCTCTTCAAAAGAAACAGCTCTGTTTTACTCGATTATAATCTACTACCTCCATGTCTTCTGCAGGCTTTTGAGTTGACCCGATTTTAAATTCATTTGCAAATTCTGTTTCCAGAAAAAAATATTTCTCAGATGTTTCATCATGTCATTTTTCATATTTAATTAACCTCAGTGAGTCCTGTTGGTGTCCATATTGTCTGAACACAGAATATATGCACTGACTGAGGATGTTTTTCAAATCTAAATTCACACTTAGGAGCATTTTTCCACTGTCCTTTGCTGGCTCTCCTCCCAGCTGCCAATTTGGCGCCTAGAGGTACGTGTGACAAGGCCTGACAACACCAGTTCAAATCCTACCCCAGAGATCATTTTCTAATCAACAAGGCAGTGCCTGTGTGGCAGGAGGAGTTCACCCTGGTCCCTTTAAGAGCCCTGGATGGTACAGAGCTACAGGGAGCATCAGTGCTGGGATGAGGGCTGTGGGCTTTACATCCTATGGTCTGAGCCTTCTTGTCACCCTTTCCCCCACTTCATCTCTTCATCTTGCCACACATGCCCTAGTGTATCACCTCCTGGTGACAGGAAGATTCCAATCCTGAGCTCTGATCATATTAAGGCATAAAATTGTATTGTAAATTAGAAGTTTCATCTCCCAGGAGAAGGGAAGACCAGTCTGTTCAGTCAAGTCTTTTGCAAATTCCCAGCAGTGGTTAAAAGTTTGTGATTAAAAACTTTATCTCTGGGCCAAACTGCTTGCATTCAAATTTCATTTTGCCCCATGTACATTTTACCATTATCTGTAAAATGGGAATAATAGTAGACTAATCTCATATGCTGTGAGGATTATGTGAATTGACATGTAAAGTCCTTGATTAATAGTGGTCGGTATTTGGTAAATGTTCAAATTTCTGCTGCTGTACTATAATTATCATCATCCTGATTGTTACCTTATGGCATACTCTTTGATCTTTCCACTTAGTTATTATGTAACTACTGAGTTGATCAGTTTCTTTCTCCCTGAAGTACAATCCATTTTTTGGGGAGGGGGGCAGAATTTTCTAACTTATACACAATTATAGAATTGTGTATATCATCCTTTTCTACTGACAGAGACAGAAATTTCTCTTTATAATTTATAGACACATGCATGCTTAGTAGAAGAAATAGAATATATTTGCCTATAAATACATACAATTTCTAAACAGAAATAGTCAAGGATGGAAATCACTCAGATGTCAAAATTCTTCACTTGTGTCCAGTCTCATTTTTCTTAAATCTTCCAAACCCCTATTCAATCAATTGTCTACTCTGAATTCCTTTCCATTCATGTGTTGAATAAGTGGTCATTTTGCCTTGTTCCTCATGCTGTTTCATGATTTTTTTTTTACATCGTTTCATTTCCATTTGGTTTTCACAGTGATAGCACAGAGAGTTTTGAACACAGTATGATTTCAGAGAGCCTAATCAATATCCTGAATTTTTTGTTCCAATTACTCCCTCAGTATATTCTCTATCTCCAGTTGCTATTTCAATGCATGTTTGTATAATTCACTTTAAATTATGCTTTGAACTTATTTCTTATTTTGGAATTTTTCATTTTGAGACTAGATAAGATTTATAAAATTGTTGTAAAAATAGCACAAAGAATTCCTGCATACATTTCACCCAGCTTCCAAAATGTTAATGTCTTACATAACCATAATATAATGATTAGAAACAGGAAGTTAATATTGATATGGTATCAGATCAGTTGCTCAGTCGTGTCCGACTCTTTGCAACCCCATGAATCGCAGCACGCCAGGCCTCCCTGTCCATCACCAACTCCCGGAGTTCACTCAAACTCATGTCCATTGAGTTGGTGATGCCATCCAGCCATCTCATCCTCTGTCGTCCCCTTCTCCTCCTGCCCCCAATCCCTCCCAGCATCAGAGTCTTTTCCAATGAGTCAACTCTTTGCATGAGGTGGCCAAAGTACTGGAGTTTCAGCTTTAGCATCATTCCTTCCAAAGAACACCCAGGGCTGATCTCCTTCAGAATGGACTGGTTGGATCTCCTTGCAGTCCAAGGGACTCTCAAGAGTCTTCTCCAACACCACAGTTCAAAAGCATCAATTCTGTGGCGCTCAGCCTTCTTCACAGTCCAACTCTCACATCCATACATGACCACAGGAAAAACCATAGCCTTGACTAGACGGACCTTTGTTGGCAAAGCAATGTCTCTGCTTTTGAATATGCTATCTAGGTTGGTCATAACTTTCCTTCCAAGGAGTAAGCGTCTTTTAATTGATATGGTATACTATTAGCTAATCTATAGTCTTATTCGAATTTTATTAGCTATCCCACAAATGACCTTTTTGGGGACCAGATTTCAACCAATGATCCCACATTGCATTCAGTTGCCACTTCTTCTTGGTCTCCCCTCATCTGTGAAGTTCCTTAGTCTTTGTCTGTTTTTCATGGCCTTGACACTTTTGAAGAGTACTGGCCAGTTATTTTGTAGAATGTTCCTCTGCTTTGGTCTGTCTGATATTTTCAGACATACTTTTTCTCTATGAGTTCTCATGTTCAGGTATGTAAGATGAATGTAATTAAACAAGGTTTCTCTATGACTTCAGCATTATAGATTTCTTTACATAGAAACCTCTTAAGAACTTTTTATTCTTAAAAATGTCTTGAAAGGTTTTGCTCCCTATAATGGGAACTGAATAGTCACCCATGCATGCTAAGTTGCTCAGTCATGTCTGACTCTGTGTGAACCTAAGGACTGTAGCCCATCAGGCTCCTTTGTCCATGGGATTCTCCAGGCAAGAAAAATAGAGTGGGTTGCCATGCCCTCCTCCAGGTGACCTTCTCGATTTATGGATTCAACCAGAGTCTCTCAAGTCTCCTACATTGGCAGGCAGGTTCTTTACCACCAGTGCCACTTGGAAGTCCTAATAGCCACCCAGAGAAAAACAAAACAGCAACAACCACAATGACCTCTCCCTACAAAGTTATTTTTCTCTTTCAGATGAATAACTATTTGTGAGAATTGTAATTGAAATATTAGAAAGACCTTCTCACAAGCTAGAGATGCTAGTTCAAGTAAAATGTGAAGAAACATGAAAACATTGACATTTCAAAGTGATTTCTATGATCTGACTTTATGAATAACATACAGCATTTAGTGGTCTTATATTTTTTATAACTCATTCATTTTTACTATGAAATCTTTATAGCCAAAAGAAGTCTAATATATCATACATGTTCATTGATTTATTTGAATGCAAGTCACAGAAAGCAATTCTAGCTGCTCATCCCAACGTGAATCTATTGAAAGGATATGGCTTAAGTCATAGAACCAGGGGAAACAACTAAGATATTGGCTCAGAAAAGACAGTTGCCAGAAGGCCTGCAGGAATCTATAAAGAAGGAACTAATGAGTAGACCTTTTGAACAGTCTCTGCCTTCTTGAAGGTACTTATTGTGTGATCCTATTCAGGTTTGAATATAAAAGACAGAGCAAGTAATGCACCTTTACTGATGATCCCAGAAAGATTGGGTCCACATGGGGAGGGATAGTGTCTCTTTGGGTTCCCAAAGAGTCTGAGAGAAGAGTTCAAGAGCAAGCAGCTTCATTTGGGAGCTGCCCCCAAGGAGGTTTACTCAAGAGTGGGAAAGAAAGGCAAGGAAGGGGAAGAAGTCAATAAAAGATGTGTTATCAAAGCAGTTTCCATGCTTGGCAACTGAGGTTTACTGTCACAGCAAGAGAGTTTAGAACACACATCAGAGTTATTTCAACTGAACGATGAGGAAGCTAGGATATTTCCCAACCATTTCTCTTCACATGGTTGGTTGAAAGCCTCTGGGACATTATGTTGCTGTTGTTCAGTTGCTCAGTTGCATCCAGCTCTTTGTGACCCCATGGACGGCAGCATGCCAGACTTCCCTGTCCTTCACTATCTCCTGGAGCTTGCTCAAGCTCATGTCCATTGAGTCAGTGATGCCATCCAACCATCTCATCCTCTTTGCCCTCTTCTTCTCCTGCCTTCAATCTCTCCCAGCATCAGGGTCTTCTCCAGTGAATTGGCTCATTGAATCAGGTGGCCAAAGTATTAAAAATTCAGCTTCAGCATCAGTCCTTCCAATGAATATTCAGGATTGATTCCTTTTAGGGTTGACTGGTTTGATTTCCTTGCTGTCCCAGGGACTCTCAAGAGTCTTCTCTAGCACTACAGGTCAAAAACATCAATTCTTTGGTGCTCAGCTTTCTTTATGGGCCAACTCTCACATCCATATGTGACTACTGGAAAAACTATCAGTCAGTTCAGTTGCTCAGTCGTATCCTACTCTATGAGACCCCATGAACCACTGCACACCAGGCCTCCCTGTCCAAACCCAAACCAGAGTCTACCCAAACCCATGTCCATCGAGTCAGTGGTGCCATCCAACCATCTCATCCTCTGTCGTCCCCTTCTCCTCCTGCCCTCAATCTTTCCCAGCATCAGGGTCTTTTCAAATGAGTCAGCTCTTCGCATCAGGTGGCCAAAGTATTGGAGTTTCAGCTTCAACATCAGTCCTTCCAATGGACGCCAAGGACTGGTCTCCTTTAGGATGGACTGGTTGGATCTCCTTGCAGTCCAAGGGACTCTCAAGAGTCTTCTCCAACACCACAGTTCAAAAGCATCAATTCTTCAGCACTCAGCTTTCTTTATAGTCCAACTCTCACATCCATACATAACCACTGGAAAACCATAGCCTTGACTAGACGGACCTTTGTTGACAAAGTAATGCTTTTTAATATGCTGTCTAGGTTGGTCATAACTTTCCTTCCAAGGAATAAGTGTCTTTTTATTTCATGGCTGCAACCACCATCTGCAGTGATTTTGGGGCCCCCCAAAATACAGTCTGACACTGTTTCCACTGTTTCCCCATCTATTTCCCATGCAGTGATGGGACTGGATGCCATGATCTTCGTTTTCTGAATGTTGAGCTTTAAGCCAAATTTTTCACTCTCCTCTTTCACTTTCATTAAGAGGCTCTTTAGTTCTTCTTCACTTTCTGCTATAGGGTGGTGAAATCTGCATATCTGAGATTATTGATATTTCTCCCAGCAATCTTGATTCCAGCTTGTGCTTCTTCCAGCCCAGCGTTTCTCATGATGTACTCTGCATATAAGTTAAATAAGCAGGGTGACAATATACAGCCTTGACGTACTCCTTTTCCTATTTGGAACCAGTCTGTTGTTCCATGTCCAGTTCTAACTGTTGCTTCCTGACCTGCATACAGGTTTCTCAAGAGGCAGGTCAGGTGGTCTGGTATTCCCATCTCTTTCAGAATTTTCCACAGTTTATTGTGATCCATAGTCAAAGGCTTTGGCATAGTCAATAAAGCAAAATTAGATGTTTTTCTGAAACTCTCTTGCTTTTTTGTTGATCCAGCGGATGTTAGCAATTTGATCTCTGGTTCCTCTGCCTTTTCTAAAACCAGCTTGAATATCTGGAAGTTCACGGTTCACGTATTGCTGAAGCCTGGTTTGGAGAATTTTGAGCATTAGTTTACTAGCTTTGACTATATGGACCCTTGTTGTTAAAGTGATGTCTCTGTTTTTTAATACATGGTTTAGGGTTTGTTATAGATTTCCTTCCAAGGAGCAAATGTCCTTTAATTTCATGACTATAGTCACCATCTGCAGTGATTTCAGAGCCTAAGAAAATAAAGTTTGGAAAATTAACTCTTGGTTAATTCTGGCTTGTCCTCTGCATGTATCCAGCACGTTATTACAATTAGAAGTTTTCAGGCAAGGAGTCACAGGAGTTTGAAGTGAGCAGCTTTCTGTGAGTAGAAGCAAGTGCTGAGAAGACACAGTCAGGGAATGAACACATCTGCTGGAGTGGTTTCCTTAAGCAAAATTGAGATGTTGTTACCAGAAGGTGGAGACTAAAGTCTGAGCAGGAGAAAATGGTAAATATTCATTTCCCAACCAGTACAATCCTCTCATTTTACAGAAAGAGTTGTCTGCAGGTCAAATTGTTGTATATGTTGATTCAGTTAGGATACTTTCAGCTACAAGTAGGAGCATATCAAAATACAAAATAAAAGTGGCTAAAAGAATAGAGATGGTGTCTATTATTATAGTGCAGTAACAATTGCTCATCAGTAGCTTTATACAGCAGAAGTTTATTTCTTACACATGCAAAATCAGCTGAGGGTTCAGGCAGCTGTCCACAGCAGCTGACTTTTTTTAGGCATTGGCTTATCATTCCAGGCTTCTTGAATCTTGGGCAGCTCTGCAAATGTACATGTTCCCATGATTACCACTGTAGGAAAGAGTGGCTGGAGTCAATCACTGAACACAAAACATGACACTCCGGTCACACATCATTTCAAGTCACAGAGCCATGCTTTGGTGGAGGAGAGTGCTGTGCTGCTGGGGTCCAGAAGTAGAGAAGAATAAGACATTTGCAACCAGAGGTAACAGGTACTCCCAAGGGTTTATTTTTCTTTCCATTAGAAAATCTGGAGGTAGGTAGTCTCATGGTTGTTTCAGAGACTTGGCAATCATTGAAGACTCTGGCACTTCCTGTCTTCCCAATTTGGCATCCCTGATTTTCAGGGACATTGTTTTGTCACAAATGACTAGAGCAGCTCCAGAATGTCACATCCTCTCATGTCAATATCCAAAGGCAGGAAGAGAAAGGTGAGATCTCCTTGCTTCTTTACCAGGTAGAGTGGGGCCTCTCTCTCTCTCAATTCCCCTCTCATTCCAATCAAGGAAAAAAAAATCTCTCTATAACAGACTTCCCATTGTACCACACCAGAACTGGCTCACATGGCCTCCTGTAGCTGTAGGTGAGCCTGACAAAGTAAGCATTTGAAGTTTTCAGCCTTTCTTATGAGAAGCAGGCTCTGCCGGTGTAGAAAATCGGGTAGGGGCATGGCGGTTGGGTTCAACATCAATGGGATAAGACACAAGACAACAAGATTCTCAGTGTCCAAGAACAACAGTATCAAATATTTGCCCCAGATCACCATGCTGTTGAAACACATGTTCCTGAATTCCTACCCTGTGGAACTTAGAATTACAGTCACTGATGGTAGGGTTGTATTCAGTCACAACCTTCTATTTCTTAGAAAATTGAGTCTTTCCTGAGATCCAATATTAAGCAACCTTCTGGGAACAAGTCTGTTTGGCTGATAAGATGAGAAATAATGGCTCTTGCTTGATAATTCAAAGTAATTTAAAAGAAGCTTCCTTTATAGTGTTTTTTTTGGAACTCATAATCAAAATAATAGACTATAAATGAGTCGGAAACTAGGACTTGATTGCAAAAAATTTTCCCTCCTGAAAGAAACCACAACTTGGCTTATTTTTCTAAGAATCAGCTCTCTGACTCTAGGCAGATAGATGAATAGCACTAAATAAACAGTTACTGTATATTTCAGAATCATACACATCTGGGACTTTAATAAGGGTTTTTTTTTTTTTAAAGAAGACACAGTAGCAGAGACTTTTGTTACAAATAAAAATTGTCTAACAGCTTCCAGTTAACTTGCTATGACAGCAAAAGAAAAAGGTTGCAATGCCATTAAAAGCTAAAACTTAAAAAGAATCATAATAAGCTAGGAAGAAATTCACTAAGTCTAAAACAAATGGAGCTGGACTGAGGAAAGAAATCTTATTTGGTCTTTTATCCTGGAAACAAAGAGAGCATAAAAACAGTAGGAAGATACTTTCTATCCCCTCTGTTGACACTGGGGAGTCAGAGTCTACCTACATCAACCAAAAACGAACACTGGCTTCTTTAAGAAGATTGTTTCAGAGATCCCACCTCTGTCGCCCTACCTTGCACACTGAGAATGCCACACAGCAGTGTGAAAGCTACCCTTCCCAGAATGCAGTGCACCACTGGGATTTCACAGACCAAGCACTGTGAGAAGGGAACTGGGTAGGAACCCCTGGTGGCAGTGTGTTGCTGGGACTGTAGAGCTCCTTGCTTTCTTCTACCCTGGGTATCAAGCACAGGATGCAGTCTTTTCATGGGTCACTGGGGATTTTGGGACTCTTCAATTTATGGGAGACTCCCCTTTTCTGCCCTCAGTATGCTGAATAACCCTAACCCAGTTTCAGAGTGCTATGGAAACACCATTTGTGAGCATTGCTTGCTGTATGTGCAATATCTGATACGTAACATTTACGGAATACCTACTATGTGCCCCTCATGACTTTAAACACTCTCTATATTTGGATGCCTATGTCAGAAGCTTTCTCTATCTCCTTTATACTTTAATAAAACTTTATTACACAAAAGCTCTGAGAGATCAAGCCTCGTCTCTGGCCCCGGATTGAATTCTTCTCCTCCAGGGGCCAAGAATCCCGGTGTCTTCGCGTGATTCAACAACAACCTTTCATCTTGGGGGCTCGTCCGGGATCCTTCAGGACAAGGTAAGAATGCTTGGAGCTCTAGTTCTTTGTTCTCTTAGTGACCACGTTTTCTGCTGTGCTTTACTAACTCTACGGTGTGCTTGTGTGAATGAATGACATGCCCTGCATGAAGCAAGTAAGGAGCCCTGCTCTGTGGTTCCACGGTGATCTCACAGGGCTTATGGCAGAAACCTGTTGGGGGTTTATACCGACCTGCCAATGCCAAGAGGCACCCAATGTCTCCTTCCGAACCGACCAGAAATGGGCAAAGCGTGTGGACTGAACTCTCCTTTCTTGGTCAAACTTTTCTGTCTCTTTGACCATTTCATCGGAGAAGGCAATGGCACCCTACTCCAGTACTCTTGCCTGCAAAATCCCATGGATGGAGGAGCCTGGTGGGCTGCAATCCATGGGGTCACTAAGAATCGGACACGACTGAGAGACTTCACTTTCACTTTTCACTTTCATGCATTGGAGAAGGAAATGGCAACCCACGCCAGTGTTCTTGCCTGGAGAATCCCAGGGACAGGGGAGCCTGGTGGGCTGCAGTCTCTGGGGTCCCACAGAGTCAGACACTACTGAAGTGACTTAGCATGGATCGATGAGTAATCCTCACAATAACTGCATGAAGTAGGTGCTGCGATTATTGTTGTTTTACGTATAAAGAAACTAAAGCATAAGTAAAAGGGGCTTCCCTAATAGCTCGGTTGGTAAAGAATCTACCTGCAGTGCAGGGGACCCTGGTTTGATTCCTGGGTGGGGAAGATCTGCTGGAGAAGGGATAGGCTACCCACTCCAATGTTCTTGGTTTTCCTTTGTAGCTCAGCTGGTAAAGAATCTTCCTGCAATGTGGGAGACCTGGGTTCAATCCCTGGGTTGGGTAGATCCTCTGGAGAAGGGAAAGGCTTACTTTTTTTTCTCTACATATTTTTCTTTTACATACAAAGAAACTACATTTCCATTGTGTTTTACATATAAAGAAACTAAAGCATAGAGAGGTTAAATTGCTTGCTCAACTTTTCAGTAAGTGGCCAAAGTGGGATTTGAACCTAGAGACTCTAGCTTCCAATTCCAGACTCTTAACTTCCTTTAGTTAAAGCCATGGTTTTTCCAGTAGTCATATACCGATGTGAGAGTTGGACTGTAAAGAAGGCTGAGAGCCAAAGAATTGATGCTTTCAAACTGTGGTGCTGAAAGTCCCTTGGACTGCAAGAAGATCAAAGTAGTCAATCCTAAAGAAAATCAGCTCTGAATATTCATGGAAAGGACTGAATGCTGAAGCTAAAGCTCCAGTACTCTGGCCACCTGATGCAAAGAGCTGACTCATTGAAAAAGACCCTGATGCTGGAAAAGATTGAAGGCAGGAGGAGAGGGTGGCAGAGGTTGAGATGGTTAGGTAGCATCTCCGACTCAATGGACATGAATTTGAGCAAATTCTAGGAGAAAGTGAAGGACAGAGGAGCTTATCATGCTGCAGTCCAGGAGATCACAGAGTCAGACTGAATAACAACAAATGCTGTCCTTGAAATATATGTTCTTCTCTAGAGATAGAGAAGTTGTTTGTATTGGTGTGTGTATTTGTATAGGAATAACCAAATATACACAAACATATGTTCATCAACTGATCAAGATGATGACAGAGAAAATCACCAGCTAATAAAATGGTACAAGGCAGGGTGGGAATATGTTATAAGCGAAATCTGTCTTTTAAGCCAGGGACCCCAAAACACAGAGAAAATCGATGAGGAGCCCCTGGTGGAGAGATAGATGGCACAAGATGGGTATTCATATCAGGTAAAACATTGCAGCTGGGAGATTAAGCTCCTGGCTGTGACTTCATTGTGAGACTACACTCAGTTAATGCCATTACAATCCTAAACAAGCTACCTCAAGAAGAAATAACTTTCCAGGACTGCTTCTAACTCAGAATTCAATAAGAGGCATCTCTATTTGCCTCCTACACCTCATCTGCAAAGAAGTGTAGGAATATTGCTCTGTTTTGTTCTATTAGCTGTACGTTCTCTATCTCTCTGTGCCTGCCAAGACCAGGAGGTAGGTGAGAGAATTTCTCCCACCTTCCTCTTGTCTTCTTTTATGTTCTTTGGAGGTAAAAGGGCACATGGGGTAGGAAAGAGACAAGTATCCTTTCAGATATGCCTGTCTTTATGTTTGTTTTCAGATCTTAAATAACTGTTGATAGTAACAGCAATAGAAAGATATAAATTCATACATGTTAAAACTCTGGAAGGATAGAAATTGGTTGTATTAAAACTTCCAAACTTATCAAAGGGAAAAATGCAGGAAAAAAAATGCAACAAATTACCAAAAAGACCAAAGCATAAAAGAACAATATCAAGGGAAAATAAGATTGCAGAGGTAAGTCTGAAGTAGTTATGTATTTATGATAAATCTGAGTGACTCTGAGACTGGGTTAAAATCTAAGAGCAATGTGTACATGAGCTGTCTAAGATGAAATGACTTCTAAAGACTGAAAAATCAAGAAATGAAAAATGTATCCCAGGCAAATAGTGGTTAAGGGCATGTTCCCTCTCTCTGCCTCTTGCACCTGATTGTAGGGGACCCAGTAGAAAACAGCAGAGACGCTCAAAGAAATGCAAGAGCCATCAGGGGTTGCAAATTGTAACCTGGGGTTCGTGAACTTGGATGGAAAAAAACTGCATATTTTTCACTAATCTCTAACAAATTTAATATTATTTTCAAATATTACAGTAATATTTCAAAATATCACTTTTGAAATATTACTATGTTTGTTGTAGGCAATAAACATAGTAATTAGAAGTAATTTCTTGTCCCTTAGAACTCAAATGTATACTACCACCCTTTTTTCCTCAGCCAGAAATTTTCAGGAGTGCAGTAGATAGAAACAGAACAAAAAAGTAAGCAAGCAAGTAAGCAAATAAAAACCCTCATAGGAACAACAGAAACTAAAAGGGAAAAATTGATTCCTTTCCAAATCACAACTAAAAATATAAAATGCTTATTTAACCTCTCCTCTATAAGAAAGCTGAAACATTTTGCTGAAGGGCATAAAAAACTTGATTAGAAAGACAAAGCTGTTGAAGGAAAGGCCAGATTTTGTGAAACTGTCGATTTCCCTTCCTATTGTGTAAATCTAAAATATAGTGTAGTCCTGATCACATAACAATGAGATTTTTAAAAAACAAACCGGAAATTGCAGAATGACCTTAAGGAAGAATCTATGTATAGGAGGGGTTTATTTCTGGGTTTTTAAATTTTGCTGTTGTTTTTGTTTTTGTTTTTGTTTTTGTTTTCAGTTAAAAAGAGTGATGAATAGGGTCAAATTTATGTTGATATGTTGAAAGTATTCTTTATCCTTATTTAGTAAATCATGGACAAATTGGCCAACGTGCTGTGTGTGTGGGGTGGGGCATAGAGGAAGAGGTAGCTTCCAACTTCCATTTTAAATCTAAATAAATTCCTGGTGGATTAAAGGTATTAAATATAAAAAATCGTGAAAGTTGCAGAACAAAATATAGGTGAATATTTATAAAGATTCAAGGTAGAGAGTCAGTGCTCAGATAGACACCAAAGGTAGAAACAGTAAGGTACAATAAAATATATTTTATGTAGTGAAAACGAAAATCTTCAGGACATTAAAAACACTTCAAAGATATAAAGACAAATGATCAAAGTGAGAGAAAAGAAAAAGATTTTAGTAACATATGGATATGAGAGTTGGACTGTGAAGAAAGCTGAGCGCCACAGAATTGATGCTTTTAAACTGTGGTGTTGGAGAAGACTCTTGAGAGTCCCTTGGACTGCAAGGAGATCCAACCAGTCCATCCTAAAGGAGATCAGCCCTGGGATTTCTTTGGAAGGAATGATGCTAAAGTTGAAACTCCAGTACTTTGGCCACCTCATGCAAAGAGTTGACTCTTTGGAAAAGACTCTGATGCTGGGAGGGATTGGGGGCAGGAGGAGAAGGGGACGACAGAGGATGAGATGGCTGGATGGCATCACTGACTCGATGGACGTGAGTCTGAGTGAACTCCGGGAGTTGGTGATATACAGGGAGGCCTGGCGTGCTGCGATTCATGGGGTCACGAAGAGTTGGACATGACTAAGTGACTGAACTGAACTGAACTGAACTGAATGAAAGACAGAGGGTTAATATCTTTAATACAGACACGCTAGTGAGAACAAGGGTGAATACCTTACCCAGGGATCAAACCCAGCAGCAAATGCTTTATCATCTGAGCTACTATGTAAGAGAAACAGTTCCTGAATTGGTCATATATTTTTCAACTTACAATCAAAGAAATTCAAAACAAAACGTGAGCTACATTTTCCTACTATGTTGACAAAAAAGATCTGTATTTCTAAAATCATAGCCATTATGAGGTATGGTGACCCAAGGACGAAAGAGCAGATAAAACCAAGGAGGGTATTGGAATGTAGGAACAGAAAAACCAGACCTTTATTGTCTTTCCCTCCCCCATGTTGTAACTATTAACAGAACAGTATAACCTGTCTCCCCTCCTTACCCCATAGGGAGAAGGCAATCACCCTACTCTTCCCCCACCCAGTATACATGCCTTAGCCAATCAGCAAATGGCCTGCAAGACCCTGATCCCACTCCTTGTACCCTGGGTATAAAAGTGAACCAAGGACCCCTGTTCAACCTCGGTTCTCCCTTGAGCTGGCCTGCTGTTCCAACAGCGTCTCCCATTCTTATAAACTTTATTTCCCTCTCCTTCTGTCTCATGTCTGGAAATTCTTTTCCAACTCGCACACAGACCATGACATGAGGGGAAGAAGATTTTCATTTAATGTGGTAGACACATACATGGGATTCCCAGGTGATGTGAGTAGTAAAGAATCTTCCTGCCAATGCAGGAGATGTAGCTTTGATAAGGAAGATCCCCTGGAAAAGGGAATGGCAACTGTGGAAAGCAATTTTTAAAATTCATCCAAAATTATTAATGATAAAAAATATTCAGATCACTTAGCTAAGTTAAGAAAAAGTCATTTATAAAATTATTTACACAGAAATAACATTTTTATATTTGAATTTTATATTCAATTACACATAATTGAATATAGGACATTTTATAATTAATACAAATTACTCTTTAATGAGAAAAGCAAACAATTTAATAAGTAGTAGTTCTGTAATTATAAACTGCTGTATTTAATGTTATTTTCTCCCTATGAAAATTTTAAATATCACTAAATTTCCATTACTCATTCAAATCCTGTACATAAATTTCTTTTACTTGCAGACCATCATGTGAGATGTATAATGAGAAATGATTTACTGAAATCTTATGAATATCTCTATCCTCCTATCACTAAGCATTTACCAAGAAGGAAAAAAAGGAGGAAGAGAAAAGATGTATAGTTTTTTTATTTTTTCAATATGTTGTCTAGCTAAAAGCTAATGGAATGTATCTCCAATGTTATGTGCAGTATAGTGTGATATTAAGTTATATAAAATTGTGGAAGGGAAATGAGACCTTTTTTTTTTTTTTTTTTCAACTTGAAAGAATATGATTCCTCATTTTGTCTGTTCCATTCCATTTCTCTTGTGTTGGTGTTTCCCTCATTCCTTTATTAAGAATGAAGTTCTAGGTCAAGTTCAGTTCGGTTCAGTTGCTCAGTCGTGTCTGACTCTTTGCAACCCCATGAATTGCAGCACGCCAAGCCTCCCTGTCCATTACCAACTCCCGGAGTTCACTCAAACTCACATCCATCGAGTTGGTGATGCCATCCAGCCATCTCATCCTCTGTCGTCCCCTTCTCCTCCTGCCCCTAATCCCTCCCAGCATCAGGGTCTTTTTCAATGAGTCACCTCTTTGCATGAGGTGGCCAAAGTACTGGAGTTTCAGCTTCAGCATCAGTCCTTCCAATGAACATCAAGGACTGATCTCCTTTAGAATGGACTGGTTGGATCTCCTTGCAGTCCAGGGGACTCTCAAGAGTCTTCTTCAACACCACATTTCAAAAGCATCAATTCGTCGGCGCTCAGCTTTCTTCACAGTCCAACTCTCACATCCATACATGACCACAGGAAAAACCATAGCCTTGACTAGACAGACCTTTGTTGGCAAAGTGATGTCTCTGCTTTTGAATATGCTATCTAGGTTGGTCATAACTTTCCTTCCAAGGAGTAAGTGTCTTTTAATTTCATGGCTGCACTCACCATCTGCAGTGATTTTGGAGCCCCCCAAAATAAAGTCTGACACTGTTTCCACTGTTTCCCCATCTATTTCCCATGAAGTGATGGGACCAGTTTATTGAGGATTCTCTGTTCTGTTTTATTATCTCGCCTTACAAGGAATGAGAGAAAGCTTTAAGTTAGCTTATGTGTGACATGCATCATTTAGAGATAATAGATTGAATCTGTATGAAGCAGTCACTTCTGACAGCAAGCATATGTGGGTGTCCAGTATTGCTAATTGTTAGTTTACTAAGAATTATATAAGCTGATGGGTCAGTGAGAAATAAACCCTCATTGCTGTGACTTAGAAGGAACCTAGTGAATGGGGAAGTAAGCTGTTTTTCATATGGTAGTTCCAGTGGATATGGCTTTTGATGGTCAGTTTTATGTGTCAACTTGACTGGGGAACAGATACCTGGTTAAAAATAATTTCTGGGTGTGTCAATGAGGGTATTTCTGAAATAGATTCACATTTGAATTGAGTAAAGCAGATGTCCGTCCCCAGTGTGGATGTGTCATCCAATTGGTTGAGGGCCTGAGTAGAACAGAGAGGTAGAGGAAGGTTGAATTTGCTCTCTGCTTCACTTCTTGCACTGGGGCACCAATCATCCTAAGCATTCCTACTGCCCAAGCCTTCAGACTCAGCGTAGAATCTGCAGCTCTCAAGGCTTTAAACTCCACCACCAGTTTTCCTGGGTCTCTAACTTGCAGAAGTCAGATTATGAGAATTCTCAGTCTCGTTAATAATGTGAGCCAATACCTTATAAAATATCTTCTTCTATATGTATCTCCTACTGGTTCTGTTCCTCTGGAAAAATCTGACCAGTATGTGGACCAGTGAGAAACAAACCCCAATTTCCAATAATTGATTTGAGGGAAAACACTAGAAGAGGACAGAACCCAAACTAACCTGCTCATTTAGAAAATACTCCAAGATCTGATTCCACTTCCCACTAAATCAGAAACTGAAGTGGGAACTGAGAATCATTTGAGCCATGCTCTAAAAAAGAGGTGTCTTCTGCTGCTGGCCATTCCATCTGAAACTGGGTCGAACTATCAAGTCACAAATCTAGGTGATGAAATTGCTTATAAAACTTCTAAATACTAATGTATTATCCATAATTTTCCAGAATAAACTTACTGCAAATTAGTTCACAAATTCCAAACCATGGAGATGCTAATAACTGTGTCCACTGGGTTAACCCAGGCAAAATAGGAGATGCTGGGTAGGGTTGGGGAACCCGGAGGTAGAGAAGCAAGGAATAGAAATGGGGGTTGCTCTTGAGGAACAAGGTGAACTGGACTCTCAGTTTCTCAGACTTGTATTTGATATGCCAGGCACACTTGTGCCTCCTTTGAGTTCAGAAGAATCAGCCTACTTTGTTTAACTACCTCAGATGTTCAGACTGAATAGTGTTGCAAGTAGATGAATAGACTGGGAGATCACGGAGGACACATTTTTGAGAATAGATACCAAGTCTAATAAAAGTTAGAAGGATATTAACTATGTGTCCTCCAGAGTGATATTGGACACTGATAAGCTGTCTCAGTTATTGAGTATGACACATTGTCTTGGATACTTCCCTTTTTCCTTCCCACCCCCAGGTTTCACCATACAATTGGCATGATTCAAGTACCTGAGGCACAGATGACGTAACCCTTCTGGAAACTTTGAGTCATTAAATTCTTCAGGGTCTTCACCTAAATATTAAAGGAGAAAATTAAGCTCGTGTTGCTGCCCAGGACTGATTCTTCTCATTGAGCTTTTATTTGATGGAATCTTCAGAATTCTTTAGGAGTTTATATGGGAAAAGATAAGTATTTAGACCTTTATGAATAGATATTTTTTTCCCTAAGATAGGGGATTTTAAGGGAAAAATAAGATTTAGGTTTTATCAAAACTTGAAAAGCTGATGGAAATTCCCTGGAAGTCCCATGGTTAAGACTTGGTGCTTTTACTGCTGAAGCCCAGGTTCAATCCCTGGTCAGGGAACTAAGATCCTGCAAGTGGTGTGGCCAACTTGAAAGCTGAAGGCAAAAAATAACTTTAGTTTCTGAAATAGATCCTGGGCTTGGGGGGCAGGTGTGATTCTGAAATTTCAGCTCTGTGTAAAACTAATATGCTTTCTAAAAGCCTATTTCCTGTTAATTTATCTTATGGTACTGTTTATTCAAAGGACAGTGGAAGGATTTTTTTGTTTTATTTTGTTTTGTTTTTGAAGAGCATACTTCTAAAGTAGGTGAAAAATTCACATTTCATTGAGCCCAGCTAAAATGGATAAATAGGTGAATGATAATTTCTTGGTCTTGCTTGAGTACGGAAGCAAGTAACTGCTCAGGTAACAAAAAACATAAAGTTGGCAAGTGGACAATTCATTTTCTGTACAGTTTTATTGACTCTGATGACTTGTTCAGCACATACTGTTAATTAAAGTTAATAAATTTCAAAAATATTTTTATAATTACAAACAATATTATGAGCAAAACTAATTGAAAAACACCATGAGCATTTGAAAAATAGCCCATTTAAAAGTTGAGTTTTACGATGCCCCAAAGACATATCTGTGTTAAAGATAGAAACTTGGAATAAAAAAATGTTCATAGTTTTTATGTAATTGGAGAGATCTATGAATCAGTGGGTGGGAATACAGTTTCCTTGCTGTTCATTTAGCAACAAAACAAGAAGTTGGCAGAGTTCATTTCTAATTACCCCTAGAGGCTGTCTTGTACCAGGGAGATGCTTTATTCCAGGGATTCTTAACAGAGTCAATGAGTGGGCAGTGTTGTGGGTTGGATCGTGTGATTTCTCCTCTCCAGAAAGATATCCAGGGCTGTCACAGAGGTCATCAAATTAAAATGAGGTCATTAGGGTGAGTCCTAATCCAATATGACAGGTGTCCTCACAAAAGGGGGACACTTGGACCCAGAGACAGACACACATAGAGGACAAGCAATGTGAACAGACACAGGGAGGGATTGGCCATCTGCAGGCCAAGGGGAGGGGCCTGGAACAGCTCCTTGGCTCACAGTCCTCAGAAGGGACCAGCCTGCTGACGCCCTGATTTTGGATTTTGTAACCTCCAGAATACTACAAGATAATACATTTCTGTTGCTTAAGCCACCCGGTTTGTGTCACGGTAGTCCTAGAAAATTAATACAGGTGGTTGGCATACAAGATGGTGCACAAGATGTGTGTGTGTGTGAGTGGAAGGACTTCTCCTTTCCCTTCCTCTTCCCAGCACAGGACATATAAAGCACCAGGATAATGGAAGGAGGAAGAGTCTTTAAGGAAAGTATAATATAAAAAAACGGGCAAAAATGGATCAAAGTACCATGCTGCAGATTCTGAATGCTTTAGATGCTGGGAAAGGAGCCAGTGTTCTCATTCTTATGTTGGAGGAGTGGTTGTATTGGAGACTCCTGATTGAGAAGACAAGGTACGCCCTGGAGAGATGCCCTTGCACTGCGGTGAATTTTTGTCAGGTCAGGCTCCTCACCACTGCCTCTGTGGGAATGGGGTGGGCAAAATCCTCAGTGAGAAGCCTCAGTGCTGTGGGCCGTGGTGAGCCCTGTAGTAGCTTTTCCAGGACCAGGAAGGCTCTGCTTCAGCAATGGCGTGTCATGTAAAGCCATTGAGCCCCCCAGAGGCGGGTGATATGTGATGACCTTCTAGGGCTCAGGGTGATGTGTGATGACTTGGGGAGAAGAGAAACACTGAGGGTTCTTAGGGCAGTGCTTCTGCCTCTGATAGTGGGGATGGGGTGACAAAATGAGACCACTGGGTTTGCTACATTCAAGAAAATACTTTCCCCTAAAGGCAGCCCATCTAGAAGTTATTTAATCACCAAAACCTTAGAATTAATTCACATTGACTTTTTTTTTTGAGGTCTAGGCATCTGAATCCTTGGTGATACATTGTTGGCAATGGATTGTTTACTCATTCCCCCCACCCCCTACCCCCAGGCACATACCATACAGGTTCAGAAAAAAATCTTAGCAATTTAAAGATTTCTCTCTTGAGTTCCTTCTAATCAAGGAAAACATTTTGAGAGCTGTTTACCACTCAAAGTATTTCAGTTGTTTGGGATTAAAAAGCCTAGGAGTGGTCCATTGTCACCCATAGTGGCATCGACAACCCAGGATACTTAATAGACGGGTACTAACCAGTACTCTTGCCTGGAAAATCCCATGGAAGGAGGAGCCTGGTAGGCTGCAGTCCATGGGGTCGCTAAGAGTCGGACACGACTGAGCGACTTCCCTTTCACTTTTCACTTTCATGCATTGGAGAAGGAAATGGCAACCCGCTCCAGTGTTCTTGCCTGGAGAATCCCAGGGATGGTGGAGCCTGATGGGCTGCCATCTATGGGGTCGCACAGAGTTGGTCACGACTGAAGTGACTTAGCAGCAGCAGCAGCAGCAGCAAACAGTATTTGAACTCATTCAGTCTGACAAAAGGCCAGCTAGGATACCACCACGTTTATAGAGTTTGCTTCAAAGTTGCACCAAACCAGGGCTGGGGTTGCTCTTCTATTCAGCTTGGATCTGGCAGAGAGAGTGTCTGCTGCTTCCCAAGAGGCTGACTTGCCTCTCATGAAGAGGTTAGTGGTTTCTGCTACTAAACCAGGATAGTCCCGTCTAGTCTCCGTAGGACTACAGAGAGATGTACGGTGGGAGGGTGACATTTGAATTGAGGGCATGAGCTCAGAATCCCTCCTCTCAGATGCATGGGGAGATTTCTACCATTCCTAAACAAAGAAGAAGTACACCCCTTGTTAAGAACTTAATCTGGAGCCAACAGTGTCCAGATGGGGGCTGCAAATGGTACACTGGAAACAGAGTGACCTAGGATGTGTGTGGGTGTGGCAAAAGGAGTGGTGGAGTGTTGTGTGAGCTCTTGGTTCCAGGACCAAATGGTGTAGGCAAAGCATGTGTGGAGAAACCTCAGGACCTTTCACCCAGAAGTGGGGACAGGAAGGGATACTGACCTCTGTGAGGACTGAGGTTTCTGTGGAGGGGGGCATAGTCGGATGGGTCTGTTTTCTCTTACTCTCATTCTCATCGGTGGAAAAACACATAAGAACACATTGAAAATGCCCACAGGATTTCTGAGCATTGAACATACCAGGAAGCTATACATGGCTCTTTCCCTCTATCCCTTGTCTCTTCTCCCTCCCAAAATGCCCTGCCCAAGAACCATCTAGATGGCATTTGGTGGGGTGGAGGAAGGATTCAGTTCAGTCACTCAGTCATGTCCGACTCCTTGCAACCCCATGAGCCACAGCACGCCAGTCCTCCCTGTCCATTACCAACTCCCAGAGTTTACCCAAACTCATGTCCATCGAGTCAGTGATGCCATCCAGCCATCTCATCCTCTGTTGTCCCTTTCTCCTCCTGCCCCCAATCCCTCCCAGCATCACAGTCTTTTCCAATGAGTCAACTCTTCGCATGAGGTGGCCAAAGAACTGGAGTTTCAGCTTTAGCATCATTCCTTCCAAAGACATCCCAGGGCTGATCTCCTTCAGAATGGACTGGTTGGATCTCCTTGCAGTCCAAGGGACTCGCAAGAGTCTTCTCCAACATCACAGTTCAAAAGCATGAATTCTTTGGCGCTCAAGGATTACCTGCACATTAAATGAGAATATGCTAAAGTTCAAAATTAAAGAGAAATCTTTTCAGTGTCCAAGGAGCCTTGGAGAAGTTAAAACTGGAATAGGAGAGGAGGTTTCTCTCCTGTCTCTAAGGTGGTGGCTATGTGGGTGTGTGTCTTAAGCGTTAAGAACTAAGGTCCCACTCCGGTAAAAAGTGAAATCTGAGGAAATACACTGTTTTATATATTCTTTGGGGCTCTATGTGTCTGATAGGTTAATAGTAAGATAATTTAGATCTAGACTTTACTACTCCACTCTTTCCACAAGAAGCCAAAAATACTGGGGTTTCAGGAATATATGTGATTTTTTTCCTAGGCAGAGGACATAGAGATGAAAAACTGGATATAATTTAATAACTAGTACTGGAGTTCTTTTATTATTCCTTGCCAGCCTATAATAACTGGGGAGTTGGGAGGATGAAGGTGTGATGACCACCGTGGTAGGATGTGAACCTACTATGTGCCAGGTTCATGGACACATAATAGCTTACTTACCCTCGCAAAACTATAGGAGGTGGATATTACTATCTTCATTATCCAGATGAAGGACTTGCATTTCAACACAGTTAAATGGTTTTAACCATGATAAAAACTCATGTACAGATCCCTACTCATCCCTGTCCAGATTCTGTTCATTTTGTCACACTGTCTTCTAGAATGTGTATGAGTGTGTGCCTATAAAGAGTCCCTTTTTTCAGTAGAATGGTGCTGCTTCTATGGCTAAAGACTAGATGTCTTTTTCCCTTAGGTCTTCACCTTAGCAGCTTTAGGATAAGCAGTTATGACTGATCCTACCTCTGCCTTGAGGACCCAAATGAGACGTAAAGCTGGCCTTGTCTTGTTGAATTATGTTTTGACTACTTTTAGCAAGTGAGTCACTTTCAAAATGCATTATTCCTCTGAATGTATTCATAGGTGGAACACTGAGTGAATTCAGTGGGAGATTAAAAGGATTTGGGGGCCTTTACCAGAACTGTCAATTTAAATGCACTTGTTTTCCCAAGGGACATTTGTAAATTATCAATATAATATTTTATTCAATCCCTTTCTTCCTAGTCATGCAAAATATTCTGGAAACAACTTACCTCATTGCATCAAAGAGCAAAGAAAGAGCTCTGGAGGTGATGGTACCAGGTCTGTTTCAGTAAGGGTGGGGTTGGAGAGAATGAAGTAACCTTTAGTGAAATTGAAATCCAAATTACTACAGATGATGGAGTTGATATTGTGCCATTTAGCTTGTTTTGATGATTGCACTTTTCAACATCTCCCATAGTCAACAGTGGTAAACAAAACCTTTGAAAATGTTGCTTCACAGAGGTCTTACCGTGACAGGAAAACACCCTGAGTCTAGCCATTCTTGCCTTTGATAAGGAGAGCAGAGTTTCATTTGCTTATCCATTTTGTGCTGTACCTATAAACATATTTACCAAGTTGATTCTCAGTAATTTTTCTTCTTTCTTAATGTAAACACTGATGACTTATATAGGTGGAGATACTGACATTCCTCTGAATTTGGATGGGCCTCTGAATCTACTGTATCTTGCAAAGTTGTGCTTAGTTGTAACACTGTGTTGGAAATGCACAAGGAAGCTTTTCTCATTTAAGCTTAATATGCTTATTTAGTGGCAGAAAGCTAAGAATGCAGCAGATGGTATCTGAGAACCATGAAACCCATAAAATGTCTCTAAGAATTCTAAAACAAATTATTTTAATATATAATCGGTTGGAGGAGGAGTTTGTTGTTAGTTGCTCAGTTGCTCTTTGCAACCCTGTGGACTGTAGCCCATCAGGCTTCTCTGTCCATGGAATTCTCTCAGCAAGGATACTGGAGTCGGTTGCCATGCCTTCCTCCAGGAGATGATTAATGTTAATATCCAATGGGCTCTACAGCTCTCTAACAAGAAACTCTGAGAGCGAGAGTCAGTGACAAGAGAACTGGACTATAGTTACTTACATTTTTCTCTATGTAACCATTTCTGCCCATTTCCCAGCCCCCTGCCGACTCTAGTTTTGTGGATAAAATCTATAATCTCCTTAGAATCTAATGCATTTTTCAATCTTCAGTCTTGCAGCTGAGAATGGCAGCAGATACCATGCAGGACGCCCTTGTTAAGGCAGTTGAAACGGCCAGAAAGTTCCTGCTCGTAGAATGTTTCCTAAATGTTGCCAAGCTGCACAGTTCCTTAGTATATGGCTTTCTTCTCTGGGGTCTCCAGGCCTTTGGTTATACTTGAAGGCATTTTAACTTCCAGGATTTTGCCTCACTGCCCCACCGCTGTTGTAAAGTATTTTCCCTGAGTGGGGGTAATTACTTCAGTAAATATGAAACACTTCTGTGGCAGCCTCCTCATGTTCATTTGCCTGGAATGAATCCAGTTCTATTCAGAATATCTAGAACCTCAAAATGCAGGGTTTACATTCTCTCATGTCTGAGGTTTATAAGTGTTCATATATTAGAAAGGCTCTTCTTCCAGAAGATTTTAAATGATATTTGGATGTGCTAATGTTACATTTTTAAAAGCATAGGTTCTTGGCTTTTAGTTGCTTATAATAAATGCTGAGAAGTGTTCCAAGTTGAAGATGTCTGTTAATTCTCATACAATGCTCATTTTTCTTCTTTTAGATATTAGTTTTTTCCCCTCACAATTCCAAGAAAGCAACATAGGTGTGATTTCCCCCCCCCCCCAACTGTCTCTACTATATCTCTAGAGTGCACTAAAAAAGAGTTTAGCCCTCTGCCCATCTCCATCCACATTTTTTTTGGTTACAGCATTCTGCCTTTAAAAAGAAAGAAATATCATCATTTGCAACAATATAGATGGACTGAGAAGACATTTTATGTATATACCACATAGTCTTTATCAGTTTATCTATCAATGAACATTTGATTTGTTTCTATATCTCATTGTTGTTCAGTCACTCAGTCATGTCCAACTCTGCGACCCCATGGACTGCAGCACACCAGGCTTCCCTGTCCTTCACCATCTCCTGGAGCTTGCTCAAACTCATGTCCATTGAGTCAGTGATGCCATTCAACCATCTCATCCTCTGTCATCCCCTTCTCTTCCTGCCCTCAATCTTTCCCAGAATCAGGGAAAGTTTTTTTTTTTTTAGGGTTTTTTCTAATGAGTCAGCTCTTTGCATCAGGTGGCCAAAGTATTGGAGCTTCAGCATCAGCATCAGTCCTTCCAATGAATATTCAGGGCTGATTTCCTTTATAATTGACTGACTTGATCTCCTTGCTGTCCAAGGGACTCTCAAGAGTCTTCTCTAACGCCACAGTTTGAAAGCATTGATTCTTCTCATGTTCAATCCTTGGGTCAGAAAGATCCCCTGGAGAAGGGAAAGGCATCTGCTCTAGTATTCTTGCCTGGAGAATCCCATGGACAGAGGAGCCTGGTGGGTTACAGTCCATGGGATTGCAAAGAGTTGGACATGACTGAGTGACTAACACACATGTGCTATTCTAAGTAGACTGGAAAAGAGAATCTTGCCTTTCCAGCTATACCCTAGTTGAAACCAAAGGAGGCAGCATAGTTCTTTAAGGACTCCTCAAGCAGCTAGAGTGGACAGGATGGCCTTTTCTATCTGAAGCCCTCCAGAGAGCTCCATGCCATTGGTGTTAGTCAGGAGAAGGTAGGTAACACTGCAGTAACTAATAACCCTCAGTCACAATGCCACATACATTCATTTATTGCTCATGTCACATGAGGAAGGTAGGTCAGTGAAAGGCTTTACAGCACACCATAGAAAGGGGACTCAGACTAAGAGAGGTCCCACTATTCCGGGAGCTGTCCTATGGAAATACATGACCTTCTCAGTCTCTGCAACAGGAGAAGAGAGTACTAGAGTGACTTTCACTTGGCAATTAAATGCTTTGACCCAGAAGTAACTTGCCACTTCCATTCATAGCCCATGGCCTGAACTAATTACATAACCCTGCCTAACTGCAACCCTGTGTACCTGGAGGAAACATGAGCAGGACTTGAATAAGCACTCAGGATCTTTATGACCAATGGCAAGGGAAGCAACATGGATCAACGAATGCATGATAAAGGCATTGGCCTGGGTGGCCAAATGGACACACCACACATGCCCTCACCTGGTGCCATTTCCCCCATGCAACACTTTCATAATGCCGAAAAGGGAGACCCACAAGAGTCTCATATCCATATAAGGGAGCAGAGCCAGTAGTAGTGACTGGAAGCCATTTGAGAGATCTGGCTCCTTTGGTAGACGCCTGAGGATAAATGATGATTAGAAAAAAAACATGGCTTACATAAACAGTGGAAGCCAGCTAAGGACACAGTGCCCCATTTTCACTCATACAGTGGCCTACATAAGCCACCTCACCATTCACACACATAGAATTTAGGTGCTATTTTAGGCAGAAAGGGAGAGATCCTGAATTTATTTGAGAATATCCTAGAAGTGACTAGCCCTGCATTATTCAGGATTAAGTTTTGGCTATAAGTGGAATAAGAGTTCAAGATCAATGTTATATTATTTTGAGTAAAATCATACCTTCAACCATGGTGTGTAAGTATGACTGGTACATGATGATGAGTTACTAAGATAACTGAGTGACAGAAAGACATACCTTTCAGGAGGGGAACAGGATGGGAAAAGTGAAAAAAAAAAAAAAAAATGGGAGAGACGCCAGTGCCCAACCCTGACACACAGGCAGAAAACAGGTGTTCCTAGGAGTAGGCAAGAAGGATTTGACTAAGTGGGAATTATATTTAGCATCCTCCAATTTTATATTGCTTTGCCTCAGTGCTTTCTTAGGATAAGAACTGGAGCCCTGATGGAAGGAATAAGTTATCTCTGTTTGCAGATGACATGATCATATACAGAGAGAATCCTAAAGACTCCAACAAAAAACTACTAGGCCTAATAAACAAATTCAGTAAAGTTGCAGGCTCCAGAATCAACGTACAAAAATCAGTTTTGTTTCTATACACTAATAACAAATTATCTGAGAGATAAACTAAGAAAGCTGTATTTAAAACAGTATTGAAAAGAATAAAGTACTTAGAAATTTAACCACATAATGAAAGATCTGTGCACCAAAAACTGTGAAACATTAATAAAAGAAATTGAAGACACAACTATGGAAAGATATCCTGTGTTCATGGATTGGAAAAAGTATTATTAAAATGTCCACTACCCAAAGTGACCTACAGATTCAATGCAATCCTTATCAAAATTCCAAAGGCATTTCTCATGGAAATAGAACCAAAACCCTAAAATTCACATGGAACCACAAAAGACCAAATAGCTCAAGCAATCTTGAAAAAGAACAAACCTAGAGGTATCACAGTTCCTGATTTCAAATCACATTGCAAAGCTATCAAAACAGTATCATACAAGTATAAAAACAGGCACTTAGATCAGTGTAACAGAGTAGAAAGCCATGCATATAAGGTCAACTAATCTTTGACAGACTAACAAGAATACATAATGGGGAAAGGATAGTCTCTTCAATAAACTGGATGACCACACTCAAGAGAATAAAATTGGACCCATATCCAAGCATGCCTTGGATCCAGCAGAAGATTCTAAGCCATGGTTGTGAATTTGGGTTTGATTGGAGAAGGCAATGGCACCACACTCCAGTACTCTTGCCTGGCAAATCCCATGGACAGAGGAGCCTGGTAGGCTTCAGTCCATGGGGTTGCGAAGAGTCGGACATGACTGAGTGACTTCCCTTTCACTTTTCACTTTCATGCATTGGAGAAGGAAATGGCAACCTACTCCGGTGTTCTTGCCTGGAGAATCCCAGGGACAGGGGAGCCCGGTGGGCTGCCATCTATGGGGTCGCACAGACTCGGACACAACTGAAGTGACTTAGCAGCAGCAGCATACGGCCACAAGATTAAAATGTTTTCAGCAGGGGGAACATGACTTGATTGATATTATCAAATACCCTAGCTTCTGTGAGGAGACGGTGCTAAGAAAAAGACTGAAGAACGGATAGCAGGTAGGTGGCCCGAAGGAGAGATGCTGTAGGCCCACCCCACATGGTGCCCATGAAGACAGGCCAGGTGGGAACTTCTCCAACTGGTCACTAGCCCTCAGAACCATCCTGCCAGGAAAGTGCTGGCATCCCTCAGCTGGGTGGCTTCTGTTAATGCATCAGAATACCACAGCTGTCTGACTCCCAAGCCCAGCCTTGTCTGCTGTGCTGCCAGCCTCCTACTGCCTTTGAAGACTCCCTGTCCCACATCCATTTCCCTGCTCCTGATGAGAGCCTGAGATACCACTGTTACTGCCAGTAGAAAGAAATTCTTTCTCTTTTTTTTTCCTTTCTTAGAACATAGGTTCTCATCCTAGGCTACCTGTGCCCATTCAGCTAGCCAATAACAGTCAGGGGAATGTCCCCTAGATCTTCACCAGGCTTAGCTGTGACACCTATTTCCTCTGCCGCCTTCCTTCAGTCACCCAAAAAGGGTTAACAGAAATCTGGTGGTCTGTCTCAGGGTTTACTCACCCCTGTCTAAGTCTAATAATGACGACTGAGGTCCATGGATGACAAGCACACAGCCAGTGCATTGAGCCTTAAATAGTCCCAGAAGGGACTTCCCTGGTGGTCCAGTGGTTAAGAATTTGCCTGCCAATGTAGGGGACAGAGTTTTGATCCCTGGTCCGGAAAGATCCCACATGCCGCGGAGCAACTAACCCTATGTGCCTCAACTACTGAGCCTGCAGTCTAGAGCCAGCGAACCACAACTACTGAGCCCAAGCGCCCTAGAACCCGTGTTCTGCAACAAGAGAAGCCACCTCAACGAGAAGCCGGAGCACTGCAGCTAGAGAGTAGCCCCTGCTCACTGCAACTAGAGAAAGCCTGCAGGCAGTAATGAAGACCGAGAGAAGCCAATAACAAAATAAATTTTTTAAAAGTGCTGCATTATGACTGAATCACTTTGCTGAACACTTGAAACCAACACAAAATTGTTAA
This sequence comes from Bos indicus x Bos taurus, assembly GCF_003369695.1. Taxonomy (NCBI): domain Eukaryota; kingdom Metazoa; phylum Chordata; class Mammalia; order Artiodactyla; family Bovidae; genus Bos; species Bos indicus x Bos taurus. The sequence goes on from NC_040076.1 coordinate 111,641,003, forward strand.
TTGACTATGCTCCAGTATAAAATGTAGGAAAATTTCAGAAGTCCCAGAAGATTCTTTTTTCCAAACACCAGCTGACAAAACCAAAGGTGTCATGCTCAATCACCTCTAAAACCTCTCATTGGGAATAAAAATTATCCCCATAACAGGCTTACTTTTTGATTGTGAGAAATGCACTAACACATGGTCTCTTAAAAGTCCATGTCCCTTTCATTATGCTTTTAAGAGAGTCAGAAATACTGGTCCAAGAAGGCATTCCTCCTAAAGAATTCTTTGGGTTTAAGGCCAGGTCTGCTCCATCTGCTATAATAAAAACTATAGACCAAGTGGCTTAAACAACAGACATTTATTTCCCACAGTTCTGGAGGCTGGAAAGTTCAAGATCCAGGTACCAGCTGACTCTATTCCTGGTGAAAGCCCTCTTCCTGGCTTTCAGATAGTCACTGTCTTGTGTCTCATTCTTATAAAGCCACTAATCCCATTGTGAGGACTCCACTCTCATGACCCCATCAACCCTAATTACCTCCCAAATGTTCCTTGTCCAAATACCACCATATTGAACTTCATGGTATGAATTTTTCAGGGGGACACAATTCAGTCCATAACACCATGTGATATTACGGTTTTGAAGCTGCTGTGCTATGCTCAGTCCTGCTCGACTCTTTGTAATCCCTTGGACTGTAGCTCATGGAATTCTCCAGGCAAGAATACTGGAACAGGTGCCATTTCCTTCTCCAGGGGATCTTCCCAACCCAGGGAGTGAACCCACATCTACTATACTGGCAGGCAGATTCTTTACCACTGCACCTCCTGGGAAGCCCACAGACTTGGAGAGCTTTCTCAATTTATATTATTTCTTGATTCTTATTTGTTTCCCCATTCCCAATACCCAGGGTGACTAATAGTGTCAGTGAGGCTATGCTGGGTTCATTTAGTTGGGCTTCAATAAGACACAGGATTTCAAAGCTTCTCAATTCAAGTACCACAATCAATTCATAGACCAGGGGAAACATCAGAGGCCCACAGTAGGTTAATTTACCCATTGCATATTCCATGTGGCTGAAATTCCATAAGTTCTCTGCTGAGAGGTATGAGGAATCTTAGAGAAATTTAGGTTTCTTGTGTGTTGCTTCACACTTCTCAAATAATGAAATGGATGTAAGAATTCAGTCTTCAGATCTCATTATCAAAACTGGTGGTGAGTCGGGTGAAGCGGATTGGACTTCCTGCCTGTCTACAAAGGCATGCAGGGGGCAATGCCTGAGTTCCAGCCCTGCTTCTGCAACAAATTGGCTGTGGACCTTGACAAGTCACTTCACTCTCCCGAGGCTGCTTCTCGATTTGCAAACAGGGGTGATAAGACATCCTCTGAGCACCTGACCAGAATGCTTAGAAGGGCCAATACCAAGGCAGCAGTTTAAGACTGTGATGCTGTTATGGTCACATCTAATACTCACCCTCTAGAAATTGTTTAAGGTCTTGGTTTCCCAGAATTACTATACAATCAGCATTCCAGAGCTGGTGAGTAGAAGTAATCAAACTTTTCTGCTGGTTTTGTGCATGTGGTTGTCCCCAACATTTGTTTAAGATCCTTAACATGATGACCAGGAATAAGATATGTCCCTAAAACCTGAGCTCTCCTCCAAGCACAGGCACTTGTCTCAAATGTCACTTAGGAGACTGTTATCAAGGAACTCTATTTTGCCTTTTTCTCTTCACAGCAAAAGGCTCTTAAAGGATTGACTCTTTAATGGTAACAAAACAAGCCACTGTTTAGCTCCTTATAAAAGGTTAGGGTACTTGGCAGGCACGAAGAGAAGGAAAGTTATTAATTTACACTTTTCCCTTTCCTCTGACTCTAGCTGTCTTGTCTCTCAACCAAATACATCAAAGTAATCTGTGCACCAAAATTGAGGTGATCAGTTCTAGAAAGGGGAACTTTAACAGGTAGGCAGATAAACCAATTTAGAAAATCTAGCTGGAATGGAAGGCAAACCGTGTGTGTACAAACAGAAGAGTAAAGCTTTGAAATGAAACCCGAGATGTTAGCCAAACCTGTAGACAGCTTGCCTGGCTCGGTGGATGTGGTGCGGTGTGGGAGACTGTGTTGGAAGGAAGGGAAAGGGTGACCAAGGTCCTTCCCTGGGTGGCCAGAGCATCTAGTTCAAAAGCAAAAAAATACAAATCTTAAGAAAAGGACTAAGACAGTCATCAAGCTGTTTAAAGTTTCAGGAAATTCCACTAACAGCTGAGTCATCCCAGGAGTCCAGACTCAGTTTCCAGCCTAGCTCAGGGCCTTCCTGAATACTGGACAGTCATTATGGACTGGGTTCTCCCTAAAATTAACACACTGAAGACCTAATCCCCAGTACCTTAGAATGTGGCCACATTTGGAGATAAGTCTTTTAAAGAGTTAATTTAATTATGGCTAAATGAAGTCACAAGGATGAGGTTCTAATCCAATAGGACTGGTGTCCTTATAATAAGAGGAGAAGATGCCAGGGATGCACACACAGGGAAGGTCCACTCAAGGACAGAACGAGGAGGCACTATCTATAAGCCAAGGAGAGAAGCCTCAGGAGAACCCTCCAGAACTGTGAGAAATAAATTTTGTTATTTAAACCACCCAGTCTATGCTATTTTGTTATGGCAAGTCTAGCAGACTAATGCATATATGTGTGGGCTTCCCTGGTGGCCTAGACGATAAAGAATCTGCCTGCAATGAAGGAAATCCAGGTTCAATCCCTTGGTTGGGAAGATCCCTTGGAGAAGAGAATGGGTAGCCACTCCAGGTTTCTTGCCTGGAAAATTCCATGGACAGAAAAGCCTAACGGGCCATAGTTGTACATACAGATGCTACATATTACATATGTATATGTAGTGAGGACTAATTACAATCCATATACTACATACTGGGCTTCCCAAGTGGTGCCAGTGGTAAAGAATCCACCTGCCAATGCAGGAGATGCAGGTTCAATCTATGGATTGGGAAGATCACCTAGAGAAGAAAATGACAACCTGCTCCAGTACTCTTGCCTGGAGAACTCCATGGACAGAGGAGCTTGGCGAGTTATAGTCCATGGGGTCACAAAGAGTCAGACACAACTGAGCTCCGAGTGCACATGCTACATACATATATATAGTGGGGACTAATTACAATCCAGAAAACCATTACTACTTTATTTTTTAGCGTTCAATTTACAAGTAATTTCAGAGTCTGAACCCCCATATTTTCTTTACCCCAGAGAGGGAACAATTGAAGCATAGTCAAGGCATGGAGAAAGGGAAACAAGGACTATATCTGGTCCTTAGGTCTTATGACATCCTTTGTTCACATTGGTCCTTCAGGTGGGGATCTCTGTAAGACTCCAATGGTCCTATTGGCCTAGGTACACTGTTACATATTTTTTCTTTTCTGGAGTCACACCATCTCCCCTCAACACTGACAGAAAGCAAGATCTGGGACCCTTATGCAGGGTACAGGGGACACTCTCTCTAGTTTAACCAGATGTTCACCTTCACTACCAACTTTTTTTGTCTGAGTACAATTTCACTGACTGGGGTAGAATCAGAAGATGGGCCTGATACGCTGAGAAATGGGCTACCATCCTTCCATACTCTACTTATAGCTACAGGCTAGAGTGGTCTAGCTTGTTATCAACAACAAGCCAGGAGCACTGGCAACAAGCCTGGGAGCCTGTTAGAACTGCAATCTCAGGTCTCAACCTAGAATCAGAAGCCACATCTTAACCATACGCCCAGGAGAGTTTTAAATCCATATTAAAATTAGAGAAGCAGCAGTGTTGCCCAATGACTCTCAAAGTTTAGAGGCACAGAGTCACCTGGAGCCACATGGTGAAGGCCATGTACCTTGGCTGCACCCCAGACTCTGACTGTATGTCTGGGTGGCCTGAGGATTTGTGTTTGTAGCAATCTTCCAGGTAATGGTGATGCTGCCAGTTTGTGGATCATAATTTGAGTAGAATTAATATAGACCTGCAGCAGTCCCCAACCTTTTTGGCACCAGGGACTGGTTTCATGGAAAACAATTTTTCCACAGATAATGGGGGGACAGTAGTTTGGGGATAATTCAAGAGCATTACATTTATTACGCACTTTATTTCTATCATTATTATTACATCAGCTCTTCAGATCATCAGGCATTGATCCCAGAGGTTGGGGACCCCTGGGTACAGAGTATATAAAGATACATTAGTAATATTTAAGTTAAGAGATCTCAAGTCACTTTTTCTAACTATTTCTTTATTAGTTGAGGCAGGCCTGTCATAACATTTGTAGAGTTTGGGGCACAAATACAAAAGGACACCCATATACCATTTGTATGAGTATTTAACAGTTATAAATCAGGCTGAAAGAAAATGGATTTAAAAATATTCTGTCCTCTATCTTGACAAATACATTTGCATGATGATGCGGAAGATCAGATTCAAAGGTAGAATTATCAGAAGTTCTTAGGATCCTCAGAATTCCATGCCTATTTTTGCCTCAGCCTGCCCCTTTCTTTTCCCAGTCTCACCTCCTTCCTCAACCTGGGAAAAGACTCAAGAAGTGGGTTCAGGGCCTTTTGGACAAGGAATCATAGCATCTCAGGAATTCAAAGGAATGGTTTTAGAAGGGTGACATAGGCTCCAGGTGGCATATCACGTACCTCATGGACTCTGTGCCATGGGGAGGAGTGAGGCCAGAGAAGGACCAATATGCACACAACAGAAACACAGAACAGGACTCAACATGGTCAAATCTAAGTGTAATACAGACTGGAGTGCTTGAGGCAGCCTATGGTTTTCTGATAATATTCTCCAGTTCAGTCGCTCAGTTGTGTCCGACTCTTTGCGACCCCATGGACTGCAGCACACCAGGCTTCCCTGTCCATCACCAACTCTCAGAGCTTGCCCAAACTCATGTCCATCGAGTCAGTGGTACTATCCAACCATCTGATCCTCTGCCGTCCCCTTCTCCTCCTGCCTTCAATCTTTCCCAGCATCAGGGTCTTTGCTAATGAGTCGCCTCTTCACATCAGGTAACCAAATTATTGGAACTTCAGCTTCAGCAGCAGTCCTTCCAATGAATAGTCAGGACTGATCTCCTTTAGGGTTGACTGTTTTGATCTCCTTGCAGTCCAAGGGACTCTCGAGAGTCTTCTCCAACACCACAGTTCAAAAGCATCAATTCTTTGGCTCTCAGCTTTCTTTATAGTTCAGCTCTCATATCCATACATGACTACTGGAAAAACCATAGCTTTGACTAGATAATATTAGAGTTATAAAATTATTTAGCACCACCCAGGAAGTCTGCCTGCTACGTGGGAGACCTGGGTTCAAACCCTGGGTTAACAAGATCCCCTGGCGAAGGGCATGGTAACCCACTCCATTATTCTTGCCTGAAGAATCCCAAGGACACAGGAGCCTGGGAGGCTACAGTCTATGGGGTCACAAATAGTTGAACATGACTGAGTGACTAACACATTCACTTTCACTTCCAGGAAATCTGCAGGGTTTCCCAGGTGGCACAGTGGTTAAGAATCTGCCTGTCAAAACAGGAGACGTTGGAGATAACCTAAATTTAATCCCTGGGTCAGGAAGATCCCCTGGAGAAGAAAATGGCAGCTCATTCCAGTATTCTTGTCTGGGAAATTTCATGGACAGAGGAGTCTGGTGGGCTACAGTCCATGGGGTTGCAAAGAGTCAGACATGACTGAGCGAGTGATCATGTGTGCGAGTGCACATATACACACACAGAAGTCTGCAAGATAAAAATGTAAGAGTTGACCTACTAATTTCTGTGACCTTCAGTTTGGTGCCCAGAGCAGCAGCATTGTTATAGACTGAATGCATGGATCCCTCCAAAATTCGTATGTTGAGTTGCTGTGAACAGAATGTTGGTAGAGTGGACAGTAAAGTCCATGCTGGTGGTAGACAGAAATGAGGAAAGGATTATTAGGAAAGGGACAAAAGGTGATCCTTGTTACAAAGTGGCAAAGAATTAGGCTCAACTGTGTTCTAGTGTTTTGTGGAAGACAGAATTTGTGAATGATAAAATTGAATACTTAGCTGAGGAGATTTCTAAGCAGAGTGTTAAAGGAGGGACTTGGTTCCTCCTGACCACTTTTAGTAAAATGTGAAGGCAGAGAAGAATCGAGGAAGGAATTGTTAAGCAAAAAGGAACCAGAACTTGGAGATTTTAAGAATCTAACCACATTGTGAAAATGAGATGCTTGTTCTGAAAAGAACACTGAACAATCATTTAATAAAGAGATTATGTTGCAACTCAGGGACTCATCAGTCATCTCTGAAGAAGTTAGGCATAGAGATAGGATTATACCAGCAGAAACAGTGCCAGCTGGAACTAAAGGGAGAAGGGAAAAAGTGGATGAAAGAAGATGGTCAGACTTCTGGAATTCTACAGGACTGGACAACAGGAACAGAGCTGTCCAGCTGCAAACGTGTTTTAATCTTCAAGAAAAAGAAAGAATGACCCTGAAGGTAACTGAAGTTCATGAGGCTATTATCCTCACCATAGGCCCAAGGCCAAGGCTGCATCTTCCTTGGCTTCAAAGGGTAGGGCACTTTCAGAAAGCTGTGGGTCTGACGCCCTGTGAAGTCATAGGGGTGACTGTCCCACTGAGTCATGCTGGTAAACCTGCTACCCCAGTCAACCTAGAAGGCAGAGCATCAAACCAAAGAGGATATTCTTGGGACTTGTAAGCTTGTGGATTTGTCTTGCTAAGTTTTCAATTTGCTTGGGGTCCACTGTATTTTTATTTTCAATTTCTCCCTTTTGGAATGGAAATGTCTATCCCATGCCTATTCCACTATTGCATTTTGGAAACACATAGTTTGTCTGGTTTCACAGATTCACTGTTGTGGAGGAGTTTTGCCTCAGGCTGAATCATATCTCAAGTTCAGTTCAGTTCAGTTCAGTTCAGTCGCTCAGTCATGTCCGACTCTTTGCGACCCCATGAATCGCAGCCACGCCAGGCCTCCCTGTCCATCACCAGCTCCCGGAGTTCACTCAAACTCACGTCCTTTGAGTCAGGGATGCCATCCAGCCATCTCATCCTCTGTCGTCCCCTTCTCCTCCTGCCCCCAATCCCTCCCAGCATCACAGTCTTTTCCAATGAGTCAACTCTTCTCATGAGGTGGCCAAAGGACTGGCGTTTCAGCTTTAGCCATCAGTCCTTCCAAAGAAATCCCAGGGCTGATCTCCTTCAGAATGGACTGGTTAGATCTCAGTGATACTTAAACAAGACTTTGAACTTTAGACTTTTGAGCTGATGCTGGAATGAGTTAAGATGTTTGGGGACAATTGAGATGTTATTTCCCTAAGTTGAAGATGCTATTAAAATTAATTCCTTCATAGAAAGACAAGGACACACCTTCCAGATCCCCTTTTGGGAAAGAGAGGAAACTCAAGAAATTGGTTCTTCAAGGTTCTACACAAGTGGGACCCTGACAGTGGTTTTCATCATCTTCCTTGCTTCCAACCTACACAGGGAAAGGGGTGGGGCTGATGAAGGTCACAGGTGATCTTCATGAGCCACTGTGATGATCAAACAGAGGTTAAACCTCTCTGGAGGAAAAACAAGCTGTATACATATGTGATAGTTTCCAAGCACCATCAAGGGAGAAGGCAATGGCACCCCACTCCAGTACTCTTGCCTAGAAAATCCCATGGAAGGAGGAGCCTGGTAGTCTGCAGTCCATGGGGTCGCTAGAGTCGGACACGACTGAGCGACTTCACTTTGACTTTTCACTTTCATGCATTGGAGAAGGAAATGTCAACCCACTCCAGTGTTCTTGCCTGGAGAATCTCAGGGATGGGGAAGCCTGGTGGGCTTCCGTCTATGGGGTCACACAGAGTTGGACACAACTGAATCGACTTAGCAGCAGCAGCAGCAGCAGCAGCAGCAGCAGCAGCAGCAAGCACTATCGAACAGCTAAGAATCCCCCTGAATCCAGTATTCCACTCAGAGTTCTTACTTCTTGGAAGAGCTAATTTGGTCTCCTAGAAAAGACAGATGACCAATGGCCTCCAAGAAACCTGCTAGTTTAAGAAGGGGATGGGTATTATCAAATTTCTCTCTTTCCCTTCAGAAGTGGCACTCCACTAGATTCAGGGCATTCCACCTTCTTGAGAATCTGCCTAAGGAAGTCCTAACACAGGAAGTTTTAACCTTTTTGTCTAAAACCACAGAGTTTGTCTGGCCAGTCAATTGAAGGAAGTCTAGTTGACCACTGGCTAAAAGAGGGGCCAGAGAGCTCTGTGGCAGGACTTCAGGAAAGAGAAATCTTACTTATTTTTCCCTGAATTGGAAGGGCAATGCCTGGCCATTAGGAAAACAAGCACATCCCTGGTGCTGGAATTGTAGCCGTTGCCATGGCACCCAGCCAGCCAAAGCTTCAGATGCTGTGGAGGCTCCACAGAGACCAGGTCCTCAGAGCTGACAGCAACAGTAAGATGCAGCTGCTAATTATGTATTAAAGCAACAAGAAAACCCCCTCTGACATGCTGCAGATGGTGTCATGTCCTGAGGTAAGCTTTTGGCAAGAACAGAGCCACCATTGATAAATTCCCCTTGTTTGCCCTTTAAAAATGTACAGGGCCAGGTCATGTCTAGGAAGCCAAACCCAGTCTGTGGAACATTGAAAAGATATACCTCCTCTGCTGGTCCCTGCAGTTTATGCTGTAATTCTGCCCTTAATTACGTCTGGCGCATTAGGGCATCTTTTCTTTTCATCGTGTGATTTTGGCATCCATTTATCCAATTCCTTCATTTAACAGATGAGGAAATGCATGTTCAAAGATGTATATTCCCTTGTCCAAACTGTATAACTAATAAACAGTGGAGCCAGGATCAGAACCCAGGTATGTCTGATTCCAAATGAAACCCATGCATTTCCTCAATCTTCATTGTTTTTCTGGACTGGTGGAAACTTTATTTTGTCCTATATCAATTAGGAATGATTCTTAAGTATATTTAATTATTCATTAATTTATTTAGCTGACCAGATCTTCGTTGCAGCACGTGGGATCTTTAGCTGTGACATGGGAACTCTTAATTTTGGTGTGTGGGATCTAGTTCCCTGACTGGGGATTGGACCTGGGAATGTGGAGTCTAAGCTACTAGACCACCAGGGAAGTCTCCCAATTAGGAATGACTTTGAAACCGCAACCAAAAAAAGAAACCACAAGAAAGAAACCAAAAAACCACAACCAAAAAAACACAAAACAAATTAAGAATATCTTAAACCACACAGAAATGAAATCTGAACACAGGTAGTTCACAGCTGCTTCACAAGCAACACAGAATCAAGACCCCAAGTCAGCGTCTCTGCAATTCTCATGCCTTCATCACATAACCACAAGAGGGTCATTGCAGACGCTGGAATCAGGGCCACATGAGTGTGTCCAAGCCCGATCAGTGGACAGCTTTGTAATAAGAGGAAAATGGGCACTATTGCAATGGTCTCTTCTTTCCTCAGGGAGTAAAATCCATCTCAGTATCCCCTCAGTAGATGTTTACATTTCCCTGGATGAAACCAGACTATATGGACAGCTATAGATGCAAGGGAGGCTGGGATAGGGAGGATTTGGTTTTGCGCAACTGCTCTAGTGGGAAGTAGTTAACAGAAGTACACTGAAGCAGCAGTTAAGTAGCCAAACACAGATGTCTGCCAAAGGTCCCCTCAGGCTTCAGGGAAGCTGGCTCAGTGGCAGTTCCCTTGCTCAGTGCTCTTGATCTTTTTCTAGCACGTCTCTCTAAGAGCCTCCTAACTGATGTTCCCTGTCCAGGATTCATCCATTTAGTGGAAGGATTTGGCTGAGTTCCAAATTGTCTTACTCATACCCTCAAGCCTTTTCTGTCACAGGATCTAACTAACCATCTATACATTAAAAACACCAGCATTTAGAGAACTGTTGTTTAGATTTTCTGTTCTGTGCTAAGTGGAAAATATTTTCAGCAAAAATACATCAGAAAAACCTACTGTCTTTCTCTTCCCCACACCACCGTTCTCACCATTCTTAGCCCCAGAGGCACTTCAGACAGATTCTCCAAACGATCTCAGTCCCAGATGAGCTCGAAATGTACCTTGTCTGAAGGAAGGAATACACACACACACACATGCACACACACACACACACGCACACACACACCCTAAAATCAAGAGTGAGACAAAATCCTTACAGACTTACAAATTGCCTATGTGGAAAACTTAGAGGTTTTCTTTTTTGTTTCTTTTTAATATAATCACTTCAGTCTGGTTGCTGGTTTTCAAATTTACTGATTTAAAATTAAGTCTTGCCTATGGGACAGTTTATGCTTGTCACTTGAGAAAGTCCATGCCTGTCTGAAACCTGGGTTCGATCCCTAGGTTGGGGAGATCCCCTGAAGGAGGGCACGGCAACCTACTCCAGTATTCTTGCCTGGAGAATCCCCATGGACAGAAGTGTCTGGTGGGCTACAGTCCATTGGGTCACAAAGAATTGGACACAACTGAGCAACTAAGCACAGAGCATCTGATTCAAAGCTGTAGACTCATAACTTCATCTTCAAAGGCACAGAATAATATTTGCATTTACTTTTTATCCATAAACTAAGGGCAGGAATGAAGTATTCATAAGAATACACAGCAACAACCCCATCCCCTCACAAGCATTATAAACTCCAGGAGACACTCCACATATTATATGTAAATGCAGCAGCCCCTTTCCCCCAGAGCTTTGCAGGTGGAGTCCTAACAGTAGCTGCTCCTTGAAACGGCAAACAGTACACCAATTAGCCTGAGAGCAAATCTCCCCAAGGTCTGTGCTCACAGTGATGAGCCAGTCCTTTTGGCTCTTAGCAGAGGATGTGTGAGATAGTTACACATAGAAATTATTATCCTGTTCAGAGTCCAGGCTGATTGCACCTCAAGAGGTGCAGCTGCTCCTTTGGTCTTTGTATATGATGAAGAGCTCTTGTTTTTATTTTATTTTATTTTATTTTAATTTTCTTTATTTTTTTTATTTTTTTTTTAAATTTCAGGTATACACATGCTCCCCATCCTGAACCTTGTTTTTAAATGACAAAAAGAAACAGCCCCCTGGTGATCCAAACCGCCCCCCTCCCCCCGCCCCTGCCCCGTCTCCTCAGACAGAATAAAGACAAAGGACAGAATAAGGGAATGAAGATTAGGCGAGGGACAGAGGCCAGTGCCAGGAAGAGACTGAGCAGAACTGGGAGCGCGCGAGCAATTAATTCTCCGAGAGGAAGAATGCAGGTGATTTTTCAATCAGAGAGCATGCCAATTTGGGGGAAGCCTGCATAGAGTGTGTTGGAACAAAGAAGAGAAATTCCAGCAGTTCAATTAGTCCATAGGGAATCAGATTTAGCAGAAAAGAGCAGTCATGAAAGTTTTATTGTGCTTTTCATTCATTCAACAAAAATGTACTGTCAAGTAGAGTTTTTTGCCAGACACTGAGACGGGGATTCAGCAGCGGAGGCGCCCAGGGTCCTTGTCACCAGGAAACTGACAGTCCAGTGGGTAAGGAAAACATTTAACAAATAATTATACAAATATGTGTACGATTTGAATTGTGACAAGTGGCAAAATTCAAGATACACTACCCAAAATATGGCACTTTGGCAAATTAAATATCTCAAGCTGAAGGAATTTGAGAAATGGTGTATGTAAGAAGGGCTTTCTGACTTCCCCCTGAGGTAGATCATTAAACCCTACTGTGAGAGGTGCCCTCCCTATACCCAGACTTGAAAGGAACATCCTTATCTATCTCTGAAGATGGAGAGACACAGCGAAATCTGAACTAACAAGCCTTGCTGGGCTTCCTACAATTTACTACACTTAGCTCACCTTTGTCCTGTTATATCTTTCTACGACTTTCCACTCTCCATCAAACCTAGCATAAAACACTCAGGTCTAGATGTTTCTGTGGGTCTTCCCTTTCTTATGAAGGCTCCTGTGTCACATAAAACTTAAATAAATCTATATGCTTTTCTTCTCTTACTGTTTGCCAGTTTAATTTTCAGACACAGCCAGAGACCCTAAGGGGATGGTCAAGGGAAATTTTTTCCTCTCCTACATGAGCGTTTCAAAGGAAAAATTCAGGGTACCAGAAGAGTGAAGAAGAAAGGAACATATTCAGACTGGGCAGAGTACACCCAGTAAGTCGATGTTTAAGCCCATGAAGGCTAAGCAGGGTTTGGCCAGTGAAGAAAACAAGTGTTGGAGGCAGAAGGAACAGAGTGTGGGAGAGTGTGGAAGAAGCTGGCACATTTGAGGAGAGGAAAGAGGCCAGTGCGAGCCAGGAGCACAGCACTGAGCTGAGAGCTCAGATCGGCTATAATGCAACAGGGACTTTTAGAGATCACCCTCTTCCAGAATCCTCTCTTCAGCTGTGATCATATCAAGTCCACTACAAAGGTATACCCTCTGGTCATCTCATCAAATACCAGGCAGGAACCCAAATCTTGCTTTGAGAACACCGTCCCCTGCTCTGAATCGTCAACAGAGTATAAATGCATGCCCTAAAATACTTTAGCGCTATTATCAGGGTAAGGGGCAGATAAGGGCAGGCCAATACCTATTCAATCTCTGATGTTTGGGGCACTGCATTGGGTTCCTAGGGCCTCCCTTGTGTCACATATGGCAACTGCCAATGACATCAGGTGGGCTTCTCAGGTGGCACTAGTGGTAAAGAACCCACCTGCCAATACAAGAGACATGGGTTTGACCCCTGGGTCAGGAAGATCCCTTGGAGGAGGAAATGGCAACCCACTCCAGTATTTTTGCCTGGAGAATCCCATGGACAGAGGAACTTGGTGGGCTACAGTCTGTGGGGTAGCAAAGAGTCGGACACGACTAAGCGACTGACTTATCAGGTGGGGGAACTGGCCTCAGACCAAAGCAGTAGATCCTCTGCAAAGAGCTCCCTCTCCTTCCTGCCTCCTCCCACTGCAGACTAGCAACAGCCCAAGGCAGCCTAGTTCCTGGCTGCCTTCATTTCCCAGTATTTGAAAAAGGAAGTCATTTCCATAACCTGAGATTTTAGAATCTCAGTCCCCTGTTACCTCAGGTATCAGCAATCCCTCCCCAGTAGACAGGAGAAGAGAGGAGAGCTGGGCAAGTGGAAGGAGGCTGTCATCCAGGGGTCCTCACAGGCACAGGCTTGACATTCAAGGAGCCAAAAAGAATTTGCCTACCCTAACTTGCTGCTGCTGCTGCTAAGTCGCTTCAGTCGTGTCCAGCTCTGTGAGACCTCATAGACCGCAGCCCACCAGGCTCCCCTGTCCCTGGGATTCTCCAGGCAAGAACACTAGAGTGGGTTGCCATTTTCTTCTCCAATGCATGAAAGTGAAAAGTGAAAGTGAAGTTGCTCAGTCGTGTTGACTCTTAGCTGTCCATGGACTGCAGCCTACCAGGCTCCTCCATCCATGGGATTTTCTAGGCAAAAGTACTGGAGTGGGGTGCCATTGCCTTCTCCGACCCTAACTTGCACTAAAGTGCTAATGTGGAATCACCCAGAACTCTTCAGATCTGTACACCCCAGAGAGAGGCTGCTCCAGAACTCTCCAGAACAGCCTTGAGCAAAATAGCAAAGTGGAAGGCTTAACTGTAGTCTTACTTTGTTTTTTAAAACACACACACACAAAACCCAAAATTACTAAACTAAAAGAACTGAGTATTGAGAGGTGAAATGTTCAAACAGACAATGGCCAGACAATATATAAAATAGAACTCTGACCCACAACCTGTAGCATCCAGGCCAGGAAAACAACTCTTTACTTATATTAGCCATGTCAGGAAGTCCACAGCTATCTAAGTCAGGCTTAACAGAAGTCAGACAGCTCTCTAGTAAAACCCAGGAATCCAATCAATAACCCCTGTAACAATAGGCAAAAAAGGCCAGGACTTGGTTAGTAATTGACATCTTCTCATATTTGTCCCTGCTTCCAACTTAGGACCAATTGGAGGAAAACCTGCCAGGCACCCCTAATCAAGCCCAATGATACTACCTGCAACATATCTGACACCTTCCCTTTTTCCACTACAAATCCTTTTCATTCTTTTGCCAGCCTTTGAGCCTCTGCCTGAACGTAAGTGACAGAGGATGACTCCTTTGCTAGAGCAAGCGCTGACTAAATGGCCTTTGCTTGCTCTGATTTGGTTGGCCTGCCTTTATCTCCACATTAGAGTTCTATCTTTTGCTGGGTACCTGATGCCTATCTGATCATCATCTCCAGACCTCATTCTCTTCCTCTATAAAATAGGGTTCATGTTGCTAAGCTCTGCTTTTTCATAGTATTAGGAAGACGAAATAAGTGCTTTGGAAATGAAAGCTCTGAAGCAACAAAGTTACTACTTTGGGCATCAGTGCTGCCCTTCCATCACCTCCCTCTGCTCTCCTTGTTCCTCTTCTCATTTTCTCTTCTCTTAGCCTTAGTTCCGGAGAAGGCAATGGCACCCCACTCGAGTACTCTTGCCTGGAAAATCCCATGGGCGGAGGAGCCTGGTAGGCTGCAGTCCATGGAGTCGCTAAGAGTCAGACACGACTGAGCGACTTCACTTTCACTTTTCACTTTCATGCATTGGAGAAGGAAATGGCAACCCACTCGAGTGTTCTTGCCTGGAGAATCCCAGGGACGGGGGAGCCTGGTGGGCTGCCATCTATGAGGTCGCACAGAGTCAGACACGACTGAAGTGACTTAGCAGCAGTCTTAGTTCAGTACTTCAGTTTTAGTATGCAATACATGCAAGAATCCATGTCAGTGTCTCAATTTAAAACGTTAGGAGTAGAGACATGTAGTGTTTTTCTCTACTGCAGTGCCTCTTTTAGCCCTTCTTAGCATCCTTCCTTATCTCTCTCTGGCCCTCCATCCCCTCCACTTTGATATTTCTTCCCCAAGATGTCTTTTGAATTATGAACTTCTCTTTCTCCATCCTTACTTTCCTCATTGTTGGTGATTTCTGTTCTCTGATGCTAGATTCAAGATTTTTTGATACCTTTCACTTTTTTGAAGAGAACTATATATATATATATATATATATATATATATTCAAATATATATATATGAAAGTGTCGCTCAGTCATGTCTGACTCTTTGCGACCCCATGGACTGTAGCCTACCAGGCTCCTCTGTCCATGGGATTTTCCAGGCAATAGTACTGGAGGGGATTGTCATTTCCTTCTCCAGGGGATCTTCTCAACCCAGGGACTGAATCTGGGTCTCCCACATTGTAGACAGACGCTTTACTGTCTGAGCCACCAGGGAAGCCCTGTCATATATATATATATATATATATATATACACACACACATATATATATATATATACATACACACACACATATATATATTGGAGAAGGAAATGGCAAACCACTCCAGTATTCTTGCCTGGAGAATCCCAAGGAAAG
This sequence comes from Bos indicus x Bos taurus, assembly GCF_003369695.1. Lineage (NCBI taxonomy): Eukaryota > Metazoa > Chordata > Mammalia > Artiodactyla > Bovidae > Bos > Bos indicus x Bos taurus. The sequence goes on from NC_040076.1 coordinate 111,656,434, forward strand.
AGGAACCTAGAGGGCTACAGTCCATAGGGTTGCAAAGAGTTGGACACAACTGAGCAACTAACACACACGTACACATGTATATATTCTTTCTCAGATTCTGTTTCATTACAGGTCTTTATAAGATATTGAATATAGTTCCCTGGGCTGTACAGTAGGTCCTTGTTGTTTATCTGTTTTATAATAGTAGTGTATATCTGTTAATCCCAAACTCCTAACTTATCCCTCCCCTATCTTTTCCCTTAAGGTCTGTGAATTTATTTCTGCTTTGGAAAGTAATAATAAAATTTTTAAAATTATAAAGTCCTGCAAGTTTTCCCTATATGAGGACAAATGTTTATCTGGTGACTCTGAGAGTATTTCAGAAGAAATACAGTCTCATTACTCCCAAGGAAGAAAGATAATGCTGGTTGAGAAGGGAATAAGAAAGCCTTGTACTTGAACAGATCAGAGTTGTAATTAGCCTATTCATTGTTTAAATGCAAATTCAGGCTCATAAACTAATAAGCATTTCCCTTGTTTGTGCTTTTAATTCCATTAGCAAATCTTATTCTTTGAGATGCAGAAAATCCCATTACAGAGTAATATTCATCACAAAAATTAATCCCAGGGTCTCTCATAATCACAGCTATTAATCTCTAGAACTGGTCCAGTGCTGTGCTCACATGATTACAAGTTTCCACACATAATAACTTCATACAATAGATGCTGTCACAAAAAATGGCTGGCCTTGCTCGTGTGCCCAGAGTGGTGATTCCCCAGGGCACTGTTCTCAAACTTGAGGGTGACTCTGCACTGCTTCCTCTTCCCCTCACCTTCCTGACTTTCTGAGTCAGTATATCTGCAGTGTGCAAGACATGAGCATTTCTAAGACGTTCCAGACTATGCTGATGCTGCCCATCCAGTGCCCACACATCACAGCTGCTGCTTTAGGTGCCTGAGAGATTGGGATAGACGTGAGACCAGCCAGACCCACTCTGTTCTGCTGATGCACGCTTCCAAGTTACACGCTTTCCACCTGAGACTAAGACTCCTGTCCTTAGAAATCAAAAGGTAACCAAGGACTTCAGTTCATATTAAGACACAAATGATTGGAGGGAGGACAATGACAGTGGGCAGCTGAGATGGCAGTGCCAGAGGGCAGAGCTGAGGCCCTTTGAGCACAGAACAAAACTGGGTCCACACTGTCTGGTCCCAACTGGTCTTCTCAATAAGATCCTCTCCCCACGAGGACATGTCTGTTTCCACATCTTCTGGTTGTGAGTGAAATGATGAAAGGAGAGCTGCAAGTCAGGGCATGATTAAACGATTCTGGCTTCTTGGAGCGTTCTTACAGTTCTGCCTGTAGCTATTTCACTGTGGGATTTTAGAATCCAAGAGGATGAAAGTCACATTTGATGGCTGATGTGTTTGGTTTAGACGTAAAAGAAACGGACAGATTTGTATTGATTCTCCCGACTTGGAGTTGTAAGAAGGCTTCGATTTTCAGGTATTACTTCATTGTGTGTATGGAGCCTGATAAAGCAGTAGATCCAGAAGGAGTTGGGTTCCAATTACTCTGAGTGTCTGAGGGTTACATAAGACAAGGCAATACGCTTCTGTTGCTAATGGAATAACCTGGAGTAGAAAGGTGTGTTTGGGGGATGATGAGCAGGCTTGGAGTAAACTGAGGAGCCCTGGAAGAAGGCTAAGTGCAGGCAGGATACCTGCCTGTTGGTCACCTATGCATTTTTTGCCCATAGGTGATAGGCTGAGGCCATCTTGATTTCACTGACTTTTTCAGCAAGAAAACCAAGCAATCAAAATACAGTATGTGAGGTCAGAGACGAGTCTTATCCAGGGTGGAACTGAAGGGGCATGGCTGCTACCACAGGGCACTTTCTCAATGTTGGGGACTGTTTAACAGTTTTCAACATAATGTTGTATGGACACGGTAGTTGTTAAGACAGTGATGAAAGAACTTAAAAATGAAAGCAAGGCTTCCTTCATAGGTTCATTCTACTCCTGTAACTCCTGGATTCATCTGTGAGTTGGTTAATAGTGGACTAAGAATACCTGCTATAAAAATCACAGTTTGTAGGTTGATTATGGAGGGAGACCAAGGTAGTTGTGAAAAGAGCATATTTCTAAGTAAAATAGTAAGAATCTAATTGCTTCTGTGAAGAATCATATTGAAAATGGTAGGCGAACAGATCCTAAGGGGTCAAATCCATATTGGTGTTGGCTTGATTTTCCCGTGAATATATTTAATTGTGATCTTCAGATTATGATAATGACTAAAACAGAAGTGAATGCTGTCTTAATTACTAGTGATCTTTCAAATTATTTCTCTCTTGGATTTATGTCAAAAGTACCTCATTTGATGTCAGTTATGCCATTAGTACCGGAAAAGTAGGCTTCTCATCAACAAATTTTTTCATAATAGAACAGTCATATGACATCAACCAAAGGTCAGTATCAGACAGCAGCTTCAAACCAAAAGCACCAATTAAATGTGAAGTAAATTTGAAGTAGTTGATTTGGAAAGCATATGATTAGGAGTGCTATGTCAATAATCACATGTGATCCATGACATCCCATTTCTCTGAGCGATGCTGAGACACAGATGCTGTCCATTCTTAGTTACTGCTGGAACTGGGATGAGAACATACAAAAATATTTTCAGTTCTTCTTCAACCAAAAATTCCTTCCACTTACTGATGTCTATCAGGTGGCACACTGTGCCTTTCAAGAGATGAGAAGTAACTGTACATCTCAATGGCCAACACAGGAGATTTCAAGACTACACCAAACCTTTGTGTGAACTCACCACAGTTCTTCCCCAGAAGCTTCTATTCTGAAATGTTAAAAGGTTGCTGAAAAGGAGAAAGGGTGAATTTTTTTCCCCAGAAAGCCTCCTCCTCTCTCTCTCTTTCCATGCCTACTTCAATTTTAGTTCTTAGATAAAATCATCTCACTCCATTCACAATAAAACTAAAAGACAATTCACTCAAAAAGTACTAATAATGACAGACATTGTCAGAGGAAAAAATAAATAGTATAATGATTTTTTTCCCTTGCTTTTGGCAAGAATTCATTTTTAAAGAAAAAAAAATGAGTATGTGCTTTGCAAAGTCAAAGTGATTCATCTTATTCCTCCAAGGTGAGGTGACCCACACCATTTCATCATTTCAGACTAGCAGTCATATGATATTTCAAAATGAAATGTGATCGCTCAAAGGTAAAAACCAAGCATACCACCATGAAAAGTCATAATATTCAAATTTTTCATTTCTCTGTTTTGCATTTTCCTGCCCTCCCTGCTTACATCTCTTTCTACCTTGCCAGAATAAGACTTAAAAAAAAATAATATTAAGCATTCAGATGTGGAACTGTCTGCCTCAATTTCACTGTATATGGAAGAAGTCCAGTAAGAAAAGCCTCAAATATTCTTTTGATCTCCCTAACCATCTCAGGATCTTGACTCATTTCCCTAGGAAAGATCAGAACCTAAGTCTTACATTCTAAATACTTATAATCCCAATACTGGGAAGGAGAATGGCAAATTTGCCTACTCTAAGTGGTATGGATTCCTCAAAACATTCCCACTAATGTATTGGATTTTCCAGCTTTCTTGCACAAACAGTGTAGAACTTTACAAATATTTCTTTGTCCCTCTCTTTTTATTCCTGGGTAACACTTTAAGACTTGCCTTAGGTTTTGCCTCTAAGCTTCTCTCCCTCTTCCTCTGAGACAGGTACTCCTCCTTTCTGCTCTCACATCCATGCATCGTGGATAAAGTATCTGAAGGCCGAGATTTGAACTCTGTTTTTTCCATTTATTAGTTTATAACTTAGAGGGGGAAAAAAGGAAAAAGAAGATATACTCTCTCAATCTGAGCTTTCTTATCTGTAAAACCCAATGAAATGAATTAAAGCAAACACAAATAAGTGGAATGATATCTCATGTTCATAGCTTGGAAGAATTACTATTGTTAAAATGCCTATACTATCCAGAATGATCTACAGGTTCAATACAACTCATAAAAATCAGTTTTTTTTACAGAAATAGAAAGAAAATCCTAAAATGCATATCTATCCACAGAAGACCCCATCCAGCCAAAACAATCTTGAGCAAAAAGAACAAATATGGAGGCACCATTCTTCCTGATTTCAAAATATGTCACAAAGCTACAATAATCAAAATAGCACAAAACAGTTACTCAAAGCAGACACATAGACCAATGGAACAGAATAGATTTCAATTGATTTCATGCATATGAACATTGATTTCAATGCATATGTGGTTAACTGATTTTTGACAAGTGTGACAGAATACACAATAGGGGAAAGAATAGTCTCTTCAATAAGTGGTTTTGAAAAAGTGGATATCTACATCTAAAAGATTAAAATTGGATCCTTATCTTACACCATGTACAAAAATTAACTCAAAATGGATTAAAGACTTCAACATAAGATCTGAGACTGTAAAACTCTTAGAAGAAAACATAGGGGAAAGTCTTGACATTGGTCTCAGCAACAGTTTCTTGGATGTGATACCAAAACATAGGCATCAAAAGGAAAAATAGACAAGTGGAATTATATCAAACTAAAAAGCCTTTTTACAGCAAAGGAAACCATAAACAAGATGAAAAGCCAGTCTAAAGAATGGAAGAAACTATTTGTAAACCTTATATGTGATAAGGGGTTAATTCCCAAACTACATAAGGAACTTCAACAACTCAATAGCAAAAAATACCCCCACAACCCTAATTTTAAAATGGCCAAAGGACTTCAGTACACACATTTTTCCAAAGAAGACATACAAGTATCCAATGAAAACATGAAAAGTCACTCAACATTACTAATCATCAGTTCAGTTCAGTTAAGTCACTCAGTCATGTCTGACTCTGTGATGCCATGAATCGCAGCAGGCCAGGCCTCCCTGTCCATTACCAACTCCCAGAGTTCACTCAAACTCACGTCCATCGAATCAGTGATACCATCCAGCCATCTCATCCTCTGTCGTCCCCTTTTCCTCCTGCCCCCAATCCCTCCCAGCATCACAGTCTTTTTCAATGAGTCAACTCTTCGCTTGAGGTGGCCAAAGTACTGGAGTTTCAGCTTTAGCATCATTCCTTCCAAAGAAATCCCAGGGCTGATCTCCTTTAGAATGGACTGGTTGGATCTCCTTGCAGTCCAAGGGACTCCCAAGAGTCTTCTCCAACACCACAGTTCAAAAGCATCAATTCTTTGGCGCTCAGCTTTCTTCACAGTCCAACTCTCACATCCATACATGACCACTGGAAAAACCATAGCCTTGACTAGATGGACCTTTGTTGGCAAAGTGATGTCTCTGCTTTTGAATATGCTATCTAGGTTGGTCATAACTTTCCTTCCAAGGAGTAAGCGTCTTTTAATTTCATGGCTGCAGTCACCAGCTGCAGTGATTTTGGAGCCCAAAAAGATAAAGTCTGACACTGTTTCCACTGTTTCCCCATCTATTTCCCATGAAGTGATGGGACCAGATGCCATGATCTTAGTTTTCTGAATGTTGAGCTTTAAGCCAACTTTTTCACTCTCCTCTTTCACTTTCATCAAGAGGCTTTTGAGTTCCTCTTCACTTTCTGCCATAAGGGTGATGTCATCTGCATATCTTAAGTTATTGATATTTCTCCTGGCAATCTTGATTCCAGCTTGTACTTCTTCCAGCCCAGCGTTTCTCATGATCAGTTAAACACAAATAAAAACCAGGAAATATCCCCACATACCAGTTAAAATGGCTATTAAAAACAAAAAGGAAAATAAAAGATAAGTGTTGGCAAGGTTGTGGAGAAAGGAAACTCTGATAAACCACTGGTGAAAATGTAAATTTGTATAGGTACTAAGGAAAAAAGTACTGAGGTTCTTCAAAACAGTAAATAAAGAACTATCATATGATCAAGCATATGAAATGATATTCATTTCTGAGTATATATCTAAAAGTATCGAAACCAAGATCTCAAGAAGATATCTGCAATTCCATGTTCATTGCAGTATTATTCACAAGATGGACACAATAAAGGACAGAAACAGTATGGATCTAACAGAAACAGAAAATATTCAGATGAGGTGGCAAAAATACACAGAAAAACTACACAAAAAAAGATCTTAAAGACCCAGATAACCACAAAGGTGTGATCATTCACAGAGCCAGCCACTTTTTTTCTTAGTACCTATACCAATTTACATTCTTATCAACGGTTTATCAAAGTTTCCTTCCTCCACAACCTTGTCAACAATTATCTTACAGCCAGATAGTGTGACTTCTTGGAGTGCAAAGTTAAATGGGCCCTAGGAAGCATCACTACGAACAAAGCTAGTGGAGGCGATGGAATTCCAGTAGAGCGATTTCAAATCTTAAAGGATAATGCTGTGAAAGTGCTGCACTCAATATGCCAGCAAATTTGGAAAACTCAGCAGTGGCCACAGGACTGGAAAAGGTCAGTTTTCATTCCAATCCCAAAGAAAGGCAATGCCAAAGAATGCTCAAACCACCGCACAATTGGACTCATTTCACATGCTAGCAAAGTAATGCTCAAAATTCTCCAAGCTAGGCTTCAACAGTATGTGAACCAAGAACTTCCAGATGTTCAAGCTGGATTTAGAAAAGGCAGAGGAACCAGAGATCAAATGGCCAATATCTGCTGAATCATCAAAAAAGCAAGAGAATTCCAGAAAAACATCTACTTCTGCTTCCTTGACTACGCTAAAGCCTTTGACTGTGTGGATCACAACAAACTGTGGAAAATTGTTAAAGAGATAGGAATATCAGACCACCTTACCTGCCTCCTGAGAAATCTGTATGCAGGTCCAAAAGCAACAGTTAGAACCAGACATGGAAAAACAGATTGGTTCCAAATTGAGAAAGGAGTACATTAAGCCTGTATATTGTCACCCTGCTTATTTAACTTATATGCAGAGCACATCATGTGAAATTCCGGGCTGGATGAAGCAGAAGCTGGAGTCAAAATTGCTGGGAGAAATATGAATAACCTCAGATATGCAGTTGACATCACCCTTATGGCAGAGAGAAACTAAAGAGCCTCTTGATGAAAGTGAAAGAGGAGAGTAAAAAAGTTGGCTTAAAACTCAACATTCAAAAAAATATCATGGCATCTGGTCCCATCACTTCATGACAAACAGATGGGAAAACAATGAAAACAGTGACAGACTATTTTCTTGGGCTCCAAAATCACTGCAGGTGGTGACTGCAGCCATGAAATTAAAAGACGCTTACTTCTTAGAAGAAAAGCTATGACCAACCTAGATAGCATATTAAAAAGCAAAGACATCACTTTGCCAATAAAGGTCTGTATAGTCAAAGCTATGGTTTTTCCAGTGAGAGTTTGGCCATAAAGAAGGCTGAGTACCTTCTCTCATTAGAGGCAGATTCTTTACCATCTGAGCTACCAGGGAAGCCCAGAATAGATATGAACTGATGCTAATTCATTAGTACAGAGAAATCTCAATTAACCTGAACATTCAAATAATCAGGGAGAAAGCAATGAAAAATGTTAGGAAGAAATGATACTATGAATGGGGGATCCATAATTATACTATACCAGGGCCTCAACTGGAATGAAGAAAATGAAATCTTCCTAGCACATAATGATTTCAAGAAATATCTATTGATGAAGCAAAAGAGTTCTTATACTAAGAGTTTTTTTTTAAATTTAATGTAATTTTATTTTGTTTTTAAACTTTACACTATTGTATTGGTTTTGCCAAATATCGAAATGATATACCACCACATGTATACCACCACAGGTATACATGTGTTCCCCATCCTGAATCCTCCTCCCTCCTCCCTCCCCATACCATCCCTCTGGGTCGTCCCAGTGCACCAGCCCCAAATAGACATTATAGGGATTTCCCTGGTGGTCCAGTGGCCAAGACTCTGAGCTCCCAGTGTAGGGAGCCCAATTTTGATCCCTGGTCAGAGAGCTAGATCCCACATACTACAACTAAGACCCAGAGCAGCCAAATAAATAAATAAATAAAATAAAATAAAAAGTAAAAAAAAGACATTATAGACATAGTGGATTTAAAAAATATACTTGATAGAGACTTCCCTGGCGGCCCAGTAGTTAAGACACTTTACTTCCACTGCAGGGGAACACTTTACTTCCCCTGGATGGGGAATGAAGATTCCACATGCTGTGTGAGGCCAAAAAATAGAAAAAAAATTATATAAAAAAATTAAAACTAAATAAAAATATACTTGATAGGAAAGCTTACTTGAATTAAAAGTACCATTAATAACTAGAAGAAATGTTTTATAATGTATCCAAGAATGTTATGTATCTTTAGATCATTCTAAAATAGAATGAAGTTAGCCTTTAATTTCAGTTTGAGAGTCCAATGTAGGGAGAATGAGAGAAAGGGATGTATCCTACTGTTTTGAATAGGGTTTTATTTTAGTGGATTATTTAATATTAATAAACAATAGTCTCAGTCCAGCACACTAATCCTCATAGGATGTTCTCCTTTTACTTTAATTTCATTCATGGCTTTTTTGTGGTAAAGCAATTTAACAAAATTTAACAAAATTTTTTATTCTTAATGCCACTTTAGACTATTGAGTTACTGATATAGAAATCACACTGTTTCTGTGGCACCAACCATTCAGATCAATAAAAAAAAAAAAGACAAGCCTGTTATTGTAATTCAGTATTTTACTTCTTTGCAGTGTACATACAGTTTCTGAACCTATAACTTGGGTCATAGTAATATTTCTTGCCCTATTAACAGTCATTTTCCTATTTGGTATGTTCATCCTCAAATAATTTCTGAAAATGACACAGGAATTTATGGTACTTAAATGCCTTCTTGTTCAGAAGAAAGTAACTCTTACTTACGAAAATAGTCAAGTTAATGAAAAGACCAAAGGAAATATTAGGCGTGACCTCTTTATTTGTTTATGTATTTATTTTTGGTTGCCCTGGGTCTTTGTTGCTGCAGGCAGGCTTCCTCTAATTGCAGCGAGCAGGGGCTACTCTTCATTGTGATGCATGGTCTTCTCATTATGGTGGCTTCTCTTTTTGCAGAGCACAGGCTCTAGTCTGTGTGGGCTTCAGCAGCCGCAGCACATAGGCTCAATAATTGTGGTGCTCAGGCTTAGTTTTTCCACAGCATGGAATCTTCCCGGACCAGGGATTGAACCTGTGTCCCCTGCACTGGAAGACAAATTCTTATCTACTGTACCATGAGGGAAGTCCTAGGAGTGACCTCTTGATCTTGCCATTTGAGGTAAGAACAGGGTACCTGTCATCGTTCGATTTCACTAAATGAGCTTTCCTCTTTGTCCCTCTGTCATTGCCTCACTTCATTGCCAACATTTATAGGAATGAATTTTGGGAAAAATGATTCTGTCTTAGCTTACAAACTAACCAAGTGAAACACAAAGCTTCCTGCACATGGAATAAAGTATATTAACTCCTCAGTAAGAATGTTACTCTACATGGGTGATGATGAGTTTTGACATGGGTATAGTTACTGTTTTCTGTAAGTCAGCAAAGAACGCTAAGGCTCCATCAGCCAGGGTCAAGGCCGGACAGACCAAAGGATGCCTTTCAAGGGCATTAGAGTCACATCAGAAAAAGCCACAGCCCACCGCTTGCCTAATTAGGTTGCCCATGGACATTCCATTTAGCATATTGAATCCCTATTGTGAACAAACAGCCGTGTTTGATGTGTATCTGCATTAGCAGGAGAGGTCAATTGGGGTCAAGAAGAAAATCCTATGGGTTTATAAATACTTTGGTGTCATCTAGTCCTGTACTCTTGATGTGCTGCTGAGGAAGCAGAGGTCCTCAGAGGTTAATCGACCTCACACAAGGTCACCCTGCTGCCAGGATGGGCAAAGTTGGGGCTCTCACACATGCTCCTGAATTTCAGTTCAACTCTATTTCCACTCCATCACCTGTCTCCCCAGATGTCTGCCTTTTGCTTACTTTGCACAGTAAACAGATGCTAGCTCCCACCCTCTCATTTAATGGAATTTGCCATGCTGTATTCTTTGCAAGAATGAACTTGCCTCTCTCCAATCTTCTCCCAAATGGTAAGCATGCTGATACTCAGCTCTCAAGAACGGCTCATGAGAGCGTCATGGCTACACTTTATATCAGTCAGTTACAGGCTATGAATATGCCCTCCCAGGGCACAGACCTGGTGCACAGAACACAGCTGGTTTTCCAGGCACTAAGATGAAGTAGGGAATGGTGTGCGCTCAGATGAGGCCAGAAAGGTAGCAAGCAGGGAGCTGAGAGTGACAATGGGCTTTGGAAAATATCTCTTCATCCTCCCAGCTATTTCAAAGAAAATAATTCAAAGTTAAAAGAATATAGTCATTGACTATTTTATTACTTTTGAATATTCCTATCAAAAGTTATGCTTAAGAAGTTCTTTCAAAAGCTCAGCTAAGTGAGAGTATTTCCAAAGTGGTGGTTCAAGAATGTTTTCAGGTATACCTGTGAGGATCTAATAGGATAGATCGTGGGACTTTTATTGTTGATTCACATCCATAAACATCCAAAAGAAACAGATGGCAAAAGTACTGCTATACATGCAAAATTTTAGAGTCTAAAGATGTAAATATATATCATATAAATGTATATATATGTGAGTATATATATATGTAAAAGAATATGGAAAAAAAGACTAGAATGTGATACTTGATTTACCTATTCCAAATTTGGTATCAGTAAAAAATATGCATCTTTATCATAAAAAATGACTTCAAATTAGAGGCAAAAATGATAACCCTGAAAAGCCATGTATTAAATGCATAACAAATAATGGCCGCCCCCAAACAAACCCTGATCAATAAGAGGGTTGTGATTTGAATGAATGAAGTAAAAAAAATTTCCGTATGGAAAATAATTATATTTATACATAGCAATGGAACAAAACAATTAAAATGTTCACCAGTGTGTGACTTCAAAGATTGAAACAGATTGAGCCAAAATTTTAAGAACTTGCTTTTGGCCTGATCAGAATGTAAGTCAGGTCTCTTCCTTTCTATAACTGAAGTAATTTCCTACTTTCTAGTGGACTATTCTGATTTATTAATATGGAAGTACAAAAGACAACACAAGAAACCTTTGTTTTTCCATTCTTTTATATCCTAGTTGATAAAGAATGCCAAATATTCTGGAAAAAGGAACTGTATTCATTAATTTATAAGAAGACACTTGTGTCTTTTGTTTTACTAAGATGAATATATTTATAATTTTCCATTTTTATTCTTTATTGATTAATCAAGTTTAGAAAGCAATCATGTATAATGCACGCAAATTTATTCATTTTTGCCTCATTAAGAAAAATAAAGTAATTATATAAGGTGCAATATCTAATGGAATTGTAGAGCTGTCTGAGAACATTCATTTCAAAGATGATGTTCTGAAGTTTGGCATATTCTAATTTCAGTGCTGCATTTTAATATAATATTGTATTATCTAAAAGTGAAGTGAAGGGTCTGGGACATTGGATGTGGTTCTTTGTCAAATGGGAAAATAATGTGATGTCTGCTGTGAGAATGACTTGGAGCCCAGGGGGGTAATGCCATATCTCAGAACAGGATTGTAAGAATGGCTTGAGGAGGTAGAAATGGCCAAGCCTCTTTATGCCAGAGGCAGGAGTGGAAATACAGGGGCTTGGGTGGAAGGGGCAACGGGTATGGTGAAAATGTGGGAAGCATGCATAGAGTAGCCTGGGGGAGTTTTCTTGTTGTATCCCACATTTCCCTGAGTGGACATTGCCTTCAACAAAACCATTGTGAGGAGGGACAATGGCAGACCAGCCCCTTAGCTGAAAGCTGCAGGACAGTGTCAAGCACTGTGGTCTGGCTGTCAGGGAGAGTGGGTGAAAGTGCAGCTTTGAGCTGGACCCTGAATGTCCCCTCCTTTCCTTGCTCTTTATCTTCTTTGCTGGATTATCACTGACGCAGCCACTGAGAAAGAGCAGTGCCTGTAAGTTCTTTTAGAGACAGCATCACTTGATGAGTGCTTTGGGAAGAGGTAGATGAAATGGCTAATAACTGAGCCTAGACTAACAAAAAAAAGGAGAGTAAAATTAGGGAAAAAAAATGAAGACAAAGGAAACTTGTCTAATGATCTAGAGAAGAAGTGTTTTAGTAGCAACATTAGACACAAAGTATTGAAGGAAGCAAACTTCAAAAGATGAACAGTGAGTGTAAAATAAAGATACTCTTGGTCATGCAAGGTCTCAAAAGTGTCCACTTTGACAACATGGTTGAAAGAATTATATGTTCTGAAAGAATAAAAATGAACCGACTACTCCAGGAAATAAATAAGTAAAGTGTATTATCTCAAAAAGCAATGTCATGTACACATTTATTCACATGGAAAAAAATCTACACGTTCAGAACGAAAGCTGAAGGTATTATTGCATTGCATCCATATACGACATTGTATGCACACACACATGTAGGTGCTCACAAATGCCCAGGATTCACAACTTTGTGCAGTCCCCTTCTCTACTGAAACTGTGCTGGCCCTGTGTAAGCAATAGAATATTCCAGAAGAGACACTGTGTGACTTTTGAAGGTAGGTCAGAAGAAGCCTGGAAGCTTCTGGTCTGATCTCTTTGAATGCTTACTTTGGTGAAAATGAGCAGCCACATAGGGAGTTTTAATAACCTGAGAAGGCATGTGGAGACTGTCGAAGCTAGCAGCATGGAGAAGCCAAATGGGAGCAAGTCCTCAGGTATTTCAGTCATGTCAGTTGAGGCACCAGACATGTGATGAAAGGAACTATCTTGGATGTCTAGCCCAGTTGAGTCTTCAGACCACTCCAGTCCCAGCCATCCATCATCTGACTCCAGTAATGACATTACCGACCCCAACTGAGAACTTTTCAAAAGATCTGGTTACCCTACCAACTAAGAAGATATAGTAGTGAATGTTGTTGTAAGCCATGAAATTTTGGGGGTTCTTTATTATAAAATAATAGATAACTGAAACAATTGAATGGTAGATTGATTACAAAAGTGATCCTGATTATGTTTCTCTCCCAGTGTCTGTGCCCTTTGCAATGTGAATTTGTAGTTAATTTAATCAAGAAGTGGGCTTCCTAGGTAGTTCAGTAGATAAAGAATTCACCTGCAGTGGAGGAGGTGCAGGAGATCCAGTTTCAATCCCTGGGTCGGGAAGATCCCCCAGAGTAATGGCAACCCACTGCAGTATTCTTCCCTGGAGAATCTCCTCAAGGACAGAGGAGCCTTGTGGGCTACAGTCTATGGGGTCACAAAAATTCAGACACAACTGAAATGACTGAGCACACACACAATCAAGAGGCAAAGTCTATTTCCCTATCCTTTGAGTCTGCATTGGTTTTGTGACTTGCTTTGGCCATTAGAATTTTGTTACATTAGAATGTAGCAAAAAGTGATACTGTGCTCAGTTCAGTTCAGTCGCTTAGTTGTGTCCGACTCATTGCGACCGCATGAATCGCAGCACACCAGGCCTCCCTGTCCATCACCAACTCCTGGAGTCTACTCAAACTCATGTCCATCAAGTCGGTGATGCCATTCAGCCATCTCATCCTCTGTCATCCCCTTCTCCTCCTGCTCTCAATCGCTCCCAGCATCAGAGTCTATTCCAATGAGTCAACCCTTCACATGAGGTGGCCAAAGTACTGGAGTTTCAGCCTCAGCATCAGTCCTTCCAATGAACACCCAGGACTGGTCTCCTTTAGGATGGACATGTTGGATCTCCTTGCAGTTCAAGGAACTCTCAAGAGTCTTCTCCAACACCACAGTTCAAAAGCATCAATTCTTTGGCACTCAGCTTTCTTCACAGTCCAACTCTCACATCCATACATGACCACTGGAAAAACCATAGCCTTGACTAGATGGACCTTTGTTGGCAAAGTAATATCTCTGCTTTTCAATATGCTATCTAGGTTGGTCATAACTTTCCTTCCAAGGAGTAAGTGTCTTTTAATTTCATGGCTGCAGTCACCATCTGCAGTGATTTTGGAGCCCAAAAAGACAAAGTCTGACACTGTTTCCACTGTTTCCCCATCTATTTCCCATGAAGTGATGGGACCAGATGCCATGATCTTAGTTTTCTGAATGTTGAGCTTTAAGCCAACTTTTTCACTCTCCTCTTTCACTTTCATCAAGAGGCTTTTGAGTTCCTCTTCACTTTCTGCCATAAGGGTGGTGTCATCTGCATATCTGAGCCAATCTGTGCTGTCTTTTGGAACTCTGCTACCATACTGAAGAAGATATATACTGTACATTAACAAGGGCTTGATATCTATGACATACAATGAACAAATCAATCAATAAAAATGGTCAACAAAATCCACAGATGGAAATGTAAATGGGTATCATGTATGTAAAGAGATGTCCAATTTCAGGAGTAGAGAACTGCAAATGGGAACAATAATAAGACCCACTTTACAAGCATCAGATTGTCCAAAGTGAGAAAGTTGGATAAAACCAAATGTGGGCAAACAGAAATTCTTGTGTATCCCTCCTCTCAACTCCGTGCTGTGGCAGGGTGGAGATTTGAGAGGGAGCTCAGAGGGACTAAACCTTTCCCACCCAACATCAATAAAACCAAGCTCAAATCTGGTTTTCAAGTTTCTTCCCAAAAGTCCTGCATCCTAATACATTGTTTATGAGATGGGAATAATTTGATAGTGAAAATATTAGAAATGCTAGGTTAGTGCTCACCACCATGACATGGTGTCTTAGTTGTAGATGCTATAACAAAGTACCATAGACTGGTGGGCTTCTAAACTACAGACATTCCTCAGAGTTTAGGAGGCTGGAAGTCCAAGATCATGGCCAGCATGTCAGGTTCTGGTGAAGTTCTCTTGGAGGTTGGTTGCAGATTGCTGTCTTCCTGTTATATCCTTACAGAGCAGAGAGCAGAGGGAGGGGGCGTACTTTCTCGTAACTCTATAAAGGCACTAGTCCCACTTATGAGGGCTGCACTCCCATGATCTCATATAATTCTAGTTATCCCTGAAAGATTCTACTTCCTATTAGCATTGCATTATGTGGTAGGGTTTCAAGACCTGAATTTGGGGAGGGTTACTAGCAGTCAGTCCATTACATGTTACATAATCTCATTGGCAATACATCACTGGGCAATTTGAGAGCATACCAAGCCTCTCTTTCCAAAAAAAAAAAGAGCTCTTTAAGGAACAAAAGGCACAAAATGCACACCTCTCTCCAGGACCCTCACAGAATTTCACCTGGCCATCCTCTTATTGTTTGTGTGTGTGCTCAGTCATGTGCAACTCTTTACGACCCTATGGACTATAGCCTGCCAGGCTCCTCTGTGCATGGAATTCTCCAGGCAAGAGTACTGGAGTGGGTAGCCATTCCCTTCTCCAGGGGATCTTCCCAACCCAGGGATGGAACCCACATCTCCTGGGTCCCCTTGCATCTCTTGCATCTCCTGCATTGGCAGGCAGATTCTTTACCACTGAGCCACCTGGGAAGTGCCATACTCTTATTAGTCTCATGATGTTAGAGTGGTTCTTCCTCCTATCAGAGCATCATACCCAGAGACTCTGCATGCAGGGTGAAGGCCCCCCCTTCATCAGCCTTGGCCCACAGCATTGCATAGAACTTGGGATCCAGTTATAAATTAGTCCCTAAGGGGCATGAGAACATCCCAGTAATTTGTTCTGACAAAAGCTAGATTAAACATTTCTAGGTCATTTGGTGCTCAGTGTGGCTCAATTAGACATACCCGAACCCACAGGCATCTGGTTTGTTGTATTTTTGGAGAGCAAAACAATTTGAGATAGAAAGTCACCAAGGCAACTTCGTGTGTCTGAGAGACAGGAAGCCATAAACCCTCCTCATCCCAGGCTTTGGGACAGACACCCTTTAGGTACCATTTGCTGCCATCAGCTTGTTAGGTTCTGTTGGGTATATGCATTCTAAAAGAACATGGATTTACTTATTATTTTCTTTTTCATATAGACTTCAAAGTGCCATTATTAATACAAGCACTGCTATCAAAGATGTCAGATCTCATTTTTTAAGATTTTAAATCTCAAATTTAGATTGTCTTTGCTATTTTATATTTAGAAGCTTTGTGTGATTCATCCCACAGCGTGTGTCATTGGATTCCTTAGGATTTCATATATTCCAGCAACTTGTAATGGTTTGGGTAAACATCATACCTGGCTTGCACTAAATGAAAGAGTTTAGTCATTTTAAATGCAGAGTAGTCCCCATTGGACCTCTATCTTTTAAAATTGATTTTACTTTTAAGCTAGTGGCTTCATTATTTTTCTTTTAAAACTCAACTTATTTAGAACCATTTTCCCCTGTGACATTAGTTTCAAACTAGCTTTTATCTTGTGTAATTTCCCTGAAGAATTTTTGGTCATAATGGGGGTGGCTGAGCAAATCTGACAAGCTAGATACATTTCCCCTGATTTACTTAATTTGAACAGCTTGGTATTTGCTTAGTATTCCATGGTATAAATAAGAGGACTTCCCTGATGGCTCAGTTGGTAAAAAATCTACCTGCAAAGCAGGAGACCCAGGTTCAATTCCTGGGTTGGGAAAATCTCCTGGAGAAGTAAATGACAACATACTCCAGTATTCTTGCCTGGGGAATCCCATGGACAGAGGAGCCTGGCAGGCTACAGTCCATGGGGTTGCAAGAGTCAGACATGACTTAGCGACAGACAGACCATGGTATAAAACAACAGAAGGATTTTACAAATTGTTTTCAGGTTTAAATTACCTAACAAAGTTCTATATATTTATTTTTTTACAGGTTTAATGGGTTTGATAAGTTTACCCTTTCAGTTCCTATTTGCGCAAAACAAAACAAAAACCAGTGGTTAGATGCTACAAAGTAGGTAGTAGTGACTTAACCATATGCACGTTGCCAGGCCCGAGGACCTCTTCCATCCTTGTTAGGGGGAATGCTAACCTTCTCTCCTTTCATATAACACCTATACATATTTTTAAAGGGGAATTAAAACCACCAACAGCAACAGTGGTAGCTCTTAAACATTAAGTTAGGATTCTTGTTGAAAAGTAAAGATGTGGACTAAATCCATCTAATGTCTGATTGCACATCAGATGATAAAGATCAGCTTCCCCTCTGAGGGAATGCTAAACTATTCTCACTGCATCTCCTTTCCTTCCTTTTGAATATTTGCATGGGATATTATTTCAGTGCTATATAGGGAGCCAGCTACATAATAAGCACTTGTGTAATGCTCTGGGCTTGCCAGGAAGCTTAGCAGTTACTTGTCCAGTCAACCATTGAATAAAGTGTCATAGGACTTTTCTCAGGTTAGAGGATGTCTCTAGAGGGTTAGCAGTTATTGATATAATTTTCCTTGCAATGAGATGGACAGTTTAGGACTCTTTAAGTCAAAGGGTTTTGTCTACCCGTTTTTTGCTATCAAATACAGTGCTAGGAAATAATCTTATTTTGTCTACCTTGCTTTGAGTTTTCTGTCAAAAGTGAGATTTAAAGATATGAATAGCTCTGGAACTCAAGGTGGCAGAGCTTGGTGACGGGATATAGCAGAAAGGTTTTGCTCATAGCTCTCTCGTCTTTGGCAGAAATGCGGTAGATATTTTAGTAGAGAACAGTAGTAATGGGAAGATGGTCTGGTTCTTTTCTTGGACTTTATTCAGAGCAGAAATCTTGGGTCCACTGTGTCTGTCAATGATAATTCTCTTAATTCACCCAGGACGATGGGAGATGAGAGACAGACAGACAGGTTCTTCTGTCCTCTGGAAGAACCATAGGAAGCAAGTTAGCACAATCTTCTAACAAAGAAGCTTTTTGAAAAAGTATATGTTTATTTATTTTCGGCTGTGCTGTGTCTTCATTGCTACATGTGGGCTTTCTCTAGTTGCCACAGGCGGGGGCTGCTCTTTGGATTGTGGTGCGCAGCTTCTCATTGCGATGTCTTCTCTTGTGGAGCACCGGCTCTAGGCTTGCAGGCTTTAGCAGTTGTGACCTGTGGGCTCAGTAGTTGTGGCACGTGGTCTCTAGAGGGCAGGCTCAGTAGTTGTGGTGCACAAGCTTAGTTGCCTCATGATGTGTGGAATCTTCCTAGACCAGGGATTGAATCTGTCCCCTGCATTGGCAGGTGGATTCTTAACCACGGGACCACCAGGGAAGTTCTAATGAAGAGCTTTGAGCAAAGTTTGTGGCAGGTGTTATATTTTCTCCTCTTGCAGTGTATTCATCTTCTGGAAAGGAGGCACATAGATCTTGTAAATAGCTTACAAGCAATAGTTATGGTCTTATTAACTTCCTTTTCTTCCTCAAGGAAAAGAAAAACAATTCCATAGTTACATTAGATTGTCCCAAGAGTTTTGAAGGTCTCTTCTAACATCTCTTCTAACATATGGTTCTTTGATTTTATCAGTTGGAAACCAATGTCTGAGACATTATTCTTTGATGCATAAAATATCCTCTTATTTGATCTCTTAAGCTAAAAAAGACGGATGATTGTCTGCCTTGATGACAGTGTAAGAATACTAAGACCATAATCCCAAGTCCAATAAATGCTTAGAATTTCTACGCAGGAGTATTTTCATCCGGGCAGTCTGGAGATGACCATTTACAGATTTCAGATTGGTCACAAGTTTGTATACATATTTGACTTGTTGTTTTGCTTTCACTTAGTTTGCAACTTTAGGATCTTGTTCTTTCTTTTTTATTTTCCAAATGTGAAAATATAAAGGTTTATGATAAATCTGTAAGTAACAGTAGGGAGACCAAAGATATTGTCTATTGTCGGCTGTTGGTAGGATAAGGAGAGGGGCAAACTTTATTTAAGATGAGAAAAGAAACAACAAAAGACCAAAAAGTAGTAATATGACTATGCTGGGCAGAATGGAGATGGGTCAGTGTAAATGAGCTCATTTGTGAGAAGATTAGTTAATACAGAAAATTAGTAAATCAAGAAAGTATCAAAAGTGTATTGTTTAGAGATATCAAAGTAACCATCAGAAGAACTATAAACAATATTGGGAGAAAGTGGTTCCTTCTGAGGAGTGAGACTGTTTATCATGAAATCTGTACTATTCGATATTTTTTATGTACAAGCATCTATTACTTTGATGAAAAATTTAAGAAATTAACCTTGTGTATGGTTTAACTTTCCAAAGCTACAATACAATTAAGTCTCCACATCTTCACACTTCCTCTCTGCTGAAGTGACTGATGTGTTTTTCAGGTATTTACACGCAAGTATGTTGGTGTGTCATGTATATATTTCTGTTCCATATAGGAGTCTTTTTCTTGTGTTATCTTTTCTTATTACAACAAATACATTTTCTAATTAAGTCAGATCTAAATTGGAGTCTAAAAGCGGAGGCAAGGTTTAATTCACCTCAGTGTACTGGATTTGAGGCAGATGTTACGGCCCTAAACACTGTTTATGAATCTTGAGCAGCACCATTTTCCTTCTGTAAATAAGGTACTACCTTAATTACAGACTCTTGGGTATCATTGTTTTTTGCATTTGCAAGGTACTGACTGTAACATAACTCAGCTTTATCTATCTATTTATATCTGCTTATCTGTCTTATTGAAGTATAGTTGACATACTATTATCAGTTACATGTGAAAAAAGTGAAAGTGTTAATTTACTCAGTTAATTTAATTTATGTCCGAATCTTTATGACCCCATGGACTGTAGCCCACCAGGGTCCTCCATCCATGGAATTCTCCAGGCAGGAATACTGGAGTGGGTAGCGTTCCCTTCTCCAGGGAATCTTCCAGACCAAGGGATTGAACCCGGGTCTCCCGCACTGCAGGTAGATTTTTTTTTACCATCTAAGCCACCAGGGAGTCCCTGTGTGCAATTTTAAATGTCATACACTATATTATCATAAAATAATGGTTATATTTCCTGTGTTGGACAACATATTCTCACAGCTTGCCTATTTTATACATGACAGTTTGCTCCTCTTAACCCCTCAGCCCTATTGGTCAGCTTATTTAAATTAACACACATGGTTTCTTAATCCTGCTAAGGTTTTTCAGTGATTAACACTTCAATTATTTTGTCCTTATTTAGTGCCTAATTTATAACCTTGGTCATTTAAATATAAAAAACTCATTGGAAGGTCAGGTCCCTGCAGCTACTAGAATCAAGCATTTAAATCACAGTTGCAATATGTCCCTGGATTCTGTATCCCTCCACATTCTAGGGCAACATGAATTTCTCAAAAGGTCAAGGTAGGCCTCTGTCACGTCCCTGACACATGATCATCCTTCTTCTTCCTAAACATCCACAGGAATAAGAAGCTCACTACCTCCTAAAGCCAAGGGACTCGATGCTGAAAAATGTTAAAAGTGGGTATAGGGATTGAGAGATTGAGTGTACTCGAAGGACAGGAAATCATACTTAAGGATTGGAATCTTAAGAGTTTAAATTTGGGTCCTTTTTTTTTTTTGGTCCTTGAATTATTGGGGATATAGGATATAGGATTTGGGCTACACCTATATGGATGATTGAAGTGGATAAAGCCTAATAAGGTAACTGAAGCTCATGAAGTTGTGGAGACAGGAGCCCTCCTGTTGGATAAGTGGATTCCTGTTGTCCAAGATGATGGCAGAGGTGGTTGGGTAGAATGGTGTCAAAGAGTCAGTGAATATTGGAAAGAAACCTAGAGGTCACTAATTGCCATCTACAAAGAAAGAGAGGAAAAATATCTCCAAAGTTACCACTTCAGGTGTTATTAGGATGATTTCCTATTTCTCAGTCATATATCTTTCATAAATCAGATTTATTACTGTGATTCTCTTTCCTGAATGCCATTCTCCTATACATATACTAGGGCCTGGAGGCTTTTCCAAGAACAACAACTACTAGAAAAAAGTCATGGTGTGTATTTCCACATAGAAACTGGCAGCAAAAGATTGCACAGTGAGGGTGATGCACTCAGAAGTTCTATACACTCAGCCCCTGGAAAAAAAGAAAACTCAACAACAACAAAAATGCCGTTGTCCTGCAGAGAAATAGACTTAGTTTCACCAAAAAATGAACATGAACATTTTTTGGAGACTGCACCATTTTAGAAAAAGAAAATCATGGAACAATGGAAAAGCTAAGCTATGCTTTGTTGTGCATATAATTTGAAAATGTTTGTTAATTACATGATCTATGCCCAACGATGGGCTTATGTGCATGGTGTCCAGACTATGATAGTTTCCAAATCTTGGACCAAGTCTGATAAGAATGGTGTTGATTTTGTTGCCGTCTTTAAAGTTTCATCTTCTACAAAACTGGGACTTGGTGTGCTTTCCTTAACATTTTATTCAAATGCCAGGGTGCTCTCTCTTTATGGGGAAAACTGACATGTTTTAAACATAGACAAGTAGAAATTCTTAAACTGTGGAATGTTGAGACCAGGGTATCTGTGTCTGCCTGAGGTTGAATTCCCAAGCCATCTGACTATCC
The DNA here is from genome assembly GCF_003369695.1 of Bos indicus x Bos taurus. NCBI lineage: Eukaryota > Metazoa > Chordata > Mammalia > Artiodactyla > Bovidae > Bos > Bos indicus x Bos taurus. The sequence goes on from NC_040076.1 coordinate 111,677,894, forward strand.
CTGACCTAAGTTTGATTTTGGTGAGAATTGTATACTCCAAAAGAGGTGGTAATGCTCCCTCATATTCCATGTGCTCCCCTACTTTGCTGAGCCTCTTTGAAGTGAGGTTGAAAACCATGTCTCTGATTTTGGCTAACAGATAGTGAATAGAAGAGAGATGTGCTTCTTTTAATCAGAGGCATTTCAGAGGCAGTGTGAGCTCTTTACCTTTTCTCTTCACAATCCTGAAATCATGATGGAGAGAGCCTGTATCTCTAAGTCGCCACGTGGGAGATAAGTTACCTTGGGGAATTGCTTATCTGTGTTGGCTTTAAATGACTGGAGAAATAAATTACTGTCATGTTAAGCCACTGAGATTTGGAGGTTTGTAATACTTTGTTAGAACAGTCCAGCTTAACCTGATTAATAAACCTCCTAGCCAGAAGACTCTTCTGTGGGAGCTGAAAGCTCAGGAGGGGTATGATTTGAACCTCTTCATGTCTCTTTTAATCTCTGGTTTCCTTTTAGTCCAACCCATCAGAAGATATGCTGGCTACTAAAGATTTGCTTAGGAAGTTGGATATTTTTCACGAAAATGAAATTTGGGGCTTTATATATTAGTTTTAGTTATCTACGTCATCTTATTACTCGGATGCAAAATTGACTATGAGAAAAGTGAGAAATTTAATTTTTGAGGAGTGTGCAGAGAAATGGAATAGATAATTATATTGAAGCTACATGACTAAAGCATTGCATAGACTTCTTTTGCCTGTAAAAATGGTCAGTCTTTTTATTTTTGGTTAAAAATCTGAGATGTTTAGCAGAGGTTCTTGCTGCTGCTGCTAAGTCGCTTCAGTCTTGTCCGACTCTGTGCGACCCCATAGACGGCAGCCCACCAGGCTCCGCCCCTCTATTCTCCTCCTCTTTGTGGTAAGAAGGAATTGCATGAGTCATTTGCATTTTCCCCAGGGAAATAAGGACTCTGTTTCTTTTCCTGAGGATTTGGGCCATAATCAAGCATTTCACCCTGTCTTCATTGTCCCCTCTAACATCCATCACGGGACTCTGCTGATTCCCTGCATTCATCTGTTATAATCTTTTTTCTCTTCTTAAATATTGAAGTATTCAATATAATTGACTTACAATATTACATTAATTTTAGGTGTACAGCATAGAGATTGGATATTTTTATATATTGCAAAATGGTCACCAGCATGAGTCTAGCTACCACCCGTCACAAAGTTTTTACAGTATTATTGATTATATTTCCTATGCTGTACATTACATCCCCATGACTTACTTATTTTGTAACTGAAAATTTGTATCTCTTAATCTCCCTTCAGCTATTTCGCTGAACCGCCCCACTCTCTTTCCTCTGGCAACTGCCAAGCTGTTCTCTGTGTTTACACATTTGCTTCCATTTTGTTGTTTGTTCAGTTGCTTTGCTTTTTAGATTCTACATGCAAGTGAAACCAGACAGTATTTGTCCTTCTCTGATTTATTTTACTTAGTATGTTACCCTCTAGGCCCATCCATGTTGTCACAAATGGCAAGATTTCATTATTTTTTATGGCTAATAATATTCCATTATTAACCACATTTTCCTTATCTATTCATTTATTGATAGACACGTTGCTGCCATATATTGGTCACTGTATATGTTACAATGAGCATTGGGGTGCATATACCTTATCAAATTAGTGTTTTTATTTTTTGTTGAAAAATATTACCCAGAAGTGAAACTGCTGGATTGTGTGATGATAATTCTATTTTTAAATTTTGGGGGAAATCTCCCAAACAATCTATGCTGTTTTCTATAGTGGCTGCACCAATTTAATACTATCCCACCAACAGTCCATGAGGGTTTCCTTTTCTCCACATCATCGCTAGCGGTTGTTATTTTTTGTCTTCTTGATAATAGTCATTTTTACAGATGTAAGGTGATATCTCACTGTAGTTTTGATTTGCATTTCCCTTATGATTAGTAACACTAAACATCTTTTCAAGTGTCTTCTTGATCAGGTTATTTATTTTTGATGTTAAGTTGTATAAGTTCTTTGTATATTTTAGGTATTAACCCCTTATCTGATATGTGATTTGCAAATATCTTCTCTCATAAAGTAGGCTGTCTTGTCATTTTGTTGATAGTTTCTTTCACTATGCAAAAGCTTTTTAGTCTGAAGTAGTCCCATTTCTTTAGTTTTGCTTTGGTTTTCCTTGCCTGAGGAGATAACATGAAAAAAAAGTTTCTCAGAATGATGTCAAAGACCTATGTTTCTTCTAAAAAGTCTTATGATTTCAGGACTTACATTTAATTTTTAATCATCCAGGATACAAGCCTGAGTAATGAGGCTCCAGAATTTGTGCTCCTTACACAGGAAAGGTCATGGATGGAAGGGGTCTGTCTCCCACACATTCTCATAATTGAGATGATTTTTAAATTTTCTCTTTAAAATATTGCTGCCAAAGCACAGTCATTTTCCCCTTTAGACATTTTCAATGACAAACAACTCACTACCTTTTAAAGTAGACCACTCATCTTCTGAAAAATTCAGATTTTTGAACAGCTTCTCTAATTATTGAAACAAAAGCTTTACTTCCCCTGTTCCTATTTCTTTCCCTTGGCACAGGAAACAGCTCTAATCCTTCCTCCACTTGACAGTCCTCTGACACAGGACACCATCTTCCATGAGCCCCCTGAATTCTCTCTTCTTCTGATGGTACACCCTTAGCTTCCTGATGGTTGCCCATTTAAGACATGGTTTCACATGTAATGTCCTGGCCTCCGATACCTCTTCTGAAGGTACTCTACGTGCTTCAATGTTTGTCTTTCAACTCAAAGCTCTTCTTGAATTAAGCCTCTCAACTGAACCACACAAATCATAGTAACCTGTCCACTCCCTTTAAAGTTTCTCACCTTTGGCTTTGATTGTGGTATCTGAATATATTTCTTTTATTTGCTAATATGATGCCTTAGTTAGGTTCTTTTAGGTTTCAGGAAGCAAAGACAAAACTCGAGTTCAGGAGATGAAGAGTTGTGGTAAGGCTAGGTGAGGAATGGGGAGCTGTGGGCCACACTGAGGCCACTGCAGCAACTCTGGGCACCGCAGGAATTTCAGGAGGTTTCCTCCGGGAGCTGAGCCTGTCCCTGCATCCCCTCTCTGCAGCCCGGTCACTACGGTGACTCAGCGAGTCTCTGCTGTGCACCTCTTCCTCCTGCCTTCTGGCTACTTGATGCTTTCTTCTCTCCTACCCTTGGCTCCTACTGCTCTGGGGCTTCTTCCTGCTGCTTCTCTCTGTAGTTTTTCAGGTTCACATTAAGACATTTTAGACCAGAAAATGTGTAGGCTGCCCTCCTTCTCCTGATCCAAATTTCAAAGTAAGTGCCATACAGAGTTTCATAAGATAAATATAAATAAATCTAGGAAAAGTTCTGATATTTTTCCTCCATGATGATGAATTTTTTATAAAATAAAATAGCAGTTATTTCTAAAATAATTTTTTTGATACTCTGGTGGTTAGATATGAACTTGGTTTGCATATTTGGTAAACAGAATGTTTTTTATTCCCTCTACCAACTGCTATTTCTTGCTTCTTACTATTTTTTAATAATGTTGGGGTCTCGAAAGGTCTAATCAATGAGATCTGACAGCTTAATTGGGTCACAGTTGTGCCTGTTGGGCAGGGTCCCTGAGCCAGGCTGCTCTTGAGTCAGGCATGCCTTCATGGTCCAGCCAGCTGTAACCAGGGTTGCAGGGCTACCTGGTACCAATTAACTAATTGGGTGGGTGCGGCTGGAATCCCAGAGCAGGTGATTGGCCTGGCAGACAGAGTGCCTGGCTGTTCATACATTTACTATACACACCACTGCAGGACTTGCTTATGGCCACATGCTACACCATGATCAATTCCTTCACTATGAAATGTGATACACTCAGCAAAGTTCAAACTGTTGCATGTTGCCAAGCTTTCCAGGGACACTGGTCTTTACAGACTAAGGCTCCAGGAAGCCATGTGGCCCTGGCCAGGCCATATTAGTGTCTACAGGTGGCAAGGGGGCAGGAGCAGCCACCAGGCTCTCCATCTACATGGGCACTTTCACCCTCCTTTCATCTCCACCTGAGTTTTGAGGGCAGACCAGCTGGGAACCTTTGGAGGGTGCTAGGATTGTTATGACTTTATGTTGGTTGAAGATTTCAGTGATATTGGATTAGATGTATCTATTTTTTTTTAAATTTTTCCTTCTCTTTAATTTACAATATTGTGCTGGTTTCTACCATAAAACAACATAAGTCAGAAATAGAAAAACAAATTTCATAGACGTGTCTATTTTTGCTCTAATCTTGCCATAATCTTGTTTTTCCAAGGAGGTGAGATTTGTGTGTAGAAATAGTCCATGAATTGTCCATGTGAACACAGACATTGAACCACAGGCAGACCCTGGAGAGCCGTCTGCTGGGCCCTCATCTTCCCTTGATGCTCCCTTATGCTTATCTGGAGGACCCTTTGGTGGGCATATTTGAACTCTCCTGATTGCTTCTACTTGGCCCTGGAGGTTTCCATTCTCCTTGCAGTCTGCCTGTGACAGCTGATGTTTGTTGTGGGATAGCCTGTCAAGATGCCCAATGGCAAAGACCTTGTTTCCTGAGGTGTAAGGTTGGGGAGGTTGCTGGTAGGTTGTGGAGAAAATGTGGATTGCTTTTATTTTCCTGCCTGGGAGTAATTATACGGAAAAGCGATGTCCTGGGCATGTTCCCCCACCAGCAGCAGCTGTCACTGCTCATGGGGGAAGAAGTGCAGGCTCTCCTCCCCTCGCTACTTCCCTTTCCCCTGTAAGCCCAAGGCAATAAAATCAAATCAAGCATTACTCTTTTTACATTGAAAATGCTCTTGAATTTGAATTATGGATTTAAGTGGCTCCTAAACAGAGTCCCCAAGGGGCTCCAAGTGCTGCCAGATGGCAGGGGAGCCAGCAGGGGAGCTGCATCGGCTGTCTCTGACAGAGATGATGGCTTCCTCCTTGGGGGGAATCTTCTCCTTCCTCCATGGGGGGAAACCAGTCACTCTCATCTCCAACTCAAGGTTTTTCTCGCCTTTCTGAAACTGTATTTTGTATTTGGTCAGATTCCCTGCCCAGGGTGGATTCAGAGACCTTCTTCCACCTTTTGCACAGCTGGATCCATTTACAGGTCACATACAGGCCCCTGATGTTGAGTCAGATTATTCTCTTGGGCTTTGAAGACCCTTGATATCAGTTTGGGGAAGACTGGAAAAGCTACTGGTCTATAAACGTCTTTGAGGAAGTGGGAGATATGGGGAAGAAATGCACAGGGAGAAGAGAGAATCTATCAGAAATTAGATTCAATTTCCTTCCCAGGGTGGGGCTTCCCAGGTGGCGCTTGTGGTAAAGAATCTGCCTGTCAGTGTAGGAGACAGAAGAGATGTGGGTTCAATCCCTGGGTCAGGAAGATCCCCTGGAGAAGGGCATGGTAACCCACTCCAGTATCCTTGCTTGGAGAATTCCATGGACAGAGGAGCCTGGTGGGTTACAGTCCACAGGGTCGCAAAAGAATCAGACATGACTGAGCACATGGTATACACCTCAGGGTAGCCAAGGCTCTCTGGAACTGGATGTGGGGCTCAATTCTGCCACCTATTTCCAGACTCTGAACTAATTCGCAATTCTCTTTCAGGATCCTCTCAATCTTGCAGTGGTTCAGAACATCTTGCTTTCCTTCAGTGTCCACTGGACATCTGTTCAACTCACCCATGTTCCCACCAAAGATGGTAGTATCTTCTACTACAAACTGATGCTCTGCCACCTGCTGCATAAGAAAGGATAAAGGATCAAGGGTGTGCTTGTCTAATGGGGAAACGTCCCGGAGTAACCTTCTCACAGAGGTTTCTCCTTGGTTGCAATGAGCATTTCTCCTCCTGACTCATCCTGTCCTCTAAATTGTATGTTATGCCAGTGATGGGTGTGATTCTGGTGCTATTCCTTTACAGTATTCTAGCAAAATGATTGTGGAGCATGCTGTCTGTGCCTAAGTCCTTTATTCCGCATCTTAAAATTCCCATCCTGCCTCGCAATGTTTAGAACAAATAGATTAAATGGATAAACACTTTGGGGAAAAAGCATAAGCGCTATTACCTAGGATGAGGTTCCCATACATAGCTGAGCTCCAGAATCCCCTCAGGAGCTTTAATTATTATTTAAAAAATTTTTTTTAATTTATTGGTTTTTGACTGCAATGGGTCTTCATTGCTACATGTGGGCTTTCTGTAGTTTCAGAGAGTGGCGGCTACTCTCTAGTTGCGGCGTGTTGGCTTCCCACTGTGGTGTCTTCTCTTGGCGTACAGCATAGGCTCTGGGGTGAGAGGGCTTCAGCAGTTGTGGCCCTCGGGCTTAGTTGCTCTGCAGCATATGGTATCTTCCTGGACCAGGGATTAAACCTGTGTCCCTTGCATTGGCAAGCAGATTCTTAACCACTGGATCACCAGAGAAGTCTTCCTCAGGAGCCTTTAGAGATTCAGCATCCCTGGGTTCCACCCCAGACTTATTGAGTCTGAATCTCCAGGTATGAGGCCTGGGAATTTCTGTTTCAAAAATTCCCCAGATGATTTTGATGTTCGCTTGGCTTTGAGAACTCTTGGTGGGGGGTGTGACAGTCACAGCCAAGAGGCGACAACTAAGCTCACAGATAAATGACAAGTGCTAGTTGAACCCCTGAACAAAGTTCTCTGGAAGCTCACTCCATGCCAGAGGAGCAAGGAGAGGTAAGGAAAGAAAGTGATATAGAGTTCTTGAAAGACGATAAGTTTTCCAAGAAAGGTATAGGTGCGAGGCGATCTCAGGCACTGGAAAAGCCACTCACCAAAGTGTGGAGGTGTTGAGGAAATGCGGGGAGTTGAGTATGGAAGGAGAATGGGGTACCCTTGGCAAACACAAAGAATGAGTCTGGTATTGGGGCCCACAAGCTGTAGTGCATGGTTCAGAGGAAAGTCTACGGCTTGAGTTTGGCATTTCTATACAGTGCCCCTGGGGTGATGTTCAAGAGAAAATGTTAAATGGTTTGAGATCCAGGAAAGCTGTCTGGCTGGAGACCTAATTTTGGAAGCCAAATCACACAGTTAAGCTGCTAGGGATCTGTGCTGCTGGGTGCTGCTATGAGAGTTGCTACATAGACTCTGGGGGTAGTCCTGGGAAACTCAGGCCTCTAAAACTCTGGAGGGCACCCAGCACTTTCTATGGACATAATTTCAGAGGATTCTCATGTCTAGACAGTCCTCTTGAGGTTGACTCTGCAGTGAGTGCAGGTTGTAGGGTGAGGTGCCTCATGGACTGTAGCCTGCCAGCTTCCTCTGTCCATGGGATTTTCCAGGCAAGAATACTGGAGTGCATTGCCATTTCCTTCTCTAGGGCATCTTCCCCACCCAGGAATCAAACCCTTGTCTCCAACATCTCCTGCCTTGGCAGATGGGTTCTTTACCTGTCGAGCCACTGGGGCTTCTTTTGAAATATGATCCTCTGCTATCTTCAGCTGCCCATGATCACAAATGTGGTAAGGCTATTGACTGAACCCCTCTGACCACCATTTCTTCTTCCAACAAAGAGCTGATACCAGAGCACAGGATCTTCTCATTCATGGGTTTATTTGACAAACACTTACTGAGCATCTGCTCTGAGCCAGGCATTGGGTTTGGCTTGGTGGACATGAAGTTGAATAAGACATGATACGTGGGTATGTGTCTACTCCTGCCACAGGTGTTATTTTTAAAGGTCTGTGTTCCCTCCTGTCCGTTTTGTCTCTGAGCAGAGGAGGGTCAATAGCCTGCCATTTCTTATCAAAAAATGTGCTACGGGTTGAATAAACTCCAATGAACAAAGAAAATCTGAAGAATTTATTTTTAACTTATTTTATTCTTCAACAATGAGTTTTAATATTGCATCGAGGGTATAAGTCATTCCCCTAGGAGAGCTCTATTTGAGAAAAATTGGTTGAATACAGTTCCTAGTTTTGAATTATCTTTTTGGATAACAAAAACTTTTGGTGAACAATGATGATAATAATATGAAGAAATAGATGCTCTGGAAGATGCCATGTGTTAAAAGAGGGAACAAAAATCTCAGACATTTTTAATGCTATGTCCGGTCTCCATACAAAAACCTGTCAGCTTCATGCTGTTTTTTAGTCAATTTCACAGTGGGGAACAGAGAAAGGCTGATGGCTTAAGAGAAACAAGCTCAAAGTTGGCAACACAATCGCTGAAATATTTTCTCCAAAGGAGAGCTTTTTATTTGTAGCTAAATATATGGAAATAAAAACCAAATGGAAGTGTAGGCGCACTTATGGGCATGGGGTAGAGGGCCAGGCGATGTTTGTGGGAACTACAGCCTCCAGGGAGGGTTGGGGAAAACGGGGAACTTTAGGTACCCAAACCAACTGTAAGTGTGTGGAGTGCAAGCTTTGCTCTCTTTCTAGTCTGAGAAAAGGGCATCGCCCAGAGTCAGCACCTGATCCTCACCCCAGCTCTGTCACTACTCAGTACCCATGGTAGGTCTCAGTAAATATTTATGGAGTGAATAATTTGTTTGTATTTTATTAATATTAGCATTAACAAGTGCTGTACGGTAATGATGGTTCTGGCAGTATTATCATTCTCCCGGAGTTCAGCTATTAGCAGCAAACCCAAGAGAAACTTAATTGAATTACTCTTCATTTCCATGTCAGCCTTTTTAAATGGAAGGGGGCTATTTAAGTTGTAGGAACCAGCACTTGACCCTCATGATCACCAAGTGTACCCTGGGCTTTGCCAAAGGAATGTCACTAAAGGAAGGCTATGAAGGGAACGTGCCCCACACAGTCTGTCTTGTATACTGAGGAAAAGCAGCTGTTTGGATCTGACAAAGGAGGCCACATTAAATCTGGTGTGGCTGGTGAATGACGAAGGGGACATAAAGGCAGCAGTAGGTGAGGACAAGATGTCTGTGGAGGTGTCATTTTTCTTGAGAGAAAAGGAGGCAGGAGGTGTTAAGAGTGTTGAGAAATGAAAGCAGGACTCTTTCCTGGCTACTGAATGTCTCAAAAGTCCCTCCTTCTGGGAGTCCCTTTCTTTTTTTAAAAAATTTATCTTATTGAGGTATAGTTGATTTACAGTGTTGTGTTATTTCTCTTGTACAGCAAAGTGATTCAGTTATACATAAATGTATACACATATATATTTTCATATTTGTGTCCATTATGGTTTATCACAGGATACTGAAGATAGTTTCCTGTGCTATATAGTAGGACCTAGTTGTTTAACAACTCTATATATAATAGTTTGCATCTGCTGCTGCTGCTGCTAAGTCACTTCAGTCGTGTCTGACTCTGTCTGACCCCATAGACGGCAGCCCACCAGGCTCCCCCATCTCTGGGATTCTCCAGGCAAGAACACTGGAGTGGGTTGCCATTTCCTTCTCCAATGCATGAAAGTGAAAAGTGAAAGTCAAGTTGCTCAGTCTTGTCTGACCCTCAGCGACCCCACGGACTGCAGCCTACCAGGCTCCTCCGCCCATGGGATTTTCCAGGCAAGAGTTCTGGAGTGGGGTGCTATTGCCTTCTACAGTTTGCATCTACTAATCCCAAACTCCCAATCTGTCTCTCCCCCCAACCCTGTTCCCCCTTGGCAACCACAAGTGTGATCTCTATGTCTATGTGTCTGTTTCCATTTTGGAGATAAATTCATTTGTGTCATATTTTAATTCCACATATATGATATCATATGGTATTTATTTTTCTCTTTCTGAATTACTTAGTATTAGGATTTCTAGGTCTATCTATGGTGCTACAAATTGCATTATTTCATTCTTGTTATGGCTGAGTAGTATTCCATTGTATATATGTACCACATCTTCTTTACCCATTCATCTGCCAATTTAGATTGCTTCAGTGTCTTGGCTATTGTGAATAGTGCTTCTATGAACATAGGGGTGCATGTATTTTTTGAATTAGAGTTCTTTTCTGGATATATGCCCAGGGGTGGGATTGCTAGATCATCAGGCAACTCTGCTTTTAGGTTTTTTTAATTTTTTTAAAAATTTTATTTTATTTTTAAACTTTACATAATTGTATTAGTTTTGCCAAATATCAAAATGAATCCACCACCGGTATACATGTGTTCCCCATCCTGAACCCTCCTCCCTCCTCCCTCCCCATACCATCCCTCTAGGTCATCCCAGTGCACCAGCCCCAAGCATCCAGTATCGTGCATCGAACCTGGACTGGCATCTTGTTTCATACATGATATTTTACATGTTTCAAAGCCATTCTCCCAAATCTTCCCACCCTGTCCCTCTCCCACAGAGTCCATAAGACTGTTCTATACATCACTGTCTCTTTTGCTGTCTCGTACACAGGGTTATTGTTACCATCTTTCTAAATTCCATATATATGCGTTACTATACTGTATTGGTGTTTTTCCTTCTGGCTTACTTCACTCTGTATAATAGGCTCCAGTTTCATCCACCTCATCAGAACTGGTTCAAATGTGGAACCTCCATACCATTATCCATGGGCAGTCTTAAGTTGCTTCAGTTGTGTTAGACTCTTTGCAATCCTGTGGACTGTAGCCTGCCAGGTTCCTCTGTCCATGGGATTCTCTAGGCAAGAGTACTGGAGTGAGTTGCCATGCTCTCTTCCAGGGGATCTTCTGGACCCAGAGATCGAACCTGCAGCTCCTGTGGCTCCTGCATTGCAGGCAGATTCTCTACTACTGAGCCACCAGGGAAGCCCACTGTTATCCATAGTAGGTGCAACAACTTACATTCCCACCAACAGTGTAGGAGGGCTCTCTTCTCTCCACATCTCCTGAGAATCTCTTTCTGATCCATATAATAAATAGGATGCATAGTGTTTCTATCAACCAGCATGTGCACTCTTTAAGTCTACTGAAATATGTTTGAATATTTTGTCTTCAGTGATACCAATAAAAATTCTAAAGGGAAAAGTGAGTCCATAATCAACTAACAAATGGTTGGTTTTGTTTACCATGTTCCTTTGCTGCTCTTTTCTGTGTATGTGCATCAAGGGCAGCTCCTGACAGGCCCAGCTGGTCACTTGGATTACATGTGGCGCAGATGGTATTGCGCTGTCGCCACACACCTTCCCTCACTGTGTGTTACATGCCTGACATCCCCAGGGCTCTTCCCAGAGGCCAGATGCTTTTGGCTGCCATGTGGCCACACTTTTCTGGTCCTGCGGGAGCCTTTCAACCTATCAGCCCAGACTCTTCCAAGCCCTGCTTTCACATAACAAGGCTGTTCATTCAAAAGGTTGCATTTTGGTGGGGGGTGGGGTGGGGTGGGGGGGGGTGAGTGAGGTGTGGGGTGTAGTAACTCCTTGGCGGGGGGTGGGGTGGGGTGGGGGGGTGAGTGAGGTGTGGGGTGTAATAACTCCTTATTCCTAGGACATGCATGGGAAATTCTATCAAATCTTCCTATATTTTGATTTATTTCAAGGTAATACCATTTTATTGATTTATGCATGCATGCTAAGTTGCTTCAGTTGTATCCAACTTTGTGTCCCCATGGACTGAAGCCCATCAGGCTCCTCTGTCCATGGGGATTCTCCAGATAAGAATACTGGAGTGGGTTGCTACACCCTCCTCCAAGTTGTTGATTTATATTATTCCAGAAATCAGTCTATAGTATCCTAAAGCACATATATCTTGCTTTGTTTAGTAACTTTCCTATTTGGGGATTGTTATACCACTTCCCAAATAATGCCAAAATAAACATTTGTAAATGTTTATTTTGTTAACTCCGGGACACAGTGAAAGACAGGGAAGCCTGGTGTGCTACAGTCCATGGAGTCACAAAGAGTCACACATGACTAAGCGAGTGAACGACAACAACAACAAACGTTTGTAATCTACTGTTCTTTCTTTTGGATTATTTTCTTATTTAATTAACCTTAATTCTTGAGGTTAAATCCCAAGTCCAATCATGAATCAAGGAACTTAAATTTATTTTGGCTTTTACCAAGATGCAGGTCACTGGGACCTGTCTGCAGCTTACAGTCCTGAGACAGAGACTCATAGTGGGTCTCTTGACAGATTTCCATTCTGTGGAGTGGGGAGCGCTGTTTCCCATGTTGATCAGTGTGTATGTATGTGCGTGTGTCAGGCCAGAGAAGTGAACTGCCCCCAATGTGGGTCTTCTTTCTGGAGCTTTTCATTGAGATTCTGTGAAAACAGATGTGAGCATGGAGAATTGGTGTGACTGAAAAAATAAGGCAGCCTGTGATTTATTTTAGCAACTTTGAGTCTTGAGGTGTGTAGTCTCTGTGGATTGGTCAGATACCTTTCTGCCTGTGCTGTCACTGGTTTAAATAAATTGGGGGGGAAATATCTACTTTCCCTCTAGACATAGTGCTGAGTGAAGTTACTTGCTTGGGTAGCCTATCCCTTCTCCAGTGGATCTTCCCAACCCTGGACATTTGCTTTAATATCATGTTAAATCAACTGGGCAAAGCCTGGGCAGAGAAACCTCCTAGTCGATTCCCTCAGTGGACACAGTGTGAGCTCAGATGGTGATGCTGGGTCCTGAGGCCTGTGGAAGGTGGTGGAGCAGCAGGCCACTCCTCAACTGAGAATAGCAGTGCAGAGAAAGCCAGAGAGAAGGTGAAGTGTTAGCAGAGATGGGAAGCCATTGCCCAGGAAGCTACTCACCTCTGCAACAGAGCCACAGCTAACCCTGGTGACCATGTGGCCGAAAACTCAGACAATCCCTTTTGTTCCACCTGAGGGAGGTGAGTCATCAGAGAGTGCCAAGCAAAAGGCCTCTCTACATACAAGGGATTCACCTTCCGTCTCCCCCAACCCCTGCGTCCTCTGGCTTTTAGAAATAAATGAGTACAATGAAATTTAGGCTTCCCAGTGGCACAGTGGTAAAGAATCCACCTGGCAGCACAGGAGATGTGGGTTCGACCCTCTGGGTTGCGAAGATCCCTTGGAGGAGGGCATGGCAACCCACTCCACTATTCTTGCCTGGAGAATCCCATGGACATCGGTGCCTGGGGGTCGCAAAAAGTCAGCATGATTGAACTCACACATAAACACATAACAAAAACTAAAGCCACGTTAAAGCTAGTTAAAAGATTATATATATGGAAAGTATTCAAGTAAACATTATAGGTAAATGTCCGTGGTTCAGAGGTAAGAAATCTGAATTTAAAAATATCATCTTTTACATGGGGTATTAAAAACAAAGCAAACAAATGAGATTTAACAGCTTGTTAGTTTATTTTGTTAATCACAAATTGCAGGTTCTCTGCCTATGGATCTATAGATTCGTGGCAGTGAAGTGAAAGCCTCCTGCAATAGTCTGCTAGGGCTGCCACGACATGGGTTGAGTTCAGTAACAGAGGTGTGTCTTCTCATAGGTCTAGAAGCTACAGGTTAAAGATCAAAATGTCAACAAGGTTGCTGTCTTTTGAGGGCTCTCTTCTCAGCTTGTAGATAGTCGTCTTTACTCTGTTCTCATATGGTACTTCTGTGTGTGTGTGTGTGTGTGTGTGTGTGTGTATCTGTGTCCTAATCTCTTCTTATGCAGACCATTATGCAGTCAGATTGGATTTGTTGTTGTTTAGTTGCTCAGTCATGTTGGACTCTTTGCAACCCCATGGAATATAGCCCACCAGGCTCCTCTGTCCATGGGATTTCCCAGGCAAGAATACTGGAATAGGTTGCCATTTCCTTCTCCAGGGGATCTTTCCGACCCAGAAATTGAACCTGAATTTCCTGCATTGGCAGGCAGATCCTTTACCACTGAGCCACCTGGGAAGCCCAGGTTGGATTAGGACCCACCATAATGACCTTATAAAACTTTAATTATCTCTTTAAAGACCCTATCTCCAAATACAGCCACATCGTGAGGTATTGGGGTTAGTTAATATGATTTTTGTTAGTATGAATTTTCAGGGAATAGAATTTAGCCCATCTCATTTCTTCCTAAGAATTTTGAGGAACATTCTTAAAATTGTACAAATTTTACTGGAGATATTAGAGAGGAAAATTATTGTATTTCAGGGGAAAAAAATCTAGTTTGTGATAAAAGCACTGAACTGGTAACCAAAATGAATACTGATAACTGCTTCTTGGGTAAAAGCAAATCAGGTTTTGTCACTAAGAAGATCTGTAAAATTTTCTTAGTCCCAGGAAAATACAGAAATAGCATTTTAATGTGAGGATGAGAAAAGTCTGCTAAAACCCTAACCTCCATGGCGGGCCTCACTTGTGCTCACCGAAGTATCTGGATCGTGTTTCTGTTCATATTTTGCACGTTCTCACCCAAAGCCTAGTGTGAATGGCCTTTATTATACATTTACTCATTAGGTGTTCCACCTGTGAATTCTCATACAAGGAAAAAAATAATCATTTTTACTGACCGACACATTACTTCTCTATATAAATTTTAGGGATGCAGGAGTGCACTTCCACTGAGATTAGTGTGTATAATACTAGGTGCAAGAGTGTTCTGGTGGTGGCCATTGTGCTATTTCTTCTACAGAAAGAAGAGATAAGGATGATGTAAGTAATAAAGGGAGGAGATGGAGGAAGGAAAAGGAAATTCAAACTTTCCTCCCACCTCAGTAGAGAGACAAGAACCACCAGATCCTAGAATTTTTGTTCTAATTAAACCCCAAAAAGATGTAGACATGGGTATGGAGTTGGTAGAGCTTGAAAAAGAAGGTTGGGGTAGGAGAGGGGAGACAGCATATTATCTGTGTTCTTGCTAAAAATTGACCTCTTCTGCAAAACCTGCCTTGAAAATTCCGACTGACATTCATTTAAGCAAATTGTTATAAATTATCCTTTTCACATTCACATTTTTAAAGTTATCATTCATTTTAACTTCCCTTTGAAAAGTGCTTCACCTTCTCCCCTTGAGTCCCATAGTGGACCTTGCAAAGTTCTGGGCACATACTTGGTAGGAACTTAAAATTTTTTTAATATCCTCTTTAGCCATAGAAATTATTCCTATCAATCAGACCACTAGCACAGATGGAAAAAACAATGAATTGATATACTTTGTGAATGCTACAATTGGAGTTCTTAGGAAAAAAAAAAAAAAACACCTCTGGGCCTCAGCGACTCTGCTGCTGCTGCTAAGTCGCTTCAGTTGTGTCCGACTCTGTGCGACCCCATGGACAGCAGCCCACCAGGCTCCGCCATCCCTGGGATTCTCCAGGCAAGAACACTGTAGTGGGTTGCCATTTCCTTCTCCAATGCATGAAAGTGAAAAGTGAAAAGTGAAAGTGAAGTCGCTCAGTCGTGTCCGATTCTTAGCGACCCCATGGACTGCAGCCTACCAGGCTCCTCCGTCCATGGGATTTTCCAGGCAAGAGTACTGGAGTGGGTTGCCATTGCACTCTGCTAAAAAGACTGAAATTCTCTTACTCAGTAAACATGTTTGTTGAGCACCTACTACATGCTAGGCATTGTGCTAGCTGATATGGTTCAGTTCAGTTCAGTCGCTCAGTTGTGTCCGACCCTTTGTGACCTCCCTGTCCATCACCAACTCCCAGGGTCTACCCAAACTCACGTCCATTGAGTTGCTGATGCCATCGAACCATCTCATCCTCTGTCGCCCCCTACTTCTGCCCTCAATCTTTCCCAGTATCAGGGTCTTTTCAAATGAGTCAGCTCTTTGCATCAGATGGCCAAGATACTGGAGTTTCAACTTTAACATCAGTCCTTCCAATGAACACCCAGGACCGATTTCCCTTAGGATGGACTGAAAAATACACAACTCTACACGCAGGAGGCTCACATTTTGGTGGAAGAGATGCTCAAACATCTTAATATTATATAATGAGGATGATATTGTAACAGAGATATATAGAGTGATGTAGAAACCCAGAATAGAAAGTAACTAACCCAGAGTAACTAAGTGGCTGACCCAGTTAGCTACTAACAGGTTAGCAGGCAGAAGTGGTGACACCTGAGCTGGGACTTGAAGGGCATGTGGGAGTTTACCAGGCAGAGAACAGCAGGGAAAATGTGACAGGCAGGTGATAACATAATGACAGCAGAGGAGCATAAGGTGCACCTGATCAGTACACATTATCATAGTGAAAAAAGGAAGCCACTTAAATGCTGGGCATGGCAGGGAAAAGCCCAGGTGTATCACTGAATAGTCACACCATGAACTTTTACATGATGTTTACAGAGAGATTTTAACATCATGGGGAGGTACTTAGACTATAGAGTTAAAAGAAAAGTAAGGAAATGCAATTGTCTCTATGGAATGAGCCCACCTTTCTTCCTTTAAAATATAAAATCTAGAAGAAAAATGTACATATTGTTTTTTGCTCCGCTATATTTTTTGAACTCACCTTTTTACGAGTTTGTATTATTTTAATAGAAAAATATGATGTCAGAAAATTAAAGAAAATGTAGGGCAGATTTTAGGCCTCCTTGGTGGCTCAGAGGGTGATGAATCCGCCTGCAATGTGGGAGACCTGGGTTCGATCCCCAGGTTGGGAAGATCCCGGGGAGAAGGGAATGGCTACCCACGCTAGTATTCTGGCCTGGAGAATCTCATGGACAGAGGAGTCTGGGCTATAGTCCATGGGGTCGCAAAGAGTTGGACATGACGAGTGACTTTCATTCACTTCAGGGCAGGTTGCAGAATGAAGACTGAGGGAGGGAATGAAATAATGCCATTTGCAGTAACATGGATGGACCTAGAGACTGTCATACTGAGCGAAGTAAGTCAGAGAAAGACAAATAAGATACTGCTCATACGTGGAATCTAAAGAGTGGCACAAATGAACTTATTCACAAAACAGAGTCACAGAGGTAGAAAGCAAACTTGTGGTCACCAGGGAGGAAAGGGGGAGGGGGGATAAAATGGAAACTGGGACTGACATATATACATTACGATATATAAAATATGCTGTTGTGTCTGTGTTAATCGCTCAGTCATGTCCTACCCCATGGATTGTAGCCTGGCAGGCTCCTTCTATCTATGGAATTCTCCAGGTAAGAATACTGGAGTAAATAGCCATTCCCTTCTCCAGGGGATCTTCCCAATCCAGGAATCAAACCCAAGTCTCCAGCATTGCAGACAGATTCTTTACCATCTGAGCAACTCAATGGATAGGAGTTTGAGCAAACTCTGGGAGATAGTGAAGGACAGGAAGCCTGGCATGCTGCAGTCCATGGGGCTGCAAAGAGTTGGACATGACTGAGTGACTGAACAACAATATAAAAAAGATAATTAATAGGGACCTACTGGTGGCTCAGAGGTTAAAGCGTCTGCCTGGAATGCAGGAGACCCGGGTTTGATCCCTGGGTTGGGAAGATCCCGTGGAGAAGGAAATGGCAACCCACTCCAGTACTCTTGCCTGGAGAATCCCATGGAGGGAGGAGCCTGGTAGGCTACAGTCCATGGGGTTGCAAAAAGGCTGACACGATGAGCGACTTCACTCACTCACTCACTCACTGCATAGCATAGGAACTCTACTTGATACTCTGTAATTGAGTCCCATTGAATGGACATATGTATAATTGATTCACTTTGTCATAACCTGAAACTTACCCAACATTGTAAATCAACTACAGTCCAATAAAAATTATTAAAAAAGAAAAAAAGGCTGCAGGAGGGCAATGAGGCTGGCGGGCCATGCTGCTGTAGTCACTTACTTATCCTGTGGGTAACAGGGAATTACAATAACTCCAGTCTTATACTGAACACTGAAGAGCTGAGTTAAAATAGAAAAAAATGACTCATAAAGGGTAAAATATTGAGCTTTTCTCACACATTAATTCTTTCCCTTGAGTTACAGTGGAGTTGCATGCTCCTAGGTTTGTAAAGACTGTGGGCCTGGTTTTCTATGACTTCTTTTGCCTCTTGATAAGCCTACCCAGCAATTCTTTCCTCTAGAGTTGGAGTAAATTACTGCTGCTTCTACTGAACACTAGAAGAGGTGCTTGGCTTGTATTTACATAAATTATTTCAAAAGCAGAGACATTACTTTGCCAACAAAGGTCCGTCTAGTCAAGGCTATGGTTTTTCCCGTGGTCATGTATGGATGTGAGAGTTGGACTGTGAAGAAGGCTGAGTGCCGAAGAATTGATGCTTTTGAACTGTGGTGTTGGAGAAGACTCTTGAGAGTCCCTTGGACTGCAAGGAGATCCAACCAGTCCATTCTGAAGGAGATCAGCCCTGGGATTTCTTTGGAAGGAATGATGCTAAAGCTGAAACTCCAGTTCTTTGGCCACCTCATGCAAAGAGTTGACTCATTGGAAAAGACTCTGATGCTGGGAGGGATTGGGGGCAAGAGGGGAAGGGGACGACAGAGGATGAGATGCTTGGATGGCATCACTGACTCGATGGACGTGAGTCTGGGTGAACTCTGGGAGTTGGTGATGGACAGGGAGGCCTGGCGTGCTGTGATTCATGGGGTCACAAAGAGTTGGACACGACTGAGCGACTGATCTGATCTGATCTGATATATATATTTCTACTTTGTCTTTCTACCTGTGTATAACTCAGTTTGCTATAATGGCTTTTCTGGCAAAAAGCTATGTACTAATGGACAGGGATTTAGGATTTCTAGGTTTTGAAGGAAACAGAGGGACAATGGGTTTGAGATGCTTTTTGCCATTAAGGAGTGCTTTCCTGGAATATCCTGGGAACCAGAGGGAGACCTTCAGTGTTGGGGTTGAAAGACCACCAGTAAAGATGGAGGGACCCTAAGCTCATACATGGGTTACCTGTTTCTCTAATTTTTTTTTTCCTAGGGTTGGAATGAAAACTGTAACAGAGTCATATTGTTAGGATGTGACATCAGTATGTCCAACTTGCTAGATTTTATTCAGGTCAGTGCCCACCTCCCTCAAAAAAAAATCAAGAATGACAAATTCTGACTTTGTTTACACAGAGCCGTTCACTTGAGGCCAGGCTAGTTGCATTGGTCTCGGAGGACAGAGGCTGTTGCAGCGTCTTCTTGCTTCCACCCTTTGGACAGCAGTACTGTGGAGATGATCCCACACGGTTCCTCGCTTCCACCCTCTGTCCCCAGTCAGTGGGTGCAAGCAGCCCTCAGAGAAAAGTCTCGAGACATAGCAGAGAGAGGAGTCTGCAACTGTGCTGATGGTTTATAGGGCGTGTTAGGGGCTTCAGATACCCAGCAATGAGTTTCCCTGGGATGAATGTGTAGCTACACAGAGCACATTACTGCCAGGAGACAGACTCTGGTTAAGATCAGACTGCAAGGAAAATACTTCACTAATATCTCTACCTCACTACAGCCCAATTAAGTTTGCAGAAGTTTCCAGAAACAAAACAAAACAAAACAAAACAAAATCTTCTGTTATCAGAATTGAATGAATAAAAAGCCTAGACTCAAAAGTTTAAGGAACTTAACCAGTCTCCTCTCCTCGCTGGTCAGGGGCAGAAGTGGGGCTAAAACTCAGCTCCCCAAGTCTCCCTTTGTTGTTGTTGTTAGTCAGTCATGTCCGACTCTTTGTGACCCCATGGACTGCAGCACGCTAGGCTTCCTTGTCCTTCATCATCACCCTGAGTTTGCTCAAACTCATGTCCATCGAGTTGGTGATGCCATTCAACCATCTCACCCTCTGTCGTCCCCTTCTTCTCTTGCCTTTAATCTTTCCTGGCATCACGGTCTTCTCTAATGAGTCGGCTCTTCACATCAGGTGGCCAAAGTATTAGAGCTTCAGCATTGGTCCTTTCAATGAATATTCAGGGTCGATTTCCTTTAGGATTGACTGGTTTAATTCCTTGCAGTCCTAGGTACTCTCAAGAGTCTCAAGTCTCCCTAGACTGTACTAAAGGTGCTACTGCTGCTTACCTCCATTATTTCTTTTAGGAACATGATATCACCCTCATCTTTTTCTCTTTTAAGATAGTGGCATTAATATGTTTGAAATGTTTTTTCCCGTTTGGATTCCAAAAAGGCTGGTGATGCCCTCTTTTTTAGAGATGCTAGCTGCTGCACACTGATTGAGCAGGCTAAAGCTGAAATGTGAAAAGTGCTTTTCCCCAGACAGTTAGAATACATAATGAAGATGGAAATTTCCAAGACCTAAATCCCCAAACTCAGGTTCATCTCCCCTCTCTCCTTGAAATATAAAACCAGCAAGATTTTAAAAATTGGACTCAAACAAATATTCATCATTTTCCTTCCTCTATTCTGGATCCTATGGAGTAATACATGGTACTCTTTGCATTGGCGCTCACATATTTAAGTGTGTAAGTGAGAAAGTGTGTGTGACAGCATATGTGACTGCATGAATGTAGGTGTGAATGTGTGTATGATTCTGAGTGTAAGTGTAAGTACATGTGAGTGAATGAATATGTGTGTAAATGCATATGTATGAATGCTGCTGCTGCTGCTAAGTTGCTTCAGTCGTGTCCGACTCTGTGTGACCCCATATACGGCAGCCCACCAGGCTCCCCCGTCCCTGGGATTCTCCAGGAAAGAACACTGGAGTGGGTTGCCATTTCCTTCTCCAATGCATGAAAGTGGAAAGTAAAAGTGAAGTCGCTCAGTCCTGTCCGATTCTGCAACCCCATGGACTGCAGCCTACCAGGCTCCTCCATCCAAGGGATTTTCCAGGCAAGAATACTGGAGTGGGGTGCCATTGCCTTCTCCTATGTATGAATATGTATGCATTTAGTTGCAAATAGGAGCTGAGATATTTATTTCTTTTGAAAACAAGTCAAACTTCTGTAGACCTTTGACACTTATTTTCAGTGCTTTTTAGAAGGGAAATTGCATCCATATTGACAGTACAGTTTTCAGAAGAGTGGTTTTGATAGGTTGAGGACACATCGATGGTATTTAAAGATGTTTGGCAAGGTCAGGAAATATTTGCCTTCATTTCTTCACTGTTCCAAGTTCTGGTATAAGCACCAAGGCACATGTTAAAGGCCAAGATTTTACTTTCAAATACAGCAAAGCCTTTATTTATAGGAAAGATATCCATTCCAGTCTTGCCTTCTTGCATTTAAAATCTCACACTGCAGCCAAAATGACTTCAAATCCATGATTGGATGTCACTCTACTTAAATATCTTTAATTGCCTCTTCAGAGAACAAATACGGATTTCCTACCCAATTCATCCCGATTCCAAATTCTTTTCCTTCAGTTGAATGTCCCTACCCTCAAAGCTCAAATCCTGCTCCAGAGAAGGATGCTGAACAATTTAAGGCCATCGCCACCTTCACCCTTATGATAAGTCTCGGGTCCACAGTCATTGGCACAAGGCTGACGTGTGCTTTTAGCTGGGGCAACAGAGTGCATCTCAGGACCCTTTCTTGAAATTCTGGGACCTGTCACATTTTCCTTTGGGATGGAGTTGAAGCAGATGCAACCCTAGGAAATGACATCATGAAACCAGAATGCTAGGCAGCTTTGAGAAGACTTGATTGTTCAGAAAGTGAAGTGAAGGAAAAGAAGCTATTACAACAGTCTTGAAGTTCACCTACTTCAGGACTCCCTGGGATACTTGAGCATTATTGGGGAGAGTGCCAGTGACTCCACCCCTGCCCTTTCTTGCTCAGCCTCATTCATCTCTTGCCTGAAAGCATCTCTAGGTGAGTAGTGGGCCCCAGTCTCCACTCATGCATGTCTGCAACTCAAGAGGATGCTGGCATGTTCTCCTAGGTGCTCTCTCCCTGTGCTCCTCCTTGGAAGGGTGGGCCTGTGAGGTTCTGCAGCTTGGCTGATTCCAGATAAGGAGCCTGCTGTCAGGTTCCCCTCCCTGCAGGCACTTCTAACCTCCCAAGAGGAGCTCTTTGAGCTCTCCATCCCTTGGTTCCAGAGCGGGGAGAACCAAGGCTCTCTCCTCAGGGCTCTTTAATGCCTTCCTTCTGGATTGCTATTCTGTTTCTTACATGGGACGTAGAGGTAAATGAAGGTCTGGGGGGTCACCTTTTGCATCTTTCAGTGATTCTGACAAAATATGTCCAACAGCTTCTCTTTAGGATATGGGAACATTATCACTAATTACCCTCAGCATTGGGACTTACACCAAAA
This sequence comes from Bos indicus x Bos taurus, assembly GCF_003369695.1. Classification (NCBI taxonomy): domain Eukaryota; kingdom Metazoa; phylum Chordata; class Mammalia; order Artiodactyla; family Bovidae; genus Bos; species Bos indicus x Bos taurus. The sequence continues at coordinate 111,699,925 of NC_040076.1, forward strand.
ATTCTGAGACAAGAAGAAAAATACTATTCAATCTCCTATGATATGTCTCAAGACGAAAGGTACATGTTAAAGACTCCCGTTGTGAAAATATTTTTAACTGATACATTATAAATGCACAATGTTTCATAGACTAATAAAAAGCATACATGGATTTCTAATTAGCACTAAAAAGAACTTTTTCAGAAATACTTTGTTGAGTAAAAAGCAGATGTTGCGAATTCAAATGGTTCAGGCAGGTAATATAAAAGTGAAGTGTAATGGGTTGTGTGTAAGGCAGTAGAAGGTAGAGAGGACCATGGTGAATCAGAGGCACCAGGTTCTATCTGAAAAGATCAGCTGCCACTCAACTCCAGAGATTTTTGTTTCATGAAGAAATATAGTCCTAAACTTAGGAAATCTTATTATTTCTTAGGAGAAGATGGAAATACATTTTAAAAAAATTATGTATTTTTATTTTTCGGTTGTGCTGGGTCTTCATTGCTATGTGCAGGTTTCCCCTAGTTGTGGTGAGCAGAGGCTACTCTTTTTTATGGTGTGTGGGCTTCTCTTGTTGCAGAGCACAGGCTCTAGGCACATGGCCTTCAATAGTTGCAGCACCACGGGCTCAGTTGTGATGTGGGGGCCCCAGAGCGTGCAGGCTTCAAAGGCTGTGGCACAGGGCCCAGATTGCTCAAGGCATGTGGAATCTTCCTAGACCAGGGATTGAACCCATGTTCCCTGCATTGGCAGGTGGATTCCCATCCACTGGACCACCAGGGAAGTCCTGGAAATCCATTTTTGAAATGTAAAGTGTCCCAAATTTTAGATGATGGTGACAGATTAAATAAAAAAAATATCCTTGGGCCCAAGAAAAGCCTGGCAACTGGCCAAACTTGGTATTTGGACCAATAATTTACCACCTCTGAGAAAGTGCTATGTAAATATTGGTTGTTATGATAATGGAGTTGATGAACGCTCTATCAACATTTTGTAAACAATGCTCCAAAATGTAACCATACATTTCAGTGATCTAAGAAATGCCGATCTCATCCCATTCTCCGAAGCTCAGCTCAGCTCTCCAAGGTTGCCTTGCTGGGAGGGCAGACTCTGCAGTGATTGGATGCATGCTGTGCGCTAAGTCACTTCAGTGTGTCCAACTCTTTGCCACCTTATGGACTGTAGCTTGCCAGCTTCCTCTGTCCATGGCATTTGCAGGCAAGAATACTGGAGGGGATCCCTCCTCTAGGAGGTCTTCCCGACTCAGGGATCTGACCTGCGTCTCTTACATCTCCTGCACTGGCAGGTGGGTTCTTTATCACTAATGTAGTGATTGGGTTTAGTTCAGTTCAGTTGCTCAGTCGTGTCCGACTCTTTGCGACCCCATGAATCACAGTATGCCAGGCCTCCCTGTCCATCACCAACTCCCGGAGTTTACTCAAACTTATGTCCACCAAGTCGGTGATGCCATCCAGCCATCTCATCCTCTGTCATCCCCTTCTCCTCCTGCCCCCAATTCCTCCCAGCATCAGAGTCTTTTCCAATGAGTCAACCCTTCACATGAGGTGGCCAAAGTACTGGAGTTTCAGCTTTAGCATCAGTCCTTCCAATGAAAACCCAGGACTGATCTCCTTTAGAATAGACTGGTTGGATCTCCTTGCAGTCCAAGGGACTCTCAAGAGTCTTCTCCAACACCATATTTCAAAAGCATCAATTCTTCAGCACTCAGCTTTCTTCACAGTCCAACTCTCACATCCATACATGACCACTGGAAAAACCATAGCCTTGATTAGATGGACCTTTGTTGGCAAAGTAATGTCTCTGCTTTTTAATATGCTGTCTGGGTTGGTCATAACTTTCCTTCCAAGGAGTAAGTGTCTTTTAATTTCATGGCTGCAATCACCATCTGCAGTGATTTTGGAGCCCCCCAAAAATTAATTCTGACACTGTTTCCCCATCTATTTCCCATGAAGTGATGGGACCAGATGCCATGATCTTCGTTTTCTGAATGTTGAGCTTTAAGCCAACTTTTTCACTCTCCTTTTTCAATTTCATCAAGAGGTTTTTAGTTCCTCTTCACTTTCTGTCATAAGGGTGGTGTCATCTGCATATCTGAGGTTTTTGAGATTTCTCCTGGCAATCTTGATTCCAGCTTGTGCATCTTCCAGCCCAGCGTTTCTCATGATGTACTCTGCATAGAAGTTAAATAAGCAGGGTGACAATATACAGCCTTGACGTACTCCTTTTCCTATTTGGAACCAGTCTGTTGTTCCATGTCCAGTTCTAACTGTTGCTTCCTGACCTGCATACAAATTTCTCAAGAGGCAGGTCAGGTGGTCTGGTATTCCCATCGCTTTCAGAATTTTCTACAGTTTATTGTGATCCACACAGTCAAAGGCTTTGCCATGGTCAATAAAGCAGAAATAGATGTTTTTCTGGAACTCTCTTGCTTTTTCAATGATCCAGCCAATGTGGCAATTTGATCTCTGGTTCCTCTGCCTTTTCTAAAACCAGATTGAACATCTGGAAGTTCACGGTTCATGTATTGCTGAAGCCTGGCTTGGAGAATTTTGAGCATTACTTTACTAGCGTGTGAGATGAGTACAATTGTGTGGTAGTTTGAATATTCTTTGGCATTGCCTTTCTTTGGGATTGGAATGAAAACTGACCTTTTCCAGTCCTGTGGCCACTGCTGAGTTTTCCGAATTTGCTGGCATATTGAGTGCAGCACTTTTACAGCATCATCTTTCAGGATTTGAAATAGCTCAACTGGAATTCCATCACCTCCACTAGCTTTGTTCGTAGTGATGCTTTCTAAGGCCCACTTGACTTCACATTCCAGGATGTCGGGCTCTAAGCGAGTGATCACACCATCGTGATTATCTGGGTCATGAAGATCTTTCTGTACAGTTCTTCTGTGTATTCTTGCCACCTCTTCTTAATATCTTCTGCTTCTGTTAGGTTCATACCATTTCTGTCCTTTATCGAGCCCATCTTTGCATGAAATGTTCCCTTGGTATCTCTAATTTTCTTGAAGAGATCTCTAGTCTTTCCCATTCTGTTGTTTTCCTCTATTTCTTTGCATTGATCGCTGAGGAAGGCTTTCTTATCTCTCCTTGCTATTCTCTGGAACTCTGCATTCAGATGCTTATATCTTTCCTTTTCTCCTTTGCTTTTCTCTTCTCTTCTTTTCATAGCTATTTGTAAGGCCTCCCCAGACAGCCATTTTGCTTTTTTGCATTTCTTTTCCATGGGGATGGTCTTGATCCCTGCCTCCTGTACAATGTCACGAACCTCCGTCCATAGTTCATCAGGCACTCTGTCTATCAGATCTAGTCCCTTAAATCTATTTCTCACTTCCACTGTATAATCATAAGGGATTTGATTTAGGTCATACCTGAATGGTCTAGTGGTTTTCCTACTTTCTTCAATTTCAGTCTGAACTTGGCAATAAGGTTCATGGTTCATGGCAATAAGGCAATGGTTCATGATCTGAGCCACAGTCAGCACCCAGTCTTGTTTTTGCTGAATCTATAGAGCTTCTCCGTCTTTGGCTGCAAAGAATATAATCAATCTGATTTTGGTGTTGACCATCTGGTGGTGTCCATGTGTAGAGTCTTCTCTTGTGTTGTTGGAAGAGGGTGTTTGCTATGACCAGTGCGTTCTCTTGGCGTTCTCTCTCTCAGGCCTTGCCCTGCTTCATTCCATATTCCAAGGCCAAATTTGCCTGTTACCTCAGGTGTTTCTTGACTTCCTACTTTTTCATTCCAGTCCCCTATAATGAAAAAGACATCTTTTTTGGGTATTAGTTCTAAAAGGTCTTGTAGGTCTTCATAGAAGCATTCAACTTCAGCTTCTTCAGCATTACTGGTTGGGGCATAGGCTTGGATTACTGTGATATTCAATGGTTTGCCTTGGAAACGAACAGAGATCATTCTGTCATTTTGAGATTGCATCCAAGTACTGCATTTCAGACTCTCTTGTTGACTATGATGGCTACTCTATTTCTTCTAAGGGATTCCTGCCAGAATTCTGACACAATGTGGTCCATTGGATAAGGGAATGGCAAACCACTTCAGTATCCTTGCCTTGAGAACCCCATGAACAGTATGAAAAGGCAAAATGATAGGGTACTGAAAGAGGAGCTCCCCAGGTCGGTAGGTGCCCAATATGCTACTGGAGATCAGTGGAGAAATAACTCCAGAAAGAATGAAGGGATGGAGCCAAAGCAAAAACAATACCCAGCTGTGGATGTAACTGGTGATAAAAGCAAGGTCCGATGCTGTAAAGAGCAATATTGCATAGGAACCTGGAATGTTAGGTCCATGAATCAAGGCAAATTGCAAGTAGTCAAACAGGAGATGGCAAGAGTGAACATTGACATTCTAGGAATCAGCGAACTAAAATGGACTGGAATGGGTGAATTTAACTCAGTGATTGGGTGGTGGCATTTAATTCCTAGAGCAGTGGTCCGTGGAGTGACAGGCCAGCACGCCCTTCAAAAGAGGGTGCAGGAGGACAGTTCTCCTCACTTGCATATCACTGTCTTTCAATCAAGGAGGTGGGATAGGTGGGGAAAAGGATGAAAGGTAAATAACTTGGTCCCAAATAGAGTCTTACCCAACAAATGAATGACTAGGATAGAAGAGTCATGGTTATACTTGACTCGGTTATCCATTTACTTTTATCAAGTGATTTTAAAATTCAGTCTGATTCATTCATTTTCAGTTCAGTGAACCCTCTGCTATGGAAATGATTTTTGCAAACATCTCTCAGGCCAAGAGGCTTTTGTTTAGGCTTCATGAAGAATCAGCAATGCAATGCTCTTAGAAATTTTGCCCTCCAAGTCAATTTATGTGACGACGTTAGAATAATTGCTTGGGTGATATGCAGAGAAATATGCAGGAAGAAGTGGTTTCACATGAGAGCTTTTTGTAAAATGCACGATTCAGAAAGTCCACCAATGGCTTCCAGTAGTTCTGCTTGCTGAGATCCTTACTTGTCATACTGGAATCTGTTTCATTCGTGGTAGGAATATTGCTTTCCTGAATGTATATGCTTTTATATCAGCTCCTTTAAGTGGCAAAGAAGTGGCAGGCTGCTTCCTAGAGTTTTCCCCTCCCCTTCCCATTCTTGCTTGTCTATCTCTCCCTCTGTAACTCATGCGTGTGTGTGCATGCAGATGTATACACATACACATTACACAGCATATACCAACTCTTAGATTCTCACTTCACCTCCAGACTGGTACTGGGAGAGGGTTTTCTTGGGCAGTGTTAGCATTGGCATGGGGAAGAGGGAAGAATAGAGAAAGGATAAATAGCATCTTAACAAAAATCACAGTTCTCATCAAGTTTAAAGTTAATCTTTTAGAATCATTCTATTTTACTTAAAAATAACTTTTCACAAGGAAGAATGCCCCTGGTTATGTTTATAGCTCTAAAAGAGTAGATACTGACTTTTTAAAAAAACTGGTTGACTTGATCACTGATACAGTTATTATTTCTTGAGCCTCTTAAGTGTCAGGTACTGTTTGAGTCAGTGGGAAGAGCACAATAGGAAAATATCCAAAACACCGATCTTTCTGGTGGCTGTAAGTAAATTAGAATAAAGCAGTGAGCTTCTCATCAGAGGGCAAATTATCGGTAGGTGACTGGTGAGATCAAGCACCCATGACTAATGTGATTTGCATTTTAAGTGCACAAACACTGTTTTCTGCAATGAAGCATAGTTTCTTATTTTTTTTTTTTAATCACAATCTTAGAGAATGAGAACAGAGATAGGAAACAGAGAATGAGAACACACAGTCAACTCTATCATATACCAGTGTTAAAAAATAAACTGAGCATTATTAAACATTTTAAGAGTGCATTCCAACAAAAATCAATTTGAATCAGGCAGCATCCCATCTAGCAGATATAAAGGAGCTCAGAAAAGCTGTGTAATGTTAAGATTTCTGTAGGCAAAAGAGAAAGAACAAGGGACTCACAAAAAAAAGCTGGTTGGTTACTGCAAGTTTACTTTCCTTTAGGGGGTGGCAAGATCTATCAGGCAGATTGCCTAACTAGTGCTGATCAGGTGATTCCTGATTGACTGGTTTCGGCTTCCATTTCTGGGACATTTGAAACTGAACAAAGCTGTAATTACCCTTGGTTTGGTGATGCAGGGCTTAACATAAACTAAATAGAGCAGGACACTGTGGGGCCTCCCTGGGGACAGACCCCCTGTGTCCCTCAGCTGCTTGTTGTTTGTAGAAAAGCTTTAGTCTTCTAGGCCTTTCCCCAAAAAACAAATTTAATCAGAGAAGCAAGAAAATGCTGAAACAAAGGAAAACAGTCAAGCAAGACAAAGTAATAATAGTTTAGCCATGAAACAGTCACAGGCTTTTAGTTCCTCCTCAAGTGCTATAGGGTTCGATCCCTGGGTTGGGAAGATCCCCTGGAGGAGGAAATAGCAACCCAATCCAATATTCTTGCATGCATAATCCCATGGACAGAGGAGCCTGGTGAGTTCCAGTCCACAGGGTCACTAAGAATCAGACACAACTGAGTGACTGAGCACACATGCACGCAGTGGCTATAGATAATACTCTGTGCCACAGCCTTGAGTTGTTTTGCAGAGACTAAATCCTCCACCAGGGTGGAAGAAGTTACCGGCATGCTGACCACAAGCACTTAGACCCCAGATAGTTGGAACCACAAGGCTGATAATACTGATTCCCAATTACCTTATCACGAACCAAGCAGAAGAATGTTCAGGAGCTGATCAAGCACCCTGCAGCCCTCTCCTCACCTTGCCCTTCAAAACATTTTCCTGAAAGCCATTGAGGAGTTCAGGTCTTTGGCCCACTAGTTGCCCTGCCTGTTCTCCTTGCTCGGCTCTCCATGGGGTGCCTTGTAATAAACACTGCTTTTCTTCACCACAACCCACTGGCAGTAGATTGGCATTACAGGGCGCTAGCAGACCCACGTTTGGTTCAATAAGAAAATGAACTTGTCTTGTTTTTAACATTAGCCTGGCCACCTTGGGGGCTTCCCTCATGGCTCAGATGGTAGAGAATCTGCCTATAATTTGGGAGACCCAGGTCTGATCCCTGGGTCGGGAAGATCCCCTGGAGAAGAGAATAGCAACCCACTCCAGTATTCTTGCCTGAAGAATCCCATGGACAGAGGAGCCTGGCAGGGTACAGTCCATGGGGTTGCAAAGAGCTGGACATGACTGGGTGACTAACACTTTAACTGCCACCTTGGGAAGGTCCCCCTTCCCTCCTCAGTACCCTTGTTGGTAAAATTGAGTTGACCCCTAAGATAGCACTCAGGTGGAATCTAGGCAACGTGCTCTCAGGTAAAAGCATTTTATCCACTGTATAGTGCTATAGAGAATATTATTAAGTTCGGATGGAGTTAGGGAGAGTGGGGAAGAGAGAGACATGGCAGGCATAGGGAGACCAGAACTGAAATGGAGACAACCGTAAGAAGTGATATGACCCAGAGCAGGGCAGTGGCCATGGACGTGGCTGCTCCTGATCTCATCATGACTGAATGAGATTGAGGCAGAGGGAGCCTCTCTGGGGAGACGCTGTCCTCACTAATCTGTGTAATGTGAGTGAATCTGATGGACTTTCAACTCCGGACAGATACTAATGAGAACCAGTCTGCCATCCATGTTCATTAACGAGCCAGGCAGCACTGGCAAGTCACTGTGTTTTTCCAAGTCCCTAGCAATTGCCTGCAGAGCAACATGGGAGCTCCCACTATTGGCAAGTAACAGGCCGGAGCGTGCCATCTGTCTGGAATAGAAAGCTGGCTGCCCTCCTCTTTAGACCCTTGGAACCTCCCCACCCAGTAGTCCACTTCGCCTTCTTTACAGAGTTGAAAGTTTTGGTGTGTGCAGTTTGATATGCCCTTTTCAAAAGGATGTTAGAAATAGAGACTATGCTCTATTGAAGATGTATATATCAGATTATAAAATCAGAGAGTGGCAGGAGACACTAGAGACCGCCTAATCCAAGTCCCACACTTTGTAGGTAGGGACTCAGGTTGGCAATGATCCTCCATCTGACCTTCCCTACGGGGGTTGGCATCATGTCATCTTTTCTCCACACCCATTCTGACTGCCTAAATAGTCTGTTATTAGGGTATATCTTCAGCCATAAAGTTGAATTCATATCCATTTGTCGAAAAGGATGGGCTCCCCTGGTGGTTCAGTTGGTAAAGACTCCCCTTGCAGTGCAGTAGACTGGGGTTTGATCTCCGGGTCAAGCAGATCCCCTGGAGGAGGAAATGGCAACCCACTTCAGTATTCTTGCCTGGAGAATCCCATGGACACAGGAGGCTGGAGGACTACAGTCCATGGGGTTGCAAGAGTCAGACACGACTTAGCAACTAAACCACCATAACCACTATCAAAAAGAGTTATGAGTTTTCTTATTATTTTTAAGGTTCGTTATACTAGTTTACTGAACTCTTGATTTGTGTGTGTGTGTGTGTGTGTGTGTGTGTGTGTGTGTGGTTTTCCCCAGCTGTGTTGGGTGATCTGGTTCACTGCAAATCCCAGTTTTTGGGAAAGAGAGCAGAAACCCTCCAACAAGCTCAGTGAAAGGCTAATAACTGCACAGCCCCAAGGATGACCATTAGTTTCTAGTCACTTCAATTTTATCACAATCTTATTTTCATATTTGACTAAGTTTCACTCATTTTTAAATTTCAAGTTCAAGCTCCTTTGAAGTTCTCTTCCCCAACCCCCCATAGGTCATCCCTGTTGATTTTCATGGCTCTGTGTGTGTGTGTGTGTGTGTGTGTGTGTGTAGGGAGAAGCATGGCCTGTCCTTTATAAGCCTCACATCTCCCACCCACCCCCCACTCCCCAGCCAAGCCCTCCAGTCCCTGGGACAGAGGGAGGGCGAGGCCCCCGGGCAGACTCTTCTCTGGCTCATCCAGGCTGTCCTTTCTGGTGCAGTCTTCATGGGGCTGGGGTTCAGTGTTGCCCTGGTGAGCATGGCTGCTGCAGGTCTGTCTACTCTGGAGCTCCCCACCCAGCCTGGGAGAGCCAGCTCCTGCTACGCACCCCCACCTCTCCCCTCAGACCCTCCGAAGACTGCCCAGCCCTGGCCCCTGTGCTGGGTTCTTTGCAATGCCTCCCTGCCCTGTACCCTTCCCCCACCCAGCTGGTGCACATTAGGCTGAGGATTGACGAGGCAGTGTGAGCTCAGCTACCATCTGAGGTGACCACCCCATCCTCGGGGAACCCTGGCACCCTGGCCATGGCCATCAGAGGGGTGTGGGCTGCTCTCCTGCCGCCTCTCCCCAGCCTGGACCTCACCTCTTGCCTTCTGCTGGGGATGGATCAGCATGTCAGGGGCTAAGCAGACATGGGTGATGGTATGGACTGCCCTCCTCTCTTTCTTGCAGACACCCCATCTTAACAAGGGAGTCTCTTGGGGGTTCTCCCCCACAGTGGACCCTGGGGAGAGTCAGCACAGCCTGTTTCCCCACAGGAAGGCTTTGTTTCTCTCCATGGACACTGACAGACTCCCTCCCTCTTCTTTTCTAACCTGAGTCAGGGTGGGGGTGCTCTTGGAGCTCAGGTTGGTTTTGGGACCCCTCAGGAAGCCTGCAGGTCCTGCTCCAGGTGCAGGTGTCGTCAGCTCTGTGAGCTAAGAAGGGGCCTTTAGAGCCTTTGTTCTTGCATTTGGGCCTTTGCTCAAACGACTGGAAAACAATCCCTCTTGACAGCTTGCTCTGTTCTCGGCCAAAGAGTACAATCGTGACCCCTGGTGGTCCAAGGCAAGAAGTGCAGTCCCAAATGCCACATAGACCAGCATGTAGTTCAGAGGAACAGGTTTCAGTTTTAATTAGCAAACATGTCTGATTTTTCTCTAGGCCTTCTATTACTGCATCAGTTCAGTTCAGTTCAGTTCAGTGGCTCAGTCGTGTGCGACTCTTTGCGACCCCATGAATCGCAGCACGCCAGGCCTCCCTGTCCATCACCATCTCCCAGAGTTCACTCAAACTCACGTCCATCGAGTCAGTGATGCCATCCAGCCACCTCATCGTCTGTCGTCCCCTTCTCCTCCTGCCCCCAATCCCTCCCAGCATCAGAGTCTTTTCCAATGAGTCAACTCTTTGTATTACTGCATAAAGAGCTAAATTTTCTTTAAGAAGTTATTTTTGTGTGTTTTTAATACTGAATAAAAATTGCCAAAAATAAGATTTTCAGCATAAGTTGAAAAATAGGTAACAACATTTGTTTGATTATTTTAATTTTAATTATTATTTACTTATTAATTATCCAAAAACTCTGTAGCTAGGTCATCTGGCTGGATCAGTGAGTGGCCAGGGAAGGCCAGATTCCAAGGCTTCCGATACAGGGGGCTTTGTATCCCACTGGGTTCATGGATCCCTATTGTATAGCCTAAAGCCAGCACAAGTCATTCTGATCCCCAGGCCCCCAGTTTTGTAGTTTAACTGCATGCTAAGTGTACCCCAAACTGTGCTTGAGAGTAACAGACCCCCTCATTACAAGGCCCCGAATGACATTCTTTAAAGTTCATGTAATGGTAGGTTAATTATTTTGGCACCAGTGTCTACCTGGAACACGCAAGCCAATTGTCAAACTAACCCTTTAGCAATGAGGCAAAATTCCTGCAATGATGCAGGATTATAGAAATAATCAACCCAGAGGATTTCAACAGAAAACAAACTTACTTTTAGTAGTGGTTAAAAATCAAAGCACCGGGCTTCCCTAGTGGCTCAGTGGTAGAGAGTCCTCCTGCCAATGCAGGAGACACAGGTTTAATCCCTATACTGAACACAAGTTCCGTATCCAGGAAGATCCCACGTGCCGTAGAGCAAGGAAGCACGTGGGGCACAGCTATTGAGCCTGTACTCTAGAGCCCTGAAGCCACAACTACTGAGCCCACGCGCCCCAACTATGAAATCTGTGCACCCTCGAGTCTGTGCTCCTCAGCAAGAGAAGCCACTGCAATGGAAGCCCATGTACCACAACTAGAGAGGAGCCCCCGCTCTCTGCAACTAGAGAAAAGCCCGCACAGCAACAAAGACCCTGCACAGCCAAAAATCAATCAATCAATAAGCAAAATTATTAAAAGGAAAAAAAACACCCCAAAGCACCATGACTACTCACAGACAGAGTGGGGAGGATGTTTCCAGTCTTCTGATCTTCTGAGCACATGGGGTTTAACCACAGGATCACTTCCTATGGTCCAATGTTGGGGAACCTGTTGGACCAGACAACACCTCCTTTATTTCATGACCAAAGAGTCTAAAATGTTTTTATATCTGACTTCATTCACCTTTTGCAGACATATTAATACATGCTTTTTGGGTGACAGAGGAAATAGTAAAAAAAAAATGCTGATGGGAGGAAGTAATTTAGAAAATTACTTCTTCATGGGGTATAAGCAATAATTTTGTTAAAGGACTTTTTCTGAAAAATTAAAAAGATAGACATCTGGCTTCATGGTGGCTCTAATTTCCCAAATCTCTAAAGTAAAGCATAAATGGAATCAGGAAGCCTCATGGTTATGGAGATAAAGCTGTTGATCTTGAAGCAGAAGCAGCTGAGTAAAGGTCAGCCAGCAAGCAGGTGAGTAGGAAGTAAGGACCTAGACAGATGCTTGGAAGCTAATCATTTAGGGACAGTGTGACTGACCACTGTGATGTTTCTGAGTCCCCACATTACACCAGACACTGCTTTAATGCCCTGCTTTGTGGGGTCCCTAAATAACCTCTTTGGAAAGAGTTCTTGCCTTATGGACAGCTTACAAAGACTTGTTGTTTAGTCACCAAGTTGTGTCCGACTCTTTATGACTCTCTGTAGCCTGGCAGGCTCCTCTGTCCATGGGATTCTCCAGGCAAGAATACTAGAGTGGGTTGCCATTTCCTACTCCAGGGGATCTTCCTGACCTAGGGATTGAACCCACGTCTCCTGCATTTGTAGGCGGATTCTTTACCACGGAGCCATCACTTTCAGGTATCTTCCTTTGCTTTGTTTGGCAGATGCTCAGTATTCCACAGTTATAGATTCAAGCTTTTATCTTGTGTGTACGTGTGTGTGTGTGTTTGCTAGGGCCTGCTTCTGCAGGCACCATACTGTGTAGCTTCTACAGGAAGACCAGAGTGCTTCTTAAACTAGGGCAGGGCCTGGTCCTTCCATAGAGACCCATCTTAATGGCTTGGGCTGCCACAACAAATTACCTCAGACTGGGTGGCTTAAACAATACATATTTATTTCCTTATGGTTCTGGAGGCTAGAAGTCCGCAGTGGACTAAATGTTTGGGTTCAATCCAAAATTCATAGGATGAAACTCCAATTGCAATATGATGGTATTTGGAGATGGAGCCTTCGGAGGTTATCAGGCCATGAGAATGGAGTTCCTTTGTAAGTAGAAGCCAGAGAGCTAGCTAGCTGTCTCTCTACCCTGTGAGGTTGCTGAGAAGTTTGTAGTCAACCCAGCCAAGGGCCCCCACCTGATCTTACTGGCACAGTGACCCCTGCTTCTGGCTGGTGAGATTGGAGAGCCTTCTCTGAGAAAGAGAATGCAAAAGCCAGAGCAGGCTTCTAGTGCGTGTGAAGCTTTGCTTTCAGAGCATGAGACTTGGGGGGCCCTGGGGACTCAGTGGGGGTGCTCAGAGTCCACTGAGACTGGGTGCCTGCTCCTTACCCTCTCCTTCTTTGGTGCCACCTTCTGCCTGAAAACTTTTCTCCTTCTGGCTGGCAGGTACTCGGGCCTTCCCTACATGCCTTTCCTCCTGAGTGCCTTGGGGGGGCTTCTCCCCGGAGCATCACTTTGCCCACCAGATCCACTGCAGACTTTGGGCCTCGAGTGTGATTATTTGGTCACAACCTCTCTGGTCCTGCCCAGCCCCATCCCAGCCCTCCCTTTCTGTGCAGTCAGATGCAACTCTGCCCACCTGTCCCAAGCTGGTTCTGCGTGAGGTTGAAGAGTTGCTGCGTCTTGTCACTCCCTGATAGCTCTTCACTCAGATGCTGTGGAGTCCTCACCTCTTGTAGGTCTGGACCATTCCTGGGAACATTCAGAACGTGAGGGAGCAGGAAGAGAACACAAGAACATTGTCATCACAAATCCTTTTTGGAAAGTAGATGAGATAGTAAATACAGAAAAAAAAAAAAAAATCAAGACACAGGTGGACACTTTCCCAGAGAGGAAACAGTACAGAAGCAGGGCTGGGTCTTTCAGGAGGTGCATTTTGCCCTCTTCATCATTTTGTCAAATTCAGACCAGAGAACCGTTTATGTAGGGTCTGGAGGAAACGTAAGGTGAGAGGCTCCATTTTCAAATGGCAATAACAACAGTAGCAGCTGATATTTCTTGAGTATTTTGTGCCAGGCACTAAGTGCATTGTGTGTATGGTCTCATTTAATCCTTACAACAATACCATGAGACACATATTGTTAATATTCCTTTTTATCAGATGAAGATGTGGTGATGTGGTGCTTAGCAGGTTACATGGCTTATTCATGCATCTCACAGCTCACCTCCAAACCTGGCTGCCCATTGGGTGTTGCAGTGTGTACGGGGATGAAGAGTTTCCCCCACAATCCATGTCCACCTGAACCCTCAGACTGTGACCTTACTTGCGAACAAGATCTTTGCAGATGTAGTTAGTTAAGATGAGGTCATGTTGAATTAGGGTGGGCCCTAAATCCAGTGACTGGTGTCCTTGTAGGAGGCCACATGACGACAGAGAGACACACAGAGGAGGCACGTGAAGACCGAGCAGAGATGGGAGGGGTGCATCTCCAGGCCAAGGAAAGCCAGGGGTTGCTGACGACCACCCGAAGCTAGGAGAAGCTTGGAGCAGGTTCTTCCTCAGAGTCTCAAGAAGGAATCAACTGTGCCAACAGCTTAGCTGCTGACATCTAGCCTCCACAACTGTGAAGTAATACATTTTTGTTGTTCTAAGCCAATTGATTTGTGGTTCACTAGGAGTACATCATGAGAAACACTGGACTGGAAGAAGCACAAGCTGGAATCAAGATTGCTGGGAGAAATATCAATAACCTCAGATATGCAGATGACACCACCCTTATGGCAGAAAGTGAAGAGGAACTCAAAAGCCTCTTGATGAAAGTGAAAGTGGAGAGTGAAAAGGTTGGCTTAAAGCTCAACGTTCAGAAAACGAAGATCATGGCATCTGGTCCCATCACTTCATGGGAAATAGATGGGGAAACAGTGGAAACAGTGTCAGACTTTATTTTTGGGGGCTCCAAAATCACTGCAGATGGTGACTGCAGCCATGAAATTAAAAGACGCTTATTCCTTGGAAGGAAAGTTATGACCAACCTAGATAGCATATCCAAAAGCAGAGACTTACTTTGCCAACAAAGGTCTGTCTAGTCAAGGCTATGATTTTTCCTGTGGTCATGTATGGATGTGAGAGTTGGACTGTGAAGGCTGAGCGCCGAAGAATTGATGCTTTTGAACTGTGGTGTTGGAGAAGACTCTTGAGAGTCCCTTGGACTGCAAGGAGATCCAACCAGTCCATTCTGAAGGAGATCAGCCCTGGGATTTCTTTGGAGGGAATGATGCTGAAGCTGAAACTCCAATACTTTGGCCACCTCATGTGAAGAGCTGACTCATTGGAAAAGACTCTGATGTTGGGAGGAATTGGGGGCAGGAGGAGAAGGGGACGACAGAGGATGAGATGGCTGGATGGCATCACTGACTGGATGGACGTGAGTCTGAGTGAACTCCGGGAGTTTGTGATGGACAGGGAGGCCTGGCGTGCTGTGATTCATGGGGTCGCAAAGAGTTGGACACGACTGAGCGACTGAACTGAACTGAACTGGAGGAAAATAATACAATGGCTAAATGGTTAATTTCCCATATTATTTCCTAACTGTCAAAAAGATAATAGGTTTCCAGGTACTCTCCATCTTTCTTCATTTCAAAGTCGCGGATATGTTGATTTGACAAGGCTTATTTTAACCCAGATTCATTTCCTCCCTTCCACGATTTCCTTGGTTTAGTTATGTGGCAGTGTGCCATCCAGTGGCAGCAAGTGAGAATGCATGTCATTTTTGGAAATGGCTTAAAGATATTGGCTTCCCAGGTGGCTCAGTGGTAAAGAATCCGCCTGCCAATGAAGGAGATGCAGGAGACACAGGTTCGATCCCTGCTTTGGGAAGATCCCTTGGAGAAGGAAATGGCAACCTACTCCAGTATTCTTGCATGGGAAGTCCCATGGACGGAGTCCCTGGTGGACTACAGTCCATGGGGTCACAAAGAGTAGGACATGACTGAGTGACTAAACTCATGCACACACATGATTTGAGTGATCTCACATCACCCTCATGGCAGAAAGTGAAGAAGAACTAAAAAGCCTCTTGATGAAAGTGAAAGAGGAGAGTGAAAAATTTGGCTTAAGGCTCAACATTCAGAAAACTAAGATCATGGCATCCGGTCTAATCACTTCATGGCAAATAGATGGGGAAACAGTGGAAACAGTGGCTGACTTTATTTTTTGGGGCTCCAAAATCACTGCAGATGGTGATTGCAGCCATGAAATTAAAAGACGCTTACTCCTTGGAAGGAAAGTTATGACCAACCTAGATAGCATATTAAAAAGCAAAGACATTACTTTGCCAACAAAGGTCCATCTTGTCAAGGCTATGGTTTTTCCAGTGGTCATGTATGAATGTGAGAGTTGGACTATAAAGAAAGCTGAACGCAGAAGAATTGATGCTTTTGAAATGTGGTGTTAGAGAAGACTCTTGAGAGTCCCTTGGACTGCAAGGAGATCCAACCAGTCCATCCCCTTTAGGATCGGTCTTAGGTATTCATTGAAAGGACTGATGTTGAAGCTGAAACTCCAATACTTTGGCCACCTGATGTGAAGAGCTGACTCATTTGAAAAGACCCTGATGCTGGGAAAGATTGAGGGCAGGAGGAGAAGGGGACGACAGAGGATGAGATAGTTGGATGGCATCACCAACTTGATGGACATGGGTTTGCGGGGACTCTGGGCCTCCTCAGGGAGGCCTGGCATGCTGCGGTTCATGGGGTCGCAAAGAGTCAGACACGATGAGTGACTAAACTGAATTGAACTAGCCCCTGAAGAGAAAAAAATTCTGCAGTATAATCTTCCCTAAATATCTTTTGTAGTGACATGGGATGGAGAAGACAATGGCACCCCACTCCAGTACTCTTGCCTGGAAAATCCCATGGATGGAGGAGCCTGGTAGGCTGCAGTCCATGGGGTTGCGAAGAGTCGGACACAACTGAGCGACTTCACTTTCACTTTTCACTTTCATGCATTGGAGAAGGAAATGGCAACCCACTCCAGTGTTCTTGCCTGGAGAATCCCAGGGGCCGGGGAGCCTGGTGGGCTGCTGTCTATGGGGTCGCACAGAGTCAGACACGACTGAAGCGACTTAGCAGCAGTAGCAGTGACATGGGATTATTCAAATAATTTCCCCAAACTGTATCTAGGTTTTAAAAGACAAGTAAAATTAAAATGTTAATTTTAAGTCAGACTTTAGGCAGAACTGAACTTTTTTTGCATTATCTGTATAATTCAAAGTATATGAGGCAGCTTGCATTAAAAATATATGAATATTGTGGGCATATTTTGTAGTCTTATTGGGGGTTAAAGTCTACACAGTTCTCTTTTTCTTTTCTTATATAATTGGAACAAAGCTATTCGATGGACATTTTTTTTTCTATTTGTAAAGATGAAGAAATTGAGCCAGACTAACTTGACCCCAAATAACATAAGTAAAGAATAACATCTCCAAAACTCAGCCCAAGTCTGTCTAACTTTTTTTTTGCAGACTTAAACTTCTATCCATTGGTCTTGTCAGATAAAGCTGTTAATTTAAAAGGCTCAGAGTAATTCACGGCCACACTATTTGGTTATAAATTCCCAGTCTCTGAAGAAGCCTATATCCCACTAAAGTCTTGTTCCTATGGGAAAAAGTCAAATGAGTTTTACACTTATTGGCAGAAAAAAATTCCTATGAAAAGGAAAGATCATGCAGTTTTATCTTCCTGGAAGAAAAAAAATAAAAGTGATTGTAAAGTTCCAATAATAAAGTCCACTTCCTAAATACATTATTAGAATAAGAATTTAGAGGAAAGGAATAGAAACATGAACAGAACCATTTACGTTTGTGGCTTTGATTTAGTGGGTGACAAACTTTTATTCTTACTGGTTTATGAATATATTGATTAGTTACATCTTTTGGGGAAGTACATCATTCAAAAAGGGTGGCAAGAGATCACATTTGAATGTTTCATTGATTTAAAAAATTCCAAGGTGTGCTTTTAAGATATTTCAGAATTTAGTATTTCTAGAAATTTCTGAACAAAATGAGTTGGGGGAAATTATTTTACTGTTTAGAGCTCTTCCTTTTAGGACAAGTTAACATTTTACCCAAGAATCATATATATTCATACAAAATTAACATAAATCAGCCCAGTTAGAGGCCAGCACTATCAGCTTCCTCAAAGCTCAGTGTTTTCTCCTAGAAATGTTAAGTTCCTTCAATTAAAAAAAAAAAAAAAACCAATGTGCTTCAGAGGTTCTCTGCCCATCAGCATGGGAAATGAGCATTTTTAAAAGACACATCTGCTCTATCTTTACTAGACTTTTGAGGGAAGTTTGGAGTTGGGACATTGGAGAGGGGATGGATATCTACTCATTAAAGTAGTAGAAATGATTCCCATTGACCTTGAACCCCAGGATCTGAACATGTTTCCTTGATTGTTTAAAAGTTAATTCCCTCTCCAGGAAGACACGATTGAATTTTATGATAGTGCTGAATCTGCTTGGCTGAGAAAATTAAAAAACACTTTCCATTTTCTTGTGTGCTCTTGCCAGAAATATAAGGTAATCTGTTCTGTTTGGTGGGTATGCCTAACTTTAAATTATCTTTCAAGGTTTGCATGAAATGTATTTTATTAGCTACTTACTTTTTTTTAAGCAAGAAGTTGACTTCATTGTCGAAATTGGTAAGGTGATTCTGAAGTTCATATGGGATCATAAGGGACCTGGATTAGCCAAAACAATATTGAAAAAGAAGAATAGAGTTGGAGGACTCACATTTCCCAATTTCAAACTTAACTACAAAACAATGGTAATCATGACAGGGTAGTACTGGAACAAGGTTAGATCCCTGGAATAGAACTGAGAATTCTAGAAATAAACCTGCACATCTGTGGTTAACTGAGTTTTGAGAAAGTCACCAAAACCATCCAATGTGGGCATAAAAGTCTTTTCAATAAAAGGTTCTGTGACAACTGGAGAGCCACATGTAGAATAATGAAGTTGAACCCTTACATCACACCATACACACTATTAACTCAAAATGAGCCAAAGACCTAAATGTAAGGGCTAAGACTACAAAACTCTTAGGAGAAAACATAGGAGTAACCTTTCATACCCTTGAATTTGGCAAAGACTTCATAGATAAGATCCTAAAAACAGAAGAACCAAACAAAAAATAGATAAACGGTTCTTCATCAAAATTGAAAACAAATTTGCTTCAAAGGACACCATCAAGAAAGTGAAAAGGCCTTCTCTCAGGATGAGAGAAAATATTTGCAAATCACACATATGATAAGAATCTAGTGTCTAAAATAAAGAGCTCTTAAAATTTAATAATAAAAAACAAATAACCTAATTAAAATTGGGCAAAGGAGCTGAATAGACATTTCTTCAAGGAAGATGGATAAATAGCCAATAAGCATTTGAAGAGATGCTTGATATTGTTAGTCCTTGCTAAGTCACTTCAGTTGTGTCCAACTCTGTGCGACCCCAGAGATGGCAGCCCACTAGGCTCCTCTGTCCCTGGGATTCTCCAGGCAAGAACACTGGAGTGGGTTGCCACCTCCTTCTCCAATGCATGAAAGTGAAAAGTGAAAGTGAAGTCGCTCAGTTGTGTCCGACTCTTCACAACCCCATGGACTGCAGCCTACCAGGTTCCTCCATCCATGGGATTTTCCAGGCAAGAGTGCTGGAGTGGGGTGCCATCACCTTCTCTCTTAGTCCTTAGGGATATGCAAATGAACACCACCAAGAGATACCACTACACCACCACTATCCCCACTCGTATGGCTAGAATAAAAAATCAAATAATAACCAGTGTTGATGAGGATGTAGAGAAATCAGAACGCTCATTCACAGTGGGATATAAAAGGGTAGAAATGTCCCTTAAATTATTGAACATAGAGCTACCATATGACCGAGAACTTCTACTTCTACGTATAAATCCAGAATAAATGAAAACATGTCTACAGAAAAACTTGCACACAAATGTTTATTGCAATATTATTCTTAATAGCCAAAAGATGGAAAAAGTCCTGATGTCCATCAGTTGATGAATGGATAAAAAACAATGTGGAACATACCTGTATACAATGAAATATTATTTAGCCATAAGAAGGAATGAAGCAGTGACACATGCTGTGACTTGTATGAATGTTGAAACCATCATAAATGAACAAAGCCAGTTTTTAAGACACCACGCATTATATGACTCCATTCATATAATGGAGAGTAGTAATCCAGAACGGAGAGTAGATTAGTGGTTGCCTAGAGCTGGGAGTGCACTGGAGAGGTAGGGGGTGATAGCAAAAGGGTTTTTTTTAGAGGTGAGAAAAATGTTCTAAAATTGACTGTTGTGATGGTTGAACATATCTGTAAATATACTAAAAAACACTCATTTTAAATGGGTGAGTCATATGCTGTATGAACTATCATCTCAAACCTGTTTTAAAAAGGCACACTGACATTAATAATCTTAGGACCTGAATCAATTCTTTCTCTCAATGTATATATGTGTACAGATATACATGCATGCATGTATATATACACATATATGTATGCTTTATAAGATTTGATGTTATTACAAGGAGTGAAGTGAAATGAAGTTAAAGTTGCTCAGTCGTGTCTGACTCTTTTCCACCCCATGGACTCTACAGTCTGTGGAATTCTAGAGAATATTTGATAAAGAGTACTCAGAAAAAGAAGATCATGGCATCTGGTCCCATCACTTCATGGGAAATAGATAGGGAAACAGTGGAAACAGTGTCAGACTTTATTTTTGGGGGCTCCAAAATCACTGCAGATGGTGATTGCAGCCATGAAATTAAAAGATGCTTACTCCTTGGAAGGAAAGTTATGACCAACCTAGACAGCATATTAAAAAGCAGAGACCTTAATTTGCCAACAGAGGTACATCTAGTCAAGGCTATGGTTTTTCCTGTGGTCATGTATGGATGTTAGAGTTGGACTGTGAAGAAAGCTGAGCACCAAAGAATTGATGCTTTTGAACTGTGGTGTTGGAGAAGACTCTTGAGAGTCCCTTGGACTGCAAGGAGATCCAACCAGTCCATCCTAAAGGAGATCAGTCCTGAGTGTTCTTTGGAAGGACTGATGCTGAGGCTGAAACTCCAATACTTTGGCCACCTCATGCGAAGAGTTGACTCATTGGAAAAGACTCTGATGTTGGGAGGAATTGGGGGCAGGAGGAGAAGGGGACAACAGAGGATGAGATGGTTGGATGGCATCACCGACTCAATGGACATGAGTCTGAGTGAACTCCGGGAGTTGGTGATGGACAGGGAGGCCTGGCGTGCTGTGATTCCTGGGGTCGCAAAGAGTCAGACACGACTGAGTGACTGAACTGAACTGAACTAACAGACTAGTTACATTTAATCTGCAGAAATAGGATAAATTTGCCATACAAAATTCGAATGAAAGTGGATTATGCTACCTTCAACACTGTCTCTTTTGGTTGATCCATGAACTATTTCTCAAAATTCCCCTGGGCTAGTCTTCCTGGCAGTACCTCTCACCTCACACCTCACAGCTGTGTGCTACTTCTGTGCTCTCCTCTGCCTTATATATCGCTGCTTGGCTCATCTTACAAAATGCTGACTTCTTTCTCCTGCCCTGTACATATGCATGTGTGCTCAGTTGTGTCCAGCTCTTTTGCGATCCTATGGACTGTGGCCCCCCAGGCTCCTCTGTCTATGGGATTCTTCAGGCAAGAATACTGGAGTGGGTTGTTATTCCCTTCTCCAGGGGATCTTCCCAACCCAGAGATTGAACTCGAGTCTCTTGCATCTCCTGCATTGTCAGTTGAATTCTTTACCATTGAGCCAGCTGGGAATTCCCTTCCCTTGCCTTGCCAGTGTATTTTTTCCTGCTACTTCTCCAGTTTTTTGGAGAAGGGAATAGCAATCCACTTCAGTATTCTTGCTTGGAGAATTGTATGTACAGAGGAGCCTGATGGGCTACAGTCCATGGGGTCGGGAAGAGTTGGACACAACTGAATACTCCAGGTTTTCTCCTCCAGAGCACCATTTGGAGCCCAAATAAGACATTTAGAGGCCCCAGGACTAAGGAGATAATGGTACCAGCCCCTCCACCCATCTCTTATCTGACATAATTTCATGTATCTTGGGGCCTCTGCTGTTCTTATATCCTCAGTCAGTTCAGTTCAGTCACTCAGTTGTCCCCTTTTCCTCCTGCCCCCAATCCCTCCCAGCATGAGTCTTTTCCAATGAGTCAGCTCTTCGAATGAGGTGGCCAAAGTACTGGAGTTTCAGCTTTAGCATCATTCCTTCCAAAGAAATCCCAGGGCTGATCTCCTTCAAAATGGACTGCTTGGATCTCCTTGCAGTCCAAGGGACTCTCAAGAGTCTTCTCCAACACCACAGTTCAAAAGCATCAATTCTTTGGCACTCAGCTGTCTTCACAGTCCAACTCTCACATCCATACATGACCACAGGAAAAACCATAGCCTTGACTAGATGAACCTTTGTTGGCAAAGTAATATCTCTGCTTTTCAATATGCTATCTAGGTTGGTCATAACTTTTCTTCCAAGGAGTAAGCGTCTTTTAATTTCATGGCTGCAATCACCATCTGCAGTGATTTTGGAGCCCCCAAAAATAAAGTCTGACACTGTTTCCACTGTTTCCCCATCTATTTGCCATGAAGTGATGGAACCAGATGCCATGATCTTCGTTTTCTGAATATTGAGCTTTAAGCCAACTTTTCACTCTCCTCTTTCACCTTCATCAAGAGGCTTTTTAGTCCCTCTTCACTTTCTGCCATAAGGGTGGTGTCATCTGCATATCTGAGGTTATTGAGATTTCTCCCGGCAATCTTGATTCCAGCTTGTGCTTCTTCCAGTCCAGTGTTTCTCATGATGTACTCTGCATATAAGTTAAATAAGCAGAGTGATAATATATAGCCTTGACGTACTCCTTTTCCTATTTGGAACCAGTCTGTTGTTCCATGTCCAGTTATAACTGTTGCTTCCTGACCTGCATACCAATTTCTCAAGAGGCAGGTCAGGTGGTCTGGTATTCCCATCTCTTGAAGAACTTTTCACCGTTTATTGTGATCCACACAGTCAAAGGCTTTGGCATAGCCAATAAAGCAGAAATAGATGCTTTTCTGGAATTCTCTTGCTTTTTTGATGATCCAGCAAATGTTGGCAATTTGGTCTCTGGTTCCTCTGCCTTTTCTAAAACCAGCTTGAACATCTGGAAGTTCATGGTTTACATATTGCTGAAGCCTGGCTTGGAGAATTTTGAGCATTACTTTACTAGCGTGTGAGTTGAGTGCAATTGTGCAGTAGTTTGAGTATTCTTTGGCATTGCCTTTCTTTGGGATTGCAACGAAAACTGACCTTTTCCAGTCCTGTGGCCACTGCTGAGTTTTCCAAATTTGCTGGCATATTGAGTGCAGCATTTTCACAGCATCATCTTTCAGGGTTTGAAATAGCTCAACTGGAATTCCATCACCTCCACTAGCTTTGTTTGTAGTGATGCCTAAGCCAGTGCTTAGTTTGCTTCTTTGATCATGCGCCTTGCCAAGCTGATTTTCCTTATTCATTCCCTCTCTCCTCACTCTCCTCCTCCACCATTGGTCTCACTCTCACCCTGACATGTGCTCCTTCTGGTCTGCATGGCAAACCTGAAAAGGCATGAGCCATAAGCCCAATGCCAGCAATTCTCTAAGGCCTAGCCCAAATCATGCCTCCTCTTAACCTGACTTTGGTGCTACCAGAATCAACATGAGTTTTCTGTTCTCAATAACTGAAAATTTGGAAAAAACAGGGAGCTGGCTTTCTATAACAATTCAAGATTTCTTTATAAATAGTTAATTTTAGAGAATTTATAATCTAAAGGACATAAACATTGGAAGTGCTATTTGGCTAAACTCAATAAAAAAAAAAACAAGAAAGATTTTCCTTCACAGCTCTCTGTGATGCATGGTTTGATAGAGCAATCATTTTTAGACTGATAGTGTTTGGCAGAGCTTTCTGTAGGAAATATTCTTGACTCATATTCAATGAATAATTTTTACATTGAAATTCACATCTAAATTATCTGATGTTTCTATTTGCTCAGACATGTTAGCAAACATAAAAATGAAAAATATTGGCATATAATGAAAAGAATATTTTTAATCTAGCACTTTTACTAGAAACACATTATTGCCTTTTCAGACAGAAAAGTCAATTATCCTACATTAACAACAGAATCATTCAAGTCATAAAGGATTTTTAAAAAGCATTTAAAAAGAATAAAAATGATTGACATATAGGACTCATTGCATTTACACTATATGTTCTAGCTTACAAATTTTCTGATTTCAGAGAAAGGTCATTTTTCTGACATCACTTCTTTCCACATACATGTTTTTGGTGAGAAGGGGACAGTTACGCACACTTAATGACATTTTGATGTGACATACCTGTTTTCCAATTCTTTGATTGGATTTTCAGTTTCTCCTACAGGCATGCTATATGATGCCAGAAATTGATCAACAGTTGTGGCTGTGGGGAAAAAAAAGGAGAATAAAACCTACTGTGTCGTGGTGCTTGCTATGGTGAAAATAGTAGATTCTGAACTGTTTGTCAGTGGAGATGCCTGTTAATCCATTGCCATGTGCTACAAGATCTGTAATCTACTTTAATATATTCTCTGCAGATCATGTGAAATGAGTATATGCTAGTTAACACAAGTTTTAAATCTAGGGCCAGAGATTTGCCCCATGGAGAATCCACATATCAGGGGTCATCAGCTTCTAGACTACAGCAGTCTCATATTAAATGTGGCTACTTTAAGTGTTATTGGTATCTTGAGAAAACCAAGTACCCTTGTAGCTTTTAAAAAAAAATCTAATTATTCTTGATAATTAGATAGACCGTTAAAACTGAACGTCAGAACTATGCTATTGATAAAAATGGGAACCTGTGTATGTTAGAAATGGGCTCTTCTTTGTGAACTTTGAGGTGGTTAAGATAAGAGAACTGGTTATACCTCTGACATGACCAAGTATAAAAACCAGGGAAGGCCTATGGTCTCTGTCTATAGGGAAGGCAACCCAGGCTCATTCCCCACATGATCCTCTGTCCATTGGTTTCCTAGGGTTCTGGTTGCATGGTGATGTCAAAAACAACTAACAGAATATTGCCTTTGAAATGTTGTTGTGTCTGCCTTGAGAGAACTTGCTGGGTAACTTTAAAGGGATCCAGGGAGCTAGAACCTCTCTGAATTTACACAGTTTATCAGAGCTGTTTTGTGCTGCTTGCTAATGACTGCTCAATCCATACCTACATGCACGTTAGTCTTGCTTTTGTTGTAACTTAAATAGCAAGTGTGGGGCATCAATTCACCCCCATCTACCTCAAATTGCTCTACAGATTATTGCTATCAACCAAAAAGGGGAGTTGTGTTTGACCTTGTTGGCTAAGGTAGGTAGTGTGTGCGCGCAGCTGCTTGACTGTGCTCGACTGTCTGCAGCCCCATAGACTGTACCCAACCAGGCTGTCCATAGGATTCTCCAGGCAAGAATCCTGGAGCAGGTTGTCATTTCCTACTCCAGGGATCTTCCCAACCTGGACCTGAGTCTCTTGCATCTCCTTCATTGGTAGGTGGATTCTTTACCACTAGTACAACCTGGGAATCCCAAGGTAAGTAGTAACAGTATGGAAACCTGTCCTTACCAGATACAGTAGCTGAGGGCATATGTATCATTTTATCAGCCAGGGCTGCTGGTTTACTAAGCTAGGCTGCATTGGGGCATAACCCAATTAGATAGCATGCTAGATGACGAAATTATGGAAAGAGGTCAAGGTAGATGAGGGTAGGGAGAACAGGCAGGATAGCTGGCTCCTATGGGATCTTAGAGACTATTGTAGGGATTTTTATCTTTTCCTCTGAGACAAATAGGGAGCCATCACTGGGTTTTGAGCAGGGGAGTGATATAATCTGATTTATATTAGGGCCATTTTGATGGTTGGATTGAAAAGGCTTGGAATGCTGGGTTGGAAGCAGGTTCACTAGTTAGGAGGCTCTTGGAAGAATCCAGAGAGAGTGGAGAGTTACTCAGACAGTGGGTATTAAAGCATGGTTACATCTTGATCTGTTTTATAGTTAGAACTTATTAGATTTGCTGGATTGAATTGGATGGGAGGTGCATGAGAGGAAAAGGGCCAGTACTGACCTGGGCATTTGGGCTGAAAGTCTGGAAAATGGAATTTTCATCAGGTGTGAAACAGAAGACTGCATAGAGTAGGTTTAAAAAAAAAAGTGTGAATATCTTATAATTTATGAATTGCTATAAAAACATAGAGTTTGGCGTATTTATAAACTCTCTATAATTTAGCATGTGTTTAGTCTAGAGGGTTGCTTTTTGCCCAATTTACGCTTATGTTAATTTCCTAGTTTCTGATGGTCACGCCATACACCACGCAAGACATCTGCTTTCACTTGTCGTCTGAGTGTTTTCTGTCTCCCCAGCTTCCCATTTTGCCTGGTCCCACATGGTGCCGAGGTAAGGTTGTCTCAAAGATGCAATCACAGGATTTGCACTTGTTGACTAGCGAGGAAGCCTGCCATCTGCTTGGCTCATGAAATCATTCAGAAAGCAAAATGAGGTTTGTGTTACATTTGCCTCTTACAGTCATCAGTAACCTAAGATGTTTACTGAGATTGGGGTTCCTTGGGTCTGATCTGCCAGGCTCTGATTCACTCTTTAGTTTTCTCTTTTGTGGAGACTTCACAGCAAACCTACTGGTGCCAAAATGATACGTGATACGTTTCACATCTGTATGGAGTAGTGACATGGGATGTGCATTCCAGTTACTAAGAAGGGTAGGGAAGAAGGAACTTGAAAACACCATATCTTGTTTACTTAAAAAATCAAATAGCATACTTTCCTTCCAGCCATGATGTTGTAATAGGGACTGGATGCTATCTTCAACATAAAAAACAAAACAAAACAAAACCCAGAAAATCAGATAAAATATGTGAAACAAAGACTCCCATGAATTAGCCAAGGGCAGTGCAGGACTGTGATATTTGAGAAAAAAACAGTCAAATCAATAAAATGAACTCCACAATCGGCTCAATGTACCACCCAAAGGCAGTTTCCAGTTTGCAGAGCCCAGAGATCCGGCTGAGTAGAGAAGATAGAAATCGGAATTTTGAGAGAGAAAGTGCCTAGAATTTGTGGAAGAGAAGACCAGAGAAGAGAGTGTGACCCGGAGAATTCCTGAGATGGGCAGATGGGTCCTCTCCAGTGGTTGGCTGAGTCTTGACCTGCAGAAGTCTGAGAAAAAACTCCCCGAGGCTGGGGAAAGCCCATTGACAGCAACAAGTCAAATATTTCCCAGAGCTCATGCTGGGCTAGAAATAGTTCATGGTCCCATCAGCCAGAGTGGGGAAGCCTTGTAAGACCTGGGCATTGAGTAGAGGGCAAAGAAGGGTGTTAGCACTAGACTAAAACTTTGAAAACAAGTTTCGGGAATTCCTTGGCAGTCCAATGGTTAAGATTTTGCATATCCACTGCCAGGTTTGATCTCTGGTTTGGAAACTAAGATCCTGCAAGCCACATGGCATGGCCAAAAAAAAAAAAATAGTAATAATAATAAATAAAATGAAGTTTAAAAAAACAAATTTCACCAAGATGAGACTGTTCCTAAAATAATTTAATTGCATGCTGGAACCGAGTCCAATACTTCTTAAATCCAGTACCCAAACATTCAAAAATCACAATATCCAGCATGCAATCCAACTTGGCAAGTGTGCTGGTTTCCCAGGGATGCTGTAACTAAGGAACACAAACTAGGTGGCTTACAGCAACAGAAATGGATTCTGTCACAGTCTTAGAGGCTAGAAGGATGAAACCAAGGGCTCTGCAGGACTGTCCTCCCTCTAGGACTCTGGGTAGAGCCCTCTTCTTGCCATTTCTGAGCTTCTGGTGGTGGTTGTCAACCCCTGGCACTCCTTGGCTTTTAAGTGTAGAATCCCAGCTTCTGCCTCTGTCATGTGATGCTCTCCTTGTGTGTTTCTGCCCTGTCCTCTTTTAAGGACACCAGTCATATTGGATTAAGGGTCCACCCATGTCCAGTATGACCTTATCTTAAATAATTACACCCACAACCAGCCTATTTCTAAATAAGATCACACTCTAAAGTACGAGGTGTAATGTGCTAAGCCTCTTCAGTCCTGTCTGACTCTTAGTGACCCTATAGACCACAGGCTGCCAGGCTCCTCTGTCCATGTGAACTCTTCAGGCAAGAATATTGGAGTGGATTGCCATGCCCTCCTCCAAGGGATTTTCCCAACCCAGGGAAGATCCAACCCATGTCTCTTATGTCTCCTGCTTTGGCAAGTGGGTTCTTTACCACTAGTGCCACCTGGGAAGCTCACCAGAGGTTAGGACTTCAACTTATCTTATTGGGAACAAAATTCAGCCCCAAATACCAGACATTCAAAGCAGTAGGAAAATAAGACCTATAACCAGAAGAAAAATTCATGAGTAGACACAGAGTAGAAAGTGTTGTGGTAACGGAATTAGCAGACACAGGTGGTGGCCCCAGTGGTAAAGAACTAGCCTGCCAATGCAGGAGACATGGGTTCAGTCTCTGGATGGGGAAGATCCCCCGGAGGAGGAAATGTCAACCCACTCCAGTATTCTTGCCTGGGAAATACCATGGACAGATGAACCTGGCAAGATGCAATCCATGGGGTTGCAGAGAATTGGATATGACTGAAGCAACTGAGCATGCAGATGCTATCACAACTATAATAAAAATGCACCATATGCTTTATTTTGGATAGTTTTATTGCTATGCATTTTTGGTTTTTTTTTTTGGTTATTTTTTAGATAATTCCACTAATCTCTATAATAGCATAAAGAACAGAGATAAATACTAGAAATCATAAAGTAACTCCTAAAAAAGATCTCTATGAAAGTGAGTGATGGATATTTTCAGAACTGCTTCTTCATCTCTAAAATGGGAATAATACTTCCCAGATAAGGTGCAATAATCAAATAAAATTTTTATAACTTACCTGGTACATAATCAACTCATAATAAATAGCAGCAATTCTTGTTACTAAAGCCTGAGGCAATGATTAAAGCAATTATAGGTCAAACGATTACAGACCTATGATGGATGAGGCTGAACACAGTCAGTGTAATTATAATGGGCTTGATTCATTGCTCTTGGTAAGAACTTTACTAATTTGGACAAGTTGGGATAGGGAAAAAGTCAAATCTGACTGATGAGCCATCTTAATTACAGAATATTTTTGAAGAAATGGCTTTTGATTACTTTTAACTGTATGCAGTAATAGAACCAGGCTACAAAGTTTTGCCTAGTATATATCCTTAAGGGACTGGTTTTAATGATTACATAAAAATGATTTTTCATTAGCATAACAAGGCTTTCAGCTGTTGTAAATGAGTTTATTTTCATAAGCCATTTTTCTTTAGCAGTAGAGTAAGTTCTATTGGAATGATTTGTCCATCAATGACCATGTGGCAATTCCCTCATGGTTTTGGGTATCAGTCACAAGGCTCCAGCTGAGGGTTCTAGCCTTGGCTGTTGGCACATCTACATCCTGGGGAGCATTCCTGTGACTGCACAGCCTCCAGTGACACCACTTCTTTCCTGTGGTCCTCTCACCTGTGATGGTGGCTGCTTCCTGAAATGAGGAATCTCTGGGTCATTTCTGCCTGCTACTTTTTGCTCTTTCAGTGTTCCAATAACCATATAACCAAGTCCTTGAATTAAATTCCCTCTGTTTTATTTTTTAAAATTTTAAATTGGAGGATAATTGCTTTACAATATTGTTCATTTCTGCTATACAACAAAGTGAGTCAGTCTTGAGTATACATATATCCCCTCTCTCTTGCGCCTCCACCCTCCCCATCCCACTCCTCTAGATCATCACAGAGCATTGAGCTGAGCTTCCTGTGTTATACAGCAGCTTCCCAGGAGCTATCTATTTTACACATGGTGGTATATATATTGGAGAAGGCAATGGCAACCCACTCCAGTACTCTTGCCTGGAAAATCCCATGGACGGAGAAGCCTGGTAGGCTGCACTCCATGGGGTCGCTAGAGTCGGACATGACTGAGCAACTTCACTTTCACTTTTCACTTTCATGCACTGGAGAAGGAAATGGCAACCCACTCCAGTGTTCTTGCCTGGAGAATCCCAGGGATGGCGGAGCCTGGTGGGCTGCCATCTATGGGGTCGCACAGAGTCGGACACGGCTGAAGTAACTTAGCAGCAGCAGTATATATATATGTCTGTGCTACTCTCTCAGTTCATCCCACCTTTATCTTCCCCTGGGGGCTTCCCTGGTGGCTCAGATGGTAAAGAATCTACCTGCAATACAGGAGACTCAGATTTGATCCCTGGGTTGGGAAGATCCCCTGGAGAAGGGAACAGCTACCCACTCCAGTATTCTTGCCTGGAGAATTCCATGGGCAGAGGAGCGTGGCGGGCTATAGTCCATGGGGTTGTAAAGAATCTGACATGACTGAGTGGCTTTCACTCACTCACTCCCCTTCCCGCTCTGTGTACACACGTCTGTCTTCTGCTCCTGCCCAGTAGTGGAAATCCCCTCTGTTTTAAATACCTGGCCTAACTATCCTCTTGACTGAACCCCAGCTGACACCATACACAAGAGGAACAGCTGGAACTAACTAGAGAGATGCCAAAGGTGGAGCAGAGGGTCGGTCACCAGAGAAAAGGTCTGGGGTTGTGTGGGAGGCAGTTACTGGGGGCGGGTTTCTAAGGCACTTCAGCTGATGCCTTCTCTCTGGCAGGGAGCACTGTCATATCGCACACACTGCTGTCAAGCTGCGTGGACTTGTAGACATCTCATCCACTGTTTAGGAAATGAACTTTCAATTTGCAAAATGTGAGGATTAGTCTAGATGAATTCCAGGTTTCCTTTCAGCTCTATGTTTCTCTCAAACTAGCTGACAATTTTGCTCAGGGTTGGTTGGGAAAAGCTCTTCTATTCTTTCCATATGCTGAGAGAAGACAGGATTAAGGAAGCAGAATGGCCCACGGTGGGCACTGACTCCTGGACAGGTAACAGAAATGTTCTGTACATTCCCTGCCAGGTTTAGATAAGACGACGCAGCCAGAGGAGGCACCATGTGCCAGACTTGGCAAAAAGCACTGTCGTGTAGCAAGGAGCAGTCACAGGGCAGCGTGTTACATGTGAATGTGATTGTGCTTGGGAAGTGGTCATTCCAAAACTGTAGCAGCAAAGGTGATAATCAGAGAAAGCTAGTTAAGTTGCCTATAAAAGTAGGTGCTGGACCAGATTCCTGGGTGTAGTGTGATTAAAATGACTGTGTATTTGTCTTCCTGTATGTAAAATGTAATGCCTTTTTTGAACAAGTTTTCCAAGGGATAGTCATTTGTTTACCTCTTTTCAAAGAACCAGTCTTCCCTTTAAGTATGTTATTTTAAGTGGCAGCCAGGTTTTGCCACTTGATGTAGTTAAAATGGGCAGAAGCTTTGCATTTGTTCCTGCAAATTGCTGAGGACCTGCCTGTACCCTAGACTGCTATAGGCTTCTGGCAAAACCTGTTTTGTATTGTGATATGAGGTGACCCAGTATCAAAACCTTATCCCCTCTGTAGGTAAAGAAGATGATATTAGAAACTGAGGAGATCTGGGCCACTGAATTATATCATTTACAATTAGCTTGAGGGTAGCCCAGCTGCCTGGCCTTCAGGTTGTCAGTTAATATAAGAAAGTTGCATCTGCTGGATAATGAACCCCTGTGACAATGATCATCTCCTGGGTATCCATCATTGAAAAATAAATCCTTTCAGCATGGATCAGATGCTGCTGGTGTTTAACTTTCATGGGCTGGACCATTTTCTGGTCCTATTGTAAGCAGTCAGAGGCCCTGAAACTCTACTTTCAAGAGAGGCTGACACAGCTGCCATCCATTTCTAGTTTGTATCACCCACTGAGCCAACCCATGCTTAAAGCATGGTGGTCAGCTGATCAGACTCGACTTCCCAAATGGCCATGGGCTTGAGCTGAGTGAACGGCAAAGTGGTTGATGAGGGGTCTGAGCTGCTTGCCCACACAGCTTGCTTATGTCCTCTTCTCTGGCTGGCTTTTGACTCTTTCCATTTTGTGGTGAATAGCTGCTGGGCCTACTCAGTGGGTCTGACTAGCCCAAGCTCGTGCTGAGCAGTTGGTCTGCATGGCTGCCTGTGGCCAAGCACTCTGTCTCTCCCAGAGCTCAGGAGTCAATGAGGAGCTGTCTTTAAAAAGGTGTCTAGATCTTCTGAAAGGTTGTTGTTGAATCACACGAATACACCAGGATTCTTGGCCCCCGGAGGAGAAGAATTCAATCCGGGGCCAGAGACGAGGCTTGATCGCTCAGAGCTTTTGTGTAATAAAGTTTTATTAAAGTATAAAGGAGATAGATAAAGCGTCTGATATAGGCATCAGAAGGGGGCAGAAAGAGTACCCGCTTGCTAGTGTTAACAATGAAGTTATATACTCCAAAGAATGTCTGGAGGTTGTAAAGACCTCCCATAATTTACATTTTAAGATAACAGAATTAGCCAGAAGGTTTGATTCAGAGACTGTCCTTAGGCAGGATACATTATTGTTAAATAATCCTAAGGAATGTGGAGAAAGAAAAAAAGATTGTCCTTTCTTCCTCCTTGAGAATTCCAGACCCCTCTCTCCTTGGGGACCCCTAGACTCCCTATCAACCTGCCTAGGAAATGACTCTCTCATTCCCCCCTTTTCTTTTAGGAGAATTATGTTGCCTAGGGAAAAGGGGCGTCGTTCTCGTTCCATAACTGCTTCCGAGCTGACAAGGGGCGTTGTCCCTAAATTGGTGAGGCAACATATTCTCCTAATCCTCATATTGAGGATATCTGATCCAGGGGCCCCAAATAGTAGCTGGAGGAAGCTACAGCAGTAGCAGGAGTTTGAGCAACCATTTGTAACTTAAAAGCTTTCATGCAGTTAGAAACAAATCCAGTTATACAGTTACAGATGCAGGGAGCAAACAGCAAGAACAAAACAATCAGAATCAAAATTAAAAGTCACATTATGTCCATAGTTAAAGTACAAAGTGTTGCACCAGTCCATTTTAGGGTTGGTAAATGTCATCAGATGAAGAAGAGGGATTGCATGTGATTGTTGTCGAGGGTATTCACAGACATGGAGAAAGTCTTTTCCTTGAAGTGGGGATGTCCACCATGGGAAGCCTTCCACTGATGAAGAGGGGAGTGCTCCACAGACCCAGGAGTTTATCCTTTAGATCCTCCCGAGCTGCATAGTTTAAAGTTAGGAATTGAGAACAATCGTGATCAGGTGTTTCATCTTCCTTCTCAGGAAGGAAAATGGCAGGATTTAAATTTCCACAAACTTTAAGCTTAGTTACTGGTCCTTCTAACAACAATGACTGATACTTAAGAAGCCTACTGTCTGTCATCCAAATATTAACCTTAGAGATTCCATTCACATCATGAGAAGTCAGTACAGTAAGGTTTCATCCATTAATTATTTTTAAAGCTTCAGGTGCTAATAAAGCTGCTGCCCCAATTACTCTTAGGCAGTGGGGCCACCCACGTGAAACTACATCTAATTCTCTGCTTAGATAAGCAATAGGTTGCTGATGAGGCCCTCGGGGTTGTGTCAAAACTCCCAATGCCACACCTTTTCTTTCAGTGACAAACAAATTAAATTCTGACCCTGTGGGCAAGCTCAGAGCTGGAGCTTACAGGAGAGCAGTCTGAAGAACCTTAAAAGCCTTTTGAGTTTCTGGAGACCAAACCAGTTTGTCGGTTTGGGCCTGCTGAGTTTCAGCTATAAGTTTATATAAAGGCTGGGCAAGTTCCCTGTAACCCGGAATCCAAATGCGACAGTAACCTGTGATTCCCCAAAATCCTCTCAATTGTCTTAAAGTCATAGGTAGGGGGTGATTTAGTATAGGTTTAATTCTCCCAGGGCCTATGGCCCTAGTCCCTTCTGATATGATTAGGCCCAGATATCTAACCGATTGTTGACAAAGCTGAGCCTTTTCTCTTGATGCCTTGTAACCACAGTCTGCCAGAAAGTTTAAGAAATCTTCTGAGGCTTGCGAACAAACTTCCTCTGTCTCAGCACAGAACCAAATATCATCTACATATTGTAACACCACTGCTTCAGAGCTATTAAAGTTTTGTAGATCCCGTGACAAACTTTGTCCGAATAAGTGAGGACTGTCACAAAATCCCTGGGGCAAAACTGTCCAGGTTAACTGAGAAGCTGGCTGTGTAGGGTCTTCAAAGTCAAATAGAAATTGACTTTCTTCTGCCAAAGGCACTGAATAGAAGACATCCTTTAAATCAATTACTGAGAAATATTTGGCCCGTTCAGGAATTTCAGACAATAGACTATAAGGATTAGGCACCACGGGGGTGTAAAGGAACTACAGCCTCATTTATTATTCATAAATCTTGAACTAGTCTCCATTTACCATTCGATTTCTTTATACCCAAAATAGGAGTGTTGCAAGGACTGTTACAGGGAATTAATAGTCCCTGCTCCTTTAAATTTTCGATGATGGGTTTTAACCCTTCCTTAACTTCAGGTTTCAGTGGATACTGCTTCTTATGTGGATATACATGTGGGTCTTTGAGCTTAACAACTACAGGAATAGCATTTTGTGCTCGACCCACAGATTTTCCATCAGCCCATACTCCAGGATTTACATTTTGTTCAACTAAAGGGAGAGAAAGGAAGGGCTCCATATTCATGAAAACAGAGGCATGGACCTTGCTCAGTATATCCCTTCCCAAAAGGGGTGAACTCAGAAACTCGTGTGAAAACAGCACAGAATCCCAGTTGCAAGATAAAGAATAAGTGAAATAATACCTTTTGGCTCGTCCAGACAGTCCCATTATGGAAGCAGATCGGGAAGAAAGTGGGCCAGGGGCTTCAGTAAGCACAGAATAAGTTGCCCCAGTATCTAAAAGGAAATCAACGGATTGGCCCCGCACAATTATTAATACCCGGGGTTCCTCAGGTGTAATTAGGACAGAGCTTGTGTAGGGACCCCCGGGCACCTTCAGTCCTGATTGTCTTGAGAGTCCGACCCCAGAGACCTACACCTCTGGGGGCAGTCTCTCTTCCAGTGTGGTCCTTTGCAGACCGGACATGGAGCCGGGGGCGGCTTAGATGCCTTAGGGCAATCCCGCTTGAGTTGCCCCTCCTTTCCACAGTAATAGCAAGCCCATCCCTTTTCACCTGGGCCCCTCTGGGCATTTTTCTCAGGCTGTTTAAGAACATTTTTCATAGCCATGGCGAAGGCTTCCGCCTTTTCCTTTGTCTTTTTTTTGCCTTTCTTTCTTTTCCTCATATTCCCTACCATAATAGACTGTCAGAGCCAGTTGTAACAGAGTATCTAAAGACTGATGTGGTCCATACGCCTGTTTTAATAGCTTACGGTGGATATCTGGAGCCGACTGAGTGAGAAATCTATCCTTCAAGGTCACTTTTCCCTCTTCACTTTCGGGATCAATCTCAGTGAATCTGCGAAGGCCTTCTCTCAGTCTATCTAGGAATTTACCAGGAGCTTCCTTCTCCTCCTGTTCTATGTCTGCCAATTTGCCATAGTTTAAAGGCTTAGAACGCGCCTGCCTAAGTCCTTCAAGAATACATCTAACAAAATGACTCTGATCCCATCTTCCTTTAGCTGTGTTGTAGTCCCAGTCTGGTTCTATAGTTGGGACCGCCTGATTCCCAGTGGGGAGGGCCGCTATCTCGTTCTCCCTCTTCCCTACTGATTCATTACCAAGCCATTCATCTCCATAAGCAACTGCTTTTCCCAAAACTCGAGTCTTTGACTCGGGAGTCAGCGTTTGTCCCAAGATATATATCACATCCTTCCAAGTGAGGTCATAAAGCAGAGTAACACCTTTACAAGCTCTAATATATTTTTCTGGGTCCTCTAAATAGTCTCCCAGATCCTCTTTGATTCTTTGTATTTCTTGATAAGAGAAAGGCTTATTAACTCTCACAGACTGATTATTTCTCCCGGTGGGTGTTTCATAAAGAGGCAACAGCTTGTGTGGCTGTTCCTCAGTCTCTTTGGCTGCTCTGCACATATGATCCCAGGGATAGATTGGAGAAACCTGTTTTTCCTCTTCTCTTTGTCTCCTCTCCTCCATCTCATCTCTTACTTCGATGGTCTGAGTTTCTACCGAAATCAGAGTAGTCTGAGGTCGTACTGAGACAGGAGTTGTTTGGACCTCCATGTGGGCAGTTTGAATCCCAGTTTGGAGTCCCCAGTACGGGGGCAAAGTAAGAGGACAGGAGGGAGCTGAAGGTTTCACGCCCA
The DNA here is from genome assembly GCF_003369695.1 of Bos indicus x Bos taurus. Lineage (NCBI taxonomy): Eukaryota > Metazoa > Chordata > Mammalia > Artiodactyla > Bovidae > Bos > Bos indicus x Bos taurus. The sequence continues at coordinate 111,735,589 of NC_040076.1, forward strand.
AATCTATACCCTTAGGACATAAGTCTGGCATATTTCGCAGAGAGAAAAAGGGCAACACATATGCTACTTCTACCCATTTCCCTTGTTCCTTACAGAACCGGTCTAATTGTAGAACAGTATTATACTTAAGAGACCCTCCAACTGGCCACCGTTCGGCATCCTCCAATGGATACCGTGGCCATGCAGTATCACATAGGAAGACCAGGTGTGTCTTCTTTAAGCCCTAGGGATCAAATCTATCCCAGTTTTTCAGGATACAGTTCAAAGGAGTGAGGCTGAAATTGTTAGCTCCCATCTGTAAGAGAGAAAAAAAGTGACCAAGGCCATTTTTCTACTGGAGGTGTCCCTCCCTGCTCTAGATGGGGGTGTAGACAGACGTTACACCAAAAGCTTTTCCTTCCTGGTCAGACTTAGTGTGTCCCTTACCGACGCAGGTGCTGTACTCGTCCCTCCCGGTTCTGCCACCGAGATGGGGTGGGGATGTACCAGGAGTAGACTTGATAGCATCCCTACTTGACGTCCAGCTCTTCACCCTTAACCTTGCTTGCCTCTGATGTCACCTGGGGTGAATTAGAGTAACCTTCCAGAATGCCTCCCAAGCTAAGACCACTGTGGGAAACATTCGTCACCTGAGTGCCTGTGCACGACCCTGAGTATTTCCTGACCACAATAAGACCGACGCGAACATAAAACTGAGATGTTCTTTCCAAGCATCACCACACCAGGATAACAGCCTCTTCTGATCTACTAAGAGCCAGCGTTACCAAAGAAAAAAACCCATTGCAATCCCAATCTGAGTAACCTTTTAACCTCAGAGATGTTCTGGGAGCTAGAGCTCCATCTAGCTTCCGAACTTTCAATTCCTAGCGAAGCTAGGCGCTTTATTGGCTACCAATCCAAGTTTGGGACCTAAGCCACAGTACACAATAACAGTATAGATCACAAGTCCCTTGAAAGTCTATGATCTGATAGATTAGGTTAGTACTTCTAATTCCCAAGGAGTTATGAAATGGTCAAAGAGACCGAAAAGTTTGACCGAGAAAGGAGAGTTCGGTCCACACGCTTTGCCCATTTCTGGTCAGTTCCTGAAGGAGACATTGGGTGCCTCTTGGCATTGGCAGGTTGGTATAATGCCCCGACAGGTTTCTGCCATAAGCCCTATGAGATCACCGTGGAACCGCAGAGCAGGGCTCCTTACTTGCTTCACGCAGGGCATGCCATTCATTCACACAAGCACACAGCAGAGTTAGTAAAGCACAGCAGAAAACGTGTTCACTAAGAGAACAAAGAACTAAAGCTCCAAGCATCCTTACCTTGTCCTGAAGGATCCCGGATGAGCCCCCAAGATGAAAGGTTGTTGTTGAATCACGCGAATACACTGGGATTCTTGGTCCCCGGAGGAGAAGAATTCAATCCGGGGCCAGAGACGAGGCTTGATCGCTCAGAGCTTTTGTGTAATAAAGTTTTATTAAAGTATAAAGGAGATAGAGAAAGCTTCTGACATAGGCATCAGAAGGGGGCAGAAAGAGTACCCGCTTGCTAGTGTTAACAATGAAGTTATATACTCCAAAGAATGTCTGGAGGTTGTAAAGACCTCCCATAATTTACATTTTAAGATAACAGAATTAGCCAGAAGGTTTGATTCAGAGACTGTCCTTAGGCAGGATACATTATTGTTATATAATCCTAAGGAATGTGGAGAAAGAAAAAAAGTTTGTCTTTTCTTCCTCCTTGAGAATTCCAGACTCCTCTCTCCTTGGGGACCCCTAGACTCCCTATCAACCTGCCTAGGAAATGACTCTCTCACTTCCCTGCCATGGCATGGCCTTGCTGCATGGACTTGTGTTGTGATCCTCCACTGAGGCTTCTGTACACTCCACACAGCATCTCCTCCTACCATGATGTCTTTACCACTGTAGGTTCTGCTGGTTCGTAAGACTCAGGAGGCAGGGGTGTACCACCAGTTTGGACCTGTGGAGGAACTCTATCCTTCCTGTAGCCCCACTCAAGGCTGGCAGTACGTCATGTCACCTGGTACAGAGACTGGAGCAGTGTTCCCAAGTATGGAATATGCTGCCATCAGAGCCTGAATGCACTGCACTTCCTATTTCAGGGTAGAAGGTAAGTTGCAATCATTCTTTTACTTTGGAGAGGATTTATTGGCATGCCTAACACCACTGGACACCAAAATGTTTCCTGATGTAGCCCCTTGAATCTTTGTAAGGCTTGTCTACCACCTTCTGGGGCGCATGGGTCTTACCAAGGCCTTGAGTATGCTGCTACTGCTAAGTTGCTTCAGTCGTGTCTGACTCTGTGCGACCCCATAGACGGCAGCCCACCAGGCTCCCCCGTCCCTGGGATTCTCCAGGCAAGAACACTGGATTGGGTTGCCATGGCCTTCTCCAGTGCATGAAAGGGAAAAGGGAAAGGGAAGTTGCTCAGTTGTGTTCGACTCTTCCCGACCCCATGGACTGCAGCCTACCAGGCTCCTCCGCCCATGGGATTTTCCAGGCAAGAGGACTGGAGTGGGTTGCTTTCTCATTTATCCAGCCTAGCTGTTATGTGTGTAGTGAATGAATGTGATTCTTTGTGGGAGATCTAGATAGTCCAGATATATATAGCTCTTGGGCAAATTGTAAATGTACAGTGCGACCCGTTCATGTGAATGCAAATTGTTTCTCATGCTTGTTTATGATTAGAATAGAAAAAAAATTACCACATATGCCAAATGAGTAGTCACATACCATGTGATTACCTGAGGCTGTTTTCATCTGCTCTAGAAAAATACCATTTAGTGACTGCAACTGGGGCAGTTACCTGGTTGGATCTTTAAAGGTCTACTCTAAAACCCCTCTGCTGTTTCTTTTTTTTCAAACCAACTTTTTATTGAAGAATAGTTGATTTACAGTGTAGTATTAGTTTCAGATATACAGCAGAGTGGTTCAGTTATACATATTTATTTTCAGATTCTTTTACACTATAGGTTATTACAAGATGTTGAATGTAGTTCCCCCTGCCATACAGTAGGTCCTTGTTATTGATCTACTTTATATATGGTAGTGTGTATCTGTTCATCCCAAGCTCCTAATGTATCCTTTACCGCCCCTGGTGGTAACCATAAATTTGTTTTCTATGTCTGTGAGTCTGTTGCTACCTTGTAAATAGGTTCATTTGTATCATATTTTTAGATTACACATGTAAGTGATATTACATCATATTTATCTTTCTGACTTTAGTTAGTATGATGATTTTTAAATCCATCCAAGTTACTGCAAATAGCATTACTTCATTCTTTTTATGGCTGAGTGTTATTCCACTGTATAAATGCATACCCCACACCTTCTCTGTCCATTCACCTCTTGATGGACATTAGGTTGTTTCCATGTCTTGGCTGGAAATAGTGCTGCTGTGAGCATTGAGGTGCAGGTATCTTTTTGAATAGTTTGTTTGTTTCCTGGATATATGTCCAGGAGTGGGATCAATGGATCATATGGCAACTCTATTTTTAGCATTTTAAGGAACCCCCATACCGTTTTCCATAGTAGCTGCACAAATTTACATTTCTACCAACATTGTAGGAGGGTTCTCTTTAGCACCCATCTGTTTCCCTACCCTCATGGGTCAAGCTAGAGAATCAAATGAGATCTAATGGGACCACCACCCCTGCGTCCTTTAGATCCTTAAAGGTGGCACTGATTCCTACCATTCCCCCACCCCCTGAGATATGATAGTTTTTTAAATTGGGGGGTTGACTGTTCCAGAAGTTTCAATTTGACCTTCCCCACCATGAGATCCCTTATTTCACAGACTGAGGATCCAATGCGGGCATTACAGCCACTGACTAAGCATGCTGATCCCAACCATAAATTCATGAACAAGGTAGACACTCACTTGGTGGGTTTACAGACCCAGTGGACTCCTCTGATCACACCAAAACCCTGTCCCCCCAAGGAGGAGAGCCAGGGTGACACTTCAGCTAATGGCGCACCAATGTCGACATGGACAGTCTAACAGTCCCTTCTTTCTAACCTGGAGAGAGGACATAGCTTGAAAACAATGGTCTACCAGGAAGTGCTTAACAAAAAACAAAAACACCTACATTGTAATAAATCAGGAATATACAGAAAATGTCCAAAGAATGGCTTTGACAGTGATGATGCAGGAACCCAAAGGAGAACATTGGTGCTGAAGACCTTTATCCTAAGATGTCTACTAAGATGGCATATTCCTGGAGAGAATTCTTTAGGGGTTCATACGTAAACATAAATCTGCCAATAATCAGTAGAAATACATCATCATTTCTATTTCAGAAATAACATCCAAAAAGCATCTCAGACATTTCCATCAAAACTAACCAAATGACTCATTTGGAACTTAATAATTTTGAATTGACAAGCACATGTCCAATGGAAAGAAGGCATCAGCTACAGTTTACTTTTATCCTTAAGTGTGTATGGGCCTTGACAGTTTTAATAACTTTTTATCTAAGTCACAGAGCTATTTGGCTCTCAGTTAAAATGATTCCCTGAAAAGGGAATATAAGCCAATGCTCCGTGTTCTAATTACTTTCTAGTAAAGCAGATTAGCAATATTATGCATCCCGTTGCTTTCTGTTCTATAACTATAAATGTTGATATGTTTCCTCAAGAGTGTATTCACCACATATGGTGTTTTCTAAAAGACTGAAATAATGGCTCTTTTTTGGAAATGGCATAATAGCATTTTCTAACCTTCATGTTGATAATTGCCTTTGGTTGATTATATATATATATATATATATATATATATATATATAACCAGTGTTTGGATACATATGTGTATAGAAAACATGTTTTGACGCCCATAAGCAGAATAGAAGGCCCACCTCTATTTCCAAATAGACTGCTTTCAAAACTCACAGGGCTCCCAGCTCTGGCTTCAGCTGATAAAGGGCCCAACAGGAGCTGGTTCTGTTGCCCTTGGCTGTCTCCCACGGTGATGAGGGTGCTTTATCTTGCAAGGGACATCAAAGGTTGTCCAGTGACAAGACAAACCCATTCCTGACATCAGGTTTATCAGATTCACCTGGGGAGCTTAAAAACACATAACTTTTCATGCCTATCTGCTTTGTAAATCAGAATATCTGGAAGAAGGTCTTGAAAAAACATCAGCCAGATCTGGGAACCACTGCTCTGCTTCAACCACCTTCATGATTTTATTAAGTCTTCACATTTAGAGTCAGAAGTAAGGTATCATTCAGTCACTAAGTCATGTCCAATTCTGTGTGGCCCCATGGACTGCAGCATGCCAGGCTTCCATGTCCTTCATTATCTCTCATATTTGCTCAAATTCATGTCCTTTGAGTCAATGATGCCATTCAACCATCTTATTCTCTGTTGCCCCCTTCTCCTGCCCTCAATCTTTCCCAGCAAAAAGATCTTTTACAATGAGTCGGCTCTTCGCATCAGATGGCCAAACTATTAGAGCTTCAGCTTCAGCATCAGTCCTTCCAATGGGTATTCAGGACTGATTTCCTTTAGGATTGACTGGTTTGATCTCCTTGCTGTCCAAGGGACTCTCAAAAGTCTTCTCCAGCACAATTCAAAAGCATCAATTTTTCAGTGCTCAGCTTTCTTTATGGTCCAACTCTCACATCCATACATGACTACTGGAAAAACCATAGCTTTGGCTAGTTGGACCTTTGTCAGCAAAGTGATGTCTCAGTTTTTAATATGCTGTCTAGGTTTGTCATAGCTTTTTTCCCAAGGAGCAGGTGTCTTTTAATTTCACAGCTGCAGTCACCATCCACAGTGATTTTGAAGCCCAGAAATAAGCAGGTCTCCTTAAAATGTATTCTCTTTAACTTCCGGTTGTTGGACTGTCTGTGAATGTCCCAGTGTGGATGGACCAGACCTATTTGTTTTGATCTGATGGTACATCACACATGTTTATCTCAGTATCCTTCCACAGAGCCTCCGCTGTACCTGGTTAGGAGCCATAGTGTAATATATTTGGGGTCAGATGAATGAATGAATAAAGTTAGATTTCAGATTTCTTTTTATTCAGACAAAGAGGGAAAAATAAATGTCATTCAGAAGAAAACAGTTTTCTTCTTAGATCTAAACATTGGTTAGATCAGAACAAAACCTGTTGTAATCCAAGTGTCCATCAGCACAATATGACTCACCCATATAGTAGAATGCTGCTCAGTAATGAGCAGGAACAAAATACTGAACCATGCTACAACAGAGATGATCCTCAAATATGTTTTGTTTACATTACAGAAACCAGACACAAAAGATTCATATTGTATGATTCAATTTGTATGAATTTCCAGAAATAAGCAAATCTGTAGAGACATGGAAGATCAGTGGTTGCCTAGGGCTGGGGGTGGGCACAGGGATTCACCTTAGATGGACACAGAGAAATCTTGGGTATGATGGAAATATTCTAAAACTTTATGTTGGTGATGGTTGAATGAGTCTATTAATATATTAAAAATTGAGTTGTTTAAAAAAAATTTTGTAAATCACTGAAGAGCATAAACTGCGTTCCTCATCCATTTGTGGGAATAAAGTTCTTCATTGCCATCTGTTGGAATCACTGTGCATTAAACCCAAACAAGCATAATTTACCCAAAGCTTCTCCCTTAAAATAGCTTATATGGCCAATGATGCTGGCATTTGGGTTCACCTTAGCGTGTGTGTATGCTACGTTGTCTCAGTCATGTCTGACTCTTTGCAATCCTATGGACTGTAGCCCACCAGGCTTCTCTGTCCATTGGATTCTCCAGGCAAGAATATTGGAGTGGGTTGCCATACCCTCCTCCAGGTAATTAGACCCCAGACTAAAACCCAGAAGCCAGCATGAGGCAGTGTGGGTGTGGGGTGGCAGGGGAAGAGGAGGCCTGGATTCCAGCTGGGTCTGGACCTCTCTGAACTGGTTCAAGCTTAGCTGTGTGGCCTTTCTGGCCTTCACTTACGCATGTAAAATGAAAGCTTCTTTAGTGAATGATTCTGATCCTTAAACGCAAAGAGAAACACTCCCTTCTGCAGTTTCTGATGGAGAGCAGAGTTTGGAGGGAAGCAGGCTCAGTGTTGCAGGACTGAGAGCATGTGTGTGTGTTTGCACTTGCACACCTATGAGAGGCCTTGTGTACACTTGCACACCTATAAAAGGCCATATGTGATGGTGGAGATCCAAGGAGACCAGATATGCTCAAAGACTATTACATCCCATCTTTATGACAAAGTATTTGGAACCATCTGAAAAGTGAAAGTGAAAGTTGCCCAGCTGTGTCCAACTCTTTGTGACCCCATGGACTATACAGTCCATGGAATTCTCCAGATCAGAATACTGGAATGGGTAGCCTTTCCCTTCTCCAGGGGATCTTCCCAACCCAGGGATCAAATCCAGGTCTTCTGCATTGCGGGTGGATTCTTTACCAGCTAAGCCACAAGGGAAGCCCAAGAATACTAGAGCGGGTAGCCTATCCCTTCTCCAGTGGATCTTCCCCACCCAGGAATTGAACCAGTGTCTCCTGCATTGCAGATGGATTCTTTACCAACTGAGCTATCAGGGGAGCCACACCAATCAGGGGAGACACAGCAAATCCAAAGTGACAGCAGCAAGGGGGCTAAAGAACTGTTGTATGCTAGACAAAATTAAACATGTGCAGATGGCCTCACCTATAATAATTTACATACATAAAATCATTTATAAATATCATCTCATGAGATCCTCTCATTTCTATAATCTTTATTATTTCCACTCTACAGTAAGGAAGGGAGGAATTTAGATTAAATTACCCTTGGATAGTCCCAGTCTTTCTGGAGGGCAGAGTTTGAAAGCTTGGAGGGTGAGGTGGGCATGGACAGGTTACAGGCAGGGGACCATGCAGGAGGGAGTGGTGTCAGTAAGAGAACAGAAGAGGCCTGCTGGCTTGTTCTCAGCATGGTTTGGGTCCTTTTGGGTTTCTGTTGTTGATGATGTCAAGTTGTAATGTGGGGATTCCCTGGTGGCTCAGTGGTAAAGAATCTGCCTGCCAAATAAAAGACACAGTTTCAGTCTCTGGGTTGGGAAGAGCCCCTGGAGGAGGAAATGGCAACCCACTCCAGTATTCTTGCCTGGAGAATTTCAAGGACACAGAAGCCTTGTGGGCTACAGTCCATGGGGTCGCAAAGAGTTGGACATGACTTAGCGACTAAACAACAAAGGTGGGGCTGTGTCCTTGGAGGACTGTGGCCCCAGGTCTGTTCCACCCAATCTCATGCTTACAACAGGAGACTATTAGGAATGTTGAAAAAACAAAAGTTCATTCTATTCCCTATTTTAAGAAGGATGAGTCTTTTCCTGCTTTCTCAACATACATGAAATGTGATGGTTCAAACCAAGTGAGCCTGAGCTCAAAGCTTCGAATTTGCTGGGAGTGTTGCTTCCTCCCTGGGCTGGTCATCACGAAAGAAACTCTTCTTCTCTGCACTATAGCTGTCACGTGGCCAATAGAAGGTCCATGCTTACTCGGAGCCCTAAGCACGGACGTGTCTTGGTGTAGATGTGTTTTACCTGCACGATACCCTTGCTCCTGGGCCCGCCCCGAGTTACACCTTGAAAGGGGAACCTGCAGCAGGTATTTGCTGCCCCTGCCTTGAGCCCTTTGCCTGTCTCTCTGGAGCATTTTGTCTTTCTCTTCAATGTCCTGTCCTTTGTGCTTTTTTTGTTTGTTTGTTTTTTCCCCTATGTCTACCTCCCTCTTGACTTCTGATCAACCCCTAGCTATGACTTAGTTCTGAAGGGTGATAGGCGCACACACACACATTCACACACACAAGGTATCTGTTGGAAGAGGAGAGGCTGGTGCAGAGGAGAATGGAGTAAGAATGAGCAGAGGAAAGATTTTGAGCTGAGTTGCTGTTTAAGACCCTGGCCACCTTCTCCCTGAAGTCATCTGTGACAATGGCACCACTGCCTCCTCACAACCCCCTTCATTTGCAACTTTCACAGGAGCCTCTTGTGACATCTGCCTCACTTTACAGTTACTTACATACAGATGTGAGTGTCTTTTCTAGATGAGCAGTTGGCCTGGGGGAATTTTTCCATTTTCAACAGAAGGTTAGTTCATCTTTACATTCTATACATCATAATAACTTAACTTCTAAAGGGATCATAGTAGTGTTTGTTGAACCAACAGATGTAGTAGATGTGGAATGGTTTTCAGCCTGAGGTTCATATGCCCTGAAGAGCCCTCCTCCCAGTCTAAAGGGAAATAAAAGACTGTGTGGACTTGCTGCTGGGACTTTCCTGGGGCAAAGATGTGCCAACAGTATCTCCATCAGGAGTGAGTCGACCTCAGGGAAGCAATGGATGATAAATCTAGTAAGTGAGTAAGATATAATTACAAATGAGTACATACATTAGATGTTCATTTATTCATTTAAAGCATCAAATTAGAATTTTCACAATAAGCTAAAACCACAGTAGTTCAACCAAAGGATAAACTGAAATTCTGTAAATGACTGATGTTGATAAAATTGCTGAATAAAAGCCAGTCCATTCTAAAGGAGATCAGTCCTGGGTGTTCTTTGAAAGGAATGATGCTAAAGCTGCAACTCCAGTACTTTGGCCACCTCATACAAAGAGTTGACTCATTGGAAAAGACTCTGATGCTGGGAGGGATTGGGGGCAGGAGGAAAAGGGAACGACAGAGGATGAGATGGCTGGATGGCATCACCGACTCAAAGGACGTGGGTTTAGGTGAACTCCGGGAGTTGGTGATGGACAGGGAGGCCTGGCATGCTGTGATTCATGGGATCGCAAAGAGTCGGACATGACTGAGCGACTGAACTGAACTGAACTGAACATTAAAAGTCATGTTCTGTATCAGCCCCCAGCTTCATTGTGTGGCATTTAACCCTTCAGCCCATCTGTACTAGGTCACACATCTGGTTCTTCATGTCAGTTCTGCGGACATTCTCCCTGTAGCACGTGTACTAGGTAACAGAGGTAGGCTGCACTGAAGTGAGAAAGGTGGGGGACTGTCACAGTCTTTGTAGACCAGGACCTGGGGACTGGGGTCGATGAAAATGAGAGGGTAACAGGCAGGAAGGCCAGGGGTCTCCAAAAGGAGGAAATAGCCTGCAAGTGTCAGACATTTTTATCTCTCTTAAGCGGCAGGAGGAAACACACTAGCAATACTTTTTCCTTCTCTATACAAATTTAAAGGGAGGTTTCTCTTAAAATACTGTGTTGCCATAATGACACCTGGTTTCGCCTGAAGTTAGCTATTCTCGAGCCTAGAGATAACCAATGCCTTTTTCTTATGGAAATGTCCGTCTTAAGCTACGCTAATGTACTATGCCTTTACCCCAAACTCTGTCTCCAAGTTGGTTCCGCCTCTTGGCCCAGAACCTACTTGACAAACCAGTATGGATATTGTTCCCCTAATCTATGTAAATGAAACTATTTGTATGGTGGTCTGCCCTTCTTCAAGATTCAAGTTAATCATTTTATGGCCCAGGATAAACCATTTGGTGCCAAGATTATCCCAAAATGCATCTTATGGGTGAGGGGCCTGGTGCCATTCTGAATTTTAAGACATTCCTTTCTTTCATTAACAGACTGCTAGTGACTATATAACATCCAGCTGAAGACTAGCAGGGGGGTATTCTTCTGCCCTCTTCTGATGCTGATGTCAGAAGCTTTCTCTATCTCCTGTATACTTTAATAAAACTTGATTACACAAAAGCTCTGCGTGATCAAGCCTCGTCTCTGGCCCCGGATCGAATTCTTCTCCTCTGGGGGCCAAGAATCCCGGTGTCTTTGCGTGATTCAACAACAACCTTTCAAAAAGAAGGATGCAGGGGACCCAAGTCTCGGGTGAAACAAGGGTACTTTATTTGCAGAAACACATGCTTCTATGTCTTCAATAAAATGATTACTTAGTCATTAGAATTAAATTTCACCAGTTGCAACAAAATGGATAGTCCTTTAAGTACAAGGTCACTGAAGGGAGTCACAAGGGAATCCAAGCAGGTGCCCTTTCCCATGATCTCAGTCCTGACAACTGCGTGCAGCTCTGCTCGTTCCTGTTTTCCAGGAACTGATAAGGAACAGAGAATCCTTGAGAAACAGCACGCAAAGAAAGAAAACATATTGGATCCCTTAAAGTTAAATGTCCCCTGACAGGGGACCATCCAGCTAACCCTGGTGTCTTTAACATTGTGATACCATTGAATTGAAGCTAAGGACTGGACCCGTTAACAAAGGAGATATTGGACATGTTGGCCTAGGAAAATAAAAACAACTCATTTAGGAATGCGCTTGGAATATTCTGCAATTAAAAACTGCTAGAAAGAAGGCTGGCATCTTATGTGTGGGTCCTCTGTTTCCAAGTGCAGTTTCAAGAGTGAGCTGAGACTTTGCAGTTTGCTCACTAGAGGGAGTTAGATACTAAAGAGCTGCCTTCTCAAGACACATTGACCTGAATCTAATGCAGGAAATCCGACCCAGACTTTGGGACACTAGAAGCCAGATTCCCTGTGGCAGAGCCATCTTTTCATAGATTAAAAAAAAAATCTTTCCCAGTATGGTGAATAAACCACAGAACGTTTTCAATTGTTTTTCTAATTTAAACGTAAATGCTCAAGGTAGAAAAATAGAAAAGGTAACAGAAATACCTCAAAATACAAAGAACATTTACCTATAATGTTCACATCTAGAACTAAACACAATTAATAACAGGTTTAGCCAGATGGACTTTCTGGGAGCTGAATATTCTTTTTAATTTTTTTAAAAATTCATTTATTTTTGGCTGTGCTGGGTCTTCATTGCTGCACGGGCCTTTCCCTGGTCGCAGGGAGCTACTCTCTGAGTTGCAATGCGTGGGGTTCTCATTGTGGTGCCTTCCTTTGTTGCAGAGCACGGGCCCTAGGGCTTTGGTAGTTGCGGCCTGGGAGCCTGGGAGCACAGGCTTAGTAGTTGTGCAGCATGGGCTTAGTTGCTCTGCAGCATGTCAGATCTTCCTGGATCAGGGATCAAAATGTGTCTGCGTTGCTGGGCAGATTCTTTACCATTGAGCCACCAGGGAAGCCCAGCTGAACGTTATTGAGGGGGAAAAAAAAAAAAAAAACCCACACTTTCCTATAGTCTAATGTATTATCTGTCCTTATTTTTCTATACATATAGTGATAATAGTTTGATTTTCACTTGATATTGTATAGAGACTGTGTATTAACATTCATGTATGAATATATTACTTACTGGTTTATGTTTAGGCTTTGCATTTTGTGTGGATTAAAGGTTATTGTCAATGTTTTGAGAGAGAATTTTCAAGGAAATAAATTCTCAGTCAAAATTTTATCTGAAATCACCATCTTCCCTCTCAACTGTAATTTTTTTTAGCTGCTTAAGAGCAATAAAAAAGGAATGATCAGTTGGTATCAGTAGATTGATGAAGTGTGTGACATATCAGTCACTCAGTCGTGTCCAGCTCTTTGTGACCCCATGGACTGTAGCCAGCCAGGAATTCCTCTGTCCCTGGAATTCTCCAGGCAAGAATACTGGAGTGCGTCGCCATTTCCTTCTCTAAGGTATCTTTCTGACCCAGGTATTGAACCTGGGTCTCCTGCATTACAAGGAGATTCTTTACCGTCTGAGCCACCAGGGAAGCCCCTAATAGACTAATAACTCATGTTAACTGCTATGTGGGACAGAGAATAAAGAGTGATGGTTCTTGATTTCAAGGAGTTTGTAATCTAGTTGGGGTAACGAGACCCTCTTGTGTTGCAGAATGGATGAAAATACAACAAGAGATACCAGTGGAACATACTCTAACACCTGGTTACAGACTCTTAAGTGCTATAGGAGCTCAAAGAAGAGAGGAAATCGGAGTTAGTCAAAATTTTCCAATAAGCTTCCTCAAAAAAGCAGAATTTGGAATCCAGGGATCGTATCCAACTTTCTCACTAATGTGTCTGTCCCCAGGGTCCAGGGAAAGGCCTGTAGTTCTTTTTTTTTTTTTTTTTTTTTATCAGTGCCTCTGCTTTGTGTATATGGAAATAGTGCTACTGGCCTGTGGACATTGTGCCATTGGACAATGCGCCATTGAAGATAATTTCCAGTAGAGCCAGGAGGCCATTCCCTCCTTTATGGGGTTTTCCTAACATCTTTCACTGGAGGGTAGTTAGGTTCTGGAATACTGTCTAAGGACACAGGTCAGAGTCAAGGTCATTGACTCTTGTTGCAGTTGAACTTTTAACCTGGGCTCCATAAGCATGGAAGAAGCCAAAATGCCATACATAATATATAAAATTTGCTCAGCAAAAGTGTATTGTGTCTGGAAATGAGGATGAAATTATGGGAAATATGAGAATATATATATATATATATGTTTCCTTGTAAGACCCATAATAGCAAAAGCAAAAAGTAGTAAAAGAACTTTTAGAGGTTGGGAAGATATACGGTTATGGATTTTTTTCATCTGTATTTTCTTTAAAAGTCTTAACACAAAATCCCATTCTGAATAAAGTGGGAAAGCTAGAATGAAAATTACAGAGCAGACTTAGCCAGACATTCAAAATGCCTTACAGATTTTGAAGCTATATTCTGGTTTTAATTTTTCATGCTGTAAGACTGGTGCTGGCTTTAAGCCATGCATCCTCTCAAGCTGGAAGCCTCTTGCCAGACAGAACATCGCTGGCGGTTATTAGAGCTGCTGATTCCATCAATACATATGGGTCTCATGGACTCAATTCTCTTCCATGGGCCTGGAGCCTAGGTAAAGAACTAACATTAGATGCATTTAAAATTTTGTGACTTAGTAACCACATTACCTAGCTTTAAGAGCCATACAAAACACATAACCATGTTTATCTGAGATACAAAATCTAGCTACAGTTTCCTGTAGTGTTCACAAAATACTGAAGTAGCTTAAACATTAGCCACCACATTAGGAGCCACAGTCTCCTGCTGGATTAAATGTTAATTGCAGTGACACAGAAAACAAGAACACATTGAAACTTCCTGAAATGTTAATAGAGCTATTGTTGCAGAAAGAACACTGCTTTGAGAGTTGGATTCTTAGGTGGCAGTGGCTCTGATTAGCTCTGTGTTCTTTGATGAGTGGTTTCTCATTTACGGCCTCACTTTCCTTATCTGTAAAATGGCTAGATTTTACTAGATGATCTAAGATCCTTTCTTACTCTGAATCTGTATGCTTCACGTGTAATAGTTCGATGTATTTTATGTACCAACATATGTATATGTGTGTGTGTGTGTTTATATATATGTGGTGTTGGAGAAGACTCTTGAGAGTCCCTTGGACTGCAAGGAGATCCAACCAGTCCATTCTGAAGGAGATCAGCCCTGGGTGTTCTTTGGAAGGAATGATGCTAAAGCTGAAACTCCAGTACTTTGGCCACCTCATGCAAAGAGTTGACTCATTGGAAAAGACTCTGATGCTGGGAGGGATTGGGGCAGGAGGAGAAGGAGACCGCAGAGGATGAGATGGCTGGATGGCATCACTGACTCAATGGACATGAGTTTGAGTGAACTCTGGGAGTTGGTGATGGACAGGGAGGCCTGGCGTGCTGCAATTCATGGGGTCACAAAGAATCGGACATGACTGAGCTACTGAACTGATCATATATGTATGATTCTGAAACTAGGTGTCTTAGTCTTGAAAAAAGAGTAGGTTTCTGGTTGAGAAAAAAATGCACAATATATATTTCATCAACATCTCCACTCCAAAATTGTGCTACTGAAAACTGATTGGATTTCTAGTATTTTGTTCCTGTGACTTAAAAAAAATTAATGGTTTCATGTTTTTCAAGTTGATTTTAGTGAATGCAACTGAGAGCATCATGTAACTATCTTGTCTGTTTTATAGCTTGTTAATTTGAAAAAAATCTGAGTGAATTTTGTGGGGAGATTGGTGTGAGCCATTTTAGATTTGAGATGCAGTGATGACTGAGAAATAGGAAATAGAGAGTTACATTTTACTTTTTATTTGGGTTAGGTGTTTGGAAATAGGACTTTCTCAGCTCCAAAACCCTGTCACTGGGGAAAATAAAATGCTATTGCTAAACCAAGGTCCCTGTGCATTCGTATTACCTATAAGTGTGTGATTTTCATTTTGGCCCGAGTTAAATAATAGCCTGTGGATATCTGTTCAATAAAGTTGTGTCACATTTCTCTGACCAGGAGTTATGGCTAGACTAAATTTTCTTAACTAAAGGATCATGCTGTGTTTGGTATGTGCATATGTGTGAGGGAGAAAATCTAAATAAACACTTAACAGCAGACTTCAGCAGGTATCAATTGTCTCAGAATTAACATCTATTGCTGGTCCTCCCAAACTTACACTCTAGCATTTATTTATTTTGGTTCTGCTGAGTTCTCTTCTTTGGATTTTACCTGAGTAGACAAGCATGAAATGAGTTTCTCATTGCATTTCACTAATGTCAGGAATTCTTGCAGCTCAATATCACAGATTAGTAACAGTCCCCACTCTCGAGACCAGTAGTGGATGCTCCCTGCAAAGCCTGGGTACCCCTTGTTTCACCAGCTGCCCAAGCATGCTGCTAGTTCACAGCTGAGTCCTTCCCTAGGCATCACTCTTGGCCAGAGGGTGTGAGCTTGTCCCCGGTGCCATCTCCTCCCTGGGTTCTGTGTCCCAAAACCAGTCAACGTGAAGATATGACGGCTTGGCTCCCTCGCCTCAAGTTTGCACAGCTCTGAAGGATCATCCCAGCTCTCAGTTTCCTATGGGATTCACTGGAGCAGACTGGGGCTTTGATCACAGCTGCATCACAATTCAACTTTCCCCTCTACCCAGTCACATTCCTTTCTACCTCCTGGTGTTCTGCCCCCCAATAAGCCTTCTGCATGCTAATTCTAGCCTCAGCATCTGTTTTCCTGGAACTGATCAAAGACGCGGACCTTTTACCATTTCATGGCATGAATTTTCCATGTCCACACTGAATCTTAATAAAGTGAACTCTTCTGGAAATGTTAATATTCACTGTCTGGAATTTTAACACATTAAATTCAGTGTTTGTGGTTTTCAATCCAGTGTCTAGTTGTTGTTTAGTCGCTAGGTTATGTCCAACTCTTTTGTGACCCCATGGACTGTAGTCCACCAGGCTCCTCTGACCATGGGATTTCCCAGGCAAGAATACTGGAGTGGGTTGCCATTCCCTTCTCCAGGGGATATTCCTGACCCAGGGATCGAACCTGAGCCTCCTGCATTGGCTAGTAGCTTTTTGGGGAAAAAATGTGATTTTATGATTCTGGAGTAAAAATTACTCCTTTTGCTTATTGCAAGCATCCTTAAAACCTTATTTCCTCTCTTGAGGGAATATTGAAGCAGTCTTCAAAAATTGCAAGATACTGCTCAGTGTGATAATCCCTGCTTCTTTTTGTAGTGTTGCTATATGATTTATCCACTAGTCTTTTTCATCTTCATTAGAAGAAAAAATTAAAATGCTTGATATTAGTGTCATAAGAAAAAAAATATAGCTGAACCACACACATAACTGTTTTTTTTTCTTAGACTAATAGGTTTTTCATGGTTTTGACTCAAATCACAACCATGAAAAACAATGAAAATTTTAAAGAGATAGCCTAACTTATGCTAATTATACCAGTCCATATGCCTATACCTTGTGTTTTGTGTGAAAAGACAATTTTTGGAAATATTTAGGAATTTATTTGGGGGGAGTCAGAATTGATCTAGAAACTTTTTTCCACCTTTTAACAAAGCCAAAAGAGATAATCAACTGAGATTCTTGATTTGTGCCTCTTAGACAAAATGTTGGGTTTTTAGTAGTAGTATCTCTTGCTAGTTTTAGAAATTAGCAAACAAAACAAAGTAGATTTTATATGCAAGTGATGCCTAGAAATTTTGATTGATGTAGTTTTTTTTTAATTGAGCTTTATGAGCTGTTTGTTTATTTTGGAGATTAATCTCTTTCTTTCTCCTTTTAAAAAATTTAATTTAGTTATTTTTAATTGAAGGATAATTGCTTTATAGTATTGTGTTGGTTTCTATCAAACATCAATATGAATCAGCCATAGGTTTATCTATATCCCTTCCCTCCTGAATCTCCATCCCACCTCCCTCCCCATCCCCCCCTTCCAGATTGTTACAGAGCCCTAGTTTGAGTTCCCTGAGTCATACTGATTGATGTACATTAATAAACATGACATACAGAAGTTTTATTTCTCTGGTAAATAGCAGAATTAATAATTTTGTAATATCTTTTATGAAACAAAATTATGACTCTTCAGTACTGAAATCAAGGTACATTTGAAAATTTATTTTAGGCTGAAGCTCTCCAAATTTTTGTGCGTGGAATGTAATACTTGACATTTTAAACTCTGGCTTATTCCAAGCCCAGCGTGTTCATAGCCCAATGCAGTGTGCATACTGGATGCTCTCCTTTATCAGATGCCAGCTGTCTGAGTGGATTGATATTGAGAGGATCATGGAGTTGTTCAAGCTGGGGCAAGGACACACTGAATCATTAGCATCTACTGTGAAGGCTATTTCCAGCTAGTGCCTGCCCTCTGCCAACATGAAACTAGCAGCAGAGAGGCATCATGGCTATGGACATGGTGAAACAGAGCCAGTGAGACACATGCTATTTATAGAGTTTAGAGAATAGTCTTGTTAAAAAAAAAAAAAAGTTACACAATCTGTCTGGAAGCTCATTCTCTTCCATCCTTGTCTTTCTACTTGAGTGTCAAGGTAAAGAAGATTCTGAGTAGACATTTCAAAAATGATTTCTGATTGGTCAAACCTTTTCTCTGGGGCTAATTCTGGATCTCCCAAATTTTACTTCTGTCTCTCAAAGCCAATGAAGAAAAAACAAACATAGAAACAAATTGCACTAATGCTGACATTTAAGGGACTAAAATGTCCTTTGAAAGATCTAAGCACTAATATAATGTATAAATGGAGAATTGTGTAGTACCTGTCAGGCTTACAAAGTGTTATCAAGTCATTATTAACATTTGAAGTAGGAATTGTGGTCTGTGTCTATTCTCTTGATGAAATCTGATGTTTCTAAATTGACTTGGTCATCCCTAGGTAAGGTTTTTGCTTTAGGAAAGGTTTGGGGCCCCCAAAAGAGAGAGTGAGTGCTTGCAATCATTTAAATAAATTTGGGAAATTCTTGGTTACATTGGTGTCTTTACTGTAGAACTTCTTAGAGTCTTTTATATGAAAATGTTTTATGAGTCTTCAAGAAAGCGATGACATATGCAGCACTTTTCTAAGTTGTTTGATCATAAAATCTTTATTGTGTGTACACCATTCATTCATATGTATAAGAGGCATTTCTGGATCAGTTTCAGCAATGCTGACCTATAGTTTTGTTTTTGATTATATTTTTTTCAAGCTTTTCTAGCTTTGTAAACTGAATTTGGAAGCTTTAATTTTTTTTTTTCCTCCAATGCTTTGAAAGTCACTAAAATAATGCAAATAATTTGTACCTCTTTCAATTTCTTTTCTGGTAAGATGGGCCAGACAACAAAAGTCAGCTGCCAGGGCTGGCTTCTCCAACCTAATAGATCCCATATTTGAGGATCAATGAGAATTATTTATTAAGCAGCACGACTTTCTTTTCTTCCTTTTCTTTATTTTTTTAAAATTTATTTTGTTTATTTTTGGCTGTGCTGGGTCTTTGTTGCTGCACAGGGCTTTTCTCTAGTGGCAGAGATGGGGGTGCTACTCTCTAGTTGCGGTGCTCAGGTTTCTCTTGTTGCAGAGCAAAGGCTCTAGGGTATTCAGGCAGCGCAGGGGCTTAGTTGCCCTGTGGCATGTGGAATCTTCCCAGACCAGGGATCGAGCCTGTGTCCCCTGCATTGGCAGGTGGATTCTTAACCACTGGTCCACCAGGGAAGTCCTCTTCCTTTTCTTTTTTGAAAACACCTATCTTTAGCAACATAGTTGTTTTTCATTACCTAACTGACAAACAAACAATTCAGAGGATGCAAGGAGATGACATATTTATGACAGTGTGAGTGCACTGGGCTTTTGGACACCACCCTTGCTCCTCATGGAAGGGTGCTGCCCTCTGGCCTCAGCTGTCCATGTGAAAGCAGGGCTCTGTTAGGCTGGAGAAGCCACCCCTGGGAGCTGACTGTTTGATACCATCTCCTGTATTGGGGGAGTGTAGGTGGGTTCTCAGCAGTTGGTTCTAAAAAAGTGCATTTCTATTTTATTTACACCACGTTACTTAGACCCATCTTCTGGGTTCCAGATTCATATTTTTTTGAATGCCACTGAGGTCTCTGCTTTTTAATACACTGTCTAGGTCTGTCATAGTTTTCCTTCCAAGGAGCAAGCATCTTTTAATTTCATGGCTGTAGTCACCATCTGCAGTGATTTTGGAGCCCAAGAAAATAAAATCTGTCACTGTTTCCATTGTTTCCCCTTCCATTTGCCATGAAGTGATGGGACTGGATGTTAATGATCTTTGTCTTTTGAATGTTGAGCTTTAAGCCAGCATTTTTACTCTCTTCTTTCACCTTCATCAACAATCTCTTTAGTTCCTCTTCACTTTCTACCATAAGGATGGTGTCATCTGCATATCTGAGGTTATTGATATTTCTCCCAGCAATCTTGATTCCAGCTTGTGCTTCATTCAGCCTGGCATTTCGCATGTACTCTGTATATAAGTTAAATAAGCAGGGTGACAATATATAGGCTTGGCTTACTCCTTTCCCAATTTGAATGAATTTGTTGTTCCATGTCTGGTTCTAACTGTTGTTTCTTGACCTGCATATAGGTTTCACAGGAGGCAGGTAAGGTGGTCTGGTATTCCCATCTCTAAGAATTTTCCACGGTTTGTGGTGATCCACACAGTTCAAAGGCTTTAGTGTAGTATGAAGCAGAAGTAGATGTTTTTCTGGAACTCCCTTGCTTTTTCTATGATCCAACGGATGTTGGCAATCTAATCTTTGGTTCCTCTGCCTTTTTCTAAATCCAGTTGGAACATCTGGAATTTCATGGTTCACGTACTGTCGAAGCCTGGCTTGGAGAATTTTGAGCGTTACTTTGATAGCGCATGAGATGAGTGCAATTGTGTGGTAGTTTGAACATTCTTTGGCATTGCCTTTCTTTGGGATTGGAATGAAAACTGACCTTTTCCAGTCCTGTGGCCACTGCTGAGTTTTCCAAATTTGCTGGCATAGTAAATACAGCACTTTAACAGCATCATTTTTTTAGGATTTGAAATAGCTCAGCTGGAATTCTGGGTTTCCCTGGTAGCTCCCTGGTAGGTAAAGAATCTGCCTGTAATGCATGATACCCCGGTTCAATTCTTGGGTCAGGAGGATCCCTTGAAGAAGGGATAGGCTACCCACTCAAGTATTCTTGGGCTTCCCTGGTGGCTTAGATGGTAAAGAATTGTCTGCAATGTGGGAGACCTGGGTTCGATCCCTGGATTGAAAAGATATCCTGGAGGAGGGCATGGCAACCAACTCTAGCATTCTTGCCTGGAGAATCTCCACAGAGAGAGGAGCTTAGCGGGCTACAGTCCATGGGGTTTCAAAGAATAGTCACATGACTGAGTGACTAAGCACATAGCATAGCTGGAATTCTATCATCTCCACTAGCTTTGTTTGTGGATGCTTCTCTAGGTCCACTTGACTTTGCACTCCAAGATATCTGGCTCTAAGTGAGTGATCACACCATCACGGTTATCTGGGTCATAATGATCTCTTTTGTATAGTTCTATGTATTCTTGTCACCTCTTCTTCATATCTTCTGTTTCTGTTAGGTTGATACTGTTCTTGTTCGTTATTGTGCCCATCTTTGCAAGAAATGTTCCCATCTTTGAAAGAAATGTTCCCTTGGTATCTCTGATTTTCTTGAGATCTTGAGTCTTTCTCATTCTATTGTTTTCCTCTCTTTCTTTGCACTGATCACTGAGGAAGGCTTTCTTATCTCTCCTTGCAATTCTTTGGAACTCTGCATTCAGATAGGTATATCTTTCCTGTTCTCCTTTGTCTTTAACTTCTTTTCTCAGCTATTTGTAAGGCCTCCTCAGACAATCATTTTGCCTTTTTGCATTTCTTTTTTCTTGGGGATGGTTTTGATCACCACCTCTTGTACAGTGTTAAAACCTCCATCCATAGTCCTTCAGGCACTCTATCAGATCTAATCCCTTGAATCTATTTGTCACTTGCACTGTATAATTGTAAGGGACTTGATTTCAGTCTTACCTAAATGGCCTAGTGGTTTTCTCTACTTCAGTTTAAGTCTGAATTTTGCAATAAGGTGTTCATGATCTGAGCCACAGTCAGCTCCTTGTTTTTGCTGATTGTATAGAGCTTCTCCATCTTTGGCTACAAAGAATATAATCAATCTGATTTTGGTATTGACCATCTGGCGATGTCCATGTGTAGAGTTGTCTCTTGTGTTGTTGGAAGGGGGTGTTTGCTATGATCAGTGTGTTCTCTTGGCAAAACTCTGTTAGCCTTTGCTCTGCTTCATTTTGTACTTCAAGGCCAAACTTGCCCATTACTCCAGGTATCTCTTGACTTCCTGCTTTGCATTCCAGTCCCCTATGATGAAAAGGACATGTATTTTTGGTGTTAGTTTTAGAAGGTCTTGTAGGTCTTCACAGAACTGTTCAGCTTCAGCTTCTTCGGCATTACTGGTTGGGGCATAGACTTGTATTACTGTGATATTGAATGGTTTGCCTTGGAAGTGAAAAGAGACCATTCTGTCGCTTTTGAGATTGCACCCAAGTACTGTATTTCAGATTCTTCTATTAACTATGATGGTTACTCCATTTCTTCTAAGGTATTCTTGCCCACAGTAGTGGATATAATGGTCATTTGTATTAAATTCACCCATTCCAGTCCATTTTAGTTCACTGCTTCCTAAAATGTCGATGTTCACTCTTGCCATTTCCTGTTTGACCACTTCCAATTTGCCTTGATTCACGGACCTAACATTCCAGGTTCCTATGCATCATTGTTCTTTACAGCATCAGACTTTACTTTCACTACCAGATACATCCACAACTGAGCGTTGTTTCTGTTTTGGAAACAGAAGGCCTGTCCTTTCTCTCTCTCCATCCACATCACCACCAAAGTGCCATGCACAGTGTAAACGTTTATAAAATGTGGTGAAATTGTGTCTGTACATCACTGTTATCATTTTCTTAGCACCATCGTGCATGCTTTATAGTGACACTGTGACAGTAAGAAACATGTATGTGGTTTTTATCCAATTCCTGGCATAGAGCTCCTAAAGCTCTTAGAATTTCCTGAGTGACTGTGGAGAGGGGAATACCTTTTTTATTCATAACTAGACTCTTTCAGCTATACCTGAGTTTATGATACTGAAGTGATTCTTGGAGGATGGTTCCTTGTTGCTAGAGAAACCAACCATGTGATTAGAGGGTGGGAACTTTCAGCTCCACCCCCAGGTCACCAGGGAGGGGAGAGGGGCTGAACATTGAGTTGATCATTAATGACCAATGCTTTAACCGGTCATGCCTGTGTGATGAACTAATGAAAACTTTACAAAAATCCTGAACAATGGAGTTCAAAGAACTTCCAGGCTAGTGAAAACATCCTGTGCTGAGAGGATTGGGCACCCAAGGGAGGGACTGGAAACTCCATTCTGCCTGCTGTGCTACGCCTTTGCACCTTTTCCACTTGGCTGCTCCTCGATTATAAGACTTATGATAAACCAGTCATAGTAAGTAAACAGCTTTCCTGGAATCTGAAAAAATGAGCAAACCTGAAGGTCCTGGGAACCCTCAATTTATTTAACCCTCCAGTTAATCAGGAGGACAGGAAGTCAAGGCTTGCGATTAGTATCTGAAGCAGAATTAGTCCTGTGGGACCAAGCTCTCAGCCTGTGGGGTCTATACTAACTCTAGGTAGTGAGTGTCAGACCTGAATTGTAAGACACAGTGTTGGAGAATTTGTTGGTGTGGGAAAAACTATCACATGTTTGGTGTCAAAGGTGTTCTGAGAATAGAAACAGATCATGGTACTAGTAATAGCTATCATTTACTTAGTGCCAGGTATTTTGCCAATGCTCATCATATACTATTTCCAGTTCCAATGATCTTTTAAGATCATTTTCTTGGCACCATTTTACAGAGGAGAAAAACAAAGACTTAATTACTCAGCAAAGGATATATTTCTGATAAAGTGGATTTTCAGTTCTTTCAGACTCACAATCCCTGCCTCCCCTCCTCTTCTCACCTGTACTAGGCTACTGCTGCTGCTGCTGCTGTTAAGTCGCTTCAGTTGTGTCTGACTGTGCGACCCCATAGACGGCAGCCCACCAGGCTCCCCTGTCCCTGGGATTCTCCAGGCAAGAACACTTCTCCAATGCATGAAACTGAAAAGTGAAAGTGAAGTCTCTCAGTCATGTCTGACTCTTAGCGACCCCATGGACTGCAGCCTACCCAGCTCCTCTGTCCATGGGATTTTCCAGGCAAAAGTACTGGAGTGGGGTGCCATTGCCTTCTCTGGTACTAGGCTACTACATGCCTCTATAACCATATAAAATCTACTGTGGCTGATTTATTCAATAAATATAACTGAGTGCCGCCTGAGATACCATTATTCTGCAGGCCTCTGTGAGCCAGAACATACAGAAGGAAAATAATAGTAATAGGAACAAATGCTTAATTGATCCTCACAAAATAGAAATATAAGGATAGCTCTGTAAGTTGTCCAAGGCCACATAGCTAATAAATGGCAGAGCCATCACTGAAACCCAGGACATCTGACTCCAAACCTGAACTGCCTTTTGTGAATATGCAATCATTTATATCAATATATTTCAGTCTAATTTGGAAACAAACACATATGATACAGCCAAAGAACTATTATTTCATAGTGCTCATACAAATTTGAAACAATCAGTTATAAACTTCAATTCAAGGGGTTCAAGATAGAAAAATATCTTCATGGATTTCACGTGCTATTTTCAGTAGTTACAGTATGATTCAGTTGCTAAAAAAGATCATTTCAGTTAGTTACTACATGGTTTAACTTGGTTGAACCCATTCTTGTTCATTGATTTTTAGTTATATTCTGATTGAAATTCTCTAAAGAAAAGAAACTTCCATCATGACTATTCCTGCTTTTACTAATCTCAAAAAGACAAGGACCACGAAGATCACATATAAGCCTCTGAATAGAATATAATAGCTTTGGTGAAATGCAGTTGGCTCATTTAGACATAGTTCTCCCCAAAATAGCCTAGATGGACTGAATGGAATTTATTGCATTACTAATGTTCTAAAGGCAGATTTCCCAGTAGTTACTTACTCATAAAACTACTTTAACAAAAGGCTACTTGATAGCATAGAATAAACTGGAATGCATTTTTATAGCCAGAGATTTCCAAATCATAAATACATCCATCCCTGTAAGCAAACGTGTCAGAAATATCTGTGAGGCACCCTGCATTTTTATCACCTCTGTGATGGAATACAGCAATTTCATCATGACTACATTCTATCTCTACCTTTACCCTGGTGATGGACTCCTTAGCATATCATAAGCAATCCATTAGTGAGAGGAACTTTGGCATTCAGAAAGGAATGAAGAGAAAAATATCATATGGAAGTTGTTGAAACTGGTTATTTCTGAACAATATGTTATTTACAGCAAATTAAATCCAATAGTTAATTTCAGAACAGTGTCAGTATTGGCAGTTGAAAAGATGATTGCCTAGTAATTTAATTTATCTGCTGATGGTGCTCAAATTTATTTTTTTTCCCTAATAGAAATAAACATTCAACTGGGAATTGAGCTTGGAAAATTCCAGATTGCTGACATTTGGGATATGGTGTGAGACTCATAATTTTAAAGTAAGCCTTTTCTTTTCCTTTTTTAAAGGAAGCCTATGGAAGTAACTGCTTTAAAAATATCTCTTTAAAAATGTCAAAAGGTCGAATTAAAATATTATGCTGTCGATCATTGTCACTATTTTGTCTCTCTTTCTTGTTAGAATGGTAGATAGAAAAAACCAATCTTGATTTTACATTAATCTTAAAAGAATAATGTTATTTGCCTAAATGTTGCATGCTTTTTATTTAAAATTCAAGCAATTAAAAAATTCACAAAAAGGAAATCTTAAAAAATGAATTAGGAAAGAAACATATGACGTTAGCTAATATAAGAGTATGAAAAGTCTAATATATGAAATAAAGATTGAGTAATATATACACTTTTGTTTTAGAAACAGTGCTTAAAAATCTGGTAAGTCAACAATCAAATCTTGCTATATAGTGTGACATGCATTGTTAAAAATAAAATTTGTAGATGCCCTTGAATTAAATGTTAGTTTCAGATTCTTCTAGCTATAATTTTTAAAAGGAAATATTGCTTTGTATTGATACAAGTTTCTTTGTATAAACTGTTATTAATTTATTGTTAATAAAAGTACCTATGAGCAAAATATCTTGTTAGTCACAAAGAAAACCAGACATAATGGCAGAGATGGGTAGGTACTCATCAAACTTAATTCCACTTTTTGAACACATAGCTAGGTTACATTTCCTGGGCTCCTTTGGCATTAGTACATACATGAGATGGAGTTTTAGCAGATGGAATGTAGGGAGACTGACCTACATTTACCTCTGGTTTGGTGGTTGGTTTATTCGCTAAATTGTGCTCTCTTTAGGGAGAACCCAAAAGGTCTCCTGTGTATTTCTGTAAAGGGTCTTTTTCTGTTTTTGCCTCCCAAAAGATGTAGAAGATTTCTAAGCCTTAGGGGTAAGTGACTATAGTTACAGAGATAATGCCTGTAAGCAGAGACCCCCACCAGTGATCCACACTGAATTATAAACCTTTGCTGTGGCAAGTTGCATGGACAGAGGGATTTTTTGTTTTGTTTTTGTAGGCAGTTTTATTTTTTAATTTTTTAACAGCTCGTTTCTTGCCCTATGCCAAGTTTTCTCTACTTTGCACTATTAACTTATTGGACTAGGTAAATCTTTGCTGTGGGGGCTATGCATTATAGCATCTCTGGTTTCTATTCATTAGATGCTCACAGCACCTGTCCTCCTCCATCAGTGACAATCAGAAATGTCTCCAGTATTCCAAACATCCCCTTAAGGGTAAAATCACCCCTATTTGAGAACTACTGGTCTAATATAGTCAGGTTTCTAATATAGTCAGGTTTATAAAAGAGTTCTCTACTTTTTTATATAATGAGTTTTTGAAAAATTTGAATTCAGAGTCTGAAAGATGAGCAATATATTTATGTTATAAAGAGTTTTGTTATAGAAGACAAATAAAAGGGAGATAAACCTTTTTAACCTACCATTGCGTTCAGTAGCACATTACACGGAGAAGGCAATGGCATCCCACTCCAGTACTCTTGCCTGGAAAATCCCATGGGCAGAGGAGCCTGGTAGGCTGCGGTCCATGGGGTCGCAAAGAGTCGGACACGACTGCGACTTCCCTTTCACTTTTCACTTTCATGCATTGGAGAAGGAAATGGCAACCCACTCCAGTGTTCTTTCCTGGGGAATCCCAGGGATGGGGGAGCCTGGTGGGCTGCCGTCTCTGGGGTCACACAGAGTCGGACACGACTGAAGCAACTTAGCAGCAGCAGCAGCACATTACGAGGCTGTTGTTGCAGTAATTTTTCCATGTTTTCAAACTCTGCGTTTTTCCTTCACCACTGAACCCACATTTGATCACCATAAATCCATTGAACTGTAGCTTGAAGTTCAAGCATTATCACTGAAAGCATAGAGAAGGACTTTCATCTGTGTCACAATTTTGTAAGACCTGTGCTTTTTGTTTTTATAAGGTACATTTCAATCTTCCATTTTCCATTCATTTTTATGAAATGAAAATAAATATCAAATTAATCAAATAAATATCCCTATATAACAAAGATGGCCACAAAGCCAGACTCAAATTGGTGACACTCATTTTAATTTTTTTTAGTTTCATTCTTCTTTTATATTAGATTACAGTTGATTTACAGTGTTGTTAGTTTCAGGTGTACAGCAGTGATTCAGTTCTATATATACAGATGTCCAGTTTTTTCATTCTATTCCCATATAAATTATTAAAAATTATTGAGTAGAGTTTCCTGTGCTATATAGTAGGTCCTTGTTGATCATCTGTTTCATATATCGTACTGTGTATATGCTGATCTCAACTCCTAATTTACCCCTTCTCTGTCTTTCCATTTTGGTAACAATAAGTTTGTTTTTTGAAATCTGTGAGTCTGGTTCTGTTTTTTAAATAAGTTCATTTGTATCATTTTTAAAGATTCCATGTATGAGTAGTAGCATACAATATTTGTCTTTCTTTGTCTGATTTACTTCACTCAGTATAATAATCTCTAGGTCCATCTATTTGCTGCAGATGGCATTATTTCATTCTTTTTATTGGTTGAGTAATATTCCATTGTATATATATATTTCATCTTCTCTATCTATTCCTCTGTCAGTGGACATTCAGGTTACTTCCATGTCTTGGCTTTTGTAAATAGCGCTGCAAAGTACATTGAGGTGCATGTATCTTTTTGAATTACAGTTTTCTTCAGATAAATGCACAGGAGTGGGACTGCTGGGTCATTCTATTTTTAGAACTATTGTTCTTCATAGTGTGTGTGTATAAAGTTGCTCCTCCATATTGTTCTCCATAGTGTGTATGTGGGTGTGTGTAAAGATGCTCAGTTGTGTCTGACTCTTTGAGACATCATGGTCTATAGCCCACCAGGCTCCTCTGTCCATGGAATTTTCCAGGCAAGAATACTGGAATTGGTTGCCATTTCCTACTCCGGGGGATCTTCCTGAGCCAGGCATTGAACCCACATTTCTTGTGTCTCCTGCATTGGCAGGCATATTCTTTACCACTGCATCACCTGGAAAGCCCTGTTCTCCATAGTGGTTGTATCAATTTACATTCTCACCAACAGTGCAAAAGAGTTCTTTTTTCTCCACACCCTCTCCAGAATTTATTGTTCATAGACTTTTTGATGATGGGCATTATGAGTGTGAAGTGATACCTCACTGTAGTTTTGATTTGCATTTCTCTAAAGATTAGCAATTTTCATATACAGCATATTTTCATGTGCTTTTTGGCCATCTGTATATCTTCTTTGGAGAATATCTATTTAGATATTCTGCTAATTTTGATTAAGTTATTTTGATGTTTAGCTGCATGCTAGTTTGTATATTTTGGAGATTAATCCCTTGTCTATTGCTTCATTAGCAAATATTTTCTCCCATTCTGTGAGTTGTCTTTTTAAAAAAATTTTTATTGGAGTATAGTTGGATATACAATGTTATAGATTATACAAGGTTATTGGATATACAAGGTTATAGGTTGTTTTATCACTTTGTTTATGGTTTCCTTTGCTTTGTAAAAACTTTTTAAGCTTAAGTCCCATTTGCTTATTTTCATTACTCTAGGAGGTGGATCCAAATATGGCAAATAATGTTCTGCCCATGTTGTCCTCTAAGAGCTTTATAGTATCCAATTTTACATTTATTTAGGTCCTTAATCCATTTTGGGTTTATTTTTGTGTATGGTATTAGAGAATTTTCTAGTTTCATTCTTTTACATGTAGCTGTCCAGTTTTCCCAGCATTGCTTATTGAAGAGATTGTCTTTTCTCCATTGTATATTCTTGTCCCATTTGTCATAGGTTAATTGAGCATAGGTGCATGCATTTATTTCCAGGATTTTTATCCTAATCCATTGATCTAGATTAATGCTTTTGTGCCAGTACTGTTACTGTTTTGATTACTGTAGCTTTGTAGTATAGTCTGAGCTTAGAGAACCTGATTCCTCCAGCTCCACTTTTCTTTCTCAGGATTGCTTTGGCTATTTGAGGTCTTCTGTGTTTCCATACAAATTAAAATTTTTTAATTCTAGTTCTGTGAAAAATGTCATTGGCAATTTAATAAGGATTGCATTGAATCTATAGATTGTCTTAGGTAGTATAATCATTTTGGCAATATTGATTCTTCCCTCCAAGACCATGGAATTCTGTTTGCCTTCTGTGATTTTCATTGGCATCTTATAGTTTTCAGAGTACAGGTCTTTTGCCCCCTCAGCTGTGTTAATTCCTAGGTATTTTCTTCTTTTTGATACAATAGTAAATGGGATTGTTTCTTTAATTTCTTTCTGATGTTGTGTTGTTAGTGTATAGAAATGCAAGAGTTTTCTATGTATTAATTTTGTATCCTGAAACCTTACCATATTCATTAACAAGCTTTAGAAGTTTTCGGTCAGCATCTTTAGGATTTTCTATGTATGGTACCGTGACATCTGCAAATAGATGCCAATTTCCAATTTGTATTTCTCTTCTTATTCTTTTCTGATTGCTGTGGCCAGGGTTTCCAAAACTATGCTGAATAAAAGTGTCAAGAATGGACATGCTTGTTTTGTTCCTGATCTTAGAGGAAGTGCTTTCAGCTTTTCACCATTGAGTATGATGTTAGCTGTGTGTTTGTCATACATGGACTTAATTATTGTGTTAAAGTAGTTTCTCTCTATGCCCACTTTTTGAAGAGTTTTGTTTTTTTTTTTAAACCATAAATGGATGTATGTTGAATTTTATCAAAAGTTTTTTTTTTTTTTGCATCTATTCAATATGGTTTTTATTCTTCAGTTTGTTAATGTGTATCACACTGATTGATTTGCAGATATTGAAAAATCCTGCATCCTTAGGGTAAATCCCACTTCATCATGGTTTATGACTCTTTTAATGTATACTTGACTGATGCTGAAGCTCAAACTCCAATACTTTGGCCACCTGATGTGAAGAACTGACTCATTTGAAAAGACCCTGATGCTGGGAATGATTGAATGTGGGAGATGGGGATGACAGAGGATGAGATGGTTGGATAGCATTACAGACTCAATGGACATGAGTTTGAATAAACTCCAGGAGTTGGTGATGGACAGGGAAGCCTGTCATGATGCAGTCCATGGGGTTGCAAAGAGTTGGACAGGACTGAGCAACTGAACTGAACTGGATTTGGTTTGCTAGTGTTTTGTTGAAGATTTTTGCATCTATTTGCATCAGTGATATTGGCCTCTAATATTCTATTTTTTGTGTGTCTGGTTTTGGTATCAGGGAGATGGCAGCCTCATAGAATGAATTTGGAAGTGTTCCTTCCTCTGAAGTATTTTGGAATACTTTTAGAACGATAGGTGTTAATTCTTCTCTAAATGTTTGATAGAATTCTCCTGTGAAGCCATCTTGTCCTCCACTTTTGTTTGCTGAAGTTTTTAAAATCAGTTTCAATTTCAGACTTGTGATTGGTCTGTTATATTTTCTATTTCTTCCTGGTTCATTTTTGAAAGATTGTACCTTTTTCAAAATTTTCCAATTTCTTTTAGGTTGTCCATTTTATTGGCATATAGTTGCTTGAGATTCTTTAAATCATAAAGAATGATTCTTATGATTCTTTGTATTTCTATGGTAACTTCTATGGCAACTTCCCTTGTAACTTCTCCTTTTTATAGATTTGGGCCCTCTCCCTTTTTTTCTTGCTGAGTTTAGCTAAAATTTTCTAAATTTTATCTTTTTAAAGACCCAGTTTTTAGTTTCATTAACCTTTTCTTTTTCTTTTGTTTTGTCTCTAGTTCGTTTATTTTGCTCTGATCTTTACGGTTTTTTTCCTTCTACTAACTCTGGGTTTTGTTCTTCTTTCTTTAATATCTGTCAGTGTAAGATTAGGTTGTTTATTTGAGATTTTTCCTATTTCCTGAGGTAAGTGTGTATCACTATAAACTTCCTTCTTAGAACTGTGTTTGCTGCATTTCATAGGTTTTTGAGCAGCATGTTTTCATTTTCATTTGTCTTTAGGTATTTTTTTATTTCCTCTTTCATATCTTAAGTGAACTATTGGTGTTTGTAGCATATTATATAACCTCCACATGTTTGTGTGTTTTACAGGTTTTTTTTTCTTCATGTAATTGATTCCTAATCTCATAGTGTTATGGTTAGAGAAGATACCTGATATAATTTTAATCTTCTTAAATTTACCAAGGCTTGCTTTGTGGCCCAACATGTAATCTGTCCTGGAGAATGTTCCAAGTACACTTGAGAAGAATGTATATTCTGCTGCTTTTGGATGGAATGAATATTAAGTCCATCTAGTCTAATATGTCATTTAAGACCTTTGTTTCCTTATTGACTTTCTGTCTGGATGATCTGCCCATTGATGTAAGTGGAGTGGTAATGTCCTCCACTATTATTTTGTTACTGTCGATTTCTCTTTTTATGGCTGTAAGCATTTGCCTTATATATTGAAGTGCTCCTATCTTGGGTGCATATATATTTACAATTGTCCTATTCGTTGGATTGATTCCTTGATCATTAGGTAGTGTCTTTGTCTCTTATTACAGTCTTTATTTTAAAGTCTATTTTGTCTGACATGCATGTACAATTGATGTAATTGTGAGCTTTCCCACTAATAATTTTCTTGTTTCTGGTTGTAGCCTTTTCTTTTCCACCTAGCGAAGTTCCTTTAGCATTTGTTGTAAAGCTCATTTGGTGGTGTTAAATTCTCTTAATATTTGCTTGTCTGTAAAGCTTTTGATTTCTCCACTGAATATAAATGAGAGCTTTGCTGGGTAGTGTACTCTTGGTTGTAGGTTCTTTCAATCACTTTAAATGTATCATGCCTCTTCCTTCTGGTCTGCAGAGATTCTGTTGAAAAATCAGCTAATAACCTTATAGGAATTCCCTTGTATGTTATTTTGTTATTTGTTTCTTTCCCCTTGTTGCTTTTAATATTTCTCTTTGTTTTTAATTTCTTAACTTGATTAATATCTCAGTGTGTTCCTCCTTGGGTTTATACTGTATGAGACTCTCTGTGCTCCTTGGACTTGAGTGTTTCATTCCCCATGTTAGGGAAGTTTTCAGCTATTATCTCTTCAAATATTTTCTCAGACCCTTTGTCTCATCACCTTCTGGGACCCTGTAATGTGAATGTTGGTATGTTTTATATTGTACCAGATGTCCATTACACTGTCCTCATTTCTTTTCATTCTTCTTTCATTCCCCTGTTGTGCAGCAGTAATTTCTACCAATCTGTCCTCCAGCTCACTTATTCATTCTTCTGCCTCATTTATTCTACTCTTGATTCCTTATAATGTATTTTTCACTTCAGTTATTATATTGTTCATTTCTGTTCTTTAAAGATTCTAGCTCTTTATTAAAGCTTCTTGTATTCTGTCAGTCTTTGCCTCTGTTCTTTTTCTGAGATCTGGATCATCATTACTATTACTACTCTAAATTCTTTTTCAGCTAGATTACCTACCTCTACTTCACTTATTCTTCTGGAGTTATATATTGTTCTTTTGTTTGGGACATATATCTCTGCTGTCTCATTCTGTGAGAAAATTTTCTGTGTTTGTGGTCTCTGTTCCTCAGGCTGCAAGGTTGTAGTTCCTCTTGCTTCTGGTGTCTGTGCCCTGGTAAGTGAAGCTAGTCTAAAAGGCCTGTGCAGGCTTCGTAGTGGGAGAGACTGGTGCTTGCCAACTGGTGGGTGGACCTGGTTCTTGTTCTTCTGGTGGGTAGGCCCATGTCAAGGAGTGTGCTTATAGGTGGCTGTTGGCTCAGGATGAATATAGGTAACCTATCTGCTGATGGAAGAACCTCTTGATGAGAGTGAAAGAGGGGAGTGAAAAAGCTGGCTTAAAACTCAACATTCAAAATACTAAGATCATGGCATCTGGTCTCATCACTTCATGGCAAATAGATGGGGAAACAATGAAAACAGTGACAGACTTTATTTTCTTAGGCTCCAAATCTTTGCAGATAGTGACTGCAGCCCTGAAATTAAAAGACGCTTGCTCCTTGGAATGCTCAAACTACTGCACAATTGCACTCATCTCACATGCTAGTAAAGTAATGCTTAAAATTCTCCAAGCCAGGCTTCAGCAATATGTGAACCGTGAACTTCCTGATGTTCAAGCTGGTTTTAGAAAAGGCAGAGGAACCAGAGATCAAATTGCCAACATCCGCTGGATCATCAAAAAAGCAAGAAAGGTCCAGAAAAACATCTATTTCTGCTTTACTGACTATGCCAAAGCCTTTGACTGTGTGGATCCCAATAAACTGTGGAAAATTCTGAAAGAGATGGGAATACCAGACCACCTGATCTGCCTCTTGAGAAATTTGTATGCAGGTCAGGAAGCAACAGTTAGAACTGGACATGGAACAATAGACTGGTTCCAAATAGGAAGAGCAGTACGTCAAGGCTGTATATTGTCACCCTGTTTATTTAACTTCTATGCAGAGTACATCATGAGAAACGCTGGACTGGAAGAAACACAAGCTGGAATCAAGATTGCTGGGAGAAATCTCAATAACCTCAGATATGCAGATGACACCACCCTTATGGCAGAAAGTGAAGAGGAACTCAAAAGCCTCTTGATGAAGGTAAAAGTGGAGAGTGAAAAAGTTGGCTTAAAGCTCAACATTCAGAAAATGAAGATCATGGCATCTGGTCCCATCACTTCATGGGAAATAGAAGGGGAAACAGTGGAAACAGTGTCAGACTTTATTTCTGGGGGCTCCAAAATCACTGCAGATGGTGATTGCAGCCATGAAATTAAAAGATTCTTACTCCTTGAAAGGAAAGTTATGACCAACCTAGATAGCATATTCAAAAGCAGAGACATTACTTTGCCAACAAAGGTTCATCTAGTCAAGGCTATGGTTTTTCCTGTGGTCATTTATGGATGTGAGAGTTGGACTGTGAAGAAGGCTGAGTGCCGAAGAATTGATGCTTTTGAAGTGTGGTGTTAGAGAAGACTCTTGAGAGTCCCTTGGACTGCAAAGAGATCTAACCAGTCCATTCTAAAGGAGATCAGTCCTAGGATTTCTTTGGAAGGAATGATGCTAAAGCTGAAACTCCAGTACTTTCGCCACCTCATGTGAAGAGTTGACTCATTGGAAAAGACTCTGATGCTGGGAGGGATCGGGGGCAAGAGGAGAAGGGGATGACAGAGGATGAGATGGCTGGATGGCATCACTGACTCAATGGACGTGAGTCTGAGTGAACTCTGGGAGTTGGTGATGGACAGGGAGGCCTGGTATGCTGTGATTCATGGGGTTGCAAAGAGTTGGACATGACTGAGTGACTGACCTGATCTGATCTGATCTGCTTCTTGGAAGAAAAGTTATGACAAACCTAGACAGCATGTTAAAAAGCAGAGACATTACTTTGCTGACAAAGGTCCACCTAGTCAAAGCTATGGTTTGCCAGTAGTCATGTATGCATGTGAGAGTTGGACCATAAAGTAGGCTGAGCACTGAAGAATTGATGCTTTTGAATTCTGGTGCTAGAGAAGACTCTTGACAGTCCCTTGGACTTCAAGGAGATAAAATCAGTCGATCCTAAAGGAAATCAATCCTGAATATTCATCAGAGGGACTGATGCTGAAGCTCCAATACTTTGGCCACCTGATGTGAAAAACGGACTCATTGAAAAAGACCCTGATGCTGGGAAAGACTGAAGACAAAAGGAGAAGGGAATTATGGAGGGTGAGATAGCATTACTGACTCAGTGGACATGAATTTGAGCAAACTCAGGGAGAGAATGAAGGACAAGGAAGTCTGACTGCAGTCCATGGGGTTGCAAAGAGTTGGGCACAACTTAGAGTTGGACTGAACAACTGCTGATGGGTAGGGCTGTGTCCCCACTCTATTGGATGTTTGGCCTGAGGCATCCAGCTCTGGAGTCTAGAGGCTGTTGGGTGGGGCCGGGTCTCACTGGCTAAATGGAGCCCTCCAGGATGGCTCATGTCAATGAATAGTCCCTTGGACCTCCGCCACCAGTGTTCTTGCCCCACAGTATGCCACAGCCATCCACTGCCTCCCCAGGAGTCCCTCCAAGATCCACAGATAGGTCTGGCCCCAACTCTTGTGGTTTTCTCTGGGTCCCAAAGCATGTGAAACTTTGTCTACACCCTCAGAGGCAGAGTTTCTGTTTTCACCAGCTCTGTAGAGTTCCTGCACACAAGCCCTGTTGGCCTTCACTCTAAGTGCTCTGGGGGCTCCTCCCCCTAATGCCAGACCCCCAGGCTGGGTAGCCTGATGTGGGGCTCAGAAGTCTCACTCCCATGGGAAAACCTCTCTGCTATGATTATTTTCCATTTGGGGTGTTGCTCACCCAGTATGGGATTTGATTATATTGAGAAAGTGCCCCTGCTATCATGTCTCATGGCCTCTTGCTTTGGATATAGAATATCTTTTTTTGGGTTGAGTAGGGTTGAGTCTTTTTTGTCAGTTATTATTTGGCAGTTCGTTGTGATTTTGATGTTTTTATGACAAGAGGTGAGCTCAGGTCCTTCTACTTCACCATCTTGTCTTTCTTCTAGACCTGTCCTTGATTTTCATTGAACTGTTCACTGTACAGACTGAATGAGATAGATGCTTGTCTGCTGATATACAAAAGCACATTTTACTTTTACTTTCCTTAGTCTTAATTCATTTTTCCTATGCCTAGTTTCTCCCTTGCTGAGTTTATTTCCTCTTTCCCATCTCAATCTCTAGACTAGGCAGTGTAGTGTTTGGACTATTTGTGTGGCTCAGCAGAGGCATCCTCAGGTCTCAGTACTGAGCACCTGATCTTATACACAGACCCCCCTGATGTTTAAGGCACTTTGCTCTCATTGAAGTTGAACACTTGCCTGGGAACACCCTCCATTGGCTCCTGCTTTTGTGGAGAAACATTACAGATAGTTGAATGTCTGATAAAACAAGGATAAAGAGGGCAGAGTCCTTGCTCTTTTAGGCATTTGTCATTTAGAGATGGAAACAGATGCAGCCTCAAGTAATACTTAGAAGAATTGTGTAAAAAAAGAGGGACACTGGAGTGACTAAATTCAAAGTAGAAATACTGGGGTTGAAGTGTGTTATCCAAGTGCACTCTAGTGGAGAGGGTTAAAAGAATATCTCCATCTGAACCAGCAGCACAGATCTGATGGAGGTCCTCTTTTAGAACCCAACTACAAGTATGGTCTTCCTCAATCAAACCTGTGATCAGAGCACAGAAAATATTGCATTTGAAATTCATTTCTCTGAATGCTTGGAAATGGTTTTGTTGAATTAGTGGATTCAATAGATCAGTCTTTGGTTAAGTCTTCTGATATTAGTAGACAGTGTGATTAAAGACCCTTTGGTCAGACCACCAGTGTTGGGATTAAAAATCTGCCATGTACCACTGTGTGACTTCCACCATATAATAATTTAAATTCTTTGCTTCAGTTTTCTTATGTGTAAAAATTGGATCAAGAAACTCTATTTGATAGAGTATTGTGAGAATTATGATCCTAAAGGAAATCAGTCCTGCGTGTTCATTGGAAGGACTGATGTTGAAGCTGAAACTCCAATATTTTGGCCACTTGATGCAAAGAGCTGACTCATTTGAAAAGACCCTGATGCTGGGAAAGAAGATTGAAGGCAGGAGGAGAAGGGGACGACAGAGGATGAGATGGTTGGATGGCATCTAGATTCAATGGACGTGAGTTTGGGTAAACTCCAAGAGTTGGTGATGGACAGGGAAGCCTGGTGTGCTGTGATTCATGGGGTCACAAAGAGTCAGACACAACTGAGTGACTGAACTGAACTGAACTGTGAGAATTAAATGTTAATGCCTGTCATGTGCCCAAAACAGTGTCTGGCACCTAGTAAAGTTCTTGATAATTGTTATCTCTTATTAATATTTATTTGTGATACCTTATAGAATTAATTTATTCTTTCAAGCAGTATACTATAAGAACTGATGATTTTATCTTTAAAAAAATCACATTTGTAATTATAATTTCTTTTTTGTATAGTGACTCAGTCCCAATAAATCTCTTCATCTTTTTGTTGTCGGTAACATGTGACTAGATTTCCATCATTAACAGACTATTTCTAGAGATGCCAATGTCTCAGAAATCATTCTATTGTTTCAAAACAGGAAGCAACTTTGATGGACTATCTTTTTTTCCTTTACTTAAAAAGTGTGTTTCTACTGTTATTATAGAACTTGGGTGTTCATTTTATTTTTCTACTCTCAAATTTTTCTGACTTTTAAAAATAAGAATAAATGCACTCCACAAAGCACTGCAAAACTCTCAAATTCATTTGCTGTTCTTATGCTTTTCTTAGACATGTGCAGTTTTGATTTTCCTCAGCACCTTGAGTGTGAGAGATGGATGGCTAGTGTCTGGAATCTTCTGACCTAGGTTAAAAGGCCTCAAGAGGCATGAACAGACTAGACTCATAAATATCATAAAGTAGTCATATTACAGCCACCTTCTCTATGCAATAGCCCCTTAAAGGTGAACATAACAACTTTATGTAGGCCTCATAAACAGCATCTTTCTCTCCTGGCATAAAAATAACCACACTTTTAGAAAACATTTTTGAAAGAAAAAGATCAGATTTAGAGATTAGGAGTTTTTATCTCAGAGACAATTCCTAGGGAAGGCTTCAAGTTTATGAAGGGTATTATTGCAGAGAATAGGGACCAGCTGTTCTCCATCTCTCAAGAATCCCAAAGAAAGGGCTAAGCCTCAGCATGAAGTAATTAGGTTGGTATGAAGAGGAATTTCCTGATGGTGAGAGTAAAACATTGAAAGGAATGCCTTAAAATCTGAAAGAACTCCGAAAGCAGAATGATTCTCCTGGAGCACTCTCCACATCTGAAACCTACTAAAGCCTTAAGCTTTCCAGAAGTGTGAAATAACACATCTACGTTCCTCAACAGGCATTCCTAACATGCTAAAGGATCACATGTGGTGGTGGTGTGTTCGGTATATATTTTCTATAGATGGTCTGCAGTTTGTACTTTGCTTTCTCACGTGGTTCCAGTGATATAGTCTAGGAGGTAGAATTGTGTCATCTTTGAAATCAGACATATGTGGCAGGCATCCACGTTCTACTGTTTTGATTCAGAGGCTCACTGTGTGGTGTCTGACAAGTTGCTTCATCCCTCTGAGACTTAATCTTCTATAATAAAGGAGGATATGTGTGTGTGTTAGTCGTTCAGTTGTGTTTGACTCTGCAATCCCATGGACTGTAGCCCACAAGGCTGCTCTGTCCATGGGATTCTCCAGGCAAGAATACTGGAGTGGCTAGTCATTTCCTCCTCCAAATATAGGAGGACAGTTAAGGAAAAAAACTAATCATTGAATTTAGGTCACAGATAAAATGCTAGCACATAGTATTTAACATCTATTAGTTAAAATAAAGTATGAAAGTGAAAATGTTAGTCACTCAGTCATGTCCAACTCTTTGCAATCCCATGAACTGTAGCCCACCAGGCTCCTCTGTCCATGGAATTCTCCAGGCAAAATTACTGAGTGACCATTCTATTCTCCAGGGGATCTTCCCAACCCAGGGATCAAACCCAGGTATCCCACATTGCAGGGAGATTCTTTACCATCTGAGCCACCAGGGAAGCCTATATTTATGTATGCACATATACATATGCATACATTAAGTAGGAGTATTTTGTAGAAAAAAAATCCTTATGGGAGACAAAACTTAAATAGATGCATAAGTACATAGTACCTGACATTAAAGTCTTTGTCCTACAAAAATGTCACAGATTCATTTTAAAAGCAAAATGCCACCTGGAAATTTAAAAATTCTCTCAATTCTTGGTCAAAAAGAAAAACCAAAATAAAATGTCAGAATATCTAGAAAATATCATTAATTAAAACATTAAATGTGAGGACCCATGGGATACAGCTAAAACCATGCTTAGAGGAAAAACACAACCTTCGGTGTTTTTATAGATGAAGGAGACTAAATGAATTAAGCATCAATTTAAAAAATTAGTCAAAGACAAGACAATAAACCTAAAGAAAAATTGAATGAAAGAATTCACAAGTTAAAAGCAAAAATTAATGAAACGCAAAACAGAAAAACCCTAAGCCTGAAAAATTAATTCAAGAACTGGCTCTTTGAAAAGCTAGTTAAAAGGAGAAAAGCACAAAATAAGAAATAAGGATGGGTAAATGTTAAGTTGTACAGACTATTTTTTAAATCTTCATAGTCTCAATTTTCCCCACCTGCAAAAACGGGGATGTTTATAATAATGGCTTCATAGAGTCATGGTGAAAACAAGGAAATTAATCCTTATAATGGATTTATCAGAGTATCTTGAAATGAGATAAACTTTCAATAAATGATAGTTCGTATTTTCATTATTAAAAATTTTCTTCTCCCCCCACCCCCCAAAAAAGAATGGATAAATGACGATACAGAGGAAATGGAAATAATTGATTCTTGTTCAACTCAAAACTGCAGTGAAATGGAATAATTTTTAGAAATAGGTAAATTGCTAAAACCATGCTCAGAAGAAGGCCATTTATTCAGAGTTCATTTACAATACAAGAGATTGATGAAATTTGTTTAAAGCACTAGTGATTCCTTATGAGATCACTAGCATTTAGATGCAATTATAAAGGTAAGAAAAAAAGGAGACAGAAATTTAAAAGAAAGAGGTAAATTAATGTTTATAAGCAACAATTTATATATTAAAACCTAAGAGAATCAATTAA
Source organism: Bos indicus x Bos taurus (assembly GCF_003369695.1). Taxonomy (NCBI): domain Eukaryota; kingdom Metazoa; phylum Chordata; class Mammalia; order Artiodactyla; family Bovidae; genus Bos; species Bos indicus x Bos taurus. The sequence continues at coordinate 111,775,104 of NC_040076.1, forward strand.
AAAATTCCTATTGACCATAAAGAAAATTGGTAAGTTGTTTGTATACAAAATTCATGTTAAAAGTATGGTGGGAAAAATATATTAATAATAACAATGAATAAGTATTTTAAAAAGGAATAATCTTAAGAAATGTGTAAGAATTTTATGAAGAAAATTCTAATACACAAAAGAAGGCTTGAATAAATGGAAAAGTACCTGCTATTCTTGGAAGGAATATTAAAAAGCAGAGACATTACTGACAAAGGTCTGTATGGTTTTTCCAATAGTCATGTATGGATGTGAGAGTTAGATGATAAAGAGTGCTGAGTGCTGAAGAATTGATGCTTTTGAACTGTGGTGTTGGAGAAGGCTCTTGAGAGTCCCTTGGACAGCAAGGAAATAAAACACATCAACCCTAAAAGAAATCAGTCCTGAATATTCATGGGAAGGACTGATGCTAAAGCTGAAGCTCCAATACTTTGACCACAGGATGTGAAGAACTGACTCATTGGAAAAGACCCTTATGTTGGGAAAGATTGAAGGCAGATGGAGTAGAGGATGACAGAGGATGAGTTGGTTGGATGGCATCACCGACTTGATGGACATGAGTTTGAGCAAGCTCCAGGAGATGGTGATGGACAAGGAAGCCTGGTGTGCTGCAGTCCATGGGGTCGTAAAGAATCAGACACGACTGAATGACTGAGCTGAACTGATTCTTCAAAGGGAAGACTGAAAATTACAATGTTTCTTGTATCTCCAAATTAATCACTCTACTTAATGTAAGTCAATTAAAAATAATAACAAGTTTTTCCTTTTCTTTCCTTTCCTGTTTTTGAACTAAGGGATTTGAATATTTAAGAGGAAAATTAAACATGCCATAATAATCAAAATAATTCTGAAAATAAGAGTAATGAAGAGGAATAAGAGATGCAGATTTTAAAACATTTAAAGCTAGAATTTTTATGTTTTTAATTTTTATTTTATATTGGGGTATAGATTTACAATGTTGTTTTAGTTTTAGATGTACAGCAAAGTGGTTCAGTTATACATACACATATATTCATCCTTTTTCAGATTGTTTTCCCATATAGGTTGTTTTCAGAATATTGAATAGAGTTCTCTGTGCTATTCAGTAGGTCCTTGTTGATTATCTATTTTATGTATAGTAGTATGTATATGTTAATCCCAAACTCCTAATGTACTCCTCCTTCCTCTCTGTTCCCCTTTGGTAATGATAAGTTTGTTTTTGAAGTTTATGAGCTTGTTTCTGGTTTGTAAATATGTTCACTTGTGCCATATTTTGGATTCCACATATAAGTGATATCATATACTTGTCTCTCTGGCTTACTTAGCGTGAATCTGTAGGTCCGCTCATGTTGCTGCAAATGGCATTGTCTCGTTGTTTTTAATGGATGAGTAATTTTCCACTGAATATATGTACCTCATCTTCTCTCTCAATTCCTCTGTCAATGGACATTTAGGTTGCTTTTGTGCCTGGCTACTATAAATAGTGGTGTACTGAACATTGGGGTGCATGTATCTTTTCATGTTACGGTTTTCTCCAGGTTGACGTCCAGGAGTGGGCTTGCAGGGTTGTATGATATGGGAGTTCTATTTTTACTTTTTTAAGGAACCTCCATATTGTTCTCCATAGTAACTATACCAAGTTACATCCCCACCAGCAATGTATTCTCCATACCTTTTCCAGCACTTATTGCTTGTAGACTGTAGAATTTTTAATGATGGACATTCTGAATGGTGTGAGGTGATACCTCATGGTAGTTTTGCTTTGCATTTCTCTAACAATTAGTGATGTTGAGCATCCTTTCATATGTTTTTTATCCATCTGTATGTCTTTTTTGGAGAAAGGTCTATTTAGATATTCTACCCAGTTTCTGATAAGGTTGTTTGTTTTTCTGATATTGAGCCACATAGGCTGTTTGTATATTTTGGAGATTAATTCCTTTTTGGTTGTAAAGCTGGGGTATTTAAACCAGATTGTTATTAGGGCATGAAGAGGCAGATCATTAGTAAAAGCTAGCAAGTCAATAGATTCAGTTTTAGATCTTGACGGAAGTTTGGGTTACAAAGGTGTATGTAGTTGTCAAAACTCAATGAATGTATGGTTAAGACCTGTACATTTCTTGCACATTGTATGTAAAGTTTATTTTGAAAGAAAAAAATCCATGAAAATGTATTAGACTTTAGTCCAAAGGCATGCTTACTAAAATATTTGGTTTATGTTTAATATTTTTTATTGAAGTGTAGATTTACAATGGTGTGTTAGTTTCTGATGTACAGCAAAGTGATTCAGAAACACACACACACACACACATATATATGTAATTTTTCAGATTCTTCCCCATTATAGTTTATTACAAGATACTGAATATAGTTGCCTGTGCTATACAGTAGTACCTTGTTGTTAAAGCATTTGGAGCAAAGTGCACTGATTGATATCTGCAATTTATTTGGAAACAAATCAGAAAATAAGATGGATTGATGATTGACTAGCAGATTGCAAAAATGAAAATTTTGTAATTAGTAAAATTATCTCAACATTGACGTGAGCTTAAAATTTTCATCATGTATAGTATACAGAGAAATTTAGAATAAACTAAAGAAACTGTAGGATGTTTAGAGCACAACTTTCATTACAGAATGAAAGACTTCTGTCTCCGTAATAGTTTCAAGAACCAGAATGCCAGTGGGAAGGGTTGGTTGTGGGGAGCAGAGTTGCTCCTGGGGTGAATTTCCCAGGCTGTCTAGGGTGTCCTGGTGTCCTGACCTGTAAAGCTGCCCAGAAAGTTGGCTCCACTACCTGTGAGAGTTCTCTGCTGGGCAGAGGCTTTCCAGCCAGCAGCCATGTGGGTTAGCAAGGGGCGATCTGATCCCCAGGGGCTACACGTATTTAAAGGTCTAGGAGAAAAATGCGTCACTGTATCAGAGTGTATGTTGTTCAGGCCCAGAACGGTTCTGCTGTTCAAGCATGATGACTATTCACTCCTTTCAGTTTTTTGTTAAGTTGCTCTTTTTTACCTTAAAAGAAGTTATATCAGTTTATTCAGGAGTTTTGGGTAGTTCATAAAGTGCTATTATTTAACTATTTGTCTTATGAGGTTTTATGCTACTCAACCCTATATTTATATTTCTCAAAGACTGCATGGAGTGGGTGTTTTGGAAGGAGCATTGTTCTGCTGTTCTGTGTAGAGTTTGGAAACAGTGGGGTTCCAGGGAACTCAGCCCAGCTCCTGGCAGTTGTCACTTTGCTGCCAGGTGGAAACAGCCAGGTATCCTCAACCTTAAAGACGTGCTTAGACTCTGATGGGTAAAATGGGGCTCTTTTAGTTGCAGTGTGGAAGTGGGAAAGGGTGTATACATTTTGGTGGAAAAAGGGAAATATATTTTCTGAAATTTGAATATATGAGGACCTTATAGTTTTGAGCTTCCAGGGCTTCCCTGGTGGCTCAGATGGTAAAGAATCCACCTGCAATGCAGGAGACATGGGTTTGATCCCTGGGTTGGGAAGATCCCCTGGAGAAGGGCGTAGCAACCCACTCCAGTATTCTTGCCTGGAGAATCCCATGGACAGAGGATCCTGGCGGGCCGCAGTTTATGGGGTCTCATAGAGTCAGATATGACTGAGCGACTAAGCACAGCATGTAGTATAGTTTTGAGAGCTCTCAGGGAGGGAAAAGTGTTAAAACATTGTACAGCATATGATTTAAACTGATATATCTTCTCAGTATTTCTTCATTGAAAATATTATATCTCATGTCACGCTTTTGTCTCTTGAAAACTTTGCATTTGAAATATGGAAATGCTAGTGCAAAGTTTCTGAGAAAATCCTTTCTTGTCTTCTGGTTTAAATGTACTTCATTGACAACACTGTGGGCTTTTTAAACCTTTTGCCTGCCTGAGCCCTATTGGAAACAGCACTGGAAAGCTTTCAGTGATGAAGGTCACCCAGCTCTTACACAGAGTTCCCAGTGGGCATTATTTCCATGAGGTGTGAGGTATATAATTAGCAGAGAGTCAGCAAATAAGATTTTAAGGAATGTGATTATGGAAGCAGAAGAGTCATTTCAGGCAAGTTTGTAATATGTGTTTCAGGAAAGGAGCAGAAGTCAACCAGTGAGGGCCTGGACCACAGCCCTGATTCCAGCTGCCTTAATACCCTCGTTAGAAACTCAGATTTCAAGCTCCCAAGCTCCAGGCCTCATGTGCATTTCCTTGTCAACAGGTGCCGTGCTAAGTGTCTGGCTTGACCTACCACTCAATTCTTGTAGGTCTTATCTTCATTTTACAGATAAGAAAACTGAGGCCAAGAGAGTTAATCGTGCTAAAGTGTAATTCTCAAAAAGATAAAATCAGAACTCATGGGCAAATATAAAAAGGAAAGGAAAGGGAAAGGGTTAGTTGTTCAGTTATGTCTGACTCTTTGCGACCCCATGGACTGTAGCCTGCCAGGCTCCTCTGTCCACGGGATTGTCCAGATAAGAATATTAGAGTGGACTGCATGCCCTTCTTCAGGGGATCTTCACGACCCAGGGGTCAAACCTGGGTCTCCCACAGTAGAGGCAGATTCCTTATCATCTGAGCCACCAGGGAAGCACTAATATAAAAAGGGCAAGGTATAAAATATTTTATTGAATTTATTAGTTAAGGAGAGGAAAAGATGTGATGAATTCAAAGAGCTTGTAAGAAGCTAGTGTATTTGTTGGTAACTTAAAGAATTGTTAGGGTGAGATTGCAGAGTTAAACATATGAGATCTATTAATCGCCCAGCCATGTTTGACTCTTTGTGACCCCATGGACTGTAGCCCACCAGGCTCCTCTGTCCATGGAATTCTCCAGGCAAAATGCTGGAGTGAGTTGCCATTTCCTTCTCCAGGGGATCTTCCTGACCCAGGGATTGAACCCAGGTCTCTTGCATTGCAGGCAGATTCTTTACCATCTGAGCCACCAGGAAAGCCCCTAGAGTTAGATATAGAACTAATAAATGTTCAGCTGGCCCTTGATTTAGAGGGTTATCTATTTTACTACATGGAAATTATTTGTATCTCTACTGGACAAAAAAACTACAAGTTCGCAAGTAAATTTTTTATGTATGGAAACTTTAATCAATAGTAAAAATGAGATGAACTAAGTACAGGTCTTGACACTCCTTGGGTGATCCTTTGTCCCCCGTGATACTGAAAGAATCTGCCTCCACTTCTTTGCTTTCTTTCCGAGTTTGGAGAATTTTTCTGACAGTAGCCTGCCCCCAGGTCCTGCAATATTAGTTAGAGGAGCAAAGATTTGAACCCCTGTCACTGTATGAACCAGCCTTGGTAGTCAACTCTTTGTAATGATTCAGTAATGTTAACTTGTTTTTTATTCATAAAGAATGTTGGAATCTATCAGGTCTGTGCAGATAATTATCTCTCATAGCCAAGGCATCTCTGAAGCACAAGGGTTCTCTGGATGGCAAAACCATCTGAATCAATCAATAAACATCAATCTGAAGTAATAGCACCTTTTATTTCTACATTAGTGGAGACTGCTGAGACCACAGACCTCAGGAACATGAACATGGCCGTGAGAATGACATTGAGCATCTTTTCACGTGCCTGTTGGTCCTCTATATGTCTTTTTTGGAAAAATACCTGATACTTCAGCCCATTTTTAAATCAGTCTTTTTTTGTTTTGATATTGAGTTGTATGCGTTCATTATCTATTTTGGATAGTAACCCCTTGATTACAAGGAAGCAATGTATGGCCCAGGGAATATAGCCAATGTGTTATAATAACTATTTATGGAGTATAATCTATAAAAATATTGAACCACTGTAATATACCTGAAGCTATTATTTTAAGTAATAACCATACTCCAATTTAAAAAATGGCACTTAAATGGCACCTAAATTTTTACTTCTGTATCTATAGTAAAACATTTGAGAAACAGAAAGGTTTAGGCAGGGAGCATATTCTATAAACTGCTTTGCAAGGTAGTGACTTGAAGTTTAGGGAATGTCTCTTGGAATAAGAAATAGATAAATAGATGCTGATATTTGGGCATTCTCCTGCCAACCTTCTTTCTTGTTTTACATTTGAAGTAGGCTAATAATAGGGGGTTTCCAAACTGGGTTCTCAGAAAAGGGGCTCTCATGTAATCACTGAACACGTCATGTCACCAGGATGAGTCATGAATGCCAGGAAAATAGCATGAAGGTTAGAGGTTGGGAGTCAGGAGGCTGACCCTAAGTTAGGAAAAACAGAAAAGTCACTTCACTTTTCTGTACATTAGCTTGTTTCTTCCTATATGTGTGATCGCAGCAGATGGGAGTTATCTAAGCTTTGTAAGCACGGAGAACACTATGGTTACAGGAAACAAGAAAGAAACAGATGTGGAAGGCCCTGCCTTCTTGCTACCCCGTTGTCTCTTTTCCTTAGGGGAAGAATCAGGGCTGACGACAAGATCTGGAGGGCCCAGTGCAAGATGAAAATTCAGAAATGCTGTTCAAAAAATTAAAGAGTGGCATTAAATGTGCTATGAAATGTTTTCCTTTAGAAATATTTGATGACATTAAGTGTAAAGGTATAGTTGTGACACATGAGCATTAGCATAAACTTACAAACTGCAAAAAATATTTCAGGTGCCATAATTTTATGTAATATAATATATAATAACACTTTAATAATTTCATATCTTTATTGACCATAAGATTATTTTGGCTCGCTTTTCTGCAAATTATACATTAGATCATCAGAATTTATATTTTAAGCAATTTCATTTACTATAAAATTGACAGCAATGTTAGTCACTCTTGACAAATGCAAGATTGCAAATAATTTTTGATAATTTTTAAAAATATCTTTCTGCCAATGTAACTGTTACTGGAGAATATGAAGAGTATTTGATAGGTGGTGACAGTATTAGGACACATTTCCAATAAATTTATATAAAAACCCATCAAAACATAAATTTTAGCACATCTGGAGCTGATTTTCTAGAGAAAGAATAAAGATTTAACTCTCCATACAAATCAATTCTGTGTAAGTCTGAATTTAATTTTAAATGTATATTTATACAATGGCATTTCAGTATTTCTTCTGACATTTTTGGTAATTTATGGAAGTTGTGCAAGAAATCAAAAGTAGCTTTACAATTTGTATATATTTCAAAATTTCTGTTCTGCATCCTATTGTCTTATCTTCATTTATAAGAAAAATTTTTATCCTCTTCTTAATATTTGATTCATCCAAAGTTTCCTGTGAAAATATTGTTATTTTCCATCGAACATGGCAATCTTTACATTTAATTTCTATTTCAAAACCTGTGAATAGTTTGTCTTGCAAGGTTGTAGCAGTTTTGAAAACAGATTTCACAGTTTACTGCTGAAACTGTCCACTTATCCACCAGCAATTCATCCAGGCATGCCTGCTGCCATCCCTACTGGCATTCTGTGCCCAGGTCCTGGTCCTTACCTTCCCCATCCTTACACTCTGTATCTCTGGACCATTCCAGGCCCTGCTGTGCACTCAGGACTGACTGCTCTGTGGACGCAGTCTGCAGTGCCGGGAGCCTGAGCTTGCACAGCCACTGACTGCTGGAGGACCACTGCAGTTCAGATGTGCTGCCTCCCTTACCACCTCTGCTTGTGTGGATGCTCCACCATTCCATCACTGCCGACAAAACTTAAGTTCAAAGATAAAATTATTAAGAATTACAAGGCACTGAGAGCAGAGAGTATTAAAACAAATATGAGGTCCTTCTCAGCTTGGAGTCCTAAGTGACTATACAGGTTGCATGCCTGGTAAGCTCGCCCTGGGAGGAAGTCTCAGGCTCTGTAAATACACATGACAAACCTCACTTACCAGCTCTCTCCAATTCATTTCCCATATCATGAGAGCTCAATTCTGATATTTTAATCAAGAAGCCATTATTTATTGTGTAGGTAGATGAGGATAAACCTACAAGGCTAAGAATGAACTGTCAAAAATGGGAAAAGTCAGAAGAGTCTGATGCCAAGAAGCCAAGAGAAGAGAGGATTTCAAGGAGGATAAAGTAATTGGTGGTGTCAAGTGGTACCAAGAGGTCATCAGGTAAGGGAAATCAGGACTAAAAAATTTCCATTGACTTTAGCAACACGGAAGTCGCATGATCTTAGTGGTCTTCAAAATAAATTGTTTCAATGGAGAGATGCAGGCTGAAGCCAAATGAAAATTTGCATGGAAGAATGAATAGAAGCCAAAAAATAGACTCCTGCAACCCCTTTTCTGCTGGGGCCTGAGGGTCAACAGATACGAGCCTTCTACTTCAGCAGTTGCCAACCTTTTTGACACCAGGGACTAGTTTGGTGGAAGACATTTTTTTCCACGGTCTGGGGTGGGAGGGATGGTTTCAGGATAATTCAAGCACATTATATTTATTGTGCACTTTTTCCTAATCTAATGCCACTGCTGATCCAACAGGAGGTACTGGTTCATGGCCCAGAGGTTGGGGACCCCTGCACTTGAATTGACCCAAGTTCCTGCTTCTCCATCATCATAGTGCCACTTTCTGCTCTGAACTACCCTTCCCTTTTGGTAACATGAAGAAGGGATCCCAGAGAAGGAGATCAGGTAGTCTGTAATCCTTTGTTGACTCTTGTTAGTCTTGATACATTTCACATTTTGGTTATCTCAGATTGGATAAATCTTAATACATTCTGCTGCAGTTTGCTAAACTGTTTAATTGGAGTTTAAATATATAAACCTTTCCACATAGCAACTCAGTCAGCTAATAATAGAGGAAAGTTAGTCAGACCCACCACAATGACCACCTTACTTTGGTCTCATTGACAGTTCCCCTTCTTGAGAATTAATCAAGTACCACCCTGGTCTGGGTCTCCATCATCTCCTGACCCTTGTTTGGATTTTTACAATATAAGTATCTCTGCTTCTATCTTTGCTCTCAATCACAACAACCAGAATGATACTTTAAAAATGTTGTCAGATTATGTTAGTTCTCTCTTTAAAACTTTCCTTTGGTTCTGTGTTTCACTCAGAGAGAAAAAAATCTGACATCTTAACAATGGCTGATAAAGCCCTCCCTATTCACCTCTCACCTCTTCCCTTATAGCTCACTTCCTTGTTCATCTTGCTGGAGCCACATCAAGCCCTTGTTTTTCTTCAGTCCTGCCAGGAAAAGCCAGCCCTAAGATCAACCTAATTATTAACCTTAGTCAGCCCTACTTTTTCTTTTTCCATAGCATTTATTATTACCTTTCTAAATCATAACTCTGGGAGGGCAGGGATCTTCTTCACTGAAGTTTTGCAAGTGCCTAGAATAGGGTCTGGCCCACAGTAGGTACTCCACAAACATCTTTTTTAAAAACAAAAATTTCGAAAGAACAAGATGGTGGAGGTGTAGGTGGACATGGAGTACATCTTTCTCCATGGATACATCAGGAATACACCTTCACACACAGAAGTGCATGCAGAACACCAGCTGAGAGTAGATAGGAGTACCTGACCAGCGGAAAAGAAAATATAAGACCACGCAAAACTCAGTAGGATGAAGGAATTAGGGGGAAAAACAGGAGTGTCAGTAGAACTGGACCTACCTTTGGTGGGTGGGGGAACTGAAGCAGGAGTCTGATCCCCACATCGGGGCAATTATCTGAGTCAAAGGAGAAACATTTAAGGCCGAGAGTGAAACAGCTGATCTGTGGGAGCCTAAATGGAATGAGAATCAGACAGTCCTTGCCGCAGCCATACATACCCCAGACAGGGATGCAGGTCCCTAGAAGGTGCAGTGGCTGGGAGCTGGAGTTTAGGGATTGTGGAGCAATCCCAGGGCTAGGGCTGCTGTTGACTGTGCAGATACAATCAAGGGGATGTGAGGGAGGAGATCATGGTGGGGAAATGCCTGTGGAGGAAAGCCAAGCAGCCATGGAAGCAAGGTGATACTGCTGAGTCACATGTACGGGGTGGAGCCATCATCATAGCCTCTTCCCGCATAGGCCAGCATCAGCAGCTGAACAATAGAGAGGCTGGCCTATCAAATGCCTGACACACTGAACTACAGAGTAGGACCCCACCCAGGGTCCCCCTTTAAGTGCCCAACATGCCAGTCTACAGAGTAGGACCCCACCCAGGGGGGCTCCTCTATGTGTCTGATGTGGAACAGAGAAGGACCCCAGACAAGGGAGCTGTCTAAGTGCCTGAACAGCCAGAGCTATGGAGAAATACTGGCCAAAGAGGCCTTCTGATTGCCAGCTACAAGAGGCTTGAAAAAAGACTGATAGGGCCATAACTCCTGTGGTGGAGGCAGTCTATGTCCCTGCACACTTTGCACTGCCAGGGTCCCCGCAAGCCAAGCAGCTGTGTTACCTTCAGGCTTAGCCCTCACTGGGGCAGAGCTGCCACAGGCAAAAAATGTCTTGCATCTATTTATGCAGGATCGCTTTGGTCATGTTCAACTCTTTCTGATCCTGTAGACTGTGGTCTGCCAGGCTTCTCTATCAGGGGGGTTCTCTAGGCAAGAATACTGGAGCGTATTGGCCAATACTGGTTGCCATACCCTTCTAGAGCACTATGTTTCCTGCTGCCCTAGCTGCCAACCCCCCTGAGTACCTGGTGCTGCCAGAACCCCTGCAACCCAAGCAGCTGCACCACCTCCACACCTGGCCCTCACAGGGACAAACCCAAGTCTGCCAGGGCAGCCTCAGGAGCAAACCCCAGTGGATGACCCACATGCAGAGGTGGAAATAAAACCACAATTGAAACCCAGGGGCAGTGTGGCTAGGGAAGAACACCCAAACATTCCCACCAGCTGTGCAAGCTGCAGATTAAATCCACTCTGTGTCTATGGAGTATATATAAGATCATTGAGAGCTCCCACAAAAGAAAACACATTAGTTTTGATAGTGGTTGACATTGGAGGCTAGAACACACAAGGAGTAGGACCAGATTAGAATCTGAGCTGCCCCCACAGCAGGTCCAGAGACCAGCACAGTGTTGGAGGGCATCCTAGGGAGGTGAGGTGGACTGTGACTCCGAGAGGGAAAGGACTCTGACAGCAGTGATTCAAGAAAAACATTCATTATTTTTATGTTTTGACTACTTCTGTAGAGTCTTTTGGATTTTTTTTTTTTTTTTACTTTTTTTCCCTTTTCCCAACCTCTGGTGTAATTGTTGATTTTATTGGCACTATGAAATCTAATTAAGCTTTTGAGCTTTTTTCCCCCTCAGTCACATTTTTTATTGTTGTTATAAACCTCTGCCTCTACACTGGGCATTTGCAGTTCTGTGGGGTTTTCCTTTTCTTTTCTTTCTTCTTCCGTTTTTTTTTTCTTTTCTCTTTAATTTTTTAAAAGCTATCATTTTTTCTACATTTATTCCTTTGTTTGCTTTACCTACTGTTCTTTTCCCCTTGCAGTTAAACTTTAATGTATATAAACTTCTTTATCTACCTCTATTTAACTTTGCATATCTATTCTTTCTTTCCTTTCCTCTCAACATATTCGTTAGTTTTGTTTTCATTGTTTTAGTCCCCAATTGGCACCTTGCTCTAGTTTTGTTTTCCAGTTTGTGCTTTAGTTAGTTTTTGTTCTTAACTGGTAGACATAATTTTTGATTTCCTTTGTTTGCCAGGTCAATCTACTGTACTTTATTTTTGTTGGACTGTTTTGATTTTGCTTATGGATGTATATATATATGTGTATATTCCATTATTTTCATTATTACTTGCCTGATTTTGTAACTGCTATTTGTCTGGGGTTCATCTTTACTTTCTCGTTTCTGGGTATTTGTTTTAATCTCACTTAATGCCATAACAAACCACTTGTGGAATCTTTGTTCCTGACCAGAGATCAAGCCTTGAGCCTTTGGTGTGGGAGCACTGACACCAAGACCCTAGAATACCAGAGAACTAACCCTTGGGAGTATCAAATAGTGAGAACTCATACAAAGGAAACCACTTGAAACACAAGACCCGGCATCACATATCACCACTAACACCCTGTGGAGGATGCCTCATCTAAACAACAAACAAAACAAAAATACAAACCAAATCATCAGCAGACAGGATTACCACACATTCAGCCTTGCCCATCAGAGGAAAAACAAAACTCAGCACAAATCTCACCCTATATGAAATTTACAGAAACCACTGAACCAACTTTAGGAGGGCACAAACCAAAAGGAAGAAATAATTCAACCTTGAAGCCTGGGAAAAGGAGACCTCAAACACAATAAGTTAAAAAAAAAATAATGAAAAGGCAGAGAAATACTACACAAATGAAGGAACAAACTAGAAACACAGACGTCCAAATAAATGAAGAGTAAATAGGCAAACTACCTGAAAAAGAATTGAGAATAATGATGGGAAAGATGATCAAAAACCTTGAAAACAGAACGGAGAAAATGCAAGAATTAATCAACAAAGATCTAGAATAAAGAATAAGCATACAGAGACAAACAACACAATTACTGAAATTAAAAATACTCTAGAAGGAATCAATAGCAGAATATCTGAAGCAGAAGAATGAATCAGTGAGCTGGAAGATAAAATGGTGGAAATAACTTCTGAAGAGCAGAATAAAGTAAAAAGAATTAAAAGAACTGAGGATAGCCTCAGAGACCTCTGCTGCTGCTAAGTCACTTCAGTCGTGTCCAGCTGTGTGTGACCTCATAGACGGCAGCCCACCAGGCTCCCCTGTCCCTGGGATTCTCCAGGCAAGAACACTGGAGTGGGTTGCCATTTCCTTCTCCAATGCAGGAAAGTGAAAAGTGAAAGTGAAGTCGCTCAGTCGTGTCCGACTCTTAGCGACCCCTTGGACTGCAGCCTACCAGGCTCCTCCGTCCATGGGATTTTCCAGGCAAGAGTACTGGAGTGGGGTGCCATTGCCTTGAGACAATGTCAAATGCACCAACATTCGAGTTATTGAGGTCCCAGAAGAAGAAGAGAAAAAGAAACAGTATGAGAAAAGTTTTGAAGAGATTATGGTTGAAAATTTCCCCAACATGGAAAAGGAAATAGTCAATCAAGTCCAGGAGGTGCAAAGAGTCCCATGCAGGATAAACCCAAGGAGAAACATGCCAAGACACATGCTAATCAAACTAATAAAGACTAAACACAAAGAAAGAAGGTTAAAAGCAGCAAGGGAAAAGCAACAAGTAACATACAAGGGAAACCCCATACATTTAACAGCAGAGTTGTTTCTTTCAGCAGAAACTCTGCAAGCCAGAAGGGAATGACAGGACATATTTAAAATACTGACAGGGAAAAATCTACAACCAAGATTATTGTACCTGGCAAGGATCTCATTCAAAATTGATAGAGAAATCAAAAGCATTTCAGACAAGCAAAAGTTAAGAAAATTCAGTACCATCAAACCAGCTTTACAACAAACGTTAAAGGGACTTATGTAGTCAGTAAATACAAGAGAATAAAAAGATCTACAAAATCAACACCAAACAATTAAGAAGATGGCAATAGGAACATATATATCAATAATTACTTTCAGTTAACCAGATTAAATACTCCAACCAAAAGACACAGACTGGCTGAATGGATACAAAAACAAGACCCATATATATGCTGTCTACAATAAACCCATTTCAGACCTAAAGACACATATAAACTGAAAGTGAGAGAATGGAAAAATATATTCCATGCAAATGGAAAGCAAAAGAAAGCTGGAGTAGCAATCCTCATATCAGACAAAACGGACCTTAAAGAAGATTACAAGACACTACACAATGATCAAGGGATCAATTCAAGAGGAAGACATAACAATTATAAATATTTATGCACCCAACATAGGAGCACCTCAACACATAAGACAAACACTAACAGACAAAAAAGGAGAAATTGACAGTAACACAATAATAGTAGGAGACGTTAACACCTCAGTCACACCAATGGACAGATCCTCAAAACAGAAAATTAATAAGAAAAGAGAAGTCTTAAACGATACATTAGATGAGATGGATCTCGTTGATATCTTCAGGACACTCCATCCAAATGCAGAAGAATACACCTTTTTCTCAAGTGCACATGGAACATTCTCCAGGATAGACCACATCTTGGGTCACAAATCAATCCTCAGTAAATTTAAGAAAATTAAAATTGTATCAAGCATCTTCTCTGACCACAATGCTATGAGGTAGATATCAATTACAAGAAAAAAAAAAAAAAAAAACTATAAAAAACACAAACACGTGGAGATTAAACATTACATTTCCAAATAACTAACAGGTTACTGAAGAAATCAAAAGAGAAATAAAAAAATTTCTAGAAACAAATGACAATGAAAACATGACAACTCAAACCCTGTAGGATGCAGCAAAAGCAGTTCTAAGAGGGAAGTTTATAGCAATGCAATCCTACCTCAAGAAACAAGAGAAACATCAAATAGACAACCTAACTTTAAACCTAAAACAACTGGAAAAAAAGGACAAAAACCCCCTAAATTAGTAAAAGGAAATAAATCCTAAAGATCAGAACAGAAATAAATGAAAAAGAAATGAAATAAACAGTAGTAAAGATTAAAAAGCTGGCTCTTTGAGAAGATAAAATTGACAAACCTTTAGCCAGACTCATCAAGAAAAATAGAATCAAATCAACAAAATTAGAAATGAAAAAGGAGAGGTTGCAACAGACAATGCAGAAATACAAAGGATTATAAAAGAGTATTATGAACAACTATATGGCAATAAAATGGATAATCTGGAAGAAATGGACAGATTCTTAGAGAAGTTCAATCTTCCAAGACTGAACCAGGAAGAAATATAAATTATGAACAACCCAATTACAAGCACTGAATTGAAACTGTGATCAAAAATCGTACAAAAATCAAAAGCCCAGGACCAGATGGTTTCACAGGAGAATTCTATCAAACATTTAGAGAAGAACTAATGCCTATCCTAAAACTCTTTCCAAAAATTGCAGAGGAGGGAACACTTCCAAACTCATTCTATGAGGCCACTGTCACCCTGATACCAAAACCAGACAAAGTCAACACAAAAAAGGAAAACTACAGGCCAATATCACTGATGAATATAGATGCAAAAAACTTCAACAAAATTATAGCAAACAGAATTCAGCAACACATCAAAAAGCCCATACACCATGATCAAGTTGGGTTTATTTCAGGGATTTGACGATTCTTCAATATATGCAAATCAACCAATGAGACACACCATAGTAACAAATTGAAAGATAAAGATCATATGATAATCTCAATAGATGGACAAAAAGTCTTTGACAAAATTCACCACCCATTTATGATTCAGTTCAGTTGCTCAGTCATGTCTGACTCTTTGCAACCCCACGGACTGCAGCAGACCAGGCCTCCATGTCCATCACCAACTCCCTGAGTTTACTCAAATCATTGAGTAACCATTACATCAAAATCATTACCTCAAAACCATTGGTCAGTGATGCCATCCAACCAACTCATTCTCTGTCGTCCCCTTTTCCTCCCACCTTCAATCTCTCCCAACATCAGGGTGTTTTCCAGTGAATCAGTTCCTTGCATCAGATGGCCAAAGTATTGGAGTTTCAGCTTCAGCCCTTCCAATGAATATTCAGGACTGATTTCCTTTAGGATGGACTGGTTGGATCTCCTTGCAGTCCAAGGGACTCTCAAGAGTCTTCTCCAACACCACAGTTAAAAAGCATCAATTCTTCGGCGCTCAGCCTTCTTCACAGTCCAACTCTCACATCCATACATAACCAGTGGAAAAACCATAGCCTTGACTAGATGGACCTTTGTTGGCAAAGTAATGTCTCTGTTTTTTAATATGCTGTCTAGGTTGGTCATAACTTTCCTCCCAAGGAGCAAGAATCTTTTAAATTCATGGCTGCAATCACCATCTTCAGTGATTTTGGAGCCCCTCAAAATAGTCTGCCACTGTTTCCACTGTTTTCCCATCTATTTCCCACGAAGTGATGGGACCAGATGCCATGATCTTAGTTTTCTGAATGTTGAGTTTTAAGCCCACTTTTCCACTCTCCTCTTTCACTTTCATCAAGGGGCTCTTTCGTTCTTTGCTTTCTGCCATAAGGGTGGTATCATCTTCATATCTGAGGTTATTGATATTTCTCCCGCCAATCTTGATTCCAGCTTGTGTTTCATCCAGCCCAGCATTTCACATGATGTATTCTGCATATAAGTTAAATAAGCAGGGTGACAATATACAGCCTTGATGTACTCCTTTTCTTATTTGGAACCAGTCTGTTGTTCCATGTCCAGTTCTAACTGGTGTCTCTTGATCTGCATACAGATTTCTCAGGAGGCAGGTCAGGTGGTCTGGTATTTCCATCTCTTTCAGAATTTTCCACAGTTTATTGTGATCCACACAGTCAAAGGCTTTGGCATAGTCAATAAAGCAAAAGTAGATGTCTCTCTGGAACTCTCTTGCTTTTTCAATGACCCAACAGATGTTGGCAATTTGATCTCTGGCTCCTCTGCCTTTTCTAAATCCAGCTTGAACATCTGGAAGTTCATGGTTCACATACTGTTGAAGCCTGGCTTGAAGAATTTTGAGCATTACTTTGCTAGCGTGTGAGATGAGTGCAATTGTGCAGTAGTTTGAGCCTTTTTTGGCATTGACTTTCTTTGGGAATGGAATGAAAACTGAGCTTTTCTAGTCCTGTGGCCACTGTTGAGTTTTCCAAATTTGCTGGCATACTGAGTGCAGTACTTTCACAGCATCATCTTTTAGGACTTGAAATAGCTCAAGTGGAATTCCATTACCTCCACTAGCTTTGTTGGTAGTGATGCTAAGACCCACTTGACTTCACATTCCAGGATTTCTGGCTCTAGGTGAGTGATCACACCATCGTGATTATCTGGGTTGTGAAGATCTTTTTTGTATATTTCTTCTGTGACCCAGTTTCCTCCTCAGTCAGTCTCTCCCATCGGGTAGCTTCCATAAGCCTCTTATCCTTCTCCATCAGAAGGCAGATAGGCTGAAAACCACAGTCACAGAAAACTAGCCAATCTGATTACATGAACCATAGCCTTGTCTAACTCAATGAAACTATGAGTCATGCTGTGTAGGGCCACCCAAGACGGACGGGTCATGGTGGAGAGTTCTGTCAAAACATGGTCCACTGGAGAAGGGTATGGCAAACCACTTCAGTATTCTTGCCTTGAAAACCCCATGAACAGTATGAAAAGGCAAAAAGATAGGACACTGAAAGATGAACTCCCTAGATCAGTAGGTGCCCAATATGCTACTGGAGATCAGTGGAGAAATAACTCCAGAAAGAATGGAGAGATGCAGCCAAAGCAAAAACAACACCCAGTGGTGGATGTGACTGGTGTTCAAAGTAAAGTCCGATGCTGTAAAGAAAAATATTGCATAGGAATCTGGAATGTTAGGTCCATGAATCAAGGCAAATTGGAAATGGTCAAACAGGAGATGGCAAGAGTGAACATCGACATTTTAGGAATCAGAGAACTGAAATGGACTGGAATGGGTGAATTTAACTCAGATGACCATTATATCTACTACTGTGAGCAAGAATCCCTTAGAAGAAATGGAGTAGCCATCATAGTCAACAAAAGATTCCAAAATGCATTACTTGGATGCAATCTCAAAATGACAGAATGATCTCTGTTCATTTCCAAGGCAAACCATTCAGTATCACAGTAATCCAAGTCTATGCCCCAACCAGTAACGCTGAAGAAGCTGAACTTGAACAGTTCTATGAAGACCTACAAGACCTTCTAGAACTAACACCCCTCAAAAATGTCCTTTTCATTATAGGGGACTGGAATGCGAAAGTAGGAAGTCAAGAAATACCTGGAGTAACAGGCAAATTTGGGCTTGGAGTACAGAATGAAGCAGGTCAAAGGCTAACAAAGTTTAGCCAAAAAAACACACTGGTCATAGCAAACACCCTCTTCCAACAACACAAGAGAAGACTCTACACATGGACATCACCAGATGGTCAACATCAAAATCAGATTGATTATATTCTTTGCAGCCAAAGATGGAGGAGCTCTATACAATCAGCAAAAACAAGACTGGGAGCTGACTGTGTCTCAGATCATGAACTCCTTATTGCCAAATTCAGACTTAAATTGAAGAAAGTAGGGAAAACCACTAGACCATTCAGGTATGACCTATATCAAATTTATGATTAAAAGTCTTCAAAAAGAATGGGCATAGAAGGAACCTACCTCAACATATTAAAGGCCATATGTGATAAGCCTACAGCAAGCATTATTCTCAGTGGGAAAAAACTGAAAGCATTCCCTCTAAGATCAGGAACAAGACAAGGGTGTCCAATTTCACCACTATTGTTCAACACAGTTTTGAAAGTCCTAGCTACAGCAATCAGAAAAGAAAAAGAAATAAAAAGAATCCAGATTGGAAAAGAAAAAGTAAAGCTTTCTCTGTCTGCAGATGACATGATACTGTACATAGAATACCCTAAAGATGGTATCAGAAAATTACTGGAGCTAATCAGAGAATTTAGCAAAGTTGCAGGATACAAAATCAATACACAGAAATTACTTGCATTTCTAAATACTAACAGTGAAAAATCAGAAAAAGAAATTAAGAATTAATCCCATTCACCATTGCAACAAAAAAATTAAATATCTTGGAATAAACTTAATTCCAGGAGTTGGTGATGGACAGGGAGGCCTGGCGTGCTGCAGTTCATGGGGTTGCAAAGAGTCGGACATGACTGAGTGACTGAACTGAACTGAAGGAGACAAAAGAACTTACACAGAAAATTATAAGACACTGATGAAAGAAATCAAAGATGACATAAACAGATGGAGAGATATTCCATGTTCCTGGGTAGGAAGAATCAATATTATGAAAATGACTATACTGTCAAATGCAATCTACAGATTCAATGCAATCCCTATCAAATTACCAATGGCATTTTCCACAGAACTAGAACAAAAATTTTCACAATTCATATGGAAACACAGAAGACCATAAATAGCCAAAACAGTCTTGAGAAAGAAGAATAGAGCTGGAGGAATCAACCTTCCTGACTTCAGATTATACTACAACACTACAGTCATGAAGACAGTATAGTACTGGCACAAAAACAGAAATACAGACCAATGGAACAAGATAGAAAGCCCAGAAATAAACCCATGCACCTATGGGTACCTTTTTTTTTGACAAAGGAGGCAAGAATATACAATGGGGCAAAGACAGCCTCTTCAATAAATCATTCTGTGGGAAAACTGGACAATTACATGTAAAAGAATGAAATTAGAACACTTCGTAATACCATACACAAAGATAAACTTAAAATAGATTAAAGACCTAAATGTGAGACCAGAAATTATACATCTCTTAGAGGAAAACATAGGCAGAACACTCAATGACATAAATCAAAGTAAGATCCTTTATGACTCACCTCCTAGAGTAATGGAAATAGAACCAAAAGTAAACACATGGGACATGATTAAACTTAAAAACTTTTGCACAGCAAAGGAAACTATAAGCATGGTGAAAAGACAACCCTCAGAATGGGAGAAAATAATTGCAAATGAAATAACTGACAAAGGATTAATTTCCAAAATATACAAGCGGCCCATACAACTCAATACCAAAAAAACAAACAACCCAATCAAAAGGTGGGGAAAAGACCTAAACAGACATACATACAGATGGCTAACAAACACATGAAAAGAGGCTCAACATCACTCATTATTAGAGAAATGCCAATCAAAACTGCAATGATATCACCTCACACTGGTCAGAATGATCATCATCAAAAAGTCTACAATGAATAAGCACTGGAGAGGGTGTGGAGAAAGAGAACAATCTTGCACTGTTGGTGGGAATGTAAATTGATACAGCCACTACAGAAGATGCTATGGAGATTCCTTAAAAAACTAGGAATAAAACCACCTGGGGGACCCAGCAATCCCACTCCTAGTCATATACCCTGAGGAAATAAAAATTGAAAAAGACACATGTATCCCATTGTTCACTGCAGCACTATTTACATTAGCTAGAACATGGAAGCAACCTAGATGTCCATCGAAAGTTAAATGGATAAAGAAGTTATGGTACACATACACAATGGAATGTTACTCAGCCATAAAAAGGAATGCATTTGAGTCAGTTCTAATGAAGTGGATGAACCTAGAGCCTGTCATACAGACTGAAGTAAGTCAGAAAGAGAAAGATGAATATTGTATTCTAACACATCAAGAGCCTCTTGATGAAAGTGAAAGAGGAGAGTGAAAAAGTTGGCTTAAAGCTCAACATGCAGAAAACTAAGATCATGGCATCTGGTCCCATCACTTCATGGCAAATAAATGGGGAAACAGTGAAAACAGCGGCTGACTTTATTTTTTTGGCTCCAAAATCGCTGCAGATGGAGATTGCAGCCATGAAATTAAAAGACACTTACTCCTTGGAAGGAAAGTTATGACCAACCTAGATAGCATATTCAAAAGCAGAGACATTACTTTGCCAACAAAGGTCCGTCTAGTCAAGACTATGGTTTTTCCAGTGGTCATGTATGGATGTGAGAGTTGGACTATAAAGAAAGCTGAGAGCTGAAGAATTAATGCTTTTGAACTATGGTGTTTGAGAAGACTCTTGAGAGTCCCTTGGACTGCAAGGAGATCCAACCAGTCCATCCTAAAGGAGATCAGCCCTGGGTGTTCATTGGAAGGACTGATGTTGAAGCTGAAACTCCAATCCTTTGGCCACCTGATGCGAAGAGCTGACTCATTTGAAAAGACCCTGATGCTGGGAAAGATTGAGGGCAAAGGAGAAGGGGACAATAGAGGATGAGATGGTTGGATGGCATCACCAACTCAACAGACATGGGTTTGTGTGGACTCCAGGAGTTGGTGATGGACAGGGAGGCCTGGCATGCTGCAGTTTATGGGGTCACAGAGTCGGACATGACTGAGCAACTGAAATGAACTGAAATGAACACACATATATATGGAATCTAGAAAAATAGTACTAAAGAATTTATTTACAGAGCAGCAATGGAGAAACAGACAGGGAGAGTAGATTTATGGACATGAGGAGAGGGGAGAAGAGAGTGAGATGTATGGAAAGAGTAACATGGAAACTTACATTACCATATGTAAAATAGACAGCCAACAGGAATTTGCTGTACATCTCAGGAAACTCAAACAGGGGCTCTGTATCAACCCAGAGGGATGAGATAGGGAGGGAGATGGGAGGGAGGTTCAAAAGGAAGGGGATTTATGTATACCTATGGATGATTCATGTTGAGGTTTGACAGAAAAACAACAAAATTCTGTAAAGCAACTATCCTTCAATTAAAAAATAAATAAATTTTAAAAAGCAAAAATTCAACTTTGTTATCATTTTGCCTGGCATTTCTGCCAATCCTGTTCTATCTCCCTTTCCCATTTCCACCTTGCAGGTCTGGGGGTTTTTCTCTAAATCTTTCTTGTTTCAAGAACCAATTTGAACTTAAAAAAATTAAGATAGGATTCACATACCATAAAATTCACTCTTTTGAAAGCATGCAATTTGGTGATTTTAGAATATCCATAAGGCTGTACAACAATCGCCACTGCCTAATTCCAGAATATTGTCATCACTCCTCAAAGAAACATCATAGCTCTTAGCAATCACTCCCCATTTTCACCTCCCTCATTGCCAAGTAACCACTGATCCACTTTCTGCCCCCATAGATTTGCCTGTTCTGGATTTTCATAAAATGAAATCATAGAATATGGCTTCTTTCATTTAAGATAATATTTTCAAGGTTCAGATGGGTTTCGGCATATAGCAGAACTTCACTCCTTTTTACTGCTGCACAGCATCACATTGTATGGCTATAACATATTTGGCTTATTTATCAGTTTATTTCTACTTTTTGACTATTTGATAATGCGGTTATAAACATTTGTGTACAGTATTTGTCTAACACCTGTTTTTAATTCTCTGTGGTATACATGTAAGGATGAAATATCTGGGTCTTAAGGTTAATTCCGTACCTCACATGAGGAAATGCAAAATTGTTTTTCAAGGTGACTGTACCATTTTACATTCCCACCAGCATCTCCATGTTCTGGTTTCTCCACATTTTTGCCAGTACTTGTTATTGTCTTTTTTTATTATACTCATCTCGGTGGAGGTGAAGTGGTAGCTCATTATGGCCTTGATTTGTATTTCCCTAATGACTAGTGTTTTAGGTATATTTTCATGTGTTTATTGGCCACTTGTATATCTTCTTTGGATAAATGTCTATTTAAATTCTTTGCTCATTTAAAAATTGTTTTTTCTTAATTATTTAAGAGGTTTTTAAAAAATGTATTATAGACACTAAAGCATTATCAGATGTATGATTTGCAATATTTTTCCATTCCAAAGATGGCTTTATTACTTTCTTGATGGTGTTCTTTGATGTACAAAAGTTTTAAATATGGATGAAGGTCAACTTATCTATTTTTCCTTTGATTGCTTCTACTTAGGTGTTATATCCAAGAAATAGTTGCCCGTTTCATCCCTGTTTTCTTCTGATTTTATAGTTTTAGATCTAACGTTTCGGTCTTTGGTGCATTTTGAGTTAATTTTTGAATATGTTATGAGGTAGGGAGTCTAGCATCATACTTTTGCATATTTAAAACTAGTTGTCCCAGCACCCTGTGTTGAAAAGACTATTCTTTCCCTAATATTTTGTCTTGGCAGCCTGCTGAAAATCAACTAACTGTAAGTATTTGGGTGAACTCTTAATTCTATTCCATTGACCTACATGTCTGTCCTTATACCTGTACCACACATTCTTGATGATTGTAACTTTCTAGTAAGTTTTGAGATCAGTTAAATGTGAGTTCTCCAACATTGTTTTCCTCTTCAAGATTGTTTTGATTACTCAAGGTCCCTTGCAATTCTGAATGAATTTTGAGGTGAGGTTTTCCATTTCTGCAAAACAAAAAACAACCAAAAAAGCAACAAGTCATTGGTATTTTGATAGAAATACATTATATGTGCTTAGTCAGCTGGTCGTGTCTGACTCTTTGTGACCCCATGGACTGCAGCCCTGCCAGGCTCCTCTGTCCATGGGGATTCTCTAGGTAATAATACTGGAGTGGGTTGCCATGCCCTCCTCCAGGGGATCTTCCCAACCCAGGTCCTCTCACATTGCAGGCAGATTCTTTATTGACTGAGCCACCAGAGAAGCCCAGAAAGACATCGAATCTGTAGATTGCTTCTGGTAGTATTGCCATCCTTAACATTATCAAGTGTTTTAATCTATAGGATAGATTAAAAAACATAATGGAATGTCCTTCCACTTATTTTTTCTCCTTTTAAATTGAAAAAGATAATTGCAACACTGTGTTGCTTTTGTCATACATCAACACAGATCAGCCATGGGTATACATATGTCCCTTAAGTGGCAACCCATTCCAGTACTCTTGCCTGGAAAATTCCATGGATAGAGGAGCCTGGTAGGCTACAGTCCATGGGGTTGCAGAGTTGGACACAACTGAGCGACTTCACTTTTTTTCTTTCTTCCCTCTTGATCCACTTATTTAGATCTTCTTTGATTTTCCTCGGCAATGTTTTATTTGTCTTCAGTTACAGACCTTGTATATCTTTGGTTAAATGTATGATGTTGGGTAGGGGGGAGCATCTAGTCTTTCACAATTCAGTTCAGTTCAGTAGCTCAGTCGTGTCTGAGTCTTTGTGACCCCATGAATCGCAGCACGCCAGGCCTCCCTGTCCATCACCAACTCCCAGAGTTCACTCAGACTCACATCCATAGAGTCAGTGATGCCATCCAGCCATCTCATCCTCTGTCGTCCCCTTCTCCTCCTGCCCCCAATCCCTCCCAGCATCAGAGTCTTTTCCAATGAGTCAACTCTTCGCATGAGGTGGCCAAAGTACTGGAGTTTCAGCTTTAGCATCATTCCTTCCAAAGAAATCCCAGGGCTGATCTCCTTGCAGTCCAAGGGACTCTCAAGAGTCTTCTCCAACACCACACTTCAAAAGCATCAATTCTTCAGCGCTCCGCTTTCTTCATAGTCCAATTCTCACATCCATACATGACTACTGGAAAAACCATAGCCTTGACTAGACGGACCTTTGTTGACAAAGTAATGTCTCTGCTTTTGAATATGCTATCTAGGTT
Source organism: Bos indicus x Bos taurus (assembly GCF_003369695.1). NCBI lineage: Eukaryota > Metazoa > Chordata > Mammalia > Artiodactyla > Bovidae > Bos > Bos indicus x Bos taurus. Next base: position 111,799,177 of record NC_040076.1, read on the forward strand.
GGTCATAACTTTCCTTCCAAGGAGTAAGTGTCTTTTAATTTCATGGCTGCAGTCACCATCTGCAGTGATTTTGGAGCCCCCAAAAATAAAGTCTGACACTGTTTCCACTGTTTCCCCATCTATTTCCCATGAAGTGATGGGACCAGATGCCATGATCTTAGTTTCCCAAATGTTGAGCTTTAAGCCAACTTTTTCACTCTCCACTTTCACTTTCATCAAGAGGCTTTTTAGTTCCTCTTCACTTTCTGCCATAAGGGTGGTGTCATCTGCATATCTGAGGTTATTGATATTGCTCCCGCCAATCTTGATTCCAGCTTGTGCTTCTTCCAGCCCAGCGTTTCTCATGATGTACTCTGCATAGAAGTTAAATAAGCAGGGTGACAATATACAGTCTTGACATACTCCTTTTCCTATTTGGAACCAGTCTGTTGTTCCATGTCCAGTTCTAACTCTTGCTTCTATATGACCTATATGACCTGCATATAGGTTTCTCAAAAGGCAGGTCAGGTGGTCTGGTATTCCCATCTCTTTCAGAATTTTCCACAGTTTATTGTGATCCACACAGTCAAAGGCTTTGGCATAGCCAATAAAGCAGAAATAGATGTTTTTCTGGAACTCTCTTGCTTTTTCCATGACCCAGCGGATGTTGGCAATTTGATCTCTGGTTCCTCTGCCTTATCTAAAACCAGCTTGAACATCTGGAATTTCACGGTTCACATATTGCTGAAGCCTGGCTTGGAGAATTTTGAGCATTTAAGATATACTTTATGTTTTTATTGAAGTATAATTACTTTGAAATGTTGTGTTAGTTTCTGCTATACAACAAAATGAATCAACTATATGTATACATATAGCTCTTTTTTGGATTTCCTTTCCATTTAGGTCAGCACATAGCATTGAGTAGAGTTCCCTGTGCTATACAGTAAGTTCTCATTAGTTATCTATTTTATACATAGTACTGTATATACATCAATCGCTGTCTCCCAGTTCATCCCACTCCCAGCAATGGGATTTTTATATTGATAGATTCCCTTCATGAAGTTGAGAATTTATTCCTAATTCATTGATTGAGTGTTTTTATCTTGAAGTAGTATTTGATTTTTATCAAATGTTTTTTCTGCATCTACTGAGATGATCATGTGGTTTTTGTTATTCTATTAATGTAGTATATAATATTAACTTGTATTTGAAAGTTGTATTGACTATATACTCCTGAAATAAATCCTACTTGATCATGGTGTATAATTTTTATGCTACTGGATATGGCTTGTTGGTTTATTGCTGAGAAGTTTTGCATCTACTTTCATCAGCAAGATTGGGTCTGTAGTGTTCTTATAAGATCTTTGGTTTTGGTTTTAGGGTGACACTGGCAGCATGGGGTGAGTTGGGAAGTCTTCTTTCCTTTTCTATGCTTGCAAAGAGTTTTTAAGCGTTAGTATTAACTCTGCAAGTTTGGTAGTATTCACCAGTGAAGCCATCTATTCTAGGACTTTGGTTTGTGGGATATTTTATTATGACTTCAACTTCTTTACTTTTTATAAGTCTATTCAAATATGCTATTCTTTTTGAGTCACTTTTGGAAGTTTGTGTGTTTATAGGAATTTGTCCATATTCAGATCTGTAATATTGACATATAATATCTAATATTTATATTATATCTATAATTCTGGATATAAAAAAATGTTTGAAAAGTGAAGAATTCTGACTTCTTTTGAATAAGGAGACAAGTATTTGAAAATTTTTTAGCTTAAATACCCTAGAAGAAACTAATGTCACCTTGATAATAAAGGAAGTGAAGTCGCTCAGTCGTGTCCGACTCTTTGCAGGGCCATAGCCTACCAGGCTTCTCCGTCCATCGGATTTTCCAGGCAAGGGTACTGGAGTGGGTTGCCATTTCCTTCTCCAACAATGTCACCTTAATAATAAAGGAACTGAGATCTAAATATTCAAGAAAACTTGCAAATTAAAAATAGAAAATGTACCTATATACCTAAGTGATATGCCCTAAGAAGATGATGAGAAAATGGTCAAATACAGGCCCTTGGGTTTATGAGTTTAAAGCAAAACTAGTCTAATAATGAATAAGACATTTTTTCCTGAATAAATATTATAAAACTTTTTTAAAAACTGATAACAAGGAAATGAGATTTTAGATTGAAACTTTCTCTGAGATCTGGGCAATTCATGTTCATTGAATTAGTTTTTCTTTTTTTCCCTCTCTCTATAGAAAACTAGCTTCCCTGGTGGGTCAGATGGTAAAGAATCCACCTGCAACACAGGAGACCTGGATTCAATCCCTGGGTCTAATATGTAGTCTATAGATTATAAGATGAAGTCAACCATGTATCTGCTGATACTTTATAAGTTGACCTGTCTTTATACTTAGAAATGTTTCTTAATAGTAGGCTTCCCTGGTGGCTCAGATGGTAAAGAATCTGCCTGCAATGTAGGAGACCCTTGTTCAATCCCTGAGTCAGGAAGATCCCCTGGGAAATGGCAACCCACTCCAGTATTCTTGCTTGGAAAATTCCATGGACAAAGGAGACCAGCAGCTTACAGACTATGGGGTTATGATGAGTCAGACACAACTGAGTGACTATCACTCCCTCACTCATAGAAAATTAAGAAAAATAATGAGTTGTAAAGTAATCCACCCTCAGAATCAAAATTTGTGTAATAATGTTAATATACCACATTAGAAAAGAGTTTAAGACATGTGACATGGAAATAACTATTTTTAATGTATACACTTTCATACATTCTATTTTTATCCATTTCAGGCAGATTATTTTACCCTAATACATATGTATCTTTGTTTGTTCTCTGGATGGTACTTTACTGTTTCTTTTGAATCTTTTTTTTTTTTTTATAAGTGTTCATTTGAGCCTATTTGTTTAAAGTGTTCAGCTTTTAATGAGATTGAACATTATGCTTTTCTTCTTTTTCTATCTATCTTGCCCTCAATTAAGTTTTGTTCAATATATAGCTATTTAATATTGGGAAAACACCTCCTGACTTTACCAGGCATTTTGTTACATAACCTCTCTTCTTATCTGGTAAAGCCAGTCATTCTTTCAATATTAAATTGGAGAGAGATGACAGCTTGGCTTAAGTGATATTAAACATGCAGTAACCTTATCAGATTTTTTGGCTGCACACTCTAATCTGTAGGTAGAAATTCATAGGTTATCCTTGCCTGTGTGGGTGGTAGCATCCTGGATTCATACAATAGCAAGTTCAGTGTGGCTGAAGCATCATTGAAAATGGGAAATTAGAGGGGTGAGATTTTTTAGGGATCTTAACAAGAAACCTGCTTTTTATTCTCTAGGAGATGGAGAACCATTGGTGGATTTTGATGAGTGATAAGATGTGGTCGTTTGCAAGAAACATTACTCTTGGAACTCTGAAGGTGGATCAGATCAGGTAAGTCTGTCTTTAGAGGAGGACACTCAGTCTTGTGCTGGATTTTTTCAAAGTCAGTTAAAGGTCATTTTGCAAAACTTTTCCATCCAGACCTAAAAGTTACTCCAATGAGAATCTAGGGCATAGTCTAGGTCATGTTACATAAACGAGGTTGGACTTGAAAAATGGAATGTCCCATTTTTATACATTGCTAATAAAAACAAGATTATAACTGCTCTCTGAAAAGTCTAGGCAATACCACAATTTTTTATTGTTTTCATTTCTAGGACATTTATATTTACAATTTTCTGTTTTTAGATTGGTTCATAGAAGGGGCACCATTTATTTTATCTTTTGCATTCTGTAATGTAATAAAGAATTGTCTAAATTTCATATAGCTTTTTCATCTTTTTGACACTTCCTTGGGTAGGTATTAGTATCTTCATTTTAAAACTAAAGAAGCTGATGCTCAATTAAGCTACTTTCATTTATTACAGAAATAGCAATTGGAATTTGAATCTAGGTCTCTCCAACTTCAAAGTCCTTTCTCTCCATCATACCACCCTTCTTCTTTAATAGGACTTGTCTAATTGAAATGTCATCTTTCCTCTGTACACCCACTTCCCTGAAGAGTTCCTTCATGTTGTCTGAGGCATTGAGTGAGTAAAAAAATCTGCATATCTCTGAGTTAGAATTATTCAGCTTAACTTTAGATCCTATAGTCCCTTGTTTCCTTCATAATAGGATAAAGAAAAAGACAGAGGAGTTCTGCTTTTCAGTGCCTTACATCACCCAGACAGTTGGCAGCCAGGAGTCAGGCAGCTGCCACACTCTTCACGTATCTATTTAAAGTTCAAAGAGACACTGGATAACAATAACAAAGAGGTAAGAGTGGCCCTGACCAGCCCACCCAACAACAGGAAGAATGGCTGAAAAAGGTAAGATTTAAGGCACCCAACTCTCTTAGCAAAAAACATTCCAGGCTCCCAGGTTTATTTTCTGTTTCCCTGTTATTCTGAAGAGCAAGGTATCTCTTCTAAAGGAGCATTAATCACATTATGTTAGTGTGACTGCAAAAATGCATTAGATATGCAATTTATGGACCGCATCTATACATTAAGTGAGTAACTTTGAAAGGTTCAAAGAAACAAAAGAGTTTAATTTGCTCATGCTTGTTTTGAAAATTGAGTTAGAAGCAGGTTATTCTCCAGCGTTGTACTGGATTTGAATTTGAAGTACGGTGGTGCACTGGGCTAGAATTAAGGATATTTTAATTTTGTGTTGGATGTGCTACTCAATGGCCATGTGAATTTGGGGAAATCCTTCTACCTTTCTGTGTTTTTTGACTGTCAAAAATAAATAAAATAGGCTTAGTCATTTCTAAGATGCTTCACATCTGAATTTCTTTTCTTCTGGTTTTTAAATGTTTTTTATATCTAAGAAAAATAATTGATAAGATGGGCTAAATATATATACTGCGTCCAAGAAAGCTTTAAATGTCTATGGAAATTAATGCTTTTAATGCTGACAACAATCTCATGAGATATCACCATTTCCATTTTACAGATAAGGAAACTGAGGCATAACAAAATTTAGTAACTTGCTTGTAATCATATGCAAGAGCGTGGGGGCACCGGCTTTTAAACCTGGATAGTCTTATCCAAGAGCACAGTGTTCTTAATATGTATAAGTCTACCTGCTTGGGCATGCTCAGGATCAGAGAGAAGTATTTTGAAATTATTCTTCATGTTTAAAAAGAGATTTTGTGCTTATTTGTACTATTGATGTAAGTGATATATGCAAATGTTATGTTCCTATATATTCCTATTTCAAACCAATGCTACAGATTATAATAAAACTTAAAGTACTAGTGTTAACAGAAGACAAATGCAGGTATGCTTTGAGTATTTAAAAGCACAATCAATGTTTTTTTTTCACGGAATAATAAATAATGAGATACTATAAAGTGCTAAAAGTAGTAGTATTATGTACATTTTAGAATTGTATTAAAATATGCTTGTAAAATTAGAGAAAAAAAAAATAAAATAAAATATGCTTGTATAAAATACAAATGCTCAGTTAAAATATTGGTATTAATTCTAAGTTCCTGGAAATCAGGAAAAATACTAAATCAATATAGAAACAGTTCAAAAAAATTATTGTGACCTCCAGTGTAATGGTACCTTAATTCATAAAAAGACTTTTATCCAAATGAGAGTAAAGAGCATATCGTAATGTTCCCTTTATCCTTAAGGCAATGCCACATGGCAGGTAAAGAGAAAAAAATTTTCACGTTGTTGTGATTAATGCTTTGTTCAAGGTCACAGTGTGATGGAGAAGTTAAGTAAAGCTGTTGAACTTGTGAGAGTTGAGACACTCCAACAATTTTGGAAACCCACTCCAGTGTTCTTGCCTGGAGAATCCCAGGGACGGGGGAGCCTGGTGGACTGCCGTCTATGGGGTCACACAGAGTTGGACATGACTGAAGCGACTTAGCAGCAGCGGCAGCAAGCTATTAAAATTCATATTAATTTCAGGAGATTTGCTATTATGTCTCCAAATTTTAGAAGTGTCTCATTTCTTGATGATTTTAACAGCATTAAAAAAACTTTATTTTTAGAGTGATAGAAATTGTAATAGGAATGCAGTTGCTAAGAATATGCATTTTCTTTGTTAGCTAATTGCATAAAATCTAATTGTGCTTTCAGTTAAGAATATATCTGAGCCTTTAACACAGGGCATTATTCTATAATGATGTCTTTCTGTGTTTTGAACTATTTTGTGAGGTGTCTGAAATAAGATTGAGATGCAGTGAAAAAATAGTTTTATAAGTTGCCTTTTTACAGGTAAGGGTATAAGTAGGAAACTTATAAATATATAATATACATATAAATATAAAAATATAATAAAGAGGAGTTATTATACTTTTGTCTTCTATGTGTGTGTTGGATCAGTGTTGGTTGCTATACTGAACCAGTTGACAAAATAGAATCTCTTTGCTCTGTTCAGGAATGATTACATGATTACGTAAAGTGTAATGCTTTCTTTTCCTATGATAAAGTCAGCTATCAAATCTAAGAACAGTTTTCAACACCTTCCCTACTTTATGATTATTTAGTAGTAATTACCTCACTTTCCAGTGTTTCTATGTAAACAGCTGGTCTCTGTGTTGTTGAACAAATGCAGGAATGTGTTCTGTATACAGCAAACACACACATGGTGGTTAGAGTTTACAAAGTCTTGGCACTTACTCAATGTCATTTGATTCTTAGAACAATTCCTGGAGGTGGATATCATGAGTTTCACTCTCTGTATTTTACAAACCGGGAAGTTCAAGCTCAGGATTGCCCAAGGTCACCTAACTGTAAAAGGAAGGCATATGGTTTGAACACAGTCCTCTGTCCATGGGATTCTCCAGGCCAGAACACTGGAGTGGGTGGCCTTTCCCTTCCCTAGGGGATCTTCCCAACCCAGGGGTTGAACCCGACTCTCCTGCGTTGCAGGCAGATTCTTTACCAGCTGAGCCACCAGGTGGCTTTCACACACACCCTTCTCTTTCAAATACCCAGCTGAGTCACAAGCACCCTTTGTAGAAAAGAAAATAATAATCATGTATGGGTATCATTAGAGAGTGTATTTTTTTTCCCTTGATATTATATCAAATTTCCTCTTATCCTCTTGATTCAGAAGATTTAATACCAACATGACCATTCTAATCTGATTTCTCTTGTTTTTCAGCAGAGGCTACATTATCTCGCTATGTGGTCCCTATTCTTCTCTTAATTGGCTGGATTGTGGGATGCATCGTAATGGTTTATGTTGTCTTCTCTTAGAAAGGTAAAGTTTTCAATAATTGAATGTTTATTCATTAAGAGTATACATTACTCCAGGAATAATGTTACTTGTTTTACTAATAGAACATTTTATCATGCAGGCCAGAAGACTTCAGACTGACATCATTTAGAAGAATTAAGAAAAGCATGAAATGACAGATTATTAAATGTTTCTCATGTAAATGACTGCAATGGTTGACATCAGTTTATAAACTTGCATTTGTAAACTGTTGCTTTGAACCTAAGAATCTCATCAGAAACATATTTTATAATTCTGGGTACAAATAACTATAGGAAAATATAGATGAATTTCTTTATCACTTGAGAGTAAGAAAAATGTTCCTAACTATGACTTAAAATGCATAACCAATAGGAAAACATTTGGTAAATTAAACATAAAAAAGTGAGCCAGAAATAAGAGACATAGTTCATAGAAAACAAAATGTAAATGTAAACTTGTCCCTTAAAACTCTTATTACATAATAAGAGAACTGTAATTAACTCTGAACGGAAGAGGCATTATTCACCTGTCAGATGGGAAATATGAAGATATTTGACAGTATATACTGGTAAGGCTGTGGGGAAATAAGTACTCTTCTATACTGTTTTTAGAAATCCAAAATGATACAATACTTTTGGGAGTATTTAGCAATCACAGTACCAGAATTACCATATGCATTTAACTTTTGACCCAGCTATTCCTCTTCTAGGAATACTGATGTTTCCTCAGATACACTGGTAAAAATACAAAACCATATATGCACAAGTCTATTCATTATAGCATAATCTATTAGAGCAAAACCCTGGAAAAAGCCAAATATCTATTAATAGAAGACCAACTGAATAAATTGTAGTCAATCCACATACTGTGGCACTTAAGCATCTGTAAAGGGCTTCTCTGCTCTGGTGGCTCAGATTGTAAAGAATCTGCCTGCAATGTGGGAGTCCTGGGTTCAATCCCTGGGTCAGCAAGATCCCTTAGAGAGGAGAATGGCAACCCACTCCAGTAGGAAAAGGAATGAATGAAGGGGGTCTCTATACAGTGATATGATGTCATCTCTGGAAAAAACAAAAACCCCAAACAGGTACAGAACAATCTATGTTCTCTTTTGTGTAAGAAAGGAGGGGCTATACCAACATGCACACATACCTGCATGTATTAAAAATACCGGAACAGAGGAGCCACAAATGGATGAGAACTTCATAACTTCATTTCTAACAAGTTTTCAGGTAATGCTGATGGTCCTGGTCCAAAACCCATAGTTTGAAAACCACTGCTGTAGAAGTGCTATGGTTTGATTGTTTGTGTCCCCTCAAGATTCTTAAGTTGAAAGCCTAACCCCTAAAGTTGATGATATTTGGCAGTGAGGGTGAAGTTTGGGAGGTGATTAGAGCATGAATGTGGAGCCCTCACGAATGGGATCACTGCCCGTTTCTTCCTCATTAACTACAGCATCCTTTTCTGCTGCTGCTACTGCTAAGTCGCTTCAGTCGTGTCCGACTCTGTGCGACCCCATAGACGGCAGCCCACCAGGCTCCCCCGTCCCTGGGATTCTCCAGGCAAGAACACCGGAGTGGGTTGCCATCTCCTTCTCCAATGCATGGAAGTGAAAAGCGAAAGTGAAGTCGCTCAGTCGTGTCCGACTCTTCGGGACCCCATGGACTGCAGCCTACCAGGCTCCTCCGTCCATGGGGTCCTCCAGGCAAGAGCACTGGAGTTGGGTGCCATTGCCTTCTCTGCTTCTAGTCAACTAATTTTTCTATAGAAAAGGAAAATCTCTTACCAAAAAAATTAGGGAAAGCTTTGGCTTTGTTCAGTAATTTTTATCTTATAGACTTGATTAAACATTTCAAAAAAGCTTTTTAAAAAATCTGTTTAAAGCAGTATTTTAAAAATGCTAACAGAAAATGTATATAAAATTAGGCTCAACTATGCTCATGAACCACTTGACCTAATTTTAGTTTTCTCATGACTTGAGAAGATTGAACTCATCCTGAATCAGAGGACCACTGGATCTGGCTCCTGTAGTCTTGTGAAAGCCGATTGTTAAATTTTCAGGAATTTTCTAAGTTAGTCTCCATCTCATTGGCAGCTTTAAATTGGCCACAGAAATCAACAAGTACTATAAATCAGGGCTTTTCCCCACTGGACAGCCAGTTTTTAAACATTCACCAGGACACTGCTGACCTGAATCCTCTAGACTTCCCTGACAGAGGTTTGTAGGGGTTTCAAAACCATCTACCATTTGCCCCCTTCTTCACATTGTTTGAATTAATTAAAAATATGGCTGTTCTATTCCCTTGACCTCTTTCTGTATGATAGACTTTAATGAGAAACCCATGAAAGCCATAGCTTTCTCAGAACACATACATTCAAACAAAACTGTAGATGCCATTTCAATGGATTTCCTGAAATCCATTAAAAGACTTGCTAGGTGAAGCAGCCTGTGGGCTGTCACCAACCTTCTGAAGGCTTTAGGCTCCTTTACAACTGGGCTCTGCTTTCACCTGGGTTAAGGACATCGTCTCATATTTTAGCTTTCTTCCTAGAGACTGCGTTTTTCTCTACTTCTTTCTGCTGATACCATTCCTGCATGACCTGTCAGGTTTCTGGCATTTATATACCTCTATACCACAGAGTTCTGACATTAGATTAGAAAGTTAGAAAACAAGATTGAGGTAACCTATGTACTTTGTCAGAACAACTTTCTTTTCTTTAGTCTGGAGTATTTTTCCTCCCTACATGCTGGGCCTTTTCCTTAGTTTTTTGAAGCTACAGGATATCTCGTTTCTTGTTCAAATGTGTGTCCAACTTTTCCCTGAAACACAAAAGCTTCAGCATTCCCACACATCTTAACTTTCCACCTTGAACAAAGACTTTCTTACTTTAAGAGCTCAATATTCTTTAACACTTTAAAACAGATTGTAATGTTGTTTTCAAGCAGTAGTAGAAATGAATTTTTCTATAATTATTTTAATGCTATGTTTTCATATCCAACTGGATCATTTGCTCAGAGAACAAAGAAATTTTAGTGCAGTGAAAAGAACAAAAGTTTTGAAAGTCAGATTGTTGTATTCTAGTTTAGGAGTCCTTTGAGGAGTTAATTAATCTTTCTAACCTTAGTTTTCTCAACTATAAAAGGAGAAGAAGAATGTTTTCATGGAATTGTTGTGAAGACTGCAATGTTTGCTAAGCCTGCCTGAACTTAAACAATTGAATCATTTATTAAAAAGACAGATTCTCAAACTTCTGCTCTGGAGAGTTCATTTCAGTAAGTCAAGAGAAGGCCTATTAAGAAATAAATTCCCCAGGTGATTTTTGTCATCACAGAAGTTTAGAAACATACCTATCATATATATGTGTGAGTCTATGTAGGCGTTACTTCTCTGGTACATAAGACCCTGATCAATGACAGCTTATATTGGTAAACCTCAATCATATTCCTGTTTATTGCTACAACAGAAAATCAGCACTTTGTATGAGCTTATATTACATCATACTTTTTAATTACATAAAGTATTAATGACATATTATTTGTTCACTCATATTTTCATACATGTGAATTTTTTGTTAAATTTGAGCCCTTTATGAATGAATACATTTCTCATTTCTCCAAGTCATAGCACAAAGTATCAAAATACACAACTAATAAATGTGTCATGCAACTAATAAATGGGTAATTATTTTTCCCTTACAATATTCTTGAATGCACAATGTTAATGTTCTAACTTTGAACTTTCTAGATGTCTTTGGAGCAGTGTAAGCTGGATTGGAATTCTCAAAGAAGTGATTAGTGATCTGTGAACAGTAGGATTAGGTAGGTGGCAGCATACAGATTTCACAAGGCATAGAATCTTAAATGCTTTAAGTTTACAAAATCTTCAGCTTACATAAGTGCAGATGTAATTATTTGAGAAGACGACTCTGAGTTAACTGTGTATCATTTTGGTTGCATAACTTCCCACCTTATATCATCACAGCCCTCACTCTGTGCCCCTCCCTCTCAAGGTATGTATTGATGTCAGAGCTAAAAATGTTAATTTCTCTATACCCTGTATTAGGACATAAAACATAAGAACATCTTAAAGCTTTTTATTACTCACTATGTCTGGAAAAGAAAGAAATTCCAATGAGTTCTGAAATATCTAAGGAAACTCATCCTGAGCAACCAAACCTGGTAGAGCTGAGGCGATTCCCTAGAGAACAGAAGGCTACAGGCGAGGTCCCTGTGCACAAGACCTGTAGCAGTCGGCCTTCTGTGCCCACAAGTTCTGCATTGTGGATACAACCAACTGCAAAACAAAGCATTTGAAAAAACAATTCCAGAAAGTTCCTCAAATTGAATTTGCTATATGCCAGTAACAACTTACATAGATTTACATTGTATTTACAACTATTTGCATTGGATTTATTTTGTGTTAGGTATTATAAGTAGTCTAGAAATTATTTAAAGTGGATTAAACATTTAAATGTAAGACTGGATACTATAAGACTCTGAGAGGATAATATAGACAGAACACTCTGACCTAAATCACAGTGATATCTTTTTGTATCTACCTCCAGGAGTAATGAAAATAAGAACAAAAACAAATGGGATCTAATTAAACTTAAAAGCTTTTGCACAGCAAAGGAAACAATGGACCAAATGAAAAATGGGAGAAAATATTTACAAATGAAGAGGTTGACAAAGTATTAATCTCCAAAATATACAAATAGCTTAGATAGCTCAATATAAAAAATAAAACCCAATTAAAAATGGACAGAAGCATGGATGGACCTAGAGAGTATCACACTGAGTGACATAAGTCAGAGAATGGAAAATATCATATGACATCCCTTATATGTGGAATCTAAAAAGAAATGATACAAATGAATTTATTTACAAAACAGAAACAGACTCACAAACTTCAAGAATGAGCTTATGGTTGCTGGAGGAAGGATGGGGAGAAGGAACCGTTAGGGAGTTTGGGATGGACATGTACACACAGCTATACTTAAAATGAATGACCAACAAGGACCTACTGTATACCACATGGAACTCTGCTCGGTGTTATGTGGCAGCCTGGATGGGAGGGGAGTTTGGGGGGAGAATGGATGCGTGTATATGTATGGCTGAGTCCCTTCGTTGTCCACCTGAAACTATCACAACATTGTTTATTGGCTGTCAGTCAGTTCAGTTCAGTTCCTCAGTCTTGTTTGACTCTTTGCAACCCCATGGACTGCAGCACACCAGGGTTCCCTGTCCATCACCAACTCCTAGAGCCTACTCAAATATCCATCACATCGGTGATGCCACCCAACCATCTTACCCTCTCTTGTCCCCTTCTCCTCTCACCTTCAATCTTTCCCAGCACTGGGGGCTTTTCCAATGAGTCTGTTCTTTGCATCAGGTGGCCAAAGTATTGGGGTTTCAGCTTCAGCATCAGTCCTTCCAATGAACATTCAGAACTGATTTCCTTTAGGATGGACTGGTTGGATCTCCTTGCAGTCCAAGGGACTCTCAAGAGTCTTCTCCCCAATACAAAATAAAAAGTTTAAAAAAATAGGCAGAAGATCTAAATAGACATTTCTCCAAAGAAGACATACAGATGGCCAAGAGGCACATGAAAAGATGCTCAACATCACTAATAATAGAGAAATGCAAATCAAAACCACAATGAGATATTACTATCACTTCACACTGGTCAGAATGACCATTATCAAAACATTTACAAACAATAACTGCTGGAGAGAGTGTGGAGAAAAGGGAACCCTCCTACACCATTGGTGGGAATATAAATTGGTAACCCCACTATGAAAAACAGTAGAGGTTCCTTAAAGAACCAAAAATAGAATTGCCATATGATTTAGCAATACCATTCCTGGGCAGTTATCTGGAGAAAACCATAATTCTAAAAGATACCTGTACCCCAGTGCTCACTGTAGCACTATTTACAATAGCCAAGACACGGAAGCAAATGAAATGTCCAAAGACAGATGAATGTATAAAGAAGGTGTGTACATATATACAGTGGAATACTACTCAGCCATAAAGGAGGAGGAAATAATGACATTTGCACCAACATGTGTGGATCTAGAAATGATCATACTAAGTGAAATCAGACAGAGAAAGACATATGATATAGCTTATATTCGGAGAAGGCAATGGCAACCCACTCCAGTACTCTTGCCTGGAAAATCCCACGGATGGAGGAGCCTGGTAGGCTGCAGTCCATGGGGTCTCTAGTAGTCGGACACGACTCAGGGACTTCACTTTCACTTTTCACTTTCATGCATTGGAGAAGGAAATGGCAACCCACTCCAGTATTCTTGCCTGGAGAATCCCAGGGACGGGGGAGCCTGTTGGGCTGCCATCTATGGGGTCGCATAGTCAGACACGACTGAAGTGACTTAGCATAGCTTATATTGGAATTTAAAAACAGGGTAAATGAACTTATTTACAAAGCAGAAATAGACTCACAAACTTCAAAAACAAACTTATGGTTACCAAAGGGGAAGGTATGGGGGTGAATAAATTAAGAGTTTTGGATTAATATATACACTACTATAAAATAGATAACCAACAAGGATCTACTGTATAGCACAGGGAACTTTACTCAATATTCTGCAATAACCTATATGGGAAAAGAATCTGAAAATCAATGGATATACATATAACTGAACCTCTGTGCTATACACCTAAAACTAATACATTTTAAATCATCTATACCCCAATATAAAATAAAAATTAAATAAAATTAGATACATAAAAAGTAGAGTACACAGGAGGGTGTGCATAAGTTATATGCAAATACGATGCCATTTTGTACAGGGGACTTGAACATCTGTGAACTTAGGTATCTGCAGGGGTCCTGGAATCAATCCCTTGCAGATATGCAGAGATTGCTCTAATATCCACCTGTAAATCTTGTAATTAATTTCCTCAGAAAATGAAAAGAGAAAATTCATTTATCTCCTACTTTTAGTGTTTTATTTGCTACCCTTTATTTTTGCTACTATTATTTCTCAGACATGATCTCTCATTTTTCCTTTCTTTTCTTTTTTGACAAACAGAGGAATTCCGCTTAAAATATGCACTAGCTTAATATTCCTTTATAGGAAAAGAAAGGACACCAAAAGCTGAAGAATACTATTTTGAGTTGGTTATTTCCCAAAGATTGAGAGGGATGAATATTTTACTTTCGTTCCACTCTTATTTGAAAGTGATTTCTTGGTTTGTGATGAGTGAGATGGGTATGCAATTTCTTATAAATCATCGTGAATCTGGAGTGGGCCCAGAGTTGTGGATTTTTTCAGAAGGTCAGAAATAGTCCAGAGTTTAACACTTTGGTTATTATTCTAGATTTAAGTTTATTTTCAGTCATTTTCTTGGGCCGGGCATATATGCTCTTATAAATTCAAAATTCCAAACAACACAAATATATATCTGTCAAAGTTCTAAATTTTAGGGGTCTATGCCTATGAATATTAAAAGAAATAGGACATTGATTGGAATCTTGATGTTGAATGAAACAGCGTCATGGAGAAATCATTTGAGTTTTTGTAAGTTACTCATCCTGTACAATTGGTCCAGAAGTGAAAAGTAAATGGAAATAGGCTTCTCAGTGGTTTGCATATTTATGTGCTCAAAGCCCCATTTTCTCTCAGCTACACCTTGTGAAGGTATACTCAGGATAGGGTGCATTTTGATTTAGAAAATACAGTTCTTTAGTCTAACAAACATGCTAAGCTCATCAGCATATTGTAGACATTGAGAGTATTCCTCATTTATCTTTCTAAAGGTAGAAACTTGATTTTGAACCTGTTGACAATCAATGGACAGATTGCTCTGGAGTCAGACTGTAAACACCTTTTTAAGCAAGCAACCAGATTCATCTTTCTTTTTCCCCTTTCTGCTCTTGTCTTTTTATTTAATATCCACTCACTTTTCCTATACTCAGGTAATATGTAACCAACACTTCACTTCTGGTTTCAGTAGCCTATGTAAAGTAATGGGATCGCCTTTAGTATTGGGAGTTCAAACTTCCCTGGTTGTTGCCTCTCTCCTGATGAGGAACCCAGGAGGGTACATAAATGTCTGCTCCCTCTAGTCACCACTTCTCCTGTTTTTCCCAGGCACTATGGATGGCTTCCCACTTCTCCCCATCTCTCCCATCCCAGCTCTCATAGTTGTGGTCTATGGGTAAGTTGCTGTTTGTGGAGTTCTCCAACAGTGCTGCCTATGCCACATATATTACCACACGTAAGCAGATAGCTAGTGGGAAGCTGCTGTATAAATAGGAACTCAACCTAGTGCTCTGTGACAACCTAGAGTGGTGGGATGAGGACGTGCTGTGGAAGGGAGGTAAAGACGGAGGGAACACATGCATACTTCTGGCTGATTCATGTTGTATGGCAGAAACCAACACAGCACTGTAAAGCAATTATCCTCCAATTTAAAAAAATACTATTTTCAACTCACCAAAATGATTTCAAAATCAGTGGCTTGACCCACAGTTTGAAACACATTATTTAAAATTCAGTATTTTTAGACATTACCATCTTGGTAAGAGTTTTTTCTGACCACCCACACCTTCAAATACACACACACACATTACTTAAAATTCAGTATTTTTAGACATTACCATCTTGGTAAGAGTTTTCTCTGACCGCCCACACCTTCAAATACACACACACACACACCCATCCACCCACCCCTAAGCTTCTTTGTTCTTTCTAAGTGAGAACTTTTTCCTTTTGCATCCTTAATCAAATAGTGGGAATGGAACCCTTACTAGTGAGAGGGTAACAGGTAGGAAGGCCAGAGGTCCCCAAGCTGCAGGAGGAAATAAACTGCAAGTGGCAGATGTTTTTCTTCCCTTCTTTATACAAAATTAAGAGAGACTTCTTTTAATTCTGTGTTGACAACACCTGGCTCTGCCTTGAACTAACCAATTCGTTTTTCCTATGGAAATATTTTTCTTAAGCTGTGTTAATCAAACTATGTATTTGTTTTGGAAACCGCCTTTCTCCAAAGTGGTTCCACCTAAAACTAACTTTTTTTCTTTTCTCAAGCCTTGGGATGATAATGACTCAACAAACCAGTATTCTTGTCAATTGTTTTATGGCTGGAGATGACATACCTCATGCCTTTCTATCTCAAAAATGCATATTGTGGAGAGGAGCCTGGTGAAACTCCCTCAGCCTTGAGGTGTCTCTCTTATCTGTTTAGCAGCTCATGAACAGACATAAAACACCTTGCTAAAAAATAGCAAAATTCTTTCTGCCCCCTTCTGATGTCAGAGGCTTTCTCTATCTTTCTTATACTTTAATAAAATTCTGTTACACAAAATGTTGCAAGTGGTCAAGCCTGGTCTCTGGCCCCAGATCGAAGTCCTCTGGAAGTCACTAATCCTGGCACACTACTTGTAGCAGCAACCTTTCACTAGGTACTAAACTTTTTAAATATAGGATATGTGACAATGTAGGATTCATTGGGTATAACTAGAAAATGTCCAGTAGATATATGTCAAAGGAATGGAATGAATAAATGAATGAATGTCTAAACATTACCTTTAATCCAACAGCCTCATGAGATACAAGTATATGAAGCTCTTAGCAGAGCATCTAGTGATTAGTCATGTCATGTCCAACTCAGTCGTGGCCAACTCTTTATGACCCCATGGATTGCAGCCCACCAGGCTCCTCTGTCCATGGGGATTCTCAGGCAAGAACACTAGAGTGGGTTGCTATGCCCTCTTTCAGGGTATCTTCCCAACCAGGGATCGAACCCAGGTCTCTCACATTGCAGGTGGATTCTTTAAGGACTGAGCCACCAGAGCCTCTAGTACTTACTAAATGTCCAATTAGTACAAAGGATTATTTTAGTTATTATTAATATCACAATTTTCCTTATTATTTCTTACACACATTCTTATTTATTGCACCCAGCAACTCCCTGAAGTAGATGTCATCATCTCCATGCTGTGGAAACAGGAGTGCAGAGATATTGAGACTTGTTCATGATTATATAGTTAATATTGATATAACCAGAACTTGAACCTATGTCCTTTGATTCAAAATTGCTTTTCAACTATGCTGTATGATCACCAAATTACAGTTTTTTTCCAACTATACTGTGAGATGCACCAAATTTCAGAAGAAGGAAATCATCAACCTACATTTGTTTATTCTGGGCAACACTATTTTCATGCTTCTTGAACTCCACAGTTAAATTCTATAGCAAGATCACCCTTATCCCCTTTCTCTAACTTCCTTTCTGTTTTCTATTATTTTGGTCTCATTCTATGCAATGTAGTCAAGTTCTTAGATTTCTAAGTCCCTTGGTATAAGGGCATCTTGTATCACAGAACTTAAAGGTTCTTGATCAGCTATATCTGGGCTGCCTGCTCTAAGCCCATTTTGTACATTCTGTTCCAGAAAAGAACAACTGTTGGCCCTAACATACCTCACCCCCTTTCCCAGAACCTATATTTTATTCAACTACTTTCTTCCAGCTTTTCAATTTTGTCTCAACATGAGTCTCCTTCAAGAAGCAAAGGGACATAGAACTTTAAACCCTTCTCCATATCTGCAGATACAGAGAGTAAGTTGAGGGTTTTCACATTGTAAATCACTGTATGGAGATACTCATGCTTAGAAGTAAAACTAAAATACCTATATGTCAAGGGTTTTCAATGCTTACCTAGTTCTCACTAACAATAACATATGAAGAAGACTATCACTAAAAGATACATATGTAAAAAGTGACCTCTTTCCTCAAACATTTCAAGCAATACAGAAGAAAGTAAAAAGCTTAGATTCCCTTCACCTGTCTCCAATTCTACTCCCTTCCTCAGAGGTAGCCAACCACTATTAGCAATTCAGTGGGTATCAATCCAAAATCATTTTGATGCAACTATAAAATAGCTTGTATATTATAATTGTAAAAATACTGTCTTATACATTATTTTGTTTGATTCTCATGAAAGATAGGTGTATCTAGGTGTGTGTTATGAGACTTATGAAGGTGGACTTGTCCAAAGTCTCATAGCTGGTTACCAGCTCAGCATAACTTAAATTCTTGACCAAGGGCTCTGAATCACATGCCAGGTACTGTTCTAAGCATTTTGCACATGTTAGCTCACTTACTCCTTAGGACAGCCTTCTCAATTAGGGTGATTATTATGTCCATTTAAAGATGAAGAGAGATTCAGAGAGGTTAAGTAACGAGCTCTAGTCATGCAGTTAGACTGTATCAGAACTTGTATCAAGAAGTTGAACTTGAACCCAAGAAATCTCCTTGGGTATTAGAACTTGAACCCAGGAAATCTTTTGAGCCTGGAGATGACTGGTTATGTTGTATATTATTTCTGCTATAGTCAATTTCATCTTGAAGTCTGTGTATTTAAGCCTAGTAGAGCTGTAGTCAGCATTGTACTCTTACAGCAAATAACTTAGACCTTATTTATGCTGCTGCACATATCTATTGCTTTTACTTTTGTATCCCATTAGACTGTATGTTTGGGTTTCCCAGCTGGCGTGAGTGGTAAAGAACCCACATGCCAATGTAGGAGACGTAAGAGATGTGGGTTTAATTCCCGGGTCAGGAAGATCCACTGGAGGAGGGCATAGCAACCCACTCCAGTATTCTTGCCTGGAGAATCCCATGAACAGAGGAGGCTGGTGGGATCCCGTGGAGTTGCAAAGAGTCTGATGTGACTGAAGAGACTTAGCGTACATGCAGACCATATCTTCATGTATTTAAAACACTCTGAATAGCTTTGCTTGGTGTGAGATGCTCAATAGTGTACTTTCTTTCCTCCTCTTTCCCTCCCCCTTTTCTTTTTCTTCTTTTTCTATGACAGAGGTATTCACTTTCCTTCCATTCTTCACTGTGTATCCACTGAAAACAGCTTCAAGTGACAGTGATGTGGGAGCTCTGAAAGTCTCCCTGGGGGCTGCCTGGTAAATGTCTCCAGAAAGTGATGATTTAAAAACTTTGAAGTTTAGGGACTTTGCTTCACAGTCTTGGGACTTATATATGATGCAAAAATAATCCTTTAGAAGACTTTATAAAAACTATATCTATATAAAATTCACTTAAGAGAAAAGTGAAAAAATAAAGCAGTGGACATTTTAGTGGTGACTGTAATCCAGGAATCCAAAGAGGTTTTACAACAATAACAGCAGCAACAGCAACAACTCATCAATCTTTGTAATTTTATGGCCAGTTAGTGACAAGAAAACTTTTGAGAAGAAAAGGGGCATGGTGTATAAACATGTCAGGTCATAGGAACAGAATAGAGTCAAAGCAGACAGCAAGGTTTTGTGATGCATCACCTGGAGAAAAAGCAAATCCAAGGTCAAGTGGAGGGCAAAGCTCCATGTTACATTTTCAAACCATATCTGAGTTTTCATTGATGTCAAAGTAAGAAATTTAGCTACTGAGAAGCATTTGAAACTCACTGCCTGAGATAATTTTGCTTAACAGTTATCACTGGAATTTTATCTTTTAGGGAAAGGTCATAGCCCAGGGAGTGAAAACATTAGTGCCTTCAGATTAATCATCTTAGTCTAGGAAAGAGTAACCTGACTCAATACCCAGCTTTGGAAAAAATGGTTAGAATTCCTCTGCCCTAGGGGCTTCCCAGGTGGCACTAGTGGTAAAGAACACGCGAGCCCATGCTAGTGGTGTAAGAGATACAGGTTTGGTCCCTGGGTCAGGAAGATCCGGGCATGGCAACCCACTCCAGTATGCTTGCCTGGAGAATCCATCCCATGCACAGAGGAGTCTGGCAGGCTACAGTCCATAGGGTCACAAAGAGTTGGAACAACTGAAGCAACATAGCAGGCATGCATGCATGCCCTTGGGATAGATGGTATATGAACTAGTGATCGCTTGTAGAAGAACTTGAAGAATGATGGGAACCTAAAGGCTCAGTAATTGTCAATCATATTGTAATTAATTGGACTGATATCTGACAAAACCACTCAACTTATTGTTTCTTTTTCATGTCTGGTGCATAGTATGATAGAAGAGTGAAACAGATATTTTTTTTCCCAAGCAAGCTGATAAAGATGTGTTTTATAACCAGACCAGAGATCTGGGTAGTATGAATCATCTTTGCAAATAAGTATCCAAAGTTTTATTGTTTGTTGTTGTCTAGGTAGAGATTGGTTTATGTCAAGTCAGTGTGCATGTATGTTCAGTCTTGTCTATCTCTTTGCAACCTCATGGACTACAGCCTGCCAGGCTCCTCTATCCATGGGATTCTCTCAGTAAGACTATTGGAGTGGGTTTCCATTTTCTTCTCCAGGGAATCTTCTCGACCCAGGGATTAAATACACATCTCCTGTGTCTCCTGAATTGACAGGCCAATTCTTTACCTCTGCGCCACCCAGGAAGCCTGCAAGTCAGTGTACTCTGTATTATAAAACTGACCCCTCAAACCACCTTTTTAACCCATCCCTGAACTATACATCCCCTCTAAATCTTATTTACTGCTTTACAGTAACTCACTACTATCCTTGTTATCCCCACTAGGCTCTATCTAGTGGAATTTGCATCATTTAGTAAAGAAAATTAAGTCTGTGTGGCTGTGTGTGTGTCCTGAAAGAGAAATCTGACAAAGAAGTTTCCTTCCTTTTAAAACTATATCAATAATTAGAAATGAAAAAGAAGTTACAACAGACAATGCAGAAATACAAAGGATCATAAGAGGCTACTATGAGCAACTAACTATATGCTAATAAAGTGGACAACCTAGAAAAAAATGGAAAAATTTTTATAAAAGTATAACTTTCCAAGACTGAACCAGGAAGAAATAGAAAATATGAACAAACCAATTACAAGCACTGAAATCAAAACCGATCAAATATTTTCCAACAAACCAAAGCCCAGAGCCAGAAGCCTTCATGGGTGAATTCTACCAAATGTTTAGAAAAGAGTTAACACCTATCCTGCTCAAAGTCTTCCAGAAAATTGCAGACGAAGAAAAACTCCCAAACTCATTTTATGAGGCCACCATCACCCTGATACCAAAACCAGACAAAGATGTCACAAATAAAGAAAATTACAGGCCAATATCACTGATGAACGTAAATACAAAAATCCTCAACAAAATTCTAGCAAACAGAATCTAACAAACATTAAAAGGATCATACATCATCATCAAATGGGGTTTATCTAAGGGCTGCAAGGATTCTTCAATATACACAAGTCAATGTGATACATCATATTAACAAACTGAAAGATAAGCATATGATCATCTCAATAGATACAGAGAAAGCTTCCGACAAAATTCAACATTCATTCATGATAAAAACTCTCCAGGAAATAGGCATAAAAGGAACCTACCTCAACATAATAAAGACTATATATGACAAACCGAGATGAAACATTATTCTCAGTGGTGAAAAACTGAAAGAATTCCTCTAAGATCAGGAGCAAAACAAGGGTGCTCACTCTTGCCACTGCTATTCAATATAGTTTTAGAAGTCTGAGCCATGAAATCAGAGAAGAAAAAAAAAATAAAGGGAATCCAGATTGGAAAAGAAAAAGTAAGACTCTCACTGTTAGCAGATGACACAATACTGTACATAGAAGATCCTAAAGATGCCATCAAAAATTACTAGAACTAATCAATGAATATTATACAATCACAGGATATAAAATTAATACACAGAAATCCCTTGCATTCTTACACACTAACAATTAAAAAAATCAGAGAAATTAAGGAAACAATCCCATTTACCATTGCAACAAAAAGATTAAAATACCTAGGAATAAACCTACCTAAAGAGACAAAAGATCTGTATGCAAGGAACTATAAGACACTGATGAAAGAAATCAAAGACAACATATGGAGAGAGGTTCCATGTTCTTGGATTGGGAGAATCAATATTGTAAAAATGACTAAACTATCCAAAGCAATGTACAGATTCAATGCAATCCCTATCAAACTACCAATGGTATTTTTCACAGAACACAACAAAACATTTCACAATTTGTATGGAAACACAAAAGACCCTGAAGAGCCAAAGCAATCTTGAGAAAGATAAACAGAGCTGGAGGAATCAACCTTCCTGACTTCAAAGCTACAGTCATCAAGACAGTATTATAGTGGCACAAAAACAGAAATACAGACCAATGAAACAAGATAGAAAGCCCAGAGATAAACTCATGTATCTATGGACACCTTATCTTTGACAAAGGAGACAATAATACACAATGGAGAAAAGATAGTCTCTTCAATGAGTGGTGCTGGGAAAACTGGACAGCTACATGTAAAAGAATGAAATTAGAACATTTATGAATGCCATATACAAAACTAAACTCAAAATGGATTAGAAACTTAAATGTAAGGCTAAAAACTATAAAGCTCTCAGAGGAAAACATAGGCAGTACACTCTGACATAAATCACAGCAAGATATTCTTTGGCCTACCTCCTAAAATTAAAGTCACTCAGTCGTGTCTGACTCTTTGTGACCCCCTTGGAATTCTCCAGGCCAGAATACTGGAGTGGGTAGCCTTTCCCTTCTCCAGAGGATCTTCCCGACCCAGGGATTGAACCCAGGTCTCCTGTATTGCAGGTGGATTCTTTACCAACTGAACTATCAGGGAAGCCTGATTTACCTCCTAAAGTAATGGAAATAAAAGAAACATAAAAAAGTGGGATTTAATTAAACCTAAAAGGTTTTGTACAGCAAAGGAAACAATAAACAAGATTAAAAGACAACCATCAGAATGGGAGAAAATAATTGCAAGTGAAGCAACTGACAAAGGATTAATCTCCAAAATATGTAAGCAGCTCATACAGCTCAATATCAGAAAAACAATCCAATCAAAAAATGGGCAGAAGACCTAAACATATTTCTCCAAAGAAGATTTACAGATGGTCAATAAACACATAAAAAGATGCTCAACACTGCTCATTATTAGAGAAATGCAACTCAAAAATACAGTGAGATATCACCTCATACCAATCAGAATGGCTATCAATAAAAAACTGCAAACAATAAATCCTGGAGAGGATGTGGGTTATAGAGAACCCTACTGCACTGTTAGTGGGTATGTAAACTGATAAAGCCACTATGGAGAAGAGTATGGAAAGAATCCATCTGTCAATGCAGGAGATGCAAGAGATGTGGGTTTGATCTCTGGGTGGGGAAGATCCCCTGGAAAAGGAAACAAAAACTGGCTCCAGTACTCTTGCCTGGAAAATTCCATGGACAGAGGAGCCTGGTGGGCTACAGTCTATAGAGTCACAAAGAGTTGGACATGACTGAGCATGCATACACACACACACACACACACACACACACACACACACACACACGTTCCTTAACAAACGAAGAGTAAAACTACCATATGACCCAGCAATCCCACTGGGGGGCATATACCCTGAGAAAACCACAATTCAGAAAGAATCATGTACCCTAATGTTCACTGCAGCACTATTTACAATAGTTAGGACATGGAAGCCACCTAGATGTCCATTGACAGTTGAATGATAAAGAAGTTGTGGAACATATATACAATGGAATATTACTCAGATATAAAAAGGAATGGATTTGAATCAGTTCAACTGAGGTGGATGAACCTAGAGCCTGTCATAGAGTGAAGTATGTCAGAAAGAGAAAAACAAATATCATATTAATGCATATACATGGAATCTAGAAAAATGGTACTGATGAGGATATTTGAAGGATAGGAATAGAGATGCAGATGTAGAGAACAAGCTCATGGGCACAGTAGGGGAAGGAGAGGGTAGGATAAATTGAGAGAGTAGCATTGACATGTATATATACTATCATGTGTAAGATAGGTAACTAGCGGGGAGCTACTGTATAACACAGGGAGCCCAAGCTGGCACTCTGTGACAACCTAGAGTGGTGGAATAAGGTGGAGGGAGGCTCAAAGGGGAGGGGATACATATAAATATAAATATGACTGACTCATGTTGTTGTATTGGTTTACAGAATTGTAAAGCAATTATCTTCCAGTTAAAAAAAACTTCAGATACAATTCTACAAAAGAACCCAAAAAAACAAAAACGATAAAACTATACCAAGTCTCTGGGTATTTCTTATTCTAGTAGTTTTCAAAATTTGGTCCCTTAACAAGTAGTATCATCATCATTTGGAAACCTGTTAGAAAGGAAAATACTTGGTTGGACTCCAGGGCTACTGAATCAGAAACTTTGAGGGTAGGCCCAGCAATCAGTGTTTTGACAAGATTTCCAGGTGAATCTAATGTACAGTTGCTCAAGTCTGAGAACCACCGTCTCCAAGCCATCTCTCCAATATTCCTAAAAATATCACCTCAGCTTGGACATACATCAAAAATACTAACACAGGCTATTTCTTTGAAATCCACAAATTTCTTTTTAAATTAAAGATTACACAAATGTTTTTGCTCTCTTTCTGAATCTGGCACTAATTTAGTCATGGTGAATTCTATGTTATTATAATACACACATCAATAATTCATGGGTCCCCGACTCGTATGCCTTTGGGGACAGCAAGATAGCAGAGGTAAGAGAGATGGAAAACCAATGTAAGAAAGTAGAATATACTAACAACTTTGTTAACAAATGGAGGCTTTGCTCCTTCCTGCTCAAGTTCACTAAAATATATATTTAAAAGAATATTGCCTTTAGAACACATCTTTGTACAACCTTTGGTTTACACTGAAGTCAATATAACAAAAAAATCTATTTAAACTCTACTCTGAAGAATTTGTAAATAGTGATTTTAATTCTGATTGCTGTTGGAATTACTTATATTAATATATAATATACACACACACATATATATATATGAGTAAATGAAATAAAAATGTATAGTACAGTAAATTTCTTTGCTTTGTGTTAGACTTTGGGAAACCAAAGTAGGGTCTATAAATTTTAAAGACTTGTGCAACTTTGAGATCTTTTTTGCAATGATGTGATCTTATTTCCACATCTGATTTCACTTAGCATTAAGAAATATATGCAAGAGCAAATACAAGACAGCTGCAACTTGAAAAGAAATCACAGTATGGGGAGGCAGAGAAACTAATGTAAGATATACTTTTTTGATCTAAGATCACCACTATACAGGACTCTTGGGTTTTTGGATAAAAAGTTAATATAAGTAAACCAAATGTTACTAATTTTCTTTCATCTAGTGAATGTTTAGAAAAGAAAATTACATTTCTGGATTCCTCCCCCACCTTTTTCAAGAGACAATATTGACTTTCTTGTTAGCATATATTCCCCTCATCTCCTTCAGCTCAAAATCTGAAAAATATTCTTTAAGCTAAAATGAATTTGTTTTGTTGGACTTCTGGAAACTATACTGTAGTTTTAAATATCATTTAGAGAAAGGGTCTCTTTTTTCTTCCAAATTTACTGAGAAATAATTGACATATGACACATGTTTTAGGTGTACAGTGTAATGATTTGACTTACATCATGAAATAATTAACACAATAAGTTGAATGAACATTCATCTCATATAGATACAAACTTAAAGAAATACAGATTTTTGAACAAAGAACTCTACTCTGAAGAGCTGGGTACAAAGCTTCTAAATGTGGGACCCAAAGAGCAAGTGAAACTAGATGAAGCACAAAAGAAAGAAAAGTCCACTTAGGAAAACCAGAAACTAGTGAAAAGTTTACTCAGGCAAAGCACTGGAGGAGAGACCTCCACAAAGACAGGAATGAAGAAAGACTTTAAGAGTAAAAACAGGAAAGGTTGGGCATAGGGAGCAGCAACCAAGAAGGCAGAGTATTAAGAACCTGAGCTCACTTCCTCTCACAAGCATACCAAAAATTACAACTATGTGCAGAAAACCATCTGTGAAAAAGATTGGGAGAAGGAACCACAGCAAGATGGGTACGAGGGGCAGAGATGGGACATAATCAAACCTTATAACCTCCAGGTGGGCAACCCACAAACTGGAGAATAATTACAGCAGAGGTTGTCCCACAGGAGTGGCAGTTCTGACTGCACACCAGGCTGCCCAGCCCAGGGGTATGGCACAGGGAGGATGAGCACCCAGAGCATTTCATGTTAAAGGTCAATAGGCTTAATTGCAGGAGCCCTCAGGGCTGGGAGGAATAGAGACTTCATCTTTAAAGGGTGCACATAAAACCTCATGTACACCAGGACTCTGGGCAAGAGCAGTAATTTGATAAAAGCCTGGGCCAAACCTACCTGCTGGTCCTAGAGAGTCTGCTGGAGACACTGGAGTGGCTGAGGCTCACACTGGGAACATAAGACACTGGTGGTAGATATGTTAGTGAACATTCAGTTCCATGAACATTCCTGGCAGCTGCTGTGTTGGGTTATTAGAGCCAAGATTGGACACACCCATTCCTCAGACCAAACAACTGAGTGGGGATACAATTCCACCCATCAGCAGACAGTCTCCCTAAAGACTTCTTGAGCCCAAAGCTGCCTAGACATGGTCCTGCCCACCAGAGGGGTCGAGACTTGGCTCTTCCCATCGGTAGGCAGGCGCCAGCCCTTCTAGCCAGAAGGCCCGCACAGGCCTCTAGACAAGCCTTACCTACCAGCGCGTTGACATCAGAAGCAAGAAAACTATGATCCTGCAGCCCACAGAATGAGACTGCCAACAATAAGTCAGACCATACCCTGGGACAAGCTGGGCCCTGGCCCTTCCCATTAGCAAGACAGTGCAAACTTTGGGACATATTAACCACAAACTCAACTGTATCAAGGACTGACCCCTCTCCATCAATGATCTAAAACAAGCCCTGGGATCCTTGGGCCCTGCAATCAGACTAGAAACAAGCTCTGCCTGCAAACAGTCAGGCACTCACCCCAGGATCTGTCTTTACCTGTTTACCTGACAGTTGGTGGACCTTGACTCCACCCATCAGTGAGCCAGTACTAACTCCAGGGAACCCTGCTGCTGCTGCTGCTGCTGCTGCTGCTGCTGCTAAGTCGCTTCAGTCGTGTCCCACTCTGTGCGACCCCATAGACGGCAGCCTACCAGGCTCCCGCATCCCTGGGATTCTCCAGGCAAGAACACTGGAGTGGGTTGCCATTTCCTTCTCCAGTGCGTGAAAGTGAAGTCACTCAGTCATGTCCGACTCCTAGCAACCCCATGGACTGCAACCTACCAGGCTCCTCCATCCATGGGATTTTCCAGGCAAGAGTACTGGAGTGGGATGCCATTGCCTTCTCCCCAGGGAACCCTAGGGCTCTACAAATATCCATCTCATGACCAAGTCCTGCTAAAGAGCAGTCAGCAGCATCTACACAAGGCAGGGCCTGACAACCAACCAAATTAGGAGCCAACCAAGCCTACCAGACAGCTTATCTAGTCAGTCTATGATAACAGGAGGACACACGCAGCCCTTTTAGGGGGAAAACCTAGAGCATATAGCTTGGGTGATGAGAAGGTAGAACACTGCTTGGATGCAAAGGACATTTCCTACAGAAGGCTACTTCTCTAAAATCAAGAAATATAACTAACCTACAAAATACATAAAAGTGCACATAGCAACTTAAACAAAATGAGGCAGCAGAGGAATATGTTCCAGATGAAGGAACAAGATAAAACCCCAGAAGAAGGGACTTCCCTGGTGGTTCAGTGGCTAAGATTGTACTCCCAATGCAGGGGGCCTGGGTTCAATCCCTGATCAGGGGACTAGATCCCAGACGCCACAACTAAGAGTTTACACGCTGCAACTAAAGAGTCTGCATGCTGAAATGAAGATCAAAGATTCTGCAGCCTGAAACTAAGAGCCAGTGCAACCAAATAAATAAATATTAACACACACACACATACACACACACACGAAGAACTAAGTGACCTTGAGATAGGCAACCTACCTGAGAAAGAATTCAGAGTAATGATTGTAAAGATGATCAAAGAATTTAGAAGGAGGATAGATGCATCAAGAGAAATTAGTTTCTTAACAAAGAGTAAGAAAATATAAGAAGCCCCAGAGAAGAAAAATACATAAATGAAAAAATACACTAGAAGGAATCTAGAATACATTAAATGATATAGAAGAAAAAATGGGTCAGTTGGAAAACAGTAGTGTAAATCACTGCCATTGAACAGAAAAAAAAAATTGAGTGAAAAGAAATAAGAACAATTTAAGAGATCTCTGGGACAACATCAAGCACCTTAATATTTGCATTTAACGAGTCCCAAAAGGAGAAGAGAGAGAGAAAAGTCCTGAGAAAATATTAGAAGAGATAATAGTCTTCCTAAGTGATCAATATAAGTCTGAATTTGACAATAAGGAATTCATGATCTGAGCCACACTCAGCTCCCTGTCTTGTTTTTGCTGACTGTATAGAGCTTCTCCATCTTTGGCTGCAAAGAATATAATCAATCTGATTTCGGTGTTGACCATTTGGTGATGTCCATGTGTAGAGTCTTCTCTCATGTTGTTGGAAGAGGGTGTTTGCTATGACCAGTGCGTTTTCTTGGCTAAACTTTGTTAGCCTTTGACCTGCTTTGTTCTGTACTCCAAGGACAAATTGGCCTGTTACTCCACGTATTTCTTGACTTCCTACTTTTGCATTCCAGTCCCCTATAATGAAAAGGACATCTTTCTTGGGTGTTAGTTGTAGAAGGTCTTGTAGGTCTTTATAGAACTGTTCAACTTCAGCTTTTTCAGCATCACTTTTTGGGACATAGACTTGGATTACTGTGATACTGAAAGGTTTGCCTTGGAAATGAACAGAGTTCATTCCGTCATTTTCGAGATTGCATCCAAATACTGCATTTCAGACTTGTGTGTTGATTATGAAGGCTACTCCATTTCTTCTAAGGGATTCTTGCTCACAGTAGTAGATATAATGGTCATCTGAGTTAAATTCACCCATTCTGGTCCATTTTAGTTCACTGATTCCTAAAATGTCCATGTTCACTCTTGCCATCTTCTATTTGACCACTTCCAATTTATGTCGATTCATGGACATAACATTCCAGGTTCCTATGCAATATTTTTCTTTACAGCATCAGACTTTACTTTGAACACCAGTCACATCCACCACTGGGTGTTGTTTTTGCTTTGGCTCCATCTCTTCATTCTTTCTGGAGTTATTTCTCCACTGATCTCCAGTAGCATATTGGGTACCTACCAACCTGAGGAGTTCATCTTTCAGTGTCCTTTTTTTTTTTTGCCTTTTCATACTGTTCATGGGGTTCTCAAGGCAAGAATACTGAAGTGGCTTGCCATTCCCTTCTCCAGTGGACCACATTTTGTCAAAATTCTCCACCATGACCCATCTATCTTGGGTGGCCCTACAGGGCATGGCTCATAGTTTCATTGAGCTAGATAAGGCTGTGGTCCATGTGATCAGATCGGTTAGTTTTCTGTGACTGTGATTTTCATTCTGTTTGCCC
Source organism: Bos indicus x Bos taurus (assembly GCF_003369695.1). Lineage (NCBI taxonomy): Eukaryota > Metazoa > Chordata > Mammalia > Artiodactyla > Bovidae > Bos > Bos indicus x Bos taurus. The sequence continues at coordinate 111,828,776 of NC_040076.1, forward strand.
TCTGATGGATAAGGATAAGAGGCTTATGGAAGCTTCCTGATGGGAGAAACTGACTGAAGGGGAAATTGGGGGTCAGGGGGCATGCTCAGTAAATCTTTAATCCAACTTTATGTTGATTGGTGGGGCTGTGTTCCCTGTTATTTGACCTGAGACGAAACTATGATGGAGGTAATGAAGATAATGGCGGCCTCTTTCAAAAGGTCCCATGCATGAACTGTTGCACTGAGTGGACCTGACCCTGCAGCAAGCCACCGCCAACCCACATTTCTGCAGGAGACTCATGGACACTCACGGGCAAGTCTGGGTCAGTCTCTTATGTGGTCACTGCTCCTTTCTCCTGGGTCCTGGTGTGCACAAGGTTTTATTTGTGCCTTCCAAGAGTGTGTTTTACAGTCCTATGTAAGTTCTGGCAGCTCTATGGTAGGGTTAATGGTGACGTCCTCCACAAGGGCTTATGCCATACCCAGGTCTCTTGCACTCAGAGCCCCTTCTCCTGCAGCAGGCCACTTCTGACCTGTACCTCCACAGGCAACACTCAAACCCTCAAAGGCTGGTCTGGCTCAGTCTCTGGAGAGTTTCCCAGGTGTGCAGAAGGTTTTGTTTGAACCCTCTGAGTGTCTCAGGTGGGTATGGGTTTGATTCTAAATGTGATTTCACCACTCCTACTATCTTGCTGGGGCTTCTCCTTTGCCCTTTGATATGGGGTATATTTATTTGGTGGGGTCCAACATTCTCTTGCTGATGCTTGTTCAGCAGCAAGCTTTAATCTTGGAGTTCTTGCAGGAGAAGATCAGTGCATGTTCTTCTACTCAGCCATCAATAAATGCATTTATTTATCATAAATTAGATCTCTTACACTTATACAGTGGAAGTGACAAATAGATTTAAAGCATTAGATCAGATCTGATAGAGTGCCTGAAGAACTATGGACAGAGGTTCCTGACACTGTACAGGAGACAGTGATCAAGACCATCCCCAAGGAAAAAAAAATGCAACAAGGCAAAATGGTTGTCTGAGGAGGCCCTACAGATAGCTGAGAAAATAAAAGAAGCTAAATGCAAAGGAGAAAAGGAAAGATATACCCATTTGAATGCAGAGTTCCAAGGAATAGCAAGGAGAGATAAGAAAGCCTTCCTCAGTGATCAGTGCAACTAATAATAAAGAAAATAATAAAAGAAAACAATAGAATGGGAAAGACTAGAGATCTCTTCAAAAAAATTAGAGATACCAAGGGAACATTTCAGGTAAAGATGGGCTCAATAAAGAAAAGAAGTTGTATGGACCTAACAGAAGCAAAAGATATTAAGAAGAGGTGGCAAGAATACACAGAATAACTATACAAAAGATCTTCATGACCCAGATAATCACGATGGTGTGATCACTCATCTAGAGCCATACATCCTGGAATGTGAAGTCACATGGGCCTTAGGAAGCATCACTAAGACCAAAGCTAGTGGAGGTGATGGAATTCCAGTTGATCTATTTCAAATCCTAAAAGATGATACTGTGAAAGTACTGAACTCACTATACCCGCAAATTTGGAAAACTCAGCAGTGGCCACAGGACTGGAAAAGGTCAGTTTTCATTCCAATCCCAAAGAAAGGCAATGCCAAAGAACGTTCAAACTACTGCATAATTGCACTCATCTCACACGCTAACATGGGATTTTCCAGGCAAGAGTACTTCACTTTCACCTTTCACTTTCATGCATTGGAGAAGGAAATGGCAACCTGCTCCAGTGTTCTTGCCTGGAGAATCCCAGGGACAGTAGAGCCTGATGGGCTGCTGTCTATGGGGTCACACAGCATCAGACATGACTGAAGCAACTTAGCAGCAGCAGCAGCACACGCTAACAAAGTAATGCTCAAAATCCTCCAAGCCAGGCTTCAACAGTACATGAATTGTGAACTTCCAGATGTTCAAGCTGGATTTAGAAAAGGCAAAGGAACCAGAGATCAAATTGCCAACATCCTCTGGATCATTGATAAAGCAAGAGAGTTCCAGAAAAACATCTACTTCTGCCTTACTGACTACACCAAAGCTTTTGACTATGTGGACCACAACAAACTGGAAAATTCTTCAAGAGATGGGAATATCAGTTACCTGCCTCCTGATAAATCTATATGTGGATCAAGAAGCAACAGTTAGAACTGGACATGGAACAAAAGACCAGTTCCAAATTGGGAAAGGAGTATGTCAAGGCTGTATATTATCATCCTGCTTATTTAACTTATATGCAGAGTACATAATATGACATGCCGGGCTGGATGAAGCACAAGCTGGGATCAAGATTGCCGAGAGAAATATCAATAACCTCAGATATGCAGATGACACCACCCTATGGCAGAAAACAAAGAAGAACTAATGAGTCTCCTGATGAAAGTGAAAGGGGAGAGTGAAAAAGTTGGCTTAAAACTCAATATTCAGAAACTAAAATCATGGTGTCTGGTCCCATCACTTCATGGCAAATAAGATGGGGAAACAATGGAAACAGTAAGAGACTCTATTTTCTTGGGCTCCAAAATCACTGCAAATGGTGGCTGCAGCCATGAAATTAAAAGACACTTGCTCCTTGGAAGACAAGCTATGTCCAAACTAGACAGCATATTAAAAAGCTGAGACATTACTTGCCAACAAAGGTCTGTCTAGTCAAAGCTATTGTTTTTCCAGTAGTCATGTATGGATGTGAGAGTTGGACTGTAAAGAAAGCTGAGTGCCAAAGAATTGATGCTTTTGAACTGTGGTATTGGAGAAGACTCTTGAGAGTCTCTTGGAGTGCAGGGAGATCAAATCAGTCAATCCTAAAGGAAATCAGTTCTGAATATTCATTGGAAGGACTGATGCTGAAGCTGAAACTCCAATACTTTGACCACCTGATGCAAAGAACTGACTCACTGGAAAAAAACCCTGATGCTGGGAAATATTGAAGGCAGGAGGAGAAGGAGATGACAGAGGATGGGATGGTTGGCTGGCATCACCGACTTGATGGACATGAGTTTGAGTACACTCAGGGAGTTGGTGATGAACAGGGAGGCCTGGTGTGCTGCAGTCCATGGGGTCGCAAAGAGTTGGACATGACCAAGCAACTGAACTGAAAAAGGAATACTGCCTTCTTGGAAAGATTTTTTTATGATAGACACACAATTTTAAAATGGATACCAGTAGGAAGAATATTTGGTGATGGACAGGGAGGTCTGGCGTGCTGCAATTCATGGGGTCGCAAAGACACGACTGAGTGACTGAACTGAACTGAAGGAAGAATATTGGGTATTGGCTATTAAAAATGTAAGGATACCATCTTAAAATGGCAACATCAAATGAAGTATCTTCTTGGTCTCAATAGAAATTGGTACTTTTATTAACTACTTCTAGAAGAAACGGGAATGAAAATATCACAAAGCTTGTATTCATGGTTTACTCAGATAGCTAAACTCTGGTTCTACTGTGATTTATTGTAATCCATTAGTATCAAAAAGCATGAGTTAGTACAGAAGAGCCTGACTTGACCTGGTCTTAGTGTCATGTATCATCTTGCTGTTTTTTTTTTTACTTTTTGGCTTGCAAGCAGTCTTGGAAGAACTAAAATATAGGGCAGCTAAGTTACTCAACTTACCAGACCTACAAAGAAATCAGAGTTGATTTTAACTATTCTATGAGACAAATAGAGAAAAAAAACACTCTTCAAATAAACCTCTCTTCAAATTACTTCAAGTTCTAGAAATGTTTTGAAACTTGTATTTCCTATGCAACTATAGAGGTTTTAGTCCTCCTTAACAATTTTATTACCCTCCAATTCTCATAGAGCCAATTATGTGTATAGAAACATACTCAAAGCAGTATTAAGGGCAAGATTACAACAAACAATCCTTTCCACCTCGGTCTAAAAATATCCATTCAAGGGTAAGGATGGGCAAAGTCAAAAGAAGTGCTAGGTACCAAATGTGTCATAACATTGGTTCATTGATTGGAGGTATAAATGTAATTTCCTCTTAAATTGAATTGCATAAGTTTCAGTTTAGCAGTATTAGACTATGATAATCATATGAGCATTTGGGTACTTTTCAATTTAATTTGGCATTTATTTCAAGAGGAGCAGTCTACAGGGAATCGACATGAATAGAGCCTGCTTACAGATGACACCTGGGAAGAATATTGACTAGATTGGCATTTAAAACTCCTAAAAGAATGGCATTGAAATACATATAATATCATATATGGAACGAGTCTCCAGTCCAGGTTCAATGCACGATACTGGATGCTTGGGGCTGGTGCACTGGGACGACCCAGAGGGATGGTATGGGGAGGGAGGAGGGAGGATGGTTCAGGATGGGGAATACATGTATACCTGTGGCGGATTCATTTTGATATTTGGCAAAACCAATACAATATTTTAAAGTTTAAAAATAAAATTAAACAAAAAATCCTAAAACTCCTAAGTCAAGTATTAGTGCTGGGTACATTTAAGCCCAAGGGGATGTCAGTACTTTCCAGGCATTTGTGAGTTTGGTGTGTGTGTTTGTGTGTATGTTTGTGTGTATGTGTGTGTGAAGTATGCTCATCTCAAGGGAACTCAGTTGACATTAACAGTGGCTGGTTATGCATGATTCTACTAGAAATCATTCTGCCATGAAGGATGAAATGAGCAGTGTTACTGTACCTAACAGAGTTCTGCAGCATTTGGCAGCAGTGAATGTTACCACTCAACGTCTATTTTCCTTGAGCCAGAAAGTCACACAACCACTTAAGAATATAAGAATTTCTATACCATCTGACAGCCTTATATTCTCACTTCACAGAGATGAAATGACAAGGCCACAGGAATTGATGAGTAGGTTTTAAAATAGAATGAAGCTTTTATATATCTCTAGTATAAGGCATTAAGCTCCTTTTTGTTTAGTTCAGAGATAAGGATATAGCTCAAACTAAATATACTCTCAACAATACATCAGAGGTCTGCAGACATGGCTCTGTTGTTTGAACTACTTTGCTTTATAACACAAAATACCTATAAGTTTTGAAGACCATTCTCTTCAAATCAGTTGGTACATGTGTGATGCTATGGCTATCTGCCTTTGAAAAAATGAACCAATGCTGCGTTAGTTGGCAAGTGTTTAAAAAAAATACAGAAGCCACCATTGGTTCTAGCCATGCAGCAGATCTGCATAGGCGTAACCTTGGAATTTCAATGTTACTTTAATGACCTGAGTGAAAAATTGTGTGGGGTTTTATTTAGGAATCTATTCTTATGTGTTGCCCAGATTTCTAGCTTGAATTAAGTAGGTGAAAAAAATGAGCCAGTAAACCGATAGAACTATGGATGCAAATGAAGTTTTCACACAGAATTTTCATTATTTAGTTCCATAGGATCTTAATAATTGTTGCATGTCCAAAACGGCTTTGTGGTCAAGTGAGTTTAGAAAAGTTGAGTTTAGTAAAGCTGAACAGATTTCTTTACCATATAATTACTTGGAATTTTTATATGATAATGCACATTTTGAATCTCTAACGATTATATATATATACATATGTATATATCTCTAACAACATTTTTTTAATAGTCTCGATAAAGTTGGGCTCCTCAGGTCTGGCATCCTGTTGAGAGTCATGAATTGGCTGTGTAATCTTATCTGAATCACTTAGCCTCTCTTGACCATATTTTCTTCCTTAGTAAAATTAAAAGAATGAACTACATGACATTTCAGGCTTTTGCAGCTCAAACTAAGTCTCTGTTTTGTGGAAGTATATTATATGCTGAATTTATTTAAACCCTTCCTTTAACTGTGAATCAGCATTTTAAAATAATAAATGCTTACTGAGTTTACTTCTTCTTCCACTTGACTCAAAACAATTCATACATTTTAGCTGGTATTCCCTAGCTGATATTTCCAAGATTTGCAGTAAGTTTGTTAAAACCAAGAAGCTCTCTTCTGAATTCAAACACCTGAAATCCCTTGGGCTTTTCCTTTGTCATTATGCAGTCAATTTGCTTTGGCTTCCTAAACCACTCAACATCACACCCAGTGGCATTGCCCAAAATAGATTAGAATCCTTGGTAAGTCTCTCCAAATCATTTGCTTTTCCAGGGTATCTGGTTCTAGGTCACAGAGTTAACAAGGTCATTCCCTTTGGGACCCAAGGACAAGACAGTGTCTGGATCCATGTAGGGAAAGGATGTGGTCCTCTCAATGTGGGCCAACAACTCAGTGGCTCATATTACAACATGAGGGCACCTGCTTAGACACCATAGCATTACTTTCTAGGGTGAGGTTTTATTGTCATTCTAGCAGTGCAGCTCACAAGATGGTATTCCTTTTGTATATTTTACCCTTTTGCTTAACTATCTCCTGGGACATAATTATCTTTGAAGGTGTTTTTTTTTTTTTTTTTTTTTTCAGTTGATGGAAATAATCAATCAAGATGAAATAGATGGATATTTTCCTGCCAATGTCAACTGATGTAAACTGTCTTAGTTGAGAGAGAAATTATCCACAAAACAATGTTTTAGTTTATTTATAGAAATTGCCTCAAAAATAAGTTTCACAAGAATCTCACACCAACCACCTCAACTTTTTCTAAGAAGGAAAAACAGACAAGACTTGAAAAAGATTCCTCATAATATTGTATGTCTGGTGAAACTTAACAAAAAAAAAATAGTATGAATAAGCAATAGTATTGATGCTCCTCTTTTGGAAAAACATATATACTTATAATCTGGAAAGAGCCAATTTGTGGTAGACTAAGGAGCATGGCTGTTCAGCAGATGTCTGTGCTATTGCTCCAAATATTCTGCTTCCTTCTAAGTGGGAGCCAAGAATATGGTCTTATTTATGCCTTCTGGTTCCTTCTTTTCAATATTCACTCCCACTCATCTTTTTTCCCAAGAAAACAACAGTGCATATAATCAAAAGCAAATATTTCTTCTTCTGCTCTTTGTTGGATCAACTCATGATAATTAGAAAAGAATTACCACTTGTGTTAAAGAAAAAGGAATATTATGTTAATAAAAATTTTTCTTCTGCAATGCCCTCAAGGCTGATAAAATTGTCTGGGCCAATCTGTGGGGCAATCAGGACATTTTAGCCTTCTCAGAATAGCCTACATAAGTCCCCATTGTCCCAGAACAATATCTTAATCTGCTGGCGTGCTGGCCTATTGTTTCATCAGGGAGGCATGCTTGGCTTTTCAAGGGATTGCATGCAACAGAGTTCCTTCCCGGGAGTAATTGACCCCCAAGAATGTCCTGGAAACAGGCAGCTTGTGGCCTCATTTGAGTGGTGTGGCAGTTTTTGGGAACCAATCCATTATTCTTTGCCCCTATATAACATTGAGCCACTTAGAGTTGGCTTCCTTGTTTACTCTTCTCAATTTCTCTTCTTTGGTTTGTGCCAAGAACAGTTATCTTAGGTCTTCATCTGCATTTATAAATATAATAAGATGGAAGGTAGACAAGTCACTAGAGACCTTAGAGGCAGGGCTAACTTGTGGCAAAATCATGAAGTAGTTGCGTGGGGAAAGAGGAGGAGGAAAGGTTTTCCAGTTCCTTTCTAGAATTGCCTCCTACCACTTCCTCCAAATTTGAAGATGCAGGCACACACGAGCATTCTTTATTCCTGCTCTCTCTCTGAGGTCTCTCCTGAATCCCCTTTATATCCTCTGCTGATAATCAATCCTTTCTAAAACTTCATTTTTTTTCCCCTCCAAGATACCCACTGAAAACAAAAAGTATGCTGTCTCTCTCTCTCTTATTATTTGCATCTTACAGCACTGAAGACCAAAAGCCTTAATAACTCCACAGAATCAAAGGGAAAATATGTTACAGTAGAAGAATTATTTACTGCAGGAGTCAGTTCTTTGTAATAAGAAATCCAGATTTGATGAGACTAAGAATTACTATTAAATCATTGCATGTCAAAGTGACAATCATGCAAATTTATGGCAACACATTTTATCTAGAATTGTCTTCTGTCAATACTATAATTGGATCTGGAAATAGCAGGCAGATAATTAAAAACTGACCCAAACAAAAATTTCCACTCTTCTAATATTACATGTAAATGCTTTTTGCCTTGAGACTTCCCTTTGTTACACCAGGCAGCCTTCAAAATAAGCATCTTATTTTGCAGGTATTTAGGTAAGAGAGCTTTAAAAGTTCCCAATTAGTGGTATTCATAGACTTGTTATGACTTTTTAGGCTTTTAACTGTCTTCCAAGACTTAATTATGGCTCAGATCTTTGGTTTGCTCACGAAGTATGCTTCAAATCAATTCAGTTGCTCAGTTGTGTCCGAATCTTTGTGACCCCATGGACTGCAGTATGCCAGGCTTCCCTGTACATCATCAACTCCAGGAGCTTACTCAAATTCATGTCCATCTAGTTGGTGATGCCAGATAATCATTCCATCCTCTGTTGTCCCTTTCTCCTCCTGCTTTCTATCTTTTCCAGCATCAGGGTCTTCTTCAATGAGTCAGTTCTTCCCATCAGGTGGCCAAAGTATTGGAGTTTCAGCTTCAACATCAGTCCTCCCCATGAATATTTAGGACTGATTTCCTTTAGGATTGATTGGTTTGATCTCCTTGCAGCCAAAAGGACTCTCAAGAGTCTTCTCCAACACCACAGTTCAAAAGCATCAATTCTTCGGCGCTCAGCTTTCTTTATAGTCCAACTCTCACATCCATACATGACTACTGGAAAAACCATAGCTTTGACTAGATGGATCTTTGTTATTGAAGTATGCTTGATAAGTTTTTATGTTACATCTGCTGACCAAACTAGCTGGTTTAATTATCCCAAACACGTTAATAGAGGTTCACCCAGCAAGAGAGGAGCCAGCATTCCCCGGTGGCATCCCTCTGCCATTGCTGTGTGCTGTTTGCAGGGGACAGGCAGTGCCTGTGGTCATCACATAAATCACCATTTCTCCTTTGGCTGCAGCCCAAAGAACACCATGCCTCTCTCCATGGATGGGCTTGAAAGGGTTCAGGGTGAGGTGAATGCAAGAACAAGGGATTAGGGTGACTTTCACAGATGATGGGCTAAAAATGAGATATAGAAAGACCAGGGCTACAAGATGATATCATGCAGCCTGAACAGTTGTCTAGTAGAGAACTTTGTATATTACATTCATGAATGGAGAACAGGGTGGCTATTTCCTGAAACCATAAGAAAGTCATTTTAAGATAAGTTAAAGAAGTAGAATGAGACATCACTAATGAATCTCTCTGCCTTATGATAGCTTCTGAAAAGATGTTATAGCCATTGTTTTTAGGAGTTAATCATCTTAAATTGGAATTAGAGAGCCTGTGAGCAATTTACAACTGTGTGGCATAAGAAAAGAATTTAGATACCGACATTTAAGACACCACACAGGTTCCAAATAGGGATGTTATTTTTTCTAGCTGAGAATCATGGCCTTTTGGCAGGCAAAGTCTGTGCTCATAAGATGATAAAATGATCCCAGTGGAAAAAAAAAGAAAATCCCAGTGCATATTCAATTGCCTTCCCAGGTGACACAAACAGCTGTTGCAAAATCCCAGACCTCAGTCCCTGCCAGCCCTCAGGCTGCTGAGCACAGAAAACAAAACCATGACTCATGGTGAACATTCACTGCCCCCAAGGTGGATACAGTCACTTACACACACTCAACTTCAGGAAATTGGACTCAGTTACCTAGCTATCCATATCCCAGAGAGGAGGCCACCCCAACCTGTCTTTGACAGAATGCAAAGACATTTGGGGAGCCCAGCTCCTTTTTACCCAACACTGAAGGAAGGAGTCTGTGTCCCTTAAGAAGAGGGTATAATCCACAATAACCTAGTTTAACCTCTTATTTCCTCTTTGCTTGATTTGCCTGGGACTCTGTGTTTGGGGAAGATGAATGTTTTGAGTTTGATTTTTTTCCTTGAAAGTAAGGCAGGTTATCTTGGGACTCTATGATCTCAGCAGTTATGTGGCAGCCTTCAGAATCCTATGACCATGATCAGAAAAGTGGGTCCATTCCAGCTCTATAATTGTGATTTGGAACTTGGCAGATAAAGTTCAATTTCTGGATCAGACTGTTAAGACTAGTATCCTGAAAGTTTTTTCCTCCTTTTATTTTGCATTTTATGAAATGATGGATGTTCACTACACTTACTGTGGTAATCATTTCATGATATAAGTGAATTCTGTAAACATTAAATTTATAAAGTGCTGTATATCAATTTTATCTCAATAAAACTAAAAGAAAAAGATAATCTGAGTACACAATCATAAAAAAAAAAGATTAGTATCCTGAAAATTTTAGAAACTTGGAAAGGTCAACATTAAATATTGAAAAATGACCCAAACAATTCAACCGAGAACTGGAGATGTACATTCAAACACTTCCCAGACCCAGGCAGGTACCATGAACAAAAGAAGCAGGCCACGAACCTGGTGTGTGGTATGGACAGGAAGTGGTGAGGACCATGGCGAGTACTGGGACCCGGTCTCAACTAAACAAGAGGAAGAAGCTGAAGCTTGGCAATAACCAATTGAGGACACATGAGGAGGTGGGCCCACGGTTGACAGTTCCACTTTTTTCAAGAAAAGCCAGAAATCCAACTTAGTAAATGACACACTGATTTTTAAATATCAGCCACTAATTTAATCACTCTGTAATTCAAATAAGATATGTCTATCAATTGGGTTATGAGCTACCAATTTTTGACCTGTGGTACAGGAAACATTACAATATAGACATTTTCACTGATGCCTTACATGGGAGTTTCTAAAACTCTGAATTCCTACTTCTGAGATTCTGGGGATAAAGGATGATGCCACTGCAAGGGTCAATGTTCTTTGAAGGTTCTTTTTTTCTTTAAAAATCTATGCTTGACATTTAATAAATGCTTTTTTATGATAATGGCAAAAAATGTGCTAATTTTACATTTCTTCTCCATAATATATTTGTGTTCACTTTCAAATTTTGTTTTGGGTTGCTTACCTTTGTGCCTAGCATAAAACAGCTCTTCAATACGTATCTGTGAAATGAATGTGTGGAGTACAATTGGTACTTCTGGAAGATACACCTTGTTGATTCTGTTGTTTTATGTCCTCCAGTGTGAGAAACATACCCTAGCATATAAAGTCCCATGGTCACTCAGTTGGTAGGTTCTGGAATTGGTGGCATCACCAGCAAGGCAGCATTGTACTGCTTGGAGCTCTTCACCAAATTCAACCCACAAGAGATTTCAGAGGGGTCTTGAATTGTTGCTTTCATCATTTGGGTTCAGTTTTCAGCCTCCTGCATCCCCTCACTCTCTTTTCCCCATATATTTATGAAGTACCCACTATCTTTAAGAAAAGGGAGATGAAGTAGTAAATAGACAACTTTATAATTCAACACGAATAATGAAATTAGAGGTGAAGTAGTTGAGTGTGGGGCCCTGGACATATAAAAATTATGCTGAGTTATATATTCTATCCTTTTCCATTTCAAGGGATTCAGTCCTACAGACTCTACCCTTGATTTGATTATCTACTGTTGCATAAATTTAGTGATGTAAAACAACAACAATACCTTATTATTTACTTCTCTTTGAACTGAGTGGTCTGAGGCTGTTCTTGTTTAAGGTCTCCCTGCTGTTGCAGTCAGACAGTAAGTGAATCTAGAGTTATCTCAAAGCCTTCCTTAACAATGACCATGACAGGAGTCAGCTCAAAGCCTTCCTCACTTACCTGTCTGACAATTGATGGAGACTATGGCAGGAATCTTAGCGGAGGCTGCTAGCTAGAATGCCTACCTTCCACCTCTCCATTTGGCCTGGGCTTCCTCACACAATGGCAACTGAGCATTAATACATTATTGACCAGCGATGTATTAATCTGTCTTTTGTTACCCAAACATTATTGACTGGAGACATTTCAATATTCACTTACATAACAATTTGCTGGCCACAGGAATTGGTTTCTGCAAAAATCCCCTAGTCAATAATGTGTTAAGGTCAAAATTCCAAGCGGGAAGGTAGAAGCTGTATTGCCTTTTCTAACTTAGCCTCAGAAATCCCATAGTTTCACTTCGGCTGCATTCTCTTAGTCACAAAGCCCTGCCCTGTTTTAAAGGAAGAGGACACTGTATCCACCTCTTAAAAGGAGTACTGTCAAAGAATTTGCAGACATTTTTTAAAACTACTACAACTTAGGGGAAAATGTCCAAGATGGCAGAGTAGAAAAACTCCGAGCTCACCTCAAGTTCAACAAAATCACTACTATCTTCAGAACAACCAATGATGAAAAAGACTGGAACCTAAAAGAAAAGATCTTCTGCCACTAAAGACAAAAGAAGGAACCACAACAAGACAGGTAGGAGAGGTGGACTCAAGAATATAATCAAATCCTATACCAACTGGGTGAGTGACCCATATTGCAGAGGTTCTCCCACAAGAGTGAGAGTTCTGAGCCCACATCAGGATCCCCAAGTCTGGAGGTCTGGCACCTGGAAGATGAACCTACAGAGCATTTGCCTTTGAAGGCTAGTGGGGCTTAAGTGCAAGACCACCACAAGACTGGTGAAATGGAGACTTCAGTCTTAAAGGGAACATACAAAATACTCATGCACAGTGGGACCCAGGGCAAAAGTAGTATTTTAACAAAAGCCTGGGCCAGACCTAACTGCTGGTTTTGGAGAGACTCCTGGAAAAATGGGGAGGTGGCTAACTGCAGCTCAGCTAGGGACATAGACACAAGTGGCAGATATATTTGGGAATGTTCAACACCATGAACACACTGCTGGAGGCTGCCTGCTTGGCTCATTAGTGCCAAGACCTGGCCCCACCCAACAACCTATAGGCATCAGTACTGGGACACTGCAGGTCAAACAACTGGGCAGGGACACAACCCCGCCTATCAGCAGACAGGCTGCCTAAAAATGGCCTGAGCCCACAGCCACTCCTTGACATGCCCCTAGGTATGGCCCTGGCCATGAGAGGACCAAGACCCAGATCCAGCCACCAGTGGGTAGGCACCGGCACTTTGTGCCAGGAAACCTAAACAAGTCTCTAGACCAGGCTCACCCAACAGGTGGCAGGCATCAGAAGCAAGAAAACTATGATCTTGCAGCCTATAGAAGGAGTCTGCCAACAGCAAGCCAGATCCTACCCTGGGACCAGCTGGGCCCTGGCACTGCCTACTATCAGGTCAGTGCAAACTTTGGGCCACCCTGGACTCCATACCCAACTGTGTCAGAAACCAGCTCCTGCCAGCGAATGATCTGAAATGAGCTCTGGAATCCCTGAGCCCTGTAGCCAGATTCCAGAAAACCAGCTCTGCCTGCCAGTAGTCTAGCACTAACCCCAGGAGTTGGTTTCACCTGCCAATGGGTGGGCAACAGACCTAGTGTTTTCAGGATCCTGACTCTGCCCACCAGTGAGCCAGTACTAGCCACTGACCAGGTCCTAATAAATAGCAGCCAGCCTCAGCCACTCAAGGTAGGACCTGGCAACTTACCAGACTAACAGCCTACCAGACTGCCCACCATGCAACCCTCTTAGGGGGAAGCCCTAGAGCGTATAGCCTGGGTGATGAGCAGAAGTACACTGCTGCGACACATAGAATGTTTCTCTAGAAGGCCGCATCTCCAAGGTGGAGAAACACAATTAACCTATCACAAATGTAAAAATGCACATAGCAACTTAAACAAAATGAGGCAGCAGAGGAATATGTTCCAGATGAAGGAACAAGATAAAATCCCCAAAGAAAAACTAAGTGAAGAGGAGACAGGTAATCTACCTGAGAAAGAGTTCACAGTAATGATTATAAATATGATTGAAGAATTTAAGAGGAGAATGGATGCACAGAGCAAGAAGTTAGAAGTTTTTAACAGAGTCAGGAAATAAAAAGAACCAGACAGAGATGAAGAATATAACAACTGAAATAAAAATACTAGGAGGAATCAAGAGTAGACTAGATGATACAGAAGAGCTGGAAGATCAGTAAGCTGGAAGGCAGAGAAACAGAAATCATTGCCACTGACCAGAAAAAAATAGAATGAAAAGAAATGGGGACACTATAACAGACTTCTTATAGCTGTCTTAAAGGTGGATTTATAAAAGGCAGAGGAACCAGAGATCAAATTGCCAACATCTGTTGGATCATAGAAAAAGCAAGAGAGTTCCAGAAAAACATCTACTGCTTCATTGACTATGCTAAAGCATTTGTGTGGATCACAACAAACTGTGGAAAATTCTTCAAGAGATGGGAATACAAGACCACCTTACCTGCTTCCTGAAAAATATGTATGCAGGTCAAGAAGCAACAGTTAGAAAAACATGGAACAATGAACCAGTTACAAATTGGAAAAGGAGTATGTCAAGGCTGTATATTGTCATCCTGCTTATTGAACTTATATGCAGAGTATATCATGCAAAATGCTGGACTGGATGAAGCACAAGCTGAAATCAAGAATCCTGGGAGAAATATCAATAACCTCAGATATCCAGATGACACCACCTTTATGGCAGAAAGAGAAGAGAAACTAAAGAGCCTCTTGATGAAAGTGAAAAAGGAGAGTGAAAAGGCTGGTTTAAAACTCAGCATTCAAAAAACTAAGATCATGGCATGTGGCCCTATCACTTCATGGCAAATAAATGGGGAAAAAAATGGAAACAGTGACAGACTATTTTCTTGAGCTTCAAAATTATTGCAGATGGTGACTGCAGCCATGATATTAAAAAAACGCTTGCTCCTTGGAAGAAAAGCTATGACCAACCTAGATAGCATATTAAAAAGCAGAGACATTACTTTGCTGGCAAAGGTAGGTATAGTCAAAGCTATTGTTTTTCCAGTAGTCATGTATGGATGTGAGAGTTGGACCATAAAGAAGGCAGAGTGCTGAAGAATTGATGCTTTTGAACTGTGGTGTTGGAGAAGACTCTTGAGAGTCCCTTGTACTGCAAGCAGATCAAACCAGTCAATCCTAAAGGCAATCAGTCCTGAATATTCATTGGAAGGACTGATGCTGAAGCTGAAGGTTCAATACTTTGGCCACCTGATGTGAAGAAGTGACTCACTGGAAAAGACCCAAATGCTGGGAAATATTGAGGACAGGAGAAGAAGGGGACGACAGAGGATGAGATGGTTCGGTGGCATCACCGACTCAATGGACATAAGTTTGAGCAAGCTCCAGAGGGTGTGATGAACAGGGAAGACTAGCATGCTGTGGTCCTTGGGGTCGTAAAGTGTGGGACATGACTGAGCGACTGGACTGAACTGTTAAGAGACCACTAGGACTATATCCAGCACCCTAATATTTGCATTTTATGGATCCCAGAAACAATACAGAGAGAAAGGATCTGAGAAAATATTGGAAGAGATAATAGCTGAAAAGTTCCCTAATCTGAGAAAAGAAACAGTCACTGAAGTCCAGGAAGTACAGAGTCCCATACAGGATGAACCCAAAGAGGAACACATCAAGACACATTATAATCAAAATTACAAAAATTCAAGTTAAAGAGAGAATACTAAAATCAGCAAAGAAAATGCCACAAATAACATACGACGAAACTCCTAGAAAGCCATCAGCTGATTTTTCAGCAGAAACTCTGCAGGCCAGAAGGTAGTGGCATAATATATTTAAATTAATGAGAGGAAAAAACCTGTAATTGGGAATACTCTATCCAGCAAGCCCCTCATTTGGATTTTTTGGAGAAATCAAAAGTTTTACAGATAAGCAAAAGTTAAAGAATACAGCACCACCAAACTAGTTTTACAACAAATGTTAAAGGGACTTCTCCAGACAAAAAAAAAGGCCACAACTAGAAACAAGAAAATTACAAGATGAAAGATTTCACCAGTAAAGGCAAAGAGACTAAAGGTAGGAAATTATCCATATACAAAACTAATACGGAGGGTAAAAGAAAAGTAGTAAAATCTGTATCCATAGTAAGCAATTAAAGGATACACAAAGCAATCAGATGCAAAATATAAAAACAGTGATCATGAGGGGAGGAGAGTACAAATGCAAGATTTTTTTTAATGTATCTGAAACTAAGATCAGCATCATGCAAATCAAAAATCTAGAGTAAATATATACACAAAGAAAAAGGAATTCAAACATAACACGAAAGACAGTCAAGTCACAAGATCAGTAGTGATCAAGTCACAAGAGAACACAGAAGGGGAAAAGATTTTTAAAAAGTCCAAAATAATTAACACAATAGCAACAAGAAATACATATTGATAATTACCTCAAATGTAAAATGCACTAAATGCTGGAACCAAAAGATATAGATTGGCTGAATAGATTAAAAAAAAATGCAAATCTCTGGCCAGGCTCACCAAGAAAAGAGGATCAAATTAAGCAAAATAAGAAATGAAAGAAGAGAAATAACAACTGATACAGCAGAAATACAAAAAAGGAGATTAGCATGAACAATTATATGTCAAAAAATTGGGCAAGCTAGGAAAAAAAATAGGTTTCTAGAAACATACAGTCCACCAAAATTGAATGAAGAAGAAATAGATAATCTGAACAGATCACTAGACGTGAAATAGAACCTGTAGTAAGAAAAAAAAAACTTCCTACATACAAAAGTTCAGAACTGGATGACTTCACTGGAGAATTCCACCAAACATATAAAGAAGAATTTATACCAATCCTTCTCAAACTCTTCCAAAAGACTGAAGAGGAAGGAACACTCCCATAGTCATTCTATGAAGTGCCCATCATCCTGATACTAAAACCAAAGACACTACGGAAAAGGAAATTACAGGCCAATATTGTAATGTTGTAATTACAATTGTAATACTGTAATTCACCAATATTGTTGATGAATATAGATGCAAGAATTCTCAATAAAATATTAGCAAACTAAATCCAACAACACATAGAAAGAATTATACACCATAGGTGTATAATGGCATTTATCCCAGGGTCAAAAAATGATTCAACATATGCAAAATTAATGTGATACACCACATCAGCAAAAGGAAAGACAAACGCCACAAAAAATGAAAGACAAAAGACACACAGTCATCTCAATAAAGGCAGAAAAAGTATTTGATAAAATTCAACATTCCATTCATGATAACTCTTGCCAAAGTGGGTATAGAGGGAACATGTCTCAGCATAATAAAATCAATTTATGAAAAGCCCACAGTCAATGTAGTACTCAGTGAAAAGCTAAACGTATTCCTGCTAAAATCTGGAACAAGATCAGAATGCCCACTCTCACTGCTTCTATTCAACATAGTATTGGAAGTCCTAGACACAGCAATCAGAAGACAAAGAAATAAAAGGTGTCTGAGTTACAAGGGAAGTGGTAGAATTGTCATTATATGCAGATGACATGTTACCATATATAGAAAACTGTAAAGACTCCACACAAAAACTGCTAGAACTGATAAACAAAATTGACAAGAAATTGTATTGGCAGGAACCAATACAATTCTGTAAAGCAATTACCCTTCAATTAAAACACAATTTTTTTTAAATTTTATTTTATTTAACTTTACAATATTGTATTGGTTTTGCCATATATCAAAATGAATCTGCCACAGGTATACATAATATTTTTATCAACAACAAATTCAGCAAGGTAGCAGGAAACAGACTAACATAGAGAAATCAGTTGCATTTCTTTATGCTGACAATGAAATACCAGAAAGAGAAAGCAAAAAGAACAATCTCCTTTTAAAAAACTTAGGGATAAACCTGACCAAGGAGGTGACTTATATGTTGAGAACTATAAAACATTGATAAAGGAAACTGATTCAAAACAAAAGGGAAGGATATCCCATGTTCTTGGATAAGACAAATTAATATAGTTAAAGTAGCCATACTACCCAAAGCAATCTATAGATTTAGTGCAATCCCTATCAAATCACCCATGACGTTTTTCACAGAACTAGGAGAAATAATCCTAAAATTTATATGGAGCCACAAAGACCCAGAATTGCCAAATCAATCTTGAGGGAAAAAACAATAACAACAAAGCTAGAGGCATAGCCCCCCGGATTTCAGACAATACAACAATGGAACATATGGTAAGCAAAACTGTGGTACTGTTACAAAAACAGACACATGGACCAATGGAACAGAATAAAGAGCCCAGAAATAGACCCAACACATCTGTGGTCAGTTAATCTTCAACAGAGGAGGCAAGAATATACAATGGAGAAGAGACTCTTCAGCAAGTAGTGTTGGGAAAGCTGGACAGCCACAGGTAAGTCAATGAAGTTAGAACACACACACACAAACTCAAAATGGCTTAAAGATTCAAATATGACATGAAACCATAAAATTCCTTGAAGAGAACATCAGCAAAACGTTCTCTGACATACATGATAGCAAAGTTTTCTTAGGTTAGTCTCCCAAGGCAAAAGAAAAAGGAAAAGAAAAAAAAAAAAAAGTGGGACCTAATTAAACTTATAAGCTTTTGTCCAGCAAAGAATACCATAAACAAAATGAAAATACAACCTCTGGAATGGGAGAAAATATTTGCAAATGATGCAACCAACAAGGGGTTAATTTCCAAGTTATAAAAGCAGCTCAAAAAGCTCAATATCAAAAAACAAACAACCCAATAAAAAAATGGGCAGTATTTCTAAACAGACATTTCTCCAAAGACATACAGATGGCCAATAGGCATGCAGAAAGATGCTCAATATTGCTACTTATTGCTTTTGAACTGTGGTGTTGGAGAAGACTCTTGAGAGTCCCTTGGACTGCAAGGAGATCCAACCAGTCCATCTTAAAGGAGATCAGTCCTGGGTGTTCATTGGAAGGACTGATGCTGAAGCTGAAACTCCAATACTTTGGCCACCTCATGCGAAGAGCTGACTCATTGGAAAAGACTCTGATGCTGGGAGGGATTAAGGGCAGGAGGAGAAGGGGACGACAGAGGCCGAGATGGCTGGATGGCATCACCGACTAGATGGATGTGAGTTTGAGTGAACTCCGGGAGTTGGTGATGGACAGGGAGGCCTGGCGTGCTGTGATTCATGGGGTTGCAAAGAGTCGGACATGACTGAGTGACTGAACTGAACTGAACTGATTGCTACTTATTGGGCTTCCCTGGTGGCTCAGATGGTAAAGAATCTGCCTGCAATTCAGGAGACATGAGTTCAATCCCTGGGTTGGGAAAATCCCCTGGAGGAGGGCATGGCAACCCACTCCAGTATTCTTGCCTGGAGAACTCCCATGGACTGAGGAGCCTGGCATGCTACACTTCATGAAATCACAAAGAGTTGGACACAACTGAGTGACTAATTGTTAGAGAAATGAAAATCAATGGGGTATCACCTCACACCAGTCAGAATAGCCATCATCAAAAAATAGCCAATGCTGCGGAGGGTTTGGAGAAAAGAGAACCTTCTTACATTGCTGGCAGGAATGTAAATTGGTGCAGCCACTATGGAGAATAGCATGGAGGTTCTTTAAAAATAGAGTTGCCACATGATCTAGCAATTTCTCTCCTGGGCACATATCTGGAAGCAACACTACTTACAATAGCTAAGACAAGGAAGCAACCTAAATGTAAACAGAAAGATGAATGGATAAAGAATACATGATATGGACTTCCCAGGTAGTCCAGTGGTTAAGAATCCACCTGCCAATGCAGGGGACAAAGGTTCAATCCCTAGTCTGGTAAGATCCCACATGCTGCAAAGCAGCTAAGTTCACACTCCACAACAACTGAGGCAGAGCTCTAGAGCCTGTGAGCCGCAACTACTGAAGCTTAAGTGCCTAGAGCCTAAGAGAAGCCACAAGGAGAAGCTCACTGCAATGAAGAGTAGCCCCTGCTCACTGCAACTAGAAAAAGCCCTCATGCAATGAAGACCCAGCATGGCCAATAAATAAATAAAAATTTATAAAGAAAATGTGGTAGCTGAGAGACTAGCATCGAAACATATACATTACTATATGTACATTTATATAGCCAGTGGGAATTTGCTATATGATGCAGGGAGCTCAAATCTGGTGTTCTGTGACAACTTAGAGGGGTGGGATGGGAGGGGAAGGAGGTTCAAGAGAGAAGGGACATATGTATACCTATGGTTGATTCATGATTTTGTATGGCAGAAACCAACACAATATTGTAAAGCAATTATCCTCCAATTAAAAATAAATCAAAAGCAAAAAAAATGTCATATATATATAGATACACACACAATGGAATATTCATCAGCCATAAAAAGGAATGAAATAAAGCTATTTGCAGCAACATGTATAGATCTATAGTTTAGTATACTAAGTGAAGTAAATCAAAGACAAATACCATATGATATCACTTATGTGTGAAATCTAAAAAAACATCATTCAAGTGAACTTATTTACAAAGCAGAAATAGACTCATACACATTAAAAAAAAAACAAAAACAACTTACTATTACCAAAAGTTAAAGGGGCAGGTATGAGATAAATTAGGAGTTTGGGATTAGCAGACATACTGCTATATATAAAATAGATAAACAGCAAGGACCTATTGTATAGCTCAGGGAACTAAAGTCAATATCTTAATACTTATAATGGAAAAGAATTTGAAAAGATCTGTATTTTATATAGATACGCTGCTGCTGCTGCTAAGTCGCTTCAGTCGTGTCCGACTCTATGCGACCCCATAGATGGCAGCCCACCAGGCTCCCCCGTCCCTGGGATTCTCCAGGCAAGAACACTGGAGTGGGTTGCCATTTCCTTCTCCAATGTGTGAAAGTGAAGTTGCTCAGTCGTCTCCAACTCTTAGCGACCCCATGGACTGCAGCCCACCAGGCTCCTCTGTCCATGGGATTTCCAGGCAAGAGTACTGGAGTGGGGTGCCATTGCCTTCTCCATTATACAGATATAAGTATAACTAAATCACTTCGCTGTACCTCTGAAACTAACACAACATTGTAAATCAACTATACATCAATAAAAAAAAAACAAAAAACCCCCACTATTTCAGATCTCTCTTTGTACCTGTGAAGTGTTTTCTGAAGGGAACTTGGCAGCAGCTTCTTCAGCATCACAATTAAATTCTCAGTACTGCTGACAATGCCATCCTCCTAGCTCAGGTCTCAGGGGGCAGACATGGAGACAGCAGAGCTATGGTTATGGCCTTAGAAGTAGTGTTTAGGAGGGACCAGTTCCTAGTTTCATAGTTGGACTATCCATGCTGTATACATCATTCAAATCAGAGAGTATTTGGAGCTAGATTAAAAGTGGTAAACCTTCCTGGAGCATCAATCAATAAATATTTAAGACGAGAAAATCACTCACAGAACTTTAAAAATGAGTTTTATATTAAAGTAAATAACCTCGATTTAAAATAATAAAACCAACACTCAGGGAAATTTTTACTCGCATAGGGTCCCTGGTGAGGCTCCCAGGCCTACAGCATTCTTGTTCGGTTTCCTCTTCTATGATACTGGGCATTCCACGTGGAAGAGTTTCTGAAGCACCAGCTCTCTCATTTTACCATTGAAAACCAAGATTATAATGTCAGCTTTTAGTGGCACATTTGAGTTTAGTTATCACTGATCTTCAGACATGTGTTTTATTCTTTATAATTCTCTGACTTTCAGGGTATTAGAGCAGGAAAACAATGACTGTTACTTCTGTGGAGTCTTGATTACCCAGGCCCAGCTGTAAGCCCTATAGCTGTTTGCCTCCCTTAGTTCTCGCCTGCTGCCTGACTCAGCACTTTTTCTTCTCGCTGCTGCTGCTAAGTCGCTTCAGTCGTGTCCGACTCTGTGCGACTCCATAGACGGCAGCCCACCAGGCTCCGCCATCCCTGGGATACTCCAGGCAAGAACACTGGAGTGGGTTGCCATTTCCTTCTCCAATGCATGAAAGTGAAAAGTGAAAGTGAAGTTGCTCAGTCGTGTCCGACTTTTAGCGACCCCATGGACTGCAGCCTACCAGGCTCCTCTGTCCATGGATTTTCCAGGCAAGAGTACTGGAGTGGGGTGCCATCGCCTTCTCCATTCTTCTCGCTAGTACTAGATTATGGTAGCTATTGCTTATAGAGTTGTTGTTTGCTTGTTAATTCTATTTAATTTATATAAGCCTCCTTTTCTATCCACTTGGTCTGTAACAAAGGAATTTTATCTGGGGGTAAATTATCCCTGATTTAATGTGGTCTTGATTATACCATCAGTCATGTACTCTCACCCACCTTACCCCCTGGCATCTTCCACCGTCATGCTTGACCACAGGTCAAAAATTGTTAACCAAATGGAGTCACATCAGGAAATACACTTGCAATAGTTTTCTACTGCTGCTATAACAAGTTACCGGAAACTTAGTGGTTTAAAAAAAAAAAATTAAACTTGTACTCTTACAGTTTTAGATGCGAGAGTCTAAGATGGTCTGATTCCATTGGATATTCTAGAGGAGAATCTGTTTCCTTGGCTTTTTCAGCTTCTATACACAACTTCTATTCCACGGCCTGCAGCTCCCGCCATTTTCAAAGCAAAACTCGATCTCCGCTTCCAGCATCACTCACTCTGACTCTGACTCTTACTGCTTTCCTCATCTAAGAGTCCTTGTGATTACATCATTGGGTCCACCTGTATAATCCTGACTACGCTCCTCTCACAAGATCCTTAATTTACCCACTTCTGCAACATCCCTGTGGCCATGTAAAGTAACGAATTCACAGGTGAAAGACATTAGAATATGAATATCTTTGTGGACAGGGTCATTTCTCTGTATAATGCACCACTATTTGGAAAAGTAATCCAGCCAAAGGTGGACGTGTGACCTCAACAGGAAAATTGAGGCCTTCCCAGGGATTCTTATCAGATTGGGAGGAGAAGTTATTTTTCTAGGGAGTGGCTAATCTTTCAAAAATTACATGTGGCTGCAGGCTACTATCTTTATGATTGCATGGAGGAAGTTCATTGGCAGCAGGAGGGAAAGCAGCCAAGTAACTGAGAACTGCAGCCAAGGACAGGGCAAAAAAAGGGCAGTGATGATAATACTTGAACACCTATCCAGCTACACTTCAAATCAGACTCACGTAATTTCCCAGGCTTAGGAACCAATAGGTTCTCTTTTTGCTTGAGCTACTTTGAACTGATCTTCTATACTAACACTTCCCCAAATTTTTTCTTAAACAATGAGGAGAAGGATATGAGAGCCAACTCTTGTCCTGATTTTTCTACTCCTTTGAAGGGGTATGATCACTACGTTTGAATAAAACTGAGGTTGAAGCCATCAAAATAAATCTTTATAAATATCATTAGGCTTTGTTTTCTTATGTCTATACCAAACTACAACAGAGAATTAGAAGCTCATTATATTTTTAAAAATGAGTGTGACCAAAACTGAATAAGTTATTGAAATAATAAATTTCTTGACACTTTGCTGCCATTTTTTTCATTTCCAACAAGAAAGAAAAGAATGATTCTTTTTCATAAGAAGCCTAATGTTATTAGTTCCCTTGCCTAGAAGGAGGCAGGTGGATTGTGTTAGCAATTTTTTGTGTTTCAAGCCTAGAAATCTTTGCTTTGAGAAGTTAGGTCTATTATGGAATTATCATGGGTTTTTCCTGAAAGGATGCAGTATAAGGAAGCTGATGTTTAAAGGAAAAAGAGTGGTCTAACATCCAAGGCAGGCCATAGAATGGTGGATTACACCAGCCACATTCCTTCAAGAGGTAGAGGTTCTTCCCTTGAATCTGGGCTGGCCTTATGGATTATCTTGGCAGATAGAACATGGCGGAACACATATCTTGTCAGTTTCTGACCCAGCTCCTTTCAGGACTGTCAGCTTCTTATTACTCCTTCTTGGAAGCCTCCCTCTTTGGTTCCAGCTACCGTGGAAGAAGCAAAACTGGACCACTGGATCAGAGGCCATGCAGAGAGTCCCTGAAGGAAGAGAGAAGACCATCTTGGACTTTAGTGCTCCCAGCTGAAATTGACTGCATGAATGTTCCCAGTCAACGCCCCATGGAAGGAAGATGAGATTTTCCCACTAAGGTCTGCCCAGATTGAAAATCATGAGCAAATATCTGGTGGTATTTTAAGCTATTCAATTTAGGGGTTACTTGTTATGCTGGAAAAGATGAGTGAAACAGGTAGTATGCCTAAGACTGGGAATAAGGAATTGGTGGTAGGTAACATGGTGGCTGAGACTTGCATCTTGTTCTAACTCAACAATGAACTTTCTTCAATGTATCCTAGAAGTAACAGAACCTCATATTCAAGGATGCTGCATGGTTATTGGGAAACTGAGCACTGAGTGCCAGGGATTAGGAGTCATGGAGGTTTCTGTGGCCACATTTGGTACAGAAGGAGAGGAATTAGATAGAGCGAATCTTCAGAAAAGTTCTTTAACAAGACATGTCCCCTCACCTTTTCTCCTTGCCGCCTGTCTGGAATTTAAATGCACCAAGTGGAGCTCCTGTAAGCCACCCAGGACCCTGAGACAATTTCATGAATGAAACTTGTGCCCTAAAAATGGCAGAGCAGAAAACGGGAAGACTTTAGGGAATTAGAAGACCCGGTGGAGACTCCACATTTGGATTTCTTACTTTCAGATTTTTCTCACTTGATGAAGTAACTTTTATATGTCTTTCAGCCACTTTAAGTCCCAGTTAATGGGCAGCTGGAGGCTTTTCCTAACTGAAACATCCCACAGAATATCTGAGGTTATAATTCCCACAGACCTTAGTGAGTTATAGAATGAACCATATTGAACATGATTGAGGAAAGTAATGTTACGTTCCCCTACTTTTTTCCACAAAGGAGGTCATTTAGTACCAGGTCTCTGGAAAATAGTAGCATAAGAACCTATAGAGATGTTATAGCCAATTAGGTTTCTCCTACATAGATGCTGTGAGGAAAGCTTGGGATTTAAATGGAGTTTAGGTTGAATAAATTCTGGGTTTGAGTCCTAGCCCAGTGCCAACTGCTTGAACAGGTGATAGTAATCTCTTCAAACTTCAGTGTTCCTATATAAAAATTGGGATAAGGCACTTCATTGAGATTTGGGGAATGATTTAATGAGATACCTTATAAAACACAAATTATACTCCCTGACAGAACAGTCTGCAGTGGATGACAGTGTTCTAGACTGTGTGTAATGGAGAGAAAGGAGACTAATATAGACAGAAAAAAAGTAAGAGCAGAGGGATATCAGTGTCATGCATCAAGAGAAGAAGGCTGAAATATGATGAAAATGATTTTCAAAACTCTGCTTCCTGCAGATCTTCATCCTCCCGTGGAGCAGAGCAAGGAGATTCCAGTTAGCAGGTTAATAAATCAGCTACTAAACCAAACATCTAGCTATATGCCCAAGATCTGAAAACAAAACAAAAGCTCAAACCTGGGCAGTTGTAAAGAAAGCAGGTCAGTACTAGTAAAGAATTCAGTCCCAGGACTTCCCTGGTGACACAGTGGATGGAAATCCACCTGCCAATGTAGGGAACACAGGTCCTGGAAGATTCCACATGCCACTGAGAAACTAAACCTGTGCCTACTGAAGCCTGCAGGCTCTAGGGCATTCAAGCCACAACTACTGAGCCCACATGCTGCACCTCCTGAAGCCCGCACACCTACAGCGTGTACTCCACAACAAGAGAAGCACAATCAAAGGCCTGCACACCACAATGAGGAATAACCCCTGCTCTTCAAAACTAGAGAAAGCCCTCAAGCACTGCAATGAAGACCCAGTGCAACCATTAAAAAAAAAAAAAATTCGGTTTCAGTTATTCCTTCAGCAAATATCAACTAAGCCCTTTCAGTGTTCCCAGCCCTGGGGATATAGTGGAGAGGACAGACCAAGCACATGCCCTGGAGAAACTTCTATCTTGGCTGCAGAGGGAGGCAATACACCCATAGATTAGAGCACTACAGTCAGGCACTGAAGTGTACGTTGAGGAAACTCCAAGCAGGTGAAGAGATGGAGAGGGATAACGTAGGAGGGGTGCTTTTTAAAAACAGGCTTTTACGGTCTAAAACAGTATTTACAAGTATTAAATACATAAGGCTAAAATTTTCTCTATTACTTTATCTTCAAATGATCACAGGTATTGTTTGAAGGAGAGGTGCTGATCAATTATTTTCTTCTCTATGGCAAGATAACAAATCGAATCCCAAATACTTATTCTAGCACTTACTGAGTGCCCTTGGACTAGTTACATGATCTCTCCTAGCCTTGGCTTTCTTAACTGTAATATGAGACCATAGTATCTACTTCACGAGGTTTGTGGAAAGACCAAATTAAAACATTAAGGTATGTGAACTGCTTGGCATACTCTCAGACCTCAAGGAATAGTTGTTCCTTTCTCTTTTTTGGGGGTAGAGTTTATCCAAAAGAAAGTGATTCAAACTAAAGCCATACAGATCATTTGTGGAAAGACAAGAATTCTTGATTGTTGGGGTGGAGACTTTGAAATTGAGCTTTTGATGGCACTTGTGGGTTTCTGAGAGTTTGAAGGGACCAGCACTTTCGTATCCTTTAATTAGAATAGAGACAATGGGCTGGGCTCAGTCATGCCATCTCATTCTTTCCAGCTCTGGGGTTCTAAACTTGGCTTACTTGGCTTCTGCCTTTACTTTGGCAGAAATCAGAGGTCCCTAGATATAAGTTCACCGACTTTTGCAGGCCCATCTGCATTATGACTATGTGGGAACTTGTAAGAACAGATCCCCTGGTCTCAGGTCTAGATATTTTAATTCCGTAGATTAGGGTGTGGGGTCTGGAAATCTCACTGAGTCACTTTGTATCGAATTTTGTTTTAGCCTATTCATTCACTTATAATGAAAATAGCTATTTCCTCCAAGTCCCCTGTGTAATCATTGCTTTACATCTGTCAAAGGAAAACAATAAAAAGCCACAGTGATACTTTCTTAACATAACCTAACATTTTTCCTATAAAACTTTCCACATTTGTGTTCATCTGTTTACTGTTTATCTAAAGACAGACTCCCAAGAACAAATTCACATTTTTTGCTGCCATTCTCAGTGAATACTTTTCTAGACACTTTTATGAATATTAGCTTTGAAAGTAACAAAACCTTACTACATTTAGCCAGACATTTAAAATTCATATTTAAGGACACTAGAAACATGAACTTTTAGTAACTACCATTAATACAATTGGATAAATAACACCAGGGGAAAAAGCTGAATCTCTACCTCACACTGTTCACTGCTATAAATTTCAAATGGACCAGAAGTTTAAATGTAAAACAACAAAATCATACTATTACTAAAAAAAACCACAATAATAAATTTCTTTACAATATTTGAATGGGGAAGCTCTTTTCTATGATTCAAATTTCAGACTCCCTAAAAGATTAAAGTAAAAATCAAAAATTCTTCATGGAAAAACAATTCACCAGAAATATATGAAAACACAAAACAACAAACAAGGAAAGAGCTCTTCAGCTCATAGTACAAATGAGAACATCCCAAATATAGAGAGGACTCCTTTAAATGACAAGTCATAACTAATTTTTTAAAAATATAGAAAGAGAAATATAAATGGTCCCTAAAACTTATGAAGAGATGTTCAAAATCCCTCATAATCAAAGAAATACAAGTTAAAACTGTATTAAGATACCATTTGTCACCTATCGGATTGATAAAAATCTTAAGTTTGCCTTCAGGTACATGCGTATGTTGCTAGTGGGAATGTAAACTGGTACAACTCCTTGGAGAATAATTCAACACTAACGATCAAAATTACAACTGCATTTACCCTTTGATTTGGCAAGCCCACCTTTGGGTATTTGTCTTAATAGAAATTTTTTCCCTTGCAAGATGATATATGTTTGAAGTTTTTGGTTCCACCACTGTGTGCTGAAACAGGTCAAACATCCAACAAGGGAGGATAGTTAAACATCTCATGTACATTCAAACAATGGAATACTTTGCCACTATAAACATGCGATGCCATTCACAGAAGTGGAAATCCTCCAAGATATGTGGTTCCATAAAGACGGCAAGGCCCAGAGCAGTGTGTCTAGGTTCACTTTTCTGTAGGAAAGGGGGGAAAAAAAGGTACACATCCCTATGACCTTGTATTTGAATGAAAAATCTTTGGAATAAATGAGAAACTAATAAAATGATTGAGGATGTGGGAGCAAACTGGATTCGGGCATGGGTGGGTTTTTCATTTGTTTGTTTTGCAATCACCATATGACCAACAGTTTATTTGAAAGAAAGATATCTAACAATAGTTTTTAAATTTGTTTTTTTTTTTTTTGGCCTTCTGCGTAGCTTGTGGGACCTCATTTCCCCAATCAGGGATCCAACTTGGGCCAATGGCAGTGAAAGCCCAAGTCTTTAGTTTTTAAATCTGGCTCTAATGATGGAATAGACTTTTCATTGTAATCCTTTGTATACAATTTTGTTTTATGAACAGATGACTGTATTACCTATCTAAAAAATAAAATAAAATTTTAAAGCCTCTATGAAAAAGAAAGAATATGCAGATTTCCTATGGATAATTAGTGTTTTAAATAAAAATAACATTTTGCTCAAACTGAAGTGAGGAAACTACAGACTGTCCAACACCAAACACAAGAGGAAAACTTGCCAAGCAAATTGTGTAGTAAACAGGAAACTCCAGCTATATTTTTCCAAAGTGAGAGTGGACCAGACATGAACCATGAGTGGTGCAAGATTTTCTTTCCTGAGAGAGAGAGAAATTCATTCAGTGTAATGTTATTACAAAAAGACTCAAAACCACAAAGAGATGTTACTAGTCCTCACCTGTGTACTTTGGCTGCAAGTAACAAAAAGCCTCATAGTCCCATAACCAGGATGAAGCAGGCCTCTGACATTGCTTCAGAGACTCAATAAAGACTCAAAATTGCTTCCAAAGCCCCAGACGTGAAAAGATATAAACATAAGCCCCTTCAAGGGGGATAAAAAGGAGGCAATGAATGCCAGCCACTGTTTGTACAAGGAAAAAAAAAACTTTGCCTAAATACCCCGACATAGTTCTTTCTTGCCTTGTTGGCTTAACTGTGTCACACAGCCATTCCTAAATGCAAGGGGGTGGGGATGGAAAAGTAGGTATTTAGTTTGCCAGCTTTCATGGCAGGAGCAAAAACGGTGAAGAGCAGACATTGAGGGCTGGCTTACCTAACAAATAACATCCAATTAACTGTGAAGGACAGACCACCTGGTGGTCACTGCGTTGTGTCCGACTCTTTGTGACCCCTTGGACTGTAGCCCACTAGGCTCCTCTATCCATAGGATTTCCCAGGCACGAATACTGGAGTGGGTAGCCCTTCCCTTCTCTAGGGGATCTTCCTGACTCAGGTATCGAATCTGCATTCCTGCATTGGCAGGTAGATTCTCTACCACTGTGCCATCAGGAAAGCTCACATTAAAAGAGGGTGAAACACAAAGACAGAAATATAGATCAATGGAACAAAATAGAAAGTCCAGAGATAAATCCACGCACATATGGACACCTTATCTTTGACAAAGGAGGCAAGAATATACAATGGAGAAAAGACAATCTCTTTAACAAGTGGTGCTGGGAAAACTGGTCAACCACTTGTAAAAGAATGAAACTAGAACACTTTCTAACACCATACACAAAAATAAACTCAAAATGGATTAAAGATCTACATGTAAGACCAGAAACTTTAAAACTCCTAAAGGAGAACATAGGCAAAACACTCTCCGACATACATCACAGCAGGATCCTCTATGACCCACCTCCCAGAATATTGGAAATAAAAGCAAAAATAAACAAATGGGACCTAATTAAACTTAAAAGCTTCTGCACAACAAAGGAAACTATAAGCAAGGTGAAAAGACACCCTTCAGAATGGGAGAAAATAATAGCAAATGAAGCAACTGACAAACAACTAATCTCAAAAATATACAAGCAACTCCTACAGCTCAATTCCAGAAAAATAAATGACCCAATCAAAAAATGGGCCAAAGAACTAAATAGACATTTCTCCAAAGAAGACATACAGATGGCTAACAAACACAGGAAAAGATGCTCAACATCACTCATTATCAGAGAAATGCAAATCAAAACCACTATGAGGTACCATTTCACGCCAGTCAGAATGGCTGTGATCCAAAAGTCTATAAGCAATAAATGCTGGAGAGGGTATGGAGAAAAGGGAACCCTCTAACACTGTTGGTAGGAATGCAAACTAGTACAGCCACTATGGAGAACAGTGTGGAGATTCCTTAAAAAACTGGAAATAGAACTGCCTTATGATCCAGCAATCCCACTGCTGGGCATACACACTGAGGAAACCAGAATTGAAAGAGACACATGTACCCCAATGTTCATCGCAGCACTGTTTATAATAGCCAAGACATGGAAGCAACCTAGATGTCCATCAGCAGATGAATGGATAAAAAAGCAGTGGTACATATACACAATGGAGTATTACTCAGCCATTAAAAAGAATACATTTGAATCAGTTCTAATGAGATGGATGAAACTGGAGCCTATTATACAGAGTGAAGTAAGCCAGAAAGAAAAACACCAATACAGTATACTAACGCATATATATGGAATTTAGAAAGATGATAATAATAACCCTGTATACGAGACAGCAAAAGAGATACTGATGTATAGAACAGTCTTTTGGACTCTGTGGGAGAGGGAGAGGGTGGGATGATTTGGGAGAATGGCATTGAAATACGTATAATATCATATATGGAACGAGTCGCCAGTCCAGGTTCGATGCACGATACTGGATGCTTGGGGCTGGTACACTGGGATGACCCAGAGGGATGGTATGGGGAGGGAGGAGGGAGGAGGGTTCAGAATGGGGAACACATGTATACCTGTGGCGGATTCATTTCGATGTTTGGCAAAACCAATACAATATTGTAAAGTTTAAAAATAAAATAAAATAATTAAAAAAAAAACTCTCAAAAAAAAAAAAAAGAGGGTGAAACAAAAGATTTCTTTGAATTTCCTGGACTTTTCTATCTTTCAGGAATTGCCTAGCTGTCTGTGCCTCTGTAAAATGTAGTGCCCCTCATGCTGCATGCATGCTATCGTTTCAGTCATGTCTGACTCTTTGTGATCCCATGCACTGTAGCCCACCAGCCTCCTCTGTCCATGGGATTCTCCAGGCAAGAATACTGGAATGGGTTGCCATTCCCGTCAGTGCCCCTTACAGGAATAGTATTCAACCCCCATGCTCATATTAGTTACTATTATATTGTAAACTTTAAAAACGGTTATAAGTAAGCTCTTCACAAACCTGAGAAAATCTCTTCACTGAATGCTCTAATGGTCAAATGACACATTCTTTAAGAAATCTCCTGGGACTTCCCTGGTCCGGGGGCTGAGACTCTGCACTCCCAATGTATGGGGGCCTTGTCCAATCCTGGGTCAGGGAACTAGATCCCACATGCTGTAACTAAAGATCCCACATGCCACAACTAAGACCCACTGCAGTCAAATAAATACATATTAAAAGAAAAGCAATCTCCTAACAAGCCTGTCTGGCTTGGGTTACTTAGACTATTTCAGTACATTTGGTAGTTTGTAAGGCAGTTCTGATCACTTGACAATTAAAGATTTTCATATGACCTTTCAGTCCTATGAAATAATTAGTAAGCCAAGTCTTGTAAAGTGGAAGAGAATACTTTTAATTGGGAAACACAATTTTAATAAGGTGTCTATCTGCCATTACACACAGAACATGCCCTTATCTCCAACTGATTTATAATGCACTAAAGTGAAAGTGAAAGTTGCTCAGTTGTGTCCAACCCTTTGCAATCTCATGGATAGCCTCTCCCTTCTCCAGGGGATCTTCTTAACCCAGGGATCAAACCCAGGTCTCCTGCATTGCAGGCGGATTCTTTACCACTGAGCCACAAGGGAAGCCTATAATGCATTAAAGCACAATATAAATATTTCCTCTATTAAAATTCTATGTTGATCACTCTTTCATTACCAGCTTTTTCAAGAAATATACAACACTTAACATTGCACAACCATTCAGCAAATTGAAATTTATAGTAATCTGGTGCAGGTGGCATTTTAATGTCATGATTACCATGATGGAATTTTGGGTTTGATGGTTTCTTGCAACACTTCCTTCCAGTTCCAGCTAATGTTCTGTGATTCTATGGTTTTTCATTTTTGAATATGACCTATGATTTATTGAAATTTAGTTTGTTGGATTTCATTTAATCTTAAGTTCAAGACCCGTTTTTGGAGTAATAAGGTGTCCAACCCCAATATTTACCTGATTTCTGACTCTTGAACTCCCTACTAGAAGGGACAGCTTTCTCACGTCATCTTTAGAAAGTTGGTTAAATGTTGATTCCTTTGGAAGAGTTAATACCTAACCTTAACGAGAAAAAGCCTTGGTCCTCCTGGTAATGGCGTGAGGGTGAGATTCAAGAAGAGAGATATCAAAAAGGTGGAAAGAGGCCTTGATGGGCATCCTTCACTCATTTAAACACATACTTCTTAAGGGAAGGACAATTATCTGCTTAGAATTTACAAAGTCTGTCTATTCATTTACTCATTTAAAAGACTTATCGAGCAACTGTTACGTAACAGACAATGGTGTAGAAAGAAAGGTTAGTACTGAAGATTAGATGATAGAGGGCTCAGGCAAATTATTTTACAATGTTTTTAGAGGTGAAAGAAACTGATACTTTAATAACATTTGCACAGATATCCCACACCTAAAGCAGATGCTGTCTGGCGAGCATGTGTGGTAGACTCATGCCCCTTATTCCAGCTGCTCTCCTCACTCTCTGAAGTCTTTCTAGGGTGTACCTGGCACATTTTTTCTAGAGGGACTGAGATAAGCATCCGCACTAAGTGGTCTCCCTTCTGAAAATCTGCCGCTTCCAGCTTGACTGTTTCACATCAAGGCACCTACTGTCCACTTAGTGCCCTGATCACAGACATTGACAGTCAGCCTCAGGATTCTTGCAGTGGCTGTGATGTTCCCAGGGGAGGATGGGGAGAGGGTGGAGCCATCCTATCTCACACCAGGGTGGCAAACTGAAGCATTTACAGCAGCACATGCAGACAAAGCATTTAAATGAAGTGACACAGTGGGGACCAAGGTGAACTGTGCCGCACATGCTCCAT
Organism: Bos indicus x Bos taurus; assembly: GCF_003369695.1. Lineage (NCBI taxonomy): Eukaryota > Metazoa > Chordata > Mammalia > Artiodactyla > Bovidae > Bos > Bos indicus x Bos taurus. Next base: position 111,861,778 of record NC_040076.1, read on the forward strand.
CCAAAGAATGCATCAACTCAGGTTCATGGCTTCCCAGATGTTCACATGTTTCAGAGAAGCCAGAAATTTATGTTCTTATCCTAATAACTAACTCAACTCTTTAGCATTTTGAGAGTCAAACAAAATAAGTCTGTGGGCTGGCTGAAAGTTTGAAATTTCAGATTTAAACCTTTCTCACTTTCAACTTCCCCAAGCATCTTACTCACTGATGAAGATTATGTGTTTTTTTTAAAATGTTTCTTCCATATGTTTCTCATAGATCAATATGCATGTTGCACAATATCGTAAAGCAATTATCTTCAAATTGAAAATAAATGCATTAAAAAAAAAACATAAAAATATGCATGTTGCATCATAGAAGACGTGTACCCAGTTGCTCAGTCATGTCCAGCTCTTTGTGATCCCATGGACTGTAGCCCTCCAGGCTACTCCATCCATGGCATTTTCCCTGCAAGGTTACTGGAATGGGTACCCATTTCCTCCTCCATCATAGAAAAGGAGTGAGAGATAAATAATAAAGGGATCCAAACATAAATACCATCTTATGAGATTCACTAGTAATAGTTACAATAGTACAATTAAATAGTGTGCACTGTTACATTCATTAAAATGTTGAGATCCAGTCACTTACTATGTAACCTTTGGTAAGCTATTTAATTTCTCTGTTTCAATTTCCTAGTCTGTAAAATGGGGATACATAAGTATCCACCTTGAAAGGTTGTTGAAGCTTAAATGAGATCATGTATGTAAAATATCATGAAGAATTCATGATACCTTCTGTTGAGGTTATGAGCAGGACTCAAAACAGCACCTCTCTTCACTGCCCAGGTTCTGAGCTAGTTAAAATATAATAAAGTTAGTCCACGAAGAACTAAGATATCAGCATTAACAAAGATGAGGACTAAGTTGCTAGACGCAACTTGGTTGGACCAACAAAATGGGCTTGCTAACTTCTTCCCATTCTTGACCTTGGAAGAATCTATCTGAGGGAAGTTGTATTTCACGGGAGCAGGGGTACTAACTCTGAACAGAAGACAGAACCCAGGGTACTAACTGCCCCTGGTCCAGATGCAGAGGAAAGACAACAGGCTTAGTGTCTTTGTTCCTTCCCACTTTTGACATGTTAGCTTCGTCTAACTGAGAAATGTTGACCAATGGCTATTATGATAGCCACCGATAGCTCTCCACCTCCAAGAAGAGTTCAGAGAGTGAGACAGAAAGTTAGGGGTATTGAGGGGAAATTCTGCTCAAGGAGTGGGGAAGAAGCATTTTCCTAAGATTTACTAACTGTTCCATAAGTGGTATCTATTATTATTGATACATGAAACACTGACAATTTTTAGTTTGATAGCCTTTCTATTAATTACAAGATGAACCCTGCCAAAATGTACTTACTGTGTCCCCAAACTGGAATCTGGCAAACTGTATTCTGTATGATGCTAACAGAGAGCTGGGAAAACTGGATTCCAAACTCAAGTAATTTTGGAAAAATATAGATTAAAGGACAAAATAGGTTTCTTCACCACAGAACAACTTAGTCTTTTCTATGCTAATGTGCTTTTGACATGCTGATAAATGTATGTAATGAAACCCTCTATTTCAAACTTATTTTGTGCTAGTGCATTTCTCTCCTAGCATATGTATTAGCATTTTAGGAACAGTGTTCTGTGGTTGATAGTTAGGGAAAGGCTAATTTAGATTAATTTTAAATCAATCGATTTATCTAAATACTCAGGGAAAACAACATTAACCATTGTATATTGTGTATGTCAACTTACCAGGGTCTTAGACCAAACATAATGAACAAATGGAAAGCAAAGAAAAATACATTTTATAACAAACTCCTGCCTTAAAACTATTGCTTTGTGTTTTCTGACCCAGAAAGGCAAATAAAAGTGGTTAAGCTAATTATTTGTTGTAGTTTAGTCACTAAGTTGTGTCCAACTCTTTTGTGACCCGATGGACTGTAGCCTGCCAGGCTCCTCTGTCCATGGGATTTGCCAAGCAAGAATACTGGAATGGGTTACCATTTCCTTCTCCAGGGGATCTTCCCAACCCAGGGATCACATCCATGTCTCCTGTATTGGCAGGCGGATTCTTTACCACTGAGCCACCAGGAAGTCCAATTGTCTCTTAGGCAATGGTTTATTCTTTTGTTCAGTTTGGCTTGCCAATGGTCTTTGTCATTGCCAAATAGACCCTCCTTCCTGAAAGTGTTATGGTTTCTGCATATGGGCCACAAAATACACTGTTGGGAAGGAGGAAGGAACTGAATAGTAGGGCCCATAAAACTCAGTTGTCTGGGAACTCTGCTCAATGTTAGGTGGCAATCTGGATGGGAGGGAATTTGGAGGAGAATGAATACGTGTAATGTATGACCAAATCCCTTTGCTGTCCTCCTGAAACTATCACAACATTGTTAATCAGCTATACTCCTATATAAAATTTTTTTTTTAATTTAGGTTTCTGATAAGAGCAAAATATTCTTAAAACACTAGTTTTAACCTGGAAGTCTGTTGCTTTCTGAAGTTTTCTTTATAATATTAAAAAAATTAGAAGCCATATGCTTCTCTTTCCTTTATCATTCTAGTTCCCAAATGTTACATTAAAATTTGTCTAAACATTTAACTCTGAATATGTCTGACTTCATTCAACTAATTTATTCCAGTTTGGACTTGGCAGGTATAGGGGTCTAGCCAGTTTCTCAACTATGGACAATTGTTCTTGTAGTTTATTTGTATGACACTATTTTAGCTGAGATGTTCTCATTAATTTAAAAAAAAACGCAGCAACAGATACTTACGGAGTGTGTGCCAAACACATTATTTCATTTTATCTCAACAAATGTCTTCTGAAATAGGTACAATTATTTTGCCCATTTCACAGATGGGGACTGGGGCTTATAGAGAGCTGAATAGTTCCTGAGGTCACGCAGTCTTTATAATATGAGTGGTGGCTTGATGGGAACTCAGGTTGTCTGGACCATACTCTACTCTTAACCACCATGTCCCGTTTAAGAGTACTTGGAGATACGGTTCTTAAAACCCATCAGGGCTTCAAGGTCTTTGCAGAGTCATAAATTTGTGTGAATACAAACTTATTTTGTTTACTGTTCACATGAATGAGTCTGTATTTGGTAACTCCCAGGGCTCTCTCAATAATTTAAAAGCTAAAATGTTCAAACTGTCCTGGGAGGGAAAGATTAATAGGAACAAAGTGTTAGCCAATGATGCCTAATTAGGCCAGTGTGAGGAGCTGAGTAAGAAATGAAAAAGACAAGTTAAGTTACAGATGGGTTGCGACTAGGATGAAAGGGGAGATTGTGTTCCCAAAGCCTGAAGTAGAAATGAATGGAAAGCACAGCAAAAATTCATACCCCTTAGGAACTCTGAGGACACTTTACAACTGAGGCCACCGTGAAATAATAGCAGTCAAAATGCTAAGGCCTCAGATACCTGAACACTGCTTTCGAAATATTGCCACAAACTATGATTTATTGTACATAGGCATTTTTGAAGATATGTCAAAATTTATGCTTTATCCGATTTGAATTCTGAAAGGGCACATGATCACAAATGAGGATAAATTACCTCTTCACAGGCAGAAATATTCTCATTTTCATTTAGATATGTTGGAGTTTGTGTTTTTTCCCTCTTTCTGTTGTTACAGCTTGAGCAATGTTCTATCATGTGAAACAGAATTGGCTCTGTGCAAGCATCTGGAAGAATATTAAAGCCACATTTCAGCCTGGTATGGCATGTTGCTTACTTTGAGGGTGGGGCTGGGGGGAATTGTAGTTCATGGTTTTAATAATCAAATACTCAGAGATGAATATCAAATATGATCTAGAAAGAACATCAAATTATGCTCTCCCATTCTCCTTTCCCCCTTTCCATCCCTCCCCATTGAGCTTAAAGATTTTCAAGTAACTTTTTCCTGAGTTTCTACCAAAGTTTCTATATGAAATGCTAACACACCTGAAAGAGAGTCCTTGCCTCCACAGGACAGTCACATGGAGTGTCCAACTACACATCAAGTATCTATCACATGAAGGAGAGCCATAGCAAGGGCTTTAATGGAGAAATGAAATGTGATGAAATCCAGTGTAGGTAAAGTTTACATCAGCCTGAGGGTATCAGAGAAGATATCACAGAGAAAGAGACATCTGAGCTTGGGTTAAACAGTAAGCAAGAATGTGAATAGTAGAAAAAATATTAGGTAAGAATTTCAAGCTTCCAAGTAGCTTAAATCAAAAAGGAGGGATTTGCATGTAAAGGTTTTGTTCCCAGCTAAAGGTGCACAATTGTAATTGGAGAAAAAAAATGCAGCTGCATTTTTTTCAGTCTGCAGTCAATTAGTTTTCAACACTTGGGTTAAAGATCAAAAGGTATAAGACCACCGTCAACAAACCTTTCTATCACTCACTGCTTTTTTTTTTTTTTTACCTTTTTCTTAAAAGATGAGCAGATAATTAGATACCTGAGGAATCTTAACAAAAAAGATAAAGGCTAAAACACACACACACAAATAGACAACTTGAGGAAACCAAAACTATGCATAAATGTGAGAACATAGAAAGGAAAATTACCATTGATATTCTTAGAGAGATGAGAGGATATTATGTCCTTGAAATGTGAGCAAGATGCTATTATTAAAGGACCATTAAAAAAAAAACCCTCAGAAATATTTGCAGCCAACTAATCCAACTGTGCTCTTTTCCTTTGGGGGGGGCCCATTATGCAATGGCCTCAAACAGCAGCCTCCTCAGTGGTGTATGCAGCCTATTGCCTGTATCAGTTTCCTTATGGGACCTTGGGAACAAGCCTTTCCAGTGGACATTCATGCCTGATTGCATGCTGTCCCAAATCTAGGCTCCAGACAAGTATGTGTCTTTGGAAAGCCCTAGGGTACAGTGGCCACGGTCCACATTGGCCAAGTCATCATGTCCATCCGTACCAAGCTGCAGAACAAGGAGCATGTGATCAAGGACCTCTGCAAGGCCAAGTTCAAGTCTTCTGGCCACCAGAAGATCCACAGCTCCAAGAAGTAGGGATTTACTAAGTTTAATGTGAATGAATTTGAAAATATGATGGCAGCAAAGCAGTTCATCTCAGATGGCTCTGGTGTCAAATTAATCCTTAATCGTGGCCCCTGCACAAATGGTGGGCCCTGCACTCATGAGAGCCTTGGCTCTGTCCCCTCCTTACTCATGTCCACCAATAAATCCTACTTTCCTGTCAAAAACAAAAAAACTCAGAAACAAAAAAAAGTGATAACAGATATAAGAAAAGTATAAAATTAATATTATAAAGTAGAGAATGGCAGACTATAAATTTGTTAGGGCTGCCATAACAAAGTATCACAGACTGGGTGTCTTAAAGTGAAAGTAAAGTGGCTCAGTTGTGTCTGACTCTTAGTGACCCCATGGACTGTAGCCTACCAGGCTCCTCCGTCCATGGGATCTTCCAGGCAAGAGTACTGGGGTGGGTTGCCAGTGTCTTAAACAACAGAAATTTATTTTCTTAGTTCTAAAGGCTAGAAGTTGAAGATCAAAGTATAAGCAGATTTGGTTTCTTCTGAGGCCTCTCTCTTCAACTTGTTAGTGGCCACCTTCATGTTCACATGGCATTCTCCGTGTGTGTGTGTGTGTGTGTGTGTGTATTCTATCTTCCTCTTTTTATAAGGGCACCAGTCATATTGGATTAGGTCCCACCCTAATGACCTCATTTTAACTTGATTATTTCTGTAAAGACCTTATCTTCAAATACACTCTAAGGTACTGGCAGATAGGACTTTAACTTATGAATGTGGGGGAATGCAATTCAGCCTGTTACATAGACCAAAAAGACTTAGAAACAGAAAACTGGAAAGAAGAGTAAGGAATAGTGGAGGATGGGTCAAGAAAATCCAACACCTTGAACTCTGGAATAAAAGCAGAGGAAAATCAGAGAAGAATAAAGCCTTTAATAAAAAAAAATTAAGACAATTTCTCAGAATTATAATACTCAAATTTCAAGATTAAAAGTTTCTAGGAATATGCAAGAAAATAGATGAAGACAGATCCACACCAAGGCAATTATTTTTAAAAAAATTAAAAATATGGGGACAGAGGGAAGATCCTATAGAAATCTAGAGGGAAAAATACAGGTTGTATACAAAATGGTAGGAATCAGAACACCTTCAGAATTATCAAAACCAACATTGAGAGATAGCGTAGCAATGTCTTCAAACATTTAGAGAAAAAATTATTTCTGAGTATGAATTCTACATTAGACAAATAAGTCAAATGGAGAGCAGAATGAAAGCATCACCAATAAGAAACATCTCAAAATTTTATCTTTTAAATACTCTTTCTCAGAGCTTCACCAAAATTAGAAAGTAAACAAAGAAAGATACAGATAGAATAGTGGTTCTCGTTCACAGCTGCCCACTGGAGTCAACCAGGATGCTTTAAGAAATACTGGCGGGGGCGGGGGGCCATCTCCAAAAGTTCTGAAGCAATTGGTCTGGATGGGGCCTGGGCCTTGTAAATTTCCCTCAGATGATTTTTATGAACATCCAAAGTGGATATGGATGAAAGAAGAGACAGGAAGGGAAATCCCCATGGTAAAAGAGAAGGGATTCTGGAACAAAAGTTTTACACCAAGAAAAGAGTGCAACCTATCAGAAAACCCCATGAGAAATTCCTTCAAATGGATAAAATAGAAACAATATCTATAGCAAGGTATAGGAAGCAAATTTGGACAACTGATATAAAGTTTTGGTGTAGTTAGTGATAGGAATATAGGAAACAAAAGAAATTTAAAAAATAAACTAATTCCATGGATACAAAAACTATTCAAGAAGGAAATGTTATCAGAGCTTTAGCTGTGAAAAAGAGTTTATATAAACACTGAATATCAGGGGGAAAGGAAAAGAAAGTGTACATGTGTGCAACGGTGGGTTGGTTGTGAAAGAGTTGCTCTTCTTTTCCTACAGTGGGAGAATAAGACATAATGGTTAGAAATAAAACATCAAAAAGTAACAGTACAAGTGTGCTATTTAGAAAGCTAAACATTTTGGAAATGGTTCCTTCTGGAGAGTGGGGAATAGGTTGGGAAGCTAGAGGACTGCTGTTTCTCATAAAAAGGTATTTTTTTAACTATTTGACTTCTTAAACTATGCACATTTTTAAGCTTAATATACATTAAAAAAACCCTATAAGAGCTAAAAAGGGGGAAAAAAGATAAGACAAATTACTAAGGGATGACAAAGGAAAACATGAGAACAGAGAAAAGCTAGATCATGTCTTGATCTAAACCTTGACATCAGGGAGATCAATCAGAGTTTTCTACAGAAATGCTTTGGGTAGAGACCAATATTAAAGGCTTAAGTTAGGATGAAAAGAGCTGTAACTTTTTTCAGGGATAAGAACTGTTGTGGATTTCCTTTGAGGTCAGAGGGTTTTTATCAGAGAGTAGAGCCATCTAATGGAGAAGGCAATGGCACCCCACTCCAGTACTCTTGCCTGGAAAATCCCATGGACGGAGGAGCCTGGTTGGCTGCAGTCCATGGGGTTGCAAAGAGTCGGACATGACTGAGCGACTTCACTTTCACTTTTCCCTTTAATGCATTGGAGAAGGAAATGGCAACCCACTCCAGTGTTCTTGCCTAGAGAATCCCAGGGACAGGGGAGCTTGATGGGCTGCCATCTATGGGGTTGCACAGAGTCGGACACGACTGAAGTGACTTAGCAGCAGCAGCAGCAGCAGCAGCAGAGCCATCTAAGGGGGCTTCCCTGATGGCTCAGCAGGTAAAGAATCCACCTGCAATGCAGGAAATGAGGGTTTGATCCCTAGGTCAGGAAGATCCCCTGGCAGAGGAAATAGCAACCCACTTCAGTATTCTTACCTTGGGCATGGGGTATCTCTTCACGGCTGCTCCAGCAAAGTGCAGCCATTGCTCCTTACCTTGGACAAGGGGTATCTCCTCACCGCCACCCTTCCTGACCTTCAGTGTGGGATAGCTCCTCTAGGCCCTCCTGCGCCCGCGCAGCCGAGATACCCCACGCCCAAGGTAAGAGAAACCCAAGTAAGACAGTAAATGTTGCAAGAGGGCATCAGAGGGCAAACACACTGAAACCATACTCACAGAAAACTAGTCAGTCTAATCACTCTAGGATCACAGCCTTGTCTAACTTAATGAAACTAAGCCATGCCCGTGGGGCAACCCAAGACAGGAGGGTCATGGTGGAGAGATTTGACAGAATGTGGTCCACTGGAGAAGGGAGTGGCAAACCACTTCAGTATTCTTGTCTTGAGAACCCCATGAACAGTATTAAAAGTTCCCCAGGTCAGTAGGTGCCCAATATGCTACTGGAGATCAGTGGAGAAATAATTCCAGAAAGAATGAAGGGATGGAGCCAAAGCAAAAAGAATACCCAGCTGTGGATGTGACTGGTGATAGAAGCAAGGTCTGATGCTGTAAAGAGCAATATTGCATAGGAACCTGGAATGTCAGGTCCATGAATCAAGGCAAATTGGAAGTGGTCAAACAAGAGATGGCAAGAGTGAATGTTGACATTCTAGGAATCAGCGAACTGAAATGGACTGGAATGGGTGAATTTAACTCAGATGACCATTATATCTACTACTGTGGGCAGGAATCCCTCAGAAGAAATGGAGTGGCCATCATGGTCAACGGAAGAGTCCGAAATGCAGTACTTGGATGCAATCTCAAAAACTACAGAATGATATCTGTTCATTTCCAAGGCAAACCATTCAATATCACAGTAATCCAAGTTTATGCCCCAACCAGTAATGCTGAAGAAGCTGAAGTTGAATGGTTCTATGAAGACCTACAAGACCTTTTATAACTACCACCCAAAAAGATGTCCTTTTCATTATAGGGGACTGGAATGCAAAAGTAGGAAGTCAAGAGACACCTGGAGTAACAGGCAAATTTGGCCTTGGAAGATGGAATGAAGCAGGGCAAAGACTAATAGAGTTTTGCCAAGAAAATGCACTGGTCATAACAAACACCCTCTTCCAACAACACAAGAAAAGACTCTATACATGGACATCACCAGATAGTCAACACCGAAATCAGATTGATTATATTCTTTGCAGCCAAAGATGGAGAAGCTCTATACATCAGCAAAAAACAAGACCAGGAGCTGACTGTGGCTCAGACCATGAACTCCTTATTGCCAAATTCAGACTTAAATTGAAGAAAGTAGGGAAAACCAATAGACCATTCAGGTATGACCTAAATCAAATCCCTTATGATTATACAGTGGAAGTGAGAAATAGATTTAAGGGCCTAGATCTGATAGATAGAGTGCCTGATGAACTATGGAATGAGGTTCATGACATTGTACAGGAGACAGGGATCAAGACCATTCCCATAGAAAATAAATGCAAAAAAGCAAAATGGCTGTCTGGGGAGGCCTTACAAACAGCTGTGAAAAGAAGAGAAGTGAAAAGCAAAGGAGAAAAGGAAAGATATAAACATCTGAATGCAGAGTTCCAAAGAATAGCAAGAAGAGATAAGAAAGCCACCTTCAGTGATCAATGCAAAGAAATAGAGGAAAACAATAGAATGGGAAAGACTAGGGATCTCTTCAAGAAAATCAGAGATACCAAAGGAACATTTCATGCAAAGATGAGCTCGATAGAGGACAGAAATTTTATGGACCTAACAGAAGCAGAAGATATTAAGAAGAGATGGCAAGAATACACAGAAGAACTGTACAAAAAAGATCTTCATGACCCAGATAATCACAATGGTGTGATCACTGACCTAGAGCCAGACATCCTGGAATGTGAAGTCAAGTCGGCCTTAGAAAGTATCACTACGAACAAAGCTAGTGGATGTAATGGAATTCCAGTTGAGCTATTTCAAATCCTGAAAGATGATGCTGTGAAAGTGCTGCACTGAATATGCCAGCAAATTTGGAAAACTCAGCAGTGGCCACAGGACTGGAAAAGGTCAGTTTTCATTCCAATCCCAAAGAAAGGCAACGCCAAAGAATGCTCAAACTACCACACAATTGCACTCATCTCACACGCTAGTAAAGTAATGCTCAAAATTCTCCAAGCCAGGCTTCAGCAGTGTGTGAACCGTGAACTTCCTGATGTTCAAGCTGGTTTTAGAAAAGGCAGAGGAACCAGAGATCAAATTGCCAATATCCGCTGGATCATGGAAAAAGCAAAAGAGTTCCAGAAAAACATCTATTTCTGCTTTATTGACTATGCCAAAGCCTTTGACTGTGTGGATCACAATAAACTGGGAAATTCTGAAAGAGATGGGAATACCAGACCACCTGATCTGCCTCTTGAGAAATTTGTATGCAGGTCAGGAAGCAACAGTTAGAACTGGACATGGAACAACAGACTGGTTCCAAATAGGAAAAGGAGTATGTCAAGGCTGTATATTGTCACCCTGTTTATTTAACTTCTATGCATCATGAGAAATGCTGGACTGGAAGAAACACAAGCTAGAATCAAGATTGCCGGGAAAAATATCCATAACTTCAGATATGCAGATGACACCACCCTTATGGCAGAAAGTGAAGAGGAACTCAAAGCCTCTTGATGAAAGTGAAAGTGGAGAGTGAAAAAGTTGGCTTAAAGCTCAACATTCAGAAAAAAGAAGATCATGGCATCCGGTCCCACCACTTCATGGGAAATAGATGGGGAAACAGTGGAAACAGTGTCAGACTTTATTTTTCTGGGCTCCAAGATCACTACAGATGGTGACTGCAGCCATGAAATTAAAAGATGCTTACTCCTTGGAATGGAAGGAAAGTTATGACCAACCTAGATAGCATATTCAAAAGCAGAGACATTACTTTGCCAACAAAGGTTCGTCTAGTCAAGGCTATGGTTTTTCCTGTGGTCATGTATGGATGTGAGAGTTGGACTGTGAAGAAGGCTGAGTGCCGAAGAATTGATGCTTTTGAAGTGTGGTGTTGGAGAAGACTCTTGAGAGTCCCTTGGACTGCAAGGAGATCCAAGCAGTCCATTCTGAAGGAGTTTCTGGGATTTCTTTGGAAGGAATGATGCTAAAGCTGAAACTCCAGTACTTTGGCCACCTCATGCGAAGAGATGACTCATTGGAAAAGACTCTGACGCTGGGAGGGATTGGGGGGCAGGAGGAGAAGGGGACGACAGAGGATGAGATGGCTGGATTGCATCACTGACTGGATGGACGTGAGTCTCAGTGAACTCCGGGAGTTGGTGATGGACGGAGAGGCCTGGCGTGCTGCGATTCACGGGGTTGCAAAGAGTCGGACACGACTGAGCAACTGATCTGATCTGTTCTTATCAGTATTCTTGCCTGGGAAATCCCATGGACAGAAGAGCCTGGAGGGCTACAATCTAGAGTCTCAAAGAGTCAGATACGACTGAATGATTGAGTATGCAAAGCCATCTAAAGAGACCAGACAATCCAATATTTAATTACCTAGTGACTAATTAAATAAACATTGACTTACCATCTGCTCTACCCTGGATGTTAGATATAATAGGAGCAATGGTTAATTCCCCTTTGGGTATCAATTTAGTCTCCTCAAAGTACTTGGTTATTAGTCTGTTGCTGCTGCTGCTGCTAAGTCGCTTCAGTCGTGTCCAACTCTGTGCGACCCCATAGACGGCAGCCCACCAGGCTCCCCGGTCCCTGGGATTCTCCAGGCAAGAACAGTGGAGTGGGTTGCCATTTCCTTCTCCAATGCATGAAAGTGAGAAGTGAAAGTGAAGTCGCTCAGTCGTGTCGGACTCTTCGAGACCCCATGGACTGAAGCCTACCAGGCTTCTCCATCCATGGGATTTTCCAGGCAAAAGAGTACTGGAGTGGGGTCCCATTGCCTTAGTCTGTAGTGGGCTTTAAAAAAGTCTCATTAACAGGGAACACAACCTTTTAGGGAAGAATTTTCCTTTGTTTAGGAAAAAGTCTTGATCATCTCCCAACACATAATTGAATAGCAAAAGATCTGGCAATATAGTATGTGGCCCAACTGCTTTGCATAAGAATAGGAGTTTGCATCGAGTAGAGTAGAGGGGGTGAACCAACAAAGGTCCGTCTAGTCAAAGCTATGGTTTTTCCAGTAGTCATGTACAGATATGAGAGTTGGACTATAAAGAAAGCTGAGTGCCAAAGAATTGATGCTTTTGAACTGTGGAGTTGGAGAAGACTCTTGAGAGTCTTCCAACCAGTCAATCAAAGGAAATCAGTCCTGAATATACATTGGAAGGACTGATGCTGAAGCTGAGACTCCAATACTTTCGCCACCTGGTGTGAAGAGCTGACTCCTTTGAAAAGACCCTGATGCTGGGAAGATTGAAGGCAGGAGGAGAGGGGGGTGACAGAGGATGAGATGGTTGGATGACATCACTGACTTGAAGGACATGAGTCTGAGTAAACTCTGGGAGTTGGTGATGGACAGGGAGGCCTGGTGTGCTGCAGTCCATGGGGTTGCAAAGAGTCGGACATGACTGAAGGACTGAACTGAACTGAACAGAGTGGGTGGAGGTTGGAGGAAACAGCTGAGTAACAGGGCAGAGGGGTCTAAAGCATTAAGTCAGGAATATCAATGTTCCATTTAAGGGTCTCTGTTTAAATGACGTACATTCTTACCTATATTCCTAAAGCCTTCAGTAAAGTATGCCACACATTTAAAGCCCTTATGAAAGTGAGGCTTTTTATCTTACTTTGGAGAAGTTTATTTGGTTCGAAACAGTTGAAATAAAGACACACTCCCCAAGCAGAGAGAGAAAGAAAAAGCAATCAGCAGAACAGAACTTGGTGACTGAAGATACTTCTGAGTCACAAGACAAAAATGGGGATTAAAGTCAATTTTCTTTACATCTCAAGTGACAGCAAAATCTTAGCTGCTATTTGGGTTTCAACTCAATTATACCAGTTATCATAATCCATTTTAGATTATAGATGATTGTAGGTGATGTGTGCAGTTTCATCGAAATCCTGGCTATGGAGTGGGGATGGAGTCAGTTCATAGAAGGAGAGGGATTCTAGGCAGAACTCCTAGACTAGCAATAAGTGTCTGTGACAGTGGTTTTCCTTAACTCAGCAGTAATTGTTTCCATCACTTGTTAGTCATTGTCTATAGTATTGTTATATGAGAGATCTTGGGTTGACTGGCCATGGTAATACACCATAAACTTCTTGTGAGAATATTATATTTCTTTGTAGTCCTTTTGCACTGAACCCAAGTTTACAAATGAGATCAAGGAATAGGTTTTATGAAAGCAGAAACTGTGCCTGTTCTGTTTTACCAGTGTTTCCCAGGATAGTGCCTGGCCTACTAAAGAAGCAAAATACAAGTATTTATTGAATTAATTAAAAAAATAGCTACCCAGTAAATAGTTTGTTGAATAATGCATTTTTATGAGTTAGAACCGGAAGAAATGTGGTGATTGGTGGCCGATGAGAAGTAAGACAGAAAAATACAGAATATGTTAATCTGTATAATCTGTTATCATGGTCTCTTTTCTTTTCTCAGTGTTCACTAACCCCAGTTGCTACAGAATGGAATCATGATTACCTAACTCTGTGTTTGGTGATTTTCCAACTAATTTACAAATGAATTTCAATATTTGCCAACAAATTGAACTGGATTCACAAAAACAAAATCTCATGGCCAACAAATTGAACTGAACCCACTAAAACATAATCTCATTTTTCATATTATTTGACTCCTTTCACATTGCACTCTTAAGCAGAGCAAAAATGCATAGGAAAGTATGGTTGGAGTTTAATGGTTGGAAGCTACTCCTAAATATTTTGGAGAAAGGTAGCTATAAAGGCTGTTCTTGCTTGTCACCCTTCATTCTCTAGATCTTCAGAATCACAACCTTCCTGCACTGAGCTGAGAGCTATGACTGGGTTTCAGTAGTTAAATATCTTTCTGTTTCGGGGCAATATCAATTTTCTATGTGAATTGAAAACATGCTTGTCAATTTCACATGCACAAATCTTGGAGAATATAGTTCTAGGAGGCATGAAAATTATCATACTAAAAACTTTTATTTTGGGGAGCAATTAATATAATTAAAATACTCGGTTACATCTGATGGCCTCATTTTCTGAATACTGTGCTGATCAGAGTAGAATACACATTGATCAAATAGTGGATAACTTTTGCCTTCTGAATTTTTATTTGAGTCTTCTGAATAATTTTGTGTTATGTAATTTGCATCTATTTTCTTATTGCCCTATGTATTAGAGTTCACTGCATGGTGGCTCTCAGTTTTCTGGGGCTGCCATAGCACAATACCAGAGTGGAGTGTCTTAAACAACAGAAATTTATTGTCTTATGGTTCTATAGGCTAGAAATCCAAAATCAAGGTGTCAGCAGGGATAGTTCCTTCTGAGAGCTGTGCAGGAAAGTCTGTTCTGGGCCTCTTTCCTAGCTGCTCATGGATTTCTGATAAATATTGGTATCCGTTGTCTTGTCGAAACATCACCCTGAACTCTGCTCTATCTTCACATGAACTTCTCCCCATTACCATGTCTGCCTTGGTGTTCAAATTTCCCCTTCTTATAAGGACACCAGTCATGTTGGATTAGGGCTCATCGTAATGAACTCAACTTGATCATCTACAAAGACTATTTCAAATAAAGTCATATTCACAGCTACTGTGGGTTAGAACTTAAACATCTTTGCAGGGTTGGGGGAGGTTGGGGGACAAGTCAATTCATAACAGTGGCATATTACTTTCAAGAATTGTTGTAAGGCAAAGCTGAAAAGAAATAAAAACCTCTTTCAAGTGTTGAGCTGGGTCTGAAGGGGCACAGTACAAGATGGTGGGGAAAGACGAAATATCTGACAAGCCATGGTAATGCAATTGTTGTTATTCCTTTGATTACTATGTCACATCTGAGCCAAACACAAATGGAAAGGTCTTATTGAAAGAAATAGTAAAAAAAAAAAAAGCTGGATGTTAGTTCCAGCTCTGTCATTTTCCCAGTCAAGTAACCATGTATAAGCAAACCAAATTCTGCAAGCCTCTTTTTCCTTGTCAGTAAACAGAAGATCTAACAGCTTGAGGCTTAAATGAGACACTATGTAAAGCACCAAGAATGGTACCTGTAATTTAGCAGAGCTCAAAAATAGAACTTCCCTTCTCTCACAATCCCTTTCCACTCTCCTTCCCTTTTTGTTTTAAGCCTGAAATTTCTCATACTACTGGCTTAAAATACGTGAAAAATTTATAGCACCCTACTGAAACTTTTTAAAATTAGTGTTTGAAGGATGAGGCTGCCTATATCTTGTAAAAAGGCAATGATTCTGAATTCTTCTTCTGTCTTCCATTCCGACTCCTGGGTTAGGCATTAGCATGAAGGCATTTAGTCTCAATAGTTGTTTAAAAAAGATGTTTTCCTCTGACTTGGGTGGTTGTCACATGAACACATTAGGCTGTGACATAAGACTCCTGATGAATATGGGGGTGGATACTATTCACTGGAAGAGCCAAAAGGGTCTTGAGGGAATGTGATGAGATCAGGTTTGTTACATCTAAAATGCTTGTGAGCTATTGACCTGGTATCTACTGAGCTCCTTCTCTGTGCCAGGCATTTAGATCAGTGCTGGTGTCTGCTTTCAACAAGGCTTACCTTTTCCTACCACAGGAAAGCTATTTGTCTGTGGACAAGAGGTATCTGCACAGTCACAGTCCTGTTTGTGAGGGTGAAGGAGGCCACAGGGAGGGTGCTGAGGAAAAGATGCCATTAAAGTTGTGCTCAAGTAACATGATAGCAAGGTTATGCTCAAAATCCTTCAAGCTAGGCTTCAGTACTATGTGAATTGAGAAAGTCCAGATGTACAAGCTGGATTTAGAAAAGGCAGAGGAACCAGAGATCAAATCACCAACATTCATTGGCTCATAGAAAAAGCAAGAGAATTCCAGAAAAACATCTACTTCTGCTTCACTGACTATGCTAAAGCTTTTGATTGTGTGGATCACAACAGACTATGGAAAATTCTTAATGAGATGGGAATACGAGACCATCTTACTTGTCTCCTGAGAAACCTGTACGCAACTCAAGAGGCAATAGTTAGAACCGGACAAGAAACAACAGACTGGTTCAAGATTGGGAAAGGAGTATGACAAGACTGTATATTGTCACCCTGCTTATTTAACTTATATACAGAGTACATCATGCAAAATGCCAGGCTGGATGAATCACAAGCTGGAATCAAGACTGCTGGGAAAAACATCAACAAAAACATCAGATATGTAGATGATACAACTCTAAGGGACAGAAAGCAAAGAGGAACTAAAGAGGCTCTTGATGAAGGTGATAAAAGAAAGTGAAAAAGCTGACTTGAAACTCATATTCAAAAAATGAAGAACATAAAAAAAAAAAAAGAAGAACATGATATTTGGTTCCATCACTTTATGGCAAATAGATAGACAAAAAATGGAAACATAACAGAGTTTATTTTCTTGGCCTCCAAAATCACTGCAGATGGTGACTGCAGCCCTGAAATTAAAAGATGCTTGCTTCTTGGAAGAAAGGCTATGATAAATCTAGACAGCATACTAAAAAGCGGAGACGTCACTTTGTGGGCAAAGGGCCATATTCTCAGTTCAGTTCAGTCACTCAATCATGTCTGACTCTATGAATCCATGGGCTGCAGCACACCAGGCTTCCCTGTTCATCACCAACTCTCAGAGCTTACTCAAACTCATGTCCTTCAAGTCGCTGATGCCATCCAACCATCTCATCCTCTGTCGTCCCAGTCTCCTACTACCTTCAATCTTTCCCA
This sequence comes from Bos indicus x Bos taurus, assembly GCF_003369695.1. Lineage (NCBI taxonomy): Eukaryota > Metazoa > Chordata > Mammalia > Artiodactyla > Bovidae > Bos > Bos indicus x Bos taurus. The sequence continues at coordinate 111,878,549 of NC_040076.1, forward strand.
GCATCAGGGTATTTTCCAGTGAGTCAGTTCTTCACATCCAGTGACCAAAGTACTGGAGCTTCACCTTCAGAATCAGTCCTGCCAATGAATATTCAGGACTGATTTCCTTTAGGATTGACTGGTTGGATCTCCTTGCAGTCCAAGGGACTCTCAAGAGTCTTCTTCAACACCACAGTTCAAAAGCATCAATTCTTCGGCACTCAGCTTTCTTTACAGTCCAACTCTCACATCCATACATGACTACTGGAAAAACAATACCTTTGACTAAATGGACCTTTGTTAGCAAAATAATGTCTCTGCTTTTTAACATGTTGTTTAGGTTGGTCATAGCTTTTCTTCAAGAAATAAGTGTCTTTTAATTTCATGGTTTCAGTCACCATCTGCAGTGATTTTGAAGCCCCCCAAAAATAGAGTCTCTCACTGTGTCCATTGCTTCCCCATCTCAGTTCAGTTCAGTCGTGTTTGACTCTTTGCGACCCCATTAATCACAGCACTCCAAGCCTCCCTATCCATCACCAACTCTCGGAGTTCACGCAAACTCACGTCCATCAAGTCGGTGATGCCATCCAGCCATCTCATCCTCTGACATCCCCTTTTCCTCCTGCCCCCAATCCCTCCCAGCATCAGAGTCTTTTCCAATGAGCTAACTCTTCACATGAGGTGGCCAAAGTACTGGAGTTTCACCTTTAGCATCATTCCTTCCAAAGAACAACCAGGGCTGATCTCCTTCAGAATGGACTGGTTGGATCTGCTTGCAGTCCAAGGGACTCTCAAGAGTCTTCTCCAACACCACAGTTCAAAAGCATCAATTCTTTGGCGCTCAGCTTTCTTCACAGTCCAAATCTCACATCCATATGTGATCACTGGAAAAACCATAGCCTTGACTAGATGGACCTTTGTTGGCAAAGTAATGTCTCTGCTTTTGAATATGCTATCTAGGTTGGTCATAACTTGCCTTTTTAAGGAGTAAGCGTCTTTTCATTTCATGGCTGCAGTCACTATCTGCAGTGATTTTGGAGCCCCAAAAAATAAAGTCTGACACTGTTTCCACTGTTTCTCCATCTATTTCCCATGAAGTGATGGGACCAGACACCATGATATTTGTTTTCTGAATGTTGAGCTTTAAGCTAACTTTTTCACTCTCCTCTTTCACTTTCATCAAGAGGCTCTTTAGTTCCTCTTCACTTTCTGCCATAAGGATGGTGTCATCTGCATATCTGAGGGTATTGATATTTCTCCCGGCAATCTTGATACCAGCTTGTGCTTCTTCCAGCCCAGCATTTCTCATGATGTACTCTGCATAGAAGTTAAATAAGAAGGGTGACAGTATACAGCCATGATGTACTCCTTTTCCTATTTGGAACCAGTCTGTTGTTCCATGTCCAGTTCTAACTGTTGCTTCCTGACCTGCATACAGGTTTCTCAAGAGGCAGGTCAGGTGGTCTGGTATTACCATCTCTTTCAGAATTTTCCAGTTTATTGTGATCCACACAGTCAAAGGCTTTGGCATAGTCAATAAAGCAGAAATAGATGTTTTTCTGGAACTTTCTTGCCTTTTCCACGATCCAGCAGATGTTGGCAATTTGATCTCTGGTTCCTCTGCCTTTTCTAAAACCAGCTTGAACATCAGGAAGTTTACGGTTCACATATTGCTGAAGCCTGGCTTGGAGAATTTTGAGCATTACTTTACTAGTGTGTGAGATGAGTACAGTTGTGTGGTAGTTTGAGCATTCTTTGGCATTGCCTTTCTTTGGGATTGGAATGAAAACTGACCTTTTCCAGTCCTGTGGCCACTGCTGAGTTTTCCAAATTTACTGGTATATTGAATAAAGCACTTTCACAGCATCATGTTTTAAGATTTGAAATAGATCAACTGGAATTCCACCACCTCCACTCCTTTGTTCATAGTGATGCTTCCTAAGACCCACTTCACTTCGCATTCCAGGATGTCTGGCTCTAGGTCGGTGATCACACCATCATGGTTATCTGGGACAGGAAGATCTTTTTTTATATAGTTCTTCTGTGTATTCTTGTCATCTCCTCTTAATATCTTCTGCTTCTCTTAGGTCCATACCATTTCTGTCCTTTATTGAGCCCATCTTTGCATGAAATGTTCCCTTGGTATCTCTAATTTTCTGATCTCTAGTCTTTCCCATTCTATCGCTTTCCTCTATTTCTTTGCATTGATCACTGAGGAAGGCTTTCTTATCTCTCCTTGCTATTCCTTGGAACTCTGCATTCAAATGGCTATATCTAATTTTCTGATCTCTAGTCTTTCCCATTCTATCGCTTTCCTCTATTTCTTTGCACTGATCACTGAGGAAGGCTTTCTTATCTCTTCTTGCTATTCCTTGGAACTCTGCATTCAAATGGCTATATCTTTCCTTTTCTCCTTTGCATTTAGCTTCTCTTCTTTTCTCAGCTATCTGTAAAGCCCCCTCAGACAACCATTTTGCCTTTTTGCATTTCTTTTTCTTGGGGATGGTCTCAATCACTGCCTCCTGTACAATGTCATGAACCTCTGACCATAGATCTTCAGGCACTCTGTCTATCAGATCTAACTCCTTGAATATATTTGTCACTTACACTGTATAATCGTAAGGGATTTAATTTAGGTCATACCTGAGTGGTCTAGTGGTTTTCCCTACTTTCTTCAATTTAAGTTTGAATTTGGCAACTAGGAGTTCATGATCCAAGCCAGTCAGCTCCCAGTCTTATTTTTGCTACTGTATACAGCTTCTCCATCTTTGGCTATAAGAATATAATCAATCTGATTTTGGTGTTGACCATCTGGAGTCTTCTCTTGTGTTGTTGGAAGAGGGTGTTTCTATGACCAGTGCATTCTCTTGGCAAAATTCTATTAGCCATTGACCTGCTCCCTTCTGTACTCCAAAGCCAAATTTGCCTGTTTCTCCAGGCATTTCTTGACTTCCTACTTTTGCATTCCAGTCCCCTATAATGAAAAGGACAGACATCCTTTTTGGCTGTTAGTTCTAGAAGGTGTTGTAGGTCTTCATAGAACTGTTCAACGTCAGCTTTTTCAGCTCGAACCAGTGGTTTGAGCGTAGACTTGGATTACTCTGATACTGAATGGTTTGCCTTGGAAATGAACAGAGTTCATCCTGTTGTTTTTGTGACTGCATGCAAGTACTGCATTTAGGACTCTTTTATTGACTATGATGGCTACTCCAATTCTTCTAAGGGATTCTTGACCACAGTAGTATATATAATGGTCATCCGAGTTAAATTCACCCATTGCAGTCCATTTTAGTTGACTGATTCCTAAAATATCCATGTTCACCCCTGTCAATTTCCAATTAGACCACTTTTAATTTACCTTGATTCATAGACCTAACATTCTAGATTCCTATGCAACATTGTTCTTTACAACATCGGACTTTATTTCCATCACCAGTCAGATCCACAACTGGGTGTTGTTTTTGCTTTTGCTCTATCTCTTCATTTGTTCTGGAGTTATTTCTCCACTGTTCTCCAGTAGCATATTGGGTACCTACTGACCTGGGGAGTTCATCTTTCAGTGTCCTATTTCTTTTTGCCTTTTCATACTGTTCATGGGGGTCTCAAAGCAAGAATACTGCAGTGGTTTGCCATTCCCTTCTCCAGTGGACCATGTTTTGTCAGAACTCTCCACCATGACCTGTCCATCTTGGGTGGCTCTACACAGCATGGCTCATAGTTTCATTGAATTAGACAAGGCTGTGGTCCATGTGATCAGTTTGAGTAGTTTTCTGTGATTGTGGGCTTCATTCTGCCTGCCTTTTGATGACTAGGGATAAGAGGCTTATGGAAGTTTTCTGATGGGACAGACTGACTAGGGGGAAGCTAGGTCTTGTTCTGATGAGCGCGGCCTTGCTCAGTTAATCTTTTATCCAATTTTCTGTTGATGGGTGGGGCTGTGTTCCCTTCCTGTTGTTTAACCTGACGCCAAACTATGTTGGAGGTAATGAAGATAATGGGGACCTCCTTCAAAAGGTCCTGTGCATGCACTGCTACACTCAGTGCTCTGAACGCTACACCAGGCCACCACCAACCCACGCCTCCACTGGAGACTCCTGGACCCTCATGGGCAAGTCTGGGTCAGTCTCTTGTGGAGTCATTGCTCCTTTCTCCTGGGTTCTGGTGCACACAAGGTTTTGTTTGTGCCTTCCAAGAGTCTGTTTCACCAGTTCTTTGTAAATTCTGGTGAATCTATGGTGGGGTTAAAGATGACCTCCTCCAAGAGGGCTTATACCATACCCCAGTCTGCTGCACCCAGAGCCCCTTCCCTTGCAGCAGGCCACTCCTGACCCCATACCTCTGCAGGAGACACTCAAATCCTCAAAGGCAGATCTGGCTCAGTCTTTGTAGAGTCTCCTGGTATGCACAAGGTTTTGTATGAGTCCTCTGAGCATTTCTGGTGGGTATGGCATTTGATCTAAACCTGACTTTACCCCTCCTACCTTCTTTCTGGGGTTTCTCCTTTGCCCTTGGATGTGGGGTGTATTTTTTTGGTGGGATCCAACATTCTCCTATCAATGCTTCTTCAGCAGTGAGTTGTAATCTTGGACTTCTCACAGGAGAAGATGAGCACACATCCTTCTATTTCACCAGTTATTCAAAGTATACTCAAAGTATGGTTTTTCCAGTAGTCATGCATGGATGTGAAAAGTGAAAGTGAAAAGTCACTCAGTCATGTCCAACTCATTGCTCCCCCATGGATTATACAGTCCATGGAATTCTCCAGGCCAGAACATTGGAGTGGTTAGCCTTTTTCTTCCCCAGGGGATTTTCCCAACCCAGGGATTGAACCCAGGTCTCCTGTATTGCAGGCAGATTCTTTACCAACTGAACCACTGCACCATAAAGAAGGCAGAGTGCTGAAGAATTGATGCTTTCAGATCTTGGTGCTGGAGAAAACTCTTGAGAATCCCTCGGACTGCAAGGAGATCAAACCAGTCAATCCTAAAGGAAATCAACCCTGAATATTCATTGGAAGGACTAATGCTGAAGCTGAAGCTCCAAAACTTTGGTCACCTGATGCAAACAGCTGACTCATTGGAAATGACCCTGATGGTGGGAAAGACTGAGGATAGGGGGAGAAGGGGGTGACAAAGGATGAGATGGTTGGATGGCATCACTGACTCAATGGACATGAGTTCAAGCAAACTCTGAGAGATAGTGAAGGATAGGGAAGCCTGGTGTGCTGCAGTCCATGGGGTTGGAAAAAGTTGGACATGACTGAGTGACTGAACAACAACAAAGTTATGGGTGATAAGGGTAAGGCTCTAAGGACTCACTTCACTTATATCTTAGAACTAGTACTGATGGAAGAGGAAAAACCATAGACACTGCTCCTTATCATGGAAAAGTAAGGCTCAATAGTTTTCTCATGACTGTACTATTAAAAATACACTTTAGGGACTTTCCTGGTGGTCCAGTGGTTGGGAGTCTGCTTGTCAATGCAGAGAACATGAGGTTTAACCCTGGTCTAGGAGAATCCCTTATGCCTCAGGGTGACTAAGCCCCTTTGCCACAACTACTGAGCCCTTGTGCTCTAAAACCCATGCTCAGGAATGAGAGATACCACTGCAATGAGAAACCTGTGCACCACAATAAGAGAAATCCCAGGGCAGTCCTAAGATGGTGGAGGAATAGGATGGGGAGACCACTTTCTCCCCCACAAATTCATCAAAAGAACATTTGAACGCTGAATAAGTTCCATAAAACAACTTCTGAACGCCCGCAGAGGACATCAGGCACCCAGAAAAGCAGCCCATTGTCTTCATAAGGAGGTAGGAAAAAATATAAAAGATAAAAAGAGAGATAAAAGAGGTAGGGATGGAACTCCATCCCAGGAAAGGAGTCTTTAAAAAGAGAGAAGTTTCCAAACACCAGGAAACACTCTCACTGCTGAGTCTGTGGCAAGCCTTGGAACCACAGAGGGCAACATAACCGGGAGGAAAAATAAATATATAATTAAAACCCACAGATTATGTGCCCAACAGTAACTCCCCCAGCAGAGAAGCAGCACAGACGCCTGCATCCACCACTCCAAGTGGGCGCTGGGCAGGGAGGCTTGGGCTGCATTGCTTAGAGTAAGGACTGGGCCTGAATGCCCCAAGGGCAATCTGAGGGAACTAACTTGGGCTAGCAAACCAGATTGTGGGATAGCTACCACACGAAAAGCCCTAACCTAAGACACCGCCAGGCCTGCTCACAGAACAAAGGACTGACTAGAACTACGCAAAAAGCCCTAGCCTGAGACAACGTCAGACCCGCTCACAGAACAAAGGACTGAGCAGACCTAGCCAGCTGCAGACCATCCCCCTGGGTGACAGGCAGCCAGAGCCGGAAGGGGGCAATCGCAGCCCCAGAGAGGCATTATCTACCAAGCTGCAAGCAGGCTTCATTGCTAACTAAGACTTCTTGGGATTCTGGATGGTCAACATCTGCCTGAGAAGGTGTGCCGGTTATACACCCAGAAAACCAAGCAGCAGGGACAGGGGAGTCTATAAGTTGCAGCAACCGCGCTTGCAAACACCTGGTCACCTGAGCTGCTCGGACCTGGAAAGGGCACAAAAAGCAGGCCCAACAGAGTCTACACCTTTGTGGAGTACCCGAGTACCTGAACCTGAGTGGCTTAGACCTGGGAAGTGCACACAACCCAGGGCCAGCCTCATAGAGTTCCCGGCAGACCAACCTAGAGCCTAAGCAGTGTAGACAGGGAAAGCACACACGCCGTGAGCGGGGGCAAATCCAGTGTGGCCGAGTCACTGCGAGCACACGCCAGTGTTATCTGTTGGCAGTGTCCCTCCCTCCCCATAGCATGACTGAACAAGTGAGCCTAAAAAAGTGTCCACCACCGCCCCATTGTGTCAGGGCAGAAATTAGACACTGAAGAGACCTGCAAACAGAAGAAGCTAAAATAGAGGGGACCACCTTGGAAGTGACAGGTGCAATAGATTAAAACCCTGTGGTTAGTACCCAAAACATAGGAAGGGGCCTATAGATCTTGAGAAATATAAGCCGGATCAAGGAACTATCAGAAACTGAACTAACCCCACACTGCCCACAATGCCAGAGCAAGTCCTAGATATATTTTTACTATTTTTACTATCATTCTTTATATTTTTTAAACTTTTAAAAAATTTTAAGTCCTCTGTTACTCCTTTAATTTTCATTTTTATAACTTACTATTACTTTGAAAGCCAGGAAGCAACAGTCAGAACTGGACATGGAACAACAGACAGGTTCCAAATAGGAAAAGGAGTACATCAAGGCTGTATATTGTCACACTGCTTATTTAACTCATATGCAGAGTACATTATGAGAAACGCTGGGCTGGAAGAAGCACAAGCTGGAATCAAGATTGCCGGGAGAAATATCCATAACCTCAGATATGCAGATGACACCACCCTTATGGCAGAAAGTGAAGAGGAACTAAAAAGCCTCTTGAGGAAAGTGAAAGAGGAGAGTGAAAAAGTTGGCTTAAAGCTCAACATTCAGAAAACAAAGATCATGGTGTCTGGTCCCATCACTTCATGGCAAATAGATGGGGAAACAGTGGAAACAGTGTCAGACTTTATTTTTGGGGGCTCCAAAATCACTGCAGATGGTGACTGCAGCCATGAAATGAAAAGACACTTACTCCTTAAAAAGGCAAGTTATGACCAACCTAGATAGCATATTCAAAAGCAGAGACATTACTTTGCCAACAAAGGTCCGTCTAGTCAAGGCTATGGTTTTTCCAGTGGTCATGTATGGATGTGAGATTTGGACTGTGAAGAAAGCTGAGCGCCAAAGAATTGATGCCTTTGAACTGTGGTTTGGAGAAGACTCTTGAAAGTCCCTTGGACTGCAAGGCAATCTCACCAGTCCATTCTAAAGGAGGTCGGTCCTGGGTGTTCTTTGGAAGGAATGATGTTAAAGCTGAAACTCCAGTACTTTGGCCACCTCATGCAAAGAGTTGACTCATTGGAAAAGACTCTGATGCTGGGAGGGATTGGGGGCAGGAGGAGAAGGGGACGACAGAAGATGAGATGGCTGGATGGCATCACTGACTCGATGGACGTGAATTTGAGTGAACTCCGGGTGTTGGTGATGGACAGGGAGGCCTGGCGTGCTGCAGTTCATGGGGTCGCAAAGAGTCGGACACGACTGAGTGACTGAACTGAACTAATTACTTTGCAAAAAAAAAGAGACCCTTTTTTAAAAAGTAAACTTCATATATATATTATAATTTTTGTGACTTTTTTTTCTTTAATATTGTATTTTTGAAAATCCAAACCTCTACTCTGGATTTTTAATCTTTGCTTTTTGGTATTTGTTATCAATCTGTAACTTCAAGAACCTAATCTTCGGTACCCATTTTTACTTGGGAGCGAGATCACTGGCTTGACTGCTCTCTCCCTCGTTGGACTCTCCTTTTTCTCCACCAGGTTGCCTCTATCTCCTCCTTCCCCATTCTCTTCTCTACCTAACTCTGTGAATCTCTTTGTGTGTTCCAGATAGTGGAGAACACTTACTGGTAAGTCACTCCAGTCGTGTCTGACTCTGTGCGACCCCACAGATGGCAGCCCACCAGGCTCCCCCGTCCCTGGGATTCTCCAGGCAAGAACACTGGAGTGAGTTGCCATTTCCTTCTCCAATGCATGAAGGTGAAAAGTGAAAGTGAAGTCACTCAGTCGTGTCTGACTCTTAGCGACCCCATGGACTGCAGCCTACCAGGCTCCTCCATCCATGGGATTTTCCAGGCAAGAGTACTGGAGTGGGGTGCCATTGCCTTCTCTGGGAGAACACTTAGGGAACTGGTTACTGGCTGGATCTGTCTCTCTCCTTTTGATTCCCCTCTTTATCCTCCTGGCCACCTCTGTCTCCTTCATTCCTCTTCTCTTCTCTGTGTAACTCCGTGAACATCTCTGAGCGGTCCAGACTGTGGAGCGCACATAAGTAAGTGATTACTGGCTAGCTTGCTCCCTTCTCTTTTGATTCCACCTCATCTCATCCAGGCCACCTCTATCTCCCTCCTCCCTCTTCTCTTCTCCATGTAACTCTGTGAACCTCTCTGGGTGTCCCTCACTGTGGAGAAACTTTTCACCTTTAACCTAGATGTTTTATCAACAGTGCTGTATAGATGGAGAGCCTTGAGGCTACTGTAAAAATAAGACTGAAAACCAGAAGCAGGAGGCGTAAGTCCAAATCCTGAGAATACCAGAGAACTCCTGACACCAGGGAATATTAATCAACAGGAGCTCATCAAATGCCTCAATACCTACACTGAAACCAAGGACCACCTAAGGGCCAACAAGTTCCAGAGCAAGACATACCATGCAAATTCTCCAGCAACAGAGGAACACAGCCCTGAGCTTCAATATACAGGCTTCCCAAAGTCACTCCAAACCCACTGACATCTCATAACTTATTACTGGACACTTCATTGCACTCCAGAGAGAAGAAATCCAGCTCCACCCACCAAAACACCAACACAAGATTCCCTAACCAGGAAACCTTGACAAGCCACCAGTACAACCCCACCCACAGTGAGGAAACTCCACAATAAAGAGAACTCCACAAACTGCCAGAATACAGAAAGGCCACCCCAAACACAGCAATATAAACAGAGGAAGAGACAGAGAAATACCCAGCAGGTAAAGGAACAGGATAAATGCCCACCAAACCAAACAAAAGAGGAAGAGATAGGGAATCTACCTGATTAAGAATTCCGAATAATGATAGTGAAAATGATCCAAAATCTTGAAAACAAAACGGAATCACAGAAAAATAGCCTGGAGACAAGGATTGAGAAGATGCAAGAAAGGTTTAACAAGGACCTAGAAGAAATAAGAAAAGAGTCAATATATAACGAATAATGCAATAAATGAGATAAAAAAAACACTCTGGAGGGAACAAATAGTATAATAATGGAGGCAGAAGATAGGATTAGTGAGGTAGAAGATAGAATGGTAGAAACAAATGAATCAGAGAGGAAAAAAAGAAAAACAAATGAAAAGAAATCAGGACAATCTCAGAGACCTCTGGGAAAATGTTAAATGCCCCAACAGTCAAATCATAGGAGTGCCAAAAGAAGATAAAAAGAAAACGATGAGAAAATACTTGGGGAGATAATAGTTGAAAACTTCCCTAAAATGGGGAAGGAAATAATCACCGAAGTCCAAGAAACCCAGAGAGTCCAAAACAGGATAAACCCAAGGCGAAATACCCCTAGACACATATTAATCAAATTAACAAAGATCAAACACAAAGAACAAATATTAAAAGCAGTAAGGGAAAAACAACAAATAACACACAAGGGGATTCCCATAAGGATAACAGCTGATCTTTCAATAAAACTCTTCAGACCAGGAAGGAATGGCAGGACATATTTAAAGTGATGAAAGAAAATAACCTACAGCCCAGATTACTGTACCCAGCAAGAATCTCATTCAAATATGAAGGAGAAATCAAAAGCTTTACAGACAAGCAAAAGCTGAGAGAATTCAGCACCACCAAACCAGCTCTCCAGCAAATGCTAAAGGATCTTCTCTAGACAGGAAACAAAAAATGGTGTATAAACTCGAACCCCAAACAATAAAGTAAATGGCAATGGGATCATACTTATCAATAATTACCTTAAATATAAATGGGTTGAATGCCCCAACCAAAAGACAAAGACTGGCTGAATGGATACAAAAACAAGACCATTATATATGTTGTCTATGAGAGACCCACCTCAAAACAAGGGACACATACAGACTGAAAGTGAAGGGCTGGAAAAAGATATTCCATGTAAATAGAGACCAAAAGAAAGCAGGAGTAGCAATACTCATATCAGATAAAATAGACTTTAAAACAAAGGCTGTGAAAAGAGACAAAGAAGAACACTACATAATGATCAAAGGATCAATCCAAGAAGAAGATAAAACAATTATAAATATATATGCATCCAACATAGGAGCACTGCAATATGTAAGACAAATGCTAACAAGTATGAAAGGGGAAATTAACAATAACACAATAATAATGGGAGACTTTAATACCCCACTCATACCTATGGATAGATCAACTAAACAGAAAATTAACAAGGAAACACAAACTTTAAATGGTACAATAGACTAGTTACCTAATTGATATCTATAGGGTATTTCACCCCAAAACAACGAATTTCGCCTTTTTCTCAAGCACACATGGAACCTTCTCCAGGATAGATCACATCCTGGGCCATAAATCTAGCCTTGGTAAATTCAAAAACATTGAAATCATTCCAAGCATCTTTTCTGACCACAATGCAGTAAGATTAGATCTCAATTACAGGAGAAAAACTATTAAAAATTCCAACATATGGAGGCTGAACAACACACTGCTGAATAACCAACAAATCACAGAAGGAAAAAAAAAATCAAAATATGCATAGAAACGAATGAAAATGAAAACACAACAACCCAAAACCTGAGGGACACTGTAAAAGCAGTGCTAAGGGGAAGGTTCATAGCAATACAGGAATACCTCAAGAAACAAGAAATAAGTCAAATAAATAACCTAACTCTACACCTAAAGCAACTAGAAAAGGAAGAAATGAAGAACCTCAGTGTTAGCTGAAGGAAAGAAATCTTAAAAATTAGGGCAGAAATAAATGCAAAAAAACACAAAAGAGACCATAGCAAAAATCAACAAAGCCAAAAGCTGGTTCTTTGAGAAGATAAACAAAACTGACAAACTATTAGCCAGACTCATCAAGAAACAAAGGGAGAAAAATCAAATCAGTAACATTAGAAATGAAAATGGAGAGATCACAACAGACAACACAGAAATACAAAGGATCATAAGAGACTACTATCAGCAATTATATGCCAATAAAATGGACAACGTGGAAGAAATGGACAAATTCTTAGAAAAGTACAACTTTCCAAAACTGGACCAGGAAGAAATAGAAAATCTTAACAGACCCATCACAAGCATGGAAATTGAAACTGTAATCAGAAATCTTCCAGCAAACAAAAGCCCAGGTCCAGAAGGCTTCACAGCTGAATTCTACCAAAAATTTAGAGAAGAGCTAACACCTATCCTACTCTTCCAGAAAACTGCAGGGGAAGGTAAACTTCCAAACTCATTCTATGAGGCCACCATCACCCTAATACCAAAACCTGACAAAGATCCCACAAAAAAAGAAAACTACAGGCCAATATCACTGATGAACATAGATGCAAAAATCCTTAACAAAATTCTAGCAATCAGAATCCAACAACACATTAAAAAGATCATACATCATGACTAAGTGGGCTTTATCCCAGGGATGCAAGGATTCTTCAATATCCGCAAATCAATCAATGTAATACACATTAACAAATTGAAAAATAAAAACCATATAATTATCTCAATAGATGCAGAGAAAGCCTTTGACAAAATTCAACACGCATTTATGATTAAAAACTCTCCAGAAAGCAGGAATAGAAGGAACATTCCTCAACATAATAAGAGCTATATATGACAAACCCACAGCAAACATTATTCTCAATGGTGAAAAATTGAAAGCATTTCCCCTAAAGTCAGGAACAAGACAAGGGTGCCCACTCTCATCACTACTATTCAACATAGTTTTGGAAGTTTTGGCCACAGCAATCAGAGCAGAAAAAGAAATAAAAGGAATCCAGATTGGAAAAGAAGAAGTAAAATTCTCACTGTTTGCAGATGACATGGTCCTCTACATAGAAAACCCTAAAGACTCCACCAGAAAATTACTAGAGCTAATCAATGACTATAGTAAAGTTGCAGGATATAAAATTAACACACAGCAATCCCTTGCATTCCTATACACTAATAATGAGAAAATAGAAAGAGAAATTAAGGAAACAATTCCATTCACCATTGCAACAAAAAGAATAAAATACTTAGGAATATATCTACCTAAAGAAACTAAAGACCTATATATAGAAAACTATTAAACACTGATGAAAGAAATCAAAGAGGACACTAATAGATGGAGAAATGTACCATGTTCATGGATCGGAAGAATAAATATAGTGAAAATGAGTATACTACCCAAAGCAATCTATAGATTCAATGCAACCCCTATCAAGCTACCAATGGTATTTTTCACAGAGCTAGAACAAATAATTTCACAATTTGTATGGAAATACAAAAAACCTCGAATAGTCAAAGCAATCTTGAGAAAGAAGAATGGAACTGGACGAATCAACCTGCCTCACTTCAGGCTCTACTACAAAGCCACCGTCATCAAGACAGTATGATACTGGCACAAAGACAGAAATATAGATCAATGGAACAAAATAGAAAGCCCAGAGATAAATTCACGCACCTATGGACAGCTTATCTTTGACAAAGGAGGCAAGAATATACAATGAAGAAAAGACAATCTCTTTAACAAGTGGTGCTGGGAAAACTGGTCAACCACTTGTAAAAGAATGAAACTAGAACACTTTCTAACACCATACACAAAAACAAACTCAAAATGGATTAAAGATCTAAACGTAAGACCAGAAACTATAAAACTCCTAGAGGAGAACATAGGCAAAACACTCTCTGACATAAATCACAGCAGGATCCTCTATGACCCACCTCCCAGAATATTGGAAATAAAAGCAAAAATAAACAAATGGGACCTAATTAAACTTAAAAGCTTCTGCACAACAAAGGAAACTATAAGCAAGGTGAAAAGACACCCTTCAGAATGGGAGAAAATAGCAAATGAAGCAATTAACAAAGAATTAATCTCAAAAATATACAAGCAACTTCTGCAGCTCAATTCCAGAAAAATAAACGACCCAATAAAAAAATGGGCAAAAAAACTAAACAGACATTTCTCCAAAGAAGACATACAGATGGCTAACAAACACATGAAAAGATGCTCAACATCACTCATTATCAGAGAAATGCAAATCAAAACCACAATGAGGTACCACTTCACGCCAGTCAGAATGGCTGCTATACAAAAGTCTACAAGAAATAAATGCTGGAGAGGGTGTGGAGAAAAGGGAACCCTCTTACTCTGTTGGTGGGAATGCAAACTAGTACAACCACTATGGAGAACAGAGTGGAGATTCCTTAAAAAACTGGAAATAGAACTGCCATATGACCCAGCAATCCCACTGCTGGGCATACACATGGAGGAAACCAGAACTGAAAGAGACACATGTACCCCAATGTTCATTGCAGCACTGTTTATAATAGCCAGGACATGGAAGCAACCTAGATGTCCATCAGCAGATGAATGGATAAGAAAGCCGTGGTACATATACACAATGGAGTATTCAGATCAGATCAGATCAGTCGCTCAGTCGTGTCCGACTCTTTGCGACCCCATGAATCACAGCACGCCAGGCCTCCCTGTCCATCACCAACTCCCAGAGTTCACTCAGACTTACGTCCATCCAGTCAGTGATGCCATCCAGCCATCTCATCCTCTGTCGTCCCCTTCTCCTCTTGCCCCCAATCCCTCCTAGCATCAGAGTCTTTTCCAATGAGTCAACTCTTTGCATGAGGTGGCCAAAGTACTGGAGTTTCAGCTTTAACATCATTCCTTCCAAAGAAATCCCAGGGCTGATCTCCTTCAGAATGGACTGCTTGGATCTCCTTGCAGTCCAAGGGACTCTCAAGAGTCTTCTCCAACACCACACTTCAAAAGCATCAATTCTTCGGCACTCAGCCTTCTTCACAGTCCAACTCTCACATCCATACATGACCACAGGAAAAACCATAGCCTTGACTAGACGAACCTTTGTTGGCAAAGTAATGTCTCTGCTTTTGAATATGCTATCTAGGTTGATCAAAACTTTCCTTCCAAGGAGTAAGCATCTTTTAATTTCATGGCTGCAGTCACCATCTGTAGTGATTTTGGAGCCCAGAAAAATAAAGTCTGACACTGTTTCCACTGTTTCCCCATCTATTTCCCATGAAGCGGTGGGACCGGATGCCATGATCTTTGTTTTCTGAATGTTGAGCTTTAAGCCAACTTTTTCACTCTCCACTTTCACTTTCATCAAGAGGCTTTTGAGTCCCTCTTCACTTTCTGCCATAAGGGTGGTGTCATCTGCATATCTGAGGATATTGATATTTCTCCTGGCAATCTTGATTCCAGCTTGTGTTTCTTCCAGCCCAGCGTTTCTCATGATGTACTCTGAATAGAAGTTAAATAAACAGGGTGACAATATACAGCCTTGATGTACTCCTTTTCCTATTTGGAACCAGTCTGTTGTTCCATGTCCAGTTCTAACTGTTGCTTCCTGACCTGCATACAAATTTCTCAAGAGGCAGATCAGGTGGTCTGGTATTCCCATCTCTTTCAGAATTTCCCAGTTTATTGTGATCCACACAGTCAAAGGCTTTTGCATAATCAATAAAGCAGAAATAGATGTTTTTCTGGAACTCTCTTGCTTTTTCTATGATCCAGCAGATGTTGGCAATTTGATCTCTGGTTCCTCTGCCTTTTCTAAAACCAGCTTGAACATCAGGAAGTTTACGGTTCACATATTGCTGAAGCCTGGCTTGGAGAATTTTGAGCATTACTTTTCTAGCGTGTGAGATGAGTGCAATTGTGTGGTAGTTTGAGCATTTTTTGGCATTGCCTTTCTTTGGGATTGGAATGAAAACTGATCTTTTCCAGTCCTGTGGCCACTGCTGAGTTTTCCAAATTTGCTGGCGTACTGAGTGCAGCACTTTCACAGCATCATCTTTCAGGATTTGAAATAGCTCAACTGGAATTCCATCACCTCCCTAGCTTTGTTCATAGTGATGCTTTCTAAGGCTTGACTTCACATTCCAGGATGTCTGGCTCTAGGTCAGTGATCACACCATTGTGATTATCTGGGTCGTGAAGATCTTTTTTGTACAGTTCTTCTGTGTATTTTTGCCATCTTTTCTTAATATCTTCTGCTTCTGTTAGGTCCATACCATTTCTGTCCTTTATCGAGCTCATCTTTGCATGAAATGTTCCTTTGGTATCTCTGATTTTCTTGAAGAGATCCCTAGTCTTTCCCATTCTGTTGTTTTCCTCTATTTGTTTGCACTGATCGCTGAAGAAGGCTTTCTTATCTCTTCTTGCTATTCTTTGGAACTCTGCATTCAGATGTTTATATCTTTCCTTTTCTCCTTTGCTTTTCGCTTCTCTTCTTTTCACAGCTATTTGTAATGGAGTATTACTCAGCCATTAAAAATAATACATTTGAATCAGTTCTGATGAGGTGGATGAAACTGGAGCCTATTATACAGAGTGAAGTAAGCCAGGAAGAAAAACACCAATACAGTATACTAATGCGTATATATGGTATTTAGAATGATGGTAACAATAACCCTATATGCGAGACAACAAAAGAGACACAGATATATGGAACAGTCTTTTGGACTCTGTGGGAGAGAGCGAGGGTGCGATGATTTGGAAGAATAGCACTGAAACATGTATAATATCATATGTGATACGAATCACCAGACCAGGCTTGATGCATGATACAGGATGCTCGGGGCTGGTGCCCTGGGATGACCCAGAGGGATGGGATGGGGAGGGAGGTGGGATGGGGGTTCAGGATGGGGAACATGTGTACACCCGTGGCAGATTCATGTTGACGTATGGCAAAACCAATGCAATATTGTAAAGTAATTAGCCTCCAATTAAAATAAATAAATTTATATTAAAAAAATAAATTCAAAAAAAACAAAACAAGAGAAAGCCCACATGCAGCAATGAAGACTCTGGGCAGGCAAAAATAAATAAAATAAATTGAGAAACAATAAACTTCAAAACAGCACATTGAAAACTTCATAGGTTACTTGCATGATATCATGAATGTTATCTTTTAAACACTGGAAAGTGAAGTTGCTCAGTCGTGTCCGACTCTTTGCGACCCCGTGGACTGTAGCCTACCAGGCTCCTCTGACCATGAGATTCTCCAGGCAAGAATACTTGAGTGGGTTGCCATTTCCTTCTTCAAAACACTGGAAACAATGTCTTATTAAGGAAGTGAGGATAGAACCTTGAATCTAGTTACTATGGGCCTAATTCAATGATAAGAAATGAAGAGAGCATAGGATTCCCATCATGTCCTTATTCTTAATGTAACCCTGTTTAAACACTTCACAAGTGTTTTGATGAAATACAATACTAAAGCTGGAACAGACTTAAGATATCACTTAGTCTAAGTGCGCCAGCTTGAAAGTAAAATTTAAGCACGCAGAGATTAAGTCACTTGCTCAAGGTCACAGCCTCATTTTCTTAGTTCTAGTCCTATTCTCTTTCCTTTTGGAGTTGTTAAGAGACAGCAATGAGATCATTTTAATTTTATAACTGTCAATTTCTATGTACTTCTACATGAGACATGCTTCTATATTTTCCTTATTTTGATCAAAATTAAGTTATTGGTTGGTCTGAGATCCTTTGTGATTTGAGCTTGGATTGTTTCAAATAGAACCCATTACCTTAGAAAACTTGAATCCTTTCCTTCTCATTGCAGTATTCCTTCTTTTTCTATAGATGCTTGTCTTGACAAGGTCTATTACTATGTATATTTCAACCATTTCATTAGCTATTCTTACACTTTAACTTTGATTTTCATTAACTGTCAGGTGTTAGGCAGCTGCTCTGCTCATTTTGGGTTCATTCTAATTTTTGTGTTCCACTTTTACTAGCCTGGCCTGTTTTGAACAGGCTATCTTAATGGCTTGGCCTAATTCCAAGTTACAAAATAGATTTGTAATTCGTTAGATACTTGCCAAATCTAGTTGATTTCAAAATGAACCATAGTTTTAAAATATCTTTCACTAATTTTTTACTACTGGTTTTACATAATTTTATTTGCAATTTTGGATTAAAAATATTTATTTCATAGTGATAAAGTCTAGGAATGCAAAGTAATTCTTAATTTCTTCTACATGATACATAAGCCACAGGCATTCCAACAAAGGTTTATGTTAGTTCTATCTTTCTTATTAAAGTAGGTATCTTGCAGACATTTATTGCATAAATATTCAATTTTATTAGTTTCAAGAAAGAAGCATTTCCTGTCTTCCTTCTGCAGACTCAAGTGACAAATAAGCTTACTGGTCACCAGGTCAACCTGTGGTTACAAACATTTTGAAAGTCTGTGTGATCAAAATGTTGTTTTATTTTGACTCAGTGTTATTAAGAATTTCTTGGGTTGACAAAGTCTTCACCAGCTCAGACTGTCTCATTGACTCGATGATTTTATCAAGGAAGAGCTGGAATCCTAGTAAATGAGCAGTATAAGGGGTTACTTGTCTGGCTGAGCTGAATCTGGGTTTATAGGCCATGCAATTTCCTGACCTCTGTTCAGGGACTGAAGATCCCTGGGCAGAAAGTCATTTTGAAAAGGTCTTGTTCTTTCCAAAAATCTCTTTATAGTATTGCCCTTCTAGGTGAAACAGCATATCTGCTGCTGCTGCTGCTGCTAAGTCACTTCAGTCGTGTCTGACTCTATGCGACCCCATAGACGGCAGCCCACCAGGCTCCCCCGTCCCTGGGATTCTCCAGGCAAGAACACTGGAGTGGGTTGCCATTTCCTTCTCCAATGCAGGAAAGTGGAAAGTGAAAGTGAAGTCGCTAAGTTGTGTCTGACAAAGAGCATATCTAGTCTTTAGCAATAATTCTCTGGGCTCATGGAAGTTGTACAAAATATTGATTGAGCTAACTGCCTAAACTTTTATAGGAAGGGTTCAACCCACTGAAGTTCTTTGGATTATAGCCCAATTAGTCTGATAACTCTTGTAATTTTTAAGGTGACTACTTCTCATTTTCTTGTACCTCGACTCCTGTAATGTTTTCACAAAAAATTCCCTTTCAAACCTTAGACATTTAAAATACAGCTAACTTCTTCCCACAGTCATATTCTGAGACCATATAAGAGCCATCAAACTGCTGACCCACATTGCTTGAATAGCTCTGAGTCTCTTCACTTTGGTAGGTTACCCTTTCTGCCAATCTTTACTTATTCCAGTTCCTTTGATTTTCCTAGTGAATGTAGTGACTTGCGTGGCTATTATTTCTTAAGAATAGAGTATTTTAATATATGTTCCATTTTGGAGCAGCTCTTCATGCTGGGACCCACCAAGTCAAACTGAAATGCATTTTGTAAGAATCTGAAGAATAGTTCTTTGGAGGCTCTATGTATCATTAGGACCCACATGCCTGTAGTATTAAGGTAAAAGAAATATTTTAGAACTAAAAAGTTATTGACTCAAAAATATGAAGCACATGTACAGATATATATAATTTATATTTCATGTAAAATCTGAGTACACTTCAATATGTTTGGTATGAAGTAGAATGAAGCAAAAAGTTAAAATATCCAAGGTCTAGAAAGCTGTTAAAATGCCTTAGTTTCTAGGATAGACATTAAATTTAAAATTAGTGATCTATGTCTGAAAGCAGCAGAATACAAGTGCTTTGTATTGTAATGTACAATACATTCTTTTCAAGTGCACATGGGACATTCTCTAGGATATAATACATGTATCCATGCTAAGTTGCTTCAGTAGTGTCTGACTCTTTGCAAACCTATGGACTGTAGCCTGCCAGGCTCCTTTGCCCAAGGGATTCTCTGGGCAAGAATACTGGAGTGAGTTGCCATGCCCTCCTCCAGGGAATCTTCCCAATCCAGGGATTGAAATCACGCTGCCTGCAGCTCCTTCATTGCAGGCAGATTCTTTACTGCTGAGCCATCAGAGAAGCCTAATACATTACATAATAGGCCACAAAGCAAGCCTTAGTAAGTTTTAGAAAATTAAAGTTATATCAAGCATCTTTTCTAGGCACAGTGCTATGAGATTAGAAATCAACTTTAAGGAAAAAAAATGCAAAACTCATAAACACATGGAGGCTGAACAACATGCAACAAAATAAGCAATAGATCACTGAAGAAATGAAAGAGGAAATAAAAAAACATCTTCAGACAAATGAAAACACAATATTCCAAAATCAAGCAAAAGCAGTTCTAAGGGGGAAGTTTATAATGATACAAGCTTATCTCAGGAAACAAGAAAAATCTCAAACAACCTAACCTTACACTTAAAGCAACAAGGGAAATAAGAACAAACAAAACCCAAAGTTAGTAGAAGGAAAAAATCATAAAGATCTGAGCAGAAATAAAAGTAATAGAGACTAAGAAAACAGTAGAAAAGATGAATGAAACTAAAAGCTGGTTCTTTGAAAAGATAAACAAAAGTAATAAACCTTTAGCTAGACTCATCAAAAAAAAAAAAGCGGGGGGGGGGGAGAGCCCAAATCAAAAAATTAGAAATGAAAAAAGGAGAAGTTATAAGCAACTCCTCCACAGAAACACAAAGGACCATAAGAGACTACTATAGATAACTACATGCCAATAAAATGGACAATCCAGTAGAAATGGACAAATTCCTAGAAAGGTACAATCTCCCAAGATTGAAACAGGAAGAAACAGAAAATATGAGCAGACTAATTACAAGTACTGAAATTGAAACTATGATTAAAAACAAAAGTCCAGGACAGATGGCCTCACAGGAGAATTCTATCAAACACTCAGAGAAGAGTTAACATCAATCTTTCTGAAACTATTCCAAAAAATTGAAGAGGAAAGGAACACTTCCAAAATCACTCTATGAGGCCACCATCACCTTGATACCAGAACCAAAGACTCTTCATTACAGCAGTTTAGTCTATGTGCAATCACATGCAAACAGTCATTATAAAGTCATCCGTCTCTGGAAGGAAAACATATAGGTTTAAATATCTCTATCTTAATGACCAGAGCAATTATATGATACAACCTCAGGTACTGTGTAATCAATGTGAAAATAATATCTATTGAGAAAAAAAATTGTGGGCTTAAACTTTAGATAAATTATGTTACATACTGTACAACAGTCTGAAAGTCTGCATTTGATATGATGAAATAATTATTCAATATATTAGAGAAATTGTCTGATATCATCTAGAGCTACTGCTTCATGTTAATTCCCAGGCCATCACAGTCAAATTAATAACTAACATTTAAAAGACAGTTGGGGGTGTTTAGGTAATTAATATAAGTTATTGTAACAAACAGTCACAAACCTGGAGAGCACAAAGTTCTTCACATGAAACCCTCTAAAAAAAAAGAAACCCTCTAGAGTGGGACAGTTTTACTGGTGACCCTTCTCTTACCCATGACCGTTACCTGGCTCCTTTTAGAGTTTTTACCAGTATTACTGATGAGCATTAGACACAATAATTTAGCAAGCCAAATCCAACAATACATAAAAAAATCATATACCATGATCAAGTGGTATTTCTCCCAGGGATGCAAGGATTTTTCAATATCTGCAGATCAATCAGTGTGATATACCATGTTAATAAATTGAAGAATAAAAACCACATGATCATATCAGTAGATGCAGAAGAAGCTTTTGATAAAATTCAACATCCACTTAGGATAAAAAAAAAAAAAACCTCTCCAGAAAGTGCACATAGAGAGAATCTACCTTAACATAATAAGGTCATATATGCCAAACCCACAGCTAACATCATACTCAATGGTGAGAAACTAAAAACATTTCCTCTAAGATCAGGAACAAGACAAGAGTCCCCTTCTTCACCCCAAAACACTGATTCAAACAAGCAGGAGTTGATTTTTCTGTTATTAGTTCAGAATAGGCCCACAGTAAGGCTGCCCAGGCCCAGACCCTATCATTCTTGTTACTTTTCCAACCCAGGTGGAAGCACACTCATCAGCACCACATCTGTATGTCTGAGTCTGCACCATGGAGTGCAAGCAATCTCCTTCCTAAACTACATGGTGCAAAAGTTGAATGTATCACTTCTGTTCATACTCTATTTGCTGAAACAGTCACACATCCACCCCTGGCTGGAAAACATGGTCTTAATCTCAGTAGCTGTGTGTACCTGACTGACTACGTTGGGACTTTCAGCCACATTTGACTATCAGAAGGAATCTGTCATATTTTGTACTATTCTATAGCGAATACCCTTGCAAATGAAAATCATTGACATCCCCAGAAGTAATTAACAGTACCTTTATTATCATATGGCAATCTTTTATTTTTTCCAATTTTCAAGGAATGAAGGAATAGAACATGTACTTTCCTGCAAAATTTTTTTAACGTGTTACTCTATGAGCCTTCATGTATTTTCTCTTGGATTTAGGAAGTTCTGAAGGCAGGAGACTAGTCAAAAGACTTATCATTGATCAATCAGAATGGGTGCCAGGGGTAAACAGATGGGACGCCCGTACAAGCACCTACCAGCTGAGTGTCAGTCCTGTTTAGGGTGGGGAAAACTCAACAGGAGTTTGTTTCGAGTGAAATGAAGGGTCTCGTGGAAATAATTTATTCTCAGGAAAGTGAAAGCAGAAATTCAAAAGTTTGGCTTGGAAGAAGGGAGACTGTCACTCAGAATGTTGCCATGAGTTCAGATTTTAAGTCCTAAATAAACAGGTCTGTAATAACAGGGCAAATAATATATGTGTGTGTGTGTGTGTACACATACATACATATATATATATTTCCCTCCTTCCCAATAAAAATAAAAGTATTTATAGGCTATGGGAACAAAGATGTCAGTAACATGGTAGTGATGCAATGGAAAGATTCCATGCTGGGATCTTTGGCAGTATCAAGAGACAGAGCCGTTCAATCAGATGACAATGCCCTCAGTGTCTGGCATCTGTAGCAATGGGGATGTGGTTGTGCCTTTGGTGGGGGTTAGTAGTAGTAGACCCAGTGTGCACAGGAGCAGAGCTGCTGCATAAGGAACTGGCATTAACAGAAGATGTTGCAGAAAAGTGGAGTGAGAGAGGAGGGAATTCTTGAGTGGTCAAGAATCCTGAAGGTGGTTTGATATGGAATGTGTGTGTGGTTCCCATTGGACTCTCAGAAATGTCTGAGAGGAAGTTGAGAAAATCAGGAATTTGTTCCTACACAATGGATGGGAGTGAAGATGGGGAGAGGCTGTTTAGTGACATTTACTGTGACACTTTCTCTACCCTCTCTCCCTGCTTTATTAATAGGGACTCACAGCTAGTGTCCTTGACCTGTTTGATCTAGGACTTGAGGCCTTATCTGGTAAAGCTCCAAGCCTTGCTGCCTGTCCCCCTTGGCCTTTGTCACTGATTTACCTAGCCTCTCAGAGGAGGGAAGGGATCCAGCCTGGCACAATTCTCATTCAAGGAATAAGCATACTGAGGCTGAAATTAATGATCCTCTTTACTAAAGTATCACCCATTTCATTTAATTTCATTGTTTCTTCTGTTACCTTGGCCACTCTTTGAGCATTTGGTGCTTCTGATTCAAGGCTCTAATGACAAAATGGAAACCACACTATTAAGAAATTTCCTTTCTTCTAATCTTTGTAGAATAGAATTTTCTATTCTAATGATGTCTGCCTATCATTAGTCTTGTCTCTTAACTTTAACCTTTTAATTTTATTTGGCAAAATATCTCACCAGAGGGAAGAATGTAAAAGTCACTTAATAAACTGGCTTATGAAATGATTTGAGATTGGCTTAATTGTGATGTATTAAAAATGTTTTAACACATGCATTTCATGGTAGAAAGATTAAGGACAATGGCATAAACTCAGCTCATGATCCCTAAATAGGAAAAAAAAAAAAAAAAAAGAGTACTGTGATGAACTGGGTGCTATACCAAGCCCTGAAGGTACAATGGTGAATAAAACAGACATGAATTTTCACATTGTTCCCTAGGTCTCTTGTTTCATGTTAGAATAATTCCATTTGGGGCAGAAAAATCAGGCTTTAAAAATTCAAATGGACTTGTAAAATTTAAACTTCTTAGTTTGGAATTCTAGATCCCAACAATTAGGCCACAAAATATCCTGAGAAGTGAATTTTCTTCTGGTTAGTTTGAGACAATCCAATTGACTCTTTGAAGAACTGTCACAATCACCAACCTGGGTCTAGGTTGTTCTCTTCTCTTGGAATTCCTGGCCTGATATTTGTCCTGAAGCAAGTCTCTCTATCTTTAAAATCTAGTTCAATGATGCATCTTCCTAAAACCTTTGCAAATAGATGTAGTCTCATTTGTATCATGGTTAAATCCAACATCACAGTTATTCTGACTTAACTTGCTTAAATTACAATTAGCCTACACATTGCAATTGGGCGAATTAGAAAAAAGTACTTCTTCTTCAAGATTCTTTACTTTCATCTATTGGAAAATTGTTGTAATATGATACAATAAAGTAATTACAGTCATCTGTGAAAAAAGTTCAGTTCAGTTCAGTCACTCAGTCGTATCTGACTCTTCGCGACCCCATGAATTGCAACACGCCAGGCCTCCCTGTCCATCACCAACGCCTGGAGTTCACCTAAACCCACGTCCATCAAGTCGGTGATGCCATCCAGCCATCTCATCCTCTGTTGTCTCCTTTTCCTCCTGCCCCCAATCCCTCCCAGAATCAGAGTCTTTTCCAATGAGTCAACTCTTTGCATGAGGTGGCCAAAGTACTGGAGTTTCAGCTTTAACATCATTCCTTCCAAAGAACACCCAAGACTGATCTCCTTTAGGATGGACTGGTTGGTTCTCCTTGCAGTCCAAGGGACTCTCAAGAGTCTTCTGCAACACCACAGTTCAAAAGCATCAATTCTTTGGTGCTCAGCTTTCTTCACAGTCCCACTCTCACATCCATACATTACCAGTGGAAAAACCATAGCCTTGACTAGACGGACCTTTGTTGGCAAAGTAATGTCTCTGCAGAAAGAATGAAGGGATGGAGCCAAAGCAAAAACAATACCCAGCTGTGGATGTGACTGGTGATAGAAGTAAGGTCCAATGCTGTAAAGAGCAATATTGCATAGGAACCTGGAATGTTAAGTCCATGAATCAAGGCAAATTCGAAGTGGTCAAACAGGAGATGGCAAGAGTGAATGTCGACATTCTAGGAATCAGCGAACTGAAATGGACTAGAACGGGTGAATTTAACTCAGATGACTATTATATCTACTACTGCGGGGAGGAATCCCTTAGAAGAAATGGAGTAGCCATTATGGTCAGCAAAAGAGTCTGAAATGCAGTACTTGGATGCAATCTCAAAAACGACAGAATGATCTCTGTTCTTTTCCAAGGCAAACCATTCAATATCACAGTAATCCAAGTCTATGCCCCAACCAGTAATGCTGAAGAAGCTGAAGTTGAATGGTTCTATGAAGACCTACAAGACCTTTTAGAACTAACACCCCAAAAAGATGTCCTTTTCACTATATGGGACTGGAATGCAAAAGTAGGAAGTCAGGAAACACCTGGAGTAACAGGCAAATTTGGCCTTGGAATACTGAATGAAGCAGGGCAAAGGCTAATAGAGTTTTGCAAAGAGAAAGCACTGGTCGTAGCAAACACCCTCTTCCAACAACACAAGAGAAGACTCTACACATGGACATCACCAGATGGTCAACACTGAAATCAGATTGATTATATTCTTTGCAGCCAAAGATGGAGAAGCTCTATACAGTCAGCAAAAACAAGACCAGGAACTGACTGTGGCTCAGATCATGAACTCCTTATTGCCAAATTCAGACTGAAATTGAAGAAAGTAAGGAAAATTAGACCTTACTTTCTAGACCATTCACGTATGACCTAAATCAAATCCTTATGATTATACAGTGAAAAAAGTTACAACCATACAAATCTACTGTATCTAAGATATATAAGAAGTCCCCTAGATTCTGCTGGCCTTTAGCTGGTCACCCAGGTTTTACTTACTAGGTTGTGATTTGTCATTTTTCATGGTCGGTGGTGTGCTAGTAAATTCTGAATACCTGGCTCCCTGGGAAAATCAACCAATGAAACAACCAGCCAATCCTGATGTATAGTGTTCAGTTCAGTTCAGTTGCTCAGTTGTATCCGACTCTTTGCGACCCCATGAATGGTAGCACGCCAGGCCTCCCTGTCCATCACCAACTCCCGGAGTTCACCCAAACTCATGTCCATGAGATGCCATCCAGCCATCTCATACTCTGTCATCCCCTTCTCCTCCTGCCCCCAATCCCTCCAAGCATCAGAGTCTTTTCCAATGAGTAAACTCTTCACAGGAGGTGGCCAAAGTATTGGAGTTTCAGCTTCAGCATCAGTCCCTCCAATGAACACCCAGGACTGATCTTCTTTAGGGTGGACTGGTTGGATATCCTTGCAGTCCAAGGGACTCTCAAGAGTCTTCTCCAACACCACAGTTTAAAAGCGTCAATTCTTCGGTGCTCAGCCTTCTTCACAGTCCAACTCTCACATCCATACATGACCACAGGAAAAACCATAGCCTTGACTAGACGGACCTTTGTTGGCAAAGTAATGTCTCTGCTTTTGAATATGCTATCTAGGTTGGTCATAACTTTCCTTGCAAGGAGTAAGCGTCTTTTAATTTCATGGCTGCAGTCACCATCTGTAGTGATTTTGGAGCCCAGAAAAATAAAGTCTGACACTGTTTCCCCATCTATTTCCCATGAAGTGGTGGGACCGGATGCCATGATCTTCGTTTTCTGAATGTTGAGCTTTAAGCCAACTTTTTCACTCTCCACTTTCACTTTCATCAAGAGGCTTTTGAGTTCCTCTTCACTTTCTGCCATGATTGGTGTCATCTGAGGTTATTGATATTTCTCCTGGCAATCTTGATTCCAGCTTGTGTTTCTTCCAGTCCAGCGTTTCTCATGATGTACTCTGAATAGAAGTTAAATAAACAGGGTGACAATATACAGCCTTGACGAACTCCTTTTCCTATTTGGAACCAGTCTGTTGTTCCATGTCCAGTTCTAACTGTTGCTTCCTGACCTGCATACAAATTTCTCAAGAGGCAGATCAGGTGGTCTGGTATTCCCACCTCTTTCAGAATTTTCCAGTTTATTGTGATCCACACAGTCAAAGGCTTTGGCATAGTCAATAAAGCAGAAATAGATGTTTTTCTGGAACTCTCTTGCTTTTTCCATGATCCAGCGGATGTTGGCAATTTGATCTCTGGTTCCTCTGCCTTTTCTAAAACCAGCTTGAACGTCAGGAAGTTTACGGTTCACATATTGCTGAAGCCTGGCTTGGAGAATTTTGAGCATTACTTTACTAGCCTGTGAGATGAGTGCAATTGTGCGGTAGTTTGAGCATTCTTTGGCATTGCCTGTCTTTGGGATTGGAATGAAACTGACCTTTTGCAGTCCTGTGGCCACTGCTGAGTTTTCCAAATTTGCTGGTGTACTGAGTGCAGCACTTTCACAACATCATCTTTCAGGATTTGGAATAGCTCAACTGGAATTCCATCACCTTCACTAGCTTTGTTCATAGTGATGCTTTCTAAGGCCCACTTGACTTCACATTCCAGGATGTCGGGCTCTAGGTCAGTGATCACACCATCGTGATTGTAGCTGATATCAAATTACCAAGATGACATCAACTGGCTTTCGAAATCAGTGAAAATTTAAAAATTGGCTCTCATGAGACAGTGCTGACTCCAGCACATAATGGGCTTGGCTTTGAATTCATTTTTGATATCTACAGAACTCAATAAATATTGACCTAGCAGTCCCACCTCTGGGCCTATATCCCAAGAAAATGATTTTTTAAAAAAGACGCATGCACGCCAATGTTCAGTGCAGCACTATTTACAATAGACAGTACACAGAAGCAACCTAAATGTCCATCAACAGATGAATGGATAAAGAAGAGGTGGTATATGTATACAATGGAATATTAGTCAAGAATGAAATTGGGTCATTTGTAGAGACAGGGATTGACCTAGAGTCTGGCATACAGAGTGAAGTAATCCTAACAGAGAAAATGAATCAAATATCATATATTAGCCATATATGTGGAATCTAGGAAAATGGTACTGATGAACCTATTTGCAGGGTAGGAATAGAGACATAATTTGGACATATTATTATATACACTCCCATGTGTAAAATAGATAGCCAGTGGGAAGCTGCTATATAGCACAGGGAGTACAGCTTGGTGCTGTGATGACCTAGAGGAGTGGGATGAGGGTGTGTATGAGGAGGTCCTAGAGGGAGGAGATATCTATATATATTCAGATATCTATATATATACAGCTGTATATATATACAGCTGATTCATTTTGTTGTACACAGAAACCAACACAACACTGTAAAGCAACTATACCCCAACAAAAAATATATATTAAAAAAAAACTCTCAGACAAACACATTTGGGAAATGCTTCATGACATTGAATTTGACAACGATTTCTTTAACACCAAAAAGCACAGGCAATGAAAGAAAATAGATAAAATAAGCCATATAAAAATTAAAAACTTTTGTGCATCAAAAATTACAGTGTCAACAAAGTGAAAAGACAACTCATGGAATGGGAGAAAATATTTGCAAACCATGTATCAGATACAGGGTCTACTACTCAATAAGAAATCAGCCTGATTAAAAAATGCGCAAAAGATTTGAATAGACATTTCACCAAAGAAGATATACAAATAACCATTAAGTAAATGAAAGGATGCTCAACATCAGTAATAATTTTTCTAAACTGCAAATGCAAACCACAATGAGATACTATGTCACACCCATAAGGATGGCAACTGTGAAAACCGAAATAAAACAGAAGCAAGTAACAAGTGTTGGCAAGGATGTGGAGAAATTGGAACCCTTGTGCAGCTGGGAGAAATATAAATGGTGTAACCGCTAGGGAAAACAGTATGGCAGTTCATCAGAAAATTAAACAGAATTACAGATCCTGCAATTTCACTACTGGGTATAAACCCAAAAGAATTGAAAGCAAGGTCTCAAAGAGATACTTGCACACTTGTGTTCATTAGCAGTATTATACAACAGCCAAAGCAGAATCAACTTAGGTTTTCATTGATATGTAAAGGGATTAATAAAATGTGTCATATATATATATATATAGAGAGAGAGAGAGAGAGAGAAATTGAAAGAATGAATTACTCAGTCTTAGAAAGGAAATTCTAATGCATGCTGCAACATGGATGAACCTTAAGGACATTATACTACGTGAAATCAGCCAGAAAACTAGATCAAACATATTTCATTTATATGAGGTACCTAGAAAAGTCACATCCATACAGACAGAAAATGGGATGGAGGTTGCCAGGAGCTGAGGGAAGGGAAGAACAGAGTTATTGTTTAATGGTTTTGTAGTTTCAGTGGGTAAAATAAAAAGGTTATGGAGGTGGGTGGTGATGACAATGTGAATGTCCCTAACACCACAAAACTGCGACATTTAAAAATGGTTAAGATGGTAAATTTTATGTTATATATATTTTACCACAGTTGAAAAAACAAAACAAAACCTTTGACTAGTATTGTAGAAGTTCTTAAATTGCATTTCACTGTCACTGAATGAGTACCTAAATGCAACTGGCTGAGAGTACATCTGCCAAAAAAGCAGATGGTACCTACCTTCCTAGAGCTGTCTGTCATCAGCCAGCACTTAAGTAGCCTCAGGAAAAAAAAATAGAAATGAAGAAGCCCTAAGCAATGCAAATATGAAACTTACAGGTATTGTACCTGAAAAAAATCAAGAATATGCTTGGCATTGCTACCAAGGACAACAGCATTTGCCGGTGTAACTATCTCTTTAATATTTGAGCACTGGGGTAATATTTCTTTTTTATGACACACTTCTGAGGCTGAAGTACAGAAGTTCCTGAGAACATAGCAATTCATTAGCTTGCCTAAGGTAAAAATAATACCTATAAATAACCTTTCAGGAAAACACAATGTGCCAAGTGCAGTAAAATTTCAAGGCTGTCTTATGATTAGTATTTCCTCAGTCCTGGGTTTCTATTTTCTCAAAGCTTTGCCTAAACAATTTACATTTTAGCTACTTTAGTGGATAAAGCTATAAATATTTTCCTGACATATTAGCGCTTTAACAAGGAAGGTCCTCTTCATGGTTAATTAGTTTGCATGCTGAGATGAGAGGTGGGTGATAGGCAAGGCTCGTTAAGTGTCAAACACCTAACTTCTATAAGATAGATTATGTTTATTTTATAAAGGTCAATGTTGGATTCTTTGCATGAGTGAATCAATTATGACTACGCACATTAGTTGAGAATAATGGCAACTTATACCTAGTTATCTCAAACTGGTGTTGTATCCATATACTTCACTATCTAGTAACAGATAAGCCAAGAATAATAAATATCCATTGACCAACCTTTTATAGTTGTATATATTTTGCCGTTAGAAGATAATAGTGAATATTTATATCGTGCATTTTCTGTAGCTGCTGTAACAAATTAACACAAAGTTATGACTTAAAACAACATAAATTTGTTACATTAGTTCTGTAGATCAGAAATCAGAGAGTGGTCTCCCTGGGCCAAAATGGTCCCTGCTTGTCCGGTCCCTCCCGGAGGTGCTAGGGAAGAATCCACTCCCTCACCTTTTCCAGCTTCTAGAAAAGGGTAGGGAGAAGGCAATGGCACCCCCACTCCAGTACTCTTGCCTGGAAAATCCCATGGCTGGAGGAGCCTGGTAGGCTGCAGTCCATGGGGTGGCTAAGAGTTGGACACAACTGAGTGACTTCACTTTCACTTTTCACTTTCATGCATTGGAGAAGGAAATGGCAACTCACTCCAGTGTTCTTGCCTGGAGAATCCCAGGGACGGGGGAGCCTGGTGGGCTGCCATCTATGGGGTCGCACAGAGTCGGACACGACTGAAGCGACTTAGCAGCAGCAGCAGCAGAAAAGGGTAAGGGTCACCCCTTACCTCAATGACCCTCTTTGTTTATCTTCAATCATCTACAGCTGGTCATTTTCTCATATTGCCTGGCTCCGAGTTCTACCTCTAGCGTCCCTTTT
Source organism: Bos indicus x Bos taurus (assembly GCF_003369695.1). NCBI lineage: Eukaryota > Metazoa > Chordata > Mammalia > Artiodactyla > Bovidae > Bos > Bos indicus x Bos taurus. Next base: position 111,909,332 of record NC_040076.1, read on the forward strand.
AAGAACCCAGGTGATTACACTGGACCTACCTGTAATCCAGGTTACTCTCACCTTAAGATGAGCTGATCAGCAAAGTTAATTCCATCTGCAAACTTTAATTCACCTTTACCCCATGCTCTCACATCTTTACAGGTTCTGGAAATTAGGATGTGGATCTCTTTAAGTGGGGAGAGGGGTATTATTCTGCCTACTACAGAATCACAGGACAAAAATACATTTACATTTTTACACTTTACTTCTGAGCAAACTAAGCTTCAAAGGAGTTAAATAGCTTTCCTAGGATTTCTGTGCCAAGGCCATTTTCCAAGCAAAGCAAAGGTACTTGCATAACTGTTTTCCCCCAGATCATCATTTCACTCAAAACTTCAATTTTGTTTTGAGTGTGCTGCTTTTGCTTTTTTTTTTTTTTTTTACTTTTGAAGAAATCTTTTGCTATTTAAAGGATGCACATTTTTTGCCTTGTTTCAAGGGAGTCTAGAGAGAAAAATGATTTGACAGGGATTAAGTAAGTGACTCACCTAGAGCAACAGAACAAACAATATGGTAAAAATAAAAATCTAGTCTTTAAGCCAAAAGCCCTTATGTTTTTAAAGACCTACAGGTTTAATCAAGATATTAAATTTCAATATAGTTGAAAACACAATTTGCTGGCAACTGGTACAGTAACCTTTCCATAGAGGTATGTGTAATTGTGACCATTTTGAAGAATAAACTGAAGCTTAGAGGAGCCAAATGCTTGCTGTGTCAGCATTTGGCTAGTCCTTGCCCTGCGTGTCCCTGGGTCTATACGGAGCACTCTGGATTCCAATTTTTCCACAACACTGTGACCTAGTTCTTCTGCACTGTAATATCTTGAGCCATCTCCAAAAGGTTCGATTTGCAAAACATTCAATCTGCCTGACTTCTGGTTTAGAAAAGGTCTTGATCTTTACTGATTTTAATTCTGAGATGATAGAAATGCAGAGAAATTATTTGCTTAATGCAGTGATTTAGCAACAGAACTGGAATGAGTAGTATTCTAAATTCCCAGTAATGGAAACAAATGTTATCTTTATCACACAAATTCCGGCAAATGCAAGAAATGCACAGAACTTTCAAAGTAAAATGATAGTGAATAAACTTTGAGAATAGTTAAAGATACTTGGGGGGGGGGGGGAAGCCCTTTTCTTGATATAAGACATGTCAAGAGCTGTGAATAATGAACAATTGTGTTAGAGTGCATACTCCCCTTGACTGTGTCCCTCTAGAATGAGCATTGCTACCTAGAGTCACTGGGTTCTTACGTACTTTAGTTGCCTAATTTTCTATGAGGTGTGTGCGTGCGGAGTTGCTCAGTCGTGTCAAACTCTTTGTGACCCCATGGACTGTAGCCCACTAGGCTCCTCTGTCCATGGAATTCCAGGCAAGAATACTTAAGTGGGTTGACATTTCCTACTCCAGGGTCACATAGCAATATTCTTTGTCTCATTTTCCAACTGTCAAAACCCCATCCATCCTGTCAAATACAACGTATTACTTCTAACAGAATGTCTTTGCCATACTAGGAAAATCCCTTGAATTCTCAAGTTGTGTTTTCTCTGTATTTCTTGGCACATCACATATTCAGCTGTGTAAGTATTTGTGTACATTTTAATGTCTGTACTAAAAGTCCAGCTGGTTTCATTCATTTTTATCTTCTAATGATCCTACTAGAGGGTAATCTTTTGAGGACTCTTTTATATGCAATATACTGCATCACACATAAAAGGTGGTCAACATTTGGTCAATGAGTAAGTGAATGTGTGTAATGGACAACTGCAGTGCTTACCAAAGAGTATCACTTTATCTTGCTTTTTTTAAATTTTTATTTTGTTTCTAATAGAGTACCTTGAATATAGCATATGCTGAATAACTGTTTACTGCTATAATTGTTTAAAGCACTAAATATTCTTTTAAAAATAACAAAGGCTTATATAAAGTAATAAATTGGAAACTATATTGTTTCCTATAAAAGATAATTGTTTTGCCAAGACATGGCAAAAGATAGAATTCTGAGGAAAACTAATGAATAAAATTACTTAAGCTTTTTTTTAAAAAAAAGATATGTTTTGGGAATTTAGCTATAAGTGAGTTGATATTGCTAGGCTAAAATCCATTTTATAGTGACATAGAAAACTGATAGTAAATTTATATAGATTTTGGACTTCAACATATCTTGATTTGGTCCCTGGCCTTGTCATTTACTATCTTTGTGAATTTGGGAAAATTAGTTAAACTCTCAAATTCAAATTCACCATCTATAAAATAGGAGTATTAACATTAACTCACAAGGAAGTTACAGTAAATGGAAACTTCATACAAACAACCTAAATCATGGGCCTTACTCACAATAAAATATATTATCTTCCTTCCCATCCTCTTATTGAAAATGTATATCTTAAATATTGTATCTAGGTAAAATGCATGTCTTCATTTGACACATTCAGAATTTAATATGCACAGTATAATCCAAACTGAGGTGTTTTGCAGTTTAAAAGAAATATCTAGTATAACTGGCATTTGGGACATCTGTGTCTTCCTTTCTCTTCTAGGGACAGTGCTTTTCTTCTTTTGGGAAACTGCCCCTATCCTATTCTGTAGGGAATCAGTGATCATAATTTCTATAACCTCCTCACTTCCCCATGACCTATTCACATGGATAGGCATGTTTCCAAAACAGGCCAATTGGTTTTCTCCAGGATTTGTCAAGTGTATTGTAGCTAGAGGCGGTACTTCCCCTGGGAAGAAAGCAGAGACTCTTTGAGCCTGTCATGGTTGACCAGCAAGGTTTCCTTTGGCAAAGTTGACTGGCAATCATAAAGTAAACCACATGGAAAGAAGCCCCAGTTACTCTTGTTATTTAGTTGCTTAGTCATGTCCAACTCTTTTGCGACCCCATTCACTGTAGCCTACTGGGCTCCTCCGTCAATGGGATTTCCCAGGTAATAATACTGGAGTGGGTTGCCATTTCCTACTCCAGGGGATCTTCCCAACCCAGGGATCAAACCCACATCTCCTGTTTTGACAGGCAGATTCTTTAACACAGAGTCACCTGGTACTCCTACTATCCCAAATTTGGTTATGGGATCAACACAATCTCCAGTTTTGGCTAAACTAGAGTTTGATTTCACATTTATAACTAAAGTCAAATATAAGCAGTGGCTCACCTAGAATTAGCTGTATCCTGGTGTTTCCTCCTGCTCAGTCTCTACACATTAGCATCTGACCCCCTGGTAAAGCATTTAAGTTTGCTTACTGTATAGTTTACTGCCTTCTGTCTGTTTCAGTCCTAGACTGCATCCTTAACTTTGGTCGGTGTTGGCAAATGATAGCATTTTGTATGGAGGGAGACCAATGGAAGAGTGTGGCTAGATCAGTCCTTTAGCATTTTCAGGGGAAAAAAGAAACCCAAGCAGACCTTCCTAGAGCACATCTCTGTTCTTACAGAGCCACTTCAAATAGTCAGGGGGAAGTCCATCAAAGTCTCCTGCCTTATGTTAGGCAGCGTGTGTAGAAGCCACTTCGTAAATCTGAGAATTAGCCTGTTTTGTGTGTGCTTGTGTGGCAAGGCAGGTGAAGATGAGCGAAGGAAGCTCCTGACCCAGATTTTTTGCACTTGGATCTAAGTAGACTGAGATACCAAACTGACTAGCTTCTTAAATAAATCAACATAGCTTAAATCCAGGGGAATTATATTTCTCTTTTTTAGTCATTTCCCCCACCCCGCCCCATCATTCTTTCCCTTCCATCCTTGCTCCCATACTTCCTCCTTTCTTCCAAATGGTAAAATGTACCATTTTCACATTATAGAAATATTAAAATGCAAGAAAAAATGGAAATAAGAACCACCTGCAATATCATCAACTGGAGACATTCCCTACTAATTTCTGGCATATATTCTTCCAACTCTTTTCCATGCAACTCTATTTAAACATGATTGAAATCATAATGCATACTCAGCACTGTGTCCTTTTCATATTTTCTTTGAACAAATCTAAACATTTTCTGCTGTTTATTTTTTCCTTCGGTATCATGGATAAAGATGTGGTGACCATTTTAGCATTCATTGCATCTTTGACAACATATTGTAGGGAACAGAGAGCTTGGCGAGCATATGTGTTGAAGGATTAACACCAAGGTAATCAATATTCTTGCCTGAAAGATCCCACGGACTGAGGAGCCTGGCAGCCCACGGGGTCTCAAAAAGTCAGACAAGACTGAGTGACTTCACTTTCAATCAATAATCCAGGTATGTGACAAAATCAATAATCCATTTTTATCTTCTCGGATGTAGAGTAGATCTTCAGGATGCATTAGAATTTGAGATGATCAGGTCAGAAATGACAGCAAGTGCATTTACCAAAGTTGAATCAGATATGACCTGAAAAAATGATTGTTAGTTTTGGCAAGAAGTATAAAAATTAGTCATAACGGCTAGATGTCATCTTTCTTCATTCCCCAAGCTGAGTCCATCCTTGTTTCCAGCAAGAGCCAATGCCCATTCTTCTGCTAGACTTTGCTTGTACAACCTAGAGGATCTGCTTTGTCAAACAAAATAGAAGCAGTTTGGCCATGAGGTTGAAAATGCTAGTAGTATTTCTCACTGTTTTAGAGGAAATGCAAAAACAAACAATCCCCCTCCTCTAAACAAATAAACAAAGGAGTTGAAATTAAGACAGCGTTGTTAAAGACTAGAATGCAATAAACACGTGCCACTTGGACACCAGTCACATGTGGCTTCTCTCGTCACCTGATCAACCAAAAGTCAAGTCTCAGTCCTGGTACATTGCACAAAAACACTTTGATTCCTGCCTAAGTCATCTGATTATACCTGTAATTCTCTATAGCATTTGGCAATCTTTTTTCTTAACTTCTGAAAACAAATCAGATCAGAAAACTATGGTATCTTTGCAAGATAGGTGTGGTGAAAACAAGAAAATACAAGTCAAAAACATCTGTCATTCATTTTTAAAAGATTCAATTTGAAGCTAGCAGGAAGTATAAGATTACAGTGACAAATGCTCCGTTTGGCCTTAATGTTTTTCCAGGCATAAATACTGTGAAGGTTTACATGAGGGGTGGTGGGGAGGCTGGAACAGAGACTAGAAATAAGAGCAATAGTATGAAATATATGTGTTTTCACTATATATTTTTGAGACTGGAACCTGATAACAAAGGACTCCTCTCCCAGGATAGCATCCTTTCCACTTTGCTTCTAGAATTTATGTAGACAGTGCAGCACAGAGCAGGCACCTCACCAAAGTTGTTGCCAAGAACTTTTTCCTATTTTCATTCATGAGTAACATCAGCCCCCAACCCTTAGTGTCTCAGCTTAGGAACTCTTTTCTTGACCAGGATTCAAGCATGGTTAGACTTATGTGTGAGATCATTACAGATAGCTTTTATCTGATGGGATAATACCAAGTGATTGGGCATGGTTAAGAGAGACCATATCATCCCATACAACTCAACACAGTGCCGCGTACAATGGATGATGTCCACATGTGTCAGGGTGGGGAGGCGTTGGTATTCTGACTTTGGTCTATCTGGTAGTCTTCTATTTCTAGAGATAAAAAGATCCAGTTGACAGTTGGGAGGAGGGGCTTCTCAGGCACTGGTAATGTTGAGTTTCTCAGAGTCCTAGGCTATAGGACGTGCTCAGCTGAAGAAAGTTCACTGAGTTGTATGCTTATGCTTTATGAAATTTTGGTATATGTATTTCAATACCATTAAAAAATGTAAACAGGCATTTTTCAAGAGGTAGGAAAACCAACACTTGTATTTTGGATATTCCATTTTCATGTTTCACTAGGAAAAATAAGGATTTTGGACCCCTTCTGTAAAATATTACTCAAGTAATGAACTGAACTAACTAACAGGACAGGAAAAGAGAACAAAAAAGCTTCAAGAACTGAACTGCTCTCAGGGACTAGATCCCTGCTTCCAGAACTCTAGGTGAGTCAGAATTTTAGAAACAAGCCCACTGGATATGCAGAAGCCTCTTATTTCTATTCAGAAATGCACTTCCAAAGCTGGACGGCTGGTACAATAAGCTTAGTGAATAATGGGTTCACAATTTCAATTTATTATCAAAATATTTCCATCATGACAAATCTGAAAAGACAGGAGATGCAGAGCTACATAAATGCAGTTGTGCCTTTTTATCATAGCCACCCTCAGAGAAGATTTCACGTTGAAAATCCTGCTTATAAACTACAACTTTTATGTTATCTTTAAACCACAACTCTTATGTACCTCTAGCCAACTGTCCAGGGGCAGTTTTTAACCCAAAGTTTGTGCTTAAAGCTTTTCATCAATATGATTTATAAGTTTAAAAAGTCTCAAATCTTTATCTGTACATCACTTTACAGACCTTGTTGTTTCATTAACTATTTATCTTGATCTGAAGCTTCAATATTCAATGGTTACTTATAATAACAATTATTTAGTCATAAATGTAGTTAATAATTAAATATAAAAATTATTATTTATACATTACTACAAATCTCTTAAAAAGACCAAGTTTTGAGAGAGAACAAGAAACTGCTTAGAAAATTGCAGGGAGCCTCAAGAATCTCATTATCAGTGGAAATAGGTACAACAAAAAACAGTTTTACACATTCATTTTAGCCCTAAGAGTGCTTAGAATACTCTCAGAATGAATAACTGATAACTGGTAAAATTAGATTAAAACTATGTTGAGTCCCAAGGCCCCAATATGTATAAGATTTCTTTGGAAGAGTTCTGAAGGAGTGTAAATGTTGCAAATAAAGGTAAAAATAGGTACACAGGCTTCATGTTTTTAACTCTTATGCTACTGCTGTACTTTTGGGGCCAAGTGAATTATTCTACCTTTTCTTTCTCCGTTTCATTAGAAATTCCAGTCCACATCAAGAGACAACATCAAACTGGCAGATCATATGGGAAACTGAAATGAATGGTAATATTCTGTCTAGAGATTAAGCATGATTTAGACACTGAGAATGAGTGATTTGATAGACAGTAGACCCTTCCTCCCTCCACACCTTTTCCAGAAAACCAAACTTCATTTTTATTGCCATGTTCTCACCCCTGTGAACCACCTCCATGTAATCAGTGACCTCTCTGACCCCTTCTCTCTCGGATAGAGTTCCCCATTTCTGTGATTTGGGCAAGCTTAGCCAAGGGCTGCACCACTTCTTCTGAAGATTACCAAACCCGGCATTTCTTTTCTGGATTCATGTATGAATTCTTGCGACAATGGAAGGCTTCTGAAAACTGAGGAGAGTTCTGCAAAGTCCCAATAATCCTGGGAAACAAACAAAAATCACCATCAGCATTTGATACTCATGTCCATGCCATGTAAGAGCTCTACAGAATTTATGTAGATCAATTGAGTGAGTTTGGAACTTTAAGTTTAAAAGGAAACTAAAACAAAACAAAACAAAAAAACTGGTAGCCCACTCCTTTTCATTAACAGAATGTTTTAAATAGAGAGATAGCAAACTACAGGGGTTAAGTGCACAGATTTTGAAGACAGACCACATGCTCTGAATCCCAGTTATGAGCTGTTTTTATTTAGCCTGTCTGTGCCTCAGTTTCCTTTTCTGTAAAATGCATATAATAATATTACCTGCATTTTAAGCTTGGTTTGGGGAGTTAATTTATAAATACTCTCTATATTTTGGTAGGATAAATGAATAATTCAAGTTTGGAAGTGCAGTTATTTTAAGAAGAATTTGGTCAAAGAATAAAATTATGATTTCTTAAAAAGCAGAGACATTACTTTGTCAACAAAGGCCCATCTAGTTAAGGCTATGGTTTTTCCAGTAGTTGTGTATGGATATGAGAGTTGGACCATAAAGAAAGCTCACTGCCGAAGAATTGATGCTTTGGAACTGTGGTGTTGGAGAAGACTCTTGAGAGTCCCTTGGACTGCAAGGAGATCCAACCAGTCCATCCTAAAGGAGATCAGTCCTGAGTGTTCATTGGAAGGACTGATGCTCCAATACTTTGGCCACCTCACACGAAGAACTGACTCACTGGAAAACACCATGATGTTGGGCAAGATTGAAGGCAGGAGGGGAAGGGGACGACAGAGCATGAGATGGTTGGATGGCATCACTGACTCAATGGACATGAGTTTGAGTAAACTCCAGGAGTTGGTGATGGACAGGGAGGCCTGGCGTGCTGCAGTCCATGGGGTCACAGAGTTGGACACAACTGAGTGACTGAACTGAACTGAATATATCTTGAAAGGTATCACAGTGTAACTTTATGATAGATTTTAAATATGTATCTGTTGATTTAATAGGAAAAATAACAATTATTTCCCTTTCCCCCTCAAAGAACCCCATAGATTATCAAAAACTGGATTTAACCTGAGAACCTGGGAAGGGTTGGAAAAATACCAATTTCCTCTTATCTCTGAACCCCAATGGGCAAAAACAACACTGTCCAACCCACTATTGGCACCAAGCAGTACTTGAAGGACACTGGTCAGTACAGTGATGGAGAGGTGATGTTTTCCCATCAACCATGAACCAGCTCCTTCCCTTCTCTTTCCACTGGGACCATCCCAACTCAGCCACCTTGGGTTGGGGGCATGGGGTCAAGAGGCAAGCAAACTGGAGTGGTCAGAAGACTATGAACATGTTCTAACTTGCTGAGATCTCCCTACATGGCAGATATATGAACTTCATGACTGTTGTTTAGTTACTAAGTTGTGTCCGACTCTTTGAGACCTGTGGATTGTAGTCCATCAGGCTTCTCTGTCGATGAGATTTCCCAGGCATGAATATTGGAGTGGGTTGCCATTTCCTTTTTTGAACTGTATACATCCCAACATTTCTCTTCCCCTCTAACCCATTTTCCACACAGCAGTGAGAGTGATGTTGTAAGTCAGAAAGAGAAAAAACAAATATTGTAAATTAATGTATATATGTGGAATCTAGAAAAATGGGACAGATGAATCTCTCTGCAAAGCAGAAATAGGGACACAGATGTAGAGAACAAACCTATGGACACCAAGCAGGAAAAGGAGGGGTCAAGTGAATTGGGAGACTAGGACTGACATACATACACTACTATGTATAAAGCACATGACTGATGAGAACCTACTGCGTAACACAGGGAGCTCTACTTAATGCTTAATACTGAATGTGGTGACCTAAAAGGGAAGGAAATCCAAAAAAGACGGGATATATGTATGACAGGTTCACTTTGCTATACAGCAGAAAATAATACAACATTGTAAATCAACTATACCCCAATAAAAAGTTTAAAAGTATTTAAATCAGTAATTCTTTTACTTATAACCTTCTAGAGACTTGAAGAAAATCCAAACTCCTGTCCATCATCTCCAGTGTCCTGATGGCTCCAGCCTACCTTCCAGCCTCCTCATGATCTGTTTCCCCTATTCCTCATTAGGCTCAAACTACATGGATCCACCTTCCATTATGCAAACTGGCTAAGCTCTTGCCCTTGTCTGGCATTGTTGTGCCTGCCGACCCCACTCCCTACAAAGTTACTCCCCAATGACTATGCAGCTAACTCCTCATTGACTATGTGGCTAACTCCTCAGCCCCTGCTTCAACACATCATCTTAGAGGCCTTCTTGGAATACTGTCCATGTGAGCCCCTCTCACCTGTACCAGCCCCATCACAGCACTTATCATGAAATGTGATGATTTTTTTCTCCTTCTTTCCTTCCTGACATACTCTCGACACTGTAATCTCTATGAGGACAACATATGGAATATACTTTGCTCCCTGCTGCTCCACCACAGCTTAGCACAGTCCTTGTTTATTGCAGAACTCCAGAAATAACGAATGAGCCCGTCACCTGGTCATGGTGATTACATATAGAGAGTAACAGGACATTATGAAGAAAAACAAAGCTCAGTGTTTTTGGTATATTTGTTATAATGAACCAACAGGAGGGAAAGAAAGCATTTCCTTCCTCTATTTCATTCCACATAGAATTTGTAAAAGTCCTACTTCCTAATGTGTAACCCATCACCACATCAGTTATTTCTCAAATTTCCCATTCAAGGAGGATGTAAATTTTTTTGGTTGTATGTTTTTGAGGATTCCTAGAGCGATCTTTGGGGAAGGCAATGGCACCCCACTCCAGTACTCTTGCCTGGAAAATCCCATGGACAGAAGAGCCTGGTGGGCTGCAGTCCATGGGGTCGCGAAGAGTCGGACATGACTGAGTGACTTCACTTTCACTTTTCACTTTAATGCATTGGAAAAGGAAATGGCAACCCACTCCAGTATTCTTGCTTGGAGAATCCCAGGGACGGGGGTGCCTCGTGGGCTGCCGTCAATGGGGTCGCACAGAGTCTGACACAACTGAAGGGACTTAGCAGCAGCAGAGCAATCTTGGGGCTACCCTGGTGGCTTAGACAGTAAGGAACCTGCCTGCAATTCAGGAGATGCAGAAGACACGGGTTTGATCTCTGGGTTGGGAAGATCCCCTGTAGGAAGGCATGGCAACCCACTCCAGTATTCTTGCCTGGAGAATCCCATGGACAGAGGAACCTGGTGGGCTACAGCCCATGGGGCTGCAAAGAGTCGGACACGACTGAGTGATCTCTCATGCATGCACTCAGAGCACTATTAAAGATCAAAAGGAATCTTCCCAGCATAAAGTGGAATAGGGGAGAGGGGTAGAGCAGAAGAATCTATCTGTTCACTGGCTGAAGAGGGAGGTCTCCTCAAGCCTGAAGAGGGGCCCAGTAAAGGCAAGGATGTGTCTGCCTCTGAGCAGGGTCCAGAGAGGACCCCTGATAGGATGGTACATGGCTGTCAGTGAGGCTGAACGTCAAGAGCAGTGGTTGCTGCCTAGCTTGACCATGACCAACGGAAGGAAAAGGAGCCACTTGACTTCAGATAGGACGAGAGGACTGCAAGGATGCCAGTACCCATGGCAGACCAGAAAAGGAGGTAATTTCTTGATTTCTAGGCTCATCAGATGCCTTTGGATTCCTGTATGACCCCAAGAAGGACTACACTGAAAATGACTGAAACTGAATTTCTCACCTCCTGGCTTAGGGTGGGAGCTTAGACTTTGAGTTAATTTGATTAATGATAATAATAATGTCCATGGTGTAATTTCTTACACTTGAAAGCTCATGAACAGATTTACTCGATACCTGGTCAAAGTGATCATACATATAACAATAGGAAGATTTCAGACATCAGGGATTTATAGGTGTACTTAGTCTTTAAGGTTGTAGGCTCATAGACTTGGAGTTGAGAAGGGCTTTGGTTCATTTAATCTGATTCTCTTCCTTTATTAGAAACCCTAAGTGCTCGCTGAGGGACAGTATGCTGGTGGTCTGACTATTCCTCTGAGGAGCAAGCTCCCTGATGGATGGGGTCATGACCATTTGAGCATCACTGGCTGGAAGAGCTGATCTCTTTGCTCTTATGTTATTAATATTTTTTCAAGGGATCATTATCTTAGACATCACCACATGGGGATAAGTACTTCAGTAAAAATGTCCAAACCCAAGACTTAATTCTACGTTTCTCTTAAAAATATTAAAGACATTTAAAAGAATATACCTCAAAACAAGAAAGCCCACAAAACACCACTGGGAGTTGGCCATGCAATGACACTCAAAGTAAGGAACACTCAGCCCTCCATTTCCATTCCAGTTCCTTTCTTTCCATCCAAAAACTCCAGTTTAGATAATCTGATTCTGAAAAATTAGGTCAACAGTGTACCAGGGCTTCACTTACTTTCCTAGGACTCTAATTAGTGCTTGTGTGTTTATAACATCAACTCTTTGGATGGATGACATAAATAATCTATTTCAAAAAGTAGATATATTATTAATAAATATAAATTTCTTCTCTAAGAATAGGATCATATTTCATAATTTTTAAATGCTATACGAAAACTATATATATTTGTGTTTATAATAAGAGGAGACAATAACATCTTTTATTATTTCCTAAAGTAATTTTCTTGAAACTTTTAGTTTATTATATAAAACATATATTACTGCTATTTTATCATATTCCTACTGCTTATTACCTTGGCAAATAATCACTTGTACTGAAAATATCTAAGAGATGTGGAGTTGAACATCATGTAATCAAGAATGAACTTTATCTACCACAAATCTGACTACTCCTGCTTGAAATTAACTGTTTTTTAAATTACTGAATGAGCTTTTAACAATTTATGAGTTCTCTGAAAATCTTTTGCTACTTGTTTAAAACACACAACAGGGATACAAGGTTAATTAGCTTCATTCATGAATAAACTGTTTAAAATTTATCATTAACTAACATTCATGATTCTTTTAAGGTAAGGTCACATTGGTCCACATGTGTTCCATTATAAATTCATCAAGAAATAAATGTGTGAATAGATTCGCAGGCATGGGCTAAAGATTAGTAAGTGCTAAAAGAAATTCTACAAAGCCCACTAATATCCACACCATGTATAAAATACCAGAAATGAATCCTAATATTTAAGGTAAATGGAGGAAACATCAGTATTTCAAAGAGGGCTTAGCTTCGACATGCTAAATCATAGAATGTGCTGTGTTGTGCTTAGTCACTCAGTCGTGTCCGACTCTTTGAGACCCCTTGGACTGTAGCCCACCAGGCTCCTCTGTCCATGGAGATTCTCCAGGCAAGAATACTGGAGTGGGTTGCCATGCCCTCCTCCAGGGAATCTTTCCAACCCAGGGATCAAACCCAGGTCTCCCACATTACAGGCGGATTCTTTACCATCTGAGCCACCAGGGAAGCCCAAGAATACCGGAGTGGGTACCCTATCCCTTCTCCAGGGGATCTTCCCACCCAGGGATCGAACCCAGGTCTCCCACATTACAGGCAGATTCTTTACCATCTGAGCCACCAGGGAAGCCCGAGAATACTGGAGTGGGTAGCCTATCCCTTCTCCAGGGGATCTTCCCAACCCAGGAAATAAAACTGGGGTCTCCTGCATTGCAGGTGGATTCTTTACCAGTTGAGCCACCAGGGAAGACCAATCATAGAATAATAAGGAACAAAATAGCCACATTACTTTAAAATGTCTAAATAAATCATTAGAAAGAATATTCTTTTAAAAATATTAGATATTGCTGCTGCTGCTAAGTTGCTTCAGTTGTGTCCGACTCTGTGTGACCCTATAGACGACAGCCCACCAAGCTCTCCCGTCCCTGGGATTCTCCAGGCAAGAACACTGGAGTGGGTTGCCATTTCCTTCTCCAATGCATGAGAGTGAAAAGTGAAAGTGAATTTGCTCAGTCGTGTCCAACTCTTAGCGACCTCATGAACTGCAGCCCACCAAGCTCCAAGCTGTGTTAAACATTTCTAGCATTAATAGTGGTATAGAATCTATCCAAGAAAAAGAACACATGACTTTCTGAGGAGGCCTTACACAAAAAAGCAACATGGCTGTCTGAGGAGGCCTTACAAATAGCTGTGAAAAGAAGTGAAAAGCAAGGGAGGAAAGGAAAGATGTACCCATTTGAATGCAGAGTTCCAAAGAATAGCAAGGAGAGATAAGAAAGCCCTCCTCAGTGATCAGTGCAAAGAAATAGAGGAAAAAAATAGAATGGGAAAGATTAGAGATCTCTTCAAGATAATCAGAGATACCAAGGGAACATTTCATGCAAAGATGGGCTCAATAAAGTACAGAAATGGTATGGACCTAACAGAAGCAGAAGATATTAAGAAGAGGTGGCAAGAATACACAGAAGAACTGTACAAAAAAGATCTTCATGACCCAGATAATCACAATGTGTGATCACTGACCTAGAGCCAGACATCCTGGAATGTGAAGTCAACTGGGCCTTAGGAAGCATCACTATGAACAAAGCTAGTGGAGGTGATGGAATTCCAGTTGAGCTATTTCAAATCCTGGAAGATGATGCTGTGAGTGTTGCACTCAATATGCCAGCAAATTTGGAAAACTCAGGAGTGGCCACGGAACTGGAAAAGGTCAGTTTTCATTCCAATCCCAAAGAAAGGCAATGCCAAAGAATGCACAAACTACCACACAATTGCACTCATCTCACACGCTAGCAAAGTAATGCTCAAAATTCTCCAAGTCAGGCTTCAGCAATCATGAAATTCCAGATGTTCAAGTGGGTTTTAGAGAAGGCAGAGGAACCAGAGATCAAATTGCCAACATCTGCTGGATCATTGAAAAAGCAAGAGAGTTCCAGAAAAACATCTATTTCTGCTTTATTGACTATGTCAAAGCCTTTGACTGTGTGGATCACAATAAACTGTGGAAAATTCTTAAAGAGATGGAATACCAGAACACCTGACCTGCCTCTTGAGAAACCCATATGCAGGTCAGGAAGCAAGTTAGAACTGGACATGGAACAACAGACTGGTTCCAAATAGGAAAAGGAGTACGTCAAGGCTGTATATTGTCACCCTGCTTATTTAACTTATATGCAGAGTACATCATGAGAAACACTAGGCTGAATGAAGCACAAGCTGGAATCAAGATTGCCGGGAGAAATATCAATAACCTCAGATTTGCAGATGACACCACCCTTATGGCAGAAAGTGAAGAGGAACTCAAAAGCCTCTTGATCAAAGTGAAAGAGGAGAGTGAAAAAGTTGGCTTAAAGCTCAACATTCAGAAAACGAAGACCATGGCATCTGGTCCCATCACTTCATGGCAAATAGATGGGGAAACAGTGTCAGACTTTATTTTGGGGGAGGGGGTTCCAAAATCACTGCAGATGGTGATTGCAGCCATGAAATTAAAAGACGCTTACTCCTTGGAAGGAAAGTTATGACCAACTTAGATAGCATATTCAAAAGCAGAGACATTACTTTGCCAACAAAGGTCCGTCTAGTCAAGGCTATGGTTGTTCCAGTGGTCATGTATGGATGTAAGAGTTGGACTGTGAAGAAAGCTGAGCACAAAAGAATTGATGCTTTTGAACTGTGGTGTTGGAGGAGAGTCTTGAGAGTCCCTTGGACTGCAAGGAGATCCAACCAGTCCATCCTGAAAGAGATCAGCCCTGGGTGTTCATTGGAAGGACTGATGCTGAAGCTAAAACTCCAATACTTTGGCCACCTGATGCAAAGAGCTGACTCATTTGTAAAGACCCTGATGCTGAGAAAGACTGTGGGCAGTAGGAGAAGGGGACAACAGAAGATGAGATGGTTGGACGTCATCACTGACTCAATGGACATGAGTTTGGGTAAAGTTGGGAGTTGGTGATGGACAAGGAGGCCTGGGGTGCTGCAGTCCATGGGGTCGCAAAGAGTTGTACACGACTGAGCGACTGAACTACTACTACTAGGATCTGTAAAATATACTTTATTCTGACTGGTGGATGATCTCAAGCAATCTAAGTATCTAGATTAGCACCCGTACTATTTAGGAAGCAGACATGGGTATCATTTTTGTCTATTTGGATTTACTTTAAAAATGATCAGACCTTTATATCTTATACAGAAATATTATATCTGAATAACCTTAGAAACACATTTATAGATTGTATACTAAATAGTATCATAGCAACCATTCCCTGAAGTGACTGTAGAGAGCTAACAAAAACTAGATTTCCAAATGAAGTCATTTAAATTTCCAGAATATCAGGAGGAAAGGTTTTTAAATACTAAAGTTTAAAGTACATAAGACTTTAGTTAGGAGGAATAAAATAATTATAGCCTAAACCTAGTGTTGTGTGTGAGCTTCCCAGGCGGCTCAGTGGTAAAGAATCCATCTTAAATGCAAGAGATGCAGATTCAATCCCTGCGTATGAAATGGCAACTGGGTCCAGTATTCTTGCCTGGAAAATCCCACGGACATTGGATTCTGGCGGGCTACATATCATGGGGTTGCGAAAACTCAAACATGACAAAGCAACTGAGTGCACACACACACACACACACACACAATGTGCTTCTATAGATTCAACTTAAACCAACTATACTTGGCCTTATACTTTTGATAGTGTGGTTATTTAAGTATAAAGTTACAAAATCTCCCTTCATTTCAGGTATATTTCTACAGAAACCACTATGCACAGTTTTTCAATAGCAACTCAGTGTCTATTGGTTTTTAAGGTTCTTTTAAAAAAAATGTATTTTACTTTGTACAGCCAGGAAGCAGCCTGTTTCCAAAACTAAATATGACCTCAACCTTTTGCTGAGGAAATCCCTTTACCTCCAGAGAAAATAATAATTTTCCTGGAAAAAAGGTTGGCATTCCATTTACTCTTTTATAAAAAAATCAACACATACTTCTCTTATTATGAATGAAAAATAGTCAAAGAGGCATCTTTTGGGCCAGAACAAAGAAAACAAAAGTTACAAATAATTTTACATATTTATAACAAAATACTATTTTCAGTTTAAAATTGGGAGTGGAAAAAAATTCCTTGTTTACCTATATGATCACTTACTGGTGATCAGTTATTGACATTTTGAACTATGCAGACATAAGAAATGAGAGGAAAAAACCCAAAAAACCCTTGACTGTCAGCTAAATAGGGAATGACTGCAAAATCCATATGCTTTATTCATAGGAACTCTTATTCTGTTCACATTTCTCTCACATAAAAGTAATTCAGGCACTAATTTTCAAGCACATACATGTAATAGAGATTTCATATACATTAACATTAGCCCCCCAAGCAACTCTTATTATAATTTACTTCTCGTTTTATATATCAAGAAATTGAGACCCAGATGATTAAGAAACAGCTCATAAATGGCAGAGCCCTGAATGGAACTCAACGCTTTTCTTAATTCAAGGTTTGCATTCATTTTCTACCATAAACTGTAGGATATGTTTTTTGAGCCAATAGGAATGGACAAATGGGATGGCTGAAGGCAGGCAATTTCATAATAAGAAAAAAAAAATACTAGGGAAGAGACAACAGGTAGAAAAATCCTAATAAAAAACCTTAACTGAAAAGTAAATAAAATCACCATAATGGCTCTATAGTGTAGGAATTACTCCACATGCTACAGCCTCTGAGGCCGTCTCTAACCTAATAAACAGTGAAACCATAAGTATTACTCATAACAAAAATCTATATCATCAAAAAAGAAAGCTGAGGTTTTCTTCAGGATGCTGTGTTAATAAGGCAGGAAGTTGGAAAATTTATTTTAAACACAGAAATTTTAATCCACTGGTTAAAATAAAAATGGTAATACTCAAGAGATAAACATTAGCTGTCAAAATATTAATATGCTACCCCTTGTTCTTTGAGGATGCTGTACATACAAAGTACTGGATAAAATTACTTAAATTAACCTGGGCATTTTATGGATATATGCTTTGGTTCATGATGCTCTATAGGGCAGAGCTTTGACAGATTAGTTATGGTCATTTGTGTGAGCTTATAAATACTCTGTTATCCCCAGATTTTTAGACCTTAACTTCTAAAGACTTCAGTAAGGAAAAAGACAACTTTAAAAAATTAAAGCTATTGAATCACTGTTTTGGAGCAGGAATTAACATGGTATTGTAGGTCAATTATACTCAATGCATGATACAGGATGCTTGGGGCTGGTGCACTGGGATGACCCAGAGGGATGGGATGGGGAGGGAAGTGGTAGGGGGGTTCAGTGGGGAACACATGTACACCCGTGGTGGATTCATGTTGACGGATGGCAAAACCAATACAATATTATAAAGTAATTAGCCTCCAATTAAAATAAATAAATTTATATTAAAAAAATAAAATAAAGAAACACACTCAGAGGAAAATCTATCAGATTTGTGGTTATCAGGGGGAGGGGAATTGGATGAAGGTAGTTGAAAGGTACAAACTTCCGGTTATAAAAGAAATAAATACTAGGGATGCAATGCACAACATGACAGATAAAATTAACACTGCTGTATGTTACACATGACAGTTAAGAGTGTAAGATGGAAGAGTTCTCATCATAAGGAAAAAGTATTTTTTAGTTTAATTTTGTATATATTTGAGACGATAGTTCAATAAAGTTATTAATGTTATGGTAATCACTTCATGACGTATGCAATTTGAACCATTATGCTATACATCTGAAACTTATACCGTGGTGTATGTTAATTATATCTTAATAAAACTGGAAGTAAAATTTTTAAAATTAAAAAAAAAACAAAAAACACCTAAAAATTACAAAACCATAATGAGAATTGGTCCAGGGATTATGCTGCTCATGCCTCAGACAGTACAGGATCTGCCTGCAATGCAAGAGACCAGGGTTCGATCCCTGGGTTGGGAAGATACCCTGGAGAAGAGAATGGCTTCTCACTCCAGTATTCTTGCCTGGAGAATTCTATGAACAGAGGAGCCTGGCGGGCTGCAGTCTGCGGGGTTGCAAAGAGTTGGATGTAACTAAGCGACTAGCACTTCACTTTTTTATCTAAAAAAGAACCTAATTTGTACATCTTAGCAAGGATAAATTTAGTTTGCACTATACATATAATAGGCATACAATAATCAATTGTTGAATGAATGAATTTGAAAAAACTGTTAAGGCAAATACTAAATGGTGATGATGCTACAAGAATAAGATGAGTAAATTCTTTAATTTTAAATATGCTTTTTTATTATTTCACAATTGAATGTGTATTTTTCTCAGGAATGAATGATCTGGGTAGTATGTTTGTGTTTGTTTTAGGAGAAGCTTTTAAAATTAGCCCATTAGTTTCCTTTTGTTCTCAAACTGTTTCCCAATAAGCCTACAGAAATTTTAATTTGTTTCTCATACATTCATGCCTGAGAGGTGCTGCTGCTGATCAGCAAATCAGTGATGAAGAGTTTAGAACCTGAGGAAGGGGTAGGAATTAGGAACTTGGCCCTAAAACAGACACACAGGGACTTAAATTTAACATTCAAATGATAGCTGGTTGATCTTCTTTCAATCTGGTGTTCTCTTAGATTTTCTGAATTGGGAAGGACTTTAGATACCTTATAATTCAACCTTCTACTCTGCACAGAGTAGAATTTTCCTCCAGCATCCCTGCCAGGCTATTCTCTGACCTCTGCTTCATCATACTCTTTCCTGGAGTTTTGGGAACAACTTTACTCCACGTTGGGACCTTTTAATTACTAGAAAATTTTCCTCTGTGTTGAATGGAAATCTTTTTGGAACAGCTACTCACTGGTTCTAGGCCTTTGCCTTTTGTAGCCTTAGAAATGTCTCTGCTAGCTTTAAATAGAGCCACTGTTCCGAGGTGACATCTTTGTTGGAATTCATTAACAACTGGGCCTAGGTTATATACAATCTGAAGATAAGAGCAGTCAAGGCTATGCTTGGGTAAACATGACATATATCTTGATGTGTTTGGTTAATTCTTTCTGAGACCCTCAAAAAACAAAAAGAAAAACATGAAAGGAAAAAGAAAAGCACTGGATTTCCAAATTGTACAGAATCAGAGTCAAAAACAACCCTCCAAATCTGAAATAATGGAGCCAATATTGGAGTACTTTGACCCTATTGATACCCACACACCTGAAATTGCCTGGACTGTGCACATCTGTTTTAATGGAGTTGAGAGCATACTCCGTCCTGTAGGTTCCACACCACACCTAGGGACAGAAATGGAGAAAGGAAAGCAGTATTCTCAGGTTGCATCAAGGATTATTTGGGCAGTTTGGAAGAAAAGCAAACTTCCTATTGCAGAAATTAAATAGAAGTTCTGCATTCCACAGCCAATTACTCTTCAAATAATGTTTAATAATAGGCAACCAGAAACACAATTATCATTAATACGGTCTGACAGACTATTACACACAATGAAAGTCAGTCAATCAAATGCTCTGCCACAATCAATTAAAACAAGAAAACTCAGTATGCAATATCTAACTTAGTATGAAATTATAACTCAAAATGATTTTCATATCTATCAATCAAGAAAGATAACAATACCTGGGCAAAATTCAGGAAGAACAGTTGTCTGTGATTTAGGTCAAGTCCAGGAAGTAATTTTTCTTCACCATGCTTTTTAACATAGTTTTGATAGGCCTAGGCAGTTAACGAAATAGAAACATGATGTTTATAATTTTTAAATTTATACATAAACCTATTTGAAGATCATGTGACCAAGTAATTAATATCAGAATCACCATAATAATACATTTAGTTATGGCAACCTTCAAGTATTTAATGGATTAGAAAGAAAACTAGAATTTATTTACAAATACTCTGAAAAGAATAAGATTAATGATTAACAGATGATAAAAGCCTAGCTAATGTCAGAAAATCAATAAATGTTAACTGAAAGGATGGATTTACATAAGTGATAAAAAACTTATCTAAATGTTGTTCTATAGATGAGTAAGTCTAGCCAGTTGGAAGAAAGAGTAGCCAAGAGAATCTGTAATTGCTATACTTGACTGGGTTATCACTCTCGGTAAAAAGAGATTCACAACAGATTTCATTTGAGAGATACTTGAGAAAAGTTAAGGGCGTCTCCTGAGATTCCTTAGAGGTTTAGCACCATATGATTCTAAGAATAAGCATGAGCAATTATTATGGCCCCTGAAGACAGGGCAAAATAAATTGAACCTCAGTCATCCTACGAAGGAGGAATTTAGATTACTGAATGTCAGGAAATGTCCTTAATTCTTAAGGATTTATAGACACTATTGGAAAATATAGTTTTCCGCTACAAAATATACTTAAGAATGGGATTGACAACAAATTTCTGAGATGTGTTAGCTTTAATTGAAAAAAAGAAAGGTGATAATTAGATACACAGAAGATATATTTCATTTCTTCTTGCTTGTCATCAACATAGATTTTCTGCATCTCTAATGTGCAAAGATGCTGGAGATATAGGAAAGACATGAACCTACTCCTCTGAGGGATTTCACAATCTACCAGGGAGTATTACAAATCAAGACTTCATATATAATAATATATTTGCACAATTGTAATTTGCTTTGTTATTCTTAACCTGTACTTGTTCTACATGAGGATCTCCATGGAATTACACTTAACTCAGACTTTGGCCGAATTTTTACAGCAGTGATTCTCAATCTGATTGTGTATTAGAATCACCAAGGACTATTAAAAGGGTCAATTCCTTCCACTTCCAGGCAAGATGGAGAGACTGAGACTGAATTTATCCTTCCGCTGAAACAACCAAATAATAGACAAAATATATTAAACAATGGTTTGCATGACGCTAGACATCAGGCAAAATCTGATCTCTCTAGGAGACAGTAAACAAGAGGAGCCCTATGACTGCCCTATAGCTTATAACTTGAGCACTATGGACCACAAAATAGAGCAGGAAACCCCAGTGGAGCCTGGTGGACATTGCAAACGGGTGAGGAAAAGGCATTGAGAATTCAAGGACACCAAGGACAGGGTGAAGAGGAGAAAATGCAGAGAAAGAGACTCTCAGAAATCAAACATCCCCTCAGTATTCAGCTGAGTACCTGAGTATACATGTGGGCAAACTATCCAAGGCTAGGGAAGGGACTGCAGAAAAGGATTCGAGATAAAATGTCTGGTACTCACACAATACAAGATTGGAAGACCTCTAGGTTCACACAGGGTGTTGCTCAGCAGTGAAGAACTATCCCTAGACTGAGCACTACCCCAGACATACTTAACACGATGTAAAAGCAAGATCTAAAAGGATCTAGCCATTTCTGAGGGATTTAACTGCACCCTAAAATAAAGCTCAAGAATATTAACAGGAGAACAAAAATTTTCTCCACCCAAAGATGTAAAATGTACAATATGTGGCATCGAGTTTAAAAAAAGAAAACAGATCAAATATTCAAAGAAGCAGTAATCGACCATCCCCCAGGACTTGGCTGGGATTCATTCTTTAGGAAAATTTCCAGCCAGATTTATCTCCCAAGCCTCACACTTTGATCATTCGGGTCACTGCCAATTTACAGGCCTCACAAGTCACCTCTCCCACATTGTTCTGATCATTCCTTCTTCCTGACCCAACCACCAAGTCTCTTCTCCCCTCCAACCCAAACATCTCTATGGTGAACAAATAACACTACATCTTCATCCACTACAATGAACATTCCATCCATCTTATGTCAGTAGCCTGATTCTCTCCTGTGGACACCTTGTCCCGTGTCCTCTCACGTAGCCTCTGCCTTTTTCTCCCACATGTGGGCTATCTCAAGGTTGGGAAAACAACTCAAAATCATACTCACTCCATATTTACTTCCAAGATCATTATTCCCCCACTCTTTTGTGAAAAACTCTACTTTTTTTTGTACACATAGTATCCACTAGGCCATCTTTGGAGAAGGCAATGGCATCCCACTCCAATACTCTTGCCTGGAAAATCCCATGGATGGAGGAACCTAGTAGGCTGCAGTCCATGGGGTCGCGAAGAGTCGGACACGACTGAGCGACTTCCCTTTCACTTTCCACTTTCATGCATTGGAGAAGGAAATGGCAACCCACTCTACTGTTCTTGCCTGGAGAATCCCAGGGACGGGGGAGCCTGGTGGGCTGCCGTCTATGGGGTCACACGGAGTCGGACACAACTGAAGTGACTTAGCAGCAGCAGCAGCAGGCCATCTTTAATCCTGGTTCAGATCATCAAATAATGGCATCTTTTATGAAGGGTTTGAAGCTGGATCTCTAGCACCAAGAATAGTGCCAAACACAGAGTGAAGGCCTCAGAAAGTATTGTTGAATGCAAGCCTAAATGAGATTCTAAAGGATATTCCAACAATATACTCCTCTGCGTTTACGGTATGGACCATTACAAGGCTACTTGCAGGAACCATATCACTTCAATCCTTCACTTATCACTGTAATTGGACTGGGTTTATGATGATTATTATTCCCAAATACTGCTTCACCTGCTAAGAAACTGAGAGTCTTGTTCAGTACGTCAGTGAATGATGCTATAATAAATCTTTTTGTAGACTATCTTTCCTAAAAAACTATCTCAGAGATTATTTCTTAGGAAAATGTTGCCTCCTCTATGGAACTTGCATACTCCTCAATTCTGTCATTATAATATTCTTTTTCCTTTTCTCTTTCCTTTCTTTGAAGCTTAGAGAATGGTATCTAGCTCAAGCCTATCAACTGTATTGTCCCTTCTTATTAGCATATTTACAATCCCCTTTCTCCTGTGTATTTTCAATTTTCTATTGTTACATGTATCTTTTGCAAAAAGCTTTAAAATGAATGATTAAATGTCATCAATATCCACTCTAACCACTAAAATGGAAAGAAAATATTACTCACTCTGTATGCTTGGCCAATACCACCATTATCAGCAATGTTTTCTCCCAGTGTATTAATTCCATTGAGCTGTTAAAAAAAAAAAAAAAAACACTTAAAGATCCTTAACTATGTTTGGATTGTTAAGAAAACATCAGTAATTCACTTAAGGTTGAATACAACTTTTGAAGAGAATGCTGATGACATACATGCTGTCCATTTGCTAGGTCCCAGGAGAAGTTCCCATACTGGTACACCATGCACTGGGATAGGTCTTTAAAATTATTTGCAGACTGTTGAGTCCACCAGTCAACAAGGTCTCCATCCTTGTTAAAATTTCTGCCTGGAATATATATTTATCTAAGTAAAATGAGAACTCATTACATCAAGAGTTGCAATAAGATATCTTTAATTCAAAGTGCAAGGACTGAAATACCAAGCATGCAAGAGAACATTAACCTGGACAGATGAGGAGATAAACTGTTCTGCTTTCTCATCTAGGGTTGATAAAAACCAGACCATTTGGGCTCTCTATGCTGATATGCCCTAGTATTAATCCAGATTAATCCAATTTTACCCACTTGGTTGTTGATGTCTCAGCCAAGGCCACCAGATAAATACTCCTGAAATCATGACTTGTTTCTGTTGGATGATTTTTGCCTGAACCAAATCTGTTCACTTTGATGTTCTGAGATTTTTAAAGAGGTCAGTATTTCACTATGGCATTCGTTTCCTATCTCAAACCCTTCAGTAGTAATTGTGGACTCATAGTTTTGCCCTACTTCAAGCATGAACAAAAAGTCACCTTTACTCTTGGGGCTTTCTTGCTGATCCTAACTACATTGATCTTTCTCCTTCTTGAGCTTCAGCAGCATTTATATACATTATAGTTTTGACACTTGATTTTGTCATCTTTTAAACAGTTATCTATGATGTAGTGAATAAGGTAAGGGCTATAAAGACAGACTACCTGAACCCATATCCTGGTTCCACCAATTCCCAGTTTTGTAACTTTGACCAAGTCTTATGTGTCTCTATATTTTTCTGTTTGAAACGTGGAAATAGTATTAATATCTACTTGTGAAGATTGCTATATAGTTTAATTGAGTCAACAGACCCTTAGTATATCCCTCCTGTCTCCTTTTCTTCTTCTGAAGCTTTGAAGTTAGATTAAGGCTTAATTATTTTCTCTCTACTGTTTTTATTTTCTTTCCCATTGTGAACTGATCTTTGTTACAGCTTCAACTCCTACCTCTTTACATCTCTCATGTCTTTACTTCTATTCCTCTCAAATTTCATTGAAACTCGAAATCTATGTTGCTGTTTGGGGCAGCATGTAAACATTTAATTTCCTACTGTTTGCAAGGCTGTGAACTAAGTAGTAGATGTGAGATGCAGTCAAAAAAAAAAGTCTCTGACCACAGGAAGTTTAAAAGTCCTGGGGGCACCTTATTTTCTGAGTTTACATCTAATTTTAAGACATGGACTCTACCCTCTAAAATTCTGGAGAGATAAGACATAATCATGAAATGAGAACAAACATTATCATTGGTGTTGACAAATATCAGTGTTTTCTCAATGTGGATATTGTTTTATTCTGTCAGAGTAAAAAGCACACGTTACTAAACCTCACTATTAGAAAATTCTTATCTTCTAAAGCAACAATTTAAAAGGAACATTAAAAGTGCAGTGATTGTTAGGCTAATGATACACTGATGAATAAATGTGTTTTATATCGATACATTATTATAACTCCTAATTAGGTTTACTAGGGTATATCTCAGGCAAATAAAAGCATCAGTTGTACTTTACCATTGTCATCGAAGCCATGGGTGATTTCATGTCCTATGACCATGCCAATGCCCCCATAGTTCAATGACTTAGGCTGCTGGGCACTGAAAAAGGGTGGCTGCAGAATGCCAGCTGGGAAGACTATAAGCAAAGAAGATGGTTAAAGATTACTTGTAGTTTTTTTCTGTAATGGCAGGCATTGGATTGGCTGTTTGCCTGCTAAGCTGCTTTCCAGTATGTCAGTTTCATTTAATTGTATACAAAAATCTTCTGTGACAGAAACAAATGCAGGTTATCTATTGGTTTTTTTTTTAAAAAAGGATATTAAGATGCTGTTATTTCTTTATATTTTATTTTATTTATTTTGGGTGCACCGCCAAGGCAAGCGGGATCTTAGTTCCCCAACCAGGGATCAAACCCATGCTCCCTGTAGTGAAAGAGCAGATTCTTAACCACTGGGCAACCAGGGAAATCCCCAGGTCATCATTTATTGTTGATGACAGTAAAGAGTTTATCCCAGAATGCATCATATCTGTGATTTATAATTACAACTGACTGTATAACATCCGTTAAGATTGTTTTCATGCTACAAGGAATTTAGAGCAAGGGAAAATTATCATCTCATTCAGAAGGTCTTTCCACTGCAAATATTTGGGAGAAACAGTTAGTAACAGAAGTATTGTTTTTAACATGTCTAATAGTTTATCCATCTACAATAGCTTACTAAATAAACAGAGACAATCAAAAGTACCCCCTAATCACATAACTTCTTTAAATTTTCATCAAGGCATGTGACTATTTATTTATTTATGGTTGTTTAGTCCTTCATTTTTCATGTCTTCCTCAAAGCACCTCAAGTATTAGCTCTTTGAGAGCATAGATTTGTTTGCACATACATGTATTTGTTTATTTGTTTTTGAGTCCATTTGAATTTTTAATTATCTCTAGCACCTTAAATTGGATAGTGCCTGGAACATAACAGGTACTCAGGAAATGTGCTGAATAAATCAATAACTGATGAATGAATGAGTGAATTTTGTACAGTGTCCTAAAGACTTGTAAATAAATGAATTATGATTTTTATATCTACCCTGACATCTGTCTTAACTAGCTAATTTTCTATACTTAGACATTTCATACTGTTTAAATTTCATGTGTCACACATCAAACTCCTCATTTCCCTTCTAAACCATCTGAGTTTATTATTTCTGCTAATAGCATGTGAAGAGTCTCAATCACCCAAAGTGAACATTTTTCTGTTTATCTTTCATGTCTCCTTTCTTTCTACAAAGTCCTTATATGATCTAGTATGGAAAACATCAGGTCCTATGCCTTCTTTCCAGAAGCATTTCTTCTGTTTATCTCCTCCTATCAGTCTTACTGGCCACCTTCTGAGTTCATGCTCTCATTTCTTACCTGAAGAATTACTTAATTTCCTAATTGGCTTTCTTAGATCTTCTTACTTCCAGTCTCCCCCAACTTCAGTCTATCCTAAATCTACTCTATCCTGCCTGCCAATTAAAGTGCCACTGTGGTCATTATCACTATCCTGCTAAAACACCTTGGACAGCTTATCATTGTTTCCTAACTAAAGACAGCATATTCTTCCTGGCCTTTGTCTCTATGGTGTTCTACTTCTCCACCTCCCCTATGCCCTTCCCTTCCCTCATAACGTTCATAGTTTTGAGATTTTATCTTTCACATTGTAAAATTCTACTATCCACTGAAGTATTATGTTCTGTAAGCAAAAATAAAAAATCATTAGTATCAACATCTGCTACATGTAAAGGCCTGGGCTATTGCTGCATGGAACATTAACAGCACAAAACAAAGGCCCTTATTTTAAGAAATATAAGACCTAGTTAATACAGAGTAGCAAACGTTGTTTTGTGTCATTCAGCTGGTGTGTGAGTATGACCTTAACTTGTTAGTGTTTCAGGGATAAATACGAGCTATTTACAAAGGAGACCTTAAAATATACACTGGGC
Organism: Bos indicus x Bos taurus; assembly: GCF_003369695.1. Lineage (NCBI taxonomy): Eukaryota > Metazoa > Chordata > Mammalia > Artiodactyla > Bovidae > Bos > Bos indicus x Bos taurus. The sequence goes on from NC_040076.1 coordinate 111,936,268, forward strand.
AATTTAAGTACTCGTTAGATCTTTAAAAAATATCTGGAAAGTTGTCTTAACAATCAAAATGACTAAGTTAAAAAAAACACACAAAATTTTTGTCCTTGGAGAATTCTGATGAACATTATATGTCACGTGTAGCTGCCTGAGCTATCAACGGTGCCAAGAAATTATTTTTAGCTTGAAGTATAAAAATTATGTGCAGTACTTTATTAACTTAAAGTGAGGACTATCTCCCACACTATGTACTTTGATTAAAATCCATCCATTATATAAAATGCTCTTATGAAACACACTATTAAGACTAAACATTAACTATAAAGATCCTGCTGCTTTAATTATACCCTGATATACATTTTTCAGGCAAGTGATAAGATTTTTATGGCTCATATTAAATACTAGTCTTCAAGTTCAACTTTGCAAATCATGATTTCTCCTTTTACTCTGTCAGCTAAATATTTATGAGGATTTTACTGATTAGTCTTATCGTTGTTACTAGTAGACATCACAACTGTTGATAATTACCAACTGCTTCGTTGTGCATTTTTTATGTTCATGATTGTCAACAAGTTAGTTAGTTAAATACACCATTGTTCCATGAAACAAAAGACAGTGTTTCTCCTCACGCCTATCCCCTCACTTCCCTGGTTTATTTTGTTAAGGCTGCAAGCAACTCAATTTTAGAATCTTTGATATAAAGCTCAAGAGTGCAATCAGATAAAATCAATTTTGGTGGAAAAGTTAAACATTGTTTTTATATTAAATGAAATAGCAACCTGTTTGGAAAAATTTACTCTTAATTCTCAAGTCTGAAAATAAGAATCCTAATGACACCACTCTTATGGCAGAAAGTGAAGAGGAACTAAAGAGCTTCTTGTTGAAAGTGAAAGAGGAGAGTGAAAAAGTTGGCTTAAAGCTCAACATTCAGAAAACTAAGATCATGGCATCTGGTCCAACCACTTCAGGGGAAATAGATGGGAAAACAGTGGAAACAGTGTCAGACTTTATTTTTTGGGGGCTCCAAAATCACTGCAGATGGTGATTACAGCCATGAAATTAAAAAAGACACTTACTCCTTGGAAGGAAAGTTATGACCAACCTAGACAGCATATTCAAAAGCAGAGACATTACTTTGCCAACAAAGGTCCGTCTAGTCAAGGCTATGGTTTTTCCAGTGGTCATGTATGGATGTGAGAGTTGGGCTGTGAAGAAAGCTGAGCACCAAAGAATTGATGCTTTTGAACTGTGGTGTTGGAGAAGACTCTTGAGAGTCCCTTGGACTGCAAGGAGATCCAACCAGTCCATTCTAAAGGAGATCAGTCCTGGGAGTTCATTGGAAGGACTGATGCTAAAGCTGCAACTCCAGTACTTTGGCCACCTCATGCAAAGAGTTGACTCATTGGAAAAGACCCTGATGCTGGGAGGGATTGGGGGCAGGAGGAGAAGGGGACGACAGGGAATGAGATGGCTGGATGGCATCACTGACTCGACGGACATGAATTTGAGTAAACTCCAGCAGTTGGTGATGGACAGGAAGGCCTGGTGTGCTGGGATTCATGGGGTCGCAAAGAGTCGGACATGACTGAGTGACTGAACTGAACTGAAGGATGAATAAGACAATTTTACAAAGTTTAATTATGTCAAGGTAGTCATAGATCACCCAGGCTGAATATACTCTAAATTACTTATAAATTACCTAAAATTGGAAAAGAATTTTGTTGTTATTGAAAAAGGAGAATGCAGCAGTAGTAAGACTTCTCAAATGACTTGTCATTTCCTTGGATAAGACTTGAAAGTTTAATAAGATGACTGGATAGTGCCTGAAACTTACAGAGAAACACTTGACAAAACATTCAAGTGCAGCTTTTCTAATAACATGAAAGGTCCCTAAAGCTCTATGGTACAATTACATAAGGAAGAGGAACAAGTGAATTTACTGCTTTCAGCATGTCTTCCTGTCCTGAAAGTTGACTTTTTGTTTTTGAGAAGGGGCAAGGTAATGGCACCCCACTCCAGTACTCTTTTGCCTGGAAAATCCCATGGACAGAGGAGCCTGGTAGGCTGCAGTCCATGGGGTCGTGAAGAGTTGGACATGACTGAGTGACTTCATCTTCACTTTTCACTTTCATGCATTGGAGAAGGAAATGGAAACCTACTCCAGTGTTCTTGCCTGGAGAATCCCAGGGACAGGGAGCCTGGTGGGCTGCTGTCTATGGGGTCGCACAGAGTCGGACACGACTGACGCGACTTAGCAGTAGCAAGTGTGCATAAAAATTGGAATGTAGCCTACATGTGTGAGTTATGACAAAAAGTGGTCATAACTTTTTGACCACTTTTAGCCTACATGTGTGAGTTATGACAAAAAGTGGTCATACTTTTTTCTACTTTTTAAAAAGTAGAAATTTTTTAAAAGTAGAAATTATTAATATGGATAACTCCCTATATAATCATAAAACAAGTTCTTTTTTCACCATAACATAAAAAGATCAATCCTGCAAGAAATTGCATGTGATATAGTTTAGGAGATTTGTGTGAAGGTGGGAGGGTCATTTATGAGACATGTTATTCTATACCAGTTCTAATTCTGTGATGCACATGATATCAAATCCATTAAGAGAGTTGCAAAAGCTGTATATCTAGGTATGGATGGACATGGATAGGCATACAAATACACTTTTATGAAGAAGAAAGTGAGAGATCAGGATCTTCAATTGTTTTTAGTTAAGACAATCCCCATTTTGGAGATTCAAATGAATTGTCAAGGAGAAAATGTACACGTCAAAGCGTTCTCATGCATGACACTTTCCCTTTCTCTGAACTGCTGTTATTAGCAGATAAGCATATGAAAAGAGGTTAGCAATTTTTCAGATTTCTTATTTCCATCAGAGGAATTTATATTAAGCATCTTTAAGAGGTCTTTCTTATACATTAAGAATGCTTATTACAGCCAATTCTTGATTATTCAGATGATAATTGTCTGCTTTGTGAGATGTCAGGCCACTTTTAACTTCTTTTTCCTTTTGCTGTAGCTTGTTTGGTTTGAGGGTATTAAATTCAAAATGAGAACATACCCAGGTCTTCTCTGCTCAGGGAATCTCTGAGGCAGACCAATTTTGAGCCAGCTTCAGGAACAAGGGGTAATTTAGAGACAAACGAAGTCTGTCTTGACCTGCCCTAGAATACTGAGAGGATGAACATGCCAGAGTGGTCTTCTTGGGAATGCTTCAGCACTAGGTCTGATAGGATACTGAGCTGGATTAATAGAAAGCAGTATCCTTTAGTCTGCCCTAATGCACAATTGAAGTTGAGGCTGCCTCACTTTGCCTTGGGAATCCTTTAAAAGTCAATTATCCTATTTAGTCTAAGTCTTGAATGAACGAGAGGCTTCCTAGGTAGCTCAATAGTAAAGAATCCACCTGCCAAGCAGGAGATGTGTGTTCAATCCCTGGGTTGGGAAGATCCCCTGGAGAAGGAAATGGCAACCCACTCCAGTATTCTTGCCTGGAGAATCCCATGGACAAAGGGGCCTGGCAGGTTATAGTCCATGGGATTGCAAAGGGTTGGACGTGACTTAGTGACTAAACAGCAGCAGCAGCAGAATGAACTAGACTTTACACCGACAGAACTACTGAACATCAAAGAGGTCTTCAAAGTAAAGACTCTCCAGAGAAAAAGCAAAGGTCTTTAATGATAAAGAGTTTCCCTGGTGGCTCAGATGGTAAAGAATCTGCCTGTAAGGCAGAACTGGGTTCGATCTCTGGGTCAGGAAAATCCCCTAGAAAAGGGAATAGCTACCTACTCCAGTACTCTTGCCTAGAGAATTCCATGGAAAGAGGAGCCTGGCAGGCTACAGTCCATGTGGTCACAAACAGTTGGACGCGACTGAGCAACTTTCAGGAAAAGATCTGAATGGTTTCTAGGAATACTTTATAAAGAACAGAGCGCACGGGTTCTCAGTTGATAATTAAACAGGCTCTGATCTAGTTTCAGGTAATCATTTTACTAGCTGGGAGATGTATCAGACTAGTTTTAAAAGCAATGCTAAGAAGTATCATCAAACTTTACCTTCCCACTTGATTTTTGACTACACTTAGAAATGAAGGGCTGGACTGAACAAACCTGGAGAAGCTGGCTATACTGTTGAGAATACTTCCACTGAAGTACTAAATCAGTTGGTTGTCTTTCTTCATACTAAAATCCTTGGGGCAGGGGGAAATGTATCTATTTGTAAGATACTTAAGAGAGAGCTTCAAGATGACAAGGTATTCCCAGGAAGAGAAAAAATATATCTTTGGTTTATTAAGCCATTGCATTATTCATAGTGTTATTCACTGAGGTATTAATTTCTTTTTATTTTTAATTTTATTTTATTTTTAAACTTTACATAATTGTATTAGTTTTGCCAAATATCAAAATGAATCTGCCACAGGTATACATGTGTTCCCCATCCTGAACCCTCCTCCCTCCCCATACCATCCCTCTGGGTATTCCCAGTGCACTAGCCCCAAGCATCCAGTATCGTGCATCGAACCTGGACTGGCATCTCATTTCATACATGATATTTTACATATATCAATGCCATTCTCCCAAATCTTCCCACCCTCTCCCTCTCCCATAGAGTCCATAAGACTGTTCTATACATCAGTGTCTCTTTTGCTGTTTCATACACAGGGTTATCATTACCATCTTTCTAAATTCCATATATATGTGTTAGTATACTGTATTGGTGTTTTTCCTTCTGGCTTACTTCACTCTGTATAATAGGCTCCAGTTTCATCCATCTCATTAGAACTGATTCAAATGTATTCTTTTTAATGGCTGAGTAATACTCCATTGTGTATATGTACCACTGCTTTCTTATCCATTCATCTGCTGGTGGACATCTAGGTTGCTTCCATGTCCTGGCTATTATAAACAGTGCTGCGATGAACATTGGGGTACACGTGTCTCCTTCCCTTCTGGTTTCCTCAGTGTGTATGCCCAGCAGTGGGATTGCTGGATCATAAGGCAGTTCTATTTCCAGTTTTTTAAGGAATCTCCACACTGTTCTCCATAGTGGCTGTACTAGTTTGCATTCCCACCAACAGTGTAAGAGGGTTCCCTTTTCTCCACACCCTCTCCAGCATTTATTGCTTGTAGACTTTTGGATCACAGCCATTCTGACTGGCGTGAAATGGTACCTCATAGTGGTTTTGATTTGCATTTCTCTGATAATGAGTGATGTTGAGCATCTTTTCATGTGTTTGTTAGCCATCTGTATGTCTTCTTTGGAGAAGAAGAGCTAACACCTATCCTGCTCAAACTCTTCCAGAAAATTGCAGAGGAAGGTAAACTTCCAAACTCATTCTATGAGGCCACCATCACCCTAATACCAAAACCTGACAAAGATCCCACAAAAAAAGAAAACTACAGGCCAATATCACTGATGAACATAGATGCAAAAATCCTTAACAAAATTCTAGCAATCAAAATCCAACAACACATTAAAAAGATCATACACCATGACCAAGTGGGCTTTATCCCAGGGATGCAAGGATTCTTCAATATCTGCAAATCAATCAATGTAATACACCACATTAACAAATTGAAAAATAAAAACCATATGATTATCTCAATAGATGCAGAGAAAGCCTTTGACAAAATTCAACACCCATTTATGATAAAAACTCTCCAGAAAGCAGGAATAGAAGGAACATACCTCAACATAATAAAAACTATATATGACAAACCCACAGCAAACATTATCCTCAATGGTGAAAAACTGAAAGCATTTCCCCTAAAGTCAGGAACAAGACAAGGGTGCCCACTTTCACCATTACTATTCAACATAGTTTTGGAAGTTTTGGCCACAGCAATCAGAGCAGAAAAAGAAATAAAAGGAATCCAAATTGGAAAAGAAGAAGTAAAACTCTCACTATTTGCAGATGACATGATCCTCTACATAGAAAACCCTAAAGACTCCACCAGAAAATTACTAGAACTAATCAATGACTATAGTAAAGTTGCAGGATGTAAAATCAACACACAGAAATCCCTTGCATTCCTATACACTAATAATGAGAAAACAGGAAGAGAAATTAAGGAAACAATTCCATTCACCATTGCAACGGAAAGAATAAAATACTTAGGAATATATCTACCTAAAGGAACTAAAGACCTATATATAGAAAACTATAAAACACTGGTGAAAGAAATCAAAGAGGACACTAATAGATGGAGAAATATACCATGTTCATGGATTGGAAGAATCAATATAGTGAAAATGAGTATACTACGCAAAGCAATTTATAGATTCAATGCAACCCCTATCAAGCTACCAACGGTATTCTTCACAGAGCTAGAACAAATAATTTCACAATTTGTATGGAAATACAAAAAACCTCGAATAGCCAAAGCTATCTTGAGAAAGAAGAATGGAACTGGAGGAATCAACCTACCTGACTTCAGGCTCTATTACAAAGCCCCAGTTATCAAGACAGTATGGTACTGGCACAAAGACAGAAATATTGATCAATGGAACAAAATAGAAAGCCCAGAGATAAATCCACGCACCTATGGACACCTTATCTTTGACAAAGGAGGCAAGAATATACAATGGATTAAAGACAATCTCTTTAACAAGTGGTGCTGGGAAAACTGGTCAACCACTTGTAAAAGAATGAAACTAGAACACTTTCTAACACCATACACAAAAATAAACTCAAAATGGATTAAAGATCTAAACGTAAGACCAGAAACTATAAAACTCCTAGAGGAGAACATAGGCAAAACACTCTCCGACATACATCACAGCAGGATCCTCCATGACCCACCTCCCAGAATATTGGAAATAAAAGCAAAAATAAATAAATGGGACCTAATTAAACTTAAAAGCTTCTGCACAACAAAGGAAACTATTAGCAAGGTGAAAAGACACCCTTCAGAATGGGAGAAAATAATAGCAAATGAAGCAACTGACAAACAACTAATCTCAAAAATATACAAGCAACTCCTACAGCTCAACTCCAGAAAAATAAATGACCCAATCAAAAACTGGGCCAAAGAACTAAATAGACATTTCTCCAAAGAGGTATTAATTTCTATGCTTATTTATGTGATATTACTACTAGTGAACATAAATTTTGGGGGGGATCAAAAGTGGTTGCTGCTGCTGCTGCTAAGTCACTTCAGTCGTGTCCGACTCTGTGCGACCCCATAGACGGCAGCCCACCAGGCTCTCCCGTCCCTGGGATTCTCCAGGCAAGAACACTGGAGTGGGTTGCCATTTGTGGTTAAGTAAACACAATTCCACATGGTTCAACCTAGTAAAACCGACTTTGCAACTTTCTGAGCTTCTCTCTTGGAACCTTCTAGGAAAAAACAATGATACAGAGCAGGATCATCTCTACCAATGCCTGCATACAGAACTGAGAAAAAAATTGGATTTCTGAAACTTTGGTTCTTGAAACTTAAACCACTTAAGATGCTGATGCTTAGAAAGTCCTAAAGTTAGTATAACTTTATGGAGATATAAGGGAATTTTTTTAAAAAGCAGTTTGAAATAAAAGTACTTAACAATAAGATAAACCACTTAGCTATAAATGAGAATGTTATAAAAGAAACAAAACCACTTAATGTGACTTATACTGATTTAAATTTTGCTATTATAGTGAAAAGAGGTACATGGATACATTTATTTCCAAGGAGGATATTCAATAAATCAGTAACTCAGCCTCAACATTGCTTTTATAGGGAATATAATAAATTGGTCATGCAAAGCACTAAAGCGTGGGACCAACAGAGAAATATTATACAGTTATTTAAGAACAGACCTTACCTATCTGATTTCTGCCTGACGAGTAAAATGCATTGACTACAGCTGCTCCGCTTATCCACCTATAGAAAACATAAGAACTTGTTACAAAAGATACTAAATTATCTGATTCAATCTGTTCACAACCATAAAAGCATTACACTATTCCAAGATGAATTTTAATTTTCTGTTTGAAATATGATCAACAAATTAAAATTAATTCACTAGATGAGAGCATTCATTTAAAAATATTTCCACTTCTTGAAAAATGAGTGTACACAGGTCTGCAATCTGTTATTTAATTTGCATACATTTTTAATGATGGCATCTCACAGTGCAAAACCCATTCTAACACATCTCTTTGGAAACTGCAATGGATTAAAATTATATTGAAATTTATTTAGTTCTGTGTTCCTGATACTAGGTGACTATGCCAACAATTCTGGAACAGTTGACAAAATATAGAAATAATGCTAAAATTTCAATTCAGCAGATTTCAGGTTGCTAAAAAGTACATTTAAACTTTTTAAATTCTTGGTTTACAAAGAGCATCTTTGGGGACTAAGAGATCCCCTTGACAGGTATTTAGCTTTGTGTAGTGTGCCTACTCTGATTATTGTCACTTAAAATTTTTTAAAAAAAATATGACAGATAAGTGAGCAAAGGTATATTTTTGTATAATGACTGCAAAATGAAATCCAGGTGATTCTTAAATAAATCTGTCTGTCTGTATATGCCATGAATTAGGCTCTATATTGGACCTAGAGATTTTATAAAATACAATTCTTGACTTCAGAAGACCCTAGTTGAGGAAATGATAAAGAAGCATAAATAGCTTATACAAGAGTGAGTGAGAAAAAAACCAACAATCCAGTTCCCCAAACAACAATCTGAGAGCAGCAGTAAGGTAAAGGATGGAGCCAGTGTTCCCATGTCTTTCTGCTAAGATGTTATGAAGACTGCATATCAACAATCACTGTTAAGCACTTTTGTGCAACAGGAGTAATACTGTCTTCATAGGCTGTATTCTTATATACTCATTAATAGACACATATCCTTATATTGAAAGTGTCAATTTACTTGAATTCTGATACCTTCTTAAATGTCAGCACACATACACACACACACTCAAAACAACCATATATTGTTATCTAATGGCCGCATAGTTACCCCACTTTTAGGGCAACAATTCAACTGAAAATTATTATCCTACTCATGAAACAAGTTTACAGTAATTAACACAATGAGGTTAAATCAGAACTGTTTCCAGACCCTGCTTTGCAAGGTAAGCAGTCCAAAGTCAGCTGCCCAAATCAGCATTTTAGTTAAATTTTCAGTAACTATTCTGGGATATCAGATGTAAGTCCTATTTTGATCTATTAAAAGTAACTCAGACAGGGTCACATATAACAACTGTTAGATAAATTCTAATTAAGCATGAGTTTTACCTCCAATAACAAGACTAAGACATTCATATGAAGGATATATGGCTTAAAAAAAAATTCAGATAGAGTTTCTGTAGATAAAAAAAATTCAGATAGAATTTCTGGGAATTTTTCTTTAGGAAGAAAATAAGTTTGAAGATGGAGGGTTTGGGTTGGGGGATGGTCAATCAGTGTGTTTCTTCTTTAGTTTGATTTTGTTGTTTCAAATAGAGAAAAACATTTTCAAACAGGATGGTATGACCAATATTTCAGTCCTCCCTAATTTCACCACAGCTGAGTCATCAATATTTTAATTTCTTGCAGGTTGATGATTATAAGCATACTATTTTATTTATTTTAATTAAACTTGACTTGCTTCCCACGTGCTTTGTAGTGACTCACAACAAAAACACGTATTTGTAAACCCAGGGATGTTAGACTAAAATCTTGATATCAGAAGCTACATAGGAAAAGTTGATTTTGTGTGGCCCAAAAGTATTATGAAAGAAAATATATAAATAAAACTCACGATCAGGAAAAATGATGCATTAGGACTATGTTTAAATAAATTCACACAGAACCACATGACTCACATATGGTTCAAGGCTATCTGGCAGGAGCAGAAAATAGGAAACATGCTCACCCCACTCCTGAGCAGAAACACTGCTCCTTGTGGTGAGTTTAGAGGTATTTCTGATGTGTCATCAACATTCTGAAAGTGTAAGACAGCAAAACTTGCCACCCATAAAAAGTCTCTTTGGCATGAAGATAATTTTGAGATGAAAACAAATCTCCCGGAAGACTTAGGAAGAAACTTCGACCTGCCCCATGACTGCCTAAAAAAATTTAGATAGAGGAGACCTGTTCCTGAAAAAGAGCCATCACCAGAGGGATCTTCAGGGAATATGGACCAGATGTGGTGGGGCAACTATTCAGAGCCTAGAGATCAGAGTCCATTCTGTATCCCTTTGTGACAGCATGACGCACTGAATAAGCATTTCCCAAACATTTGATTTTCCATCTTCATGTGAATTGCCTTCCTCCCCTTTGAGGTCCCAAACCACTATTCTCAACATCCTCTTTTGTCTTTAGCTGAAGATGGTATTTAGGGTTAGGGGTTCAGCCTTGGCAAGTTACTCAGTTTTCCTGGGTCTCTCTTGTGTATACATGGTATTAAACCTTGATTTTTCTCCTGTTAATCTGTCTCATGTCAATTTAATTCATAGACCAGCCAGAAGATCCTGGAAGGGTTGAAGAAAATTTCTTCCTCCCTGATAATAGCCAACATAACAGATTTTATGCATAAATAGCTTATATCTATTAGAATTTCAATTGTTTAAAAATTACTTTAACATATTTCTAGGCCCCAGTTGTTCAGTTCTGAACTTCTGATTTAGTGATAATATACTCTGCATGGACATTAGTGGGTAATCACAGATAATATATACAAATTGTTGGTTTTGCACTCAGGCACAGTACTAATAATGAAACACAAAAGGTGCCAAGTCAACATGTTTTCTATTTTTAAATTAGTATATTAGAGAGGAATAAACTAGATACAGCAATCTGATGTTGCAGATAGCAACAGATCTCAAAAGTTGGACATAGATGAATGGAGTTTGTATTATCCATCTCATGTTTATTGCTTTTGTAAAAATAAATGTCCCACCTGTTGTTTTAATGATTTTTTTTTTCTGCTCTTCTGTTTAAAATTGTACTTTGATAAATGTTTGTAACTTCTTAGCAGGGAAAGTTTTACATATTAAAATGTCCACTGTGAATTACACCTTCAAGAAAATAGGTAGCTATTTATGACCACAGAACACTCACATAAAATTAGAATCATGGTGGTTAGTTTCACAGAGCACAAGTGTGTAGTGTTTGCCTTTTCTTCCCCAAGACCTTTCACAGTGCATCCTCAGGCCAACCCTGGGTAATTATCCAGATCCAAAAGCACAGGGCACTTTGTCCCTGGGAATGACCAGAACTTAAGGTACTGTAATTGGATCATTCATCTTAAAGTGATGATAGCAGTTACAGACTCAGTGTCTAATATTTGTGGTCAATCATGAATTATCTCACTATGTTACAGCAAAAGCTAAATTAAAGGACAAAGAATATAGTTTTTAAAGTAAATGGTGATATAACAAAAACTGTAAGATCTTCTGATTTGGATGCAGCCTCAGAGTTTCAGGAGAGGCTTTCGTTTATGGAAAACAGACAAATGTGACCCTGAACAGCAGCACAGAAAAGAGAAAATGCACAACTAACGAGAGAACCAAGTGTCCAGTAACAAAATGGATAGTGCAAGTTATCTGAAGATACCTTTAAAGTATGGAGGCCAGACACTAGCATCTCCTACAGCAGGTACTGGAGCTGAGAGTGCACATCACTCTGTTCTTTGACTTCTCTTCCTGCCTCCACTATGTGGCTGTAGAAGGATGGGTATGTGCAGTATAAAGTGAAGGGTGGGGAAGCAAGAGGTAAGCAAACTTTACTTTCCATTTCTGAGAAACAATTTTGTCAAGTAATCTTATTCTGGTTTGGGGGCATTTACATAGAACAAACTGAACTAACAATGTAGTTGGGAAATATAACTGAAATCTCCTGGAGAGGCGGACCAGGTGCGTTTCTCCTCCACCTCTTAATTACCCTGAGGAACCTAAGTGATGATGAGATGAAAGCACAGGACACCGTTTTACCCAGGGCACTGAAAACAGAAGTCTACAGCCTGATCCTATAGCCTCTTGGATATAATAAACCGACTGGATTGCAAAGACATATGGAATAAAACTTCTTTCACTTATTCATGTGTAACTTTAAAACAAACATCTTTAAACAACAAAATCATGAATGCTCCTTTCCCTGAAAACATTTAATTTCCCAGCATCTAGTGGCTTTGAAGCAATTCCTTTGAAATCAGCAGTATAATACAAAGGTTTTTCTCTGTCTTACTCAAATACTTCTGGAAAGGAGAATTCTCATTTGTAATGGTAATTATCACTGTAATTCTTTATATTTATTAATATCGCCTCAGCAGGACTTCAAAGTTTTCTATATATTTTCATTCATCTTTCAAACCACCCATATAAGATAGATGATACCTCAATTTTCATGTATAGAAACTAAGGTACATCATAGATCAAACTCTTTTTCCTAATTTATTTATAGAGTTAGTGATACAACTGGGAAAAGAATATATAAACTATGGAGAAATATGACACACTCATCTTCCAATCAATCCCCTACTTCTAACATGTCGATCTGCACCATGCATAAAATTTCATTACAAAAATCAGTGCCATTTCCTTGCTAACCTCTTTAAAAATGAAGGTGTTCACATTTTTCATCGTTTTTAAAGATTTATTTTATTTTTTGGCTATACTGTGCTTAGGATCTTAGTCCCCCAACCAGGGATCAAAACCATGGCCCCTGCATTGGAAGTGCAGAGTCTTAATCACTGGGAAGTCCCAGTACTCATTTTTACATTACTTTATATTTAGGGCTGCCCCCTACCCTAACAAGCTTTAGGATGCTGGCTTATACACCACCCTGAAGTCTCATCATGAGCCAGTCATAACGATGGCTACTGTTTAATGAACACCTAAGTTATGTGGCACAATACACAATACACAGTGACCTCACAAAGCAAAAGTAAATGCTATTATCCTCGGTTTATAAAGGGACCATTGAGGCTCAGAGGTATCATGGTGGTTGTCTAACTTCACACAGTTAATAAGTGGCAGAGCAGGAATCTTAACTCATGGTTGCTCACTCTCTCTACCATCCACCTCAGCCCCCTGGTTCCAGAGTACAAGCTCTTTCCATTGCTGCATAAAGTACAATATTTTATACAAAGGCAAAAGCATAGTAGGACCAAAGAGCCTCAATAAACTGGTCCTTTAAGAGTTGTTAACAAGCACTCTGAGTGATTCACCTGATCCTCGGAGGTGAGAGCCAAGGTTCTTTCTCTAATAGCACAATAAGAGAATCAACTTCTCTTTCAACCAAAAAAAAAAAAAACCAACCCCAAAATCATTGATTTTCTTCCTAGAAGTCATCAGTTGGTTGTGTATGGTTATACACTGGCAACAAGACGCAATCGCTTTAGTCTTCAGTAACTCTATGTGTGTGTACATGCATGATGTGTGCACTCATGTGAGCGCTATGTCAAATTCAGAGAAATTCCCAATTTGGAACATATAGGGGTGGGTGGATTTTTTCTGTTAGAATTTTCTTGTAGTATTTATTCTCCTGACTGAGAATAATCTTGTGATCTTTCAGGAAAGAACTGAAAGCTCTTACATCCTATATACCCCTTAGCAAGGACATAACATTACAAGTCTATTGTCTGTCTAGCTCATGAAATAGTGACTCCATGAAGGCAGCAATGTTTCATGTTTTGTCCTTTTTCTAAATTATGGCAATAATACTTACCATGAGATCTACCCATTTAATATATTTTAAGTATCTAGTACATTATGGTTGACACTTGGCACAATGCTGTAACTTACTCATTTTGCTTAACTGGAAAGTTTTTGCCTGTTGATTATTAACTTCTCATTTCCCTCTTCCCCCATCTTTTGGTAATAATGATTCTCTCCTTTGATTTTATGAAATTTGACTATTTTAGAAACCTCATATAAATGGAATCAGGCAGTACTTATATTTCTGGGCTTATTTCAATTAGCGCATTTTCTTAAGTTCGTCAATGCATACTGCATAATTTCCTTCTTTTTAGATACTGAGTAGTGTTCCACTGTATACACAGATATTTTTTTTCCAACCATTCATCTGTTGAGGGAAAGAGGCTGCCTCCACATCTTAGCTATTGTGAATGGTACTGCTATGAACACGGGACTGCTAATATCTCTGAGATCCTGAGTTCAACTAGTTTGGCTATAGGCCCAGAATTGCTGGCTCTTATGACAGTTCTATTTCTAACTTTTTAAGGAATGTCTATGTTCTTTTCCATAACTTTTGCACCCTTTTGCATTCCCACCAATTGTGTTCCAATTTCTCCACATCCTTGCCAATACTTGTTGTCTTTTTATTTATTTTTTTAACAATATGTCATCCTGACAGGAGTGATGTGATATCTCACTAGGGTTTTGATTTGCATTTCCTTGATGATTAGTGGGGTTTCCCAGGTAGCACTAGTGGTAAAAAAAACCACCTGCTAATGCAGGTAGACACAAGAGATGCAGGTTTGACCCTTTGATGGGTGGGAAGATCCCTTGGACGAGGGCACACCAACCCACTCCAGTATTCTTGCCTGGAGAATTTCATGGACAGAGGAGCCTGGTAGGCTACGGTCCACTGGGTCACAGAGCGGACATGGCTGAAGTGACTTAGCACACATGCATGATGATTAGTGATGTTGAGCATCTTTCCATCTACCTGGTGGCCATTTGTACATCTTTGGAGAAATGTCTATCCAAATCCTTGTGTGCACGCTCAGTTGCTAAGTCGCGTCTGACTCTTAGTGACCCAATGGACTGTAGCGCACCAGGCTCCTCTGTTCATGGGTCATTTTAAATTGGTTATTAGGGTTTTTTTTTTCTGCTACTGAATTATAGGAGTGCCTTATATATATTGGAGATTAATCTGTTACCAGATATGTGATTGGCAAATACTTTCTCCCATTCCTTAAGATCAGATCAGATCAGTTGCTCAGTCGTGTCCAACTCTTTGCGACCCCATGAATTGCAGCATGCCAGGCCTCCCTGTCCATCACCAACTCCTGGAGTTCACTGAGACTCACGTCCATCGAGTCAGTGATGCCATCCAGCCATCTCATCCTCTGTCGTCCCCTTCTCCTCTTGCCCCCAATCCCTCCCAGCATCAGAGTCTTTTCCAGTGAGTCAACTCTTCGCATGAAGTGGCCAAAGTACTGGAGTTTCAGCTTTAGCATCATTCCTTCCAAAGAAATCCCAGGGCTGATCTCCTTCAGAATGGACTGCTTGGATCTCCTTGCAGTTCAAGGGACTCTCAAGAGTCTTCTCCAACACCACACTTCAAAAGCATCAATTCTTCAGCACTCAGCCTTCTTCACAGTCCAACTCTCACATCCATACATGACCACAGGAAAAACCATAGCCTTGACTAGATGGACCTTTGTTGGCAAAGTAATGTCTCTGCTTTTGAATATGCTATCTAGGTTGGTCATAACTTTCCTTCCAAGGAGTAAGCATCTTTTAATTTCATGGCTGCAGTCACCATCTGTAGTGATTTTGGAGGCCCCCAAAAATAAAATCTGACACTGTTTCCACTGTTTCCCCATTTTTTTCCCATGAAGTGGTGGGACCGGATGCCATGATCTTCATTTTTTGAATGTTGAGCTTTAAGCCAACTTTTTCACTCTCCACTTTCACTTTCATCAAGAGGCTTTTGAGTTCCTCTTCACTTTCTGCCATAAGGGTGGTATCATCTGCATATCTGAGGTGATTGATATTTCTCCCGGCAATCTTGATTCCAGCTTGTGTTTCTTCCAGTCCAGCGTTTCTCATGATGTACTCTCTATATAAGTAAATAAGCAGGGTGACAGTATACAGCCATGATGCACTCCTTTTCCTATTTGGAACCAGTCTGTTGTTCCATGTCCAGTTCTAACTGTTGCTTCCTGACCTGCATACAAATTTCTCAAGAGGCAGGTCAGGTGGTCTGATATTCCATCTCTTTCAGAATTTTCCACAGTTTATTGTGATCCACACCGTCAAAGGCTTTGGCATAGTCAATAAAGCAGAAATAGATGCTTTTCTGGAACTCTCTTGCTTTTTCCATGATCCAGCAGATGTTGGCAATTTGATCTCTGGTTCTTCTGCCTTTTCTAAAACCAGCTTGAACATCAGGAAGTTCACGGTTCACATATTGCTGAAGCCTGGCTTGGAGAATTTTGAGCATTACTTTACTAGCGTGTGAGATGAGTGCAATTGTGCGGTAGTTTGAGCATTCTTTGGCATTGCCTTTCATTGGGATTGGAATGAAAACTGACCTTTTCCAGTCCTGTGGCCACTGCTGAGTTTTCCAAATTTGCTGGCATATTGAGTGCAGTACTTCACAGCATCATCTTTCAGGATTTGGAATAGCTCAACTGGAATTCCATCACCTCCACTAGCTTTGTTCGTAGTGATGCTTTCTAAGGCCCACTTGACTTCACATTCCAGGATGTCTGGCTCTAGGTCAGTGTCGATTCCTTAGAACCTTAAATTTTTTTTTTTTGCTGGGCAGAAGCTTTTAAATTCCAAGGAGTCCCACTCCCACTTATTTATTTTATGCTTAGTTCTTAAAGCATCTCTAGGGCTTAACACAATATTGAGAACATGAAAGGCATGCACACACATATAGGTCTTGGGATACCAATGAGTCCTTCAGGCCCCAAGAGTACTGACTCTTTTCAATCTGGAAGGGTGATGCGTGGTAAGCCTAGGTGAGGCACTGCTGCCCTGCAGACTGTGGAGAGTCATGACAACCAGAAGCCATGCACTATCTGGGCATTGTCCTCTCAAGAGGGCACACTGGTATCAAGTTCTAGACTTCTTTTGCAAAGCTCTTCAGTTTAAACCTTTAACTTATTAGCCTTCCTTCTCTATCTCTTCTTTCCCCTCTGAAACAAACCTTCCTTGGTGCTAATTAAAATGCAAAAAAATTTTTTTTCACTGATAAGATATATTTTGCTTATAATCCAAAAACGTGTTGAAAAATCACAGTCTGTTATCTTAATGGGAATCTAAATAGATGGAACTTAATATTTTAATCTATTATTATAGGTGTAGAACATGAGCACACCAAGGCAGATACTGCCACAGGAAATCAGAGTGACTTGTCCAGGTTTAGTCTGTTAGTCTTTCTGACTAAGTAGTACTTGATGAGTCAAAACCATCTGCTTTATGTATCTTCCCATACATCTACACCATGGAGAGTCACTTGTGTCCCAAGTCTCCAGCACTCTAAATGCCCACCCTGCATGAGTCTTATCAATTTTCCACCTCTGGGCCATCTCATTACTTCACAGAAATCCTCTATAGCTATTCTTTTGAAATTCAAGTTCAATGATACAAGACTTAATTAGAAGACTAAGTCTAGAAACATCCCTGAAGGGGAAATAGCAGAAGAGATACTTCAGAAAGAAGTGAGGTACATCCCTACCTTATAAGAATATGGTCTTTCTCTCC
Organism: Bos indicus x Bos taurus; assembly: GCF_003369695.1. Lineage (NCBI taxonomy): Eukaryota > Metazoa > Chordata > Mammalia > Artiodactyla > Bovidae > Bos > Bos indicus x Bos taurus. The sequence continues at coordinate 111,953,649 of NC_040076.1, forward strand.
TGGGTCACTTGTGGAAAAGCCAAGGACTAAAACATCTTGGCTCTTATCAAAACTTCACAGTAAGGGCCCGAAAATTTTAGTGCTGAAAAGAATTTTAAAGATGTTATAGGGTCTAAATCAACCTGCTCATTTCACAAATACCGAAACTTCAAGGCTTTTAAAAGGCTACAGATAGTAACTGGCAGAACTGAGACACTGAAAAAGGGGTAGCAAGTCACTGCAGCAGCAAAACAACAGTGGAACCAGCCACCCTGTCTTTTTGGTGCTGTTGGTTTTTCGGGAAGAACTACACAGAGCCACAGCTGTTGGCCGCCAACCTCCGTAGCACCACTTATTTCAGGGACTAGCAAACATCCAGTTGGTCCAGATTAGAAAAAACAGCAGACTTGAAGCAATAAAGGAGAAGAAACGAATCAATCATTTTGTTTGTTTTGCTCTAGTTCACCTCAACATTAATTTAAATGCTGACATGTTCCTTCCAGAGAATGTTTTACTAATAAGTAAAAGTTTAATTGTGGTTTTAGAAAAGTGCTATCCTAGCACCTTGTTGTCTTGTAATCGCAACAGCCAACTCCGCCTTCCATTGGCTTTCACTGTTACATACCTGCCTCTTCCATTAGATTGCTAGCTCTGAGTCTTACTCATCTCTGTATCCTCTACAAGGTAGCACAGTACTTTGCACACTGTAGCTATTTGGCAAAATGTTTATTGCTGCTGCTGCTGCTGCTAAGTCGTTTCAGTCGTGTCCGACTCTGTGCGACCCCATAGACGGCAGCCCACCAGGCTCCTCTGTCCCTGGGATTCTCCAGGCAAGAACACTGGAGTGGGTTGCCATTTCCTTCTCCAGTACATGAAAGTGAAAAGTGAAAGTGAAGTTGCTCGGTTGTACCCAACTCTTAGCGACCCCATGGACTGCAGCCTACCAGGCTCCGCCGTCCATGGGATTTTCCAGGCAAGAGTATTGGAGTGGGGTGCCATTGCCTTCTCCAATGTTTATTGAGTTGGCTGCTATTACTGTCAGATTGTTTTGAGTTTCATGAACAATGGCAGGAAAGATGCAGCAGTGAAATAAGTCATTGTAGTTTATGAAATGCAACTCCACATGCTCAACAGTCATAACTTACCAAGGCTGGTACTACTTGTCCAAATTATATTACAGAAAATCCTGTCTTGAGAAACTAACAAAATAATGTCAAGTCTAAAATTAAGGAATTCACTTTATTTTGTCCTAGTACGTTGCTTCTTTTTAAAGGTTTATGTTTGTTCCATAGAGTCTAAGTGAATACTCATGTTACTGAAAGTAAATTATTTCAGATACTTCGCCAAGTCACTTTGCCAATGGATATTACATTTTCAATCTAACATTATTACTATTTGATAACATGATGTGCTTGAAATTATTTACAAACTGTCATTAAGTCTGCAGAGAACATGATGTTTGAGGTAATTTTGGAAACATAAACTAGGTACTCAGAAACCCCATGAACCAACAGCCTTGTAAATTTAAATCTTTGTCCTTTGCAGTTGCCAGCTGCTTGAATGGGCAGAAGGAGGTTCTTTTAGCCAAATGACTAACTTAGGCATATCACACTCAAACTTTCTGACTTTCTCAATCTTTTGAATTCTTAAGCAGAGAAAACAGAGATCATATTGGACGTATTCACCAACGATGATGGTGAAATGCTTGGATATATCAGTATTTATTTTAGTGGCTGAGTTCACTTTATCAGCACTGTTACCAATTGACTGTTTTATCAATCATTCACTCTGTCATCATTGAAGGAAGGTCCACATTCTATTCATCAATGTTCAATCTCTGGTGGCACAAATACATGACTTCTGCTTTCTTTCAACAAGGGCTATTCCAGCTAAATGTAACATAATATACTGGTGACTAAAATATGTGTAAGGTATCATACAAGGACAAGGTGAAGAGAGAAATGTAAGGGATGCATGAGTGAGGAGATAACACTCAAGAAGAATTATAGTAAGTGTAGGTTTCTGATAAATGAACAAGGGTGGAAAGAGTGGTCCGAGGTAAGGGATAAGGAGGAGGAAGAGATGGAGCAGTGATTTTAAAGTAATTCCTATGGCTGGAGATTTGGGACAATGCTGTGGGGTAGGGTGACTCTGAAGGGATTCTAGAGTGTGAGCAGTAGATTGTAGAGCTTTGTACAAGCTTCATGAGATGGGCAGAACACATTGAAAGGTTTTCATCAGAAAACAACATGACTCAGTCTGTGTTTTTAAAAGCTCTCTAAGGTGGTAGCCTGGAAAATTAGCTCAAGATTGACTGTGAGATGATTGAGAAGATTAGGAAAAATATTGTAATCACTCTGGTGAACAATGAGAAATGTCCGAATAAGGCATGACAATGGAGATGTAAGATGGATCCACATGCCCTCATGCCAATAAAATAGTTAATTAGCAGCTGGTGGATATAAACATTTTTTAAGATAGGATTTGTAGTAAATATCACAGCAATTGCGAGAGATGATAGAAAAGAACTGCTCTGAAATGATGAACCCACGTGTGTGTGTGTGTTAGTCGTTCAGTCGTGTCCAACTCTTTGTGACCCACGGACTGTAACCCACCAGGCTCCTCTGTCCATGAGATTCTCCAGCCAAGAACACTGGAGTGGGTTGCCATGCCCTTCTCCATGGGAATCTTTCTGACCCAGGGATAGAAAACAAACTCATATCAGGACCTCCCTAGTAGTCTAGTTTCTAACACACTGTGCTCCCAATGCAGGGGGCTTGGGTTCCAAGCCTGATCAAGGAACTAGATCTCACATGCCATGGCTAGGATCCAGTGCAGCCAAATAAACAAATAAATATATTAAAAAAAAAAAAAAAAAAGGAAAGCAAACTTATAGTTACCAAAAGGGAAAGGGGGAGGGGGATAAATTGGGAGTTTAGGATTGACATATACATACTGTTATATTTAAGGTAGATAACCAACAAAGGCCTAGAGTATAGCTAGTATAGTATACTAGAGTATAGCTATACTAGAGTATAGTATAGTTCCCTAGCATAGGGAACTTTACTCACTATTTTGCAATAACCTAAATAGGAAAAGAATTTGAAAAAAGAATAGATATATGTATAACTGAATCACCTTGCTGTACACCTGAAACTAACACAGCATTGCAAATCAAGTATGCTGCTGCTGCGTTGCTTTAGTCGTGTCCGACTCTGTGCAACCCCATAGACGGCGGCCAACTAGGCTTCCCGTCCCTGGGATTCTCCAGGCAAGAACACTGGAGTGGGTTGCCATTGCCTTCTCCAATGCATGAAAGTAAAAAGTGAAAGTGAAGTCGCTCAGTTGTGTCCGACTCTAGCGACCCCATGGTAGCGACCCCTGCAGCCTACCAGGCTCCTCCGTCCATGGGATTTTCTAGGCAAAAGTACTGGAGTGGGTAGTCCAATATAAATTTAATTTTTAAAAAAAAATCAAAATTCCTAAATTAAAAGTATCATCTTGTAAAAATATCTCACAATATTGAATATGAGCAAGTATGATTCAATATAAAAAGGAATTAACATTAATGCAAAGATTCTGACCTGAGAAGGGGGTGTGGTACTTAAAAAGAATACCAGTACCTGAGACCCCACCTAGAGGCAAGTCCATCACAATCTAGGGTGGGAAAGCTGGAGAATCAGTCTATTTCAAATGCTCTCCAGCTGAATCTAAAGTGCAATCAAGAGTGTTGAACCCTTGTATTCAGCATACAGGTAGAAGATGAAGAAGGAAGAAAAACTAGCCTCATATGGCAGTGAAGACCTTAAAAGGCATATTGCACTTGTCACTGACTGTCAGAGGCTCATGAAAAGATCCAAAAAGTACTACTGAGCTGTGCATGCTATTGAGAAAACATTCATTAAATCTTAGATACAGTCTTTGCTATTGAGTATCTGTGGTAAAGAGAAAAGAACTCAGAGAAGATCAACACATATGATGAAAAGGAGTGAAAATTACATACTACATTACAAAATTATTAAGGAACTGAGAATATGTTAACTTCCAAAGAAAACATCAAGCAATAATTCAACAACGATTTTTTAAATTATGAAGAAATATTCTGATGTCAGGTGGATGCAGCTTATATTAGCTCTTTTCGGAAGGAATATTTGATGATAATTATATATAGGTATTTTACAAAGTGCTAACAATTATTAAATGTAAGTATATAGTATGTAACTATATTTTGTAAAGAAATAAAAACATTCAGACTTGATTATAAATTTTTCCACAAGGTATTCTTTTTGATGACTTTCTGTCAATTTCTACAGCTAGGACTTGACCACTGAGTATGACAGAAGCCATATGTACTCAATCTCTTTCTTTCCCACCTGGGGCACTAAACGTTCTCTGACATTTGCTGCCCTATTTTTAGTACCAGATAACATAACATTTGCTCCAGTGGAAACACAGGGGTCAGTAAAAGAAATTGCCGTCTTTTTCAGAATACCTGAAGGATTAAAAATGTTGTACAGGGATTGAAATGTATTGGCATTTTCATACTGGGAATTTTGTCCAACCTGTACTTGGTTTACTGAGAATAGAACACTCTGTCATCAAATAGTTCTTCTGCACTTTGTCCCTTTCTTGGCACATTTCCCTCCTGGAGGCAGTTTGTTATAACACATCTTTCCTACACTCTACTATTGTAATATAATGTAATTGAATCAAGGTTCACCTTTGATTTTTCCAGTTCCCATCTTGACTTGGTCGCTATTCCAAAATATTAACTTAATAAATGTTAGTGAAAGAATAAAGGAATATAGGAGTGAACCATACACTTCACTAGCATGGTATTGTGTCAGTTACCACAAAGATCAAGTTAGTATATTTACTTTGCACTTGCTCACTCATTAATTTAGTTTTAATTGAAAATCTCCTATGTATCCAGCACTGTGCTGAATGATCTCCTATTCTCTTGGAGCTGTGTGGGGAAAAGTCCACACAGTTCTAGGGACTTAAGTGCATAAACACTTATGTTGATAAATATTTTAAAGACATCCATTTAACCGAAAAATAAACATTAAGCTGATCATTACTATGATGTACTAATACCACTAGTAAGCAGAGACTGAATCATTTGAAAGCTATGAATGTGACTGAACCCTGATATCTCAGATTTGGTTCTCACAAGGTTGAGAGAAGTGTTACCTGGACAAGCTAGGTAGGGGATGGAGTTGCAGGATGGCTGAACAATAGAAAGGTAGGTGGGTCTGAGGGTAGATGATAATTCTGAGTACAGTAATAGACCCAAAGAAGGTCTGAAGGATCTAAGGACTGCTTAGACTAAAGTGTTCTAGGGAGCTCTGTCCACAAAGTAGAAGGGACAGACGATAATATGAGAAGAAACCAAGGGTGGTCTAACACCGTAAGGAAAAAATTTATATTTTGATTAAATCCTCCTATATTCTTAGATGCTCTTAGAAGTACTCAATAGAAAGAGAACATTTCACCTTTTAACATTTATTCTAAGTCAGGTTCTTAATCCAACAAAGGGCCTCTTCTGAATGAACATATTAGAAAATTGAAATATACATACTCATCCTTGTCCACCTTTTCTCGAAGCTTCTTTAGTTGTCTATTTTGGCCAAACTTCAAGTTTTGAATTATATTCTCAAAGTATTCTTCTTCCTGGTAGCTCAACTATATTAATTTAAAAGAATTTTGAGAACAATATTAAAAATGTGTCTCCAAAGTTTTGCTAAATAGCATTAAGAGATTATCACTTAATAAAGTTAGCAGAGAGCATTAAAACTTACCAAAGAAAAATTAAGTTCTAATTAATTCTATACAAGTCACTGCTGCTCTGGCTGAATTATTTCTTCAGTGTATTCTTTTCTAATTAATCAAATGAAACTAAGTGTCAAACAAGCTTTTCTATATTTGTATCAATCCTTACATGACAGATAACAGCATTCTTATTTACTGTGTTATAAGAACACTTATTCTTCTAATCCTCAAAATAATTTTATGAAGATGGGCTATTATCACCATTATTAAAGTTGAGGAAACTGAGGCACAGACAAGTCACTTGTCCAAGTTAATTAGTGATGAAGTTGAGATTTGAACCCTAGGAGTCTGACTTTGAGTTGATGCTCTTAGCCAGTTAGTGTGTGGTAGAGCTGAGATCTGAACCCATGCAGTTCAGCTCTGAGGCTATATGCTCAGCCACTAGACTCCTGCCACAAGGGCCCCAAGGATGCACATGCTACAGTGAGCTCATTTTTTTTTAAAGTCAAGCTTTTCTGCAATAGAAAAAGAAATGAGGACACTGTGCCTTGCAAACTCTCAAGTTAGGCTAGTAATCAACGATTAGAAATCATCATCACCGGATCTAGGCAAGGACCACCTTGTCACCAAGGTGGCAAGTAGTCGTGGAGACTGCAAGGTTAGCAATAAGCTCTTATGTGACTCTGAAATCCATACTTCAATCAACTCTGGTTTCATCATTTACATTACACAGGGGAATAAAACAGTTTCTTATTCTCGAATAATAGATGCTTTTTTTCCAAATAGAGAAGACATGACCAGGTTAATCCAGTGGAGAAATAATTAGAAATTGGAAAGAAACCTGAAGATTTGACTTTTCAGGCATGTATAAGAAGCCTGAGTACTGCCGGTTCATCACTTAAATATCCATGCCTTGATGCACTTAAAAAAAAAACACCAAGTTTTTATCACTACTCTTAAAATGGACTATATAGAAAGCAAAATAAGAAAACCAAATACAGACCAGGCCAATGAAACAATAAGCTAACACTAAAACAAACAGTTCTGGCTTCAGTGTTAAAGGCTTAATATAATAAGAGCTCTCTGTGTAGGCCCTCATATGTTCTGGCCCCCCCATAGCAAGAAATGACATTGCCCCCAGCCTCAGGCATCATCAGTGTAGAGTCCTTTTAAGACTTACCTCAAGGTACTCTTTATTCAATTTGTCATCATTTGAAATAATGTCATCAGGATAGCCAATTCTTTCTTTAATTGCTAAGGCCTATGAAAATTATAATATTGAATGTGAGCATGATTATGAACTTTCAAATGCAAACTTTATGATTGTGCCCTTGACTGGAAATTGAATAACTTGATCCATACTGTTTACAAAATGAGTATTTGACCACACTTAAACAGAGTCTTTGCCATGGCTTCTTCCTGGAATTCAAAATAAAAGTGTCCTGAAATTTAGCTTCTAATACCCTATTCTCATAGTCTGAAGCTTGCCCAAGAAAATTAACATTAAAAACTGACAAATCTTTGTTCCACAGGTATTGAAACAAAGGTATTACAAACACAGGTATTACTCTTATGAACTTTTTCTCTATAAGGCTTTTTTCGTCAATCTTACAGTCCATGGGGTCGCAAGAGTCGGACACAACTTAGCGACTTAACTACTACGACTACTACTACTATAGGAGAAATAATATTTAGAACTTCCATTCTAGTAGCTTATCTTTCCACTTCACCAATTTGGCTGAGAAAACAGATGTGGGCTTACAGGTTCAGTGCCAAATATTCTTCTTGAATATTGGTTCCTGGAGTTTTTATGTTCTCTTTCGGTCTCCAGAGCTAGAGTACCCAACTTTCCACAGTTAAATGAATGATATTAGTTAAATGAGTAGAAAGCAGGGTTTTCCTTGTTATACCATCTCATGTTTACCACTTGCTTACTACTGTTTGTATATGTGCATGCTAAGTTACTTCAGTTGTGTCTGACTCTTTGCAACCCTATGGACTGTAGCCTTCCAGGCTTCTCTGTCCATGGGATTCTCTAGGCAAGAATACTGGAATGGGTTGCCATGCCTTCCTCTAGGGAATCTTCCCAATCCAGGGATCAAACCTGAGTCTCTTAAGTCTCCTGCATTGGCAGGTCAGTTCTTTACCACTAGCACCACGTGGGCCATCCTTAAAATTGTTTACTTATAATTATTTCATTATTACCACTTGCTTGTGGTTGCTAAGTCACTTCAGTTGTGCCCAATTCTATGTGACACTATGGACCATAGCCCACCAGGCTCCTCTGTCCATGGGATTCTCCAGCCAAGAATATTGGAGTGGGTTGCTAAGCCCTCCTCCACGGGATCTTTCCAACCCAGGGATTGAACCTGTGTCTCTCATGTCTCTTGCACTGGCAGGCGAGTTCCTTACCACTAGCGCCACCTGGGAAGCCCACTTGCTTACTACTTGCTATTTCTATTTTTCACTTCTCTCATTTTTCTCAAAGATATTGGATTCAATCATGCCACACTGCTCTTAAATAATTTAACTAATTTACATTTTTCATGAGGTATTAAACTTGTATCTCTGAGTTATTAGTTTTGCCATCAAATGGATGCGGTTTTGTTACAAATCTGTTTCATGAGTCTAGGATTTCCCCAGTGGATCAGACAGAGGTGTCAGCTAATCTAATAGGCCCAGCCTATTTTCTTTCCATACTGTCAGCCCATAATAAATCACTCCCCTCTCAGTGGTATTTTCTTTTCTAGAAGATATTTCCCCCAAAAGTATTCTAAGGGATACAAAATCTACAGAAATGGGAGGTACTACATAAGAAAGGATATATTGTAAAATATTTGGGGTAAATACTGTGACCGCTTCCCAGGTGGTTCAGTAGGTAAAGAATCCACCTTGCTGGTGCAGAAGACTCAGGAGACATGGGTTCAGCCCTTGGGTTGGAAAGATCTCTGGAGAAGGAAATGGCAACCCACTCCAGTATTCTTGCCTGGAAAATTCCATAGACAGAGGAGCCTGGCAGGCTACAGTCCATGGGGTCGAAAAGAGTTGGACATGTCTGAGCGACTGAGCACGCGAGCACTATGACAGAAACATGAAGCAGGCTCTTTCACTGAAGGATGTCTTAGAGTCTATAATTAAGTAATTGCAAGTATCCAAGAGGATGAATTAGTCTGCCTATTTATTCATTCAATTTGTGTTCTAGGGTCTACAACAAACCAGGTACTTTGTGAGGGGTTGAGGATACAATGCAAAAATTTCTGCTCATGGAGAGTTTATTGTAAAGGTCAATGGTAGGCAATAAAATGAATATTAACTCTCAAGTGTGATGTATGATGCCATAAAATCATACTCTAGAGGCATGTAACCTAATCGAGGGTACGATCAAGGAAGCCTTCCTTCAGGATGTGTTGCCTAAACTTTTTGAGTATGGGACTCTTTCACAAAGCAATTTGCAGATCCAGAGTTTTATATCACCTTGGGAAATTATTAAGTCTAGAACAACTTAATTGGTTACATCAAAAAGAACCATGTTATGACAGCTAGAACACGAAACGAGCAAATCCAGCCTGAACTTCTGAGGAGCTAGACACAGTGCTGCAAAGACAGCTATCCTGGGGTGCCAAATTCTAGATCTGAGTCATCCAGGGTTCTGTGGTCACTGAAGAAGATGATCCTTCTATGTGATCTAATCCTGAAAGAAAACTAGACTTCAGTTGGATTCTCTTATTATAAATAGATTTATGGACTCTTTCTGTGTTAAGTTTAGAGAATGGTCTGTTCTTCCTGCTACTCTAACTACTGAGGAATAATCAGGTTGCATGTGAATACTGCTTATAAAGCACATACAGTTTTCACTGGACATGTTCCTTCTAGTTTTATATAGTTATCAAGACAATGGCATAGTAAATTTAAACCTGGGATTTCCTTAGAATTTCCATTTTGCTTATTCTATGCAAGATGTTAAAAATCTCAATAAACGGTGAATAGTGGGGGTACATAAGAATAGTTTATAAAGAGCTCCGTCAACATCTCTGTAACTGTAGGACACTCCATAGTATTCAAATAATGCACTACCTCAAATTGGCTTAATAGAAATTTGGTATTATTTTTCCCTAGGTTATATTAAAAAAAACAAACAAACAACTAAATAGCACATGTTTACAAATTTTTAGCTAGAAATTTGCATTAAAGATTACTGAATATTGGTAGAAGTCTTTTAAATATGTTTCATAAAAAGGAAAATATGAACCACTGATAATATCTTTTAATGCTTTCTTATTCACATAAGATTTTTCTCTTATTTTCTTGGTTTGTAAAGACTTCTTTTTTAAAGAAAAGGAGTTTTTCAAAGTTTTGAGCTGAACATGGAGAGTAGGAGCTAGTTGCAAAGAAATAATGAAAGATGAAAATAATAGGAAAAAACTTCATCCATGAAAATTGTTCCTGGATATGTTACATCTTGAAAGAGTGTATTTTTATTTTATACAATTCTTGATTAGCATATTTCCCCCAAATATCATAAAAGTTCATCATTTCTTATAGATTTTTCTTTGGTAGTTAGCTCTGCCTTGCTCTTTACCTTTTCTTCAGCTTTCTTTTTTGTTTCAGCATCCATCCAAGTTAGGTCATCTAAAGTTTGAATAAAAACCGCCCGGATCTGGGCAATTAAATCCTCAACCTTAAACCAAAAGAACAGAAAGCAAATATGAGCCATGAGATAATTTTTTGTAATAAAAATTAAGAAAAATAGAATTATAAGCTGTGTTGATGTGATTCAATAATATGTTAATAAATATAAATTTATAAATGGTCTAAACAAATGGATATATATGGATAATTATATTTTTAAAGCAGCACTTCCATTATCAACCCTAACGACTGAATAGATCCTAATGTATACATTAATAAAATTCTTCTTTAGAATGTATGGTTTCCATTATCAAGAAAGAAGAACTAACATAAAATAGTAGCTGTCATTACTATTAATAGTTCAGTTAAGCATGAAGTAGCATTTCAATAGATTCTTTCACCTTGCCTATAAGTTCCTTTGTCTTCCCTTCAGTAACAATAAAATATACAGTACTTGGCTTATACTTCAAATGAACTCTGATTTACTTTCTGTTTTTTTTTAAGAAAAAATACTAATTCTTAGTCAATTTTGCTAATAGAAGAGACTACAAATGACTATATTATAAGAACATGTGATTAGGTATTGTGAATACACTGCTTTTGGAAAATGGACAATTGCTTTTGGGTTAAACAATATTAGGATTAGAAAAATACGCAGACCCTTGGGGGAGGGAGGATAAGATTTATTGGGTAATAATGGCAAATGGTAATTCAGAAGTTCTCAGCCAATCAGTAAAATTTTAGGAAATGATGGACTACTGTGACTTCCCATTGATGCAAACTGATAGAGTACTGTGCTTAAAACATTACCACATGTTTACTATCTCCAGGAAATGCCGCTTCCACATAGAGCCTTCCCACGGCATTTTCCATATTCCCATTGACATAGTTTGCGCAGCGCCTCCAAGTTGCTGTTTCTGATGTTGTGCCATAAAGAGCCTATGGGAGAGAGAAAGGAAATGGCATTTGAGCAGGCGTAGATAGCCGAAGTGCAGTGAGAGCACAGATTTCATAGGACTCTACTCTTACATCTCAAATTCTTTCAATATTCATTGCTTCTCCTCACACGTCAGGATGTCCGTGCACAGGAAAAAATGTAATCCAATAGAATTATTACTTATATATGATCTGGAAATAAGGTATATTTTCAGTAGCAAGTCCTAGAAGAACTGTTGGCTACTGCAAGTTAATATCCTTCTGGACCACCTTAGGGAAAAAACTCTGCCCCGCCAAATCTCAAAATAATGCTGTTGCCACTGCATAAACATAAACATGAAGCAATATTCAATATATGTACCAAGGGAGAGACCTGGTATACAAGAAAACACATTGCTGTTTTTCAATGCTTTTGCTGAACTTCCAGTACTTAGAAGAACTGCATGTGTACACATTTAAGTACCAATAAAGGGATACATTTGTGGAAGGAAAATTTAGCAAAACACAGCTTTTATCTTCTTTAATTTTTAAAATATCTACATTTTCTTTTAAAGGGTAAAAAATTAAAAATTTCAATCAATGAGAATTATTCCCTTCCCATGACACCAACCAATACATTTGTGAGAATTTCTTCTTTTTCACATTAGGACTTTGTCTTTCCCCTCACATTAGGACCAAAATGATGATTGTTTAAATAATATGGGTACAGCCCAATAAAAGGTCTTAAGGGTATCTCCAGGTAGGTGTGTTCTCAGTGGGTAATCCACACAATGTAGTCCATCTGTTTGTATGTCTACTGTGCTGTGAGTACTAGAAAAATCAAATTAATTGAGATAGATAGCCCTGAAATTACTTGGAACACAACACCAAACCAAACCAGTACTCTTTCATGAACTGTGTAAATAACCAAATGCCCTTCCTTCCAGGGCAATTCAATCATGGTGCCAAAGTAGACAGGACAACAGAGCACCTGAAACCTGGCTTTCCTAGGCAACACGGCTTGAATACAGGCAAAGTAAGCAACATTTGGCCTTCTGTCTCTTCGCAAAGTTTACCACATTCTAGCAATGGACATGGCAAGCCTTCATAACCATGGATCTCTTTATGCTTTAAGTCTTAAGAAAAGAGAGATTTTTTCTTCACCTTGCGGAAAGCATTTCTGGACTCCTTGTAGTTTCGGCTGAGGCTGCTTACAAGATCCATTATGAACCGCCAGGACATTAAATTTTGAAGATCTCTGTATAAAAAAACCCACCACCCAGCAACAGAAAAGATGAGGCTGCAAAGCTTCTAAAGAATGATATTAAATGCAAACTTTGGGGACACGGGGACGCTGACATACCTACCTGGCAGAATATTTGGCAAGAATGAGCTTAAGATTGGTTAAATATTCTGGAGCATAAACAATCACTTCTTCCTCATGTGGAATATTGATATTCACGGTTGACATGATTTCATTTGTGAAATTTGACCAGCTGAATGGCTGGAAAAAATCAGGCACAAAACATTCAGTAATTATGGATTTTTCTTCTTGGTTCCAAGAATCAGTTATGGTTACATGGTCAGACATGGTTACAGTGTCAATTGTATCCTATATAACTATCACAATGGTCAGTGTGATATTTGTTTGGGCTTCTTCTTTAATTGCTTCTGTCAGTTTTTGAATAAAAATTAGTTCTGCAGCATAATTATTTAAATGCAGAATTAAACCAACCATTTAAGAGCAATAACAAAGCCTCTAAGAGTAGTAGTCATATGGTAGAAATCAGGCTCAATGTCATATTCTTGGTCTAGCCAGAAGAGAGAAAAAGAAATTTAGCTATAATGTTTTCTAGGTTTAAGCAAAAATTTAAATGGGTATAATATGCATATTCCTTAAAAGTGTATGTTAACAGACAATTCGTTTTAACACAGTAATCCATTTCAGTGGAGACTGTGTTGTACATGAAGGTGAAAGCACACTATTGTTCTAGCAGAGGTATAAGTAATGGTAATGACACAACACACATGGTCTCGTGAGGATGAACAAAACGTATTTTACGCTATCAATGTCAGGTCTATATAGACATGCAGTTTTCACACTACAGAAGCTGGATTTGGAGTTACTGAGAGATAGAATCTTGTTTCTCTATTATTCTTTCAGTGGGAATTGTGGGTATTCAACCACCAATGGATATAAGGAAAGATAGCAAAAGTGAAGACTATGCAAATCTTGCTGAAATGTCACATTTCAATGCTTGAGAATGTTTAAGATTACAGATATATTAGGCTACCTAGAAGTACATAAATACACTGATCACTTACTCAGTATGAGGTGCTATGGCTTTTCTTGATTTCTTTTAGTGGCATGGACTATTTTTTCAAAACATTTATTAAACACTTATTAAAAAGCTTTATGTAAGAAATTCCTTGTTTATTGCAACTAGACAATAAACAAAACAACAACTGCAATTGTTTATTGCAATTCCAAATAGAATTCCATCACTGAATGTGGTAGTTTGTAGATTTTATGAATGTTGCTTCATTATTCAATTGTGTGCATCGGCTCACACACAGAATATATGCATAGCTTAGAAAAGATTATTAAATACTAGCTAAGGAATTACTACTAAGCAAAAAGATGTCAATTGACATTTATAAATGGTACCCACAGATTTTTCTGTTTCCTGTGTTCTATCTCTCCATTATTGCTTTGAACACCTCCATAGATGGCCCTGATGAGAACATGGCAAGTTCTATGAATAAATTATTCTTTTTTTGGAGGTAATAAGTCTGGTACATATTATATGACTGTCCAAGTCCCATAGTTATATAATGGCCTTTCAGAAGGATTTTCCCTTTTAATGTTTCTAAATCCTTTTTTATGATACTTTCTAATACTATTCCATAGCTGCTTTGAAAAGGCTTTTTATCTTTGAAATTCACTCTAATTAAATATAAATAGAATAGTTTTTTTCAAGTCTTTTCCTAAAATCAAATGATTGGTATCATCTAAATTCATTTTGATGTTCAATTTACCTCAATAAATTAAAAAATCATTGAATTTTAACTTCATTTTAATATTAACTTTGAAAATGACATAATAAGTACTTAAATCTTGCTACTTACCTTCCCACTGAATTCCAGTGAAAATTTATTTTGGACCTCAGCTAATGTCATTTTGTTATAAAGAAGCATTGGATCATTTCGATCTTCAGATTTAGTTGTAGCCTATGGATTTAATGTTTTATTATTATTTTAGATCAAGAATTCTTTTGAAAAATACACCTTTATACAAGGGGGAAAGAAATATGGCATTGGTACAACATAATTATATTTGTTTTTATATTCTGTATTTGTTTCATGATTTATCTTGTCACATCAAGAAGAAAAGAGAAATTAAGAGATTTTAAGTATATTTAGTAACAATCATCAAGATTTGGTTAGTGTTAAGTCTGAGGGCTTCTTTGCTGGCTCAGTCAGTAAAGAATCGGTGAGCAGTGCAGGACATTGCCTGCAATGCAAGAGACCTGGGTTTGATCCCTGGGTCAGGAAGATTCCCCTGGAGCTACCCACTCCAGCATTCTTGGCTAGGAAATCCCATGGACACAGGAGCCTGGCAGGCTACAGTCCATGTGGTCTTCAAAAATCATTTTGTATTTTTATAACAACGAAAAACATCAGCAATATTTGCAGCCCTCCTTCCTTCCATGGCTAATGGGCAGCACAGTTGTGCCTGTGGCTATTTCATATAATGATTTTCTTGAATAAAGTAATTTCCAATTAATCCCTCAAATACTCTGCTGCTGCTACTGCTGCTAAGTCGCTTCAGTCGTGTCCGACTCTGTGCGACCCCATAGACAGCAGCCCACCAGGCTCCCCCGTCCCTGGGATTCTCCAGGCGAGAACACTGGAGTGGGTTACCATTGCCTTCTCCCACTCTGTCTGCTACCCACCACCATTCAGTGTCCTAGTTAAAATTCAGACAGGAAAACACACATACACACACCCACAATGATTTCTGCCAAGAACTGAAGGCAAGTGAGACCAAGAAAATCCCTAGTACACAGTGTAGGTAGGTGCCAAATTATCTGAGGGGAGTGCTAGCACTTACTTCTGTGACTGTCCGCTCATGTGGCCTAACGAGTTTAGTAATATCATCATCATCCAGTATTACTGTTTTCACTGACTGAAAAAGAAAATTTCAATAACAACTCCCCAACTAGTGGTTGAAAGGAGTAGAAGCAATTTTAAGTGAAGAGAGACCAAAGGTAAAAATGGGAATTATTTCTCTAGTTAACAATGACTTGTGATTTCAGTTCACGGATTTATTTATTTACTTCAAGAAAAATGCAAAAAGGCAAAATGGTTGTCTGAGGAGGCCTTACAAAGAGCTGAGAAAAGAAGAAAGTGAAAGGCAAAGGAGAAAAGGAAAGACATACCCATTTGAATGCAGAGTTCCAAAGAATAGCAACGAGAGAGAAGAAAGCCTTTCTAAGTGAACAAAGAAAAGAAATAGAGGAAAACAATAGAATGGGAAAGACTAGAGATCTCTTCAAGAAAATCAGATATCAAGGGAACATTCATGCAAAGATGGGTATAATACAGGACAGAAACAATATGGACCTAACAGAAGCAGAAGATATTACGAGATGGCAAGAATACACAGAAGAGCTGTACCAAAAAGTCTTAATGACACAGGTAACCACAATGGTCTGGGCACCCACTTAAGTGTGAAGTCCAGTGGGCCTTAGGAAGCACTGCTATGAACAAAGCTAGTGGAGGTGATAGAATTCCAGCTGAGCTATTTCACATCCTAAAAATTATGCTATTAAAGTGCTGTGCTCAACATGCCAGCAAATTTGGAAAACTCAGCAGCAGCCACAGGACTGGAAAATGTCAGATTTCATTCCAATCCCAAAGAAGGGCAATGCCAAAGAATGTTCAAACCTCACAGTTGCTCTCATTTCACTTGCTAGCAAGGTAATGCCCAAAGTCCTTCAAGCCAGTCTTCAACAAAAGGTGAACTGAGAACTTCCAAGTACACAAGCTGGATTTAGAAAAGGTAGAGGAATCAGAGATCAAATTGTCAACATCTGATGGACCATAGAAAAAGCAAGAGAACTCCAGAAAAAGTCTACTTCTGCTTCATTGATTACACTAAAGCCTTTTACTGTACGAATCACGAAAAACTGTGGAAAATTCTTAAAGAGGTGGAAATACCAGACCACCTTGCCTGCCTCCTAGAAGCTTGTATGTAGGTCACGAAGCAACAGTTAGAACTGGATATGGAACAACAACCGGTTCAAAATTGGGAAAGGATTATGACAAGGCTGTATATTGTTATCCTGCTTATTTAACTTCTATGCTGAGTATGTCATACAAAATGCCAGGCTGGATGACTCTCAAGCTGGAATCAAGATTGCCGGGAGAAATATCAACAACCTAAGATAGCAGATGACACTACCCTAATGGCAGAAAGTAAAGAGAAACTTAAGAGCCGCTTCATGAAGGTGAAAGAGAGCGAAACAGCTGGCTTAAAACTCAACATTCAAAAAAAATGGCATCTGGTTCCATCACTTCATGGCAAATAGATGAGGAAACAATGGAAACAGTGACAGACTTTATTTTCTGGGGCTCCAAAATCACTGCAGATTGTGACTGCAGCCATGAAATTAAAAGACGCTTGCTCCCTGGAAGAAAAGCTATTGCAAGCCTAGAAAGTATATGTATTAAAAAGCAGAGACATCACTTAGCTGATAAAGGTCCGTATAGTCAAAGCTATGGTTTTTCCAGTAATCATGTATGGATGTGAGAGTTGGACCATAAAGAAGGCTGAGTGCCAAAGAATTGATACTTTCAAACTATGGTGCTGGAGAAGACTCTTGAGAGTTCCTTTGACAGCAAGGAGATCAAACCAGTCAATCCTAAAGGAATCAACCCTGAATATTCACTGGAAGAACTGATGCTAAACTGAAACTCCAATACTTTGGACACCTGATGCGAAGGGCTGACTTATTGAAAAAGACCCTCATGTTGCGAAAGACTGAGGGCAAGAGGAGAAGGGGGCGACAATGGACAACTTGTCAATGGACATGAGTTTGAGCAAACTCCAAGAGATAGTGAATGATAGAGAAGGTTGGTATGCTGTAGTCCTCTGGGTCACAAAGAGTTGGATATGACTGAGTAACTGAACAACAACAACTTAAAGATTATGTTTGTAAAATCTGCCTGCAGTGATATGCTGGACATTGTTAGAGACACATAGGTGATTCAGAGAGCACTAAGACCCCACTAAATCTCAGTGTCTGAGAGGAGAGAAAATATAGACACAAAGAATTTTGAAGTAAGATACGACTATTATAGAGCTGAGGCTGGTCAAAGGAGCACACAGTCTGATAAGGTACAAGTGGTAAAAACCCAGGGTAATAAACTATGCTTCTCTAAGAATTCTGTTTCCAACACAGAACCATGTGTAACCCATCAAACTGCCACTCATCCAGCTGCAGCTCCAACCAATGTCTGGTTCTGATTCTAGACTTTTAGTTTCATGTGGCCCCAGGAAAGCTAAAATTGCCCTCAAAGATCTTTCATTTTCAAGATTCTGATGGCAAACTGCCAAGCAGATGGGGATTTAGGACTGTAGGTTGCTGGTGGCAATGTCACAGCTCTGTGGATCCTAGACTGAAACTGACTATGAGATCAGTCAATAACCTGGATGCTGTTTAGACAGAGTTCACTTGCTTGAGACTGCAGATCCTGTCAGAGGAACGTCAGAACAGAATGTGCCAACTCAGCCTCTAAGGGCTGACCCAGAACCAGAGGAATCTCAGCAACAGACCCCTTTGGCTTTGCTGATAAACTCCTCCTGTCAGATCTCCCCTGAGCTAATAAGCAGCCTGACAGTCTGAACTCAGTGAATTTCATATGGTAGTGTGGCCATGTTAAGAGGCTAATACTTCTTAGCAAAGGGATAGAGACAATTTCTGTGGTCACCTTAAATTTTAAAACTTTAAAATAAAGCAAAATTGTATACATTAAAATTAAAACAGCTTTGCTGAATAGTCATCACATGTGTCCTGAATCTCAAGGGCATCTCAACAACAGTGTGACTGCAAATAGTTAAGATCTTGACGTGCTCCAGTTATAATAGGTCATTAAACAAATCTAGTTTAATATTTGTCAAACTTAGTATGTCTCCTGGATGTCTGGAATTTGGTTTACTGAAAAACTCCAGTTTCAAAGGTCCTCTTGAAGTCAATGATCCATTACTGAGCTGTACATTTTTATCACTTAGTTGAGGAGCTGTACCTTTTACCCTTAAAATACAATAGAGAGGAGAAAGAAATAAAAAGCAGTTGACATTATTCATTGTATAAGAGAATATGTGTTTTACATTGGCAATTTCTTTTTCCAAATCCATAACTTTATTCATTTCCAAAGAAAGCTGGTTTTCATCTATGGGCAGTCCTCTTTCCTGACGAATCAATTTGGCCACAGAAATCATAAAATCCACATATGCCGTACAAGCCTGCAAGAAATAAATAACAGTACATTACTGAAGAACCTTCTAAATATTCATCATGGCACTTAAAATTAAAATTTATTTTCAATTCAATATTCATTTTTGGTAACAGATGAAGCACAAAATAGAAATTCGTTTCTGAATCTTAAAAGAAATGACCTGCACAGATTCAAACTCAGTGTGTCTTTGAATCATAACAGACTCTCAATGTACCTTTGAATTAGAACAGAACAATGAGGGATCACTCTAAAAGTACTAAGTCATTTAAAACTATGTGGTTATGGAGATTTTATAATCTTCAACTTTTAACCAAGTTATACTGCTTTAATAAGAATACACTCGCAAAACACTTGGTAAGCAGTAAACTAGTATTTTTTCCTTAAAAATACATTATTTTGCCAAATTTCCTTTTATCAGGTTTTCTCTGCTCATATAAATTTTTTTTCAATTATCCATGAAGAGATGGCCACAAGCATATCATATTATCAAGACATCTTTTAATTGTCTCCTCTAGCCAAGCAATATTTTTTTTTAATGAGACTGTTTTCCCATGAGCTCCTCCAAGACAAATCTGTGGGCTTTAGTTAATTCCATAGCTGGTTCTCATTACTGTGAAATTTCTAATATGCCATTTTGACTATCAGCTTTCTTCCAAAAACTCAAAATTTTCCATTTTCTATTCACACACATTTAACTGTATGAAGATAACCTATAACCTAATTATGTTATTGACCTTTTACAGAATATATAAATCCCTTATTCAAGTTCTGACTGGCACTGAACCCAGGAAATTGAATAACACTTTCATAAATCTCAGCCCACTGCTATTTAGTTATTATCTATCAGCAGTTTAAACAACTTAAAATTTATTCAAAATTTCAAGTCCCACATCAAAATTTACTCAAAATTTCAAGTCCCAGCATCAATTTGGTAAGGGCTTCCTGGTGGCTCAGTGGTAAAGAATCCACTTGCCAATGCAGGAGACTAGGGTTCAATCCCTGGGTCAGGAAGATCCCCTAGAGGAGGAAATGGCAATCCACTCTAATATTCTTGCCTGGGAAATCCCATGGATGGAAGAGCCTGATGGGCTATAGTCCATGAGGTAGCAAAAAAAATTGGACACAACAGCAATTAGACAACTACAATTAGGAAGGCCATACCACACGTTTGGGATCAATGGGTAGTTCTGAGCTTCAAATATATGTCCACACAGGATAAATATGAAGAAGAGCTGAAGAGTACTTAACCCTTTCACAGTTTCCAGGGGGTTTTATAACCCTACTGATTATCAGTGAAAGGGGCATCCTTCCTGTCACGCTGAATGAAAAGGCACATTTAAATTCACAGTGACTCAAGAGGATCACACAAAAAATTTGTAGGGAAATGAAAATATTTTATCAAACAAGAACCTAAGCAAAATGTAAGCTGTTATTAATTTGAAATTCAAGAGGACATCTTTAAGTAACATTTAGATACTGGTATTCCATGACCATTATTAAATGCTAAGTAAACAATTTCCTGGGAGAGGGCTCTCTCTTCCAAGGATACCCTGCAATTAGGAGGCTGTCTAACTAGCATCTCTATCCTGGATCTGCTGTTCAATAAAAATTTCATCTGTTTCTGTATTAAACACTTAATCACTAAGGTAACAGGGATAAAAGGATGTTTTTATGTATAGTCCTGCCAACTCCATTCTTTTCCTATTAAAAAGTAATCAGAATTCTTGTTTCACTTTGAAGAAAATAAACATGTCTGAGTTCATACCTAATGGGACCAACGATTCCAAAGTACAAGCATGCAGTGTTTTGAATTAACTGTATTTCAAATCATATAAATTCATCTGCATTCAGCAGGGAATTACTACTTGACTGCAAAGAAATGGTAATTTGAATTTTCCAATATCAATCTCTAAGATTTTTTTGTACACTATGGGATGCTTTTTTGTTAATGAGGTGAGAAAACACTAGCAAGAGTACTCTCCTCCATTTCACTGACTCTGCAAGGGTGTTACTCCTGTGTCTTTATCCCTAAAGATGTGTTTAAAGGCTACAGAACTTGGTGAGCACAAGAACTTTGTACAATGCTTCCAACCTAATGAACTGGTAAGCTTCCCAGAAAGCTAGAAGTATATGATATCATGGACTTCTGAGATGCTTGAATATTAAATACAGTTAACACAAAATACACTCTTTCCTTTAATGAGCTCCATTACCTGGCAAAATTGTACAGTGTGACTGATTAAAACATGTTTCAGTATGTTTTTTTTTTAAATTGGAGGATAATTGCTTTACAATGTTGTATTAGTTTTTGCCATACAACATGAATCAGCCATAAGTGTATATATATATATATATATATATATATTCCCTCTTGAGCCTTCCACCCACCACCACCCCCATCCCACCCCTCTAGGTCATCACAGAGCACCAGGCTGAGCTCCCTGTGTTATACAGCAACTTCCCACTAGCTAACTGTTTTATACATGGTAATGTATGTATTTCGATGCTACTCTCAATTTATCCCGCTCTCTCCTTCTTCCACTGTGTCCACAAGTCCATTCTCGACATCTGCATCTCTATTCCTGCCCTGCAAATAAGTTCATCAGTACCATTTTTTCTAGATTCCATATATATGCATTAATATGGTATTTGTTTTTCTCTTTGGAGATTTCCTTCAAAAACTAGGAATAAAACTGCCATATGACCCAGTAATCCCACTACTGGGCAAAGATTCTGAGAAACCGTAATTCAAAAAGACACATGTATCCCAAAGTGTTCATCACAACACTACCTACAATAGCCAGGACATGGAAGCAACCTAGATGTCTATTGATAGATAGTCGGATAAAGAAGTTGTGGCATATATGTACAATGGAATATTGCACGCTCAGTCACTCAGCTGTGTCTGACTCTTTGTGACCCCTTGGACTGTACCCTGCCAGGCTTCTCTGTCCATGGGATTTTCCAGGTAAGAATACTGGAGTGGGTTGCCATTTCCCCCTCCAGGGGATCTTCCTGACCCAGGAATCGAACCTACAACTCCTGTGTCTCCTGCAGTGGCAGGCAGATTCTTTACTACTGAGTTACTTGGGAAGCCCACAATGGAATGTTACTCAGCCGTAAAAAGGAACAAATTTGAGTCAGTTGAACTAAGATAGATGAACCTAGAGCTTGTTATACAGAGTGAAGTATGTCTTAGTATCTTGATTTTATCTTCTTTGGATTCCAAATTTATCCAGTAGCTGTCAAAACCCAGGCTTACTGCTGCTGTTAAATCCTTTTTACAAGAGAGGTTTCCCTGGTAGCCCAGTGGTTAAAAATCCACCTTGCAATGCAAGGGACACAGGTTTGATCCTTGGGTCAGGAAGATCCCATATGCCACAGAATAGCCAAGCCTGTGTGCCACAACTGAGCCTGTGCTCTAGAGCCCTCAAACCACAACTACTGAGCCCCTGCACTGCAGCTACCAAAGCCTGCAGCACCTAGAGCCCGCGCTCCACAAGAGAAGCCACCTCACTGGGAACACTGCACGCTGCAGCAAAGAGTAGCCCCCGCTCGCCACAACTAGAGAAAGTCTCATACAGCAGCAAAGACTCACCACAGTCAAAAAAGAAAAAGTGAATAAATCCTTAAAGTCTTTTCTACAAGATATGATTCTACTTTAACATATTAATTTTCTTCCTTGAAATACTACTAGATATGTAAAATGCCGAATAAGAGCAATTATAATTTGGGGAGAAAGTAATCAACACATATTTCAACCTTAAACAGTATATTAGCCAGAATATTTTTTAAATCAAAAATTTAATTTTTATTTTCTGTCACTAATAGAGCAACTAGATATTAGGACAAGGGTGAGAGGCAGCTATCTTCTTTGACAGTCGTAAGGTAGCCTAGTTAAAGCTTTGATACAGTGAATCCTTTACATGACAAAAAAAAAAAAACAAAACAGAGAAAACAAAAAACCTAAATATCTATGTAGTCTTTCCTTTAAAAAATAAAACATTATAAATCTCAATGCTTGTAATAGCAGGTTCGAAGATGATAATTGGTTTTAAATGGTTGGGTAAAATCCACAATCGCAGTTTTGTGAGCTTTTAAGTTATACACTATTGGTGAGATATTTACCAATACCTAACACCAGGAACTGTTACTCTAACTCTTTAATCTGCAGGACCAGGCAATAATATTTTTATGTTGGCTCTGTTCAGAAATTAGATTCCTTCTGCTTAGAAAAAAAGCTGCTATTTGTTGGAGTTGCCAAAGAGCAAGAGAGCAATGCCATTCAACTATTGTCCTTCACACTTAATATCTTTGTTAATAAGTAACAGCAAGTCCCAGGGAGTAACAGAGAGCACTCTGGAAATACTGCCTGATATTTGTGCACCTTGGTATGCCAACAACCATGGACCAGAAGTTTCATTTCCCGGACACCTCAGTCTTAGCAATTTTCTGCCCTTCCCTTTCCCAGATATTATGTGGAGCATTAAACAACTGAAAAGTCACAGAACTGTCTTATTCCTAGCCGCTGACGCCAGGGGTGTTATTTAATAGTGTTACACAGGATGTTTCGTGAGGGAACACACAGGGCCCCCACCAGGAGAGATATGTTTCCTCTCAGAAGACTATGAATTTTTTTCCACTTGACGAAGCATGTCAGGGATCATGCAGCTGCCAGAACACAGAGACTTGCTCCCCAAAGATGGATACGAACATACAGAATCACACAGCGGATCCTGGAGACAGGAAGTGAGAAAGTCCCCAGCAGCTAACAGGGCTCAGAAACAGGAGAAACATAGGCACAAGAGAATCTACTGTGGACGAACATGGGGATGGTCAGAGGCTTTTGTCAGGTTACTAATGAGAGCACCTGCAGATTCACATGAGAATTTATTGTGTAACTTCTAAGGTTTGTTGCTTATGTTTGGGAAGGTGCATGTACTTCTTTTTACAAACTGAGTTCAGATGATCTAAAAAAATTTCCCTTGACATACCCACTAAGTCCCAAGTTCAAAAGCTCCTTTATGTTTTGTTAAATACAGATACTTGGGGGAAACCTCCTGACTATTAGTCACCTGATGCCCAGAAAGAACAAAACGAGGTCAGCAGTTTCCCTTGCAGGATCTGTTTTATCAAGTCAACCAAGCAGCAGTCAGAGCAATCCTTGTAAAAACCAAATCAAATCACATCTAAATTATCCACTGACCTGGAGCGCCAGTCATTCACCTTTTATAACACTGCCTCCATTCACCTCTTTCCTTAAATTATTTTTTATTGTCTATCTCCTCTGATTAGAACATGAGCATTCTATGTGAATTAAAGACCATTTCTCTCTTGTTTCCTTGATATCCTTCCTGTCCAGAGGAGTATCTGTCACATAGTAGAAGCTCAATAAAAATAGTTAATTGTAAGTATACTGAGTAAATATCCCTCACTTACTGTGTCATCAGCCTTCTAATCATAGTCCAAGTTCAGAGCAGTTTCTTTGAGGTTGCATTTTGGGTAAGCAGGCAAACAAAATCCTCTCTTGGTTTACCCTAAGTTCTAAAACCTGTTCATCTAAAGGACTGAAAATCTCAGTTTGTGCTATTTCCAGAGTAGGTACAGCTTAGAGAATTTCCCTGGATTGTGGTTGATTTCTCTTATTCAGTACACAAGCCTTGGATCATCTCTTTTTGGCTTCTAACCATCTCAGCCATATTCTAAGTCCTCTGTCTTCATCCCTAAAGTGTTTTCTTTTTACCTTTTTTTTTTTAATGAACATCATTTTTTTTAACTGCTCTAAATTTCTTCATAACTCTCATCTCCTCTTCCTACCCTGCCATGCCTCATAGCAATATACTATATAGCTTCTAATCTCGAACCCCTTTGCTACCTCCTCAGGCTTTCATGGGAGAAGGCAATGGCACCCCACTCCAGTACTCTTGCCTGGAAAATCCCATGGATGGAGGAGCCTGGTAGGCTGCAGTCCATGGGGTCGCTGAGGGTCGGACATGACTGAGTGGCTTCACTTTCACTTTTCACTTTCATGCATTGGAGAAGGCAATGGCAACTCACTCCAGTGTTCTTGCCTGGAGAATCCCAGGGACGGGGGAGCCTGGTGGGCTGCCGTCTATGGGGTCGCACAGAGTCGGACACGACTGAAGTGACATAGCAGCAGGCTTTCATTAACTAGATGAGAGATTTTCTCACTTTTATTTTAGCCCTGAAATGCTATATTCAGATGAATGTTTTGTTAATGTATAAACAAGTAAAATGAATCTTTAAGAATGTATACTTGAAGGTGTGGCTACACAGAGCATTGTCATTGGCACACGCCAAGTGGTCCGAACATTCAGAAGCCACTCCTGTGGCTTATTCTACCTTCTCAGACAAACAGAACATAAACATAGCTACAATCCAATTATGCTCCAATATGCTGGTTACCTAACCTGTAGATTTCCTTATGAAGGAGGACAAGATAACAATTAGCCTTGAACCACTAAGGAGGTAGAGAAAGAGAAGATTTGAAACCAATTCCATTCTCCCGAATAGAGTTTAAAAACTCTTCTGAAGGTGTGATTGTTCAAGAAAATTAAGGTTGCTATTCCTTTCAGTGAATCAATATGCAAGCACTTTCCCACACTAAGTAGTTGGTTGGTTCCATTTGAAAATTCTGTGAATGGGATGATTATTTTTTATGGGCAATGGGTATCTCTCACATTGTTTTGCTAGCATAGAAAAATGTATGCTCTTGTACAGGATGGAGTTGTCTCAAATCTCATTACTTCTGTCCTCTGAGGTAGCAGTGTGTCATTAAGCGATCTCTTCAGATAATCAGAATACCGCCAAAATAAAGTTCTATCTCTCCAGCCAGAGACTTCCAGCATGAGTGGCTCCTTAATGAACCCATTTTGAGAGCACAATTAAATCCCAATTTTTTAAATAAATGTATGTATTTGTTCGGTGTCTATACAGATGTCTATGTGGCCTTTCGCCTAATACTTGGCTGGAGGGACACTGTGTTATCAGTTTTACACTATAAACTCCTGGAAAAAGACAGAGTTTGTCTAGTTGGGCACCTTATGTCATCCACATGAGCCAGCTTAGTTCACTATTTTCAATGAGAGCTGCTCTCCAGGTCTTTTTTTTAGAAATTGCACCATCTAGAAGTAAAACTAGTTGGGAATCGGAAGACAGGATCATGACAAGGGGAGCTACCCAGTAGCTATTTCTCGACAACTGCTCACAACAGAACCCTCTGTTCTCTTTCTTCTTGGTGGACAAGGGGTCTAGTTTCCTGAGCCATTGAGATGGGTTGACAGTCAATCAAGGGGTCTACTTTCCTGAGCCACTGAGATGGGTTGACGGTACCAACTAGCTGTTCAGAGAGCCTGGTTCCCTGGACATAGTGCTTGGTCAAAAGAAAGGCAGGTGGCTCAATCAGGATCAGAGCCCTTTCCTCAGAAATCGATAGACAATAACAGAGATGGGATTTCTTTTCTCTAGATTGCAAAGCTGCCAAGGATCATCATTTAGCTCTTAAAGTCTGTGCATAAGTAAATATACTATGAAAATATATGATACTATGTAAAAAATACAAGAATATATTTCTTTGAGTTGCTACTGCCTTTAAGGCCTATTCCCTCTTTAGGAAGGAAAGCACAGAAAACAAAAAGGAACTGAGGTATTTAGGTTCAGAACATTAACGAGAGGAATACAATATGCATTTCTCAAAATATAACATTCAAAACTACTGAATAAAAGCACACGTTTGAAAAGCAGCGTGTTTTTTGTTTTTTTTTAACAAGAGAAAAATAGGTTTTGTTTTAAGGAAGGAGGTTAGATATAGTTCTTTTTAAAAAATGCATTACCTATTTTCATCACTTAGTGGTATAATGACACATTTTACTATTTTGAATGCCAAACAAATATTTGAACACAAAAATTCCATTCCTAGGATATCAGAAGCCCCCAAATACCTCAGTGTGGTGGAATGGACTTCCTTGTAATCACAGGGGCTGTTTTCATTGCTCATAAGAAGTCTGGTTGTAGAATTGTAAGATGATTCCCTAGAAACAGGGATCAAAAAAGACCTGGGGGAAATGGCCTTAGGTAATGATTTGATCAAGGAAATCTACAATTAGGGTCCCTTTGATCAGAAAGGGATGCTTCCTCTTCCCCAGCCCCTGAGACAGATCTGCAAACCAGATGCCATATCATAGTGTGAAAATCACTGGCTACAGTGACAGACAAAGAAGCCAGTCTTCTCTAGTCAAAGATAAAGTACCTTTCCTGTCTTCCCTGACATCTTCCCTCTCAACCATTCAGCCATAGATTCCACTGCTGCTGCTGCTGCTGCTGCTAAGTTGCTTCAGTCGTGTCCGACTCTGTGCGACCCCATAGACAGCAGCCCACCAGGCTCCCCTGTCCCTGGGATTCTCCAGGCAAGAACACTGAAGTGGGTTGCCATTTCCTTCTCCAATGCATGAAAGTGAAAAGTGAAAGGGAAGTCGCTCAGTCGTCTCTGACTCTTAGCGACCCCATGGACTGCAGCCTACCAGGCTCCTCCATCCACGGGATTTTCCAGGCAAGAGTACTGGAGTGGGTTGCCATTGCCTTCTCCAAACCATGAATGATAAAATCCTAAAAAAAAAAGTACTTGAAGGGACTGAATTCTTTCAGAGACTGCAGAGTAGTGGAAAAACTAGAATGAACTTTAATTTGATATCTGGCTGGGGATGCAGATGAAACTAAGTGAGGGATTACAGGTAGTAATGAATGGGAAAGAGTAGCAATTATCATGAGGGAAATAGGTAGAAAATTGGAATTTTCTCCATAGTTATATACTCTTCCCCCTCCCCCTAACAGTCCAAAAAAATGGATTTTAAGATGGGAAGAGTACAGAAATGTTCTAGCAATTACCCATTTTCAGGATGACAGAATTTCATCTCATTAAAAAAAAAAAAGAATTCCATATTATATGCAGACTCCTTGCAACTGGAAGCACATTGCTTGGAGCTTGGAGCACTAAGCTGAGGCATATTCTGAGGTCGGAGGTTAGGGGGAAAGAGTGCAGTGACCATATAGCCATAGTTATGGAAGCGGGGTAAGGCACCCAGCATGCTGTGTGTTTGCTTCTCTTATCCAGATCATGGGAAGGCACCTAATTTGAGCTAATAATAACTTCCTAGCTGAAAGTGCTACTGCTACTGAGTTTTCTAAATCATTTGTTCCCATAAAGAACTCTACTACTAGAAATACTACTCTTAGGAAGTTGGAATGATGTAACGGAAGGAACAGAAGATAGGGACTAAAGTTCTATCTCTGGTTCTACTATTGTTTGAGCGTTCTGACAAAGACTGACAATCTTTAGGCCTTGGATTTCTCACTTATAAACTCTAATCACATTACTAATTCCAGATTTAATCTCCACTCCATTGTTTGACTACAAATATTTTGACTATAAGTATTTTCCCGACCAGTGGATGCAATGGGTAGTACAGACTGCCAAATGTAAGTATCTGTGGTCTGAGCTCCTCTTCTTTTCAGTAATAGAACCTTGTTCCCATTAACCAAATTTTAATAAGGCATACACATGGCCACTTGTTTAACACTACATTTCTCAGCCTCACTGATACTTAGCTGTGTCCACATGACAATATTCTAAGCAATGAAATGTATACAACTCCTGCATCACGTACATGACAAGAAATTGCTTGTCTATCACTACCTCTTTTCTTTTTCCTATGAACTGAAATGTGAACAGGGCACTGGTCAACCAACTTTGACCAAACAGACTACAAATAAAACACTTGAGGAGGTCAATATTAGAGGTCAAAGAAAACAGTGCTCCTGGCCATTCCCATGAAGAGAGCTTCCTACCTCTCTGGAGACAGAAATGAACTTCTCTCCTGCTTTTTCAGTCTCTTTTTTACCACAGTTTAGTAAGATCCCAACTAATTTACAAACTCAAATGTCTAGAGGAACCACAAAGTCAATAAAAATCAATGAATTATCTCGATGAGGACTGCCCAAGTCTGGAGAACAAATGCCCTACCTGAAGCAAGAACCATAAAAAAACTCTGTCCCATAACTACATGGGGATGTAGGCCTAGGGTTTCCAATTCTGCTAATTTATCAGGAGATCTGGATTCTCAAGTAAAATCTTCAATTTTTAGAAAATCTTGGCAACTAATATAAAATTTTAAAAAAATTAGCCACAGGTTAAACAAAATGTCTATGACTCAAACCTATGACCTAGATTATGACATTCTATTAATTATGAGACAATATTGAATACAAAATGCACATATACACCATCCTCTTAACAACAGGATCCTTTCCAAAAGAAAAAAATGCAAAAAGGAAACTTTATCACATTACGTGTATACACTGACTGCCAGGTATACCTTGATATCAGGAATTTAAAATACAAAAAATATGTATCCTTTTTGTTGCTGTTTAGTTGCTAAGTCACGTCTGACTCTTTTGAGTCCCCATGGACTGGAGCCGGCCAGGCTCCTCTGTCCACCGGATTTCCCAGGCAAGAATACTGGAGTGGGCAGCCATTTCCTTCTCCAGGGGATCATCCTGGACCAGGGACTGAACCAACATCTCCTGGATTGGCAGGCAAATTTTTTGCCACTGAGTCACCAGGGAAGTCCTCACACATCTTTATAAGGTTGGATAAATATAGTATGTTTTTAGGACAAAATCCTAAATTTGAAAAACATTCCAGTTAATAACAATGAAAAGGTAGTGTAATGAGCCAAAATTCTTCAATCACCCTCAACTCTGCAATAGGAAGCAGCTAGATAGCTTGTGAAGCCAACAACTGCAACCCACATGATACCTGCATTGTCAAGAACTCAAATATCCCACACCCATTTGATTGCCTATGACATTAATTGTGGACTTTCATATTTATCTTTTTCTTCATTTCAATGCTGTGTAGCCACTCATAAAGATACTTTATACTGAATTTATTTCATGGCTTTTGAACTTAATAATGAGGCAAAATGCACACTCAGTATGAACATATAGAGTTAATCATTTTAATTAAGAAGTAATTTCAGCCACAACACCTCTGACCCATTAGAATAAAAGGTAACTAAACTTACTTCTGAGCCTCAAATTAGGAAAGAAAACATTTATGGAACCAAAACCTTCCCCAAATACTTAATACATTACTCTGCTAAGTTCATCTTCTGTGGTTCCCTTATATCAACAAGCAAGTGCACACCAACACCAGCTTGAGCAAGGCAAGGCTGTGAGACAATAAGAAGCAGTGTTGTGGAGTGTGATGAACATCGTCAGAAGGTGGCCACAAAGGTTTGTCTAACCCAATGCCCCTATGTGGGCAGCCCTCTGAAAGTCAAATAGGAAGGCTCTAGAAGAATGGTGCTGAGCACAATGTCTGTACTTACTGGACCATTCCCCAGTCTTCACTGGCACTGACCTAGACTATGATTTATCTGTTCATTTTTTAAATCATTCGAATTTATAAAGAAAATAAGACATTTAAAATTGGCTTTTCAGGGAGAATGGATATACCATGATATGGTTGTTGATAACAACCTCAGATATGCAGATGACACCACTTTAATGGCAGAAAGTAAAGAACTAAAGAGCCTCTTAATGATGGTGAAAGAGGAGAGTAAAAAAACTGGCTTAAAAATTAACATTCAAAAACCGAAGATCATAGCATCTGGTCCCATCACTTCATGGCAAACAGATGGGAAAAAAGTGGAAACAACAGATTTTATTTTCTTGGGCTCCAAAATCACTGTGACTGCAGCCATGAAATTAAAAGACGCTTGCTCTTTGGAAGAAAAGCTACGAGAAACCTAGACAGAGTATTAAAAAGCAGAGACATTATTTTGCCAACAAAGGTTCGCTTAGTCAAAGTTGTGGTTTTTCTAGTAGTCATATATGGATGTGAGAGTTGGACCATAAAGAAAGCTAAGCACCAAAGAATTTATGTTTTTGAACTGTGGTACTAGAGAAGACTCTTAGGAGTCCCTTGGACAGCAAGATCAAATCAGTCAATCCTAAGGGAAATCAACCCTGAATATTCCTTGGAAGGACTGATGCTGAAGCTGAAGCTCCAATACTCTGGCTACCTGATGTGAAGAGCTGACTCATTAGAAAAGACCCTGATGCTGGAAAAGATTGAGGACAGGAGAAGAGTGCGAGAGAGGATGAGATAGTTGGAAGGCATCATCGACTCAATGGACATGAGTTTAGGCAAATTGTGGGAGATAGTGAGGGACAGGGAAGCCTGGTGTGTTGCAGTTCATGGGGTCACAAAGGGAAAGACAGAGCTTAGTGACTGAACAACATACGTATCCTGAGCCCCTTCATTGTTCATCCGAAACTATCACAACATTGTTAATGGGCTGTACTCCAATATAAAATTAAAAGTAAAAATAAATAAGTAAATAAAATTGGCTTTTAAAAATGGGCCACATGACTTAAATACTAAGAATCAAGACACAAACAAGGAATTTCAAGTTTCTTTGTTTCTTAAAAGATCTTCATTTGTTCTGTTGAGAATACTCAGTCAGTTAAAGGAAGCTCGCTATTATGTATGATTTTCAGTATCTGCCTGAGTGAAGAAGACAGAGGGTTAAGTTTAAATTCTGTAGTTTAGTTTTGTTGGTTTTTTGTTTTTGTTTTTACCTCTTTATATGCTGCAGTGCATTCATAGTAGTCTCTGGAAGGCAGGCCAAGTTGAGGTTGGTCAATCTATAAAAAATGTACAAAGAAGAAAATATTCAGTTGACAAATTATAAGCATGCCTACCTATGTGTAAACAAGATCTTAGTGTTCTTGCTCTATATAACAAGCTAACACTGAATGAATATACAATTAGAAATGGTTTCCATAATACTTCTCAGTGTTAAACTGATGGGTAGGTGAGACAATCTGGAAGATCATATTACAGATATTTGAGAGAAACCAATGAAATCTTAAACCCACAAAAACCATATGGGGAAGGAGTTTACTGTATAACAATGGGAGAGATAAACAAACACACATTAGAATCTAGGGCTGGGGAGTTTTATACTTTTATAGGACATTTCAGGTCCCTGAGTTTCTAATATACTCCCTTGCTGGATGTTTTCTTCTGCCCCTACCCTTAATTGTAATGGAAAAAAAAAAAGGTGGAAAACGTCTATGGTGACTCAAGAAATTCTAAGCTAGTAGAAATCTTGCCAGAGATTTTTTTGAGACTCTCTACCCTAAGAGGGGGCTTCCTTGGTAGCTCAGTTGGTAAAGAATCTGCCTGCAATGCAGGAGATCAGGGTTCAATCCCTGGGTCGGGAAGATTCCATGGAGAAGGGAATGTGTTAGTATTCTTGCCTGGAGAATCCGTACAGAAGAGGAGCCTGGTGGGCTATAATCAATGAGGTGACAAAGAGTCGGATATGACTGAGCAAGTAACATACACACACAACACCCTATGAGGACAGAGAAGACTCCTCTTCAGAGCTGCCCTGTTCAGGAGGTCAGCAGACCCAGCTGCCAGCTGAGCATATGAAAGAGGTAACCTATCTCTGCTCCAGCACGTCCACTCCACCCTGGATACCTCATGAAAGCTCCTAGACATCCTCGCAGCTTTGTGAGATTCCCTCCTACATGCTGCACGGTAAGTGAGTAAACTAGAGCATTTATGGGTGGAAGTGAGAATCCTAGCAGTGTAAAGACACAGGCCAATATAAAAGAAATAGAACCCAGAAGACTGGCGGGGAAAGAGCCAGAAGACATCCCCACAGGAGGGGCCCTGTTCCTTCTCTAACCTTCTGAGCCTCCTTAGCAACCCTCATATGGTGATCAAGCAGGATGCTGGCATTCCACAGCCAAAGGAGAGACTCTAGGAAGACAGAAAGGGTCCACTGCAGACAAGAGTCAGGTTCAATTGTTTTCATGGTTTTAATAAAAATGACCATAAGGATTTATATAACTGTGACATACACAAGCTTCTATGATCTGTAACTTTTGGTAGTTTCTTTGACAGGAGACTAAGGAAAAGCTCTGTAAATGTTTTACTCCATTCCAAACATACTTATTAAGTACTAATCTCATCTTAGGTATTCTTCAGATCAGATCAGATCAGATCAGTCGCTCAGTCGTGTCCGACTCTTTGCGACCCCATGAATCGCAGCACGCCAGGCCCCCCTGTCCATCACCAACTCCCGGAGTTCACTCAGACTCACGTCCATCGAGTCCCTGATGCCATCCAGCCATCTCATCCTCTGTCGTCCCCTTCTCCTCCTGCCCCCAATCCCTCCCAGCATCACAGTCTTTTCCAATGAGTCAACTCTTTGCATGAGGTGCCCAAAGTACTGGAATTTCAGCTTTAGCATCATTCCTTCCAAAGAAATCCCAGGGCTGATCTCCTTCAGAATGGACTGGTTGGATCTCCTTGCAGTCCAAGGGACTCTCAAGAGTCTTCTCCAACACCACAGTTCAAAAGCATCAATTCTTCAGTGCTCAGCCTTCTTCATAGTCCAACTCTCACATCCATACATGACTACTGGAAAAACCATAGCCTCGACTAGACGGACCTTTGCTTGCAAAGTAATGTCTCTGCTTTTGAATATGCTATCTAGGTTGGTTATAACTTTCTTTCCAAGGAGTAAGCGTCTTTTAATTTCATGGCTGCAGTCACCATCTGTAGTGATTTTGGAGCCCAGAAAAATAAAGTCTGACACTGTTTCCACTGTTTCCCCATCTATTTCCCATGAAGTGGTGGGACCAGATGCCATGATCTTCGTTTTCTGAATGTTGAGCTTTAAGCCAACCTTTTCACTCTCAACTTTCACTTTCATTAAGAGGCTTTTGAGTTCCTCTTCACTTTCTGCCATAAGGGTGGTGTCATCTGCATATCTGAGGTGATTGATATTTCTCCTGGCAATCGTGATTCCAGTTTGTGTTTCTTCCAGTCCAGCATTTCTCATGATGTACTCTGCATATAAGTTAAATAAAGCAGGGTGACAATATACAGCCTTGACATACTCCTTTTCCTTTTGGAACCAGTCTGTTGTTTCATGTTCAGTTTTAACTGTTGCTTCCTGACCTGCTTACAAATTTCTCAAGAGGCAGATCAGGTGGTCTGGTATTCCCATCTCTTTCAGAATTTTCCACAGTTTATTGTGATCCACACAGTCAAAGGCTTTGGCATAGTCAATAAAGCAGAAATACATGTTTTTCTGGAACTCTCTTGCTTTTTCCATGATCCAGCGGATGTTGGCAATTTGGTCTCTGGTTCCTTTGCCTTTTCTAAAACCAGCTTGAACATCAGAAGTTCACGGTTCACATATTGCTGAAGCCTGGCTTGGAGAATTTTGAGCACTACTTTACTAGCGTGTGAGATGAGTGCAACTGTGTGGTAGTTTGAGCATTCTTTGGCATTGCCTTTCTTTGGGATTGGAATGAAAACTGACCTTTTCCAGCCCTGTGGCCTCTGCTGAGTTTTCCAAATTTGCTGGCATATTGAGTGCAGCACTTTCACAGCATCATCTTTCAGGATTTGGAATAGCTCAACTGGAATTCCATCACCTCCACTAGCTTTGTTCGTAGTGATGCTTTCTAAGGCCCACTTCACTTCTCATTCCAGGATGTCTGGCTCTAGGTCAGTGATCACACCATCGTGATTATCTGGGTAATGAAGATCTTTTTTGTACAGTTCTTCTGTGTATTCTTGCCATCTCTTCTTAATATCTTCTGCTTCTGTTAGGTCCATACCATTTCTGTCCTTTATCGAGCTCATCTTTGCATGAAATGTTCCTTTGGTATCTCTGATTTTCTTGAAGAGATCCCTAGTCTTTCCCATTCTGTTGTTTTCCTCTATTTCTTTGCATTGATCACTGAAGGTGGCTTTCTTATCTCTTCTTGTTATTCTTTGGAACTCTGCATTCAGATGTTTATATCTTTCCTTTTCTCCTTTGCTTTTTGCTTCTCGTCTTTTCACAGCTATTTGTAAGGCCTCCCCAGACAGCCATTTTGCTTTTTTGCATTTCTTTTCCATGGGAATGATCTTGATCCTTGTCTCCTGTACAATGTCACAAACTTCATTCCATAGTTCATCAGGCACTCTATCTATCAGATCTAGGCCCTTAAATCTATTTCTCACTTCCACTGTATAATCATAAGGGATTTGATTTAGGTCATACCTGAATGGTCTAGTGGTTTTCCCTACTTTCTTCAATTTAAGTCTGAATTTGGCAATAAGGAGTTCATGGTCTGAGCCACAGTCAGCTCCTGGTCTTCTTTTTGCTGACTGTATAGAGCTTCTCCATCTTTGGCTGCAAAGAATATAATCAATCTGATTTCAGTACTGACCATTTGGTGATGTCCACGTATAGAGTCTTCTCTTGTGTTGTTGGAAGAGGGTGTTTGTTATGAGTGCATTTTCTTGGCAAAACTCTATTAGTCTTTGCCCTGCTTCATTCCGTATTCCAAGGCCAAATTTGCCTGTTACTCCAGGTGTTTCTTGACTTCCTACTTTTGCATTCCAGTCCCCTATAATGAAAAGGACATCTTTTTTGGGTGTTAGTTCTAAAAGGTCTTGTAGGTCTTCATAGAACCGTTCAACTTCAGCTTCTTCAGCGTTACTGGTTGGGGCATAGACTTGGATTACTGTGATATTGAATGGTTTGCCTTGGAAATGAACAGAGATCATTCTGTCGTTTTTGAGATTGCATCCAAATACTGCATTTCGGACTCTTTTGTTGACCATGATGGCCACTCCATTTCTTCTGAGGGATTCCTGCCCGAAGTAGTAGATATAAGGGTCATCTGAGTTAAATTCACCCATTCCAGTCCATTTCAGTTTGCTGATTCCTAGAATGTCAACATTCACTCTTGCCATCTCTTGTTTGACCACCTCCAGTTTGCCTTGATTCATGGACCTGACATTCCAGGTTCCTATGCAATATTGCTCTTTACAGCATCGGACCTTGCTTCTATCAAGCTCTTTAAGAAGAATGACATTTTGCTTACTTTAACTGGGGAAAAAAAAAGTACAGATGTAGCAAGCATCAAAATTATGTTCAATATCCCATTTTTGGGAGAAGTCAATGGCACCCCACTCCACTACTGTTGCCCGGAAAATCCCATGGATGGAGGAGCCTGGTAGGCTGCAGTCCATGGGTCGCAAAGAGTCAGACACGACTGAGCGAATTCACTTTCACTTTCCACTTTCATGCATTGGAAAAGGAAATGGCAACCCACTCCAGTGTTCTTGCCTGGAGAATCCCAAGGACAGAGAAGCTTGGTAGGCTGCAGTCACGGGGTCCCACAGAGTCGGACACGACTGAAGCGACTTAGTAGTAGTAGTAGTAGTAGTTTCCCATTTTTATGATCTTTTTGGAGTCAGTTAGGAATTTCTGATTTCCAAACCATATTACTTATATAAACTAGACCATGCTCCTTTCATGAATGTATAGAGAAATCAAGTGCTTTTTCTAAATTGTTATTGTTTAGTCACTAAGTTGTGTCTAACTCTTTGTGACTCCGTGGACTGTAGCCCACCAGGCTCCTCTGCCCCTGGGATTCCCCGAGTCAAGAGTACTGGAGTGGGCTGCCATGCCCTCCTCCAGGGGATCTTCCTGCCCCAGGGATCAAACTCAAGTCTCCTGTATTGGCGGGTGAGTTCTTTACCACTGAGCCACCAGTGAAGCCCCTTTTCTAAATAGGAGAGACCTAAAGTCTTTCATTTCTTATCTAAACAAAGATAGCAGAAAGGAGAGCTGAATGTCTAAAACACAGCATCAAGAAAAGTTTCAAAATTGGAAATCCAGGTATCTGTCCTTGAATTTATTACCACTTTGTTCCTACAAGTCAAATAAGAATAAGCCTTATTTTTTCTAAATATCAACAACAACAATGCATGTGAATGTTTTATCACATTAAAGATAACTCTGGCTGATGGCCATATAAACTTACATGAATTATATGATTCGTAGAGTTTTTATCATCAGTGCCAACAAAAAAATTAATAATGACTTTTTTTCCATATTTAGAATTCAGTTGTGCAATAGATTTCTCAGCTGTCCAAGAAGAACCTAAAGAAATGAAAGGTGAAGTATATCACTAGATGCTTAATGCATTAATATGATACTGAAGTATAATAATAACAGATTTTATACAGAAATAATTTTTTTAAAGGGAAGACTGTCTTACCATATTTTTGCTCCCAGTTTTCTAGCGCCACTGGCCAATCATATATATCTGGCAACAGTCTAAGTAGAGGTTCCCCGCCTCTGCTCTCAATAGCAGCTTTTAAAAATAATGAATATAAATATATTATGAAGTCTATACATATTTTGGCATACTCTTAGTAAAATAAAATAAACAGCACTTACTTTCATTTATACAAGATCTATATAACATTTTTGCTTTCTGCACTGCTATTATATCTTCAGTTTTGGGTTCCTGAAGGACATCTGAAATGGAGTGTTGGTAAAATGCATTCAATATAATTGTTCATTTGCAGCTCTAAATAACATTTTCAATGCAAGTTTGGTTTAGAAAAAAAAAAAACTTGTATGTGTTCATACCTCTCCCATTCCAAAACCCTATGAGAAAAACCAAACTCCTTATCAGATCATTATTGGTAGTGTAGAAGGAGGAGTTACTTTCATTAGCCAACTTAGATGAAAGTCTTTTTGACTAGATTATTAGTTTCTGGTGAACAGTGATATGTACTGCTCTGTCATACAGAAGTTACTTTTTCTGATATTGAGATTAAAAAGAAAACAAATTTGTTTTGGAATTTGTAATTTAATATGATAGTCTTCTTGATGGTTGGAGGGTAATTATTTTTGTGTGGTCATACTGTTCATGCTCCAAATGAAATGTTCTATTTGCTTGGATATTAAAAAATAGTAAAAAAAAAAAAAAAAAAGTTTTGATTTTTACAAAGTATTCTAAACAAGAACACAGAATGTAGGATAACAAAGGACTAGACACAACTTCCTCAGCTTCCCGGGCAGAGTGTCTTGATTATATCTAGATTAGAACAGATATACCTAGTCTGGGAAGGCAAATCTTGGTACTATCTTACAGCAACTTCAACACAGGGCCAGGGTAAACATGCATGTCCTGTTTAGTGGCAATCATTTAATTTCTCCTGTAAAATGCATAGATACCACCTTCATGGATAATAGAGCATTTATCATGTTATATTCAAATGAAAGCAGGAATGCTGAGATGTCAACATATTCATTTTAGCGTCTTCCATCCTTAGAGTGACTCAGCAATGGTCCACAAAACTTGGAGGGATTATCAACTTTTAATTTTGTGTGACATTCCCTGTAATGGC
The DNA here is from genome assembly GCF_003369695.1 of Bos indicus x Bos taurus. Taxonomy (NCBI): domain Eukaryota; kingdom Metazoa; phylum Chordata; class Mammalia; order Artiodactyla; family Bovidae; genus Bos; species Bos indicus x Bos taurus. The sequence continues at coordinate 111,991,780 of NC_040076.1, forward strand.
TTTTACATTCCCAAGTAAAATCTTGAAAATGGATGTTATTTAGTTGCTAAGTTGTGCCTGACCCTTTTGTGACCCCATAGACTATGGCCCACCAGGCTCTTCTGTCCATGGGATTTCCCAGGCAAGAATAATGGAGCAGATTGCCATTTCCTTCTTCAGGGCATCTTCCTGACCCGGGGGACCGAACCCACATCTCCTGCACTGGCAGGCAGATTCTCTATCACTGAGCCACCTGGGAAGGCCTTAAAATGGATATATTAAGACAGAAATCTTTGATACATAGACTTAAACTTCACTAACCTTTCAAAACGACTTCTAATTCATCTCTTAAAATGTCAAAGTTACTGTAACGAGAGCTGGTCTCCGGAATGATGTTACGTTTCAACCAGCCTCCGCAAGCGTATTTGAAAAAGTCTGTACAAGGCTCAACAGTGGCATCCATGTTCTGGATCAGTCGAGCAGCTGAAAGACCAGAGAAAGGATGAGATAAAGTGAAGGGTTTGTTTCGTAAGTAGTTTGGAAGGGGGGAAAAAAAAAGAGACACGTTACTTCTTTATGATCAAGTCAACTGGACTGATGCTCTTCTTTTTACTTGTGGAACTGTGGACTTAGGTTGAATGATGAATAGTACGTGTGTATACTTCTTCTTCCTTTACTGTAGTTGGTTGGTTTTATTCTTGAGAGGTCTGGGTCCTCCTATCCTGCATCTTATCTCTTTCTTTAAATAACCAAGTGTCTCGCTAGTTTCTACCTCAGATGAAAGAGAAAATGCAGGCCTGCCTTAGCCGTCCTGGGCCTGGAGTCACTCTGCACTCTGATAACTTTGGCTGTTGACTTTGTTCTTCAAGGTGCTGTGACCTTTGAACATCTAGGAGGCTCTACGGTATGTGGGATTGTTAAGGGATTTTATTGTTTCAGTAAAGATCTGAAGCTACAGTTAATACTTCTTGGACTCTGCTTACAATATTTCTGCAATTCATACCGGATATCCAATTTGCATTTGTTTATGTAGAGTCTGTCATTATAAAATTAGCTGTAAGCTTGTTAGTTTTTCTTTCATCCATGATTTTATCTTTGAGAATTATGATGAAAAAACAAATCAACTAATGTTGAGTATTTACAATGTGCAAAACACTGACTGTACTAGGTGTCTCAATTAATAGAAAGATGTATAAAGAGAAGATCTATGAAGAGAAAAATACTATATTATGTACAGGACTCCTGTGCTCACAATTTCTACACCTGGAACAGTGAGAAAACCCTACCATTGCCCTCCCCACATTCTTTCTCATACAAGTTGAACTGTTTTGCAAGGAAAACAAAAGAGCGATTGAGAATTCATCTACATCAAGAGAGTATAAGTTCTCAAGTGAGCTTTTGAAAATACTTTGCCTTCTGAATAAATTAATTAAACACTTTTAAAGAACTGCTGAGCTGTGTGGATTTTTCCAGCTTGGAATGGTAAATCTGTCTTCCCGCTGAGCCTCGAGCCCCCGCTTCTGACCACTTTTGGACATGTTTGCCTGACTGTCATCTCAGTCTCCAACTCTTTAAGACTAAACTCTGTGGGTCACCTCCAAACCAGTCCGCTCTGGATGTTTGTACTTTGGCATGTGGTACAATTGTTATCACAGCCTCCCAGGTTTGAAATCTTGAGTAGAATTCTGTATTTCATGCTCTCTCTTGGGCTATCAGTAACTCTTCTGCCTCTTTCTATCTATACTCTAGATAATCAATGTCAACCTAGTTTACATCTTCCTCCCTTTTGACTAGATGTCACCCAACTACTCCTCTTGCTATTCATAGTATTATCTCTCTACTTGTATACATATGTTGTGTATCTTTCACAGGTTAAACTTCCCCAAAGACCCTTTTGCTCTAGCTACTCCCTTGCTCAAAAATGTCAGTGGCTTGACACTGCCCAGGTTAAATTACGACTCTTTAACTTGGCTAATGTAAAGTCTCTACCTTCTCTCTTTTTTCCCCCCTGCGTTTTCACAAAAACACTGTACTTTGGCCAGGTGGGTTTTGCCGCAAGGACCACAAATACTCCTGTGCTTCTCTACCCTGCATCTTTGTTTCTCTCCTCCTCACTCCACCCTTTTTAAAAAAACAGTTTTATTGGAGTACAGTTCCTTTGTAATGTTGTGTTAGTTTCTCCTGTACAGCAAAGTGAATCAGCTATACATAAATATATATTCCCTCTTTGTCACCACAGAGCAACGAGTGGATTTCCCTGTGCCATACAGTAGGTTCCTGTTAGTTATTTTATACATAGTAGCATATACATGTCAAACCAATCTCCCAGTTCATCCCACCTTCTCTTTCCTTGCTTTGGTATCGTATGTTTGCGTCTTTATTTCTGCTTTGCAAATAGGTTCGTCTGTACCATTTTTCCTAGATTCCACATACATGTGTTAATATACGATTTTTTTTCCTCCTTCTGACTTACTTCCCACTGTATGACATGCTCAAGGTCTACCCATGTCTCTGCAAATGGCACAGTTTTGTTCCTTTTTATGGCTGAGTAGAAACTGGACCCTTTCAACTTCTCCCATTCTTTCCAAATTCTACCCACTATTCAAGGTTCAGCTTCTGTCCCATCTCTTCCAAACCATAGAGAAAATTTCTTTCTCTGAACTCCTGGGAGGTCACTGTCTCACTCAGTCTTAAATGCTCTAGATTAGGCTATTTTGAATTTCTCATATAAATACCTGCTGAGTCTTCCTAACCATTCTGTTGATGAACTCAACCTCTTTGTATTCCTGTCACCTGGAATGTTCAGTAAAATGCGTTAAGTTTGTATGATGACATTACTGAATCATCAATGAGTCCCTTTACTTGTTCCTCCTACACATCTCCTTCCCTAGTTCCTGCAGGTCAGACCAGTTCTCATTTCACAGCCTCCAGGGTCAGTCCCATACTTCCAGTTTCCACTGTTTCCATTCTTTCTTGGGCCTTCGTCTCTAAGGCTCTATTCATGCCCTTTCACCAAAGTATGGCCCCAGGCCTCTCCCCATGCCATCCATCCTGTGTGTCAATTGGATTCACACCATCCTAGCATTTCAGTATGCCATTTTCCACTCCAAAGTATTCAATATTTCCACTCCAAACTATTCAATATTCCACTACAAAGTATTCAGTCCTCTCGCATTCATAATAAAATCCAGATTCATAGTATATTCTAACCTTAACATACCTAGTGAAGCTTCTCTCATCACTTTCTTACATGAGCCATCTGCCCCAATTAAATGAATGTATTCATTTTATGCTATGGAACATCTTACAGTTCTCCATTTCTGTAACTTTGACTATGTTGCCTCAACCCTTGTCAAAATATCCTTTTTTATTTTCTCACATTCAGAAATTTCAGGCTTGTTCAAGGCCCAGTTCAAATCCTTTTTCTTCATGAAGGACTGTCCCTACAAAGCCCATACTGGCTGACATTCATTTTTCTGTTGGAAAACCCATTGCCTCTTCACCTGGATTGTGGTTCCCACAAAGGTAGAGATACAATTTCCAGTTTTCTCTCAGAGCCTAAGATTGTGCTTGATCAAGACTTGTCAGTAAAAACTCTAACTTGAAACCTCAGGTAAAGATTAAGAAATAGATCCTAAAAAGGTAGAAAGAAAATGAAAATCTCTTAAAGTTTTAAGGAAATGAAGATATGATGACAGGGGAAATAAAAATAAAAACCCTAAATAATAGAAGATTATTATGTAAAGTGAAAAGCCAGAAAACTGGAACCTGAAAGGACTACTAGCTAAAGACATTCTCAGCACACATTTTTTAGCAATTTTATACAACTCTTGTCTTTCAACAGACTTTAAAAAGTGTAAGCTGAATGTTGTAAAGGCAACCACCATTTTGAAAGCACTTCTACTTTCTTCTATTCTCGGAGGAAATAGATGGCTTCTATCCTAACACCACAAAGAGCCATAGACTCCTAGTTAGGAGGGCATCGAACACATACTGACCCACCCTGAATGAAAAGGAGGAGCAGTGGCTGAAGTCCCACATTCATGAGTGCAAATACACGCCACGTTCACACAGCCTCACCTCCCACCACGAAAAAGACGATCCTTCCCATCTTAGGTTGAATTCCTCACTTGATACACAGTGAAACTACTTACATTTGGACAACAAACCAAAGAAGCAGCATTCAAGCAATTTGTGAGGTATGTGCAGACGAGAGACAGAGAAAGAGAGAGAGAGAGAGAACCTCTGCCAACCCCTTCTGTGCCACTTTTAAAGTTTCCCTTTGACCAGAGAGCTCATCGGAGCGCAGGAGCTTCCAATCACATCAAAGAAAGTTCTGTTCTGATGAATATTTTGGGGCCATGGGCCAAGGCAAGTCATGGGCTAGCACTTTCATGCTGGGGCTTTGATCAACCTTCCTTTAATCTCTTATCATGGGTTTTGATTCTCGTTTTGCACCTTATCCTCTGGACCTCCTCTGTGCTGGCTTTCCTTTGAAGTCAGCGGTAGACTCAGGGGTAGGAGGGCCATAGGAAACAGACGCACCACTGTCAAACTGACTGTAATTGTTTTTATATTTTGCACTTTGTTTTGAATTACTCAACCTCTCCACAAAGCCACACCTGGGGCTCTTCAGATGTTTCCGAATCTGTGAGTTTCTGACTTCTGAGTAAACAAATGTGGTTTAAAAACAAACAAAATTATTTTACCTTCATAAGCAGACACAAAAATGATGTAGTAAATACCAGTGTATTGACACAAAATGCTGTTGACCAGATGTTTATAAAGGTAAAAGAAAGTGTATATTATGACTTTTTGAAAATCTGCATAAAAACAGAGGAAGTCTAAAAGGTCTTTAGAGCAATTGTATCTGGGTAGAGAGATTATGAGTGTGTTTAATTTTGTGTTATTTGCTTATCTCTATTTTCCAGTTTGTATTAGATAAATATGCTTTGCTTTTACAATAAGAAAAGAGTTTATTTTTAATTTAAGAAAATAGTCACATAAAGACAAGAAAAGTAATCTTTTATTAATAATGAGCTTATTTCTCATGAATGACAATTCTGAATGTTCTAGGCTGATAATAAATGGCACACCGTTTTTTTCTCCAACTAATCTTTTTGTAACATTTGCCCAATGTATTTGACCATAGGAATTTAAAAACAAGCTCAACTACCATCTGGGACATTATTAATTGCTGTATTCATTACCAGGCCCTATTGTATGGGTATGGATTAGAAGATGCTACATAAGCTGAGAAAATGTTTAGAGTTCTTAAATCAGTCAGGCTTGTTTTGAATCCCTGAGCTTCCCCACTTTTTAGCTGTAAAAGGCTAAGTAGTTCCTGGACTTCCCTGGTAGTCCAGTGGTTAAGAATTTGCCTTCCAATGCAGCGGACACAGGTTTGATCTCTGGTCAGGGAAGTAAGATCCCACATGATGCAAAGCAACTAAGCCCTCACTCAAGACACCGCAACTACTGAAGCCCACACACTGTAGAACCTGTGATCCACAACTAGAGAAACCTGTGCACTGCAACTAGAGAAAGCCTGTGTACCACAAGGAAGACCCGGGGCAGCCAAAAAAGAAAACAAGCCAAAAAAGTAGCTTCCCCAAGATCCAGAAGCTAGTAAGTAATGGAGACCCAGAACTTCCACTTGGGTGTGTGTGGCTCCCTGCTCACACTCTTCCCTCCACACTCTGGCCATAGCCGGAGTGTGTGAGAAGCAGTGAGTGTGCTCCATCCCTCTCTCCTCCTCCACTTCTTCCCAATTACCCTTTATTCTCCCCTTGCCCTGCCCTCTTCTTTACTTTCTTTCCTCCCCTCAGTGTTGAGCTCATCACCAGAAACTAGTGCAGAGTCCAAGGAAGGAAAAGGCATCAGAATTTGGAGTCTGTAGGGGCCAGGAAGAAGGACAGGGAAAGAAACAGATGAATTCTTCACAGGGTAACAAGCAGACAGAGGCACACCCAGGAGAGCTCTTCTTGAGGTGGACACGTAGCAGGGGTCTTGCCTAACCCTCCTCTAGATAGAGCAGGACGGATGATGGAGAGTGAAGATTTTCCATGATATATTTAACAGCAACAACTTTCAACTGTGGTTAACCATGTGAATCACCTTAGAAGCCTTTTAAACATAAAGATGCCAAGGATCAAGGATAGATCCCTGATCAATCAAAACCTTTGAGGTGGTTCCAGCATCTTTTAATGCTTCCTGAGTGATTTTAATGTCCATCCAAGGGAAGAACTATCAGATTAGACAATAGAGAAACATGGAAAATGACAACAAGAGAACTCAGTACTATGCTTAGATGTATGTGTGTGTGCTCAGTTGTGTCCAACTTTTTGTGACCTGACTGACCCATGGACTCTAGCCTGTCAGGCTCTGCAATCAATGAAACTTTCAAGGGAAGAATACTGGAGTGGGTTGCCCTTTCCTACTCCAGGCATACTTGGATGGATCAGGCCTATTCCTTCTCGCCTTTCCAGCCTGTAAGTGTGAATGGGCTCGTGTCATGACAACCCATATTTCTAAGTGCATTGATCCTTTCCGAGTCCCTGGCACAGTATGGCAAGGAACCACACAAGTGTCTTCTGTACAAGCCCACTCTCCTTAGCCCTCCACTATACTGGCTTTGCCTCCACAGCCTCCTTTCCTGGATCCCATCCACAACCTCTGGTGCAGGGAACATGCTCTCTTCCATCAGTCACTGTCTTAGGGGAGTCCCAAGAGGGCTCATGGACCCTCCAGGTGAGGAGCTCTCTTGATTTTATCTCCATGCCTTCCTCTACCAAGAACCACAAGGACCAGTGGGCCTGGTTTGGGAGGAGGGCCAAAACAGCAAAAACTGGACTGCATACAGAATCACTTCTCTGATGGGAAAGATTTTCTTCAACAGACATTTCTGTTGAGCTTGACTTTTATTCCTCTGAGATGAGCTCTATCTATCTCGGGAGGACCCTGACCCTCTCAGCAAACAGACCCAAGATACAACCACTCCACTAGTTATCAGACATGATTAGGCATGGTGGAATTCTAGCTTCACTGGAAACCAGCTACTGGTCTACCTCAAGAAGGGGCAATCCATGATCTGCCTTTGAATGCCAATAGCTTCCAATGTCTTAGGATCCCCCTTTTTTATCTATATGCCATGCTTTCAAATAACATCAATGGTTTGCTGAGTGAAAATGGAATTTGGGGCACTATCAAAAGAAAGATTTCTAAGTTTATACATGTACATTCCATAGAGGCCAGTTTTCTGGTCCTGTGTGTATGAATCTGCATGTGTATTTTAAAAAGACTTCTGCATGTCTCAAGTGCTCCTAGGAAGACTCTCAGGAACATAATGTAATCTGAAATAAATGATTGCCACTGGATAGCAAGAAGCTTTGTGCTGTGGCACTTTGTTGTAAGTTTAATTTTCTTTAATGTTGATCCTTACTTAGTAGATCACCGATACATTCCCGTGCAAATGAATTAACAGGAATTATGAATAGGGTTCAGACTTAAACTGAAGAAAGTAGGGAAAACCACTAAAACATTCAGGTATGACCTAAATCAAATCCCTTATTGATTATACAGTGGAAGTGAGAAATAGATTCAAGGGATTAGATCTGATAGACAGAGTGCCTGATGAACTATGGACAGAGGTTCATGACATTGTACAAGAAGCAGTGACCAAACCATCCCCAAGAAAAAGAAATGCAAAAAGGCAAAATGGGGGTCTGAGGAGGCCTTACAAGTAGCTATGAAAAGAAGATAAGCTAAAGGCAAAGAAGAAAAAGAAAGATATACCCAATTGAATGCGGAGTTCCAAAGAATAGCAAGGAGAGATAAGAAAGCCTTCCTCAGTGATCAGTGCAAAGAAATAGAGAAAAATAATAGAATGGGAAAGACTAGAGATTTCTTCAAGAAGATTAGAGATACCAAGGGAATATTTCATCCAAAGATGGGCACAATAAAGGACAGAAATGGTATGGACCTAAGAGAAGCAGAAGATATTAAGAATAAATGGCAAGAATACACAGAAGAACTATACAAAAAAGATCTTCATGACCCAGATAATCACGATGATATGATCACTCACCTAGGGTCAGACATCCTGGAATGAGAAGTGAAGTGGGCCTTAGGAAGCATCACTACGATCAAAGCTAGTGGAAGTGATGGAATTCCAGTTGAGTATTTCAAATTCTAAAAGATGATGCTGTGAAAGTGCTGCACTCAACATGCCAGCAAATTTGGAAAACTCAGCAGAGGCCACAGGGCTGGAAAAGGTCAGTTTTCATTCCAATCCCAAAGAAAGGTAATGCCTAAGAATGCTCAAACTACCGTACAATTGCAGTCATCTCAGTCAGTTCAGTTAAGTGGCTCAGTCGTGTCCGACTGTTTGCGACCCCATGGACTGCAGCACGCCAGGCCTCCCTGTCCATCACCAACTCCCAGGGTTTACCCAAACTCATGTCCATCAAGTCGGTGATACCATCCAACCATCTCATCCCTCTGTCATCCCCTTCTCCTCCCACCTTCAATCTTTCCCAGCATCAGGGTCTTTTACAATGAGTCAGTTCTTCGCATCAGGTGGCCAAAGTATTGGAGTTTCAGCTTCAACATCAGTCCTTCCAGTGAACATGCAGGACTGATCTCTTTTAGGATGGACTCGTTGGATCTCCTTGCAGTCCAAGGAACTCTCAAAAGTCTTCTCCAACATCACAGTTCAAAAGGATCAATTCTTTGGTGCTCAGCTTTCTTCACAGTCCAACTCTCACAACCATACATGACTACTGGAAAAACAACAGCCTTGACTAGACAGACCTTTGTTGACAAAGTAATGTCTCTGCTTTTTAATATGCTATCTAGGTTGGTCATAACTTTTCTTCAAAGGAGCAAGCATCTTTTAATTTCATGGCTGCAATCACCATCTGCAGTGATTTTGAAGCCCCCAAAAATAAAGTCTGCCACTGTTTCCACTGTTTGCCTATCTATTTGCCATGAAGTGATGGGACCAGATGCCATGATCTTAGTTTTCTGAATGCTGAGCTTTAAGCCAACTTTTTCACTCTCCTCTTTCATTTTCATCAAGAGGCTCTTTAGCTATTCTTCACTTTCTGCCATAAGAGTGGTGTCATCTGCATATCTGAGGTTATTGAGATTTCTCCTGGCAATCTTGATTCCAGCTTGTGCTTCTTCCAGCCCAACGTTCCTCATGATGTGGTCTGCATATAAGTTAAATAAGCAGGGTGACAATACACAGCCTTGATGTACTCCTTTTCCTATTTGGAACCAGTCTGTTGTTCCATGTCCAGTTCTAACTGTTGCTTCCTGACCTGCATACAGATTTCTCAAGAGGAAGGTCAGGTGGTCTGGTATTCCCATCTCCTTCAGAATTTTCCAGAGTTTGCTGTGATCCACACAAAGGCTTTGGCATAGTCAATAAAGCAGAAATAGATGCTTTTCTGGAACTCTCTTGCTTTTTCAATGATCCAGCAGATGTTGGCAATTTGATCTCTGGTTCCTCTGTCTTTTCTAAAACCAGCTTGAACATCTGGAAGTTCACGGTTCCTACATACTAGTAAAGTAATGCTCGAAATTCTCCAAGCCAGGCTTCAACAGTATGTGAACCATACTGTTCCAAATAGTGTTCCAAATAGACTGGTTCCAAATAGGGAAAGGAGTACGTCAAGGCTGTATACTGTCACCCTGCTTATTTAACTTATATGCAGAGTACATAATGAGAAACGCTGGGCTGGAGCAAGCACAAGCCAGAATCAGGATTGCCAGAAGAAATATCAATAACCTCAGATATGCAGATGACATCATCCTTATGGCAGAAAGTGAAGAAGAACTAAAGAGCCTCTTGATGAAAATGAAAGAGGAGAGTGAAAAAGTTGGCTTAAAGCTCAACATTCAGAAAATGAAGATCATGGCATTTGGTCCCATCACTTCATGGCAAATAGATGGAGAAACAGTGGCAGACTTTATCTTTTGGGGCTCCAAAATCACTGCAGATGGTGACTGCAGCCATGAAATTAAAAGACTCTTGCTCCTTGGAAGAAAAGTTATGACCAACCTAGATAGCATATTAAAAAGCAGAGACATTACTTTGTCAACAAAGGTCCGTTTAGTCAAAGCTATGGTTTTTCCATAGCTGTGTGAGAGTTGGACTATAAAGAAAGCTGAGCGCCAAAGAATTGATGTTTTTGACCTGTGGTGTTGGAAAAGACTTTTGAGGGTCCCTTGGACTGCAAGGAGATCCAACCAGTCCATCCTAAAGGAGATCAGTCTTGAATATTCATTGGAAGGACTGATGCTGAAGCTGAAACTCTAATATTTTGGCCACCTGATGCAAAGAACGGACTCATTGGAAAAGACCCAATGCTGGGAAAGATTGAAGGCGGGAGGAGAAGGGGACGACAGAGGATGAGATGGTTGGATAGCATCACCGACTTGATAGACATGAGTTTGGGTAAACCCTGTGAGTTGGTGATGGACAGGGAGGCCTAGTGTGCTGCAGTCCTTGAGGTCGCAAAGAGTCGGACATGACTGAGCAACTGAACTCAACTGAACTGAACTGATGAATAGGGTGAATATCTATTATTTGATGGATTTGTTATAAAGTCAACAGTAACACTGAATTAACAAATATTGATACTTATAGCTCAGGGAACTCAGTGCTCTGTGGTGACCTTAATGGGAAGGAAGTTGACAAAAGAGGGGATATATGTATATGTATAGCAGATTCACTTTGTTGTACATAGAAACTAACACAAATTGTAAAGCAACTATTCTCCAATAAAAATGAATTTTAAAAAATTCTGAAGCATTGACCCTTGGTAAATGCAAGGTTAGGTTCCTATGAGCCTCTGATCACACAGCATTTTCATCAACTGATCAATACATAACCTCATTTTATGTGTTCCTGTTTAATTTCTGATTTAATATATACATCATTGATTCATTAACATTGAAGTCAACAGCACTACAACTCATACCTGAATGAAGCTTATGTATCACATGTCTTTTCTCTGTAAGGCACATCACAGCCTTCTTGCACTTAGGAACACTAGATAGCACTTCAGCACTAGTCCTGGGGACCATTTTAAACAATAAAATAATTAACAAATAGTATAAAAAATGTGAAACATGTGGCGGTAAAAAGACCAAGAGAAGGACCCTTATTTACAATCTCATTGGACATCAGAAGGGTACACATATGCGGGTGACGGAAATGTTTCATCAATCTATAAATGATCTCAAAAGTGTGAAGACTGATTTGGAGGTTACAAATAAATTTTAACCCATAGGCAAATTAGCAAATAGAAAATTTGTAAATGACTAGGGTCAACTACAGTTTTGTCCATTTTTTTCTTTCAGGCTTTTAAAAAATATCCAGGAAAATGTGCAAAACAAGCAACAATATTAAGTGGAAATGGACTCAAATCATTTCTTTCTCAGTTACTATTGTATTATTAAAAACTCCTGGCCCTATATGTTTTAGTGTTGAACATTTTAAATGGACTAGCCATCTATTTATTTACAACATATATGAAACATTCCTAGCTTGGTGGCAAATTCTCTTGACTATTCTTTCCATGCTTAAATCAGGTTTAAGAAAGCTGTTATGAGCAAAACTGTTTTCAGCTTATTCTCTCTCAATCGGCTTATGCCCTTGGTTTTTTGCTCCCAACCACACGACATTTTCATTTTGATACCTTAAAAATTACTATAATCATCAGCCTGGTCTATGACCATTTTCGAAGTGTCCAGAAGACATCAGAGAAATGCTGGGCATCAAGGAGCAAACGCTCCTGTGAAGACCAGAGGACATTCATTTCTGACTCAACCTCCTATCCTGTCTCCTTTATTAACACATACCAAGCTTGATACTCGGGTTTCCCTGGTGGCTCAGTAGTAAAGAACCCACCTGTCGATGCAGGAGACACAAGAGATGCGGGTTCAATCCCTGGGTTGCAAAGATCCCCTGGAGAAGGAAATGGCAGCCCACTCCATATTCTTGCCTGGGAAATCCCATGGACAGAGGAGCCTGGCGGGCTACAGTCCAAAGGCTTGCAAAGAGTCGGACATGACTATGCAACTAAACAGCAACAAACCACAAAGCTTGCTATTACTTACTAGGCAATTTTTAACAATTTAAAAATCTCCTTTGACAACATTCTGAAAGTACTGCTGACCTCATTCCCCTGCTGCCACCCTCCTCCCACCATCTCCCAACCAAAATCAAGGCGAAGTCAGAACGTTTTGAAAGAACACAAGGAAAATGCAATGTAATTACAACGGGTCACAAAGGACTCCATTCAGAAGGCAGCAATGTAGAAACTAGAATCCGGGGGACCATTCGTAAAGAGAAAATGACTGAAAATTAGCAAGCACACAGACTAACGCTAATAAAACCAAACAGTTTTCATTATAAATGTTCAGATTCTTGCAAAATCCAATCCTCCCTTTTAAATGAAATCCCTGTTTCAAATGGCTTTTCTGATACCTTGGTTAAAGAAAGGTTGGGGGAAGCAGGTGAGGGAATACCTGATGCTAGATGTAATCAAGATGTAATAAGAACTGCTAGTTAATCATTTAGTTCAACACTCCCCGTCAACCACTGGGTAAGTTCAAGCTAAGCCAAAGTCAAGTCTTGCACTAGTCCAACTGGTCAGTGCCAAAAGCCACCTCTATACCACTGTTCAGAAACTGTGGATTTACACAAGTAGATTCGAAGAAAGTTTCAAGATAATGAATTTTCTCTGTACAGTTGAAACTCCCAGGAAAGGAGATTCACTTTTTGTGTTTTTGCTTGAAGAGTAATTAGTTATATTTCATATACGACATGCATGTGTGCTCAGTCATGTCTGACTCTTTGTGACCCCATCTGGCACTGTAGCCTGCCAGGCTCCTCTGTCCAGGCAAGAATACTGGAGTGGGTTGCCATTTCCTCCTTCAGGGGATCTTCCCAACCCAGGGACTGAATTCTGCATATGGCACATCTCCTGCATTGGCAGGCAGATTCGTTACCACTGTACCATTTACCTTGAATGCATAGGCACAAACATACACTTACAACCATGCCTCCACAGGCTCCATACCCACATACACACAGACACAAGCCATACATAGTTAACCTGGAATACATTTGCTATCAGATTTACAGATAAACTCACTGTCAAATTTATAGGTAAAATATGAACTATAGGATTTTAATTAAGGTTCAGCCAAAGATGTGCATGTCATAATAACAATAAAAAGTCAATGTTTGACATGTGTTAGGCACCAGGCACTTACTTCATGCATTTGCTTCAAACTTTAAGTCTGAAGTACGGCAACAATATTTTTGTCCCCACTTTGTATGCTTAGTCACTCAGTCATGTCCGACTCTGCGACCCCATGGTCTGTAGCCCGCCAAGTTCCTCCATCCGTGGGGATTCTCCAGGCAAAAATACTGGAGAGGGTTGCCATGCCTTCCTCCAGGGGATCTTCCCAATCCAGGGATCGAACTCAGGTCTCCTGCATTGCAGGCAGATTCTTTACCGTCTGAGCCAACAGGGAAGCCCACTTTAGAGCCATAGTAATTGAGTCCCCACTTTAGAGCTAAAGAAATTCAGGATAAGGAATCTGTATGTGAAGTCACACTGTTGGTAAATAGCAATGCTGAAGGTTTTAATTATTTTTCTTTCTTACAACATCTTCCCATTGCCCTATAAATAGGACATATTATGTTTATTTTAAGGAAACCTAGGCTTTGAGTGATTACATGCTTGAAGTTATCAATACGACTTTAGAGAGAGCCTAGGTCTAACTTTAAGCTGATGTCTTTCTACGGAATCATCCTTCCGTAACTCCAAATAACACTAAAAAACATTTTGAAAGCTCCAAGACTCTAAATTAAATTATATAGCAGTCACTGTTTTTTTGATGCCCAATTAAGATTTTAATTGCTTCATAACATGAGTACAGCTACATAGTTTTTCACCTCGTTTGACCCTAGACTTTAAAACTTGTATAGATAATTACAGAAATCTCAAGTCTAATGGACCTACAGTAATAATCCTTAGTTGGCGTTTCCAAATTAGTGAAATTCTTCAGCCTTATCTTACAGCCCATTTAAATGAATGGCTCATAGCCAAGAGAGGATAGTCAATAATTTTCCAGTAGGGATTCCTTCAAAATTCACAACCCAAAACATCCTGTTAACAAATGGAAGCCCTGAAACTGTGTTACAATTAAGTTAAAGTGCCCTAAGTCTAAAAATAAATTTTCTTTTTCAAGTCCAATTTGCATTTTAAATCCTAAAAGATTCTCTGCTGGCAAAAAGCTATTAAAGATTATACTGCAATTTAAATACAATATATCACTTAAAATAAGTTATCAAGGCTGCATGTTGATTATAATATTAATGAATAATAATGTTCCTCATTTAAGGAAAGATACAGAAGGTTATGAAAAGGCTACATTGTTCCCTTAGTAACTTTACTAGGTAGATCTCAAACTCTGGACACTGGTAGGTATCTCTAAGGAGAAAGCAATAAGATTACATAGCCATGTTTCTCCCATTTAAAAATTTTGCTATTTTGGATCATGCTGTGGAACAAAAGTGATGAGTCCAACTTCAATGATATATAATTACTGGGAGTAATTCAAAACATTCTGCCTTTGCATCAATTTTGGATAGGGAGTGGTGCAAGATCACAATAGAAGGATAAACTGGGTCACTGGTGCTTTAGAATGCTGCCTAAAGTGAAGTCAAAATTATAAAAACAAAACAAAACTCTAGTGGGCACTATGACATTGAGTACATATTAACAAATTAGAAATTTAGTGGATACAAGGTAGCGTAAGGCTCCATATATTTATCTTTTTAAAACCTATCTCTCTTCTATTACAGAAGACCCAGAAGATTATGTTAAATCATTTGCCTTCTCCAAAAAAGATATTTTTTCTTTGTGGACCATGAAAAGACTCTGAAACTTTTCGACAACTATTTTTGAGTACCCCTACATGTCTGACACTGTTGGGATCTGAATATATGTCATGGTGAATAAACAGGTATAATCCCTGCCCTCACAGAAATTGCAGGGTTTCCTCTGACACAAGACTATTTCTTTCATGATGCACATGAATTCCTATAAAGTAACTGTATCTAGAAAGGAAGGGTTGTTATGCTCCACTCTCAGTGTGCTTCTATAAATGAGCTTATTATGGGTGATTGTGTGGACTAACCAGGAGTCTGAATGAGCGTACTATGAGTGAAACATATTCCTAGGATAGAGGAATCTTTAAGGATGATGGTCAAAAACCAGCCACACTTAGCCAAACAGAGACATTCAAGAGAAGGTGAGCACGGGGTCTCATTAAAGGAGAGCAGAGATGAGTTATTGAGAAGGGAGAAGCTCTGAGAGAGCTGGTGTTGGAAAAAGAAAGGCCAGACTAGTGGAGATTTTGGTCATATGAAGTTGGAAATGCTTATGTAAGTAGAACATTAGTTACAAAATCTCCCTGAAAGAAGAAAATAGTGGGAAGAGAAATACATACAGAAACTGTCTTCTTGTTGACCCAGTTCTAGCTTAGAAGGGTAGAATTAACAAGGAAAATTAAACCACCAAGAAGAGAATAATTGACTTTACTGCTAGCAAAAGAGATAGATCAGACAGAAAAGGGCTAAACTCGGGAAATCTGATGGGGAGATACAAAACTAAGAAATCTGATTTACATATGTGGAACAGTCAGAATGAGACCACTTCTTTGCTACTGCATTTATGTATAGGTGCTCTGAAAACACCTTGCCTAGACAACAGTGGCTTTGTAACCAAGATAAGGAACTTGACAGAATAAATATAAAAAACATAAAATGTAAATAAAATATATAAATATAAAACATAAAATAGTCATATATGCAATCAGTATTTATTGGTGACTTACAATTTGCGATGTACCTTGTTAGCTGCTAGAAACAGACTGATGAGTAAGATAGAAATAGTTATTATAGTGGGGCAAATCTATACATTGGAGAACTAACTACAAGTGTGATGGGAGTTATGGGTAAACATATAGGATGTGCTGGGAGCAAAGGAGTTAGCTAGGCAAAGGTGAAAGAGGGAAGACATTTCGTTCATTCACTCAACAGATAGTGGAGTCAGGAACAGAGCTGCGGTCCAGGCAGAGAAGGTGAGTGACAGGCTTCACAAAAGAGGCAACTGAAAGAGGACTGGAGCGTAGAGCGGCTCTCTGTGAGTATGGAAAGGTAGGCCATCCTCAGAAGGAAGGATACAGCATGGATAAAGAATGAAGGGCTAGATCCCCAGGGCTTCAACATCCCCAGGGCAGAGCATCCCTGAGGAGGATCCCTGCCTCTTCAATTGGTGGAAAGAGATCTGTGGGAGCCAACAAGCAGGGCTTGGCCTTTGTCACCCTGTCCAGTTTAGGGAAGGGAGTTGATCACGGGAAAGGATTTCCTCTTGCTGAGCTTGCAGGAAATAGCCAGCCTTGTCCTAGAAGTCCTCATCATGTGCATCTAATAGAAATGGGCCTTTTGATCCTCAATCTATCTGGATGGCTGGTCAGAAAGTTATAAACCATCTTTCAGCACATGCCCTTGCCCAGTCAACTTAGGCTTTGAGGAGCCCTTGCTTGGACAAGGCCTCCCCATGAATCCAGACAGAGTTCTCATGGATTACAGATATTAAGCTGCTGGTTGACCTCTTCTGTAAGATTTGTACACAAAGGCATCATTTGTATGACTGTATGGGCTAGGTTAGAGATGGAGCTTCAGACTATCAATCATGCAGTAACTTAAAAGTATGAGATGTGCAGTTTCTAAGAGTTAACTCAAGGTGTATTTCCAGGTAACCCACAGACTATAAAAGCAATGATAATTACAAGTATACCCTTTACCCACAGCAATGATTTTACTTCCAATACCTTAAACAATGACTATTCCATAAGAGACACTCCCAAACAACCCTTCCTTCTTGTCTTCTGTTAGTGAATTATCACCACCTGTTATTTTAAAGCTGTACTTTAACTGTATCAAAATCTTAAGATATTTTGATACTGGCTTCTTTTTTCCTGTTACTACAGTTAAATATGGCTTTTATTGTTCATTTAAAGTCAGATAGATCAGATCAGATCAGTCGCTCAGTCGTGTCTGACTCTTTGCGACCCCACGAATCGCAGCACGCCAGGCTTCCCTGTCCATCACCAACTCCCGGAGTTCACTCAAACTCACGTCCATCGACTCGGTGATGCCATCCAGCCATCTCATCCTCTGTTGTCCCCTTCTCCTCCTGCCCCCAATCCCTCCCAGCATCAGAGTCTTTTCCAATGCGTCAACTCTTCGCTTGAGGTGGCCAAAGGACTGGAGTTTCAGCTTTAGCATCATTCCTTCCAAAGAAATCCCAGGGCTGATCTCCTTCAGAATGGACTGGTTGGATCTCCTTGCAGTCCAAGGGACTCTCAAGAGTCTTCTCCAACACCACAGTTCAAAAGCATCAATTCTTCGGTGCTCAGCCTTCTTCACAGTCCAACTCTCACATCCATACATGACCACTGGAAAAACCATAGCCTTGACTAGACGAACCTTTGTTGGCAAAGTAATGTCTCTGCTTTTGAATATGCTATCTAGGTTGGTTATAACTTTCCTTCCAAGGAGTAAGCGTCTTTTAATTTCATGGCTGCAGTCACCATCTGTAGTGATTTTGGAGTCCAGAAAAATAAAGTCTGACACTGTTTCCCCATCTATTTCCCACGAAGTGATGGGACCGGATGCCATGATCTTCATTTTCTGAATGTTGAGCTTTAAGCCAGTAGGCAGTATCTAAAAAATTTTGAACTTTTGACACATAGATTTTCTTGTATTGAAATAAAATAAGACAAAAAATTGATTCCTCCCTCTCTAAATTTTTTAATTTAACAGGCATGATTGGCTGATAGTTGAGAGAAAAGCCAGATCCTTGGCTTTCTGTATCAGCATACAACATCACTGAGCTGTTTCTTCGTCAGCAAATGAAGAAACATTTTCCTTCTATATAAAATGTTGTCATGTACATAAAGTGGGCTCAGGTAGAAGTAATCTGAGCCAATCCTGGGAGACTGAATCCCAATTTAGATAGACTATGAGGGATCAGCAACAGAGGAAGTTCCTGCCTAATAGCAAGAAGCTACCCAGGGACAAGGAGCAGTAGGCAGCTGTGATGAGGGCACTGTAACCAGCAGACTGTGTGCAAAAGGCAATAAGGTAGGTGCCAGTCCCAGAAGACAGGGAAGAAAAAGCAGAAACTCAATTTCCAAAACTGGGGGATGAGCCAGAAGTGAGGTCCCAAGGGACAAGGTAGGAACCCAGTCACTAGAGTTAGGTCAGAGGTAGTTCACCAGGCGCGAGACTGACCAGACTCGGGAGCCAGAGCCAATGACCTTGGCTTAGTAAGTGCCTGGGGCTGGAATGGAGCTGATCCTGCAACAAGGGCCTGCATGGAACTCAGCCAGTTTGTCAGCTTTGCAAATCTTTCCACTTCTTTACTTTAAGTTTATTACCATAGTTGTCGAAATATGTCAAGTTTCACAGCATCTGTAGCTGCTACCTTACATTCTCTTTTAGAGATTCATATTTGCATGGATTTGAGTTTAAGGAGACTTTCAAGGTTTCACTTGTACCATTTTTTCCCAACACATTGTCATTTCCTTACTACAGAATATTATACGCAGGGCTTAGAGAAACATTCTGTTCAGTTAATGACTTTTTAAATATTGTTTTTTTCTTTGATTCACTTATATATAATTAAATTATTTCTCTGAACATATATACTTTTAATACTTTGCTTTTTGGTTTCTAAGTTAGTGAAATCATTAATTACTATATATATGTGTTTGGGGGTAATGAATTCATTCTGGCTTCAGATTGGCAAGAGATATCAGAAACATCTTAATTTCACTCAATTAATTTAATTAAAGCAGAAAATTAAGCCTCTAGATTTAACAAACTTTCTTTTCTGGTAGTATTTTAAAATAACTACTAGATCCTCAACAACGTTTTATTATAAGTCTTTAATGATTTGCGAGTTCTTTAAATAAGAAATTCTCATGGCATCTGATCCCATCACTTCATGGCAAATAGATGGGTAAACAGTGGAAACAGTGGCTGACTTTGTTTTTCTGGGCTCTAAAATCACTGCAGATGGTGACTGCAGCAATGAAATTAAAAGACATTACTCCCTGGAAGGAAAGTTATGACCAACCTAGATAGCATATTCAAAAGCAG
Source organism: Bos indicus x Bos taurus (assembly GCF_003369695.1). NCBI lineage: Eukaryota > Metazoa > Chordata > Mammalia > Artiodactyla > Bovidae > Bos > Bos indicus x Bos taurus. The sequence continues at coordinate 112,011,017 of NC_040076.1, forward strand.
AGACATTACTTTGCCAACAAAGGTTCGTCTAGTCAAGACTATGGTTTTTCCAGTGGTCATGTATGGATGTGAGAGTTGGACTATAAAGAAAGCTGAGAGCCAAAGAATTGATGCTTTTGAACTGTGGTGTTTGAGAAGACTCTTGAGAATCCATTGGACTGCAAGGAGATCCAACCAGTCCATCCTAAAGGAGATCAGTCCTGGGTGTTCACTGGAAGGACTGATGTTGAAGCTGAAACTCCAATACTTTGGCCACCTGATGCGAAGAGCTGACTCATTTGAGAAGACCCTGATGCTGGGAAAGATTGAGGGTAGGAGGAGAAGGGGGCGACAGAGGGATGAGATGAGTCAATGGCATCACTGACTCGATGGACATGGATTTGGGTGGACTCCAGGAGTTGGTGATGGACAGGGAGGCCTGACGTGCTGCAGTTCATGGGGTTGTAAAGAGTCGGACACGACTGAGCAACTGAACCGAAGTTCAATAAAATCTTAATTAACAAAGGAAACTACTTAAAAGATATGGCCTAAGCCATCTTCACCACTTTATGGTTGGCTTCTTTATTCTTGCTTTAAGCATCAAGCCCAGAGAAACAGAGGTACTGCTGGCTATTGGTTACCTGCTAATCGATTTCAATTTGATTTCCTAATCCACCTAGTCCGTGCTATGGACCAAATCCCTTTTTATTAGTTTCAGGTTAAGGTACTACTTTGAAAAGTTTTTTTAAAAGACGTGTTGTGTCTAAAATGTGACAATTTTGTTTGGGCTTTTTTTTCCTTTTGATTTTGAAGGAAGATTATGCCTCTGAAAAATATTTAAACAAACATTTTGCTTTAAGAACTCACTGGTTCACTTTGAGTTTTCATCTAGGCTGACAAAAAAAAAAAAAAAACGAATTCATGACTAATTCTAATTCCATCAAATGGAGTTCCCACACAACATGCTGGACGGGTGGCCCTCCAGCATCTCCTCTGACCCACTGCTGCGGACCCACTGGGGTGATACAATAACTGGTGACATATAGAAATCGAAAACCCTAACCAGAGTGGGTTAATTTCCAAAGTACAAATGATACATTTTATTTCATCTCTGAAAACAAGAACAAAAATGTCCACATCTAATGAGAAACTGAACAACTGTTCCCAAACTTTACCTGGAAATGATATGTACATAATTTCTTCACAGTAAGGCAGGGTATAGAGAAGGGTTTGGAAAGATACCTTTCATGAAATATTTTCCCATACTTATTTTAATAAAACATTATAATCATTGCTACTATGTCTGGCAGTGCTAACTTCTAGATCAGGTGGCCCATACTATGATTCTAGAATCTGATTCCTATCAGCAAACATTTACCTCCATTCAGAAGAGTATCTCCTGCAAGTCTGCCTTTAGAGAGTGAAAGAAAGCATTTTGGGTTGTGTGAGGAAGCAGGATCAGAAGAGCATTTCTAGAATTATCTTGGACAAGAAGGCATGATTTATTAATCCCTAAGCTTACTCACAAGTGATAAAGAATCTGCACACGATGCAAGAGACCCGGATTCGACCCGAGTCAGGAAGATACTCTGGAGGAGGAAAAGGCAACCCATTCCAGTATTCTTGCCTGAAGAAATCCATGGACAGAGGAGCCTGATGGGCTACAGTCCATGGGGTCACAAAGAATTGGACATGACTGAATGACTAACACACACACAGCCTACTCACAGGACACTCCCCCAGGTCTCTGATTTAAGGGAGGCCCTTTTCCCTGAAGCTCTCGCTTCGTCAGCACTCCACACACTGAAAAACAAAACCAGCCTCCTACCGTCACTCTACAAAGCTTCAGATCATTCCTCTCTACTGGGTTTATTTAGGCTTCTGCCAGCTGACCACCCCCACTTCATCTGCTTTATCTCTGTTGTCTACTAAATTCCTAGACATTCATCTGTATTAAAGACTCGACATCTCGCTCAGTCTTCCCTGCCACAAATGTTCTACCATGTTCCCAGATAACATGAGGGACTACGTGGACAATTGCTGCTACTATCTAACTTAAGAATTTCTTAACCTTACAAAGTCTCAGGACCTTCACCTCCATTCCGCATTCATATCTGCATTTTCAGGGTGATGTTCTGATGTTATCATATGGAATAGTTACCTTTGACATCTTTTACTTGCATCATCTACACATCAGCCTTCCCATCTTCAGAAGCTTTTTCACTTCTTTAGTCCCTCTGCACCGGCCCTTTTACTTTGCTGAGAATTCTTACTTCAGGTCTACTCTGCTCTTTCTTGGCTTTTCCTTTACCTTCTATTAGGCTACATCCTATGGTGCCATCATTTAAACTGTCATCTCACCAGAGAGTTTATTCCCTTCCCCTTACAAATGAGCCCACCCTGAATGCTCCCTGCCACCTACCTTTTCCCTTCCAACTTTAGGTTAAGATAGTTCAGAATATTTGTATAGAATTATCAATTGACTTGTTTATTATCAGTCTCCCTTTTTACTGCATGCTCATTTTGAGCAGGGACTTTGTTGTTTACTTCTACATCTGCAGCAACTGGAACAATGTTCAGTAAATATCTGTGGAAGACATTATCTGTGATGCTGGGAAAACCCTGTAACTGCTTAGTTTAATGCCATTTCAAATAAGAAAACTTCAACAGGGCCATTAATTCTGTGCAAAGCCTTTCTACACGGGCCTGGTTAGTCTTTCCTTTCAACTCCACACACTGGCCCTTTCCAGCCTTCAAAACCTGTAATTTCTCTTACAAAGAGAAAACTGAAGTAACTGGGTGATGTGTCACACAGGTTCCCATCCTTGCCAGCCTCTAACCATACTAGCACTCACACTATCATTACCACTTTCCGCCTGGTAAGAGAGGAAGAGGGGTTCCTCCTCTGTTTAATAGTAGCCCTGCTGTCTTTTCTCTGAATGTATCCTCTCTTATGTCCCCAGGAACAAGATCCATCATTTTTCCCATCTTCCAATGGAATCTTCAATCTCTTCCTTCATTAAAAAAAAAATTTTTTTTTTAATGTGGACCATTCTTTAAAGTCTTTATTGAATTTGTTACATTTTGCTTCTGCTTTATATTTTGGCTTTTTGGCCATGAGGCATGAAGGATCTTAGCTCTCAGATCAGGGATCAAACCCACACCCCCTGCATTGGAAGGCAAAGTCTTAACCACTGGACCACCAGGGAAATCCCAACCTCTTCATAGTTTCATAGTTTCATTTCTATCTTATCAACTTCTCAGCTGCATTTAACTCCAATGATCAGACTCTAGCTTTTAACATACTCTCTAATTTCTTCCCGTGTCCCCTGGCTGAGTGACTGGCAACACTTATCACCCAGTTTCCCAAGCCAGCAACGTCAGTTACATTTTACTCACTTCTTTTTCACAACCTCACATATTTACTTTATGCCTATATTTACTCCTAAAGAGCTCTCAAGTCCATCTATTCTCTCCACTCTGTTACCATCAAATCCAGGCAACCATTAGGGTTATGGTTAAGGGGTAGTAGACTAATTCCCTGCCCACAGCCCTTCTTTAGTTACAGTCAATGAACCTTCTCAACAATTCTGATCTTCACTGAAAACTTCATTCCATAACTTTTCACTGGTATTGGTAGAAGGTTCAAACACTTTACCATGGAATTTACCATGGACTACAAAATCCTGTGCCAATGCTGACATACCCTTATCACCCCTACTCTCACATCCACACACACGTCACCTATGACTTAGCCTTATAGTCATTATTCTAGTTCTTTGATCTTGCTAAGCTCTCCCTCATACCCAGGACACAGAAATAGTATTCCCTTGTATGGGTAAAACTCTGTCTCCGCTTCACCAGGTTGGCATGAGCTAGCAGGCAAGCTTGACAATGCCATACCTCTGCTTAAATCCTTTAGATGCTCCCTAGAACATACTTATGCATTTTCTATAGACTTGAAGAGGAATTACAACCCAGTGCATTCCACATTACACTCCAGTCATCATGAACTCTTTGCAGACCCTACACTTACCCAGGTTTCCCAGGCGTATTGCATCCAGCCTGTGCACATGCTGCCCTCTGCTCCACTGGCCTGCCAACCCCTGCCTGGCCTTCTGAACCAGCAGGCAATGTTTCCTCTTGCAAATGCTTTCCTGGCCCTGTTACAATCACTCTAGCTGCCAAGCTATGTAAGGATTGATTTGGTTTTAGGTGCTCTGTTCTCAGAGCGCCTGAGGCACACTGCTTCTCTCTGCCCCAGCACTTACCCAAACCACATGGTAACTTTGTTTATTGGTCTGTCATGCTGAACAGACTGTCACTTTCCTGAGGGCAGGGTATACCTAAGTTCAAACTCCCAGTGCCTAGAAAAGTGCTTAATATTTAGAAAGTGTTCAATTAATGTTTTGGGGAACTATAAATGAATGAAGAGAGGAATAGATGAGGAAAGATGTTGTTCTGAAGTCTCTATGGAAATATCTGTGCCTATATTATACTAGGAAATCCAAAGGAACAATCAGGTTCAGCTTCTCCATTATAATTAGTTAAAAAAAAAAAAAAACAGGCCCAGTGTCCCTCAGCTCTGACTTAGTTTTCACTGAGTAGCATTGTCCAAAATTGCACCTTTTAAAGCAATCAGTTGGTTACATATAACTTCTTGTAAAAATGCAAATGCCTAGGGAATTTCTATATACCTTAATGTCACTTTATTTACTTAAATTCCTTTTCTGCCAACACTCAGCAGAAACCACTCTGCTGAAGGACTGGGAACTTTGTGTGTCAGGGAAAAGAGAGAGGCTGGCATGGGTATATTTTAAAAGTTTCCCCAATTATCGTAATAAGCAGCCATAGTTGAGAATCACTATTGCTCAGTGCTTCTCAATCCTTACTGTGCAGTGTCCTCTCCTGGCAATTTGACTAAAAATGCAGTTGCAGATTCAACAGGTCTGAGTTGGGATCTGAGAATTTGCATTTTTGCAAGTTCCCAGCTAATGCTGATGCTGCTAGTATGTGGACCACACTGTGAATAACAAGAATCTAGTTATTCTCCTCTTACTGTAGCCCTCTGGCTTCTTTACTTTTAGAGTTTAATCCCTGGGGAGGGAAGGGATAACAGTGAGTGTCTGCAAGGGTGAGCACAGAAGAGCTATGTGTTCAAATCAAAGTGTGCCTGACTGATTTCACACATACCCAAAAATGTGGTTTGCTTTACAGGAAACATGGATGCAAGTGCCCATTACTAATTTTGCTCATTTTACCTGATTTGCAGGCTGAACTGTCACTCCTTGTGCTAAGACAGAGCACAGTAGTCAAGGAAAATGTTAATAAGAGATGACACATTTTTACCTGAGTATCTAAAATATACTACTTTCTCTCTCTCTCCCCCTCCAGCCCCTACCCTCTCTCTTTTTTAGATACACCTTCCACTTAAAAAAAATACATTGACTGCCTTTTGATTCTCAATAAATAGATTTTTACCCTTCAAAACTCAGCCTTAAATAGTGCATCTGCAACTTTCATGAAAGAACATATTAAATGGAATACATCTGTGCATTATACCTGTGGTGTATCTCCTTGAAGAATGCATAAAATGAAATGGGCTGTCATTAGTCTTTGCTGTTTCCCTGTAAAATGAGACACTTTTAATTTCAATTTTGTAGATAAGGAAAATGGAATGCAGAGAGCTAAACTGACATAATTAAGATCACATACTAGCAACACAGGATGTGGCCCAGACTTACATCTCAGTTCTTTGGTGCTGCTGGCTTTGTGGAAAAAGAAGCCATAATCTTTCAAAAGATTTTGCCTTAATTATTCATAACACGTCTCTTTGAAATAAAGTTTACCCTTTAACAGTCTTTCTCATGCACATATCTATTACTGGAAGTTCTCTATATTCTAGTCATCTAATTATTAACCTATGTGGTTCATAAAAGAATTCAAAGTGGCCTTACAGGGATATATAAAATAAAATCATATACATCAGCTGAGAAAGAAAAAGGAGGGCAGGGATAATGCTAATGAATCAAATGTATACAAAGAGGTCCTATCATTAGAGGTTAAAGACAAATCTCTTGACATATTAGTAGTCAGGGTGAAAAGGGAAACAATTCACAGCACTCTCGGGAAAAACCAACACCTTTTCCCAGGAGCACGATTATCCCCAAGAACCACTCTGCGGTAGACCCTGTATCCTGCCTTTGATTAAGAGGTGGTTGATCTACCTGGCCTACCATACCACATATATCCCGGACTTCCTCTGAAAATGCAACTCCAACATATGCAAACAATGCTTCCCATGTCCAATTCTGAAATAATTTTAACTTCTTAGTTGACTTACTATTTCCATAGACTTTTCATCAATATAATGTTAATGTAATCAGATAATAGGTACTCACTCAAATTGAGAAGCTTAAATTATTTAGTGATTTGGTAGGCATAGAAAATGACACATAATTGCTTTGAATTGTGGATATGGGAATCAATGGACTCAACATTTACTAACGATTCCAAGTATAAGATCAAAACAGAAGATAACTACTTATAAATGGACACTGGAGAGATGGAAAAAAGGGATAACGGTGATTTTGCTGCTTTTAAATCATATACCATAAAATTCACCCAGTGACTTTTAATACATCTACATATTTGTACAATGATCACCACAATCCAACTCTAGAAACATTCCATCACCCCAGAATGTTTCCTTATGTCCATTTGTGGGAATCCTTGTTCCAATCTCAGCCTGTAGGCAATAGCTATTCCACTTTCTGCCCCTATAGTTTTGCCTTTTTAGTAAAATAAACCTTAAGATACCAAATGAACTTATCAGACATTGCCAATTTTTTTCCCTTTAGCCACTGAATCCAATTTATCTATGTTTTCCATACCTTGACCATGTACTAAAAAGAGACGGTGCATGACTGCTTAAAATCTACCTAGAACGTAAGAAAGATATGTTATATATGAGTGTACCTATCACATAATTGACTCCCTTTCTTGGAAAGGATCTGACTGACAAATGCTAATTTAGACTGGAGAATTTTTGAAGCTAGTATTTTTACACAATTGTCAGGAGAATGGTGTCAGGGAAGCCCAAAGCAAATTGCCACATGCCACATTTAAATTAACAAAGCTATGCTTCAGCAGTCTTCCCACTAAGATACCTGCTGTGTTCTTATTGCCTGAAGGATTTTTTTCAAGCTTAATTACATAATGAAATCGCCTCATCCACTCTGAAAGGCCGTTACATGGCTGGCAGCTCTCATGAGTCAGTCTGCAGTCTTCAGTGTACTTATCTAGTTGGTCATTTTTCTTCTTGGAGGTCTCGGGTGTCAGCAGACAAGGAGGGACCACGACCCATATCAATGCAGATATTCCCTGCTGTTGTCAGGAAAAGGCCAGTTGCTAACAAGATGCTTCACTGAGGTTACTACCAGGATCTGGCCCTTGCAGAAACGATCAGATATTTGGAAGGTTCATTTACTTCAAAGATTATAGCTTCAGCCACACAAAAGTGATTATATATCAGAATAGGAATACATTATCTCACCAAGCTGAATATATCTATCAAATGAATAGAATGCCTCCTTTCCTGTATTAATATTTAATACTTATCAAAAGTTTGCTTGGTAAGTAGAGAATTAAAGTAAAGAAAATGGATAGTTCTGAGAGGTTCATCCAGATCCTGGTGCTCCATAAATCTCTCAGGACTGCCACAATTGTGCAGTGTACAACCTGCACACCTGTACAGGTATTCCTGCTGTCTTGAGAACTGGACTGATCATGTATCTGAACTTGGTTTCTCTATCCCCTGGAGAGTTGAGGACCACACCACTAATGTTTGCTTCTATAAACGCCTCAATTCCAAGTTGAGTTTGATGTACTAAAGTCACTGATAAAGTTGCTTACTGTTCTCAGTAAAGTAGCTTGGTTCTTGGTCAAAGAGATATTCATTCTTCTCCTTCTCAGTTTGGATTTAATTATTTCAGGTCTCTGAGAGTCATTTATGTCCTTTAATTCCAAGTTCTAGCATGAGGGGAGGCAATTTGCTTTCAAATACTATATGTACAAGTATAGAGCATTAGAAGTTTGACAGATGCCTAATTTTCTTTAAGGCAACATGGAGAAGTGGTCATGAATACAGGCTCTAGAGCCAAGCTGCCTGGAGTGCAATGCTAGCTCAAGTTTGTTCATCTGTAAAAAGAATGTATGCTGCTGCTGCTGCTGCTAAGTCACTTCAGTCGTGTCCAACTCTGTGCGACCCCATAGACGGCAGCCCACTAGGCTCCCCCATTCCTGGGATTCTCCAGGCAAGAACACTGGAGTGGGTTGCCATTTCCTTCTCCAATGCATGAAAGTGAAAAGTGAAAGTGAAGTCGCTCAGTCGTGTCTGACTCTTTGCAACCCCACAGACTGCAGCCTACCAGGCTCCTCCATCCATGGGATTTTCCAGGCAAGAGTACTGGAGTGGGGTGCCATCACCTTCTCCTAAAAGAATGTATAACGGTACCTAATTCACAAGGTCACTATAAGAATCAAATGTAAACTGCCTGCAACTGGGTCAGACACACAAACAGTCAATAAGTGTTAGCTATTATTATTCTATTTTATTATCTCCTATTTTTACTTTATTAGATTCGATTATTATTCTCCTGTATTATACCTCTCTATTAATCTTTTTAACATTTCTTCCTTATTTTTATATGTTACACACAATTTAGTAATAAAAGACTAGTTTAGCAAGAGACACTGTGTATGCATGTTTAACTCTTCAAAGACAGGCCTCAAATAAAGAAATTATAGAAGGGTATATTACTAGTTCCCTATTGCTGCTACAACAAACTGTCACAAACGCAGTGACTCAACAGAAATGCATTATCTTACGGCTCTGGAGGTCAACAGGGATACATTCCTTCTGGATACGCTAAAAAGAACCATGCCTTTCCTTTTTAAGCTTCTAGAGGCCACACACTTTCTCTGGCTTATGGCTGTATTACTCCAATCTTGGCTTCCTCTGCTTCAGTTCTCACATCTTCCTCTCTGATTCTGACCCTCCTGCTCCCTTCTCCTTATACTGGGTTGGCCAAAAGTTTCATTTGGGGTTTTCTATAAATGGTACCTGAGTGGACATTCTAGCCAACCCAATAAGAACTCCTGTGATCACATAAGACCATCCAGATAACTCAGGATAATCTCCCTGAGTTATCCTTAACTTAATAATCACATCTGCAAAGCATCCTTTGCCTTATAAGGTAACACATTCACAGGATCCAAGGACAGGAAGTGGACCTCTCTAGGGAAGCATTATTCTGCCTAGTACAAAGAGAAAGCATTAGATGATCTCCTGAGATTATTTAAGCCAGTGGTACTCAACTGGAGATGATTCTGCTGCCCCAAGGAGACTTCTAGCAATGTCTGGAGACATTTTTTGATTGTCACAATTGGGAAATGATGCTGCTAGTCACCTAGTGGTAGAAGCCAGGGATGCTATTAAACATCCTACTGTTCACAGGACAGATCTTTCCACACAGTAAAGAATGATCCAGCCCAAAATGTCAACAGTGATGAAACTGGAAAACCTTGATTTAAAGTTCATGATTCTTTGACATCTCAGTAAGTTTTCAGTGCAGTGGAAGCCAGTTTCAAGATATAGATTTACAGAGACATTTGAGAAATCACATTCAGGCTCTGTAACTCCATGTTTTTTACAACCTTGTATGGTAAATAATATTACTCAGACTTGCCATAACTTGTTAAATAGTAGTTGTTTCATTTTAGGTGTGGTGTAAGGCTCTGGCTTTTCCCTGTGGTCATGTATGGATGTGAGAGTTGGACTGTGAAGAAGGCTGAGCACCAAAGAATTGATGCTTTTGAACTGTGGTGTTGGAGAAGGCTCTTGAGAGTCCCTTGGACTGCAAGGAGATCCAACCAGTCCATTCTGAAGGAGATCAGCCCTGGGATTTCTTTGGAAGGAATGATGCTAACGCTGAAACTCCAGTACTTTGGCCACCTCATGTGAAGAGTTGACTCATTGGAAAAGACTCTGATGTTGGGAGGGATTGGGGGCAGGAGGAAAAGGGGACAACAGAGGATGAGACGGCTGGATGGCATCACTGACTCGATGGACACGAGTTTGAGTGAACTCCGGGAGTTTGTGATGGACAGGGAGGCCTGGCGTGCTGTGATTCATGGGGTCGCAAAGAGTCGGACACGACTGAGCAAATGAACTGAACTGAATCTTTGATAGTGATGCAGTTTTTACACAAGCAAGTTAAAGTGTGTATTATAAACATAATTTTTGTGTATATTATAAATACTGGGTTGGCTAAAAAGTTTTTCAGGTTTTTCCATAACAGCTTATGGAAACCCTGAACTAACTTTTGGCCAAACCAATATTTAATATTGGCCAAACCAATATTTAAATTTATAGAGGTCTAAAGAACAAACACTAAATTTCAAGATGACCCACAGCCTTCTGTAATATTTTATTTTTGCCTTAGTATGGCTTGACCTCCATCCCTTGACTTCATAGGATCAAAGAGAGAAGTATACTTGCCATGACTTTCCCTTCCACGGGGAGAAAGATTTAAGCTACAACCAACTTTTACTTAAACACCATGGGTATCAATACCTAAACATTCCAATGCTCAACAATTTCTGTGCTCAGATTTGAATCTTCCCAACTGCAGATAGTGACTGCAGCCATGAAATTAAGACACTTACTCCTTGGAAGGGAAGTTATGACCAACCTAGATAGCATATTGAAAAGCAGAGACATTACTTTGCCAACAAATGTCCATTTAGGCGAAGGCACCCCACTCCAGTACTCTTGCCTGGAAAATCCCATGGATGGAGGAGCCTGGTGGGCTGCAGTCCATGGGGTCGTGAAGAGTAGGACACGACTGAGCGACTTCACTTTGACTTTTCATTTTCATGTATTGGAGAAGGAAATGGCAACCCACTCCAGTGTTCTTGCCTGGAGAATCCCAGGGATGGGGGAACCTGATGGGCTGCCGTCTATGGGGTCGCATAGAGTCGGACACGACTGAAGCGACTTAGCAGCAGCAGCAGCAGCATGGTTTTTCTAGTGGTCATGTACGGATGTGAGAGTTGGACTGTAAAGAAAGCTGAGTGCTGAAGAATTGATGCTTTTGAACTGTGGTGTTGGAGAAGACTCTTGAGAGTCCCTTGGACTGCAAGGAGATCCAACCAGTCGATTCTAAAGGAGATCAGCCCTGGGTGTTCTTTGGAAGGAATGATGCTAAAGCTGAAACTCCAGTACTTTGGCCACCTCATATGAAGTGTTGACTCACTGGAAAAGACCCTTTTGCTGGGAGGATTGGCGGCAGGAGGAGAAGGGGACGACAGAGGACGAGATGGCTGGATGGCATCACCAACTCTATGGACGTGAATTTGAGTGAACTCCGGGAGATGTTGATGGACAGGGAGGTCTGGCATGCTGTGATTCATGGGGTTGCAAAGAATTGGACACCACTGAGTGACTGAACTGAACTGGTCTGAACTGAACCTTTTAAAGTAATCTATAGAATTGCTGGTGGGAGACTTTATATTTTTGTCAACATCCTTTTCTCCATCTTTCTTTTCTTTTCCATCCATTCCCCTCTTTCACTTTCTCACTTTTTTTTTCTTTCCAAAATTTCCCCCAGAGTTTTCTTAATCTATAGAAACTTCCAAAACTGACAGTTGTATTTTCTGACACAGAAAATATTTTCTAACCAGTAGAGGACTGTGTGTGTGCATGCGCGCGTGTGTGTGTGTGTATGTGTAAGTAGAGCATGAAAACTCTATCCATAAGTGTAAGTTTCACCATTCTTCCCCCAGGGAGGAATAGTAACTAGGAATACAAATGTATTCTTAACAGCTTGTGAATCAACAAAGCAGAATGAAGAAAAACATACAGCTATTCAGCAATCTTGTTTATCACTGAAGTTATTCCTACTGTATACATTTCTCTGCCAAGATACAGTTCTGTGAGGTATTTTTTACATTTGGTATGATTTCTAAGCTACAATTAAAGGATCCAGTTTAAATACATTTTAATGAGTTAAGCCTGGCAGCCACTATCAAAAAGAGCCAGAGCCTTACCCCTAAACATTAAGTCACGTGTAAGATTTCAGATTCCAAATGTCACATTGCTCATTGGGTGGGTATCACTGAAGAAACCTGCTCAGATCTCTAGGGTACAATCACCTAGATTGTAGGTGATCCTACAAATCCTAGGAATCAAAGGATCTAGTTTCTTCAAAAATAAAATCCAAGAAAAAAAAGTGAGAGGGAAAAAAAGAGTGTCCGAGAGAATCTACAGATTAAGAGACTTAATAGGTCTGTCAAGTGTATTGAAAAACAGAGATAATTAGAAGTCAACACGTAAGTGGGGTTTTTTCAAAACTGAACAGCATGAGCATATCATAGGGAACTGGTAAAGAGAAAGGAGGGATGGGACCCAGGGAGAGGGCAAACAGTAATTCAGACAAACAACTTGAGCATTACCAGCTTTAGCACAGAGACCCTGGATACCACCCAGCCAAGGGACCTGTGTAGCCATTCCCCTGAGGAATAAGGAAACTCTTTGGTTTCTGGGAAGGCTTTTGGATGGGAAGTATGTGTTGTTATGCTGAGGAGCAAATGGCTGGTATCCTAATCAGGTTGCCCTTAAGCTACCCACATCATGTCCCAAAATGTCTATATGGCTAGTGCCCTTAAGATCCAGTGGTTGGGGAAGGGTAAGCAAAAAGAGCACATATACACTCAGGACATTAGACTACAACCTATAATCCCATAGTTTTCCTATCATTATTCTGCACAAATCAGTAAATAACAAAAAACCACATAAGACAGTCCAACAGAAAACGTTTAATTTGTGACAGGTTATTTCTTAGAAGAAATGTAGACACTAGAAAGGAAGTTTAGAACCTCTTGCTAAAGGGCATATATATTATGTCCATATCCAAGGTGTTCACATATCTGCGACCACCTTTCTTCTCTTTGTCAAAATGTTCTTTTTTTCACCACACTCTAATTGATATGACGTCTAAAAGCATCATATACTTCTCTGTTCCCTTTGCTGATTTTTCTTCTCCTTCTACTCTAATTCTTGATGTCCTCTTAATTTCAACCTTATACTTCTCCTTTTAAGAACTCAGCTATTCCCAAGGCTTCAACCATCCCCTCTTGGCTGACAGACCCTAAATCCACTGCATCTTTACTGTCTTACTGTCGATCTTCACTTCGATATTACCCCTGACTTAGACCCAACAGATCTAAATCCACATTAATCACACCGCCTCCGAAAACAAACTTACCTAACTTCGTTGTTTCTGTGTGAACTGCCACAGTCGCCCAAGTCCCTTGAGGTTTCATACTTGGTGTCATGTTCAAATTATTCATATCCTTCCTTTAGCAAGTCAGTGCTATTGAGCCATCCAATTGTTTCATTGCTTTTTCATCCCACCGTAGGTAGCCCTCCTCAGTTCACATCTGACTTACAGAAGCAGTCCCTACCTGCCTACTCTCCCTAGCTTCTCACTCAGTCCACCTACCCTAGCATTCCCAGAATCACCTTCCAACTATTGCCTTATTGAGTGATCTGTTTAGGAAAATATCCTTTCAACTCCTACTACAAAATCAGGGCTAAACATGAATTTTCAATGCTCTCTGTAACTTTTATCTATCAAGTCTATACTTTCACTGCTTTTCTACATGATTTATTCCTGTCTTTTCTCCTAGTTTAGAATTTTCTCTTCTGTACTTCCGTTTCCACATCCCAGCCCTGCTTTAAGACCCCTCCCAAATCTCAGTTTCTCTACCTTGCTTATGATCTGCATTGAGAAATTTAAAACTAAATGATACGACGTGTGCCATTTCAATGTGCTGATTTTCTTTCTCCAATTATAAGGCAAGCTTCATAAAGCTAGAGACACAGTTCTCCATCTCTACCCTACCATATACTCTGGGGTTCAAATGAGTGAATTCCTTTTTAGAATGAATAAATTAACTATCTACTACTTAAATGTATTTTTATTTTCTTTGACTATAAATTAGTGATTTATAATAAATAAAAATATACACAAACATAGAGATATATTAGCCTTTGATTTTTAAATATTTATACATTAATTATAAAACTATTCAATTTAAAAACCATATTCTTACCTGATTTTATGCACTCTGATGACTTGCAAATACCATCTAGAAAAAGGAAGATATATGCATAAATACTTGCAATACATGTTTTCTATTTTCTCCCTACCTTTTCTTCTTTTATAAACTATCAATTAAATAATCAATTCCTTAGAGCAAGAATTAAACCCCAAGTATTATATACCACTGACAGAAGTTAGAAGAAAATAAAGAGGAATAAAATAAGCAAATCCTACATTTTTAAATGAAGAGAATGTATTTCTTATATCATCTCTGTCCCCTAAGCCCTTAGTACTATTTAATTGAAATATCAGTTGTTTTAGTCTGATAACCATACCATTTTTTTTTCCCATTTGTGAAAAACTTTTAAGACTCAAATTAGACCTCTTAAATTCTCGTAAAGCTGTTTAGAATTTCAATGACACAACAAAAGTTGACCAAACGAAGTTGGTTTTAAAATTGTGAACATTGTCATCATGTAAAATTATACATTAGAATCTTCATCAAATAAGTATGAGTGCACTCACTATACTTGGCAATTAATAACTTAGTTCAAGCATAAAAAAACATTGTACTTTAGTCAAAGTTAATTGCTCTGGCATATTGATATTACATTTTATAAATGAATCTTTATATCACACAGTCTTTAAGTGTCTCTCTCCTTAACCTATTGTTTAATAGATGGGGAAAGTCTAGGATAAAGACTTCACTCTCTTCTGCATGTTTGTGGGCATGAGTGTGGGAATAACTCACCATCATAGGTTGCATAGAGAGCTATCATTGTCACTGCAATGATGGTGAGCAGCAGGACGAGGACGGAGAGGCTGATCTCCAATGGGGTCCATCTCTGTTTCTTCTTTGGCTTTGGTGTGTTGATATCAGTTATATCCATCTGACTTTCTGATCTGCCCATTACCTAAAATCTGCAAAAAACTGTTTCTTAATTTTTAAAAACTAGTCATAACAAATAAATAAATAAAACGAAGAGATCTATACACAATTTTCTAAATGCCTAACGTGGCTGAATAAAAGTAAAAGGCTGCTGCTGCTGCTAAGTCACTTCAGTCGTGTCTGACTCTGTGCGACCCCATAGACGGCAGCCCTCCAGGCTCCGCTGTCCCTGGGATTCTCCAGGCAAGAACACTGGAGTGGGTTGCCATTTCCTTCTCCAATGCATGAAAGTGAAGAGTGAAAGTGAAGTCACTCAGTCGTGTCCGACTCTTAGTGACCCCATGGACTGCAGCCCACTAGGCTCCTCCGTCCATGGGATTCTCCAGGCAAGAGTAATGGAGTGGGTTGCCATTGCTTTCTTCAGTAAAAGGCTAACTCAGTATAAAATTAGAAATAGAAGTTTTTTTGCTGAAAGTCAAAATTTTGATTCTGAAAGCAAGGAGTATATAGTCATATAAATTAGACAGATCCTGGCCACAATCTTTCGGGGTTTTTTGACATATCACTAAAGATCCAAGCAAAATTAGACAAGGAAAGTTGCTTAAATACTCACATAGAATTTTTTCAGCGGTTCATAAGCAAGTAACTTCTGTACCATTAAGGAAATTTTTAAACTCACCCTTCTGAACTTTGGACAACATCAAAGGTGAATTTTATATCTTGTTCCACTGTCTTCTTTTACAAGCTTGGAAATCAACATCTAATACTTTGTGGTTTTGACTAAATAATAATTTGAAATGTGAATAAAGATAAAAACAAAAATGAACAAACATATGTGCTAGTTTTTTTTCAGTCTTAAAAAGTCTTTTATTTTTACAGTTCCAAATTACAACTGCTAACATGAGTATCTATTAACTAGTTAGACCGTCTTGGAGATGGTCATTCACTGGACCAAAAGTCATGGTTTACAACCTGGGATGAGAGATATTAACCACAATCACAGCTTCCTTGTGCAACTAAAGAAGGAAAAAATATGATTAAAAAAAATTCAACTTTGCAGGTCAAGATAACAAGATACTTATTTAACTTGTTTTTAAATTACTAATATTAATACTTCTACTAATAATAGGTGACATTTATTACTTCCCCTGTGTCATTCATAGTTCTTAGTGCTTTGCATGTGCTTATTCTCTGAATCTTTGTGAGTTGGATTTTAATATTCCAGTTCTATACCTTAGGAAAGTGGGGCAAAGAAAAACCAGGTAACTTGCCCAGAGCTACACAACTAAGAATACATTTACAATGAATACATTTCAAAGAAAACAATTACAAAGAATACATTTTGAAATAAAATTGAATCATCATAGAAAGATAGCTACTTTAAACCTTATTGCAAAAAAAAATAAAATAAAATAAACCTTATTGCAGAAGGCCAGGGGGTAAAATTAAAGGGATATAAGCCTAAATATTAAATTTCATTATGTTTCTTTTAGAGGCCTAGTGACTCTTTATCAGCCATTTACCAAAGCTTAGAACAGACAACTTCAATTTTCCTGGCTGATTGTAGAAAAAAGGATCGTAAACTAACAGATTAACTGTTTATAGCCTGATGCAAATTAAGCATATAATTTAGTTCCCAGATGAAATGACTGCTCAGAGATGCTCTTACTGTTAGAAATCTTTGTAATCTTCTGAGTGTGTTTTGTGGAAACTGAGGCACAGGATAAAGTAGATAAGGATTCTATGTTTAAAGGAAGGCCTGGATGATCCAGCAGATAACTAGGAATTTAATATGCCTAGTGAGTTATTACTAAGTGAACCACAACTGGACTTGAAATTTCTGGATACATATTTTTAAGTATGCTGTCCCCTTGATTACATGAGGCTATAACCAAGGACAGACTATCAAATAAAAATATTTTATTAGACCATGAAAACTGGGTCTACTCAATAAAAACGGAATGTA
Source organism: Bos indicus x Bos taurus (assembly GCF_003369695.1). NCBI lineage: Eukaryota > Metazoa > Chordata > Mammalia > Artiodactyla > Bovidae > Bos > Bos indicus x Bos taurus. The sequence goes on from NC_040076.1 coordinate 112,028,019, forward strand.
ATGTACCTGAATGTTAAAATGTCTTAATGGTTATGTAACTCATGTTACCATAACATGAGGCTTCATCTCACAGCCTCTTTCTTGGGTTACGATATGGAATTGCACTGATAGTAGTCCTTGGAGTTTTAACAGGGGAGGTAGGTGGGGAAAGAAAATGGGCGACAAAGTGAACACTTGTATGCTGTACAGAAAGATAAACAATAAAAAGAATAATTTTCCCACTTCTCCCAGATGAATTCAAGACTGACTTCAAAAACATCTTAATATTAATCACATTTACTTGAGTATTTCCCTTTCCTGAATATTTCTCTCCCTTCTCTAATAATAGTTCAGAAGACAATTTAGAGAAACATTCTCTGATACATTATGACCCACTTCTCTTTTTAGTTCCTTCTTAGAAACGTCGGTTTCTCTAGCAAAACTTGGGGCCAGGAACCAGGGCAGCCATGGGGTTAAATTAAAGCTGCTCTTTGGCGCCACCAGGCTTCCACTATACAGGAAAACTAGCAGGCATGTGTATCTTTCTGTCTTCTGGGATACTTTTCCCAGGTTTCTCCTCCTTACCCATGAGATTGGGGTACTGAAGCAGTTGAGCTCTTAATGGTTCTGCACCTAAGGCAGCAGAAATTGTTACAGGGGTAAATGAAGGCCGTGACTGAGGCTGTTTAGTCCTTCTACCTGCATCAAAAGAATATCATTTTTTAACTACATGCTAACCCCTGGGATTTCTTTGGAAGGAATGATGCTAAAGCTGAAACTCCAGTACTTTGGCCACCTCATGTGAAGAGTTGACTCATTGGAAAAGACTCTGATGCTGGGAGGGACTGGGGGCAGGAGAAGGGGATGACAGCGGATGAGATGGCTGGATGGCATCACCGACTCGATAGGCGTGAGTCTGAGTGAACTCTGGGAGTTGGTGATGGACAGGGAGGCCTGGCGTGCTGCGATTCATGGGGTCGCAAAGAGTCGGACACGACTGAGCGACTGAACTGAACTGAACTCTCCATCTGCCCTTTTGTAAACGCCCAGTAAATTTGCAATCTTTGCTCCTAAGACACATTTTTCAACAGCACTTAGCAAAGCAAAAAGGAGGCAGGCATGTTTAACCACCTAATCAACTTTGTCATTCATTTCCAATCAATTCCAGTGGATTCACTATTTTCTTATATGAAAATAAGTGTCAATATCTTGAATTTCAGGAAGAAACTTACCACCATCTCTCAGATACTTAGATACCCAATGCAATCACACCCAACCCGTTTTAGAGAGGGGTAAAGGAGGCAATTATACAAAAGAATATAAAAATTATACAGCTGATACTTTTAGTCCCATATAAAGCAGGATATGCCAAAACATATCTACATCCTTAAAGTATTTCACCTCAATTGGAGATGTGTTGGCAAGTTCAAGCAAAAAAGTAGATACTTCTACGAGAAGAGAAATAGAATGTCTAACCTAACAAACTGCAGACTTCAGACAACATCTCCAAAAGAAAAAAATGATTATTTTGCCTAGGTAGAAACTGAGTTTCAAAGCAATATAAAGTAGCAATTTTTATGCCAGTTGAGCATACACATTACTTTTATCACATCATCAAAGAATCCAGAGGGTAACTGGTTTGTTAAAAAGAAGTCTATAAATCCAAGCAATGTTCATCTTCACAGTACATTAACATTTTTCTACTAGTCCCTGAGGTTAATCTATGCAATTACAGTTTGTATTATGGAAACTGAGGCATAGAAAGCAAGAGAAACAGGTTCCACCTGTAGGGGAGTATAATCTGCAAAAATACTGAACCACTATGCTATATGCCTGAAACTGACACATATAAATGAACTATACTTATGTTCAAAAAAAGATGGTAATGGGTCCCATATTTAGAGGGCAGCACATATACTAGAGGGTAGCTGCAGATCTGAGGAGGCACATATGCTAGAGAAATCACCTCCTTGTTTGCTCAGACATTAACTTGAAGGTATTTCCAGGATCTATTAATAATATACGGAGTTCTGAGCACAAAGTCCCAACCACATTGCTCCCATATGCAGTATAGCAGCTATACAACAAAAGACACAGCATGGAGCGCAAGAAACTGTGGGACAATATTTCTGTAAGTGCTGAAACCCACCAATAATGCAAGGTAGATGGCTTCATAGCCGATTTGCGGATTAGCAACTTCCAAATGCTGACACTGCAAATCAAGGTACTACTTTTCAGTTTAATAAAATTACTATTTGCATCGTATATTGGGGAGGAATAGGCTTGATCAAGCGGCTAAAGAGAACAGTTCAGTTGCAATTACCCTTTTGTTCGAATAATACAAACTGGTTGAGACCGATTAAGGAAACTTTCATCTGCTAAAGAACTACCCACCCACTCCCACCAACCAACCCTCGAGAGATTTAAGCACTCTATCAGCATAAATTATGTAAGAGGAAACTAAGGTTCAAAGCAAGATGAAGAGGTGGGATAATAAAAAGATCTTCAGGTTAGGGAAAGTAAAAATAGAAAAGTGAGCTACAAAAAGGAAGAAAATCTGACAGAAACCAAAATGAAAACAAACCTTACTTTAAATATACAATAACACTGTCTGTCCAGCGGAATGGCAAATGCCCAGTCCCCAAATCAGCCCCGCTGCAATCTGGTACCGCTGAACTCAGTAACCAGACCTAACTCTCCGAGGAAGAGGCTGCAAGAAAGCTATGGAAATGAACCTGAAGAGTCGACCTCACATCACTTGCAGAGCCCTCCTCCAGGTTACCCTCTCTGCCCTGGTCCCTCACTCTTTAAGTCTGTTTCGGCTTTTCCCAGGGCACGCCTCCCTCGCCCGCAGGGTCGCGGGCGCTCTGATCGCGCCGGACCTGAGTCGTCAACCCGGTTCCGTGCACCTCCCGGGCAGCCGTGCCCCGCGGCCAGCTCTGCCCTCCAGCTGTCGTCCCAACAGCTCCCACCGCCCCAGGGGAGATCTCACGCCCTTTGGACCCATCTCCCTCAGCTCCCAGGTGCCCGCTCGCTCTCCCGGGACTCACCCGTGGGATTCGGGGGAAGTTGGCGGCTGCTGAGCAGACACATCCCCGACCAATGAGCGCACAGGGCCGGCGGCCGGCGGGGAGTCCCGCAGAGCGCGGGTGGGTAGGTGCGTCCGCCCAGGCGCGCCCGGAGCAGCGCGGGCTCCCGGCAGCTGGTGGCAGCGCAGAGCCCAGGCCGGACTCCAGGGAGGTTCCGGGCCCGCCTCGGCCGGGGCCCCGGGGGCCACGGGGAACCAGGGCATCTCCTGACCCGCATCCGGAGAGACTCACCGTGGCCTCTCAGCAGATCCCGCGCCGGGAGTTGGGCTGCTGCTCCCGCCTGCGCTGGGTCCAGCTTCGCCACTCGCACATCTCCGCGCCCCGCGCGTCTGGGCGCTCTCACCCCCCACCCCCCACCCCGCCTCGCTACTGCAGGACCAGCGAGAGGAGCAGTTCCCTGAGTGACCTGAAGGTTTCCTCTAAGTCTCCCAAATCCTGCCACATCCTGTGATGGGGCCAGGGCTGCGGGCTAGGGGTATGAGAAAGTCCTCCCCACTCGTCCCCTACCTCACCCTTCTCAAAAGGTCTTTGCCAAACATTCTTGGAATTGCTTAGCTTCTGGGCTTTCAAGAAAACAATACATTGCTTCTTCGAGATTCTGTTGTGCTGATAAAGGTTCTATTTCTCTTCCTAATGGACCTGAGACAAAAACAATTCTCCTCACACTCCCTTTTTCTCGTTCCCATCAGCGAAGCTTCCTTCCTTTCTCATTTTTTCTTTATTTTCTTTCCCTCCTTCCTTTATGTGTTTTCTTTCGTTCTTTTCTTTCAATCCCTCGCTCCCTTTATTCCTTCTCTCCTTCTGTTCCTTTTCCTCCCTTCCTCTTTCCTTACCCTCTCGTCTCTTTCTTCCCTTCCTTTCTTTTTCTTGGGGATGTCCAGAGCTACAATCTGTAGTGAAACTCTCCACTTCCATCTTCTGACTCTAGGGAATCTTGTAATGTGCATACCTGGGGGGCTGGAATGGGGAGTGAGAAAAAGAAACTCAAGTGTGTCTGCTCTACCTATTAAAATTAGCTATATAAAATAAAAAAAAATTTTTTTTAATTAGCTATAATGTATCTGCTGGACCCTCATCATTTTAATGCAGTCAAGCAACATACCATTTTCATGTAAGACATGTGATTCCTTTTCAAGGGCACAAAAAACAGTTTAGCTTAGAAGAACTAAACCTCTTCTAATTTCGTTTTTTTTTTTTTTTTTTTGCTTCAATAATTTTTGGTTCAGTTAATCAATGCCAGGTACATAGGTAGCTTTAACATCGATGTCTTTTTCCTTATATGTTTGTCAACATATGTACACACATATACACACATGACACATCCTGGGGTATTCATACTGGAATTCAGGTTGCGTTTTCCTGCATTTCCCGTTACTGTTTTTAACATCACAATGACTCAGTGCTTGTGAGAAGTCCCTTTGCATTAACAAATTTTGAATCTTTCTCATAACAAAGAAAGCTGAAAAGCTAAGAGAAAAAGTGATACTTGCTAATGAAAGGGCAAATGGGATACAATGGAGAGACATTAAGAAAAAGAACAATCATTGTATAATTAGATTATATAGCAAAATCAAAAGTACTCTCCTCAAACCTCTGTTCTCTCCTCTTTCTAGATGCATGGTGCAGACACTACTTAATCCTCACAATATTACAATATGAATGTAATTACCCCACAAATAAGCATAAGGAACTCAGCTCAGGAATTTGAACCCAGTTCATTTTGACTCAAATAAGAGTTACTCTTATTCTCACTTTACAGAAAAGAGTGAAACATAGAAAGGTGATTTACTCAATCTGTGAGAAATCTAGATTTTTCTAACACTCTAGTACTTAATTTTTATTACTTTTCAGCTAAATCATCAGAATGTTATTTCAACCTTATGTAATTAACAATAAATTAAAATGAGCTAGAAAAGTCTTTTTTTTTTTTTATGTAGTCAGTCCTCAGCTTCTTCATAAGGAGCCATGTACGTTAAAAGTTTAATACATTTCTTCTGATTAATATGTGATGAAAGTTGGTGGTGGAGGGGGAATACCTTGGCCAGAATAATCACCAAGTTTGCATATCAACAGGAAATGTAAGTAAAACTCAGTCCTGGTCCTAACATTTTTATTTGAATTTTTCAAGCTAGGTTCTGTTTTCAAATTTGCACAAAACTTTTAAAAAGAAAATTTTCCTTTGGAAGGTAATATTTATCCTTGCAGTTCAGGAATATCTTATTTCTGGTAGAAACAAAGATGGTCTGATTTGTTTATAGTGCCTCTGAACTTAGAGTTGAAACATAAAAACAAAGCTAATTCATTTAAATTGTCTTAAAAATTAAGATTTGTTAATGAAAACTTTTCAGACTATTCTTAACAGAGCATATGTCATAGATTTAAGTCTATTCAATTGCAATTAAAAAAAAACTGCAGGAATCCAATTCAAAATTCACTTTTGATAAAGTTGTTTCATAGAGAAAAAGACTGGATATAGAGTATACAGTTAACAACAAAAAAAAGTGCCAAGTTATTTTTAGAATGAGACTTCTAGCTGTTGGTCAAGTGTGTGTTTCCTACAAGAAAGCTTAATCTCATTAAAGTTCCCCAGAAATTTAAGGGTTATATCAAAAATGCCAAATGTCTTCCTAGACAGAGGTTAAACTGGGAAGATTTCTTTTATAATAGATCTAATAAAGAGTCAGGGGCTTCCCTTGTAGCTCAGTTGGTAAAGAATCTGCCTGCAGTGCAGGAGACCCAGGTTCAATCCCTGGGGTGGGAAGATCCCCCGGAGAAGGAAATGGCAATCCACTCCAGTATCCTTGCCTGGAAAATCTCATGGACAGAGGAGCCTGGTGGGCTGCAGTCCATGGGGTCGCAAAGAGTCGGGCACGACTGAACGACTAACACTAACTAATAAAGAGTCGCTAGATAAGGAAACTCAGAAAACCGAGGTTTGTAGAGGTTTTCCAAAGTCAGGTAGTTTGGTGAGTTACAGAGATGGAGGAGAAGATTTTAGGGAACTGTTGGCCAGGCATGAGTTGCTGCACAACAGGAGGTCATGATAAGGAACACTATGCTGCTGCTAAAAACTAACAGAGAATTTAGGAGGGGTCAAAAAGAGGTGAGAGATACCATCCCCTGATATGTCTTGTAAGACTAATTGGGAGAATTTGGGAAGGGACAAAAGGAGGGAGGGGATGCCAGCCCATAATATGTTCTGCCAACCTTCCAGAAGCCCTTGTGCTAGAAACCACTTTAATTAACAGATGTGTGCACTGCCAGGAAGGGTCTTGAATCATTTTGCAGGGGCAAAATGATTGGCCAGAGGCAACCCAGAAAGCAAACCCCATCACCATAAAACCTAAGACTGCAAGCCTCATGACAGCACAGTTCTCTTGAGTTCCCTTACTCTCCTGCTTTCCACCTCGTGCCTATTCCCAATATATTCTTTTGCTTTGTTAGCATGTGTTTCTCCTCAGACAATTCATTTCTGAGTGGTAGACAAGAGCTCACTCTCGGACCCTGGAAGGGGTACTGTTTTGGTAACAAAAGTAGTCCTCCCGGCTGCTATGCATAAGTTATTAAGAGTGGAACGCAAGTTCTAGAAGGATGCAGAGTAGACCCTTCAAAGCTGTCCTTGTATGCAACACTTACAAATTCTTGATATTTTTTAAAGGCCCTTTAAGTGCACCACTGAGCTAGCAAGAAATGGAAGGAAAATCTGAAAAGCCAAAAGCTAGGAATCCAGAAAGGCATTTGAGTGATGAAAGTGGTGCTGCCCTGGTGACATTTACCTATCTCAGGAGGTCTTATCAAACCCAGGTGATCTAGAGCTTCAGTTTTAACAAAATCTTACAAAACCTCCTTACAAAACCTAGTCCAGAACAAGGTGAAAGCCAGGTCAGATTCCTACATAAAGTCGAGATGACTAAAAAGGAACATCTGCAGTGAAAAGGTGAACTAGAAAAAAAGAAAAAAACTCAAATCCCACTTTCACTCTTTCCTACTCCCTAAACATAAATACATACATATATATGTATTTTTAAGCCTCCACTTCAGGTACGTAAATTTATACCAAAAAGCTTCCAGTGAAAATTCATGATCAGACCAGACCTCAGATGGATATAGGGCTGAGATTTATACTAATTGTGCAGCCTGAAAATTCCCAAGTTAAAAATTCTTAGTAAAGTGGTCCCAGCTAGACTATGCCAAACAAAAATTGAGAGAATTATCACTACCTAACTCTCACTAAAGGAACTTGTTGAGAATGAATTTCTGAAACAAAATAATACTAGATATGAGATCTTATATGCAAGAAGAAATAGTAAGCAAATAAAATAGTAATAATATAGGTAAATCTAAGGAAACACTGATGACAAAATGTATGGGAATAAAAAAGATCAACTAAAATACTAGGCAATGGTGATGTGTAACTCAGGAAAGTATTAAATAGAGTTCAAACACTCTAAAGCGCTTACTTAGGTTGCTGGAAAGGAGGATAATGACATTAATTTCAGACCTTATTAAATTAATTATACATGTAAAAATTACTAGTTAACCATAAAAAAAAATGAAGTGTATAAGGTCAAGTTTTACATAAGGAAAATAACTAGAATTAAAGGCAATATAATTTTGAACTGTGGTATTGGACAAGACTCTTGAGAGTCCCTTGGACTGCAAGGAGATCCAACCAGTCCATCCTAAAGGAGATCAGTCCTGGGTGTTCTTTGGAAGGACTGATGCTGAAGCTGAAACTCCAATACTTTGGCCACCTCATACGAAGAGTTGACTCATTTGGAAAAAACCCTGATGCCTGGAGGGACTGGGGGCAGGAGGAAAAGGGGACGACAGAGGATGAGATGGCTGGATGGCATCACCAACTCAATGGACATGAGTTTGAGTGAACTCCAGGAGTTGGTGATGGACAGGGAGGCCTGGCATGCTGCGATTCATGGGGTCGCAAAGAGTCGGACATGACTGAGTGACTGAACTGAACTGAACTGAATGATAAGGAAAGAGAAAAAATGAAATTCTAGAAATAAAATTGTAAAAATTAATCCAAATATGTTATTTATGGGCTTCGCTGTTGGCTCCGATGGAAAAGAATATATTAATTATAATAAATATAATTTGATCCATTTTCCAATTATAGGACAAAGATTGTAATACAACAAATAAAAGCCAGCTATCTTCTGTTTAAGAAACACGTGCATGCTAAGGTGTTTCAGCCGTGTCCGACTCTTTGTGACCCTATGGACTGTAGCCTGCAGGCTCCTCAGTCCATGTGATTCTCCAAGCAAGAATACTGGAGTGGGTTGCCATTCCCTTCTCCAGGAGGTCTTCCTGATCCAGGGATCAAACCTGGGTCTCCTGCATTGCAGGCAGATTCTTTGCTGTCTCAACCACCAGGGAAGCCCAAGAGACACACTTATAACCTAATAATATAGAATGGTTGAAAGCAAAATGATGTTAAAAAAAGATACTTCAAACAAATGTTAACCAAAAGATAGCTGGTATAGCTATATTGTAATCAGACAAAATAAACTTAAAACTTATCAAAGAAAGATACCAGTCAGTTCAGCAGGGTGATACAATTCTAAACTTTATTAGATCCAGTACTATAAAGTTTAAATATGTACTGTAAAAAAAATAACAGCAGAATTGCAAGAGAAAAATGATAATTCACCATGATAATGGGTGATTTTAATACATCATTCATGATATTTGACAAATCATGTACATAGCAGTAATGATACAAAAGATCTAAATAACAATATTAAAAGCATGCCTAATGGAATATATTGAACATTTTAACCAAGAACTGGAGAAAACACATTTTTTAAAGCACCCGCTGAATATTTATAAACATTGATTACATATCAAACCGTTAAACAAGTGCCAATGAATTTCAAAGACTTTTCATTATAAATAACAGATTTTTGGAACTTAACACAACTAAAGAAAGCTAAATCAAAATCACATGTACACTTAGAAATTGTTAAATGATGCACACAAACACTTTTACATATGTTAAAGACAAGAATACAGGCCCCAAATGGAGTGTAGCATATGTTAATTCCCACAACACTTAAAACTGTGCCTGGACTTAATTATAGTTTAGGCTATTCCAGAAACGGAATTTTAAACTAGTCAATCAGGATTGCCTGATCAGCACTAGGTAGCTAATCTGCCTGGTGGACTCCTGCCAAAGGAAAATAATTTTGCAATAACTAATCTGTCTTCTTTTTTTATTTTGTCTAGTACAACTTCCGTGTTCCTCCTTCCTTGTATCTATAAAATCTCTTGCCCTGTATAGAACTTCAGAACTCTTATCTACCTGCTAGGTTGAATGTTTCTGCTTTTAAGAATTGTTGATTTTTATATTTTACTCAGTTGAATTGTTTTTAAATAAATAACACATGAATCAAAGATGAAAGTTAAAAAACAAAACTGGATGACAATGAAAATACTGCCTATCAATTGACTTATCTATAGGGAGACTTACAGTCTTAAATGTTTTTAATTTAAAAAGAAAAATGTTGAAACTTCATGAGGTGAGCATTAACTTAAAAAGTTAACGAACAACAGGAAACATTCTAACAAAATGAAAGGAAAGAAATAACTACCTTAAAATAATAAAATTCATGAAATATAATAGAAAGTGAAAGTGAAGTTGCTCAGTCGTATTCAACTCTTTGCAACCCCATGGACTGTAGCCTACCAGGCTTCTCCATCCATGGGATTTTCCAGGCAAGAATACTGGAGTGGGTTGCCATTTCCTTCTCCAGGAGATATCCCAACCCAGGGATTGAACCCAGGTCTCCCGCATTGTAGGCACTTTACCATCTGAGCCACCAAGAGCAACAAATCCAAAATTGGATCTTACAAAAGACAAATAAAACTGCTACTGCTACTGCTACTGCTAAGTCACCTCAGTCATGTCCGACTCTGTGAGACCCCATAGACGGCAGCCCACCAGGCTCCCCTGTCCCTGGGATTCTCCAGGCAAGAACACTGGAGTGGGTTGCCATTTCCTTCTCCAATGCATGAAAGTGAAAAGTGAAAGGGAAGTTGCTCAGTCGTGTCCGACTCTTAGCGACCCCATGGACTGCAGCCTACTAGGCTCCTCTGCACATGGGATTTTCCAGGCAAGAGTACTGGAGTGGGGTGCCATTGCCTTCTCCAAAATAAAACTGGCAAGGCTAAATGTAAGGTAAGGGAGTTAGAGAAGGTGAGGTTCAGAAAAAGGAGACCGGCACTTTACAGGAACAGATCACCTTTAATGAGGCGAGAAGGGGCAGCAGTCAGATTATCGAGCTGCTGTACTTATCCAAGAAAAGAGTAAGTATATATAGGCATGTATGTGGAAAGTTACTGGCTGGGAACTGGGTGTAACCATCCTTAATGTCCATTTTTTTCCTCTGGATGAGAGAGTTCTTTGTTTTGCATAGAATGGTGGGGAGGATCTGGAAGGGAGTTTTAACTTCAGGCTATTTTGAGCCATGTAACTTTTCTTTTTTTTTTTTTTTAGCCATATAACTTTTCTTCACTAAAAAAGATGGATGAGTCAAGGTTACAATTGAACCTTGCATGGCTTGAATAAAAGAAAAAACAAAAAATAAACAGAAATTAAAGGATAATGAAAATGTTGTATGCTGTTATATCCAATATATTTAAGAAATTAGGTAAAATGAACAGATTCCTAGGACAATACAAATTACAAAAATTGTTTCAAGAATAAATAGAGAATCTAAATAATCTTATAATCATTATAAGTTTAACAGTTAGGAATCTTCCCATAAAGAAAAAAGAAATAGGCCTACACATTTTTAAGGCAAATTCTATCTTATTAATGGGCAATTCCATTCTCATACAAACCTCCCTAGCAAATGAAATAAGGAACAATATCTCCTAAGTCATTTTATGAGATTAATATAACCTTGATGCTAATAACAGAAGAGTATCTGAAGGGAAAATTAAGATCAAACATCCATGAGTTTTGAAGCAAAACCAAAATAATGGTAAACTGAATACAGGCAGTATATAAAAATGATCCAAAAGCTAGAAATACAAGTTTGTACATTAAGTGTTGTATTTAGAGAACTGAGACAATACAGTTAGAAATTAAACAAAGAAAGAGAGAGAGGAGGCAGGAAAAAGGAGAAAAGAAAAAAAGAAGGAAAGAATGAAGGAAAGAATGTCAAACTGTCATTGTTTGAAAATAGTATGATTGTTACCAAGTCCAAGCTTGCTCTGCTCACTGGACAACAGGCCAAGAAATTTACAAATGAGGTGTTGAGGCAAGGAGTAAAGACTTTATTCAGAAAGCCAGCAGACAGAGAAGGTAGCAGATTAGTGTTACCAAATACCCATCTCATCAGGGTCTGGATGTCAGTTCCTTTTTTAAAATCGGGGAGTGGGAGGAGGTGAGGAAGTAAGATAAAAAGGCCATTTACCTCACAAAATAGGAGAGGATGTATTAATTTCTTCTTTTCGGTAGCCATTCACAGGTGGGCAGGGTTCTCTGAAGCAGGTCATTATGTAAGATTATATAGCAAAAGCAATGGTCAAAGTCAAAACAACAGATCCAACATGGAGTCAAAATTGGCCCTTCCCTGCTACATGATCATCAATATAGGAAAATGAATGCAATCAATAAAAAATTGTTAGTATTTGTAAAAGTGTAATAACATCATTGAATATAAAGTCAGTATTAAAAAGCTAATTGTATCTTTATACAGCAGAAATAAAATTTTAGAAAGTGTAACCTTTAAAAGACCTGTCTACAGTAACAAAGATATATATATATATATATATATATGAGAAATGAAATATTTCTTGCCATATCAGTAAACAAGGATGTCCCAGTCATCAGTGATTGCAGCCCTTTAAGGTGAGCCCTAAGGGAAACTCTGGAAGAAGAGTATCTGTGAACTAGCAGCCATCAGGACTGCAGCCACTCCCTATGGTGAGCCCCAAGGAAGCTCAGGATGTGAAATAACACAGGATACTGACCCCAGATAGCTGAGATGCACACGAAAGGAATGATTTCAGTGAACCCAGACTCTTGCATTTTCCCATGCATAGAAAAGCACTAAATTCCTTAGCTTAGGATATCTGGTTTTCTTTAGTTAACAATAGTCTTTTGATGTTCAGACTATCTGCCCTTTGTTGCAAAATTTCTATATAATCTGCCTCCTCCCCTCATCTGCTTGGAGAAGTTCTCACAGGGTTACTTAAAATGCTGTCTCCCAGGCTTGAAGTCCTAATAATCCATACCAAATAAAACACAACTTTCAACTTTTAGGTTGTGACTATTTTTTTTAGGTTGATATATGTATAGATAGATAATGATATAATTATGGACATAGAAAGATTTTTTTCCTAGAAGTAAATCTCATAAAAAACATACAAGCTATAAATCTTCCCAAAAGTTATGAAGAAAACCAGGTAAACTGAGAAACAAATCAAGAACTCAGAGTTGAATATTTAATATTATAAGAATATCAATTCTTAATCTATAGATTAAATTAGATGTCAATCAAATGCCCAAAATATTTTTGGAAATATGATAAGCTGATTGTAAAATGATCATGAAAGAAACAGAAAATTATAGCTGAGACAATCCTGAAAAGGAGCAGGTAGAAGGAATTTAACCTTCTAGAAGATAAGACTTATAAATTAATTTTAATAGTAATTTACTAATTAGCAATAGTTTATGGTTCAAAGAAAAATGTATCAAATGAAATAGGGATATAAAATACAGACTCATTTTTTTAAGAAAACTTGATATATCTATCAGATCAGATCAGATCAGATCAGTCGCATAGAGTTGGCTTATAGATAGAGAAAGAATTTTAAATTATTTAAATAGTGATAAAACCTCAGATGGAAAATACATTGCATTTCTATACAGTATACAAAATTAGCTATATGTGAATTATAAATTTAAATGTGGTAAGCAAACATTTTTAAAGTGTTAAAAGTGTTAGAAATAAATATAAAAGCATATCTTATGAAATGGAATTATTTCAAAGCCCCAAAAGTTCAAAACCTAAAGAGACTGATAAATATAATTACAAATTGAATTCTATTTGCTTACCAAAAAAAAAAAAAAACTTTAAAGAAAATAAAAAGACAAGTAATGCACTAGGGAAAGATATCTCCAACACATAAAAGTGGAAAATTATTAGAGTATATAAGGATCTGCAAATAGAAGCCAAGTTAATCACTCCAAATGAATAAGAGACATAAACAGACATTAAATAGAAATGGGCTTCTCTGATAGCTCAATTGGTAAAGAATCTGCCAGCAATGCAGGAGACCCCAGTTCAATTTCTGGGTTGGAAAGATCTCCTGGAGAAGGGACAGACTACCCATTGCAGTATTCTTGGGCTTCCCTTGTGGCTCAGCTGGTAAAGAATCCATCTGCAATGTGGGAGACCTGGGTTCGATCCCTGGGTTGGGAAGATCTCCTGGCGAAGGGAAAGGTTTCCCATTCCAGTATTCCAGCCTAGAGAATTCCGTGGACTGTATAGTCCATGGGATCGCAAAGAGTTGGACAAGACTAAGCGACTTTCACTTTCATTTTAAATAAAAATGATACACAATCTCATTAATTAACAGGTAAATATCAATTAAAACTCCAAGATAAAACCAAATTTTACTCACCTGACTTCTTACATACCACGGATAATAGTATCAATTTGTTCAGTCTCACGGGAGGAAAAAACAATTGTCCTTGTAAAGGACAAAAGAGATTATTTTTAATGGAATTGAGAGAATTGGCTAGCACAAAAGTAGGAAAACTTGTTCTGTAAAGGACCAGAAAGTTAATATTTTAGGGTTGCCCACATATGTTTGTTGCATATTTTTTTCTTTTTAAAAACTCTTTAAAAATGTAAAAAAATTGTATGTGGAATCTAAGAAGCAGGCTACTACTGGATTTGGCTAGCCAGTGGTAGCTTGCAGATCCCTGGCTAGCAGATCCTGCAGGACTATCTGATTCTATTGGTCTGTACAACTTTGGCTGACTCTTTATTGGCCATGCTATTTTACAACTCTGCAAAGATATCCATTTTTGGAAATTGATAGGAAAGTACATGTATTCAAATATTTAGTAATTTGTAAGAAACTGATAGGAATCAAAATAATTATTGCTTAAAAAATACAAATAAACTTTTTCTGACAGAAATTCTGTTAATTTCCATTGAAAAGATAACCCCAAACATTACATTTAACTGGCACTGGCCAATCAGTTCAGTTCAGTTGCTCAGTTGTGTCCTACTCTTTGCGATGCCACAGACTGCAGCACACCAGGCTTCCCTGTACATCACCAACTCTCTGAGCTTGCTCAAACTCACGTTCATTGAGTTGGTGATGCCATCCAACCATCTAATCCTCTGTCGTCCCCTTCTCCTCCCCCTTCAGTCTTTCCCAGCATCAGGGTCTTTTCCAATGAGTCAGTTCTTCACATCAGGTGGCCAAAGTATTGGAGTTTCAACTTTAGTATGAGTCCTTCCAATGAATATTCAGGACTGATTGCCTTTAGGATCGACTGGTTGGATATCCTTGCAGTCCAAGGGACTTTCAAGAATCTTTTCCAACACCACAGTTCAAAAGCGTCAGTTTTTCGGTGCTCAGCTTTCTTTATAGTCCAACTCTCACATCCGTACATGACTACTGGAAAAACCATAGCTTGACAGACCTTTGTTGGCAAAGTAATGTCTCTGCCTTTTAATATGGTGTCTAGGTTGGCCATAGTTTTTCTGCCAAGGAGCAAGTGTCTTTTAATTTCATGACTTCAGTCACTATCTGCAGTGATTTTGGAGCCCCAAAAATAAAGTCTCTCACTGTTTCCATTGTTCTATTACTGGCCAATAGAATTTTGAAAAAAAATTATATATATACTTTAGCAAATCATTTTGAAAAATTTTTGCATTGTCTAGAAAAATTGAAGTACATGATTGACATTCCAGCAATTTTACCTTCAAATGCATACTTGTGTACATGTGCATCTGGAGATGTGTGAAAGACTTCATGGCAACATTGTCTATAATAATAATAATATACAAGAAACAAAAGTCAACTTATGGAAGATTGGATAAACTATTCTAATACATTCATAAAATGGAATCCTAGAATATTACACAGAATGTAAAATAACCAATTGCAGCTAAACAAATCAATATGGATGACTCAGAAAGAAATTTTGAGTGAAAAAGCAAGCAAATCCTTTGCAGGATTGTGTAGATAAAAAGAAAACAAAAGATAAGATGATTAGGTAATCAAGGAAGTCATAGTTTAGTGAGTAAGACAAATACAAACAAACTTTTACAATAGAACATAGTTATTTTTGTAATTGAATAATATACAAAGTTCACTTGAAATATGTGACAGGGCATTTTTTTTTTATCATTGGGTACATCAGAACACTTCATCACTTAATATATTTCTTATTTGACTTGAGGTATTTGGCAGATAAAAGAGAGGATAAGAGCAGTCAAGACAGAGAGAACATAGAGAACCTTTCTATGTCCTGAATATTGTATGAGATACCTTGCAATAGTCTGATGACTTTGAGTAGCTAGTTATTGCTGAAGTGTAAAAGACGTAGGGAGGAAGCAGGAGGTTTCTCAAGAGAAGACTGAAGAGAGGAACCAGATAATGAAGAAATTTGTATGTGCTACAAACTGTTTACATTTGGTTGCATGCAGTAGAGAGCATGGTAAAATCTGTACAAGGGAGAAATACTATCAGAGTGGTACATGAGAATACCTCTGCTGCATGGATGGTAATGGGAAGCACGGCTGGAGGAGGCAAAAAATGGAGGCAGAGAGACCTGTTAGAAAGCTAGTGCAATAGTTCTTATGAGAGGTGTCTTAAAAGCAAATGATCTAAGGCAATCAAAGGAGAGATTTTTGAGGTGGAATCATAGGACTTTGGATTTTTTTTTTTAATATTAAAGGTACAGAAGAAGGAATCTAGAATGATTCCTGTCGTTTGGGGCAAGGAGATGGATCTATCACTTCACTGAGACAGGGAACATTTGGTGGTGGTGAGTTATAGATAGAATGTAGAACAAATTGTTGAAATTGCTGTATTTCTGTGAAATGACAGAACGTAACAATGGGAAGTTTGTTGTTTCTGACAAACTGACAAAACATCTAAATATTTGTTATGTGCCAAAGGCAATCAGAGTCTTTCCTGGTGGCTCCAATGGTAAAGCATCTGCCTGCAGTGCTGGAGACCAGGGTTCGATCCCTGGGTTGGGAAGATCTCCTGGAGAAGGAAATGGCAACCCAACCTGGAGAATCCCACGGACGGACGGAGGAGCCTGGTAGGCTACATTCCATGGGGTCGCAAAGAGTCGGACATGACTGAGTGACTTCACTTTCACTTTCAAAGGCAATCATTAATTGTGACAATGATACAAATAAGGCTCAGAAACATTGTAACACCAAGCTCTACTCATCAAGCAATTTTTTGATTGACGTGAAAGTGAAAGTGAAGTCACTCAGTTGTATCCGACTCTTTGTGACCCCGTGGACTGTAGCCCACCAGGCTCCTCTGCCCATGAGATTCTCCAGGCTTAAGAATACTGGAGTGGGTTGCTGTTTCCTTCTCCAGGGGATCTTCCTGACCCAGGGATCGAAGCCAGGTCTCCCGCATTGCAGACACTTTAACCTCTGAGCCACTGAAAATTGCATTTTAAAACATGGAATCGAGCCTCTTCTCTGGCTAAACTGTTCCATATGCTCTGATATTGTGGGGCAGGAAAATCCGTCTGGGGACAGGCTGCACTTACCCCTCACCTAGAACGTGACTAAGCTCAGTTACAAAGATGTGCTCATCCCTCACATCCCCAAGATGATTACATGTTTCATCTCAGCAACACTCTAACATTCCATTGCTGACACTGTACTGAGAAGGGGAAGGAGAGGTGGTTTTCCAGCACAACTTGTGCAGACACTCGGCATTCACAAGCCTGGAAACAATTCTGGCCTGAGGGAGCCCTGCCTGTGGCCGGCACTTTGAGGATGCCCATCACCACATACCAAGGAACATGTGCATCTGATTCACTCCCCTTAGACCTCTCAGATGCATTTCCTGTGGACATCTGTGGCCCTGGCTCTGGGGTAAGAGTGGGGAGTTGAATACAACACAGCAACAGCCACAGGAAGAATCCAGACTGTGGACAGCTGTCCAGCCTTGGCACAGTTCACCTTTAAATATCTGGTACTTTCTGACTCTGACTGTGGAGGGGGAAGAGGGATGTTTACAAATAGTCAAAACCAGGAGAAGCACGATAAAGAAAAGAAATGTGTCTTCTAAGCAATCCTGAAGAGGAAAGCTGGTATCTTACCTTGATATACTCATATTTTAAATATAATTGATTCCCGACTTCTTGAATGCCTAATGTTTGCAGGAAAAGTGCCAAATGAAATAGAAATATCTTGATTTTAGACTCATGTTTTCTGCTTTAGTTTCTACCAATTCATTTGCAAAGATAAAGCTGACCTTTAACCCCATCCATCTTAATCCTTTCCACCAGACAGTCATTCTTACCAATCAGATTATTACATTTACCTACATTCTTTAAGTTCAATTGTAAAGAAAACTTTAAAAACTTCAATCGGATCTGTACAAGCAGATGTATGTACCTAGTGGCTTTCAGTGTATATTTTTAATAATGTTCAAAATTTCTGAATGCCAATTCCTAAATAAAACCAACTGCTCATTGCTACAAGATACTTTTTAATGTAAAAAATCTTTTCAAGTATAGTGATTGGGGAATATTACTTAAAAAGTTTGTTCAATGTACATTAATGCATTGTAACTTTCAAAACTGGGCCAGGAAAATTAAAGAAATTTCACTAGGGAAAAATTGATGTAATTGAAAGCTTCAGACATATTAAACTGTGTGGTCTGCCATGTTTTTACTTCTATCAAACTAATTTTATTTGTATAGACAAGTTATTTGGAGAAGGAAATGGCAACCCACTCTAGTATTCTTGCCTAGAGAATCCCATGGTCAGAGGAGCCTGGTGGGCTGCTGTCCATAGGGTCGCACGGAGCCAGACACGACTGAAGCGATTTAGCATGCATGCATGCATTGGAGAAGGAAATGGCAACCCACTCCAGTATTCTTGCCTGGAGAATCCTGGGGACAGGGGAGCCTGGTGGGCTGCCGTCTATGGGGTCACACAGAGTTTGACATGACTGAAGTGACTTAGTGGCAGCAGCAGCAGACCAGTTATTGTCCCTTCCCCTAGTCCACCTGTGATATCTGTTGGTTTTGGGTAGAGGTGGCAGTTACATTCCAAAGGGAAAATAATCTCTTCCTGTTCTCTCTGGTTATGCTCATTTCTGGCTGCTTCTGGAGCTGGGTAGGAAGGCAAATCCCAAAGAGGTGTTTTTGCTGGGGTTGCCTGACATCACAAAGATAAGGAATAGGTTCAGTGTCATTCTTGCCAAATTGAGTCAGTATCTGGGTATTAAAATAGCTGTAGGTAATGGAGCCTATTCTCAGTTTGTTAAGCTGATGGTATTGCTTCCTACTCATCTGAAACTCAATGAGTTTCTTTCTGCTAAGGAATTCAGGGCCAGATTAATTTCTCCAAGAACTCTTTGAAGTAGGAGTTAATATAAAAGTAAAAAAGATTTCTCCATAAAGTACAATTTTTCTCCTCCTCCAGTATCTTCAGTAAATTGCTAGGGCACCATTTCACATTCTAGCAAGAAATTAATACTCCTATAAAGTGCCTCAGAGCAAAAGGGTCAGGTTAGTGCTCTTCACTTACTGGAATGTTCATCTTCCCTCTAGCCTTATCCCGGGCCTGGACAAAGCTCTCAACTCTGAGTTGTCCACTCTCTTACTGAAAGCCTTCAATTTTCTCGATTATTTCTTCTCCTGAAACCCTTAACACATATATTTCTTGAACTTTTAACTCAGCTTCTGCCATGCTATGCTAACACTGTGCCTACACTGGCCTCCCCTGTCCTCTTTTCCCTCTGTGTGTCTAGTGAACAAAGCATCTTTTCTTCTCTTTTCATCTCTCTACCGTTTCTTCCTTGATTATTTTTATCCATTCCCATTATCTCAGCTATGATCTCATGACAGACAACTACCAAATTGATGTCAGTCTGTCCAGTGTATTTCCTGAGTGGTAGACCCAACTTTCTTTCCATCTGCAGGAAACTCCACATACCCATGCTCTTATGAACCCATACATTTTATAGAATTACCATTGTCCCAGGTCACCTAGGCTTTACACATTCAAGTGACCTTTAATGACTTCTTTATTACTAACCATACAATAGGTTTCCAAATCCTAATGTTTTTACCTCTATAGGATCTGCTGTATTCTTCCCCTATACCCTATTCCAAAGCTAACATTAACCAGCATGAATGCTCTTACTTTTTCTGAATTATTATACTAACATTTTAACTATTATTCTTACAAATGCACAATTTCATCTTTTCTTTATGCCAATTTATTGTTCACTATACTCTCTGGTAGATTGTTTTAAATAGAAGCTCAGATTATTTCACTCCTCAACTGTTCAAAAACTTTCAATAATTCCCTACTGCTGTAGACTTCTGCAGTCTAAAATGTTACTCATGCTACACTAAATTTAGTAAAACTTGTTAAGTGTGTGGTGGGCCAATTAGAATGGGAAAGGTGTTTATAAGTACAGAGACTTCAAGCAAAGTAGTTGATATTAACACCAATGATACTGTATCAGACACGCTTATGGTATCCAAGTTTTGGGGGGGCATTATTTTGGCTTCAACAACTTTATTAATGTTTAATTGACATATATTTAAGTGTACAACTTGATACATTTTGGCATATGTACATATCAATGGAAGACTCATTGCAAGATAATAAATTTATCCGTCACTCTCCAAAAATTCCTTCTGCCCCTTGATAATCTTTCTCTCCTGCCCCTCCTCTACCTTTCTCTTATCCTCAGGCAACATTTAATTGGCTCTCTGTCACTATATGATAGTTTTCACTTTCTAGAATTTATGTAAATATAATCACATATATATGTATATTTATTAATATGTAGTTACTTAGATTTATAAAAGTATACTCTTTTTTTGCCTGGCTTTTTCACTTAAAATAGTTATTCATCCATTTAATAGCAAAAGTCTGTTTTTTTTTTTTTAATTGTTGAGTGGTGTCATCGTATGGATACACCACAGCTTGCTTAGCCATTAGTCCTTGTGCTGTTTCCCATTTAGGCTACTACAAATAAAACTGCTATGAAAATTAATGTGCAAGTCTTTGTACAAGCATATGAGCATATGCTTTCATTTCTCTTGGATAAATACCTAGGAGTGTAATGATTGGATATGGTAGTCATGTTTAACTTTTCAGCAAACTGCCAAACTGTTTTCTAAAGTGGCTGTAGCTTTCTTTCTTTTCACCAGTAATGTATAAGGGTTCTGTTTGGTCCACATCCTTGCCAACACTGGCATGGTCAATCTTTTAATTTTAGCCACTGGGTCAGATACATAGTAATGCCTCATTGTGATTTCAATGTATATATTTTTTAATTACTAGTGACTTTGAATCTTTCCATGTGCCTGTTTTTTTATCCTTATATCTTGCTTGTTAAAGTGTCTATTAAAAAACAATTTAAAAAACTTTCAATAAGGTAAGTAATATTCAATTGATACTCAGATATGCCAAACTCACTAACATAATATACAAATGTGGCTAGCAGAAAGCAGTTGTATAGCATAGGGAACTCAGCTCAGTGCTCAGAGATGACCTAGAGGGATGGGATGGGAGTGGATGGGAGGGAGGCTCAAAGGTGGGAGATATATATATATATATATATATATATATATATATATATACACACACACACTTATAGCTGACTCATGTTGTTGTACAAGCAGAAACCAACACAACATTGTAAAGCAATTTTCCTCCAAATACACACACATGCACACAAATGACTGAAATTTGGGAAAAGCTGCTTTAATATTTATCCTAATTACTTTAAAACTATGCTACCCAAGAAATGAGAGTTTACCTGGGGGTGCCTTCATTATTGGCAACTGGTAAGTAAGGAGAGATGAACAAACAAATTTAGGGTGCCCAACCTTGGGACCAATCATAACAGCTCATAATATTTATTTATAGGAAATAGGAAATATCAGAAAATGCAAAGAAGACAATAATCATCTGTGTTCGTTTGTGCTATCATTTCCTTTCAGTGCACATCCTGTACTCTCTTTCTATGTCCATATGGATTATTTTGGGGCTTCCTTGATGACTCAGTGGTAAAGAACCTGCGTCCCAATGCAGGAGATGCAGGTTCAATCCCTGAGTTGCGAAGACCCCCTGGAGAAGGAAATGGCAACCCACTCTAGTATTCTTGCCTGGGAAATCCCATGGATAGAGGAACCTGGTGGGCTACAGTCTATGGAGTCTCAAAGAGTCAGACACAGCTGAGCTACTAAACAACAACATGTTATTTTATAAATAAGATTGTGTCATTATTTTATATATTTCTTTAAGAAATAAATACTGGAAAAGGTTTATTTTCTGTCATTACATAGTCTTTGAAAGTTGATTTTTGAAACAGAGTACTTAAACTGTGAGCCTCAGTTTCACTTCTACAAAGTGGACTATATGATATCTAGAATACTTTCCTGCTCTAACACTCCTTGATTCATTAGGTGAATCAGCTAGAAGCTCTTGAGTGGCTTAAAAATATCAGTCCCTCCTTATTCATCCTAGAAGGCACTATACATATGGAGCTGTCCATGTAAAAGTAGCTCCATATACAGCAGTGACAGTAATTAGGAACATCAGTGCATATCAGTACAATTTGGGTTCATATTTAAAGCTACTGTTCTTTTACAACCACAGTGTCTTATTATGTATGGAAAGCTTCTTCTAATTAATCTCTGACCTCTCACTTCACCTCAGCTTTGGTTGGTCTGGACAATGACTGCCTGTTTATTTAAGGCACCTCCTAGTGCTCTACAAGGTAGATTGTGTTTATGTCATATAGCTCATATTTTAAGTTAGATAATACAAAACTCACCCTGATGAAAGAATGCCTAAAGTGGTCAATTAAAAAAAAAAGAATTCACACAGATTGTCTTTGAAGAAACTGCCAAACACTACTTTATTGGGCTTAATAATGTTCCCACTCCAAATTCATGTCTTTTTGGAACCTCAGACTAAGAATTTATTTGGAAATAAGGTCATTGCAGTTATAATTCATTAAGATGTGGCCCTATTGGAGTGCATGCATGCTGAGTCATTCGGTTGTGTCCGTCTCTGCTACCCCATGGACCATAGCCCTCCAGGCTCCTCTGTCTAGGAGACTTCCCAGGCAAGAATACTAGAGTAGGTAGTCATTTCCTTCTCCAGGGGATCATCCCAATCCAGGGATTGAACCTGTATTTCCTGTGTCTCTTACACTGTAGGTGGATTCCTTACCACTGAGCCATCTGGGAAGTCTTGAAATAGAGTGAGTCTTAATTTAGTATGCCTGATGTCCTTGAAGAGAAAAGACTCAGAGCAGAGTCACGCAGGGAGAAGGTGACCATGCAACAGTCAAGGCAAGGGTTAGAGTGGTGCTTCTACAAGCCAAGGAATGCCAAGGGTTGCTACCAACAAGTACCAGAAGCTAGAAGAGGCAAGAATGAATTCTCCCTTACAGACTTTACGGGGAGCCTGGCCCTATTTACAACTTGGCTTTTGAATTTCTAGCTTCTAGAGCAGTGACACAATAAATGTCATGATTGTTTTAAGCAGCCAATGGTGGTACTTTGTTAAAAATGTCCTTGGGAGACTAGGACTAGGTATCCTAGTCCAGATACCTAGGAGCTCACTGAGTACACTGAAGGGAAAGATTTTCTAAGTAAAGGTGCCAGCATGTTCAAAGGCAAAGGAATAGAAGGGTCCTATTAACACAATTGAGTTATAATTCAACATGCTATGTGTGGTTAAATGAATAATAAATACAACCAGTGATGTTCCTTATCATGCTGTACAATTGAGCATATGCCACAGGAAGAACACGAGAAATGAGACACAGACTTTAGCCTGTTTTTTTTTTTTTTTTTTTTTTTTTAAGCTGATCACCATGCCTCTCATCTGGAGAAGGCAATGGCAAGCCACTCCAGTACTCTTGCCTGGAAAATCCCATGGATGGAGGAGCCTGGTGGGCTACAGTCCATGCGGTCGCCACGAGTCGGTCGCGACTGAGCGACTTTACTTTCACTTTTCACTTTCACACAATGGAGAAGGAAATGGTAACCCACTCCAGTGTTCTTGCCTGGAGAATCCCAGGGACAGCAGAGCCTGGTGGGCTGCTGTCTATGGGGTCGCACAGAGTCGGACATGACTGAAGCGACTTAGCAGCAGCAGCAGCACGCCTCTCATTAAGTATTTCGCAAATTGGAGGGTTAATGCAGTTGTTAAATATAGTTTTTAAAAAAGCACCAT
Organism: Bos indicus x Bos taurus; assembly: GCF_003369695.1. Taxonomy (NCBI): domain Eukaryota; kingdom Metazoa; phylum Chordata; class Mammalia; order Artiodactyla; family Bovidae; genus Bos; species Bos indicus x Bos taurus. The sequence continues at coordinate 112,051,555 of NC_040076.1, forward strand.
GGCCCCAAACACTTCATCTGGTACTCAACTGAAGAAACAGTTCTATTCCAATATGAACTAAAATTGGATATCTTAATTACTCAGAGATCATTAATAAGTTTCCAGTTTAGCAACTTTCTAATGGTTTACAAGAGTAATTTTGGCTCTACCTAATTTTTGTCTATCACTGGACTGATCTACAGTGAAGATTCTACTTCACTGTAAAAGGTTATAAAATGACAAGTTTTCTGTTTCTATTCTCCTCAGAATTGGAGGGCAGGGTGTAGGTCATTAACAGGTAAGCAATTATTATTTTCTTCTTTATCAGGTCAATGAAGTATTGAGAAAGTTTACAAAGCTATTTTTCACAGTTTGTTCTTGTATGATCCTTTTAAGGATACTACAAACTGCCATATATATTAAATAGCTACATATATTTACCCACATTTGTATAGCATATGAACATATATATGCATCTCTGTGCATGTGTACAGTGGGGAAGCTGAGATGGGAGAAATTAAGGAATTTTCTGAAGTTCATTGATTAATAATGATAAAATCTAGCATATTAATTTAAGTATTCTAACTTCAAATTTAGCATCTTTCCCACTTGAGTTTGATGACTAATTATATATACATGATTTTCAAGCAAAGAGGTTCTCAACCAGGAATTTTTTGTTTTCTAGACAATATTTGACAATTTCTAGAGACATTTTTAGTTGTCCCACTGAGGGGATACTGCTGGCATCTGATGAACAGAGGTCAAGATAACCTCTGAAAATTTTACTATATATAGGATATTTTCTCAGAGAAAGTTATTCAGTCCAAAATGTCAAGAGCTAAGGTTGAAAACTGTGATCTAGCATAATGGCTAATAATAAATATCTTTATTAAATATTTATCAGATACCAAGCATTGTGCTAAATAAATCATTTCTAAACAATGGTTTCTTTATCCTCAAGATATTCTTGATTTAGTACATAGTATTATGAATACCATTTTACAAATGAGGAAACTAAAGGTTGGAGAAATTAATCTGTCCCAGCAAATGATGGGCTACAAGTCAAGCATGGGTGTTTTTGTTGCAAAAGACTCTGCGTTTAACTGCTACATTCTGTCTCATTGACAGAAAGGTCATCATATGACACTGTGTGATTCTAAATAATTTTTGTTAAATATTATTTTATAGTTTGGTTGCCTTTGCATGATAACAACTATTGCATCTTTTATAAGATGATGATATGGTATAAAATTTGCTGAGATCAGTTGGCATAACAAAATCAATCACATAATTAACACAGGATCCAGTTATTTTGCCTTAAAAATAAATATTTCTTCCTGAATTATATCTTGAAAAGCTAGAAATACAATTTTTAAATCCTTTTTTACCTCTTTTAAGATAAAATTTATAAAGTAATTCTATGATCAGCAACTTCTTTTTAGCTATATCATGGTTAAGAAATTTAAAAAAAAGGACCAGAAGACCTTATGAGTTTGAATTAGAAAGAATTGGCTTATCTATAATAGCAGACTAAATGCGCTCAGTCACTTTAGTTGTGTCCCATTCTTTGTGACCCTATTGACTGTAGCCTGCCAGGCTCCTCTGTCCATGGGATTCTCCAGGCAAGAATCCTGGAGTAGGTTGCCATGCCCTCCTCCAAAAGTGAAAGTCACTCAGTCATGTCCGACTCTTTGCGACCCCACGGACTATGCAGTCCATGGAATTCTCCAAGCCAGAATACTGGAGTGGGTAGCCTTTCCCTTCTTCAAGTGATCTTCCCAACCCAGGGATAGAACCCAGGTCTCCTGCATTGCACGTGGATTCTTTACACTGAGCTATCAGGGAGGATCTTCCCAACCCATGTCTCCTGTGTCTCCTATATTGCAGGCAAATTCTTTACCCACTGAGCCACCTAGGAAGCCCCAGCAGACTGTGTAATTCAGAGCAAAATTTCTATTGTGAACAACAGAAAAAGCAAGGAAGATAATATAATAAAATAGTGGGACATCAAAGGGTCAAAATCCAGGAGAAAAAGATCACCTAGGAAGTGAGCCCTCAGTTTGGAGCACTGTTCCTCCAGGGTCATACGCTCATATTTGAAGAGATGTCTGAGAGCCTGAGATGAAGCAGTGCTTTTCACAGTTTTGCACAACTAGATTTAAAAAAAAACAAAAAACAAAAATTGAGTATAGCACCAGCCAATAGAAAACAAATGAAACAGTAAATGTCTCACTGCTTTGAGTTGAGACTGCACTTTAAGAATTAAAGTGTTTGAAAATAACCTGTTTCTTCTAGGAACTGAAGTTCAGTGTAAAACACATCTATCCCTTAAATTGAATTAAGGTAACCCAGCATTGTTAGCCCCTCACCAGTAAAGAAACCTGTTTCAGTATTCTTGCCTGGAAAATTCCATGGACAGAGGATCCTGGTGGGCCCTCTGAGTCACAAAGAGTCACAGGGGGTCACAAAGAGTCAGACACAGCTGAGCATGCATACACCAGTAAAGAAGCAAATCTAAATCCTCCATGGTTTAGAAAAATTATTTCAAAAAATAATATTACACTATGCTTAGAATTGTTCCACAGTTTTTAATACACAATTTTTAGCACTCAGTCAAAAATAAACAGGCACATGAGCAAAAGAGAGAAAGGAAACAAAACATTGGATAAACAATATACAAGAGAAGTGACTGAGAAGTAATGGACACTGGAATTATCAAAAATAGATTTTAAAATAATTCAGTTCAGTTCAGTTCAGTTCGGTGGCTCATTCGTGTCCGACTCTTTGCAACCCCATGAATCGCAGCACGCCAGGCCTCCCTGTCCATCACCAACTCCCGGAGTTCACTGAGACTCACGTCCATCGAGTCAGTGATGCCATCCAGCCATCTCATCCTCTGTGTCCCCTCCTCCTCCTGCCCCCAATCCCTCCCAGCATCACAGTCTTTTCCAATGAGTCAACTCTTTGCATGAGGTGGCCAAAGTACTGGAGTTTCAGCTTTAGCATCATTCCTTCCAAAGAAATCCCAGGGCTGATCTCCTTCAGAATGGACTGGTTGGATCTCCTTGCAGTCCAAGGGACTCTCAAGAGTCTTCTTCAACACCACACTTCAAAAGCATCAATTCTTCAAAATAATTATGATTATTATGATCCAAGACATAAAAGCCAAGCTTGAATACTTTTTCATATAGCTGAAAACTTAAAAAAAAAAAGAACTAAATTTGAAGATAAATATAGGATTATTTACCTTGAATCTAAGTCAGACAAACAAATCAAAAGAAAACAAAAATTACCCAGAACAAAACACTAGGAAACAAAGGGGTGGACAATAAAGAAAAGAAGGTAAAAGGCAGGAGGATACAGAATACATTGAGAAGATCTGACATACTTGTAACTGAAGTCCCAGAGGAAGAGAGAAAGTAGGGTAGAAACATTGTTTGGAGATAGTGCCTAAGAATTTTCCAAAACTGATAAAAGGTATCAATCAACTAATTCAGAAAGCTGAAGCTAAATTTAAAAAGAAATAAATATGAAAGGAATGGTTTCAGTGAGCCCAGAGTCCTGTATCTTCCTATACACAGAAAAGATAAGTCCTCGAGGTCAGTAGATGTCCAATATGTCTTATGGGGAAGAGCAGAGAAACACTCCAGAGGGAATGAAAAGGCTATGCCAAAGTGGAAACAGTGCTTAAATGTGGGTGTGTCTGATGGTGAAAGTAAAGTTGGATGCTGGAAAGAACAATATTGCAGAAGAACCTGGGATGTTAGATCCATAAATCAAGGTAAACTGGAAACAACAAGCAGGAAATGGCAAGACTGAACATTAAACTCTTAGGAATCAGTGAACTAAAATGGACAGGAATGGGTAAATTTAATTCAGATGACCGTTACATCTACTACTGAGGGCAAGAATCCCTTTGAAGAAATGGGGTAGTCTTCATAGTCAACAAGAGAGTCCAAAATACAGTACTTGGGTGCAATCTCAAAAACAACAGAATGACCTTGCTTCATTTCCAAGGTAAACCATTCAACATCATAGTGATCAAAGTCTATGCCACAACCACTGATGCCGAAGAAGCTGAACTCAAATGGTTCTATGAAGATCTACAAGAACTTCTGGAACTAACATCAAAAAAAGGTGTCCTTTTCATCACAGGGGATTGGAATACAGAAGTAGCAAGAGATACCTGGAGTAACAGGCAAGTTTGGCATTGGAGTACAAAATGAAGCAGGGCAAAGACTAACAGAGTTTTGTCAAGAAAACACACTGATCATAGCAAACACACTCTTCCAACAACACCAAAAATGACACTACACATGGACATCACCAGATGGTCAATACCACTTCCCTGGTGGCTCATATGGTATATCATCTGCAGGCAATGCAGGAGACCTGGGTTTGATCCCTGGGTCAGGAAGATCCCCTGGATAAGGGAATGGCTGTCCACTGCAATATTCTTGCATGGAGAATGCCATGAATAGAGGAGCCTGGCAGACTACAGTTCATGGGGTGTCAAAGAGTCAGACACAACTGAGCAGCTAACACTTTTTCACACATACTTTGGCTTTGGAATACAAAATGAAGTAGGGCAAAGGCTAACAGAGTTTTGCCAAGATAACATACTGGTCATAGCAAACATCCTCTTCCAACAACATAAGAGATGACTCTACAAATGGATGTCACCAGATGGTCAATACCGAAATCAGATTGATCATATTTTTTGTACCCAAATATAGAGAAGCTCTATATAGTCAGCAAAAAGTGAGCTGACTGTGGCTTAGATCAATGGCTCCTTATTGCAAAATTTTGGCTTAAAATGAAGAAAGTAGGGAAAACCACTAGGCCATTAAGGTAGGACATAAATCAAATCTCTTAGGATTATACAGTGAGAGTGATGAATAGATTCAAGGGATTAGATCTGGTAGACAGAATGACTTAAGAACTATTGATGGAGGTTCATAATGTTGTACAAGAGGTGGTGATCAAAGCCATTTCAAACAAAAAGAAATTGTGGTTATCTGAGAAGTCTTTACAAATAGGTGAGAAAAGCAAAGAAGTACAAGGGAAAGGAGAAAAGGAAAGATATACTAAGCTGAATGCACAAAGCCTTTGGGCTTCTCTGGTGGCTCAGACTATAAAGAATCTTGTCTGCAATTCAGGAGATCCAGGTTCCATTCCTGGGTTGGGAAGAGCCCCTGGAGAAGGGAATGGCTACCCACTCCAGTATTCTTGTCTGGAGAATTCCATAAACAGAGGAGACTCACAGAACAGACTCACAAAGAGTTTGACATGACTAAGTGACTAACACTTTCTTAAATGAACAATACAAAGAAACAGAGGAAAGCAACAAAATGGGGGAAAACTAGGGATCTCTTCAAGAAAATTGGAGATACCAAGGAAACATTTCAGGCAAAGATAGGTACAAATAAAGGACAGAAATAGCAAGGACCTAACAGAAGCAGAAGAGATTAAGAAGAGGTGGCAAGAATACACAGAACTATACAAAAAAGGTCTTAATGACCCATATAATCACAATAGACAGAGAAGGCAATGGCACCCCACTCCAGTACTTTTGCCTAGAAAATCCCATGGATGGAGGAGCCTGGTAGGCTGCAGTCCATGGGGTCGCTAGAGTCGGACACGACTGAGTGATTTCACTTTCACTTTTCACTTGCATGCATTGGAGAAGGAAATGGTAACCCACTCCAGTGTTCTTGCCTGGAGAATCCCAGGGACAGGGGAGCCTGGTAGGCTGCAGTCCATGGGGTCGCACAGAGTCGGACACGACTGAAGTGACTTAGCAGCAACCACAATAGGGTGGTCACTCACCTAGAGCCAGACATCCTTTAGTGTGAAGTCAAGTGGGCCTTAGGAAGCATTACTATGAAAAAGTTAGTGGAGGTGATAGAATCCCAGTTGAGCTATTTCAAATCATAAAAGGTGATGCTATGAAAGTGCTGCACTCAATATGCCAGCAAATTTGGAAAACTCAGCAGTGGCCACAGGACTGGAAAAGGTCAGTTTTCATTTCAATCCCAAAGAAAGGTAATGCCAAAGAATGTTCAAACTACCATACAATTGTGCTCATTGGACATGCTAGCAAGGTAATGCTTCAAGCTAAGCTTCAATAGTACATGAACTGAGAACTTCCAGATTTATAACCTGGGTTTAGAAATGGCAGAAGAACCAGAGATCAAATTGCCAACATTTGCATCATAGAAAAAGCAGGGGAATTTCAAAAAGCATTTACTTCTGTTTCGTTGGCTATGTGAAAGACTTTGACTGCATGGATCACAACAAATGGTGGAAAATTCTTAAAGAGATTGGAATACCAGATTATCTTACCTATCTCCTGAGAAACCTGTATGTGTGTCAAGAAACAACAGTTGGAACCAGATATGGAACAAGTGACTAGTTCAAAATTGGGAAAGAAGTATGTCTGGGCTGTATATTGTCACCCTGCTTGTTTACCATATATAATAGAGAGAACATCATGAAAATGCCAGGCTGGATGAATCTCAGTCTGGAATCAAGATTGCTGGGAGAAATATCAACAACCTCAGATACTCAGATACCACTGTAATGTTAAAAAGTGAAGAGGAAATAAAGATCCTCTTGATGAGGGTAAAAGAGGAGAGTAAAAAATTTGGCTTAAAACTCAATGTTCAAAAAACTTAAGATCATGGCAGCTGGTCCCATCTCTACATGGCAAATACATTGGGGAAAAAATGGAAACAGTGACAGATTTTATTTTCTTGTACTCCAAAATCACTGCAGATGGTAAGTGTAGCCATGAAATTAAAAGACACTTGCTCCTTGGAAGGGAAGTTTTCACAAACCTAGACAGCATTTTAAAAAGGAGAGACATCACTTTGCCAACAAAGGTACATATAGTCAAAGCTATGGTTTTTCCCAGTAGCCATGTAGGTTAGAGTTGGACCACAAGGAAGGCTGAGTATAGGAGACACAGGTTCCATCCCTGTGTCAGGAAGATGCCCTGGAGAAGGAAATGCAACCTACTCCTGTATTCTTGCCCGGGAAATCCCATGAACAGAGGAGCCTTGGGGGCTATCGTCCATGGGGTCACAAATGAGTCAGACATGACTTCACAACTAAACAACAATATCATAATAACCATGTTGAGGGCTAAAGTCAAGGAGATAAATCCCAAAAGCAGTTAACAGAGAAGCAGTGGGGGTTGGAGAAACAGAATTTACCTTTAGTTTTGTCAGTATTGTTAACTGTTTCTCTAAAGTTTCATTTCTGTTCTGATTTCTTCTCAGATGCCTGGTTACTTTAAATTGAGTGTCGGAGATTGTATACAAAAATTTTGTGATATAGCTCCAAGCCTGTAAGTATATTACCTTCCTCCATAAATATTTATGTTCATTTCTTACAGGTAACTAGGGACAAACACTCTGGAACTCAAAGAACTAACAATTAGGGTAATAGCTGAATTTTCAACATGAAGAATGGAAGCCCAAAGGCAATGGAAAGATAGTCTTTAAAGTTTTGAACGAATTTTGTTGTTGCTTAGTCACTAAGTCATACCCAGCTCTTTTGCAACCTGTAGCCTGGACTTTAGCCTGCTAAGCTCCTCTCTCTGTCCATGGGATTTCTCAGGCAAGAATACTGGGGTGGATTGTCATTTCCTTCTCCAGGGAGTTTTCTCAACCTAGAGATTGAATCTATCTCTCCTGCTTGGCAAGGATATTCTTTGCACTGAGTCACCAAGGAAGCCTTTTTGAAAGAATAGTTTCTTCAAAAAAGAAGATAAATTAAAGGCATGCATGCTTTCCAGGTTGCTTCAGTCATGTCCAACTCTTTATGACCCTATAGACTGTAGCCTGCTAGGTTCCTCTGTCCTTGGGATTCTCCAGGCAAGAATACTGGAGTGGGTTGTCGTACCCTCCTCTAGAGGATCTTCCTAACCCAGGGATCAAATCTGCATCTCTTATGTCTCCTGTACTGGCTGGTGAGTTCTTTATCACTAGCAGCACATGAAAAGCCCCTAAACTAAAGGTATTTGTTACCAAAAGATCCATATTTTGCCTATGGAATAGGATGCAGGTGAAAGTTCAAAAAGGCTGGAAGGAATGATGAGCAAGATGAAGGTAAATAGGTAAATCTATATAAATGTTAAGTGTTTGAAAATTAACTCTAGAAAAAAATTACAATATATGACAAGGATGCCAACTACCACCATTTAAATTTAAAACATGAAAGAAAATATTGTAACTAAGGCAATTAGTCAGAATGAAGAAAGAAAGTGTTACAAGTTTTAGAAAGGAACAAATGTAACTGTTGTTATTCTCAAATGTAATGTACCTAGAAAATCTAAAAGAACCTATAGATAAATTGTTAGAATTAATAGATGTGCTTATTAAGGATAAAATATATAAAAAGCAAATACAAAAAATCAAGTGCATTTCTATATACCTGTAACAAATACAAGTTTATAATTGTGATATTCTGATTTTTTTAGTAAGAAATACATATTTGATCTTTGTTTCTATCTGGCACAGAACTATGGAAACCCTCAGAATTTCCAAAGTGATGCGCATAATAAAGGTGTCTTTGTTAATGAGGTGACTTTTGGAAAGTCCCTAGTCATCTAAGGGTGGGAGTTGGTTGCCTGAGAAACCAACTGATGTTGGAATTTTCAGTCCCACTTCTATCCCTGGCCTCTGGGAAAGGGAGAGGGGCTGGAAATTGAGTTTAATAACCGAGGACCAAAGATTTCATTGATCATGCCTAGGTAATGAGGTCTCTATAAAAACTCAAAGTATCAGGGTTTGGAGAGCTTCTGGGTTGGTAAACACATGGAGATTTGGGGACAGCGGTGCTCAGAGAAGGCATTGACGCTCCTCATCCTTTCTTCATACCTTGCCCTGGTGGACCTCTCCCATTGGGCTCTTCCTGAATTATACCCTTTTATGATAAACCCGGTTTGATCCCCGAGTCAGGAAGATCCCCTGGAGAAGGGAATGGCTACTCACTCCAGTATTCTTGCCTGCGGAATTTTATAGGCAGAGGAGCCTGGCAGGCCACAGTCCATGGGGTTGCAAACAGGCATGACTGAGCAACTAGCACTTTCACCTTCTTTTTCACTTTTCATAATAAATCAATAACCTTGTGAGTAAACTGGTTTCCTGAGTTCTGTGAATCGCTCTACCAAATTAACTGAAACCAAACAGGGGGTCGTGGGAAACTGACTGATAGCCAATTTGTTAGTAGCTCAGGCAATAATCGGGACTTGCTATTAGCACCTGAAATGGAGAGCAGTTTTGTAGAACTGAACTCTTAACCATGGAATCTGGTGCTATCTGCAGGTATATGTGTCAGAATTGAGTTAAATTTACAGACACATAGCTGATGCCAGGGAACTATTTGGGAAAAAAAAACAAACCACACTTCAAAAATATTATCAGGATCTTAGTAATAAATGGTTGCTATGGTAAGAGTCCCCTCCATGACTTCTTAACTCAGAACAAAGTTGAATAAAGAATGTGTGATACTTTTTATTCGTCTGGCTGGCACATGTAGCCTTTTAATATGTTACATGGCAATTATCCTTTTGTAAATATAAGGCATACCTTAGACCAGTTCTAAAACATTCAGGTTTATCTTTAGCCATCCTTGCACCCAAGTCCCCTTCCCAACTCACCCTCATTGAGAAAGTTCTGTTCTTTCTCAACGTCATCAGGACCTCAGGACATTCCTTCCATTACAACCATCAGTTTCTATCTGCTCTCTGGGAAGGATCTGAGGATCTAAAATCTTGACATATTAGGTCTGGGAAAAGTCTTAGGTTATTCTTGTTCAACCCCTTACATTTTACAAGGGAATAAACTGAAGACAAAAAAGGCCAATATACTTGCTCTAAACCACCTGCTCTATGGGAAAGATGCCTTAGTAAACCATCATGACCATAGGCATTTCAATGAACAGATTAAGAATGCTTCCAGCTATAAAGAAGGATCTTTAATAGCATGGTTTCAGCTTTTCCCTAGCCCAAAGGGACATTCGCGGATCAGAAGCAGTTTTACATATACAAAACTACATTCTTTTGCTGCAACTCTCAGGACATTGATTTTCCCTCAGTTTCCCAAAGATCAAGAATGAAGGTCTATTCTTGACGTCAATAACCTCTGACCAAGCGACCTAAAGCAATTTTAGGTGGCGTATAGTTACCTTCTACCCTTATCCTTATCAGTCAAGAGAGTGATCAACTGAGCAACAACTCCTGCTTTCAGACTCTGGATCTAGTTGCCCCTTAGCCAAATCCATTCAACAACCTCTTTACTGAATTTTCATATTATCAATTTTTTTTCATTTTGTTTTCCTCTGTTCACTATATTTTTATTAATAATGGTAACTGTTGCTTCTTTAATATATGGTTTATTCTGTTCTCTGAGAATGATTACATCAAATTGCTTTCCGATTGAATGAACACATAAAATTTTAAATTACTTAAAATTTAAGAATTGCATAAATTGTCTTTATACTCTTGAGTTTTTTCAATTTTCTTAAAAAAAAAACCCTCTTTTGGTCATGATATATATTTGTTTTCTTCTTCAAACTTTATATACTTTTGAGTTAAACTTGCTAGCAATTTATCTAAGATGGTGTCATCTTCATTCAAAAATGAAGTAGGGGTGTAACTTCTGTTTTCTATGAAAGGCAAACAGTGTAATGGTCGATAGCTTGTCTCCTAGAATCAAGTTACTCGACCTGCATTCCAGTTCTACAATATACTAACTGTGAAATCTTGAAGTTATTTAGCATCTCTGTGTCTAAGTTTTCTTATCTGCAAAGTTTTAATATACATCTATCTCATAAGCATTTTGTGAGAGTTAAATGTGTTTATATTCCTAGGACCCTTAAATAATGCTTATTATATACTAAAAGCTCCTTTTCTGTATTAGCTGTTGAGAATTGGAATGTTTTCTGCCATATCAATAAACAAGGATGTGACAGTCATCAGTGATTCTAGGTCTCCAGTGTAAGTTCCTGAGCGCTAAGGGTGCTCAGGGAGGAGAAAAATACCTGTGGTCTAATAGCCATCAGATTGCAGTCATTCCCTGTGGTGAGCCCAAGGAAGCTCAGGATAACGCAGGTTACAGGCCTCAGGATAGCTGAGGTCCATATGAAAGGAATGATTTCAGTGAACTCAGACTCTTGCATCTTCCCATACATAGAAAAGCACCAAATTCCTTAACTTAGGATATCTGGTTTCCTTTAAGTAACAATCATCTTTTGATATTCAGACTACCTGCCCTTTGTTGCAGAACTTCTACATAACCTGACTCCTCCCCTCGCATCCTCAGAGTAGTTTTCTCAGGGTCACTTGAGATACTGTTTCCCAGGCTTGAAGTCCTAAAAAATCCCACCAAATAAAATATAACTCAACTTTTAGGGTGTGAATATTTTTTAAGTTGACACTATTATAATATCATTCTCTAGCCATGTTTTGATATCAATATGCTAACTTCACAAAATATCCTTGGAAGTGATCCTTCTTTTTCTAGATCTGGAAACACTTTAAAAAGCAGCAGAATTATTTATCCCTTGAAGATTTAAAATAACTCAGTTATGAAATCATTCGGAACCTGTATCCGTTGGAGAGGGTAGTGCTTTGACAAATGCGTATTTTCTTCCTCTTCTTGGAGTAATTTTGGAAATTGGTGTTTTACTGGAAAATTACACTATGTACAAAATATCAAGATGCTTTAAATATATCAATATTGAGTTTTATTTTCAATCTTTTTCCTGTTGAGGTTTAAACAATTGTAGTTCACTTTGTGGCATTTTCAGAGTCAGGGTACAGTTTCATCTTTGTGTGTTTGTTTTCCATTCATTTCTGGTGTCAATTTTAAAATTATTTTCTTTTCCTGGGTTTTAATTTTCTAACTTATTAATAATAGTGAAATGTTTAGTTTGGTTTTTGGCACAAATGCTGGATAATGGCTTTAAAAGTGTGAAGAAATGGCTAAGAGATGTTTCTTCTATTTTTCTAATTTTAGCATGATCTATTTACATGTTCTTTGTTATGATTACATTCCCATTCATTAGTTTATTTATTCATTCTTAAGTATTATTTAGAACTAGACATTGTCCGTGGTGCTGGCAGTGGGGGTAGGGCAGTGAACAATAAAATGGACCACTGTCATTGACAAGAAAAAAATCCAGTGGTTAAATGTCCTTTAAGAAGAAAGAGATGCTCTTTCTCTTTCTTGGGGTCTGAACTGAAAGGCTTCTACCATGTAACATTTTGAGTCAATCATGATCAGGCATCTTTATTAAAAGTCTTGACAATTTTAACTTAGCATAAATGTATTAATACTATTGTTATTATTTATAGGGGTTCATAAAAGCTTTTTGTTTTTAAGTCAACTACCTCCTAACATATTTTAAAAGATATGGTAACTAAGTAAGTTAGTTGGTAGTTAAGTAAACTTGACTTCTGCTTTCTGGGGAAAGACAGTGAAAAAAGTTATATATTAGATCCTTCTTTGTCCAAAAATAAAACAGTTAAAAGTAAGTTTCAAACAGTGACAACTATAGAAATGAATGAAGGAAAATTTTAGTATGGCAGCAGGAGTACAACAAATAGATATAAAACCAAGCTGGTTCAAAATTGGGAAAGAAGCATGTCGAGGCTGTATATTGTCACCCTGCTTATTTAAATTATATGCACTGTGAAAGTGAAAGTGAAGTTGCTCAGTCATGTCCGACTCTTTGCGACCCCATTGACTGTAGCCTATCAGGCTCCTCAGTCCGTGGAATTTTCCAGGCAAGAGTACTAGAGTGGGTTGCCATTTCCATCTCCAGGGGATCTTCCCAACCCAGGGATCGAACTGGGTCTCCCACATTGCAGGCAGACGCTTTACCATCTGAGCCACCAGGGAAGACTGTACATCATGTGAAATGCCAGGCTGGATGAAGCAAAAGCTGGAGTCAAGATTGCCAGGAGAAATATCAATAACCTCAGATATGCAGATGACACCACCCTTATGGCAGAGTGAAGAAAAACTAAAGAGCCTTTTGATGAAGGTGAAAGAGGAGAGTGAAAAAGCTGGTTTAAAACTCAACAGTCAAAAAACGAAGATCATGGCATCCAGTCCCATCATCCAGTTCCATCACTTCATGGCAAGCAGATGGGGAAACAATGGAGATAATGACAGACTTTATTTTCTTGGGCTCCAAAATCACTGCAGATGGTGACTGCAGCCATGCAATTTAAAGACTCTTGCTCCTTGGAAGAAAAGCTATGACACATCTAGATAGCATATTAAAAAGTGGAGACATTGCTGACAAAGGTCTGTCTAGTCAAAGCTATGGTTTTCCCAGTAATCATGCATGGATGTGAGAGTTGGACCATAAAGAAGTCTGAGTGACAGAGAGTTGATGCTTTTAAACTGTGGTGTTGGAGAAGACTCTTCAGAGTCCCTTGGACTGCAAGGAGATCCAACCAGTCCATTCTAAAGGAAATCCACCCTGAATATTCATTGGAAGTACTGATGCTGAAGCTGAAGCTCCAATACTTTGGCCACCTGATGAGAAGAGCCAACTTATTAGAAAAGACCCTGATGCTGGGAAGGATTGAAGGCAGGAGGAGAAGGGAACAACAGAGAATGAGATGGTTGGATAGCATCACCAGTTCAATGGACGTGAGTTTGAGCAAGCTCTGGGAGTTGGTGATGGACAGCCAAGTCTGGCGTGCTGCAGTCCATGGGGTCCCAAAGAGTCAGACAAGACTGAGCAACTGACCTGAACTGAACTGAAAGGCAGAATACAATAGGCATTGTGGACTTCATTCATCCTGTAAGCAGTCGGGGGAAAGAAAATGAATTACATCCTTAAAAAGATCACTGATCTCTACCCTTTCACTCTTCACCTCCCCTCCCATGCAAGAATATTGGAGTGGACTGCCATTCCCTTCTCTAGGGGATCTTCCCACCCAAGGGATCGAACCTGGGTCTCCTGCATTGCGGGCAAATTCTTTACTGTCTGAGCCACAAAGGAATCTTGAGAGTAGGCCTATGCAAAAAAATAAATAAATAAAAATTCCAAAAACCTGTGTCCTGGCTAGGAGCAGGGAACTAAGGCACCGAAATTTTAGAAAAGACAATTTTTGTAATTTTTTCTCACAAAATGTGCATTTAGAAAAATGCATACATCATAAATGCATAAATCAGAAAAATGCATTAGTGTACATCCCAATGAATTTTCACAAAATTGAGACATTCATGCAATCACACCAAGAACAGAGTATCCCTAGTGACTTAGACATCTTTCTGGGCTCCCTTCTAGTTATTTCCTACTTCTCCCAAGAGTGACTATTATTTAACTTCTAACCCCATAGATTAATTCTGTCTGCTTTTGAATTTATATATTTGGAGGATTTATGTAATAAATTCTTTTTTAGTGTGATTGACATGCCATAAAAAGTATCATAATCTGGGCAGCTTAAATGACAGAAATTTAATTTCTCATAGTTCTGGAGGCCAGAAGACCTAGATCAAGGCCCCAGCATATTCAGCTTGTGGCAGGAGCTCTCTTCTTGGCTTGCAGGTGGCTATCTTCTTGCTACGTGCTCACAAGACAGAGACAGAGAGAAAGTTCGAGCAAGCAAGATCTCCAGTGTCTTTTCTCTTAAGAACACTAATGTTATCTAATTGTGGCCCCATTTTTGACCTTATTTAACCTTAATTATCTCTTAAAGGTTCTATGGGCTTCATAGGTGGCTCAGAGGTAAAGAATCTGCTTGTCAATGCAGGAGACTCAGGTTCGAGCCCTGGGGCAGGAAAATCTCCTGGAGAAGGAAATGGCAACTCACTCCAGTATTCTTGCCTGGAAAACTCATGGACAGAGGAGCCTGGTGGGCTACAGTCAATGGGGTCACAAAAGAGTTGGACATCATTTAGCAACTAAACAATAACAAAATGACTCTATCTCCAAACATGTCATATTGGGGGTTAAGATGTCAATATATGAATTTTGCATCAACACATTCAATCCATCAGATTTCTCTCTATTTTGCTCATCATTATCTTTGTGAGATTCATCCATGTTGTTGCACGTAGTTTTAGTTTGTTTATTCTTTTTGAAAGTGAAAGTGAAAGTGAAAGTCTTTCAGTCGTGTATGACTCTGAGACCCCATGGACTATACATTCCATGGAATTCTCCAGGCCAGAATACAGGAATGGGTAGCCTTTCCCTTCTCCAGGGGATCTTCCCAACCCAGGGATCGAACCTCGGTCTCCCACATTGCAGGCAGATTCTTTCCCAGCTGAGCTGCAACGGAAGCTTCTGTGTGGTATTCCACTGTGTGAGCGTATCACCATTTATAGTTGAGACATTCTTAAGCAGGTCCCAGTTTACAACTGATATGAATCTTCTGTGTGTTTTTTAGTGAAAATGTGAATACACTTCTGTTTGGTATATATCTAGAAGTTGAATTTCTGGGTCATGAAGTATACATATGATCAGGTTTAATAGGTGCTAACAAACAATTTCCCATGATGGTTGAACTAATTAATATCAACAATCTACGATATTTCTGATTATTCCAGATTCTTGCCAACTCAGTCATTTTCAATTTAGCTATATGTTTATTGGCCATTTAGATATCCTCTTTTATGGAGGTACTCAATGAAGCCTTGAGTCCATTTTCTTATATAGTGAATTTCTAACAAAATGATATGAGAGGGAACATAGGCTAGGTCATCTACCTATAGTTGTCCAAAGCTGGACTTAACTCTTTCAATTCATGCATAATTAGGAAAATGAGGAAGAAAAACATTGGGTCTTAGCACCATGGAAGGAAGACAAGAAGAATGTATCAAAGTTATTTAGGACCAAAAGAAGGTTTTGATGAAACAACATAAATGAGTAATAAAGACAAAAAGAAGTGATAGGAAAGCTACATAAAAATTGCTACAATAAAAACCATTAAAGAAAAGAATATAGTGTAAAAAATCCCAATAGATGAAATACCTCATATTAAAAAGGGCAAAGAAATAAAAGTAAATTCCACACTGTATTAGTGTCCTGGGGCTGTCATAGCACATTACCACAATCCGGATGACTCGAAACAATGGAAATGTATTCTCTTATAATGCTAGATGAATAGTTTCTGGTCATTGCTGGAAATCCTTGGCAGTCTTATCTGTATCTAGACTGGTGAAACCAGAAAACAAGTTCTGTGCATGCTCAGTTGTGTCCACTTCTTTGTGTCCCCCTGGACTGTAGCCTGTCAGGCTCTTTTGTCTGTGGAATTTTCCAGGCAAGAATACTGGAGTGGGTTGCCATATCCTACTCTAGGGGTATCTTCCTTACCCAACGATCAAACCCATGTCTCCTGTGTCTTCTGCATTAGCAGGCAGGTTCTTTATCATTGAGGCACCTGTGAAGCCAGAAAGCAAGTTATCCACTTCCAAAATATAATTGTGGGACAGGCATAGGATAAACATTCTTATTCTCATAGGGAGGCACTGGAAGGAATAAAGGGATCACTGATCCCAGGCAAATCTGAAATCCAGTTGGACAAATTCCATTAAGTTCAAAGTCTGAGAATAATCATCTAAGATTTGATGCTCTGTCCTCTGGGTCTATATCAGTTGGTTTACCCTTTCAGCCTGTGGCAATGGTTCTATTTTTTTCTGGTCTCTGCCTTTACATCTATCTGCAGCTTTCCCCTGGATTCATTTTTTTTTTTTTTGACAATTAGTACACTTTTACAGTCAAGCAGCTTTGTCAGTTCACTTTTTGTTTGCATAGTCCCAGAAGTCTGACAGTCTTCCTTCATTTTGTCCCACCATTATCTCTTTCAGTCCAGGCTGGCAATGTTTCTGCTAGTATAACAGTTTCAAAACCCATGTTGGTCTCCCACACAATTCATAGTAATCTGTGCCATCAGATAAGAAAGTCCTCCATAGACCTTTCTTTGATAACCCTATATCTGTTCTTGGCTTTTGTTGACATGGTTGATTTGATTCACATGTTATTAATATATACCTAATCTCTTTAGCAAGGGTTTGTCCAGAATGCTTGATTCCCTCTCTAGAGCATGCCTTCTGTATAGACTGAGAATTTTCCAAATTATCAAACTCTGGTTCCTTATTGTTGAACAGTTCCTTCTTCAGTTTATCTCTTTCCTCTCACATTTTACTATAAACAGCAAGGAGGAACTAGGTGAAACCTTTCATACTTTTCTTGGAAGTATCCTCAGCTAAATATTCAAGTTCTTAACTTAGAAGCTTTGTTTTCCACCAAACTATAGAACACATCTCAGCCAAAGTTTCTTTGCTTTCTAAGGACAATTTTTCTGCCATTTGACAATAATTATCCTTCATTTATTTCTGAGATTTCACCAAAAGCATCTTTTATGTTCATTGTTGTTGTTCAGTTGCTGTCATGTCTGACTCGTTGACATGGACCGTGGTCTGTAGCACGCCAGGCTTCCCTGTCCTTCACCATCTCCCAGAGTTTGCTCAAATTCATGTTCACTGAGTCAATGATGCTAGCCAACCATCTCATCCTCTGTTGCCCTTTTCCTCTTCCCCTCAATCATTTCCAGCTTCAGGGTCTTTTCCAACGAGTTGGCTCTTTGTATCTGGTGGCCAAAGTATTGGAGCTTCAGCTTCAGCATCAGCCCTTCCAATGAATGTTCAGGACTGATTTCCTTTAGGATAGACTGGTTGGATCTCTCTGCTGTCCTAGGGACTCTCAAGAGGCTTCTCCAGCACAATAATTGGAAAGCATCAATAATTTGGCATTCAGCTTCTGTTATAGTTTAACTCTTATATCCATACATGATGAGTAGAAAAACCACAGCTTTGACTTCAGCAAAGTAATGTCTCTACTTTTTAATACACTGTTTATTTTGTCATAGCTTTTCTTCCAAGGAGCAAGCATCTTAATTTCATGGCTGCAGTCACTGTCCACAGGGATTTTGGAGCCCAAGAAAGTAAAACCTGTCACTGTTTCCACTTTTCCCCATCTATTTGCCATGGAGTGATGGGACCAGGTGCCATGATCTTAGTTTTTTGAATGTTGAGCTTTAAGTCAGCTTTTTCACTCTCCTCATTCATATTTCTACCCATATTCTGTTCATAATGATATGTGTATTTGCTAAGATTTTTTTCTCCATCATGCTCCTAACTTCCATCTGAGTCCTCATCAGAATTACCTTTCACATACATATTTCTACTAATCATCTCTTCAAAGCAATCTAGACTTTTTCCAAGAAGTGCCTCAAAATTCTTCCAGCCTCTACCCATTTCTCAATTCTAAAGCCATTTCCACATATTTAGATATTTCTTACTGTAGCACCTCACTTTCTAGTACCAACATAAGGTGTAGATCCCTAGTGTTGCCATAACTAGTTATTACAAGCTAAGTAGCTTGAAAAAACACAGGTGTATTATTCTCATACCTCAGGAGGCCAGGAGTACAAAATCAGCAAGGTCAGTTCTTTCTGGAGTTTGAGGGAGAAACTCTCCCATACTTTTTTCCTAATTTCCAGTGACTGTTGGCAATCCTTGGCATTCCTTGGTTCATAGAAGCACTCATTACTCCTACTCTGTATCCATTCTCACATGGCCTTCATGGCTTTCATCTCTGGGTCTCTCTGTCCTTTTCTGTCTTAAATGAAAGCAACCTCATAGGGTTTAGGACCCACTCTAATCCAGCATGATCTTATCTCAACTATTAGATTAATACACTGGCAAAGACCCTATTTCCAAATGAAGTCATATTCTGAGGTTTTGGATAAATATGAATTTTTTGGGGGGGCAGACACTATTCAACCTATGACAGATACCATAGGAGATTTGACCACAGGGAGATCAAGAAAAGCATGAATTCATGAATAAAAAATAAATAATGAAGTAACAGAAAAAGATGAAATGTGAGATTTCAGGACTAGGGAAACAAACTGAGGGTGTGTAATACAAAAGTCATGAATAAATTAGAATTAGTAAGGATTAGAATAGACATGTTAAAGACAGACTTTTTTGGAAAAGTTTGGGATAATCACAGTGATTACATATAAAAGAGATAAGGAGATTAAAGCAATTAAAGGGCACGTGATATATATAAAGAACAAAAATAAATTCCACACAAAGATCTTCAGCATCTATGAATAAGATAAACTAAATACTGAAATAGAAAAAAGTACTCAAAGATAGAATAATGAGTATTTTTATAAGAGGAAGGGAAGAACTGAAACTACAGATTAAAGTGTTCACCATGTTCTAGGAAAAACGAATGCAAGGTATTCATTATCAAGGGATGTTCTGCAGAATATACTAAAATTCAAGGCCAAAGAATTCTGTAAGGATGTAGGTTTTAAAAGTCTGCATTCAGGACATTGCAAGCTTTCTCTGATTTTACCCCAAGGCAATTTCTATTGAGCTCTGAGGAAAGAGTTAATAAAAAAATTTTTACAAGTCTTTTTAAATAAGCACAAAGGCAAAGAGTATAAAACCAATGCAACAATCTCAAGAAATATTCTCACTGTAGTCCATGTCTCCCTATGATTATAACGAAAACAACAACTCTGAACAACAAACAAACAAAAATGTTCTGAATTGTTCAAGAACTCCAAAAAGAAACAAAACCAATTAAATGTTGGAGAGTAAAAACTGAGTGAAATAATTCACATGGGGTGACTTCCCATTTATTCATGAATTTATCTTTCCTCTGTGACGCTATGCATGTACAGGTTTGACCTCAACCAACACATAGCAAGGTCTTCCAAAGGGAACTGAGATTTAAACCACATGTACAAACTCAGCTTTAAACCAAAAATATGCCCTTCTGGAACAATGCCTACACAGGAACAACCCACACAAAAGCTTAAAAAGAGCTGAGTTGAAAACTGGACTACTCAAAACAGTCTTGTACTAACACATGAACTTTAAATGCATGGACCAGACCTAAAACAGATTAGCAAAGTCTCAGAAAACTTCACAGAGGTTTGAATTACCATTCATAAATATAAAACAGATCTTACTGTTTAAATCATATTGGTTTCTCTAGAGGATCACAATAGGACTCAGTCTACACAACATACCTTTTGTAATATCCAGGATACAATAGAAAATTACTCTACATACACAGAACCAAGAATATATGTCTAACTCTCAGAAAAAAAAAAAAAAAGACAAGGAACAGCTGTTGTTGTAGCCATGCATTCCGTGAAACAAACTCACTCAGAAGGACAATGCAGAGAGTGGAGTGCAGTTTATTACACCAGTGGGCCTAAGGTAGAGTCTCTTAGCGAAGGACCCCGACCAGCATTTGTGAAAATCTTTTATACCACATGTGTACATGTCTGAACCCACCACTCCAAATTCCTTGAGACTTACATAAACCAAGGAAAATACAATCCCAATAACCCCATCACTCACGTGTTGTGCTCTTATGCTCAAACAGTCAAACAATTAGCCAGTAATCAATAAACCCGAGGTTACACTCCGATAGATACAGAAAAATTTATGGCCTGTCTGGAGGAAGGGGTGATTAGTGTATGTTTTCTCTTAGGCGATGAGTAACCTAGATACGATCTTCAAGGTTCCCCTGTCCGGAGGGGGTCTTATCCTTCTGTTGTTGTTTTCATAGGCACTAAACACAGAGTTCAGAGTCCATTGGAAAGGTGGCAGAGCATGATCAGCATGAACTAGCCTAAGATGCAGTCCAGCCCCTATGAATTCCTTCTTCACTGTCATCCCTGAGATACACCTAGGTGTTGGAATCATAGCTATTATATAGCTGTACAACATGATGTAGAAACCCTCAACTGAAAAAAAAAAAAAAAAAATGGAATGAGTAAAAGTCTCATGTGACTAGTAGAGAATATAAAAAAGAAGCACAAGAAAATTTTAGAAGTGATAAATATAATAAATTAAAACAAAACTCTTACTGATAGGCTCACAAGTGGAATGGAAATAACAGAGGAACAGTTTAGTTTTTCAGTAAAGTTGAAGGTAAGTCAATACAAAGTTATCCAATTTAAAAATAAAGAGAAAAAAGATTAAAAATATTTTTTTAAACCGTCATCTCTCAGGAACCAATGAGATACCTCAAAAAGTCTAACATACATGAATAGACTCCCAGAGAGTCAGTGCAAGAGATACAGAGGCACAAAAATAAAGAAAATAATAGCTGAAAATCTTAAAATTTGGTGAAAAACATAGATTCATTTATTCAAGAAGATTAGCAAACCCCAAACAGGATAAACTTGAAAAATACCATGGAAAACAAGGGAAGTAAGAAAATACTTTGGACTGAATTATAATTCAAAGATAACATATCAAAGTTTATGAAATAAAGCTAAAGCTGTAATGAGAGGGAAACTTGAAATTTTAAATATTGATATTAGAAAAGAACAAGTATTTAAATCAATGCCTAACATTTAACAATAAACTGGGACTTCTCTGGTGGTACAGTGGATAAGAATCCTCCTGCCAATGCTGGGCTGCCGTCTATGGGGTCGCATAGAGTCGGACACGACTGAAGCGACTTAGCAGCAGCAGCAGCAGCCAATGCAGTGGATATAGGTTCAATCCCTGGTCTGGGAAGATCCCAGGTGCCATGGAGCAAGTAAGCCCATATATTGCAACTACTGAGTCTAGAGCCTTCGAGCCACAACTACTGAGCCTATAGGCTGTAACTATCAAAGTGCGTGTGCTGAGAGCCTGTGCTGCAGCACAAGAGAAGCCATCAAACTGAGAAGCCCACGCACCTCAATTAAAGAGTAGCTCCTGCCAACTACAACTAGAGAGTGTCTGCACGCAGCAACAAAGACCCAGAACAGCCAAAAATAAAATTTAAAAATAAATAAATAAAAAATAAACCCAAAGTTTATCTTATCTAATAAAGATAAGAATGGAAACAGACAAGAGAGAAAATTAACAAAGAAAAAGTTGGTTCATTGAAAAGACCTAAAAAATCAACCAACTCTAGGTAAAGTGTTGAAGAATAAAAGAAAAAGAGAATCAATTGTTATGATGGGAAATAAAAAATAGATCAGCAAAGAGCCTACAATTATTAAAGGATAATAATTTTTAAAAAATCCTCAAACCAAAACTACCTGAAAATTTATATACTTATAATACCTTTTTGGTAAGGAAGAAATCAAACCAAATTTGCTGAAAACGTATTAATAGTACTCTCTGAAGAAATGGTCCAAATGGTTTTATAGATAATTTCAGCCTAATTTACAATATTGTAATGAACACTAAGGAGGGAAGGCTTCCCAGGTGGCACTAGTGGTACAGAACCTGCCTGCCATTGCAGGAGACATAAGAGACTCAGGCTTAATCCCTGGGTCGGGAAGATCCCCTGGAGGAGAGCACGACAACCCACTACAGTGTTCTTGCCTGGAGAATCCTGTGGACAGAGGAGCCTGGTGGGCATGGGGTCACAAACAGTCAGACATGACTGAAGCGACTTAACACACACAAATGAAGGAAAGCTTTTAACTTTTACTTACTAGGTCAGGAGAAGAGTAATAACAAAATTTACCCCTCTTTCATTACAAAGCTAATCTCACCTACAATATTAATACAAATATCTTTTAAAAATGCATGAATAGCATAAAGTGGACAATTAAGGAACACTACTTCTTGGCCTGGTTAGGCACACCCCAAGAATGCAAAATTGTTTACACATCAGGAAATTAATTAATATAATTCCTCACAATACTAGGCTAAAGGAGGAAAAATGATTATCTTATTCCCAATAGGGTGTTTGTTGAAGATATTTGACAACAGCATAAAGAATCTACTTAATAAACATTCAAATTAGAGTCAGGAGAAAGGTAAGGATTTCTAGTGTTAGCTCTATTACTAATATTGTTCAGGAAGGAATAGCCAATACAAATTAAACAAGAAAAATTAGTAGTATTAGTAGTATAAATACTGGAAGGAAAAAAGAAATGGAAAAACAGAAAAAATTCTTTGCAGGTGAAATGATTAATCTACCTAGAAAATTTAAAAGAATCGCCCCAAAACCCTTTTATAATTAATAAAATAATTTTTATCAAGATGGCTACTTACAAAATTAAGACACAAAAGTTAGAAACTTTCCTAAGAGTACACAACAATATATTAGATAAAAAAGGAAGAAATGATCTCATTTACAATGGTTATAAAGAGATAAATAATGAGAAACTTACAGAATTTCTAAGACTTTTATAAATGCATCTAAAAAATTCTATTGAGATTGATAGAGGAAATGATACTTTGTCTATGGATAGGTTAAAAAACGATCACTTAATGATAAATTATTAACTTAAGTCAATCAATCTCATTATAACACCAGAAGATTTTATGGGATATCAGAAAAAATTTTTGTAAATATGTGAAATATGGATTGGAGAAGGAAATGGCAACCCACTCCAGTATTCTTGCCTGGAGAATCCCAGGGACGGGGGAGCCTGGTGGGCTGCCATCTATAGGGTCACAAAGAGTCGGACATGACTGAAGTGACTTAGCAGCAGCAGCAGTCTAGGGACTTCCCCTAGGAGTCCAGGGGTTAAGAATCTGCATGCCAATGCAGGAGACAAGGCTTTGACCTGGAAGCTAAGATCCTCTGTGCCCCATGCACCACAACTATTAAGCCTATGATCTAGAGCCTGGGAGCTGCAACTACTGAAGCCTATGTGCCCTAGAGCCCAAGCTCCACAACAAGAGAAACCACTGCAATGAGAAGCTCATGTGCCACAATTAGAGAAAGCCCAGATGCAGCAACAAAGACCCAGAATAGCCAAAAATAAATAAATAAATTTTTAAAGAATTAAAGAAAAAAAGAAGACTAGTCTACCAGATAATAAAATATGTAATCAAGTTAAAAAAGAAAAAAAAAAAAAGAATTTGGTAGTATAGAAGAAATAGATCTAGGAAACATAAAAAAGAGTCCAGTAATAGATAAATTCAAGGGAAATCAGTGTGTTGTGAGGGTTGCATATCCAAACAGAGGAGAAAGAATAGATTCACAAATAGTGTTGGAAAAATATGCTAGTATTTTGTAAAAAATAAGGTTGATTCCTTAATATCAAAATGATTTCTAGGTAATCAGAGATTTAAAACTAAAATTATAAAATTACTAGAAGAAAAGTTGGATAAACTTATGTATAATCTTACTATGAGAAGACTGTAAGTAGGACACAAAAACACTAAAGCCATAAATGAAAAAGTTTAAAAATTGCACTGCAAAAAGACTGTAAGAGCAATTTTACAAGAGAAAAAAAGCAAAAAAAATACCCCCACAATGATTAACTTGGAAAAATATTTGTAAGAGATATAATTTACAAACGGTGATTTTTCTAAATTTATAAATGGTTTATGTAAATTGTTACATAAAGGAAAATATAGAAGAAAAACATATAAAGGTGATAAGTGTGTGTATGTGTGTGTGTGTGTGTGTGTGTGTGTGTGCGCGTGCTCAGTCATGTCCGACTCTTTGAGACATGGACTATAGCCCATTAGGCTTCTCTGTCCATGGGATTTCCTAGGCAAGAACACTGGAGTGGGTTGCCATTTCTTTCTCCGTATCTCCTGCATTGCATTAACACTGCTGAGCCACTGGAGTAGTCCTTAAAGGTGATGAACATAAACACTTAAGGGAAAAAAGAAATATAAATTGGTAAAAAACATGAAAAATATGCACTGTCATTCATAATTAGTTAGCAAAAGCAAAAATGGTGCTTTATTTCATCTTTTAGATTAAAAATTTTGTTTTAAGTTTACTAACATTCAGTTTTGGAGAGGCTATGAAGAAATTCATGTATTTCTTCATGAATTCATGTATTTGGAGAGGTTATGTACAGAAATTCATGTATTTCTGGTGGGAAAATAAAATATACAATTTCTTTGAAAGGTCATGTTGGCAATGATTATTCAAACTGAACAATATTTGAATTGAGTGTTTGAAGATTCAAACACTCTTTGCTATACAATGCAATTTGTGTAAAACATTAAACACATATGTAACCTTTGTGTGTGTGTGTATATGTGTATTTTTCCCCTATTCTCTGAAGGATCCATAAGAAATTATTCTTACTAGTTACATTTGGGGAGAAAGATTGGGCATGAAATGGGGAGAAAGATTGGGCATGAAATGGGAAGAAAGATCTTTTTTTCATTGTATATGTTTTTGTCTACTGATTTTTAAATTTTTTTATTACAGGTCTATATCACCTAAAATAAATATTAGCCAGACCCCCAACATTTACACACACACACACACACATATACACAGCAAAACAAAAAAATTAAAAAGTGGCTGACAGAAGGAATTCCATTATAAAAATTGTCTTCAACTAGTTTGTATCAATTGTTCTGAACTTTTCTGACAAGAGAAGGTGGGAACACTCTCATTCCTGACTGTTTATGAGTTTTATTTCAGCGAAGATGAAAACCAGAATGGTCATTATGACCATTTGGCAACTCCATTTGACTAATTTCTCTAAACTCCTGAATTGAAATATTCTTTTGTTAAGATAATCTTTCAGAGCTAAGTAGTGTTCCTGTAAAATGAATAAGTCCAATTTCAAGAAGATTAAAAGAAGTGGCTCAATAAAAGTCTAGAAACATGTAGAGTTGCAACTCTTTCTTCTCTCGGGTTAAGACAGTACAATGCTGCTGACAATTTCCATTTCCCTCTGATTCGAAATGCGCATACTTTTCTGTGGCTTAAATTGACACACAGGTTTTAGGTCTTTGCCATTATCATAATTGGTGAGGTACTTGAGAATTTAAATCTTTTTCATTTTTTTCTTATTTCCTCATCTCTCACTCTTTGTCTTTTGTTAAAACTGAAGACAATTCCTTCTTCTCAGTCACTTTTCTAAGATGGTGCTCTGTGTACTTCTGTTTAAATAGAAACCCTGGAGTTTGAAGACCATTTTCAAAAGGGCTTTGGGTGAGTAGGCTGAAATGCCTTTAATATGCTGCAAAATGATCTGAACCACCATCTCACATATAAAAGTGACAATTGCCTGTTTTGCTTGCTTTATCTTATGGAAAAATCCTTCCTTTTTCAGAAAACTAAATTTATGGATTTTTCAAGCTTTCTGGTATCCTTCTATGAAATCCCTTTTTAAAATTTGCTACAATAGGAACAGTCAAGAAAGCAAAGAACTTGTGACCTTTAAATGCTTGTGGCTTTTGTATGATCTTTACTCTGGAATCAAGTTTAAGGTCTTCACTTCCACTATATTTAATACTGCCTGCCTGGGCATTCTGTGTCATATGGACTACTTTTATCTTTTTATAATACTTATCACTTCCTAAAATATTTTTGCTGTAATTGTTTATGATCTGTCTTGTTTACAGAATGAGGAGTAAATTTGCCATGAAGCTAGTGAAGTTTAAGCTTCAAAATTCCCGTCTTGCTTGAAAGTGGAAGTTACTCAGTTATGTCTGACACTTTGCGACCCCATGCACTGTAGTCTGTCAGGCTCCTCTGTTCATGGAATTCTCCAGACAAGAATACTGGAGTGGATAGCCATTCCCTTCTCCAGAGAATCTTCCTGACCCAGGGATTGAACCTGGGTCTCCTGCATTGCAGGCAGATTCTTTACCATCTGAATCACCAAGGAAGCTCTGTCTTGCTTGGAGCCCTATAACTGCTGGGAGTTTCTGGAAGCTGTGCAGCATTCAGGGTGAAGAGGGGAAGGCAAGTTGTGTCAAGAAGCCTTAGCAGGTAAGCACATCTAGCGATTTGCTGAAGGATTTCTCAGAAGAAAGGGGTCTGAAACTCCAAGGCCAAGAAAGTGCTTGAAATTTCTTCTCTTATTCTAAATAACTACTAACTTCTATATCTACTTTTGTACTCACAATTTATAGCTGTTTTTTTTCTTAGTGAGAGCAGGCCAAATTTATGTTAACTTCAGGCTTTATGAATCCTGAGTATGTCACTGACAAGAGCACAAGCCCTGTGAAAAGACCATGAATGTGCTTACACTATTGTTACCACAGAGCCTAGAATAGTGCTTGGCACATAACAGGTACTTCATAAATCTTTGTTGAATGAATGATGAGATGTGGGATATGAGAGACAAGGGCATTCCAGTCAGTGCAGATATGGGAACAGAGATGACTTGTTCCAGAAGTCAAGGAAAATTCCACGTTGTTGGAGTATGTGGAATGATGAAGAGAGGCGGGATGCTTGGAGGCATATGCAGGGCCCTGAAAATTCTAAATGCATTGGAATATTTTATGTGTATAACATGACTGGCTATAAATAGACTTTAGTTAGAATGTAGAAAATATATTGAGGGAGAGGTGATAGGGAAAACAGGTCTGCCGGGCTTTAATGTTGGTGACATGGACTAGAATGACGATCATAGAGATCATAGATTCAGAGTGAGGGAAGCAATTCAGAATGAATAAGGGAGATCAAAGCAACAGTATTTTCTGATGCACTTATATATATACATAATAAACACATATAATATATCTATCAGTTCAGTTCAGTTCAGTTGCTCAGTTGTGTCTGACTCTTTGCAACCCCATGGACTGCAGCTCACCAGGCCTCTCTGTCCATCACCAACTCCCAGAGCTTGCTCAAACTCATATCCATCGAATCGGTGATGCCAGCCAACCATCTCATTCTCTGTTGTTCCTTTCTCCTCCTGCCTTCAATCTTTCCCAGCATCAGGGTCTTTTCCAATGAGTCAGCACTTTTCATCAGGTGGCCAAAGTATTGGAGCTTCAGCGTTAGCATCAATACTTCCAATGACTATTCAGGGTTGATTTCCTTTAGGACTGACTGGTTTGATCGCCTTGCAGTCCAAGGGACTCTCAAGTATCTTCTCCAACACCGCAGTTCAAAAGCATCAATTCTTTGGCACTCAGCTTTCTTTATACTCCAACTGTCACATCCATACATGACTACTGGAAAAACCATAGCTTTGACTAGATGGGCGTTTGTTGACAAAGTAATGTCTCTGCTTTTTAATATGCTGTCTAGGTGTTTCATAGCTTTTCTTCCAAGGAGCAAGTGTCTTTTGATTTCATGGCTGCAGTCACCATCTGCAGTGATTTTGGAGCTCAAGAAAATAAAGTCTGTCATTTTTCCATGGTTTCTCCATCTATTTGCCATGGAGTGATGGTACCAGATGCCATGATCTTAGTTTTTTGCATGTTGTGTGTGTGTAATCTCATATATCCATTATTCATTTTCTGAAACATTTAAGAGTAAGTTGCAGAAATAATGTCCCTTTCTTCTCGAATATTTCATTGTGTATTTTCTAAAACCAAGAAATTCTCTTACAGAGCCATGAGTGAGTGAGTGTTAATTGCTCAGTCGTGTCTGACTCTTTGCAATCCCATGGAGCCTGCCAGGCTCCTCTATCCATGGGATTCTCCAGGCAAGAATAATGGAGTGGGTTGCTATTTCTTCCTCAGGGGATCTTCCAGACCCAGGGATCAAACTTGTGTCTTTCATGTCTCCTGCATTGCAGGTGGATTCTTTACACTGAGCTACCAGGGAAGCCCTACAGAGCCATAGTTAAATGATTAAAATTAGGAAATTATCTTACAATAATTACAATAGCACAATTTAACTGGCAAATTTTATGGTCATTCTTTTGGTCAATTAAAAAAAATTAGAAGATCTAAGCTTATTAACTTTTCCCAACAATATTATTGGGATGAAAATGGCCATTAAAAAAAATGAGAGCTACTTATTAAGTATCAACTTGCTATCATTTTGCATGTATGATCATTACCCTCAAGCACGCATCCAGTGCTACTACCTGGCAATTCTACTACATTTCTCTAATCTATTTAATTCTTACTCTCACAGAGACCCATGTTCAGTTCCTGGTTTGGGAAGATCCTCTGGAGGAGGGCATGGCAACCCATTCCAGTATTCTTACTTGGAGAATCCAATGGTCAGAGGAGCCTAGCGGGCTACAGTCCATAGAGTTGCAAAGAGTCAGACATGACTTACTGACTAAACCACCACCACCACATAATTGATACCTTTTCTACTTTCATCAAGTTTCTGCAATTTTCTTGCCTCTCTTCACTTTTAGCTGATGGTCCAACTTCTTCCTTCACTGAGAACAAATAAGCTCCCAGAAGAGCCCTCTCACACATTCCTACCACAAATCCTGTCAAACCACCTTGTACCACATCCTCTGCCTTATTATTCCACTACTAGGAAGGGCTTATTTCCCCTTCTACCTGCAGCTGACCCTTCTGCTTGGCACTGGGTCTTACTGTTATCTTCACTTGTCCCCTCCAGGATTTGTGTTCTTCAATTTCCTCTCCTCACTTTTGCATCATTAATATTTTCTTCTTCATTAGATTATCCACATCTTCATACAAACCTGACTTCATCTACCACCACCACTATCACTCCCAGCTACTACCCAGTCCCTCACAACAAACACAGCTAATGTGGCGTGTACACTTTCATTCTCCACTTCCTCTTCTCTGTTTTTCCCTTGATCCCACTGTATTAGCTCTAATACCCGCCTATGGTTCCACCACAGCTGTTCTTATCAAGATCATCAACAACCCATGTTGCCAAATCCCATGAGCATTTCCCAGCGCTCACCTCATTTGACCTACCAGCAGCATTTGACATAGTTGATCCTCCCTCCTTGGAATACTTTCTTCCCTTAGTTTCTAGAACACTCCTTTTTATGATTTTCGTCTTTCAAGGATTATTTCTTTTCAGTCTCCTTTGTTGATTCTTCCTCATCTTTCTGAGCTCTAAACTCCTTGCTCATTCCTCTGTTTTTTTTTCTTTCTGTTTGCATTCTGCATGAATTCACTTAGTGAGTTAAAGTTTGAATATCACTGCTGCTACTGCTGCTAAGTCGCTTCAGTCGTATCCGACTCTGTGTGACCCCATAGATGGCAGCCCACCAGGCTCCGCCGTCCCTGGGATTCTCCAGGCAAGAACACTGGAGTGGGTTGCCATTTCCTTCTCCAACACATGAAAGTGAAAAGTGAAAGTGAAGTCGCTCAGTCGTGTCTGACTCTTAGTGACCCCATGGACTGCAGCCTACCAGGGTCCTCCATCCATGGGATTTTCCAGGCAAGAGTACTGAAGTGGGGTGCCA
Organism: Bos indicus x Bos taurus; assembly: GCF_003369695.1. Taxonomy (NCBI): domain Eukaryota; kingdom Metazoa; phylum Chordata; class Mammalia; order Artiodactyla; family Bovidae; genus Bos; species Bos indicus x Bos taurus. Next base: position 112,081,628 of record NC_040076.1, read on the forward strand.
TTGCCTTCTCTGTTGAATATCACTAGTATAGTGATATTTGCTGGTGGCAAAGCAGAATGTTACAGGCAAATGCTCAGGAACTGGATTACCTGGCTTTGAAACTTATCTTTCACCACTTGCTGCTGCTGCTAAGTTGCTTCAGTCGTGTCCGACTCTGTGCAACCCCTTACTAGCTCTTTATTTAATAGACAAAATAGTTAACTTCTCTGTGCCTCAATTTCCTCATCTGTTAAGTGGGGATAATTATAGTACTTTCTCACCAATTTTTTGAGACTTTATATTAGTCAATTTTGACCTGGAAACCACTTGAAGTATTTACAACAAATGGAATTTAATGTATTTGTTAGCAAGAAAACTAATTAGAAGCTGAGAAGTCAACAAAGGGCTGGTGAGAAAATCCAGATGTTAGTAACACAATAAGCCATTGCTACTACTTGGAGGGACAAAGCAAGACTTAGTATAAAATTAATATTTAAGACAGTATAATACTGTCATGAGAATACATAAAGATCAATTCAGCAGAATGTAGCATCCAAAAATAGTTTCTCACATTTATGGTCAATTGAATTTTGAAAAAAGGTGTCAACATTACTCAACGGAGGAAGTAAATCATTTTCAAAAATTGGTGCTAGAAAAACTGTATATCCATTTGGAAAAAACAAACTGTACATCATATATGAAAACTAACTTGAAATAAATCACAGACCTAAACTTGAAAGTTAAAATTATAAAATATTTAGAAGCAAACATAGAAGACATGTTGTAACTTTGGAGTATGTAAAAATTTTTTTGGTCATAAAATATACAAACCATAGCAGAAATGTGATAAATCAGACTTCAACAAAATTTAAAGTTCTGCTTTTCAGCATACACTGTTCTTCAAAAGAAAAGGCAAAAAAAAGAAAAAAAAAGCAAACCAAAAACTGGAGAAGATATTTGCTTGCATGTATCTGAAAAAGGAGTAGTATTCAGAACTCGTGTGTGTGTGTTAGTGCTCAGCTGTGTCTGACTCTGCAGCCCCATGGACTGTAGCCCACCAGCCTACTCTGTCCACGGAATTCTCCAGGCAAGAATACTGAAGTGCGTTGCTATTTCCTTCTCCAGAGTATCTTTCCGATCCAGGGATCGAACGCAGTCTCCTGCATCAAAAGTGGATTCTTTACTGTCTGAGCCACCAAGGAAGCTCAGTAAGAACTCTTCCAACTCAGTAATAAAAAGGCAAATGATACCCAGCAATAAGAGGAAACAAACTACTGATACAACATGAATGAAATCACAAAAATATTGGTCTTGATTGAAAGAAGTCAGTCCAAAGATTATATGCTGTAACATAATCTATGCTATAGGGACTGAAAACAGAGCAGTTGTTGCCTGGGGCCTGCAGTGGCTGGGGAAAGGACTATCACAAGTTTTGGAGGTAATGGTAAGCACTCTGTAGCTTGTTTGCACTGATAGTTACACAAGTGTCTACATTTGTCAAAACACATCAAACTGAACACTTTAAATTGGTACGTCTAATTGTTTATGAATTATACCACAATGAAGTCTATTTTTAAAAAATTTAAAAGAATTTAACATGTTCAAACATGAATTATATAATTTTTTTCCTGAAAACTGCAGCTTTCACAATCTCCCCATCTCAAAACATGACAAATATATTTCTCCAGTTGCTCAGGCCATAAATACTGGAGTCTTTCATGACATTCTGTGTCACATATCACTTCCAACCCATTAAAAAATTCCACCACTTTTACCTTCAGAATACATTCTTTTGATGGGAATATAAATCAGTGTAACCACTGTGGGAAAAAGTATGGGAGTTCCAAACAAAAACATTACTTTGAAAAAGAGATATGTATCATCATGTTCTCTGTAGCATATTTACAGTAGCCTAGATATGGAAACAACCGAAGTGTTCAACAATGAATGAATGAATAAAAAGTTGTAAAGAACTTTCAGTTTCCTTGAACTGTGCCTTAACAGACCCCAACTTATTTAAGTCATATATACAACGGAATATTATTCAGCCCTAAAATAGAATGAAATTTTGCCATTTGTGACAGCACAGACAGACCTTGACAGAGAAAGACAAATAATCATATAATCTCCTTTATATGTGGAATTTAAACAAATAGACAAACTCAAACTCATAGATACAGAGAACAGATTGGTGGCTTAAGAGTTGGGGGGCAAGGAGTAAGAGAAATGGGTGAGCTGAGTTTTTCTTTCTAGTTTAAATAAATACAAATCTTAAAATGTAAATATTATATGGAAATATACATACACACATATATAAATGTAATATATATATGTATGTGTGTATATAGAGAGAGAGAGAGAGAAAGAGAGAGCTATCTCCTGATATGATCACTTCTCCCCTTCACCACAACTAAACTGGTTCAAGATTATCGCAGGTGTCTCCTGAGTGTTTTTGCTTTTCTTTTCTGACTGGTCTTTTTTCTTCTATTTTTGCCCCATTTCCTTCCCTGCAGTTTTTCTCAACAACCACCAGGTCATTCATAGTAACTTTCCGCTCAGAACTCTCTGTTGGTAACTTGTCAAACTCGTATAAGGGACAGCTTCCTCAATAGCTGAGGAGGCTTAGCTCTCATCATCAGCCCCCATTCTCTCCTCATCTCCTTCACTCTCATCAGTGCTCCTTCCACCCACTGAAATCCTTGCTGTTCTCAGACACCAAGAACACTCTGGCATCAAGGTCTTTGTGCTTGCTCCTCCCTGAAAGAAACGTGCCCTCCCTGCATGTGTCTACACAGCTCGGCCACTCACTTCTTTCAGGTCCTGCTTCCAGGCCACCTTCTCAGAGAAGGCTTCACCCCCTGTTCATGAAATAGCACTCCTAATAATCTCTGCTCCTTTTCATTACTTTATTTTTATTCTTAGCCTTTATAACTCCCAGAATTATTTGTTTAATTGCCTTTTTTTTTTTTGGTCTCTTCCTCACATGAAATGTAACAGAATTAGAATGTTGTTTTAGTTTTTATTCTATCTCTAGCACCTGGAAAATACACTCAGCAAATATTTATTTTTTCATTATTCATATATAATGCATATCATGCCTGCTTTCCATGACAATATGTAAGTATATTAAAAGTATATTTGTATTATATGTAATACATGTTATAGTAATATTACTATTATATTTGCTAATTATTGTTAATAATTTAATTTTTTTTAAACAAACATACAATAAACTTTTTAATGAATGAGTAAATGGCTTTACTCTGAAGTCACTATACACATATGTATTTTTATATTTTCTCCCTTATTGGTGGCACAGTGGTAAAGAATCCGACTGTCAATGCAGGGGACACAAGAGAGGCAGATTTGATCTCTGGGCTGAGAAGACCCCCTGGAGTAGCCTTAACTGATCCAGTAATGTTGTCTGAAAAATTCCATGGACAGACAAGCCTGATGGGCTACAGTCCATGGGGCCACAGGGAGTCAGACACAACTGAGCACCCACACACCATTCTTGGTATGGAAGTTTTATTTTTCATCCATCATGGTTCCCTGAAACAATCATCTGTCTTCATGTTTCTTTGAGTGTCTCCATCAAAGTCAGTGAACACATTGAGTGGGCCTTGTCATATTCCCTCCCTGAGTGCATGGTAAACATAAGTAACTCATCCTGGTTTCTTTCCCATGAGCTAGTGTACTTTACCATCCTGCTCGACCCAGAATTCCAGGCAGCCACCTCTAATTGATGAGATCTGGCAGGGCAGGCAATATGAAACCTGTTTGTTATCCTGGATATAAATTTAAACTTTCTTTGGTTGTTATTTTAGGCTTGATTTCCAAACTGACCAAGAGACCTAGACCCATGGGGTAAAATGGAAATCACATGTTCTTCAAAATTCTTCCAGTTTTGTTAGGAAGGACCAAAGAGGCAAATTGTGTGTTAATGACTACTGCATATTTTATTAAGACCCTAGGGGGTTGGCTTCAAAATAAAACTCCTGCTTCTCCTTCATCTGTGCCTTAACAAAAATCTCAACTTAATTGAGTTATATTCCTCCTTAGCCTCCTGAGGTCTAATCAATCACAGATCGCTAAGGCATGTACAGAAAACCTTAAAAATTGTTTGCTTTATTTATAAGGAGAGCCCTTTATGAACAAAGCTCTGCACCTCTTCTGAAGTGAGGCAGATTGTACAAAGTCAGAGAAACATCACTTCCAATCTTTGGCTTCTAAAGTCAAATTGATAACTATGGTCCTTATTTCTAATGAGGTTTCTGGATGTACAGTAAGATATTTATTACTACTGGGAGATCACTGGGACAGGAAAAGCATACCTGGAGGGAAAAATAAATCTCAGCAAACAGCCCATGCACATTCTGCCATGTGTCTAAGACTCAGGAATTTACTAGTGGTAACTTTTCCTTCTGGTTAAGGAACACACATGCCCAAATCCTCTTTATGATTTATGGTAATGACCTTAGATAGGTTAAAGTCCTCCTATACTAGTTTATCTCCATAGACAGTAACTCAAAACTTGAATCTCATTGTTGAGATGAAGACGTTTCTTAGATAAGACTCTGAAGGCTATCTTTTCCTTGTACATTCTAAAAATCTGCAGCTTGAATCTTTTAGGCAATTGGCCAAGTTTTCCATATCTATTCATTTAGATACTACCCTAATTTTGAATCTTTTGGTATCTTTGGTTTAAGGAATATCTCCCAGTGTCAGTGAATTAATTTCCATATTACTTTAAGTTTATTGTGGCCCAATGGAAGATAATTACACGGTATTTTAGTTAACCTTTAATTAGCCTTTTTGTGGTTACTGATCACTAATAGATTAATTTTAAAAAATAGAAGAGAGATGTATCTGTTCATTGTATTCACTATAAACTGAATACCCTTTTTGAAGTGTCCACAATTGTTTCATGGTTGCATTTTGTTATTAGTTTAGTGTGCTATGTCAGCCTTGAAGAATTGGTTGAATGTTTTAGCATCAACAGGAAACAATGCTTAACAACAACAACAACAAATGTTGTGTTTTAACATTGAATTGCCTCTTACTTTATCCTCAAACTTTAAAAACACAATCTCTTCAATAAACGGTGTTGGATAAACTGGACAGCTATATGCAAAAGAATGAAACTGGGTGACTTTCTGCACCATACACAGAAATCAACTCAAAGTGGATTATACACTTAAATGTAAGACCTGAAACCATAAAACTTCTAGGAAAAAACATAGACAGTAGCTCTCTGACATTGATGATATTATTATTTTCTTAGATCTGTCTCCTTAGGCAAGGGAAACAAAAGCAAAAACAAGCAAATGAAACTACATCAAACTAAATAGCCTTTGCATATCAACAGAACAAAAAGGCCATCTATTGAATGGTAGATAATATTTTCAAATGGTAAGTAGTTAACATCAAAAATTTATTTTGAATATTCATAAAACTCAGTAACCAAATAAAAAAGGAAGAAAGAAACCAATCAAAAATTGTAGAGGACCTAAACAGTTTTTCCAACAAACATTACAGATGGCCACAGACACATGAAAAGATGGTCAACATAGCTAATCATCAGGGAAACGTAAGCCAAAACCACCGTAAGTTATGACCTCACACCTGTCAGAATAGCTATCATCAAGGAGTCAAAAATAAAAGTGTTGAACTGGATGCAGAGAAAAGGGAAACTTTGTGCGTTACGGGTGGAAATGTAAATTGGTATAGCCTGTATGGAAAATGGGACAAAATAAAAAATAGAACTACCATACAATTCAGCATTCTACTTCTGGGTATTTATTCAGAGAGACTGAAAACACTAGTACAAAAAGACAGATGCCACCCCAGTTCATTGTAGCACTATTTAAAATAGCCAAGATGTGGGCTTTCCAGGTGGCACAGAGGTAAAGAATCTGCTTGCCAATGCAGGAGGCACAGGTTCAACCCCTGAGTTGGGAAGATCCCCTGGAGAAGGAAATGGCAACCTGCTCCAGTATTCTTGCCTGGAAAATTCCATGGACAGAGGAGCCTGGCAGGCTACAGTCCATGAAGTTGCAGAGAGTTGGACATGACTGAGCACACTTCAACCAACCAAGTTATGGCAGCAACCTGTGTTCATGGACAGAAGACATAGTACACACACATACTACAGACGAATATTAATCAGCCAATAAAAGGGATAAAATTTTGCCATTTGTGACAATATGGATGAATCTAGATGGTATTACACTATGTTAAATGAGTCAGACTAAAACAAATACTGTGTGATTTCACTTATTTGTATAATCAAAAAAAATTTAATATAACAAAGCAGAAACAGATTCATATACAAACTGGTGTTTGCCAGGACAGAGAGGGTAAAGGGATGAACAAAATAGGGAAGGGGGTTAAAAGGGACAAACTTTCAGTTATAAAATAAAGCTACTTCCCAGTGACTTATAAAAAGTAATATACAGCATAGAAAATATAGTTAATAATAATGCAATAACTTTGCATGAGACAGACAGTAACTAGATTGGGGTAATCATTTTGTAATGTATAAAAATACTGAATCACTATGTAATATACCTGAAATCAATGTAATATTGTAAGTTAATTAGACTTCAGTAGAAAAAAAAAACTACTGAAATAATATATATTCTCATCAAACTATGAATTTTCATTTTATTGGTGTTTATATCAATTGACATTTTAATTTGGTCTATTAAAATGAAGTATGTTGTTTATAGCTCCTACCATGGTTTTAAACAGATGACAGTTGTTTTTGAAATATATAACTTGCAAATAAGGAAAAGCTTAAAATAGTACATTTATACTTTGAGGTAAGCAATATTGTCTTCTAACAATATATCAAGAGATTCCAGTGTATTTGCTTGTTTTCACCTCACAGTGGTTTAGCAAAAGACTGTAAAGACACAGTGATATCTAGAATCAGTTTACTCAAGTCTGAGTTTGATTCCGAACTTTTGAGACAGTCACAATTTGTTTAGAATAATTGTTCCTTCCATTTCCAGAAGAGAAAATTATTTCTCTTCTCTGACTCTCAGCTTCCTCTTCTATAAAATGTGGATAGTCTTCTTCCAAGGATGTGGTCAGACATAAAAGTAGAAACATGGGAAGCAGGTGATGGAGTATTTCATACACTCTACAGTCTTCTTCACTGATGATGTGCTAGCTACGCTTGTGGCCTTTTCTTTTCCCAATTCCTGTCTTTAGACTGCTCTGACTGTCCTCTCCATTCCTAGATCTTACGTGACAGGCTCTTTTCCAACATTTAGATCTCACCTCATCAGAGAAGAATCACCCACTCTAACCTCTATCGGTAATCTGTTGCAAAACAACATATCATTTTATGGTCCTTTTAGCCCATATTGAAATGAAGTGAAGTGAAGTTGCTCAGTCATGTCCGACTCTTTGTGACCCCATGGACTGTAGCCTACCAGGCTCCTCCATCTATGGGATTTTCCAGCCAAGAATACTGGAGTGGGTTGCCATTTCCTTCTCCATTAGCCCATATTACTAGACACTATTACCTTGTTTTTCTGGTTACTTGATTATTTTCTGTCTCTTTAGAGAATTAAAGATCTTAGAGATCTTAGAGATCTTTAATTGGGCATCAACAGAGGGCATTGTCTGTATTTCTTTTCATGGAATCACCTGAGCCTAGAAGAGGGCTGACACATAATTAGCAATTAAATGAATGAATAAATGGTGGTCATCACCCCTTTCCTGTAGCTGAGTTCATTGGCATTCCAAAAGAAAAGCAGAACCATCTTTCTAGTGTGGCATTTACCCATGCATAAATAGATTGCTACCAATCAGTAAATAGATAATTTAAAACAAGCAAAATAATCAAACTTTTATTTGATTGTGCTGATGAAAAGTGAAAATATGCTGGAGGTAAATTTCACCCATTCTTTTAATAAACCTCTTTGAGCAAATATTGTGTGCTAAGGATTGAGCCAGTTGCTGAGTTTAAGATATAGAAAGGAAAGAATTCATATATTTAAAAAGCACCCAATCCAACCTAATCTAAGCCATTTATGCATTTAATCTGTTGCCTTTAAGCCCTCTACGTCTGTAACACTGTTAAAATGCTATATAAATGCAATGCCAAAGGATTCTGTGGAAGGAACCCCAAGGCAAAGAAACCTCTATAGCAGTGATATTTGAGCTGGATCTCAAAGACCGAGTGGAGGTTTTCAGGGTAGAGAAAGGAGAAGAGCATTAAGGAAAGAAACCAGCATGAGCAAAGGCCCAGAAGGGTCCTGGCATTCTATGTGTATGTGGGACTGGGGAGATCGTGGGGAAGAATTAACCAATAGCCTTCAAGTCTGAATAGCGCAGGAAGTGGCAGGACTAGAAAGGTAAATTGGAGCCCATCACAGTTTATCTCTGGCCATCATGCAGGCATAGTCAGCAGAGCAGATGCTCTGTTAATATGTCTCTGTTTTATTTGTCTTCTCCATTGGTGAGCACATGGCCACTGTGGCTAGGCTGCACATCCTGATGCTCTCAGAGTCAGAAGTAGAGATGTGAATGTCACAGACATTCTGGTCCATTTTGTCAGGAAACTGCATCTCTCATCATCTGTCCCTCAGGCCATACCTAACAAGCCCAATCCATTTTTTTTTTTTTAATTCCAGAAGCCTCCAACTATTTGGAAACAGGTGTTACATTCAGCAGGTCTTGCTTTCTCAAGAATCCTTGTTTTTCAGCTTCTTCTCAAGTAATATGATTTTCAGTGGCTTCATAGCTCTTTCTGTGCATTCAAAGATATTTGCTACAATTCTCCTCTGCTTCTATATAGATAGGACCACTTTTTTGTTGTTGCTGTTGTTCAGTCATGAAGTTATGTCCGAACTCCATGGACTGTAGCCCGCCAGGCTCCTCTGTCCATAGAATTCTCCAGGCAAGAGTACTGCAGTGGGTTGCCACTTCCTTCTCCCCCGGATCTCCCCAATCCAGGGATTGAACCTGTAGGTGGACTTTTTACCACTGAGCAATCAGGGAAGCCCCAGGACCACTTTTATTTTTTGTTAAAGAAAATTTTCTATTATGGTTTTTATACATATATTAATATGAATCTTTATAGGAAATTTATCCTTTGGACAAAAACTCCTGTTTCTGTGTTACACTCAAATACCTAAATTCCTTAACCACAATTGCCAAATCAGGGCAATATCAATGGAAAAGTATCCAAAAAACAGCCACATGTTCATAATAGCAATTCCAACAGAAACAAAAATGAAATAATATAATTATGTGAGACTAAGACTGAATAACATGAAAGTTGCCCTTTTTTACAACTTTATTTGTCCTCTTCTTAGACTACCAGCTTTATGTATTATTTTTGTGCAAATAACATGAATCATCACATATACTAAATTAAGCATGGGCAGAGAATATTTTGGCTTCTCTGGTAGCTCAGGTGGTAAAGAATCTCCCTGCAATGCAGGAGACTGGGATGCAATCCTTGGGTGATCCCCTGGAGAAGGGAATGGCTACCACCCCTGTATTCTTGCCTGGAGAATTCCATGAAAAGAGGAGCCTGGTGAGCAGCAGTCCATGGGGTCGCAAAGAGTCAGACAGACTGATTGACTAAGACACAGGGAATATTTAGAACAGCATAAAGTGAAATGCTGATAGCATAGGATATATCAGTGTAGAACAGATTTTAAGACTCAAGTAAACTTTGATAGTAATAATTAATAAAAGTAATAATAATAAAATTTAGTAATAATAATTTAAAAAAATAGAACTGAACTATTCAAAGCCAAGAGCCTGGGTAGTGTAAATTCCTCCAAACTCATACACTATACATCTTTATATACACACTTGGCACAAATCTCTCAATGCAGGCACAAATCCAGCCACTGCAGGCACAAATTCCTACCAGATAAGGAATCCCACTCCTCAGTTCCCAGCAATGACAGTGAACAACCCTAATTCATACTCAGTGAGGGGGCCACACCATTGTTCCCAACACTAAAAACCCCACTGCTTATTTTTATTCCCACCACATTCCACAGAGTTCCAACTCGTGTTCTGAGTAGTTTGCAAGAATGTCTTTGTGTTCTTATCTTAGTGCCCTCTGAGGCTGTAAATGCTCTGCCCAGCACCCTTACTCCCTCAGATGAACAGCTGAACCATCTTTGGAGCCGTTTTCCTTTCTTGGCCCTCTCCTTCCTTGCTCCACTGCTGCTGCTGCTGCTAAGTCGCTTCAGTCATGTCCGACTCTGTGTGACCCCATAGACTGCAGCCCACGAGGCTCCTCTGTCTCTGGGATTCTCCAGGCAAGAGTACTGGAGTGGGATGCCATTGCCTTCTCCACTGGATCACCTCAACTCCAGGTTCAATTGTGCATTTCCCTGAAGACCCAGCTGTTCTTTTTCTTTGCCTTGCAGCCACTCTCTTTCTGAACTTCAGGACTTGAAGGCTGGTTGTTAAGAGAGAGGGATTCTCTACAGACCGCTCTGTGATTCTGACCTCTTCTATCAGCAGGCTTCAGTGAACAGCTCTTAGAACGTGCCCAGCATACCGTACTTTGTGGCCATAGTTTCACCCTCCTGTTTTCACTTTTAATCTGAAGCATTTTTTTTTTCCAAAACAAAATCTTTTTGAGAAACTCAAAATATTAATGATATAAAACTGAGGAGCAGATTCAGATGTTGGGGGCTGAAGTCCTAGTTGTCTTCTCTCCAGACCAATGTCAAAGGGAACTTGGAGACTCTATGAAGAGCAATGTCTTAACCAGCACCCTTTAAGTCAACATAAAGTCTCTTTGCTTCTTTCTTCCTTCTTCCCTCCCCTCTTTTTATTTATTGTTTTGCACATGTGTGTGTTAGTCTCTCAGTTGAGTCTGACTCTTTGTGACCCCACGGACTGTAGCCCGCTAGGCTCCTCCATTCATGGGATTTTCCAGGCAAGAATATTGGAGTAGGTTGCCATTTCCTTCTCCAGGGGATCTTTCTGAGCCAGGGCTCAAACCCGGGTCTCCCCCATTGCAGGCCGACTCTTTACCATCTGAGCCACCAGGAAAGCCTGGCGCATTAACTTCACTTTTCCTTTGTAGTCCTGAAACGTCCTTTCCAGTTTATTCTGAAAATATTTTCTTGTCTTTCCCTTCTTTGTCAACAGATCCTTTAATGTTGCCTTCACAAAAACACTGATTTTACTGAATTTAGATCATTTCCCTGTACTATTTTTATTTTTTCAGTAAGTGTTTACTGAATACTTATTATGTTCCTGGTACTAGAAAAACAAACAAAAATCCCTGTACTTATGGTATTCCCATTGCAGCTGGGGTAAAATAGATGATAGGCACAATAAACAAGTCAATTATTTATTAGAAATTCATAAAGAGTAGAGAGATAAATAGATTAGGGAGGTGAATATGGAGTTGGGGAGAATTGTTTCCATTTTAAATCGTGCACTGCAAAGAATGAGCAGCAGCAAAATCTAAGGCAGCAGCCTGGGGAGGTGGGGAGGTGCTTCCCCAGGTGGCAACACATTTGGCAAGCTCGAGGAATAGCAAAGAAGGCCGCGTGGATGCAGGGGTGCGAGCAAAGCTGAAAGTACGAGATGGGTTCAAAGGGACACACGGGCCAATCTTGCAGAGCCTTTGAAACTGTTACGAGGACCTTGGCTTTTGTCCTGAGTAAGAATGGGAGTCATTGAAGAGTTCTGATGATAACATACTCTAGTTTATACTCTTCAAGTATCACTTGGTTGCCAGATGTGAAGAGACTGCAGGAGAGCAAAGGTGGAAGAAGGGGGGCTGTGAAACTGGCAATCAGATTCGGACTTGAAGCCACAACCTTTTAACTGAGATCACACACACGTGGTCTCAGTATTGAATGAAACTCAGTTCTTTATATCTTGTCACAGAAACAATTCGGTGAGAGACAAAGTGATAGATAAGAAGTGAATTTGTTTAGGAAAAATTCCTACACAGACAGAGTGTGGGACATCTCAGAAGGCAAGAGGTACCAGGGTATGGAGTTGTCAGTTTTTACAGAGGTGGGTAATTTCATAGTCTAATGAGTGAGAGGAGTATTTCAGCTATTTTGGGGGAAGGGTGGGGATTTCCAGAAAATTGGGACACCACCCACCTCTTGATCTTTTATGGTCAGCCTTGAAACTGTCGTGATACCTGTGGGTGTGTCATTTAGCTTACTGAAGTGTTACATGAGTGTATACTGAGGCTCAAGGTGTAGTGGAAGTCTCATCGGCCATCTTGGACCTAGTTGGTTCTTAGTTTATCTTCTGTCCTCGTGACAATGTCATTCTTTTAAAGGTTTTGCCCTGCTTGCTACCCTCCTCTTTCAGCCATTACTTTATAAAAATTTTTCATTCTCTAACTTATTTCAATTAATATATTGATGTTGTTTTTTTAATCACTCAGTTATGTCCAATTCTTTGCAACCTGAAGGACTGTAGCTTACCAGACTCCCCTGACCACTGGATTTCCCAGGCAAGAACAGTAGAGTGGGTTGCCAAGTCCTTCTGCAAGGAATCTTCCCAATCCATCGATCAAGTTTGCATCTTTTGTATTTCAGGCAGATGCTTTATTAACAGTTCAGCAGTAAAGCATCTGCCTGCAATGCAGGAGGAGACCATGAACAATGAAGGAGATGTGGGTTTGATCCCTGGGTCAGGAAGATCCCCTGGAGAAAGAAATGGCAAACCACTCCAGTATTCTTGCCTGGGAAATCCCATGGACAGAGTCTGGTGGGCTGTTGTCCATGGGGTTGCAAGAGTTAGACAAAACTTAGCAGCTAAACCACCACCAATACACCGTTAGCCTCTTACTTCAAGGCCCTGGGTTAGTGCTAAGGAGAGGATGGTTTAAAAAGTCCAGGAATTTTTTTGAATCAGTCTCTTTCCCCAGCAGGTTCTAGTTGAGAGAGCTGTATACATTAAGCAACTTTAATTTTTTTATCTTGTGTACCACATCTAGAGGAGAACGGGCATAAAATTTTCTATTCTGATTTAATTAATAAATCTTTGAATATACTCAGCAGCTCTAAAAAAGTCTGCCCAATTATGCTAAGTGAAAGAAATCAGATGAGAAAAACAAATACTGTATGATATCACTTATATGTGGAATCTAAAAAATACAACAAACTAATAAATAAAAAAGAATCATGCTTACAGATACGGAGAACAAACCAGTGGTTACCTGTGGGGAGAGGTTAGACAGGAGGGGCAATACAGAAGTAGACAGGGAAAAGGGGTAATTCCAGAATTATACGAAATCATGTGTGTAAAACTTCTGAAAATTGTAAAGCAGCATAGAATTTAAATAATCTTTCATCCAATAAAAAACAAAAACATTAAAAAAAATTAAAATTATTAAAAAAAATTCTGCCCACATCCCTTAAATAATCTAATTTCCTGAAATCTGACTCTGGTTTAATGAAACTGCTGAAGATTATCTGCTCCAGCAGTTATGCATGTGTACATGTTGTTCAAATTGTGTCCAACTCTCTGTGACCCCCATGGACTGCAGTCCACAAGGCTCGTCTGTCCCTGGAATTTTCTAGGCAAGAACACTGGAGTGGGTTGTTATTTCCTCCTCCAGAGGATTTTCCCAACCCAGAGATCAAACCCAAGTATCTTGTGTCTCCTGCCCTGGAAGGCAGATTCTTTACCACTGGTGACACCAGAGAAGCTTAGATAGCATCATTTCAGTAAAAAGAAAGCAATTTATTTGCCTAACACATGGTTGCTGCTGCTACTGCTAAGTCGCTTCAGTCGTGTCCGACTCTGTGTGACCCCAGAGACAGCAGCCCACCAGGCTCCCCTGTCCCCGGGATTCTCCAGGCAAGAATACTAGAGTGGGTTGCCATTTCCTTCTCCAATGCATGAAAGTGAAAAGTGAAAGTGAAGTCGCTCAGTCGTGTCCGACTCTTAGTGACCCCATGGACTGCAGCCTACCAGGCTCCTCTGCACATGGGATTTTCCAGGCAAGAGTACTGGAGTGGGGTGCCATTGCCTTCTCCGAACACATGGTTACACAGTTGATAATCTTATATAATTAGCAAGACTTATCAAGTTCCTACTTTAACACCAGTGAAAGAAGATGGAATCATTCTGGGATAAAAGTCGTTAGACTGGAATTTGCAGCTTCATCAGTTATTCATATTATGACTTTGAACTTAACAGGAAAAATCCTTAGTCTGTTTGACCCTTAGCTTCATCCTCTGTCAAATTGACATGGGAATTGCTTAGGTTTTTCTCTTGCTAATGACAAGGTTAAATAGGTCCCTGCAGAGGTTGGTCAGCCTGTTCTGGCTAAGATCCCAAGCTTTCTAAAAGGCCAGGAAAATCCTGGAGAGAGACTCTAAAACTGCTAACAGATTCTGCAGAGATCCTAAGAAGAGCCTTCACAGATGCAACTTCATATTCACAGCTTTCTCTAATGGCAACAAGGTGTAGGAGACAGGGCTGTATCAGGAGAGTGAAGTCGTTAACTGTGCATCGACCAACAAGAAGAACATGTACCAGAGAGCATAGTCCTTGCCATCCATTAGCATCGATTTTTAACAATTGTTACTGTGTGTCATATAGCAAACAGCAGTTTGATTCCTAGATCCTTATCTCTGTTTTTATGGGCCTTTAAGTCCCTACAAGCAAAAAACAAAGACCCAAACCTAACTAAATTAATCTAACAAGTGTTTAGTAGGTATTCTTTGGGACATAGGATTATGTAGTATCAGAGGATTTCTGTAATGCTGGTTTATGAATGATTATCTATTAATCAATTTCCTTGTCAAATATAAGAATGAATGAAGAAGAAACTAGGAAATTATCGTACTCTACCATTTCATGAAAAAATGATTAGAGTTGCTGGAAATACTTATAAAATCATATAAGTACTGATTCATGTAATTAAAATTATAATGCCTACTAAAAGTCTGTTTAGAAGTAGTTGTGTTGCCGAAAAACAGGTCTCTGCTTACCATAGCTGAATATAAGTATGGAGACAGAGTCTTGGAGGAGAAGAAAGGAGTAGCTTTATTACTTTCCCTGGCAAAGGGCACCACAGCAAGCTAATGCTTTCAAGACTGAGTCCCCCTTCTTGGGAAGTTGGAAGAGGTCTTATAGTTTTAGGATGGAAAATGGGACTGAAGATAAGGGTCAAGGTTGATGTGGTGCTGCATTCTTCTCTTCCTCCTAGGGGCACTGAGATCATTAGGGCTGGCATCAGGTGATTCCAAGACAGGTTCTGATCGTCCTTGAGATCATCTTCTGGTGACATTCTTTCTGGAATGAAGACTGTTGCCCTGGAAGGGTAAACATCAGGTGTAGCTGGAGGGCAATCATTTTCAAAAAGCAATTAAGCAAGAAAGAGAGAGAGAAAAAATGGTAGGTTAAATGGGTGAGAGAACAAGGGCTGGATAAGGGCTACCATAATGGGGTGTCTCAGTTAGTTTTTCCTAAGCAGTTGCCTGTTGATTATTAGATTGAAAATATGTTTCCATTAATAATAAACAATGTATCAATACAAGGAAGACTTAGACTATATATCTGATGAGCTTAATTGTGTCCCTCTCTAAATCTGTATAACCCCAATACTTCTTACTGGAGAGAGAGCCTCTGGAGAGATGACTGTGCTGTGCTCAGTTTTGCCTCTCTTGTTGAACTATATATAGCCCACCAGGCTCCTCTCTCCATGGATTTTCCAGGCAAGAATACTCGGGTGGGTGGCCATTTCCTACTCCAAGGGATCTTTCTGACCCAGGGATCAAACCTGCCTCTCTTGAGTCTCCTGTATTGTCAGGCAGATTCTTGACTGCTGTGCCACCTGTGATGCCTAAATTGAAATGAGGCTGTTGGGGGGGCCCTAATCCATTGTGACTGGTATTGAAACCGAATAGGACCAAATGCAATGGCACCCCACTCCAGTACTCTTGCCTGGAAAATCCCATGGATGGAGGAGCCTGGTAGGCTGCAGTCCACGGGGTCGCTAAGAGTCGGACACGACTGAGCGACTTCACTTTCACTTTTCACTTTCATGCATTGGAGAAGGAAATGGCAACCCACTCCAGTGTTCTTGCCTGGAGAATCCCAGGGACAGGGGAGCCTGGTGGGCTGCCCTCTCTGGGGTCACACAGAGTCGGACACGACTGAAGCGACGTAGCAGCAGCAGCAGCAGCAGGACCAAATGGGGTGCCTGAGCACAAAAGCCTTTCTTTGTTCCGAAGGATAGGTTCAAACATTTGCTAATCAGGAATGGGAGGGGATGCAGAAAAAAGGGAAGAACAGTCAAGAAACAATAGTACAGCCTTGGGGCAGGGTCCTGCTTCTTCCTCAAGAGGTATTCACAACAATATCTTTGAGCTCTTCTGCAGAACTAAAATCTCCACCAAATAGAAGATGTTCCAGAGAGGAAGTCACAGTTCAGTAACCTGGAGAACCAAGAACCACAGATTACGAGACCATGAGATGCCAGGAGATCTCAGATTAAAGGAATACAGAGCTTGCATGCAACCTGGTCCTTAGAAGCAACCCTGTCCCTTGGCTATAAAACTCCCCACAAACCCCCCCAGTTTGGGACAGCGTTTTGGGGGCACGAACCTGCTATGTCTACCTTTGCCTATCAAAAGTGAAAGTGAAAGTGAAGTTGCTCAGTCGTGTCTGACTCTTTGTGACCCCATGGATTGTAGCCTACCAGGCTCCTTTGTCCATGGGATTTTCCAGGCAAGAGTTTGGAATCGGTTGCCATTTCCTTCTCCGGGGGATCTTCCTGACCCAAAGATTAAACCCGGGTCTCCCTCATTGTAGGCAGATGCTTTTACAGTCTGAGTCACCAGGGAAGTCCTATCAAAGCAATAAGTCTGTTCTTTACTACTTCACCCAAAACTCTGTCTCCAGGATTTTACTCAGTACCAGTGCGCACAAAGGCTAAGTTTTGGCATCAGTATCCTTATAAAAAGAGGAAATCTGGACACACTAAGAGACACCAAAGGCACACATGTATGCACAGATCGATGGCCACATGAAGAGGTGGCAGGGAGGTGGCCATCTGCAAGCCAAGAAGAGAGACTTCAGGAGAAACTTCATTGGCAATTTAATCTTGAACTTCCATCCTCCAGAACTGTGAGAAAATAGATTTCTTTTGTTTAAGACACTGATGATTGTGGTATTTTGCTATGGCAGGCTTAGTAAAGTAATACAATAGTATTAATGTTGTACTTCCTTACTGTTTTCCTTAATAGTATTTCCTTATTATTTTCCCTAATAGTAAGGAAAAGCAACCATTTGGAAGATAGAAAATTAAGAGGACTTTAGGAATACTGCAGGTAACAAATGTAATAAAATTGAAGAAAAAAAATTTCCTAGAAAAAAATAGTCCTTACTCATTATATTTCTGTGTTTCCTTAAAAATTCTCTTTAAATTTCTTATCAATTAAACTATATTTATCAGTTTTTAAAACGTCTTGGAGACTATAAGGATGGCTTCAAATTTTTATAGAATGTTAATGTTAAATTCTTTCAGAGTGACTAAAGATCGAAATAATACAATATACAAATGTGAATCTTCAGATTTCAAAATGAAACAAACCATCAAACCATAGAATTAGGAAATTAAGAAAAAAATCAGGATAATTTTACCAGAATGGCTGTAGTAAATAAAAGTCAAAGGAAACACTGTTTCAAAATCTCATTATTTCCAGAATGGCAGTGTAAGGAGATCTAAGGACCCAGTGCCCTTACTAAAGCAACCATAAGTAGTAGCTAGTAATAACTGAACAATATAATCAACATAGGATTGAACTGACACTACTCACCACTCCACTCAACAGAGCAAATACATACTTGTTCAAGCACCTGTGAAAAACAAGCAAAACCACAACTCCCCCAAGCTGCTAGATATATCTATGTTTTTTCTGCTCATGAAAAAATGAAACTGAAGTCGCTCAGTCGTGTCCGACTCTCTGCAACCCCATGGACTGTAGCCTACCACGCTCCTCCATCCATGGGATTTTCCAGGCAAGAATACTGGAGTGGGTTGCCATTTCCTTCTCCAGAGGATCTTCCCAACCCAGGGATCGAACCCGGGTCTGGTGCATTGTAGGCAGACGCTTTAGTGTCTGAGCCACCAGGGAAGCCCCTATTCTGCTAATACATATATTCAAATATGTATATTATATTTATACGCACATTTAGATAGATATCCATATATCTATATCTGTTTGTGTGTGTTCTCAGTTGCTTAGGTGTGTTTGACTCTTGTGACTCCCAGACTGTAGCCCATCAGGTTCCTTTGTCCATGGAATTCTCCAGGCAAGAATACTGGAGCGGGTTGCCATTTCCTACTCCAGAGGATCTTCCCGACTCAGGGACTGAATCCGCGTTTCTTGCGCGCTCTGTATTGGCAGGCAGGATCTTTACAACTGCGCCACCTAGGGGCTATGTCTATATCTATCCAAAATCACTGCAGACGGTGACTGCAGCCATGAAATTAAAAGACGCTTACTCCTTGGAAGGAAAGTTATGACCAACCTAGATAGCATATCGGAGAAGGCAATGGCAACCCACTCCAGTACTCTTTCCTGGAAAATCCCACGGATGGAGGAACCTGGTAGGCTGCAGTCCATGGGGTCGCTAAGAGTCGGACACGACTGAGCGACTTCACTTTCACTTTTCACTTCCATGCATTGGAGAAGGAAATGGCAACCCACTCCAGTGTTCTTGCCTGGAGAATCCCAGGGACGGCGGAGCCTGGAGGGCTGCCGTCTCTGGGGTCGCATAGAGTCGGACACGACTGAAGCGACTTAGCAGCAGCAGCAGCAGATAGCATATTCAAAAGCAGAGACATTACTTTGCCAACAAAGGTCCGTCTAGTCAAGGCTATGGTTTTTCTAGTGGTCTTGTATGGATGTGAGAGTTGGATTGGGAAGGAAGCTGAGCGCCAAAGAATTGGTGCTTTTGAACTGTGGTGTTGGAGAAGACTCTTGAGCGTCCCTTGGACTGCAAGGAGATCCAGTCAGTCCATCCTAAAGGAGACCACTCCTGGGTGTTCATTGGAAGGACTGACGCTGAAGCTGAAACTCCAGTACTTTGGCCACCTCATGCGAAGAGTTGACTCATTGGAAAAGACCCTGATGCTGGGAGGGGTTGAGGGCAGGAGGAGAAGGGGACGACAGAGGAGGAGATGGCTGGATGGCATCACCGACTCCATGCACATAAGTTTGGGTGAACTCTGGGAGTTGATGATGAACAGGGAGGCCTGGTGTGCTGCGATTCATGGCGTCACAAGGAGTCGAACACGACTGAGAGACTGAACTGAACTGAACTGATACATCTCTAGCGCCCAAGAATATATTGATACGTAAAGAGAAAATATGATTAAAACAGCAGTCTGATTACCAAAATTTTCAAATAGCTACATAAAACAGTAAAGATTAAATATAATCTTCCAATTTCACAAAATTTTCTCAGAAAAGTTAAGCAACTTTCCCAGTGTCACTCAGCAAGCAAATGGCAGAACAAGGACCAGACTCCTTCATCTCCTGACTTCAGGTTTCATGCTGCTTCTCCAGTCTAAACTGCACTACAGCCTTTTTCCGATTAACATGACAGAAGGCACATTCCTATTCACTGTCCCGTTCTATTTAGTTTATGCCTATCATTTGGAATCTTCATTGAAAGGGCAAAAGAAGCAGGGAACCTATCAAAGCAGTTTTACTCAGTGTGGGTGGCTGTCTGAAGGGCTTTGTCTACTTACACTGTAATGAAGTGTGACACAAAGGTCAGATGATAGACATAATTTTCACCTACAGGAATTTGCACTAAGGGATTTTTTTTGTACTGATTATTTGTACTAAGGGATATTTTTACTTATAACAGAAGCTGCCTCAGTGGGTAAAGAATGCCTGCCATGCAGGAGACACTGGAGATGCAGGTTACATCCCTAGGTCAAGAAGATCCTGCGGAGGAGGAAAATGGCAACACACTCCAGTATTTTTGCCTGAAAAATCCCATGGACGGAGGAGCCTGGCAGGCAACAGTCTTTGGGGTTGCAAAAGAGTCAGACACGACTGAACAACTAAGCACGCAAGCACTGCTTTCCTTCCTTACAAAGCGATGATTGTGAACCTTTGAAACAATTACTTAAATATATGTGTGTGCGGGTGGAGGATTTGAAAATCAAACCACATAGTTCAACTAAATATAGCTTTTGTCAGGAGAAGTAATTTGTAAGCAAATAAAAATTAAGAACTAGAATTCACTGTAGATGATAACTTGGAAATACTGTCTGCTCTTTCCAGAGAATTTTCAGGCTGCAACCACTGTACATCAGTCCACACTGACCCAGTGATGTGTAACTCTTGAAAGATATCACCACTACAGAGAACAAATGGATACATCATTCTACTTTATAACGTGGTTCTTAAAAATGTAAAAACAATGTAAACTAATCAAGCTTGAAAGGCTTTGGGGTTCAACCTAGAAACAAGAGTTCAGTCTTTTGTGAATGATTCATCCACATTACCTATAAACGAAAAGGGTCTGCCATTTTCATTCTGGTCAAGGATAGCATTACTTATTATGGTACTATCTGTGTGGATGAATGTACATGAAATGTCCAATCTGCACCCCTTTCCCTCTTCTACTTAGCATTTCTGGGCAGTGGTGGATCCCAATTTGTAAGTTATCTTACTCTTTGTCATCATGCTTTTCTTTTTTCCTTCAGAATCTGAATATCTTGTCTGAAACTGAATCTGTTGCTCAACATTTTGAATTTAATACAAATATCATTTTCCCTCAGTTACATGTGTATCTACATGTACTTTTACATTCATCAATTAGCTGTTCATGGAAGTTTGCTGTCTTTCACATGGATATTTATGTTTAATTTGGCCCTTACTGGTCCCTTTGGATTTTTTGTTGATATCATATATATAAAATATTGGAAGAGAAATTCATAATCAAATTTCTGATAGTCAATATTTTCTTGTTTGAAAAGAAAAAGTGTTCAATTTGGGCAGTGCATCATAGGCCACATGTCACACAGGGTACCCTGGATGGATGAGTTACATACTTGCCCCGTTTCTTATTTAATAGTATTAACTGTGCAGCCAGTAAATATAGTAGACCAATAAATACAGTATGAACTTTTAAATTTAAATGTGTAGGAGGTGCTTCCTGCCTGAATACAATATTTTAAAACTTTGCATTATTCCATTAGGAAATATTTATTGAGTCCCCTCTATAAAGAAATTGCAGGAGCCCATTAAATATGCTTTTAGGTTTCAGATCGTGAGTTTCAAATGAAACAAGTCAATATAGCTTTATCTTGTTTGACACCTCCCCACCCCAACTAGCTTCTATGCATAGTTATTCATGTATCATGCTGAAAGAAATCATGAGGGGACTAGGGGGAAGAATTTATCCCATAGGAAAATAAAGCAAAGTAAAACAAACTCTAAAATAGGAAAAAAGGAAGAACCTTTTAAAATTGTGTATTTTGTTTTCATAGAACAGGTGTCCATACATTTCCCCATACCCTCCATGAGCATTAACCAAAAGGAACTTTGGTATTTAATCAGCAACAGGCTTTGTTCTCTTTGGGTAACTTGGGGAACATTACCATAGGCCTTGTGAAGATAATGACGTTCTCCCTTATTTAAAAAATACAAACAAAACTACAATGTTGTTTCTTGGCATTCCAGCAATGAGGACTCTTGATCAACTGATACATGTACTTGTCAGTAGCACAAAGATAGTGTAGACATTTAATAGCTGTTGTAGAGCTTTGAGAGAGATAGCAGGGCTATTAGAACCAGAGAAAGCATAAGGTACTTTATGGTGGGTTAGTTCTCATTTTGTCACCTATACATACAGAAAATGCTTATTAATTCTTGGATTAACCAGTACATCTAGTTTCCACATAATGCCATGCAACAAAGAGTTTACAGCATTTTGCAGTCATTTTCAAAGGAGATACAGAAAAATCATGTAGGATGGAAGATGCTCAGAATATGGTAAGACTATTTCTCCAGGCTACAAAGAGAAAGGACACTGAACTCATAAATTTTAGCAACAATTAGGCCTTTGTACTATGTCATTAGAGTCTATTAGATGTGTGTCTTTACTTCCTCACAGGCTCATTCCTCACTGCTGGCAAATTTATTAGACATATTACCCAGGATTATAAAGGAAAGCACTTTTTTTTTTCCATTGTTATGCTTACAGGATAAAAAAAATTTTTTTTCACCTTGAGCCACTGGAAACAAATCAAAGTAAGAAATATAAGTTACTCCAAAGAGAGGTTTGAGCATAGTTCAGAAATACGGAACAAGAATGAAAATGAGAAATGTGTATATTTCACTTCTTGATTCAAAATAAGCCTTCCCTAAAAATTCTAAATACAGCTCTACTATTGCCTGGAGAATCCCAGGGATGGGGGAGCCTGGTGGGCTGCCGTCTCTGGGGTCGCACAGAGTCAGACATGACTGAAGCGACTTAGCAGCAGCATTGCCTTCAATGTCACTTTTTTTTGGTACAGTGCATCACAGTTTTTGTATCCTAACCTCAACTATACAAGATCAAGTCAACTTTAAGTTTAGAATTGTAAGAAAAATTAAAGTAAATAAATTATATATTCTGGTTGCATATACTGGAACTTTGTTTTAAGTCTGGCTATTCATTGGGCTTCCCTGGTGGCTCAGACTGTAAAGAATCTGCCTACAATGCGGGAGACCTAGGTTCAGTCCTCGGGTAGGGAAGATCCCCTGGAGGAGGGCATGGTAACCCACTCCAGTATTCTTGCTTGGAGAATCCCCATGGACAGAGGAGCCTGGTAGGCTATAGTCTGTGTGGTGGCAAAGAGTCAGACATGACCAAGTGACTGAGCACATTCATTGGGTGCATAGGGAGGTTGTATTCGTTGGGTAACTGGGATGGACCCTGAGACAACAGAATTGATGCCGGGTATACAGCTAAGAAATTAAAAGACACTTACTCCTTGGAAGCAAAGTTATGACCAACCTAGATAGCATATTCAAAAGCAGAGACATTACTTTGCCAACAAAGGCTCGTCTAGTCAAGGCTATGGTTTTTCCTGTGGTCATGTATGGATGTGAGAGTTGGACTGTGAAGAAGGCTGAGCGCCGAAGAATTGATGCTTTTGGACTGTGGTGTTGGAGAAGACTCTTGAGAGTCCCTTGGACTGCAAGGAGATCCAAGCAGTCCATTCTGAAGGAGATCAGCCCTGGGATTTCTTTGGAAGGACTGATGCTAAAGCTGAAACTCCAGTACTTTGGCCACGTCATGTGAAGAGTTGACTCATTGGAAAAGACTCTGATGCTGGGAGGGATTGGGGGTAGGAGGAGAAGGGGACGACAGAGGATGAGATGGCTGGATGGCATCACTGACTCGATGGACGTGAGTCTGAGTGAACTCCGGGAGTTGGTGATGGACAGGGAGGCCTGGTGTGCTGCAATGCATGGGGTCGCAAAGAGTCGGACACGACTGAGTGACTGATCTGATCTGATCTGATAAAGCTAAGGCAGAGCCTGGCCTTCAATAGGTGGCCCGCTGATCTATGATTGGAGCCTCCCTCTACTCTGGGGTTTTCCACTGGGAAGTTAGAGTTCAGGGGAGACATTTTCAATTCTTGATTGTCAGATCTTTTTGGCCATTCCTGCTACAAGTGTATGGAATGATAATGGAAGGAAAAATAGGAGTGTAGCTCTCTTGTCACTGAGGGTGAGAGTGGTGGGTGACACCAGGACTTGAGGTGAGAAGAGTTTAAAAATGAAATTCAAAGCAGAAGACAAGGTCTAGGGACTGCTCAAGATGGGTAGTGAGGAATACTGTAACTCAGGGGCCACGTGGATACCAAAGGTTAGCTCTGTCAGTCCTTGTCTGATTTAAGGAAACATAGGGAGCAAAACAGGAGCCTAGAACGTTTCTATATTATTATACTGCTTCATATCAAATCACAAAGATTGCAAGAGTGAAAGCAAACTAATCCCCTTTCTAAGTTTTATCAGTGCATTTATTGCTATAGGTTGTTTTTTCAGAGCAATATTACCATATATATCCCTGAGTCAGGAAGATCCGCTGAAGGAGAAAATAGCAACCCACTCCAGTATTCTTGTCAGGCAGATTCCATGGACAAAGGAACCTGGTGGGCTACAGTCCATGGGGTTACAAAGAGTAGGACATGACTTAGTGACTGAGCACACACTCATGCACTACCATATATTAAAGAACAATTATTATATCTCAGAAACCTTAAATAGAATGATTCCTCTAACTATATATTCCTGTAACTATACGTGTTACTTTTGTTTTATAGAAGAAACCAAGCTTCACAGAAGTTAAAGAAGTTGCCTAAGGTGACACATTAAATCGTAGACACAAGATTCAGTGTCATGGCAAAGGGTTGTGATTTTCCTGCCATGCCATGTATACTTCTATTTGCTAATTTTTGCTGGCCTGATTTTTTCATGCACCCAGGGTGCCTATTAGTCTCGTTCATTTAATTCTTAAGCTACTCTTCCACTGTTTTGATATTCTGTGGGTTGCAACGACAACTAGGATGTCCTTGAGGCAGAAGTGTCCTCTTGTGTGTTCAGCATCACGGAAACCAGTACCCAACCCACGTGGCTAAGACCCAGGGGTTGACTCTGCCACACTTCAGAGCCGTTGACAAATTGTTCACAGCTGTCTGGGGTTAAAGAACTCATCTCTGAGAACTACTTTCTCATTCTCTTTTGAAAGAGACAAGTGTGCCTCCTTTTCTTCTGCACTTCTAAGGTTCCCTCTGCTTTGAAAATGGCCCCTACATTTGCAGTTTGGCCTCACTAATATCTCCACTCTTGCATTCTTCTCAGACTTAACTTTCATTTTTAACTGTGGCAGAATAGCTTCTCATGCCATTTGAACCTTTTCAGATGACACAAAAGAAGAGATATCATTACAGCTCTTGTGAAATGAGACTGTCGGCCACTTAGAAATGCTTCTCTGTTATTGCATTTAATTGGAAGGGGTGGCCTATTAGCACTGATGGTGGAAGAAAATGACCTCTGTATTCAACATGAAAAGGTATTGTGAACTGCTTGAGGTAGATGACTTATCAAATGATTGAGGTTAACTGATGTCAGCAGTTTTCAGAGTGTTGATATCAGAAATCAAAATGAAAGTAAAATGACATATGGGAATATATTTAGTAAACAGATAGAAGAATTTTGAAGATTGTCAACTCTAATGAACAAATACACAAGAACTTAATTTTATTCTCACCCAAGTGCTTGCAGCAGCCTTGAAACGCCACTGATGTATCAGTATACAAAACTAGTATTTAAAATCTTACTAAATAAAAATTCCTTTCTATGGCATTATTTTTTAATTCCTCAAAACTATTGCTGCCACAGGAGCTCCAATTACTTTTTTTCTAGAGTTGGTTATTATAAAGTTTTTAGTTTTTAATTTCCTCATGCTGCATAAAGGACCCTAAACCACAACAATTTATAATTTGTCTGGCCTACAACTGAGTACTGTTTAAGGAACTAATTGTAGAGAAGCCACATGACAATACTTAAAAGTGTTTCATGTTACACTGTGAATTTCCAAAATATTCAACAGCTTGTTCTAAATAAGTGCTAAAAAATAAATATATTGTTTGGACTACATCAGGTATTAAATCTTTCTTTTTTCCTCCAACAAGCTTTTAAGAGGCCAGGGATTTCTACAGAAATAGAGTTTAAAGCATTCACTGTGCTAGCATAGTATAATTCTAGGCAAAATAACAACCTACGTCTGTGAACAGGTCACATTAGCTGTTTACATTAAAAATATACAGCCAATTACCTGTGAGATTTAAAATTTTCTAGTAATTCCATTAAAAAAAGGGAAAAATGTGAAATTAATTTAATAATATTTTGGTGTGTGTGTGTGTGTGTGTGTGCGCGCGCGTGCGCTCAGTTTCTAAATTGTGTCCGACTCTTTGTGACCCCATGGACTGTAGCCCATCAGGCTCCTCTGTCCATGGGATTCTCCAGGCAAGAATACTGGAGTGGGCTGCCATTTCCTCCTCCAGAGGATCTTCCTGACCCAGGGATCAAAGGTGCCTCTCTTGAATTGGCAGGCAGATTCTTTATCACTGAGCCGAAAGGGAGGCCCATTTTATTAATCCAGTATGTCAAAAAAATTAACAATTCAACATGTAATCAATTTTTTACATTATTAATAAAAATCTTGCTTTTATTTGTACTAAATTTTTGAAGTTTGGTGAATATTTTATGCTTACGACACCTCTCACTTTTACTTGCAACACTTAAAATATGGCTAGTCTCAATATGGACTGGCTGTATTTTAAGTGTTAAATACTCTCATATTGCTAATGGCTATTGTATTGAACAACCTATGCTAATAATAGAGGTAATCTGTTAGAGGAAAGTGAAGGAGGATGTGGCCAGCAGTGCAGAGTAGTAAGACCCTGAGCTCACCTCCTGCCATGGACACACCAAAATTACAACTATTATAGAGTAGCTATCCATGAGAATGGCCTGAAGACTAGCAGAAAGATTTTCCACAGCTGAAGTTGTAAAGAAGGAACCATAGCAAGATAGGTAGGAGGGCACAGATGTGATGCAGCCTAGACCTACACTCTGGCAGGCAAACACAAATAGGAGGGTAATCACTAATGCAGAGTTTGCCCCCGAGAATCAGGAGTCTGAGTGCAACATCAGCTTGGGGCCCCTGCAAGGGAAAGAGGAGCCCCTATACTGTCTGGCTCTGAAGGTCAGACTGCTTCCACGCAGGAGAAATGGAGGGCTTTATGAAACAGAGACTCTGCTCTTAAAGGACACATGCAAACTCTCACATATGCTGAGTCCCAGCACAGAAGCAATAATCTGAAGGCTCTTTACTGATCTTGGAGAGACTCCTGGCAAGGTGACAGGAAATTGGTACTCCCTCTGAGAACACGGATGTTGGAGACAGTCGTTTGGGAAAGTCTGTGGTACCCTGAAGAAGCTGGTGTTGACAAGTGCCATTTTGGAGTCTTCTTGTGTAGCCTATTAATGCTGGGAGCTTTCCCACCCATCAGTGGGCCAGGACCAGTCCCAACACCCACCAAACCTTGTAGCCAACTGCTTAGAGAACTGCCCCTTCCCACTGGCAGGTTGGCACCAACTCCAGATATGTCCATCATAGAAGGGCCCATGCAATTCACATAGGGAGTGACACAGAGCGTATAGCTCTGGTGATTAAAGGGAAGTGCGCTGCTGGGGCCTATAGCATATTTCCTACATATGCTAAGATTAGGAAATGTTAACTTCTCTAAGTAGGAAATGTAACTAACCTATCTAATAAATAGAAATAAATACAGAGAATTAGGGGGAAATGAGGAAACAGAGGAATATGTTCTAAATGAAGGAAAAAGTGAAACCTCAGAAGAACTAAGCAAAGTGAAGATAAGTGATTTACTTGCTAAAGGGTTCAAGGTAATGATCATAAAGATGTGCAACAAAGTTGGGAGAAGAATTGATGCAAATAGTGATAATTTTAACAAAATGTTAAGAAATATAAAAAAAGAGCTAGATAGAGCTGAAGAATACAGTAAATGAGATTAAAAAAAATACACAGTAAGACACAAAAGCAGTAGATTAGACAGTACAGAGGAATGGATCAGCAAAATGGAAGACAAACTAGTGGAAATCATCTGAGCTGAAGAGAGAGAGAGAAAAAGAAAAAGAACTAAAATAAATGAGAATAAGAGATCTTGGTACAATGTCACACGTAATAACGTTTGCATTATGAGGAGGAGTGTCAGAAGGTGAAGAGAGAGACAGAAAGCAAAGGGCAAAGAGCTTATTTAAAGAAATAATAGCTAAAAGCTTCGCTAACATTTTAGAGAGGCAGAAAAAGGAGGAAGATATTCAGGTTCAGGAAACACAGAGAATCTCAAACAAGATAAAACCAAAAAGGTCTACACCAAGACACATTATAATTAAAATGGCAAAAATAAAAGGCAAAGAGAGAACCTTAGAAGCAGGAAGATAAAAACTGCTAGTTATGTACAAGGGAACTCCTGTAAGATTATCAGCTAGCTTTTCTCAAAAAACTTGTAGGCCAGGAGGGAATGGCACAAAATGTTCAAAGTGATGAAAGTTAAACAACAACAACAACAACAAAACAACCCCTTATACCCATCAAGGCTGTCATTCAGACTTGAAGATGAGATAGAGTGTTGCTGCTGCTGCTGCTGCTAAGTCGCTTCAGTCGTGTCCAACTCTGTGCGACCCCATAGACGGTAGCCCACCAGGCTCCCCTGTCCCTGGGATTCTCCAGGCAAGAACACTGGAGTGGGTTGCCATTGCCTTCTCCAATGCATGAAAGTGAAAAGTGAAAGTGAAGTCGCTCAGTCGTGTCTGACTCTTAGCGACCCCATGGACTGTAGCCTACCAGGCTCCTCTGTCCATGGGATTTTCCAGGCAAGAGTACCAGAGTGGGGTGCCATTGCCTTCTCCAGAGTGTTAAGCAAACTCAAAAAATTTCAGTAGCACTAAGCCAGCTTTATAATAAATATTAAAGGAACTTCTCTAAACAGAAAAGACCACAAATGGAAATATGAAAATTACAAAAGGAAGATTCTCATTGGTAAAAGCAAACGTATGCAAATGTAGCAGATCAACCACTTACAAAGCTATGAGGAAGATTAGAAGATAAAAGTAGTAAAATCAGCTATATCCACAATTAGTAGTTAAGGGGATACAGAAAACTAAAAGACGTAAAATATGATATGAAAAGCATCAAACCTGGAAGGGAGAGTAAAAAACGAAGGGTGGTTAGAATCCATTTAAATTGAAGGGATCACCAACTTGAAATTGTGTTTGTGCACTTGCTCAGTTGCTTCAGTCGTGTCTGACTCTGTGTGACCCTACGGACTGTAGCCCGCCAGGCTTCTCTGTCCATGGGATTCTCTAGGCAAGAATACTGGAGTGGCTTGCCATGTCCTTCTCCAGGGAACTTCCAGACCCAGGGATCAAATCTGTCTCTTGCAGACAGGTTCTTTACCACTAGTGCCACCTAGGAAGCTCAACTGAAAAGTATATATACTTATAATTGTTTATATATTTATATGTATATGTATGTGTATATACATATATATATGGATGTATTTATTGCTATATATGTACCTCATGGGGACCACAAACCAAAAAGCTATAATAAATACATACAGATACACACACAAAGAGAAAGGAATTCAAATCTAACACTCAAGGACAATGACAAGGAACAGCAAAAGAAAAAACAGAAAGGAACTACAAAAGCAACCAGAAAGTAATTTAAAAAGTGGCAATAAGTACATACCTACCAAAAATTAAATGTAGGACTAAATGTTCTATTGAAAAGACAGCATGGCTAAATGAATAAAAAAATAACACCCCCACATATGCTGCTTATAAGAGACACACTCGGAGAAGGAAATGGCACCCCACTCCGGTACTCTTGCCTGGAAAATCCCATGGACAGAGGAGCCTGGTAGGCTGCAGTCCATGGGGTCACTAAGAGTCAGACACGACTGAGCGACTTCACTTTCACTTTTCACTTTCATGCATTGGAGAAGGCAATGGCAACCCACTCCAGTGTTCTTGCCTGGAGAATCCCAGGGACAGGGGAGCCTGGTGGGCTACCGTCTATGGGGTCGCACAGAGTTGGACACGACTGAAGCGACTTAGCAGCAGCAGCAGCAGCAGCAGCAGCAGCAGCAGCAAGAGATTCACTTGTGACCTAGTGATGCACAGACTGAAAGTGAGGAGATACAAAAGAAATTTCATGCAAGACAGCTGAGGTAGCAATACTTAATTCAGAGAAAATAGATATTAGAACAAAAACTGTAACAATAGACAAAGATGGACATTACATAATGATCAAGGGATCAATCCAATAAACAGATATAAGAATTATAAAATGCATGTACCCAACATAGGAGCACCTAAATGCATAAAGCAAGTTTTAACAAATATAAAGAGAGAAACTGACACAGTATTAGTAGGAAAATTTAACACCTCACTTACATCAAACGACAGATCATCCAGACAGAAGATGATCTGTAAAGAAATACTGGTCTTAAATGACACACTACACCAAATGGCCTTAATAGGTATCTATAGAACATTTCATCCCAAAGCAGTAAAATATGCATCTTTTCATATGGGCTTCCCAGGTGGCACTAGAAAAAACAGAACATTAAAGGCCAATATAATATGCCTGATGAAATATAGATGCAAAAATCCATAATGAAATATTAGCAAATGAAATTCAACAATACCTTAAAAGAATAATACACTATGATCAAGTTGGATTTGTTCCAGGGATACAAGGATAGTTCAGCATTCACAAATTAAACAATATGATACACTCCATTAACAAATTGAGCAATAGAAACTATATGATCATCTCAATAGATTCAGAAAAATATTTGACAAAATTCAACATCCATTTATGATAAAAGTTTCATCATAGTGGGTATCAAGAGGACATACCTCAACATAATAAAGGTGAGGTATGGTGAGTCTACAGCCAACATCATACTCAATGGTAAAAATACCTGAAAACATTTCCAAGGAAGAAGACAAGAATGCCAATGTCACCACTTTTATTCTACATAGTATTAAAAGTCCTAGTCACAGCATTGAGACCAAAAAAAAAAAAAAATCCAAATTGGAAATGAAGTAAAACTGTCACAGTTTGCAGATAACATGATACTATATAAAAGTATTAGAACTAATAAATAGATTCAGTGAAGTTGCACATGATATAAAATTAACATACACAAGTTTGTTGCATTCCTATACACTAACAATGAAGTAGTCAAAAGATAAATTAAGAAGACAGTACTATTTATAATTATACCAAAAAGATTGAAATATCTAAGGATACATCTAACCAAAAAGGCCTGTACTCAAGACTATAAGACATTGATGAAATAAGTTGAAGATGAAACAATGGATAGCTATACCACGCAGATAACCATCCAAATACCAAAGGCATTTTTCACAGAAGTTGAACAAATAATTCCAAAATTTGTATGGAACCATGTTAGCCAATCTTAAGAAAGAAGAACAAAGTTAGAAATATCATGCTCATTGATTTTAAATTAAACTACAAAGCTACAGTTATAAAAATACTACCGTACAGGCACCAAACAAGACATCAAGATCAATTCAACTGAATAGACAGCCCAGGAATAAACTCACACTAATATGGCCAATTAATCTATGGCAAAGTAGGCAAGAATATACAATGGGAAAAGACTGGATTTTCAATAAATTGTGTTGGGAAAACTGGATGGCTATATGCAGAAGAATCAAATTGGACTACTTTCTCATACCATATAGTCAGACATGACTGAGCACACACACACACACATACTCATACCATATACAAAAATAAACTAAAAATGGATTAAAGACACATTTAACTTAAATTTTAGACATTAATCTGTAAAATTTCTAGAAGGAACCATAGGTGATATGCTCCTTGACATTGGTCTTAGCAATATTTCCTTGCTAAACAATGTCTATCTCCCCACACAAGGGAAACAAAAGGAAAAACAAAAACAAAAACAAATGGGACTCCATCAAACTAAAAACCTTTTTTCACATTAAAGGAAAGTGCAAACAAAACAAAAATGTAGCCTCTGCAATAGGAGAATGTATTTACAAACAATATATCTGATGAGGAATTAAAATCCAAAATATACAAGGAGCTCAACAACTCAACATCAAAAAAAACCCAAACAACTCAGTTTTAAAAATGAGCAGAGGAACTAAATAGGCATTTTTCCAGGTAAGATATACAGATAGCCACAGTTACATGAAAAGATTCTCAGCATCCCTAATCATCAGTTCAGTCGCTCAGTCGTGTCCGACTCTTTGCGACCCCATGAATCGCAGCACGCCAGGCCTCCCTGCCCATCACCAACTCCCGGAGTTCACTCAGACTCATGTCCATCGAGTCAGTGATGCCATCCAGCCATCTCATCCTCTGTCGTCCCCTTCTCCTCCTGCTCCCAATCCCTCCTGGCATCAGAGTCTTTTCCAATAAGTCAACTCTTCGCGTGAGGTGGCCAAAGTACTGGAGTTTCAGCTTTAGCATCATTCCTTCCAAAGAAATCCCAGGACTGATCTCCTTCAGAATGGACTGCTTGGATCTCCTTGCAGTCCAAGGGATTCTCAAGAGTCTTCTCCAACACCACAGTCCAAAAGCATCAATTCTTCGGCCCTCAGCCTTCTTCACAGTCCAACTCTCACATCCATACATGACCACAGGAAAAACCATAGCCTTGACTAGACGGACCTTCATTGGCAAAGTAATGTCTCTGCTTTTGAATACGCTGTCTAGGAAACCACAATGAGATACCACCTCACACGTGTCAGAATTTGTGTGTGCTTAGTTTCTCAGTTGCATCCGACTCTTTCCGACCCCATGGATTGTAATCCATCAGGCTACTCTGTCCACGGGATTCTCCAGGCAAGAATACTGTAATGGGTAGCCATTTCCTTCCCTGGGACACCTTCCCAACCTAGGGATTGAACCTGAATCTCCTGAATTGCAGGTGGATTCTTTACCATCTGAGCCACAAGGGAAACCCAATAATTTTCTGTGCATGCTCAGTCACTTCAGTTGCATCTGACTCTTTGGGACCCCACGGACTGTAGCTGACCAGGCTCCTCTGTCCATGGCATTCTCTAGGCAAGAATACTGGAGTGGGCTGTCATTCCCTTCTTCAGGGGATCTTTCTGACCCATGGATCAAACCCAGGTCTTCTGCATTGGCAGGTGGATTCTTTACTCACTGGGCCGCCAGGGAAGCCCTATCTAGCAAATCTACTTCTGGGTATTTACTCAAAGAAAGCAATAACACTAATTTGAGAAGATATAAACATTTCAATGTTCATCACACCATTATATATGATAGCAAAGATATGAAGCAACCTGAGTGACCATCGATAGGCAAATGGATAACGATATGGTATATATGTGTATATATATATATATACACACACACGCACACACACACAATGGAATAGAGTAAGTGAAATGGATTAAAAGGAGTAAACCTCCTGTTTCATAATTAAAAGTCATGGGGATGTAATATACAGCATAAGAAATGTGGTCAACAATATTGTAATAACTTTATATAGGGACAGGTCGTACTAGACTTATTATCATGGTGATCATTTCATACGTGAATGCCATATTATTATGTATCACACCTGAAACTAAAAAATCATCTATATTTTAACTTAAAAAGAAAATAAAAAGAAGTGAGAACAGTTATTAAGAGCTCATCTTGTATTAAACAACATTTCCAATATGTGTGTGTGTGAGTGTGTGTGTGTGTGTGTGTTAGTTCCTCAGTCATGTCTGACTCCATGTGACCCCATGGACTGTAGCCCTCCAGGTTCCTCTGTCCATGGAACTCTCCAAGCAAAATTACTGGAGCGGGTTGCCATGCCCTTCTCCAGGGGATCTTCCTGACCCAGGAATTGCAGCTGAGTCTCCTGCATTACAGGCAGAATCTTTACCATGTGAGCTACCCAGGAAGCCCCTCCAATACATGTATTTCTGTTTTTTCTATGCTATAAATATTTTAGAACAACTGCTAAATTCAAGACAACATTTTGGGACTATGACAACTAAATATATTAATAAAACAAAACCAGTTTCTGTCCTCAAGGAATTTGCTATCTGGTAATATGTAGAATTTCTGTAAACTGTACTAGCATTTGCTATTCAATGAAAATATGCCAGGAATAGTGCTCGAGCAATTAAAGTTGAATTCTTCTCTCATTGTGAAACATATCATGGAAGGTATTAGCTTGTTAAATTTTGTACAAGCAGAATAAAAATAAAAATATTTCTGAGTTATAAACTTGCTAATATGTATGGCAGGAATGATGGTAAATTTTAAATGCATTTTATAAATACCTAAAATGTTGGGTTAAAATAGTCTTACATTAAGTTTTTCAACTTTTTAATTTCACACTTATAGGAATTTATTCATAAATTTATTTCATAATTATTATTTATGTTTATTTAATAGGAAATTCTAATCAAGCAGTAGTGGCCTAGTTTTTCTAGCCATTGAACTAAAAATTATTGAAAAAATGAAAAACTGTTTTCTGAAAAAAAATTGCTTTCTGAAACACTGTATTAAACACTGTGTTAATTATTATCGGGAAAAATATAACCGGACACAGATCCCACTTTCAAGACAATTCTGTATTTAATTTTAAAAATGAGACCTGTAAGCAACTAAATTGTATATTGCTGTATATTGTCACCCTCCTTATTTAACTTCTATGCAGAGTACATCATGAGAAACGCTGGGCTGGAAGAAGCACAAGCTGGAATCAAGATTGCCGGGAGAAATATCAATAACCTCAGATATGCAGATGACACCACCCTTATGGCAGAAAGTGAAGAGGAACTAAAAAGCCTTTTGATGAAAGTGAAAGAGGAGAGTGAAAAAGTTGGCTTAAAGCTCAACATTCAGAAAACGAGGATCATGGCATCTGGTCCCATCACTTCATGGGAAATAGATGGGGAAACAGTGGAAACAGTGTCAGACTTTATTTTTTGGGGCTCCAAAATCACTGCAGATGGTGACTGCAGCCATGAAATTGAAAGACGCTTACTCCTTGGAAGGAAAGTTATTATCAACCTAGATAGCATATTGAAAAGCAGAGACATTACTTTGCCAACAAAGGTCCGTCTAGTCAAGGCTATAGTTTTTCCTGTGGTCATGTATGGATGTGAGAGTTGGACTGTGAAGAAAGCTGAGCACCAAAGAATTGATGCTTTTGAACTGTGGTGTTGGAGAAAACTCTTGAGAATCCCTTGGAGGGACTGCGAGGAGATCCAACCAGTTCATTCTAAAGGAGATCAGTTCTGGGTGTTCATTGGAAGGACTGATGCTAAGCTGAAACTCCAGTACTTTGGCCACCTGATGTGAAGAGTTGACTCATTGGAAAAGACCCTGATGCTGGGAGGGATTTGGGGCAGGAGGAGAAGGGGACAACAGAGGATGAGATGGCTGGATGGCATCACCGACTCGATGGACATGAGTTTGAGTAAACTCCAGGAGTTGGTGATGGACAGGGAGGCCTGCTGTGCTATGATTCATGGGGTCGCAAAGAGTCGGACACGACTGAGTGACTGAACTGGACTGAAGTAGCTAAATATTGCCAGGAAGGAGGTGACAGGTGTTTTAAGAGAGCCAGGAAGGTCCTATACATGTTCATCAGAATGAAAGAAAACAGATGAGAAATTAGTGTTGTACTTGAATTAAAAAAAAAAAAAAACTCTGATGGTTTAATCTGAAAAGGTGTGAAAAATAAACATATTATTTGAAACCACTTCAGCTATCTACGATCATTTCCTTCTTCTCTGGATGAGCCTTTTCCTCCTCTGCTTCTCCTTTCAAGATGCTTAAATATAGGAGGAGGGAAGGGGTTTACAAGTCCTCATGGTAATAGGAAAAAGCAGGATTGTTATGGACTGAATTGTGTTAAAACTCCTTCAGTTCTTACGCTGAAGTCTTAATCTCCAAGGTGACTGAATTTGGAGAAAGGGCCTTAAGGAGGTAATTAAGGTTAAGTGAGGTCATAAGTGTTAGCCCTATTCTGATAAGACTAATGTCCTTATAAGACGATGAAGAGACACCCCAGAGAACTCTCTCTGTCTTTGTACATAAGCACAGAGGAAAGACCAGGTGAACACACAGCAAGAAGGCAACTATCTTCAAGCCAGGGAGAGAGCTCTCACCAGAAACCAACCCTGATGCCACCATGATCTTGGATTTCAGCCCCTGGAACTGTAAGAAAATATATTTCTCTAGTATTGCCACTAGTCTGGAGTATATCATTATGGCAGCCTTAGCCAATTAATGCATGGTCCTATGGAAGGAGGTGCTAATGTTGACTGGTTGTAACATTCACATAAGTTTGTTTTTCTGGAGTGATGTTAGGGTATGGTGGTGGGTAACAATCTTTGGGTCCTGGAAATATTGACAGGCATACTCTTAACCCTCAGTTTATTTAGACTTCTTATCTCTATAGGATTTTCTTTCAATGGCAACAGGTGTTTAATTTTCAAAACTACAATCCCAGGAAGGAGAAAAAGTGGAAAGTACAAGAGAGTAGAAGAAAGAGGTGAAGAGAAAGATAAGAAAAGCTAGTAAAAACTTGATTCTTGTATATAGTGACTTAGAAAATGCATGATAGCACAGATGCATTTCTGCTGTGTGGAAACAGACATGCTAAATACTAAATGACTGGAAAGCTAGAATCTTGGTACATACCATGCCAACTCAAACGACTAATGGAAAGTATTTATATGTACTAATTCTGTTTAATAGTGACTTTTATTTACTATATGCCAGAACTTAAGCCAAAAATTTTTACATATTTCTGTTTATTAAATTCTTATAAGAAGCTTATAAGTGAGTCATTACTAGCATCTCATTTAGCAGGTGAGGTGTAAGAGATGTTTAGAATGTCACAGTATTCAGTGATAGAACGAGGATTTAAATCCAGATATACCTTAAGTCTGAAGTCTTGGCCACTACAATTGTGTGTTCTCTTAGAAACAAATGGAGAAATGAAGATACTTTTAATATGACTTCTCCAAATAAGGTGGTAACATTTGGCATCTTACCCTCATAAAGCTGAGTATTTCTGATATGTTATATAGATGATTGTGATATTTAGTGGTCAATATGTGTATGTTTGGAAGTACATTCTAAAAGAATTATAATTAAAGATTAATCATAATTAAAATGTTTTGTATGTTTTTGGGCCACAAAACAAAGGAAAATAAACAAGGTACTAATAAATCTCTTCCCGGGGTCCTTTTCTGGTTTCGCTGTTTTATCAGATGACATGGAACATTATTTTAAAATTCCAAGGCAGAATGAAATAACTTACCCACTTATAAAAAGAGAGCCATATTTAAAGTATGGCCTTTTCAGAAATCATACTCTGAGAGACAATGTTTCTAAATTTTCATTAAAAAAAATTGTCTTTAATGGCAGGTTCTAAAATTTTTACTGTGTTCTTTTAAATTTGTTTTTCTATTTTTCTCAAAAGGATATGTAGCTACTAATTTTACATGTAATCTATCTGAGTTTCGTTTGAGGATTTATCTCAATAACTCTGCCAAGATTTATTTTTCACATCCTGATAGTCTTATCAAACAAAGAGAGAACACAACTTGTCTCCTGATTACCAAGAAAGGAAACATCCAGGTTGGTTTCAGTCTATTCACAACATGTTGTTAAAGAGGAAGCTGGTTATTAAAGGGAGTTAGAAGGGAAAGCTATAAATTCTTTAGACTGTCATAGTTTATGGAATTGGAGAGATTCTTACCCACAAAACACCAAATCAGTGATTTTTGTATCCTACAAGTCTCACTGCTACATTTATATATCTGTTCAAACCTAATCATAGCAATACCAAGGCACAGAAGTAAATTGGAAAGGGAATTAATTACCCTCAACTCAGCTTAAACTACGACTTCAGGGTTATGAATAAGTATTAAAGCATTAACTATGAAAACAACCAAAAAAACTTTAGCTTATTAAATGGAGATAAAGTATAATTTTTTTCATGAACAGAATTTCTCTAAAAGTGTTTCACAGAACAGAAGAACATTAATCTCCTTTCCAGGCTCTCATACATTGGGGAAACTATCATAGGGGCGTTCCAGATGGCGCTAGTGGTAAAGAACCCACCTGCCAATGCAAGAGACATAAGAGATGTGGGTTCAGTCCCTAGGTCTGGAAGATCCCCTGGGGAAGAGAATGGCTAACCACTCCAGTATTTTCACCTGGAGAATCCCATGGACGGAGGAGCCTGGCAGGCTATGGTCCATAAGGTTGCAAAAGAGTTGGATATGACTGAAGGAACTTAGCACTCACATACAGTTCACCACTCTCTTGGAGATTAACAAGTAGTGGTTTTAAAGAGGCTTGTAGTTAGAGAACCACTTTAAAGTCACTTAGCTTGAGTTTTTTCATCTTCTTGGGGCACAGAACTATTTTGGAATCCTACTAACTAATCCTACTAATATTTCTGGCACATGCCCAGGGTAATGTTACCATAACCTTATCATTCCAATTCTGTTTTAGGAATATTAGATTATAATACTAATTTAACCAAACATTTTGCTTTTCAACTGAGAGGACTTGACCAAAAAGTGAACCATTGGAAGGTAGTTGTCAGAATTTGATATTTCAAAAAAGAATTAAAAAAAAAGAAAACACATAGAAATAAAACTGAGCATCTTGTCAGAGGCCAGATCACCCAGGGCCTTATAAATAATATGACCTTTCATCCTGAGCAGGATTGTGTGTACTGTTCCTGTGTAATTATTAGTAATGTTCTCCTTTACTCTAAAAAATGTCCTGCTATGCACAATAAATTACATGTTCATTCACTTATGTGCTACTCTAAAGATCCGATGAGTCTGTCATATGCACAGGATTCTGCTTTTATCTCTAGTTGAGGAGTGGGGGAGCAGGATAGTGTGCAGTAAGGCCAGTATGAGTTAACCTAAAATGTTGGGGCCTCAAATAAAAGTTTGGAAGAAAGTTATGGTGAATGTTGCTAGATAAATTTTAATGTCAAAAGATGAATGGCTAAATAATAATTAAGAGAATGGAGCAGAAGTTTAGATAAATTAGGAAGCTTGTTTGTTAAAGAGCTAGGTAAGTGAAAATGAGTCAGGTATGATGAAGACCATGACGTTAGCCCTTCAAATAAATACAGAATGGCCTTGGAGATGATACAGATGTTCCACAGTTTTTCCTAGTATCTTTGAGGCAGGGGTTGTCTCCTGGGAAATTTGAGCTGACAGCTCCGCTCATTGTCTAGATGGGTGGTTTTATGTATCAGATGCTCGGTGTTAACTACAGGTCACTGTCAAGGTCATGATGACTATGTAGATAGACCGAAATGACATCTCATATACATTGGAGATTTAAGAAGTCTGCTTACAATGCCAAAGGGAAAAGGATATATATTTTGTTTTCTTTTTTTAGCAGTTGGTTATTTACAAAATTATATCCCTACACCAGAACTTTGATTTGATTGAATAGGAAATGGAGACAACAGTTAAAAAAAAAAAAGGCAAAACCCACAAAGAGAAAGTTACTTCTAACTCCTTCTCCCTCATCAGATCACATCTAGATGGATACTTATTCTCAATAAGTGTATATTTAAAATGAATCTTGACTTTCTTGAATGTCTAATGCCACTTCCATGGCTCATATCCCATATTTTCTTGTCTATACTGTTGTGTGTTGTGCCTATATATATATATATATAATATATTGCTGCTTTGTCATAAATCGTCCAACTCTTTTGCAGCCCCATGGACTGCAGCCCTCCAGGCTCCTCTGTCCATGGGATTTCCCAAGCAAGAATGTCGGAATGGGTTGTCATTCCCTT
Source organism: Bos indicus x Bos taurus (assembly GCF_003369695.1). Lineage (NCBI taxonomy): Eukaryota > Metazoa > Chordata > Mammalia > Artiodactyla > Bovidae > Bos > Bos indicus x Bos taurus. Next base: position 112,121,097 of record NC_040076.1, read on the forward strand.
TTCCATATATATAGTAAACCACATATATTAGTATATCACATATATAGTAACTATATGAAAGGGAAAGTGTTAGTCCCTTAGTCGTGTCCAACTCTTTACAACCCCATCGACTATAGTCCACCGGCTCCTCTGTCCATGGGATTGTCTAGGCAAGAATAATGGAGTGGATTACCACTATTCTCCAGGGGATCTTCCTGACCCAGGGATCAAACCTGGGTCTCCATTGTGGGCAGAGGCTTTATCATCTGAGTCACCAGTGAAGGTCCTGTATACTATGCTATACATATATATATATACTATATACTACAATAAATATATATATATATATATCATAATACTATGTGTGCTTAGTTGCTAAGTCATGTCTGACTCTTTGCGACCCCATGGACTGCAGCCCTCCAGGCTCCAATGTACCTGGGATTCTCTAGGCAAGAATACTGGAGTGGGTTGCCATGTCCCCGTCCAGGGGACTCTTCCCAACTCAGTGATCGAACCCGGGTCTCCTGCATTGCAGGTCAATTCTTTACTGTCTGAGCCACCAGGAAAGCCCAAGAATACTGGGTGGGTAGCCTATCCCTTCTCCAGGAGAACTTCCCAACCCAGGAATTGAACCAGGGTCTCCCGCATTGCAGGTGGATTCTTTTCTAGCTAATCTCCCAGGAACCCCCATAATACTATATATATACAGTATATAAATAGCCTCCAGCTTTGTCACTGGACTCTACTCCTCCTGAATATATTCTTTATTTTTTATTATTATTATTTTTTTTTACGGTTGAAACCTTTATGTCAAAAATTTATAATAAATGTTTGGTGTTAGTCCACATACAATTAAGTTCTTGGTGTAAAGTTACTTGGCTTCAAGAAGGAACATTTGGTTTACTTCACTAATAGGAATATCTCTTAGTGCTGGGATGGCCTCTTCTTGGTCTTTCTTGTGCTGTTGGTTTTTGGCATAGTTATCTGTGATATTATGAATGGAGTCAAGTGGAGAGGTACTCATCATGTTTATTCCAAATAAGAGGACGTAATTGATGACTACGGTAATGAGGAGATACACAGGCAGAGCAACGGCCCAATACTTTTGAGGCCAATAAGTTAAGCCTAAGGAGTTTAGCCAAGATTCAGGAATAAAAGCCCACACAAGATACAGTATGAAGCCAAATTGGGAGCTTAAGAAAAGAACAAAGCCATAAATCGCTCTTTCTGGCAACGGCGACGGTGAATTTTCCACCATTTTCCCCGTGGCTTTAGATATTCTTGGGTCCTCCAAGCGCCGACTCCCCCAGCGGCAAGTTTGGCCACCTCAGGGCCTCGGCCTCAGCGCAGGCGCGGACTAGGGGAGCTGCAGGAGGGCGAAAGAGGACCCGAATATATTCTTTAGTATTTCACAGGAGACTGCTAAGAACAAATATTTAAAAATAATTTTGATTACATCACCTCCTTGTTTAAGCACTTAATATTGTGACCCATATATATTAAAAGCAGACTACCACATAGTTATTTTATGTATCACCAAGTTTAAAAACGCTACAAAATAATTCTTTCTTATTAGACTTTTTCTATCTAAAGACACTTTTAAATTTATTTGGCCAGATTTTTATTATATATCATTTCTGTAAATGCACAAGGAAGAAAATACAAGCTGTTGGTACTCACAATACAATTATGTAACAATCCCCGCTAAAGGACTCTGTAAATTGAAAGATACATTCTGATGCTAGAATTGTAAAAAATATACATCCTAGAATCAGTAAAAGATGGTGACTGTCCACCATATGACCCAGCAATTGCACTCGTTGGTATTTACTCAAAAATGTGGAAAATTTATGTCTATGCAAAAATTTGCAGACATATTTATAGCTGCTTTCACCATTGCCAAGATTGGAAGCAACCAAGTTATCCTTTAGTAGGTGAATGGATAAAAAAAAAAAACTGTGATATATCCAGACAATGAACTAATATTCATTGCTAAAAGTAAATGAGCTATCAAGTCATGAAAGGACATGAAGGAAAATTAAATGCATATATCTAAGTGAAAGAAGCCAACATGAAAAGGATACCATATGATTTCAACTATGAATATGACATTCTGGAAAAGGTAAAACTATGGAGACAGTAAAATGATCAGTGGTCATCAGGGTAGGGGGTCAGGAGAGTGACTGTTGGGTGGTGGTGACCATGGGGCAGGGTATGCATGTGTTGGGACAGGAGGAGTATGGGACATCTCTATGTCTTTCCCTGAATTTTATTGTGAATCTTCAATGTCTCTCTCTAAAAAAAAATTAAGTTTAAAGTTAAAAAATATGGTGAATACTAGTTTCATAACTCACTCTCCTCCTCCTCAGCCCTCTCACCTTTTACATAGTAAAAATAAAGTGTGAATCCCTCAGCTTGACATTCATGAATTTTAATTTCATAGTATGGCTCATAACTAATTTTTAACCTAACTTCTTTCCATTTACTAGTGTGTCGACATACGTGCACTTTCACACTCCTCTGCTTTTTGTCCCTTTCCTTCTCTCTCTAATGTCCTAGATTTATTGCCTCCTTTGTTTCCTCTCTCCATCCTAACAGTCCTAGTTCCTCCCTACTGTCCCAATAGCATTATCTGCACACTGATGGCCTATGGTTTGATCTCCTTGTTCTGTAGTTAGTAGAATACATGCCATTGACCAAGTCTTTATACAGGGCCTGGAGGAAAGGAGATGCTTCATAAACATATTTTGACTGAATTTAACTAAAATAAATTGGGAAGAAATTAATTCAAGGATAAAATAGTAAAATACATACAAAGCATTCTATCATTATCATCATCATGAACAAAACAAGACCTTCTATCTATATTTAAAATGATTAAAAATAGGCCTTGTCACTGTAGGTGACAAGCTTAGTGTTTAATATTTTTTTCTTTTTCTCAGGTGAAAACTTGCTAGGCAACTAGGAGTGATACTATAAGTCTTAGACAGGGAGCAGTGGCTGAAGGTCCCTGGGCTGCCTCAAGGTTATAGCATTGGGCTTCTCCCTTACCCCACATCCAAGGGCAAAGGAGAGGCCCCAGCAAGATGGTAGGAGGGGCGAAAATGCATTTAGAATCAAACCCCATGCCTGCCAGAGATGCTCAGAGAGCTCAAACATACTTTGTGTGCACCAGGACCCAGAGACCCCACAGAGATTGAGAAAGAACTGTGTTTGAATTCTCCAGCAATGGACTGCTGCAGGGGCAGGGGCTCTGGGTGCAGACTTGGGTATGGTATAAACCCTCCTGGAGGAGGTCACCATTAACCCACCATAGAGTTGCCAGAACTTACACTGAACTGGGGAAACAGACTCCTGGAGGGCACAAACAGAATCTTGTGCACACTAGGACCCAGGAGAAAGGAGCAATGACCCCACAAGAGACTGACCCAGACTTGCCCGTGAGAGTCCAGGAGTCTCCCATGGAGATGGGTCAGTGGTGGCCTGCTGCAGGGTTGGGGGCTTTGAGTGTAGCAGTGTATGCTTGGGACCTTTTGAAGGAGGTCAACATTTTCTTAATTACCTCCACCATAGTTTGGCCTCAGGTCAAATAAAGGGAGGGAAGACAGCCCAGCCCTTCAATAAAAAATTGGATTAAAGATTTACTCAGCATGGCTCTGCCTATCAGAACAAGACCCACTTCCCCCCTCAGTCAGTCTCTCCCATCAGGAAGCTTCCAAAAGCCTCTTATCCTTCTTGGTCAGAGGAAAGACAGAATGAAAACCACAATCACAGAAAATTAACCAATCCGATCACATGACCACAGCCTTGTCTAATTCAATGAAACAATGAGCCATGCCATGTAGGGCCAACAAAGATGGACGGATTATGGCAGAGAGTTCTGACAAAATGTGGTCCACTGGAGAAGGGAATGGCAAACCAGTTCAGTATTCTTGCCCTGAAAACCCCATGAAAGTATGAAAAGGCAAAAAGATATGATGCTGAAAGATGAACTCTCCAGGTAGGTAGGTGCCCAATATGCTACTGGAGATCAATGGAGAACTAATTCCAGAAAGAATGAAGAGACGGAGTCAAAGCAAAAACAACACCCAGTTGTGGTTGCGACTGGTGATGGAAGAAAAGTCTGATGCTGTAAAGAGCAATAATGCATAGGAACCTGTAATGTTAGGTCCATGAATCCAGGCAAGTTGGAAGTGGTCAAATAGATGGCAAGAGTGAACATAGACATTTTAGGAATCAGTGAACTAAAATGGACTGGAATGGGTGAATTAAACTCAGATGACCATTACATCTACTACTGTGGACAAGAATCCCTTGGAAGAAATGGAAGAGCCATCACAGTCAACAAGAGAGTCCAAAATTCAGTACTTGGATACAATCTCAAAAATGCCAGAATGATCTCTGTTCATTTCCAAGGCAAACCATTCAGTATCATAGTAATCCAAGTCTATGTTCCAACCAGTAATGTTGAAGAAACATTCCAATCAGTAATGCTGAAGAAGTTGAATGGTTCTATGAGTACCTACAAGACCTTCTAGAACTAACAGCCAAAAAAGATATCCTTTTCATTATAGGGGACTGGAATGCAAAAGTAGCAAGTAAGAAACACCTGGAGTAACACGCAAATTTGGCCTTGGCATACAGAATGAAGCAGGGCAAAGGCTAACAGAGTTTTGCCAAGAGAATGCACTGGTCATAGCAAACACCCTCTTCCAACAACACAAGAGAAGATTCTACACACAGACATCACCAGATAGTCAATACCAAAATCAGATTGGTTATATTCTTTGCAGCCAAAATGGAGAAGCTCTATATAGTCAGTAAAAACAAGACTGGGAGCTGACTGTGGCTCAAATCATGAGCTCCTTATTGCCAAATTCATACTTAAAAAAAGTAGGGAAAACCACTGACCATTCAGGTATGACCTAAATCAAATCCCTCATGATTATACAGTGGAAGTGACAAATAGATTCAAGGGATTAGACCTGATAGAGTGCCTAAAGAACTATAGACGGAGGTTCATGACATTGTACAGGAGGCAGTGATCAAGACCATCCCCAAGAAAAAGAAATGCAAAAAGGCAAAATGGTTGTCTGAGGAGGCCTTACAAATAGCTGAGAAAAGAAGAGACACAAAAGGCAAAGGAGGAAAGGAAAAGTATACCCATTTGATTGCAGAGTTCCAAGGAATAGCAAGGAGAGATAAGAAAGCCTTTCTCAGTGATTGGTGCAAAGAAACAGAGGGAAAATATAGAATGGGAAAGACTAGGGATCTCCGCAAGAAATAGAGATACCAAGGGAACATTTCATGCAAACATGAGTTCAATAAAGGACAGAAATGGTATGGGCCTAACAGAAGCAGAAGATATTAAGAAGAGGTGGCAAGAATACACAGAAGAACTATACACAAAAGATCTTCATGACCCAGATAATCACAATGGTGTGATCACTCCTAGAGCCAGACATCCTGGAATGTGAAGTCAAGTGGCTCTTAGGAAGCATCACCACGAACAAAGCTAGTGGAGGTGATGGAATTCCAGTTGAGCTATTTCAAATCCTGAAAGATGATGCTGTGAAAGTGCTGCACTCAATATGCCAGCAAATTTGGAAAATTCAGCAGTGGCCACAGGACTGGAATAGTTCAGTTTTCATTCCAATCCCATAGAAAGGCAATGCCAAAGAATGCTCAAACTACCACAGAATTGCACTCATTTCACATGCTAGCAAAGTAATTCTGAAAATTCTCCAAGCCAGGTTTCAAAAGTACGTGAACCGTGACTTCCAGATGTTCAAGCTGGATTTAGAAACGGGAGAGGAACTAGAAATCATATTGCCAACATCCGTTGGATCACTGAAAAAGCAGGAGAGTTTCAGAAAAACATCTACTTCTGCTTTATTGACTATGCCAAAGCCTTTGACTGTGTGGATCACAATAAACTGTGGAAAATTCTTCAAGAGATGAGAATACCAGACCACCTGACCTGCCTCTTGAGAAATCTGTATGCAGGTCAAGAAACAACAGTTAGAACTGGACATGAAACAACAGATTGGTTCCAAATTGAGAAAGGAGTACGTCAAGGCTGTATATTGTCACCCTGCTTATTTAACTTATATGCAGAGTACATCATGAGTAATGCTGGACTGGATGAAACACAAGCTGGAATCAAGATTTCCCAGAGAAATATCAATAACCTCAGATATGCAAATGACACCACCCTTAAGGCAGAAAGGGATAAAGCACTAAAGAGCCTCTTGTTGAAAGTGAAAGAGGATAGTGAAAAAGTTGGCTTAAAGCTCAACATTCAGAAAACGAAGATCATGGCATTTGGTCCCATCACTTTATGGCAAATAGATGCAGAAACCGTAGAAACAGTGGTAGACTTTATTTTTTGGGGCTCCAAAATCACTGCAGATGGTGACTGCAACTGCAGCCATGAAATTAAAAGATGCTTGCTCCTTGGAAGAGAAGTTATGACCAATCTAGACAGCATATTAAAAAGAAGAGACATTGCTTTGCCAACAAAGGTTTGTCTAGTCAGAGCCATGGTTTTTCCTATAGTCATTTATAGATGTGAGAGTTGGAGTGTAAAGACAGCTTCGCACTGAAGAATTGATACTTTTGAACTGTGGTGTTGGAGAAGACTTTGAGAGTCCCTTGGACTGCAGGGCAATCCAATCAGTTCATCCTAAAGGAAATCAGTCCTGAATATTCATTGGAAGGACTGATGCTGAAACTGAAACTCCAATACTGCAGCCACCTGATGTGAAGAAATGACTCATTTGATAAGACTGTGATGCTGGGAGAGATTGAAGGCAGGAGCAGAAGGGGATGACAGAGGATGAGATGGTTGGATGGCATCACCGACTCAATGGTCATGAATATGAATAAGCTCTGGGAGTTGGTGATGGACAGGGAGGCCTGGCATGCTGCAGTCCATGGCATTGCAAAGATTCAGGGACGGCTGAGTGACTGAACTGAACTCAACTCGGCAGAGGCTGTTACTAGGAGGTGAGGAACTGCGCCTTCTCTGAAGTCAAGTGTATGTAAGCCTGTGCAAAGGGACAAATACTCCCTCTGTTCCTCATTTCTCTAGGCTTATTTGCCCTAGAATATTTAGAACTGTTGTGTAGCTTGCTATTAATGTGCTTATTCCTAAAATTGTTTCTTCTGATTATTTAATACTTTTTTTTCATGAATAATGCTCTTTAATGGACAGAAATACCTCCCACAATATCTCACCTCCCTTCTCTCTTTGTGCATAAAAAGTATTATATGTCATTTGTAACCCTTGCCTTCTTTTAACACTTGAAAAATGTTGTCCTCTCAGGTACATGAACCAATATCTAACTAAAGGTAGACACAAATGGCATTTGACTAAAGTGACCATAACATTTTTAATAAAAATATGCTTTTGAATGAAGCAAGTTAAAATATGCATGTCATGAATTGAATTACATGTCCTTTTGATTTATAGAGAATTATTTGAGGTGTTCCCTGACAATACATACTCATTGTTTATTATTTATAGTACCAGTTATTGTCTTTTCCAGATAAAGCTTCATTCCCAGTGGCACTGAAAATGTATTTTGAATAAATCTTGGCAAGAACAAAGGTGTAAATTCTTGAACTTTGTTTAGTCAAAACAGAGTTGTATGCTTCATTCGAAAACTAGTGGACTAAAGCAGTGTCATTTTTCATACAATTCTACTGGTTTTATAGTAGTGATTCTTTAAAACAGTGGATCTACTTAGGTTTCAGGACTTAGCTGGCAGTTTTTTGGATATGGTCAAGATACAGGAGCAAGTTGATGAAGTTCACTTAGCCAGTTACTCTTTCATATTCACAATATTGATTCTTGATTCACCCAGGTGTTAAGCCTCTCTGTTGCAATACATTCACATTCATATATTCAAAGTAAAAAAGATCTAAGAATTAAATGTTCTTGTTGTTTTCAAATATAATTCTTTGGGAATTTTTTTCAAGATAGTATTTGTATTTATTTGAGGCATATATACTGAGTCAAAATTTGTTAAACAAACAACAATCAAAAAATGTACTGAAGCATCTACTCTGATTATGTCTAGGCTAATTATTGACATACATCCCTGGTGGCTCAGTGGTAAAGAATCTGTCTGCCAATGCCTGCCAGTTCAGGCAACTCAGGTTCGATCTTGGGTCAGGAAGATCCCCTGTAAAAGGAAGTGGCAACCCACTCCAGTTTTCTTGCCTGGAGAATTCCATGGACAGAGGAGCTGAGTGGGCTCCATGGGGTCTCAGAAGAGTCGGACATGACTTAGTCACTAAACAATAACAACAAATTTAGTGACATAGCCAAATTTTAGAACTCAAGTGTGTGAAACTACAGCTTACTTGATCCTATGTCATATCATGCTAAAATCAGAAAATCTGAGAAATTGCTATCACCACTAAATTGTCCGTGTGATGTAGGCCCCTTTGTTGCCAGGTAATGAAATGGTTCTCTGTGGGCAATGGATCTGGACCCAATTCTATTGGTCACAGATAACAGCCACCACCCAATCAAAGAACAAGTTCGCTTCTTCAAAAAAATTAAAACTTCTATCAAAATCAGTATCAATTCAGTCACTCAGTTGTGTCTGACTCTTTGCAATCCCATGGACTGCAGCATGCCAGGCTTCCCTGTCCATCACCAACTGCTGGAGCTTGTTCAAACTCATGTCCATCAAGTCGGTGATGCCAGCCAACCATCTCATCCTCTGTCATCCCCTTCTCCTCCTGTCTTCAATCTTTTCCAGCATAATTCAATATTTCCCAGCATAAAACTTCTAATAAATGTTTAAATAAGAAGGATGCTTTTGAAGTCCACTTCTGATTTATTTCTCATTTAAGTAATCTTAGATTTATTTCCAAGTGATACGGCATACTAAAATGGGCTCCTTCCCCCTAGCTTAAATATTTGTTGAATTTGTTGAGTGGACATATTTCATCTCTCTGTAGCTTCCCAAGTACTTCACACAGGTCCTTGCACATGACAGGAGCTCTACCAACAGTGATAAAATTCCATTTGTCTGCAGTTTATTCCCTCTTCCTCCCTTTTCCCCTTTCTCATTTTCTTTTCCTTGTCTATCCCCTCCTTGTCTTTATGCATCTCTTTCTTTATTTCCTTACTCCTCTTTTTTTTTAAAAATTATTTTTCCAAAGGCATGCTATTAATTATCCTTAAATTTAGTTTCATGTGATTTTCCCAGCAATTTCATAAGGTCAGTACATTGGGCAATTTTTAAGAAAATGTCAGTCAACTCTTATAAAATCCAACTTTATATAAATCTTCATATGAATCTTCATATTAATTTTAAATTTATATAATACATTTATATAATCTTTATATAGATCTTTAGTTATAGCCTATAGTTTGTCCCAGGAATCTTATTAGTGTTATTGAAAGAAATCAGCAATCATGGCCATTTTCAGCTTCTCTGGATACTTCATGCTATCCACTAAGTAAACAGTTCTGTTGCCATGACACTTACATCTGCTGTCCGTCTACATATCCAGAGGTCCAGTGAGGGGAATGTAGAAAGCTGTTTCCTGCTTAGCCAGTGGCAAGATTGGGGTAGGCATTATTTCATATCATACAGCACTGACTGATGACAATATGAGCTGCTCAATGTGCTCTACTTATATTCCTAAACAGGTTTACAGACAGATTACTTGTGGAAATCTCACAAAAGTGAAGCAGAGATTTGCATCTGTACAGACTCATGGTCAAGACACCAAAGAATTCAATAAACAGCTGTGTGTTTAGTGACTGAACAAGGATTCAGAAGACATGTTCTCTAGATAGTTTAGAAGAAACTATATTTTGGGGGATTGCACTCTCAATGCTTATTGTTTGCAGATGATGTTTTAAAATCAACTATGTCCTTGAGAACTTGGCAGACAATTGTATTTTATGTGTTCACTGTGTTTAATAGTTTATATATCACATTCCCATTTATTTTCTTCCTTTTACTTTTCACCATATGAGGAGAGGTTTATTTTCACATAAACAGCATATAGATATGAGGTTTATTTGTTTTACTAAAAGTCCTATAGGGACTTTGATCATTTTGCATCACAAGACCTTACAGATTTTAGAGTCACTGTGTCATATATTTAAATATTTATAGGTGAAAACATTCTTATTCATCTGTGATTTAGAAAACAGTAAACTTAAAGATCGTTCTGACTAACCAGGCAGGATGTTACAGTGGGAAAGGTATGGATTTGGAGTTTTGAATTCTGGTTTTGTCACATATTAATAGTATGATCTTGGGTTACTTATTAATCTGACTGAGTCTCATTTTTTCATCTAAGCATCATAACAATCATTCTATACAAGTACTGTTATGACAACATGAAATGATGTAGATAATGTGCCAGAGATGCAATAGGTGTCAATAGAGTCAGCTTCCTGTCAGGATTACTCTACATCTCTAGACTATCTTTCCAACACATCTCTAGACTATCTTTCCCAATCTCTTCATTCATGAATGAATGACGTTCTCTGAGACACAACCAGTGAACAATGTTGTCTATGGCTTTGAGGAAACAGAAAAGTATTCTGTCCATGCTGAAATCAAACCTGGAGCTCTGACCTCATGAACAGACAGTAAAGAAGGGTAACCAGTTGCAGGCTTGGGGGGTTTGTCGTTTGAACCACTGAGGAAAGTCTCAAGACTCATGTGTCTTCCTTATTCATGTCTCTGAGAGAAACTCCGGTGCACTGAGACCTCTCTAACATTCAGGTCTACCTCTGTTCTGGCATAATTGTGCCTCAGTCCGCTCACCTAGTACAAATGGAACAAATGTAAGCCACTAAACAGGTTGAACAACTAAGGAACACATCAGATTCTATCTTGAGTATTGTCTTGCTAATTAAAAACTCACACTGAGGGAGAGCTTTGATTAAAGAAAGAATTAATATATGTGTTTTGGAAGAAAGTTTACTAGAAAATTCTTTCCTACAACTTACCAATGATCATGAAAAATTACTGGTGAAGTTCCAACCATCATTGAAAATTTAATAGTGGTATTATTGAGTAATGTGATTATGAGTGATTTTTTAATCTTTGCTTCATTGTGCTTTTCTACATTTTCTTTAAAAAAACAGAATGGGATGGGGCAGTCCATAAACCAGCCTATCAATAATTAATCAACCCATATGGAAAAGAAATATTCTTTTGAGAATCCTTTTTGGATGAAATGAAAATATCTTCACTTAACTCCTAGAAATTGCTTTTGCTAGAAGAAGTACTTTTGTCCATCTATGTTCTGAGCCTTTTCTGTTCAGAAGTTAGATTTTCTTTTCCTGAAACAGCTCTTTCTGCCCATCCATGGATCTCATCAGCACAATCTGTAATATTTGTATGCAGCTGGCTTTCCCTGTTTTTACTTTTGAATGGGTAGCTTATTTCTTTCCAGCAGTTTCTTTTCTTTTTTTAAAAAATTGACCCAAAATGGGTGCAGATGTGGTAAGCATACACTGCAAATTGTCGAATATTATTTTCACCCTGAAGAAAGACCTGACATAAGCAGTTTCAGATTGTGTGAATTCTTGATTTCACAGTGGCCTTCCAACACCACCTCTGTTGCCAGTGATAACAGGAACCAGTGAGAGACCTTGAGAGGTAAACCACAGATTTACTTTGTTTCCAAGAACTGATGACCTCATGTTTCTTGGTGTGTGAGTTTGTGAAATGCAGAGGTGTAAAATGAAGTTTTCATTTTAAAAATTGGTACTAGGGTCTAAATCTAAGTGTAAGTTATTTCCTCTATATTTCCCCCTGTATTTTTCAGTACATACTTCTAGAAGCCAACTTCTGTTATTTGCTTATTTACACCAAAAATAGTTTCTTTGTGCCAATCCTAAATTCTGAATCTTTGTTTTTTTCCCTAATGCCTTTCTGTTAGCTGCATAGTATATTGAAGGACCATTAACCTGGGAATAAAAAACCTGCATTTTCCCTTATTTTGTGATATGAATATGTTGAAAAACAATTGAAAATTGCTAAAACAAAAAACAAGGATGTTCACTTCTACCTAATTCTAATTCACAACTACCAATCATATTGCTCATGGATTTTCCCCTAATACTTATAGAAACATGTTGAGGCAGGAGATAGATGGGCCTCAGGCTGAAAAGTTTCTCCCCTGTGGATAGAAACTTCATAAAAGCAAGATGATGGAAGAGGCTGGGCCATGACCAGATAAGAGATAAAAGGCCACATATTCTATTCCTCATTCTTGAAGTCAGGACTTCCCCAGCTACACCTGTGCAGAAAGGCTCCTCAGAGGTCAAAAGAGAGGGAATGCCACCACATACTAAGTGATATCAGCCTACCCACAGGCTTCTTCACTAGAATCCATCTTGGTTAAGAGATGTGCATGCATACATGGGAGGATTCTGAGATACACCAAAAACAGACTCAGAACCAGGCAAAGCAAGATGACTGGCCACAGGAAAACTGGAAAAAAATGCTCCATAAAAGTGATTTCAAACCATCACAAGGACACAACTCTCTCTCTCTGAGGCCACCTGTGTGTCTATCCACACATACTATACTCTTTCCTTCCTGCTGCTGCTAAGTCACTTCAGTCGTGTGCGACTCTGTGCGACCCCACAGATGGCAGCCCACCAGGCTCCTCTGTCCCTGGGACATCTGCTACACTACAGGTGGATTCTTTACCATCTGAGTCACCAGGGAAGCACAGGTCAGTATGGAGAAAAACAAATAAGTAATTGCAGTAAGAGTGTATTGGAGGAACACCTGAACCTAGATTTAGTGGTCAGGAAATAAATCTTGAGCAGAAGAGAGATCTGAAAATGAGCAGAAAATGAGATGTGAGTAGAACTTATACAAGTCTTTGTATCGTTGAGAAAGGGATGTGACAGAGTGTGCATGTGTTTGAATGTGAAGGAAAAGAAAGAGAAAATGCTAGCTAGCTAATGGTTTAAGTCTACATTTGGAATGAATTAAAATAACAATAAAAGCTGGTGGAAACTCATTCCACAATCATCAGTAGGCTCTTACACGCTTACTGGCCAGTTTCAAGCTTTGCTTTCTTGGAACACAGAAAGAGAATTTAATAAATTTCCCCTTAGCGGGAGGAGAAAGTTAATAGACCACTACAGGGGCCTAATTTACCTCCCAGCACTAGATTACTCACAGTTAAAATAGGGCAATTAAGATATGGATGCCATGTTTAAATGCTAGAAAGTATACTCAGTGTAAACCTACTCCAGTATTCTTGCCTGGAGAATCTCCATGGACAGAGGAACCTACTGGGCTACAGTCCATGGGGTCTCGAAGAGTTGGACATGACTGAGAGACTAAGCACAGCACAGCAGCATGCTCAGTGTAATTCTAAAAGATCAAAGTCCTTCAGAAAAGACTAGAGTTTGTTCAGTGCACTGAAGCTTTAATTTCTCAAGGACCCCACACCTTGGTCTTAGGTAAAAAGAGGAGAAAGCAAGTCATGCCATTCTGCTTCTCATCATCAGGCACAATCCTCAATGTATTAGATTGTTTGGTCTGGCTGGAGTGAGGATCAAATTCATGTTGTAAGAGGTAAACAAGATGATCTTTATGAAATATGTATAAAATTTCTCTTGCCAGCTCCAAATAGATGAATCATATTGACTTCTTCCTAGAGAGCCATGTTCCTAATCTTTAGATTATTCTTCCTGATTTTTTAGCCTATTTTCCTAATTTTTCATTTGGATTATTATTATATATTTTCTCACTCATCTCAGAGCCCAAGTAGACCTCCTGGAGTTGGCTCTAGGTTCTGTCATGGTCCCTTAGCATTTTGTAGAAAGAACAAATCTAGTTTTAAAACACCTGGTTTGGAGGGTTTTGAAGTTCCATAAAACTTTTAAGATGCTTAAATTTCCATTCAAGGACTGAGACATGGATTACTTTAAATTATTCAAAAGATAGAGGATGCCTCAACAGGGTACTTCAAACTTAGGATTTATTCATTCATTCAAGATATATTTACTGAACATCTATTATGTACCAAACAGTGTTTTAGGTATCATGTAGTATGACTGAAAGCCTATACTTGGCTGATTCTGAGTCAGAATTTCAATATCATCAGACAAAATCTACTGATCTTTCAAACACGGCAGAGATAATCAACATCCTGGCTCTGCCACTCAGTAGCTGTTTGACCCTGGACTCCTCTCTGAGCCTCAGTTTTCACATCCCTCATGTGCCCAGCAACTTCTACTTTCATCAGCATACTGCACGGGACAAGATTAATGGAGGGAGGAGCTGCTTTGAGCTCTAGTCACTCACTGTTCACCTGCCAAGTATTATCTTCCAGGGCCAGCCAAGCTAGAGGGAGGCCTAGAATAGTCCCCTCAGGAGTCACTACATTAACTCCTACTCTTACCTCAGACTTCCTCCAGAAGCCTGCCTTGACATCTTCTGTGATGACATGCCCCTGATATGAGTTTCTATGGTGCCCCGCCCTACTTCTAATATGTGCCTTTGCACAATTTTATCATGAAAGATGTTTGGTTTACCATCTATCTCCCTGTGAGAATCTAATCTTCAAGAGGGCAATTGACATGTGTGTTCTGCTTTCTGGTATATCCCCAATATTTAACAGAGTCCACCTATCATTATTAAATAAGTGATGAATGTATGTCTGTATCCAGAGACATCACTTAGCCGACAAAAGTCCATATACTCAAAGCTATGATTTTTCCAGTAGTCATGTATGGATGTGAGAGTTGGACCCTAAAGAGGGCTGAGTGCTGAAGAACTGATACTTTCAAACTGTTCTGGAGAAGTTCTGGAGAAGTTTCGAAGTTCTGGAGAAGACTCTTGAGAGTCCCTTGGACTGCAAGGAGATTAAACCAGTCAATCCAAAAGGAAATCAACCCTGAATAGTTATTGGAAGGACTGATGCTGAAGCTGAAGCTCCAATACTTTGGCCACCTAATGAGAAGAGCCAACTCATTGAAAAAGACCTTGATGCTGGGAAAGATTGAAGGCTTTGCTTTATTAGTAAAGACAAACAGAAGCTGCTAGCGGTGCTATTGATAGAGATTTCTGTTTGAAAATGAAATTTGGGGCATCTGTTCTGCTGTATTTTGCTTTGAAAAGAACATCTATTTTGGTTTTTTAAATTATTTTTCTCAAAAGATAATGCATACATATGGCAAAAAGGTAGACATTAAAAAAGGGCACTTTTTAACACATGGTAGCATATTATATATATCTCTGTGTACTTCACTTCTGTCACTGAAAGTAATATATCTTCAATAGAATTCTATAGAAAAATATATATTTAGTAATATTAATGATTACATGTAATTTCATTTTATTTGTAGCATATAATTGGTAGGTTTAATAATATGCTAACCACAGAAAAAGTAATCTAACATCAGGATTACATTGTTTACCTGGCAACACAAATACATTTTAACAAATATAGTTAATCAAGCAAAGCAACTGTTGAAAATAGAATTCCCATAGAGTAGGAAAGTACGATATTTTTTATATCGAAAGCAATAAAAGTACCTAAAAGTTCCATTCCTTTTATTGTGAAACATTGCAGCCAAGTATCATTTACAGTCACTCCAAGAGTGACTTTAGAGATGATTTAGTGGAGTGGTTTTACAGTACATTTTTGGGTGTGTGTGTGTGTGTGTGTGTATGAGTTTTTTTCAAAAGCAAGCTTATACAGAGACATAATAATGTCTTGTTTATTGAACATCTACTTTGGGCCTGGAAAATTATGAGCATTTTAAATTATTATCTTATTCCTTACAACAATCTTAGAAATAGGTACCATTATATTGATTTTATAGGTGAGAAACATAAATGCAAACTCTGTGGCATTTTATTAATCACAGCCCGAGCAGTTCAATATACTTGTCTTCCTCATAATCTGGAAACTAAGTCAAAGCCTGGCACACACAGGGGGCATCCCTGAGGGAACTGGCTCTGGTTAATACCCTTGTGACTATGCTCTGATAGTGGACATTTTGCTTATTTCCAACAAACACCATATCAATGAATTTTCTTGTAAATACATGTTCATATATCTATCATATGGATAAATCTATGTGAATATATATATACATATATATGTTCATTTGGGTATATATTTTAGTATGTATTTCTGGAAATGAAATTGCTGAATTGGTTAATTTAGAAAATTACTGAAAGTGTTAGCCACTCAGTCATGTCTGACTCTTTTATGACCTCATGGACTGTAGCCCTGCCAGGTTCCTCTGTCCATGGAATTCTCCATGAAAGAATACTGGAGTGGGTTGCCATTCCCTTCTACAGGTAGAAAATTGCTACATGTATGTTAACATTCTTCATAAAATACGTTTTAAAAAACTCATTGGTCAAAGCTACACTTGTGGAAAATACTAGTATGTTGGTTGAACTCATTTTGGCTTCTGGACCTTGCTTTTGAAGGAAAAAATTTCAAAGTAGAAAATATTTTAAATTCTTCACTGCTGCTGCTGCTAAGTCGCTTCAGTCGTGTCCAACTCTGTGCGACCCCATAGACGGTAGCCCACCAGGCTCCCCCGTCCCTGGGATTCTCCAGGCAAGAACACTGGAGTGGGTTGCCATTTCCTTCTCCAATGCATGAAAGTGAAAAGTGAAAGTGAAGTCGCTCAGTCGTGTCCAACTCTTCACGACCCCATGGACTGCAGCCCACCAGGCTCCTCCATCCATGGGATTTTCCAGGCAGGAGTACTGGAGTGGGGTGCCATTGCCTTCTCCGTTAAATTCTTTAGGGAGAGGGAATTTGAAACATTCCATCACCTGATAAATGAAGCCCAAAGCCACAAAGGGCAGAAATGCCCAAGAAGCTCTGAAAACAGCTTTAGGTGTGAGCAACACTGAAGAGCACCATTGCTGAAAATAGAGGTTTAAAATGATGCCTTTTCCCTCAGGCATCCTTTGCCCACAAAACTTATCCATGACAGTTTATATTATGTTCATTCCTTCAGGAATAATTACTGTGCCTCCATGTGGAAGTTTTCTCATTCCAAAGAAGCAGGATCATCCATCATATCAGTGTGATATGGTTTTGCCAGATGCCAGATGAATTAACAAATGGTATTCAATATACACATTCATCAATTCTGACTACCGCTTAAATAAAATCATAATGGTATATCTTCGGAAAATACTAGTGGGGTTTGAACATATTTAAAAAATTGTCCAGATAGACATATGGTTCTTTTAGCCACTTAAAGAAATTTTAGAATTAAAATAGCTTTTGTTGAAAGTTAGCTTTTCTTGAGTATAAACTGAGAAAAGCCAGAGGCAGAAATTTTCAAACTTGAGCATACATCAGAATCACCTGGAGGGTTTGTTAAAACACTTTACTGGGCTGCACCCCAAAATTTTACACTCAGTAAGTTTAGAGTGGGACTGTGGTTCTGCATCTCTAACAAGTTTTCAGGCAATGCTGGTGTTCCTGGTCTGGAAATCATACTTAAAAATGGCTGCTCTTGACAAGTTTTTTACAAAGTTCAAGTCACATATGAATCACATAGAGATCCTTTAAAAACAGATTCAAATCCAGTAGGAACTCAAGATTCTGCATTTTGACAAGCTCCCAAGTGGTGCTGATGCTTCTGATCGGTGCAATTTTGAGCATCAAGATTCTATACAAAGTGTAGCACATTGTAGTTAGTTGACAATTTAGGGGGTTCCTGATTAAAAGATAAGGGTACTTAGAGAAATGTGGGACTTCACCCACTCTCCCAGTTTCTCTGTCAAATGTTAATGAACACTTTGAAACTGATTGCCAGGTCTTTTAACATAACTTGGCTAATGGTCCTCTCATCCAGTAAACTTAATCCTTTGGAACCATTCTTTCCACTTCCTAATTTTCCTGAGTCTTAGTCTGATAGAATTTCAACTACATTTCAACATAGAGAAACTGGACATGGAATATTACTGGCCATTGACATTATATAGAAGCAGAAATTGAAGCTTAGAGTAGACAAGTAATTTACCTAAGACAAGAAGCCAAAGCAAGGTGGCTACTTTCCCTTTGTTCAGGAGAGGCAGTATGGTGAGGATAGATCCTAGACTGTGAAAAAGAGAGAAGGTCATACTTTAATAACACGGTGATAGAGTTAGGAGTAGGGTGTGGCCTTGGTAGAAGCTGGTGCTCAAGAGTGGGGCAATTACCCATATACCTACATTTTTGAACTCAGAGCTTTGAATTAAGAAAGGAGAAGGCTCTGTTTCCAAGCCTCAAAACAAAGTATGAACAGAAGGATTTCAGGCTTCAGGTATCAGATTCCAGGATCCATCCCTCACATACTAATTTCTTGTTGTTGAGTCACTAAGTCATGTCTGACTCTTTCGCGACCCCATGGACTCTAGCCCACCAAGCTCCTCTATCCATGGGATTTCTCAGGCAAGAATACTGGAGTGGGTTGCTGTTTCCTTCTCTAGGGGATCTTTCTGACCCAGGGATTGAACCTGCGTCTTGTGCACTGCAGGCCAATTCTTTGCTCTTGAACACCAGGGAAGCCCACATACCAGTTTACATCAGTTCATATTCAGATTATTAGGGTCTGGGGAATTGAATCATAAAACTATAGACTCTCAGAGTTGAGAGTCTTAAGGGATACAAGCAGTTTCTCCTCTGAGACTGTGATTCAGCACTAACAAAACTCACAAGAAACAGGTTTATAACCCATCACTAAGATTACATGGGAGAAGGCAATGGCAACCCACTCCAGTACTCTTGCCTGGAAAATCCCATGGACGGAGGAGCCTGGTAGGCTGCAGTCCATGGGGTCACTAAGAGTCGGACGTGACTGAGAGACTTCACTTTCACTTTTCACTTTCATGCATTGGAGAAGGAAATGGCAACCCATTCCAGTGTTCTTGCCTGGAGAATCCCAGGGACGGGGGAGCCTGGTGGGCTGCCGTCTCTGGGGTCACACAGAGTCGGACACGACTGAAGCGACTTAGCAGCAGCAGCAGCAGCAAGATTATATGTGCTGGAGATCAGAACACTTACATCTCAAATATGGAGATCCTCTGACTAGTATTAATAAAACAGTAACTGAATGAAAAGCTTGATAAGCATGGAATCAATTAGAGCTGGGGAACTGAGAATTTTTGTGAGACATTTCACCCAAACATGGAAGAATCTGAGGACTAACATGTTTCCCTATTAATATTGCAACTATTACCTCTAGATTTTCTGAACTGGCTCTAGATCCAAGCATTCTATCTATTGTACTCAGGTCTCCTTCTCAGGCTGCATGTAACAAATTTTGGTTTGAAAAATACAATGAACATAACTGGAGAATTCACCTTCCCTGAGGGTGGATTTTTTTCATCCACAGTAACTTTCTCTCTGTCCCCTGGAAAGAGCAGAAGGCCCACAGTGGGTCTTCTTTCTCTGTCCTGCTCTCCTGGCTCTGGTCTCTGTGCTGGTAGCCTCGTACTTCTTGAAGTCCTCAAGCTTTAGCATCAAACACTGGCTAAGATTTCTGAGCCTCATGCCATATATGATTCACAATTTTGGGGGACTCAGAAAGAAGGTTAGCCCATAGTATTGCAAAGAATGAAATATAGGCTTACAAGTGGGGAGAGTACTCCAGCTGTATTGGGGAAAGGGTGGGAATTTCTAGGAACCGGGCCACTGCTCACTAGTTGACCTTTTATGGTTAGCCTTGGAACTGTCATGGCACCCATGGGTGTGTCATTTAACATGTTGATGTTTTACAGTAAGCATATTCTGAGGCTCAATGTCTGGTGGAAATTGACTCATCCGCCTTCTTGGACTTAGTTGGTCCCAACCAGTTTCTTTTAAAGGTTGTGCCCTGCCCCCTTCCCTTCTGTTTTTTTTTTTTTTTTCCTTTATTTTTGTTTTGGCAGAATAATGATCTTTAATTATACTAATTACAGAAATGGATAAAAATTAATGATTAGGGCATTACTCTGAAAATAATAGCTCTGTATTAATGATTGGATCTTCTTACAACTTATCTTCATCATCCCCCTACTTCTTTTTTTTTTTTTTTAATGTTCTAAGATTTACTTATTTATTTTTTAATTTATTTATTTTAATTGGAGGCCAATTACTTTACAATATTGTAGTGGTTTTTGCCATACATTGACCTGAATCAGCCATGGGTGTACATCTCTTCCCTATCCTGAACCCTCCTCCCACCTCCTTCCCCATCCCATCCCTCAGGGTCATCCAGTGCACCAGCCCTGAGCACCTTGTCTCATGCATCAAACCTGGACTGGTGATCTGTTTCACATATGATAATATACATGTTTCAATGCTATTCTCGCAAATCATCCCACCCTTGCTTTCTCCCACAGAGTTCAAAAGACTGTTCTATACATCTGTGTCTCTTTTGCTGTCTCACATATAGGGTTATTGTTACCATCTTTCTAAATTCCATATATATGCGTTAGTATACCGTATTGGTGTTTTTCTTTCTGGCTTACTTCACTCTGTTTAATAGGCTCCAGTTTCATCCACCTAATTAGAACTGATTCAAACGTATTTTTTTTAATGGCTGAGTAATATTCTATTGTGTATATGTACGACAGCTTTCTTATCCATTTGTCTGCTGATGGACATCTAGGTTGCTTCCATGTCCTGGCTATTATAAACAGTGCTGCGATGAACATTGGGGTACATGTGTCTCTTTCAATTCTGGTTTCCTCCATGTGCATGCCCAGCAGTGGGATTGCTGGGTCATATGGCAGTTCTATTTCTGGCTTTTTAAGGAATCTCCACACTGTTCTCCACAGTGGCTGTTCTAGTTTGCAGTCCCACCAACAATGTAAGAGGGTTCCCTTTTCTCCACATGCTCTCCAGCATTTATTGTTTGTAGACTTTTGGATAGCAGCCATTCTGACTGGCATGAGATGGTACCTCATTGTGGTTTTGATTTGCATTTCTCTGATAATGAGTGATATTGAGCGTCTTTTCATGTGTTTGTTAGCCATCTGTATTTCTTCTTTGGAGAAATGTCTGTTTAGTTCTTTGGCTCATTTTTTGATTGGGTCATTTATTTTTCTGGAATTGAGCTGCAGGAGCTGCTTGTATATTTTTGAGATTAGTTGTTTGTCAGTTGCTTCATTTGCTATTATTTTCTCCCATTCTGAAGGCTGTCTTTTTGCTTATAGTTTCCTTCGTTGTGCAAAAGCTTTTAAGTTTAATTAGGTCCAATTTGTTTGTTTTTGCTTTTATTTCCATTACTGTGGGAGGTGGGTCATAGAGGATCCTGCTGTGATTTATGTCAGACAGTGTTTGCCTATATTTTCCTCTAGGAGTTTTATAGTTTCTGGTCTTACATGTAGATCTTTAATCCATTTTGAGTTTATTTTTGTGTATGGTGTTAGAAAGTGTTCTAGTTTCATTCTTTTACAAGTGGTTGACCAGTTTTCCCAGCACCACTTGTTAAAGAGATTGTCTTTTCTCCATTGTATATTCTTGCCTCCTTTGTCAAAGATAAGGTGTCCATAGGTGTGTGGATTTGTCTCTGGGCTTTCTATTTTGTTCCATTGATCTATATTTCTGTCTTTGTGCCAGTACCATATTGTCTTGATGACTGTTGCTTTGTAGTATAGTCTGAAGTCAGGCAGGTTGATTCCTCCAGTTCCATTCTTCTTTCTCAAGATTGCTTTGGCTATTCGAGGTTTTTTGTATTTCCATACAAATTGTGAAATTTTTTGTTCTAGTTCTCTGAAAAACACCGTTGGTAGCTTGATAGGGATTGCACTGAATCTATAGATTGCTTTGGGTAATATACTCATTTTCACTATATTGATTCTTCCGATCCATGAACATGTTATATTTCTCCATCTATTTGGGTCATCTTTGATTTCTTTCATCTGTGTTTTATAGTTTTCTGTATATAGGTCTTTTGTTTCTTGAGGTAGATTGATTCCTAAGTATTTTATTCTTTTCATTGCAATGGTGAATGGAATTGTTTCCTTAATTTCTCTTTCTGTTTTCTCATTATTAGTGTATAGGAATGCAAGGGATTTCTGTGTGTTAATTTTATATCCTGCAACTTTACTATATTCATTGATTAGCTCTAGTAATTTTCTGGTGGAGTCTTTAGGGTTTTTTGTGTAGAGGATCATGTCATCTGCAAACAGTGAGAGTTTTACTTCTTTTCCAATCTGGATTCCTTTAATTTCTTTTTCTTCTCTGATTGCTGTGGCTAAAACTTCCAAAACTATGTTGAATAGTAGTGGTGAGAATTGGCACCCTTGTCTTGTTCCTGATTTTAGGGGAAATGCTTTCAATTTTTCACCATTGAGGATAATGTTTGCTGTGTTTTAAGAGTCATGTATAGTTTTTGTTTTAAGGGTATTAAGGCTTAAAAAAATATATGGCCATTCCCCAAGTCTCAGAGTCCTTATAGCATCCCTGCCTTTGTTATCCTTTCTAAAACTGTGTAACTAACTTTACACAGATATTAATATGTTTAAGGTTAATATTATCCTATGTGTATAATAAAAAAATTTATTCATTGTTTACTCATTCATTAATGGGTAATTTATTTAGTGAGCATCGGTTGAACTCTTACTATGTTATTCCATGCTGACAGTGTTATTTATAAGGAACAAGGAATGCGTGAAGCATGGCCCCTGCCTTGAGGAAACTCACTATCATTGGTGGAGATAGGCATCCATTTTTTTCACTTATTCTAAAAATATTTATTGAACGCATATCATGATTGAGACACTGTCCTAAGCTCTGAGGAGCTTACATTGTAATAGAGTGGGTGAGGAGAGGAGGAAGGAGAAGACAGACAATAAACAAGTAAACAGATAAATAGGAACACATCAGTTAAAAAATAAAAGGTAGACAAAAACAACAAACAAACAAAAACACAAAACATTAAAGCAAGGTAATGGGATAGGGTAGTTGGAGAAGGTGTTTTTTCATCAGGTGATAATAGTAATAGACTTTAATGGTGAGAAAGACCAGGAGAAAGAACATTCTGCACAGAAAGAATCACATAAACAGGGCCTAAGTACTTGGACTTAGGCCAATCTCAAAAAAAATACAATGATCTCTGTTCCTTCTCAAGGCAAATCATTCAGTACCACAGTAATCCAAGTCTATGCCCTGACCAGTAATGCTGAAGAAGCTGAAGTTGAATAGTTCTATGAAGACCCACAAGACCTTCTGGAACTAACACCCAAAAAAGATGTCCTTTTCATTAGAGGGGATGGGAATGCAAAAGTAGCAAGTCAAGAAATACCTGGAATAAGAGGCAAATTTGGCCTTGGAGTACAGAACGAAGCAGGGCAAAGGCTAATAGGGTTTTGCCAAGAGAATGCACTGGTCAAAGCAAACACCTTCTTCCAACAGCACAAGAGAAGACTCTATACATGGACATCACCAGATGGTCAACATTGAAATCAGATTGATTATATTCTTTGCAGCCAAAGCTGAAAAAGCTCTGTACAGTCAGCAAAAACAAGACTGGGAGCTGACTGTGGCTCAGATCATGAACCCCTTTTTGCCAAATTCAGACTTAAATTGAAGAAAGTAGGGAAAACCACTAGATCATTCATGTATGACCTAAATAAAATCCCTTATGATTATACAGTGGAAGTGAGAAATAGATTTAAGGGACTAGATCTGATAGACAGAGTGCCTAATGAACCGTAGACAGAGGTTCATGATATTGTACAGGAGATAGCGATCAAGACCATCCCCAAGAAAAAGAAATGTCAAAAAGCAAAATGCTGTCTGAGGAGGCCTTACAAATAGCTGAGAAAAGAAGGGACATGAAAAGCAAAGAAGAAAAGGAAAGGATAGATATACCCTTTTGAATGCAGAGTTCCAAAGAAAAGCAAGAAGAGATAAGAAAGCCTTCCTCAGTGATCAGTGCAAAGAAATAGAGGAAAACAATAAAATGGGAAAGACTGGAGATCTCCTCAAGAAAATTAGAGATACCAAGGGAACATTTCATGCAAAGATGGGCTCAATAGAGGACAGAAATGATATGGACCTAACAGAAGCAGACAATATTAAGAAAAGGTGGCAGGAATATAAAGAGGAACTGTATAAAAAAGATCTTCATGACCTAGATAATCACAATGGTGTGATCACTGACCTAGAGCCAGACATCCTGGAATGTGAGGTCAAATGGGCCTTAGGAACCATCACTAGGAACAAAGCTAATGGAGGTGATGGAATTCCAGTTGAGCTATTTCAAATCCTGGAAGATGATGCTGTGAAAGTGCTGCACTCAATATGCCAGCAAATTTGGAAAACTCAGCAGTGGCCACAGGACTGGAAAAGGTCAGTTTTCATTCCAGTCCCAAAGAAAGGCAATGCCAAAGAATGCTCAAATTACCACACAATTGCATTCATCTCATATGCTAGCAAAGTAATGCTCAAAATTCTCCAAGCCAGGCTTCAATAGTACATGAACTGTGACCTTCCAGATGGTCAAGCTGGATTTAGAAAAATCAGAGGAATCAGAGATCAATTTGCCAACATTCACTGGATCATCAAAAAGGTAAGAGAGTTCCAGAAAAACACATATTTCTGCTTTATTGACTATCTTTGACTGTGTAGATCACCACAAACTGTGGAAAATTCTGAAAGAGATGGGAATACCAGACCACCTGACCTGCCTCTTGAGAAATCTGTATGCAGGTCAGGAAGCAACAGTCAGGACTGGGCATGGAACAACAGACTGGTTCCAAATAGGAAAACGAGTACGTCAAGGCTGTATATTGTCACCCTGCTTATTTAACTTATATGCAGAGTACATCATGAGAAACGCTGGGCTGGATGAAACAAGCTGGAAACAAGATTGCTGGGAGAAATCTCAATAGCATCAGATATGCAGATGACACCACCCTTATGGCAGAAAGTGAAGAAGAACTGAAAAGCGTCTTGATGAAAGTGAAAGAGGAAAGTGAAAAAGTTGGCTTAAAGCTCAACATTCAGAAAACGAAGATCATGGCATCTGTTCCCATCACTTCATGGCAAATAGATGGGAAACAGTGGAAATAGTGGCAGACTTTATTTTTTTGGGCTCCAAAATCACTGCAGATGGTGATTGCAGCCATGAAATTAAAAGATGCTTACTCCTTGGAAGGAAAGTTATGACCAACCTAGATAGTATATTCAAAGGCAGAGACATTACTTTCCAAACAAAGGTCCGTCTAATCAAGGCTATGGTTTTTTCAGTAGTCATGTACGGCTGTGAGAGTTGGACTATAAAGAAAGCTGAGCACTGAAGAATTGATGCTTTTGAACTGTGGTGTTGGAGAAGACTCTTGCGAGTCCCTTGGACTGCAAAGAGATCCAACCAGTCCATCCTAAAGGAAATCAGTCTGAATATTCATTGGAAGGACTGATGTTGAAGCTGAAACTCCAGTACTTTGGCCACCTGATGTGAAGAACTGACTCATTTGAAAAGACCCTGATGCTGGGACAGTTTGAAGTTGGGAGGAGAAGGAGATAACAGAGGATGAGGTGGTTGGATGGCTTCACCAACTCAATGGACATGAGTTTGAGTAAGCTCTGGGAGTTGGTGATAGACAGGGAAGCCTGGCATGTTGCAGTCCATGGGGTGGCAAAGAGTTGGACATGACTGAGCAACTGAACTAAACGGAAATCCAAAAGAAACACCATATATTACAGGAATATAAAATCCAGAGGTTCTGAGAATAATTATGCCTAATGACAATGGGAAGAGATACAAGATAAAAGATATGATAGTATACATTTCTTTGGAAAGATGGGCATGGAAAGGCAGGGGTATGTGGGGCTCTGTCATGGGAGTTTTCAAAGAAGAGGTGGCCTTTGTGAAGCTTTAGGAGTGGAAGCCTGTAATCATTTGTGCAAAACAAAAATAGAGACACAAATGTAGAGAACTAATGTGTGCACACCAAGCTAGGGGCCAGGAGAGTGGGATGAATTGGGGGATTGCGACTGATATATGTACACTATTGATTCTTTGTATAAAATAGATAACTAATGAGAACCTCATATATAGCTCAGGGAACTCTATCTACTCAGTGCTCTTTGGTGACTCAAATGGGAAGGAATTCCAAAATTAATGGGATATATATGCTTACTCCTTGGAAGGAAAGTTATGATCAACCTAGATAGCATATTCAAAAGCAGAGACATTACTTTGCCAACAAAGGTTTGTCTAGTTAAGGCTATGGTTTTTCCTGTGGTCATGTATGGATGTGAGAGTTGGACTGTGAAGAAGGCTGAGCGCCGAAGAATTGATGCTTTTGAACTGTGGTGTTGGAGAAGACTCTTGAGAGTCCCTTGGACTGCAAGGAGATCCAATCAGTCTATTCTGAAGGAGATCAGCCCTGGGATTTCTTTGGAAGGAATGATGCTGAAGCTGAAACTCC
Organism: Bos indicus x Bos taurus; assembly: GCF_003369695.1. Classification (NCBI taxonomy): domain Eukaryota; kingdom Metazoa; phylum Chordata; class Mammalia; order Artiodactyla; family Bovidae; genus Bos; species Bos indicus x Bos taurus. The sequence goes on from NC_040076.1 coordinate 112,147,481, forward strand.
AGTACTTTGGCCACCTCATGCAAAGAGTTGACTCATTGGAAAAGACTCTGATGCTGGGAGGGATTGGGGGCAGGAGGAGAAGGGGACGACAGAAGATGAGATGGCTGGATGGCATCCCTGACTCGATGGACGTGAATCTGAGTGAACTCCTGGAGTTTTGATGGACAGGGAGGCCTGGCATGCTGCGATTCATGGGGTCGCAAAGAGTTGGACACAACTGAGCAACTGAACTGAACTGAAGGAGATGGAACAAGCGAATGGGAAGGGAGCTGGAGGGAGACTGGAAGTGGTGGTTAGGGCAACATTGCCTAAAAGCTTTTTATAATTTATACATTTCCATAAATAAAAATGTCCAAAAATAATTTGCAGACCTAGAAATACAGGTTTCTAATACAATTTTTCACACAATCAGATACACTTTGACTTAATCTTTTTCTTAGTGATCATAAATTCCAATTTATTAAAGTGTGCATTGATGAGATTTTCATATGGTCATATCCTATTGTCAAGGAAATTGAGGCCTGTGCCAAGAAAGCATCTTTCTTATCAAGTCTATCTATTTTTTATATGTCCTTAAAAAATTTATGTGTGTGTGTTGTGCATTTTTTTCTTTTTAATGGAGTTGTTTAGAGACAAGGAATAATAGTGAATTTAGTCATCTTGATTTGTCCTTCCTTATAAGAGCTGAGGGTTCTTTAGAAATGTTATCTACTCTGTGGCTGAAAATAATTTAATAATACTAATACTTTAAAAAAGGGGTATTTGATACAGTATAGGCTTAAAAATCAGAGGTATCCTTATGGAAGTCTGTGTGTGTGTGTGTGTGTGTGTGTGTGTGTGTGGTGAGTGAGAATGAGAGAGAGAGAGACAGAGATAGAGATAATCTGATATTTTAAGACAACAAATGAGCCTGGTGTGCCTGTGGGATTTAGTACCACCATCATCCCAGAGGCTTATTGTTCCTCTTTTTTATTTAATAGATCCTCAGCACTTCTGGCGCCTTACTGGTAAAAAAAAAGAAAAAAAAGAAATGCAATGAAATTCATTTACTGTCACCCTAAACTATCTGATACATTCAAGCTTAATTTTGAAAAGAACATGATTCTAGATTTTAAAATCCTGCTCAAGTTTGTCCTCACTTTTGTAAGTGAAACTAAAAGTAAAGCTGGCACTGTCTGCTGCTGGCTCTGACAAATACAGGTGAGGGCATTATGAAATAGGTTTTATGATTACTTTAAAACTGCATTTATCTACCCTTCCTTGCATCTCTAGGCAGTTCCCTCAAAAACTTATTTCTTAACTAAGAGGATTTCAAAGTTTGGTATTTTTGAGAATTACTGTAGTGTTTGTGTTCTTTAAAAAATAAATTACATTCTTATACATAAACTAAGGCTAGGAAAGCATATAATATTTTATCTCATGTTTTATCATTTAATAGAAAGATTAGAATAATAGCACTTTAAATTGAACTCAGATAGCATTTTTAACCAGCTTTTAGGAAACCATACTTCTTGTTCCATTGTTTTTGTAAATAGTTGAATTACTTTTAAAATTCCAAATTCACCAGGTTCCCCAGAGGTTCCCCTCATGGAGGATGGTGCATTTTCCAGTTAACCTTGCTTAGGGGCTGAAGTTGTTCAAAGCAATTTGTCCAAGTCTGAACCTGAATTAATGCGGTGCATGGACTATATATTGTATTACTTTTAAAAATTCAAGACACAATGCAAACTTTTCAGTTATTCAGAGCCAGGATTAAGGTACAAGTGGAATAAATGACTTGACATATGATTTGAAGAGAGATGCTGGGAGACACTCTTTTCCATTTTGCGTCCCTTTTCTCTCTCCTCAGGTCTCTGTTATAAAGACTTTGAGTCTGGAAGTATCAGAACAGAATGCAAATGCCTTTATAAGGAGTTAGATGCAAAGCAATGATGAATCTATGACTCCTCAGTGGAACTGTATTCATCAGATTATGTAGCAAGAACTTGATGATGGGGATAATATTGGCAAGTGTGTCATTTATGAGAAAACTGGAGGAGGGGCAAGCCCTGATTTTCCTGCCCCCATTATTTAAAATCTAGAATGCATGTGAGGGGTTCAGGATCTTTAAAGGGAAAGGGGGATTAAGCAACTAGTAGAGGGATGAGGGCTTCTGACTTGCCTGTTTGATTTGATTCTTCCTGAGTCTCTTTTCTCTTTCCATCTCTGCACATTGATTCTGTTTCTCAGATTGCCCTTTCTGATCTCCCCCTCAACCCGCCTCTTAATGAACTTCTTCAATTCTCAGTTTGTCACTTGTTTCCAGAATTCTTCTCCAACCTTGAGTCCTTTCCTCCCTTCTTGATCAACTAAGTGCCTCCCCCTCCACTATAGTTAGTGTCCCTTACAATGATTTGTTTGTCTTCTCCTCCTTGACAAATTTCAAGCTCTTTAATGGTTGGGGTGATGGATCCCTTATCCTTTGGAGGAATGGTATGGTTATTTAATAAATGTGGAATAAATACATTTCAGTACTGCTTGTATATGCTTCCTGACTTATCCCCTATATTTGAAGATAAGCAGTGCTATATCATCCTCCATTTCAATGTCCAGTGGAAATGTGTAATATTTTGTCAATATATTAGTCATCACTATTTTTTTTTTACTCTGAGTTCCTCACAATCTTTATAGAATGGAAACTGCAAGTGTAGAGTCTAATAATATATTCATCACTGTTCTCTGGCCCTCCAGTTAAAACCACCCCATTGCCCTTCACCATCTCATTTAGAACATGGATGGATGGCTATTCCCTGCTTGATAAAGCAACAGCTACCAGCATGAAAACCTCCTACTCCTAACCTTTTTTTTGCTTACTTGATTTTACTCCCCTATTCCTTTAAAAGAGACTCCTTCAACATGCTCTTCTTCACTCATTTATTCTATATCTTTTGAGAGATTTCTCCATCATGTTCCTCTTCTTTTCTATATCTTCAATTACTGTAGTGAATCTTTCTTTTCAACATGTAAATATACCCAAATCTCCTTACATAAAAAGCTCTTTTAATCACAAGTGTTCCTGTATCTCTGTTTTTCCTCCAATCTATTCAAGAAAGTAATTATCATTACTTGAAATCTTAAACTCATTTTTCATTTACAATGAATCACTATTGCCAAAGCCAATGTTCATTTAAGCTTTTATCCCTACTTTACCACTGCTGCATTTGACTGTGTTGACCACAACCACATCTTTTGAATTTTCGGATTTTTATTATTTATTTTTTAATTGGAGTATAATTGCTTTACAACGTTCTGTTAGTTTCTGCTGTACAATAATGTGAATCAGCTATATGTATAAATATATATCCCCTCCGTCTTGAGACTTCCTCCCACACCCTACCCACTCTTGTGAATTTTTCAATCCTTAAAAAATATTCCCCTACTTCTTCCTGATTTCTACTTATGTCTGCAGCCAGTATATTGAGCCTACTCTATGAGCCTCTTTTTCCACTTGCTGTTTAAATACTGATGCTTTCCAAGTTCCCACTCTTGGCTTGCTACTTTTCTCATTTTACATACTCTGAAAGGGTAATGTTTTCATACACACCACATACACAACCAACTATGCTGGGGAGGAATTTTCTCAGCATAGTTGGGTATGTGTAATTGAGATGAAATACTGCCTTCCCTGCGCCTAGTCTAAAACTTGGGAGTCATCTTGAGTTTTTCCTCTCTGTCAGTCCTGTATCTAACAGTTTACAACTGATTACGGGGGTGGAAGCTGAGGCTGAACAGCTTCCTTCTGCTATTTCCTCCAAATGAGTGGATCAGGTTGAAGAGCAGGACTCCGGACTTCTTTGACAGAGAAACAGTACCAGAGACTGACCAGGTTCAGGAGCATTATGTTTGACCTTGCCCTTGTGGGGAGAGTGTGCATGGGTGGAGCCTTTTCAGGATGTGTTGTTCTCCTAAGAGCCTGCTGCGAGCTCCCAGGGCACCCTACCATATCAGCCATGTGTCTCCTCTTCTGTCCTCTCTTACCCAGCACCATGCCTTCTCCCAGATTCCCTTTTCTTCATTTGTTCCTTTCCCTCTTCACAGATGTGTCTTTTCTCCACAGTGGAGAAAGAATTACATTTTTCAACGGACTAGACAGAGAAGATCTTTCCTTCTGCTTTTAGTGTAGATTTTTAGGATTGAACTTTCTTATCTTTGAATCAAAATCTTCAGATAGAAACAAAATGGGTCTGGACTTCCCTGATGGTCCAGTGGCTAAGACTCCACACTCCCAGTCCAGGGGGCCTGGGTTCAATCCCTCGTCAGGGAACTAGATTCCTCATGCTGCAACTAAGAGTTCGCATGCCACAAATGAAAGATGCTGCATACTACAGTGAAGATTGAAGATCCTGTGGGCTGTAATTACAACCCAGCACAGCCAAATAAATAAATAAAATAAATATTAAAAAAAAATAAAGAGGGTAATTTTTACCTTGCTTGGCTCTCTGTGAATACATTTTTCTCTGGGAAATATGCAAAGAAGTAGGTAGCCAAAAACAAGATTCAATTATTCATGATCTCTGGTCAATACAATTTTAATGTCAGTATCTCTTCCTTTTCACCATCAGCCACCAGCTGTTTTGACTCTACCTTCTAGCTATGCCAAGAGTCTGTCTCTATGGTGGAATGCAAAATGATCACATTCTTTATGGCCCTCACATCAAAAGGCACAAAAGTATTTCTTTATCTCTTGAATCTGGGCTAAATTTGTGACTTTCTCTGACTCACAAAATGAGACACAGGCAACCGTGTTTGCTCTCTGAGACTCACAGCAGTGTTTACCCCCAAGAGATCCTGCATATTTCTTCTTCATCTTTTGGAGCCCTGACTTCAGCACATGAAAGACCCCTGGTCAACCTGCAGGAGGATAAGACTTGATAGGTATCAGAAAGGAGCTCTCACAGCAGAACCTCAGAGCAGCCAGCTCTCAGCTGACCATCTAGCTGACCACACATGCATGGACCACCCAGGTGAGGGCAGAATCCCTTAGAATCCCTGCCAAGATCAGACCAAACTGGACCTGTGGAATCATAAGCTAAGTAGTGCTTCTCAACCTCAGAACACTGACATTTTAGATTAGATGGTTCTTGGAGGGTGGTGGAGCTCTCCTGTGTATGGTTGGATGTTTAGTGAAATCCCTAGCTTCTACTTACTGATGCTGGTAGTACTGTTCTTCACTGTGATGCCCCAAAATATCTCAAGACACGGACAAATGTCCCCTGATGATCATGGTGGGGGAAAACCCCTCCCCTCCCATAGATAAAAATAAATGCTGGTTGCTACACACCTCTAAGATTCAGAGGAGGTTGTGGAAGAGAAAAAACTACCTAACACAGTTCCCTTCTTTCTAGAGCCATTCTCATTGTCTTTGTCTTAGGTCAAGTTCCTGTAACTTTGTTGTTGTTTTTCAGTCTCTAAGTTGTGTCTGACTCTTGGCGAGCCCATTAACTGCAGCACACTAAGCTTCTCTGTCCACCACTATTTCCCTCAGCTTGCTCAAACTCATGTCCACCCAACCGTCTCATCCTCTGTTGCCCCATTCTCCTCTTGCCTTCAGTTTTTCCCAGCATCAGGATCTTTTCCAATGAGTTAGCTCTTGCTGCTGCTAAGTCGCTTCAGTCGTGTCCGACTCTGTGCGACCCCATAGATGGCAGCCCACCAGGCTCCCCCGTCCCTGGGATTCTCCAGGCAAGAGCACTGGAGTGGGTTGCCATTTCCTTCTCCAATGCAGGAAAGTGAAAAGTGAAAGTGAAGTCGCTCAGTCATGTCCGACCCTCAGCGACCCCATGGACTGCAGCCTACCAGGCTCCTCCGTCCATGGGATTTTCCAGGCAAGAGTACTGGAGTGGGGTGCCATTGCCTTCTAGTTGTGCCTAAATCATTTCCAGTTGCCTAACGAAGTTATTTCCTGTGATTTGTTCCTTTAATCTAGCCTATCCATTTCCATCAGTGGTTAAACAAATGCAAACACAAACTTGATCATATCATTTCATACTTAAATAAATTTTACCGATGTCTCATTGCCCACATGGTAAAATTCCAAACTTTTGGTATACAAAGTCCATCATAATCTAAAATCTCTATTAATATAAATATGATTTCCCACCCTCTCCCCCATACACAAGTGCTGTCACAATATTTACTGCTCTGGAATATGTGTTATGTTTTCATGCTTTGTATCTGAGAGTTAAATATTAGGTAATTCAGATTCTCCTTTCTACTACCAATGTTCTGAAGGATTTTATAGTATAAGCTAATTGCATCCTAATAGCCTCTTAGTAACTTATTTTTTAAAAAACAATCTTGGTTTATGCACAGACAAGTATACACATATGGAGGTATAATTGTATATACAGATGCAATATATATAGAGTGAAAGTCTAATAAAATCAGAATTCGAATTTCAGAGTTTTAAAGGGAATTTTGAGGAAACTTATAGGCATCCCCCCTGAAGTATTTTATTAACTCTAAAGCTCCTCTGAATATAACCTACTATCATAGATAACTGTTTTAATAAGCATTCACTTAATAGGCAAATAACCCAAATTCTTTTTAGAAAATTACCTTCCTTCCACTGTGTGCAAGACTAATACAGCAATCAATCAAGGTATTTTGCCCCACCCTAGCTAAGGGGGGGAATTGTGAATTAAACTTGGCCAGTCAGCATCTCCTCTGGGATGCTGACTGTTGAGCAGAATGATGCAAAAACCTAAAAACTGATGGGAGCTTCCTTACCCTGTGGTGGTTGATTAACTTATTCACCCTGGTCCAGTTCCTGATGCACTAATTCCTGTTATTTTTCAAGCCTAGTGCAGGCTTCTCTTTGGTTCTATAAATTACCTGTGATCCTTTCAATATATTCCCTTTATGCTTTTGTAATTTAGAGTTGTTTATGTTATTTACAACTAAACAACCCAAAACGATGCCTCATGCTACCTAGTGTATTATTCTTATGATAGAAAAATAGCAGTTAAAACATAAGTAAAGCAAGAATGAATAGCTATAGCCAATAAGTCCTTTATGACTTTAGATGCATTAACTAAGCTATCATTACTTTTCAAGGAAAGTTAGTTTTTATTTCTTTGAAGACTATTCCAAACACAAATTTATCACAAAACTTCGTGCCAATCTGAGTCCTTTCTTGGTTCAAGGAAAAGTTGGATTGCCATGAAACCAGCAACAATATAGACATATCAATCATTCTTCAAGAGCTTGACTATGATATGCCAGATGTTTGGTATGTATTACATTCCTGGTTATTTAAGCTTACATATATGAACTCAATCTGATTATTTGGTGATTTATATAAACTATTTTCCATTAAGTCTTCTGGAATAATGGCAACGATGTCATTTTACTAAGGATTTGGAAAGATGGACTTTAGTTCTGAAGAATAAAGATCTAGTATTAGTTTTTCCTTTGATCAACTGTTAAAATACAGTTGACATCCCTGACTTTTTGAAAGAGGAAGTAGTAACTTATTTATCTTTTTAATACATGAACTTAGCTCTTAGTATATTCTTTTTTTTTTTTCCTGTTGGGGAAATCTCCTTGAAAGTCTATTTTCAATGATAATTCCAACTAGTTCTTACTCTTATTATAAATAATAGTATTGAATTAATTTTCAGCTATTTCATAATACATAGCTGTTTCCCAATGGCTTAGTGGGTGAAGAATCCACCTGCAATGCAGAAGACAGGAGACGTGGGTTTGATTCCTGGGTCCGGGAGGTTCCTTGGAGGAGGAAATAGCAACTCACTGCAGTATTCCTGCCTGAAAAATCCCATGGACAGAGGAGTCTGGTGGGTTATAGTCCAAAGGGTTGCAAAGAGTTGGACATGACTGAGGAGTGACTGAGCACATAATGCATATCTTTGATTAAATTAATGTGGGTTTCCCTCAAGTCATGTTATAACAGTTTATTATATCTTTGTTATAGATGCATTTTCTAGGTGCTCCAAGATTTTTTTTAATTGAAGTATAGTTGATTTATAATAAGGTGTTAGTTTCAGTGTACAGCAAAGTGATTCAATACACACATCACACACATGCACATTCTTTTATATATACGTATATACATACAAACGCATATGCATTCTTTTTCAGATTCGTTTTCATTATATCTTGTTTCAAGATATTGAATATTGTCCTCTGGGATATTCAATAAGTCCTTATTGTTTGTCTATTTTATATATAGCAGTGTGTAGCTGGGCTTCCCTGGGCTCAGCTGGTAAAGAATCCATCTGCAGTGCAGGAGACCCTGATTCGATTCCTGGTTCGGGAAGGTCCCCTGGAGAAGGGATAGGCTGCCCACTCCAGCATTCTTGGGCTTCCCTGGTGGCTCAGACTGTAAAGAATCCACATATAATGCAGGAGACCTGGGTTCAATCCCTGGGTTGGGAAGATGCCCTGGAGGAGGACATGGCAACCTACTCCAGTTTTCTTGCCTGGAGAATCCCCATGGACAGAACTGCTTGGTGGGCTACGGTTAACAGGGTCACAAAGAGTTGGACACAATTGAGTGACTAAGCACAGCACAGCACAGTGTGTATCTGCTAATTTCACACTCCCAATTTATCCCTCCCTCACTGTCTGCTTTGGTAACCATAAGTTTGTTTTTTAGGTTTGTTTCTGTTTTGTAAATAAATTAATCTGTATTTTGTATATTCTACATAGTGGTATGTATGGTATTTGTTTTTCTCTGTTTGACTTCACTCAGCATAATAATCTCTAGGTCCATCCATATTGCTGCAAATGGCATTATTTCATTTTTTTTAATGGCTGAGCAATATCCCATGATATATATATATATATATCATGTATATATATATGTAGCCTGCCAGGCTTCTCTGTCCATGGGATTCTCCAGGGAAGAATACTGGAGTGGGTTGCCATATACCAATCTTCTTTATTTATCTATGTATCTACTGATGGACACTCACATTGCTTCCATGTGTTGGCTATTGCAAATAGTGCTGCTATGAACACTGTGTTGCATGTATCTTTTCAAATATGAGTTTTCATCTTTTCTGGATATATGCCAGCATTGCTGAATCATTTGGTAACTTTATTTTTAGTTTTTTAAGGCAACTGCATAGTCTTTTCCATAGTAGCTTAGGTGCTTCAAGTATTATAAATTTTATTAGTATGAGCCAGATGTGGGGAATCAGGCAGTTTAGAGATTCTCTATAATATGTTGTATATAACTTCTGTTTTGTGCTCTCATATGCAAACAGAAGCAATGTTAGGAATAGTCTTCCTCTGGCCTGCAATGGGACTCCTTTAGACCTGCTCAGATTTTTGAGAGACATGAGGATGTTCTCTTTAAGTAGTTATTAGTCCTGGTCACTAACATTCTCTGTTATCTCCTGTTTGGGGCACATGGGATTGTATTTCTCATCCTCACTGCGTCTGAGTGGGGCAATGTAATTGGTTTTGGCTGATATGTCAGAGCAGAAGTAATATGTGTTACAATACTTAGAAGAAAATCATTTAATAGCCTGAGAGCTTTCAGAATTCTCTTTTCCCTCTCGCATGTTTGAGATGGTAGGGGCTCTACCAAGACTGTGAGATGGTGGGTGTCCTCTGAATGAATACTCTGAGCCGAGTAGGTAAACAAGCAGATTGAAAAAGAAGAAAAACTTTATTTTAAACCAGTAAAGCTTTGCTGTTGTTACTGTAGCATATTGTGGGTTTCTTTTCTGCCTGAAAGATCTCTATTTCTGGGGAACCATTCTCTTGAAATCTCTACGTTTTCTCCTAATGATAAAACTGTGGTACAAGTAAGAAGAAGAGCTTGAAGCTTCCACCGCCACTCTTGCCAACATCTAGATCTTCCATCTCAGCCTTCCATAGACATTTTGAAAGCACACATCATCTTCCTTCCTTCCTTTCCTACCTATCTCCACAGTCCCATAAATCTCCTGAAAGCTTGAAAGTGTCTTAGACAAATTTCCATCAACCAAATCTTCACTCCTAAAAGGTAGAAAAGAAAAAAAAATTTGCTTCTACCCTACATTAAATTTTTTTAGCTTTTAAAACTCTTTATTTTTGCCTAACAAAGTTTCTAACACTCCAATTTGTTTTATATCTTCTTGCAAAAGGAGAGCATAGTATTTGTCTTCTGTACTGACCCCTAGACTTAGTAATACTTTCCCTTGCTCCTTCAGTCTTTACATTTCTTTCTATTACTGTTAGTTTGATCTTGATGCCTGACGCATCCTTCTTGTGGAGAAGGTGGAAGTGAAATGGACATGGGGGCACAACATATGCTTTCTGTGACATTTTCTAATTCCAGAATGCTCTCATATTAAGAGAAGTGCTCTTGGAATTGGCACTCACACTAACACTGTTCGAACTGCATTTATGAAAGTGCAATAACCTACAAGATCTGTAATTCCAAAAGGGTTATACATCTGCACATTGACAGGAAGCCTACAGGAAGCTTTTTCCTTCTACTCTTTCCATTTAGTTGTGCTAAGTGGCCCAGTAGAGACCAATGAAAGCATGGGAGCAGAAGGAAAAGAGTGGAGTTATGAGTCACAGGTAACAGTGAAGGAAAAAAAATAGTAAAGGCCACAGTTTGATGGTTTTCTTCACTGGTTACCATGGCACAACTGAGATTTTTTTTTGTTGTTGAAAATTCAGGTTGAATTCTTTAAAAAAAAAGTTGATCCTAGGAAAAAGTTTAAAAAAAAAGTATTTTTTTTTTAAATGGAAAAAGATCATGTATAAATAAAATTAAATAGTTCACATACTTGGTTGACTGGCTGAACTGTTGGGACTGTTCTGTTGAAAAATGTTCTAAGACTCTGGTTTGACCCAGTAGTGACTGAATAGCCATGATGGTCAAGGGCTTGAGTGCTCCACATTTGTCATCCTTATTCTGGATATCTGAGAAACAATCTTGTACATTTTTATACAACAGGAAGAAAAGGGACTGTACTCTATACTCAAAATACAACTGTCCATTTCCCCCTTTAACATCTCCAGAAAAAGAGTTAAATTGCACATTTTCATCTGCCACAGGTTTCTTTTAGGTCCAGAACGTCCAAAAGCTAATCTGGAAAGCAACGTCATATAGTAGACTTCTTGCACTTTTTCGGGAGAGTGTTTGTCTTTACTGAAATCTCACATAGATCTCTAGTACAAAACAAAGAACAAGTGGAACTATTTTGTTTAAAGATGAAATGGTGGTATAAGACCCAAATTCCTTAGACCTCTTTCTCTTGCCCTTTGGCATGCTGGAGGATCTATGGGGCTTTCTCAAACACGATCAAAAACCTCAGAAATGACATTTGAGCCAGGTAGACTTGGCTTTAAATCTCTTGCTTGCTTCCAAGCTATGTAAAACCTTGGGTGAGTTGTTAGCTCTTCTAAGGCCTGTTTTTCTTATCTGTTAAATAGAGATAACACTTCTCAGATTGAAAATTGTTGTGAGATTGAATTGAGATAGCAGAACACAGTAGATGCTCATTAAAGATTATTTCTGTTTCCTCTCTTCAGTTCAGTTCAGTTCAGTCACTCAGTCGTGTCCGACTCTCTGTGACCCCATGAATTGCAGCACACCAGGCCTCCCTGTCCATCACCAACTCCCGGAGTTCACTCAGACTCACGTCCATCGAGTCAGTGATGCCATCCAGCCATCTCATCCTCTGTCGTCCCCTTCTCCTCCTGCCCCCAATCCCTCCCAGCATCAGAGTCTTTTCCAATGAGTCAACTCTTCACAAGAGGTGGCCAAAGTACTGGAGTTTCAGCTTTAGCATCATTCCTTCCAAAGAAATCCCAGGGCTGATATCCTTCAGAATGGACTGGTTGGATCTCCTTGCTGTCCAAGGGACTCTCAAGAGTCTTCTCCAACACCACAGTTCAAAAGCATCAACTTGTCGGCACTCAGACTTCTTCACAGTCCAACTCTCACATCTGTATATGACCACTGGAAAAACAATAGCCTTGACTAGAAGGACCTTTGTTGGCAAAGTAATGTCTCTGCTTTTGAATCTGCTATCTAGGTTGGTCATAACTTTCCTTCCAAGGAGTAAGCGTCTTTTATTTCATGGCTGCAGTCACCATCTGCAGTGATTTTGGAGCCCCCCAAAAATAAAGTCTGACACTGTTTCCACTGTTTCCCCGTCTATTTCCCATGAAGTGATGGGACTGAATGATCTTCGTTTTCTGAATGTTGAGCTTTAAGCCAACTTTTTCACTCTCCACCTTCACTTTCATCAAGAGGCTTTTTAGTTCCTCTTCACTTTCTGCCATAAGGGTGGTGTCATCTGCATATCTGAGGTTATTGATATTTCTCCCAGCAATCTTGATTCCAGCTTGTGTTTCTTCCAGTCCAGCATTTCTCATGATGTACTCTGCATATAAGTTAAATAAGCAGTGTGACAATATACAGCCTTGATGTACTCCTTTTCCTATTTAGAACCAGTCTGTTGTTCTATGTCCAGTTCTAACTGTTGCTTCCTGACCTGCATACAGATTTCTCAGGAGGCAGGTCAGGTGGTCTGGTATTCCCATCTCTTTCAGAATTTCCCATGGTTTATTGTGATCCACACAGTCAAAGGCTTTGGCATAGTCAATAAAGCAGAAATAGATGTTTTTCTGGAACTCTCTTGCTTTTTCCATGATACAGAGGATGTTGGCAATTTGATCTCTGGTTCCTCTGCCTTTTCTAAAACCAGCTTGAACATCAGGAAGTAATCCAACAAATATCTCCAATTCTTTATGGCAATGATTAAATGTAATTTGCTGCCATTATCCTTCAAATACTTGCAGAGTATAATAGATTTTTCTTTAGCTTTTCTTTGTTGCTCAAATCAGTCCTGATTTTGTGTCCTTTTAAAAATCTTGTTATTCATTCATCTGGTGAAACAATGGATAAAAATATTTTCTTCTTTATTTTATATTTGTCAAATTCTCATTAATGGCAATATTTTACTAATTCATATAATCAATGCCATAATATGAGAACTACTTTGTTGGATATAATTTAGTTTGTTTATTCATTTAATGAGTGGTGTTCAATGTATCTTCCACAATTGCTAAATGTGTATTTTGATAGTTTTCCTTTTCATAAATGAGTACCCTAGAATTTCTCTTTTACATAGATACTGTTAGGGGAAGCACACTGATTGAAACTGCCCACCCTGGCCAGGCACCATAGTAATGAGTTGCATGATTTGTTTCATGACAGGAGATTCTGATAAGGAATATGGAACTAATAAGCCACCACCAACCCGAAGAGTTCGGGAAACGTGGAAAGGAGACACCGTGTGTCTGTCCACTTCCCAGAATCCCTCTCGCTAGCATCCATCTTGGCTGAACGATGTGTGCGCCCTCAGGAAAGACTCTGAATTAGAGTGATTGGCCAAAGACCACCCAGAAACTAATCCCATCTTCATAAAACCCAAGACTGGGAGCCACACAGCAGAACAGTTCTTGGGTTCCCTTACCCTACTGCTCTCCACAAGGGTGCCCTTTCCCAATAGAATCTCTTGCTTTGTCAGCACATGTGTCTCCTTGGACAATTCATTTCTAAGTGTTAGACAAGAGCCCTGTTTCAGGCCCTGGAAGGGGTCCCCCTTCCTGCAACAATACTACTTCCATGTGTTTTAAGATGATATGTTGTTATGTATCATGTGCTTGTACATTCTTGATGTGAAGAAAGCATTAATGAAAATACGAAATTACAACTTAAAGTACTTTTCTCTGTACAAAACTAGTCCAATGAACAGGACGCTATTTGTAAAGCTTTGTTTTTCTCATGTTCCTTAGACTTAACTGTTACAAGATGCTTTTTCTTTTTTTATCTTCCTTTTATCTTAGCCCATTATTGGAAATTTTGCCATAGTCTCTAGATATTGCAGGTTATTTAATACTGAACATCATTATGTCTCTGTAATACATGTTTGCACTCATGCCTACTCTCTGCTTTCCTTCCTTAATATTATTGTTTAATTGTCAGGAAATTTGGAAAACAGATTCAGTGAAGAAAGTTAACAGTTCCTAGACTGACCTTAAAAAAAAAAAAATCACTTTGCAACAACATGAATGGACTTGATTGGAGTTACACTAAATGAAGTTAGACAAGGAAAGACAAGTACTATATGATATCACTTACATGTGAGACCTAAAAATTACATCATACTAGTGAATATGACAAAGAATAAACAGACTTACAGATACAGAGAACAAATTAGTTGTTACTAGTGGAGAGAGGAAAGAGAAGGGGGTAATATAAGGGTAGAGGAGTAAGAAGCATAAACTCTTTAGGTATAAAATAAGCTACAAAGATATATTGTACAATGCAGAGAACATAGCCAATATTTTTAATACCTATAAATAGAGTATAACCTTTAAAAATGGTAAGTCACTATACTGTACACTTGTAATTTAAATTGTACATTAACTAAACATCAATAAATAAAGAAAAAATCACTGTCCTATTTATTTACAGACTTACCAAATACTGATTTTTATGGGACTAACCCCTGGAAAAGTCCTATCTATTTAAAAATAGAGATTAAGCAGAATTTTTGTAAATAACTAAAGAATTTACTTTGGTCTTCTTCATTAGGTAGTAGACTATTCTAACCTGAATTCCCTGCCTAATAAAAGCACAGTCTTTTTTTTTCACTGCCTATGATTTTATTACATATTTGCTATTATAATATGGAAGAACATTTTTAATGAAATCAATGCCTTAAGAATTAGGTATTCCTTTTTTTTTAAATTTTGTTTTGTATTGGGATATAGATAATTGACAATGTTATGATAGTTTCAGGTGAACAGCTAAGGGACGCAACCATACACATGAATGTATCCATTATCCCCTAAACCTCCTTTCCATCCAGGCTACCACATAGCATTGAGCAGAATTCTATGTAAAAGTACAATCTTTTTTTTTTTTAAAGTACAATCTTTGATGCTATTCTTTTGTTATAATTTCTCAACAAAGTGTAGTGCATAAATGAAGGAAATTTGGAGTGACTTTGCTGACCAGGGTGATTACGATGTGTAAATAAATACCTCTTATAAGTAACACATAAACAGGAGGAGTTTAACAAAAAGTCCAGCTTCCATGATGACCAGAGAAAATACGATGAGAAGAAAAAAATTACCTTAGAATGAAATTATGAGATTTTATATATATATATATATATATATATATATATATGAAGTCGGTCAGTCATGTCTGACTCTTTGTGACCATTGACCATAGCCTGCCAGGCTCCTCCGTCCATGGGATTTTCCAGGCAAGAGTACTGGAGTGGGTTGCCATTTCCTCCAAATTATGAGATTGGAAAGATCTAAAATGAACACTTTTTAGCAACCAAAGACAAGTTTACATTCCTGACCCATTAGCTAACTCTAAAAAGGAACTTGACATTCTAGTAAGAGGAGCTATTTGAAGAGTTTAGACATCTAATTTTCTCTGAGTAGATATTTAGATGAAAGAGAATTGATGAACATTTTTAACCAAAATTATTTTCTTGGTGACAGAATTTAATGGAAGAAATGTACTCTCTAGAGAAATAGGCTAGGGGAAAACAGCTGGAGTTTTTCTTATAAATGAAGTGCCTGAAGGTAATCTTAATATAGTTTGTAAGATGTTTCCAAATAGTTATAAACAAACAGGTCTCCACATCTTTGAACTAAACACACCAAGTTATTAAGGAAACTCAAAGTGGGTCCAAGCTGGTGAGTGGTTCTGGGCCATGTGATCCAAAGAATTAAATTTCAGTCATCATTTCCTAAACAAAGTGAATCTGAGGTTCTTATGTGGGCAAAACTTCTCATCTCAATTTTGAGTGCTGCTTTTGAAAGGCCCTGTATTGGAGCCCAAGAGAGTTTTGATTTGAGCATGACAGGAAATGTTTTTCCATCTTTGAATAAAATTCAAAATTTTTATAACATGATCATGTGGATTTTCTATAACTACTCTGCTGTAATAATTTATTTTGTACAGTGGGGTAAATAATTCACAGCACAGAATGAAAAAGGATGTGTGTGTAAAACTGTGTGGGAAACTTTTTTAGTAATTGGGGTCTTTTTTAATCCCTAAGCAATGTAGTAGAGATGAGTCATTTAGATGGGCATTTTGCTGTTGCTTAATTAAGGAGTGTTTCATTTGCAGAATTATCCCAAAAGAAAAAAAGTCTTGTGGTTGAGGCCCTCTTCTTAGCTAAGAAACAAATTGGCATTTTACTACTAGATTTGAAAACATCTGAGAAAGTTTTTCTCTGTAATTTAGAAGTTATTATTTTTATCTAACAGGCAAAATTTTATTTTGATTATATGTATACTAATATGTAGCATTTAAATATGCAATATTCAAATATTGCAAAAAAAAAAAAGACCCTTGGTTTTGAAATCAGGAGACCAATTTGACCCTCTTCTGCAAAAAAAAAAAAAAAAAAAATCCCTTTAAACTTGTGGTTTTCACTAGTACTTTTAGTGTTTAGTCAACTGTTTCACAAGTTTTACATCCCATATATGAGACCATTTAATAAAAGAGTGGTAGATGCTTTTTCAGATTAGAAAAATTAATTTTACATTAAGAACCACAGAGATGTCATAAATTTTTATAGAAAGACAATGGTCTTCTACAAAATCTTGCTCCCATACACCTGTAAGTAAAATATTTGAGCATGTAAATATACATTCCTTTGTCTATTTATGTACCACATTATAAAGCACACAAATAAAATAAGGTGACAGTATGAGGTAAAAAGGGCTTCCCTGGTGGCTCAGTGGTAAAGAATCCTCCTGCCAGTGCAGGAAATGTGGGTTTGATTCCCTAGGTCAGGAAGGTTCCCTTGGAGAAGGAAATGGCAACCCACTCCAGTATTTTTGCCTGGGGAATACCATGGACAGAGGAGTCTGGCAGGCTACAGCCCATGGGGTTGCAAGAGTTGGATGCGACTTTAGTAACTAAACAACAATAGCAACAATGAGGTAAAAATAAAATAGCATTTTTTCACACCTAAAGGAGTGAATGCAATCACTACTGATTGGAAAAATAAAGAAAATGTAATATAGCAATTTCTTTCTTTCTTCTTTTCTTTTTTTTTAACTTTTGGACCATACCGCACAACATGTGGGATTTTAGTTCCCCAACCAGGGATCGAACTCATGCCCCCTGCAGTGGAAGCTCAGAGTCTTAATTGCTAGACCACCAGGTAAGTCCCTGTGGCAGTTTCTGGCACAGCTCTGCAGAGTCCTTCTAAGGCAGGGGACACATGCAGAATGGTTTCTGTGGCCTAACAGGTGAGACATGTCAGGGGAGATATAGGCGCTCCACATACCCACAGGGTGACCTTCAACACTCACTCGAATCAGAGTCACTTGTATCTTTTTAAAAAACACTGATACCCCTGCTCTAACTTCAGGGATTTGGTTTTCATTAGTCTGGCAGTGGAGGGACTAGGCATGGATTTTTAAAAAAATCTTCTTAGGAGAGATTAGTGTTCAGCTGGGGTTGAGAATCACTACCTCAGACCCTGGGCAGCTCTTCTTCCTTGTGTGGGCCCTGCAGGGAGTTTCTAGGGGGAAGTGGTACTGAACCATAGTGCCTGGTGGGACAGTGCCATGGTTGAGTGGCACAGTAGAAGCAGTGATATGACTGCCATGTCATGGGAATGTATTCATTTGAATCGGGACAAGCAACAACCATCCTTTGAGATGGTGCCCAGCAAAGGTTGTGCAGCTGAGGGTGAAGGTCTAATTGGTTTAAGAGCTCTGGTAAGTCATCAGGAGAATGCTTCCAGAGGCTGAGACCCCAAGTCAGCAGGCAGGAACAAGGACTATCTATTGCAGCTTAAATTAATGTCATTCCTGTGTCATTAAGCCTTCCACAGCCCAAGGACACCTAGGGAAACTCAGGTTACAGCATTAATATTGTAACAATAAGCAACTTTTATAGAGAGCTTCACAGCTTACAAAGCTCTTTTGTATATATTATGTTACTTGATCCACACTTCAGCCCTGGGAGGTAGTAGGGTAAATGCTATTAGTTCCAGTCTATAAAGGAAAATAATGAAGTTCAGTATTTGTCTGAAGTCATACAGTATTAAAGGGCAGAGCCAGAATGTCAACTTACTTCTCCCAGCTCTCCATCTTTTCTCCTTTTTTACCAAATCTTGGACTGGTAGAAAGTGCTTGGTGATATACAGATCAGGATTCCTATGAATGTATGTAGTTATTGATTTGTTTAGAAATGGGATACATCTCTCTTAGGACTTAACTATTTTTATTCTTCATCACAACCAGAGCTAATAATATTCAGCCATACCAGTTGTTAAAATGCTGAAAGACCTTTTGCTCATTTAGTAAGTAGTTAAGCCCTCTACCACCACAACCCCTTGTGGCCCAGTTCTTCCCCTGGACTCTGTTAGACCTCCTCACAGTCCAACAAATAAGGGGTTAATTTCTGGCACAGCAAGGGCATTCCTGGCCCTGGTTCCACATTGAAAACCAGTGTAAGTGCTTGCGCTATTAAATTTGTGGTTGTTAAATATTAGAAATATTACCCTTCCTCATAGGCATTCATTTTCAAATCCAGGGGTTTTACAAATTAATTTCATTGATAGTAATAAGGCCTGGAGGATGGATCAGCAAAGCATTGAACCATATATCTATCCAACAATTCATCCAATCTGTGATCAAGTTCTGTGGATTCTGCTTCCTATATCCTTTCTGTCTCCTCCTCTACTTCAAAGAGCACTGCCTTAATTCAGTTTTTACCACCATTCACTTAGACTCTTGCTATATAGTCCCTGTTCTTTATCTAACCCTCTCTAATTTGTAAAGTTTAAATATGATGATATCCCAACCAGTTTAGACTTTATCAAATGTTGCCCTTTATTAACAGGATTTTTTCCTAAACTTTATTGAGCGATAATTAATACAGAACATTGTGTAAGTTTAAGGTGCACAGAGTGATGATTCAATACATTTATGTATTATAAAATGATTACCACAATAAGGTTAGTTAACACACCTACTACCTCACCTTGTTACCTTTTTTCCCCTGTAATAACATGTAAGATCTACTTTCTTAGCAATTTTCAACTACACAATTCAGTATTATTGACTATAGTCACCATGCTGTCCATTAGATTCCTGGAACTTCATCTTATAACTAGAATTTTGTACCCTTTGAACAACATCTCCCCATTTCTCCCACTCCCCAGCCCCCGGCAACCACCATTCTACTCTCTATTGCTATGAGTTCACAGGGTATTGTTTAAGCTTCTGACTTGGGATACAAGGCCCTCTACTCTGATTTATGCTGTCTTCAGCTTGGTAGCTCACTGAAGATAGTTTTTCTTGTATCTGATGCTCACAGCACAGCAAAGTACCCCAAGTTCTCCAAGTGTTCCATACTGCAGTTTCCCACCACTGTACCCTGATTCATATGACTCTCCTTCATGGGCCCACACTACCTCTACTTGTTGATGAAAACTAGCATTTTCTCTAGGTTTAGTTCAAGCCTCACTTTCTCCACTTACCAGCATCCTGACTCCTGTGGCCCCATGCAATTGTCAGCCCTTACCTCCTTTATGAACCTGGTGTATTCCATATATACTTCCACCACAGCACCTACTAAGGCTTTGCTACATTTGTTGCTTTGGTGGCCCTCTCTTTTACACTGTATCTGCTCCTTGAGGGTATGAATCATGTCTTATTTGTCTTATCTCCAGCAACTAAAAGAGTGTCTGAATACTAAGTATTTAATAAGTGCTTACTAAACAGTCCATTCTGAAGGAGATTATCCCTGGGATTTCTTTGGAAGGAATGATGCTAAAGCTGAAACTCCAGTACTTTGGCCACCTCATGTGAAGAGTTGACTCACTGGAAAAGACTCTGATGCTGGGAGGGATTGGGAGCAGGAGGAGAAGGGGACGACAGAGGATGAGATGGCTGGATGGCATCACTGACTCGATGGACGTGAGTCTGAGTGAACTCCGGGAGTTGGTGATGGACAGGGAGGCCTGGCGTGCTGCGATTCATGGGGTTGCAAAGAGCTGGACACGACTGAGTGACTGAACTGAACTGAAACAAATACTTTGGGTTTCCCTGTGCCTCAGTGGTAAAGAATCTGCCTGCCAAGCAGGAGACACGGGTTTGATCCCTGGGTGGGGAAGATTCCCTGAAGAAGGCAATGGCAACCTACTCCAGTATTCTTGTCTGGGAAATCCCAGGAACAGAGAAGCCTAGTGGGCTACATTCCATGGGGTTTCAAAAAGAGTTGGACACAACTTAGCGACTAAGCAACAACAACAACAACAAAACAAACATCTTAATTCACTATCTCTTGATATGATTCAGAGGCTTTCACTCTGATATAGACTGCTGCTGCTAAGTCATGTCGTGTCTGACTCTGTGCGACCCCATAGATGGCAGCCCACCAGGCTCCCGTCCCTGGGATTCTCCAGGCAAGAATACTGGAGTGGGTTGCCACTGCCTTCTCTGCTGATATAGTCTAGAGCTTCTGAATTTTAAAAAACAGGTTAAAAGTTCTGACAAAAGCTTTCTTGAGCTTCTGTTTCAAATCTATGATAATGATATATCTATAAATGTCAGCTGCCAGACACTGCTAAATGTTTTTCAAACCAGTAGGAGTCCTGAATCCAGAAGTACATGCCAACTTCCAAACTACAAGTAAGTATATGCATACTGCAATTAATAGCTTATTTGGAGCTGAATAATCTCTACAAGAATGGAGATACATCATTTTCAATCAGTAAAGAACTAAGTTCTGGCAGTTTTCTCTTTTATGTAGAAAAGGATTGTAAGCATTATTTGGATACTTAAACCGTTAGAAATGCATTCATTTCAGCCATTATTTGAGTATAAGCCTGTGTCATAGCAAGACTAATCTTTTTTTTCCCCCCAGAACCTGGTCTGTAAGGTCAATTGCTGAATGGAATTTGAAAATGGACTTTACTCACTAAGATTCTGTGAAAAGTCACACAGTAAAAGGAACAAAAGGAAAAATAAAAACATTTTCCTACATCTATAAATGAGATAAGAGATTTCCATTTTAGAGATTAAAAATAAAAAAAATGCCCCTCAATTTATAAGTGCTTGGTTGAACATGTTAATCGTAAGCATTTTATGGTTTGTTTCTGAATACTCTTAATTGCTAAGACATTTCAAGAGTCTCTTCATTATTTATCCTATCTATAATCTTGAAAGAAACAGACTGATTGCTGCTGCTGCTGCTGCAAAGTCACTTCAGTCGTGTCCAACTCTGTGTGACCCTATAGATGGCAGCCCACCAGGATCCCCCATCCCTGGGATTCTCCAGGCAAGAACACTGGACTGACTGAGGCATGAACAATTTTTAAGTGAGTTAATATGTGTGGAATCTTTTCCTAATGGTTGATGAGGTTAAGGGCATTGCTTCAGACTGCTTTTGAAGAGGATGAGAAAAAGCATTTCTAGTATCTTATTCATAGTATAAGTAATCAAGATGTGTTCATTTCCAACACTTCCATTGTATGCCCTGAAATGATCATATAACTTCTTTTAACCTCAAACTGCAAACAAGGAATTATATGCCAAGAATGCAAGAAGTGTGTACATATAAACACATCTAAGTTTGACAGTATAATATGACTTTTAATGTCTTGTCAGAACAATAAAGAGCATTGAATAAGAGTAAATTTTAAGGCATAAATATATATTGACTTTTAAACTAAAAAGCATAGGTACTAAGAAACTCCATATAATTTCAAGAAATTTAGAATGTTATGTCCTTTCCTATACTGTGTTTACTTAGTTGAACAAGGTAATTGGTGAGCTTAGAGAAGGGAACTGGAGGACTGGAACTTTTATTATTTGCCAGCAGGGAGACACCAGGGGTAAAGTTAGCCAGAGGGAGTTTTGTTAAGATCTTGGGCAAAGTATGGGTGTCTTTAAAGGATTCTCATGTTTGATACTTTAACTATGTTCCCTGTAGTAGTTTCTGTATCTGCTCAAGGCTGACCCCTAAACCATCTGGTTGGTACTTTGGTTTCAGAGACTCTCCCTCAAATGTAGCCTAGAATTTCTGAGTTAAAAAAACAATCTGGTTAAAAGATCTGACAAAGGTTTTTTCACACTTTGTGATTTGGTTTATACAGTGCATTGGAATTAAGTCACTTTTATTTATAATCTCCTGAGCCATGTTAATTAGAAGAAGTAAAGTTTTGTGAAATTGGAATTATTTTGAAAAATTCCAGGATGGATCCAAGCATATCCTTTCCATTATCTTCTCAAATCTTTGAAAAGTCCTAAGTTTTAGATTATATCGTTGCTGGTTTTCTCCCTACCTAACCAAATATGAAGATCCTCTCTCTTCTTTTTTGAAGATCTTCTTTCCCTTTAGAGTTTGATAATACTGGATGGAAATCAATATACTAAATTGTAAGAGGAAAAAGTTTATTCACTTACCCTACTGCTGAAACTTTATTGAAAATACTGACATGCTTTGGTTTGAGATGGGAAATTATTGAAAGAGTCGCAAATTATAATACCCACTCAGTTTTAATTTAAAAATACTTAAATTTGGAAGCAAAGAGCAAATTTTCTACTAGCAATTCTATTAACTCTAACTATACTGTAATAGCTCATGTGGTGTTTTTCAGATACACAGTAAGTGGGGCATTTAATACAGCTAGGAGTTTTAGTCCTGATTCTGATACTTGCTTGAGTGCTGTATGATCCTAGGCAACTTCTCTGAGCCTCAGTTTTCTCATCTGTAAAACAGGAATAATACCATACCTCCAGTTTTCCTCCATAGGACACATGAAGTTGAGAGGGTCTCTTGGGCTGAGGCGCAAGAAAGCTTTGATAGCAGAGGATACTGCAGTTCCGCTGATGAACCAGCAGGGGGCTTGGTCCAGCACCTAGTTGAACAATGGTGTCTATATCCTTGCCTCAGCTCACAGCTTCTTTTTTTTTTTTTTTAATTTTAATTCTTTTTTTTTCTAATTTTATTTTTAAACTTTACATATTTGTATTAGTTTTGCCAAATATCAAAATGAATGCGCCACAGGTATACATGTGTTCCCCATCCCGAATCCTCCTCCCTCCTCCCTCCCCATACCATCCCTCTGGGCCGTCCCAGTGCACCAGCCCCAAGCATCCAGCATCGTGCATCGAACCTGGACTGGCAACTCGTTTTCTACATGATATTTTACATGTTTCATTGCCATTCTCCCAAATCTTCCCACCCTCTCCCTCTCCCACAGAGTCCATACAGCTTCTTGTACAATTTGATTGAGACGCTATTTTTGTCCGTGTTCTTTCACCAGCTTGGAAGCCTCAAGTCAGCCTCTTGCTTAAAGTAGTGAGTATTTCTATTGCCTTCTGGCATTGGTTCATTTACTCCGTCTTGGTTAAATTCCTGGCTGTGATTGCCTGCTTCCAGCTTTGTCCCATCCTTTGTTTTGTATTTCTGTACAATAAAAATGCTGATCTTGTTTTTGAGGTGGGGTATGGTTGTTTTGGATCTCTGTTAGTAATCTGGATGTATTTCGAGTACAGAATATATATCAAAGCCTGAAAAACTATGCAGCTAAGTTGACTAGATTTCATTAGTACAAGTGTTTTATAAACTGTCAAGTTCAATCGATAATAAGATGCTATGTTTAAGAAAGAAAACCTAAGATTCATCTTTTTATCAACTGTACCTGGCATCATGGAGAATATCTGACAGTTTAACAATTAAGTCACTTCTACAGCGACAAAGATCCGTGATGTTCAAAGCATGGTCCTTAAACTGGGCTAGTCTGTGAACTGTTACTGATTTGGGGCAAGATAAGTTTAGAATGTAAGCAGCAGCACTGGGAAACATTTAGAGCAATTTGAAAAAGTAATTTTACATTTGTTGTACCTAACAATGTAAAGGATT
The DNA here is from genome assembly GCF_003369695.1 of Bos indicus x Bos taurus. Taxonomy (NCBI): domain Eukaryota; kingdom Metazoa; phylum Chordata; class Mammalia; order Artiodactyla; family Bovidae; genus Bos; species Bos indicus x Bos taurus. The sequence goes on from NC_040076.1 coordinate 112,171,422, forward strand.
AACTTATATTTTTGTTCTTTTGATTTAATTTTTCTTATAGTGTGTGAAATATCTATTTATGATGGATTAGAAATTAAAACAACTAGGTCTTTTACCACAGAAAGTTTAAGAAGTACTGGTTGATACTGTTACTGATGCTTATTATATTTTATAAACTATAAGATTCTATCAGTTTAATTTGTGCTATTATTTTATATATCACAAAAGAAGAAGATAATGCTGCCAGTATATGCCATATCTACACATCACTTACATTTTTAATATTTACTGAAGGAACTCTTTTTGACTTTGACTTAATGTAAAAAATCATGGATTCCTCTCCTTAAGTATAAAAAGGAAAATATTAATCCACTAAATTAGTAAAGGTATTTCTCAAACTTCTTCATGTTCTGAGTCCAATGTTTCTGACTCACTCTTCAGCTTGTGTTGTTAACGTCTGTTTTCCACACAATACCATGGAATGTTGTGATTTTCCCACATAGTTTTTCCCAACACAGTATTGCCCAACATAAAGTATCTTTTTGTAATACTATTGAGGGCATAGCACTTTAAAAAATATTTCTCCAAAATAATTTGCAGGTTTTCCCCCACAAACTGTAGACCTCACTAGAAGCGGTCAATAGACAGTTTTACGTATTTTGGGAACAAACTGTAACATTTTTATACATGTTTTAGCCTTTCTTAGATTCTAGAAAGCATTTGATGGATGAAAAAATGGAACTGTGACTATCGCTTCAAAGATGAATATCTGCTTCTTCAATGGCAGATGTATACCCAAGTGCCCTGTTTCCATACCTTTCTATAGACACAGCATCTTCTTTGTTTTAATACTGAGTTATACTGTCTTTTAATAATTTATTATGGCAATTAAACTCAACACGTATAGTATAAACCAGGCATTTAACTCAATGATGGGAATTTGAAAGCTAGGAAAGGATTGAGCTGTAGCATGTTTAGGCAAGGCTGGCTCATTGTGATTTACAATTTCAGATTGTAAAATGCATCCTAAGAGATGCCAAAATGTTGAAGAAATAGAAGAGTCTTTAAATTGATGAAATATGGTAATTTGAATTGAATGACTTTTAAGAAAGAGCTGTCATTTTACTGGAATGATTTAGAAACATGTAGGTTCATGATTAATATTTATTCCTAGGAGAGGCACTAAGGTTATTTAATACATCTAAATTTTATTAATTGAGCTTAAAGGAGTATGTGTATGGAGACTATAGCATTCTATTGATTAATTCAACCAGCCTACTACAGAGTTTACTAAATACCTAAGTGATTTAATTTATTGAATTACTCCAAAGACAGAGTGTATCTAGCACTCCATAACACTCAGCACTTACTGTGTATAAGTCATTACTCACAGTAACCTTTTATATTGGGTAACTATTGGTTTCCTTATTTGTAAGACTTGGCAATAAGGGTACAGAGAGGTCAGCAAGTTGTGGAGCCAGCACTCAAGCCTATATGTCTGGCCCAAGGGTCCAAAGTTTGAGCTGTTAACTTTTGCTATGTTGCTTTTCAACTAGTGAAGTTGTTTCTCTACATTTCTGGCTTTCAAAAGATCACATAGTTGATTAAAAAAATAATTCCCTAAACCTATCCAGATCATGAAAGCATGTAATGGGGGAAAAAACAACCTTGAATTTAAACAAATAAACTGGGCTAGTCAAGGTCTTGAGTATGAGTGGAAACAGCTGAAGAAAATGTGGTCCAATAAGAGCCTTTATCAAGTCTTGGTAATAAATGCCCTTGGCAAACACACACAATCAGAACAAAAATTACTTTCCAGTACCACTGAAAGGACAAAATGTTGGCAGGGACTATGGAACTGTGGTGACTAGTAATTATTCAGTTGAAGGGGAATATAAACTGGGACTAACATAGAATCTGGATGCCAAACAAAACTATTACAATGAAATTCTAGGAGACCAAATGTAAACCAAACCGCCCAGGCTAGAGTGTTTCCCCACTATTGTATACACAAAGGTGAAATTGAATCACCAAGGACAACAAGGCAAGTAATGACATCAGCTGTTTCTCAGAATGAAAACCTAATAAAAATGAAACTGAGTTTGTAAAACTCAATTGTCTGAAGTAGATGCATTTCCCCTTGTTAGAAGATTTAAATAGATTCTTCTTTACTCAAAGTACAGAATATAAAAGTATCCACTGGCCAAACATAAATGAATCTTAGACTTTTCTGTAGACCTTTGTTTAAGAAATGCAATGAATAAAATACTTAAACAACAGGGGATTTATATGTCATAAAAGGATGCAGTTATATTTTATAGAGAATTTAGTTTCCCGTGAGTTAAACGGCTTTCCAGATTATTGTTTGGTTATGTGGTTGGATTCTAAGAAACTTGAGACTAAATTTTAGTTAATGACCAAGTAAATATGAATAGAATAAATGAATAGAAAAACAATATTTGGAATGATAACATAAAGCAATACCAAAAATTTTCTTTTACCAAATTGTTTAAACTGACGCACCTTTTTCATTTCTATTAGTACTGCCTTTTAAAAATCCTTGCATCATTTAGGAAAAAATATACACTACAATATATTAAAAGACAACCCATTCTTGTTGGAAGGTAAAATTACAGCTTTAATTTGTAGTTTAAGACACATGGTGGACTTCTCTGGCGGTCCAGTGTTGAAGACTCAGCACTTCCACTGCAGGGGACACAGGTTTGATCCCTGGTTGGGTAACTAAGATCCCATATGCCACGTCACATGGCCAAAAATTTAAAAACCACACACATACAGAAAAGCAACCCCAAATATTTGGTGATGCAAAGATACAAACTTCCAGCTATAAATAAATCTAAGTGATATAATGTATAACAAGATGACTATAGTTAACAATAATGCATTGTATGTTTGAAAGTTGCCAAGAGGTAAATGTTAAGTGTTTTCATCACCACTAGAAAAATTTAGATTTGTGTGTGGTAATGGATATAAAAATAAACTTATTGTGATAATCATTTCACAGTATACATATCTTAAATCATTTTGTTGTACAACTGAAGTTAATACAATGTTATATGTCAATTATATTTCAAATAAATTTTTTTCTAAAAATTGGAATTTCAAAGAATGAAAAATTTTAAATATATACTTATATATATATATATATATACACACATTATTGTGAAGCATATTTAAATCTATAAAATTAAGACATTATGCCTTAATGATTTTTGTAAATTGTATTGGCCCAGGAACCCTTACTTAGTCAATATTGCAGAGTATAGTGGCCTTCCTGCAAGGAGGATGAATTCCACTCTCTAATGGTAAATTTTATGCATCAACATGGCTTAGTCAGGATGCCAGATATTTGGTCAAACACTATTCCATATATTTCTGTGAACATGTTTTTCATTTTATTTTTAACTGAAACATAGCTGACTCACAATGTTATGTTAGCTTTAGGAGTAAAACATAGCAATTCAATATTTTATAGATTATGCTTCATTTGAAGTTATTATAAAATAATTGGCCATATTCCCTGTGGAATACATTACATTCCTGCATATTATTTTATGCATTTATAGTAATTTTTACCTCTTAATATCCTTCCCCTGTTTTCCTCCTGCCCCAACCCACCTATCCACTGGGAACTACCACTAGTTTGTGAGTCTGTTGGTTATATTCACTTGTTAATTTTATTTTTTAGATTCCACGTATAATTGAAAATGTACTATTTGTCTTTCTTTCTTTGACTTATTGCACTGAGTGCAATATCCTCCAGGGCCAATCATATATATGTACACCACATCTTCTTTGTCTATTCATCTGTTGATGGATGAATAGGTTGCTTCCATATTTGGCTATTGTAAATAATGCTGCTGTGAACATTGGTACACATATATCTCTTCAAATTAGAGTTTTCATTTTCTTTGGATAAATACCCATGAGTATAATTGATAGATCATATGACAATTATATTTTTAAGTTTTTGAGGAACCTCCATACTGTTTTCCATAATAGCAAAATCAATTTACATTTCCACCAACTGTTCACAAGGGTTCCATCTCTCCACATCCTCACCAACATTATTATTTGTTTTCTTTTTGACAATAGCCATTCTGACAGGTGTGAGGTGATATCTCATATCAGCTTTGATTTCCTTTCCCATGATGGTTACTGATATTGAACATTTTCTTACATGCTTGTTGGCCACCTGGATCTTCTTTGGATAAGTGTCTATTTAGACCTTCTGACCATTTTTTAATTCGGTTATTTGCCTTTTGGCTGCTTGGTTGCATAAATTCTTTATATATTTCTGATATTAGCCCCTCATCAGACATCAGTTCAGTCACGCAGTCATGTCCAACTCTTTGCGACCCCATGGACTGCAGCACGCCAGGCTTCCCTGTCCATCACCAACTTCTGGAGCTTATTCAAACTCATGTCCATTGAGTCAGTGATGCCATCCAACCATCTCATCCTCTGTCACCCCCTTCTCCTCCTGTCTTTAATCTTTCCCAGCATCGGAGTCTTTTCAAATGAGGCAGTTCTTTGCATCAGCTGGCCAAAATATTGAAGATTCAGCATCAGCATCAATCCTTCCAATGAATATTCAGGATTGATTTCCTTTAGGATTGACTCATTTGATCTTGCAGTCCAAGGGACTCTCAAGAGTCTTCTCCAATACCACAGTTCAAAAGCATCAATTCTTTGGCATTCAGCTTTTTTATACTCCAACTCTCACATAATACATGACTACTGGAAAAGCCATAGCTTTGACTAGACAGACTTTGTTGGAAAAGTAATGTCTCTGCTTTTTAATATGCTGTCTAGGATGGTCATAGCTTTTCTCCCAAGAAGTAACCATCTTAATTTCATGGCTACAGTCACCATCTGCAGTAATTTTGGAGCTCCCCAAAATAAAGTGTCTCACTGTTTCCATTGTCTTTCCACCTATTTACCATGAAATGATGGGACCGGATGCCATGATATTAGTTTTCTGAATGTTGAGTTGTAAGCCAACTTTTTCACTGTATTCTTTCACTTTCATCAAGAGGTCTTTAGTTCTTCTTTGCTTTCTGCCATAAGGATGGTAACATCTGTGTACCTGAGGTTATTGATATTTCTCCTGGCAATCTTAGTGCAGCAGTGCTTGCATGGGACCTATTGAAAGAAGTGGCCATCATCTTCATTCAGTTCAGTTCAGTTGCTCAGTCATGTCTGAGTCTTTGCCCGTGAACTGCAGCATGCCAGGCCTCCCTGTCCATCACCAACTCCCAGAGATCACTCAAACTAATGTCCATCGAGTCAGTCATGCAATTCAGCCATCTCATCCTCCGTCATCCCCTTCTCCTCCTGCCCCCAACCCCTCCCAGCATCAGTCTTCTCCACTGAGTCAACTCTTCACATGAAGTGGCCAAAGTATTGGAGTTTCAGCTTCAGCATCAGTCCTTCCAAAGAACACCCAAGACTGATCTCCTTTACAATAGACTGGTTGGATATCCTTGCACTTCAAGGGATTCTCAACAGTTTTCTCCAACATCACAATTCAAAAGCATCAATTCTTCTGTGCTCAGCTTTCTTCACAGTCCAACTCTCACATACATACATGACCACTGGAAAAACCATAGCCTTGACTAGACGGACCTTTGTTGGCAAAGTAATGTCTCTGCTTTTGAATATGCTATCTAGGTTGGTCATAACTTTTCTTCCAAGGAGTAAGCGTCTTTTAATTTCATGGCTACAATCACCATCCGCAGTGATTTTGGAGCCCCCCCAAAATAAAATCTGCCACTGTTTCCACTGTTTCCCCATCTGTTTCCCATGAAGTGATGGGACCAGATGCCATGATCTTTGTTTTCTGAATGTTGAGCTTTAAGCCAACTTTTTCACTCTCCTCTTTCACTTTCATCAAGAGGCTTTTTAGTTCCTCTTCACTTTCTGCCCGGAGAAGGCAATGGCACCCCACTCCAGTACTCTTGCCTGGAAAATCCCATGGATGGAGAAGCCTGGTAGGCTGCAGTCCATGGGGTCGCTAAGAGTCGGACAGGACTGAGCGACTTCACTTTCACTTTTCACTTTCATGTGTTGGAGAAGGAAATGGCAATCCACTCCAGTGTTTGTTCTTGCCTGGAGAATCCCAGGGACGGGGGAGCCTGGTGGGCTGCCGTCTATGGGGTCACACAGAGTCAGACACGACTGAAGTGACTTAGCTTAGCTTCACTTTCTGCCATAAGGGTGGTGTCATCTGCATATCTGAGGTTATTGATATTTCTCCTGGCAATCTTGATTCCAGCTTGTGCTTCTTCCAGCCCAGCGTTTCTCATTATGCACTCTGCATATAAGTTAAATAAGCAGGGTGACAGTATACAGCCTTGACGTACTCCTTTTCCTATTTGGAACTAGTCTGTTGTTCCATGTCCAATTCTAACTGTTGCTTCCTGACCTGCATATAGGTTTCTCAAGAGGCAGGTAAGGTGGTCTGGTATTCCCATCTCTTTCAGAATTTTCCACAGTTTATTGTGATCCACACAGTCAAAGGCTTTGGCATAGTCAATAAAGCAGAAATACATGTTTTTCTGGAACTCTCTTGCTTTTTTGATAATCCAGCAGATGTTGGCAATTTGATCTCTGGTTCCTCTGCCTTTTCTAAAACCAGCTTGAACATCAGCAAGTTCACGGTTCACATATTGCTGAAGCCTGGCTTGGAGAATTTTGAGCATTACTTTACTAGCGTGTGAGATGAGTGCAATTGTGCGGTAGTTTGAGCGTTCTTTGGCATTGCCTTTCTTTGGGATTGGAATGAAGACTGACCTTTTCCAGTCCTGTGGCCACTGCTGAGTTTTCCAAATTTGTTGGCATATTGAGTGCAGCACTTTCATAGTATCATCTTTTAGGATTTGAAATAGCTCAACCGGAATTCCATCACCTCCACTAGCTTTGTTCGTAGTGATGCTTTCTAAGGCCCACTTGACTTCACATTCCAGGATGTCTGGCTCTAGGTGCATGATCACACCAATGTGATTATCTGGATCATGAAGATCTTTTTTGTACAGTTCTTCTGTGTATTCTTGCCATCTCTTCTTAATATCTTCTGCTTCTGTTAGGTCCATACCATTTCTGTCCTTTATTGAGACCATCTTTGCATGAAATGTTCCCTTAGTATCTCTAATTTTCTTGAAGAGATTCCTAGTCTTTCCCATTCTGATGTTTTCCTCTATTTCTTTGCATTGATTGCTGAGGAAGGCTTTCTTATCTCTCCTTGCTATTCTTTGGAACTCTGCATTCAGATCCTTATATTTTTCCTTTTCTCCTTTGCTTTTCACTTCTCTTCTTTCACAGCTATTTGTAAGGCTTCCCCAGACAGCCATTTTGCCTTTTTGCATTTCTTTTCCATGGGGATGGTCTTAATCCCTGTCTCCTGTACAATGTAACAAACCTCAGTCCATAGTTCATCAGGCACTCTATCTATCAGAGAAATAGAGTAGCCATCATGGTCAACAAAAGTTGACCATGCAGTACTTGGATGCAGTCTCAAAAACAACAGAATGATCTCTGTTCGTTTCCAATGCAAACCATTTAATATCACAGTAATCCAAGCCTATGCCCCAACCAGCAATGCTGAAGAAGCTGAAGTTCAACGGTTCTATGAAGACCTACAAGACCTTTTAGAACTAACACCCAAAAAAGATGTCCTTTTCATTAAAGGGGACTGGAATGCAAAAGTAGGAAGTCAAGAAACACCTGGGGTAACAGGCAAATTTGGCCTTGGAATACAGAATGAAGCAGGGCAAAGGCTAATAGAGTTTTTCCAAGAAAACACCCTGGTCATAGCAAACACTCTTCTCCAACAACACAAGAGAAGACTCTACACATGGACATCACCAGATGGTCAACACTGAAATCAGATTGATTATATTCTTTTCGGCCAAAGATGGAGAAGCTCTACAGAGTCAGCAAAAACAAAACTGGGAGCTGACTGTGGCTCAGATCATGAACTACTTATTGCCAAATTCAGACTTAAATTGAAGAAAGTGGGGAAAAACCGCTAGACCATTCAGGTATGACCTAAATCAAATCCCTTATGATTATACAGTGGAAGTGATTATCTTCATTACCTCCACCATAGTTTGTTCTCAGGGTAAACAACAGGGAGGGAGCCCAGCCCTGATCATCAATAGAAAATTGGATTAAAGATTTACTGAGCATGGCCCCGCCCCACCCATCAGAAGAAGACCCAATTTTCCCCACAGTCAGTCTCTCCCATCAGGAAGGTTCCATAAGCCTCTTATCCTTATCCCTCAGTGGGCAAAAAGAATGAAAACCACAATCACAGAAAACTAATCATCAGACATATCCTTTGCAACTATCTTTTCCTATTCATTAGTCTTTTTGTTTTGTTGATGGTTTCCTTTGCTGTGCAAAAGCTATTAAGTTTGATTAGGTTACATTTGTTTATTTTTGCTTTTATTTCCGTTGCCTGAAAAGGCAGGGTCAAAGATATGTGGCTAAGACCTATGTTAAAGAGTGAGCTGCCTGTTCTCTTCTAAGAGATTTATGGCTTCCAGTCTCACATTTAGGTCTTTAATCCATTGTTTATTTTTGTATAGGGTATGAGAAAATGTTCTAATTTCATTCTTTTACATGTAGCTCTTCAGTGTTCCCAACATCACTTATTAAATTGACTATATTTCCCCCATTGTATATTCTTGCCTGCTTTGTCACAGATTAATTGAGCAAATATGTGTATGAATTTATTTCTGGTGCTCTCTATTCTGTTCCATTGATATGTGTCTATTTTTGTAACAGTACCTTACTGTTTTGATTACTATGGCTTTATAGCATAGTCTGAAGCCACAGAGTATGATACTACCCGCTTTGTTCTTTTTTATCAAGATTGCTTTGGCTATTTGGGGTCTTTGGTGGTTCCATACAAATTTTAGACTTATTTGTTCTGCTGCTTCTGCTAAGTCACGTCAGTCGTGTCCGACTCTGTGCGACCCCATAGACGGCAGCCCACCAGGCTCCCCAGTCCCTGGGATTCTCCAGGCAAGAACACTGGAGTGGGCTGCCATTTCCTTCTCCAATGCATGAAAGTGAAAAGTGAAAGTGAAGTCGCTCAGTCGTGTCCGACTCTTTGCGACCCCATGGACTGCAGCCTACCAGACACCTCCACCCAAGGGATTTTCCAGGCAAGAGTACTGGAGTGGGGTGCCATTGCCTTCTGTTCTAGTTCTGTGAAAAATGTCTTGAGTATTTTGACAAAGATTGCATTAAATATATAGATTGCTTTTGATAGTGTGAACATTTTAACAGTATTAATTCTTTCCATCCATAAATAGGGAATATCTTTTCATTTGTATCATTTTCAATTTCCCTCATCAATGTTTTATAGTTTCCAAGTATAGGTCTTTCATGTCCTTGGCTAAATTTATTCCTAGGTATTTTATTCATTTTGATGAGATTGTGAATGGGATTGTTTTCTTGCTTTCTCTTTCTGATAGTTATTATTAGTATAGAAAAGCAGCATATTTCTGTATATTAATCTTGTATCCTGCAACTTTACCAATTCACTTATATTTCTAATTGTTTCTTGGTGGAAACTTCAGAGATTTATATATAGTATCATGACATCTGAGGATAATGATGGTTTTACTTCTTTTCTTCCAGTTTTGTTGACTTTTATTTTTCTTCCTTGTCCGATTGATTTGGCTAGAACTTTCAATACTATGTTCAATAAAAATGGTGAGAGTGGGCATCTTTGTCTTGTTCCTGATCTTAGAGGAAAGGTTTTCAACTTTCATGGCTAAGTACTATGTTAACTGTGGGTTTGTCATAAATGGCCTTATATTCTTCTATACCAGTTTTATTGAGAGTTTTTATCATGACTGGATGTTGTTTGGTTTTTATCCTTTGTTTGTTAATGTGGTGTATCACATAGATTGATTTGTATATATTGAACCATCCATACATTCCTGGTCTAAATCCCAATTGATCATGATGTATGATCCTTTTAGTGTATAAATGAATTCAGTTTACTCTTGTTAAGGACTTTTGCATTGGTTTTGGTATCAGGGTGGTGGCCTCATAGAATGAATTTGAAATGTGTTTCCTCCTCTTAAATTTTTTAGAATGGTTTGAAAAAGCTAGGTATTAACTCTATTTATGTGTTCGGCAGAAATCCCCTGTGAAGCCATGAGGTTCTGGAACTTTTTTGGGGGGAGTTTTTTGATTACTGATTCAATTTCAATGCTAGTAATCAATCTGTTCATATTATTTAGTTCTTCCTTATTCAGTCTTGGAAGATCACTCCCCACCCCCCCCCCCCACCCCCCAGGAATTCATCCATTTCTTCTAGGTTGTCCAATTTGTTGGTATATAAATATGCAGAGAATTCTCTTGTTGTATTTCTGTGATATCAGTTGTTTCACTTTTTTCATTTGTGATTTTCTTGATTTGGGCTCTCTTTTTTTCTTGATGAGTTTTGATAAAGGCTTATCAATTTTGTTCATTTTTTCCAAAAAGCTAGATCATGGTTTCACTGGTCTTTTCTTCTGTTTTTAAATTTTTTTGGTTAAAAATTTTTTTTCCCACCCTGATATTTTTTATTTTTCTGACTTTGGGCTTGGTTTATTCTTCTTTTTTAAGTTCCTTTAGATGCCGGATTCAGCATTTTATTTGAGAATATTTTTCTTCCTTGTGTTAGGCCTGTATCTCTATAAATTTCCTCTCAGAACTGCTTGTGCTGTGTCCCATACATTTTGGAAATTTGTGCTTTTATTTTAAGTGTGTGTCAAGATATTTTCTGATTTCCTCTTTGATTTCTTCATTGACCTATTGGTTTTTTAGTAGTATGCTCTTTATTCTCCATGTATTTGTGTTTTATCCATTTTTCTTTCTGTAATTGATTTCTAGTGTCATACTGTTGTAATCTGCAAGATACTTGATACAATTCCTATCTTCTTAAATTTGTTGTGACTTTCTCTGTGGCCTACCATGTTATCTATCCCAGAGAATGTTCCATGTGTATTTAAAAATAATGCATATTCTGCTGTTTTTAGATGGAATGCACTGTATATATCTATTAAATCAACTGGTCTAATGTGTTATTTAAAATTTCAGAGACTGAAATTATCTCACCTCTCCCCTACCAAGCAAGAAAATATTCTGTCAGCAGACTGCCTTTGGACTCAAGCTGCAGTTCTCTTGGTCTCCAGCCTGAAGGCCTGTCTTGGAGATTTTGAGTTTACCAAGCCTATACCATTGCTTCAGTCAAATCCATTGTTTCTTGATCTGATTTCACAAGTAAAATCCATTGTTTCTTGATCTGGTTTCACATGTCTAGTGAATGAAAGTTCATTGAGCTGGGCTCTATGAATAGGCATTTTTCTATATGTTCATTAAACTTCATTGAAAAGTTAACAAAAAATGGCTTCAAATTTGGAAAATGTGTACCTACACACATTCTGAAAGAAGTGAAGCTAATTGTTATATAAACCAATTGTGACTATAGAAGTGAGAACTGGGAGCAACCACTTTACAATCAACAAAGACATAGGTTAGTACTTCAGATTGCTTAGAAATTTTGTGTTCATGAGGGGATATTATTGTGTAGTTCTCCTGTTTGTGTGTGTGTGTGTGTGTGTGTGTGTATGTAGTTCTCAGATTTTATTTTTAGGGTAATGCTGACATCATAGACTAAATTGGGAAGTGTTCTTTCTTCTCAATTTTCTCAAAGACCTTCAGGGTTAGTAATATTTCTTATGTCAATATTTGGTAGAATATTCTATATGGGAAAGTTTTAAACTATAAACTCAATATTTTAATAGGTACTGAACTATTCCAGTTACCAACTTTTCGAATGAGGGTTGGTAGACATTCAATGACTTTTTCCCTTTTCATCTAGTTAATTTTGTTGGCATAACATTGTTTATAACATTCCTTTATTGTTGTTTTTATATCTATTAATATCCTTTAAGTGTCTGTAAGATATAATATGATGTTGCCTTTATCATTTCTGATATTGGTAATTTATGTCTTTACTTTATTTTACTGGTCAGACAGGTTTATAAAGGACAAGCTTTTGATTTCATTGATTTCTTCTACTATTTTTCTGAATTTTACTCATTTTGTCTTTGATCATTTCCTTTTTTTATGCTTAGTTTGTGTTTAATTTGGTTTTCTTTATGTAGAAGTTGAAGTTCTTGATTTATTTCCTTTTTTCTTTTCAAATATAACCATTGTTGCTATAATTTCCCCCTAAGTATTGCTTTAGCAGCATCCCACATTTTTATTCAGTTCAAAGTATCTTCTGTTTTTTAAAACATTTCTTCTTTGACTTCTGGGCTATTTAGAAGTATAATATTTAATTTTCAAATATTTGAGATTTTTCAGATGTCTTTCTATTATTGATTTTAGTTTAACTACAATATGGTTACACAACATATTCTGTATAACACAAATACTCTCAAGTTTAATAAAACTTGTTTTTTGCCCTGAATACGATTTATTTTTGATAAATTCTTAATGTGTACTTGAAAAATGTGCATTTTGTTTCTAGGTGGAACAGTCTATACTTTTTAATTAGATAAGTTTGGTTGATAGTGTTTTCCAAGTGTTCTACATCCTTGCTGATTTTCTGTCTACTTGTTCTATTAGTTATTAAGAGTGGTATGTTAAAAACGCCATCTATAATTATATGTCTATTTTTCTTTGCAGATTTATTGTTTTCTTTCGTGTAATTTGAAGCTCTATTATTAGGTATAAAACCATTAGAATTCTATGTCTTTTGAATGAATTGAGTCTTCTATCATTTATCAAATGGGTCTCTATCCTTGATAATATCCTTTGCTCTAAAATCTATTTTATCTGACATTAATGTTTGTGATTAATGATGGCATAGTATATCTTTTCCTACTGTTTAGCATTTGGCCTATTTGTATTTTTATATTTAAAGTAGGTTTCTTCTAAGTAGCATATATTTGAGTCTTGTTCTTTTTTAAAATCCAATTTTTGCCTTTTAATTGGAATATTTTGATCATTAATGATTAATGTGATTCCTGATATAGCTGAGTGCAAATCTACCATCTCATCATTTGTTTTCTATTTTTCCATAAGTTCCTTATTCCCCTTTATTGCCTTTTTTTTTTGTTTGTTTCTTCTGGATTAACTATTTTCTTAAATTTTTTATTTATTTATTTGGCTAACCTGGGTCTTCACTGGTGTGTGGGCTGTTCTCTAGTTGCGGTGAGTCGGGACTACTTTCTACTGAGGTGCACAAGTTTCTCAGTGCAGTGGCTTCTCTCTTGTTGCAAGGCACAGGTTCTAGCACATTTGGGCATCAACAGTTGTGGCACATGGGCTCAGTAGTTGTGGCTCCTGGGTTCTAGAGCACACGCTCAGTTGTGGTGCACAGGCTTTCTTGCTCTGTAGCATGTGTGATCTTCCCAGACCAGGGATCAAACTTGTGTCTCCTGCATTGGCAGGCAGATTTTTTACTACTGGACCACCAGGGAACCTTGGATTAACTATTTATTATTTCATTTTATCTCTTCTATTAATTTATTGTTTATAATTCTTTTGTGTGTTTGAGTGTGTGTATATGTGTGTGTGTGTGTATAGAGTTGCTTTAGGTTCAAAGCATATGTTTAACTTACCACAGTTTGCTCAATGACATACCACTTCATGTGTAATATGAGAAATTTATAGCAGTGTACTTCCATACCTCCCCTCCGTGTGTTTGTGATATTGTTATCATACATTTTACTTCTACATGTTATAGACCCTAAAATACACTGCTATTATATTTCTTTAAACAGACTATTACTTTTTAAAGACATTTAAATAATAATATAGTAAGTTTTTCCACTTACTTATGTATTTACTATTCTTCTGCTTCTCATTCCTTTGCATGGATCCATATTTTCATCTGATGTCATTTTCCTTCTGCTTAAAATACTTTAGTATTTTTTAGAGCAGAAAATCCACTAGTGATAAATTCTTCTAGCTTTTGTATGTTAGAAATGTTTTAATTTTACCTTTGTTTTGAAAGATATTTTTCTTGAGTAAAGAATCTAAGTTGACAAGTTTTAAAAAACTTCAAAGTCTGCTCTATAATCTGTAGTATCTTCTTAGACTTACTACATCAAATCTAATTTCCTGTGCTTGAAATTTAAGGTTGATCATATAAATTGACTGATTTTCCCTCTACTTCTTAAAAGTAATCCTCAAGCTGAGAAATGCTATTCTTCCTAATCCTACGTTTATTCTTCTTCCTTTCTCTGTAACTTTACCGCCTTCATCCTTCAAGTTGTCTCAAAAGTTTATTTATTTATTTATTTTTTGGTAATTACCCAAATTTTATTTTATTTTTTAATATAAATTTACTTATTTTAATTGGAGGCTAGTTACTTTACAATATTGTATTGGTTTTGCCATACATCAACATGAATCTGCCATGGGTGCACACGTGTTCCCCATCCTGAACCCCCCTTCCACTTCCCTCACCGTACCATCCCTCTGGGTCATCCCAGTGCACCAGCCCCAAGCATCCTCTATCCTACATCGAACCTGGACTGGTGATTCGTTTCCCATATGATATTATACATGTTTCAATGCCATTCTCCCAAATCATCCCGCCCACTCCCTTTCCTACAGAGTCCAAAAGACTGTTCTATACTTCTGTGTCTCTTTTGCTGTCTTGCATACAGGGTTATCATTACCATCTTTCTAAATTCCATATATATGCGTTAGTATACTGTATTGGTGTTTTTCTTTCTGGCTTACTTCACTCTGTATAATAGGCTCCAGTTTCATCCACCTCATTAGAACTGATTCAAATGTATTCTTTTTAATTGCTGAGTAATACTCCACTGTGTATATGTACCACAGCTTTCTTATCCATTTGTCTGCTGATGGACATCTAGGTTGCTTCCATGTCCTGGCTATTATAAACAGTGCTGTGATGAACATTGGGGTTCACGTGTCTCTTTCAATTCTGGTTTCCTCGGTGTGTATGCCCAGCAGTGGGATTGCTGGGTCATAAAGCAGTTCTATTTCCAGTTTTTTAAAGGAATCTCTACACTGTTCTCCATAGTGGCTGTACTAGTTTGCATTCCCACCAACAGTGTAAGAGGGTTCCCTTTTCTCCACACCCTCTCCAGCATTTATTGCTTGTAGACTTTTGGATAGCAGCCATTCTGACTGGCATGAAATGGTACCTTATTGTGGTTTTGATTTGCATTTCTCTGATAATGAGTGATGTTGAGCATCTTTTCATGTGTTTGTTAGCCATCTGTATGTCTTCTTTGGAGAAATATCTGTTTAGTTCTTTAGTTCTCTCAAAAATTTAAAGTCTTACCTTCTCTAAGAGGCCTTTCCTTCCAAGTTATTTACCTTTTTTTCATCACCATCTGCATTTACAGCTCTTGAACCATCAGAATTTTCATCCTTAATTATATACAGCATTTTATGCAGTTCTTCCTGATCTTATCTTGCCTTTTGATGAAAGCTTTTTAAGAAAACTGAGTAAATTACACAGTTTATGTTCTCTGTACATCTCCTTTCTGTTCTGACTGCCCGGTCAGTTTTGTAGGTGCCTTTCAAGGGCTTGATTAACAAAGGTCTTGATAATTCACTGAACTAGGTGTTATCTTTGGGATATTGAAAGTATTAACTGGGTCAGGAGATGAACCAGAAAGGCCAATTTCCCCAACTCTAATCACAGCAAAAGATTTGCTTTCCAAATAGAAACATCAAGGTTTAGGGGAAAGAATTGCTATTTAAAAACCATGGTATACTTTTAGTTTCCATGATTTTCGTAATAGTCAAAGTGATCAAGTGACTACACTAATTTTCTAGAAGGGATTGTAACACTCATTTGGCCAGAACATTTTTTACAGCCAATGAGGACAAGTTAATAGTTGTTCTTGTAAAATATGGGTTATGTTAGACATCCTTAAGATTCCTACCAAGTTAGTTTCACAGGTAGGAAGACAGAGATCTGAAATACTGACACTTTTTTTTACATTCTCAGTCTCCAGGTTTAGAAATAATATTTATTTCTAGCCATGAATGTTCCACATTGATTTTAGGTGCACTCATGCCAAGATTTGTCAGATACTAAATATATATGTATATATGTCTCAAATTGAATAAATAAAAATATAATCATGATAAATTGACCATTTTGGGTTTTCTACACATCATCTTAATTTCTTAGCTGTAATGCCCATTAACAAAGACCTGCTAGGAATGATAAAAATATTTATAAATACTTTAAAATTTATCACCAACATCAGTTGGCAGTTTAGCCATTTTTGCCCCCTATGTAACATCAACAATCAGTTCTGTATTTACATCAGATTTGATTCAAGCCACATAAGGTATTCACTCAACTCCTACATTACAAATCCTAACAGAAAGACTCATTATGTTAAAAAAATACTGAATTTATACCAATTAATTTAACCTATTTTTAAAATACAAATACTTCCCTATATTATATCATGAGACATACATTCCCCCTCTGGATTAGGCTGGTGATGCTAAAAATAGAACAAGATAAGAACCCAATCCATTTATGTCAAAATCATAAGATTTCATTCATTCAAGGTTGTCTAGGGAGATGTACCATGAGCTAGTATGCACTTCCCAAATGAATACAAGGATGAATAACTCCCTTCTCTTCTGACTTGATAGTGTATGTTTGAGACCTAAACATATGAGAAATAAAGCAATAAGTAAGTGCAAAGTTTTACAGTCTATGGCATGTTTTTATATATGCCCATCTATTGGGATAATTAGTTTTCCTATTCTGTTTGTCAAATTACTCACTCTACTACACACTTATGGAAGTGACAGCTTAATCCCTTTCCTCTAAGAACACATGACTACAATTAAGGTAGGCTCTCAACACCTATATTTGTTTTACATGACTCTAATTCCAGGCAGAGTTGATCAGATCAGGATCAGATATCTGACCAAACCTAGACTCATCCATTTCTTGTGAAAGTTGGGAACTGAACTTGGAGCAACAGTTAATCTCTATGTGGGACTTAAACTGCATTCTTGTAACAATTTGCTATGTGAATGAAGCAGAGAAAACCAGTTTTAAGAGGGAGGGTAGAGAGGACTCTTCCTAGGGTCCTCAGTTCAGTTCAGTTGCTCTGTTGTGTCCAACTCTTTGCAACCCCACAGACTGCAGCACACCAGGCTTCCCTGTTCGTCACCAATTCCTGGAGCTTACTCCAACATGTCCATCAAGTCGGTGATGCCATCCAACCACCTCATCCTCTGTTGTCCCCTTCTCCTCCCTCCTTCTATCTTTCCAGCATCAGGGTCTTTTCAATGACTCAGTTCTTCTCATCAGGTGGCCAAAGTATTGGAGTGTCAGCTTTAGCATCAGTCCTTCTAATGAATATTCAGGACTGACTGCCTTTAGGATGGAATGCTTGGATCTCCTTACAGTCCAATGGACTCTCAAGAGTCTTGCCAACCACAGTTCAGTTCAGTTGCTCAATTGTGTCCAACTCTTTGCGACCCCATGAATCGCATCACGCTAGGCCTCCTTGTCCATCACCAACTCCCAGAGTTTACTCAAACTCATGTCCACTGAGTTAGTGATGCCATCCAGCCATCTAATCCTCTGTCGTCCCCTTCTCCTCCTGCCCCCAATCCCTCCCAGCATCAGAGTCTTTTCCAATGAGTCAACTCTTCACATGAGGTGGCCAAAGTATAAAGCATCAATTCTTCGGCTCTCAGCTTTCTTTATAGTCCAACTCTCACATCCATACATGACTACTGGAAAAACCATAGCTTTGACTACACAGACCTTTGTTGGCAAAGTAATGTCTCTGGTTTTTAATATGCTGTCTAAGTTGGTCATAGTTTTTCTTCCAAGGAGAAAGAGTAGTTTAATTTTATGGCTGCAAGTCACCGTCTACACTGATTTTGGAGCCCCCCAAAATAAAGTTTGTCACAGTTTACACTGTCTCCTCATCTACTTGCCATGAAGTGATGGGACCAGATGCTATGATCTTAGTTTTCTGAATGTTGAGTTTCTGAATGATGAGTTGAACACAGCCCTGCCCTTCAACAGAAAATTGGATTAAAGATTTACTGAGCATGGCCCCACCCATCAGAAGAAGATCCAGTTTCCCCCTCAGTCAGTCTCTCCCACTAGGAAGCTTCCATAAACCTCCTATCCTTCTCCATCAGAGGGAAGATAGAATGAAAACCACAATCGCAAAAACTAACCAATCTGATAACATGGACCACAACTTTGTCTAACTCAATGAAACTATGAGCCATGCCATGTAGGGCCACCCAAGACGGATGGGTGATGGTGGAGAGTTCTGATAAAACGTGGTCCAGTGGAGAAGGGAATGGCAAACCACTTCAGTATTCTTGCCTTGAGAACCCCATGAACAGTATGAAAAAGCAAAAGATAGTATATGGAAAGATGAAATCCCCAGGTCAATAGGTGCCCAATATGCTACTGGAGATCAGTGGAGAAATAACTCCAGAAAGAATGAAGGGATAGAGCCAAAGCAAAAACAACACCCAGTTATGACTGGTGATGGAATTAAAATCTGATGCTGTAAAGAGCAATACTGCATAGGAACCTGGAATGTCAGGTCCATGAATCAAGGCAAATTGGAAGTGGTCAAACAGGAGATAGCAAGAGTGAATATTTAGGAATCAGTGAACTAAAATGGACTGGAATGGGTGAATTTAACTCAGATGACCATTATATCTACTACTGTGGGCAGGAATCCCTTAGAAGAAATGGAGTAGCCATCATAGTCAATAAAAATGCAGTCCATGGATGCAATCTCAAAAGTGACGGAATGATCTCTGTTCATTTCCAAGGCAAACTGTTCAATATCACAGTAATCCAAGTCTATGCCAAGTAATGCTGAAGAAGCTGAAGTTGAATGGTTCTATGAAGACCTAGAAGACATTCTAGAACTAATAGCCAAAAAAGATGTCCTTTTCATTATAGGGGACTGGGATGCAAAAGTAGGAAGTCAAGAAATACCTGGAGTAACAGACAAATTTGGCCTTGGAGTACAAAATGAGCAGGTCAAAGGCTAACAGAGTTTTGTCAAGAGAACGTACTGGTCATAGCAAACACCCTCTTCCAACAACACAAGAGAAGACTCTACACATGGCCATAACCAGACGGTCAACACCGAAATCAGATTGATTATATTCTTTGCAGCCAAAGATGGAGAAGCTCTATACAGTCAGCAAAAACAAGACTGGGAGCTGACTGTGGCACAGATCATGAACTCCCTATTGCCAAATTCAGACTTAAAGAAAGTAGAGAAAACCACTAGACCATTCAGGTAGGACCTAAATCAAATCTCTTATGATTAAACAGTGGAAGTGACAAATAGATTCATGAGGTTAGATCTGATAGACAGAATGTTGAAAAAATGATGGATGGAGTTTGTGACATTGTCCAGGACAGCAATCAAGACCATCCCCAAGAAAAAGAAATAAAAATAGGCAAAATATTATCCGAAGAGGCCTTACAAACAGTTGAGAAAAGAAGAGAAGCTAAAGGCAAAGGAGAAAAAGGAAGATATACCCATTTGAATGCAGAGTTCCAAGGAATAGCAAGGAGAGAGAAGAGAGTCTTCCCCAGTCACGAATGTCAAGAAATAGAGGAAAACAATATACTAGGAAAGGCTAGAGATCTCTTCAAGAAAATTAGAGATACCAAGGGAACATTTCATGCAAAGATGGGCACAATAAAGGACAGAAATATTATGGACTTAACAGAATCAGAATACATTAAGAAGACGTGACAAGAAGACACTGAAAAACTTTACAAAAAAGATTTTCATGACCCAGATAACCACGTTGGTGTGATCACTCACCTAGAGCCAGATATCTTGGAATGTGAAGTAAAGTGGGATGTAAGAAGCATCACTATGAACAAAGCTAGTGGAGGTGATGGAATTCCAGTTGAGCTATTTCAAATCCTGAAAGATGATGCTATGAAAGTGCTGCACTCAATATGCCAGCAAATTTGGAAAACTCAGCAGTGGCCACAGGATGGGAAAAGGTCAGTTTTCACTTCAATCCCAAAGAAAGACAATGCCAAAGAATGCTCAAACTACCGCACTGTTGCACTCATCTCACACGCTAGCAAAGTAATGCTCAAAATTCTCCAAGCCAGGCTTCAACAGTATGTGAACCGTGAACTTCTAGATGTTCAAGCTGGATTTAGAAAAGGCAGAGGAGCCAGAGGTCAAATTGCCAACATCCACTGGGTCATCGAAAAAGCAAGAGAATTCCAGAAAAACATCTACTTCTGCTTTATTGACTATGCCAAAGCCTTTGACTGTGTGGATCACAACAAACTGGAAAATTCTTCTAGAGATGGGAATAACAGACCACCTTACTTGCCTCCTGAGCAATCTGTATGCAGGTCAAGAAGCAACAGTTATAACAGGATATGGAAAAACAGACTGGTTGCAAATCAGGAAAGGAGTACGTCAAGGCCGTATATTGTCACTCTGCTTATTTAACTTACACGCAAAGTACATCATGAGAAATGCTGGGCTGGATGAAGCACTATCTGGAATCAAGAATCCCAGCAGAAACATCAATAACCTCAGATATGTAGATGACACCACTCCTATGGCAGAAAGTGAAGAAGAACTAAAGAGCCTCTTGATGAAAGAGAAAGAAGAGAGTGAAAAACTTGGCTTAAATCTCAACATTCAGAAAATTAAGATTATGGAATATGGCCCCATCTCTTCACGGCAAATAGATGGGGAAACAATGGAAACAGTGAGAGACTTTTTTTTGTGCGGGGGGTGGGGGGGCTCCAAAATCACTGCAAATGCTGACTCGCAGCCATGAAATTAAAGATGGTTGTTCCTTGGAAGAAAAGCTATGACCTAGACAGCTTATTAAAAAGCAGAGACATTACTTTGCCA
Organism: Bos indicus x Bos taurus; assembly: GCF_003369695.1. Classification (NCBI taxonomy): domain Eukaryota; kingdom Metazoa; phylum Chordata; class Mammalia; order Artiodactyla; family Bovidae; genus Bos; species Bos indicus x Bos taurus. Next base: position 112,192,358 of record NC_040076.1, read on the forward strand.
ACAAAGGTCCATCTAGTCAAAGCTATGGTTTTATCAGTAGCCATTTATGGATGTGAGAGTTGGACTTTAAAGAAAGCTGAGCACAGAAGAATTGATGCTTTTGAAGTGTGGTGTTGGAGAAGACTCTTGAGAGTCCCTTGGACTGCAAGGAGATCCAAGCAGTCCATTCTGAAGGAGATCAGCCCTGGGATTTCTTTGGAAGGAATGATGCTGAAGCTGAAACTCCAGTACTTTGGCCACCTGATATGAGGAAATGACTCACTGGAGAAGACCCTGATACTAGGGAAGATAGAAGGCGAGAGGAGAAGGGGATGACAGAGGATGAGATGGTTGGATGGCACAATCGACTCCATGAACACGAGTTTGAGTAAGTCCGGGAGTTGGTGATAGACAGGGAGGCCTGGCGTCCTGCAGTTCATGGGGTCACAAAGAGTCGGATACGACTCAGTGACTGAACTGAACTGACCAAAATTTGTTATTTCATTATTGGCCTTTGTTCTTTTCCATTTTATGTCTTGAGACCCTGTGTGACATTTCAGGTTATGACATGCTCCATGGTTTGCTTTTCCCTGGTTTTTCACATACAGAAGGACATTTAACATCACTATTTCCATCCAAAATAACAGTAGTGCTCCTTTGAAAATGGTGAAAATCCCAGAGGTTTTCACATATCCCTATTTGACCTCCAAAGGGGGACAATATCTACTTTAGAAAATGTAAAAAGGCCAATCCATATCTTGACCCATGAAAAAATTTTCCCACAGTAGCATCACAGCATGATGTGGAGGTATAATGGATCCTGAAGGAATAGAAAATATTCTGAAGTTTATAATACCACTCATGGTGTATTGAAAGTTCTGACATTTAGATTTTCAAATTTTTGAAAACTGAAAAGACAAGCCTTCAGGGAAGTACCTTTGTCTAGACACATTATCCCTCACTAGCCGGCTGTCAGTCACTCTGAGTGTCTAGGGTGAGTCCTCCTCCTGCCCCTATGCTCTCTTCTGAGCCTTGTTTTGCTACTTACTTTAGGAGGAAGGTCTGTGGCCTTGGAGGTACAATTTGGGTGGTCCATAGTTTCACAGGCAAAAAGAAGTTTGATTAATAGAGTTTCCAACAGTTCCAATCAATTTGAAAATCACTGTACCTTTACTATCCCTGAGCTGAGAACTATTAGAGGTGCTTCATTCTGGTTCAAAGGTTGAATATGCAACCTTCAAAAATTGCATGAAAAAATTTTTAAAAATTTTAAGAAGAGGTTGAATCTGCCAGTAATAACAATTCATCATGTGTTTTTAATTAACATAATGACTTAATTAAGTAAAACACTGATTTCTTGTAAATGATTGGCCTTTATCTCATTTTAACTTTTTGTGTATTTGTAATCTCCCCTATTTTTATATTTCACTGTAGTAATATAAATCCACCTGCAAGGTGGGAGACCTGCATTTGATCCCTGGGTTGGGAACATCCCCTGGTGAAGGGTAAGGCTACCCACTCCAGTATTCTGGCCTGGAGAATTCCATGGACTATGTCCATAGGGTTGCAGAGTTGGACACAACTGAGCGACTTTCACTTCACTTAGAAATATAGGGAAGGGAACCTTTTCTTTTTCCTCTACCCATCTTAAATTCATTGAACAGAGCCCTGCAAGTAAGACAGACAAATGATAGATTAACAAGAGAAAATCACCAAGTTTTCTAACAGGTGCATTGCACACACACGGAGGTATTCAGTGATGAGTAACTCAAAGGCTAGAACTTGGTCTTATCTTAACAAAAGAAAAATAAATTTTTAGAGAAGTAATAAGACAAAGGAAAAGGACTTTGAGTTCCTAGGTAAACATACTGGGGAAAGAATGGAAGATAAAGACTAGTTAATAAGGTGTGTTATGTAGATTTTCCTAGTTCTGTCTCTGTGCTGATCAGATCAGTCACTCAGCCATGTCCGACTCTTTGAGACCCCATGAATCGCAGCACGCTAGGCCTCCCTGTCCTTCACCAACTCCCGGAGTTCACCGAGACTCACGTCCATCAAGTCGGCGATGCCATCCAGCCATCTCATCCTCTGTCGTCCCCTTCTTCTCTTGCCCCCAATCCCTCCCAGCATCAGAGTCTTTTCCAATGAGTCAACTCTTCACATGACGTGGCCAAAGTACTGGAGTTTCAGCTTTAGCATCATTCCTTCCAAAGAAATCCCAGGGCTGATCTCCTTCAGAATGGACTGCTTGGATCTCCTTGCAGTCCAAGGGACTCTCAAGAGTCTTCTCCAACACCACAGTTCAAAATCATCAATTCTTCAGCACTCAGACTTCTTCACAGTCCAACTCTCACATCCATACATGACCACAGGAAAAACCATTGCCTTGACTAGATGAACCTTTGTTGGCAAAGTAATGTCTCTGCTTTTGAATATGCTATCTAGGTTGGTCATAACTTTCCTTCCAAGGAGTAAGTGTCTTTTAATTTCATGGCTGCAGTCACCATCTGCAGTGATTTTGGAGCCCAGAAAAATAAAGTCTGACACTGTTTCCACTGTTTCACCGTCTATTTCCCATGAAGTGATGGGACTGGATGCCATGATCTTCGTTTTCTGAATGTTGAGCTTTAAGCCAACTTTTCCCTCTCCACCTTCACTTTCATCAAGAGGCTTTTGAGTTCCTCTTCACTTTCTGCCATAAGGGTGGTGTCATCTGCATATCTGATGCTATTGAGATTTCTCCCGGCAATCTTGATTCCAGCTTGTGTTTCTTCCAGTCCAGGGTTTCTCATGATGTACTCTGCATATAAGTTAAATAAGCAGGGTGACAATATACAGCCTCGACGTACTCCTTTTCCTATTTGGAACCAGTCTGTTGTTCCATGTCCAGTTCTAACTGTGGTTTCCTGACCTGCATACAGATTTCTCAAGAGGCAGGTCAGGTGGTCTGGTATTCCCATCTCTTTCAGAATTTTCCACAGTTTATTGTGATCCACACAGTCAAAGGCTTTGGCATAGTCAATAAAGCAGAAATACATGTTTTTCTGGAACTCTCTTGCTTTTTCCATGATACAGAGGATGTTGGCAATTTGATCTCTGGTTCCTCTGCCTTTTCTAAAACCAGCTTGAACATCAGCAAGTTCACGGTTCACATATTGCTGAAGCCTGGCTTGGAGAATTTTGAGCATTACTTTACTAGTGTGTGAGATGAGTGCAATTGTGCGGTAGTTTGTGCATTCTTTGGCATTGCCTTTCTTTGGGATTGGAATGAAGACTGACCTTTTCCAGTCCTGTGGCCACTGCTGAGTTTTCCAAATTTGCTGGCATATTGAGTACAGCACTTTCACAGCATCATCTTTCAGGATTTGAATAGCTCAATTGGAATTCTATCACCTCCACTAGCTTTGTTCGTAGTGATGCTTTCTAAGGCCCACTTGACTTCACATTCTAGGATGTCTGGCTCTAGGTCAGTGATCACACCATCATGATTATCTGGGTCGTGAAGATCTTTTTTGTACAGTTCTTCTGTGTATTCTTGCCATCTCTTCTTAATATCTTCTGCTTCTTTTAGGTCCATACCATTTCTGTCCTTTATCGAGCCCATCTTTGCATGCAATGTTCCCTTGGTATCTCTGATTTTCTTGAAGAGATCTCTAGTCTTTCCCATTCTGTTGTTTTCCTCTATTTCTTTGCATTGATCGCTGAGGAAGGTTTTCTTATCTCTTCTTGCTATTCTTTGGAACTCTGCATTCAGATGTTTATATCTTTCCTTTTCTCCTTTGCTTTTCACTTCTCTTCTTTTCACAGCTATTTGTCAGGCCTCCTCAGACAGCCATTTTGCTTTTTTGCATTTCTTTTCCATGGGGATCTTGATCCCTGTCTCCTGTACAATGTCATGAACCTCATTCCATAGTTCATCAGGCACTGTATCTATCAGATCTAGGCCCTTAAATCTATTTCTCACTTCCACTGTATAATCATAAGGGATTTGATTTAGGTCATACCTGAATGGTGTAGTGGTTTTCCCTACTTTCTTAAATTTCAGTCTGAATTTGGCAATAAGGAGTTCATGGTCTGAGCCATAGTCAGCTCCCAATCTTGTTTTTGCTGACTGTATAGAGCTTCTCCATCTTTGGCTGCAAAGAATATAATCAATCTGATTTTGGTGTTGACCATCTGGTGATGTCCATGTATAGAGTCTTTTCTTGTGTTGTTGGAAGAGGGTGTTTGTTATGACCAGTGCATTTTCTTGGCAAAACTCTATTAGTCTTTGCCCTGCTTCATTCTGTATTCCAAGGCCAAATTTGCTTGTTACTAGAGGTGTTTCTTGACTTCCTACTTTTGCATTCCAGCCCCCTATAATGAAAAGGACATCTTTTTTGGGTGTTAGTTCTAAAAGGTCTTGTAGGTCTTCATAGAACCTTTGAACTTCAGCTTCTTCAGTGTTACTGGTTGGGGCATAGACTTGGATTACTGTGATATTGAATGGTTTGCCTTGGAAACGAACAGAGACCATTCTGTCATTTTTGAGATTGCATCCAAGTACTGCATTTCGGACTCTTTTGTTGACCATGATGGCTACTCCATTTCTTCTGAGGGATTCCTGCCCACAGTAGTAGATATAATGGTCATCTGAGTTAAATTCACCCATTCCAGTCCATTTCAGGTCGCTGATTCCTAGAATGTCGACATTCACTCTTGCCATCTCCTGTTTGACCACTTCCAATTTGCCTTGATTCATGGACCTGACATTCCAGGTTCCTATGCAATATTGCTCTTTACAGCATCAGACCTTGCTTCTATCACCAGTCACATCCACAGCTGGGTATTCTTTTTGCTTTGGCTCCATCCCTTCACTCTTTCTGGAGTTATTTCTCCACTGATCTCCAGTAGCATATTGTTCTGATAAGCATCTACAATTATTTCTGGGGATTAACTTCTGTCCTCTCCTGAGAGAGGAGAGGAGGACACCTTTATAAATTTATTAATCTGTTCTTCTTTTAGGCATATGGGGGTGTGCACCTGCTTCTTCTCAACTGCCTTCCGCTCAGAATAATTCTTATATCAAAGTGGCATATTTGGGGGTGGTGTATTCTGCTACCCTTCAATAGGAATTTGAGAGAGAAACTTAAGTTTCTATATCATCATGTTCAAGGAAACACACTCTACTGTCCTGTCTTGGTGGCCAGATAAATTTATTTATTAATTCATGCAAGAGATTCTGGCTCAATACCTACTGTCTAAGAGCTGGATTCATGACTCTGACGCAACTCCCTGTGTATTGTTTAGGCAAGGATTAAACTAACAAGATAGAGTGAAACAGTCTTCTTTTGTTGATGTTTAAAAATACATTCATTCAACATTTAGACTAAGGCAATGCCCAATAGAATATCTCATGCTATATAAATAAAAGCAAGTTATGATAAGCTTTGCATTCAAAACTGACTGTATTGGGCTTAGGGATACACTGAATAGACGTAAGAATTATTATACTGCTATCACTGCTATTATAGTATAATTAAAAACATATTATTGTTAAAATGTATTTCATGTGCCAGATAATTATGTCTTTGTTAGGACAAGATATGTCAGCACTGACTGAACGAGATTGAGTCTCTGTGCTGTAAAGGTTAAGTGTTAGTAGCTCAGTCGTGTCTGACCCTTTGAGACCCCACAACTGTAGCCCTCCAGGCTTCTCTGTCTATGGGATTCTCCAAGCAAGAATACTGGAGTGGATTGCCATTCACTTCTCCAGAGGATCTTCTGGACCCAGGGATCGAATCTGGGTCTCCTGCATTGTAGACAGATTCTTTACTGATTGAGCTACAGGGAAGTCCTTCTCTGTGCTGTAGGCTGGTCATATATTTGAAATTTATCTTTAAACAAAGCACATCAGCGGCATCTTCAATAAGTTTGTTTTTTTTCATGAGACATAAGGACTGATGTCTGAGGCCTTCAACAGCAATCTAAAGCCAGTTGGTTTTTTTTTGTTTGTTTGTTTTCTCCACTGACAGTTTTCCCCTAAAAAATTACACTTTAATATTCGGGGGTGGGGAGTATTTTTTCTGGCTCAGTTTGAACGTTTATTCCTTACTAATAATTTTAAAATTGTATTTTGATTTAAATTGGCATCCTTTTGTTTTGATAGTATGTCATTCTTGCTTACTCCCCCTCTCCCAATCCTAGCACTGCTTATTACTGTTCTCATCTATAGATCTAGTGGATCGGTGTTGATTCAATGAACGTTTTGTTATACTTGAAGATATCAGCCCTGAAGTTTTCTCTTGAACATGTAGAAGCACGGCTCAGTTCAGTTCAGTTCAGTTCAGTCGTGTTGGACTCTTTGATACCCCATGAACTGCAGCACACCAGGCCTCCCTGTCCATCACCAACTCCTGGAACTTACCCAAACTCATGTCCATTGAGTCAGTGATGCCATCCAAACATCACATCCTTTGTTGTCCCCTTCTCCTCATACCTTCAATCTTTTCCAACATCAGCGTCTTTTCAAATGAGTCAGCTTTTCGCATCAGGTGGTCAAAATATTGGAGTTTCAGCTTCAACATCAGTCCTTCCAATGAACACCCAGGACTGATTTCCTTTAGGATGGACTGGGTGGATCTTCTTGCAGTCCAAGGGACTCTCAAGACTCTTCTCCAACACCACAGTTCAAAAGCATCAATTCTTCTGTGCTCACCTTTCTTTATAGTCCAACTCTCATAGCCATACATGACCACTGGAAAAACCATACCCTTGACTAGATGGGCCTTTGTTGGCAAAGTAATGTCTCTGCTTTTGAATATGCTATCTAGGTTGGTCATAACTTTCCTTCCAAGGAGTAAGCGTCTTTTAATTTTATGGCTGCAATCACCATCTGCAGTGATTTTGGAGCCCCAAAAACTAAAGTCAGCCACTGTTTCCACTGTTTCTCTATTTATTTTCCACGAAGTGATGGGACCGGATGCCATGATCTTAGTTTTCTGAATGTTGAGCTTTAAGCCAACTTTTTCACTCTCTTCTTTCACTTTCATCAAGAGGCTCTTTAGTTCTTCTTCACTTTCTGCCATAAGGATGGTTTCATCTGCATATCTGAGGTTATTGATATTTCTCCTGGCAATCTTGTGCTTCCAGCTTGTGCTTCATCCAGCCCAGCATTTCTCATGATGTACTCTGCATATAAGTTAAATAAGCAGGGTGACAATATACAGCCTCGAAGTACTCCTTTCCCTATTTGGAACCAGTCTATTGTTCCATGTCCAGTTCTAACTGTTGCTTCCTGACCTGCATATTGTTTCTCAAGAGGCAGATCAGGTGGTCTGGTATTTCCATCTCTTTCAGAATTTTCCAGTTTATTGTGATCCGCACAGTCAAAGGCTTTGACATAGTCAATAAAGCAGAAATAGATGTTTTTCTGGAAGTGTTTTGCTTGGTAAAATATATTAAAAGACAGTGTATGGCCTGTTTGAGGGACAGTGAGAAACAGAAGTGGTATGTGTTGAGACCCAAGAAGCATAGAGGGACCACATCATTTCAGGCCTGAGAGGTCATGTGTTTTATGCTGCAAAGGGTGTGGAGAAAAGGGAACCCTCCTACAGTATTGGTAGAAGTGTAAATAGGTGCAGCCACTATGGAGAACTGTCTGGAGGTTTCTCAAAAAACTTAAAATAGAGCTATCATATGACCTGGCAATCCTTCTCTTGGACATATATACAGAGAAAAACATGATCAAAAAGAATACATGCACCCCAGTGTTCATTGCAGCACTTTTTACAATAGCCAAAGGATGGAAGCAAACTAAATGTCTATAGACAGAGGAATGAATGGAGTAGAAATGGCACATATACACAATGGGATATGACTCAGTTATTAAAAAGAATGAATTAATGCCATTTGTAGCAACATGGATGGATCTAGAGACTGTCATACTGAGTGAAGTAAGCCAGAGAAGGGGAAATATCATATGACATTCTTTAGATGTGGAATCTAAAAAGAAATTATACAAATGAACTTACAAAACAGAAAGAGACTTACAGACTTAGAGAATGAATTTATGGTTGCCAGGGGGAAGGGAAAGTTAGGGAGTTTGGGATGGACATGTGTACATTGCTATATTTAAAATGGATAACCAACTAGCACGTACTGTAAAGCACATGGAACTCTGCTCAGTGGACTGGAGGCGGGGTTAGAGAAGAATGGATAGTTGTATATGTATAGCCGGGTCCCTTCTCTGTTCACCTGAAAGTATCACAACATTGTTAATTGGCTACACCCCAATACGAAATAAAAAATTTAAAATGTGACCAAAAAACAAGACAGTGTGGTGATTGTAGTGTTTATGAGCCCAGCCCTGAAGCCAGATTCCCAGGGTTGAAATCATTGTTTTCTGTGACTGTGAGCTGGTTTCTGTGTTTGAGTTTCCATATCCAAAGAATGGAATTCATAGGAAAAAACTAAGCTCATAGACTTCTTGTGAGGATTAAATAGGTTAAAATACATGAAGTATTGAGAACAGTGGCTGACCATATTAAATACTATGTAAATCTTTATTATTATACAGCTTTAAATTTAGTTTTATCTTTTTTCCTTAATATAACTGAGTTCTTTCCCTGTATCTTGATTTGTATCTTATACAGTCAAGCCAAGACAATCAGTTAAATAAATTTATAGTTCTGTTAAGAAAGAGCCACTTGTTTGGAATGAACAGAATACACTTTAGAATCATGCTATGTCGGGAATTACTAGAGAGACTCTAAATATCATAAACATCTTTCTCATACAATTTCAGGAATGAGACTTCCAGTTATAGGTATATAACTCCAACAAAGAAGTTGTGTTTTTCCTGAAACTACCCCTGATGAAGGATTTTCATGGGATTCTACCTTTGACAAAAGATAACCAATTGAAAGATTGAAGACAGGAGGAGAAGGGGATGACAGAGGATGAGACGGTTGGATGACATGACCAACTTGATGGACATGAGTTTGAGCAAGCTCCGGGAGTTGGTGACGGACAGGGGAGCCTGGTGTGCTGCAGTCCATGGGGTTGCAAAGAGTCAGACATGACTGAGTGACTGAATTAAACTGAACCAACTCTGAATTAGGCATCTAGTTTATGACTAAATGTCTAGTACACCCTGTTGATAGACTGACTGTAAATTTCTCCAACATTATGTATCTCAGTGACTTCTATAGGCTCATTCTACTATGGCCCATTAGCTGATGAGGGTTGTTCTGTGGAGACTCACTAAATCTGTCACACAATGAATACTTTTGAAACATCTGTACCATAAAAAACATTTTCTGTACATCTTTGACAGAATATAGGCAAGAACAGAGTTTTGAACTAAGAACAAAATCTAAAGGAGAAAGTTTTAAGAACAAAAATAGGTTCTTAAGGAATGCTTGGGGGGAGTTCAATTCCATTACTTAATTATGTTTTTTGAAGGGCACACCACTGCCAAGATATGAAATAACCAAGAGAAATAACCAGGTGATGACAAACTTTTCCAGTAATAGTGACAAATGATATCATTTTCTTCCAAACCAAGCTCTGAATATTTTAAAAGAGAGACCTGGTAACATTGCAGTATCTAGAAGAAAATAAAAAGGTAGGGAGCCATCCTCCCTAATTATACCTCAAAGACTGTGGAAGATTGAAAGCTATCTAGATGTTTCAGATTTGAAAGGAATTTTGAGGTGTCTGATAAATAAAACACATTAATTAGAGTGACATGTAAATAGAACTTTAAAAATTAATATAGCTTCTGATGTTCATTTAGTTTAAAATAAAAAACATTTAAAATTATAAAAGAACAAAATGCTATTAAATCAAAACAACAGTCTGGGATCAGACTCGAAACGAGACATTTTCATGGTGAGGAATAGGAAAAATATTGTTGATTTTACAGTAAAGCTAAAAATTCTCACAAGATCATGTGTTAGAACTGTTTCTAATCAATTACAACATTCATATTCTGATATTAATTTTTGAGCTATTTGATGCTAATTCAGACTTCCAAAGTGAAGTTAAAAGAACCACATTTAACTTAGCTTTGAACATTTGAAGTGTTATTATCAAAAAATGATTAGCTAAACATTTCCCAAAGGCTTTGCATCCAGTTATTTGGGGGAAAAATACAGCTTTGACAATGATCAGGCAGAAAAGATTTGTCCAAATTAGGTAAAATAGAATCTGAGTAATGAATATCTTTTATCAATGTAATGCCTGACTTCTGCTGCTGCCAAAATGATGTAAGCTTGGTCACGCTTCATAGTGTGCATGACCTTGCTGGGTGGGGCCGTCGCAGTGGAACTCTTAGCTCCGTGTTCACTCGGGAGGCTGTTTTCCCTAATACCGGTATCTCTGGATAGTCAGGACAATAGGAAGATGACACAATTATGGAAGGTCCAGAGTAGCAGCCTGGCTTTCCTCAATCAGCCCTCAGCTCTCAGTTCACAGAACTCATGAAGCAGCCCCATACACAGAAGGGCAAAAATGGGCCAGAATGCTAAGCTTTGTAGCTGTTTTTATTCTGAGAGCTTTTTAACTGACTTTACATGACTGCAATAAACTTTTGAATTCGTATCATCATTTTAATGTAGCAAGCAAAACATGTACACACACCCACTCTACTATCGGTTTATATTCTCCTCATATCCATTCTATCAAATTACCAATTACTAATTGGTAATTGGTATTACCAATTAGTAATAACAATATTATTTATTTAATTACCTTTTAGACTCCAGTTTAATTATCTGAAATCTATTTTGTTTTTTCTTACTAATTTATATAATTGTTTTCGATTGCTTTTTAACTAGCTTGCATTTATGCAATTCATTTGGGGCTTCCCAGTTGGCACTAGTGGTAAAGAACCTGCCTGTCAATGCAGGAGACTTAAGAGATAGGGGTCTATCTCGGGTCAGGGAGATCCCCTGAAGGAGGGCATGGCAACCCACCCCGGTATTCTTGCTTGGAAAATCCCATGAACAGAGGAGCTTGGCGGACTGTAGTCCATAGGGTTGCAAAGAGTCAGACATGACTAAAGCGACTTAGCATGAACACATGAGATTCATTTAGTTCTTTCATAACTTTTATTTTCACTCTATCTTGTCTATTTTTTCTGACTTATTATTTGCCTTTTTATCTGGTAGTATCTTCTTCCAGTTTACTTCATTTTCAAAATCATCAGCTAATATATTAGGTTCCCTCCCTTTAAAAAAAATTTGTATTACTCTCCCAGCTTATTAAACTAAAAGCAGGAATATGGCCTGTGCCATAAAGTGGAAGATGGAAAGTTAATTTGTGCTTCAAGAAGAGAGGATGATGATTTCTGACCCTTTTAACACAACCAAACTTCTGCTTAGTTTAAATTAACAATTTTTTTTTCTTTTTGGTAAGTGTATTTAATAGTAAAAGTTTGAATTTCACTTATAAAGAAATAGTCAATTCAACCTTTTAGGCTTCAAATGATCACATGTGTGTAATTCTGGCCTTGCTTTAAATATCACTGGTAGTGAAATTTTCCTATGAATTCTATCTGTTGGTTTCACGTACTGATATTATCTTTAATGGAGGGCTTGTTGGCATGTTTTTATATATTTAAACTGTGCTTTCATGTGTTTGTTTATTAAATTATAGTTGACATATTAGTTTCAGATGTACAACAATGATTGGATATTTGTCTATATTGTAAAATAATTATAAGTCCAGTTAATATGTATCACCATACATAGTTACAAAAAAATTATTTTCTTGTTAGAATCATATATTTACTTTAGAACTAAGGGAACAATGCACAACATCAAGAGGAAAAGTAGAGAGAGTATCCTTTCTAGATTTCAATAAACCAAACAGTGAACAAAAGAACAGATAGGAAAAAGAATAATTCACTACTGAGTCACACATTTCTTTCAACTGTAAAGTCAGATACTAGTAGTATCTTCTACTTGAGCTTGTCTTTGTTCCTTCATAAGCAAGTCTTCAACTTTTCTGTACAACATAAGAGGACAAGTTTGTTTGCAGGGGAACTCACTGATGTTAGCCAAAGATTTGAACATAGCCCAAAGCAAAAACAAAATAAACGTAGAAACTCACACTAAGAAGTGGAATATAGTTAGGATCCAAAGAGAACTGATCCCAAGTTTTCATATATAATGATTTTTGCAGATGCTAGTTAATGATTTTCACTTCTGCTTTTTTTGCGCAAGCCCTGGAATTCATCAGATCTGGAAACAAATGTTTCAACAGTTCCCAGAGAAATTCTGGCCTACCCATCTCCAGGAAGTTATGGGAGTCTCATGAGGAATCCCGCTCTTGTAATAGTTATGGCCCATTTTGCAAATTCCAAAAAGTTGAATTAGGGTCAGCAGCAGCTACTATTAATTTGTTGCCCATTAAGTACCAGACATTGTGCTAAGCATTTTCTATACATCCTACATTTATGTCTTACAACAACTTTATTAAATAGATACTATATACCATATTTTCTAATAACTCTGCAGCTCAGTTAACTTACCTCAAGCTCACACAGCCAGAAAGTAGAGCTGGGACTGGAATTCAGGTCTTTAAGACTATATTCTTAACCACCAGTTAACACTGCCCTATTAAATACAGCACAATTATAAATACAAATTTAAACGTGGAGAGGAGCAGGCATATAAGATTGTCAATTGTTTTCAAATTAAACCTGAATTGATTGGTAAATAAGCAGATACATTTGGAAAAAAATTCTTCATTATTTTTTCTGTGATCCTACCAGCATCACTTGAAATTTAGTGATACACGCTACCATTTTAATATCTATGGGCAAGGACAGGATAGAAGTCATCTGCTAAGGATATAAGATACCAAGTGATAAAACCAAGAATTTCAATGCAAAATTACACCTAGCGTAATTAAAGTTGCACAAATCACAACAGGTTAAATACTCACATGTATAACTTTTCTTTAGGATTCCAGGCTTGCCTTGGCTTAAGCATCCTAGGGTTTCTATCTCTCTTCACTTGGCTTTTCCCTTACCCTCTTGTTGTCAGGTTCTTCTCTCTATTTTACTGACAATATGTTGAAAAGCAGAGACGTTACTTTGCCAACAAAGGTCCGTCTAGTCAAGGCTATGGTTTTTCCAGTGGTCATGTATGGATGTGAGAGTTGGACTGTGAAGAAGGCTGAACATCGAAGAGTTGATGCTTTTGAACTGTGGTGTTGGAGAAGACTCTTGAGAGACCCTTGGACTGCAAGGAGATCCAACCAGTCCATTCTGAAGGAGATCAGCCCTGGGATTTCTTGGAAGGAATGATGCTAAAGCTGAAACTCCAGTACTTTGGCCACTTCATGCAAAGAGTTGACTCTTTGGAAAGGACTCTGATGCTGGGAAAGATTGAAGGCAGGAGGAGAAGGGGACGACAGAGGATGAGATGGCTGGATGGCATCACTGACTCGATGGACGTGAGTCTGGGTGAACTCCGGGAATTGGTGATGGACAGGGAGGCCTGGCGTGCTGCGATTCATGGGGTCGCAGAGTCGGACATGACTGATCGACTGAACTGAACTGAACTGAACTGAAACTAATTTATTCTGTGTACTGGGCTTAGCAAATTTATAATCTGAATAAGAAATATATATTTTTTTAAGTTGACATGAATACATACTCTTTGGAAAATTGAAATCTAGTGGGAATTTTATTTATTGTAAGCTTTTTGGAAAATTCTAAAATGAGGGAGGGGACTGCCTGTTTTTAATCTTACTCATTTAGTAAAATGCTTTACACCCTGTTAATTTTCGTGATTGTTGACATACCAATAGACTGGTTGAGGAAATCTTTAGACTTAAATTTTAGTAGTCAAGCTGTTGAACAAATGGAAAAATTACAAGAGCTCTTTATTATACATATGAATCTTTTTCTGGTTCCTTCTTTATTTTTCTCTTTTATAAGGCTACTGGGCCTGATTAAAATCAGCATACTACATATTGTGCATTTTTACTGATCTAACAGTAGATGTAAAAGAGAAGTCCTGAAGGACTAAGGGAGGAAAAATGTGAAGAAGCTGTAGTAAATGCTCCTAGAAGCAGCATTAGCAGCACTGGGATGGTTGGGAGCTGTGCAATTTCCACAGAAAGTTTCCCTGGAGGGTGAAAGGGGCTAGATTTCTGCTCTTGGACCTAGAAAGGAGCGGTGAAGTTTACTTGGCTTGCCCCTACAACAACTTCTCAATAATAAACTCATCAGGCTTTTCATCACCACCTGCCATCCAACATGGGACCTGGGGTTCTGAAACAGCCCCAGATGGGTAGAGTGAGAAGATGGCTAAGTAGTTGCAAAACCATTGCTGGGTATAATTTCACCAGGAGCCCAGAGACCTAGTTCTGATTCTTCCCTTCTTTCTAGCAATAGCGACTGACCTGTTCAGAGGGCAGTTTTCCTGGGACCACCGCAGTTCCAATGTGAAACCACATCACCCCTTCTAAGTTCTCCACTAGTCTCCTTCCCTGTGCTTGTGCTTCAAGTCTTTGCTTAGAGGTTATTAGACAATAAACAAAGGAAAAGCAGAATAGTAGAAGAAAATACCAGTTTGGGCAGGAAAAGGCACAATAAAGATTCTCAGCAAAGGTGGCAGAGTCCTCTAGATCAACCTGGATGTGGCACTGATGTGATTTGACTTATTTACCTGATTTGTGAAGATATCTTACTTTTAAAGTGATTTTTCTTTCTTCTTTCTGCTTATCCTGTTTATCTGTATCTCAGTTCAGTTCAGTCGCTAGTCATGTCTGACTCTTTGCGACCCCATGAACCGCAGCACACCAGGCCTCCCAGTCCATCACCAACTCCTGGAGTCCACTCAAACCCATGTCCATTGAGTCGGTGATGCCATCCAACCATCTCATCCTCTGTTGTCCCCTTCTCCTCCTGCCCTCAGTCTTTCCCAGCATCAGGGTCTTTTCAAATGAGTCAGCTCTTTGCATCAGGTGGCCAAAGTATTGGAGTTTCAGCTTCAAAATCAGTCCTACCAATGAACACCCAGGACTGAACTCCTTTAGGATGAACTGGTTGGATCTCCTTGCAGTCCAAGGGACTCTCAAGAGTGTCTAACAGTGTCTAACACTGTGTCTAATAATGTCTAATAGTGTCTAACAGTGGACAAAATGCTTTCATGTATATTATTTCATTTAAACCTCACAAGCACCTTATAAAAAATACTATTATTTTTTGCAGATGAAGAATTTAGAACTCAGAGACTAAATGATTTTTCCAGCTGGTAACCAAAGGTGACTCAAGCTCATATCTCCTGATCGTTCTTCACCCATTTGGTTCCATAATTGACCTACATTATCCTATCATTTGTCCCAAATGACAAAAGTAGGGAGCTGACTTTTTTCCCACGAAGGTGTATCCCAAATTCTCTGAGCTCTTCCTTGGGCACTTTGCTATACTCCAGTTGTCAATGCTTATAAAACTCAGAAGCCTAAGTAGAATAGGGAGGATTATGAGAGACTGCTGCTTGGGTTCAGGATACGATTTTAACCTATTTGCACTATCCTAAAGTGGTAGATTGTTGGCAATACTTCTACTCTTAAGTCTTTCTTGATATATTTTCAGTAAGTATGTAGTTTTCCCAGTGCTTCACTGTTGATAGTAAAAGAAGAAAAAAAAAAGTGCTGTTTGAGGCCCAGAAGTAAAGACTAAGAAGGTTATGGGCAAAAAATACATTGTCAAAGTTCCTCAAATTTTACATAGGACTAATAAATATTTCCAATTCCCAGAACCCATGTTGGTTTTCTTCAAAGAACATCCAAAACCTATTTATAATTCAAAATACCTCTTTTATTCTAACACCTTGGTGACAGATTCTGAAAACACAGAGCTGCCAAGTGTCAACATTTTGTGGCGAGGGTTTCAATTAGCCTTTCCTCCTGAGAATTTTCTCCAGTTTTCCCTGTTATGGTTCTGGCACTCAAAGAAAGGCAGGGCTGTCTGTTATTCTTTAGACCTGGATGAGAAAGTACTCAGCCCTTTTTTTTTAGGGGATAGTAATGTTATTCAATGGAAAAAGTTCAAGAGGAATGAGAATTCCCAACCTTGGCTGTAATTTTGTCTAAGTTGGCTTATTCAATACAATACAACAAATCTTAGAAGGTGGTAAAAAAGAATTAACAAAATTATATTATTTTGAGTTTCACTGAAACATATTTTTATAGGATTTCATGTTTTTGATTCAAACATTTATTGAAGGCCTACTCTGTACAGGGCACTGAGGGAATAAAAAGATTACTTATTCAACCATGTTCTTCCATAATCCTTTCCAACACCTATCCCAAGATCATGTACAGTTATCACCTTGTATGCTTCAATGGTGGCCAACATTTACCTTGATCACAGTAGTTACATAAAAATATCTATTGAAGGTTTTTTAACTAGTGGACAGTGTACTAGGTCTTGAGATATAGCATTCCCCCTACTAAGCTGCAGGTAATCTGAGGGCTGAGATTTAAAGAGAAAACACATGACTTAAAATTATATTGGCTAGGAATTCCCTGGTGGTGCAGTGGATAAGAATCTACTTGCCAATGCAGGGGACATGAGTTCATTCCTTGATCTGGGAAGACTCCACATGTCTCTGAGCAACTTAGCCCCTGTGCCACAACTACTAAGCCCATGCTCTAGAGCCCATGAACCACAACTAATGAACCCACAGGCTTCAGCTACTGAAGTCTGAGTGCCTAGTGCCTGTGCTCTGCAGTAAAACAAGTTGCTGCAGTGAGAAGCCCGTGCACCACAACTAAAGAATATCCCCCACTCGCTGCAATTAGAAAAAGCCTGCTCAAAGCAACAAAGACCCAGCGCAGCCACAAATAAATGAAATTATAAAAAAAAATATATTGGCTAGGTCCACTGAACAAAAGGGAAAGGTGTTGATTCAGGGAAAGACAGGAACTAGGAGAAGGTGGCAGGAAATTTTAAAATTAAAATTATAGGCTTTAGGGCTTTCTATTTTGACTCAAGATGTATAGTTCTTCAAAGGAGAATCTAGTTGGCTTGGCTTAACTCATAAGCCTATCACTTAACTAGAGATGCTTGGAGAGACGATCTTGGCACACACATCAGTGAGAATGCATCAAGAGGAACAGATGCCGACAACAAAAACTCAACAAATACACTGTGTACATGGCAATGCTACACAAAGATATGTATGTTTAGGTTCTAAAACTTAGTAGGGGAATCCTTATTTAGGTTTTTTCCAGAAAGAATTAATTTCCTTCTGCTACCCAGCTCTTCTCAGTTGCCCTGGACTTCTTTCAGGAATAGTCTGGAATAAATGCGCACAAACCCATTGCTGATATGTGATACTGAACACAGGAGACTAAGAACAGTTAAGCCAGATAATTCTTAAGCAACGATAAACACTTTAGGCACTATGGTCATCTAAGGGTTCCTTTGCTTTTATCTGCATCTGTGCTGAATTATGTACTTTTTGCTGAATAAATAAATACTTTTTCCTTGTAATTCAGAAAAGTGAACTCTGTCACCTGACTCATTCTTTTAAGCTCGATCAAGCTAAGCTAAATACTTTCTTCTGGCCTAAATGCTTATGGTACTCAGGCATGTAGGTTCTTAATTTCCCTTCAGAAACCTTAACTTTCAGTCAGATTTGGTCCAAGGGAAAAAAAAATGAAAATAGGTCACGTTTAACTTTAGTGGTTATTCTTTTCCTTTCACTGCTATTTGTTTCCTCATGTCTATTTCCACATTTTCCCTTTCCCCTTTAGTGAGCTAAATAGTGTAAAAAGTGAACTGACACTTTTTTTTTTTAGGATAGTAAGTCTGAGGAATACAGACATTTTATCCCAAGTTCCATTTTTATGCAAGTGGTACAAATCTCACATTTTCCATGGTCCATAAGGGTGGTTTTGCTTTTAACTATGAGAAAATGTACTCCAACATATCCAATATATAGACTGGCCAATCTGACAGTCTTAAGGTTTGTATAACCTGTCTCTTCTCAGTTCTGAGGGCTCAGTCATTCATTCCTCAGCAAGAGGGGGCATTCCAGGGCTGTTCATATCATACAGCACAAACTACATCTGATTATGTGATACAATGTGAGTTCTGTTGATCAAATCAAGGTTCTCAACAGTTTACAGTCATTTTTCAATGGCTTACATAAATTTTTTTTTTCTTGTAAATTCAAATATAAGTGATTTTTAAAAATTCCTAAATGGGTTATGATTGTCCTCATACATTTTTTATTTCTTATTTTTCTGCCTTGAGAAATAATGGCAACCCCTTGCTCCTTTATTCTTAGAACAGGCCTTTGGGCTTTTATTTTCCAATTACTCTCCTATCATTTGAGTGGCTGAATAGATTTCTTCACTGAATACAGAGTTTCATATCTAGAGTAAAATTATTTTCCAGTGGAGCTCTGGGACTCTCTGGTGATCAATAGAATTTTCCCTGATTGCTATTTTATAATATTTATGACGCATGACAAAAAACTATGAATATGATTGTATTTCTAGCTTTATCTACCTTCAGAGAATTTTTAAAGATTGCTTGTTTAACTCCTCTGGCAACCAACATCTGTATTAAATTGCTTTTGTTAATAGTATAAGATTCTAACACAATTTGAAGGACTAATAGCAATGCTATCTTATAGAGATTTTATAACCTTGAATGTGGTTGACCTAGGTTTGGGAGAAATATTAAAAATAGCGATTGAGAATCTACTCTCAAAACTTTTTTTTTTAACTTATTGTTACTATTTTACCTCATTTGCTTTATCATTTGTTATTTACTTTCACGGAATACCTTCTCTTTTACCATGGCCTTTATCTGCTTGTCATTTCTAATCCTCACCCCAACCATAGGTGACATCAATCATATTTTAATAATAAGGGAGCTAAGGCTTTAAGAGATAAAGCAGACATCTGTATTTTTTGCCTTTCTTCTCCTTAGAAGAATATCCTCATTTTCCTTTAGAGAACTCTTATTTACTGTCCATCCATGTGCTCAGACAGTTGGATTATTCCTTGGCTCTAGACCTGGGTTCCTATTCCAGTCTTAGCAAATGAGGGCAGTGGATTCTTTTTGCTAGAGTGATCGGCTCAGAGATGTGCGTATGACCCAACTCAGGTAAATTAGAGACAATCAGCATTAGCCTCAGGACACTTTTCTGGAAAAACTGGGAAAGAAATTCTCTTTCACTTGGAGTTGTTAAGCTATGGAATGTAAGTTTGGAGCTGCTAGAGATTTTTTTCCTTCCACAAATAGAAATATTGTAAGATTTGAGAATAAAGCCAACAGAGAGGAAGGAGAATTGACAGAAATAACTGGGGATTCCTGGAATCAGTATTTATAAGATAATGACTTAGTCATGTGAGCCAACAGTTTCCCTTTCTGCTCAGAGACGGTTGAGGTGGGATTCTGTCACTTGCCACTGAAAACACTCTGACTAATCAAGAAACTATGCTCTTCTCCATGGTTACAACAAGACTATTAGGTGTCAGGAGATGGGATTTGAACTAAGTTCTGACTTAGGTCAAACTCCTCTTGAATTTTTTGAGTACAGAATATGCCTTCTAATGGTCATTGAGAAATGGAAAACAAGGAGGAGAAAAGTGTACACATGTGATTTTTAAGAAGCATATCTCAGTAAACCAGTTCAATTTTTAGCAGATCTGGCATGCAAGTCCTTGCAGAATATCATACTCAGTACTATGGCAAATGAAAAAGGAAGTAGAAATCAGAATAACTCCCTGTGTAAGTTATAAATTAATATAGGATAAAAGACAAAAAGGTCATAAAAAGTAAAGTAGGAAAAAAAACAAATTGAGAAGTTTGAAATGGATGAAAAATTAATAAAACGTTTCAGTAGGTGATAAAAAGTAAAAGGCCATATTGTATCTTCGAATCATCACCCATTTCTAGTGTTTCCAACACTCTCCACAGAGTGACTTTGCCTTAGACCCTTTAGGTATAAAATACTAGAGTCATCTTCAGTTCTCTCTTGCCTCCATCAAAAAGTCTCTGTGTCATGATGGTTCAGTTTCTAGAACCTTATTTTGTGTTTTATATTTCCATCAGTCTGCGCATTTTTATATTAAACCAGGACTGCTGCAATAATATATTTGCTATACTTCTGTTTTCAAGCTGTGGACTTTGTAACCCAAGAATGTACTAATTTAGTATGTTTAAAACTATGGGCCGCTATCCATAAGTATATCATAGGATTGATTTACTTGATTATGATGAGTATTTCTTTTTTTTTAATGTAATAGAATATAAGTATAGTGGGGGGCTTCCCTGGTGGCTCAGACGGTAAAGCGTCTGTCTGTAATGCAGGAGACCTGGGTTCGATCCCTGGGTTGGGAACATACCCTGGAGAAGGAAATGGTAGCCCACTCCAGTATTCTTGCCTGGAAAAATCCCATGGACAGTGGAGCCTGGTAGGCTCCACTGTCCATGGGGTCGCAAAGAGTCGGACACGACTGAGCGACTTCACTTTCAGAAGTATAGTAAGGGTAGGTATTATAGCACAATTCTCTTTACATAAATGTAGCTATGGTTATTCATATAGATATAGGTAATGAAGTATATCTAGGTATATGATGTAAATGTATGTGTGGATGCTGAGTTGTTGTATAAAATATATTTCTTATAGAGTAAATTATGAACAAAAAACGTTTGAAAGCCAATGAACTGGACAGAGCAGTAATCAGCAATCAACCAAAGAGAATTTGTTAACAAAGTATCTAACTTGTGCAAGCACTGCTATATAGGAATTGTCATTTTAAAGTGTAAATTTGCCTTTTTTATTGTCGTTGCTGGGAAAATTACAGTAAATATAAATTTCCATAAGTTGTAAGCACTTTCAAATGTACTTCAAAGTTGGCCACCAGATGATGCTTACTGTGAAATAATCCTCATCTGTTACTGCTCTCTGAGCTCTGCTCCTCTCTGCCAAGTGAAAACACTACCTCTGTTCAGAATCTTGTTCAAAACACACCCCCTCCACAAAACTGTGAGGAACTTTGTCCTTGGGAAAAGTTAGCTTACATCTCATTTGATTAAAATTCTTTAACTTATTACTAAAACAATATGATTACTATAGAATATACAGAGAAAAAAGAAAGAAAAGGAAAATCATCCATTCTAATCTAGAATTATCCATGATTAACATTTTGGGTTAGCTATAAATCACCTCTAGACAGTCATGGAAAAAATTTCATTTTGAGACGGTAGGAATTATAATTCCCACTCGCAGTGTTCCCAATTAAAACTTGAATAAAATATAACCAATTCAGTCATAAATCGTTGATAATTGAACAACTAGTAATTATCACTCCTTAGTTTTACATACCAGAAGAACAGAGGTTTGACCAACATTATTTAAAATTGATTGTGCATGAGTGCTAAGTCGCTTGTCATGTCCGACTCTTTGTGACCCTATAGACCACAGCTTGGCAGCCTCCTCTGTTCATTGCATTCTCCAGGCAAGAATGCTGGAGTGGGTTACCATGCTCTCCTCCAGGATATCTTCCTGACCCAGGGTTTGAACCCCATCTCTTGAGTCTCCTGCATTGGCAGGCAGGTTCTTTACCACTAGTGCCACCTGGGAAGCCCTGTAATTACCTATAAGTGACTAAAGGACATTTATAAGAATTGATGTAACTTACTAGTTTCATTACTAGTCTGTGACAATTTTGCTTTGATTCAGAAAAGCTGATTTTCAGTGTCACAACGTTTTGGGTTGGCAAAACTACAATTTACAAAGCGCTTAAACCTGATGAGGAAGGAATGAAAAATCTGCAAAAACATGTTGAAAATGTTAGACTAATCTTTAGAGAAAAACAGGATTCCATCTGTAACTCTAGTTCAAGTTTCTATAGTTTTCCCCCATCCCCAAACCATTTCTGTTAACCATCTTTCTAAATAAATTAATGATAAAGCTAGCAAGAATAGCGAGAGTTTACTGAATGCTGATCTATTTTCATTCCTTTGCTTGAATATCATGGGAAGTAAATCTGAGGTTATGAATATTAAATTTCATGGCCTGGTTAACAGTCTTATCCCTGTGTCCTGTCCCCACATCTCTGGGCCAGGTTTGGAGCTCCCAGTAATGTCAAATGGTGCTTTGCCCTGAGGCAGGAAACTGATGGGTTTTAGGAACAGAATGAGGATTTGCCCAGTGGGAATGAGTAAAGGAAAAGGAAATTAGCTTTTGTTAAAGAAGCAAAAAAGTGTGTCTAGAAGTTGAAATAAAATTTTTTCAGATATCTTATTTATTTGATATAGAAGCTGTGGCAACATCTGACTCTAGTGATTTAGAAGTTTTCATTCAATTGCCTTTTAGAAATAGTAGTATCTGTAAGCAGTAGTGTCCTGTGGTCTCTCTAGTCTTTTTTGAAAGTCTTTTCTTATCAGAAATCATAAAAACTTGTGATAGGAATTTAACAAAACACTGACTGTTTAAGAAATAAAGATTCCATTTTGGACGTTCTTATGGTGGAAAAGAGAACACAAGTCACTGTGTACTTCAGCAAATATGACCCTTAGAGAACTGGGAAATGACCAAAGATATGGAAAGGAACTTATTTTATGTACCTCTAGAAAAGTTCTGTAAAAGAAAGGGCAGAGCCAGTTTTGGCTGAATGTCTATGAAAACAAAAGCCAAAAAGGCAAAGAAACCAACCATCTTAGAAAACCACAAAGATTAGTATCCTAGGCTTATTGTCCAGCTTGTTTTCTCTGGAATTTGCATGGGGATATATTGCATTTTGCCTAAGGCAAGTCAGTTGGTTTGGAAAGCCCTTGCATGGCCTGCCTCTTTCCAGGGAAAGGACGAAAGGCAGTATTCATTGGGCTGAACCATTTGAAATTGATGGCAATAAATAGTAGGCACCTTAGATATTTTATTACTGCTTTAATCCCTACAATTCTGCTTTGAGGTAAGCATTACTCCCTACAGGAATCTGGCCAGAAAGGGAATCAGAAAAGTAATGTAATTTACCTAAACTAGGATCACTTGGTAGTGTAGGAGTTGGAGTTCAAATAAAATCTGACTCTGAAACAAGTGATGAGTTAATCAGAAAACAAAAGTTCTACAGACATTCGTGAAATGTTTCCTTGGAGGTCCAAAATTAAAAGTGATTCACTAAATGTGTTAAGGTAGAAAGAACATCTAGGGTTCCATGGTGGCTCAGACAGTAAAGAATCCACCTGTGATTCAGGAGAAGTGGGTTTGATCCCTGGGTCAGGAAGATCCCCTGAAGAAGGGAATGGCTACCCACTCCAGTATTCTTGTCTGGAGAATTCCATGAACAGAAGAGTCTGAAGGGCTACAGTCCACGGGGTCCCAAAGAATCAGACGTGACTGAGCAACTAAGCATGTGCATGTGCACGCACACACACACACACACAGAAAGAAGATCTACTGTCTTTGGAAAGAAGAGGGGAAAGAATGAGGGAAAGCTAAGTGTAGTGTAGGAGCTCGAAATTAATTACTTCAGCAAAGGACAGAGTCAATCTTGATCAAGTTGTATACCTGGGACAAAATAAAAGCAATCATTTGCTTCGTAATGAGGAAAAGCAAGATGTAGTATATGCATGCAATGGTAATTTGGAATGCAAAAGGAAATTAAGAAATTAAAGAAAATACAGATTATTGTTTTAAAATAGTTTTAAAATTCTACTGTAAACAGTGAGAGGATCTTTTAACCATGTCTAGCGAATCAGACCCAAATTATTAGGTTGGTCAAAAAGTAATTGCAATTTTGGACCATGAATTCTAAATCATTATAACTAAGGTCAAATACATTTTTATTAATTAAAATAAGAACCATTACAATCAACACATTTTTGCCAGTGAGAAATAAGTTTGTTTATTCCTGTAGCATAAAAATCTGTGCTTTGGGATTCCAAGAACTCTTTGGGATTCCAAGAACTCTTGGAAAGCATATTCTGGCTCATGTTGGTTATGGAAGCATTTTCCCTGCAAAAAGTTGTTGAGATGCTTGAAGAAGTAGTAGTCATTTGGTGAGAGATCAGGTAAATATAGTGCATGAGACAAAATTTTGTAGCCCCATTCATTCAACTTTTGAAGGATTGGTTTAACAACATGCATGTGTGTAGTTATGGAGAAGAATTGGGCCCTTTTCTGTTGACCAATGCCGGCTTCAGGCATTACAGTTTTCAGTGTATCTCATTGATTTGCTGAGCATACTGCTCAGAGGTAATGGTTTCACCGGCATTCAGCAAGCTGTAGATGGTCACCAGACCACTAAACAGTGACCATTACCTTTTTTGGTGCAAGTTTGGCTTTGGAAATTGCTTTGGAGCTTCTTCTTGGTCCAACCACTGAGCTGGTTATCACTGGTTGTCATATAAAATCCACTTTTTGTAGAAAGTCACAATCTGATTGAGAAATGTTTTGTTGTTGTTGCATAGAATAAGAGAAGACAACCCTTTAAAACGACAATATTTTTGATTTGTGGTCAGCTTATAAGGCACTCACGTATTGAACTTTTTCACCTTTCCAATTGGCTTGAAATGCTGAATGACTATAGAATAGTCAAGTTTGAGTTCTTTGGCAGCTTCTTGTGTAATTGTAAGAGGATCAGCTTTAATGATCCTCTCAGTTAGTCATTGTCAACTTCCGTTGGCCAGCCACTGTGCTCATATCTTCAGGGCTCTTGTCTCCTTTGCAAAACTTCTTTAACCACCACTGCACTGTACATTCATTAGCAGTTCCTGAACCAAACGCATTGTTGATGTTGCGAGTTGTCTCTGCTGATTAACAACCCATTTTGGACTTGAATAAAACAGCTCAAATTTGCTTTTTGCCTAACCTCATTTCCCTAGTCTAAAACAAATATAAAATAAATAGCAAGTAATGTCATTAGCAAAAAAAAAAAAAAATAAAGTGAGAAATGCACATTAAAATGGTATATAATATAACAACATTTATTTAAGAATACATTCCAATATAAAAAAGCAAAGGTCAACAATGCAAAACCGCAATTACTTTTGCACCAACCTAATACAATGCAAAATATTTCTACCTCTAAACTCATTAACTATACCCACTGGGGTGAGTTGCCATTCCCTTCTACAAAATTATGACTCTAGGACATTAATTATTTTGTCAACTGTGGGAAACAAATGCATCAATTTTCTGAGTTCACCTACTGATATGCAGATGTAGCCAGGTTATACATTTTGCAACCTCAAATGTTTGCTCTGCTTTCTAAAGGACTTAGAGGGATTCATTCAGCCAGTTATTTTCTTATAGATAGTTTCTTCACTCTGAGATGTAGACCAAATACACTGAATAAATATGTTTTCTTTGAGTGAGCCTATTATGTATGCTAATAATCAGCATTCAATTTAGAAAAAAAAAATTCACCAAAAGGCAAACTTACTGTATCTCTACATATTTGATCTCTGCCACTTAGCTGAGTAAAATGTGTTCAGTTAAGTTACTCAAGAAATGGTATTTCCACTTGAACCAGTCTAGAAGTGAGTTAACCAAGATTCCTGTATGGACTCTGGTATACAGTGACATAAAGTCATAGCCAAAAAATCTATTACTTTTGTAAT
This sequence comes from Bos indicus x Bos taurus, assembly GCF_003369695.1. NCBI lineage: Eukaryota > Metazoa > Chordata > Mammalia > Artiodactyla > Bovidae > Bos > Bos indicus x Bos taurus. The sequence continues at coordinate 112,217,928 of NC_040076.1, forward strand.
TCTTAATGATAATATTTTTTCCTTTCAAAAATTTTATTTACTTTAAATCTACATTAGGGATCAAATATCTATAGCTGGGCTGTAAACAAAATAATTGTAATAGTATCTCTGAAAATAGAAAAGAAAACACTAGTAAATAGCAAACCTTAATGTTGCTCAAAATAAGATTAAACCATTCAAAATACCACAAGTGAAAAACTGTTAGGGAAATACAGTCAACTTTCACATATTAGTACATTGCTTTTTTGCTGTTTTGGTTTGCATTATCAATCTTCATTTTTAAAATTCCTTTCCTATCCTGACTTTTTAATCACCTAACTGTTCCAGAGAAAGTTTCCAAAGGCTTGGTTCAATGAACAAGCTGAATGGAAAAGCAACTTTGAAACTGAATTAAACCTTAACTTAATTACAACACTGGACAGGGCTGGACTAGCATTAGTACCACTTGCCTTGAAGTAAAATTTAAGGGGCACTCAAAAAATAAAGTTTTAATGCAATGTTTAATGCAATACACAAAACATCCGTGATGAACAAAATAAAAATTCTAAATAAAGGCAAGCTGTTGTTTGTTTGTTTTACCACCCTGCACTGTTGCACAACTGTTTCTAATCAGCTCAGAGTTCCCAGCCAGTGCCCCTCGTGCCCTCTGACAGGTGGTCTATGAGAGCTGACAGTTTTATGTGAACAGTATTTTGATCATAGAATTTTATTAACTTTTTTCACTTGGTTCAAAATAGGGAAAGATATAATACATAATTTTCCTTTTGTCCTATTCCAACATGGTCCGTCTAGTCAAAGCTATGATTTGTCCAGTAGGCATGTATAGATGTGAGAGTTGAACTATAAAGAAAGCTTAGCAGCAAAGAATTGATGCTTTTAAATTGTGGTATTGGAGAGGACTCTTGAGGATTCCTTGGAGTGCAAGGAGATCAAACGAGTAAATCCTAAAGGAAATCAGTCCTGAATATTCATTGGAAGGACTGATGCTGAAGCTGAAACTCCAATATTTTGGCCATCTGATGCAAAGAACATTGGAAAAGACTCTGATGCTGGGAAAGACTGAAGACAGGAGGAGAAGATGAGATGGTTGGATGGCATTACCGACGCGACGGACATGAGTTTGAGCAAGCTCCAGGAGTTGGTGATGGACAGAGAATACTGGTGTGCTGCAGTCCATGGGTTCGTGAAGAGTGGGACATGACTGAGCTACTGAACTGAACCCGAATGTGGCTCTGCTCGGCACTGTTAATGAAGTGAGTCCCCATCAGCTGATAATTCAGACTTCATCAGCATTTACCTTTGGGTTTGAAAATGAATGCATTTAATGTTCTGAGAATTTGTTGCAGACAAAGCTTGAAAATATTTCGCGGAGAAATAATTCCTTTAGACTAGGAATTAAAACATGTTCTAGTTTTCCTAGCAACATTTTGGAGTGCCAAGGTCAATTTTGGCACTGCTCTAAGCTGAAAGATGTATGACTAATCCCTAGTGTAGGGCCTGATGTGGATTAGCTGCCCAGTGCATATTAGTTTTCTGATCTCTCAGATTCTCACAGGTGGAAAAAACACTGTGGTTTTAGTTGTTAAATAGAAAGTAACAGCAATAACAAACAGTAATCATTCAAATTTATTAAGAACACTTGAAGGTCTTAAATTATTGCACTTGGTAACCTTAAAAATGAATTTCTTGCTAGTCTTTTATATTCTTTTTCAAGGCTATTTAGTCCTGGGTCCCATTTCTCAAAATCAAAATTAAGTATAACTAAGAATCCATTCGGAGAAGGCAATGGCACCCCACTCCAGTACTTTTGCCTGGAGAATCCCATGGATGGAGGAGCCTGGTAGGCTGCAGTCCATGGGGTCGCTAGAGTCGGACACAACTGAGAGACTTCCCCTTTCACTTTTCACTTTCATGCATTGGAGAAGGCAATGGCAACCCACTCCAGTGTTCTTGACTGGAGAATCCCACGGATGGTGGAGCCTGGTGGGCTGCCATCTATGGGGTCGTACAGAGTCGGAAACGACTGAAGCGACTTAGCAAGAATCCATTTCCCAGCTCCTTTCTCCTATAAGCAAAGATTAAAAGATATACCATGTAGGTTTCTGTGAGATTCTGCTTTATCTCAATGTGTGAAACCCCTTGAGGTCTTGTTCAGTGCCTTAAACATATTTTTCTTAAAAAATGAATATGGAATTAAATGCTATGGTTTGACTGTAGCAACAACCTGACTACCAATTTTTGCCATTTTTTCCCCAGGCTTCAAGGGGATGGTAGCTTTCATGTGCCTGGCTAATTTCAGCTTGGAACAACACAATTCTTCATGTGGAAACAATTAAAAATACCTGGAGAGAGCCAAATCCCCAGAAAACTCCACCTGCACCAAGCTCTGTGAGATCCCAGGGAGAAGTTCAAAAGAGTTCTAGGCAAAATAGCCTTGTTGCCTGGTTGCTGCTGCTGCTGCTGCTAAGTTGCTTCAGTCGTGTCCGACTCTGTGCGACCCCATAGATGGCAGCCCACTAGGCTCCTCTGTCCCTGGGATTTTCCAGGCAAGAGTACTGGAGTGGGTTGCCATTGCCTTCTGCATGTTGCTTGGTTAGAAGGGTTCAAGGTAGCCTCAATCCCTCTCCCACCCATATGAAGATCTTTTTTTCCTGCATACAATATCAAAAAAGTAAAACAAAGCAAACCTAAATCAGAAATAGAAGATAATAGCAAGTTGTAATACAATTTCATTCAGTGAAAGGTTAGAGAGGAACTTGTCATTCAATAGCTTGAAGCTCTACAACTGCACTCTACGTTTCTGGTATTTCTCCTCTTCCTTTCAGTTTGTCAAATTTATCCCTGAAACAGAAAAATAACATAACCTAGAATAATAATAATAATGGTGGGGATTTTAGATCTAATTATTAGACTCATAGATCACAGATTAGGGGGTGGGAGATTTCAAGGCACATTGTAGAAGCAACCACCTTGAGGACAGGTAGTCTCAGAAACAAGCCAAGGAATAAGAAGGTTAAGGTAGAAGGTTTTCAAATAGCACATTCACCTTTTGGTTTTAAGGGCAGTCCAAGAAAATACATCTAAAGCAACACTGTTGAGGATACACAATGATGTGTATATACAATTTTTATACAATCTTCAAAATATGTAACTAGCCTCTGGAAAATAAAAAGTCAACTGTTTGATGCTGCTTAAAACAGTAGGATGTTCATGCTGCTGCTGCTGCTAAGTCACTTCAGTCGTGTCCGACTCTGTGTGACCCCATAGACGGCAGCCCACCAGGCTACCCTGTCCCAGTGGCAAGAACACTGGAGTGGGTTGCCATTTCCTCCTCCAATGCATGAAAGTGAAGTCGCACAGTCGTGCCCGACCCTCAGTGACCCCATGGATGTTCATAGTAGGTATTTAATACTTCTGAGGTTCAATTTTGTTACTGATTTTGCGTACATTTGTTTTTGTTCAGTCTCTCAGTCGTATCTGACTCTTTGTGACCCCATGGACTGCAGCACACCAGACTTCCTTGTTTTTCACTATCTCCCAGAGTTTGCTCAGACTCATGTCCATTGGGTTGGTGGTGCCATCCAACCATCTCATCCTCTGCTTATGTGCTAACCTCTTAAAAGCAATATGCTGTATGGCTTTGAGTTTTGCTCAGTAGAGAAATGCATTTTTTTCCCCAAATCAAAAGCTTTTTTTCTTTTAACTATAAAATCATTAATAATCCTATTATATTTAAAACATATTCATTAGTCATTACAATATAAATAATGGATTCCTTGGTGTTGTTTTCTTAAGGGATTCAAAATCTAAACTAAAACACTATTCTGTCTGTTTGCCAAAAAATAACTACAAACTTTACAAAACAATGTTAGTTATACAGGAAAAAAATTTAGCCATGTATTACTGATTTTGCAGAGATAATTTTATAGAGATAATCTTGAACAAAGCCAGCTTACAAAGTCCTAAAACACAAAGTTATTAAAGGAAATATTTTGGATGAGCATAGAACAATTTGACCTGGATTTTGAAAGCCATGGAGCTTGTTTTAAAAGTGATAGGTAGTGATGTAGCTGGTACTACTGCTGTTCTAAAGAGAAAAAGAATTTAAGTAACATTTTTAACTTGAAACCCATGGATTGAAATGGAAGGAGAGTCTGTGAAAGAGGCTGTAATAGCTTAGGGTCAGTCGCATTTTCTTTCAGTCTAGTTGTCTGGGAAGATAATGGGTCAAAAACCTTAATGTGCAGCATTTGAAAATAAAAATTTGAGTACTTCTAGATCCTTTTGGTGGATCCACAATAGAACTTTCATGTTGTTCGTCCAGGGGAAGAATGTAGAACAGGGTAAGAACAGGCTTACTCAGATCAGTGCATTGCTCCATGAGAGAAATCTCAGGCTTCCCCATGTTATTAAAGGAGTCTCTGTGAAAATACTGACATTTAGTTTGGTATTCATCTGGATGTTGACAAGCTGTCAACTCCCCAGGTCAATTTGAGTCATGTTAAAAATACTTTGGTATGTGTGGTTTGTTAACTGCAGGTGTTTGGCTGTGAAAGTTGAAGAAGCAAAAACATGCAGCTAGAACACTGTGCTGACATGATGGGTTTACAGTGATTTGAGGGGAAGCTGAGAGAAAACATTGTTTATTACCAATTTATTTATTTCCTTTTCACAAGGATCTCTGTGAAGCCAAACATCTGGGTAAAAAAACCAAAAGCCTTAGAGAATCCTTTGCAAAGATTTTTTTCTTCACTCATCCAATTGTTTATTCAACAAATATTTATTGGGTGTTTATTATAGACAATGTCTTTCTGCCAAAGAGCTTAGAAGGGGAGAAAGTTATGCACATATTACGAATATTATTATAGAAGTTAGAAATAAATTGGAGGGTGCCACAGGAGAGATGTAAATAAACTGTCATACCTGAGCAGCTTACTTATGCATAGCTGGGAGAGTCAGGGACACCCTCTTGACAAGATGGCATTGAGCAGAGTTAAAAGGTTTTCATTCTAACTGAAGTTGAGGCTATGTAACAGAGACAGTTTTGATTGCAAAATGCAGAAAACACAACTCAAACTTGAATTAGGATGCAGGGAAGGGCAAAATCTATAAAGTATGCTGGTGCTCATTTAAATGTGCTGTGAATACTGTGACAGCATGTTCCGTAAGTTGGGAAGAGGACTGGTGTGCTTACTCCAGAGTGTGAGAAGTGTGGCTTCTCACACTTTACTCCAAGTGTGACTTGTAAAGCTGTATGTATCCAACAATAGCCTAAGATGTAAGGCTGTAAAAATAGATGCAGCTGCAAGTGTCAGAAAAAGAATTTAACAAGACACAGAACAGCAACAAAAAAGTAGGAAGTAGAAAATTATTGCAGTAGCAAAAGCAAGGAAAGATAGAGTGTTTGGATTATGATCATGAGAGTGAAGTTAGAGGGATGGGAATGTATTCTAGATCTGCCAGTTGTAGAACCAATAGCACCTGGCATCCAATTTGAATGCAAATATTGATGAGTTTCATCAATATTTCTGTCATAAACTGAATTAGTATACAGGAACATATGTGTGAGGGATGAGGCTTTATTTACTTTTGTGCATACTGAGCTTCAAGTGTAGGTAGGATATGCAAGTAGAAATATGGAGCAACTTTTTGGATATTAGTGCTGGAGCAATGTCAGGATGGGGTCACAGATCTAGGAGCTTTGCAGAAGTGATAATATTAACAGTAGTCTAGTGAATGTCAGGAGAGTATTGGTACATGAGAAAAAGAAGAGAAGATGATCAAAATATTTGATGACTTAAACACCAGGACATTTAGAAAAGTATAGATGTTTCATTCTCCTAAACCAACTGAAAACTTACTTGAATTTTCACTTCATTTACCTAGTTTTGTAGATGAAGACATTTATATTTGTTTGTGATTTTAAAATTTAGTATTGTATGTGTGAAAGTGTGGTGATGTTTAACCACACTTTCCCACATATAATGTAATATCACATCTTCTTCAAATCTTTACTTTTTCGGTCTGAAAAGTTTGAAAAAATCCAAGGATTTGTTTCCCTAATTAATCTCAAGTACGGACATAATTCATTCAGTCTTATGTGTTACGCCAAGCATATTTTGATATTTTGTATGTTGGAGATCAAACCAGTCAGTCTTAAAGGAAATCAACACTGAATTTTCATTGGAAGGACTATGACTGAGCTGAAGCTCCAATATTTTGGCTACCTGCTACAAAGAGCTGACTCACTGGAAAAGATGCTGCTGCTGGGAAAGATTGAAGGCAAAAGAGAAGAGGGTGGCAGAGGATGAGATGGTTGGACAGTATCGCTGACTCAATGGACAGAATTTAAGCAAACTCCAGGAGATAGTGGAGGAGATGGGAGTGTGGTGTGCTACAGTCCATGGGGTCGCAAAGAATCAGAAATGACTTAGCAACTGAACAATGACAACAACAACATTGGTCTTCTAAAGTACTTATCAAACCTCTCTCTGACTTCTTTATTGTTGATACTTGTAAGCGGCTCTAAATTTATAGTAAACATTTGAGAACATATTATTATATAATTTATATTGGTTGCTGCTGCTGCTGCTGCTAAGTCACTTCAGTCGTGTCCGACTCTGTGTGACCCCATAGACGTCAGCCCACCAGGCTCCGCCGTCCCTGGGATTCTCCAGGCAAGAACACTGGAGTGGGTTGCCATTTCCTTCTCCAATGTATGAAAGTGAAAAAGTGAAAGTGTAGTCGCTCAGTCATGTCCGACTCTTAGCGACCCCATGGACTGCAGCCCACCAGGCTCCTCCATCCATGGGATTTTCCAGGCAAGAGTACTGAAGTGGGGTACCATTGCCTTAGCTTTTGGAAAAAGGATATTTCAAAATGCAAGGCCAGAACAGTATTTGGGCATCAAATGTAGATTTAGCAAATATGTCTATACTTCCCTTGTGTTGATATTACTCACGAAAACCTAGGAAATAGTCTTAGTGTGTAAAGTAACTGGCCAGAACAGTATTTGGACATCTAATGTAGATTTAGCATATATGTATATACTTCTCTTGTGTTGATATCACTCACAAAGACCTAAAAAATAATCTTAGTATGTAAAGTAATCTCATTGAAGACAGTTTATATATATGTTAGTGAAAGCAGAAAGTAAGGTGCCTCATACATAGTAGGCATTTAATGAGTGCTAGATAGCATATTAAAAAGCAGAGACATTAGTTTGCCAACAAAGGTCCATCTAGTCAAGGCTATGGTTTTTCCAGTGGTCATGTATGGATGTGAGAGTTGGACTGTGAAGAAAGCTGAGCCCCAAAGAATTGATACTTTTGAACTATGGTGTTGGAGAAGACTCTTGAGAGTCCCTTGGCCTGCAAGGAGATCCAACCAGTCCATTCTGAAGGAGATCAGCCCTGGGTGTTCATTGGAAGGACTGATGCTGAAGCTGAAACTACAATACTTTGGCCACCCCTCATGTGAAGAGTTGACTCATTGGAAAAGACCCCGATGCTGGGAGGGATTCGGGGCAGGAGGAGAAGGGGACAACAGAGGATGAGATGGCTGGATGGCATCACCGACTCGATGGACATGAGTTTGAGTGAACTCCGGGAGTTGGTGATGGACAGGGAGGCCTGGCATGCTGCGATTCATGGGGTTGCAAAGAGTCGGACACGACTGAGAGACTGAACTGAACTGAATTGAAGTAAAAGTGACCTAAAAAGGAGATTGGCACTTATTAATACCCTAGAAATGTTAATGTTGTCTAGCTCTGTAAATGGAGAAACAGATCACTGTGGAGGGATGGACTGATGGAATAACTAATAATTGCCATGGTTAGAAAACAATATTTTAAAAATAATAGGTCATCTGTGCACAGAAATATGCCTATGTTAACAAGATAACTCCACTCAAAACAATAAATAATTTGACATCTGTGTTGGAAGTATGGGAAAAAAATACTAAAGAAATTCAGTTAAAGATTTTTAACAGAGTTGAATGATGAACACATTTCATAGACAGCAAGATAAAAGAAAATATGATATATCTGAGTATATTTTACTTCCTAGAATGCATTATTATACAAGGTTCTCAAAAGTGTATTTTGGAGAGAATAAATATAATTTTGAATGGCTAAGAAAGTTATCCAGCCTAGACACTGGGAGATAGACTAAAGGTTTATTTGTAACAAATTCCTCTAGTATTGTGGATCTTTAAAGCTTATTGTGGTCAATTTATTTCCTTTCATGCCAGAAATAATAAAAAAATTAAAGCTATTTTATTATTGCAGAGTTGAGTTAAAATTGGCTTTTTTAAAATGTATTTTCCTCTCAGTTTAGTGCATTTCTTTAACAAGACAACTGTAATTTTGCACTTGCAAGTCGCTTGAAAAAAAACTATAGTTTTTAAGTACAATATAATCAATGCTACAATAATTATATTTTCTGATCTACATGTCCTCAGCTTAACTTCCAAATATAAAATTGTTTTCACAAAATATAAAGCATTTGAGAGGTTTTGCTAATGACAATATAAAAACACGTAAGTTTCACTAAAAATTGCACAATAATTTTTTTCTTAGGACTTTAATCTCTCCACCTTCATCTTCACATGGTCTTCTTTTCTGTCTCTGGGGACAATAATTTTAAGCCAGACTACCTGTGTTCTCTCAAGGAATAAGTGAAATCATTACATGAATAAACTCTTTTCCCTTTCTCTGTAGGTGAATTCTTAAGACAAACCATACTTCACTTTCAAGTGAATTTTGGGTAAACATTTTACCTTTTTTTTCCTTCATGTGTGTCATCCTTGAAAATTCAAAGAACTAACTCAATGCTTAGGAAATGTGTCTCTTCTAATAAAAAACATAAGACCAGAAAGAATGCTTATTTTAAGGGAAATTTAATTATATATTTTTGGATTACTTAATTCTTTATACACACATGTTATTTTGTATAAACTCAAAAGAAGTCTTTGAGTCATTGTCTTAAGAGCAGGAAGTTTTATTTTCCCACAGATAAGGGAGTTTCAAGTTTTACTTAAATTACAACTCATATTTGAGGAAAATTGGCAAAAATCTGGCAATATGTCAACATTGGAAACAAAAGCAGCTTTTGAGTTGTTGGTACCTAACAAAATAGTCAAAAGGACAATACAATCCATTTTCTTTATGATTGACGACTGAGCCATCATGAATTTCTGAGAAAAAACTTGCAAACTGGAAAAATTTTTAACATAAAATTTTATCACAAGTATACACCCACAATAGCTTACTTTCTTAAGTGCCAGGTGCTTTGAGAAGGGCTTTGTAAACCTGATGTAATTTAATCTCAAGAGCAGTAGGAGGTAGGAGCTATTATATGAGAAGACTAAACAAGAAAAATTTTGGGCAACATCTTGTTTATAGAGCTGGCAAGAAGTGGATCTGGGATTTGAACCTGAAGATGTGACAGTAGCCAGGCTCTCATCCAGTTATTATGATGCACTCCACTAAAATACAAATGTATATAAGGGAAGAGCATGAATAGTGATGATCAGTTTAACCCCTGGTGAAAATGCTGTTTAGTGTCCCTTCAATTCAGTGTGGAAAGTGGACATTTTCTTAATTCTAACATGTTACCTTTATACTCGTGATTTTAAAACATTTTCTAGGTTCCTGATTGCTTTAGCAATTAGACAAAAGCTAAGGATACTCTTTGCATAAAAAACGCATGATCATAAACCGTTGTTTAGAGTTTCAGAAGAATCACAGATAAAAGCCTCATCTTGCCCTCTCCTGGTAGCATCACCTTCCTGGAAAATCAAATTTTGGTTTATTACCAGGATGGAGAGTCCTATTTATCCTGTACACTTCTTTATTTATTAGATGTGTTACTCATTAGATCAGTAAAACTGCCTTGCTCAGTTACCCTTGATCTTTTGTAGATAGAAAACTCATCAACTTAAACAAGTACCTGTTTATGGCAGAAGGAAGACGTTTGAACTGAATTGGATAATCTCAAACACCACTTGAAAAGCTGACCAGAATTTCAATGATGCATTCTAAGTTTCACTGTATAAATGCCTGAATCCAACTAACTGTGAGTTCTCAAACTCAAAATGGGATTAGATGTGTGACTTGAAGAAGTTTAAGTTTACCTTTTTCCAGTCATCCCTTGCTTAGTAGAGACCTGTCCCTGCAAGTTATAGATTCGCCCCAGCACTCCCTGGGCTGTGATGCCAAATTCCAGAACTGAAGAGCTGTCAATTTGACAAGATACGGGTGGTTTTCTCCCCGCTATCAAATGGAGTCGTTCTCAAAGGTTATATATAGCGCTAGGAACATAATTATGAGCCCGACTTCTGTACACAAAGTCATCATCTTTCTAAATTGCTACCACTGTGGTGGTCTATGGTTACTTCCTGACACCCGGGTACACCAGCTTTGCTTTATTTCACTGCATCCCAGGAGGAGCAGCAGCACCCGCGCCTGGCACATGGACTTTCTTTGTTCCACCCCCTCCAGTCTTGGTGCCTCATATTCAGCAGAACTGCAATGACGAGTGGGCCTGTGACTTGGTAACTGGGACCAGCCAGGTCCTCCTCAGTGAGAGCGTAGAGGGGGATTCTTTACCTTGTGTTTATGTGTCACTCATTCCTGCTTGTCTTTCTATGCCTCAGTTTCCTCTTCTACAAAACTGGGAGAATAATAGGATTATCAGTGAAGACTGAATGAGTTAATGCATATGAAGAACTGAGAAGAATGTCTGGCACTATTGAAATGTTGTGTGGGTTGTTACTGACTAACAGTATTAGTATGATTACTGCCCAGGCTTGGGCTCAGTCAAGCATGACATGCGGTCATTTCTCAGCCACAGTTAATGGTAGCCACAGTTAATAATAAACAGTTTGAGTGGGAAAATTCAAATATACTCATTTGGAAATTTTTTTGTGATATTCACTATGTGCCAGGCCCAGTGTTATTTGCTGACAACTTCCTATAATCTAATAAAGTCAGAAGAGCTGTGTTCCAACAATAACTAAAGGTGTCACAAAGATAAACTTAGAATTTAATGTAAAGCATGCCTAGACACTTGGTCAGGGCCATGAATGACTTTGCTTGGTCTACCTTGGCTGAAGTAAGGTTCCCTTCCCTACTGAATTCTGGCCCTTTTAACTGACAACACTTATATTTTGTTCTCTTCTCTCCTCTTTGTTTGAGGAGAGCACATGTTACTTCATGGTTTCATCTTATTTCTTCTCTGAGCTTCCTGCAGACAACAACAATGTTTCACTTGTTTAAATCAGTTTAATCATTTCCCAGGTATGGTAAACAATCTTCCCTTCTTTTTTTTGTAAGTTTAAAAAAAAATTTTTTTTTTATTGAAGCATAATTGTTTACAGAATTTTGCTGTTTCCTGTCAAACCTCAACATGAATCAGCCATAGGTAAACACATATCCCCTCCCATTTGAACCTCCCTCCCATCTCCCACTCCATCCCACCCATCTAGATGGATACAGAGCTCCTGTTTTGAGTTTTCTGAGCCATACAGCAAAATCCCGTTGGCTATCTATTTTACATATGGTAATGTAAGTTTCCACGTTACTCCTCCATACATCTCACCCCCTCCTCCCTCTCCCCAAGTCCATAAGTCTATTCTCTATGTCTGTTTCTCTATTGTTGCCCTGTAAATAATTTCTTCTGTACCATTTTTCTAGATTCTATATATATGTGTTAGAATACTATATTTCTCTTTCTGACTCACTTCACTCTGTATAATAGGTTCAAGGTTAATCCACCTCATCAGAACTGACTCAAATGCATTCCTTTTTATGACTGAGTAATATTCCATTGTGTATATGTATCACAACTTCTTTATCCATTCATCTGTTGATGGATATCTAGGTTGCTTCCATTTTCTAGCTATTGTAAACAGTGCTTCAATGAACAATGGAATACATGTGTCTTTTTCAATTTTGGTTTCCTCAGAGTCTAGGAGTGGGATGCTTAGGAGTGGGATTGCTGGGTCATATAGTGGTTTTATTCCTAGTTTTTAAAGAATCTCCATACCGTCTTCCATAGTGGCTGTATCAATTTACATTCCCACCAACAGTGCAATCCCCTTCCCTTTTTTCCACACCCTCTCCAGCATTTATTGTTTGTATACTTTTTGATGATGGCCATTCTGAGCGGTGTGAGGTGATATCTCATTGTAGTTTTGATTTGTATTTCTCTAATAATGAGTGATGTTGGGCATCTTTTCATGTGTTTGTTAGCCATCTGTATGTCTTCTTTGGAGAAATGTCTGTTTAAGTCTTTTTCCCACTTTTTGATTGGGTTGTTTGTTTTCCTGGCATTGAGTTGTATGAGATGCTTGCATATTTTGGAAATTAATCCTTCGTCAGTTTCATTTGCTATTATTTTCTGCCATTATGAGGGTTGTCTTTTCACCGTGCTTATAGTTTCCTTTGCTCTGCAAAAGCTTTTAAGTTTAATCAGGTACCATTTGTTTACTTTTGTTTTTATTTCCATCGCTCTAGAGGTGGGTCATAGAGGATCTTGCTTTGATTTATGTCTGCCTATGTTTTCCTATAAGAGTTTTATAGTTTCTGGTCTTACATTTAGGTCTTTAATCCTTTTTGAATTTATCATTGTGTATGGTGTTAGAAAGTATTCTAATTTCATTCTTTTACATGTAGCTGTCCAGTTTTCCCAGCACCATTTATTGAAGAGGCCGTCTTTGCCCCATTGCATATTCTTGCCTCCTTTGTCAAAAATAAGGTACCCATAGGTGCGTGGGTTTATTTCTGGGTGTCCTATCTTGTTCCATTGGTCTATATTTCTGTTTTTGTGCCAGTACCACACAGTCTTCATGACTGTGGCTTTGTAGTATAATCTGAAGTCAGGAAGGTTGATTCCTCTAGCTCCGTTCTTCTTTCTCAAGACCGAGGCTATTTGGGGTCTTTTGTGTTTCCATATGGATTGTGAAACTTTTTTATTCTAGTTCTGTGGAAAATGCCATTGTTAATTTGATAGGGCTTGCATTGAATCTGCAGATTGCATTTGGTAGTATAGTCATTTTCACAATATTGATCCTTCCTACCCAGGAACATCGGTATCTCTCCATCTGTTTATGTCATCTTTGATTTCTTTCATTAGTGTCTTATAATTTTCTGTGTACAGTTCTTTTGTTTCCTTGGGTTAGTTTATTCCTATATATTTAATTCTTTTTGTTGCAATGGTAAATGGGATTGATTCCTTAATTTCTCTTTCGGATTCTTTCATTGTTAGTATATAGAAATGCAAGTGATTTCTGTGTATTGATTTTGTATCCTGCAACTTTGCTAAATTCACTGATTAGCTCTAGTAATTTTGTGATACTATCTTTAAGGTTTTCTATGTACAGTATCATATCATCTGCAAACAGTGAGAGCTTTACTTCTTCTTTTCTGATCTGGATTCCTTTTATTTCTTTTTCTTTGATTGCTATAGCTAGGACTTCCAGAACTATGTTGAATAATGCTATGTCCTTCTTAACCTGTTTATTATGGTTCTTGACATCTACTGGTTCAAGTAAGTTGATTCAGCCTAATGGATTTGTTTAGTGTTTAAATTGTGTCATGTATAGTGGTAAAAGGGTGAATATAAGCTATTTTTGTTTCCTTAATAAGACTTATAGTTGGAGGAGACAGATCCCAAAATAGGGCCGCTCAATATGTTATGGTGAGTCTGAGTGCACAAGATGCCTTGGCACGCATCCATGTTACAGCTTCCCCTCCATACCCTGTTTCTCATTACAGATTATATGAAAACCTGGTGTTCCTGACTCATAATCTGTTGGCGTTACGCTTTTGAGCCTTTTTCCAGTACTAGTAATGGGTTGTACTGAATCATTTATTTACATTTCCTTGGCCAGTTTATTTTGATATATGACATATATTTACTGATGGAAAAAACACACGCAGTTTTTGATTGCAGTGTAAGGTTTTCCCTCGGAAACATAAGACAGACGTCATTTAAGTTTTACTGGCTGAATAGTTACCTTGGTGTTTTTAAATGGGTCCAAAATAGTACATGCTATGTACATCACTTCTGTGTGTATGTATGAGTGTAGGCAAACATACTATGAAGAACGTGACGAGCATAGGAACATCTATTCAATGCATAATTTGAATAATATTTGAAGCAAAGGAAAATAAGTGAAACACCATTAATTTGAAGTCTTTCACCTGTTTATGGTCAAATTTATATTTCAGGACTCAGCATCTATACCTTGGGGCTTCCCTCATAGCTCAGTTGGTAAATAATCTGCCTGCAATGCAGGAGACTCCAGTTTGATTCCTGAGTCAGGAAGATCTACTGGAGAAGGGATAGGCTATGTACTACAGTATTCTTGGGCTTCCCTGTGGCTCAGCTGGTAAAGAATCCACCTGCAATGTGAGAGACCTGGGTTCGATCCCTGGGTTGAGAAGATCCCCTCAAGAAGGGAAAGGCTACCCACTCCAGTATTCTGGCCTGGAGAATTCCATGGACTGTATAGTCCACGGGGTCACAAATAGTCCAACATGACTGAGCGACTTTCACTTCACTTCATCTATACCTTCATTAATCCTTAGTGCCTCCTATAAAATAATATCTTATTGCATATATTTTTTAATCAAACTGGGTCTAGGTTCAGTCAATATTCAATATATTATAGGAATTGCTTTCACTTTATTGATTTTGCATTGCTCATCTACTTCTAGAATAACATTTGCTTCTTTTACATTTATTTACTTATTTTGGGTTGCGCTGGGTCATCACTGCTGCACGTGGGTTTTCTCTAGTTCTGGTGAGTGGGGGCTCCTCTTCCTTATGCTGCATGGGCTTCTCATTGCGGTGGCTTCTCTTGTTGCGGAGCACAGTCTCTAAATTTAGGGGCTTCAGTAGTTGTGGTACATGGGCTTTAGTTGCCTGCAGCATCTGGAATCTTCCTGGACCAGGGATCAAACTCATGTCCTCTGCATTGACAGGTGGATTCTTATCCACTGTACCACCAGGGAAGTCTTAGAATAACATTTTCTTATAGCTAATGTGCCTGCAATTCTGGTTATTTCCACAAGGAGAGTGGGGATATCTAGTTATGACTTTGTAGGACCACAAATTAGATTTGCCCATATTAGGATACATAATAGTAACATATTAGCACATGATCCTATCTTTCACATGATGCTTTGGCCAGAATATAAGTCTCTTAGTTTTCACCCACTTGTCTTCCGAGTGCTGCTTTTGGCACAGTGTTGTGTCTTGGTCCTCCTGTTGGCATCTTCAGCATTTCCGAGGATTCTCTCCTTGGCTCATTCTATCTAACTTTTTCTTACATATGCTCCATTGGTTATCTCGTTGACTCCTATGACTTTTAAGTAACACCCATTAGATATTGAACCCCTGATCTGTACCTCCAGGATGGATCTTCGGGGCTTCCTAATGAAATCAGCAGGATTTCTCACTAGCATTAAAAGCCTTATCTGACTCTACTGAAACCCATCACTTGTTCCTCCTCCTCATCCCCTTCACTATGCAGCATCATTCCTCTAGACAGAAACTAAAGTTACCACTGAAGCTCTTTCTCCTCCACCTTCCATATGATGTCCTATCACTCAACCCCAATAGCCCTCCTCATTTTTTCTGTGTCCCTGACACTATTTTCATTGAAGCCTTTCTTTTTCCTTACCTGCATGATAACAGGCCTTCTATCTTTAACCTCTTTCTTCTACCATCTACATTATTATGAGTGTCATTTCTCAAAAGCACACATCCTTCAGTGTGACTCATCCCCATGGCCTTCAGGATAAGGTTCTAACTCTTCAACAGGACCTACAAAACCCACTTCCACATTTGGCCAAGCAAGCCACCTCATCTCCAGGCTCAGGTCTCCTCACAATACTTCAGTATGTCCTTCACCTTAGACCCTTCACATTTCCCCAGATGGTCTCTGGCCTTTGATTTTTTATTTTTGTATTTTGTTGTTTTTGTATTTGCATTTTGTTCGTGCTGTTTATTCTGTGTGGACTGTCCTCTCTCTTTCTTCTTCTCTGCCTAGAAAACATTCCCTCCTTTTTCAAGGCTCATCTCAGATCTCACCTGCTTGGGATGCCTTCTCCATCATTTCCACTCAGCGTGGGCTGCTTCCTGCACTGTGCTTCCATAGCACTGTCTTCTTCCCCAGGACATGTTCAACATCCAGAATTCCGTGCTTTAATAATTTATTTCTTTTCTTAAAATCCATAAAAGTTTGAGCTCTGGTTGGATAGGAAACTTCAAGCCAGCCAAGATTTTTCTGATATCCAACACAGTGTCTGTCATATAGAAGGCTCCCTCAACTGTGAACAATATGTCAACTTTATAGCAATAGTAAAAGAAATATCAAAAAGTGTTATGTGGCTTTTTTTTCTCATATCCATCCCCAGCTGGATCAGTCATTGATTAGTCCATCTTTTGGCTTCCTCATTCTCCTCTAATGCTAACTTTTACTTTCCAATGTATTGGCTTTTAGTATTGCAAAGTATTAGAACTTGATATGCATATACGTTCCTGGTGGTTTGGGATGATATTAATATTTTAAGCTTAAACTTTTGAGTTTAATAGCCTGTCTTTCTCTAAATTAAATCCATCGGTGAGATAGTTCTGCATTCCCCCTTAGTGTTTCCACCATTGAAATGGCCTCACTATTCAGTCCTAACTGGAAACATTTTGGGGGCAGAAGTGGTTTTTGTGACCCTGACTTTACATTAATCTAAGGAAGGACTCTGAACCACGTTCACCTGCCTTAGTGGTTGCCCCATCTTTATTTTTGTGTGTGTGACCTGAATTTATAAATCAAGATCAGCACATCTAATTTTTCTCAAACCATCCTAAACTATCATGATCCTGTCTTTCCAGTGAGAGCAAGATCTTCCTCACCATTTGTCCTTCTCACTCTCCCAACTCCTCCTTCTTGATGGAAACGTCATATACACCGAAGTGGCTCCATGTGTTCTGCTATTGTTTTAAAAGCTAGATTTTGTCAGATACATGCTTTCTGTTCACAAAGAAGCATTGCTATTTTCTTCTGAATGTACTGGAGCAGGGGGCAGATATCCTTCTAAACAAAAACATAAAGCAGTTTTTAACATATGCTAATAAGGAATGTAGGCCCAAAAGTATTTCCTTTTGTGATAAATCAAACTCTAATTCATGAATTTAAAAAAAATATTCCTCTGACTGTGGACAAGAATTTCTAAAGTGTGTGTGTGTGTGAACACTGACAGAGTGGGGAATAGAACATATCATGGCCCTAAATTCCTTTTAATAATTAATGTATATATCTATGTCTCCTTTCTTTCCCCAATCTGGCTTCCTTATGGTTTTTGATTATTTTATTTGTTTCCACCTTTACTACTAATGCATGAATCTGCCTTTGCTAAACCATCTTTTTATATAGAAGGTAAAAGTTGTAAAATACAAACACACTTTCAAGTTAACAATAGTAGGCTAATATTTATTGAACACTTACCATGTACCAGGCACTCTAATAAGCACTTTACATAGATTGTCTCATTTTGGTTATGAATTATAATCAAAGTGGAAATACTAAATGAAATGCTTAAAAGCAAAGTGGAAGCAATGCATTTTTAAAACGTAGAAACAGCCTGAATAATTTCTTCTGTCTTTATAAAACCACAGCCTTCAGTCTGCTTTTTATCTTCAGTTGCCACAGACAAATTAATCACACTCTCTTTTCTGCTTTCATTTTAGTCAGAAAGCTTTAACAAAATATTTAGTATTTCTGGGATACCAGTCCACAGCCAGGCAGTCTACGTGTATCAGTGGGCTACATACGCTCAGGAGAATTGTGAACAGTTACAGGAAACTAGACCCAGAGAAAAAAACTCACTTACCCACTTGACTTGTCAGCTATTTTAACCCCGTAAAACAGGCTGTATTATATTAGTATGTCTATTTTTAGTCAGTCTAAAGTAGCAAATTCACTACTGCTAATTGTTCAGCAGTAAATAGCAAAGAAGAAATGAAGAGATGCAAAAATGTCTTGTTTCAAAGAATTTGAGAATTTGAAGTGATTTTACAGGGTTGAAAGTGAAGCCCAGAAACTTTGGACATCCTGCAGAGCCACACAACCTGTGAACAACAGGTGAGGTTGGAACCCGTGTCTTCTGTCTCATGCGCAAATGTCTTTTGACTTTAGAGAATACATTTTCCTTTAATTTCTCCCTTCCCATCTGATTTCCTTATGCTGACTCTATTTATGTATTTTTGTAGCAACATGATACCTTTTATTATTTTCTTTATTCTATTTCAAATTTGTCTTTTTGGTTTCTCTATACCCTCTTGCCTTTTACCTTCTTTTCTTGGTTTATAAAAGGTTTTATTCCTGTGAAGACTTTCTTTACTTTCAGTATTTCAGTAGTTTTGAATTACCTCTTACTTTTTCTATTTCCACTTGGGGTCTCCAAAAGGAGCTTAGAAATGTTAAAACATTGAAGGTCAGCTCTCCAAATCAAATCAGCCAAAATAACAATGACCAAAAGTCAACAAAGAAGGAAAATGCTATTTAGCAAATATGTTCATCTTAGGTTTGAATTTGCCCCCCCTTTTTTTTTTTTGGTGTTACAGCTGCAGCAGCTGAATCCTGTATGTTGAAATTTGGATGTTTTTCATTTTGGAAGATAGTGATAAATCTGAGAGTAGAATAGTTATTCCAACAAAAATGGTTTTCAAAAGTATGTATTTACATAAGAGAGAAAAAATATGGCAGTATTGGGTTTTATTGCTTTTAACTAATAATTTAGCAGTTAGTTAGTATACAATCTGGTACTTATTCTCTGGCTATTTTATGTTGGTTCTATGTTATCCAACTAGAGTGCCATGAGGTGCTACTGTGATTAGTTTATATGCTAATTTTAAGTTTTAAATGTACTTGTACTAGACAGACATTTTCCCAAAGAAGACATACAGGTGGCCAATAGGAATATGAAGAGATATTCAGTATAGCTCATTAGTAGAGAAATGCAAATCAAATCTACAATGAGCTGTAACCTCACACCACTCAGAATGGCCATTATCAAAAAGTCTACAAATAGTAAATGCTGGAGAGGGTGTGGAGAAAAGAGAACCCTCTTGTACTGTCAGTGGGAATGTAAATTGGTACAGCCACTATGGAAAATAGTATGGTGGTTCCTTAAAAAACTGAAAATGGAGTTATCATATGATCCAACAATCCCACTCCTGGGCATATATCCGAAGAAAATCAATTTGAAGATACATGGCCCCCAGTGTTCATAGCAAAACTATTTACAATAGTCAAGACATGAAATCAACCTAAATGTCCAATGACAGATGAATAGATAAATAAGATGTGGCACATATATACGATGTAATATTACTCAATCATAAAATAGAATGAAATAATGCCATGGGAGCAAAATGGATGAACCTACACCGACATGAATCCACCACAGGTGTACATATGTTCCCCATCCTGAATCCCCCTCCCACTCATGTCAATGTATGGCAAAACCAATACAATATTGTAAAGTAATTAGCTTCCAATTAAAATAAATAAATTTATATTAAAAAAACAAAATGGATGAATCTAGAGATTGTCATACTAAAAGAGGTAAATCAGAGAAAGAAAAATATACCACTTATATGTGGAATCTAAAATATGATACAAATGAACTTGTTTGAAAAACAGAAACACATTCACAGACATAAAAACATACCTATGGTCACCAAAGGGGAAGAGGGTAAGGGATAAATTAGGAGTTTGGGATTAGCAGATACAAACCACTGTATGTGAAATATATAAACAAGGTCCTACTGCATAGCACAGGGAACTATAGGCAATATCTTAGACTATAATTGAGAAGAATATAAAAAAGACTGTTTATATGTGTATGTATAACTGAATCACTTTGCTTTACACCAGAAATTAACACAAACTTGTAAATTAACTGTCATTTTAAAAAACTGTACTAGTATTGCGTGTATGCATTAAAAAATGACATACATCTACTCAAATAAATTCCATTTCCTGTCTTGTCTGAATCACTTTGAAGCATCAAGTTCAAAGAAGAGGGCCAAGACTGACCTATATGCCCCTTTGACTGAAGAAATATAAAATGCTTCCTTGCATAGGAACTGAGATATGGTAAGATTCCCTTTATCTTTCTCTTATTTCCCCATGGCGATCTCCTCTAACCTGTACCTGTGACCTGCACACATGAGGCCTGCAATGTAACACCGAAAGGCAGAGACAGGAGAGGGACAGAGGGAGGCTTGGAGAGAACTTTGATGAGCACAAGCACCTCAGCACTTAAGTCACTACCACCACCATTATTAAAATGCAGTGGTTTGTTCAAGCTGTCTTGGGAAACTTTTTAAAAACACACAAAAACCTGAGGTATTTAAAAACACTTTTCAGCTGTGTGTGCATGTGTGTTTGGTTATTTTGTTTGGCCCAGAGAGAATTAAAGGGACCAAGGGAGTGTTCACTCACCCTATCCAACTTTGTCATTTCGCAGTAAAGTGTCATTTCTGATCACTGGTCTAGTTAAACATGTGCACAGAGCACATAATTGTCTGGGTTGATCTGAACAACACTTCCTCACATTCCTGGCAGGAGTTATGACCAGAACAGGACATTTATGAGAAATTAGCCTTGGCCCACAACATGCTCAGTGTAGAAAGGAATCCAGAAAGAGGGTTTAGTGGAAATGAGGAAGTGGCTCTAAAAAAAATAGTATATAGTCATTTCTTCTTTGTACTCTTTTCAATGATGACTTTTATAAGAATTTTATTTTGTTTCCTATAGAACTGCCTTTAATAGTATCTACTCCCTCCTTAAATGTTCATTCAAATCTACATTACAATTGAATTAAAGAAAGAGCATTGAGGCATCTAGTTAGGAAAAGAGAATTTTAAAAGATAGAGAACAATACATTGCAATTTAAGGAAAATTCCCCTGCTATTTCTTTTATTTTTACTTTTTTTTTTAATGTTTCTGATTTTATTTTATTTTTAAACTTTACAAACTGTATTAGTTTCGCCAAATATCAAAATGAATCCGCCACAGGTATACATGTGTTCCCCATCCTGAACCCTCCTCCCTCCTCCCTCCTCCCTCCCCAACACTGGGACGTCCCCTGCTATTTCAGTCCAAACTGGTTTTGCCCTTCTTTGCCTTCTGCAACATTTAATCTGCCCCACTAAATAAATCTTGATTGTCTACTCTATTGTATTTATGCCAGTTCAAAAGAGACAATAATATATAATCAAGTAAAGCAATGTTCATGACTATGCTTTGTAAACAATCAAGTACTGTGTTGTATATTTAAAATTACTTTGTATGTTACTTCTGGTTCTTAATTCATGTGATAATTACTTTAAAATTCTTTCATATCTAGCATTGCACTGGACAAAATGAGGGCCTATTTTATTGACTTACTAAATAATCATTAATTATATTTTTAAAAAATTATCAACCATTGAAGAGCATTATCACTCAATGCTAATATTCTTCAGGGATGATTCCTTTAATGCCAGATATACCTTCTGAGAGAAGCATTCAATTTGAAAGGCAAGAGTTCAATTTCCCCTATTCCTAAATTCATGTTTCATTTCTTCTTTGAATGAATTAGTTAGATTTTTCAATTGGAAAATGACAATTATTTCTACATTGTTACATAGGTTCTAAAGATACCAGACTTAAAGAAAAACAAAGTAATTTAAAAAATTGATTCCAATGACTATTAACAATCCCTGAAAAGTAATCTTGAAGACAGAGACTCTCCTGATATTATCTTTGAATTGTTTTTGGAAACTGGAAAACTATATTATAGAGGCAGGCTTAATTAAAGTATGTTAAACAAATGAATAAAAGTCCTAGAGTAGGGAAGTGCGTCTGTGACCAGCAGACCTTGTCTGTAACCATTGCTACCAAAAGAGAATTATCATCATGAAAGTTATCTGCTTATCAAATGAGAAATAGCGTGCAAATGGTTTTTATTTTAAAAATCAGACTCCTGGGTTAATAATCATGGAGCATAAATTTGTCTATTACAGGTTTCCTATGAAAATGATTTGTTAACTTTCATTCTGTGATGAGGTTTTATGTTGTACAATACTTAGCTTTGTTTTAATAAGGACATCCATTCAGAATTGCTACATTATTGAATGTTGTCTTAATAACGAAAGTGTGCCTAAATTAATTGGAAAAGACAAAGCATATACAAAATAGAGAAGGGAGAAATATCAATGATAGCAGGAAAAATCTGTAACCTGGAGACAAATGATTTCCTGACTCTTAAAAAATACTTCAAAAGAAGTATTATAGGGCACTTTTATATGACAATACTATATGCATTATCTTCTTAACTCCTTTGTTAAATCTAGTTCCTATTCCCATTCTGTACTGTTTCCCAAGATTTTCTTCTCCTCCCTCAATTTGCTCTATTTATCCCATTTCTCATTGAGGCCAGCCCTAGAGTTTGAGTACAAGTCTGTATTTGAAGCTACACGCAGGAAATTTCTTTTTAAACATCTAAAGAAAGTGAAAGTGAAGTCGCTCAGTTGTGTCTGACTCTTTGCGACCCCATGGACTGTAGCCTACCAGGCTCCTCTGTCCATGGGATTTTCCAGGCAATAGTACTGGAGTGGATTGCCATTTACTTCTCCAACATCTATCTTTTGGAGAGTTGGACTCCAACAACATCTTTTAAACATCTATTCTCATCTCAAATCCAAGAACAGAAAATCTGAACTCATTTTTTCAAAATAACTGCTGTATTATACTACCTTACTTATTTTCCTCTTTGTTCAGTCACCTATTAGGAGAGCTTGGTCTCATTCTTCTTTTATTTGCTATAGCTAAATTCTCTCCAAAACATTTATCCTTTCAAACAGGTGTGGGATATTTGTAGGCATAAAGACACATTTACAAGAGTTCCCCTCCCTGATAGCAGTAAAGCTAACCAAAAGAACTTTTTTTTAAAAAAGAACAACTAAAACCATCTGTGCTGACCTTTAGAAAGGTCTTAACCTCATAATAAAAACCCAACAACATCATCAAGATGCAAGTTCAGTCTGATTTATACAGGACACTAGTTTCTCAACACAGTACAATAATTGTCACTTAAGTGAAAGAAATAAAAATGTTGCAGAAACAAGCAAACATGAATATGTAGAGCTTTAAAAATACTAATACCTACTATCTATAGAGGCATAGTCTATAAACATGAATGGATTGTGGGAAAGAACAGAAATATTGTCTTGAGTCAATTCCTTAATTACAACTCAGCCAGAATCTGAGAAAGCCCTAAACTAAGCAGGTTCTTACTTGAGAGGGGTATGATCTAAAAGCAGGTCTACTGTGAAGCAAACTTCACAAGGACTAAAAATAGAAGCACAGAACGTCAATCTGGCTGACTTTTCATCCAGAAGTGGACAGACTGAAGCAGGAGAACAAACCAATTCCCAGCAACACCATCTGTACTGTTGTGGTCTGTCAAGCTTGCTAGATGTGGAGCCTGGACTTCCAATAAACTGTGGGAGAAAGCAGGAGAAATCTCTTTGACCACACTGCCTATGTCCCCAGTTCCCTTCCTCAGAAGGGAACTTTGGTCCTCAGAAAATGAATAAGAACTTAAGCCTGCAAACCTCCATCTATATAGTTTCTGAAGAGGAAGGTCTGAAGGGAGTCATGGAGATGTCTCCCTCCTTATTTTAAAGAAAATAGCAAGTAGATGGGGAAACAGTGGAAACAGTAACAGACTTTATTTTTTGGGACTCCAAAATCACTGCAAATGGTGACTGCAGCCATGAAATTAAAAGACACTTGCTCCTTGGAAGAAAAGTTATGACCAACCTAAGCAGCATATTAAAAAGCAGAGATATTACTTTGCCAACAAAGGCCTGTCTAGTCAAGGCTATGTTTTATTCCAGTAGTCAT
This sequence comes from Bos indicus x Bos taurus, assembly GCF_003369695.1. NCBI lineage: Eukaryota > Metazoa > Chordata > Mammalia > Artiodactyla > Bovidae > Bos > Bos indicus x Bos taurus. The sequence goes on from NC_040076.1 coordinate 112,241,892, forward strand.
GTATGGATATGAGAGTTGGACTGTGAAGAAAGCTGAGCAGCGAAGAATTGATGCTTTTGAACTGTGGTGTTGGAGAAGACTCTTGAAAGCCCCTTGGACTGCAAGGGGATTCAACCAGTCCATCCTAAAGGAGATTGGTCCTGAGTGTTCATTGGAAGAACTGATGTTGAAGCTGAAACTCCAATATTTTGGCCACCTGATGTGAAGAACTGACTTATTTGAAAAGACCCTATGCTGGGAAAGATAGAAGGCAGGAGGAAAAGAGGATGACAGAGGATGAGATGGTTGGATGGCATCACTGACTCAATGGACATGAGTTTGAGTAAACTCCGGGAGTTGGTGATGGACAGGGAGGCCTGGCGTACTGCAGTACATGGGGTTGCAGGGAGTCAGACATGACTGGGCAACTGAGCTGAGCTGAGCAGAACATGTAGGTATGCCCCCAGTCAAAGGTAAGGAAGTTGCATGAGGCAAAGTACCATATGAGTTTGTTCATCATTCTATGCCCAGTACCTCTGGCAGCACCTGGCATAAAGGGGGCTTCTTAAAAATTTGATGAACAAATTATATTGCATAAGGTAGGAGCATGGATTCTGAAGTTAGAGGGATGGTTAAGAGGTCTACTTCTGCATCTTAGCTTTGTGCCTTGGACAAATTATATAGTGCTCTATAATCTTATATGTATAGTGCAAGTAATAGTAGCATTAACTTGTGGATATTAAAAGACATAACATATTTAAGATATTCAGCACATGACTCTGCTGGTTATTCTCTCTTTGGTCCCCCAGATTAGTTCTCAAGCAATGCCATTTCTCCTCTTTCCTCTTCAGACCAAGGAAGCAGTAAGTGTTCCCCATTGTAGCTGGTCTCTGGGCTTCTCAACATCCTTTATTGGTTTCCTTAATCCTGATCACAGCTCTGTAAAGGCTACTTAGGTAAACATTTCTTGAATCTTCTGAATTGGATTTTTTTTTTTTTTTTTGCTAATAGAATTTTGAGTGATGCAGGGCCTAGAAATAAAGAATAATTTTAAAAGGGTTAACTTTTGGTGGTGATAATTAGCAGGAGTAGTTGTATTGGTAGTAGTCATAGCAATCATAGAGTAGTACCAGTAAGGACAGTGGCATCTGTTATTATTACTGTTATGAGCAGATCAAAATATAAAAGAAAATCTGCTAAAGCAAAAAAAGTTCCTAAAATGAATATTATATTTCCTAAGATGGGAGACAGCCTAGACCATAACAATATTGCATTATCAAGAAAATTGAAGATGATGTGGAAATTTTTTATTCCAAATGTCTTTAAAATTTGATGTAAAATGATCCATCAATAAATACAACAATACTAAGGAGAGAACTAGTGAAGAAAAATGTTGCTCAAAAATATAAGAATTAATTTTAAACCAGAACACATTCAGAAAATAGAATCAGTAACTGACTTGAGAACTTCATTTTAAAAATACCAAGAAAAAATTCTTAACCAAGAATTATAAAATATACAATAGGTTCCAATATATGGACACTTGATTTTCTGAAAAACAAAACAGAAAAAATATTCAAAGAAATACAAGAATTAAAATACTTTAATGAATTAACATGGTTCTTAATTCAGAAACTCTCACTGTCCATTAGAGACAGAGAGAGAACAAGACAGAGAAGGAGAGAGAGGTAACACTGGTGAATCATTTTCAATGATTTTTAAAGATTATTCATTCTGCAGGTAAAAGAAGTGGATCAACACAAAGATTAACAAGTGATATCAGACTTCTCTTTTAGCAATTTTGGATATAGGAAAGTAATAAAAATATTACTAACAGGTGTTGAATATTAATTTGTGAACCAAGAATTAAATATTCAATTAAGCTTTTCACATATCAGTTTAGAAAAATAGGCTTGAATACATGATTCAAAAGTCTGCATGTATCTGTTCTAAAAAAATTATTGCAAGTGTATTCTAGTCACACCAAAAAATGCATTAAAATGAAGAATTCCCAAATAAGCAAGCCAAGGGACTATACTGGTGAGTACGAGGTGATAAAATTGCTTTAATTTCTTTAACTATCATGGTAAAAAACCAACAGAGGTGTTTTTATACTCAAGTTTCTAAATGGAGAGATGTGTTTTAACGGGCAAAAGCAAACACTAAGGGAAAATATTAGGTAATCTGTGCCTTGCTGAATACTTAAGGAATGTGTGTTGATTTGGGGTCGTGGATGAGCATGTCTATGATGCAGGCACAGGGGTAAATAAAACAAATAAAAGAGATTGTATCACAACATATTAAAACCAAGGGAAAAAATAAAACGAAGGATGTAAAGTCAAATATGCTTGTAAATGGCACCCCACTCCAGTACACTTGCCTGGAAAATCCCATGGATGCAGGAGCCTGGTAGGCTGCAGTCTATGGGGTCGTGAAGAGTCGGACATGACTGAGCGACTTCACTTTCACTTTTGACTTTCATGCATTGGAGAAGGAAATGGCAACCCACTCCAGTCTTCTTGCCTGGAGAATCCCAGGGACAGAGGAGCCTGGGGGGCTGCCATCTATGGGGTCACACAGAGTGGGACACAACTGAAGCGACTTAGCAGCAGCAGCAGCAGCAATAGTTATAAGTGAAATAGTCATCTTTTAAAGACACTTTAGAAAGGAGTTAACCATTCACCATCATCAAGTGGGATTTACCCCAGGTTTGCATGGATTTTTCCATATCCACAGACCACAGACCAATCCACATTAACACATTTAAGAATGAAAACCATATAATCATTTTAATAGGTGCAGAAAGAGTTTTTGATAAAATTCAGCATCCATTTTATGATAAAAGTCTTCCAAAAGTGGGCACAGAGGAAACATACCTCAACATAATAAAGGCCATATGACAAAACCACAGCTTGCTCCATGGAAAAAGGTTATAATAAACCTATACAGCATATTAAAAAGCAGAGACATCATTTTGCCAACAAAGGTCCATCTAGTCAAAGCTATGGTTTTTCTGGTACTCATGTACGAATGTGAGACCATAAAGAAGGCTGAGTGCTGAAGAATTGATGCTTTCGAATTGTGGTGCTAGAAAAGACTCTTGAGAGTCCCTTGGATAGCAAGGAGATCAAACCAGCCAATCCTAAAGGAAATCAATGTTGAATATTCATTGGAAGGACTGATGCTGAAGCTGAAGCTGAAGCTCCAATATTTTGGCCATCTGATGCAAAGAGCTGACTCATCAAAAAAGACCATGAAGATGGGAAATATGGAGGGCAGGAAGAGAAGGGTTGGACAGAGGATCAGATGTTTGGATGGCACCATCAGCTCAATGGACATGAGTTTGAGCAAACTCTGGGAGATAGTGAAGGACAGGGAAGTCTGGTGTGCTGCAGCCCGTGGGGTCGCAAATAGACATAACTGAATGCCTGAACAACAACAGCAGCTAACAAAATACTCAATGGTTAAAAGCTGATAGCATGTCTTCTAAGATCAGTTATAAGACAAGGATTCCCCACTCTCATGACTTTTATTCAATATAGGTTTGTAAGTCCTTAGCTATAGCCATCAGACAAGAAAAATAAATAAAATGAATCCAACCTAGAAGAAAGAACTAGAACTATAAAAGGTTGCCTAAACATAAAATCCTAAAGACACTATTAGAAAACTCGAGCTCATAAATGAATTTGATCAAGTTGCTGGATACATAACTATGATATAGAAATCTGTTGTATTTCTGTACACTAACAATGAAATAGCAGAAAGAGAAATTAAGGAAATAATCCCATTTACCATCACATTAAAAAGAATAAAAATGCCTAAGAATAACCCTACAGAGGCAAAAGGCCTGTACTCCTAAAACTGTAAGATGCGGATGAAAGAAATTGAAGATGACACAAACAGATGGAAAGACATACTGTGTTTTAGACTGGAAGAATAAATATTATTTAAAAGACCATACCACCCAAGGAGATCTACAGTTTCAATGTAATCCCTATCAAATTAACAGTTCCATTTTTCACAGAACTATTTAAAAAAGTTTAGATTTGAATGGAAACACAGAAGACCCTGAATAGCCAGAACAATCTTGAGACAGAAAAATGGAGCTAGAGTAATCAATGCTCCCTGACTTTAGACTATACTACAAAGTTATGGTAAATCAAAACAATATGGTACTGGAACACACACACATAGATCAATGGAAAAGGATAGAAAGCCCAGAAATATATCCACACACTTAGTTGCTCAGACAGTATGGAATCTGCCTGCAATGTGGGAGACCTGGGTTTGATCCCTGTGTTGGGAAGATCCCCTGGAGGAGGGCAGGGTGTCTGACTCCAGTATTCTTGCCTGGAGAATCCCCATGGACAGAGGAGCCTGGCAGGCTGCAGTCCATGGGGTCGCAAAGAGTCGGACATGACTGAGCGACTAAGCATCATGCTCCATGATCAATTAGTCTATGATAAAGGATTCGAAATATACTACTTCAATAAGTGTTGCTGGGAAAATTAGACAACTACATGTAAAAGAATGAAATTAGAACATTCTCTAACTGCCTATTAAAAAAAAAGATCTCAAAAATGTATTAAAGACCTAAATGTAAGACCAGATACTGTTAAGCTCCTAGAGGAAAACATAGGCAGAACACTGCTGCTGCCACTGCTGCTAAGTCGCTTCAGTCGTGTCTGACTCCTAGCGACCCCATGGACTGCAGCCCACCAGGCCCCTCCGTCCATGGGGTTTTCTAGGCAAGAGTACTGGAGTGGGTTGCCATTGCCTTCTCCGAGGCAGAACACTACTCAGCATAAATCACAGCAGTATTTTTAGGGGGGCTCTGTATGCCACAGTGAACCAAGAACTTCTAGATGTGCAAGCTGGGTTTCAAAGAGCCAAAGGAACCAGAGATCAAATTGCTAACATTCGTTGGATAATGGGGAAAGCAAGCGAGTTCCAGGAAACATCTATTTCAGGTTCATTGACCATGCTAAAGCCTTTGACTGTGTGGATCACAAAAAACTATGGGAAAATCTTAAAGAGATGGGAGTACCAGACTACTTTACCTCTCTCCTAAGAAACCTGTATGTGGGTCAAGAATCAACAGTCAGAACAGGATATGAGACAACTCATCCTGGAATGTGAAGTCAAGTGGGTCTTAGGAAGCATCACTACAAACAAAGCTAGTGGAGGTGATGCAATCCCAGTTGAGCTGTTTCAAATCCTAAAAGATGATGCTGTGAAAGTGCTGCACTCAATATGCAAGCAAATTTGGAAAATTCAGCAGTGGCCACAGGACAGGAAAACGTCAGTTTTCATTTCAATCCCAAAGAAAGGCAATGCCAAAGAATGCTCAAACTTCCGCACAATTGCACTCATCTCACATGCTAGCAAAGCAATGCTCAAAATTCTCCAAGCCAGGCTTCAGCAATACATGAACCATGAACTTCCAGATGTTCAAGCTGGTTTTAGAAAAGGCAAGGAACCAAAGATCAAATTGCCAACATCTGCTGGATCCTCAAAAAAGCAAGAGAGTTCCAGAAAAACATCTATTTCTGCTTTATTGACTATGCCAAAGCCTTTGACTGTGTGGATCAAAATAAACTGTGGAAAATTCTTCAAGAGATGGGAATACCAGACCACTTGACCTGCCTCTTAAGAAACCTATATACAGGTCAGGAAACAACAGTTAGAACTGGTCATGAAATAACAGACTGGTTCCAAATAGGAAAAGGAGTATGTCAAGGCTGTATATTGTTACCCTGCTTATTTAACTTATATGCAGAGTACATCATGAGAAACACTGGGCTAGATGAAGCACAAGCTGGAATCAAGATTGCTGGGAGAAATATCAATAACCTCAGATATGCAGATGACACCACCCTCATGGCAGAAAATGAAGAAGAACTAAACAGCCTCTTGATGAAAGTGAAAGAGGACAGTGAAAAAGTTGGCTTAAAGCTCAGCATTCAGAAAACTAAAATCATGGCATCCGGTTCCATCACTTCATGGCAAATAGATGGCAAAACAGTGGAAACAGTGACAGAATTTATTTTTCTGGGCTCCAAATTCACTGCAGATGGTGACTGCAGCCATGAAATTAAAAGACATTTACTCCTTGGAAGAAAAGTTATGACTAACCTAGACAGCATATTAAAAAGCAGAGATATTACTTTGCCAACAAATGTCTGTCTAGTAAAAGCTATGGTTTTTCCAGTAGTCAGGTATGGATATGAGAGGTGGACTCTAAAGAAAGCTGAGCACCGAAGAATTGATGCTTTTGAACTGTGGTGTTGGAGAAGACTCTTGAGAGTCCCTTGGACTGCAAGGAGATCCACCCAGTCCATCCTAAAAGAGATCAGTCCTGAGTGTTCATTGGAAGGACTGATGTTGAAGCTGAAACTCCAAGCTCAAAGCTGAAACTTTGGCCACGTGATGCAAAGAGCTGATTCATTTGAAAAGATCCTGATGCTGGGAAAGACTGAAGGCGAGAGTAGAAGGGGATGGAAGAGAATGAGATGGTTGGATGGCATCACTGACTCAATGGAGATGAGTTTGAGTAGGCTCTGGGAGTTGGTGATGGAAATGGAAGCCTGGCATGCTGTGGTCCATGGGGTCCCAAAGAGTTGGACACGACTGAGTGACTGAACTGAGCTGAACTGACTGGTTCAAAACTGGGAAAGGACTACAACAAGACTGTATATTGTCACCCTGTTAATTTAACTTATATGCAGAGTATATCATATGAAATGCTGGGCTGGATGAAGCACAAGCTGGAATCAAGATTGTCAGGTGAAATATCAACGACCTCTGCAATGCAGATGATACCACTGTAATGCCAGAAACTGAAGAGGAACTACAGAGCCTCTTGATGGTGGTCAAAGAGGAGCATTAAAAGCTGGCTAAAAACTCAACATTCAAAAAATTAAGATCATGGCATCCAGTCCCATCATTTCCCAGCAAATAAAAAAAAGAAAAATTGAAAGCAGTGACAGATTTTATTTTCTTGGGCTCTTCACTACTAATTTATTACTGATGGTGACTGCAGCTGTGAAATTAAAAAATGCTTGCTCATTGGAAGGAAAGCTATGACAAACCTAGACTGTGTATTAAAAAGCAGAGACATCACTTTGCTGACAAAGGTCTGTATAGTCAAAACTATACTTTTCCCAGTAGTCATGTATGGATGTGAGAGCTGGTCCACAAATAAGACTGAGCACCAAAATTTGTGCTTTCACATTGTGGTGTAGAAGACTCCTGAGAGTCCCTTGGATAGCCAGGAGATTAAAGCTGTCATTCCTAAAGGAAATCAACACAGAATATTCACTGGAAAGACTGTTGCTGAAGCTCCAGTACTTTAGCCACCTGATGTGAAGAGTTGACTCATTGGAAAAGACCTGGTGCTGGGAAAGATTGAAGGCAAAAGGAGAATGAGGCAGTAGAGGATGAGATAGTTAGATAGCATCACTGACTCAATGGACATGAATTTGAGAAAACTTCAGGAGATAGTGGAGGACAGGGGAGCCTGGCAGGCTACAGTCCATGGGGTCACAAAGAGTTGGATATGACTTAGCAACTGAACAACAGCCTAGAATAATGAAAATAAAAACAAAAATAAACAAATGGGGCCTAATTAAACTTAAAAGTTTTGTGCTTAAAGAAAACCATAAACAAAATGAAAAGGCAATCCACCAAATGTGAGAAAATATTTGCAAATGATGTGACTGACAAGGGATTAATTTCTAAAATATTCTATAGCTCATACAGCTTAATATAAAGAGAAACATAATTTAAAAATGAGCAGAAAATAGGCAGTTCTAAAGTCTAAATATGCAGTTCTAAAGTCTAAATAGCAGTCTAAACAGGCAGTTCAAGGAAGACATATAGATTGCCAATAGGCATATGAAAAGATATTGACCATTCCTTATTATTAGACAAATGCAAATCTAAACTACAATGATGTATCACCTCATACCACTCAGAATGGCCATCACCAAAAGTCTCCGTTAATAAATGCTGGAAAGGGTCTAGAGAAAAGGGAACCCTCCTACACTGTTGGTAGGAATGTAAATTGTTGCAGTCACTATGGAAAACAGTAAGGAGGTTCTTTAAAAAATTGAAAATAGAGTTACTGTATGATCCTGCAATCTTACTCCTGGGCATGTATCTGAAGAAAACTCAAATTTGGAAATAAATGCACCCCAGTGTTCATGGCAGAACTATTTACAATAGCCAAGACGTGGAAATAACCTAAATGTGCATCAGTAGGTGATGGATAAAGATATGATATATGTATACACACACACTGTGGAATATTACTCAGCCATAAAAGAGTGAAATAATGCCATTTACAGCAACATGAATGAACCTGCTGCTGCTAAGTCGCTTCAGTCGTGTCCAACTCTGTGCGGCCCCATAGACAGCAGCCCACCAGGCTCCACTGTCCCAGGGATTCTCCAGGCAAGAGCACTGGAGTGGGTTGCCATTTCCTTCTCCAATGCATGAAAGTGAAAAGTGAAAGTGAAGTCGCTCAGTCGTGTCCGACTCTTCGTGACCCCATGGACTGCAGCCCACCAGGCTTCTCCGTCCATGGGACTTTCCAGGCAAGAGTACTGGAGTGGGGTGCCATTGCCTTCTCCGATGAATGAACATAGAGATTACCATATTGAGTGAAGTAAATCAGAGAAAAATACATATCATATGATATCACTTACATGTGGAATTTAAAAACAATGATACCAAGGAACTTATTTACAAAATAGAAATAAATGACTCACAGACAAAACAAATAAACTTTTGGTTACCAAGGGGACATTGTTTCCTTTCTAAAATTGCTTGTTCCGAGTCTAATTTGTGTCTGTGTTTATACCATTTGGTGTTCTATTTAATTTTTCTTTCTTTTAAATATTATTGGGCATTTTTCTGTCACTCAGCATGTTACTTGTAACAATTTGGTCCTTTGAAACCTTGCTTTTAAGGTTTGTTAAAGCGATTCTGGACAGCCTTTAGTCTAGTGTTAATTTGGCCCCATCACTGAGGCAATGTTTTATTAGGACTGACAAATTTTCTGCATACTAGTAAGGCTTTCTACCCTAGCTGCTGGGAGTACAAACTATGCTTGTCCCTGTGTACACTCTGGGGATTATTCTGCTTATTCCTTTCCAGTGGTTCTTTGCCCAGTGTTGGGCTGCTTCCTGATACACAGGTGCAGATCAACGCTGAGCCAGTAACTTGAGGGGACATTTCAGCACATCTCCTACGCTCTCTCTTCATACAGTTCTCTCCTTCCTGGTACTCAGCCTTGCAAATCCTATTTATCTTGGCTTTTCCAGAATTTTAAATTCTTAAACTCAGCAAGTCTTCCACGTCTGTCTTCCTTCTGTTGATATTCAGAAACTTGCTCTGAGAGCATTCAAAGGTCTCAATTTATTTGTTTCCCTTTTCTTACAAACCACTGACCTGTGTTATCTGTTGTTCAATGCCTGAAAACTGTTGTTTCATATATTCGGTATAGTTTTCTAGTTGTGCAATGTGGGAGATAAATCCCCATCTCTGTTATTCCATCAAACAGAAGCAGATGTCCTCATGCTAAAATCAGACAAACTTGGATTTAAGGTACATATCTTTAAGGTGGAGTGTTATAACTCATCACCCATTTCATAAATTTTGACTGTCTACCGTGTGCTGACACTTTTATATAACTGAGTAATTTTAAAAGAGTCAATATTTCTGTTCTCCAAAAATTTCTAATAGAATGCAGAAATAGACTAATAAATATCTCAAAATAAAATGATCAATAGTAAGTGCTGTATTATCAAAATTTAATAAATTTCATTGCTTCAAAAATAGTGCTGTAGAGAGAAGAAAAGAAGGGTGATATATAGTAAATATTAAGTGCCTATCTGATCAGAGATTTCTGAGACACTGCTATCTCAGCTAAGATAAAAATACAAGAAGGAAACTGCCATGCACAAAACTGGGCAAAGGGCATTCCAGAAGGTGGAAATCACTATTGCAGACACTCAATAGTGAAAAACTTCGACCTACTTGAGAAGTAAGGAAATGGCCAGTGTGTTCAGAGGTGATGGGGAAAGAGGAGAAAGATACCGAGAGACAGGCTCAAGCCGAATTTGAACACTTTGTGAGCAGAGCTAAAAGTGCGGATTTACTCCAAGTGGGGTAGGGACGCAAATCTGTTGGAAGGGTTAAGCAGTGAGGCTCGTTCAACTAAACAGCAGAGTTATTTTAAAATACTATGTGAGAACCAAGAGTAGAATCCAGAGATCACTTGAGAATTCACTTCAGTAATCTAGGCAAGATATAACTGGCTTATTAGGATTGTTAATGAAGAGAGTGCAAAGTGAATGGATTTAAAATTAGTGTAGACAATGGAATATGATTCAGTCGTAAAAAATAATAAAATAATTCCATTTGCAGCAAAATGGATAGACCAAGAGATTATCATACTAAGTGAAGCAAATCAGAGAAAGACAAATATGATATTTCTTATATGTGGAATTTAAAAGAAATATATACAAGTTATTTACAAAACAGAAAGAGACTCATAGACATAGAAAATAAATTATGGTTACCAAAGGAGAAAGTAGGGGGAGGGATAAATTAGGAGTTTGGGATTAACATATATGCACTACTATACATAAACTAGATAAATAGCAAGGACCTACTGTACAGCACAGGGAACTCTATTCAATATTCTGTATTAACCTATATGGGGAAATAATCTGAAATAGAATAGATACATGTATACGATTAACTGAACTGGGCTTCCCTGGTGGCTCAAATGGTAAAGAATCTCCCTGCAATGCAGGACACCTGGGTTCAATCCCTGGAAAATCCCCTGGAGAAGGGAATGGCAACCCACTCCAACATTCTTGCCTGGAGAATTCCATGGACCAAGGAGCCGGGTGAGCTACACTCCACGGGGTTGCAAAGAGTTGGATAAAGATGCAAAGATGGGCCCAATAAGGGACAGAAAGGGTATAGACCTAACAGAAGCAGAAGATATTAAGAAGTAGCAAGAATACACAGAAGAAATGTACAAAAAAGGGTCTTGATGACCTGGATAAACACAATGGTGTGATCATTCACCTAGAGCAAGACATCCTGGAGTGTGAAGTTAAGTGGGCTTTAGGAACAATTACTGCCAACAAGCTAGTGGAGGTGACAGAATTCCAGCTGAGCTTTTTAAAATCCTAAAAGGTGATGCTGTTAAAGTGCTGCACTCAATATGCCAGTAAATTTGGAAAACTTAGCAGTGGCCACAGGACCAGAAAAGGTCTGTTTTCATTCCAATCTCAAAGAAGGGCAATGCCAAAGAATGTTCAAACTACCACACTATTGTGCTCATTTCACATGCTAGCAAGGTAATATTCAAAGTCCTTTAAGCTAGGCTTCAGCAGTACATGAAACGAGAACTTGCAGACGTATAATCTGAATTTAGAAAAGGTTGAGGAACCAGAGATAAAATTGCCATCATCTGTTGGCTCATAGAGAAAGAAAGGAAATTCCAGAAAAAGTATTTACTTCTGCTTTATTGATGGTGCCAAACCTTTGACTGTGTGGATTACAAACAGTGAGAATACAAGACCAACTTACCTGCCTCCTGAGAAACCTGTATGCAGGTCAAGAAGCAACAGTTAGAAATGACATGGAACAATGGACTGGTTCAAAATTGGGAAAGGAGAATGTCAAGGCTGTATATTGTCACCCTCCTTATTTAACTTCCATGCAGAGTATATCATGCAAAATGCCGGGCTGGATGAAGCACAAGATGGAATCAAGATTGCCAGGAGAAATATCAATGACCTCGATATGCAGATGAAACTACACCAATGGCAAAAAGTGAAGAGGAACTAAAGAGCCTCTTGATGAAGGTGAAAGAGGAGAGTGAAAAAGCTGTCTTAAAACTCAACATTAAAAAAACTAGGTTCATGGTATCTGGTCCTAATACCTCATGACAAATAGATGAGGAAACAATGCAAACAGGGACAGATTTTATTTTCTTGGACTTCAAAATCACTATGGACAGCAACTGCTGCAATGAAATTAAAAGACACTTGCTCCTTGGAAGAAAAGCTATGACAAACCTAGACAGTGTATTAAAAAGCAGAAACATCACTTTGCCAACAAATGTCCATATAATCAAAGCTATGGTTTTTCCAGCATTCATGTGCAGATGTGAGAGCTGGACCATAAAGAAGTCTGAGTGCCAGAGAAGTGATGCATTCAAACTGTGGTATTGGAGAAAATTCTTGACAGTCCCTTGGACTGCAAGGAGATCAAACCAGTTAATTATAAAGGAAATCAGTCCTGAATATTCATTGGAAAGACTGATGCTGAAGCTCCAATACTTTGGCTACCTTATGCAAAGAGCTGACTCATTGGAAAAGACCCTGATGCTGGGAAGGATTGGGGGTAGGAAGAGAAGTGGGTGACAGAGCATGAGATTGTTGGATGGCATCATTGACTCAATGGACATGAGTTTGAACAAACTCTGGGAGACAAGGAAGGACAAGAAAGCCTAAAGTGCTGCAGTCCATGGGGTCGCAGAGTTGCCACAACTGAGTGAATGAACAACAAATAACTGAATCACTTTGCTGTACATCTGAAACAAACACAACATTGTAAATCAACTATACTCCAACACAAAATAAAAATTATTAAAAGCAAAGACACACTGGAGATAGCCAGGGAAATCTGAAGAATGGTGAGGATATTAGATGATAGTAAAAATTTTCTGCTAATTTTGCTAGGTATCACAATATCAATACTGTGGTTATATAAGAAAATGCCATTTTTGTAGAAGTGCTTCTTAAATATTTAAGAATGGGGTTTTGCTTTAAAAGAAACACAGTAAATATGGCAGAATGTTATTAATGTTAAAAATCTAGGTGCTGAGGAAAAAAAAACTTCAAGTTACAAATAACTTCTAAGTGATTTACACTATTCCATAGCACAAAAAAGGTTTCACAGGTGGTGCTAGTGGTAAAGAACCTGCCTGCCAATACAGTACATGCAGATTCGATCCCTGGATTAGGAAGATCCCTAGAGGAGGGCATGGCAACCCATTCCAGTATTCTAGCCTGTAGAATCTCATAGAAAGAGGAGCCTGGTAAGCTATGGTCCACAGGGTGACAGGGTCGGACACACTGGAGTGACTTAGCATGTATGCAGAACATAAAGAACAAAAGCTAGCTCCACATTTTAAATGAAGTCAGCAAAACTCAAAAATATTACTTATCAATAAAAACAAAAAAAAGGGTAAAATTTCAGTCCAGCCCCACTTATAAATATTCATATAAATATCCTAAATAAAATGTTAACAATTAGAATCCAAGAAAATATGGAAAGCCTTTATATCCATGATCAACAGATTCAATCCAAGAATGCTAGGCAATTCAGTAGAAAATCTATTGCTGTAAATGATCATTATTATAATGAGCAAGTGAGGAATATTATTGTTCCCATAGATTTCCCAAAAAGTATTTAGTAAAACTCAATATTCATTTCTGATTTTTTAATGAAAGGATTATATGGGTTTTACCTAACACACTACACGCTCTCACATACACACACATACAAACTCATGGTATATATCTATACATAAAACTTAAAGTCCGTACTGGGCTTAATTGTGTATCTAAGAAGGTTAATTCTGGAAGATATGATCAAATAATCTTAGGAATTTCTCCATTAAGAACATCCTTAAAAGTTTGTGAAATGTAAAAGACATAAAAGACATCTTAAGAGCTCTGAGTCACCATATAAAAGAAAATTGTTTAAATTATTTAATGGATAAACTAACAAATCTGAGACTTCTTTTCCCAGCTCACCTATTATCATGGTTCAGAAGATTTTCTTCTCTCATTATCAGTTCTGAATATCTGTACTAAAAAATTTCCATTCAAATCAAGAACATGACTGTCATCTAGCCATTGCAGTTAGATAATAGAATAAAGTATGATATCTAGCTATTAAAGAAGTGAAATTATTATTATACAGATAATATACTTGAATAGAATTTTCAAGAAAACATTGAAAAATATGTTGAGTTTAGTAGATCAGTGAAATAGGATAGAAAACCCAGAAATAAACCCATGCACCTATGGTCAATTAATCTATGACTAACAACAGACTGGTTCCAAATTGGGAAAAGAGTACATCAAGGTTGTATATTGTCATCCTGCTTATTTAACTTATATGCAGAGTACATCATGTGAAATGCCAGGCTGGATGAAGCACAAGCTGAAATCAAGATTGCTGGGAGAAATATGAATAACCTCATGCAGATGACACCACCCTTATGGCAGAAAGTGAAGAACTAAAGAGCCTCTTGATGAAAGTGAAAGAGGAGACTGAAAAAGCTGGCTTAAAACTCAACATTCAGAAAACAAAAATCATGGCATATGGTCCCATCAATTCATGGCAAATAGATGGGCAAACAATGGAAAGAGTGAGAGACTTTATTTTGGGGGGCTCCAAAATCACTGCAGATGGTGACTGCAGCCATGAAATTAAAAGACACTTGCTCCTTGGAAGAAAAACTATGACCAACCTAGACAGCATATCAAAAAGCAGAGATATTACTTTGCCAACAAAGATTTGTCTACTCAGAGCTATGATTTTTCCAGTAGTCATGTATGGGTGTGAGAGGTGGACTATAAAGAAAGCTGAGCACCAAAGCATTGATGCTTTTGAACTGTGGTGTTGGAGAAGACTCTTGAGATTCCTTGGACTGCAAGGAGGTCAAATCATTCAATCCTAAAAGAAATCAGTCCTGAATATTCATTGGAAGGACTGATGCTGAAACTGAAACTCCAATACTTTGGCCACCTGATGGGAAGAACTGACTCCTAGGAAAAGACTTTGATGCTGGGAAAGATTGAAAGGGGGAGGAGAAGGGATGACAGAGGATGAGATGGTTGGATGGCATCATCAACTCGATAGACATGTGTTTGAGCACACTCTGGGAGTTGATGATGGACAGGGAATCCTGGCATGCTGCAATCCGTGGGGCTGCAAAGAGTTGGACACGACTGAGTGACTGAACTGAACTGAAAGAGCTTTCCAGGTGGTGCTAGTGGTGAAGAATCAGCTTGCCAACACAGGAGACACAGGAGAGGCGGTTCTGATCCCTGGGTCGGGAAGATCCCCTGGAGAAGGAAATGGCAATGCACTCCAGTTTTCTTGCCTGGAGAATCTCATGGACAGAGGAGCCTGGTAGGCTCAGTCCATAGGGTCACACAGAGTCTGACACAACTGAAGCGACTTAGCACACAAAGAGGCAAGACTACAGAGTATTGGAAAGACAGTCTTTTCAACAAATGGTGCCGGGAAAACTAGACAGCTACATGTTAAAAAAATGAAACTAGATCATTTTTTAACGCCATACACAAATATAAACTCAAAATGGATTAAAGACCTAAATGTATGACCCAAAATATAAAACTCCTGGAGGCAAACATAGGCAGAACACTCTCTCACATAAATCGTAGCAGTATCTTTTTCAATCCATATTCCAGAATAATGGAAATAAAAACAAAAATAAACAAATGGGACCAACATAAACTCAAAAGCTTTTGCACAGCCAAGGAAACAATAAACAAAATGAAAATGCAACATACAGATTGGGAGAAAATATTCACAAGTGATGTGATCGACAAGCAATTAGTCTTCAAAATGTATAAATAGCACATGAAGCTTAACAGCATCAAAGCAAATGACCCAATCAAAAAATGGGCAGAAGACCTAAACAGACATTTCTCCAAAGAAGGCATATCATGGCTAAGAGGTATGTGAAAAGATGTTCAACGCTACTAATTATTAGAGAAATGCAAATCAAAACTACAGTCAGGTATGCTCTCACACCAACTAGAATGCCTATAATCAAAAAATCCACAAACAGTAAATCCTGGAAAGGGTGTGGAGAGAAGGGAAATCTCCAACACTGTGGGTGGGAATGTAAATTGGTAAGCAGCCAGTGTAGAGAGCAGCATGGTGGTTCCTTAAAACACTAAAACTGGCGCTACCATATGACCTTGCAATCCCACTCCTGGGCATATATACAGAGAAAAGCATGATCCAAAAGAATACATGTACCCCAATGTTCATTGCAGCACTGTTTACAATAACCAAGACATGGAAGCAACCTAAATGTCCATCAGCAGAGGAATGGATAAAGAACATATGGTACATATATACAATGGAATATTACTCAGCCATTAAAAAGAATGAAATAATGCCATTTGCAGTAACATGAATGGACCTAGAGATTGTCATGCTGAGTGAAGTAAGTCAGACAAAGAAGGAGAAATATCATATGACATCCTTTATGTATGAAATATAAAAAGGACTGATACAAATGAACTAACTTACAAAAGAGAAAGAGACTCATAGACTCAGAGAATGAAATTATGGTTACCAGGGGCAAAGACGGGGGGAAGGAATAGTTAGGGAGTTTTGGATGGACATACTGCTATAAATAAAATGGATAACCAACAAGGACCCAATGTATAGTACATGGAGCTCTGCTCAGTGTTATATGGCAGCCTGATGGGAGGGGAGTTTAGCTGAGAATGGATACATGTGTATGTGTGACTGAGACCCTTCACTGTTCACCTGAAACTATCACAACATTGTTAATTGACTATACCGCAATACAAAATAAAAAAGTTAAAAAGAAAAAGAAAAATATGAGGTAAATTAAGAGTTTATAAAGGTGCCCAATAATAAAGTTAACATGTAAAAAGGTTATTTTTAATAAGTAAAAATTAATTAGAAAATATAATGCTGCTGCAGCTAAGTTACTTCCGACTCTGTGCGGCCCCATAGACAGCAGCCCACCAGGCTCCCCCATCCCTGGGATTCTCCAGGCGAGAACACTGGAGTGGGTTGCCATTTCCCTCTCCAATGAATGAAAGTGAAAAGTGAAAGTGAAGTTGCTCAGTTGTGTCCGACCCTCAGCGACCCCACGGACTGCAGCCTTCCAGGCTCCTCCGTCCATGGGATTTTCCAGGCAATAGAAGGATATAATTTATAATATTAATAATCCAAAATATCAAATTATCTAATAATAGAAATATGTAGCACAAGTATGAGGAAAACTCAAACTACCAAGGTCCATAAAAGACTTAAATAAAAAGACAGTTCTTAATCTTACATCTAATGATAAATATTAAAATGTCAATTCTTCCTATGAGGATTTATAAGTGCATTCGGTTCAGTTCAGTTCAGTGGCTCAGTCATGTCTGACTCTACACTAACTGGATGTTTCCTTAATTTGACAAAAATGATTCTAAACTTTAACTGGAAGTATAAATGTGGAAAAACATCTAGAGAATTCTAAAGAAAAAAAGTATATGCTTTCATATAGAAAAATATATTACTAAACAGCATTTATAAAAATAACTGTATTGTTTAGAAATAGACTAATGTTAATGCAGCTGACCAGAGCAACTATGAAATAAATTTAAACATGTGAGAATTTAATGTAATAAATATGACATCTAAAGTGATATGGAGGGAGAAAGATTCATTATGCAAAAAAGATAATGATATGATAACTGAGTAACAATTTAGAAAAATAAAACATTCAAAATATATTCTAGGTTCACCAAATATTTGAGGAAAATTAAATCTTAAAATTATTAGAATAATGTATGTCAAGATTTGTACAATATCTTGTTGAGGACATTCTTTCTAAGCTTCTAAGCATAATACACACACACAAAACAAAAGGAGATGGAGTGAGAAAGAAGAAAAGAAAGTATGAACAGAGCTTGACCAAATAACAAAGAGCTGCAGAAATATGGTAAGTGAGTTTGAAGATAACCTCAGGAAGCAAAAAGAAATATTTATAATACCTATCACATATAGAGAACTCTAATTTCAATAAATTGATTAAAAATATATTAAAACTATACACATCATGATAGGAAGAAAGACAGAAGAGTTGAAAGGCATTTCAGAAAGGAAAAGTATATATGACCAATGAACATTTGAAAGGATATCCATTTCAAAGAAAGAAACCAGGAATGAATATTTTGAAGAATGAAACACATGACAAAACTCAATATTTATAAGGCTTTGGAAACTTTATAGACAGTCTTAGTTGAAATATACATTTGAGTGACTTTTTAAAACAGCATTTAAAATATTCATGAAAATGGAAAACACATCTTTTTTTTAGACTAGTGATCCAGCTACTATTGATAAAAACAAGAAAATAATCCTGCAAGCAACTCAACACTCAAATGAGAAGTGCATGGTTTATTTCAGTGTATTCTGTCTGTTTTGACATTAGCATTTTGGTATATTCAATTAATGAACTCAGATCCTCTTCTTTCTTTATGTTCTGAAGCATTTTAGTAAAAAGTAGAGACAACTGAAATGTTTATCAAAGAGGCAAAAGAAAGCTACAATATCATTAAAATTGATGATGCAAATCTTTATTGATATTGTTGAATTTAAAAATGCAGGTTAGAAAACATTTCAAGTGATACAAGTTTTAGATTTGTAAAAATTCTCTTTTAAACTTTGAATTCCCTAATCTCTTCTCTGGGAAATAGCAGGTATTCAATAAATATTGAACAATTAACTAATTATTTCTATAAATTTTGCTTCAGGTTCAATATCAAGATTTTTTTAAGTTTAATGTTAAAATGAAATTATTTTAGTTCACATTTATAAACATGTAAAATTCATTGAAAATTAGAGTGAACATTGGATTCATTACCTTTCCTGCTTTAATACTGAGGAGACTACTGGAAACAAACATCACCATTAGTCAACTCATTGAGTTTAATTGAAATAATGTAAATGAAAGTACTTTGTAAATGGTTATGATATATACAAATAAGATAGTGTCATTAGTCATTTGTTCTGCCTTATGATATAATAGTTTTGATTATATAAATGAAATTTTACTGTGGAAAAAAGGCAAAACAACATGAACAGATAAAACTGCATACACTTCTTTAGGTGTGAACATGTACATACATATCCATGAAAAAGAATGTCAGTAAGCATGTTCATCTAACGGTTTGTAAGTTTTTGCCCTGAATTTTGGAATTTGGAGTGATTTTATTTTTACAAATATTCAGTATTATTTGTATGGTTAGTAAAACAGTGAAGCATTTAAATTTAGGGAAAAAGATGCATGTAACTTCATTTTAAAATGAAACAGAGAGAAAATAATTATGGAAAAGGCCTTTATCTTGAGGAACTAGGTCACCAAAGTCTAGGATAGCTTCAGGAGACTGGAGAGAAGCCAGATCGTAGGACTTGAAGAAAAGAATAAATAACAGAAGAGGTAGAAGAGATAAATTTGGAAATTTTTGGACTATTTGTCACTTTCCTCCTACTGCATTAAGCCCTTTGTTTTGCTCTAGTTTTAGCTACCTATTTCCTTGCTCACATCACACTGAGTGATTTATATCACTTCCTTATGAGGAGGACTGCAGGCATAGAAAATGTTTCTTAAGTAGTTTAAAAATGCATAAACAAGGTCTTGAAGAGAAATATCATCTACTGGAGCATGAAGTATGTTCATTTCAATGCTACTTTGCTATCCTTTTTCAAACTAATTTTTGAAAATCACTTTGTGTATGCTGTTTGTGTGTCTTCTGTCAAATTCCTAGTCATCTGCTGTTTTCTCTGTAACCTGCAGTCTTTCATCCATCTTTATATTTACTTCAGTTGTTTTCATTCTTTCTATCATTGCTTCCTTATTTGGGGGGGCCTATATGACATAACAAAACTGGAGACTTAGTGTTGTTTTCCTGACTGAAAAGTGCATTATGTAGAATACAGTAATCAGTTTAATTTGTAAAAGTCACAGCACATCAAAACAACAACAAAGGAAGGATGAACTAAAGAAATAAGACCACACAGAGTTAATACCACCTGATGAACAAATGGTGTACATTGGGTATTTATCCAAGTAATGGATGAATGTCATTTACACTTTCATCCTTTTTTAACAACACTGGTATCAGTCCAGTTCAGTTGTTCAGCCGTGTTCAACTCTGCAACCCCATGGAGTGCACCACATCAGGCCTCCCTGCCCATCACCAACTCCCAGAGTTCACTCAGACTCATTTCCATTGGGTCAGTGATACCATCCAACCATTTCATCCTCTGTTTTCCCCTTCTCCTCCTGCCTTCAATCTTTCCCAGCATCAGGGTCTTTTCAAATGAATCAGTCCTTTGCATCAGGTGGCCAAAGTATTGGAGCTTCAGCTTCAGCATCAGTCCTTCTAATGAATATTCAGGACTGACTGCCTTTAGGATGGACTGGTTGGATCTCCTTGCAGTCCAAGGGACTCTCAAGAGTCTTCTCCAACACCACAGTTCAAAAGCATCAATTCTTCGGGGCTCAGCTTTCTTCACAGTCCAACTCTCACATCCATACATGACCACTGGAAAAACCATAGCCTTCACTAGACAGACCTTTGTTGGCAAAGTTGTCTCTGATTTTTAATATGCAGTTTAGGTTGGTCATAACTTTTCTTCCAAGGAGTAAGCATCTTTTAATTTCATGGCTGCAGTCACCATCTGCAGTGATTTTGGAGCCCCCCAAAATAAAGTCTGACACTGTTTCCCCATCTATTTGCCATGAAATGATGGGACCAGATGTCATGATCTTCGTTTTCTGAATGTTGAGCTTTAAGCCAACTTTTTCACTCTCTTCTTTCACTTTCATCAAGAGGCTCTTAGTTTTTTGTTTTCTGCCATAAGGGTGGTGTGATCTGTATATCTAAAGTTATTGATATTTCTCCCAGCAATCTTGACTCCAGCTTGTGCTTCATCCAGCCCAGCATTTCACATGATGCACTCTGCATATACGTTAAATAATCAGGGTAACAATATACAGCCTTGACATACTCCTTTCTCAATTTGGAACCAGTCTGTTGTTCCATGTCCAGTTCTAACTGTTGCTTCCTGACCTGCATACAGATTTCTCAGGAGTCAGGTCAGGTGGTCTGGTATGCCCATCTCTTTAAGAATTTTCCACAGTTTGTTGTGGTCCACATAGTCAAAGACTTTGGCGTAGTCAATAAAGCAGATGTTTTTCTGGAACTCTCTTGCTTTTTTGATGATCCAACGGATGTTGGCAATTTGATCTCTGGTTCCTCTGGCTTTTCTAAATCCAGCTTGTACATCTGGAAATTCACGGTTCATGCACTGTTGAAGCCTGATATACTGATATAAGAATTACCATTTTACATGGGGGGAGGGGCAGGGAGAAAGGCATTGCATTATATAATAGTAATTTGTTCTTATTTATTGTAAATCCTAGTACATTGTTTGCTCCCTTGTTTACTCCAAGTTCTGTTGCTACTCTCCCTCCAGGTGATGTTGTTCTGTCTCTACAGCTCCACTCACTGGGTCTGTAACAGAAGCCTCCCAACAGCCTCCTTACCTTTGATCTGGCTCCCTCCTAAAGTGGATTCTACATGCAGCAGCCAGAGATGTCTTTTTAGATGCTAATTTAAGCATAGTAATTTTCAGCTCAAAACTCTTAAATGTCTTCCAATGTTACTTAGGAGAAAAACTATGTCATTAAATTTAAATTGTTAAAATTGTTAACATGACCTATGAGGTTCTCTATGACCTGGCCTGGGTCAGTTTTCACTTGTTTCCTCTGGAAGACCTTCTCTTGTACTTGCAGCAGATAATCTGATTCTCTGGCTAACTGCTGCTTCCAACCTTCTTTGCTGGGGCCTCTTGAACAAAGAAACTGAAAAGCTCAAAATTATACTACTCATACTTCCTTGCCACCTGTGTTCTGAATGTGACTTGTGTTTACCAAATATAAGCTCCCATGGATGGTTTGATTTTGGAACTGAGTTAACTGAAGAGAAAAGCAGGGTGCAAGGCACCTATTTTTATGGTATATATCTTAGCAGAGGGGACATGATCCTGTGGTCAGCAGTAAGAATGGTCCAATTCTGTGGTGTGGCTTTGGAGACAGTTCATGGCACCTCATTCTATGGTCTGTGGTTTCACCACTCATTCTGAAAACCATTTAATATTCTATAACAAATACCTTTCTGCTTAAGCTATCTAATATAGCTTCTGCTATCTTCAGCCTGAACCTTGACTGCTATAGGGCCTGTCCTCAGTGTAAATCAGGCCCTCTGTTCCAGTCTTTTATTATACTTGACATTTCTTTCAGAGTACTTGTTATAATTTGTAATTACATATTTACTTGAATATTTGTCTCAGTTGCTAGATTCTCAGCTTCATGAGAATATGGTAGGTGTTTAATACATAATGGTTGAAGAAGTTAGTAAAAAAAAACCCAAAACCAAAATTGTTTGAGATTCTTCTTTATTTACTGTTTGATTATCTGCTTTCCTTGGGTTCCAGAACTTTAGATATATTTGTTGTTTAGATGTAACTGCTGTAGAGGCCCTTGGAGAACAAAGAGGGGAAACCAGTCCATCCTAAAGGCAATCAGTCCTAAATATTCATTGGAAGGACTGATGCTGAAACTGAAGCTCCAATACTTTGGCCACCTGATACAAAGGGCTGACTCACTGGAAAAGACTAATGCTGGGAAATATTGCGGGCAGGAGGAAAAGGGGGTAACAGAAGATGAGGTGTTGGATGGCATCACTGACTCAATGGACATGAGTTTGAGCAAACTCTGGCAGATAGTAAAGGACAGGGAAGCCTGGAATGTTGCAATCCATGGGGTCACAAAAAGTCAGACATGATTTAGGTATTCAACAACAACAGCAACTGCTAGTGAGCATCCTTATTTATTTTACATTCATCCAAAGCAATCTTGCATTATTTCACCTCAGCAGTATAGACTCCCTAGCAGTTCCTTCTTGAATCTGATCTCACTACAATGACTAGGGTTAAATTAAATTTTTACAACATCCACTACTGAAGATAAAATGTATGTTGCAGAGAAAGTATATGGATAGTTGAGCACAAGAAATCTGGCATGAGATTTGGATAATTTGATCAATGTGCCCCTGCTACACAAAGTATTGTCTGAATTTTCTGATACCAACTAAAAAAAGAAAAAAAGGCCAGTGACAGGAAAGAGTAGAATTATTATTGAAATATGTTTTTCCCTCTATTGTATCATATGCTTTACAATTTGGACAAATCAGAACAGATGTTTTA
Source organism: Bos indicus x Bos taurus (assembly GCF_003369695.1). Lineage (NCBI taxonomy): Eukaryota > Metazoa > Chordata > Mammalia > Artiodactyla > Bovidae > Bos > Bos indicus x Bos taurus. Next base: position 112,265,028 of record NC_040076.1, read on the forward strand.
TGTTAAAGGATGAAAAATATTTAGATTTAGAAAATCATCCATTGTTTTCCATTTCAGATGAAGAAGATCAGTGAATAGATGCTGCAAATAGATGAAACAAAAGGAAATAAGGCAGCTAAATCATGGAAAGACTGAGCTAGCAGTCTCAGAAGTCTTACCTTTTATGATTGGCATTTACAAGTATTCTCATATGCAGATCTAACTCATCTTTTGGTGACCTTTGAAAACAGCAAATCTGTTCTTCTTCCCAGATTCCTTATATTAGGGAATGAAATTATCCACCCAGAAACCCATCAACTTTGATTCTTCTCTCTTCCTCATGGATGCATCTTCTCCATCCAATTTGTCAATAGCCACAGTTCTTAAAATTTTCCTCTTAATCTTTTTACTTTGCTCTACTTTTGTCAGTATTATTAAAACAGTCTCCTAACTGGGTTTCCATCACTTCAATTTAAAATGATATGGCTAAAATCCAAATATTATCATGCTACTCCCTTGCTTAGAATCCTTTAGTGGACTCCCTTTTTAATCAGCCCAGATGCTTTATGATTCCTTCTCATGCCTTACACTCCCCCGTCCATGCACACGTTGCCCTGTCTTCACCAAAATACTTTAAATTCCCAGAATGCACTAGGTCATCTCCCTACTCCCTAGCCCCAAGGTTCCGGCACACACTGTTCTACATCCCTGATATCCGATCCCATACTCTTTGCTTGGCTAACTCCAACTCATTTTACACTTCAGAGTTCAGTTTAGGCATCACGTCTTTTAAGCAATCTTTCCCAAACTTTCATAACTGGGTTATATTTTAGCCTTATAGTTTCCTAAAATTTCTATCCCCACCATAATTTGGCTTCCAAGGTGGTGCAGTGGTAAAGAACCTGCCTGACAATGCAGAAGATGCAAGAGCTGTAGGTTTGATCCCTGAATTGGGAAGATCTCCTGGAGAAGGAAATGGCAACCCACTCCAGTATTCTTGCCTGGAAAATCCCAGGAACAGAGGAACCTTGCGGGCAATAGTCCATGGGGTCACAAAAGAGTTGGACATGACTGAGTGACTGAGCACCCTAATTTATCACCATCCTGAATTTCCCTCTTTACATTCTTGTCTATAACCATTAAGTTTGACTTAACATTAAAAATAATAACAACAGTTATTTAAACAAGTTGGAGGTTTATTTTTATCTTATGTAAAGAAAACCCAGAAGTGAGCAGCCCTGAACTTGTGTGACAGCTTCAAGCTCATCAGATTTCTAGGACCCTTCAATTTTTCTGAACTGAAACACTCAGCATATGGTTTCCATACCTAAAGTTGCCATATATCCAAGATAACTCCAGCCATCACATCTGCTTATCAGACAGCAGGAAGGAAGAGAATGCAGTAGATAAAACGTATATTCAAGCTGTTAAGTTTCCTGCTAAGGTACTTTCCTGGAAGTCTCACCCAATACCTTAGCTCACTTCTTGTTGGCTAACCCTAACTACAGAGTGACTAGGAAATATTATATTCTAATTGGGCATATTGCTGCTTGGCTTTATATTGTGATTCTACTAGAAAGGAAGAAAGGAAGGAGGGATATTGAGTAGGCATCCAGCAATCACTGCTACCCTGGGGTATCTACACTGTAAGGACAGAGATTGTCTCCTTGTATGGGGCTTCCCTTGTAGCTCAGTTGGTAAAGAATCTGCCTGCAATGCAGGAGACCTGGGTTCGATTCCTGGGTCAGGAAGATCCGCTGGAGGAGGACATGGCAACCCACTCCAGCATTCTTGCCTGGAGAATCCCATGGACAGAGGAGCCTGGCAGGCTGTAATCCATGGGGTTGCAAAGAGTTGGACACAATTGAACAACTAAACCACCACCACCATCATAGTCAGGCATGAGCGCCACACCACACACTGAAAAGATGTTCAGTAAATACTGGCTAAACTAAATATCTAAATAGTTTACAGATAAACAGTGCAACATAGGTCATGCTAATATATTAGATTGTGGTTCTTTTGTATGAAACAGAGAATCTCCAAAATATGTTTGTTTTTGAAGTTGTGTAATTCATTTTTATTTTCTAAATAAAATGTTACCTAGAACCCAGTATGAAGGAATAGAAATGGAATGTTCAGGTTAGAGACATGCAGCCTGCATGCTTAGTTGACTTATACTCTTAAATTTCCTAGGAGGAGCCCTGGGATATTTCCTTGGAACTCATCAGCTTCACAAATGACAATTTGAAAACAATTGAACTCATGATCCCACCAGAACAGGAGTTTATGAACTTAACAACAGAATAAAAGTTCTATCATATTACCATGAAATAATCAACCCAATTGGTTTTCAGTAAAAACTAAGCCAACTTCACTAAAAATGGAGCTACCGTATTATCCAGCAATCCTATTCCAGGGAATATATCTGGAGAAAAGCATAGTTCAAAATGATACATGCACCCCAATGTTCACAGCAGCACTATTTACAATTGCCAAGACATTCAGTTCAGTTCAGTCGCTCAGTCGTGTCCGACCCTTTGTGACCCCGTGAATCCGCCAGGCCTCCCTGTCCATCACCAACTCCCGGACTTCACTCAGACTCACGTCCATTGAGTCAGTGATGCCATCCAGCCATCTTATCCTCTGTCATTCCCTTCTCCTCCTGCTCCCAATCCCTCCCAGCATCAGAGTCTTTTCCAATGAGTCAACTCTTTGCATGAGGTGGCCAAAGTACTGGAGTTTCAGCTTTAGCATCATTCCTTCCAAAGAAATCCCAGGGCTGATCTCCTTCAGAATGGACTGGTTGGATCTCCTTGCAGTCCAAGGGACTCTCAAGAGTCTTCTCCAACACCACAGTTCAAAAGCATCAATTCTTCGGCGCTCAACTCTCTTCACACTTCAACTCTCACATCCATACATGACCACTGGAAAAATCATAGCCTTGACTAGACGGACCTTTGTTGGCAAAGTAATGTCTCTGCTTTTCAATATGCTATCTAGGTTGGTCAAACTTTTCTTCCAAGGAGTAAGCATCTTTTAATTTCATGGCTGCAATCACCATCTGAAATGATTTTGGAGCCCAAAAAATAAAGTCTGACACTGTTTCCACTGTTTCCCCATCTATTTCCCATGAAGTGATGGACCCAGATGCCATGATCTTAGTTTTCTGAATGTTGAGCTTTAAGCCAACTTTTTCACTCTCCTCTTTTACCTTCATCAAGAGGCTTTTTAGTTCCTCTTCACTTTCTGCCATAAGGGTGGTGTCATCTGCATATCTGAGGTTATTGATATTTCTCCCGGCAATCTTGAGTCCAGCTTGTGCTTCTTCCAGCCCAGCATTTCTCATGATGTACTCTGCATATAAGTTAAATAAGCAGGGTGACAATATACAGCCTTGACGTACTCCTTTTCTTATTTGGAACCAGTCTGTTGTTCCATGTCCAGTTCTAACTGTTGCTTCCTGACCTGCATACAGATTTCTCAAGAGGCAGGTCAGGTGGTCTGGTATTCCCATCTCTTTCAGAATTTTCCACAGTTTATTTTGATCCACACAGTCAAAGGCTTTGGCATAGTCAATAAAGCAGAAATAGATGCTTTTCTGGAAATCTCTTGCTTTTTCCATGATCCAGCGGATGTTGGCAATTTGATCTCTGGTTCCTCTGCCTTTACTAAAACCAGCTTGAACATCAGGAAGTTCACGGTTCACATATTGCTGAAGCCTGGCTTGGAGAATTTTGAGCATTACTTTACTAGTGTGTGAGATGAATGCAATTGTGCAGTAGTTTGTGCATTCTTTGGCATTGCCTTTCTTTGGGATTGGAATGAAGACTGACCTTTTCCAGTCCTGTGGCCACTGCTGAGTTTTCCAAATTTGCTGGCATATTGAGTGCAGCACTTTCACAGCATCATCTTTCAGGATTTGAAATAGCTCAACTGGAATTCTATCACCTCCACTAGCTTTGTTTGTAGTGATGCTTTCTAAGGCCTGCTTGACTTCACATTCCAGGATGTCTGGCTCTAGGTCAGTGATCACACCATTGTGATTATCTGGGTCGTGAAGATGTTTTTTGTATGGTTCTTCTGTGTATTCTTGCCACTTCTTCTTAATATCTTCTGCTTCTGTTAGGTCCATACCATTTCTGTCCTTTATCGAGCCCATGTTTGCATGAAATGTTCCCTTGGTATCTCTAATTTTCTTGAAGAGATCTCTAGTCTTTCCCATTCTGTTGTTTTCCTCTATTTCTTTGCATTGATCGCTGACGAAGGCTTTCTTATCTCTTCTTGCTATTCTTTGGAACTCTGCATTCAGATGCTTATATCTTTCCTTTTCTCCTTTGCAAGTAATCTAAATGTCCATTGACAGATGAATGGATAAAGTAGATGTGGTATTTATATACACAATGGCATATTACACAGTCATTAAAAAGAATGAAATAATGCCATTTGCCGCAACATGGATGAACCTCGAGATTATCGTACTAAGTAAAGCAAGTCAGAGAAAGAAACATTTCTTATGATACCACTTACATGAAGAATATTAAAAAATGATACAAATGAACTTATTTTAAAATGATTCAAATGAACTTATTTATAAACCATAAACAGAGAATGCACCTGTGGTTACCAAGGGGGAAGTGTGAAGTGATAGACTGGGAGTTAATATGTACATGGGATTGATATGTACATGCTGCCATATTTAAAACAGATGACCAACTTGTGGTAGGTCTAAGGACCTACCATAAGAAAAAGAAATTAAGCCAACTTCTTAAGTCTCTGACAATTACATCATCCATTCTGGAACACAGAAAGGCTGTGTCAAAATTTTGAAGTAAGGAAGGATGGCATTGTGAGAGAAAACACAAAATAGAACTCTGTAGTCTATATGGAATGTTGAAAAGCAAATGTACAGTCCCTTTAATTTCAGTTGTGCTCCTCCTTCAAGCTGTAGGTCATACTCTAGTTTATTCAGAACGTCTTCACTAATATTCCCTGACTGTCCACTTCTAAACTAGATGCAGGGACTGAGTGGCACTTGAAGATCATCTGCTCTAGAGGAGATACAGTATGTAGCATTGAGGAGTGAAGCTGGAATGAAGAAAATCAAGCTGACGGTGGATTACAATTATTCTTCAGATAATCAGACAGCTAAAAATTAAGTATCAGGCAAAAAGATAAACTATATTAGCACAGAGCTAATAGATTTTGAAAAAAAGGTAAGAGAGTACACAGAGTAGCTAGAATGTAGGTACTTTTTATGAGATACCTGTGACACCATTGTGATAGCTGCAGTTTATTGTAACTCTAATATGTGCTAATATTTTTATATGAATTTTATATATGCTATTCTTAATCCTCACAGCAACCTTAAAAGAATGCTATTATTATCCAATTTTAAAAATACCGAAGCTATGACTTTAAAAAGAGAAATATTTGGGTTAGAAACAAGGGACTAACTGTAGTTCTACCCCATGTTCTTTACAACACCAAGATGATGCAGTGATTGCTGAATTATAGTGCTCTCAGCTAAGGTCCTCTTCTTTGGTCAGTTTGGCTAACCTCTCTGCAGAGAGATGTTTAAAACATCTCTTATAACTAATGTATTTTAGGGTGAGGACTGCAAAACTTCATATTTAATGGTAATTATTTCTATTTACTTTCACACTATGAACTAAGAAGTCTATACAAACATTAACTCATAAGCCATGAGCAAATGGGTGGTAAACAATATTGGCATTTATTATTTTTGATATTGGTATTTATTATTTTCATAGTGCAGTCTATCTCCTTCTCCTTCTTTTATCATCTCCTAAACATAGCATCATATTCCTACTGAAAGAACCTCCTTTCATTGCTCAGAAACGACCTTGTGTCAGTGCACAAGGACTTTCTATTGGGGATAAAATTATGAGTTTAAATAGCAATTAATTAAGGAAAAAAGATGCTAGAGTAGTCCTTCCCCATTCATCACCACCCCACCACCCATATAGTTACCTCTTTTTCATCTTACATTTCCTCCTGTTTCCTCACTGCCTAGATTTCCACCCTCATCCTCACTGGAAACCAGGGTGAACCCAGCAGTGACTAAATCACTGGACCATCTCATCTCCATCTAATTCATTGGTTGCTGATTGACTGAAAGGCCAACTTCTCCTTTTTAGACTATCTCTGTTAAGTTCATCAATGAATCAGGCATCATCAAACAAATAGCCACTGGATCTGCTTAATAAAGAGACAACTATTACCAAAGCAGAAGCACTTGCACTTTTTCCTGGAGAAGTTGGTAGAAAGTTGCCCAAACCTTTCCACATCTCTGCAGGACCACCACTTGAGTGGTCCAGTTTATCAAACTGTCTGAAATATTTTTATTTCAGACAGTTTGATTAGCTTATTTCAGACAGATTAATTAGCTTCACTTTCCTCCCTCCCATAGGTGGAATGCCTCAGGCTCCTTCCCACCAACAACTCTTTATTTTCAGTTGAGCACCTTTCCCAGCCTTCTGGATTCTGAGGCTTCAAAGAACAAGATGGCATGTGAAATAATAAAAAAAAAGCTATCTCAAGATTTTGTAACTAAGTAACACGATCAATTATTCATGTAATTTAAACTGAATAATTTACTTTCATTATTACCTCCATTACTATTATTATTTACTGACTTATTCAAATCTTTTAAAATCAATGTGGTTTTATTTATTTTTTTGTAACTTCAGTCATATAAACCATTGGCTCAAGTTATTCTGGGTAAGTAGAAATTATCCAAATTTTTAAATAGGTCCAATATACAAGATTTTGATTTTGAAATCCTATACTAGTTGAATTTCAAGCTCCTCTCAGGAACACATAGAAGAAGACAAATAAAGGGCTCGTGATTTTTGAATATTTCAGTCACTCCTCACTGGATTATGTTAGCACTTTTTCTGCATATGGTAAGCTACATTCTGCCATGCTTGCAGTCATTCATGTTTTTAAAAATGATCATTTCTTTGGTTATCCTTATCCACTTAGCATGGTGGTGGGTACACCCATGGCACTCAGTAAAAATGTACTTTGAGATCTATTTTGAAATGTATGACATTCTAGTGGGTTGGTTAAATAAATACCAGCTTCTCTTACTTCTTACACTAGTCATAATAATATAATGTATTCTCATGGAACATTAACAGTAGAACTTTGTTTTGTGATAGCCTTTCTCAAAAAGCAAATAATGGGCTATTTTTAAAGGCCCCAGACATTTATATTAAGTGCATCTGCTTCTTAATTGCCCTGAAAATCTCTCCCTCTCAGTCTAAGTGTCGTAAGTGGAATTTCCCTAAATGTAAGCAAGAGTTCAAAACTGACCACAAAGAAGCCAAAGCAGAATAAATTAAAAATGTGACTCCCTGCCATCCTGTAATGTTCTTACAGTAAAGGGGAAGTGCTGTGCTCTCTCCCTTAACTATTCCTTGGCTGATGGCTTTTCTTGGAAACATTTTCTTAGAGAAATCCTAAGAGCACATGTTTCCTTGAAAGGATGTATGCTTTTGTTTGTATATGTTGACTTAGGAAGAAGATGAAAGAAATGCGGAAGACTAGAAACCCTGCAGTTAGTGCAGGGAAGGGGGAAGTAGGGAGGGATTTGTGTTTGCAAGTCCCTATTTTGGCCAAGTGTTAGCACATAATCTAGCTTTTATTATCTTAGGTGATATTATTGCCCATTTTATAGATGAGGAAATCACTGAAAGGCTAATTAAATTGCTTAAATGTACATTTTTTAAGCAAAAAGATAGAACTTGACGTTAACAGATTAAAACAGAACAGTCAGGCTTTTGAGAATGAGCATCTGTGTGGCTTCTCTTCATCAATCAACAGAACAGATCAACCTGGACTGGATTTCAGTAGGGCAGGCATGAGTGCTACACTCCAGCTTCATCTCCTTTAACTGATGTCCAGTTAACAAAAGATTAATACCATAAGCAGAGAGGCAGCTTCACATGTGACTGCCTCTAGAAAAGGAGGCACATAGCTTTCAATTAATACTCAAATGTTAATAGCAGTTATGGTACTATGTTTATCAAGCATGGGTCAAGCTGTTTACATATAATTTCTATCTGATCCACAATAACCTTAAAAAATATTATCATTTACATTTTAAATATGAAGCACTGTAACTTAGAGGAAGTAGATAATTATCTTATACTAGATGGAAAGGCCAGTATTTGATACCAAGTTTCTATCCTTAAATCTAGTAGCAATCATTTTTCAGCATCACTTATGAAATGAAAAGTAATTATTATCTGGACATTAATTGGTTTGGGGGCCACCTAGCCCCACAAGGTTAGTATTTTTTGGTAATCTTACCCTTAGTTCCCTACTCTAAGCCCATGTGCTTTTCAACGGTTGACTAGGTTTCCAGATGCATAAGGGGACTCAAATTGATCTGAATTGGTCAGCATGCCCCATCTTGTCCATAATTATGGGTTCATTATAGGCTTGTATGCAAATGATAGCTGCTAAATCATGAGCTAGTATTTGGACTTCTGGGAAAGAGAAGTTTTCTCTGTTTCCTGTAGACTTGATAGTAAGAGAGTATGGATTTGGAGTGCAGTTATCTTGTGATGACCCAGATGAGTAAGGTTACCAGTGCCTATTTTCCGGTGTGTGAGAATGAAGAACAGAGTCAACTCTAATGAGTCTGAACAAAGAGAGGAATTCTGATGGTTATTTGCTCCTGGATCAAGCTGTACCAGAAGATATCATTACTAAAAGACTCTTGAAATTATGACACAATTTTTCTTTGTCTTTTTATGGCAAACAGTAGAACTGGACATGGAACAACAGACTGGCTCCAAATAGGAAAAGAGTACGTCAAGGCTGTATATTGTCACCCTGCTTTTTTAACTTCTATGCAGAGTACATCATGAGAAACGCTGGGCTGGAAGAAGCACAAGCTGGAATCAAGATTGCTGGGAGAAATATCAATAACCTCAGATATGCAGATGACACCACCCTTGTGGCAGAAAGCGAAGAGGAACTCAAAAGCCTCTTGATGAAAGTGAAAGTGGAGAGTGAAAAAGTTGGCTTAAAGCTCAACATTCAGAAAACAAAGATTATGGCATCTGCTCCCATCACTTCATGGCAAATCGATGGGGAAACAGTGGAAACAGTGTCACACTTTATTTTCCTGGGCTCCAAAATCACTGCAGATGGTGACTGCAGCCATGAAATTAAAAGACGCTTACTCCTTAGAAGAAAAGTTATGACCAACCTAGATAGCATATTGAAAGCAGAGACATTACTTTGCCAACAAAGGTCCGTCTAGTCAAGGCTATGGTTTTTCCTGTGGTCATGTATGGATGTGAGAGTTGGACTGTGAAGAAGGCTGAGCACCAAAGAATTGATGCTTTTGAACTGTGGTGTTGGAGAAGACTCTTGAGAGTCCCTTGGACTGCAAGGAGATCCAACCAGTCCATTCTGAAGGAGATCAGCCCTGGGATTTCTTTGGAAGGAATGATGCTAAAGCTGAAACTCCAGTACTTTGGCCACCTCATGCAAAGAGTTGACTCATTGGAAAAGACTCTGATGCTGGGAGGGATTGGGGGCAGGAGGAGAAGGGGACGACAGAGGATGAGATGGCTGGATGGCATCACTGACTCGATGGACGTGAGTCTGAATGAAGTCCAGGAGTTGGTGATGGACAGGGAGGCCTGACGTGCTGCGATTCATGGGGTCGCAAAGAGTCGGACACGACTGAGCGACTGAACTGAACTGAACTGAAGTTGTCTTCTGTTGCTTCCAAGTCAATAAATCTTGATATTTTAATTTTATTCAAAAATTACTGACTATAAAAGAAGTAACTGGTAAACTAGACAACACTAAAATTAACTTCTCTATCTGAAAAGTCTTCGTAAACTGGAAAAGTCTCAAACAGCAAAAATAATCCATAAAATTGATGGATTAGTGTCTAGACTATATAGAGAATTCTTATAAATCAAAAGATAATAAGAAACCAATGCATTTATTTTTACAATAAAGTTGTATTATTTACACAAAATTTCTAAAAAGAACACAAAATGTACAGAAAGAAGTTAAATGAAAAATGGTCTCTGTTTATCATCCTAGCTTCAGTCCCATTCCCCTACGAGATATTACATTTTTAACCTTTTTTTTTCATTGTCTTGGCAGCTCTACCAAAATAAATACTGAAATATACAGCTTATATTATTAAAACTGTGTCATGATGGGGGTATACAAATGAGGCAGGACCATCCAGCCTGGCTATTGCATACACAACAGTGGTCCTCAAACTTTTTGGTTCCTGGGACCAGTTTCAAAGAAGAAAAATTTTTTATGGACCTGGGCAGGGATGGTTGAGATGATTCAAGTGCATTAGATTTATTGTGCACTTTATTTCTATTATTATTACTACATCAGCTCCACCTGAGATCATCAGGCATCAGATCACAGAGGCTGGGGACCCCTGATAAACAGTACACAGCCCATAGCACATTCCCCCGCTAAGCCTGTTGACCTGGACATTTCGGGCTTTCCCCTCAGCTGCAGGCATCCCAGTGCCCCGAGTGGCCTTTTCTCAATTCAGTCTTCAGTCTTTACCTGTGATCTTCAGATGTCCCAATGATGAGTGCACTAATTTCACCCCTTCCCATTTTCAGTGTTGCTATGGATTCAATGTCTGTGGTACACCTTTATTTTTTTATTTCCATGGAATCTAGGAAGAGAGGTAAATGAGTTTCTCCAGGCTTTCATCTGGAAGCTGTGGTAGGGAGAAACTCTCAAATGATCCCTAAATGCCAGCCCTGGGTGTACACATTCTTTCTCCCACTTATTCACTCAAACACTAATCAAGGTGTTAAGTGATTTTGCAAATGTAAATAAAGTCCCAAATCAGCTAACTTTAAGATTGTCTGAATGAGCCCGCTTGAATCACACTAACCCTTTAAATTTGAGTCTGGATGTTAAAGATGGAAGAGGTCAGCACTATGAAGACTGGAAATGATTCTATCCATTATTACTGGCTTGAGGATGGAGGGAGCCATGTGGCAAGGAATATAGGTGATCTCTAGGAGCTGACAGGAGTCTCCAGCTTACAGCCAACGAGGAAACAGGGTCCTTAGTTCTATAATTGCAAGGAAATGAATTCTACAAACAACCTGATGAACTTGGAAACAGATTCTTCCTCAGAGCTTCCAGAGGGGAAGTCAGCCCAGTTGATCTTGATTTCAGTTTTTGAGCTTTTAACAGAAAACTGAGCCATGGCATGCTTAGGTTTCTGATCTACAGAAGTGTAAGCTAATATATGGCTGCTGTTTTAAGCCACTTTGTGGCAATGCTTTAAGCAGCAATAAAAAATGAATTTAAAAGTCCAACTTTAAATACTAACCTCAGAAATTTGAAAAGCTCCATAAATGTTTCTGAAAGGCCTCCAAGTTTTAAGTTCTGGATAATGCATTTTACTACTTTTTATTTATGCTTGTATCCTGAAAGCAATTCTCCTGTGGAAGATTTTTTTAGTGAGGAAGCACTGTGAGACTAAATTTTGGGATTTACTATCTTTGTTCACAAGAAGAAATTTGATAGTAATCTTAGAAGCCTTGAAGGTTGAGAAAAGCTGAGAGTACTGCTTTGATGGTGAATTTTATGTCAGGTCAAGTTTTAGTCATTTATTTGAACAAAGGGGCTTCCCTGGTGGCTCAGATGGTAAAGAATCTGCCAGCAATGCAAGAGACCTGAGTTTGATTCCTGGGTCAGGAAGATCTCCTGGAGTAGAGAATGGCTACCAACTCCAGTACTCTTGCCTGGAGAACTCCATGGACAGAGGAGCCTCGTGGGCTACAGTCCATGGGTTCGCATAGAGTCAGACACAACTGAGCCACTAACACACAGAGTTGTTCAATAGCATGTGTGGGCACCAATGATACTCCAACACTGTAGTCTATTGGATGAAATTCATACAAACAAAACATGTAAGCACAATGCAGTTAATGCTATGATATTTTTCTACTCAAAGTGTGATGCACTTGGGAATATCATTTAAGTGTTGAATCTTAGATCTCACACCAAACTTATTAAATCAGAATCTGCATTTTAACAAGACATTCAAGTGATTTGTGAGTACATTTAAGTTTGAAGAGCACTTTCAACAACACTACAGCCGAAATAAAAAGAGCACAGGTGTTAGTGGGGTTGACTAATTCCACCTGGAAGGTCTTGTTCCTGATCTTACAGGAGATACTTTCAGCTTTCCACTGTTCAGCATGATACAACCCATGGCTCAGATGGTAAAGAATCTGCCTGGAATACAAGAGACTGGGGTTTGATCCCCTGGAGAAAGAAATGGCAACCCACTCCAGTATTCTTGCCTGGAGAATTCCATGGACAGAGGAGTCTGGAGAGCTACAGTCCATGAGGTTGCAAAGAATCAGACATGACTGAGTGACTAACATATACTTTTGCCATATATGGCTTTTAGTATGTTCAGTGAAGTTCCTTGTTCTGTAGAGTTTTTGTCATAAATGGATGTTAGATTTTATCAAAAGCTTCTTCTGAATCTATGGAGATGATCATATGGTCTTTATTCTTTGTTAATGTGCTGTGTTATATTGACTGATTTGTGGATATTGAAAAATCCTTGCATTCCTGGGATAAATACTACTTGATCATGGTGTATGATCCTTTTAATGTATTGTTGGGTTAGGTCTGCTTGTATTTTGTGGAGGATTTTTGTGCCTATACTTATCAGTGATATTGGCCTATAAGTTTCATCTGTTGTAGTTTCCTTATTTGGTTTTGGTACCAGCGTGATGGTGGCCTCATAGAATGACTTTGGAAGTACTCCTTCCTTTGCAATTTTTTGAAATAGTTTCAGAAGAAGAGGTGTTAACTCTTCTCTAAAGGTTGGATAGAATTTACCTGTGAAGCCATGTGGTGCCAGACTTTTGTTTGGAGTTTTATAGATTCAGTTTCAGTACTTGTAACTGGTCTGATCATATTTTCTATTTCTTTCTGCTTCCAACTTGGGAAATTGTACCTTTCTAAGAATTTATCCATTTCTTGGAAAGAGGATTGTTCATGTTATTGGCATACAGTTGGTTGTAGTTATCTCTTATCGTCCTTTGTATTTTTGTGGTGTCAGTTGTAATTTCTCCTTTATCATTTATAATTTTATTGATTTGGACCCTGTTTTTTCCTTGATGAATCTGGCTAAAGGTTTATCAATTTTGCTTTTTAAAGAATCAGCTTTTTGGTTTTGTTCATTTTGTTTTCTTCATCTCCATTGATTTCTGCTCTGATCTTTGTGATTTCTTTCCTTCTACCAACTTTGGGTTTTGTTTGTTCTTACTCTGATTGCTTTAGGTATAAGTTTAGGCTGTTTAATTGAGATATTTCTTGTGTCCTGGGGTAGGATTTTACTCCTATAAACTTCTTTCCCTCTTAGCACTGCTTTTGCTGTATACCATAGGTTTTGGATCATCATGCTTTCATTTTTTATTTGTCTCTAGGTATAAATGATACCCTGTTGGTGAGACTATAAATTGGTATAGTCATTATGGAGAACAGCATGGAGGTTCCTTAAAAAATTGAAACTAGAACTACCATGAAGTGAAGTGAAGTGAAGTCGCTCAGTCGTGTCCAACTCTTTGTGACCCCATGGACTGTAGCCTACCAGGCTCCTCCCTCCATGGGATTCTCCAGGCAAGAGTACTGGAGTGGGTTGCCATTTCCTTCTCCAGGGGATCTTCCGGACCCAGGGATTGAGCCCGGGTCTCCTGCATCCCAGGCAGACGCTTCCACTCGTGGGCATATATCTAGAGAAAACCGTAATTTGAAAAGGTACATGTTAACCCAATGTTTACTGAAGTACTATTCACAGTAGCTAAGACATGAGGTTTGTGGTGTCGCAAAGAGTCGGACACGACTGAGCAACTGAACTGACTGACATGGAAGCAACCTAGATGTCCAGCAACAGGTGAATGGATAAAGAAACTGAGTATATATATTGAAATATTACTCAGCCATAAAAATGAATGGAAATAATGTATTTGTAGTAACATGGATGGACCTAGAGATTATCATACTAAGTGAAGTAAGCCAGACAAAGACAAATATCATATGATATTGCTTATATGTGGAATCTAAAAAAGTGATACAAATACACCTATGTACAAAACAGAAAGAGACCCACAGACATAGGAAACACACTTAAGGTAACCAAAAGTTTTCCCTTTGGTAGGAACAAACAAGGACAAACAAGGAGTTTGGAATTAACATACACATACTGTTATATATAAAATAGAGCCTGGGTAGCTCAGTTGGTAGAGCATCAGACTTTTAATCTGAGTGTCCAGGGTTCAAATCCCTGTCCAGGCAACAAAAATAAGTAACTAAACAAATGTACTTTAACCACCATAATGGTCACTGAATTTAAAATACCTAGCCAGCAATATATATTATATATAACTGAATCACTCTGCTGTACACCTGAAATTAACACAACATTGTAAATCAACAATACTTCAAAAAATTTTTAAATAAAATTGAAAACCCAGTTGAAGTAAAAAAAAAATAATAAGACAAATATCCCAAGAAATTACTATAATAAATCAAAATGTACTGAGGCAAAAAGATTAAATTCAGCTTCAGTCATATTTTAAAGATAATATGAAGTATAGTTTAAGGAAGAGATATTTACTATTTCTTAGAAATTTGAATGGTATTACTGATTGCTAATAGGTTAATAACTTTTACCAGTGTATTAACTGTCGACTTTATTCATACAAAAATATTTCTTATAATATCTCTATTGTTCTAACCATCATACAGCACATTTTATCAATTACATTCTTAAAATATTTCACCTAACCTTCAGGCTGAGAAATTACTTTGAATTATCCTAAAAAAAGTGAATAGAAATTTATAGAGTGAAGAGATGAAAGGGTAAGATAGATACTGTAGGTGAGTAGTGATGGGATAGATGATCAGAAAATTAAATCAGGTAAGATTAAGTCTTGTGCATTATTTCAATATGACAAAATGGATCAATGTGAGTAGTTTACACATCACTTCTTTTCCAAAAATTATCAGGGAGTTATTGAGACAAAAACCTAGTGGAGTAAATACCTATGGAATCTGAACCATAAAATTAACTGGACTGTTATTAATTGCTTTTTCTATTGTACCTAACTCAATCTTTCTAGCACTACTCAGTTAAATCAAACCTAATTGTAGATACGTGAAACTATAATCAACTTAGAATACCACTAATCTGAAAGACTACTTTTCTACATCTGGGATAATCATAAATTTCTTAGAGAAAGATGTTCAATTTTCTTTTGTACTCTAAATTCCTGTGTTCCATACAAAAGGCATGGCTTAAATAAATGCTTGTTGATTAAAGAGTAAATAACAAAATAATATGGAAAATTTTTACAGATGATGGTTTTAGCCTCTAAATATGTATTTGGACCCCAAATCTTTACATCCTGTCCTGCCCTTGAATTTACATCTGCTAACCTGTGAAATCCAGACTTAAGTTTCTGATAGTTCATGGTAATTATCTAAAACTCATCTGTTTTTTTCCCCCTCAATCATTCTCACACTGATGAAGCTCACTCTTAGAGGTTCCAGAATTGTTCTACTGGCTCTGTTATGATTAGAACACCCCTCTTCAAGTGGTCTCCAGAAACTAAACCTCTCATCCTGATTTGCCAACTGACACCCCATTCAATCTACTAGCTTTACGTGGGAGGAGGATGGCTTGATTCTGGCAAACTCTCTTTGAGCAAATCAGCTCTAATTTTCCTATCAATGTTAATTTTAAAGCAGCAACATTAATCTTTAAGAGTCCAAGGCTGTAGGAGAAAAATATAATGAGTAAATCTCTCCTTCTCCCCTTTCTACATTCCTCCAGACACATGGATATTGTTAGACAGAAGCTGGAAAAAAAGTTTTCTTTCTTAGCCCTGTATGTCTTAATCTCATTGCCTATGGTTCTGACCTGTAGAACTGGTTTACTCTTCCATATTTTCCCAGCAGCTGCAATATCAAATGCTATGGTTCTGTTTTACTTCATTTTATGGAAAAGTAATATAGTAGAAATGTGAAAACTGAAGGTTTCTTCTGAATGGTTGGGAATGAGTTCTACCGGTATAGAGACAGTTGATCTATTACGGTGGTTTCCCGCAATATATGATCTATAGTTCCCATACTTCACTGAATTTGATTTTGATCAATGATTAAATTAGAAGTGTAGTAACATGGAGTAAACTATCTCTCTGAGAAAAAATACTGTATTTCATCATGCTATTTAAACCTGGGAATTAACTGTTTTCAAATCAGTAAACAGATAATTATATAGTAACATTTTTCACTTCAGTTCAGTCACTCAGTTGTGTTCCACTCTTTGCAACCACATGGACTGCAGCACGCCAGGCTTCCCTGTGCATCACCAACTTCTGGAGCTTACTCAAACTCATGTCCATCGAGTTAGTGATGCCATCCAACCATCTCATCCTCTGTCATCCCCTTCTCCTCCTGTCTTTAATCTTTCCTAGCATTGGAGTCTCTTCAAATGAGTCAGTTCTTTGCATCAGGTGGCCAAAATATTGGGGTTCAGCTTCAGTATTTGTTCTTCCAATGAATATTCAGGACTGATCTCCTTTAGGATTGACTGATTGGATCTCCTTGCAGTCCAAGGGACTCTCAAGAGTCTCCTCCAACACCACAGTTCAAAAGCATCAATTCTTCAGTGCTCTGCTTTCTTTATAGTCCAACTCTTATATCCATACAGGACTGGTGGAAAAGCATTAGACTTGACTAGTTGGACCTTGGTTGGCAAAGTAATGTCTGTGCTTTTTAATATGCGGTCTAGGTTGGTCATAGCTTTTCTTCCAAGGAGTAAACGTCTTTTAATTTCATGGCTGCAGTCACCATCTGCAGTGACATTGAAGCCGCCCAAAATAAAGTCTCTCACTGTTTCCATTGTTTCCTCATCTATTTGCCATGAAGTGATGGGACCAGATGCCATGATCTTCGTTTTCTGAATGTTGAGTTTTAAGCCAACTTTTTCACTCTCCTCTTTCGCTTTCATCAAGAGGCTCTTTAATTCTTCTTCCCTTTCTGCCATAGGGGTGGTGTCATCTGCATATCTGAGGTTATTGATATTTCTCCCGGCAATCTTGATTCCCGTTTTTGCTTCATCCAGCCTGGCATTACACATGATGTACTCTGCATATAAGTTAAATAAGCAGGGTGACAATACACAGCCTTGACATACTCCTTTCCTGATTTGCAACCAGTCTGTTGTTCCATGTCCAGTTCTCACTGTTGCTTCTTGACCTGCATACAGATTTCTCAGGAGGCAGGTCAGGTGGTCCGGTATTCCCATCTCTTGAAGAATTTCCCACAGTTTATTGTGATCCACACAATCAAAGGCTTTGGCATAGTCAATAAAGCAGAAATAGATGTTTTTCTGGGACTCTCTTGCTTTTTTGATGATCTAGCAGATGTTGGCAATTTGATCTCTGGTTCCTCTGCCTTTTCTAAAACCAGCTTGAATATCTGCAGGTTCACAGTTCACATATTGCTGAAGCCTGGCTTGGAGAATTTTGAGCATTACTTTACTAGCGTGTGAGATGAGTGCAATTGTGCGGTAGTTTGAGCATTCTTTGGCATTGCCTTTCTTTGGGATTGGAATGAAGACTGACGTTTTCCAGTCCTGTGGCCACTACTGAGTTTTCCAAATTTGCTGGCATATTGAGTGCAGCACTTTCACAGCATCATCTTTCAGGATTTGAAATAGCTCAACTGGAATTCAGGATACAACTCAGTTATTTATAGTATATTCACAAAATTGTGTACCAATCACTACTATCTAATTTATGAGCATTTTCATCAAAAATGCCACGTAAGCCAGAAATAAACCCACACACTTATGGCCAATTGATCTATGATAAAGGGGGCAAGAAGATACAATGGAGAAGAGACATTAAGTGGTGCTTGGAAAACTGGATAGCTGAATGTTTAAAAAATGAAATTAGAACATTTTCTAACACCATATACAACAATAAACTAAAAATAGATTGAAGATCTAAATATAGGACCAGATACTATAAAACTCCTAGAGGAAAACATATGCAGAATACTTTTTGACTTATATCACAGAAATTATATTTTTTGGATCCATCTCCTAGAGTAATGGAAATAAAAACAAAAATAAACAAATGGGACCTAACTAAACTTGAAAGTTTTTGCACAGAAAGGGAAACCATAGATAAAATAAAGAGACAACCATTGGAGTGAGAGAAAATATTTGCAAGTGATATTACTGACAAGGGATTACTTCTCCAAATATATAAACTGTTCATTCAGCATAATATCAGAAAACAAACATAATCAAAAATGGGAAGATGACCTAAATAGACATTTCTCCAAAGAAGACATACAGAAGTCTAACAGGCACATGAACGTTGCTAATTATTAGAAAAATGCAAATCAAAACTACAATGAGGTATCACCTTATACTGGTAAGAAAGGTCATTATTAAAATGTCTACAAATAATAAATGTTGGAGAGGGTGTGGAGAAAAGGGAACCCTTCAACACTGTTGGTGGGAATGTATAATGAATTGGTATGGAGGTTCTTTAAAACTAAAAATAGAGTTACTATATGATCCTCCATTTCAAATCCTGAGCATATATCCAGAAAAAAAAAGGAAACTCTAATTTACGAAGCTACATGCATCCCAGTGTTTACAGCAACACTAGTCACAATTGCCAAGACATGGAAGCAACCCAAGTGTCACTAGACAGATGAGTGAATACAGATTAGGAAAATATACACAATGGAGTATTACTCAGCCATAAAAACAGTAAAATAATGCCATTTGCAGCAACATAATTAACATATTAAATGAAGTAGATCAGACAGAGAAAGACATATGTCATATGACATCACTTATATGTGAAATCGAAAAAAAAATGATATAAATAAACTTACTATAAGAGAGAAATAGACTCAAACATGGTAAACAAAGTTATGGTTACCAAAGGGAAGAGAAGGAGGTAGGGGAAATAAATTACTAATTTGGGATTGATAGGTAGATACTATATATAGATACATACTATATAGAACAAGGAACTATATTCAGTATCTATCTATCTACATACATACCTACCTACCTATCTATCTGTCCATCTATATGTAAACTGAATCACTTTGTTGTATACCCAAAACTAATACAACATTGAAAATTAACTATAGTACAATTTTAAAAAATTTAAAAATGAAAACTTCCCAACACTAAAAATAATTTAATAACAGGATGAAAATAAACATTTCACTGAAGAAAATATTAGGAATAGCTAAATGTATTATCCAACAAATGCAGTTCTTTTCAGTTAAATGATTGTTTAAAATGATTTTATTAATTCTCCAATTAATAAAAATTTAAATGGCCCCAAAAATGCCTCATAACCATTAGCAGTCATTCTCCATTCCCCTTTCCCTCATTTCTTCTCAATGGCTACTCTATTTTCTGTCTGTATGGTTTTACTTATGCTGGATATTTCATATAGTGGAACCACAGAATATGTGGTTGTTCAGGAGAAGGTTAGCACATATTGCTTAGGTTACTTAAACTTTGCACATTCCCAGGTAAGGTCTATTTTTAGACTGGCCTTTGGCCAAGTCCTAGCAGCTGTGTTTTGAGCCCTTGAAATGCTCAACCTGGTAAGAGTGTTTTTGAATGCTGGAGGACTTGAACCAAGGTTATCAGATGATTTATGCTAACAATGTGATTTCTGGTGAACACCTATTTTTTGCTCTTGGGGTCTTGAGTCTGGATAGCCAAATTGAGTATCTAAGTGTGAGCAGATGTCCGTGTCTATGGACTGATTCTACATAAAAATTTTGGATACCACAGCTTATGTCAACTTCCCTGAATGGTAATACTTTGCTTGTGTTTTCACACATTGTTGTTATGAGAATTAAACGCATCCTAAAATCACTGCTGATGGTGATTGCAGACATGAAATTAAAAGATGCTTACTCCTTGGAAGGAAAGTTATGACAAACCTAGATAGCATATACGCCAATGTTCATCGCAGCACTGTTTATAATAGCCAGGACATGGAAGCAACCTAGATGTCCATCAGCAGATGAATGGATAAGAAAGCTGTGGTACATATACACAATGGAGTATTACTCAGCCATTAAAAAGAATACATTTGAATCAGTTTTAATGAGGTGGATAAAACTGGAGCCTATTATACAGAGTGAAGTAAGCCAGAAAGAAAAACACCAATACAGTATACTAACACATATATATGGAATTTAGAAAGATGGTAACAATAACCCTGTATAAGAGACAGCAAAAGAGACACAGATGTACAGAACAGTCTTTTGGACTCTGTGGGAGAGGGAGAGGGTGGGATGATTTGGGAGAATGGCATTGAAATACATATAATATTATATATGAAACGAGTCGCCAGTCCAGGTTCGATGCGCGATACTGGATGCTTGGGGCTGGTGCAATGGGACGACTCAGAGGGATGGTATGGGGAGGGAGGAGGGAGGAGGGTGCAGGATGGGGAACACATGTATACCTGTGGAGGATTCATTTTGATATATGGCAAAACCAATACAATATTGTAAAGTTAAAAATAAAATAAAAAAATTAAATTAAACTAAAAAAAAAAAAAAGAAAAGCAGAGATATTACTTTGCCAACAAAGGTCCGTCTAGTCAAGGCTATGGTTTTTCCAGTGGTCATGTATGGATGTGAGAGTTGGACTGTGAAGAAAGCTGAGCGCTGAAGAATTGATATTTTTGAACTGTGGTGTTGGAGAAGACTCTTGAGAGTCCCTTGGACTACAAGGAGATCCAACCAGTCCATTCTGAAGGAGATCAGCCCTGGGTGTTCATTGGAAGGACTGATGCTGAAGCTGAAACTCCAATACTTTGGCCACCTCATGCGAAGAGTGGACTCATTGGAAAAGACTCTGATGCTGGGAAGGATTGGGGGCAGGAGGAGAAGGGGACAACAGAGGATGAGATGGCTGGATGGCATCACCAACTCAATGGACATGAGTTTGAGTGAACTCTGGGAGTTAGTGATGGACAGGGAGGCCTGGGGTGCCGTGATTCATGGGGTCTCAAAGAGTTGGACACGACTGAGCAACTGAACTGAATTGAGCTGAACTGATGTGACCTCATTTGGAGAGTACACCTGGAAGCTTATACCTGGTTTCTCCCAGAAGTCTGTCCATGCACTTTTTCATTTTTGCTGATTTTGATCTGTGTCTTTTCACTATAGTAAACATAACTATAAATATAATAGCTATAGCTCTTATGAGTTCTTCTAGTGAATCATTGAGACTGAGGATGGTCTTGGAAACCAATGACACAGTGACATTTGTGTTGGTTTCTCTCATTTAGTGAACCTTTCAAGGTTCATCCATACCATAGCATGTATTAGTACTCCATTCCTCTTTACTGTCAAATAATTTTCCATTGTATGAACTTAGCTTACTTTGTTTATGAATTTTCTTACTAATGAACATTTTGGTTGTTTCCAGTTTGGGGATATTATAAATATTGACATTGCAAAAATCCATGTACAAGTTTTTCTATAAACAAATGTTTTAAATTTTCTTTTGTATAACCAGGGTTGGAGTTTCTAGGTCATAAGGTAACTATATATTTAACTTTTTGAGGAACTGCCAAATTGTTTTCAACAGTGATGCATCATTTTATACAACTGTGTGTGTGTACTCAGTCGCTCAGTCATGTCCAACTCTTTGTGACCCATGGACTGAAGGAGGCCAGGCTCCTACTTTACATTTTATGTCTAAATTATTATTCATATTGATTTGATTATTCCATACTGTATAACTAAGGTATTCAATTGAATTTTTCCATAGAGACAGTCAAGTGTTAAAACACTATTAATAAATTAGTTTATCATTATATATCTCTGCTGACATAAGATATTATTTCACCTATACAACAAATACATATAAATTGTCTGTTTACTCATTAAGTTCTTGGATATCTTGTACTAAATGTATCTTAGATTCTTAATATATTTTGTTGCTTTTGTCAATGGCATCATATTCCTATTTTACTTTTAGTGGGATTTGCTATTTATATTTATGCTGATTTTTGTACTGAAAAAGCTACCTGAGTTTTAAAAAATTTCCTCCTGAAGTACAACCTTTAATAGAACTGGTAAGGAGGGAATGTAAGTGGCAAATTCTCTTAGTCTTTGACTAAAAATACCCTCCTTTTATCATCTTCATGATATATTTTGTGTATAAAAATTTTTGGTTAATTGATATTTACCTTTAGCACTATGGAGATATTATTCTAGTCTTTTGGGATTTATTTTGGTAATTGACTACTGCAAAATAAATTTTTGTTGTTAATTATGGAATTTTCTTTCTGATAGCATTTATATTTTCCTCATTCTTCTTTATTTTCTTTTAGATATGTAAAATTTCACAAGAATATGGTCAAAGTAAAATTCCTTTAAATTATTATAACCAGGGCTTTTCCAGTTCCTTTAATTTTAGGATTCACATCTTTTGTAATTGCAGAAAATTCTCAGCCATTTTTAAAATTATGGCTTTTCACCATT
The DNA here is from genome assembly GCF_003369695.1 of Bos indicus x Bos taurus. Lineage (NCBI taxonomy): Eukaryota > Metazoa > Chordata > Mammalia > Artiodactyla > Bovidae > Bos > Bos indicus x Bos taurus. The sequence continues at coordinate 112,287,639 of NC_040076.1, forward strand.
TGTCTCCTCTTCTGAAACGTCTATTTTTACATATTGTCTTTTTATTATTTCTTCAGTGTTTCTTAATCTCTCTCACATTTTTCAGCTCTTCAACTTCCTGTGTTGAAATCTAATTCCCTCAAATATTTCTTCAAATACACTGACTTCAGCTATGTCTAGATTATAAATATTTATTGGAGTTTAGTTGATTTACAATGTTGTGTTAATTTCTGCAATACACCACAATGAATAACATATATATAGAAATACATATATCAACTGTTTTTTCAACTTTTTTTCTCATATAGGCCATGGTGGTTGTTGTTCAGTCACTCAGTCATATCCAGCTCTTGCAACGCCATGGACTTCAGCATGTCATGCTTCCCTGTCCTTCACTATCTCCTAGAGTTTTCCCAAACTCATGTTCAATGAGTCAATAATGCCATTCAACCATCTCATCCTCTGTCACCCCATTCTCCTACTGCCCACAATCTTTCCCAGCACCAAGGTCTTTCCCAATGAGTTGGCTCTTTGCATCAGGTGGCCAAAGTATTGGAACATCAGCTTCAGCATCAGTCCTTCCAATAAATATTCAGGGTTGATTTCCTTTAGGATTGACTGGTTTGATCTTCTTGCATTCTGAGGGACTCTGAAAAGTTTTCTCCAACACCGCAGTTGGAAACCATCAATTCTTCAGCTCTCACCTTTTCTTATGGTCCAACTCTAACATCCATACATGACTACTGGAAAAACCATGGCTTTGACTAGAGGGACTTGTGTCAGCAAAGTAACGTCTCTGCTTTTTAATATGCTGTCTAGATTGGTCATCGGAGAAGGCAATGGCACCCCACTCCAGTACTCTTGCCTGGAAAATCCCATGGATGGAGGAGCCTGGTAGGCTCCAGTCCAGGGGGTCGCTAAGAGTCGGGCACGACTGAGTGACTTCACTTTCACTTTTCACTTCTATGCATTGGAGAAGGAAACGGCAACCCACTCCAGTGTTCTTGCCTGGAGAATCTCAGGGATGGGGGAGCCTGGTGGGCTGCCGTCTATGGGGTTGCACAGAGTTGGACACGACTGAAGCGACTTAGCAGTAGCAGCAGCAGCAGATTGGTCATAGCTTTTCTTCCAAGGAGCAAGTGTCTTTTAATTTCATGGAGGCAGTCACTATCCACAGTGATTTGGAGCCCAAGAAAATAAAGTCTGTCACTGTTTCCATTGTTTCCCCATCTATTTGCCATGAAGTCATGGGACCAGATGCCATGATCTTAGTTTTTTGAATGTTGAGTTTAAACCAGCTTTTTCACTCTCCTCTTTCACTTTCATCAAGAGGCTCTATAGTTCCTCTTTGCTTTCTGCCGTAAGGGTGGTGTCCTCTGCACATCAGAAGTTACTGACATTTCTCCTCACAATCTTGATTCCAGCTTCATCTTCATCCAGCCCGGCATTTCACATGATGTTACACTGCATATAAGTTAAATAAGCAGGGTGACAATATACAGCCTTGATGTACTACTTTCTCAATTTGGAACCAGTCTCTTGTTCCATATCTGGTTCTGTTGCTTCTTGACCTGTATACAGGTTTTACAGGAGGCAGGTAAGGTGGTCTGATATTTCCACATCTTTATGAATTTCCAGTTTGTTATGATCCACACAGTAAAAGGCTTTAGTGTAGTTAATGTAGCAGATAGTTTTATGGAATTCCTTTGTTTTTTCTATGATCCAATGGATGTTGGTAATTAGATCTCTCTTCCTCTGCCTTTTCTAAATCCAGCTTGTACATCTGGAAGTATTTGGTTCACTTACTGTTGAAGCCTGATTTGAAGGATTTTGAGCTTTGCCTTTCTAGCATATGAAATGAAAGTAATTATATGGTAGTTTAAACATTTTTTGGCATTTCCCTTCTTTGGGATTGGAATGAAAACTGACCTTTTCCAGTCTTATGGCCACTGCTGAATTTTCCAAATTTGCTGGCATATTGAATGCAGCACTTTAACAGCATCATCTTTTTGGATTTGAAATAGCTCAGCTGGAATTCTATCACCTCCACTAATTTTATTCATAGTGATGCTTCCTAAGAGACACTTGACTTTACACTCCAGGATATCTGGCTCTAGGTGAGTGGCCACTCTATTGTGGTTATCCAGGTCATTAAGGCCTTTTTTGTACAGTTCTGTGTATTCTTGCCACCTCTTCTTAATATCTTCTGCTTCAACAGAAGGTCATTACAAAGTATTGATTAGAGTTCCCTGTGTTATATAGCAGTTCCTTATTAGTTATCTATTTGATAATATATATGTATAGTGGTGAGTATATGTCAATCTCCCAACTTATCCCTCTCCTCTTTTCTCTTCTGGTATCCATAAGTTTGTTTTCTACATCTGTGACCATATTTCTGTTTTGTAAATAAGTTCATTTGAATCATCTTTTAAGATTCTGCATGTAAGCAGTATCATATGATATCTGCCTTTCTCTATCTAACTTACTTCACTTAGTATTATAATCTCTAGGTCTATTCATGTTGCTGCAGATAGCATTATTTCATTCTTTTTTATGGCTAAATACTATCCGATTGCATATGTTCAGTTCAGTTCAGTCACTCAGTCATGTCTGACTCTTTGAAACCCCATGAATCGTAGCACACCAGGCCTCCCTGTCCATCACCAACTCCCAGAGTTCACTCACTACCGTCCATTGAGTCGGTGATACCATCCAGCCATCTCATCCTCTGTCGTCCCCTTCTCCTCCTGCCCCCAATCCCTCCCAGCATCAGAGTCTTTTCCAATAGTCAACTCTTCGCATGAGGTGGCCAAAGTACTGGAGTTTTAGTTTTAGCATCATTCCTTCCAAAGAACACCCAGGGTTGATCTCCTTTAGAATGGACTGGTTGGATCTCCTTGCAGTCCAAGGGACTCTGAAGAGTCTTCTTCAACACCACAGTTCAAAAGCATCAATTCTTCGGCTCTCAGCTTTCTTCACAGTCCAACTCTCACATCCATACACGACCCCTGGAAAAACCATAGCCTTGACTAGACGGACCTTTGTTGTCTCTGCCTTTGAATATGCTATCTAGGTTGGTCATAACTTTCCTTCCAAGGAATAAGCGTCTTTTAATTTCATGGCTTCAGTCACCATCTGCAGTGATTTTGGAGCCCCCAAAAATAAAGTCTGACACTGTTTCCACTGTTTCCCCATCTATTTCCCTTGAAGTGATGGGACCAGATGCCATGAACTTCGTTTTCTGAATGTTGAGCTTTAAGCCAACTTTTTCACTCTCCTCTTTCACTCTCATTAAGAGGCTTTTTAATTCCTCTTCACTTTCTGCCATAAGGATGGTGTCATCTGCATATCTGAGGTTATTAATATTTCTCCTGCTTAGGGGTCTATTCTACTGTTCTAACTATTGTTTTACCATTAATATTTGATTCCTAGATTTACTTAACAAGTCTACATCTTTTTTTAATGTATTAAATTATTTTTGCTTATTAAAGTATGTTATTTTGTCCCTCTTGCTTTCCTTGTTTGTATGCTCTATTTATAACTTCCTCAGTTCTATGCATTTTTCAATAAAGTAACAATAAATGGACCTCAAAATAGCTTTGCCCTCAATCTCCTGAATTTTAATAATCTTATTGCTGGCATTTTCTAGTTATGTGATATTTAAAATTTAAATTTAATCTTTGGCCAAAGAGTTATTAATGATATTTTTGTTTTTGTTTTAAATTTAACTAGTTTTTAAAGTACCTTTTTATTAATTACTAGTTTATTTTCTATGGTTAGAATATGCAATTTGCTCAATTTCTGCTCTGTGGTGTTTGTGAGAACTTTCCAACTTATCAAAATCACCTGAAAATACTATGTATTATGTTGTGTCTTTTTTTTTTTTTTTTTTCCTAGCAACCCATATCAATCAAGATTGTCTAAGTGTTTTTTAAAAAATCAATAATGGTTGTACTAGTAGTGTTATTTGCTCAATCGTGTCTGACTCTATGCAATGACATGGACTGTAGCCCTCCAGGCTCCTCTGTCCATTGGATTCTCCAGGCAAGCATACTGGAATAATGGTTGTGGCTTAACTGAAATAATAAAGTTAATTTCCTGTTGCTACAATAGTCTAACACAGCTGTCATTGGACTGTTGATATGTTCTGAGAAATGGTTCAGGAGTCTAGCTTCCTATTGCCTCCCTAGGGCAGTGCTTCTCCAAGGGTAGCAAGCTACAAATTGTTATCTGTCTGCAACAAAGTAAGGAGCCTGTGTGTTTGTTAGTCTCTCAGTAGGGTCTATTTCTTTGCAACTCCATGGACTGTAGCCTGCCAGGTTCCTCTATCCATGAAATTCTTCAGGCAAGAATCCTGGAGTAGGTATGTATTCCCTTTTCTGGGGGATCTTCCCAACCCAGGGCTCAAATCAAGGTCTCCTGCATTGCAGGCAGATTCTTTACTGTCCTAGCCACTGAGCTTGTGAAAATGAAAGTGAAAGTTGTTCAGTTGTGGACAACTCTTTGAGACTCCATGGACTACAGAGTCCATGGAATTCTCTAGGCCAGAATACTGGAGTGGGTAGCCTTTCTCTTCTCCAGGGGAACTTCCCAACCCAGGGATTGAACCCAGATCTCCCACATTATAGGTGCATTCTTTACCAGCTGAACACAAGGGAAGCCAAGAATACTGGAATGGGTAGCCTATCCCTTCTCCAGTGGATCTTCCCAACCCAGGAATAGAACCAGGGTCTCCTGCGTTGTAGGTAGATTCTTTACCAACTGAGCTATCAGGGACTTTCACTTTCACTATCACACTGCTTAGTTCCATTGGTGTATTATTAATAGCAAGACTTTTCAATGAAGGAATCAGTGCCTGCCTTAGGAATCTGGGGTTCTTTACTGTGTTCTCTATCAGGGTGAACAGCTGAAAGAATTGTCAGGCTATATTTTTTACTGATAGTGATGCTAAGAGAACACCAGAGAATACTCAAACTACGGCACAAGTGCACTCATCACACACGCAAACAGTTAGAGCTGTACATGGAAAAACAGACTGGTTCCAAATAGGAAAAGGAGTACATCAAGGCTGTATATTGTCACCCTGCTTATTTAACTTATATGCAGAGTACATCATGAGAAACGCTGGGCTGGATGAAGCACAAGCTGGAATCAAGATTGCCGGGAGAAATATTAATAACCTCAGATATGCAGATGACACCACCCTTATGGCAGAAAAGGAAGAACTAAAGAGCCTCTTGATGAAAGTGAAAGAGGAGAGTGAAAAGTTGGCTTAAAGCTCAACATTCAGAAAACTAAGTTCATGGCATCCGGTCCCATCACATCATGGCAAGTAGATGGGGAAACAGTGGAAACAGTGAGAGACTTTATTTTCTTGGGCTCCAAAATCACTGCAGATGGTGACTGCAGCCATGAAATTAAAAGACGTTTACTCCTTGGAAGGAAAGTTATGACCAACCTAGACAGCATATTAAAAATCAAAGACATTATTTTGCCAATAAAGGTCAGTCTAGTCAAGGCTATGGTTTTTCCAGTAGTCACGTATGGATGTGAGATTTGGACTATGAAAGAAAGCTGAGAGCTGAAGAATTGATGCTTTTGAACTGAGGTGTTGGAGAAGACTCTTCAGAGTCCCTTGGACTGCAAGGAGATCCAATCAGTCAATCCTAAAGGAGATCAGTCCTGAATATTCATTGGAAGAACAAATACTGAAGCTGAACCCCAATATTTTGGCCACTTGATGCAAAGAACTGACTCATTTGAAGAGACTCCGATGCTGGGAAAGATTAAAGACAGGAGGAGAAGAGGGTGACAGAGGATGAGATGGTTGGATGGTATCACTGACTCAATGGACATGAGTTTGTAAACTCTAGGAGTTGGTGATGGACAAGGAGGCCTGGCATGCTGCAGTCCATGGGGTCACAAAGAGTTGGACATGACTGAGCGACTGAAGTGAACTGAACTGATGCCAAGAGTGGTATATATCATTCTGCTCACTTTGCATTGTTTTAGAACTCACATGACCTCATGAAGCTATAAGAAAAACTGGAAAAATATATGATATCTGAGTAAGAGGGAAAACAATAATGGATCTTTGTGAACATAATAATCTCTGCCACAACTTTTTCTGTGTTTTTCATTCCCCATGCTCAGCTTAGGAATATTTGCATCACTTCTTGTTCTCATCACATTATTAGTACACTACATATCATATAGATCTTTTTCAACTAATGATAGGATTCAGTTCAGTTCAGTTCAGTTGCTCAGTCATGTCCAATTCTTTGCTACCCCATGCACTGCAACACACCAGGGTTCCTTGTCCATCACCAACTCCCGGCACTTGCTCAAATTCATTTCATTGAGTCAGTGATGTCATCCAACCGTCTTGTCGTCTGTGGTCCCCTTCTCCTCCTGCATTCATTCTTTCCCAGCATCAGGGTCTTTTCCAAAGAGTCAGCTCTTCACATCAGATGGCCAAAGTATTGGAACTTCAGCTTCAGCATCAGTCCTTACAATGAACATTCAGGGTTGATTTCTTTTAGGATTGACTGGTTTAACCTCCTTGCAGTCCAAGGGACTCTCAAGAGTCCTCCCCAACACCAAAATTCAAAAGCATCAATTTTCCAGTGCTAAGCCTTCTTTATGGTCTAACTCTCACATCCACACATGACTACTGGAAATTTATCATTCAAATTTATGATTCTGAAAGAGCCAGTCCAAGAATCTCCAAGCACACCAACAAACCCATCTTAGAGAATCTCTGTGATAACTCAGTCTTAAGTCAGAAATATAAACATAAAAACTAGTGGGCCATAAAAATCTGAAGAAGCAAGTTTACTGCAATCAGCCTCAGAAGAGTAAATATTTTCTCAGTTCAGTTCAAGCAATTTTACATTTAACTATGTTTGATTTCCCATTTTGAAAAGTAACTGTAATCATTTGTCTAACCTGCTTTGCTGCATAATAGTGTATTTTAAAGTGGTTTACTATATTTGACTAGCTTTGCCAAGAACAAATTTCTGATTTGTGGTAGATATGTAGTAAAGGCAAAACCCAGACTTGGCTTTTAGAAGCTGCAGTGAAGCTCCCATTCCTCTATATTTGGAGAAACTTAAAAAAGACAAATTACTCCATAGCATCTGAAAGGCTGTTTTCTGAGTGCTGTATAGTCCTTATTTTCAAAGATATGGATCATTTATGTTTTTTCTGGAAAACTTGACCAGGTTATCTCTATTTGGGTGCCAATCACTGACTCTTTAATGTCATGACTTATTAACCCTAATATCAGTTTTAAATGTCACATTAGACCTTGATGATAATACGTGTTATTCTTTCGAAGCAGTTCAATCTGTTTCAAAGTTATTACAAGGACACAGTTTTCACTGGATTTTCACTATGTCTCTCTTATATGACGAATGTGTGTTTTACTTCCTTGTATGTATTCATCATCCCTACCTTTCATTGTTTTAGGTGTAACAATGATAGATTACTCAGTGTCATAGAAACTGAGTTTATTTTCTTCAGAAATAAGACTAGAACTTTTCAACCTTTTAGTTTTCTTCTTTAAAAATCAACATCTTCTTTCTCAGAAATACTGAAGCTTGGTAGCCATGCCTTTTCATGTTCATCTAAGAAACTTGAAAGGAAAGCAATTTCCTCCATTTGGTCAAATTCCTGGATCCCCAAGGGATGAACAGGGCTTAGCCTTGAACTCTTATAGTATAGACTATGTTAGCAACACATTGGTATCCAGCAGATTTAATCTCAGAAATATTTTCACATTTTTGTTTATATTTTATCTTGGCACATGGGCAAATGTTTTCTTTTTTTTTTTCTTGGCTTTTTCTCTGAATTTTCATAAATCTATGTTTGAAAAGAGTTGAGAAAAATATACAATACAATTTAATTAAAAACAATGGAGTGTTGCAGAATTTTATCATCCCTAATTGGCTTCATTTGCTTACATCTACAGCAAGACCTGGTTAGCATATTATTTCAAGATGGCTCATTTTCTCTGTTTGTGTCATCACATACCAGCTAGCATTATGTAGTAGATGTAAAATTAAATATGTTTCTAAACTCAGTTGTGGGTGAAAGATAGTCTTATTTTAGGCAGCAGTCAAGAAATTCTGTTGGCTTTATTGAGAACTGACAACAGAGTTTCCATACTATATAAGAAATGTTTAGCAAGGATATTTCTTAGCCTCAAGGGTTCTGGGGTGAGGAGGTTATGTACATTTCAGTGACATAGTGGCTACAGGATATAGTTTAAAGGACACTGAGTCAGCAGGGCTGGGTGGCAATGCTGAGATTATGTCTCAACTCCTTGACCTTAGATTTCAATTATGACCTGGGGAGGCAGGACTATATTGCTATTGAGAGCACTTTCTGCCTCTACAATCATTCAATTTATAATAGACCCTTGAAATGTGTCATATTTTTTTTTTTTTTTTTGGCTGCCTCATGTGCAGCACGTGGGATCCTAGCTCCCCGGGCAGGGGTTAAACCCACACCTCTAGCACTGGAGCCACAAAATATGTCATTTGTGAAGTTGGATATTTCTCAGTCCAGTTCTAAATTATGACAAATGCTTTAAATTATTTAATTTACAGAATCACTGGGTGACCCATCTATTCACTATTACATATCTGATCTGCCCAAAATCACCAGGTATTTTCTGGTAAAGGAACTCAGCTTTTCTAAACAGCCTTAGCACTAAGGTTGATGAGACTTCCCTTCCCTGTATAGGCAATTGACACCATTGGGTACCTTTGATTTTCTATTCTGACTTGACTGCATCCTAATGTTTCTGTCAGCCTGCTAAGCACCCTGGATTTCTATCTTCTTAAAGATCTATCCTAGATATTAGAAACATTTTTCCTAAACCATGTGGCTTACTCTTTTATTAAGGATAATCCCTGGGGCATAAACATGTACATACACACATCCCCTCTGATCTGTCTCTGTAATTTCCATTCCCCCATTCTATCATTGCTAGCCCCATCTTTTGAGCCTTTAAACTTTTCCTAATCCATTTTCTGTCTTTTGGAAAATCATGCAGTCATTTTCTGGGTGCTTATTTCATTCTTGAAACACATTCTGAAATATTTTGCTAGTTTATTCCAAAAAGGAGAAGGTAACTAATTTCATTGAAAGTTGTTGTCTCCTTTTTTTTCTCCCTCTTTTACCCTACCTCTAGCTTTCCCCTTCTCTATTAAACCAGATCCCCTTTCAACTGCTGAAAGATCCCCTTTCAACTGCTCTTCCTCTCTCCCTTCCATGTAATTTTTCAGAAACAAATGTGACAGAAAGTTCTCATGTGTTAACTGACAACTGTGATTAATTGATAGTGACTAATTATCAAGATGCCAGCAAATTTGTAAAACTCAACAGTGGCCACAGGACTGGAAAAGGTCAGTTTTCATTCCAATCCCAAAGAAAGGCAATGCCGAAGAATGCTCAAACTACCACACAATTGCACTCATCAAACACGCTAGTAAAGTAATGCTCAAAATTCTCCAGGCCAGGCTTCAGCAATATGTGAACTGTGAACTTCCTGATGTTCAAGCTGGTTTTAGAAAAGGCAGAGGAACCAGAGACCAAATTGCCAACATCCGCTGGATCATGGAAAAAGCAAGAGAGTTCCAGAAAAGCATCTATTTCTGCTTTATTGACTATGCCAAAGCCTTTGACTGTGTGGATCACAATCAACTGTGGAAAATTCTGAAAGAGATGGGAATACCAGACCACCTGACCTGCCTCTTGAGAAACCTATATGCAGGTCAGGAAGCAACAGTTAGGACTGGACATGGAACAACAGACTGGCTCCAAATAGGAAAAGGAGTACGTCCAGGCTGTATATTGTCACCCTGCTTATTTAACTTCTATGCAGAGTACATCATGAGAAATGCTAGACTGGAAGAAACACAAGCTGGAATCAAGATTGCCAGGAGAAATATCAATAACCTCAGACATGCAGATGACACCACCCTTATGGCAGAAAGTGAAGAGGAACTAAAAAGCCTCTTGATGAAGGTGAAAGAGGAGAGTGAAAAAGTTGGCTTAAAACTCAACATTCAGAAAACGAACATCATGGCATCTGGTCCCATCACTTCATGGGAAATAGATGGGGAAACAGTGGAAACAGTGTCAGACTTTATTTTTCTGGGCTCCAAATTCACTGCAGATGGTGACTGCAGCCATGAAATTAAAAGACACTTACTCCTTGGGAGAAAATTTATGACCAACCTAGATAGCATATTGAAAGCAGAGACATTACTTTGCCAACAAAGGTCTGCCTAGTCAAGACTATGATTTTTCCAGTGGTCATGTATGGATGTGAGAGTTGGACTGTGAAGAAAGCTGAGGGAGGGCTGAAGAATTGATGCTTTTGAACTGTGGTGTTGGAGAAGACTCTTGCGAGTCCCTTGGACTGCAAGGAGATCCAACCAGTCCATTCTGAAGGAGATCAGCCCTGGGATTTCTTTTGAAGGAATGATGCTAAAGCCGAAACTCCAGTACTTTGGCCACCTCATGTGAAGAGTTGACTCATTGGAAAAGACTCTGATGCTGGGAGGGATTGGGGGCAGGAAGAGAAGGGGACAACAGAGGATGAGATGGCTGGATGGACGTGAGTCTCAGTGAACTCTGGGAGTTGGTGATGGACAGGGAGGCCTGGCGTACTGCGATTCATGGGGTTGCAAAGAGTCAGACATGACTGAGCGACTGAACTGAACTGAACTGAACTGGACCATCAAGAGAAGTGTGTGAAGAAAGATGAAAAGGCTGCATCCATGTTTTTTGGGAAGGAGTTCTGAGGTCAGTATAAGTAAAGTTTGCTTTGGGCACGTGGCAACTAAATGAAGGAAAAGAGACATGCTTTTGGAGTCTTCCTACTCTGCCCCAGAACTACTCACTATGGGACAGTCCAATCTGAATGCCTCAAAACAATGACATGTTATGTAATGTAATAGATTATTTTTACTATTCCAGCCTCCTTTGTAATAATAAGTTCTATTTGTTGATGAGCTGGAAGATTTTAGTGATGACACTTTATAAGTATTTCAGCTTTCCCCTTGAGAAAGGATAGGCTACCCACTCCAGTATTCTTGGGCTTCCCTGGTGGCTTAGGTGGTAAAGAATCCACCTGCAATGAGGGAGACCTGGTTTCAGTCCCTGGGCTGGGAAGATCTCCTGGAGGAGGGCATGGCAACCCACTCCAGTATTCTTGCCTGGAGAATCCTCATGGACAGAGGAGCCTGGTGGGCAGCAGTCCATAGAGTTGCAAAGAGTTGGACATTACTGAGCAACTAAGCACAGCACAGCACAGCACACATTGTAGCTTTCATCTTGCTTTGAACTGTATTAAGCAACTTAACCAGTAACGAGAATACAGCCTGACCACTTGAGGAGGAGGATGTCTCTGATGAGTATAATAGGAATCAATTGTGTGTGTTAGTCACTTTCAGCTGTGTCCAGCTCTTTGAGACCCCATGGACTGGAGCCTGCCAGGCTCCTTAGTCCATGGAATTCTTCAGGCAAGAACACTGGAATGGGTTGCCATTTCCTTCTCCAAGGGATCGTCCCGACCTAGGGATCAAACCCTGGTCTCCTGCATTCCAGGCAGATTCTTTACCATCTGAACCACCAGAGCCAAGAGTCAATTACTCCTAAGATATTTCTTAACATTGAGATACTATGACTCGGACACATTTGTAGATATTTCTATTATTATCCAAAGATTGAAGGCAGGAGGAGAAGGGGACAACAGAGGATGACATGGTTGGATGGCATGACCAACTCGGTGGACATGAGTTTGAGCAAGCTCTGGGAGTTGGTGATGGACAGGGAAGCCTGGCGTGCTGCATTCCATAGAGTCACAAAGAGTTGGACACGACTGAGCAGCTGAACTGAACTGAATTATTATTCAAAGGTCAGTGGTTACCCGAAGATTAGGGGTTGACAAACTTTTTTTTTTTTTTGTAAAGAGCCAGTTGGTAAGTATTTTAGACTTTCTTGGCTGCTTGTGAGATCTTGATTGCATATTATTATTTTTCATCAAACACCCCTTGAAAATGGAAAAACTGTTTTTAAGAGTATAGGCCTTAAAAGTTTGCCAACTTCTGCTTGAGGTTGTAAACATCAGAGAAACTGCTGTACATAGAGTTTTATGAGTTTTCTCCTCTAAATAAGAATATTCTCACCTAATGGACTTAAAATTTTCAATTATGAAATTTAATTTAAATATATCCCAACATATGTGATAGAAAAATACAATTATTTTATGGTAAACAAAGCTTTGATTTTGTCTTCATCATAAATAAGAACATATTAAAAATTAAAAAGGAAGTGATTAAAAATATTCCTATTTCAACAAGTTCCCAGAGAGTACAATTTTAAACCACAATATAAAACTGATCGTCTTTGGTGTAATCAAACTTACTCTACTTGAAACTCATTGCTTTGTTCACATCTACACTATCTTACTATACATCAATGTGCAACAAAAGCAGTTTTTAACAAATTCCATTCTGATGATAACGGACACTAACGTATCAAATCAACATTCAAAATGCTGCTGGACAGTGATAAGAATCAAATATCGTTTAAACAATACTCCCTTTGTAGATACAAAAGTCTTTTCATCTAAGAAAGAGAAACAACAGATGCTTTCAGAAACACCAAAATTAGTTGGAAGAGCCTAAACATTCATTAGTAGCTCGGTGGTAAAGAATCCACCGACAATGCAGGTGACTTGGGTTCAATTCCTGGATCATGAAGATCACGTGGAGAAGGAAATGGCAACCCACTCAAGTATTCTTGCCTGGAGAATTCCATGAACAAGGGAGCCTGTCAGACTATAGTCCATGGGGTGGCAAGAGTCAGACACGATTTGGAGACTTAACACTCACTAGAAATAATCAAAACAGAAAGCTTGATTTATAGATTTTGATATTATGTTCAATTATTCATAATTGTGAAAAAAAGGATTCACAATTTACTACTTGTAAATCATATGCTAATTGAAATAGGTAACCAATTGGAAATTAGCCCACTCCAAGTTGCTACCTTGCCTTTTCTGAATTCTACCTCTTCACATATAATAGAGATATAATGATAAATAGTTTAGTGATTTTGAAACAAACAAAATATATATAGGTTTAAGTCCTCTCAATTCTAAGTAAGAAGGTCTCTTTTTACTTTTGCAGACTGTTCATGGTAGGAGAGAATAATCATTTTGTTCTGTAGTGTAAATAAAGTCAGAGATATTTGTTACAGAATTTCTCAAACCATTTTGTGTTGGAGAGCCTGATCAATCATTCGTGTATGTGGGTTATTATTTTTATGTTGCTCCTTTTTTTCCACAAAATAAACAATTGATAAGTAATCTGAGTGAAGATTCAATACAAATCACAAATACACATTCAAGAACAAGAACTACTTGATTTTTAAAACTCCTGAACAGAAAGTTTCAGTTACTTTATGTGTTCCAAAGGAAATCCAATGTACTCATATCTCAAAAACCTTTTGGTGCAGACTTGTATTTTTAACAAGAGGATAAAAATCAATTACATGTTCTCTTTTCTAAAGGAGTTTTTTTTTTTTTTTTTACTTAATGTTTCCAATATTAATTTCTTCCCAATTTATGAGTTACTTTATTTGTGGAAAATTACTCTGGGCCAAACACTAAAGCATGGAAAGGTAAACGGGTTTCAGTCTCATCAAATTTGCTTTCTTTTATTTGGTAAAATGTATTTTCATTCAACAAATGTTAATTACTCACCAATTAAATGTAAAGCCCTAAGTTATAATAGGCATATTATAAAATACCAAGACAGATCAGGGGTGGTCCTTGCTTAAAAATTCTTAGTTCTCATAAGTATGACAATTGAGGCATCCAAAACAATATTGAAATAAGCAGACCTCTTATCTGATATATTATAAACAAGATAAACCTCTCTATGTTGATTATTTACTGGATCTTGGTCTTGCTGTATAATGACTGAGCAGCTGCTGTCTAAATGTGTCCTTCTTAGATTTCTTGTTACATATGTGACAATAAGAAAGCTTACTCTTAAAATTAGTTGCTGATACATGAAGAAGAGAGCCGCACACAGATGTAGTTCATAAGAAGTTCATAAACTAGAAATAGATTGCCAAGCAACTCTGAAGCCAATTATGAAAATGGAACATTAATAGAAGTGCTTTGAAAACATGCCACATTTCTGAAATAAATAATTCAATCTTTTTAAAGGTCTGTTAATGCTCTAGTGCTTTTATATAGATTATTTACCTAGATAAAGAAACTTGTGATAGTGTTTTATCATTCTCTTTTATTTAGAAATGATTTTCTATTCTGTGGAGTGTGTAAAGTGTGATTACACATTTGGGGAGCAATTAAAGTTCTTCCTCATCCTCACAGTGACTCCTTCTAGACAGAACCATAAACAAACAGCCTAGTCATCTGTGGGAGTGAGGATGCACATGTTTGATTAATGGTTGGCACCGATGACACCTGGAATCCAAACAGTTGGAGTCATACCTCAGGAAATGCTTCAAGGACACGAGGAAGCACCATCTGAAGCAACAGAGATGCTGATAACAGAGACGTAGTTACATCCAGGATGAAAACTGTGAATAAAGGAAGTAACTGCATTTAAATAGAAACCAGAGGGCAGAATGCAGAGCAGGAAAGGGGCTAAAAAGGACAAAAGCAATGGGCCTGGCAAGCAGCACCTGCTCTCATGAGTCATCCCACAGTTCTACCCCTTCCCCTCCTTTAAGAGTCTCTGGCTGGCTGGCTCCCTTTCAGTCTTCTCTCCTTCAGACGGAGGTCCCCCAGTCATTCTCTCCTTTGACCTCTGTTCATTTAACTGAAGTATCTCCGTGGCTTGCTCATTTAGGATTTCTTTCTTCTTTGCTTTTTTCTCTTTCACTCTTTTTTAATTTACAGAGGATGAGATCCATATTTCTAAGCTTTTTAAAAAAAATGCATGGATTCATTTAAAAGAACTGGATATCTGTGTCTGGATAGTGGCATTTAGACTGACAACATTTTAATGAGCTCTTCCCTGGTGGCTCAGAGGGTAAAGTGTCTATCTGCAATGCAGGAGACCTGGGTTTGATTCCTGGGTTGGGAAGATCCCCTGGTGAAGGAAATGGCAACCCACTGCAGTACCCTTGTCTGGAAAATCCCATGGACAGAGAGCCTGGTAGGCTACAGTCTATGGGGTCGCAAAGAGTTGGACACAACTGAGCAACTTCACTTCACTTCACTTTAATGAGTTAAGACTCACTTATGAAAGGGGTCTATTACTGTGAGTCCCACCTGACCATGGTAGTCATGGCAGGATTTCTAAGGAAATAGAGGTTAAAACTGTGTATCAAGTATGTTCATGTGTGTTTTGTGAGGCTCAGTTTATTTGTATCTAAAATGAAGCTGATATCATGTTATTGAGGATGGAAATTGACCTCACTGAGAGGTGAGATTTTGAAATGACTACTTATGAAGAAGTATCTATGTTTTATAACCATGTAAAGGTTTTTGTCCTTTAGATATATTTTCAAAATTATGTTCTGATGTAGCTTGGATATGTATTTCCCAGTCCTCAAAGAAGATTTATTTCAAACGAAAGAAAAGCACATGATCCTACTAATGATGGTTACTGAGGAAACAGACAACATGAAGTTGTTTTATATGACTCTCAGCTAAGCTAGTGATCTGAAGATAGGAGAAAAAGCTTAGTTATCTTCAGAAAGTAAAAACATAGACTTATCTGATAGGAATAAACTATACTCTTACTGAAAGACACAATAGTTACAAATATTCATGTTGCTGCTGAGTGAATGTATCGTATAGCTGTGATTTCTTGTCAACCTCATGAGTAAAAATTGTGTAAAAAAAACCTACTTTTTTCTACAGTAGAATTAGTGAGAAACTGGATAGTAAGTGCTATTAATAGTAAGGTCTTTGACAGTCAAAGTCTCGTTGGTTAGAGAGTTAAAGAAAATCATGACTCAATGGTTTATATATTAAAATATAGATAACTTTCTAAAAAGTGGTTATAAAATTTAAAAATCCTTCACTATTGTCAATGAAATGGTACAGTGTGACTCTAACCTTGAGTAAAAGTCACTCTGGGTCTTCCTAAAAACTGTCCGCCTCATTGATTATATAGAACCCTTCATTTACTATGAGCTTTAACTCCTTAACGAAAGAGACTATAGCCATCAAAGGCCTTACTACTAAAAGCACTTACTATATAGTTTCTCCCTAGTTCTACTGTAAAAAGTAGCCACATTTTTCATTCATGAAGCTGATAAGAAATCCTAAGTATATGATATATTCATAGTAAATGAACAAAAATTTATTTAAGTGTGCCCTTGGTATTTGAGATACAACTAAAAAAAGAAGAAAACACAGTTTCTTCCCTTTTGGAAAGGGAAAGAGAAAATCAAACCACAATTTATTTTGAGAAGGTAAATTCATGAAGAACACATAATTCAGCTTTGGATAGACAGAAAAGGGGTTAGTGCTTTGGTAATGAGTTGCAATAAGTTGAAATTAAAACCTTTTAAGTAAGAGAGCAAAGTGGTCAGATGTGCAATTTAGAAAGACCTTGTTTTCTACAATGTGGATGACAGATTAGAGTGGAAACAGGAGTATCTTTGGTAGTTTTTCAGGCCCTTGATGATAATACCCTGGTCTAGGTAAGGAGAGGAAAGAAGAGACTCAAGTATATTTGAGAAAAACCGAGAAGTTTTGGTAATTTATTAGATGTGAGAGGTGAGGGAAAGAGAGGACTCAAGAATGACATTGAGATCTTGGGCACCTGCGTAGATGCTCAATCAAGTATATTCAATAAGTATTTGGATCTATAATCTGAGAGCAAAAATATAGACAATAGTGTCGCCAGCATAGCGATGGTGCTATGTAGATCTTAATACAGCCTGGAAAGCAGCACAAATGCTTTTAATGGTTGCTAATGGGAAAGTGAAATGAAAGTGAAAGTCGCTCAGTCATGTCTGACTCTTTGCAACTCCATGGACTGTACATTCCATGGAATTCTCCAGGCCAGAATACTGGAGTGGGTAGTCTGTCCCTTCTTCAGGGGATTTTCCCAACTGAGGGGTTGTACCCAGGTCTCCCACATTGCAGGCGGATTCTTTACCAGCTGAGCCACCAGGGAAGCCCAAGAATACTGGAGTGGGTAGCCTATCCCTTCTCCAGTGGGTTTTCCTGACCCAAGAATTGAACCAGAGTCTCCTGCATTGCAGGCAGATTCTTTACCAACTGAGCTATGAGGGCAGCCCCTGCTAATGGGAAGATATGGCAAATTAATAGGAATTCCGTAGGCCTGCAAACTGACTTTTCACTTTCTTTGGTTTCCAAGAAAATCCTTCATAAAAGATTGTGTTAATTTTATGAATTTATTTTAAAAATGGATTACTTAAAAATAGTAGTAAAATTATGAAAACTAACTTATTCTTAGTATACCCTAAATGGAGACATAAATCATATTTCAAAATCTTGCTTTTCTTACTTTTCCATTTTTAAGTGTATTTAAATATAACATTTTAAAACAATGTATATTATCAATCTTAGATGGTTTTATTATAACAGGAATTCCTAACAGGCAGTCACCAAATATTCATAGAAAAACCACAGTGCTCTCCATAAATTAGGCTCAAGGGAGTTTTATAATAGCTAAACATAAGCAGTTCATTTGATTCACTGAAGACAGCCATGGCATAGCTATTTTAACTTGCCCTGGTTGACAACTGTCCTTGGCACTGATGAGCAAGTTATAGCCAATGAACTTTCAGATAAGATTATTTAATTAATTTCAATTTATATAATTTATAATATCTTTTCCCAACATTTTACTCAAACTCATCATCAATTTGCTCTTGATTTCCCAATGTTTGTCTTTGACCCATATCTATCTTTTGAACTCTAGACAAATTCAGTGGGATGTTTTGAGATATGATTTAAAGTTTTCTCCTCAACACTTTCTTAGAACTTTTGCTCTGCTATCAATTCAGTCACTACCTCAGGGGAGGGATGATGCAACAGAAAGCAGAAGTAAATCTTGGGACTTTTGATTTCAACAGCCTCTCTCAGGAGAGTGTAGGGAAGAACTCAGAACATAAAAAATAGATTTAGAAGGGTACATGATAAGTCAAAAGGCCCGGGTTTTCCATTATCAAGACTAGATTAAGTGTCTCTTGGCTGGGAAAGAAAATGAGTCAGAGGAAAAGTAGAGCAAGCTGGAATATTAATGGATCCCTGAGATAGATCCCTGTGCCCTCCTCTCATTCACCCCGCCACAGGAAACAAGAACCAAGTCTTATGGCGGCATCTGCAAAGACAACCTATTTCCTAGACCTTCTCTAGACTTCCAGTAGTAGGCATCAAGACTTACTAAAAAGCAACATGAATTAAAACAGTGAAGTACTGACTAACATACATCAATAATATAGAATAGAGAGCCCAGAAATGATAATATTAGGACTGCCAACCAATAGGGGAAAGACAAGCCTGAGCAATAAAATAACTGGGTCAATTAAAATATTAATATTGAAAAAATTGAGACTTTACTCCTACCTCAAACCAAAATACAAATTACCGGTGTACAGCATGGTAACCACACTACTGAATTGTAGACTTGAAAGTTATTAAGAGAGTAGATCTTAAAAATGTTCACAAACACACACATAACTGAGTTGGTGGATGTGTTGACTAACCTTATTTTGGTAATTGTTTTGCAATATATATGTATATCAAAACATCAACTTGTACACCTTAAACTTGAACAATGGTAATTACTTCTCAATAAACATGGGGGGAGAATTTTCCCCTTAAAGATTTGAAATGGTTGCCTCTATTCCTAAGCCTGCAAAGGCAGCCTTCACTACAAAGAAGTGTAGTAAAAATTAATACAGGAAAAATACAGTGTAAATATTAATATACAAATTAATAACCAAATAATCTGTATTAAAGGCTGCTGTAGTGTTGCTTGCTGAAGAAGTCCTTATCCATGGTAGTTGCTATTTGTGTGCTTGTGTGTTAGCCACTCAGTTGGGTCCAACTCTTTGTGACTCCATGGACTGTAGCCAACCAGGCTTCTCTGTCCATGAGGTTCTCCAGGCAAGAATACTGGCATGGGTAGCCATTCCCTTCTCCAGGGGATCTTTCTGATCCAAGGATCGAACCTGGGTCTCCTGCATTGCAGGTGGATTATTCACTGCCTGAACCACCAGTGGGTTGGAAAAGCCTGAGAAGCAGCTAACAACCCTTTGCAGAGTGTGCCAAGACCATTTGAGAATTTGTGGCTGAGAGACACAGTTGAGAGACACACTCGAATCTCTATCACACTCATATTTGGCTTTAAACATGTCCTCCAGAAAGTTCCTCTCCATTGCCAACTGATTCCAAGTATACTTGGCTGTGTGATGTTACTGCTTCTGTGTGTGCTTTGTAAAGCTGCTTCAGGGTTGCTGACACTCTATCCTTGCTCTTGGTCCATGATACTCATAGTCTCTTATGAAATATAACAATTTTTGCTATCCATAAGCCTGGAGGAAGCCTGAAGAAGGGATTAATTTGACAGTTCCAAGTGTGAATTTGGGGCCCAATTTTAATTGTAAAATTTGACATTTTACTGTCTTTTTTGAGACTTCTTTTCCTTCTTTCCTAGTTTCCTTTTACTTTTTTACTCAAAGCAAATTAGTGATGCGGTAATGTTTCCCAGCAAAGAGACTCTCCACAGAATACATACTGTAGCAACATCAAACACAGCCCGAGAAACCACAGAAGCTAGAGGGGTGAATCTTGTTGGGAGGTCTGGCTGTAAAAAGCCAAGTCTTCTACGCTCGCTTATGGTTTCAGATATCAGCATAAACTGAGAGCCAAGATGATTTGGGTTTCTATTTTCAGTGTATAATTTAGTTCCTTGAGGTGATATTGAGCTATTTATATAACAAAAATCTAGACACTAAATCAATACAACTTTTCTGTGGTTGGGTTTGTTGTTGTGTTTTTAATGCTGAGGGGGAAAAAAAAGTTTTACACTGGAATTTTTAAACATGTAATTCTATTCAACAAGCAACAACATCAAGCAATATTCCCTGACCTCATTTTTAAAAATCATTTTGTTATCTCAGGAATCGTATGATATAAATACAAAATGGTTTCCTCCTGGAATTTATAGTGTATAGTTTATACACATTTTCTAGGGAACCTATTAGGATGGTGTTTCACAAACAACTTGTAGCAGAGACCAGACTTTTGGAGGATAGATATCTGAAGTATACAAGCTAATTCCTAGGTCAGAGATAAAGGGAGGGTGGCAATTTTGAATACAGTGGAGCATCTGTCTCCAATTTTCCTAGGGAAGAGTGAGAGAGAGATGGGAGAGAGTGCTCAGGGAAAAGGATTTGCAACCATACAATAAAAAGATTTACCTCTTTTTCGCCCATCAATCACCTGGGTATTTATTTGTTTGTGTGCTAAGTGTGTTAAGTTGCTTCAGTCGTGTCCGACTTTTTTCAACCCTATGGACTGGAGCCCACCATGCTCCTCTGTCCATGGGTTCTCCAGGCAAGAATACTGGAATGGGTTGCCATGCCCTCCTCCAGGGAATCTTCCCAACCCAGGGATAGAACCCACATCTCTTATGTCTCCTGCATTGGCAGGCAGGTTCTTTAGCATTAGCACCACCTGGGAAGCCTGGGTATTTATTTAGGAGATACAAAGGAGGGTCCTTGACCCACTTCTGGTCCTTGAGAACATCTGACAGCATAGGACAAAGCAGAACAGAGGCCAACCTTAGGGGTCTGAGCAAGACACAAGACCAGCTCAGCTGCCTCTTGATCATTGCGGCTCTCAGGTATTAGCTGAGCAAGTAAGGCAGAAAAAAGCAAGAGATCTGTTCTCACATGCATGTGAAGAGGCTGGTCCATGGTAAAGGAAGTTGACACACAAAATTACTGTTTCTGCTCTTCTGTTCCTGTTTTTACTCCCAGGCCAATATGACCTGGGAAATGCAGATTGCATAATCACTGAAATATCTCCATTGGCCAATATTCCTTTGCAATTTTCCATGCTCTTAGATAAGGTTTCTTATATATGCAACACCTCTCTGTTTCCTGAACCACCCACCCCACTCCACTCCAGCCCTGCTTATTCACGTTAGGGAACAGTTCTTATGTGAACCTTAGCCCCAAGTCACATCCTTTATCATAATATTGATCATTTAAATCCATTTCTTTTACTACTACATTATTTATATCTCTAATTATATCCATCTGTCAAGTCACCTAATGTAAGGACTGGAGCCATCTCCAAAGCCTCTTTCTGCTTCACTCTCTGCATCCTACACATTACATGTTTTCTCTGGCCTCTCACTGGGGTGTATGCCAATCTCATGCCTCACAGATGAAGTTTGCCCTAAACTCTAATGCAGCTTCCTACCTGCAGCCACTGTCCCCTCCAGTCTGCCCTCTGGAAGCTATGAGAATTATGTTTGCAGAATGCAAATCTCATTTTGTCAATTATTTAACTTAAAATTGTCTATAATTCTACAAAGAATACACTAGAGTTCTCAAACTGGAAGTGGGGTGATGAAGAAGTGCATGAATTTATGGAGGTCTGTGAACCCCCTGAAATTACACTCCGAAAATTGTTTTATGAGCAGTAAGTATGTTTTCATAAGAAGAGTGTCAATAAATTTCAATGGGTTCTCAATGTGCTGTGACATGGCCTCCTTTCCCCCAAAATAATATTCTCTGAAACTCATTAGTGTGGCAGGCAAGGCCCTTTACAATCCAGTCAAGTATAGCACTGTAGTTCAGTGTGAGGCAGAAGTCATGGGAAGCTGAGGATACTGAAAAATTTTAGAATCAAGGAGTCCTGGGTTTCAATTCTGGTTTAATCATCTGGTTGGTCTTAGGAATACATTCTCTCTGAGCTCTATCTGGCTTCTCTGGCAAATGGGATAATATTCTTCTTCTAGTAGGACTGTTTCAACATTAAATTTAATAACTGTGAAGTAACTGAGAAATAATAGATATAAATTCTAACTTCTTCACTATCATTAAGTTTCTGGACATCTAGAGATGGTATTATTAAAAATAGTACCCTACCCTCCCTAGTGATAAATTGCTCCCCTATCATTTGAAGTTACTTTTGTTTCAAGTTATTTAAAAAGTCTATATTCAGTTGGCTAAATCATTCAAGGGGATGTATTTGTTCACAGAGCTCAAAAAGTTCAGAGGTAGAGTACATTTCAGATATAACTTCTACTGGACTCTACCTACAATTTTCTACCATACTCTAGATCTGCTCTTCACTATGCCTCAGCTTTTTACTCAGGCTAGTTTTCTTCATGGTGACAAAGTAATTGCAGCAGGTCCAGCCCTCACAACTACCCCTCCCAATACCTAAAACTATTAACAGCCTTTCTGTCCTGAATTGCCAACCAATTTGAGATCACTTCACTTGCTGACCCTTGAGCAATCTCTGAAGCCAAGGCTACATCTTTAGTCTGAAGCATCTCTGGAGCCATCTGCAGTCCCAGCAGGAATTCAGGGTTACAGTGAAGGGCAGTGTACTTAAGATATTTAACAATTCAGATGACACAGGCAACAATTAATCTGAATATATACCAGCCCAAAGAGAACAGATGCTGATTACAAACAACCAGTATTTCCAGGGCATGTGATGGAAGCTGAACTTTAGCCTTTCCTGGGAGCAAGATGAAGATGGCAATAGCTGGCTGAGGTGGTAGCTCCAAGGGACCCACTCTGCATACCTACTCAGATCAGATCAGATCAGATCAGTCGCTCAGTCGTGTCTGACTCTTTGCGACCCCATGAATTGCAGCACGCCAGGCCTCCCTGTCCATCACCAACTCCCGGAGTTCACTCAGACTCACGTCCATCGAGTCAGTGATGCCATCCAGCCATCTCATCCTCTGTCGTCCCCTTCTCCTCTTGCCCCCAATCCCTCCCAGCATCAGAGTCTTTTCCAATGAGTCAACTCTTCCTATGAGGTGGCCAAAGTACTGGAGTTTCAGCTTTAGCATCATTCCTTCCAAAGAAATCCCAGGGCTGATCTCCTTCAGAATGGACTGCTTGGATCTCCTTGCAGTCCAAGGGACTCTCAAGAGCCTTCTCCAACACCACAGTTCAAAAGCATCAATTCTTTGGCACTCAGCCTTCTTCACAGTCCAACTCTCACATCCATACACGACCGCAGGAAAAACCATTGCCTTGACTAGAAGAACCTTTGGTGGCAAAGTAATGGCTCTGCTTTTGAATATGCTATCTAGGTTGGTCATAACTTTCCTTCCAAGGAGTAAGCATCTTTTAACTTCATGGCTGCAGTCACCATCTGCAGTGATTTTGGAGCCCAGAAAAATAAAGTCTGACACTGTTTCCACTGTTTCCCCATCTATTTCCCATGAAGTGATGGGACCAGATGCCATGATCTTCGTTTTCTGAATGTTGAGCTTAAGCCAACTTTTTCACTCTCCACTTTCACTTTCATCGAGAGGCTTTTGAGTTCCTTTTCACTTTCTGCCATAAGGGTGGTGTCATCTGCATATCTGAGGTTATTGATATTTCTCCTGAAATCTTGATTCCAGCTTGTGTTTCTTCCAGTCTAGCGTTTCTCACGATGTACTTTGCATAGAAGTTAAATAAACAGGGTGACAATATACAGCCTTGACGTACTCCTTTTCCTATTTGGAACCAGTCTGTTGGTCCATGTCCAGTTCTAACTGTTGGTTCCTGACTTGCGTACACGTTTCTCAAGAGGCAGGTCAGGTGGTCTGGTATTCCCATCTCTTTCAGAATTTTCCACAGTTGATTGTGATCCACACAGTCAAAGGCTTTGGCATAGTCAATAAAGCAGAAATAGATGTTTTTCTGGAACTCTCTTGCTTTTTCCATGATCCAGCAGATGTTGGCAATTTGATCTCTGGTTCCCCTGCCTTTTCTAAAACCAGCTTGAACATCAGGAAGTTCACAGCAAGAAGAGATAAGAAAGCCTTCTTCAGCGATCATTGCAAGGAAATAGAGGAAAACAACAGAATGGGAAAGACTAGAGATCTCTTCAAGAAAATCAGAGATACCAAAGGAACATTTCATGCAAAGATGAGCTCAATAAAGGACAGAAATGGTATGGACCTAACAGAAGCAGAAGATATTAAGAAGAGATGGCAAGAATACACAGAAGAACTGTACAAAAAAGATCTTCACGACCCAGATAATCACGATGGTGTGATCACTGACCTACAGCCAGACATCCTGGAATGTGATGTCAAGTGGGCCTTAGCATCACTACGAACAAAGCTAGCGGAGGTGATAGAATTCCAGTTGAGCTATTCCAAATCCTGAAAGATGATGCTGTGAAAGTGCTGCACTCAATATGCCAGCAAATTTGGAAAACTCAGCAGTGGCCACAGGACTGGAAAAGGTCAGTTTTCATTCCAATCCCAAAGAAATGCAATGCCAAAGAATGATCAAACTACCGCACAATTGCACTCATCTCACACGCTAGTAAAGTAATGCTCAAATACCTACTCAAGAATGAACTAATTCTCACCATTCTTCAGATCATCTTTTGTAGCTAGAAAATCAGCACTCAGGTGGAAGCTAAGTACCTTTACCTTGAAAACGAGGTTATGTACAAAGGGAGAAGAAAAGATAGCTCTTTGGTGTCCTATTCTCCCTAAAGGAATAAATCATTGGGGAAAAAATGATGTTTCTAACTGAAAATATTTTGGAGGATTCTACTTTAAAGCTTTGGGTTAGTAATGTATATCTCTCACATATACAGTATTTAGAAATGCATTACTTGTTAAATTATTTCAAGTCATTTCATAAGCTTAGCAATCCTGAATCAATATTTACTGTAATGGGAAGAGTAATTAAAAAAAAAATCACTGCTGTTCTTTAGCTCGCCTTCATATTAAATTATTCACAAGCCACTTCTGACAACCAACTCAGGAATCCAAAATGTATCACAAAACAAAGCTTCACATTATGAAGGAGCATAACTGAGTTACTTTGTTTCTTCCTTTTTTCCTCCAAATTTTGCTTTCCTCAGCTAAGGGTCTGGAAGCTTTCCAGACGCCAGCAGGGTGGGGGAGTTTTAACACGGGTTTGGCATGTGAACCTCATCACAGATTCTTCAAGGGGCTTGTAGGGGGGAGACGTCAGAGCAATAATGTGCAATAATGCGCCTGCACTGGAATGTGGGGGAAGAGTGGCAGCTCCACTTTTATCTTATGTAGCATTTCCTTTTGAAAAATCAAATTTAAAAGAGAATGTGTGTCCAGAGAAACTCTTGGTTACTTTGAAAATACCAAGGGCCAGTAACTTCCAGAGATGGGGTAAATCTGTAACTGTTGTGTTTGCCTCCAAGGGATGCTGTTACCTAGGAGTTCCATAAAATGAACTTATTTTGTAATTTCACATTAAATATATTAGGAGCACATGCCATTGTCTCATTTCACTCACTGATTCATTCACTCATTATCCAATTTGCGTGTGTGCTAAGTCACTCCGGTCATGTCTGACTCTTAGCAACCCTGTGGACTACAGCCCGCCAGGCTCTTCTGTCCTTGGGATTCTCCAGGCTGTATTGCCATTTCCTCCTCTAGGGGATCTTCCCAGGGATTGAACCCCTGACTCTAATGTCTTCTGCATTAGCAGGTGGGTTCTTGATCACTAGTGCCACCTGGGAAGGCCATTATCCCATTTAAGACATGTCCATTGAGCACCCACAAGTGTCAGGCAGTTGTAACTCCTGAGGATATGGAATACAACCAAACAGACTAAGTCTTTGGCCTCTTGAAGCTTGTATCCTAGGGTGACGTAGACAAGCAAATCTTTAAAATCTCAGACAAATAAACACGAAATGTATCAGGTGGTGATTAGAGAGACTTTAAAAAAATGTGTCAGCAGAGTTAAAGAATAGAGTGATGGGGTGGCAAGGTGATCTGTGGAGAAGGTCAGGGAAGATTCATATCTATGTCAAATCCAGAATGAAACAAGAGAACAAGCCCTATGATATCTGGCTGGAGTGTTCCAGGCCACAGAAACAGATGGCATGCAGGGTCCTCACAGATAAGACTCTCAATGATCTTGTGATGGAGGTGGGACAGGTAATTTCATCTCAGAGACAGGAGGAAACTGGGACTCCAGGAACTGTGTAGCAGGCCCAGGAATAAGGCTCATCCTTTCAAACACCCAGCCCTTTGTTCTAGAAAGAACAAGTGCTAAATAAGTGCTTTATGAGAGTTCAGACTTGCTTTTTCAATGAGATGCTTTCTTCACATGAAATTTTAGGTGGAATCTCAATTTGTGATTTACGTAAAAATGGAATATCTCTGAAAGAAGTGAGCAGAAGGTTTTGCTCATGCCTCATCCCCAACCTTACCTCACATGCTGAACCTTTCCTCTGAGGAACCTCTGCAGCTCCCTCTAACCTTCTGTGCCCCAGGGAAGGAGGGACTGAGGAGAGGGGCTACTGAAGTATACAGGAGGAAAAACAGAGACACGAGGAAGATTATGACAAGATCAGTCATCCCCACTTGCTCATGGTCCTGCAAAAGCAGACTTTTTATTTCTTTCAAGATCCAATTCAAAGTTTCCTCATTTTTGAGAGGAAGTGCATTTGATATCTATTGCTCCACAATTAATAGTTTAAAAGAGCTAGTATTTGTCATCTCTTAGTTTCTGTGGGTTAGGAATCTGGCTGCAACCTAGCTGGACCTCCGACTCAAGGCCTCCATGAGGGTATGATCAAGGTATTGTCACATCATTTGAGCTGTGCAGATCTCTGCTCGCCTGGAGGGGGATATCTTTACAAGCTTATCTGTGTGGTTGTTTCAAGATTACGTTTGTTATCAGTTGTTGAACTGAGGGCCTCAGTTTCTTGCTGTCTGTTGGCAGGGAACCCTCAGTATCTTGTCTTGTGGGGTAAGCTCACTCCATAGGGCAGCTGGTTTCACTCAAAGCAAGAGAGAGAGAGACAGAGAGAGAGAGAGAGAGAGAGAGAAAGATGAAGTTAGAGCCTTTGTGTAACCTAAGCCTGGTGTGCTGCAGTCCATGCAGTTGCAAAGAGTCAGACACAACTGAGCAACTGAACTGAATCTCAGGAGTATCATCCCACCACATTTGCTTAGTTTATTCATTAGAGGGGAATCACTGAGTCTAACCCACACTCAGGAGGAAAGGATTACACAAAGGTGTGAATGCCTGGAGATAGGGATCACTGGGGCACATTTTAGAGGCTACATAACACAGGGAGGAAAACGAAAACATAGAACCTACATAAACTCATGTAATCCATGACATGCAATATAGTTTTAGCATTTCTTGCTTCACAACAACCTGAGAATATGCATGCTGGTATTTCTTTCATCAATTACTTTTAATATGGAGTCCTTGTTTTGCATCCCACCTATTTATATTCTGGTATTAAGAAATAAAATTTCCTTTTGAAAAGGATTTGATTCAGGATTTTCTTGCTTACGTGGTTAATTAGAATTTTGCTTCAATACAGATAAACACATAAGTTAGAGATATAATTAAAAATTCTCAACACCTTTTCCAGAAGTACAAAGAAAGCTTAAGTAAATTGCCCTCAAAAGTAGTGATAAGCTAGTTTTATGGCCAAAATGAAAAAAAATACCCTGACCTATTTCTGTGTTTCATAGTTGACATCATCAAGCAGTCTTTTGAAAGTTACCTCTGAAAGGATGAAGCTGAGTGTACTGAAGAGTTTGTTCACCTGTGTGTATTATTCAATAAACTGTAACTTTGAGGGCCATCCCTATTCCACAGTATCTGGAACACCCAAGTGCCCTGCAAGAATATGAGGAATGAGTGAGGCAGAAGTGACTTCATGGAAACCAGAGGAAAATGCTGCCAGAATAGCCAAATTAAACAAATTTAAAAAATTATTACAGTATTTTTGTGATAACAAACTTCAGAGAAGAATTCAAGGATTTATATACTAGTTAACAGTGCCAAAGGACTTCCTTGGTGGTTTGGGGTAAAGAATCTGCCTGCCAGTGCAGGAGACACAGGTTCAATCCCTGGGTCAGGAAGATCCCCTGGAGGGGGAAATGGCAAATCACTCCAGTATTCTTTTTTTTACTGGAGGATAATTTCCTTATAATATTGTGTTGATTTCTGCCACATATCAACATGAATCAGACATAAGTATACATATGTCCCCTCCCTCTTGAACCTCACTCCCACTTCTGCTCCATTCTGCCCCTCTATATTGCCACAGAGCACCAGTTTGACCTCCCTGCATTATACAGCAAATTCCCACTACCTATCTGTCTAACATATAGCAATGTATATGTATACTCTCTCAATGTGTCCCACCCTTTCCGTTCCCCACTGTGTCTACAAGTCTATTCTCTATGTCTGCATCTCCATTACTATCCTGCAAATAGGTTCCTCAGTACCACATTTCTAGATTCCATATGTGTGTATTAATAAAAGATATTTGTTTTTCTCTTTCTGACTTACTTCACTCTGTATAATAGGCTCTAGGTTCATCTACCTCACTAGAACTGACTCAGATACATTCCTTTTTATGACTAATATTCCATTGTATATGTGTACCAGCTTCTTTATCCATTCATCTGTTGATGAACATCTAGGTTGCTTCCATGTCCTAGCTATTGTAAATAGTGCTGCAATGAACATTGTCATTCCAGCATTCTTGCCTAGAAAATGCCATGGACACAGGAGCCTGGCAGGCTACAGTCCATGGATCACAAAAGACTCAGACATGACTGAGTGACTAAAACAACAGCAACAGTTCCAAAGGCTCCTGGACATCAGGTTTTAGCTCCTTTATGTGGCCCAAAATATAGATTGTGAACTCAGTGAATATAATCCAGAAGCTTCTCTAATGAGTGACATGTATCCTGTGACGGCTCTTGGAATGGAACATGAGGACATCAAGAAGATGAAATGAAGACCTTTCCAACCAATTCAGCAGAAGCATTTTCTGACAGTTTTGCTTAGTTAACTATTCATGTTTATGAGGACTAAGCAGTACTGAGTGGAGATGCAAGAAAGTTTCTTTTTGATAGTAATGCTTTTGAAATGCTAGATGTGGACCAGAAGGAAAAACAGCAGGGACACAGATTTCAGGAAATAAGGAGGTGCTGCGGCAGATGTGTCCATCCAAGTGCAGAAGGTATGGAAACCTGTGCTCTCTCCCTTCTCTCCTGGATGATAGAGAAGGGTGGGTGAGGGGACCATACCCGCATTTAGCCTCCCAAGTCCCAGATCCTATTTATCATCCTGCTGTGCCATCAGCCTCTCTCATTCTCTTTCCAGGTATTCCCTCTGCCTTTAAGTTAAAAGACTGTGAGGGAGTAGATTACTGGGCTAGCAAGGATGACCATAATTGGTTAAACTTGGCTTTCCCTCCAATCGCCACTGACCTCTTTGCTCCTGACATGACCACCGGCTATGCACAGTGCTTACTCCTAGAAACTAATAGCTAACCAAGTTAGGACTTCACAATTGTGTGTGTGTGTGTGGGGGGGGGGGGGGGGGGGTGTTTGTTTTCTTAAAAAAAAAAAAAATTTGAAGCAATCAAATGCAATGACACCTATTCTGCAAAGCTTTCCCTGATCAACTCCCAGTTGACTCTCCCAGTTGACTTAATGACTTCTCTTTCTAACCTCCCTGCCCAGGTTGCCTCTATGCCAGAGCTCCCCACAATGCACTATCCTCACTGATTTCCCTGTTCCTCTCGAAACTAGGTTTTGTACACTTAGGACCCTGGCGTATTAGATGTGCTGGGTGCCACTAAGCATTTATATTATTTGATGAAAACAATAAACCCAAGAATGGAAGAAATAAATATTTAATTAGGAACATCATTAATATGCTTACCCCTTAAACTGAGTGGAAAAGAAATAAGTAAGAATTTCTAGATGTTCTCTTATTTTAACAAAAATTTCTGAAGCAACTTCTTCTAACCCTAGCACCACTAGCACCATGGGGTTGCAAGAATTGGACATGACTTAGCAACAGAACCAGCATCACCACCACCACCAAGTATTTTAGGAATGCCAAAGGGTTGAAACCTGTCACTTTGGAAGCAGTGAACTATGTTTTGATGAGCTGTTATTGGTATTTGGGCAGAGACTGAACCTAAACTGACCTTGCTGAGTCAGTGTGACTGTGAAAATCACAGCACTTGCTTTTCCATTGTGATGCGTTGTGAAGACCAAGGTGATGAAGACTGTGAAACTGTTGCCTAAGTTACAAACTACAGTATGCACATTTTCTGCCAAGGGCCTCTTTGGGGAGCAAATAGAGGAAGTAAGAACTGACTGGCCACCGTGAGTATGAGATGTTAACACTCTTTGTTTTAAAAGAGGGACTTTCCAAAATCATAATGCTTGTATGAATCAGAAAAGCACTGAAGTTCAAACCTTCCTTTTATCTTTATTTAACATCTTGAGACTTTGGTGGAGAACAAATTCTGAGTAAACATACAAAGTGGACTCGTATCTCTGGCACCATTAATGAGTTTTATGTTTCAAGTTAAAGATCTTGGAAGATCTTACAAAACTGAGAGCTCTTGAGAAAAAAAGAATAATTTTAAGCAAATAATCCAAGATTACTGCCAACACTCCCAAAGATGTTACATATTTCCACAAGAGTAGATGTTTCTGCCTCAGTATGCTATATACTAGGTTTCCATGGTAAAACTTCATAGCTCAGTGTAAACACATTCCACTGAACTACATATATGCTCTCTTACTCGGGGATGGGAGTACTCCATCCCCAGTGGGCCCAGAGTCTCTTGGAAAAGAACCATAAACTGTGCACTCTTTCTTAGATCTTTTTTTTTATTATTGTTTTACCATAGACTCACTGCAAGCAGTACCTCTGGAAAGGAAAAGTAGGAGTGGGTTTTCCAGGAGGGATTCTTGTGACTTAAAGGAGGTGGTTTATGCTGTGAGAGTTATATATTGACCTTTTTAAGGCAATTTAAGCACCATTTTTCTTTGACCTGAAAAGGGAGAATAAGAAGAAGTGGCTTTTTACTCATATTCCATGGTTAAAATGAGAGTATAGGAAATGGGGTGGAGGTGAAATGGGTGAAGATAGTCAAAAGGTACGAACTTCCAGTTATAAAACACATAAGTCATGGGATATAATGAACAGCATTATGACTATAGCTCATAATTCTATATTGTATATTTGAAAGTTGCTAAGATAGTAGATCTTAAAAGTTGTCACCTAAAAAAAAAAAATCTGCAACTATGTATGATGACAGATGTTAACTAGACTTATTGTGGAAATCACTTTGCAATATATACAAATATCAAGTGATTATGTTGTATACCTATAACTAATATAATATTATGTCAAATATGTGCATGTATGCTAAGTCACTTCAGCACTGTCTGACCCCATGTCCTGTTGCTCACCAGGCTTCTCTGTCCATGGGATTCTCCTGGCAAGAACACTGGAGTGAGTTGCAATGCCCGACCCAGGAATAGAACCCCTATCTCTTATGTCTCCTCTAGCAGGTTCTTTACCACTAGCGCCACCTTCTTCAATAAAAAAATGAGAGCTTAACTCCTAGTCATCCTTAAGATATCAGTTGGTACTGACCCGGTTCCCCGTCTTCCCAAATTAGCTATTATATGTTCTTGTAGTACCATCTCTCTCTATTTCATAGCCCTTAGTATTTTGGTGCTTTTATGCCTCTGCATGCGGTTCCTTCATTTAAATGTAAAGGCTCTAGATCCAAAAACAACATGAGTTAAAATTCCAACTTCATCACTTAGTAGCTGGTTAACCAATCAACTTAGTAGCTCTGTACTATTGTTTCTTCATCTGTAAAATGGAGATTATAGCTCCTACCCCACAGAGTTTAGGATTAAACTTGAAGAGATGATATACAGAACCTTTACAACAATGCCTTCCGTTTCAGTTCAGTTCAGTTCAATTGTTCAGTCGTGTGCGACTCTTTGCAATCCCATGAACCACAGCACGCCAGGCCTCCATGTCCATCACCAACTCCCGGAGTTCACCCAAAATCAAGTCCATTGAGTCGGTGATGCCATCCAGCCATCTCATCTTCTGTCGTCCCCTTCTCCTCCTGCTCCCAATCCCTCCCAGCATCAGAGTCTCTTGCAATGAGTCAACACTTCGCATGAGGTGGCCAAAGTATTGGAGTTTCAGCTTTAGCATCAGTCCTTCAAATGAACACCCAGGACTGATCTCCTTTAGAATGGGCTGGTTGGATCTCCTTGCAGGCCAAGGGACTCTCAAGAGTCCTCTCCAACACCACAGTTCAAAAGCATCAATTCTTCATTGCTCAGCTTTCTTCACAGTCCAACTCTCACATCCATACATGACCACTGGAAAAACCATAGCCGTGACTAGACGGACCTCTGTTGTAAATGTCTTTTAATTTCGTGGCTTCAGTCACCATCTGCAGTGATTTTGGAGCCCAAGAAAATAAAGTCTGACACTGTTTCCACTGTTTCCCCATCTATTTCCCATGAAGTGATGGGACTGGATGCCATGATCTTCGTTTTCTGAATGTTGAGTTTTAAGCCAGCTTTTTCACTCTCATCTTTCACTTTCACCAAGAGCCTTTTGAGTTCCTCTTCACTTTCTGCCATAAGGGTAGTGTCATCTGCATATCTGAGGTTATTGATATTTCTCCCAGCAATCTTGATTCCAGCTTGTGCTTCTTCCAGCCCAGCGTTTCTCATGATGTACTCTCTATATAAGGTAAATAAGCAGGGTGACAATATACAGCCTTGACGTACTCCTTTTCCTATTTGGAACCAGTCTGTTGGTCCATGTCCAGTTCTAACTGTTGCTTCCTGACCTGCATACAGATTTCTCAAGAGGCAGGTCAGGTGGTCTGGTATTCCCATCTCTTTCAGAATTTTCCACAGTTTATTGTGATCCACACAGTCAAAGGTTTGGCATAGTCAATAAAGCAGAAATAGATGCTTTTCTGGAACTCTCTTGCTATTTCCATGATCCAGCAGATGCTGGCAATTTTATCTCTGGTTCTTCTGCCTTTGCTAAAACCAGCTTGAACATCTGGAGTTCATGGTTCATGTACTGCTGAAGCCTGGCTTGGAGTATTTTGAGCATTACTTTACTAGCGTGTGAGATGAGTGCAATTGTGCGGTAGTTTGAGTATTCTTTGGCATTGCCTTTCTTTGGGATTGGAATGAAAGCTGACCTTTTCCAGTCCTATGGCCATTGCTGAGTTTTCCAAATTTGCTGGCATATTGAGTGCTGAATTTCACAGCATCATCTTTCAGGATTTGAAATGGCTGAACTGGAATTCCATCACCTCCACTAGCTTTGTTTGTAGTGATGCTTTCTAAGGCCCATTTGACTTCATATTCCAGGATGTCTGGCTCTAGGTCAGTGATCACACCATCGTGGTTATCTGGGTCGTGAAGCTCTTTTTTGTACAGTTCTTCTGTGTATTCTTGCCACCTCTTCTTAATATCTTCTGTTTTTGTTAGGTCCTTGGACTGTGAAGAAGGCTGAGTGCCGAAGAATTGATGCTTTTGAACTGTGGTGTTGGAGAAGACTCTTGAGAGTCCCTTGGACTGCAATGACATCCAACCAGTCCATTCTGAAGGAGATCAGCCCTGGGATTTCTTTGGAAGGAATGATGCTAAAGCTGAAACTCCAGTACTTTGGCCACCTCATGTGAAGAGTTGACTCATTGGAAAAGACTCTGATGCTGGGAGGGATTAGGGGCAAGAGGAGAAGGGGATGACAGAGGATGAGATGGCTGGATGGCATCACTGACTCGATGGATGTGAGTCTCAGTGAACTCCGGGAGTTGGTGATGGACAGGGAGGTCTGGCGTGCTGCGATTCATGGGGTCGCAAAGAGTCGGACACAACTGAGCGACTGATCAGATCTGATCTGATCTCTTCTTTTCACAGCTATCTCTAAGCCTCCCAAGACAGCCATTTTGCTTTTTTGCGTTTCTTTTCCATGGGGATGGTCTTGATCCCTGTCTCTTGTAGAATGTCACGAACCTCTGTCCATAGTTCATCAGGCACTCTGTCTACCAGATCTAGTCCCTTAAATCTATTTCTCACTTCCACTGTATAATCATAAGGGATTTGATTTAGGTCATACCTGAATGGTCTAGTGGTCTTCCCTACTTTCTTCAATTTAAGTCTGAATTTGGCAATAAGGAGTTCATGATCTGAGCCACAGTAAGCTCCTGGTCTTGTTTTTGTTGACTGTATAGAGCTTCTCCATCTTTGGCTGCAAAGAATACAATCAATCTGATTTCGGTGTTGACCATCTGGTGATGTCCATGTGTAGAATCTTCTCTTGTGTTGTTGGAAGAGGGTGTTTGCTATGACCAGTGCATTTTCTTGGCAAAACTCTATTAGTCTTTGCCCTGCTTCATTCCATATTCCAAGGCCAAATTTGCCTGTTACCCCAGGTGTTTCTTGACTTCCTACTTTTGCAGTCCGCTATAATGAAAAGGACATCTTTTTTTGGGTGTTAGTTCTAAAAGGTCTTGTAGGTCTTCATAGAACCTTTGAACTTCAGCTTCTTCAGTGTTACTGGTTGGGGCATAGACTTGGATTACTGTGATATTGAATGGTTTGCCTTGGAAACGAACAGAGATCATTCTGTCGTTTTTGAGATTGCATCCAAGTACTGCATTTTGAACTTTTGTTGACCACGATGGCCACTCCATTTCTTCTGAGGGATTCCTTCCCGCAGTAGTAGATATAATGGTCATCTGATTTAAATACACCCATTCCAGTCCATTTTAGTTCACTGATTCCTAGAATGTCCACATTCACTCTTGCCATCTCCTGTTTGACCACTTCCAATTTGCCTTGATTCATGGACCTGACATTCCAGGTCCCTATGCAATATTGCTCTTTACAGCACCGGACCTTGCTTCTATCACCAGTCACATCCATAACTGCGTATTGTTGTGTCCAACTCTTTGTGACCCCATGGACTGTAGCCAACCAGGCTCCTCTGTCCATGGAATTCTTCAGGCAAGAATTCTGGAGTGGATAGCCATTCCCTTCTCCAGGAGATCTCCCACAGTCAGGGATCAAACCCAGGTCTCTCACACTACAAGCAGATTCTTTACCATCTGAGTCACCAGGCGAGCCACCAGGGAATCCCCAAGAGTCTTGGAGTGGGTAGCCATATTCTTTTCCAGGAGATCTTCCTGACTCAGAGATCAAACCCAGGTCTCCTGCATTGCAGGCAAATTCTTTACCACTGAGCCACCAGTGCTTAATAGATTTTAACTACTTGTTTTAGCTCTGCCAGCTTTAAGTTTTATGAGAGCAGGCATATCATTGCCTAACATTCTTCATACCAAAGTACCCTTTTAGGAAACATTTGTTGAGTAAAAGAATAACTAACTTAATCTGGAAGATTTCATCCAGGTTTGTTATGTATTCCTTTTGTGTGGCAACTCCAGACAATAAAGCAGAGAGCAAAATCATTGTGGGAGACTGTGGCTGTTTGGTTCTGGAATACTTGACATTTGACCTCAATTACTTCTTAGATTAACACAAGGGAAAATGAATAAAATGTAACTCATTGTAGACTAAGGGTAATATTTCAAGGAACTCATACATATTTGTTAATTTTTGTGTTATAGCTAAAGAAACCGTATGCTTTGAGGAAAAAGAATACCACTAGAATACATTTTTGGGCTTACCAGGTGGCTCAGTGGTAAAGAATCCACCACCAGTGCAGGAGATACAGATGTGGATTCCATCCCTGGGTCAGAAAGATCATCTGGAGTAGGAAATGACAACCCACTCCAAGACTCTTGCCTGGAAAATCTCATGGACAGAGGAGCCTGGTGGGCTACATGGGGTGGCAAAGAGTCAGACATGACTCAGTGAGCACAATACAACAACAGAATACATTTTTATATGAAGACATGGTATCTCCAGTATCTAGTAATAACAATTTATGAAAACTTTTAAGATCTATTCTCTTAGCAACATCTGAATATACAATATGATATTGTTAACTGTAAGTGAAGCATTAAAAGTTACAGTGACACATGGTTCAGATTGGCTTTGCCCAAAACAGGCTTTGATGACTTCCTTATACAGGGCTTTCATGGTT
Organism: Bos indicus x Bos taurus; assembly: GCF_003369695.1. Lineage (NCBI taxonomy): Eukaryota > Metazoa > Chordata > Mammalia > Artiodactyla > Bovidae > Bos > Bos indicus x Bos taurus. The sequence continues at coordinate 112,323,807 of NC_040076.1, forward strand.
AACAGCCATGTTTATAATAAATACAGTCATTATCAAATAAAAAGTTATGAGATGCTTTTTTAAAATGCTTGGTTACAGTATCATCTTAAAAGGAAATAACACTCAGATGTGAAAGCTGAGAGAAAATAAGTCCGTATACTGAGATCACTATACATAATTCAAAACAGGTGATTTTTTAAAAGGGAGCCCTTGAAGGACATACAAAAGGATTATATTATTGTTCTGGCTTTCCCTGAGAGTAATTTCTTTACATTATACCATTTCTGCGAGAGAGGAGCAGCTTTACAAGCACCACTGTGTCACAGTTTAGGACAGTAGTGGTAGGTAGTGAGAAGGTTTGGCTTTCTTGTGGCTCTGGCTTTCAGCTCTGGGATCCCTTCTTTGAAAATAGTTCTATCCCTATCTCCTTGATGACTCTTAAATCTCTTAAAAGAGACAAAGTCTATTTACTCAATGATTGAAATGAAGGTTTAAAATGCAAATATTCTTATTGACTTCCAGTTAAAATAAGGTATTGATAACTGATATGGCCACTTTCTGAAGAGATTTTGATAGGAGGCAAAAGAATAGGAAAGGATTTCAGTGCTACTGACTAAATTAAATTCTAGAAAAGGGAGGCTGTTAACCTCAAAAACAAATGTCAACACAATAATTTTGATCAAAAAAATAATTTTGGATCTGATTAAACCTGAAGATAAAGCCATAAATGTTTTCTGAAACTAAACTCTGTTGGAAAAGACTTTTTCCCCTGGATTTTCTTAGCTTCCTTCCACTCTATTATTTTTAACCTACATTATGGGAAAATAAACACAATATTATTACAGCTCATCAAAGAAAGTTCAGGCTTTTTGCTCCTACTGCTTTTGGCAGAGATCAGATTTCAATAACATAAATATTTTCATTGAATTATTAGAAGCAACAGGCAGAAATGACAAGTCATAAATGTTTATTTACTCATTTAATGAATAACTGAGTGGATAGAAGAATAAAAGAATGATGAAGGAGGGAACTGACATACAGTCTTTGGAATGGACACAGCTTTCCACAGAGGCAGTCACAGAAGGAAGGGCACTCATTTGCAGAAAGGAATTGGCACATAAAGACTAAATGCAAGCATCATTTATCTCAGTGTTTTCTTTGGCCCAGTGGTGGTTTATAGTGGCAAAAAGGTTGACTTGACTTGTGCTGATTCTTTTCCAGTTTGGAGTTTAAGTCTAGAAATAATTTTCTATTTAACTCAATAAACTCCATAGTGGGTGATTAAGAGGATATCAACATGTAGGCACTCTGTTCAAGCCTATTATTTCCTAATTGCTTATTATTTCTTAATTTACAGGTTACTTCATTTCTTAATGCATATCCTCCTTGACCTTTTTGTAATAATTGACACTCTCGACTACTCTATCATTGAAGACATCTCCTGTAGTTTCTGTATCACTTTACCCTCCAGATTCTTTTCTATAGGTGGCTTTTCTTTTCCAAACTGTCCCCTGGTGATACACATTACTCTGGTTTCAGTTTTCTATCCTGCTCTATTTAATCCCTTTGAGCTCCCATTTACTCCAATCTTCTCAATAAATTCCCCTAGACTAAAGGCTGTATTTTATAGCCTTAGTCTGCCTCCTGAAATCTTGGTCTACATTTCCAATACTGGGATGAATATTTCTGCCTGGCATTTGCATTGATGATTTACATTTAACAATGAAATTCATTATTTTTATGAATTGGTTGCTCCATTTGGCTTCCTTTGTATTTTGAATGTTGTTTCCAGAAGATAGGGCTTCCCTGGTGGCTCAGATGGTAAAGAATCCACCTGAAATTCAGGAGACCTGGGTTCGATCCCTGGGTTGAGAAGATTCCCCTGGAGAAGGGAATGGCTACCCACTCCAGTATTCTTGCCTCTTCCATGGACAGAGGAGCCTGGTGGGCTACAGTCCACGGGGTGGCGAAGACTCAGACGCAACTGAGTGACTAACATTTTGACTTTTACCAGTAGAAAGGCTGGTAAGTAATAGAATGTTCTGCATCAGGAGTGGCCAGAAAGTGAAAACTAAACTGGTACTTGGAGGGTTAATCCAAAAACCAAGTGAGACAAGAAGTCTGGCCACCATATCCTGCTTCCTGGTGATACTGGAAGTTCTAGATCATCTCAACTTTAGTGTTTTGTTTTGTTTAGATGTTTTTGGTTTTGTTTTTGAATTTTTTGTTCCTGGAAAGATGTTCAAGTTGCAGGATCTTCCATAGGAACTAAAATAATACACATCAGGGTTTTAAGTCAAGGTGAGTTACTTAGTGTCCCTGAATGCCACTCTTCTCATCAGTTAAAAGTAATATTGCAACACTCACAAAGTTTTTTTGAAGGGTGAAAACAATATCCATCAAACATATAATACACGGGTGTTCTCAATATGTACTAGCTATTATTATTACCAATATTACTTGATTTTCCTAGTTTGAACTTGATTTGTTTCTATTCTTTTCTTTAACCAATAGCCCCAGGTCTTATTGGACACTAACTCTGTCAGTTTCTTTTTTTTTTTTTTAACTTAATTTTGTTTATTTGGCTGCATCCCATCTTAGTTGTGGCATGTGGGATTTTTCTTAGTTGTGGCATATGAGATCTTTAGTTGCAGCATGTGGGATCTAGTTCCCTGACCAGGGATTGAACCCAGGCCCCCTGCATTGGGAGCATGGAATCTTAGCCACTGGACCATGAGGGAAGCCCCTAACTGTATCAGTTTCATAGTATTCTTTGTAACTTTTCACTGACTTCATCTTAGGGTAGGTTCTGAAACGCACAACCAAGTTTTCCAGTGGTATCATGACCCAGATAATTTTTTTAACAGCACAACTCATACTATGATAATCCCTAACTACATGCATTGTCATGACTTATCCTTGCTTTCCAGATATGATCTACTATTCTCAGCATGGCACATAGAACCACGTACTGTGTGGCCACATCCTAATTGTTCAGTCTAGCATAATTTGTCAACTCATTGCTTTATGAATTTTCTTTACTTTCTTCTATCTCTACGCCTTTCATCATATTTCACCCCCTTTTCCCACTACTCTTTCTCTTCCTATTTAGCTAATTAAATCCTACATACTCTTTAAGTTTCAACTTGAATTACTCCTTCAAAAACCTTTACCAAATCACTCAAGTTCACTAGTCTTTGCCTCTGAATTTATAGCACTTACTATCTAAAGCACTTAATTGGCTGTTTGTCATGTATATAAGCTTTGTCAATTTGTAGCCCATATTGTTAATTAATGTTTCCACCATCATCTGTCTGTCGTGCCAACTATTTTAAGTCATCAACATTGTTGACTCTCCTTGATTTAGGGACCAGTGAAGAGCATAATCAATAAACTGTGGGATCAATACCAAAATTTTGCATTTGTCATTCATTCAATATATGTCTCCTTTAATGACCTAGTATGTACGAGGCCTAATGTTGGCTGTGAGGTATAAGATAAATCAGACACAGGTTCAAGATCTCATGATCTAATGAGAAATATAGACAGGCAAGTAATTAATTAAATGCAGCAGAAATCCTGTAAAAGACATTGTTCAAAACCTATGGTATCACAGAAATAGGACACACAATTCTGCATTGATATAGGAAGAGTTGAGGGAATCTTCCTAGAGTAACTAATACTTGAGTTGCTATTGATAAGATGAGCATGGTTTCTCCATGGGAGGCAGTCAGGGAGAGGTTTACAGAAATATGGACCAAGGAAAACATGCAAAGACATGTATCCCTGAGAATAATTTGTATGATACATGTATAAGGTATATAGTTAGTGAGGTCTAGATAGAAGACTAAAGAGAAGGGTCCTAAAATCATATCATGAAGAAACCACCTGCTGAGCGGTTTGGTCATTATCTAGAAGGCAATGGTCCAAAGGAAAAAACAATGAAGGATCCTAGGCAGTGGCAGGAAATGATTCATTTGTGTATTATAGGAAGATCACTTGGAAAAAGAAGAGTATGAAAGAGCCTGAGGGTAAGAAGACATGATAGAAACAAATTTTGATAGTCTAAGAAGAGATGCAGTGTTGGCAGTACAGAGAATCCATCACATTTAAGGGGTGTTTTAGTGGCAGATTAAATAGGGGAATGTTTAGGCACAGGTGAGTTTGTGAGAAAATTCAGAATAAGCTGTTTTCTAACTTACAGATAAATGACAATGCGATTAACTAAGAAAAGGAAGAGAACACTCATAGTTCACTGTTTGTTTTGGAATATACTTTTCTTCCTCTTATTTTGAAAGGCTATATGTAAACAGAGAAGCCAAAGTCATTTGGGTGTAAAAGGTAATACTTCATGTTTTATTCACATTAATTCTTGGAAACAGCAGGGAGTGATTATCAGTTGGAGAGAATGCATTAAGCATAAAAATTTTATTGGTAAATAAGTATATACAGTAATTTAAGATAACATTACATTCTGGCAGTTCTAATTTTTAGTTCTCTATTTTTAATTGAGACCAAAAATTTAAAGACTAGAAAGTAAACTTTTGGGAAAATTTTACAAATTGCTTTAATATCATAAAGCTGAGCATCGAAGAATTGATGCGTTTGAACTGTGGTATTGGAGAAGACTCTTGAGAGTCCCTTGGACTACAAGGAGATCCAACCAGTCCATCCTAAAGGAGATCAGTCCTGGGTGTTCATTGGAAGGACTGATGCTGAAGCTGAAACTCCAATACTTTGGCGACCTCATGTGAAGAGTTGATTCATTGGAAAAGACCCTGATGCTGGGAGGGATTGGGGGCAGGAGGAGAAGGGGACGACAGAAGATGAGATGGCTGGATGGCATCACCAACTTGATGGACATGAGTTTGAGTGAACTCCAGGTGTTGGTGATGGACAGGGAGACCTGGTGTGCTGTGATTCATGGGGTTGCAAAGAGTCAGACACGACCGAGCAATTGAACTGAACTGAACCACATGATTACACATTCTTTCGCTGTCATTTTGCGGTTCAGTTAGTTATTCTTAGAGAAAAACAACTTAAGCACAAATATTGATACATGGTTAAAGAAATAACTAATTATGAGTAATGCTTCATGCTAGGTAAGAAAAACAGAAATCAGCTTTAATATTTTAGATGCTATGGAAATTGAGAGAAAGTTTGTTTGGTATTAGAACTATATAGCCAAGCAATCTAAAACCTGAAAAAGAATATCTAGCTCTGTTCTTTTATTTAGATGAAGGAACTAAGAAATATGAATGTTAAGTGACCTAACACAGGAAAAAACTGGGTTTAAAATGACTATCAAATCCTTTGAAAGTTTCTTAAATGCCAGTGACATACAGTTGAAAGGAAAAACTCAGTTCAGTTCAGTTCAGTTGCTCAGTCGTGTCTGACTTTTTGTGATCCCATGGACTGCAGCACTCCAGGCCTCCCTGTCCATTACCAACTCCAGGAGTTTACACAAACTCATGTCCATTGACTTGGTGATGCCATCCAACCATCTAATCCTCTGTCGTCCCCTTCTCTTCCCACCTTCAATCTTTCCCAGCATCAGGGTCTTTTCCAATGAGTCAGTTCTTCGCATCAGGTAGCCAAAGTATTGGAGCTTCAGCTTCAACATCAGTCCTTCCAAAGAACACCCAGGACTGATCTTTAGGATGGACTGGGTGGATGTCATTGCAGTCCAAGGGACTCTCAAGAGTCTTCTCCAACACCACAGTTCAAAACCATCAACTCTTTGGCACTCAGCTTTCTTTATAGTCCAACTCTCATCTCACATCCATACATGACCACTGGAAAAACCATAGCCTTGACTAGACGGACCTTTGTTGGCAAAGTAATGGCTCTGCTTTTTAATGTGCTGTCTAGGTTGGTCATAACTCTTCTTCTAGGGTGTAAATGTCTTTTAATTTCATGGCTTCAGTCACCATCTGCAGTGATTTTGGAGCCCAAGAAAATAAAGTCTGACACTGTTTCCACTGTTTCCCCATCTATTTCCCATGAAGTCATGGGACCAGATGCCATGATCTTAGTTTTCTGAATGTTGAGCTTTAAGCCAACTTTTTCACTCTCTTTTTTCACTTTCATCAAGAAGCTTTTTAGTTCTTCTTCACTTTCTTCCATAAGGGTGGTGTCATCTGCATATCTGAGGTTATTGATATTTCTCCCAGCAATCTTGATTCCAGCTTGTGCTACTTCCAGCCCAGCGTTTCTCATGATGTACTCTCTATATAAGGTAAATAAGAAGGATGACAATATACAGCCTTGACGTACTCCTTTTCCTATTTGGAACCAGTCTGTTGTTCCATGTCCAGTTCTAACTGTTGCTTCCTGACCTGCGTATAGATTCCTCAAGAGGAAGGTCAGGTGGTCTGGTATTCCCATCTCTTTCAGAATTTTCCACAGTTTCTGCTTCCCAGTCCTGTGTATGTTCTGGCAGCTCTATGCTGGGGTTAATGGTGACCTCCTCCAAGAGGGCTTATGCCATACCCAAGTCGACTGCTTCCAGAGCCCCTGACGCTGAGGCAGTCCACTGCTGACCTGTACCTCCACAGGAGATGCTCACACACAGTTCTGTCTCAGTCTCTGTGGGGTCCCTGGGTCCTGGTGTGCACGAGGTTTGTTTGAGACTTCTTAGCATCTCTGGTGGAAATGGGGTTTGATTCTAAATGCAAATTCATCCTCCTACCATCTTGCTGGGGCTTCTCCTTTGTCCTTGGATGTGGGGTATCTCTGCACAGCTGCTCCAGCACCTACCATCTTACTGGGGTTTCTCTGACCTTGGACCTGGAGTATCTCCTCTCTGCTGCTCATTGCTGACCCAGGAGAAAAGAGCAGTGACCCCACAAGATACTGACCCAGACTTGCCTGTGAGTGTCCAGGGCTCTCCAGCAGAGCCGTGGGTCGGTGGTGGCCTGCTGCAGGGTTGGGGGCACTGAGTGTAGCAGTGCATCCATGGGATCTTTTGATGAGGTCACCATTATCTTCATTACCTCCACCATAGTTTGGCCCCAGGTAAATAGCAGGGAGGGAACTCATCTCCTCCCATCAACAGAAAATGGGATTAAAGATTTACTGAGCATGGCCCCGCCCATCAGAACAAGACCCAGTTTCCCCCTCAGTCAGTCTCTCCCATCGAGAAGCTTCCCTAAGCCTCTTATCCTTCTCCATCAGAGGGCAGACAGACTGAAAACCACAATCACAGGAAACTAACCAATCTCATCATATGGACCACAGCCTTGTCTAACTCAATGAAACTATGAACCGTGCCATGTAGGGCCACCCAAGACAGACGGGTCATGGTGAAGAGTTCTGACAAAAAGTTATCCACTGGAGAAGGGAATGGCAAACCACTTCGGTATTCTTTCCTTGCAAACCCCATCAACAGTATGAAAGGAAAAACTATTTCACATCAAAAGAAATCTATTTCAGTTCCAGCTCTAATGCTAGCTGTGTGGTTAAGGGCAAACCATTTAATCATTGTGACAGTTTCACTGACTAAATACAAGGATCATATTATTTGTTTCACATGATCATCAGGAGGACCAAACACAATGATGTATGTAAAAACTCTTTATGTAAACTCTTTAAAGGGCTTCCCCGATACCTCAGCTGGTAACAATCCACCTGCCCTGATACCTCAGCTGGTAACAATCCACCTGCAATGCAGGAAACACCAGTTTGATTCCTGGGTCAGGAAGATTCCCTGGAGAAGGGAGAGGCTACCCACTCCAGTATTCTTGGGCTTCCCTTGTGGCTCAGCTGATAAAGAATCTGCCTTCAATTCAGGAGACCTGGGTTCGATCCCTGAATTGGGAAGATCCCCTGAAGAAGGGAAAGGCTACCTACTCCAGTATTCTGGCCTGGAGAATTCCATGGACTCTTTAAAAACACTAAAAAATGTAACAGATTATATTTGTAGAGTAAATCTTTAGTTACCATTTAAAGAAAGAATTTATCTTTTACTGAGCAGCTGCTCTACGACAGCATCTTTTTTGTATACTATTTCATTTCATTCTTACATCAACCCTTGACGTAGATGCTATTTTCCAGTTTTATAGCTCAAAAAGAAAAGGAAGCTCAGAGACTAAATAAACATCTCTAGATCACACTGCAAGCAATTGGAGAATCAAGATTTGAAAATGACTTCACCAATGGAATGTTGGCTACTACATAATGTTTCTGGCAGTCCTGGAAAAGAAAACCACTCCCTATGTAGAGGGTAGCTGGTTTGAGGAGGAATGAAGGCTGGGAGAGAGAAATAGGCTTAAAGGACTGGAATGCTCCATGGATTCTAATCCAGACAATAAAGGATAATCCAGGTGAGGCAAGGTTATTCAGCAAAAGATTTAATAACTCATAGTCAGAAGCAGGGCTAGATGAAGACTCAAGGGCATCCAAGAAGGATGATAAATTGGTCTCTTGGAAGGGTTAATAATTGGTGCCCTTTCGAACTTTTATTCTTTGTGTATTTGTTCCACAATTTAAACTCCTAAGGCTGAGAGCTGTGTGGAGAAAGGAGAAAGCCGACACCGTCAGTGGAGATCAACCTCCCCTCCCCCATCAAGAAAGTTTGAATTTGTCGCCAAAATTACACACTTTTTTAGGCAAAAGAAAAACACAAATTAGAGCAATTTGGCAATTTGGATTGAGTTTGTTTACGGTATATGGGTGTGTGTGAATGTGTGTGTTCACATGCTATGGGAGGGAAGGTGTCTGTGAAACTTTCTCCTCTACCCTACTTTAAAGGTACCTTATTCTACTTTCCAAGAGAGAAGTTCACATAAACAAATTTTTATGTTATTATTTCATCAATAATTCACCACCTCTCAGAGATTAGTGCTCCAACAATTGTTTTTTTTTTTTACCTTTACTCTGGTTCTTGTCAAAAATTTAAAGTTTGATCCAAAATGAATAATTGGGGAGATTGTGAGGGTTTGTGAGTAGAATGGAGTGGAAAGTGGTCTTCAAATTGAAACTCTGGACAGGTTTAATAGAGAAGAATAGAAGCTAAGAGCCATCCATATAGAACTGATAAGGACCAATAATTGGCAGAATTTAAACTGAAAAAAAAATAACTCTCACAAATTTTAGACCTGGTTCTTCCTCTTACAAACAATGCGATTTTAGGCAAAATCCTTACACCACTTACATCATCTAAAACCAGGGAATTAAAAAAAAATTTTCTTTGAAGTTTAGTTGATTTACTTAGCCATGTTAGTTCCTGATGGGCAGCAAAGTGCTGCAAGTCGGACATTGTTGTTTATCTATTTTACATATAGTTGTTTGTATCTGCTAATCCTAAACTCCTAATTTATTCTCCTCTAGCCCCTTTTTGCCTTTGGTAACTATTTATTTTCTATGTCTGTGAGTCTGTTTTATAAATAAATTGACTTGTATCATACTTTTTTTTTTAGATTCCACATATAAGTGATATCATATATTTGTCTTTCTTTGTGTGACTTACTTCACTTAGTATGATCATCTCTATGTCCATCCATGTTGCTGCAAATGGTACTATTTCATTTTTTATGGCTGAATAGTATTCCACTGTATGTATATGTGTATATATATATATAATCACATCTTCTTTATCCATTTGCTAATATCAAGTTTCCTTAAATTGTTTTATATTTTCACACATATGTTTATATATAAACATAAGGCTAGCCTTGCTACATGATACATTGCTGTTGTTTTTCAGTCACTTAGTCCTGTCTGACTCTTTGTGACCCATAGACTTCAGCACATCAGGCTTCCCTGTCCTTCACCATCTCCTGGAGCTTGCGCAAACTCATGTCCATCAAATCAGTGGTGCCATCCAACCATCTCGTCCTCTGTCATCCCCTTTTCCTGCTGCTTTCAATCTTTCCTGGCATTAGAATCTTTTCCAATGAGTCAGCTCTTCACATCAGGTGGCCAAAAGTATTGGAGCTTCAGCATCAGTTCTTCCAATGAATATTCAGGATTGATTTCCTTTAGGATTGACTGGTATGATTTCCTTACAGTCCAAGGGACTCTCAAGAGTCTTCTCCAACACAGTTCAAAAGTGTCGATTCTTTGGCTCTAAGCCTTTGTTATGGTCCAATTCTCACATCCATACATGACTACTAGAAAAACCATAGCTTTGATGATATTGACCTTTGTCAGCAAAGTAATGTCTTTGCTTTTTAATATACTCTCTCTAGGTTTCTCATAGCTTTTTTCCAAGGAGCTAGCATTTTAATTTCATGGCTGCAGTCACTGTATGCAGTAATTTTGGAGCCCAAGAAAATAAAGTCTGTCACTGCTTCCATTGTTTTCCTGTCTATTTTCCATGAAGTGATGGGACTAAATGCTATGAGTTTTTTGAATGTTGAATTTTAAGCCAGCTCTTTCACTTTCCTCTTTCACTCTCCTCTTTCACCTTCGTCAAGAGGCTCTTTAGTTCCTCTTCATTTTCTGCCATAAGGGTGGGGTCATCTGTGTATCTGAGGTTATTGATATTTCTCCCTGCAATCTTGATTCCAGCTTGTGCTTCATCCAGTCTGGCATGCAACCCACTCCAGTATTCCTGCCTGGAAAATCCCATGGACTGAGGAGCCTGGTAGGCTACATGTGTCCATGGGGTCACAAAGAGTCGGATACGACTGAGCAACTTCACTTCACTTCACTCTGCATATAAGTTAAATAATCAGGCTGACAATATACTGTTTTGATGTAGTCCGTTTCCATTGTTCCATGTCTGGTTCTAACTGTTGCTTCTTGACCTGCATACAGGTTTCACAGGAGGCAGGTAAAGTGGTCTGGTATTGCTATCTCTTTAAGAATTTTCCACATATATGGGAATGACAAATATACACATATATATCAGCTTCTTTAGGTCAGCTGTTTACATATATTTATTATACAGCCATGGCTAGGCACTTTATATATATTAACTCATTTTTCCTTCACAATCCTATGAGGGTTACTTTTCACTTTGCAAATGAGGAAAGTGAAGTACAGGAAGCTAAGACATGTAGTCAATGATCAGTAGAGCTGGGATTGGAATCCTGGCAGTCTGTTTGCAGAATCTACCTTACCTTTCCACTGTGCTACTTAGCGAATCCATAGAATTGTAGTGAAAATTAAGTGGAACAATCAACCTTTTCTGTAAAACAATTTATCTTACGTATCACTTTCAACATTTTTAGTTTCACAGACTTTGAGAGCCTGATGAAATCATGGATGTTATACCAGCAATAAACAGATAAAGATAATATAAAAACATGTGTGCCATTTCCAAGATGTCACAGCCTCCACAGAGGTTCAATCATCGATGTCAGGTTATAAAAGGCCTGACTTAAACTTGGTTGGGTCTCCTAAGCCTCAGTATCTTCCAACCAGAATTGAGACTGAAAATACAGTGATCTACCTCCCAGCCACCAGTTCTCAGGGCTGAGAGACGTACATATAATCTAAGGAAAATTCCACTTTGGATTGCTTAAGTAGGTGTTATTCAGAAGTCCTGTTTCAAATTTCCTTCAAAAGTACACATTCAGGGTTTAAAATGGAGTAAGAGAAAAAAAGACTTTGGCCAAAATCTTTCGTCTTTGTGGAATCCAAAATATTTGAAAAGTAGTATGGAGAGGTTTGTGGCATTTAGCCACCCTGAGCTCCCAGAATTGCATCTTGTCAACTTTTGCTAACGTCCCTTTTGACCTCAATTATCTCTACATCCCTTCTTCATTAAAGTACCTTGAGAGCCTAAGGATGGCACCATTCAGGACCACATTAAGGAAAACTATTCCTCCAAGTTATACATTTCAGCACTTTTTCTGGCACTCAAAAATTCTGACAAGTGTTTATCAAGTTACTTTAAACTCATTGTGATTCAAATCCATGAGTTCCATAAAGAAAACCTATTGAACAATTAACTGTGGTTTATAATAGCTGTTCATATTCTTCCTAACAGACACAACAACAGATACATATTGTCTACCACTGATTACCAAGACCAGAATGCAAGAGAGAAAAGGCATTGTCAGTTTTTTTTGTTTGTTTGTTTCCACTGGAAACCAAAACAAAGGTTTTAAACCCTTACACTTTCTTCCATTTCATTCTGATAGGTCTAATTATAATTAATGAGCAACTAATGAACAATTGTGTAAGTTAGCAATATTTCAAATTTGCTTGAGTTGATCCAAAGCAGCTGCACAGATACTGACAAGATGATTTTATGATTTTAAAACTTAAGGTGAACAGTTTTAGTAGGTTTAAGAAATCTCTGTTTAGTAGTCCCAAAAATACTATCAAGGGAGGTTTATAATACCTAGAATTAAAAAAAAATTGATGTGAGTCACGTAAGTCAGAAGTCAGCAAGGGAGACTGTGTGTGTTTAAATTGGTCAGTGAATGAACAAAACCTAATTCTTTGCTGCCTGAGATAACTTTACCTACTAAAATGCCACTCAGCTGGTCAAACACGTTTTACCAACTTAAATTCTATTTCTAAATTATGGATTTGCTCCACATGAAAAGTGATTCATAAAGAATTTATAAACATTGATATCTATGCACCAGAGAAAGTACAGAGAGACCATTTAGCTCAACTCTTAGTGAAACTTAGCAGGTTTTGTTCCAAATAAACATTCTCAAGGCAACACTGTGAATTTAGTAACTTCCCTGTCATACTTCCTAATATTAGCCAAAACTATTGGTCAATAATAGTTCATGAAATGATATAAAAAATTACTTTTATCCTTTGAGGGAAAAGCCATTATGTAATGCTGAACTGATCATACTATTCAGTTCAGTTCAGTCGCTCAGTTGTGTCCGACTCTTTGCGACCCCATGAATCGCAGCACGCCAGGCCTCCCTGTCCATCACCAACTCCCGGAGTTCACTGAGACTCACATCCATCGAGTCGGTGATGCCATCCAGCCATCTCATTCTCTGTCATCCCCTTCTCCTCCTGCCCCCAAATCCCTCCCAGCATCAGAGTCTTTTCAATGAGTCAACTCTTCACATGAGGTGGCCAAAGTACTGGAGTATTCAGCTTTAGCATCATTCCTTCCAAAGAACATCCAGGGCTGATCTCCTTTAGGACACATTAAAAAATAGGTATTTTTCATATATATCAATATGATAGAAACAATAGTTATAAAAGTAAATTTGGCTCAAATAATGTCAGATTCTCCAATATATATTATACATATAATATTAGTGCTAATATTTCACTAATATTTCATATTAGTGCTACCTTTCTGCCTCACACTAATGGGTATAACTCCATTTGCTCCAACATTCATTTATTTATTCATTCAACACATATTTTTAAGTTAACATGCTTTAAAGTAGAAGTCTGGAAACTTTTTATTTAGAGAAACAGTAAACACTTTAGTCTTTGCAAGGTATAATATCTCTGTCACAGATAATTATGCAGTTGCAGTGTGAAAGCACCACAGGCAATACTGAGATCATTAAATGTGGCTGTGTTTCAATTCAACTTTATTTACAAAACAGATAGCCAGTTGCCTACAGGCCATATTTATAATCCTTGCTTTAAATAAGCAGATACTTATCTTGTGCCTATAATGCAAAGTTGTTTAAAACATGTAACTTGTGTTCATCAAGTTTACAATCTCTGGAAAAAACAGACCACTTAGTTCAGTTTCTTCCAACTCTAAATAATAATGGCTGCCTAAGCTTAAATGCTTCTATTTTAATTTTACATTCACTGAAAATTAGACATTTCATAATAACAGGAATGTTATTTACTTCATTAAATAAACAGGCAATTTAACAGCAAAAGAAACCATCGACAAAGTGAAAAGACAACCTATGGAATGGAAGAAAATATTTGCAAATGATGTGACCAACAAAGGATTGATTTCCAAAATACACAAACTGCTCATACAGATCAATAAAAAATAATAAGAAGAATAATAAACAACCAAATCAAACAATGGGCAGAAAACTGAAACAGAGCTTTCTCCAAAGAAGGCATACAGATGACCAGTAGGCACATGAAGAAATACTCAGTATCACTAATTATTAGAGAAATGCAAAACAAAACTACAGTGAGGTATCACCTCACACTAGTCAGAATGGTCATCATCAAAATGTCTACAAATAATAAATGCTGGAGAGGATGTGGAGAAAAGGAAAACCATACTGTTGGTAGGAATGTAAGTTGGTAGGACCACTATGGAGAATAGTACGGAGGTTCCTTAAAAAACTAAAAGTGGAGCTACCATATGATCCAGCAATCGTACTCCTCAGCATATGTCCAGAAAAGACAAAAACTCTAATTCAGAAAGATACACATACCCCAGTGTTCATAGCAGCACTATTTACAACAGCCAAAATATGGAAGCAACCTAAATGCCCATGGGCGGATGAATGGATAAAGAAATGTGGTACACACATACAATGGAATACTAATCAGCCATTAAAAAACAGAATGAAATAATTTTTGGCCACATGGATGGACCTAGAGATTATCATACTAAGTTAAGTAAGACAAAGAAAGACAAATATCATGATACTACTTCAGCGTGGAATCTAAAAAATGATACAAATGAATTTATTTATAAAACAGAAACAGACTCACAGACATAGTAAAATTACGATTACCAAAGGTGAGAAGAGGAGACAAATAAATTAAGAGTCTGATATTAACATATACACACCACTATACATAAAACAGATAACCAACATGGACCTACTATATTACATAATGAACTATATTCAATATCTTGTAATAACCTATAATGGAGAAAGAAGAATTTGAAAAAAAAGTGTATATATGTGTGAAATGAAAATATCTCCTGCCATATTAGTCACCAAGAAATGTCGCAGCCATTGGCAATTTCTGGCCTCCAAATGTGAATGAGGGCTCCCAAAACTGTGATCCAGAGGCTGCTGCCACCCACCCCTATGGTGATGGCTGAGGAGCTGGGGGAATGCAAGAAGCAAGGTGAAAAAGGAAACAGGATGAACCGCAGATAGCTGAGGTGCATACAAAAGGAATGAATCCAGAGGCTTGCATCTTCTCATACACAGTATGCTAAATTCCTTAAATTGACACCTGATCTTTGATGTTCAGACTGCCTGCTCCCTTTGCTGCAAGCTTGTATATAGCCTGACATCCCCTGGGCCTCCTTAGAGCAGTTTTCTCAGAGCTACTGAGACGCTGCCTCCTGGGTTTGGAGTCCTAAACCTTCCCACCAAATAAACTAGCTCTCTACTTTCAGGTTGTGACTATAGTCCAAACCTTCCCACCAAATAAAACAACTCTACTTTTATGTTGTGACTATATTTTAGTCCACATATGTATAACTAAACCACTTTGCTGTACACCTGAAACTAATACGACACTGTAAATCAACTCCACTACAATAAAAAAAGTTTCAAGACAGGCAATTTAACCTTAATCTTGTTTTGTATTCTGAAAATCTGCTTAGCATATTTTTCAAACTGAACAATGACGGAAATTGTTTTAATGAAAAGATAAATTTAAAGAATAATTAGGGGCTCCCCGGTGACTCAGTGGTAAAGAATCCACCTGCCAATGCACGAGACATGGATTTGATCTCTGATCTGGGAAGATTCCACATGCCACGGAGCAACGAAGCATGTGCGCCACAACTATTGAGCCTTTCCTCTACAGCCTGGGAACCACAACTATTGAGCCCACGTGGTGCAACTGCTGAAGCCTGAAAACCCGAGAGCCCATGCTTCACGACAGAAGCCACGGAAACAACCCCATGCACCACAGCTAGAGAGTAGCCCCCGCTCGCTGCAACTAGCGGAAAGCCCACACAGCAGCAAAAAATGAGCACAGCCGAAAATAAAATCTAAATAAAATTAAAAGAGTAATTAAAATACAATGATCAATACTACTACATGAAGTTAATAATACCCCACAAAAATATTTATTCCATTATCCAATTCAGAGTATGAAGGATTCTTTTGGGAACAGAAACGACAGTACTTTAGGGAAAACTTTCAGTTCATAAAGTAAAGAAATTACTATGAAGCTATGAGTTATTGGCAGAAAATGAGATTTGAAAGTTTTTTTTTTTTTAAAAAAACACATGAACAACAGGATCCTCCATGGGGTCGCTAAGAGTCAGACACGACTGAGCGACTTCCCTTTCACTTTTCACTTTCATGCATTGGAGAAGGAAATGGCAATCCACTCCAGTGTTCTTGTCTGGAGAATCCCAGGGACGGGGGAGCCTGGTGGGTTGCAGTCTATGGGGTCGCACAGAGTTGGACACGACTGAAGCGCCTTAGCAGCAGCAGCAGCATCTTTTTCTACAACCCGACTATAATTTTATGTAGAACCAGCTCCCTCTAGTGGTGACAATCATGCTTTCACCAAAAAAAGCAAGAGGCCTTGACTAAGTGCATAAAACTTGCTAGAATCAAATCTAAAAATATACATGTGAAGAGATCAACTTTCATTGAAAAGAAGATAAAAATTCTAACTACTTAATAAGTCATTTTTAAAAGTCTTTCTCAATTTAATACTATTTCAAAAACATGGTAATATAGGGAATGATCTTGGTGTTTTCCAATTCAACTTATTCTCGAGCCTGGAAAAGGCAGGGCCAGACAACTGAATGGACTCTTATATTCAATAGGAACCAGTTTACAGCTTTAAAAAATCCATTTAAGAAGTTTATGATATGATCTAAAGAAATGAATTTTTAAATGCTAATTTCTGTACCTAGACATAGTCATTTTAATATGCATTTTTACCATCTAGTTGCTTTACTTGATATTGCTGAGGACAAAAACTAAGTGTGTAACTTCAGCAAAGTAAAACATCAGACAGCTGCTGCAAAATGGACTCCTCACCAGAACCCCTGCAGTTTGACTATGGTTGGAATGATGTAGACCAGCAGTTGGTAACTTGTTCTGCAGAAAAAGAAAAGGGGCAAATAGTAAATATTTTCAGCTTTACAGACCATATGGTCTCTGCTGTAACTATTCAGATCTGCTATTATAGCATGAAAGCGACCAGAGACAACACAGAAATGAATGGGTGGCTGTGTTCTGTAAAAAGATAATGTCCAGAAAAAGGTAAACTCATGACTCTTAACAAAGATATAAGAATGAACACATTTAAAGATTTTATTCTACGTATACAGGGGACTACAAATAGTTCAAAGGACAGCATTGTATATGGAGTATATGAATCAAATTACAAATGAAAACAAAACTTTTTTTCATGAAGTGTAAGAAGTCAATGAAAACTGTATTTAACAAGACAGGTTTGCATCTCTGTCAGTCATCTACAACTTACAAAGAGTTGAAAAATAGCTCAAAGAAAATTAAAGCCCAGAGTCTGATAACTCAAAAGGATGTGCAGTACAGAGACAATGCATATTTTCAATTAATTAGGATATTTTCTACAGTCTTAATAAACGTTTATAGACACTGAAAATTGAATTTTATATAATTTTCACATCATAAAATATTAGAGTTATTTCAATTTTAGTTTGTGTCTAATAAAAAAGAGGAAACACAAGCGGTGAGTGGGATTTGAGTTCTGGATGGTGGTTTGCTTAGCCCTGAACCTTTGATGTTAAGACTGCATTTTCTCAAATAAGAACTGAAGTATGTCATGAAGCAAGTAAATATATATTTAAAAAGCCAACAGACATAGATTTGAAGTAGTCATATCTCTGATACCTTTAGGACCAACTCAGGCAACAGGAAGATGTTTGAAAGGCAGGCCAGTAATATTTATTACTAACTTTCAAAATATTTTGTCTGTTTGCATACCTGGTGTATTTTTGTGTGTAGCTGTGAGTGTAAAACAAAAGAATGCAAGAAGAGGAGTTTTACAAATTAATACATAAAAGAGAAAATGTGTAAGTATAGAAAATAGAAAGTTAGGATGGTAGAAAGTGGAGAGAAAGAAAAGCTAAAAGGAGTACAAATTTCCTGAGTTTTAATAAAGGAAAAAGAAAGAGATATAAAACATTTTTTAAAAATCAAGAAAAAAATCTAACTATGAAAATGCTTACTAGAATTCTACATGCAATTTTATAGGAGATAAATAAGCCATGGCAGTTTCTGTAAAAGTTATGATTTCAAATTAGTGTTTAAAATGAAGAAATTTGGGGGAGGAGCCAAAATGGCGGAGGAGTAGGACGGAGAGAACACTTTCTCCCCCACAAATTCATCAAAAGAGCATTTAAACGTCGAGTAAATTCCACAAAACAACTTCTGAATGCCGGCAGAGGACATCAGGCACCCAGAAAAGCAACCCAACTCTTCGAAAGGAGGTAGGAAAAAATATTAAAAACAAAAAAAAAGAGACAAAAGAGGGAGGGACGGAGTTCCGTCCCGGGAAGGGAATCTTAAAAAGAGAGAAGTTTCCAAACATCAGGAAACCTTCTCACTGCCGAATCTGTGCCGAGCTTTGGAAGCACAGAGGGCAACATAACAGGGAGAAAAAATAAATAAACAATTTAAAACTCGCAGATTGCGAGCCCTACGGTAACTCCCCCAGCAGAGAAGCAGCGCAGACGCCTGCATCCGCCATTAGCAAACCGGGGCTGGGCAGGGAGGCGCGGCGTGGGCTGCATCGCTGAGAGTAAGAATCTGGCCTGAATACCCTGAGCGCTATCTGAGCGAAATAATTTGGGCTAGCAAACCAGACTGTGGGATACCTACCACGCGAAAAGCCAGCCCTAACCTAAGACCGCCAGGCCCGCGCACGGAACAAAGGACTGAACAGAGATAGCCGGCTGCAGACCTTCCCCGTCCGGTGACAGGCAGCCAGAGCCGGAAGGGGGCAATCGCAGCCCCAGAGAGACATTATCTATAAAATTGTAAGCAGGCTTCTTTGCTAACTAAAACTTCTTGGGGGTCTGGACGGTCAACATCTGCCTGAGAAGGTGCGCCGGTTTTACATCCAGATAACCGAGTGGCGGGGAGGCGATAAGTCGCAGCATTGGCGCTCGCCTGGGAAGAGCAAATTGGCGCTCGGACCTGGGAAGAGCACAAAACGCAGGCCCAACTGAGTCTGCGCCTCTGAGGACTACCCGAGTGCCTGAACCTGAGCGGCTTGGACCTGGGAGGTGCATGCAGCCCAGGGCCAGCCTCGGATTGTTCCCGGCGGAACAACCTAGAGTCCAAGCAGTGTGGACAGGGAGGCTACACGCGCCGTGAGCAGGGGCAGACCCAGGGTGGCTGAGGCACTGCGAGCCCACGCCAGTGTTATTTGTTTGCAGCATCCCTCCCTCCCTCCCCACAGCGCGACTGAACAAGTAAGCCTAAAAAAAAAAAAAAAAAAAAAGTGTCCTCCACCGTGCCCTTTGAGTCAGGGCGGAAACCAGATACTGAAGAGACTAGCAAACAGAAGAAGATATAACAGAGGGAAACGCCTTGGAAGCTACAGGCAATAGATCAAAACCCTGTGGTGACTACGGACTACATAGGAAGGGGCCTATAGATCTTGAGAAATATAAATCTGACCAAGGAACTAGCCAAAAATGAACTGAACCCACAACACCCACAAAAAAAAAAAAAAAAAAGTCCTAGATATATTTTTATTATTTTTACGATCATTCTTTCTTTTTTTTTAATTAAAAAAAAAAAAATTTTAAGTCCTCTATTGTTCCTTTAATTTTCACCTTTATATCCTATTACTTTGCAAAAAAAAAAAAAAAGACCCTATTTTTTTCTTCTTCAGCAAACTTCATATATATATAATTTATAATTTTTTGACCTTGTTTTTTTTTGTTTGTTTTTGTTTTTTTCTTCTTTTCTTTAACATTGTATTTTTGAAATTTTAAACTCTACTCTAGATTTTTAATTTTCGCTTTTTGGTATATGTTATCAATTTTGTACCTATAGTTTTTTTTTTTATATAATTTCTGTGACTTTTTTTTTTTCTTCTTCTTCTCTGTTTCTTTCTCTTCTTCTTTTATATAACATTGTATATCTGAAATTCCAAACTTTACTCTAGATTTTTAATTTATGCTTTTTGGTATTTGATATCAATTTTGTACCTGTATTTTCTTTATAATTTTTGTGACATTGTTCGTATTTGTTTGTTTGTTTTCTCTCTTTATTTTTCTTCTTCTTCTTTTTTTTTTTAACATTGTATTTTTGAAATTCCAAACTCTACTCTAGATTTTTAATTTTTGCTTTCTGGTATTAGTTATCAATTTTGTACTTGTACTTTCTTTATAATTTTCGCGACCTTGTTTGTTTTTGTTTGTTCGTTTTTTCTCTCTTTCTTTTCCTTCTTCTTTTCTTTAACATCGTATTTTTGAAATTCCAAACTCTACTCTAGATTTTTAATTTTCACTTTCTGGTATTAGTTATCAATTTTGTACCTGTACTTTCTCTATAATTTTCGCGACCTTGTTTGTTTTTGTTTGTTCGTTCTTTCTCTCTTTCTTTTCCTTCTTCTTTTCTTTAACATCGTATTTTTGAAATTCCAAACTCTACTCTAGATTTTTAATTTTTGCTTTTATGTATTTGTTACCAATTTTGTACCTATAAGGACCCAATCTTCAGGACCCATTTTTCACTAGGGAGTGAGATTACTGGCTTGACTGCTCTCTCTCCCTTTGGACCCTCCTTTTTCTCCACCAGGTCGCCTGTGTCTCCTCCCTAACCCCTCTCTACTCTACCCAACTCTGTGAATTTCTGTGTGTTCCAGACGGTGGAGAACACTTAGGGAACTGATTACTGGCTGGATCTGTCTCCCTCCTTTTCATTCCCCCCTTTTATCCTTCTGGCCACCTCTGTTACCTTCCTCCTTCTTCTCTTCTCTGTATAACCCCGTGAACATCTCTGAGTGGTCCAGTTGTGGAGTGCACATAAGGAAGTGACTACTGGCTAGCCCACTCTCTCCACTATTGATTCACCTCATCTCAGTTGGGTCACCTCTATCTCCCTCCTCCCTCTTCTCTTCTCCATGTAACCCTGTGAACCTCTCTGAGTGACCCTCACTGTAGAGAAACTTATCATCTTTAATGTAGATGTTTTATCAATGGTGCTGTATAGAAGGAGAAGTTTTGAAACTACTGTAAAAATAAGACCGATAATCGGAAGCAGGAGACTTAAGTCCAAACCCTGACTCCAGGGAACTCCTGACTCCAAGGAACATTCATTGACAGGAGCTCATCAAATGCCTCCATACCGACACTGAAACCAAGCACCACACAAGGGCCAATAAGTTCCAGGGCAAGACATACCAAGCAAATTCTCCAGCAACAAAGGAACACAGCCCTGAGCTTCAAGATACAGGCTGCCCAAAGTCACCCCAAAACTATAGACATCTCATAACTCATTACTGGACATTTCATTGCACTCCAGAGAGAAGAAATACAGCTCCACCCACCAGAACACCGACACAAGCTTCCCTAACCAGGAAACCTTGACAAGTCACCTGTACAAACCCACACACAGTGAGGAAACGCCACAATAAAGAGAACTCCACAAACTGCCAGAATACAGAAAGGACACCCCAAACTCAGCAATTTAAACAAGATGAAGAGACAGAGGAATACTCAGCAGATAAAGGAACAGGATAAATGCCCACCAAACCAAACAAAAGAGGAAGAGATAGGGAATCTACCTGATAAAGAATTCCGAATAATGATAAGTGAAATTGATCCAAAATCTTGAAACTAAAATGGAATCACAGATAAATAGCCTGGAGACAAGGATTGAGAAGATGCAAGAAAGGTTTAACAAGGACCTAGAAGAAATAAAAAAGAGTCAATATATAATGAATAATGCAATAAGTGAAATTAAAAACACTCTGGAGGCAACAAATAGTAGAATAACAGAGGCAGAAGACAGGATTAGTGAATTAGAAGATAGAATGGTAGAAATAAATGAATCAGAGAGGATAAAAGAAAAACGAATTAAAAGAAATGAGGACAATCTCAGAGACCTCCAGGACAATATTAAACGCTACAACATTCGAATCATAGGGGTTCCAGAAGAAGAAGACAAAAAGAAAGACCATGAGAAAATACTTGAGGAGATAATAGTGGAAAACTTCCCTAAAATGGGGAAGGAAATAATCACCCAAGTCCAAGAAACCCAGAGAGTACCAAACAGGATAAACCCAAGGAGAAACACCCCAAGACACATATTAATCAAATTAACAAAGATCAAACACAAAGAACAAATATTAAAAGCAGCAAGGGAAAAACAACAAATAACACACAAGGGAATTCCCATAAGGATAACAGCTGATCTTTCAATAGAAACTCTTCAAGCCAGGAGGGAATGGCAAGACATACTTAAAATGATGAAAGAAAATAACCTACAGCCCAGATGATTGTACCCAGCAAGGATCTCATTCAAGTACGAAGGAGAAATCAAAAGCTTTTCAGACAAGCAAAAGCTGAGAGAATTCTGCACCACCAAACCAGCTCTCCAACAAATACTAAAGGATATTCTCTGGACAGGAAACACAAAAACGGTGTATAAACTCGAACCCAAAACAATAAAGTAAATGGCAACGGGAACATACTTATCAGTAATTACCTTAAATGTAAATGGGTTGAATGCCCCAACCAAAAGACAAAGACTGGCTGAATGGATACAAAAACAAGACCCCTACATATGTTGTCTACAAGAGACCCACCTCAAAACAGGGGACACATACAGACTGAAAGTGAAGGGCTGGAAAAAGATTTTCCATGCAAATAGGGACCAAAAGAAAGCAGGAGTAGCAATACTCATATCAGATAAAATAGACTTTAAAACAAAGGCTGTGAAAAGAGACAAAGAAGGTCACTACATAATGATCAAAGGATCAATCCAAGAAGAAGATATAACAATTATAAATATATATGCACCCAACACGGGAGCACCGCAGTATATAAGACAAATACTAACAAGTATGACAGGAGAAATTAACAATAACACAATAATAGTGGGAGACTTTAATACCCCACTTACACCTATGGATAGATCAACTAAACAGAAAATTAACAAGGAAACACAAACTTTAAACGATACAATAGACCAGTTAGACCTAATTGATATCTATAGGTCATTTCATCCCAAAACAATGAATTTCACCTTTTTCTCAAGCGCACATGGAACCTTCTCCAGGATAGATCACATCCTGGGCCATAAAGCTAGCCTTGGTAAATTCAAAAAAATAGAAATCATTCCAAGCATTTTTTCTGACCACAATGCAGTAAGATTAGATCTCAATTACAGGAGAAAAACTATTAAAAATTCCAACATATGGAGGCTGAACAACACGCTGCTGAATAACCAACAAATCACAGAAGAAATCAAAAAAGAAATCAAAATTTGCATAGAAACGAATGAAAATGAAAACACAACAACCCAAAACCTGTGGGACACGGTAAAAGCAGTCCTAAGGGGAAAGTTCATAGCAATACAGGCACACCTCAAGAAACAAGAAAAAAGTCAAATAAATAACCTAACTCTACACCTAAAGCAACTAGAAAAGGAAGAAATAAAGAACCCCAGGGTTAGTAGAAGGAAAGAAATCTTAAAAATTAGAGCAGAAATAAATGCAAAAGAAACAAAAGAGACCATAGCAAAAATCAACAAAACCAAAAGCTGGTTCTTTGAAAGGATAAATAAAATTGACAAACCATTAGCCAGACTCATCAAGAAACAAAGGGAGAAAAATCAAATCAACAAAATTAGAAACGAAAATGGAGAGATCACAACAGACAACACAGAAATACAAAGGATCATAAGAGACTACTATCAACAATTATATGCCAATAAAATGGACAACGTGGAAGAAATGGACAAATTCTTAGAAAAGTACAACTTTCCAAAACTGGACCAGGAAGAAATAGAAAATCTTAACAGACCCATCACAAGCATGGAAATTGAAACTGTAATAAAAAATCTTCCAGCAAACAAAAGCCCAGGTCCAGATGGCTTCACAGCTGAATTCTACCAAAAATTTAGAGAAGAGCTAACACCTATCCTGCTCAAACTCTTCCAGAAAACTGCAGAGGAAGGTAAACTTCCAAACTCATTCTATGAGGCCACCATCACCCTAATACCAAAACCTGACAAAGATCCCACAAAAAAAGAAAACTACAGGCCAATATCACTGATGAACATAGATGCAAAAATCCTTAACAAAATTCTAGCAATCAGAATCCAACAACACATTAAAAAGATCATACACCATGATCAAGTGGGCTTTATCCCAGGGATGCAAGGATTCTTCAATATCCGCAAATCAATCAATGTAATACACCACATTAACAAATTGAAAAATAAAAACCATATGATTATCTCAATAGATGCAGAGAAAGCCTTTGACAAAATTCAACATCCATTTATGATAAAAACTCTCCAGAAAGCAGGAATAGAAGGAACATACCTCAACATAATAAAAGCTATATATGACAAACCCACAGCAAACATTATCCTCAATGGTGAAACATTGAAAGCATTTCCTCTAAAGTCAGGAACAAGACAAGGGTGCCCACTTTCACCATTACTATTCAACATAGTTTTGGAAGTTTTGGCCACAGCAATCAGAGCAGAAAAAGAAATAAAAGGAATCCAAATTGGAAAAGAAGAAGTAAAACTCTCACTATTTGCAGATGACATGATCCTCTACATAGAAAACCCTAAAGAGTCCACCAGAAAATTACTAGAAATAATCAATGACTACAGTAAAGTTGCAGGATATAAAATCAACACACAGAAATCCCTTGCATTCCTATACACTAATAATGAGAAAACAGAAAGAGAAATTAAGGAAACAATTCCATTCACCATTGCAACGGAAAGAATAAAATACTTAGGAATATATCTACCTAAAGAAACTAAAGACCTATATATAGAAAACTATAAAACACTGGTGAAAGAAATCAAAGAGGACACTAATAGATGGAGAAATATACCATGTTCATGGATTGGAAGAATCAATATAGTGAAAATGAGTATACTACCCAAAGCAATTTATAGATTCAATGCAATCCCTATCAAGCTACCAACAGTATTCTTCACAGAGCTAGAACAAATAATTTCACAATTTGTATGGAAATACAAAAAACCTCGAATAGCCAAAGCGATCTTGAGAAAGAAGAATGGAACTGGAGGAATCAACCTACCTGACTTCAGGCTCTACTACAAAGCCACAGTTATCAAGACAGTATGGTACTGGCACAAAGACAGAAATATTGATCAATGGAATAAAATCGAAAGCCCAGAGATAAATCCACGCACATATGGACACCTTATCTTCGACAAAGGAGGCAAGAATATACAATGGATTAAAGACAATCTCTTTAACAAGTGGTGCTGGGAAATCTGGTCAACCACTTGTAAAAGAATGAAACTGGACCACTTTCTAACACCATACACAAAAATAAACTCAAAATGGATTAAAGATCTAAACGTAAGACCAGAAACTATAAAACTCCTAGAGGAGAACATAGGCAAAACACTCTCCGACATACATGACAGCAGGATCCTCTATGACCTACCTCCCAGAATATTGGAAATAAAAGCAAAAATAAACAAATGGGACCTAATTAACCTTAAAAGCTTCTGCACATCAAAAGAAACTATTAGCAAGGTGAAAAGACAGCCTTCAGAATGGGAGAAAATAATAGCAAATGAAGCAACCGACAAACAACTAATCTCAAAAATATACAAGCAACTCCTTCAGCTCAACTCCAGAAAAATAAACGACCCAATCAAAAAATGGGCCAAAGAACTAAATAGACATTTCTCCAAAAAAGACATACAGATGGCTAACAAACACATGAAAAGATGCTCAACATCACTCATTATCAGAGAAATGCAAATCAAAACCACTATGAGGTACCATTTCACACCAGTCAGAATGGCTGCGATCCAAAAGTCTACAAATAATAAATGCTGGAGAGGGTGTGGAGAAAAGGGAACCCTCTTACACTGTTGGTGGGAATGCAAACTAGTACAGCCACTATGGAGAACAGTGTGGAGATTCCTTAAAAAACTGGAAATAGAACTGCCTTATGATCCAGCAACCCCACTGTTGGGCATACACACTGAGAAAACCAGAAGGGAAAGAGACACGTGTACCCCAATGTTCATCGCAGCACTGTTTATAATAGCCAAGACATGGAAGCAACCTAGATGTCCATCAGCAGATGAATGGATAAGAAAGCTGTGGTACATATACACAATGGAGTATTACTCAGCCATTAAAAAGAATACATTTGAATCAGTTCTAATGAGGTGGATGAAACTGGAGCCTATTATACAGAGTGAAGTAAGCCAGAAGGAAAAACATAAATACAGTATACTAACGCATATATATGGAATTTAGAAAGATGGTAACAATAACCCGGTGTACGAGACAGCAAAAGAGACACTGATGTATAGAACAGTCTTATGGACTCTGTGGGAGAGGGAGAGGGTGGGAAGATTTGGGAGAATGGCAATGAAACATGTAAAATATCATGTAGGAAACGAGTTGCCAGTCCAGGTTCGATGCATGATGCTGGATGCTTGGGGCTGGTGCACTGGGACGGCCCAGAGGGATGGTATGGGGAGGGAGGAGGGAGGAGGGTTCGGGATGGGGAACACATGTATACCTGTGGCGGATTCATTTTGATATTTGGCAAAACTAATACAATTATGTAAAGTTTAAAAATAAAATAAAATTAGAGAGAAAAAAATAAAAAAAAATAAATAAATAAATAAAAAATAAAAGTTTGTGAGATAAAAAAAATAAATAAATAAATAAAATGAAGAAATTTGGTTTGCTTAAAATATATTTTATAATATATGCTTTTTGTATATTTGTATACTTAAAAAAAAAAGTTAATAAAAAGTGGCTAGAAACATAAATAAAAATTTCACACAGATAATAATAATGGCCCTTAAACATATGAGAAGATAATCAACATCACTAATACTTAGAAAAATGTAAAATAAAGATGCATTGTTTCACCTACCATTTTTACCTAACACACTTGCAAAAATGAAAATGTAGGATAATGCATTATGTTTGTGAGGATGTAGGTACTATCATTAACTTTTGGCAGAAATAAACAGATACAAACATTTTGGAAGTGAATTTGACAGTTGTATCTATATGTACAATATGTATCTAACATGATTACATATGCATTTATATTTTGACTTAGAAATTGCACTTTCTGGAATTTACCTTAAGGATACACACTTCTACAGTAAACACACACACACATATATATATGTAGTTAACAACTGTAGCACTGTTTGTTTGAAACTCTTATTTTGTATTAGAGTATAGCTGATTAACCTGTCTGTCTTGGGTGGCCCCACACTGTATGGCTTAGTTTCATTGAGTTAGACAAGGCTGTGGTCCATGTGATCAGATTGGCTAGTTTTCTGTGATTATAGTTTCAGTGTGTCTGCCCTCTGATGCCCTCTCACAACACCTACCATCTTACTTGGGTTTCTCTTACCTTGGACGTGGGCTATCTCTTCACAGATGCTCCAGCAAAGTGCAGCTGCTGCTCTTTACCTTGGACGAGGTCACCCCTCCTGACCTTGAACCCAAGACGGGCGGGTTGTGGTGGAGAGGTCTGACAGAAAGTGGTTCACTGGAGAAGGGAATGGCAAACCACTTCAGTATTCTTGCCTTGAGAACCCCATGAACAGTATGAAAAGGCAAAATGATAGGATACTGAAAGAGGAACTCCCCAGGTCGGTAAGTGCCCAATATGCTACTGGAGATCAGTGGAGAAATAACTCCAGAAAAAATGAAGGGATGGAGCCAAGGCAAAAACAATACCCAGCTGTGGATGTGACTGGTGATAGAAGCAAGGTCCAATGCTGTAAAGAGCAATATTGCATAGGAACCTGGAATGTCAGGTCCATGAATCAAGGCAAATTGAAAGTGGTCAAACAGGAGATGGCAAGAGTGAATGTCGACATTCTAGGAATCAGCGAACTAAAATGGACTGGAAAGGGTGAATTTAACTCAGATGATCATTATATCTACTATTGTGGGCAGAAATCCCTTAGAAGAAATGGAGTAGCCATCATGGTCAACAAAAGAGTCTGAAATGCAGTACTTGGATGCAATCTCAAAAACGACAGAATTATATCAGTTCATTTCCAAGGCAAACCATTCAATATCATGGTAATCCAAGCCTATGCCCCAACCAGTAATGCTGAAGAAGCTGAAGTTGAATGGTTCTATGAAGACCTACAAGACCTTTTAGAACTAACACTCAAAAAAAAGATGTCCTTTTCATTACAGGAGACTGGAATGCAAAAGTAGGAAGTCAAGAAACACCTGGAGTAACAGGCAAATTTGACCTTGGAGTACAGAATCAAGCAGGGCAAAGGTAATAGAGTTTTGCAAAAGAGAATGTACTGGTCATAGCAAACACCCTCTTCCAACAACACAAGAGAAGACTCTACACATGGACATCACCAGATGGTCAACATCGAAATCAGATGGATTATATTCTTTGCAGCCAAAGATGGAGAAGCTCTATAGAGTCAGCAAAAACAAGACTGGGAGCTGACTGTCGCTCAGATCATGAACTCCTTATTGCCAAATTCAGACTTAAATTGAAGAAAGTAGGGAAAACCACACGACCATTTCTGTATGACCTAAATCAAATCCTTTATGATTATATAGTGGAAGTGAGAAATAGATTTAAGGGACTAGATCTGATAGATAGAGTGCCTGATGAACTATGGATGGAGGTTTGTGACATTTTACAGGAGATGGGGATAAAGACAATCCCCACAAAAAGAAATGCAAAAAGCAAAATGGCTGTCTGAGGAGGCCTTACAAATAGCTGTGAAAAGAAGAGAAGTGAAAAGCAACAGATAAAAGGCAAGATATTCCAATTTGAATGCAGAGTTCCAAAGAATAGCAAGGAGAGATAAGAAAACCTTCCTCAGAGATCAATGCAAAGAAATAGAGGAAAACAACAGAATGGGAAAGACTAGAGATCTCTTCAAGAAAATCAGATACCAAGGGAACATTTCATGCAAAGATGGGCTCGATAAAGACAGAAATGGTATGGACCTAACAGAAGCAGTAGATATTAAGAAGAGGTGTACAGTTCTTCTGTGTATTCCACAGAAGGAATACACAGGAATTATAGGAATACACAGAAGAACTGTACAATAAAGATCTTCAGGACCAAGATAATCACGATAGTCTGATCACTCACCTAGAGCCAGATATCCTGGAAAGTGAAGTCAAGTGGGCCTGAGAAAGCATCACTACAAACATAGCTAGTGGAGGTGATGGAATTCCAGTTGAGCTATTTCAAATCCTGAAAGATGATGCTGTGAAAGTGCTGCACTGAATATGCCAGCAAATTTGGAAAACTCAGCAGTGGCCACAGGACTGGAAAAGTTCAGGTTTCATTCCAATCCCAAAGAAAGCCAATGCCAAAGAATGCTCAAACTACCACACAATTGCATTCAACTCACAAGCTAGTAAAGTAATGCTCAAAATTCTCCAAGCCAGGCTTCAGCAATATGTGAACCATGAACTTCCAGATGTTCAAGCTGGTTTTAGGAAAGGCAGAGGAACCAGAGATCAAATTGCCAACATCTGCTGGATCAAAAGAGCAAGAGTTCCAGAAAAACATCTATTTCTGCTTTACTGACTATGCCAAAGCCTTTGACTGTGTGGATCACAATGAACTGTGGAAAATTCTTCAAGAGATGGGACTACCAGACCACCTGACCTGCCTCTTGAGAAACCTATATTCAAGTCAGGAGCAACAGTTAGAACTGGACATGGAACAACAGACTGGTTCCAAATAGGAAAGGGAGTACGTCAAGGCTGTATATTGTCACCCTGCTTATTTAACTTCTATGCAGAGTACATCATGAGAAACGCTGGGCAGGAAAAAGCACAAGCTGGAATCAAGATTGCCGGGAGAAATATCAATAACCTCAGATATGCAGATGACACCACCCTTATGGCAGAAAGTGAAGAGGAACTAAACAGCCTCCTGATGAAGGTGAAAGTAGAGAGTGAAAAAGTTGGCTTAAAGCTCAACATTCAGAAAACGAAGATCATGGCATCTGGTCCCATCACTTCATGGGAAATAGATGGGGAAACAGCGGAAACAGTGTCAGACTTTACTTTTCTGGGCTTCAAAATCACTGCAGATGGTGATTGCGGCCATGAAATTAAAAGACGCTTACTCCTTGGAAGGAAACTTATGACCAACCAAGATAGCATATTCAAAAGCAGAGACCTTACTTTGGCAACAAAGGTCCGTCTAGTCAAGGCTATGGTTTTTCCAGTGGTCATGTATGGATGTGAGAGTTGGACTGTGAAGTAAGCTGAGCACCAAAGAATTCATGCTTTTGAACTGTAGTGTTGGAGAAGACTCTTGAGCGTCCCTTGGACTGCAAGAAGATTCAACCAGTCCATTCTAAAGGAGATCAGTCCTGGGTGTTCTTTAGAGGGACTGATGCTGAAGCTGAAACTCCAACACTTTGGCCACCACATGTGAAGAGTTGACTCATTGGAAAAGACTCTGATGCTGGGAGGGATTGGGGGCAGGAGGAGAAGGGGACGACAGAGGATGAGATGGCTGGATGGCATCACCAACTCGATGAACATGAGTTTGGGTGAACTCCGGGAGTTGGTGATGGACAGGGAGGCCTGGGGTGCTGCGATTCATGGGGTTGCAGAGTCGGACACGACTGAGCAACTGAACTGAACTGAACTGATAGCTGATTAAGAATGTTGTGATAGTTTCAGGTGAATAGTGAAGAGACTCAGCCATACATATATGTATCCATTCTCCCCCAAACTCCCCTCCCATCCAGGCTGTCACATAAAACTGAGTAGAGTTTCCTGATCTATACAGTAGGTCCTTGTTGGTAATTTATTTTTAATTTAGCAGTGTAACACTATTTACAATGACAAAATATTAAAAAGAATTTAACTGCCATACATCAGAGTCCTACTGAAAGAATCATGACATACCCACGCAATGGCATCTATGCAACTATGAAAAAGAATGAAGAAGATCTCTCTTAACTGATTTAGAGTGATATTCAGAAATATTAAGTAAAGGAAAAAAACCTCACAAGTGAAGAGTATCTATAGTTGCTACTTTTGTACATGGAAGACTGAGAAATACGAGTATACACGCATCTGCTTATTGTGCAAAAAGAAACATGAAGCATAGTCAAGAAACTAACAAGACTGGTAGCCTATAGGATATAAGTGAGAAAGAGTAAAAAGGATGAGAGGAAAGATTGGGTAGGAGGGATGGTTTACTGACACTTCTCTGAGTATAACTTTGTGCATAGATTTTTTTTAGAAACATGTTACATGTTACACTCTAAAATCCCCCAAATTTAAAAATAAGAAAAGGAGAAAAACCCAAATATAGAATATAAGGAAAACAAGTAAGCCTAAGTCTATTGCAAATGAATACCATAACCATCCTGAAGAGGGGAAGGCAGGGAAGGAGTTAACATGAGTAACATTCAGAAACAGTAATCTGGTTATATAACTTCCACCTAAAGATAAAAAGAACTGTAACCCAATACTGAATTCTAGTTACTAGGTTTGCTTTTCACAGTGTTACAGGTTAACAATTCCTTAATAAAATCTAGACAGTGTGTTATAAAGCAAAGACATCACTTTGCCAACAAAGGTCTGTCTAGTCAAACATGTGGTTTTTCCAGTAGTCATGTACAGATGTGGGAGTTGGACCATAAAGGAGGTTGAGCATGGAAGAGTTGATGTTTTCAAACTGTGGTGTTGGAGAAGACTCTTCAGAGTCCCTTGGACTGCAAGGAAATCAAACCAGTCAATCCGAAAGGAAATTAGTCCTGATTATTCTTTGGAAGGACTGATGCTGAAGCTCCAATATTTTTGCCACCTGATGTGAAAAGCCGACTCATTGGAAAAGACTCATGTTGGGAAAGATTGAAGTCAGGAGGAGAAGAGGACAACAGAGGATGAGATGGTTGGATGGCATCACTGACTCAATGGACATGAGTTTGAGCAAGCCCCAGGAGATAGTGAAGGACAGGGAAGCCTAGTGTGCTGCAGTCCATGAGGTCACAAAGAGTTGGACAAGACTGAGCAACTGAACAATAACAAATATATAATGTGATGTTGAGTAAATAAATATATTGTGTGTAAAGAGGTCAAGGCTTCTCATTGTCAGATGAAACAAGGAAGGCTGGAATAAACTCTTTAGTGCTGATTTAGAATTTGAATTATCAGAGTGAACTCGAGGCTTCTACTATATACGGGTGGTTTTATACATATGTTTATATAGATATATATGTATGTATATATACATACAGGGAGGACGGGTGAGTGTGTGTGTATTTCCTATCCTCTTCTGAAAAGACCTGGATACAATGACACTTCAGTAGTAATGAGATTGCTTAATGCCTACATCTTGGTTTCTAAATAACTTGCTTCACTGAAAGGAGCCACTCCTTGGAAAAATGGCTGAGTGCAGGGTGAGGCTAATAAAACAAAATGAACCTGAAACATCTTTCTGTGCCAGAAAGTGAGGAATAAGGTAATAATTTTAAAAAATGTCAACACATCAATTGACCGAGGTGTCAGCTTATATGGGTTCCCGCTGACAAGCATGAGACAAAGTTGAGCAAAATGATGATTAAAAAAATTATAACCATTTATAATATTTGAATCTATGAGTTCATACAAATATAACAAATAAATATGTAATTTGGGAAAAGAAAACATCTTCATAGTAGAATGTGCTGTTGTGCTTAGTCGCTCAGTTGTATCCGACTCTTTGCGACCCCAGGGACTCCCCTGCATTGCAGGTGGATTCTTTACCACCTGAGCCACCAGGAAAGCCCAAGAATATGGGAGTGGGTAGCCTATCCCTTCTCCAGGGGATCTTCCCAACCCAGGAATCAAACCGGAGTCTCCTGCATTGCAGGCGGATTCTTTACCAGCTGAGCTACCAGGGAAGCCCAAACAGTGGAATGCCAACTAATAAATGCAAAAGTAATGAAAGAATTAGAAAATCATCATTTATCAAACAGTAAGAATCATCATTGCATGCTAAATTAGTAACAGGAAATTTGATAAACAGGATATTTGCATGGTTATCAAGTATCTCTTCATAAATTAACAACTACAGATAGAAAAAGCAACTACAGCAGAGAAACTTAGGAGACAGCTCTTATCCAAATGACCAACGATCATCATTATCAGAAATGAGACAGATATCATGAATCTTAATATAACCTGACAGGATGTACGGAGAAGGACATTATATTGTTTCTCTAGTATTCTTGCCAAAAATTTACAGCCTGAATTTAATCATAAGGAAATATTAGACAAGCTCAAATTAAAAAATATTCTACAAAATCTTGCCCTTCATTCTTTAAAGGTGCTAATATCATGAAAGACAGACTGAGAAACTGTTCCAGAGTGAAGGAGACTAAAGACACATGGGCATTTGTGACCCTGGATTAGATCTTGGATCATAAAATTATTTGTTTACTTTTCTAATAAAAGCATTTACAAAAAAGTCATGAAAACTGAATGTCTGTAGATTAGATAATAGGACTGTATCAATAATTATTTCCTGATTTTGGACATTTGCATAAAGGTTATTTACAAGATACTCTTATTTATAGGAAAAGAGGCACAGTCTGTACAATTTGCCCTCAAGAGGATAGAGAAATTTTTTTCACATACGTATGTAAGGATATACACACACACATGCATATGTACCGAGAGCAGAGAGAGAATGAGAAAGGAAGTGTGGTAACATGTTAATATTTGAATCTGAGTGAAGTTTTATGGCAATTTTTCTAGACAATTTATGAAAATGTTTTGTAAGTGTGAAAACATTTATTTTTAAAAAGTTTTGAAAAAATCTTTTTTGAATCAGATGGAACATTCTCAGCTGCAAATTGGCAAATGACCTGACTAAAGTAGTGTAAATAATAAAGAGGCTTTTTTATTTCATAAATCAAAAATTCCAGAGGAAAAGTAGATCCAGGACTAGACAATTTTACAGCACATTGATATCATCCAGGACCAAGTTCCTTCTATCCTTCTATTCTGTCAGCAACATGCCCTTGTTCACAAGTTTGCTATAGCAGTTCCAGGCATTATCTGTTCTCGCAGATAGAGACAATTCCACAATGTCCCTAGTAGACAGATTTCCTTTACATGTCACTGGTGAGGACTGGATGAAGATATCCAAGTGAGACATCCAGGCTGAAACCAATCACTTGGAAGAAGGGAATTATCACAGTTGGCTTAGACCAAAATTGATGCCTAATGTTAGGAAGGCAGGTACGGAACACACAACTTCCCAGTAACTGCATAATTCTATTAGCAAGAAAGTGGGAGGATGAGGAGGATTGGATAGAGCTCTTTGAACACCACTTAATTCGTCTACAAAGCATAATATTTATCATTATGCTTATCTTGTACCAACTCTCAGTCTAATTGTTTTGCCTTTCCTTAGCATTAAAATAGATCAATTACATACCAGATAAAGTAGCTGTTTTTTAATTAAAAAACAGATGGTACAAATTATAATAGCCTTTTTGGGAAGTCTAGTTTTGTTGGAGGAGGGGTGGTGACTGTTTATTTGCATGCTTGCTTGCCTTTTTAGTGACAAAATGCTTAATTCATATAAGTTAAATACTGTAGGATTCTACTTTGCCCTAATTTATTTTAATAGGTTCTGATTTTACCCATAATTAGTAAGCACAGGGTGCTAGGGGAGGACAGTCTTGGATGGGGGAGGACTGGAGGAGGTTTCTAAGGAGGAGACATCTAAATTGAAAGCTGAAGGATGGCTAAAAGGTTGGAGGCTTGGGTAATCAGTAACTGTAACAATCAAGAGATGAGACTGAGTATGGAATACTAGGGAAATTAATAGACCTAAAAGCTGGTGGTTATAGAGCTCAGTAAGGCCACAGTAAGAGGAAAAGGGCTTGAAGGCAGGAAGAGAAAGGGCCAACAGAAGATGAGATGGTTGGATCGTATCACCAACTCAACGGACATTTAATTCTGGGAGATAGTGAAGTACAAGGAAAACTGGTGTACTACAGTCCATGGAGTCACAAAGAGTTAGACACAACTGAGTGACTGAGCAACAACAACAAAAAGACAAAGAGATCTAAGCTCTTTATTTCTTAATTTTGAAAGGGGAATCACTGATGTGTTTAAGGTAGGGCAAACTATGTTTAAATATATGCCTTAAGAGAAACATTCTGGCTCTAGCTGGAGAAACGAAATAAAGGGGAGTGTCCTGGCTCAAGCTACTGAACGAAATGTCATATACTAAATGGTTTAAATAAGAGACACATATTTCTCACAATTTTGGAGGCTAGACGTCGAAGATCAAGGTTCTGGCATATCCAATTTTGGTGATATCCCTCTCTGACATGCAGGTGGCTCCTTCTAACTGTACCCTCACATGGTAGAGCAAGGAAGCTTGGATGTGTTTTCTTCTTCTTTTAAAGGCAGTAATTCCATCATGAGGAATTCACTCTCATGATCTCACTAAACCTAATTAATGTGATGGTGAGATTCCCAAAGTTCCCACCAGCACATTGGGAGTTAGGACTTCAACAAATGAATTTTGGAGGAACACAATTCAGTCCACAGCAGGGGACAAGACCAGAAGACAGGATAGCTTCATATTCAGGTGACAACCATACCATAGCAACCCAACTAATGAAAGGATGGTAAGGATGGAGAGCCAGAGGGTCAGAGTAGGGAAGAGTCCTTTTTAGGACTGAAAGGTTCTGAATATTTTAATTCCTGATGAAATGGATCTAATTGGAAAAGTTTAAGGTAAAAGAGAGATAGAGGATGGCTCACTGGAAATCACTGGAAAATTGGGAGTGTGTGGGTCCAGGCTTTGGAGGAGGACTCAGAGTTAGACAGGAGTGATAAAATGAAAGATTAAAAGGATTACCAGGGATCATGCTAGTTTGTAAGTGTGATAATGGTTGACTACTCATTCCACAAATGTTTTTAAGACTTATGGTATGTTAAGAGCTGGGGATATATGAGGAAACAAAAATACTTTTTGTACTCTGAGTTTGCAAACTAATAAGGTGAGACAGATATTCAGCAAAATACAAGGGAAAAATACATACTGTGTTACATAGTGTAAGTGCTCAGAAGAATATAGATCAAAGAAATGGATGGACTTACAACTTGAAATGGGGTCATGAATGGCCTCTTTGGAATGGAACAATTGTGTTACAGACATAAATGAAGGGAGTGAGAAACTTAAGAAGTTATCTAGAGAAAGGGAAATCCAGGATGAGGAACAAGGAGTGTTCAGGCCCTAAGATGTGAATACTCTTGGCAAATTGGTAGAAAAAATGAGACCAGTGTGGAGTTTGTGAGGGAAAAAATGGTGGAGATGCCCTCAGAGAAGTCATGAGGATGAGGGCACCAGATCAAATGGGCATTGTAATTACTGGAGTTGTCACAGGATGAATATAAGGCTTCAGAAGGATCATTCTGGCTGGTGTGTTGATAATGGACCTCAGGGATTGAAAACAGGAGCACTTTCAATACTCCTGGTGAGAGATGGTGGGCCAGGTAGTAGCAGCAGAGGTAGGAGCAGAGTTCAGATTCTGATAATGGATTATCTTTCTCAGTTATTTCGGCTGTTAAGTCATTTTCTCAAACTCTGATAAACATGTAAATGTGCGTTAAGAGTAAGGTTAAATGGAGAATGACCAAGTTAAAAAGGAAAGAATTGAGGGCAAACATTGGGAACTCAACTTAGGTTTGAGACATTGAATTATGATTGAAGATGCTCATTTTATAACTATCATCAAAATCATTTCAAATAGTTTATTCATGGCATCTGGTCCCATCACTTCATGGGAAATAGATGGGGAAACAGTGGAAACAGTGAGAGACTTTGTTTTTTGGGGCTCCAAAATCACTGCAGATGGTGACTGCAGCCATGAAATTAAAAGACGCTTACTCCTTGGAAGGAAAGTTATGACCAACCTAGATAGCATATTAAAAAGCAGAGACATTACTTTGTCAACAAAGGTCCGACTAGTCAAGGCTATGGTTTTTCCAGTAGTCATGTATGGATGTGAGAGTTGGACTATAAAGAAAGCTGAGTGGTGAAGAATTGATGCTTTTGGACTGTGGTGTTGAAGACTCTTGAGAGTCCCTTGGACTGCAAGGAGATCCAACCTGTCAGTCCTAAAGGAGATCAGTCCCGGGTGTTCATTGGAAGGTCTGATGTTGAAGCTGGAACTCCAGTACTTTGGCCACCTGATGTGAAGAGCTGACTCATTTGAAAAGACCCTGATGCTGGGTAAGATTTAGGGCAGGAGGAGAAGGGGACTACAGTGGATGAGATGGTTGGATGGCATCACCGACTCAATGGACATGGGTTTGGGTGGACTCCAGGAGTTGGTGTTGGACAGGGAGGCCTGGCGTGCTGCAGCTCATGGGGTTGCAAAGAGTTGGACATGACTGAGTGACTGAACTGAACTGATGGCTCTTTTGAGGGGAAATTTTTATTAATTCAAGATGTAGAGGTATAGCGGAGCTATTTAAAATCCTAAAAGATGATGTTGTTAAAGTGCTGCACTCAGTATGCCAACAAATTCAGAAAATTCAGTCTTGGCCACAAGACTGTAAAAGATCAGTTTTCATTCCAGTCCCAAAGAAGGGCAATGACAAAGAATGTTCAAATTACCATATAATTGTGCTCATTTCACATGCTACTAAGGTTATGCTCAAAATCCTTCAAGCTAGGCTTCAGCAGTACATGAACCAAGAACCTGCAGATACACAAGCTGGATTTAGAAAAGGCAGAGGAACCAGAGATCAAATTGCCAACATCCATTGGATCATAGAAAAAGTAAGAGAATTCCAGAAAAACATTTATTTTGCTTCATTGACTACACTAAAGCCTTTGACTGTGGTTCCCAATAAACTGTGGAAAATTCTTTAAGAGATGGGAATACGAGACCACGTTTCCTGCCTCCCGAGAAATCTGTGTGCAGGTCAAGAAGCAACAATTAGAATCAGACATGGAACAATCGATTAAATTGGGAAAGGAGTAAAACAAGGTTGTATATTGTCACCCTGCTTATTTAACTTCTCTGTGGGATACATCATGTGAAATGCTGGGCTGGATGAATCACAGCTGGAATCAAGATCACTGGAAGAAATATCAACAATTTCAGATATGCAGATGATACAACTCTAACGGCAGGAAGTGAAGAATAAATAAAGAACCTCTTGATGAGGGTGAAAGAGGAGAATGAAAAAGCTGGCTTGAAACTCAACGTTCAAAAAACTAAGATTACGGTATCCAGTTCCATCACTTCATGGCAAATAGAAGGGGAAAAAGTGAAAGCAGTGGCAGACTTTATTTTCTTGAGTTCCAGTATTATGGCAGATGGTGACTGCAGACATGAAATTAAAAGACGCTTGGTCCTTGGAAGGAAGGACTTGGAAGGAAAGCTGTGACAAACCTAGACAGCATATTAAAAAGCAGAGACATCACTTTGCCAGTAAAGGTCCATATAGTCAAAGCTATGGTTTTTCCAATGATCATGTACAGATGTAAGAGTTGGACCCTAAAGAAGACTGAGTACCAAAGAATTGATGCTTTCAAACTGTGGTGCTGGGGAAGACTCTTGAGAGTCCCTTGGACTACAAGGAGATCAAACCAGTCAATCCTAAAGGAAATCAACCCTGAATATTCACTGGAAGGACTGATGCTGAAACTCCAATACTTTTGACTAGCTGATGTGAAGAGCCAACACATTGGAAAAGGCCCCGATGCTAGGAAAGATTGAAGACAAAAGAAGAAAGGGACAGCAGAGGATGAGAGGGTTAGAAATCATCATTGACTCAATGGACATAAATCTGAGCAAACTCTGGGAGATAGTGAGGGACAGGAAGGCCTGGTGTGCTGCAGTCCATGGGGTTGGAAAGAGTCGGGCATGACTGGGCGACTGAACAACAACAACAACAAAAAGTAGTTAAAACAAACTTGAATATTATGTTAGGGCAAGTCTGTGGTCTGTAGGGTTGTGTAGCAGATCCTAATGTAACATAATGATCCAGAAAAGCCTCCGTGACTGAAAGACAAATAATCTGACACCTGGAGGATAAACAGGAGTTAACCAAACAAAGCTAACACTGTAAAAAGTTTGACTCTTTTATGCTACAACACAGGTCTCATATTTAGTAGATGAGCACCACTATAGCTGTGCTGATTACTTAAAAGTATGAAAACACAGGATCAAAATCCCTTACCTAAAATTTCTAAATCAAAATTTTCTGAAAATAAGAATCTTATGTAAATTATCTGACAGTAAAGAATTGAATATGAGATATGGAAGATAAGAGATGAGAGATAAGATATTAGATTATTGATAACTTTATTTTTCCCACTTGGAGTGAATATTATTCATTTTGCTGCAGAAATGGTAATAAGTTTGATTATTGAATGTTCTTTCCAGATGCTGCTGTGCTGAGGGTACACATTACATATGTATATATATAATATTTTCTTTTATTTCATTAACAGTTTTATTGTGGAAAATTTCAATTTAATTTAAAAAGGGATAAAATATAATGAACTCCCATGTTCCCATCACCTGCTGCTGCTGCTGCTGCTGCTAAGTCACTTCAGTTGTGTCCAACTCTGTGCGACCCCATAGACGGCCACCCACCAGGCTCCCCCGTCCCTGGGATTCTCCGGGCAAGAAATGGAGTTGCCATTTCCTTCTCCAATGCATGAAAGTGAAAAATGAAAGTGAAGTTGCTCAGTCACGTCCGACTCTTAGCGACTCCATGGACTGCAGCCTACCAGGCTCCTCCGTCCATGGGATTTTCCAGGCAACCTAGCTTTAACAATTCTTAATGAATAACCAATTTTGTTTCATCTGTGCCATGACCTAATTCCTGTTATATTGCTTTGAAGGAAACCTAAGTCATCATGTTAATAATAATTCCTCTATATCACCATGTGGCTAACTGCTTCAAGAATTTCATAGCTTAGTTTTTACAATTTATTATTATAGACAAGATTCAGCAAAGTCCAAATAATTGCCATTGGTTGATTTGTCTGAAGTCTCTTTTTTTAAACAATAATTTCCCCTCCTATCTTTTTGAAAAACTTTTTAGGTTATTTACTGAAGAGGGGCTTCCCAGGTAGTACAGTGGTAAAGAATCCACCTGTCAATACAGGAAATGTAAGAGACACAGATTTGATCCTTGGGTTGTGAAGATCCCTGGGAGAAGGAAACGGCAACTACAGTATTCTTGCCTGGGAAATCCCATGGACAGAGGAGCCTGGTAGCTTCAAAGGGTCGGACATACCCCCCACCCCCCAAAAATAGTAAGACCCAACTGAGCAACTGAGCACAGGCAGGCATTCATTGAAGAAATCTAGGCATTTGTCTCAGAGTGCTCCACAGCCAAAGTCCTGTAGGTTCTATCTTCATAGTGACATTTAACATGTTCCTTGGACCTCTGTATTTTCTATAAATTGATAGTTGAATATAGAAGACATAGTATCCAAATTCTGAAACACACCTGGCTCCAAAGAATTCAGACTAAGGATTATGGGCTTATACTTCTGTACAATGGCAGATAATAATACTTCATTTCTAAGGCTCAGAAAAATTACTTGCTCCCCATAGCTCCCAGAACTCAAATGTCCTATAACTAGCTGATGACTATCACAGAAGGAGATCCTGCAGGCCCTAGCAGATCTGAGGCCAGCTTTTGTTCCAATAATCAGTACCCCTTAAACACCAGTTGTTATATTTTTAATACATCACTAAAATTCTTTTAAGAAATATATTTTTCCTTAACTTCTTTTTTTAACATCTTGAGATATATTTCACATATCATAAAATTCTCCCATTTTCAATGGACTATTCAATGTTTTTTAGTATATTCACAGAGTTATATAAGTTATCATAACCTAACTTTAAAACATTTTCATTACCCCCCAAAGAAATTCTGTACCTATTAGGAGTCACTCCCTTTCCTCCACCCCTAAAACCTAAGCAACCACTAATACACTACAATATCTATGTAGCTTTGTCCAATCTTAACATTTCATTTCAATGAAATAATTTTTAAAAAATGGTCTTTTACGGCCGGCTTCTTTGTGTGTGTGTGCTCAGTTGTGTCTGACTCTTTGTGACCACATGGACTGTAGCCGACTAAACTCCTCTGTCCATGGAATTTTCCAGGCAAGAATACTGGAGTGGGTTGCTATTTCCTGCTTCAGGGGATCTTCCAATGCAGGGAGTGGACTGGTATCTCCTGGGACTCGTGCATTGGCAGGTGGATTCTTTACCACTGCACCACTTGGACTGGTTTCTTTAGTATAGCATAATATTTTCAAATTCATCCATGTAATAGCAGATATTGACATTTCATTTCCTTTTATTGCTGAACAATTTTCCATTGTATGGATATACCAGTTTAAAAAAATCATTTATCAGTTAGTGAATATTTAGGTTATTTCTACTTTGGATATTATAATTAGTATTGCTATAAACATTTGCATACAGGTTTAACTGTTCACATATATTTTCATTTCTCTTGGGTACAGGCACATCTTGTCTTATTGTGCTCCACAAATATTGCTTTTTTTTTTTTTTACATAAATTGAAGGTTGTGGCAATCCT
Organism: Bos indicus x Bos taurus; assembly: GCF_003369695.1. Classification (NCBI taxonomy): domain Eukaryota; kingdom Metazoa; phylum Chordata; class Mammalia; order Artiodactyla; family Bovidae; genus Bos; species Bos indicus x Bos taurus. The sequence goes on from NC_040076.1 coordinate 112,365,413, forward strand.
GCATTGAACAAATTTATTGATGATATTTTTTCCAATAGCATTTCCTCACTTCATGTCTCTGTCACATTTTCGTCAGTTCAGTTCAGTCACTCAGTCGTATCCGACTCTTTCTGATCCCATGAATCACAGCACACCAGGACTCCCTGTCCATCACCGACTCCTGGAGTTTACCCAAACTCATATCCATAGAGTCAGTGATGCCATCCAGCCATTTCCTCCTCTGTCGTCCCCTTCTCCTCTTGCCCCCACACCCTCCCAGCATCAGGGTCTTTTCCAACGAGTCAACTCTTCACATGAAGTGGCCAAAGTACTGGAGTTTCAGCTTCAGCATCAGTTCTTCCAATGAACACCCAGGACTGATCTCCTTTAGGATGGACTGGTTGGATCTTCTTGCAGTCCAAGGGACTCTGAAGAGTTTTCTCCAACACCACAGTTCAAAAGCATCAATTCTTCAGTGCTCATCCTTCTTCACAGTCCAACTCTCACATCCATACATGACCACTGGAAAAACCATAGCCTTGACTAGACAGACCTTTGTTGGCAAAGTAATGTCTCTGCTTTTGAATGTGCTATCTAGGTTGGTTGTAACTTTCATTCCAAGGAGTAAGCACCTTAATTTCATGGCTGCAATCACCATCTGCAGTGATTTTGGAGCCCCCAAAAATAAAGTCTGACACTGTTTCCAGTGTTTCTCCATCTCCAAATTTATCAAACTTTTTCTCTTTTTTTTTCCTTTTTTTTAATTTAATTTTATTTTTAAACTTTACATAATTGTATTAGTTTTGCCAAATATCAAAATGAATCATTACTATATTTGTTGTAGAGATCTATGATGTTACTATTGATAGCAAACACTGACTACAGTGTAGCATAAACATAACTTTTATATGTACTGGGAAACCAAAAAAATTGTGAATCTTTATTGCAATATTCGCTTTATTGAAATGGTCTAGAACATAAACCTGCCATATCTTTGAAGTATGTCTGTATATACTTAAGAATATATTTGCTTGGACATACAGTGAACATTTTAAAGAACTGCCAAACTGTTTTCCAGAAGTGGCTATTCCATTTTATAATCCTACTAGCAGTGCGTGAGGGTTACAATTTCTTCACATCTTTATCAATACTTATTACACTATTTCTTTTCTATTTTAGCCATCCTAGTAGTTTGAAATCGTAATACACTGTGGGTGTGATCTGTATTTCCCTAGTGTCTGCTTTATTGACTATGGCAAAGCCTTTGACTGTGTGGATCACAATAAACTGCGAAATTCTGAAAGAGATGGGAATACCAGACCACCTGACCTCCCTTTTGAGAAACCTATATGCAGGCCAGGAAGCAACAGTTAGAACTGGACATGGAACAACAGACTGGTTCCAAATAGGAAAAGGAGTATGTCAAGGCTGTATATTGTCACCCTGCTTATTTAACTTCCATGCAGAGTACATCATGAGAAATGCTGGGATGGAAGAAGCACAAGCTGGAATCAAGATTGCCGGGAGAAATATCAACAACCTCAGATATGCAGATGACACCACCCTTATGGCAGAAAGTGAAGAGGAACTAAAAAGCATCTTGATGAAAGTGAAAGAGGAGAGTGAAAAAGTTGGCTTAAAACTCAACATTCAGAAAACGAAGATCATGGCATCTGGTCCCATCACTTCATGGGAAATAGATGGGGAAACAGTGGAAACAGTGGCTGACTTTATTTTGTGGGGGCTCCAAAATCACTGTAGATGGTGATTGCAGCCATGAAATTAAAAGACACTTACTCCTTGGAAGGAAAGTTATGACCAACCTAGACAGTATATTCAAAAGCACAGACATTACTTTGCCAACAAAGGTCCTTCTAGTCAAGGCTATGATTTTTCCAGTGGTCATGTATGGATGTGAGAGTTGGACTGTGAAGAAAGCTGAGTGCCGAAGAATTGATGCTTTTGAACTGTGGTGTTGGAGAAGACTCTTGAGAGTCCCTTGGACTGCAAGGAGATCCAACCAGTCCATCCCAAAGGAGATCAGTCCTGGGTGTTCACTGGAAGGACTGATGCTAAAGCCGAAACTCCAGTACTTTGGCCACCTCATGGGAAGAGTTGACTCATTGGAAAAGACTCTGATGCTTGGAGGGATTAGGGGCAGGAGGAGAAGGCCACGACAGAGGATGAGATAGCTGGATGGCATCACCAACTCAATGGACATGAGTTTGAGTGAACTCTGGGAGTTGGTGATGGACAGGGAGGCCTGGCGTGCTGCGATTCATGGGGTCACAAAGAGTCAGACACGACTGAGCGACTGAACTGAACTTAACTGAACTGAAGTGCCTACAGATAGTGAGCACTTTTTCATGTACCTATTGGCCAATTATGTATCTTCTTTGGAGAAATGTCTATTTGAATCCTTTGCTCAGTTTTTAATTAGCCTATTTTTCTTTTTATTGTTGAATTGTCAGAGTTCTTTATATATATTGTGCATACAAACTTCTTATCAGATATTTGATTTGAAAATATGTTCTCTCACTATATGTATTGTATTTTTACATTATTGATAATTCTTTTGAAGCACAAAGTTTTTAATTTGATAAAGTTCAATCTATCTCTTTGTCACTTGTGTTTTAAGTGTCATACCTAAGAAACCATTGCCTAACTCAAAGTCACATAGTTTTACTCCCGTGTTTTCTTCTAAGAGTTTTACAGATTTTTGTTGTTAATGTTTGTATGTATTATGAAGTAGAGGGTTCAACTCCATTCTTTTGCATGTGCTTAAACTGTTGTCCCTTGCTCCCTTAGCTCAGCTAGTAAAGACTCCGCCTGCAATGCAGGAGACCCTGGTTCAATATCTGGGTCGGGAAGATCTACTGCAGAAGGGATAGGCTACCCACTCCCGTGTTCTTGGGCTTCCCTGGTGGCTCAGTTGGTAAAGAATCCACCTGCAATGTGGGAGACCTGGGTTCAATCCCTGGGTTGGGAAGATTCCCTGGAGAAGGGAACAGCTACCCACTCCAGTATTCTGGCCTGGAGAATTCCATGGACTGTATAGTGTATGGGGTTGCAGAGAGTCGGACAAGACTGAGTGCATTTCACTTTCATGTAAGTTGTCCCAGAGCTATTTGTTGTAAAGCCTATATTCCCTCTTCAATTTTCTTGGAAGCTTTGACAAGAATCAATTTACCATGTATGTCAAAGTTTATTTCTGGACTCTTGACTATTCAATGAACTGTATGTCTATGCAGTGTTATACTGTCTTGATTATTCTATCTTCATACTAAGTTTTGAATTGGGAAATGTGGATCCTCCAATTTCATTCTTCTTTTAGATCATTTTGGTTATTCTGTATTCCTCGATTTTTTATATAAATTTTAAGATCACCTTTTCAATTTCTAAAAATAGGCAACTAGAATTTTGACAGGGATTATGTTAGATCTGAAGATCAATTTTGGGAGCATTGCCATTTTTTAATGACATTAAGTTTCAGTTTCATTCAACCAGTATTTTGTAGTTTTCAGTATACAAACTTTGCACTTCTCTCCTTATTCTTCAGTACTTTATTCTTTTTATGCTATTGTAAATGACATTATTTCTTCTTTATTCTTTTTATATTATTGTAATTGACATTATTTCTTCAAGTATTTTTTCTATTCTTTCCTCTCTCTTCTCTCCTGGTACTCTTGTTATACATATGTTGGTGCATATAATGGTATCCCACATTTCTCTGAAGCTCTCCTTATTTTTCTTTATTCTATTTTCTTTCTGTTTTTCAGATTGCCTAATCTTTGACCTATCTTAAAGATCCATGATTCTTTATTCTGCATAGTCAAATCTACTGTTAAGCCTCTATACTGAATTTTTCATTTTCATTATTATACTTTTCTATTCCATAATGGCTAACTTCAAACTGTTGTTGTTTGTTGTTGTTGTTTAATGGCTAAGTCATATCTGACTCTTTGCAACCCCATGGACTGTAGCCCACCAAGCTCCTCTGTTCATGGGACTTCCCGAGCAAGAATACTAGAGTGGGTTGCCATTCTCATCTCCAGGGGATCTTCCCGACCCAGGGATCAAACCTGCATCTCATGCATTGCAGGCAGATTCTTTACTGAGAGTCACCTATGATATGATAAAACCAGGTTTGCACAGTTGCTAAAATTCGAGCTACCAGCTCCTTGGTGGCAGTGCAAGCTAACTCTGGCACACCAGTTTTCTCATTATGTTTGAGGAGAGATCATGCTGGGTCAGAAAATTTCCCCCCAAAGTGTTGTGGGAAAGTTTTCCTGTAACGTCTTACAGTTCTCTCTGATTTTATGTAACTTCCTGCAAGTTTCTGGTATCAGAGCCATAATTCAAATGACTGTGGGTGGTAAGGAGGAAGCCAAGGTTTTAAATTATGCTGAGTTTTCTTCCCCTTGAATACAGTGAAGGCCACTTTCTGTTTGGTTGGTTTCTCTACTGCATGCAGGGAGCAGCCTTGCCCTGACTCACCTTCTGTGATGTGTGTGTGTGTGTGTGCTCAGGCACTCAGTTGTGTCCGATTCTTTGTGACCCCATGGACTATAGCCTGCCAGGTTCCTCTGTCGGTGAGATTTCCCAGGAAAGAATATGGGGGTGGTTTGCCACTTCCTTCTACAGAGGATCTTCCCAACCCAGGGATCAAACCCATGTCTCATGCATTGGCAGGAGGTTTCTTTACCACTGAGTAACCTGAGATAGACAGTAATGCCTTCGGTATCAGAGAGAAGTTCCCTTACACTTTGCAGTGAGAAGAGGTTAAGAAACTTGCCACCCACAAGGTTTTTATTTGCTTTGTGTAGCTCTTTCGGGGTGGGGGAGGTTTAATATTTCTCATCTGTCTCTTGGTCTGCACTTACCCCCAACCCTTATCACACAAATTAGGAAAGTCACATATTTTCAGTGAAAATCCCCTAACTCCCCAGGACATATACAACTTTCTTAACCCGAACTGTCTGGTCCTATCTGCGTTATATATGGCAGATATACTAAATGTTTGTGGCATGTAGCTGGTACACTGCTCTAGGTTTCTATTGATGCCAGAGATTCGCTGCTTTTTGCATTTTTTCCTTTTCATTTCAGTCAACTCTTAGAGAAAAAAGGGATAGTTTTCTTTCCTAAATTTTTATTTTATGGTTTTTATTACCCCTAAGCATTGTGACAAAGAATCCAAAATATTTTAGTTGGAAGAATTTAAGATCACTTCATATAACCTCTCATTTTATAACGAAGAGAGTAAGGCCCACAGCAACTTTAATTAAAGATTGAATCTACCTGTTTTGCTGCCTGGCCCAAAATTTTTTAATACAGTGTGAAGTATGCAGGTCTTACTGCAATGGTATGCTTTTCCTATTGGAATTCAATATTACAGTCTTCTCTTCAACCTATATGAGGAACTCACATTTTAAAGTTTTCTTACAAATAGTCCTCTTTCCAACTCGAATTTGCCAGATTTCAAGTTTAAACACAATTTTATCATGATAGTGTTAAAATGTTTTAAATAGTTATATCATAAACATATTCACACTTCAATTATATGAATAGGACAGTGATGTATTAATGATACTGTTTTGTATATCTGATCTAATTAGTTTCTTTTTACAAATTACATAGGCAGATAAAAATGATTTTAAAAAGTTTAATAATGGTTTTCAAAAAGGTGTGGAAAAAACTCAAATCTTTTCATCAGGGTAACCTCATTTTCTCATTAATCTTTTCTGAGAGAAGATAATATCTTATCACTTCTCCTTCACTTGATAATGATGAATTAGCTAATACCATATGTTCTTTATCACTTATGCCATTTAGTTTTATTTAATTTGAACTGATTATTTTAACTTCAGAAAAAAGTCATTTTAGATAATACACAATAGACATATATAACACATAAAACATATATTAAACTATCAGATCAGATCAGATCAGATCAGTCGCTCAGTCGTGTCCGACTCTTTGCAACCCCATGAATCGCAGCATGCCAGGCCTCCCTGTCCATCACCAACTCCCGGAGTTCACTCAGACTCACGTCCATCGAGTCAGCGATGCCATCCAGCCATCTCATCCTCTGTCGTCCCCTTCTCCTCCTGCCCCCAATCCCTCCCAGCATCAGAGTCTTTTCCAATGAGTCACCTCTTCACATGTGGTGGCCAAAGTACTGGAGTTTCAGCTTTAGCATCAGTCCTTCCAACCAGGGCTGATCTCCTTCAGAATGGACTGGTTGGATCTCCTTGCAGTCCAAGGGACTCTCAAGAGTCTTCTCAAAGCATCAATTCTTCGGCACTTAGCTTTCTTCACAGTCCAACTCTCACATCCATACATGACCACAGGAAAAACTATAGCCTTGACTAGATGGACCTTTGTTGGCAAAGTAATGTCTCTGCTTTTGAATATGCTATCTAGGTTGGTCATAACTTTCCTTCCAAGGAGTAAGCGTCTTTTAATTTCATGGCTGCAGTCACCATCTGCAGTGATTTTGGAGCCCAGAAAAATAAAGTCTGACACTGTTTCCACTCTTTCCCCACCTATTTCCCATGAAGTGATGGGACCGCATGCCATGATCTTCGTTTTTTGAATGTTGAGCTTTAAGACAACTTTTTCACTCTCCTCTTTCACTTTCATCAAGAGGCTCTTTAGTTCCTCTTCACTTTCTGCCATAAGGGTGGTGTCATCTGCATATCTGAGGTTATTGATATTTCTCCCGGCAATCTTGATTCCAGTTTGTGTTTCTTCCAGTCCAGTGTTTCTCATGATGTACTCTGCATATAAGTTAAATAAACAGGGTGACAATATACAGCCTTGAGGTGCTCCTTTTCCTATTTGGAACCAATCTGTTGTTCCATGTCCAGTTCTAACTGTTGCTTCTGGACCTGCATACAGATTTCTCAAGAGGCAGATCAGGTGGTCTGGTATTCCCATCTCTTTCAGAATTTTCCACAGTTTATTGTGATCCACACAGTCAAAGGCTTTGGCATAGTCAATAAAGCAGAAATAGATGTTTTTCTGGAACTCTCTTGCTTTTTCCATGATCCAGGGGATGTTGGCAATTTGATCTCTGGTTCTTCTGCCTTTTCTAAAACCAGCTTGAACATCAGGAAGTTCACGGTTCACATATTGCTGAAGCCTGGCTTGGAGAATTTTGAGCATTACTTTAGTAGCGTGTGAGAGGAGTGCAATTGTGCAGTAGTTTGAGCATTCTTTGGCATTGCCTTTCTTTGGGACTGGAATGAAAACTGACCTTTTCCAGTCCTGTGGCCACTGCTGAGTTTTCCAAATTTGCTGGCATATTGAGTGCAGCACTTTCACAACATCATCTTTCAGGATTTGGAATAGCTCAATTGGAATTCCATCACCTCCACTAGCTTTGTTCGTAGTGATGCTTTCTAAGACCCACTTGACTAAACTATAATATACTATAAAGTATTCAGAGAAATTATGCTTCTTGAGAGAGGTTCAAAAGAATTTCAGTAATAAGCTAATAAAGGAAAAAAATCTTCTTGGTTGCACTGAATAAAAACAAGTGGTAAAAAATTAAATTATATGTTAAAACTTCTGGTATTGCAATCTATTTAAAACACAGAGTATATTGCTACAGAAACTCTAAGCCTCAATATATTTATATTCAGTTAAACCCACCAAAATATTATAATTTTAGATTAGCTTTTGGAAATTTTTCCAAAAGCATTGTTCATGATATCAAGTAGCATTTTACTGTGTTCTTAAATGGATTAAACCTTATCCATTGAAAATAAAGGAAACTTTGAAAAATAATTTCCTTTTTTTATTAAAAAAAAAAGGCAGGCAGGAAGAAAAGAACTAAAGAGAAAGAGAAGAAAGAGAATAAATAAATATGAATTGAATAATTTGATACATTTTTAAATAGTTGCATTATTTGCCCAGGGTATAATTTCATAATGAATTTACATTTACATGATATGTTAAAAAGAAGAAATAAATTAAAGGGCAATAACTTCTATTGAATGGATAGTCTCCTATTAAAACTATGCTTTTCTACTTCATACTGAATCAAATGCCAAATCTGAATTATTTATGCTGATGGTATATGGTACAAAATATAACTGAAGTTCTTATTGAAGACCAGTTACTTTGGTTTTTAAACGTAATCATTAGTTTCAAAGTCTTCGACACTGAATGTTTTGCCAAGACCGTTAAAACTGCAGTTTAGACCGTTTACTCCTTTGTGTTTCTCTCCTGTTTCATCAAACGGTAGCAGCGTTCATGAGCGGTGTCATGGAAAAGTGCGTGAATGGAGAAGAACAGGAGTATGAGGGTTTGCGAACCAGGCTTAAGTAATGGAAGCTTAATTGCGTTTGAAAGCTGATGTAATGATGCAGAAATAGGAAAGGTGATTTTTTTTAAAGAATGGTGAATTGGAAAACACAAAGAGGGATAGTTTTTCTGACAAAATAAAGCTAAAAATAAGGATGTCTTAAATAGACACTTATTTTTAGCTTTATTTTGCCTTAAAAAAACTATTTCTGATGTTATTTTTTAAAAGTTTAGTATATGTAATACACACTGGAGTATATAGATAGATTGCCTTTAGGACTTTTGGGCAGCCTATTATGGACTGATTTATCTGTGATCTGCTATTTTCCAGTTATATTAAAGAAGGGAACGGTTTCATAGCATCTCATGCCTTTTCACAATTAATTCCAAATTGATGAATTATACTTTATTTGGGGCAATCAACTCAAGTCAGCTTGATTAGTGACAAAAGACATTCAAAGAAGAAATGTTAAATCAGAACTTTCATTCCAGAGAACCAACAAAAAATGGGAAGATTTTCAGGAAAAAAATAGCTGTATATTTTAATATAAAGTTCCCATCAATTCTTATAGCTTTCTTTATTTCTCTTCCTCCATTCTTCTCTTCCTTTCTTCTCATCACAGAGGCTTTGCACAGGTCTTTTTAACTGATTTTTTTAGTTGATGGGGGGGAGTAAAATATGAACAATTCAAAGGGCAATCACATGCCATTTTGAAAATGGTGAGCCTGTCCACAATTGGAAAGGGTTTTTATAAATGTTAGAATGTTCATGGGCAAACAGTGCCTAAATGCTCATTTTAGTATATCAACAAAAATAAGACTGGTTTTAAAAAATTTATAGCAATTAATGGTAACGTGGAAGTCCAGAGTGGCTTCCTATGATGTTATTTCTAATTGTCACTCTCCAACTTTTCCAGCAGTAACACTGGACCATCACACAGTTACCTTCTATGACACCAAAATTTAAAGAGGGAAAAGTGAGCAGAAAGTTTTCGAAAGGTAACATCCTTAAACTTGTGAGAGTTCACTGGAATCACTTTCAGACACCAAAAAGTGAATTAATCTTTAGAAAACTCCACTGACCAAGACAAAGTGAAATTTCCTGAGTTTTTGCTTATCACCTGAAATTCAACAAACACAATATTAATCCATTGTTTTTTCTCCCAATAATAAGTTAATGAAATGAGCCAGTACCTGCCAACTGAACAAGAAAACTCGGAGGTTTCCAGATTAATCCCTTCCTCTCATTCCTCCCATTTCTATTGGTTCCATAGATTTCCTGTTCATTTTGCTTTCTCAACACCATTAAGATCTGCTCCATCTTTTTCATTCCCATTGTTTTGGTGTAAGTTTTCATTATCTGCCTGAATTATTGTAATTTTCTTCTAAGTTACCTAATTTTAGTCTCAATATCTTAGTCTATTTGTCACATGACCAAAAAAGTAACCTTTCTGAAAAATAAAAATAAGATGATATTAATATCCTGATTAAATCATTCAAATAAGCTCTTTGCATAGTATGTAAGATCCTCCAGTATTTGGCTATTTTCCTCTCCAATCTTGTCCTCCATTGCCCACTGTCCCGCAATGTACTCTATCACGTTATTTACAGCACTCCCTCTCAAAAATATCCTTTCATGTTTCCATGAGTTTGAACATACTGTTCCTTGTACTTAAAGTCCTGCTCTCTCAACCCTTCCTAGTAAACTCCCACATAGAATTCAAGCACATTCAAGGGTTTCCTCCTCTTGGAACACTTCCCTGATCCTTCCTACCCCACATATTCCTTTGTTCCACCTCTGCAACTGGAGCATCTGTGATACATTCCTAGTCACAATCAATTGCAATGATTTATTTATATATTTATCTCTTTCAAGTCTATGGATTTCTAGAAAATATGCCTTTAGATCCTTATATGTGGGCACCTATGGTTACTCACTAATGTTGCAAGATTGAATGAACGAATTTAAAAATCAATGCTCTGATGATGCCAAAACACCAGAGGCATTTAGAAATTTGTCCAAATACACTGCATGAATTGGGGTAGATCTAGGAATAGATTCTGGTGCCTCCCACTCCTTTCTATTCCTCAGACGCTCAGACCATGATTCACTGTTCCATTAACAAGAGAAGATGGAAAGATTTTAAATTTTCTTACATAAAATTACCCACCATAAGAAACTATCCACTGTTTTGCACTGTCTGGCTTTTAGAAGTAAAATGGGTCTTGATGCTCTAGTTGTACTTTGGGGGAATGTTCTTTCATCCTAGGCACAAATAAGCCCAGAATAGATTCCAATAGCATTGATATTTGAATGAAAGAACTAGACTAAAAATGCCATAAAAACTAGAAAGAATTGAAGTCAGCTATCAACTACTGCCTATCTTTCTTCTTACTTTTATTCTGAAGTAGCAGATTAAGCACTCTTTACTTTTTCTTGCCATGAATTAAAAATTTGTCTGTGTATTCTAGCTAAGATGTCCCTTAAGATTCCAAATCCAGAAAAAACAAAACAATCCCTAGTTAAAACTGGTAGGTTGACATCTCCTTGCCTCATTAAATATGTCTACAATTTTGCACATTGTAACTGTATTTCTTAAGTAACTTTGACTTTGAAAAATATTTTATTAAAAAGAATTTCTAGTAGCATTTATCATGTGATTAGTCCTGTTTTACAGAATTAATTTTATAAAGCAGCAAAATGCATTACCTCTTCTCATAAGTATAAAGAAGACATCATAATCCCTAAAAAGAATTAAACATCCATGCAAGTAAAAAATGCAAGAATTATTTACAAACTTTATAAGCCTTAGAAACCTGTATCTCCTTGTACCTTGTCTCAGTGCATTAGAAACACATCTCATTTTGATAGCCTTGAAAAGTAGTGCTGTTCTTTCAGGAATTTGCTTGTAGAAATAGCACAGATGATTAGATAATACAGTACATTATAAAATTTCCTAAGTATCTTATTCCGATATTTCAGATTCACTCTAGGATTTCACTGCATGGCAGCTCTTCTATCACTACCCACAAAGTCTCCTCACTACCGTATTTTCCTCCATCCTTTTCTCCTTCTCCACTTGAGTTCTTTGCTCCTCTTCTCACACTCACAGCACATGACGTTTCCCACTGGAGAGCCCTAGGGACGTTCTTTCAGTTCCCTGCTCTAGCTGCTTATCATTAAAAAACAGCTTTTCTCAAATTCAGGTGAATAAAATCCCCCACTCTATTAAATATCACAGTACAGAATACAGTTGATTGCTTTAAGAGGAAAATAGACTGGTAGTGCTAAGATTTCACTGTTGAAAAATCACTCTGGATTGAACTGTGAAAGGAACACTTTGTAGAAGAGGAGAGAATCTGGTCAGCCTGAAAAAGAAGGATAAGGTGTAGCTAAGATGAGGTGAACATAGAGGAGGCATTCCAGGTGAGATGAGTCTCTGAGTAATATCATGTGAACCAGCAACAGCTATGGAGTTGGGCAAACAGCTAGTTGGGCAAACAGCTATGGGTTGGAGAATTTGAGAAGGATGATCATGACAGATAATACTGAGAAGTTAGCTGTGAATCTAAAATGTCTAAGATGTTTACATGTCTATCCTTTAGGTCATAAGCAGGTGTTGTAGATGTTTGGGTGCTAAGTGACACAGTGGAGGTAATGTGATAAAAATGTGATAAAGGAGGCATCAAAGAGAAGACACATGAGAGAGGGATATCCTAAAAGCAAAAGGAGTCAGCTTAGATACAAAATAATGAGAGACAGTTGGGAGGTGTGGACAGAAATGGGAAAGAAAAGGTTTCTGTCTTTTATTCTTTCTAAACACATTGATGGTTTCACCAAGAAATCATTCGGTAGGCTCATTTAATAAATACAGTATCAACAATAATTATTTTTCATTCATTCTTATAAGGATTCAAATAATATAAGCACAGACATCCATTTTTTCCCTCTTTTTGTCATTCCCACTTCTACTTAAGAAACAAGAGACAAAGAATGACTTCATGATTAAATAAATATTTTTTAAATAGAGAAGACAAATACTGTATAATATCACCTATATGTAAAATCTAAAAAATATAAGAACTAGAACAAAATAGCAGCAGACTCACAGACTCACAAACTAGTGGTTAACAGGGAGAGGGAAAAGGGTAGGGGCAATATAAGGGTAGGAGGTTAAGAGGTACAAACTATTAGGTATTAAATAAGCCACAAGGATATATTGTACAACATGAGGAATACAGCAAATATTTTATAACTATAAATGGAGTATAACCTTTAAAAATTGTGAATCAGTATATTGTATACTTATATATCAACTATGCTTCAATTAATATTTTCAGGTTTTCTAGATAAGGTATGAAATTTTGAGGCAGACGTTAATCTAAGCCATTGTTTTCAACACAGTGTCATTTGTAATGAACATTATTTGTAATGTGTTAAAAACATGTTTCAGTTCTTGAGTATTTATGAAATCCCTGAGAATATTCAGTAATTTTTTAAAACCTAAAACTTCATATTTTAACACTCTGGGAACAATCAGTCATTGTTTTCTGTGTCTTTTAATTCCGATAAGTCATTCTAAAATAAGCCAGTCACAAGTATAGTGGATTCTTCAATACACTTAATGCAATTTAACAATAGTTTTACTATGACAAGTGCTAATATACATTTCAAATATTTTGACTAAAAGTTTTAGAAGGACTTCTTTCATTTTTCCTACAATTCCCCTAAAGACTCACTGGTTTAATGACCAACAATGCAGAAACTGTTACTTCAGTGTCATATAAAAAGGAAATATTTTGCTTTCAACTAGGAAGCACTTTATAACTCAGTCAGATGTGGGTGTGTATGCATAAGGAAGCATGAGTAAAGAGGAGAGAGCCAGATTATAGAGAATTTTAGATTCCTTGTCAAATTAATATCATTAAGTCCACTTCTGTGAATAAAATATAGAGTACCTGAAGGTGTTATGCTCAGCTGGTCACAGGAGAGTGCTAGAGCACCATTAAATTACCTGCTTCAAAATAGCTGGAAGAAATCACACACTAGAGAATGACAATGTGCTTGAAGAAGCTTTACCTTGCATGGTTGGTTGAAAGAAATAATAGCACTTGCTGGTAGAAATTATAGTAGAATACCAAATCTTTCTCATAATATCTCCAGATGTTAAGAACAGAATGATGAAGTGTGACAGAACTATCTTGTGGTATAATTATTTTAATCGTTGCAGTGCTATTATAAAAGATTTCAATTTTGTTAAATTACCCTCTGCATTTTAAAATTCCCTTTCAGCCAGCTCTTAACACTTCTACTAAATTGTTATACATCTGATGCAGGCAGCATCCTCTTGAGCCAGTGAGAATGGAGAATGTGGACAAAATCACATTTAACAACCCAGTTCTTCCTTGAAATAAAGCTAAACAACTGAGGTGGGATTCTGAGTCCTTGAGTGCTTTGTAGTCAAATACTTCTCTCACAGGATTTAAATAACTTTATGTATCACAATTCATTTTTATGACTTAAAGAGATAAAAAAAATCTATGATTCCTAATTTCTAGACAAAAACACTAAATCACCTCAGAATCCAAAAGAATTCATGTCGGTAACTATAAGAACTGCAAGTCAGATTTTCAGGCATCTAGGTTCTGCTAGGAAAAAGAATTCTTCTTCATCCAATTTGATCATCAGTTTTATAAGCATCACCTTATGATACTAAATTCATTTAAACTTAACATTCAAGAGTGCTGAGTAACATTTACTAAGTACAAGGGCCCCTCTGAAAGATATTATAATTACATAGAACTTCCACAGAAATTGTGAGGTATTCAGTGAACCTATAGACACATTTCCCAGAGAAATGCAAAATAAATATAGATACATACAATTTGAGGAGTGTAAGGTTCAGGCTCTATCACAAGATCTTCAGCTGTAAGTGTACTGTCCCTTTAATACATGGATTGGTGTGGTCAGGTGCAGTTTCTACCAGGCTAAGTCACATCTACTTTTCTCTGAGGCCCATGTTAGGTTACTTCAACTCAATATCACATTATTAAACTATAGATTAAAGGATAAATAAATAGGAAATATTTCCTAGTATTTAAGAGGCTTTAATAAAATGCAGATGACACCACCCTTATGGCAGAAAGTGAAGAGGAACTAAAAAGCCTCTTGATGAAATTGAAAGAAGAGAGTGAAAAAGTTGGCTTAAAGCTCAACATTTAGAAAACGAAGATCATGGCATCTGGTCCCATCACTTCATGGGAAATAGATTAGGAAACAGTGTCAGACTTTATTTTTCTGGGCTCCAAAATCACCGCAGATGGTGACTGCAGCCATGAAATTAAAAGATGCTTACTCCTTGGAAGGAAAGTTATGACCAACCTAGATAGCATATTCAAAAGCAAGACAACAAATGTCCATCTAGTCAAGGCTATGGTTTTTCCAGTGGTCATGTATGGATGCGAGAGTTGGACTATGAAGAAAGCTGAGCATCAAAGAATTGATGCTTTTGAACTGTGGTGTTGGAGAAGACTCTTGAGAGTCCCTTGGACTGCAAGGAGATCCAACCAGTCCATTCTAAAGGAGATCAGTCCTGGGTGTTCTTTGGAAGGAATGATGCTAAAGCTGAAACTCCAATACTTTGGCCACCTCACGCAAAAAGTTGACTCATTGGAAAAGACCCTGATGCTGGGAGGGGTTGGGGGCAGGAGGAGAAGGGGACGACAGAGAATGAGACAGCTGGATGGCATCACCAACTCAATGGACATGAGTTTGGGTGAACTCTGGGAGTTGGTGATGGACAAGGAGGCCTGGTGTGCTGCAATTCATGGGGTCGCAAAGAGTCGGACACGACTGAGCGACTGAACTGAATTGTCATTTTTGTCTTACTGTTTATGGGTTGAATTGTATTCCCCATAAAAAATATGTTTAAGTCCTAATCTCAAGTACCTCAAATTCTCACCTTTTTTGGAAATAGTGTCTTTGAAGATGATGTCAAGTTAAAAAGTCATTAAAGTGCACCCTAATCCAATATGACTCATGGCCCTGTAAAAAGGGAAAACCTGGACACAAACCAGACATTCATAGAGGGAAGACAAAGTAAAGAGACACACAGAGAACACACTGTGAAGACAGAGGATTGAAGTGATAAATCTACAAGCAAAGGAATTCTAAAGATTGCCAAGCAAACCACCAGAGACTAAGAGGCAAGAAAGTACTCCTCTCCAGGTTTTAGAGTGAGAATAACCCTGCCCACCCCTTGATTTTGGGCTTCTACTCTCCAGAATTGTGAGACAGTAAGTTTCTGTTGTTTTAAGCCATCTAGTTAGTGGCACCTTGTTACGGCAGTTCTAGGAAAATAATACATTAGTCAAATTGAGCCTTTCATCAGCTAAACAATGTTCCCGTATACCTTTCTGAGAAAGGACTTATAGACATGCGCTCCTTCATTTCTGGAGAGAAGCTCAACTAATATGCAGCTGTGAGCTGTCATATCATTTCTCTCTGCCTTTCTGACATTTTCTCCCAGAGTTGCAATACAAGTAAACTACCAGGAAGGATCACAAAACAAATAGAATCAGATTACCTAAGGTAAAGTTTAATTCATGTTGAAAGGACAAAAATTAATTCTCTAGAGGTCTCTGAGAACCACTTTGTATAATGTACCAAATGGATAAAAATTGGGAAGAGAAAACTCAAAGAAATAAATTTCATAGTTTTAAAAGCAAATAGGATAGAGATGATTAAATGATATTTTAACCTTATCTCTGTTATAGTTTTTCACATATTCATATTTTATTGTATAATTGAAAAGTAATTTTTAAAGAGTGAATAGAAACTTCAACTTTGCTAGTATTATAATTCTTTACATTTAGATAAAGATTAATACAAGAGAACACTCTATTAGCAGACTTATCACATAAAGTTATGTTAATTGAAGAAAGGAGAAGGCAAAATGCTCTCCAAAGGGCCCCTAGTCATCTTTATTTAAGAGCATATCAAATCCATGCAAATTATCTCTTTACCAATTAAGTATGTCAATATTTATCAAGTCCTCATTCCTTTGAGAGATTGGTGGTGTCATCTATTTTCACTGCCAACCGCCCCCTTTCACTTTCTCCTTGCTAGACTTGAAACAACATTTGAAGATGCATCAATAGAATGGAGAAGAAAGAATTAGTCCATGTGAAGCAGAACCAGGGTTGTATTCAGAAGATGGCTTCCTAGTACTTTTGCATGGAAACACAATGCTGCTCACACTTCTTACCATGCCATGGGTAAGGGACCAGGGTTTCATGCCATATCCATTAACAGTGGTGGCCAGGCTCACAAAAGTTCCCTATTCAGCCCCTATAGCTTCTTCTGGGTCCTGAATAAAGCCAAAAGGTTAATCTGGGGGGCCTCTGGCATCTGTCACTGCAGGTCTGGGGCTTCAGAGTAGGAGAAGGGTGATTATACGCTCATAATTTATTAAAAGCAGCATGTCTACTCTCTCTCTTTCTCATTCTTTCTCTCTCTCTCTCTCCTTACTCTTTGCCTCTTTTCTTTCTGACTGTGGAGTAAAACCTAAAGTCTCATTATCACAAACCAAGAAAGTAAAGAGGGTGAGAGAAGCAGGACAAGGACTGGATCCTATTCCCGATCAAATGGTCAGGCACTGGGTGCAAAACATAACAATGTGCCAGGAGAGACAGGGTGTGGTGAAGAGAGCGTGCAAATACTGAGCACAACTGAAGAAAGTAGTTGGAACCTAGTAGAGGGGTTAGGGATCCTAGCAGATGGACAGAATCCAGGTTGGGGTAATCTTGGGGCAGAAGCTACTAGTCATTGCCTGGTGTCTATCCACAGGAAATGAGAGTTTCAGGTACCAAAACTGGGTTTAGGGACACAGTGTCAGGCTGTAGAGAAGGTGAACTGCAGTGTAAAGAAAAGAGAATGACAAAAATATGGGGACAGGAATGAGATAAGAAGTTCACATTGAGAATTAAGACTTAAGATGCAGAAGGAGTTGCAGTTCAGGAAGCAGAACAGTAATCATCACTGAGGCACCTAGTACTGAAGATAATCAGCAGAGAAGTCTGGGTGGTCTACTTGGAGACACTCATGCTATCATGCTACTTTGTTGAAAGTGAAGGTGTTAGTCCCTCAGTCATGTCTGACTCTTTGTGACCCGACTCTAGCCCACCAGGCTCCTCTGTCCATAGAATTCTCCAGGCAAGAATATTGGAGTCGTTAGCCATTCCCTTCCCATGGGATCTTCCCAACCCAAGGAGTGAATTTGTATCTCTTGCATTGAATGCAGATTCTTTCCTGTCTGAGGGACCAGGAAAGTCCAAAGAGGGAAGCTAAAGCTGAAGTTTAAAACTGAAAGTGTTAGTCACTCAGTCATGTCTGACTCTTTGCAATCCTATCACCAGGCTCCTCTCTCCATGGGATACTCCAGGCAAGAAGTATCCCATGGAGTGCATAGCCATTCTCTTCTTCAGGGGATCTTCCCAGCCCAGGGATTGAACCAGGTCTTCTTCATTGCAGGCAGATTCTTTACCATCTGAGTCACCAGGGAAGCCCTGCCACTCTATTCCAAAGCGCTAAATCTCACCTGATTGGAGATAGAAGATTGAGGTGCTTAAGAATTCTTCACCCATGATCGGCTCAACACAGAAATTGGGATGAGATGGGACTTATAGAAAAATGGCTCTAATGAAAGCCTTAGGGAAATAGAATCAAGGCATTGGCAATAGTTTAGGGAGTGATGTCACATTTGGAAGATATCTCCTGAGCATGAATTTTTTAAAAGAGTGAAACGAGTTTTTATTTTCAGCTAAAGTTTCTCATTTTATGACATTCATAAACCGTCTCTTTAGTATGAAGTGTCTACTACATTATGTAGTGGAATCATGGGGCTTTTCCACCTCCATTCTTTCCACTTTATAGTTTTTCATTTACAGTATACTACCAACCACATTCCTCATTATATCTTATGGAACTACTTCTTTTAAAACTCTGATTCTTGGTAGTATGTGTGTGTTCAGCCACTCAGTCATGTCCAACTCTTTGTGACCCCATGGACTGTAGTCTGTCAGGCTCACCTGTCCACAAGATCTGCCAGGCAAGAATATCGGAGTGGGTTGCCATATCCTATTCCAGGTGATATTCCTGACCCAAGGATCAAACCCACATCTCCTGCATCTTCTGACTGGCAGGTGGATCCTTTACCACTGCACCACCTGGGGAGCCCTGGTTGCTGGTACACTTCACCTTTTATTTGAGCCCCCTACAGGCATATCTCACTTCCCAGATGGCACAGTGGTAAAGAATCTGCCTACCAATTCAAGAGACACAGGAAATGTGGGTTCAATCCCCGGGTCAGGAAGATCCCCTGGAGGAGGATATGGCAACCCACTCCCGTATTCTTGCCGGGAAAATTCCATGGACAGAAGAGCCAGGTGGGCTACAGTCCACGGGGTCACAAAGAGTTGGACATAACAGAGCGACTGAGCATGCATGCATGCATGCATATACAGGAGTATCTAAGTGACTATCTTCAATATCAACAATATCATCACCATTCTGTACTCAACTCTGTTACACTGAAAGTTGCAACTATTTAAACAAGGATGAACTTTTGTGTTGCCATTCTTTTTTAAAATTAATTAATTTATTTTAGTTGGAGGCTGATTACTTTACAATATTGTAGTGTTTTTTGCCATACACCGATATGAGTCAGCCATGAGTATATATGTGTTCCCCATCCTGAACCCCTCTCCCACCTCCCTCCCCATCCCATCCCTCAGGGTCATCCAGGGCACCAGCCCTGAGCACCCTGTCTCATGCATTGAACCTGGACTGGCGATCTATTTCACATATGACAATATACATGTTTCAATGCTGTTCTCTCAAATCATCCCACCCTTGCCTTCTCTTTTTTCTTTTTTACCAAATATACTCTTGGTTAAAATTGGAAGTTAGATAACTTCTGTTTTGCTTGAATTATTTCCATACCCAATAAAATTTTGTCACTAATTTTTTTCCAAGTATTCATAAAACTTTCTGGGACAGAATGCACTAATAAAAAACATTGTATCTCTATGGTGTTGGAAACCATTGTCAACTGTCTTTCTTCTTGCCCCTCATATTCAGCTGGTCACAAAGAAAGCTCTGTAATTTCTCTTCCTTTCTACTAACACTAACAGTGCCTAACTCCAGCTTTCACCATCACTCACCTGAATATGTCACTCCTGACTAGTTTGCCTGCTTCCAGTTTCTTATATATTTTTTAATCTATCCATATTCTGCTTACCTTTCTAAAACATATATGTCTAAATATTTCCTCTCCTTAAATATCCACTAGCTTCTAATTGTCTACAAGACCAAAAACATACTCTTAGTGTGGCACAAAAACCTTTGCGACCCCATAGACTGGGGCCTACCCCTCCTCTGTCCATGGGATTTTCCAGGCAATAGTACTGGAGTGGATTGCCATTTCCTTCTCCAGGGGATCTTCCCAACCCAGGGCTCGAACCCAGGTCTCCCGCATTGTAGACAGACGCTTTATTGTCTGAGCCACCAGGGAAGTCCAGCGTCTAGCCCTAACCAACTTATGTTTCTGCTGCTTCTTTGATGTGACCTACTCTGGTCACATCAACATATTTACTGTATCTCAATGTTGGTATGTCATGAACTTATTTTGATTGACTTCTGTCCTTGAGAACTCTTTATCCCTCTTTTCTTATTACAAGCCACCAACGTCCAGATCAAATGGTACCTCCTCTGGAAAGTCTGCACGTCCTATCTCTTCTCTCTCCCCACCCTCAGCCAATCAAGTCATCCTTCTTGCTTCCTGGTTCTTTGTATAGATCTCTCTTAATAACATTCACCCTATCCCATCAGTTATAATTCATACATTCTTTGCTTCCACTCAATCAGTTTCTGAAAATCATGCAACATGTCTTATTAATATTTAAAGACTTAATATTTAAAAGGTGCTTACCACCTGCTAGGCACTCAATATGTATTTATGTTAATAAAATGAATAAAAATAAATTAATTCACATAGAATTTAATGCCATGATTATGATAGTACTAGCCGTTAACCTACTTCTCATCCATCTTTAAATGAATTGAAGATTTTTACAGAATTTAGGAGTTTTCATGATTTTTCACTGAGACAACAATCTTAACAAAAATATAGAAGCTATCTTCATACATACATATATATATTCAATACATATATATACATACATATATATGTACATACAATTATTCTGCTGAAGATCATAAACAATCAAACATTATAACAAGCCTCCACTAAAGATTTAAACAGTACTCTGGAATCATTTATATACTTCACTGCATTGTGTAGATTTTTCATGTTGTGTGCCTTTAAGATATCCTTGAATTGGTATGTCCATGGTAACCAGAACCATGTAGAGTCTAAGAAAATGTTACTGATTCTCTCTTTGAATTTCAAGAAGCACTTCTCTGTGATGCTTAAAGCCTAAATTACTAGATTTTCCTTCTTTGAAAGTCTCTTTTAAAGGGACTTTTCTAATATAGAAATTTTTTCTTATAAAACAGCAAAAATTACACAATGGAGATCTTACATTTACAGTGGATAATCTATTAGCTGCAATCCCAAGCTTCATATCTTATTTGTTAAAACATACCTCTCCTAGACTTAGCAAAATTACCACATTTAATTACATTGTATTGTAAAAACAAATATGAAGGGACCTTGATTTAAAAAAGGGCTATGGGATTCTTTTCACAGCCTATCATATAGTCTTTCAAGCTCAAATATGCCAGCCAGAGCAGCAAAGCCTGAAAGAATAAAGGTATGATTTGGAAGGCTCTATAAATAAAAAGTTGAGCATAGTAAAACTGAGACATTCATTCTTTTTACTGATTTTACAGAGGGAAATGGACACTATTTCAAAAGATTTTTATGCATCCATAGATGAGAGCATTGAAGTTTGTCACCAAAGAAAGGATACTCAGAACCAAACTGGACTGTTGTGTATGATATTTACACCTGATATTAGTGAACGCTTAATAAATGTCAAGAACTACTTTTCACCAGGGTTAGGTCAATCCATCCTCACAATAAATATTGGTGGTAAACAGTATTATCATCTCCATTTACAGAAGAAGAAATGGAAGCACAGAGAGGTTAGTAACTCTCCCAAGGTCACATTTCTAGCAGTTAGCAGAACTAGGATTAAAACTTAGGAAGTTGCATTTCCTCTTTTAGGAGATCTTCTGGACCAAGGGATCAAGCCCTTGTCTCCTGCACTGGCAAGCAGATTCTTTACCATAACACAGGGAGCCCAGCCTGGAGCTCTGTGATGACCTAGGGAGCGGGATGGGGGAGAGAGGAGGGAGCCTTACAAGGGAGGGGATGTATATATAATTATGGTAGATTGCACTGCTATAAGCAGAAACCAACACAACATTGTAAAGCAATTTTCCTCCAATTAAAAAAAAATTTTTTTTAATTAAAAAAAAAAAACAAAACTATGAAGCCTGCTCCTGATCTCACATTTTATACTTAGGACTGCACTTCCAGGGAATATTCCTGAAGGAGTTTGATGCCATGCTAGACAGAACATAGGTCTGAAACTTAAGGTAAATCTTATTATTCATAGATATGAGGCTCTCTTTTCAGAAGGAAAAAAATGTCAAACTTTATTTGAAAATTGATAGTAAGGCCAAGTTTTTTGCAATGGAGGATACACTTTATAGACAGAAACAATAATTTTATTGATTTCTTGATCACAGCTACTAAGAGAACTGAATAAAATTTTTTGGCCACTAGGGGCCTGGTGGGCTACAGTCCATTGGCAAAGAGTCAGACACGTGGAAAATGCACGCAGCAACACAGCTATTTGAAATAACATATGGATTACATAATTTCAGTATAGATTTAATTTAAATTTTGATTATTGTGGATTATAGGGTTTTTATGTATGGAGAAATTAAAATTGTAGAAGAAATACACTAATGAATATACAAATAAATCTATTCTGGTTTATATATGTAGCATCAATCCCTTTAAAATTGCACCACTAAAATAGATGACATTTGAACATTTTGGCACTGAAACTATGAGACATTTTCCACACATGTGCAAACTCACACACACAATTATCTGAAAACAAAGTTTCATTCCCCCTACACAAACTGATACATGAAAATCTTATTTACAAAATAGATGAATAACAAGAATATTTTAGAGCTTAGATCTTTTACTTCTAATCTGTTATATCTTCTATGAAGAAACATTATTATCAAAACACATTTATAAAATATTATTGTTATCTGAAGTGATGCATTAAGAAAAAGCATGTTGAGAGCAATGAATGGTTTTTCACATTTTTCCAAGAGGATGCAGACACTGGATGTGTCAGGAACGTGTGGAGGAATACATGGACCTTCCCACAACCTCATGTGAATGTCTTCATGAAAACACAAGAAGATGTAGGCTTGAAGGAGAGACTCACAATTCAATGACTAGGCTTGGGCCTGTTTCTTATTGTCTGCGGCTTTTCCATAAACTATTTTAGAAGGAAAATGATGTATTTTCCACTTTGCATCCAGCTTATTTCAACTTCTTCATGAGCACATTTCAAATCAAGTAAGATATGACACTCAGCTTGAGTTAGGAACTTCAATAACCAAGGCTTTCATAAGGGGAAATTGGTAAAAAATAGTTACTCTAACTTTTGGGGTTTTATACACAAAAGCATTATAAGGTCATGTAATATCTCAAGATAAGCTCTTAAGAATAAATTCTTACAAAAGTTAACATGTTAGATTTGCTCACACAGAAATAGCTTTTACAATTCCCTGTTAGTTGCATTGTATTCTGTGATAAGAACAACCTCTATCCATAATGGTTAAAGGGCCATTGTAAGAGAAGATGGAAATAGAGAACCTGAAATTTCAACATTGCCCTAAAGGTCAGTGCTCTTTTGTTCTCAGGAGTCTCACAACAGAACTTGTATGTTTTAATATGAACTGACTAACATCTATGCATACTCTACCTTTCACATCAAGGTGCAATTGAACTCTTGGTGCAAGAGATAGCAGGATAGATGCCCCCACTCCCCTGCAACTTGACATGCATGAGTAGATGGGGATCCACCAAGGTCATAGAGTTCATATAGGAATATCAAGAACACCAGTTCTGACTATCTAAACATACTTCTGCTACAAAGAACCTGCAGAGGACACAAGATATGCGAGATGGTGCTATTGCATACAGAGTGTCCATGTGAGCAGAAGAGAAGGTGACTACAAAACCAAATATTGATAAAACCACTGATAAAAGATGCAGGATATTACAGAGCAAGGAGGCACTCTTCAGGGGAACAAAGAGGAGAGGAATGCAATCCAACACAGGTTCAAAATATCAGCTCACGCTTACTCTGATTCTGTTGAGTTCACCTCCTCATTCCCTCAGTCCCTGGCCCCATTTGAAGCCCTTCCAACATGGTGATCTCTTTGAGAGGATGACATTAAGATTATGGCCAAACTAACTGAGCAGAAACTAGTCTGGTTGCATTTTAGGTTTTACTGCATGAAGCCAATTTATAGAATTATGGTTATATTATACACTTTCCTCTGATGAGCAATCATTTGCTGATCTCTCCTGATTGTAATCACATTTGCTGCTTCTATTCCAGATGATTAGTGCTGGCTTTGTAACACAATACAGTGCTGTGATTGTCCTGAAACCACATTCATTATTAATCAAGGATGGTCATATGCCTGGATGACTCTATTCCAAAAGCATAAATAATCTATCAAGATTTGCCAAGGGGTGATTTTGCTTCCTCCATTGTTAGAATTATTTATTTTAAGATTTTTTTAGAACCACGCAATTTCCTTCTTTTTAATAAAAATCATTTATTCTTCCACATGAGCCATCATTTTATAAATAACCTTCCTTTATGGGTAAAAATGGATCTAACTCAGCTTATCTTCTCTCTCTGTACTATTATGTGAAATGTATGTCTCTAAATGATTGAAAAAAATGGAGAAGAGCCTCATTTGTGGGCAGACTGATCAAGAGCTAGTGTACTGCATGTGCTTACATTTTCTACAGAAATGATCCAAGGGCAGATATGAGATTTTGCCCATCATTAGAGTTGTCTTTCTGTTGTAGAGTGAGGCTTTAATATGAGTTAAAGTTTTTTTTAAAAAAACTTCCTTGGTAAAATAAATTATGGTCTTAAAAGACTGTACTCTTGGAATAACAGACTGAGTCCACATTGTAGGTACAAATGTGGTTTCTGGCAACCATGAGTTGCTTTCCAGGCAAAATTTTCTCCTCCAGAAACTTTGCTGTTTGATATTCTCTGCAAGAAAATCCTTTCAGTTAAAAATCTGTAGGCAAAATAATAATGAGGGATCTGAGCCTCTAGGCATTCTAGAATTGTATATTCCTTGAAGGAAAAAAAATAAAAACAACAAGAAGGTGTTCTTTAGTTAATGAGTTAAAAGAACATAATAAAACATATGCATAATTTTGTTTAAAAAAATAGAAGCTGAATAAAACCAACTTGTCAAAACTACTTTCAAGTAGAAATGGCATCTGAAGTGAAACTTCTGTTCTATCTGCTCTGCAAATCACTTGTAAAAATGCTAATTGTTGCTTTAATTATAGCTTTATCTTGTTAAATTCACCATGTGTTTTCTCAAAAAAGGTTCGTTTCAAGGAAAGATTGACCTCTCTTACCACCTCATGCTCTCCTGAAGTGGCATGGAAACTCAGAAGAATACTAATAATTGTGATAGTAAAAATAATAATATATGATTTATAAAAGGAAAAGTAACTTTCTTCTCTAAAACAGTTAATTCATATATATATATA
Organism: Bos indicus x Bos taurus; assembly: GCF_003369695.1. NCBI lineage: Eukaryota > Metazoa > Chordata > Mammalia > Artiodactyla > Bovidae > Bos > Bos indicus x Bos taurus. The sequence continues at coordinate 112,390,576 of NC_040076.1, forward strand.
TATACACACACAAACACACATAAATGTTGTCATTGTTCAGCTGCTAAGTCATATCTGCTCTTTGCAACTCCATGGACTGTGGCACTCCCGGTGTCCCTGTCCTTCACCATCTCCTGGAGTTTGCTTAAATTAATGTCTATTATATATAATATTAATATTTAACATTAGTGTTTTTAAAAAGTTCCTTTTCATTGGAGAAATTGAGGAACTGCAGCAAGCCACCCATGAAATAAAAATCTATGTTGAATGATATATATGCTTTAAAATATATGAAACATTATGCAAACCTTTTTATTTTTTTATTGCATTATAGTTACTTACTTTTATTTTTATTTATTTATTTTATTATTATTATTATTATTTTTTACTTTACAATATTGTATTGGTTTTGCCATACATCAACATGAATACACCACGGGTGTACATGTGTTCCCTATCCTGAACCGCCCCCTACCTCCCTCCCCATACCATCCCTCTGAGTCATCCCAGTGCACCAGCCCCAAGCTTCCTGTATCCTGCATGGAACCTGGACTGGCGATTCGTTTCTTATATGATATTATACATGTTTTAATGCCATTCTCCCAAATCATCTCCCCCCCGCCACAGAGTCCAAAAGACTGTTCTATACATCTGTGTCTCTTTTGCTCTCTTGCATACAGGGTTGTTGTTACCATCTTTCTAAATTCCATATATATGCGTTAGTATACTGTATTGGTGTTTTTCTTTCTGGCTTACTTCACTCTGTATAATAGGCTCCAGTTTCATCCACCTCATTAGAACTGATTCAAATGTATTCTTTTTAATGGCTGAGTAATACTCCATTGTGTATATGTACCACTGCTTTCTTATCCATTCATCTGCTGATGGACATCTAGGTTGCTTCCATGTCCTGGCTATTATAAACAGTGCTGCGATGAACATTGGGGTACATGTGTCTCTTTCAATTCTGGTTTCCTCAGTGTGTATGCCCAGCAGTGGGATTGCTGAGTCGTATGGCAGTTCTATTTCCAGTTTTTTAAGGAATCTCCACACTGTTCTCCATAGTGGCTGTACTAGTTTGCATTCCTACCAACAGTGTAAGAGGGTTCCCTTTTCTCCAGTATTTATTGCTTGTAGACTTTTGGATCGCAGCCATTCTGACTGGCGTGAAATGGTACCTTATTGTGGTTTTGATTTGCATTTCTCTGATAATGAGTGATGTTGAGCATCTTTTCATGTGTTTGTTAGCCATCTGTATGTCTTCTTTGGAGAAATGTCTATTTAGTTCTTTGGCCCATTTTTTGATTGGGTCATTTATTTTTCTGGAGTTGAGCTGTAGGAGTTGCTTGTATATTTTTGAGATTAGTTGTTTGTCAGTTGCTTCATTTGCTATTATTTTCTCCCATTCTGAAGGCTGTCTTTTCACCTTGCTTATAGTTTCCCTTGTTGTGCAGAAGCTTTTAAGTTTAATTAGGTCCCATTTGTTTATTTTTGCTTTTATTTCCAATATTCTGGGAGGTGGGTCATAGAGGATCCTGCTGTAATATATGTCGGAGAGTGTTTTGCCTATGTTCTCCTCTAAGACAAACCTCTTTTTAAATGATGGCATTGCTCTTTACAACTGAAAGTTAGTCTAGCAATTTGAGAAGCCTTATTCATAAGACTTAACATTCACCAGCCTTCCAATCTCAACAACAGTAAAATAATTTCTAGTTTTGCTGAAATTAAAATACTAACTTCTGTAACCTCTCACAAAAAGGCTTCTTACATATTTGAAGGACAAATAAAATATTGGCTCTGCCAGATCCCACCTCAATTCACATCTTTCCTGGACTATTCATTTGATTTTATAGGCCAATAATGTGGCTTCCTTTAGTCTCTGGTTTTGTACTCTTTTCAGGAAGTAGAGGCTACCATCTATGAACTCAAATGGGAAAGGTCACCAGGTAAAGCAAAGGTTAGGATGTCACCCATCTGTATCTGACTGTGTTATCATATAGCACCTGCCTACAAGATTTGGCAGTTAATTATCAACTATACCAGCCTCATTTCTCTAACTGCTTACAGTTAGTGTTCACCAAAGGGCATCAGATAAGGAATTAGATGCCAAGTCACTGGTAATTAAAGAATATATTGAACTTAGTTCCCTAAATAGAGTCCTCTGAAAAACCTTTTTAACCAGATTTCATTTGAGCTGCAAACCTGAAGACTTTCACTAGGAATTGTCCCAGCCCCACCTTCCCACAGACTGGCTCAGAGTTATACAGGTGCCACTCCAAATGCTAGCAAGTGGAGATGCAAGACAATGAGCTACTTCCTGAACATCAGGTCCTGGAGAGCACTTGGATGGACTGCAATGCACCTGTGGCAAGGTCATGAGCAGGTAGGTTTTATCAAGCTGGATAGGTAGGAAACAAGGTCAAGATGCTATAACTTTGTCTTTGTTTCTTTATATTTCACTGATCGGAGGGGCCCTCTTAGGTTGGATGGATAGATAAATAAATAAAAGAAAGGGCCCAGAATAAATGCCAGTTCCTTGATAGCTATTCTTTGTTTACACATCCTTTATCCATATTTAAACTTACAAACTGAAACAGAAACAACATGTTTCTACCTACCTAATGCAATTATTTCTTATGTAAGACACCCTCACCATCTATTAAAAAAGAGAAGACCCCAAATCCCATAAGTCTCTGTTTTCATTTTGAAGTAATGCTCATTCTTCTTCCAGTAAAGCCACACTCCTTCTTCGATATTTTTCAACTAAATATTATAGATTCACAACTATCAGTAAACCTAATTTGGGAAAGATTAGTTAATAGGTATAAATATCATTATAATAAAGCAAGAGAAACATATGATGGCTACTCTAATCATCATTTTTGCATTTGAATGTTGCAGGTGGTAGCTATAACCTTGTCTTTTAATATTGATTCAATGTTCTCTTTTCTCTCTGCCAGCCTCCAGGTGGACCTGTCTCCTTATGACTCATACCTTCATTGCTAAAGGAACTTAGCTCTTAATTGTATTGTTACAATTCTCACTTGGGTATAGAAGTACTAAAAGGCACTCCTGTAATGCTAGTTTCTAGAACTAGATTTCATTTTCACTGTGAAACACAAACACTATTTCTTTCTGATCATCAGATTCAAGATCCCCAGCTAATACAATAAACTCCTTCTTTGCCTGTTGGTAAAGAGGGACTAGAAACTCCAAATGGCCAGATGGCTGTCTCAACATCTAGATCAGTGCTTCCTCATGAAATCCTATATTAACTGTTAACAATATCACTCAATCAACAGAGTCCAAAGTAGTAGGACTAGAAGCAGAAATTCTGTAAGAGACTCATTGATGATAATGATAATGAGAGAAGTCACGAACATTTCTACCCTTGGTTCTACATCCATGATTTTTGGCTAAGAAACACTGCACTGGTAACATCTGAAAGCACATATTGCATCTTATAGGAAAGGACCCCATCCTCAAAGATGTTATCCAACTGACTCCATACTTAAGCCTTTAAGAGGGCATTTCCTCATGCCATCAGACCATTTATTGCTGTATGACAAGGTAAATGGTAAGACAGGAAATCCTTTCTTAAAGTGTAGAATACTCTGTGACAATTAAGGCATTTCAAATCTATGGATTATTATAAAACTTATATGTACAGGCCATAAAGTAGAAAACAAGTTTGAAAAATAGAATAAATGCCTACTATATAGTTATGGTAATCAAAGCAGTGTAGTATGGATGGAAGGATAGATACATAGGTAAATGAAACAGAATAAAGAATCCGGAAACAGACCTGCACACGTATAGCCAACTGATTTCTGACACGAGTGCCAGAGCAGTTCAATGGAAGAAGAACATACTTTTCAACAAATGATATGGAACAACTGGACATACATAGGCATGCACGCGCGTGCGCACACACACACACAGAGTTAACTCAACCTAAACATTATATCTTTCACAAAAATTACAAAAAATAGATCACAGGTTAAATGTACAAGGAAAACTATAAAAAGTTTTAGAAAAAATAACAGGGGGAAAACCTTTGGGATCTAGGTCTAAGCAAAGAGTTTGTGGAGTTGATAGCAAAAGCATGAACCATAAAAGGAAAAATTGATCACTGGACTTAATCAAAATGAAAACCTTTTTCTTTGTGAAACATCCTATAGAAGGTATAAAAAGAAAATGTTTATTCTGGAGAAAATATTTGCAAACCACACGTCTGACAAAGAACTATTATTTAGAACTCTCAAAACACTGCAATTTTAAAAAGAAACCAATTAGAAAATGGACAAAAAACATGAATAGCTATTTCACTCAAGAGAATACACAAATAATAAGTAGGTACATGAAAATATACTCAACACAATTAGCTAATGGAGAAACAGCTAATACAAAATAAAACCTTAATGAGATATCGCTATACATCGATCAGAATGGCTAATATAAAAAGCAGTAATAAAACTAGATACTGAGGAGAATGGAGAGAAACTAGGCCATAATTTTCCTGGTGGGATGGAAAATGGTTCAGCCATAATGGAAAAGAGCTGGCAGTTTCCTATAAAGTTAAACATTTAATTTCCATATGACCTAACAATTACACTCTTGAACATTTATCCCAGAGAAATGAAAACTTAAATTCACACAGTGTATACAGGAAAACTCATAGTTCCAAACCAGAAGCAATCCACATGTCTTTCAATAGGCAAATGGTTAAACACTGTGATGCATTCATACCACAGACTATTACACAGCAGCAAAAAGGAAAGAATTATTGATACATGCAACATGGATAAAATGCCAGGGAATTATACTGAGTGGAAAGTGCTAATCCCAAAGGTCATATGATATTTTATTTCATTACATTACATTTTTGAAATAAAATTATAGAAATGGAGAAGAGGTGAGTGATTACCTGGAGTCAAGGATGGGAGTATGAAAGAGAGGTGAGTGTGGCTATAAAAGGGCAACATAAGGGATCCTTGTGCTGATGAGATATTCTGTACCTTGACTGTATCAATGTCAATATCCTACTGATGGCAAGAGCATGACAAGCTGGAAAAGCAAATCTATACCTAGATAAATATCTGTTCCAGGGGAGCCAAATTGCCAAAAGCAATTTCACCTCTCCTTGAAATAGGTATATAATGCAGTCAACCTACATCAGACAGCTATGCAGTCAACCTACATCAGACAGCTGGCTGGTACTCCTGGGGCAAGGGTACCGCACTGTAGGCTCAATAGTAGACTCTACTGTTGACAGATTAGATATTCTGTGCACATGTTACTCAAGTTAGCCTTGGTGAAGAGAAACTCCTATTGTTAAGGTCATGCATAATCTCTGTCTCTCCATGTGGATTCTTTTGAGTTCGTTAAGCAAGTATTGCAGTTTGTAAGCAACCACTGACTCTCATGCATGTAATGGCTCCTCTTGTCCACTTGACTGTTGAGAAGTTCCTCTGCAGTGGGTGCTCTTTGCCGTCCTACCTTCTTTCTGCTACCATATAACATTTTTTAAAGCTTCTGTGTGTCATTTGTTGTTTCTTTTTTTTGGAGTCACTTTTATAGTTCATCCAAATGGGAATTCTTTTATTTTTATTTTGTTTTCACTTAACCTGACATTCTCAACTTTTAATTAGGAAACCTTACTCATTCACATTCAAGTGAACCAGCAAAAGGAAATAAAGGAAATAAATGTAATAACAAGAAACATGCTAATGTGGTTTGTATACCAACTATGTCCAAAAATAGCATCTTTGCCAGTAAATTATGCCTAAATGTTTATCATTTCATGTCTATAGTATGCCTTAATATAAAGCTATTGGAAAAAAATGTTACTAGACTAGTTGTCTAGTTTTGAATCACAAAATATAGTTACTATATTGTATAAATAATATGTTCCAGGCATTAAAATTAATACAAGGTAAATATAGCTTCATTTTTGCTTTCTCTTTGGAGTTTTCTAATAACATTTATTTTTACCATTAAATAATGATTCAGAGAGTAGATACAATGGTATCATCAAACTCATTTTATGAACATAAATAATGAGATAAATAAGCAGTAAGATATTCATGTCTGAGGCTGAGGCTGAGTGAGGTCTGGGCTGAAACTTAATAGGGGAAGTGATCAGCATAAAATGGTATTTAAAGTTATGAAAATGAAGAGGATCCCATAGGAAAGGGTGTAAGCCAAAAAAGGGAAGTCAAAGAACTAAGCCTTGAGGTGTAAAATTTCGGTGTCAAGTTGTTCAAAAGCGACAGGGAAAGGAGTCTGAGACAGGGCATCTAGACAGATGGTCAAATTAGTCTCCTGGAAGGCATGTGCAGAAAATGTTTAAAGGAGAAGAGATCAACTGTGTGATGTCTTATAGAGTGAAGCCTAAAAATTAGTGAGTAGATCTAGCAATGTGCAAGACATGATGACTTGTTGACAGCAAGAAACCTTGCTGTCCTCCCTTCCAAACAACTTCCCAAAAGAGCCATAGACAGCAGCTGGACTATCTATATGTCCATCATTAAATGGAATCTAGTCACTTAGATTAAATGACAAATAGAGATGTAATAGTGAAAATGAAAATAACAACTCTGTATTGAGTATTTACACTGTCTGGCAGTGTTAGGCATTTAGAAGCTATTAACTTGGTTAACAAAGAGGTTACCAGCTATTGATTTGCAGTTGAAGAAACTGCCTGCTGGTTTGCCTATGAGGAAACTGAGGTCCAGAGAAATTAAATGATTTCTCTGTTAATAAACAGTAGAGGCAAACTTGAATCTGAATTTTCTTGATCTCAAAGTTTATGCCTTCTTCTCTACCATAATTAAATACTGACAGAGATATGCATCTAGTTACATGTATGTGTCATTACAACAATAACAAAAAAAAAAGAGGATGAAAAGATAAAAATCTGGAGGGAAAATTTTTTTGCTACAAGTGTCAAAGTCACCTGGGAAACCTGTCTTCAAACCAGATAGTGCTGATTACTGTATAAACAACTTGGATGTTTTGAAGAAAAAAAATAACTGCATTTATAACTAGCTCAGATATCTTTCCATGACATCATTAGGAGAACTGTCCCAGTCAATTAAAGGAAAACAAGCTTGTTTCCATAAATAAAATACACATACTGACACAAACTTCTAGGATTATTAAGGATGCTAGATATTCTCCAATCATTGTCAGAAATCAAACTTCTATAAATAAATCAGCATGCATTTCTCCACCTAGGACCTACCTGCACCAGGATGGAACTGGGTTCACTGTCATTTAACAATCTCTCTTTCTTTCTGTGTCTGTCTGTCTCTTTCTACCTAACATTTATAATATTTTATATTCTCTCTCAATGTATATTTAAAATTTAAACATATATTTATAGGGAGAATATGGTAAGAATATATTGCTGAGACAGTTTATTGCTGAGAGAGATTCAGCAATAAAAGCTGTTTTGCTACTGTTTTGCTACTGCTATTTCCCAGCTACTGCTGGGAATCTTACTCACAGGTGCATTAGTTATTTTCTTATTCTAATCTTGCTACCAGTTCACTGGGATTAGTATTTTGACAGGTTTGCTTTGTTTTTATTTGCAGTAACTTACTGTAGAAAGTTTACTGTTTAATAATAAATATAACCTCACTCATGAACAAATCAAAGTGATAAAAATGTCTGATCAGAGTATTTTATTTCAACTGCAAATTCTATGCATTGTTAAAATGCATATGGATGATATGGGTATGACTTACTGCTCTTTCTTTTCAATAAATCAAGTTGTCTCTTGATTTATTATTTATATGAGTTGCTTCCAGTAAGCAGTCACTTAGTGCTACTGCAGATACAAAACAAAAGAAAATATGAAATGAACATATAAACTTTAGGAATTCACATTTGACCACATCAAAATTTCATTGTTAATTATTTCACAGAAGAAAATGTTCATGGCTTTTATATAAAATATTTCAATAATATAAAAAGCCAAAGAAAGTGATTTAATATTATAATGATAAATTTGATGCTGGTATTGTTTCTAAAATAAAGAAAAACAGGAACTAACTTTTGATTAATTACATAAAACAACTTTAACAGATATTTCATGTATTTATTCAGCAGATATGTATTCAGATTCTATTATGGACCAGGACTATACTAGGCACTAAGAGTGCAGCAGAAAAAAAAAAAGAAAAAGAAAAAGAACAAGAAAACCCCACACACTTGTGGAGGTTTAATTTCCTATCTGCAGTACTATTATCTCTGTTTTCCAGATAAGAAAACTCAAGCATAGAGAAATTAATCAATTTGGCTAAGTTTGCACATCTAGTTAGGGGGCAAGTAGAAATTTGATTCTAAAGTTCCCCAATATTCTCTCTGTTTTCCACTGTGCTACATTAAACATGCTCCTCATTAAACTGCCTAAAATTAACAAAAGATTTATAGATCTGCTTTTTAACTCTCCAGAATAAGCCACAAATTTAACACAATATCAATAAAAATGACATTAGTGTATATTTCTTGAGTTAGACAAATTGATTATAAAATTTAGAAAGAAAGTAAACAATCAAGAATAGTCAGGAAATCCCTAAATAACACATACAATGTGAGCCAACTAGCCATACCAGCATCAAAAACATTACAAAATTTCTACAGTTAAAACAGTAGAGTACTTAGGATTAACTAGACCGACAAATAAGGGCAGAAAATGAAAAAAAAGACCTAAATGCACATAGGTCTATCCCATGAAATCAATTACCTTTATGGATATACAATTTATATACCATGAAATTCATCCATTCAAAGTTTATAACTTGTTGTTTTATAGAATATTCAGAGAGTTGAGCAAGAATCACTACATTCTAATTATAGAACATTGTCTCTCTCCTAAAGGTAACCCTGTACTCATTAGCATTCAGTTACTATTTCCCAACTCATCCCCAAACCCAGGAGACTAGACAAACACTAATTTAATTTCCAGTCTCTATAGATTTGCCTCTTCTAGACATTTTTCATGACAGTATCCAATAAGTGCTCTTTTGTAATGGGCCTCTTTCACTTAGCATACTGTTTTCAAAATTCATCCATGCCACAGCATGTATCAGTACTTCATTTTTTAAATTGTTGGACAGCTTTATATCATTTGCTATCCATTCATCACTTCTAGAACATTTGAATTGTTTTCATTTTTGGCTATTATGAAGAGCATATCTATGAAAATTCACATATGAGATTTTGTAAATACTTATATTTACAAAATATACTTTGTATTTTTCATATATATATACATATACACACACAGTTCAGTTCAGTCACCCAGTTGTGTCCGACTCTGTGACCCCATGAATCACAACACGCCAGGCCTCCCTGTCCATCACCAACTCCTGGAGTTCACTCAAACTCATGTCCATCGAGTCGGTGATGCCATCAAGCCATCTCATCCTCTGTCATCCCCTTCTCCTCCTGCCCCCAATCCCTCCCCAGCATCAGAGTCTTTTCCAGTGAGTCAACTCTTCGCATGAGGTGGCCAAAGTATTGGAGCTTCAGCTTTAGCATCATTCCCTCCAAAGAACACCCAGGACTGATCTTCAGAATGGACTGGTTGGATCTCCTTTCAGTCCAAGGGACTCTCAAGAGTCTTGTCCAACACCACAGTTCAAAAGCATCAATTCTTCGGTGCTCAGCCTTCTTCACAGTCCAACTCTCACATCCATACTTGAACACAGGAAAAACCATAGCCTTGACTAGACGAACCTTTGTTGGCAAAGTAATGTCTCTGCTTTTGAATATGCTATCTAGGTTGGTCATAACTTTTCTTCCAAGGAGTAAGCGTCTTTTAATTTCATGGCTGCAGTCACCATCTGCAGTGATTTTGGAGCCCAGAAAAATAAAGTCTGCCACTGTTTCTACTGTTTCCCCATCTATTTCCCATGAAGTGATGGGACCAGATGCCACGATCTTAGTTTTCTGAATGTTGAGCTTTAGCCAACTTTTTCACTCTCCTCTTTCACTTTCATCAAGAGGTTCTTCAGTTCCTCTTTGGTTTCTGCCATAAGGGTGGTGTCATCTGCATATCTGAGGTTATTGATATTTCTCCTGGCAATCTTGATTCCAGATTGTGCTTCTTCCAGCCCAGTGTTTCTCATAATGTACTCTGCATCTAAGTTAAATAAGCAGGGTGACAATATACAGCCTTGACATACTCCTTTTCCTATTTGGAACCAGTCTGTTGTTCCATGTCCTGTCTATTTTTTTAAATCTTTAATTTTATTCAGTATTTTGTAGTTTTTAGTATACAAGCCTTGCACTTAAGTCGATTCCTATTTTATTCTTTTTTTTGGTATTAGAAATGGGATACTTTCATAAATTCATTTTCATTTTATATATATATATTTTAAAAGTTTTTATTTGGAGGACAATTGTTTTACAATGTTGTGTTGGTTTCAGTGATACAAGGTGAATCAGCCATAAATATATATAGGTGCCCTCCATCTTGATCCTCCCTCCCACTCTCCACCCTATCCCACTCTTCTAGGTAGTCAGAGAGCACTGGTTTGAGCTTCCTGCATTATACAGCAACTTCCCACTAGTTATAGATGGTAATGTACATGTTTCAGTGCTACTTTCTCAATTCATCCCACCATCTCTTTCCCCTGCTGTGTCCACAAGCCTGTTCTCTATGTCTGCATCTCTATTTCTGCCCTCCAAATGGGTTCATCAGTACCATTTTTCTAGATTACACATATTTTTGTTAATAATACAATATTTGCTTTTCTCTTTCTGACTTATTTCACTCTGCAAAATAGGCTCTAGGTTCATCTACCTCAGTTCAACTGACTCAAATTCGTTCCTTTCTATGGCTAAGTAATATTCCATTGGGCTTCCCAGGAGGCTCAGTGGTAAAGAATCCACCTGCCAATGTAGGAGATGTGGGTTCAATCCCTGGGTCTGGAATATACCCTGGATAAGGAAATGGCAACCCACTCCAGTATTTTTGCCTGGCAAATCCCACAGACAGAGGACCCTGGCAGGCTATAGTGCATAGGGTCAAAAAAGAGTCAGATATGACTTAGCAATTAAACACCACAACCAACAATATTCCATTGTATATGTGTACCACAACTTCTTTATCCATTCATCTGTCGATGGACATCTAAGTTGCTTCCATATCCTGGCTATTGTAAACAGCACTGCAATGAACACTGGGGTACATGTGTCTTTTTTAATTATGGTTTTTTCCACGTACATGTCCAGGAGTGGGATTCCTGAGTTATATGATGGTTTTATTTCTAGATTTTTAAGCGATCTCCATACTGTCCTCCATAGTGGCTGTATCAATTTACATTTTCACCAGTGGTGCAGGACAGTCCCCTTTCTCCACATCCTCTCCAGCATTTACTGTTTGTAGGTTTTTTTTTATTATGGCCATCTGACTAATGTGAGGTGATATCTCATTGTAGTTTTCATTTGCATTTCTCTAATAATGAGTGATATTGAAAATTTTTTCATATGTTTATTGGACATCTGTATGTGTTCTTTGGAGAAATGTCTATTTACATTTTCCGCCCATTTTTGATCAGGTTATTTGTTTTTCTGATATTGAGCTGCATCAGGTGCTTATATATTTTGGAGATTAATCCTCTGTCATTTGCTTCATTTTCAATTATCTTCTCCCATTATGAGGGTTGTCTTTCATCTTGTTTATAGTTTACTTTGCTGTACAAAAGCTTTTAAGTTTAATTAGGTTCAATCTTTAAATTTTTTGTTCTTATTTCCATTACTCTAGGAGGTGGATCAAAAAGAATCTTGCTGCAATTTACAACAAGGAATGTTCTATGTTTTCCTTTAAAAGTTTTACAGCTTCTGGCCTTAATTTAGGCCTTTTATCCATTTTGAGTTTATTTTTGTATATGGTGCTAGAAAGTGTTCCAGTTTCATTCTTTTACATGTAGCTGTCCAGTTTTCCCAGCACCACTTACAGAAGAGACTATCCTTTCTCCATCATATATTATAGCCTCCTTTGTCAAAGATAAGGTGGCCATAGGTGCATGGGTTTATTTTTGGGTTTTTATCTTGTTCTATTTATCTATACTTTTGTTTTTGTGCCAGTACTATACTGTTGATTACTGTAGCCTTGTAGTGTAGTCTGAAGTCAGAAAGGTTGACTCTTCCAGCACTGATTTTCTTTCTCAAGATTGCTTTGGCTATTTGGGATCTTTTTTGTCTCCATTACAAAATCTTGTAATTTTTTGTTCTAGTTCTGTGAAAAATGTCATTGGTAATTTGATAGGGATTGCATTAATCTGTAGATTGGTTTGGGTAGTATAGTCATTTTGACAGTATTGATTCTCCCAATCCAAGAACATGATATATCTCTCCATCTGTTCATGTAATCTTTGATTTCTTTCATTGGCATCTTATATTTTTCTGCATACAGGTATTTTGTCTCCTTCAGTTCAATCACTCAGTCATGTCCGACTCTTTGCGACCCCATGGACTGAAGCACGCCAGGCTTCCTCGTCCATCACCAACTCCCAGAGCTTGCTCAGACTCATGTCCATTGAGTCAGTGATGCCATCCAACCATCTCATCTTTTGTCATCCCCTTCTCCTCCCACCTTCAATCTTTCCCAGCATCAAGGTCTTTTCCAATGAGTCAGTTCTTCACATCAGGTGGCCAAAGTATTGGAGTTTCAGCTTCAGCATCAGTCCTTTCAATAAATATTCAGGACTGATTTCCTTTAGGATTGACTTTTGTCTCCTTAGGTAGGTTTATTCCTAGGTATTTTATTCTTTATTTTGCAATGGGATTGTTTACTTAATTTTCTTTCTGATTTTTCTTTGTTAGTGTATATAAATGCAAGGGATTTCTGTGTATTGATTTTGTATCCTGTGACGTTACTAAGTTCATTGATTAGCTCTAATAATTTTCTGATTGCATCTTTAGGGCTTTCTATGTATAGTATCATGTTATCTGTGAACAATGAGAGTTATACTTCTTATTTTCCAATCTAGAGTCACTTCTTTTCTTTTTCTTTGATTGCCATGGCTTGGACTTCCAGAACTATGTTGAATAATAGTGGTGAGAGTGGGCGCCCTTGTCTTGTTCCTGATCTTAGAGGAAATTATTTCAGTTTTTCACCATGGAGAATCATGTCAGATTCTTTAATGCAGTTGTGTAGTGTACAGTTGACTTTAGTATAGTGACCTTGTATTCTGCAACCTTATTGAAATAGCTAATTCATTATGATCTTTCTTTGACTCGGGATTTTCTCTGTGTAAGATCAGGACTTCTGGGAATAGAGATATTTTTACTCCTTTCTTTCCAGTCTGGATACCTTTTATTTCTTTTCTTTTTTTCTTTCTTAATTGCCTTGGCTATAATCTCTAGTATAATGTTAAACAGAAATGTCAAAAATAGATATTCTTGTCTTCTTCTTGATTTGCTAACTGTTTCTGATTGTTGTCTTTACTCTTTTACCATTCAGTGTCAAGGCAGCTAATTTTTTATAGAAATCTTTTAGTAGATGAAGTCCTCATATTTTTTATTTCGTTGAATACTGTTATTATGAAAGAGTGTTACATTTTGTCAAGTGTTTTTTTCCTGCAGCTACTCAGATGGGCTGGAAGAAGCACAAGCTGGAATCAAGATTGCCGGGAGAAATATCAATAACCTCAGATATGCAGATGACACTACTCTTTTGGCAGAAAGTGAAGAGGAACTCAAAAGCCTCTTGATGAAAGTGAAAGTGGAGAGTGAAAAAGTTGGCTTAAAGCTCAACATTCAGAAAACGAAGATCATGTCATCTGGTCCCATCACTTCATGGGAAATAGATGGGGAAACAGTAGAAACAGTGGCAGACTTTATTTTTCTGGGCTCCAAAATCACTGCAGATGGTGACTGCAGCCATGAAATTAAAAGATGCTTACTCCTTGGAAGAAAAGTTATGATCAACCTAGATAGCATATTCAAAAGCAGAGACATTACTTTGCCAACAAAGGTCCGTCTAGTCAAGGCTATGGTTTTTCCAGTGGTCATGTATGGATGTGAGAGTTGGGCTGTGAAGAAAGCTGAGCACCGAAGAATTGATGCTTTTGAACTGTGGTGTTGGAGAAGACTCTTGAGAGTCCCTTGGACTGCAAGGAGATCCAACCAGTCTATTCTGAAGATCAGCCCCGGGATTTCTTTGGAGGGAATGATGCTAAAGCTGAAGCTCCAATACTTTGGCCACCTCATGCAAAGAGTTGACTCATTGGAAAAGATTCTGATGATGGGAGGGATTGGGGACAGGAGGAGAAGGGGACGACAGAGGATGAGATGGCTGGATGACATCAATGACTCGATGGCATCACTAACTCGATGGATGTGAGTCTGAGTGAACTCCAGGAGTTGGTGATGGACAGGGAGGCCTTGCATGCTGTGATTCATGGGGTCACAAAGAGTTGGACATGACTAAGTGACTGAACTGACTCAGATGGCCATGCAGTTTTGTTCTTTATTAATAAAGTATATTACATTAATCAGTTTTGAAATGGTAATCCAACCTTGTGTTCCTGGGCCATAGTATATAATTCTTTTTGTATCTTGCTTGGTTGGTTTGCTAGTATATTGAGGGTTTTTGCAACTATATATATGAGATATACTGTTCTGTACTTTTCTTCTTTTTGCCTAATTTTGATATCAGGCAAATTGTGTGAATGAGTTGGGAAGCATTCCCTCCACTTTGAAACTCTTTGAAAGAGTTTGTGAAAGATTAGTAATGATCCTTCTTTAAATGTTTGGTAGAATTCACCAGTCAAGCCATCTGACCTAGGTTTCTCTTTGTAGGATTTTTTTTTTTAATTACTAGTTCAATAGCATTACTTGCTATTTATTTCCTCTTATAATCTGTCCTTGAGTCAGTATCATATTTACATTCTGGGAAATGTAAAGAGAAACTTATTAAATGACACCACAGGAATACAGTCAACAATAATCAAGTGTTGGCAATCCCACTGGACAGATCATTTCCTTTCTTCAACAAATAAATAACAGAAGAAAAAACAAAACAAGAATGTGAGGAGGATAACCAGAGATTATTAGAGACTTAAGAGCCCCGTGTCAATTAGAATTTTGAATCTTATGTAGATCCTGATTCTAACAAGCTACAAAATGAGACAATCAAGGATATTTTTTAACACTAATAAAATACTGTACATTAGAGGTGTTGCAGGTTTGATTTCAGACCACTGCAATAAAGTAAATATTGCAATTTAGTTAGTTACATGAATTATTTGCTTCAGTGCATATTAAAGTTAGGTTTATGCTATACTCTAGTCTCGGAGAAGGCAATGGCACCCCACTCCAGTACTCTTGCCTGGAAAATCCCATGGATGGAGGAGCCTGGTGGGCTGCAGTCCATAGGGTCGTGAAGAGTCGGACACGACTGAGTGACTTCACTTTCACTCTTCACTTTCATGCACTGGAGAAGGAAATGGCAATCCATTCCAGTGTTCTTGCCTGGAGAATCCCAAGGATGGCAGAGCCTCGTGGGCTGCTGTCTATGGGGTTGCACAGAGTTGGACACGACTGAAGCGACTTAGCAGCAGCAGCAGCAGCATACTCTAGTCTATACAATATATATACAATAACTATATATATATATATATATATATATATATATAAAACAATAGCAGTATATCTAACAAACTGTACAAAAGTAATATAAACAAAAGGAGTATATCTAATGTATTTACCTTCCTTAAAAATACTTTATTGCCTAAAAAAATGCCAAAACAATTTAAAAAAGCATCAAAGATCACTGATCACAGATCACCATAATAAACATAATAATAATGAACATTTTGAAATATTGCAAGAATTACTAAAATGTTCCCTAGAGACATAAGTGAGCAAATGCTGTTGGGACAATGTCACCAACATAATTACTTAATGCAGAATTGCCACAAACTATCAATTTGTTAAAAAACCACAATATTAGCAAAGCTGAATAAAGTGAAGTGCAATAAAACAAGGTAAGCAATAAAACAAGGTATAATTATCTTATAGTGACCTATGTCTTTAAAAGTATTCTTACGTTTAGAGATACATACTGAAAATGATAAGATGTGAGGCATATGATTAAAAATGATTCAGGGATAGGGTATGTGCAGGGATAAAGATGAAAAAAATTGGTCATAAGTTGATTATTAAAACTGGTGATAAATTCATGGGTTCCTTACATTATTTTGAATTCTTCCATAATATAGAGCTAAAAAATGAGCAATAAATATTTACTAACTACTAATGATGTACTCATCATCATGTTAAGCAGTGTGTAATAATGAAAGAACTATACATCATGATTTCTGACCATAAATTTTTTATCTCATCCAGGTGACAGTATTAAAAGTCATGAGGACTTCTCTGGTGGTACTGTGGATAAGAATCTACCTGCCAACGCAGGGGATACAGGTTCGATCCCTAGTCCATGCCGCAGAACACCTAAGCCTGTACACCACAACTACTGAAGCTCACGTTCTAGAACCCATGAGCTGCAGCTACAGAAGCCCACGTTCCTAAAGCATGCGCTCCGCAACAAGAGAAGCCACACAATGAGTAGCCTGTGCACCACAGTGAAGGTAGCCCTTGCTCGCCATAACTAGAGAAAGCCCACATAAAGCAGCACAGGCCCAGAACAGCCAAAAAAAAAAATTTTTTTTCTTTTAAAGTCATGAGACAACAAGTCAATGGAATTAATAGTTAAAATATTTGACACAGATTATAGGCATTCAGAGGAGAATTAAATTCTTGAGGCCTGGAAGTGTTAGAGGAAATATAGAAGGGAAGAGAGTCAAATCAGCATTTTAGAGGATGAGACAAATTTGATCAGATATAAGGAATAGAGAAAAGGCTGGGCAGTTTACTAGATTCTATAAAGGTTAATAAGTAAAAATTTCCTCTTACTATTTTCTTTGGGATATACTTCCCAATGCTTCATCCCTGGGCTCTTTAAAGCAAACTGAAGATACTTGAAGGTTTAGGAGTTTTCCTTTGAAATCATCTCTGAATATTAAATTATGCAAATTTCATTGAGTATACATAGTCCCTCTGTCATCATATTTTTAAAGGTCATATGTTGTTCTCTTGCAGAAACATCATCTCTTCTCAGTAAAAACCACACTGAACCACATATTTCAAATAAAACTAAAGGTGGAAGTCTCTCCCTAAACACACTGCCAAAGAAAATCATTATGCAAATCATCTAGGAGTTGAATATATTTTTACACTCACAGCAGGCGAATGAAAAATTAGCACACAATAGAAGGTAAAGTTTTGATCAATTCAAAGAGAATGCATGTCAAGAGTAACTAATGGTGGCCCCATTATACCTCTCAATAATGTCAGAGAAATATTTCTTCCAATTTTTCAGCTTAAGCATAATTACTCTAACCACTAAGTTAGAGTGGTTATTCTAACTTATTCTCTTGCTAGGAAAACAAACTAACCTATATGCTTACCCCAAATCATCTAGTAGAACAGGTTACAAGATATGAACCTGAGACCACAAGAGGATAACTAATTTACCTAAATCAACAGTAAATAATAAAGTCAGGAATACTAAAAATATAACAGAATGTAAAATGTACTTTATATTATGTATGTTTTCCCTTCTCAAATTACACTTTAATATTCATCTACTTTATCACATACCTTCATCTTGCATTTAAGGACTGACTTCATCTGATAGGAAATAGTTTCACTCGATAAACTAGGCCATTTTTCAATCTATTATGAAACTACAACATAGAACATGAGTGGCCCACACATCAATCATGTCATATTTCCTGCTACTAGAATTACAAGTTTGTTCAGGAACTGGATGATCATATACTTCTAGGAGGGTTAGATCCCAAGGGTGAATCTCAATTAATTTAGAGCAGTAGTCTCCAATGGAGAAGGCAATGGCACCCCACTCCAGTAGTCTTGCCTGGCAAATCCCATGGACGGAGAAGCCTGGTGGGCTGCAGTCCATGGGGTCGCGAAGAGTCAGACACAACTGAGCGACTTCACTTTCACTTTTCACTTTCATGCATTGGAGTAGGAAATGGCAACCCACTCCAGTGTTCTTGCCTAGAGAATCCCCAGGGACGGGGGAGCCTGGTGGGCTGCCGTCTATGGGGTTACACAGAGTCGGACACGACTGAAGCGACTTAGCAGCAGTCTCCAAGGTGATGTTGCCATATCCAGTGTTACAGATATCAATATCATGAGAATACTTTGAAAACATCAAAATTATTTTCATAAAAGTACTAATGCCCTTATTACCTTTTTCACTATGTTGACACATGAACTGATGGTGCAAAAGCAGTGTTGGTTTTTAAAACTGCTAGATCCTCAGCACAAAGCAAGGCAATGGCCCACACTATGCCAGAAACCATTTTATTGTTCACCACTAAAGATCCAGGTAGTAAAAAAAAAAGAAAAGAGAGCTTCCATGGTAGTCCAGTGGTAAAGACTCGGCTTGCCAATGCAGGAGACACAGGTTTGATCCCTGATCCACCTGCCATGGAGCATCTAGGCCCATGTGCCACAACCGTTGAGCCTGTGCTCTAGAGCTTGGGAATCACAACTATTGAGCCCATGGGAGGCAACCCCGTGCACTGCAGCAAGAGAGGCCACCACGATGGGAAGCCTGCACACCGCAACTAGAGACTAGCCTTGTTTTCCTCAACTAGAGGAAAGCCTGCATGGCAACAAAGACAGCACAGCAAAAATAAATACACAAATAAAATTATATTTAAAGAAGAATGAAAAAGAAAACCCAGTTTCACTTGAGAATTTCCTATATAAGTTCAGTTCAGTTGCTCAGTTGTGTCAGACTCTTTGGAACCCCATGGATTGAAGCATGCCAGGCTTCCCTGTCCATCACCAACTCCCAGAGCTTGCTCGGACTCATGTCCATCGAGTCAGTGATGCCATCCAAACATCTCATCCTCTGTCATCCCCTTCTTCTGCTTTCAACCTTTCCCAGTAACAGGGTCTTTTCCAATGAGTCAGTTCCTTGCATCAGGCAGCCAAAGTATTGGAGTTTCAGCTTCAGCATCAGTCCTTAAAATGAATATTCAGGACCAATTGCCTTTAGAATTGACTGGTTTGATCTTGCAGTCTAAGGGAGTCCAACACCACAGTTCAAAAGCATCAATTCTTTGGTGCCCAGCTTTCTTTATAGTGCAACTCTCACAATCATACATGACTACCAGAAAAATCACAGCTTTGACTAGATGGATGTTTGTCAGCAAAGTAATGCCTCTGCTTTTTAATATGCTGTCTAGGTTGGTCATAGCTTTTCTTTAAGGAGTAAGCATCTTTTAATTTCAGGGCTACAGTCACCATCTGCAATGATTTTGGAGCCCAAGAAAATAAAGTCTTTCACTATTTCCATTGTTTCCCCATCTGTTTGCCATGAAGTGATGGTACTGGATGCCATAATCTTCTTTTTATGAATGTTGAGTTTTAAGCCAGCTTTTTCACTCTTCTCTTTCACTTTTACTTTCCTATATGATGTAGTTCAAATGATTGATTATACTAAAGTTTGATTCTTGAATTCCTGGCATTTTAACATTCTTTGTGACAAAACAAACCATTAGTATGTAATAAGTTTACTGTTACAAACATGAAGCACTTCTGTGCAATGATTGGTTCAAGGAAAAGCATTTGTATTACTGAATGGAGTACTGAATTAATCACCTTTTTCATGGAACAGCATTTTTACTTGAAAGATGATTCACAAGCAAACTATGGTTTCCGGACATTGGTATTTTGCAGATATTTTCTCAGTAATAAATCAACTGGGTCTCTCATTTCAAGGAAATTAGTTGTTAATATTTTTCCATTATAAATTTTGAATTTTCAAGTGAAAATTTAAATTTTGGAAAGCATAGCCTCTGTTGTGAGCATGCACAGCTTCCCAATATGATGAGATCAGTGGTAATACTAAAAATGTGATGATGAGATATTTTGATATTGTATAGGGAAATACATCAACGTGAGAAGACCTGTATAACCAGAGAGCAAATAATTTATAAATGACCAATTTGACAGGCTAAAAAATCACGCATGTGTAAAATATCCATTCAAAGCACAAAATACACAAATAGGTTTTGATGTAAGGAAATTAATTGATAAAGCCTCAGATTCCACATTACAAATAACCTCGAAGATACTGAAACTTATTTTGTCATATGTAAAAACAATAGCTATAATTATCTGAAAAAGCTATTCAAGTACCCACCCTTTCTAGCTACATATGTCTGTGAGGCTAGATTTTCTTTATATCCTTCAATCAAAACATATTACAGAACTTGAATAGTGGAACAGACATGAGAATTTAGATATTTTCTATTAAACCGTATATTAAAGAGATTTATAAAAATGAACAATAATCCTATGCTTCTCATTAAATATATTTTAAAATATAGTTTTTAATATACAGTTTTTTTAATAATATAGTTTTTAATATGTTATCTATCTTAATATGGAGAAGGCAATGGCACCCCACTCCAGTGTTCTTGCCTGGAAATTCCCATGGATGGAGGAGCCTGGTGGGCTGCCGTCTATGGGGCTGCACAGAGTCAGACACGACTGAAGCAACTTAGCAGCCGCAGCAGCATTTTAATATGTAATGGGTTTACTATTATTTTGAGAGCAATTAGTAAATAAATACTTTAAAATTTCTTTTAATTTCTATTATGGTACATATTGATAGATATACCACATTAACAAAGAATTTAAGAGGAGGTAAAGGAGTCTGAGGGCTTCCCTAGTGTTTCAGTGGTAAGAATCCACCTGTCAATGCAGGAAATGCAGGTTTGATCCCTGGGTTAGGAAGATCCCCTGGAGAAGGAAATAGCAATCCATTCTAGTATTCTTGTCTGGGAAATCCTATGGACAGTGGAGCCTGGGTTACAGTCCATGGGGTCACAGAAGACTCAGATACAATTTTAGTGGCTAAACAACAGCAACAATAAAGGAGTCTGAAGACTAAACCTTTGAGAACCACTGATCTAGAACAATCATGATCATTTCATTACCTTAAAAAGACTGGTCTAGAAATAGGCATATGACTTAATTGCTTGATGAGACTAGAGGAAATTTCCTATTTTATAATACTAGGAAGAGATTTTCTTTCATTTTAAAAGGGACACCAAAAAATAAATTCTCCTTCTGATACTTTATATTGTTATATGAGAACCGTGTTTTTGTATTGGTGCTCTTGACCTTGAAAAGACAAGCCTCAGGACAGGAGCCAACAGTAGAGAACAGTGAAGCAGAAAGATTGAAGGATCGTGGGTCCTTGACCTAAATCATTTCTTGACTTCTTTTGCAAGAAAACAAACCCACTAATTGTCCATGACATTTTGAGATTTTGGACCTGTGGATACGGCGGGGGAAGGAAAGGGTGGGTCGAATTGAGAAAGTAGCGTTGACACATATACATTATCATGTGTAAAACAGATAGCTAGTGGGAAGCTACTATACAACACAGGGAGCCCACCTGGTGCTCTGTGATGACCCAGAGGGGTGGAATGGGGAGAGGGGAAGGAGGCTCAAGAGGGGAAAGATATATATATATAATTAGGACTGATTCCCATTGTACAACAGAAACCAATACAACATTGTAAGGCAATTTCTCTCCAATTAAAAATTAAAAAAAAACCATCCTAAATGACATAGAATGTTTTGTTATGTATCTTATCTAATGTTTCCTTTTGCAACTGCTTATTTATAGTCATTCATTTGGAATATGTTTAACACCTATGCTAATAGCTAAAACAACTATGACTTGAGGGTAAATAAAATGATTTACTTAATAGGTATTTTACAGAAATATGCACATTAAGCATTCAGATAAGTAATAAACCTTTTTCAGTTTGATTCTATACTCGTGAAGTTCTTTTCTAATTGTAATTTAGTTTCCATGAAGGTCTGCTTACATGGATAGACTGCAATAGTGTAACACATGTAAATATGGCTTATATGACATTGACATTTGTCTGTATAGTCCAAAAATCTTGATATGTATTCCAAATGTACCTTTTTTGGCTTGTGACCTTGGGCTTAATCTCAAATTTAATTTTATGATGATGCAATTTCAGAATTGAGTCTCTATTAAATCTGCATCAATATTTTGACTTTAATATCATAGAGATAAATGTTAGATAAACTAGTAATAATAGTTGGAGCGTTTTATTTGCCAATTCATGATAATCAGAATTTATCTCACAGAATGTTTATCTAGGAAAGTTTCTCAGCGTTGGCACTATTGAAATTTGGCGCCAGATAAATCTCCTTTGCAGGTAGCTTCTCCCTGTGCCTCTACCTACTAAATGCTAGTAGCAAGTACTCACTACCCCAGGCCCCGATGTAACAACCAAAAATGTCTATAGGTGTTATCAAGTGTCCCTTGAGGGGCAAGTTGCTTCCTCCTCCACTCAGAACCATTAGTCTATGAGACAATCAAAAATTTTTCCTGATTTTGCCTGCCACAGATAGCATAACTCAGAAGCATGATTAGGTTTATTTGCTTTGACTATCTTTCTTCTATTCCTTATAAGGGATTGCAAAGTTTTCCTATCCTTCCCTCTCCTTTTTGTCCCAGGTTGATGGGACTCATGGCCTTAGGAAAGAGAGTCCTTAATTAGTATTCCCAGGTGGTGCAGTTGTAAAGAAACCCCTGGCAAATGCAGGAGATGCAAGAGATGTAGGTTCGATCCCTGGGTTGGAAAGATTCCCTGGTATAGAAAACGTCAATCCACTAGTATTATTGCCTGGACAATTCCATGGACAGAGGAACCTGGCAGGCCTCAGTTCTGCCAGGGTCACAAAGGGCTGGACGTGACTGAGCACATGCACACACACACAGGAGATAAAGGGGAGGAAGAGAAAATGATTCCTAAGTTTTTTTATAGTGGTATTAACTGTTTTTTAAAAAGCATCATTATGGCATGGACTGTTATATCTAAATATAAATGTCAGTAAATAATCATAACTGCTGGTCTACATATATTACAATTGTGGTGATCCTTATCTATCTTGCTCAAAATTATTCCCCCAGAGTCTAGCAGTGTTTCCATTCTTGTTATGGATGGATCCCACTGAATGTATATATCTAATGAATCCATGAATAAAATTCTCATTACCTTAGCATTACAATGTGTGTGCATGTTCAGTCACTAAGTCGTGCCCAACTATTTTGCAACCCCATGGACTTTTGCAACCCTGCCTGGCTCTTCTGTCCATGGGATTTCCCAGGCAAGAATACTGGAGTAGGTTGCCATTTCCTTCTCCAGGTGATATTCCTGACCCAGGGATTGAACCTGTGTCTCCTGCATTGCAGGCAGATTCTTTACCACTGAGCCACCTGGGAAGCCCTAGCATGACATAGCAAACCTGCTAATTACTAGCCTGTTAGTTTAAAAGTTATTCTTCTTGGAGGTGGAGATCATTTAACAATAAATACTGAATATTGCCATATAAAAACTTCTACATCAGGTGTCATCATTATCAAAAGATTCAGTCCAAAGGAGGTGATTAGCACCAAACAACAAAATGTTTAGCAATATATTATTGAATTAATAAGGGTAAATGTGAAGTCATATGGGAAAAAAGATAAAGAAAAAAAAATGACAAAAACTAGAACATTGTGAGAATGAGGTGGTAACTGGATTGAATCTTTGAAGAGAGGACTTTTACAGTGTAAGGCTTTGAAGACACCTAGGAGAACTTCATTGAGTCTTACACGGGAAGGTATAGCTGCACAATGTTGTCATGATGAACCCACTGTGATTACATAGAAATGAAACTTCAAGAGTAATCAAGAAATGAACACTGCTTAGAAGCCCAACCAACCAACCTATTAGGAAGTAACATCAAAAGGAATTCCAAATATTTCAATTTAAAGCCTAAAATGGAATCATAAAAATACCAGAAAAAATATAAGCAATTTTATTTCTAATTCTTACAGTAGGGTCAGTGTTTTAAAAAATGATACAAAGCCTAGAAAGTATAAAAGAAATTAAAGATATGCTTTGTTTTATATATTAAGGTGTTCTTCATGGGAAAGCTACCATAATCAAACTCAACAGAAACAGTGGGAAAAATATTTGAAATATAAATGACTGACTTAATAAGTCAATTTCCTTCTTACACAAAAAGCTCTTACTAAACTTCCAATTTATCCACATTTTCATCTCTTCCTTCATATCCAATCTGTAAAATCCTTTCAGTCTCATATTGAAATTATATTCAATTTTTTAAAATATAAATTTATTTATTTTAATTGGAGGTTAATTACTTTATAATATTGTATTGGTTTTGCCATACATCAACATGATTCTGCCACGAGTATACACGTGCTCCCCATCCCGAACCCCCTTCCCTCCTCCCTCCCCGTACCATCAACCCTCTGGGTCACAGCAGTGCACCAGCCCCAAGCATCCTGTATCCTGCATCAAACCTGGACTGGCGATTCATTTCTTATATGATATTATACATGTTTCAATGCCATTCTCCCAAATCATCCCACCCTCATAAAATCTGACCACTTGTCACTACCCTGACTCCTATCTCTTGGGTCCAAAGCACCAGAGTCTCCACGCTGAATAACTGAAGTTACCTTTCACAAGATTTCCTGCACTTGCTTCCCAAACTGTCTCCCCCTCAACAGTCAAGTCTCAATACAGCAACTGAAGTGATACTGCCAGAACCAAAGTTATAGGTCACTTCTCTCTCAAAACCCTCAGAGAGCTTTCTGTCAAACTCAGAGTGAAAGCCAAGGTTGCTTACAATGGCTTGCAATATGTTAAGGCATCCTGCTTGATTTGGCCTCTCATTATCTTGTGTCCTACAAGGCTCCCCTCACTTGCTCAGTTTCACCCACCTGACATCCTGAAGCCATATTTCCTCAGGGTCTTTGCACCTGCCCCTCTTTGGTATGGATGTCCTTGCTCCAGATGTCACATGGATTTCTCCTTCACCTCCTCAGGTCTTTCATGCAATGTCACCTTCTCTCTGAAGCTCTCCCTGACTGTGATGTTTAATAGTTCAAACTCATGCCTTGAATCCCTTGTTCCACTTTACTTACTCATTTTTCACTGGTGAATTTATCACTATCCTGGTGGCTCAGTATCAAAGAATCTGTAATGCAGGAGACTCAGGTTTGATCCCTAAGTCGGAATGATCCCCTGGAGGAGGAAATGGCAACCCACTCCAGTATTCTTGCCTGGGGAATCCCAAGGGCAGAGGAGCCTGACAGACTACAATCCATAGAGTTGTAAAAGATTAGGACATGACATAGCAAATAGCAAAAACGTTTTAATACTGTAGTATCTATTATGTTAATTTTTCCTCCTTCTAGGATGAAAGTTTTATGGGGAAAAGCTTTTCTTTTGTTGACTTCTATGCTTCTAGCATTTTTAATGGAATGTGTCATAATACAAGCCATAAATAAATACTTACTGAATGAATTTTGAGTGAAATTAAGGAGAAAAAAGAAAACTCAATAGAGCACATGATAGTCAAAATTTAACAGAAATATGTTTATAATTAAAATATATTTTAAAATTTTGCCAAATATTAAATAATCTTATCATAGTGTGATGAAACAAGCACTTTCATGTACAGAGGCATGAACTGAAGAGTAATTTGACTCTATTTATTAAAATTAATATTCCACACTCTTATAGCCATGATTACTTAATTTAACAAAATCTTGAAACAACCGAAGTATTGAGAATTGGTATAAATTATGGAGCATAATTTAGAATTTAACAGAACAAAGTAGATATACAAGACAATATAGAAAAAGGTCCTAATATTATTAACTGAAAAGCTAGGTTCAAAAGAATAGCCACTGTAGGATACAATCTGTTTTCCTTAATGCATACATATACTCAGATGCCCACATTTACATATATGTAAAATATTTCTGGAGAGCTACACACATACTGTTCCACACACATTGGGAGTCATTTGCATGAGGAATGCTTTATTCAATTTTTTTGTGAGGTCTAGTTGATTATTTGGTCTTCCAAGAAATTTATTTCAACTTACATTATGAATAATCTCTCTAAGCAAACATGTACATTTGAGTGAATGGATTAATGGTAGAGTGCCAGAAGCCGGCATATTGCATATTGAGTGCATATTGCATATTGCATATTGAGTGCAGCACTTTCCACAGCATCATCTTTCAGGATCTGGAATAGCTCAACTGGAATTCTACCACTGCCGGCAGCCCGCGTGAGGAACTCCGCCCGTGGCAAAGGTGATGAGGAAGGAGGCTCGGCATACGCAAAGGTGGGATCGAGCCTCAGGAGTCCCCCTGGAAATTCTCGAGCATCTACCCCCAAACCAGAGTCTGCCTACTTTCTGCTTTGTGCTTTCACCTACACCTCTGACTTTACGGGGGGCTATCCCCCACTACCTCTCTCTGAAAAAAGAGTTAGCTTACAGCTCCAGTTAATAATTCCTGGGTGTGACAGTGTTTCAATCTACAAACTCCTTTGGAAATCCTCTAGCCTGCCTGAATAGGTTTTTCTGGCCACATGTGATTGTTCAGAGCCTCCCAACTGTGAGAGGCAGGAGATGTTCTAAACTGTCTAAACACAGATTCCTTTGAGTATTTAAAAGATTGATTAGAAATTATATTGGTGAAGGGTTTTTCACTTATTGGGCCAATGTTTGCTGCTAAGTCTCCATACCCCTTACCTACTGTGTCCTTGGCAGTGTATTGATTGATATAACAGGTGTATAGAAATGTAAGTAGTAGCCTCAGTGTTTGTAACCTTGGACCCTTGAGTTAATTCCTTTCTTGATTGAGCCCACCTCACCTTTGCCCTATAGGAATGCAGCTTTGTCCAATGCTTTTTTGGAGGCTGGCGCCTGACTTTGGAATAATCACCTTTAGAGAAAAATAAGTTTCTTAAAATGTTAACAGGCCTCCTGGCCAGAGGATGATGTAAATCACCTAAACTTTTGCATATGATAAGTTTGAAAGCCTGGCTTCGATTAGGACCAGGAACTGCTGCCCTTGCATGACTCCACCCCTTCCCCCATTATCCTCTATGCACAACTTAAGGTATAAAACTACTTTGGAAAATAAAGTACGCCCCTTTTTTGTTCACCGAAATTTGGTCTCCCCATGTCATTCTTTCTTTCACCTTCTGGCTAAATTTTTCCTCTGAGGCGGGGAAGCTAGTCAAGCCTACTAATTTTGCCTGGGTTTCTAAGATCTGACCGGGGAGGCCTTAGTGTCTCCTCTCCTTCGGGAGAACGGGAGGACGCCTGCGGCCTTCGTAGGTGACGTAAATTCCCTGCTTTGGAATTTTATCCAGCCTCTTTTCTTCACTGAATTTTCCTACTGAGCTATCCTTATTTCAGCCTCTTTTCTTCACTGAATTTCCTCACTGAGCTATCCTTATTTCAGCCGCTTTTCTCCACTGAATTTCCTCACTGAGCTATCCTCATTCTATTACTCATTATATCTTTGATGAATATTTAAATAAATAGGTCACCTACGCCGTCTCTCCTTCGAATACCCTGGATCAGCTGGGGCTGGACCCCGGCAGTAGAGTATCATATAAATTTCTACAGTCAAATTTGGTATTTGGAGAGTCTTTAAAAATCTGAAAAAAAGCCACTCAGTCGTGTCTGACTCTGTGACCCTATGGACTTGTAGCCCACAAGGCTCCACTGTTCATGGGATTCTCCGGGCAAGAATTCTGGAGTGGGTAGCCATTCCCTTCTCCAAGGGATCTTCCTGACCCAGGGATTGAACCCGGGTCTCCTGCATTGCATGCAGATTCTTTACCTTTTGAGCCACCGGGGAAACCTTAAAAATCTGAGGAAACTAAAAAAAAAAAAAGTCACAATTGTAGATTTTTAAAATTCCTTTTAGTTTAGAAGTATTTAAAAACCCTCAAAAAACAAAAGTATTAAAATATTCTGTATTTATAAGAAATAAACAGCTATTAGCTCACTATTATGTTTTTTACTACAATTGGTAGACTCTTCTAAATCTTGTTTAAAATATTCTCTCTGTTGTTCAACATCTGCTTCAATCTAGCTTCATTCTAGTGGAATAAATAATTGAAGACTGATCTGAACAGCAAATTTTGTATTCTGTGCACAGCATGTTAATCTGTAATTATACTGCTGCCTTTTCACTAAACTGGCTATAGGAAGTAGTTGACTTGAAGCTAATATTTAGTATTATAAACAATAAAAAAGATATAATGGAAAAGTTATGAAGCATATAAGGGATTCCAAGTAACCAACAGTGTCGCCAGTTTTCTGAATATCATGTGGATTTGATAACACTGAATGGAATAACAAGGTCCTTATTAAGTTTTCATTCAAATTTTTACCCTAAAAGAAAAGGTCCTAATTTTTCACTCCTAGGTCTTAGAGCAGTCATCGCCTAAATACAGTTGACTATTGATAAAATGTCACAACTATATAATATTTGATGGTTTGAAGAAACCACATTTTTTTAAATTGCCACATTGTCAAATTAAAAATTACAACTGTTTCCTGGTTCATACCATTTTAGTGAATTTTGCATAAAGTTGTGCCTGCAGTTGTTCAACAGTAGCTCATGAAGCTAGTATGGAGGGAATAAAGGAAGAGCCATATAATAAAGACTCAGGAATTGACATACATCATGCTAGGTAGATAGGGAGAGAAAATTATTCCATTCCAGAAGGGCATTCAAACATGACAGAATAGGGAAGTGAATGAACCAGAACAAACAGTAACTCTACGGAGAAAACAGCCTTAACAGTGAGCTTAGATCAAAGTTTTTTAGAAGAATCTATTGCAGAGATGCCTGAAGCAAAATGTACCTATCCAGGCTGAAAGCTTTGTGAAGGTCATGGGCAGAGGTCTGCAACCAGTGGCTCATGGACTACATCCATGTTTACACAGGCATGACTACTTAAGTGCTTAATTGAACAGTATTTAAAAATTAGAAGTCACATAAAATGCTGTATTTCTAGCTTCTTTTGAAATCAATCCATGTTCTCCAATCATAGAATGATATTTTTGCACTAAAACAACTGATTGACATGGAGGAGCAGCTGCCCCATAGAAAGGATGCCCCATAGAAAGAAACTCTACAACTAGTTCCTACCCTGCAACTAGTTCAAATGATTCCTTTGGGGAAATTAGAAAGGGTTGACCTTTCTTAAAATAATTTACTACCATCATCCAGAAAATCTACAACAATTAGAAATGTAAACGGGGCTCCTTGGACTTGTTCAATGCATAATCAGCCATGATGCTGCTTCACTCAGTTATGCCACCTGCCTTCAGGGTATTTAGAAACACATGGGATGAAATGAAGAAGACAAAGCTAGACCAGCACAGGATCTATTCTTTTCGCCCCTCTGGTCAGAATTAGTGTCATTTTTCTCTATCTTTCTTTTTTTTTTTTTGCTTTTTTTCCTCTTCCTTCCTCCCTTTCACTCTCCTTCCTTACACTTTTCCTCCCTTCTTTCCTTCCTTCCTTCATCCCCTCTTTCTCTCTTGTGTGTGCATGCACATACACACAGAGTGGTTTTAAAGGTTTTTAATTTGCTAACTCATTTCATGTGATTATTAATAAAATATTTATAAGGAGGTAAAATGCAATTGATCTGTAGTTCATTTTATTTTGCTAATATACCAAACCAAAAAATAAAAAACAAGTAAGTTTTCTTTCAAAAACTATTTCAGAAGCCTGAGGGGAAATGTACCTAAAGTATGTCCCTTTTATATACTGCCTTAAAGAGTACAGATCATATGCCACTTTTTCTTTCAACCAACTCTCCATATGTTGCCTGGGGAAGTATTAGAGGAGATACAATGAAGACACTTGCCTGAGGTTATGTCTATCCAGACTACAAACTATTCAAATTTTACTTTCCGAAACACAAGGGCTGGAATAAGGTTTACAAAAACAAGAAACAAGCAGCATCCATATTCTTTGATTATCTGTTTTGTTTACTTCTATTCTATCAGGTCTTGGTTAATATATAAGCTCCTCAGTGAGGCCTTACCTGAACACCCAAGCTAAAGTTGATCTCCCATTTGTCTCTATGTCACCCTACTTGCTTACTTAATAGCTCTAATTAGTGTGTATTTGATCAGTCTATTTACTTAGCTTATTTGTTGATTGCCTGCCACATGTCAGACATTACTCCAGTCACTGGAAAGTCCAAGGTAAACCTTCCCACTAAGGTTTTAAGATTTATGTGGAAGATACACAGAGTAACAGGCACATAAGTAAAATCATTACACACTGTGGTAAGTGTAATCCTTAATTTATATTTCTATCTTTCTGTTCCACTGGCTTGGAGAAGGAAATGGCAACCCACTCCAATGTTCTTGCCTGGAGAATCCCAGGGATGGGGGAGCCTGGTGGACTGCCGTCTATGGGGTCGCACAGAGTCGGACACGACTGAAGTGACTTAGCAGCAGGTCCACTAACCTGTGTCTATATGGATTTTGTCTTCTATTGTATCCCAGCACCAATCACAGTGACTGGCTGAATGACTGTATTAACTTTTCTAGTGAAATGGATATCTGTAATAATATTTGAATAGGAGCCCCAGGGACTTCCTTAATGGCTCAGTGGTTAAAGAGTCAGCCTGCCAACGTAAGAGACATGGGTTAGATCTCCGGTTCAGGAAGATTTCACATGCCATGGGTCAACTAAGCCTGTAGGCCGCAACTATTGAGCCTGCGCTCTAGAGACTGGAAACTGCAACCACTGAGCCCTCATGCCACAACTACTAAAGCCCACATGCCCTAGAGCGCACGCTCAGTGACAAGAGAAGCCACTTCAAAGAGAAGCCTGCACACCCCAACCAGAGAGCAGCCTCTGCTTGCTGCAACTAGAAAAAAGCCTCCACGGCAACAAAGATCCAGCACAGCTTAAAAATAAATAAAATTATTTCAACTCTGGGAGATAATGAGGATAGGGAAGGATGGTATGCTGTTGTCCATTGGGTTGCAAAGAGTCGGATATTATTTAGTGACTGGACAACAATTAAAAAAATAAATAAATAGGAAACCCAGGATATCAGAATAATATCATCTACTTGGGAGCAGTGAGAATTTTGTCCCTGACACATATGAATTCATATAATGATCAATTACATATGTTATAACAAAGCTTGAAAGATAAATGAGAAACACTCTCACTGCCCAGACAGCTCTATTGTTAATTCTGTAGTATATGTATTTCCAGATTTTATTTTATGAAACACAAATTTACAAAGAACTTTGTATTTCTTCAATAAAACAATGTCATACCGTGTGTACTTTAAAACCTATATTTTTCAATTAACAATGTCCACTTTGACATTTCAGAAATATGAGGGGGGTTTTGCTTTATTTCTCTCTGAAAGGTTGACAGTTGAATACAATATAACAGGTATATAATTTTGAGTCATAATCAAACCAAACAAAAACTTATGAGCCATAATCTCCTATCTGTGCACATGAACTTTTAAAACAGAGTACATTTTCAAAGGCAAAGTGAGAGGAGAGGAGAAAATGAACACCCACTCAGCAAATCAGGGAGAAAACTAATATTATTGCTATTTCATGAAAATAAGTGACCCTGAAGCCACTCAAGTGGCTATTATCCCAGATGGAATGTCAGCTCTAACATTTCTCTATTTGGATTGTCTAACTTGTTTACTTGTACCCATATTGTTCCAGAAAAAAAGATTTCAAATGAAATGTCATCAACACTTCTCTACTTGAAGTATTTTCTTTTACAATTTATCCATGTGCCATCTCTGTCCAAAAACAAAGAACTTAGGGTAGATAACAAAGATAAAAAGCATAAATGAGAAAAATACATGTTGGAAAAGAAATAGAGCCAAGAACTAAGTTAGGAAACAAACCATATCTATTATGTAAACATTCAGTGCAGTTCAGTCGCTCAGTCGTGTCTGATTCTTTGTGACACTATGAATTGCAGCACGCCAGCCCTCCCTGTCCATCACCAACTCCTGGAGTTCTCTCAAACTCATGTCCATCGAGTTGGTGATGCCATCCAGCCATCTCATCATCAGTCGTCCTCTTCTCCTTCTGCCCCCAATCCCTCCCAGCATCAGAGTCTTTTCCAATGAGTCAACTCTTCATATGAGGTGGCTAAAGTACTGGAGTTTCAGCTTTAGTATCAGGCCTTCTGAAGAACACCCAGGACTGATCTCCTTTAGAATAGACTGGTTGGATCTCCTTGCAGTCCAAGGGACTCTCAAGAGTCTTCTCCAACACCACAGTTCAAAAGCATCAATTTTTTGGTGCTCAGCTTTCTTCACAGTCCAACTCTCACATCCACACATGACCACTGAAAAAACCATAGCCTTGACTAGATGGACCTTTATTGGCAAAGTAATGTCTCTGCTTTTAGGTCAACATTATTTATAAAATTGAAGAATGGAAAAAAATGTATTAATATCACTGGACTAAGTGAAAGTATCTTTTATTAAAATGTTGCTGGTATGTTTATTAAGACGAAACCAGTGGGGGAAAAAACTTCGTATGTTACTAGACTGGGTAGCTGTGAAATATAAGAGACTAGCACAAGCAGCCAAGATATAAAGTTAATATACAAAAGTCAGTTGTTTTCCTGTATACTAGCAATGAACAAATGAGATTTGAAATTAAAACCATATTCTATTTAAATAACACCCCCCCCAAATCTAACAAAATGTGTATAAGATCCATATGAGGGAAACTACAAAATTCTGATAAATGAAATCAAAGAACTAAATAAATGAGAGATAGTTCAAGCTTTTGGAGAGGAAGTTTCAATATTGTCAAAATGTCTGTACTTCCAACTTGATTTATAGATTCAATGCAATCTCAATCAAAATCCTAACAAGTTATTCTGTAGATTTTGACAAACTGATTCTCAATATTATTTGGAGAGACAAAAGACCTAGAACAGTCAACATAATATTGAAGGAGAAGAACAAAGTTGGAGGACTGATACTATGTGACTTCAAGAGTTGCTAGGAAGGTATGAAATCGAGACAGTGGGTATTGGTGAAAGAATAGAAAACGTAGATCAATGGAGCAGAATAGAGAGCCCAGAAATAGACTCACACAAATATAGTGAATTGATCTTTGACAAAAGAGCTAAGGAAATACAATGCAGCGAAGATTTTTTTTCAACAAATGGTACTGGAACAATTAGACACCCACCTGCAAAAAAATTAATCTAGACACAAAACTTATACCTTTCACAAAAATTAACTCAAATGGAGCATAGACCTAAACAGAAATCATAAAACTATAAACTGCAGACAATAACAGGAGAAAACGTAGATGACCTTAGGTATGGCAGTGACTTTTCAGATACAACACTAAAGACACAAATAGCAAGAAATAGTTGATAAGCTTGACTCATTAAAATTAAAACTCTGAAAAAAAAAAAAAACAAAGTCAAGAGAATGAGAAGACAAGCCACAGATTGGGAGAAAGTGTTTGCAAAAATCACAGCTGATAAAAGATGATATACAAAATATACAAAGAAGCCTTAAAACTCAACAATAAGAAAACAAGCAACCTGGCTGAATAATGGGCCAAAGATCTGAATAGACATCTCATCAAAGATGGCAAACATTATGTGTTCATGGAAATGCAAATTAAAACAGCAATGAGATACCACTACATATCCATTAGAGTAGCCAAACTCTCTTTGCTGGTGGGAATACAAAATGATTCAGCCACTTTGGAAGACAGTTTGACAGTGTCTTACAAAACTAAACATACTCTTACCACACAATCCAGCAATCATATTCCTTGGTATTTACCCAACTGGGCTGAAAACTTAGGTCCACATCAAAACCTGCTCATGGATGTTTACAGTAGCTTTATTCATAACTCTTGGTAGTAAACAAAATGTCTTTCTGTCAGTAAATCGATAAACTGGTATATCCAGGCAATGGGATATTATTCAGTGCTAAAAAGAAATGAGCTATCAAGCCATGATAAGATATAAAGGACATATTACTAAGTGAAGGAAGCCAATCTGAAAAGTTTGCTTAGTATATGATTCTAACTATATGCCATTCTGAAATGGGCAAATAGAAGACAGCTAAATGATCAGTAATTACTAGCATATGAGGTAGGGGAGGAATAAATAGGCAGAGCATAAATGATTTTCAGGGCATTGAAAATATCATAATGATGGGTAACATGTCATTATTGTACTTGCCCAAACTCATAGAATGTACAACACCAAGAGTGAACCACTGTGCAAACTATGTACTATGTGTGATTATGATGTGTCAACATAGACTCATCAGTTTTAACAAACATACCACTATGGTAAGGAATGTTGATAATGGGAGAGAGGTATACGGTGTAAGGGAAATCTCTGTATCTTCTCTTCAGTATTGCTATGAATCTAAAATTGCTATAAAATAAAGTCTTAATTTAAAAAAATAGATATTTGTAATTGAGAAATACAAATATCTATTTTTTTCTGATAAATTGAGAAATGATCTTCTTCATCCAATCATCGACTAAACTCAGGCTGAGGTCCAGTTTTGGTACGATTCAGTCTACCTGTGGTTTGTATCTGTTCCTATGGTTGCCTTCAATAGACTTCTAACTGAGAATTTAGTGCCCTTGTCTCTTTAACACTAAGGAATTGGAAATTCCACTCTGCTTTTCAGAGCTATTTTAAGTTCTTGCTCTATACATCTTCAGAATATAGCAAAGTCTTGAGATGAAATGAGTTGTGTGCTTGGATTTCCAACTTTGTCATTCTAACCCACATAATTTCCAAAACTATGATTACTAGTATGTGCCTTAGCAGCAGCTCTCTGTCTCTTCACACCCATATTCTTAGCCTTATATTTACACCTAGAATCAACAAATATCTCCAGAGGAAAAAAAAAAAGGAAGCTATAGATCCTCAATCTACCTCTGAATTTACCTCTGATTTCTTTGGAATTCAAGTCCTTCTAAATATTTCTGCTTAAGCAGCTCTCTGAAAAACCTTAATTTTTTTTTTCATAATGTGCCTGGCTTTTCTAGTTGTGACAAATACTTCACCCTTCCTGAAGCAGAAATTCTAATATACATACTGCGTTTATTTAGAGGACTCCTAAAATTATACAATCAAATTTTAAATCTTTCCTATGCTACAGATTTGTTTTTCTAACTGCTTTCAGAACATTTTTATTTTAATGTGTTTAAACTTATCCCTTTATTCTCCTGAATCTCCTGGATCTGTGATGACTTAATCAGACTTCTGATCACTACTATGTTGGGGGTTAGGAGATAGTTGTGTATTAAATGGGGGAGTTGTGGAAGTCCTCATTGAGAAGGTGACCTTTGACCAAATACCTGACTGAGAGAAGAAACAAGCTATGGAAACTTCCAGGGGAAGCTAAGATGGCTATAGCAAGTTCAAAAGCACTGATACAGGAGTGTACCTGATGGTTTCCTATGATGGCAAGGAGTCTATGTGGCTGGGGCTGAGAGAGCAAGGGAGAAAGTAATAAAGAGTGTATTCAGACCAGGACTGAACTAAGTATCATATTTAATTCATTTTCTTTCCACTCTTCACATCCAATAAAGATCATGTCCTTCAGGTTCCTGGGAAATATTCTTCATATACATGCCTCATTTATAACTCTATTACCACCACTTTCATTTATCTCTTGTTGTTCACAGATAACTGCAAATTGGAAACAGATCTTCCCAGTCTTGGAATTCCCCACTTCAATAAATGTCAAATAAAACATTCTTTTCTGCCATAACCATGATCATGGTCACAATATAAGACTTTAAAATTTCCTAACTCTGGATTTTTCCATTACTATACATGAATCAGAGAAGGCAATGGCACCCACTCTAGTACTCTTGCCTGGAAAATCCCATGGATGGAGGAGCCTGGTGCACTGCAGTCCATGGGGTCGCTAAGAGTCGGACACGACTGAGTGACTTCACTTTCACTTTTCACTTTCAAGCATTGGAGAAGGAAATGGCAACCCACTTTAGTGTTCCTGCCTGAAGAATCCCAGGGATGGGGGAGCCTGGTGGGCTGCCACCTATGGGGCTGCACAGAGTCGGACACGAATGAAGCGACTTAACAGTAGCAGTAGCAGCATACATTAATAGGTCAGTTGAAGAGAGGAAAATGCCCATTTTTCTATAGGAGGTGATTGGGATGTTTGAATATGAGTAAATACTCTATTTTAATGCCTTCCAACAATGTTAGAAAAAAATCTGAAAATTTTGAAATCTTTAGATCTATCCAAAGTCAAAAGGATTTGGTGAGTATAAGACTGGGCTAGTAAATGAATAAAGTTTTCAACTTCCTATTGCTGGGAAAATTCTAAAAATAACCATATAGCCTCAGTCAGTTTAGTCGCTCAGTTGTGTCCGACTCTTTGTGACCCCATGTCTGCAGCAAGCTAGGCTGCCCTGACCATCACCAACTTCCAGAGCTTGCTCGAACTCATGTCCATTGAGTCGGTGATGCCCTCTAAACATCTCATCTTCTGCTGTCCCCTTCTCCTTCCGCCTTCAATCTTTCCCAGCATCAGGGTCTTTTCTTTATCATCATCAGTCAATTCTTTGCATCAGGTGGCCCAAGTATTGGAGTTTCAGCTTCAACATCAGTCCTTAAAATGAATATTCAGGACTGATATCCTTTAGGATGGACTGGTTGGAGCACCTTGCAGTCCAAGGGACTCTCAAGAGTCTTCTCCAACACCACACTTCAAAAACATCAATTCTTCGGTGCTCAGCTTCTTCACAGTCCAACTTTCACATGCATACATGACTACTGGAAAAACCATAACCTTGACTAGATGGACCTTTTTTGGCAAAGTAACGTCTCTGCTTTTGAATATGCTATATAGGTTGGTCATAACTTTCCTTACAAGGAGTAAATGTCTTTTAATTTCATGGCTGCAGTCACCGTCTGCAGTGATTTTGGAGCCCAAGAAAATAAAGTCTCTCACTGTTTCCATTGTTTCCCCATCTATTTCCCATGAAGTAATGGGACCAGATGCCATGATCTTAGTTTTTTGAATGTTGACTTTTAAGGCAACTTTTTCACCCTCCTCTTTCACTTTCATCACGAGGCTCTTTAGTTCTTCTTCACTTTCTGACATAAGGTTGGTGTCATCTGCGTATCTGAGGTTATTGATATTTCTCCCGGCAATCTTGATTCCAGCTTGATCTTCATCTAGCCTGGCATTTCGCATGATGTACTTTGCATACAAGTTAAAAAAGCAGGGACATGGCAAAAATTTCACAAAAAAAGCACATTACTCTGCTCCTTCAGACAACTACTTCCTAGAAAGCATCTTGAATTTCACATGATATCAATTTCTTTTTGTATATACATTTTGCTGATGCTTACAGTTTTCACAAAATACCCAACCTTTTTCTTTTAGTGAGAAAGTGTTTTAAGACACACAAGTGTAAATTGTCCACATAGCTTCTTCCTGAATCTTTCACAAACACAAAAACTGGCTCTGTAAGCTCCATATATATCCTTTGGAAAATATCCATGTTTTCAGTTAAATGAAACAACATCAATATGCCTTTTCAGCCATGGGTTTGGATCATTTGCCTGTAATTTGGCACATTTGAAAATCATATCATTTATCTGTTTGCAAAAAAAATAATAGTTCAAATGCTTAATAAAAAGCACAAAATTATCTGTAACAAAAATCACAGAAACTAAAAAAATATGTTTGAAAACAACAGTGATAGGAATCTGATTTCTCAGGGAAATGTTAGAACACTCCAATTTTTTTTGTAAGAGAGGCAAAAAATGGCTTCTATGGTTAACACTGAATTTTTTCCTTTGGAGCAGAAAAATTGAAGCTGCTTCAGCAAGGGAGAGAAGGAGGGAAAAGATGAAAAACAATGGTGGGTAAATTCTATACCATGTATTCTAGATGTTAATTAGGTTCAAAAATATTTGCAATATGTTGAAAGAATGAAATGTGATGGGAGTTAAGCAATGGGCATAGAATATTTATTAGAGTAAGTAAATTAAAAATTTTCTCATGTGGTTGATGCAAATTTTGTGAATCTATTCAATTAATAGAAACACGTCTTAGTCTGTTTCTCACTTGAGTAAATACAATTGACAACTTGATTTTTTCTGTAAAGAAATGTGACAAAACAATGGTCACTGCTATTATTGTAGATGTTACATATACCTTGTACATAAGTATACGTGTATAATGTAGAATATAACATTCTAACATAAGGCATATTTTTAAAGGTTGCATGAAAACAACTGATTTCTTCATTTATTTGCTTGTTTAGATTTTCAGAAAACTTCTACTGAACCTGA
Organism: Bos indicus x Bos taurus; assembly: GCF_003369695.1. NCBI lineage: Eukaryota > Metazoa > Chordata > Mammalia > Artiodactyla > Bovidae > Bos > Bos indicus x Bos taurus. The sequence goes on from NC_040076.1 coordinate 112,428,923, forward strand.
AGAGAAAGGAAATTTAATTTTTCAGGTGAACTTTAACTTTTGTGATTTGGAAGTTTGCTCAAATCTTAAATTTTAAAAGTGCATTAGACATTTAAGCTTTGGCTTATGAAATGGATATGTAAAAGTATGTTCTATTGTATCAAAAAAAAATCTCAACTTAAAATATTCCCCTGTCCTGAAACACATCTAATTTGCTTTACCTGTCACAATGTAAAACCCAAGGCCATCGATGGAAAAGGAGTTATTGTATGTATATGAAAACACAGCATAGTGCACGGAAGTCCAGGCTGAGGCTAGATGAAATAGGAAGAAAAGAACAATGCAGATTCTGAAAGGTTTACATGTCTAAATTCAGGGGAGCTGATTTGGGGGCGGATGGAGGAGGCTGGGGGGCTACAGTCCATGGGGTCGCAAAGAGTCAGACACAACTGAGTGACTTCACTTTTATCAGAGGGAGAATTTTCAAGGATTGAGGCATCATTAGGCAGAACAAGGTGGAAAAACCATTCTAGGTGAGAGTGGAAATGAAGTCATACAGGAAAAATGCAAAGCAACTGTGAGAAGATAAGATCTTGGAAGATGATATCTCCTCTTTGCCATGTTTATTTAATATTGAATTCAAAAAACATGAAAATTAAGAAAGTCTCTCAGAAACTACACCATTTACAAACTAGTATAAGTTAACCTTCTGAAAGCTTTCAGCACTTAAAACTTACCTTAAGTCAAGCCCTTAACACTATTGTGAAATGAAAATATCTCCTGCCATATCAATAAACAGAAATGCCAAAGGCACCAGAGATTTTGGCCTCCAAATATGAATGAGGGCTCCCAAAATTGTGATCCAACAGATGCTGCCACCCTCCATGGTGATTGCTGATGAGCTGGGGGAAGGCAAGAACCAGCCATCTGCCACTCCTTAAGTTTAACAAGGAAACAAGATTTGGGCCCATCCTGGAATGCGAAGTTAAGTGGGCCTTAGAAATCATCACTATAAATAAAACTAGTGGAGGTGATGGAATTCCAGTTGAGCTATTTCAAAACCTGAAAGCTGATGCTATGAAAGTGCTGCACTCAATATGCCAGCAAATTTGGAAAACTCAGCAGTGGCCACAGGATTAGAAAAGGTCAGTTTTCATTCTAATCCCAAAGAAGGGCAATGCCAAAGAATGCTCAGACTACCACACAATTGCCCTCATCTCACACGCTAGTAAAGTAATGCTCAAAATTCTCCAAGCCAGGCTTCAACAATACGAGAACCGTGAACTTCCAGATGTTCAAGCCAGTTTTAGAAAAGGCAGAGGAACCAGAGATCAAATTGCCAACATCCACTGGATCATTGAAAAAGCAAGAGAGTTCCAGAAAAAATATCTATTTCTGCTTTATTGACTATGCCAAAGCCTTTGACTATGTGGATCACAATAAACTGGGAAATTCTGAAAGAGATGGAAATACCAGACCATCTGATCTGCCTCTTGAGAAATCTGTATGCAGGTCAGGAAGCAACAGTTAGAACTGGACATGGAACAACAGACTGGTTCCAAATAGGAAAAGGAGTATGTCAAGGCTGTATATTGTCACCCTGCTTATTTAACTTATATGCAGAGTACATCATGAGAAACCCTGGGCTGGATGAAGCACAAGCTGGAATCAAGATTTCTGGGAGAAATATCAATAACCTCAGATATGCAGATGATACCACCCTTATGCCAGAAAGTGAAGAAGAACTAAAGAGCCTCTTGATGAAAGTGAAAGAGGAGAGTGAAAAAGTCGGCTTAAAGCTCAACATTCAGAAAACGAAGATCATGGCATCCGGTCCGATCACTTCATGGTAAATCGATGGGTAAACAGTGGAAACAGTAGCTGATTTTGTTTTGGGGTCTCCAAAATCACTGCAGATGGTGACTGCAGCCATGAAATTAAAAGATATTTACTCCTTGGAAGGAAAGTTATGACCAACCTAGACAGCATATTAAAAAGCAGAGACATTACTTTGCCAACAAAGGTCCATCTAGTCAAGGCTATGGTTTTTCCAGTGGTTATGTGTGGATGTGAGAGTTGGACTATGAAGAAAGCTGAGCACCGAAGAATTGATGCTTTTGAAGTGTGGTGTTGGAGAAGGTTTGAGAGTCCCTTGGACTGTAAGGAGATCCAGCCAGTCAATCCTAAAGGAAATCAGTCCTGAATATTCATTTTAATGACTGATGTTGAAGCTCAAACTTGAATACTTTGGCCACCTGATGCGAAGAGCTGACTCATTTGAAAAGAAGCTGATGCTGGGAAAGATTGAAGGTGGGAGGAGAAGGGGACGACAGGGGATGAAATGGTTGGATGGCATCACCAACTCAATAGATATGTGTCTGAGTAAACTCCAGGAGTTGGTGATGGACAGTGAGGCTGGCATGATGCAGTCCATGGAGTCACAAAGAGTCAGACACAACTGAATAACGGAACTGAACTGAGCTGAGGTGCAATGAAAGGAATGAATTCCGAGAGCCCAGAGGCTTGCATCTTCCCATACATAGTATGCTAAATTCCTTAACCTGATATCTGATCTTTGATGTTCTGACTGCATTCCCCCTTTGTTACAAACTATATAGCCTGACTTCCCCCTCCTGCCTCGTTGGAGCAGTCTCTCAGAACTAACTGAGGTGCTGTCTCCCAGGCTGCAGTCCTCGTTTTGCCCCAAATAAAACTTATCTTGCAACTCTCAAATTGTGAATATTTTTTAGTTGACACTATAATCAACAAGGCAAAGTCTGAAATCCAAAATGTTATGAAAACTGATATTTTATTGATAACTCGTTTGATGGCAACGTCTAGCCTGGCACTGACATGAAGCTACCTGTAGTCTTTCCTCATCTTTCCAGATGATACTATTCATAGGTTTGACTGCAGAAATGTTGATGCATTTGATCGGAGTCCGGCCCTACTGGAGGATACAGTTCGTTTATGTGTTATATTAAATATACAGGTATTAACTTTTAAATATTGAACTTTTACTGGAGTCTGAAACACATATAGTTTTAATATTTGTGGACCCATTAGAATCAGTTAAATAATACCAATTCTTTTTATTTTTGAAAGGTAATTGTTTTAACCTTTAAATTAATGCTTAATTCCCTTTGACTTCTTTTGACATTGCTTTATGTCCATTTTAAAGATATTGAGTCCAAATTTGGACACAAAACTAAAGTGAACATGTGACCAGTTATTATTCCTCTTTCCTCATTTCTGAACATCTTAAAGTATTACTTAAAGAATTGTAGCACATTCTATAAAAGTAGATGACACAGATACACTTATTCCTCAGTATCAACTAAAAAATAAACAGTATCCAGTTCATACTTTGCATAGAGTATTCTGTCAAGAAATAATTGCTGAATTATTTAAAACATGAATGATTATTAAGTACTATTCTTATTTGTGCAATGCTCTTATGTTTACTTTTTAAAATGCTGTATTTTTAGGTATATATATTGTGATTTCTCTATCTCCTCATTCAGTTTGTGCAATTCCTTTTTTCCCCTAAGTATGACCCACTAAACTAGTTTCTCTAACAACTTTATTTTTGATGACTCCTCTTTATTGAGGTTATTTTGAACTGTAAGCATAAGTCTTAGGATGACATATATTATTCTTAACTTATGATCGTCTTCAAATCTAATGTGTGCTTTCACTTTTTTTTATTTCCCAAAGGAATTAACAAGAAAGGCATAAGTTGATGCGAAATAACAAAATTTTAAATATTCTGAAACATTTATTTTGTACTTAATCCCACTACCTTCATTCTGCCAAGAAATAACAATAAAGACATATTCTCAATATCGATAACATATTTCATGTCATAAAACATGACATTAATACTTCAATTATGTTCCATTACAACTGGAAAATAAATGTGGTCTCTTCCCCTAAGAGACTAATGGTCCACTGAGGAGATAAACATGTGTACGTATAATTACATACTTGGGAGCAATCACCATACTTTGGAAAAGTTTAAATGGCAAGTACTCGAACAGAACAAGACTGAACTCCCCATGATGAGAGGGACAGAAGTTTGGGGGATATGAAGTAGCCATAACAAAGGTGCTAGCAATGGAAAAAATTAAATAGTACACAAACACATAGAAACATGAGGGGAAACTTTCAAGAAAATCTAGGACAACTAGTATAACTAGGGGAAACATATATGGGCCAAATCAAAGGGGACCATCTGAGGCTCTAGTAGGACTTCAGGCTTTGTCTAAAGACACTGAAGCAGATTAATTCAGAAACTTTGCATCTTAGAAAGATATTTCTGGCTACATTATTGAGAACAGATGAGGGGTTCAAGAACTGAATTTGGAGTGGAGTGAGAAATACCAGTGTCTGCACTGAAGTCATGGCTGTAAGCAGAAAGGGGCAGGAATGGTGAAGAGGACAGATCCCCCTGTGAACAAAGATTGGCAATTTGGAATCAGTCATGATGGGAATACTTATACTATAGAAATCAGCAGACTCAGAAACTGGCTCCCCTCATCTCTAACCCTCAACAGAGTCTTTTTAAAAGATTTACCGGCATAGCACTGAACATGTATTTGGAATAGAAACAAATTTATATTCCACTTTTCTTTGGTTTTTAAAGGCAGTCATATGTTAGCGGCACTGACACCACATTGGCTATTAAATAATATTAATTATTCGAATTCTTAAAAAAAAAAAAGCTATTTCTTCTTTCTTTTTGTAAGGAGAGAAAAAGGAAAGAATTAGGTTTCAGGGCTACTGTATGACTGGAAAAATGTCAAAGAGGCCTCTGCAGGTCCCTGGATTTCAGGCAACTTCTGGGTTGCCAAACATGTTTTATTTGCTCAGAAGGGGATTTATAGTTGGATTTGCATACTGAATCTTTGAGTTTTATAATATGAAAAAAGAAAAGAAGTACACTCAAAGAAAAGAGTTTTAAGAATGTTGCCTTAAATATTAGTCCCTATATTCAAGAACAAAGGTTAATACTATAATTCGAGTGAATTTATTTTGAATGTAAGTATATGTTACAATTATTGGTATACAGTTCCATATAAAGTCACTCAATAAATAGATATGTTTACATTGTGGGCCTGACTCTTCCATTCTGGACAGGAATAACTATTTTTTTTTTATTTTTTATGTCTGATGGTAGATGCATTTATAATAGATCAGCTGATGTAAGTTATCTAAAATGTAATCAGTCACAAAAAGGGGAATTTGATACTGAAAGTAACTTTAACAATATACATAAAGGACTCTCTTTTTTCTACCATTTCCCACATTAGAGACATTTAATTTATTCATGTTATAACTATCCCCTTTATTCTTTATTCCTTTCTCCCTTCCTCTCTTCCTCTCTTTCTCCCTCCCTCTCTTCCTCCCTTTCTCCCTCCCTGTATTTTTATTAGATCTTAAATTAATATTCTGAGTTGATAATATCACAGGGTGAAATTTTTAAAAAATAAAATTAAAGTATATGAGGCCCAGACTCCCCACTCCCCATTCTTTATCCTCCTTGTCTCCACTTCACTGCCTTCCTGATATGAAAAGTATGACATATATTCTCATTTTTGTTTCAACCACACTATTATCTATAGCACCTGTGAAAATAGTTTTTGTTTAGCATTTTAAGTATTAGCTTGTTCCCTTACTTTTAGTAAGGATAAATATACAGTATAGGAAATGATCTATAATATCCTATATCCTAGTCCGTTCAGGCTGCTATAAAACAAATTATCCTAAACCAGGTATATAAACAGCCAATTGTTTATATTAATTATAAATTGTTGTCTATATTGTTGTTTACTTTGCTTATAGACAACAAAATTTTATTTATCATTGTTCTGAGGGCTAGAACATCCAACTGGAGAGCATCAGCAGATTCAGTGTCACAGGGCGTGCTTTCTGGTTCATAAAGGGCTCTTTTTCTCTCTATGTCCTCACATGACAGGAGGGACAAGTGAGCCCTGGGGAACTCTTGTAACAGGGCACCAATACCATTCATTAGGGCTCCACAGTCTTGACTAATCGCCTCCCAAAGGCCAGGAGTTGTTTTGATGATTCAAGATTGTCTGCCTAGACAGTCATATCACCTGTGAACAAAGATAATTTTATTTCTTTCTTCTCTATCTGCATATCTTTCATTTCCTTTTCCTGTCTTATTGCATTAGTGAGGACATCCAGTACAAAGTTGAAAAGGCGTGATGAGAGGGAACATCCCTGTCTTATACCTGATTTTAGTGGGAAAGCTTTGAAGTTAGCACCATGAAGTATGATGTCAGGTATAAGGGTTTGGTTATTTTTTTTTTTTTGGTAGCTGTTCTTTATCAAGTTGACAAAGTTACCCTCTATTTCTAGGGTTTTGAGAATTTTTATGATTAATGGATTTTGTATTTTGTCAGCTTTTTTTCTACATCTATTTATATGATCATATGATTTTTCTTTTTTAGCCTGTTGATGAAATGGATTACTTTAAGTAATTTTCAAATGTTGAATCAGATTTACATAACTGGCATAAATTCCACTTAGTTGATAATGTATATATTTCTATTTGTTAAAAAGATAAAGCTGTGTCTGATGATTTGGATCAAATGGATAAATTCCTAAAAATATACAACTCTCCAAAATTTACAAGAAAAGAAGTAGAAAACTTGAATATTAAATACCTTTTAAACAATTTTAATTTGTTATACATTTTCCAACAAAGAAAAATCTAGAAAATTTGACTGATGAATTCTTCCAAACAAGAAAAGAACAACACTAGTGTTATTCAAAATCTATCAAATAATAGAAACAGAGAGAAAACCACAACTGCTTTTAGGAGGGCAACATAACCTTGCTTCCAGAACTAGATGAGAATATTATAAGCAATATTACAATCCTGAAGAAGGCAAGAGCTTAGGAGAATCAATGAATAAAATTGAAAGTCCATATTGCAGAAGTATAGCAAATGAGAAGAGGAGGAGGTAAGACTGAAGGGAAACAATGACCAGACATAAAGGATCCTATAGGCATGGAAGGGGGTTCTGAAATTTAGCGAGGGCAATAGTCATTGGTTTATTCACATTAATATATGCAGCCTATGAGATTTCAAATAATAATTAAATTTATCAAGGAGAAGTTTGACCTAATATCACTGTTTATTTATTAATTCTTTAAAATTTTTAAGAAACTATATTTATGTCACTTTTGCAACAAACAAAAGTAGAAAAGATTTAATATTTTCATTGTATATCATATTGTGATCAATTTTAATAATATTTATTTCATAGTACAAAATGATTATTTTTAATTGAAATATAGTTTGATTTACAATGGGTTTCCCTGATGGCTCATATGGTAAAGAATCAGCCTACAATGTGGGAGACCCAGGTTCAATCCCTGGGTCAGGATGATCCCCTGGAGAAGGAAATGGCAAACCACTCCAGTATGCTTGCCTGGAAAATTCTGTGGACAGAGGAGTCTGTCAGGCTACAGTCCATGGGGTCTCAAAGAGTGGGACACAACTGAGCGACTAACACTTTTACTTTTTACTTACAATGTTGTGTTAGTTTCAGATGTATAGCAGAGTGATATAAACTCCTAACTTATCCCTCCCTCCCATACCTTTCCCCTTTGGTAACCATTAGCTTTTGTCTGTGAGTCTGTTTCTGTTTTGTAGATTTTAAGTGCATTTGTATCATTTTTTTAGCTTCCACATATAAGTGATTTCCTATGATATTAGTCGTTCTCTGGCTGACTTCACTCAATATGATAATCTCTAGGTCCACAGTCCATATATGTTGCTGAAAATGTCATTATTTCACTCTTTTTAATGGTTGAGTAATATTCCATTATAAATATATGTAACATATAATATATATGCTATATATATACACACATATCATATGTATAGTAACCCACTCCAGTGTTCTTGCCTAGAGAATCCCATGGACAGAGGAGCCTGGTGGCCTACAGTCCACAGGGTAACAACAAACAGTCGGACATGACGGAAGCAACTGAGCGCACACATACACACACACACACACACACACACACACATATATACGCATACATATCATATACACATACATACATATACCAGTCTTCTCTATCCATTCACCTCTTAGTGGAATTTAGGTTGCTTCTTTGTCTTGGCTATATAAATAGTGGTGCAGTGGACATTGGGGTGCATGTATCTTTCAAACTGAGTCTTCATCTTTTCCAGATATACGCCCAGGAGTGGGATTGCTGGATAATAGGCACTTAGCAAGTAAACCACTACCACCACCATGGTACCCCTACAAAATGATTTTTAAGGCACATATATATAGCCTATATTACTAAAAAGCACATCACAATAATTTGAATCATCTTATCTAACTGACTGCTCATCTCCCTACCTCACAGTCAGTGTGAGTTTTTAAAGTAGGCTCAATAAAATTTCCTTTCTTCTTTTTCTTATCTGACACCCTCTTTTTTGTTTTCCCCTGACTCTTTTCTTCCTTCTTTTATGCAATACAGCCTTGTGGCCCACATATATCCAAAAATATCAAAGAAAATTTCCCTTACTTCTTGAATACAGTCCAACTAAGATTTTTTTAATGAGTCAAGAAAAATATGTATCATATTAGTTTATTAAGATAAAGTGTTTCTAAAACTCTGGAGTCAAACTATGACTCCAAGAATAGTTCTGATACTTCAGGCTATGTTTAAAAACTCTGGACGACATTTGATTCTATCTGCCCACAAAAATACATTACCTTTTAAGAAACTGCTGAAATCAGTCATGACTAACATTGGTGAGATAGTCTTGGTATAAGCTGTGCTAAGCAAGCAAATTAACCACACCCCCTCTGAAAAAAATTGCAGTTTCTTAACTCAATTAAGAGTCTGTCTCCTGCTTTTACAAAGTATATGTGGGTCAAGAGGACTTTCTAATGATTTACTTCGAAAGATGACTCAAGATTTAGGCTTCCTCTAGTTGTGTCTGTCATCTTGGGGTCTTTGCTCTTCATTTTCACTGATAAATTAATATTAGGCTGTATCCATTATTTGCACAGATAAACAGAGGTTAAAAAACAGTGCATCATTTACTTTGCCTCTAGGCTAATCATATATAAAAACTGCAACTCTTAAAAGGGTTTTCTCCTCTCTGGGAATATCTTAGAATACTTTGCAAAATAGGACAAATATTGAACAAAAATATACAAAAGTCCACTATCTTGCTCAAAAAACAATGTATAGTTATTTCTTCAGCAATATATATTATGGAAACTTATAGTTCAGTATAACCTATTCTCTAATCTACATTTAAGAAATCTATCATCTATGGATTACAGAAAAATTGAATCTGCTTTAGTTTACTAAAAATTAAAAGTTATAATTTCTATGGCTCAAACAAATAAAATCATTCATCAATCACAAAAACAACAAAACCTAGACCCAGTGGCTGTCAAAACAATAATTTAATAAGGGAGTTAGCATGCGAGTTCATTCTCTTATGAAAAGCCAGTTTTCCTCTGCCCTCTACAAGGCATTGTCAAAGTTAGAAATTTCAGGCACTAATTGCCTGAGTTTAGAAACTCTGGGGATTTATAAGTGTCAGAAGGTCAAAATATCAGGACAGGTAAGTGAAGTCTTGTTAGCATGAACTAGCAATTGAATTCTGGTGCTGCAGATGTTTCATATTAAATGAAAGGATGAAAAAGGAAAATAACCCAAGGGAATACTGAGTTAAAAGCTGGTGGCAGCAGGAGGGCTTGGAGCAAAGCAATCATTAAAAGGCCTTTGCGTTTGGCTTCTTTAAAAGAGCTAACAATGCTTGCTGACTACGTGCCTCATGGTCACATTCAGGTTTTTGGTTTTGATTCTCCTGCAAAGTTAGCTTACCTTACATGTATACCCAATATGCATTTTTCCAAGCTACTCTTATATACATGAAGGTTGCTGCAGACACAGGCAGAAAACCCTGTATGTGGAGATCTTACAGAATACGTTTTCCTTTCTGTGTTTGGCCTTTTATATATTTCTGCTGAAACTCAAAATGATTTTCTTACACACTCGCTATCCTCTCTTTTCTTTCCAGTGAGCTCAGTTTCTGAACAACGTACCTTTCTGAACAGTCAGCCCTGTAGGTGCTCTATCCTTCACAATTTCCCCAGCCCCTGGTGGGGTTGGGGAGAACAAAGTCAAGAGACAGTTCCCCAGAAAATACACCTATGTTAGAGCTGGGAGGCAGAAGACCAGCATCAATGGAAAGCAGTTCTGTCTTAACCAATTGAAAGTCAGTGCCTTTTAGGAATCAAACTGCATTTCAAATTTATCTTTTGATTTTATTCATAAGAGTAATATGCTCATAAAAATGGGCTTCCCTGGTGGCTCAGTGGGTAAAGTATCCATCTGCAATGCAGGAGGCCCAGGTTTAATCCCGGGGTTGGGTAGATCCCTTTGGAGAAGGAAATGGCAACCCACTCAAATATTCTTGCCCAGGAAATCCCTGGCAAGGCTGACAGGCTACTGTCCATGGGGTTGCAAGAGTTGGACATGACTTAGCAACTAAACCACAATGCTCATAAAAACTAAAATCAATACAGAATGTAAATCCTTTCCTTGAATACTCCCTCAATCTAAACATCTTGATATGCAGTCTTTTTCCAGCATTATCATATGAGTATGTAATCATATTTGTACAAATATACATACATCTGTACACTCATATAATTTTTATAAATTGGGCTGTAGTTTACATAAAATAGAATGCACACATTTTAGTGTACAATTTAATGAATTTTAACAAATGCACACTCCTGAGTAATCACCACCCCAATGAAGATATAGAATATATTTATCACCCCAGAAATTTCCCACTTGCTCCTTTCTAGTCAATTCTAACAGCCCCTTCTCATTACCCCAGAAGTAATTAATGCTTAGATTTCAAACATCATAGATGGTTTTGCCTTTTCTTAAACTTTATACGCTTTCTGGTATTATTCCCTTTGTTCAATATAATGCTTTTGATTTTCTACCACTTGTTGCCACATGTATCAGTAATTCATTTCTTTTTTTGGGAGGGTGAAGTATGAATCTAAGTTTTTTAAGATCTTCCTATTAACAGACATTTGCACATATGTCATTTTCTATACACAAAGGCAACTGTATTTTGCAGTTTTTTGGTGGCTTTCTTTTCATTTTTTCATTCAGAATTACATCTAGGACATGCTTTCTTAAATGTCCCTGTGACTTACCTGATTCTTTACTAAGGCTGCATAGTTTTTCTTCATATGATGCTCTACATATTATATACTTCATCTACTTATAATTATCTCCTCTCAATATTAAAACAGTTTTGCAAATTAAAGTTACCCCGGGAGCATTTGTGTACAAATACTTCTGTGTACTAAATACAGAATGTCTAAATAAAAAACCTATTACTCTGCAACCTTATTACCAAGATATGACCATACTTAAGGTGTTTTTTTTTAAAATAATAAGCTGGTAATTATAAGACAATTACTTTGATATGAATATATATTTCAATTTTATTTTTATTAACTTTAAAAATACTTCTTAATTCTCTGATATAAAAGATGAGAAACTTAGTATTTTTGTACTACTCCCTCCATTCCGTCTCCACCTCCAGATACATATTTTGGTTATGTAGTTATTTTTATGTTATAAACATCTTTACATCCTGTTCCTCAACAATTTAATTAGTCATACTTATTTTATCTAGAATTTGCTTCTATAATTTAAACACATATAAGAGCATTTCACATCTATAATTGTATAAATTTTATTCACTCAAGAATCAAGCAGTAAAAATAGGACAAAAGAAGCAATAATTGTAACCTTAATTCAGTAAACCCTTTCTACTTAAAGGCAACAATTCCAAGTGTTAGAGAGTGAAGTAATCCATTTTGTCTATTTTTCATCAGCTTTCTCAAAAAATTTTATATAATAATCAACTAGAATTTGCATTTTATATTAACTTATTTTTTGGTATTCCTGTTTCATTTTATAGAAATATCTTCATACAGATTACTTTTTCATGCAAGGTGAATGATAATTAGCTTTGAGCTTTCACAGTTTAAAATATTAACTTGCCCAGATATTTGAAAGTTTGGAATCGAATGGAGGGGTCTGATGCCCTTTGGTTTTCTGTCCTTCACAGTGAATGTCCATTTAATCTCTGAATGCATTCAGGTTTTTTCCCTTTATACATGGTGTTATCAAATTTCCAAGATCCACCAAGGCTATTCATATATCCTGCCTGTCGTTTAGTATACATTTCTATCTACACACTACTTCTTTTTTATTCTCCTTTATTTAAAGTGTTATCTCTCTTCCATTTTTCTTGCCATCAGCCTCTGCTGCTACTGCTAAGTTGCTTCAGTTGTATCCAACTCTGTGCGACCCCATAGATAGCAGCCCACCAGGCTCCCCTGTCCCTGGGATTCTCCAGGCAAGAACACTGGAGTGGGTTGCCATTTTCTTCTCCAATGCATGAAAGTGAAAAGTGAAAGTGAAGACGCTCAGTTGTGTCCGACTTTTAGCAACCCCATGAACTGCAGCCTACCAGGCTTCTCAGTCAACGGGATTTTCCAGGCAAGAGTACTGGAGTGGGGTGCCATTGCCATAAGATCCAACAATTCCATTTCTGGATATTTATTCAAAGGCAATGAAAACACTAACTTGAAAAGATACATGTTTCCACATGTTCACTATAGCATTATTTACAATATCCCAGGTATGGAAACAACATGAGTGTTCATCAATGGATAAAGAATATATGATGTATATACATGTAAACCTTTAAATTTAATACTGCTGCTGCTGCTGCTAAGTCGCCTCAGTCGTGTCTGACTCTGTGCGACCCCATAGACGGCAGCCCACCAGGCTCCCCGGTCCCTGGGATTCTCCAGGCAAGAACACTGGAGTGGGTTGCCATTTCCTTCTCCAATGCAGGAAAGTGAAAAGTGAAAGAGAAGTCGCTCAGTCGTGTCCGACTCTTAGCGACCCCATGGACTGCAGCCTACCAGGCTCCTCCGTCCGTGGGATTTCCCAGGCAAGAGTACTCAGATAAAAAAGAAGGAAACCTTGCCATTTGTGACAACATGGATAAGTTTTGATGGTATTATGCTAAATGAAATAAGTCAGGTAGAGAAGGACAAATACTATATGATTTCACTTAACATGTGAAATCTATAAAACAACAAACAAACAAAGCAAAACTCAGGTACAGCAAATGGATTGGTGATTACAGAGAGGAAGGAGATGGGGGTGGGCAAAAGAGGTGAAAGGAGCTAATTGTATCATGACAGATGACAGTGACTTACTATGGCAATCACTTAGTATGTTGTACACCTGAAACTAATATAATTTCAAATACCAATTTTACCTCAGTTTTAAAAATCCACAATTATAAGATCTATTTCCTTATTTAAAAATCAAGCATTATACCTTACAACAAGAATACCTTTCTGTAGCTTTGAATTCATGGAGTATAAACTCTATTTTTCTTTCCATTTCTTTAAGTACAATTGTGCTTGGACTAAGGACATTTATCCTACACTAACTAGCAGTCTTTGGGATATCTTCCACTGATCAAAAGTGAAAGACAAATAGGCAACATTTACAAGAACTCCAAGGTACATAGTCTGTTCATATGAAAAAAAGACTGACGTCTCACTGTGTGGTGTTACTAATGGCCCTCAACTGAGCAACCTTCTGAAAAGTACAATTTTTAATAAAAGACAGTTTACTTTTCTGTAGGTAATAAAGAAAGGAGAGGAAAGCAAACACGGGGGAAGGTAGTGGAAACAGCAGCTGCTAAGTGCAGAAACTGGAAATGCAAGCCTTAAGCAAATTCTTCAGGTCACTCACATAAATACTGTAAAAATATAGTCTCTGAAGCCATAATTTGAAGCCATGGCTGGTTTTAAGGGCAGTTTTGTTAAGGTTAATATGTAAGCCAAATTATTTGATATACAGTATTGGCAATGAACTTCATATATTCTGAGCTAAAATAACTTCATAATAAAATGGCAACAGCTTTGGCAACTACTCCAGACATCAAGCAATTAAATAAAAAAGACTCCCAGCCTTCTCTTTTACATAGTCACTAATTAGTTCATAAGATAATCTTTTGTTTTTCCAACTTTCTAAAATTTAATATCTTTCTAATGAATGACTTCAACTATAAAGCTGATGTCATTTTAAAAAATATTGCTGAGACACTCTCTTTTTAAAGGTTATTAGAAACCTCGCTTCAACCAACAGAGAAGGCAATGGCACCCCACTCCAGTATTCTTGCCTGGAAACTCCCATGGACCGAGGAGCCTGGTAGGCTGCAGTCCATAGGGTCGTGAAGAGTCGGACACGACTGAGTGACTTCACTTTCACTCTTTCACTTTCCTGCATTGGAGAAGGAAATGGCAACCCACTCCAGTGTTCTTGCCTGGAGAATCCCAGGGACGGGGGAGCCTGGTGGGCTGCCGTCTATGGGGTCGCACAGAGTCGGACATGACTGAAGTGACTTAGCTTCAACCAAAGTAGTTAGAAGACACTTCTTTCCCCTCACCCCAAAAGAGGAAAAAGATTTATTCCTGAGACAAATTGAACAAAAGAGGATGTGGCTTGGGCATATCAGGCCTGGCAGAGGGAAATGGTGAGGAACCAGACTGAGACTAGGGGGATTAATTGAACAGCTGCAGGTTGAACAGCTGGTCCTGTCCCCTACTCCTTCCAGCTCCCTTCCTTGTTTGACTCAAAGAGCACAGGTAACTAAGCTTATTACCAACACACACACACACACACACACACACACAGCCTCAGCAGCAGATCACTGGAAGAATTCTCTCTAGAGAAACTTCATGGATCCAGACAGAAAAACTAAAGATTTACCTATTATCAAAAGCAAACAAAGCTTAGAAGAGAAATGTGAAAGGAGAGCAATGCAGGAACTCACAGAATAAAAAAAGAAACAAGTAAGGGAGAGGGGCTATTGGGAAGGAGGGAGGGATGGGTTGAGGGAAGTCAGGACTGAGAAAAGTAGGGAGGGAGAGACAGCAAGGAGGGAAAGAAAGAGAAAGAAAGAGAAAGAAAGAGAAAAAGAACAAGCAGCCAGGGAAACAGTAGAAACCCCTGGAAAGTAAAGTATGGCCAATTCAGAAAGATAGAGTAGAAGGATCCTGAGCTCAACTCCTCCAACACGCAGCAAAACTACAATTACACAAACAACAACTCTCTCTGAGAATAATGTGGAGACTAACAGAAAAGATCTTTCTCCAACTAAGGATGTAAAGAAAAGGCCACACTTAGACAAGTAGGAGGGGCAGGGACCTGGTGTGGTCAGAGCCCACACCCTTGATGTGGGAATCCAGAAGCAGAAGGATATTACAGCCGCAGGGGTCCTCTCTAGGAGCAAGGTTTCCAAGCCTCACACTGGGCTCCCTAGCCAGGGGAGCTGCACTGAGAAGATGAGTCCCTGTAATATTTGGCTTAGAAAACCAGTGGGGCTTACTTCTGGAAGAGCTAAAAGACTGAGAAACTGAGATGCTGCTCTTGAAGGATTTATGTAAAAACTCTATCATTCTGAGTACCCAGCACAGAGCAGCAGCTTGAAAAGTATCTGAACCATATGAAGAGACTCATTGATTAATTTTACGGCATTTACCAGAGGGACAAAGATCTGGCGGAACTTTCTCCAAAGATGGAAGAGTTCGCAGGCATTGTTTCTGTAAGTTCTGTGATATTTCCAAAGTCCAGTCAAAGTATAAAGTGTGGGCAGTTTTGTGAACACTTCACCAGACAAGTACAATAGGAGAAAATTTAAGGGATTTGAGATGTTCATAAAAGTGATATTAATAGAAGTAATTATTGATCTAAGCTTTAAGTGAATGCAGGATAGAACTGATAGATAAATAATAAAAGGGTCAATGGACCTATGATCAACATGAGATAGAAGAACTGGCATATTGAAAGTAAACTGAACAGAAAAATAAGGATCTTAGGAACCTCTGTACACCTCGAGATCAGCCGGGATTCCTCCATTATCACCATAAGCAAGTCTTGTTTGCTCCACAACTGAGGTATTTCCTGAGCCTTCCACTTTTCACCTATCCTCTGCTGAAACACTCATCTATGTACAGTAGACCACCGGGACACCTCTAACAGGTGTACTGCTCTTACTCTCGTCTCCCTGTTCTCATAATGCAGCCTCTACATAGAAACTAGAACGATCTGCTCTGATTATTAAGAGAATTAAGTATTCTCTTAATTGCTCCCAATCACACTTTAAATAAAACCTAAATTTCTACCAAACCCTCCAATACTCTAGATTATCTTTTCCTACAGACATTGCTGATTTTGGTCTCTTACCACACTTATTACTGTTGAGGAATTAATTAAGAGACCAGGATGCAAGACAGGTCATAAAGCTAGGGCTGAAGTCACAAAGAATATGAGTGAGGCACGATGCAATGAAAAGCTCTCAAGAGATATGTACACTTAATTGACCATTAATTTTAATTAAATGAATTAGGAAGTAACAGAAGCATACTGTACTATAAACCCTCTAAAGATAGATGACATCTGATTCATATTTGTATCTATGGCAGTTAGCACATTGCCTGGTAAAACAGGTACCCAATAAATTTTGGTTGGTTGAGTAGATGCATGAATGCTTCATTAATGCATGAGGTTTTATTGGATGGATGTATTAGAGTCTGTTGTTCTTATCTGCTGGGTCTCTATCTATTCCTTCTGATTTTGTTTTGGAAAATAACAGTCTTCATTTCATGAAGTCTTGTTAGAACTATCAGCCAAGGAGTCTCACCTGCTTCTGGCCATTGGCTCAGTCTAAGCCAATCAGAATTCTTTAGGGAATTTCAACTTTGACCAGAATGATGTTGAGACACCAAAACTATAAGAGCTGATTTTGTGTCAATGTTAACACATTAAGAAGACTTTCCCTTAATTCCTGCCCCCAGTATCCCTGCGGGACACCCTGATTTCTTTGCTTTTTGAGTGATGTTTCTTCAACTTTTTCTTTACTATTTTGAGCTGCATCATAAACTTTTAATAAAGTCATTTTGGGCATAAGTTAAGCAGAGCTCTTTTCTCTTGCTTGCAACCAAATAATGCTAACTAAAAAGTTGAAAATCTAATGCAACTACGAGAAAGCATGTTTACTTTAATAACTATTGAGTACTGCTATCTACAAAAAACAATAGTGAGTACCAAAAATTTTAAACTTATTTCTGAAACAGTTCTTATCTTCAAGTAACTTAAGATATTTTTAGGGAAATTAGGAAGATTAACAAATAAATTTAATTCAAGAAAAAATGAGATTAGTGGCATGATACAGGTAAAATGACAAGGTAATTGAGAAAGGGATCTTCAGTTGGGGAAATAATGGGAGAATCAACAGTTGCCTTATGCTTAGGATTTACGCATGCTGACCTCAGGCATTCAGGATCAGTGTAAGCAGGACACAGATGGGAAAGCACGAAGTATGTGTGATGATCAGTGAGTAGATCTATTTGCTACAGCATGGGTTTCATGGAGGACAATAATAAAAAAATTAGGTTGCAAGGAGTCGTTTGGAGCTGAAAAATCAGGCTGAAAGAAGTCTAGCTTGTATTTTGTATGCAATAGGAAGCCTCAACATTATTTGTTTAGAGTTGTTTGGAAAAGCAAGGCTTGTAAAGTCATATATGATGTGCTGGAGCAAGGTTAAGAACAAACTGAAGAGACAAATTTACAAGGCATTGTGATAGTTCAATCAAGGTATAATTAGTACCAAAATGAAGAAACTTTCTATCCAATTGATGAAAGGAACAGGTAAGGAAAAAAAAAAAAAGACAGTGAGGCCTTTAACTGAATAAGGTGCTAAAATTAATGTAAAATATCCCACAGCTCTGTATTTCAAATCCACATTTTCCTGCTTTCCCTCTCCCGAGTTTCAATCATTCATCTCCAGCTGCCCACACAGCATCTTCACTCAGATAGGTCAGCACTGTCATAAACTAACATGCCAAAAATCAGTATCTTTTTTATCCTCTACCCCACACGTGGCCTCCCATTCTTTTTTCACTAACTTAGAAATATCTCTCCCTCTTCCTGTCTTTCAGCTACCACCAATCTCTATATCACATCAGTCAGAAAAGACCTTTATTCACTTACGCCTGGTTCACTACATCTGCTTCCTGATAAATCTCCCTGTTTCCATTTCTCCCCACTACGTAGCAGGACATCAATAAACTCTGCCTAAAGTTGGTGAATTAATCTGAGAAGCACAATGCAGCTTTCACTGCCATATGGATCTGCTGAGACACTTAAAAATATTACTCTTATGCTCAATAAATTATGATGGATTGTACTTGCTCCAAATTTTATTCTTTTTGATTTTTTGAGGTCACTATTTTATTTGGGTATGTATGTGTGCGTGTGAGGGAGAGCAACTGTGGGCATGTGCACATACTAACAATAGAGCCAAAGGAGATAAAGGACCTGGGCTTCACCAGGGGCAAGGACCATATTTCCCAGTTATTTACTATTTTTTATCTCTCAGTTCTAAGGAGTTATGAGGAGGAAAGACAGAAATTGAAAAGACAGCTGCCATATATATCTACTAGGTGAGTACTGTAAGGTCAAAACCCTCTGCTTATCTGTTCATATATTCAGTTTCTTGATATTTAGGGGAGAAGGCAATGGCACCCCACTCCAGTACTCTTGCCTGGAGAATCCCATGGATGGAGGAGACTGATGGGCTGCAGTCCATGGGGTCGCTAAGAGTCGGACAAGACTGAGCGACTTCACTTTCACTTTTCACTTTCATGCACTGGAGAAGGAAATGGCAACCCACTCCAGTGTTCTTGCCTGGAGAATCCCAGGGATGGGGGAGCCTGGTGGGCTGCCATCTGTGGGGTCGAATAGAGTCGGACACAACTGAAGGGACTTAGCAGCAGCAGCAGCATCAGTTGAACTCATCCTCATAATGTCTAGTATTAATCCATATTACTCCAGTAAAAGCCAATATCCTGTGGTAGTAGTAGATGCTTAAAAAATACCGGCTTAGTTAAGTTAATGAAAATCACCAAACACTAGAAAATTACCAAAACGCTAGAAAAGAACAAAATTAATTCTGTTAGAAAAGAAATAGCCAAGGATAGTTTAATATGATTTTTAGAATATATACTTGATGGGAGGAGAGTGATAGGTTTCTAAGTGCAAAGCCAGGTCTCTGCCATCTTGTTGCAATTCTGTACACTCAGGGCAGGGTTAAGATGAAATAGTAGTGTTCCCAAATTTAATGAGTTCAGAATGAACATAGATTTATGGGTATTTAATGCTGTCACTGTTTACAGTGGGTACAGGGCAATAGGATGACAAATGTGTTTGTTTAAGATAGTTTGAATATGAATTTAGTAATTAGGAGATTTGGAAGTTTTTTTTTTTTTTAATTGAGTATAGGTAGTCCACTTAGAGATCTAATTTTTTACAAAGTCTTGCAATAGATTCATAATAAACTCAGGCTTAATTCTATGATTAATTATTCAAATATCTCCATGTTGGCAGATTCTGACTTCATCGTTTTTAAAACTTGACATTGTTTCAAACATCAAGGCTGTCTTAAAGCAAAAATAAAACAATGAAAAACTGTAAACAAAGCCACTTTTTTATGTTTAAAAAGTATACAGCATTGAGTTTTTTTTTTACTAAAACAACTGATTGTTATTTTTCTGTTCTTTAAGCCTTTTTCTTTTCTTATCTATCACCAAAACATAATTCATCAGAACTACAAGGACAGATTTCCTTGCAGTTGTATTTCCTCCTGAGGAAAAAGAAACAGCTCCCTGGCTGTGATAAACTTGATCTACAGTGCTTTTGCATATAAACCTAGGTTTTGTGATAATAAAGCTGCTATAAACCTCCTTTTTAGTGAAAACCCCTTCAAGCTAATATTCATTTATTTATTCACTCTGTGTCTGAGCCCTCAAAATTATATGTAGCATGTTTCATGGAAAATTTTGAATCAATGATGAGCAAACAGGAAGGTCAGTTTACTTTTATGAATATGCAAATATATGTATTTATAATACTGGATGCTGTTTTTGTTCAGTTGTTAAGTCGTATCTGACTCCTTGTGACCCCATGGATGCAGCAAGCCAGGCTTTCCTGTCCTCCACTATCTCCCAGAGTTTGCTCAAATTCATGTCTATTGAGTTAGTGATGCTATCTAACCCTTCATTCTCTGCTGTCCCCTTCTCTTTTTGCCTTACATCTTTCCCAGCACCAGGGTCTTTTCAAATAAGTTGGTTCTTCACATTAGGTGGTCAAAGGATTGGATCCTTGCAATCAGTCCTTGCAATGAATATTCAAGGTTGATTTCCTTTAGGACTGACTAGTTTGCTCTACTTGCAGTCCAAGGGATTCTCAGAAGTCTTCTCCAGCACCACAATTCAAAAGCATCAGTATTTTAGCACTCAGTCTTCTTTATGGTTCAACTCTCACATCCATACATGACTACTGGAAAAACCACAGCATTGACTATATGGACTTTTGTTGGCAAAGGGATGTCTCTGCTTTTTAATATGCTGTCTAGGTTTGTCATAGCTTTCCTTCCAAGGAACAAGCGTCTTTTAATTTCATGAAACAGTCACCATCTGCAGTGATTTTGGAGCCCAAGAAAATAAAATCTGTCACTGCTTCCACTTTTTCCCTTTCTATTTGCCATTAAGTGATGGGACTGGATGCCATGATCTTAGTTTTTTTTTTAATGCTGAGTTTCAAGCCAGCTTTTTCACTCTCTTCTTTCACTCTTATCAAGAGGCACATTAGTTCCTCTTCACTTTTTGCCATTGGAATGGTATCATCTGCATATATGAAGTTGTTGATATTTTTCCCAGCAATCTTGATTCCAGCTTGTGATGCATCCAGCCTGGCATTTCACATAAAGTACTCTGCTTAGAAGTTAAATAAACAGGGTGACACTCCTGTACTCATCACCCAATTTGGAACCATGTCAGTTGTTGCATGTCTAGTTCTAATTGTTGCTTCTTGACCCACATACATGTTTCTCAGGAGACAGGTAAGGTGGTCTGGTACTCCCATATCTTTTAGAATTTTTCACAGTTTTTTATGATCCACAAAGTCAAAAGCTTTAGTGTAGTCACTGAAGCAGAGGCAGATGCTTTTCTGGAATTCCCTTGCTTTCCCCATGATCCAACAAATGTTAGTGATTTGATCTCTGGTTCCTCTGCCTTTTCTAAATCCAGCTTGAATATCTGGAAGTTCTCAGTTCATGTACTGCTGAAGCCTAGCTTGAAGGATTTTGTGCATTTCTTTGCTAGCATGAGAAATGAGCACAATTGTATAGTAGTCTGAACATTCTTTGACATTGCCTTTCTTTGGGTTTGGAATGAAAATTGACCTTTTCCAATCCTGTGTCCATTGTTGAGTTTTCCAAATTTGCTGAGATAGTGAGTGAAGCATTTTAACAGCATCATCTTTTAGGATTTTAAATAGCTCAGCTGGAATTCCCTCACCTCCACTAACGTTGTTCGTAGTGATGCTTCCTACGGCCCACTTGACTTCACATTCCAGGATGTCTGGCTCTAGGTCAGTGATCACACTATCGTGGTTATTTGGGTCATGAAGATCTTTTTTGTACAGTTCTTCTGTGTATTCTTGCCACCTCTTCTTAATATCTTCTACTTCTGTTAGGTCCATCCTGTTTCTGTCCTTTATTATGCCCATCTTTGGATGAAATGTTCCCTTGGTATCTCTAATTTTCTTGAAGACATCTCTAGTCTTTTTCATTCTATTGTTTTCCTCCATTTCTTTGCTCTTTTCATTTAAGATGGTCTTTGCTATTCTCTGGAAGTCTGCATAAGGCTGAGTACTGATATCCTTTCCCTTACTGAGTGAAAGTGAAAGTGTTAATCACTTGCTCAGCTGTGTCCAATTCTTTGAGATGCTATGAACTGTAGACCTCTGTCCACGGAATTCTCTGTCCATTGAATCCTCTGACCATGGAATTCTTCAAGCAAGAATACTGGACTGGGTTGCCATTCTCTTCTCCAGGGGATCTTCCTGACAATAATCAAACCTGGATCTCCTGCACTGCAGGCAGATTCTTTACCGTATGGGCCACTAAAGAAGGCCCTTTCTGCTGTTGGGGATTCTCAATTGCTAATGTCAAGGATAACTGCAGGAGACAGACCTTTGTAAATCACAAAGATAATAAAATTGTTATGTAGATGGTACATATACACAATGGAGTATTACTCAGCCATTAAAAAGAATACATTTGAATCAGTTCTAATGAGATGGATGAAACTGGAACCTATTATACAGAGTGAAGTAAGCCAGAAAGAAAAACACCAATACAGTATACTAACGCATATATATGGAATTTAGAAAGATGGTAACCATAACCCTGTGTACGAGACTGCAAAAGAGACACCGATGTATAGATCAGTCTTATGGACTCTGTGGGAGAGGGAGAGGGTGGGGAGATTTGGGAGAATAGCATTGAAACATGTATAATATCATGTATGAAACGAGTCGCCAGTCCAGGTTCAATGCACGGTACTGGATGCTTGGGGCTGGTGCACTGGGACGACCCAGAGGGAGGGTAGGGGAGGGAGGAGGGAGGAGGGTTCAGGATGGGGAACACGGGTATACCTGTGGCTGATTCATTTCGATATTTGGCAAAACTAATACAATATTGTAAAGTTTAAAAATAAAAAAAAAAAAAAGATAAGGTCTGTAAGAAATGGCATTTGAGTTGCTGCAAAACCACATGAAAGAAAGAGAGGATACCTTGCCCCAATAAGTAGTTTTTACATTAGAAATTAAAGGATAAGTAGGAATTAAGAAGGGGAAATATAGTGACTTTAAAAAGGAAATTTGAGACAAATGGTGGAGCATCTACAGAAGTCATGTTGTAAAAGAGAGTCCAGTATTTTCCAGGAACTAAAAAAGTTCATCACAGCCAGAGACAGAATGAGAAGTTTGAGACAGCATTGGGGAATCTAGAACTCTGGCACATTTCCTGATTGCTCATCTCTCTTCATACACCTCCAAAGTTTGGAGTCATCCACAACAGAGGAAAGAGTATTACAGTTCAGCTGGAGCTTATAGAGTGAGTACTGCAAATGTGTCCCTGTTCAACTGGAGCATGGGCAGGATCTTAAAAAGTGGTGAATGTCACAGTGATGACTATTGCCCTCAGACTTCCTCCCTTATCCCCGAGGCAAAGTTGGAGGAGCAGGGAATTGGAGTTTTAAGTTTCTCATGGAAACCAGAATCAAAGAAGGAAGAAAGTGTTAGTTGCCAGTCGAGTCTGACTTTCTGCGATCCCATGGACTGTAGCCCACCAGTCTCCTCTGTCCATGGAATAATCCAGGCAAGAATACTGGAGTAGGTTGTCATTTCCTTCTCCAGGGGATCTTCCTGACCCAGGGAACGAACCCGGGTCTCCTGCATTGCAGGCAGACTCTTTACCATCTGAGCCCCCAGAGAAGCCCCCAAACTTCTTCCCTTTACCCTGAAGCAAAGTTGGAGGAACAGGGAGTTGGAGTTTAAGTTTTTCATGGAAACCAGAATTAAAGCATGTCTCAAATCAATGGCTGCCCTTGTCATACCACAGACACACATACACCAGGTCCTCCACCATGTTGGCGTGAGAGGAGCAAGCTGTCCCACAGCTGGCCACTTATCAACAATCCCATGGCTGCAAGGGTAAGCCAGCCTCCAGCACATGAGCAACAGCAGACATCAGAGCTCTAAGGACACAGCCTTGGGATCAGCTACTGCGGGTGCGGGTGGGGTTTGTGTGTGTGTGTGTGCGTGTGTGTATGTAAACTAATTTCCCAGTAATTTTTAAAATCACACTTATATGTAGCATATATTCCTAACATTCTTTACTCAATTATTGTCAAAGGCTAAGGCAAAGCAGGGCTTCCCTGTGGCTCAAACAGTAAAGAATCTGCCTGAAATGCAGGAGACCCAGGTTCAATCCCTGGGTTGGGAAGATCCCTTGGAGAAGGAAATGGCAAGCCACTCCAGTATTTTTGCCTGGTGAATTTTGTGAAAGGGGAGTCCGGTGGGCTACAGTTCACAGGGTTGCAAAGAGTCGGACATGACTGAGTGGCTAAATTTCACTTTTTCACTTTCAAGCCAAAGCAGAAAAAATGCCCAGTTGTGGTTGTATCTGGTGGTGAAAGTAAAGCCCAATGTTGTAAAGAACAATATTGCATAGGAACCTTGAATGTTAGGTCCATGAATCAAGGTAAATTGGATATGGTCAAACAGGAGATGGCAAGACTGAACATCGACATTTTAGGTATCAGTGAACTAAAAATGGACAGGAGTGGGCAAATTCAATTCAGATGACCATTATATCTACTACTGTGGGCAAGAATTCCATAGAAGAAATGCAGTAGCCCTCAGTCAACAAGAGTCTGAAGTGCAGACTTGGTTGCAGTCTCAAAAATGACAGAATGATCTCGGTTCATTTCCAAAGCAAACTATTCAGGATATACATCTTGAATTTGACTGGCTTAGAATTCTTGGTGTGTTGAGTGGGTATTTTGCTTTCCTTAAGATATTCAGCTTTATCCCCAGTTTACAGCTGGAAAACTCATTCTGCTCTACGGTCTAGAAAAAGTAAAAATATAGCATAGAGTCGGGTATCTAGTGAGTAAAGTAACCATGACAAAAACTCCTTGGCCTTGAGCTTGTTCTAATATCAAGCAAAGTCATTGCGCTTATAGCTTTATCATTTTAAATAAAATTAGATAAATTTAAAACTAAATAATTATCACTCTTCAAAGCTCAGGAAACTGGCCTGATTTCAGACATTAAAATGTTTGTACTTTATTAATATTGCATCATACAAATTAGCATATATTATGCATAGCACTTCATAGCTTTGTTCTTTTGAAAAATTTTTAAACCACGCTTAAAGTTATTTACTTAAGGCAGATGGTATTTTCTGCTCTTTCTTTTTAGTAAAAGATTATTTCATCCAAGATAATGAGAAGTGTTCCTTTGAGGACTGAAGTCTCATTTATTCCCTCAGAAAGAAGAGGCATATTTCAAGACTTTGAATTGCCTGGTCAAGTAGCTTGTGCATGGTTGGTATTTGTTGGTAAGCTGGTTTATTGAAAGAAGAAAAATGAAAGTGAAGTTGCTCAGTCGTGTCCGACTCTCTGCGACCCCATGGACTGTAGCCTACCAGGCTCCTCCGTCCATGGGATTTTCCAGGCAAAAATACTGGAGTGGGTTGCCATTTCCTTCTTCAGGAGATCTTCCCAACCCAGGGATCGAACCCAGGTCTCCTGCATTGCATGGTGCTTTACCATCTGAGCCACCAGGGAAGCTGGTTTATTAGTAGATTTTAAATCAAATACATTTAAAAGTTTGGGAAATGTTAGTGAAAAGAAATATGATTGGTGAGCAAAGAGAAATAAATACGAATAGGAATTTAGGAGATACGGAATCTTGAATTATACAACTTTCACTTTTAGAAAACAAAATCTTTTTAATGACTTTAACTTGAATTCATAATGTGGAGTAATGCTTGAGATGGCACCTAATACTAGAAGCACGAAATTAATTTATTCCTTAAATGAATATTTTTGAATGATTATATGCTTGTTTCCTTATTTGTTGTTATTGTCTTTGTTTAGTCACTAATTCATGTCCGATTCTTTGCAAACCCATGGACTGTAGCCAGCCAGGCTCTTCTATATATGGGATTTCCCAGGAAAGAATACTGGAATGGGTTGCTATTTCCTACTCCAGGAGATCTTCCTGACCCAGGGATCAAATCTGTGTCTCCTGCATTGGCAATTAGATTCTTTACTGCTGAGCCACCAGGGAAGCCCTGTTTTCTTATTTTAAATAAAATTCTAATTAGTGTAAATTCAGGGTCCAAGATGAACTATTAGAATATGATACCCACAAAACATATTATAAATAATCTATTAAAAATAATTAATTTTGGTGTGAAAAACTAACCTGGATGGAAAATGTAATTTCTCCTTTATTTATTCCAAAGTAAGTTAGACCAGAATCTAGGTTATAAACATGTATTGATAACTGATTAATTCATGTTTATAACCACGGTTGATTTTTTGTGTCAGTTTGCCTAGACCACAGTGCCCAGATATCTGGTCAAAAACTATTCTGGGACGTTTATTTGTGGACATTTGGGGATGAGAATTATGTTAAATTAGGAACTCTGAGTACAGCAGATTGCTTTCCATAATGTGGGGGATTGGGGCTCATCTAATCAGCTGAAGATCTGAATAGAATAAAAGGCTGACATCCCCAGGAAAGAGAAAATTCTTAATAAGACTGCCTTCAGAATTTATCTTCAACACAGGATGTTTATGGTTTTATGGTATACTGCATTTGGATTCTAATTGCCACTTTTTCCTGAGTATCCAGCCTGCCGGCCACCTCCCCTGGCAGATTTTGGACTGTCAAAGCCTCTGTAGGCATGTGAGCCAATTATATAAGATAAATCTTTCTACATATACACATCTTATTGGTTATATTTCTCTAGTGACCCCTGAGTAATACACTAACATTTTATTTAATAACTTCAGAAGCCATTTCTTGTATAGATTTCATTCAAAGTTATCCAAACAGTAACCAAAGGAAGGACAATAGCAACAGAGTAAGAACAATAGCTTCCTGACACAGTGGTCAGGAAATCTGGAAATTCTGCTATCCGAGTGAACTTAGATAAATCTTTTAACTTTTGTTCCATTTCCGGTTACTCTATATGCACAATTCAAAATTTTTTTCACACATATTATATTATTATTGTTAAAGTAGCCCAGAAAAAAACAGAGCAGCTTATTTTTAGGTTAAAAATGGGAAATAGGTCCTAAGGATCTGAAAATAATTTATTCAAAGTTAGAGTACTCAGAATAGAATCAGGGTCTTCTGAAGTATTTGATACCAGCAAATGAAATGTGACAAAATATATTGGAAAGAAACCAAGAACAAGCCTCAGAAGTCTAGTTCTGATGCTGGATAGTAGTCTCATTTTTGCCAGTAGATTTATGAACATCTTAGAAGTCTTTTTTTAAATGGTGTCGTCCAAGAGCCTTATATTCTTCCTGGAACACTAGATATACAATAGATATGTGAGGACTAAATAAAGAAAATACTCTCCATGGACCATGGAAAATTTACTCAAACTTTTAAGATTCAATTTCTCCAAAGAAGATTAAATGATTTCAAAGCTCACTAAGTGTGTAATTGTACCATCACTGGGGTTATTTCTTCCTCTAAGTTCAGTAGCTCATCTTCTATATTACTATGTTAAAACTACTTTCTACGTTAAAACATAAAACAGTCTTATTTTTGATGAGTGTGACTATCTCTTCTAAATTTAGGAACCATATTTCTGTCATTAATATTAAGTGCTTAGTGACCCATTTGTAGATTCTTAACTATGCTTGAAATTAAACAGTTTCAAGTATATTCATCTGAGTTGAGGGTGTCTTTTTCTTTGGTTTCTCATTGTCATGATACTTTAAGACAGTTTATTGAAGATTATGAAGATAAGTTTAAATAAATGCAGTATAAAAACTATACTTAGTTTTAATATTAGGAAACTCCAGATTCAATTTCTAGTCAACCAGGATCAAGACAACCAGATTGAGTGAGATTTATATCACACTTTTTAATATCCCTCATTCTTAAAGCAAGATATTCAATATCCTTTTTAGATGACTCTTTCAAAAACTATTTTTTACAGTGAGATAAAAAAATCTTCCTTGGAATAATGTTCTCTAAGGCCTTCTTCAGCTTTGAAACAGTTTATGTTTCATAAACTATTTCATGTTTCATAGCCTATAAAATAAACTATGTTTATCTAAGATACGAAGATTTGAATTGGTTAATATTAATAGTAATTCTATTCATCTTGAGTCCACATAACAAAAAAATGTAAATCAAAGTTTTTATAAAAAGTATAGTAATAACTTGCTGATCTTGAAATCATAGAATAGAAATTTAAAGTGTTCAGAACCAGCAAATATATTTAAAAAGTCCATAAAGAGGAAAAATATTTCTAACAAATCTCATAAGATTAAATTCTTTCAGGTACTTATTTAAAGTCTAGTATTTCTACTTTCCATGTAATTAAATAAGTTTAGCTATATGATTTCCCAGTCCTGAAACAAATTAGAAACAAAAAACAGGAAGAAAAGGAGGACTGCCAAAGACAGACGTGTACACTGAGTGTGAAATGAGATGTTCTGACAATAAAAGAGGAGACCAAACAAAATCCATTCAGTTTTCTTCAGAGTCACTATACTACAGAAATTACCTAATTTTGATGTTCTTAACTCTGAGGGATAGATATAAGTACATTTATAGTATGTATAATATGCATATTTCCTTTTATAAATGCTTCCATCAAATATGGCTGAAATTAAAGTAGTTTTTACTTGAAAAGCTTAACTTTCAGTTACTTTAGAATTTCACTTTTGCTGAGCTTAGTTCTCCAGGAAGCATTTACCTAGAAAAAATATTTTTATATGTAACCAAAGCCTTTAAAAGTCACCCTCTCCATATGGTTCAGTAGACTGTTGAGTTGAGTATTGTTCAAGTAAGTGTTGAATTACTAAGTGAAGGTAATAGATTTTATACCATCACAAGGCCCTCCATTGTTAGAAAAAGATGAACTTGTATCATCAGAAGTAATTTTTAAGCTTTTTTCCCTACTAGGAATTTAATAAATTATTGTTAAATATACAAATACCCAAACCTACTGGTATTTTCTGTGGATATAACATTGAGCCACTTGTTAGCTATGAAAGATTTTGGGTAGCATAGATTTTTGCTGCTTAAAATAATTCAGAAATGTGTCCAGATAGCACTAGGAACTACAAAAATTCAGAAGACCCTCCAATGCACTCCTCCAAAGTGAGTCTCGTCTACTGCAGCTTCTGACTGCAGCATCCTGAGTGACTTGACAGTCCCACAGATTAGCTGTTCTAATCTCTCAATTCCTATATGTTTTCATCCCTTGGTCTTCTTTTCTATGTTAGCTACCTTCTTCTGTAGTCATAACCTTGAACTGTTTATATTCATTATCACTTATTCAAATGTTTCCTTTTTCTCATCATAACTTTCTTTTTTCTAACTTATTTATTATTGTTAATTGAAATATTGTTGCTATATAATGTTATGTAACTTGTAGGTATACAATATTGTGATTCACAGTATTAAAGGATATACTCCATTTATCGTTATTGTAAAATACTGGTTATATTTCCTTCCTTGTAGATAATATCCTTATAGCTTTTGTATACCTAATAGTTCATACTTCTTAATCTCCTACCCCTATTTTGTCCCTCTCCATCCCCTCTCCCCACTGGTAGCCACTAGTTTGTTCTCTATGACTGTGAGTCTACTTATTTTTTGTTATACTCACTAGTTTATTGTCTTAAGTATACCCATGACTATATTATTTCTAATGCCAATTTCCCAATATCCATCAGCCACCTTTTCTTGTTATTTTCCAACTCACTCATCTGCCTTCCATATTCTTGTACCTTGAAGCTCCATTCTGAAGGAGGAAATTTCTTAACAGGACAGGTTAATATCACCATTAATTTATAATCTCCAGTATTAACTGAGCCTTCAAATAGTCCTAATATTTAATATTAAGTTCCCTAATAAAGTTACTTTCCCAGCATATCAATTCCCTGTTACTAGCTAAAAGACAGAGAAGGCAATGGCACCCCTCTCCAGTACTCTTGCCTGGAAAATCCCATGGATGGAGGAGCCTGGTGGTCTGCAGTCCATGGGGTCGCTAAGAGTTGGACACAACTGAGCGACTTCACTTTCACTTTTCACTTTCATGCATTGGAAAAGGAAATGGCAACCCACTCCAGTGTTCTTGCCTGGAGAATCTCAGGGATGGCGGAGGCTGGTGGGCTGCCGTCTATGGGGTTGCACAGAGTCGGACACAACTGAAGTGACTTAGCAGCAGCAGCTAAAAAGAAATGCAAAATATACAAATCAGATGGGGGTTGTCTAATATAGGCCAGACCCATCTGGAATGGTTCAGTTGTGGCAGCTCTCCTCCACATAGGTCTCATATTCCTCCTAGAATGAACAAGCCATCCTAGATATATTCTTAAGGTATTAGCAGCAAAACAAGAGATCCAGGGTCACTGTGCAAGACCTTTTAGGATATAAACTAAAAACTGGCATAAAGTCACATCCAACTTATTCTGTTGGTGAAAGAAAGTCATACAGTTATACCCAAAGTCAGAAAGTAAATATATCATCTGCCTGTTCTGTGGGAATAACTGCAACGTTATAGGACAAAGAGTGTGACTATATGAAGCAGTGAAGAATTGGTAACATTAATGCAACCTAATATACCCAGTCTCTTTAATTACTGTTTCATGACTTCTTCAGCTCCTAAAAACCACTATTCCATGCCAGCTCAATCTTCCAGCAGACATGCTATCTAACTTTGCTAAGAAAATAGAAGGTATTTAATTTCTCTAGTAAATATGTCTAGCCTCCTGCATCTCCGTTTATGCTTTTACTCATTTGCTATAACTGAGGAATCATCTTTCCTATTCCCATGTAATTTGGATATCACTCATCTCATCAGCTCATGGAACTTTCTCAGTAAAGATTTTCTATGCCTCATCTAACATTTTCTTCTTCCTTTTAGCATTCAACCACCCACATCATCTCTGTATTGTACTCCATAGCTAATTACCTTGAAAAAATGTTTAAATATATTGTCTCTACATCTTCACCTACATTATTTACATGAGAATGATTTTGGTTTAAACAATAATAAAAGGTATGTTCTCACTGTCAGAAAGTCCAAAGGTAGGGGGAAGCGGTTGTTTTATGTGCACATAGGCCACAACATAATATCTCTGAAATCCATTGAGCTCTTTCTTCCTCTGTGTATTGACTTTGACACACTTCCTTCTTCGTCAGATGATGGCTTCTGGCAGATGGTGCTTCTTTATTCATATCCATCAGGAAAGATGGAGAGCCTATCTTTCAACCAAATAATAAAAGTTCTCTTCAGTTTGACTGGACAAATAAGATCTTGTCCCAATCTTGGACCACTAACAGTCACCAAAGGAATGTTATATAATGGTTAACTTAAATCTGAATTCCTAAACCAGTAGAGATGGGAAACCACAATTTGTTTTGAATGATATTACCTGGGGCTGAAAATGGAGTAAGCATCTCTTTTGTTACATGGGCTGTTGCAAGTGGCAAAAGAACTGAATTTTTGTAGCTCCTACTGTTATTAGGATATACTTCTGAATTACTTTAAGCAGTAGGAAACTAAGCTACCCAAAATCTTTTACAGCTAACCTTCATGGCTCAATGTTATATCCACAGAAAATTTCAGTAGGATTGCGTATTTATATATTTAACAATAATTTATTACATTCCCAGTAGGGAAAAAGCCTAAAAATTACTTCTGATGATACAAGTTCAGCTTTTCCTAGCAATGGAGGGCCTTGTGATGGTATAAAATCTATTACCCTCACTTAGTAATTCAACACTTATTGGAACAATACCCAACTCAACAGTCTACTGAATCATATGGAGTCCTTGGTTTTTAAAACTCTGAAAGGGTGGTTACATATAAAATATTGGTTACATATAAAAATATTTTTTTCTAGGTAAATGCTTCCTGGAGAACTAAGCTCAGCAAAAGTGAAATTCTAAAGTAATCGAAAGTTACGCTTTTCAAGTAAAAACTGCTCTAATTTCAGCCATATTTGATGGAAGCATTTATAAAAGGAAATATACATATTATACATAGTATAAACATACTTATATCTATCCCTCAGAGTTAAGAACATCAATTAGGAATTGCTGTAGCATAGTGACTCTGAAGACAACTGAATGAACTTTGTTTGGTCTCCTCTTTTATTGCCAGAACATCTCATTTCACTACTCAGTGTATACGTCTATCTTTGGCTTAGATGTTCTTCCTAATTGTTTTTTGTTTCTAATTTGTTTCAGGACTGGGAAATCATATAATCAAACTTAATTACTTGTAAAGCAGAAACTTATTCTGTCCTAATTCTGGTGGCCAGTAGTCCAAAATCAGTTTCATGGGTTCAAAACTGAGGTGTTGACAAGGCCATTCTTCCTCTGGAAGCACCAGGAGACAACCCATTCCCTTCTCTTTCACCTCCTAGTAGCTGCCAGAATTTTGTGACTTGTGGCCATATTACTCCAAACTCTACCTTCATGGTCACACTTCCTTCTCCTTTTCTGTAATCTCAGATTTGACACATGATCTCTCTTTGCCTCTCTTCTAAGGACACTTATGATTGGATCTAGGGCCCACTGGGATAATCCAGAATAATATTCCCATTTCAAAATCCTTAATTTAATGACATTTTATAAGACCCTTTTTCTTAACAGGTTCCAGGGATTAGAACTTGATGTCTATGGTTGGCCAATATTCAACCCATTACAAAAGGGTAAGCAAAAACTAAATGCACAAAAAATTCTTACCAAAGTGAACCACATGTAGTAGAAAGTCATGCATTCAACATTTTTAAAAAATTGAGCGTCTACCATGCACAGAAAGCTATAGGTACATCAGTGAAAAAACATGAACAGATTTTTTTTCCATTGAGGGAAGTCTCATTTTAGTAGGGGAGACAAATGATCAAAAATAAATAGAAAGATTTTTAGCTTTTTTTTTTTTTTTAAATAGAGTTGCAGTATGAAACTGCAAGGAAATAGCAACCCATTCAGTATTCTTGCCTGGAAAATCCCATGTACAGAGGAGCCTGTCAGGCTACAAACCATGGGGTCACAAGAGTCGGACTTGACTTAGCAACTAACCACATGAAACTGCAGTCCCACTCCTGGGCGCATATCCAGAAAAAAATTTAATTTGAAAAGATACATGTACCCCAGTGTTTACTGCAACACTATTTAGTAGTCAAGACATGGAAGTAACCTAATGACCATCTACAGCTGAATGGATAAAGAAGATGTGGTATATATATACAATGGAATATTACTCAGCCACAAAAAACAATGAGAAAATGCCATTTACATTATCTTCAGGAAAATTGGAAACATCAAGGGAGCATTCTGCCCAAATATGGGCATAATAAGATACAAATGATAAAGACCTAGTAGATGCTGAAGAGATCAAGATGAGATGAGATGGAAAGAATACATGAAGAACTATATAAAAAAGATCTTAATGAACTGGATTACTATGATGGTGTGGTTAGTCACCTACAGCCAAACATTCTGGAGTGTGAAGTCAAGTGGGCCTTAAGAAGCACTGCTGTATAAGGCTAGTGCATTTGATGAAATCCCAGCAGAACTATTCAGATCCCTAAAGGATGATGCCATTAAGTGCCAGGAGCCGTCGTGAGGCGCTCCACCCATGGCAAAGGTCATGAGGAAGGAGACTCGGCATACGCAAAGGCGGGATTGAGCCTCAGGAATCCCCCCGGATATTCTCAAGCATCTACCCCCCAAAAACCAGAGTCTGCCTACTTTACTGCTTTGTGCTCTCACCTCTGACTTTACTGGGGGCTGTCACCCACCACCATCTTGCTCTCTCTGATAAAGAGTTAACTTACAGCTCCAATTAATAAAGTTCCTGGGTATTAGGAATGTTTAAATCCAAACCCCTTAGATAGCTCTCTAACTGGCCTGATAAATTTACCTGGACTCCTACAGCTATGCATACAATTGTTTACAGTCTCTCAATCTCTGTAGAGGCGCGGGAAGCTTAAGATATTCAAATAGCTTAGAGCCTCTCAGAGAGTTAGAAACTGTCAGAATAAAACTAGTAAAAGATTTCATTGATGAGCCAATGCTTGCTGCCAAGTTTCCACATCCCCTGTATTGTATCCTTGAATGTGTATTAATTAATACAGTTGGTATGTAAAAAAAATAAGTAGTGGCCTTGGTGTTAGCAACTTTAGACCCTTAAGGTAATAAATTCTGTCCTTTGTTGTAAACCCACTGCACCTCTGCCCTAATAGGAATGCAATTTTATCTAACACCTTCGGAAGATGGCGCCAAACCTTAAAATAATTACTCTTAGAGAAAATAAGTCTTACGGTTGACAAACCTTTGTCAAGAGTCATAAAATGTCAATAGGCCTTCTGGCCAGAAGATGATGTAAATCGCCTAAACCATTTGTATACGATAAATTTGCAGGAAAGAAACCCTGGTTTTGATAAGGATCAAAGACTGCTGACTTTGCATGATTTCACACCCACTATTATCCTCTATGTACAACTTACGGTATAAAAACCCCTGTTGAAAACAAAGCTATGGGCCTTGCTCACCAAAGCTTGGTCTCTCCACGTCATTCTTTTTTCTCAATTTCTGGCTGAAGTTTCCATCTGGAGCGCGGAGGTCCTCTGCGACCATTTATTTGCCTGGGCTTCTAAGACCCACTCAAGAAGGTGCCTAAGGTGGGGCACCTTCCACTATTCGAGAGGGCGCCTGTGGCCTCTGTGGTCAGAGCTAACCTGATGTCACAGGTTATATTGATTTTCCGCGTAAACCAAGCTACTCAGCCTCTTTTCTCTGCTGAATTTTCCTACTGAGCTATCCTCATTCTATTACTCTTTATATCTCTAATTAATATTTAAATAAAGCTATTGTATCCAGTGAACTCGCCGAAGCTGTCTCCCCTTCAAATACCCTGGATCAGCCGGGGCTGGACCTCGGCAATCAAGATTTTGCATTCATTATGTCAGCATATCTGGAAGACCCAGCAGTGGCCATAGGACTGGAAAAGGTAAATCCTCATCCCAATTCCAAAGAAGGGCAATACTAAAGAATGTGCTAACCATCAGACAATCACACTCATCTCCTATGCTAGTAAGGTCATGCTTAAATATACTAGGCTTCAGCACTATGCAAACCAAGAACTTCCAGATGTCCAAGCTGGGTTTAGAAAAGGAAGAGAAAAGTGAAGTGAAAAGTGAAGTCGGTCAGTTGTGTCCAACTCTTTGCAACCCCATGGACTGTAGCCTACCACGCTCCTCCATCCATGGGATTTTCCAGGCAAGAGTACTGGAGTGGGTTGCCATTTAACTAGAGATCAAATTGCCAACATTTGCTGAATTATAGAGAAAGCAAGGGAATTAAAAAAAATCTGTCTGTTTCATCAACAATGCTAAAGTCTTTGTGTGGATCATGAGAAACTATGGAAAGCACTTGGAGAGATGGGAATACCAGACCATCTACTTGTATCCTGAGAAACCTGTATGCGTGTTAAGAAACAACAGTTAGAACCCTGTATGGAAGAACTGACTGGTTCAAGATTGAGAAAGGAATATGACTGCTTTCTGCTGTCACCCTGTTTGTTTAACCTGTACACTGAACACATCATGAGAAATGCTGGGCTGGATGAGTTACAAGCCGGAATCAAGATAAGCAGGAGAAACATCAACAACCTCAGATAGGTGGATGACACTCTAACGGCAGAAAGTGAAGAGGAACTAAAGAGCCTCTTGATGAGGGTTAAGGAGGAGAGTGAAAGAGCTAGCTTAAGACTAAATATCAAAACAACAACAACAACAACAACTAAGATCATGGCATCCAGCCCCATTATTGCATGCAAATAGAATGGGAAAAGGAGGAAGTAGTGACAGATTTCCTTCTTGGGCTCCAAAATCACTGAAGACAGTGACTGCAGCCATGAAATCAGAAGACAATTGCTTTATGGCAGGAAAGCAATGATAAGCCTAGACAGTCTGTTGAAAAGCAGAAACATTACTCTGCCAACAAAGGTCCATATATTCGAGGCTATCATCTTCGCAGTGGTCATGTAGAGTTGTGAGAGCTGGACCATAAAGAAGGCAGAATGCCAGAGAATTGATGCTTTCAAACTGTGGTGCTGGAGAAGACTCCTGAAAGTTCCTTGGACAGCAAGGAGATCAAACTAGTCAATCTTAAGGGAGATCAACCCTGAATATTCACTGCATGGACAGATGCTGAAGCTGAGCTCTAACATTTTGGTCATCTGATGCAAACAGATGACTCACTGGCAAAGTCCCTGATACTGGGAAAGATTGAGGGCAGAAGGAGAAGAGGGCGTCAGGGGATGAGATGGCTGGACAGCATCACCAATTCAAAGAACATGAACTTGGGAAAATTCCAGGAGATGGTGAGGGACAGGGAGGCCTGGTGTACTGCAATCCATGGGGTTGCAAAGAGTAGGACATGACTGGGCCACTGAACAACAAAAAGCCATTGGCAGCAACATGGATGGATCAAGAGATTATCAACTAAGGTGAAGTAACCAGACAAAGACAAATATCATATGATTTTGATTATACGTGTAATCTGAAAAAAAAAAGAGATACAGATGAACTTATCTATGAAACAGTAATAGGCCTGAGGTCAGTGGAGGCGGCCGAGAGGAGCAATCCCACGTCCAAGAAGTGGTGGCTGCATTGGTGCAGGAGGGCCGAGACAAGCTACTCCACGTTCAAGGTCAGGAGGGGTGGCCCTGTGAGGAGATACCCCTCGTCCAAGGTAAGAGAAACCCAAGTAAGATGGTGGGTGTTGTGAGAGGGCGTCAGAGGGCTGACACACTGAAACCACAATCACAGAAAACTAGCCAATGTTATCACACGACCGCAGCCTTGTCTAACTCAGTGAAACTAAGCCATGTAGTGTAGGGCCATCCAAGATGGACGGGTCATGGTGGAGAGATCTGACAGAATGTGGTCCACTGGAAAAGGAAATGGAAAACCACTTCAGTATTCTTGCCTTGAGAACCCCATGGACAGTATGAAAAGGCAAAATGACAGGATACTGAAAGGGGAACTCTCCAGGTCGTAGGTGCCCAATATGCTACTGGAGATCAGTGGAGAAATAACTCCAGAAAGAATGAAGGGATGGGGCCAAAGCAAAACAATAGCCAGTTATGGATGTGACTGGTGATAGAAGCAAGGTCCGATGCTGTAAAGAGCAATATTGCATAGAAACCTGGAATGTCAGGTCCATGAATCAAGGCAAATTGGAAGTGGTCAAACAGGGGATGGCAAGAGTGAACACCAACATTGTAGGAATCAGCAAACTAAAATGGACTAGAACGGGTGAATTTAACTCAGATGACCATTGTATCTACTACTGTGGGCAGGAATCCCTTAGAAGAAATGGAGTGGCCATCATGGTCAACAAAAGAGCCCAAAATGCAGTACTTGGATACAACTTCAAAAATGACAGAATGATCTCTGTTCGTTTCCAAGGCAAACCATTCAATATCACAGAAATCCAAGTCTATGCCCCAACCAGTAACACTGAAGAAGCTGAAGTTGAACGGTTCTATGAAGACCTACAAGACTTTTTAGAACTAACACCCAAGAAAGATGTCCTTTTCATTATAGGGGACCGGAATGCAAAAGTAGGAAGTCAAGAAACACCTGCAGTAACAGGTAAATTTGGCCTTGGAATACAGAATGAAGCAGGGCAAAGGCTAATAGAGTTTTGCCAAGAGAATGCACTGGTCATAGCAAACACCCTCTTCAAACAGCACAAGAGAAGACTCTACATATGGACATTACCAGATGGTCAACACCAAAATCAGATTGATTATATTATTTGCAGCCAAAGATGGAGAAGCTCTATACAGTAAGCAAAAACAAGACAGGGAGCTGACTGTGGCTCAGATCATGAACTCCATATTGCCAAATTCAGACTTAAATTGAAGAAAGTGGGGAAAACCACTAGACCATTCAGGTATGACCTAAATCAAATCCCTTATGATTATACAGTGGAAGTGAGAAATAGATTTAAGGGACTAGATCTGATAGATGGAGTGCCTGATCAACTACGGACACAGGTGCATGACATTGTACAGGAGACAGGGATCAAGACCATCCCCATGGAAAAGAAATGCAAAAAAGCAAAATGGCTGTCTGAGGAGGCCTTACAAATAGCTGTGAAAAGAAGAGAAGTGAAAAGCAATGGAGAAAAGGAAAGATATAAACATCTGAATGCAGAGTTCCAAAGAATAGCAAGGAGAGATAAGAGAGCCTTCTTCAGCGATCAATGCAAAGAAATAGAGGAAAACAATAGAATGGGAAAGACTAGAGATGTCTTCAAGAAAATTAGAGATACCATGGGGACATTTCATGCAAAGATGAGCTTGATAAAGGACAGAATGGTATGGACCTAAAAAAGCAGAAGATATTAAGAAGAGGTGGCAAGAATACACAGAAGAACTGTACAAAAAAGAGCTTCACAACAAAGATAATCACGATGGTGTGATCACTCACCTAGAGCCAGGCATCCTGGAAGGTGAAGTCAAGTGGGTCTTAGAAAGCATCACTACGAACAAAGTTAGTGGAGGTGATGGAATTCCAGTTGAGCTATTTCAAATCCTGAAAGATGACTCTGTGAAAGTGCTGCACTCAATAAGGGAGCAAATTTGGAAAACTCAGCAGTGGCCACAGGATTAGAAAAGGACAGTTTTCATTCCAATCCCAAAGAAAGGCAATGCCAAAGAATGCTCAAACTACGGCACAATTGCACTCATCTCACATGCTAGTACGGAGAAGGCAATGGCACCCCACTCCAGTACTCTTACCTGGAAAATCCCATGGATGGAGGAGCCTGGAAGGCTGCAGTCCATGGGGTCGCTGAGGGTTGGACACGACTGAGCGACTTCACTTTCACTTTTCACTTTCTTGCACTGGAGAAGGAAATGGCAACCCACTCCAGTGTTCTTGCCTGGAGAATCCCAGGGACAGGGGAGCCTGGTAGGCTGCCATCTATGGGGTCGCACAGAGTCGGACATGACTGAAGTGACTTAGCAGCTTAGGAGCACAAGCTAGTAAAGTAATGCTCAAAATTCTCCAAGCCAGGCTTCAGTAATATGTGAACCGTGAACTTCCAGATGTTCAAGCTGGTTTTAGAAAAGGCAGAGGAACCAGAGATCAAATTGCCAACATCTGCTGGATCATCGAAAAAGCAAGAGAGTTCCAGAAAAACATCTATTTTGCTTTATTGACTATGCCAAAGGCTTTGACTGTGTGAATCACAATACACTGTGGAAAATTCTGAAAGAGATGGGAATACCAGACCACCTGACCTGCCTCTTGAGAAACCTATTTGCAGGTCAGGAAGCAACGGTTAGAACTGGACATGGAACAACAGACTGGTTCCAAATAGGAAAAGGAGTACGTCAAGGCTGTATATTGTCACCCTGCTTATTTAACTTCTATGCAGAGTACATCATGAGAAACGCTGGGCTGGAAGAAGCACAAGCTGGAATCAAGATTTCCAGGAGAAATGTCAATAACCTCAGATATGCAGATGGCACCACCCTTATGGCAGAAAGTGAAGAGGAACTCAAAAGCCTCTTGATGAAAGTGAAAGGGGAGAGTGAAAAAGTTGGCTTAAAGCTCAGCATTCAGAAAACGAAGATCGTGGCATGTGGTCTCATCACTTCATGGGAAATAGATGGGGAAACAGTGGAAACAATGTCAGACTTTATTTTTTTGGGCTCCAAAATCACTGCGGATGGTGACTGCAGCCGTGAAATTAAAAGATGCTTACTCCTTGGAAGGAAAGTTATGACTAACCTAGATAGCATATTAAAAAGTAGATATTACTTTGCCAACAAAGGTCCGTCTATGGACTCAAGGCTATGGTTTTTCCAGTGGTCATGTATGGATGTGAGGTTTGGACTGTGAAGAAATTGAGTGCCAAAGTATTGATGCTTTTGAACTGTGGTGTTGGAGAAGACTCTTGAGAGTCCCTTGGACTGCAAGGAGATCCAACCAGTCCATCCTAAAGAAGATCAGTCCTGGATGTACATTGGAAGGACTGATGCTGAAGCTGAAACTTCAATACTTTGGCCACCTCATGCAAAGAGTTGACTCACTGGAAAAGACTCTGATGCTGGGAGGGATTGGGGGCAGGAGGAGAAGGGGATGACAGAGGATGAGATGGCTGGATGGCATCACTGACTCTAGGGACATGAGTTTGTGTGAACTCTGGGAGTTGATGATGGACAGGGAGGCCTTGCATGCTGTGATTCATGGGGTCACAAAGAGTCAGACATGACTGAGCAACTGAACTGAACTGAAATGAATAGACCCACAGACACAAAAAACAAATTTATGGTTGCCAAAGGGGAAGAGGGGAGATATATTAGTTAATCAGATGGGATTAACATATACACACTACAATATCTAAAACAGATAACTAACGAGGGCCTCCTGCATACCACAACTATATTCAGAATTTTGCAATAACCTATAAGGGAAAAGACTCTGAAAAGGAATATAAATATATATATTAAACTGAACAAGATATATATATGTATATACATATATATGTGTGTGTGTGCATTTATATATATATATATAATATATATATATATGCATACTTATATATATCTGAATCACTGGGCTGTACACCATTGATACCACATTGTAAATCAACTATACTTCAGCCCACTGGGATGTTGGAGGAATGGAGGGTATAGAGGATGCCAAAAAATTAAAAATTAAAAAAAATCAACTATACTTCAATTTATTCAATTTAAAAAATAGAGCGATCTATCAAATGATTGCAGGGGGCACAGAGTAAAGAAGCTAAGATATGCTAGAGGTAAGATGGGCAAGGAAGGCCACACCTATAACATGACATTTAAGCAGAGACCTGCTTACGGAAAAAATTCATCATTTTAGTTGTTATATTGTCTTATCATGTATCATAGTTTATAACTCTGTACTTATCCATGTCATTATTTAACATCTGCTGCTCCTACTTGAAGTTCTATAAAGGCAGAATTGGGTCTACTTAAGAAATTGCTGCATTGGTAGCATCTGGTAGAGTTCTTCTATGTAAAAATAACCAGATTAGCAAGCATTTTTATTTAATAAAACATGATGACACTTCGCTATAATGTTTTCTACTTTTGGCTCTGATGGAATAGGTTGAAGCAGACTAATATTTGTACTATATATCTAGATGTAAAACAAACAACAAAAAATCCATATCTGTTGGAAAAAGGAAAGACGAGAACCAGTATGAGGGAGGCTCAGATCAGAAAGAAAAGGGCATCTCCAGAGAAATGAACTGACATTCAGTAAGCCACTTTTTCTCTTAATGCATTTGCCAATTCTAGGCATAAGCATGGGACTAAGAAACCAAGCAGAGGAACTTCAGCTACGAATCAGAGCTTTCAGTAGATATTTGGATAATCTCACAGAACTAAAGAGATGTTGCAGGGGCTTTCCTCCTAATACCAATCAATTCTCTGATTGTCTAACACCAACTGGTATCCAACAATTTAATTCAGTTCTTTTATAATTGAGGTATAGTTGCTTTACAATGTTGTGTTAGTTTCTGTTGTACAATGAACCAAATTAACTATATGTATAAAAGAGCTTCTTGATGAAGGTGAAAGAAGAGAGTGAAAAAGTTGCCTTAAAACTGAAAAATCAAAAAACTAAGATCATGGCATCCAGTCCCATCCCTTCATGGCAAACAGATGGGTAACAGTGAGAGACTTTATTTTCTCGGGCTCCAAAATCACTGCAGATGGTGACTGCAGCCATGAAATTAAAAGACGTTTACTCCTTGGAAGAAAAGCTGTGACAAACCTAGACAGCGTATTAAAAAGCAGAGACATTACTTTGCCGACAAAGGTCTGTCTAGTTGAAGCTATGGTTTCTCCAGTAGTCATGTATGGATGTGAGAGCTGGACCATAAAGAAGGCTGAATGCTGAAGAACTGATGCTTTTGAGCTGTGGTATTGGAGAAGACTCTTGACAGTCTCTTGGACTATAAGGAGATCAAACCAGTCAATCCTAAAGAAAATCAATCTTGAATATTCATAGGAAGGACTGATGCTGAAGTTGAAATTCCAATACTTTGGCCACCTGATGTGAAGAGCTGACTCATTAGAACAGACCCTAATGCTGGGAAAGATTGAAGGCATGATGAGAAGGGGACGACAAAGGATGAGATGGTTGGATGGCATCACCGACTCAATGGACATGGTTTAAGCAAGCTCCAGGATATGGTGGAGGGCAGGGAGGCCTGGCATGCTGCAGTCCATGGGTCGCAAAGAAACTGAGCAACAACAAATATATATATCTCCTCCCTCTTGGACCTCCCTTGCTGGGAGCCAGTGAGAGGCATTCCACTCGTGACAAAGGTCATGCAGAAGGAGGCTCGGCATACGCAAAGGCGGGATCGAGCCTCAGGAGTCCCCCTGGATATTCTACAGCATCTACCCCCAAAAACCAGAGTCTGCCTACTTTATTGCTTTGTGCTCTCACCTCTGACTTTACTGGGGGCTGTCCCCCACCATCATCTCATTCTCTCTGTCAAAGAGTTAACTTACAGCTCCAATTAATAAAGTTCCTGGGCAATTAGGAGTGTTTAAATTCAAACCCCTCAGATAGCTCTCTAACTCGCCTGACAAGTTTACCCAGACTCCTACAGCTATGCGTATGATTGTTTACAGTCTCCCAGCCTCGAGAGGTGCGGGAAGCTTAAGATATTCAAATAGCTTAGAGCCTCTCAGAGAGTTAGAAACTGTCAGAATAAAACTAGTAAAAGATTTCATTGATGAGCTAATGCTTGCTGCCAAGTTTCCACATCCCCTGTATTGTATCCTTGAATGTGTATTAATTAATATAGTTGGTATGTAGAAAAAATGAGTAGTGGCCTTGGTGCTAGCAACTTTAGACCCTTAAGGTAATAAATCCTTTGTTGTAAACCCATTACACATCTGCCCTATAGGAATGCAATTTTATCTAACACCTTCGGAAGATGGCGCCAAACCTTAAAATAATTACTCTTAGAGAAAATAAGTCTTACGGTTGACAAACCTTTTCCAAGAGTCATAAAATGTTAATAGGCCTTCTGGCCAGAAGATGATGTAAATCACCTAAACCATTTG
The DNA here is from genome assembly GCF_003369695.1 of Bos indicus x Bos taurus. Classification (NCBI taxonomy): domain Eukaryota; kingdom Metazoa; phylum Chordata; class Mammalia; order Artiodactyla; family Bovidae; genus Bos; species Bos indicus x Bos taurus. Next base: position 112,471,878 of record NC_040076.1, read on the forward strand.
TATACGATAAATTTGGAGGAAAGAAACCCTGGTTTTGATAAGGATCAAAGACTGCTGACTTTGCATGATTTCACATCCCCTATTATCCTCTATGTGCAACTTAGGGTATAAAAGCCCCTGTTGAAAATAAAGCTACGGGCCTTGCTCACCAAAGCTTGGTCTCCCCATGTCATTCGTCTCCTTAACTTCCAGCTGAGTCTCCATCTGGAACGCAGAGGTCCTCTGCGACCATTTATTTGCCTGGGCTTCTAAGACCCACTCGAGAAGGTGTCTAAGGTGGGGCACCTTCCACTATTCAAGAGGGCACCTGTGGCCTCCATGGTCAGAGCTAACGTGGTGTCACAGGTTATATTGATTTTCTGCGTAAACCAAGCTACTCAGCCTCTTTTCTCCACTGAATTTTCCTACTGAGCTATTCTCATTCTATTACTCTTTATATCTTTGATGAATATGTAAATAGTCGCTGACGCCGTCTCCCCTTCTAATACCCTGGATCAGCCGGGGCTGGACCTCAGCACTCCCTCCCACCCCCACCCCCACCCAACTCTCCTAGGTAATCACAGAACACTGAACTGAGCATCCTGTGCTTCATAGCAGGTTAGTACTAGTTACTATTTTACACATGGTGGTATGTATATTATATGTCAATCCCTACCTCCAATTAACCCCACCCCCACCCCATGTTCACCTGTCTATTCTCTACACCTGCATCTCTATTCCTGCCCTGCAAATAGGTTCCTTGGTATCATTTTATAGATTCCATGTATGTGCATTAATATATGATATTTGTTTTTCTCTTTCTGACTTACTTCCCTATGTACGACAGACTCTAGGTCCATCTATGACTCTACAAATGATCCAGTTTCTTTTCTTTCTGTGGCTGAGTAATAATCCACATAAGACTTACGTTGTTGTTGTTTAGTCATTAAATCAAGTCCGATTCTTTTGTGACCCCATGGACTATAGCCTGCCAGGCTCTTTTGTCCCTGGGATTTCCCAGGTAAGAACACTGGAGTAGGTTGCCATTTCTTTCTCCTGGGGATCTCTCCAACCCAGGGATTGAACCCACGTCTCCTGCATTAAAAGTGGATTCTTTACCAATGAACCACTCCATAAGACTAACTACCTGGAGTTAAATCAGATCCCATACGTTACGGGCTTCCCTGGTGGCTCAGACAGTAAGGAATCTGCCTGTAATTCAGGAGACCCTGGTTCAATCCCTCAGTGAGGAAGATCCCCTGGAGAAGAGAATGGCTACCCACACCAGTATTCTTGCTTAGAGAATTCCATGGACCAAGGAGCCTGGTGGGCTATAGTTCATGGGGTTGCAAAGAGTCAGACACAACTGAGAGACTAACACTTTCTTTCCATACATTAAGTTTTTAGTTTCACAAGTCTGCTCCCAGCTCAGATGCCAGCCATAAATGAAGTACCCAGCTACTCATATTTCTTCCCAGCTGACTATAGAGGTTCCACTTCAGTTCAATAATTCACCAGAATGACTCACAGAACTTGGGAAAACACTTCTTTACCTCTATTGGTTTGTTATAAAGCATACAAGTCAGGAGCAGCGACATGGAAGAGATGCACAGGGCAAGGTATGGAGGGAGGGCACTGAATTGTCCTATCCTCTTTAAGTGACCACCTTCTAGCTTCTCAAAGTATTCACCAGCCCAGGGACCCTCTGAATCACACCTTTAGGGTTTTCTATGGAGGATTCATCATGTAGGCATGATCGACCACTAGCAATCTTCTCTCTCTTCCCTTTCCAGATAGTGGGGGGAAGGATGAGACTGAATGTTAAAAGGCTTCTAATTAAGTCTTAGATTTAAGTCTTGGATCTGGCAACCAGCTCCCATCTGGCAACTACTTATGGGATCACCAGTAGTCATCTCTTCAGCACAGAAGGCACTTCCTCCACTCCTATTTACTCAAGAAATTCAAGGTTTTAGGATGTCTGTGCCAAGAACCACAGACAAACACCAAGTATCTTTCTATAATACCACAGATACACAAACTGAACTTGGGGTTCAACTTCCACACCCAGAAAAATGTAGTACATGTAATTTACATATTCCTTTCACTCAACACAACTAAAAAGTCTGAAGATTATATGTAAAATGTACTTAAAAAGACTGGTATGACCACATGACCCAGCCAATCTACTCCTTGGTATTCATCCAGGAGAAATAAAACATGTGCTCCTACACACTTGTACACAAATATTCACGGCAGCTTTATTTGTAACAGCCAAAGCCAAAGGTAATCCAATGTCCATTAACATGTTAATAGATAAACATCTTTATGATGGACTATTACTCAGCAATGAAAAAGAATACAACAATATGGATGAATCTCAAAATAATTTTGCTGAGTAAAAGTAGCTAGCAAAGAAAATACTACATATTGTATGAGTCCATTCATATAAAATTTTAGAAAATGTAAACATAATGACAGAAAGGGGATTCCCAGGTGTCACTAGTAGTGAAGAACCTGCCTGCCAATGTAGGAGACATCAGAGACATGGGTTCGACCCCTGGATCAGGCAGATCCCCTGGAGGAGGGTATAGCAACCCACTCCAGTAGTCTGGCCTGGAGAATCCCATGGACAAAGCAGTCTGTCTGGCTACAGTCTATAGGGTCACAAAGAGTCCAACACGACTGAAGCGACTTAGTGTGAATGCACCCAATGACAGAAAACAACACAGTGGTTGACTGGCTATTGGGGGTCAGAACATGCTAGGAGAGCAATTAGAAAGTGACAGGAGGAAACTTGGACAGTTTTACAGATATACATAGATACCAAAATTAATCAAATACTTTAAATGTGTGTAGTTTATCTTAAACCAATTAGATTTCAAGAAAGCTTTTAAAATTAACTCTGTATTTTTTATGTATGTATGCAAATTATATGCCAATTATCTACAAACTTACATATTAAAAAATAAGCAAGGTTACTTTTGGAAAGAGATTGGAATTGGGGTTAGTAATCAAAGTGGAGTTTCTCATTATCTGTGGTTTAATCAATACAAGGAAAACACACTTATTCTCACAAGTGAAATTTAAGATAAAATAATTACAAAACAATGTAATGAATTCTATTATCCTGTTGGCATGGACCCAAATTAGGAAGTGACTAACTCCATAATATAGGCAGAAATAGAAGAAGAATGACTTTGGGGTGGGGGAAACTTGACAGAAGGAATGACACTTGGTCTGAATCTTAAAGAATAAGTAGGGGAAAAAAAAAAAAGTGGGAAATCTAGAGCTAAGAAGCAGTAGCAGGGAGGGCTGCCCGAGGGGTCAGTGTGCTGTAGAACCAGGAGAGGGGCCTGGGGATGATTAGAGTATGAGGTGGGAGGGGCTGAGGGCTCTGCCAGCAAGAAGCTTACAAAGGACAAGTAGAATACATGAGAAAGGAAGGGTCAGTCAGTGCTGCTGGGAAGAGTATGATGAAGCTTAGAAAGCAACAGACAGCCACTGACAATTTTCAAGCAAAAACATAATACAATAAAATTTGTCTTTCTATTTTTTTAAATCATCCTGGTGGCACTGTAAAGAGAGACCTTAATAATTTGTGTGGGAGAAGATGAGTTCCTTTAGCCCAGGCATTAGAGTAGAGAGAAAGAGATGGATAAACGATCATTAATGGGGCTTTCCTGGTGGTCCAGTGGTTAAGAATCTGCCTGCCAATGAAGGGGACCTGAATATGATCCCTGGTCTGGGAAGATCCCACATGCCATAAGCATCTAAGCCTGCATGCCGCAACTACTGAAGCCCTCATGCCTAGAGGCAGACCGTGCTCCACAACAAGAGAAACCACCACAGTGGAAAACCTACACACCACAACTAGAGAAAAACCCTTGGGCAGCAGCAAAGACCCAGTGCAGCCAATACTAAATAAGTAAATACATAAGTTTTAAAATATATAAATAAATAAAAGACCATTAAAGTGTTAGAACATCTCACTGACTAGAAATGCAGCAGTTTGGGGATTAGGTGACTGGGGAAATTATGACACAAATAAGAGAGAGAAGGAAGGCATCTCTTTGTTGCATTTCTTTGTTTTACTTTATTTTGTTTGTTTGGGATTTCATTTCACAGAGGTGCCAGTGGTTGGTTCCTGGTATACAGATTTTTGAGATTTTTGCAATGTCTGTAGCCCAGCACATAGGAAAGAGGTTGGGTTATCAGCCAACAATATGTACATATTAGCCAAAGACAAAAGATTGGCTGGAATTACTCAAGGAGAGCATGCAGAAAGAGACTAGAAATTAGCTGAGAGTAGAACTCCATAGCACACATATACTTGAGATACAGGCAGAGAAAAAGAAAGAAGTTGATTGAGAAGAGAGATTGTGGCAGTTAGGGATTAAGATGGAGAGGTCAAGAGTTTCAGCAAGAGAGGACCACTGAGAAGAGTGAAAGAGATTATTGGAACTGACCATTGGAAGTCAGTGATGGTGTCTTTTGGGAGTGTCTTATTGGTAGAGTGTGAAAGTGGAAACCTGACTAGTGTTCATTTTGAGGACGCTGAGATGTTGACTACAGATTAGACATTCGAGTGATCTGGAGAAGAAGGGAATGAGAGAACTGGGGACAGGAAGAGAGGAAGGACAGGAAGGCTGGCCAAGGAACAGAACATCAAAACACGAGTGGAGACAAAAGGACGGGGGATTGACCTGAGCAAAGTCCTAGAAGACAAAGAGATGCAGTCAAGGTGGTAACTGAGAAAGAAGGAGCAATCCAGGAGGTCACAGGTAATGAGGAAAAATTTAACAATTTCATACCAGGTGACTGCCTTTTTTTGAGGTGGGGTTAGGAAGTTTAATCATCTGCTAAGAGTGAAAACATAAAGGGTGAAATGATATGATACAGACGATTTATAAATGTTTTAGAATAGACATCCATGATATTATATGAGGAGTTAAATAAGAATATACTAAAGGACTTCCCTGGTGGTACAGTGGATAAGAATCTGCCTGCCAATGCAGGGGACACAGGTTCAACCCCTGGTCCGGGAAGATTCTACATACTATGGAACAATTGAGCCCATGCGCCATAAATACTGAAGCCTGCATGCTCAAAGCCCACGCTCTGTAACAAGAGAAGCCACCACAATGAGAAGCCCACACACTGCAAGGAAGGATAGCACCTGCTCACTGTAACTAAAGAAAACCCACACACAGCAACGAAGACCTGGCTCAGCCAAATAAGTAAATTAAGTAAATAAAATCATATTTGAAAAAGAACATATTGACAGCCCAGAATGGCCTAGCTGGACTCCGAGATGTGTGTTTGCAATGGCACCTGTCAGGCCCTGTGATGGCACTAATCCTACAAGGCTTTATCACTAAGCCACGGTTCTCTGGTTTCATGATAAAATCAATTAGTGCACTTTAGAAAGCACTTTCGCCTGCTTCACATCCCAGAGTACTCTGATTTAACTGGTCTGGGGTATTAAGAATTTTAAAAGCTCATTAGGTCATTCTAATGTGCAGCCAAGCCTGGGAAACACAGTGCTCAACTCTCACTTTTTTCATTAAACCCAGAACTGAATTCAAAGCATTGAATATACTCGGATTTAAATTAAAAATTGAAACATGGGCCTCCAAGATAATAAAAAATAAATGTTTATGAAGAAACTTCAGGAATTATAACTATCTCAATACTGCACACTTCACATTTCAAAAGCTTTTATTTTCAACACCTAGGCTTGCAGTTTTTGTATCCCCACATCAGCAAAACTGTCATAAAATCTAAGAAAAATTTTAAAACTTATCAACTCTGCCAAATAGTAAAACAGGATGAATGATGTCAGGTTTACATTGTTCATCATGATTGATGCAGACACAGCATATTTATTCAGCAAAACTATCATCTTGATTGCTTTGGGTTTATTGTAGTCTTTGCTTGTTTCTCAAACTGTTGTTGAATTTAAAACAAATGCCATAAAAAGTAACATAATGAGTAAGACAAGAGGAAATTTCAGCCTGGGTTTTACAGCCCTGTCATTTAGAGTCTGGACCTCAGTGTGGCAAATTTACCATTGATGTTATAAAGCTGGCAAATTGAGTCAATCTTAACAATTTCAGGAAAAAAGAAAATTATTCACTCAAACCTGTTTTCAGATTTTGAACACATTTTAATTGGGATTACCTGGTTTGAAACAAGCCACAGGTGATTATAAATAGCAAATTAAAAGCAGAGGGGATTGTTAAAAGGAGTCACAATGCCAGAAGCAAGAAACCACAGCTAACACAGAAAAGAGACACAAACAGCTAACTCCCATTCAAAAAAGAAAAGTAGACATAAGATCTCATAAAACAAGGCATTTCAATTAAAGATAAATGGTGTTCACACTTCAATATTCTCTGAGGCCTAATGGAGACTCTGGAACAATAAGGACAAATTCATTTGTGTTTAGAATGTTTAGTTTACACACATATGTGTGTGTATGCATACACACATATGTATGTGTTATATATATAAATAAATAGGGGGTTACATTTTTTAATTTAGAGAATATATTTGGTCACATCACCTTTGAAGATCGTAGATATATAAAAGTGAAAGCAGTGAAAGTGATAGTCACTCAGTTGTGTCTGACTCTTTGCAACCCCAAGGACTATAACCCGCAGGTTCTTCTACCCATGGAATTCTCCAGGCAAGAATACTGGAGGGGATAGCCATTCCCTTCTTCAGGGGATCTTCTCCATCCAGGGGTCAAATCTGGGTCTCCTGTATTGCAGGTGGATTCTTTACCATCTGAGACACCCGGGAAGCCCCAAGATATATAAGGGACTAGTTATTCCAATCATGTTTTAACAGACTAAAGTCCTTGCCTCTGGTAAAAGCAGATATAACATCATTCTGTTAGAGCATCCTTTCTTCTACAGCATGCCAGATAAACTCTCTCTGGTCTCCATTTTTGGATCCATTATTCAATCAAATCATCATCACTTTTCAATCTGATACTTTTATTACTTGTTATTATGAGTTTACATTAATCTTAGTTCATTTCTCAGAGATTAAAATTAATCCTTTTTCAGTCTAGTATCATTTATATCTTTCCTGTGAGTTCATTCCAAATAAAAATGAAGGATGAGTTACTCCTAGGACACTTCCCTATAGATAGCTGTCATCATGGTTCAGTTCAGTTCAGTTCAGTCACTCAGTCATGTCCGACTCTTTGCAACCCTATGAATCGGAGCACGCCAGGCCTCCCTGTCCATCACCAACTCCCGAATATCACTCAGACTCACATCCATCGAGTCGGTGATGCCATCCAGCCATCTCATCCTCTGTCGTCCCCTTCTCCTCCTGCCCCCAATCCCTCCCAGCATCAGAGTCTTTTCCAATGAGTCAACTCTTTGCATGAGGTGGCCAAAGTACTGCAGTTTCAGCTTTAGCATCATTACTTCCAAAGAACACCCAGGGCTGATCTCCTTATCATGGACTGGTTGGATCTCCTTGCAGTCCAAGGGACTCTCACGAGTCTTCTCCAACACAGTTCAAAAGCATCAATTCTTCGGTGCTCAGCTTTCTTCACAGTCCAACTCTCACATCCACACATGACCAATGTAAAAACTATAGTATATGCCATCAAATGACTTTCCTTACTTTTCCACAGACTTAGAGATGTGATTTTTGAGGGGAACCTGGAAATTTTTACCCACTGAGTTTACCAATGTTCATATAGTAACTCCATCAGCAGGCATATGAAATCTAGGACCTTTAGGAAAATACATGACCAAACCAAAGTGAACAGAATAACATATGTCCATGGAAAGCATTTATAAAGCATTTATTAAGATATTTACTAACAGTAAAAAATGCATATACTCTAGCAAGTTAAATATAAATGGATTTGTAAACTTCAGAGGAGCACAAGAAACAATTCATGTATAAAACTAAGGGCTTAGTAGAATTCAGAATGTTTTTTCAATATCTGAGAATCTTAAACTACAAATGAGAAGACAAGGCCCCAGAATAAAATGATAAAGCATACTGAAACATTTATATATGAAATAAAAAGCATTAATGTTCCTTTACAGAAAAAATACAGAAGAGGTAAATAAACGTAGTGAATAAAATGTAATTATTATGCTTTTAAATGCATGAAAAGTGAAGTTGCTCGGTCGTGTCCGACTCTTTGTGACCCCATGGACTGTAGCCTACTAAGCTCCTCTGTCCATGGGATTTTCCAGGCAATAGTACTGGAGTGGATTGCCATTTCCTTCTCCAGGGGATCTTCCTGACCCAGGGATCAAACCCAGGTCTCCCGCACTGTAGACAGACGCTTTACCATCTGAGCCACCAGGAAAGTCCTAAATGCGTAGGTGAACTTATGAAAAGAAGAAAACTCCAGGGATCAAAGGAAAACAACTGAAGAATGAAACTTCACAGGCCTAGGTTCATATATACAGGACTCAGCTAGTCACTGAAGTTTAACTAATTGAGGGTCTAATACAAGTTACATTCTAGGACCAATGCTGATCATAGAACTCCAGGCAAAACACATGCAAACTCTCTCAGGAAAGACCTTCCCTTAATCTAGGTGAAAAGAATCACTATCTATACATTTCTGCCGAGAGCAAGCTCATTCTCATTATCCAACAAAAAATTAGCTGAAAGTATGGCAAAACCAATACAATATTGTAAAGTAAAAAATAAATAAATAAAATAATATAGGAACCATAAAAAAAAAAAGAAACAATACGCTATATTGAGTAGCTGTGCTTTCAGTTACTATTTTCTCTATGGTCACCCCAAATAAGCAAGCTCTTTTTGCAGACATTACTTTTCTTTTTAAACTTTATTCACTGTTCATTTTTCTCACTGTTCAGACATAATCTTTCTATATGACTTTTTTTCTATAATGCATCCTCAAGTCTTTACATGGTTTTTGAGTAGAAGGCAGGAAGCATGGAAGAACATAGAAATATGGTCTTTCTTTTAACATCAGGCTTATTCAATAATCTGTCAACTAGGAATGCATATTATCTCAACTAATATGGTAAAAGTTAAGCAGTTACATATTTCTGGAGGAAAATGTAAACAGCTTATGGCAATTATTTTTTAAAATAATTTTTTTTGTGGTTGCCTCACAGAATTATTATGGATTCAGTGTAACCACCTGCACTTTCTTTATGCATACATAAGTAAAATGATAATGAATTAGATGTTTCAGGATCCTGAAGGAATGCAGAAACCTGAAAATTTTTCTCAGTCTTCAGTGGGGTAAATTGCTTTTACATAGTTCAAGCTTAAAGTGTATTTTATGTATTCCATTTTCTGAAACATTAGAAATCCCCACAAAGACTTCTGCTTACTAAAATATGTTATTTCATGACTCTGACCAGTTGGCATTCTTGTACAAAGATAATTTTAGTGACCAAAATTCTTCTTAAGGAAAGTGTAGGCATAACCTCTGAGAAGTCAGCTCTTCTCATAAATAACAAAGATAGCCACCCTAAAGCAGCAGCCCTGGATGCTTCTTGAAGCTAGAAAGCTATGGGTCTGTCAGAACCTAAGGGCTCTGTGGTGGAGTTCCCTGTGAATGTTCTAACTTCATGACTCCAAAGGTCACTTCCAAAAGACATTCCAAGATATTCTAAAGGAAAACTTCAGGCAAAGTTCTGTCTCTTTTAGCAACTTCCCTGAGAGAATGAATCTGTTTACAGAACATCCAGCCACCTTAGTATATTTCAGTGCATGCAGGGAAGAAATATGAAATTTTAAACCAATCTTTTATTTCAGCATTTACTTTGTTGGACACACAAAAGAGGTGGGATGGGAGCGGGAAGGTGGGAGGCGATATATGTATGTATATATATCTACACATATACACACACATATATATAACTATGGCTGATTCACATTGTTGTAGAGCAGAAACCAATACATTGTAAAGCAATTATCCTCCAATTAAAAAAAAGAAAAAAGTCCGTAGATTTCACACATTCATACACTTTGAACTACATGGGAGGAAAATATCAGATATAATCAGTGAGTAAAAGAACAAATGTTTGGATTTCCTGACACAGATGTTGAAAGTTACTTTATTGTGCATTTATTTAGCAAATATTTATGTCATATTATTTGCTGGACATAGTGCTGGGCACCAAGAGAATCAAAGGTGAGTAAGACATTGTCAGTGTTCTCAGGGAGCTCATAGATAAAAATGTGAACAGAACACTGTGAACCTTCACTTCAGAATAATTATAATTGATTTTTCTCTTGGCTTCTCTCCAGTTTCTGCCAGAAGTGGGTTGCCTGGAACTATGTTCTGTAACTTAGCGGTAGCTTGGGACAAAGTGCTTCTACAAAGTGTTATTAAATGAAAAGCAGTCAGGATAACTTGTGCTCCACATTTTTAAGGCATAAGAAAATGACAAAAGCTAAGAGTGAAAACTTCTGCCATGACTCCCTGATACCAAAATAACTATATTTATTTGGTACTAGAAAAGTATCATTCAGCAATCAGTTCACTCCCAGGCTGGGGGGTTGGGAGGGAGTAGGAGCAATATCATGGAGAAGGCAATGGCACCCCACTCCAGTACTCCTGCCTGGAAAATCCCATGGTCAGAGGAGCCTGGTGGGCTACAGTCCATGGGGTCGCTAAGAGTCGGACACGACTGAGGGACTTCACTTTCACTTTTTACTTTCCTGCATTGGAGAAGGAAATGGCAACCCACTCCAGTGTTCTTGCCTGGAGAATGCCAGGGATGGGGGAGCCTGGTGGGCTGCCGTCTATGGGGTCGCACAGAGTCGGACACAACTGAAGTGACTTAGCAGCAGCAGTAGCAGGAGCAATATCAAGCCACTTATTACTCATTATAGGGCTTATATAACACCATCAATTTTTACTACATCCATATGTAAACCATAGTTTCTGATTCTCAATATACTGAATTTCTGAAACACCTTTTCTGCATTATACATACTTCCCATACCTCAAGCCATAGTTTCAGAACCATGTCTTCATGACTCCTGACCAAACCAAGGCCATTACGATCCCACCCCTTTCTGAGCTCTTACAGTAGAATCAGTCAGCTACTTGCAAACTACAGTGTGGTTCTCTATCCAGTCATGGTAACCTTAATGAGAACAGGAATCTCCTATCTTTATAACTGGCACCTAGCATGGCTCTGAGCAAAAGTGGGTTCTTATTCACACTAATTATATTTAATTCCTCAACAGAGAAAAACCTAAAATCTTATCAGAAAAATATTTCCTCCATATTATACAATAACCCTAAGAGCAAAACCTTTGAATCCTCTTTTTTTCTCTTAAGCACCCAGCATTGTGCATGACAGTAGAAAATTTAATAAACGTTTATTTCTTGGCTCATGGATGCACAATAGGAAATAATTAAATGCTATTAAATATGAGAAAGAGTATGCATCTAAAATCATCCTGTATTTTCAAGACAAATGGTAATCTGCTTGCTTAGCTAAGCAGATGTATACCTAAAGAATTACAGGTCAGTATCCAATGTACAGGGCATGTAATTAGGACTCCTGTTTATTTAGTGCATTATTCTTTTAAATATCATCACAGTTTTTACACAAAATGGACAACAACTTAGAATCAATGAGCCATAATCTCTAGATCATACTAGAGAAGTTGAAGTCTGCTCAAGAGACTTCAGTTTTTATGACATATGGTAAATGAATATGTCAGCACTAAATACCAGTAATATTTATTCTCAAGATCCAAGAAGAAAGGATTGGGATGAACATAGGAAGGAAAAGGGAATTCTGATTTTGGTGAGAAGTCTTTTATGTTGATTCAGTTTCATCAACAAAGTAAACCAAAGTTATATGTACAACTACCAGTGACTCACTCTTTATTGACTTGAATCTTTTTTATACTGTGATATTGACATTATAAAGACCACAGGACAGTCACTTTAATTTTGCATTTAACTCTGTCCAAAATTCATAATTATGTTTTTACAGAATCCATATTTAAAGTCTTTCATTAATATTTTATTTCTTGGCTTATATTATAGAACATATCCATTCTCTAAAAGCCTAGAGTATAGAGAGTTTGTTGTTTCATCAGAAAAATTAAATGTGATAATTTATTTGATTTGGTATACTATCACTGCACTTTAGAACACCAGGAACCTTTATTTCAGACCTTTTACATCTAGCATCTTTTCTCCTTGAGGGAAAATATTATTTTTGATAAGGATGTTGGTGTAATATGAGTAACCTGAGGAGCCATAGCTCATACTCTAATTCTAAATGTTTACTCTTTAAGAAAGATTTTGCTTATCCTTAATGCTTGTTTAAAAATGATGATTCTTGTTTGGAGAATGTTTCCAGATTGATCAGATCAGATCAGATCAGTCGCTCAGTTGTGTCTGACTCTTTGCAACCCCATGAATCGCAGCACGCAGGCCTGCCCAATTCCACCATTCAGATTGTTCAGCCTGCAGATTTCGCCTCTTTCAATGTATGCAATATTAGCCAGAAATATTTGTTTAAACCTGAGTCAGATCTTGGCACTCCTCTGCTCAAAACACCAGTAGCATCTCATCTCACTTGGAATTGGAATAAAGGCCAAAATCTTTAGAATGCCCTACCAAGCCTATTAACAAAGAAATGTCAACAACCTCAGATATGCAGACGATATCCCTCAGAGAGTTGGACTATAAAGAAGGCTGAGTGCCTAAAAATTGATGCTTTCAAATTGTGGTGCTGGGGAAGACTCTTGAGAGCCCTTGGACAGCAAGGAGAGCAAACCAATCTTAGAGGAAATCAACCCTGAGTATTCATTGGAAGGACACATGCTGAAGCTGAAGCTCGAATACTTTGGCCACCTGATGTGAAGAGCTGACTCACTGGAAAAGACCTTGATGCTGGGAAAGGTTGAGGGCAGAGGAGGAGATGGTTGGGTGGCATAACTAACTCAATGGACATGAGTTTGCGCAAACTCCAGGAGACAGTGAAGGACAGGGAAACTAGGCATGCTGTGGTCAATGGTGTCGCAGAGTCGGACACAACTTAGTGACTGAACAACAGCGACAACCAAGACCATCAGAGCCTTATTGCTCACTACCCCTTCAGACCACAATTCCTACCTATCTCCCCCTTACCTACTCTTCTCCAGTAACCTGTTCCTTAAATATACCTCTTGTACTCTCATCTCAGGACCTTTGACCTCACCACTGCCTCTTCCTAGAATGCTCTTTGCCCAGATATCTGCAGTTTTCCCTTATTTCCTTCAGGCTTCTGCTCGAATGACATCTTTCCATGAAGGTCTTCCCTGGCTACTATATAATCCAACAACACCCACTGTCAGTACTATATTCTCTTTAACTGCCTAATTTTTCTCCATAGCACTTATTACTAAATGATCTCATAATATATTTACCTGTCTTTTATTGATTATCTTCTTCCCCACCAGAACACAAGCACCTACAAAGCAAAGACTTTTTATCTATTCTGTTTACTGCTGTGACTTCAGTACCTATAAGAATGCCTGGACATGGTTGGAACTCAATAAATATTTGTTAGATGAATGAATTCATTGTAAAAAGAAACATTAATACTTATGAAACTCCAAAATACAGATGTAATAACATGACATTTCTTCCTAAAATCAGTTCCCCCAAAATTATATCTACATTAAGCATAATCCATTTATCTGTCATTAAAGAATTAAACCATTTTAACACAATAAAAGAGCAAAAATGGAGGCCGACTTGTCATAAATCTAAACATTCAAGTGTTATTAAATAAGCTAAAAATGTTAATATACAACTTTTCAGCTTGATGATGTACCTCATTAATGACAAAAGCTTCAGGCCAGATTTTTGGGTAATTATTTGGGAATAATTTTTTGATAAACCAGTTGTATGTCTTATTGTCCTTGGTTATGTGTGTGTGTGCACGCACGTGGTTGTATGAGGGAGTGAGAGACAGACAGACTGTATGCCTTGTTTGCTTTTGCCATGAACTAAGTCTTCCTCACAGTGATGGTTTGAGATATGGACTTCAAAAAAAATGCTCTAGTAATCTCATCTGTGAAAGTAATGGTCAACTTTGTCCTAATAGAACCAAATTTGAGTACCTTTTCATATTGGCCCACCATCCCTAGCTATTATTCTCTATGCAAAGAAACTGAACTGGGAATTGATACCAAAAGTATTTTTAATGTAATCCAGCAGCTCTCCATACTCTTCTGCCAAAATACAAAATGACTGAGAGAAACAAATATGCAAGTGGAAAAGACTAGAAGAGGGATCTAATTCACGTGAGGGAGAATGAGTCCCTTTGGGACTTAACAAAGTGCAGACAACACATCCTACCCCCAAAGGACCCCATAATCCAGATGCAAAAACAAGACACAAAGATATGAGTAATTCACTCAACAGCATGATTACAGAACAACTTATAAATAAGGCAAACCAGGGTGATTTGAGCTATAAGTCTTAAATGTAATTTATTATTATTTTATGTCATTTATTTTGTGCCAGGCATTTTTATAACTGCTTTTCATATATGAACTCATGTAATTCTAGGAACAATCACACGAGAAAGACATTATTATTATACTCAATTTTTAGGTGAGGAAAATAAGCCACTTAAAGTTCCAGTTACTTGCCCAAGGTTACAGAGTTGAATTCAAGCACTGTGGCTCTGGAATTCATGCTCTTTACTACTTTATATTGTCTTTGACCTAAACAGTACAAATATAATTAAAATAATAATAGTATCTTAGTTGTATAAAGTGATTTATGGTGCAAAAATGCCACTACATTCATTGCCTTATTGCAATGAGATAATGATTTTACAACTATTCCGTGAATTATACAAGACCATGTTATTCCTACGTTACAGTTAAGAATTGCTGAAGCAATTTTTTGAAGCAAAGACAAGAAAAAATATTTCACATGTGAGGAAAAATGAAAGATGTATGGGATTAATAAAGTAATGGGGTCTCTGGCCCTCATCTCCTAAGGCCATTACTTGGACAGAGCACAGACCCACCTCCCAAGCACAATCAATAATTTTCAGAGCTGGTCCCTTATAAAATTTCAACTAGAAAAACATTGCTGCTAAAATGTTTCACACAGGTGTACATATTTCCCTAATTTTGCAAGGGTACTTACCTGTGAATAGAACCATTCTTCTTGTTTAACAAAATATTTAAATTCTGAGTCAGAAGGAGGATTCTCCAAAGCAGTGTTTGTAGTTTATAGTCTCAACCAAAATGGACTCATCTGAAGAAAAGAGAATGCTCCCCCAAGTAAATTCTATTTTCTATCCTAGATTACCTGAGCTGATTGAAGCTTTAATATGGGAATTTTTGAATTGTGGCAGTTATAAGTGTCACTACTCAATGGCAACAACTAACATTAATTCCATGCTTTCTTGGTGCCAGGCTCTATGCTAAGCATTATAAATACAAATGCTGGAAAGGGTGTGGAGAGAAGGGAACCCTCCTGCACTATGGTAGCATGTAAATTGGTAGAGCCAATATGGAGAACAGTGTAGAGATTCCTTAAAAAACTAAAAATAGAGCTACCATATGACCCTGCAATCCCCCTCCTGGGCATACATCCAGAGAAAAAAGGCCTGAAAAGATACACGCACCCCAAAGTTCATTGAAGTACTGTTTACAACACCCAGGACATGGAAACAACCTAAATATCCATTGGCAGAGAAATGGATAAAGGTGTGGTATGTAACAGATAAAGAAGGAATGGATAAAGTAGAGAAGTAAAATGGAATATTACTCAGTCATTACAATGAATGAAATAATGCCATTTGCAGCCACATGGATGGACCTCAGTTCAGTTCAGTTCAGTCACTCAGTCGTGTCTAACTCTTAGTGACCCCATGAACTGCAGCACACCAGGCCTCCCTGTCCATCACCAACTCCAGGAGACTACCCAAACTCATGTCCACTGAATCTGTGATGACATCCAACCATCTCATCCTCTGTTGTCTCCTTCTCCTCCTACCCTCAAACTTCCCCAGCTTCAGGGTCTTTTCAAATGAGTCAGCTCTTCGCATCATGCGGTCAAAGTATTGGAGTTTCAGCTTCAGCATCATTCCTTCCAATGAACACTCAGGACCAATCTCCTTCAGGATGGACTGGTTGGATCTCCTTGCAGGCCAAGGGACTCTCAAGAGTCTTCTCCAACACCACAGTTCAAAAGCATCAATTCTTCGGTGCTCAGCTTTCTTCAGAGTCCAACTCTCACATCCATACATGACTACTGGAAAAACCATAGCCTTGACTAGATGGACCTTTGTTGGCGAAGTAATGTCTCTGCTTTTGAATATGCTATATAGGTTGGTTATAACTTTTCTTCCAAGAAGTAAGGGTCTTTTCATTTCATAGCTACAGTCAACATCTGCAGTGATTTTGGAGCCCAGAAAAATAAAGTCTGACACTGTTTTACCATCTGTTTGCCATGAAGTGATGGGACCGGATGCCATGATCTTAGTTTTCTGAATGTTGAGCTTTAAGCCAACTTTTTCACTCTCCTCTTTCACTTTCATCAGAGGCTCTTTAGTTCTTTGCTTTCTGCCATAATGGTGGTGTCATCCGCATATCTGAGGTTATTGATATTTCTCCTGGCAATCTTGATTCCAGCTTGTGCTTCTTCCAGCCCAGTGATTCTCATGATGTGCTCTGCATAGAAGTTAAATAAGCAGGGTGACAATATACAGCCTTGACAAACTCCTTTTCCTATTTGGAACCAGTCTGTTGTTCCATGTCCAGTTCTAACTGTTGCTTCCTGACCTGCATACAGGTTTCTCAAGAAGCAGGTCAGGTGGTCTGGTATTCCCATCTCTTTCAGATTTTTCCACAGTTTATTGTGATCCACATAGTCAAAGGCTTTGGCATAGTCAATAAAACAGAAATAGATGTTTTTCTGGAACTCTCTTGCTTTTTTTGATGATCCAGCAGATGTTGGCAATTTGATCTCTGGTTCCTCTGCCTTTTCTAAAATCAGCTTGGACACCTGGAGGTTCACGGTTCATGTACTGTTGAACCCTGGCTTGGAGAATTTTGAGTATTACTTTACTAGCGTGTGAGATGAGGGCAATCATGCTCATTTTTGGCATTGCCTTTCTTTGGGATTGGAATGAAAACTGACCTTTTCTAATCCTGTGGCCACTGCTGAGCTTTCCAAATTTGCTGAAATACTGAGTGCAGCACTTTCACAGCATCATCTTTTAGAATTTGAAATAGCTCAACTGGAGTTCCATCACCTCCATTAGCTTTGTTCGTAGTGATGCTTCCTAAGGCTCACTTGACTTCACATTCCAGGATGTTTGGCTCTAGGTGAGTGATCACACCATTGTGATTACCTGGGTTGTGAAGATCTTTTTTGTACAGTTCTTCCTTGTATGGATGTGACAGTAGGACTGTGAAGAAAGCTGAGCACCGAAGAATTGATGCTTTTGAACTGTGATGTTGGAGAAGACTCTTGAGAGTCTCTTGGACTGCAAGGAGATCCAACCAGTCCCTTCTAAAGGAGATCAGTCCTGGGTGTTCTTTGGAAGGAATGATACTAAAGCTGAAACTCCAGTACTTTGGCCACCTCTTGAGAAGAGTTGACTCATTGGATAAGACTCTGATGCTTGGAGGGATTTGGGGCAGGAACAGAAGGGGACGACAGAGGATGAGATGACTGGATGGCATCACTGACTCGTTGGACGTGAGTTTGAGTGAACTCCAGGAGTTGGTGATGGACAGGGAGGCTTTAGATCAGATCAGATCAGTCGCTCAGTCATGTCCGACTCTTTGCAACCCCATGAATCCCAGCACGCCAGGCCTCCCCATCCATCACCAACTCCCGGAGTTCACTCAGACTCACATCCATCAAGTCAGTGATGCCAACCAGCCATCTCATCCTCTGTCGTCCCCTTCTCCTCCTGCCCCAAATCCCTCCCAGCATCAGAGTCTTTTCCAATGAGTCCACTCTTCGCATGAGGTGGCCAAAGTACTGGAGTCTCAGCTTTAGCATCATTTCTTCCAAAGAAATCCCAGGGCTGATCTCCTTCAGAATGGACTGGTTGGATCTCCTTGCAGTCCAAGGGACTCTCAAGAGTCTTCTCCAACACCACAGTTCAAAAGCATCAATTCTTCAGCGCTCAGCCTTCTTCACAGTCCAATTCTCACATCCATACATGACCACAGGAAAAACCATAGCCTTGACTAGACAAACCTTTGTTGGCAAAGTAATGTCTCTGCTTTTGAATATGCTATCTAGGTTGGTCATAACTTTCCTTCCAAGGAGTAAGCGTCTTTTAATTTCACGGCTGCAGTCACCATCTGTAGTGATTTTGGAGCCCAGAAAAATAAAGTCTGACACTGTTTCCACTGTTTTCCCGTCTATTTCCCATTAAGTGGTGGGACCAGATGCCATGATCTTCATTTTCTTAATGTTGAGCTTAAAGTCAACTTTTTCACTCTCCACTTTCACTTTCATCAAGAGGCTTTTGAGTTCCTCTTCACTTTCTGCCATAAGGGTGGTGTCATCTGCATATCTGAGGTTATTGATATTTCTCCCAGCAATCTTGACTCCAGCTTGTGTTTCTTCCAGTCCAGCGTTTCTCATTATGTACTCTGCATATAAGTTAAATAAACAGGGTGACAATATACAGCCTTGACGAACTCCTTTTCCTATTTAGAACTAGTCTGTTGGTCCATGTCCAGTTCTGACTGTTGCTTCCTGACCTGCATACAGATTTCTCAAGAGGCAGATCAGGTGGTCTGGTATTCCCATCTCTTTCAGAATTCCCACAGTGTATTGTGATCCACACAGTCAAAGGCTTTGGCATAGTCAATAAAGCAGAAATAGATGTTTTTCTGGAACTCTGTTGCTTTTTCCATGATCCAGAAGATGTTGGCAATTTGATCTCTGGGCTTGGCATGCTGCAATTCATGGGGTCACAGAAGTTGGACACGACTGAGCGACTGACCTGAACTTGCATGAAATGTTCCCTTGGTATCTCTAATTTTCTTGATGAGATCTCTATTCTTTCTCATTCTATTGTTTTTCTGTTTCTTTGCATTGATTGAATGGACCTAGAGAGTGTCATACCAATGATATAAGTCAGATAGAGAAGGATAAATATATGACATTTCCAATGTGTGGAATCTAAAAAGAAATGATACAAATAAACTTACTTACAAAACAGAGACTCACAGATTTAGAAAACGAACTCATGGTTGCTGATGGGAAGGGATAGTTAAAGACTTTGGGAAGGTCATGTACACATTGCTTTATTTAAAATTGATAACCAACAAGAACATACTGTATAGTACAAGGAACACTGCTCAATGTTATGTGCCAGCCTGGATGGGAGGGATGTTTGGGGCAGAATGTATACATGTATGTGTATGACTGAGTCCCTTCACTGTTCACCTGAAACTATCACGACATTGTTAATCAGCTATATCCCAATAGAAAATGGGTTTGGTGTTTAAAAAAAAGAAAAAAAAATTATAAAAGAAAAACAAAAAAAATGCATATCTTCCATTCAATAAGCAAGAAAGTGCAAAACAAGAAACAACAGCTGTCCTCATTTAATAAATAAAGAAACCAAGTCTCAGAGAAGTCAAGCAAATTCCCTGAGATCACACACATTGTAAATTATAATATTATGAGCACTTACAACCAAATCTTTCTGTCTATTAATTCATGCTATCTTATTATCTGTTAGAAAACTATTTGAGGTTGTTTTCCGTGTATTGATGGAAAGACTAACTATAGAATTTACAAATTCAAATATTTAAAAAAATAACAATCATTTCTTCTTAAAGTAACTACAAAGAGGAAACCCTTTGTGTGAGAGTCACTTCTGCTCCTTCAGTTCAGTTCATTTCAGTTCAGTCGCTCAGTCGTGTCCAACACTTTGCCACTCCATGGACTGCAACATGCCAGGCCTCCTTGTCCATCACCAACTCCCAGAGTCCACCCAAACTCATGTCCATTGAGTCGGTGATGCCATCCAACATCTCATCCTCTGTCATCCCCTTCTCCTCCTGCCCTCAATCTTTCCCAGCATCAGGGTCTTTTCAAATGAGTCAGCTCTTCGCATTAGGTGGCCAAAGTATTGGAGTTTCAGCCTCAGCATCAGTCCTTCCAATGAACACCCAGGACTGATTTCCTTTAGGATGGACTGGTTGGATCTCCTTGCAGGCCAAGGGACTCTCAAGAGTCTTCTCTAACACCACAGTTCAAAAGCATCAACTCTTTGGCACTCAGCTTTCTTTACAGTCCAACTCTCATATCCATACATGACTACTAGAAAAACCATAGCCTTGACTAGACAAACCTGCAGTCACCATCTGCAGTGATTTTGGAGCCCCTCAAAATAAAGTCTGCCACTGTTTCCACTGTTTTTCCATCTATTTGCCATGAAGTGATGGGACCAGATGCCATGATCTTAGTGTTCTGAATGTTGAGCTTTAAGCTAACTTTCTCACTCTCCTCTTTCACTTTCATCAAGGGGCTCTTTAGTTCTTCCTCACTTTCTGCCATAACGGTGGTGTCATCTGCATATCTGAGATTATTGGTATTTCTCCCAGCAGTCTTGACTCCAGCTTGTGCTTCATCCAGCCCAGCATTTCTCATGATGTACTCTGCATATAATCTGCTCCTTATGCAACTGTATTTAGTTAAACCATGTGAAATGTCCAGTGTTTAAGATCACAACTAAAAATAGGTAACTACATATAGTTCAACATGAATAGACATGAAATAAGGGGACCTGAGCTCTAGGTCAAAGATTGGAATGTTAAATTCAGCTGGTGATTATAAATGTGTATTAAAATAGCTAACTCCAAAGTCTGGAGTGAAGAAAGTATTTCTGGTATGAACTTGTGTTACCTTTGGCCCCAGTTTTCAACTCCTTTATAGAATAACCTAAATTTGCATCAGGAGATCTGTTCTTCCATTGGATACAAGCTGGTGGGACACTTCATTAAGATGTTTTTTCTCTCTTTCCTGAGAAGGGTGGTAGAAGATTCAAGCCAGATCAATAACACATTGGAAAGCTCTGGAGTGATTTCTGCCTTAACCCCTCCAACAAAGCATATTCCTGCAATTGCTCTTTAGTTCCTATCCTTTAAAGATTGATACCTGACCTCTTATTCCATTGCTTAAGCTCTCATATCCAAAACAATATTTTTTTTCAAATTGACTAAAAGTTCATTCTTCCAGTTAATTCTATTTAATTTCATTAAATTCTCTTAAATCTAATTAATTCTAGTGAATTCTGATTAACTAGCCTCAATTTCTGATGCTTGGAACCAAAGAAATATAAAAGATCATTCATTTTATCAAGACATAGCTTACAAACTAAGGATAGTGGATGAGACTGAGATATATGGGAAGGATAAAAATCAGGATAACAGAGTATTTGGGTAGAGAAATAACATAAATTTATGATACAAGCAGGTTTGAGATCATTTGGGACAGCATAGGGTACTAGTTTTTGTATCGGATGATGGGTTCTTAGATGTTTATTTTAAAATAAGTAAATACAGTCAAGTAAAATAAATAAATAAATATCTTAAATTAGTAGTCCTGACTTTTTTGGCACCAGGGAGCAGTTTTGTGAAAGACAGTTTTTCCATGGAAGGGGAAGTAGACAGGAACGGCTGGTGGATGATACAAGCACGTTACATGTATTGTGCACTTTATTTCTACTACTTTTACATCAGCTCCACCTCAGATTATCAGACATTAGATTGTGGAGGTTAGGGACCTCTGCCTTAAACCACAGACCACTGATGTAAATCTGTGATGAAACAAGAATTATGATTATCCTAAATTTTTACACTTAAAATGTATATTTGAAGAGGCATAAATTGTAAAAAAAAAAATTTAATTAAGAAATGACTGAAAACAAAAATACAATTTGCTGCTCAACTAACCTCTCCAAGGACTTTAATAGGAAAAACAGTTATGTTTATTCCAAAAAACTATTTGATAACATTCTAAATCCTAAGGAAACTTGAAAATAAATATTGAATGAAATTATATTCACTGAGTTTCCTCTCTGGTCTTTCTGGTCTTCTAGAGCATGATTCCTTAACTCAATAATGAAATGTATTTTAGCAATCTTATCAGTAGGGTCATCATCAAAAATCTTGTGTTCTTCACTTTTTAAATTAGTTTTCAACACAGTGTTATCCTTACAGAAGCCTAACTTGCTATTTTAGGAAAAAAGAAAAAGGGAGGGAGCGTGATATGCAAATGATTCTGATTGAAAGAAACAGTGAGGAGTGGATGATTACTATCTGAATAGACTCCAAGTCATGGCTTACATTGTTGATCATTGATCATAATACTAATCAAGTTTCTACCTAAAACTCTAAGAAAAAAATACTTTAAAAAATATCATTGTGAAGCTTAAAAATTTTGCACTGTTTAGCAAATACACAGGTATAATAGTCACAGAATGCCTAGGTCATAAGTAATATGACTAGTCAGCAGAAGAAAAGAAATACTGTATAAGTGTTCCAAATCCTATATATTTTTATACATATCTGCACATATTTCTATGTGACTACATGTAGAACAACTGAATATCAGCTATACATCAAAAACTTAGATACATTAAATTTTAGAATTGTAAAGAATTTAAATTCTTTAGTCACACTCTCTCATTTCCTTATTTTAAGAAAATAATGTATCTGAAAACTCTGTGGATTCCATAGTTTTGCTATTATTTTAAAAGATGCGAATTCTAAGGTCCACAAGAGTTAAGTAACTTGTTACATTACACGGCTAGTTGGTGGCCAACCTCAAAATGGAACTGAGGTCTCAACAGCTTAATATTCTTCCAACAAATATTTGTTGTGTGTTAGTCTCTCAGTCATGTCCAACTCTTTGTGACCACATGGACTGTAGCCCGCTAGACTCCTCTGTCCATGGAATTCTCCAGGCAAGAATACTGGAGTGGGTTTCCTTTTCCAGGGCATCTCCCTGACCCAGAGATTGAACCCAGGTCTCCTGCATTGTATGCAGATTTTTTACTATTTGAGTCAACATAACAACTATATATCAAGGGTTAGAGATGTGAAAAAAGATAATATCCCCAGAAGAAGACAATAAGCAAGCAAACAACAATAGCAAGGATCAGTAATTTAAATAATAACATGGTATTAAAATGTTGCAACTGGGGAATATGGTAGGCAGTAGTCTAAACCAAAAGACCATATTAAATAGGGTATTCAGAGAAGGGAGCTCTGAGAATTTAGGCCTGAGATATAAATCACAAAGAGGAAATCAACTGCCATAACTTATGTTATAAACAAGGAAAATAACAAAGGCACAGCCATGAATCCCTTTCCAAGGTAACATCTTAGAGAAACCATATTTTAACCTCTTCCCAACTGATCCTAAAAATCAAGTCTTTCAATAAGACAATATGTGGCTTAGTTTCTCATCAAATCTCCCTAAAACAGAGAGATCACATATATATTTAACATACATACACAGAACTTCACAGTTTTATAAAATGCTTTAAATTAAACACACTATTCTATTTGATGCTTACAATAATCCTATATAGTAAGCAAGGTAGTTATTATTGGAAGAAACCACAGTGGAGTGAAATGAACACTAGGTTTAAAATTAGGGTTTGAAGCTGGTCCTACCATTTAGTAACTTGATTCCTTAATTTATATAACTTGAACTCTGAAACCAGATTTCCTCATTGGTTCAACTAGATTTCTTCTTTTTGTAGGCTGATATAAGAATAAAGATAGTCTTTAAAATGGCAGTTGACTTATTAGGAAGTATGGAAGAATTTTAAATAACAGTTCTCAATAAACACAATTTTAAATTAAGGAATGAATATTAAACGATCAAAACTTTCAGTAGTATACTAAAGTCATAGTAGAAGTGTCTTAGAAATTAAAGTTTTGGCGTTTAGAGTTTTATTCTTCCTATTTTCTCCTAATATTGTCTAATTACATATGAACTGAGTCTTCATGCTACTGAAACATGGTGATGTCAGTGATATCAATTATTTCTAAATATCTACTAGCTATGGTTTGGACTTAGCTTTTTGTTGTAGTTGGTGTTGATATTGGGGTTTTTTTTTTCATTATTTACACTGGAGGTTAGTTTGTTTTTCATTTTTGTTTGCTTTACTTTGGGATTGTATGCAGGACTTCTGAACATACAGGAAGAATGGGAGAATTATGATATTAATGAAGCAGTGGTATTGGTTGCTTGGATTTTGTGCTAACTTACTCTCAGTTTAGAGGATTTATTCTTTATGAAGCTAGGGAATGCTAACATTTATAAGTAAACTAGAATACATATGTATGATGGTGTTTTCTCCTCATATTTTCATTTAAGCTATTTCATATTCATCGAAGTCATCCAACCAACCTTTCCCATCACTGATATCTGAAGGAAGAAAATTATTCTGTTTTTAAGATTTACTTAGAACTTTGAATACCTTCAACCCGAAAATATCCCAGTTGCTTTTTGAAATCTTTCCTCAAATGAACTCAGATTTATATAAGAATAATCCCATAGAGACAAAAGGAATAGTTTTCAAAGCTGTAACCATATAAAAACTGCATATCTTGCATGTTTATCAGACACCAACATTATACTCTTTATCTTAAAACTACACTAGAGAGTAGCTGTTACATGTCCTTGATCTCTGCATCAAATAGTCAGTACTGGTCCTCTGGAGGACAAAATGATGTAGAAGAAGCGATCAAGATGAAGTCCTAATATTAGAGAGCACCATGCAATGATATTCCATAATCCTTACAGTCATTTCAAATGTTAAATCACATCCATGCTACAATGAGGAAACTGAGATGCAGAAAAGATAAGTTGTTTATACACAAAAAGTGGGAGAATTGGCATTTGATCCTCAGTTTCTTCAGACAGGATCTTCCTATTGTATAGGGTCTTTCCAGTTTAGAATATCTTAAAGATTTCATAGCATGTTGCATATAGTAACTCATCTCCAGCCCGAGTTCATTTAGTTAGCAACGATGGAAACAGGAGGCCAAATGCTAAGTTGAATCAGTTCAGCCAAACCTTTCCATACTCTTTAATCTCACAATTTCAGAACAGAACTCATTTTCTAGGGGAAAAAAAGGAGTTGGGAAGAATTTATAAGCACTAATTAATTTTTCAAATATATAGCTGTAAAAGGCAAATTGCTTTCCTGCTTTGTTCCTAGCTAAGGCTTATCATTTCATACACACGTCAAATGCTAATTGATGAAACTTTGAGAGAGGAAAGGAAAGAACCGTATCTCACTTTGAAATATCTTTGAGAACTGAAAATTAAATTGAACATACAATAATTGGGGGTGGAAAGAAGCTCACATTCTTCATTTCAAACCAAGAGTTCATAAAAGACACCAACTGAAACCTCCCACCTGTTAGGCAATTTGAGAAGAAAGACCAATTTACTAATCTATTTTGGATTAATTCTAACATCTTTGATGATAAATTTACTTGTTTTCATTTGATAATTGTTTGTATCACTTTCCACACAGTAAACCTACCACTCAAAACAAGTTGGAAGTGTATTTTTAATAAAGCTAATTAGGCTTCAGGAACTTTGGAAGATTCCTCTGCAAAGCACATTAGCAGTTGGGTAATTTCTCCAGGGAAGAGTGGGAGGAGCTCTAGATCTTTCAAAATTCCAAATAGATCTTTATTGTCATTATGTCTTTTTTTTCCTTAACAATGTTAACTTCTTTAAGTGTCACTGAGAGAAAGAGCTATGGTTGTCTTGAAAATGAATTCTGATTCCTTGTTGTAAGCTCGGGATCATATATTCATGGTTAGAAACTGAACTATATTTCTGCCCAACTGCTTCGCAAATACATTTCATTTTATATAATTTGGAACTACCCAACGTGTAAATAGCTCAAGGCAATCCCCCTACCACAAAATAGGCAAGTCAATTCAAGTTTCCCACTCCATCAGTTGTTTAGTAGATGCAGCATACTGAAAATTGCAGAAGGGACCAAATTTATACGACTATTGAACACTTATGCACCCATTAATTTTTCCAGGCATTGCAGAAACCGTTTAATGTCACAGAGTTTGGCGACTAGTACATTGTTTCCATTTTCCTTTTTTAAGGTCACTGAAATGTTGTAGTGAAATAATGGTGCTCCAGTTGCCTCAAGTAATTAATGTGTCTCTAATGTGTCTTTCCAAAAGAACATGCTTTAGCTATTAGTGAAACTAAAGTCTCTTATTAGTGCTTCCATCAGCAACCAAAGATTTCTAGAATGTCATAGGTTTATGAAACTGAAGACTACAGCTTTATAACATTCCATTTTATATGATTTCTTTTAATATTATTGTAATTATCTTGAATACAGAACAATTAGCTGAGGCTAGTCCAAAATTATTTTGTCTGAAGAATTCACCAGTTTTAAAAAATGAAATTTTATTACTTTAGTAGTAACATATAATTATACCAACAAATAACTGTCAAACTCTTAGGCAGGATTTTTCAGCTAGAAACCAGCTTTTCTTTTACTGACTGCATGAATTGATTGAAAACATTTCCTAAAAAGAAATTTTTTTCTCTCTCTTTTTAACTGAAAAGTTATTTAGTTACAAAAGACACAATTTTTAACAGAAAATATAAAGAAAAAGTTCAAATGAATTCAAGAAGAATCATTACAAAGTCTGCATTTGTAAAAACTAAGATTGTACTAGAATGAAAAAAGATTCAGTCATTACTTCATAATTTACTGACATTTAATATATGTAAGATCCTTCTTACGTGTATTCAATATGTTATTGAACAAAATAATCCGTGACTGAGGGAGAGAGAAAATAAGCACGTTAGAGAGTGCTAATTGAAATACAAATGAGATAAATGAGGACAGGATGTGGGAAATGCGAGTGTTTAAATGCACAAGTTGTAATTCTAGATGGTCTGGCCAGGGTAGGCAGCACAGAGAAGGTAACAGGTGATCAAGATTTAAAAGAAGTAAGGAGGGAATGGTGCTGGGTCAAGAGCTACCAGCAGAGGGAAGGCAAGTGTAAGTCCCCAAAGTGTAAATATACTGGTAGACTTGAAAAACATCAAATGATTAACATGACTACAGGAGATTCAACAAAGGGGAGCACAAAAGAGATGAAAATAAAGAGGCAATTTGGGGTTGGTAAGGAGAAGTCAAACAGAAGGGACTTGGAAAGACTTTGGTATTTTTCTTAAACAAAAGGGGAGCCAGTGGAGAGTTTTGAGCAAAAGAGGGACATTGTCTAATATATTTTTGAAAGTAACTTCTGGCCATTGTGTTGAGAATAGGCTACAGGAAGGCAGGAATAGAAGCATGGTGACCAGGTGGGGGCTGTCGCACCAAACAAGGTAAGAAATGATGGCTGGAACCAGAAAAGAAGTAAAAGATACAGACTTCAATGACCTTTTTTGGAGAAGGCGATGGCACTCCACTCCAGCACTCTTGCCTGGAAAATCCCATTGACAGAGGAGCCTTTATTAAGATCCTATTGAGCCTTAAGTACTTTTGTTCTCTCCAGTGGTTTTTTTGTGCTGTTTATCATATATATTTTTGTAATATTTCTCCTTCAATAGACTGTGAGCACCTCAAAGACAGGGATCATATCTCATTCATTTTTCTTTTTTACTTTCAGAGTATTTTGCAGAATCTGAAGGAATTGTATAAGCTTATGTGAAATAAACAAGTTAAAATTCATCTCAATGAACAATGTTTGTATTTTTCACTTCAGAATAATATTTAGTATGCAATTGAGATGTAAAAAAGATAAGAGAGGGCTGAATATTAATAGACCAACCAAACTCACTAAACTATGAAGTAGCAAAATGGATATATTTTGTGCATTATTCCCTTGTGAAGTAATTCACATTTAATGGTAATCTGTAGCTCTTTAATAGTATCACATCTTTTCTACAAAAGTATAAGGAAATTTACATTCTTTAAAATTTTGTATTCTTGCATTCTTTAGCCTGTTAAAGACTGCTAAATCTTTGAGGTCCTAATTGGTTAAAAAAAAAAAAACTATTTTCAGAAGTAATTATTTAGAAGAGAAACAGTTCTTTCTAAAAAACCAGACAGCTGATAGGATGGAGTTACATTACATACAGAATTACATATGATACATGATGTAATACAGAATTACATTAGTATTCATGGGTGTTCTCCAAACCTAGTATTCTCCAAATCTAGGAGACACTATATTAGTTTAGGATTGCTGGATACAGTTTGAAAAATGTTTTATGTGTCACAAAGAATATAAAAATGTCAAAACCTTCCACCAAAAATAACTAAAAGGAATTGTAAAATAATTTTTTTTTAATCTTTTTTTTAGCAATACAGAAAAGAATATTGATTTTCCTTTTAGAGTAATTTTTTTTCTGATTGTAAACTGAATATAAATTGACTATGAAAAATGAAGAGTTTTTTTTTTTTTAATCCCATAGTCTTTTTGCCAACAAAACATTTTGGTATATTTCTAACCTTTTTTGGTGTAAAAATTTGCATATTTCTTATTTTACAAAACTGAAATTGCATTATATGTAATCTAATAGTGTAATACTTTTAACTTGTCATATCTGACCATCTGCCCACGTCATTAAATATCTCTGAAGATATGTTTCACTGCATTTGTGTTACTGTTTTTCCATTGTTTTAAGCTGATCAAATATATAATGAGCACCTACTCTGCACTAATACACTAAGCACTAGACACAGACTCATGGAGTACTTGCTCTTGCCGAGAGCTTACATTCAACCAATAGTGAGGTAAGCTGCGATGAATGCTAAAAGGACACTATGGAAACAGTGGCCCACCTAACTAAGTCCAGGAAAATCAGGCTGAATTGAAGATGAGACCTGCAGGATAAGCAGGAGAGTGTTCCAGGCAAAGGTCTCTGATCAAGAAGACCATGTCTCGGTCAAGGTATTGAAAGAAGTTTATTGTGGCAAGAGGAAAAATAAAGTAGTTAGGAATCTGGTATGGAGTTTGAGGTTCCAAACGACAGCATCCATCAAACAGCTTAATATATAGGTCTAGTGTTCAATATATTAAGATGTTTAATGGAAGCTGTCATTTATGTAGATTTAGTGTTCAATGGGGCTTCCCTGGTGGCTCAGATGGTAAAGAATCTGCCTGCAATGCGGGAGACCCAGCGTCAATTGCTGGGTCAGGAAAATCCCCTGGAAAAGGGAATGGCTACCCACTCCAGTATTCTTACCTGGAGAAGTCCATGGACAGAGGAGCCTGGTGGGCTACAGCCCTGGAGTCACAAAGAGTAGGAGATGACTGAGTGACTAACATTCGTGTTCAGTAGAGGTCACTGAGCTATAGACAGGAATTTGGGAGAGTTTAATATGTATCTGGTGATTATTCTATTAACCAATCTAAAATCATTTGATTATTTCAGGAATGCAAGAATGTATTATATACATGGTTTGTGTATTACAATAATATGACATTTTAAATAGTAAGTACAAAAATATAATTTAAGCAATAAATATTTGTTATTTGAATATTATAACAATTATTAGTGATTATTGTTGGAGCTACAAGCTGGTACATTAAAGAGTCTAATTGTTCTCAGATTATCAAAACTGAGCAAAAATTAAGAACACAAAAACTTAAGAAAATACCAAAAGTTATTTTCTTTTCAAAAGTATATTCTTTCTAGATTTCAGCTGAAAACAAATAATAAACAAAAAATAAATAAATTCTAAAAGTTTAAAACATTAAAAGATGATAAGTACTATTTAAAAAGAGAAAGAAAGTAAGAATGTGGGGTAGGAGAGGAGGGGGCTGTAATTTTTAATAGAATGGTCAGAGGAGGTCTACTAAGATTTTCAAGCCAAGATTTCATGGAGATGGGGGAGTAAGTCACATAGATACCAGGGTTAGATGTTTCCAGACAGAAGAGCAAGGAAACCAGTGAGGCTGGAACAGAGATAGCATAGAATGGGGGATTATAATTGGAGATAAAGTCAGACAGGTAGAGGGGGGGTGGGTGGGCAATGGTGTGGAGCTTCAGAGTTCATTCTAAGGAATTCGGGTTTTACTCTGAGTAAAACAGGGCTTCCCTGCTATATTCAGGTGGTGAAGAATCTGCCTGTAATGCAGGAGACCTGGGTTTGATTCCTGGGTTGGGAAGCTCTCCTGGAGAAGGGAATGGCAACCCACTGAGTATTCTTGCTTGGGAAATCCCATGGACAGAGGAGCCTGATAGGCTACTGTCCCTGGGATCGCAAAGAGTCGGACGCAACTTTCTTTTTCTGACTAAATTGAAAAATTAATCCTGCAATGTGGGAGACCTGAGTTCAGTTCCTGGATTGGGAAGATCCTCTGGAGAAGGAAATGGCTACCCACTCTATATTCTGGCATGAAGAATTTTGTGGACTGTATAGTCAAACTGCAATATTATTAGATGCTTTGAGTGCTAATGGACACTTGTAGTCAGTATGCATGCTTATTAAGTTGGGGCTTCAATTGTCTTCAAGTAAAAAATTATATAAAAATTTATTTCCAAAACTGCCCTATCAAGTAAGCTGGAGAAGGAAATGGCAACCTACTCCAGTATTCTTATCTGGAGAATCCTGTGGACCGAGGAGCCTGGTGGGCTGCTGTCCATGGGGTCGCACAGAGTCAGACACGAGTGAAGCAACTTAGCATGCATGCATGCATGCACTGGAGAAGGAAATGGCAACCCGCTCTAGTATTCTTGCCTGGAGAATCCTGGGCACAGGATGCCTGGTGGGCTGCCGTCTATGGGGTAGCACAGAGTTGGACACGACTGAAGCGACTTAGCAGCAGCAGCAAGTAAGCTAACAATTTCAGTTTTGAAGATGAGAAGCATCTTTACTTTGTTAGAAAAAGTAAATCTTTTGTTCCAGTAGTCCTTTTTTTTGTTCGTTTTTATGATTTTTACTTTTAATTGAAGGAAAATTGCTTTACAATGTTATGTTGGTTTCTGCCATACAAAATGTGATCAGCCATAAGTGTGTGTGTGTGTGTGTGTGCATATATATATATATAGGTACACTATTTATATATATATTTATCTGCCCTTCCTCTTGAGCCTCCCTCCCACTGCACCCCCATCCCACCCCTCTAGGTTATCACAGAGCACTGGTCTGAGCTCCCTGTGTTGTTACAGCACCTTCCCACTAACTATTTTACATATGATAGTATATATGTCAATGCTACTCTCAATTCGTCCCACCCTCTCCTTCCTCTGCTGTGTCCACATGTGAAAGAATGAAGTTATAACACTTCCTAGCACTACACACAAAAATAAGCTCAAAATGGATTAAAGATCTAAATGTAAGGTCAGAAACTTTAAACTCTTAGAGGAAAATGTAGGCAGAACACTCTTACATAAATCTCAGCAAGATCCTCTTTGACCCACCTCCTAGAGTAATGGAAATAAAAACAGAAGTTAAAAAATGGGACCTAATTAAATTTAAAAGCTTTTGCACAGCAAAAGAAACTACAAACAAGATGAAAAGACAATCCTCAGAATGGGAGAAAATAATTGCAAACAAAACAACTGACAAAAAATTAATCTCCAAAATATACAAGCAGCTCATGCAGCTCAATATCAGAAAAACAACCCAATTAAAAAAATAGACAGAAGACCTAAACAGACATTTCTCAGAAGAAGCCATACAGATGGTTAATAAACACATGAAAAAATGTTTAATGCCACTCATTATTAGAGAGATGCACATCAAAACTACAATGAGATACCACCTCACACTAGTCAGAATGGCCATCATCAAAAAATGAACAAACAGTAAACGCTGGAGAGGGTATGAGAAAAAGGGAGAAAAGGGAACTCTTTTTTCTTGAGATACAGATGATGTACAATATAAGTTTCAGGTGGACAGCATACTATTCACAGTGTATAGTTATTATAAAACATTGGCTATTTTCCCTGTGTTGTACAATATAGTCTTGTAGTTTATTTTCCACATAACAATTTGTACATTTTAGTTCACTACTCCTATCAGGACCTTCCCCCTTCTCCTCTCCCCACTGGTAGCCACTAGTTTATTCTCTATGAGTCTGTTTCTTTTTTATCACATCTGCCAGTTTGTTTTCTTTTACCTGCTAGTTTGTTGTTTTTTTTTTTTGGGGGGGGGGGATTCCATCATTTATTTAACTATTCACCCTCTTGTTATACATTTAGATTGCATTCTCATTTTCACCATTGGAAACAGCACTGCAAGGAAGTTGTTTTTTTGTTTTTTTTAATACAAGAAGCTTTGGCTACACTTAGAATTGCCACCTTTCCACTGGTCTTTTCTAAACTAAATCCTGTCCACTTTTCTTCCAGAGCTGTCTGGACTTTGTGTCTTCCACAAATTGATCTGACAGTAGTATGGCAAGTGGCTTTCGTCCACTATCTTGTTCCTACTTCCTTATGTACAACACTGCTCAACAGTTATTTACTACGTATTTCATTTAGGTTCATCTTTCATCCTCAAATACCTGAACACCTTAACCAGGAGAAACAGTCATACCTCTCTTATCCTCTGGTACTACTGACATTTTGGCTGATGGTTATTCGTTGTGAGCTGCTTTCCTGTGCACTAGAGGATGTTCAGCAGAATCCTTGGTCTGTCCTAGGAGGTGCCAGTAGCAAATCTCTGTATCCCATAGCACCCACCCCCCAAGTTGTGACAACCAAAATCATCTTTAGACATTGCCTACTGTCCCTTGGGGGACAAAAATCATTCCAGTTTAAGAACGATTGCTTTATATCATATCCTCTAGTCTGGAGTAGAAGAAAACCTTCTTTTTTAGATAATTCAACCAATTTATTCAGTCAATAATTAATATACATATGAATTAGATTCAGATCTCCAAAATCCTAATATAACACACTAGGTGGCTGCTTGCTCTGTCTTCACTGTCAGTGTTCATAAAGAACAAAGTACTCTAGTTGTTAAGGAGAGAAATCAATGCAAAATTGATCCAAATAACTACCTAGGTAATAATTTTTAATGTTTTTATAACAGAAGAATTTCTAAACTACTTTTAGTTACTATAAAACAAGTTGTAGCATTTACCTATTTGTATTACAGTTCTTCTTTTTGCTTGCTTGCTTGCTAAGTCTCTTCAGTCGTGTCCGACTCTGTGCGACCCCATAGACAGCAGCCCACCAGGCTCCCCCATCCCTGGTATTCTCCAGGCAATAACACTGGAGTGGGTTGCCATTTCCTTCTCCAATACATGAAGTGAAAAGTGAAAGTAAAGTTGTTCAGTCGTGTCCGACTCTTAGCAACCCCATGGACTGCAGTCCACCAGGCTCCTGCATCCATGGGATTTTCCAGGCAAGAGTACTGGAGTGGGGTGCCATCGCCTTCTCCGACAGTTCTTCTTTAGATGGGTGGTATTACATAAACATCTTAATTTTTTGATTCTCTTGACACTCAAAGCATGGTCCAGAGACCAGAAGTGGTGACATAAGCTGGAGTCTGTCAGAAATTCAGAATCTCAGGATTACCCCAGATGGAATCAGAATCTTTAACAAGATCCCCAGAGATTTGTATACACAGTAAAGATTGAGAAGACTTAGATGATTCTTCTCTCCCACTTTTCACTCTAAATTTAGTAAAATAAAATTATCTTCTGTCCAGATAGGACTCTTTCATATTTTTATGTTAGTAATTCTTTTATATTTATCAACTTATTTGAAAATGACAGAAAATTAGATATAGCCAGCAGAATAGCCAGTGTTTTATTAAAAGTGCTTTGAAACATCAATTAGCTGAATCATGTATTTATCTATTAAGACAAAATTGAGATTTAGCTGGTATATAATTAGTATTTCAATTAATGTGGCTATAAGCATTTCCCTTGTGGCTCAGCTGGTAAAGAATCTGCCTGCAATGCAGAAGACCTGGTCTCAGTTCCTGGGTTGGGCAGATGCCCTGGAGAAGGGAAAGGCTACCCATCCCAATATTCTGGCCGGGAGAATTTCATGGACTGTATAGTCCATGAGGTCACAAAGAGTTGGAAATGACTGAGTGACTTTCACTTTCATATGTAGATAAACATATTTCAGATTCTTGATCCTTGTTCTTCAGTATTTCTTACTTTTTCAATATAATAATGTTCTATTACCAGATATATTACTTTCGCAATAATTTTGTACAATTTTGTTTTTTTTTTAAAAGTGAACTTTAGACTTGGAAAGTGGTTTCCATGGCTAATCCATTTTTATATTATGCTTAATGAGTTTTAGCGTCAAATACATTTTCAAATACAGCATCATTTTAAACAAAAATAATTTTTACTTGAAGAATCCCTTCCCTTCCCTCCTGATAATTTTATTCTCAATTTAGCACTGGTGAGGGCAGCAAACATGATATTGAAAGTCAAAGAAAAAGGAGGAATCGTAAGAGTATTTTCTGTTTTCTTTTCCTGTTCACCACCTACATTTAAAAACACACAGTGACTTTCCACAGTGCAGAAATGCTAGTGACTGAGTTCAATAAAGTCATTTCTTTCTTGCCGCTGAAAAAACTAAAAGATGGTTTTGCCTAGAGCTTCACATTAACTGAGAAATAGATGAGAGAGAGGTGATATGCAAATTTAAAAGGTGACTTTTTTAAGGATCCTTCTCAGTCTCATTTTTTGGAATTAAATACCCAGATGATGAAGGACCAGATGGCCAAAGCCCGGTAGAGTTGGGAAACCTAACATCCTTGTTATTCTGTGCCCTCAAATCTCCAATTTAAAAATCAAAACACAGGGAGAGAGAATGGATTGGAATGTGAGGCAGCTCCGCAGAGACAGAAGTGTAACTGCTGAGTGTCTCCCTGCCATTTTATCTGCCAAAGGCAAAAACCTGACTACTCCTGCAGTTCCCTGGTCTCCCCCTATGAGGATTATATATACATACACCCCAAAGTGCTGGAAAAACCAAATTCCTACCTTGAGTAAAGGGAGATATAGAAGACATTAAATGGCAAAGAGAGAACACAGTTCTTTATTTTCTTTGTAAAGAATGTAAGTGCAAAATAGAAATACACAGGGGAAGATCATGTTAGTAATATAAATGAGTTCAGCATTTGTCGTGATGTAAACATTTACATTACTTTTGAGTGACAGATGCAGAAAACATTGCCTCCCACACTAGACAGCCAGAGCTTTTCCTCTGCAGATTTACACAGGCTCAATAACCTATCATTACTTCATCTCACAGTCTGTTCTGACCTTTACAGCTTTGCTTCTTTTATTGTCTCTTATTCTCCAGTGTCTGATGCCTTTATTTTACAGTTCTACATTCCGTCAAACTGAATTCTTCTTACACATTATTAATTCTTTATCCAATTATCCATATAGCTGTGAACATGTACATTTTCAAAGAACATTTAATGAACTGAGACTTAGTTGATTTAATAATTGAAGCATATATTAAAAGAATATGTGGGCTTCATAGAGATTTTGTGGATGTCTCTGAAATCCTCTGGTAATATATTTTTCACGAGAATGGAAAGGTTTTTTTTTTAATATTTAAGAATGAAAAGAGAAAGAAATAAAGAACAGATATTAGATAAAGAAAAACAACAAAAAAGAGACAAATCCATAAAAAAATATGATATAGATGTATACCCAGAATACCCTTGGCTATAAAAAAAAAAACTTTAGTGTTTATTCTTTGAATCCTTATTTCTAGTAATTTGGGCTTCCATTTACTGATAGTAATAGGTGAAATTTCCAACATCTGTTGGATCATCAAAAAAGCAAGAGAAGTCCAGAAAAACATCTATTTCTGCTTTATTGACTATGCCAAAGCCTTTGACTGTGTGTATCACAATAAACTGTGGAAAATTCTGAAAGAGATGGGAATACCAGACCACTTGACCTGCCTCTTGAGAAACCTATATGAAGGTCAGGAAGCAACAGTTAGAACTGGACATGGAACAACAGACTGGTTCCAAGTAGGAAAAGGAGTACGTCAAGGCTGTATATTGTCTCCCTGCTTGTTTAACTTCTGTGCAGAGTACATCATGAGAGATGCTGGGCTGGAGAAGCACAAGCTGGAATCAAGATTGCCAGGAGAAATATCAATAACCTCAGACATGCAGATGACACCACCCTTATGGCAGAAAGTGAGGAAGAACGAAAAGAGCCTCTTGATGAAAGTGAAAGAGGAGAGTGAAAAAGTTGGCTTAAAGCTCAACATTCAGAAAACTAAGATCATAGCATCTGGTCCCATCACTTCATGGCAAATATATGGGGAAACATTGGAAACAGTAGCTGACTTTATTTCGGGGGGCTCCAAAATCACTGTGGAGTGATATGATGGTGATTACAGCCATGAAATTAAAAGACGCTTGTCCTTGGAAGCAAAGTTATGACCAACCTAGACAGCATATTAAAAAGCAGAGACATTACTTTGCCAACAAAGATCCATCTAGTCAAGGTTATGGTTTTTCCAGTGTTCATGTATGGATGTGAGAGTTGGACTATAAAGAAGGCTGAGCACCGAAGAATTGATGCTTTTGAACTGTGGTGTTGAAGAAGACTCTTGAGAGCCCCTTGGACTGCAAGGAGATCCAACCAATCAATCCTAAAGGAAATCAGTTCTGAATGTTCATTGGAAGGACTGATGCTGAAGCTGAAACTCCAATACTTTGGCCACCTGTTGTGAAGAACTGACTCATTGAAAAAGACCCTGGTGCTGTGAAAGATTGAAGGCAGGAGGAGAAGGGGATGACAGAGGATGAGATGGTTGGATGGTATCACTACCTCAATGGACATGAATTTAAATGCACTCTGGGAGTTGGTGATGGACAAGGAAGCCTGGTGTGCTGCAATCCATGCGGTTGCATAGAATTGGACATGATTGAGCAACGACCTGAACTGAACCAACTCTGAACTAGGCATCTAGTTTTCCTTCTTTTCTTCCATTTGGACCCTCCAGCACTTTCTTCTATTGCTTAAGCATTTTGAGAAAAGATTTAGAAGTTGTAGAATGCAAATATACAGACTCAGAACAAGATCAAGCTGGACCTTCTTTTATCCATCCAGTGCTTTCAGGATCTCTTCAGTTCTCTGGGCTTTCTCATTTACTCCCTAATCTTCCCTTATCTTTTATAAGTGAATGGAAATAATTATTCCAACACAACAGACTGAATTTTAATGCAACAGATAAGTTTCAAATCAGCTAAGTTGCCATTCCCTTGTTTACTTTCTTTTAATGCTTTTCCATTTCCTAAAAGTATTGAAAAACATTTACTTCTTTCTCACCATTCTTTATTCTTTAAATGAGAACAGATCATGACCTAAAGGACTAAATGGGTGAGATTATTCTGAGTACCATTAAAAAAGACAGGAAATTTGGAGATGATGATCACTTGACTAGAGCGACAGAGTGTAGAATAATGAAATGTGAAGCAGAGAAGGCAAAACTACTGCACACACATTCATGTGGTTGAATGCTCAAGGATATCCTGGAGGAGAGAAAGCACTCCCCTCCAACCTCCACTCTATAAAATATCATTATTATTATATGTCCACCATCTTGGTAATTTTGACTAATGGATTTGTAAGATTCTTGTAAGAAACAGAATTTTGATGATTAAAAAAGTTGTCATTTAGTCTGTTCATAACAAAGACTCTCCATTACCATCACTATCAGAGTCTTGGGAATAAAATAAGAACATTAGAGCACTTTTTGCCAGTCACCAGTAGCAGACCCAAGAGGCTCTTGTTCCCACAGAGAGACAAGGGCAATTAGACTTATTGTTCACCACCCTTCAAAAAACTCTCAAGTAATTTCCAGTAACAGACTTAAAACCTATTTCCCCTCCTTAGCCATTCAATATGATAAATTCAAAGACTTCCAGAGAAAGAATGTATAAGAAGCCCCAATTGTTAAAATTGGATTTTTAGCAAAGCTTTTGCATTTTTTCCAAGTGCTCAATAGGATTAAATATTCATCAGCTGAAATGAACAAATGCCTGCAAACCCAGTGCCCTGTGTGCTTACTTCATGGCTTCCCAAACATTTACACTGCTAACAAACTATTTATTGTAGGAATGTTGGGGGATTCAGAGTATCTAATATTCAGCCCTAGCGGCTCAGTGGTAAAAAATCCACCTTCAATACAGGAGACCAGGATTCAATCCATGAGTCAGGAAGATCCCCCAGAGAAGGAAATGGCAACCCATTCCAGTATTCTTGTCTGGGAAATCCTATGGACAGGGCAGCCTGGTGGGCTATAGTCCATGGGGCTGCAAAAGAGTTGAAAATGACTGAGTGAGTAAACAACAATATTCAGCAGCATTAACAAAATTTTTAGAAGCACACATAAAGACTGGGCACACAATCCTGCAGACTAGAATGTGGAAGATCATAAAAAAAAGAGAGAGAGACTAATTTCCTTGGTTCCTTCTGCTATCCTAGATCCAACCTAAGGTCACTGTCTACTTCTAATTTCCAGTAGAACCAGAGAAAGCAGCAAAGCTCACTAGATCACTAGACATCTAGGGATCACTAGAACAAGCATCAGCTGAAAATTACTAGTAAGTAGATATAACATGTAGTCGTATCCTCAAGACTGAAATTAACAACAAATAAAGTAAATCAACATATATAGATAGAAACTAGGATACATTGCTGCCCTGGGGGGTTTTTATTGTTATCATCCAAAAAACTTCACTATAAAATGCCCATTTTTCATAATAACTTAATTTCAGTTTAAAAATATGTATGTGTGCAAATACAGGCATTTCCCCCTAACAAATGGCTTATATTCTAATAACTAGTTAATAAACCATATAAATCAAGGCCAACATTCAGGTCACAAATAAAGTCACATATTCTATAAATTGAATAGTAGTTTTCCAAAATAATTGCTAAATTTTTATCCAGCATTGAATATTTATGAACCCTTTAACTGACAGTGGATCTTCTTATCACAATTTCTTAGCTCTAAAAATAAATCTCTTTTTAAAAATAGTCTTTCAAAAATAGAAAGCATTTTAAAAATATCTGGTATGATTTGTTCCTTTTATGATTTTGAGCAACTGTTATGAATATTCTCTTTGTAATACGCTGATAATTTTTTAGATGGTGTGGGACATGGGATTGTATAGGCACTGCTGTTGCTGCTGCTGCCGCCGCCAAGTCACTTCAGTCGTGTCCGACTCTGTGCGACCCCATAGACGGCAGCCCACCAGGCTCCTCCGTCCCTAGGATTCTCCAGGCAAGAACACTGGAGTGGGTTGCCATTTCCTTCTCCAGTATAGGCACTACTCACTGTTTTTGTTCATTTATCAAGTCTTTTGAAGTTGAGTGAAACAAAGGCAGCTACAAAATCTCCATAGCAGAATTCCATGAGAACTTCCAAACAAAATTATCTAACAAAATTATTTAGTAAATTAAAGCCAGAGTTCCTCTTCTGATAGTCTTATCCTCCAAAAATGCATTTTTTTGTTGTTTTCAGTGATTTGTGCAGACTTCCCCTTTTAAAAAAATTGATTCTAATGCCTTTAAAATTATCTGAAAATCAGAAATACATGAAAGAGATTACTGCTGCTGCTGCTAAGTCACTTCAGTTGTGTCTGACTCTGTGCGACCCTATAGACGGCAGCCCACCAGGCTCCTCTGTCCCTGGGATTCTCCAGGCAAGAATACTGGAGTAGGTTGCCATTTTCTTCTCCAATGCATGCATGCATGCTAAGTCTCTTCAGTTGTGTCCAACTCTCTATGGACAGCAGCCCACCAGGCTCCCCCATCCACAGGATTCTCCAGACAAGAATACTGGAGTGGGTTGCCATTCCCTTCTCCGAAAGAGATTACTGAGTGTTCTTAAATCCAGTACTGGACTAGACTTTCTATTGACTGAGCCATATAAAAAATTTTAGAGGAAGAGGTTAACTTGTAGACTTGTGTCCTGTAGAGATGTGAAATATACAGTATAATTCTCCCCAGCTGCCAAAGATGGCCACATCCTAATCCCTGAAACCTGTGGATATATTATCTTACCTAGTAAAAGGGATTTTGCAGATATAACTAAATTAGGAGATGGAAAGATAAGCCCAGTTTGTCTAGGAGGGCCCAATGTTCAGGCTAATGTCTTGATCTTTCAGAAGTTTTGCATAATGTTGTATTGAATAAAATCTAGGCAAATAAAATATTGATGTATATATTCAACATTTCAATATATATTTGAAGTCTTTATTGAGTACAGTTCAGATGCTTTGAATTTTAACTTTCAATGAACATTTTATATTTATGTTTTACATTTATATCCAGAACTTCAGAGGGTTTGGGAGCAGAATTGTGCTTTGTGGGGAGTTGTAGCCATAGAACTAGTGGTTATATAGTTCTCTTGCCAATGAATAGATAGATGTCTTATGACTCACTTGACATTAGCATAGTACATCTGCATTCTTGAAGGAAATCCAATCATAAGTGACTTTCTGAATTTGACTCTATATCTTTTCCTGTAGTCTCCTAAGTCAAGGATATATTTACACAGATCTCACCAATTTCAGTTGTAGAATTTGAAAAAGAAATGAAGTAAAAATTCCCAAAGTCATTTTCAAATCTAAGTCTCCATACATCATTTTTATTTGGTCCAGGCAACAAGAAAGTAGTCAGCGAGTTTAATGTTTGCTTTCACTACTTAGGTCATTTAATAAACACTTATTGAGTTCCTGCTGTGGGCCTGACACTGTTCTAGGCACAAAGGTTATGGCAATAACCAACAGGCTTTACTGGTATAGAGCTTAATTGCTAGTGGAGTAAAATAAACACATAAATCAATATAACTATAGTGTCAAGTTGCATAATCATTACTAAAAATATTTAGCAGGATAAGTAGGAAATAAGAATCTACTCCAATATCTCAAACATCTCTTCTTTTAGAATTATTATTTTTTTTTAATTTTATTTTTAAACTTTACAATATTGTATTAGTTTTGCCAAATACTGAAATGAATCCACCACAGGTATACCCATGTTCCCCATCCTGAACCCTCCTCCCTCCTCCCTCCCCTACCCTCCCTCTGGGTCATCCCAGTGCACCAGCCCCAAGCATCCAGTACCGTGCATTGAACCTGGACTGGCGACTCGTTTCATACATGATATTATACATGTTTCAATGCTATTCTCCCAAATCTCCCCACCCTCTCCCTCTCCCACAGAGTCCTTAAGACTGATCTATACATCGGTGTCTCTTTTGCTGTCTCATACACAGGGTTATTGTTACCATCTTTCTAAATTCCATATATATGCGTTAGTATACTGAATTGGTGTTTTTCTTTCTGGCTTGCTTCACTCTGTATAATAGGTTCCAGTTTCATCCATCTCATTAGAACTGATTCAAATGTATTCTTTTTAATGGCTGAGTAATACCTCATTGTGTATATGTACCACTGCTTTCTTATCCATTCATCTGCTGATGGGCATCTAGGTTGCTTCCATGTCCTGGCTATTATAAACAGTGCTGCGATGAACGTTGGGGTACACGTGTCTCTTTCCCTTCTGGTTTCCTCAGTGTGTATGCCCAGCAGTGGGATTGCTGGATCATAAGGCAGTTCTATTTCCAGTTTTTTAAGGAATCTCCACACTGTTCTCCATAGTGGCTGTACTAGTTTGCATTCCCACCAACAGTGTAAGAGGGTTCCCTTTTCTCCACACCCTCTCCAGCATTTATTGCTTGTAGACTTTTGGATCACAGCCATTCTGACTGGTGTGAAATGGTACCTCATAGTGGTTTTGATTTGCATTTCTCTGATAATGAGTGATGTTGAGCATCTTTTCATGTGTTTGTTAGCCATCTGTATGTCTTCTTTGGAGAAATGTCTATTTAGTTCTTTGGCCCATTTTTTGATTGGGTCATTTATTTTTCTGGAGTTGAGCTGTAGGAGTTGCTTGTATATTTTTGAGATTAGTTGTTTGTCTGTTGCTTCATTTGCTATTATTTTCTCCCATTCTGAAGGCTGCCTTTTCACCTTGCTAATAGTTTCCTTTGTTGTGCAGAAGCTTTTAAGTTTAATTAGGTCCCATTTGTTTATTTTTGCTTTTATTTCCAATATTCTGGGAGGTGGGTCATAGAGGATCCTGCTGTGATGTATGTCGGAGAGTGTTTTGCCTATGTTCTCCTCTAGGAGTTTTATAGTTTCTGGTCTTACGTTTAGATCTTTAATCCATTTTGAGTTTATTTTTGTGTAAGGTGTTAGAAAGTGTTCTAGTTTAATTCTTTTACAAATGGTTGACCAGTTTTCCCAGCACCACTTGTTAAAGAGATTGTCTTTAATCCAATTATTTTTAGAATATTTTAGAATAATTTTAGAATTATTTTTAATCTGTATTATTTATATAGTATTTCAAATTTTACACTTGTTATATCCTGAGCTTTTTTAAAAATTATTATTATTCTTCACAATTGTGCCAGTTCTTTGGCTTCTTGCATCTATTTTTAAATGGAGTTTCTACTTGAATTATTCTGAATTATTAACTAGTTCAACACCTTCAGAGGATATTAAGTATATAATATACTAAGTATATTAAGTCAATGCTAAGAGACTTCAGTAAAAAAAATGCCACCATTTTTAGTGCTCTTGACAACAGAGATGAAGAGACAAACACTAATGGTATAGAGTAAATAAAACCTGAAGTATGAATTTAGCAATGCAAACATTATGTTTCTATGTTAGCATTTCCAATGGATTTTGTTCTATGAGGCCAAAAATTGTTAGCCCACAATAATCGTTCCTTCTCTGAGAACAGTTCCGGGCAAGAAGGGCTGGACCACTGACAGCTCTGCCTTGCTGCATCACCCTATATTCAGCTACTTTATCTGAAAGGTCCAGCAGTGGACCCTTGATGTGAACTGAACCAATCATATTCTTTTTTCTTTCTCAGGTCTATGATATTCATAATAAAGGGACCCAGAAGCAGTGTTAGAACCAAGTCATTTTAAATGACAATTGTTCAGATATGCTCTGTAAGGTAATGTATTTCTTGATTCTTCATTACCCATTTCTTTTGTGGTTCATGAGATAGCCTAATATTATTCAAAAACCTTCACTTTCTAATTTAAACTAGTGAGAATCCTTTATATTGCTTGATTTTGCCACAGATAACATCATATTAAATGTTGAAAGACTGAAAGCTTTCTCCCTTAGATCAGGAATAAGACAAGAATGCTCACTTTTGCCACAACTATTCAACATCATCTTTGAAGTCCTAGATAGAGCAATTTGGCAAGAAAAAGAAATAAAATGTACCCATATTGAAATGGAAGAAGTAAAATCATCTCTATTCACAGATGTCTTATTTCTCTATGTAGGATATCACAAAGAATCAACCATATAAGAAATTATTAGAGCTAATAAAGAAATTCAACAAAGGGGTGGGGCACAAGATTAACTTACAAACCTCAGCTGTGCTTATTACACACTTCTAGCCATGTGCCATCCAGTAGGGTAGCCACCAGCCACTTGTAGTTACTGAGCACTTGAAGTGTGGCTACTTAAATTATGCGCTGTTACTGTAAAATATACCCAATAATTTTTATATTGATTCTGAACTGAAATGCTAATATGTTGTATACGTTGGGTTATACAAAATGTTATAAACTTAATTTTATATGTTTTTTTACCTTTTTAATGTGGCTACTAGAAAACTTAAAATTACTTATAAGGCCCAGGCTCACATTATCTTTCTATTAAACAGCACTACGTCTATACTCTGTGGAAGGATATAATCCCATTCAAAACAAAATTGGACAACTCTGAGTCTTAAAACTTCCTTAGTATGGCTTTTAAATGATTACAAATGTAACATGCTGGAAAATGTAGCCAAGCTGAATATGCATACTGAATTCAGAATTCTCTAGCAGCCTCCTCTCATTCTGGAACTGTCAATGCAGGGACAACTGTCCTTCCTGCCTTAGCCCTTCCTTCCCTAAGGGTGCACTTAGCATTTTAATCCTTGGGCTAAAGTCTTTTTGCTACTACTAATAAAAATGACATAACTCCATGAGTAATTTATGTAGTTATCATGAACACTTTGAGAACTTTTCCAAGATACAAGGAATAAATTTATCTCCTTTTATGATATGTTTAGGTCAAAAAGGAAAATCACAAGGTCTCTGAAAAATCAGGGACCAGCTATCTTAGAATGCACATTATAAGTTATCTCGTTTTTACATAGATTCCCAAATACAGTGCCACCAACAAATTGATATCCCCTCCATGTAGGTAGATTAAAATACTTAAGAGACTTCTAAATGGTCTTAGGTGTTCCATTAGGAATTACATTGACTCCATTCCAAAAACAATTCCCCTTTTACTCTTTATGTAAGAAGCTAGCTTTCTTTTCATCATGGCACCTATCACTATCTGATACTATAATCTGTATTTGTTTACTTCCTTTTTGTCAAACTCACACTGTAGAATACAAGATATTGAAGGGCAGGGACTTTGCTTTACTCATTGCTGTGTTCATTGCTGTATTCCTCCATCAGTAATAGTATCTGATGCATACTTATTTCTCAATAAACATAGGCTATTCATTGAGAGAATGAATAGTACTTTTGTGGAAACCATTATGGTTCTTTACTCCAAATTCACTACTCTAATGTGGCAGTTGGCGAGTCTAAGGTTGTAGAACCCAGTGTATTTATAAGAAAAGTTGCCATTCAGAGACAAAATTAAATGTCTGTATTCTACTGGTTTTCCATGTTCTCTCTCTGATGGAATGAAAATGATTCTCAGTAAAACAACAACAACAATAAATTGTCTCTGGGCATTGGACACACACAAAAAAGAGTGGAGTAGCAA
Organism: Bos indicus x Bos taurus; assembly: GCF_003369695.1. Classification (NCBI taxonomy): domain Eukaryota; kingdom Metazoa; phylum Chordata; class Mammalia; order Artiodactyla; family Bovidae; genus Bos; species Bos indicus x Bos taurus. The sequence goes on from NC_040076.1 coordinate 112,516,703, forward strand.
GAAAAATGAAACTCTATACAATTAGCTAAGAAATTTTCAGTTCAGTTCAGTTCAGTCACTTAGTCATGTTCAACTCTTTGCAACCCCATTGACTGTAGCATGCCAGGCTTCCCTGTCCATCACCAACTCCCAGAGTTTACCAAAGTCATGTTCATTGAGTTGGTGATGCCATGCAACCATCTCATCCTCTGTCATCCCCTTCTCCTCCTGACTTCAATCTTTCCCAGCATCAGGGTCTTTTCAAATGAGTCAGCTCTTCGCATCAGGTGGCCAAAGTACTGGAGTTTCAGCTTTAGCATCAGTCCTTCCAATGAACACCCGGACTGATCTCCTTTAGGATTGACTGGCTGGATCTCCTTGCAGTCCAAGGGACTCTCAAGAGACTTCTCCAACTCCACAGTTCAAAAGCATCAATTCTTCGGTGCTCAGCCTTCTTTTATACTCCAACTCTCACATCCATACATGACTACTGGGAAAACCATAGCCTTGACTAGATGGACCTTTGTTGGCAAAGTAATGTCTCTGCTTTTTAATATGCTATCTAGGTTGGTCATAACTTTCCTTCCAAGAGGCAAGTGTTTTTTAATTTCATGGCTGCAGTCACAATCTACAGTGATTTTGGAGCCCCCAAAAATAAAGTCTGACACTGTTTCCACTGTTTCCCCATCTATTTGCCATGAAGTGATGGGATCAGATGCTTAAAACATAACATTAGTTTTCTGAATGTTGAGTTTTAAGCCAACTTTTTCACTCCTCTCTTTCACTTTCATCAAGAGGTTCTTTAGTTCTTCACTTTCTGCCATAAGGATGGTGAAATCTGCATATCTGAGATTACTGATATTTCTCCTGGCAATCTTGATTCCAGCTTGTGCTTCTTCCAGCCCAGCGTTTCTCATGATGTACTCTGCATAGAAGTTAAAAGCAGGGTGACAATATATAGTCTTAATGTACTCCTTTTCCTATTTGGAACCAGTCTGTTGGTCCATGTCCAGTTCTAACTGTTGTTTCCTGACTTGCATACAGATTTCTCAAGAGGCAGGTCAGGTGATCTGGTATTCCCATCTCTTTCAGAATTTTCCACAGTTTATTGTGATCCACACAGTCAAAGGCTTTGGCATAGTCAATACAGCAGAAATAGATGTTTTTCTGGAACTCCCTTGCTTTTTCTATGATCCAGCGGATGTTGGCAATTTGATCTCTGGTTCCTCTGCCTTTTCTAAAACCAGCTTGAACATCTAGAAATTCACGGTTCACATGTTGTTGAAGCCTGGCTTGGAGAATTTTGAGCATTTGTTGCTAGTGTGTGAGATGACTGCAATGGTGTGGTAGTTTGAGCATTCTTTAGCATTGCCTTTCTTTGGGATTGGAATGAAAACTGACCTTTTCCAGTCCTGTGGCCACTGCTGAGTTTTCCAAATTTACCAGCATATTGAGTGCAGCACTTTCACAGCATTATCTTTCAGGAATTGAAATAGCTCAACTGGAATTCCATCACCTCCAGTAGCTTTGTTCATAGTGATGCTTCCTAAGGCCCACTTGACTTCACATTCCAGGATGTCTGGCTCTAGTTGAGTGAACACACTATCATGGTTATTTGGGTCATGACAATCTTTTTTTCTATAATTCTTCTGTGTATTCTTTCCACCTCTTCTTAATATCTTTTGCTTCTGTTAGGTCCGTATCATTTCTGTCCTTCATTGTGCCTATCTTTACATGAAATGTTCCCTTGGTGTCTTCAATTTTCTTGAAGAGATCTCTAGTCTTTCCCATTCTATTGTTTTCCTCTGCTTCTTTGCACTGATCACTGAGGAAGGCTTTCTTATCTCTCCTTGCTGTTCTTTGGAATTCTGCATTCAAATTCTACATTCAATGGGTATGTCTTTCCTTTTCTCATTTGCTTTTCACTTCTGTTCCTTTCACAGCTATTTGTAAGACCTCCTCAGACAGCCATTTTGCTTTTCTGCATTTCTTTTTCTTGGGAATGGTCTTGATCCCTGTCTCCTGTACAATGTCACAAACCTCCATCCATAGTTCATCAGGCACTCTATCAGATCTAGTCCCTTAAATCTGTGTCACTTCCACCTTGTAATCATAAGGAATTTGACTTAGGTCATACCTGAACGGTCTAGTGGTTTTCCCTACTTTCTTCAATTTCAGTCTGAATTTGGCAATAAGGAGTTCATGATCCGAGCCACAGTCAGCTCCCAGTCTTGTTTCTGCTGACTGTATAGACTTCTCCATCTTTGGCTGCAAAGAATGTAATCAATCTGATTTCGGTGTTGACCATCTGGTGATGTCCATGTATAGAATCTTCTCTTGTGTTGTTGGAAGAGGCTATTTGTTACGACCAGTGCATTTTCTTGGCAAACTCTACTAGTCTTTGCCCTGCTTCATTCCGTATTCCAAGGCCAAATTTGCCTGTTACTCCAGGTGTTTCTTGACTTCCTACTTTTGCATTCCAGTCCCCTAAAATGACCATAGAATAAGAGGACAGAAAATAATAAGAGACTCATAGGAAAGTATCAGACCATAGAGGGTCTTGTTTGCCATGTCATGCCCTTAGAACTTACTTTTTAGCAGATAAAAAATCAGTGAAAGTTTAAATAAGAATAGCAATGAGACCCAGTTTTCATTTCTGATTAGTCATTCTAACTACAGTGTGAAGAGCTTTCCGAGAAGGAAGACTGGAGGCAAGGGAGAAGACTGGCCATGAAGGAAAGCAGAACAACACCAACAGAGAAATGGAGACAAAATCAAGACTTTTATTAAATCCCTACAACCAACTGGGAGCTTAGGTAGGGTGGGCATTTTTATTCTACTTTTACAAGTCAGGAGGCAGAAAAGGAGCAATCAAGGTGATTCAGCTGGTTTCTGGAAAATTTGGAAACAAAACAAATTCTTCACTCAGGGACTAGTGTTCTTAGAGCTGGAAAACTTGGACTTCAGTTACAAAAGCTTTATAATCAATTTCAGCCCACCAGGTGATCAAGGTATCAATATAAACTTGTGTTTGCTTGCTTGTCTATTCAATGGATAGATACAGAAAGAAATATAGATGTGTGCATATATACATTTATTCCTAAGCTTTATCCACTGAGAGGGCCTAGGAACAATGACATATACCTGCCACTCAGATCCTGGTTTTTAAATATCATTCTCCAAAAAAGAAACCAGAGCTCTTTAAAATGGGTTGATTCCAAGATTGAAGCAGGAAAAATGAAAAATGAGCCTGAAGCATTTTGTGGTTTCAGGAAGTAAAAAGTGCTTAAAAAGGAAAGGAATGATAGCATATCAAAAAGACACATAAATTAAAAGCTCCAATGACCAAAGCTAGAATGACATGATTAATAAAATAAATAACAATGATTTTAGATAACTTATAGCATAAAACATATACTCATGAAGCTATAGTGATAAATAAAAACAACAGAATAAATAAATAAAGCCACTGTTCCATACAGAAGAATTCTAATTAATAAATGTAGAGGAGTAATATAAAATTATCTGAAACCAACATAGGGATCAGTTCAGTTTAGTTCAGTCGCTCAGTCATGTCTGACTCTTTGCGACCCCATGAACTGCAGCACACGCAGGCCTCCCTGTCCATCACCAACTCCCCGAGTCTACCCAAACCCCTGTCCATTGAGTTGGTGATGCCATCCAACCATCTCATCCTCGTTCATCCCCTTCTCCTCTGGCGTGCAATCTTACCCAGCATCAGGGTCTTTTCAAATGAGTCAGTTCTTTGCATCAGGTGGCCAAAGTATTGGAGTTTCAGCTTCAACATCATTCCTTCCAATGAACACCCAGGACTGATCTCTTTTAGGATGGACTGGTTGGATCTCCTTGCAGTCCAAGGGACTCTCAAGAGTCTTCTCCAACACCACAGTTCAAAAGCATCAATTCTTCTGCACTCAGCTTTCTTTAGAGTCCAACTCTCACATCCATACATGACTATTGGAAAAACCATAGCCTTGACTAGATGGACTTTTGTTGGCAAAGTAATATCTCTGGTTTTTAATATGCTATCTAGGTTGGTTATAACTTTTCTTCCACAGAGTAAGCATCTTTTTATTTTATGGCTGCAGTCAACATGTGCTGTGATTTTGGAGCCCCCAAAAATAAAGTCTGCCACTGTTTCTCCATCTGTTTGCCATGAGGTGATGGGACTGGATGCCATGACCTTAGTTTTCTGAATGTTGAGCTTTAAGCCAACTTTTTCACTCTCCTCTTTCACAACACAGGGATAAGGTGATATTGTTTCAAGAAATGTCTACCAGTGGATGCTAAAATTAATAGATGAAAGTTTCAGGAGAAATAGGATATTTACATAGCCTCAAGGTGTCCCTCCCCCCAAGACATTTATTGTTATAAAGGGGAAAGCAGTAACTTTAAGTTGGAGAAGCTTGACAGACACCACCTTAACTAAGTAAACAAAGTCAGTATCATCATAAGACACGATGGCATTATGCACTCCTTGATGTGATTCACTGAGAAGGGCAAAATATCCCTTCAGTGGTGTTCTTGCCAAAAATACATTAATCAAATCATGAGAAACATGACACAAACCCAAACTGAAGGATATCCTACAAATTAACTGATCAGTACTTTCTGTAATATCAAGATGATGAAAGACAGAAAAGACTGAAAAAATGTCAAAGATTGGAGGAAAGTGACAAAACCGAATAAGTATACGCACTGTGGGATGTGGGTCTGGATTACAGAACAGAAAAAGGATGTTGGTGAGAAAAACTGGTGCAAAACTGAAGTCTATAGTTTACTTAATAGTAATCAGCTTCCTGGTTTCAACTAATGTACTATGGTTATGTAAGATGTTAACATGGGTGAGAGAATATAGGAACTTTCTGATCCATTTTTTGCAACTTTTTTAGGTCTAAAATCATTTCAAAATTAAATGTTATTTTAAAAAGTGATGGCAGAAGTATAATATTTTTCAGAAAATTTCTAGACTATACTAAACTCTATCCAATAAGCATAAACATTCCTAAATAATCATCCAAATATCAAATTAATTTTTTTCATCTGTCCATCTTCCCCTCCATTAGAGTGTCAATTCTTCTAAGAGGCTGGCTCATTGCTGGCATATAATTTAAATTAGCTTTATGGAGCTATAAGAATCTGAGAAGGCATGTCAGAAGCCCTGCAATGAGGACAGGAGCTGTCACAAATAAGGCTTTTTATAGACAGGAATCTGGATTCACAAGACAAACAAGCACATTTTAAACCATTAGAAAAGTCCAATGACCAAAGACTAGAGCATTTGAATACCAGTTTGAAAACCAGTCCTTGCACTTGTAGATGTGTAAAGGGAACAATTTGCAGCTTCTGGCCCTTTAGTGGTTAACTGGAGATAAAGCAAACACTGACCTCATAGGATTCTTGTAGGAAGTTCATTATACATACACTGTAAAAATCACAATCTGATTGCACCGATTAGATGTTATTGAAAAATGTAAAGATGATATTTAAAATGCTCTTTGAAATAAAGATCTGAATTAAAAGTACTCCATTTTGAATTTTGTTGCTTTTCCTGAAGTTGAGGGAACATTTGGGGAAGCAGAAGTGCTGCTAGCTTCTCTGACTTGCAGAGTTCACGGTCATATTTATTTGGCAGCTAATGAAAACAACTGCTAGGCTTGAGAAGCCTCCTACTTAAAAGGATTGTGATAGACTGTTCAAACGAAATCTAAATGTTGTTAATAAATGTCTGAAGTTAACTTGAAGATGGTAATTAATTATAGAGAGTCTCTGCAACTACCCCATTTACATCTATCATCACTGCATCTCTGAAATAGCGTAATGATGCTGATAGACTAGCTTCATTACCCGGACAAATCCCAACAAGTCTCTTAGAGAGTCTCCCATCAAGGAGGTTTGCTAGGTTTTCTCCAATTCCCTTTCCTGAAAAACCTATCCACCTATTGACAATTGACAAAGGAGTAGTGATAATTTATTAGATGCTATGCTTTTGTTTTAAAAAGGGAACTGTTCATTTAGTTTCACCTAATATAAATATTAAGCAAAGATGATGATGTTTACAGTAGGAAGAGGCAATTTATAAATGAGTTTGCTCATCAGAGAATACATGTAAAGTTAGTAGGGAAGAGAAATTCTTCGCAAAATAGCATTTGAAATTTGGGTTGATGAAAGAGAATGTAAAGAGTAGGAATGTCTGACTCTATGTGACCCCATTGACTACATCTCTCCAGGCTCCCCTGTCTATGGGATTCTCCAGGCAAGAATACTGGAACGGATAGTCATTCTCTTCTCCAGGGGATCTTTTCAACCCAGGGATTGAAATCACATTTCCTGCGCTGCAGGCAGGTTCTTTACAGTTTGAGCCACCAGGGAAGCCCAATGCAAATATCAAAACTTTTTTATCTCCAGGCACATAAGTAATGTGTGCATCATTTAGATTTGAGCTCCCTCAAAACAATCTCCCAGTTTTACTCTCATGTCTCTAGCCACTCTTTTTAGTCATCATTTTGCATTCTATCTTATCAGCCCAAATATCAAATGTTATTTCGCTAAGAATTTCAGATTCTCTTCCCTCGTAACTCTATACATACTCTCTGACGAGCAGACTTATCTACAAGTTGCCTCTTCCTACTGTAAACATCATCATCTTTGCTTGAATTATTATAACAGCCTCCTAACTAGTTGCTGTACTTCCAGTTTCTTTCCAATCCATTCTCTGCATGGTAGCCAAAAGTGATCTTTCTAAAATAACAGCCTAATTATGGCAATCTTTTGATTAAGTCCTAAGAGTTCCCCATTGCCCTCAAGATGAAGCACAAACTCTCAGTTGCAGCTTCAAGATCCGGCTTCTGTTAAAATCTTTAGTTCCAGATCTTAACTACTCCATCTGTTACCAGTGCATTCTACAATCTTGCATACTTTTCTGTTCTATGTATTCCTATTTGAAAATTTCCATTGTATCCATGGTGCCTAACACTATTCTAGGCACATAAGTATTCAATAAATAATTATCAAATAAATCAATGGGTTGAATAAACAAGGCAAGGCATTGTAAAAAGTAACTACGTAAATTTAAAAAATCAACAATTGGACAATATAATTTTACAACAATTATAAAGAAAGGAGAATAAATAGTAAAATGATCATCCTAATGTTATAGGTTTAAAACTATAAAAAGTAGCAATATATTCTTACTAAAAGTCTATTACTAAGAGAATGTGCAATTTTATTCCTTGTAAAACAAACTCAAATGGTTTCAGGATAACTTACTTTGGCACATAAAATATAAAATGTGTGTGGTATGGACATTTATATAACTGCATAGTTGAACAAAACCACTGCCTATTCAGCTTTATAGAGGAAATTTTTTTTGCTTGTTTCATAAGAAATTTAAAAGAGTTGCTGCCTCAAGAGATGAAAAATAGCCTCTTGAAGGAATACTAAGGACTGCTTGCTTTATTATACTATATTTCTATGGAAATATGAGCACATCCCATCAGCATTTCATGAATCTGTGTGGACATATGAGAGCTTTCAGTTGTTTCCCAGGGAAGTTTCATATTACAAAAAAGCCACTGCCTAAGTCAGTGAACTGCCAATTATGGTTAACTGCCCTCTATCTTCCTCCTCAGAGACAGGCAGCAGGCATTTAAATTCTTATCCAATGACCTTCTCATTTTAACTCATTCTAAACTAATGACTTTTAAGATTTAATTTTAATACCATAATGAGAGGAAAAAATATAAGAAAAAATTTGCAACTGAATACATAATCGCAGCCCTAGTTGGAATATGGAATAGGAAATTCCATTCCTAATATAATTGCCCATTATTTATTGATTGATAAGCATTCATACTCAAGTCACTGAAGACATCACATTCATAAGTTCTCAATCATTATCACTTTAATTTTTAATAGATAAGACTTCAGGTTCCTATCCTACCTGTGTGAATTATTTTAATGCAAAGCTACAACTTCAAACAACATGATGCTATATAAATGACGCATACAACATGGACAGAAAGCAAGTCAGCTGTAAGGTAAGAAGACATCCAATTTACAAGTCCCCTCCAGTAACTGTCCTAGGCTCTATGTATGTACATGAAGATAGACACTAGCTTTGTTACAGATTGGTCTGCTTAAAAGTATTCCAGAAGGTTCTGCAGTGTAACACCTCCCTCGTTTTATGACTTCTGATCTCAAATTATTTTTTCCTGTGCAAACTCCTGATACAATATGAATTGTCATCAGACAATATTTTTTCATGTTGCCGTTTAAAAATTTAAGCCCATTATGCTACTACATTTGAGTTCACTTGTTGAAATGTAATTGATTTCAGTGGAAAAATGTGAACAAAGAGTACATGGATCATGACCACAGATACACTGGTTAGATCATTTATATATTAATATCATCTTGTGTTTATTCTAGATAAAGCACTAAAAGAGAAAATTGACAAATACGGTAGTCTCAGTAAAGTGATAAAGAGTAAAAAGTTATGTAATATGAGGAATTTTAAACTATGTGAATGTAAGCTCCATGATGACATGGGCTATATTTTTCGTGATAGTTTACTCAGTATCTAGAATGTTACTTGGCACACACCAAATGCTCAACAAATATATGTTGATTAAATTAACAAAAGAACATGAATGAAGATATGGAAAATATAACTTAACTTACAAAACTATCTTCAAAGATTTAAAAGCTATGAGGTGAAAGAGAAAATATTAGACATATTGTGTGGAACTTCAGATAGCAAATATAGATGCCACAGATAAGAATTACAGAAGAACCTCTACCAAATAAAGTTAAAATAAACTAACAATAAAATCAGAAGCTTTCTGTTCTGAATGAGAACTTAGATTATATGACTATCAATATCTTTTCCAACCTTGGCTCTATAAATACAAAGAATAAATTTCTTTTCCAGTATTTTTTTCAGAAGATTACTAAGCCTGCTGTTCTAATTTTGCAAAGCTGGCAGTTACTTGTGTAGTTTTCATCTATTATTTTCAGAACTGTATCTCTTCATTATGAGTAGACTCCAGCTAATATGCATAATAATCAAAATATGTAACCATTTTATCCAAATAATGAGTTCCTACAATAATATAATCCACATATCAAAGGTCTGGTGACAAATTTTCTTCAAATTAGAAAACATATATTACAAATTCAATACAATCCCTATTAAAATGCCAATGGTACTTTTTTAAAGCAATAGAATAAACAATCAAAATTTCTATGGAAATACAAAAGACCCCGAGTAGCCAGAGCAATCTTGGGCAAGAAGATGAAAGCTGGAGGCATCCCACTTCTTGATTTCAAACTGTATTACAAAGCTATAGTAATCAAACATTTTGTATTGGCATAAAACAGACACATAGATAAACAGAACAGAATTGAGAGCTCAAAAATTAACCTACACAGATACGGACAATAATTTACCACAAAAGGGTGAAAAATATACAATGGGAAAAGGACTGTCTCTTCAATAAATCGTTCTGGGAAAACTGTATAACAATGTAAAAGAATGAAATTAGGCCATTATACTAGGCCCCTGTACTAGAACTTACACAGAGATCAACTCAACACAAATTAAGGACTTGAACATAAGACCTGAAATCATAAAACTCCTGTAAGAGAAGATAAAGAGGTAAACTTCTAGACATTAGTCTTGGCAAAGATATTTTTGGATTTGACACCAAAAGCAAAGACAAGAAAAGCAAAAACAAGCAAGTGAGACTACATCAACTAAAAAGCTTCTGCAGAGCAAAGGAAATGAGGTGATCAATGTAAATTTACTGTAGTAATCATTTCACAGTGTATACATATGTGTAATAATTATGTTGTACACCTTAAACTAATGCAAAGTTATTTGTCAATTATATTGCAATGAGACTGGTAGGAAAAAGAAAATATATAAATATTTCTCCATTTGGAGCAGAAGGCAGAATATTAAGGCTAGAATTTATAAAGTCAAATAATATGATAAATTTAATTACAAAGAATTTAAACTCCATATGGCAAGAAAAAAAATACTAACAAGATGAAAAGAAAAACAATATATACAATACATATTACAAAGTTCTGATATTCTAAACTTATAATGTACAAAGCCATATAAAAGGAACAATCTAATAGAAAATTGGTCAGATACAAAATAAAAACAAAAATAAACGAATAGGACCTAATTAAACAAAGGTTTTTGCACAGCAAAGGAAACCATAAACAAAATGAAAACACACTCCTCCGAATGGGTTAAAATATGTGCAAATGAAGCATCTGACAAGAATTAATTTCTAAAGTATATAAGCAGCTCATGCAGCTCAATATCAGAAAAAAACAACCCAATCAAAAATGGGGAGAAGACCTAAATAGACATTTCTCCATAGAGACATACAGACGGCCTACAAACACATGAAAAGATGTTCAACATCACTATCAGCGAAATGCAAATCAAAACAACAATAAGACATTACCTCACACTGGTGAATATCAGATCAGATCAGATCAGTCGCTCAGTCATGTCCGACTCTTTGCGACCCCATGAATTGTAGCACGCCAGGCCTCCCTGTCCATCACCAACTCCCAGAGTTCACTGAGACTCACGTCCATCGAGTCAGTGATGCCATGCAGCCATCTCATCCTCTGTCGTCCCCTTCTCCTCTTGCTCTCAATCCCTCCCAGCATCAGAGTCTTTTCCAATGAGTCAACTCTTCGCATGAGGTGGCCAAAGTATTGGAGTTTCAGCTTTAGCATCATTCCTTCCAAAGAAATTCCAGGGCTGTTCTCCTTCAGAATGGACTGGTTGGATCTCCTTGCAGTCCAAGGGACTCTCAAGAGTCTTCTCCAACACCGCAGTTCAAAAGCATCAACTCTTCGACGCTCAGCCTTCTTCACAGTCCAACTCTCACATCCATACATGACCACAGGAAAAACCATAGCCTTGACTAGACAAACCTTTGTTGGCAAAGTAATGTCTCTGCTTTTGAATATGCTATCTATGTTGGTCATAACTTTCCTTCCAAGGAGTAAGCGTCTTTTAATTTCATGGCTGCAGTCACCATCTGCAGTGATTTTGGAGCCCAGAAAAATAAAGACTGCCACTGTTTCCACTGTTTCCCCATCTATTTGCCATGAAGTGGTGGGACCGGATGCCATGATCTTCGTTTTCTGAATGTTGAGCTTTAAGCCAATTTTTTCACTCTCCTCTTTCACTTTCATCAAGAGGCTTTTGAGTTCCTCTTCACTTTCTGCCATAAGGGTGGTGTCATCTGCATATCTGAGGTTATTGATATTTCTCCTGGCAATCTTGATTCCCGCTTGTGTTTCTTCCAGTCCAGCGTTTCTCATGATGTACTCTGCATAGAAGTTAAATAAACAGGGTGACAATATACAGCCTTGACAAACTCCTTTTCCTATTTGGAACCAGTCTGTTGTTTCATGTCCAGTTCTAACTATTGCTTCCTGACCTGCATACAAATTTCTCAAGAGGTAGATCAGGTGGTCTGGTATTCCCATCTCTTGAAGAATTTTCCACAGTTTATTGTGATCCACACAGTCAAAGGCTTTGGCATAGTCAATAAAGCAGAAATAGATGTTTTTCTGGAACTCTCTTGCTTTTTCAATGATCCAGCAGATGTTGGCAATTTGATCTCTGGTTCCTCTGTCTTTTCTAAATCCAGCTTGAACATCAGGAAGTTCACGGTTCACGTATTGCTGAAGCCTGGCTTGGAGAATTTTGAGCATTACTTTACTAGCATGTGAGATGAGTGCAATTGTGCGGTAGTTTGAGCATTCTTTGGCATTGCCTTTCTTTGGGACTGGAATGAAAACTGACCTTTTCCAGTCCTGTGACCACTGCTGAGTTTTCCAAATTTGCTGGCATATTGAGTGCAGCACTTTCACAGCATCATCTTTCAGAATTTGGAATAGCTCAACTGGAATCCCATCACCTCCACTAGCTTTGTTTGTAGTGATGTTTTCTAAGGCCCACTTGACTTCACATTCCAGGATGTCTGGCTCTAGGTCACTGATCACACAATCATGATTATCTGGGTCATGAAGATCTTTTTTGTACAGTTCTTCTGTGTATTCTTGCCGTCTCTTTTTAATATCTTCTGCTTCTGTTAGGTCCATACCATTTCTGTCCTTTATCGAGCTCATCTTTGCATGAAATGTTCCTTTGGTATCTCTGATTTTCTTGAAGAGATCCCTAGTCTTTCCCATTCTGTTGTTTTCCTCTATTTCTTTGCATTGATCGCTGAAGAAGGCTTTCTTATCTCTTCTTGCTATTCTTTGGAACTCTGCATTCAGATGTTTATATCTTTCCTTTTCTCCTTTGCTTTTCGTTTCTCTTCTTTTCACAGCTATTTGTAAGGCCTCCCCAGACAGCCACTTTGCTTTTTTGCATTTCTTTTCTATGGGATTAATCTTGATCCCTGTCTCCTGGACAATGTCATGCACCTCATTCCATAGTTCATCAGGCACTCTATCTATCAGATCTAGGCCCTTAAATCTATTTCTCACTTCCACTGTATAATCATAAGGGATTTGATTTAGGTCATACCTGAATGGTCTAGTGGTTTTCCCTACTTTCTTCAATTTAAGTCTGAATTTGGCAATAAGGAGTTCATGGTCTGAGCCACAGTCAGCTCCTGGTCTTGTTTTTGCTGACTATATAGAGCTTCTTCATCTTTGGCTGCAAAGAATATAATCAATCTGATTTTGGTGTTGACCATCTGGTGATGTCCATGTATAGAGTCTTCTCTTGTGTTGTTGGAAGAGGGTGTTTGTTATGACCAGTGCATTTTCTTGGCAAAACTCTATTAGTCTTTGCCCTGCTTCATTCCGTATTCCAAGACCAAATTTGCCTGTTACTCCAGGTGTTTCTTGACTTCCTTCTTTTGCATTCCAGTCCCCTATAATGAAAAGGACATCTTTTTTGGGTGTTAGTTCTAAAAGGTCTTGTAGGTCTTCATAGAACCGTTCAACTTCAGCTTCTTCAGCATTACTGATTGGGGCATAGACTTGGATTACTGTGATATTGAATGGTTTGCCTTGGAAACGAACAGAGATCATTCTGTCGTTTTTGAGATTGCATCCAAGTACTGCATTTCGGACTCTTTTGTTGACCATGATGGCTACTCCATTTCTTCTGAGGGATTCCTGCCCGCAGTAGTAGATATAATGGTCATCTGAGTTAAATTCACCCATTCCAGTCCATTTCAGTTCGCTGATTCCTAAAATGTTGACATTCACTCTTGCCATCTCTTGTTTGACCACTTCCGACTTGCCTTGATTCATGGATCTGACATTCCAGGTTCCTATGCAATATTGCTCTTTACAGCATCAGACCTTGCTTCTATCACCAGTCACATCCACAGCTGGGTATTGTTTTTGCTTTGGCTCCATCCCTTCATTCTTTCTGGAGTTATTTCTCCACTGATCTCCAGTAGCATATTGGGCACCTACTGACCTGGGGAGTTTCTCTTTCAGTATCCTATCATTTTGCCTTTTCCTACTGTTCATGGGGTTCTCAAGGCAAGAATACTGAAGTGGTTTGCCATTCCCTTCTCCAGTGGACCACATTCTGTCAAATCTCTCCACCATGACTCACCTGTCTTGGGTTGCCCCACGGGCATGGCTTAGTTTCATTGAGTTAGACAAGACTGTGGTCCTAGTGTGATTAGATTGACCAGTTTTCTGTGAGTATGGTTTCAGTGTGTTTGCCCTCTGATGCCGTCTTGCAACACCTACCGTCTTACTTGGGTTTCTCTTACCTTGGGCGTGGGGTGTCTCTTCACGGCTGCTCCAGCAAAGCACAGCCATTGCTCCTTACCTTGGATGAGGGGTATCTCCTCACCACTGCCCTTCCTGACCTTCAATGTGGGATAGCTCCTCTAGGCCCTCCTGCACCCACGCAGCCACGGTGAGATTGGCCACTATCAAAAAAAATCACAAACAATAAATGCTGGAGAAGGTGTGGAGAAAAGGGAACCCTCATAATTGTTGGTGGGAATGAAAATTTATACAGGCACTATGAAGAAGAGTTCCTTAAAAGACTAAGTATAGAACTACCATATGACCTCACAATCCCACTCCTGGCATGTACACAGAGATAATCATAATTCAAAAAGATACACATACCCCAGTGTTCTTTGCAGAACTATTTACAATAGCCAGGACATGGAAGCAACCTAAATGTCCATTAACAGAGGAATAGATAAAGAAGTTTGGTACATATATACCATGGAATATTACTCAGCCATAAAAAGAAATGAAATTGTGCCATTTGGTATAATATCACCTATTATGGAATTTAGACAAATGATACCGATGAACTTATTTGCAAAGTAGAAATAGAGACACAGAGAGAGCAAATGCGTGGATACCAAGGGTAGAGGGCAAGTGGGAGGAATTAGGAGATTGATATTAACATATATATACTTTTGACACTATGACTAAAATAGATAACTAATGAGAATCTATTATATAGCACAGGGAACTCTACTCAAGGCTCTATGGTAACATAAATGGGAAGGAAATCTCAAAAACAAGGGGAATATATGTATATGATTCACTTTGCTGTACAGAAGAAGCTAATACAACAATTTAAAGCAATTATACTCCAATAAAATTTTTAAAAAGAAAATTTGTAAAATACAAACAGGTAAATTATACACGATAGGCTAATGACCAGGGAACACTCCAAAAAATGGCCAAAAGTTTCTAATAATAAAGAAGTGCAAACTAAAACTAAAGGAGCCTTGGGTTTTTTATTTTTACCCATCACAATAGCAAAATTATGTGAACAATGTATTGGGTTTGGTCAAAGAAACAGAATCTCTGAGAGTTATAGGGAATTTATTAACAAGGGATTGGACCCATAACTGTGCAAGCTGGTTAAACAGCCTGAGTGAATTACTGTGAATCTGTTTCTGGCTCTGCAGTCAGCAGAGCCGGCAGTCAGAAGGAAGATGGATGTGACAGTAAGGAAAACTAGAATCCATGAGAACATGCAGGAACACACGGCTCTTTCTCCAATTACAGAACCCAGGTAGGTTTTCATTGCTTCCAAAACTTTGACTTCAATGATGGGGTAACAGAAGAAATGTCAGCACGTTTCCTCATGGGGCTAAACAAGCACATGGCAGTGGGCTCAGGAGTGAAGGAGGCTAGAGCTGAAAGGCTACAGGCAAGGCAGGAGCCCTGCTCCAACAAGGTGAGCCAGCAGAGTCGCGACCATGCGCATGCACTGCAATAGCCTCTGTCTCAGGCCTGCTGCTTCACTTCCCCTTTCCAAAGGGCTTGCAGATTTCTTCTGTGGCCAAGAGAATCCATACCATGCAGGCAAGGGGACTCTAGGCAGTGTTATTTTCAATTCAGCTGACACACTGCAAAGCCACCACAGATAGCTCCAGTAATAATGATAACAGACATGTATTGAGTGTTTTCCACACGCCAAGCATAGGTCTGCTTCTTGACAGCAGTCCTCTTAGGGAATTCTAGTGCTATCCTTGAATCTTTCAGACACTAACGAGAGACACAGAAAGATTAAACAATATCTGAACCAAGGCAATCTGATTTTAGGGCTGTACTTTTAACTACTGCTCTATAATTAACAAGATTTGATGAGGATGTAGGCAAAAAAGAAGAGCTTTCATATTGTAGAAGGAGGCTTTGAGTCATGTTTGCACTTAGAATTGCCAGAAGCACTGTTTATTTTGAGCAGGGTGCAGGTGAAAATAAGATTTGGGAGTGATCAGAGGTTTTCTGAATATTAAAGCAAAAATTAAAACAAAACAAATGACAAAAAAAACTCACCTACACAATTCATATTGTGATACATCAAAGTTAAATTCTTTTACAACTAAAACAAACACATTCATTTTCTATAATAAATATATATCCTAAAGATTTTAAAAGAGTGTCATGATATTATATAAGCTTTGGGCATATTCTTTATGATTAAAAAGCCAGATTTTTGAACCATTAGAAAAACCTTTTTGGTTAAGTACTAAATATCCCAGGATGAGCTATCCAGGATGAATCTGTTTTATAAGCAGAACAAGAGACAGACAAATCCTGTATTTATTTAAATTTGATAAGATCTTTTCCCACTTGTTTTGTAGAGCAATGTTCTCATTTCACACAGTCCTTGTGCCCTAGAAGGCCCAGAGCATCTAATATTCAGAGTTCAAGATGATATATTCCTGAAGGGCACATATATGTGCTGCATTTAATCATCTCCTGGTTGTCTAGCCAAAGAGGACAATTTCACCTACTCCACATTAAATCCACAAGCTTTTAATACTAAGTTCATTGTAGCTTACCATTTTTCAACTAAAATCAGTCTTTGAAATTATTTCTACTTCTACAATATACTGTTAAGTAAGCAACTTTTTATATATCCTTTCTGGAGAAAAAGTTTTTCTGTATTCCCAAGTACAAAATGAGCCTACGTACCTTTTGATGTACAAATTTTATATGTATAAATCTACACTAAGGAAAAATTAAACAAGAGTGTGCAAAAAAAGAAGCTGCAAGAATTGTTCACTGTAACATTTATGAGAGCAAGCAGGTAGACATCTTTATATCTGTTAGCAAAACATTAGTTAAATCAATTATGGCATATCCATGCAACAGAACACAAAGCCATTAAAATGTATAGATAGCTCTATACATACGGATGTGCACAATATCCAAGATATATTATGTTTAAAAAGCAGATTGCAAAATAGTATATATTTATATTGCTGTTGTTGTCACCCAGTCATGTCTGACTCTTTGTGACCCCATGGACTGCAGCACTCCAGGCCTCCTCGTCCCTCACAATCTCCTGAACTTTGCCCAAGTTCATGTCCATTGCATCAGTTCAGTTCAGTTCAGTTCAGTCGCTCAGTCATGTCTGACTCTTTGCGACCCCATGAACCACAGCATGCTAGGCTTCCCTGTCCATCACCAACTCCCGGAGTTTACCCAAACTCATGTCCATTGGGTCGGTTGCATCAGAGATGCAATTTATATACTGTGATGTATATTTATTGTGATAATCATAAATGTAATCTAGACTCACCAAAAAGCATATATATTAGGAATTAAAGGTCTTTGTATATGCTATTTCCAAAATGCAAACGCTGTGTGATTTACAAAGTGTTATAGTATAGATGGTATTTAATTTTAACAAAACTGATTTTTTAAAGTTTCAGGGTGAACCCAACTGCACTTCTAGAGAAAGTGAATATTAATATTCAAACGTACAATCTTACTTAAGGTAAAACATAATGGTGACTTACATTTCCTTTCATATGGAACTCCTGAAAATAAATATATATTCTACAGATACAAATATATTTCATTTCTTTTTGTATATCAGCAGCAGTTGGCAAGGTACACAACAATGTAATAAAAGTCCAGGATAAATTTTGGGTGTTTTAGTACAGATGTACCTAAATTTAGAGCTTATTTTTATGTCTTTTCCCTCAACCAGCTTTTAACCATCTCTTTTCACCAGAATTGTACCAAATGTTTTCATTGTTTTCCAGTCCCGCAAACCAATGTTGCTTTTCTTGTAATCTCTTCAACTCTCTCAAATGCCATATTTTTTTAAGTCTAAAGTGCCACTGATTTTAAGAAACTACTATTTCATGTAGTGCTAAGAAACAAACAAAAAGGTGACAGTTAAATTAATAATTTGTTGTCTAAAATTTTTATTCAAAAGGTTTCTATAGACGTGTGTGTGTGTGCTTAGTTGCTCAGTCATGTCCGACTCTTTGAGACCCAAGGACTATAGACTTGCAGGCTCCTCTGTCCATGGAATTCTCCAGGCAAGAATACTGGAGCAGGTTGCCATTTCCCACTCTAGGGGATCTTTCTGACTCAGAGACTGAACCTGCATCTCCTGCATCTCCTGCACTTGCAGGTGGATTCTTTACCACTGTGCCACCTGGGAAGTCCTTTTATAGACTTACTTAGACATAAATTTCTATCACATACATCACTCCTGTGCATACTCTAAATGGACAATAAGAGGTAAATCAGCTAAAGCAGTTTTTTCAATTATTTTCTTGATTGGCTTGACTCTTCTGGAATCACTTCTCAACTCACCCTTGTTTTCCACTCAGTGTGTCCTTTGTGCCACCAGGAGCATGGATGTTATAGCATTTCATAAAAGCAAACCTTTCTGTCTTTAGAATTTTCTTCCTAGCCGTGGACACCCATTTTGCAAGTATTGATGTGGATGTTTTTTTAATCTTACTAGATGTCAATAAAAGTTTTTAGACAAACAACCAGAACGCATGTTTCTTCTTTATGTGGTCTTTAAGTGGTCTATTGCCTGAATCATTGATGGGTTGTAGTTGTCTAATCATGATAGCAAGAACCAAGTTTGTGCATAGCATACAATAAAGACTGTATCACAAAAGCTACGTCACTCACTGGAGTGGCAAGATGTCATCAACTATGATACTCACCTTCATTTCAGAGGCGGTAAAATGTAAACACCTTGGAATCAACAAAATTTAGTATTAGTACCATCACTTTAGGGCTTCCTGGGTAGCTCAGCTGGTAAAGAATCTGCCTGTAGTGCATGAAACCCCAGTTTGATTCCTGGGTTGGAAAGCTCCCCTGCAGAAAGGATAGGCTACCCACTCCAGTATTCTTGGGCTTCCCTGGTGGCTCAGATGGTAAAGAATCCACCTGCAATTCAGGAGACCTGGGTTCGATCCCTGGGTTGGGAAGATCCCCTGGAGGAGGGTATGGCAACTTACTCCAGTATTCTTGCCTGGAGAATTCCCGTAGACAGAGAAGCCTGGTAGGCTACAGTCCATGCGGTCACAAAGAGTCGGACATGACTGAGCAACTAGGCACAGTACATCATCACTTTATGGATAAGAAATTAGGATGCATAATCTCTTACTGCCCATAAAAATCACACTACCAATAAGTGGTCAAGCCAGGGCCCAAATCTAGGTTTCATAAAATGCTGTGTTTCAGATCCCACATGGGGTGGTACTCAATAGATATTACATTGGGCTTGACCTCATTTTAATATCAAGTTATTCTTATTGATTAGATGTGCGTGAATTATTCCTATCACCTACTCCCAACCATGTCTTATTCTCTATTTTCTCAGCAAAATTTAACACTTCTTCAATAGACATCTTTACTTTATATTTACTATTTCTAATTTTTCTGCAAGCTAGGAAAGAGATACCTAATCATGTATAAATTAGAGTATTGCTTTTAACTGAATTCAGTACATGAGCTTTAACGTATTGACTCGAGTTTTCCATTTAGTCTCCTTAAGGCATTTTCTTTTCATTTTCTCTTCATCTCTAGCTATTTTCCAAATGCCTGCAGATGCCAAATGTACATCCTATACATAAGACAGCAGCCTACAGCTATACTCTTTTTCTCAGTTTCTATTTTTGACATGTTTTGTATGGTCCTATAATTCTTTGATAATTTAGTCTGTAACTATAAAATTTGTCATCTCTACCATTCAAGACTTACTGGTAACAATTAGTATTGCTCTTTGGTGACACCATTTTGTTTTAAACAGCAGGGATGGACACATAAATTACCCACAATTTATGAATTTGAAAAAAGATAATTATAGGTACTAGATTACTCCTACAATTATCCAAGTACCCAAAAGAGAATATTATATATAAAAGTTATTTTTAATCACTTGGTTTTCAATTTGCTGTGCATTTTCTGTTAGATTTACTATATACTACTATATACATAAATTTTTTCACCACTAATGAATGCTCCCTTTTCTCTTTTCCTGGAGTTGCTTAAAAAGCTGTAATAAAGCTTGTCACAACAGAATTCTGAAGTAAAAGAAGCTTTCAGGGTTTTTGTTAATATTGAAAAAGAATTTTCTGAAGAAAAAAATGAAGCAGACACTTATCTCAAATCTAAGTCTGGCCATATCTGTCTCATAAAGCAGAGAGATCTTTTCCATCCTATCAATTTAGTCCTGCTGAAATGGCATTTCTGCATTCACTTGCTAGCTACCTTCAGTTATTCAGATGTTTCCTCATTCTAAATTAAGTATTGGCGCTTGCCTATCTTCCTGTAGGTTATTTTCATCAATCTGAATACATTGACGTGTCTCATATAGATTTGTTCTTCCTCTCTCAAAGAAATGCTAATAAATTGAAATCTGTGCCTGCTGCTGAATTTCAGTCTTATGCTGTGACAAAAGGCCCAGAGCCTTGTAATTTATAGACAGTCACTCCTCTTGTACACATCACCGATATTTGACATGCTTGCTTTGATGTTTATGTTCTAACAGATGGGGCTTTCCATCTAACAGTAGGGCAGAAAATCCCTAAGCCACATTGAACAGTCTGCTTCTCTGGATAAAACACAAGAGTAAGGAAGAAGAACATGCTCTAATCATTCAGCAAGCTCACCATGGATCCTTCATGCTATCAACTGTATGCCTGTCCTTGACATACCAAAAGCACTTGCTCATCACCTTCTGAGAATTTGTGCAATTTCCAAAGGCTGTATGTAGAATTAAAGAACAGTTTTCCCGTCTAAGGCGTAGGCCTGGAACCCAAATAATGTGGCTTCATGCTGTCCTAGTCTAACCCGAGGGGCAGAGCCAGGGGCATTTATTCCAATATTAGTTTCATTTAATATCTAAAACATCAATGTCCTCAGCTTCCTTACAGACATCTTTTTTGATGAGTGTATGCCACAAATTCCCTATCACATTTCTCTACTCCTAAACTTGGAGACTGAGGACTACTTTAAAAAAATTTTAAACCTGCAATTTGATAGCATTATAAATTAATGATTTTCAGCCTCCATGGAAATGTCAGTATACACAGGCATTCTGAAATGATAGTTCTTTACTAATTGTTTCTTCTCCAAAACCCCTGAGGTCCACTCTATTCAGTGACCAAAACCACTACTCCAAGAAATTGCTATTACCAGCCTGGCCATGACCTCCAGTATAAGCAATTCAATGGATAGATTTCAGTTCTCAGTTTTAAGTCTATGAAATCACTTACAATACTGTTTCTATCTCTTCAGTGACTCCTTTGCAGTGTGCTTTTCAAATATCTATTCCTTAACCAAATCAAATAAATATTGATATCTTCCAGGCCTCCTTCTCAACATCCTTTTCTTCTTACTCACCTTGCCTTCTTTAGCCATTTCATTCCCACTTATGATTTCAACCACCACCAAAATATAGATCACAATATCACATATATCTCCAAAATCTATTCTTCTACCTCAAATTTCTTTTGGACTATCAAATCCATACTCCCAACTTCCTACAAAACACCTCCACTGAATGTTTAACAGGTATCTCAAATTCAGCATATTCAATCTGAATTTGTCATCATTCATATCAATCTGCTTTAATTTTGTGTTCCCTGTTTCAGAACCACTTCAGTTCAGTCACTCAGTCGTGTCTGATTCTTTGTGACCCTGTGGACTGCAGCACACCAGGCTTTCCTGTCCATCACCAACTCCCAGAGCATACTCAAACTCATCTCCATCGAGTCGGCGATGCCATCCAACCATCTAATCCTCTGTCATCCTCTTCTCCTCTAGCTTTCAAGCTTTCCCAGCATCAGGGTCTTTTCAAATGAGTCAGTTGTTCACATCAGATGGCCAAAATATTGGCATTTCAGCCTCAGCATCAGTCCTTCCAATAAATATTCAGGATTTATTTCCTTTAGGATTGACTGGTTGGATCTTCTTGCAGTCCAAGGGACTCTCAAGAATCTTCTCCAACACCACAGTTCAAAAGCAGCAATTCTTCAGCACTCAACTTTCTTTATAGTCCAACTCTCACATCCATACATGACTACTGGAAAAACCATAGCTTTGACTAGACGGACCTTTGTTGACAAAGTAACGTCTCTGCTTTTTAATATGCTGTCTTGGTTGGTCATAGCTTTTCTTCAAAGGAGAAAGCATCTTTTAAGTTCATGGCTGCAGTCACCATCTGCAGTGATTTTGGAGCCCCCAAAACTAAAGTCTCTCACTGTTTCCATTGTTTCCCCATCTATTTGCCATGAAGTGATGGGACTGGATGTCAAGATCTTAGTCTTCTGAATGTTGAGTTTTAAGCCAGCTTTTTCACTCTCCTCTTTTACTTTCATCAAGAGGCTCTTTAGTTCTTCTTTGCTTTCGCCATAATGGTGGTGTCATCTGCATATCTTAGGTTACTGATATTTCTCCCGGCAATCTTGATTCCAATTTGTGCTTCATCCAGTCCAGGATTTCACATTATGTATTCTCAATATAAGTTAAATAAGCAGGATGACAATATACAGACTTAACATATTCCTTTCTCAGTTTGGAACCAGTCTGTTGTTCCATGTCCAGTTCTAACTGTTGCTTCTTGACCTGCATACAGACTTCTCAGGAGGCAGGTCAGGTGGTCTGGTAGTCCCATCTCTTTAAGAATTTTCCACAGTTTGTGATGATCCACACAGTTGAAGACTTTGGTGTAGTTAATAAAGCAGAAGCAGATGTTGTTCTGGAACTCTCTTGCTTTTTTGATGATTCAACAGATGTTGGCAATTTGATCTCTGGTTCCTCTGCCTTTTCTAAATCCAGCTTGAATATGTGGAAGTTCACGGTTCATGTATTGCTGAAGCCTGGCTTGGAGAATTTTGAGCATTACTTTGCTAAAGTGTGAGATGAGGGCAATTTAGCAGTAGTTTGAACATTCTTTGGCACTGCCTTTCTTTGGGATTGGAATGAAAACTGACCTTTTGCAGTCCTGTAGCCACTTTTGAGTTTTCCAAATTTACTGGCATACTGAGTATAGCACTTTAACAGTATCATCTCTTAAGATTTGAAATAGCTCAACTGGAATTCCATCACCTCCACTAGCTTTGTTCGTAGAATACAGCTTATCATTTACTCAGTTGCCCAAGTGAGAAATCTAGATGTAGTCTTTTTCTTCTTTCTTGCCCTGACTCCCCTATAACCAATTAGTCACTAAATCCTAGCATAACTATTTCCTCAATACCTCTCAAATCTACTCCCAAAGTCCCATTCCTATAGCTAAATAGAACTCGGCCATTGTCAGCTCTCGATTGAATTGCCACACAATATCCTAACTCCCAGCTCAACAGTCCTTAAACTTCTGA
Source organism: Bos indicus x Bos taurus (assembly GCF_003369695.1). Taxonomy (NCBI): domain Eukaryota; kingdom Metazoa; phylum Chordata; class Mammalia; order Artiodactyla; family Bovidae; genus Bos; species Bos indicus x Bos taurus. The sequence continues at coordinate 112,539,844 of NC_040076.1, forward strand.
CAGAGTGATATCTAAATTCACAAACCAGATCACATCATTCTGCAGCTTAACATCTTTCATGGCTACCTTTTAACTTCAGTGGGAAAGAAATGATGATCTTTCAGGAATGAAAGGTTAACTCTTTGTACACCTGTATCACTCTATATGGGCTACCCAGGCACAGTGGTAAAGAATCCTCCTGCCAATGCAGGAGACACAGGACATGTGGGTTTGATCCCAAGATCAGGAAGATTCCCTGGAGTAGGAAATGGTAACCCACACAGTATTCTTGCTTGGAAAATTCCACGGACAAAGGAGACTGTTGGGCTACAGTCCATAGGGTCGGAAAGAGTCAGACATGATTGAGCATACACACACATACATACATCACTCTATATACCTTTCATACCACCATACACTTTTTGTGGACCAGCTTCAGTGTAGTACTCTGAGTCCTGATGCTGAATCAGATACACTTGTAAGCTGTATTCAAACCTTAGGAAAATCTCTGGTAGAGGCCTTATTACATGCTATCATAAGTATCTTTCTTCCCCTGTTCTAAGTCCCTTTAAAGGAAGAAATTTATTTCATTTCTGGACCCTCCCCTAACACCTGGCTCATAATAAAAATTCAACAAGTCTTTGTTAAGTGCAGGTCTGATTATAATTGTGAAAGTATATTTTTGTTCTTAGTATGTTCCATGTCTATTCTTTATTGAAAAAAATATGGTATAAGGAAACTTAATTCAGAGATTGAATAATCACAACTAAAGAATAATAAAAAGGTCAAAGTGAAAAAAAATCCAATGTTATAATAACCAAAATTATGAACTACACAAAGTCTCTATGAATAATTTTATTTATTCTTTTCAAAGATGATTTTAAATAGATTTAATTGCTCTGTGCCTCGAGGTGATATTTAACTTTATATTTGAATTTAAAGTGTTAAAAATATAAGATTTGATATGCTTAAAGCAAGAACAGGGACAAATATAACCTATTTCACCCAGCAACTACTTTACAGTCTTCCAGATTTGTAAAGACAAACGTGCTAAGACTTAAAACAAAATTTGCCTCCAGTGGGTAGGTGGCCCGGTCAGACAAACAGAGAGCAAAACTGCAATGAATCTGAATTTCAATAGCATTAATAATTTACATTTCACCTTCCACAAATATCAACAACAGAAAAGTCTGAAGCTGTGACTCCCAGTTATGATCATATATCATCTCAGTTGTACTTAAAATAATCTCAAGAGATAACAAAAATTTTTTTAAATCTAAACTACAAATTCACTTTCATGTTAGAAATGAATGTCACATTTTAGATTTTATACTAAGGATTGCCAATCCAACAATGATTTGGGAATATAGCAGGTAGAAAATCTAGAGACTCACACTGAAAATGCTATATAGAATGATAAGACCTATTTGCAAATAAGAGGGAGTCTATTGTTTAATTTTGTTAGGATCACATTGTGTATTGATTTTAATATTTTAGACAAAACTTGAATAACAAATCAGGCAGAAATTTATAATTATGCATATATTTCAGTGATAAAATAGCTACTCATATAAATGTTTTAGTATACAGAATAGTTCAAAACTATTCCCATAGGTAAAGAGATCAGTATAGCACTCAAGGGTAAACTAGACAAAATAGAGGAAAATATAAAGCTGCTACATGAGTACACAGGAAATAGGCTCTCAGAAATTAAAATAAACTTAAGTAGTTGTAGAATCTAATTAAAAAATGTTACATATGAACTTATCTTATTTACAAAACAGAAACAGACTTACAGATATCAAAATCAAATTTATGGTTACCAAACAGGAAACGCGGAGGGAAGTAATAAATTAGGAGATAGGGATTAACATATGTGTGCTGTGCTATATGTAAAACAGGGGCGGAACACTGTAATGTTTTACATAATGGCAGTTATGTAAAACATGGACTTCAAAAAAATAAGTGGAAGCTGGGAGATCCATTAGAGGATAATGCAGTCATTCAGCTGAACAAGGATGGCAACTTGGACTAGAGTGATGGCAAATGGAGTCAGAGAGAAGTAGCTAAATTCAAAAACTATTTTAGAGGTAGAATTTACAGGACTTGCCAATGGATGAGGAAAGGAAAGTGGAAAACATTCTTCAGAATTCTTCAGAATTTGGCTTAAATAATGGTCGTATTTTTTACGACATGAAGAAACTGAGGATGATACAGTTTGGGAGAGTAGAATCAAGGGTTCGACACTGGATATACTTTGTGTGTTTGTGATGCCTCTTAGACATCCAAGTGTGGCTGTCAGGCATTTGAGTTCTCAGGAAAAACTTTTTTGATGCAGATATAAAATAGAATATTTATAGCCTCAAGCCAGAAAATATCGCCAAGAGAAAGAAAGAAGACGAAAGACTAGGCTCTGATTCCTTTCGTCTTTAGAAATTAGATAGGAGGGAGGCATTAGCCAAAAGGCATGAGAAGAAATGGAGAGTTAAAGTATGAAGAAACCCAGAAACATGAAGTGTCACAAAAGACAAGAAAGACAAGTGTCCCAAGAAGATGTCAATGGACAGTTGTATCTCATACCAATAAGAAAAAGAAACGACAATTAGGTCTGGTGAGATGGGAGCCACTGGTCATTCTGACTGACTAGGGTAGAGTAACAGAGTGAAGCAGGTTCACGCCCGTTTAAAATAAGTGGAACAGGCAATGAAGTTGAGGAGATGGAGACAGTTTAGACACCTCCATTCATGAAAATATGTGAATTGTCTCCTGAAACTAGAGTCTATTCTCTCTATGACTTCCTAATCTACTTCTTTAATTAGAAAAAAATGAGGCTAAGTTTACATATTGTCTGGCACACTCATATGACTAGATATTATTTGCCCTTCCAGATGAATTCTGCAGCCTTCTCTATGCTGCTCTGTGCACTGGCTTCAGCCAGGCTCTATTACATTCTAGTTTCTGGTTGGATACTGTCAACAGGAGATGCCAGTAGGAGAGAGAGGGCAGAAGGAGACAGAGAGATCAGAGCATTTAGTCTCTGTGTACTGTCTGCTTATCCAAAGTTTGGTAGTAGCTTTCTCCCTTACCTGAGGCCTCAGCTCCTGTTAAGCCCCTATAACTATGGCCACCTGCCAGATTTCAGTGATAGTTATTTTTCCTTGTCCTTTCAAGACCAATGATGACAGTGGATTCCCACTATTGCTAGCCAGCCCCTGTGTTTTCACTATTCTTGATTGGTTCCCTCAGCCCTACCTATTCTTTGTAAACTTCTTAATTATTTCAACTGCCCTTTAGGGTGTTATCTCTTTACCACTGGAACTCTGATAAAACTCTCAAAAAGGATTTGTTGAAAGAACATGGGCTATATTTTTCTTAGAGAGCACATGCTTTACAATCATCATCAAATATTTCTATCTTTTATGGATTAAGGCAGGGCAGTCAGGAATATTGGAGAAGGAAATGGCAACCCACTCCAGTGTTCTTGCCTGGAGAATCCCAGGGACAGGGGAGTCTGGTGGGCTGCCGTCTATGGGGTCGCACAGAGTAGGACACGACTGAAGCGACTTAGCAGCAGCAGCTACGAATAGTGAAAAAAACAGAGAATAAAGGGAGTGAAAGAAAGAGAACAGGTTACCTTTTTAGCCACCAGAATTTTTGCTCTGTTTTCACCAGTTTGCTGTCTCAATCCCCAAGTCAATCCTCTTTTGGCACAAAAGCCAGTCGTTCAGAATGTAAGTTCTCACATGTTAAACAGATCCCTTTTTCTGGAATTCCAGACCCCTTCATTTAAATAGCTTTAAATTATTACACTGTTATACTCAAATACACTAAAGAATAAAATGTTCTCATTTCTCTAGATTGATAATTCAATATTTCAGCCCCCTAGACCACATGATGGAATTCCAGTTGAGCTATTTCAAATCCTGGAAGATGATTCTGTGAAAGTGCTTCACTCAATATGCTGGTAAATTTGGAAAACTCAGCAGTGGCCACAGGACTGGAAAAGGTCAGTTTTCATTCCAATCCCAAAGAAAGGCACTGCCAAAGAATGCTCAAACTATTGCACAATCGCACTCATCTCACACTAGTAAAGTAATGCTCAAAATTCTCCAAGCCAGGCTTCAGCAATACGTGAACCGTGAACTTCCAGATGTTCAAGCTGGATTTAGAAGGCCAGAGGAACCAGAGATCAAATTGCCAACATCCGCTGGATCATCGAAAAAGCAAGAGAGTTCCAGAAAAACATCTATTTCTGCTTTATTGACTATGCCAAAGCCTTTGACTGTGTGGATCACAATAAACTGTGGAAAATTCTAAAAGAGATGGGAATACCAGACCACCTGACCTGCCTCTTGAGAAATCTGTATGCAGGTCAGGAAGCAACAGTTAGAACTGGACATGGAACAACAGACTCCTTTTCCAAATAGGAAAAGGAGTTTGTCAAGGCTGTATATTGTCACCCTGCTTATTTAACTTATATGCAGAGTACATCATGAGAAACGCTGGGCTGGAACAAGCTGGAATCCAGATTGCCAGGAGAAATATCAGTAACCTCAGACATGCAGATGACACCACCCTTATGGCAGAAAGTGAAGAGGAACTAAAAAGCCTCTTGATGAAAGTGAAAGAGGAGAGTGAAAAAGTTGGCCTAAAGCTCAACATTCAGAAAACTAAGATCATGGCATCTGGTCCCATCACTTCATGGCAAACAGATGGGGAAACAGTGGAAACAGTGTCAGACTTTATTTTTGGGGCTCCAAAATCATTGCAGATGGTGACTGCAGCCATGAAATTAAAAGATGCTTACTCCTTGGAAGGAAAGTTATGACCAACCTAGATAGCATATTCAAAAACAGAGACACTACTTTGCCAACAAAGGTTCATCTAGTCAAGGCTATGGTTTTTCCAGTCGTCATGTATGGATGTGAGAGTTGGACTGTGAAGAAAGCTGAGCGCCGAAGAATTGATGCTTTTGAACTGTGGTGTTGGAGAAGACTCTTGAGAGTCCCTTGGACTGCAAGGAGATCCAACCAGTCCATTCTAAAGGAGATCAGCCCTGGGTGTTCATTGGAAGGACTGATGGTAAAGCTGAAACTCCAGTACTTTGGCCACCTCATGCAAAGAGTTGACTCATTGGAAAAGACTCTGATGCTGGGAGGGATTGGGGGCAGGAGGAGAAGGGGATGACAGAGGATGAGATGGCTGGATGGCATCACCTACTCGATGGACATGAGTTTGGGTGAACTCTGGGAGTTGGTAATGGACAGGGAGGCCTGGCATGCTGCAATTCATGGGGTCGCAAAGAGTCGGACACGACGAGCAACTGAACTGAACTGAAACTGAACTGAGACCACATGTAAAATTATAATATCAAGTATTTGCTTCCTAGCACAATGGTTTGACCTCAAGACAACTTACAAGAAAGTTTCCCTCACTAATTTAAATTCTCATTCTATAGTCATTGATCTTAGTCACAAAGATTTTGGGGGAAATAATTTTCTCAAGTTTGCAAATTAATAAAAGAGAGGCATGAACTCTTTTGGGTATTTCCTTTATGAAATGTAGAGAAAAGAACTCTTTTCAGTGAAAAATCATGCTTTGTAGATAAAAGATAATCAATGTTTGCCAGGAAATTAGAGAGAGGATCTTTTTTTTTTTCTTTTTTACATTTTATTTATCCTTTTGTGTTGACCTACAAAATTGAATCTAAATTTTTACAGGAAAAAAAAAAAAAAAAACTCTATACTGAAAAAGTCGAAAACATATTCAAGTCCTTCCACTGGGGACAAGTCACATTGTCAGTCACAACTAGTTCCCTTTTTCATGTTAACCTATGTTTTGCTTTTCAACCTCAAATAAAAGAAATTCAGTTGAACATCACTAGATTTTATTCCTTGCAACTATCCTTACATGAATAACTCTTTAAAGGCACTGTCCTAATTACCATACAGAATCACCAAGTTTGGTGTGAATGGCCTAGGAAACCTAATTTTTAAAAGAAACTTTGCATGAATAGGTTGGGGAAATAATTTTACCTGTTGTCTGGTAGATATTATCAAGCATTCAATATGATATCCCTGGGAAGTAAGCTTTTATCAGAGATGTTCTCAGTCAGCACCAGAAATAGAGTATTTTCATTTGGAAGGCCAAGAACTGGATTTGCTGCTTTGGAAACAGATATAGACAGATGTATTTGCCAGCACAAAGGATTTTCCAGGTAATTTATGAAGAAGCTTTCAGGCTAGTATCCCATTATTCAACTTTGATTTAGACCTTGGGGGATATTTAGGAGCCCAACAGCAAAGTGGCATGGATGGTACTTAAACAAGAAAGGTAAGCAAATTTTGCTTTGTTTTATGATTAGGTTGCCAGCATTCCAGCTACAGATTGAATGAATTGTGAAAAAGATTTATTAGGAATAAACCAAAAAGATAAGTTGGTTTACCAGTAAGAATTTTTTCTACAAGAACTCCATAAATAAGTGACAATATGGATATATGTAATTTTTCCTACAAACTAGCTTCATAAATGCCTTAAATCTGTATTTTTAATAAAAAGAAAGCTATACATCAGTAGCATTTTTATCACCTCTACCATCCCTACTGCTTTCAGAATTAATAATTACTGATTGTATTAGTTCATCCAGACTGTTATAACAAAACACCACAGACTAGGTGACTTGGAACTGTCTTGCACTGTTGCTGGGAATGCAAACTGATATAGCCACTGTGGGGAACAGCATGGAGATTCCTTAAAAACAACATCACTCATTATCAGAGAAATGCAAATCAAAACCACAATGAGGTACCATTTCACGCCAGTCAGAATGGCTGCGATCCAAAAGTCTACAAGCAATAAATGCTGGACAGGGTGTGGAGAAAAGGGAACCCTCTTACACTGTTGGTGGGAATGCAAACTAGTACAGCCACTATGGAGAACAATGTGGAGATTCCTTAAAAAACTGGAAATAGAACTGCCAAACGACCCAGCAATCCCACTGCTGGACATACACACCGAGGAAACCAGAATTGAAAGAGACACGTGTACCCCAATGTTCATTGCAGCACTGTTTATAATAGCCAGGACATGGAAGCAACCTAGATGTCTATCAGCAGATGAATGGATAAGAAAGCTGTGGTACATATACACAATGGAGTATTACTTAGCCATTAAAAAGAATACATTTGAATCAGTTCTAATGAGGTGGATGAAACTGGAGCCTATTATACAGAGTGAAGGAAGCCAGAAAGAAAAACACCAATACAGTATACTAACACATATATATAGAATTTAGAAAGATGGTAATGATAAACCTGTATGCGAGACAGCAAAAGAGACACAGATGTATAGAACAGTCTTTTGGACTCTGTGGGAGAGGGAGAGGGTGGGATGATTTGGGAGAATGGCATTGAAACATGTATAATATCATATACAAAACGAATCGCCAGTCTAGGTTCGATGCATGATACAGGATGCTTGGACCTGGTACATTGGGATGACCCAGAAGGATAGTATGGGGAGGGAGGTGGGAGGGGGGTTCAGGATGGGGAACACGTGTATACCTGTGGTGGATTCATGTTGATGTATGGCAAAACCAATACAATATTGTAAAGTAATTAGCCTCCAATTAAAACAAATAAATTTATATTTTTTTAAAAAAGACATAATAAAAAAAATAGGAATAAAACTACCTATGATGCAACAATCCCACTAATGGGCATATACCCTGAGGAAACCGTAGTTGAAAAAGACTCATGTACCCCAATGTTAATTACAGCACTATTTACAATAGCTAAGACATGGAAGCAACCTAGATGTCCATTAACAGATAAATGGAAAAAGAACCTGTGTGGTACACATACACAATGGAATATTACTCAGCCGTAAAAAGGAACACATATGAGTCAGTTCTGGTGAGGCAGATGAACATAGAGCCTATTATACACAGTGAAATAAGTCAGAAAGAGAAAAACAAATATTGTATATTAAAGCATATACATGGAATCTAGAAAGATGGTATTGATGAACCTATCTGCAGGGCAGCAATGGAGATGCAGACATAGACAACAGACTTATGGATACCGTAGGGGAAGGAGAGGGTGGGACAAACTGAAGGCATGTCATTGAAACATACATATTACCATATGTAAAATTAGATAGCCAGTGGAAATTTGCTGTATGACACAGGTAGCTCAAACCCAGTGCTCTGTGACAACCTAGAGGGGTGGCATGTGGTGGGAGGTGGGAAGGAGGTTCAACAGGGAGGGGACATATGTATGTATACCTGTGGTCGAGTCATATTGATACATGGCAGAAACCAACACAATATTGTAAAGCAATTATTTTTCAATTAAAATAAATAAATTTAAAGTTAAAAAAACAACAGAAATTCATTTCTTACAGTTTTGGAAGTTGGAAGTTCAAATCAAGTCGCCAGCACAGTTGAGGGAGGGACTTCTCCTGTTATAGAGTACCAACCTCTCTCTGTAACATTATGTAGTAGAAGAGTCAAGGAGTTCAGTGGGAACTCTTTTATAAAGAATGCTAATTCCATTTATGAGGATGTAACCTTTATTTTGCTATGCTGTGCTATGCTAAGTCACTTCAGTCGTGTCCGACTCTGTGTGACCCCATAGACGGCAGCCCACCAGGCTCCACCGTCCCTGGGATTCTCCAGGCAAGAACACTGGAGTGGGTTGCCATTTCCTTCTCTAATGCATGAAAGTCAAAAGTGAAAGTGAAGTCGCTCAGTCATGTCCAACTCTTAGCGACCCCAGGGCCTGCAGCCTACCAGGCTCCTCTGTCCATGGGATCTTCCAGGCAAGAGTACTGGAGTGGGGTACCATTGCCTTCTCCGAACCTTTATTTTATGACCTATTAACTTCCCAAAGGCCCCACCTGTAATTGTTGTTGTGTTTAGTTGCTACGCCGTTTGCGACTCTTTTGCAACCTCGTGGACTGTAGCCCATCAGGCTCCTCCATCCATGGGATTTCCCAAGCAAGAATACTGGAGTGGGTTGCCATTTCCTTCTCCAGGGGATCTTCCCAACTCAAGGATCACATCCATGTATCCTGCTTGGCAGGTGGATTCTCCACCACTAAGCCACCAGGGAAGCTTCCACTATAATACCACCACTTTAATGGGCAAGGTTCTCTCACCATATGAATTGCAAGTGGTGGGGGGAGGTTGGGAGAGGACACAAACATTCATTCCATAGCACTGGTTATTCCATGACAGTGCATTAGAAAGCATATGGGAAGTACACAGGTAAAGGAATGAGAGACTAAGCAGAAAAAACATTAACAGTTCATAATTAATAGTGTTTAAATTACTATACAAATATTTATATATGTTTTTCTTCCACAGCTTCTCCTTCAAATGGTTGCCATGTAAACTGAGATTTAGAAGGCTGAAGCCCTTGAGATTCTCAATGTTTATTGGTTAAAACCATGCATTTTACTCATTCATTTCAGGGTAGTGCTAAACTCACTCACATAACAGCTGACAACTGTCCTTGGAGCTGCTGCCTTGAAGTCACTGGTTAGAGAAGGCTGCAGAAGCAAGCCCTGAAAAATCAAAAGTAGACAATTTCTCAGCAATTATGGTACAATAGTTATAATACTTCTTTCTATACTTGAATTAAAGAATTACAATATGTCAAGGACAGAATATATTTGGCACAGAGTTATCAAAATATGTATGCATGTGTGTGTGTGTATGTACATATATATGAAAACAGAAAAAATATCATTCCAGAAGCTTGGAATCAAGAGGGAGAGTTACAGTGGGACATTGCTGAGAGGTTTAAATAAATTCTATTATTTAATGTCTTGCCAAGGGGGGCTTTGGGCCAATTTTAATCATTAACTGATGTTTAAGATGTGAATCATCTTTAATTCACTTCTAAACTAATTTACAAAAGGATAAATTCCTGAATTATGTTCCTCTGGTTTTCCTGTTTTACTCTGTATAGGCAGTCTCTGAGTTCTACTGCTTCTTCAGACATAGCATTTTCCAGATCCATCAACTTTTTCTGCACAACTCACAAGCCTCTGCCTGACTTGAAACTTTTATCACAGAATCAAAGATTCTTTAAATTTCAAGGACATGAAATGGCATCTAAATAAACCCAGGATATAAACCCCCCCCTATATTAGAGCATCCCTGACTGACAGGCACCCTGTCTCAACAGAAACAATTGCAACAAAAGGGGTGAGGGAGCAAGCTCCAGTTCATGGGCAGCCTATGGTACTTGCTAACCGGATGCCTATGAAATAATCACTTGACTGTTTGGGCTTCCCTGGTGGCTCAGAGGTTAAAGCGTCTGCCTGGACTACTGGAGATCCATGTTCGATCCCTGGGTTGGGAAGATCCCCTGGAGAAGGAAATGGCAACCTACTCCAGTACTCTTGCCTAGAGAATCCCATGGAGGGAGGAGCCTGGTGGGCTACAGCCCATGGGGTCACAAAGAGTCGGCCATGACTGAGCAACTTCGCTTTTCTTTCCTTTCTTTCATTTTGTTTGTCAAATAAAAATAAAAATATTATCCATTTATACTGACCTTATGTAAAATTCTTTATAACCTCTGAAAAATCTGTAAAAAGTGCTATTAAAATTTAATTCATTCTTTATTATTTTACCAATCAGCCTACTCTACTTCTATCCATCTCTGGTTATTTTAAGTCTCCTATCCTCCCTTGCTGCTGCTGCCGCTGCTGAGTCACTTCAGTAGTGTCCAAATGGCCAAAAATGTTTCCCTAAAGTTCCACCTAGAATGACAGAACTGCTGCTGCTGCTAAGTTGCTTCAGTCATGTCCGACTCTGTGCGACCCCAGAGACGGCAGCCCACCAAGCTCCCCCGTCCCTAGGATTCTCCAGGCAAGAACACTGGAGTGGGTTGCCATTTCCTTCTCCAATGCATGAAAGTGAAAAGTGAAAGTGAAGTCGCTCAGTCATGTCCAACTCTTAGGGACCCCATGGACTGTAACCCACCAGGCTCTTCCATCCATGGGATTTTTCAGGCAAGAGTACTGCAGTGGGGTGCCATTGCCTTCTCAGTCTAGTAGTACTGTTGCCTCTGAATGTCATGAGGATGAGAGGTTCTTGCCATGGCCACAAAATCAGGCATAGCTATGGCATCAGTGAGGAACAACATCTATTAGATAAAAACAAGCTGTTAACTTATTCCAAAATCTTGATGGAACATTATTGATTGTGCCAGTAACAATGTCTTAGTTCATGATTTCTTCCAGCCAAGGCCTGTACCTCTTAAAACTAAATATACAAGATTGATGTATGGTATAATAAAACTGCTGCTTTAAAAGGGGCCTAGACAACTAAATCTTGGACTTCTCTGCTGAAGGTTGCTCAAACTCTGCAATATTCCACTAGGCCCCACATATAGCAGACACTTATTTCTAATTCTGTATCCATTATTTGCTGCCATAAACTTGTTTGATAGACCTTCACTAACAGATTGGTGGTGATTTTTTTACCCCAAACTTTTCAAACCCAGCACTTCAGTTAGCTGCATGCATGCACACCTCCCTCCATAAGGCCATCCCCATTCTCAGTCTCTATGTTCAGCTCCTCCTGCACACCCACACTAAGATTCTCACCCCTATCACAGCACACACATTCTGTCTTATGCCATGGTAAACCATTTTCATGTCTGTCTTTCCTAATGAGTCATAAGCTCCTGCTGCTGCTGCTAAGTCGTTTCAGTCGTGTCCGACTCTATGCGACCCCATAGACGGCAGCCCACAAGGCTCCCCCGTCCCTGGGATTCTCCAGGCAAGAACACTGGAGTGGGTTGCCATTTCCTTCTCCAATGCATGAAAGTGAGAAGGGAAAGTGACGTTGCTCAGTCATGTCTGACTCTTAGCAACCTCATGGACTGCAGCCTACCAGGCTCATCCATCCATGGGATTTTCCAGGCAAGAGTACTGGAGTGGGGTGCCATTGCCTTCTCCTAGATGCCTGAAAATATGATGAATGAATAAGGTAAACAACAAAGGACTCATTTAACAAATGGCAATAGAATATCTCTGTTTTTCCTTCTACTATATTTATAATATTTTCTATATAAGAATATATTCCTGATACTGATTGATCCATCAAGAAATCTAAATTCATTTATTGTCATTTGAATTTTATTTTAGTACAAATTCAAACTCAGAAAAAGCCTAATGATATAGACATGTTGTGTGGGGAAGCATTCAAGATGCTCACGATGGGAAACTGACCTTTGTTTCTAGATTGTTGAAGAGAGATATCTCAATGCCATATCTATCAGTCAGAGTTTATAACAACAACAACAACAACAACAAAAACTTGCTGGAGAGGGTGTGGAGAAAAGCGAACCCACCTACCCTGTTGATGAGAGTGTAAACTGGTATAGCCACTATGGAGAACAGTATGGAGGTTCCTTAAAAAAACAAAAATGGGGCTTCCCTAGTGGCCGAGTGGTAGAGAATCCCCCTGCCAGTGTAGGAGACACAGGTTTGATATCTGGTCCGGGAAAACCCCACATGAAGCAGAGTCACTAGGCCCGTGCAGCGCAACTACTGAGCCTGAGCTCTAGAACCAGTGAGCCGCAACTACTGAGACCGCATGCCACAACTCGTGAAATCTGTGTTCCCAGAGCCCGGACTTCACAACAAGAGAAGCCACCACAATGGGAAACCCGCACGCTGCAGCGAATAGAAGCCCCGGCTCACCACAACTAGAGAAGCCCATGCAGCAGCAAAGACCCAGCACAAACACAAATAATGAGCAAATAAAATTGCAAACAAAAATCAAAATGCCCATGACCCAGCAATCCCAATCCTGGGCATGGACGCAGAGAACCCCATAACTCAAAAAGATACATGCACCCCAACGTCCATCACCAGAGGAATGGATAAAGAAGATGTGGTACACATGGAATAGTAGTGTACACAATGGAATACTATGCAGCCATGAAAAAGAATAAATAATGTCATTTGCATTGACATGAAAGTACCTAGAGATTGTCATTCTGAGTAAAGTAAGTCAGACAGAGAGAGAGAAATATCATATGATATCCCTTATAGTGGAATCTAAAAAGAAATGATATAAGTGAAATTATTTACAAAATAGAAACAGACTTACAGACTTAGAGAATGAACTTATGGTTACCAGGGGGAAGGACAGAGGGAAAGGATAGTTAGGAAATTTGGGATTGACTTGTCCACCCAGCTATGTTTAAAATGGATAACCAACTAGGACCTGATGTATAGCACATGGAACTCTGCTCAATGTTATGCCACAGCCTGGATGGGAGGAAAGTTTGGGGGAGAATGGATACATTTCTATGTATGGCTGAGTTGCTCTGCTGTGCACCCGAAACTATCACAACATTGTTAACCAGCTATACTCCAATATAAAATAAAAGTTAAAAAAAAGAAAGGATAAATGTAAAAACTAGGCCTGGACTATCTAATGTTTATACTTACATACAATGTCTATAATAAACACATATAGTAGAAAGGAATTTTCACATTTTTAAATAAGAAATATAAAAGTACTGCGATTATCAGCCTAAGCTTCCAGCCCCTGGGAGCTCTAGTTCATTCTTCTGTCTTTCTAGAACATGGGGTAGAAAACTGCAGTCTATAAAAGGAATGAAAATAGCTGTCAGAGCAAATGGAGGAGAATGATTGATACATCCAAGTAAGCTGATATAGTACATGATTACACAAGAGTATCTTACTCCTCTTTTTAATCTGTTTGTTGTCCCTCTGGAATTTAAACCAGGGGTTGATTTATTCCATAGATATGCTTTCCCTCACTATAATGCAGGCACTGACCAGGCAGTGAAAGTAACAAAGATAAATGTGACAGGGCTGCTTGTCTGAAGGATTTCTGATGAGTCAGTGGGGATGGGCATGCATCCAAGTGGCACAGGAGTTATGATGCAGTGAGGCCCAAGAGAGAGGGCAGTCAGAACAGTCTTCCTGAAGCAAATATCCATGCGTTATATATTGGGATTTTAAATTTGCGCACATTGGAGAAAACATGAATTCTAAAGTAAGCCCCAGAGAAATCTTTTCTGAGTTCCCAACACTTCCGTGTATAAATATTCAATAGTTGATCTGCTGCAGATAGAATTCTGTAAACAAATTCAGACATGACCTTCATTTGCTATGTGCTGTGGCAGGAATAACGAAGCTCCTACAGACACTGAAAGCTCCTGGTTCCATTATAATAGCAACACTGGCTTCTTAAAAAAGCCACAGACCACTGGCAGAAGGAATTCTGAATACTTTAATATTTCTTTTAAAGCCATGGCAACCATGAAACAATTGTAGAAATAGAAGGTGTGAATTCTTGACATTTTTTTTGTGTGTCTAGTATTCTGAATTTGCACATAAAAAACTCATAAAATGTATAATGTTGAAAGGGAAAGACAATATTATACTTAATATTCTACTTAATGAATGTGAAGTGGCCAAAGGATCTTTTGTCAGAGAGTCACCGAATAATTTCAAGTTCACAGGATTTTTTTAAAATGGTTTGTCATTTTGAAGGTATTTATTATTTTGCCAAAAAAAAAAAAAAAAATCAGCCATTCAGACACTGAGGAATGTCATAGGTTTTTCTAGATTTTATTCCATACCTTTATATTAGACCACAGATAAGACAAATGACCACATTAATGAACAGATTTTTACTTCACTGAAAATATCTGGATTTTTCAGCTCTTGATTTTTACAGACCATGGACAATGGCCTCAAAATAGCTCCATGAGTTACTGAAAAACATATTTGAGGATTCACTAATCTATTTAGAAGCAGCAGTATTGTTTTCATGATTGAAAGTAAACAATGCAATAAATTTCTCTTTTGTACATCTTTTCTCTAGGATTTAATACACTAGTGCTTAATATACTTCCTTGGTGGTTCAGATGGTAAAGCGTCTGCCTACAATGTGGGAGACCTGGGTTCAATCCCTGGGTCGGGAAGATCTCCTTGAGAGAGAAATGGCAACCCACTCCAGTACTCTTGCCTGGAATATCCTATGGACAAAGGAGCCTGGTAGGCTGAAGTCCATGGGGTCACAAAGAGTCAGACACGACTGAGTGACTTCACTTTTGACTTCACTTTCACTGCTTAATATTAGTTCAGTGACCTTTCTTGTCATATTTATTCACATCTGAATGAGAATAAGAGTGAATTCTTAAACAGAATAAAAAGACAGAATTCACTTCTCTTAAAAAAATAAAAGGAAAAAAACCACATATTTGTCTTTATATTTTTTATCAACAGCCAAAATGTATGCATGTCATCTAGCTTCATAATGGAATTATGTATTTTTCAGAGTACTAGGTACAAATATTTTATTACTCTTAATGATTTTTAACATCACAATGACTAATGCATTGTTTCTTGAAAATCAATTGCTTGAAATAAGTTTAGAAAATGATTCAGTTGAAAGATGATTCAGGCTGTATCTAAATAAAATTTCTAAGTACTAGTGAAGCATGAATCATGACCTTTAACTCAAAGTGTATTGTTTCACATTTCCCACATAGTCTCTAACGACAAGATCTTCTATAAAAACAAATGAGTGGAAGTTCTCTCTATATACCTAATATTGCTAAACACCGAGAATTTTACATTTTAATATTAACATGCTGAACTTTCCAAATATTAACTGAAGAATCAATATCAAATCTGGGCTTTCACACTTACTGATTTCAATGGAAGCAATGGCTGTTGGGACACTCTTTTTAACAGATTAGTCAAAGCCCCTATACCAAACATTTTATTCTGTGTTTCTTTTGTTGCTATATAATGACCAGTTTAGTTGCTCTGTTCCCTCATTACAACTTAAACATGACCACTAATATCCATATGTATGCTGATGGTCACAAACTAAATCTATGATAAAGCCTTAAAAGAAAATCAAGACACATGTCCTCCTGATTATAGCCTTCTAAATCATGAATCCCTGGTAAGGAAGAACATTGTTGCCTTTATTGTTGAATCACCAGTGCCCAGCACATAGTTTTGATAAACAAATGTTTGCATAATAAAACTTCACCACTGGTTAGTCATATCAACATAAAATATGAAGAATGTCCCAATTTCTAAAGTTAAGGTTATGGCTACTTGCCCTTCCTCTGAATTTCTATAGCGTTTCTCTAAAAAACACATATGACACTTTGCACTACCTTCAATGAGATACTTTTTTTTTTTCTTTTCTTCTATTTCCTTTTTTTTTTTTTAAAGGTTTTTTATTTGTTCTTGTGCCATACCGTGCAGCATGTGGGATCTTAGTTCTCTTAACCAGGAATAGAACCCAGGCCCTCTGCACAGGAAGCACAGGGTCTCAACTACTGGACCATCAGAGAAGTCCCATCTCTTTCCTTTCTTTTTAAACCTGATAAATGTCATCTCTTTAAACAGGCAGTAAACACTTGGAGAATAGGAGCTCTGTCACATGTTTCTTTATAATCTCAAATATTCTTATAAAGTACAAAGCTCAAGAAATGAACTCAGATTGAAATGTAAGTTCTACTTTCTTCCCATATATGCTTCCCATATACTACACTCTTTCTTTTATAATCTTATGGTTTTATTCATGAATTTGAGCACTCACAATAAGGTCAATCTATTAACTAAATCTACTGAATTTGCATGTATATCAAGATAAAATTACTCAGAGTCTGATGATTTTAAAGCTATTTGCAGATAGAAAGATCATTTTCAAGAGGAATTTCTTGGAGCATAGTGACCTTTCGAGTTCCTTCACGCTCCACTCTCAACATTAAGCTATATGCCTTTCTTGGCCAAATATCTCCTGGGATCTACCAATGTGAGCCTTTGAGCTCATTCTGCATAAATAAGGAACTAATGTGGGAATTTATTCAGGTGTCAGGCCAAGAACAAAGATTGAAAAGCAACATGTACTAGGAAGATCTTACCATTCAGAGTTTCCAAGGCAAAGTTGCCATCAGCCCCTTAAGAGTGTTACAGGTGGTTTCTGACCTTAGAAAGGCCAATAAAGAGTTAATGGGAGGACTGAATTTATCCTGCAGTTGAGGTTTGGAGAACACAACAAAGAGGCTCTGTCAGGTCCCTCAGTAGGCAACTGACAGCCTGCTTAACTCCTAAAACAAAAGGCCACAGGGATGCAAACCACTCAGCCTTGTCCCACCATCCCTGGAAGCCCACAGTTTAAAACACCCCTCACAGCCAGACCTGCACTGTACTAAACCAAAAAAGAAAAATTATTTCTACAAGAGGCCATTAGTCAAAATTACAGAACAAATTCCCAAAGAAACACAGCTTCTGGAAGAGAGACAGTACCCTAAATAAAAAAAATAATAAGAGCATCAAAAGAGATGCCCCAACTGGAGTACTCACTACCTCCACCACAAGTACCATATTCCACGCCACCATCCTCTCTTGTCAGTGTTTTTGCAGTACCTCCTATTGTTCTTCTTATTGTTTCTTCTTCACATAAAAGCCATATTTTTCTATCGAAAAAGCAAGTCAGAGAGGAGGCATTGTGGAAGATTTTGGCAGCAGAGGCTTGTTTTATGAGTCTCACAAGACCCATCATAAAGACAAAGAGAATAACTAGGAAAGCAAATACAAAGACTCACAGATAACATCTATAATAAAGCTAGGTGACAAGATATCTTCACCAATCACAAAGTGTAGGGAGGTGATAAAAACCACTGAGATTTTTGTGGTATCAGCATTTGTGTGGGAAGAAGTAGAGAGAAAGCACACAGGCTTCTGTTACCTCTGAGCATGGAAGCCCTAAACTATGAATAAATATCCTCTGGGAATTGCAAGGGATCAATCTAAGAGTTTCAGTGGAAACTTTTTAAAATCACAGTGAGTGAAGAAAATTATAATGGGCTATACTATAGTGGCGCTGGAACAGTCCGGGCCCTTTAAACTCTTGACACTGACAAGTCAAAAGTTCTTTTCAATAGAAAACCTTACATTATAGAAAAATTGCTTTTAGTAGGATCTAAATTGAACAAGTCGGGAGGACAAAGAGACAAGACAGGGAGATATGAACAAAGAGATCCGTGTAATACTATAGGAGGGAAACGAGGTAGATGTCTGAAAATATAAGGCTGCATGTTAATCACTTAGCAAAAATGACAGAAGAACTATTTAACAAGAAAACTACATTGGGCAAATGTATCCTGTGCACTCTTTTTCTCTACAGTCCTACAAGCAAGAGTGTGAAGATGGAGGAGGAGGAAGATGAGGAAAGGTCTTCTGAAACCAGTAAAGCACAATATATTTACTACGTGGCCTTTTATATGAAATTTTGCCAACCTCTGCTCTAGCAGAATGAAGCTATAAATGCTATGTTGAATACTCTTCCTTCTAAAAGTAGATTAGAGAGTAAGCAATATGAAATAATCAAGGTAAAGCAGTTATGAGAATAAAAAGAATAAGGAACAATGTTTCTACATACATATCCACAAAACAGATGAAAACTTGAAGTCTACAGCCTAATATCTCAAAACGAGAATAAAGAAATTTTTAAAACTTATCAAAACTATATGTCCTTTGTCTCTTATAGTCATTGTTTTAAAGTTTATTTTGTTTGCTATAAGTATTGCTACTCCAACTTTCTTTGGATTTCCACTTGCATAGAATACATTTTCCCATGCCTCAACGATCAGTCTGTGTTTATCTTTAGATCTGAAGTGAATTTCTTATAGGCAGCATATCTGCGGGTTTTGTATTTTTTGCTTAGCGTTTCAGTCACTCTATATGTGTTTTGGTTGGAACCTTTATTGTATATATATTTAATTATTGATACGTATGTACTTAGTGCCATTTTAATTGATTTTGGGTTGTTTTTGTAGTTTGTTTTGGTTTCTTTCTTCTTTTTTTTTTTCTTTCTTCTTCTTTTGTTCCTTTCCCTCATGATAACTATCTTTAGTGTTATATTTGGATTCTTTCCTCTTTTTAGTGTGAGTATCTATAACAGATTTTCATTTGTGGTTATGATGAGGCTTATAAATAGCTGTGTGTGTGTGTGTCTGTGTGTGTATGATTATTTTTGTTGAGTTCGGTCGCTTAGTCATGTCTGACTCTTTGCAACCCCATGGACTGCACGCCAGGCTTCCCTGTCCATCACCAACTCCCGGAGCTTACCCAAACTCATGTCCATCGAGTCGGTGATGCCATCCAATCATCTCATCCTCTGTCGTCCCCTTCTCCTCCCACCTTCAATCTTTCCCAGCATCAGAGTCTTTTCAAATGAGTCAGTTCTTCACATCAGGTGCTCTAAGTATTGGAGTTTCAACTTCAACATCAGAACTTCCAACAAATATTCAGGACTGATTTCTTTAGGATGGACTGGTTGGATCTCCCTGCAGTCCAAGGGACTCTCAAGAGTCTTCTCCAACATCACAATTCAAAAGCATCAGTTCTTCAGCAGTCAGCCTTCTTTATGGTCCAACTCTCACTTTCATACATGACTACTGGAGAAACATTAGCTTTAACTAGACCTACCTTTGTCAGCAAATTAGTGTCTCTGCTTTTTAATATACTGTCTAGGTTGGTCATAGCTATTCTTCCAAGGAGCAAGCGTCTTTTAATTTCATGGCTGCAGTCACCATCTGCAATGATTTTGGAGACCAAAAAAATAAAGTCTCTCACTGTTTCCATTGTTTCCCCATCTATTTGCCATGTAGTAATGGGACCAAACACCATCATCTTCGTTTTTTGAATGTTGAGTTTTAAGCCAGCTTTTTCACTCTCCTCTTTCACTTTCATCAAGAGGCTCTTTAGTTCTTCATTTTCTGTCATAAGGGTGGTGTTACCTGCACATATGAGGTTATTGATATTTCCGCCAGAAATCTTGATTCCAGTGATTATTTTAAGTTGCTGATTAAGATAAATGCATTTCAACAACCCTGCATTTTTTAATTCCCTTCTCCCATGATCACTGCTTTTGATATCATATTTTACACCTTTTTGTTTTGTGTGTCTCTTAACTACTTATAGCAACATATAGGTGATTTTACTACTTTCATCTTTTAACTTTTCTACTAGCTTTGTATGCAGTTGATTTACTGCCTTTACTATATATTTGCTTTACCATTGAGATTTTTTTCCTTTCATAATGTTCTTGTTTCTAGTTCTGGCCTTTTATTTTTCATGTTGAGAAGTCCCTTTAGCATTTCTTATAAATTATAAAGCTCATCTGGTGATTCTGCACTCTTTTTACATTTGCTTGTCTATAAACTTTCAACCAAGAATACTTCCTCTAGCAAGGATTTTATTAAGATTTGATAGTAAGATCAAAACTTTTGGAGATAAGCAAAAGATGAAAGCAGCAAAATTACTGTATTTTCAAAACTTACCTCCTCACTATTCATTTCTGGGCCTCCAACTACAGTGATGTTAGAATTTTCACTACGGCTGTATATCCATATGGCTTGTACCTTACTTTTCTGTAATAATTCTTCAGTAAGAATTCACTCTTATTCACTCTTGTGTTCATTCTTAGTCTTCATTTATGAAATAATTTTTGGTTCACTTGTAATTCTTCCCAGAGTCTGTCACCTCTCTTTTCAAATTTATCCTTTCTCTAATCACTATGTTTCTATGACAAAGGAGGCATGAATATCATAGGGAAAAGAACCCTCTTCAATAAATGGTGTCTGGAAAATTGGACAGCTACACGCAAAAGAACTAAACTGGATAACTTTTTCATACCATATACAAAAGGAAACTCAAAATGAATGAATAATTTAAATGTGAGACTTGAAACCATAAAACTCTAGTCAAACTTAAAAGCTTTGCATAGTCAAGGAAACCATCAACAAAACAAAAAGGCAACCTACTGAATAGAAGATAATTGCAAAAGATATATTTGTTCAGAGGTTAATATCCAAAATATACAAAATGCTCACACAAGTCAATATCAAAGAAACAATCTGATTAAAAAATGAGGAGAGAACCTGAATAGGCATTTTTCCAAGGAAAACATACAGACAGCCAACTGACATATTAAAAGATGCTCAAAATCACCAATATCAGGAAGATGCAAAATAAGGCCACAACAAAACACCATCTCTTCCTTGTCTGAATGTCTGTCATCAAAAAGACAGCAAATAACAAGTGTTGGCAAGCATGCAGAAAAAAATGGGACCCTTTGCATTACTGGTGGGATTGTAAATTGGTGCAATCATTATGGAAAACAATGTGGAGTTTCCTCAAAAAGTTAAAAATAGAACTGCCATATGATTCAGCAATTTCTCTTCCTGGTATTCACCAAAAGAAAACAAAAATATTAATTTGAAAATATATTTGCACTTCAATTTTCACTGCAGTACTATTTACAGTAGCCAAGATCTGGGAGCAACCTCAGTGTCTATCAATAGATATATAGATAAAGATGTGTGATATACATACATACACATATATATACACACACACACACGTACACATATAAAGTGGTTTAATACTCATCATTTAAAAAGGTGAAATCTTATCATCTGGGACAAGATGACTGGATCTACAGTATACTATGCTATGCAAAATAAGTCAGACAAAGACATATACTACATGACCTCACATATGTAGAATCTAAAAACAAAAACAAAACAAAAACATATCATAGATACAGGGAACAAATGGGTAGTTGCCAGAAGGTGGGTGGCTGGGTGGGTGAAACAGATATAGGGGTTTAAGCTATATATTAAGTCACAAGAATGAATATACAGCATAAGGAATATGGTCAATTACACACGGTAATAACTTTGTGCAGGGACTGAAGGCTAGTAGACTTATCATGTTGATCATTCCATAATGAATGCAATTGTCACATCATTATGTAGTACACCTAAAACTAATAAAATCGTGCACATCAAATATATTTCCATTAAAAAATTGTATGTTAGCTCTATAAGTTTATAAATTTCTTCATAAGGATACTCAAATCAGTTCAGTAGCTCAGTCGTGTCCGACTCTTTATGACCCCATGAACTGCAGCACGCCAAGGCTTCCCTGTCCATCACCAACTCCCGGAGTTTACCCAAACTCATGTCCATTGAGTCAATGATGCCATCCAACCATCTCATCCTCTGTCGTCCCCTTCTCCTCCCACCTTCAATCTTTCCTAGCATCAGGGTCTTTTCAAATGAATCAGCTCTTTGCATCAGGTGGCCAAAGTATTGGAGTTTCAGCTTCAACATCAGTCCTTCCAATGAACACCCAGGACTGATCTCCTTTAGGATGGACTGGTTGGATCTCCTTGCAGTCCAAGGGACTCTCAAGAGTCTTCTGCAACACCACGTTCAAAAGCATCAATTCTTCGACGTTCAGCTTTCTTTATATTCAACTCTCACATCTATACATGACTACTGGAAAAACCATAGCCTTGACTAGATGGACCTTTGTTGGAAAAGTAATGTCTCTGCTTTTTAGTATTCTGTCTACATTGGTCATAACTTCCCTTCCAAGGAGTAAGTGCCTTTTAATTTCATGGCTGTAATCACCATTGGCAGTGACTTTGGAGCCCTCAAAAATAAAGTCAGCCACTGTTTCCCCATCTATTTGCCATGAAGTGACAGGACCAGAAGCCATGATCTTAGTTTTCTGAATGTTGAGCTTTAAGCCAACTTTTTCACTCTCCCCTTTCACTTTCATCAAGAGGCTCTTTAGTTCTTCTTCACTTTCTGCCATAAGGGTGGTGTCATCTGCATATCTGAGGTTATCGATATTTCTCCCGGCAATCTTGATTCCAGCTTGTGCTTCTTCCAGTCCAGGGTTTCTCATGATGTACTCTGCATAGAAGTTAAATAAGCAGGGTGCCAATATACAGCCTTGATGTACTCCTTTTTCTATTTAGAACCAGTCTGTTCCACATCCAGTTCTAACTGTTGCTTCCTGACCTGCATACAGATTTCTCAAGAGGCAGGTCAGGTGGTCTGGTATTCCCATGTCTTTCAGAATTTTCCACAGTTTATTGTGATCCACACAGTCAAAGGCTTTGGCATAATCAATAAAGCAGAAGTACATGTTTTTCTGAAACTCTCTTGCTTTTTCGATGATCTAGCGGATGTTGGCAATTTGATCTCTGGTTCCTCTGCCTTTTCTAAATCCAACTTGAACATCTGGAAGTTCATGGTTCATGAACTGTTGAAGCCTAGCTTAGAGAATTTTGAACATTACTTTACTAGTGTGTGAGATGAGTGCAATTGTGCGGTAGTTTGAGCATTCTTTGGCATTGCCTTTCTTTGGGATTGGAATGAAAACTGACCTTTTCCAGTCCTGTGATAAGGATGATTTCCTAGCAAAAGAGAATATTATTAAATTTGACTAATAAGTCAAAAATTTGAATAAACATAATAATAAAGAAATTGGAAAATCTTCATTATGAAAAAAAGGATTCCACGAGGGGATTCAAAGGAGCATACTTGTAAGCATTGATTTGAAGGAAAACACATTTTTATGTTTGTATCTATTTAAGTTGCCTCTCTGCTCAATCATGTCCTGCTCTTTGCAACTCCATGGACTGTAGCCAGCCAGCCTCTACTGTCCATGAGATTTTATAGGAGAGAATAGTGGAGTGGGTTGCCATTTCCTACTCCAGGGGATCTTCCCGACCCAGCAATGGAACTTGAATTTCTTGCATCTCCTGCATTGGCAAGCAGATTCTTTACCACTAGCACCACCTGGGAAACCCATTTAAATTAGCAGCTCTCAATAAAACACAACTTCCAGGAAGAACAACTTTACCAGTATCTAGAAAAGTGGCATTTGGGCATATTCTATTACCTAGTAACTCCGTACAGAGGTTTTCCGCAAGAGCATAAGGAGCCATGATCATAGATCTTCACTGCAGCAATACTTGAAATAGTGAAGGTTTGAAAGTAATTAAATTTCATGTGAGAGGGTTGGATTGATACAGTGTAATACCTCGTGGTTCAGATGGTAAAGCGTCTGCCTACAATGCGGAAGACCCAGGTTCGATCCCTGGGTCAGGAAGATCCCCTGAAGAAGGAAATGGCAATCCACTCCACTACTCTTGCCTGGAAAATTCCATGGATGGAGGAGCCCGGTAGGCTACAGTCCGTGGGGTTGCAAAGAGTTGGACATGACTGAGCAACTTCACAACCAACAACCAATACACTCAAACAAATATAATGTACCAGTAAAATGGATACAGCTCAAAATATATGAAGTGAAAAAAACAAGTTATTGAAAAGTACATAGGTATATGAAATCACTTTATGAAAATTTTTTTAAAAAATAAGACATTGACTAAATATTTGCTTCAGACATATATATGTAATGAAAACATAAAAATGTGGACTGGATACACGTAACATCACAAGGACTGCCTCCAGAGAAAGGAGGAAGCCATACACTAACAGGGAAATGATGGGATTTCAAATTTAACTTTCATCATTTGAAAAAAGATCTGTAATAAATATGACAAAATGTCAACATGTTTTAAAATTCTGGAAATATCAAAATGTTGTATGATTTTTAGTCAAAGTTTTAAATTTCTATTAACTCCCCTAAAGCCCTTTCTGCCTCCCTTTCC
The DNA here is from genome assembly GCF_003369695.1 of Bos indicus x Bos taurus. Lineage (NCBI taxonomy): Eukaryota > Metazoa > Chordata > Mammalia > Artiodactyla > Bovidae > Bos > Bos indicus x Bos taurus. The sequence continues at coordinate 112,564,388 of NC_040076.1, forward strand.
ATCTGTTTGGGTCCCACTTTCCTGAGAACTTGTTGTTCACCAAGTTGTGTCCAACTCTTTGCAACCCCATGGACTGGAACACGTCAGGCTTCCCTGTCCTTCACTATATCCCAGAGTTTGCAGAAAGTGATGCCCACTGAGTCAGTGATGCTATCTAACCATCTTCTGAGAGATGCTTAGTGCTGTTTCCTTCCCCAGAGCAACTCTCCAAAAGCAATCTTTACCACCTGGGAAGCCCATTTAAGTTGGCAGCCCTCAATAAAACACGACTGCTAGGAAGAACAACTTTACCAGTATCTAGAAAAGTGGGATTTGGGCATATTCTATTACCTAGCAACTTCCTAGAGAGGTTCTCCCACAAGAGCATAAGAGCCATGTTTCTAGATCTTCTGCCATTTGTATTTATTGTAAACTAAAGCAGATTATTACTCTGAAGTACCTAATTATCTGGTTGTTTAATCTCTATCCATATATACTTTCCAAACATTACAAATATCAGAGAACAGGTGGTTGCATCTTTGTAATGATAGGGCTATTATTCTGGGAAAGTGGTTTTTCCCAAGTTCCTGAAATCACATCTGCCAGGTAACATTTTACATATTGCATGTAATTCAAGGCTAGCTCAACAGAAAGTAATTAACTTGCATATTGTTTTATCATTAATGTAAGAGAATTGCATAGGGGGATTCTAGTATTCATAATACTGCATAAAACTGCATGAACACACGTCTCAGTTCCCCAGATAACTAGATTGACAAAACATATGGCATATGTTTTATTTAGAGAGACCGTGTTTTGCTGGAGGATATATGGTTAGAAAAATATAGGTAGAGGGATGGTTCAGCTTGGAATTAGGCACTTGCTCTCAAGAATGCTTCTCTTTCAGAGTGACCAGGAGACTATGTCCCTATAATGTACAAGCTGCAAAGTATGATATAACTCATTGACCGTGCACTTGCAGGCAGACTTCCCTGAGTTGGAACAGAAACCCAGTAACCTTCCTATGTGCATTGGATTTAGACTTTCACCTCAGTTTATTTTCCATAGTTTTTAATATAATTCAACATTATTTTAATGAGTACACACATTTTTGTAACAAAACAAACAGTTTCTCAATTGGCAGATTCACTGGAAATTTCCCAGAATGTAATTTCTTTAGAAAACTGCTTTGTGAATCCTCCCAAAGCCAATATGTCTATGCAAAAAAAAAAAAAAAAAAAATCCTCAATTTAATGGACCATGCAATTTAATAGACTATTCAATGTCTATCCATTATTTAAACTGTAAGGAAAAAGTCAATTTAATATATGAATTCAATATTAGGGAAATTATTCTAAGTTAACAGAATATAAAAAGGTATGACAATTTATTATGTTGATTTTTAAAGTGCAATCTATATATGTATTATATGATTGGTATGGTAAAGAAAATAGGTATTTATACTAAGATTAATTTTTGCCAATGTTTGGAAAAAACAGTTATAAAAAGAGTAACTTAAAGCAAAACCTCAATTCTAAGATCTTTACAAGTATAACAGGAATTAGTAAATTTGATAGTTCTATTCCAAGTATAATGAGAAATTTTAATATAAAATTAAAATATGACATAATTTATGATGTGGCTAGACTAATGAAAGGGGCTTCCCTGGTGGCTCAGTGGTAAAGAATCCACCTGCCAATGCAGGAGACATGGAGTCAATCATTGTCAGAAAGATCCACTAGAGAAGGAAATGGCAACCCACTCCAGTATTCTTGCCTGGGAATCCCATAGAGAAGCCTGGAAGGCTGTAATCCACGGGATTGGAAAGAAGTCAGAAACAACTATAGAGACTAAACAATGACAACAACAAGAGAATAATGAGAAGTAAACAATATTGAAGAATATTTGTGCCTGGTTTATCAAATTCCAAGGCTATAAAATGAGTGGTAAACAGTATTTATATAACTTTTTGTATTTATATAATTATACTTAAAATTTAGGAAATATCTGGTAAATAAATTTTAATACTTCTCCTCCCTAACCTTGGCAGTGATCAAGACCATCCCCAAGAAAAACAAGTGTAAAAAGGCAAAATGGTTTTTAAGGTCTGAGAAGTCCTTAAAAATAGCTGTGACTAGAAGAGAAGTGACGGAGAAGGCAATGGCAACCCACTCCAGTACTCTTGCCTGGAAAATCCCATGGACGGAGGAGCCTGGTGGGCTGCAGTCCATGGGGTTGCTAGGAGTCAGACACGACTGAGCGACTTCACTTTATTTTTTTCACTTGCATACATTGGAGAAGGAAATGGCAACCCACTCCAGTGTTCTTGCCTGGAGAATCCCAGGGACAGGGGAGCCTGGTGGGCTGCCATCTATGGGGTCGCACAGAGTTGGACACGACTGAAGCGACTTAGCAGCAGCAGCAGCAGCAGCAGAAGAGAAGCGAAAGGCAAAGGAGAAAAGGAAAGGATATGCTCATTTGAATGCAGAGTTCCAAAGAATAGCAAGGGGAGATAAGAAAGCCTTCCTCAGTGATCAATGCAAAGAAACAGAGGAAAACAACAGAACAGGAAACACTAGATATCTGTTCAAGATAATTAGATATACGAAGGGAACATTTCATGCAAAGGTGGTACAATAAAGGATGGGAATGGTATGGACCTAACAGAAGCAGAAGATATTAAGAAGAGGTGGCAAGAATACACAGAAGAACTATAGAAAAGATATCTTCATGACCAAATAACCATGATGGTGTCATCACTGACCTAGAGCCAGACATTCTGGAATGTGAAGTCAAGTGGGCCTTAGAAAGCATCACTAAGAACAAAGCTAGTAAAGGTGATGGGATTCCAGTTGAGCTATTTCAAATCCTGAAAGATGATGCTGTGAAAGTGCTGCACTCAATATGCCAGCAAATTTGGAAAACTTAGCAGTGGCCACAGGACTGGAAAAGGTCAGTTTTCATTCCAGTCCCAAAGAAAGGCAGTGCCAAAGAATGCTCAAACTACTGCACAATTGCACTCATCTCACACACTAGTAAAGTAATGCTCAAAATTCTCCAAGCCAGGCTTCAACAGTACATGAACCATGAACTTCCAGATGTTCAAGCTGGATTTAGAAAAGGCAGAGGAACCAGAGATCAAATTGCCAACATCCGCTGGATCACTGAAAAAGCAGGGGAGTTCCAGTTAAACATCTACTTCTGCTTTATTGACTGTGTGAAAGCCTTTGACTCTGTGGATCCCCACAAACTGGAAAATTCTTAAAGTGATGGGAATACCAGACCACCAGACCTGCCTCTTGAGAAATCTGTATGCAGGTCAGGAAGCAATGTTTAGAACAGGACATAGAACAACAGACTTGTTCCAAATAGGAAAAGGAGTATGTCAAGGCTATATATTGTCAGCCTGCTTATTTAACTTCTATGCAGAGTACATCTTGCAAAATGCCAGGCTAGATGAAGCACAAGCTGGAACCAAGATTGCCTGGAGAAATATCAATAACTTCAGATATGCAGATGACACCACCCTTATGGCAGAAAGCAAAGAAGAACTAAAGAGCTTCTTGATGAAGGTGAAAGAGAGAGTGAAAAAGCTGACTTAAAATAAAAAATGCAGAAAACTAAGATCATGGCATCTGTTCCCATCACCTCATGGCAAGTAGATGGGGAAAGAATGGTAACTGACAGACTTTTTTGGGGGTCTCCAAAATCATTGCAGATGGTGGCTGCAGCCATGAAATTAAAAGACACTTGCTCTTGGAAGAAAAGCTATGACCAACCTAGACAGCATACTAAAAAGCAGAGACATTATTTTGCCAACAAAGGTCTGTCTAGTCAAAGCTATAGCTTTTCCAGTAGCCATGTACTGATATGAGAGTTGGACTGTAAAGAAAACTGAACATCAAACAATTGCTGCTTTTGAACTGTGGTGTTGGAGAAGACTCTTGAGAGTCCCTTGGACTGCAAGGAGATCCAACCTGTCCATCTTAAAGGAAATCAGTCCTGAATATTCATTGGAAGGACTGATGGTGAAGCTGAAACTCCAGTACTTTGGCCAATACACCTAATTTGAAAAACTCACTCCTTGGAAAAGACCCTGATGCTGGAAAAGCTTTAAGGTGGGAGGAGAAGGGGATGACAGAGGATAAGATGGTTGGATGTCATCACCAACTCAATGGACATGAGTTTGAGCATGCTCCAGGAGTTGGTGATTGACAGGGAAGCCTCTTGTGCTGTATGTAGTCCATGGGGTCACAAAATCAGACATGACTGAGCAACAGAACTGAACTGAACCTTGACAAAATTTGATTAGGGAAAATGAAAATTGGACGAAGAATAAAGAGAAATACAATTTTTGACAATATACACTAAAATAGTAATCCAAATATTATTTACTAACCTAAAATTTCTCTCAGGCAGCAGAAAATTATTTAAAGAGGTCAGTCTTTTTTTTTTTTCTTTTTACCCCTTCTGCCCATTTTTCCCACTGCCAACCCCTATCTCTGGCAACCACTAACCTGTTCTCTGTATCTATAAGCTTGAGTTTTTGTTTGTTTTTATTTGAGATCCTACTGTAGGGAATATGCTATGCACAGGCCTGTACTATAATTAACAGGGCTTCTTTGAAAAATAAATATGACTTTCTCATCACCCAGGCTAAGGGCTGGGAGCAGTAAAAAATACATGGTGGAAAAACATCTTGTAAAGAAGATGTTGAAGTACTGATGTGACTGATGGAAAACCATTAGTGACTGTTCCTGTAACCAGAGCCTTGAGGGAGTTTCTGAGAAAGGGTGTCACTAGCCAAAGGGCTAAACAAAGTCATGAAAGGCCTGAAAGTTTGACATTGAGGACTGTGCATTGTATATCTTTATCCCAGATCTGAGACTGTAAAGAACAGATATCTCCAGAGCATGTACAAGGAAGTAGATGTTAACAATAAAAGCATGCAAGGATTAGGATCTGGGCTTTTGCCTGAGAATGGTATCAGCTGCTTGATCCCCACTTTATTTCTGAGTCTTTTTCCTTATTACTTGCTCCCTCAGGTAGGTTCATTGTTGGGCTGGTCCCGACATCCTACATATAAGATAATATGGTATTTGTCTTTCTGTGTCTGATTTATTTTACTTAGCATTATATCCTAGAGGTCCATTAATACTATTGCAAATAGCAAGATTTCATCTTTTTTCTGGTTAAATAATGTTCCATTTAACATAAATACCCTAATATCTTTATCTACTCATCCATCAATGGACCCTTAGGCTGTTTCCATATCTTGGCTATTATCTTGCAAATAATGCTGAGGTGAACATAGAAGTGTTGAGTTAGTGTTTTCATTTCCTGTGGATAAATATCCAGAAATGGATTGCTGAATCATATGTAGTTCTATTTTTTAATTTTTTGAGAAACCTCTATACTCTTTTCCATAGTGATGATACTAATTTACTATAATTTCCTTAATGCAGACCAGTTTTACTTAATGAGTAAATATTTCATTTTATTTTTTTTTGCATATTGCTCAAGAACTCAACTGCAAAACAGCCTGATGTTTTTAGAAACATTTAAAGTATTTTCTTTTATCCAGTTAATACTTATTGAGTGCAAACAATCAATTATGTGTGCTAGGAATTTGGTATAGAATATGGTCCCTGCTCTGAAAAAGAACTTGAAATGCATAGGGTTCAATAATTGAAAAGATAAGCCCATCACCTCATATTATTCCAGGAATCTAACGTTTATTAATGTGTGATAAATGATATCATACCTATTAGCTTATCCTTGGTTTAGATGTCAGTAGAAAAACGTTTCACTCTCGTTAGCCAGAAAACCATCATTGAGAGTAATAAAATTATTCATGTTGTAACTTTGAGACATAGAAAGAAAAGTAGATACACAAATAAAATTGGGTTTTACCAGTAAGGAAGAGGAAGAATAATTATGGAAAGGGCATCATTCACGTGTGACAGAGAAGTGATGACTGCTCTCAAAACAAATGTATGGTTAGTGTTAGGGAAATTACATCTAGAAAGGAAACTTTGACCAAGGATCTCCTGGAACAAGCATGGATTTAGTGAGGGAAGGTAGTAAGGTAGGTACAGTTCAGTTCAGTTCAATCACTCAGTCGTGTCTGACTTTTTGCAGCCCCATGAATCGCAGCACACCAGGCCTCCCTGTCCATCACCAACTCCCGAAGTTTACCCAAACCCATGTCCATTGAGTCGGTGATGCCATCAAGCCATCTCATCCTCTGTTGTCCCCTTCTCCTCCTGCCCTCAATCTTTCCCAGCATCAGGGTCTTTTCAAATGAATCAGCTCTTCGCATTAGGTGGCCAAAGTATCAGTTTCAGCTTCACCATCAGTCCTTCCAATGAACACCCAGGACTGATCTCCTTTAGGATGGACTGGTTGGATCTCCTTGCAGTCCAAGGGACTCTCAAGAGTCTTCTCCACAGTTCAAAAGCATCTATTCTTCAGCGCTCAGCTTTCTTTAAGGTCCAACTCTCACATGCATACAGTTAAGATATAAACCCCTTAATGCAAGTCTGAAGCTCAGTGACCAGAATGCAAGGTTTGGGAAAATTGGTGAAAACACAGTTCCATTTTTCTAGGAATTTAATTCAGGTTAGAAAGGCATGAACATGAATCAGAGTAAAGTGACTGGAATTACTGAACATGAGAGAAATTTTGTCAAAGAAAATGCTGCAAGTCCATCTCCTTGGTATAATACCCAGGAAAGAATGGGTTAACTATTGAACTAGACTGTCTGCCAGACATAGGCACGCTCAAGTAAAGCTTTACCCTTAAACTTTTTTCCAAACCAACTGCAGTTATATCCAGTAATTCTAATGGATATTTCAATATCCATTGGAAACATGTCTCTGAGTATACTGAACCTGGCTGTCAGGACTGTTCATTGTGTAGCCTGGTAATGTATGGACCACAGCTAAACTAATGAATGAAAGCTAAATCCACATTCCTTCAGATGCTAGAGAACTTACAAAGTATTTATGTTGAAAAGATCCTAGACCTTGATGTTTTCCTGTGTTGATGCAAACCAAACGCTTGCCAGTTGTCAAACCTAATAACTAAAACACATCCCACATAGTAACTGGCACAGTGAAGCTGCAACTGGGAGTCTGAAACTTCCATGTTGCTGCCTTATGCATGATTTTGTGGGCCCTGGATTCTATACTTTCTTGAAATTAGTAAGTTTTTTTGCTGAGCAAGCCTATTCTATTCATGAGTTTGAATAATCAAAAACTGAAACCCACTCTGCTAGTCTTATAGACATTTAATATGAATAAAATGGCCATGAATAAAATGGCTAACTTGATATTGAGCCAACTACTAAGCAGGTGTTACTTGATGTACACCTAACCAGTAGTACCACTGGTTCCCTGGTCTTGGTTGAGAATGAGTCTCAAGATGAATGGACAAAGTTTAAATGCCCCAGATTTAGCTGTTAAAGAATGGTTGGCAAGGTGTTGTTGACAAAGAAACAAGTAGAAAACTTCAATTCTTTCATATGTTTATACCTTAGTGAATTAACACTATAGAGAAGTGAGAAGAGTCCTTCAAAGAGATGCAACATTAGAATGTGAAGTTGATAATGTCCTATTCTGGAGAAGGTACAGAAAATGCCTTTCATCTCTAAGTTTAACAATTGGATAGTCATTTGCTTCAAATCTTTTAAATTTTTCCTAAAGGCATTAGCAAACATTTACTGACCCAGATGAACCCTACATTACTTTCTGAGTTGAAATATGACATTTTAGTTCATATAAAAGTTAAAAATATAATTACTGTATCATCCAGCAATTCTACTTCTGAGTATATGCCCCAAAGAACTAAAAATGAACTCAAAGAAATATTTATACAATCATTTTCATAGCAACATTATTCACAACAGTCAAAAGGCAGAAGCAACCCAAGTGTCCACAGATGGATGACAGATAAACAAAAAGTAATATATAGATGCAATAGAATATTATTTGGCTTTAAAGAGGAAGAGAATTTTGACATATGCTACAACATGGATGAACCTTGAGAACATTATACTAAGTGAAATAAAACAAATACTGTATGATTTCCCTTACAGAAGGTATATCTAGAGTAGTCAAATTCACAGATACACAAAGTAAACTGGTGGTGACCAGGGTAGTCAGAATGGACAGTTAGACTGGCACACACTTTTGCAAGATGAAAAGGGTTCTGGAGACAGATGGTAGTGATGGTTACACACAACATGAATGTACTAAATGCCACTAAAACACACTCTTAAATGTTTAAGACAATTTTTATGTTTTGTATATCTTAAAACAGTTTGGTAAAAACTGGTGTCTTAATACTCTGATGCTGTAAGAGCAATATTGCATAGGAACCTGGAATGTTAGGTCCCTGAATCAAGGCAAATTGGAAGTGGTCAAACAAGAGATGGCAAGAGTGAATGTCGACATTCTAGGAATCAGCGAACTAAAATAGACAGGAAAGGGTGAATTTAACTCAGATGACCATTATATCTACTACTGTGGGCAAGAATCCCTTAAAAGAAATGGAGTAGCCATCATAGTCAATAAAAGAGTCCAAAATGCAGTAGTTGGATGCAATCTCAAAAAAGACAGAATGATCTCTGTTCATTTCTAAGATAAACCATTCAATATCACGGTAATCCAAGTGTATCCCTGACCAGTAATGCTGAAGAAGCTGAAGTTGAATGGTTCTATGAAGACCTACAAGACCTTCTAGAACTAACACCCAAAAAAGATGTCCTTTTCCTTATAGGGGACCGGAATGCAAAAGTAGGAAGTCAAAGAATACCTGGAGTAACAGGCAAATTTGGCCTTGGAGTGCAGAATGAAACAGGGCAAAGGCTAATAGAGTTTTGTCAAGAGAATGCATGAGTCATACCAAACACCCTCTTCCAAAAACACAAGAGAAGGCTTTACCCATGGACATCACCAGATGATCAATACCAAAATCAGACTGATTATATTCTTTGCAGCCAAAGATGGAGAAGCTCTATACAGTCAGCAAAAACAAGACTGGGAGCTGACTGTGGTTCAGATCACAAGCTCCTTATTGCCAAATTCAGACTGAAATTGAAGAAAGTAGGGAAAACCACTAGACTATTCAGGTATGAACTAAATCAAATCCCTTACAATTATACAGTGGAAGTGAGAAATAGATTCAAGGGATTAAATCTGATAGAGTGCCTGATGAACTATGGACAGATGTTTGCGACATTGTCCAGGAGGCAGAGATCAAGACCATCCCCAAGAAAAAGAAGTGTAAAAAAGCAAAATGGCTGTCTGAGGAGACCTTACAAATAGCTGTGAAAAGAAGAGAAGTGAAAGGCAAAGGAAAAAGGAAAGATATATCCATTTGAATGCAGAGTTCCAAAGAATAGCAAGGAGAGATAAGAAAGCCTTCCACAGTGATTAGTGTAAAGAAATAGAGGGAAACAATAGAATAGGAAGTACTAGAGATCTCCTCAAGAAAGTTGGAGATACCAAGGGAAAATTCCATGCAAAGATGGACTTAATAAAGGACAGAAATGGTATGGACCTAACAGAAGCAGAAGATATTAGGAGAGGTGGCAAGAATACACAGAAGAACTATAGAAAAAAGATCTTCATGACCCAGATAATCATGATGGCATGATCACTCACCTAGAGCCAGACATCTTGGAATGTGAAGTCAAGTGGGCCTTAGAAAGCATCACTACGAACAAAGCTAGTGGGAGTGACGGAAATCCAGTTGAAATATCTCTTAAGATATTTCAAATCCTAAGAGATGATGCTGTGAAAGTGCTACACTCAATATGCCAGCAAATTTGGAAAACTCAGCAGTGGCCACAGGACTGAAAAAGGTCAGTTTTTATTCCAGTCCCAAAGAAAGGCAATGCCAAAGAATGTTCAAACTACCGCACAATTGCTCTCATCTCACATGCTAGTAAAGTAATGCTCAAAATTCTCCAAGCCAGGCTTCAATAGTACATGAACCATGAACTTCAGATATTCAAGCTGGATTTAGAAAAGGCAGAGGAACCAGAGATCAAATTGCCAACATCCGTTGGATCACTGAAAAAGCAAGAGAGTTCCAGTTAAACATCTACTTCTGCATTATTGACTGTGTGAAAGCCTTTGACTGTGTGGATCACCACAAACTGTGGGAAGTTCTTAAAGAGATGCGAGTACCAGACCACTGACATGCCTCTTGAGAAATCTGTATGCAGGTCAAGAAGCAACAGTTAGAACTGGACATAGAACAACAGACTGATTCTAAACAAGAAAAGGAGTACATCATGGCTGTATATTAACACCCTGCTTATTGAACTTATATGCAGAGTACATCATGAGAAATGCTGGGTTGGATGAGGCACAAGCTGGAATCAAGATTGCCAGGAGAAATATCAATAACCTCAGATATGCAGATGACACCACCCTTATGGCAGAAAGCAAAGAAGAACTAAAGAGCCTCTTGATGAAAGTGAAAGAGGAAAGTGAAAAAGTTGGCTTAAAGCTCAACATTCAGAAATCTAAGATCATGGCATCCAGTCCCATCACTTCATGGCAAATAAATGGGCCAACCATGGAAACAGTGACAGACTATTGTTGGGGGCTCCAAAATCAATGCAGATGGTGACTACAGCCATGAAATTAAAGGACACTTACTCCTTTGAAGAAAAGCTATGACCAACCAAGACAACACATTAAAAAGCAGAGACATTATTTTGCCAACAAAGGTCTGTGTAGTCAAAGCTATGTTTTTCCAGTGGTCATGTATGGATATGAGAGTTGGACTGTAAAGAATACTGACCACCAAAGAACTGCTGCTTTTGAACTGTGGTGTTGGAGAAGACTCTTGAGAGTTCCTTGGACTGCAAGGAGATCCAACCAGTCCATCCTAATGGAGATCAGTCCTGGGTGTTCATTGGAAGGACTGTTGAAGTTGAAACTCCAATACTTTGGCCACCTGATGTGAAGAACTGACTCATTTGAAAAAAACTCTGATGCTGGGAAAGATTGAAGGCGGGAGGAGAAAGGGAAGACAGAGGTGAGACGGTTGGATGCCATCATAGACACAATGGGCATGAGTTTGAGTAAACTCCAGGAACTGGTGATGGACAGGGAGGCCTGGCATGCTGCAGTCCATGGGGTCGCAAAGAGTCAGACATGACTGAGTGACTGAACTGAACTGAATACTCACTATCTATTCTAAGTTTCTATCAAATTAAACCCTTTAAAAATTAGGTACTTTAAGAAAGAAATGAGAAGAGGGAAGGAGAGAAGAGTGGGCAGGAGGGGAAGTTGGGAGGAAGGGTCCTCACTAAACTATTTCAGGTGGTTGTGTTTCAGTTCAGTATGCCAGGTACCCTGGAGGAGAATTTCGTAACAACCAGGAGTCACAGCACCTTCTTCGTTCCTTCATGTGGATGCAACTTATACCAATTTACATGCACCCAAATCAGTGTCTGAACTCCTGGATTATATTAAACTACTCTCACGATTAAGTGGTATAGAAAGAAACTGCAGATTTTGTATGACACTAACAATGCAAGCACAAGAAAGAAACAAGAAAATGAGGTGAAACTTTCCATTTCTAGCATGAGTTATGATGTCATCAGTAACATCTGAAGTTAAAAAAATGAAATAAACACAGTTTAATCATATCTGATAAGAAGTATGCCAGTATCAAAAACTGTAAAAAAAAAAATACTGCTTAGAATACAAATATAAGTCCACTATACTTGGAGATGAACATGAATCTAAGTATATGCCATAGTTTGGGACATTAAACAATAATTGGCATATTTCTACTATATATAATTTTAGTAAGTACATATGTTGAGGCTGTAAACTCAAATTTTGAATGAAGGAGTAAGACATCAAAATAATATGGCGATTACTGCTTTGGGCAAATGGGCTTATAAACAATAGATCATATTCAGGTTTGTTAGGAATTTTAGTTAATACCCATTCTAATAAATCTAATAAATCTAGATTTCTGTACCATTTAATAATTAAGTAGTATGCAACTTATATATTAAATAAAAGTCTAATCAACTATAATCATTAGTTTTTTAATTGGTCCATTGCCCTTGTTTATAAACTCTGAAATATTCTTATTAAAATTAGAAACTTCTGTTTCTATTATGAAGTTAGATAAATTAGTCATGGAAATGTTAGAATCATATTGATTAATATAAGAGTATAAATGTAAGTCATATGATCAATTTCCTAAATTTAGTTAGTTTTTGGTAAAAGTGAATTTAAATATATAATACAGCTATGCATTACTGATCCTAAATATCAATATCCATACTTCATAGTAGAAAAATTGCGTACATAGTTTAAGAAAAAAATTATACTTAGGGCCATTTGAGTTAATTTATATGATTTTTTTGGCTTGGAAAGATATTCATACAGACAATTTTTTTTTTAAATTTTATTTTAACTTTACAATATTGTATTGGTTTTGCCATATATCAAAATGAATCCACCACAGATATACATGTGTTCCCCATCCTGAACCCTCCTCCCTCCTCCCTCCCCATACCATCCCTCTGGGTTGTCCCAGTGCACCAGCCCCAAGCATCCAGTATTGTGTATCGAACCTGGACTGGCGACTCGTTTCATATATGATATTATACATGTTTCAATGCCATTCTCCCAAATCATCCCACCCTCTCCCTCTCCCACAGAGTCCAAAAGACTGTTCTATACATCATTTTTGAAACATATTCTGGATTTAATATCAAGAAGCTTTAATCTTTTGTTAACACAAAATATTTGACAGATCTGTGAAAACTGTTCTGATAAAGAGAAATTTTACTAGTCTTAGAGTGAGAAAATTTGAGTAGATAAATTTATATACTATAATCAAGTAGATACATTTATTACTATAATCAGTCACTATAGAATCATTGTTATTTTATTTGCAGAGGAAATAAAATGTGAAATATTCTTCCTCTGAGGGCAAAAATATGCAATCATATTTTCACAGGAATGAGGAAAATAAAGCAAACATCTACCTCTAAATATTCTATATCCGTCCAAGGAATTCAAAAACTTTTTGTGAATAAATCTAAAGTGCGATGCTTATCAAAATGAATTAATCTCAGTATCAAATGTACTCCCCAAAATATAACTCTTTCTTGCATAGTCTAAAACTCTGAAGGCATTAAGTAAAAGTATTTCTGGAGTTATTAAAAAAGATGAGAGACTGATAAAAGAAGTGATATTGAGTACTCTAGCTCTGAATAAATGTGTTAACAATCTTTTTTCCCTTAAAAAAAATGGAATTCTTTAAAAGCGCAGTGTATCATTGAAATTCATATGTACTATGAATTTTGTGCAAGGAAATTTGCCTTGTTCACAAAATGATTTTAAACAAATGGCTCTAACTTGTTTTAGAATAAATGCTTTTAAAGATCATTTTTGTTTAATTTTCAATGTACTAGTTAAGGAAACACTAGAAACCATTAAACCCAAAAGAACCTAATGACTCAAATCTTAGTTTGTTTCTTAGTGTAACAGTCTACTTCTAATCAAGAGAGAAAAACCACACAGTGATGTGAAGGTGGAAAGTTTAACATAAAGAATTATTAACTGTAACAGAGAATTTGAGTAACAAGTGATTATCAAGTAAGAAGTAAAAAGAACACTAAAGAACATAGAAGTAGAATATAGGAGGAGCAGCCAGTGATTTTAGCACTGAGATACAGCACCCAAAGAAGAGGCTCCTTCTCCTAGGACTGAGATCTTGACCTCACTGGAGATGGGATGGTCACACCTCACTGAACGGCAGAGAAGTCACTGTGGTACAGTGTAATCAAAACTGTGCAGAAATCTGCTCTTGAGGGTGCCAGAAAAAGCTATTTTCAAGATGTCTCCCCAGAGGCAACCTACTCTAAAACCACAGGGGGACGCTGCTGGCAGTTACTGGTGCTGCTGACCATTGTGTACCAGTAGGAAGCTGCAAATGCACAGCCTGCTGAGTGAGCACACACTGGAACCAGAAAACACAGCCCTTTCCTCATTCAATATCTCTCTATCATCTTCCTGCAAAGCCTTAATGGTAGGCAACAATGGAAAAATAGATAAGGCACCCTAATCCATTTTCATAAAGTAATACAGTATGTGAATTTAGAGGTGAGAGGTACTCAACCAATAACCAGTACACTTGCTTAGGTCAAGTTCACATGGCTGTCATGATATGTGTGCAGTGTTCCTCTAATGGGTGATCGGAAGGTCCTGGCTTTTTCTTCTTTGTGATTTTTCCATCTTTTACATTCAGTTTTCAGTGTCACAGTACTTGGTTATATCAAATTAGTCAATGAGGAAAGAGCATGTAGAATTTCATAATAAAGTTTTCTAAGGGCACAGTCTAGACGTGGCACATACCTTTCAGCTTATATACCATTGATGAGAACTCAGTCATAATCTGAAGTCACATCCAACTCCAAGACAAACTAGAATATGTAGTTGAGGTGGTATGCAGGACAAACAAGAAATGGTTTTGGTGACCAGCTAGTCAGTCACTATTATCAGATTATTTCTCTTATTGTTTTATTATTCTTGGCAGCAATGTATCTTACCCATGGTCACCATTACCCCTAGCCTGGGTGATGGTAATGTGTGTGTATATATATTTAGATGTCAACTAAGATCCTTATTCCCACTGAGTTCCAGATAAGATTTACCCAAACCTCCAATTTTTTGCTCCAGAGAGACCAGCAAATTCCCAGAGTTATTGTATTCTCACAGTTTTCTCCATGCTTAATTTCTGCTTTCACACATACTGTTGCCATTCCTCACTGCTTTGATTCAGACATGAAATCTAGACCTTTCATTGATTTCCACCAAAAATTCCTTAGCACAGCATTTGTGGATATTGAAAAACTGCCTAAAGATTTGAGAATGACAGAGGAGGTGTAAATTATAGCAGCAGGAATAATTTCAAAGTACATACTAGGCAGCCTACCACCCTTTAGTAGCCACTTCTGTGAAATTTTGGTGGCTCTTCACCTCATCTGGTTTCTTTCCTCACTTGTTTCACTGCTCCCTTTCTCACCAGAGTCTCTATACGTCTCAAGAGAAAAACAGATCCCCCTTGCTTTGTCATGCTTAACATATTAACCATTTTGATTTAGTTGTTTAAGATCCTGCTAAAACACCAGTGTTCATGAGGGTCTTTCTTTCTATGTCCCCAAAATTTGTATGCACTCTAAGAGAAATCCATGTTCTAGTGGTTAAAGCTAGTTTTCACATTATTTCATACAAAGTCAAAATGATTTGATACAGACCACAGAGTATAATAAATGAATTCTACCAGGTCAGCATTTCCAAAGTGTGTTCTATAATACACCAGTCCTATGAAATTAATTTGTAGATGATAATAATAAATAAGAGCTATGATCAAGCAATTTTGAGAATTCCTGTATACTATATCCCCCCTCTTGGAAATTCATAATGCATATTAAACATATTGAAAGCCACAAGAAGTCCTATGCTAAGAAACTTATTTGGCTATGATAGTTAAGTTACTTGATGACATAACTTTTTTTTTTTTTCCCCACAAAATGCCTTCTAATGTACAGAATGTAGAAAGTCCCTTCTAGCTGCAATGTTCTGAAACACTGAGATCCTTAGGCATTTATGTAACTAACAAGGAAATAATCATAAGAAAGTCAGTTCAACAGCATGGGCAGAATGGGAGCTGTCATGCACTCTTTGTTAAGAGTCTTCTCAGGTGACCACTAACCCCAGCCAGAGCTTTGAGCCATCTGATATTCTAAAGTAAGGCAAAGCCCCTCAAAGACTAAGCAGAAATGAACAGGGAAGAGAGAAGGCAAACTTCCCAGCTGGTGCTGAAATCTCCCTATCTTTCTATTTTCATCATCAAGGCTCCTCAGGCAGGATTTGGTTATAGGCCTGACATATGTCCTCTCCTTTCCTCTCTGGATTCATCTATTCTGAAATTCCTGTGTTCTCCTGAAAGGAATTGATTCTGCTCCCTGCACCCCTCTCCAAGCCCCATGACATTTAACCTTTTACTAATGCTGATCTTGACTCTTGATCCTTTTGGTCAAAAGTACACTTGGTTGTAACCAAATTTTATAGCAAGTCAGCAGTCTAGACAGTGGAGGACCTTTACTGCCCCTTCTATCCTTGACACTATGAAATAGTTTGACTTTTTTTTCTAGCAGAACATATTGACTAGCGACATTTTTAAAAAAATAAGAAATACTGCTGGGCAGCACAATTCACTTGAATATTGTCACCAAGGCATGGGTTCATGTTTTTATCAGTCTGAAAGTGTCTTGACAAACACCAAGTATGATATAAATATGAGTAAATCATTATTATTTTCTGTAACTTACAGTGAGGAAGTCTCTTTGCTGTTTTGGTACTTCAGACACTGGAAGTCAAATGAGTCAAAGTCTCATTCCTCCTCTTCTCAAATAAATTAACTGTTAAAAAAAAAAGTAAAATGATTAACATGTTTGGTGAATTTCAATTTGATGTCCTAATGAATACAGGATAGAAAATGAGTTCCTCTTTATTGTCAGGATTGTGAACCACTTTGAAAATAGGATAAAAGAGGACAGAGGGAAAATGGTTTTACATTGTATCAGTTAAGGTATAATTGGGCTATTAAAAAAACAAGAAAGCCAGACTGGTATGGAGCCAAGCAAGGGATGATTTTTTCCCAGAGTAAAGCTATCCGGAATAACAATTCAACAACACAAGCAGACCTGAGAACCTTCTCTGTTTCTGCGCAGCCATCTTTAGGAAGGTGGATGTGCCATCCCTAAAACTGAATCTGTACTTCAGGCAAGGAAAGGAGGAAAGAAAAAGGGCAAAAACTTTTGCCAGCCCTGACACTCTGAGTTTAGTTGAGTCTTACTGTATATTCCCAGCTGCTTCAATCCAGTAACTTCTGCTTACAGCCCACTGGTCAGAATTTGGGTCACATGGGCACTTCTGGCCGTAGGAGATGCTGAGAAATGTAGAATTTTAACTGGGCACATTACTGCCCTCAAACAAAATTCAGTGATGTCTGCCAAATTCCCACATACACAACGTGGAACACCTTAAAGGAAATATCCTTTCACCAGCAAAGCCCAGCGGGCTCTCAGGAGGAAAATGAGGGAATCTAGTAATAATGTCTAACCTTTTCTTTCATGCTCTCTCTAGTTTCAAGCCTGGCACCTAACCTGTCAGATTAGTTTCCAGGACAGAATCTATTCCCAGGACAGAGTCAGACACCACTGAGCAACTGAACAACAAGAACGGAATCTCTGAGTCCGACACCTCAGCTTCGCAGTCTGAGTGCGGAAGCGCTGTGTACGACACTCAATTCAAAATGGCTGCTGCAGCAGGTCGTGTGCAGCATGCTGCCCCTGTTCTGCGATGTGGAGCGTGAGCAGTACAGCCGTGCCCTATGCAGGAGAACCCCGCCTCTCCGCCCTCACGGGAAGCCCAGGGCGTTCTAGGAGAGCCTGTGCTCCAGAGCCCCAGCTCACACTTGTTTATCTTTGCTCAAAGAGGGAAGCTTTCCTCTGCTTCTGAACTGAATTCGGTCTCGATCTCTAGGCTCCAGCGACACTGAGGAGAGGGCCCTTGTTGGAGCCGGATTTGAAAGGCTCCATAACAATTCCAGGTTAACCATCGTTGACTGAAAGACAACCCACAGGTAAGGCAGCAAGTGACTTCCTATTTATTAAAATAGTTGGTGGTCTGAAGATTGGAAACGAACGTTTCAACGTGAAGGTGGTAGGATGATAGTTGCATTGCTGGAGAGGGAGATATTACATCCTGGAACCCACAGAGTCTTGGTTTAGCACACAAAAGAATTCCAGATGAGCCAGAGTAAAGGAAAGTGAGTTTAGTTAAACACCTTCCACAGGCAGAATGTGGATGGTCTCAAAATTACAGCAACCCCAAAGCATGGAGTCATAGGTTCTTAAGGGTTAAGAAATTTCATAGGCTAAGGAGTGGGAGGAATATTCTTGCTATTTCAGGGTAGGGTGAGGAATTTCCCAGAATTGAGCCACTGACCACTTTTTTGCCTTTTTTTTTTTTTTTTTTGGTCACACCATGCTGCTTACGGGGTCTTAGTTCCCAAGTAAGGGTTAAATCTGGGCCCATGACAGTGGAAGCGCCAAGTTCTAACCACTGGATTGCCAGGGAAGACCTTTTTGGCCTTATGCCCCCTCAGAACTGTCATGGTGTAGGGGGAGTGATTTTTACTATTACCATGCAGGTGCCTGCATGGATGCTAAATTGCTACAGTCATGTCTGACTCTGCAACCACATGGACAGTAGCCCACCAGGCTCCTCTGTCCATGGGGTTCTTCAGGCAAGAATACTGAAGTGGGTTGTCATTTCCTCCTCCAGGGAATCTTCCTGAGTCAGGGATCGAACCTGCATCTCCTGAATTGGCAGGCAGGTTCTTTACCACTAGTGCCACCTGGGATGCCCTACAGTGATGGTATGGGCCAAAGGTCGAAGACTGGGATGTTTTCAAATTTACCTTGGTTTCACCTAATTTTGCTGCTACTACTGCTGCTAAGTTGCTTCAGTCGTGTCCGACTCTGTGTGACCCCATAGACGGCAGCCCACCAGGCTCCCCCGTCCCTGGGATTCTCCAGGCAAGAACACTGGAGTGGGTTGCCATTTCCTTCTCCAATGCATGAAAGCGAAAAGTGAAAGTGAAGTCGCTCAGCCGTGTCCGACTCTTCGAGACCCCATGGACTGCAGCGCACCAGGCTCCTCCGTCCATGTGATTGTCCAGGCAAAAGTACTGGAGTGGGGTGCCATTGCCTTCTCCGCACCTAATTCTAGACAGCCTTTATTGCATCCGCAGAGCTACACCCCCTCTTCATTATCAAGCGTTTCTGTCCTGCCCCTTTCCCTTCTGTCTCAATTAAGTGCATGCAAGTATGCTAAGTCACTTCATTCATGTCCAGCTCTTTTCAACCCTATGGACTGTAGCCTGCCAGCTCCTCTGCCCAAAGGATTCTCCATGCAAGAATATTGCAGTGGGTTGCTGTGCCTTTCTCCAGGAGATCTTCCAAACTCAGAGATCAAAGGTGCATCTCCTGCATTGGCAGGCATGTTCTTTAGCACTAGCACCACCTGGGAAGCCCTTCAATTATGTATAATAGCCTAAAGCAATGCCTGTTGAAGTCTAGCCCATAGTATCTGTTGTATACATCATCTGTGATGCTGCTTCTGGAATGCACAGATTATTTGGCTCAACCAGATGCCTGAATCAGAATCTCTAGGGAAAGTGCTCAAGAGTTTTCATCTCCATTAGTGGTTCTTACACATACTAAAGTTAGAGAACTCATAGCCCAAACTCAAATGCTTACAGAGATCAGAAAGTAACACAAACAAGTTAATACACCAAAATACATATAATGCAATAGGAAATGGAAGACAGTGGAACATATGACCTAGCTATAGGAGGTAGAAACCACTCAGTGCCTGCCTATAACTGTCACATGACCATGTTGACCCTGCATTCCCAGTTCTTTTCATTTTTTTAAGGAAGGATAAACATCAGATTTTTATGTAAAATCTCCTGATTTTTTAATGGCCAGGAACTAGTTTTAAAATATTTAAAGGAACTACCATAAGATCCAGCAATTCCACCTCTGGATATATATCTGAAGGAAATGAAATCATTATTTTGAAGATATATTGGCACCTCCAGGTTCATTGGAGCATGATTCACAATAGTTGAGACATGGAAACAACTTATATCCTGTAGTGTATGAGTGGATAAAGAAAATTGTGTGTGTGTGTGTGTGTGTGTATGTAATAGTCCCTCCTTATCTCCAGGGGATATGTTTCAAGACCCTCAGTGGATGCCTGAAACTGCCCATAGCACTGAACCCTATGTATACTATGTTTTTTTTCTATATATACATACACGTGATAACATTTAACTTAAAAATTAGGTACAGCAAGAGATTAACAATAATAAAAGAGAACAATATACTATAATAAAAATTATGTAAATGTGATCTTTCTTTCCCTCTCTCTCAAATATAATTTAATTTCTTATACATCTTAACTGAACAGTTATCACTCACTGTGGCTGTAACTTCTGCAGTTTAAGATATCACAGCAAAACCAGCATAAATTTCTTTTTCACAGTTCTACCAATAGAAGATTCATTCTTATAATAGATCTTAGCAACCTCAGCATATAGTTTTTTTTCTTTTCCTATTAAATTGAGAACATTCAGCTTTTCACTCAAAGGAAGCACTTTATAGCTTCTGGCCTATCTGAGTTGCCAGCCTCACTACTCTTGCATGGTGGGGCTATTATTAAGTAAAATAAGAGTTACTTGAACACAGTTACTCTGATACCAAGACAGTGGATCTGGTAATTGAGATAACTAGGAAATCCTGCAATTTGCAACAACATAGATGGAACTTGAGAGCATTATGCTAACTGAAGTAAGGCTTACAGAGAAAGACAAATGCTGTATGATCTTAACTGTGTATGGAATTTATACAAAATTAACTCTTGGAAACAGTGAGTAGATTTGGGGTTGCCACATGCTGAGGTTGGGGAAAATGGGAAGATGCTGTTCAAAGTGTACAAATTTCCAGTTATAAGATGAAGTTATGGAGATCTAATATAAAGTAGGTGACTATGGTTAACAATATTATATAGTACACTTGGAAGTTGCTAAGAGTAAATCTTAAATGTTCTCACCACAAAAAAAATATGTGAGGTGATGATTGTGTTAATAACCTTCTTGTGGTTATCATTTCACAATATATACAAATCTCAAATCATTATATTTTAGACCTTTTTCATACACATTAGTTGTCAATTATATCTCAACAAAGCTGAAAAAAAAAATATTTAAAGGAAAGCCTTTTAACAAACGGCTCAGAAACAAATAGAATTTTCCATTTGTAGGCAAAAATATGAATCTAGATACAGACTTTATGCCTTTCACAAAAACTGATTGTTCAAAATGAAGTAATTAAAAATGGACCATGAAGCATAGAACTATAAAGCCCCTATAAGATAACATGGGCTTCCCTGGTGGCTCAGACGGTAAAGAATCTGCCTGCAATGCAGGAGACCGGGTTCAATCCCTGGGTCAGGAAGATCCTCTGGAGAAGGAAATGGCAACCAACTCCAGTATTCTTGCCCGGAGAATTCCATGGACAGAGGAGCCCGGTGGGCTGCAATCAATGGAGTTGCAAAGAGTTGGACATGACTGAGTGACTGATACTTTCACTTTCAAGATAACAAAGGAGAAAACCTACTGACCTTGGGTATGGCTTTTTAGATGCGACAGAAAGGTACTGTACAAAAAAGAAATAATTGAGGGCTTCTTTGTTGGCTCAGTGGTAAAGAATCTACCTGCCATTGCAGGAGACATGGGTTCAATCCCTGATCAGGAAGGTCCTACATGCTGCAGAGCAACTTAAGCCCATGCATCGCAACTATTGAGCCTGTGCTCTAGAGCCTGGGAGCCACAACTACTGAGCTCACATGCTGCAACTATTGAAGCCATGCACCCTAGAGCCCGTTCTCCACAACAGGGGCGGTTGCAGCAATGAGAAGCTCACTCATCAGAACTAAAGAGGAGCCCCAGCTTGCCACAATTAGAGAAAAGCCGGTGCAGCAGTGAAGACCCAGCACAGCCAAAAACAGTGTTTAAAAAGAATAATTGGTAAGTTTGGCTTCATTAAAATGAAAAACTTGTTTTATGAAAGAAAATACCAAGAGAATCAGTCACTAAGCCACAAATTGAAAGTATTTTCAAAAGACATATCTGATAAGAGTATTTTCCAAAATGAAAATTAAGAACCCAATTAAAAAATGAGCAAAAGACCTGAACAGATACTTCACTGAAGAACATATAGATTGAAAATAGGCATTTAAGAAGATGTTCAACGTTAGGGAATTGCAAATTAAAACAACGACATACCACTGCACACTTACTCTGTGTGTGTGTTCAGTCACTAAGTCATGTCTGACTCCTTGCGACCCCATGTACTGCAGCACGCCAGGCTTCCCTGTCCTCACTATCTCCTGGAGATATTATTAGAATGGCCAAAATGCAAAAAACTGACAATACCAAATGCTGATGAGGATGTAGAGCAACAAAATTGTCATTCATTGCCGGTGTGAATACAAAATGGTACAGCCATTTTGAAAGACGGCTTGCAGTGTCTTATGACACAGTCCAACAGTTGTGCCCTTGATATTTATCCAAATGATTTGAGAATATATATCCACACAAAAAGCTACACAAAATGTTTATGGAAATTTATAGAAGCTTTCTTAATAATTGCCAAAACTTGGAAGCAACCAAGATGTTGTTCAATAGGTGACTAGATAGTGTGGTACATCCAGACAATGGATATTATTCAATACAAAAAAAGAAATGAGCTCTCAAGTCATGGAAAGACATGGGGAAAACTTAAATGCATATTTCTAAGTGAAAGAAGTAGTCTGAAAAGCCTACATACTATATGATTCCAACCATATGACATTCTGGAAGAGGCAAAACTGGAGACTGTAAAAAGGATTAACATTTGCCCTGGGTTATAGAGGTTGAGTGGCAGGGCAGGGTGGGTGTGACAAGAGGAAGAGCTCAGAGGATTTTTAGTGTGGTGGAACTGTTCTGTATGAAACAATAAAGATAGATGTATGTCATAACACAATTTCAAAATGTATAGAATGCACAATGCTGAGACTGAACCGTAATGTAAACTATAGACTTTAGACAATGATATATCAGTGTAAATTCATAAGTTGCAACAAATGTACCACTGTGATGTAAGATATTGATAGTTGGAAAGGTTTGGGGAGGCAAAACAGAGGCTATATGAGATCTTTCTTTAGTTTCCGCTCAGTTTTGTGGTGACTAAAACTGCTCTAAAACATAAAGTTTATTAATTAAAAAAATTTTTTTAAAGAAATGGTACTGGTAAATCAAAGTATGTCTTTGGGCTGCCAGATCACAACATCTACGATAGAATATAAACTTGCAGTTTTGGAATAAAAAGCCCATTAGAGATTATCTGACTGAAGCCAATAATCTTATAAATGAGAACATTTAGGCTCAAAAAGTAAATGATTTGACCACGAGGGAAGAACTTGTGTTGACAGAACCTATTCAAGTACCAGACCACTAAATCCTTATACCAATTGACTTTCTTGATAAACTTTACATGCGGTAGTCCTTAAATCTTAGCTTTAAGAGATATTATCTTTCTCTGTAATAATATTAAGAATATTGATAGTATTTTATATTTATATTAAAATCTTAAGAAGCATATCTTACTTCCATCAGTACAATACAGAATATCTCCCCACAAAACACCCTCCAACAAAGATCAATAGAGATAAATGGTTTAACTTAAAAATACATTTCTCTGGGGAATTCCCTGGTGCTCCAGTGGTTAGAACTCTGTGTTCTCAATGCCAGGAACCCTGGTTCAATCTCTAGTTGGGGAATTAAAAAAAAAAAAAATGTGTCTCTCCTTAAAAGTACATTGGCCATGGGCAGAACAGAAGCAGACAGTAAGAGAACCGTCTCTTGAATGTAGAGCTCAGGGTATCCCTGTTAAGAGGCAGGGATACCCAGAGTCTTCTGGAGTTATGGTGCTGAATTATGGTGCTACATATAGGCAGGCCCTCTGCAAGCAGTAGATGGCTTCTCTGGCCAAGGATGCAACCTCCAACAAACTGCAACCCTCATCCAGGACTCATTGCCTTCAGTTGTGGTAAGAGCAGGGAGCACATGGGTCGAGTCATTTTAAGACTAAA
Source organism: Bos indicus x Bos taurus (assembly GCF_003369695.1). NCBI lineage: Eukaryota > Metazoa > Chordata > Mammalia > Artiodactyla > Bovidae > Bos > Bos indicus x Bos taurus. The sequence continues at coordinate 112,588,186 of NC_040076.1, forward strand.
TCTGTAACTTTCTTTGACATCACCATGGGATGACATATTTAATGAGAACCTCAAACCACCAGTTTCTGAGCCACACATCCAGGGAGGAGTCTCAGAGGTGTTAAATATTTGCCAAGCATCCAGTACCAGAGTCAATTTCAAACCCAGGCAGTCTGACTCCTGAGCTTGCACTCTTAACCTATCTCACAGTTATAGGTTATTATGGACTATCACACAGCCTCACCAGTGAAACAATGACCTAATCTACAGAGCCTAACAACTTGATTAACTGTTGATTTTCACAGAAGCAACTACTTTATTTTGCAATCTACATTGTAGTTTTGATAACACCCTGCCACAGGCAACCGTTGTTTTGATTTCTATCACCATAGATTCATTTTACCTATACCTTAACTTTGTTTTTCATTGTTCCTTGTTCAGTTGCTCAGTCATGTCTGACTACTTGTGACCTCATGGACTGCAACAGGCCAGGCTTCCCTGTCCTTCACCATCTCCTGCAGCTTGCTCAGACTCATGTCCATTGAATCAGTGATGCCATCCAACCATCTCATCCTCTGTTGTCCCCTTCTCCTCCTGCCATCAATCTTTCCTAGCATCAGGGTCTTTTCTAATGAGTCAGCTCTTCCCATCAGGGGGCCAAAATATTGGAACTTCAGCTTCAGCATCAGTCCTTCCAATGAATGTTCAGGGTTGATTTCCTTTAGGATTGACTGATCTGATCTCCTTGTTGTCAAAGGGACCCTCAAGAGTCCTCTCCAACACCACAGTTCAGGAACATCATTTCTTCGGCGGCCCTCAGGCTTCTTTATGGTCCAACTGTCACATCCATACGTGACTACTGGAAAAAGCATAGCTTTGACTATACAGCCCTTTGTCGGCAAAGTCTCTGCTTTTTAATACACTGTCTAGATTTGTCATAACTTTTCTTCCAAAGAGCAAGCGTCCATTAATTTCATGGCTGTAGTCACAATCTGTAGTGATTTTGGAGCCAAAGAAAATAAAGTCTGTCGCTATTTCCATTGTATCCCATCTATTTCCCATGAAGTGATGGGACTGGATGCCATGAACTTCACTTTTTGAATGTTGAGTTTTAAGCCATGTTTTTCACTCTCTTCTTTCACTTTCATTAAGAGGCTTTTTAGTTCTTCACTTTCTGCCATAAGGGTGGTGTCATCTGTGTGTCTGAGGTTATTTATAATTCTCCTGGTAATCTTGATTCCAGTTTGTGCTTCATCCAGCCCAGCATTTCTCATGATGTACTCTGCATAGAAGTTAAATAAGCAGGGTGACAATATACAGCCTTGATACACTCTTGTCCCAATTTTGAACCCGTCTGTTGTTCCGTGTTCAGTTCTGTTTCTTTCTGACCTGCTTACAGGTTTTGCAGAAGTCAGGTAAGGTGGTCTGATATTCCCATCTCTTTACGAATTTTTCACAGTTTGTTGTGATCTACACAATCAAAGGCTTTAGCATAATCAATGAAGCAGAAGTAGATGTTTTTCTGGAATTTCCTTGCCTTTTCTATGATCCAGTAGATGTTGGCAATTTGATCTCTGGTTCCTCTGCCTTTTCTAAATCCAGCTTGAACATCTGGAAGTTCATGGTTCACGTACTGTTGAAGCCTAGCCTGGAGGATTTTGAACATGACCTTGCTAACATGTGTTGCTGCTGCTGCTAAGTCGCTTCAGTTGTGCCTGACTCTGTGCGACCCCAGAGACAGCAGCCCACCAGGCTCCCTCGTCCCTGGGATTCTCCAAGCCAGAGCACTGGAGTGGGTTGCCATTTCTTTCTCCAGTGCATGAAAATGAAAAGTGAAAGTGAAGTCGCTCAGTTGTGTCCGACTCCTAGCGACCCTGTGGACTGCAGCCTAACAGGTTCCTCTGTCCATGGGATTTTTCCAGGCAAGAGTACTGGAGTGGGTTGCCATTGCCTTCTCCATGCTAGCATGTGAAATGAGTGCAATTGTACACTGGTTTGAACATTCTTTGGTATTGCCCTTTGATATTGGAATGAAAACTGACCTTTTCCAGTCCTCTGGCCACGACTGAGCTTCCCAAACTTGCTAGCATACTGAGTGCAGCACTTTAACAGCACCATTTTTTAGACTATGAAATAACTCAACTGGAATTCCATCACTTCCACTAGCTTTGCTCATAGTGATACTTCATAAGGCCCACTTGACTTCACATTCCAGGATGTCTGGCTCTAGGTGAGCCGTCATGGTTATTCAGGTCATTAAGAGTTCTTTTGTACAGTTGTTCTGTGAATTCTTGCCACCTCTTCCTAATAGCTTCTGCTTCTGTTAGGTCCATACCATTTCAGTCCTTTATTATGCCTAATTTTGCATGAAATGTGCCCTTGGTATCTCAGTTTTTTTGAAGAGATTTCTAGTGTTTTCCATTCTATTGTTTTTCTCTATTTCTTTGCATTGTTCACTTAGGAAGGCTTTCTTACCTCTCCTTGCTATTCTTTGGAACTCTCCATTCAGATGGAAATACATTTCCTTTTCTCCCTTACCTTTTGCTTCTCTTCTTTTCACAGCTATTTGTAAGACCTCCTCAGACAACCATTTTGCCTTTTTGCATTTCTTTTTCCTGAGACAGTGTTGATCACTGCCTCCTGTACAATATCACGAACCTCCATCCATAGTTCTTCAGGTACTCTGTCTATCAGATCTAATCCTTTGAATCTATTTGCCACTTCTACTGTATAAGGGATTTTATTTAGGTCATACCTGAATGGCGTATTGATTTTTCCTACTTTCTTCAATTTAAGTCTGAATTTTGCAACAAGAAGTTCATGATCTGAGCCACAGTCAGTCCCAGGACTGTATAGAACTTCTCCATCTTCAGCTGCAAAGAATATAATCAATCTGATTTCAGCATTGACCTTCTGGTGATGTCCATATGTAGAGTTATCTTTTGTGTTGTTGGAAGAGGGTGTTTGCTATGACCAGTGTATTCTCTTGGCAAAACTCTGTTAGACCTTGCCCTGCTTCATGTTGTATTCCAAGGCCAAACTTGCCTGTTATCCAGGTATTTCTTGACTTTCTACTTTTGCATTCCAGACCCCTATGATGAAAAGGACATCTTTTTTGGGTTTTAGTTCTAGAGGATCTTGTAGGTCTTCATGAAAGTGAAAGTGAAGTCATGTCTAACTCTTTGAGACCCCCTGGACTGTAGCCTACCAGGCTTCTCTGTCCATGGGATTCTCCAGGCAAGAGTACTGGAGCGTGTTGCCATTTCCTTCTCCAGGGGATCTTCCCAACCCAGGAATTGAACCTGGGTCTCCTGCATTGCAGGCAGATGCTTTACCATCTGAGCCACCAGGGAAGCAATCGTTCAATTTCAGCTTCTTCAGCATTACTGGTTGTGGCATATACTTGGATTACTGTAGTACTGAATGATTTACCTTGGAAATGAACTGGGATCATTCTGTCATTTTTGAGATTGCACCCAAGTACTGCATTTTGGATGCTTTGCTGACTATGAGGTCTACTCCATTTCTTCTAAGGGATTCTTGCCCACAGTAGGAGATATAATGATCATCTGAATTAAATTTGTGCATTGCTGTCCATTTTAGTTCACTGATTCCTAAAATATCTATGTTCACTCTTGCCATTTCCTGTTTGACCACTTCCAGTTTACCTTGACTCATGGACCTAATGTTTCACTCTTTACATGAATGCAATTATAGTTTGTAGTCTTTTGCATCCTTCACTCAGTGTTTTTAAGTTTCATATATTGTACCATGTATCAGGTTCATTCTTTTTGTACTCCATTGTATGAATACACCACAATTTGTTGTTGATGGACACTTAGGTTACTTCCAGTTCTTGGCTGTTATGGATAAAGTTGCTATGGACATTTTTTACATGTCCTTTTTTTTGGACATATATTTCCATCCCTTTGGGGTAATGCCTGAGAATAGGAGTCATAAAGTAGGAATTGACAAGCAGTTTTCCTGAGAAATATTATCATTTTATACTCCGAATCACATTGTTTCAGTTCCTTCCCATCTTTACCAACTGCCTCTAGCAGGGGCAGAATGATAACCTCATTGTAGTTTAATTTGCATTTCCCTTATGAATAATGATACTGAGCAGTGTTTCATGTGCTTATTAGCTAATCATATATCTTCTTTTGTGAAGTTTCTATTTAATCTTTTTCCCATTTTAATTGGGTTGGTTGTCTTCTTAATATTGATTTGTAGGATTCCTTTATATTTACTGAAATCCAGTGCTTTGCCTGATATATGTGTTGCAAGTATTGCTGCTCAGCCTATGCTTATCCTTCATTTTTCTTTACGGTTGTCTTTTAAAAAGCAGAGTTTTAAATTTTTGTTAAGTCCTATTTATCCACTTTCTTCCAGAATACTTATAGCATTAACCATTGTTTGAGTCTATGATTTATCTCAAAATAATGTTAGTGAATGATACAAGGTAATGATCAAGGTTAATTATTTTTCATGCATTTATCTAGTTGTTCCAGAATCAGTTGTTGAAAAAAATTTCCTTTCTTCACTAACATTCTTAATACCTTTGTTAAAAATCTGTTGACCATAAAAAGTGAGTCTGTTCTGAATTCTATTCTGTTCCATTGACTTTTTTGTCCTTGTACTAATATCACTGTGTTCATTACTGTAGCTATATAGTAAGTCTCAAAATCAAGTAGTGTAAGTCCTCCAATCTTGTTTTTTATTTTCAATATTGTTTTGTTTGAAATATAGATTCTTATATTTCAAAATAAATTTTAGAAACATTTTGTTGGTATCTACGCTCCCCTTAAAAAAAAAAAAAAGGTCCATTGCTATTTTAAGTGAGGTTGCACTGAATCTCTAGGTCAATTTCAGAGAATTTACATCTTAACCATCCATTAAAATGGTATAATCTTCCATTTATTTAAGTTTCTTGAAATTTCTTCTACAAATATTTTAGTCTACCATGTAGAAGTTGTGCACACTTTTATTAAATGTATTCATAAGTATGACATGGTTTTGATACTATTATAAAGCATACTATTTTAAAGTTCCACTTTCCAAATGTTTGTTGCTTGTATATGGAAACACCAATATTTCTACTGCTCCAGATTTATCATATAAAACATTTTAAATATTTAAAAAGCAAATCAATAAGTTTAACTATGAGAAATGTATATCAAACATAGTTTACTTATTCATAAAATTGATTTTTCAGAATTTACTTCCCAGTAATTACTTCATCTATTGATAGTCTTTTCATCGAAGCTAAAATTATTAATTGGGATGTAATAGGTGACACCAGAAATAAAAATTCGAAGTATTTAACTAAATGCTTCAGTTTCTATGTTCTCTGCCCTAGGTTTATCAACCAAGCCTTAATCTAGTAAATTTTAATTTAATTTTTTAATCTAGTAGTTAATCCATGTTCAAATTCATGTTAGAAGTTAAAAAAAAGTATTTTAAGCTAGTTTATAAAATATATTTGTAAGACATAAAAGTTGATCAATTAATCTAGTTTCTATGATAGAAAATTCATATATTGCCTCTTCAGCATCTTTCTAATTTTATAACTATCTCCTGTTCCTTCTCAAATCTCTAAAGTCCTTACATATTCCCATATTTTTTCCTTTACTTCCTAATATCCGTATTATTCTTTACCACTCCGTATACACTGATTTTCTTACTTCTATCTTAAAGTAACTAGATTTTACTTTTCTTGAATGAACGTTCATGAGAGGGGCTTCCTCCAACCCCTACCATCTTTTTCTCTCAGCTAAACTCCTTGAATGTCTTTATCAGGCCCTCACTAAACAGACTGTCATATCAGCCCATGCCTGAAACTTAGAAGGGGTTCACTTTATTTCATACATGTGAAATAAGTCTGAGTTCTATTCTAAACTTTCCCTAAATTCCCAAATTAACATCTCCATAATTAATTTCAATAATTGTTTTCCAATCTTAACACCTGTTGAACATTTTTGGTATCTTTGGTCCAGTGGTCTCTCTCTCCTTGACATGGTCATCTTGTGTTTGCTTTAATTGCTTCTGTTAATGTTATGTATCCACCCTGTTCTATTCCTTATATTCCTCCAACTCACTTTTATTGATCTTCTAGTTATTTTCCTTTACCTTCATTTCTCAAGAGTTCATACAATTTCCAGTCTAAATTAATTTTATGGGTCAGACCTTCCACTATCTTTCAGAGTACCTGTGTTAATGCCAAGAAGACAGATTTTCTAGGAAGACAGTTCTATAGATTTTTACCTTCCTTAGACTGAGTCAGGTGTGAAACTGTGTACAGAAGTCCTTTGAATGGCTCCCAATTCTACATTTCTAGCTAGGATACCAGGCCTGGATTACCTGTAAAGGGTTCTTATGAATACTCTAAGGTTATTGATTTGACACATCAATTCAAAATTTGTTCCTTCTATCAAATGTATTTTCCTTTCTAATTCCGAGATTGCAGTAATTTATCAATGACCAAGCTGTTCTGACACATACTGAACTTTCTAATTTGTAGTTTCAAAGAATACCACACTAAGACAAGACCCTACAATCTGATGATTTCACTATTCCGGTGGTCTGTAGTTATAGGTTTTTATTTTTAAATGACTACTTTATGACTTTTCATTGCTCTCAACATAAGATTGACTGAAAGTCTACCAAACTTGTCATAATCTGGCACTCACTTCCCTTCCCAAATCTTCATATAATCAGTGTCCCTGATATATCATAAATCTGCATCATCCCTTGACAGTTATCATTATTATAATCAAATAGATATTTGTAAAATGATGTCAGTATTATTTTAAAAATTGAAAGGGTCTGATTAAATATAGCTTCCAGACTCACATTCATATGAAAATATAAGGATTGTATCAACTTATTTAATCTTTATGCCCAGAGCCTTGTGTAGCACCTTGCACACAATAGGCAACATAAGTTAGTGAGAGAATAATGTACATATCATAACAGTATCATTTTAAAAATTGAAAGAGCCTGGTTAAATATAGCCTGTATCTAAAAAGCCAAGAATAATAAAGTGCAAACTCTGCCGTATAAACAGAAGATGAAGTAACCATTAATCATTCCCACAATTTTCAGAGGTCTTAATTCCTCCAAGAACAATATCCATCATTGCTACTGGCCCAGACTTCACATTTCAGTATCTCACAAGGGAAAAAGTGCCTAGCACTTACCATTTGACATTAGCATTTAACTAATCCATCTAGCTTTATTAATGAGAGCTAGCACTGACACAAACAGCTGGAAGAAAGAAAAGAGCTGTTTAAAAGTAAAACATAATTTTTGTTCATCTGTTTAATATTTTAAAGGGGGGCATGGCAGAAAAGCAAATGGAAATACACATGAGCAAAATGCACAGTAGTTTAACTGTGCATACTGATGGAAAAGGAAATGAGTGGTCATTTATTTATTACTTGTTAAGTGTGTGAAACATGAATGCCAGAGTTAAAACTCCCCTAGCCCAGTCCACTCAGGCCTCCACCAAGTCGTCTTCTCTTCCTTCTTTGGCCTATAGAACTCGTTATATACAACTTTACTACTTACTGAATAACCATATACTAATGTCTCTGTGCCTGAGCTTATTCATTTGTAAAAGTGGGGATAATACTGATCCTTACCTGGTTGCACCTAAGATATTTAATCATAGTGCTTATTACATAACAATTAATCAATACCTGCTAACTCATTATTAGTAGTATAGAATATTTATGGATGGAGATTTGATCAATTTCCTTGGCATCAAATTCCAGTGTCAGTCAGCAGTTCTATCAGTTCTTTCTCCAGTTAACGTAAACATTTTTATCTACAATCTAAACTCATGGGAACCATTCCTAAAGACATTATTTAGACCCACTCACACCAGTCATTGCCCTTTGTTAAGAAGGTCTTTGTTTAGTCGGCTATCCAATTACCTGGACTTTTATCCTGGCCCACAATTTGCATCTTGGCTTTATGGGGTTACCATTTTTAAGTTCCCTACTTTTGCAACCCTCTATATGCTACTCATCCTTCAAATATGGATGGCCAACCTAAGCATGTCACCAGAACAACAAACATTTCTTCCCTTATACTGCTTTCCCATAAAATGCAATTGATCTACCTCCCAAATCACTGTGGGATGTAAATTCTATATTTACAGCTTTTATCATAGTTATTTCCATATTTCCTTCTTTGACCATTTTTTCCCAACAACATAGACTAACTGGCTGTTTTGTAACAGAATTAAGGAATTTTTCCATCTGTAAAGAGACTTACAAGCACATTCTAGCACATACAGAAGGAGAATATCCAAGAGGAAACAATATCTGTCTTTCCTCCTGACAAGCATATCACCCATCCATACGGAACATGGCAGACTCATCACCCTAGGCCTATCAAGATGACATGTCAACTTCAACTGGCTTCTTCCATGGCAATTACTCATATGGTCCCACTCCATAGCACATGACATTCTAGTCTAGTGGAATTGACTAGACCCTTGTTTGCCCTTTTATTTCTCTAACTTTCCAATTCTGATCCTCCTTGAATTCTTGTTTAGGCTCCTCATTTTAGAAGCCTTATACTGGAAATCCATTTCGGACACATTCTTTTAGCCAGATCCTCAGCAATATTTTAGGGTCCTGACCTAGTTTTTTTCCCAAGATTTAAATGCTAAGGATGACAAGGACTGTTTCTGTTCTTCTCCCCAAGTTTTACAGGCCCCAGTAGGAATCAAACAGACCCCAGTTATAACCTTAAATTCAATGTATAGGGATGAAGCTTTACTCCTATAGCTGGAATAGTATAAACAACTATGTAAAAGTCATTATGCATGACATCAATATAAGTATTAAACGAAAACAGTTAAGACATATATTTTCCTACTTTCTTATATTAATCTTTGAAAGAGACTAATTATTGTTACCACCTATCAACCAACTCTCTTCAAATTCAACAGAGCTACATTCTTACATGAAAGTGAAAGTGTTCACCACTCAATTGTGTCCACCTCTTTGTGACCCCATGGATGATAGGCCACTAGGCTCCTCTGTCCTTGTAATTCTCCAGCATGAATATTGGACTGGGCAGCCATTCTCTTCTACAGGGGATCTTCCCAAACCAAGAATCGAACTTGGGTCTCCCACTTTGCAGGCAGAGTCTTTACTGTTTGAGTCACCAGGGAAGCCCCAAAATTCTTATATAATTGTAATTTAAAGCCAAATACATACTTTTTAAAATGTTTTCTTCTGGATTTCCAGATCTATTTATAGCCCTCTTTTAATTTGCATAAAGTATGTATATAATTTAGAGTCAGTTTTACAGGGCTTCTATGGGGAAAAACTCTCTCCACCCCATTTCTTGCCCCACCTAAGCAGCCAATTACAACTTTCTTTGATGATTCTTATGCTAGATATCAAACATGTTCTTTGTTTTTCAATTTTAGGCATTTTCTATTAATCTAAAAATAATCAATAATTGTACCACTGTAAATAAAGTTTTACCTAACATAGTAATTAACACATAAGTTTTCATTTAGAAATTTTTCACAATTGTTTCCATTGTATAATTGAGCCATATGTTATAATTTAGTATTTTATCTCCTGTTGAATATTTAAGTTATTTCCAACTTAAAGGAGAGATAGACCTATGTGAAGTAGAAATTAAAATATAATCTTCATTTAGGAAGTCAGGAAGAAAGATGACATTTTCTCACAGAAGGATTTTCAAATGTGGAGTGAGAATTCTTTTGGAATTCTTGACAGATGGATACTTGCTTGAAGGGCTCCAGAGAACTGGAAGATTTACTAATGTGTCCTTAAGACCTAACACCCAGAGTGCCAGCTGGTTGGAAAATGTGACTCTTGATGTCTCTCTGAAACACAAAAGAAAAAATAACTAAAAAAGATAACCTGTTGTCAAGCAATACTTTAAATATGATCCAAATCAAAATACTTATGGAATTTAAGGTTATCTTTTTCAGTAGGAACACTGTAGAAGGTGGTGAGTCATTTCAAATAGGGCAATTCCTCCTCATTCAGAACAGAAAGAAACCATCCTAACTTTGCCAGACAGCTGTCCTGTCTTGACAGCCAGAGTATGGATGGCCCACAGGGAGAAGAGATGGGTGATGATGAAGATGACAAGCACTGACATCACCACAAGTCTTGTTAAAGGTCAGAAAAGCCAGCCAAGAAGCCATGGCTTAAACAGCCATCAGATGGCAGGTCTCAAGTCCAATCATTTCAATGATGTGGATGTTTTACATCTCAAATTTTTAAGGAATAGTCATAAGTCCTGTCACACAATTGGTATCAGGAATTATTTTTCAACTTATTAACTAAAAATTAAAATACACAGTGCTGTAAGTGTTTAATGGCATTAAACAAAGACTGTGGAAACAGTTTCACCAAAGTAAATACATGAACCATTTTAAGCCTCTACACCTTTGCATATTCCATTTTGTCTACATAAAGTCCTCCTCCTCTCCCTGTACCTCTTTACCTTGTTGGCCAGTGAAGTACTTACCATTCAAGACCCAGGCTCCACTATTCTCCTCCCCACAGATGGCTAGAAGCTAGGTCGCCTCTGTCCAGATGACAAAAGCTGTTCTACACCTACCTCAGGATAGGCTGCCCCATCACTTACTTGTATTTCCATTCCTCAGATGTCCTTGCTCATCCTTGTCTCAAGATTGCTGTCCTCCTCCCAACAATCTCCTCCCACATCCCTATGTATTTCTGAGAGCCTTTCACCTCGAAGTTGGAGAAGACATAACACAGAGAGCTGGTACGGGAGGCTCAGGAGGATGTTCCTATTGTCCACTAAGGGTGCCACATTCTGAACTCAGAGAATCATCAAAGACTATGCCACCGACTTTACTGCAGGACTGTTTAGGGGTATCAGTTCAGAACTGTGTCCTAATGCCAACCAAGACTCCACGTACAGCTCAAGACATTTTAAAAGGATGGACTAAGAGAGAGAACCTGCCTTACTGAGGAATTCAGTGTTTTGTTTTTGTTTTGTTTGTTTTTTATCATCCAAACTGGGAATATCTCTACTTATTTAAGCCAATTATTACAGCGTGCCCCTTCTATGATACAGGGAAAATACAACACTCAAGACATGTACATTAAAAAAATTATATAGGATTAGAAAAAAAAATGACAAATGGAGAGTTTTCTCTAGCACTGAATTTAAAAAATTAGATTCTCCTACCACCCATTTTTTCTCTTTTGCAAACTGACTCACAATTTTTAAATAAATACACAAGAGTATCCTTTATAGCCTTACTTGTAAAAGCAAATATAAAAATATAAAGAAATCAGCATAAAAGGAATATATTCCCACCACCTCAGCCCCACCCTTCCACAGTGATATAAATGCAGGAGGCTCCTTCCACTTCACAATGCAAAGGAAGGCTTCAGAAGCATCACTGATGATATAACTACAAATTTAATGTACAATTTTATTTTCTTAATTTTGGTTCTCCTAAAAAAAAAAATTCTTGAAACAAGAATTCCAATGCAAAAATTGTTTACTTGAGAGGTACAGAACGTATTGGAAAGGGAGAAGGGAAGTAAGAAAGGGAAGAGAGGCAATTGGAGGTTAATCTTTTCAAGAAACTCAGTCAGTGTAAATTTCTCAGTCAGAATTTTCCCTGAGGAGCCAGGAAGCTGGGGTATTTATACACCAACTCCAGTTAGTAATTTGTTGAAAGCTTCCTAGGGTCGGGGTTGTGGTAATATCTCAACATTCTGTCTTGGGTGATACAAGGACGGCAAAGTGGATTCAGTAGAAAGAGATAAGGCCCTCAGGTGCCTGGTTGACTAGAGTTTTATTAAGGGTGTTACCCCATAATGGAACAGGAGGCCAACTCTCCACTATTCCGTCAGTGCTTCAGCTGCACCAAATAAGTACTTCTAATGTCTAGTACTGGGCTTCCCTCATAGCTCAGTTGGTGAAGAATCTGCCTGCAATGAAGGAGACCCCAGTTTGATTCCTGGGTTGGGAAGATCCCCTGGAGAATGGATAAGCTACCCAGTCCAGTATTCTTGGGCTTCCCTTGTGGCTCAGCTGGTAAAGAATCTGCCTGCAATTCGGGAGACCTGGGTTTGATCCCTGGGTTGGGAAGATCCCCTGGAGAGGGGAAAGGCTACCCACTCCAGTATTCCGGCCTGGAGAATTCCATGGACTATAGTTGCAAAGAGTCAGACATGACTGAGTGACTTTCACTTTCACTTTTCAATGTCTGATATTAATTTTTATTAATATTAAAACTGGAATGACCCAGAGGGATGGTACAGGGAGGGAGGAGGGAGGAGGGTTCAGGATGGGGAACATGTGTATACCTGTGGCAGATTCATGTTGATATATGGCAAAACCAATACAATATTGTAAAGTTAAAAAATAAAATAAAAAAAAATAGAGAAAAAAACTTTTAATATTCATTGTCTTTTTAAATTTCATTTGACCTCCTTCTGCATATAACACTTCAGAAAGGAAACTGAATCATGTATTCATGAGTTTTTGGAGGAGTCACACAGCTAGCAGATGTTTGACTAATTATCTAAAACTCCTAACTTTCAAGTCAGTTTTCTTTACACCTGTGAACCTCCTGGGTCCTTCCTTGACATTCAATTTTAAATCAATATAAACATTGATAATTTTTAAATGCCAGTATCAATATACTGCTCTTGCTTTGAATATGATGATATTGATTTTCTTGTCAAACTGATGTTCATTTGATGATAGCCCTACTGAAATAATACACCATACAATCTCAGACATATGAGGATGAATCTGAAATCAATATGCTTAGATGGTCTGTGTTCTAAGTCTCTTTGACATATGAGTACTGAAAAGATCCACTACATTCTCAGTATGAGTTGAGAGACCTCTCTGGCAATATAAACAGTGATAAGCTCTTTTTACTCCCTATGTTTTCAGATAACCCTATGGTGGAAAGAAATATTGTGAAACAGAGAAACACTAGCAGTATTAAGGCCTGCACAACAGGAGTGAGTCCATTAGATGGGCTTCCTTCCAATCAGGCATATTTCTATATTCCTGAAAGGGAATATTTGGGAATGTAGAAAATGGGAAGAAGTCTAAAACATGACCCTGTTATAATCAATGAAATTTTTCCTTATGAGTAGTAGCTTTCCCTTTCAAAGGAGCAGCACAGAGGTTTATGCTGCTCAATATCAGAAAAACAAACAATCCAATAAAAAAATAGGCAGAAGACCTAAACAGAAACTTCTCCAAAGAAGACATACCTATTGCCAAAAAGCACATGAAAAATGTTCAATATCATTTATTATCAGAGCAATGAAAATCAAAACTACAATGAGGTATCACCTCATTCACACCAGTCAAATGTCTGTCATCAAAAATTCTACAACCAATAAATGCTGGAGAGAATGTGGAAAAAAGGGAACCCTTGTACAGAGTTGGTGAGAATGTAAATTGATACAGTCATTATGGAGAATAGTGTTGAAATATTTCTTAAAAATTAGGAATAAAACTACCATATGACACAAACAATACCACTACTGGGCATATACCCTGAAAAAACCATAGTTCAAAAATACACAGGTACCCCAACGTTCAGTGTAGCACTATTTACAATAGCTAGGACATGGAAGCAACGTAGGTGTCCATTGACAGACGAATGGATAAAGAAATTGTGGTGCATGGATACAATGCAATATTACTCAGCCATTAAAAGGAATGAATTTGAGTCAACTCTAATGAGATGGATGAATCTAGAGCCTGTTATACAGAGTTGAAACAGAAAGATAAAAACAAATGTCATGTAATAACATATATATGGAATCGAGAAAATGTTACTGATGAACTTTTTTGCAGGGCAGGAATAGAGACGCAGACACAGAGAAGAGACTGGTGGATGCAGTGGGGGAAGGAGTGGGTGGGACAAACTGAGAGAGTAGCTTTGAAACATATACATTACCGTATGTAAAATAGATAGCTAGTGAGAAGTTGTTGTATAAAACAGGGAGGTCAACCTGGTACTCTGTAACAAACTAGAGGGGTAGGATGTGGCAGGAGGAAAGGAAGGAGGTTTAAGAGGGAGAGGACATATGTATACTTGATGGAGAAGTCTGGTGGGCTGTAGTCCATGGGGTCGCTAAGAGTGGGACACAACTGAGCGAGTTCCCTTTCACTTTTCACTTTCATGCATTGGAGAAGGAAATGGCAACCCACTCCAGTGTTCTTGCCTGGAGAATCCCAGGGATGGGGGAGCCTGGTGGGCTGCCATCTCTGGGGTCGCATAGAGTCGGACACTACTGAAGCGACTTAGCAGCAGCAGCAGCAGCAGCATAGCTGACTACTGTTGTATGGCAGAAACCAACACAATATTGCAAAATAATTATCCTTCAATTAAAAATTTAAAAAAATAATTACTTCAATTGATATTTTGATTTTTATTTTTGACTTTTGGGAGTTTTTCCATTGTAGAGGTATCAAGAGCTCACATTGATTTCTACTCGCAACATTTGATTTCGGTATTTCATTGAGACCAATAAAATGATGACTGATAGTTGTTTAGTAACAATGGGACACAAGAGAATAATTCATGGATATCTATGTGTTTTCAAGAGTTTCAGTCATACATCTGAAAGAAAGACAACAAACACCACAGAGAGCTATGAGGCTTATATATTAATGCATACAGATTCCACCTAATACCTAGAAAAGAAACAAAATACTTACTAGGAAGATCATCATTATGTATAAGATTTTCTTAAAATATTAGAATACAATTTGAACATCTATGTATGAGTGGGGAAAATGTCCGTCTATTCTTCAAAACTGGAGCTGTTTTTGTGGTTTAATTCAGAATAATCTCCTAACCAAGCCTGCATAGACAATGGCAAGCTCACCATTATGGCTACAGAACAAAAGTTTTCTGCTAACAAAATGGTGAATCATTCATCTAACAAATATTGCTGTGAGGCAAAAGGATACAAGAGTTAAAATTTCATAGTCTTTGACCTCTTGGAGATTGCAAAGGTGGAAGGCAGGTCACTAAACAGGAAACTGTAATGCAAAATAAATACAAATTAAGTTGTAGGGGAATATGTAGGAGGGACAGCCAACCCAGTCTCTGGTATTCAAGGAAGGCTAGCATTTGGCTTTGTGAAACATGGAGGAGCTAAAAATATATTCCAGGCAAGGACATTGTTGCAGAGGCAAAGGAAAGCACAGCACCTTTGGGGAACTGAAGCTAGTTCTGATGGGCTACACAGTGATGAGCAAGGACTAAGTCTGGTAACCAATGGGGCTGGAAAGGCGAGGGGCTTACAAACCAGGTTAAAGAGTTGGAAACCTGTCCAAATATGATTCATTAAGGGGACTTTCAGAACAAAGTGTCTATTATCTTTTGCACTTTTGAACAATTGCTCTGGCTGGCACCATGCAGACTACTCTTGGAAAATGTAAGACGTAGGCAAGGAAACACATAAGGATGCTCTAGCAATCATTCAGACAAAAGACAATGATGGCCTGAACTAGAGTAGTGGTGATAAGTGTAATGAAAACTAGATCGATTTGAAAGATATTTAAGAAGCAGACTTTGTAGGCTCTAATGATTGGTTGGATGTCAGTAGGTAGGACAGAGAATGATCAGGACTTCTGTCTTGGGCAACTGGATAGCTGCTGTGAACCTACTGAAGACAGGAAACTAAGGAAGAGATGCCATTTTAATGTATATAAGATACTCCCTGGAAATAAAATTGTTGTTTCATAATAACAACATAAATAGTTGTTTAAAAGTATCTCAAGTTTCTTTATTTTGTCACCAATTACATAGAATATACATTTTACAGGTGAAAAATTCAAGGCTTTAAGAAACTAAATGACTTGCCCAAGATTACATAGGTTGCAAGTGGTGACAAAAGGCCTGAAGCAAGATCTTATGTTTTAAAACCACTGCTTATTGTTCTCTGTCTCCCTTCCTTGGAAGCTGCATTAACTCTTATGAGTCACAGGGATAATATCTCTAGTAGTATTATCAGTGAATTTTCTAAATGATGTTCTGATGACTTGACTGAAATGATGCTGCCTTCCAAGCTATTCAGTCCACTCATCCAGCAAGGCAATTTCAGTTTTTCAGAGCTTGCTGTCTTGACTGAGATTTTATTTTTAAAAAGAACATCCTTGAAATAGTTTTTTTTTTTCTACCTTTTCCTTAAAAGTGTTCCACAACTACAGTAGAAATAAATACTTTTTTCAAAAGTAATAAACATTCAGAACTAGGTCCTCATCAGATAAATCATTTGCATGACAAAAATATCATGAAGTCTATTTTATGACTATACATAATTTATCATGGAAATTTTAATGTATTATTCTATTTTCAGTAGCTATTCTCTTTGTGTTACTGTCTCAGTACCACAAAGGTTTTCTGAGATCAGTATCCAGTATCAAAAGTTGCTTGCTGATAGAAATCAAGTGAAATTCATTTTCCCCAAGTTTTCAAAATGCTATTACTAATAAATAATGGATAGAATCTTCTCAATCTTAATTTTCTTCCATACATATTTATTAAAATATGATACCTGCTACAAATTATCTATTTGCTAGTGGTAAAGAACCCACCTGCCAAAGAAAGAGACATAAAAGACATGGGTTCAATCCCTGGGTTGGGAAGATCCCCTAGAGGAGGGCATAGTAAACCACTCCAGTATTCTTGCCTGGAGAATCTCACAGAGGAGCCTGGCAGGGCTACAGTCCATGAGGTCATGAAGAGTTGGACAAGACTGAAGCAATTTAGCACACATGCACAAATTATCTATACCAAAATCTAGCATAAAAGAATTCTGGGAAGATGGTGGCAGCAACAAGCATTGAACTCCAACATAAAAACAGGACAGCCACACAGAATAAACCTTGAACAGCATTCAGTGATAGACTGCCTTCAAGAACCTCAGAATATTGGGTTGGCTAAAAAGTTCATTTGGGTTTTTCCCTGTAATGCTTGATGTTATTAGCATTTGAGCAGGAGAAAGTAAAAGGAAAACAAAACAAAACACGGGGACTCTGATGGAGAATAGGAAAACCCCAAAAGAGCCAACAGCTAATCGCTGGAAAGCACATCAGACTAATTTGGAAGCAGCAGTTAAAATTGAGAGAGGTTTTGCTCAATTCAATATGGGATAAATGGAAGGAGTCCATGAGGAGAGCCAAAACAGTTGAAATCTAGCCAGCCCTAGGACTCCATGCACTCTTTAAAAAAAAAAAAAATGTTTTATTTTATATTAGAGTTCAGCAGATTGGAGAAGGCAATGGCCACCCACTCCAGTACTCTTGCCTGAAAAATCCCATGGACAGAGGAGCCTGGTGGGCTGCAGTCCATGGGGTCGCAAAGAGTCAGACACAACTGAGTGACTTCACTTTCACTTTTCCCTTTCATGCATTGGAGAAGGAAATGGCAACCCACTCCAGTGTTCTTGCCTGGAAATCCCAGGGAAGGGGGAGCCTGGTGGGCTGCGGTCTATTGGGTCGCACAGAGTCGGACACGACTGAAGTGACTTAGCAGCACAGCAGATTAACAATGTTGTGATAGTTTCAGGTGCACAGCAAGGGGACTTAGCTAGAGATATACATGTATCCATTCTCCTCTCTCACCCAGGTTACCACATAACACTGAGCAGAGTTCCCTGTGCAATATAATAGGGCCAGTAGATTATCCATTTTAAATATAGCAGTGTGTACCTATCAATCTCAAACTTCCTAACTACTCCTTCCCCCTATTCTTCCCCTGGCAACCATACATTTGCTAAGTCTGTGAGTCTGTTTCTGTCTTGTAAATGAGTTCATTTGTATCATTTCTTTTTAGAGTCCACATATAAGGGATGCCATATGATATTTCTCCTTTTCTGTTTGACTTTCTTCATAGAGACTCCATTCACTCTTTTCTTTTCAGTTTTTATTATTTTATTTCATTTTGGTTGCATTGAGTCTTTGTTGCTGCACAGGCTTTCTCTAGTTGTGGTGAGCAGGGGCTACTCTGTTGCAGGGTGCAGGCTTCTCCTTGTGGTGACTTCTCTTCTTGCCAAGAAGAGCTTCCGTAGTTGTGGCGTGCAGGCTCTAGAGTGCAAGCTCAGAAGTAGTGGCACACAGGCTTAGTGGCACACACGGCATGTGGAATCTTCCTGGACCAGGGATCAAACCCATGTCCCCTGCATTTGGCAGGCAGATTCTTATCCACTGCACCATTAAGGAAGTCCTCCATGCACTCTTGAAACCAATTTGCTGTGGTTCTCTTTCAGGAGACAGCCCACATTGAGGAGTAACTGCTGGGAGTAGAATCAAAATCAAGCAGGGCATGTGAAACAGAGATAATGGAAACAGAAGGTCCAGATAAATGTCAGGAAAGAAAAGAGAGAGGGAAATCTGAGAAAATAGGTTGCCATCATTTTGAACATTACAAAAAAAAAAAAAAAAAAAGCAAGAAAGGAGAGAGCACTGTGAAAGGAGAAAAGCTGTCTAGGCAAAGCCTCCTTCAAAAATTAAGGGAAAACAAATTTCACATGAAAATGATGCAAAGATTAGGTAGTGAGATCAGTTCCCATAGAAATCTATTATATACTAAAAAATAAAATAAGGGGCAGGATAATATCCTTATGGGTAATTTGTTTAAATGCTGGGAAGATACTCATAGAATAGACCAAGAGAATAAGCATCTACTCTAGACAGAGCTAAAAGACAGTAAGAAAATTATATATAAACAATAAAAGAATAATGTAAATCAGTGTTAGAAAACCTTAGAGGTTAAATAGCAGTTCAAGAGGGGCAGGGAACAGATTGAAAAGAAAATGAAGACTGAACCAGAACACAAAGTAAGTAAATACCAGAGATGATGAGAAAATCTCTTTAAGAGAAATACATAGTGAAAAGGAAGAAAAAAAATTTAAGTTGAAGTAGAAATAATGGAAAAGAAAAAAATTTTTTGAAATGAAGTGATAAATATTTAAGATGGGGTAAAAAATCCAATGTATGAATAAAAGGAATTCTTGATGAAGAAAAATACAAAGTAAGGGAACAAAACAAATACTGAAATTCTGTAAGTCAAGAAAAGCTTTAAAAAATGTTGAATCTATATATTAAAAGACCAGTCCATGTACTTCAGATTATCAATTTAGGAATGCCAACTCATATTTTATTAAAACTGTTGGATTTTAATAAAATGAAAAAAATGCTTTGACTGCTAGGCAAAAAAAAAAAAAAGCATAGATATTAAATTTTTAATAGACTTTTCAAGAGTCACAATCATGCTCTCTTTCATAATAAAATGGAAGACATTTAAGAAAGTGAGCCAAGAATTTGAAATACAAACTATTACCAATGTATAAAATGCAGGAAATACTGTCCTCATGAGCCTTTCCTAAGGAACTTACTAGAGAATGAATAACGAAAATGACTAAAGATAATTAAACATGTATAACATGTAGTCACTTTTAGAACAATGATTAAACAAGAGTTAGTGTACTGTATGTTATGGTGGTAAGTTGAGGCAAGATTGATACAGTATAGCTATAAAAAATGGAGAGTAAGGCAAACATGTGCAAAAAATATTTTAACTACCTTTTTAATTATAGTGGTCATGAGAGAATTAATATTGTCATTCTAAAACAGATATGTGTATGACATGAGATAAAAAAGTTTAATAAGCTGCTCTAATTTTAGCATCTCCTTTGCCTTTGAAACTGGTGATACAAATAATATGGATGAGGTTATGCTAAAACCCTGTAGACCTGAATTTGAATTGCAAATATAAGTATGAAATCATGAGGTATTCATCTTAAAAATTATGTATATTTTCTGTTTGCTAAGGAGTTCAGAAGCAGTATCAATGAGCATTCCTAGTACTCAGATTGTGGTCTTCAAATGCCATTCTCTAGTAAAGAGAAACAGAGTTTCCTATAAAAACAACTGATTCAGGCCTATGGCAGGAAATGTACATGATGAATCTAAAAGCTTGTCCAACCATATAGTGAGAAAGCTATAAAAAGACTTCTAGGGTCATGCCAAAAGGAACAACTTGAAGATCTTTGGGCATTAACATCTTTTAACATCACAAAAGAGAGAGAAGCAGACACTATATGCCTTCTGATAAGGCACACATCACTACCTAGTAGAGTTTATTGCTAAAGACATCCAATCTGAATTTAATTCGTGGATTAAACTCCATGTTCCAGCTACCAATTTACAAAGGACAGAGGTATATAATGACATTCACCATGAAAATGCAATCAACCAAATCCAGACAGTAGGAAACTGCACTAGTCAAATGTCTGGGTCTTTCAATAGATACAGTGTAAAGATAGGAGTGGGTGGGAGAAGGGGGAAATTAAAAGGGAAAACTGTAAATTAAAAAAGACTTCAGAAACGTTTCAAAGAAATTTAAATAGAAAGATTGAACTAGGGATTCCCACTTGGGTGATAAAACTATAATAAAAAAGGAGTGATTATTTTAGCAGTCAAGATAGTGATTAATTTGGGGATAGTACATACATGAATGTGAAGTCAAGTAGGCCTTAGAAAGCATCACTACGAACAAAGCTAGTGGAGGTGATGGAATTCCAGTTGAGCTATTTCAAATCCTGAAAGATGACGCTGTGAAAGTGCTGCACTCAATATGGCAGCAAATTTGGAAAACTCAGCAGTGGCCACAGGACTGGAAAAGGTCAGTTTTCATTCCAATCCCAAAGAAAGGCAATACCAAAGAATGCTCAAACTACTGCACAATTGCACTCATCTCACACACTAGTAAAGTAATGCTCAAAATTCTCCACGCCAGGCTTCAGCAATATGTGAACCGTGAACTTCCTGATGTTCAAGCTGGTTTTAGAAAAGGCAGAGGAACCAGAGATCAAATTGCCAACATCTGCTGGATCATGGATAAAGCAAGAGAGTTCCAGAAAAACATCTATTTCTGCTTTATTGACTATGCCAAAGGCTTTGACTGTGTGGATCACAATAAACTGTGGGAAATTCTGAAAGAGATGGGAATACCAGACCACCTGACCTGCCTCTTGAGAAACCTATATGCAGGTCAGGAAGCAACAGTTAGAACTGGACATGGAACAACAGACTGGTTCCAGATAGGAAAAGGAGTATGTCAAGGCTGTATATTGTCAACCTGCTTATTTAACTTCTATGCAGAGTACATCATGAGAAACGCTGGGCTGGAGGAAGCACAAACGAATCAAGATTGCTGGGAGAAATATCAATAACCTCAGATATGCAGATGACACCACCCTTATGGCAGAAAGTGAAGAGGAACTAAAAAGCCTCTTGATGAAAGTGAAAGAGGAGAGTGAAAAAGTTGGCTTAAAGCTCAACATTCAGAAAACGAAGATCATGGTATCTGGTCCCATCACTTCATGGGAAATAGATGGGGAAACAGTGGAAACAGTGTCAGACTTTATTTTTGGGGGCTCCAAAATCACTGCAGATGGTGACTGCAGCCATGAAATTAAAAGACACTTACTCCTTGGAAGGAAAGTTATGACCAACCTAGATAGCATATTCAAAAGCAGAGACATTACTTTGCCAACAAAGGTCCGTCTAATCAAGGCTATGGTTTTTCCAGTGGTCATGTATAGATGTGAGAGTTGGACTGTGAAGAAAACTGAGCCCCGAAGAATTGATGCTTTTGAACTGTGGTGTTGGAGAAGACTCTTGAGAGTCCCTTGGACTGCAAGGAGATCCAACCAGTCCATTCTGAAGGAGATGATGGAAGGAATGATGCTAAAGCTGAAACTCCAGTACTTTGGCCACCTCATGCGAAGAGTTGACTCATTGGAAAAGACTCTGATGCTGGAAGGGATTGGGGGCAGGAGGAGAAGGGGACGACAGAGGATGAGATGGCTGGATGGCCTCACCGACTCGATGGACATGAGTCTGAGTGAACTCCGGGAGTTGGTGATGGACAGGGAGGCCTGGTGTGCTGTGATTCATGGGGTCACAAAGAGTCAGACACGACTGAGCGACTGAACTGAACTGAACTGGACATACATGAAGAATCTAGCAGAGTTCTATTTCAGAGCCTGCTAGTGATCCCATGTGTGTTCACCTTTAATACATGAATAAGCTATCTGTTCATAGAGATTTTCCATATCTGTTTTACTTTTAAATAAAATGGTTTTATAAAAACCTACTATAAAAATGTAACTGATCTTAGGAGGAAAAAAAACTATTTTGTTATTTTGAATATTTAAATAATTTTTATAATGAAATTATGAATCTTCTGTGACTCTAGTTTTGAGATAATTCATTATCTGACATTTGAGAACAATTTCAGTAAGCAAGGACTTCCCCATTGGTGCCATCCTGCTTCATGGTGATACTCCTACAACCGGGCATGTAGTAAACAGTCAATAATATTTTCAAAAAGAATAATGACTGCTTTTCAAATTGGCCTTGAATTTTAAATCTCTTCAAATAGACACTTTTTCATTTGCCAGCCTTCATAAGAAAACACTCCTATTGCATGATAAAGCCAGCTCATTCTTTGTAATCTCACTATTAATCTAGGGACAATTCTATTTTTTAACCAGAAATCCTAATCATTTGAATAGAAAGTATGAATCTTGTTTTTTTCTTATATGAAAAATTTCCTACAGAAACAATATCAACTTACTTTAATATTTTAATCCTTTGGAAAAAAATATATATAATAAAAATTTTAATTAAAAAAATTAAATAAAAGTAAAATTCTTATGTAAATAACCAAACCAAAACAAAAAAGTTTTTTTTCTGATGTGGGAATTTATTCATATGGGAAGTCTTAGAAAGTCAGACAAATTAAATTACATTCATAAATTTAACAATATTTATATATCTGACTGAATTAAACAATATTGAAATTGTTCCCCCATGTCTATTAGATATGTGTCCCACATTTTGTGGGCAGTAGGGCTAGAAAAAGAAAAATCAACTAATAAAGAAAAGATTTTAAGCTACAAGTAAGTGTGTGTATATATATATGAATAGGAAAGTAAAAGAATGGTATGTATCATTATATAAATATACTGCTCATGATATTTGACATTAAAAATTTAATTTTAGTTGGTGAATAGGGCCCATAATATAAGTATCTTCCAGTTATCACCAGAAAATGCACATCAAGATTATATAAAGTAGGAAAATGATAACCAGTCTGAAGCTTTCAAGAAAAATAATACATACTTATGGTTATTTAGTTTGATGTTCAAACCTTAGGATTTATTTCAGATATATATTTATTTTTAATTATGACCTGAGAGTCTCCTAATAACTTTCATCATGGTTATTTAACTGCTTCCTATACTTTTTCTCTCCTTGGTTCTTTTTCTTTAGAACTCTGATATCACTTTTTAAAGTATAAAATCTATATTTCCTGAATATGATAATTACATTTAGATCTTCTTAAAAGAAAGCTATTTTGAGCTGTTGCTTTTACTTTCAAAAATTTGTCTTGGACAGAGAACTTCAGAATAGCCAAAGTATCTAAAAAGCAATTATCTTTGATTTTTTTTTCCTTGAGAATTCAAAGGTATTTTTATCCTGTGCCCTAGATACTATCTCCCTGACCAATTCTATTTTGCCGTTTCTGACATTGTTTCTAAGATTTGGCAAATTTATACCATTCCTCTTAGAAATAGCTTGGCAAAAAATACAAAGATGTTTTAAAGTTTATCATCATAAGCTTTTCTAGCCCTGGGTGCTAATTTTGCCAGTAGAATCATTTTTGCATACCTTCGTGTTTGTGATCACAGAATATTATTTCAAGCAAACCTCAGTAAATACTGGTCAATTCAGAATAGGCAACAAATTTTCCAACTTCATAATGATTAGCATTAAAAATAAAGCTATTAATTATTCAATCATGGAAACTTTAGATAAATATGAAACTTAGAAATGCACAAATGGTTTATAAGCAGATAAATATACTAAAGTAAATATACTATCATATAGACATAGGTAGTATCATATAGGGTAT
Organism: Bos indicus x Bos taurus; assembly: GCF_003369695.1. NCBI lineage: Eukaryota > Metazoa > Chordata > Mammalia > Artiodactyla > Bovidae > Bos > Bos indicus x Bos taurus. The sequence goes on from NC_040076.1 coordinate 112,612,181, forward strand.
CATATAGACATAGATGATGGAGGGGAGTCAATTCCGTACATCATTAGAACATATCCAATAGAAAAAATAACTCAGAAGTTCTAGTATCCCAATACAAATATACACAATGATCAGAGATATAGAAGCCTGTAGCCAACATTCAACTGAAAGGAGTATTTAGTATGATAGCTCCTCTAACAGTGATAGAAGGAGGGCATTTTCAGATACCAAGTCCCGGTTCTGCTGTTTTGGACTCTGCACAGTGAATGACCAAGGAGATAAAGGGAGATGAAATCCATCCTGTACTCTGCTCACTGAACCTGACACCCTTGCATGGGACTGTCTTCTAATAAGCAAGCCACCACCAACTGGCAGCCCAGAGGGTGTCTTTTCCTATGGCCATAAAGGAATAGAAGGAACACCTCCACCCTAGAACCACAGAAAGAAAATATATAGGAGTGGACCCCCATCGCTTTTTACTTTTTAAATCCCCTGGTGATTCTTAAGGACTCTCCATGGCTAAGGGCAGTTTTAGAAATAGCACTGTTTCTCGTACAACATACTTTCAATACATAAGAATCAGAATGTTATGCAGTGAGAGATGTCTTCCAAGTTCAGTGTTGCCTGTTATTACACAGAGGTCCCTTTCACTGTGGTTGTCTTTGGTGCCTTTGTCTGTCATGAAATGTATAGTATACTACTGAAGGACAAAATTGAGTCTGTCCTGCATTGTATCCACACCACCTAGCACAGTGCCTGGTATGAATTCAGTAAAAGTTTCCGAATGACTGTATGCATGAATGAATAAATGGGTGAGTGGATGCACAGATGAATAAATGAACATGTTCAACTGAACCAGCAGTTTTGTACTAAGCTACTTTATCTTCATAATATATGGGTTAAATCTAGACAGGACAAAACCAACCCAATGATAGTTTAAAAGTCTAGTCTCTCTATCAACATAAAGATATAACACTATTAAACAAATACCTTGATTTTCCCTCCAAGGATTTAATAAGAAGTTGGGCATTTTGCACTGTGTAAAAATGACTTGTTGTTGTTCATTGTTCAGTTCCTAAGTCATGTCTGACTTTTTCCAACCCCATGTACTGCAGCATGCCAGGCTTCCCTATCCATCACCAACTCCCAGAGTTTACCCAAACTCATGTCCATTGAGTCGGTGATGCCATCCAACCATTTCATCCTCTGTCGTTCCCTTCTCCTCCCACCTTCAATCTTTCCCAGCATCAGGGTCTTTTCCAATGAATTGGCTCTTCGTATCAGGTGGCCAAAGTATTGGAGCTTCAGTTTCAGCATCAGTCCTTCCAATGAATATTCACGGTTGATTTCCTGTAGTGTTGACTGGTTTGATCTTGTAGTCCAAGGGACTCTCAAGAGTACTCCAGCACCACAGTTCAAAAGCGTCAATAATTCAGTTCTCAGCTTCTTTATGGCCCAACTCTCACAAATCTATGGAGTCGGGAGGCCAGAAGGGGGAGCTCTCACACCCCATGATAAAAGCAAACCCCATCTCCCTCTTCTTGCTTGACAAGAGCTCAGCCAATGAGAGACCATCACAACTCAGCCAATAAAAAGCAACCATACTTCAAACTCTCAATACCTCCAAAGGGACTTGGCATTTATCATAGCCGTCCCAACTTTGCTTTGCTCTGTTTAAAAGAGTTCTCCCCTTGCTGTGGAGAACTTTGCAAGTGGATTGCCATAGTTGCAGACCCCAAACTGCAATTCTTTATTGGTCCCAAATAACCCGATTTTTGCTAGAGAAATAGCTGGCAATCTATTTGTTAAAACAAATTTTCTTTTTTATTTTTTTCAGCCCAGGTTCGATGCACGATACTGGATGCTTGGGGCTAGTGCACTGGGACGACCCAGAGGGATGGTATGGGGAGGGAGGAGGGAGGAGGGTTCAGGATGGGGAACACATGTATACCTGTGGCGGATTCATTTTGATATTTGGCAAAACTAATACAATTATGTAAAGTTTAAAAATAAAATAAAATTAAAAAAAAAGAAAACTGTGAAATAAAACAAATTTCCAATTTGTCAATTTATTTTCAAATTGTCAACACACACTTTATAGAAATTATAGCACTGAGAATGATTTAATGGCAGAGAGATAAAGAAAGGCACAACTTCCAATATTCCCCCAATTCTACTAAATTGGGGGAATACTTTTTTTCTTTAAAAAATTTTTTTTATTGAAATATAGTTGATTTCACCGACTCAATGGACATGAGTTTGAGCAAGCTCAGGAAATGATGAAGGAGAGGGAGGTCTGGCATGGCGCAGTCCATGGGGTCACAAACAGTTTGATGCAACTGAGCAACTGAACCACAACAGTAGTTGATTTACAATGTAGGAGAATATTTTATTTAGATGGTCTCAAAATTGCTTAAAACTAAGATTGCTGGCTCAGGGGAAATAAAAACACAGGGGAAAAAAAGAAAATTAAGTGTCAGCTGATTTAATGAACTATGGCAAAATTAAAAGAAATTCATGTTTTCATTTAATTTAGCAATATGAATGGATTTCTTCAGGGAGTCATCAACAATGACCATAGTTAGGCTTGTGTATAAACATATCCTACAAAAGGTGGTAAAATAGTAAGACTCCTGGCCAGGGTTAGAGTGGGAGAAAATACATGGTTTACAGTCTAACCTTTTTAAAAATTCTATTTCTATTAGGTGCTACCTATATTACATTAATCTTGCTAACTTCTCTCTTATAGCTTCTGTTTATTCATCAAGTTGCAGTGTATTTTTTAAGATTACATGTGAAAGACACAAAAAAGGTGCCTAATCATGCAGAGTGCATAACAAACACACAGTATATGTTAATTCCCAGCCATTGTCTTACTCATTGACATGATTGCTACTCCTAACAGCATGTATCTCTTGAATACTGAGTGCAAACCCAACTTTCTGTCTTCAGCAGGAATCAGAAGCAGAGAATATGATTAGAGTGTGTGTGTGGTGTGTTACACATGGAAGTCTAGGAAGAAGAGAGAAAAGAAAAGAGGGCATGATTTCAATGTTAATATTTTAGAGTTGTAAGCTTATAAATGATTATATTCTTTGCAGCCAAAGATGGAGAAACTCTATACAGTCAGCAAAAACAAGATCAGGAGCTGACTGGCTCAGATCATGAATTCTTTATTGCCAAATTCAGACTTAAATTGAAGAAAGTAGGGAAAACCACTAGACCATTCAGGTATGACCTAAATCAAATCCCTCATGATTACAGAGTGGAAGTGACAAATAAATTCAAAGGATTAGATCTGATAGACAGAGTACCTGAAGAACTATGGATGGAGGTTCGTGATATTGTACAGGAGGCAGTGATCAAGACTATCCCCAGGGAAAAGAAATGCGAAAGGCAAAATGGTTGTCTGAGGAGGCCATACAAATAGCTGAGAAAAGAACAGAAGCAAAAGGCAAAGGAGAAAGGAAAGATATACCCATTTGAATGCAGAGTTCCAAAGAAGAGCAAGGAGAGATACGAAAGCCTTCCTCAGTTATCAATGCAAAGAAATAGAGGAAAACAATAGAATGGAAAAGATTGGCGATCTCTTCAAGAAAATTAGAGGTCCAAGGGAAAATTTCATGTAAAGATGGGCACAATAAAGGACAGAAATGGTATGGACCTAACAGAAGCAGAAGATATTAAGAAGAAGTGGCAAGAATATTCACTCAACTAGAGCCAGATATCATGGAATGTGAAGTCAAATGGGCCTTAGAAAGCATCACTATGAACAAAAACTAGTGGAGGTGATGGAATTCCAGTTGAGTTATTTCAAATCCTAAAAAACGATGCTGTTAGCATGCTACATTCAATATGCCAGCAAATTTGGAAAATTCAGCAGTGGCCACAGGACTGGAAAAGGTCAGTTTTCATTCCAATCCCAAAGAAAGGCAATGCTAAAGAATGTTAAGAATGTAAATGTTAACAATTGCCCTCATCTCACATGCTAGCAAAGTAATGCTCAAAATTCTCCAAGCCAGGGTTCAACAGTTCACGAACCTTGATCTTCCAGATGTTCAAGCTGGATTTAGAAAGGCAGAGGAACCAGAAATCAAATTGCCAACATCCATTGGATCACTGAAAAAGCACGAGAGTTCCAGAAAAACATCTACTTCTGCTTTATTGACTACGCCAAATCCTTTGACTATGTGGATCACAACAAAGGGTGAAAAATTCTGAAAGAGATGGGAACACCAGACCACCTGACCTGCCTCCTGTGAAACCCATATGCAGGTCAAGAAGCAACAGTTAGAACTAGACATGGAACAACAGACTGGCTCCAAATCGGGAAAGGAGTATGTCAAGGCGTTTTATTGTCACCTTGCTTATTTAACTTATATGCAGAGTACATCATGCGAAATGCTGGACTGGATGAAGCACAAGCTGGAATCAAGATTGCTGGGAGATATGCAAATGACACCTCAGATATGCAGATGACACCACCCTTATGACAGAAAGTGAAGAACTAAAGAGGCTCTTCGTGAAAGTGAAAGAGGAGAGTGAAAAAGTTGGCTTATAACTCAACATTCAGAAAACTAAGATCATGGGATCCGGTCCCATCACTTCATGGCAAATAGATGCTGAAACAATGGAAACAATGAGAGACTTTATTTTGGGGGGCTCCAAAATCTTTACAGATGGTGACTGCCGCCATGAAATTAAAAGAGACTTGCTCCTTGAATGAAAAGCTATAACCAACCTAGATAGCACATTAAAAAGCAGAGGCATTACTTTGCCAGCAAAGGTCCATCTACTCAAAGCTGTGGTTTTCCAGTAGTTATGTATGTATATGAGAGTTGGACAATAAAGAAAACTGAGTGCCGAAGAATTGATGCTTTTGAACTGTGGTGTTGGAGAAGACTCTTGAGAGTCCCTTGTACTTCAAGGAGATCCAACCAGTCCATCCTAAAGGAAATCAGTCCTGAGTATTCATTGTATGTACTGATGCTGAAGCTGAAGCTCTAATACTTTAGCCACCTAATGCGAATAACTGACTCACTGGAAAAGACCCTGATGCTGGGAAAAGATTGAAGGTGGGAGGAGAAGGGGACAACAGAGAATGAGATGGTTGGATGGCATCACCAACTCAATGGACATGAGTTTGAGTAGGCTTCAGGAGTTGGTGATGGACAGGGAAGCCTGGCATACTATAGTCCATGAGGTCCCAAAGAGTCGGACACAACTGATCGACTGAACTGAACTGAAGCTTATAAATCTCCCTGTAATATTCACTTGCTTCTCACTCCCTTAAGGTATAATTTCCATTAGTGTGTTTTAGAATATTTTTCTCTCTCTCTAGTCCATCTCCCCTCTCTCCAGTTTATTTATTGTGGGGTCCCTAACTCTACAAATACATCCACCTCATCAGTTCAGTTCCGTTCAGTTGCTCAGTCATGTCTGACTCTTTGCGACCCCATGAATCACAGTATGCCAGGCCTCCCTGTCCATCACCAACTCCCGGAGTTCACTCAGACTAATGTCCATCGAGTCAGTGATGCCATCCAGCCATCTCATCCTCTGTCGTCCCCTTCTTCTCCTGCCCCCAATCCCTCCCAGCATCAGAGTCTTTTCCAATGCGTCAACTCTTCGCATGAGGTGGCCAAAGTACTGGAGTTTCAGCTTTAGCATCATTCCTTCCAAAGAAATCCCATGGCTGATCTCCTTCAGAATGGACTGGTTGGATCTCCTTGCAGTCCAAGGGACTCTCAAGAGTCTTCTCCAACACCACAGTTCAAAAGCATCAATTCTTCAGGGCTCAGCTTTCTTCAGAGTCCAACTCTCACATCCATACATGACCATCCACCTCATGGAAACCTCCTCCTATTCATTGACCTTGCTACCTGATGATAAAGGCCTCATGTTCTCATTTCCTTTTTCATCCTGCTAGGTAATGGGAATCCATCTCTAGCATCATCCTTCTGTGTAGATCATTCATTCCCTTGCTCCTCTCTTTGTTTACCTTACTCTTTTGAAAATCCTAACTCTGGTAAATGCAAGTCTTCACTCATTCTGCAGCTGAACAGAGCAGGAGAAAGACACAAAAACGTGGTGTTCAAGTTTGAAAATACATGTGGACACCTGGCACTGCTCTGCAGTCTAGTTGCATTCTCCTAGTAAATTAACTTTCTTCTTCTCTTAGAAAATTAATTCACACCTTCTTTCTTATACTCAAATTTCCAGTATCTCCTCCTTCCTTTCTCACTCTCTCCTGATGACTTTATTTCCTTTATCACTCAGAAAATTAGAAGAAATAGCAAAAGTGCTTCTACAACCTCAGTACCATATCTACTAAACTTGCTGCTTCTGTTTCCATATACTCTACTTTCCCTCCTGTTACAATGTATATTCTTAACCTTTTGCATGTGTGTTGTAAGAACTTTTAGCAGTCTGGTGAAACCTATGGACTCTTTTCAGGACAATGTTCTTAAATGCATAAAATAAAATGTCTAGGGATATAAAACTTAAAATTTAACTATCAAAATGTTTAAAAATTTGTGTTATAGTAATATATGTGCTTCTTTATTAATGCATTATATAAGACAATCTAGCATGTGGCCTAGCAACTACCATATTTTAATGTAGTGAAGAGAGAAAATTATATTTTAAGATATTTCCAATACTTATGTGATTTGAAATTGTCTATATTAGTAACCAACTCTGACTTGTTGATTACATCCATTATTGAAGTAAGTACTGAATTTCAATCAAAGATTAATAACAATAAGGATGTAGTTTTTTGCCTATTCAAGTTCACAAGCCTGAACTCTATCTTTGGACTCTTGGAAGTTGGTGGATACCAGAATTAAAACCTCAGATAAAGCTTCCAACTTGTACAAAAATTGACCAATTCACCAAAAAACAAATTTCAATGAATTAAATCTAGTTAAACTGGAAGTCAATAATAAGATAATCAGATAATATCTCTCTATTTGAAAATTAAAAAATACTAAATGTGTCAATTCTCCAAGCCAGTCTTCAGCAACACATGAATCATGAAGTTCCAGATGTTCAAGCTGGTTTTAGAAAAGGCAGAGGAACCAGAGATCAAATTGCCAACATCTGCTGGATCATTGAAAAAGCAAGAGAATTCCAGAAAAACATCTATTTCTGCTTTATTGACTATGCCAAAGCCTTTGACTGTGTGGATCACAATAAACTGTGGAAAATTCTGACAGATATGGGAATACCAGACCACCTTACCTGCCTCTTGAGAAACCTGTATGCAGGTCAAGAAGCAACAGTTAGAACTGGACATGGAACAACAGACTGGTTCCAAATAGGAAAAGGAGTACGTCAAGGCTGTATACTGTCACCCTGCTTATTTAACTTCTATGCAGAGTACATCATGAGAAACGCTGGGCTTGTAGAAGCACAAGATGGAATCAAGATTGCTGGGAGAAATATCAATAACCTCAGATATGCAGATGACACCACCCTTATGGTAGAAAAGGAAGAGGAACTCAAAAGCTTCTTGATGAAAGTGAAAGTGGAGAGTGAAAAAGTTGGCTTAAATCTCAACATTCAGAAAACTAAGATCATGGCATCCGATCCCATCACTTCATGGCAAATTGATGGGGAAACAGTGGAAACAGTGTCAGACTTTATTTTTTTGGGCTCCAAAATCACTGCAGATGGTGATTGCAGCCATGAAATTAAAAGATGCTTACTCCTTGAAAGGAAAGTTATGACCAATGTAACTTTGGATATTTTTTACTTTTTCTTATTTTTTAAAATGGATGCTTATTTCATTAATTTTCATTAAATATCCAATAAGACAGCATATTCAAAACCAGAGACATTACTTTGCCAACGAAGGTCCGTCTAGTCAAGGCTATGGTTTTTCCAGTGGTCATGTATGGATGTGAGAGTTGGACTGTGAAGAAAGCTGAGTGCTGAAAAAATTGATGCTTTTGAACTGTAGTGTTGGAGAAGACTCTTGAGAGTCCCTTGGACTGCAAGGAGATCCAACCAGTCCATCTTAAAGGAGATCAGTCCTGGGTGTTCATTGGTAGGTCTGATGTTGAAACTGAAACTCCAATACTTTGGCCACCTGATACGAAGAGCTGACTCATTTGAAAAGACCCTGATGCTGCGAAAGATTGAGGGCAGGAGGAGAAGGGGATGACAGAGGATGAGATGGTTGGATGGCATCACCGACTCAATGGACATGGGTTTGGGTGGACTCCAGGAGTTGGTGATGAACAGGGAGGCCTGGCATGCTGTGGTTCATGGGGTTGCAAAGAGTTGGACATGACTGAGCGACTGAACTGACAGAAATGTGTCAAATAACTAATTTAAAAAATTAGAAAAGATTTTTATTTGAATTAAAATTACTACAAAGGATTAAACATCATCATGTTTGTGGTAAAGATTAAAAGGCATAAAAGTAAACTTACAGTCTTTAAAATTAAATACATAAATTTCAAAAGAAGTGTTGAAAACTAATGAAATAAGCATCCATTTTAAAAAATAAGAAAAAGTAAAAAATATCCAAAGAACATAAAAAGTAGGAATTAATGAAATAAATGACTATATGTTAGAAGAAATAAACAAAGTCACAGATTGATTCTTTGAAGACTAATAAACTGGTAAAACTCTTGGAATAACGATCAGAAAAGTATGAGGCAAAGCATATAAACTAAGAAACATCACTATAGATCCTACAGATACTGAAAACATAAAAACAAGTTACAGGCTGAAGTAATGTGGACAAAATTCTAGTAAAGAACATTTAACAATATAAACAGATGAGAAATTAATATGATAGTCCTTTGACTATTATAAAAATTAAACCCCATAACTAAAACCTTGCCTAAAGGGAAACTCCAGGCCAAGATAGTGTCCCTTGGTAAAAATTTTTCCAAGCATTTAAGGAAGAGTTGTCCCCATTATTACAAAAACCCTTAGAATTTAGGAGAATAATAAATAATGCTCAAGTTGTTTTGTGAAGCTATCAAAGTCTTGATGTCAAAACCTGATCAGAAAACCACAGGAATAGAAAATCAAATCCAACCCCTCTTATAAAATAGAAAAATCCTAAACAAGATGTTAATTAGCAAATCATATTCCACAGATATAAAATGAATAAAATATAATAATCAAGATTTATTCCAGGAAAGCAAGGTTTGTTTTTACCCTTGAAAATCAATTAGCATAATTTACCACATTAACAAAATGAAGAAGAAAAAAGCATGGGATTTCAGCAGATGCAGGACAAAAAGATATGATAAAATTTGACATCCATTTATAATCACCAAAAGCTTTCAGCAAACTAAGAGTTTATTTAATATGATTTTTAGATAAAGATGACCTACAAGATATTAAATACATTTATTTAGGTTAATGAGTATGAGACATTCAAAACAGCCATTTTTTCCCCAGAATACCAGCAATATCAAAATAGACGTCTCAAAATAGCATCAGAAAATATTAAATAAGCATGTTTGGTCCAATTTTCTCGGTGATGGAAAGCCAAAGGCACCCCAGGAAAAATGAGTAGGAGGATACGAAAACAGAGTACAGTACAGACGGCATTTAAGGTAAAGATGTGTGAGGAGCTATTTAATGAGAAAACTCTACAGACTGACTAACCACACATGAGGAGAGCAGGTGCTGCAATGATGGCAGCAGCTGTGGCAGTCTCTCTACTGACATTTTATGCTATATTTCAAGTACTTGAAATAAAAATGTAAGTTTAGGAAATCAATTTGCAAGATTAGAACACAACTGCAAGTTCTACAAGATCTCCCAGATTAAAAGATTATACCAAGAAATTTCTTTTAATAAAGTTAAGTTTATTTAGCTACAATATAAATGCAGTAAAATGGACTCCTCTTGTATATGTGTTCTGACAAACACATTCAGTCACGTAACCACCACCACAGTTAGGACAGAGAATATTGGCATCACCCCCAGAAGCTCCCTTGTGCCTATTTGTTGTCAGTCCCATCCCCTTCCCTCTAGTCTTTGGCAAAGATTCATATATTTTATATTTTTAGAATTTTATCTTTTACAGAATGTCACATGCCTCTTTGCTTCCAGAAATACATTTTAAAAGAAGCTAGTATTTCTAAAACACTTCAAAGTATACAATAGCATTTTATCATTGAAATTTCTAACAACTTCATATTCTAACCACTATTCTGAGTAAAAATACCATGCCCAGTATAGTCATGTATATTCAGTTCAGTTCGGTTCAGTCACTCAGTCGTGTCCAACTCTGCAACCCCATGAACCACAGCATACTAGGCCACCCTATCCATCACCAACTGCTGGAGTCTACCCAAACCCATGTCCATTGAGTCAATGATGCCATCCAACCATCTCATCCTCTGTCATCCCCTTCTCCTCCTGTCCTCAATACTTCCCAGCATCAGAGTCTTTTCAAATGAGTCAGCTCTTTGCATCAAGTGGCCAAAGTACTGGAGTTTCAGCTTTAGCATCAGTCCTTCCAATGAACACCGGACTGATCTTTAGGATGTACTGGTTGGATCTCCTTGCAGTCCAAGGGACTCTCAAGAGTCTTCTCCAACACGACAGTTCAAAAGCAGCAATTCTTCATTACTCAACTTTCTTTATAGTCCAACTCTCACATCCATACATGACCACTGGAAAAACCATAGCCTTGACTAGATGGACCTTTGTTGTAATGTCTCTGCTTTTTGATATGCTGTCTAAGTTGGTCATAACTTTCCTTCTAAGGAGTAAGCGTCTTTTAATTTCATGGCTGCAATCACCATCTGCAGTGCTTTTGGAGCCCAGAAAAATGAAGTCAGCCTCTGTTTCCACTGTTTCCCCATCTACTTGCCACGAAGTGATGGGACTGGATGCCATGATCTTAGTTTTCTGAATGTTGAGCTTTAAGCCAACTTTTTACTCTCCTCTTTCTCTTCCATCAAGAGGCTCTTTAATTCTTCACTTTCTGCCATAAGGGTGGTATCATCTGCATATCTGAGGTTATTGATATTTCTCCTGGCAATCTTGATTCCAGCTTGTGCTTCCTCATCTATGTTAAAGCAGACAAAATTTATATAGACAAAAAAAATAAATATTTTAATAACACTTAATATAGTGTTTTCTGTGTGCCAAAATCTTTCTAAATACTTTTATATATGTTAAATCATTTCATCCCCAACTAGTACAAATAGTTTTACATGTAATAACTCATTTAATTCAACAAAGCTATAAGGTGGTTTACTTGCTAAGTCATGTCCAGCTCTTGTAACCCCATGGACTGTAGCCTACCAGGTTCATCTGTCCATGGGATTTTCCAGGCAAGAATATTGGAGTGGGCTGTGATTTCCTTCTCCAGGAGATCTTCCAGACCTTGGAATCAAACACAGGTCTCCTGCATTGTAGGCAGAATCTTGCCTCATAAATGGTTTTTTCACCGACTGAGGTTGCCGGGAAGCCTGCTATAAGAAAATTACCATAATCCTAATTTTATGGATGAAAAAACTGAAGCTCAAATTAAGTAATTTTCCCAAAGCACAAAGCTAGTAAGTGGCAGAGCCAGAATTTAAAAGCAAGTGTTTGTTCTGTATTCCTTCTTTTAGGAAGAACAGGAGAAAATAGAATATAATATTCAACCATAATAGATTGAATCATAGCAACCTGGAGATTAAGGCTGACCTAATCACGTACCTCTTTGGAGAAGGAAATGGCAATCCATTCCAGTGTTCTTGCCTGGAGAATTCCATGGTCAGAGGAGCCTGGCAGGCTACAGTCCATGAGTAGCAAAGAGCTGGACAGGACTGAGCAACTAACATGTTCATGTTCAGTCATGTACCTACATATAAACAATAATGAATCAGGTTCATCAAATCACTGAGTGCTGTATACAGAAAGGAATGTGCAGCTCATCTTGTCAAATTCCCTCACTTTATAACTGAAGAAAATGAGGGCAAGAGAAAAACAAAAAAAAATATTGTCTAGTATTATTAGGCTAGTTTATGGCTGGCTTGGCAATAAAATACAGGTAATTTCTCCTACACTATTTCAAAATATCCCTAATCACCTTGAAGTAGATCCTCTTTACAAGTTATCTAATATGTGCAGAAGTGAAAGTCACTCAGCTGTGTCCAACTCTTTGTGAACGGACACTCTTTGTGACCCTACACTCTTTGTGACCCCATGGACTATACAGTCCATGGAATTCTCCAGGCCAGAATACTGGAGTAGGTAGCCTTTCCCTTCTCCAGGGGATCTTGTGCAGAGCCTGCTTGTAAAAACTCTCAAGTGCTTTCATTTTCACAGACCCCTTCTGAACAAAAATAGACAAAATACCTTATACATAGGCAATTGTGTTTTATTCCACATGACCTTGCTATTCCAGGATCTTTGTATGATCAAAGTGGCAAGTAAAGTGTCTAATATAAGAGCTGTGCCCTGCAGAGGCTCTTGGTACTGAAGAGTGACTGGAATATCCAACCAAACCACTAACACCCCCAGGACTTTTTAAAAGTATTTATTTATTCATTTGGCTGCACTGGATCTTAGTTGCAACATGCAGGACCTTTTAGATGGGACATGTGAACTTTACTGTGCCATACAGTATCTAGTTCCCTGACCAGAGATTGGATGCAGGGCCCCTGCATTGGGAGCTCAGAGTCTTAGCTGCTGAACTACCAGGGAAGGCCCTCCCGCAGGACTTTATAGACACAGGCACAGTTGGCAGGTACAACTGCAGAGGGTCCTAGAGAGAAAAAAAACAAAAAGCAGAAGTCATGAAGTACTAGATTCTATGAAGTTCATGGCTTCAGGATTTGAGATAAAAATGAGAACTGATATCAGAGTAAGATCAAACAGGAATATGGAAGCTGAGTGGAAGGAATCAAGTCTCTAGCCCTAGAATGCCCTGAGGTCAACACAGCAGCTTTTATACTACTAGATATAAGTGCATTAGAATCACATGGGAACTGTTTAGAAGTGCAAAATTTCAGGCTCCACACAGACTTACTAGATCCAAAATGGGGTGGAGCCCAGGAAACTATGTTTTTAATAAGCACCCCAAGTAGCTCCAATGTACCATGAAGTTCAAGAACCGTGAAACTAGGCGAGCAGGTGTACCCTGAACATTGGTCAGAATGACATTCCATTTCTTTTCTCCCTTAACTTACTTTCCCCAAATCCTTTGAGCTAAAAGCCTGAATCTTGGAATAACCCTGCAGTTTCTGTTCCTTGCAGCAATCTAATTAGCAATCAATTTCAGGTGGTGGAGAACTGCATATAATCAACTTTAATGAACTGTTTGAACTTTATTCAAATTATGCTGCTATTTTGCATATTAATTTCTTCTTTATTTCATTAATTCATTAATAAATATTTATTAACTGCTCACCATGTGCCAGACAGTACATAGCAATGAAAATCCCTCCATTTGTAGCACTTAGATTATGACAAGAGGAAACAGACAATGAATAGTTAAATAAATAAGGTAGGACATACATCAGATAGTGATAAGTGCTATGGGGGAAAAAAAAAGAGAGAAAATGAAGAAGCCAAGAAGGTGATAAGGACTTTAGTGGGGGCTTTATGATTTTAAATAGGATAGACAGGAAAACAACACTACTAATGTGCCATCTGAGCAAACACCTGACTACGTAGAAGCATATTGTAGATACCTAGGGGAAGGGAGACCTTAGAGGATTATAGGAATGGCAAGGAGCCCAGTGTAGCTAGAGCTGAGAGAGTGATGAGAAGAGCCAAGCCATAGGCATAAAGTCAGAAGGACAAACAGGAGCCTGAATGGTTAGGACTCTTTACAAGTGATTATGAAGATTTGGGGGCTTATCCATTAGTTTTATAAGTTATAGATAATTTACTTCTCCAATCACATAAACTGGGATTCTTTATTTGATGGGAATAAATGGTCTAGCCTTCTAACCAACTTGTGAAGTACAATTGTGCCGTTTGTTGAGGCAGCTTTACGATCATAATTCCAGGCTGGCCCTGGAGAGCGGAATACCAAGAGAGTAGGCTATACAATCTTAGCCACTGTAATAGGGCGAATCAAAAAAATAAATCTCTCTTCTGGTTCTCCAGAGATAAATTCTGTGCAGCATTTTGAACAAAGTGACTTTATCTGAGGTGAAAATGATCCCACAGAGAAATCAATTCTCTTTAGAAAAGAATTTATCATTGGGTTAGAAGGATAAACAAGTTACTTCTGAAACCTTTTGTTACCAAGTACATGGAAAGTTAAAGTTATATGAAAACATTCAGCTTGACACAAGTATAAGACCTAAATCCATTAGAATAGACATGCATGGAGACAGAAGTGATTGTGGAGAACACATCTCTTGATTGTACACCATCCCAGACACACTGAGTGGAGAGTGATATGCATGTCTGCAATAGGTGCCACAGACCAAAGTCCTTGCCAGGTGGAGATCCTCTTACAGGTTAGGGATGCAGACAACAATACCTAAACAATAAATAAGCTGATTGCAGATAGTTATAAGTAGGTATGAAAGGGACAAGGAGTGGAGAAATCCCTGGTGCTTCAGTGGATAAGAATCTGCCTGCCAATGCAAGGAAAATGGGGTTCAATCCCTGGTCTGGGAAGATTCCATATGCCATGGGGCAGCCAAGGCCCATGTGCCACAACTCCTGAGCCCCTGCACCTAGAGCATTGCTCTGCAACAAGAGAAGCCACCACAATGAGCCCACACATGGCAACAAAGAGTACCCCCCACTCACTGCAAATAGAGAAAGTCTGTGCACAGCAACAAAGACCCCGCACAATCAAAAATAAATAAATAAGCAAACATAACAGAAAGACATCTTAAAAAAAAAAAAAAAAAACAAGAAAAGAACAAGAAGTGACTAGTAGAGTTTGTAGATTTCTACTTGAGATTAACTGCTCAGGAAACACTCTCTGAGAATGTGACATTTAAATTAAAACCTAAATGATGAGAAGAAGCCAGGCTTGCAAAGAAATATCTGGGGGCCAAGAACAATGTAAATGGTTTATGATCCACAATAATCCTTAACATTTATACTGTGATTTACAGTTTTCACATCTGTTTCACATACATTTTTTTTTTAGTCCTCATAATAATGCTGTGGAAATACATGGTTGACATTTTTTGCCTGTTTTGCAGATGAGTGACTCAGTTTCAGAGAGGTCTAAGGGTGTGCCAAAGACAGGATTAATAGATGGGCTTTGGCAGGCATTTTTCTTCCTGACCCAGTTTGTTGCTATTGTGACTCCAAAGAAAATTAATATTCTCAAATTGAGAAACAGTGATGTCATATAGAGGACAAAAAAGAAAGAAAGAAAGTAAATTCTATTTGCTGCTGCTGCTGCGAAGTCGCTTCAGTCGTGTCTGACTCTGTGCGACCCTATAGACGGCAGCCCACTAGGCTCCTCTGTCCCTGGGATTTTCCAGGCAAGAGTACTGGAGTGGGTTGCCATTGCCTAGGTTTCAGCTATTTGTAAATAATAAAATATAAGTCACCTGTAATTCTTTAACTATGTTTTAATTGCTCTTTATTTTTCATTTAAGTGTTTTCACTTGGGTCATCTAGGTTTGAGGGGTGATAGTAATCTCTTCTGCTAAGTATTGATTTGCATTTCCTTTTAATTTTAACCATAATAGATACTTAAGGCTGTAGCCTACACAGGTTTTTGCTACATTCTGAGCTTATGCATTCCTCATATGCACAGATTTACAGAATAAATTGAGGTACAACTTCCATATTGAGGGTTACCAGAGCAAAGATACACTATTATCAAATGAGAGCATTAAAAGAATTGTAAAATAAAAATATTAACAATTATGCTCTATCATTGATATTAGTATTAAAATCTGTGCAAGGATAAGTTTATCTTCAATTCTTAGAGACCTATGTAATGGGCCTCTGAAAAGACATTTTCCCAAGAATCCTTTGTTTCCTAGGATTCTAACACTGTATAAATAAGAAG
Source organism: Bos indicus x Bos taurus (assembly GCF_003369695.1). Classification (NCBI taxonomy): domain Eukaryota; kingdom Metazoa; phylum Chordata; class Mammalia; order Artiodactyla; family Bovidae; genus Bos; species Bos indicus x Bos taurus. The sequence continues at coordinate 112,628,130 of NC_040076.1, forward strand.
GTATTTTTTTCTAACTCTTCTGGAAATGTATAGTTGTCTGTCATTTTACAATGATAAATTTCAGGGAACATATTTAAGAAATGTTCTTGTCACCTTTTCATGAAGGTAGAAATTCCTAATTTTTGTCTCATGGATCTCAGAAGACTACAATAATAAGTTCAGCTGCTGCTGCTGCTGCTGTTAAATCGCTTCAGCTACTACACCACAATTATGAGAAATATTTTGAAAATTTACTGAAATATATTTTGAAATTATAGTATAAAATATTATCCTATTTAACAAAAAGATTGATTTTGCATACAGTAATCTATATTGGTACCTAATAAGCCAGGGTGTATTTTCTAGGTTTTTTGTTTTTGTTTTAATTTAATTTTATTTTTTAACTTTACAATATTGTATCGGTTTTGCGATATATCAAAATGAATCCACCACAGGTATACATGTGTTCCCCATCCTGAACCCTCCTCCCTCCTCCCTCCCCATACCATCCCTCTGGGTCATCCCAGTGCACCAGCCCCAAGCATCCGGTATCATGCATCGAACCTGGACTGGCGACTTGTTTCATATATGATATTATACATGTTTCAATGCCATTCTCCCAAATCATCCCACCCACTCCCTCTCCCTCTCCCACAGAATCCAAAATGTTCTATACATCAATGTCTCTTTTGCTGTCTCGCATACAGGGTTATTGTTACCATCTTTCTAAATTCCATATATATGCATTAGTATACTGTATTGGTGTTTTTCTTTCTGGCTTCCTTCACTCTGTAGAATAGGATCCAGTTTCATCCACCTCATTAGAACTGATTCGAATTTATTCTTTTTAATGGCTGAGTAATACTCCATTGTGTATATGTACCACAGCTTTCTTATCCATTCATCTGCTGATGGACATCTAGGTTGCTTCCATGTCCTGGCTATTATAAACAGTGCTGCGATGAATATTGGGGTACACATGTCTCTTTCAATTCTGGTTTCCTCAGTGTGTATGCCCAGCAGTGGGATTGCTGGATCATAAGGCAGTTCTATTTCCAGTTTTTTAAGGCATCTCCACACTGTTCTCCATAGTGGCTGTACTACTTTGCATTCCCACCAACAGTGTAAGAGGGTTCCCTTTTCTCCACACCCTCTCCAGCATTTATTATTTGTAGACTTTTGGATCACAGCCATTCTGACTTGTGTGAAATGGTACCTCATAGTGGTTTTGATTTGCATTTCTCTGATAATGAGTGATGTTGAGCATCTTTTCATGTGTTTGTTAGCCATCTATATGTCTTCTTTGGAGAATTGTCTATTTAGTTCTTTGGCCCATTTTTTGATTGGGTCATTAATTTTTCTGGAGTTGAGCTGTAGGAGTTGCTTGTATATTTTTCAGATTAGTTGTTTGTCCGTTGCTTCATTTGCTATTATTTTCTCCCATTCTGAAGGCTGTCTTTTCACCTTGCTTATAATTTCCTTTGTTGTGCAGAAGCTTTTAAGTTTAATTAGATCCCATTTGTTTATTTTTGCTTTTATTTCCAATATTCTGGGAGGTGGGTCATAGAGGATCCTGCTGTAATGTATGTCGGAGAGTGTTTTGCCTATGTTCTCCTCTAGGAGTTTTATAGTTTCTGGTCTTACGTTTAGATCTTTAATCCATTTTGAGTTTATTTTTGTGTATGGTGTTAGAAAGTGTTCTAGTTTCATTCTTTTACAAATGGTTGACCAGTTTTCCCAGCACCACTTGTTAAAGAGATTGTCTTTAATCCATTGTATATTCTTACCTCCTTTGTCAAAGATAAGGTGTCCATTTTGAAAGTCACAGCACAAGGCAAGAAAATAAAGGGATAATGACAAACAATGATTGTGATAAAGTAAATGCAGGCTGTGGTAATAATAGGCTTTTAATAAAGACAGTATCTACTGGAGTTGGACCATAAATAAGACAGAGTGTCAAAGAATTGATGCCTTTAAAATGTGGTACTGGAGAAGACGCTTAAGAGTCCTTTGGACAGCAGAGATCAAACCAGTCAATCCTAAAGGAAATCAACCCTGAATACTCACTGTAAGCACTAATGCTGAAGCTGAGGCTCCAGTACTTTGGCCACCTGATGTGAAGAGCTGACTCATTGGAAAAGACTGAGGCAATGGAAGATGAGGGCAGGAGGAGAAGTGGGCGACAGAGGATGAGGTGGCTGGATAGCATCACCAGTTCAATGGACAGGACCTTGGGCAAACTCCAGGGACAGGGAGGCCTGGTGTGCTGCAGTCCATGGGGTCGCAAAGAGTTGGACATGACTTGGCAACTGAACAACAACAATCTACTAGCAGTTGCAATGTGCCAGGTACCAGGCTAAGCACTTTACTTACACTACCTTACTTAATTCTCACAACCCCATAATATAATATAGGGACTACCAGAATTATTGTATCCATTTTGTATGTGAAGAAACTGACTTGCAAGAGATCAAGCAGTTTGCTCTAGATCACATATTAGCTGAGCAGTAAATCCAGAATACTATCCAGAGGTGTCTGACTCTGGAGCTATCCTCTGTAGTAACCATATAATTCTGTAATGTAATGTGGCGTATTTGCTTACTACTACAACATTGTTCAAATAGTATCCCACAAAACACTGATGTAAGGTAACTGGTATTTCATATCAAAAGATTCCATGGTCAGATGATTTTCAGAAGCCCTGCATATCAAATCCCCTTCTTGCAGATTCACAATGCACATGACTACGTGAAGATGCCTCAGATGGTAAAGAATCTGCCTGCAAAGAGGGAAACCTGGGTTCGATCCCTGGGTTGGAAAAATCCCCTGGAGAAAGGAATGGCAACCCACTCCAGTATTCTTGCCTGGAGAATCCCCATGGACAGAGGAGCATGGGGTCACAGTCCATGGGGTCACAAAGAGTCAGACATGATTGAATGACTAAGCACAGCACATATGAAGGCTCAGAGCATTCCTGTAGCAAAGCAATCTGTTTCACCAGCATTTTCCAAAGTGTGTATGTGTGTGTGTTGTAATATTTCACTAAATCCTAGGGGAACACACTTTGGGAAACACAACACTTAGATTTTTTTTTTTTTTTTACCAGTATCTAGGTACATTCGGATAGATTCAGCGTAGGTGTTCAAATCCATGTGAGCATAGTTCAAAGCTTGCCATTAAAATAAACTATTGAAAATTTCCAACTGTTTTTCACCCACATCTATTTCCCTACATCATCCCCTTCCCAATTATCAGCATGCTGAACCTTATTCCAATTACAATGTGATTCTTTCTGAATATCCCACATCCAATATTCTCCAAACATGTAAACCCTCAACATTGTTCACACTCTAGCTTGAATCTACCTCACCCATGGAACTATTTGCCACCAACCTGAAGTGATCACTTCCTTCTCTGATATCTTAGAACACAAAATCATGTTTTATCATTTAATTGTTTCTGTCACTTTACATGGGCTTCCTTCATGGCTCAGGTGGTAAAGAATCTGTCTGCAATGCAGGAGACTCTGGTTTGATCTCTTGAGTCAGGAAGATTCCCTGGAGAAGAATAAGAACTATCCATACATCTTTAGTATTTCCCACCTAACAAACTAAGAAACATATGAAGCAAGAAATGTATTCCAAAAGAATCTTCCAGTTTAGAAATTGGCATTGGTAGTTTAGACTGGGTCTACAGAGTTCCTAACTGTGACACTGGTGTTACCTTAGGTGGCATAGTTTCATATCCCACAGAAGCTAGCTTCTGTTGGACTGGAAAATTCTCTAAAGTGTACCTCTAAGCCATGAGTACCTTTGGATGCAAGAGGGCAGGGTCAGAGGAATTGCATGGATTAAAAAAAAAAAGGAAGTCATCTAAAGTTTTGGGAGAAAGAAACAACTCTAGGGAAGGGCATTGTCTTTGGATAATTCCTCAGCTCTTGAAGGCCTGATCTTCAGAAATATCCATCAATACTTTCTTTCACCATAGCAAGAGGCTTATGTAGTTCCAACCCAACCCTCAAAAGTGTCTCTGAGTTAACTTGAGACATTTATGAAATTTATTATAGTCTTGCTGCCATCAGTTGAAGGTATCTGGAATTCCAGGGTCACCTCATTTTATCCTAGGGTAGGAGACTACATATATCTTGAAGACCCTGTTCACAGAACCTTGGGTCTCTCTGCATAAAAACAAACATGAGTTCTAAATTCTCCAGGAAAACTAGACTGGAATGCTCAAGATTTAGGGCACTTATTGACTCCCTGTCTCTAGACAGGCAAGGGTCTGGTATAATTTAACAGAGCCAAGGTTCTAGGTGACAGGGCTTGGGATGGAGTAGAAAAGTACTGGTTCAAGAGCTGTAGAACATAGAACCAAGGAGGGAAAACTGGAAGAGAGACTAAGGACAAAACCAGAATCAGAAAGACTGTCTAGTACAAATAATGATGATAGTCAGAAGAGAAACTGGAACCGTAAAGCAGAGCAAGCTTAGGGTTAATGAAAAGTGGAAGGCACAGCCGGGCGTGATTCCCTGGGATATAGGAGGTTACTACAGGACTTTATGGGGTGTCAGAGATCTTACCCATGGGAGAAGAAGAAGTTGTTACAAACACTTCACACACTGGAACTATAAGATTTTGGTCTAAGTTGCCTATATATCATCTGGTTTTATAGAGAAAAAGGTGGAAAGGATAACATCTGTCTATAAGCCCTGTAGTTTCCTCTACATAATGGACATCACAATAGTTTTTAAAAACTTTTTCATGAATGGTTTCTGGGAAATTTAGATTCATTAACTTTTAAAAGGAAACATTTAAGTTTCCTTCCCTGGCCAGCTAAGCCCTTGTCCATTCTCATCGAGAATAAAGACTGGCACTAAAACACAGAGAAATCCCATCAGAATTGAGGCTTAGCAGCCACAGTTCAGTTCAGTTCAGTTCAGTCGCTCAGTCATGTCCGACTCTGTGATCTCATGAACCACAGCACGCCAGGCCTCCCTGTCCATCACCAACTCCCGGAGTTTACCCAAACTCATGTCCATCGAGTCGGTGATGCCATCCAACCATCTCATCCTCTGTCATCCCCTTCTCCTCCTGCCCCCAATCCCTCCCAGCATCAGGGTCTTTTCAAATGAGTCATCTCTTCGCATCAGGTGGCCAAAGTATTGGAGTTTCAGCTTCAACATCAGTCCTTCCAATGAATATTCAGGACTGATTTCCTTTAGGATGGACTGGTTGGATCTCCTTGCAGTCCAAGGGACCCTCAAGAGTCTTCTCCAACACCACAGTTCAAAAGCATCAATGTTTCAGCACTCAGCTTTCGTTATAGTCCAACTCTCACATCCATACATGACCACTGGAAAAACCATAGCCTTGACTAGACAGACATTTGTTGACAAAGTAATGTCTCCGCTTTTCAATATGCTGTCTAGGTTGGTCATAACTTTCCTTCCAAGGAGTAAGCAGCTTTTAATTTCATAGCTGCAATCACCATCTGCAGTGATTTTGGAGCCCAGAAAAATGAAGTCAGCCACTGTTTCCACAGTTTCCCCACCTACTTGCCACGAAGCGATGGGACTGGATGCCATGATCTTAGTTTTCTGAATGTTGAACTTTAAGCCAACTTTTTCACTCTCCTCTTTCACTTTCATCAAGAGGCTCTTTCATTCTTCCTCACTTTCTGCCATAAGGGTGGTGTCATCTGCATATCTGAGGTGATTGATATTTCTCCCAGCAATCTTGATTCCAGCTTGTTCTTCCTCCAGCCCAGCATTTCTCATGATGTACTCAGCATATAAGTTAAATAAGCAGGGTGACCATATACAGCCTTGACATACTCCCTTTCCTATTTGGAACCAGTCTGTTGTTTCATGTCCAGTTCTAACTGTTGCTTCCTGACCTGCATACAGGTTTCTCAAGAGGCAAGTCAGGTGGTCTGGTATCCCCATCTCTGTCAGAATTTTCCAGTTTATTGTGATCCACACAGTCAAAGGCTTTGGCATAGTCAATAAAGCAGAAGTAGATATTTTTCTGGAACTCTCTTGCTTTTTCAATGATCCATCGAATGTTGGCAATTTGATCTCTGGTTCCTCTGCCTTTTCTAAAACCAGCTTGAACATCAGGAAGTTCATGGTTCACGTATTGCTGAAGCTGGCTTGGAGAATTTTAAGCATTACTTTACTAGCGTGTGAGATGAGTGCAATTGTGCTATAGTTTGAGCATTTTTTGGCATTGCCTTTCTTTGGGATTGGAATGAAAACTGACCTTTTCCAGTCCTGTGGCCACTGCTGAGTTTTCCAAATGTGCTGGCATACTGAGTGCAGCACTTTCACAGCGTCATCTTTCAGGATTTGAAATAGCTCAACTGGAATTCCATCACCTCCACTAGCTTTGTTCATAGTGATGCTTCCTGAGGCCCTTTTGACTTCAGGTTCCAGGATGTCTGGCTAATATTATCAGTTTCTCTTCAAAGAAATCCCATTAGGGAGGCATTAGAAAAGCAGTGGGTTAGTATTTCAGAAATTACCTATGCAAAATGGTACCATAAATTATAATAATGAAATAAAATTAACTTTGATTATTTACAACATACCAGGCCTCAGTATTCTATACAGATGTTCTCATTGTTTCCTCACAAAATTAAGTGCCAACATATTTCCCATTTTGTGGATGAGAAAGCTGAAGCTCCAAGAGGCAGATTTACACAGAGGCAATCCAAGCCTCTGCATTTAGCCACCACACAGATGGCACCCCACATAGTTTGGGTAATGTTGGTATGGTGGGCTAGATGACACCTTCCCAAATAATATATCTGCATCCTAACCCTTGGAATCTGTGAATGTGACCTAATTTGGAAAAAGGGCCTTTGTGGATGTAATTAAGAGTCTGGAGATGAGATCCTTCCATGTTATCCAGGTGAGCCTTAAATCCACTTAAAGCCATTTTTATAGGAAATAAAAGAGAGAGACACAAGGAGAAGAGGAGACATCTGTGTAAAGACAGAGGGTGAGACTGGAGTGATGCGGCCATACTGTAGGGATGCCTGGAGCCACCAGAGTCTGGAAAGGCAAGGAAAGAGTCTCCCCTAGAGCACTCAAGAGGAACACAACCCAGTCTACATTTTGATTTTATATTTCTAGCCTCCAGAACCACGAGAATAAATTTCTGTTGCTTTAAACCACTAGGATTGTGGTAATTTGTTATGGCAGCTTTAGGAAAATACAATGCAGGGGTTAGGAGATTAACAAGGGGTTAACAAGTTAGCACCTTGCTCTGCTGAAAATCCAAGCGTCACTTTACAGTCTGCCCTCAACACCACAATCCTGCATTTCCAGGTTGTGCATACAGATTGTGTAGTGCTATAGTATTTATACTGAAAAAAAAATCTATGTATAAGTGTATCTGTACAGTTCAAACCCATTTTGTTCAAGAGTCACCTGTAATACAGTTGGTTTCTTAGCTTAGGCTGCCAGAACATAATTGCATAAACTGAGTGCATCATCAGCAACAGGAATTTATTTTTTCACAATTCTGGAGGATGGAAGTCTAAAGTCATGAAGTCAGCATGATAAGGTTCTGGTGAGAGCCCTCTTCCAAGATCTCTTTTATAAGGGCACTAATCTCATTTATGAGGGTTCCAACCTTATCACTTTCCAAAGACCCCACCTTTTAATACCATCACACTTGGGGTAGGATTTTACCATACTATCTTGGGAAGACATAAACATTCAAACTATGGTAATTGGTAAAGGTGGGTTTTTTTTTTTTTTAATTTGGGGGGCTTCTGGGTGGCCACATTTTAGAAGAAAGAATAATTCCAAGGAATCAATTGAATGATTTTTTAATTAAAAGCTTTTTTATTATTGCTATTTAAAGGATCATTCAGTTCAGTCACTCAGTCGTGTCTGACTCTCTGAGACCCCATGACACACAGCAAGCCAGGCCTCCCTGTCCATCACCAACTCCTGGAGTTCACCCAAACTCATGTCCATTGAGTCGGTGATGCCATTCAGCCATCTCATTCTCTGTCGACCCCTTCTCCTCCTGCCCACAATCCCTCCCAGCCTTAGGGTCTTTTCCAATGAGTCAGCTCTTTGCATGAGGTGGCCAAAGTACCAGAGTTTCAGCCTCAGCATCATTCCTTCCAATGAACACCCAGGACTGGTCTCCTTTAGGATGGACTGGTTGGATCTCCTTGCAGTCCAAGGGACTCTCAAGAGTCTTCTCCAACACCACAGTTCAAAAGCATCAATTCTTTGGCTCTCAGCTTTCTTCAGAGTCCAACTCTCACATCCATACATGACCACTGGAAAAACCATAGCCTTGACTAGACGGACCTTTGTGGGCAAAGTAAAATCTCTGCTTTCTAATTTGCTATCTAGGTTGGTCATAACTTTTCCTTCCAAGGAGTAGTGAAGTCGCTCAGTCGTGTCTGACTCTTTGCGACTCCATGGACTGTAGCCTACCAGGTTCCTCAGTCCATGGCATTTTCCAGGCAAGAGTACTGGAGTGGGTTGCCATTTCCTTCTCCAGGGGTCTTCCTGACCCAGGGGTCGAACCCAGGTCTCCCGCATTCCAGGCAGACACTTTAACCTCTGAGCCACCAGGGAAGACTCCAAGGAGTAAGCGTCTTTTAATTTCATGGCTGCAATCACCATCTGCAGTGATTTTGGAGCCCCAAAAAATAAAGTCTGACACTGTTTCCGCTGTTTCCCCATCATTGCTATGTGTCAATACACTTTTTAGAGGATCAAAAGTGTTTTATCATTTGAACTTAATATCATTGGTGGAGCAAAACCTCATAATATTATAAAATAACATCAAAACAGTGCTTTTCAATGAAAGCCTTTGATTACTATTAAAAACAATTGTTTTAAAAAACAGAATATTTTCTTTTAATGTTTTAGTACTCTATAGCAATAATCAACTGTCTTTTAAAATCATATTTAACTAAATTTTTCCCAGAAAAAATCATTTATTCAACAGCAGTGAGATACTGTAGTATCACATAAAACTGTCTTGAGCTTTACTATTAGAATATATGTTATTGATCCCTAACCAATATTTTCTCAATGGGTCAAATTTAAGATTTCTAGCATATAAAGGGGGAAATCTCTATTTTAAAATTTTCAAATTTATTAAAACTTCTTTCTCTATGATAATGTGTTCTCGTTGATGGATCACCAAAGATAATACATACTCTTCTCCAAAGGCAATTTAGAGACCTCACATTATTCTTTCACCAGATTAGAAAGGATAAATGACTCTGATACATGGCTTCATTCCCTCTTACTATTTACCACTATGGCAGATCCTGATTTTAAACACCATAACTCACTCAACATAATTATGCCTTATTTTATAGCTTGCTGCATTATATTTGAAAAGTACATTATTCATTGTGATTTGAAAACATTCATAAGTATGACTGTGTTAATTTAGTTAATGCTTCAAGCAAGTGCAGATAATATTAAAATGAATGTTTTCTTTGCTAGCAACACACACTGGAGCAAAAAAGAAGTCATTTATTTTGAGGATTAGTCATGTTATACTAGTATCTAACAGTGAGATAAATAGCAGACGTACATTTTATTTTAATGCATCATAAAGAAAAAAGGAACAGGAGATGCGGTTAGTTCATTAAAAATAAGTACAATTTTACCCTCTTACAGTAATTTCAAGGGTACTGTGATGTGATCATGAGCCTTCTAATCAAATAGATATGCTTTTAAATTTTGCCTCACTACTAAATCACTGAGCAATTCAGCATATAGTAATTCATCTCTCTGAAACTTTATTCTTACCTGTATAATGGGAGAGTATCTACTAACTTCTGGGTCAATGTGAAAATTGAATTCAGCAAGTGAGAAAGGAAGTTAATAATGACTGACAGATAGTAAATAATCATTACGTGATTGACAGTGTTGCTGTTTTTGAATCTACCTTTAGAATCTGAAGCACCGACAGAACAATTGCATGATTTGTGAGTCTTCTTATCATTCCTTTTCTCAATGTCTCTTCTCAGATTCTATTACCATTTCTTTGTATATTTACCTTATTGCTTATAGATTCTATTATTGAGAATTAATCATAAATTTTAGATGTCTTACACAACTGACTATATCATTATCATGTGACTTGTTAATATTTTTAGGCAACCAAGTTCACTTAAGAGATATAGAATCCATAATAAATGAAGAATAATACACAGCTGACCCTTGAATAGTGCAGGGGTGAGGGGTGCTGACTCCTGCACAGTTGAAAATTTGCACATGACTTTTGACTCCCCAGAAACTTAGCTACTAATAACCTGCTATTGACTGAAAGCCCTGCTGATAATATAAATAATAAGTTAACACACACTTTGTGTGTTATATATACTCTATACTATATTTTCTTACAATAAAGTAAGCTAGAAAAAATGTTATTAGGAAAATCATAAGAAAAAAAATACTTTTACAGCACTGTACTGTATTTACGGAGATCATGTTTTATGTCATCTGTTTATATCATCGGTCAGTACCTACATCAACATTGAATGTACTGAATGTTGAAACACTAAAACTCTGTAGACGTTATATGTATTACTAACACTAGACATTAGAAATGAAAATGTGGTGTGATAAATCATATTTATTTACAGATGCAACAGTTCATGCACTGATAATGAAGAAACAGCAATATGATGGCTTTATGGTAGCCTGGTATAATTGATAGGATTGCTTCACAGTAGCCTACCTTATACACTAATGGATAAATTGTTATAGAAATGTTATGGTATACAATATTACATTCATATTTATAACACAACATTGGAAACATTGTTATATTTTTTAAAAACCACTCACTTGTGATGATAGGTTAATACACAGTTTCTCTCATTATGAGAGAGGGGCTTACTCTACAGTAATTTAATTCTTTGAAAGTAAAACAATAAAACAGTAAAAAAAAAACTAACACATTACTAAGTTTATATTAAATATCACTTCCCTTACACCTATGTAAGGATAGGCTGTCCACTTCAATACAAGTCTTACACACAATGTTCTCAGTTCAGTTCAGTCGCTCAGTCGCGTCTGACTCTTTGCGACCCCATGAATCGCAGCACACCAGGCCTCCCTGTCTATCACAAACTCCCAGAGTTCACTCAAACTCACATCCATCGAGTCAGTGATGCCATCCAGCCATCTCATCCTCTGTCGTCCCCTTCTCCTCCTGCCCCCAATCCCTTCCAGCATCAGAGTCTTTTCCAATGAGTCAACTCTTCGCATGAGGTGGCCAAAGTACTGGAGTTTCAGCTTCAGCATTATTCCCTCCAAAGAAATCCCAGGGCTGATCTCCTTCAGAATGGATTGATTGGATCTCCTTGCAGTCCAAGGGACTCTCAAGAGTCTTCTCCAACACCACAGTTCAAAAGCATCAATTCTTCGGCTCTCAGCCTTCTTCACAGTCCAACTCTCACATCCATACATAACCACTGGGAAAACCATAGCCTTAACTAGATGGACCTTTGTTGGCAAAGTAATGTCTCTGCTTTTGAATATGCTATCTAGGTTGGTCAAAACTTTCCTTCCAAGGAGTAAGTGTCTTAATTTCATGGCTGCAGTCACCATCTGCAATGATTTTGGAGCCCAAAAAAATAAAGTCTGACACTGTTTCCACTGTTTCCCCATCTATTTCCCATGAAGTGATGGGACCAGATGCCATTATCTTTGTTTTCTGAATGTTGAGCTTTAAGCCAACTTTTTCACTCTCCACTTTCACTTTCATCAAGAGGCTCTTTAGTTCCTCTTCACTTTCTGCCATAAGGGTGGTGTCATCTGCATATCTGAGGTTATTGATATTTCTCCTGGCAATCTTGATTCCAGCTTGTGTTTCTTCCAGCCCCGCGTTTCTCATGATGTACTCTGCATAGAAGTTAAATAAGCAGGGTGACAATATACAGCCTTGACGCGATGATGATAGTGACACTTAAACATCTCATACAGTTCTTGCCATGCAGTATTACATTTTCACACTCACAGACATACACAACAGATAAGTTTACTAACTATACTGCATGATGATTAATTTCTATTCATTAAGGGAAACTGGATCATCGTAAAGGCCTTCATCCTTGTTGTCTTCACATTGAGTAGTGTGAGGAGGAAGAGGACAAGGAGAGGTTGATCTTGCTGTCTCCAAGGTGGCAGAAGCAGAAGAGATAGAAGAAGTGGAAGGGAAGGCAGGAGAGACAGATACACTCAGCGTACATAGTAATTTCCACCTGAATATTTTGCTTTTCCATTTCTCTAAAAATGTTCTGTATGGTACCAATTCTTTTTTCACCATTTCCTTTAGTTTCAGTGCCTATATCACAGAAGGTTCTGTGTCATAAAAGAAGTCAAAAGTAGTCTTGAATAATCAAAACCCTTCTGCCAGATTGCCTAATGTCGATTTATTTTTTGGCACTGCTTCTTCTATGTCTTCTTTCTTATCATGTGGCACTGGTTCAGAAGCACTCATCTCCATTACATGGGCTTCTGTTCATTTCTCTGGGGTGGTGTCTATTAACTTCAAGAGCCATATCTCGAAACCTTTCACCCTCATCTTTTTTCCCCATATCCATAATCTTTTTCATGATTCCCTTGTTTGGCTCTGTAATAAATCCTGTGAAGTCATGCACAACAGCTGGGCACATTTTTTCCAGCAGGAATTTATTGTTTCAGGCTGGGTGGCTTTCATGACATTTTCTATTACAAAAATGATATCCTCAATGGTGTGATTTTTTCAAGCTTTCATGGTGTTCTCTCTGTTGAAGTTCCCTTCCATTGCACTGACAATCTTTTCCGTAGAGTACCTTGTGTAATGAGACTTAAAGGTTCTTGATTTACAGGCGGAATTAGAAACATTGTGTTTGGGGGCAAGGAGACCACTTTGATGCCTTTGGTGTTGAACTCATGGGGTTCAGGGTGGCCAGAAACATTGTACAATAGTGAAAGAACATTAAAAGGCAGCCCTATACCCTAAGTTCAGGGACAAAGCATCAGAGGAATAAATCCAGAAAATTTGATCTCATTGTTCATGGCTTCTTATTGTACAACCAAAAGACTGGCATCTGGTATTTATCTTTTTCTCTCAAGACCCAGGAGTTTGTGGCTTTATAGATAAAGGTAGTCCTGATCATAAGCTTAGTAATTTTCTTAATGGTGTCTGGGAACTCGTCTGCTGCCTCTTGGTCAGCAGAAGCTACTTCTTCTGCCATCTTGACATTTTTAAAGCCAAACCACTTTATAAAATGATCAGACCATTCTACACTTGCATTAAATTCTCCAGTTTTAGATTCTTCCCCTTATTTTTGTTTTAAGTTGTCATATAATGACTTTGCTTTTTCTTGAATCATATTAGAGTCTACAGATGTGACTTTTTTAGAGCAATCCTGAACCCACATAAGAGCTGCATTTTCAATAAGAGATAAAAAGGTATTTCTTGAAAAGTACAAGGTTTTCATGCATTATGTCCTGGCCAGAGTGACAGTTTCATGGGGGAATTTCTTTTTTTTGCAGGGGGTGGTGGTGGTGGTGGTGGTGGTGTCATTTTGCTGGATTCATCTATCTTGGAATGGTGGGCAACCATCATTGCAGACCTCAATCTACAGTACATATTAAACAATTGAACTTTTTCTTGTCATGCCATGACTTTTCTCTGTTTCTTGGAAGAACTTCTAGCATCACTGGGGCACCATGGTGTTATTCAAGGTTATGGTATTGCACTAAACACTATGAAAAATACACACGAATCTCAAGAGTACAGTTTTTATTGCAATATCCAATTTCCTGGAGAGATGAGCTGTTCATGTGGAGATGATTAGAGTTACAAAGTGTCTCAAGAAAATACTTGCAACGCTTGAGTTCTCTGCAATAGCAGCAGGAGGTGGCTACACAACTATTACAGCAAGACAGTGTGTACTATTTACATTATGTAGATTTGGGCTTCCCTGGTAGCTCAGCTGGTAAAAAGTCTGCCTGCATGCAGGAGACCCTGGTTCAATTCCTGGGTCAGGACGATCCCCTGGAGAAGGGATAGGTTCCCCATTCCATTATTTGGACTTCCCTAGTGGCTCAGATGATAAAGAATCAGTACTTCGTCTTTATGTTTGTTTACATTTCCTTCAACTGTGAATGCTACCATGTATAATGTGTATGCATAAGTTTTTATAAAGTTTCTCTGTAATAGATTTGTATATATTTTATGGTGGTAAATGATAGAATAGCATCTACTTCTGGGGTGGCACAGAGTCAGACATGACTGAAGCGACTTAGCAGCAGCAGCAGATTTTATGCATTCCTATCATAAGTTTTTCTTAATTTTTTCAACATTTCAAGGCTATACAATTTATCAGCAAGTATTCTCAAATTCTCAAAGGTCTCCAAATTTTTTTTCCATAATATTTATTGAAATAAAATCCACATATAAGTAGACCTACACAATTCAAACCCATATTTTTCAAGGGTCAATCATACTTAGGAAATGATTCCACAGATGCTTTACTTTCATCTAAGGTGAGGTAATGATAAATCACACAATAATTTAAAGTTTTGAGTTCCTAAAAATATACATCATTATCTGCTTTCTAATGTCAATTTGAGAATGTGTCAATTTCTCACAATTTATATCAACTGAGTAAAATTTCACTGTCAAAATTATAGGATAAGTTTTTGAACAAAATGCCTAAGATTATAAATCCATTATTGAAAGACTACAATTTACTCTGCCATGCACATTTAAAAAGTGTCTGACTACAATGAAAAAAAAAAACACCTCAATATTTGAAATTTTGTTCATATGATGGCTTATAATCTGATCTGGAAAAAAATGTTGACTTTTTTACATGGTTACAATTTCAAAAGTGCTTAATTTCTTACAGAAGTCAGTCTGTATCAGAAAACATCACTACAGCAATCATTATATTAGTAATGGTGAAATTAAACTTGTTTACTGAAGGCCTCACTAAAAATTTGTTCAAAAGATATAGGAGGAACTTGGCGGGGCTGGGGGGGTGCAAATTATTTGAAAGATACAACACAGTAATGCAGCATATATTTTTCAGATTCTTCCTTTCTCCAAGAACTGTCCTAAATCTTTGGCATACAATGATGAATAAGGTAAAATACCATCCCCTCCTTTAGTGCACAGTAAAGAGAAGATCTCTGTCTAAAGAATGATGGTATGATCAAATGAATGTCATGGCAGAGGCGAAAACTCAATGCTGAGCAGGATGGAAAAGAAGTGCTAAGGTTTTGTTGAGGGCTGGGACTAAGGAAAGTTGTCGAACAGATAGTAGACTGTAAAAAGAGTCATTAGATTACATACTCCAAATTAATAATTCAAACTTGTAGAGTCATGGTCACATAATACATATATTTTTAGAAATATTACTCTGGCAACAATGTGGAAATAGATTAGAGTGAGTGAGGCTGAAACAAGAGCACAAGAAGAAAGATATTTCAAGAGGGAAGAATTAGGAGAGAGATGGGTAAATGGACAAGAAAATTATATGTGAGGATATTTAGAAGGTAAGATTCAGAAAACTTTGTGAGTGAGCAAAAAGAGGGAAATGGAATAAGAAAAGCAGTTAAGTCAATGGTTCTTATAGCAGGATACCTAGAACAGCAGCAGTAGCAGCCCCTGGGAACTTTTTAAGAAATATATATTCTTTAGCCTCACTCCAGACCTTCTGAATAATAAACTCTGGGATCGGGGCCCAACGGTCCATGTTTAACAAGCTTTCTGGGCAATTCTGATGCATGCTACAGTTTGAAAAGCACTTTCAGCTACAGCTGGTTCTCAAATCAGCTGCAAATTGAACAGGAATCTTAGAAAAAGAAAATTCCCATCCCAGAAATTCTCGTTTCACTGGGCCAGACTGTAACCTAGATGTCAGGATTTATATATTACTGGTGGTGGTTTAGTCTCTAAGTTGTGTCCAACTCTTGCGACCCCATGGACTGTAGCCCGCCAGGCTCCTCTGTCCATGGGGATTCTCCAGGCAAGAATACTGAAGTGGGTTGCCATTTCCTTCTCCAGGGGATCTTCCCAACCCAGTAATCAAACCTGGTTCTCCTGCGTTGCAGGCAGATTCTTTACTAACTGAGCTACAAGAGAAGCCTTGTGGCTTTCATGTTTCTTAAAGGGGATGCACCCAGATTTTCATGGACTGGACTGTAGGTCCTTACACTCTCTTCCCATTTAGCCAGTTACTGGAACACATGCCCGTTGGGAACAGGCTTATCCATTCTACATTGCTGCAATCTCCTCCAGTCCCTATTAACCCAGTCACTGTTTCTGTATACAATATGGTTCCCACCCTAGGCCTTCTTAGATCTTAAGTTCATGGACATACACCTACATGGTTTTTTTCTTCAGGACACACAACTTCTATCGTGGGTCTCAGAAGACAGGTATCTCTCAATTTTACCATGGGATGTCCACTAAATTCAAGGGCCCCAACTCAGGCTACGGCCAAATACTACTGTTTCCAAACCATTTGCCCCAAATGATTATGGATGGATCCACAAATAATCTTCACATCTAGGGCATGAGATCCTGGTGCAGGGGCCCTTCAGACTTTCCTAGGAAGCCTCAAGAAGCAATATGAGTAGGCCAAATTTACACTGAGAGCTGTTCATTGCCTTCCTGCTATTTCTTTTGGGACACAAAAAGTTAAAGAGTAAAGGTAGCTTAAACAATAAGACCTAGGAGAGGAATGGAATAGGAAGTTGTCAGTTACACACACACACACACACACACACACACATATATACACACATTCTTTTTGTATTCTTTTCTATTATGGTTTATCTGGAGAAGGCAATGGCAACCCACTCCAGTACTCTTGCCTGGAGAATCCCATGGGCGGAGGAGCCTGGTAGGCTGCAGTCCGTGGGGTCACTAAGAGTCGGACACGACTGAGCAACTTCACTTTCACTTTCCACTTTCATGCATTGGAGAAGGAAATGGCAACCCACTCCAGTGTTCTTGCCTGGAGAATCCCAGGGACGGGGGTGGGGGGGGGGTGGGGGGGGGGGTGGGCCTGGTGGGCTGCCGTCTATGGGGTCGCACAGAGTCGGACACGACTGAAGCAACTTAGCAGTAGTAGCAGCAGCATGGTTTATCATAGGATATTGAATATAGTTCTCTGTGCTGTACAGTGGGACCTTCTTGTTTATCCATTCTATATATACATAAAAATTTACATCTGCTAACCCCCATCCTACCCCATCCCTTCCTCATCCCTCCTCTTGGAAACAGTCTGTTCTCTATGTCCATGATTCTGTTTCATCAATAGGTTTATTTGTGAACCTATTTTAGATTCCACATGTAAGAGATCTTGCATTTGTCTTTCTCTTTCTGACTTTCTTTACTTAGTATGATAATTTCTAGTTGCATCCTTGTTGCTGCAAATGGTATTATTTCATTCTTTTTATAACTGAGTAGAATTCCATTGTATATATGTACCAATTCTTGTTTATCCATTCATCTGTCAATGGACATTTAAGTTGCTTATATATCTTGGCTATTGTAACAGTGGTGCTATGAACATACTGGTGCATGTACCTTTTTGAATTCAGTTGTTGGATCATATGATGATTCTGTTTTTAGTTTTTTGAGGAACCTCCATACTGTTTTTTATAGTGGCTTCACTAATCTGCATTCCTACCAACAGTGTAGGGGTGTTGCCTTTTCTCCACACCCTCTCTGCCTTTGTTATTTGTAGACTTTTTAAAAGTGGCCATTCTGACTGGTGTGAGGTGGTACCTCATTGTAGTTTTGATTTGCATTTTCATTGCATTTGATTTGCAATAATTAGCAATGATGAGCATCTTTTCTTATACATCAGGATATTTAAAGTTCTCCCAGGTAATTTCAGTGTATGTGCACTTATGGTAAACTGCTGGTTCTGGCTGGGAGGCTGGGTAGACAGTGTTAATGCCAAGGAAAGAGGGGAGGTTTAAGAGAAAATCTGATACTGAATCTCAAAATAAGCACACAAGACCTTATTTAACTAGCTTTCTTTAGTCATGACCAATTCTTTGGGACCCCATGGACTATACAGTCCACGGAATTCTCCAGGCCAGAATACTGGAGTAGGTAGCCTTTCCCTTCTCCAGGGGATCTTCCCAACCCAGGGATCAAACCCAGGTCTCCCATATTGCAGGCAGATTCTTTACCAGCTGAACCACAAGGGAAGCCCAAGAAAAACTGGAGTGGGCAGCCTATCCCTTCTCCAGTGGATCTTCCCAACCCAGGAATCAAACGGGGATCTCCTGCATTGCAAGTGGATTATTTACCAACTGAGCTATGAAGGAAGCCCTTACTCTAAGCCAACAGATGAAAAATAAACAGCAGTATCAAAACATGAGCACATTACAAGGGTATCAAAACTTCAAAAGTTCTCAATAAAACTCTTTTCATTCTCTGAATCTTTTGCCAACTAATCTCCAAAAGCTTTAATGTTCTTCTACTCTCCTCTTCCTTTTATTGCTAAATATGGAACTCATCAGTGCTCCCTCTTCATTTAGTCAACATTTGGTCCTTAATGTAGTGGGTAAGTACACATGCTTCAAACCCCTACTTTACCACTTGCTAACTCTGGGGGTTTAGCCAACTTAAATTCTCTATCTGTCAGTTTCTCCATTTTTAAGTGGGAATAACAATACAACCTGTTAGGATTGACCAAGGATTTAAAGCATTAATAGAGCTTTCCTGGTGGCTTAGTGATAAAGAATCCACCTGCCAGTGCAGGAGACATGGGTTCAATCCCTGATCCAGGAATATTCCACAGGCCATGGAGCAACAAAGCCTGTGCAACACAACCATTGAGCCTGTGCTCTAGAGCCCAGGAGCCGCAACTCTGAGCCCATGTGCTGCAACCACTGTAACCCAAGTACTCTAGAGTCTGTGTTCTACAATGAGAGAAATCACCGCAATGAGAAACCCATGCACTGCAACTAGAGAAAAGCCCGCACAGCAACAAAGACCCAGCGTAGCCAGAAATAATAAAATTATTTTAAAAATAAGGCAGTCTACGAACAATAAATGCTGGAGAGGGTGTAGAGAAAGAAAACTCTCTTGCACTATTGGTGGGGATGTAAATTGATATAGCCACTATGGAGAACAACATGGGGATTCCTTAAAAAACTAGAAATAAAGCTACCATATGAAAAGACACATGCACCCTGGTGCTCATCATAGCACTATTTACAACACCCCGGACATGAAACAACCTGGATGTCCATCAACAGATAAATGGATAAAGAAGATGTGGTGTATATATATACAATGGAATATTACTCAGACACAACAAGGAATGCATTTGTGTCAGTTCTAGTGAGGTGGATGAACCTAGAGCCTATTATACAGAATGAAGTAAGTCAGAAAGAGAAAAACAAATATCATATATTAATGCATATACATGGAATCTAGAAAGATGGTACTGATGAACCTATTTGCAGGGCAGCAATGGAGAGTCAGACGTAAAGAACAGACTTTTGGACATAGTGAGGGAAGGAGAGGGTGGGATGATTTGCAAGAGTAGCATTGAAATATATACATTACCATATGTAAGACAGATAGCCAGTGGAAATTTGCTGTTTGACTCAGTGAGCTCAAACCTGGGTGCTCGGTGACAACCTAGAGGGGTGGGATGGAGTGGGAGGTGGGAGGGAGGTTCAAGAGGAAAGGGACATATATATACCTATGGCTGTTTCATGTTGATATATGGTAAAAAACCAACAAAATATTGTAAAGTTATTATCCTCCAATTAAAAGTAAAATTAAAAATAAAGCATTAATAATCATAAAGTTTTTGGAACAATGCCTGGCACATGGTAAGTTCCATGCAAATACTATTAAGTAATTTTTTAAAAATTAGCTTTGACCATTTGGTATATAAACCAAGAGGCAATTCAAGGGCTTCCTAGTCCAAGAGAGGTAATTAGCATCAGGTGAGCCTCACTCGTGTCTCCAGGAAACACATACAACATTATAACTCCTGTAACTAGACTGCCAAATCCTTGCAGACAGTGTCATGGCTTACTCACCTTGTATTCCCACTTTCTATCACAAAGCTTAGCTGACGGTAATTAATAAATATTCATTGAATAAAGGAACTAAAAATGGATTATTCACTTCAGTCATTAATTTTTACTCTATGTAGAAAATAAGATCTCATATGGTATCTTCCTTGGAGAAGGAAATGGCAGCCCACTCCAGTGTTCTTGCCTGGAGAATCCCAGGGATGCAGGAGCCTGGTGGGCTGCCATCTCGGGGGTCGCACAGAGTCGGACACGACTGAAGCGACTTAGCAGCAGCAGCAGCAGCAGCATGGTATCTTCCAAGAGGCTATAACCATTTGGGCATGGTGATTGAAGCCAAAGTGTCCCAAGACAAAGCTAGAAGATAAAGAGAACCACTCTACATACCTTACCTCATTCAGCTCTAGCCAGAAAATCTGAGCCTACAGAAGAATCTATCAGAGATTTTGGGAGGGGCAGAAGCAGGGAAATGGGCCTAGGGCTAACGTTTGTAGTGGATGGGGAAAAAAGATTTAGACAATCAGAAAATCATTCTGAAGCAGTTTTCATTAGCATAGAAGAAGAATAGCACAGTTTTATAAACTCAGAAATTCTGCCAAAGAAATTAAAGCATTATTTAAGACTTGATGGACTTGGAATCAGGGCCAACTTTGCCATTAGCAAGCTCCTGACCTTGGATGAGTCACCTAGCCTCCCTAAGCCTCAGTTTCCTCCTCTCCAAAATAAGTCATTGATTAATGATTCAAAAGGTTCTTTATAGTTCTGTAGTTCTTTGATTCTAACAGCTGACTGAAAATTTCAGCTCTTCAAGGAAAAATAAAATGCTTTCTTCTAATTCATGGAGCTATTGTGGGGACTCTATATCTCTTTTCTGTGTGTAATAATACTATTTCCTCCTAAAATTCATTCTGTGTTTTAGACTTCCATTTGTAATATATGGACTGACACCCAGCTTAGAATAATTACCAAAATATAGAGCTTAATACACCAGACCAAATTTATTTTTAGCTTTGAGTCATCCATCATGTCTATAATAGCAATATGCTATGAAATTCATAACAGTCTCTAAACAGCCTTTGAAAATATTATAATACCTATTTAGTTCTTGAACAATTTATTAATAAAACGTAAAACTTAATAAAACCTTTATCTGAGTTAACAGTTGCTCTTTTAGGCTTACAAAAATAAAACAAAACAGAACCACTAACTCTGAAGCATGTAGATAAGAATGAGTCAAAATTCTATGACTTTTATGTTTCAATACAAGTTGTGTGTAACATACCTCAGGATTTGTGTCAAACTCCAGGCTTAAACAGTGGAAACCGTTTTATCTGTTTACTTGGTTCAGAAAGGCTCAGTGCCTCTAGGCAATCAATCTAACTCTTTGCAGCAAGACATAAGTTATTTGAGATTTCTACCTCAAAACCTATTATGCCCCCAAAGTGCTATCTCTGATTATTGTTAAACGAAGTCTCAGTTGGCAGAAGAGTTCACCATACTAGAACTCTTGATAGCTTCAGAGAAATACTTTATTAAATTCTAAAGCACTCAAGCCATACCTCCAAAATACAGGCAAACCTCCAGAGTCTCCTTGAAAAATTACTCATGGCCCAAGCACTATTGGAGCCATAAAAGGCAAAGCCTCAGAACCCCAGAGTTAAGGTAGAAACCACGTCTTTGCTCTGCTAACTCTATAAGGAAACTTTTTTATTATTGGGATCTCTAAAGCCCCACAAAATACCATGTTCTTGTCAACACCAACTTCAGACAAATAGTCCAAACAAGAAAGTAGTTCCCAGCTACTGTAATTCAGTTCTTGCTTTGACATATAAGTGGAGCTTGTCATTCTCAATGCAACATTTATCACATTGAGTATGTCTAAGCAATCCAGAAGGCTCATGCCACATATCAATGTATCAATAGTTTTGCCCAGTTGTACATGACAAGTCTCTCACATAAGAGTGAGACATTAAGCTAGTGAGTAAATCTAGCTGAACACACAGCACCTCAAACTCTACAACAGTTTTATTGTTATCTACTTGCAATCATAAAAACATTGTTCTTTATTAAAAATCTCCTCTGAAGGATAGTCAAATGCTCACAATGGTGATTAAAATGCAGAGAACCAAAGCTCCCCATAGTTCCTAACCAGAAAGAAGTTCTTTGGAGGAAATTATATGCTCTGGTAAATTACTGTTATGTACATGCTAAAATTTTTGAAATGCAGCAGTTGCAAGTGTTAAATGTCTGCTTTCCCAAGCAAAAGGCAAATGATAGTGAACACTGGTAACTCTTTGTTAAATCAACTATACAGTATTAAGAGTAAACAAGATCACAATGTAGGTGAAATTGCTTAGTAACCTGTAAATCACTTTAGAAAGAGAAAAAATTAAGAGTTACACAGAGACAAATACTGAGATGCATGATCATTTAAGATGCTGGAGTGTAAGAAAAGATGAGACCATTTCTGTAATCTTTCTGAGAAAACAAAAATTCCTAGTTGTATTTTGCCTCTATATCTTTCATACTTCCACAAGTTCCTGAACGGAAATCCTGTGTTTGGAAGAGCTACACGAAAAACAAAAAGAGAGAGAGAAACAGAGAGAGAGAATCTAGGATTAGAAATTTTATACATTGCGTGTATTTAACGATGGACAAGTGGAACTATAAAAATAACATCTTATAGTTAATGTCTGTTGTCGTCTCAATAAACTAATGCGAGTTGCATGTTTGCTATTGGCTATGTTAACAGTATGGTAAAACTCCCTTCTGAGAAGGCATTTAAGAGAGACAAGTGTGTTTTATTGGTTTATATTAGTCAAATATTAACCAACCCAAAAATTTATTACTTTGTGTTCCTAAATCTTAAATAAGTTTAAATCTACTGATAAAATCAACACCTCAATTGAGAGCCCATATATATATTTAAATTTTATGTAAATATAGTTGATATACTATATTATGTACAAAGTGATTCACTTATACATATATATTCTTTTTCATATTCTTTTCCATTGTGGTTTATCACAAGATATTGAATATAGTTCCCTGTGCTATTCAGTAGGACCTTGTTATTTATCCATCCTATATATAATAGTTTGCGTCTGTTAATCCCAAATTCCCAGTCTTTCCTCCCTCCAACTCCCCCCACCTCTACTTGGCAACCACAAGTTTGTTCTCTATATCTGTAAGTCTGTTTCTGTTTTTGTAGATATGTTCATCTGTGTTGTATTTTAGGTTACACATACAAGTGATATCACATGGGATTTGTCTTTGTCTTTCTGACTTACTTCACTTTGTATGATAATCTCTATGTTGCTGCAAATATCATCACTCTTTTTCCTGGCTGAGTAATATTTGATTTTATATATATATATATCTCACATTTTTTTAGCCATTCATCTGTCAATGGACATTTAGATGCTTCCATGTCTTGGTTATTATATTAATAAAGAGTGCTGCTATGATATAGAGGAGCATGGATCGTTTTGAATTATAGTTTTGTCTGGGTATATGCCCAGGAATGGGATTGCTGGATCATATAGCAATTCTATTTTTAGTTTTCTGAGGAACATCCATACTGTTCTTCATAGTATCTGCACCAATTTACACTCCCACCAACAGTGTAAAAGGGATCCCTTTTTTCCACATCCTGTCCAGCAGTTGTTATTTGTAGACTTTTTAATGGTGGCCATTCTAACTGGTGTGAGGTAGGTATAGCTCATTGTAGTTTTGCTTTGTCTATTTGTTAAATTAATAGAGAATTCTATTAATTAGCAGTGATGAGCATCATGTGTTTAATGGCCATCTGTATTTCTTCTTTGGGGAAATGCTTATTTAGGTCTTCTGGCCACTTTTCAATTGGATTGTTTTTCTATTATTGAGCTGTATGAACAGTTTGTATATTTTGGCAAAAGCCCTTGTGCGCACATCATTTGAAAATATTTTCTCCCAGTCCATAGGTTGTCTTTTAGTTTTTGTTTATGGTAAAAGCCTATATTTTATTTCTAAAGATGGAATTCCAGTTGAGCTATTTCAAATCCTAAAAGATGATGCTGTGAAAGTGCTGCACTCAATATGCCAGCAAATTTGGAAAACTCAGCAGTGGTCACAGGATTGGAAAGGGTCAGTTTTCATTCCAATCCCAAAGAAAGGCAATGCCAAAGAATGTTCAAACTACTGCACAATTGCATTCATCTCACATGGTAGTAAAGTAATGCTCAAAATCCTCCAAGTCAGACTTCAACAGCACAGGACCCATGAATTCCCAGATGTTCAAGCTGGATTTAGGAAAGACAGAGGAACCAGAGATCAAATTGCCAACATCTGCTGGATCATCAGAAAAGCAAGAGAGTTCCAGAAAAATATCTACTTCTGCTTTATTGACTATGCCAAAGCCTTTGGCTGTGTGGATCACAATAAACTGGAAAATTCTTCAAGAGATGGGAATACCAGACCACCTAACCTGCCTCCTGAGAAATCTGTATGTAGGTCAAGAAGTATCAGTTAGTACTGGACATGGAACAATAGACTGATTCCAAATCTGGAAAGGAGTATGTCAAGGCTATATATTGTCACCCTGCTTATTTAACTTATAGGCAGAGTACATTATGTGAAATGCTGGGCTGGAGGAAGCACAAGCTGGAATCAAGATTGCTGGGAGAAATATCAATAACCTCAGATATGAAGATGACACCACCCTTATGGCAGAAAGCAAGGAAGAACTAAAGAGCCTCTTGATGAGAGTGAAAGAGGAGAGTGAAAAAGTTGGCTTAAAACTCAACACTCAGAAAACTAAGATCATGGCATCTGGTCCCATCATTTCATGACAAATAGATGGGGAAACAATGGATAGAGTAAGAGACTTTATATTTTTGATCTCCAAAATCATTGCAGATGGTGACTGCAGTCATGAAATTAAAAGATGCTTGCTCCTTGGAAGAAAAACTATGACCAACTTAGCATATTAAAAAGCAAAGACATTACTTTGTCTGTCTAGTCTTTTTTTTTCAGCAGTCATGTATGGACGTGAGAGTTGCACCATAAAGAAAGCTAAGCGCCTAAGAATTGATGCTTTTGAACTGTAGTGTTAGAGAAGACCCTTGAGTCCCTTTGACTGTGAGGAGATCCAACCAGTGCATCCTAAAGGATGTCAGTCCTGAATATTCAGTGGAAGGACTGATGCTGAAGGTGAAACTCCAGTACATTGGCCACCTGATCCAAAGAACTGACTCATTGGAAAAGACCCTGATGCTGGGAAAAATTGAAAGTGGGAGGAAAAGGGGACAACAGAGGATGAGATGGTTGAATGGCATCACCAACTCGATGGACATGAATTTGAGTAAGCTCTGGGAATTGGTGATTGGAAGCCTGGCATGCAGCAGTCCATGGGGTCACAAAGCATTGGACACAACTGAGCGACTGAACTGAACTGAAAGATGACTTGCTGTCTTTAGTGAGATCCGAGAAACGAATTCTAGAACAGTATTTTTCAGAATTGGAGAGTCTTTCTATGTCATCTATATAACTTGAAACTGAAATTCTGAATTATCTCTAAAATATCTCAAGCCACTGGAAACCCAAATTCTCTTTGGAGACCTCCCATAATGAGGAATCTCACTGCTTCAGGAGATCTTCACTTAAATTTCAAAGAGTTCCATGGATCTTTTAAAAATTCATATATTCACCTTAAATCTGCTCTTTCTACAGCTAATTTCACAGCTTAGTTCCAGTTCTCCATAAGAACCAAAGAATAATCCCACTTCTATATGAAAACTCCACAAATGTTCAGAGGTAAGTATCATAAGTAAAGCACCTGTAAGACACTCCAGCTTGTATTCAAATAAATGCAAGCTATTATAATTTCTATCATCAAAGTCATAAAAATATTTCTTTCTCAGACTCCACATAACTAGTTTTTTCATGCCTCTATTGTTAAATCAAACAAGGAGTCCATTAGATATAGGAGGTTCCATGCTATAGCAGCATACATAAGCAAACTAAAATTAATCCTGTAAATGCCTCAAGCTTACAAAATTGAAATGTAAGGACAACCATTCACCAACAGCCAACCAGGCTTTATGCTATAGACAACCAATAATTTTCTTTCTTTGCTTATGCACCTTTTCTATATTAGTAATTCTCCCAGCTCCTGTTGGTGAAGCACTCCTAAACACTTCTGGTTTGAGGCTGCCAAATTCCAATCAATTCTCATTCAAATGAATTCTTAAAAATTTTTAATATACTTTAGTTTATCTTTTAATACTGTAGTCCAGTACAGAGTTATACAAAAATCTGTTAAATTGTGTATTTTGAAACAGAGAATATGTCTTCTCTTTAAGTATTCAAAATCTGTCATTGAAGTGAACCAAACATTATACCACTAAGGAAACCTAAACATTCCAAAAGTTAGAAATAATGTTGGCCATTTTCTCACATCCAAAGTAATAAAAACTAGAAAGAATGTAAAAATAATTTTTGATTCATCTACCTGGAAATTAAAATGAAACTCTTTCAAACAATTCTGGATCAAAGTGAAAAACAGTCCAAATTACATATGATTTAAAAAATAATGATCATGAAAGTAATATGAACCCCTATATTCTCCTTCATCTACCTCTCCTCTGTTGCTTATTCCATGTAAATCTTCTGTTTTATAATAAGGCATCTAAGAAGACCTCAGTGTTCACCATACCAGAGAAAAGCCTAAGGGAAAAATCAAAACCCCAAACAGAAAGTTATGTCAAGCAGCAGGCAAGTCATATTGTAATTGGAAGGATTTGCCATTGAGATTAGAGTGAGATTCTAATTTGATGGTCAGTCATTCAATGAAATAAACACATCCACACAGTTGGAAATGGAGAAGCAAAATTCTCCTGAGCTCAAGAAAAACGCTACTTTACTCTTGAATTATTTTCCCATTGGCAACAATATAGTCACAATTAGAAAACACCATCTGGTTCTAGACAAATACTTCCATTCTGACTCCAAATTAGGATTTATGGGGTTTAGCTATAATAGAAAATAGATTTTTAAAAAATAATATATATGTTTACCTATATGTATATCTTCAAGCATTCATATTACCAAATAAGAACAAATAGTATTAACTATAATTATGCAATGGGGCTTCCCTGGTGGCTCAGATAGTAAAAAATCTGTCTGCAATGTGGGAGATCCGAGTTTGATCCCCGGGTCAGTAAGACCCCTTGGAGAAAGGAATGGCAACCCACTCCAGTATTCTTGCCTGGAGAATTCCATGGAAAAAAGAGCCTGGCATGCTAGAGTCCATGTGGTCCCAAAGAGTCAGACATGATTGAGTGGCTAACACTTTTATGCAATCTAAGAATTTAAAAAATAAAAATAAGTTGATTTTTTTAAATTCAGCAAATTAAAAAGAAGAGAAACAGTGAGCTGATAAATATACCTAGAAACTGGTACTTTGAATAAAGCAACAAAATATATTACTAACTATAATCAAATCAAGGAAGAAAAATGCCAAAACACAAATAGTCCAAATGGAACAGATGGAGGCAGCCAAGACACTGGTAAATTTTAAGAATTATTTGCTCAACTCTATGCAGATATACTTGAAAACTCCCATGAAATAGATTATTTTTTAATTTTTTCTCTTTATTTTTATACCCTATTCCCATTTTCCTTACCCCTTAGAGATCTAACTTACTGTATTTAATATTGACACTTTAATTTGTAAAATGTCTTTACAAAATGTGAGTTGATGTTTTATGTGCATTGCTTTCTAACACATGTAAACAGTATTGTACCATACATTTCCCTTCTTTTACTTAGTGTTGTTTTAAAAACACAAGTTTCTAAGATCCATCCATGTTGCCCTGTGTGCAACACCAGCACTTCTCATGGCTGCTTGTGTGTACCGACCACATTTTGCCTATCTTCTCTTCCAGCTACGGGCACCCAGGTTACCACCAACTTACCACACTGCTAAGACTGCAATGAACACACTGTGGCATGTCCACATGAGTATGGATGAAAACTTCATACAAATACCAGATTGTAGGATGAATTTCCTTAATCTCTCTGAAGAGTGCTTTCTCAAAATGGTTACACCACTCTACACTCCCACCGGCAATGCAAATGTGACTCTATTTTCATAGCTCTGCTAAACTTTGGCATCTTCCAGCTTTCTTATTTTTGTCAGTTGACTCGGTGCAAAATGGCATCTCATCACTTTTTAAAATTGAATTTAAAATTGAATTTTTTGCATCTCTTCATCTTTGATAAATTGCCAGCTCATACCCTTTGCCCATTTTTCTTTGGGGATGGTTGTCTTCTGAATGTTGACTTAAAACTATTGTAGCAAGAACACATCATGAGGTCTATGTACCCTCCGAAATTTTTTCAAATGTGTAATTCAGCATTGTTAGCTATTTCAAAGAAATATTAGCACTTTCATGCTCATTGACACACTATTCACAATAGCCAAGATGTAGAAACAACCAAATGTCTGTTGATAGATGAACAGATAAAGAAAATACAGTATATGTGTGCATGCTAAGTTGATTCAGTCATGTCTGACTCTTTGCAACCCTCTGGACTGCAGCCTCCCAGGCTTCTCTGTCTTTGGAATTCTCCAGGCAAGAATACTAGAGTGGGTTGCCACTACCTCCTACAGGGGATCTTCCCAAGGATTGAACCTACATCTCTTATGTCTCCCACATTGGCAGGTGAGTTCTTTACTACTAGCGCCACTTGGGAATATTGTTCAGCCTTTAAAAAGAAGGAAATTGTGTAATATGAGCCAATATGGATAAACCTTAAGGATATTATCCTAAATGAAATAAGCCAGTTAGAGATGGAGCTCTTCCCGTTAATTGATTTTAATCATCTTTTGTTTTTCTCAGGTTTTAGCAATTGCAAAAATTTGCTTTTGTTGTCTCTCCAGAAACCATGTCCATGGTATTAATTTTTTTAGCAGAAATTCTTCATTCTTAGTTTTGAGGTAAAAAGTTGCATCAATATTTTTTCCTTATGATTTGTAAGTTTTCTGTTTTAATTAATAAGACCTTCACTACCCTGGCTTAATGAGAACATATAGTTTGCCTTTTATGTTTAAGTGTTTGATCCACCTACGATTATCTGTATATACAGGATCAAGATCAATTTTTATTTTTATCCATAAAGTTAAGTGATGATGTTTCATGGGGAAATGCTTGTAATATGTTGTTATATAAATGTATAGGCCTATCTTCAAACATTCTGTTCTGTTGCACTGGTAGTTTATATGTTTTTGTACTAATATTACACTGTTTTTAGAATAATGGCTTCATTGCATGAATAACTGCTTTTTATAGCACTGACTTAGCTCTTCACGGACCTCTATCCTTCCAAATAAATTTAAGTTTATTGAGTTTTTCAAAAAATTCAACTAGAAATTTAATTGGGATTATGTTGAATATATTGGAGAAGGAAATGTCAACTCACTCCAGTATTCTTGCCTGGGAAATCTCATGGACAGAGGAGCCTGATGGGCTACAGTCCATGGAGTTGCAAAGAGTTGGACACCACTTAGTAACTAAACAACAACAAAATATTGAATATATAAATTTAGAACAAATTTACATCATTTTAATGGTAAATATTTTATCCAGAATCATGGAATACCTCTCCATTTATTTAGATCATCTTCCATGATCTTTTATTAATGTTTTCAAGTTTTATGTAAATTGGGGTTGAGTGTTTATGATTAAAATAGTTCCTTAGATAGTTCATGATTTTTATCACTTCAAGGATTTAAATTATGAAAATATATATATTTTATTATGCTTTCTAGTTAGTTTTTACTGCTATTGATTTTAAAAATTGATCCTTTGCCCAGCATTTGAATTCTCTTTTTAGTTGTAATCATTTGTCTGTGAGTTCTTTTGCTACCCAGGTATATGATTACAGCATCTGCACACAATGATAATTTTCTTTCTGAACTTCCACCCTGTCCAATCTCTTCTTTCTATTTTTTTCTTCATAGCGTTGGCTAGGACCTCTGTCAAAATGTTAAACAGTAATTGTGGACTTATTTGTCCTGTTTCTCCTGAGAGTTAATTATCCATGCATATCTTGCATTTCTGCATGTCTTACAAGCAGAAATGCTGACTGCTTCTATATTCTCTTTTTAGAGATGCTTGTATCCAAAGTAAAAGGCAGATTTGGCTACATCCTTGGGATTAAGGGATAGTGTCTCTCTCCAGAGAGAAGGACAGGCATACTTCTCATGATACACCATTTGTGTTCCTAAATTAGTTCAGGGTTTCTCTCCTATAACACAGCCTTCATTGTGTATGCAGTGTCACTGAGTCCTCTGCATGCAACCCTGTGGGAATTTGGGCTTGGGAAACTAGCACAAGAAAATACTGATTTCTGCTGTTGTAAATAATAAAGTCCTATATTTCTAAACCAGCAGTCCCCTGTAGTCTGCTATGAAACTGCAGCAAATTAACTTGTAAGCCTGCAAGGATAAAATCTACAAGCATTTGTTTGTAATCACCCTAAATTGATGACACAAATGTTTATCTATGATGGAACTGATACATAAATTGTAGGCTGTTCATAAATTTGGAGTGTGATAAATCAAAAACAAAGAACCACTGTATTAAAAAACATGGAAGAATCTTGAAAATATGATTCTGACCAAAGGAAGCTAGACTCAAAGGAGCACATACTTTCTTTTCAAGTAAAACTAGTATCTGACTACAGATTAGAAGTCAGGACACTAGTTATCCTTGGCATGCACTGTTGCAGAGGTGGTAAGTGATAGCTAGAAGAGATACATGGGGGCTTCTAACATTCTGGTCATGTGTTTCTTCATTTAGGTGCTATAACACAGAGAGCTCACTTTGTGAAAGTTTACGTATTTATCACTTGCACACTTTTCTGTATGCATGTTATATTCTAACAAAATTTATAATATATATATTATTTCACTAGAAAGGAATCAACAGAGAATAATTTGTATCAAAATAGACACAATTCATAGGGGAAATGATTATACCTTAAAGGTGTCATATCAAATCAGTTGAGAAAAGATAGACTACATAAAATTATGTTGAAGCAACTGGATAATGACTTAGGAAATAAAAATCAAGCAAAATCCTTTTCTAAATCCTTGTACCAAAATACATTTAGCAAAAAAATTTCAAATGCAATATGTGATTCAAATATGGATTCAATATGGATTCAAATGCAATTCATAGTAGTATAAAAATGACATAACTTATTTTACACTTTTGATGTTAAATATTTTGTGGGATACAAAGGAAAATGTCAATCAATTTGCCTAAAAAGTAAAAACTCCTTTTAAAAATAAACCATAATAAGATTAACAAGTACCCTTGAGAGACTATTTCTTAGACCCTGCTTCAACTTACCAAGTATTTGATTACCTCTAACTTGTTCAGCCATGAAATTAAAAATGCTTACTCCTTGGAAGGAAAGTTATGATCAACCTCGATAGCATATTCAAAAGCAGACACATTACTTTGCCAACAAAGGTCCATCTAGTCAAGGCTATAGTTTTTCTAGTGGTCATGTATGGATGTGAGAGTTGGACTGTGAAGAAAGCTGAGCGCTGAAGAATTGATGCTTTTGAACTGTGGTGTTGGAGAAGACTCTTGAGAGTCCCTTGGACTGCAAGGAGATCCAACCAGTCCATTCTAAAGGAGATCAGTCCTGGGTGTTCATTGGAAGGACTGATGCTGAAGCTGAAACTCCAATACTTTGGCCACCTCATGCGAAGAGTTGACTCATTGGAAAAGACCCTGATGCTAGGAGGGATTGGGGGCAGGAGGAGAAGGGGATGACAGAGGACAAGATGGCTGGATGGCATCACCGACTCAATGCACATGAGTTTGGGTAAACTCCAGGAGTTGGTGATGGACAGGGAGGCCTGGTGTGCTGCAATTCACGGGGTCGCAAAGAGTTGGACATGACTGAGAGACTGAACTGAACTGAACTGAAATTGTTCAGCAACATAATTTATTTTGAACAAAAGGAGAGAACGACATTTTTCAACTTTAGCTGAACCCTTTGCTCCCAGAAAGCAGTAATGGTTGAGAGATTTCCAGTCTTTATTCTCTGGGAAATGGCTAAATCCAATGATCCACCATATTCTGGCATTTCCCAAGATAAAACCCACCTTCATCCTTATCAATAATTCCTTCGTTTACTTCCCTCTGTACAAACAAGGCCCCTTCCTTTTCTTTGAGTGTACTTGGTCGCTCAGTCATGTCCAACTCTTTGCAACCCCATGGACTGTAGCTTACCAGTCTCCTCTGTCCATGGGGATTCTCCAAGCAAGAATACTGAAGTGGGTTGGCATGATCTCCTTCAGAGGACCTTCCCAACCCAGAGATCAAACCCAAGTCTCCTGCACTGTGGATTCTTTACCATCTGAGTCACCAAGGAAGCCTTTATTTGAGTAATTTCTCATTAATGAATGCTTTCCCAATTGCAATAGTCTGAATGAAATAATTTCCTAAAATATTAATAAACAAAATTATAATAGAAATGATAAATTCATAACAAATATCTGAACATATAATGTTCTTATTTCCTTAATACCAACAGACACTTATAAATCAATATTTTTTAATTAATTAATTTTTTAATTGAAGGATAATTGCTTTACAGAATTTTGTTGTTTTCTGTCAATCCTCAACATGAATCAGACATAGATATACATATATACCCTCCCTCTTGGACCTCCCTCCCATCTCCCTTCCCATCCCACCCCTCTAGCTTGATACAGAACCCCTGTTTGAGTTTCCTGAGCCATACAGCAAATTCCCATTGGCTATCTATTTTATATTCCGTAATATAAGTTTCCATGTTACTCTCAACATACATCTCACCCTCTCCTTCCCTCTCCCCATGTCCATAAGTCTATCCTCTATGTCTGTTTCTCCACTGCTGCCCTGCAAATAAATTCTTCAGTACCATTTTTCTAGATTCTGTATATATGTGTTAGTATACAATATTTGTCTTTCTCTTTCTGACTGACTTCACTGTGTATAATAGGCTCTAGGTTCATCCACTTTATGAGAACTGACTCAAGTGTGTTCCTTTTTATGGCTTAGTAATATTCATATTGTGTATATACCACAACTTCTTTATCCATTCATCTGTCAGTGGACATCTAGGTTGCTTCCATCTTCTAGCTATTGTAAATAGTGCTGCAGTGAACAATGGCATACATGTGTCTTTTTCAATTTTGGCTTCCTCAGGGTATATGCCAAAGAGTGAGATTGCTGGGTCATATGGAGGTTTTATTCCTACTTTTTTAAGGAATCTGCATACTGTCTTTCATCATGGCTGTATCAGTTTACATTCCCACCAACAATGCAAGAGCGTTCCCTTTCCTCCACACCCTCTCCAGCATTTATCATTTGTAGACTCTTTGATGATGGCCATTCTGACCAGTGTGAAATGATATATCATTGTAGTTTTGTAAATCAATATTTTTTAACCTAGCAGATTGATCAAAAAACTTTTATTTTTTTATTATTATTTTTTTTATTTTATTTTTTAACTTTACAATATTGTATTGGTTTTGCCACATATCAAAATGAATCCACCACAGGTATACATGGGTTCCCCATCCTGAACCCTCCTCCCTCCTCCCTCCCCATACCATCCCTCTGGGTTGTCCCAGTGCACCAGCCCCAAGCATCCAGTATCGTGCGTCGAACCTGGACTGGCGACTCATTTCATATATGATATTATACATGTTTCAATGCCATTCTCCCAAATCATCCCACCCACTCCCTCTCCCTCTCCTACAGAGTCCAAAAGGCTGTTCTATACATCAATGTCTCTTTTGCTGTCTCGTATACAGGGTTATTACCATCTTTCTAAATTCCATATATATGTATTAATATACTGTATTGGTGTTTTTCTTTCTGGCTTACTTCACTCTGTATAATAGGCTCCAGTTTCATCCACCTCATTAGAACTGATTCAAATGTATTCTTTTTAATGGCTGAGTAATACTCCATTGTGTATATGCACCACTGCTTTCTTATCCATTCATCTGCTGATGGACATCTAGGTTGCTTCCATGTCCTGGCTATTATAAACAGTGCTGTGATGAATATTGGGGTACACGTGTCTCTTTCAATTCTGGTTTCCTCAGTGTGTATGCCCAGCAGTGGGATTGCTGGATCATAAGGCAGTTCTATTTCCAGTTTTTTAAGGAATCTCCACACTGTTCTTCATAGTGGCTGTACTAGTTTGCATTCCCACCAACAGTGTAAGAGGGTTCCCTTTCCTCCACGCCCTCTCCAGCATTTATTGCTTGTAGACTTTTGGATCACAGCCATTCTGACTGGCGTGAAATGGTACCTCATAGTGGTTTTGATTTGCATTTCTCTGATAATGAGTGATGTTGAGCATCTTTTCATGTGTTTGTTAGCCATCTGTATGTCTTCTTTGGAGAAGTGTCTATTTAGTTCTTTGGCCCATTTTTTGATTGGGTCATTTATTTTTCTGGAATTGAGCTGCAGGAGTTGCTTGTGTGTTCAGTATTGGTGAGAATGTTGGAGAAACAGTCTTAATATATTTGAGTTTATACTACCATTGTTGTACAACTTTTTGGTAGGCACATAGATAAATATGTCAAAACTGAAAAAAAAAATTGGCCCAGCAATTTCAACTTTGGGAATTTACCTTGAGTATGTACTTGCAAAAAGGTGCCTTGGCATGTGTACAAGGATGTTCACTAAACATTATTGTTTTAGAGCAAAAAAAAAAAAAAAAAATAGGGGAAAAATCCTTACATGCTCTTTAATAAAGAATTAACTAAATAAATTCTAGTTCATCTATGCAGCCAAATGGCTTCCCCGGTGGCTCAGTGATAACGAATCCGCCTGCCGATGCAGGAGATTTGGATTTGATCCCTGGGTTGAGAAGATCCCCTGGAGAAGGAAATGGCAACCCTCTCCAGTATTCTTGCAATCTGACCCGTCTTACTTACTAAACAACAACGACAACAATGTAGCCAACACAGCCAAACATAAAATAGATTCCCGCCATCCCCATGGCTCAGTGGTGAAGAATTTGCCTGCCAGTGTGAAGGTGCAGGAGACATGGATTCAATCCCTGGGTCAGGAAGATCTTCTGGAGAAAGAAATGGCAACCCACTGCAGTATTCTTGCCTGGGAATTCCATGGACAGAGGAGCCCCTGACTACAGTCCATGGAGCTGAAAAGAGTCAGACACGACTGAGTGACTGAACAACAGCAACAACAACATATAATAGGAAATAAGTGCTTACATGAAGTGATTCACAAGATGATTTCATACATTTAACAACAACAACAAAAAAAAACAAGATGTAAGTGTGATTCCATTTATGTATCAATTCCATTTGTGAGTACACATGAAACTGCTGATAGTCATCGCTTCTGCACCCTGAAAGCAAGATTTTCTTTTGTAGTTTTGTATGTCTTTTTTTCCTTTGACATATCTTTACAGTTACATTTAACCCATTTTCATGTCTGACTTACTGGTTTTCAATTCCAGTCCTTTCTGGAACAAGTCGATTTTAAAATATAGAATCTGTGTCTATCAGTTTCTTTTTGTCTTCTATCCTGACCTTGCTGGGTCAGCCATATTCCTTCCAACTCCAATGCCTGTCACCAGCAGTGCCCCAGTATATTAGTCCAGATGCTTTCCTACTAGGCATTCATTTATCCTCATTCTCTCTCTCTCTGCCTTCCTCTCCCCATCATTTCTCCTTTTCCTCTATCCTCTCTCCATTGCACATTTCATTAATTTGATCATCAAATGAGAAATAACATGATGTGTTCAGTGACGTTTATGGTTGTGATATGCATCAGATGTGGAAATAGAGTGGAATGGAAAGGATAAATGCTCCATCACAACAGCTTCTCCTGTATTGTCATCTACTAGACAACCCAGAGCTGGTGCTGGCGTAGCATTTCACTGCGAAGAAAACCGCCACTTACAGAAAGAAGTACATGGAAACTCATCATTATGTATTCTAAACTTTTATGATGCTTTTCTTCTGAGCTTTTAAAATTCTGCTGCATAGGTATCATTTTCCTGTCTATGAAGATAGAGGAACTGAGCCATAGGTGAGATTAAGTGTCTTGTTGTAAGAGTTCAAAGCAAGCCTGATAAGAGTTAGAAATCATTCTGGTTGTTGAGCCCAGCTTCTCCACCACAGTGATCAGAGGATCAATATCACTTTTCACCTCTGCAGGACGACAATTTCTAAGCCTTTACTGTGTCTCTCTGTCATGCAAAATTTTAAAAATGCTTCATAAATATATAACCTTTTCATTTCAAATACACCCCAAACCCTGGGGTATTTCTCACTACATAGCCCAGAGACACTGCTGCCCCTGGGTGTAGAGACAAATTGAGAAAAGGAAGAAAGTACATTTAATTTCCACCTCAGTCCCTGAATTACAGCATCTTCAACAAGTGATTTTGCTTGTGTGCTCTGACTTCTCAGCTACAGAGTTTGGATAAAACTTTACTTCTCCTTAACTAAAAGCTATGGAGATAATTTGTTTAAAACCGTTGGACCTCAATGATATGAAATGAAAAGGAAGAACAGGAGCCATCTGTATCATTCTATTACTGAGTTAGGACCTCAGAAATCTGTATTGCTTCAGGAAGTTGTCTTCCCCAGCAATCCCTCTGATTTATTAAAGCTCACAGCGTGTTTGCAAAGGCAAGAAATCTAGAGAATAGGGCGTAAAAATGAACCGCATACAACTTTGCCTCTGTAAGCCATTGTTATGTCTCTGAATAACCTGGGTCAAATCCATTTACAGGCAGTGTAATTTTAGGTGGGTTATTTACTCACTGTGTCTCAATTCCTTTGTTTAGAGAAAGGGGTCTAAAACTGTTATCAATATCCTAGTATTGTGAAATTAAATTAGTTGATATGTATAGATAACTTAGAAGAATGTCCAGCACATTATATAGACTAAAAATGTGTTAGCTATTGCTATTGTTGTTATTGATATTAATTATATATTTATGTACAAATATATATAATTTATTATATAATATAGTATATATATTATATTATTGTTACATATGTTAGAATACATGAGATGTGGATTTGTCTAAATCTCACAAATGACCCAGTCATTCTATTAATTGGAGTTACTTTGCACTGAAATGTTCCTGTTTTAGATAAGCCAAGGATCAACAAATTTTTTTCTGTGAAGTGCTAGATAGTAAATATTTTTGGCACAGTCTCTGTCACAACTACTTAGGATTCAACTGTTATTGTACCTTGAAAACAATCATAAAAAGACTTAAACAAATGGGTGTGGTTATGTTCCAGTAAAACTACACTTCTAAAAACAAATCATAGCTTGCCAGCCCCTAAAATGAACTGAGAAACCTTTCATAGTCGTTGTTTTTACTTAGTGAAGAAAACTGGGACCTCAAGAAGGAAATTGCTCTTCCTCCCAAAAGACATGAGATAAAACATATTTCCCATTATTATGCCCCAGGTATCACCTCAAGGCAAAACAATGATACTCCTACAGGACAGAGTGCTCAGATTACAAAGTAAAGCCATAGCACTGAGAGAGAAGCCACTCCTAGGGCAATGAGTAGATTCATTTTGTAAAGAATCAGAAAAAAAAAATCATCTCTGAAAACATGGTTGATGAAGTTTTGGTACTTAAAATGAATCTTGAGCCTTATTAAATGTAGAGACTGAGAAATTTCTGAAATACTAAGAAATGCTTTATTTAAACGGCTTCCCCTGTGGCTCAATGGTAAAGAACATACCTGCTGATGCAGGAGACACAAGAGACAGGGTTCGATCCCTGGGTTGGGAAGATCCCCTGGAGAAGGAAATGGCAACCCACTCCAGTATTCTTGCCTGGGAAATCCCATGGACATAGGAGCCTGGCGGTCTACAGACTATGGGGAAGCAAAAGAGTCAGACACAACCGAGCAATTAAATAGCAAACAGATCCCAGCACACATTGGTGTGGGTCAGGAACAATGTGGAGGTGGCAGGGGTGAGGGGGCATCACAGAAAAATTAAGGATCCAGCATAACACAAGCCATGCAGGATGAAGAGAAATCTGGACCAGAACAGAACCAAGAACTATTCTCATAGCTACTTAAGAGTTTTTATCAGGTCTATAGTGAAAAGAAGCTAAATAATAATATCGCAACTGCTTCAATTGTCACTTACAGTTTTAGTACTTCGCTGAGGATATTATTCAGTCCTCAGGGTATTAGCTGCTCAGTTGTATTCAACTCTTTGATACCCCATGGACTGTAGCCTGCCAGCCCCATGGACAGTAGCCATGCCTGCTCAGTTGTGTCTGACTCTTTGTGACCCCATGGAATTCTCCAGGAAAGAATACTGGAGTGGTTTGCTATTTCTTACTCCAGGAGATCTTCCCAACCCAGGGATTGAACCCAGGTCTCCTGCATTGCAGGCAGAATCTTTACTGGCTCAGACAGTAAAGAATTCTATCCTCAAGATACTGAGATATTGAAATAATGTCATTGAAACCTTGGAGACCTGGTGGCTCAGCTGGTAAAGAATCTGCCTGCCAATGCAGGAGACGCAAGAGTTGTGGGTTTGATACCTGGGTTGGGAAGATCCCTTGAAGAAGGAAATGACAACTTGCTCCAGTATTCCTGCCTGGAGAATCCCATGGACAGAGGAGTCTGGCAGGGTATAGTCCACGGGGTCACAAAAAGTCAGACACAACTGAGCAGGCATGAACAGCCCAAATGGGTCTAGGGAAAATAAGATGCAGGGCTCCTCCTGCATTACCTCATTACTAATTTAAGACTTGGTCAATTTGTTGTGCATAAGGACATTCTCATCCTAAGCATTAAATATTTACTGTATGGAATCCCTTGGGATGAGAGGTTTTTGAGAGGAATTTAAGGAAGAAGATAATTTGAAAAATGACTGGACCATAAGCTTCTTAAAGGCAGGAACTCTAACGTTCTGTTTACCATTAATGTACATTGTCTGAACCTTAGACATCCAAACAGATGTTGAATGAATGAATGAATGATAGTTTACACTGTATAGTTATATTTGGAATGACTGTGTCTGCACTCAGTTGTATCCTACTCTTTGTGAACCTATGGACTGTAGCCCACCAGGCTCCTCTGTCCATGGAATTTTCCAGACAAGGATATTAGAGTGAGTTGCCATTTTCTCTTCCAGGGGATCTCTCCAATTCAGGGATCAAACCCACATCTTTTGTGTCTCATTCATTGGCAGGCAGATTCTTTACCAACTGTGCCACCTGGGAAGCCCATATAATTATGTTTAGAATAACTGTATATTATTTATGTTTTTATTCTATTGGATAAATTCGATCATTCTCAATCCACTCAGTGCTTCACAGAGCTCTATATTAAAATTCTCCTCCAGATATTATCTTTATTATATGGCAAGGTGGACCTTCAGAACTACCATGGTCAAGAGCATTGCCCAGATTGAGTAAAAAGAGCAAGCATTAACAATAAATCTATTTCTCTCTATAAATGTTCTATATTATCATATATAAGACTTCATAAACTAAAAGCCTAATGAAATGTTTTCCATGTAATTCTCTCTAGGTTGTTTTATAGTCTGTAATGCTACATTTTTAAAGTAACCAAAACAGCATTGGGGCAATAAATGCATCTTCACCTAAGCTATTCTGCCATAATCATAATTTTAATTTAAATCAATATAAATTTGCATTATTAAATAATTTGAAGACAGGATTTTAAATAATTGAGATATAAGCTTTACCATAAGTGAGACAGAGGAACAAGGCTCACTCACAAGAACTAAGAAATCTTTCTCCTCAGCCTCCTAAATGTTATCCTGGTTAGCTGAAAGGCATTTAGAGTGTTTTTTTTAAGTGCGGGAGGATATTGCAGAGAGATGGAGATTTTGGTAAGTGGAAGGCTTACAACTTTCAAGAAACTCATAATATACATATATATATATACATATATATATATATATATATATCCCTTGGAGATATATATATATCCCTTGGAGATATATATATATCTCCAAGGGATCTTCCCAACCCAGGTTTCAAACCCAAGCTTTATGTTTTATATATATATACATATATATATATATATAAAATACAGGAGCCTGGCAGGCTACAGCTATGGGGTCACAAAGAGTCAGACACGACTAAGCGACTGAACACACTTGCAATATATGTGTGTGTGTGTGTATATATATATATATAACATAAAGCTTGGTCAAAGGTTGTCTATAAATTAAAACTTTGAAAAATTAGATATATCAAATATTCTTTCTGAGAAAGAAAAACAAACAAAACTTTATAATTGTCAAAAGTCATTGGAAGTGTTCCCAATCACGTGGTGCTAAAAGTGGGCAATTAGAAAATGTTTGTATGTGTTGTAATTAAGAATGCAAAGCCAGTCTACAATTTTAAAAATTGGCCCCATCACTTTCTAAGTGTGTGGGGACAACCATGTGCTTAATGGCATTAGGATAAGCTAGGCTACCATCCAATAACAGCCCCCCTAAAACACAGTGACTTACACAATAAACTTTACTTCTTACTCATACAAAGCTTGCTATAGGTTCTCACAGTCCTCCAGGGCAGCTATGATCCTTCAGTTGACCTAACATTCCAGACTGCTTGAATCTGATACATTCTTCATGTTGGCAAAGGCCTCCATGTCATCATAACAGGGAAAGAGAAAGCATGGAGAACCCAAGCATCAGTTCAATATTGATTATTGTGAAGTAGGCAGAAAAGAAAATTAAGACAAAGTTAACCTGAACTATTTAAAAACCATATCATCGAAATTCAGAACTTGAAAGGGCATAAAAATGATCCAGTCAAGCCCTGTATTTTACAGATGTGGAAACAGACACCAGAGAAAGTATAAGAACGTTTACCCAAGGTTATACAATCAGCAGTAGCACAGTCTGGAATGGAATCCAGATTTCTCTCCTAGCCCCCTACTGGCTGAAAATTCTACCACTAACCTTTGGAAGTGTAGTAACTCTCTTGCCCCTCTGTCATATGGTAGAGACCCGGGCAACATGATGCTTAGGTATCCTATCCCTTTTCCAAAATTACCTTTAATAGAAAACCCAGAAATGATGGTAATGATAGGGAGAATGTCTGCAGGCCTCAAATGTTATTGTGCCACTTATTATTTATTCCTACTCATGGCATTTTAGCAATGTGATACATATTATCCAACCCAACTACAAAGCCAAGGTTAAACACCATATTGAAAATTAACTGAGAACCTTTTTACTCACACTACTCTGCAAGGTCCATTGCTATCAGTAGGAAGAGTCAGAGTGCTGAGTTAGCTGTCACAGGTGACTTTTGTTTCCATTTGCTGAGTGAAAGAGAAATTGAACAGTATGTCAAGATTAGTGAAGGGTCTACTGTGTCTATTGAAGGGTATGGCCGGCAATGACTAATACAGTCACTTTTCATTTGCATAAAGTCAGGTTCAAAATGTAGCTCCACTTATCTTTAATATGAAAGGAATGA
This sequence comes from Bos indicus x Bos taurus, assembly GCF_003369695.1. Classification (NCBI taxonomy): domain Eukaryota; kingdom Metazoa; phylum Chordata; class Mammalia; order Artiodactyla; family Bovidae; genus Bos; species Bos indicus x Bos taurus. The sequence continues at coordinate 112,669,731 of NC_040076.1, forward strand.
TCAGAGTTCTATTACCACATCTATTTACTTAGATCATTACCATATGAACCTCGTCCTTTCCCTTTCCCTGCTTTGCTTCAGACTCCAGCACTGAGTGTGAAAAGGCAGCCTTCATTCATGTCACGAAGCTGAGCTGTGAAGGAATACTACCCTAGAGCATCCTGGGAAATATTGGACCAGAGCTATTGCTGTTACTTCTTTGTTAAGCCCCACATCTTTCAAAATTGATGATTCTTAAAATGAGTTAAGAAATTCATTTATTGTACAAAGCACCCCAAATACTCTGGTTAAAAATGTTTTTGTGAGGTAACCTCCCTTGTATGCCCTATATACTCTTATCTAACTTTAACAACTAGAAATTGTTATTTATTCAAAAAGCAGCTTGCTTACTTTATGACATTGGCATAAAATAGTTACATGCCTAAAGTTAGAATGTCTCCACCCGAAGAGTCTCCAAAATCTTGTTTAGTGTAGTAAGGACCGTAATGACATTCTTAAGTACAATAGATATTTTAAAAACAAACAAAGCTGGTACCTCCTATTTTCTTTAAAATAGCATTGATGATATTCTTCCTCCAGTGGATTATAGATCAGAGTTCTATAAGAATTTTATAAGAATAAAAGCAGCCCCTTAGCAGAGTAGCTTGGGCCTCTGAAATGAAAACAAGATGCTATTTTTCATTCACATCAAGCCTGAGCAAGTATTTGGGTTAGTTTTATATGTCAAAACCAAAAGGGTAGGCTTAGCAAAGACATTGTCTCTTGCTTCAAATAAGGCAGGCTGAGGAGATGTACATCATTTCGCTCACACACAGAACTCCCCTCCCTTTTGTTCCTGCTTCTCTCCTGCTTAGAGCTGACTGACTCCTCCTTCCTGCAGCTCTGAGGATCACAGGCTGATTGAAGAACACAGCAATTCCGATGGGGAGCTGTGCTCAGTGACTTTCTCTCGTTTTCTGTCTCCCAGTCTGTGAACCGGCCAAGCTGAAATCTACCCGATAATCTCTCTGCCTTTGAATCCAGCTCTGGAACCAAATGCATCATTTTACTGCTCTTAAAAAATGAATAGAGTTTGATTACCTCAAGCCAAAGCTGCTTTGCTCCAAAGAAGGACCCAAAAGGATCCAGACATCATTGTTTTCCAGTCTACTTAAGGAGCTTTTGCTTTCATGCCTGAAACTTGCTGGTTTCAGGAGGGAGTTTTTGGCTTTTTTTTTTTTAATTGAAATGTTGAAAAGTTTCTTATTGCTGCTTTAAGTGGAACCCATTTTTCAAATATGAGTTGAGTCAGGTCTAACGGAGACTTGTCTGACCGTTTTCTGCAGGAATGACCGTGGAACATTTTGAGGGAAACTTGGTAGGAGAAAATGAGATCTGATTTGCAACTATTAATGCTTATTAATCGTGAGACTATTTACAGACCTATTGAAAAAGAAATTGAATATTGACCAAGGATAATGTCTGTGTTTCTCAGTAACTTATCAACAAATGACTCTAACTTGTGGAAAGGAAACCATAATTCGACAGACCCTTTAAATCCGCCAGGAACCGTGAATATCTATCTTTTTTGCCTGACATGCCTAATGACTCTGGCAGCCCTGGCAGGCAGCATTTATTCACTAGTTTCTCTGCTGAAAATGCGGAACAGAACTGTTGTGTCCATGCTTGTGGCTTCCTGGTCTGGGGATGATCTCATGAGCGTCTTGTCGGTGACCATCTTCATGTTTTTGCAGTGGCCAAATGGGGTCTCTGACTACTTCCAGTCTCTGTGCACCATCTCTGCCTTACTTTATTTATGCCAGGGCCTCTCAAGCAACTTGAAGGCGACTCTCTTAGTCTCCTACAACTTTTACACGATGCACAGGGCTGTGGGGAGCCAGGCAACCTCCAGAAGATCCGGCCAGGTGCTCGGCGTGGCGCTGACCGTGTGGGCAGCCAGTCTGCTGCTCTCGGCGCTCCCTCTGTGCGGCTGGGGCGCCTTCGTGCGCACGCCTTGGGGCTGTCTGGCCGACTGCTCCAGCTCCTACGTGCTGCTCCTCTTCGCTGTGTACACTTCGGCTTTCGGAATACTAGCCGGCCTCTCGGTCCCGCTCACTCACCAGTTGCTGTGTTCCGAGCAGCCGCCAAGACTTCACGCCAACTACCAGGAAATTTCCCGCGGCGCTTCCACTCCAGGGACCCCTGCAACTGGAGGGAGAGTGCTTTCCCTGTCCCCAGATGAGGCTCCAGGTCCGGCCCCGCGGTACTCTGGAGGATGCTCCCCGAGCTCGGACACCGTGTTTGGACCGGGTCCACCCGCGAGGAGCTCAGGGCCAGGGCAGGAGCCGGGGCACGGTGCTGCCGCTGTGGCTGGAGACTGCAGGCGCAAGAACCGGGGGACTCTCTTTGGCACCAGGAGCTTCACCGTGAGCGTAGCGCAGAAGCGCTTTTCTTTGATCTTAGCGCTGATAAAAGTCACCCTTTGGCTGCCCATGATGGTAAAAGTGCGGTTGCTCACGGTGTGCGGATGTGTGTTCCAGACAGTATGAGTGCGTGTTGAGACCAGCGCCCCTGGTTTGGAGGGTCACCCAGAGATGTTCAGTTTAGTCCGTTTACAAATGTATCTCGGTTGGTTTTCAAGAAGCACTTGGAGGAAAGCAGTTCACGAGTAGGACTAGCAGCCGCGAAGCCTTTGCTAAGTGCTTCTCGATTCAAAATTAGGGAGGAGGGCGGGGAGCGCTTTCAGGCGCGGCAGACTTAGTTTTCCCAGATCTGTCATGGTCAAGGGTGTTCTCTCTCCGAGCAACGTCTGGGAGTATTCAGAAAAGGAGGGAGGCAGTGAAGGAAAACAGTGTATGCCTCTATTATTCCCAGAGTCTCCTATCCTGCGCTCATCTTTGCTCCATTCCTCCATAGTAAGGTCGCAGCCCATCCCCATCAGGAAGAGAGGAGAGGCATAACCACTAGTAGAGAGAACAGAGAGTAGACAAAACCGGCTTTTGTTCACGCCTCCAAGAGAGAGCCAGAGGAGAGAAGTGGCAGGTGGTGACCTAGAGTGACAAGCATGGCCTGGCAGGGCTGAGGGGCTAGGGATATGACAAAGGACATCTGGAGTACCAGGTACAGGTTTCACAGATGCTTGCCTGTTTTCTGGGATAGCGTTTTTTCATGTTGTGAACTGTGCTTTTCTGGTGGAAACTTGAGCTGGCAGCCAGCACAGACCAGGCACTCAGGAGTGGAAACCCTCAAAAGCCTGTGCAGTCCGAGGAAGCTGGCCTCTTCCCAAAGGATCCTGGTAGCCCAAAACCAATGATGCCAGCTCAGGAGCGGAGCTTCTAGCTCTCAGATAGGAAAGGGGCCTGGAGAAGGGAGCTGAAGGGAAAGGAGCCTTTCCCCTTGGGGGAAAAGGCTTGGCAAAGTGGAAAACATTTTCTTGGGGTAGGTCTGAAGCTCTCTGCTTTTACAGATCCACATGGCGGTCCAGCACATCTTGGGGTTTAAGAGCCTTCCCTTTGAGATGCTCAGCTTTATGCTAACCCTCCTGGCCACCACTGTAACTCCAGTGTTTGTCTTGTCTAAACATTGGACACACTTGCCCTGTGGCTGCATCATCAACTGCAAGCAGAACACATATGCAGTGACATCGGATGGGAAAAAACGTAAGTCCTGGATAGTGCAGAGGTTGAGAACAATATGCAGAGGGTCAAATACAGAAAGGTGGTCTTTTGAGAAAGTTGCCTTAGTAGGTGATGAAGAGTCCAAGGACAAGTGAAATGGTACATAAAAGGAAGAAATGTTAAACAATTATCAGCACAGTGCTGGAGTAAATTTTAAATGAGACGGGTTTAAAACAACTCTGTGGACTGCATGTACATTGAATGGTTATTTTAGGTGATTAAAAAAAGAGAGAGAATTCATTCAACCCAGCATGAAATCAACAAAGGACTTTAGATGTTATATCCACCATAACTCTTAGCTGAGTAGAAAATCAATCCCCCTCCCAAGTCTACATAGGAGAAGCCTGCATTTTTGAAAAGTTAAAATTCATTATGTTAAAGTTTATTATTATTGAGTGGAACAGTAAAGAAAAGCATTTCCATTATTTTGCAGATTGTATTCTTCCAGGGTGTTGGAAAGTTTTCAGAGTAAGCAATAAGAGCACCTAAAAACATTTCCAAAACAAATTTTAAGTGTATGCCTCTGCCTTTAGAAAAAATACAGATATATACACAAATGACAACCCCCCCCCCCCCAGCCCAATACCTGTAATTTCAAGAAAGGACAAAGGTTGGCAGAGTTGTTCATGTATAAATCTCATCATTAGTTACTAAAAAAAATCTGTTTTAAAAACTGCATCTTTAACAGGAATGGAGTCAATTATAAAGCTCACTAGAGTGTAATTGTTCCTATACTAAGACAGGAAAAGTTGAGGAATGACCTGTATATTTTTACTTTATCAGGAAGGAAAAGGATATCTTTTTTTGTCATTCCAGAAAAAAGATAGGATGTTCTACCATTTAATAAATCCAATACACTAATAAATGCATTAGTGTATGCTGAATTAACTCTTCCATTAATTGTCCTTTGCTCAGAATAAGCAAGTATATTTTTGTTTAACAGAGAAGAAAGAGTGAATGAAAACAGTCCATCTCAGACTATATTAGGGCTATAAAAACTGGAGACTATTAAAAAATACTCTGTAATCAGTTCTTCAACAGGGTTATTTTATAACATTCAATAGTCATGAACTGCTCATTTTCCATGTATTCATGACATTTAACGTCTAGATAATTTTCAAATAACCTGAAGATTTTTTTAGTGTTAAGGGTGCCATAAAGTTTTATTGTCAATAGACGCCAAATTTGTCTATGCCCTTAAAATACAATAACCACAGAACTTGTAATAGTATGTGCTTCTGGAGATTAATATCCAGAGCAACTGTGACACAGAAAATGAAAAATAAATCTTTTTGACAGAAAACACAGAAGAACATAGAACATATAAAAATTACTTACAGACCTGAAAGTTCTACCATTCTATCAAACATTAATATTTTGTCAGTAAATTAATGAAACAATCCCACCTTATATATTTAAAATTGTAAGAGAGACAAAAAGAATTTAAGAATAAAAGACAAAAAGAATGTCCTTTTTAAGAACTAAAGGACACTTCTATCAAAGTCAAAAACCAAGCAGTACAACATATCTATCACTGTAAATCATCTAGGAAGCAGTGTCTCTGGTACTGCACAGGACAGAAGAACCTACAGCAGGCTAGTAGAATCAATAATCAAGTTAATATCTCATGTTTGAAATTCGAACCACACCTTTCAAGATCAAAGTAATATTTTTCCTCTAAAATTCCCATTGCCCTTATTTGTATAGGGCCATACAGGGAGAGACATAAAAATTCAGGGAAGATGTTGAAATGTAAGCCTAGAGAAGCATGGCTTCAGAAACAAAACGTGAAAACATTCATTTAAAATGGCTTCATTCTCTTTTGATCCCAGGCTCTGCCACAGGGAAATTATAAGAATAAGAATGGTGTATTTTCACTGTCTGACCCACCATAAATTTTCCTTTTGCTAGGATGACACACAATTTTGAAACTCCAAAAATGGCTCATCCTCAGGTGGGCAGGAGCTTGGTCAGTTACTTGATATAGTACTTTGATTCTATATAGTTATAGTACTTTGATGGCTCCAGTTTCACACTTAAGCTTTTTCTCCTTAACAGATTAATGTTCCCCTTTAATGTTTTTTTGTTGCCATTGTTTTGTTTTTTGCTGAAAACTCCAGGAACAAGAAAAGGAACATATTTTTTCCTAATTCACACTTACCGTGAATATGATATAAACATGATTCTACATCTCAGCTTCACTATACGGAAACTGAGAGACATGCAACCATAAAATGAAGTTTCCAGGGATAATAGTTCTCTCCTTTTTCCAACAATAATCTGTATTACTAATGTCTCAAGACAAAAGTGGTTTTAAAACAGGATGATTTTAACACAGAGGTCTCAGGTGGCAGACATATGGATTGGATATGCCTTTCACACCCATTTTGTTTTAAAATTAAACAGACAGTTCAAGTAAAATACTTTCTAAGTATAAAAATCAGATTTTCGGCTTCCTTTTTTTGATGGAGTCAAAGTATCTGGTGGCATATTACGCTGAAGAATTGTATTTATACGCTGACAAAATTACTTATGTCTAAAACTGTCATTGGCAAAATGTGATTAAAATCAGAAGACTAGAGCTAATTCATGTCCTAAATAGGATTTTGCTTTTCAGAACAAATGAGCGTTTGTGCTCAGTTGTGTCCAATTCTTTGTGACCTCGTGGACTATAAGCCCACCAGGCTCCTCTGTCTGTGGAATAGTCCAGGCAAGAATACTAGAGTAGGTTGCCATTTCCTCCTCCAGGGGATCTTCCCCACCCAGGGATTTAACTCACGTCTTCTGCATTGGCAGACGGATTCTTTACCATTGTGCCACCTGGGAATCCCCAGAACAAATATAACAGTGTACTTATTTCTCATAAGTGTAGTATTGATTTCCAAAAGATCCTGACTCTATCCTGATGGTCCTTAAGCTTCTTATAAGCTACTAGTCAGTCATTGACCACCCTGTTATATTGTTATAGCCAATTACCTTCATTAGTTAGTCAGAATTTACCTCTAGTGTTAAGGAAAAGTAACTAACAAGAAATATTTCTATTGGTTACATTTTATAATTAACATACTTCCCTTAACTTAAAGATAGCCTATTGGAGACATTCTGCTTTTATTAACATATTTCTCTTGCGAGTCTGATTAGCAGTACAGCAATGTCCCATAGAAGCTAATAACTGCAATTCTGGAGTCAGCTTTAAATTCACATCTCTTTAAGTAAGTAATCTTAGGTTTCCTTTAACAGCCTCAGTTTTCTCAAACGCAAAATAGAACCAATTTGCCTATTATTATGTAGGGTTGTTGTTTTGTTAAATGACATGACCCCTGTGCCTAACTGGCCCTGGAATGCTCTAGTTCCCCATCGTATCTTTCGCAATCAGACTTCCTTCTTGAAGCCTACCTCAGACTGCCTCTTGCACCTCATAACATGCAGGTAAATTGTCCATTGAATTAATTCTTTAAAAATCTTGCTCATTTTTTCTTTCTATACTTTTTAGTTGTGATGTGTAGCTAATAAGATATATAGCTACGGATATCAATTTACGTGATAAAATTGGAGTTTTATGACAGTTTTTGTTTGCTTAATATCTTTGAATTGACCACTTGTCACTTTGTATCTTATTTTAGAGAAAAAGAAAACCTATCAATAATTGAAACATCCCTTTATTCAGCTTTCATACTATTAAAACAAACTAAAAATTCTAATTTAATTTTATTGAACTATATTATTAGAAAAACTTAAGTAGTACTATAAATGAGACAGTGGATGGTGTTAACATCTGTTTCTACTTTTCCATTTTCTTTGAATAGAAATTTTTATTTGTGTCCTGGTTCAAACAAAGAGTGTTTTTGGCTCAAATAATGAATGATAACTATAAATTCTATCTTTCAGTCAGTGAAATTGGTTTGTAAATCTTCAGTTCTCAGACAATTTCAGTAATAGAATCAGCATATGAATGACACAAGGGTGTACTATGAAATAAATCAAACTTTACCTGTTGTTTTCATAGACAGTTTATAGTTTTTAATAAACTTTTCCCCCAAGGATCTCTCAATGTGTGCTAAGGGTGTGCTATAAAACACAGAGCTATCCAAGTAGAAAAAAGTTTTGAAATGAGCCATATTTGAAAGATGAAAACCAAAATATTACATGGTATTTTGTCTACCATCTTGATATAGCTTCATTCTTAATACTCAAAAACTATCTAGTATTTAATGATATTCACACAAAACAATTATATCACTTCTGTCACATTCTCACTTGTTATTTTAGTAAAACTTTATACTGTATTCACTAAATAGTAGTAGTGTATATAGGATATCATCATATTTCATCTGATTTAAACCATAGAAAGTTTTATGCATTCCTGCTAAACTCATCTTGTAATTAATAAGGTATAGACATGTTGTAAAATGCTTCATCTCACAGAAATATAAATATATGCATATTTTTACAGTTCATTTCAAATTATTCATGCTATTTTTAAACGTTTAAAAAGTATTTCAGCATTATCTAATTTTTAATGTATTCATTTATAAACATAAATGTCAGCAATGATATACATTAAAATATTGAAAGCAGTTATATCTATTGTTGGTATTGCCAGCTGAATAGCTCAAAGAATATTAAAAGCTTCCTTCCCAAGTTGTTTTTTTTTTAAGGATAAATTGCTTTTGTTATGTTTATTTATTTATTTGGCTGTGTTCGTTTATAGTTGTGGCATGCTGGAACCTCATTGTATCATGTAGATCTTTTGTTGAACACACAGACTTTCTCTAGTTGTGGCACATGGGTTCAGTAGAAGTTGTGGCAACATGGACAATCTACTTGTGGTGTGCAAGTTTAGTTACCCTGACGCATGTGGGGTCTTAGTTCCCAGACCAGGGATAGAACTCACATCCCCTGCACCAAAAGGCAGATTCTTAACCACTGGACCACCAGAGAAGTCTCTATTAAGAGCTTCTTAGTTAATATCTAGTAAAATAAAATTTATAAACTATGTATTTTATCCTAAAATAAAGAAATGCACAATTGGTAGACCAATATAGCTACTCTAAAACTGAAAGTATATGAGACTTTTTAAATTTATAGCTAAAGTTTTAAATAAAATTTGTTTAAAGACTTCAGGGTTCTGGATCTGTATGTATGTCAAGGCTTTCATTGTGTAAGTGACAACAATTAGGCCCAGAATGATATGATGGCTTGAACTTGTAAGGACTATTTCTTTGCATAATTGACAAGATCATTTTAAGATTTCATACTAATCAGGTAACTCACTTTCTTATTTTTATTCACTTTGTATATTCAACTGCTGTTTACATCTACCTTCCTAATCATGGAATTTTGTTTTTGTTTTACGTAGCCAAGAGGAGATGCTTTGAATTCAATCTATCATTCCAGCAAAGTTATGGAATTTATAAAATAGCACATGAAGATTACTATGATGATGATGAAAATTCTACAGCCTGTCACAATCTCATGAACTATGAGTGCACAACTACAAAAGACTCTCAGAGAGACACTCATATCTTCAGTGCCATAAAAGTGGAAATCAGCACCACACCCTCTCTGGACAGCTCCACACTAACAGGCATCAACAAATGCACAAACACTGACATTATAGAAGCTGAAGAGGAGTCCCACAATGAAAGAGGTGTTGATCCTCTACTCTCTGAAAAAGCAGAAGGTGATATTAAATATGATGAAACCACCTTTTTGGAAGGGCCAGAAAGAAGACTTTCTCATGAAGAGAGTCAGAAACCAGACCTTTCAGACTGGGAATGGTGTAGGAGTAAATCAGAAAGAACCCCTCGTCAGGTACAGTAAAGATTGCTATTATTGTAAAGTAAAAATGAGACCAAGCATGACAGCATGCAAAAAAATTATCAGTTGTTTATTTCATTCAAGATAGCATTCACTTTCAATTAATTTACATAATATTAGATTTATTTCAAAGTGTCTTTTGAAGGACTTCTAATGTTTTTAATTAGTTCTATACTTTCATTCAAATTCTATATATTTGGGGATTGGCAGAGTTAAATATGCTTTTTGAGAAGAGTAGAGCATTCTAACTTCATGTAATCCGTATAAATTCAGACTAGACCCTTGAAACTTATCTCAAGTTAATTAACTTACAGGTTTTATTTTTCTTCACCTTAAAACTTTACACAAGTCCCTGAAAGAGGTTTGGGGGCAAAAGTTTATATAACTAGTGATGAAGAAATAGTCCTATTGCAACTGTATTAGATAGCTTACCTATTAACCTTGCTGAAATTAGTCCCTCTAATACTCAGGAAGGAAAAAAAGATCTATTTCAGAATACACCCAAGTGAACCTTTACAAAACCCTGCTTAATGTTTCATCTTTTTAAGGATTGAAGAATGTTTATATAATGTTTTTTAATGAAAGAATTTGTATGGTAAGCTCATCTCATTCTTTCCTAGATTACAGCCTGCCTATAATGGTGAGGAGTACTTATTTTATTAAAATCATAGTGTGATATTGATATGATTGTTCTTTCCTCTAAATGCTCATATCTGATAATTAAAGTTGCCCTTGCTTTCCACACAATTGATTTACTAGGAAAAGATACCTTTTTATACCTGACAGTGTAAATCAAAGTCCACTTGCCCATAGTCTCTGAAATTAAAAATACAATTCTTCAAATACCCACTAGTAATAATGCAATCATTGATCACAAATATGACCATAAAGCACCAATTATGAATATGAACAGAATTATCTGAGATTTCCTTTATTCTTCTAATTAATTAAAACTACTAGTTTTACTTTGATATCATCAGTTTTAAAAGTTGGATAATAAAACAAAGCATACAAAACATATGATTAAAAATAATTACACATAGGGTTCAGTGATTGGATATCTCAAAAAAAATCACCAAATATTTACTGTAAATTGAAAAATATCATAAAAAGTATACTACTAATAGGACATGTTGTTCTGTCAGTGTGGACACACGGACAGGACACACACAGTTTTAAAACAATGTGGTATCCCAGCTAAAAGGGGCCTCCCTACAATATCGTCATCAATTTGCTCCTAAATAATCTAAGCCTCCTGGTTTTCTTGCACTTAAAAATTAAGTAATATTCATGATGAAGTGAGTATGTATATGCGTCATTGTGCACCCATCTTCACCCAGGAACTTGGAACTACAGTACCCTGTGTTACTCCTCTGTTCCATCCTCATGCTTACCTCTTATCAGTTACAGGACAGCTATCTTGACTCTTGCTCATGCTTTTTGGTTTTACTATTTTATCACAAATGAGTGTGTTTCTAGCATAATATAGTCCTTACTTTTGCTTGTTTTGAGTTTCCTAAAGATAGCAACATATCTGGGTGGGACTTGTGTTTTTTTTCCATACTACCTTACTTTAAATAACTTCATTTTCTAATTTATTTTGTCAAAACAATGGGAAATGCTGCCTCAGTTATCACAACTTATAGCTCTTATTTAAAAGCCTTAGTTATATTTTTGGAGAATATAATCCATTCTCTTAGAATTGGGGGAATATGTAAAAAGATCAGACACTGCTTACAACTAAGTATATTGTCTTATGAGAATAGTAAAGTACAACTTACAAACCTCTGTAAATCAAAAACCAAAATGATATAAGGAAAGCAAAAAATCAATCCAGATAATCTTTTAACTACAAAGATTGCTTATTAAGTATTAATATTGTAACATCTGTGAAGAACAAATAATTCAGGAAACTGATTTTAAATGATCCTTTAAAAATATTTAGTGGTAATATAGATAATACAATGCTTAGGAAAGGTAAATTTATATTTTAAGATACTAATTAAAATTAAATGAAATACTATCATAAATTTTAAAACAACAGCAAGAAATCCTTAAGCTACAGGCTCATGTTATTGGTATGACTTTTCCTTAGCATATCACCTACAGACTTTAAGGCTAACATTATAACCAAAATGTGTTTTAGGGTTGAAAAGCTTTTCCTCTGACCAAAGATTGGTTTTAACTCTTAACCTATTCTTCACCAGCAGATATTTCATGGGAAAAGGTAATGACTTAAAAAGCACTTTCTTTTCATTCTCTCCTTCCAAGTTCTTTCTTTGCTCTGAAATCAACTTAACTTATATATCTTATAGTGATACATTAAACTTTGGTAGATATTGTAGTAATTATGAAAACACTATCTTTTTATCTTCTATGGTTGTATTTTCAAATATTTAGGTTCAATTTATCAGTTCATTGAATTATCCACGTTCTTTGTTTTGGGGCTATAAAAAACACAGGTTTGATTTAAAATGTATTTAACTGTCCCTACCATATTTTTACAATGTGCTCAATCATTCAGTTGTGGCTGACTCTTTGCAACCTGATGGACTGTTGCCCACCAGGATCCTCTGTCCATGGGGTTCTCCAGGCAAGAATACTGGAATGGGTTGCCATTTCCTACTCCAGGGGATCTTCTCAACCCAGGGATCAAACCTATGTCTCCTGCATCTCTGCACTGGCAGGTGGATTCTTTATCACCTCACCATCTGGGTAGCCTTTTTTTTTTTTTTAGAATACAATAAACATTGCTTTTTTTTTTTAGCGTTTATGCAAGTAAACAAATTCTCAGTATATCATGTTGGAAATTCTGGTAGGTGTGAGAGTGTCAGATCAAGGTTAAGTTATAAAGAAAATGGTAGAAGAATGACTTGAGTAGGTTTAAATGCTGTCCGATAAAATGTATCAGAGTGAGAGTGTTTGTAAGATTAAAATTCAGTGTTATACTTAGCCACACAATTGCTTCTTTTTGGACCCCTAGTAGGTTGAATCCTAAGCAGTTTATTGTTTTAAAGTTCAGGAAAAAAAATAGAAATGTCAGAGGTCTTCAGTTACAAAGATTTAGTGTGACTGTCCCTCAAATGAAATAACGATTTTCTAGAACCTCAAAGTTTTGTCATCTCTGAATAAAGAAAACTGTACTTATAAAATAACTTGCTAGCTTATTGGAGATCACTTTGGGCTTCCCTGGTGGCTCAGAGGGTAAAGCATCTGCCCACAATGCGGGAGACCTGGGTTCCATCCCTGGGTCAGGAAGATCCCCTGGAGAAGGAAAAGGCAACCCACTCCGGTACTCTTGCCTGGAAAATCCCATGGACAGAGAAGCCTGGTAGGCTACAGTCCATAGGATCGCAAAGAGTCAAACACAACTTCACTTTCACTTTTTATCTTTTAATACTAATCTCATCAGGTTATCCATGGATTTCATTTTCTTTTCTTTTAACTTGTTGTCTTAGAGCCCTAGAAATTCATTTATTACTATGAATTAGCAACAAAGATATGCTGTTATCATGCACTTCAGTTCAGTTTAGTTCAGTCGCTCAGTTGTGTCTGACTCTTTGCGACCCCATGAATTGCAGCACGCCAGGCATCCCTGTCCGTCACCAACTCCCGGAGTTCACTCAAACTCACATCCATCAAGTCTGTGATGCCATCCAGCCATCTCATCTTCTGCTGTCCCCTTCTCCTCCTGCCCACAATCCCTCCCAGCATCAGAGTCTTTTCCAATGAGTCAACTCTTCACATGAGGTGGCCAAAGTACTGGAGTTTCAGCTTTAGCATCATTCCTTCCAAAGAACACCCAGGACTGATCTCCTTCAGAATGGACTGGTTGGATCTCCTTGCAGTCCAAGGGACTCTCAAGAGTCTTCTCCAACACCACAGTTCAAAAGCATCAATTCTTCAGCACTCAGCTTTCTTCACAGTCCAACTCTCACATCCATACCTGACCACTGGAAAAACCATAGCCTTGACTAGATGGACCTTTTAGTCCCACTTGTAATTCTTTATCATCATAGCATTTAAAAGATGAAAGGTCCTCTACTACACCAGTAGAATATAGAAAAACAGATTCTGAAACAATCCTCAAAGGAGAGTCAAGTGCTGGAAGTGACTGCTTTTTGAATTAGCCATACCAACCATTTGGAATAATGAAGAATAAACCAGTAAGAACTAACTTAAAAGTCACCAGGGAAATCAAAGAAATTTTAATTTTAAGGAAAATGTTTTAACTATCTAAAAATAGTTTTACAAATCAAAGTTGAGTACTTCTTTGTAATATTTAAGTACAGCTTTAATAACTAATCACCAAGAGATAGATATTAGTTTAAAGAATGGGGCAAAGTCATTCATATCAATGTATGGCAAGAGCTATCACAATGTTGTAAAGTAATTAGCCTTCAGTTAAAATTAATTAATTAATTTTTTAAAAGTAAAACAAGAATGTGGGGATAAAACATTTAAGTGATGTAACATCAAAACTCTAATAAAGAAATACACTGTAAAAAAGAGAATGGGACAAAATCAATCCTTGTCACTTCATATATGCCCCAAAGTGAAATAAGACTTGAATACCCCAGTGTACATATCTCTTTCCTCTCCCTAAAAAAGTGCTTCTTCCCTTTTCATTTAAAAAAATCAACTATTAAAAATTTAAATCAAGCATAAGATGTTAGTGTTTCCTCTGACACTGTCACCTTGGTAATTGCAAATGCTTAAACTTGTTCTCTGAGTAATTTTTGGTATTTTTAAACTGAAGTGACATAAGGGGAAAACGCACATATCACCTCCTGTTTGTAGCCTCAAGGCAAAGATGTAGCCTCATCTAAACACAAAATGAGTGTTTGGAATATAGATTTTTTTATATTTAGCTACATCTGTTTGTTTGGAGTGGTTAATTCCACTCACTATTCAGAGATCTGAAAATTGTTACACTGCTTTCTTTTTTCAAAACATTTATAATCCTTTTTGTTTTATGATTACAAGATAATATAATTATTGTAGAAAAAGTTTAGAGATTGCTGCTAAGTGAAGAAAAACACCCACTTGTAACCACCCAGAGTTAATTACTGTTTACATTTTATCATATAAAATTTTAGGCTCGTTTCTAAGCATATATTTTCACTTTTGACAGAAATGGGATTGTAGTGCATGTATTGTTTTGAAATCTGTTTTTTTTCCACGTAAGAGTATAATTTTCACCTGATTTAAATTGTTTGAGCCATTTGTGTGATTATCTGGTATAGTTTAGAATGGATGTTTAGAGTGTGGTTTAAAAACTTGTTCACGAATATAAATTTGTTCTCAAGTATTTAAAGTCTTGAAAGTTGAAACTAAGGAAATTTCATTGTAAGCTAATTTGAATATTTCATAACACATTTTGCGATCCTCACAGCACGTACCATTTGCTAAAATGAAATAAGTTGGGCTAACTGTTCAATTTCTATGGATTCAAGAGGATTAGCATTGGGTCAAAGCTTATGTAGAATCTTACTCACTTTTTAAGCTAAGGGTTGTTAATATCCTCAAAAAACGCTCATGGTTTAAACCTTAAAGGCTTTGTGTTGGACCTGCCCAGTTATAGCTTAAATCTCTTCTACAGCTCCAATTGTTATCCCTTATTTGAACTCAAGTAGCTGGAAACACTACATTTTAAAATCTTTTTAAATACGAATTCACTTATTTTAAACACTCATTTTAAACACTATTTTAAAACACTCATTTTAAAATAGTATGAGAGTTCTAATATATCCTTCATCTAGTTCTATTAATGTTAACATGCTACATGATGATAATATAATTATTAGGGAATTAATAACTAATTTATAGACCTTATTTCAGTTTTACTAGCGTCCTGCTTATGTCCTCTTTTCTGGTCCAGAACCTGTTCCTCAATTCATTACTGCAGTTACTGTCATGCCTCCTCAGATTCCTCAGTCTCCAGCAATTCCACAGTCTTTCTGTGTCTTATTACAGATGACTTTGACACTTTTGAAGACAACCAGCCAGTTTGTTTCACTTCGCTTTGTTTCTAGGATATCCTTGAGTTTGTAATTAACATGTTTTCTATTAATCAAATTGAAGTTATAAATTTTTGACAAGAATAACACAGAAGTGATGTTTGCCCTCCCCAGCACACCATATCAAGAGGTTTGTGATGTTGATATGTCTTATGACAATGATATAAACTTTGATCACTTGTGGTGTCTGCCAGATTTCTCTATGTAAAGTTACTATTTTTCCCTTTGTAAATTATAACTATTTTGTAGGGACATATTTTTGAGGCCATGCTATGCAAATATTGTTTCCTATCATACTTTTGCCCACTAATTTTAGCATTAATTTATGAATCTTGCCTGTAACAATTATTATGTGAAAGTGATTTTCTATTTCTATAATTTCTCTATATTTATTATTGGAATTATCCTGCAAGAAAAAAATGATCTCTTCTCCTGTTATTTGTGTTAGTATGAGATCAGATACTTATTTTAATCTATATGTTATTAGTAATACTATTTATTTTATTACTCCAGTTAGCCTACATTTGGCCATTGGGCTATTTTGACTTATTCAGGTTTATGCCTTTATCCATTCAATATGCCATTCTCATCTCTTTTTAGCACGTCCTTACTTTCTAGCAGTACAAGGTATTAGTCAGTATCATCTTGTATTTTTCCTGACCCATCCCTAGAATCAATCATCTTCCTAAGGAGTTCTAGTTCCTTTTGTTAAAGAATGGGATTTAGAAACCAACATCTGGGTTCTAGTTATTGTTACTAGTTATTGTTATTGTTACTGAGATGTCTTGCTTCTAGACTCTCTCATTGGACAGATCTAGGAATATATGTATGTATGCTCATGTGTGTGTGTGTGTGTATATATATATATTTCCATATCAATTTCTCTTTAAAAATCATTTAAAACCATGAGTTTAAACTGATAGCTCCAAGTCCAATCGAATATCACAGCATTCATTCAAACCCTTCCTTTTTCTTTTTCTGATAGTGAGAAAACTGGTTCTCATTCTCCACAAATTTATTTACTTATCTGCTCAATCCTGATATACACATAAAGTAGTTTTAGAAATGCTAACCCTAGTGGTCCAGTGACTAAGATCCAGGGCTCCCAATGCAGGGGGGTCCATGTTCGATCCCTGGTCAGGGAACTAGATCCCACATGCTGCAACTGAGAGTTCACATGCCTCAACCAAAGAACCCCCATCTTGCAACTAAAAGAAAACACATGCTGCAGTGAAGACCGAAGATCCTATGTGCTGCAACTAAGATCCAATACAGCCAACTAAATAAATAAATTTTTGAGAAAGAACTACTAACCCATACTGCTGCTGCTGCTGCTGCTAAGTCACTTCAGTCCTGTCTGACTCTGTGCGACCCCATGGACTGCAGCCTACCAGGATCCTCTGTCCATAGGATTTTCTAGGCAAGAGTACTGGAGTGGGTTGCCATTGCCTTCTCCCCTAACCTGTACTAATGTAGGAAAAAATATTAACTAGAATATAATAGTTGTGTATAGTTCTTTTTATTTTTAACCTTAGAGTTGACACGGTTGTCCACTTTTAGTTAGGTTAGTTATTTTCATTTCCATTCCCTTCATTTTGTATTACATATTGAGTTTCTCTCACATTCTTTTTATTTTGATTATTTATGTTTAAGTATGTGAAATTACTGGGTTTTCCAGGTCACTCAGTAGTAAAGAATCTGCCTGCCAATGCAGGAGACATAAGAGATGAAGGTTCAATCCCTGGGTCAGGATGATCCCATGAAAGAGGAAATGGCAACCCACTCCAGTATTCTTGCCTGGGAAATCCCACAGACAAAGGAGCCTGGCAGACTATCGTCCATGGGGTCGCGAAGAGTTCAGTTTGACTTAGCAACTAAGCAGCAGCAGCAGCAGCAGCATGTGAAATTATTACCATGTTTCCAAGAGTCAGAACTATTGAAAAGGTAGACCATCCACTCTCATTCCTTTTTCCCACTCTCATTTTCCCATTCTTACCTCCTGTTCCCACCTAGTCCCTGTAAATAATCAATATCATACTTTCTAGTTTAATCATCCTGTATTTCTTTTAGCACAAAGAGCAGATACATGCATATCTTCTTATATCTTCTTCTTCCTTACATATATTCTTTTGTACTTTGCTTTTTTCATTAAGTAATGTCCTAGAAGTTTCTATATATCAGTCATAGATATTTCTCATTCTTTATATAGCTGCATAATAATCTATAGTGCAGATACACTATAGTTAATTCCACTACTCTTTTATATGAGCCTTAGATTATTTCTGATACTTTGCAATTAAAAATAATATTGCAGTGAATAACCTTATGCAAATGCATTTTCATATTGTTGGAAGTGTGTCTTTAGGATAAATGCCTAGAATTAGAATTTCTAGGTTAAAAATTAAGGGTAATTTTGTTAGAAATGGTCATACAAATTTGCACTGCCACCAGCAGGGTGTAACAGAAGACCCTTTCCACCACCTCCTCAATAATAGAATATATTATCGTGCTTTTTAGTTCTTGCCAGTCTGATAGTAAAGAAATGCTATCTCAGGGTTGTTTCAAATTATAGTTACATAATTATAAATGAATTTAAGTTGTTTTCATTTAAGAGCCTATTTATCTTTTCTGTTTTTTGTAAATTGTTTTTATCTTTTCCCATTTTTCTATTGGATTTTTGTCCCTTTAGCCTTTAATTTTTAAAGGTTCCTTACATATTGGGGATATTAGTTCTTTGTGACATATGCTGTAAATATTTCCGCAAGTTTTCCATTTGTCTATTTAACTTTACTTACGCTGTCTTTAGTATGTATAATTTTTAATATTTTTATAGTAAAAATATCATTTTTTATTACTTGTCTCTGGATTTAGAAAGTCAGTTTTTTATTTTATTTTAATGAAGTATAGTTGTTTTACAATGTTATGTTGGTTTCAGATGCATAGCTCAGTGGTTCAGTTATACGTTCTTTTTCAGATTCTTTTCTTTATAGGTTATTAGAGTATGTTGAGTATAATTCCCTGTGCTATAGAGTAGGTGTTTGTTGGTTATCTGTTTTATATAGTATAAATATGTTAATCCCAATCTCCTAATTTATCCCTCCCTGACTTTCCACTTTGGTAACCATAAGTGTGATTTCTATGTCTGTGTGCCTATTTCTGTTTTATAAATATGTTCATTTGTGTAACTTTTTTAGATTCCACATATTGGTAATGTCATATGATATTTGTCTTTCTCTGTCTGCCTTACTTCATTTAGTATGATAATCTCCAGGTCCATCCATGTTGCTAGAAATAGCATAATTTCATTCTTTTTATAGCTAAGTAATATTCCATTGTGTGTATGTATATGTGTGTGTGTGTGTATACACATACACATGTATATCTCACATCTTTAATTCATTCATATGTCAATGGACATTTAAGTTGCTTCCCTGTCTTGGCTACTGAGAATAGTGCTGCCGGGAACATTGGGGTGAATATTTTCAAATTATAGTTATTTCTGGATCTATGCCTAGGAGTGAGATCGCAGGATTGTACAGTAACCCTATTTTTAGTTTTTGGGGGATCTCCATACTATTCTCCATAATGGCTGTATATAGTGGCTTCAGTATACATTCCCACCAACAGTATAGGAGGGTCCCTTTTTCTCTACAATCTCTTCGGCATTTGTTGTTTGTGGACTTTTTGATGATGACCATGATGACCAGAGTAGAAAGCCAATTTTAAATGGAGTTTACTCGAGTTTTCTTACTTGTAGGGTTTCACTTTTTACATTTATATCTCCAATCCATTTGGAATTTATTTTTGTGTTTGGTATAACATATGAGTATAATTTTATCTTTTTTCCAAAGGTTGACCCATTATTTTCTAAAAGGAGTCATTTATTTAAAACTCAAATATTATCCACAGTGTTTTGAGACATTATCTTTATCTTATAATAAATTTCCATATTTACTTGGGTCTACCTCTGGTCTTTCTATTCTATTCCACTATTTGTCTATTCATGCACTGGTATCTCACTGTTTCAATTAGAGAGACTTTTAGATTATAATAAATTTTAATGTCTAGTAGTCCTGACCTCCCCATTCCCCTTACATTTTTCTTTCTCAGTATTTTTCTTGCTATTCTCGTATGCTTGCTTTTCCATAACAACTTTGATTTCAACTTGTTTACTTCCTTTAAAAAAGCTTTATCAGGATATTGTTAAGCTTATAAGTTGGTCCAAAGAAAATGTTATCATGTTAAGTTGTCCTATCCTTTTCATTTGTTCTAGTCCACACTTGTATCTTTCTTATAAAAGATTTTAAAATGTTCTTCCTATAAGCTTTACACATTTTAGTTAGGTTTATTCATGAATACTTGATCTTTTTTTAATTGTAAACGAGGTTTTTCTCTAATGTCAGGTACTCTAAATGTTTATTCTTTGTGTATATTAAAGATATTGATTTCTGCCTCTTAGTACTATATCTGTTATACTACTACATTATTTTATTGTTCAAATAAAATCATTGGTTATCATTAATTATCTAGGATTTTCTGTGTACCATCATACCATCAACAAATAGAGTAGTTTTACTTCTTTATCAGTACTTATGCCTCTGTTTAATTTCTTCTCTCTAGTTGTATTTGCTGATCCCTCTAGAATAATATTGAATAGGGAAAGAGACAGGGAAATCAATCTTGCCTTGTTCCTGATCTCAGTGAAAGATTACTGATGTTGTCCCATTGAGGAAAATCCTGGCTCTTGTTACTTTCTAAGGCAGTTAATTTAATCTTTGGTGGTGATGATGATGACTATAATTAATACTTATGGAGCACTTGCTATGTGTCCTACACAGTACATATAATTGTTTATTTAGAATTCATAAGGGATTATCTAGCAAATCAGTTTAATTCAGTTCAGTCGCTCAGTCATATCTGACTCTTTGCGACCCCATCGATTGCAGCACACCGGGCTTCCCTGTCCATCACCCAACTCCTGGAGTTTACACAGACTCATGTCCATTGAGTTGGTGATGCCATCCAACCATCTCATCCTCTGTCGTCCCCTTCTCCTCCTGCCTCCAATCCCTTCCAGCATCAGAGTCTTTTCCAATGAGTCAACTCTTCACATGAGGTGGCCAAAGTATTGGAGTTTCAGCTTCAACATCAGTGCTTCCAGTGAATATTCAGGACTGATTTCCTTTAGGATGGACTGGTTGGATCTGCTTGCAGTCCAAGGGACTCTCAAGAGTCTTCTCCAACACCACAGTTCAAAAGCATGAATTCTTCACCACTCAGCTTTTTTTATAGTCCAACTCTCATTTCCATACAAGACTACTGAAAAAACCATAGCCTTGACCAGACAGACTTTGTTTGGCAAAGTAATGTCTCTGCTTTTTAATATGCTCTCTAGGTTAGTAATAGCTTTCCTTTCAAGGAGTAAGCATCTTTTAATTTCATGGCTGCAGTCACCATCTGCAGTGATTTTGGAGCCCCCCCAAATAAAGTCTGTCACTGTTTCCACTGTTTCCCCATCTGTTTGCCATTAAGTGATGGGACAAGATGCTGTGATCTTTATTTTCTGAATGTTGAGATTTAAGCCAACCTTTTCACTATTCTCTTTCACTTTCATCAAGAGGCTCTTTAGTAGTTCTTCACTTTCTGCCATAAGGGTGGTGTCATAAGGGTGGTATCTGATAGATATCATTACCCAATTTTATAAATGAAAAAAACTGAAGTAAGTTAAGTCTAAAGTCTATCAGAGCCTGGGTGCAAACTCAGACCATGTGACTCCAGAGATGGTCCACATATCCATTAACATAACTGCTCCAGAAAGATCGATTTGATAGTTAATACATCATTTCTTACACTAAATTCTAATCTATTCCTCTCACATAGTCAGATTAATATCACTTGGGACACTTTTTAAAGTGTCTTGACCCTACCCACAGAAATTTTGATTTAATTGATAATTTGATTTAATTGGATATCAGCATTGTGTAAACCTTTCTAAGGGTGGGTATTTGCAAAATATATAATCAACAAACTTGTATGTAGAATATATAATTCAAAAAGAACACCAATAAATCAAAAAAAACATGACAGATAACACAGTAGTATATAAGCCAAAGATTTAAACTGATACTTCTCATAAGAGGAAATTCAAATAGCCATATGCATATACAAAGGTATACCACATCATGAATAATATGGAAATCTCATTTAAAAAAGCAATGAGAGACCACTGCACGTCCACAAGAATAGCTAAAATTAAACAATATGACAACGCCAAGAGTTTGGGAATGTAGAAAAACAGTAAATCATATGAACTGCCTATGGAGTAAATTGTTAAAATCACTTTAGAAAACAGATAATAGCTACAAAAGTTAAATATGAACAGGCATTATGCCCTAGCAGTTCCACTCTTGGATATGCACTCTAGAATGCACTGTCCAATACAGTAGTCACTGCTGCTGCTGCTGCTGTGTTACTTTAGTCGTGTCCAACTCTACGACCCCATAGACGGCAGCCCACCAGGCTTCCCGTCCCTGGGATTCTCCAGGCAAGAACACTGGAGTGGGTTGCCATTTCCTTCTCCAATGCATGAAAGTGAAAAGTGAAAGTGAAGTCGCTCGGTTGTGTCCGACTCCTAGCGACCCCATGGACTGCAGCCTACCAGGCTCCTCCGTCCATGGGATTTTCCAGGCAAGAATACTGGAATGGGGTGCCATTTCCTTCTCCACAGTAGTCACTAGCCACATGTAACCATTTAAATCTAAATTTCTATAACTTTTTTAAATTTAAAATTCAGTTGCCTATTTGTACTAACCACCATTCAAAGTGCTCAGTGTCTAAACATGACTAGTGGCTACTGTATTGAACAGGACAAATACAAAACATTTCCTTGACTGCAGTTATATTGGACAATTCTTCAGTTTAGTTCAGACGCTCAGTTATGTCCAACTCTTTGAGACCACATGGATGGCAGCGCGCCAGGCCTCTATGTCCATCACCAACTCCCAGAGTTTACTCAAACTCATGTCCATTGAGTCAGTGATACCATCCAACCATCTCATCCTCTGTCATCCCCTTCTCCTCCTGCCTTCAATCTTGCCCAGCATCAGGGCCTTTTCCAATGAGTCATTTCTTCGCATCAGGTGGCCAAAATATTAGAGCTTCAGCTTCAACATCAGTCCTTCAAATAAATATTCAGGACTGATTTCCTTTAGGATGGACTAGTTGGATCTCCTTGCAGGCCAAGGGACTTTCAAGAGTCTTCTCCAACACCACAGTTCAAAAGCATCAATTCTTTGGGATTCAGCTTTCTTTATAGTCCAACTCTCACATCCATACATGACAAAGGGAAAAACCATATCCTTAACTAGATGGACTTTTGTTGGCAAAGTAATGTCTCTGCTTTTTAATATGCTAAGTTGGTTATAACTTTTCTTTCAAGAAGTAAGCATCTTTTAATTTCATGGCAGCAGTCCCCATCTGCAGTGATTTTGGAACCCCCCAAAATAAAGTCTCTCACTGTTTCCATGTTTCCCCATCTATTTACCATGAAGTGATGGGACTGGATGCCATGATCTTAGCTTTCTGAATGTTGAGCTTTAAGTCAACTTTTTCACTCTTCTCTTTTACTTTTGAAGCCTGGCTTGGAGAATTTTGAGCATTACTTTACTAACGTGTGCTGCTGCTGCTGCTAAATCACTTCAGTGGTGTCCAACTCTGTGGGACCCCATAGACAGCAGCCTACCAGGCTCCTCTGTCCCTAGGATTCTCCAGGCAAGAATACTGGAGTGTGTTGTCATTTCCTTCTCCATTGCATGCATGCATGCTAAGTCGCTTCAGTTGTGTCCGACTCTGTGCAACCGTATGGACATCAGCCCAGCAGGCTCCTCTGTCCACGGGATTCTCTTGACAAGAATACTGGAGTGGGTTGCCATTTCCTTTCCTGTATGAGATGAGTGCAATTGTGCGGTAGTTTGAGCATTCTTTGGCATTGCCTTTCTTTGGGATTGGAATGAAAACTGATCTATTCTAGTCCTGTGGCCACTGCTGAGTTTTCCAAATTTGCTGGCATATTGAGGCAGCACTTTCACAGCATCATCTTTCAGGATTTGAAAGAGCTCAATGGAATTCCATCACCTCCACTAGCTTTGTTCGTAGTGATGCTTTCTAAGGCCCACTTGACTTCACATTCCAGGATGTCTGGCTCTAGGTGAGTGATCACATCATCATGATTATCTGGGTCATGAAGATCTTTTTTGTACAGTTCTTCTGTGTATTCTTGCCACCTCTTCTTAATATCTTCTGCTTGTTATGTCCAACCATTTCTGTCCTTTATTGAGCCCATCTTTGCGTGAAATGTTCCCTTGGTATCTCTAATTTTCTTGAAGAGGTCTCTAGTATTTCCCATTCTATTGTTTCCCTCTATTACTTTGCACTGATCACTGAGGAAGAATTTCTTATCTCTCTTTGCTATTCTTTGGAAGACTGCATTCAAATGCTACCTTAGAACACATTTATATTTTTGGAAAATCAGTTCATAATAACCGTAGCATTTAGGGATAGACCAAAAGTCCATCAACATCAGAATAGGTAAATAAGTTGTGGAATTTTTTTACAATAAAATACCACAACCAGAATACATTTTTCATAAAGCCAACGAAGCTAAACTTTAAGTCCTTGGCTTGCCCTGATCTCTTCCTAGGCTGGCAGTAGGCTTAGCAATGTGTTCATATGAACATACATTTTTATTAAATTAAGAAAAACAACTTTTCTTATCTTTTCTCTTAATAAACACCAATACTAGTTTCAAGTCCCTCAAAATCTGTTTCAACCCCTAACCAAAATAACGTGCAATTTAATAAACTAGAGTTATGCATAATGTCTCCAAAAGAAAGGCAATGTCAAAGAACGCTCAAACTAGTGCACGATTGCATTCGTCTCACATGATAACAAAGTAATGCTCAAAATTCTCCAAGGCAGGCTTCAACAGTACCTGAACCATGAACTTCCAGATGTTCAATCTGGATTTAGAAAAGCCAGTGGAACAAGAGATCAAATTGCCAACATCTGTTGGATCATCAAAAACGCAAGAGAGTTCCAGAAAAACATCTGTTTCTGCTTTATTCACTATGCCAAAGCCTTTGACTGTGTGAATCACAACAAACTGTGGAGAATTCTTCAAGAGATGGGAATACCAGACCACATGACCTGCCTCCTGAGAAATCTGTGTGCAGGTCAAGAAGCAATAGTTGGAACTGGACATGGAACAACAGACTGGTTCTAAATTGGGAAAGGAGTATATCAAGGCTGTATATTGTCACCCTGCTTATTTAACTTATATGCAGAGTACATCATGAGAAACGCTGGGCTGGATGAAACACAAGCTGGAATGAAGATTGCTGGGAGAAATATCAATAACCTCAGATATGCAGGTAACACCACCCTTACGGCAGAAAATGAAGAAGAACTAAAGAGCCTCTTGATGAAAGTGAGAGAAGAGTGGAAAAGTTGACTTAAAGCTCAACATTCAGAAAGCTAAGATCATGGCATCCAGTCCCATCGCTTCATGACAAGTAGATGGGGAAACATGGAAACAGTGAGAGACTTTATTTTTTGGGGGGCTCCAAAATCACTGCAGATGGTGACTGCTGCCATGAAATTTAAAGACGGTTACTTCTTGGAAGAAAAGTTATATCCAACGTAGACAGCATAATAAAAAGCAGAGACATTACTTTGCCAACAAAGTTCCATCTAATCAAAGCTATGGTTTTTCCCCTTGTCATGTATGGATGTGAGAGTTGGAATATAAAGAAAGCTGAGTCCAGAAGAATTGATGCTTTTGAACTGTGGTGTTGGATAAGACTCTTGAGAGTCCCTTGGCCTGCAGGGACATCCAACTAGTCCATCCTAAAGGAAATCAGTCCTGAATATTCACTGACAGTACTGATGCTGAAGCTGAAAGTCCAATACTTTGGCCACCTGATGCGAAGAACCAACTCATTTGAAAAGACATTTATGCTGGGTAAGATTGAAGGTGGGAGGAGAAGGGGACGACAGAGAATGAGATGGTTGGCTGGCATCACTGACTCAATGGACATGAATTTGAGTAAGCTACAGGAGTTGTGATGGACAGGGAAACCTGGCATGTTGCAGTCCATGGGGTCACAAAGAGTCAGACACAACTGAGTGACTGAACTGAACTAACATAATATGAATGAATTTTGCAGATATAATGAAAGAAACATAACAGAAAAGGAGCATGTAATTTATTTATTTATTTTTGATTGAAAAATAATTGTTTTACAGTATTGTGTTGGTTTATTCAAAACATCATCGTGAATCAGCCATAGCTATACCTATGTCCCCTCCCTGTTGAACCTCCTTCCCACCTCCCTCCACATCCCACCTCTCCAGGTTGTTTCAGAGCCCTGGTTTGAGTTCCCTGAGTCATACAGCAAATTCCCACTGGCTATCAGTTTTACATACGGTAATAATGAATGTTTCCATATTACTGTCTCCATATATCCTACCCTCTCCTTCTCCTCCTCCTCCATCTTCATAAGTCTGTTCTCTATGTCTGGGTCTCCATGGTTGTAAATAATTTCATCAGTACCATCTTTCTAGATTCCATATATGTGTGTTAGTATACAATATTTCTTTTCTTTTTCTGACTTACTTCACTCTGTATGATAAGCTGTAGGTTCACCCGCCTCATTAGAACTGACTCAAATGCATTCCTTTTGTGGCTGAGTAATATTCCATTGTATATATGTACCACAGCTTCTTTATCCATTCATCTGTCAATTGACATCTAGGTTGCTTCCATGTTCTAGCCATTGTAAATAGTGTTGGAGTAAACATTGGGTTCAGATCAGATTAGATCAGTCGCTCAGTTGTGTCCGACTCTTTGCGACCCCATGAATTGCAGCACGCCCAGCCTCCCTATCCATCACCAACTCCCGGAGTTCACTCAGACTCACGTCCATCGAGTCAGTGATGCCATCCAGGCATCTCATCCTCTGTCGTCCTCTTCTCCTCCTGCCCCCAATCCGTCCCAGCATCAGAGTCTTTTCCAGTGAGTCAACTCTTCACATGAGGTGGCCAAAGTACTGGAGTTTCAGCTTTAGCATCATTCCTTCCAAAGAAATCCCATGGCTGATCTCCTTCAGAATGGACTGGTTGGATCTCCTTGCAGTCCAAGGGACTCTCAAGAGTCTTCTCCAATACCACAGTTCAAAAGCATCAATTCTTCGGTGCTCAGCTTTCTTCACAGTCCAACTCTCACATCCATACCTGACCACAGGAAAAACCATAGCCTTGACTAGACGAACCTTTGTTGGCAAAGTAATGTCTCTGCTTTTGAACATGCTATCTAGGTTGATCATAACTTTCCTTCCAAGGAGCAGGCATCTTTTAATTTGATGGCTGCAGTCACCATCTGTAGTGATTTTGGAGCCCAGAAAAATAAAGTCTGACACTGTTTCCACATCTATTTCCCATGAAGTGCTTGGACCGGATGCCACGATCTTCATTTTCTGAATGTTGAGCTTTAAGCCAACTTTTTCACTCTCCACTTTCACTTTCATCAAGAGGCTTTTGAGTTCCTCTTCACTTTCTGCCATAAGGGTGGTGTCATCTGCATATCTGAGGTTATTGACATTTCTCCTGGCAATCTTGATTCCAGCTTGTGCTTCTTCCAGCCCAGCGTTTCTCATGATGTACTCTGCATAGAAGTTAAATAAGCAGGGTGACAATATACAGCCTTGACAAACTCCTTTTCCTATTTGGAACCAGTCTGTTGTTCCATGTCCAGTTCTAACTGTTGCTTCCTGACCTGCATACAAATTTCTCAAGAGGCAGATCAGGTGGTCTGGTATTCCCATCTCTTTCAGAATTTCCCACAGTTGATTGTGATCCACACAGTCAAAGGCTTTGGCATAGTCAATAAAGCAGAAATAGATGTTTTTCTGGAACTCTCTTGCTTTTTCTATGATCCAGTGGATGTTGGCAATTTGGTCTCTGGTTCCTCTGCCTTTTCTAAAACCAGCTTGAACATCAGGAAGTTCACGGTTCACATATTGCTGAAGCCTGGCTTGGAGAAGTTTGAGCATTACTTTACTAGCGTGTGAGATGAGTGCAATTGTGCGGTAGTTTGAGCATTCTTTGGCATTGCCTTTCTTTGGGATTGCAATGAAAACTGACCTTTTCCAGTCCTGTGGCCCCTGCTGAGTTTTCCAAATTTGCTGGCATATTGAGCACAGCACTTTCACAGCATCATCTTTCAGGATTTATAATAGCTCCACTGGAATTCCATCACCTCCACTAGCTTTGTTCGTAGTGATGCTTTCTAAGGCCCACTTGACTTCACATTCCGGGATGTCTGGCTCTAGGTGAGTGATCACACCATCGTGATTATCTGGGTTGTGAAGATCTTTTTTGTACAGTTCTTCTGTGTATTCTTGCCATCTCTTCTTAATATCTTCTGCTTCTGTTAAGTCCATACCATTTCTGCCCTCTATCGAGCTCATCTTTGCATGAAATATTCCTTTGGTATCTCTGATTTTCTTGAAGAGATCCCTAGTCTTTCCCATTCTGTTGTTTTCCTCTATTTCTTTGCATTGATCACTGAAATAGGCGGGTTACATGTGTCTTTTTCAGTTTTGGTTTCCTCAAGGTATATGCTGAGGAGTGGGATTGCAGGGTCATATGGTGGTTTTATTCCTAGTTATTTAAGGAATCTCCGTACTGTCTTCCATAGTGGCTGTATCAATCTACATTCCCACCAACAGTGAAAAGGGTTACCTTTTCTCCACACCCTCTCCAGCACTTATTGTTTGTAGATGTTTTGATAATAGCCTTTCTGACTGGAGTGAGGTGATATATCATTGTAGTTTTGACTTGCATTTCTCTAATAATGAGAGTTGTTGAGCATCTTTTCATGTGTTTATTGGCCATCCGTATGTCTTCTTTGAAGAAATGCCTATTTAGGTCTCTCCCACTTTTTAATAGGGTTATTTGTTTTTCTGATATTGACTTATATGAGTTGCTTGTATGTTTTGGAAATTAATCATTTGTCAGTTGTTTCACTTGCTATTATTTCATCCCATTCTGAGTATTGTCTTTTCACCTTCTTTATAGTTCCCTTTGCTGTGCAAAAACTTTGAAGTTTAATTTGGTACCACTTATTTATTTCTATTTTTATTTCCACT
Organism: Bos indicus x Bos taurus; assembly: GCF_003369695.1. NCBI lineage: Eukaryota > Metazoa > Chordata > Mammalia > Artiodactyla > Bovidae > Bos > Bos indicus x Bos taurus. The sequence goes on from NC_040076.1 coordinate 112,698,432, forward strand.
ACTCTAGGAGGTGGGTTGTAGAGGCTTTTACACCTGTGTTTTCCTCTAAAAGTTTTATAGCTTCCGGTATTACATTTAGGTCTTTAATCCATTTTGAGTTTATCTTTGTGTATGGTGTTAGGAAGTGTTCTAATTTTGTTCTTTTACATGTAGCTGTCCAGTTTTTCCACACCACTTATTGAAGAGGCTATCTTTGCCTCATTGTGTATTCTTGCATCCTTTGTCAAAAATAAGGTGCCTGTAGGTGTGTGGGTTCATCTCTGGGCTCTCTATCTTGTTCCATTGGTCTATATTTCTGTTTTTGTGCAGTACCATACTGTCTTGATGACTGTAGCTTTATAGTCTAAAGTCAGGAAGGTTGATTCCTCCAGCTCCATTCTTCTTTCTCAAGATTGCTTTGGCTATTCGGGGTCTTTTGTTTCCCCATATGAATTGTGAATTTTTTTGTTCTAGTTCTGTGAAAAATACCATTGGTAATTTGATAGGGATTGCATTGAATCTGTAGATTTCATTTGGTAGTTTAGTCATTTTCACAATATTGATTCTTCCAACATAGGAACATGGAATATCTCTCCATCTGATTATGCCATCTTTGATTTATTTCATCAGTGTCTCATAGTTTTCTGTATACAGCTCTTTTGTCTACTTAGGTAGGTTTATTCCTAGATGTTTTATTCTTTTTGTTGCAATGGTGAATGGGATTGATTCCTTAATTTCTTTTTCTGAATTTTCATTGTTAGTATATAGGAATGTAAGTGATTTCTGTGTGATTTTGTATCCTGTGACTTTGCTAAATTCACTGATTAGCTCTACTAGTTTTCTGATATATCATTGAGGTTTTCTATGTATAATATCATGTCATCTGAAACAGTGAGTTTTACTACTTCTTTTCTGATCTGGATTACTTTTATTTCTTTTTCTTCTCTGATTGCCATAGCTAGGACTTCAAAAACTATGTTGAATAGTGATGAGAGAGGGCACCCTTGTCTTATTCCTGATCTTAGAGGGAATGCTTTCAGTTTTATACCATTGAGAATAATGTTTGCTGTGGGTTTATCATATGTGGCCTTTATCATGTTGAGGTAAATTCCTTCTATGCCCATTTTTTGAAGAATTTTTTATCATAAATGGGTACTGAATTTTATCAAAGGCTTTTTCTGCATCTATTGAGATTTTCATATGGTTTTTATCTTTCAGTCTGTTAATATGGTATATCACATTAATTAATTTGCATATATTGAAGAATCCTTGCATCCCTGGTGCGAACTTGACTTGATCATGGTTTATAATCTTTTTGATGTGTTGTTGAGTTCTGTTTGCTAGAATTTTGTTAAGGATTTTTGCATCTATGTTCATTAGTAATATTGGCTGGTAACTTTCTTTTTTTGCATGTTGTTTTTGTCTGGTTTTGGTATCAGAGTGATTGTGGCCTCCTAGAATGAGTTTGGAAGTGTTCTTTCCTCTACAAATTTTTGAAAGAGTTTTAGAAGGATAGGCATTAGCTCTTCTCTAAATGGTTGATAGAATTCACCTGTGAAGCCATCTGGCCCTGGGCTCTTTTAGGAGTTGGGGGGAGACTTTTGATCACAGTTTCAATTTCAGGAGTATGTAATTTATGTTTGTATTTAATAAAGTTTGAAAGCAGACACATCTAAATTAAGTGATTTAGGGATAAGTACAAAAATAGTAAAACCATAAAGAAGAGTTTGGAAGCAGTTATCACAGAAATCTGAACAGTGTTTGTCATTAGAAAGAAAATAAACTGGAAAGTACACATGGGGCCCCCGTGGGTGCTGAAAAGGCTCTATTTCTAATCTTGGGGAGTGATGATTATACTGTTTTATACTGTGTATTAATCTTTAATGCTCTTTCACAATTTTAAAGTTAAAAATAAATACAGTTTGTCTAGATGATTCTGATGAGCACCCATTGCCCTAGGCCTCTCATCCTGCTTTGCTTCTGCTGCTTGGGCCACCCAGAACCATTCTGCTACCTTTCTGACTTGCTGTTAAGTTAATGAAATATGGTTACCTAATTCTTCACATTGCTGTCCTTTCTCATCTAAATATTATTACTTTGCTCAGTCTTTTTTTGTGTGACAAATTCACTTAAATTAGCCCATAGCCAACTAGGCCACTAAGCATATAGAATCAAACAGAATGTTCAGTCTGTCTTCTTCACTCTATGAGCTATACCTCTCTTAATGCATCTTAAGGTCACATTCAATTATTCGGCAGCCATATCACACTGCTGGTATGTTTAACATCAGCTGATACCCTTAAGCCATTTTTGCTCATGCTGCTGCTTAGCCATCTTGTTCCTTTGTAGTCTATTGTTAAGACTCATATCTTATCTGTTCAAGTTCATCTAGTTCCATTTAGTTCACTCTTCCATTTTTTCAGCAATCTTTTCTAATGCCATCAAAATGCTTTCACATGCTGATTCTAAGACCTTACTTCTATACTATAATTCCAAAATTTGTACCACCCATGAATTTAATAAATCACCCTTCATATTTTTCATTAAACTGTTGATTAAAGATGTAGAGCAAGGCAGAGCTAAAGAAAGAAGCCTAATGTATACTACCAGAAACAAGTCCCTCCTTTTGTCTGGTTTGTTTAAAAACACCTTTGGTACTGTGGTTCTAATAGTTATTTATCTCCTTCATTACTTTTGCAATGAATATATTTTTACTCCCTCTTTTTCACATGAGTGTCATTAGGATATTGTATGATGCTTTAATGAAATACGAATATAAAATTTTCTATTGCATCTCTTTTATTTGCCATTAGTTAGTTTGTTTATTCAACAATTATTATTAATAGAAACACTATGGATATAAAAGAGCTTCCCAGGTTGTGCACTAATAACGAATTCACCTGCCAATGCAGGAGACTCAGGAGACATGGGTTCAATCCCTGGGTTGGGAATATCCCCTGGAGTAGGAAATGGCAACCCACTCCAATATTCTTGCCTGGAAAATTCCATGGACAGAGGCGCCTGGCAGGCTACAGTCCATACAGTCAGTCTACGGGGTCACAAAGAGTTGGAAACATCTGAGTATGCACACAAACATGGATATAAACACGTAAGCTTCTTGCCTTCAAGTTAGGAAATAGACTTCCAAGCAAATAACTGCACCTCAGTGAGGAAAGAATGGACAGAACACAGACATTTTTAGACCATAGAGGATGACATGATTAGGTCCAGTAATGCTGAAGAAGAAATGAATTGGTCAAGTAAGACATAGTGTCAGTAAACTCATACTGTGTCATCATCTTAAATCATTTTTCTTGACTTTCAAACTCTATCTTTTCATCAAGTAAATATTTGAAATTTTCATGGAGTTAATGAAATATCACTGGTCTAGTTTATTAATTTCACTTTCTTCCATTTGACAAAGGAGAAACATTTGCACATTTCCAGTGTTCAAATTCTCATTTGCTTAAAGGTCATCAACCATGTTTATATAGCAAATTTTCCTGGTAACTTTGAATATGATTATTTTGAGGGATATATCTTACACCCTTGCAGTTGCAAGATTCTCCCCTATTATTTCTTATTTCAAGTTGTACTTACTTTATTCTCACAGGTGTCTTCTTTACATTTTAAAATTCTTTGCAAAGGACATATAAGCAAATTAGGATCTGGGGATATATTCTTTTCTTGTATCATCCTTCACTTGATGACATTGACTGCAAGCAGTGGCCTACCCCTTTCTTTGATCTTCTGATCTGAATGTATTCCCATAGTTTGTTGCCCTCAATATTTTCACAAGCCACAGATAATTTTCTTCATTTATCCTTCCAAAAACTAATATTCCCATCTTTGGTGATGAGTCATTTATTCTAGAGGTCCCCTTAAGCCTGACCTGACCTACAGTGAATTTTTAATATACAATTGTTTCTTCTTCCTCAACTAGATCACTTATGACTACATAGCCAGAATTGTAATCTTGATGCTCATATCTATGTTTGTTTCTCAGTTTTTCTTTTCAAAGTTGGCTTATGAAAGTTTAAAGCTACATCCAACGTACAAGCTACACCCAAGCTTTCCCTCCCAGTTATCATGTATCCTAGAAATAAACATTTTTCTCCTTACATGTCCAACTCTTCTAATTTGCCACTCACTTCCCTTATTGGTCAGAATTAGAGTCAAAGATACTGTACCCTTGAGAGTACTGCCTGTACTCTCTTTGAGGTGAAACTATGAGCAAATCAAGGCAAAAGCACGCTAGATGGCCTGCTTTATGTTTAAAAATACCTTCAAGCCGAATCTTCGGAAAACATTGCCTTGCCTCTGGGCAAACATATACACTCCACCTTCCTGAACATATATATGTTCAAGAGCCATCTTTCCTGTATCTTTAGCTATGATCTAGAAATCTAAATTCAGTTCACAGACACTATCTGCAAAGCCAAACAGTTTTGAAATAACCACTAAACTAATTTCACTTCTGACCAATTCATGATAGCAAGTGATTTTAAGCATCTACAGGAATAAAGGGGGAAAAGACTTTTAAGAATTTAAGAAAATAGCTAATTGTGTTTTGCCTTTCATCTTTCAAAGAAAGATAACTTTTGAACCAATCCCCTCCTCCCATGAATCCTATAGCGAGAAGTGGTAAAACAAAGGCTCAAACACATGGGCCATCCTGTGAAACAACAATTCAATCATATTTTAGTGCAAAAGTCTAGCAAGCATCTTATCAACATCCATTCATTTTGGAGCAAACATTACTCTAAGCAAAATGAAATTTAATACTAGATTGTAATCATGGGTTATAATGTATTTTCACTCTAGTAGTGACTAGTCTTTGATGGACTATTGTAGATAGAGCATGAGCTTTGAAAATGGGCAGGCCTGAGTTGTCTTGCCTCCACCTCCCTGTACTCCTATATCTTCATAGATAACACAAATAATAAAACAGATGTTGAAAAAGTTAGATAAGATAATCATATCAAATATTTATTTCAGTGTTTAATGCATAATAATATAATAAGAATGTTTGATGCTATTATATTATTCATTCTTTCATTCAGCAGCTGGTCAATGAATGCATACTAGGTGCCAGGCACTATGCTTGGTGCTGATGGTAGAATAATCAACAAAACACATCCTCTCTTTCATTGTGGGGTTAATTCTTAATATACAAGAGAAAATTTAAATTAATGAGTATTTAATAAGTAGAGGGCATAATAAGAGTGTCTAACTGAAAACCTAGCCAAAATATAAGGCTCTTGTTTAAACAGAGACCCAATGACAAGTAGGATTTAGCCATACAAAATGGGAGAGAACACATCCAGGAAAAGATCTGTCAGACTTAGCTTATCTTTGTAGAATTTCCTCATTTCTATTTTTTTTTTTTTTGAATTTCCTCATTTCTATAATCCTATAACAAATGAAGGACTTCCCTGGTGGCTCAGATGGTAAAGCGTCTGCCTACAACGTGGGAGACCCAGGTTCAATCCCTGGGATGGGAAGAACTCCTGGAGAAGAAAATGGCAATCCACTCCAGTATTCTTGCCTGGAAAATCCCATGGACAGAGAAGCCTGGTAGGCTACAGTCCATGGGGTCGCAGAGTCGGACATGACTAAGCGACTTCACTTCATAACAAATGAAAGTAGAGGATATACATTCTAGATACATTTCCCCAGATCTTCTGAGTAGTTTTAAATTTCCTATGAAGATATACAAGGTTACCTATAAAATGCTTCTCAACTTATTTCCAAGAACTGAGGAAGGTAGTTTTACAACTTCTGTTTCATTGCAGTAAAAATGAAGCAGGAATTACTCCAGAAACGATGTCACCTAATTCAATAGAATATAGTATTGTATCACGAGGGGAGGCTTTCAGATTTTTATATAAGCAGAGCATCAAAATGACAATCTGTTTGTAGAAGGGACTTATGTTAAAGTGGTATTTAACTCACTGATTATGTTAAGTGGTAGTAAGCTCACTGTTTTCTATTGGAGAGCAAATATATTGAAGTAACTTGGGGAGCATCATTGAAGAATATTGAGGAGGACTGAAAGAACTTCCCCTAGATTGTCCATTGGCACAACTACTATATGCTATAAGAAGTATTGTATAAGACAAGTAATGTAATCTCTGGCCATTAGTAAGCTCATAGGACTACTACAAGGATTTTTTAAAACATTTATTTAGTTAGTTAGTTACATCGGGTCTTAGTTGTTGCAGTGCGTGGACGGTGATAATTGTGGTCTGCAGGCTTTACTAGCAGCATGCGCACACATGGTCTTAGGTGCTCCACAGCATGTGGGATCTCGTTCTCCTACCAGCAAACAAACCCTCGCCCCCTGCATTGGGAGCATGGAGTTTTAGCCACTGGACCACCAGGGAAATTCCTGCTATAAGGATTTACTACTGTAATATAAAATGATTTCAAATACATGAAACCTTTTACACATGTATATGATTATGATATGACATATATATGCCTTCCCAAATAAGGGCAATGCTTATTTCACATGCTAGCAAAGTTATGCTCAAAATCCTTCAAGCTAGGCTTCAGCAGTACATGAACCGAGAACTTCCAAGTGTACAAGCTGGGTTTTGAAGAGGCAGAGGAATCAGAGATCAAATTGCCAATGTTCATTGGATCATGGAGAAAGCAAGGGAATTCCAGAAAAATATCTACTTCTGTTTCATTGACTACACTGGAGTCTTTGACTGTGTGGATCCCAACAAACTGTGGGAAATTCTTAAAAGGATGGGAACACCAGACCACCTTACTTGTCTCCTGAGAAACCTGTATGCACAGCATCAAGGAACAGTTAGAACTGGACATGGAACATCTGACTGGTTCAAAACTGGGAAAGGAGTGTGACAAGGCTGTGTATTGTATTTAACTTTTATGCAGAGTACATCATGCAAAATGCTGGCTGGATGAAGCACAAGCTGGAATCAAGATTGCTGGGAGAAATATCAACAACCTCAAATATGCAGATAATACCACTCAAATGGCGGAAAGCAAAGAGAAACTAAAGAGCCCAAAGACAAATGGTCCATTTACCTGGACAGGACTGTTAGAAGTATCTGAAGACATTACCTGAGGTATATTTGTGGCGCTATTATTCAAAAGTCTTTGTCATTTGACATCCTGACCCTGATGGTGGGAAAGATGGAAAGTAAGAGGAGGAGGCAGCAGAGGATGAGATGATTAGATAGCATCACCAAGTCAGTGGATGTGAATTTGAGCAAACTCTGGAAGATAGTGAAGAACAGAGAAGCCTGGTATGCTGCAGTCCATGGGATCACAAACAGATGAACAGGACTTAACGACTGAACAACAACAACAATGGTTATGATAACATAAAAGTATCAATCAGAGAAACTTTTGGATATATATGTATGTCATATAGGGACTCTATATGACAATATAGACAATTATATTTATAATTATATAGATATAATAATATAGAATACATCATGAGAAATGCTGGGCTGGAAGAAGCACAAGCTGGAATCAAGATTGCCAGAAGAAATATCAATAACCTCAGATATGCAGATGACACCACCCTTATGGCAGAAAGTGAAGAGGAACTCAAAAGCCTCTTGATGGAAGTGAAAGAGGAGACTGAAAAAGTTGGCTTAAAGCTCAACATTCAGAAAACGAAGATCATGGCATCTGGTCCCATCACTTCATGGGAAATAGATGGAGAAACAGTGGAAACAGTGTCAGACTTTATTTGGGGGGGCTCCAAAATCACTGCAGATGGTGACTACAGCCATGAAATTAGAAGATGCTTACTCCTTGGAAGGAAAGTTATGACCAACCTAGATGGCATATTCAAAAGCAGAGACATTACTTTGCCAACAAAGGTCTATCTAGTCATGGCTATGGTTTTTCCAGTGGTCATGTATGGATGTGAGAGTTGGACTGTGAAGAAAGCTGAACGCTGAAGAATTGATGCTTTTGAACTGTGGTGTTGGAGAAGACTCTTGTGAGTCCCTTGGACTGCAAGGAGATCCAACCAGTCCATCCTAAAAGATACCAGTCCTGGGTGTTTGTTGGAAGGCCTGATGTTAAGGCTGAAACTCCAATACTTTGGCCACTTCATGCCAAGAGTTGACTCATTGGAAAAGACCCTGATACTGGGAGGTATTGGGGGCAGGAGAAGAAGGGGATGACAAAGGATGAGACGGCTGGATGGCATCACCGACTCGATGCACATGAGTTTGGGTACACTCTGGGAGTTGGTGATGGACAGGGAGGCCTGGTGTGCTTCAATTCATGCGGTCGCAAAGAGCTGGACATGACTGAGTGACTGAACTGAACTGAATAATATAGATATGATAATAATAGTGTATTATGCTATTGAATTAATGGATAAATGTCAGTGAAAGTAATTATGTATTTCAAGCTGGATAGTGGAAATGACTTAGGTATTTGTTAAAGAGTTATTTTCCTGCTCTCTGGTAAGGAGAACTCAGGATGTCAAATGACAAAGACTTTTGAATAATAGCACCACAAATATGCCTCAGGTAATATCTTCAGATACTTCTAACAGTCCTGTCCAGGTAAATGGACCATCTGTCTTTGGGCCAGAGGAAAGCTGCCAACAACTCTGGAAACACTCTATGGGAATTTTTGTTTCAAGTTCTGAGATGGATTTGGGTTTTAAAGATAGGAGTGAATAGAAGGGAGGAGTCCAAAACCAGTCAAAGGATAAAGGTGATATTTATTACACAAAATAATAATTGACAATTTTTAAACATTTATGGAAAAATATGTTACAACTTGCTTTTCTTATTCTCAAAATATTAACTTTTTAGTAGCATTTATTCACTTTTTAATGTTGTTTAAGATCAACTTTTACATGAAAATTATAGTTTTATACAAAAGTGAGAAAAAATCATTGCAGTCTGAATATGTGGCAAGATATTCATGTTATGAATACAAGCTTTGCTTTATGTTTAATGAGCCTAATCTCTGGAGAAATAATTAATGAAGAAAAGCACCGTAAATCCAGTGGTCCTCAACTCTGTGTGAGCTGATAAGTTATATGAGGTATTTTCAAGAAATACCAATACAAAGTCCCCACTTCAAACCAACCAAGTGAGGATCTCAACTGATCAGCTCTAGTATTCAATGTTTCTTAGGCTGTTGATTTCAATGAATAGCTTAGCTTTAGTACTACTAGTCTGTACTTTATAAACCAAAGTTACAAAGTAGTGAGAAAAACTGCCCCACCTGTAATTAATCCTTTCCTCTGCCTCTTATTGTTACTGGAATCACGTTCAGCTCTATGAATGGGATGAGACATCATTCTTCAACGGTGAAAACTAAACAAGGTTGACTTGCTCCAGTCATTCTTCAGTCGGCCAAGTCAATCAGGTGTTAATGTCACTGAACAAATGGCATTGCTTCCTCTGAATCAGTTCCTACATTGATGAGGTGAATCATGGCCACTTTTAGTTATTTTAAGATCCAAGAGCATATATGGAAATATTTGGGTCTTTGAACTTGTCATTTCAGCCAAATTTCAATTATGGTAACTATATTCTGCTTACCTCATTTCCCCATGATTTTTCAAGGTCATTGTTTCTTTCTTTCTTCTTTCTTCCGGTCTTTTCTTTTTAAAATTACACCCAAAGCTTCCTGTTCTCAGTTGCATATATTGAGAAACTATAATGGTTTCAATTCAGCTAGAAATAATCATTCTAAATGGTCTAATTTTTAATTTAGGATAAAAGACTATAAAAATAAGCAAGAAAAATATCAGAGATGGATGAAATTGACACTTTACCTAATCAATAAAGCGATTTTCTTCCCTAGTGAGTCTTTATTTCATAAAGGTTCTTTCCTTTTAAAGCCTTTGAGAAAATCTGGATGAAAAGGAAAAAGGATGCTTTAACTTCTCTAATCATAATCTTAACGGGAATTTGTATAGCACTTCACAGTGTATAAAGAACTTTCACATACGTTGCCTAATTTTATCTTTCCCCTAGACAGTCACAGAAGATGTTTTCATCTGTTTGAGGGATAAATAAATTGAAATGAGATTAATATTTCAGTGGTGTAAATATATATCTAGGGATATAAGTGGGCTTCCCTGGTGGCTCAGATAGTAGAGATTCCGCTATAAGTACATGAGATTAAAAATTTTGGTGATATAAAGGATATATGGCAAACAATTCTTTTACAAATAAAACATGCTGCTCTTAATTGTACATTCCATATAGCCACTTGATTCTCACAGAATACTTTCATTGATTTCTACCAAAATTTTGAATTCATATTTAAGTCGCAATTGTCAAACAGATGTATTTCTAATAGGAATATTGGTTAGCATTCTCATATGGTAACGAGTAGATTAAAGTAAAACAACAAAGGTGTGTTGTCCTTTGTTTGTCAATAATATAGGAAAAACTTCATTGAAATCAGATAACACTTTTTAATTTTCTGTGCTTTTCGTAATGTAATTGGCTATAGACAAGACACACTTTAATTCTAATAGCATTGTTAATATTTTCTCCATTACTTTCTTAAGTCTAGGCAATTAATAAAACAAAAAAAAAATCAAAATCAAGCACCAATTTATAGCATTTGCTAAGTTCCATGGTACAAATACTCCCTCCCTGACTGATTTCAAGTTATCAAAGTAGTATCACTGAGTGCAGAGTTAGGAAGAAATGTGCAGTAGCAATTTATATAGTATTTCCAACGTACAGATACAATAGATATAAATAACATCCAGAGCACATGAAATAACAAAATGTAGTAAGATAAATAGGAAATGATAAATCTTGAGCATTCCTTACCTTTGTTTTTAATGTAATTTTAGCTTACTGTTAAATTTAATATATAAATAGTATTTGTTATATAATATATAATATACAATAATTTAATGTATATATATAATGTATAATTTATATGATTTAATTTTTAACAACTGGCATTCAAGATTGCTGAAAATTTCATGTGTTAGTATGAAACCAGCTGCAGCACACCATTGGCATACTCCGTTAAGAAGACTCAACACAAAACACGTTAACACCCAGTGTCTGATCACATGAGTCATAGTCCTTCCAGGCTGACTGTCTTGAACCCCTTCTTCCCTGCCTGCCTTCTCTTGGCATGAACATTTGACTCTGTCTCTTCTTAGAATCGTTGTTTTCCCATGAGTTTGTCCTTTACCAGGCACCTCACCCAGAACTGATTTAATTTAGGCATTTGGTCTTCCTAGCGTGACTCTCAACTTTTCCCAAATAATAGGAATTAGATTTGCTTCCATTTCAAATGTGCTCTCTAATTCACAAACCCTTACTTCCCTCCCTGCCCCACCACTCCCAGTGGATATACAGAATAGTGGGAAGGATTCAACACCCAATTTACATAGCTAACATTAGAAACTTTAAAGTTAAGGCCATGTCTCCTAGTTCAGTGTTTAGGCACCATTTTTAAAAATGTATTTTTTAAAATAAGAAGAAACTAATTGACAGAAGAAATAATTCTCACTTTTTAACCTATCTCTCTCCCTATCCCAGGCTAGTGGAAATGATTGTAAAAGGATTAACAAGATATAAGAAAGAGAGAAAAGATCTCTATCTCCTAAGTCTTTATATAAATAGTATACATTGTTATACATAATATAAATCTGAAAATATATTTTATATATAGTATTATCATATATTCCTAAAAATATTTTATTGATGTCAAGTTTTATTTGAAATTCTAGTTTCAGAATCATGATATTTTGTTCACCTTGAGATATAATTTATATTTTTAAACCCTCTTGAGTATGACTTAGTAGTTATGTATGGATGTGAGAGTTGAACTGTAAAGAAAGCTGAGCTCCAAAGAATTGATGCTTTTGAACTGTGGTGTTGGAGAAGACTCTTGAGAGTCCCTTGGACTGCAAGGAGAGCCAACCAGTCCATCCTAAAAGAGATCAGTCCTGAATGTTCATTGGAATGATTGATGCTGACACTGAAGCTCCAATACTTCGGCAACCTGATGTGAAAAGCTAACTCATTAGAAAAGACCATGATGCTGGGAAAGATTGAAGGCAGGAGGAGAAGGGGACGACAGAGGATGAGATGGTTGCATGGCATCACCGACATGATGGACATGAGTTTGAGCAAGCTTCGGGAGTTAGTGATGGACAGGGAAGCCTGGCGTGCTGCAGTCCATGGAGTCACAAAGAGTCAGACATGACTGAGAGACTGAACTGAACTCAGTTTGACACCCTTTCAAATTATGTAACATTTAACTTAGATGGATAGTTCCTATATTGAATCGCAAGAAGTTTTAGATTTAGGGAAACTTTGAAGCAAAAGAAGAGTAATAATATCAACTCATTACAGACCAAAAAGTTTTTAAGACTCTCATTATGGTAAGTTAAAAGTCACAAAAGAAAAGAAATATATACATATATTTGAGCATATATATTTATAGTTAAGAATACTGTTTCTTTAGTTATATCATAAAATATAAATTCCTTAATAGAAATAACCTGTGACCTGTGAGCAGTTTTCTAAGAGATACTGAGATGCTATCTCCCAGGCTCAGAGTCCTAAACCTTACCACAAAATAAAATAACTCTCTACTTTCAGGTTGACTGTATTTTTTAGTCGACAGTTTTCGTGACCAACACGAAGGGACCCAGAGCAGAATTCTCTTCTCCACCTGAACTCTATGAGAAACCAGAGCCATGGTACCAGCAGAGGCTCCCTGTGCTCATCCACTTCCTGGGGAGTTTGGGTTGGATTTGAATAAGTCTCTCCTGGTCCTCAGATCTCTGGTTGAGATCCTGATTTTTTATTTGATGGGGGTATAGCAGCTACCTGCCCCCTCTCAGTAGGGTACTAGGGGGTAGCCGGTGGGAAGACACTGGGAAATACCCACCCAGGCTCGGTTGGAAGATACCAAGAGAATTCCCACCCAGTTGAAACACACTGAGAGCGGGAGGGAGTCAGTTAAGGACACTCAGGGCTTGGTTGAAACATAGCAAGAAAACACCTACCTATGGAAAGGCACAGGTTGGGGCAGGCTCGGTTTTTACTGAGAAAAACCCGGGGCTTGGTTGAAAGACACCGAGGTGGCTCTGTTGTAGAAAAATGTAATCAATGGAGCTCACACTTGAAAATAACTAGTTAACTGGAGAAATTAAATCTTGCCCTAAATATTGAGGGGGCTCTTTAATGCACGGGCAGTTAAAAATGAAAAGCTGGCCTGATAGAATCTTGAGCAAGGCCTTGTAGAGAGAAGCTCAGATTTCTGTGTCTTTGAGATGTAAATATCCTGTCTGATCTTCCTAGGTTGTACTATTGTGTGTTTTTTTGTTTATATTAGGCCTATAAGAGGTCTTTTTGCATTCTTAATTGGTGGCCAAACGATGACCCTTTTAAAATTACAGAAATTAAAAATTATTAAATCTAGAGTGCTCTTATTGTAAATAGCTGTTTTGTTGGTAACCTATAAAACAAAAGTCAAGTTAACTTAAGAACTTTTCTGAATGAGAAAAACCAGTTTAGGAGGCTTCTTTGAGGCCTTCTCAGCGGGTGTTACAGATACTAATAAGAGCAATTAAGAATATCAGCAAAAACTTGGGAAAAAATATCTAGCTATTATTTCAATAAGGTAAAAAATTTTTTTCTTTTTAAAAAAAGGAGTTATCACAAATGAATTTTAAAAAATTCTTTGGATGGTTATTTAAAATGGAATAAATAAAACAGATTTTATGATGATTAAAACAATATTTCATATTACTACACTACCTAAAGTTGGCTTCCCTGGTGGCTCAGACTGTAAAAAATTCGGCTGCCAGTGCAGGAGACCCAGGTTCGATCCTTAGTCAGAATGATCCCTTGGAGAAGGGAATGGCAACCCACTCCAGTATTCTTGCCTGGAGAATTCCTTGGATAGAGGAGCCTGGCAGGCCTCAGTCCATGGGGTCACAAAGAGTCGGACACGACTGAGTGACTAACACTTTCAACCTGTGACCTCCCCTAAGTCTTGACAACTAATCATCTGCTTGGCTTTATTTCTTACTGTTTAATTTATCTGACATAAAAATGGAAATAGCTACATTGGTCTCACACTAAACAAAGGTTCCTTAATAAGAAATGGAAGTTGATCTGAATAACAATATCAGTTGATCTGATTTAAATATAATTTATAAGTTTAAGCTTGTCTAGGCAACATTAAAAAAAAACTCTGCTTGGAATTAAATGATCCAGTGAGAATCTTACATGTCTCCAACCACCTCAGTACTCTAGATATTTAGATTCAAAACTGGACACACTTTAGTGCATTTATAATTCTTAATAGCTGCTGTTGTTCCTATATAAGACTCCCTGGAGAAGGAAATGGCTACCCACTCCAGAATTCTTGCCTGGGAAATCCCATGGACAGAAGAGCCTGGTGGGCTACAGTCCACAGAGTTGCAAAAGAGTTGTACGTGACTTAGCAACTGAGCACGACTATACGAGTCTAAAAGATCAGGAAAACTATTAATAGTCAAGAAACATACAGCTTTCAAATATTACATAAATATTTTGAAGGCCCTGACTGTGTTTTCATATCAATAAATTTAAATTACTTTTACATGATTTCCTGCTTTCCCACATATGGTTTGGTTTTGTTGTTGCTATTGGCTGTATTCATCAAGGTTTGGAAAACATTGTCTTTACTTGACAGAGTGTATGACTTATTAGGTATCCACAGTTTTAGTCTTGCTCTAGAAACTACTGAACAACCTGATTTTAAATACACTAGATTTCCCCAAATCTACCTCCTGACTTTTTTATTCACATCCTAAGAATAAATCAGTTCTTTAAGAGTATTATTTGGGAGAAGGCGATGGTACCCCAGTCCAGTACTCTTGCCTGGAAAATCCCATGGACGGAGGAGCCTGGTAGGCTGCAGTCCGTGGGGTCGCTAAGAGTCGGACACGACTGAGCGACTTCACTTTCACTTTTCACTTTCATGCATTGGTGGAGGAAATGGCAACCCACTCCAGTGTTCTTGCCTGGAGAATCCCAGGGACAGCGGGGCCTGGTGGGCTGCCGTCTATGGGGTCGCACAGAGTCGGACACGACTGAAGCGACTTAGCAGCAGCAGCAGCAGCAGCAAGAGTATTATTTATTTGCTTTTTTAGGGCAATATCTACAAGTCTGATTTTGCTTCC
Source organism: Bos indicus x Bos taurus (assembly GCF_003369695.1). Lineage (NCBI taxonomy): Eukaryota > Metazoa > Chordata > Mammalia > Artiodactyla > Bovidae > Bos > Bos indicus x Bos taurus. The sequence goes on from NC_040076.1 coordinate 112,713,592, forward strand.
CAGGTTAGTATCCCAACACTCACATTTTCTCTAAAATATGCCAACTTTTAAACTTTCTTCTCTATGATAGCTTTTCACATATATGAATTAGACTTGCTGATCTAAGACAATATAATTCAGATATGCAATATGTAAGAAAGTATTTACTCTTTTTACAAAGTCAAAAGGAAGGATCAGCTTGAATGATAACTAGGAGACAGAAACTACTTACTGAAGAGTTGGAATGCAGACTCCTTAGAAGATAATTATCATAAGGCCTCTGGCAGCTGATTGGTTAGTGCTAATCAATGAACATCTGCATATCTATATAACTGGAATGTTTAAAGCATTTAGATTTGTATAGAAGCCTATAGTATCTAAAACTTTCTTCCAGATGTATTCTAGAGTAACTAATCTTGTTAACTTAGTTGTTAATCTAAATTGGACTTTTCATCTCAGTTTTCTGGGACCAGATCTTCTATACTCTAAAGATGCACTGTCTAATAATGTTAGCCACTAACCAAATGTAGCTTAGATTACATTAATTAAAATTAGATAAAATTTAAAAAGTCATTTTCTCAGTATCATTAGTCACATTCCAAGTGCTCAGTACTTCATGTCTCTATGGCTACTTCATTGGAGGAGAGTGAAGTCAGAACGTTTCTATCATTGCAGAAAGTTCTACTGGATGGAACTCATCTATGACTTCCATGTTTTAAAGCTTATTTAAATAGCTGAAGTGCATTTTTTTTCCCTCATCTGTTACTGCCCAAATCAGGTTATTAAAAGGAAGAAATCGGGGAGACTCAGAACTCAAATTTCATCCTACCTGTTCCCAACCCAACAGTAGTGCCAGCCCAAACTCAGGAGGCTTCAGTCTGCACTAAAACACCTACAAAACATTTGATCTTATATATACTAATCGCAAACAGCCGGACACAACTTAGCAACTGAACAACAACAATACTAATCCCAGGAGACATATGTTTCCCTTGCTTTCTCTGATCTGGAAGTCTCATAGGAGAAAAGGTCATTTCCAACGATGATTTGGACCTATCTCCCAGGTGGCTTCAGTAATTCAGATGGACTCTGCCCCCAGCCTAAGCGAAGGTTCTTTCCTCTGTGCCTTTGTAAAGGCATCTTGTGCTTGTGTTCAGTTGCTAAATTGGGTCCAACTCTTTTGCAATCCCATGAACTGCAGCCCTCCAGGCTCTTCTGTCCATTGGGTTTTCTAGGCAAGAATACTGGAGTTGGTTGCCATTTCCTACTCTGTGGGTTCTTCCCAACCCTGAGATAGAACCTGTGTCTCCTGCATTGGCAGGTGGATTCTTTGCCACTGAGCCACCTAGGAAGCCTAAATACAGCTGTGCTCAGTCGCTTCAGTTGTGTCCAGCTCTTTGTGATCACATGACTGTAGCCCACTAGGTTCCTCTGTCCATGAAATTCTCCAAGCAAGAATACTGGATTGGGTTGCCATTTCCTTCTCCAGGGGATCTTCCCGACCCAAGGATCAAACCTGCATCTATGTCTCCTGGATTGGCAAGTTCTTTACCACTAGCACCAATTATAAAGCCCAGGTGCATCTAACCTGTCTTTAAACATGTGCTTTTGTAATTATGTATTTGCATGTCTGCCACCTCCACCAGACTGTGATTGAATCTTTGTGCCTCCTAGAGTCTTTATATGGTGCCTGGCATAAGCCTGGCATGAATTCCATAATGATGAAAAAAATGAATGAATAAATTATCTGGGACTCAACTACTCCCAGATTTTCTACAAGTGGTTACTTTTTCTCAAAACTCTGAGGTAATCCATTCGTTCCTTCTCCTCTCCTGTGTTAGTTCCCACTCACAGTCACTAGGAAGTGTCCTCATACAGACAAAGTGGTTTCTTTACTTTATTTGAATATATATTTGTATTCATGAAGTGTTTAGCTTAACAGTGGGATCCTGGTTTTCCTGACAGTGGCCAATTCGTGAGTCAAAATTCTGCTCTCCCTCTGTCTGTGCAATGAATGATACGGTTCTGTGCTCCTGTAGTCCACCTGCAGGTCTCGTTGATTGGAATCTTCAGAGCAATAGAGTTGAGTGGAATAGAGTCACAGGATGGTTAAATAATTATAGCCTGTCTGTCCCTGTTCCTGCCTTTCAGCTCTACAGACCTTGCTATAGTCATATTTTCTTTGGAAGCACAGAGTCCTAACCACTGGACCACCAGGGAAGTCCCATATATTTTCTGAATACTGCTTTCAAGGAACCAAAAAGTCATTGCTTAGTCAGTCCTCAGGTAAGAGCATATAGTTAAAAGCTGAAGTATTGGGCTTCCCTTGTGGCTTAGCTGGTAAAGAATCCACCTGCAAACAGGAGACCTGGGTTCGATCCCTGGGTTGGGAATATCCCCTGGAGAAGGGAAAGGCTACCTACTCCAGTATTCTGGCCTGGAGAATTCTTGAGGTCGCAGAGTTGGACACGACTGAGCAACTTTCAGGTTCACTATCAAGTATTTATAGACTCAGAAATAAGAGATTAGATGCATGGAAAAATGGGGGGGGGGGACGGATACAGGGACAAAGACAGACAGATGTTTGAAATTCTCCTAATACACACAGGAAAAACAAAAGGAAAATTAAATTCCAAATTGGTACTTTTCCCACAAATTACAGTTCATAACAGTCCACAGACTTTGAAATGCTGTTATTTTCCACAGTTCATTTTATAGATGAGAAAAACTAAATGTAAATGTACTTAAAATGTAAGGTAACAGAATCATTGGGATTTTCCAAATAAGTTATTAACTAAAACTTAATTTTCCAAAACCTGAAAAAACAGTGGTATTGTTTCAAAATACATGTTATTAGAAACTGTGTATGGTTCACACATCAGTGTGCTTCCTCCAACTCAAAGTAGGCAAAAAAATTTTATTTCTTTTAAAAGTCTTTGCCTCTTGAGGCAAATTATAAATATCATTGGTCCTCCACAAAAGTAATGCTCAGGCTTATTTTTCTCACTGTCTTATTTTTTGCTTCATATTTCTAGAGTCATACCATAGGGGTTCACAGGATGTGTACTGTTTAATAATAGAAAGCGCAAGTATAGTGAAAATGTTTCCAGGTTCTTTTCTCTTCTCAGGGTAAATTTTTCAGCACTGGAGAGTGCCAGGAGCTTGCTTGGTGTGACAATAATAGACTCTATAATAAGAAATCCTGGTTCTCTAAATGTGGTTTTATTTATTTTCCACCATTCCTGTGAGGTAGGAGAAGGTATAGTTTTCTGAAGTTTAATAAGACATCTAGATATAGAATATAATTGAAACGGAAATCGTTTAGGCTCACTGACTCCTGCTCTACCAAAATTAAAGAAGACAATGAACCCTGATGTATGCTTGGGCCCAGTCAGGTTTGAGTTTATGTGAGGTCACTGCATCTTGACCTTATGGGGAGAATGTTAAGGTACATTCGACTGGGACTGTATTATTCACTCAAAAAAAAAAAAAAAAAAATTCATTGAGTCCAAGACTTAGGTATTATTATTCAAAGGCAATAAAATAGAGCCTTTGCTCTCAAAAGGGATCAGGAAGGGAGGAGGGCACAGATAATGATACTATCTCAAGATAATTGATTACTATGGTTTGGGCAAAAATGCTACAGGCACACTTAATTCTACTGAAGAGAAAACTAAAATAATCACATCTTTCTCTGTCAGCTTTGAAGAGAATAATAGTTCATCCTGAAGAAAGAGTGGGAGGAAGAGAGCACACAGAAGCATGAAAAGTCCAGGAACTTTCCACATTTTTGTTTCAGTACAAAATTTCTATTAAAAAATTGCACTTATAGGTATTGTTTATATATATTCAATTATGCATTTTAAAACTGAGCATGTGGTGAGCATAATTCTGAGATTTTCTTAGATACTTCTTTTAAAGGGGAAAAGAGAAGAAAAATACACTTCAACCCTTCTTCTAGAAAAGCTGAATTTACCACAGATGGATAGAAAGGAAATACATATTTAATACATTATTGAACATATTAAAATGCAATATTTTAAAATATTATAATATTTAAAAATATTGACTCTCCTATTTAGACATTCCTAACTTTATTAATTAGATATGTCTTTACAAGAAAAAGATAATATTTTTAGATGACCAAATCTCAGTGTCAGCTCCACAAGAATTAAACCTGCAGTGGCTATGTTTCTTTTTTGTCCCCAGTCCTGTGTTTTTTTCAGCAGCATCTTTAACAGGAGTATCTTGCCTATAGAGAATGAATAGTCCCTCTAAGGCAAGTGGCCGGGTGGACTCAAAGAGTTAGAGGTGGTCTCTTCTGAAGATATGATGAATGTGGCCTTAAGGAACTGGTTTATACTACAAAGGGCTTCCTATTCAGTCAGGTAGATGGATACAGGCTCCACTGTGGAAACATGATCTCTTTTAAAATTTCTGTACAAACAGCCCTTTCCTATGATCACAGAGTCACACCGTGAGACACCATCATCCTTCTACCTCAATAGGCTATTCTGTTAAGGTCATGTCTGAATTGGGGCTTCCCTTGTGGCTCAGCTGATAAAGAATCTGCCTGCAATGAGGGAGACCTGGGTTCGATCCCTGGGTTGGGAAGATCCTCTGGAGAAGGGAAAGGCTACCCACTCCAGTATTCTGGCCTAGATAACTGCATGGACTGTATTGTCCATTGGGTCGTAAAGAGTCAGACGCGACTGAGCAACTTTCACTCACTTGAATTTGGGGGTGGGGAAGTCACCTGTCAGGCTGATTCTATACTGGTGCAGACAAAGGTAGAGAGGCACTCTTTGTCTTAAGGAACAATGTCTAGCTTTTTGCAGTTGTGTTAAGTTGTAATTGTGGTCTCATAAGCACAAAAGCTGACACTTTCTAGTTCTGATTTATGACCATTTTTCAACCTTGACTTGACATTCAATTCCTCTAACTGTGAAGGGAGATAAAAACATTCACGTCACAGGGTATTGATGTGAAATAAGCTAAAAGTGGGATGCATCTTTCAAATACTAGGTGTTTATTGTTGATTAAATACCTATTTATTCATGTATTCACCTAACTAATATTTGTTATGAGCCATTAGTCATTCCCCTTATCTGTACCAAAGAGTCAGAAGGTTACAGAAATTTTCAAGTTATCACATCAGAGATCTTTGAATTCATGCCTGTCTCTCAACCAGTTCTTAAGGGTATATAGTTCATCTGTGGACTTGATGGTAAACAGATCAAAAGGAGGCCCCCTAAAATCACATAGCTGGTAAGTACCTGGACAAGATTGTAATCATGGTGTCAGACTCCAGGGTTCTCTTTTACTTCTCTTCTTGTCCTACTCTGCTCCATAAGTAGCCTCGAGAGGACTAGACAGTTGCTCAAATTGAGGACAGTGATTGGTTTATTGGAATTTTACAAGAAATTTGTACCCAGGGCTGTCATGCCTATGGTAAGAGTTCCTCTTCTGAATTTAAGCTTAAGTTTAACAAGGTAAACTCAGGTGTCTTCCAGCCCTAAAATGCTATGGTATATAATTCTTTCACACACTGGACTTATCACCAGTCCAAAAAAATATTTGAGTGTCTACTCTGGATTTTCCAACTCCAAAGGGTATACAGGGTTTGAATAACCTCCAAACTCATTGTCCTTGCTCGCCCTATAGTAGGCATGCTTCAAGTTTCTTTGCAGTGAACAAATTCTCCACCTAACATCTAAAAACCCAAGACCTCAAACATCAGTTCAGTTCAGTTCAGTCACTCAGTCATGTCCAACTCTTTATGACCCCATGAATTGCAGCATGCCAGGCCTCCCTGTCCATCACCAACTCTCAGAGTTTATCCAAACTCATGTCCATCGAGTTGGTGATGCCATCCAGCCATCTCATCCTCTGTCGTCCCCTTCTCCTTCTGCCCCCAATCCCTCCCAGCATCAGGGTCTTTTCCAATGAGTCAACTCTTCGCATGAGGTGGCCAAAGTACTGGAGTTTCAGCTTCAGCATCAGTCCTTCCAATGAACACCCAGGGCTGATCTCCTTTAGGATGGACTGGTTGGATCTCCTTGCAGTCCAAGGGACTCTCAAGAGTCTTCTCCAACACCACAGTTCAAAAGCATCAATTCTTCAGCACTCAGCTTTCTTCACAGTCCAACTCCCACATCCGTACATGACCACTGGAAAAACCATAGCCTTGACTAAATGGCCCTCAAACATAGACTGATTCATATACAATCCATAAGCTCAGATATGCACTATAAACTCATATAATTAAAGAAATAGTATTTCTCAAAACATAGGCATACATGCAACCATACTCACAAAGCAAATAATACGCATTCACAGCTGTAGCTTTCTTACCTATCCATTTGGGGGAAGTCCATCAGATAAGAGGTAGAAGAGAAGATGAAGAAGAATCAGCAGTGACTCATACATCGTCCTCTTCTGCATAGAAGTACTAATAGATAGTCTATAGTTAGTCAATGACCAAAAAGGAGTAGTCATCCTGATGATGGAATTTCAACCATGATCCCCAAGTTAGCTCTGTTGTTGTTGTTCAGTCACTAAGTTGTGTCTCTTTGTTACCTCATGGACTGCAGCACTCCAGGCTTCCCTGTCCTTCACTACTATGTCCCAGAATTTGATCAAACTCATGTCCATTGAGTCGGTGATGCTCTACCCTTACACAGAGTAATTACACACAAAGTCACATAAGCCCCAGGATCTTGGTTGGCTTTCTTGTTGCTAGGCAGAATTTGGATTCTGTCTCTGGCTTGGGGACTGATGTGTGACATGGGGCAGACTCTTTGCCTTTTTATCATACATGAAAAATGAGACATTTGAGAAAATAAAAAGATTGGAACTAGGTAAACTCAGGTCTCTCCCAGCCCTAGAATGCATTGTCCCCAGATTTCACTTCAAAAAGCTTCTCCCCAAGGTAGTAGGGCTTCTCTATCCCAGTTATGTAAGCTCAAATTTTAGGCTTTCTCAGCTTACTATGGAAGATACCACTAGGCTAGGTGGCAGTAACGGTAAAGAACCCACCTACCAATACAGGAGACATAAGAGACACAGTTTCAGTCCCTGGGTCAGGAAGATCCCCTGGAGAAGGAAATGGCAACCCACTCCAGTATACTTGCCTAGAGAATACTGTGGACAAAGAAGCCTGGCAGGCTACAGTTCATGAGGTCACAAAGAGCTGGGAACAACATAGTACACACGCACATGGCAACTGAATTATTGCCCTGATATTTCTTATTGAAGATGTTTGTATCTATTAATACTACTTAGCTGTGCACCTTGAGGCAGTGATTGGTGAAGCAAACAGACTTCCATTTTGAATAAATCTTTCCATGTTTGAGCAGTTCCTAATTACTTTATGTGATAAAAGAGTCTGAAAATGTTTCTACATGAGAAAATGACTAGACCTTTGCTTTGCTAGTAATAGCTATTTATAACTTTTATTCTTTTGAGTTTCCTGGAAACAAAGTCTCACCTGAGGCTTCAGGAAAATGCCTGGAGCTTTAAAATCGTCAGTTTTCTGAATCTCCTCTGAACTTGCAAGCGCAGAGGGCTTGGTTTCAATTCAGCATCTGTATGTAACTTTCTTCCTCAAAGGTCAAGGTCAAACCGTAGCATCTCTGTGTCTCAAGCATATGCCTGTGAAATATGGGACTCTTACTACTGGGAAATTTGCCAAACAAAGCATAAATTAGAACTTTGTCAGGAGAAAACCCATAAATGATTTGACTCGAGTTTTCAAGAGTCTACATATAACTATATCAAGTCAACAAGCACTTTTTAACCCATTTCAGTGCGCCCAATACTGTGTTTTGTACTCACTGCTGGGGACTGAAACAAAATAAGAACTGAAAATACTGGTTCTTGGACTTCCCTGGTGAGCCAGTGATTGAGAATCCACCTGCCAATGCAGGGGACATAGGTTTGATTCCTTGTTGGGGAGGATTCCACATGCTGTGGGACAACTAGGCCTCTGCAACACAACTACAGAAGCCTGTACCCTAGAGCCCATGCTCCAAAAGAGAATAGCCCCCACTATCCACAACCAGAGAAAGCCCCTGTGTAACAAAGAAGACCCAGCACAGCCAATAATAAAATAAATAAATAAATAATTTTTTTAAAAAGTCTCAACATCATCATTCAAGAAGAAAAAAATTTTTTTCGAATACTGCTTCTTTTTAAAGAGAGAAATCCACATAGAAGTAGGTGCCTACAGCCTCAACCAAACCCTATTTAAATTACCTCCTATCTTGGGACCACCCATGACTTAAAGGAAGTAGAGATGAGCGTGTGCTCTGAGATGGTTCAACTGTGGCCTGCTCAGTAAAGATTCTCAGCCCCAAGCCTATTTTCTGAGTTTCCTCTTTGCCCAGTTCTCCCACAGCTGGGTCAACTAATTTCATCTTCTGCAGATCCAGCCTATTTATTTTCAGAGCAATTGAAGTTTTAGAGGCTATAAATAAGTGGCCTCTGGCCCAATGCCTCCATTCATCCAGGATTATTATAACAGCCCTTTTCAGATATGGGGCATAGGCAGTGTGTCCTGGGCTACCCTCGCTATGATCTAAACCAGAGCCATTTTCTACTCTTTCCAGATCTTGACTTCCTTATCTCAGCCTTAATCCTACCCCAAATTCCAGCTAACAGCAATTTATCAAAAATCAGTTCTCTGAAGAAGCAATTTTCTGAATGACTAATTCACTGAATTTAATACATTTATCAACATATCAACAATTTTTTAGAGAAATTTCTTTTTGAGTATATTAAATGAATTTGGATATATTCTTTGTGAATATATATTTGAAAATATATTTTAGTTGAATACGATCAAGCATATGTTGTTGTTTATTTGCTAAGTCATGTCCAGCATTTTTTGTGACCCCATGGAATATATTTCTTATAAAATTATTCTTCATAAAAATATTCATAAGAAAAATGAACGACACATATGACCTCCAGCATTTAATAAATTGAGCATTATTTAAAATAAAGCTAGAGTGAAACATTAATAAATTTTAAAAAAACTGTTGATCTGTCTGAGCTTTTGATAATCAGCAGCTTGATTAAATGGTTAAATTTGACAAACTGATCTCCAACTGGCTTTCTGCAAAATAAATTTTGGTGAAAGAATCTAGATTGACCACGGTGCTGTGTCTGTGTTTCCATGGACAGACTGATGGCTAACCTTCCTGGATTTCTATTTCCTTCACCATCCACCTGTGGCTGAACTCAGCTACATGGCCCCAGGTGTTGATGGGAGAATGGATGCCACTTCCTGAATAGCTGAGATTTACTCATGTGACTGAAATGCCTTTGCTGGCTATCTTATATCATCAATGTACTCAACTCCCCTTCTCCTCACTCCCTCCTGCTCAGCCTCACTGGCAAATTTCAAGATACAACAGAGCCAAAGGCCTGTCCTCTTTTTCTTTCAAACTTGAAGTTTTTAAATGTTAACTTGTCTTTCATAGTAATGCCAGAGTTCTAAGAATTCTTGAAACCCAAAGGGAAATATCAACTTCCTGTGTTGAAAAATACTTTCCGGGCTTTTAACAGAATAAGCTCTGTTGGAAGATGTCTTATTGTTTGGAGTATGATGGAAGTAGTTGGGCAGGAAAATAGGTAATTGTAACATCAATTGGACTCATTTAGGTTGAGAATTACTCCTTACTCTCTTCTAAAGACAAATGAGTATTTCTAAGAAACTTGTGCTAGGAAGTAATCACATCTTTTAAAACAGTGCATATCATGACATTCCATTTTAAGTGCTATCACAATAACATATAACTCCATGCTCTTGCATAAAAGGACTTCAGATCATCAAATCATTATCTTTATTTCTCTGATTAGCTCTTAGTTAAGGTGTTGGAGAAGGAAATGGCAACCCACTCCAGTATTCTTGCCTGGAGAATCCCAGGGACAGAGGAGCCTTGTGGGCTGCCGTCTATGGGGTCGCAGAGTTGGACACGACTGAAGTGACTTAGCAGCAGCAAGGTGTTAGTTCCACATCAAATATCTTTTTTTTTTTTTTCTTCAGCTGTGCAGAGCCTGAGTTGTGGCTTTCAGACTCTTAGTTGCAGCATGTGGGGTCTAGTTCCCTGACCAGGGATAAAACCCGGGCCTCTTACACTGGGAACACAGAGTCTTAGCCACTGGACCACCAGGAAACTCCCACATCAAAAGTCTTAAAACAAAAAAGACTGTTTTAATCTTGAAGCTTCTCACTCCCACTAACACCAAATACATTGACTTTATATTAAAAATCTTAAAGCAACTAGAGACTTCTGGTATGGTAGGGAAAATTTCAAAACAGTCATTAGTTGTAAGAAAAATGAGATCCTAAATATTTGGAGACCAACAGAACTGAATTATTAATTAACAGAACTGAATTAATTAATAATTAATTAACAGAACTGAATTAACTTAAAAATACAGCAATTCAAACAATAAAACTTTATTTTGTCAGCACTCTTGAAAAATGCTACTTGAAAAAGACAACTTGAAAAATCTTTATATCTCAAATCAAAATTGTGTAGTGATTGTTGATCTACAGCATTTATAACGTACAGTTATTTGAAAAGCAAGTATGCACTGAGCAATAAGAACACCAGTTCTTTAGAGTATTATCTGTCAGACTGTGGCCACATGAATGGAAGAGACAAGCTCACATGAATAGAAACAGGCCTTGATGTCTAGTGAATGCACCTGGATAGTCTGCAGAGACCGTCTCCCAAGGGCATCCATGTTGTTTTTCAATATATTTTAACCGGGGAAAAAAAATCTCTCTTGCATCCATTATGTTGTTGCACTTAACCACCACTTTGAGGTTTTGCCTAGAACAGTGATTCTTAGGCCTGACTGACCATTAGAATTACCTAATAATGCCCAGTCCCCACCTAGACTAATTAATTAAAAATTTCTGAGTGTGATATCCTGGTATTTGTATTTTTTTTAATTTTCCTGAAGAACTGCTGGTGCTTATCTAGATTTGGGAACCACTGGTTTAGAGTATAATATCTGCTAAATGCAAAAAGTAAATTAGTTATAGGATTTTTCCCCCTGCTTGTTCAACCCTTGGGCTTTGTTGTTAGCTTTCAAGGTCCTACTTTTAAAATCCCGTATATGACATTAAAGTAGCTCAATAGGTGGTGTGCTTGGGTTTGCTCAGAATTTATTTGGACATATGGCCTAATAGCATGCAGTTAAGCTAACAAGTGTTTTTTTCTTTTTTACTCTATATGAATAATCTTAGCCTTAAGTGCTTTTACAGAATCAGATATTGACAGTTTGGATTTAATTTACTTAGGCACAACAGTTTTGACCTTGAAATAGTCAAAATTTAGTGCTAATTATTAATTTAAACATTAAATTTGAAGCATGGTAAGTTCTAAAAGAAAGATGGGAAAGAAATTAATCTGGGGTGATATTAAAGGGCTATTTGCAGAATAAAGGAGTCTATTTGATGAAGCACCTGATGAAAGAATGATCTCCGTTTTTCTTAGTCATAGTAAGGCTCACAAAATTCTCATCAGTATAAAGGTTAATCATTAATGAGCAATTATCTCTACATTTAGTGAAATTAGGTACAAAGAGAATCACGAAATGCTTTGAGAAGATTCAGCAAATGGATTCGTCACTTAAGTGACACTTCAAGGTGGTTCCTTGAACACACCTGATATTAAGGAAATCAGACATCTAGATAATAAAAATCACTACATTTGTGAGTTATCTGTTTAATATTTCCATTCTGTGAGAGCAGTCAGCACCATGCTGGTGTGATCCTGTAACAGTAAACTGAGCATGGCATCTTGTGTGCAGATGGAGCCCTGAGGTGAGGTGTGGAGGAAAGGACAACAGCTAAGTCAAAGAATGTGTCATGGTAATCTCAATTATTCTTCATGTAAAAGGCATTACATGGAATAATATTGATTTACTTCTATAAATTATGTGAATAATAATTTAATGTAGTTACATAAATGTAGGAATTAATAGTGTAGAAACAATTCTCTTGCAGAAAGGACAGTTTTCCAGCTTACCTAATTTTGTTTTGTGCCATATTTGTGTTAAATGGCAAGAGTAGGGGTTTGGGAAATGAGCATCAGTTCAAATAGTAGGAAAAAAATCTTTCCACCAAGCAATAATTATATGGATTTTTCTGGTACAAAATAACGCATGCAGTTAACTCCCTGGCAGTGGACTTTCAGAATAAAAGTTCAGCCCTGTAAGGAACGGTATATCATTGATGCTTACAAGTTTAACCAATAGGAAAACAGACACTCACTTTATCAGAGGAGTTAATGAACAAGGACTAGCTAATGTGTGCCACAACAAAAATATTTATATTTATTTACCATACAATCTTAAACCTTTGATTTTATAGGATATATGTGAGCGTTGGGGGTATTTTGTTGGTTTTTTTGTTTGTTTGTTTGAGTGTTTCAACCAAAAAGATGAATAGAAAACACACCCCCCAACATTTACATCTTAGATTTTTAAATGTAAAGAATGCTATGATGGTATGAAGGATGAACAACAGAGTCATAAGTCATGCACTCCCCAGTTTCAAAACTTACTATAAAGGCACAGTAGTCAATTCAGTGTGGTGCTAGCATAAGGATAAACATATAGATAAATGAAACAGAGTTGAGTCCAGGAAAGAAATCTTTACATTAATGGACAATTGATTCTTGACAAAGAAACCAAGCAATTCAATAGGGAAAAGGTAGACTTTTCACCAAATGGTGCTAAGAGTTGGATGTCAATATGTTAAAAAAAAAAAACAAAAAAAAACTTAGACCCTTACTTTATACCATATACACAAGTTTGGACTCTGTGGGAGAGGTGGAGGGGATGATTTGGGAGAATGGCATTGAAACATGTATAATATCATATAAGAAACGAATCACCAGCCCAGGTTCGAGGCAGGATACAGGATGCTTGGGGCTGGTGCAGTGAGATGACCCAGAGGGATGGTATGGGGAGGGAGATGGGAGGGGGGTTCAGGATTTGCGAACACATGTACACCCGTGGCAGATTCATGTTGATGTATGGCAAAACCAATACAATATTTTAAAGTAATTAGCCTCTAATTAAAATAAATAAATTTTTTTAAAAAGGTCAAAGATATAAATAAACTTAAACTACAAAACTTGTAAAGGAAAACACAGGAAAAAATATAACTTTGGATTAGGCAAAGAGTTCTTAGATATGATATCAAAAGCATAATTCATAAAAGAAAAAAATTGATAAAATTGAATATGAAAATAAATAATTAAATAGGTTTGAAATTAAAATACACTTGCTCCTTGGAAGAAAAGTTATGACCAACCTAGACAGCATATTAAAAAGCAGAGACATTACTTTGCCAACAAAGTACTTTTCCATCTAGTCAAAGCTATGGTTTTTCCAGTAGTCATGTATGGATGTGAGAGTTGGACTGTGAAGAAAGCTGAGTGCTGAAGAATTGATGCTTTTGAACTGTGGTGTTGGAGAAGACTCTTGAGAGTCTTTTGGACAGCAAGAAGATCCAACCAGTCCATCCTACAGGAAATCGGTCCTGAATATTCATAGGAAGGACTGATGCTGAAGCTGAAACTCCAATACTTTGGCCACCTGATGTGAAGAACTGACACATTTGAAAAGCCCCTGATGCTGGGAAAGATTGAAGGCAGGAGGAGAAGGGGACGGCAGAGGATGAGATGGTTGGAAAGCATCACCAACTCAATGGACATGAGTTAGAGTAAGCCCAGGAGCTGGTGATGGACAGGGAAGCCTGGTGTGCTGCAGTCCATGGGGTTGCAAAGAGTCGGACACGACTGAATGACTGAACTGAGCTGAAATTTATAAAAGAAAGTAAATAGATAACCATGTGCTCCAAAAGGCAAGACTAAGAAAATTAATAAAACAGCCACAGACTGGGAGAAAATATTTGCAAATTATTCTTCTGATTAAGAAACTTGCATCCATGATATACAAAAAACTCTCACAAACCATTATGAAGATAAAAACAACTAAATTTTTTAAATGAGCATAATATTTGAAAAGATACTTAACTAAATAAGATACAGAATGATTAATAAGCAATGATCCTTAACATTATAGAGAAATGCAAATTAAAGCCACAGTCAGATGCCACTACACACTTACTAAAATGGCTGCAATTTACACAAAATAGTAATAAAAGTTGGCGAGGATGTAAAGAAAATGGAACATTTCACATTGCTGGTAGGAATGTAAAATAGTATTCCCACTTTGGAAAAAAATTCAATGGTTTCCCAAAAAGGTAAACATAAGTTTATATAATCCAGCAATCCTAGGATTATAACACAAGAGAAATGAAAACATATACCCGAAGACATGTACATGAATGTTTATAGCAGCACTATTTATGAGAGCCCCAAACTCCATCAAGTAGAGAATGGATAGAAGTTGTGATATCCAAATATCCATCAAGTAGAGAATGGATAATGGCACCCCACTCCAGTACTCTTGCCTGGAAAATTCCATGGATGGAGGAGCCTGGTGGGCTGCAGTCCATGGGGTCACTAAGAGTCGGACACGACTGAGCGACTTCACTTTCATTTTTTCACTTTCATGCATTAGAGAAGGAAATGGCAACCCACTCCAGTGTTCTTGCCTGGAGAATCCCAGGGGCAGGAGAGCCCGGTGGGCTGATGTCTATGGGGTCACACAGAGTCGGACACGACTGAAGTGACTTAGCAGTAGCAGTAGCAGTAAAGAATGGATAAAAGTTGTGATATACTCAAGCAAAACAAGATTCTATTCAGCAATGAATAGGAATGAGCTACCAATAGATACTACCACATGAAACCAATTCAAAAAAGTATGCAAAGTGAGAGAAGCCAGACCCAAAAGACTATATATTGTATAATTCCATTTATATGGAATGTCCATAAGATTTAAGTCAATGTAAATAGCAAATTAGTGGTTGCCAGGGGCTGAAAGCCAGAATAGGAATTATCTTCAAATGGTCATGAGGAAACATCTTGGGGTGGGAGGAGTGATGGAAATGTTCTAAAACTAGATTGTGGTGATGGTTGTACAACTCAGTTTACTAGAAATCGTTGCATGGTGCATTTACAATGGGTGACTTTAGCAGTATGTAAATTATACCTTACTAAAGCTGTTTGTAAAAGCAAAAAATAATTGTAGACCAAGATGTTCTACCCCAGAGCACATTGCTCATACTGGCTTACACAAATATGTTTTATAGATTTAAAACCAAAACACCCTTTACCTAAAACCTTTCTTTTCTTTTAATATTTTATTCTCGCTCAAGGACCATACTATCAAATATTCATTAAGTAATGATACAACATTGGAGAAACATATAGCAGCCTATTCCAGTATTCTTGCCTAGGAAATCCCATGGACAGAGGAACCTGGCAGGCTACAGTCCAAGGGGTCGCAAAGAGCTAAGTCACATGACTTAGCAACTAAACAGCAACAACAGTACAACATATTTTCTTCCCACACACTTTAGAATTATTTTGTTTCACTGCCATTTCATATCTTTTTACTTTCTAAATACCAGCCATGATCTACCATCCCCATTTACCCTCTATATTTTATTATTATCTTCTGTTTTAAAATTCAGGACTAGTGGTGCTTTCTTCTTGTTGCTCAGTCATGAAGTCGTGTCTGACTCTTTGTACCCCCATGGACTGTAGCAGGCCTCCCTGTCATTAACCATCTCCTGGAGTTTGCTCAAACTCATGTCCATTGAGTCGTCCCCTTATCCTCCTGCCTTCAGTCTTTCCCAGCATCAGGGTCTTTTCCAATGAGTCAGCTCTTCACATCAGGTGGCCAAAGTATTGTAGCTTCAGCTTCAGCATCAGTCCTTCCAAGGAATATTCAGGGTTGATTTCCTTTTGGATGGACTGGTTGGATCTCCTTGCAGTCCAAGGGACTCTCAAGAGTCTTCTCCAACACCACAGTTCAAAAGCATCAATTCTTTGCTGCTCAGCCTTCTTTATGGTCCAACTCTCACATCTATACATGACTACTGGAAAAACCATAGCTTAGACTATATGGACCTTTGTCAGCAAAGTGATATCTCTGCTTTTTAATATGCTGTCTAGTTTTGTCAGCTTTTCTTCCAAGGAGCAAGCATCTTTTAATTTCATGTCTGCAGTCACTGTCCACAGTGATTTTGGAGCCAAAGAATAGAAAGTTTGTCATTGTTTGCATTGTTTCAGCATCTATTTGCCATAAAGTGATGGGACTGGATGCCATGATCTTTGTTTTTTGAATGTTTTAAGTCAGCTTTTTTTACTGATTTTTTGAGTAAAAAAATTACTAATGTTTTGAGTTTTAAGTCAGCTTTTTTACTCTCCTCTTTCATCTTCATTAAGAGGCTCTTTAGTTCCTCTTCACTTTCATCTGCATATCTGAGGTTGTTGACATTTCTCCCAGCAATCTTGATTCCAGCTTGGAATTAATTCAGCCTGGCATTTCACATGATGTACTCTGCATATAAGTTAAATGAACAGTGTGACAATATACAGCCTTGACATACTCCTTTCCTGATTTTGAACCAGTCTGTTGTTCCATGTCCGGTTCCAACTGTTGCTTCTTGACCTGCATACAGGTTTCAGAGGAGGTAGGTAAAGGGAGTCTGGTATTCCCATCTCTTTTTAAGAATTTTCCACAGTTTGTTGTGATCCACACTGTCAAAGATTTAGTGTAGTCAGTGAAGCAGAAGTAAATGGTTTTCTGGAATACTCTCACTTTTTCAATGATCCAACAAATGTTTGCAATTTGATCTCTGGGTTCCTCTGCCTTTTCTAAATCCAGCTTGTACATCTGGTGCTTACAATAATAGTTAACCTTTTTGGAAACATAGCCTCTTCTACATACTTTATGGCTTCCCTGATTGCTCAGTTGATAAAGAATCCACCTGCAATGCAGGAGACCCTGGTTCGATTCCTGGGTTGGGAAGATCCCCTGGAGAAGGGAAAGGCTACCCACTCCAGTATTCTGGCCTGGAGAATTCCATGGACTGAATAGTCCGTGGAGTCACAAAGAGTCAGACTTCTTACCTTCATTTAATTCTCAAAATATTCCTATGAAACAGGCATTATTGTAATCCCTTTATAATATGTTAAAGGAGACGGAAGCACAGGGAAATTGCCCAGTGTTACCCCTGTCTAAAGTGATAGAGCCAGATATGACTCCAGAGTCCAGCCTCTTAACCACTGAGCTGAATGTCTCTCAAGAGCATTGCCAGGTAGGGAGTGTTTTACAGTTGTCTCCATTTCTGTTACAATGGACTTCCCAGATATCACAGTGGTAAAGAATCCTCCTACCAATGCAGGAGACACAAAAGACCCAAGTTTGATCCCTGGGTCAGGAAGATACCCTGGAGTAGGAAATGGCAACCTACTCCAGTATTCTTATCTGAAAGATTTTATGAACATAGAAGCCTGGCAGACGATAGTTCATGGGATCACAAAGAGTGGCACATGACTGAGCAGCTGCTCATGCATGCATTTCTGTTATAATGGCCTTGTTTACTTGAATATTTTTATATAAAACTCTCTAAGACAGGAATGCCCTAAGTGTATGCTGCTCCTTTCTTCGTGTTTCCCTAAGACAAACAGTGTGTGGGTATATTATATGAATTTGTTATCCACTCCTCCAAAATGGGCTTCCCTGGAGGCTCAGACAGTTAAGAATCTGCCTGCCAGTGCAGGAGACCCAGCTTTGACCCCTGGGTCAGGAAGATGTCCTGGAGAAGGAAATGGCAACCCACTCCAGTATTCTTGCCTGGAGAATTCCATGTATAGAGGAGCCTGGCAGGCTACAGTCCACGGGGTTGCAAAGAATCAGACACAACTGAGCAACTAGCACACACACACACACACACCACCAAAATAGCATTTGTTTGGTATTAGTAACTGGGAAAAAGTATACACATACATATATATGTTATGAATATACACACATTATTTGACTTTCTGGTAGAACTTTAAATTTAATCCCAGTAACTAATCTCTTTGTACACATTGCTTCATCCTGAAATGTATAATGTACATAACAAGGAATAACTTGAACAGAGAGAATTGGCTTATTAAAGAACAAAGCTACTACAGATGCAGTTTTAGAAACTTTAGTTGTAGCAGAAGAAATGAGTATCTTTAAGAAAATCAAAGCCCTGACTCTAAGTCTTCTTTTTAAACAATGAGATGGGTATTGTAAAAAAAAAAAAAAAAAGCCTCTTTTAGCAATTAAAATTTGAATAACGAAGGAACTAATGATGAAAACAAGGGAATTGTTTTATACTTTTAATCAGGGATATGTACAAACACCTAGTTCCAGTATAGCTCATCTTTTATGGCTTTTTTAAGATTGACTGCCACTATGGGTTATGAGTTATGACAAAATATAATTTGGTTCATGATAATTTTCACTACTAGGGTCTGTTCAGCATGTTAAAAAATTAACATTCTGGCACATCTAGTCCTCTGGTGAAAATAATGTCCCAGTTTCAAGTTGACAAAATAGCCTAAAGGTGTTTTGGACAGGAATTTATACGTGTTTAATACCGACAAAGATGCCCTGTGGTAAGTTTTGGTGATAGTATTGAAGAGAGTTCACAGGGGAGAAAAAAAAAAAAAACTTTTAAAAGAGATGAAAGTCACTTGAAAAAATACAATATTTACACAATGTAATATTTTGGCATGCAACTGTTGTGGACAAAATGTTCTCAAACCATTTAAAATTTTTTCAGGGAATGTTTCCTACTTCAGTTCAGTTCACTATCTCAGTCGTGTCTGACTCTTTGCGACCCCATGGACTGCAGCATACCAGGCTTCCCTGTCCATCACCAACTCCCAGAGCTTGTTCAAACTTATGTCCATCAAGTCAGTGATGCCATCTAGCCATCTTATCCTCTATTGTCCCCTTCTCCTGCCTTCAGTCTTTCCCAGCATCAGGGTCTTTTCCAATGAGTCAGTTCTTCACATCAGGTGGCCAAAGTATTGGAGTTTCAGTGTCAACATCAGACCTTCCAATGAATATTCAGGACTGATTTCCTTTATGATTGACTGGTTGGTTCTCCTTGCAGTCCAAAGGACTCTCAAGAGTCTTCTCCAACACCACAGTTCAAAAGCATTAATTCTTCAGCGCTCATCTTTCTATATAGTTCAACTCTTACATCCATACATGACTACTGGAAAAACCATAGCCTTGACTAGACAGATCTTTGTGGACAAAGTAATGTCTCTGCTTTTTATTGTGCTGTCAAGGGTGGTCATAACTTTTCTTCCAAGGAGTAAGCATCTTTTAATTTCATGGCTGCAGTCACCATCTGCAGTGATTTTGGAGCCCCCAAAAATAATGTCTGCCACTGTTTCCACTATTTCTCCATCTATTTGCTATGAAATGATGGGACTAGATGCCATGATCTTTGTTTCCTGAATGTTGAGCTTTAAGTCAACTTTTTCACTCTCCTCTTTCACTTTCATCAAGAGGCTCTTTAGTTCTTCTTTGCTTTCTGCCAGAAGGGTGGTGTCATCTGCACATCTGAAGTTATTGATATTCCTCCCAGAAATATTGATTCCAGCTTTTGCTTCATCCAGCCCAGCATTTCTCATGATGTACTCTGCATATAAGTTAAATAAGCAGGGTGACAATATACAGTCTTGACGTACTCCTTTTCCTATTTGGAACCATCTGTTGTTCCATGTCCAGTTCTAACTGTTGCTTCCTGACCTGCAGATTTCTCAACAGGAAGAATTTCCCAAGGGCTTCTCAAAATGGATTTCATAAGCTGCTGTCCTCACCTTGGGCCCTGAGTAGGAAGAGTATATGCCTGTTTGCATTGACTCCATCTGGATTGACCTGATTTCCCATCTCATTTCTTACCTGTCCCTGGATCAATGGACTTTTGGGTCATTATCCTAGCTGGCATCCCAGTAGCATTTGACATTATTATATCTCTATTCTAGAAAGTGAAGAAGAACTAAGGGGCCTCTTGATGAAAGTAAAAGAGGAGAGTGTAAAGTTGACTTAAAGCTCAACATTCAGAAAACTAAGATCATCGTATCCGGTCCTATCACTTCATGGCAAATGGATGGGGAAAAAGTGGCAGACTTTATTTTGGGGGGATCCAAAATCACTGTAGATGGTGACTGCAGCCATGAAATTGAGACTCTTGCTCCTTGGAAGAAAAGTTATGACCGCCCTAGACAGCATACTAAAAAGCAGAGACATTACTTTGCCAACAAAGTTCTCTCTAGTCAAGGCTATGGTTTTTCCAGTAGTCATGTATGGATGTGAGAATTGGGCTATAAAGAAAGCTGAGCAGCGAAGAATTGATGCTTTTGAACTGTGGTGTTGGAGAAGATCTTGAGAGTCCCTTGTAGAACAAGGAGATCCAACCAGTCAGTCCTAAAGGAAATCAATCCTGAGTGTTCATTAGAAGGACTGATGTTGAAGCTGAAACTCCAATACTTTGGCCACCTGATGTGAAGAGCTGACTCATTGGAAAAGACCCTGATGCTGGGAAAGATTGAGAGCAGGAGGAGAAGGGGACAACAGAGGATGAGATGGTTGGATGGCATCACCAACTCAATGGACACAAGTTTGGGTAGACTCTGGGATTTGGTAATGGACAGGGAGTCCTCGTGTGCTGTAGTCCATGGGGGTCACAAAGAGCTGGACATGACTGAGTAATTGAACTGAACTGAACTGAACTCTTTCCTTGGTTCCCATTACATTCTACATTTCTGATTATTCTCCTTGCTCTTTGGCTTCCCTTCATGGAGTCCTTTATGATCTCTCTTATCTCTGCCCATTCCTTAAATGTTCATGTTCTTCAGGTTCCTCTTCTCATTTCACATACTCTCCTGATTCAGTCTCATCTCAAATATATAAACAGGTGGATTCTTTACTAGCTGAGCCACAAGGGAAGCCCAGACAAATGTATATTTCAGGTCAGTTCTCTCCTGAACCCCAAGCCCCAATATCCAACTTACTGCTGAATTTCCCCAGTTGGACACTCATCAAGCACCTCAATTCCAGCTTTCCAACACAGAATTCTTAATTTCCTCCTGACCCTTACATCCCATCCCTCCAATCTTGCTTCTCCTCTGTGTTCCTTCTCTGGAAATAAAACTACCATCCATCTAGTTGACTAAGCCAGATATCTGGTCAACCTTCTTGATTCCTATTTCTCTGTCACAACTCCCATGAAAGCAGTCTCTAAGTCCTTCATCATAAACATATCTTGCTATTCCCATGTCTTCATAGCCATTGTTTCTCCCCTGATTTAAATCACTATTCTCTCTCCTTTGATGGCCTCTTTGCTGGTCCTCCTTCAAAGTCTGAACCCTTCCAAGATGTTTACTGACCACGGACCAGAATAAATGTGCAAAAATGCAATTTTCATCATATCAACCATTTGTTTAGAACACTTTGTGGTTCCTTCATCATTCAGGACAGGGTTGAAAGTCCTTAATGTGGCTCAAGTGATTGGTTCCTGTGTTTTCATCTTTCCTCAATCCTCTCTTAAACTCCTTGCTCCAGTTTTTCTGACTATTAATAACTTTACTTTTTGAATGTGTCCATGCTTTTTCTTTCCACCAGACCTTTGAACCCTCTAGTCAAGTGTTCCCTCTAAGAAGTGTTTTTAGAGGATCCTTCAAAGATGATCTAGTACTGCATACTATTATGTGATCTCATGTCTAATGCTTCACCAGTGGTGGTGGTTTAGTCACTAAGTCATGTGCAACTCTTGCCACCCCATGGACTCTAGCCTGCCAGACTTCTATGTCCATGGGACTTCCCCAGCAAGAATACTCAAATGAGATGCCATTTTCTTCCCCAGGGGATCTTCCTGACCCAGAGATCTAACATGCATCTCCTGCACTACAGGCAAATTCTATACCATTGAGCCACCAGGGGAGCCCAACAGTAGTGTGTCTCTAAATAAGCCTGATATTCATTCTATGATTTCTTACTACTATCACTTAAGACATGTATACAGGTTATGTGGGACTTGAATATTACATATTCGGAGGAGATATCTTTTTTAAGTATACAAATCATGAATAAAAATAAGGTATGAAAATTAATATTTATTTAGAATAAGAGAAGAAATCACAACAAATGTATCAGTACCCTGGAGATTCAGGCATCTTTTTTTCTGAGATCTCTTTAGGCCATTTCCCAGGCACACTTACCTAGAAATGCTTTTTAATTGTAACCTCATTTCTCATTCCCCACTCTGAGTACTTCCAACAATAATCAGTTCTCAGAGTAGCCCATTTCTTGTGAGTGGCTCTGGAACATTAAGTTTATGATAGATTCGTCTCCTCCCTGAAGTTTTGATATTTTTAATAGATTTTTACATCATAACCAATGCACATGCTCATTTGCTTCTTTTAAAATTTGTAATTCTGACTAAAGCTTTGAAATCAGAGACTAGGAGCTTGTAGCAAGATATTTCTTAACATCCTTATCTGAAGTGTTCAGTAAATTAACCAGGAATTATTTACTTTGTGTGACATCACAGCTCTATCTTCATTTTCTTGTATTTTCTAACTCAGTGGTTCCCAAATCAGGCTTTATATAGGAATCATTGGGAGAGCTCTTTACAAATTAAATTCTTGGTTCCAGTTGTAAACCTACTTAGTTAGATTCTTCCTCAGTGAGACCAAAAATCTATATTTTTAACGAAATATGCTGGCAATTCTTGTGGAGTCAGTTCAGCACAAATCTTGGCATTTGAAAACCACTGGTCTAAAGAACTGAAGAAGGCAGGTTGAAGGCCTGACTCATTGAAGAACAAACAGTGCCAATCAGTAAATTAAATTTTCTTCAAACACTTTCATAATACAGAATCATCGGTTCTCAGAACCTAGATGCTCTACTGCAAATTTCTAGGACTGCCACATTAGGATAACCAACTTATTCTGAAACCTTAATTGATTGGGAAGAGAGAAAAAACACTATGAATTGGCCTAAAAAAATTTTTAAAGACTTTGGAGCATCACCAATTTTCACCGTGTAAAGTCAAAAACATGCATTAGTGCATATGGCTGTCCTGTCACCCACTACACAAATAACTTACATAAAACAAAAATTCAGGAAAAGTTTAAACTTAAGTGTCTGAGTAATTCCATCATTTTATACCCTCCCTGGAATAGTGTCTGGCTAAAACATGTAGATTTTATTAGCACAAAGATTTCAATCTATTCCTGATGTTGTTATATATGTGTATGTTATTCTCTCCCAGAAATAAAAACACTATGTCAGATATGCCCTTTCCACTTTCACAAGACTCATTTCCTCTGAAAGCAAGTGGTTTCTGAGAAGTGTTCAAATGGGTGATGTATAACTACATCATTAACATTCTCCTCTTTGAGATCTAATAATATCACTAAGACTTTTTAGTTAATATTTTCTAAAGATCCTTTGTAATAATGTTTTTAAAAGAATTGCTTTAGTATTTTCTGTGTGGAATAGAAAGGTTTTGGAGACCTTGACTTCTAAATCAGACTGAGAAAACAATTTCCACATGTCATATTCTATTGCTTTGCATGTAGTGAAAAGAAAGAATGAAGCAGTCTTTTCATACTCCTTTGAATTTAAGTTTGAAAATTTTCTTTGTGTTTTCTTCAAAAGAGAAATGAGTCACATTAGGTTTTCTCTTAAGAATAATGACCTTATTGTTTTAATAAAAATAACTTACGATTCTATTTTATAAATTCAAGCAATACAGAAAAGTACCAAAAAGAGAAAGACAACTAACCTTAAATTATGCAACCAAGGAAGAACCATAGTTTTCCATGCGCGTATACAGAGAGAAAGGTGGATGGATGGATGGATGGATGGATGGATGGGTGGGTGAAAATCACTTTATACCCTCCCTGGAATACTCTCTGGCTTATAGTAGATACTCAGTAAAAACACAGTAAATGAATGTATGAATAACATAAATTAGCTTTTTTCTGGAACCATACTGCCCAAATTAGAATCTCACTTCTACCAGTTAATATAGTTTGGCCTTGAAAAAGACACTTAACATCTCTGTGATTCAGTTAATTCATCTGTAAAGTGGGGATAATAATACTACTCACCTTAATCAATGACATTCTTAAGTGATACTGGATTGTGTGTGTGTGTGTGTGCGTGTGTGTGCGTGCGTGCGTGCATATACATACATGTACGGTGGTGGAAGGCACAATGCCTACTAGTAGATTTAGGGCCGACTGCCATGAAACTTGTTAAAATGCAAGCAGTTTTAGCAATCATTGCTTTTGTACTAGCAATGAACATGTCAGCACAATGAAAATAGCAAACAAAGCTTTCATATTATTATAAAAATTAGTTTTGACTATACAGATCTCCCTAATTTCAAGAACTACTTCTTGCCAAAATAAAATTTACAGCCAGAATTCTCAGGATATTTTCAAGTCATCTTCTTTCTGTACAACTGCTTTTGGAAGTGGGTATCTCCTTTGTTTCTTTTTGGGGTCACTACTCTGCATGAGGCCGAGCTCTTCATTTGGTTGTTGCTTGAACTCATGGCTGTTATTTTTTCCCCTCATTTTATTACTGGATGAGAGAGATTCTGTGACTGGACTGCATTCCACCACCTTCATCCATAAATATATTTTGGTTTTTGAGTTAATTATAAATAATTGCATTTTTAAAAAACTATTAAGGTTGGGGTTTCTCTTCCATTGAATGGGATTTTGATCAGATAAGGTTTAGTCAGGAGAGCAGAAGCACAATAGTTATGGGATAAGAGACTTATTTAGAATTGTGGGAAATCTGGGGAAGAGAAGAGTTTAGAAGAGAAGTTGGAGGCTCAGATCTACAGTTAACAATCAGTCAGTTTAAGAAGCCATGTATGTCTTGTCCCCAAGTAGGAATAGGAAGGGGGAATTTGTATAGAGTTCTATGAAAAACTGTTGCCTGTGAAAGATCTGGGTTAGACTGTAAAGAATTTGCCTGCAATGCAGGAGAACCGGGTTCAATCCTTGTCTCAGGAAGATTCCTTGGAGGAGGAAATAGCAACTCACTCCACTATTCTTGCCTGGAGAAACCCATGGACAGAGGAGCCTGGCAGGGCCAGGAGTCCATGGGGCCCCAAAGAGTCAGACACGACTGAACAACTAAACTTTTCACTTTTCACTAAGAAAAACTGTTCCTATGAATAAGCCACAGCCTCTGTGGGTCCACAGCCAAGTATCCAAGGGCGGATCTGAGCCACTGTTGGTGTCAGAAGCTACTGCCAGGAGTCAGGAAGCAAAGTTAGATGTGGAGCAAGGGAGTCAGATGACATGGTGGCACATGCTATGTATGTCTGCTTCTGTCTGTCTCTGTGCCTGCTTGTGAAAGGAATTCCAGATGGTTGTGGTCGCTACCTTTTCTCTACCTTCCAAATACTGAGCAAGCCCTGTCTTGGCCAGTTCTAACCTGGAAGCATACAAGGAAGACATAGAGAAGGTAATTCTAAAGTTAGCTACACAGATAGAGCAGAGTTTGATGACATACACTGTCTTTTGTTAAGGTATAAATATTAGATTTATCAAATGATTATCTAGATAAAGATGTATAGGAAACTTTCCAGAGAATTTTGCCACTGTTTTACTAAAAATAATTTTGCAAAATATTAGGAGAAATTCCCATTAATTTAGGTAACTCATAATATCTACATAGGCTGTAGAGTTGAATGATTCTTTTATTCAAAAGGATTAAAATTCTTAAAATTATAGGCACATGGAAGTCATCCTTAATTTTCTATGACCTGAGAGCTATTTGGTGCATATTCTTAAGATAATTTACAGTAATGTATTATTTTTATCATTGAAGAAAGTTAACTATAAATTATTATACATACATGTATAATACACACATACACAAACACATATATACTCATATATGTAGGATTCTACATGGTCTCTTAACTATATCTAGTGTTCAATAGATATTTCCTATGGTTGAAGATTTAAATTAGAACTATATAACCATCACGTAACTCTCCTTACAGGTTTATTTCTAAACAATGGCTTATAATCTGCTTCATTTTCTTCCTTGCTGCTTTATTTTCCCACCACAGGCATTTTCACTGAAGAGAAAGCATGGCAGCCTAGATTGAATATACTTTGAAAGAATAAAAGTGTTCCATCAACAGCAATGTCTTATTGATAAAGGAGGGGGGTGTGTCTTTGAAGGGTCTTAGATCCCTAATTTGGGGGGGCACATTTTTAAAGGAAATTTTTATATTTCAATTTCTTTCAGAAGAGCATCTCTGCTTAGATATTTTTCAAGGAACAAAATGCTTTCTTTGAGGTTAGCTTTGCCAAAGTAGAGTCAAAGAATATTGAAATGCAAGAACCAAGAGATAGTTTGGGGGTCATATGCTTGACCCCCTCTTTATATGGATAATGAAATAAAGGCCTAGAGGGAATATGCTACTTGTCTAGAGTCACATAGTTATTATTTATTGGAGAACAGTGGTTTATTTCAGGGTCTCCTGAAAATGCTCTTTTAAAAATACTTGTTTTTTAAGGAACTTCCATGCTGTTCTCCATATTGGCTGTATCAATTTACATTCCTACCAACAGTGCAGGAAGGTTCCCTTTTCTCCACACCCTCTCCAGCATTTACTGTTCATAGATTTTTTGATGGTGGCCATTCTGACCGTGTGACATGATACCTCATTGTAGTGCTGATTTGCATTTCTTTGATGATGATTGATGTTGACCAATTTTTCAAGGGTCTGTTGGCCATCTCTGTGTCTTGAGTGGGGGAGGAAAGAGAGGGCAGGATGAATTGAGAGAATAGTATTGACATATATGAGTAAAATAGATAGATACAAGGAATCTGCTATATAGCACAGGGAACTCAGCTTGGTGCTCTGCGATAACAATGAGGGGTGGGATGGGGAGGTGGTAAGAGGAAAGCTTATGAGGGAGGGGATATATGTATACATATAGCTGATTCACTTTGTTGTACAGGAGAAACTAACACAACTGTGTAAAGCAATTATACTCCAATGAAAATAGTTTAATTAAATAAATTTAATTGAGGAACATTTTATATAATATATAATTCTCTCAAGTGTACAAGTCAATGATTTCTAGTCAATGTGTTTTAGAACATTTTCATTGCACTGGTTAGATCCCCTGTGGCCACTTATGCTTAACCTATCACCATCCCTGTCCCACGATACCCCTAATCTGCTATCTATCTCCATGTGTTTCTTGGTTCTTTTTCCTATATTATGCAGTCTGATAAAAATATTTTGTCTACTACATTTTTATGAATACCATCAACATGAATTTTAACACATTTTCTAAAGTATAGTCATCTTACTAAAAAAAAATTGTATTTATCCTTTGAAACTGTCTTACGAATGAAAATATACATTCATTCTTGACCTAATTCAGGTTCATGAAGTGTGAGAAAAGAAATTTGTGCAACAGTTTTTAGTAGGATATCCCTAAGTGATACAACACCAATTGAATGGTGTTTATTATTTAGATGAGAAAAACCACTTCATTTCTTATAATTCATTATTCCTGATAAAATTGTATATTCTAAATAGAATCAATGCATGTTGATTGTTTTAGAATCATGATGTTTTCTTTCAAATTACAGTCTATTCTCTATTTGTTAGAAGAACACAAAGAGTTGGTAGCACATGGAAATAAATTTGGATACATACCATGTTGTCACGGAATGTTTAACAGGATTCCTATGTGCTGTTTCTCATAAATCCTCTGTTCCTTATCAGTTTCTGGCAACAGAAACGAGTGGAACGGCACACCGCTCCCAGGACTGAGGTCATAGGATGAGACATGTATGAATCTCCTTCAGTAAACATTCTCCTTATGACAAAACTGCTTAGTCTCAATCCTCTTTCTTGAGATATGGATTGTCTCCTGACCTTAGGACCATTGTTAATCCCTGTTCCCTTGGTAACAGTTGCTGTATGTTTGGTATTCTGATCTTTATCATTGTCAAAAGAAATTCCTTGTTCAACAGCCTATATATACTCACAGAAAGATCATTAAAGCACTTTTGCTCCATCAGAGCTTGGGGCCCTGTGTCTTTCTTCCTTTCTTTCTCTCTCTCTCTCTCTTTCATTTTCTTATTGTCGACTCCAGACCACCAGGTTCCGGTCCGCTAACGGACCACAACACCATGTCTAAACCGAAATGTCATTATTAGAGATACAACAAGAGATTCAGTTTCTATTAGACCAGAGAATGGAAAACCTAGCCAACAATCCCAAGAGCTACAACACAGTTAAATTCAGAATACCCACAGAATTTCTTATAGCCTGTGATGATTGTGCTCATGGGTTCAGATAAAGTCCCAAAGTATGAACTGAAAATACGAGAAGAATAATTACCATAAATAAAAAATAAAGCAGTTTAAATGCAAAGATATATTCATTTCAGAAGCTTATGTTTTGGTCATAAGATCAATGTAAAATTAAGATTCATGCTGAAACATGATCATTTTTCATCAGATGGTTACTCATTTATAATAGATGTCATTTGAATAAAATATTAGAATAGATGAAAGGCATGTGAAAAGATAAGAGTTTGTTTCTCATCGCATTCAGCTATAAATTGGCTCTTGGGGCCTTTCTATTAACCTGTCAACTGAAATTGAATTCTCTCCTCTACTTCTCTTAACTGCTAACACTAGAAAATAACAAAATCTGTTCACTTGTGAAATCATATAATTTGAGAACCATAAAGTGTATGTCCTTTGCTGCTTAAAGTGTGGCCCATGGACCAGCAGCCTCAGCATCATCTGAGAAATCTTTTTAAGTACAGAATCTCGGACCACCACAGACCTACTGAATCAGAATCTGCATTTGCACAGAACAAAAGTTTTTAATTTTGATGGTCTAATTTATTAATTTTCCTATTACAAATTGTGCTTTGGATACCACATCTAAGAGCTCTTTGCCTAGCCTTAGGTCTCAAAGATTTTCACCTATGTTTGTACTAAAATGTTTATAGTTTTACATTTTATATTTAAGTCTGTGATCCATTTTGATTCAATTTTTGAATAAAATATGAAACTTAGTTCTAGGTAATTTTTTTTACCTATGGATGTCAGTTGTTTCTGCATCACTTGCTGAAAAGTCTATGGAATTGGTTTTGCACCTTTGTCAAAAAGCAGTTGGGCATATTTGTGTGGGTCTACTACTTCTGGGTTCTGTATTCTATTCCATTGATCTACATGTCTATCCCTGCACCAATAACACAGTCTTGATTTTTGCAGCTACATTGAAATTAGATAGACTGACTGCTCTCACTATATTAACTTTTTTTCAGAATAAGTTAATGATTCTGTTCATTTGTCTTTTCATATTAACTTTAGAATAAACATGTCTGTATCTGCAAAAAACTTGATATTTTATTAGGAATTACATTAAATCTATCGGAGAAGGCAATGGCACCCCACTCAAGTACTCTTGCCTGGAAAATCCCATGGAGGGAGGAGCCTGGTGGGCTGCGGTCCATGGGATTGCTGAGAGTCGGACACGACTGAGCGACTTCATTTTCCCTTTTCACTTTCATGCATTGGAGAAGGAAATGGCAACCCACTCTAGTGTTCTTGCCTGTAGAATTCCAGGGATGCAGGAGCCTGGTGGGCTGACATCTATGGGGTCGCACAGAGTCAGACACAACTGAAGCAACTTAGCAGCAGCAGCACATTAAATCTATATATCTATTTGTGGAAAACTGAAATATTTAATGTAATGAGTCTTTCAACCCATGTACATGATATGTCTCTCCGTTTATTTGGAGCTTCTTTAATTTCTTTTATGCATCATATAGTTTTCCAGCATATAAATTCTATATACGCTTTGTTAGACTAACAGTTAAGTATTTCAATTTTTGAGCAATTGTAATTTCCAATTTTGATGTCTGTACAGTCATTTGCTTGTATATAGAAATAGAATGATTTTGCATGTTTAACTTGAAGGCAATGTTGATTAGCTCATGTATTAGTTTTAGGAGTTTTTATAGATTCCTTGGGATTTTCTGCCTAAACCAAATAGTTTTTCTGCATCAACTCATTTAATTATATGACTCTTCTTATTTAACCTATTAATATGGTGGGTCACATTAACCTATTCCTGAGTAGTGAAACTAGCTTTGTATTTGAAATAAACCTCACTTAGTCATGAAGTTTAATTCTTTTTATTGATTGCTTAATTCCATTTACTTATATTTGTTAAAATGTTTGCATTTATATTAATGTTATATCTTCTGGAGTTTTCTTTTGGGGGATTGTCTCTGTTTAGTTTTAGTTTCAGGGCAAAACTAGCCTTTATAAAATGATTAGGAAATAAAGACTGTTACAGTAGCATTAAATTATCAACATCCTCCTAAGGCCCTTATCTCAACTACTAGTACTCGACACTAGCAAAATCATTGTGGTTTCCTCCCTTTTACTTGCCTCCCAAAACAGCTAATAGTTTTGGAGCACTTAGTGAAAGGCACTCAGCTTACATTTTACATTCATTAACTTAACTTAATCATTTTACATTCATTAACTCATTTATTCTTCATATTTTGCAAATGAGACAAAGATACTGACTCGGCTGATTTCAAAGGTAGGTATACATGACTCCATAGCTGTATTTTCCCAGGACCATCCACAATCACAAGAGTTTTGCCTCTGCAATTCCCCTATAGTCCATCCCACATATGCATTTTCTACTACCTGTACTGAAGTTCAGATCTCCTTTTCTTTTGTACATCTGCATGCTCAGTCACAATGAGTTAAAAAACTTCCTAATTGGTTTCCCTAAAACCACACTCTTCTTCCTCCAATCTGTCTTTCACAGGCTACCCAGTTATGTTAGACCAGAAGAAGCATAGCAGAAAGCATATGAACTCTGGGATGAGTTTAAATCACAACTCAAAACTTAACTTTCTATCTAACCTAAGTCAATTAACTTCTTCTCACTTCATTTATCTATAAAATGAAAATAATTTTTCCTTCCTTATGGATTATTATATTACGTTTCGCCTGTAAAGTGCCTGTATAAAATGCAGGGCCTCTACATAGTAGGCCCTTCATACATCTTGATTTCCTTCCTTTTTGTAAACAAAAATGAGTGGTCCCTTCTTGCTTATGAGATGCAGTCAGAGCTTGTTATCCTGGTGGACAGAGCTCTTGACCCTAAGCCCAACCTCTGTTTTCAGTCTTATTTCCCTCTGCTACGTCATTTCCTCCAAATTCCAATTTGTCTTCCCTCATCCTGGAGTACATTTTTCCTATTTTCCTGCCAACTTGTCCTACTTACCTGCCAACTTGTCCTACTTAGAAATCATTCTCTCTCTCTCTTTCTCTCTTTTTTTCCAGTTTGGAAAATGGCATTTGACTTTATACTTGACAATGTTTGGGTGGGTTTACAATAAACTTATGGAAGCACATTAAAAATTCCATGAAGATTACCAGGGAGCCTGGTGCTCTTCACTAGTTATGCCATAAATGCTTGTGAGATACGTGCAAAGTGCCTGATAGTAATGGTCTGAGTTTTCTAAGTTTAAATTTATTTTTAAACCAAGTGTTTTGTATGTTTCTTTTCAATAAGCACCAAAATTTGTCAGTATTACATGTAAATAATTGGGTTATTTACTTATTTATATATTTATTTGCCACACGATGTGGCTTGCAGGATCTTAGTTCCCTGACCAGAGATTGAACCCATGGTAGTGAAAGCACCAAGTCCTAACCACTGGACAACCAGGGAATTTCCATTTAAAAAATGTTAATTCTTTTATTGTAGCATAGATTCTATTTAGAAAATGGTTATAAAGTTTTATGGACTTTTACAGTAAAGTGTAGAAAGGATTTTCTAAAAGATCTCTAAATACTCCCTTCACTTCCTACAGTGCATAAATCCCTCCATCTCCTTTGTTCCCACAAGACATCACAGGTTCCAGCTGGATTAGGAGAGTAAAGTGTTACTCATATTTTATTCCCTAACTCTACTCCTTGAAGTAGCAAAAGGGCAAAAAACAGAGTGCTTGAGACAGATAGTCCTGGATCTGGATTTGACCATCCCATTTCCTAACAGGTGCTTCCCTGGTGGTTCAGACGATAAAGAATCTGCCAGCAATGCAGGAGATCCAGGTTCAATCCCTGGGTCAGAGAGGACCCAGTGGAGAAGGACATGGCAACCCACTCCAGTATTCTTGCCTGGAGAATCCCATGGACAGAGGAGCCTGGCGGGCTGTAGTCCATGGGGTCACAAAAAGTCAGACATGACTGAGTGATTAACACACACACATATTTCTTAACTGGAGTTATTGCCCCATGATCCAGTTATGTCATCTATAAAATTAGGATGATGAGAGTCTTTATTTAAAAAGGTTGATGTGAAAATTAAATGAGAAAATGTACATAAAGTGTTTTAGTAAGAAGTCTAATATATGTTCGGCAGATCAGTAAATATTTGTTATGGTGATTATCAATCCCAAATTTGGTACTCAGTTGTGAGACTCTTCATCACTATAAAGACAAATCTTAATTTATAGCTCAAAGGTCTGTGAGAATTGAAGGCGGAATATGCTAAAATACCTAACACTTTCTGTGCCAGATAGTAGGAGCATAGAGGCCCTGCTTTCTCACTCTTACTCTCTTCTTTGAGCAATTCATGTGTCTCCTTCATTTTGGTTTACTAAAGATTTAAATGAAGGTGACGAGATGACACAAGGAATATTTGGGAACTTGAATATATGAAAATATATTAATCACATAGTTTTAAATACATTTCCAAATGTAAATTATTAAAAGTATAGTTTGTTATTTTTCTTACAAAGTTTTCACTCTCCCTGCTATTTATTTAAGTGTCCCTATATCTTCTCCTCCAATCTATCTTTGATACACTGCTTAATTCCTCAGTGTCTATACTTTGAAATGCCTAAAATTCACCTAAATCACCTCAAGATCCATCTATATATTTTTAATTTGGATTAAAATTGTCAGTCGCTTGGATTATTTGTGAGTTAGTGATAGAATTCTAGCTTCTAGGGCAGAAAAATCCATGATCCACCACTTCCGGCGAAAGCAGATTTCTTTCAAAGTGGCAACATGGTGAAGTGGAAAGAGCATTTAACTCAGAGTTAAACCACCCAAGTCCTGGTGCCAGTGCTACTGTTACCCATGTGGCCCTGGGCAGATTCACTGCTCTGGCTGCCAGGTCTCCTTTTATAAAATGGTCTCTTATGAGCCCTATGATCCCACGTGTTGTAATACCGCTTTCATAAATTGAACGACTCAGATAATCATCAGAAACTTCACCTGTTAGGAGAGATATTTTAGAGCAACTCTTTTATATTATAATTTCACCCTGGATTCACCTAGAGGCTTACAGTGAAGAAATAAAAAGTTCACTATGCTCAAGGTCAGTTAGTCTGAATCAATGATCACAGCAGATTATTTGTGCTAATGTGTTTACATGACATGCTGGCTCCTCCTGAAGCATTTCTGAGCAGACTGCTTTTCATTTTCAGATAAAAGAGCTCCCAGCCACCTACGCTCAGGAATACAGAAATAATGGATTATCATTAATCCTGACAGCATATGCTAATTCATAGACTTTTAAATGAAAAGAAAGCAGAGACTACGAAATGAGTAGGTTTATGTTCTCTGAATCTATCATTTTTTATCATGCAAGAAACTTTCACATACAATTCAGTCCCTCAATATTCTATTTGAATTTTAAAAAGAGTATGGTCTGACACGACCTTCTGATGCACTTTAACTATCATTATTTATTGTATAAGACTGTTAAAATAAAAATAGATAAATTTTAAATGGCAATACAGTTATCCTCTGCTTTTCGAAAATTCACTGTATTCCACTTCACTTTTATGAAAGACCTACACTAGTACCTTTTTTCACTAACTGAAAGAAATCCAAAGAGGATTTTTTATTTTAATAAGAAAGGCAAAAAATGAAAATAACATTCAGTGTTTGTTTTGCAACAAGCCTTTATAGGAGCAGCACACACCCAGAGCTGCGGGAATGGCACCACTCAGCTCCTTCTCTGGAAAATATACTCAGCATCTCAGCATCAAGCTGCCATAGCTTTGAACTGTGTCTGTGAGCATCTGTGCTTTATCTTAGTTTATTTTGTGTATCTATTGGTAAGATGTGTCCTAGAGGAACTGCTTTTTCACTTTACACCACTTCAGCTTATGAAAGCGTTCATAGGAATGCTCTACTTTCAGATAGCAAAGGAAATCTGAATTTTTAAAAGTTGATCTTATGTTTTGTGCTTTAGAAAGTCAAGATAAACAAAGCACTACTGTATAGGACAAGGAACTATATTCCATATGCTATGATAAGCCATAATAGGAAAGAATTTTTAAAAGGATGTTATGTATATATATATGAACCACTTTGCTGTACAGCAGAAATTAACATTGTAAATCAACCATACTTCAATTTAATAAAAAGAAAGAAAAGATATGGAATCTAAAAACTCTACAAAGTCAATGCTGTGGATTCATTCATTCATGGAAACATTTATTCACTCAACAAATATTTTTTGAGGGGTTGTCATGTGCTAGCCACTGTTAGAGATAGCAGAGAAAATTAAGATCAACAAGGAAATGTTCCTTTCCCTTGAGGAGATTACATTCTATGTGGATTTGACAGACTTGTAACAGTTCCAGTCTCCATAGGCAATAGGCAGTTGTACAACTTAGCAAAACATTTATATGCATATTTATTTTTGTGCTTCTTTGCATAAAATATTGTATTAGTTTTCTAGGGCAGCTGTAACAAGTTATCACAAACTTAGATAGCTTAAAACAACAGAAATCTATTGACACATGTTTTTATGCTCCTCTGAGGCTCTAGAGGAGCCTTGGTTTATGACAGCATAACTCCAAATGCTGTATCCTTTACATGTTCACCTTCTTTATGTGAATCTATATCCAAAATCTTGGGATTAAGGTTTACTCTAATCCAGTATGACTTCATCCTAATTTGAGAACATCTACAATGATGCTAGGCTTCCCTGGTGGCTCACTGGTAAAGGATCCGCTTGTGATGCAGGAGACACAGGTTCAATCGCTGGGTGGGGAAGATCCCCTGGAGAAGGGAATGGCCACCCACTCCAGTATTCTCGCTTGGGGAATCCCACGGACAGAGGAGCTTGGCTGGCTACAGTCTATGGGGTCGCAAAAGAGTCAGACGGCACTTAGCAACTAAACAACAGCAACAAAGATTCTATTTCCAAATAAGGTCATATTTATGACTATCAAATTTTATCTTCTATGTGCTACAAAAATATTGTCTCCAAGACTACCAATTGTCTTTACCATTGCTTTCAGCATATACTTCTACACAGACATTTTGAAATATATATATTTATTATTTATTTGGCTGCACTGGGTTCTAATTGCAGCATGTGGGATCTAGTTCTCTGACCAGGGATCAAACTTCAGCCCCCTGCATTGGGAGTCTGGAGTCTTAGTGACTGGACCACCAGGGAGGCCCCCTACACATTTTTAATTATTCTGCAATCAAACCTGTCCATCTTGGACTTTGTCATTTCTAATTTTCATTCCAGATTTGCAAAGATCTTCTTCACTCAGATTTTTAAAGAATTACTAAGATTCAAGAAATAATTTTTGCATATTGAAAAGGGAGTCTGATTTCATTTTGTAGTGAATAGCCAATAATATGTAAAGGCCCACTTGAATCCTTATTTTGAAATGCCATCTTCGTGACATACTATGCCTGGTTTCTTGACTCAGACTTGCTTGATCAAATCTTGCCATTAACATCTTGTATTAATTACATAGCTTCATATCATGTTTGCAAAGTCCCCTCATTAGTCTGCTTTCAAATTTCTTGGTTATCCATAAGCATTTACTCTTTGAAATAAATCTTAGAAGAAATTTTTCATGCTCTAAAATAAAAGTCCATTGGTATTCCATTGGAATTTTTATTAAATTGTATTAAATCAATAAAGTAAAAGAAAATTGTCATATTTAAACATAGAGTTTTCCCATATGGAACCATTGTTTCTTCTGTCTCCTATTTATTTTGAACTTTTTTTTCAGGCCTCCTTTTCCCTCACTTCACCTAGGTTAGGTGCTGCTTTTCCATATTTTCGTAATAGTCCAGCCTGGGTCTATTATACAGCTAATCACAGGGAAATCCAATTGTTTATAAGCTTCGGTACTCTGCATTTTATGGGCTCTTAAGAGAGTCTCTTCATTCCATTACTATAGACCTACCAGCTAGCCAAGTCCCAGTATACAAATCTATCTGTTCTCCTACTTCTAATCTGTCTCCATTTGAGTCCTTCTTCCATAACCATAGTCCTCCTTCCATATCCTTGGGCTTCCCTTGTGGTTCAGCTGGTAAAGAATCTGCCTGCAATGCAGGAGACCTGGGTCCAATCCCCAGGTCCCCAGGTTGGGGAGATCCCCTGGAGAAGGGAAAGGCTACCCACTCCAGTATTCTGGCCTGGAGAATTCCATGAACTGTATAGTCCATGGGGTTGCAAAGAGTCCGACGTGACCAAGCCACTTTCACTTTCACTTTCCATATCCTAAAAGAGGTGGAAAATCCTGCTGTTCTATTCAAATTCTTTCAGCTCCCTCCTTGAATCTCTATTATTGCTCCATTAGTTCAAGTTCCATTTTCTCTCACTTAGAGCAATGTTTCTCTAACTTAAATAAAAGACAAAAGAAAAAAATTATATAAACCTCTTATGATATTGCTTAAAGACATGCAAAATTTGGTGTAAACTCCTTACTCTTGTACTTCATATACAACTCTAAACAACTTATATATTACTTTCATAACCAGTAAAATTTAAATTACTGAATTAGCTTAAAGTAACAGTATGATTTTCCTGAAACTAACCTTCCAACTTTGAATTATGAGTATAAAGTATGCTCAGATATATTTCTTTATAATCTGCCTCTGTGTTTTTACTTCTGTAACTCTCAATCATAGCCTTTGGAATATTTCACAAAATAATTTCGATAACTGGGGACTCTGTACTATTTCAGAATAACCAGTCTTCATACTTAGCTAAACTCTGGCACTATGCACCTCTTAAATGCCAGTTTTAATGAGTTGTCATTTGATAACTCAATAAAGCTTGTTTTCTCATTCAAAAATAAGGTTAGCATGGAGGAGCTATTGAAATCTGCAGTATTTAGATGTATAAAATCAGATACAAAAAATGTCATATTTGCTTTTGCTTTGATATTAACTGCTCATCAGTGATGCAAGTTGGTTACATATAAAAATAATAGCTACACTGTTGATTACACAGTGAAAATTCTTTTTAAGAGACATGCCAATACTTCTGGGCACTGACAACTTAGTTTTCTCATCCCATCTTTTTTAAACTAGCATACTCCATAGGAGTTTGTTTATAGAATGTACCATGCTAATGAGAAAACTTAGGAACAATTTTTAGAGTACCGATGTAGGGATTTTTTTTCCTTGCGATAAAGTATAATGTAAGAAGGGTCACTTTCATGTTAACTAGCTCTCAGAATAAAGAAGGCTGTACATATAATTCACATTATTAAATGACAGCCAAATTTTCTGATTAAATAATGTGTTGGTCAGTTTTGATTTAGAAAAGGAAAAGAAGTTTCTGGATTTTTCTCAGGATGGAAAGTTTTTAGGTTAGCCCTTAAACTCACAACTTACTACCCAGAAAGCCAGGCTTTAAAAACTGTCAATCTTTTCTTGATTCTTAAGATCAATTTCAAATGACACCCCTACATAAAATCTAGCAGAGGTCCTAGCTCTACTGTTGTTGTTCAGTTGCTCAGTCGTGTCTGACTCTTTGCAACCCTATGGACTGAAGCACACCAGGCCTCCCTGTCCTTCACCATCTCCTGGAGTTTACTCAACCTCATGTCCATCAAGTCAGTAATGCCATCCAACCATCTCATCCTCTGTGATCCCCTCCTCCTGCCTTCAGTCTTTCCCAGCATCATGGTCTTTTCTAATGAGTCAGCTCTTCGCATCAGGTGGCCAAAGTATTGGAGCTTCAGCTTCAGCATCAGTCCTTCCAATGAGTATTCAGGATTGATTTCCTTTAGAATGGACTGGTTTGATCTCCTTGCAGTCCAAGGGACTCACAAGAGTCTTCTTCAACACCACAGTTCAGAAGCATCAATACTTCAGCCTTCGGCCTTCTTTATGATCCAACTCTCACATCCATACATGACTACTGGAAAAACCATAGCTTTGACTAGATAGACCTCTGTTGGCAAGGTAATGTCTCTGCTTTTTATTATGCTGTCTAGGTTTGTCATAACTTTTCTTCCAAGGAGCAATCGTCTTTTAATTTCATTGCTGAAGTCACCATCTGCAGTGATTTTGGAGCCTAAGAAAATAGTCTGTCATTGTTTCCATTGTTTCCCCATCTATTTGCCATGAAGTGATGGGACCAGTGATCCCATGGTCCATGATCTTTGTTTTTTGAATGTAGAGTTTTAAGCCAACTTTTTCACTCTCCTCTTTCACTTTCATCAAGAGGCTCTTTAGTTCTTCTTTGCTTTCTGTCATTA
The DNA here is from genome assembly GCF_003369695.1 of Bos indicus x Bos taurus. Classification (NCBI taxonomy): domain Eukaryota; kingdom Metazoa; phylum Chordata; class Mammalia; order Artiodactyla; family Bovidae; genus Bos; species Bos indicus x Bos taurus. Next base: position 112,752,168 of record NC_040076.1, read on the forward strand.
GAGTGGTGTCACCCACTTATCTGAGGTTATTGATATTTCTCCCAGAAATCTTGATTCCAGCTTGTGCTTCATCCAGCCTGGCATTTCACATGATGTACTCTGCATACAAGTTACATAAGCAGGGTGACAATATACAGCTTTGACATATTCCTTTCCCAATTTTGAATCAGTCCATTGTTGCATGTACAGTTCTAACTGTTGCTTCTTGACGAGCATGTAGATTTCTCAGGAGGCAAATAAGATGGTTTGGTATTCCCATCTCTTTCAGAATTTTCTAGTTTGTTGTGATCCACACAGTCAAAGGCTTTAGTGTAGTCAATGAAGCAGAAGTAGATGTTTACCTGGAATTCTCTTCCTTTTCCGATGATCTAACAGATGTTGGCAACTTGAACTCTGGCTCCTCTATCTTTTCTAAATCCAGCTTGAACATCTGGAAGTTCACGGTTCACATACTGTTGAAGCCTGGCTTGAAAAATTTTGAGCATTACTTTGCTAGCGCGTGAGATGAGTGCAATTGTGTGGTAGTTTGAACATTCTTTGGCATTGCCTTTCTTTGGGATTGGAATGAAAACTGACCATTTCCAGTCCTGTGGTCAGTGCTGAGTTTTCCAAATTTGCTGGCATATTGAGTGCAGCACTTTAACAGCATCACCTTTGGGGATTTTAAATAGCTCACCTGGAATTCCATTACCTCCAGGATCTTTGTTCGTAGTGATGCTTCCTAAGGCCCATTTGACTTCACACTCCAAGATCTCTGGTGCTAGGTGAGTGATCATGATCACACCATTGTGGTTATCTGGGTCATTAGGATCTTTTTTATATAGTTCTTCTGTGTATTATTGCCACCTTTTCTTAATATCTTCTGCTTCTGTTAGGTTGATACTGTTCTTGTCCATTATTGTGCCCATCTTTGCAAAAAATGTTCCCTTGGTATCTCTAATTTTCTTGAGGAGATCTCGAGTCTTTCCTATTCTATTGTTTTCCTCTATTTCTTTGTACTGATTGCTGAGGAAGGCTTTCTTATCTCTCCTTGCTATTCTTTGAAACTCTGCATTCAGATGGGGATATCTTTTCTTTTCTCCTTTGCCTTTAGCTTCTCTTCTTTTCTCAGCTATTTGTAAGGCCTCCTCAGACAACCATTTTACTTTTTGCATTTCTTTTTCTTGGGGATGGTCTTGATCTCCACCTCCTTACTCTATCAGGATAGATAAAGCTGAAATTTTTATTTTTTACACATCTTTCCCACTCAGTCATCTGTGAGGTCTTCGGATGCATGTAGTGAAAATTTAGAATCTTACAGAAAGTATTCAGAAATGTTTAACAAATGATGAATACATAATAAATAAAGTTTACCCAAAGTCGCCACCACTCTAACGATGCTCTGCTGCAGTACTGAACTTAGGTATTGTCTCTCTGTCTTTCCTATTTCAGTCATACAAGTAAAATTGGTAAAGTTGTTTCTTTGCCTCAGTAGAAAAGCAAACTTAACTTTATGGTGTAAATTTTCAAAGTTTATGTCCCTTTATGGTGCAAGGCCTTAAATCTAGGTCCCTAGGTTCTCTTATGGATAAACAGAATTGAAGCCTTCTCTTTAGTATTTAACTGGGAAAGACTAGTGATGTGTCTCAAGTGTCCTAGACTGTATTTTTCTTGGTCCCTAAATTCAATGGGTGTGATATGAAGGCACCTGAATGAAGCTCATGATGCATCCTCCCTTAAAAATTTTACCTAAGTAGATAAGAATCCACACTGTTCCTTAATAGAGGATCCCAATTCTAGGCTTCCCCTAGCCACTCATAGGTCCATGGCAAATAGGGTGACCAACTGTCCTCATTTTCCTCAGACTGAGAGGCTTCCTAAATGCAGGAATTTCAGTGCTGGAACTGAGACAGCCACAGGCAAACTGGGAAGGGCAATCATCCTAGACTGACAAAATGCTATGAGCCCTCATGCCCATTCCCCTGATGAAAGAAACATTTAAGCTGGTCCAGTGAGTAATTCCAGTCTCTCTCTCTCTCTCTCTCTCTCTCTCTATAAATATATATATATATATAAAGTGTCTGCTAACCATCCCCTTACCCCACCTTCTTCTGGACTAACGACATTTCTTTAGTTACAGCAATGGGTTGTGAATCTTACCCACATGATAGAATTGCCTGGAGGGCTTGCTAAGTACAGATTATTTTGAACCTCACCCCTAGAGCTTTTATTTCAGTAGGCCTGGAGTCAGACTCAAAAATAGCATTTCTTGTAAGTTATGAGCTGATGCTGATAATGCTGCTCTGCAGATCTAGCTTTTAGAACCAATGCTCTAAAAGTTTGCATATTACTGTCTTCTTCTGAAACTAACTGGGCTTCCCTTGTGGCTCAGATGGTCAAGAATCTGCTTGCAATGCAGGAGACCAAGTTTGGGTTGGGAAGATCCCCTGGAGAAGGGAATGACAACCCAGTTCAGTATTCTTGCTGGGAGAATTCCATGGACAGAAGAGCCTGGTGGGCTATAGTCCTTAGGGTTGCAAAGAATTGGACACAACTGAGTGACTAACACTGTCACTTGTCTAAAACGAACATGTAATCAAAAAAGTCAATTGAAAGTATGAAGGCATGAATCAATAATATAAACTACACACTATTGGAAGAATTAATCTTTATTTCTTATGCAGTTCTCAGTGGTGAGTACAGTTTAAAACCAAAATTTTAATACTTTAAAATGTAATATAAATTTTTGTAGGGGTGTGGGGGAGTTCTCTATTACCAGGTTTACTTTAATGACTGTGATTTCTCTGTGGAAAAGTAAGCACACTGTACCACACAGTTCTGGTGACATTTGGTTCCTCTGTGCACATTTGAGCACTGTGTGCTCAAATCTGCAGTTGAAATACTCTTTATATTTAATCTGAACCACAGTTTCACAATTGTCACTGTCTCTGCTTCCCTAGTGGCTCAGAGGCTAAAGCGTCTGCCTGCAATGCGGGAGACCCGGGCTTGATCCCTGAGTCTAGAAGATCCCTTGGAGAAGGAAATGGCAACCCACTCCAGTACTCTTGCCTGGAAAATCCCATGGACAGATGAACCTGGTAGGCTACAGTCCATGGGGTCGCAATGAGTTGGACACGACTGAGTGACTTCACTTACTTACTTACTGGCATACAAAGGGAGGGAAAGTGCATTCAAATCACAGTCTGCACTTCTCTCAACCTATGAAAAGTTTTTAACAAAACTGAACATGTAACAAAAATATAAAAGCAATTCCGAAGTGTATACATACATTTGATTTTATCCTTATATTCTGCCCAACTCCTGCTGGCCACAGTACACACACTTTGCTTTCAACTGTAGAAATAGATCCCTTATCCTCAAAGGTAGGTTTCTGACTGCCCTCATTTAGATGTAGTATTTGACCTAGAAGAAACTAAGTACAGAGCTTTGATGACAGAATTTCAATCCTGTATCTGTAAAAGGTTTCCATGGAAATGAGTCTGAACCAGAATAACGTTACCATTATCATGGAAAAAAAAATGATGAAAAAATGAAATGGCCCCCTCTCAGACACTAGTTTTCAATAATAACCATTTTTGTCTTTGTCCCCAGCGTTCCGGAGGTGCTCTGGCCATTCCCTTGTGCGCATTCCAGGGGACCGTGTCTCTCCAAGCCCCAACCGGGAAAACCCTATCTCTGTCTACCTATGAGGTGAGCGCAGAAGGGCAAAAAATAACCCCAGCCTCTAAGAAAATAGAAGTCTACCGATCCAAAAGTGTTGGCCATGAACCAAACTCAGAAGATTCTGCCTCCACATTTGCGGACACCAGTGTGAAAATACACTTGGAGGTTCTTGAAATTTGTGATAATGAAGAGGCCCTGGACACGGTGTCAATCATTAGCAACATCAGCCAGTCCTCCACGCAGGTCAGATCGCCTTCCCTACGCTACTCACGGAAGGAGAACAGATTCGTTTCCTGTGATTTAGGGGAAACAGCCTCATATTCTCTCTTTTTACCCACAACTAATCCCGATGGTGATATCAACATCTCCATTCCAGACACTGTGGAGGCACACAGGCAGAACAGTAAAAGGCAGAGCCAAGAGACTGTTGGCTACCAGGAGGAAATCCAGCTGTTAAATAAAGCTTATCGGAAAAGAGAAGAAGAAAGCAAGGGTGACTAGTGATCATTTAGCCTGATAAAGGCAAGAATGGCTCTGCAACTTCAAATGACTAAACTAACACCTTTATTCTGAGGCTTATTGATTTTCTTTATTATTTGTTGGTTTACATAAGCTTAACAGACTTAATTATTTTTAGCACAAACAGCTGAAATTAGTGCAAACACTTAAGTGCTTTTGATGTGTTACTTATAGATCACTCACTGTGGCAATTAAAAGGTTCTGTTTCTTATCCGATTTCTAAAAATCTTTTCTAAATCAAAACCCTGGTCTAGTTTACTAATGTTTTCACCTATATCTGTCAACCTCAGAGTAAACAGAAAATTGTATAAAGTCATTGAAAATATTGTTCTCATGCATGTGTCTTGACACATAATGTTGGCCCTTACTGCAAGGGGGAAAATGACATTTTGGGAATGGAAAGAATGTAGCAAAACTCTGAGTTGTATGTGAAGAAAGAAAGAGAGAAAAAGAAGTCTCTCCATCGTGTCCGACTCTGTGACCCCATAGACTGTAGCCTACCAGGCTCCTCTGTCCATGGGATTTTCCAGGCAAGAGTACTGGAGTGGGTTATATGTGAAGAGGCTTGCCTAAATGTGGCTTGCAAAGCAAGCTTATTACAGTTACTGCTTTAGCTTCATACTGATATCTAGGAAATACATTCCTGCATAAAATAGCAAATAAGCTTCCAACTCTGAAACATGCATGTCCCTAGTCTGTACCTAGTTGTTCCCTTCATTTCTATAAAGTACAAATTGTTTACTGATTTTTTTATTTCTCTCTTAAATATGAGTGTTCTCCTTTCATCTTTTCAGTATGTTGACTGCTCTTAAAATAAATATATTGTATGTTAGAAGTAGAATTGGAAGTAGCTCTTAAACATATTGGAAAATGTTGTAATATATACTTATCATTTCTAGAAGTGTTTTGTTTATTTGAACAGAAACTAGGAAAAAAACACTCCAAGTTCTGTGAGGTACACCCAAGTAGAGTAACAAAATTCTGGGTAGAGCAGAGGAAAAATCCTCTAAGTCCAAATTAAAGGGTCTGTTTCTAAAGCTGCAGATTTGGCAAACCTCCTTAGCTGCTCTTGAAGTATAGAAAATTTTAGTTCACCTATCTTCCAAGTTTAGGTGCTTTTTCATTTCCTTCCCAAAGATGTGTGTGCCTCAAGCAAAGAAACAATTCAATATAATTTATTGATTGTGAGGTATATGTTTCAAGATTAATTTTTAAATGTGTTACATTGCAAAAATGCAGATATCACCTTGTTAGAATAATAGTAACGTACGTATCAAAAATTAAGAAGTGATTTTTCTTTAAATTGCTTTATTCTGATCTTTGTGTAAATATATATTAAATGTATTACTTAAATGTTTATTTTTCAAAGTTATTAAGTTGACATTCTACATTTTTAAACTTTGTACTCTCTCACTTTACTCGCATATCTTTATTATTAATTACAGACTGAATTATTTTTTTAAATGATTTATTTTGGCTCCCATTTCATTATGTTGAATCAGAATGCTAAATTACTTCACATAATCCTTCAGATTGTTTTATCTTTAGATTATTTTTTTTGCTACCAAGAAATCATTTTCAAAATAATTCAGATGTATTCATTACAAATGTAGTTCATTTAATATTTTTTAAGATCAAACTTGAGGGTTAATTTAATATATGACAAATGGCCAGATTAATCTGACAGTATAAATCAACAGTGTTAAATGCCTGTTATAAAAGCAAAAGTTGAATATTCTAATAATGCTTTGTAAAAGATGGGTTTTGATATATTAAATTTAGTTGTATAACTTTATAAAACAGAAAAGTGATTTTGCTGCTTAAAGTATAATTTCTACCAGCAAGGAAATTACAAACAGAATCATAATAAAAATGAAGAAATGCAGCACTTTGAGTGGAAAGGAGGAGATGACAAAAATTAAGGTTTAATGAACATAAGGACTTGATTGTAAGACAGTAACAGCCCTTTCTCTCCTGTGTGCTATTTTCTTTTCACTGGACTTGGGCCTATGCCGGAGGAACTGAATACAAAACAAAAAAACACTAGCATATTCCCATTTAATTGTCTTTGGTTGTTGAATTAACTATATGATGGATACACTTAAAAATTCTGTTGTATTGATACAATACCAGGATTATTTACCCTCAAGCCATAGACTAATCAGCATCACAATGGTAACCTGTAACACTTCAAACTCCAAGGCAACAGGAAGTGGATCTCCAGAAAAATCTACAGGGGCCTATGCCAAAGCATGAACGGCTCCTATCAATCCCTGTTAAGAGAGGGGAAAGTTTGACTACACCAGTATAAAATCTGCTTACTCTTTAATGTGATTATGATTGTAAAAATGTGTTCTGGTATAGGACATATCCTTATAGATATTTTGTGCTATGTTTAAATATATTACCTTTGCATTGTTATATTGTTCTTATTATTAATAAATGCTCTACTTCATATAGTTTATCTCTTTTCTACACAGACTGATATAGCTGAAGACAAAAACTGTTTACTTAATAAAAATATCACCACCTGGTGGTGACTCCTATAAACTGAAAAGTCATAATACCTATAATTTCCCAATAATATAAAAGCATATTACATAATCCCAAAGACTTCCAAGAGTTATGACTGACAGAGGCAACCATTTTGAAGATAGCAAATATCACAGTATTAATTAAAACAATTTTTAAAAGGCTTGGTAATGCATTGTTTGGAAGTTTTTTTCTCAATGTAGTTCTGTAGTACTGAATTTAATAAATAGATTTTCTCTTAATTTCTTATACTATTCAGCTACTTTCATTCATGTATTCATCATAATATTTAGTGAATGCCTATTTCATGCTAAAAATTATTCTAGGTACACAGGATTATAACTATGTAATAATTATGTAATATTTTGCAAAAAACAAAAAAAAATGTGTGTGTATATACACATATATACTGTGAATAGACTGTGAGCACACACGAGACTTCTTTGACTTCCTTTTTTCTTGGGGAGTATAGTTGTTTTACAATGTTGTGTTGGTTTCGGCTGTAAAGACTTTCCTCACATCTGACATCATGTGTGAGTTCTGGTGTTCCCCAAACCACTATCAATTTTAATAATTCACTAGAAGAACTCATAGAACTCCTTGAAAGTTGTATAGTCACAGTTATGGTATGTTACAAGAAAAGGATACAGATCACAATCAGCCAAGAGAAGAAGCACATACAGCAGAACCCAGAAAAAAGGCCTAAGTATGGAGCCTCTGCTTTCCTTTCCCTGAGGAGTCATGAACAGCACTACTTCCCTAGCATCAATGTGTGACAACACACGTGGAATATTGCCAATAAGGAATGAATCTTGTTGTGCAGTCTTTAATGGGACTTCATCATGTAGGAGTAGGGCAAAGATGGTTGACTGCTCACAAGACTGATCTCAGTTTCCATCTCCTCAGGAGGTCAAGCTTATATGGAATGAATAACTCAAAGTTACTACACTAAATCACATTTTTACTATCTGGCTGATCTAAGGACCTCAAAGTCACTTCTATCACGTATAACATTCCAAGGGTTTAGAGCAAAGGTCAGGCCTCTCTTTGGATAGGATTAAGCTCTTCACTACATATATGTACATTGGTCATATACAGCTCTTATACAGGTCATATACAGAGCTTCACTACATATATATGTATATATGCATATATGTCCGGAAAAGGCAATGGCACCCCACTCCAGTACTCTTGCCTGGAAAATCCCATGGAGGGAGGAGCCTGGTGGGCTGCAGTCCATGGGATCGCGAAGAGTCGGACATGACTGAGCGACTTCATTTTCACTTGTCACTTTCATGCGCTGGAGAAGGAAATGGCAACCCACTCCAGTGTTCTTGCCTGGAGAATCCCAAGGACGGGGGAGCCTGGCGGGCTGCCGTCTATGGGGTCGCACAGAGTCGAACACGACTGAAGAGACTTAGCAGCAGCATGCACATATCTCAGGTAATGCTAAGTATTTTGACATAAAATAGGCACCAGATGTAATTTTTAAAAATTAGAATAAAGGAATAATGACAGAAGAAGTGTTGTTTTCAAATATTTCAGTGAGGAAAGCATTCGCTGATTAAGGTAACATTTCATCAGAGATGCAAGTCAAAGATCAAGGTGTTAACTGATTTGGTTCTTGGTAAGAGCTCTCTTCTTGGCTTGTAGACAGCCTCTGTCCTCACATGGCCTTCCTTCTGAGGAAAGAGAGCAAGCTCTCTGGTGTCATTTGAAACATTATCTCAAACAATCCACACTATTTCCTTCTTCTTTTGTTCCTATCATCTCCAATGACTATCTACTCCTATACTGAAAAATTCACATACTTGTGTATCAGGTGTGCCCAACGGGTACATTTATTTGAACTCTCCATTCCTATAATTTTAATATTAGCTAAGAACTCCTCAAACATACACTCTCAGTCTTCTCTCTCTACACTTTTAACTCATAAAACCAACTGCTTTCTAGACATCAATTTGTATGTTTCATAGGTGCTCAAACTCTACTATTATTAATTATATATATTAACTCAAGCCTCGCCCTCCAACTTCCCCCCACCAAAATCTTCCTCATCCTATGTTCTTTATATTTTAGGATACAGTACCTCTCTGTTGGATCATCTTTCAAATCTTCAACTTAGGAGTCACCTGACCCTTTCCTCTAATTCTCCACATCCAAGTGAATTACCAAATCTTGATCATATTTTTTTCATTAGTATTTCTTAATTCCAGTCCTTCCCATATTCCATCTTGTTCTGTCATCCCATTCTGTCTCCCCAAAATCACAGCCTAAGTCTCTCTACATACATTCTTGCCTTCTCCATTCCTTTCTACTCAAAGCAGTCAAAAAATATTTCCCTGATTTAAAATGTATTATTCTTTCTTTGACATGTAAGGTCTTTTATGGCCAGGCTCCTTTCTATCACTTTGGCCTTAACCATCAATTTCTTAAGTTTCAGTGTGGAATTTTCTCACTCTCTAACATTTCCATCGTCTTTCTTCAAGCACAATGTTCCATCCACCTGTAATAATTTACTGCTTACTCTCTCATTCTTTAGAAAGAACCTGATTCCAAAATTATATTCTTTTTCCATAACGTCTCACGGCTATTGGTGGGTGGGGGAAATTTTTTTTCCTTTACCCTCCTATGTTTAGTTCTCTGGGACTTGGCATACTAAATTGACAAAAGACGGATTAGCAAGTGAAGGAAGTGAAAATCCACTTCAGTATTCTTGTCTGGAAAACCCCATGGACACAGGAGCCTGGTGGGCTACAGTCCATGGGGTTACAAAAGTCAGACACAGGTGAGCACACCCATATGCACACAAAACAGATTTAATCACATATCTACAGGAGTTCACAGAATTGTGCCTCAAGGCAGGGGTTAGAACTTGGCACTTATGTATCATCTTTTAGAGAAGGGAAGGAGGAGAAAGCTATTTATGGGAAAACAAATGGTTTTTATGAAACATAAATGTGCTTTTATGAGGATAGATGGAAGATATTTTTGTTACCAGGTCTTTTTAGGTGTGATGCTGATTTGCAGTCTCCAGTGACAAAAGTCCATCTAGTCCATCTTCTCTGATTACTCTCCCAAGGAAGGGATTTATGACAATAAAGATCTGAGTTCTTCTGGGAGGCCGTGTTTTTAGGCATTTAAAAGATTTTAGGAATTCAATTGCTACGGTTCAAAATAATGTTTTCTGCCACAGTGAAGTATTCTGAACCCCTTCATATGGCATTTTCCTTTAACTCACAATGTACATTTCTTTTGCCTTTATCTTCTCTTAAATACTGCAAGCAAATGAAAGTTGATGCCATACTTGTCTTGTTGAGTGAATATCTCCAGCACCTTTAAATCAGTATATGTATAAATGAACCGGATAGTCCCAGGGAAATTTGCAAGCCTGTGTAGCCAAGCCACTTGATTATTCAAGAATAGCTCGTGGAAGATACTCAATGGCCTGCTCAATCAGCAATAGACAGCTTCACCTAAACATAGGAATCTTCAACTGCTGTTTTACTTAAATTGCCCAAGTGCTCTACACTGAATTTGGGTAAGCAGGCTCATCTTATGCCTTTAGATAAAGGTAGCAAACGACGACAATCCTTTAAGAGAGGCAGGAACGTTCTTATACTTAATCATTGATTTGAAACAGGTGCGAGGCTGTTTTCATGCCATAGCCACTAGTTCAAAAATTTTTTAAGGAATTAATTTCTTAAAGACTTTAGGGGGAAAAACATTCGACTCACAGGTTCTTTTACTGTGCCAACCGACATTTACAGGGCCTACTGGGAAGCAAACTCCCAAGAGAATAAACTAAAACCCAAAACCCGTTTCCTCACATGCTGGACTTCCGGAAAGAAAACCTATAAGCCTCCTGCTGCCTCTCCCTCCAAAGGTATAAAGGTAAATATCTCTGAGCACAACACAGATTTCACCTGAGCCAACCCGGGGACGACCCGGGCCGACGTCCTGTGACGTCACCGGAAACGTCTGCTTGTGACATTTAATGTCCCTCCCTCTTGCGCTGGGCGCCGGAAGCAAAGCGGAAGTGGACGCTCACCGGCTTCCGGCCCCGGTCGCCATTTCCAGCGGCTGCAGGTACTCACGAGTTGAGGTCTGCTGGGACAATGAGCTATGACTACCATCAGAACTGGGGCCGCGATGGTGGCCCCCGCAGCTCTGGCGGGGGTTACGGAGGAAGCTATGGAGGCAACCATGGAGGAGGCCATGGGGGGAACCGAGGCTCTGGAGGTGGCGGCGGCGGAGGTGGTGGTCGAGGCGGCCGAGGCCGACATCCCGGGCACCTGAAAGGCCGCGAAATCGGTTTATGGTACGCGAAGAAACAAGGCCAGAAGAACAAGGAAGCAGAGAGGCAGGAGGTAAACTGAGACTCGGTAGTGGAGGGAGGATGGGGCTGGACAGGTTTCTTTTCCAGCCTTCTGCCCACCACCCCCCCCCCCTTTTTTTTTAACTTTTTTTTTTTTAACTGGTGTATGTGCTTTGTGAAGTGCAAGTGCTAAAGCTTCCTGTAGTGGATACTAGAGCGGTAGCGGAAACGTTGGCCACGTGCATCTTACCTGGAGCTGTTGAGGTTTATGCGGACCAAGAGTACACTTTGCTTGAAAGACAGAGAACTGGGAACCAAATATTAAATTGAAGGTCCATCCGGAATTAACTTTATTGGGTATCACCCTTTCCGTTATGATGTTACTTTCATTTAAGTTCTTTGCCTGATGAACTCTAAAATAGCGGTTTTATACATTAAATACAGGTTTGCGTGGAACAAAAAGCACTATTTTGAATGTAGATCCTTCCAGCTTTCATTTTAGTATTAAGATAGGCACAAACTTAGGTTTTTTATTATTACGGTGGGCTGCGGAGATTTCTGCTGATTAGGAGCTCTTTGAGAAGGAAACGTAGGATCCTAGAAGTGGAAGAAGTTTCGAGAGTTGATTTGGTCTTTTGTCTTCAGCTGGCAGTTGTTCCTTTGATTTGTATACTAAACACCTGTCTGTAGTAAAGGAACCATTAAAGTTCCCCGAGTGGCCTATTGTAATAATTATGTATATATGATTAAACCTAAGTCTTCTTAATATGAGCTCTACAGTAGCTTTCTACTTAAAAAGCTACTTAAAAAGCATCTTTCATATTAGATGCAGAGTGTGATTGAATCACCATTTAGGCTTCTGTGTTTCAGTTATCCCATTTCTTTGTTTTCCTTTTATCTAACTGAACTGATGTCATTTTTCTTGAATTTCGGGGGAACATTATCCATTTACCTTAACAATTTACCATTATTCTTCAAACGACATATTTATTTGACATGCAAATACTTAGAGTATTCATTGAGCAAACTTTTTTTTAAAGTTAAGGGAAGCACATCTAAGTTGTCTTGAAATTGGGAGAATGATTGAATGATTAGTATTTGAGAATATACATAGTAACTTCCCAAGAATTCTTTATCAATTTTTTTTTTACCCTTTTTTCACACAAGGTTTTATGCATGTTGCTATGGAGATCTGAAAAGTATTCAAGGAACTTACAGTCTAGTTGAAAAAATAAGAACTAAAAGGGTGAAACGTTAAGCAAATCAGGAAAATTTGTTATTTCCACCTGAAGCCAGTTGTACATTGCATGATTATAAACTAAACTCTTGACTTCCGCCACCTCCCAAAACCTTCTCCATTTTAGTACAAGTCACTGCCAGTTTTTCATTTGTCAAGGCCAAAATGAGATTGGTTTTGATTCTTTCATTTCAGCAAATCTGTTTTCCTTCATATATCTCAACTCTAACCACCTATCTCCACAGTAGTTACCATAGATCAAGCCACTATTTTGTTGTCTTTCCCTGAATCTTAACTGCTTGGTCTTCTATTTCTACTCCTTCCCATAAAATCTGACTCTTGTAGAGCCTTCAGTTCAGTCACTCAGTCGTGTCCGACTCTTTGCGACCCCATGAATTGCAGCACTCCAGGCCTCCCTGTCCATCACCAACTCCCGGAGTTCACCCAAACTCATGTCCATCGAGTCGGTGATGCCATCCAGCCATCTCATCCTCTGTCGTCCCCTTCTCCTCCTGCCCTCAATCTTTCCCAGCATCAGGGTCTTTTCAAATGAGACAGCTCTTTGCATCAGGTGGCCAAAGTATTAGAGTTTCAGCTTCAACATCAGACCTACCAATGAACACTCAGGACTGATCTCTAGGATGATTTCTATTTCTATTTCTACTCCTTCCCATAAAATCTGACTCTTGTAGAGCCTTAGATCATCTCATTCTCTAGCTGACAATTTGAAAGCCAGGTCACTTCTGTCTCGGTCTCATACATTTCGGTCGCATCCTAATGTGTTTTCCAGGAATCTTGGCAATTTAGATTCTACATATCAGGTTTCCTTCTATGACCCATGCCTTTCTGAGCTCATTTCCCAATCTGATGTAATTAAAGCTTTCATAAACATACTTTTTTTTTTTTTGCTTTTTTATTATAGTTCTCATACCATTCTCTAAAATTATCTCTCCATTTTCTCTACTAAATATTTCAGTTTTTTGAAATATTTCAATAATTTGGCTCAGCCTCTCTTTTTTTGATCACTTTCAGCCCTGCATGATTGCTTGCTTCCCATTCAAGATTCCCAAACCTTTACCTTTTAAGTAATCTTTCTGCTTACAGTGACTGTGTTCTAATGATGCATTGTTACAGTTTCAAAAGATATTTTTGAGGCTCTAATGTATTTGAAATAGTATTAGAGGCACCTTACAGAAATTGTGGTGTGTTAGGTGCTATAGGGCAGTTAGAATACAATGTTTAAGTAGTACAGTAAGGAAGCTATGGGCTTATCACCTGACTCAAATTAGGAAGAGCTTAGTAGGTTCCCTAGGAAAAAAAACCCTTAAGCTGAAACTTGAGAAAGTATATTTGTGTTTTTGACTTGGGGTCTTAGGCAGAAGCAGCAGCATGCACCACAGCCTAGAGGTCAGGAGGAATGTGTTCAAAGAACTGATCAAGTAAGGGCATGGCTGAGGAGGGCACAAAACAGACTATATTTTAATTTGCAACCCAGTACTTATGTATAACTGAACAAGGCGTTTCATAAAATAATACTTAATTACCTGTACCTTGCCCTGGGGCTTTTGTTTTTGTTTCTACCTTTCTGCCCTCTCCTTCTGCCCCCCTTTAATGCTGGTCACGATACTTTCATTGCACAGATAGCAGTATGAAAGGTCCTGGACTAGAAGATAAGTAGAGCTCTGACGTTCTTTCCCCTAAGAACTCTAGCAAAGTCATTAAAGCATTTTAAGCAAAAATGAAGTGTTAGATTTGTGTTTAAATTCACTCTGGGTAGCCGTATAGAGAATGGATTGAAGAAGAGACAATTCTGGGACGGGGAGACCAGTTAAATAGCCCCTGCAGTAATTCAGGTGAGGAATGACACCTTGAATTAGGACATTGGCAGTAGGGATGGCAGAAGTGGACAGCTTCAAATGTTTTAGGAGATAGACTCAAGATGATTTTATCCGGAGGAAGGGGAAAGCAGGTGTGAATGAATGACACTAATGACCACAAAGAGCACACTTACTGGAGGAAAACGATGGGATCAGCTTAAGCACACCAAGTGTGGTATTATAGGGCATATAAGTGGTGGTTTCAGGGAAGTAGAAGGCTGTGTGGATCTGATGCCTAGAGGAATCTAGACTGCAGGTGAACACTTGACAAGTTTGTGGGACTATGCCTAGTAGTTGAGATATAGAAGTGAATGGGAATAGTGATGGGACAGGCCTGAAATCTGTAGACCATTGCTTCTCAAACCTGAATCACCTGGTGTCTTGTAAAAATGTAGAACTCGCGCGGGCTCAGATACAGCTTTTCTCACAGGCTCCCAGATGACGTCAATACTGCTGGCCTGCTGAGCACTCAGGCTGTATAATGAAGAACAAGAGAAACAAGGTATGGGCTGAGGAGGAGAAGCTTGAAAGATCTAGGAAGGAGCCTTCAGAGAAGAGAAAAATAAGGATGTGGATGTTGTTTTGGAATCCAGGAGAATCCTTTAGGGAGAAAAAGAGTATATAGAAAAGTGAAAGTAATCAGTAGTGGCAAATGCTGCACTAATGTCAAGTAATATAAGAGTTCAGAGTGTCTTGGATTTAGCAACAATGTAATTGGTAACCTTGATGAGAGCACTTTTCATGGAGTTGTGGAATTAAAAACCAGATTACAGTGGAGTGCCTGGAGAAGGAAAGAGGCAGAAATGGGGTACTTCCAGGCAGTTCTACAGTGGAAAGGAAGGAGAAAAGTTAAGGGTGGGAGAATTCAAGGGAAAATATTTGTTTTTGTTTTAAAAGTGAAGAGGTTTGACTGTGTTCAGTTCCTGCCATCATGAACTGATGGTAAGGAGCCAGTGGAGAGGAAAGGTGTATTAGAGAAGACTAAATCATGTTACAGTAGTAGTAGATAGCCCATAGATCTTAATGAATTATCACAGTAAAGGTTTTCTGCTCACATTACTTGACCATTGGAGTTCACTGAACAGTTCTCATGAGAATAAAGTCCACAGAGCCTCTGCGCAATAATTTGGACAACATTGTGAGTCTCCTTTGCCAGGAGTTTCCAATTATAAGCTGAAAGAATATTTGAGAATGTCCAGAGCAGGAAAGGGATAATCAAAAAATCAAATACCTTGATAAGTCATGAAACCTAAAATATGTGTTTGAGATTCTTCAGGCAGAGGGTGAGGTAAAGTGAAAAGTAATGTAATTGGAAGAAGGTTAGGAAGGAGACACCTACAGAAAAGGGCTAGATTCAGGTTTGGAATTTCAGCATTCTTGAATTAACTGCCACAGCCTCTGGGGCCTCATTGTACAGAAAACCTCATTAAAAATAATTTGCCAAAAAAGTTTTATATGTTTTTCAGGGGCTATTTTGTCTTTCAATCATCTCACCTTTTTGTGAATATAAAATTAATATTACAAGTTGAGAACTTTTTAAGTGAGACTATTTATAATGTAAGAGATTTAAATGCTCATTGCCACCAGAACATTTCTTGCATTTTTTAACTTTTGTTTTTATCAGAACATTTGCGTTTATTAAATTTAATTGTATCTTTTAAATTTTAAGATAGGAAAAAAGTAATAACAGTATAATGTAAGGGTAGAAAGAGCACCGAAGTTTTAGTAAAGGACATAATTCTTTCTTCACCAGTTACAGTAGAGATGATTTTATAGACACATAGTAGAAAAGTGTTTGGAAGGCAAGTGGGGGTGGGTTTAACTTTCTTTTATATGTTTGTTGAACATATATTGTGTTGCTTTAATTTTTTTAGTTGTCAGATGATTTTGCACGTTTTCTCATGTTGATAAGGGTGCTTTTTCCTTTGCACAACATAGAGAGCTGTAGTACATATGGATGAACGTCGAGAAGAACAAATTGTGCAGCTGCTACATTCTGTGCAAACTAAGAATGATAAAGATGAAGAAGCACAGATATCTTGGTTTGCTCCTGAAGATCATGGGTAAAACAAAAAGTATTCTTTTTAAAAAAATTAACAGAGTGACACTTGTTTTAAGCATTTGCTTGCAAAAAAATGATAATAAATATTGTTAGACTCTTCTATAAGTGTAATTTAGCCTCAAAGTATTTTTTCTTCTTATGTAGATTGAGCAGGGTTAGTGAAAGATTTAAAAATCTAGGTGGTATCATTCCCACAGAAGAATTTAATGGTAGGAATAATCTACTTACATAGTAGGCTGATGAAGTTATTATTTATTGTTCTAACTACCCACCATTGTATTTCCAAAATTCTCTTGTGGAGGAGATCTGTAAAAAGTTAAATTGCTGTTGTAGGAAATTCATAGAAACTATCATCAGGGCAAATTAGAAGTAGTTTTTCTGGGACTGCGTAGTATAGCATCCCATTTGTAGCTCAGAAAGGGTAGCAGGAAGAAAATGAAGTTGTGTAATAAAACAAGGCTCAGAAAATTAGGTAAAGAAAAACACTAAGTCATTGCTATGAAGGAATGACTATTGGGTAGATTTTTATTGCTTAACTACCACAAGGAATAACCTATCTGTCAGTATCTATTTGTAGGGTGGAAATTGAATTTATTATAAGAATCTAAGTATTTTCATATTGCTCTACTAAGATAAAAGAATAAGCACTTGATTTTGGTGATTTTGAAATCATTAAACAGCATATTGTTCTATTGTTTCAGGGCTTGAGTGGATCTTTATTTAACCTTTATCATTTTTTTATTTTTTCAAAATAGATATGGTACTGAAGCTCCTGCTGAGAACAAACCAAACTCAGTAAAGAATGTGGAGCATCAGGAAAAAAAAATGATAAATCAAGAAAAGAGGCCATTTAGAATCAGGGACAAATACATTGATCGTGATTCTGAATATCTCTTGCAAGAAAATGAACCAGATGCAACTCTAGACCAACAATTATTGGAAGATTTACAAAAGAAAAAAACTGACCTTCGGTATATTGAAATGCAGGTAATGGAAAGAAAAGATTTTTACTTGTCATCTCTTCTGACACTTGATAAAAATGTATTTATGGTTAGAGGTAGCTGCCTGATACCTAAATGAGTTGAGATTTTTCAACAAGCCATCCTCTGAGAGTCCCCCACCCCTACCCTATCCCTCCCACCCACCCCACCCCCCCCCCCCCCATAGTACAGAAAAGTAGTGAGAATGGAATTACACATAAGGAGCCTGTCTCACAGTTTATATGATGAAGAGAAGAAATATTTAAGAAATGGGTAGTGCAGATGGAAAAAAAATCACTCTTTAATATTTTTAGACTGTTAGTGAGATGTTATAAGAGACAGGTTGGTTAGAATTGTAAAGTTGTTTTCTTCTGGAACATCTAATCCACTCTTTCCTTTTACAGATGTTAAAATTAAATCCCTCAAAAGTCATATGATGTGCTTAGGTACACTGACACTTTAAAGACAGAACTGTGGCAACTGAGTTCTCTTGAAATTTTTTCAGTATTTTCTTATCCTGGGCAAGGTCCCTCCTGCTAAAACATGAAATTGAATGCTTTGTGGATGGATGGATGCTCTAGAGATAGATGTAATAAAATGTTCATTTTTTTTTTTTTTTTTAAAGAAGCTAGGGAATTCTGAGAGCCATGTCTTTAATGTGCAGATATGTACTGCCGTTTTTGAGAAAGGCAGATCATTGTATCTCCTGTAGGAAAGAAAGGATCTTTTGGCTCAGTGAAGGTTGAATATCCTTATTAAAACAGATCAGCTGAGGTTGTCTAGGGACCAAATGCTGTAGCTCTTTGATGCCTTTTGAGTGAAAATATGTATTAGGGGCAGAGAAGATTTCAAGATGAAGTTATTGAGACTATTTTACCTGAGAGCTGAGCTGCTTGTATAACCTTAGGAACACAGTGTTAGCTGCCATCTCTGCTTTGTATGGAGGACAGAACTCAGATATTATTGAAGATGAGTAATTGATCTAGTGCAGAGAAAGTTAGAAGAAGTGGTTGGTCTTCCTTTTGGTCAGGCATGTTGTAAATGCTTCCTGTGTACCATATCATTTAAACCTCTCAGCAGCCCTGTGCAGATTGCACTTGTCTGTTTCACAGGAGGAAAAAGAATCTTAGGTTTAGTGACCTACCTGTGCTTTGTGCTTGCACAGCTAGTACCAGAACCAGGTTTAAAATTTAAGTGTTTTTAAGACCTCAACTTTTTTCATCCTTGGTAATATGCCATATTTTTTTTCCTATAAGTTACAAATTTTTGATAAACATTTTTCCACTTGCTTGATGCCTGTCATTGTGCTATTTTCCAAGATAAGTCTTGACACCTCAAGCTATGTGGTAAAAAAAATACTTTTGGACTCTTAATATGTTTATCTATGATATATTCTATTTACCAGGATTATAATTTGATTATATTTCTCTTGTAAAAAATTAAATTTTTTTTTTCTTTTTATAATTTCAGCGTTTCAGGGAAAAGCTGCCATCGTATGGAATGCAAAAGGTAAAATTTATATACACTATTTAATATGATTTGCAAAATGCTTAAATCCATTTCTTTTAAGCTTTGAATCAAGAAGAAATATAAATTAATGAACCTTTCCCTAAAGGATAGTCTTGGAAGTTCGTTTTATTCTTTTGAATTGTTGAAAGACCAAAAAAAAAAAAAACATTTCTGAAGCAGTTTTACTGAAAATTTTTCTTTATTTATGTCCATGATAGAGTTTAAAAACAGAATTTTCACTTGTAAGTTTGTTTCCTCATACAATCACCCTGTATAGAATAATATAGTCTCCCATCCTTCCCTGACCTCTCAGTCTTCCTTTGTTCCGACTTTACTTTTCTTAAGGAGGGTCTGTTTTGGTCACTCTGTACCTCTTTACTCAGAACAGTGCTTTACATTCTGTAGACCCCTAGTAAATACCTTTTGAATGAATGAATCATGGTCTGCTTCTAAATACTTCTAGCTGTTACTTTGTTGGAATTTGTTCTGATATATATGAGGTATCAGATACATTTTTAAATGGTGAGTTTTCAAGTTAGACTGTTTCATAGATTAAAAATAACTCCTAACACCCTTTTGAAGTAGTGGTCGGATGGTTTTATTAGTACTACTAATTTGAAAATATTCATGTTTATCTATAAGAAGATCTTTCCTGAGTAGGCAGTTTTCCAGATAGTACCTGAATTTTAGTCATTTGATGTAGTTATTTAAAACTTCGCTCTGTTTTAATTATTTAAAAGGGAATAGTCTTAAATTATATTCTTCCTTGTTCTCAAACAGTATACAAAACTTATCCTGTAGACAAAGCTGTATTTATGATTTATAACATAAATCCTTGATGTTCTGAGTAGTTTTTTTCAGGGGATTTGCCTTATATTCAGTAGACCCACATGTCAACATTCTTTTTAATTAATGTTAATTCTTACATGAATTTATAAGCTGTCTCCTTTTCCTTGTGTGCTTTTCTTTAACAGAGCCATGGCTCTGTTCTTAAAATTTGGTGCCTCATCTCTTGAAAACTGGTAGATCCAGATACCTAAACTGTCAGTATTGCATATAACAGAATTTTCAAGTATTAATATGCTTATTAAAAACAATTAACCTTCAGTTCGGTAAGATTCAGGTAACTTTTCAGACTTAGTCATCATGTGATGGATGTTCTTCACTTTTTTCTCATTTTGAAATAGGAATTGGTAAATATGATTGATAACCATCAGGTAACAGTGATAAGTGGTGAAACCGGTTGTGGAAAAACCACTCAAGTTACTCAGTTCATTTTGGATAACTACATTGAAAGAGGAAAAGGATCTGCTTGTAGGATAGTTTGTACTCAGCCAAGAAGAATTAGTGCCATTTCAGTAAGTAAGCTCTCACTTGTTAAAATTCCCAACTTTTTTTTTTCCCATTCTTCTATGTAGTCTTACTAGAAATTACTGATTTTGAGTGTTGGGGTGATTCTTAATTGGGTTTAAGATATGTTGCTATGAAAGCAAAATTTGGTTAGCAAGTATTTTGTAGTAAAGACCAAGAAATTGAATGACCTCTCTCTTATTGATAACAGATGTTTAGGAGTTCAAGATAAATTGCAAATCCAGGCAATTTCTATAAAACTAAATGAAAAGCTGATAATGTTTATAGAATTGAGTATGAGCTTCAAATAATCTCCATCATTAGATACTTTACCTTTTACTCCTTGATTCATTTAATACTGTTTTCAGCTGTTTTTTTTCAGTGTATAGGTACTGAATGATAGCAGTATTTCTGATTTTTTAGTGCAATTCAGTATTAGGGAATTAGTCATAGAAAAATAAGGTGTTTGGAGTTTATTTTGAAACAGGTATTAACTGCGTGTTTATTATAGATAACATTGTGTTTAGTTAGATGGCCTAGTTAAATATATGAGTTATATGTTCTGTAAAGATGTTTGGGGTTTCTTGCAGCATCAGGTGTACAGTACATTTACTTCAGTGTTATGTAATTCTTTGTGTAAATTTAAATTATGAAGCTTTCCAGTTGTATTTGATTTTATGATAGTGTGCTTTATTACATCTCTAAGTCATTTTATACAGAATCTGTGGTCAGGAACTGCATTACCAATTACAGCAATATTTTGTAGCAACTACAGTATATATTTAAGTTATAGTTTCTAAGAAATAACTGTTTTTAAAAAGTAAAGCTGCCATGTTTGTGGGAGGATAATATTCCTAGAAATGGCATAAGTTCATAGAATGGTGAAAAATAAACCACTTTCATTGTAACACTATTATATAGCTAGACTTTGGTTAAAAATCTAATTTTACCGTTTTCACTAAAATATGACTGTCAGTTCAGTTCATTTGCTCATTCGTGTCCGACTCTGCGACCCCATGGACTGCAGCATGCTACTATAAATTGACAGTAAGGAGAAATGTTAATTAGGTTATTTTGTTGCTTTTTTCCCCCCCAAGATCTGTTGATATTTAAATAGGCAGTTTAATTAACAGTAAAAAGTGAAGTAATGGTCTTAATGTATTCAGGATATGATGATTGGGAAATTTTACATCTGAAGTATTTCTTAAAAGCTAATTGTCATTTTCTATTTCTAACCTCGTAAATCACTGGTCTGTCACTAAATGACTGTTGGTTACTTTCAGTTGCACAAATCAGTATTAGTTTATAGGATTTCATCTGTCTAGAGCTTATCTTTAGCAGCCATAATTCTAAGAACTTAACCAAGAGTTAAGAATTAAGCCTGCTAATCTACAAAAAAGAATCAGATAAGAAAATGTATCAAGTGTATAGTTACTCTGAAATTATATTCAACCTTTATGAGTTTAGAATTTCCAACTGTTTTTAAGACAAAGATAGAGAGGACTTATAGAAAGTTGCTTTGGAAATAGGAGGCAGAATTTGAGAGGAAATGAAAAGTAAGCATAAGCAGGTAGTCTTCAGCTCTTAAAGGGAACAGTTTTAGATACCTCAGACTTTAATATGTTTCTCTTGTTATCTAATGAGTAGTGTTTCAACAACTCCAGATTTTCACAGACATTTAGGATATTTACTCTAAAGGAAATGTTTTCTTTGTAACTGTATTTTATTTTAATTAAAGGTTGCAGAGAGAGTGGCTGCAGAAAGGGCGGAATCTTGTGGCAATGGTAATAGTACTGGATACCAAATTCGGCTCCAGAGGTAAAGAGTGTTCACTTGTTTTGTTTTTGGCCATGCCAGGCAGCTTGGGAGATCTTAGTTCACTGACCAGGGGTTGAACCTAGGCCCTCAGCAATGAAAGGGCTGAGTCCTAATCAGTGGACCACCAGAGAACTTCCAAGAATGTTCACTTCTTGTTTACAGGTAGATTTTTGTGAAACTTTGAAGTTATCAGAGATTTAAAAAAAAAAGATTTTCCCCCAAATGTTTATGCTCATTATTGTTTTTAGAATTAACATTTGTAGTAACTGCAACATAGGCTTGCAACCCACAAGATCATTTTTTTTTGATCCAAATTCAGATTTGAATTGCCATTTTAAGATGTCTTTCGATTCCTGGGTTGGGAAGATCTCCTGGAAAAGGGAATGGTTACCCACTCCAGTGTTCTTGCCTGGAAAATTCCATGGACAGAGGAGCCTGGCATGCTACAGTCCATGGGGATCTCAAAGAGTCAAACATGACTGAGGAACTAACACTTTCACTTCACTTTTTTTTTTCACTTTAAGATGTCTTTTACACTAGGAAATGTTCAGAAGGATAACATTTTTCCTGGATATGTTAGTAGACCGTTACTCGCCTAAAGGAGTGGTACCACCACACAGCCTCTGACTACCTTAAGCTAGTTTGTATTCACAACCCCCATCCCCCTCCACTGTATTTTTGTAGTCCTCTGAAGCTCAAGATTCTGTTTGTCTTTTTAAATGAACTGATTTTCCAGTCACTAAACTGAAGTTGAGTTTCCTAAATATTTGGTCTTTTTCTGAATGGTAGGTCTTGTAAAGAAATCATGAATGTTGTATTTATAGCAAAAATAATGTATAATGAACTTGAAGCTAGTATTTCTCATTACTGTGCTGTAGTAGTTTTGGTAACTGAAAAATTAAGGATGAAGTTTTTCATTAAAACCGAAAGCATTTTTTAAATTGAAGATTTTCTCTTAAACGTTTGTGGTATTTAATAGTTCATCAGTAAAGAAAACCAAGAATTAATTCATGTCTTTTATTCGCAGTCGGTTGCCAAGGAAACAAGGTTCTATCTTATATTGTACAACAGGAATCATCCTTCAGTGGCTTCAGTCAGACCCGTGAGTATGTTTCAACGCAGGACATCTAGTTAAACATCATCAAAAGATGTCATTATTACATTGGATTTTATTATTATGTAAAATTAAGATGGTTCTGTTTTTGATTTTGTGCTGAGTAGCAAACTTTATGCTTCTGTTGTAGCCATCTGTCCAGTGTTAGTCACATCGTGCTTGATGAAATCCATGAGAGAAATCTACAGTCAGATGTTTTAATGACTGTTGTTAAAGATCTTCTCAGTTATCGACCTGACCTGAAAGTAGTATTGATGAGTGCAACATTGAATGCTGAGAAGTTTTCCGAATATTTTGGTGAGTAGAATTTATGATTGTTACTTTACAGAGTTATCACAAAACCACTGAATTTAGAAGCAGGTTTTTTTTTTTTTTTTTTAGAAGCAGTTTTTTAAAAAATGTTTTCAGATGTTTAGTGATGCAAGTAGTCAATGTTTAGCAATGCATTATATTTGAATATTTATCTACCCTCTGCCACTGCTACTAAGTCATTCCAGTCGTGTCCGACTCTGTGCGACTCCATAGATGGCAGCCCACCAGGCTCCTCTGTCCCTGGGATTCTCCAGGCAAGAGTACTGGAGTGGGTTGCCAGTCTCCAATCTACCCTCTCATAGTTTTTAAAATACTTATTTATTTTTGACTGTGTTGTGTCTGTTGCTGCACGGGCTTTTCTCTAGTTGCAGGGAGTAGGGGCTACTCTCTAGTTGTGGTATACAGGCTTCTCATTGCACTGGCTTCACGTTGCAGAGCACAGGCTCTAGGTCCTCAGGCTTAAATAGTTACAGTATATGAGCTCAGTAGTTGGTGGCACATGAACTGCTCCAGAAGCATGTGCTGCTGCTGCTAAGTCACTTCAGTTGTGTCCAGCTCTGTGCGACCCCATCGACAGCAGCCCACCAGGCTCCTCCGTCCATGGGATTTTCCAGGCAAGAGTACTGGAGTGGGTTGCCGTTGCCTTCTCCGCCAGAAGCATGTGGGGTCCTCCCATACCAGCGTTGAACCCATGTCTTCTGCATTGGCAGGCAGATTCAGTACCACTGAGTTACCAGGGAAGCCCTCTCTAGTAGTTTTTTAAATGGTGGCATCATCTCTCGTCTTGTAGTAAAGAGATGTAGCCTTTTGGTGCTACCACCAGATAATTAAGGTGACATTAATAAAGTCAAACCACAGATTTGAAAAATTTATAAACTTTTTTTGATAGTCTTCTGTAGCTTTTATGTAGTTCAGTTCAGTCGCTCAGTTGTGTCTGACTCTCTGCGACTCCATGAATCGCAGCACGCCAGGCCTCCCTGTCCATCACTAACTCCCGGAGTTCACTCAAATTCACGTCCATCAAGTCAGTGATGCCATCCAGCCATCTCATCCTCTGTCGTCCTCTTTTCCTCCTTCCCCCAATCCCTCCCAGCATCAGAGTCTTTTCCAGTGAGTCAACTCTTCGCATGAGGTGGCCAGAGTACTGGAGTTTCAGCTTTAGCATCATTCCTTCCAAAGAACACCCAGGACTGATCTCCTTTAGGATGGACTGGTTGGACCTCCTTGCAGTCCAAGGGACTCTCAGGAGTCTCCTCCCAACACCACAGTTCAAATGCATCAATTCTTCGGCGCTCAGCTTTCTTCACAGTCCAACTCTCACATTCATACATGACCACTGGAAAAACCATAGCCTTGACTAGATGGACCTTTGTTGGCAAAGTAATATCTCTGCTTTTCAATACACTATCTAGGTTGGTCATAACTTTCCTTCCAAGGAGTAAGCGTCTTTTAATTTCATGGCTGCAGTCACCATCTGCAGTGATTTTGGAGCCCAAAAAAATAAAGTCTGACACTGTTTCCACTGTTTCCCCATCTATTTCCCATGAAATGATGTATCTCAGGCTAAAGTGGCAATTTGCTAATAACAGTGATAACTGTGGTATCAGTGATAACTGTGGAATACCCTCAGCTTGGCTGGGTAGAGTATTTGGCCTATCTTCATCAATGCTCATTGATACCTTGTGAAGTAGGTGCTATTCTCATTGTTACAGATGGAAAACAACCTCAGAATAGTTAAGTAGCTTACCCAAGGTTGCATAATTAACAGAGGGTCAGGATGATTTGAAACTAAATTTGAGGGAATTCCCTGGGAGTCTTAGTGCTTTCACTGCTGGGGTCTGGGTTCGATCCCTGGTCAGGGAACTAAGATCCCACAAGTTGCATGGAGTAGCCAAGAAATAACAGAGAACCTAAATTTGAGTAGCTGCAGAGTACATTCTTTTAAAATATGCCTCACTGTCTCTACTGCTCAAATTGGGGAAGGAGGAGAAATGGGAGAACATTAAAATGGAATAGCACTATATTTAATGTGTTTGTAATCAGCCCAGTTGACCCTCAGGGCCTTACTTTGTTTTTGTCTGTCTCAGTCCTTTTGATGAGAAATCCAGAACTAACATTGAGTAAACTTACACAGGTCAGATACATAAGTGTACTCAAAGTTGTGGTGCCACTTCAGTTACTTCCATCTGTGCTGTAACTTTGGCCTTTGTTTACAGAGAATATGGTTTATTTTGTTTGGTACAGAACCTAAATAACATTTAAGTAACAGTACTGAGAGACTTCTTTTTTAACTAGTGATTCTAAAATAGTAAGCAGTAGTTTAATACTTGGTTAGTTCTTGCTGTAACTACTCCTTTCCCTAATTCTGGATGCTACAGAGGTCATTTCACTAAAGGTAGGTTTCACTAAAACTTAGGTTCTCATGGCACCATCTTGGCTAATGATGAAGAGAAATAGACTTAATAGGTCTTGAATCCAACTTAAAATACGCTATTTTTTTTGTATTCTGGGTTACTTTGTAGAATTGTGAGGTTTGCATATAGTTTGATAACAGTAAATTGCTACTGAATGAAGACTAAATGCTGTTTTTATTAAATGAGATATGGAAAAATAAGGTATAGCTGTAAAAGTTTCAGGACCCTTTTCTGAAGTTAAAACTAATGTAGTCATTGTCCTATTCACAGTTAATTTTTTTTTTTTTTACATTTGAATACAGATTTATGTTTTATCTACCATAATAGGTAACTGTCCAATGATACATATACCTGGCTTTACTTTTCCGGTTGTGGAGTATCTTTTGGAAGATATAATTGAAAAAATAAGGTAAGTAAATATTAGTAAGTAAAAGATTAAAAGTACTAATATACTTTAGTATATTAGTATCACTATTTTGTCAAACTTTAGTCTAAGAAACTCACCCTTAACTATTTCTTTCTAAAACATTGTTTTTCCTTAAATCAGGGATTCCCAAACTTAGTTGCACATTGAAATCACTTGGAGTCTTTGAAAATCCACATTGACGCTCATACCATATTATATTACAGAGCCTGGGCTTTAGCCACATATCAGTATTGTCTAAAGACTCCTGGGCAGAAAAGTTTGTGAATCTCTGTCTTTAGTGTTGAACTTCTGTTCTGATTCTCCTCCCTGGTATTCCTTTGCTGGCCTCCATTTCCCACCCTTTAAATATGATATTCCCCTAGAGTTCTCGCCTTAGATGTTTCTCACCGTTTTATGATTTCATTGTGCAATCCTATTTCCATGACTATAGTTCCAGGTTTTCAGAACTATTTTCCTACAGCTTTCAGAACTATGGTTTCAAAACTGAATTCTTCCTGAATTCTAAACTTAACTAAATCTATACTCAGCAGCATTCCAGTATCACAGATTTCTTGAACCTCACATTTTTCAAACAAAAACTGTCATCTTATATTTGATTCCCACTGTGCTTCCACCAAAAAAAAAATCTATGTTGCTTAGTATGCTTTATAATGGTTGCTCCCGTTGTCTTCCACCCGGTTGTTTAAACTCTAAATCAAAGTAGCTGGATGTTTCAAGCAGTTATGTTCCAGGATACGTTAACTGCTTTACACGCTTAGTAACCAAAGTACTGTAAGTCATTCTGTATCCCGTCCCACTTTCCCCCATGAAACCCTGAGAGCTTTCTCCTTGAACATACCTTCTCGTTTTTATTTTTTCTACTTAAGGGCCTTATTGTCTCTCCTATGTTAGTATGAGTTTCTCCTGGGCACTGTGGTTTTCACTGTCACAGATGCTGCCATCTGTTTTCCCCAAAACTCTGGTCATGTAAGCTTTCTTCCCTAGGGTATTCCCCTTGAGATTTCTCTTTGAAAACTAGTTGAAGAACCTTTGTTGCTTTGTCATGGCCTAGAGCAGAGCAGCTCAGCTGGTATGCCCAAGTTATGATCCCATTCACGCTGGCCTTTAGCTGCTAGCAGGCTTCTCGAGGAGCCATCAAAATTACCTTAGTATCACTTGATGAGAGAGGGCTGAAGGCACAGACCCACAGGATCAGGTTCCAGCTTCTTAGCCTGTCACCCCAAGGCTCTTTACAGTCTGGCCCTGTCTGTCTAGTGGCATGCATTATGCCACTTCTCTTATGCACTGTCTCTTCTATGCCAGCTTGTGCCCTTTCTTTCATAGTTTTATGCTTTGTTACATGCTGTTTCCTCCTTTATTTGCCACCTTCTCCACTTTTCATATGTAAACTATTATGTAAGAACAAATCCCTGCCCATCAGCCTTCTCTGATAACCTCTCAGTGAGGTACCTTCTCAGCAAGACTGCCAGAGCACTTTTATCATATCTCTTGTACCGCTTACCTTATTGCCATGTGATGTGTCTTGTTATATATGTCTCTTGCACTAGATTTCAAATTTTCAAAGTGGAAGATTTTGTCCTATGCATCTTTGTAACTAGTACATAGCACAGTGCCTGGCCTATAGTAAACATCTGAAAACTAAATGGACAGATGTAGAAACATTTGTGCTGAGATTTTTCAAGATTCCACAGCTTACTTGTTAAAGGAGAAAACCAGAAAGTGATGGTGGGAAGGTGAGAACAAAGATCCTACTGCATATTTTACATGGGGAAAAGTCAGCTGAATTTTGAATGGACATCTATATAACATATTTTTGAAACTATATGGCTTGCACTGTGCACTAAGATCTGAGAAAAAACAAGGGAACAACAACTCATTGCACAACTTTGGAGCTTGTATCTAGATAGGGATACATACAGGCTATTATTCTTAAGGAGTACACTCTGGTCATACTCTCATGACCAGAGTTTTGGGGAAAACAGATGGCAGCATCTGTGAGAGTGAAGACCACAGTGCCCTCAGAGAAACTCTTATACTAACATAGGAGAGAGAATAAGGACCTTAAGTAGAAGAAGTAAAAACAAGAAGGTATGTTCAAGGAGAAAGCTCTCAGGGTTTTCATGGAGGAAGGTGGGACGGGATACAGAATGACTTAACAGTTCTTTGGTTACTGTTCTGGGTAAGTGAAGAGTGTGTAAGGCAGGGATAGCGTGGACAAGTCAGGAAAGCAGTGAGGTCGGCAGGCCAAGGAGGGAAATGTGTGTCAGGGAGGAACATGTTAAAGTGAAAGAGTGTATGTTGGTTAGATGCTCTGGTTAGATCATCAATGCTCATATATTTTTATGCTCTCCCTCCTCAGTTCCACTTTCAACCACGTGGCCCCGTTTCTTACCATAGCACATTAACCAGTTGTTTTCTAAGGTAATAACAGGCAACAACCTGACAGTAGAACAAGATTCAGGGACCAGTAATCTAACATAACATAAAGATGAATTGCTTCTTAAGGTCTCCAGAAGGCAGTGCATGTACACGGAATTGTAGTTAAGGGGAGTCTCTTGAAGCAACAGATAGTATCTGTGCACTTGTTCTGTAGCCAGCGCAAGAGGGGACGTGAAGTAGGGTAGTCCTTGGATAGAAGTTTTCAGCAGAGGCCCCACCTATTCCTTTTCCAGAGGAAGAGCTGCTCTGCAGGGAAGTAGGAAAGAAAATAGGTGAGATATTATGGAGGGTTGTGATTGGGTACTTGGGGATGGGGGGCTAAAGGTTACCTCTGATCCTATAATTGCTGGGAAGGGAGCCAGCTGTGGGTCCATCCTGCTGACTAGATTAATTTCTGTCTCAGGTTGCCCTACCTCACAGTGGTGCCTCTATATGTATCGAAGACTTAGGGGAGTCCTGGGTCACAGGTACTGAATAGGGAAGGGGATTGATGAATTCTTTGGGGTGTCCGCTATATGTCAGGCACCATGCTTTATCCCTTCTTTTTCATTCTCATGTCAGTACTGTTAAAAGAGTATTAATCTCTCAAATAAGAAAACTAAAAGCCAGAGCCTTATACCTTTTCCAAGGTCACATAGCTAGTCAGTGGCAGAGCACGGACATCAGTCCCATTCTGTCTGACTCACAAAGCCCATGCTTCACACCCCCCGTTCTTTCTAGATGCTCTCATCTAGGTTAACTCCGAGAGGCTTTGGGGTTAAAGTATAGGTTTATTTTTCTTTGTCTCTCTCCACTCCCATGCCTCTCACAACTCACTTATGGTAGGTGACGTGCACTGCAGCATAGTGAAGTCAAAGCATAGCACTGGACTGACTTGTAAGACGTCTGAATGCTGATTCTGGTTCTGCCATTGTCTTTAAGACCTAGCAGAACTAAGTAGTTCTCAAGCATGAGTCTATGAATCTACAGACCGCTATAAATACACTGAATCTCCTGGGGCACTAAATAAAATTGCTGGATGAGCAGACCCCAGCCAGACCTATTGTATTCAAATCACAAGGTATAGGATTGAGGAATCTCTTTTACAAACTCCACAGGCAATTATTTGTGCTCAGGTTTAGAAACCTCTTATATTCAAAATCTGAGTCTTCTAGGCAATTGTTAACTATTATTTTGAACCTGTATTAATGTTAACTTTTGATATAAAAGTAAATTCAAACTTAAAGATGGTAGTTACTCAACCATTTAAATTTTTATTGCTGATAGAGCTTTTACATACTTTCATAAAGAATGATTTTAATCTAAAATGTTACGTGTTCATATTTGTAGATAAAAAATTTAACTAGTATTTACTAGAAAGTATAGTGAAGATGTTCTTTAAAATTTTTTAAAATCCTAAAAAGTCAGAGATGTTAGTGAAAACCAATTTTAAACAAAGTGAAGCTATTTAAGAGTATTTTTATTTTAGATATGTTCCAGAACAAAAAGAACACAGATCCCAGTTTAAGAAAGGTTTCATGCAAGGGCATGTGAATAGACAAGAAAAAGAAGAAAAAGAAGCAATCTATAAAGAACGCTGGCCAGGTTATCTAAGGGAATTGAGACAAAGGTAAGTCTGTTTTTGTTTGAAAGTGAGAACGTAGTGGCTAAACAAGATGCAGGTTTGTCTTGACTTTGTACATATTTAAGGGTAGCATTGTTGTTTAGTCACTCAGTGGTATCCAGCTCTTTTGTTATTTAGTCACTAAATGTAGCCTGCTAGGCCTCTCTGTCCATGGGGTTTCCCAGGCAAGAATATTGGAGTGTCATCTACATTGGCAGGCGGATTCTTTACTGCTGAGCTACCAGAGAAGCCCTGAGGATAACATTTCGAGTCTCATATTCTAGCTGGATACTCTACTGATTTGACTTGTAAACACTATCATAATCGCAGTATTTCTTTTTATTTATTATGTTTTCCCATTTGCAGATTGAGTTAATTTTAAAATTTTATAAGTAAGTTAATTAAATGTCAGGAAACTGTCAAGTATTTCATGACTTTATATTTGACTTGATAGGTATTCTGCAAGCACTGTAGATGTTGTAGAAATGATGGATGATGAAAAAGTTGATCTGAATTTGATTGCTGCCCTTATTCGATACATTGTTTTGGAAGAAGAGGTTAGTTTTGTTTTTTTTTTTTTAATTTTCAAAAGTGAAACATTTCAATTTCATATCAAGGACTTGAAAAAATTTTTTCTTAAATGCTTTTAAAAAAATAATCTTTGGAGGAAACAGCTTTTGATACCAGGAGCAAGAATTTCAAAATACCAAAATGATTTAGCAGTTTGACCTATTTGAAGAAAAGACTCAACAAACGAAATGTCTGGATTATAAATCCTATTTTTAAAAAGCAAACTCTTTAGTTATAATTAGTAACTAAAAGTTATCTTGAGCTAATATAATTTTAACAAAGACTTAATTGTGCACAGAATTATACTCTTATTTTGTTATGTGATCCTTTATAACAGTTATTTCCCTTCTGCATAGGATGGTGCAATATTGGTCTTTCTACCAGGCTGGGACAACATCAGCACTTTACACGATCTCTTGATGTCACAAGTGATGTTTAAATCAGGTATTTTAGAAATGTATTTTTATTGCCGTTCTAAGAATGGTACTTGAGTTATGTGTAGCCTGGTTATTTTCTTTGATTTGAGTCCAAGTTGAGTTTTTTCAAAAGTTGGATTTTTTTTCCCCCCCTAAAGTTCTGGGTCAGAGATGAAGATGGTAGATACATAGTGAAGTTCCTTATTTAGATTTATGGTGAGACTGTTTCCCCTCTCTGCCTAAATTTGCCCAATAAAATCGAGTCTTTGGCATTTGAGGTTTTTGTTTCTTCACTCACTTCTGCAATTAGTTGGGCAGAAAAGAAGTTTGAATTTATCCTCTTAGGCCAATATTTCTCAGCTCTAACTGTACAACAGTCACTCATGGCACTTTAAAAATGCAGACCCAGATCGCACGCTCACGCCAGATATTAGAATGTGACCTGCCAAATGTTAAATGTGACCTGAACATCTGAAGTTTAAAAAAAAAAATTCTCAGATGATCTGATTGTTTAATAGGATGTTTTGAAAGATACAACCTCTTATGTTTTAGAGAAATGCATTGGAACATTTTTCTCCTGTGAAATTATAGCTTTTTCCGGAGTCACTGTTAACTTTAGTAAAATCAAAGCAAATTCCATTTAGTATTTTAAATAGTTCTGAATATACTTCCTAGCCTTACTCTGTTGAAGTGCTTTGATACATTTTACTTTTTTAAAACACTGAAAAATATTTTGATCTAATTTTATTGGCTAAAATACTTTTAAAATCCCATCATGGCAATGCCCTCAAATCATTCACTATAATTAATTTTCTATTCTCTCACTGCAAAAATATTTTGTCTGATTACTATGACTTCTCTATAATGAAATTCTACTTTCTGTTTTCCTCATCATTGGTAACTTGTGTATAGAAAAAGTATAGGTCGTGATTCAACTATACAACCATATATATTTTTTAAAACAGAAATACTTCTCTGGCAACTTTGGCCTTTCCTTCCCCCATCATAAACTCTATTATATGATCTACTTTTAGTTTTAAAAATGTGAGTGTGTATGTGTTTTCCAAGAAAAATGTGGAGATCATTTTGGAGGAAGTAGGGAAAGGGTATAATTCATTGTCTTTCTGATTCTGATTTAATTATACTCAGGGATGGAAGTATTAATTTATAGTTCTACCACCAGCTTCAGTTCAGTGTCTGAGTCGTGTCTTACTCTTTGGAACCCCATGGACTGCAGCGTGCCAGACTTCCCTGTCCAAACACCTGGAGCTTGCTCAAATTCATGTCCATTGAGTCGGTGATGTCATCCAACCATCTCATCCTCTGTCATCCCCTTCTCCTGCCTTCAATCTTTCCCAGCATCAGTGTCTTTTCCAGTGAGTCAGTTCTTCGTATCAGGTGGCCAAAGTATAACCACCAGCTTAATTTCTTTTAAAGAAAATCTTTCAAAAATTAAACATTCCTAATCTTTATCATTGTTTTGACTTCCCTGGTGGCTCAGAGGGTAAAGTGCCTGTCTACAATGTGGGAGACCTGGGTTCGATCCCTGGGTCGGGAAGATCCCCTGGAGAAGGAAATGGCAATCCACTCCAGTACTATTGCCTGGAAAATCCCATGGACAGAGGAGCCTGGTAGGCTACAGTCCATGGGGTTGCAAAGAGTAGGACACCACTGAACTACTTCACTTTCACTTTTCACTTTCAATCTTTATCATCATCTGATAATCCAATCCATAATCAGATTTTCCCATTTTTTCCCCCAAAGTATCTTTCACAACTAGCTTGCTTAGACTGTAGAAAAAGTCAGACTGATAAATCGTTTAGTTTTAGAATGGTACTCCCATCTTCCCTTTTCTTTCCCCATGGTGGAAAGGACTAGGTTCTACTTTCTGAAGATGTCTAAATCTTTATAGTATCATTTCATTTGATCATCTCTTAATCCTGTTTTCCTGCCAGCTGGAAGTTATATCTGAAGGCTTGATTCAATTCAAGTTAAGTTAGAGTGGATGTATTTCATACTGTGTCACAGAGATAAGTAATTGAAGGTATTCTTTGTCAAGCACTATTTGACAGCTTTTTACAGTTGAGAAGGGTCATAAAGGCTGTGGAAAGCACTGTATCTCCTGAGTAACAGCAGTTCTCTTTCTTGGAAAATACAACTACAATACAGGAATGTCTTCTGGACATTCTTGCCAGAGATTTAAGTTAGGTTACACTTTGGTAGCTATATCTGGCTGAAATTTACCCTTGTTTCTGTGACTCTCTCTCTCCTTCCCATTACAGTACTACATCAAACTGTCTGTTGACTGATAATCATGAATGGGCTTGAGCAACTTGATTTTGAAACCTAAAACTTCCTATATTCCTAACAAAATTATTTTTTTTAATGTGGGCGACTTTTGGAATGTATTACATTTTACCAATGCTATTTCTTTATTTTAAGTGGACATGAAAATTTAATAAGTAATTTGCTTTAAAATTTTCTTTGATTAAAGTAGGATTACCCAAAGTCTACAAACATATTCACCCATATTAAATAAAATCCTTTGATCTTTAGTTAGTGGTGGGAATGGAGTTAATGTTTTGTTTTGTATTTTTTGTAATATAATTTGAAAAGGTTGCTACCAACTTTTCAGCATTGTATAAGAATTGAGAATTTGCAGAAAAAATATTAACAAGTATATAAAATGTATATACTTGGTCTGATTGTACATAAGAATATAAATTAAGAATTACCATGTATTTTTTATGGAATTTTCTGCAGCTGTTTATCTTAAAGTTTAATTTTCTTCTTAATTTTCAGACAAGTTTATTATTATACCTTTACATTCTCTGATGCCTACAGTTAACCAGACACAGGTATGTTGTTAAATTTATCTTTCAAACTGAGGCAAGCTTTAAGGACTGCTTATTGTATGTTTTGTTTTATTTTTGAAAGCACATTTTAAAATAGTAATCCATACAAAAAATACTTCTTTGAGAACCTTTGCAAATGAGTCTTCAGGGAATGACTGCACAAAAATTTGGATAAGAGAGGGTAATCCATGAATCACATTAGTTTCATCAGCATTAGGGAAACATTTAAAGGTTGCTTTTATCAATAGCTTGTTTGGGTTTCCTGAATAAAATGAAAAGGTATGTGAAAGCCAATAAAAATATTCAACCTAGCAATGAATAATCTATGACATACACAGTTTGATACTGAGATTTTGATTTAACAGAATTAGTACATTTATAGGCATGAGATTTCAGTGATGTATTATTAATTATGGTTTTGGATGTTTTGACTTTGTCAGATTCAGAGATCTCTAGTTAGAATGAACAGTGCATTCCCAAAGGAAAGGTAATTTTCTACTGTGTTTGCAGGCCCTGGTAGAATGAAATGGATCCATTTTTTCCACTCTGTAAGAAATAATATACATATTTTTAATTGAGGGCTTTTTACTATCTCTACTAGTATGATAGTTCTGAGTAAGGCTCAGCTAGCTAGATTAGGTACAGTGTGCATGTCTGAGGGAAGAGAAGAGGAAAGACAGAGCTCTTGATCCCAAAGATTGAACAAAAGAGTATGTGGTGTGGAAGTACTTCCATCGCTCATGCCGTGACCATAAAATATTGATTCCTTTGCTAGAGGATATGTGACTAGACTGGCAAACAACATTTTCTCTTATTACCATTTTTATAAATGAGACGAGTTTATGATTTTTTTTTTTGTTTGCTTTTCAGCCAAGTGGTGTCTACCATCATGACGTAGGATTTATTATGTGAAGGGGATCTTTTTAAGTCCATTTCAGTCTAAGTAGCTGGTATACAGTGGTACAGCTAGCTGGCATGCATTCTGATGATTGGGCATGTGCCTTATTGGTTGGTGTCATCTGTATGTCTGTACATGCTCAGTTAATCAGTTGTGACTGACTCTTTGCAACTCCGTGGACTGTAGTCCACCAGGTTCCTCTGTCCGTGGAATTTTCCAGACAAGAACACTGGAGTAGGTTGTCATTTTCTACTCCAGGAGAATCTTCCCGACCCAGGGATCAAACCCTGCATCTCTTGTGTATCCCCCATTGG
The DNA here is from genome assembly GCF_003369695.1 of Bos indicus x Bos taurus. Lineage (NCBI taxonomy): Eukaryota > Metazoa > Chordata > Mammalia > Artiodactyla > Bovidae > Bos > Bos indicus x Bos taurus. The sequence continues at coordinate 112,787,395 of NC_040076.1, forward strand.
CAGGTAGATTTTTTACCGCTGAGCCACCTGGGAAGCCCTGTTTTTATCTGTATAGTTTTTAAGTAATTCATAATTCTTTACACTTCTGTCCCTTTCCCTTAAAAAATTTGACAGCACAATAAACGTTTGCATTCTGCAGCATTTAAAAAAAAATTTTTTTAAGTTACCATATTTAAATATTAATAATTTTGTATACCACTTAAATATAAATTAAAATAATCTTTAAATTATAACCTTTCATTTGAAATCTTTATTTGTGATAGGGTTTTGATATCTAAGGGAGATTTGGTTTACCATAAGGGAATTTTGTGATATTAAAGATGATGTATAAGATATGACTGTATCTATAAATATTAGATGCATATGTCAGTGAATAAACACAGAATTGCTAAAAGTGAGCAGTACTTGAAGTAATTACTTTAATTGTAAGAATGGATGTATCAGAAATTCACTCTTGGGATTTTGATGTGTGTATTCTTGCAGGTGTTTAAAAGAACTCCTCCTGGTGTTCGGAAAATAGTTATTGCTACCAACATTGCAGAGACTAGGTAAAAATTATTTTTTAATTCCCAACTACAAATGATTACATTTGTTTTGAGCACTATTAACAGTTAACATACCTTAATCTTTTTTCTACAAAATACTTTGTAATTTCTTTAAACCTATTTTAATTTAGTTGCAGTGAACATGGGTTGTTTTTTGTTTGTTTGTTTTAGCCTCTTCAGAAATAGGCTTTTAAGTGATTGTTTTAAAGCTTCCCTAAAGAAGCATGGGGACTGAGGTCAGTACTTCTGGTTGGGAGTAGAATTGATAGATTGTTTGGTAATCAGTTATATATACTCTTAAAATTATTCCATTGGAGATACTAATATACCAGTACAATCATTGCAACAGATTGTTCTGCAGAAGCTGGTGTTAATTCGTGGCACTGGAGGGCTCACAGAGCTAGTTACAAAAGTCCTCAGGCAAGCTGTGAAGTTTAACTGAGGGCAGATAAGAATTGTGCACGTGATCTGTAGAAAGGGCACTGTGCTGCCACTGAAGCTGCTGATGCTGCCTGTGATGCGGTGTCTCATCCCCACTTGTAAATGTGGAAGAGTGGTGAAAATCCTGAACTACTGATTCAATAAAAAGTGTTTTAAGATCCCTGTCTGTAGATCTGGTATAGGCTAATATGCTTTAGATGTGTTTTTAACAATTTTTATGTATTTGTTTTCCAAACAGCATTACCATTGATGATGTAGTTTATGTAATAGATGGAGGAAAAATAAAGGAGACGCACTTTGACACACACAACAACATCAGTACAATGTCTGCTGAGTGGGTCAGTAAAGCCAATGCTAAACAGAGGAAGGGTCGAGCTGGAAGGTAAGATCAGACCTTTGAAGTCCTTACAAAAACACCAAAAATTTTGTGTACCAAATTTACTTAAGGAAGTTCCCTTTCATCTTTTTAAAAACTTAACTGCAGCATGTTTTTACTCCCCAGCAGATGGGGGAGTCGTTTTAATCATAGTTGTTTTGGGAAAAGTATCTGTCTGGTTAATTAAAGTTAATATTCTTATTAGCTATATTATCTGTGATTGTGTTTCTTTTTTAAACATATTACTAATAATGATTGCTATTAATAATACTTGAATGTCAGATCATCCTCTAGAGACTTATACACATTAATTTGCTTAATCCTCCCACAGTGCTGTGAAGTAGGTTATTATCTCTCTTTTGAGGGTAAAGAAACTAAAGTATAGAAAAATAAAGTCATCTAAAGTCATCTCTCCAAAGTCACACAGCGTTACAAGTAGCAGAGCCAGGAATTTGAATTTAGGTGGTTTGGTTCCACAGCCTGGGCTCCTAATCACTATACTTCACAGCTGTACTGGTTTTTCACTATGAGTTACCAAGGAAAATCCTTTTTCCCACTTATGTGATAGCATGAGAAATAAAAATACCTTTTTTTTGTTTGTTTGGTTGCCCGTGGTATTTTTTGTGGTGAGCAGGAGCTACTCTTCCCTGAAGTGCATGTGCTTCTCATGGTGATGGTTTCTCTTTTTGGGGTGCACAAGCTCTAGGCGCACGGGATTCAGAAATTGTGGCATGTGGGCTCTAGAGTGCAATCTCAGTACTTGTGGTGCACGGGCTTAGTTGTTCTGCAGTATGTGGGATCTTCTTCGACCCAGGGATCGAACTTCTGTCCTCTGCATTGGTAGGCAGATTCTTACTCACTGTACCACCAGGGAAGTCCAGTACCTCTGTTTTAATGATCAGAGAAAAGATTTGCCTATAACACAAATAATTGCCCTTATTACTTGTTTTAATGCATACTTCAGAATATTTTACACCCTAACTCATACGAGTGATAGAATCATGTCTGGAGTTTGAAGAGTTTTTATTTTACCTCTTACATGTAGAATAAACAAGATTTCCCTTAATTTTCAAGGAGTTAAAAAAAAATCTTTTGACAGACCATTTATCAGCCTTTTAATAAGTTTATACTATATATTTAAAGCTGTCGCTCATTATGTTTGCAGATTATTCCAGTATAACTTGTCTTCAGGTAGTGTATTGGATTATGCAGTTGGTGCTCTTGAGTCATAGTCCTGGCTTAGTCCAAGAAGTGTACCTTCTACTCTATTAAGAGGGGATAATTTGATTGGGAGCCTAGCAAGATTGAGGTTTCCCCATGCAGACCAGTCACTAAATGTAAAGTATTGCATTTTATAGAATTCTTCATCCCCACTAACCTGGTGAAAGTTAATTGTGGAATTGCAGTGTTTTTGTTGATGTTTTTAATTGAAGCATAGTTGGTTTACAGTGTTGCTTTAGTTTCTGCTGTACCACACAGTGATTCAGCTTTTATATATATATATAGTATTTTAATTCAAAGGGAAAATAGTCCCCTGTGGGCTCTGTGATACAAATTTCCTTTAGCAAAGCTAATTAAGATTGATAATTATTTTGAAGGCCAGTGCAAACTGTTTATTATGTGGTCCTTGGTGGATATCCTATAGATAGGTAATGGGTCCTCTGAACCACCAGATAAGCCCATCATTCAGATCAGTAGATGCAAATAAGGGAAAAAATTGTTTCCAACATCTCTCTGAGAGTTCACTAGATAGCACATACCTAAGAGCTATTAAAATAATAATAGGTTAACCTAATAACAGGATTTGTTACATAAAGTGCTCACAAGGCCCAGAGATTAACCTATGTATACTGCTGATTTTGTGTCAACCAGTCTGGAGTCTGTGAGAAACAGGTAACCAAATTTTATTGGTAGGAGGAGGGAACCTTGTCTTTTTTAGCACTAGGACTTAGGATTAGTGGATTTAAGCTTATTCAGAAAAGATGAGGAAAAGGAATATATGAATAACAATGAAGTAACAAGTAAATTAGTTATGATGTGGCTTGTAAGAAATAGATATTGACTGCTTTCCCTGCCTTTTCTTTTCTCTGGAATTCTAAAAGTCACTGATAATACTTACCTGCCCACCCCACTCCTTGTTGTTGGTTTTTTTTCTTTTTAAAGAGTTCAACCTGGTCATTGCTATCATCTATATAACAGTCTTAGAGCAAGCCTTCTAGATGACTATCAACTGCCAGAAATTTTAAGAACGCCTTTGGAAGAACTTTGTTTACAGATAAAGGTAAATTAAGTGGGAGAATTAAAGTAAATAAGGTTCTAGTTTTCAGCATGTTTTATAGAGGAAAGTAATACGTTAATCTGCCAGAAAGAATTTAGACCACCATTTGTTTTTGTGTTAGTACAGTTTGACCCCTGAGCAGCCTGAGGGTTAGACTTGCAAGGTATCCCTTCTCTGCCTCAGAAAATGACTCACCCAAGGGTGGGTCATTAAAACAGCTTGGTTAGAATCCAGAGTCAGACCCTAGTCCTGTTGATTCTACATGTTGTGTTTGCTGATTGAACACAAACTTTGCCCTGCACTTAGTTAATTTAAAGGTCTGTAAAATGAAAATGCAAGTACTATATTTTTTGGAAAAAAAATCTGCATAGACATGAACTTATGCAGTTCAAAATCGATAAACTGTAAACTGTTTTTAAGCTTCTGTCACGTGTATATTAAACAGCTTTTAATTACATACCGCTCCAGAGCCAGACTATCTGGGATTGAATCCCAAGTCTTGTGGCAAGCTAGTTCTTTTATATTGGGCAAGTTATTTAAATTAACTTCATAAAATCCTTAGAACAGTGCCTGGCACATGGGAAGTGTTCAGTAAATCTTAGCTACTGTCACTACATCTTAAGATTCCCTCATTATAAACTACTTACCGTTTTTTTTTTAGCATCATATATTTGATAAAATTAGCCACCTTATTTTGAAGATAATCAGTGATCAACCTTTTGAGATTTTAACCTGCTACTTTTCTCATTAATTGAGTTAGTGGGTGTTGAAAGTAGTATGTTGGCCTTTAAACATTTAGAATCACAAACATAATTTTAACTTATTCTGGTGAAATAACTAACTGGAAAATCGTGTATAGGTTTGCTTTATTTGAGTGAGTGACATGGGGAAGACTAAACTCTATATCCATATATGACATGTTTAATTATATTTGTCTCTCCCCAGATTTTAAGACTAGGTGGAATTGCTCACTTTCTTAGTAGGCTAATGGATCCACCATCGAATGAAGCAGTGTTACTCTCCATAAAACACCTGATGGAACTGGTAAATTTGTTTTTTGTTTTTTAATAAATTCTAACTTAGATTTAGAGTGCTTAAGTAAAGCAAGCTAATTATAAAATTTACTCTTAATTATTGCAAAGTAGGCCAATGAGTGTGTAGGACCAAATTGATTCCCTATTTGGCTGTTCAGCTTTAAGTATGAAATAAGTTATAAAATGATACTGTTGTGATTTACTTGTCATACTGGGCTCTTTCCACACAAGTTTTTTCATTGTAGGCATGACTTAAAATTACATATAATTTTGAAATCTTTCCATTTCAATCTTTTAAAACTTTGGAATCTTTCAGTTTCTTGTTTTGATCCTCTTCACTTGTATTCTTGAAAGGAATTTGGTTGCTGTATTCTTTCTGATTTTCATAGTGTTTTTATAGCTTTGTCAAATCTAAGCAACTTAATGACAGTATGGACATCTTATAAAGGCAGCTTTTCTATTTTTGAAGGAATACTAGCACGTGACTTTTCCCCAGACTATATCCCACTACCTATCATTTTCTTAACAGCTTTTTCCCTTAGTTTATTTTATGAAGTCAGTGTTTTGAGGAACAGGTTTCATTGTCTTGCTGCTGCTAAGTCACTTCAGTTGTGTCTGACTCTGTGTGACCCCATAGATGGCAGCCCACCAGGCTCCCCCATCCCTGGGATTCTCCAGGCAAGAACACTGGAGTGGGTTGCCATTTCCTTCTCCAATGCATGAAAGTGAAAAGTGAAAGTGAAGTCGCTCCGTCGTGTCCGACTCTTCACGACCCCATGGACTGCAGCCTACCAGGCTCCTCCATCCATGGGTTTTTCCAGGCAAGAGTACTGGAATGGGGTACCATTGCCTTCATTGTCTTAGGTGCCCACTTAGTTGGTAGCCATCCCTATACAATACCACTTTGAGAAGCCACACACGACTGGCTGCAAGTTCGTGCCCAAAGTAGAGAGAAAGAACAGAACTGTGCTGTCCAACTCAGTATCCACTAGCCACAGGTGACTATTTAAGTTTTGAATTAAATTACAAATTCAGTATCATGGTCATACTCAGACATTTTAGAAATTGAATTAGACACATGCGGCTAGTGGTTACTGCATGAACGGTGCAGAAATGACACTCCATCAGTGCTGCAAGTTCTGTTGATCAGTAATGGGTTAGAGGATGCTGATGGGTGTATTTTACATATTTAAAAATATTTTTTTTGAGCCGTCTATGTAGATAGTTTTGAGAATTTGGTCCATATGAAAACATTGAAATAAGCTTGTAATGTGAGTTGTTTAAATGAAAAGTATTATAACTGATCTGACCATTTTTGTTTGAATTGGGGTTAGATTTAGTGAGGTTGCTGATATTAGGGAACAGTATGGTTTTATTGACTTTAAAATTAAAGTCTTCCCCTTTGGATTTTTCTCTAATAGAACATAGCAATAGAGAGCTAGGTGGTGATCAGAGAATCAACTTATTTGTGGTAGAGACAGATGACCAGAGGACAGCTGGAGTCTGAAGCCAGAGTGGGATAACTTCCTTTCTCCTGACTGAATTTAAGAACCAGTCTTGACTGAGCCATTTACAAGCAACAAAATTGTGAAAAGTCCTGGGACATCCTTGCCAACAGTAGCGTCCGAAGCCTGCATTATGAAAAAACTTTTTTATTATGCAATGCAGAATGCCCATCCAGGATAAAAGAGCAAAACAAAGCATTCAGCTTAATGATTTATTACAAAGTGAGCACTGTTATTTTTAATCATGTCAAGAAGTTAAGAACATCTCTGGGATACTAAAAGGCCACTGCCTACCCTCTCCCATCACTCCCTGAGTCTCAAAAATAACATCTGTCATGACTGATGGTAGTCTCTTGCTTTTCTTGATGATTTTACCAACCAGAATACATCTCTATAAAGAGCTCAATTTAATTTGATCCTTTATAAACTTTACAGAAATCCACATGGGATGTTGGGAGTTTTGGAAGAATGGGGTTCTGAATTTTTTCAGTGAACATTGTGAAATTCATGTGCATTACTGCTTTTAGCTGTGTATAGTTCATTCATTTTCATTTCTTTATATGGCTCCTGAAAGGTATTTTTGGTTGTTGTTTAATCAATAAGTTGTGTCCGCCAGTTTTGTGACCCCATGAACTGCAGCCCACCGGGCTCCTCTGTCCCTGGCTTTTCGCAGGAGGGAGTACTGGAGTGGCTTGCCATTTCCCTTCTCCAGGGGACTGAACCTGCATCTCCTGAATAGGCAGGTGGATTCTTCACCACTTAGCCACCTGGGGCTTCTGGTGGCTCAGATGGTAAAGAATCTGCCTTCAATGCAGGAGACCCAGATCTGATCCCTGGGTCGGGAAGATCTTTGGGAGAAGGGAATGGCTACCCACTCCAGTATTCTTTACTGGAGAATTCCGTAGAAGAGCCTGATGGAGCCCATGGGGTTGCAAAAGAGTCCAACACAACTGAGCGACTAACACTCACACTTTCACTTGGGAAGCCCCAAAGGCATTTTACTTATTTCCAATTTGAAGGAATTACATACACTGGTATGAATATTCTTCAGTATTTATTGTTTCTCAGTGTACATGTTTAAGTGTTTCTCATAGGTATACGTGTAGGAGTGAATTCAGTAGGTAATGCCCAACCATTTTCCAAAGTTGTCAGACTATTTACATTCCTACCAGGGCCAGTGGTAGGTTGGTATTCTCATTGCTCTATAGCATCACCAACCTATAGTCTTTTATTGTAAGCATGTTGATAGGTATGTTGTAGTTTAATAGTTTTAATTTGCATTACAGTGAGTGCCATTGAATTTGTATGCAGCTTTTCATGCTTCCAGCCCATTTGGATAGTCTCATTTGTAAATTTCTGGTGCCAGTTTTTGTGTTATGTCATAGGAGGTCATTATATATACTTTTTGTATACTATTGATCTGAGCCTTTTGTCAGTTGTATATTGCATATGTTTGTATTTTTACCTTATCACTTTTTACTTGTTTTTTTGTGAACAAATTCCTAATTTTAAAGTGAAATATATATCAGTTTTTTCTTTATTGTTACTGCTTTTTATCCTTTGATGAGTCTTTATCTACCCTGGAGTCATGGTGATAATACTGTTTTCAGTTTTTCTTCTTCACACTTAGAAATATAATCCACGTGCAATTGATGTGTGCGTGTCTGTGTGTGTAGGCGAGGTAAGAATCAGTTTTTAGATATGTGGAACAGTTGACTGAAACTGTGAGAAAAAAGTTTATCCTTTTCCTTCTCTTTGTTCTGTAGTGTTGTCATCGATCAAGTGTCTATGGGTTTGTCTATTTGTAGGCTCTGCTTTATTCTATTGATGTATATTTTTCTTGAGCGGGTATCACACTGTCTTAGTTACAATATTGAGTCTTAACCAAGCAAGAACATGCTCTTTCCCATTGATTGAGTTATTTAATCTCTTGGTATTTCAGCATTTTCTGTGTATCTTACAACTCTTTAAGAGATTGATTTCTTCTTGATTAATGATATTTTTGGATTTTATTCAAACTTCAAAATTTTGTATTTTCTTGTGTCTGCTATATAGAAATCAAGTTGGTTTTGAATGTTGACCTTGTTTTCATTAATGCTGTGAAACCCACTTATTCTGATAACTGTATGTAGATTTTTTTTGCATACAATCACATCTATAAATAATTAGAATTTTATTTATTTCCAGCTGTCATCCAGGATCCTTAGTACAATATTGTGCAGAAGTGATATGATAGTATATGTTTTTATCTTCTTATTCTCAAAGGAAAAGCTATCAGTAATTCATTGAGCATGTTCTTTGAAGATTTTTTTGTAGAAACTCAAGGAAGATTCTGTTCTTAGTTTATTAGATTTTTATTATGCATGGATAATTTTATTATGTTCGGTTTTATCAAATACCTTTTCTTCCTCTACTGAGATTATCCAGTTATGCTGCTTTTTATGTTTAATTTGTAATGTATTGAATTACATCAGTTTTTCAAATGTTAAACCAACTCTCATTCCTGAAAGAAACCTAACTTGCTGTGATTCAATTTGCCATTGTTTTAAGTTTCTCATGTATAAGGTTATTTAGCTTCCCTTTCTCCAGATGTCCCTGTGAAGCAGGTACCAAGATTATGCTAAACTCAGAAAACAAGCTTGAAAGTTTTTTTTTTCCCCCTAGTCTCTGAAAGAGTTTTTGTAAGATTAAGGTAATTTCTTTCATAAACTTTTAGTAGAGCTCAACGTTGGCTGTGTTCCGTGTTGTACAGTACATCCCTGTGTCTGTCCTACACAGTGCATTAGTTTGTGCCTCTAATTCCCCTACCCCTGTAACAAACTACCAGTGGGTTGGCGGAGCAGTACGAGTTCTATCGTTTGCTGTTTTTGTTGTTGTTCAGATTTTGTCATTTTGAATGTGTACAGGACATTGTATTTACAGAGATCTTTGTGGATAAAAACTTGGAACTTGGGGTGATAATTTCTTCCAGAGAGGATTTATGTTGCCTTCTCTGGGAAAAGATGCTCCAGTGTTGTTCACCTCTGTAGACTTCTTTCTGTCTCCAATTACTGTACTTGTAATTTTTGTAATTCTTTTGTAAAAGACTTTTGTAATTCTTCTGTCAGTGTCTTCAGGCAACTTTTCTAGCTGTGCTCAGCGTGATGATTGGATCACATTACCTAGGGAATCAGAGCAGAAGTCACCTCCATTTTGGAGGATTCTAGATAAATCTTTTATCTCTTGCCCTGCTGTTGGTTTCATGTCTCCGAAAGTACTGTAATTGACGGGCTGGGCATTATATACTCCAAGTATATGTTTTGTCTTTTGGTTTCCCCGCCCCCAACAACTCTTGTACTTAGTGATTTTCTTTATCTTATTGAATGCTGGCTAATACATTATTTCTCAATTTTCTTTTAACATTTATAGTAAAGCTGAATTGTGAGTTAATTTTATTTTTGTTTGTTTAAATAAGTTTCTAACCTTTGCTGACCTCAAAACTAATGTTTTGATGACGAGAACTAAAGCTGAACAATATAAGGGCATTTGGACATGAGTGGCCTGTCACTTTTTTTTTTAAGCAAACTAAAATATGATGCTTTACAATGTCTGTTTTAAACATAAACTCTTACTTTACAGAATGCTCTGGATAAACAAGAAGAATTGACACCTCTTGGAGTTCACTTGGCACGATTACCAGTTGAGCCACATATTGGGAAAATGATTCTTTTTGGAGCTCTGTTCTGTTGCTTAGACCCGGTACTCACCATTGCTGCTAGTCTCAGCTTCAAAGATCCCTTTGTGATTCCACTGGTAAGAAGTATACAAATACAAAGCTAGGTTTTTCTTTTCTTTCTTTTTTTTTTTACAGGGTAGTTATTTGCTTAGATACACTTTTTATTAGAATGCCATTCTCCTTTATATACCATCAGAGCAATTTAAGCTGCCTTCATCTGTTTTTAAGGGAAAAGAAAAGGTCGCAGATGCAAGAAGAAAGGAATTGGCAAAGGATACTAAAAGTGACCACCTGACTGTCGTGAATGCATTTAAGGTAAAATGGACATATTTTCAATTTAAATTTTTAAAATATGTTATAGTTATCAGGAATAAGTTAAATTAGTGAAAATGTTTAAAATTAGGTGAACATTTGAAAAAAATTATATACTTTCCCATTTTGTGATAGTGCATTATTACATTTTCCCTTTTGGAAAAAAGTCTGTTCTTTGTGTTTTGATAACAGAACAAGTGAACAATTTATTTATTTATTTATTTATTTTTCATTTTATTTTTAAACTTTACATATTGTATTGGTTCTGCCATATATTGAAATGAATCCGCCACAGGCATACATGTGTTCCCCATCCTGAACCCTCCTCCCTCCCCATACCATCCCTCTGGGTCGTCCCAGTGCACCAGCCCCAAGCATCCAGTATCGTGCATCGAATCTGGACTGGCGACTTGTTTCATATATGATATTATACATAGTTCAATGCCATTCTCCCAAATCATCCCACCCTCGCCCTCTCCCACAGAGTCCAAAAGACTGTTCTATACATCAGTGTCTCTTTTGCTGTCTCGTATACAGGGTTATTGTTACCATCTTTCTAAATTCCATATATATGCATTAGTATACTGTATTGGTGTTTTTCTTTCTGGCTTACTTCACTCTGTAGAATAGGCTCCAGTTTCATCCACCTCATTAGAACTGATTCAAATGTATCCTTTTTAATGGCTGAGTAATACCCCATTGTGTATATGTACCACAGCTTTCTTATCCATTCATCTGCTGATGAACATCTAGGTTGCTTCCATGTCCTGGCTATTATAAACAGTGCTGCAATGAACATTGGGGTACACGTGTCTCATACACACTGAGGAAACAATTTATTTTACAACATTATTTGCTATTATTCATTTCCATCTTTGTCTTATTCACATTTATGACAGAAGGTTCTTTCCTGTTCATTAATAAACTATGCCTGTATTCAGATTTAACATTTTGATAGAGAATGATAATCATGTATACTCTTTAAGAAAGAGAGATGTTTTCTCTTACAGCCAGGCTTTCCTGAGGATAAACATGCCTCATCCATCTTTGCAACATTTAAGTGTAATTTGGGATATGGAGACAGCATCTTTTTATTGTAGTTCTAGACTCAGTTTCCTGTTATGGGATTGTTTATGTATTTTTTTTGTTCCTTTGAGCTAATGCAGTATTTTTTCACCCCATCGTCCTTCCTTTTCTAACTTAAAGCAAAACATATTTGTGAAGGTGAAAATATATAATAGCGTTGAAATTTGTCTAACAGGGTGTTCTTTTTGATTAGTACATCATGTGCAGAATGGTGCTATTTTATGTAAATGAATAGTACATTCCTTTATAACTTGCTCTTGTGTAGAGAAAGGTCTGTAAATTCAGTTTTGGATACCTCTTAATGACTAGGATCATGGGGAGTTCACGTTTTTGTAGTTTGTTATTTTTTAAATTATTTGGGTTTTTTTTACAGAGAAAATTAAAAATCAGAAGGTAAACATTATTACTAAAATAAAGACAAACGAGTAAGTAATCTTTACTTTGGGGGAGAAAATGAATACTTTATTTTTTGCCCCCTAGGGATGGGAAAAAGCTAAACAACGTGGTTTCAGATATGAAAAAGACTATTGCTGGGAATATTTTCTATCTTCAAACACATTGCAGGTAATGATGAGTGTTTTGAAGTAATTCTTATATATATTAGATTAGGGGATATATGTATCCATTCTGTATAGTCAGCTCTATACCAAAAAGTTAATTGTGAGTTTGTCTTGTGAAGTTGAATCATACAAAATCGTGGAAGAGACTATTAAATCAGCTGCAGTAGCACAAGAAAAAGATGTAAAGCATAATAATGGCTAAGAAAAGAAACAAGTCGAGTTTAGCAAGAAAACACAGAAGCTCGTTTATTCTTTCTGCACCCATCCTTTAGTTGCCATTTTGAGGATTTGTTCTAAAATTTTCATTGATACTTCTAAAATCTGTTTTAAACTCAAATAGGGCAAGTATCTCTTTTTAAACTGTAGATAGGTATTTTTATCCTGAACTGACTTAGTGTAGTGAGAAAACACTATTGGAGACATTTGTGAAACAGAAGAAAGTAAACAATTAAGGCAAATGCAACATCAGACATTGCACTGAACTAGAGAAGTGATCTCAAGCCAGCAGGCGTAGGAATATCCACACCTTTTCAGCTATGTGGCATGAACTCTGGTAATGGACATTTAGCAGATCTACAAGGGAGTAAAGAATCCAGAATCCAGCATATTTAATTAAACTTGCCCAAACATTAATGGAATTAAAAGAAGGGTAATGACAATTCTGAAAGATTCTACAGCCAATGGATAAAAGAAGGGAACCTGGCATATCTCAGCAGAAAATACAACTGTTTCATAGTTAGGAACAGTTGAAGAATGCAGTTTCAGTAAAAGGTAAGAAAATAAACCAGTAAAAGGAATGAAAAGACTGCTGAGCCAAGAAGACAAATTGAAGGCCATAGCATCATAAGGAACAAAATGGGCAATCTTTTAAAACAAAATATTACCCAGAAGGAAGGCTTGAGATAATCACAGCCTGTATATGCAGCCATGAAAGAAAAAAAATAAAGCAATAAGTAAAAAGCTCATAAACAGGAGGATAGCATTGATCTATCATGAAGGTAACAGGTGTCTCTTCATAGAAAATCCAGGAGTAATTGAATATGTATTCAGAGATATATGTAAGAACATGTCCCTTGAGTAGGAAAAAATGAAGTGAACTACAGTACGAAAAGATAGTTAAATCCAAGTGTTATTTGAGAATACTATATTCTGTCAAGATATTCAAGTATAAAGAAAAATGACAGACATTCAAGAAAGCATTTGAAATAGACACTCATGAGCTGACCTTGAAAAACTTAATGAGAGTAAAATGCTGCGTATTAAGAGGTGAATCAAAAAGAATATAGGAATGGAGAATACATGCTGAGTATACATTGAAATTATTTAAATATGGAAAAATGCAAAATGGTATTGAGAATTATGGATATAGAAAAAAAGGTATTGTCCTGAACAATATAAAATAATGGTGATAGAAATCAGGAGGTGGCCTGGTGATTCAGTTGTAAGAGAAATTAGGTAGGAAAACTAAAGTCACACAATTCGTAGAAAGGATACATATTTTCAAATGACTTGGGACTTCCCTGGCAGTCCAGTGGTTAAGACTCTGAGCTCCCAATGCAGGGGACCCTGGGTCAGGGAACTAGACCCCACATGATACAACAGCAAGATCCTGCATGCCACAACCAAGACCTGGCACAGCCAAATAAATAAATTTTTTTTAATGACTATATTTCATAATCTATTTAAGCTCACAAGCCTTCTTTATTAAATATCTCTTACGATCATAAAAATGTTACATTCATCTAATTCAGTTTTGTTTAATTGCCTTAAATTGAACTAAGATTAAATGCTTTTATTAAAACAGCTTCTGTACTGTTATCGTAGTTAAGATGGCATTTTTTTCCAATTCTGACGAGTATCTGCATTATTGCTTATTTAATGATATTTGTGATGATACTGAGATTAGGGAAGTCTTTTGCACTTTCCTATTTTATTTGAATGCTTTTTATAACAAAGCATGTATTATTTTACTCATGGTCGTTTTCTTAAAAACAAGAAACAGGCCCTAAGCTTTTGAACCAGGATGTAATGGTAGTTAGTTCTCAGTAGTACATATGTGCGGAGAAGGCAATGGCACCCCACTCCAGCACTCTTGCCTGGAAAATCCCATGGGCGGAGGAGCCTGGTAGGCTGCAGTCCATGGGGTTGCTAAGAGTCGGGCATGACTGAACGACTTCACTTTCACTTTTCACTTTCATGCATTGGAGATGGAAATGGCAACCCACTCCAGTGTTCTTGCCTGGAGAATCCCAGGGACGGGGAGCCTGGTGGGCTGCCGTCTATGGGGTCGCACAGAGTCAGACATGACTGAAGTGACTTAGCAGTACATATGTGAATGTTATTTTACTGTATGCTTTTCTGTATTTTTTTCCCCCCAAAATATGGGGTGGAGAGCAATTTTGAAAATTAGTCTTTTTGCTGAATAAAGTAATTCTGAAACATCAGTTGTTACTCCCTACAGCAGCCAAGCCTTTTCTATAGAAGATAGGACGATAAATATTTTCAACTTAATATCCACATGGTTTCTCTGGCAGCTGCTCATCTTTGCCATTGTAATGCAAAAGCAGCCAAAGATAATACGTAGACAAGTGGGTGTGGCTTTGTTTCAATAAAACCCTGTTGACAGAAACAGATTTTTATAAATTTGTAGTTAACTATCCCCTGCTGCAAAACATCACATTTTTGCAAGAGTATTTTATAAAGCAGGGAAAGCTCACCATGAAATTTATTTATGAGTGCACACTTTATAACCCCTATAGATTTGTGTGAAAGGTGTTCTAGTTCTGTTTGTTACCATTGCTCCCTAGATGCTGCATAACATGAAAGGGCAGTTTGCTGAGCATCTTCTTGGAGCTGGATTTGTAAGCAGTAGAAATCCTCAAGATCCAGAATCTAATATAAATTCAGGTACAGCAGGAAATACAGTGTAAATAACTTGATGCTGTTGTCGGTTGTATCAGTAGTTTACTTTTTTTTTCCTCTCCCTTCCTACCCCAAATAGATAATGAGAAGATAATTAAAGCTGTCATCTGTGCTGGTTTATATCCCAAAGTTGCTAAAATCCGGCTAAATTTGGGTAAAAAAAGAAAAATGTAAGCATTGAAGATTATTATAATTACTTGTTCTCTCAAACTTTTGAAATCATCTACTATAACACGGCTTGTATTGTACATTTGTTCTTACTTGTAATAGGTCCCTGTTCTTTACTTTGGCTATTTAAGGGAAGGCAAACTGTTTACGGTAGATACCATTGTCCCTCACTGCACATCCCGAAGTCTGTTCCTTTGTCACCCAGTATTCACAAAGAATATTAGTAATGCCAGTGTAAATGTGCTTCCCTAGTGGCTCAGATGGTAAAGAATCCTCCTGCAGTGTGGGAGACCTGGATTTGATCCCTGGGTTGGGAAGATCCCTGGAAGAGAGCGTGGAAACCCACCCCAGTATTCTTGCCTCAAGAATCCCCATGGACAAAGGAGCCTGGTGGGCTACAGTGTATGGGGTCACAAAGAATCGGACACAACTGAACGACTAAGCACATAAATATGAGAACAGTAAGCCAGCTGTTAAAAAGCAGTGGCTCAGTGGAACTTGCTTTGGAGTAGATTATGCTTCAGGATTTTTTTTTTTTTCCTTTCTTATGAAACAGATAATCTTGTACTTTAGCTCTTTGGATGAAATTGTGAGGGTTTTACCTATTTTGAGAAATAAAGTATAGCTTTAAATATAGGTCCACATAGAGTCAGCCTCAATGGTAATTGGAGACAACAATAAGGCATATTTTTGCCCAGTAAGCTAACTCATTCTATTGAAAAAAGAAAAACTGAAAGTCAGATATGGCTTGTAGTATGTGAATTGGTGCCAGACTTTTGGAAGACACTTTAGAATTAGGTATCAGCAGTCATTAAAAGTCACTGGCCCAGTGGTTTCATATGTTCTAAGGAAGTCATTCCAAATGTTTTTTGCCAAGTATATTGTAAGCAACATAGATGTCTCATAGCAGTGGGAAAATTATGGTTTTATAAGACCTTATTGTATGGCATTTCTGTTAGGTGTAAAAAAAAATCATTGTATATTGACATAAAATATTTGAACTAATGTTCGGTGAAAGAGTTGGTTGTTCTATACACATGAAAAATATAGACCTCAGAGGTAGCCTAAAGTGCAGTCATTGTTCTAGTGCAGTGGTTCTCAGCATGGGTAATTTTTCCTTCCCAGGGACATTTGACAATTTCTGCAGACGTTGTGGTTTTATAACTGGAGACGCATGTGTTACTGGCATCTAGCACATAGAGGCCAGGGGTGCTGTTAAGCATTCCGCAGTGCACAAGACAGTCCCCCATAACAAGGAACTCAGCAGTTAAGAGTGCAGATGTTGAGAAGTCTATAATGTTGTACCTGAGAATAGGGTAACATGAATGTTAATCATTGTGATTGGATTATTCACATTTTAAGTGATCTGAGTATTTTTTTACTTCAGTACTTTTTCAAATTCTTCTTCATGTATATCCCTAAAATGTACAGGTAGCTTGACATGTTACAGGTAGCTTAAATGTTTGAAATAACATTTTGTATATCCCTCTGCCATCCTGGGAAGACTTGAAAAAATGTATCAATGGTTCTCTTTGGATTGATGCTTTGTTTTGTAAACGTGCAGGGGTCAGCACATTTTGGCATACTGGCTAAAAAACATCTTTGTGTAAATTTTTGTTGGAAGACAGCCTTGCCTATTCTCTGCCTGCTTACTAGCTACATTAGCAGAGTTGAGTAGTTGTGACAGAATGCCCCCAAAGCCTATAAAATACTTTGTCTCTGGTCCCATATAGAAAAAGTTTGCCAAATCTGCGGTTCTAGTGATGTAGGGTTGCAGGATGACATTGGTTAAATTGACTGTGTGGTGAGGAAAAATAATTGATTTTATTCTAAATAATGGCTTATGACTATGGTTGATGATTTTATGGATCCCTAAAACCATGAAAAAGATACCCTCAAAAACAGAGGAGGGATTAATGGATTAACCCTTTATAATGTAATTACCAATGATTATATAACAATACTATCTCATATCTCCTTGTTGAATAATATTAACTAAAGACTCCTACAGATTGAGGTGAAATCTTTAACTATCAAGACAAAGACCCCCTAAGAATGGAGAGACTGTACTGGAGCTGTGTATGTTTATTTCAAGTATTCCTGTTTTGAAATGGGGCTGGAGGTTCAGTGAATGTGAGGCCATTTAAAACATATTTTAGAACAGGTTTTTAAAAATCAGAACTACGTTTTAAACAAAATTCTCCGTTTTTTAATTTTACTTGTCTGGGTGTGTAACCTGTGGATTTTTTTTTTAATTGATCATTTCAGTTATTCCGTAAATTGAGGGTGGTTTATCAGTCCTTGGGGTCACGAAGAGTCGACATGACTGAGTGACTTCACTTTCACTTTTCACTTTCATGCATTGGAGATGGAAATCGCAACCCACTCCAGTGTTTCTTGCCTGGAGAATCCCAGGGACGGGGGGAGCCTGGTGGGCTGCTGTCTATGGGGTTGCACAGAGTCGGACACGACTGAAGCGACTTAGCAGTAGCAGTAGCAGCAGTATCAGTATCATGGTTTATCAGTATTATGATTTACAGTAAAATGTACAGACTATTCTCTTGGTCTGATTCACTTAGAATTCTCTCAGGTATTTATTTCATTCTTTGTCTTTTAATGGTGTATATATATAAACATAATGAGGGAATATTTTGTCACTTTTCTAATATGTTGAGTAATTATACCTATAAGAGGATTTGTTTTATGATTTAGAGTGTTCATATTTATCTGATACTTTTCCATGTCTTATTAAAATAAAAATTCTCTTTCCTTAAATATAAGTTTGGAAATATATAATGCAGAAATAAGCTAAACTCATCTGGAGTTTCTTTTGATTCTGGGATGGTTTGGAGTTCTCCAGAGTGTTGTTTTTGTTTTTTTTTTAAACTACATTTTAACTTTTTTTAAAGGGTGAAAGTTTACACAAAAACTGATGGAGTAGTTGCTATTCATCCTAAATCTGTTAATGTGGAACAAACTGAGTTTAACTACAACTGGCTTATCTATCACCTGAAGATGAGGACAAGTAGTGTAAGTGAATGTATAAAATAGCCATGGATCTGAATAACAGTCTGTGTGTTTAAAATTGTTTAGTTTTCATAATTACAAACAAACTTGTTTTCTTAAAGAAATTTTTTTTTTTTATTGGCGGATAATTGCTTTACAGTGTTTGGTGGTCTCTGCCGTACATCAGCGTAAATCAACTATAATTATGTATATATACCCCCTTCCCGCCATTCCATCCCTCTAGGGCATCGCAGCGCGCCAGGCTGTGTTATATAGCAGCTTCCCACTAGTTACCTGTTTTATATTTGGTAGTGTATATATGGCAATGCTACTTTCTCAGTTTGTCCTGGCCTCTCTTCCCCCAACTGTGTCCATGAGTCTGTTCTCTACATCTGCATCTCTATTTCTTCTCTGTAAGTAGGTTCATCAGTACTATTTTTTTTAGATTCCATATATATGTGTTAATATATGATACTTGTTTTTCTCTTTTTGACTGACTTCATTCTGTGTAACAGGCTGTTGGTTCATGCACCTTACCACAGTTGACTCAAATTCATTTCTTATTATGACTGAGTCTTATTCCATTGTATGTATGTGCCACAGCTTCTTTATCCACTCACCTGTGGATGGACATCTAGGTTGCTTTGTCCTAGCTATTGTGAACAGTGCTGCAGTGAACATTGGGGTACATGTGTCTTTTTGAATTGTGGTTTTCTCAGGTTATAAATGCCCGGTAGTGGGATTGCTGGGTCATCCGGTAGTTTGATTCCTAAGTTTATTAAGGAATATCCTAAAAATTTTTTTTTTCCGACAAGACTTACAGTGTCCTCAAGCAAATAACCTGTACTTTTAATATGTGCAAATCTGTTGTAATGGATCTTTCTATTTTAATTAACAGAAGGTTATTTGATTTTCATAATTTTCTTTCAGAACCTATTTTTCAAGAAATACTGACATTTTATGGTATATAGGAGTTCAGTGTATGAAGAATTTTATTGACTTGTCAATATAACTTCTAAATACTGCTCAGAATATTAAGTGGGAATTTTGTTAATATATAAATAAAAAGAACTTCAGCTACATTATTGTTTTGGTTTTATCACTTAGAAAAATACTTTGTTTCCAGAATAGTGCTATTGATTGAATTGAAACAAAAATATAAAACTCCTTTGTTGTCTGAAGTAATGAAAAATGACTTGTTTAAAATTATATATATTTTAAAATTAGTCTGTATTTTCACTGACAGGATAATAATAATACCTGTTTTAGAAGAAAAACACTAATTGATACTAGTGATTTTACTGGATTAGCGTGACAATAATCCTTTCTGACTCCTTGACTGTATTAACTTGCCTTACTTTTCATTATAGATATACTTGTATGACTGCACAGAAGTTTCCCCGTACTGTCTCTTGTTCTTTGGAGGTGATATATCCATCCAGAAAGATAATGATCAGGAAACTATTGCTGTAGATGAGTGGATAATCTTTCAGTCTCCAGCAAGAATTGCCCATCTTGTTAAGGTGACTGACTTTACATGATTGTCTTTGATTCTGCATGCAAGTTAGTATAGTCTTGTGTTTTTGTTTATCCAAGTGTTGTACATGTTACATTAAATATTCCTTGCTTTATTTCAACAGATGAAATTGTGTTGAGAAATCGATTTATAGTTTTTCTGAATTGGTTTTTGAGATAGTTACAAATGAATAGCTAATAGCTTATGAAATTTCTTGTACCAGATCAAGTCACTTTTATTTATTACACTGTTTGATAGTACATCTGCCTTCATTGAATGTGTATACTTTTTCCAACTTCAGGAATTAAGAAAGGAACTAGATATCCTTCTGCAAGAGAAGATTGAAAGTCCCCATCCTGTAGACTGGAAGGACACTAAATCAAGAGACTGTGCAGTACTCTCAGCTATTATAGACTTGATCAAAACACAAGAAAAAGCAACTCCCAGGAACTTGCCACCACGTTTCCAGGATGGATATTACAGCTGACAGGTTTTCTCTGGTGCCCTGAAAAGCCAATTTTACAGCCATCTTCCATCACGGTTTAACTTTGGGCCAGATGCCAAACCCTAGGACATGAATAATTTAATGTGTAATAAGGTAGAAACCTTTAGTAGGTAGTAAAGACTTAATGTGCATGAATTAACAGTTGTCTGTAGCTACTATAAATACACCATATATAGCAGTAAGTTCTCTGATCATACACTCTTATTGTGGTCATGTCCACATTTTGAGAATATTCCTTTTATGTACTTCGAATGTTGTACCACTTGAGAACGTCCTTTGTTATGAAATATTAATCTTTCTGCCCTTAATGACTGAGTATAGAATCAGTAAAACTAGAATGATTAGCCAAAAAGCAGTGTCAAATAAGAATTTCAGTACATCCACATTTTTTCTAATGAAACTTCTATCAGAAGTTAATTAATTTGTTGTAATAAAGTCCAGTATGTAATAAAATGTACAGTGTATAAATCTCAGCTAGCTTTTTGGCTTGGTTTCTGCATCTCCACCTTTCCCTTGGTTTGTTTGATTTTTTTTTTTTAATCTTTTCAGAATATATTTTTATCCTTTTTATATCACCCTGTGCAGCATAATGTAGCAATAGAGAGCATGAGTCTAGAGCCTGACCACCTAAGTTCAAATTTTAGCACTGTCACTTACCCTGGATCTTAGGCAAATTACTTGGCTTATCTCTGTTCCCATTTTCTTTATCTGTAAAATACAGATAACAGTTGTGAGAATTAAATACCTTGTTATATGTAAAGTGCATAGCTTAGTATCTGGCACGTATTGGGTACTCACTAAATGGTAGTTATGTACTCACTAAATGGTAGTTATGTACTCACTTAACGGTAGTTACTCGTCCATGAAACTTTTTGTTAATGATCCATTAGGTTACACTTCTTTTCCTCATGCTCTGAGTGCTATTTTATACTCTTAGCCAGTGGTAGCTAGTCTGACATGTACTGTGCAGCCCTGTCAGATTTAGACAAATACAAATACTGTCCTTTGTCAAACAGCCTTTTTGTCCTTCCCTTCCTGTTTGCTTGTCCATGTGTCCCCTCCTCTGTGCAGCCTTGTTCCCAGAGATGTTGGACCCTCTTCCCCAAGGGTGAGTCATGCTTGGTCAAAGCCAATCATGCATGGTCTTCTCCTTATAAGTAACTCTTGAGGCATGCATATGTGGACCTGTCCTGTCTGATGTCAGCTGAGAAGAGGGCTGCACTGGGGGCATCTGAGAAAGATCTTCCTCACTAATACTTTGAGGAGGAAATTCTGCAGTCCTCCTTTGGACGTTATTTTGGCTGTATTTGGCACTTAAAACTGCTATAGCCATCTTAGAATCACTAGGTTGGCTCAGCAGGCGGGTGGAAATCAGCCTTGTCCTTGATAACACCAGTGAGCTGTTGAATTATCCAGCTGTGCAACTGCCCTGCACATTGACTTACTCTGATGACAGTAAACCCTTTATTGTTTTAATTAGCCACTTTTAGTAGAAAGCGTGGTAAGTGCAACACCTGACTATCCATCATTGAGTGTTTGCTGAGGCTTCTATCTCTATCGTTTATTTTGTGATCCTAACAGGTTGACCTTTATATCTGAGAAAAGATGTAAAAGTTGTAGTATTGGAAATACTGTAAAAAGACAAACCTTGGAAGAACACCCTGGTATACACAGATTTTGTTGTGCCTTCCAAAGAAGCTGGGGAAAAGGAGTATCATATGATGACTGTGATGATCTTAATAGCACTGCTTCAGGTAGTGCTCCCATTTGGGGGAATGTATGTCAACCTATCATTTCCTCCTAGGGTCCTGAATATTTTTGTGTTCTAAGTCCATTCTCTTGGCCAGTATCCCAAAAGTGATTTGTCTCTCACTGAATTCTTATTCTGCGTCATATTGTGGCATGTTAGTTTTGGCCCTAAACTCAAGGTGATAATTAGGTACTATTTGTTCTGTTAGAATGTTTTTATGTTTGTGGTTTTTTTTTTTTCTTTTACTATACAGTTTAAATTCAGTTATTTGGCCAAAATGGTCTTTGCAGAAAGCAGTTAAAAAAGATTACTTGTTAATTAGTTCTGTGTTCACAGACCAATATTTAGTCTCCACAAATGGGGAAGATGTTCCTGAAGGACTGTTTAACAGATGAGCTATTTAGAGAGGTCAAAGGACTTACTTATCACCTCTAATTTTAATGTCTTCTCTGCAATCAAGATGGAAATTTTAACTAATGGTGCTATTTATGTTTTTTGTTTACAGAATAGGATTTAACTTAGTGAAAAATGTATTCCATGTCTTAGCATTATCTGTTATTTGGTAGTTTTAAAGAATAAGACATTAAGAAGAAAAATCTGTTTGGCTTACCATTCTGATACCAAGGATAACTCTTGGAAAAAATAACTCTGAAACAGAAACTTATGAGAGGAAAAGGCACTGAATAATCTTTTTTTAAAAAAAGTCTTTGAAAAGTGAATCTATATAACACCTTCATAATCATTAACTTGGGCAAAAGCTCTAGACGCATTTGTACCAATTAATGCAAGTGATTTTCTCTTCTTCATTTTTAAAACAAAGTCCACCCTACAAGTTTGAATAATAAGAGAGTTGTAGGAGGAATTTATGTACTCTATTGCCCAAAGTAAATGGTAATCCTTCTGCTCTTGAGCTCTAGTTTGTGTATATATAAGTAATTGTGATCATGTAGTATAATCATATTTATAATATACTAATTGTTTTTACATGGCATTTTTATTCCGATTTTAAAAATAAATATTCATTATAGAATATTTGAAAATTCAACATATAAAAAATGTTACTGTTACATACTTTTTTAATAAGCTTGAAGATATTATTTTAATAAAGTTACCCAAGTATAATTCTGTTAATTTTGTCAAATGTTTTAAGTCGTAATTGTTACCCTGATACGGAATATTCCTGTCACCTAAAAATGTCCTTTGTTTCCCTTGCAGTCAGTCCCCTGCTCCCACTTTCACCCATTGTAAACCATTGATCTGCTTTTGGTCACTAGAAAATTCAAAAGTTTTGCCTTTTCTAGAATTTCAAATAAATGGAACAATATATAGTCTTCTGTGTTCGGCTCTTTCAGTTAATAAAAAATGCTTTTGAGATACTTCTGTTGCTAAATGTATCAGAAGTTAGATCCTTTTTATTGTTTAGTAGTATTTAGTAGTAGTGTTTGTTACACTGTAGCTTGTTTTATTTTGTTTAGGATTTATTTTTGTCTTTATTTATGGCTGCACTGGGTCTTAGTTGCTGCGTACGGGCTTTTCTGTAGTTGCATTGAGCAGGGCCTGCTCTCTGGTTGCAGAGCACAGGGTTCTCATTGCAGTAGTTTCTTGTAGCAGAACACAGGCTCTAGGCACGCAGGCTTCAGTAGCTGCAGCTCATGGGCCTTGTTGTTCCACGGCATGTGTTTTCTTTCCAGACCAGAGATTGAACCTGCATTGGCAGGTTATTTCTTTACCACGGAGCCACCAGGGAAGCCCATCACAGCTTGTTTATTGATTCACCAGTTGATGGACCTTTGTGAGTTATCTTTAATTTTTTTTTGCTGTTACAAGTAAAGTTATTTTTATATGTATACAGGTCTGTGTGTAGACAGATAACTTTCATGTCTCTGGGATAAGTACCTATGGTTAGGATTGCTGTGTTATATTGTATTTAAGTTTATAAGAAATCGCCAAACTGACTTCCACAGTAGGTGTTCCATTCTACACATCTACACTCCATATGTTATGATTCCAAGTGTTTCAAACCCTCACCAGTACTTGCCTTGAACGGTTGTGGAGTCTCATAGCCCACTGTGATTTTGTTTTGTATTTCTATAATGATCGGTGATGAACATATTTCATGTACTTACTTGCTGTTTTCCTTGGTTGTCCTATATGTGTGTTCTGATCTGATTTTCCACCTCATGTTGTTAAGTAATTGGGACTTTAGGGATATTAGAGAGGAAGGATTATTCTCTGTGAATTTTAGAACTGCAGAAAATTTAAAGCCATTGACCTGAATATGGCAAAATGTGCCATTCTTCACTGGCTAGTACAGTGGAAGGGTTAAGCCACTGTTACCAGGTGCCAGAAGAGAATTCAGAAGGAGCTGTCTTTTTTAAAGATGTGGCAAAAACACCGCAAAGCAAGCAGCTACAACCTTAGAGAGGGGTTTCTCTTCTGGGCATCAGCAAATATAGGCATTTTTACAGCTGATGGAAATGCAAATAAATAGTCCTATGTGAACACTGGTGCAGCAGAACAAAATAGCACTAGAAACTACAGGGTTCAAAAGCGGATTTTCTCTGATCCCTGGGAACCATGCTATCCATGCAGAGTCCCTGAATCTTTAGTCTTAGTACCTTAACTGTTAAACTGAGAACAACTAGAGCAGCCTTCTGTGGGAGAGAAACGCCAAGTTTAGAGGTCATGATGTCAAGAGGTTGCACATCCACCGTGAGGAAAAGAACAGGGCATAAGACAAAACTTTTCTTGTTTGGGTAAGGGATGGGCGTGAACGAAGACAGCTGATGCAGAAGCACTGTAGAACCAACCTTTAAGACTGCTTAGAGTTTTGGTAGTTTGTGGTTTTCAATGAACTGGCCCACTTTGTCAATGTTGTGGAATATATGTGAAGTTGAGTATCTTCTTACCAATATCTGTCAAATCTACAACAATATGTAGTCTTCCATTCCTGACATTGACAGTCTCTTTTTTCGTCAGCTTGCTAAAAGGTGTATCAATTGTACTCGTCTTTTCAAAGAACTAGCTATTTGTTTCACTGATTTTCTATTTTCACTTTCATTGATTTCTATATATATATGATTTCTATATCCTTTTTTCCTTCCTTCTGCTTGTGTTTACATTTTTTTTTATTTCTAATTTCTTGAGGTGGCAGCTTAGATTTAAGTGTTTAGTGCCATAAATCCCTTTCTAAAACACTGCTTTAGCCCCAACATACATGTTTCAATGTCTCATGCCATTCAATCAGTATATTTTTTATGTCCTCAATATATTTCCCTCTTAACAGATTGAGTGTGCTGTTTAATTTTCAAGTGATTAAAGATTTCTCTGTGACATTTCTGTTAATTTCTAGTTTGGTTCTTTTATGGTAGTTGGAAAACAGTTCTTTTAATTATTTTTTTAAAATAATTTTATTTTTGACGGTGGTGGGTCTTGCTGCGTGGGCTTTCCTCTCGTTGCAGGAGGTGGGGCTGCTCTCTGATTGCAGTGCACAGCCTTCTCTTGTGAAATTTGAGCTCTAGGGTGAGCAGGCTTCAGTAGTTGCAGCTGCCAGGCTTAGTTGCTCTGTGGCATGTGGGATTGAACTCTGCTGCACTGGCAGATGGATTCTTTACCTCTCAGGCACCAGGGAAACCCTGATTTCAATTCTTTTAAATTTGTCAAGTTTATTCCCCAGAGTGTGATCTATCTTGGTGAATGTTATATATCCGCATGAAAAGAAAGTGTAACCTCCTGTTTCTGGGGTTCCCTAAGTTGATGTCAGTTAGGTCTCATTCCTTGATGTCGTTCAGTTCTATATCATTACCAACTGTACTGTGGATTTGTCTGTTTTCTCCCTTGAGTTCTGTTAGTTTTTGATCATGTATTTTGAAGCTCCAGTATTTGGTACTTACACACTTGGGGTTACATCTTTTTCACAGAATGACCCTTTTATTGTTAGGTAGTATTCTTTGTTCCTGGTAATTTGCTCTGCTTTATGTTCTAGTGTAGCCCCTCCAGATTTCTTTTGATTGGCATTTGCTTGATACTACCTTTTTCCCATTCATTTACTCTATACTTACCGTTATAATTGCATTTGAACTGTTTCCAAAAGTTGACAGCATATAGTTAGGTCACTTTTAAAATCTGTCAGTATCTCCCTTTTAATTAATATATTTATATCACTTAGATTTTCTGTGTGCCATTTTGTTTTTTGGTTCTCTCTTCGTTCCTCTCTTTGCTTTTTCTTGCCTTCCTATGGTTAGTTACCTGACAGTTTATTTAGTATTCCACTTTACCTTGTCTGTTGTTTATCAGCATATCTCTGTAAAGTTTTTGCTTGCTCTGTGGATTACAGTGGACTTCCCAAGTGGCTCAGCAGTTTAAAAAAAAAATCCCTCTGCAATGCAGGTGGTAACGGGTTTGATCTCTGGGTCAGGAAGATCAGCTGGAGGAGAAAATGGCAACCCACTCCAGTATTCTTGCTAGGAAAATCCCATGGGCAGAGGAGCCTGGTGGGCCACAGTCTGGAGGGTTGCAAAGAGTTGGACACAACTGAGCACATGATTATAGTATACATGTATTGCTTTAGTTTTTCCTAAATATTTAGTTTTCCCAAACGAACTGTTAGTGAAGGTAGCTCAGTTGTGTCCAACTCTTTGTGACCCCATGGACTATACTGTTCATGAAATTCTCCAGGCCAGAATACTGGAGTGGGTAGCCTTTCCCTTCTCCAGGGGGGGTCTTCCCAACCCAGGGATCAAACCCAGGTCCCCTGCATTGAAGGAGGAACTGTTTAAAGACTATATTTTTTAGAGAAATCTAAGGTTTACAGGAAAACTGATCAAACTGTATACTTTTACTCCCTTTTAACTTCCCCTATTATTAGCATTTTAGTACATTTGTTACAATGGATGAGCCAACATTAATGCATTATTAACTAAAATCCATGGTTTCCATTAGGGCTCATTCTCGGTATTGTATATTTGAACAAATGTATGATGACATATATTCACCATGACTTAACCATGCAGAATACTTTCACTACCCTGAAAAAAGTCCTCTGTGCTCCACTTAATCCTCCTTTCTTCTCCCTGAACCCCTAGCTCTCATGGATCCTTTTATTGTCTCCATGGTTTTGCCTTTTTGAAAATGTTACATACTTGGAGTCATTTAATGTATAGCTTTTTCACATTGGCAACTCTTCCTTACTAATAAGCATTTAAGGTCCTTTCATATCTTTATGGCTTGCTAGCACATTTATTGCTGGTTAATATCCCATTGTCTGGATGTACCACAGTTTATCTGTTCATCTATTGAAGATTATCTTGGTTGCTTCCAACTTTGGCCATTATAAATAATGCTGAGATAATTTTTGTGTAGATATTTCTGCGGACATAGTTTTCAACTCATTTGGTTAAGTATCATGGAATGTGATTGCTGCATCGTATGGTAAGTGTTTAGCCCTCTAAGAAACTGCCAAACTGTCTCCCATTGGCTTTTGCATTCCCACCAGCAGTGAATGCCCCGAGTCCTCACCTGTATTTGGTATTGTCAGAATTTTAGTCATTCTCTTATTTTAATATTGTAGTTGCATAATAATATATGATCTTGAACATCTTTTTCATATGCTCATTTGCTATCTATATATCTTTGAGTTTTCCATATTTTTGCCCATTTTTAATTGGGTTTTCTAATTATTTAGTTTTAAGAGTCCTTTGTATACTTCAGATGCTAATCCTTTACCCAGATTTTTTTCAAGATTTTTTCTGTGGATTGTTTTTTCATTCTCCTTTTAATGAAATTCACCTTACCAGTTTTTTCTTTCATTGATCATGTCTTTGGTGTTTAAGAAGTCATCATGTCTTTGGTGTTTAAGAAGTCATCTCCAAACACAAAATCACCCTGACTTTCCCCTGTATTATTTTTTAGGAGTTTTACACTTTTACATCTTAAAAAGTTTCCAAATAAATGGATAGTTCTTAATTTTTGTTACTGATTTCCAATTTAACTATTTTATAATCAGAAACCATTCTGTATAACTTCAGTCCTTTAAAATTTGTTGAAACTTGTCTTACAATTCAGGAAATAGTCAAATTTAAATATTCTACCAGTGCATTAATGTATGTGCTGAAATTGTTGCAGCATGTCCTAGAAAAGCCTATTATATTATTTCCATCTTATACACTTTCATTGATTTTTATCTATTTTTTATACTTTTTATTTTTCACATCAAATGAGACAGCTATGTTAAAGTCTCAAGCTGTGACTTTGGACTTAAGTTATATTTTTGCTTTTACTTATGTTGAGAACATATCATTGCATGCTAAGTCACTTCAGTCGTGTCCGACTCTGCGACCCCATGGACTGTAGCCCGCCAGGCTCCTCTGTCCATGGGTTTCTCCAGGCAAGAATACCGGAGTGGGTTGCCTTTTCCTTCTCCCAACATATCAGTGGAAGAATATATATTTAAAATTGTTACATAATATCTTCCTGGCTAAATGAAACTTTATGTAGGCTGTATCCCTAGTCATACGTTTTATTTTACAGATGGTTGTATCTTGACGTAGCCACAGGTAGTGAATGTTACCATGTTCTGCCCAAACCTCCGTCAGGAACTGCCAGCAACCAACAGCTTTTGCTCATCAGCCATGTACAGGAATTGTCCTTGGCTGAAGGAAGTCGTCTCAGCCAAAGGCATGTCCCCTTTCTGGACACAGCCAGCATCCTTTGTTAAGAACAAAATTGCCAAGACCCACCCCCTTGCCAAAGCCCCTCTTTCTCCTCTCCTCTGAGACTCCAGGTAAATCTTTGCACTCACCACCTGTCCTCTCCATGCTTCCCTGTGGGTTTCTTCTAGCCTCTCTTCCAGTTCTCCAATAGCTTTTAACTGTCAAATCTGACATTAAACCTACTTCCATAATTTCTAGTTTTTTCTTTTTTTTCTGTCACTTCTTGTGGTTAATTATTTATTGCTTTTTGAAGTTTGGCTTTATCTCCATGTTTAAGCATGCTCAATCATGTCCAACTTTTCGCTACCCTATGTTATGTAGCCTGCTAGGCTCCTCTGAGGTTGTTTTGTGTTTTTTTTTGCTTAAACTTTCATTTGAGAATTTGTTTTTTGGAAATAATTGAGAACTAAGATGATGGTAGCTTTCTTCAGAATGAGGTTTTGTTTCCTCTGAAAGACCTTGGTATGCCATAATCCCAAAAAGTGAAGCTTGAGATTCTTGAGTTTCCTCTCCAGAGTAAGCCCTTTGGGGACCACACCCACAAAAAGGAAGCGGTGGTAGGTACTGTGGCCTGTGTTACTTAGCGCACGGAGGATGGGCTAAAGAGGAAGGTGCATCTTGCTACTCCAGAGATGATACTCCGTATCGCTCTGCTCCCCTCGTCTGTCACTACCTGAGTGAAAATGCAACAGAGATGCCTTTATAGCTCCTATCACACAGCTCTGTTTTAGCTGCAAAGACTGCTGGAAAACTAGCATTTTAAGGTGTTGTAAAGAGTGTTGCAGACAGAATCCTAAGACAAGCCCCATGATCTCTGCTTCCTAGGTGTTGACATCTCCAGTTAGGTTTACTGCATGGCCAAATAATTACGCAGAACTAATTAAGGTCCCAAATCAGCTGAATTTGAGTTCATAAGGGAGATTTTTCTGAGGGTCTAATAACATGAGTTTTAAAAATTTTCTCCAGCTGGTAGCATAAGATGAGAGAGATTCCACGTGTGAGAAGGACTGAACATGCCACTGCTGCCTTGAAGGTAGAAAGAGCCACACGGCAAGGCAGTCTAGTCCCTGGAAGCGGTGAGCACTGGCCCACCTGCCCTCCCTCCAGCAGCCAGCAAGGAAACGGGCTCCACACAGCAATCACAAGGAATGGAACTCGGCAAGTAATGGGTAGGAGCTGCAAAGCAGTCAGGCCACCGCTGTGATTCCCGTCTTACGAGACTAAATGCAGAGAATTCAGCCAAGCCATCCTAAACTTCTTACGTTAGAACTGAGAAACCATAAAGGAATGTTATTTTAAGCCACTGAGTTTGTGGAAATAATAGTCATTCTTTGTCTTCCACCAAGATTCACAAAGGGGTAAAATGTCCCAAGTACAAAGGTTCAGATACTGGGTGGCCAAAGTGAACAATAAGGTGTTTATTCCAAGGGTTAATAACTGAATGATTTGAGATAAGCTATTCAGTCATGAGGTTTTGTGGAAACTCTTAAGAAATAGGATGGCCCAGTTCTTAAAAATGCCCCAGCGTTTTAGAGCAACTGAGGCCCACAAAAAAGATCAGACAGACAGCTTTCATACTAGCTACAGATACCTTTTGAGTAGAAGTCTGATTTAGCTCAAAATGCAGCAAACTTAAATGTACTAAAATGAACATGTCCTACAGTAAATTAAATCACATCAGCACGAAAGAACAAGTATATACAAAATCTTTATAAACTCACATTTTTGCCAAAAGTGTACAAGCAGTCTCATTTCACTGGGACAAAAAATATTTTTGTTCTCCACAGGTCACTGAAAGAAGTCATTGTACAATTCAGAGAAGCTATACATAGAAACTGAACTGGGTGTGAAAAACAATACTGTGTCACTTACAGTTGAACTGAAACATTGTGAATGTGTTAATACCTGCTATAAAACAATGTTTTATCTAATAAACGGTATTAACCCGCTTGCTAAATAGGCTTTGACTTACGCACGTATTTCCAGAACTGTTCAACATCTCATACTGATACAGGATCCATACAGTTGCTAATTTTTAGTTTTAATAGGGTGTAAGCAAAAAATAATAGAACTGGTCTCTTTGCAAAGCCACACATTTACTTTCCTTCTGTGAAAATGACCCATTAGTTAAATTTTTTTAGCCTCTCCTCCAAAAAGTCTGTGGTGTTTTACCAACCCTGAAACCTCACTAGCTGAGTCCATGGCTACTCTCCACTGACAGACTTGCCCAGACCTCAAGTTGCTCAAGACCTGGAATATCTATACCCAGAAATGTTCCACTGATAAAGGACAGTGGTCCGGGGTGACGCAGCCACAGGTGCCACCCCACCACGGGCTCAACTGCTGCAGTGACAGGACACAAAGCAGGTGAGCCAGGCTCGCTCGCCTCCGGCACTGGGCTTCTGCAGTCACACAGGTAAACTGGTTGGCAGACAGCAGCTGGGGACATGGCAGACAGGACCTGAGTCCTTGAAGGGTGTTCCCTTTGCCAGGCCCTCTGTGGAAGAGAATGGAGTAGGGGTGGAAAGTAGCTGCCCATAAAAAAAATCATTCCTCCCCCTCACTCTTCCAAACCCTCCATTCCCTCTTTATGATAACATTCAATTATAAGAACTCTTCTCTCTCCTTGTACTAGTGGAAGAAATAAAGTTCTACAGATAAGAGTTAAGAGACTTCAGCAAGCAAGGCCTTTAGTGCAAATAAAATGAGTTCCCATTAAGGTCAAAATGTTATGTTGTAATTAAGTACCATGCTGGCTTCTTGATACCTTTTAAGGTCCAATTTTACCTTCTTTGAAATGGTTAAAGTATGTTTCAGCCAACTTCCTTCTGCAAATAGGAGTAGGAACTGTCCAAAACTTCATGTTATTGAAGGCAAAGCGGCCTCACGTCATCTAATCAGCTCAGTTGAGTCTGTTTTTAAAAAGCAGGACCCTTGTCCTATATTCAAGATTTTCTCACGTACGTGAGGCATCTAAATTCTATGTTGTTAGAGTAGCCTATGTTTTATTAGAATATATTTACCTAAGACCAGAGTTAGAAAGAAAAATCTTCTAAGGCTCCTTCCCTTCCAATGAGGAAAGGGGTGACAAAAATTCAAGTGTCAATTTCCCTTTTCTGAGAAGAGGTTTAGAAAGGCTGGGCTCACCTTCAGAACTCTAGCAGTTCCTTTTGAAATCTATCAGATCTAAAATATAAAAGTCAGGAAAAATAGTTACAAAACTGGGCATTTCTTAAAGACATAAAACCTTGGTAATACTGGAAGAACCATGTGAAGGAGATGTTTAAAGAGAGCTAATATACATTCTTGGTTAAATGAAGATAGAGAAAATGAGGATGCAGCATCTTACATATATTTTCTTTTTATGTCAGGACATGATACAATGAGGAGTCGCTGAGGCAGCCTGATCCCTGAAGTGAACTGCTCAGCTATTCTGTTAACCTAAAGAGGTTTGCAAAAGGATTGCTGTGCACAGACTGAGCTTTGCGGACTAACCGTGTCCAGTAGCTGTTCTCCTGAGAGAACAGAACCACCTGGCAAACTTAAAGGCAAGTGTTTCCATTCTTAACTAGGCTATGTTAAAATTAACATCAAAACCAGCTCTGAACCAACCAGCCCACCATGATGTAGTGCAAATCTCGCAGTGGCAGAATACCCTCGGAAAGGCTACACGTTGGTCTCCAGTCCCAGCAAACGTCCCATTCTCTCCACATTCTTATCAATTGTAGCTTGGCACGTTATCTCCTTAGCACATTCCATAGGAAACCAGCCCCGTTCTCCATCTCGAAGTCTTTCCCCTTCATACCAGCCTGCAAAAAAGAGCAGAGGTCTCAGGGGACACCAAGTATTTGGAGGAATCTTGATTGTGTTTGGCTCCAAGGGAGGAGCGTAGGGGCAAATTTCAGAGCCAGCATTCTGCCCCAGGTTGGGTACCACAGATGACGCAAGGTGAGGAGAGAGGTGGAACAGAGGGAAACCTTTCAAGAGGGGATCAATGGCATGTCATGATGAAAGGCAGGACATGATCAGAGGCCCTGAAGTCAGCTGGTTGGGAGAGTTTAGGAGCTTGGGCTGAGTTGAAGAAAGGAATGTTGATGCTTTGGGTAGCGAGAAAGTAATTTTTTTTACTTTTATTTTTTTATTGAAGTATAGCTGATTTACAGTGTTTTGTTAGTTTTAGATGTACAGCAAAGTGATTCAGTTATATATATATATATATATATATATTTTTTTTTTTTTTTTCAGATTCTTTTTTTCCCTTAAAGGTTGGTTATCTCGGAAGTCTCGAACTGTCCTGATTTGTTTTCATTCCTTTATTCTGTTCCATGGCAGTGATTTCCACTACTGTGTATTCCAACTCACTTATCCATTCTTCTGCCTCATTTATTCTCCTGTCGATTCCTTCTAGATATGTTTTTCACTTCAGTTATTGTATCCTCCCACTCTGGTTGTTATCTTTTATAACTTTTTAAAACTCTGTAACTTCTCTGTGCATCTGTTCTTTCCCATATTCTTGGGTCATCTTTATGATCATTACTCAGAATTCTTTCTTGAGTAGATTGCTGATCTCCACATCAGTTAAGTTGCTTTTCTGAGGTTTTATCTTGTTCCCTTGTCTGAAACATATTCCTGCGCCATCTCATTTTGTCTAAACTTCTGTGTGTTTTTTTCGTATATTTGGAAGGTTAGTTGTGTTTCTCAAACTTGGAGAAGTGGCGCTCTACAGGGGATGTCCTGTATGTCTCAACAGTACACTCCGCTCACTCACATCACCCAAGGGCCAGAGGCTAGCTGGTGCCTTCCCACTGGTAGGTGGACCTGGGTCTTGGCTCTCTGGTGGGCCAAGTTAACATGGCCAATCAGCAGGGCCATGTTATGGGTTGTGTCTACAGGTGGCTGTGGGTTCAGGAATTCTTTAGGGAGCCTGTCTGCTTATGTCTGTGGCTGTGTTCCTGCTCTGTTGATTGGCTGGCCTGAGGCTTCCCATTACTGGAGCCTCTGGGATGTTGGGTAGAACCAGGTCTTGGTACTAATAAGCCAGTATGTCAGGCACCAGGATTATCATGTGGTTGAACATAACCCAGTATGCCTGCCACCAGTGTCTATCCAGACAGTGAGCCACAGCTGACTCCTGTTTCCTCAGGAGAACCTCCAAGACCCGCAGGTAGGTCTGATGTAAATTCCTGTGGAGTCACTGCTTTTGCCCTGGGTTCTGCTTACACATGACCTTGTGTATGTCCTCCAAGAGTGAAGTCTTACTTCCCCCCGACCTGTGGAGAGCCTACACTCCCACTGGTTTTTGAAGCCAAATCTCTGGGGGCTACTCCTCCTGATGTCAGACCCCCAGGTGAGGAGCTTGAAGTGGGGCTCAGCACTCACTCCTGTGGGAGAACTCTTGTAATATAATTGTTCTCCAGTTTGTGGATTGCCCACCTGGGCGGAGGGCATATGAGATTTGCTTGTATCGTAAGTGCACCCCTTGATCTTGTTGGGTTTCTTCTTCTTTGTCTTTGGATATACAGTATCTTTTTTTGGTAGGTTCCAGTCTTTTTATTGATGGCTGTTTACCAGTTGTGATTTTTGTGTGCTCAGGAGAGGAGGTGACCTTAGAGTCCTCCGACTGTACCATCTTGTCCCCCATCTGACTTAAATGAGGAAGGAGGAAACTCTGGAGCTGAGAACTAGGTCACTGGGGGACCAGGAAGGAAGGAAACCTTTCATGGTTCCTTTTGACTAACAGCCATGTAACTGCAGCCTATTAAAAAACATTTAGAAACAGTAATGTGTAGATAAAGGAGAGAAAGGTGCATAGGAGAAAACCAAAAAGGTTAGGGAACATAAGCATTGACAATAAAATGAGACCCTGAATGCCGGACCACCACCACCCCACTGAAGCACTCCCACTCACCATCGCTAACACGCTGATAAATAAGGACCACATCCGCCACCTGCAGAGAGAGTTCATCTGGCTGCTTGGCAGTAAATGATCGAATGATTTCCACTTGGGTCAGTGCTGAGGGGGAAAGAGGACATAATGAGAAATGAAACAGGGACAAATCAATAATTTGCATTTACTCAGCCAGCATGGATAGAAAAAAGGTAGGCTCCAAAAAGAAGCAGAAATGAGTTTCTAGGAACTCCCTTACTCGGCCCAGAGCTTCAGTTAGAAGCTCAGAATCAAGAGAGGCCTTTTATGATACATGAATCCCCTCAAAAATAGCCTTGATAAGTCATTAGATACATCACACAATACAACTAGAAACAGCCACGGGGGAAACTGAGGCAAGACAGATTGGGTATGTGCCAAGGCCATGCAGCTGAGGATAAAATCCAAAATCTATGCAGTTCTCCTGGTTCTCACCCAGGGTGCTGCCCCAGCCCACCTAGAAGCACCTGCGAGCTGCCAGAGAAGTGTAGAAATAAAAGAAGTTCCAGCCAAACGTTAGATCCTAACAGACAAACTTTTACTTCAGTGATTTGGTCCTGGCTGACCTGAGTTCTTACTTTGTTTTTTAATATAAAACTTGATTCCAGAGAAATTTCAAGCCAGTCACTAAAGCTTTGACTTTAAGCTGTGATTTGTGAGTGCTCCAGGAGATCCAGTTTTGTTGGCCCAGTTCTTTGAATTTGCCCTTCCAGCTAGAATCACCCAGAGCAGCATAACGTCAAAGCAGAATGCTTAGCACGTGGCACTACCCTTCACTGTGTCAGTTCCTAGCTCCCTAGAAAATTAAAACATTTTTAATATTATTTAATAACAAAAAGTCAAAAGGAAGGGTAAAGTGATTTACCTTAAGGTTAAAAGTACACTTTAGTATGGAGAAGGTTTAAATATGCTACTACTGCCCATTAACAAACTAGAAATGGAGGAGCTTGATAGTATAAGCAAGGCGGTCAATGTACATTTAACTTTATTCTATCATATTATATAAATGGTGCACCTAACTTGCAGGTGATTTAAGAGACTCAGGAAGGCTATGCAATGATGTGCCACATTTATAGAGCAAAGAACTGCACTTGAGGTTGGAATTTGTCCCCTTGTCTTCCAAAGCGGGGTGCACCCAGTGCTGATGTGGGGCAGCAAGAAGGAAACCTTGGAACTTAAAAGCGGGTAGTGTGGAATTTAACCACTAACAACCCAGCAACCAGCAGGGGGCAGAGCTCTCTCTGTTTCAGATTGTCAGCCCTCCGGGTACTTACAGGTCCGATCTGGAGGCTGCTTCCCACTGCTGTGTCCCAGGGCGGTTATCCAACGGGCTCGCTCACTCCTAAACGCAGGGAACATCCAGTTTAGAGATTCGACAGTGCTTAGATACAGAATGAGGTATATTCTAGAATGTAAAGGCTTCTTTCCCCCAAAACAGGGCAGAGATTCTCTAGAAAGGTAAGCACTGGTCTTCAAAACCAATTTTAAAATGATAATCTGGAAAATGTAAATAAGCCCCAAACAAGTCATTGTCAAGAGATTCTGAATGACTCTGTCTTGTTATTAAGTGGAATTTCTCATATGATGGTTTGTTGTTGTTGTTTAGTTGCTAAGTTGTGTCTGAATCTTTTGTGACCCCACAAACTGGAGCCTGCCGGGCTCGCCTGTCCATGGGATTTTCCAGGTGAAAATACTGCAGTGGGTTGCCATTTCCTTCACTAGGGGATCATCTTGTTAACAAATAGCTGATTACACTAATAATCGCAAAAAGATACTCTGTACACTCACAATCTGACATTTAACATTTCAAAATAAAATTTCATGAAAAAAAAAAATCCTAGTAAATCTATCTCTTGCCACTCCCTCCTCTCTTTTCCCTGCACACACACACATTTCCAAATAAATGAGAAAACTGGAAAACTGACATATTTAAAGTTGTTCTGTCCTCCTACAACAAACATTGCCAAATGTAAGCCTTAGTGAACTAGAAATTCTCTGTTCTCAGATGCTTAAAGTGATTTAGTGATTACAGACAAAAGAAATTTTTTAAGGTTTAAAAAAAAGATTTTTTTATATTACGCTATAATTATATGAAACAATAATTATTTAACTAAAAGATCAAAAGTTTAAGATGAGCAAACATTACTCTGTAATACAGTAACCCCAAGTTTCTGATTTGGACAGTCAAATATTAGGACTGTGATTAAATAAACCACACAAACATATACACTTTAAAATCTTTTAGGAAGCATTTGTCAG
The DNA here is from genome assembly GCF_003369695.1 of Bos indicus x Bos taurus. Classification (NCBI taxonomy): domain Eukaryota; kingdom Metazoa; phylum Chordata; class Mammalia; order Artiodactyla; family Bovidae; genus Bos; species Bos indicus x Bos taurus. The sequence goes on from NC_040076.1 coordinate 112,824,009, forward strand.
ACATACCACTTGAGATACATTATTTCCTTTAAGTTTCCCAAAAGCCTGTTCAAAGGATGAGAAGACTAAACAGAAGTTCCAAGGTAAGTGACCCAAACCAAGGTCAGTTTCTACTACTATACTCTACCTAAGTAAGGGATTAAGAAAGGGATGCCTTATAATAATACAAAATAACCAGATGGGACCTAATAAAACTTAACAAGGTTTTATACAGAAAAGAAAACCATAAACAAAATGAAAAAATAACCTATGGACTGGGAGAAAATACTTGCAAATGATGGGACCAACACGGGCTTAATCTCCAAAATATACAAACAGCTCATACAGCTCATAGGGCTTCCTTGGTGACTCAAGAGAGTGAAGAGCAATGAAGGAGATGGGTTCAATCCCTGGGTCTAGAAAATCGATCCCTGGCTCGGAAAGATCCCCTGGAATAAGGGAATGGCTACCTACTTCAGTATTCTTGCCTGGAGAATCCCATGGACAGAGGAGCCTAGTGGGTTAGAGTGCAAGGGGTCACAGAGTAGGACTCAACAACTAACTTTCTCACTTTCATACAACTCACTTAAGAAAAACCCAATCAAAAAATGGGCAGAAGACCTAGACACTTCTCCAAGGAAGATGTACAGGTGACCAGTAGGCATATGAAAAGATGTTCAACCTCACTAATTATCAGGGCTCCCCTGGTGGCTCAGACAGTAAAGAGTCTGCCTACAGTGCAGGAGACCCAGGTTTGATTCCTGGGTCGGGAAGATCCCTTGGAGAAGGAAGTGGCAACCCACTCCAGTATCCTTGTCTGGAAAATCCTATGGACAGAGGAGCCTGGCAGGCTACAGTCCATGGGGTCGCAAAGAATCAGACATGACTGAGCGACTAGGCACATAAAAAGATAGCCTCACTAACTATTAGAGAAATGCAAATCAAAACTACAATGACGTATCACTTCACACCAGTTAGAATGGCCATCATTAAAAAGTCTACAAATCACAAATGCTGGAGAGAGTATGGAGAAAAGGGAACCCCTCATACACTGTTGGTGGAAATGCAAGTTGGTACAGCCTCTATGGAGGTTCCTCAGAAAACTAATGAGAACTACCATAAGGATGCCTTAACAGCCTGGACGTGAAAGATGCTTCTGTCATTCCATCTTTATTCTCTGACATGTATCCATCCTTCCATCCAGACCAACTTGTTATAGTCGGGAATTTGACATGCTGTTCCATACCTTTCCTATTCTTCTCAATCTTGAGTGTGACCTTTCCTCTATTTTTAACCAAGCTGTGTCCGCTCATTATCACTACTTAGTTCCCTGTGGTGGCTCAGTGATAAAGAATCCACCTGCCAATGCAGGAGACGCAGGTTTGTTCCCTGGGTCGGGAAGATCCCCTGGAGAAGGAAATGGCAACCCCTTCCAGTATTGCCTGGAAAATCCCATGGACAGAGGTGCCTGGCAGGCTACCGTCCATGTAGTCACAAAAGCACTGGACTAAACAAGATCATATTATTGAAGAACATGCATAAAAAACTGCACTATTAAGTGTATACAGATCTGTAAGTATTACTTAGGTACAACCATGTACTCACACCCCCAGATCAAGACACAGACCTACCAGGAGGTTCCTTTCTGTTCTTTCCAATCAATGAACTCCCGCAAAGGTAACTGCTGTTCTGATTTCCATCACACAGACAAGTTTTGCTTATTTTGAACTTTATGAAAATGGAATCCTATATTGTTGTCCACTTTGATATATCTGGCTTCTTTTGTTCAAAACATTCACCCAATATTGAAAACACAAGGCTCATCTCCTCCAGGTCGGCCTCCTCTGAAGCATGAACCACATTTCTGACGTCATCTCGTTCTGGTAATGCTGTCCCCAGGCCCCCCTCCACATAGCTCTGTCACACTGCTGGGCAGGTACATACTTCCTGAAGGCAAGCACCTTATTTGTGTATCTGCCTGCACATAACAGGAACTAGTAAACACTGACCTCTGCTAAATTGTTACTACGCATTGCACACTGACCCCATCTTTTATGGGCTTATCTGTTTCTCCAACTGGGCCATAGATGCCTCCAGGACAGGAACTGGATCCTGTAAATAGTATCAGGGATTGTGTATATGCCAGGTATGGTGCTTTTTTGTATTTAGTGAGTACCATCTCATCTTTAGAACAGTTTTGAAAATTATTACCATTTTTTTTTTCAGAGGATGAAGCTGAAGTCTGGAGTGTTAAGCACCTGCTCATAGTAAAACTGCTAAGTGGTAAAGTCAGACTGTAAGCCAGGCAGCCAGGGATCAAAGAGGTGGCGCTCCTTAGCAAGTGCTCACAAAATAACCAGGGAGGCAGGAAGGATAGAAACTGCAATTTCCTGAAAGACAGACTTACTTAAAAGAAAAAAATGAGGCCAATCCCTGGTTGAGCTGCTGTGTCAAGTAGTAATATGCAAAGTTCATATAGAAACTCGTGACACAGCCTTGCTTTTAAGAACTTCATCTCTCTCTAATACAGGCCCAGGGCTTTAAGGAGGTTTTATAAGGAGCCAGTAAAGCACTTCCTCTCTCCATACAATCCCTTTGTTAGGTAAGGGATTTTTTTTAATTCAAGCTCAATGAGAATTTCTAAAGTACAAAGGCAATTGAAAACTAAACAGTATCTTAAGGATGGAAGCGCTGTTTGCCAAGCGTAACCTGAAACGATCCATCTGTGTCTCCACACGCCATATCCAAACCTGTCCAGCTCACCATAGCATCTTCACATGGCCCTTACTGCCGTCTGCAGTCCTCAGCGTGGACCCTCTCTGGCCCTGAGTGACTGGTCTCAGCAGCAGCCTCACCCCGCAGCCAGCTTCCAGAAGTCCAGATGAAATCTCGCTCCTGTGGCATACTGCCTGGATGCTAATGGCATCCTTTAGACACAGCAGCCCCTCACAGGGACTCCAGGGCACAGAACAAGACACTCCTTGTTGCCTTGCTGAAAGGAGCCGCTTCTTGAAAGGGCTTCAATGGGATCAGCCCCACCCCCTCTGAGATGCCATCAAAACCGCACGACATTACCCGGGGCTTCCACAGACTGTGCCAAGGAGCTCCCGCCTGTCATGAGGCGGAAAGCACTGCATCTCTAAAGCAGGGAGGAGACTTGCTCCACGTAAAATGGAATTCTAAGAACAAGAAAACCTTGGGTGTAGACATACCCATTATTAAATTTAGATATCAGGTCCAGGGCTCAGAAGCAGACAGCTATTTTCTCTAGGGACAATGAGACAACACAAATTAACAGTCCACACCAAACCTAGTTCATTGAGATTTCCCTCTGCCCAAACAAAGTGCCAGAATCGACAGTCAGTGCCACTAATGGAGACCCGAGGCAGGTCAACTTTTAAGGCACTTCTGACTCCTCCTTTCAACCGGCATTCACCAAGTCCTTGCCTTTGCAGGAGCCCTGTGGTAGGCAGGGGTTGCTAAGTGAGTAGTACGGGGTCTCTTGCTCTTCACAGCCATCAATGAGGGATCAGAGCAAAAGACAAACACACAGAATCCAACGCATCCTGCATTGTGCTGGGATGGCGCCTTCTCTGTAAAACCCATCTGACCAGGAGAGAAAGGGGACTGAGCTGAGGAGAGACCCCTTTGACACAGATATCTGGAAACGCAGTCCTTTCTCTCTACATGCGTGAAATGATGCACCTCCAGTTCCCCACTCAGGAGTCAGCCATCGTAGCACCTTGACCTGTCCCTTATATGATTATGCACAGGTTTAAACTTAATTGCACAAAGGTCAAAGACATAGCCAAGCTGGACTTTCATTGAATATCAGGCATCTGCTAGAAAAGACTGATACATCCTGAGAAAGAGGAAAGCAGACTGAAACAGGCAGGAGTGTGGATGAGATAGAAGGGAATGAATGTGCCCACGGAGGGCTTCACTACTGGAGGGGGTCGTCCTGGTTTTTCAATAGAAGCCCAGAGACTTCAGCTGCTGTTTGACCTTCCTTTATCCCTTTTAAAATGGCATTTGACCAGACCCCTTTTGTGCTCCTTTTCACAGCCTGCAAATTTACTTATGGTTCCTTTTGAAACTCCTGTACCCATGGCCTTTGGAGAAAAAGTCCCCTGAGCCTTCCTAAGGTGACCATGCAGACCGCTGTTTCTGTTCATTCTCTCACACATTCAGTTCAACGAGATGAATTCAATATGTGATCCAAAGAAAACCCGCAGGGCAGAAAACATTTTCATGAATGCTGTGCAACAAAGCCTTATAAAGCTGTACCAGCTCAACTTATTTTAAAAACTCTAACCAAAGCAAAGTAGTTCCCCTAGCTCACTAAGAGTTGTAAAATTCATATTCTGTGACATGTCATATAGTTAAATCAATTGTTTCTTGTCTGTCCTATCAAACAGCTCATGAAACCTAGTCTGGTCCATACATCCTAGAGTTAACTTGAAGTGGGTCAACTACCTGTTTCCTTTAAAAAAAAAAAAAAAAGGCCAACGCCATCACCTGCTCTCGTTTTCCTGGATATTAATGATGAGGAATCACGAAAGATTAAGTATCCTGATGGGCACCTACAAATGTAAAAGATTATTAGACGTAGATTCAAAAAATACTACAACCTAAAATAATTTTTTCCCATACAAAGTGTCATCTCTGGATTTTTCTTAAAGGGTGAAGAGTAGGTTAGACACACTATTTACAGTTTTATTCCATCCTATTTACTTCCTGTTAATTAAGTCATTAACAGAAGCAGGAAGAGAGCAAAAGACTGCCTGCAAACAATGCCCCTTTATCAGGAGGCCCAGGAGTGGGCTGTCTGAATGGCTGACAGGACTAACGACATCCATTAGGCATCTAGTTCATCTTGTGAGACAAATTTTGAGAAGGACCTCTGATTACAGCTTAAGGTGATTATATCTTATAGCAAAATAGAAGATAAAAGTTTGTGTTCATTACTAAACATGTCCTGCACAGGCTGGACCCAAATGCCATCCAAATTCCACTGAGAACACAGGAAGCCAAGGACACCACTTGCCACAGCCTCACTCCATGCCAGCTGCAGCTGTCTGGGCTTCCTTTTAATGAAGGCAGACAAAGGGGGCTCCCGGGCTCCAACATTCCTCTTGAAAGGCCAGGGGGAGAAGCGACAGTAGGAAACCATTCTGCCCTCGTCCTTTTATCAAGGGTCAGCTTCTGTGTTTTCCACAGACTATTGTCTCATTAATAATACAGTGACTTAAGATCTTTAAAAAGCAAACAGATATAACAGTATGGCTTAGAGGTACATCCTTAAAATGGTTTAACCACATCCCTGAGAACAAATGTTGCAAAACAGGTGGAATTTAGATAACACTTGCTCTAGCAGCACAAAACTAACAACAACAAAATCCCAGTGAATAGAGATTGAGAGAGAAGCAGTATTTCCCTGCACTTGGTTGCAAGTCCACCTTGGCTTGGATATAGAAAAATGAATTAGATTAATTGTGGGGCAATTCCAAAAAATACTCATTGGGAACCTGCTATGTACCGAGTGAGAAAAAGACAAAATAAGCCGAGTGTGGGCATTAGTAGTAAAACCATGCAGAAGCGGAGAGAAGAGTTAGAGGCTCTGAGGATGCCTCAAAAGGTAAAGGATATGCGGTTGTCCCGGGGGGAGGTGGTGGGATGGAAACATGTAGGAAGATGCAATACACTTTCATTCAAGAAGAACCAGTCCAGGATGGATCTGTTCAGACCTAGAAGCATCAGAAATGGTACCACGTCTCCCAACTGGATAATGTGAAATTAAAGAAACGGGCATGTTAGGGGAAGCAGAAGGTACCAGTGATGACCAGTTTCAGAAAGGCTGCATTTCTGAAGGGGAAGTGGAGAGGAAAGGTTACATGTGGGGAAAAAATGAGAGTGCACAGATAACAGGTTGAGAAAAATTCAAAAAAGAAGGGTCAGCATAAGAGAGCTGGATGGCTAACGAAATGGCATTAGAAGTAAATAAAAAGGAAATCTGGGCTGCTGGGGGTGGTCCCCAGGAAGCCATTGCTCATCTTCTGATGCAGTGCCCTCAACCGGGCAGCAGAGGAAGACACCATACTGAAGATGGTTAAGGAGTAACTCAGTGTAGGGCATCAGCTGCTCAAACCAAAGCATCATCGATTCCTCTTTCCCTCCCGGCTACCCCAACTCATCCAGTCCTGAAGCTGGCCCTGTTGCCTCTGCCTCCACGGTATGTTTCCATCTCCTCTCACAGACCACAGTCCATGCTGCCATTTGACTCATATAATAGGACCCTAACTGCTCTCCCCCATGAATCTCCTGCCTCCACACCTGCCTCTCCAGCTTATGCAATTCTAAACCAGTGCTTCTCGAAATATCTGGGGTGAACTGGTCTTCACCACCCCAAGACCCCCACCCCTGTTCCAATTCAGTGTGGACCAACTGTTCTCAAATACAATGAAAATGAGTTGCTGTTGAAATAATCACACACTCTGATACTGCAGAAATGTCAAATTGCTGTATGTTTTTAACTGTTTCCCTCAGGCCGGGCCAGGAACAGTTTGAGGACTGGCAGCCCACAGAGCCTACTGGAATAGCTCTGCTGGAATGCTCCAGGCTCCCAGTGTCTCAACTACCCACTCTCCCCTGACTTACTCTGATCTAGTCACTTTCACTACGTTCAGGCCAAGTTTCATGGCAGTTGGGACATGCTGTGCCCTCTGCATGGACCATTCTGGCCATGCCCTTTCCCACAGGTATTCACCTTCATCCCTCAGGGCTCAGTTCAAATGTCCCCGGAGACGTCTTTCTGCGCCATCTAATTTGGAGGACATTCTCCACCCTAGCACCTAACACTCACTCCAGAACACACTGCCTGACTTTACTGTTGCCACTGCACTTTTTTTTTTTTCCACTTATTTTTAATATTAGGTGAAGAGGGCTTCCCTGGTAGCTCAGTGGTAGAGAATCCACCTGCCAATGCAGAAGACATGGGTTTGATCCCCAGTCTGGGGAGACCACACGTGCTGCGGAGCAACTAAGACCGTGCGCCGCAACTACTGAGCCTGAGCGCTAAGGTCCTGGAGACCTCGGTTGGGGGCGGGGGGCGTGGTCAGGAGTGGGAGAGCAGAGGGCGGGTGAGACGGGACTGAAGGGGAAAAATGAACCAACAAGCATGGCGCCTGCAGCAAGCGCTTGGAATTCTCGGGAACAAGGCCGCTCGGTGCTCTCAGGAGCAGCGCTGAGGGGCTCCCTGCAGAGGAAAGACCTGGCACCGGGAGCGAGCCCAAGGACTGAGACATCTGGTAACTTGAGGAGTTCCAAGAAGGGTATTCCAGGAAGTGGGAAAAGTGGGCAAAGGAACAGAAAAGGAAGTTTTTAAGTGGAAAATAACCTGGGGGGTGCAGCATCTATTCAGCCTTATAAAATATTTCAAATCACATGATGCCCTAAATTTACCGCAGACCTTTTCCTTTTTTGAGTCTGTGGACTTACACACTGCACATTTTAGTAGTTTTTCACATTTGATGGCAACTGGCTTCCTGGAGTCTCCCCTTCAGGTCCAGAATAAGGCCAGGTGGGAGTGGGATAGTCTCCTGGCTGGCAGCTCTCAGGAAGAAGCTTAACGTTATTAGAAGGCTAGAATCAGAAAGGTCAAGGTCGAGTCGCATCTTTGTCGGCAACCCATTTCCTGTGTGATTTCAGGCAATTCACTTCACCTTGTGGAATCTCATCTGATATCTGGGGAAAAAGCCGAGGGAGCTGGACATCAGGCTTATAATGAGGGTCACTACATATTGTCTAAAGATGCTCTGGAGAGCCAAACGGGGCTCTTCTTAATTTTGCCAGAACAGACATAACAATGATCCCGAAGAAACCAAGATGCTGTCTTACTTATATGTCATCTTACTTATTACGTGCTTCAAAACTCTGAAGCACCATCCTCGAGAGACACCCACAGCTCCCTTCTTCATGCTCTCTGGCTGGCTTAGTGTCTGGCCCATCCCAGATGCTTGCCAAGTGTTTGCCCCACTTCCTTTCAGTGAGCTTTTCTGCATTCTTTGTGTAATCAAAGCTATTAATCTGTTCTTGCACAATTCCACTGTCTTATGACAGCCGAACTGTCCCTGTGCCAAAGAGCCGCCCCCTTCCTATTGCTGCTTCCTATTCCCAGGTGGCCTCTACTAAGAACAGTTTTTCAAAGAAGGTAAATATTTAGGTACAGACCTCATTCTTTTTCAAACCAAAGAATAGCCAAAGAATGTAAATAATTGATCTGAAATTCTGCAATTAATCAAGGCCAGGGTGGTGATAAAAACCTTGTTTTCTCAACTAGATTGCTAATGGACTATTTTAACCACATATAAAAGCTAAAAAACATTCTCACCTATACCTTTTGCAAACCTTAGATGCAAGGAAAACATTCTACAAAACCAAAACTCTGACTGTTCAAAACCATGTAGCCCAGTGTCAACCTGCACATTTCCAAATACAGCATATGACAGCTTGCCAGGATTTTAAACAGCTGATTTGAAAACAAAAAAAAAAGTGCATTTTGACTGTCCTGTTTTTTTTCAGCACCAAAGTATTTGTCCAGATTTTTACTTTGCAACTGTAACTGAGTTGGGATCAGGGGAGAATGAGGGAGTCATTCCTTCCATACCCAAGGAGAGAGCTACCCGTTCACATCTTCTGGAAAGTTCTCTTGCTATTAAAGAGCTACAAATATGAGTCATACCCACGGGTTTATGGGTGACACAACTAGATATTCTGAGAATTTCTGGTTGAGGAAATGAACATCCATTCAGTCCACGGCAAGAAAAAGGGTGGAACATGGATACAGAAAGTCCCAGGAAAGGACTGAGCGTTGGTATAAAAACTGGACGTGCCGGCTTACTGCCTACTCTCTTGGAATAATCTCAGAAACCAGCAGCAGAGATTACATAAATTATGGATGAGACAGTCAGGAAAAGATCTGTTGATATGTTGGCAAGATCTGAATAAAGAACAAACAATCCTTATAAACACAGAGAAAAGGAAAACATAAGCGAAACCAACAACACTTTCTCCCTTATTAAAAATGACACGAATGTCTTCATTTCTGAATAATTCTTTAGAATGTCTGGACAAGCAGTCATCTCTGAAGTGTTTAAGACTTATTTTCATCCTTAAAGTTCTTTAAGATCTAAAGTTCAGACGTACTAAATTCTCTTTTTTGAGAGAGGCTTCCCCCAAACAGAGGAGATCTAGGTCTGTCTTTACACGCTAAGGGATTTAATCATCTTTTTTAATATAAATTTATTTATTTTAATTGAAGGTTAATACTTTACAATATTGTGTTGGTTTTGCCATACATCAACATGAATCTGCCACGGGTGTACACGTGTTCCCTATCCTGAACCCCCCTCCCTCCTCCCTCCCCGTACCATCCCTCTGGGTCGTCTCAGTGCACCAGCCCCAAGGATCCTGTATCATGCATCGAACCTGGACTGGCGGTTCGTTTCATGTATGATATTCAGTCAGTTCAGTTCAGTTCGGTCGCTCAGTCATGTCCGACTCTTTGTGACCCCATGAATCGCAGCACGCCAGGCTTCCCTGTCCATCACCAACTCCTGGAGTTTAATCATTTTTAAGAGTTGAAGAAATGTCTTCAAGAAATGCCTCAGCCCTGGCCTTAGGTGTGTCCCCCTGCTGGTCACCTGCACAACCCAGTAAGCACCACACCCACCAAAGGTGCCCTCCCCAGATGTGCAAACACAGAGGAGCATCCTTGGAATGCGGCAGGGCTTTCCAGCCCTTTCCTGGAAGAATTCTGGGGCCTGAGGAAGAGGCATTTCTTTGTTTTATAAACAAACACAGGGGATGGCGCTCCTTTTCTTATTCATTCCCTCTGTCAGCTTGAGAAGTGCATTTGGAATACTCCCTTTCTGCTGTTTTTAAATCTCAAATAGCTTTCTATACCCTGCCCCTCTTGGTTTTCTTTACCCTTTGAAAAGTTACTTCTAGTGCCCAAAACATGAAATGATCATTCATCGTTTCACGTGGTTAGCTTTTCCCCTTCTTTTTCTTTTCTTGTATCTCTAACAAACCAGGGTCCCTGTTAAATATTCTTAGAAGAATATTTAAGAAGAATTTAAGAAGAGGGTAGACTTGACAATTAAGCCCCCTTAGCTTACGAATTCTTATATATTAAGAATATTTAAGAAGAATTCTTTCATTAAGATTTTGTTACAGTCTTAGGGTTGTTATTCACCCTGATTCATTTTCATCACACCATGTAAGAGCCAAGTAGGAGAGAGTATAGGAACCCCAGAGAACCAAGGATTAGGGACCTTCTTTCCCTCCAAGGCTTCAACCTCTGACCCAACATAATACCTGCCTATGATGCTATGGTTTTTCCTGTGGTCATGTATGGATGTGAGAGTTGGACTGTGAAGAAGGCTGAGTGCCGAAGAATTGATGCTTTTGAACTGTGGTGTTGGAGAAGACTCTTGAGAGTCCCTTGGACTGCAAGGAGATCCAACCAGTCCATTCTGAAGGAGATCAGCTCTGCGATTTCTTTGGAAGGAATGATGCTAAAGCTGAAACTCCAGTACTTTGGCCACCTCATGCGAAGAGTTGATTCATTGGAAAAGACCCTGATGCTGGGAGGGATTGGGGGCAGGAGGAGAATGGGATGACAGAGGATGAGATGGCTGGATGGCATCACTGACTCGATGGACGTGAGTCTGAGTGAACTCCAGGAGTTGGTGATGGACAGGGAGGCCTGGCGTGCTGCGATTCATGGGGTCGCAAAGAGTCGGCCACGACTGAGTGACTGATCTGATCTGATCTGATGATGATGATTTTAAGAGGAGGCTTCCAGTTTCCAAACAAATTGGTCAACTATCTCTAAGTGGACAAAACTGCAATGTAACCGAATAGGATCCTACAGGGCCTTCTCAGGACAGAACCCCACCCCCAGTGTCCTCTGCTGCAGCTCCTTCCAGAGGTACCTAAATAACAGTATCTGATGCACAGTCTTGAGCTATGTCACAGATACTAAAACCACCACCAAAATGGAAGGAATTAACTACTTGATGATCATGCACCCCCAGACCCACCGGTACCTAAGGATTGATAAGGTAAACCACCCTGTTACCTGAAATCAACCAATCAGAACTGTGCACCAGCTGACCACATACCCTGTAACCCCTTCCCTCACCGGGCCTTTAAAAATGCTTTGCTGAAATCCATCTGGGTGTTTGGGGGTTTTCAGAGCATAAGTCACCCATCCCTGTGTTGGCACCTTTACAGTAAAGGCTGCACATCCCTTCATCACAACCCGGTGTCAGTAGATTGGCCTTACAGTGCACAGGCAAGCCCCGGACTCAAGTTTGGTCAATAAGAGCGAGGGTAGACGACATTTAAGTCCCCTTAGCTTCATCCCATATGGGCTTCCCTGGTGGCTCAGATGGTAAAGAATCTGCCTGCAGTGCAGGAGATCAGGTTCGATCCGTGGGTTGGGAAGATCCCCTGGAAAAGGGAATGGCAACCTACTCCAGTATTCGTGCCTGGAGAATCCTATAGACAGAAGAGCCTGGCAGGCTACAGTCCACAGGGTCACAAAGAGTCGGCCATAACTGAGCAACTAACACTACCGCTACTACCTTCATCCCGCATGAGAATGGACTGCCTACTAACTGCTGCTGAAACCATAGGCACAAACGCGATGACTGTTCTGCCTCTGCATAAACTCTGGACAGGAAAGAGGGTTCATCAAAATGTTCGGGAACCACTGAAGAAAACCACCCACCTTGACCAGGCAAGACGATAACCACTTGCATGAGTTGTCTCACAACAGGAGGGTCCTGATAAGGAACGGGGTGCTGCCCCAAAAAACTAATCAGAAGAATTTGGGAGGGGCCAAAAGGAGGGAGGAGATGCCACCCTATAATGTGAGCCAGCCTCCCAGAAACTGTCATGCCAGAATCCATCATGGCTGAGAGATGTGCATGCCACCAGGGAGGACCCTGAGTCAGACCAGGCATGAGCCAAACAAGATGACTCCTCATGACTATGAAACCTCAGATCGTGCGCTCTGGCAGAGAGGCCCTCCTGGGTTCCCTTACTGCTGCTCTCCACCTGGGCCCCACTTCCCTATCAAGCCTCTTGCTTTGTCAGCACATGTGTCTCCTTGGACAGTTCATTTCCAACTGCAAGACAAGAGCCCACTTTCAAGCCCACTTTCCAACTGCTAGACAAGACCCACCTGCAGGAGGTCCCCCTTCCTATAATAAATATATTTCCCTAAACCCAGTGTCTCTTTTGATAAATCACTGGGCTTTCTGCTGCCTGGCTGAAGGTAGGTGGTTGCAAAATGACTTCAATTTCAGTAGCTAAGGAAACACAGGGCCTAGAATCAAACTACCAGTAAGTCATATTCTAGGGCTCCTGGGTCATATTTTTATCAATAATTAAACTGATTTTTAAACCATTCTGTACGTATAAAAACACACTACCTAAAGCAAAACACATCCATCAGGACTCATGGGGACAAAAATAACATCTCTCTCTCTCAGTACGTTGAGAGGATCAGAGTGAGAAGACGAGTATCTGTATAAAACACCCAGATGCTACGCTTGGTGCATAACAGGCAGGCAATAAAAATACACAGTAGGTAGAGTTTTACTGTTTCTAGGGAGTCTGTGGACCAAGGGTAATTAGACCATCAGCAAATATGCTGAAACCCTCGCCCTGCGCATACTTACTGCGTCTCTGCTCCCAGCAGCATCTCCACTTTCTCATTTGCGTGGTTACTAAGGACGGTCAGCGTAAAGAGGTGACTGGCAGAGTTCTGTCTTGAATAAAGCATTGTGGAGCTGTTCTTCCCTGGAGAAGAATTAAGCTCTTCACTGTCACAAGACTCCACCAGTAGCTGATCTCTTAAAGAATAATCATTGACATTGTAACTTTCTTCACTGTTAAGAAAAGGGAAAAAGAACGTTATCAGGAATTCAGTGGATGAGACTGTGACACTGTCGATTTTCAAGTCACACTTTGGGGGATGTGGAGGGGAATGGAAGGAGGACAGGGAGAGAAGGATTTATTTTAAATAGGAATTGAACTCTGAATTATTCCTACTGATTCTGAGTCAGTATGTGTGCTCATTCACTTCAGTTGTGTCCAACTCTCTGTGACCCCATGGACCGGAGCCCGCCAGGCTCCTCTGTCCATGGGATTCTCCAGGCAAGAATACTGGAGATCTTCAGACCCAGGAGCTGAACCCACATGTGTTATGTCTCCTGCATTGGCAGGCGGGTTCTTTACCTCTGAGCCACCTGGGAAGCCCTATGAGTCAGTATAACCCTCCAAAATGAAAACCTGTTAATTACTATTTTTCTGTTGTATACTGAATTGTATCTTAGGTATCAAAGCAATATCAGGACTCCCCTGGTGGTCCAGCGGCTAAGAGTCGATGCTCTCAATGTAGGGGACCTGGGTTCAGTCCCTGGTCAGGGAACTAGATTGCACACGTCACAACTAAAGATCCCAAGTGCTGTAACTACGACCTGATGCAGCCAAATAAATATCTTTTTTAAGTAATTAAAAGCAATATTAAAAACAATTATTAAACCCCCCAGGTTTCCTTTTCCACTATCCTGGCATTGCTGCAAAAAGTAAAACATACAGACATCATGGTACTGCTTGAACAGCTACTCCCGTCTCACCTCCATCTGCAGGATGAGATCTACTCACACTCTGGGTGGCAAGGCCGCACTACCAGCCTCCAAACCACCAGGCACAGGAGGGAAGACCAGTCCTCTGGCAAGACCCCCAACCCTTCCTCCCAGCATGCACAGCCTCACCACCTGCTTCAGAAAGCACCCACTGATCCCACCACACCCTCTATCCCTGCTTGTGCCCCAGACTGGCCCCCTGGCGGTCTTCATTCCCCCGGATGCACTCTCACCTGCACAGCCTAAGCACGTGCCTAATTGGGCCTCACCTCCCCAAACCTTCAGCTGGTTGCCAAACCCTTCCACTGCGTCTTCTGGAAATCCAGCTAAATCTTCTAAATCCTCAGCCTCTTCTCTGAGCTCTCTCTCTTTACCTTCTTGCCTTAACAGATACTAGGCTCCTTCTAAAGAGCACCGCCTCCCTAGAAGGCTTTCCACCTGCTTGAGTTTCATTATTCCAGACAACAATCACTTCCTCCTCCCAGAATGCCCCCCAGTTTTGTGCTCATGCCATCAGTCTCTATTTTATCATCAAAGTCATCTCCAGGCCCCTGGATCCTGCCTCATCCTCATTCATGAGTGTAGCTGCTGGCTTCCTGGAACTGTCCAACACTCCTTTCTTGAATTTCCATGTGGCAATCCTTCCCCAATCCTGGCCTCTCAGTTCCTTGATTTCCCCTTCAAGGATAGACCCTGTTATCACCAACTGCAACCTCTCTTCAATCCCAATGTCAAAACCACTTCCTAACCAGCCCTGCTAGTCTCTTTGACTCATCTCTTCCAATCCTCAACCCCAACAATTTTAAGCCACCATTCTAACAACCCATTGATTCCACCGCCTTTCCCTCCATCCTTGAACCCTCATGTCCTCTCATTCACTCTTATTCAATTATCCAACTTGAATTTCCTGATACCTAGTTATATAATCACTCCTTGTATACAGTCATTTTCTTGGCAAATCCAACTCTAGTTAGATACAGCTCTCCTCTATCTCTGTCTGTCCTCACAGTTGAACATGGCAGAGCTCAAAAATAACTGGTGAATAAATGGATGACCATGCAATACATTCTAATGCATTCTAAGAACCATATTGAGCAATTAACTTACCTAATAACAAATGCAAATGTATGAACTCAGGAGAGCTAACAAAAGTCCTAGTGCTTAACTATACTAGGAAATTTCAAAAAAGGCCATTTTGCTCAAGATTTCTGAGAAATTTTTTCATCTGGTAGTGGGCATCTGTCAACCATTCCCTTGTAACTCTCCTTTAAAAACTTTATGGTCTTTTTAAAATTTAGTTTGATAGATCCTTCCCCCACCCCAAACCAGCAAATACAGTTGTATCATCCAAAAAAATGCCTTTTGATCAAGGCTGTTTGTTGCTAGGGTAATAATCTGTATTAACTGGAAGTTCACAAGGCAACATCATCTCTGAAACCCGCTGAGACTGCATACTGACCAGCACAACTGTTCTCAGAATATATAAAATATTTCTCATATCAAAATGAGGGTTATCAAAGTTCATGTGACTTTTATAAAAGGAGGAAGCAGGAGGAAATATAACAATATTATATTTTTTAAAGATCTTGTGTACCAGAACCAAAGCAGTCAATTTTGGGCAAAGCAGGTGTGGGGTTGCAGCCTGCAGGCCTACAAGCCTCGTAGTTGCCCAGCCTCAAGACAGACCCAGCAATGACAGAGACGTCAATGGTTTATGGGAGAGGGGATCTCACATCTGAAACAGAAGGGTCCCAGAGTGACAAGTGTGTTGCAGGCGGCAAGTAGACCAGGGCAGCAGTCTTCAGTGTTCGGGGGGAAAAGCTACCATTTACAGGGGGAAGTGACATCAAGTGGGCTCACTGGTTTCCATGAAAATGTCCCTCACAGCACCTCTGGTTAACAATCGTCATGAAGGCAGATGTTTCCCTTAACAGACTAGCATGTGGAGCTGTTCTGGCCAAAGGATCAGAACAATCACCAGCTGGGGCAGTGGGCAAGCACATTCCTGTGAGTTGGGTATAGGTGAGGGAGGGATCCAGCAGGGCATGTACAGAGAATAAGAGAATAGCCATCTTTAGTGGCCTGACCATACAGCAGGTAAGGCTTATAATACTGTCTAGACATCTGAGACACAGATTTAATAAAATCCAGGACTCAGGATAAGACCAAAAGGAAAAAGAATAAAAACGAAAGCAAAACCTCAACAAGAGCTGCAAAAACGAAAGAAAAAAAAATACGAAGCCTTCTTTTGTACTGTCCTCTCTCTTTTGTACTGTCCTCTCTCTGCACCCCTGAGCTACTCTCTTGGTCCAACTCACAAGCTTAAAAAGATCATCTTTTAGTTAAAATCATTTCCAGTTAAAAACAATTCTGCTCAGAGAACTCCAAGCTCCCTAATACTGTGCACATGGAGTATTTAGGCAGTGCCCTATGCCAGGACATTGCATAGGTATTCTCTGTATTCCCAAAGAAATAAAAGGCAAAGAAATCTGCATGCTATGAAGGCATCATTCAAGATGATGCAAATTCCGAAAAGGCTTCAGCATAAAGTGGCTTTACTTACTAGATGGTCCCCAACAGGATTCCAAACCAAGAGTTCATAGGAAACTCATGCAAATGGACATGAATAAGCTACTTAAATCTTTTTTTTTTCCCCTCTTAATTTTCAGAGTTATTACCCCCTGTGTTTGCCTAAATGCAAACAATATCAGCTAGTGTGTTTCACTGATGTGTTGAATCTCTGACCTCAGGAGTAGGTAATTAGAGACAGAAGAAGAAGAAAAATTAATAGAATTTGTTTAAATTGTTCTCTTAAGCCATGACAACTACAATCCCCTTAAGACCTGGGGTGCCCATTTGATCCAGTTTATGCCTGTTGTCCTCTCAAATGTTCAGCCGGGATGGTAAAGAGCGGCCACCTCATTTATAGCCATGCGAGTTCACCTCAAGATATCTGGTTTCCGCATATCTGGGTCACTGAACTTTCCCACTGTTCTAACTTCTGTATCCAAAATAGGGCACAGGAAACAAGTGTGCTGTTTCCTTAACTGATTCAATAGCAGTCACCCAATATCATTATTTTATCTAGACCTGCGAATGTCTTCATTATGTAATAAATAATGTCCACAGCTTCTTCACCCCTCCTTTAACTCACTTAATATAAAAAAAAACTTGATTTAACAGTAGTCAAGTAAGCTATTTATCCTTGTCAGCTACTATTCAAACCCAAAGGAATAAACAAGGAAAAGGAACTCGCTCTTGCTAGCATGTTTGTGCTCTCTCACACAAAATACACACTCACACAATCTCATAAAGGTTCAAATTACTATCTCCCCCTCTCCAAATCTGCTGAATACTGAGTGAATTTCATTCTCCTGATGACAACCAGCACCTACTAACTCTCTCACACTAATACAAAAGGATAACTGTTAAAATATGTGCTTAAGGATTTCTCTGGTAGTACAGGGACTAAGAAGGTGCCTACCAACGGAGCAGACACAGGTTTGATCCCTGGTCCGGTAAGATACCACACGCCTTGGAGCAACTAAGCCCGTATACCTAGAGCCCGTGCTCCACAACACGAAGCCACTGCAATGAGAAACCTCTGCACCGCCACAAAGAGTTAGCCCCTGCTGGCTGCAGCTAGAGCAAGCCTGTGTGCAGCAAGGAAGACCCAGTGCAGCCCAAAATAAATAAATAATGATAAAAATACGTGCATAAGCAGAAGAGGGGGGAATCCAGAGACAGACGCAGCCATTCACAACCCCATTCCCTCCTCTGCTGACCCACCTGTGTCCAGTAAAGTATAAAACAAGCTCAGCTGGGTTGGGAAAGATCCCCCTTCCCTAAGGGAAGTCGATGCTAATCAGACTTCCCCATGTTTGTTTCTTTCATTAGCAAACATATGGTTTCATAGCCTCTGAAACAATCTGGATCATGTATTTAGGAAGTTAAACTGCTCAGAAAAAGGCAAATGGAAAAACCACCTTTCCTTGAGCGGAGCAGTTTACACGTAGACTTCCTCTAATTGTCTTAGCCGCACTCCAAGTTTACCAGCTGCTCATCAAAGAGCAGACGCTTTGTGCAAGCACAGCCTCCTATCAGGCGCAGCAATCAAATCGATACAAGGCTGTGGCTCTGTGGCATAAACAATGATGGGTCTCCCTGTCGAAACTTACAGTCCTAGTATACTTACAGTCCTAGTAACCTTTGGGAAGCCTTTTCTTTTTTTAACATGATAAAAAACTATCAGAAGAGAATGGGATATGGTGGTAAATAAATACCTCAATTATTCTTCCCTCAGAAGGCATTCTTTTGTTAAGCAGCTCAGATACTGTTTGGTTCTACTGCATGCAACCTAGCAGCATGCACTGAATACTTTTCAGCCCATGATACACCTTTTCTGAGAATAGTTGATTCTTAAAGTGAATATTAGGGAGCACTTTTAACTTTCTCTCCTGTCAATTTCTATAAAAGTTGGAATGCTTTCATGATGGGCATATATTTGAAAAAATAAAGCAAAAGTATTAGTCGCTCAGTTGTGCCTGACTCTCTGGAACCCCATCAACTGTAGCCTGCCAGACTCCTCTGTCTGTGGGATTTCCCAGGCAAGAACACTACAGTGGGTTTCCATTTCCTTCTCCAGGGGATCTTCCCTACCCAAGGATCGAACCTGGGTATCCCGCATTGCAGGCAGTCTTTACCATTACCCAGGAAGACCTGGGCATATATTTATTACTTTTAAATAAGGGCAACATTTACAACTTCATACATGCATGAAGTAAAAGTCGCTCAGATGTGTCCGACTCTTTGCATCCCCATGGACTATACAGTCCATGGAATTCTCCAGGCCAGAATACTGGAGTAGGTAGCCTTTTTGTTCTCCAGGGAATCTTCCCAACCCAGGGATCAAACCCAGGTCTCCCGCATTGCAGGCAGGTTCTTTACCAGCTGAGTTACTAGAGAAGCCCACATACATGCATGATGCTAAGTCGCTCAATTGTGTCTGACTCTTTGTGACCCTGTGGACTCTAGCCAACCAGGTTCCTCTGTCCATAGGGATTCTCCAGGCAAGAATACCGGAGTGGGTTGCCAATTCCTCCTCCAGAGAGATCTTCCCAACCCAGCCATCAAACCCCCATCTCCTGTGTCTCTTGCTTTGTAGGCGGGTTCTTTACCGCTGAGCCACTGGGGAAGCCGGTTGCATACAACATACATTTTTAGAATACCAAATTTTACATATTTAGAATATTTAAAATAAAATTTACATATTCAGAATACCAACTTTTAGAATACCAAAGCTGAATGTGTATACACACATTAGTGAGTGCAGGATGACAGACACCCAGCTCAGCACAGGACTTACTTTGGGAAGCAGGGGGAGAAAGAAGGGATGATGATGAAGAGGCTCTAGGTAAACCTGCAATATTATATCAGGACTTTTTTTTTTTTTAAGAGACCTGGCAGTGATATAGCAGGGGAAAAAAAAAAAAAAAAAACTTGTATCTGTTAAACCTGGATTATAGGCATGTTGGTGGTGGTGGTGGTTTAGTCACTAAGTATGTCTGACTCTTACAACCCCATGGACTGTAGCCTGCCAGTCTCCTCTGTCCATGGGATTCTCCAGGCAAGAATATTAGAGTGGGTTGCCATTTAGTGTTTGATAATTTTCTGTACATTTGAAATATTTTGCAATTCAAGGTAAAAAAAAATCTAAATAATAAACGCATAGACGTGAAGACTGTCAGCATTCCAGGTTTTCTGTGGATGCCTGAGGGTACAGGTGAAGGGACTCTTGGGCAATGGAATATTTTTTGCCTTACAAACAACTGATTACTTGCAGATAACATCATTGACTGAAATATATTACAAGGTAAGAGTGAATTCACTAAAATGGCTGGGTTAAAAAAAGGCTTTTCCATATATGAATAACACTCAGAAAATATAATGGAAGAAGCTCTTATTTATAATAGACACAAAACCCACAAAAGATTTAGAATTTTAAATTGAAGTTTCTTCTATATGAAGACAGACTTGAAATACTTTAGAAGAAGGCCTGAATGGATAGAAAAGTTTGATATTAAAGAGATATTAATTCTTCCTGAATTAACATATAATTTTAACATAATTTCCTTGAAAAATCTCGGTTTTGCAGGGGCAGAGAGGAGGGGGAATAGTCAAGCTGATTCTAAAATACGCAGAAAATAAACATCTAAGAACATCCAGATTGTGAAAAAAATGAGAGTGACTAGCCATATGATATATTAAGAACATATTCTAAAGCTACAGTAATTCAAAGACTGAGACTAATGGATATTAGTTGACAGAAGGAGCAGTGAAACAGAACAGTGGGTTCACAACTGACCCTAAATACATCTAGGAATTTTCTACATGATGTAAGTGATATTTCAAATCTGTGGAATATTGATCGTTTAATCAACAAATAATATTGGGACATCTGGAGAAACACCTGAAAAGTTTTAAGAAGCTGGATCCCAACTTCATTCCATTAATCAGGGTATTTCCTTGAACCCAAAGTACGTAAGCATCATGAAGGAGAGGTGGTGATAGAATGAGTCTTTCTGTAGAGCCTTGTGATTAGAGATGAGCTTTTATACATGCAAATACCACAGGAAGAGTTTCCACCTCAACCCTTATGAGCAAACCTCTTAGGTACGTAACAAGGATGACCAGTAATGAGAAACGGGCTGGATAACCAAATGGAACCAGGAGTACAAAAGCAAAGACAGAGACGAGGAAAGCAAGAAGCGTTAGACTTTAAAAGACCAGCTTTCTCCATGCCCTGCTCAAGTCAGCCTTAACTGTCAGTTGTCTTACCTGCCACCTTGCATTTTTCTGGAACTTTCTTTCAGAGCCAAAATCTGACAGACTAGAAGGAGAGCTTCCAATTATTCCTTTTGTAGAAGAATTAAATTTAAAAGGAAAAATGCAAGCAAGGATTACCCAAAACAAAACACAAGGATTTTCTGCCATCTATCGTCAAGAGTAAGATTTATTTTTACCTATTCAACACCTCCCTTTCCACAGGCTTTGTTTAAAACATGCATGCAGCTTCCCTGTCCTGAAAAAATCTTCCCTTGAATCTGTTGGTGAAAATACAAATGTCTACTGAGCTAGCAGCTGCCTGGCATTTTCTCAGACCCTTGTGCCCACCTACCAATGAAATCGCTCTCCAAAGTCATGATGGCCATCACCCCAACAAACCCAGTAACCTGCATATCACCACTGCTCATCTAGGCACTTGACGAGGTTGAGCACATGTGACAACCTGAAACTCTTCCTCTCCTAATGCCTTCCACCACAGTTCTAAGTCATCCTTTTTTTTTAGTGGCCATACTCCAAGTTTCTCTCCTAGACACTCTTGCTTTCCTCAGGGATCTGTAATGGCTCTGCCATGCTCCCTGTATGTGGATTCACAGAAGTTCCTGGGGTTTTACAAAATCAAAGAGATTCTTCCCACTTCCCTTCAAGACATGTACAAGAATTCTTCCTCTGCAGATTTCAACTTGTTTCTCTTTCCCTTCTGAAAACATGATTGCTATTCCCACACTTGATTTTGTGCTTAACTGGAACAAGAACACCCTAGTTTAACATTTCTAGGAAGGAGGAGATAGGATTATGCTGAAGTCTACTTTGAAGTTAAGAGGTTAAAACACTTTCTTCACAGTGACTGAAGTTGATTTTAATTTTAAATCTTGGTATTAGAATTATACAAATTTTTTTACTAGAATAATATACAATTTTAAAGCCGTGAAGTACAGTATAACAGATAAGAGTATAGACTTGATTGAGCGTGTCTGGCTCAATTTCATCACTCATGCACTTTGTGATTTTGAGTAAGTTACTGATCCTTTCTATGTTTTCTCCTATGTAAAAAAATCTCCTGGGGATTACAATACCTCTTAGGATTGTTGGGAGGATTAAATGAAATAATACATTTATTATCTTTTTGCATGTAAAGCTCTTACAATCATGCATGGCTTACAGCAAATGTTGTTAGCTAATATTTTAAATCTTCCTATAGAATATCATGCCTTTATACTGCTTGACATCTTGTTAAAAGCCTAATAATTATATGTACTTTGCAAATAAGCAAGTGGACTAAGCATAATTAGAGCCAAATACCTGGGTCAAAATATTCATTATTTGGCATAGGCTCCAACCAGCAAAACAAGGCATGAAATTTGCCCCAAAACTGGTTTCAAACAGCCTATGTGCTCAATGCCTCAAAATAATTATGAAGACCAACAAACACGCCACACACAGGTTATGAATATTTACTACAAGCCTTTATGAACAGTTTTTATTTCTCTTAGAATGAAACACTGAATGGAATTACTGGGTCATATGGTAGGTTGCTTAGCTTCTTAAGAAACTACTGGGCCACTTTCCAAAGTGGTTGCATCACTGTACATTCCGATGAGCAGTGTATTAGGGCTCCCGTTTCTCCACATCCTTATCAACGCCATCTTTGTCTTTATTATAGTCATCCTAGTGGCTGTGACCCTACTTATTTAACTTATATGCAGAGTACATCATGAGAAACACTGGACTGGAAGAAGCACAAGCTGGAATCAAGATTCCCGGGAGAAATATCAATAACCTCAGATATGCAGATGACACCACCCTTATGGCAGAAAGTGAAGAGGAACTAAAAAGGCTCTTGACGAAAGTGAAAGTGGAGAGTGAAAAAGCTGGCGTAAAGCTCAACATTCAGAAAACGAAGATCATGGCATCCGGTCCCATCACTTCATGGGAAATAGATGGGGAAACAGTGGAAACAGCGTCAGACTTTATTTTCTTGGGCTCCAAAATCACTGCAGATGGTGATTGCAGCCATGAAATTAAAAGACGCTTACTCCTTGGAAGGAAAGTTATGACCAACCTAGACAGCATATTAAAAAGCAGAGATATTACTTTGCCAACAAAGGTCCGTCTAGTCAAGGCTATGGTTTTTCCAGTAGTCGTGTATGGATGTGAGAGTTGGACTGTCAAGAAAGCTGAGCGCCGAAGAATTGATGTTTTTGAATTGTGGTGTTGGAGAAGACTCTTGAGAGTCCCTTGGACTGCAAGGAGATTCAACCAGTCCATCCTAAAGGAGATCGGTCCTGGGTGTTCATTGAAGGACTGATGCTGAAGCTGAAACTCCAATACTTTGACCACCTTATGCGAAGAGTTGATTCATTGGAAAAGACCCTGATGCTGGGAGGGATTGGGGGCAGGAGGAGAAGGGGACGACAGAGGATGAGATGGCTGGATGGCATCACCAACTCGATGGACATGAGTTTGAGTGAACTCTGGGAGTTGGTGATGGACAGGGAGGCCTGGCGCACTGTGATTCATGGGGTCGCAAAGAGCTGGACACGACTGAGCGACTGAACTGAATTGAGTGGCTGTGAAACCTAGTTTTGGTTTTAACTTTCATTTCCCTACTGACTAGTAATGTTGAGCATCTTTTCAAATGCTAAGACATTTAGATATCTTATTGGCTGAAATGTCTATTCAAATGTCTGCCCACTTAAAAATTGAGTTGTCTTACTTTTGAGTTTAAGAACTCTTTATGTAATCAGGGTAAAAGTCCCATATCAAGTATGGCTTGAAAATATTTTATCCCAGTCGGTGGTTTGTAAATTCATTTTCTTAGTTTTAAGGTCCACTTCATAGCACAGCCAGCTTTTAAAGGATAAAGACTAAGTCCAGTGGTTAAGAATCCACCTGCCAATGCAGGGGACATGGATTCGATTCCTGGTCCGGGAAGACTCCATATGCAACTAAGTCTGTGCACCACAGCTACTGAACCAGCATTCTAGAGCCCACACGCCACAACCACTGAGCTCACATGACACACCTACTGAAGCCCCCTCACCCTACAGCCCGTGCTCTGCAACAAGAGAAGCCACCGCAACGAGAAGCCCAAGCACCACAACGAAGAGTAGCCCCTGCTCACCGCAACTAGAGAAAGCCCATGCACGGCAAGGAAGACACAGCGCAGTTAAAAACAAAAAAGTAACTCTTAAAAAAGACTAGACTTCCAAAAACCCAGAAATGTCACACACTTTCTATTTCATTCTTGAGAACGTGACAAATAGTGGAGATGAGGGTCACATTTGTTGGTAAGAATCTGTTATGATTTACTGTCACCCAAAAAGACAGCCAGTGATTCACATAGGATCAGAAAGCCCCCAATCCAGGTTTATCGTCACTGACCTCTCCAAACGAAGGGAAAAACATACTGAACTCACTTCTATCAGCCACGAAGTTACAGTGTCTCCTAATCAAATACGAGGGATGTTACAAGACAACTGCTAATACAAACATGCACACATGAATCAGATCACCATACAAAAGAATAAAAGTTGATCAATGATTATCCCTCAGTCACTTGCCATCTGACACGGGTTCTTGATAGGAAGGGAGAGGCATGGTGTTAAATGCATTTACTCCTAAAGGCCACATTTCAGAGGCCATAATCCAGGTTTGGAGAAGGAAATGGCAACCCACTCCAATATTCTTGCCTTGAAAATTCCATGGACAGAGAAGCCTGGCGGGCTACGGTCCAGGAGGTTGCGAAAGGGTGGGACACGACTTAGCGCCTAAACAACAACAACAATCCAGGTTTGGCCTTGGAGGGCGCCAAACTTTCAGCTGTACAGCAGTGGCTTAAGGTTTCAAGGGTTTCCCTGGTGGCTCAGACGGTTAAGAGCCCATCTGCAATGCAGGAGAACCGGGTTCAATCCCTGGGTTGGGATGATCCTCTGGAGAAGGGAATGGCTACCTCCTCTAGTATTCTTGCCTGGAGCATTCCATGGACCGAGGAGCCTGGTGGGCTACAGTACATGGGGTCAGAAAGAGTTGGACACACTGAGCGACTAACTCTTTCTAAGGTTTCAAACCGTTTTTTAAAATAAGAAAATGTTCTAGAAGTAAAAGAGCAATAATCTGATTTGTGCCAAATCTTTAGAGAAAGACACCCAGTACTAGGAATAATGATGATACCAGCAGGTATCAGTCCCTCAGCAGGGGCCATTCACTGCGTTAAGTGCTCTG
Organism: Bos indicus x Bos taurus; assembly: GCF_003369695.1. Classification (NCBI taxonomy): domain Eukaryota; kingdom Metazoa; phylum Chordata; class Mammalia; order Artiodactyla; family Bovidae; genus Bos; species Bos indicus x Bos taurus. Next base: position 112,848,776 of record NC_040076.1, read on the forward strand.
TGAGCACTATCTCAATTCTCACAGACACTCCAGGAAGACCATGACATTGCTTGCCTCATTGTACAGATGAGAACACTGAGACTCTGAGAGATCAAAGGCAACCTGCCTAAGGTCAAACGGCCAGGATTTTGAACACCGTTCTGTCTGACACCAGGATATTTATACTGTGCACTTGGTGCAACTTTTGACACTGAATGGCAACAATGACTCTTCTTACAGAGGCAGAGGAAGTAAATACTCTTAGGTCCCAGATGTCAGAGGATCAAGGATGTGTGGGGCAGCAAGAGAAAGAGAAGAGGAAGAAGACGAGAGAGGGTTCTCACATCTCTCCCATCCCATCTCCCATCTTGATCTTAAAATCTGATCCAAGTGATCACAAACAACCAAGCTGTATATTCTAGGAATAAAAGTGATTTGAGTCAGAGCCTTATTGCCTTTTCTTTATCCAGGATACTCAAAAGTTAATTTGCCGAGGAAGGAGTTTATTCTGCAGAGGCAGAGGGACAATGTCAGGTAGCCTCAGCTTTCTATAGCGGCAAAGCTGTCAAAATAGAAAAACTCGAAACGGGGCCAAACTAGGTCATGACCCTTTCCAGGGAGCCCACACCACTTTAAGCTACTGGACATTCAAACTACTTAGGAAAAGGCAAGTTCTAATAACTCTCTGAACTCCTGATAATGATCAGGTAGAATTCTATTACAGAAAAGCCTTTTCTTTAAAACTTGAAGATTTGTAATGTGTCACGGAGTTCAAGTTATGTCAATATACACAATATTTATGGAACTAGGGATCAGGAAGTGGAAAGCTCCGGTCTTAAATATCTGAGGGAAGGAAATGTGAATAGGAAACGCTCTTCCCCACACTCGGATGCTAGATTGGCTAAAGGTAGAGGAAGGCTCACCGTGCACCTCGGGACCCCTTCTAATTTCCTCTCACGACCAGTAAGACTATGAAAATATTCACTTAAACAAAAACCCTCTTTGAAAAATGTGTTATCAAAGCAAATAAAAAAAGGTGCCAGTTTCTAGGCTATTTTTCCAAGAACATTACAGGATGGTAGAAAGGTAAAAATATTCTAGAAAAATGAAATTAAGAATTAATGAACATAAACTGTTAGAAGAGGTTCTGGAGTCAGACTCAGATGAGAATCCTGGCTTTGCTGAGAGACCTTGAAAAAGAGACTTTAATCTTTCTGCCTCAGTGTCCTCATCTGTAAAATGGAAGTAATACTTGATTACTGGGCTAACTCAATGATAGATTCACAAACACTCTGAGCACGGTGAATGGTAAACTATAATGCTCAATAATATAGGCTCTTACCATCATTATCACTACTACTACTCATCTAACTGTAGAGAATACCCCAAACCATCATGGATAGATCATCTGTAGGGACAGAATCCAGGAGAAACTGAAAGAGACACATCACAACATGATTGCATTTACTAGTATGATAAAAAGACTAGATTTCTACATTCCTTTGGTCTTGTGCCCAACACCCACACAAGGTCAATCTATCTGCAGCTCTAAATGTGCTCACGGGCACAGTGGGGCTGGCGGCAGCAAAAAGGCACAGCAAGCAATACACTCACGTGACCACACTGGAGGCCTAGTCCCAGCAAAGGGACGTGGGTTCTACATCTCCAGTCATTTCTGTCTTTTTTGAACCTACCCCCAACCCCATTTATCTTAAAGGCAATGTGTTAGTTCTTTTAAAGAGCTCTTGGGACTTCCTTGGCTGTGCAGTGGTTAGGTCTCTGTGCTCCCACTGTAGGAGGCAACAGTTTAATCCCTGGTGAGAGAACTATAATCCTGCAAGCCATACAGAGTGGCAAAAAAAAAAAAAAAAAATTTCTTTCTCTTTTCCAAACTATCCATTGTCAATTGAGCATCTGTGGAAAAGAAGGCTTCCCAGTTGTGGCTGTAAATGTCTACTACCTAATCCTCTGCCATCTTCCCTTGCTTCGCGGCTAAACTAAAACAATCATGGTTGTCCTATTCCTCTCTGCTATATGCTGGCTTTCCCAGCCTCCTTTGTAAGGTCAAGTCTTGTGACCCAAGACAGATGGGTAAAACACAAGAAGTCTTCTGAAAACTTGTCTGGGAAAGGTTCTCCTCTGCTGAGGAAAAGAAAAGGCACTTGAGAAGAGAGTCCCTTCGTGGTCAGGCTGTATGCCTTGCTCCCCTCCTATGTCCTTGAGTGAAATCGTGATGCCTGGACTTGCAACCATGGCGCTATGAGCACACGGGGCAAAAGCGAACAGCGCACAGAGCATGATGCGGCCAAAGAATGGGAAGGGGCTGGGTTACTGGTGAGCCCGCTCTCGGTCTTCACGTTTGGTGCGAGAGGCAAATGTCTTAATTGCTTGAGCCACTGCAATTTGGGTATCCAGTTACATACAGCCAAGACCCTTCCTAAATAATTTAATAGTAAATTTCCCAAAGTAGAAGAGTATGCAGGGTTTCCCAAGCTCATCTGACTTCTTATGTGTGTGTGTGTGTGTGTGTGTGTGTATGTGTGTGTAATAAATGAACATTTTTATTGCTTAAACCCTTTTGTATGGGTAGCTCAAAACATTAGTTGACACAATAGTACAAAATAAAAGCAAGCCAAAAAAACCAAAAACCAAAAACCCTTCCTCTGCAGAGCGCAATTTTGCAAATACAATCCAAAGTGTTTTTCAGATTGAGGTTATATGTCATTTATGGGTAAGTTTACAGGTAAAATTCTAGAAGATGTGAGAAGCCACATGATAAAGCCCCAGATTTGTTTTTGCCCCGATTAATTAAGCGTGAATCTATAATGGAACAGAACACAAAAATCACATATCTTTTAAAAATAAAAGAGAATTCAAAGAACTTTTAGCTTGGGTGTGGAATGGGGGAAGGCCGCCCACTGAGTAATACTGTCACTGTTTATATTTAACCATCTTCACGACTGGTTCACATTTGACAGATATTTATTAAACGGTCATTATGGGCCAGGCAAAGGCTCAGCACTGAGGATGCAAAGGTCATCACGACAGACATGAGCACATAGTAACATAAATATTATGACAGAGAAAGTGCAGGGCTCTATGGGAACACAGAGCAGTGGAAATAAACCCACTCTGGAGGAATGGATAAGAGCTCCCAGTGGATGTGGCAATTAATCTAAAACCTAAAGAATGAAAAGGACTTTGCCTAGAAAAGATCTGGAGTGGAATGGGGTTATGGGCTAGACAGGAGTATTTAAGGCAGAGAAAGAAGCATGTGCCAGGTTTGGGGGACTAAAAAGGGGAGCATTATTCAGTGAGGCATTTATGCTGAGTGCAAGGTAAATCACGGAAAGGCTGTTTGCAAAGCACAAACTGAGTCTTTTAAAAAGCACACTGTGGCTGTGGAATGTAAACAAATGGAGGGATGGTGGCATGAATCCAGTTCTGGGCGAGTTCAAGGTGGCGGTACAAGGGCGTGGCAACAAGTGAGGTCAAAATCCATCATGGGTAGAAGACTGGGGACTGGACAGATGGGGAGTACGATGAGGAAAAGGGCAAGGAGGGCTTCCAGGTTTACTGAGGAGCAACTGGGTGGATGGAGGCACCTTTTACTAAGGAGGGAATAAACCCTGGAGAAGGGACAGTTTGAAACAGAAGATCTGTATATGAGGGTAACCTGTGAAACCCCCAAGAGCTCTTCAAGTCACATGACCATGATGACATTCAGAAGTGAATGAAAAATGGCATCGTGCATACGTGTTAAGTTGCTTCCGTCATGTCTGACTCTTTGTGACCCCATGAACTGTAGCCCCCCAGGTACCTCTGTCCATGGCTTCTCCAGGGAAGAATACTGGAGTGGGTTGCTGTGCCCTCCTCCAAGAGATCTTCCTGACCCAGGGATTGAACCTGAGTCTCTTATGTCTCCTGCATTAGCAGGTGGGTTTTTTTACCACTAGCACCACCTGGGAAGCTCATGAAAAATGGCATCAATGTTAAAAAAACAAGCAAACGTGTTCTAGAACTGGCTAAGACATTATAGCACACTCCTTCATTCTATGTTTAAGTGAGGCGGTGGTGATTGGCCAAGCAGTACAAGAGACTGAACTCTGGCCCCAAATATATGCTGAAACCTAAACTCCTGGTTCTGTGCACATGACCTGATTTGGAAATCAGGTCTTTCCAGATGGAATCTGTTAAGATGAGCCCATTCTGGAACCTAGAGTGGGCCTGGATCCCAGTAACTGGTGTTCTTACAAGGAGAGGGAGATTTTAAGACACACAGACACACAGGAGAGAAGAAAGCCAGTTGAAAGTGAAGGCAGAGATTGGAGCCACCAAGAGCAGAGGCAAGGAAGGATTTGCTCCTGGATCCTTTGGAGGTGTGTGGCCCTGCCAGCTTCCTGATTTCAGAATATTGCCTGCATGACCATGAAAGACTAAATGCCTATTTTAAGCCACCCGGTTTATGGCACTTTACTACAGCAGCTGTGGAAACTATTACAGGGAGGAAGACTTTGTTTTAGCTCAGAAGAAATTGGAAAGGAAGGCCTAAGGTAGATATAAGGCACTGAATGAGACTGGCAAGACCATTGCAAACTGTTTGGGGAGTCTGGCCCAAGTACTTAGGTCTTGAATTCAGTTTTTATATTTCAAACCTGAAGGCAATAGTACTTAATCTGTGAAGTTGCACATGGGGGTACAGTCTGTGCACTGTCATGGATAATTAATTACAAATATGCTATCGCAAGGCACAAATTAGATAGTACATATATTTATATAGATTATTCTGAGCAACTTCACTTTCACTTTTCACTTTCATGCATTGGACAAGGCAATGGCAACCCACTCCAGTGTTCTTGCCTGGAGAATCCCAGGGATGGGGGAGCCTGGTGGGCTGCCGTCTATGGGGTCGCACGGTGTCGGACATGACTGAAGCAACTTAGCAGCAGCAGCAGCAGCATATAGATTATTCAGTAATCTATGAACACAACATGGCAATCCCTTCCTCTTTTATTATAATATTACTGCTATTGCCATGTCGAGTCTGAGAGATCTGAACATATTCATTCTTCTGAAGGCAAAGCTGGTTGGCAATCTGCCATCATTCTAGCACAGTGATCCTCAACTGGGAGACATATGACAATGTCTAGAGACATTTTTGGTTGTCACAGTACGAAGGAGGTCCTACTAGCAAGCAGTAGGCAGAGGCCAGGGAGGCTGCTAAAACATCCTACACAGAATACGGCACCACCCCCCCACCCACCCCCCCGCCACCCCGCAACAAAGAACTGTCCAGCCTCAACTGTGCCTCTAGAACTCTGATCTGGAAGCACCCGACAACCTGCAGCCAAGCTTCAGGTACCAAGAATACACTTTCTCATCCACAGCAGTCAAACTGATCACATATTCTTCTAAAATGTGACACAAAAGACTATTAATACAGTGACTCACAAGTAGCCAGGAGCTAATGGAAACTTAAGTTCTTCTTGATATCCTAAAAAAGTGAGGATTTCTGTCTTAGAAGCAGCTAGTGACCATGCCGCTCTGAAAGCACCAGCGGGGATACACTTACACACGCTGCAGAGCCGAGGCGTCCACACACCCCACCCGTCAGCATAAACCCTCTGCCAGACTGGATTGGAGGAGGAACAGCAACTGTCCTCCTCAACAGTCCCTCCCAGTAGCTGGGAAACCTCCCTGAAGCTGAGAAATCACTGGAGACCCAGCAGCTGAGCTACCTGACTGAACCCTGGAATTAGGTATTCAGCAGTGGGTAGCTGGATCAGTCCCGCAGTGCTGGCACAGGTAGTTGGTTATCTTTTATCTGGACCTTGTAGCCAAGCCTGAAATACTGCCTCGTTCAAGGCTGCTGTATCTTCTCTGTGGCCGCCTCTGGCACGCGAAGCATTTGTAGTTGCCTCCTTGTAGCTATAATGTAAATACGGCTGTGCATACTGTACATTTTTAACCAAGCCTGTTTATCAAGCCTCTGTGGTCTGCTTGTCTCCCTCACCATGTATTCAAGTCATAAACAACTTGAACCTCCAGTGCTATTCTTGGCGTCAAGAGCACCTTAGAAATAGGATGAGCTAATTGTTAAGGGCAAGAAAACCCCAATTTTGGTAAAGGCAAAATTAGGTACTCAGGGTTGCCCTCTCTGCTGAAGCTGTATGATTTTTTTTATTGACATAGAAGTTCAAACATATCTAAGGAAATAAATGTGCGATAGCTCATAGTGCAACATTAAATGGAAAAATCTCCCAAGGAGGGCAAAGCACACTCCTAAGTAGAACAGCACATAAGTTAATTCTAACTTTGAAAAGTCTGTATTTATTGGTTTCTAGGCAAGTTCAAGGATAAAAGTTGTGCCATACTGGTTTAAATACCCTGAATTTTTCATCACCATAATCAAAACTACATTTACATTTAAAATTGGCTTGGTACTGCCAATGTATCTTTTATCATCAAAATCAAAAGTTTAGTTAAAGCTTTTAGTCCATTGAGACAGAGCAAATATTTCAACAGATGGAAAATGTTAAAAGTCAAGAATTCTGGCATTTGAAGATTCATATATAATTACCCTCCTCTAAAAACAAAACATCATGAAGAAAGCCAAAGAAACATGTTATCTCATAGGAAACCAACAACAAAACACAAAAATACAAAAATTACAATTCCTCTCCAATCTGTAAAATAAAATTTACTGAGCTACTTGAACTTTTTAAACTGCTCCAGATAACAGAGATGATTTCTTCTTGAAGTTATGGGAACACTATTTTCCTAAGTATGAAAAATACTCATCAGCATCTTACTCTATTCATCACAGACACATGGCTTTTCAGGGCAGAACACACAAAATTTTCATGTCACGTTGACAACCAAGCAGCTGAAGCAATTCATAATACAGTCTGATTTGAAGGAGCAGAAAGAAAAGCTCAACCTCTGTTTCAATTCAGTTTGAAAAAGGAGAATTCAAATAACTATTTCATGATAATTTGGACGTTAAATTTATATATTCATAGAAGCCTGTTTCCACGATTCCCTCTGGGCAGTAGTGTGTAGTGCTAGTCGCTCAGTCGTGTCCAACTCTCTGCGACCCCACAGACTGTAGCCCACCAGGCTCCTCTGTCCGTGGGGCTTCTCTGGTGGCTCAGACGGTAAAGAATCTGCCTGCAATGCAGGAGACCCAGGTTCTATGCCTGGGCTGGGGAGATCCCCTGGAGAAGGGAACGGCAACCTACTCCAGTATTCTTGCCTGGAGAATTCCATGATTCCCTCTATCTTGTCTAAACCATACCCTGTGAACTAACAACTGCTATTCCTATTATATGCCATCAAGTCAGCCTACCTTCATCACCTTCATATACGGAAACAAAAACCCCACAGATTTATATTTTAATTCTAAGCTCATATTCTGGGAAAGATAGACTGTCTACAGAGAAATAGCAAGAAGACATTTTATAATCCTATCTATGTAGAGTACATTTAATAAAGAATGCTCCCTAGGGCTTCCCTAGTAGATCAGTGGTAAAGAATCCACCTGCCAATGCAGAAGATAATGGGGTTCAATCCCTGATCTGGGAAGACCTGACATTTCAAGAAGGCACTAAGCCCATGGGCTACAACTATTGAGCCTGTGCTCTAGAGCCTGGGAACCATAACTACTGAGCCCTCACGCTGCAACTACTGAAGCCCACGTGCCCTAGAGCCCTGCTGTGCCAAGAAGAGAAGCCACCGCATTGAGAAGCCCGCACACTGCAACTCGAGAGTAGCTCTCATTGGCCACAACTAGAGAAAAGCCTGTGCAGCAATGAGACCCAGCACAGTATAAATAAATAAATAAAGTTAAAAAAAAAAAAAAAGAAATGCTCCCTAGAGAAAGGTAGCACTAAGGGCCAAGGAGACTGTGTATGTGTGTTTTGAGTGGGGACAGTTAGAACAAATGTCAGGAAAAAAAGGCTTGTACAGTGGTCCTCCTGGAAGTTTCCCTAGAGTAGGCCCTGACGACCCAACCAGAAGTCTAAAGTAAGAAGAAAAAACACTCTGCCAACCATGAGACTGACTTTCTTCCCCAAAGAGGGGAGTACTGGAGCACTGCTAACGTCTTCCCCATCACAGGGAAACTTTTTTGGACTGACAATTTTTAAGAACACTGAATTTTAAATTAAGCTACAAGAAGCACTAGAGTTGCACTTCAGCCTGCTCTCAATCACAGCAACTTTTATCTGTTTCATACAAAGGTCCTACAGCAGAAGTGTGAAAAATGCTGACAGAGAATAATACCATTGAATAATACCATTGCCTCCCTAGGGATGTCAAGAGAATCCAAGGACATAAACGTGTGAAATGCTTAGCACAGAGGTTTGCAGGCTATCAAAGCTCAGCAGCGGTTGGCTAGAACGATGATGCCGATAACAATTCGAATCTGCTGCAGAGGTAATTTAAAGAAAATGAAGCACAGATGTTCGTATGATTCCCTGTGTAGAAATTTTACACTTAACATCTCAAAAGCTTTTAAAAGATGATCACCTTCAATAGTTGCTTGCACCACAGAGTTTTAAAACTGGACGCACAGAGGGCAATGCCACAAAAAGGCTTACCTCTTCTTCTTGGTGATAATGAGCACATCATTAAAAAGGAAGAAGTAGACTTGCTGTTTGGACGTCCTTTTTGAGAAAAGCACCGTGTCTTCCACGTAGGCTGTCAACTCACCTCTTTTTACCAACCACCGGGAAGAGGAGACTAGAGGAAAAGGCTACAAAGAGAGAAACACTCAGTACCCAAAGCCAAAGTTAAGTCTTTTTAGGATTACTGAAAGTAAAGTATAAAACTTACATTCAAACAAATGATATGCCATTATTTTATAATAGTTCATATAATAGGTACATAATGGCAAAAACATAATTAGGGAACACATTCTTCAAGAGAAAATCAAAAGGAACAACTTATTTTCCAAATATAAAAAAACTATTAATATTAACTTGTCTATATAAAAACTGAAAGTCAGAAAATGTTACTGGGTCAACCAAAAACTGTTACCCTTCCATTAACTCTCAACTTTTTGAAAAAGACGACTGATAAGAAGTCACTTAAAAACGAAAAACCTCAAAATGAAATGTATTGGTATCAACTGCAGCCATTTCAAATACCACAAATCAGAATCTAAATATACCAAAAAATATTGTTAACTGTACTTAAAAAGAGACAAATGTAAAATAAGAGATAAATATAAAGGTTTGCATTTAATTCATGAATTAAAAAGACTTTATTCAAAAGGAAAGAAAAAAAAATCCCTGCAAATGTATGTTATGTCTATTGATTATCTACTTAGCTGTATTCTGGAGAACACATATTCTTAAAAGTTTATGGTAGTTTCCCTCATGGAAGTTAGTTCCTGAAAGCATCATGCCACTTTCTGGTTTTGAAAATGAACTTCTTCCAGAATAATCCATCTTAATCTCATAGAAAAGGCTATATTCAAGGAATCACATATTGCCTTTTCTTTATTCAGTTTACAGTTTCCAACTGGAAAACTCTCAAAACCTCAGAATAATCCTTACCCTTGAGAGTTCTTTTTTTTTTTTTTTTAATTACCAGAAATGCTTACTGCCAAAAATCTGATTTGAAACACGACATCCATAAAGTAAGCAAAAGTTCTTGGACACACAAAAGATAACTCTAGTAAGTGTGGTGCAACCAAATGTCAACCATTTCAGAGAATAATGATTAAAAATAGCCAAAGGAAATTGAGGATATAAGGGAGGAAATTTGAAGGCTAAGAAAGGATTTCATTTCTGTTTTTTTTAATTTATAAAGGACGTTTCTAAGAAGTCTGCTCACCAATATATACTTTTTTGGTTGGCCAAAAAGTTCTTTCAGTTTTTAAGTAAAAATAAAAGACACATTTTTCATTCTCATCAAGAACTTTACTGAACAGAATATTCACCATTTTGTTCCACTATCATCTGTCATTTTTCAGGCAACTTCATAATTTCATCTTCCCAAAACTCTTAATTTTTTTAGGCAAAGAACTAAGTGCCTAGAATTGAAATTTTTTTCCATTAAGAGAATTTTGTAAAGAATGAATTAGATGGAAATTCAAAGGTGCAATGTCTTGTGAATATGGCAGATGAATCAGAACCTCCCAGCCACGTTCTAACAGTTTTTGCCTGGTCATCAAAGAAACAGGCGGTCTTGCGTTATCCTGATGAAAGATTATGTGCTTTCTGTTGACTAATTCTGGGCACTTTGTGTTGAGTGCAGGTTTCAGTTGATCTAACTGGGAGCAGAACTTGTTGGAATCAATCCTTTGGTTTTCTGGAAGGAGTGCATAAGAGAGGTGAGCCAATCCAATCCCATCATACACACAACATCACCTTCTTTGAATGAAGACCAGCCTTTGGTATAGGTGGTGGTGGTTTATCATTTGTCCAGTGATCTCTTCCATTTATGTGCAGTGTTCACTTTTCATTGCCCATCACAAAAATGGGGCATTTTCATTATTTAAGTAGAGAATTGCATGGGGAAAGACGGTCAAGAAGTTTTTTTTTTTTCATTTTAACTTATGTAGAACCCAAACATCAAAGCAATTAATATAATCAAGCTGGTGTACATCATTTTCAATGCTTGACTTGGATATTTTGTGTATGTCAGCTATCCCCCATTTGGTATAACATTGAGCTTTCTTAATTAATGTCTTGATTTGGTCGCTATCAATTTCAACTGGTCTACAATTCAGCAAGAAACTTCACAAACCACATCTGATATACTCAATCAGTCACAGCATCTTCTCCATATACCACACCAATCTTTTTTTATTTTTGCATTTTAGTCGCAATTTTACCTTTCCTGAAATAATAAGGCATAATATGCAGAAAACGTTGCTTTTTCTTCCATCTTCAATATTAAAATGGCTACACAAAAATTCATCAATTTTGATGTTTTTTTCCCCTAAATGCACACTGAAGTGACAGCTGTCATAGTACAATCTAACAAAGTTGTTTTGAATTAAGTTAAAGACAACTAAGCATTATTAGAGCTATCTTGTGAAAAAAAAAAAAAAAAAAAACCCAACAACAAAAAAAAAACATTTTGGCCAATCCATATTTTCCTGAAGATTTAACAAAGGAAGATGAAAGATTATGGCTGATCTTAAAATTTCAAAAGTGTCTAATAAAAGAGTTCATATAGTTATCAGCCTCCAAAGTCAAATCAGTCTATGGCTGAGACTTAAAAGTAATTTAGGAGGATCCCCACCAGCAAACACGAGAGGTCACAAATAATCAGCGTCAGGTTAGGTCCTGCCACAGGACTATAATTTACAAGATAACACTGCAATCGTGCCATAGACTGTATAGGACGAACCAATATGTACGTGCCACCCTATGTCTATTCTTAGTTTAGAGGACAAGGGGAGAAAAAGTTTTTTAAACTTTTATTCTTGAAATAGATTGAGTTTTTGTTTTGTCTTATTTTTTAGATTGAGTTTTATGGACACATGGCAACCCACTCCAGTGTTCTTGCCTGGAGAATCCCAGGGACAGAGGAGCCTGGTGGGCTGCCGTCTATGGGGTCGCACAGAGTCGGACACGACTGAAGCGACTTAGCAGCAGCAGCAGCATAACCCACTAGGCAAGAATAAATTTCCCATGTATACCTAAAATTGACAGTGGCTTTCTCCAAAGAAGACATAGAAATGGCCAATAAGCACATGGAAAGATGTTCAACATCACTAGTTATTAGAGAAATGCAAATCAAAACTACAAGAAGGACTTCCCTGGTGGTACAGTGGATAGGAATCCATCTGCCAATGCAGGGGACACAGGTTCAATCCCTGATCTGGGAAGATTCCACATGCTGGGGAACAGCTGAGCCCATGCACCACAACTACTGAGCCTGTGCTCCAGAGCCTGCGAGATACAACTACTGATACTGAGCCCACGTGTTCCACCTACTGAGCTTGTGTGCACAACTACTAAAGCCCACACTCCTGGAGCCTGTGATCTGCAACAAGAGAAGCCACCGAAATGAGAAGCCCACGCACTTCAATCAAGAGTGGCTCCCACACACTGCAACTACAGAAAGCTCACACATGGCAATGAAGACCCAGAGCAGTCAACAAGAAAGAAAGAAAAAACTACAATGAGGTATTACCTAACACTGCTCAAAATGGCCATCATCAAAATTTATACAAACAATAAATGCTGGAAAGGGTGTACAGGAAAGAGAATCCTTCTACATTCCTGTTGGTGGGAATATAGATTGGTACAGCCACTATGGAGAACAATATGGAAGTTCCTGAAAAAATTAAACCATATGAACCAGTAATCCTATTTTTAGGCATATACCCTGAAGAAACCATAATTTGAAAGGATGCGTGCACCCTGATGTTCACTGCAGCATTACTGATGACAGCCAGGACATGGAAGCAACCTAAATGTCCACTGACCAAAGAATGGATAAAGAATATGTGATACATATATACAATGGAATATTACTCAGCCAAAAATAGGAACGAAATAGTGCCATTTGTAGAAACGTGGATGAACCTAGGGACTGTCATTCAGGGTGAAATAAGTCAGAAAGAGAAAAACAAATACTGTATAATATTGCTTATATGTGTAATCTAGAAAAATGGTAGAGATGAACCTGTTTGCAAAGCAGGAATAGAAACAGACATAGAGAACAAACTTTCAGTTACCAAGGGCTGAAGGGAGAGTGGGATGAACTGGGAGACTGAAGTTGACATATATACACTACTGTGCATAAAACAGATAACTGATGAGAATCTACTGTACAGCACAGGGAACTCTATTCAATACTAAATAACAGGAAGAGGGCATTATAACAGACGTGCGTGTGTTGTTTTTAGCGAGTACTCAGCATCTTCTAAGAAAAATCATGGGTCATGTTTCTGCATTTAAAATGTTACAGTCAGGATGTCATAGCGGAACAGTTTACATTAATCTTCAAGTCAGGACATCTAGACCCTCGTCCTGATTCTGCCACCATAAGTCAAACGACCCTATTAGTGATTAATTATTCTCTGGGCTGTATTTTCCTCATTTATAAAAGGGTGTATCAGTGACCCTGAAACCATATGACACAGTAGAGAGTTATCTGCATAAAGCCATCATTACTCTAATTCCGCCACACAAACAAGGAACCCGTTTACTATGAAAAAAATATGACCAGTCACTTAAATTAAATTCAAGAGGCATCAAGAGAAATAAAATCACAACCATGAGCACTCATATCCATTAAGGATTCAACTGTGAGCAACAAAGGACTTGACAATGGCCTAGCTGTCATTTCCTTCTTTGTTTATCCTCTCGTTTGCCCCTGAGCAGTAAGAGACACGCAGCAACATGCAGCACACAGGCAAAAAAAGAATTATGTAGGAAAAACAAAAGTGAAAAGAATAATCCACTAATAATCCTTTCTGCCAACTGGGAAAGGAGCCCCCTTATTTGACTGAGGAGAAATACCCTAGTCCAGTTCATGGGATACCACTATTTTGCAGGACACTTTGGCTCAGACACTAAAGAATCTGCCTACAATGCAGGAGACTCAGGTTCAATCCCTGGGTTGGGAAGATCCCCTGGAGAAGGGAATGGCCACCCACTCCAGTATTCTTGCCTGGAAAATTCCATGGACAGAGCGGCCTGCTGGGCTACAGTCCATACAGTCCATGGAATTAAGAGTTGGACACGACTGAGCAACCAACACTTTCACTTTTTTTTTTTTTTGAGAGCAGGAAAGAAATCTCCTTTCCAGTCTAAAAATTCTATCATTTTACTACGTTACCTCAAGTTTAATCTCTTCTGAGGAGGAAAAAAAAACTTCTAGTTAGATAATACCTAACTCATTGGTTTAGAGAAAGGTCACTTTACCTGGGATAAGCAAGAGCAGAATTACCCACAACAAGGTATCTGCTGCTCTGCCTGCCAGCCTCTGTGTAATCAATTTATGACCCCGCTTTGACAAGCGAATTCCTCTACACTTTGTTATTCTCCACTATCTCCCTATTCACTGAAGATTTCAACAAAAGCAGTAATAAATCTGTTCATGAAGAAGTACGAGAGAGTACCTTAATTTTAAATTCCAGCTGGGAGTTAATTGTGTACATCATTTCCGTCCTTTCCATCTTCCGGGCTCCTTCATTGCAGAGTCGCACCAACTGGAAACAGAATAATCAGGGAGGGTTAAGAGGTGAAGGAGAGAAACCTCACTTTCAAATGCAGATCTTGCAGGAAATAATTAGCACTTTGGAAAACTCCAGACAGTTCAAGAATTTACAGCTTCACAGTCGAGACTCTGCACCCAGTGGGAAGTGGTGTCATTAGGATGTGCAGACAGAGGAAGAATGTCCTGAGAATTTTCAGGGACAGACAGCCTCGTGTTATGTGTGTTACCACATGACATGCTTCACATACATGAGGCAGGTTCGTCGCGTGGTCCAATCTGTCCGTTCTGCCCCCGGTCCTTGCCTTCACCCATGGGAACCCCACCAACCTCAGGGCAAGCTGCACCTCTCTCTCTTCAAATCAGAGCAGCTGAGGGCAGAATACCGGACTTCAAAGGCAAATTCTCAGCTGAATGCTACGCTCAAAACAAGTGACAGGTAAGCTGGATGCTGGAAGAGGACAGCCTTCCACTGGGACCTAATAGTCAGTGATTCTTCAAGCTGAGGGGAATGCAGTTTAATTAGCACTACTGAGTTATCTACAAATAGATGGACTAATAGTCCTTGGATGAGTAGTTGTGATACTGTGATTTGTAATAAAACAGATATTTTTGTCTTTTATCCACTGTTTCTGGCACATGGCTCCTAAAACCCTTGTAATGTCCTATATAAGAGCCTTGGGGGCTTCTTTGGCTATAATTTAGTATTGTTACCAGTTTCTGAAATAGCTCCAGGACATAAAAGTGAAGTGGGTATCTTCTGTTATTCATAACAAGCCCCTTTCAACCTTGTCTGAATTTATATTAATCAGGCGACTTTTGGAAAGTCCCTAAAGATGGGGTTGGTTGTCAGGGGAACCATTCAAATAATTAGAGAAAAGACTGGAACTTTCAGGCCTACCACCTGACCTCCAGGGAGGGAAGAGAGGCTAGATATGACTTGATCACTACCGAGCAGTGGTTTAAATAAATCATGTCCATGTAAAGAAGCCTCCATAAAAACCGCTGAATTTTGGAAAGGGGAGAATTTCCGGGTTGGTAAGAAGATGGCCATCTCAAACTCTGAGGATAGGACATCCGGAGCTTGGGACCCTTCTGGACCTCACCCTATCTCTTCCTCTGGCTGTTCACTCATATTCCTCAGCATCCTTTGTAACAAACCACTAATCTAGTAAGTAAACTGTTTTCCTGAGTTCTATGAGCCCCTCGAGCAAGTTAATCAAACCTAAGCGGGGGGTGGGGGGTGGGAACTTCTGATTTATAACCAGTGGGTCAGAAGCACAGGTAACTTGTGAAGAGTAACTACAGTGAAGTCTGGGGTGTGGCCTGCTGGGCCTGAGTCCTTATCCTGTGGGATGGGCTATCTCCAGGGGGAGTGAAAACTGAATTGAATAGAGTAAGCCACGTGGGCTTCCCAGGCGGCACTAGTGGTAAAGAACCTGCCTGCCAATGCAGGAGACGTAAGAGACACGCATTGGATCCTTGAGTCGGGAAGATCCCCTGGAGGAGGGCACGGCAACCCACTCCAGTATTCTTGCCTGGAGAATCCATGGACAGAGGAGCCTGGTGGGCCACAGAGTCCGTGGGGCCACACAGAGTCGGACACGACTGAAGTGATTTAGCACGCACGCATGCACAAGCCACCCAGCTGGTAGGGCAGAATTGCTCAGTGTGGGGAAAGCCTGCACACATTTGGTGACCACAAGTGTCAGAAGTGAAGCGTTCTGTGGGTAGAGTATTGAGCACAGAGGATCCACCCAAGAGTTTCTCCTTTACATTGTACTTAATATATAATTATTAGTTTGCTGACCTAAACCAAAAGAAATTTTGTATTGTTAATTTCTCATTAACTGAAAAATCTATAAAACATGCCCATAACAAGGATCATTGGCCATAAAGACAGTGTGATTGTTAAAAACAGAAGCTAGAAATTCTGGTTAGATTTACTTTAATATTGGTGCTTTATTATAATGTAGCTCCCACTATCAAAAGAAATGTTAACACATAAGTAAACAAAACAGGCCATAAAAGGCTCTGACCTAGTCCTACTTCATGGAGGTAACTGGAAACAAGATAGGTTACACACTTCCTCTTTTTTTCCCATGATTATATGAACATATAAGTACATACATATAATGTGTAAAAATTCTTTTATTTTTGTAAATGGATTGCCCAATGCTTGTCTGTGACTTAATTTTTTTCACTTGACAATATTTCTCCTTATCATTCACTGAAAAACAAGTTTATTTTGTACCTGGTATATGTCAGGTGCTAGGGTAGGAACATTTAAGAGATATACAATCCCTACTGTCATAAAAGAAGGGCAGACACAATAATCAGAGACTGAAATCTTAAGGAAGAAACTGGGGGGCAGGGGTCCAGGGAGGAAGAAGGTGGGGAGAGAGGCAGGCCCTCTCCTTAAAGGCCCTCTGAGCTGCACCGAAGGACAAAGGTAGCGGTAGCACACAATCAAGGGACAGCACTGTGAACACAGTGCACAATCAAGGGTCCAGGCAGAGTGAACATCAGAAGCAGATTGCTGTGTGCCTGAGAAAGTAAGATCCTGACGCAGGAAAATGGCACAAGAGGAAACTGAAGGACCAGCCAAGGTCAAAGCATGCAGGTTCTTTCGGCGTGTGCGTTGTATTCTAAGTGCAAAGAGAAGCCACCAGCAGGCTTTCAGCAAAGCAGTGGCAGGATGCAATACATGCTGTGAGCACATGTGCTTTCACAGCACACCTATTCCATTCCCAATTGATGGACGCTTGGACGATTTCCAAGCACTTAACAGATACTCTGGGCTTAAAGTGTATGCCTATCTTCAGTTCCAGTATATCTTTAGGTCCCAGTGGTATGAAGAGTTCACTGATGCAGGGACTGATGGTCCACCTGATCAAAGCTAGGAGCTGAGGGACTTCCCTGCTGGTCCAAAGAATCTGCCTTCCAATGTAGGGGACACAGGTCCCATCCCTGGTCGGGCAACTAAGACCCTACATGCCTTGGGGCAACTAGACTGCCCGCTCACAGTAACTACTGAGCCCACACACCACAACTAGAGATGCCCATGTGCTGCACTGAGGAAAGCCTGCACACCTCAACAAAGACCCAGCACAGCCAAACAAGACAACTCAGAAAGCACAGAGCCAAAAACACTCTGGCTGGGCTTAGGAGCAACCTGCAGTTAAAGTATCCTAAAAGGATTCAGACAGATAAATAGCTGAGCTGCTTGGGACATTTTTAAGATTTCTTTTATTTGTAGTTACCCAATCTGTGTTCCCAGACTTCCATCGTGGCTTGTTCCCCAAGCTCTACCTCCAGCTACCTGGATGGTATCTCTTCTCAGATGTACCACTGTCATCTGAAACTCAAAATGGGAATGCCCAAACCTGAACACCACCTTCATCTCTCCCTGTTCCAGCCCCATGTTCTCTACGTCAGTGACTGACCCCAGCATAATCCATTTCCCCAAGTCAAAAAGCTAGGCCCTCACCACTCAGGCGTGCCCCTCTCCCTTGTCCTCTATCCAAACAGTTCATAGTATCTCCTTAATGCTGTGACCTCCAGAAAAACATGTTCAGTCTTTATAAGTTCAAATCTGATCATGTTACTCCTCAGCTTGAAATCTTTAAAAGGCTCTTTGAAGCTTCCAGAATTAAATCTCACCAAGACCAGGATCTGGCACCTACTTACCGGATCCTGCTTCTGCTAAAGGCCTGTCTTGCCAAAGGCCCTCCCTCTCCCATGTCCTTCACACTTTTGATGTGTTTCCCTCCACCTGAATGCCCTTCACCCCACTCTGTCCAACTGACTCCTTCTTATCTAGATTTATACCACTCTATTTGCCTTTCAGATCTCATCTTGGGTATTACTTTTCTTAAAAGACTGGAGAACAGAGACCGAAATGTCCATATCTGTTAGTTAAGTGCCTGGCCCAGTGCCTAAGACACAAGGAATACTCAGCAAATAGCAAATGTTAATGTGTAAACTTTAAGAATTCTTAAAGAGATGGGAATACCAGATCACCTTACCTGCCTCCTGAAAAACCTGTATGCAGGTCAAGAAGCAAGAGTTAGAACTGGACATGGAACAACAGACTGGTTCCAAATCAGGAAAGCAGTACGTCAAGGCTGTATATTGTCACCCTGCTTATTTAACTTATATGTAGAGTACATCATGTAAAATGCCAGGCTGGATGAAGCACAAGCTGGAATCAAGATGGTAGGGAGAAATAGCAATACCTCAGATATGCAAATAACAGCACCCTAATGGCAGAAAGCGAAGAGGAACTAAAGAGCCTCTTAATGAAGGTGAAACAAGAGAATGAAAAAGCTGGCTTGAAACTCAGCATTCAAAAAACTAAGATTATGGAATCCAGTACCATCACTTCATGGCGAATAGATGGGGAAAAAGTGAAAACAGCGACAGACTTTATTTTCTTGGGCTCCAAAATCACTGCAGATGGTGACTGCAGCCACGAAATGAAAAGACACTTGCTCCTTGGAAGGAAAGTTATGACCAACCTAGACAGTGTATTAAAAGCAGAAACATCACTTTGCTGACAAAGGTTTGTCTAGTCAAAGCTATACTTCTTCCAGTATCATGTAGGGATGTGAGAGTTGGACCATAAAGAAGGCTGAGTGCCAAAGAATTGATGCTTTTGAACTGTGATGCTGGAGAAGACTCTTGAGAGTCCCTTGGACTCCAAGGAGATCAAACAGTCAATCCTAAAGGAAATCAGTCCTGAATATTCATTGGAAGGACTGATGCTAAAGGTGAAGCTCCAATACTTTGGCCACATGATGCAAAGAGCTGACTCACTGGAAAAGCCCCTGATGCTGGGAAAGATTGGGGGTAGGAGGACAAGGGGCAACAGAGGATGAGATGGTTGGATGGCATCATCAACTCAATGGACATGAGTTTGAGCAAACTCTTGGAGATAGTGAAGGACAGGAAGCCTGGCATGCTGCAGTACACAAGGTTGCAAAGAGTAGGACACAACTGAACAACAATGCATAAACTGCATTCAGAGATCATTTACAAATACTTTAAAAAAAGGGGGGACATATAGACCAATGGAACAAGATAGAAAGCCCAGAGATAAACCCAGGTATCTATGGACACCTTACCTTTGACAAAGGAGGCAGGAATATAAAATGGGGAAAAGATAGTCTCTTCAATAAGTGGTGCTAGGGAAACTGGACAGCTACATGTAAAAGAATGAAATCAGAACACTTCCTAACCCTATACACAAAGATAAACTCAAAGTGAATTAAGACCTAAATATAAGACCAGAAACCATAAAACTTTTAGAGAAAAACATAGGCATAACAATGTATAATATAAAACATAGAAAGATCCCCTATTACCCACCTCCTAGAATACTGGAAATAAAAACAAAAATAAACAAGTGGCACCTAATTAAGCTTAAAAGCTTTTGCACAGCAAAGAAACTACAAACAAGGTGAAAAGACAGCCCTTAGAATGAGAGAAAATACTAGCAAATGAAATAACTGACAAAGGATTGATTTCCAAAGTATATAAGCAGCTCCTACAACTGAATACCAGAAAAACTCAATCAAAAAGTGGGCAGAAGACCTAAAGAGACATTTCTCCAAAGAAGACTTACAAATGTCTAACAAACATATGAAAAGATGCTCAACATCAAATTGCAAATCAAAACTACAAAGAGGTATCACCTCACACCAGTCAGAATGGCCATCGTCAAAAAGTCTACAAACAATAAATGCTGGAGAGGGTGTGGAGAAAAGGGAACCGTTTTGCAATGTTGGTAGGAATGTAAATTGATACAGCCACTATGGAAGACAATATGGAGATTCCTCAAAAAACTGGGAGTAGAACTACCATATGATCCAGCAATCCCAGTATTGGGCATGTACCCTGAGAAAACCAAAATTGAAAAAGGCACATGTACCCCAATGTTCACTGCAACACTATTTATATAATAGCTAATACATGGTAGCCACCTAGATAGCCAACATCAGATGAATGGATAAAGAATCTGGTACATGTATACAATACAATATTACTTAGTCATAAAAAATGAATCCATTTGAGTCGGTTCTAACGAGCTGGAAGAACCTACAGCCTATTATACGGAGTGAAGTAAGTCAGAAAAACAAATATCGTATATTTCTCATATATATGGAATCTAGAAAGACAGTACTGATGAACCTATTTACAGGGCAACAGTGGAGATACAGACATAGAGAACAGACTTCTGGACATGGGTTAGGAGCAGGAAGGTGAGGGTATGACAAATGGAGAGAGTACAGAAGCATATACCCTGCTATGTATAAAATAGGTAACCAATGGGAATTTGCTGTATGACTCAAGGGCTTTGTAACAACCTAGAGGGGTGAGAAAGGATGGGAGGTGGGAGGGCATTTAAAGAGGGAGGGGACACATGTATACCTGTGGCTGACGCATGTTGATGTATGGCAGAAGCCAACGCAATATTGTGAAGCAATTTTCCTTCAATTAAAAACAAATAAGTTTGGGGGAAAAAAAGGTGGGGAGACAAACTCATTGTAAAAGACCCTGATGCTGCGAAAGACTGAAGGCAAAAGGAGAAGGGAGTAGCAGAGGGTGAGGTGGTTAAATAGCATCACCAACTCAATGGACATGAATTTGAGCAACCTCCAGGAGATAACGGAGGACAGAGGAGCCTGGCGTGATGCAGTCCATGGGGTGGAAAAGAGCTGAACATGACTCAGTGACTGAACAACAACAACTGGCTACTGGCTTCTGCACTGGGTAGTGCAATTCTACAACTGTTTTCCATATCATCTGAGCAAGAAATTGCACCGCTGTTCTTGTGCTGGGAAGTTGCCAGCCCTGAGAAGAGCACAGCTCTAGAATTTCTCATAAGAAAATGGTCTCAGACTTGCTCATGTACCTATGTAGTGTATTCTCTTGATCAACGTTCCTCTTCCTCAAACTACAAGGATAAATGTTAATTTTATACTCTTCGGGTGGGAAATGGTGGCAAACTAATAATGAAAAATTTTCCAAAAGGTAAAAAAATAAATAAATAAATAAAAAGGGGGTGGGGGACAATTCCTTTATCCCTTTTTAAAATGGAAGAGAAAATGGAAAATAAATTCATCATCTTTATTTCCTAAACTTCCAAATATCAAGTTCATCAGCCACCACTTTTGAAGGCATATTAAAAACAAAAACATTCCCCAAGCATCTCAAGCAATGGTATCCTCAGTGGACTCTGTTTAGTGACTATTTTAAGGGACAAGCACTAATTAGGATATGTGTGCTCTCGTATTTTCCGTAAAATCAGCCTCTGCATATTGAAACTGTGCCTTCCTTCAACATCTGTCAAAGCTTTATTAAATTTAGTTCACTAAATTTTTTGCTTCAGGCAAAACTTATGTGGGGAAAAAACCTCAATCTCTCTAATGAAGTATAAATAAAAACAAAATATTTTCAGTTTGTCAAATTCACAAAGATGAAAAGAATATTAGATGCTGGGGAGTATGGAGAAAGATAAGATACTTAGAAATACTTCCGGTTGTCATGGACACAGGGACAATTTTTCTTACAGGTACTTGGGGGCCCTTAAAACATACCAAGCTTTCCTCCCCAATAAACCCACTTCTGGAAACTTTACAACAGAAATCATCGGAGGAGCACAGTCATTTATGCAAGGCCACGCAGCACAATTAGAGCAGTAAATGAAACGGGCACCACATGAATCCATGTTTAAATGTACATTTACATTCACTGGAAGCACACACCATAAAATGACAACAGTCATTACTTTCAACAAGACTACTAATACATTTTGTTTTCTCTTATTTCAAACTTTCAAATTTTCTGTAATGGGCACTTACTACTTTTAAAAATGTACCTTTGTAAACTTTACATACATTCTTTCAGAGCAATACTTAAAGAGTGAAAACAAAACAACAAAACATTAATTCCTCCCTGCCACACTCCTGTCTCTTCACCATCAGCAATCACAGCTGAAAGTTTGAGTGTGATTCTAAATACTATTTCTGACACACATATGGATATAAACGCATTTTATTATCTAGATGTCATTAGGCTATTTGTTCTCTTCTGCAACTTCATGTTCTTCACTTAACAATACAGCTTAGAGATCTTTTCATGTTAACAGATATCTACCTCTTTGTAAACAGCTGAAGCAGTAAGTTACAGGAAAAGATTCAGGAGGACTTGGCTCTTCTGCCACTAGCAGAAGAGCTTAGAACTTAATACTATCTCCAAATAGAAGTAGAATTTTTATGAGGTATGAAGTAAAGCAGTTATCCTCTTTCTGTGGGAGAGTAAATAGAAGACAACAGCAGGGGAGATTTCACTGGCATCAGAAACCATCTCTTAACCACCACTCCTTAGAAACAGACAGCTCTGCACCAGCTAAACTATCAGGCTCCCAGGAAATTTCCCTCCTCGCAGCTTCACCTCCCGCACAGGAGCAGAAAATCAGAAAGTACATACATGTTTCACTTGATAGAAACATCTTGTTTTTGGGTTGTTTGACTAAGTTAATAAGTCTCTCCAAATGCCCCAATTCAGAAAAATTGTCACCATCATTTCATCAATCAGATCAGTCGCTCAGTCGTGTCCGACTCTTTGCGACCCCATGAATCGCAGCACGCCAGGCCTCCCTGTCCATCACCAACTCCCGGAGTTCACTCAGACTCACATCCATCGAGTCAGTGATGCCATCCAGTCATCTCATCCTCTGTCGTCCCCTTCTCCTCCTGCCCCCAATCCCTCCCAGCATCAGAGTCTTTTCCAATGAGTCAACTCTTCGCATGAGGTGGCCAAAGTACTGGAGTTTCAGCTTCAGCATCATTCCTTCCAAAGAAATCCCAGGGCTGATCTCCTTCAGAATGGACTGGTTGGATCTCCTTGCAGTCCAAGGGACTCTCAAGAGTCTTCTTCAACACCACAGTTCAAAAGCATCAATTCTTTGGCACTCAGCCTTCTTCACAGTCCAACTCTCACATCCATACATGACCACAGGAAAAACCATAGCCTTGACTAGACGAACCTTTGTTGGCAAAGTAATGTCTCTGCTTTTGAATATGCTATCTAGGTTGGTCATAACTTTCCTTCCAAGGAGTAAGCGTCTTTTAATTTCATGGCTGCAGTCACCAACTGTAGTGATTTTGGAGCCCAGAAAAATAAAGTCTGACACTGTTTCCACTGTTTCCCCATCTATTTCCCATGAAGTGGTGAGACCAGATGCCATGATCTTTGTTTTCTGAATGTTGAGCTTTAAGCCAACTTTTTCACTCTCCACTTTCACTTTCATCAAGAGGCTTTTGAGTTCCTCTTCACTTTCTGCCATAAGGGTGGTGTCATCTGCATATCATGAACAATTTCACTGAAGTATTACTTGCACTAGGCAAATACATTTCATTAGCATTTTAATCACCAAAAAACATATTACTCATTTTTCCCCAAGAATGAATAACTATTTAGAGAGACTTGCCCAAGGGCCTTAGGTGGAATCTGCTTCTAAAAAATTTGGGCCTCAACACACAAAATTTCACTGTAAAATAAGTGCTGGGAACTCTCAGTTTCTCTCATTTCAGAAAGAGCAAGCAAGTGAAAGTCTGCATTTTGATTTCGAACCATAAACACTCTATGTGCACAATCTTTTTGTTAAGAATACTGACATTGTTTTCCCATCTATAAAAACTCATTGGTAACTTGCACAAATGAAAAAGAAGATGAATCCTTGAGTTGGCGGTACTGATGACCTCAGTTTCCTACAACACTTAGAGACTGAGGTTATAATCCTGATGTTCATGACTCCTACGCAAGAGAGAAAAATGCTGTCCTAGAGAAAACACTTGCTTAGGCCACTCGAACAGCAATTCTTCACAGAGGGTCTTCCATATAGTAAGTATCAAGGTAGTGCCTGCTTAGTTGCTTCCGTCGTGTCTGACTCTGTGCGACCCACAGACTCTAGCCCACCGGCTCCTCTGTCTATGGGATTCTCCAGGCAAGAATACTCGAGTGGGTTCTCATGCTCTCCTCCAGGGGATCTTCCCAACCCAGGAATCAAACCCACGTTTGTTAAGTCTCTTGCATTGGCAGGCAGATTCTTTACCACTACCGTCACCTGGGAAGCCCTGTGTCAAGGTAAGGCAGTTAATTTTTGCCAGCCTGCCCTAAAAGCACCAGAGCCAAATCAAGTGAAACAGAGATGCCTAAAGGAACATAGCAGTCTACTCAAACTGGGACGTGAAAGTCTCGAAAAAATTAGGTATCGTTCCTAATTCAGTTCAATCACTACTACCTTCCTCCTTTTTCTGTGTGAATTTTTTTTCCAGCTTCTCAGTTACAACCAAACAGAATCTGACAATCTCTTTCATATCCAAGACTCAACTTCTCCATGTAGCTTCTCCTAAAGATGCCCCCATCCACTACAGGATTTGGGGTCCTGGAGGAGAAACCCACAGGCAGTAGGACCATAGGCAACTTCATACCTGTCAGGCTAAGTTTCTTCACTTAGTGTTTCGCAAAGTGGGATATGTGTATCTCCTTCTCTGATGGAGCAAGAGATGCATTCAAGTGGTTGGCAGATCACTATGGTTTAAATGTTCACATCCTCCCAAAATACATTTTGAAATCTTAACTCCCAAAGATGATGGTACTACGAAGTGGGGACCTTTGGGAGTTGCTCAGAAGTCATGGTATAGAGCCCACATGAATGGGATTGTGCTTTATATAAGAGGCCCCAAAGAGCCGCCTTGCTTCCTTCTGCCTTGTCAAGGCTATGAGAAGTCTGCAATCTGGCTGCAAGAGGGATCCCAGCCAACTCTGCTTGTTCCCTGCTCTTAGACTTCCATCCTCCAGAACTGAGAAAGAAATTTGCTGTTTATAAGCCAATCAGTCTGTGGTACTTTGTTCTAGCAGCCCAAATGGGCTAAGACACAGATAAACTAATTTTTAGTATAAAAATATGTTAGAAAAATGAACAACTAGCTTATAAAACTCATGATTTTGTAGTAATTATTGGCAAGGATGAGGATAAATAAAATGGAGTCAGTTTAAAGTTGACTGAGGGACTTCCCTGGTGGTCCAGTGGTGGCTCTTTCTTTGCCTTCCAAAGCATGGGGTGCAGGTTCAATCCTTAGTCAGGGAACTAAGATCCCACAAGCCTTGGGGTCAAGAACCCCAAATATAAAAAAGAAGCAATAATGTAGCAAATTCAATAAAGACTTTAAAAACGGTTCACATAAAAGTATTTAAAAAATAAAGTTGAAACAATGAAATTCAACATAAAGTTCAATTGATAAAGTTGATAGAAAGAAACAGTGCTTCATAGTCAAGTATCACAAAGACGCACAAAACTCGAGGCAGCTTAGAGATGCTTAGGATGCTTCTGTGATCATGAGCTTTGCTCTCCTGGGTCTAGCTCATCTCATATCCTCACTGATTCTCAAACCTTCAGCTGCTTTTTCTCAGCGAACTGTTCCTATTAGCATTTAAACATACCCACAATTTTCTAATCTTTAAACAAAAGACCCTCCCTCACTTCCCTTTCAACTATAGCTTCTCTTTCAACTCATTTTACCCTCACAGCCCAATAGTTGAAACAGCTATACTAACTGGCTGCACAGTTTCATCCTCCACTTATTCCTCAACATGCTCCAAACTGGCTTCCACACCTACCCTGCAAGGACACAACTCACCTGATAATAAATACACCCGGTGAATGCATTGATCATTATCTCACTTTGTCTTGGCAGAGCAGCCAATGGGGCTGCCCTTCCTTCCACCAAATTACATGCCATTTGCCAGGCCATTAGAGGGCTTCCCTGATAGCTCAGTTGGTAAAGAATCTGCCTGCAATGCAGGAGACCCCAGTTTAATTCCTGGATCAGGAAGATCCACTGGAGAAGGGACAGGCTACCCACTCCAGTATTCTTGGGCTTCCCTTGTGGCTCAGCTGGTAAAGAATCCGCCTGCAATGTGGGAGACCTGGATTCAATCCCTGAGTTGGGAACATGCCCTGGAGAAGGGAAAAGCTACCCACTCCAGAATTTTGGCCTGGAGAACAGTCCATGGGGTCTCAAAGAGTTGGACACGACTGAGCAACTTTCACTTTCCTACTTTAGTACTTCTGTTGTTTTTCAAGTTTCCTCTGCTGTTTCCTTTTCCCTACACAAGATGAAGCCTGGTGTTCTTCATGGCTGAACCTCAACATTCTTCTTACTCTTCACACTGCTGGGTACTTTTCATCTACTTTTCCAGCTTCAAAAATCATCCCCATACTGATGATCCACAAACCCATGTCTCCAGTTCAAGTCTCTCCACTGAGCTCCTGACTTGGATATTCTATTGGAACCTCACTCAATTCCAACACACCCACAATGGAATCCTCAGCTTCTCCCTATGCTCGTACTATGGAAATAAGAGCATCCATCTAGTTGCCTAAGACAGGGATGATTTTCCTTGGCTCATGTCCATAAATATACCCACCCAAGTCACCTCCACGCCTACCTCCCCAATGTTGTAGGCTTGCTTCTTTGCCTTCTAGTATCATATCAGAATAGGCTCCAGTCATCTGTAACCTAAGCAACTATAAAGGCTTCATCACTGGGGCCCATTCTCACTGTCAACTTCACAGCACACGAATCTGTAGCTTCCACAGCATCCTAGGATAAGGTTCACAATTCCTTAACATGGATCCTCTGTGCTCTCTCTCCTGGACTGGGCTCTAGTCACACGAAGAACATTCTAGTTCAAATTCTACAAATAAGTCTTTGGGTCTTTGCATGTTCCTGAAACACCCTCCCCAGTCCCTGGCTCAAAGCTGCTCTTGCTCCAGGCTTCAGCTTCAACATTTCTATGTTATTCCTCTCATGTCACTCACCATCTTTTATTGTAACTCTTATTTCATGTCTGCCTTCCCCTTTATACAGCACATTCCATGAGGGCAGTAACCACACATGTCTTACTCATCCTCACATTTTCAGGCGCTGGCATTGTCCCTGGCACTGTAGTGGATATGCAATAAATATTTCTTGAATGAGAGAATGAATAAACAGCTATTCAGACACCAAAAGAAAATGAGATCTCTAAAGGCCATTAAGACTGTCTGAAATAGTAAAAATACCAATTTCATTTGAGTGTAGAAAACATAACTTTGTTTTTCAACTACTTAATGAATGGTGCACAAATGGCTGTGAGAATCAACCAGTTTTTAGCATCAAATCCAGACAGGTTCTCTTTGGAGAGATCTGAGTGTTTTACTGTCTGATAAACTACTCAACGGTTACCTTGCTCACTTCCTTTAAGGCTCTTTTGCAGACTTCATATTTCGGAGAATCCTTAGGAGTCTTTTGACAGATAGTCTGCAATGAAATAAAAGAAAAACAAAATCAGCTGATTTATTCTTTTAAGTAAAATAAAACCAATGTCCAGCCATATACTTACTCATAGCAAACTTAACAATGCTGAACACAATACTATGGATTAATATAAAGATGACATTAAAATAGTCTTTAAAAGCATAGGATCCATGTTCATCCAGAGGATGATTTAATAAGAGGATAGACTTCAGAGGTGGGTGAATCTGGTTTCAAATTCTAGATCTGCTCCTTATGAGCTATTTGACCTTGGGTAAGTCACCTTCCCTTATAAGCTACTATAAGCCTAAGTTTTCTCATCTGTAAAATTGGGATAAATCCACCTCTAAAGCCACAAGGCTGTTAAAAAAGTTAAATGATAATGCATGGAAAGTTCTTTATGAATAACCTGCATACATAGGTCTTCAATTAATGACAAAGTTACTTCAATGATCCCTGTTATCATCATCATTATTATTAGAGGTTATTATATTTGCAGATGATATAATGCGAATAAAAAGGTCAAGAAAAAATGGCTGCTGGGTTTTTCTTGATATGCTTATACTGCAATTTTTGTGATGGTAAAATTGAGTTCAAAAAACATCAACTGAAGATATACTGAATTATATATAACTTTTGAAACTATATCTGTTCAAAGCCAACAAAACCATTTCAATTGTTAAAAATGTTAATCTCAATTAACAAGTTTAACTAAATCTCCAAATGAAGTAAAATCGAAGGGATCATGTTTTAAGTACATTTAGATTCTTCCCAGGTGGCCAGATTCTCACACATGGACAACAGATGAGGGCAACTGGCATCTAGCAGAAGCGGAAGATACCAGAAACTAGCAAACCACTGAACCTTACATGCAGAGGAACACCAAGCCTATGAATCTGAAAGTCAGGTGTCAGGAATATTATGTGTGATATGTAAGAAGTACAGACTGGACCACTGGTGGTTTTATATTAATGTACTCAAATTTTTTTCGACTATGACCCCACTGTAAGAAATACTTTTACACTGCAACTAGTACACATGCACACAAAATGAAAGTTTTTTGTGAAATAATATTTAATCACATTATGAACAATGTATATATCATATACTGTGTGTTCTACTCTATATTCATTTTCTAAAAACACTACTCATGTTCCAAAAGTCAACTTCATGACCCACTAATGAGTACAAAAGCAGTTTGAAAAATATTAGTTTTTATTTCTGGGAGCAGGCCACAGTTTCTTTTGTACACTTCAGTTTTATAAATCTTGCACACACTAGGAAGTCATTCTTAAGAATGACTACAGCTTAATCTACAATCTCAAAAGAGTCTCTGACCCCAAAAAGTATCATTTCTTTTTAGACTCTGTGTGATAGACATGATAAATACTGATACAAAAAATCAGAGCTGGATTTGCAAAACTGCAAGTTTCCCAATATTTACAAGAAGAGAAGTCTCTAAATCACACAAGACGGACAAGGATGGGTGTAAAGGTAGCGGACTAGTAGACTGAGGTGGCCCAGGAGAGCAGAAGGTGCTGTGAATTCTGAAAAGACAGCTGAACCTCCTCAACACTGTGCGGCTGGGCCAAGAAAGTGACCATAATCCCACCTTTTTACTAGTTTCTAAATTTCAGTGCTTCTTTGAAATTATTTGGAATTTCAAAATTCCAAAAATTATAATGGAATAGAGAAAATGGAATTTATTTTGTAATCTTAGACAATCATAATTTTTGCTATATTTCTATCCTGTATTTTGACTTATAAAAAGCAAGCACGTCAAAACTGACATTATATTATCATCCAAATTCAAAGCAGAACTGTGCCAAGATATTTTAACTTGATCAAAAAGATACTTTTTGAACTATCATATGATCCAGCAATCCCACTCCTGGGCATATACACGGAAAAAACAAAAACTATAATTCAAAAAGAGACATGCAACCTGATATTCATAGCAGCACTGTTTACAATAGCTAAGACATGGAATCAGCCCAAATGACCATCAACAGACAACTGATTTAAGATGTGGTACGTATATGTAATGGAGTATTGGCCATAAAAAGGATGGAATAATGCCATTTGCAGCAACATGAATAGACCTAGGGATTATCATACGAAGTGAAGTCAGTCTGACAGAGAAAGATAAATACTATATGATATAACATATGTGGAATCCAAAAATCAATACAAACGGATCTAAAGATAAAAGAAAAAACTCATAGACACAGAAAACAAACTTAAAGTTACCAAAGGGGAAAGGAAAGCAGGGGAGGGATAAATTAGGAGTTTGGGATTAACAGATACAAACTACTACACATAAAATAGATAAGGAACAAGGAGTTACTGTATAACAAAGTAAATATCCTATAATAACCTATAATAAAAATAATCTGAAAAAATATATACATATAGTATGTCTGAACCACTTTGCTATACACCTGAAACTAACACAATATCATAAATCAACTATAGTTCAATTTTATTTTTAAAAAAAGGCGCTTGTTGGCATACTAGCTGGATGGGAGTCACGTCAGGGCACCCCATTCTCTTGTGGCTGCCACTGTGGTTTTAGCCCAGCCAGTGTGCGGCCATCCTGGGCCACTGCCTGGCTGTCCTCCCAGCTGTGCTTCCCACCAGTCCGTCTCTGCTCTTCCCGCAGTCACGTCCTGCACTACTCAAAAGCAAATAGCATTTCTTCATGAATGCTCCCTACAATAAGATCAGATGTCTGGATTTTCCTCACTCATTCTGAGCAATGCAAACTAGGGCAGGTTTATGCCTTGTGATGCTGAAGAGACTCCTTCCCGTGTGAAATGGGAGCACTTCAGCAGCTTGGGGCAGCCCAGGTGGCACTAGCGGTAAACAAGCTGTCTCCCAATGCAAGAAGAGATGCGGGTTCAATCCCTGGGTTGGCAAGATCCCCTGGAGGAGGGCATGGCAGCCCACTCCAGTATTCTTGCCTGGAGAATCTCATGAACAGAGGAGCCTGGTGGGCTACAGTCTGTGGCGTTGCAAAGAGTCGAACGTGACTGAAGCAACTGGGCACACACGCAGCAGCTCGGAACATGACCCAACCGAGGAAACTGAGGCCCAAAGAGATGAAGACGTGCCCAAGGTCTCGTGCCTGGTGTTTCAGACGCAAAGGAATTCAGGACTCCTGACTTCAAGAAGTCAATATTCTTCCCATTTCAAAAAATGTTAAGTGAGGGTTGTAATCTAACTTCTTTAGAGTGAACACACAAGCCTAAATTGAAGAGCTTCCCATGTGGGACTTTCTAACCAAACAGCAACTTCTCACGGAATTGGGAACTTTTATAGAAGGGATATAATTTAAGCGGAAGAAGAATAATTTTCTTAATCAGATTTGTTGCAGCAACAATTATCCACAGAGGAAAAAGATACCAGGTCACATCTTACATCCATCAGCAGGGGAAGGCGGGTCACCCTCTGCATGGGAAGAATGAGAAACGAGATCATGGGTAGGTTCCTACAGTCTTCATGGGACTCGATTCGGGACAAAACTTCCTTGAAAGATGGGTTGGTGGCTCTGAGGGGAAAAAAAGAGACAAAACTTCAAAGTATTTCCTCTTTAAGAAGCAAGTCAAAATGTATTATAAAACACTGTGGTAAACTTATAGATTATCAATGATTTTTCAATATATAAACAACATAAACACATAATTTCATAGGTGGACATGGATGGTTTGATTGCCTTTTACAGTCAAGACTGAACATAAGTTTAAGGCAGTAATAAGAATAATAAGATGAAAATATAGGTGCCAGAAATTTTTAGAAGTAGAAAGTAAACAAATGAAGAAACAGTGGTATCATAATGGTGAATATATACATTAAAAATTAGTATACATACTACATCTCATATCTGATCATCTACAAACATTCCACTAAAAAGATGACACATATGCTTTATACCACATCTCTAGCCTGAGATAATAATCCAAGAAAGAAATCTCAGGATTTACTTACTAGGAGGCTTTTGGACTTTTCTAAAGCTTCTGAGACAGAAAACCTTCTGACTATGTCAGCCAGAATATCCTTCCTCTCCCAGGGACATTAGAACAGGGACAACACTGTCACATTTCTACAGAATTTAGCAGAATACACGACATAAAGGATCTCATGTGGCACCATCCATATAACTTTGAAGGGGATTCCAGTAAGAATGTGGAGTCTCAGCAAGGTCCCCAACTTGCCAAATAAAAGACCTAGCATTCGGTGTAGACAGAAGTCCAACCAAGGTCTCTGACTTTCAGTGGGTCCCTGACACAGCATCTCTCATTCTGTCACCTCACTTCACCCTAAGGGTAGCTCTGTGGAGTTACAGTGTGACCCGAGAAGGGGAGGTGGAGGAGGGGTTGGCCCCAGATTCCGTGATCCCCTGGAGAGGGGAGGGGGAGGCCAAGAAGCAGGGTAACGGCAATTGAAACCTTTCTTCAAAAAAATATACTTTGAAACTTAGATGATTTGGTTCAAGGCTGCTAGAAAGAAATCAGGAAATACCCAGAACAGCCAGTTAAAAGAAAGTACTCAGAAATGTTATAATTTCTTTTTCTTAAACTGAGGAGTTAAGTTTCCTGCTAACTTTGAAAAAAAATTTTAGGAAATTAAAAAAGAATCAAATTTTAAGCCAGTTGCATATTTAAATCACTTCTGCCACCTCCAAAGATTCTGAGGAAACCACCCAGTCTAGGATGGACCCCAGGCACTGTTTGTTTGCTGGTTTTCAGATTCCAAAGTTGCAGGTAAAGCTCAAAGTCACAGCCCAAAATGTAAATTTACATTCTGAACACACAACTACTAATTTCCATGTAAAAGCTCAAATGATGATGTCATTGAGCTAATTTAAATAAAACCTTTATTTTTCAAGAGTTACATAAAGTACAACAGTACTTATTCAAGTTTTTTTGTTTTTTTTTTTAATCTTGCAAAACAAAACTTAATTTAGCTCTAATTCCAGGCTTCGGCTTTTACATGTGTCACTTGGATTTTCCAACCATTAAAGAGTAACATTTACATCGCAATTCCCATGGCGGATGAGGGCATCAGGTAACCTCTGGAGACATTCCTGGTTATCAAGGCTGAGGTGAGGCTGTGCTACCAGCAGCTGGTGGACAGGAGCCTGGGGTGCTAGAATGTATAGAACAGTCTAAATGCCCCAGAGTACAGACAAATCCTGCTTTGTGCTAATAACCTCATTTAGGGCTGGCAGCTGTGGGTTTTCCTCCCTGCCTGTACAAGATTTTAAGGAGGATGTGGAGGGGGAATGGGGCGTCATCAGCTCTTCTTGCCCACATGGGGGCTGTTTCTCTAAGTGGCCATGAGGTAATCATCATCATAGGGTCTCTCACATTGTCTAGAGACTGGCCAGCGTGCCACGCTTCGGTTGTAAACACCACAGCTCACAGAAGGATGATAACAGCCAGTCAGCCCCCAAGCTGAGTTTACAGCGATGTCCAACTGTACACGGAGCTCCTTGTGATAAACAAGCCCCGGCCCCAATAAAGCAATACAGACATTGCTGAACCACTGCTGAATGCTTTTCAGACTAGAGATGGCATATTCATCACACCAAAACTCTCAGTAACCTAAATAATACAAAGGGAAAAGGAGTGTGTGGAAATTTAAGGTTTACTTCTTTTTCGTTTCACAATTAGAGCCTTTAAGAACTTAAAA
This sequence comes from Bos indicus x Bos taurus, assembly GCF_003369695.1. Classification (NCBI taxonomy): domain Eukaryota; kingdom Metazoa; phylum Chordata; class Mammalia; order Artiodactyla; family Bovidae; genus Bos; species Bos indicus x Bos taurus. The sequence continues at coordinate 112,882,000 of NC_040076.1, forward strand.
AAAAAAAAAAAAAAAAAAAACCTTCCTTCAGCCCATCCTTGTTCTCCTCACACCTAACCACCTAGAGGTAAAAGATGAGTTATTCCAACTAAATACAGAGTTGTCATTCGAATGGAGGAAGATTAGAATACCAGAGGACACTTTGGCTCCTAGGCACTAGTTCAAGAACTATATCTTGGCCTCAGGCAAACTATTTAATGACCAGATAACAGCTTAGAGAACAACCTTCTCACCATTTAGAATGATGATCACTGATCATCATTACCCGCCCCCACCCCGAGACCCAAGTCTTGCAGGAATTAAAAAAAAAAAGAAACAAAGAAAAAATCAACAAGCTATAATTTCAGAAGAACTTTAAAGAAAATTCTCCACAACTGGGTTTTTCTAATCTAACACCCCTGCCCAAAAGCACTTCTGTTCCCAAAAGACATTTAATTTAAGAGATCAATTAATTTCCATCAACGTGACCCAATTAAAACATGATTAGATCATTAAACCTGCAACATTCAATACTGCTTACAACAATTTTTGCAGTGTCCGCTGTTGGTAGACTTCATTTGTGCAGTATTTCACGTATGGGTCAAATGTGGATGTTGTGTGCTTTTCCACAATGTCACTTATGTCTTCTATGAAGATATTATTCTGATGCCTTGCTTCCAACTCTGTAAAGAATCTAAAAAAAAAAAAAAGAAAAGCATTTACACTGCCTTCCATATGCTTTAATAGACAACAGATTATCCTCATGAAATGTTATTATACAGGGTTTGAAAATACCAGAAGTACACGGTACCAAAAAAATACAAGAAAAAACTATAAAACAGTCTAAATTTAATCTATCATCAGTTCAGTTCAGTTCAGTTCAGTCGCTCAGTCGTGTCCGCATGTGACCCCATGAATTGCAGCACGCCAGGCCTCCCTGTCCATCACCAACTCCCGGAGTCCACCCAAACCCATGTCCATCGAGTCGGTGATGCCATCCAGCCAACTCATCCTCTGTCGTCCCCTTCTCCTCCTGCCCCCAATCCCTCCCAGCATCAGAGTCTTTTCCAATGAGTCAACTCTTTGCATAAGGTGGCCAAAGTATTGGAGTTTCAGCTTTAGCATCAGTCCTTCCAAAGAACACCCAGGACTGATCTCCTTTAGAATGGACTGGTTGGATCTCCTTGCAGTCGAAGGGACTCTCAAGAGTCTTCTCCAGCACCACAGTTCAAAAGCACCAGTTCTTCAGCACTCAGCTTTCTTCACAGTCCAACTTTCACATCCATACCTGACCACTGGAAAAACCATAGCCTTGACTAGATGGACCTTTGTTGGCAAAGTAATGTCTCTGCTTTTCAATATGCTATCTAGGTTGGTCATAACTTTCCTTCCAAGGAGTAAGCATCTTTTAATTTCATGGCTGCAATCACCATCTGCAGTGATTTTGGAGCCCCCAAAATAAAGTCTGACAATGTTTCCACTGTTTCCCCATCTATTTCCCATGAAGTGATGGGACCAGATGCCATGATCTTCATTTTCTGAATGTTGAGCTTTAAGCCAACTTTTTCACTCTCCTCTTTCACTTTCATCAAGAGGCTTTTTAGTTCCTCTTCACTTTCTGCCTTAAGGGTGGTGTCATCTGAATATCTGAGGTTATTGATATTTCTCCTGGCAATCTTGATTCCAGCCTGTGCTTCTTCTAGCCCAGCGTTTCTCATTAACATCTTATTCCTTCATATGAAAGTGAAAGTGTTAGCCACTCAGTCGTTTTGGACTCTTTGTGACCCTATGGACTGTAGTCCACCAGGCTCCTCTGTCTATGGATTTTCCAGGCAAGAACACTGGAGTGGGTTGCCATTTCCTTCACCAACCCAGGGATCTGAGCCACTGGTGAAGCCCATTACTTCATATGGTTAGCTTAAAACACTGATAGTCCAGGACATTTCTGTGCTTTCAGGTATATTTTGGAATGTACAGATTTCACTATTTTTTCAAGAATTCCCTAGATACTTGGGGACGGGGTGCAGCATTAATCCTTACATATATTATTGTATTGAAAAGCATATGAGCAAAATACCTAAATAAGTGCCTAAAAACAAGTCTGAAACAAACCTAATTCTATGGGGCCTTTCTCTCCAAATAAAAATAATCATATCATTTACATCTAATACAATACATGACATTTAAATGACTTTGTAAATGATTTAGATTGCAATTTAGAGTTGCCTTGTGTGTGTGTCTTGTGTGCACTCACACACACCTATATTGTGTCTAGCCCAGTCAAAATTAAATTTCAGATAAACAATGAATAATTTTTAATACAACTATGTGCCAAATACTGCATAGGACATCTTGGGTGTCTTGCATTTCTTCTGTCAACCTTATATTGGATCCAATTTTAACAAAGTATCAAATCAGCTATTTGAAACAGAGTGTTCTTCCTCTGGCCCCCAGACCAGCAGCATTGATACCACTTAAGAGCTTAAGTAAAATGCAGAATTTCACCCCTCACCTCTCCCAGTCTGAACCTGTACTTTATCAAGACTGCCGGATAGTCTGAATCCACGCTAAAAACTGAGAACTTCCCTAGAGCACACTTACTGACCATGTTCAGAGCAGCAGGCAAATCTATCAAAAATAACTATTACCCAGAGACTAAAGGGTTTTCTTAAGAAGGTGAAATCAACAATAATGTCTAATGTTGACTCTAGAATATTAGTACAAGGGAAGGTTAGTTTTGGTATTTAGCACGTCATTGCTCCTTACCAGTTTGTTGGGTGGACTCCATAAAACAAAATTCAAGACAGCCAGTGAATGAGACAACAGAAATTTATACTAGAGTATTAATGGTAAATATGGGCTAACATTTTCTCACATTTATATCTCAGTTCTTTTCAAAGAAAATCCTGGCACTCAGAAACAAAACAATTAAGACATTAAAGATCTTATTTTTATAAGGGTTGGGAAGATCCCCTGGAAGAGGAAATGGCAACTCACACTAGTATTTCTGCCATGAACAGAAGAGCCTGGTGGGCTACAGTCCACGGGGTTGCAAGAGTCAGACACGGCCAAGTGACTGAGCATGAACGCATATTGACACATACATTAAACTCATTTTAATACAAATTGTATTAGCTTGTCATCATTATCTATTCTATTTTTATTTATTTATTTTTTGACTGCACCACACAGCTTGTGGGATTTTAGCTTTCCAATCAGGACTATGCTGAGAAAGTGAAGGGAAACTGCTGAGTCTTACCCACTGTACCACCAAGGAATTACCTTTACTCAATTTTTAAAAGTCTCCAAAGAAGCTTACGAAACAAAGAAATATATTTTAACTTCTTAGAAGAATTAACATTTATATTCTGGGAAAGCACCTACATGTTTATTACCTTTAAAAAGGACTCAGGAAAATAGTCAATATGGCTCCTATCCACATGACCTCATCATCCAAACTCCTTGTTTAAAGAGCAAGAGGAGCAACTAAAAGCACCCTGTGCTAAACTATTCAGCCTTCCTTCCAATGGGATCAGGCTGAATACGCACAGTGTCCCTCAGGATTAGCAGGTCAGAAGAACAGATAGCCGGTCAGAAGAACACATCTATGTTTCAAAACTCAGTCAGTGACTTCATGTCACTTTGTCACGCTGAGTTTATTCATCATTCAAATAAAACATCAAACCCTCTCTAAAAGGTTTCAGAATTTCAAAAATATCCAACTACAAACCCTAAACAAACAAAAACCATGTTATTTCCTATTTAGACTAGTCCTTCACTTCAAGAAATCTGTGATCTATTAAGGCGGTAAGAATGATAAATATAAATGATACACGAAAACAACATGCTTATATATAACTATATGTTGAAACATATATGCATAAGAGTGCTGGTGGCAGTATCTTTTTAAAAAATTATACAAGCTATATATCTTTTATTCTAGTAAAATATATATTACATAAATGTTGTCATTTAAACCATTTTCAATGGCTTTAATTACTGTCACAGTAATTAAACCATCATCAATTATCATCACTATTTCCAACCATCATCATCTATTTCCAAAATACTTTCCTTTCCCCAAACAGAAACGCTGTACCCATAAAGCAACAACTCCCCATTCCCCCCTCTCCTCAGCCCCTGATAACCTCTCATATACTATCTATCTCTGTGACTTTGCCTATTCTAGATATTTCATTGAGTGGAATCACACAACTTCTTCTCTAGCTTATTTCACTTGGTATTGTGTCTCCTAGGTTCATTCATATTGAGGCGTATATCAAAACGTTTTCTTCTTTATGGCTGAATAATATTCCATTGTAGGTACTTACTATAATTTGTTTATAATATTAACAGGTTGTTTCTACCTTTTAGCTACTGTGAATAATGCTTCTGTCAACATACCCATCTGGGTATCTGTGTGAGTGGCAGTTTTCAGTTCTCTGGGATATATATCTACAAGTTGAATTTCAACCTTGCTGACTCTGCTACTAATAGTGTATTCCAAGAAATAATAGTATAATAACAAGAATCAATACAGAAGAAGCTGAGTTAGATGCCAAGGGGAGGTTATTTCATTAAATGAAGGTTGAGCAAGAAATAAAGGATAGAAATGGTACGGACCTAACAGAAGCAGAAGATATTAAGAAAGAAGTGGCAAGAATACACAGAAGAACTGTACAAAAAAAGATCTTAATTTCCCAGATAATCACGATGATGTGATCACTCACCTAGAGCCAGACATCCTGAAGCCAGAGGTCAAGTGGGCTTGAGGAAGCATCACTACGAACAAAGCTAGTAGAGGTGATAGAATTTCAGTTGAGCTATTTCAAGTCCTAAAAGATAATGCTGTGAAAGGGCTGCACTCAGTATGTCAGCAAATTTGGAAAACCTAGCAGTGGAACTGGACTGGAAAAGGTCAGTTTTCATTCCAATCCCAAAGAAAAGCAATGCCAAAGAATGTTCAAACTACCGTACAATCACATTTATCTCATATGCTAGCAAAGTAATGCTCAAAATTCTTCAGGCCAGGCTTCAACAGTACATGAACTGTGCACTTTCAGATGCTCAAGCTGGATTTAGAAAAGGCAGAGGAACCAGACGGAGAAGGCAACGGCACCCCACTCCAGTACTCTTCCCTGGAATATCCCATGAATGGAGGAGCCTGGTAGGCTGCAGTCCATTGGGTCGCTAAGAGTCGGACACGACTGAGCAACTTCACTTTCACTTTTCACTTTCATGCACTGGAGAAGGAAATGGCAACCCACTCCAGTGTTCTTGCCTGGAGAATCCCAGGGACAGGGGAGCCTGGTGGGATGCCGTCTATGGGGTCTCACAGAGTAGGACACGACTGAAGTGACTTAGCAGCAGCAGCAGAGGAACCAGAGATCAAATTGCCAACATCTGTTGGATCATAGAAAAAGCAAGAGAGTTCCAGCAAAAAATCGACTTCTGCTTTACTAACTTCACCAAAGCCTTTGGTTATGTGGATCACAACAAACTAGAAAATTCTTAATGAGATGGGAATACCAGACTACCTTACCTGCCTCCTGAGAAATCTGTATGCAGGTCAAGAAGCAATAGTTAGAGCCAGACATGGAACAATGAACTGGCTGCATATTGGGAAAGAAGTATGTCAAGCCTGTATATTGTCATCCTGCTTATTTAACTTATATGCAGAGTACATCATGAGAAATGCTGGGCTGGATGAAGCACAAGCTGGAATCAAGACTGCTGGGAGAAAGATCAACAACCTCAGATATGCAGATGACATCACTATTATGGGAGAAAGTGAAGAGGAACTGAAGAGCTTCTTGATGAAAGTGAAAGAGGTGAGTGAAAAAGCTGGTTTAAAACTCAACATTCAGAAAACTAAGATCATGGCATCTGGTCCCATCACTTCATGGCAAATAGATGGGGAATCAGTAACAGACTTTATATTTTTGGGCTCCAAAATCACTGCAGATGGTGACTGCAGTCATGAAATTAAAAGCCACTTGCTCCTTGTAAGAAAACCTATGACCAACTTAGACAGCATATTAAAAAGCAGAGACATTACTTTGCTGACAAAGGTCCATCTAGTCAAAGCTATGGTTTTTCCGGTATCATATATGGATGTGAGAATTGGACCATAAAGAAGGCTGAGTGCTGAAGAATTGATGCTTTTGAACTGTGGTGTTGGAGAAGACTCTTGAGAGTCTCTTGGACTGCAAGGAGATCAAATCAGTCAATCCTAAAGGAAATGAGTCCTGCATATTCATTGGAAGGACTGATGGCTGAAGCTGAAGCTCCAATACTTTGGCGACCTGATGCAAAAAACTGACTCATTGGAACTGACTCTGATGCTGGGAAAGACTGAAGGCAGGAAAAGAAGGGAATGGCAGAGGATGAGTCTTGCTCAGACTCATGTCCATCACCGACTCGATGGACACGAGTCTGAGCAAGCTCCAGGAGTTGGTTATCGACAGGGAAGCCTGGCATGGTGTGGCAAAGGGTCAGACACAACTAAGTGACTGAACTTAACTGAGTAAGAAATGGTTCTTTACCTCCTGATGCTCAGAGGTGAGTGGCCCATGGGAGGCAGGGAGCCAATCACTTGCAATATGAGACCTATGACAGGGTCATACAGTGACGACAGTGTAGGGCAGGGCACCTGGAGGCCCGAGGTGAGGAAAGGCGTGAGGGGCCATCAGTGATGAGGACGGTAATGCAGGAGGCCAGGGGACAGAGCAGCTGTAGCAGCACACGATGTGGGCAAAGACATGAATCTCCTTCAGAAAGAATGTGGGGTTAGCAAGGCGAGACGTCAACCACAGGAGGAGCAGGAGCAGAGAATGGGAGTGGCAAAGCAAGTGGGCCTGGGCTAGACTGCACAAGTCTGACTGTCTACTGAGGAGCTTGAACTTAATCTATGGACAAAGAGAACCTGCTGGAGTTGTTGAAGCCAATAAACCATCCCGTTGGAGAGATACAACTGACACAGAAGTGGGGAAGCCCATTTGCAGGCCAGTGAGACGCTAACCTAGGCAAGTAACAATAAAGCCTGCATGGGAAATCAAAAGGAGAGGACACATTAGGGTAACAGTTTGGAGGGAAAGTTAATACAATGGAGAAACTCATTAGATAGAAGAGTCAAGGAAGACACTGCGGTTTCTACTCAAAGTTTCCAGCTGGGCAATAAGTTGGGTCATTAAGCCACCCATGAAGACAGGAACTTAGAAGGAAGAGGGAGAGGAGAGAAAAACACAGTTTAATTTTCCCTGAAAATATACATCTGTGAGAATTCAGAGCCACAGGAATTCTAGGTAGTATGTAACCAGGACTAGTTCATTTTTAGCTGGTTTTCATATAAATGCAAACTATTTGTAATTTCTTTTAGCTCCAAGTGTCCTTTAAGAAAATGTTCAAAGAAAATTGAAAAAATAAGAAACCATTCATAAGATCATTATCATGTAAATCTAAGAAATATCTCAGAGGCAAAGCTCTCTTCCAATTTCTTGTCTTCAGCTAACTGTTAGTCGGAAAGAATGCAACTATATGACCAAAAACAACAGTAACTTGGCTTTTCCCAATGAAAAGGGAAATTCATCTATCACTCTTGAAAGTTTGCCAAAGTACAAGATTAAAAACAAAGCACTAATGAACTATCTGTTTACGCTACTTATTTTGATACAATAGAAACGAAGCCGCCCATCTTTTATTTTGACATAAGCATAATTCAGACATAATTCAAAGCCTTCTATGTTCAATTCTCTATTGGTTATTTTGGGCAAATTTGCATATTTCACTAAAAGAGCTGAGCTACCAACAGGCCAAGAAAGTATTACTAAAGAATGAGGTATTATTTCAATAACCGAGACTGCTGGAGATCCAAATGAAACCTGAAGCAAAAATAAAAGCATTCTGATTCCCTGGGTGAAATCTGAATGGAGTCTGTGAAGCAATCTGGCTTACTTGAAGAACAACTTTTTAATGGAAATCTATTTCAGCCCAATGAATTTTTTTTTCCTGGCACAATACCTTCATTATTTCTTCTTTGTAGCAGTACCAAGATGATCATGTTTTACAACCGATCATGTTACACAGCCTTTCATTTTTTTTTTTCCAACCAAAATTTTAATGTCATCACTAACATCTAGACTTTGAGAAACCTCTGATGGACCAGGAAAGGCCTCTTGGAAGCACTGCCTCTTAACCAGACGCCCCGGTTAACCCTGTCTGACTCTTGACTAACCATCGCCAGCATCCGGTAGCTCCGAATTCTCACAGATGTGTCTTTTCAGCATCTGTTTCACCTCTCTAAAGGGAAATTAAACTGACTGCTTCTTGCTTCTTCTCCCTCTACCTAATCACATCCATACTTCACAGGAGGGCTGCAAATGATTGCAGCCCCTCCAGGAGAGCTCCTTGGCTGAGCAGAGAAAAGGTCGGGGCCACCAAGAAACACCAGGCCAGCCTCCCAGGAGGTGGGGACTTCAAGATGAGAATCACATGGTCATGTCTGAGGAACTGCTCGAGGCCTGTAGCCTCTCCTCTAATATTTCCTATAACTACAGGGACTGCATATTCTTTAGGCCTTTCGTGGTTGCTTTATCAAATGATGGTTTTAATTGTAGCACGACATTTTCAGGGAAAAAGCAAAGTCAACAGGGAAGTAGCCGCTTCTGACACACTCAGTACATATACTTCTGTGAGCATCATTTTCTCCCTTCTGTAGTAGGTGGAAAAGACCTACCATATGAGGATAAACGTTGCCAGACCACAACTAACAGCCTCTTCAAATTCAACTGGTAATGTCAGTGGCATGTCAGGGATGACTAATCCTGAGAGATCTTTGGAGACAGTATATCCACTCATCTACAGAGGAGAGTAAAATTTATTTAATACAGACAACAAATCTGGCTTCAACTGTCAGCCAACAAAATCTCCTCCCATGTGTTTAGCACAGGATGACATGCTTTGACGGATGTCAAGTAGCCAACAATGGATAACCATGAACACCACTCACTGTGCCAAGTCCAGCGCTTCCCACACACTGCCTCATCTAACTTAACCCTCAAGTTGACTTTATGACTGCCAATGAACCCATTTTACAGATAAGAAAACCAAGGCTAAGAGAACTTAAGTCAAAACTCTAAACACGCTTCCATTTGAACGCAGAGCCTGAGTCCAGAGCCTGCTTGAACTACTTCACCTACTGCCTCTGCTCACAAGTACCCACTGCTCTGTTACTACTGGCCAGTCCTCAATCTGAATATCCAGCAAGAAGGCTTACAGCTGGATCTTAGAGAGGAAATACATTACTTTCCAAGAATGACTACCGAATTATCTCAACAAATGATTTACACACATCTACAGAGTAAAGACTTTCACAGTGGATTTATGCCGTGGCAAGAGGTGCGAGAGAGCAGAGGAGCTGACCGTCTCCCCAGATGCTGCCTCCAGGAGGGTGGCAGCCAGTGATGTGTTCTGGCCCTGGTCCACGGAGTGAGAGCCGATATTGGTTAGGGGTGGCTGGTGAAACCCTCTGGGAGTCATTCCTTGACACCCCTCCCCATTCCCTGTTACCTTCCCCTTTGCCCCACTCATCCTTCAAGTCTCAGATTCACTTTCACCCCCTCCAGGAAGCTTTCCCTGACCCTTCTGAGTCGGGTTAGGTCCCCTTATTTTATGTCTTAATAAACCTCTATGCTTTTCTTTTGGTGTGTCTACTATGACTGTAATTAATTATATAATGATTTCGTTTACCTTTATCTCTCTTAGCAAGGGGGCTAGAGGACAGAAGTCATGTCTGTTTTGTTCAACACTCTATGCTTGGGGCCTGGCCATAGGACTTGAAGTATAAAAGACAATTAAATAACTGATGGATGAATAAATCTAATTTGTGTTTTAAACAGTAAATATGAAGATGGAATCCATTCAAGGAATTTTGTTCTAATGCTATTTATACGACACCTACAAAGAAGTCAGTCTCTACCTTGATCTGTGCTGTGTTGTGCTTAGTTGCTCAGCTGTGTCCGACTCTTTGTGACCTCGTGCACTATAGCCCACCAAGCTCCTCTGTCCATTGGGATTCTCCAGGCAAGAACACAGGAATGGGCTGCCATGCCCTCCTCCAGAGGATCCTCCCAACCCAGGGATCAAACCCAGGTCTGCCACATTGCAGGCAGATTCTTTACCCTCTGAGCCACCAGGGAAGCCCCTACCTTGCTTTATTCACTCGTAAATATATATTAATATTTACTGACCACAAACTGAGTTCCCAGAGTTATTCCAGGCACAGTGAAGGTTTCAATGAAGACACAAACTCCCAGCACAAACTTTTACAATCCTGTCAAGTATGGTCAGCGCTTCCCAGGTGGCTCAGTGGTAAGGAACTCACCTGCCAATACAGGAGACGAGGGTTTGCTCCCCAGGTCAGGAAGATACCCTGGAGAAGGAAAAGGCAACCTACTCTAGTACTCTTGCCTGGGAAATTCCATGGACAGAGGAGCCTGGTGGGCTAGAGTCTGTAGCTCACCAGGCTCCTCTGTCCATGGGGTTCTCCAGGAAACCCATGAAGTGGGTTGCCATGCCCTCCTCCAGGGGATATTCCTGACCTAGGAACTGAACCTGCGTCTCTTAGGCTACAGTCCATGGGGCTGCAAGAAAGACAGGATTTAGAGACTCAACAAGTAGGATCACTAAGATGAGACGCAGTTTAGCCCAAGTTTCTTCAGTGCCAGCTGCCCTTACTGAAAACCTTGCCAGACTGGCTCCAGCTTCACCAATTTAGGGAGGATTCCAGGTGACTAAGAAGCTCAGCAGTGAGTGCTCGGGCTGAGGAAGCAGAGAGCAGGGCTCTGGTTATGATCAGCGCAGCCTTGTGCCTTTCTGAGAATGGCATCCTTTCAAGGTACTTTCCCTTCATTAATATGCATGTGCCTAGCAAACTCAAATCATTCCTGGATACCTTCCTCCCTTGGATGAGCTGACAATCTAAGTGGCTATTGTATAGCACTGGAGAGGATGTTACGCCAGAGGCATGTAACATACCAGGAAGGTTTCACATGTCTAAATTGCTATTATATAATAAAAAATATCTTCACTAAACAAAGAAATATTCCAGATAAGTAGCAGCAAACTATGTGCTCCTGGAAATACTTTCCTAACAGATCAACAAGAGAACATTCTGTACTCCACCAAAATGAATTTCTACTCTGCTGAGGATAAGTGAAATTTGAGGCTTATTTGTTTGCATCTTTTGGGGGTTTTGGGGTCTTTTATTTTTTCGGTTTTTTGGTGGTGGTCACGTTGACATTAAAGCAATTTCTTTTAATACAATAGACTGTGGAGAGCAAACTCATGGCAAGAATACCACCACTAACCCACAGCAGATATCATTAACAGATTATGGTGCTCTGCCCATATGCAGAAGCTGTACTCAAGGGAGCCATTATCAGTCAATTAAAATCAATGATGAACATGATGAAGCTCACCTATAAATCCTTTACTGGACTCACTGATGAGAAATCTGTTAATTCAACAGAAATAGAGGGCTGTTGCTGCTCAGTAAGAATACCCTACATCCTGATCTGGTAATGGTCTCACAGGGTTTCCTCCCCAGCAGACTATACATCTTTTCCCATTCCATTTTAGTGTTTTGTGAAACTTTCTCTCTGGATTAATAATAAAGGGACAAGGGCTGAATCAGAAGTGTTTTGGGAATGTGAGAGAAAAAAAAAAATTCTCAACAAAGATGTCCATAACTTCCATCCTGAGAGCGACTGTTTAATCCTGAAAATCTCTAGGATGGATTTTGTTAAAAGATTCTTAACATCTTATCAAAACCTTTTAAATCAACCTGGACCTAGGACAGAGGTGACGGAGGTGAAAGAGATAAACAAAGGGTTTTTTTCTTATCCTTAATACCACACAACACAGAGCCTGCTAGGTTTAAATCCAGCTCCCCGCAGATGCCTTCAGTCCAGGGCATCCAGCAAATCTCAAAGATGAAAGGCGGAGCTGGGGGCTGGGGGAGGGACGGTAGGGAGCGAACACAACACCAAGTGCTCCCGACACTTCCCTGCATCACTTAAGGTTCCTGCTTGCTTAGTTCTTTCTCTCACTGATCACAGACAAGCTAGAGGGAGAAGAAACAGGACCAAAAAATTGTAAAAAAATACTATTTTTAAATTTCTTGAAATTTTAATACCATTAGAACAAGTTTTTACTTAAAAATGAGAATTTAAAGTATTTCTCATATGAATCTGCTTCACAGAAGCTGGAGGAAAGAGGTCTCGTTCCCATGGTAACCTTCTGCATACTCGATTCTTTTCTTTCAGCACTACTCATGAATTCACTCACATTTTAACTTCACTCAGAATGAAGATAACGCTCTAATGAATGACAGGAAGCATTTGCCAGAACTCTTCTCAAAAGACCCTGAGAAGAAGCTTTGTGTAGGCATAGGCCTGGGACGCTTGGGCTATGATGGACAGTTTTGCAGTTTTTAATTATGGTTTTTAAAAATCTGAACACAACTATACATTTCTATCTGAAAGAAAAATCATACACCCTCCCTACAATTTTATATATAACTGTGAAGACGGAATATGCCTGGCTCATCACTGGATTTCCAGGACCTAACAAAGAATGAGGACTCCATCGCTCTGCTGTGCCCCTGAAACTGTCACAACACTGTTAATCAACTATACTTCAATATAAAATAAAAAGTTTTTAAGAAAAAGAAACCTTTAATTTATTATACAATTAGTTCAGATGTGGAGGTGAGAATGTGGAGGTGAAATTCGCCTACTGTTTTCAATCTGCTGACCTAACCAGAAACACTGTTAGCTTATCTTGAAATTTATTTTGATTACAAAATTGAAGGTTACTAATATACAATAAACTTCAAGTGTGTTCAGTTCAGTTCAGTTGCTCAATCGTGTCCGACTCTTTGTGACCCCACGAATTGCCGCACGCCAGGCCTCCCTGCCCATCACCAACTCCCGGAGTTCACCCAAACTCAAGTGTGTTACACACTGTAAATAAAGGGAAAAAAATCATGATTGTTTATTTTCCATGGCTGACCTGATCGCAAACTTTTATTTAGTGTTGTTCTTGAACATTGTTTCCTCGTGATGAATAAAGATTTGGGGCTAATTTAAAGAAAAAAAAAAAAAGAATGAAGACTTGATAACTGAATTGATTGAATCAACACTAGGTTCCTATTATTCCTCCTTGCTCCACTGTTAAAGTGCTGACTTCCAAGGAGAGGAGCAGTGGGTGATAATATGAAACAAGTATCTCCCAGGAACATGAGTTAATAACTTCAGACATGAGTTAAATTATCAGGGTCCTCACAGGGGGGTGGGCAGGGCCGAATGGCCCTAACGGCTGGCAAGCAAGGCAGGTGTGTGTGTGTGCTCCTGACACAGCATGCAAGACACAGGGCATGTAACTCAAGAACAGTTTTGCTAATCCACTGCCTGGCCAAAATTCTTTGAAAACTCCAAACCTAGAAAAAATTTATGACTTTCGGAGGGACTGTTTCCTTTTATTAGATGACAGTTACATAACCAATTCCATGACCCTTTCCCCTTGGCCGCCTGGAAGGGTGTTTTTGTATTTAACCCTCACTCGAGCTAGCAGCTCTAGCAGGAGAGCTGGCTGGGCACACTGGCTACCCCTGTCCTCGCCCTGTTCCCCATTTCCCACTCAAACAGATGGACTGTGTACATGGCATCCACTGTGGGTAGTCTTGAGCCTTTGGTGGATGCAGTTGGAGGATAAAATATCAATTATGAACAAATAAGCCAGGAAAATGTGGATGCTTGGGTGTGCTTGGAAATAGCACCAAGAATAAATTTATAGAACGTTTGAACAATATCAAGTAAAACAATAACATCTTTTCATGCTGAAGCCCCCTTTCCTATTGTGAACTCATCATTCTTGAATAAAATCAACACAGAGAAGGACATGTTTGCCTTCAGACACTCTATCCAGATGCTTTTTAGGTAAGGCCCTCGGTATTTCAAGTGAGAATTTAACCCACAAGGAAGAGTAACATTTCCAATAAGCCCAAAAGCTTTGCATCTTCACTTTTCTTTATTAAATATGCCCCCAAAAGTTGTCTTCCTAAAAGGAGGCAATGTTTTCTATAGTTCCCATCAGTTTCAGCAGAAAGAAAAAGGAACCAGGACACAGAACTTTGAAAAACTCTAGCAGCTGGTTTCCTAAGCCATAATATCCTAAGAAAAAGGATGCCTGTCTGAACGAGGGAGACAGAATTCCATGTCTTGGCTGACATTTTTCAAACCTGCTCCAGTTTATCGGCAGCTGGCTCCAGTCAGGCCCTTTCTCATACAACCCTCTCATTCACCTTTCATCATGGATTTTTTAAATACTTTCTTTTTAGATGGCTATTAGCACTGGCCAGCAAAGTAGCCAAAGAATATGATCTACAGGGTAAACAAGTTCTTAACCTGGTCTTAAGTGGATTTGCGATGATGATAAATTTGTTCCTGCATTTATTAAAATGGAAGGAAACGAGTACAGAAGACTGGTCAACCATTAGCCCTGCAACATGCAGAAATCAGCTCAAGACCAGTGGCAACACAGGGAAGCCAGAAACCACAAGGAAGAGGGGAACAGATGCTACGGCCCAATGGCAGGGGAGCATGAAGACATGAAAAGAGAAAATGTGCAGATATTAAACCTCCTCAATACCAAAGACCAGACTTTTCACTTTCTTCTTTTTCTCAGTCTTTATACTTTTCTCCAACATTAGCTGTATGTGATCTCTTATCTCATGAGTATTAGATAACAGTATCTATAAATCAACACACTTCCAGCTGAAGTCTGTTTTGCGCTGTACCTACTATATAGCAAGCCTATCATGTACCATTCCATCACACCTCCGGAAGATGGATGCAGGGTACTGGTTACAAGTGCAGGCTCTTACAAGACCCAGATGGCCTGGGTTCAAATCCCGACCTGTCTTCTGCTAGCCTTGTAGCCTGAGGCTACTTAATGTCTCCATGACCTATTTCCTCATTCGAAAAGTGGGAATAATAATAGTATGACCTCATGTGGTTCTCACGATGACTTAATGAATTAAAACAAGTGGCCAGAATGTGGTCTGGCATGAGGTATGTGCTCGTTAACACTAATTATTACTCAAGTGCAATAAAATTCCTTTCCCTCCCATGTGAATTTACACAATTCACATGTCTTTTAAATGAAGCCGCTAAGCTTTCTCGATTTTCCAATCCACTCTGTTCAAGGACACCAAGTCTAGCTCCTATATTTCCATCAATTAAGTCCAGGTGGGTAGGTGTAATATCATCTTGCCATACACCAAATCTGCTCAGAGTCATAGGCATACACTTCTTCATCAGCTTACTAGAAATTGTAATAGGTACTTATCAGTGACAAAATTAGAGGAGGATTAGCTCAGTTCTTCATTGGGCTTAAGAACCACTGGCTTTGAATCAAAATAGTTTAAAGTTAAATTTCTAATTATTTGAGAATTTTATATCTCATTAAATTTAAAAATGTCTTCTCACCATAAGTTTGTTTTGGGGGTCTAGGAGTCTGTTTCTGCTTTGCAGATAAATTCCTTTGCATTATTTCATTATTTTTTTAGTTTAGAGAACTCACGGTTACCAAAGGGAAAGGGGAGGGGGAGGAATAAATTAGGAGTATGGTATTAACAGATACACACCACTGTTCAGAAAATAAACAGTAGGATTTACTGTATAGCACAGGAAACTTTAAGGGCTTCCCAGCTGGCACAGTGGTAAAGAATCTTCCTGCCAATGCAGGAGACATGGGTTCCCCTGGAGGAGTAATGGCAACCTACTCTAGGATTCTTGCATAGAAAATTCCGTGGACAGAGGAGTCATGGGGTCATAAAGAGTTGAATGCAACTGAGTGACTGAGGACACACACACAGGAAGCTGTATTTGATATTTTGTAATAACCTATAATGGAAAAGAATGTGAAACCATACCCCTGGAAAAAGTCTGCTCACAGTTCTAGAGTTCAATATCCATCTCATCGATCTCATATCCTACCCCAGTCCTTTCTCTTTCCCTTCATTATCACAGACATCACTTCCATATGAAGAGGTCAGATTCATTCCAACCCTGTGCAACATGACTTTTGCCCATTTCATCCCATAGACATCACTCCCTCAAAAGTCTCTAGAGTTTGACACTATCATTAGGTACTGCTTGCTTTTTAACCTAAACAGATAATTGTAAACGATGTAAAAGAACACCATTTTTACTGAAACCATGATAAATAATTATAAAATCTGCATGTTCTTTAATTTACATTTTAATGACAATATATTAAAATTTTGTAATTTTTAAAGTAATATTTATTCTTATTTATTTATTTGACAGTGCCAGGTCATAGTTGCAGCATGTGGGATCTAGTTCCCTGACCAGTGATCGAACTTGGGCACCCTGCATTGGGAGCATGGAGTCTGAGCCACTAAACCACCAGGGAAGTCCAATTTCATGCATTTTGAATCTAATGCCACTTTACTTTTTTATTGTTTAGATTAGGACTATCCAATAGAAATATAATGTGAGTCACATATGTGAGCTACATAAGTAATTTAAAATGTCCTAGTAATAATATTTTAAAAGTTAAAAAAAAATAGGGGTAAAACTAACTCTAATAATATATTTACCAGTATCTTAAAAACATTATCATATCAAAATATAATCAATATAAAAGTTATGAATTAAATATTTTACCTTTACATATTAAGTCCTGGAATCAGTGTATATTTTACACTTATAGCCCATTTCAATTTCGACAAACCATATTTCAAGTGCTCAGAAGCCACACAGGTCTAGTGGCTACCACATAGGAAATGTATCTTTAGATCACTGGAGTCAACAGAAATTATAAAATATATGAAAAGCTTTATTATAACAACTAAGTTCATGATTTTGCTGACATGAAGGCAAAGAAATCAAATTTTGTGACATAAATGTATAATAATAAAAAGAAAAAAGAACCATTGGCTTTGTATAATGAAAAACCTAACACAGAAAGATTCACAGAAACAGAGAAATTACTGGAACTTGAAATTTTATACCTGTTGCCAGGGCCTAGATTGGGGGAAACTCAGACCGCCATATCAAATAGCTTCAATTCCTTCCTTAAGGAATAGAGAACCACTGAAGTTTCTTCTGTTTTAGGAGAGAAATCTAGAGGTAGCAGGGTGAAGGACAGGATACGGGGCTGAAGATTAAACTGAGGTACTAACAAGAAGGCAAGGAAGCCAATCACAGTCTACACACATGATCCACTTAAGACTAGAGGAGACTGGCAGTTCCTCAAAACGTTAAATGAAGGGTTACCATATGACCCAGCAATCCCACTCTTAGGTATACACCGGGAGAGAAATGAAATGAGAAATGAAATGAAATAAAAGAAATGAAAACATATGGTCACACAAAAACCTGTACACAAATGTTCACAGAAGCATAAGATATAATACCAAAAAGGGAAAACAGCTCATGTCCATTAACTAATGAATGGACACATAAAAAGTGGTATATGCCTACAACGGAATATTACTCAGCAATAAAAATAAAGACTTGCATATATTGCGACATGTATGAACCTTGAAAATATTATGCCAGGTGAAAAAAGCTAGTCATAAAAGATCATATATTATATGATTCTATTAATATGAAATGTCCAGAACAGCTAAATCCAAGAAACACAAAGTAGACAGGTGGTTGCCGAGAGCTGGAGAAGTCTGGGGGGAAATAGGGGTGAGTGCTAATGGATGTTGACTCTCTGTTTGAGGTGATGAAAATGTAAAGTTGATTGTGGTGATGTCTGCTCAACCTGTGAATATGCTGCTGCTGCTGCTGTTGCTGCTAAGTTGCTTCAGTCGTGTCGGACTCTCTGCAACCCCACAGACGGCAGCCCACCAGGCTCCCCCGTCCCTGGGATTCTCCAGGCAAGAACATTGGAGTGGGTTACCATTTCCTTCTCCAATGCATGAAAGTCAAAAGTGAAAGTGAAATACTAAAAATCACCAAATTACACAACTTAAATGCATTATTTGTATGGTATGTGAATCATTCTCTAATAAATCTCTTTTAATAAAAAGGGCAGCCACTGGGAAATGTACAGAAGGGGTAAGAGCTGATATGCACGCATTCTGTTCATGGATAGAGTCCTCTTTTTCTACTTTCCCAGAGAGTGAATTCTGTGTGTGTTTCACCTCTCTTCAAGAGACTCTTAGGAAAAGTCGCAAGATTTAAACAATAAATGAGAGCTGCCCTGGTTCAGGCTGGGTCAGGAGGCCCAGAGTCCAGTTGTTTGGACCAACACCCAACTCAGCCGACCCTAAAACGCCTTCAGGGAATTCCGGGCCCCTGGGAATGCAATCTGAAACCACTTGGTGGATCCAAAGGGCTGAGAGATGTGGGAATGTGAAGCATCTTTGTAGGGTCAGCAAGAGGGAATCCAGCCAGACTCTGCCTAGTCACACCAGGGAACTGGAGACAAGAGTGTCCGCACCAAAGCAGCCCTGCCCACTGCTCACACCTTCAATACAGTGACAACTGTCTGCCCTCTGCCCTCTCACCATACACACCTCCTTGTAATGGGTTCATTTATAGAAAGCTAAGAAAGGTCTGGTTTTACAGCCTCCCTTGAGGTTTTCAAAGTGCTCCAATGATGGTAACTATGTTCAGAAGAGTCAAAATGATCCAAAATCTTACCTGGTATTTGACTATAACCAAGATGCTAGCAGCCTTCAGTTTTCTTTAGTAACAATGAATTTAGAATTACAAAATACATTATAGCATGCATAATGGAGTTTATGTTTCCTGCTGCCAATCTGTAACCTATAAACCATGAGAAGTGATATTTCACCACTGTTTGTGTTCTGTTTTATACATGTACCCCTTTTCTTGCACTTATTTCTCTACCAAAATCCTGGTCCCCAAACACAAGTCTTCAGGAAAAGTATTTTGCGCTTCATGTTACTCCCCACCCTTTTTTTTTTTTTCCTGCTTCAATCCCACTTTTTCAGAACTAACAAAAACCACTTCTAAAAGCTCTGGCCCCATCATCCCATTCCTCAGGACTATCAGTGAGATCCAGCTGTCCGAATCACATCTTCGATTGCTAACTTCTAACCACACAACTGCCTCTGAGAAAAGCCCATGGACGCCCTTCTCCTGTTTCCTTTCTAACCAGCTCTGTGAGCCACTCTGAGCCACCAAGTCAGCCTACTACCTGCACTCACCTACATCTTGCAGAAGGGCAGTGCCATTGCAGAACCTTCATTGCTTCTTAACAATGTTGACAGTAGATCATCACAACTATTCATTCACTAGAATGTGCAATGGCTGTAGAGAGGTATCTATTTGTTTGTAGGGAGTTAGTCACTCCCTCGGAGAAGGCAATGGCACCCCACTCCAGTATTCTTGCCTGGAAAATCCCATGGGCGGAGGAGCTTGGTAGGCTGCAGTCCATAGGGTCGATAAGAGTTGAACACGACTGCGTGACTTCACTTTCACTTTCCACTTTCCTGCATTGGAGAAGGAAATGGCAACCCACTCCAGTGTTCTTGCCTGGAGAATCCCAGGGACGGGGGAGCCTGGTGGGCTGCCATCTATGGGGTCGCATAGAGTCGGACACGACTGAAGCGACTTAGCAGCAGCAGCAGCAGCAGTCACTCCCTAGTTTTCCCTCTTTTTTTTTTTAATTTAATTTTATTTCCAAACTTTACATAATTGTATTAGTTTTGCCAAATATCGAAATGAATCCACCACAGGTATACATGTGCTCCCCATCCCGAACCCTCCTCCCTCCTCCCTCCCCATACCATCCCTCTGGGTCGTCCCAGTGTCTTCACGGTTGTGGTAGAAACAGTTATCAAAAGCTAATCTGGACTTTTAAAAATTTATTGGAGTATAGTTGCTTTACACTGCCATGTTATTTTCTGCAAAGTGAATCAGCTGCACATATACATTATTGTTTAGTCACTAAGCCATGTCCAACTCTTTGTGACCCCATGGACTGTAGCCTGCCAGGCTCCTCTGTCCATGGGATTTCCCAGGCAAGAATACTGGAGTGGGTTGCCATTTCCTTCTCCAGGGGATCTTCCCAACTCAGGTATCAAACCTGCATCTCCTACATTGCAGAGGGATTCTTTACCACTGAGCCACCAGGGAAGCCCATATACACATGCCCCCTCTTTTTCAGATTTCTTTCCATTTAGGTCACCACAGAGCACTGAGTAGAGTTCCCTGTGCTACACAGTAAGTTCTCATTAGTTATCTATTTTACACACGGTAGTGTATATATGTCAGTGTCAATTTCCCTGTCATCCCACCCTCTCTTTTCCCCTTGGTGTCCACATGCTTGTTCTCCAAGATACATATACACTCGCCTTTGGTCACTTCGCCATAGTAGCTCCCAACCATCTTCACTTTCTGACACAGAAGCAGGGAGGGCAGGCTCCCTGCAAGGTGCAGGAACTAGAAAAAGAAACTGCCTACTTTGGCTTACTCGAGGGAGAGCTGCACTGTGATACCTTCATAAGGGGATGGTCTGATGGTCTGGAGTTTAAAAGGAATGTGAGCAGCTATACCTGGAGGAGGGGAGGGAGCAGCTCCCGGAGAGTTGGACCACAGGATCCCCTGCCGAGGCATGTGACGGCTCAAGTTGTCAGCAGCTTCTCTAGTTTCTCTAGAAACTGAAAATGCCTGGGCACCTGTGCTAATACGGTCAGCACGAATTTCAGCCTCAGAACTGTTACCTGTTATTACACCTGATAGCTTAACTAGACATTGTATAGTACTTCACAGTTTCCAAGTGGCTTTCTTCATCTTTCTATTATACAGTAGTACCTTTTCCAAGGGCTGTCTTTGGCTTTTAGCTATGAAAACTAAATCCCCACTGGCTACTTTCTAAAACAAAATGAAACAAAACATACAGTATAAATTCTTTCTAGGAGATGAACTGAAAAATTGTAATTCAGCAATAGAGAACTACTCCATGAGAAGCAATTTCTCAAACAAAAGGTCATTTAGAGGTTTTATTATTTTTAATGCATCAGTGATATCATAAATAAATCAGAGGCAGTCAGCTTTTAATCTCTAGGAATTTTAAAAGAATTCAAGACCTTTGAAAAATATAATTGTATTAAGGTTTGCTTTTCCTTTATAAACCTTCAGGTTTCACTGTATATATATATATATATATATATATTTTTTTTTTTTTTAAGGTTGACTTTAAGATAAACAATAGGAAAAAAAGAAGGAAGTTCTTCATTTCCATGGAAAGTTGATGGACATATGAGGTTCTAGGTAGGAAGAGTCACCACCGTGCCTGCCCTCCTTCCCCAGTGGTCTAAACGGCCTACAATATGGCATGTCCATGCTCTCAGCATTATGTGCAGGCCGCAAGCCAAGTTAAACTTGAATTGTTTGAAGTGCAGCTGCAGGTATGAGGATACAGATCAAAAGTCTAACCCTCCCCTCCTTTTTTTTTCTTTTTGGCCACACCACCCTGCCAGGTGCAACTTTTAGTTCCCCAAACAGGGATCAAACCAGTGCCCTCTGAGATGGAAGCTCAGAGTCCTAACCTCCGGACCACCAGGGAAATCCCTGACCACGTCCTTCTACAGAGACCGATCAAAGGGATGTCGGCACTGTTCCTTAGATTTTCAAAACCTGGACTTCACCCTCTGCTCTATGACACAGGGTAGTAAATTCAATTTTCTAAAAAGTTAACTCTTCAAGCATTCTAAAGTAGGACACTCTTCAGTGGTAAAATCCCGATCTGCAGGTGGATGGTGCTTCCACTACATCTAGGACCTCCAGAGTCAGACTAATACCTTGAAGCCAACTCAAGTTTTTTAACTGTTTTAAGCAGGTGAGGAAAAAAAAAAAGTGTGCATATGTATCTTTTGGGTTTTTTTGTTTGTTTTCCTGTTCCTTTTTTATTTAAAGGGCATTGTTTTTACTCCCATATTAATACTGTAAAAAAAGACAAATCAACCTGATCCCTCAGTTGCTCTAATATTAAAACTTGACAAAGGAGTATTATTTAACCCATCTAATTTTAACAGAGGGGGAAAAATAAAGGAAAAATAAGCATGAGTTATTAAAAATTAAATAACTGTACTTTCTTAATTGGAGAAGGCAATGGCAATCCACTCCAGTACTCTTGCCTGGAAAATTCCATGGATGGAGGAGTCTGGTAGGCTATAGTCCATGGGATCGCAAAGAGTCGGACATGACTGAGCGACTTCACTTTCTTTCTTTCTATAGTTCCTTTTGGAGAAGGAAATGGCAACCCACTCCAGTGTTCTTGCCTGAAGAATCCCGTGGACAGAGGGGTCTGGTGAGCTACAGTCTATGGGGTTGCAAAGAGTCGGACACGACTAAGCAACTAACACACACTTTCTTAATGCCTCAAATTATACAGTATTAGAGACAAAGGTATATTGAAAGTCCTTATGCTTAATTTCCCTAAGTCCTGGTGAAAGCATTCACCCTAATACATGAAAACATATTCCCCTTCCACCCCCTCCATACTTGCTGAGTTGATAGAGAGGGTCTCTGAGGAGCTTCAAGATTGTGACCCTGTGCATTCGCACAGCCCCATCGATTTTCAGGCTAATTCAGAACAAATGATCAAACCAACAAAATGAACACCCGAGCTCTCAAATGGGTGGCTGATAGGTTGAAACTGCCCTACATATGTGTATTTTTAAAAATCTGAATTATCTTCCAACACTTAAAAATCAAGAGACTGTATCCACACACCCAGATTTCCCACTTTTGAAATATCAGCTCTCAACACTGAGCTCATATTCTCACAACAGCCACAGTGGCTGGGGCTGCACTCACAACCCCATGTACAGTGATCCGCACCCCCCCTGCCCCCACCACCACCACTCAGAACCCATCCTGCTTTTCAGCTATGTGACCTGGTCACCAAGACAATTTCTCCCTCTCTAGAGAGGGCTCAGAGTCAGGTTTGGCTCCCAGTTTTGGCTCATCCTTTAGCATCTAAGTACTTACTCAGTCAGCTCAGTTCAGTCACTCAGTTGTGTCTGACTCTTTTTGACCCCATGGACTGCAGCACTCCAGGCTTCCCTGTCCATCACCAACTCCTGAAGCTTGCTCAAACTCATGTCCATCGAGTCGGTGATGCCATCCAACCATCTCATCCTCTGTCATCCCCCCTTCTCCAAGTCTCTAAGTTCCCTTCTTCTCCAAGTAGTAAGTAATACTTACTACTTGGGTGCAATTTACTTAACCTCTATGCTTCTCATCTGCTTAAAAAGATCTATTTCCTGCACAGATCATGGCAAGCATTAAATAACACAAAGTCAAAAAGGACTTAGCATAGTACCTGGCACATGGGGCTGAATAAATGATGATAAATGTTGTCATTAACATCATCATCAAATGAAAAAGCATCCAAGGGACACTTGAGAAGATGCAAATTTCCATGCAAGTCAGAAAGTTTCTGAAATCACTATTTCCACTTTCTTAAATGTATATATTATTTAGAAGAAATCTAAGTTACTAGGGACTCATTAAACTTTTGCTTCCATGTATCAGGATCTTGTAAGCCCAGACTCCACATATGTGGGGAAAAAAAAACAAAAACCTACGTAACACCTGGTTTTCATTTAATTCCTCAGAAGAGCAACATATTGTTCAGAAATTTTTTTTTTACACAAATCAATCTGCCCTATACACAAATCAATCTGCCCTATACCCCTGAGAAACTTCTCCTATTAATATAAAAAGAGAGAATACAAGCTTTTATCAGCTTGAAAAAAACATTATTTAACTGTGAAGAAGAATTAATTGCAGCAATTAGCATCAAATTTTAACAAACATATGGCTGTAAAATGTTTGTCTTTCACTATAAAGGCTTTGGAGTTCACAGATTGCCATAACTGATACCTCTGTAAGAACTGTAATTAATTGGGAACTTTTACAGTTCAATTACAGCAGAATAAAGGAAGAAAAATTCAGCCATCACTTCATAATCTTAATGCAACCTATGTGAGTGGAAATCAGTAGGAAAGTCTTGTCAATTATATTCATAATTTGAGCCAGAAGAAATTAGATGAGAGGCTAAATCCAATTATTTATAGCATTCTGGCAAAAGTCCATAATGAATTTTTAGACGGACTGGGGGAAGAGGGGAAAAAAAACCCCACAGAAACCTTACTAATAAACTCTCTTGCAATGGCCTATTTGGATATTAATAGCACCTGGCTGAACACATCATATTCTGATGGTAAGTTAACTGTGCTATAAAGCCTTCAGTTTTCCTCAAATGTTGATTTTGGCTACTGAATATTTAAGAAAAAAAGAAAATTGGTATAAAAGGGGTTAAATTATGATCCTTATAACCATTTTACTTCAAAGTCAGTAATAGTAAAGCACAGCCCAACCCCTACACAATAATGTGAAGTTATAAGAACAGGCACCTTGTTTATGCAATAGATGTTTTTATAAAGCTAACTTGTTTTTTGTTTTTATTGCAAATCAAGTCACTACAAATGACTAAAAAATACCCTGGATGTTTCATCTTGTAAAAAAGAAACGCAATCTGGGGGTGCAAATGCTCCCCCTTAGAAGGCATCTGTGCTATGTGTCTGGCTCTTAAGCCGGTCTGTTTTTAAACACAACCAGTACTTCCTGCATTCAGAAAACAAGTGAGACCAGAAGAAACGTCCACTCCCACTGCCGCAGCGAAACTCCAACAACAGCACTGTTGCCTCATAGAGTATGCGCTCTCCCTTCCTTTCTCTGTTTAGAAATGATGCCAATTACTCTGACAATCCTGTTAGTCACAAAAGCCACGTGGAGACTAAGGGGTTCTGAAGGTGCATCCTTGATCACTTGGTCCAGAGCAGATTCATCTATTGCTTCCTGTGCAGAACTTTGCATCTCACAGACACGATGCCAAATACAGTTCCTCAAAAGGATTCCACAAGAGACTAATGTCATCGTTAAGGTATGTTGATTTTTTTTTCCATAAAGGAAAAGAACAAAACCTAGATGCCACTTGGCTTCTAGAGCACACCATTCTTCTTGGGTTTCCTTCTGCCCCCACTGGCTGTGCCATCTCAGTCTCCTTTGCTGGCTCCTCCCCCATCTTCAAAATCTCTTAAGAGCTGGAAGGTCCAAGCACTTGGTGCTTGGTGCCCTCTCCTCTGTCTCCATCCTTTCTCCAGGAAACTCATCCACACCATCGCTTGAAATTCCATCTACAAGCCAACCACTCCCCAGTATGTCTCCACCATTCAGACTGGCCCAGTCCAGATTTATATAACGAAATGCCTCTTCAGCAGTACCTCTGACAGCTCCCAGCCATGTCCAAAGGTACAGGGCATGCAGGACAAAGAACATCATCAGTACTCAATGCTTTGTTAAAGGCAAAACTACAGAGACACTAAAAAGATCAGTGGTTGTCAGGTGCCTGAGCAGAGGGAAGGATGAACAGATAGACCACTGAGGATTTTTAAGGCAATGAAAACCATTCTGTATGTTACTGTGATTGCAGATATATGTCATTGTACATTTGACAAAACCCAGAGGCTGTACAACACCAAAAGTGAACCCTAATGTAAGCTAGGACTTTGGACAATGTCAAAGTAGGTTCAGAAGTTGTTTAAATGAGCTTCTCTGGTGAGGATGCTAATAATAAGGGAGGCTGTGCTTGTGGGAGCTCAGAGGGGCTATATAAGAAATCTCTGTACTTTCCACTCAATTTTACTCTAATCCAAAACTGTTCTAAAAAATACAGTATAAGGACTTCCCTGGATGTCCAGTGGTTAAGACTCCACACTTCCAATGCAGGGCACATGGGTTAAATTCCTGGTTGGGGAATTTAAATCCTACATGCTGCATAGCAAAGTCAAAATAAAATTGCAATTTGTTAAAAATAATAACAGCTCAACAGTGAATGAACAAAGTGAAAGACATCGAAAAGCTTATCATTCCATGTCTGTTCCACTGTCCCAGGGTGTATTTCCAGCATCCCAATTAGACAGGCACATAATGCTTTTCCTAAAAGACCTCCAGAAGAAAGGAGAGTCCTAGGCCCCCTTCAGTAGTGTGACATCACTCACCAGTGTATACTTGCTGACATCCACAGGCAACCTGACTCTTCTCATGAGGTTAAAATTTAACACAGGCTTCATGAGAACTTTCTTAACAAGACTCCGATCTCAGCTCCCTTGACCAGCGGTATTTCCCACAAGTTTCTCCCGGCTCCTGAAGAAAAAACTGACCAGTGGGAAAGACATAGACTCTCAATTCTGGTACCAGGGCCAGACTCTGGACCACTCTTTCATAGAGCAGGAAACAAAATGAGTAAGACTCACATAGCTTCGTGCCACATTGTCTATCCCTCTCCTTTTCCACTTCTCCAAGCAGCTGTCCAAAACTAAGAGGAGTGAGTTCTCAAGTTAGTTCTTGAAGAGGATAAAGAAATTAATCATCCCAATTTGTATTTGCAAAAGTAGCCACTGATTAGGTATTAAGTCATACTTAAGAATCATCCTCACAGCTGACTGGCATCACCACCTAATTTATCCTTCAAACTGGGACACCTCTTGAGTGAGAAAAGAGTAATGAATGATTACACCCAACTACTGAAATTAAACTGGGCCATCAAGGATGTGTAGTTATCCTAATAAATTAAAGAGCACTTCTATATACTAGGAACTACTCTAGCTGCTTTTCAAGTATGGACTAATTTAATTTCCACAACAACCCAAAGAGTAGGGACTGCCATCACCTCCACTTTGCACACATGCATACTGAGAAATGACATTAGGAAGCTTGCTCGAGGTCGCACAGGGCAAGTGGAAGAGCCAGGATTGGAACCCAGACGGACTGATGACACTGCTAGTCACCTCCCCAATACTGTCAGTACCACTATGCTTAATGACATTCTAAGAGTCCCAATGTTTACAGTGTTTTAGAATAAACAAGAGTTAATTGTTGTTTTTCACAGTGCTGAGTTATTTCATTCCTGAGAATTTTTTTTTTTCCTCTCACCATCTAACTGAAATTAGTCCTGCCGTACCTCTGGATAGAATGAGCAGAAATAAACCCAGCTAGAGCTAGCAAGCAGCTGGCCACTTAGGTTTTGCACGTGTTGCCTGTTCTTGTTATTTGCGGTAGTTATGGTCTATAAAGTTACTGTGAACACTGAATTAGCAAACACTGAACCATTACTCCTAAGCAGAAATACAGAGATTCCTATAAGCCTCTGATCACAGAAGTTTCATCAACTGATCGATACATAACCTTTGATTTCTTAGCACTACATTCATGCCAACAGCACTGTCAGTTACGCCTGAACAAAGGTTATCTAACACACGTTTTCTCCGTATGATACACTGCAGTCTTCCTGCACTTGGGAACTCGACACAGCGCTTCAGCACTACACGTGAGGGCCATTTTAAACAGCAAAATCACCCACCTCAAAAACCCATAAAAATGCAAAAAATGTGGATTTAAATAGACCACAAGTCTGAATGACTACAAGAGCACAAGCATTGATTTGGCGTTACAAATAAATTTTAGTGGGAGGCAAATGAACAAATATGGATACCACAAATAATAAGTATCAGCTCTTCATGTCCCTCACTCACTAAGGTACCAAGCCTGTGATACAAAAGCAGCACAGAGACTTCAGTTCTAGCCAGCAAATCTGAGTACAAGTCATCAGTCAGACACCCACGACTTGATGGCTGTGGGTAACTTGCTTTAACCTCCCTCCGAGCTGTCTTTCTTCAACTGTTAACTAATCCTGCCCCAAACCTTCTCTTCCTTGGGTCATATAAGAGCGATTTCAGTAGCTTTCAATCTTGAGTTTTATTTTCCATTTCTCATCGTTCTTCACTACCAAGTCTTTACAGAGCTAAGTTCCCATATTTGTCATGTGCTATGGAATTCAGGCTGGGGCTTCCCCAGGGTCTCAAGATGATAAAGAATCTGCCTGCAATGCAGGAGACCTGGGTTTGATCCCTGGGTCAGGAAGATCCTCTGGAGAAGAGAATGGCACCCACTCCAGTATTCTTGGCCTGAAGAATTCCATGGACAGAGGAGCATGGCAGGCTACAGTCCACGGGGTCACAAAGAGTCACACAATTGAATGACTAATACTTTCACTTTCACTTTTTTTTTTCCTTGGAGTCAGGCTAAACAGAGCAACATGGTCCTGCTCTAACTAGCAAATGAAATATGATCTGTAGGTACAGAAGCTTCTCAAAACTTTTCACTTAAACTTCAATGAGAGGGGAAAAAAAGATGCAGAATAGTGTGTATCATCAGTATGCTACATTTTTTAAAAAGGGGGATAGTAAGAACTAATTTGCATTTGCTTGAATTTCCATAAAGAAATGCTGGAAGCTGAAACAAGACATCTAATACATTAATAGGAAGTGAAGGGTTAACAGGGTTGACAGAGAGAGGGAGTGAGCAGGTGTCTCCGAATACAAGTAGGTATCATTTGATATGGTTGTACTTTTACACCATGTCAATATATACCTTATTAAAACCACAATGAAATATCCTTTCCTGTAAAATAATGAGCCAAGAGTTAAAGGTTCCAGGTTCTAGCCTTACCTCTGATTCTAGTTAGCTGTGAGGCCTGAGGTAGTCTGTGAGTCCCAGAATGGGATAGATGGCCTCTAAGCTCCCTCTCTATCCCAAAACTGCACAGAAGTAATCAGTCACAAGACAAAATAAAAGAGTAAACCGAGCTTGTACCAAAGTGTTTACTAAGAGAATAAATTAACAGCAGGTGAGGTCTCTCTTAGCCAAGCTAACATGACTGACATGTTTTACAATTTCTATCTCCTATTTCAAATAAATTATCTGAATTTTTAAAAACAAGATAGTAATCATGAGAAATTTTAACAAAACCAAATGTTACCTAAGGACATGATACAAAAGGAGTTCTTAGTAAAACTGAAGCATAAATGACTTTCCCTTAAGCTAGATTAACTGAAGGTGTCCAAATCTCCCAGATTTGTAAATAATTCAGAAGCAAGGAAACTGAAGAATTATGCACTCTAGCTAGAAGTATGTTCAGTGTTTTGAACCAAGACATAACCCAGACTCTATTATTTTTCAAGTAAAAATCTTCATATTGTAGTTAAATGACCAATTTAATATGCTGTAGAAATGTTTATTAAGTTCCACTCTGTACATCCCAATTGCCCATTCATTAAAGTTACCAGCAAATATAAAATCAATAATAACAAATGACTAGTGTGGGACTTCTACATATACAGACTAGGTTGACTTACATTTGACCTAAAACATCTATTAACAAAGTACAGCATGGGGACGTACAGCATGGGGACTATAGTTAATAACATTTTACTGTATTTTTGATAGCTGCTGAGAATGAAGCTCTTAAACATCTTTATCACAAGAAAAAAATGTTACCACTATGTACAGTGATGGAGCTTAACTAGATTTATTGTGATCACTTCACAATAGTTTATACGAATATCAAATCATTACATTGTACACCTGAAACTAATGTTATATGTCAATTGTATCTAAATTAAAATTAAAATATATTAAAGATCATTAATATATTAAAGACCAGGCTTCCCTGGTGGCTCAGAGGTTAACGCGTCTGCCTGCAATGCAGGAGACCTGGGTTCGATCCCTGGGTCGGGAAGATCCCCTGGAGAAGGAAACGGCAACCCACCCCAGTATCCTTGCTTGGAGAATCCCATGGACGGAGGAGCTTGGTGGGCTACAGGTCGCAAAGAGTCAGACACGACTCAGCGACTTCACTTAAAGACCATTAATCTTAGGAGACTAATATGATGAGGGAGCATAAGGAGAGACAAGTAATTAAGAGTTAGAGAAAAGACCCTTCCCTGGTCCCCCCACTGCAAGGTCTTGCTTTGAGGGGTATCCTGTTCTCAGGTTTCTGTACTATGTGCATCTATCCCACCAGATCACCAGGACAAAGATTTTTGCCTGCCATCTTCACTGTTGTACTTCCAGTGCCTAGCACGTTGTCTGGTACACAGCAGGTCCCCGATAAATGACATTAAAGACAGTTAACTCTAAAATACTTCATTAAAGAATAAAGACGTAATGCTCAATAAAAATCTCATATTCAGAATAATGCCTAGCTCCCCAAGAAAATAAACCCCATAACTCGTGTGGAACCACTCATTTAAAGTTCCTGAATAGAAGAAACTAGGCAGAGGTCACCCTGGCTTACTTTAAGTATAGGAAGAGAAAAAAATGGATATCTACTGTTTGTCTTCATTTAAGACTCTGGCTATTTTAAAGACTGAAAGAAAAGTAAAACATCAGTGCATAATAGTGTGGACAATAGGCTATCATTGTATTTTTTAAATAATTTATCTTTGGCTGTGCTGGGTCTTCACCGCTATATGGGCTTTTCTCTAGTTTCAGCAAGCAGGGGCTACTCTCTAGTTGCGGTGAGTGGGCTTCTCATTGAGGTGGCTTCTCCTGCTCTAGGGTGCGTGGGCTTCAGTAGTTGCGGCACATGGGCTCAGTAGTTGCAGTTCTCAGGCTCTAGAGCTCAGGCTCAACTGTTGTGGCACACAGGCTTAGTTAATCCCCTGTATGTGGGATATTCCCAGTTCAAGGATCGAACCCAGGTCTCCTGCATTGGCAGGTGGATTCTTTACCACTGAGCCACCAGAGAAGCCCTATAACTGTATTTTAGAAATCATACTTATATATGCAGAGAACATCTCTGGAAGCTACATCACAAACCAGCTGTATGGGGGACTTCTCACTGCATACCCTTTGGCAGAATTTGAATTTTTCACCAGGTTATGTATTATTCTGGGCAGTAGTGGGTGGGATGTCTCACCCACTGTCTGTTGGATGAAAGCAGAGCAGCCTCCCCCACAGGAATCAACACCAAGCCAGCCCTTGACGAGGACATACAAGGCTCACGAGGGAAAAGCACACAGAAAATGTCAAACGGACCACAGACGTTCTAGACAAGTCGAACAGGTATCATGTCAAACTTTGCCTACTGCTCAATCCTAGGCTTGTTGAAAGAAACATATCCACTGAGATTATCAAAATGCCACGCCACGTTTCCCCAAATGCGGTCAGTGTTCAATGGTTCCCAGGGGAAGGAAAAGGCAGCCCTGCGTCATCTGTTTTTCATAGCTTGGATGTTCACTCTCAGAAAACTGTTTCCATATATCACCCTCGTATTAGAGGATTATTCACATCTCTACTTCCTCCAGGCTCTCTTTCCCACATTCAAAAGACGCAACGTGTACATTTTTTCATACCGTCCCTGAAAGGCTTTTTACTATAACCAGGCTCTCTAATGGAAGTCAGATTTCTGAGCTTAAGCTGGCATTTGCAAAGTCCACCCTCTGTGAGACCAACCTGCCCAAGTTCATATGCTGTACAGAGAATATACTGTGTAGAAAAAGCACTGATAGGAATAAGTAATTCTCCAGTGTGAGCTGTGATAATAGACTCACAGCAGGCTAGGACCTCAGTGACCTGGTTTTTGATTCTTCAGTTATTCCCATCACCATTAGCTTGCTGCTTATGGAGCAGCTGACATGCAAAGGGATGAAGTGATCTTCCTAAGGATATTAGGAGAATTCCTTATTCAGGCCTCAGGAAAGAGAAACGTGTTCAATAAAGACTCATCTTCAATGTTGGGAATTAAGTTCATGCCAAGAAATTCTGCAATAAAACAAAGGAAGACAAAGTTCCTCCAATTTGAACATCTAAGTTTCCAAATACAGAAGGTCTTCAAGGAGTCCAGAAGAATCTGTTGTATTCAACAGTATGCAGGGGAAGAGTTTATGGAGTCTAAAGAACTATACTTCCCTCGCTAAGTTGGAAATGATACCTCATGAGCAAAAAACAGATTGCTCAGTCTACCTTTCAGAAGTATCAATAAAATAATACTCTGATCTTTAAATGTACTAATAAATCGGTAAAATTCTGATACTCTAAAAAAATTTCATTCTGGTCACAAAAACTGTTCTATGGAAGTAAACTGGATATTAGCCAGGAAGACTAAAAAAGAAAAAGGGATTAAGGGATAAACAAAGGTTAAAACAGAAATGATTTTAACACAAGTGAGCTCCTGGGACAGCAAAAACACAAACAAGGTAAATTCTTAACCCGTATTTAACATGAATTCTCAAGCGACTCAGATGCTCCAAAATTTATACATACAGTAGCTAAATCATATAGGTTTTTAAAAAACCTTCCTCCTAAAGTTTTTTAACTTAATGCCACTTAGTGAAATCCAAGAGAACAAATTCACGGTTTAATCATTTCTGATCTCTTTGGAACTGGACAGATGCAAGGAAAATTGCAATTTGTTGAGAACGACTTTCAAAGATATCCTGGAAAACATCTTATTCCTGGCAGATTTTTCAAAGATATCTGCATGCACACACAAATACATACCTAAGTATCTATATAACTAAGTGTCATGCATCAAATAGACACGCGATAGAAGAAAAGTAGGAGTTACATGGCAGGACAACTTCAGCAGATAAACACAAACACTACTATTGTAGCCTGTTCTGGTTGTTCATATCACTTCTCTGCTAGAAAAGAAATTCCAATGAACTCCCGATATACAGACAGTTTTCTCGCTACAAAGGGACTTTTGTTTGAATCCCCCACAAGTGACAAGGTCAATCTTAACCAATCTTGACATTTCTATGGAACCTTTCCACCAAATTTTTTTCCAAGTTCAAATCATTTCCTGAAACCTATTTGAAATCCAAAGAAAACACTTCATAGATAAAGTATAGGGTAAATTCTTTAACAAATGCCATTCATGACACACATTTTCCTCAGTATTTTTCTACAAATATACTTGCAAAATCTAAAATCACAAGGCTTGATTGTGATTTAATCCACATCCTTAAAAAGTTAGACTCAGAGTATGGTAATAATACACTGAATTAATATTTAAAACTGTGTTCACCTGTATTCCTAGCATATGGAAAGTGATTTCAGAATTTTTTTAATAAAACCATATTTTCACAGCTTTTACACAAGTTGACATTTTCAAAAGTTAAAACATTTTACCATGGGGTTTCTCTGTATTTACATAACTAACTAAGGGATAAAGAATTCTTTCATTTAAGTCCTAAGAAAGACTTGCAAACTCATTTTTTATGAAAGTTTATTTTGGAAACATTAGTTTTTCAAAGAAGCAGAAAAGTATAATCTGAATTCAGACAGCATTTCCCAAATAAGCATTTTCTTTTCTTCCTTGGAGTTTACTATAAGCAACTTGGATATCTTTTTAATTTTACTGTACTGTTGAATGTTGGGGCATCTGATGAGATAGCAACTATGTAGGGCACTTCTGTAATCAACTGGCTTATTTCTAGAGAATACTGCAACATTTCAACCATGGAGAAGCATTCAGATACTGCTTATGATAAAGATACTGGAAAATACCCCTCACTTAGAGAACACTATCCACAGGGAAATGACAAGCCAATGATGTCTATGACATGCCTCGGAGCTGTGTCAGACAACTGGATGCTCTTTGCTTTTAAGGTATCCACATTCTAAGGGGTCAAAGACATTCAAGTTGAAAATGCGTCTCATCACTCTCCACGACTAGCTTCATGGGTGATATATATCAAAAAGAGCAAATCCTAATATTTTTCCAGATAAGTAATCCTTAGCAGAAGCCCAAAGTGAAATTTAGTTCTTTGGGCTGAAACCTTAAACATACTTAGAATACATGTAATTTTGCAAACATGGTCTAGGAGAATGCATTCTAAAGAAAGAAAAAACTCACTATGAGTTTCAATTTCATTTAAGTAAATTATCTTAAGTTTTCATAAAAGTAATTGGGGTCTCAGTCTCCTCACCTGCAAAAGGGAAATGATGGTGCATCACAGGACACTCTAAAGGATTAAATCAGATAAAACAAGAATTGTTGGAAAAACACACAATTGATGCCCAGAGGCTGAAGAGTAATGCACAGCAATTAGAGGCAAGATCCCACAATAAACAAGCAATCAGAAAGCTTGAAAGAGCTTGCTTTTGAAACATAATTCATCAACCATCTTCCTTGTTCTTAAATCAAGTGCTAGATTTAACTTGGCTAAATCACAAAGTTTACATTAAAATCTTTTCCATCAGCCAGAAAAACTGTGTGGTCCTGTGCTTGTTTAACTTACAACTGGCAAAGTCAAAAATCCATTTAATGGTTCAAAATCCACAGTTGCAAATGCAGTGCAGATGAAATACAGCAACTAAAATCCAGCCATTGTTTCTTTTTCCACAAAGTTCTACCCTAGTTTAAGATTGATAACTGCTAGTGACTAAGCTTGGTAACACTTTCGTCTGTCCCAACCAGGATCGTTAGCCAAGTTTAAATCTCCATGTGACAACTCAGAATCCACAGACTCTTGGAGCTTGCAAAAGCAATGCAAAAAGGCAAAAAAGTACATAATGGCCCAAATGTCTGCAAAAAATAACCAGGAGAACAGCCTGGTTGGCAGCTGGAGCATGTCAGGGCCTGTTTTGAAGCCCTGGTCCAAAGAATGTACTACACACAAGCAAACACCAGTCTGAAAAGAAGCAAATAGCTCAGCTTTAATCCTAAGTCATGATTAATACACTTTATGATTAGGGAAGAATCCATTTATTTTGAAATCATTCAACGTCAAAATAAAGATGATCACTACATGTTGCAAAGCTCGCCACAACCGTCTTGAATTATAAACATGCACACCATTGCCCAAGAGTCTTTACAAAACAAGACCTGTTCTTTAACCTAGTCCTAGACCAATGCCATCAGAGGCTAATACAGACAGGACGTACGATATATACCAAAGTCAATAAATACAAAATCTAGAGATAGTTCAGATTACCAGATTAGATGATCAAAATGACAATAACAATATCAACAAAACCATTGCTATTTGAGAGCTTACCAAGTATTGAACTAACCCCTCTACATGTATTATCTCATTTAATTCTATACCAACCCAAGGAGGTTAGATATACTATTATCCCCACTAGACATCAGGAAACACTTAAGATTTAGAGTTAATAAGTACTTGCCTAACATATTACTGAAATGGCTATATATATATATATATATATATATATATATATATAAATTTGTATTTTTTTTTTACATCTTGGCTATACCACAAGACATATAGGATCTTAGTTCCCCAGGGATTGAATCCATACCCTCTGCAGTGGAAGCCAGGAGTCTTAATTGCTGGACTGCCAGTGAAGTCCCAAAATGGATATATACTTTAAAGTTTGAGGCTTTATTTGTGCTGTACACCTACAAAGCTTAATAATAATAACAAGTTTGAATATAAACATTCTAGTTGAAAATTATAAAATATTACTTAACTTGAATTAATGCCAGTCACCATTTGACAAGAATAGGGTGAAGGTAGCACGTATGTCTTGTTGCCAGGGTTCCAAAAGGAGAGTTAGGGCAGAAGCCTTCAGGTGTCAATAATCAGTATATCCTTGTTTCCTGTACGCTGGCCACTTCCTCACCTGGAGCTGGGTCTCCTGAATCTCTTGATCCAGTGTTCATCTATTTCGCCCCACTGCTGGGTTGAAGTGAGGTATCCTCCAGTGGTGTGGAGACAAAAAGGGAATCTGGGCTCTGACTACAGCTCAAATAGGCTGTGACGAAAACTCCTGTTTATAGTCACACCTTTACTCCAACTTCATCAATTCCTGCACCTTCCAGAGGTGCTGGGTTTAAATCTGGTTCCTTCTTGGCTTTCTTCACTCCCAATTTAAACTTTCTCAGATTACCTGAAGTAATCACTGCGAGTCTTTATGCTTTTTTTAGGTTTCAAAATATCATTCATTGCTGATATCTCTTTCTTGGTTTTGTTTAATTTTCTAAAAGCTTTTGTGCCTTTGTGCATTGACTATCCCATCATTTTTAATGGGATATCAGAAGGGAATAAACGTTAGAGCACATGGCTACTCAGTCATCTGCCTTCCATTAACTTTTACAGAGACTTTAGATACCCTCCCTGCTTTTCTTCAGTCTTAACTAAAAGGACTGGATCTACTAATAAAATATTTGGGGGCTCCCTGCCAGTCAAGTGGTTAAAACTCCATGCGTCCACTGCAGGGGGGCTCAATTCCTGTTTGAAGAACTAAGATCTTACACGCCGTTCAACATGCAAAAAACAATTAAATTTAAAAAATAAATATTTGTTGTCTTTATGCCTCTACTTGAAATGATACTTAAATAATGACTATTTATTACTTCAGACACTGGTTATTAGTAAAAGCTGAATAATGGGGACTAAAATACCCACATTATTGTAGAGTTCTTGAGGTGAATTTCAAATTAATTTCTTTGTTGATTCATCTCAGAATAGAGAAAAAGTCATCATATAAGTAACTTCTGAATGTCACTGTCTCAAATGTCAGCTAAAGATGTTTGGTTTTAGAAAGAACAGTTTTTCTGTTACATCTGTGAAATCGGGCAATTGCTTTAGATACCAAAAAGCTTTGTAAAGTTGGTACCAAATAAAGTTGGTAAACTTATACTGGATATTGTGGAAGCAAAGAACATTTGCTAATGAAAAACAATGGCAATAGCCATTACTTCAGGGCAAAACTTAAACAGGTTCTACAACGTAAGGAATTCCATACTCTCTGGCCAAGTTAAACTTAATATATTTTTCTTTTAAAATTTAGTTTTATGAACTAGTCAGGAAAGACGAAATGCTAGTATTAATACTACAAAACTTTTGATAGTTTACTATCGATGTCTTCAAGCTGACAATTCTAATTACCAAATAGAGAAAACACTGCACAATATAGATACATTGTGCTGTTACTCGAGTAAAATGTCATTTTCTGTGTAATATAGTCATTTTATAAAATAATATTGAAACGTGCATTTAACAGTATCCAGGGTTCCATGATATTTTAATTTTAATATAATCTGATTAAAATTAGATAAAAGAATCTTCTGGAGAAGCAAGTTCTGGGCGAGTCCCATTTTGTCTGTTTACTATTACCGTAATTTACTTCTCCACACAAAGCAGAAACTGGAGAATCTGGCATTAGCTGCTCATTATATGTTGGGAACAAATTCAGTTCCTCAGGACACAAAAGCACATTGATGGATATTTTTATTCTACTCGGCAGAAATTGAAGACAGCATAGTTTTAGCTTTCAATTACTTCCCAAAGAAATACCAATGTTTTAACTTTGTAATGAGAACAAGAAAAACAGCATGTCCCAAAGTTCTTTAGCAGCATAATTTTATAGGTTACAAATAATAGTATATACTATTATTGAAAAATGTAAAAGAAATAGCATAATCTAGACATTTAGAATGAAAACTCAGAATTAAGATTGAAAACATATTGTGTTATAAAAAATCAAAGAGAGTTTCATCTAGTCTTCATTTTGCAGAAAACTTTTTAATACAGAAGACCTTACTTAGACCTTAACCCCATAGCAGTGGGGTTAATAATTTAGCCTTACACAAAAGGCAATTTCCTTTTCTGACAGTATCAGTCCTTTACCATCAGTAGAGCTTAAACTTAAAAACAAGTGGAATTAAGATCATATTCTGTCCCAAATTCATGTAAATTAATCATACTTGGTCTTTTTCTATTAATGTGACATCTAGCTATAAATTACTGTAAATAAACAGATATGTGAAAGCAGAACCCCACCCCCCAAAAAAAATCAAAACAGTTGAAAGTGTTAGTTGATCAGTCGTGTCCAACTCTGCAATCCCATGGACTGCAGCCTGCCAGAATTCCTGTCCATGGAATTCTCCAGGCAAGAATACTGGAGAGGGTTGCCATTTCCTTCTCCAGAGGATAAGGATGTATACAAACAGACGAAGTATGTACTATATGTGATGTTTTATAATGAATTAAGCATTCATTCCTAAACAAAAGATATCTAGTACTACATTTTTTTCATGGGATGTTTAGGGTTTTAGGACATCTTTGGGCCTCAAAAGACAGAGAGCCATGAACCCAGGGCGATTTCCTGCATCTAAGTCAGAGGGAAATGGGCACAGTCACAGGGGGAAGGAAGTAGATCCACAGCTGGGAGGTCAAAGACTCTGCCTTAACACTGGGACAGGATTTAGCTCTTAATCATCCCAAGAAAAAGAAAAAAGCCACACTCTTTGTAGGAGGGGTCAAATACAAGACCAGTGGGGTTCCAACTGCCTCCCCGTGTATGCTTTTAAAGAAGGTTACAAAGCTAACAGCTGCCTGGCCTTTGGCACTGACACAGGGGGTGACAGGTAGGCATTAAAGAGAAGGGCAATTCTCCACAGTCAAGGGGTTTGAGAAAGGTCCATGCAGTGCTTCTTACCCTATCTGCTTCAATTTTGCCCCACCCTCCAGGTTCCTTAAATGTTTCTGTGCCAAAATTCTGACCATGGCTTTCCTTTTCTCTATCCATGCTTCTCAAGGAGGACACAACTAGCATTTGGGTGGGACAATTCACGCTTGTCTGGGGGCAGTCCTACTAACATATCTGGCAGTTTCAGCCCCCATCTACCGATGCTAGTACAGTCCCAAGGTCACTGGAGCAAGCAAAAATACATTCTGAATGCCCCAAGGAGGCAAACACAACGAGCACCACCAGTTCAAAACCAATGCTACAAGCTCTAGTATCTCCTTCAAACCCACAGTGCCAAGAACGTACACGACTCAAATCTACATCTTGTGTCAAGATTTTCCTGGATTTCTAAACTCTTTCTCCTTTCAACTAGACATCTTCCCCTCATGCTCCACAGTTATTTTGCACTTGCCCCAAATTGAATTCCCTTATCTCCCTCAATAAGCCTCAACCTGCTTTTCTTACACCCTGGCTAATAAAACCATCATTCAAGGTCAACGAGGCAGAAACTGGGAGGCAAACAAAACTCTTCCTTTTTCTCGACAAGTCCTCAGAATTGTAAGTTCTAAATATCCCTCAAGTCCTTTCTCTTAGGACTGCTATCAGATTCCCATCATCTCTGGCTGTGTTTAGCAATGGGCCCAAATTTTTCACCATCTTCACCTCCTCTCTAATGTAAACACTGTACTACTATCATCTCCCAGGCCACCAGTTCACTTCCCAACTTAATTGCTCATTGTGCCCACCCAGCCTTCAGGAAACAGAAAAAGATCCTCAGCAGGAACACAAAAGCCTTCACCACCTCGTCTCATCTTCGCCTCTGATTCTCACCAGGGGCTCTAGGCGCACAAACTTTAGCTTGACCTAAATCTGCCCAACTGGGGGAAGCACCCTAGTCTAGGATGCCTCTGCACACACACTGGGGAAGCTTCACTGGCAACCACTGACCAGTGAGAACCAAGAGCCACAGGGCAGATGCTTCCTAGCCGAAATGCTCTAGAACCCAGGCATCTGGCAGAATAAGAGGCTCCACATGTATTGACTGAAATGAACAATTCTTTATATAGAAAATTCAGTAGGAATATCCACTGACAAATGCATACACCCAGAATCAGAATGGTCTTGTCTGTTTTCATATAATGTCATCTTACACAGAAAGGCTTCTTGGTGACACTTACTGGCAAACAGTGAAGAACTCAAGGAATTTATAAGGAGGACCAGACATCACACTATTGAGTCAAATGCTGAGTATGCAGTGAGCTCAGTCTCCACTAAATATCCCATCACCTACAGCGACAATTTTTCATCAGGTAAAAGTAAAGCAATGAAGACAGTCTTGATTATGCCACACTTAATAATGCCACACAATCAGTAATCAGTTTAGACATTGTTCATTAGTTTAGTCAAGGAAAAAAATGAAAATTTTATGATTTCTTAAGACTGGAAACTCTTTCATGGGTAGCACACTGAGAGTCACTCTTGGAGCCCAAACGCTGAAAATTCAACAAGCAGGCATTACATAATTACATAGGTTTTGTAAATCTTCTGAGCACTTTGAATTTTAAAAAGGCCATATTTAAGCCTTCCCTGGTGGGTCCAGTGGCTACAATTCTGCATTCCCAATGCAGGGGGCCCACGTTCAATCCCTGGTCAGGGAACAAGAGTTCACATGCTGCAACTAAAGATCCCGAACGCCACAACTAAGACTCAGCACAGGTGAAGTTGCTCAGTCATGTTTGACTCCTTGCAATCCCATGGACTGTAGCCTACCAGGCTCCTCCGTCCATGGAATTTTCCGGCAAGAGTACTGGAGTGGGTTGCCATTTCCTCCTCCAGGGGATCTTCTCGAACCAGGGATCAAAACCAGGTCTCCCACATTGCCGGCATATGCTTTACCATCTGAGCGATCAGGGACTCAGCACAGCCAGATAAAAAAATTAAAATAAAATTAAAAAAAAACACTGTATCTAAAATGAGTGTTTCAAACTTAAACTTTTGTAATGTAAGTTATTATGATACAGACATAGGATTACCATGTAGAAGCTAATCATTCTTAGTTGAAATATAACAAGAGATTAAATTACACAGGTAGGCATCTCTCCAAACTAAAACACTGCATTTCAAATAAAAACAGAAAAAAAAAAAAAATGTAAAGGATAACGATGTTTCTTTTTTATCATTTAATGGAGGTTGAGATGTTTTTGTTTTAAAAATTAAAAATAGACAAAAAATGTCCAGAATAGCCTCTTAATTATAAGTTACTATCAAAATGAAAACATTTAGATAAAATCGTAAGAGATTTAAATTTTGTCAGGGAAATTAAAATAATAAAATGTTCATCTATAATTGAAATGAAATGACTTATTTCAGGGTTAACCAATTATGCTTTTTTTTTTTAATCTCCATTTTATAGCTAAGTTGGAGAGGTTCAGAAACCTTCTCAAGCCTAACCTACTACCTGCTGGGGACCAGGCTCTTTCTAAATCACGCTCTGATACATGAGCAGTGTGATCAAGGACCCAGAACATCCTCTGTTCAAGAACTTGCTGTTACTCAACAATCAGAATTGACTAGCAGCTTTCTCGAGAGCCATTGATAGGCTGTGAGAAGTGGACTCATGGCCACACAATTCAAAGAACAGTTCCAAAGAGGAGTAAAAATGTGCACCATGATTTTCAGAAAATAAATTCTAATTAAAATCAT
This sequence comes from Bos indicus x Bos taurus, assembly GCF_003369695.1. Lineage (NCBI taxonomy): Eukaryota > Metazoa > Chordata > Mammalia > Artiodactyla > Bovidae > Bos > Bos indicus x Bos taurus. The sequence continues at coordinate 112,923,108 of NC_040076.1, forward strand.
AACTTACATGTTATAGTTATCAAAACAGTAATAATTCTGTGTAGCAATATAACTAATATAGAGATTTATTGTCATAGTTAAACCAAAGTACAAGTTAAAATGAAAGAGACTCTTTGAAATCTGAACACCTGTTGAACCAGGACACACCATCTAAGGCTCTCCTTTTGTTCTCTTCACTAAAAGGAGAACGATTTTTCATTTCTCTTAACAAAATGGGCGTTCTCTTAACAAGAATGGTGCCCCCCAAAAAGCAATGGGCTGAACACAAGCAACGACTCAGGTTCTAAAGAGGACTTTTCAAGCTGCAGCACATGTCACCACCTGCACACCACAGGCCTTTCTTCTCTAAGGTTCAACGGGTCCTCTGAACATGAATTTTTAAGTATCCGTGTCAGACACAAGATTGCCAAGATCTTTTCTTGTGGCAGAATCTGGCTTCAGAAGTTGTGTAACTAGCATAAAATACTAGGAGCACTCACTGATCTGACCATGAATCCCATCTCTGCAGTAGCCCAAACTCACACACTAACCTGTTCATCACAGAATGTTCAATCTTGTAATTCCAAAGGAAAATCTATTATACCTGCACACAGAGATGGAGCCAGGAACACCTTCGCATTACCATCACTGCCTACCTGGCTCTGTCCTAAAGTGACAAATGAACAACGTCCAGATTCACCAAGGATATTCACGCCCTTGTGGCAGGTCCAGCCTTTGTGGGCCCTGAAGCCTATACAATTCGGAGGCCCTCTAAGAAGAAATCAGGCACTATAGCAAATATTTAAAAGATGCCCTTGCAAAGTAAGCAGACTTAAAGCTTAAGCTTCACAAGTTGAACGATAAACCTACCTTTGACTCAAATAAAAAACTGCCAATATTCAAGCCATTTTGACCACCCAAAACAGCAACTTTGCACAGCTCAATTTAGTGCACTGCTGCACAAGGCTCCAGTAGAACCATGTAGCTCCTCAGGGCAGAAGAGTTCACAACTGAGGTACAAACTGAGCTTCCTGCCCTCATTAAAAATGTAACAATAATGAAAGCTCTTCTAACAGTGCTTATGGAAAGTAAAACAAGGAAAACCTACAGAAATCATTATGGACACTATGACTGCACTTTAAAAATAATATATACATATCTTAACAAAGCAAGAGTGTGAAAATGTAAACAAATAATTTTTGTATTTAAATGTTATGATCGTGAGTTACTTTTTTCTTTTCCAACTAAATGTTGTTATATTACTGGCATAATTAAAAAGGGAAAATAAAAGGGATAAAGTAGGGAGAAAAACAAGGAATATGGAGACCTCAGATACAAACGTCTGCTGTGTCGATTTACTATACACTCAGCATCTATTTACACATCAGCAACTTGAAACAGACCTTAAAATTTACTTCAAGGGACAAAGATAAAAGCCAATTGAACAAATGAGAGGCTTCACACCTCTCCTTTTTAGAGAACCCAGATGTTTGTTAGTAAGGAGTATCTAAAGGCAAATGAAAGTGAACTTACTTTTTGCTTGCCTCACAGACATCTGTAATATTGGAGAAAAGATGGTGACTCTCGGTTTTGGTCATTGTATCACTCAGTGCTTTAGAATTTTTAAACATTCGTATCAAGATCTCCAAACTGAGTAAATATGAATGTTCAGAGGATATGACTTCAAAAATAGCCTGAAGAGGAGGAAGAAGAAATGAACTGTTAATTCTTTCAATTAAAGAATTTAAATCGAGCTCTCATAATTCTGCTGTAGGAATAACAGTATTTTTAAAAATGCAAAACTGTAAGTATTAAAAAAAAAAAAGTACATTACCAAACTACTGTCTTTATACAAGGCACATATATATACCCAAATTTTGAGAAGCACAGTCACTGCCTAGAGTGTAAATAGGAAAATATGAAAGCACTTGGCATCCTGAGGTCATGTTTTGCCAGAGGGCAGAATCTCCGGGAGGAAGCTAGGGCAGGTCGTAAAACCTCAGGGTGACATTCATTAACCTTTGGGGTCATCTCCTCCAGCCCTGATTTCAAAGCAAGCTGTTCTGGGACAGTGAAGATTTATGGACCTCCCTTGGGATTCAGAGACAATTTCTCACAAATCCATTTCTTCCCTCCCCTGTGGGTCCTTTCTCTCCCTGTGTTTTAATTCAACTAATTTGTAGTTAATATGAGCAAATATTCTGGGTGTATTAAAGAGCATGACTGGACCTACCCTCAAAAGGTTCTTATCAGCCACAGGAATTCTTTTATATAAACTCATACAATCGAAAGTAATTCTGTCCAATAAGCCACTCTTTCTGCCCTCTTCAGTGTCTCAAGAAGGAGTGAAGGACCCTCAGCAGAAACTCTTGGTGTCAGGCATACAGTGGTGGTTCACCTGATAGGCCTTCATTAACGATGAAAAGCTAACCCACATATGTGGAGAGATACCAACGCCCTGTGTAAGGAATTCATCTCGGGCCTTAACAAAATCAGATTCTCCTAGAATGGCCAGGCAGAGAGAATTCCTCCTCAGGGAGGGGTGAACATCCTTGCAATTCCCATCCTTCCTGGAGATCTTCCCTAATAACAGAGCCATCATCACCTTGGCCTCCAGGGCTCCTCCCCTTAGGGCTTGGCCCAGAGGGACCCAGAAGAGTCTCCTTATAAGAACTAATGCTCCAGCTGAGGTCAGGTGGGAGCAGGCAGGTGGATGCCCCGCTGCTGGTGGGTGGGCCATACTCTGTAAATCTGTAAATACTCTGTAACTGTAAATCAGGTTAGTGGTGCTAATCTCATTGTCCACCTCTATTCTTAGCATCCATAATCATTTAGGTAAGTCTTACTTCAACCTGCTGATCTAACATTGGTTGTGTTCCAGGGACTTTAAGTGATATAACCATCCAATGATTATGTCATTAGATGTAAAGACAAGGATGTTAATAAGAGTTTCATTTAACTTGTATCTTGTGTGATTCTACTCAATTAATAAAATTATCCCCAGGAAATGTAATACAGACTAAAGAAAGTTCACTCTTCCTGACCAAAAATAATGGATTTCAGGTTGTTGATGGATATGGTGCCTTGGAATGATTAAAAACATTTCAAAGTAGGGGCTTTTGTAATCAAATCCAAAATGTGAAGATTCAAACAAAATGATATGATAAACTATACAGAATCGATCACAGGAAAACATGAGTATGTGGTAGTTTAATATACTACATTTAATGTAATAATTTAAAACATCCTGCAATAGAAACATCAACTACTTAAAGGCAAATCACATTAGATCTGTTAAATATCAGTATAAGAACAGAAATAAATCATAATTAGATTTGCTGCTATCATTACATTTTTATATCACAAATCTGAATAAATATTCTCAAAATGTAGGGGAAATGGAATAGATCTAAAAGAAAAGAAATATTCTAATGGGATCAGGACCCTGGAGAAGCTCTTGAGCTGTTTATGTCACAATGTTAACAGTAAAAAAAAAAAAAAAATACCGCCTACCGTCCATCATTAAGAGAACATATTTTCTTTAGAAGTATTTATAGAATGGAATACTATATAGTAGTTTGAATAAATGACCTAGGTTAATATGTCTTTACATGGATAAATCTCAAAAACAATGTTAAATGTAAAAAGCAGTCAACCAAAACATACGTTCAGAATCATATCATCTACCTACATCTTAACAGGCACACACAAACATATGTACATAAATAGATGTAATACATGAACAGATGGATACACATAGATCCATAATTATAGTTGTCTCTAGGGAGGAGAGGAAAGGAATGAAAGGAGGAGAATGTAAGACTTCTATTTTATTGAGAGTCATATTTTCTTTAGAAAAATTAGAAAAATTATAAATGTAATACTTTTTAAAATTCTCTGTGATGTATACAGCAATGTTATACACTATTCTGATTTTTTTTTAATAGTCCTATAATTCACCCTTATATTTTTGTGTTATTGCAAGCCAATGAAATAAGAAAGGGGTACTTCATATCCTCTATGGAACTTATTTATACGCATATATATGGCTAAGCTTATTTATCTCCAAACTCATATGCATAAGACAGAAAGAAAGTGCTTTGAGAACTTCAAAATATTATTACAATGAGCAATTTTCTTAAGCTGCATTTACTAAATTTCAAGTTATGAAACTATTGCTATCTGTTCTATTTTTTATTAAGCAAATGTGTTTTGGTATAATTTTAGATTTCTAGAAATCTTGCAAAGAGGGTTCAGAGTTTTTCCACTATCGTCCTTTTTCAGTTCCAGAATCTAATCAATGTCTTTTCCGTTTTTCAACATATTTCTTCCAATGTAAATATTATACCTGGACTAGGTGCTTTGTTAAGTTAAAATGACATTTTGTTTTTAGTTTTTCTTTGCTTAATTGCTCAGTCATGTCCAACTTTTTGCAATCCCATAGACTGCAGGGTCCTCTGTTCATGGGACTCTCTAGGAAAGAATACTGGAGTGGGGAGCCATTCCCTTCTCCAGGGGATCTTCCTGACCCAGCAATTGAACCTGGGTCTCCTGCATTGCAGGCAGATTCTTTACAGTCTGAACCACCAGGGACTAGGTGCTTTGTTAAATTAAAATGACACTGGGATATTTTAAATTTTCTTTTCTGGGAGCTTACATGTAATTTTATTTGACAATAATCACATAACCTTTTTGTAAAAAAAAGAAAAGAAAATGCATACGCTGTCAGAGGAAAATGCTCAACAAAACAGGTACCCCTGAGAATCCTAAAGAATCTGCTTGGTAGAAAATATACCTTTTGGAACTTCCCTGGTGGTCCAGTAAGACTCTGTGCTCCCAATTCAGGGGACCCGGGTTCAGTTCCTGGTTAGGGGACTTGATCCCACAAGCTGCAACTAAGATCCAGCACAGCCAAATAAATTAATTAAATTTCAAAAAAAAAAAATACCTCTTGTCGCTTTCTTTCCTCCTGGCTAACTGTTTGAGATAATCCATTTCTTTTCACCTAGAGCAAAAAGCAAAATAAAGTTGAGCTCATTTACTTTCATAAACAACTTATTTATTATGTAAGGCATAATTTTATGCCCTTCAAATATGAATTAACTGCAAAATGCTGAATTCAGTACATAATAATTTTGAGTCTCATATCCCTCAGATGACATTTAATCACATTAATAAATTAGCATAGTACAACATTAAAGGAATTAAAAGTGTCTAGAACACTACCCAATGGGTTTGAGTTAATTTGTTCTGGTCTTAGTTCTGGCTATTCCTAAAGTACTTATGGAATTAATCTCCCAATTCATAAGAAGTCCCTGATAATAAAAGAAAGGAAGCCACTGCCTAAGTTTACTGCTTAGAAATGCTGGTCAGTGATATAGTGTCCTTATTACATTGACAGTGTAATTTTAAAACTATGTGAACCCTCTGTGAAAACAGAGACTCAACGGAACACCAATGCTCTTTATAAAAACCCAATCAAACAAGAAAACACAGTCCTCTTGGCCCAATTTCAACAGGTTTTGGGGCGTATTTAATTTTGACAAATAAGGATGTTAATCTGATATTCTTTGATGAAGCAAGAGTACCTGCAAGAGCCAAGAATGCCAGTACCATACCTGGAATAATGCAGTTGTGTCCCTCGTTGAATTCCGAAGTCCTTATCTCAACTGTTATACATTTCTACTTGATTGCTGCAGTTCCTACCAAAATTCAGTCTCTAACTCAGAACAGAGGTTGAATTATGAACCCCATGAAGGCAGGACCTGGAGTCTGTTCTAATATACCTGGCCCTGAGTCCAGCACGTGAAAGATATTCATGTTTTTCAGTTAAAGTTTAATTAACGAAAAGTAAGGCATGTACACAATACCAACCAATTAGATCTTGCACTTAACAGAAGAGCAGCAAAAAAGGAGAATGTCCTCCCCTTGTGTGAAAAAGCAATAGCAATAAAATGCAACAGAGGTCTTCAAACGTTTTGCTATCTACTTCCTAAAAAAACTAAAAAACCATGTTTCCTTAGACCCATTTTATGTTGACATTTCAAATTTTCATCCAAAATTTAAAGAATCTTAAAGACATATCTTCCACTTGATTGTAAATCTAGATATTTTAACCATGTGCTATCATATTCTTTTAAATGGGTCGCCAAGAGTCAGACACGACTAAGCGACTTCACTTTCACTTTTCACTTTGATGCATTGGAGAGGGAAATGGCAACCCACTGCAGTATTCTTTTTTTTTTTTTTTCTCCAATTTTATTTTATTTTTAAACTTTACATAATTGTATTAGTTTTGCCAAATATCAAAATGAATCCGCCACAGGTATACATGTGTTCCCCATCCCGAACCCTCCTCCCTCCTCCCTCCCCATACCATCCCTCTGGGCCGTCCCAGTGCACCAGCCCCAAGCATCCAGCATCATGCATCGAACCTGGACTGGCAACTCGTTTCCCACATGATACTTTACATGTTTCATTGCCATTCTCCCAAATCTTCCCACCCTCTCCCTCTCCCACAGAATCCATAAGACCGTTCTATACATCAGTGTCTCTTTTGCTGTCTCGTACACCGGGTTATTGTTACCATCTTTCTAAATTCCATATATATGCGTTAGTATACTGTATTTATGTTTTTCCTTCTGGCTTACTTCACTCTGTATAATAGGCTCCAGTTTCATCCACCTCATTAGAACTGATTCAAATGTATTCTTTTTAATGGCTGAGTAATACTCCATTGTGTATATGTACCACAGCTTTCTTATCCATTCATCTGCTGATGGACATCTAGGTTGCTTCCATGTCTTGGCTATTATAAACAGTGCTGCGATGAACATTGGGGTACACGTGTCTCTTTCCTGCCTGGAGAATCCCAGGGACGGTGGAGCCTGAGACCCCATAGGCTGTCGTCTATGGGGTCGCACAGAGTCGGACACGACTGAAGCGACCGCAGCAGCAGCAGCAGCAGTGGAATATAAAAACCATGATGACAATATCCACCATCAACCATTTAAAACATATGGAGATTTTACATTATTCTTCTTTCTCCTTGAAAACCCATTTCTATGTCAATTTTCCCTCCAAATTTCCTGATGTAATTCTGTGTCAGAGCATTTAATTAGTCACTTTAGCATATTTAGGGCATAGGTTTTTACATTTAATTTTCTAAAATTTCTTGTGATCAATGAGCTTTAAGTATAAAGACTCTTCTGGATTGTATAATCACTACAAACACCATTAATAATCCATAATCAAAATGATGCAATTATTTCCAATTTCAATGCATTAAGCACTAAAAGTAAAATTTTACTAAGAATGCAAGTCTGAGTGAGACAGGGATAGGGGTGTATGGTGGCTTCATTAAAGGAGGTTTTGCTGAAACCAATATTTCAAATTGACCCCATTTTATTTTGTGCTGTGATTTAACATGCTGACACAGGGCATCAAACACCAAAGTAAGATTTGAGATGGGCTTTCTTTAGAAAAATGGCAAAATGGGTAACTGAGAAAACTGGAATTTGGACAACAAAATCTGGTGTAACACTTTAACTGCAGATACACTCTCAGTTTTACAGAAAAGAATGCCTAGGAATTGAGGATCTGGAAAATGGTCCCCTTAAAACTATTCCTGCCCACCTCGCCTGGTCTTGCTGAATGCAGGTGTGTGATGTGTACCGCAGTATGAAGACCGCTGGCATACAGTTCTTTACATGGTGGGGTCAGGGAAATAAAGACAACTATATGTTACTGCCTTCAATCTGGTTGTTAGAAAAGATTATAGAGAGTAGTACGTTAGAGTAGAAAGAGTCCTAAGTCAATAGTAAAATCAACAATCATTTACTGACTGCCAGGAAATACGCCAAGTATTTTATATCCCTGTGATCACTGAATCCTCAGAAAAACTCTAAAAAGCCAATACTATTCTTATGCCCATTTCCCAGACAGTAATAACAACGAAGACTTAGGATTCCAGATCACATAGCTAACAGATAAGAAGGCCAGGATCCTCATCCAGGTGTACCAACTCAAGGGCTCCCGCTCTTAATCATGATTTTATCAGGGATAGGGGACCCCCAGTTTTCCATGAAGGCACCTTACTTCTAAGGTTGGGTGACTGTCACTAATGATGATCCCTTCTAATGCCAGGTCTGCACCAAGTCTCCATATGTTTGTTGTCATTGCACATATCACGGAATGTTCTCAGCCGTATCTACCATGCTGATACTGGGTCAGCCTGTCAGCAAGAATTCACGGTTAAAAAGACTTCTTCATACATTTTAATAAGGGAGGAGACTGGCCAAAAGAATGAAACCGTTCAGAGCTGCTCCCATTTGGTTAACGTTGAGCAGGAATTTCACAGGATTTCCTGCCTGACTCAAAGCCCAGCAGATCAATATCCTGGCGCTGTGCCCACAGTCTTGGCAGGTGATGTCACCAGCAAGAATTTCCACGCCACCAGCATCTCCATCCACAGCTACTACTGAGTTCAAACCCGGAAATCTTAAGGGGAAGAAAGTAAAGCATGTGGGCTTAGAGACCTACCTAGATACAGCTAGGTCACTGAGGGATTAAGAATACCTCTACCTATCAAAAAGAAAAAAAAAAAAAAAAAGAAATCCCCAGCTGAAGTAGTTGTCCTTCTGAGGGAGAAGAGAGAAGGCAGTTTTGAAAAAGGCAAAACACTCATAGATAGAATTATCATCTTTCACCAACACTAATAAAAAATGATCAACACTCCTTTAACCAAGAAGTCATCAACTAGAAACGAGTAGCCCATACAGAACTGACCGATTAAGAAAACAAAAGGTTCTAGAAAGTATATTCTTGGGTTATAATTAAGAAAACTGACACACTCAAGGATCCAGAAGGCCAGGTCTGGAGTTATGACAAGCCAGCTCCACCTGGCTGACTGCCAGACCACGGCTTGGGGCCCGGCTGGACAGGTTCTTCTCCGGAGCCAAGAGGAAGCTTTTTTTCCACCTGAGATCTTCCATATGCAACTCTAAATTACACAGTACCTGAGAGCAGGTGCCTGGAGGCAGAAGATCAAGAGTGGGCAAGAGGATTTCAGAGACTGAAGAATGTGGAAAACGAAACCGGAAAAAGAAGGGGAGAGGGGATATATAAGAGGGCCCCACAGAGACTGGCAGAAGACAGGCAGGAGAAAACTGGGGAGAATGAAAACATAGAGCAAAATGTCAAGTGGAAAGAAACAAGGAAAGAAGGGGGAGGAAGGGAGAGAGGGAAACAAAAGAAGGAGAAAGACTGTGTACAACGATTTTAATAGTATGTATCTCTGGAAATTTTCTATTCAAAACCAATGACCTATTGCTAAACCGAAATAAAAATCACTGGTAAGCCCAGGCTTTTCTTTTGCACAAGCACACAAATATCTGTGTAAAACATATGTTTACAATAATATCTACAGTTTTTACATTTACATGTTTTCTGCAGTTTGCACACTTTTGCTAAGAGAATTAAAATATCAACTTTATCACAATTCTCCAAGTGTTCTCCTTGTTTTCACGTGTGGAAAAGATAATACACCAGCTTCCAAAATGGGATTCCTATTCTGTCATCTAAAACGAAATAAACTAAATCATACAGGCTCTTTTTTAAAACTTTTTACATATGTATCTTGTGGCGGCTCCAGCCCAGCACAAACAGGAACACACTGACTGCCAAGCAAAAAGCCCTTACAACTGTCTTCTGACCTCACTAGAACTTGCTCATTGCTTTATTTTTCCTATTTAACTATATCATCAATAAGTACAGTTACAAATGTAGTTGAATGAAACATTAAGTACTATACTCAGTTTGAGGTTCTTGGTTTTATACAATCCAACTAATTCACAAAACTGTTCAAATCTTGCCATGGCAGATTCTATACTCTTAGGAGAACATGTGAATATATGTTAATATCTATTTGACATATACGACATATATTCAAATAAAAGTGGATAAAAATTAATTCAAATAAAACAAAACTGTAGCCCACAACTACAGTTCTGACATATGTTAAAAAATATGAACATATATTATGCGACTTGTCAAGGCAGTGAATGCAGGGAACTAACTAATCTCATAATAGTTCTAAATTAATAATTATAAATTATATTTTTACTGCTGTAATTGGTATTAAAATTCTCCACCTATGATTTTTTGTAATCAACATATTTTCCATGTTCAAAAGAGACAAAAATTAATGATTACCTAAAACTAATAAAGAACAGTAGGAGATACTTCTCCAATGGATATACTGTCTAACTGGCCCCAAGATACAGTTTTTGAAATTTAAGGTAAACTCCCCAAAGGATAGATCCAAAAGTTACTCCACCTAAAACTGATGCCAAGTTACTCTGAGAAAGACAAATATCATATGATATGACTTATATGTAGAATCTACAAAAATTACATAAATGAACTTATTTACAAAATAGAAACAGATTCACAGACATAGAAAGCAAATTTATGGCTACCAAATGGGAAAGGAGAAGGAGAGATAAATAAGGAATTTGTGATTAACAGGTGCACACTTCAACACAGAAAACAGATAAACAGCAAGGACCTGATATATAGCACAGGGAACTATACTCAGTACTTTATAATAATCTATATGGGAAAAGAATCTAAAAAGGAATAGATATATGTACATGTACAACTGAATCACTTTGCTCTACACCTGAAACATGACATTGTAAATTAACCATGCTTCATTTTTTTATAATTAAAAAAATTAATAAAATGGATTCTAATTTCCTTCATGATCTTTTGCAAGTCTGAGCTTGTTAGATGACTATCTCATGAAGGAACAAGCAGGCTTTAGGCAGTAATTCCACTTCTGCACTCATCACAGCTACAGGTGATTTCACCTTGTGAAAAACTGTCTTAAGAAAACCTAGGCAATGTTCCTTGGCTTCTGACGCCATTGACTACAGTAGGTAGTAAAAGCCGGGTTCTCTAAGTCTCTAAAAGAATCCTGAGGTTGCCATGTATAACTAAGCCTATCTACAGGATAGAGCCTGCCCTGTAACTGTGTACAGAGCCAAGAGGAATTACCCCAGTCTCTAGGCTGATGGGATCATTTTCTATGGGGTAAACAGGGATATGACCTCAGGCCCTCTATGACTTGACGTTGTTTCTATATAGATAAGATGGGTGCACATTCTTTCTCTTTTTCCCACCAGCCAAAGAAACCAGAATAGGAGGGCCTGCAAAAGACTGACCAACCAAAGAGGCTCAGAAAAGTAGTCAATTAAAAATGAGATCAGATATTTATAATCCAAGTTCACTCAGGCTCCATAAAGCACTGATGTCCACTGAATACCCACTGGAGCTAAGACCTTCAAACTTAAGAGTTATCCATTCGCTGAAAACCAGCTGGTTTATTCATGCCTCCTGGTGACTTGCTATTCATGGGCTTCTATTCTGGAGAGTTCAAGTGGGAAGAGAATGAATTGCAAAGTAAAATTATACCACTAGACACAATCACTCCTAGGTCTTTTCTACAGACTTAATACAAATTGAACAGTCCCAGAATTTCCAATGAGTTACGAGTTCTTTCACTTCAACAACATAGAACAGCAGCTCTTTGAGAATATGCTTGAAGTTCCTAAAATGAAAAATCTGCCGAGAGCCTGAAACCGTCTTCTGAAAATAGCCCCCGCAGGTTGTCTCAGGCCCCGCCGCGTCCACTGAGAAATCACTGAGACACTGTCCACCTAAGTCACAAGCTGCTGCAGAACACCCATACCAAGGGCCAGAAATCCAGATGATCAAAGATGAGATAACTGAGGTCAAGATGGGGACGGTGCCATATTTTTAAGGAGAAACAGGTACACAGATCACTATTTTTTAGAATAATGAGAGGTAGAAGACAATGGCCCATTTAATAAAATCATATGCTTAATTTAAAAAGATCTCCAGTGACATGCCAGGGATCTCATCATTTGTTCAAAACACCAGAGTGCCTCTCTCATCTACTGCTGTTAAAACAGTAAAATTCTATAATCTTAAAACTATAAATTCTATAAACTTAAAACTGAAAATTCTATAATCCTCACCAAAATTCTTGAATCTCAAGAAACAGCAAGCTCGCCAGCCTCCCAAAGGTAACTTCGGGTCTGCTAAAACTGTGGCAAACTCAGATAAGGCAAGGCAGGGCTCGGGGCTTTGACCCTGCAATGGCCTGTGTCACCCTCTATAGTCAGAGCCAGCATTCCTGACTGAGTCCCAGCTACTTCAATACAGATATGAGGCAGAGAGTACAGACCACAAACAGCAAGGTCATTAAATAAACTGCTGTGCCTTGTAGAATTTAGGAGACAAGAGTACATGTGTTACTTTGTAGCCAGCCCCTGTAAACCAGCATCCTTTATTTAGCCAGGACCTGATTCAGAGTTCTGCTGGTTCCTCTTGTATTTCTCCAACTACTGATGTATCCAATGCTTACCATGCACCAGGCATGTTCTTTCCATGCATCTAAACCTTCTAACAATTCCACAAGAAAGGTATTACTACTGCTGTTTCACAAATAAGAAAACAGAGACAAAGGCAAGTTAAGTCATCGTGAGCCCTAATAAGTGGGCAAGCTGGTATTCAACTCAGGCGTGCCTGCTGCCCACAAGGACTAACTTCTTTACACTAACTTCTCACACTTCTGAATTTCTTCGAGGTGTGTGTGACCCGCAGCTACCCTTCCTTTAAACTAAGGTCCCCCCCTTGGATACCTCAGAAACTGCCTCCCCAAATGAATTCTCAGCTCTTGCTCCAGAGACAGCTAAGCTGTTGGCAGGGTGCCTGGCAATTTAACTTGTTGATTAGTCCTGACAGCCGTGGAATCTCCACAAATTCCTCTACTTGCGGCTCTCAATACCATTCACTCCTCTGTGCGCTACTGAGCCTGGACCCAGGTGGACTCAATCTCTATCCCCCAGTGAGAGAGAAACCCACTTCTGCTTTTTCTATCAGCAACCAAGGGGAGAAAATGAGATCAGGACATACATGAAAAGCTAATGTCACAGAAGTAAGATAAAAAGGAAAACTGGTTTTAGGGGGAAAAGGCAATTCTATAAAATTATTTCATAAAAGGTGAGCAGTTTTTAAAACTGGAATATTTAATAAAATACTGAGGAAGAGACCAGACTAATAATGGTGGTGAACAGTGAAGGGAGTTGGGAATGGCGGTAAAACCATTTTCAGTCTTTTGTGTTTTGTGTTTTGTGCAACTTTCAGTCTTATTGTGTTCAGTTTTGTAATAAGGTGAATGCACCTGCATTACCTTTGTAATTTAAAAATGACTATTTCAAAGAACTTAATTTAAATTTTGTATTAAGAACAAACTAATGACTAACTAAGGGGAATTGGTTAAAAGAACCAAACATTAAAAAAACAAACAAACAAACATCTACCTATTTGATGAAATATAAATATGGGCTTTACAAAGGTTGTTATGGAAGAAAGTTTAATGACATGAAAAGTCATTCACAGCGTTGTTAAGAGAAAAAAAAATGGGTTAAAAAACAGCAGGTTTATTGATGAGCAAATATTTACAACATTATTAAAGGGAAAATATGAGCAAAAAGACAATATTATTTTATTAATTTTTGCTTAAAGGAAGAGGAAAATTCTAAATACACATTAAGGGAAAAAAAAAGTCTGAAAAGTTATATACCAAAATATCCACAGTGACTACACGGGAAGGATTTCAAACAATTTTTATTTTCTTCTTTTTATCTATTGGTAGTTTTTAATTTTTCACTAATAAACATCTCTTAGCTTTGGAATTAAAGCATCGCTTTTAATAAAAACTAAGTTTCAAAGTCTTCTCTCAAAAAAAGAAACAAAGCAAGTAGGGTAGGCAAATGGAACTGTTTAGAGATGCCAACAATACCTGCATTTCTTAGTTGCTGCCCACAGGAAAGCTCATGAGAGGTAACCATTCACAGATAAAAGTAGCTAAGATAAACACAGGCAATGAGAAAGGTTTCAGTCAAGCCCAAACCAGGCAGTGGCTTATGAGGCAGTGTTGACAATGAGTGATGACAGGCAGGTGCGCAGATGGGCGAACAGAGGAGGACAGGGCTAGAGGTGCGTAACTGACAGTGAAGCCGACGACACGTGGCTGAAGGCATGAGTCAGGAAGGGGCTGACGAAGGCAGAACAGGTCTGAGCGCTCTTCTTGCAGAAAAGGACACCTGTTTATAAAGGAGGTGCCAACATCTTTGTTGCCATTCTGTTTTTGCTTGTTATTTTTGTCAAGTGGCAGATGGATAGGAATGATCACCTCCAAACAGTAAACTCCTTAGAACAACACTGACACTGAAGTTAGTTTTCTAGATTTGCAATATAATCTAAACTTGAGCAAAACTGGTTTCGGAAAAGTGGGTACTAAAGTGAACTGATGTTTTACATGCAATGTTCAAAGCACGCCAGATCCCACTGGACAGGAATTACCTTATATGGAGGAGATCTGAGAAACAGGCATAGAATTACCAATATTCTCCCATTTACCTATATTTCAAGTTTCATTTTCAATTCAATTATTCAAGCAATTATTTTATACTTCTATTGTTTTTATTTTTGACTCTTCACCCATCTAGCCCATCTAGATTTAGTCATAATCTTTAGAGAGCACTTTCCTGACCTTTACTGCTTTCCATGACCTCTATCTGTGTCACTCATTTCTGCATTTTGCCCTAAATTCTTTCAAAAACATCTCTTAGACCTTTCATTTCTATTGTCTCCTAAACCAGCTTCTAAGTTCCCACGGAGTAGGTACTGGCTTTAGGTTTGTTTTGTTTGCCCCATTCATCCCGATGCAGTGGAATACACACGAATTTTGGAGTCAGATACTGGCGTTTCCAAACTACAAACTTATAATCACTTAGTGAATGGCAAAACACAGCCCCAAAATTTCTGATTGTCATCTACGTCAGGGTAACAAAACAGAAAGGACAGGACAGAAAATACCATAGTGCACTGTGTGTATTAAGGGTAACTTCTACTTTGTGAAGCTTTTGTTTGACATACACAGACACGTGCACCCATGAACACACATACTAGGTGATAAGTAAAATGTATTTCTCATTATGTTAAGCTACCGATATAGACCATGGTTGCAGGATAACTCCACCATGTGTAAATTCCCAGTAGATATGTCAGTCATGTCACTTTACACTCTCATTCACATGTAAAAGAAAAGCTGTAGTGCTCAGAGATTCTGCAGAAGCAGCAGCCCAAGTGGCCAGATTTCTCATCATGTGGGAGGTCAAAACAGATTGGAACAGGGCTGGTTAAGCACCTGATCAAATAACAGTAAATGTTTAAATGACCTATTTAAGTGGGGGGGGGGGGGGGGGGGGGGGGGAGGGGCAGGATTAGTGTCTAAGTCTATATGATTCTCTCTTAAGAAACTCAACAGGTAGCTATCCATGGAAGCTGAAAGAGTAACATGAGGAGGGCCAGGACATGCTAGGTAATCTCAAGTCTAAGTTACAAGAAGTCAGAAACTGTGTGTGTGCAGGAGCTCTCAGTAGAGCAGACAGACCAGGCGAAAAGGGAAAATAAGAAGACAGCCAACAGGCCACTTCTGAGATGAAGTCACGTTATTAGCCAGGTACCCACCTGATGGAAATGCGGTTTCTGCTCTTTCAGGGCCCTAGGTACATGTCCGTTATTTAGACAAACTTGAAAGGCTCTGCTCCAGGTAACCTCAAGACCATAAGAAAAACAGTAGGAGAGTAACCATTTTTGTCATCTCAGAGTCTCAGCTGCCTCAATATATGGTGGAGAAACAGCAGTCACCCTCATGGTATTGTCACAAGGATGATATAAGCTGAGTGAAATGACCTAGTTCAACCCCCGGAGCACGGTATCCTCTGCAAATACTGGGTTAATACTTCACCTACATGTAAAAAAATTAATATCATGATGATCCAATGACAGGTCCCAGAGCTACAGCCACCCTGCAAGTCAGCCTCTACACTGCCTGTTCACACTGAGACCAGCGGAGTATGAGTTTAGCAGACAGCAGCCATAAACCTTTGTATATCACTACCAGAAGCAGGGTTTCCTGCTGCCCCAAACGGGTACTGTTCCATTTTTATTATTGCAGTCAGATGAGTAGTCGAGTTTATCTCCTACACCAAAGGGGAAAATAATCTTCAATTTCCTTTCACTGGCAATAATACTTCCTTCTGCAGAAGCTGTCCACTGGCTATATAGTCCTTATGCCCCCAAATAACAGATATATAGGTAACAAATGCCAAAATGATCCTAAGACAGAAGAGTACAGATTAATCATGCAGAAAATCAACAGGCTTTAAGTATTCTGGATAAATCAAACAAATTTAGAAACAAACTTTTAAGCACTAGCTCCATATTTATAGATTCAGTAGTAATTTCAATGACGACAATTTCTCTATTCAATCATCTTGGAGACAAATGGCTCTGTGGATGTGGAATGGCCCCATCACTGGACCAAGAGAAGACACACCAGAAGGGGACATCTTAAGGTCAAGAGGGCAAACACAAGAGTCTGATGGATGATTTCCACAAGCCCAAGCTTAGTACTATAGAGCTCTTCCCCATAGTTATTCAGAACTCCTCAAGCAACTGAGCTGGGACTTTCCCTGGTGGTCCAGTGGTTAAGAATCCACCTTGCGATGCAGGGAACATGAGTTCAATTCCTGGTCGGGGAACTAAGATCCTATATGCCGTGGAGCAACTAAGCCCAAGCACCACAACCACTGAACTGGCATACCACAACTAGAGTTCATGAGCCTCAATGAAAGATCCCACGTGCTGCAACTGAGACTAAATGCAAATTAACACATAAAAAAGTAAAAGTAACTGAGCCTTCTTTCCTTTTACTTAATTACACTGTATTCCTATAGACCCCTATTGTTCTTAGATGCATCCCACCTGCCTCCCCAAAAGAAATTATCAAGTGGAGGACAAGGCTGTAATTTAATTTGATTTCATAGTGTGCAAACACCTAACATAGGTAGTTTTAAACTATGAACATACCAAATTTCCTAATGTATCAAAGACATTTATTAAATCCAGGATGTAGCCAAGCAAATGTCAAGAACTTTTCTTTTAAAATAAAAATTTAAAACAGTCTTCCACATAGTCCCTAAATAGGAAACTTTCTGGCTATTTTAACTGCTGGGTAACTTTCTGTTATTTTCACTTATGGGATTAGGTTTTGTCTTCATTCATTCACTCATAAATTCATCACAGATTTACTGCAAGCCTACTGTAATTCAGGCACTGTTTCATGTGTTAGGGATAAAATAGAGAATATAACAGATAAAAATCTGCCTTCATGGAGTTTTTATTTCGATGGGAAAATATGGACAATTAACAAGAAAAGTAAATCACATAGTATGTTACAGGGGTAAGTGTCAGGAAGAGGATAAGAAAAGTTAAGGAGGTGGTAGTGAAAGAGTCATGTGTAAGTTGAGGAGACAGCAAGTGCAAAGGTCCTGAGGCAGAGTGCACCTCGCCCTGGAGGAACATCAGTATAACTGAGCAACAAGCAAGACAGAAGCAAGAGAGGAGTTCAGAAGAGTAACCAGGGGCCGACACACAGTCTCACCAGCCTCTGTAAGGCTTGGTCTTTACTTTGAGTGGAGTTAAGAAATCACTTAGCACTTCAGAAAAAACATGATAACTTAGTACACTGTAACAGGATCACAAATCAACAATATAATTATATAGCTGCTGTTTGGAGAAGAGACCTATAGGCACAGAGGCAGATGCAGGGAGCTGAGCTGGGAAGCACAGGGGACAATGCCCCTCCATGCTGACAGAATGGCAGCAGCAAAGCAGCTCTATTCTGAAGGTACAGGCAACAGGCTTTGCACCAAATTGGAAGTAGGTTATGGGAGACAGAGAAATGTGAGGAATGGCTCCAAGGGTTTTAATCTTCAAGACTGGAAAATGCAGTCATTATTTGCTGAGGAAAAGAAGAGATTGTGAGAGAAGCTGATTTGAGTGGGAGAGAAGGGAGTGATCAGAAGTCACCTTTTGGACAGGTTAACTTTGAGATGCTGGCTGCTGCTGCTACGTCGCCTCAGTCATGTCCAACTCTATGTGACCCCATAGACGGCAGCCCGCCAGGCTCCTCTGTCCCTGGGATTCTCCAAGCAAGAACACTGGAGTGGGTTGCCATTTCCTTCTCCAATGCATGAAAGCGAAAAGTGAAAGTGAAGCTGCTCAGTCGTACCCACTCTTAGCAACCCCATGGACTGCAGCCTACCAGGCTCCTTTGTCCATGAGATTTTCCAGGCAAGAGTACTGGAGTGGGGTGCCATTGCCTTCTCCTGAGATGCTGGCTAGATACCAGAAATGAAGTTGGAGATCCTTGTGTGATGCTCAAGGAAAGGTCCAGTCTACAGATAGAAACCTAGAGATCATCAGATGCAGATGATGTATTTAAAGCCACAAAACTAGAAGCAATCAACCTGGGAGTGCAGATCAGGGAGGAGCCCCAAAGATGGAGCCTTCGGACTCCCATCAGTTAGTGACTGGAAGAATAAGAAGTACTCACAAGGAGATCAAGAAGCTCCAGGTGCACTGACTTGATCTCAAATCCCCTGACCCTCTATCACCTCAAAGGGTCTGTGTACGTGATGTTTCCCTGCCTGGGACTCCTCCACCCTGCACCCACCCCCTCCAACAACAACTCTGCCCTGACATTTATCTTGCAGCTGATCAGATGGCAGCTTTCGTCACCTTCTTTGCCACCTTCCCTTGACTGACAGCAATGTGCCCAAACAGATGCCCTTCCCCACAGGATCTCAGAGCAGCACAAGCACAGCCTTCATGGCAGTCACACAGCAATTCTGCATGTATTTATGGGATTATTTGGTGTCTGTCTTACCAGTTAGGGTGTCTGCAAGGACAGGAAAGCAGGTGGGGTCTATTTGTACTCCATCACCAGTGTCTAGAATAGGGCCCTCCATAAAGAATAGGGGAATGAAGGAATCCTTGATCAACATCTCTCTCATCAATTTTCTGTTAAATGAAATAAGACCCTCTTTGTGTGGGTCCCAGGTCAAGGTTTTCAGTTGAAACATCTCCTTTTGTACTTACGCCAACCAAAATAAAATTCCCTTGTGCTCATGTCCTCCCACTTTCTTGGAGCACCTGTCTCTTCTGCCCCCTACCTCCCCTTGGGGCCTCAGGGATACACACCCATATTTTCACAACCCATTGTTCTCCCCAGAGAATAAATATTGGCACATAAATTAGTGTACTTATTTGCCCTTACTTACTAAGCTCAAGCCAGAATATTTATTTTTATTCTCAATCTCTATATATTTCCAAAAAGGGTTATATAGTTCAAGTTCCACCATCACTATTATTGAGAAAAAATACCATTTCTAATAGTGATATGAACAACATGAAATGCACTGAGCTATACTGATGTGTCCCCAGTATTTGGAGATAAAAGAAAAAACACTCCCAAACTGGAACTGAAAAAAAAAAAATTATAAACACACACTTCAAATATATATGTGTGTACATTTTTCTAAAGAGAAGGTCTGTGGCTCATAGCTTTTACCAGATTCTCAAAGCAGATAACAGCTCCCTAGAAAAGAACGATGACAAAGTGCACTTCCATCCTACAGACTAACACTGAGACTAGAAAGAACACTGAAATCATCATGTATAGACATGAAATAATTTTTAAGAACAAGTTTTAATATCTGCACAGGCTTCCTTGGTGACTCAGTGGTAAAGAACCCACCTGCCAACACAGGAGACTTGAGAGACATGGGTTTGATCCCTGGGTTGGGAAGGTCCCCTGGAGTAGTAAATGGCAACCCACTCCAGTAAAACCCCATGGACAGAGGAGCCTGGTGGGCTACACAGTCCATGGGGTCGCAAAGAGTCAGACACAATTTAGTGACTAAACAACAGCAACAATATCTGCACAGTATATTATTTATGTAAATGCATGTATTCTTTATTTCTTCTCCTTACATGTATATACATGGATTTTGAGAGGAGTGTTACCAAATTGAGAAGAAATTTCTCTCCCTAGAGAGAAAGGGAAAGACTGGGATTGAAGATATGATCAAGAGAGACTTTGGTCTTATCTGAAATGGTTTAATTTTTTTTTTTCATGGAGAATGTGTTAAGTATTGCTTATATAGTCAAAATTAGCTTTCAAACATGTTAAGGGAATACCTTAATTTAATTGTACTCAAATGGCAAGAGAGTAACAGAGCTCTGTCCTTGCCTCAGACTAAGCAGACCCCAGCTCCAGCCCTCTTGGCTGGACCAGGATCTCTGCTAGGGGTCTCAGGTCATGCCCACATAGACCTCCAGTTCTGCTTATAAAGATACAAACACTCCAAGAGACCTATTGTCCAACTTAAAAGCTTGCACCAGTACACACCTAAAGCCCTGACTGTTTACATGGTGAGTACTGAAAGTAAGCCAGATGTGAAAAATGAGAATTTTTTTTCTATTTTTTTTAAACATAAAAGATAGATATGATAAAAGACATTAATCACCATTTAAGGTAAAAAAAATAATTTTATGAGGCTGCTGTGTTGCAAAAATGTAAATGGAAAACTCTATGACTAAAGAGATTATTTTAAGCAGCAAGTCACTGAACAACTGAAAATTAATTCAGACAAGTGTGAAAATGTAAGGGGAAACGATGAAAATTTCAATGACCTCTAAATACTTTAAGCATTTCTGCAAACAGAAGGATATTCAGGTTTATTACATCTGCTGAGCACTGATTTTCAGTAGAAAACAGTCTGTCTTTTACAATAAACATAGTATAAATTCTAAAAGAATAAGTCCCACCAGATGGAACTGCTAAGACTCCAAAGTGTGTTATATTATAAGTATAATGAAATTATACTTATAATCAAATAGCCAGTTTTCAAATCATCCTTTCTAGTTCAGCAGTTCCAGAAAATCATCCAGAGCAAACTATGTGTGTCTTAGGAGCGAAGTCCAGTACTCAAGAGATCAAAGTCCTAATTCTGGTTACGAACCTAGTTGGCCACACTAGGGACAGCCGAAGACATACCTCACAGAACACGTACAGAAGCAGTTCCAGAATAAAGTGTTTAAAATTTCTGAGCACACTGAAAAAATATGCAAAGCGAGCAGGATTACTGAGAAGTCGCCTGTCAGCAAGTCCAAAGGAATAGTCCAGTAAGAGGGTGACTGTATGAGGCATGTATCTGGTGACTGCATTCGGTATTGAGCCCAAGTAGAGTTCTTGCCTCTGGAGCCTGAACACCCTTGTCAAAGGTACCTGGCGTGTCAAGGCTATGGGAATTACACAAACACTCCATGGCAAACAAATGGGGTCAGGGCAAGTGTGGCTTTGGGACTGTCACCAAACTTAACAAATACTAGTTTCGCAACTGTCATTTTTTCAATCTAATGCATAGTACCTGAAAGGGGGAAGGGTCGAGTTATGACAAAAGGCAAAAAGACACCAGGCAAGGTTTATTTTTTATTTTCTGTAATACTGTAAAGCCTTCCGGGATCCTATGAAAGGATAAAACTTATTAAAAACCGGAAGCTCTCTGCAGGGGGTGCTCAGCTGCTATGCACCTGGCACTAACTGCTACAGGTATGTAGTGTTCTATCCCATACCAGTAACACAATCAATATTTTTCTTCAAACCCACAAGCCCAGAAATCCAAGCACTGTGCTCTTAGTCTCCACAATGCCAGTTTAGGTGAGTTGTTGAGTAAATCACCTGTGGATGGCAGGTTCCTTTGTCTCTGGGCACAGATCTCCAGAGGACAGAAAATTAGTTTTTCAAATTGAAACTTCAAGTTTCATTTCAAACCAAGAAAAACCTGAAAACCACGATCATTTAAGTTATTTTGCATACATTAGTATTCCCCAAGACCTGAAGTGAAAGTGAAGTCACTCAGTCATGTCTGACTCTTTGCGATCCCATGAACGGTAGCCTAACAGGTTCCTCCATCCATGGGATTTTCCAGGCAAGAATACTGGAGTGCGTTGCCATTTCCTTCTCCAGATCTTTCCGACCCAGGGGTTGAACCCTGGTCTTCCACATTGTAGGCAGACACTTTACCATCTGAGCCACCAGGGAAGCTCAAAGAGCAGCGAAAAGTTATGTTCCCTGGAATAATGAAGAAATCCTGTATTTCCAGTGAAGAAAAGATTGATGTACTCTGACAATCAAGTAAAGGAAAATAAGTCTGGCACCATCTGATGACATTAAGGAGCCCAGGCTGTGTTCCTGACACGGGAGAAAACCCCACTTCTACGTGGGGGGGGGAACCTGCCAACAAAGCCACATTGATACACACATTCACCAAGTCACTGTAATCCAATCAGGGAAGCCCGAGGCAACCTAAACTTTCTCTACTATGTTAAGGCCCAATTAAAAGCCTCTCTTACTCATTCCTAGGTGACGACAACACTCCAGTTAAAACTGTCGCAACACCTTACACGGAGAACCACCTCTTGCCTATGTGGTTGTCCAATGAAACTGAAGGAGACGCATCATAAACAAATGCACTAAGACAAATTTCACACAGACTGAAGGTTTCAACACCTTACAAAACAAACAGAAGTGACTGCAAACTGCTGCTCTTTTAAAGTCTCCCACACACTGGATGCTTCTTACAGTTAACTGATAAGACAAGTTTCATCATCTCAGGAGGCAGTCAGGAGTTGGCAACAGAGATAAGTCGTTTTCACAGCATAGGACAATCAACAGCAGCTAACACACAGGTGTGCTCATAAGCACCCCTTCCCAAGTAGAAAGTCAAGATAGATCCAAATAGAGAGCTAACCGCTTTGCCAGAAAACCCTTTGTGCTACTCCCTTTCTGGAATCAAGGCCCCACTCAGAGAAGAGTTTTGTGTTAAAGACTGGATGGGGACAACCTTACTTATTTGGTATTATTAAAAATTAAGCATGGAAAGATGATGCAAAAAAATACAAAAAGTCGAAGTGCTCCAAAACCTACCTTAAACACTGTAGCCCCTTTACCAGAAGAAATCAGGGCACAATATCAGACCGAGATAATGGAGGTGCTGACTGCTTATGGAAAATATCCTGACATTTTTCATAATTCACGAAGCCTCTTTTCTTTAGGGTCCTAACTGCCACCTGGATATTTACTAACTACTAGAATTTTTAAAAAGTAACAGCTGCTTTTTGTTGTTAAAAGTATCCAGTTTTTAAAAAAGCCTAAGTGGACTGCCACTTTTTAGTGGACAGGAAACCCATGTGGGAAGGACAGAATACAACTTCAGGACAGTAATGACACCTGGGGAGGCAGGAAGGAGAAAAGGACTGGAGAGGAGGATGGTTAACAGGATCTGCCTTAAAAACTAGAGGCCTGAATATTAAAATGTTAACATCTGTTCAAGCTGGTACTTGTGTGGCAGGTACATGGAGATCTATTACACAGACTTACATGTTAGTTTATCTGCACGCTTGCCCTCTTGCCTTTCAAGATGGCCCACACTCTTGTCCATGGAGTGTGTTTCTCTCTAAATAAATCCACGTCTTACCTATCACTCAGTCTCCTACTGAACTCCTTCTGCCACAAGACATTGAGAGCTTCAATAAATCCTGAGACGAGGCATGATCTCAGTTAAAAGACCATGAGTTCAAGTTCCAGATCAGGGATTTAGCTAGGGTCAAGTTCAAGGCCCAATTTGAATTACATGGTTTCAGAGGGTACATTACAGATGAAACGACTTAAGAAATATGATTAAGTAATCACAATGTACGACCTTATGCAGATTCCCATTTAAATAAATCTTAAAAAAATATGAAAATTGAGAAAATGTGAATACTGACTGGGCACTGGATGGTATTAAGAATTTTTTTCTGAATTTTTAGTTGTAGCAATTTTGATTATTTTTTATTTGAAAAATCTGTATTTCTCTGAGATATATAATGAAATATTATTTACAGATAATTTTTCTGCATACTTGAAGTTGTTGTTGTTCAGTCACTAAGTTGTGTCTGACTCTTTACAACCCCAGGGACTATAGCCTCCAGGCTCCTCTGTCCATGGGATTTCCCAGGCAAGAATACTAGAGTGGGTTGCCATTTCCTTCTCCAAGGGATCTTTTTGGACCAGGAATCAAACCCACATTTCCTGCACTGGCAGGTGGATTTTTTTACACTGAGCCACCAGGGAAGCCCCGAGCTTGAATTTAAAAAAAAAAAAAAAAAACTTAAAGTGTTTAAAAGTGAAACAGAGACACAGAAGGGCCAAAGAAAACGCAGGCTGGAGCCCAAGTGATGCAAAGGGCAAAGTCCAATCATGATGCTTTGGTTAAATGTAATTGCCAAGCAACACAATAAAAACATACAAGCCCTGGGAACATTCAAATCCAAGATAACACAGTTCTGCAGTCAGAATCTACATTTTATCACCAGATAGTCTTCTAATATCAATTTTGTTAACAAAAGGCACAACAGTACATTGATCCTTTGCCAAATAAAATGCATGCCCATATTTGAAGTACTGAAAGTTTGAAAGATACAAAGTGTTATTTAAATTTCCATATGTTAATCTAAATGAAAGCCAAACTCCAGGAAGCATAAATATGGCAGCCTGACTTTCGGTACTAAAGCTAAGTTGGAGAAGTGTGTAAGTGACAGAGAAGTACATGTTTTTATTGAGTATTCAGAGATAAACAGCAAGATTTAGGCCTGGGCTAACAAATACAGCTGCTGCCCTAGAGAGAAAACTCAAAAAATTCAGTTTTCTTCTCGAGTATCCCCTACCAAATGGGCTACACCAACAATAGAATGACAGTCATCTAGGGTCAACTTGGCCTGTTACGTTGCCAACAAAGGTCCATCTAGTCAAAGTTTTGGTTTTTCCAGTAGTAATGTATGGATGTGAGACTTGGACTATAAAGAAAGCTGAGTGCCGAAGAACTGATGCTTTTGAACTGTGGTGTTGGAGGAGTCTCTTGAGAGTCCCTTGGACTGCAAGGAGATCAAACCAGTCAATCCTAAAAGAAATCAGACCTGCATATTCATTGGAAGGACTGATGCTGAAGCTGATACTCCAGTACTTTAACAACCTGCTGCAAAGAACTGACTCACTGGAGAA
The DNA here is from genome assembly GCF_003369695.1 of Bos indicus x Bos taurus. Lineage (NCBI taxonomy): Eukaryota > Metazoa > Chordata > Mammalia > Artiodactyla > Bovidae > Bos > Bos indicus x Bos taurus. The sequence continues at coordinate 112,948,195 of NC_040076.1, forward strand.
GTCCCTGATGTTGGGACAGACTGAAGGCAGGAGGAGAAGGGGATGACAGAGGATGAGATGGTTGGATGGCATCACCAACTTGATGGACATGAGTTTGAGCAAGTTCTGGGAGTTGGTGATGGACAGGGAAGCCTGGTGTGCTACAGTCCATGGGGTCAAAAAGAGTCAGACACGACTGAGTGACTGAACTGAACTGGCCTGTGTGGGGGCCTCCCAGGTGGCACTAGTGGTAAAAAATCTGCCTGCCAATGCAGGAGACACAAGAGACACAGGTCTGATCTCTGGGTCAGGAAGATCCCCTGGAAGAGGGCAGGGCAACTCATTCCAGTATTCTTGCCTGGAGAATCCTATGGATAGAGAAGCCTGGTGGGCTACATACAGTCCATGGGGTCGCAAAGAGTCGGACACGACTGAGCAACTACTGGCCCAGAGATAGTCTTGGGCTCATGAAACATTTTTTAAAACTTAAATTAGGATGATACTTGAAGGGACTTCCCTGGTGGTCCAATGGCTAAGATTCTACGCTCCGCATGAAGGAGCTGGAGTTTGATCCCTGGTCAGAGAACTAGATCCCACATGCCGCAACTAAAGATCCTGCATGCTGCAACAAAGATTGAAGATCGTGTGCCACAAGTAAGACCTGGCACAGCCAAATAAACAAACATTAAAGAAGACAAACAAACGGGATTTTACTGTTGTTGTTCACTCACTGAGTTGTGTCCAACTTTTTGGGACCCCATGGACTGCAGCACACTAGACTTCCTGTCCCTCAATATCTCCCGGAGTTTGCTCAAACTCAAAAGTCTGACTTTCTGTATTCTCTTTTCTAAATATCAGAAAATATTGCAACACTGAACTGGTTTGAACTAAGCGGCAGCTGTTCAACTTATACAAGGCCTGTGGATCACATTTCCCGCCACTGCCCATCACCCACCCTCACCAGCATCACTTATAACACTACTTGGCCTGCCTCCCTGTGGGCATTTTAATCTGTGGTGTAACACTAAGGATGTCACTCCATGGTGTGACACTATTAATACATAACTTCCCCTTAGCACAAAATTAGGGGGTAGAAGGGAGAAAAGGTTTGGTTTTTTGAATTCTGAATTCCAATGCAGTGCAGAGAGGGGAGGAAAAACCCGAGCCAGATGTCATCTCCATAATCAACATACACGCATTTCCATGGTCAAGTTTACAAGTGCTTCTTCACTTACGCTGACGGTACACTTAGGGAAGTACACTTACGTACTTCCCTAAGTACGTGAGATTCCTCATTCTGGACTACGCTCATTTCGGCTTAAGAGAGAATCACTTCTGCTTCCATGTTGCTAAATGACTCACAGAGGTGCACTAGCTTGTTTTTCATGCAACATTCCCACCACCCAAGCCAGTTATGGGAACTCTTTCCTACCTACAAACGCTGTACCCAAACTCACATCACATAAACTAAGCGTCACACTGTGACACTGTTAAGCCAGGAGGAAAAGAAATTATGGCTAAACACTAAAGCGGTTTGATGCAGAGAGGAGAATTTACTCAATACAAAAGTAAGTATCAGACACTGGCCCACAAAAGATGCACATGTAGAGACAGGACAGATGCCATTCATTAACCAATTTCAAGAAAATATAAATGTGTCTCTATCAAATGAAATTTCCAAGGAAGAAGTGTAACACATTCCCTGTTTTACATAGGTACTATACATACAAATATCATACATACATATATATTGTTGTCATTCAGTCGCTAAGTCATGTCCAACTCTTTATGACCCCAGTGGACTGTAACCCGCCAGGCTCCCCTGTTCATTTTTCAGGCAAGAATACTGGAGTGGATTGCCATTTCCTTCTCCAAGGGATCTTCCTGGATCAGGGATGGAACCTGAGCCTCCTGCATTGGCAGGTTCATTCTTTACCACTGAGCCACCAAGGAAGCCCCCAAACATACGCGCACACAGCCATAATTATGATACAGTTTAGATATATTAAGAGATATTAAGCTATCCCTTAATGTAGATATATTAAGCTACCACTACATACACACTATATAAAAAACAAGAAAATATGCTGAGAAAGAACAGTTTCCAGAGTCCATAGTACATCAGTCTTAAAGCACTTTATTTTATAAAAACATGATAAATTTTCCTGATCAGAATTGTCAAAGCTCACTTTCTCACTGCAGAGTTTCAAGAAATATTTCACAATCTAAAAGGAAGAATCTTTCTCCTTAGAGTTACAGGATCACTGGTAAAAAAAAAAAATTAAAACCACAACCAGGTATAATTTCCACAACTTGGTCTCTTTACTCCCACAGATAGAAAAACATAAGGTACACACTCACCGCAGACAGCTGGCTCCACGTGGACCTCAGAGGCTTGTGGTGAATCACAATTTTTTCATCGGATTTCTGTTCTTTTGGCTCTGACTCCTCATCGGAGTCGATGTCAAGGGCCTTTTCTTTGTAGTTCTGATACAGGACAGCGTTTTCTGCAAAAAAGGAACCAAACCCTACACATCACTAATTGTCACCACCCCCCATCATGTTGCTACTTGTTCTAAAGAAACCCAATATTTATATAATGTTTGGCCTCCAGTTTAATAAACAAGAGATAAATGGATTTCTTCATGAAGAGTCATGATCAAAAATTTATTTTCTCACTCATACAGCTCTATCCCCCCATTCATCTGCAGGGGACAGGGAAGTGCCTGTACATCAAATGCCAACTGAAGCAAAGTTTCCATGACTCTGTCTACCACTCATGAAGGTCATGTCTATTACCTAATTGTTTTTTAGGTTAAATTGAATTTACACCCTTTTATTTTTCAATTTAACAAATATTTATAGTACATCTACAATGTGCCAAGGGCTGGGAGTAAATAGAAAATAAAAGACACTTTCCGTGCCCTCGTGAGCCAAAAATTTAATTAGAAATATAGTAAAAGTCAGTCATTCATGAATTCATTCAACTGATACTTAGAAAATGTCTACTAGACGCCAGTAAATGCTAGGTGCTGCGGATACAACAAAGAACAACAACAAAAAAAGAGAAAAATCTCATTCTTCAAGGAGCTGACATTAGAGTGATGAAAGAAAGAAAATAAATAAACAAGCAACTTTTATAATATGGCATATGCTGAAAAGTAACATGGCGAAAAATCAAACAGAGAAAGGGTGTTATAAAGGGTGACATGTAGATTTTAAACAGGGTAGTTTAGGAAGGTCTCATAGAGGTGACATTGAAGCAAAGATCTAAAAGAGGTTAAGGAAAGAAACCATCTCTACAACTGGCAACAACAGAGACATCAGCAAACAGAGACAACAGCAAGTACAAAGGCCCCGGGGCAGGAGTCTGCTTGGTGTGTCTTACGATTTGTACAACGATCAGCAAGGAGGCCTGTGTGGCTGGAATAAGTTAAGGGAGGGGAGGAAGTATAGGAGATGGGGGTTGGGATGACTAAAGGGCTGACCATATAGGGTCTTGCCTCAATGCCATTGAAAGGACTTTTGTTTTTTACTCTAAGTAAGACAGCAAGTCATTTTAAGGTTGAGGACACAATGATCTGGCACAAATACATATCTACAAACCAAAAGATTTATACACAAGTACTCTGAGAACAGACTGTCAGCAGGACATGATTTAGTCTGGGGGTCAGAGAGGTGTTAATGAAGAAAATCTTAAGATCTGAAAGCTGAGAAACCACGGAGCTACAGGAAAAAACCACCTCCAAAAGCAAGAGGAAATAAATTACCTTAGAAGAACAAAAGAGGTCACGAACTGGAGTGCAGGTGTCAATCAGACAAAGGGTGTAAGGTGAGTTTAGGGAGAAGAGCCAGACAGTTCAAACCAGACAGAACTGGGTTTTATCCTGAGCCCAAAAGCCAGAGTTTCTTTCATACTGTAAAAGTTGTATTTTATCCCGACTGCAATGAAAATCCACTGAAAGACATTTTTAGATTGGAAGAGCAAAACATTGACTAGTTAAGGAACTAATTAGGGTGCTCTTGAAGTGGTCAGTGAAAAGCAGTGGAGACTTGAGGGGGTCGGACTGGATACAGGGGTCAGACTGGCTGTGGTGGTCAGGATATTTTCTAGCTCTGTTAAGTCCCACAACTGAAGTGGAAGAAGGGAACTCCAGAAGAGATTCAGCTTTAGTGGAAAGATTATGAGTTTGGTTTTGGAACATACTGAGTTTGAAATGCTTTTCCCATCTACTGAAGCCAGCAAACATCTGCCTCATTTCTCATCAACTATGGCATGTTCTGTATGCATCATCACTAAATACTGAGAGTTCATGCAAGATTTTACTGTTCTTGATTGGTCTGCATATGAAAGCAGATTGTAAGGGTATAGATCTCTGCAGAACCCTTTAAAGTACTTAATGTGTGACATAAAATGCATTTGGACATTGTTGATATGATGTCTCATTCATCTCACAACAATGTAGGCAATTATTAGCTTCATTTTACACAGGATAAAACAGGCTCAGTGAAGTTGAGAGGCTTGTTTAATGTCACTCAACTGATGACTAGAAGCAGCAGGACAGAAACTCAGGTCTCCGGTTCCAATATCACAGGATCTTACCACTCAACCACACAGCTTCCTGACTTACATTCTTGTTAGTCATCAACTGCTAAGACTCCTGCATTCCTCATGTACATATATGTGAAAAAGAATGTCTAGGTCATCATATTTAAGAAGAGAGGAGAGGGTGCACAGAAACAGCTCCTTGTAAAAGGAAACAGCATAAAACTAGTTATAATGAAGGTCTGTCCTCAGACTTCAAAAAAGCTCAACATTTTTAACTATTTGAAGCAAAGGTCTCAAAACTAATGCCAAATTCCAGAAGATGCAAAACATCTCTCATGATTGATATTAGATAGATGCTCTGTTCACTTCACAGTCATAACAGGGTACAAGAGAAAGCAAAGTGCGTGAGAACCAGGTGTCTGTCCTGGTCCTGGCTGTGCGACAGTGGATAAGGTACTAAGCCTCTTTGAGATTTCCAGATTCCTCGGTTATAAAATCTGGACGATGACTTTATCCCAGCCAGCAAAAATACTCTATCTGGGTTTCTTCCCCATAGAAAACATTTTTCTAAGATGAATACAATAAGTACATTTTTATAAACTGGTCATATTTAAATGATAAAATGGGAACTGATTTTTATAAGAATGATATGGGGAAATGTTTTGTAATCAGCCAAGTTGATATAACTTTGGGTGGTTTTACCTTTGATTTACTTACAGAGGGGCATACCCTTCTTCACTGTTCTTTTAAAGGCAGGAAAATCTTACCATTTCAAAGAATGACAGGAAGTAACTACCCTCACCTCCACCACACTCCCCCAGCTCTACAAGCTCTTCTGGTCCATTGACACTGGATCCATTTACACAAAGTCCCCTAATCTGATTAGGGTCTGAACACCTGGTGAAAGCAGCTTTTTTTTCCATCCTTCACAAAAACACTATATGAGGTTGAAACTCTTAGCAGTAGGGTTCTGTTAATGAAGTGAGTTCAATTTCCTCCAAATTGAAACTTGGTTATGAAACCATATTAATGATATTAAAATGTAGAAATATGGGGATAAGAACATTAAGTCAAAGGATATATGACCTAAGGAAATACGGACATAAGATCTACATGCCAAACCTTCAGAATTTTAAATTGAAGAGCTAGAGTTTATCCTTAATCTTTCTTCATTTTTTGAGGGAGGTGGGGATGGAGCCAGAGTAGAGGAGAATTAAAAATCCCAGAACACTGGTCTGACAAAGTCATCGGCTTACAAAGAATGCCATTAATTTTATTCACTGCTGGTATTACTGGATGAAAATTTAGCTTAGTGCAGAGCTTTGTGCTGTATAATTTGAGAAGTTGTACATTTTTCTCATCTTGTGTTTTTGTTACTTCAGTTGGATTTCAACTTATAATTGATATTCCACATTGAAACAGCAATAAAAGTCTGGAAAATCAAATGCTTACCTTCCCCATCAAATGTTCCTTGTCCTTTCAGCATTTTTTTCTAAGAAACAAGAAAAGCAAAAAGAAGAAAAGCAAAGCAAACTATGTATGAATGAGCCAAACAGAAAATACAGCTATTTCAAGAAAAAGTACTTTTTTTGTGGTCACATTCATTAGATTTCCAACAGCATGCACAGATGATCCCTGGAGCAGTCATATGACTACTACCACTCACTAAAAAGATGAAATAAAATGTACAATATCCCCCATGCTCAGCCAATACAGCTTGAGAATCCTCAAATGACCAATAGTTTTTAGCTTATTACTGATGATTCACCATCACTGTTAAATTGAACTCTGCTATACTTGCAGAGTTGGAGGGGTGGGGAAGCACATAAAATGTTATGTAATTTCTTTATTTAGAAATTAGTTTGCTTAGTCGCTAAGTCATGTCCTATTCTTTGTGACCCCATGAGTTGAAGCCCTCCAGGCTCCTCTGTCCAGGGGACTTTTCAGGCAAGAATACTGGAGTTGAGAAGACATTCCCTTCTCCAGGGGATCTTCCCAACCCAGGGACTGAACCCAGGTCTCCTGCATTGCAGGCGGATTCTTTACCATCTGAGCCACCAGGGAAGCCCACTCATGATTCACCACCACTGTTAAATTGAAATTTGTTAAACTTGCAAAGTTGGAGGGGGAAAAAAAATACACATAAAATGTTATGTAATTTAAGGCCATAGGATCTAAAATAAAACAGGCTCACTTGTGTATTACATATGTGACATTTATATAGACTGGTTCCAGCTTTCTGATTAATCAGAAAAAGATGTGGCTGCCAAAATGAATTTCTGCCCTATTGCTGAGATCTGTCTTGTGTCTGGAGAAGGCAGCACATGCACACTCCAAAATCTCCTTCCCTAGTCTTCCCTATTTCTTCATGTCATATTTGGTAATATTTTAAGGAGTGCAACTCCTAGGTCTTTATCTGGGAGCAACGCCACACCATTCACTCCAACCTGAAGTTTCAAGCTACCAACTTGTTAAATGCACTCAAGGGTCAAGTGGGCACAAAATGGGAATGAGATGCAACCAAAGCCACTGGTGAAAGAAGCCAGAAAGAACAAAGATGACTACTATGTCTTTTGTGATTCTGGCAATTGACTTTTACGATTCACATTTTACCTGGACGGTATTTAGTATGTGGTCATTACGGAAAGGAAAAATATTTCAGTAATTAAATCACTAATGTAAGTACTTAAAATAATCAACCGGCTGAAAGGAAATCAGTGTTTTCCTGTATCAGCTGTGGTGAATCAGCAACCAGTAATAGACACTTCTAAACAAGCACCACACTGGCGTGACCACTTAATCAAGAGTGCAGATCCACGCCTGCTTGCCACCCCCTTTGCAGCTACCTGTATTAAAAGTGTTCAAGATTCACTCCACCAATACCTAATTTGCTGGGTTTTTTCTCCTACTTGTTCCCCACATTTTGCCAAACTTAGAAAATGAATACAGTGATAAGAGTTTCAGTTCCTCCCATGAAACTGCATTAACCTGGGCTGTGCCTACCAGCAATAAAATGGCCAAGAGATAGATTGCAGGGGTCTGATCAACAAACAATAAAATTAAAAAAGAACAATAACCTTTGGTTCCCTCTGTGCCCCTCCTCCCCACCCCAAACATCTTCACTGGCGGCTTAATGCCTGCCTAACATGCGACACTCTTGCCCACTTTTACCTTTATCCTTCCCAGGCTGGAAAACTTCTCCTTGTCTTCCATCACTGCTTTCAGAACCGGCTGGGACATCCTGTTCTTCTTCTTCGAGGTGCCAGGACTGTCAAAATCAACGCCACTGACCACCGCCCTGCGATAGGAGGTGGACCGCAAGCCTCTCCGCAGAGACCCGGGGCTGTCCAAGTCGTGCTCCGCCTCGCCCTCGTCCTCTGCTGGGCCCAGGGGGGCCCCAAGGCCCTCCACCATGCTGCGCACCTTGAGCAGTCTCTTGTGAGGTTCCACGTTCAGACTGTTGGATTTACTAATTTTAATTTCCGAGGCCAAGCTCTTCGGAATGATCTGCTGTTTTCCCACTTTGAGGGCGGCGGGGCTGTTTGTGCTCAAAACCACCGAAGGATTCTCCAGGAGTTCGTTTTCCGGTGAGGGCAGCCTTTGGAGCGGCAGTTTTTGTTCCAAAGACCTTTTGGGGAGCGAAGGAGAGAGTCTCGAGGGTCCTCGTTCAGGGTCCTTAGCCATACTGCCGGAGAGCGAACCGGCGCCTTGGGAGGAGATATTAGGGGAAAGCCCATTTGCAGCCGGCGAAGGCAGGGGGCTGGTGGGGAATCCGGTCTTGTCCCCCTCGGGGCTGCAGGGGGAGGGCGCTCGAGGAGTCCGCGGGGGGTGCAGCTGCTGAGGCGCTGGCTTGGTCACTGTGCCGTTCGCTGGGGACTTGGGGGAGCCGCCTGACGCCACTCTGGGTACTTGGGGTGACTTAGGCCGTCGAAGCCGAGGAGAGACAGCCCTGTACTCCTGGGAGACGGTCCTCCCATTGGTCACCGCCCTCCGATGGGCGCATAGAAGCAGGGGGCTCCTCTGGACCGTCCTGCCGTCTGAGGCGCCGGGCACTTCGGCCAGAGTCTGCGCCGCAGGGAGCGTCTCTCGGTCCTCCACCGGGAAATCCGTGATCAGCAACCCGCTGGGGCTCTGATAGGACTGGGGCCTCGGCTTGCTCCGGCCCAGGAGCTGGAGCTGAGGGGTTGAACGCCTCCGCCACAAAGGGGTTAAGCTGTTGCTGGAAAAATCCACTTCGCTCTCGGTGTCCATAGCGGAGCCTCGGGGGTCAGCCCCCGGGGGGGTGGGGGACAGCACCTAGTCAGTCTTGCCTAAAGAGGAAAGAAGTCATGGAGCTTGGTCTCCGGACTACCAGGCACGCCTTGCAGACGCGCGCGCTCTGAGCCCGGGGATCACCCGGCTGCCGAGGGACACAACTGCGTTCAATTACCCACCCTTTCTGGGGCAAAAACTGCGCCCACCGCGGCGAGGGGTCCAGTACAGAAACCTGGGTCGCCCCCAGGCGAATTAATCCAATCACCTCCACGCCTCTCTCGCGGCCCAAGACCACCCGCACAGAAACAGACCGCCACCAAATCGCCGGTGCAAACTGATGCACAGGAAACTTGGGACGAGTTCAGCTTTCTTGGGAAACTTGTCGCGGGACGCTCCCCTCCGCCGCCATCCAGCGGCCCGCCCCCGTCGTAGGTCCCCTAGAGCTCCAGCAGCCCGTCTCCCAGGCGGATTTACCTTCAGGGCTTGTAGCGCCCGGGGCCGACGAGCACCCCAGCCCAGTGGGTGGCCCGGGTCCCGGACCGAATCTTTGCAGCCGGAGTTCTGGAGAGCTCAGCAGCGGACCCAGCGTCGGCTCCGCCCCCAAGCTTGATCCCGCCTACGGCATTGGCCACGCCCCGGCCCGCCTCAGTCGCTGCCTTCTGGGAGCCGCTGTCTTCCCGCCCTGGTCTCTCGTTAAAACACTCAAGCGCACCTGGGCTGTGTGCCGAGCTCCGGGTTCCCGGCCACGAGATGCGGGGAGGGGGCGGCGTGGGAGCTGCGGGCGCGCAAGGCTGTTGCTCGGAGCACAGCGTGGGAACAAACGTAGGAGCCCTGCCAGAATGTAATTTGCGAAGTCCTGGGCCCCCCGGGGGATCTCCCTGGTAGAAGCTCGGAATGCCGAGCGTAGTGAGGTCCGTGAGGCTGGAACGCGTAGCTCTGAACGCAGAAAGCCAGGCGCCTCTCAGTATTCGGGGGGTCTTAAATCCGATGTCCTACTCCTCTGCTTAAAATATCTTATGGACTGATAGGCTTGCTTGTGCCTGGAGTATTTCTGGAGAGATACTTATAGCCAGTTCGGGGGAGGACAACTGGGTGGCTAGGAAACCGGAGGGACGGAGTGTTTTCATTCAGTCATCTTTGGATCTTGTATGCTTTACCTATTAAAAATAACCATAATTTAAATTGCAAAAAAAAAAAAAGCGTACTGGTTTCTAAGCGTACACAGGATAAAATTCAAAATCCTCTCCAAGGCCCTATAGGACTTGGCAACTGAGCACAAGCACACCAACAGGAAGTGCTTACCTCTGTAGCCTAGACTCCCCCAACCCCTGCACTTGTTCCTTCACTAGTTTTAGGCCGTACCCACCAAGTTTGACAGCCTCAATCCTTCCCTTTTGTTTCTCCTTGACCTTCTGACCTGTCCGTCAGAGAGGACTTCCCTCCTGAATCTGATTATGGCTCGCTTATTTACTTTCCCGGCCACCTTTTCTCATCTATCGACACTCATCGCAAATGTGTTTAATCATATATTTAGTTTTATGTTTATTATCTGCTTTGTCTTCTTTTGACTGAAAGCTGCAAGAGGGCAGGGGCCATGTTTCTGTATTGCCCCCTCTGTATTCCAGGCACAAAGAGTGGCACTTAATGAATATTTGTCGAATGTATGAATGAATGAGAGGGTGACCTGAATGAAGACAGTGACCAACCACCACAGAGTACTCTGTTGCCAAGTAGTAGAAAGCTGGCTGTGTCCTGGACAAGCTCCAGCATTGTGAGAAGAATAAGGCAAACTTGAGAAGACAGATGATTTTTAGAATGTAAGATCTGTGTAATTAATTCTATTACCAAGACATATGGGCTGTTCTCCAAACTCTTTTTTGGCATTCACAAATTCAACAAGGGGTGTACTGCACATCCACGAAGTGTTCCTGTTTTCCCTGGATAGGCTGAATTTGATGACCAAAAATAGTAAAAGGCAGTTTCTGGGTGGTGATGAGATGAATGTTTTTCATGCTTATTTATACTTTGCTATACTTTCCAAATACTGTACATTAAATATATGTTGCTTTGATTTGAGATGTTTTCATAAGTAGAAGAAATGGCATCAAAATATTTATAAGAAATTTTTCTAAAAAAAGAAATTTACCAAATATTTTGATTAGAAGATATGGCTGATTATATACTCATACCTATGCACTTTTTAATATAGGGTATTTTTCATACTAACGTGTATTACTTGTATATTGGGAAAATATAATAAAGTTAATTTTTAAAGTGCTTAGTTAATGACAGATGAAGTGTTATCTAATTCAGGATGCAATCTGTGACTTACATTAAGAAGTTTTAAATGGTGATGTGAGAAACTAGCTTCTCTTCAAATTATGCTGGTTCTGCAAACAAGCGTAGCTGATGATTATGAAGAAATTGCAGGATATTCATACCTCATTCCTAAGCAACAACATAATACCCACCAAAACAACAACAAGGAAAAAACATGAAGTTCTGTTCCTTCGCTAAGCTTTGAAATCCACAGATCTACTGCCCATTTTATGGTCTATTCAATTTATCATAATTATTCAAATCTAGGGCATTTTTGATAGCATGTGCTATCAAGAAAAAAAAGAGCTGTGAATTAAATTATGACGCAGTGTGTTGTAACATAGGATCTTTATAATACTTATGGTTTTAAATTTAGATATGATTTTTTCAGTAATGTACATATTTAGAAAAGGAAAATATAAGCAAAAGAAATTGATTAACTATTTCTACAAATTCTGTACACGAGTCTAATTTTCCTAAATCCCTCTTCACATAGAACATCATGCACTTGTCCACACAGTATCATTGATATACATGCAGTATTTCCTAAAAGGATGGCCTAACCATGTCTCTGGGATTTGCTTCCTAGCCAGACATTCATTCTTCAAGTTTGATGCTGGCACATTCCTATTAGATTAAAAGCATAGTTTTCTTGTTCAACTGAATTGTATGTCACTACAACCTATGTAGGGCTTCCCTGATAGCTTAGCTGGTACAGAATCCACCTGGAATGTAGAAGACCCTGGTTCAATTCCTGGGTTGGGAGATCCCACTCTGGTATTCATGGGCTTCCCTGGTGGCTCACATGGTAAAGAATCTGCCTGCAATGCAGGAGACCTGGGTTCAATCCCTGAGTTGGAAAGATCCCCTGGAGGAGGGCATAGCAACCCATTCCAATATTCTCGCCTGGAGAATCGCCATGGACAGAGGAGCCTGACGGGCTACAGTCCATGGGGTTTCAGAGAATCAGACACGACTGAGCGACTAAGCACAGCACAGAACAGCATAGTACAACCTACATATCCTCTCTATTAATGGCCAGAAAGAAGTTTCTGACAAACTGAAGTTCCAGGCCCTCGCTGCAATCCTGTGTGATCCATGAGTTGGTTATATTACCCTCTTGTTCCTTTGCAATTTCTTTCATCTAATCTGACACATCTGGCAATTTCTCCTGCCTTCAACTGCAGTTCTTAGCATATGGTTTTGACACATGTAGTATTAAATTGCATAGAACTCAGTGAAATGATGACAATTCAAATAGTTATAACTATGTTCACAAATGCAAAGGCAATGCCAACTATATCAGGACTGCCCCATGGCCAATGGCTATTTCTTAACATTATAGTAAGATGAGTCGCTGGTAATGCAGTTGGTAAAAAAAAATCCACCTGCAATGCAGGAGGCCATCTGCAATGCAAGAGGCCTGGGTTTGATCCCTGGGTTGGACAATCCCCTGGAGAAGGAAATGGCAACCCACTCCAGTATTTTTGCCTGGGAAATCTCATGGACAGAGGAGCCTGGCAGGCTACAGTTTATAGGATCACAAAAATCAGACATGACCTAGCGACTAAACCACCACCACCACCACCATCATCACACACCCCAGTTTCAGAGATGTTAAAAATGTGAGACCAAAGTGCTTCTTAGAATTGGAGAAATACAGGTCCGTCTAGTCAAGGCTATGGTTTTTCCTGTGGTCGTGTATGGATGTGAGAGTTGGACTGTCAAGAAAGCTGAGTGCCAAAGAATTGCTGCTTTTGAACTGTGGTGTTGGAGAAGACTCTTGAGAGTCCCTTGGACTGCAAGGAGATCCAACCAGTCCATTCTAAAGGAGATCAGTCCTGGAAGGACTGATGTTGAAGCTGAAACTCTAATACTTTGCCACCTTATGCGAAGAGCTGACTCATTTGAAAAGACCCTGATGCTGGGAAAGATTGAGGGTAGGAGGAGAAGCAGACGACAGAGGATGAGATGGTTGGATGGCATCACCGACTCAATGGACATGGGTTTGAGTGGACTGTGGGAGTTGGTGATGGACAGGGAGGCCTGGGGTGCTGCGGTTCATGGGGCCGCAAAGAGTCGGACACAACTAAGCAACTGAACTGAAGTTGAGTAAGGTGTATGATGAAGCTCCCTGTTCCCTGAAAGCCTCTGTGAAGGAGTCTGGGTGGAAGTGGACCTGAAGAATATGTAAAATGTCATGAGACAGAGGGGAGGAAAAGGATATCTTAGAGCCATGTCCCAGAATGAATAGAAACACAAGGGCATGGCTTGAGAACTAATATTTACTAAGTGCCAACTATATTTCAGGAACTAATCTCAAATTAATCCTCTCTCCACTTAAATAGGAAGAAGCCGAGGGTCTAAAAGCTTTTCTTGTACTGTTGGTAAGCGGTTGAGTCAGAATCCTATTAATAACTGGGATCTGTCAGACTCCAGAGCTCTGGAGCTCCACATACCAGAAACTAAAGTCACAAGAACAGGGAATTTGCATTAAGAAGTTGTCGGAGATTGATTTGGCTAAATAGAGACTAGATTGCGGTGTGTGACATAAACTGAGGGGTCTGAATTTTACTTGGATAACATCTGACACTCTGAAAGTATTTAAACTTTGCTGTCTTTTAAAACAATATACCTGATAACACCAATTTCAGAGATAAAATAAATAAAAATAAACAGATTTGTTTGTGCATTAAAAAAAAATCCACCTAAACCCATAAAATCTGAGGGAAATCTTCTCTTGGAAAGAAACTATAGAAAAATACTTAAATATATGCATAACAGACAAATATTAGTATCTAATCACTCACAAATCTTTAAGGAGAAGACTAACAGTGGAAAAATACGCAGAGTGAGAATAATTTTAGAGTAGACACGAGTGCTTTCTATACATAAAAATACACTCAGCCCCAATTGGTAACAACAAAATTAAAACAGTAATGAGATCATAGTTTTTCATTCATTAGATCAACAAAGATTAAAAAAAAAAAAAAAAACATGGTAAAAGTGCACGGAAAAGAGGATTCTAACTCATTCATGGTAAGAATGTAAACAACTTTTCTGAAAAGCAATTAGATGATACTTAATCAAAACCTTGAAAACAGGCATATCTTCAACCAAGTAATTCCATGCCCAGGAAATAACCCTGAGGAAATCATCTTTGATGTGTAAAAATATATATGTTCAAAGATGTCTATTAAAGCATTTCTTACAGTAGCAAAAAATCAGAATCTGACTCTTTACCAAGAGATTTGTTAATAAATCATGATGTAAAATGCAACAACCAAAAATAATAGTGTAGACATAAATTACTCATACAAAAATTCAAAATACTGTATGGTAAGTAGGAGAGAAGAGTTATTTTTGAACGCATTATGCAGAATGTCCTACATTGAGTTTTTTTTTTTTTTTTTTTAATGCAAACAGCTGTGTATAACTACTTAATGATAGAGAATCTGCCTGCAATGTGGGAGACCCAGGTTCGATCCCCAAGTTGGGAAGATTCCCTGGCAAAGGAAGTGGCAACCCACTTCAGTATTCTTGCCTGGAAAATCCCACAGAGAAGCCTGCTGAACTACAGTCCTTGGGTTGCAAAGAGTCAGACACGAATGAGTGAATTAACACAACTACTTAATATCTAGATTTGTAATATTCAAAATGTTAGCATGTCTACCTCTGGGACAAAATTAAAGGTGGTATTTCGTGCTTTGCTGTAAAACAAACCACCTCACCACTTAGTGGCTTAAAATAGCAAATTGGGAGAATGGCATTGAAACATGTATAATATCATGTATGAAATGAGTTGCCAGTCCAGGTTCGATGCACGATACTGCATGCTTGGGGCTGGTGCACTGGGACGACCCAGAAGGATGGTATGGGGAGGGAGGAGGGAGGAGGGTTCAGGATGGGGAACACATGTATACCTGTGGCGGATTCATTTCGATATTTGGCCAACTAATATAATTTTGTAAAGTTTAAAAACAAAATAAAATTAAAAACAATTAAAAACAAAAAATAAAATAAAATATTTTCCAATTTAAAAAAAAATAGCAAATTGTATTATTTTTATTGTTCCTCACCTCTCTGTGAACTGGTATGGTGGGTTCTTCTGAGGGTCTCCCCAGGCTCTCCCACATGGCCACATCCAGCTGTGGGGTAGGCTGGATCAGATGCACAGATGGACAAGGACAGCCTCACTCAGTTGGCTGAGGGTTGGTTGGTGCTGGCCGTTAACAGGTTCCTCAGTTCTCCCATTCTCAGATCTTAAACATCCTGGACAAGCTTAGTAACCCTGGTACAATGAAGTAATGAGTCAAAATGACAAAGAAAAAATTGGAAAGGATATTTGAAAAAGAGAATTTGAGAACTGATTAATTCTCACTGGGAAAAAAGTTCTTAAAAAGATACTTTCTTACAGCACTTATAATAATGATTAATATATTACCTTCTGCTTTTTAAAACATTTTTTGAGCATTTGCAATATGGCAATGGCACCCCACTCCAGTACTCTTGCCTGGAAAATCCCATGGACGGAGGAGCCTGGTGGGCTGCAGTCCATGGCGTCGCTAGGAGTCGGACACGGCTGAGCGACTTCACTTTTACTTTTCACTTTCATGCATTGGAGGAGGAAATGGCAACCCACTCCAGTGTTCTTGCCTGGAGAATCCCAGGGACGGGGGAGCCTGGTGGGCTGCTGTCTATGGGGTCGCACAGAGTCGGACACGACTGAAGTGACTTAGCAGCAGCGGCAGCAATATACCAGACACTCTTTGAAGTGCTTCAGCTATATCATTAATACATGACTTAACCTTCACAATGACCTTAGGAGGTAGGAACTACCACTGTCTCCAGTTTATAGGAAGGAAACTAAAATGCAGAGAGGTTAAGTACACATGCAGTCTGGCTCCAATCTGCCTCATAACTATCACTGCTGCTGCTGCTGCTAAGTCGCTTCAGTCGTGTCTGACTCTGTGTGACCCCATAGACGGCAGCCCACCAGGCCCCGCCGTCCCTGGGATTCTCCAGGCAAGAAGGCTCCTCCGTCCATGGGATTTTCCAGGCAAGAGTACTGGAGTGGGGTGCCACTGCCTTCTCCGCATAACTATCACGTCATTATATTATTTGTGATTCCATTATTCACTTATATTCTTTTCCCACAAATAAAACATAAGCACCCCACTGTCGGTTCTTCCTCTATCTCCTATAGAACTTCAGTAAAATGAACAGATTGATCAATCAGTGATAATGTTAGTCCAGAGGAAGAGGAGGCACACCAATCAGGGTCATCCAATCAGAAAATAAATGCAAACGCCTTGGAAAGGAAGACTTTCTGAAAGGAAAGTCAGTCCCGTTGACCAGCTAGTATTTTTTTGGCTCCTGATGGGTATCAGGCTCTGGACTTGTAGATATAGTGGTAAAGAACGTAGGCATGATTCTGCTAACTGTCCCTGCCATAGTCTTGCTAACAACCTATCAGGAAAGACCAACCCCAGGTGGCATCTAACCCATGGTGCTCACATAGTGCTCTTTCAACCAGCCCCTCTCGTCTTGGTGGGCATGGAGCCCAACATACAGGGCTTCTGGAGAAAACGGGCAGCCTGAAAACAGTGCAGGCACTTAACTGCAAGTGTGGGAATTCTGACAGTAAAAGGAAAAGAGAAAACAGAGCAGTTGCTGGAGGGAAAGGGAGAAATAAGCAGTTTTATTTCAAGACTGGGGACACTTGGCTGGAAGTCAGGCAGCTGTCTTTTAGTTTGTGTCTGCTGCTTTCTAACTGTGGGAATGAGGACAAGTCACTGAACTTCTAGACTGCAGTTTCTTCAACTGCAAATATGAAATTGTTCCTCTTCTCAGCACAGTTTGAGAAATACTGGTCAGTTAGAATAATTTGGATGTGGCCAGCCCAATGGCTGGGGAAAATGGGGTGCAGGAGTCAGGGGGAGAGGAAGGGAGGCCATCTGAACTGTACAAAACAAATTCCTAATCACCTTTTCTCTATTTTGAACAGAGGGGCTTCCCTGATGGCTCAGATGGTAAAGAATCAGCCTGCCAAGGCAGGAGACTTGGATTCGATCCCTGGGTCAGGACGACTCCCTGGAGAAGGAAATGACAACCCACTCCAGTATTTTTGCCTGGGAAATCCCATGGACAGAGGAGCCTGGTGGGCTCCAGTCCATGGGGTCCCATGAGTTGGACATGACTTAGTGCCTAAACAACAACAATCTTGAACAGAACATAATCAGAATAAAATTCTGTTGTTTCCAACTCTAGTATAAAGGAAAAGGATCATAGTGAGAAAAGGATGCTGAAAATGGCTCAGAGGACTCTTGTTATAGGACCCAAGGAAATTATAAGAGAGAAAAGGCTTCTTTTAGCCAGTCTTAGCCAGCAGCATCTAACCTATTAATTCATAGCTATGACTCTGAGAATGAGTCACATCTGATTGACCCCCCAGTGATGCTGGGTTTTTGAGGGGAAGCTCTCCATTTAACTAGGGTGATTAAGATCCTAGGTAAACTACAAAGTCAAGGTAGACAGTGACTCCCTGAACTGTTAGGCCCCTAACAGTTAGGCTCCCTAACCTGTTAGGTCCCCAAAGAACAACTGTTCACTGTTGTTCTTTGAATTATAGGGATAAGAAAAACCACTGAGCAGCCACTTTCTTCAGTAGATTCTAGTCTGAGGTCACCTCATGGCTTGAACAGACCTTTCACCTCTTTAAGCAATAGTTTCCTTGCAGTTTTGGTCTTTTTTTTTTTTTTTCCTTTTAAAATTTTAATACATTCATTTGGTAAAAATTGGGATTGTACAAAAGTAAAACATATCTCCAGCTCTTGTCTCTGGTTTCCTACCCCGCCCTCTAGAGGCATTCACTGTTAACTGTTTGTGTATTTTATGATTTTCAGATTTATGGTGGGACATAAATAAGCATATATATCCCCACATACCTTGGACACCCCCACACGCACTAGCATCCTATAACGACGTTCTGTAATTTATCGTTTACGTGGGATATTATTCTCCACCAGTAATTACAGAGCCACTATCTATTTTCAACATCTGAACAGAATTAAGAAGAATCAGATGCACTAACAATTTCATATGGTTCCACCTAATCTTACATCACTTATTGGCAAATTTCCTGTTGATAAACATTTAACTTACTTCTTCACAAAATCTGAGCACCAAGAAGGAAAAAAAAAGTTTTAAATTTTTAGTTTTAAATTTCCATAATTCTTTTTTTATTCCCATTCTTCAATGCCTGGGTCAGGTAAGGTAGTAAAAGAGAACACTTTATTGAACAAAGATACAAGGATGATTTAATTCTGTGACGAGTAATTAGGAGTCTGCTCTTAACACAGTTAATGGTGATATATGGCGAACATCCTCTAAGTGTGTCTCTTTTGGGGGAAACTAGATTAGCCGTGCCATCATCACTATTACTGATTTCCCTTGCTAATAATTTCCCAGTCTCTCTCTCTTTAGTCTCCTGGTTTACCCAATTCTTCGCAGTTCCTCTGTCCATGGAATTCTCCAGGCAAGAATGCTGGAGTGGGTAGCCATTCTCTTCTCCAGAGGATCTTCCCGAACCAGGGATCAAACCGGAGTCTCCTGCATTGGCAGGCAGATTCTTTACCATCTGAGCCACCAGGGAAGCCCTATGCCCCTTCTATACTGTCCTTCTCTGAATCCTGCTCTTTCTTTGAATTATCAAAGCAGTATGAAGAATCACAACTCTTGTTTCATGAAGTTTGCTAAGTAATTTGAACAAAGAATTATCTGAATAGGCCATAATGTTCCTTTTGTGTGAAGTATTTGATGTTTGCAAAAAGAACTCGAGATAAAAAAAAATTCTTCTGTGTGCCCTCATTTTCCAGGTAAAACTCTATCAGGAATCACGTGGGGATACATAAAGCTAGCCAACACATTTCAAGTTTTCTTCTGCCCAGATTTGTTTGGAAGAAGTCCAGTCTTACCTATCTCAAAAATTCAGCAGGGAAAAATAGCTGAAATAAATTAAAACCGTGATTACTAAATTCTGTGTTTACCTAGACAGTCTGGCATTTGGCTTAAAAGACAAAGCTTTTTAGAAAGTGTTATTTAAACTCGGTTTCGCTACAGATTTTAAATTGGAAGAAAAATGGTGAGAGGGGAAAGCTCTATAAGCCATACACGTTTAGGCTCATTACCAAGTACTCCCACCAAGCAGTACTAATAGAATTTCAAAAATGCTTTCCTGAGTTGAAATCTGCCACCTAGCAACCACTGTGAAATGCTTCCTGCGCTGGCCCAAGACAACTCAAAGTGCCCAGCTTTAAAATTGGTGAGGTGTTTCTTTAAAATTGATGGGGTGTTTTGCTGTGCATGGGCCACAGTCATTGAAGGGAGGATTTAAACTTTGTTTTTAGGGCAAAGATATGCAGATTAGAAGGACTGTTTAATTTAACTGCTCAGCTGAGTTTTGGAACAGAGTTGGCCGATTAAATGCAGATTAAAGATGGCAGTAGACCGATTATAGTAAAGATTATTTGTAGTTTATCTGAAATTCAAATTTGACTGTGCATGCTGTATTTTTATTTGTTCAATCTGGCCACTCAGTTCTGAAGAAAATTTTGTAGTACAGAGCAGGGGAATATTTATAGAATATACATCACTTATGGGCTTCCTCTGTAGCTCGGCAGTAAAGAATCTGCCTGCAATGCAGGAGCCGCAGGAGACACAGGTTCGATCCCTAGATTGGAAGATCCCCTGGAGGAGGGCATGGCAACCCTCTCCAGTATTCTTGTCCGGAGAATTCCATGGACAGAAGAGTCTGGTGGGCTACAGTCCATGGGGTCGCAGAGTCGGACATGACTGAAGCAACTTGGCACGCACGCATGCACACAGATACGCATACATCATATATATTAACTTGATCCCCAAAGCTAAAGATGTTATGGATCTAAAATGCCTTTACAAGAGCACTGGCAATTGGATAGGAGGGAGCATGAAGCATAGGAGGCCACAAGTAGGGTGGGAGCTAACAGAAGGGGACAAGCAATCAATCCAGTGTTGCTCCTGTGAAAGCTAAATGAGAGGAGGACAGGCGAAGGAAGGGGTTAACTGTGTGAGAGCAGGGATGCCCCAGAGTGTAATGGTGCCAGGTGAGGAGAGGGGGCTGCCTAGACTTCTGGGAGGAAGAGGAAGTGGGGTGATGTCAGCATTCATTTCATTTTTAAGGGGTGGAAGGAGGAGAAAGCCCACCATGTAAATGTGCCTTCTGAAGCTTGGACGAAGATGGAGTAGTGCAAGAGGTCACTGCCACCTCCAGGCAGCACCCAAACAATCCTCAGGCTGCTTGCAGATGCAGAGCCAGCCTGGGGCTGAGAGGCTTTGTCAAGGCCCTACCCTTCCCGCTTCACCTGGCCCAACTCTGAGCCTGGGAGAGGCTGTCACTTTGTCTTCAATCCAGATCACAGCCCCTCATCCCCACCTGAGAAATCTGCAGCTCATTAACTCAGCAGCACAAAATACTTTAGACAGAATGCATATATAATTCCTATGTGTTTGCACATGATTGAACATCTCCTAAAGGACACATAAGAAACTGCTAAATGGGGTGTGGAGAAAAGGATTTCCTTCTACACTGTTGGTGGGAATGTAATTGGTGCAGCCACTATGAAGAACAGGATGGGGGTTCCATAAAAAAAAATAAATAAAACATAGAGTTGCCATATGATCCAGCAATCCCACTTCTGGGCATATATCTGGAGAAAACTCTAATTTGAAAAGATTCCTGCACCCCAATGTTCATTGCAGCACTAATTACAATATAATTACAATAGATAACACATGGAAGCAATATAAATATTCATCAATGGAGGAATGGATAAAGACGATATGGTATGTATACAGTACAATTGGGATTCCCTGGTGGCTCAGAGGGTGAAGCATCTGCCTGCAATACTGTTGTTGTTTAATTGCTAAGTCGTGTTCGACCCTTTTCTGACCCTATGGACTGTAGCGCCCCAGGCTCTTCTGTCCATGGAATTTCCTAGGGAAGAATATTGAATGGGTTGCCATTTCCTTCTCCAGGAGATCTTCCTGACCCAGGGATTAAATCCATGTCTCCTGCATTGCAGGAGGATTCTCTACTGCTGAGCCACCAGGGAGCCCCACTGGAATATTACTCAGCCATAAAAGAATGAAATAATGCCATTTGCAGCAATGTGGATGAACCTAGAGATGATCATACAAAGAGAAGTCCAACAGACAAAGACAAATATATGATACCACTTATATATGGAATCTGAAAAAGTGATACAAATGAACTTATTAACAAAACAGAAACAGACTCACAGACATAGAAAACAAACTTCTGGCTACCAAAGGGAAAAGGGGGTAGGGATAAGTCAGAAGTTTGGGATTAACATATTTACACTACTATATATAAAAAAGATAAATGACAAGATCCTATGTGTGGTACAGGGGGAAATATTCAATATCTTGTAATAAGCTATAATGGAAAAAAATCTGACAAAGAATATACGTGTATACATGTGTGTGCTTGTGTGGTAAGTCGCTTCAATCATGTCGGACTCTGTGTGACCCTAAGGATTGCAGCACACCAGGATCCTCTGTCCAAGGGATTCTCCAGGCAAGAATATTGGAGTGGGTTTCCATGCCCTCCTCCAGGGGACCCTCCTGATACATGTGTATATATTTATATGCATATGTGTGTGTGTGTAAACTGAATAATTTCTCTGTACACCAGAAATTAACACAACATTGTAAATCAACTATACTTCAATTTAAGAATTATTTTTTTAAAAAAGAAACTGCTAACTGTGGCTACCGGGGTGGGGAGGACTGGAGTAAGGCAGTGGTTGCAGGGGGGGCGTGGGTTCCGAAATGGAGGTATATTTGCTCACATACTTTACATACCCACTGATTTATTTTCCTACGTGTGTTTATTACTCACTCATAATAAAAATTCAAATTTAATGACTATAATAAATTCAGTCCAGAATCTGATTCATGTTTCAACTTGAATCTTTGATTTAAGATGACTCATGGCAATAAGGTGTTTTAAAATAAATATCTCTATACACAGTGTCTGTTAAAGAGCTGACATTTCGGCACACTTTCTGGAAAACTTGCTGTTGAAATCAATGACAAAAATCAACCCTTGGCAGAAAGTTTTGCTTATTGTTTTACACGTTCACTCTGAATTATGTGCCATGTTGTTTTATATATAGGTATGTAAAAGCTCAAAATGAAAATCTGATGGAGATTAAATCTGAGGCTTTTTTTTTTTAAAGTAAAAGCAATATTAAATCCCACCTTGTAAGTTCTGCTAGGTCAGGTGTCAGCTTCTGTTCAGTAATGGAGCCCTAGGACCTAGAGCAGCTTATTGGCACATATTAAATGCTCAATAAATAATTGTTGAATGAAGCAATATATGATTCATATAAAAATTCAAATATTACATAAAAAGATTGTCTAGAATGTACAATACCCTCTAATCTCTTTCCTCTTTATAATCTGCTATTCTAGTCTTGTAAAATAAAAGAACAAATCATTTACTTCTTAAAGAGTGAAAGTTTCATCCTAAGTATGCTTTTAAAAGATAGTTAATTGAATGATGCCATAAAGAATGAAAAGACAAGCAACAGAATGCAAGAAAATGTAATAGATATAACTGGCAAAGGACCAGCACCGAAAGTATGCAAGAACTCCAATCAATTAGAGAAACTGGCAAAATACTTGAATACACATTTCATGTTAAGAGTAGCCCCTAACTGCCAAAATCAAACGAAAAGCACTCTTTTATTTAGTCAGGAGAGAAATGAAAATTAAAACTACATAGTCGGGTTTCCCTGGTGGGCCAGTGGTAAAGAATCCACCTGCCAATGCAGGGGACACAGGTTCAATCCCTGGCCTGGGAAGACCCCACATGCCAAGGAGCAACTAAGCCTGTGTGCCACAACTACTGAGCCGGTGCCCTAGAGCCCATGCTCTGCAACAAGAGAAAACCACTGAAATAAGAAGCCCTCCCATCGCAATGAAGAGTAGCCCGTGGTCACCACAACTAGAGAAAGCCCCTACACAACCAAAAATAAATAAACAAAAAGCACATAAATCTAAATTTTAAAAAACCTACACAGTCAATAGATGGACAAAATTGCTTAAGTCTTACAATAGGAAATATTGGTGAGGATCCTGAGCAACAGGAATGCTCATATATAGTCTTGAGTGAGGAAACTGGTTAACCCAGTGTAGAAAACTACATGACATTATCTTCCAAAGCTGAAGATTCAGCAATTCCATCCCTAGTGTGCAAGAGAAATTCATTAACATAGCAAAGTTGAAATAGGCCAAAATTGAAAAATACCCAATTACCTCCCAACAGAAGAATGGATCTAAAAATGTGGTATCATCTCACCATGAAATTCTATATGGCAATGACAAGGAACAAAAAGCATCTTCAGGCAACAATATGGATGAATCTCACTGCTTACAGTCATCACAGAGCTCTGCTATGATTTCCCTAAGGGGATCAGCAGCTCATTTCAGAGGGCAGACCATTCTAGCAATTCAGAAATGCCCCAGTGCTGGAATAGTTCCTTGGAGACAGCAAGCTCTACCTGAGGGCTGAGGGGTTATGGAGGCTCTCTGCTGGGAGGAGAGGCGCACACAATTTCACTAAAGGGATGTGTGGGTGGAGGGTAGACTGTGAAGCCAGGGACACATTCTGACAGTGGCATGAAGTCCCTGACACAGAGATGAGAGGATAAGTCTGGGCTAAGGTTGTCAGAACCTCTACTGGGGGGTCTCTGCCCTGGGGCTCCCAGGACTGCTGTGGGTCAATAAACATGGGCTGTAGAAACCCTCACATTCAGGGATCCACAGAGGCAGAGGCTTTGGTGCTCGATCCTTGTCTATAGCCTGGAGTCATTACTTCTGTTCTGACTGCTGCTGCCTCTACAGCTGAGGGTCTTTGGTTCAGTTGTTCTTGAAGGGCATGTGAACTTGTGCTCAACTCAGGTTTTGTTTCAGACACGCCTCCCTTTCTTTGTAAAATGGCCACCTTGTCTTCCCCAAGTGTTTCTGTTAACTCCTATTGCTGTCTTCTGCTGCAGTGGTGTGTTCCTGGCCCTGCTTTGCTTTGGGAACAACTGTGTGGTCATGTACCTCTCTCTTACCTGTGACACTGGCTCTTTCCTCTAGACCACAGGTGTCTGAGGTGCTCTCTTCCTTCACTACTGCCATTTATGCCTGTTGTCATCAGTCTGTTCTGAATAACTGCCACGAGTTTGTTCTACAAAGAGAAAGAACTGTGAATTTTAGGGGGTTTCTGTGAGGGGTGGAGACGGAGTTTGTACTTGTGAAAAGAGGAGTAAAATCTGAGCTCCACTATTCTCTAGGTTAGTCTCTGAGCCAGTCTAAATCTCTCAATTTTATTTCCTTATCTTTCACTTCAGTTCAGTCAGTCATGTCTGACTCTTTGCAACCCCATGGACTGTGGCACTCCAGGATTCCCTGTCCATCACCAACTCCCAGAGTGTGCTCAAACTCATGTCCATCGAGTCAGTGATGCCATCCAACCATCTCATCCTCTGTCATCCCCTTCTCCTCCCGCCTTCAATCTTTCCCAGCATCAGGGGCTTTTCCAATGAGTCAGTTCTTCACAATACTTCCTGGCCAAAGTATTGGAGTTTCAGCTTCAGCATCAGTCCTTCCAATGAATATTCAGGACTGATTTCCTTCCTTATCTTTAAGTGGGGCTAATAATACCTGCCATGACAATCATCCTGATGTAATGTGAATTTGGAATTAGAAAACTACTTGTGTAAGAAGGTTCCCTTACACTGTTGGTGGGAATGCAGACCAGTACAGCTACTATGGAGAAGAGTGTTCTTAAAAAACTGGAAAAAGAACTGCCATATGACCCAGCAATCTCACTGCTGGGCATGCATACCGAGGAAACCAGAATTGAAAGAGACACATGTGCCCCAATGTTCATTGCAGCACTGTTTACAATAAGCTAGGACATGGAAGCAACCTAGATGTCTATTGGCAGGTGAATGAATAAGAAAGTTGTGGACAATACACACAATGGAATATTACTCAGCTATTAAAAACGCATTTGAGTCCGTTCTAATGAGGTAGATGAAACTGGAGCCTATTATACAGAGTGAAGTAAGTCAGAAAGAAAAATACCAGTACAGTATATTAACATATATATATGGAATTTAGAAAGTTGGTAATGACAACCCTATATGCAAGACAGCAAAAGAGACACAGATATAAAGAACAGACTTTTAGACTCTGTGGGAGAAGGCAAGGGTGGGGTGATTTGAGAGAATAACATTGAAACATGTTTATTATGATATGTGAAATAGATTATCAGTCCAAGTTTCATGCATGAAACAGGGCACTCAAAGCTGGTGCACTGGGACAACCCAGAGGGATGGGATGGGGAGGGAGGTCGGAGGGGGTTTTGGGACAGGAGGACACATGTACACCCGTGGCTGATTCATGTTGATGTATGGCAAAACCCACCACAATATTGTAAAGTAATTAGCCTGCAATTAAAATAAATTAATTTTTAAAAAATAAAAATACTTGTCGAAAACACTCTGTAAACTCTATGCAAAACAAAGGTGAATATTTTACTACTGACTCACTGCAATGTGGGAGACTTGGGTTAGATCTCTGGGTTGGGAAGATCCCATGAAGAAGGGAAAGGTTATCCACTGCAGTATTCGACCTGGAGAATTCCATGGACTATATAGTCCATGGGGTTACAAAGAGTCAGACACAACTGAATGACTTTCACTTCACAGGGGTAGAATTCTTAAAGGCAAGTCCCATAGGAATCGCCTTGAGAAGTATTTTCAAAGGACTCAAGGTCAGCTTGCCTAGACAACCATGGTCTTCTGGTGTCCAGGAGATTTTCACTTTGTAGTCTGAGTCAGTGCCCATGAATCTGTATTTCATAAAGCATTCATATGAGTTTAATGAACGTGATCCTTTGACCTCACGTTGAGAAAACACTGGTTCCACTTTAGGTAATATTACCTTTGCCTTCAGCTTTTAGCTTCTAAAACATCTGGGAATGCAACATCCAGGCATCGTGGAATGTGAAGTTAAGTGGGCCTTAGGAAGCATCACTAAGAACAAAGCTACTGGAGATGATGGAATTCCAGTTAAGCTATTTCAAATCCTAAAAAATGTGTTATGAAAGTGCTGTACTCAATATGCTAGCAAATTTGAAAAACTCAGCAGTGGCCACAGGACTGGAAAAGGTCAGTTTTCATTCCAGTCCCAAAGAAAGGCAATGCCAAAAAATGTTCAAACTACTGCACAATTGCACTCATCTCACATGCTAGCAAAGTAATGCTCAAAATTCTCCAAGCCAGGCTTCAACAGTACGTGAACCATGAACTTCCAGATGTTCAAGTTGGATCTAGAAAAGGCAGAGGAACCAGAGATTAAATTAACAACATCCACTGATCATCAAAAAAGCAAGAGGGTTCCAAAAAAACATCTACTTCTGCTTTATTGACTATGTCAAAGCCTTTGACTGTGTGGATCACAACAAACTGTGGAAAATTCTGAAAGAGATGGGAATACCAGACCATTTTATGTGCCTCCTGAGAAATCTGTATGCAGGTCAAGAAGCAACAGTTAGAACTGGACATGGAACAACAGACTGGTTCCAAATAGGGAAAGGAGTACGTCAAGGCTGTATATTGTCACCCTGCCTTTTTAACTTCTATGTAGAGTACATCATGAGAAATGCTGAGCTGGATGAAGCACAAGCTGGAATCAAGATTACCAGGAGAAATATCTATAACCTCAGATATGCAGATGACACCACCCTTATGGCAGAGAGCGAGAGCCTCTTGGTGAAAGTGAAAGAGGAGAAGTGAAAAAGTTGGCTTAAAACTCAACATTCAGAAAACTAAGATCATGGCATCTGGTCCCATCTCTTCAAGGCCAATAGATGGAAACAATGGAAACAACGAGAGACTTTATATTTTGTGGCTCCAAAATCACTGCAGATGGTGATTTCAGCCATGAAATTAAGATGCTTGGTCCTTGGAAGAAAAGCTATGACCAACCTAGACAGCATATTCAAAAGCAGAGACATTACTTTGCCAATAAAGGTCTGTCTAGTCAAAGCTATGATTTTTCCAGTAGTCATATATGGATGTGAGAGTTGGACCATAGAGAAAGCTGAGTGCTGAGGAATTGATGCTTTTGAACTATGGTGTTGGAGAAGACTCTTGAGAGTCCCTTGGACTGAAAGGAGATCCAACCAGTCAATCCTAAAGTAAATCAGTCCTGGTAATTCATTGGAAGGACTGATGCTGAAGCTGAAACTCCAATACTTTGGTCACTTGATGCGAAGAACTTACTCATTGGAAAAGACCCTGATGCTGGGAAAGATTGAAGGCAGGAGGAGAAGGGGATGACAGAGGATGAGATGGTTGGATGGCATCACTGACTCAATGGACATGAGTTTGAGCACACTCTGGGAGTTGGTGATGTACAGGGAAGCCTGGCGTGCTGCAGTCCATGGGGTCGTAAAGAGTCGGCCATGACTGAGTGACTGAACTGAACTGAACTGAATATTACCTATTTCATATACAGACATTATTTGTTGAAAGAAATGTGCTCATTGCTTTACTCATCCAAATAAAATATTTCAGTATTTTCTTTTATGTCATAATTAAAAAGGTCTATCCCATTCTATGATTGTTTTAAAAATTACCCATGGTTTCTTCTGGGCAGTTATGGCCAGAGGGTATTTTGGCACTAGCCATAGGGACGTCAACAAATACGGTCTTTCCCTTCTTTCCACTTAAGGTCTATAAATCATTGAATCAGTTGCTTTATTTATAATAACTCTTAATTTTACTATCTCATCGGATGTTACTGTCTGAACTTTACTATGAAACCTAGAGAAGTCTTCAAATGAATAGAATTCTCCTTCTTCCCCTATCCTCTGAGACAGCTTAAATAGCACAAGACCTGTGTGTGTTTTAGAAGCTGGAAAAGTTAATAATGAAACAGCTTGAACCAGACTTTTGGGTGGGCAGTTTTTTATACTCCTTGCAGAATTACTCAGCTACTTAGATTTTACACCTTTTCTTGAGTCAGTCTTTGTTTCTGTATTTTCCTAAATTCATTTTTTTCTTAACCATCTTAAGTGCCTCTAAGATCAGTTTTATTTTATGTACCATTATTAATATTCTGCATTTTTTGCATTATTATTTAACACTGCCATACAAGTTTATCTGTTTATATACGGCATTGTTTTCCAAATGATTCTCAAGTTTATTTAATCAATCCTACTGACCTAATCTTTCCAAATGTATTAATTTCTGTTATCTTTAATCATGTTTTTATTTTTCTTTGTTTTGTTCTTTTTCTAATTTCTTGAACAGTTTGTTCACACATTATATCGATCTGTATCCAATTAGGAGAGGAAAAGCATATAATAATTTACACAGGAAAGGTTTAGTATGAAGAATTATTAACCACAACGAACGATTAAAGTGATTACAGATTGTTTCAGTTCAGTTCAGTTCAGTTGCTCAGTTGTGTCCGACTCTTTGCGACCCCATGAATCGCAGCACGCCAGGCCTCCCTGTCCATCACCAACTCCCGGAGTTCGCTCAGATTCACATCCATCGAGTCAGTGATGCCATCCAGCCATCTCATCCTCTGTCATCCTCTTCTCCTCTTGCCCCCAATCCCTCCCAGCATCAGAGTCTTTTCCAATGAGTCAACTCTTCACATGAGGTGGCCAAAGTACTGGAGTTTCAGCTTCAGCATCATTCCTTCCAAAGAAATCCCAGGGCTGATCTCCTTCAGAATGGACTGGTTGGGTCTCCTTGCAGTCCAAGGGACTCTCAAGAGTCTTCTCCAACACCACAGTTCAAAAGCATCAATTCTTTGTCTCTCAGCCTTCTTCACAGTCCAACTCTCACATCCATACATGACTACTGGAAAAACCATAGCCTTGACTAGATGGACCTTTGTTGACAAAGTAATGTCTCTGCTTTTGAATATGCTATCTAGGTTGGACATAACTTTCCTTCCAAGGAGTAAGCGTCTTTTAATTTCATGGCTGCAGTCACCATCTGTAGTGATTTTGGAGTCCCACAAAATAAAGTCTGACACTGTTTCCACTGTTTCCCCATCTATTTCCCATGAAGTGATGGGACTGGATGCTATGATCTTCATTTTCTGAATGTTGAGCTTTAAGCCAACTTTTTCACTCTCCACTTTCACTTTCATCAAGAGGCTTTTTAGTTCCTCTTCACTTTCTGCCATAAGGGTGGTGTCATCTGCATATATGAGGTTACTGATATTTCTCCCAGAAATCTTGATTCCAGCTTGTGTTTCTTCCAGTCCAGCGTTTCTCATGATGTACTATGCATAGAAGTTAAATAAGCAGGGTGACAATATACAGCCTTGACGAACTCCTTTTCCTATTTGGAACCAGTCTGTTGTTCCATGTCCAGTTCTAACTGTTGCTTCCTGACCTGCATACAAATTTCTCAAGAGGCAGATCAGGTGGTCTGGTATTCCCATCTCTTTCAGAATTTCCCACAGTTGATCGTGATCCACACAGTCAAAGACTTTGGCATAGTCAATAAAGCAGAAATAGATGTTTATCTGGAACTCTCTTGCTTTTTCTATGCTCCAGCGGATGTTGGCAATTTGATCTCTGGCTCCTCTGCCTTTTCTAAAACCAGCTTGAACATCAGGAAGTTCACGGTTCACATATTGCTGAAGCCTGGCTTGGAGAATTTTGAGCGTTACTTTACTAGTGTGTGAGATGAGTGCAATTGTGTGGTAGTTTGAGCATTCTTTGGCATTGCCTTTCTTTGGGATTGGAAACCTATTAAACTGATTTCATGACTATGCATGTTTGAAAAACATGACTGTAAACTTTCTCTTTTTTTCCTTTATTTCAGATACTTCTGAGTTCAATCTGTTTTTTTTTTTTCCTTAGAGAAATAACTTGGTTTTTTTTTCCACTTGGGTGCTCTTAGAAATGTTTTTCCTTTATCTTTGAAAGTAATTTGAGTTTACAGATATTTTATATGTACTTTCAGTTTGAAGAATGACATGTTTTCTGGGTACAGGGATATTTTCTCCTATGTATTTTATTAAATCAAAAAGTTTATTATCATTTTTCATAGCTTAATGTCTTTATCTTTTGCTCTAAAATCTGGGAGAATTTCTTGAATAACCTTCTAAATAACTGATTATGTTTTCTGTAATATTTAATGGGTTTTTCATTACTGAAATCATATTTTAAAATTGAATTTGCTTTCAAATATGTATAAGCTTTTTTATGCCATTTGATTATCCCCATACATACTTGCATAACATGTATTTCATAAAGGACTTTTATCTATAATATATAAATTACTCATATGTAAAGCTACTCAGTAAAAACATGAGCAAATAATGTGAACATACACTTAACTAGAAAAGATGTACAAATGGCAAATATGCACATAAAAAAATGTTCTACACCATTGGTCATTAGGAAAATGTAAATTAAAACCATAATGAGATACTGCACACCTACTGGAATGGCTGAAATTTAAAAGACTGATAATATCAAGGGTAGACAAGTTGCAAGTAACTCAAAACCACATAACTTGCTGATGGAAATCAGTTTGGCAGTTTCTTATAAAGTTAAATACACAATTTACCATGTGACCTAGCAATATTGTTCCTAAGAATATAACCAAGAGGAACAAAAATATATTCCTTCAAAGATTTGTATGTTTATAACGCCTTTATTCATAGTAGCTCTAAAGTGGAAACAACCAAAATTTCCATCAACCAGTGAATGAATAAACAAATTATAGTGCATTCACACAATGAAATAGAACAAACTACTTATACATGCAACATGAATTAATCTCAAAATCATTATATTAAGTGAAAAAAGCCAAACACAAAAGGCTATATTCTGTGGAAAAGGCAAATCTATAGTGACAGAAAAAAGATCAGTGTTTCTTAGGGGTCTCAGTGTGAGGGCAGGGGTTTGACTACAAAGGAGCTGGAAGAAATTCTGTGGAGTGATAGAAATGTTTAATATGTTGATTGTGGTACTGTATACATTTGTTAAAATCCAAACTTTAACAAATTTTACATTTGTTAAAATTCATGGAGACTTTTCACTTTAAAAAGGTGAATTGTAGTCTATGTAAATTATATCTCAATAAATTTGACTTTAAAACCAGATGAAGGGGAGAGCAACCAAGATGTAGAAGTAAGTAGAAAGATGCTGAACTCACCTCCTTTCATGAGCACACCAAAATAACTATCTGCAGAACAACTACTGATGAAAAAATAGTGGAACCTACTAGAAAAGATCTTTGACAACTAAATATGTAAAGAAGGAACCACAGCGAGATGGGTAGGAGGAACAGACTCATAGTATAATCAAATCCCATACCACTAGGTAGGTGACTCACAAACTAGAAAATAATTATATTTCAGAGGTTACCCCACAGGAGTGAGAATTCTGAGCCCTATGTCAGGCTCCCCAGCCCAGGAGTCCAGCACCTAGAAGATGAGCCCCTATAGTATTTGTCTTTGAAGGCCAGTGGGGCTTAACTGCAGAAGCCTCCTCTCCACATCCCCCTAAAAGGGTTTAACTCTTAAATGGTACATACAAAATCTCACATGCACCAGGACCCAGGGAAAAAGCAGTAATTTGATTGGAGCTGGGACCAGACCTACCTGCTGGTCTTAGATAGTCTCCTGAAGAGGCAGAGGGTGGCCGCAGCTCACCCTGGGGGTGTAGACTCAGGCATTATCCAAACTCCTAGGGATATATCTGGAAAAGATGAAAACTCTAATTTGAAAATATGCATGCACCCTAATGTTAGTAGAAGTACCAATTATAGTAGCCAAGATATAGAAGCAAACTAAATATCCAAAGACAGATGAATGGATAAAGATGCGTATGTGTGTATAGTGTGTACACACACACACACACAAACAATCAAGGAATATTCAGTTTGGTTCAGTTCAGTTCAGTTGGGAATATTACACAGTCATAAAAAGAAATGAAGTAAAGTCATTTGCAGCAACATAGATGGATCCAGAGATCATCATACTAAGTGAAGTAAGTCAGAGAAAAATAAATGCTATCATATGATAGCACTTATTTATGGAATCTAAAAAAATGATACAAATGAACTTCCTTATAAAATAGAAATAGACTTCAGTTCAGTTGCTCATCGTGTCCAACTCTTTGCAACCCCATGAATCGCAGCCTGCCAGGCCTCTCTGTCCATCACCAACTCCCAGAGTCCACCCAAACCCATGTCCATCGAGTCGGTGATGCCATCCAAACATCTCATCCTCTGTTGTCCCCTTCTCCTCCTGCCCTCAATCTTTCCCAGCATCAGGGTATTTTCAAATGAGTCAGCTCTTTGCATCAGGTGGCCAAAGTATTGGAGTTTCAGCTTCAACATCAGTCCTTCCGATGAACACCCAGGACTTATCTCCTTTAAGATGGACTGGTTGGATCTCCTTGCAGTCCAAGGGACTCTCAAGAGTCTTCTCCAACACCACAGTTCAAAAGCACCAATTCTTCGGCGCTCAGCTTTCTTTACAGTCCAACTCTCACAGCCATAGATCACCACTGGAAAAACCATAGCCTTGACTAGATGAACCTTAGTTGGCAAAGTAATTTCTCTGCTTTTGAATATGCTATCTAGGTTGGTCATAACTTTCCTTCCAAGGAATAAGCGTCTTCTAATTTCATGGCTGAAATCACCATCTGCAGTGATTTTGGAGCCCAGAAAAATAAAGTCAGTCACTCTTGCCACTGTTTCCCCATCTATTTGCCATGAAGTGATGGGACCGGATGCCATGATCTTCGTCTTCTGAATGTTGATCTTTAAGCCAACTTTTTCACTCTCCACTTTCACTTTCATCAAGAGGCTTTTGAGTTCCTCTTCACTTTCTGCCATAAGGGTGGTGTCATCTGCATATATGAGGTTACTGATATTTCTCCCAGAAATCTTGATTCCAGCTTGTGTTTCTTCCAGTCCAGCGTTTGTCATGATGTACTCTGCATAGAAGTTAAATAAGCAGGGTGACAATATACAGCCTTGACGGACTCCTTTTCCTATTTGGAACCAGTCTGTTGTTCCATGTCCAGTTCTAACTGTTGCTTCCTGACCTGCATACAAATTTCTCAAGAGGCAGATCAGGTGGTCTGGTATTCCCATCTCTTTCAGAATTTCCCATAGTTTATTGTGATGCATACAGTCAAAGGCTTTGGCATAGTCAATAAAGCAGAAATAGATGCTTTTCTGGAACTCTCTTGCTTTTTCGATGATCCAGCAGATGTTGGCAATTTGATCTCTGGTTCCTCTGCCTTTTCTAAAACCAGCTTGAACATCAGGAAGTTCACGGTTCACATACTGCTGAAGCCTGGCTTGGAGAATTTTGAGCATTAGGTCCTTTTATTTTCTTTTTTTTTCCACCCTTTTTATATATAGCACTGTGTATCTATTAATCCCCAAATTCTAACTTATCCCTCCCCACTTTTGGTAACTGTTAAGCTTGATTTCTGTGTCTGTTCAAGAAAATTAGAGATACCAAGGGGACATTTCATGCAAAGATAGGCTCAATAAAGGACAGAAATGGTATGGACCTAACAGAAACAGAAGATAGTAAGAAGAGGTGGCAAGAATACACAGAAGAACTGTACAAAAAACATCTTCATGACCCAGATAATCACCATGGTGTGATCACTCACCTAGAGCCAGACATCCTGGAAAGTGAAGTCAAGTGGGCCTTAGAAATCATCACTATGAACAAAGCTAGTGGACGTGACGGAATTCCAGTTGAGCTATTTCAAATTCTAAAAGATGATGCTGAGAAAGTGCTGTGCTCAATATGCCAGCAAATTTGGAAAACTCAGCAGTGGCCACAGGACTGGAAAAGGTCAGTTTTTGTTCCAATCCCAAAGAAAGGCAATGCCAAAGAATGCTCAAACTACCGCACAATAGCACTCATCTCACATGCTAGCAAAGTAATGCTTAAAATTCTCCAAGCCAGGCTTCAGCAATACGTGAACCATGAACTTCCAGATGTTCAAGCTGGCTTTAGAAAAGGCAGAGGAACCAGAGATCAAATTGCCAACATCTGCTGGATCATCGAAAAAGCAAGAGAGTTCCAGAAAAGCATCTATTTCTGCTTTATTGACTATGCCAAAGCCTTTGACTGTGTGGATCACAATAAACTGTGGGAAATTCTGAAAGAGATGGGAATACCAGACCACCTGATCTGCCTCTTGAGAAATTTGTATGCAGGTCAAGAAGCAACAGTTAGAACTGGACATGGAACAACAGACTGGTTCCAAATAGGAAAAGGAGTCCGTCAAGGCTGTATATTGTCACCCTGCTTATTTAACTTCTATGCAGAGTACATCATGAGAAACTACAATATCTTGTAGTACCCTATAATGGAAAGAATCTGAAAAAGAATATCTATATGTCTATATATATAGATATATATATGGCTATGTGAAAGTTGCTTAGTCGTGGCCAACTCTTTGTGACCTCATGGACTATACACTCCATGGAATTCTCCAGGCTAGAATACTGGAGTGGGTGGCTGTTACCTTTTCCAGGGGAACTTTCCTAACCCAGTGATTGAACCCAGGTCTCCCACATTGCAGGCAGATCCTTTACCATCTGAGCCACCAGGTATACCAAGCTATAGAAAAAGAACAAAATAATGCCACTTGCAGCAACACGGATGGACCTAGAGATTATGCTAAGCCAAGTAAGTCAGAAAGGGAAAGACAAATACCGTATGATATCAGTTATGTGTGGAATCTAAAATATGACACAAATGAACATAGCTACAAAATAAACAAACTCACTGACATAAAGAACAGACTTGTTGTTGCAAATAGGGAGGGAAGGATTAGGAGTTTGGGATTAGCCGATGTAAACTATTATATATAGAATGGATAAACAACAAGGTCCTACTGTATAGCACTGGGCATTATATTCAATATCGTGTGATGAACCATAATGGAAAAGAATGGAAAAGCATATATATATGTATAACTGAACCACTTTGCTGTATAGCAGAAATTATAAATCACACTGTAAAGCAACTACACTTTAATAAAAATTTTTAGAAGAATATATATATATGAATGACTTTGCTGTACACCTGAAATCCTATAAATCAACTGTACTTCAATTTAAAAAATTTAAAGAAAACAGATAAAGAAAATTTGGTCATTGCTTTTTCTTCTGTTAAAACCTCTTCAGACCTTAGAATGTACTCACAATAGAAACAATATCCTTTAGACATTTACAGAGACTACGAATTAGAAATTTCTTAGAAAGATTTTTGGTTTCTTGAAGTAAATTTGCTTGCTAAGGAGTACAATTTCTCAGATTAATCCCTTCCCTTTGTACTTTTGATCCTTTTGACTATTGATTTTTTTCTACTCATACTTAAACAATTAGGATTACGATTTGCCAATTAAAGAAAAACTTTGTCATGTTAAAACTTAGCCTATAATGATAAAGGGGAAAGGAAGAAGTTTCCATTCTCTGAAGTTTTCCATTCCAGATAGGGTATTCAGTTGAGTCTGCACATAGAGCCTGTGCAAAGTAGCTCTGGATTAGGCTGTTACTTCCTTAGCCACAATTTACAGCATTTCTGCCATCTGGAGTGCAAGATCAGTGCTGGGGAAGCTCGATTGTTACCATATTGAGGGCATGAGCACTGTGGGTGGGCAAGTTCATATCCAGGCCTTGAGACTGATCACAGACTAATGAGTCTACAGAGGCCTAAAGGTAACTTACCTGTGCAAAATAGCCTGTGGAGATCTGTGGGAGTCTGGAAAATGGACGCCTTGTCTAACAGGAG
This sequence comes from Bos indicus x Bos taurus, assembly GCF_003369695.1. NCBI lineage: Eukaryota > Metazoa > Chordata > Mammalia > Artiodactyla > Bovidae > Bos > Bos indicus x Bos taurus. The sequence goes on from NC_040076.1 coordinate 112,984,235, forward strand.
TGGCTGCTACTCAGCTTCAGTGTATTGTTGCCACGTGGGAATGTGGGCTTGGCACTGCCAGAGGGAGAGCTTCTGATTCAAGAGAAGCCAGAAACCTAGATTTTTTTTTTTTAATGCAAAATCTCCTAATTTTTAAAGCCTTAGTAGCTAGTTTGAAATCTTAAAAATATTCTGTGGACCAGCAATGTGTGGTCCTAACAAAATCCATCTGTGGCCTACCAGTTTCTGACCTCTGCACTAAGAATTGTTTCAGAGGAGGCTGCATTTATTTAGAGAAGGTGGTGGTAAATCAAGGTTTAATGGCTAAGAGCCTGGACTAATTTTTTAAAATGCTGAACAGCTTCATCATCCCTCAGACAGAGATTCCTTTTAAAGGCATTACATGGTCATTGTGATTGTGTTTTTGGTATCTGTTCTGCTCCTTCTCTTATGTGCAATAACCATATGGTTTTGTTACCAAGTCCAAGCTCGTACTGCTCACTGAATGACAGGCCAACCAATTGAGAGACGAGTTGCTGGGGCAAAGAACAGAGACTTTATTTGGAAAGCCAGAAGATGGCTTCATCCTTCCAGCAGATGCTTCCTGTGAGCTAAAAAAGATATTTTTTTAACTTTATTTTTCATCGAAGGATAATTGCTTTACAGAATGTTGTTGTTTTCTGTCAAATCTCAACATGAATCAGCCATAGGTATACATACACCACCTCCCTTTTGAACCTCCCCCACCTTCTCCCTCCCCACCCCACCTTTCTAGGTTGATACAGAGACCCTGTTTGAGTTTCCTGAGCCATACAACAAATTCCCGTCGGTTATTTTACATATGGTAATATAAGTTTCCATGTTACTCTTTCCATACATCTCACCCTCTCCCCATGTCCATAAGTCTATTCTCTATGTCTGTTTCTCCATTGCTGCCCTGTAAATAAATTCTTCAGTCCCATTTTTTTTTAGATTCCATACATATGCATTAGAATATGATATTTATCTTTCTCTTTTTGACTTACTTCACTCTGTATAATAGGTTCTAGGTTCATCCACATCATTAGAGCTGACTCAAATGCGTTTCTTTTTAGGGCTGAGTAATATTCCACTGTGTATATATACCACAATTTCTTTATCCATTCATCTGTTGATGGACATCTAGGTTGCTTCCTTGTTCTAGCTATTCTAAGTAGTGCTGCAATGAACAATGGGATACGTGTGTCTTTTTCAGTTTTGGTTTCCTCAGGGTATATGCTTAGGAGTGGGATTGCTGGGTCATATGGTGGTTTTTATTCCTAGTTTTTTAAGGAATCCCCAAATTGTCTTCCACAGTAGCTGCATCAATTTACATTCCTACCAACAGTGCAAGAGTGTTCTCTTTTCTCCACACTCACTCCAGCATTTATTGTTTGTAGACGTTTTGACAATGCCCATTCTGACCAGTGTGAGGCGATATCTCATTGTAGTTTTGATTTGCATTTCTCTGATAGTGATGTTGAGCATGTTTTCATGTGTTTGTTAGCCATCTGTATGTCTTTGGAGAAATGTCTGTTTAGGTCTTTTTTCCACTTTTTGATTGGGTTGTTTGTTTTTCTGGCATTGAGTTGTCTGAGCTGCTTGTTTATTTTGAAAATTAATCCTTTGTCAGTTGTTTTATTTGCTATCATTTTCTCCCATTCTGAGGGTTGTCTTTTCACTTCGCTTATAGTTTCCTTTGCTGTGCAAAAGCTTTTAAGTTTAATCAGGTTCCACTTGTTTACTTTTGGCTTTATTTCCATTACTCTAGGAAGTGGGTTATAGAGGATCTTGTTTTGATTTATGACATCGAGTGTTCTGCCTATGTTTTCCTCTAAGAGTTGTATAGTTTCTGGTCTTACATTTAGGTCTTTAATCCATTTTGAGTTTATCTTTGTGTATGGTGTTAGGAAGTGTTCCAATTTCGTTCTTTTACATGTAGCTGTTCAGTTTTCCCAGCACCATTTATTGAAGAGGCTGTCTTTGCCCCATTGTATATTCTTGCCTCCTTTATTAATAATAAGGTACCCATAGGTGTATGGGTTTATCTCTGGGCTTTCTATCTTGTTCTATTGGTCTATATTTCTGTTTTTGTGCCAATACTATACTGTCATCATGACTGTAGCTTTATTGTATAATCTGAAGTCAGGAAGGTTGATTCCTCCAGCTACATTCTTCTTTCTCAAGACTTCTTTGGCTATTTGGGGTCTTTTGTGTTTCCACATGAATTGTGAAATTTTTTGTTCTAGTTCTGTGAAAAATGCCATTGGTAATTTGATAGGGATTGCATTGAAGCTGTAGATTGTGTTTGGTAGTATAGTCATTTTTGCAATATTTATTTTTCCTACCCAGGAACATGGAATATCCCTCCATCTCTTTATGTCATCTTTGATTTCTTTCATTAGTGTCTCATAATTTTCTGCATATAGTTCTTTTGTTTCCTTAGGTAAGTTTATTCCTAGATATCTAATTTTTTTTGTCGCAACAGTGAATGGTATTGATTTCTTAATTTCTCTTTCTGATTTTCCATTGTTAGTACATAGAAATGCAAGTGATTTCTGTGTATTGATTTTGTATCCTGCAACTTTGCTAAATTCACTAATTAGCTCTAGTAATTTTCTGATACTATCTTTAGGGTTTTCTATGTACAATATCATGTTATCTGCAAACAGTGAGAGCTTTACTTCTTCTTTTCCAATCTGGATTCCTTTTATTTCTTTCTCTTCTCTGATTGCTGTAGCTAGGACTTCTAGAACTATGTTGAATAATAGTGGTGAAAGTGGACACTCTTGTCTTGTTCCTGATCTTAGGGGAAATGCTTTCAGTTTTCCACCATTGAGAATAATGTTTGCTGTAGGCTTATCATATATGGCCTTTACTATGTTGAGGTAGGTCCCTTCTATGCCTATTTTTTTGAGTTTTAATCATAAATAGGTGCTGAATTTTGTCAAAGGCTTTTTCTGCATCTATTGAGATTATCATATGGTTTTTATATTTCAGTTTGTTAATATGGTCTATCACATTGATTGATTTGCATATATTGAACAATCCTTGCATTCCTGGAATAAACCCAACTCGGTCATGGTGTATGAGCTTTTTGATGTACTGCTGAATTCTGTTTGCTAAAGTATTCTTGAGGATTTTTGCATCTATGTTCATCAGTGATATTGGCCTGTAGTTTTCTTTTTTGTGTGTTGTCTTTGTCTGGTTTTGGTATCAGTGTGAAGGTGGTCTCATAGAATGAGTTTGGAAATGTTCCTTCCTCTGAAATTTTTTGAAAGGGTTTTAGAAGGATAGGCATTAGCTCATCTCTAAATGTTTGATAGAATTCTCCTGTGAAGCCATCTGGTCCTGGGCTTTTGTCTTTGGGGAGATTTTTGATCACAGCTTCAATTTCAGTGCTTGTAATTGGGTTGTTCATAATTTATATTTCTTCCTGGTTCAGTCTTGGAAGATGGAACTTTTCTAAGAATCTGTCCATTTCTTCCAGGTTATCCATTTTATTGCCATATTGTTGCCCATTATAGTATCTTATAATCCTTTGTATTTCTGCATTATCTATTGTAACCTCTCCTTTTTCATTTCTAATTTTGTTGATTTGATTCTTCCCTTTTTTTCTTGATGAGTCTGGCTAAAGGTTTGTCATTTTGTTTATCTTCTCAAAGAATCAGCTTTTAGTTTTATTAATCTTTACCATTGTTTCTTTCATTTCTTTTTCATATCTTTCTGCTCAAATCTTTATGATTGCTTTCCTTCTACTAATTTTGGGGATTTTTTTGTTTTGCTTTTCCCAGTTGCTTTAGGTGTGAAGTCAGGTTGTCTATTTAATATTTTTCTTGTTTCTTGGGTAGGATTGTGTTGTTATAAACTTCCCTCTTAGAACTGCTTTTGCTGTATCCCATAGGTTTTGAGTTGTCATGTTTTCATTGTCATTTGTTTCTAGAAACTTTTTGATTTTCCTTTTGATTTCTTTAGTAACCTATTGGTTATTTAGAAGCATATTGTTTAATCTCCATGTGTTTGTGTTTCTTACTGTTTTTTTCTTGGTATCTAGTCTCATAGCATTCTGGTCAGAGAAGATGCTTGATAACAATTTCAATTTTTCTTAAATTTACTGAGGTTTGATTTGTGACCCAAGATGTGGTCTATCCTGGAGAATGTTCCATGTGTGCTTGAGAAGAAGGTGTATTCTTCTGCATTTGGATGGAATGTCCTGAAGATATCAATGAGATCCATGTCATCTAATGTATCATTTAAGACTTGTGTTTTCTTATTAATTTTCATTTTGATAATCTGTCCATTAGTGTGAGTGGGGTGTTAAAATCTCCTGCTGTTATTGTGTTACTGTCAATTTCTCCTTTTATGTCTGTTAGTGTTTGTCTTATGTATTGAGGTGCTCCTATGTTGAGTGCATAGATATTTACAATTGTTATGTTTTCCTCTTGGATTGATCCTTTGATCATTATGTAGTGTCCTTCCTTATCTCTTGTAATCTTCTTCATTTTAAGGTCTATTGTCTGATATGAGGATTGCTACTCCAGCTTTCTTTTGCTTCCCATTTTCATGGAATATATTTTTCCATCCTCTCATGTTCAGTCTATATATGTCTTGAGGTCTGAAGTGGGTTTCTTGTAGTTGGCATATATGTGGGTCTTGCTTTTATATCCATTCAGCCAGTCTGTGTCTTTTGGTTGGAGCATTTAATCCATTTACATTTAAGGTAATTATTGATATATAAGTTCCTATTGCCATTTTCTTAATTGTTTGGGATTGATTTTGTAGATCTTTTTCCTTCTCTTGTATCTCTTGACTATATAAATCCCTTTAACATTTGTTGTAAAGCTGGTTTTCTGGTACTGAATTCTCTTAACTTTTGCTTGTCTGAAAAGCTTTTTATTTCTCCATCAATTTTGAATTAGATTCTTGCTGGGTACACTAATCTTGGTTGTAGATTTTTCCGTTTTACTACTTTAAATATATCCTGCCATTCCCTTCTGGCCTGCAGAGTTTCTGCTGAAAGATCAGCTGTTAAATGTATGGGGTTTCCCTTGTATGCTTTTGTTGCTTTTCCCTGGCTGCTTTCAATATTCTTTCTTTGTGTTTAGTCTTTGTTAGTTTGATTAATATGTACCTTGGTGTGTTTCTCCTTGGGTTTATCCTGTATGTGACTTTATGTGCCTCTTGGACTTGATTGACTATGTCTTTTTCCATATTGTGGAAATTTTCAACTATAATCTCTTCAAATTTTTTTCATACCCTTTTTCTCTTCTTCTTCTGGAACCCCTATAATTTGAATGTTGATGTCTTTGATATTGTCCCAGAAGTCTCTGAGACTATCCTTAGTTCTTTTCATTCTTTTTACTTTATTCTGCTATTTAGAAGTTATTTCCACCATTTTATCTTCCAGTTCACTGATTCATTCTTCTGCCTCAGATATTCTGCTATTGACTCCTTCTAGAGTATTTTTCAGAGAAGGCAATGGTAATCTACTCCACTACTCTTGCCTGGAAAATCCCATGGATGGAGGAGCCTAGTAGGCTGCAGTCCACGGGGTCGCTAAGAGTTGGGCACGACTGAGCGACTTCACTTTCACTTTTCACTTTCATGCATTGGAGAAGGAAATGGCAACCCACTCCAATGTTCTTGCCTGGAGAATCCCAAGGACGGCAGAGCCTGGTGGGCTGCGGTCTATGGGGTCGCACAGATTCGGACACGACTGAAGCGACTTAGCAACAGCAGCAGCAGAGTATTTTTAATTTCAGTAATTGTGTTGTTTGTCTCTGTATGTTTATTCTTTAATTCTTCTAGGTCTTTGTTAAATGATTCTTGCATTTTCTCCATTTTGTTTTCAAGGTCATCTTTTGATCATCTTTACTATCATTATTCTGAATTCTTTTTCAGGTAGTTTGCCTATTTCCTCTTCATTTATTTGGACTTTTGTGTTTCTAGTTTGTTCTTTCACTTGTGTAGTATTTCTCTGCCTTTCCATTATTTTGTTTTAACTTATTGTGCTTGATGTCTCCTTTTCCCAGGCTTCAAGATTGAATTCTTTCTTCCTTTTGGTTTCTGTCCTCCTAAGGTTGGTCCAGTGGTTTGTATAAGCTTCCTATAGGGTGAGATTTATGCTGAGTTTTTGTTTGTTTGTTTTTCCTCCAATGAGAAAGGCTGAATGAGGTGGTAATCTTGTCTGCTGGTGATTGGGTTTGTATTTTTTGTTTTGTTTGTTGTTTAGATGAGGCGTCCTGCACAAGGTGCTACTGGGGGTTGGGTTGTGCCCCGCCTTGTATTCAAGTGGTTTCTTTTGTGTGAGTTCTCACTATTTGATACTCCCTAGGGTTAGTTCTCTGGTAGTCTAGTGTCTTGGAGTCAGCGCTACCACTCCAAAGCCTCAGGGCTTGATTTCTGGTCAGGAAAGAAGATTCCACAAGTGGTTTGTTATGGCATTAAGTGAGATGAAACAAATACCCCAAAATGAGAAATCAAAGATGAACCCCAGAAAAATGGCAGTTATAAAATCAGGCTAATAATAATTAAAATAATGGAATATACACATATACACATACACCCATAAGCAAAGTCAAATAGTCCCAACAAAAATAAAGTACAGCAATTTGACCTGGCAAACAAAGGAAATAAAAAATTATATTTACCAGTTAAGAAGAAAACTAACTAAAGTACAAACTGGAAAACAAAAGTAAAGCAAGGTGCCAAGTGGGGAATACATCAATGAAAACAAAACAAACAAATATGTTGAGAGGAAAGGAAAGAAAGAAGAGATATGCAAAGTTAAATAGAGTTAAATAAAGATTTATATACATTAAAGATTAACTGCAAGGGGAAAAGAATAGTAGGAAAGGCAAAAAAAGGAATAAATGTAGAAAAACATAGTAGATTAAAAAATTAAAATTATAAAAAGAGAATAGAAAAAAATAAAGGACAACTCCACAGAACTGCAAAAACCCCAACATGGAGGCAGAATTTTATAACAAAAATAAAAAGTGTGACTGACTATACATATCCACATATACACCCATAAGCAAGATCAAAACAGTCCAACAAAAATAAAGTACAATAGATTGACCTGGTGAAGAAAGGAAACCAAAAATTATATCTACCAGTTAAGAACAAAACTAACTAAAACACAAACTGGAAAACAAAACTATAGCAAGATGCCAATTGGGGAATAAAGCAATGAAAACAAAACTAACAAATATTGAGAGGAAAGAAAAGAAAGAAAGAATGTATATGCAAAGTTAAATCAGATCAGAGATTAGATCAGATCAGATCAGTCACTCAATCGTGTCCAACTCTTTGCGACCCCATGAATCACAGCACGCCAGGCCCCCCTGTCCATCACCAACTCCCGGAGTTCACTCAGACTCACGTCCATCGAGTCAGTGATGCCATCCAGCCATCTCATCCTCTGTCATCCCCTTCTCCTCCTGCCCCCAATCCCTCCCAGCATCAGAGTCTTTTCCAATGAGTCAACTCTTCACATGAGGTGGCCAAAGTACTGGAGTTTCAGCTTTAGCATCATTCCTTCCAAAGAAATCCCAGGGCTGATCTCCTTCAGAATGGACTGGTTGGATCTCCTTGCAGTCCAAGGGACTCTCAAGAGTCTTCTCCAACACCACAGTTCAAAAGCATCAATTCTTTGTCTCTCAGCCTTCTTCACAGTCCAACTCTCACATCCATACCTGACCACAGGAAAAACCATAGCCTTGACTAGACGGACCTTTGTTGGCAAAGTAATGTCTCTGCTTTTGAATATGCTATCTAGGTTGGTCATAACTTTCCTTCCAAGGAGTAAGCATCTTTTAATTTCATGGCTGCAGTCACCATCTGTAGTGATTTTGGAGCCCAGAAAAATAAAGTCTGACACTGTTTCCACTGTTTCCCCATCTATTTCCCATGAAGTGATGGGACTGGATGCTATGATCTTCATTTTCTGAATGTTGAGCTTTAAGCCAACTTTTTCACTCTCCACTTTCACTTTCATCAAGAGGCTCTTTAATTTCTCTTCACTTTCTGCCATAAGGGTGGTGTCATCTGCATATTTGAGGTTATTGATATTTCTCCCAGCAATCTTGATTCCAGCTTGTGTTTCTTCCAGTCCAGCGTTTGTCATGATGTACTCTGCATAGAAGTTAAATAAGCAGGGTGACAATATACAGCCTTGACGAACTCCTTTTCCTATTTGGAACCAGTCTGTTGTTCCATGTCCAGTTCTAACTGTTGCTTCTTGACCTGCATACAAATTTCTCAAGAGGCAGATCAGGTGGTCTGGTATTCCCATCTCTTTCAGAATTTTCCACAGTTTGTTGTGATCCACACAGTCAAAGGCTTTGGCATAGTCAATAAAGCAGAAATAGATGTTTTCCTGAAACTCTCTTGCTTTTTCCATGATCCAGCGGATGTTGGCAATTTGATCTCTGATTCCTCTGCCTTTTCTAAAACCAGCTTGAACATTAGGAAGTTCACAGTTCACATATTGCTGAAGCCTGGCTTGGAGAATTTTGAGCATTACTTTACTAGCGTGTGAGATGAGTGCAATTGTGCAGTAGTTTGAGCATTCTTTGGCATTGCCTTTCTTTGGAATTGGAATGAAAACTGACCTTTTCCAGTCCTTTGGATTTATAAACATTAAAGATTAACTGCATGGGGAAAAGAATGGCAGGAAAAACAAGGAAAAGAATAAATGTAGAAAAAGTACTAATAGGTTTAAAAAATTAAACATTAAAATAAAAAAAGAGAGAGAGAGAAAAAAAAAGGAAAACTCCACAGAACTGCAAAAGCCCAACTTAGAAGCAGAGGTTTATAACAACAGTAAAAAATGTGACTGGGGAAAAAAAAAAACTCAAAAGCTTAATTGGATTTCATAGTGCCAATAAAATCGATATCTACAAAAAGAGGGGGAAGAAAAAGAAAAAGAAAAAAAATCCAAAAGAATCTACTGAAGAAATCAAAACATAAGAATAATAAATGTTTTTCTTGAGTCACTGCTGTCAGAGTCCTTTCCCTTGCTGGGAGTCACAGTCCACCTCACCTCCCTAGGATGCCCTCCAACATTGTGCTGATCTCTGGACCTGCTGTGGGGGCAGCTCAGATTCTAATCTGGTCCTACTCCTGTGTATTCTTGCCTCCAATGTCCACAGCTATCAGAACGAGTGCATTTTCTTTTGTGGGAGCTCTCAATGTCCTTTTATATACTCCATAGACAGAGTCTGCCTAGTTGATTGTGTGGATTTAATCTGCAGCTTGTACAGCTGGTGGGAAGGTTTGGGTCTTCTTCCTTAGTCACACTGCCCCTGGGTTTCAATTGTGGTTTTATTTCCACCTCTGCATGTGGGTTGTCCACTGGGGTTTGCTAATGAGGCTGCCCTGGAAGACTTGGGTTTGCCCCTGTGAGGGCCAGGTGTGGAGGTGGTGCAGCTGCTTTGGTCGCAGGGCTTCTGGCAGCACCAGGTACTCAGGGGAGTTGGCAGCTAGGGCAGCAGAAAATATATTGCTCTAGAAGGGTATGGCAACCAGTATTGGCCAATACGTTTCAGTATTCTTGCCTAGAGACCCCCCCCCACCCCCCAATAGAGAAGCCTGGCAGACCACAGTCTACAGGGTTGCAAAGAACTGGAGACGACCGAAGCAACCCTGTGTGCATAGATGCAAGACTTTCCTTGCCTGTGGCAGTTCTGCCCCAGTGAGAGTTGAGCGTGAAGGTGGTGCAGTTGCTTGGCCTGCAGGGACCCTGGCATTGCCAAGTGTGCAGGGACACAGATTGCCTCTGCTACTGGAGTTATGGCCTTATCAGGGTCTTTTTTCAAGCCTCTTGTAGCTGGTGATCAGAAGGCCTCTTTGGCCAGTCTTTCTCTGTAGCTCTGCCCATTCAGGCACTTAGAGGGCTCCCTTGCCTGGGGTCCTTCTCTGTTATTTGGCATGTTAGGCACATTAGAGGGGCCCCCCTGGCTGGGGTCCTACTCTAGTTCAGCACATCAGTCACTTAAAGGAGAACCCTGGGTGGGGTCCTACTCTGTAGTTCAGTGCATCAGGAACTGATGGGCCAGCCTCTCTATTGTTCAGCTGCCGATGCTGGCATGTGGGGAGAGAGAGACTATGGTGATGGCTCTACCCCCTACACATGACTAAGCAGTATTGCCTTGCTTCCATGGCTGCCTGGCTTTCCTCCGCAGGTATTTCCTGCCACAGTCTCCTCCCTCACATCCCCTTGATCTATCTCTCCACAGTCCAAAGCACCCCTCACCCTGGGATTGCTCCACAATCCCTAAACTCCATCTCCCAGCCGGTGCGCCTTCTAGGGGACCTGCAGCCTTGTTCAGAGTATGTATAGCTCCAGCAAGGACTATCTGATTCTTATTCTTCTTAGGCTGCCACAGATCAGCTGTTTCACTCTCGGCCTTAAAAGTTTCTCCTCTGGCTCAGACAATTGCCCTGATATGGGGATCAGACCTCTGCTTCAGTTCCCCTACCCACTGAGGGCAGGTCCAGCCCTACTAACACTCCTGTCTTTCCCCCTAGTTCCTTCATCCTACCGAGTTTTGTGTGGGTCTATAAATTCTTTTCCGCTGGTCAGGTACTCCTGTCTGCTCTCAGCTGGTGTTCTGCATGCACTTCTGAGTCTGAAGGTGTAGTCCCGATGTATATGTGGAGAGAAATGTACTCCACATCCACCTACTCCTCTGCTGTCTTATTCTCTCTCTTAAAAAAAAGGTATTTTAGCTTTACACTAATTGCCTGGGAGCAGGGTTCCCAGAGAAGGGCCATTATATATAATTTAAGCTTATAGGCAACACCCCTTTAGTGATTAACTTGTAATAGAATACAAAGTTTCTTTCTTATTACATTTTAGGGGCAATTGATCCTTTCTCTACTTCTGGTACACTATTCCCCTTTCCCACATCAACAGATAGTAACTCAGGCCTGAGCCAACCAGCAAACAATATTTCTGAGACACAGATAAGACCACGGTGACTTTACTGGGTGAGGTTCACAGATTTTAGGGGCTTCCTTGGTGGGTCAGTGATAAAGAATCCCCCGCCAATGCAGGACACACAGGTTTGATGTCTGGGTTGGGAGGATGCCCTAGAGAAGGACGTGGCTACCACTGAGAAATCCAATGGACAAAGGAATTTGGTGAGTACAGTGAATGGGGTCGCAAAAGAGTCAGACATGACTTAGCAACTAAACACCATCACCAAGAATAGATTTAAGAACTAAAAGAGACTCTGGAGTCTAACCAGTTACTTTCAGATGAGGAAATGAAGCTTCAAAGAAGTGATATGATTTGGCCAAGGGTGTGCAGCTGTCTAGAGGTAGAAATGAGGCCATAACTAGTCTCCATACTCTACCCGCTTCATTTATTACGTTACCTTTAAATACAAACAACATCCTTAGAGGTATTTTGCATTGATAATTCTTTTACAACTGTTACTACTTATGTACTTTTATAACTTGACCTAATCCCCATCCTACTATCATATTTCATTCATATAAAACACTTCCTTCCTCTGAACTCTAGATAATATGTTGTTAATACCACTCATTTGACAACTGTATCAATCGAGCCTCAATTACTAGAGGCAAAAAGCCAAGCACACTTGCCTTAGCCCCAAACTTTTTTTTTTCCCCCCAACTGAGCAATCCACCGGTGACACTGCTGGAAGCAGGGATTCATGATGTCACTAGTTGTCTCTGCTTCTCTCGGTGGGCTGGCTTCTTTCATTCTGAAGCCAAAAGCTTCCTCTATGCAGCTGGGAAGACGGCTGCCAGAAACTCCAGGCTTAATCATACTTTAATAACCATGTGGAGGGAAGTCTATTCTCTCAAATTTGTATGTCTCTCAGAGGGAGACTTCTTGCATCTTGTGTCTGGCCCCTGGACCAATTTCTGTGTCCGGAAGAACATGCTACTATTTTCTAGGTTCAGATTGGATCTTGTTTCCCTGTCTCCTGCCAGGGAGAAAGAGGAGGTACTGAGATGGAATCCTTCACTAGGAAAATGGGGATGGTCAAGAGGATTGATAAGAAATATCTATCAGAGACCAGGAAAACAATTGCACAACCAATACTGTTGCATCCCAGGATGGTTATGTTTGGGAAATAAACTGGATCCTGCTCAGTTCCAGTGCATCCGAGAGTTAGGCTTGGCTGAAGTCCAGGAGAGTATATCCAGTGATGCCAAGAATGGTTAGTGATGAGGAAATAGAATATTCTTTTTATTTATTGATTTTTGGCTGCATTGGGTCTTTGTTGCTGGGTGGGCTTTTCACTAGTTGTGGTGAGCAGGGGCTACTCTATAGTTGTGGCGCATGAGCTTCTCATTCTAGTGGCTTCTCTTGTTGTAGAGCAAGGGCTCAAGGGTGCAAGGGCTTCAGTAGTTGTGAGTCCTGGGATCTAGAGCATAGGCTCAATAGTTGCTCTGCAGCATGTGGGATCTTCCTGGACCAGGGATTGAACCCATGTCTCCTGCATTGGCAGGCAGATTCTTTACCACTGAGCCACCAAGCCCTGGAAACAGAATACACTAAGGAGAGATATAAAGCCATGTCAAGAACAGGAGAGAGAGATGTGGGTAGGAGAGATGGAGATGAGGCAGGGAATGCTTTCATGAGATGTGCACAGAGCCGTCTTGGTTGGTCTTAGCATGACAACAGTAACTTGTCCTACAAATGGGTTTTTAAGTTAATAGAAAACTCCTGACAAATAACACTTTCGAACAGATGCCAGATGTAGAGCAATTGCTGGGAGAAAGTGTAAATTGGTTTAAACTTTTTGAAGTTTACAATGAATATGCCCTTTGACTCAGCCATTCTTCTTCTCAGAATTAACCCTAAGGAAATATTTATATATGGAGATTGTGCTGTAAACTGTTAATTGCTGTTATAAGTCAAAAAAAGATGGAGACAACCTAAACATTTCACAATATAAGACTGGGTAAGCAAAGAAATCATTACAAATACAAACAAAGGAATGTATTGCAGCCATTTAAAATGCTATTATGAAAGCGTATTTAAAGAAATGAAAATCTGTTCATAATATGTTACATGAAAAAACAACTTCCAAAATGGCTCAAGATTAATTACTTTTATTATACTCTACTATATACCAGACAGTTGTATGATCTGATTTAATCTTTACAATTCTAGGCAGTGGTTATTATCTTTTCTCCCATATTACTTAACTCCTCCTAACTTCATTTCCTTCTCTATAAATGTGATATAGTTGAGGCAGTCAGCTGGAAGCCACATGCCTGGATTTAGAGCTGGCTCTGTTACTTACTATCTATGTGACTTTGGACAAGCTGCTTTTTTCATTACCAGCACTTTAAAAAATATGCTTTATATTGCAAATCAGGACTCACATGCACACACAGATGCAAAATATAAATGGAAAGAAAAATTTGCAAACCAATACTTATTCTTCCTATCTTGGATGCATTCTTGTATTTTCTTTTCTATACAAATCCATTTCATTCTGATCTACTTTATTCTATTCCATTTTATTTTTTTAATGATGGTTATAGCCCATCAAAAGAACCCACTAATGGTAGCATGACTGACATTCTTTAGATGCTCAATAAATGGCAGCTACTATTTTTTCTGAGTTAAATTCACCCATTCCAGTCCATTTTAGTTCGCTGATTGCTAGAATGTTGACATTCACTCTTGAATTTAACTCAGATGACCATTATATCTACTACTGCGGGCAGGAATCCCTTAGGAGAAATGGAATAGCCATCATGGTCAACAAAAGAATCTGAAATGCAGTACTTGGATGCAATCTCAAAAATGACAGAATGATCTCTGTTCATTTCCAAGGCAAACCATTCAATATCACAGTAATCCAAGTCTATTACCCAACCAGTAATGCTGAAGAAGCTGAAGTTGAACAGTTCTATGAAGACCTACAAGATCTTTTAGAACTAACACCCAAAAAAGATGTCCTTTTCATTATAGGGGACTGGAATGCAAAAGTAGGAAGTCAAGAAACACCTGGGGTAACAGGTGAATTTGGCCTTGGAATACAGAATGAAGCAGGGCAAATACTAACAGAGTTTTGTCAAGAGAACGCAATGGTCATAGCAAATACCCTTTTCCAACAACACAAGAGCAGACTCTACACATGGACATCACCAGATGGTCAACACCGAAATCAAATTGATTATATTCTTTGCAGCCAAAGATGGAGAAGCTCTATACAGTCAGCAAAAACAGGACTGGGAGCTGACTGTGGCTCAGATCATAAATTCCTTATTTCCAAATTCAGACTTAAATTGAAGAAAGTAGGGAAAACTACTAGACCACTCAGGTATGACCTAAATCAAATCCCTTATGATTATACAGTTGAAATGAGAAATAGATTTAAGGGACTAGATCTGATAGACAGAGTGCTTGATGAACTATGGACGGAGGTTTGTGACATTGTATAGGAGACAGGGATCAAGACCATCCCCATGGAAAAGAAATGCAAAAAAGCAAAATGGCCGTCTGGGGAGGCCTTACAAATAGCTGTGAAAAGAAGAGAAGTGAAAAGCCAAGGAGAAAAGGAAAGATATAAGCATCTGAATGCAGAGTTCCAAAGAATAGCAAGGAGAGATAAGAAAGCCTTCCTCAGTGATCAATGCAAAGAAATAGAGGAAAACAACAGAATGGGAAAGACTAGAGATCTCTTCAAGAAAACTAGAGATACCAAGGGAACATTTCATGCAAAGATGGGCTTGATAAAGGACAGAAATGGTATGGACCTAACAGAAGTAGAAGATTTTAAGAAGAGGTGGCAAGAATACACAGAAGAACTGTACAAAAAAACATCTTCACAACCTAGATAATCACGATGGTGTGATCACTCACCTAGAGCCAAACATCCTGGAATGTGAAGTCAAGTGGGCCTTCGGAAGCATCACTACAAACAAAGCTAGTGGAGATGATGGAATTCCAGTTGAGCTATTTCAAATCCTGGAAGATAATGCTGTGAAAGTGCTGCACTCAGTATGCCAGCAAATTTGGAAAACTTAGCAGTGGCCACAGGACTGCAAAAGGTCAGTTTTCATTCCAATCTCAAAGAAAGGCCACGCCAAAGGATGCTCAAACTACTGCACAATTGCACTCATCTCACACGCTAGTAGAGATGAGGGCTTCCCTGGTGGCTCAGAGGTTAAAGCATCTGCCTGCAATGTGGGAGACCTGGGTTCAATCCCAGGGTTGGGAAGATCTCCTGGAGAAGGAAATGGCAACCCACTCCAGTATTCTTGCCTGGAGAATCCCATGGATGGAGGAGCCTGGTAGGCTGCAGTCCATGGGGTAGCAAAGAGTCGGACACGACTTAGACTTAACTTTCACACGCTAGTAAAGTAATGCTCAAAATTCTCCAAGTCAGGCTTCAGCAATACGTGAACCGTAAACTTCCAGATGTTCAAGCTGGTTTTAGAAAAGGCAGAGGAATCAGAGATCAAATTGCCAACATCCACTGGATCATCAAAAAAGCAAGAGAGTTCCAGAAAAACATCTATTTCTGCTTTATTGACTATGTCAAAGCCTTTGACTGTGTGGATCACAATAAACTGTGGAAAATTCTGAAAGAGATGGGAATACCAGACCACCTGACCTGCCTCTTGAGAAACCTATATGCAGGGGAGGAAGCAACAGTTAGAACTGGACATGGAACAACAGACTGGTTCCAAATAGGAAAAGGAGTACGTCAAAGCTGTATATTGTCACCCTGTTTATTTAACTTCTATGCAGAGTACATCATGAGAAACACTGGGCTGGAAGAAGCACAAGCTGGAATCAAGATTGCTGGGAGAAATATCAATAACCTCAAGTATGCAGATAACACCACCCTTATGGCAGAAAGTGAAGAGGAACTAAAAAGCTTCTTGATGAAGGTAAAAGAGGAGAGTGAAAAAGCTGGCTTAAAGTTCAACATTCAGAAAACGAAGATCATGGCATCTGGTCCCATCACTTCATGGGAAATAGATGGGGAAACAGTGGAAACAGTGTCAGACTTTATTTTTGGGGGCTTCAAAATCACTGCAGATGGTGATTGCAGCTATGAAATTAAAAGACGCTTACTCCTTGGAAGGAAAGTTATGACCAACCTAGATGGCATATTGAAAAGCAGAGACATTACTTTGCCAGCAAAGGTCCATCTACTCAAGGCTATGGTTTTTCCTGTGGTCATATATGGATGTGAGAGTTGGACTGTGAAGAAAGCTGAGCGTCGAAGAATTGGTGCTTTTGAACTGTGGTGTTGGAGAAGACTCTTGAGAGTCCCTTGGACTGCAAGGAGATCCAACCAGTCCATTCTAAAGGGGATCAGTCCTGGATGTTCATTTGAAGGACTGATGCTAAAGCTGAAACTCCAATACTTTGGCCACCTCATGCGAAGAGTTGACTCATTGGAAAAGGACCTGATGCTGGGAGGGATTGGGGGCAGGAGGAGAAAGGGACGACAGAGGATGAGATGGCTGGATGGCATTACCGACTCGATGGACATGAGTTTGGGTAAACTCCGGGAGTTGGTGATGGACAGGGAGGCCTGGGGTGCTGCAAATTCATGGGGTCACAAAGAGTCGGACATGACTGAATGACTGAACTGACTATTTTTTCTGTTCTACTTCTTTCTTCTTCTTCTCCTCCACCTCCTCCCTCTCCCCCTGCTCATCTTTCTTCTCCTTCTTCTTGTTACTATTATTGGTAGTAGTAGTAGTAGCATGATCGTGACAGAAGGTGGTAAAGGCAATGCCCTTTGAAAGAGTAGATTCCCAGCTTCAGAGTGTGGAAGTTTATAAATACAAGTCAAATTGCCACAGTCATTATAAATGTAACTTCTAACAAAACAGATGGGTTTATCCTGTACTTAAGAAGTCCAACTGTCATTGGTGGCTATAAAGCTGAAAATCTGTTGTAGGAAGTCAGCAATACTCCCTGGAGGAGTCAGAAGACTAGACTGACTGTCAAACTTCAGTGGTACTAGGACTCATTCAGTTACAGGTGACCGAATATCAAAACCAGGATTTTTGGAAAAAAGAATTTATTGACTTACATACAGAATGAGGCAGTAGTAAATCTACCGGCTTCGGCATTGTTAATGCTTCCCTGGTGGTCAGACAGTTAAAGACCTTTTTGCAATGCAGGAAACCAGGATTCGATCTCTGGGTCAGGAAGATCCCCTAAAGAAGGGAAAAGCAACCCACTTCAGTATTCTTGCTTAGAGAATTCCATGCACAGAGGAGCCTGGCGGGCTACAGTCCGTGGGGTAGCAAAGAGTCAGACATGACTGAGAGACTTTCTCAGTACTGTTAGATCCAGATGCTCAACAGGGTCCTCAGAAAATTCTTTTCTAAGTTTCAGTTATACTTTACTACATTGGCTTCCCTCTCTGCCAGATATTTTTTAATGGTGGCCCCTGACGACTGAAGCTTTAAGTCTGGAAGAAGGAAACAATCTCTCTTACCAAGTTCCAATAAGTCTTGGGCCTGGCTCTCCTTCACTCACATTGTGTTCCATCTTGGACCTAGCTGCTGCAAGCAGGGGGTTAAGTTGCTCTGGCTGGCCAGGATCCCCAGAACCATATGGGCTAAATGAAAAATAGGTGGGCTGTCAAAGGAAACCAGGTTGCTGCCACCAGTAGTAGGGAGTAAAGATGTGGGTGCACAAAAATGTCTACTATAGTTAGTAATGGGCTTCCCAGGTGGTGTTAGTGGTAAAGAACACGCCTGCCAATGCAGAAGACATAAGAGACGTGGGTTTGACCCCTGGGTCGGGGAGATCCCTTGGAAGAGGGCATGGCATCCCACTCCAGTATTCTTGTCTGGAGAATCTCATGGACAGAGAAGCCTGGTGGGCAAAGAGTTGGACACAACTGAAGCAACTTAGCACACACACATGAATAGTTAGTAATATTTCAGAGTAAGACAGAGGATCTCAGAAACCCACATAAAGTGAGTGGTCAGAAGGGGTTAAAATCCAGGCATGAGCCACAGACAAATGTTCGAGCATCAATAACAAAAGAACTCCAGAAATCCCTATGTACTTTGTCCATCTGCACGTGCAGAGATCAGGAGCATCCTTCTGAGATAAGGAGTAAGGAAGGGAACTAGGGCTAGGAAATTGCATTGAACTAGTTAGGTTGATTAAATGAGATAATACTTAACGTATTATCTCATTTAATCAACCAAAAGTTGGTCCTTAGGTGGATAGTGGTATTTCCATATAGGCACAGGGGAAAACTGAGATCATACATCTAGAAAGTGATGGAGTTGATATTTCAACACAAGTTTTGTCTTACCCAAAGCCCACACTCATTGCCTCTGCCTGAAACTCTTTCCATATTTTCCTGACTATGAATTTCCAATTACACTTAAGCTTGTCAAGATTTATCATGCATCTCAGGGCTCCCTTACACTCAATTCACAGCCCTGCAGAATCTTTTAACAGGTCTCCAGACTTCATTAATCATACACTTCTATTGGTCAGAACTTTGGGGTAGCCTACTCTATTTTTTTTATTTATTTATACTTACATATGTTTATAATAGAAATATACTTATTACATGTTTATCATACTGACGTTGGTATTTACATAAGATGGTGAGACCCTTGAGGGCAGTGGCTATTATGTCATCTTCAGCCAGTACCTAGCACAGTATCTGATACATGCTATGATGACAAAATTCTCAAATAAAAATTTTTGAACATCTGCTTTTGCACATGATCATGATATAATCACTTGGTGTATATAGACATTTGTTCTAGGTTTCAGAAAATGTAATCCTCATATTAATTCTAAAAGGTAAGACCTATGTTTCCCATTTGACAGCTGAGGAATCTGCCACCTAGTTGATGGCAAAAATCATATTCTAGTCCAGGTTCTTAGATGCCTAAATGGTGTTACTGCTAAACACATTGTTAAGGTCTGTTTTAATACATAAAGTGACAATGAGTCAGAATTTAAATTGATGCTGTCCTGGAGAATTTAGAATATATGGCTAAATAGCCTTGTGTTACGGACATTTCTCCTAGTTTCCTGTTTTGCCTTCCTAACTAGATCGTAAGGGCCTATGAATGCAAGATGTTTTACTTTTTTCTACCCCTCCTTGCATTGCTCAGATGCTTCGCTGAGCCACTGTTTTTGGCTGGATTATTTCTGAGAATGACCAGGGAAAGGTGTGCTCAGGAGTGTGGAGATATAGGATGTAGGGGTGGAGAGGTGTCAGTCAAGTGGAGATGAAGTAGTTGACAATGGGCCTGCCCTTAAACCACTTTCCACATATCACACACCATAGGCTGCTAAGCCTGGTGGCCATGGGGAAAACTCTTGTTCCCAACTGCTTGATTAACAGGAGTATCTAGTTGAAAAGAGACACTTCTACAGAATATTAGGTACTAAGATTTCAAAATTCATGGGTGAGAGAGACATAGAAATGATCACTCTGAGTTACTGAGAATGTTTATTTTTTAAAAAATTCTTCAAGATTAACTGTCAGTAAGAAGTTGAAGGGAAAAGAAATGGGAAGATTTCAGCAGGGAAACGGTGTCTGTGGTACTGACTAGAAGTTGTGAAAAGCAAAGGAACTGGTTAAGAATGAAATAGAAATCAGAGGTGAGTAGACATATTGTCCCATTTTAAATGTTACAACATAACAGAGAACCAGAAAAACTTAAAAATGACATTGGAATCCAGAAACTGGAAAGTGCTTGACTTTGCTGACAGCACTTTTTTCCTGCTACTAAATCATCTGTATCAGGCAAGGCACCTACTTGGAAATGAACTCATTTATCTATTATGTTGCAACGGTGAAGTGAAGGTATAAACCTTTAGATATAAAATTGGAGAAATTCCCTTATTTTCACATGGCTGCGAACAGCCCAGCTGTGCCCTCTAGTGATCATGCTGTCCTGTTGCTTTATTAGGAGACGAAAAATACTGAAGCAAATGCATTCTGAGTGCCTCTTCCACCTTAGAAATTAGCTTTCTTAGAAATTAGAAATTTCTGTGTGGGATGATTGCTTCTATGGAAAATAAATGTTTCTAAAGAAATATATATAGTGAAGGTAAATCACAAATTTCTTTAATTCTGTTCCCTGGAGCACCCTTTTCCTTCACTTATAGATTCCTTTATAAATTTGGGTCATTGGTGAAACTGATGTTTTCAATTTCACCTAGTCAGTTACCAGGGGATTGGATTGAAGTAAAAAGAATTTTTCACAGATCCAGTATTGCAAATAAATCGGATCAGGTTAGGACAATCATTTCTAAAAGGGGGTATTACCTTACTTATACACGTTGGGATATATGGTATGGCAAGAGGCTGCCAGGGTAGAGGAATTTTCAGTCAAATTCGACTCTCAACTTGATTTAATTTTACCAGGAATATGTGTGTACCAGTCTTAATTTCTTTGCTTGGTTGTAATTTCTATGTATATAAGTCTTGTATATTCCAGAACTTGGTATTTTGTACTGTATTTCAAATTAGGCCTTGCATACAGAAGGTTTAAAAATTTTTGAAACTTTCATAAAAGGTACAAGTATTCTTCTTTTTTTTTTTTTTTCTGGACCACTTAAGAGAATGTTGCATATACAATGACACTCCTGAGTATTTTAACATGTATTTCCTACAAATCAAGATATCTCCTATACAACCACAATGCCATCCAAATCAGAAAATTAACATTGATGTGTTACTAAACCTCATACCTATTTAAGTTTTGCCTGTTGTCTTGTTAATGTCCATTAGAACACAAAGATCAATTTCAGTATAATGTGTTCAGTTCAGTTCAGTTCACTCACTCAGTCGTGTCCAACTCTTTGCGACCCCATGAATTGCAGCACGCCAAGCCTCCCTGTCCATCACCAACTCCTGGAGTTCACCCAAACTCAGTCCATCGAGTCGGTGATGCCATCCAGCCATCTCATCCTCTGTCGTCCCCTTTTCCTCCTGCCCCCAATCCCTCCCAGCATCAGAGTCTTTTCCAATGAGTCAACTCTTCGCATGAGGTGGCCAAAGTATTGGAGTTTCAGCTTTAGCATCAGTCCTTCCAATGAACACCCAGGACTGATCTCCTTTAGAATGGACTGGTTGGATCTCCTTGTAGTTGAAGGGACTCTCAAGAGTCTTCTCCAACACCACGGTTCAAAAGCATCAATTCTTCGGCGCCCAGCTTTCTTCACAGTCTAATTCTCACATCCATACATGACCACTGGAAAAACCATAGCCTTGACTAGACTTTGTTGGCAAAGTAATTTCTCTGCTTTTGAATATGCTGTCGAGGTTGGTCATAACTTTCCTTCCAAGGAGTAAGCATCTTTTAATTTCATGGCTGCAGTCACCATCTGCAGTGATTTTGGAGCCCAGAAAAATAAAGTCTGACACTGTTTCCACTGTTTCCCCATCTATTTGCCATGAAGTGATGGGACCGGATGCCATGATCTTAGTTTTCTGAATGTTGAGCTTTAAGCCAACTTTTTCACTCTCCTCCTTCACTTTCATCAAGAGGCTTTTTAGTTCCTCTTCACTTTCTGCCATAAGGGTGGTGTCATCTGCATATCTGAAGTTATTGATATTTCTCCCAGCAATCTTGATTCCAGCTTGTGCTTCTTCCAGCCCAGTGTTTCTCATGATGTACTCTGCATAGAAGTTAAATAAGCAGGGTGACAATATGGAGCCTTGATGTACTTCTTTTCCTATTTGGAACCAGTCTGTTGTTCCATGTCCAGTTCTAACTGTTGCTTCCTCCCCTGCATATAGGTTTCTCAAGAGGCAGGTCAGGTGGTCTGGTATTCCCATCTCTTTCAGAATTTTCCACAGTTTATTGTGATCCACACAGTCAAAGGCTTTGACATAGTCAATAAAGCAGAAATAGATGTTTTTCTGGAACTCTCTTGCTTTTTTGATGATCCAGCAGATGTTGGCAATTTGATCTCTGATTCCTCTGCCTTTTCTAAAACCAGCTTGAACATCTGGAAGTTCATGGTTCACGTATTGCTGAAGCCTGACTTGGAGAATTTTGAGCATTACTTTACTAGCATGTGAGATGAGTGCAATTATGCAGTAGTTTGAGCATTTTTTGGCATTGGCTATTTCTCTGTAGTCTCACTCTGGAACAGTTTTTCATGTTTTTCACTTTCATGACCTTGATAACTTTTGACAAATATTTGCTGATTGTTTTCTAGAATCGTCCTTTATTGGATTTGTCTGGTGTTTCTTCACGATTAGGTTTAGGCTGTACATCGTAGGCATCAGTGTGACAGAGTAATGCTGTATTTATCTGTCAGGTGACACTTGTTTTCATTTTGTCCCATTATTAATGATTTTCACTTTCATCACCTGATTAAAGTGGTGTCTCAGGTGTTTCCAGTGTAAAATTACTCTTTTCACTTGGTAATTTATATGTGCTTTGTTTGGAGTTCTTTTTGCCTATATATTGTTTTTTTTATTTTTTAAATTTTATTTTATTTTTAAACTTTACATAATTGTATTAGTTTTGCCAAATATCAAAATGAATCCATCACAGGTATACAAGTGTTCCCCATCCTGAACCCTCCTCCCTCCTCCCTCCCCATACCATCCCTCTGGGTCGTCCCAGTGCACTAGCCCCAAGCATCCAGTATCGTGCATCGAACCTGGACTGGCATCTCATTTCATACATGATATTTTACATGTTTCAATGCCATTCTCCCAAATCTTCCCACCCTCTCCCTCTCCCACAGAGTCCAAAGCCCAGAGATAAATCCACGCACATATGGACACCTTATCTTTGACAAAGGAGGCAAGAATAAACAATGGATTAAAGACAATCTCTTTAACAAGTGGTACTGGGAAATCTGGTCAACCACTTGTAAAAGAATGAAACTAGAACACTTTCTAACACCATACACAAAAATAAACTCAAAATGGATTAAAGATCTAAACATAAGACCAGAAACTATAAAACTCCTAGAGGAGAACATAGGCAAAACACTCTCTGACATACATCACAGCAGGATCCTCTATGACCCACCTCCCAGAATATTGGAAATAAAAGCAAAAATAAACAAATGGGACCTAATTAACCTTAAAAGCTTCTGCACATCAAAGGAAACTATCAGCAAGGTGAAAAGACAGCCTTCAGAATGGGAGAAAATAATAGCAAATGAAGCAACTGACAAACAACTAATCTCCAAAATATACAAGCAACTCTGTTTTTCATTAAACTTCCAATTTACTCACTTACTTATATCTCTTTAGATTCATTTCTTAAAATTTTATTCAATTGAATTAATTTTATTCAATGATTCATTAGTAACATTATTTATTCTGCTCAAAATTTCCCAGTTTGGTCAATGGGAACCCCCACAAGTTGATTTCTGTGTCCTGATATGTTTCCATTGTTTTTTGAGAGTTTTAAAATAGTTTATTTATTTTTTATTGAAATATAGTTGATTTAAAATATTGTATTGATTCCAGGTATACAGTAGTTAATATATATATATATATATTTTTTTTTTTTCAGATTCTTTTCCCATTCTGGTTATTGTAAAATATTGAATATAGCTCACTGTGTTATACAGCAGGTCCTCGTGTATTTTATATATATAGTTGGACTGTGAAGAAGGCTGAGCGCCGAAGAATTGATGCTTTTGAACTGTGGTGTTGGAGAAGACTCTTGAGAGTCCCTTGGACTGCAAGGAGATCCAACCAGTCCATTCTGAAGGAGATCAGCCCTGGGATTTCTTTGGAAGGAACGATGCTAAAGCTGAAACTCCATTACTTTGGCCACCTCATGCGAAGAGTTGACTCATTGGAAAAGACTCGGATGCTGGGAGGGAATTGGGGGCAGGAGGAGAAGGGGACGACAGAGGATGAGATGGCTGGATGGTATCACTGACTCGATGGACGTGAGTCTGAGTGAACTCCAGGAGTTGGTGATGGACAGGGAGGCCTGGCATGCTGCGATTCATGGGGTCGCAGGGAGTCGGACATGACTGAGTGACTGATCTGATCTGATCTGATCTGAATGTGTACATTTTACTCCCAAATTCCTAATTTATGCTCCCAATCACCTTTCCCCTTTGATAACCATAAGTTTGTTTTCTATGTCTGTGAGTCTGTTTCTGTTTTGTAAATAAGTTCATCTGTATCATTTTTTAGATTCCACATATAAGTGCTATCATGTGGTATTTGTCTTTGTCAGACTTACTTCACTTACTATGATAACTATGGGTTACTATCTGGGTTACTATCAGGGTTACTATCTGTGGGTCTATCCATATTGCTGTAAATGGCATTATTTCATTCTATTTTATGGCTGAGTAATATTCCATTGTATGTGTGTATGTATATATACACACACACACCCCACATCTTCTTTAGCCAATCACCCACTGATGGACATTTAGCTTCCTTCCATGTCTTGGCTATTGTAAATAGTGCTGCAGTGAACACTGGGTATATGCTCAGTCGTGGGATTGCCAGATCATACGGTAGTTCTTCTTTTACTTTTTAAGGAAATTCCATACTGTTCTCCATAGTGCCTATACCAATTTACATTCCCACCAACTGTAGGAGGCCTCCCTTTTCTCCACACCCTCTCCAGAATTTATTGTTTGCAGAGTTTTGATGATGGCCCTCCTGACTGGTATGAAGTGATACCTCACTGTAGTTTTGATTTGCATTTCTAAAATAATTAGCACTGTTGAGTATCTTTTCATTTGTCTTTTGGCCATCTGACTCATTTGAAAAGTCTCTGATGCTGGGAAAGATTGAAGGCGGGAGGAGAATGGGACGGCAGAGGATGAGATGGTTGGATGGCATCACCGACTCAATGGACATGAGTTTGAGTAAACTCCAGGAGTTGGTGATGGACAGGGAGGCCTGGCGTGCTGCAGTCCATGAGGTTGTGAAGAGTCGGACACAACTGAGTGACTGAACTGAACTGATGTCTTCTTTGGAAAAATGTCTATTTATATCTGCCCATTTGTTGATTGAGTTGTTTTTTTATTTTTATTTTTTATTTTATTATTTTATTTTTATTTATTTATTATTTTTATTTATTTATTATTATTATTTTTATTATTTTTTATATTTTTATTTTATTTTATTTTATTATATTTTATATATTTTATTATATTTTATTATATTATTTATTATATTTATTATTATATTTTATTATTTATTATTTATTTATTATTATTATTTATTATTATTTATTTATTATTATTATTTTTTTTTTTATTTAATTTTTTAACTTTACAATATTGTATTGGTTTTGCCATGTATCAACATGAATCTGCCATGGGTGTACACGTGTTCCCCATCCTGAACCTTCCTCCCTCCTTCCTCCCTGTACCATCCCTCTGAGTCGTCCCAGTGCACTGATGTATAGAACAGTCTTGTGGACTCTGTGGGAGAGGGAAAGGGTGGGATGATTTGGGAGAATGGCACTGAAACATGAATAATATCATATATGAAACGAGTTGCCAGTCCAGGTTCCATGATTGAGTTGTTTTTTTATTTGATATTGAACCATATAAATTTTTTTATATTTTGAAAATTAATCCCTTGTTGGTCATACCCTTTGCAAATATTTTCTCTCATGGTGTAGACTGTCTTTTCATTTTGCTTATGGTTTCCTTTGCTGTTCACAAGCTTTTAAGTTTAAGTGGGTCTCATTTGTTTAACTTTGTTTTTTTGTTTTTGTTTGGGGGTATTGATCATCTTATACCCTTTCCCAGTCCCAGTCCTGGAATGAGTCATTTTTCCAAGGAGGTCCTGAATCCTTTTAGTACAGAATGGTATTTAGAAACCAAGATCTGGGCAAGGTGCTCTTTTTGCCCTCTCAGAAATCTGAGCTAAAGACTAGACGTGGTACACCCCCTCCCCATATTTCTATATCTATCTATATTTATTCAAGACTGTAAGTGCATACTGATTCCAGTTCAATGTGGAGTTAATTCTAGTTGTGTTTTTTCCTTTGTTGTAGTTCCCTTCTATGAGAGTGAGAAACCTGGCCCTTGTTTTCCTTGGTAGATTTACTTAATCAGCTTGCCTTGATGTTGCTCCTACACATGTCTGCTCTCCTCAGCCCAGTTCTAACACCCTGAAGGGTTACCATCATATGGGCATCCTCTGTGTCCAGGTGGCTCCCTGACTTCCCATTTTGAGCTGCCCCTGGCATTCCAGCCCTGCTCACCTTCATCAGGCTCTACCATCCCATTCCAAGTTTCCCACATTCAAGAACACACTCCTCACTTGGGCTCCTTTAGACCCTGTGGTTGGTAGGGGGAACAATAATGATCCCTGGAGCTTTAGGACTAACATTCAGGAAAGAAAAGGAAAGTAAGGATGAAGGGAAAGAACTTTTAAATTTTTTCCTTGAGATGTGTTTGAATGACTAGCTGAATGAGTGAATGGTATATTAGTTTCTTAGGGCGATTAGAACAAATTGCCACAAAGTGGCTATATTAAAACAATAGACATTTGTAGTCTTACCGCCCTGGAGATCAGAAGTCTGAAATTAAGGTGTAAGCAGGGCCATGCCCTTTCTGAAGGCTCTAGGAGGGGATTCCCCCTTAACTCTTCCCAGCTCCTGATGGTTGCCAGCCGTCCTTGGTGTTCCTTGGCTTTTAGCTGCATAACTTCAGCCTCTGCCTCTGTCACATGGCCTTCTTCCTGGATGTCTGCATCTCTCTGTGCTTCTTTTAAAAAAACTACCATGTTCAAAATAAACAAGCCACAGAGATATACTACACAGCACAGAGAATATAGCCAACATTCTACAATAACCCTAGATGAAGTATAGTCTACAAAAATACTGAATCACTATGTTGTACACAAGAAACCAGCACAATACTGCAAATCAACTATACTTCCATAAAAATAAAATAGAAGACGTAGTTTTTGAATTTATAAAAAGAACTTCACACATCAGATTTTTCTAGGGCACAAGACAAAAATAAAACTTGATTATTTAAACCATGATTTGTTTTTCTATGCATCTCATATCTTCTCTTCCTATAAGGACACCAGTTTTATTAGATTAAGGGCCCACTTTACTTGTTAACTAACTGAATCTTATCAACCAACTAACTAAAGAATGATTGAATCAATGGTATTTAGAAATCAAGATCTGGGTGCTAGGGATTCCTGTCACTTGGCCACTTTTAAGTCACTTCCCCCTAACTTGGAGATGCTAATGCTTAGGGCTCCATGTTGAGTCCCTTTTATCTTTACCATCAGCTCTCTCAACTATTTCTGTGCTTTCCTATATCATCTCTATAACAATTTCCAATACTATACCACTTCCAACGTAGACCTCACTTCTAAGCTTCAGATTTTATATCACACACTACCTACATACCCCCATTTGACTGTTTTACATATTCAGAACCAAATTTTTATTTCTCCCTACTCATCCACCTCCATCTAAAACTGCACCTTCTCCCATATTTTCCATAATAGGTAGATTAAGCCACACCTGCCTGTCATACTCGATACTAACCTTCCCTCTAATATCTTTTCCCAAGTCATTGCCACAAATTGTCATATCTGTTTACTCTTTGTCATCTTTCCAACTTAGCAGTCACCATCCTAGTCAAAACTTCCAGTATTTCTCATCTCATTGACTGCATTTGCCCCTAACGTATAATCCCAATTCTGATTATTTCCCCTTTCAATCTATTGTCCACCATAGGGTGATTCTTTAAATAAATGAACAAATTTTTTAAATAATTTTTTTTAGCCATATCCAAAAGTAGAAAAAAATAGTGCAATGACCTCATATAACCCATTAACAAGAATCAACAATTACCAGCATCTTGCCACACTTGCTTAATTGATTAATCTATGCCTTTTTTTCTTCTTTCCATCCTCCTTCTTTTCTTTTCTTTCTTCCTCCCTACCTCCCCCACTTATTTCTCTCTTTATACCTCTTCTTTTTACTTATTTATTTTTGCTGGTATATTCTACAGGAAATTCTTGACATCATAAAATTTCACCTCTACTTGAGAAACACCTCTAAATAATAAAGAATAAGGATATTTTTCTTATATAGCCAAACACCACTAACACTATACACCAAATTAAAAATAATTCCTCAACATCATCCACTTCTCAGTCCATATTAAAATTTCTCTAATTGTCTCAAAAATCTTTTGACATTTTGCTTGTTTGTTATAATACTCATTTAAAAATAAGAATCATGTTTAAGATTGGGTAGCCCCATGCTTTCCAACTCCTCCCCTTACAACTAAAAATACCCCTGAAGACAACACAACAAACAGCATAGAAGATTCTGAAAAATGGAAAGAAGGCAATGGTCCAAGGACCTCAGGACTTGAGGAAGGACACAGCAATGAGTCCCTGGGTTTCTTTATTGCCTTTCATGTGTTCCAGACAGGTTGTTCCCTCCAAACTGGAACTGCCAACAGGCACAGACAGAAAAGCTCCAAGAAAAATCCTGTTTCCATAGCCAAAGGATCAGGAAAAGGATGGCCAAACAACAGAAAATCTTTTTGGCAATACCTGCCCTACTCCAGCCAAACATCTACAGAAATACTGCCTGGCTTCCTGTGGTTTCAATGGGGTCAAACAGCAAGCTGATTTTTCCATTTCTCCTCTGTGCTCACTCGTGGAAGCAGACAGTGGTACTCTGATTCTCTTGCCTGTGGGGGTGAAGTCGGTGAGACTGAACGAGGAGCTGACCTTCTGTCTTCCGCTCGGTGGAAGCAGCTGATGCTCTGACCCCCTTGCCTAGTTAGTGTCAGCTGGGCTGAGTGAGGAGCTGATCTTTCCACTGGAAGTTGACTTTGCTCCCCTTCTCCTGCCAGGGTAGTATTGGGGAGGTCCACAGTATCAGGGAGGTTCAGTGGCAAGTTGAGCCTCCATTCCCATCAGGCAATGAGATTGAATGTATTAGTACTTCATTATCTCCCAGCCAGGCAACAGCAGGGGTCAGTGGGGAGGGGAGCTTCTGTTCAGAAACTGCAGCAACAATGTGTGTGACTTTGCACTCTCATTCCCTCTTCCCTGAGGTTAGTGGAGCCTAACAGAGAGCTGAGCTTACACCCCTACTAGGATACAATGAGACAGAATCGTTAGTTCTCCACTTTCAAGAGGAAGTTGTCACCAGGGCTGAGGAGGAACTGAAGTCTCCTGCTCCCATGTGGTACGATAAGGCAGTGTAAATTGGCATTCTACTTTTGGGGGGTGTTGTTGGCAGGGCCCAGAGTCAAGGCAAGCCTGTAGAACCACACAGCTCCTGCATTACATCTCAACAGGGAGTTGTTGTGATTCAGTCACAAAGTCGTGTCTGACTCTTTGTGATTCCATGGACTGTAACCTACCAGGCTCCTCTGTGCGATTTTCCAGGCAAGAATACTGGAGTGGGCTGCCATGTTCTTTCTCCAGATTATCTTCTTGACCCAGTGTCTCCTGCATTGAACCCGTGTCTTCTGCATCGGCGGGCAGATGTTTTACCACTGAGCCACCAGGGAAGCCTCTCAACAGGGAGACTGCTTGCTGAAAAAGAAGATTAAGGAGGATCCATAGTTTTATTTAGGGCTGCTGTGGATCTTTGTTGCTATGCACAGCCCTTCTCTAGGGGCAGCAAGTGGGGGCTGCTCTCCAGTTGCAGTGCACAGGCTTCTCACTGCGGTGGTTTCTCTTATTGTGGAGCATGGACCCCAGGCCCACGGACTTCAGTAGTTGAGGTGAACAGGCTTAGTTGTTCCATGGCATGTGGGATCTTCTCAGATGTGGGATTGAACCCACGTGCCCTGAATTGGCAGGTGGATTCTTAACCACTGGACCACCAGGGAAGCCTCTACATGGGTTAACTTAATCAATACCCGTAACAACACTGAGGTGAGTGCTATTATTATACTCACCCATTATTTTTATCTTACTTTGAAGAATGCTGTTGTAGAGTGACTAACTCACCCAAGGTGACACATCTTGCCCGTGGAGGAGGAACCAGGATGCAGGCCAGCAAAAGGAAATCACTTTGAGACTGGATGACTGAAAGACAGGCCAGTACACTTGGCTTGGATGCAAAATTTTTAAAAGACTTAGAGAAGGGGTGTGACCAAATATAAAGGTCAGTTAGATTTTAGTAAACAGGTTGGGTGGATCAGACTAAGAGAGCTTCTAATGAGGAGATTATGGAACAACAGGGGTCCAGGACACTTGGTGGCTATGAGAATGAACCAGAAAGTACTGAATAACAGCATCTAGTAACAGATGAGAAATAGATGTGAAGAGGATAAAAATGCCTCTCATGTCAGAAATCAAGGGATGTCAAAGATCCCTGGATTACGACATGAGAGATGTGAGCTTGGTCAGGGTTTTGTCATTTACTAGTTGTGTGTGCCTTTTGGCATGACACTTCAACTCTTAATCCTGTCTTCTCAGTTTTCAAATGAAAGTCTATTAGAGGCTCTAAAGCAGAAGCTACCAGGACTTGCCTGGTGGTTCAGTGGTTAAGACTCTGTGCTCCCAAGGCAGGGGGCCTGGGTTTGATCCCACATGCTACAACTAAGACCTGGTGCAGCTAAAAAAGAAATAAAAAAGGTAATCATAAAGTAGAAGTGACCCTAATTTGGGACTTCCCTGGTGGCTCAGATGGTAAAGAATCTGCCTACAATGCAGGAGACCCAGGTTTGATCCCTGGGTCAGGAAGATCCCCTGGAGAAGGGAATGGCTACCCTCTCCAGTATTCTTGCCTGGAGAATTCCATGTACAGAGAAGCCTAGTGGGCTACAGTCCATACAGTAAGTCCATGGGGTTGCAAAGATTCAGCCATAATTGAGAGACTTTCACTTTTCCCCTACTTTATTGTTGCTGTTTTCATTAAAGAAATCAATAAACCATTTTTATAGTAATTTAAATTATATCTGTCAACATTTGAACATTGAGATTACACACAAATCTGGATTTCTGTCTTTTCATGAAAAACCAGAAGATCTGGTAACACCAGGCTCCTGATCTCACATGATAGCCATGTGCTTCACCTTGAGAAGCAGCTATCCCTCTAGCCAGGTCACCTGCTTTCTGCCTTTCCATCCCTCAAGTTTGCTTCAGCTGTATCAATCATACATCTCTGGGCTCTGTAAGTATTCAAATATTTTTAGCCCTGAACTAGTTGATTTTCCAGTTTCTTTTATTTGTGAGACTTGCAAATCTGTAACTTTCATATGTATCCTAAAAGCAGGGCGAGGAAGAGGTAACAGTAATAGGTTTAAGAGCTTACCTAGTGCACTATATTTTAAGTGCTTTACATATATTATTTCATTTAATCCAAATTTCATTTGGCTTCATCACTATTATTTTTTGTCATACCCAAAAAACACCCAGAAGGCTAATTTGCCTAAGGTCATACGATAGTTGTGTTGTTAAGTCAGGATTTGAACCCAACTGTCTGACTCCAGATCTAATGCTTCATAATCATTAAGCTCTGAAATTTGAAGGTCAGTGAATTTTGGAAAAAGACTAGTTGGTTCTCAGTGTATGAGAGGCTGATAGTCTGTGTACCCTGGCCGTGAAGGTGATGAAGTGATCCAGATACTTGCTACCCTAGGCAGAAGAGTGAAAACCCTTAGCCCTTATAATTCTTCACACCACCTGTTCAAGTGCTAGAACAAAGACTCCGTGTAGTCCTGGTGGTAATGAAGTGTTAAGAGCTGGGGGGATGAGAAAGGCTTTGAAGGGATTTAAGAATTGGAGGGGAATGGGAGCCAAAGCGACAGCTTGAAGTGAGGGGAGCTGGCATGGTAAAGCTGGACGCATGCTCGTCCTTTTACTCTGCCAAAAGCTGTAGGTGCAAACCTGAGGTCTGGACAAGGCCAAACAGGTGAGCTACTGGCTGCACACCCATCAAAGCAAGTTTGCAAACTATGGTGAGAGAGCTATTTTTCCAAAACTATCCCAAGTACTGCTGGGTAATAGAGTTACAGGGAGGGTATAATGGCTGTTTTAATTTGCTGCTTTATCAACTATGATATCTATTAATAAAATATAACAC
The DNA here is from genome assembly GCF_003369695.1 of Bos indicus x Bos taurus. Lineage (NCBI taxonomy): Eukaryota > Metazoa > Chordata > Mammalia > Artiodactyla > Bovidae > Bos > Bos indicus x Bos taurus. The sequence continues at coordinate 113,016,242 of NC_040076.1, forward strand.
AATTCAGTAACATATAGAAAAATGTACATAAGTCTTCAGGAACTTATAAACTATGAAAAATCTTAAATATGAGACCACAGGTGGCATATTTTCCCTCAATCGTATATGTGAGCATTTTCCTTCTTGGATTATCATAATTTTCCTTTTTCTGTTTCATTTTGTATTCCTTTTGTGGGATAAAACAGTTATGAGAAATTACTTTAAAGTTATATAATTAATGAGAGTCAAATGGAGCATATACATAAATGGAAATAATAGCCTTTTATAATAACTGGGCCCACTGATATATAAATTAGAGAACCATTTTATCTGCTATGATATATTTTTCAAAGAGTTGCTAATAAACTAAATTCATAACTTTTATTTTTCTACTTGGGAAATATTTCTTAAGCACCTGTTTTATGCTGGGATCTAGGTGTGAGGCAGAGGGAAGAAGATAATGCTGAAGACTCAGCACAGGCTTCAAAGAATCTATAATATGCTCCAGTTCTCTGAGGTCTGGTGACAGTGACTGATATTTAGTTTGGCTCTTTTGAGGTGAAGGATTATCTGCCCCAAGGTTTGGATTGATCTACTGCCCTAAAATCTTCCCCTATTTACCTGACACTGTGGGCTGTATGTTAGGATGGAATCAGGGACCATCCTGAGCTAATAGCTGATCTCTAGTCTGATACATAAGCAATGACTCACTTCCTTTTTTCCAAATTGTGAAAAATATGTGTAAGTTGTAATTTCTGTTTTTCTAATCAACTCATAAAGTGAAAAATGGTTAAGCCAGCTCTGTATAAACTGGCCCTGTTCTCTACGTCTGTTAAAACTGCTTTTAAAAGTATACAGAGTGTTTTTAGGCCAGTACTCATGGCTTATGCTGTTTTTTAACTTCAGGAAAAGATTAAGACAACCATGACCAGGATTGGCAAGCCAGGAATTTGTGAAAAAAGTGAAATAAGATTTTGGATCAGCTCCTGTGACCAAATCCTACCAGTTTCTAAAAGTACTATAATCAGCTGTGGCTTCCCTGGTGACTGCAGTGGTAAAGAATCTGCCTGCCAATGCAGGAGACGACGCAAGAGACATGAGTTTGATCCTTAGGTTGGGAAGATCCCCTGGAGTAGGAAGTGGCAACCCACTCCAGTATTTCCTGGAAAATTACATGGACAGAGGAGCCTGGAGGGCAACAGTCCATGGCGGCCTAAAGAGTCAGACATGACTGAGTGAGCGCACATACAATCAGTTGATGTGTCTAAGGGGTGGCTTGGCCTGATTTTTATCACTGTCCCCAAAGTCATTCCAAGTAAATTTCCTGTACAATCTATGGAAGAACTGGGTTTGCTAGGCAAATGAAGGTTGAAGGAAAGCCCCACGGTACCCCCTTTTCAGAGAATGACTCCTCTGAGTGCCTCTTACAAAAAAATTCTGGAGCAGCCACCAGCTAAAATTCATTTTACAGAAGTTGTAAACCAGCTGCAAAGATCTGACCCTGACTTTGTCCAGTGTTATCAATAGAGTCCTTCATCAGGCCTAACAAAGTTTTTTTTTTTTTTTTTTAAACAAGCAAACCCTCCTGCAAGGACTAAATAATGATGTACAGTGAAGGAAGTTTTGGTTTGACCAATTAATTAATTTTTAGGGTTTTATGTATCTGGGAAGACTAGAGAAGGAAAGTGTTCTGATGGTGGAAAACAATGTGAATCTTTATCACTATCCAGAAAAGCTGGCCTGCTTGGGTGTGGGGCTATATGAAAACCTGCAGAATGGAACCAAGACCCTGAGATATTTTCCCTTCATTTCAGAATTCTGTCTTGAATGGTGAGTAACAGTGAATCAAAGAGAGCTGACCCTTAGAGCATAGTAGGTCCTCATCCTAAAATAGGTCACGTGGTCTTTCATTTAGGCTCCTTTATTGATTTGTATGTACACTTGGGCAGATCACTCAATGCAACTTACCAGAGTGTTGTCCTCATCTGCTAAGTGAAGGCCCTGGACTTTCAATATTCATGCCTTCTTCCAATTCTGGGCACCTGTTTCTAGTTAGGATCCTTTGCAGTTGACAGGTTCAAAGGATGCGATGATGTCCATATCAGATGTTTGGAATGGTTCTCTTTATCACAAATGATAAAGGGCTGTCCTAATATAAGAAAGGGGAAACAAAAAAGAGATTAGCTTGGTATTCTGAGCTTCAAGCAGAATCTACATTTTGGTGAGTGAAGTGAGTTTCATTTGGTTTAGGGTATTCAGAATGCATGGGTTTCTTTATCTCATGCAGGGCCTCTAATTACAGAGAACTGGCTAAGTTACAGTGTGGTGGTGGTGGTTTAGTCGCTAAGTCTTGTCCAGCTCTTGTGACTCCATGGACTACAGCCCAAGAGGCTCCTCCGTCCATGGGATTCTCCAGGCAAGAATACTGGAGTGGGTTGCCATTTCCTTCTCCAGGGTATCTTCCCAACCCAGAGATTAAACTCAGTTCTCCTGCATTGCAGGCCGATTCTTTACCCACTGAGCCACCAGGGCAGTTGCAGTGAATCCACTGCAATTGTCAAAGAAAATGTGATTTAAACCTTCAAGAGTGAAACAGGCTATAACAGGAATAAGCTGATTCTTTTAGTCTGACTGAAAGACTTAAACGTTGCCATTCTTGAGTTCTTTACACTGTTCATACAAACAAAGCTTCTTAAAACTTTTTTTGAGAAACAAGAAATTTAATACATAAACCCTAAAAATTAATGTGACTAAACCCCCATATTTATACATCTCAGATATGTCTGTGCTATGTTAAAACAAGGATGTGTAACTAATATTGTAAGAATATGGCAAGTGGGGTGGAGAAGGAAATATATTTTAAAATAAATTTTCGAGTCACTGTAATTAATAGAAGGAAATACATAAGCTATTTTCACGTAATCAAATCCACATGGACAGTTTCCACTTGCATCTTGGGTGTGGATCTGAAGGCAACATGAAATAAGGAAGGAGCCAGCTTTAAAGATGTTTATTTTTTCAGTTTATGTGGAACATGTGGAGTTAACTCTATAGAAATACTCATCTGAAAACTAAATAACTGCACCAACAAGTCAACATTCAATTCTTTGTGGGCAGAAATGGCCTCATTCAGTTTTTAATTCTTAGTATGGCCAATAGTACTTGCTAACCAAAAGGCATGTGGTACATTTTGAGAGAGGAAGCAGAACTTTTTCCCCGAAAAACAGTTAGGAAAGAGCTCACTTTTGCTTGACTCTGAGGAAGAACTAATCATTTTCAAAAAGTGGATTTTTAAAACTTCACAAATAAAAGCCAGATCATTTTATTGAATACAGTTGAAGTTACCCTTTTGCCAAAGGTTTATTTTTTGATTCCAATGGGCTGGATAATGTACAAGGGCTGACACAGCTCAGAAGAGGAATAAGACACTCCTTGCCCTCAGGGGATAGTGAATAGTGAATCAAATAGTGGAGAAAAACATGCACAATCAAACGGTAACAAAGATATAGTGGTATAAAGGTGTGCTATGCTGTGTACATGTTCAAGAGAGCAACTACTTTTGGCTGATTGAATTGGTTGATTACCTATTACAGGCTGGGCACTTTAAAAATTATTTCTTTCGCAAAGATGGGCATTATGATTTCTACGTAACAGGATGAGACTGAGGCTCAGAAATGTATGCAAGTGAAGAATTCATAGCTGTCACTTAATGCAGGATGCATGGGGCTCTTTTAATTAACACATGTGGCCTTTCAGGAGCAGAGAAGGTACATGCGGGAAGTAACTTGGGGGCTGGGCCTTACAGACCTTGTCCTTAGCAGATTCCTGTCCCCTAAGGTTTCCCCTCTGATCAGTGCTCTGTGACCTTCTTTTTGTCCCTTCCTCCACTGTCCCACTTTAAGCCAGGTCAGTTAGAGTCCTCCCTTGAGAATTAGACTGAATTTTAAGGAATAGAAGCAATCACACTTGTGTGTAGGAACTGTGGAGAATAGTGTATTCTCATCTTCTGAGATGGTCCACACTCTCCCTGTGGAGTATGTCTCTCTAAACAAATCCATTTCTTACCTATCACTCTGTCTCTCACTGAATTCTTTCAGCAATGAGACATCAAGAACCTGAGTTTCATTGTCTTGAAACCAGGCATGTGATCTCAGTTAAAAGATCATGGGGTCAAGTTCCAACTAGAGTTGCATGGTTTCATTACGATTACTTTATTACTTGTACTGCTACTACTGAAGGTCTTCAAAAAAAGTAGTGTTGCCATAAGGGTATATAAGATGGGTTAGAATGGGAGAGAGATTGGAGGAGGAGAGACCAGGGGTGCATATTTGAGTGTATTAAATGAATTAATCTGAAGGCTATTGAAATAACTCAGATAAGCAGGTAAATAAAGCTGGTTAGTGCATTTTATAAAATCCTGTGGTTCTCTAGATGTCTTTGGTTTTCTTTTTTTGATTAAAAAAGCATGGATATAGAAAAACATTTCTATACCAAAAGAAGATCAAATATAAGTGGCAACTGAATCTTGGTCTTGGTATTAGAGAGATAATAGGAAGCAGTAGGGACCGAGGGAAACTGGAGAGTGTACACACACTGTAAAGAAACTACTATTGCTCAGAAGCAGTTGATTAATTCCATGTGAGAAATCGGGCCCAGTGCTGGCACACCTTTGGATTTTTGGAATGGCTGAAATCCTGAGAATTGCATGAAATCACTCACATTTTAAATGTTGGCTCCAATTTTTCTATAATATCATGTGAGCCAAAGAATACATTTCTAAAGGCCTCGTGTAGGCCATGATTGTTAATTTGCAATTTCTGTGAGTAGCGGGGAGGCTCAGAAACCAGAGTATAAGGATGTGACTTCCCAGAGTGCTGCTACCATATCTTATTGTTTATTTATTTTTAGAGTTCTATTTATTTAGGCCGCACTGCATGACCTGTGGGGTCTTAATTCCCCAACCAGGGATTGAACCCGTACCTGCCGCACTGGAAAATGGACTCAACCACTGGACCACCAGGGAAGTCCCTACCGTATCTTACTGATATTTGTGTATTCAGTGTTAGTAGCACTTCTCAGGTACAAATATCAGTAAAATGATCCTTCTCTTAAAACTTAGGTGGGAGATAGACACATAAGCATATATTCATAATACAATGTGATAAATGTGATGACAGAGTTGTGTCAAGATATTAGGAGAGCACAGAGGTAGAGCAAAAAACAAGGCAGGCTATATCTAGCAAGTCTTCTTGGAGGAGGTGATGGGGCATTGCTAGGCAGTAATGAGAAAACCTAAGAGGTCAGATATACATCTTTTTTCAACATTTATTTTAATTATCATTTAGAGTGGTAAAAGCAAATTTTGAAATTTGAAGAATCATTTAGTAATTCTATACCTTATTCTGCTTCACACTGTGGAAAACAATCAGTGCATAATATTTTAACTCAGGAATGAAAATGTTTGGGGAAGCAAGAGAAAGTTGTTTGCCAAATAGTGAAAAATTTTATTTCCTTAGAAAATAATCACATCATCTGACAGGAAAAGTTATTTCAAAATTACAAGAGTGGCTGTTCAGTCAACATTAAAGGAGGCCGATGTTATAGTTATTCTTTCATTTACTTCTCAGACTCTGAAAATATGTCAGACCTTTATCTGATTATCAGATAAGACTACTTTTTCCTTAGTAAGAGAAACAGATTTTATTGTCAGGAGATAATACAGAATGTTTATATGCATATTTCAGTCGTGGAATAATTAAATGTTTTAGAAAAATCAGTCAAATGTACGGTTGCTTTTGAAGATCTTCATGATCTTTTTGAGATCTAAAATTCTGCTTTCTTTTTCTTTTTGTATGAAAAAGACATTTTGTTCTTGATATAGATGTATCCTATTAAAAAAGAAACCTGAATAAATGTGCAATAAAAAACCTGCTGGACTAGTTTAATTAGCATTTTAACAATCATTAACCTGAGCAACACAAAGGTTTTGAAATGGAAAGATCACATTGTTTTGAGTCAACTCCTATAGTGTATTATTTTTAATTCTTTTTCTTTTCTTTTTTTGATGAAGGATGTAAGAGAGACATTTTAGAAGAGAATGGAAGACAGAAATCTTCAGAACTAGAAACTACATAATTTACCTTACCTACTTAGAATTCTGGCTCCAAGAGCTAGTTCCTGTAAAATGGTTCTGTAAAATGTTAGTAATTCTGGCTTTGGATAATTCATAATTTATAATAAACCAGATGGGTCACGAGGTAAAACTTGTTTTTGAACCATGTAAGACAGGGTAAAAGAATTTTAAAGCAGCTTAAGGTTATAAATGAGTCTGCAGATGAGATGTTTAAGATGATTTGAAAAAAAGAACAAGCTGTTCTCAAACACTTTGGAAGTATGGACTTAAACAAACAGATGAGCCATGTGCAAATTATTTCAACTTTTCCTAAGCTCTGTCATATTTGAAGGGAACCTTGAAAGGTTATTTCATGGCATTCTAGTTTCACAATCATAAATATCTTTATTTGAGAATACTTTGCTTAAAATATCACTAGTTAATCATATAATTACTTTTCTTAAAGTACTCTATAATGATCACTATTCTTTTTAGAAAGGAGTCTAAATCAGTGTTTTTTCAAAGTAATATCTGTAAACTATTTTGAATTTTATTTAGATTTTCCCTCTTCCTAAAGATATAACTTTAAGGTTTAAAAAATCTATTTGTTTACTTATTTTTTAATAACATATCTTGGGTTTGGTGCAGCAGCACCTCAACAAACTATGACAGGTGGACTGGAGTGCAGAGTTGGAGGTAGCCCTTCACTTGGCCTGTGAATAGACCTGGTGACAGATGCTCAGTGGATCAATCTGATGAGCAGGTTAGGGTAGTCCAAATGGTATAGATAAGGAAAATTAAGTGTTGAGGTTTCAAGAAAGTATCCTCAGAGATTCATGGGGCAGAGTAAAAAGAAATCAAGTGCTGGTCTATCATCCAAAGCCCAGATATTCAACCTCAGTGAAGTTAGTTAGTAGATCTCAGTACTCAGATCTATAGCAGAAGTGTTGGAAAGAATAAGGAAAGACCCATCACTATATAGCATGGGTAAGAAAGCAGGCAACTAAGAAAAAAAAAAAAAAAGACTAGGTCCAGAGTCAAGGCAAAAAACACTGACCCAAGAACTGAGGTAGTTGGGGTGGACAACTGTCCACAGTGCCCAGCGTCCATTCCCTTTTTTCTTACCATAGGTCTGCTTTGAGAAGCCAGACAGATAATGAGCATGGAATTGATCATACCCAGTTCCTGGGATGAGCCCTGGATGACTTAAGCTGAGCAGCATAAAGTCTATGGCTAAGTTGGATTAATCATAGTGACTGATGGGACTTTAAGACTATTAGCGTTACAGTCTCCTCTCTTTGGAACTACTGAAGTCAACTCTAGTTTCATGGCGGGGACCCATATTAAGGAAAAAACTGACAAGGTTTATGGACATGAAAGACTGGAAAAAGGGCAAGGAAATGAAGACAAATCCCTAAAGATACAGCAAACCCATGTATCTTGTGATGACTAAAGATAGCACTATTCCCCTAGACCTGTTAGTTGTCTGGACCAATGAATTCCCTTTTTGTTGCAGCCATTTGGGTTGGGATTTCTGGTACTTGTGACTGAAAGCACCTGGTACATTAGATGCTGGCCAAGAATAAAGAAGAAACCCAGTTGTTAGAAGATGATTCATGGTGGGGACCAAGTCTCAGGGATAAGACCAGTCTGGTTATGATTTGAGTGACTTGAGGTTAGAGACGTCCTGATGTTAAATCCCAAAGTACTGAACAAGAACTACTTAAATTTCTTTTGCTGAAGATTAGGATTGGTTGCATCTTAATTGGTTGAATTTACAGTGAAAACTGAGCCTGAAGATGGCAAAAAATTTGCCAGGAGGAAGATGGTCTAAGAAATAGGCTGCGTGAGTCCACTTACAGCATTCCTCAGTTAGTCAGTTCAGTTGTCAGTCATGTCCAACTCTTTGTGACCCCATGGACTGCAGCACACCAGGCTTCCCTGTCCGTCACCAACTCCTGGAGCCTACTCAAACTATGTCCATCGTGTCGGTGATACAAGCCAACCATCTCAGCCTCTGTTGTCCCCTTCTTCTGCCTTCAATCTTTCCCAGAATCAGGGTCTTTTCCAATGAGTTGGTTCTCTGCATCAGGTGGCCAAACTTGATTTATTCTTGGAACTGGGGGCAAAGATTTTGAGAGACACTTAGGATCCTGGAATGTGAAGTCAAGTGGGCCTTAGGAAGCATCACTATGAACAAAGCTAATGGAGATGATGGAATTCCAGTTGAGCTATTTCAAATCCTGAAAGATGATGCTGTGAAAGTGCTGCACACAATATGCCAGCAAATTTGGAAAACTCAGCAGTGGCCACAGAACTGGAAAAGGTCAGTTTTCATTCCAAATCCCAAAGAAAGGCAATGCCAAAGAATGCTCAAACTACCGCACAATTGCACTCATCTCACACGCTAGTAAAGTAATGCTTAAAATTCTCCAAGCCAGGCTTCAGTAATACATGAACCATGAGCTTCCAGATATTCAAGCTGGTTTTAGAAAATGCAGAGGAACCAGAGATCAAATTGCCAACATCCACTAGATCATTAAAAAAGCAAGAGAGTTTCAGGAAAACATCTATTTCTGCTTTATTGACTATGCCAAAGCCTTTGACTGTGTGGATCACAACAAACTGTGGAAAATTCAAGAGATGGGAATACCAGACCATCTGACCTGCCTCTTGAGAAACCTGTATGCAGGTCAGGAAGCAACAGTTAGAACTGGACATGGAACAACAAACTGGTTCCAAATAGGAAAAGGAGTTCGTCAAGGCTGTATATTGTCACCCTGCTTATTTAACTTCTATGCAGAGTACATCATGACAAACGCTGGACTGGAAGAAACACAAGCTGGAATCAAGATTGCTGGGAGAAATATCAATAACCTCAGATATGCAGATGACACCACCCTTATGGCAGAAAGTGAAGAGGAACTAAAGAGCCTCTTGATGAAAGTGAAAGAGGAGAGGAAAAAGTTGGCTTAGAGCTCAACATTCAGAAAACGAAGATCATGGCATCTGGTCCCATCACTTCATGGGAAATAGATGGGGAAACAGTGGAAACAGTGTCAGATTTTATATTTTTGGGCTCCAAAATCACTGCAGATGGTGATTGCAGCCATGAAATTAAAAGACACTTATTCCTTGGTAGAAAGTTATGACCAACCTAGATAGCATATTGAAAAGCAGAGACATTACTTTGCCAACAAAGGTCCGTCTAGTCAAGGCTATGGTTTTTCCAGTGGTCATGTATGAATGTGAGAGTTGGACTATAAAGAAAGCTGAGCACAGAAGAATTGATGCTTTTGAACTGTGGTGTTGGAGAAGACTCGTGAGAGTCCCTTGGACTGCAAGGAGGTCCAACCAGTCCATTCTAAAGGAGATCAATCCTGGGTGTTCATTGGAAGGACTGATGTTGAAACTGAAACTCCAATACTTTGGCCACCTTTTGCGAAGAGCTGACTCATTTGAAAAGATTGCTGGGAAAGATTGAGGGCAGGAGGAGAAGGGGGACAACAGAGGATGAGATGGTTGGATGGCATCACTGACTCAATGGACATGGGTTTGGGTGGACTCTGGGAGTTGGTGATGGACAGGGAGGCCTGGCGTGCTGTGGTTCATGGGGTCGCAAAGAGTCAGACACGACTGAGCGACTGAACTGAACTGAACTGGGTCTAATTCATAATGTATGACAAAGGAAGACATAAATGTACAAAAATACATTAATTGTTTTGAAATAAAATATTTTATATATATCTATATAAATATATATATACACCAACTTTTCCAGTAGTCACATATAGATGTGAGAGTTGGACCATAAAGAAGACTGAGCACTGAAAAATTGATGCTTTTGAACTGTGGTGCTGGAGAAGACTCCTGAGAGTCCCTCACAGCAAAGAGATCAAATCAGTTGATCCTAAAGGAAATCAACCCTGAATATTCATTGGACACTCTGATGCTGAAGCTGAAACTCCAATACTTTGGCTACCTGATGTGAGGAGGTGACTCACTGGCAAAGACCCTTATACTGGAAAGAATGAAGGCAGGAAAAGGATACAACAGAGGGCAAGGTGGTTGGATGGCATCACTGACTCAATCGACCTGAGTTTGAGCAAGTTCCAAGAGGTGGTGAAGGACAGGGAAGCCTGGCGTGCTGCAGTCCATGGGGTTGAAAAGAGTTGGACAGGACTGAGTGACTGACCAATTTATCAGAAAGTGAGGCAGACTTATATAATCAATCTCTTTATTTTAATTTGTATGAAGAATGCACATGAGACTAATATGGTGACAATTTTAATTAATTAGAAGTTAAATTTCCTTGCTATTCTCTCTCAGAAAGACCCTTCTAATTATGTTTATAGTATCTAGAAAAATTATTGTTTGCCAAATTGAATAGATAATTTGGTTGTCTTCTTATAGGCTCTCTCAAAAGTTGACTTTGACATAAGGACTTGGGCAGAGGTGGTTTATTTCAGATGTGAATTCAGATGGCCAAGCAAGGAAGTAGAGAACTGAAATAGGGGAAGGAGAGGAATGAATAAAAGACATGTTAATAAGCCAGCCACCACTATAGGCAACAGGACTTCAATCACACAGTGGATATTGAAGAAATCATGTGGAACATGCCTCAGAATTTTTTCCCGTGGATATTGGGAAAACTACAACTACTTTGCCTTCCACATCTCATTTCTCACTAGGTGGGGCTGACTCCATTCTAGACATACTTGTGTTGCGTCTGTCTGTGGTGGCCTAAGCTACTACAGTGTACAGAAAGCCCTCTGGCAGAGGAATGGAGACAGCCAGGAACTTGAGATGGGGAGCTGAGTCTCTGCCAGAAACAATCTATCACAGCAACAGGTGAACTTTGAGGCAGATCAAGAGGACATCTATGGCATCTGCCACACTGGTAACCAGGACATCTGTTTTCATCTGGCCAATATCTCTTCCCCACCACTTTAGGTCATGGCATTTCCCCTTTACCTGGTAGACTGATACTCCTCCCCACCATGCATTTCTGTGTCTGTCAATGAAGCATTTCTGGATTCCCTCTTACTGCCTTAGACTCTTGTATGTGGAACTTGGGAAGATGAGAAGATCTCTCTTTCCTCTGAGTTCACAAACTTAAATGATTCATAACTGGACTCATGAAATTAAAAGACACTTGCTCCTTGGAAGGAAAACTATAACAAATCTAGACAAAGTATTAAAAAGCAAAGACATCACTTTGCTGACAAAAGTCCATTTAGTCAAAGCTATGGCTTTTCCAATAGTCATGTACAGATGTGACAGTTGGACCATAAAGAAGGCTGAGTGCCAAAGAATTGATGCTTTTGAATTGTGGTGTTGGAGAAGACTCTTGAGAGTCCCTCAGACAGCAAGGAGACTAAACCAGTCAATCCTAAAGGAAACCAACCCTAAGAATTCATTGGAAGGACTGATGCTGAAGCTGAAGCTCAAGCTCCAATATTTTGGCCACCTGATGCAAAGAGCTGACTCATTGGAAAAGCCCCTGATGCTGGGAAAGACTGAAGGCAAAAGGAGAAGAGGCCAGCAGAGGATGACATGGTTAGATAGCATCACTGACTCAATGGACCTGAATTTGAGCAAACTTCAGGAATTAGTGAAGGACAGGGAAGCCTGGTATGCTCCAATGCATGGGGTTGCAAAGAGTTGGACATGACTTAGTGACTGAACAACAATAACATGTGCAGCCATGCTGCAAGAGGGAAGCCATATATAGAGAGATGGAACCAATATTTACAGAGAGAAGCAAAATTAAAGAATGGAGAGAACCATAACATAGACAAAGTTGAGTTCTAAAGTGAAGTTATTTCTTTTTTTAAAATTTATTTTTAATTGAAGGATAATCAAGATTGCCGGGAGAAATATCAATAACCTCAGATATGCAGATGACACCACCTTTATGGCAGAAAGTGAAGAATAACTAAAGGGCCTCTTGATGAAAGTGAAAGAGGAGAGTGAAAATATTGGTTTAAAGCTCAACATTCAGAAAACTAAGATCATAGCATCTGGTCCCATCACTTCATGGCAAATAGATGGGGAAACAGTGGCTGACTTTAGCCATGAAATTATAAGATGCTTACTCCTTGGAAGGAAAGTTATGACTAACCTAGACAGCATATTAAAAAGAAGAGACATTACTTTGTCAACAAAGGTCCATCTAGTCAAGGCTATAGTTTTTCCAGTAGTCACATATGGATGTGAGAGTTGGACTATTAAGAAAGCTGAGCAGCGAAGAATTGATGCTTTTGAACTGTGGTGTTCGAGAAGATGCTTGAGAGTCCCTTGGACTGCAAGGAGATCCAACCAGTCCATTCTAAAGGGGATCAGTCCTGGGTGTTCATTAGAAGGACTGATGTTGAAACTGAAACTCCAATACTTGGCCACCTGATGCAAAGAGCTGACTCATTTGAAAAGACTCTGATGCTGGGAAAGATTGAGAGCAGGAGGAGAAGGGGACAACAGAGGATGAGATGGTTGGATGGCATCACTGACTCAATGGACATGGGTTTGGGTGGACTCTGGGAGTTGGTGATGGACAGGGAGGCCTGGCGTGCTGTGGTTCATGGGGTCGCAAAGAGTTGGACACGACTGAGTGACTGAACTGAACTGAACTGAAATTGCTTTACAATATTGTACTGAGATTTGCCATACATTGACATGCATCAGCCATAGGTATACATATGTCTCCTCCCTCTTTAACCTTTCTCCCACCCCATCCCACCTCTCTAGGTTGTCACAGAGTACCAGTTTGAGCTCCCTGAGACATGCAGCATATTCCCACTGGCTATCTATTTTACAAGTGGTAATATATATGTTTTCATGCTACTCTCGCCATTCGTCTCACTCTCTCCTTCCCTCCTTGTGTCCACAAATCTGTTTTCTCTGTCTGTGTCTCCATTCTGCCCTGCAAATAGGTTCATCAGTATCATCTTTCCAGATTTCATATATATGCTTTAACATATGATATTTTTCTCTTTCTGATTTACTTAAAGTGAAGTCATTCCTTAAGGCTGATCTACTCCTGTCAGGAAAGTTCCCCTGACTCACCTAGTCTCATGAGGAAATCAGTTTTCCACTCTACTCCACCCCCAGATTTTGTCTTTGGATATTCTAAACTGAATTAGCTTTTTCTAACTAACAACCAAGATAGTATTACACAATGTACTTTCTTTCCTGTTGGCTCAGGCAGTAAAGATATCGCCTGCAATGAGGGAGACCTGGGTTTGATTCCTGGGTGGGGAAGATCCCCTGGAGAAGGCAATGGCCACCCACTTCATTATTTCTTGCCTGGGAAATCACATGGAGAGAGGAGCCTGGGGGGCTACAGTCATGGGGTCACAAAGAGTCAGACACGATTAAGCGACTAACACTTTCAACTTTCTTTCAACATACTTGCTTAAAGCAAGAAACCACGTGGTTGAAATAGAGTAAGGATTAGTTTCTAGGAGGCAGAGAATCCTAAAATGTACAACACAAACCTCATCTATCCTAATAGAAAAGCAGCTGGGAAGAAAATACTTACCTCTGCTCCAGGGAGAGAGAAAAATGACACAAATCTTGTGTGATCTACAGAAGAACAAATCACTGTAGAAGATCCTGAGTCAAGTACATATAAAGGTGGGTTTTATACACGTTTTGTTGTTTGTTTGTTTTAAGATGCTAAAACACTGAGGGATCATGTTGGGAGGAATCCTTCAAGAAAAGCTTTATGTCAGCAATTGTCCTTGTCTTTTGTATGTTATTCTAAAGGTCTTTTTAAAAGTTTTACTATGTATTTATTATCTTAATTATAAATTAGTACTTCACAATGACATCTTAAACACTCCTGCTTTTGCCTCTTCAACTACTATAAACAAATAGAGAAATAAATAGCTTAACAACATTGTTACCTACCTTATAAGGCTTTTAAAAAATTATTATTTTTCTTTGGCTAAATAGAAAATTCCTATACTTCTTTCAATCTGTTGCTATAAAACCCTGTTACTTGATTTTCTGACACTTTCATAGCATTTATTCACATTGAAAAAATAGCTCCAATTATTTGTATTGTACACAACCCAGGAAATTTCACATAAAAACAGGAAATCAGGTTTTGAGAATGCATAAAAAATTGACAAATGCATGATTCTGATGAGAAACCATGGTGCTTAATATCATTTAAAAAACTTTTGAGTAGCTGATGCTGGGACTATGATAGACTGAAAATAATAGGCTGCATGTCTAGGTTTCATATAAAGCCTGGCAGATAATTCTTGTTACTGGAGAAGTAATATCAAGAGATTACTGTGAGGTTTGGTTATCTTCCCTGCAATGGAGTTCTGAGAAAGCAAATCTAGAACCATGGGATCGATAACCTGATATTTCCATCCCACTGCCACGGGGACATTGACCCCTGCCCGTGAATAGTTATGTTACTCTGAACAACTGGAGCCAGCAAGTTGCAGGGAGAGCACAAGGAACAGTTAAGAAGAAAAGGAGGGAGGTCGTGGTGGGACTGAGTATCAGGTCTGGAGGAGGTTAGGGCAGTAAACAGGAAATGAGTTTTGAGATGACAAGAGGGAGTGCTGAGAAAAAACTGGATCAAGAGAGTGAGTGTTAACTGTGTAAACAGAGGATTGAAGATCCACTTTTCTGGTATGCCCACAGGAAAGAACCTGATAGCTCAAAGGAGCCATTCACAAGCAGATATCATCCACAAATCAAAGAACTGAAAAACAACGGAAGCAGTCTATCAGTTTACTTACAAAATGCCAAACGACTTGCTAGATTAAATTGCTTCTCTCAAAGTCATTGAAACAACTTACATTCCCACCTGAACTGTATGGAAATTTTAGTTGCTCCACATCCTCACCAACAGTTGGTATTGTCAGTCTTTTTTATTTTAGGATCATCAATATTAAAAGAAAAGGACCTCACATGTCTCATGAGGAGCAAGGTTGAGAACAAGTTTTCTATAATATGAGAGAATCATACTAGATAGATAAGAATATTTAATAGAAACTGACATTTAGAATAGACAGAGGGAAAATTACTTGATTGCTTCATGTTTAGCGATTCTCATTTATAAAATTAGGATAATACTTCATAATGTTGCTGTGAGCATCTGAGTGTGTAAAGACAAGCAAAGCACAATGTGTTTGCAGTTTTAACTATTGCTATTATATCTGCCATGCTGCTGCTAAGTCACTTCAGTCGTGTCCGACTCTATGCGATCCCATAGACGGCAGCCCACCAGGCTCCCCCGTCCCTGGGATCCTCCAGGCAAGAACACTGGAGTGGGTTGCCATTTCCTCCTCCAATGTATGAAAGTGAAAAGTGAAAGTGAAGTCGCTCAGTCGTGTCCGACCCTTAGCATGCACTGCAGCCTACCAGGCTCCTCCGTCCATGGGATTTTCCAGGCAAGAGTACTGGAGTGGGGTGCCATTGCCTTCAACCAAATAGTAGACAAACATTCCTGGTACGTTCTCCCACAGGTTATGTGAGACCTCCCCAAACACTCCTGCCTTCTATAGGTTATGCAGTCACTCACTCATTCATCAGGCAGGAAGGTTACAAAAGGCATGTTTTTTGTCATTATCTGATAATGACAGACCAAGAAAAAAAAATACATGATGAGAAAAAATGGTTGAATAGGTGACAAGGGAAAATGAGGACAGATTTATGTTCTTTATAATTTCCATTATTATATATAAACTCATGAAAATTATGAACAGCCAGAAACATTCATTTTCTCTCAGATTTGAACCATTGTTTTAAGAGATATGTGTCTTAAATTTTAAAGTCTTCAAAATAAAATGGAGAAAATGACATTTGAAAATCACTTCTTACATGTACCCCATCTTCTTTATCCATTCGCCTGTCAATGTATATTTAGTTTGCTTCCTTGTCTTGACCATTGTAAATAGTGCTGCTATAAATATTGGGGTGCATGTATCTTTTCAAATTAGAGTTTTCTCTGGATATATGCCCAGGAGTGGGATTGTTGGATCATATGGTAACTCTATTTTCAGTTTTTTAAGGAACTTCTATACTGTTTTCGATCATTGCTGCCCCAATTCACATTCCTATCAACAGTGTAGGAGGGCTCCCCTTACACCACACCCTCTCCATCACTTATTATTTGTAAGCTTTTTTATGATGGCCATTCTGACTGGTAATAGGTGATACCTCATTGTAGTTTTGAATTGCATTTCTTTAATAAGTAGCGATGCTGAGCATCTTTTCTTGTGCCCATTGGCCATATATCTCTCTTTTGTTGAGAAATGTCTATTGGGACCTTCTGCTTACTTTTTCATTGGGTTGTTTTTATATTGAGCTGTATGAGCTGTTTGTATGTTTTGGAAATTAAACCTTTCATTTGCAAATATTTTCTCCCATTCTGTAGGTTGTCTTTTCCTGTTTATGGTTCCTGTGTGGTGCAAAAGCTTTTAAGTTTAATTTGGTCCCATTTGTTTATCCTCATTTTTATTTCCATTACTCTAGGAGACAGATTCAAAAAGATATTGCTGCAATTTAAATCAAAGAGTTTATACCTATGTTTTTCTCTAGGAGTTTTATAGTATCTGGCCTTAACTTTAGTCTTTAAACCATTTTGAGTTTATTTTTGAAAAGAGTGTTAGAGAATGTTCTAATTTCCTACTTTTATATGTGACTGTCCAGTTTTCGCAGCACCACCTTTTGAAATTGACCATGGGTCTGTGGATTTATTTCTGGGCTTTCTGTCCTGTTCCATTGATCTTTATTTCTGTTTTTGTGCCAGTACCATACTGTTTTGATTATTTATAGCTTTGTAGTATAGTCTGAGACCACAGCACCTAATTCCTCCAGCTCTGTTTTGTTTCTCAAGATTACTTTGGCTATTTGAAGTCTTTTCTGCTTCCATACAAATTAAAATTTTTTTCTTCTAGTTTTGTGAAAAATACCAGTTAAATACCAATTAATTGGTAATTTGATAGACTTAACAAATTGAATAATCTGATTGAATCTGTAGATTGCCTTGGGTAGTATAATCATTTTGATAATATTCATCCTTCCAATCCAAGAACACAGTATATCTTTCCATCTGTTTGTGTTGTATTCAATTTGTTACATCAGCATCTTAAAGTTTTTGGAGTACAGGTCTTTTGACTCCTTAGATAGGTTTATTCCTAGGTATTGTAGTTTTTTTTGTTTTTTTTTTTTTAACATGATGGTAAATGAAATTGTTTCTTTAATTTCATTTTCTGATCTTTTGTTGTTAGTATATAGAAATGCAACAGATTTCTGGGTTATTAATTTTGTATGCTGCTACTTTATCAAATTCGTTTATGAGATCTAGTAGTTTTCTGATGGCAGCTTTAGAATTTTCTATTTATAGTATCATGTCATCTGCAAACAGTGACAGTTTTACTTCTTCTTTTCCAATTTGGGTTCCCTTTATTTTTTTTTTCTTTTCAGATTGTTGTGGCTAGGACTTCCAATAGTATGTTGAATAAAAGTGGCTAGAGTGGGCATCCTTGTATGGTTCCTGATTTTAAAAGATATGCTTTCAGCTTTTCATTGTTGAGTATGATGTTAGCCATAGGTTTGTCATATATGGCTTTTATTATATTGAGGTATTTTCCTTCTATGCCTTCTTTCTGGAGAGTTTTTAATCAGAAATTGATGTTAAATCTTAACAAAAGCTTTTTTCTGCATCTATTGAGATGATCATATGGTTTTAGCTTTCCAATTTGTTAATGTAGTATATCATATGAACTTATTTACACACACAGATGAACTTACTTACAAAACATAAATAGACCCACAGACAGAAAACAAACTTATGGTTACCAAAGGTGAAAGGGGTGGGAGAGGAATAAGTTAGGAGTTTGGGATTAACGTATCCACAATATTATATATAAAATGGGGCTTTCAGATGGCTCAGTGTATAGAATCTGCCTGCCAAGGCAGGAGATGAGGGTTTGACCCCTGGGTTGGGAAGATCTCCTGGAGAAGGAAATGGCAACCTACTCCAGTATTCTTGCCTGGAAAATTCTGTGGACAGGAGAACCTGGTAGGCAACAGTCCATGGGGTTGCAAAGAGTTGGACACAACTTAGCAACTGAGCATAGCACCAGCATATATAAAATAGAGAGCCAAAAAAAAACTTACTGTATATCACAGGGAGATAGACTCAATATTTTATAATAACCTATAAGGTAAAAGAATCTGAAAAAGTATGTTTTATGTATATGTATATATATACATACATACATATATATCTTAATCACTGTCATGTACACCTGAAACGAACACATCTTGTAAATCAACTGTAACTTCAATTAAAAAAATACCATATTTTGCTTGTGGTTATTCAGTATGCAGGAACAAACAGATCAAGCTTTACTCTTGAGGCAAGGTTGTGAATAAATCAACAATTTTAACTTGCTACCTACATCATAACCAGAACAAATTACCTTTCCATGTAAGAGTCCAACATACATTATCACATTTTTTGCTCTGATTATGTATATATTACTTTATAAATAACTTATATGTAACCCTATAACAAAGATATAACTTGAAACCCTACTACCACTGTTTTGGTGTTCATATTTGAATGTTAACACTAACATCTCTCTTTGTCTTATTGGGTTCTCCAGGTTCAGATACAATACCTTCGAATAGACAGTATAATATGTTCACCTGTTGGATGCTCTGCTCTATCCATTCTTTCCTTCCTCTTTTCCAAAAATACTTCAAAACCATCAGTGGATTGTTGTGGTTCTTGGTCACTGTCAGCCAGACAGCATATTAGCCCAAGTGGGTACCAATAAGCTAGGCCGATTAGGAGGACCCATGAGACTAAGTTCTTGGATTCCAATTGTGGGAAGTGACTTGCCCTTTTCTGTTGGAAACATGTAGCCTGGAGACCTTCTTGAAATGTCAAGAGGAATACCTTTTGAGAATGGAGAAACCACCAAAGAAATACTGCTGAGGAATGAGGGCAGCAACTACATTCCACTCACATTGTTTTAATCATTTCATCAAACTTCTGAAACAAAACCTACTCTGGACTTTTCAGTTATGTGAGACAATAAATTCCCTGTATTGTTTAATCTAGTTTGAGCTGGATTTTCAGTTATTTGCAGCAAGGAAGGAAGAAAGGAGGGAATGAAGACAGTCAGTCCTTGTTGGAGATAAACTTGAAAATTTAAAACACTCAGAAAAGCTGTTGGCCATTTTCAAAACGGAATATTTTAATCACTGTTTCAGTGAACTTTTTAGACAAGGGCAGATACAGTATGGCATTTTGTACTTCTTGCTCCCATGTATTTGCTCCTTTCTTTTCAGGCTCTGTTCAACTGACATTTTCTTCCCAGAAGTCCTCTCTAATCCTGTCAGCACAGAGGAATCTGACAATCTTAAGATGCACACAATAGTCACTGTTATGTTATTTATTATTTTTAAGAGCCAAATTCTCCTTACTTGGTTGCAAACTCAGAGAGGCGGGATTTGTCTGGTGCATATCTCCCCCAACAGGCCAAACATGATGCCTCAGAAAGGTCTGTTGAATGAGAAAGCTTTGTTTTCTTTCCCTAACCCTATAATGAAAGACACTATGATGCAATTCTGCTCTTTCTGGCTCTTGTTGTAAGAAGCAACCACAACAAATTTTTCTATAAACCTCCTCATTTAGAGGCAGCAGTTCCAGTCTGCAAGTTCTGAAACCAAAGCAGGAAAGGACATTATGTATTGATGTTAGAAATCCACAAATGCTTCAGTTTCAAATACTTTCCACTGTTTTTTTCCCCTTTTCATCAAATGAAATCTTTCCATGTTTTTTTTTAAACTCTCAGAGAGATTAAGCACATTCAATCTAATTATGCAACTCACTGACAAAAGCAATCTAAATGTGAAACACTCTGCTAGTTGTATTTCACAGTTGCCATTGGAAACAGACAAGTTTGGAAAACTGCAAGTCAAGTCTGAGCCTTGGCATTCTAATGCCTCTGAGGGAAGGCATTACCTGGCTGTATTCTTTCTTCCCTTTGTTTGTGAGCTGTGTGTGTCCAGTCGGCCTCTACAAATAACCAGAAACAACTGCATTGAGATGGGACTACCATATATGCTTAAAAAACGAAGAAGAGCTCTAAAAGTTAAACAAATAAGCAAACAAACAAATAAGACTGCCAGGGAGTCTGAGACTTGATATCTTCTGAAAACAGGTAGAATACGATTTGTCTGATGTTGGGGAATAACAGTCTTCCTGGCATTAAAAAAAAATTTCCATACTTCATCATTCATGGGAGCTCCTCAGGCTCCCAATTCAACCTGATGTATTACAGTTGCAGCTGTAGGTTTTGTCTTTTACCCTGGCAGTATGTTATATTCAGACACAGAAGAGATTCACTACTTCTCAAACACATTTCTTAATTAATTTTTACTCACTTGAGGCTAGCAAAATTATGAATAGTCTATTTTCTTAGTAAAAATAATTTTGCAGACTATTTTGATTTCTAGGCTGAGTTTATAGGAGAGCTCTAATATATTTTGGAAGTAGAAAAGTGAATGCTGGCATCCATGTGGGAATCCATTAAGATGCACAAAATGGATTCCTTGAAATGAGAGCGCTCAGCCATGGAAAGACAGTGGGTTTGACCGGTTTCTCTTGCCCTCAACTCTCCAGCCTCTCATATGTTATCCGACTGGAACAGTCTTTGGAACTGACTGACAGGTCTGACAAACCCTTGCAGGATTGCTCTTTGTAATAGAAACCAAGCTCCGTGTTAACTTCTCCATAAACTCTGAGCACCCAAGCATTCGTCTCAGCAGTCTGGACTGTTTTCCTGAGCTCCTCACCTCACAGCAAGCCCCGCGCTCATATGTGCTATAGAGGAGGCAAGATTTTCTCCGGCCCTCGCTTCCTCCGCTTTTCTTCTGGCCTGGGATACTGAAGTCCCAGAATGCCTTGAGGTGGGACCCACCCAAGGGATGGCTTGAATAGACTAATTTGCACAAATCTTGAAACCATTAAGAATGCTGTTTCTACATTCTATTTCATGTCTCAGTCTTGTACTATTAGCCTCCACCCAAGACCTCCCAGCTGGAATCACAGTGCTTCCCAGCTGTAGGATTAGCACTGACAATTTCCATTCATTCATTTATATATTCACTCATCCAGTTATCTCTCCATGCTGTCACTAAACAAATATGTCTGTGGATCACTGCTATAGACTGAATGTTTATGCCCCCCCAAATCTGTATATTGAAACCTAAATCCCCAGAGTGATGGTATTTGGAAATGGGAACTTTTGGAGGGCTCTGCCCTCATAAATGGAATTAGTGTCCTCAAAAAAAGAGACTCTAGAGAGCTCCTTAACTTCTTCACCACATGAGGACACAGCAAGAAGACTGTAGGCCGTAAATCAGGAAGAGGGCTCTCACCAGACGCCAAATCAGCCGGCACATTAATCTTGCACTTTCCATACTCTAGACGGTGAGGAATGAGTGTCTGTGCTTTATAAGCCTCCTGGTCTCTAGGGTATTCTGTTAGAGCAGCCTGCACTAAGACAATCTTGTATCATACACAGTATGGCAATACAGTGATAAGCAAAAGCAGACACAGTGATCTTACAGTCCACTGAGGGTGGGGCATAACCATACTCCTGCAAAACATTTAAAACTAGAAATGAGGTAGGTTCTGTGAAGACAAGGTACATCTGGCTATGAAAGAGCTTATCAAGTTGAAGCAGGGAGAGGTGGGGTAAGCAGAAAGGTTTTCCAGTTTGTGTGAGGTGAGCTGGAGTTATACTGACAAAGGAGTGAGTTGGGGGTGGGGAGAGTACTTCCTACAGAGGGAGTCATCCACAAAGCTCCTCCGTAGGAAGAGGCTCGGCTTCCCAGGAACTGAAGTAACAGCAGCCTGACAACAGTGCAGAGTGAGAGGAAGTAGCATGGGAGAGGATCCAGAGGAGGGCTTGTAGATCAGGACAAAGACTCTGAGGAGTAGGCTAAGAGAAATGACTGGAGACTTTAAATTGTGACAGTGGACTGGTCAGACTTATGCATATTTTTTTTTAATTTAATGTAATTTTATTTTGGCCATGTGGCATGCAGGATCTTAGCTCCCCAACCAGGGATCGTAGCCATGTTCCCTGCATTGGAAGCTCAGATCTTACCCCCTGGACCACCAGGGAAGTCCCTGGACTTATGCTTATTTTTAAAGATTATCTTGGCTACTATGTTGAAAACATAAGTTGGAGTGGAGGTAGGAATGAGAAGGGTGATGATAACCATGGTACAGATGAAGATCCTGGGACCGTGGTGGTTGTGGATATAAACAGTGGTAGAGGGATGTCAGAGATTTTCCAAGTCAACTTCACTGGCAAGTTATGTATTACATAGGAAGTATAAAGGACAGGATTCTGGGATCGAACTTTCTGACTAGGTCAATCACTCATGGAAGGGGAACTGGAGGTGGGTCCATCTGGAAGAGAAAAACCATCAAAGCACTTGGGGACATTTTGAGTTGAGTCACTTAACTGGAGATGTCCAGTAGGTATTTGGACATTCAAGTCTCAGGTTCCGGGGAGTGATCTGGGCTGGAACGACACACTTGTAGATTACTGCTGTATATACATAGGTGTTAATCACACCTGTAAGTATGGATGAGCTCTGCTAAGGAGATGCTGTGGAGTAAGAAGACAAGAGGACCTAGAACTGGAACATTCCAACGTCTAACTAACAAAGAGAATGGAGAAATGTTGTCAGACAAATTAGGAGAAAACCAGGAGAGGAGTGTGCTGGCTATTCTCCATTTCTCTTTCCTCCCTTCTCCATGCTGTTCAGTGCCCTTGGGAACTCATTTCTATGAGCTGTGTCATCCAGGCTCCCTTGCCTCAGTTTGATGCTGGGCTCAGCCAACAAGAGAAGAGAGAGATCAGATATATGTCCCCGGTTCCTTCCTGTTATGCTGTAGTTTTACAGTGGTTTCATTTCTCTGACATCAACAGTTTGTATTTTGGCATGAGTTAAAAAGTATATTGAAGGAAAAAAAAGAGTGAAAGAGAATATGTACTGATGAATCTTAAGAGACATTCTATATGGCCTTAAGCAGAAGAATACAGCCAAATCAGATCACAGCACAGCAGCCTGGGTTTGAGGATCCTGTACATAAAAAGCATCTGTTGAGATTTTCCTGTCCTGTGTCTTTATCCTTTTCCACATCTCGCATATTGCTCTTCAGCTTACTCTAATCTGTGAACTCACCAACATCTTGCATAAAAGGGAAGAGTCATAAGAAAATACCTAGAGGTGACTATGGGTCCAAAGGACAGTTAAACACCACCACCAACAATCCTTAATCAGGTCAAGAAGTATATTTAAGCTTCAGGATCAACATACGGTAGAGATCTGGAACCAATGCAGTCTGTAGGTCTAGTGTCTAGTGTGCAACGGAAGAGCCTCGCACACACATCCAAACAACCTGGCGTGTGTTGCTTTTCTCCATTCCTCCCCCCGATGTCCCAGTGTGTCTGATCAGGTCCCTGCTTGCTTACCTTGTTTGCCTCTCTGGGGCAAATGAGGTCTTTATTTGGTCTTGACAAAAATAAAGAAGTGGGTCTATTTAGTTCTAATAATCCTAAAGGCTGGAGGGTTCTTAGTTTGAAATGCTTTAGCAGCAAAAATCGGACACGATGGAGTGACTGAACTGAACTGAACTGAGCAGCAAAAAGAAATTAAAATGGCTAAGCCTATATTTTGGAAGGCTAACTATATAAACTGTTCTGTAGAGTTAATAATGAATCATGAATGATGAACTAATTGTGAAATTAATATTTATATCTTACCTTTTAAGTCCTTGCTAAAACTTTGAGCCGAGTGAAGTGAAGTGTTAGTCACTCAGTCGTGTCCGACTCTTTATGACCCCATGGACTGTAGCCCACCAGGCTCTTCTGTCCATGGGATTCTTCAGCGAAGAATACTGGAGTGGGTTGCCATTTTCTTCTCCAGGGGATCTTCCTGATCCAGGAATTGAACCCAGGTTTACTGCATTGTAGGCAGATTCTTTACCATCTGAGCTACTGGGCAAGTCCAAATGAAGTTATACATTTATCTCTGATCTTGTTTTCTTTACTTGGGTTATCTGTGTTGTTCTGACATATGCCTCTTGCTTTCTGCTTATCTGTGCTAGGAAGGTGATATCCTTGAGTCTGTGCCTTAATTGCCAATAACAGAGGGTTTTAAATTATTTTTAATTATAGTTCTGAGTTCATTTTAAGTATTGAAACACTTTATTTTTAAAGGAAGGGGCTTCTACCCAGGCTTTCTGCAAAATGCCTTCCACTAAGTCCAATTATTCCCTGGAAATGGTTTCTTTTTCAGTTGCTGGAATGCAACATTTGGCTTAAAAAAAAAAAACAAAACTCTCTATGGCCTCTGAATTCTACCTGTGTGTTGCAATGTGAAGGGATTTATTTCACTTATTTTGTGATGGGAAAGTAATTTGCAGTTTGAGTTTGAGCTGCAAAAGACCTCCCGCTGGGCAAGAACAGTAATGCTATGCTCATTCCTGTTTAAGTCTGTTAAGTATCCTTTCTGGATGCAGGAGCTCGGGAGTTTGTTTTACAGCCAATATCATGTGGGCTATTTAGATACCAAAATTTGGATATAGACAAAGGAGTTTTAAAAAGTAAGGGTACAGAAAAGGAGTTTTAAACTAAACTGAATTTCAAATATGAAACATTCCAGTTCCAAATTCTCTAGCTCGCTAGGTATTTTATACTTGGGGGATAAAATAGTCCTCATAAATTTTATGTTGTCAGAGCTTCTTATAATGGGCCCATAGCCACCTCTATGGAGTAAGCACACACACACACAAAAGTCTGTGGATTTGGATCAAATTTGCCATTCTGGCTTAGCACTTCTATTCATACTCATCCATAACCTGGACCCTGGACTCTGCCCAGGTATCTGCTTCCTGACTGCTTTACATTAGCTGAGATTCCCTAGATTCTACTACTTGTCTACCCAAACTCTATCATGACCCTTCTGATTTGTCCAAGTTCCCAATCTGGGCCCTTCGTAACCAAGGGACTTCCTGACCCTTGCCACATTCTGTATGGCACTAGTGAGACCACAAGATATCATGAAAAGGCACTGAATTTAGGATGAAATTACAGGGTGCACTGGCACATTAAAGCAGATGAGCAAATGATTATTGTTAATAAAAACTGACATGCAGTTCTACTATCCTTACTTACGAACATAGTATAAGCATACAGCATGTAGACAAATTAACACATGCCATTTGATGCAGATGTTCAGCCAAGATTTAAATATCAAGGAGGAGACTTGGACACTTCACTATAAATATCCTGGGCTACAAACATGCTCATTCTTAAAGTTAAGAAGAAAGAGAGTATATATTTCCTTAAAGAGTGTTGTTATAACTAAGTGAATACGATCTTTGCAGTCATTTGGGGATTTTGAACAAAGGGTGGAGTTTTTTTTTTTCTTTCAAGTCACCTGTGTAATAGGAATGTCCAGTTCAGTTCAGTTCAGTCGCTTAGTCGTGTCCAACTCTTTGTGACCCCATGAACTGCAGCATGCCAGACCTCCCTGTCCATCACCAACTCCCAGAGTTCACTCAGACTCAGGTCCATCGAGTTGGTGATGTCATCCAGCCATCTCATCCTCTGTCGTCCCCTTTTCCTCCTGCCCCCAATCCCTCCCAGCATCAGAGTCTTTTCCAATGAGTCAACTCTTCGCATCAGGTGGCCAAAGTACTGGAGTTTCAGCTTCAGCATCAGTCCTTCCAAAGAACACCCAGGGCTGATCTCCTTTAGGATGGACTGGTTGGATCTCCTTGCAGTCCAAGGGACTCTCAAGAGTCTTCTCCAACATCACAGTTCAAAAGCATCAATTCTTCGGCACTCAGCTTTATTCACAGTCCAACTCTCACATCTATACATGACCACTGGAAAAACCATAGCCTTGACTAGATGGACCTTTGTTGGCAAAGTAATATCTCTGCTTTTCAATATGCTGTCTAGGTGTCATAACTTTCCTTCCAAGGAGTAAGCGTCTTTTAATTTCATGGCTGCAGTCACCATCTGCAGTGATTTTGGAGTCCCCCAAAATAAAGTCTGACACTGTTTCCACTGTTTCCCCATCTATTTGCCATGAAGTGATGGGACCGGATGCCATGATCTTCGTTTTCTGAATGTTGAGCTTTAAGCCAACTTTTCACTCTCCTCTTTCATTTTCATCAAGAAGCTTTTTAGTTCCTCTTCACTTTCTGCCATAAGGGTGGTGTCATCTGCACATCTGAGGTTATTGATATTTCTCCCGGGAATCTTGATTCCAGCTTGTGCTTCTTCCAGCCCAGAGTTTCTCATGATGTACTCTGCATAGAAGTTAAATAAGCAGGATGACAGTATACAGTCTTGACATGCTCCTTTTCCTATTTGGAACCAGTCTGTTGTTCCATGTCCAGTTCTAACTGTTGCTTCCTGACCTGCATATAGGTTTCTCAGGAGGCAGGTCAGGGAGTCTGGTATTCCCATCTCTTGAAGAATTTTTCAGTTTGTTGTGATCCACACAGTCAAAGGCTTTGGCATAGTCAATAAAGCAGAAATAGATGCTTTTCTGGAAATCTCTTGCTTTTTCAATGATCCAGCAGATGTTGGCAATTTGATCTCTGATTCCTCTGCCTTTTCTAAAACCAGCTTGAACATCTGGAAGTTCATGGTTCACATATTGCTGAAGCCTGGCTTGGAGAATTTTGAGCATTACTTTACTAGTGTGTGAGATGAATGCAATTGTGCAGTAGTTTGAGCATTCTTTGGCATTGCCTTTCTTTGGGATTGGAACAAAAACTGACCTTTTCCAGTCCTGTGGCCACTGTTGAGTTTTCTAAATTTGCTGGCATATTGAGTGCAACACTTTCACAGCATTGTCTTCCAGGATTTGGAATAGCTCAACTGGAATTCCATCACCTCCACTAGCTTTGTTCGTAGTGATGCTTTCTAAGGCCCACTTGATTTCACATTCCAGGATGCCTGGCTCTAGGTAAGTGATCATACCATTGTGATTATCTTGGTCGTGAAGATCTTTTTTGTACAGTTCTTCTGTGTATTCTATTGCAGTATAATTACACATTTAATTTAAAGAATCTCAAAGTTTGGCTTTCTTCTCTTTATAATTTAAATGAGATTGTCTCATTTAGTTTATAAATACTAAAGTAATAAACTGTAGAAAGTATGAATTTTTGACCTCTTTTAATTACACTGAATTTTCTCAAAACTTTTGTAATTTAATGGTTTTATATATTTTGATGTCTTTTTTAGGTGCATACAAATTAGAATTATTATCTCTTATTGGTTAATTGATACTTCAAAAATTATCAGTCCTCTAAGGAAAAAGCAGCTTCAAATTCTTCAAAGACTCACTTCTCTTATTGTTGTTGTTTAGTCACCAATCCCAAAGAAAGGCAATGCTGAAGAATGTTCAACTACCACATAATTGCACTCATCTCACACACTAGCAAAGTAATGCTCAAAATTCTCTAAGTCAGTCTTCAACAGTATGTGAACTGTGAACTTCCAGATGTTCAAGCTGGACTTAGAAAAGGCAAAGGGACCAGAGAATCTGTTGGATCATCGAAAAAGCAAGAGAGCTCCAGAAAAACATCTATATTGACTATGCCAAAGCCTTTGACTGTGTGGATCACAACAAACTGTGGAAAATTCTTCAAGAGATGGGAATACCAGGTCACCTGACCTGCCTCCTGAGAAATCTGTATGCAGGTCAAGAAGCAACAGTTAGAACTGGACATGGAACAACAGACTGGTTCCAAATCGGGAACAATGCTATATATTTTCACCCAGCTTATTTAACTCATATGGAGAGTACATTATGTGAAATGCCAGACTGGATGAAGCACAAGCTGGAATCAGGATTGCTGGAGAAATATCAATAACCTCAGATATGCAGATGACACCACTCTTATGGCAGAAAGAGAAGAACTAAAGAGCCTCTTGATGAAGATGAAAGAGGAGAGTGAAAATGTTGGCTTAAAATTCATCATTCTTGATGCAGGATACAGGAAGCTTGGGGCTGGTGCACTGCGATGACCCAGAGGGATGGTATGCGGAGGGAGGTGGGAGGGGGGTTCAGAATGGGGAACACATGTACACCCGTGGTGGATGCATGTTGATGTTTGGCAACCCAATACAATATTGTAAAGTAAAACAAAAAATAATAATAAAAATTAAAAAAAAACCTCATCATTCAGAAAATTAAGATCATAGAATCTGGTCCCATCACTTCAGGGCAAATAGATGGGGAAACAGTTGAAACAGTGGCAGACTTTATTTTTGGGGGCTCCAAAATCACTGCAGCCAAGCTTGCTCCTTGGAATAAAAGCTATGACCAACCTAGACAACATATTAAAAAGCAGAGACATTACTTTGCCAACAAAGGTCCACCCAGTAAAAGCTATGGTTTTTCCAGTATCATGTATGGATGTGAGAGTTGAACCATAAATAAGGCTGAGCACTGAGGAATTGACTTTTGAACTATGGTGTTGGAGAAGACTCTTGAGAGTCCCTTGGACTGCAAGGATATCCAACCAGTCAATCCTAAAGGAAATCAGTCCTGAATATTCATCGGAAGGACTGATGGCTGAATCCGAAGCTCCAATACTTTGGCCACCTGATGCAAAGAACTGACTCATTGGAAAAGACCCTGATGCTGGAAAAGATTGAAGGCAGGAGGAGAAGGGGATGGCAGAGGATAAGATGGTTGGATGGCATCACTGACTTAATGGACATATGTTTGAGCATGCTCCAGGAGTTAGTAATGGACAGGGAAGCCTGGTGTGCTGCAATCCATGGGGTCACAAAGAGTTGGACATGACTCAGCAACTGAACTGAGCTGAGTCACTAACTTATATCTGACTCTTTACGAATCCATGGACTGTAGCTCCTCTGTCCATAGGATTCTTTGGGCAAAAATACTAGAGTGAGTTGCCATTCCCTTCTCCAGGCAATCTTTCTGATCCAGGCAGTTTCTTCCAATCACAGATCTTAGCTGTTCAACTTCTCTTTGTGTCATTAGTTATTTGATGCCTCAAAAGTATACTTTATGTTTAATTTATCTTTTCTAACTGTTCCCAATGAGTAGATTTGTACAAAACAACTTAGTCATTGCTCTATGACAGAATTTTAAAAATATACATTTTTGTATTGCACAGACATTAAATTTGCAATAAACACACACATGATTCCAAAGTAAATTCTGTAATTCAAGAGAAATATTCGATATCAATTATGTGGCTTCTTCTTTATTGAAATAAACATGGTGTGTTCAGTGCCAACTGGATTTATTCTTTTCCAAACATTTTCCAAAGTATTTCTAACACCATACACCAAAATAAACTCAAAATGGATTAAAGATCTAAACATAAGACCAGAAACTATAAAACTGCTAGAGGAGAACATAGGCAAAACACTCTCTGACATACATCACAGCAGGATCCTCTATGACTCACCTCCCAGAATATTGGAAATAAAAGGAAAAATAAACAAATGGTACCTAATTAAAATTTAAAGCTTCTGAATAACAAAGGAAACTATAAACAAGGTGAAAAGAACAGCCTTCAGAATGGGAGAAAATAATAGCAAATGAAGCAACTGACAAACAACTAATCTCAAAAATATACAAGCAACTCCTACAGCTCAACTCCAGAAAAATAAACGACTCAATCAAAAAATGGGCCAAAGAACTAAACAGACAGTTCTCCAAAGAAGACATACAGATGGCTAACAAACACATGAAAAGATGCTCAACATCACTCATTATCAGAGAAATGCAAATCAATACCACAATGAGGTACCATTTCACGCCAGTCAGAATGGCTGTGATCCAAAAGTCTACAAGCAATAAATGCTGGAGAGGGTATGGAGAAAACGAACCCTCTTACACTGTTGGTGGGAATGCAAACTAGTACAGCCACTATGGAGAACAGTGTGGAGATTCCTTAAAAAACTGGAAACAGAACTGCCTTATGACCCAGCAATCTCACTGCTGGGCATACACACTGAGGAAACCAGAATTGAAAGAGACACGTGTACCCCAATGTTCATCGCAGCACTGTTTATAATAGCCAGGACATGGAAGCAACCTAGATGTCCATCAGCAGATGAATGGATAAGAAAGCAGTGGTACATATACACAATGGAGTATTACTCAGCCATTAAAAAGAATACATTTGAATCAATTCTAATGAGGTGGATGAAACTGGAGCCTATTATACAGAGCGAAGTAAGCCAGAAAGAAAAACACCAATACAGTATACTAACACATATATATGGAATTCAGAAAGATGGTAATGATAACCCTGTATGCGAGACAGCAAAAGAGACACAGATATATAGAACAGTCTTTTGGACTCTGGGAGAGGGAAAGGGTGGGATGATTTGGGAGAATGGCATTGAAACATGTATAATATCATATAAGAAATGAATTGCCAGTCCAGGTTCGATGCAGGATACAGGATGCTTGCGGCTGGTGCAGTGGGATGACCCAGAGGGATGATACGGGGAGGGAGGTGGGAGGGGGGTTCAGGATGGGGAGCACATGTACACCTGTGGCAGATTCATGTTGATGTACGGCAAAACCAATACAATATTGTAAAGTAATTAACCTCCAATTAAAATAAATAAATTTAAATTAAAAAAAACGCATACATGCAGCTGATGATGAATAAAGTAATTTAGAGGAAATGCACTATAAACATATTTTCAGATGTTAATGTATTTTCAGGGAGGGATAATGCAAAATTACTGAAATACTTTATATTTTGTGACTGTCCCATGGAATTTTAAAGAAAGAAATATGCATTTAAAAATTTCATTTCTACTTAATTTTTTCCACTATAAAAGCAAGATAAAATTCTTGTCAAGTGTATTATATGCTGCTGCTATGACACTTCACTCGTGTCCAACTCTGTGCAACCCCATAGATGGTAGTCCACCAGGCTCCTCTGTCCCTGGGATTCTCCAGGCAAGAATACTGGAGTGGGTTGCTATTTCCTTCTCCGTAGGTCATGCTTTATACTTATTTGATATATCTAGAGGCAAACATCAAGTGTCCTATTATAGTGAATCAAGTTTGATAACCTGCTTAAAGTGATGTCAGCCAGATATCTCTATTGTAAAAAAAAAATATTTCTTTGTTATTAAGAAATTTGTGGGAGGATATGAGATTTATGGGTATAGTCTTGTCTAACAGAATTATAAGGGCTTCCCCATTGGCTCAGCAGCAAAGCATCTGCCTGCAATGTAGGAGACGTGAGTTTGATCACTGGGTTGGGAAGATCCCCTAGAGGAGGGCACGACAACCCACTCCAGTGTTCTTGTCTGGAGAATCCCATGGACAGAGGAGCCAAGCAGGCTATGGTCACAAAGAGTTGGATATGACTGAAGTGGCTTAGCATGCATGCACAACAGGATTATAAGAAATGATTTTTGTAACAACTGGTGGTCTTTGCTGAAAGAACGTATAAATTGTGGATTATAAAATGATGATTTTCTAATGCTATCATTCTTTCTCTTGGCTGGCATTTGCTAAAGAAGATTCTTTTTTGAGAATCACAGAGAGTTCTTTCTTCCTTGACACTGTGAGGAGCACTGGCTCCAGGTGACCCTGGCATACATCCTCAGTCCTGTATTCCACAAAGAATAGTCCTTCAGTAGTTCAGCTACCCTTTTAATAATAATCCTTCCAATCTTTCTTTTTATTTAAGTTGATCAGTCAATTTTTAAAGTTGGCACCAATTTTCAAAACCACTAGCAGTGTTTGAAAATACAGTTTATCTGTACAGTATTATATGTTTCTCTGTTAAATACTAAACCCATCATAAAATAATTATATCTACCTTTAAAAATATTTTCACCTACTGGAAATATAAGCTTAAATTGTGAGAAGATTAAAATGTTGCTGTTTCTATTTAAACATTTTATCAACTTTTTAAAGAAGTAAATTCTTCTTGGACAATTCCACAAATATTCACTGAGCATGTTAGCTAGGGATTGGAGCCTTAGTAATGACAGAGAAAGACATGGTTTGTATTTTTGTAGCTTTCAATCCAGTGGAAGAGACAAACTAAACAAGCAATTACATTATAAAGAACTTGTGTTTCAAAGAATCGCAGGTACTTTGATGCTTTTTCAATTACTGTATATCAGAAGCTCCCAGCAGAAAGCTTTGATACAACTATGCCATGATTGCCACCTGGCTGACAACAACTGCAAGATGTTATCAATTATATGACAACTCCTCATTTCAGAAATGTAAAAATATGAATTCCATCTTGAAATTCATTGGGAAAGACACAGAAATGGTCAGGAAGGTGGACATCCACAGTGGAAGAAGTCTTTTCTGAAGGAAGTAAGGTCTAGTCTGAGATGTGAAGGATGAGGGGGAAGTTGTGAAGAAAGTGGGAAAGAGGGTTCCAGGCAGAAATTACTTTCCATGACATTTTCCTCATCTTTGAATTTGGGAGTTTAGGGGGATTAGGATATATGTATTATTTTAGTTCTTTATTTTGTGTTGGCAGCAAATTTTTGAAAGGAAATTCTATCTGTAATCCTAATACATAACACATATAAATGGGTAGTTGCTTTTATCAAGAAGGTGGGGGTGGGGTTGAGCTCTATTCATTTCCCTCCACTTCTCCCCTTGAGGGGGCTCCCAGGAATGTAGTTTGAAAGCCACTGGACTAGATGATACCAAGATCCCTCCTACTTGTAATACTCTATAATGCAGTGTGACAAGTTCATCTGGACACTATCCAAAGCTCAACTCAGCTTCAGAAATTTATATAACTGGTAAGTGACAAAGGCTAGCAGATACCCTGATTCCAACATTTGCACTTTTAACCTGATATTATACTGACTCCAATAGTATTACTGGTATTTCTTTGATATGTAAAATGGGGATAACACTATATTCTAAGGCCATTGAACACATGAGTTTCATCTGTGCATTAGTGGTGTTTGGGTATGCCCATAAAGACATTGTGCATCACTGCATAACAAATAGCCCCTGAATTCTGTGGCTTTGGACAATACTAATTTTATTTCTTACATGAGTTTGGGAATTTAGGCAAGTTTTGACTCCACATGATGCAGACTACCCTTAGGATCTTCCTTGATGGTCTCTCCTCTTTTATCTAACGGCTGTGGGTGCCAAGAGTGAATAATTCTAAGAGAGAGAAAGTGGAAGCTTTCAGTCTCTTAAGGGCTGGGCCCAGAGACTAACACAGCATCACTCTCGCCATATGCTACTTGTCTGCACATTCACAGAAGCAGCCATATTCAAGGGATGGGACCACAGATATAATCTTTTGATGAGCAGAGTACCAGAGAGTTGAAGCCATCTTTAATCTGCCAGAGACTCAGCTGAGGAAGAAGTCCATCAGTGCACAGGCAGCAAAGCACAGATGGACCGCAGTCTGGATTTATATTTTCCCCCTTTGCTTTCAGGGGTGTGGAAATTACAGTATGCTAGAGGATTTATGAAGCAATTCACTTAGTCAACCAAGTGTGAAGTTAGTTCTTTATCTTGGGGAAGGAAAGGCTCAATATAGGACTGCCACGGCCTGTTTGAGGAAGTCAGTGGTCTCAGGAAAAGTGGGGGGCCACTGTGAATAAGGTAACTATGGCAAAGGCAGAAGAAGATATTGCTCAGATGGAAAAGGTTTAAGGTTAAATGTTCTTTTACTGCAGCTCAAGAAATGACTTCATTGTCAAATATGGAGCTCTTGGGATAGAGGAAAGGGATACTATCTTTAAGTGTCTTCTTTAAGAGATGGGGCTGTGGTAACCTATGAGAAAAGATGACTGGTTATGTAAATACTCATGATTGGCACGGGAAGAAAGGAGAGGGTAGAAAGAATGTAAAGTGGAAGAAGGTCAAATAGAACAAATGAGATGGTAACAGCTATTAAACGAATGGAGAGAAACTACCTGAAGCTTGAAAGGAAGAGGAAAAATAGTGGATTTCATTTCAGGAATTAATACAAACAAGTTGTGGATTTTGGAAAGCATATGGGGAAACGTGAAGGTAGAATTGAGTGTAATGTAGCAAGAAACTCAGAAGGGAGCTCTTGCAGTCAAAGGGAAACAGTGGAACGTGGCTTTGTGAATAGAAGAGAACAGGAAGATGGGAAAAAAGTGTAGAAGAGCTCACAGATGGAAAGACCAGAACAAATGACACCAAGAGACCCAAGGCTGACAGAGCAAAGCCCTAGAAGTAGGAACACGAAGTAGGAACAGTTGGAGGAGGTGGAAGAATCTGACAGCTGAGGTGAATGAGAGGGTTAAAGAGAAGACTGCAATTATTGTCAATGCCACTATGGTTGTCTTTATCAATGTGGTTACTGGTATTGTTGTTATTTCTTCGTAATTTCCTAGAGGAGTTAGGAAACCATTTCAGGAAACCATTTCAAACCTAGAGGAGTTTGAAACCATTTCAAATGGTTTCCGCTCTTTAAACTATAATCTTTTTTTTTTTTTTTAACTCTAATTTTATTCTCAGCCAGTAACAGTAATGCCTATTCTATTGAGAAGGGTGAGGCAATGATATGAACTCCACCAACTTCCGTCAAGTTTACATCAAATTGTCAATGTATCTAGTAATCATCTTTTCTTTTTTTAATAATTTTTAAATGTCCCTTCTTTTTCAAGGTACCTTGGTGCCACTCCCTCCAATCTGTTGTAGGAGCTCTTTAATTATCCATTTTTTTCCCCACGTATACAACACCTTCCTTCTTTCTGGGGAGAAGCATTTTCCTGTCTCTCCTGGGCTGAAAATATCTTGTTCCTTTATTTTCTATAACCATGAACTATACATTTTTATTTATTTCATTTCACTAATAGCTTCTTGTAAAAGAAAGGTTATATATTTTCAATCCACAGGTTAAATATTTAGTTTTAAAATGGGAAAGAAAAAGTGTACCATTGCTAAAGAAAAGAAAGTCATGCAGAAGGAAAACTGCAGTCTACTCTTCCACCCTACTACATCTCAGCCAAAGATGAAGACAGTGGAGCCAGTTCCCAATGGTTCTTGGTGGATGAAGGAAGTGAGAGGAAGGATTTTGTCAGACTGCGTACTATACACTACGTCTGCAGTCTATTCTGAAGAAAGAGAACAAGGTAGACAGGAGAGTCATAATCATGAGGATAAAGACCACACTAAACCTAATTCCATGGAAAATGAGAAATATATAGAAAGTAACGCACATACTCCTAGGTGGCTCTGTGGTAAAAGATCCGCCTGCCAATGCAGGAGATGCAGGAGACATGAATTTGATCCCTGGGTAGGAAAGATCCCCTGGAGAAGAAATAGCAACCCACTCCAGTATTCTTGCCTGGAAAATTCCAAAGAAAGAGGAGCCTGGTGTGCTACAGTGCATGAGGTCGCAAAGAGTCAGACACGACTGAGCATGCAGGCATGCAACACACACACACACGCATGAAAAAGAAACAGAAGGACACGTGTGCCTGTGTGGATATGTCTTTGAGTGTTTGTGGTGTTTTATAAGTGATAGAGAATATTTTTGAAATTTTGTCAGTTTGAAAGATAAATTATAAATATATACCATAAGTAAGTATTCATCTTAAGCCACATGGCCAACTTTGCAAGACAAGTGCATTACTTTACTTCCTTCAAATCAACTTAAACCATACCCTGGTTTCTCCATTCTGAGACCTGGCTGAGAAATGAAGAGTCAGTTCTGATCTTGACTCTCTCCTCTCTCTAGGACAAGGCAGAGATTCAGAGGTTTCTGTGGTACTTAGCAAATAAAGGCTGGGTCTCAGATCTCTTGTCTATTGTGGTTGCTACTGATATCCTTATAGCGCAAGCACCCATGAACCCTTGAATGCAGCAATTTTATTTTTGGTGCCATCTGTTGAACAAACCTCCTGTCTGGGCTTGCCATGTGCCCTGGACCTTTGCCAGGGAGCAGGATGTAGACTTTCCAGAACTCTCTCTCCTTCCCCAAACTGCTTCCCCCACCAAAATCCATGTCCTACCTCCAGTGCAAACACAGATGAACACATACACACACACCCTCAAAGGGACTCCAGGAGAACTAGTGTGGTATATCTGCTGAGTATAGACTTTCACAAAAGACTGCCTCCCAGCCACCCTACAAATATCCCTGTGGAGGCAGGTTTGGGTCTGAGGATAGGTAAAAACTATAATCCAGACCCTGTTTACTTCTGAAGCAGAGTAAAAGCAGAGCATAAATGCACGGGCAATGTCACAAGTGTGAAGATGCAGCTCTCCACTGCCTACCTTGTATCTGACAGACATATATCCAATCTCTGGGATCTTAGCAGGCCCTGAAAAGGGAAATATCCACCAGGTTGGAGCGTCACTGCCTTCTATATTTCTAGCCACATCAGCACCCAGAAACAAGAAGTTACCATAAAAGGTAATTCTTCAGCCTCCTTGGCAAACCAGTTCAGAAATATGGGTTCCAGGCCTTGGAATGGTTGTTCTGCCAGCACATAGACTCTCCTTATCTGAGTTTCCCATTTAAGTCTGCTTAGGGATGTCTGTGGGCAGCCCTGGCAGCAGCCACCACACTGAAGGAAGGATATTAGAGAGAGCCTGTCTACCTTCTTGGAAAGAAAGAAGGGAAAATACAGAAGGAAAAAACAGATTAATCCACCAATAACTTCTGCCAGACATATGTAAATATCTTTTATTATGTAGGGGGAGAAAATTAAAGTATGTATGTAAAAATGTTCAGATAAATGGATTGCTGCCCTTGAACATGTTTGATTTCTGTTTTTCAAATTACAGCTTCCAAATATCCTGAGTAAGGTTTATGACAAAGACATAACTTCCATTTAGACAGTTGGATTTGTAGCAGTTTATTTTAATCATCTATTTTAGGAATTCATTTCTTGCATAATGAGTAAGATAATGTTTTATTTTGAGCCTGAGTGTTGCTCATTGAAAGAGAAATATTGTCAAAACCATAATTAACTGGCAAGTAATTAACTAGAATTATATACAGGGATATTGGCTACAATAATTGCTCAATTAATGTCATGCTTTCTTTGAAAACATCACTTTGATTGATGAGATTTCTGAAGCACCTTTACTCGGAACATTTAGGAAAATAATCAATAGAGATCAGTTGTCAAACTCTAATATTTATATACAGACTAAGCAATTATTTCTAATTCCTCTTATAAGTAACATAATTCTCTTCATTTATGATACAGCAACATAGTCTTTCACAGGAAATTATGGCTTACTGTACCCACCATTCTCAGTAAGCGGTAGATTTTGAGTTTTCCCTTAGTGGCATGGAATGGATTTATATTGAAGAATTCATGTTTCTCCAGTTTCCACTGCAACTAATTTCACATATCTGTAGTTGGCTGACTGTCCATCAGAGTGCTGTCCCAGAAAGTCCCTCCACTATAAGAGGGACCAGAACACAGCAATCTGCTGGGCTAACCAGAAGTTAATTCCCACCTACCCCTACTAAGGCCAGAGTAGGAAGAATGGAAACAGACAATGTGTGAAAAGATTTCTTAAATGTGATGAAATACACAAATTTAGAAATTTTGATAATCACAACAAATTCTAATCATACTTGGATAAACCTTGGTAGAATGACAGAAATCTAAAAGTAAAGAGGAGATTTTAAAAATAAGAGATCAGATGCAATTTTTTTAAAAATTAGATTAACAGCAAACTTTTTAGGAACAATAACAGATCCAGAATGTGGTGGGGATATTTATTTAAACTGTTGATGCAAAATAAACATTAATCTAGAACTATAATCTATGGTAAATTTTTAAGAACAAAAATAAAGACATTTTCAGACATAAAGAATAAAAAAATTGCAACCACTAGGTATCCGCTAAAGGAAAACGCGGGCTTCCCTGGTGGCTCAGACAGTAAAGAATCTGCCCACAATGTGGGAGACCTGAGTTTAATCCCTGGGCTGAGAAGATCCCCTGGAGGAAGGGATGGCAACCCCCTCTAGTATTCTCGCCTGGAGAATCCCATGGACAGAGGAGCCTGGTGGGCTACAGTCCGACCCTTGGGGTCACAAAGAGTCGGACACAATTGAGTGACTCAGCACACCACAATAGCAAAGGAAAACTTAGGAAATGTGCTTGAAGATAGTGTTTCTTTTAAGGAGTGAGAAAAGTGTTCTAGAATTGATTGTGGTGATGGCTGCAAATCTCTGAATATCAAAAAAATCCCCATTGTATTGTACATTTGTGTGCAAGCTAAGTTGCTTCAGTTGAACAGTTGCTTCAGGCAAGAACACTGGAGAGGGTTGCTATGCCCTCCTCCAGGGAATCTTCCCAACTCAGGGATTGAACTCCTGTCTGTTTATGTCTCCTGCATTGG
This sequence comes from Bos indicus x Bos taurus, assembly GCF_003369695.1. Lineage (NCBI taxonomy): Eukaryota > Metazoa > Chordata > Mammalia > Artiodactyla > Bovidae > Bos > Bos indicus x Bos taurus. Next base: position 113,054,772 of record NC_040076.1, read on the forward strand.
CTGGTGCGTTCTTTACCACTAGTACCCCCTGAGAAGCCCAGGTTCACTTAATTGTGTACGAATGGTTGAATTGCATGATATGTGTACAGGTTTGAATGCGGTCCCCCCATCCCAAATTCATGTCTACCTGGAACCTGATAATGTGACCTTATTTGGAAATAGAGTATTTGCAGATGTAATTAGATAAAGTTCTCAAGATGAATGGAGTCAGAGAATGAATTATGCTTCCACAAGCCAAGGAATACTGGAAGCTATCAGAAGTTGGAAGAGGAAAAAATTGGTTTTTGCCCTAAAACCTCTGGAGGAAGCAAAGACCTGTCAACACCTTGATTTCAGACTTCTAGCCTTTGTACTGTGAAAGAATAAATTTATATTGATTTAAGTGGTAATTTGTTATGCAACCCCAGGAAATTAATACAATATGTGAATTATATGGCACTAAAGCTGATACACATGATGTTCTTGAAGAAGAAAGTAAAATTTCCAAGATTTATGAGAGGCAAGAAGGACTGATGAGCAAGGAAATTGGGAAATTTAGAGGTAAATCTGGAAAAAATGATTTGATTGTAAAAATACTAATATTTGAGTTGGATAATTAAATCAAGATAGAACATAAATATGGAGCATAATTAACATGTAAAAAGAAGGAGAGATAATAGGAATTAAAGGTAAAATATTTGTGCTTGGGAAGAGGTTTGAAATAGTGAGAAATTTTAGATGTTAAAATAAGTTTGCATGTTGAAATCTTAAGGCTAACAATTGAGTATAAATAGTATGTTCAACTTTCAAAACTATATAAAGAAAAAAATTAAACTTACAAACGAAGAAAGTGAGAAAAGAGGCTAAACTCACAACTAGAAGACAGATGTTGTTAAGTTAAATTAAAACAGGGTTTAAGATATGCAGTCACCAAGAAGTATCTAAAACGAAAAAAAGACATACACACAAAAGCAACCTAGATGTCCATCATCAGATGAATGGATAAAGAAACTGTGGTACATATATACAACAGGATATTACTCACCCATAAAAAGGAATGTGTTTGAGTCAGTTCTAATGAGGCGGATGAACCTAGGACCTATTATACAGAATGAAGTAAGTCAGAAAGAGAGAAACAAATATTGTGTATTAACACATATATATGAAATCTAGAAAGATGGTACTGATGAAACTATCTGCAGACCAGCAATGGAGACACAGGCATAGAGTACAGACTTGTGGACACAGCTGGGGAAGGAGAGGGAGGGACGACTTGAAAGAGTAATATGTAAAAGACAACCAGTGAGAATTTGCTGTATGATGAAGGGAGCTCAAACCCGGTGCTTTGTGACAGGGTAGAGAAGACAGGGTAGAGAAGTGGGATGGGATGAGAGGTGAGAGGGAGGTTCAAGAGGGAGGGGACATATACATACCTATGGCTGATTCATGTTGATGTATGTCAGAAACTAACAATATTATAAAGCAGTCATTCTCCAATTAAAAAAGTAAACAGATGTAAAATTTTAAGGAAAGTCAAAATGAAAAGACAGAACCAGTTATACGGTGACTACATTTTGATTTGCCCTAATCTCTCTGCTTTTGTGTTGTGTATGTTTGGAAATGTCCATAATAAATAGGCAAGCCAAAGAAAAAGGGTGTCATTGGAAGCAAGAGTCTGACATGACTTAGCGACAAAACAACACAATCCTAATTATTTCTACAGTTCTTCCTTGTCATTGCTTTTTGGTATTCAACTGAATGAATATATGACAACTTCTTTATCCATTTACTTTTTATGGACATGAGTTGTTTTCAGTACTTGGCTGTTACGACTGCTATTATGAACATTTGGCACAAGTCTCCTAAGCATATGAGGGGCCATACCTAAGAGTGGAATTGCTGAGTAACAGGATATGTGTATGTTCAACCTTGTAGTTAATGCCAAATGATTTTCCAATTTGTTGACCAATTTGTATTCTTAGCAGTGGAGTGTAAGAATTTTCACTGTTTTCATTTTAGTCATTCGATAAGTACACAGTGAGAACTCACTGTGACTTTAATTTGCAATTCCTTGATTACTAATGAGGTTGAACCTGTGTTTTTCTGTTTGTTAGTCATTTGAAAGTCTTTTTAAAAAAATTTCTTATTCAAGTTTCTTGTCCATTTTTTCTGTGGTCATCTCTCTTTCTTACTGGTTTGCAGAAATACTTAGCATATTCCTGATATGAACCCTTGGTTAGATTATGTCTTTTCTGTCATTCAATAACTTGTATTTTCACTCTTTAATGGTATTTTGGATTATCAGAAGTTCTTCATTTTAATGTAGTCCAATTTATCAGTTTTATCCTTTTTATTTATTCCCTTTTCATTATTTAACTGGCTTGGTCAACCAATATAATGTTGAATAGAAGCAGGGACAGCAGGTATCTTTGTCTGGTTCTCAATCTCAAAAGGAAAGTACACTTTCAATTCTGTATGTAAGGAGTCCAGAAGTCATCACTCTGTCCTGATAAGTAAAAAGCCAAACAAATTGAAAAATCAACTCTTCTTAGACATGTAAGAAAAGTGAATTCATAAGGAAGATGATTGCCTCCCAAGTTGAAAAGACAGACGGGAGGATACAGAGAATCACAGTATATTGGAACAGAAATTTCTGTTGGAAGCAGTGCTGTGGTAGGAAAACCTGAACTACAATTAATGAATTGCTGGAAGCTCAGTGTGGACAAAATTGAGAATTAAAAACTCCAGGAGGTCCCACTAATGGAGGAGCCCCATTCTTTTGCAGCTTTATCTCCAGGTGCTCAAACAGATTTTCACAGTAAATATCAGAGAAATTTCCCCTCATGTTTCTAGCAGGAGGAAGGGAAAAGAAACTTTCAATTTTGCAGTGAACCTAAAAATGCTATAGGAAAAGGAAAACTTACATTATTTTATCATAGTGTACAAATGTTTTCTGTTTGAGATTGAAGTCATCATCTCTATTCTTACCTGCTGCTGCTGCTGCTGCTAAGTCACGTCAGTCGTGTCTGACTCTGTGCGATCCCATAGGCGGCAGCCTACCAGGCTCCCCCATCCCTGGGATTCTCCAGGCAAGAAGACTTAAAATAAAAAAAAAGGATTACAATTTGAATTTCATTAGTTATATATTTATTTTTGTAATGATTGAAATTTTTGTATGATTTTTAAACTGTGGTTTTAAAGATAAACTTCATTGAACTTAAAATTGTTGGCTGATAGCATTTTTATTTTCTGCAGCCGTTTTAATGTTGTTCCAATGTCTTCTGGCTTTCACAGTTTCTGAGAAGTCAGCTCTTAATCTTATTATTCTATATAGGTGTAATTTTTCTATAATTGATTTTGAGGTTTTCCCTTTGTCTTTGACTTTCAGCAATCTGACTACAACATGTCTAGGGGGGGATGTCTTTGTGCTTTTCTTGCTTGAGTTGTTGAGTTTCTTAGATATGTAAAATTTTTCATCAATTTTGTTCAAAGTTTTCAGCCATTGTTTCTTCAAATGTTTTTTTCTGCTCTTTTTTCTCTCTCTTTTCCTGTGATTCCAGCTACTCATGTGTTACACTATTTTTTACTGTCTCGTTGGACCCTATGGTTCTATTTACTTTTCTTTAGTCTTATTCTTTTTTCTATTTTTCTAACTACAGTTGCAGTCCTTAAGTTCTCCTTGTTTTTCTACCATCTCCAGGCTGCTGTAGTGTTCATCCAGAGATTTTATAACTTTAATATTTGTACTTTGCAGCTTGATAATTATCATTTAAAATAGTATTTACAAGTTTATTGAGATAGCCTATCTTCTTAATCATTGATACCATATTTTCCTTTAGTTCTTTGAACATATTTATAGATATGATAATTCTCTCTGTGGTGAAGCCTCCATAAATGCCTAAATACTTGGATCACGACCAAAAGGACATAGGAGAAATCCACAGAGGACTAGGTTAAAAAGGAGGGCAAAAAAACAAGAACAGGGCAAAAAAGCAAGGGAAGATTCTAAGGATACAAGTAATTTGTTTGCTTTGGAATCTACATTCTGTTTGCTTTGGAATCTATATTCTGACCTTGAGATTTCTGCTACTTGATCGTCCCAAAATTTGGAATGCGTTCCTTTAAGAAGGGGATTAAATTCACATATCCAGCTCAGCATCACTCTATTTACAAGAATAGATTTCTCTCTGTTTTCTATCTGCTTTTCTGTGGTTTCCCCACAACACATGAATAGTTTAGCTTTGAGTCAGGGATCTGGGAAGTTTAGTTTCTAAATTTGGGTCTGTTGTTTTCATGCTGTGAGTTCAAAACTCTTAGTCCTTTTAGTGCTTGTAGTTTTCTTGAGTTTATTTATGCTTTTAGATATTTCTTAGTGAATTTAAATAATTTTATTTAAAAATTTCCCCTATGTTTTATAATTGTTATCTGTTGCAGGTTCATGAGACCACCTTTTCCTCTCTTTCCTCTACCATTACTAGAAGTTAATCTTGAATTAACTTTGAATAGTCTCAGTTTTTTATAACCTAAAAATGTACTTTTCCACTCTATATTTGAAGAATAATATTGCTGTGTATAAAATTTTACATTGTCAGTTATTTTTCTCTCAGTATGTTAAGATATTTTACTCTTTAAGCTTCCATTGTTGCTCTTGTGGAGTCAGATGTTAGCTTAAATTTCAAATACTGTTTCCCTCTCACCTGATATACTGCCTATTGCTGTATTGTTTTATCTCTTTCCTTAGCAGGTATTACCATCTAACCTACTGCATGTTTTCATATTTTTTATAAATCTTATTGGATGCCTCTCTTTCACCTAAAATGTGGTCTATGGAAGCAGAATTTTTTCCTATTTTGTTCATTGCTTTACCCCCAAGAAAATAGAGGATGCCATATGATAAGTATTTGGTAAACATTTGTTGAAGGAATCATAGGAGAAGCTTTGTCCTTAAGGTGGGCTAGCCATGAGTTGTAGTCTATTTAAGGAAAGTTTCTCTAAGTTCCTTAAGAAACTTAATACTGGTCAAGTATTATTTTTATTAAGATTAAAATGTAAAATGAAAAAACAATGATCTATGGGAGCTGGTGACTAATATACTAGTAATTAATAAACAGTAAAGAAATAGTTATTAAAGTTTAGCTTGTTTAAAAAGATAAGGATTCTTAATAAAATAAAGGTTCCTGGAAAGTTCCTTTAGCAGAGATTCTAAGTCAGCTAGGAGGGAGAAATGGCCATTTTACACTAACATCTCAAACTTAGAAAACTTCGGTATGAAGAATCACAATTTGTTCCTTGAAGCATGGAGATGAGTCATTAGTAGCTGAATTTGATAAAATATTTCTTTCTCTGACCATTGTGATTATACGACTAGTGCATATCCTGTTTCAGTGTCCAGTTTATAATCTCCACAATACTTTGCTGGAATTCCCAGGAAAAGGCCAACTTCTTCACATTCTAGTTTTCTTTTCTGTGAATTAATTATGGACTCACACCTACTATCTGATATTTACAAAGTGGTGAAAGTGCATTCCTGGAGTGGAACTGAATACATTAAAATATCTGATAATAAATAGAGATTGCATTGTGGAGAAGTTCATGGGGCAGTACTTCATTCTTTTGGACTAGTAATATTTAAATGCTTACCATCTGTGTTCAATCAATATTTATTTCTTTCACATTTGAATGTAATTCCCAACTTGGAGACAAAGAGCTAAGAAATATATTCTAAATTTGATCAGAAAGAGAATTAACCACCTAACCTCATACCTCTTCTCCACTGACCTATTTTTTTCAGGCTCCATTTCAGTAATCCACAAATCTGATACCCGAATACCAAGTATTAAAGTGTTGATCGCAAAGTCTTTGTTTTTAGGGGTCAGGGAAGGGTTACAACATCCTGGGACTGGATTTTATTCTTTTCTAGACTTCCTGTGTAATATTATACCCTTTCCATAATATTGCACTAAGTGTTCTAATAGAATAAAAGAGAGATTTCAGTCACTTTCTTTCATTGGGTTGTAACTGCATTTCTAATAACAACTTTCCAACAGAGGTGCAGGTGCTCATGTAAAGAAAGGCCATTCTTACAACATCTTGAATTTAAAATACATTTAGGAGAAGCTTTCTGCTTTCCGCCCTGCCTGCCCTTACAGCCACTATGGAGAACAGTGTGGAGATTCCTTAAAAAACTGGAAATAGAACTGCCTGATGATCCAGCAATCCCACTGCTGGGCATACACACTGAGGAAACTAGAAGGGAAAGAGACACGTGTACCCCAATGTTCATCGCAGCACTGTTTATAATAGCCAGGACATGGAAGCAACCTAGATGTCCATCAGCAGATGAATGGATAAGAAAGCAGTGGTACATATACACAATGGAGTATTACTCAGCCATTAAAAAGAATACATTTGAATCAGTTCTAATGAGGTGGATGAAACTGGAGCCTATTATACAGAGCGAAGTAAGCCAGAAAGAAAAATACCAATACAGCATACTAACGCATATATATGGAATTTAGAAAGATGATAACAATAACCCTGTGTACGAGACAGCAAAAGAGACACTGATGTATAGAACAGTCTTATGGACTCTGTGGGAGAGGGAGAGGGTGGGAAGATTTGGGAGAATGGCATTGAAACATGTAAAATATCATGTATGAAACGAGTTGCCAGTCCAGGTTCGATGCACGATACTGGATGCTTGGGGCTAGTGCACTGGGACGACCCAGAGGGATGGTATGGGGAGGGAGGCGGGAGGAGGGTTCAGGATGGGGAATACATGTATACCTGTGGCAGATTCATTTTGATATTTGGCAAAACGAATACAATTATGTAAAGTTTAAAAATAAAATTTAAAAAAAATAAAAAAATAAATAAAACAAGTGAGTCTTCCCCTTATCCCAAAACTATTGTGAGAATTCTTCTACTAATCTATTGAATTGAAACATTTTTTGAGGGTCTATGAGGATAGTGGCATAAATATGTGACAGTTATTGTTTTTAGACATACAGTAAGTTTTTCTATGTGCTCCGCCCAACTTCATAAAATGGGTACTTTCTTTATCCACCCCAACATTCATGAATAGGAAGGAGATCCAATCTTATCCAATAGGTGAACCTATTCCCCTGGCCATATAAATATGTTCAGAGTTGAGTTAAATGACATCAGCCAACCAAATTCTTTGGGATATTTCTACTGTACAAAGGTAGAAAATTCTTTCCTGTTTTGTGATCCCTTTGCTAGAAGAATATAAATCTAAGATTGCTAGCAACTACCCTCCTCAGCATGTGGATGGAATCTGCCAACAACAGAGAAAATGAGGCCCAGCCTCAGATGGAAGAAAGTGAAAGTGAAGTCACTCAGTTGTGTCCAACTCTTTGTGACCCCATGCACTGTAGCCTACCAGGCTCCTTCATCTATGGAATGTTCCAGGCAAGAGTACTGGAGTGGGCTGCCATTTCCTTCTCCAGGGGAATCTTCCCAACCCAGGGATTGAACCCCAGGTCTCCTGCATTGCAGGAAGATGCTTTACCATCTGAGCCACCCGGGAAGCCTCAGATGGAAGAGCCAATACCCAAATGAAAGGATCCTCATGACATGGTCTGGAACATGTTTATGCTTGATGCTGTGGCCAGGCTTTCACTTCCCAGTGACATGGTCAATAATTTCCTTTTTTTTTTTTTTAAACTTAAGCTAGTTGAATTGGGTTTTTGTTACTCATAAATGAAAATGTCCAGACTAAGCAATGACAAAAAGCAATAAACAGAAATGGAAATTTTTAAAAAAAATGAAACTACTTAATAATCTCTTGAATTGTATAAATGAATTTTTTGGATACATCACAGACCTTGCCATTTTCATTTGTACCTTAGTTTTGTGTCAGAATTCCTTTACTCCTCATGTATCCAACATTAATAATTTTCTATTTTTCAGTGAGGGAAACAGGAAACTTTTACAATATTAAGTTTAGGTAGATCTCAGAAAATTAGTCTTCGCAAACTCTTTCATAATCTGGCTACACTGTCACCCTAATCTTAGGAAGCCAAAAATAATGGAGATAAAAGAGTCTCTTTCCTGAGGGGAGAATTCCAGAGTAGCTGAACAGGTTTGTTCTCTTTGGGAATCATGATTCCTGGCTCCACCTTTTTAACACTTTAAGGGGAATTTTACATTTGCCACTGAAGATGTTATTTCAGTGCTTACAAATCAGATGGATTAAAGACAGAGTGTAGTTTATCATACATGCTGGGACACTTTTAATGAAAGAGGCCTTTGTTAAAAAATTAGATGTGGGACAATAGAGTCACATCAAGAACATGCTGGGGAAAGAGGGGGTATATGGTCATTCTAGCCCAAAATAGTAGTTTTCAAACTGGCTTTGCATCATATTTGCCTGGGAAAATAAAAAAATAAAAAGAAGCCAGATCTCTCTACCTGAGATTTTTGATTGAATTACCTAGGGTGAACTCTGAGAATTTCACTTTAAAACAGTAATTCCTCTGCTGATTTTATTGTACAGCCAGATTTGAGAAATATAACATCTCTGGTTGAGTTTAACTATTTTAACTACAGTATATAAGTATATAAACCTGAGACTCAAAAGGTTAGGACCTGGTCCCTCTTCTTCCGTTAACTACATAGGTGATCTTGGACAAATAATTTTCTGGGTTTAGTGGCTTCATCTATTAAATGAGGGACTTACACTAGAAAAACTCTAAGACCCATTGAACTCTACAATTCTGATCCTGTTAAAGAATTCTTCTTTCAAGGGATTAAAAACTCTTGAAATCAGAATCTACTTCCTCCAATCTTGGATCACAATGGAACATTACTTGGAGGAAGGATAAATGAAGTTGATTTTTTAAAAGCCAAGGATTGGATTTGTGGTATAAGTGAAGTGATAGAACATACCCGCACATTTGTTCCAGGGCTGTTTGACAGTGCTTAGCTGTTTTTATGCCAGCTAAGAGGATGAAAGGACTGCAGCCCTCAGAGAGATTATGTAATTTTTGCAATCTAATCTGCACAACATTCAACAACTAAAATGTCCAAGGATGGGGTTACTTTCCCCAGAAAGAATGTTTATAGTTTTACATAATAGAGGCACCGCACTGGGTGTCTTGTTAATGGTCTAATTCTGTGTGTTCTTCTGTCTACAAATAGAGACAAACTGAGGGATACACAGCTTGTTTAGAACAGAAGGCATAGTTCAGGGTGTGAAATGTATTTTGTTAAGTCATTTTATGACTCAGTTTCTCATTCTCTTTAAAAACAAGATTCTTTAAGGCCTTAACACTAGTACTGAATTACTTTAAGAACCATAATCCCATAAAACCCCTCTCACCCGTCTGCTCCTTTTGCCCTGTCTGGGTGAACGTATCAGGTGTGTGCATGCTCAGTTGCTCAGTCATATCTGATTCTTGTGACCCCATGGACTATAGCTTGCTAGGCTCTTCTGTCCCTGGATTTTCCAGGCAACAACACCGGAGTGAGTTGCCATTTCCTTCTTCAGGAGATCTTCCTGACCCATTGAACCCATGGGATTGAACCCATGGCTCCTGAGTTTCCTGCTTTGGCAGATGGATTCTTTGCCATTGTACCCTGGGAAGCCCAATGTACCAGGTAAGACATGTTAAACCTGCCCTTTTCTGTCCCACTCTATGGAAGTCTTTTTCAAACTCACTAACTAGCAATTCTCCTTTTCCTTAAATATCCTTTTCCATTCTTCTATAGAATAATCCCTAATAAATAAAAATGACGGGACCACCTCACTACTTAACATTTAACTCCTGAGTTAACCATATATAGCTTATTTGTCCAAACACATGCTTGAGTTCATACTAGACCTTTAAGTTTAGTATTGCCCCAAGATTTTTTTTTTAAATGTATCTCTGTATCAAGGCCTATAAGACCCCACAAAGTAATCCATGCTGCAAAACACTATTCTTCTAGGTCTAAAAACTTCAAAGAACCACCCCCTTTCCTGGCAATAGTATCAGCTAAGAATTAAGGGAAAACAATCAGACTTAATTAATGTGCATTACTCTTTAAATAGGATAACCAATTCTATGCATTCTATTTAGCTACTTATAATCCTTTGTTCTTTTTCCACATGTTCTCTATAACAATTCTAAGCTTTCCCCTCATATGCATTTCTCAGAACAAGCTGAGTTTGCATTTGGGGGCACTTGGTGCGTATTTCCCCAAAAAGTGAAGCTATTCATCAGTTCCCCCGAAATCCACTTAATGCTTCTTGTAAAGTATAAACAGAACTATTAGTAAGTGTTGCGTAAGTGAAAAACTGAATAGAAGCTAGGCAAGACTTCTTTCCATTACATCCTACATTCATCACTACAGCCTTGCTCACAGAAGGCCTCTTTGCTCTAGTATTGCCTATTTCTTCTCGAAGTGTTAGTCACTCAGTCATATCCAACTCTTTGCGATCCCATGGACAGTTCAGTTAGCTTCTATTTGTTTATTTTTGCTTTTCTTTCTATTGCCTTGGTACACTAATCTAAGAAAATGTTGCTACAATTTACATCAGAGAATATTCTATGTTCTCTTCTAGGAGTTTTATGGTGCATGTTTTATATTTAAGTCTTTAAACCACTTCAAGTTTAATTTTGTGTATGGTGTGAGGGTGGGCTCTAACTTCATTTATTTTCATGTGACTGTCCAACCTTCTCAACACCATTTGCTGAAGAGACTGTCTTTTTTCCATTGTATATTCTTGCCTCCTTTACCGAAGCTTGCTGGTAGGTGTGTGGGTTTATTTCTGGGCTGTCTATTTTGTTCCGTTGATCTATATGTCTCTTTTGTGCCAATTTCACACTGTTTTGATTACTGTACCTTAATAGTATTTTCTGAAGTCTGGGAGGGTTATGCTTCCTGTGTTATTCTTTTTCCCCAAGATTGCTTTAGCAATTTTTGGTCTTTTTACGGTTCTTATAAATTTTGGGATTAGAAAGTAATTTGATTTAAATATAAGACTCCAAGATTGTTTGTACTTTAAAAGAACATATATGTAACCCCAAAATGTGCCTAGTAGAGGCATTTTACACAGCCTGCCTAATTAAATCACCCAGTCCAGGCAGTGTGAGGGACTATATTTTGGTCAAGGGGCTAACCTACCTAGAGTCCTGCCTATATCTCTCTCTCCAGAGCTACCTCCCCTTTCATATCTTTTCGTCTTTCCTTTAAAATAGTAAATTATGGAATTTGTCTACATAGCTCATTGATCTGGACAATAGAATGAATTTTTCAAATATTTTAAAATTTATTCATCATTTTCATTTTTTTAAATCCATGCAAGAATAATTGTCTATTTGCTCTTAGGCATCAGTGCATTAGTACCAGGTAATGGTGTGATCCAGGAGGCTGAGAACCTGGGGCAGGAGGCAGTGGGTGCTGAACCACAGCATGGGTGCTACTGTTGCCAGAATGGGTGTGACCAAGTAGATTATCATGGGGAGACCAAAGATACTCTCAGAGGCCATTTTATGAAATAAAAATCATTTATCACTGAGCAGGAGGTATCCAAGTTATAGAAGCCAAAGGAAAAATTTGCTAAGCAAAGATGAGGAAGATCACATGGCTTGGTCTTTCCAAGTACTGCTACGTCATTTTTTCCACAGTCTTGTGTGTGTGCTGCATCTACATACACGTAGTCAGTGATTCTGACACATTGCACATGCACATCAGCACAAACTTCCCCTAAAGTACACATTACAAAGAGCTTCAGTGATTGTGAAATGTTTTTGTTAGTGCCACTTTTTTAAGGAGGTAAATATTCATTTTGACTTCTGATTTTTGTTGCAAAAATAAGTAAAATGTACTCGCTAAGGTTTTGTGGGTAACCACTTAGTTTTGTTTTTTTTTCTAGAGGTGAACCTGGGATAATTTCAAGTGAAGCAAAACTATTCAAGAATCAACTCCTAATCCACTAGTGTTCTCCCCCTCTACCTATATTCATCAATACAGCTAAAAAGGGCAAGAGGCCGGAGGACCCAAGGAAAGGGTTTGAATCCTTACATAAAAGAGAAGGGACAAAGAAAGAAACAGTTCTGGACCAGGGCTTAAAGAGAAAATAATTTCTTTTTTTCATTTTGTTTTGTTTTTCCCTTCCCTTTGTTTTGGCAAATGAGAGGCTCTAATGGGTACGACTGAGTTCCTTCACTTTCACTTTTCACTTTCATGCATTGGAGAAGGCAATGGCAACCCACTGCAGTGTTCTTGCCTGGAGAATCCCAGGGACGTGGGAGCCTGGTGGGCTGCCGTCTATGGGGTCGCGCAGAGTTGGACACGACTGAAGCGACTTAGCCGCAGTAGCAGCAATGGGTATGTAATTTGAGAGGACTAGAAAGGAGGAAGGAAGTGAGACATGTCAACAGCAAAGTTGGCCAAGCCCTCAGAAATGGAGCCCCTTTGCTGTCTTTACAGAGATTTAACTAAGAATGGAATTTGCAAGTCTGGATGGATATCTTTGTTAGATGCTACTCTGGGGCTAAATCTCATGGGTTACAATCAGAAAGGGTTAGACTCCATTTCTTCTTCAATTGAATACATGAAATAATTGTATTACATAAAAAAGTGAAGACAAATACATTTAATACTCATTTTTATACCTTATATCCCTTAGTACACCTCTAAAGCTCTGAAATTTTTCCTTCCCCTCCACCAATACTGAGCTTTTGTCTAAAATTCAAAAATATGAATCCAGAGAAGTATATATTCTCTGAACATTCCTGAAAACAATCTTTCATTATAAAAGTAATATAATCAATTTATAGAAAATTTGGGGGAAAAAAGAAAAATACCACCTACAATAGTATTATCATGATGTAAACTGCCACAAATGAATATGATACTATTTTGTCTATTTTATCTCTCATTTTTTGCTTAATAAAATCCTATTAATTATTATATTAAATACTTTACCTTAGACAAAGCATTCAGGTTCACCTTACAGAGTAATACAATGAGTCTCAGGAATTTGGGATCTAAGGAGGATGATTGTTAATAGCTATTTTATACATGTGTGCTATGCTGTGCTAAGTGACTTCAGTCATGTCCAACTCTGTGGGACCCTATGGACTGTAGCCCGCCAGGCTCCTCTGTCCATGGGCATTCTCCAGGCAAGAATACTGGAGTGGGTTGCCATGCCCTCCTCCAGAGGCTCTTCCCAACTCAGGGATTGGACCCAAATCCCTTATGTCTCCTGCATTGGCAGGCAGGTTCTTTACCACTAGTACCACCTGCAAAGCCCACTATTTTATACACATCAGGAGTTTATATGTCAGAATCAGGTTGTTCAATAGGTTCATGTTAAGGTCTATTCAATTCTGAAAGTCCTGGGACAAAGTCTACATTTATCCTTAGAAAAAAATGGCAATCCTGATAATGCCAAAAAAATAAAATTTCTTAATGAGACATCATTATAATGCCCATATTTTTGATATACCTAACATTATGAGACTGTATATTTGCCTCTTACATTCTTGTCCGGATAGCAAGATGATGTGCCAAAGCATCTTGTCAGGATGTTGCTACATCATGATGTAGTCAAAGATACTGGAGTAGGTGCAGAGACACTTGTTTTACCCTTTGGGGGGGTCCAATTTCCACATTTTGTAATAATTTCCACATTTTGTAAGAATTAGATGATCTCTAAGGTTCTGTCCTATTTCAGCAATATAGGCTGTAGAGTTGAGAACTTGAAGAGTTTCTTTGGTTTAGTACAGGATTATTTTTAGACAGAAATGGCTTTTGTGTTCTCAAGACACATGAGACTAGGCTTCTAACATTTTCCCCTTAAATATCTGTTAAAAGAATTTTGAAAAAATATACATTCTCTTGCCCATCTAAATGTACATTTAAAATTTCTCAACATAATTATAAACAAAGGATACAATTTCCAGTACAATGTAAATATTGCCTTTTTAAAATAAAGCTATTTAAAAAGCACTCGGTATAACTTAAAATCATACCAGTGTGCTGCTAACCATAATCCATTAAAAAAAAAAAAAATCACTGAATAAAACCTTTCAAACTAGAAATTCCACTTTTAGTTTGCTTTGTGCTTATGTTTCCATTCCACACCGCCCACAGAATTTCATCCAAATGTAATATATTGTATGCTTAAAAATCTTTTATTAATTATTAGATTACTCTGTAATAAAGTTAAGTGTACCAATTTGGAAGTACGTTTTTAAAGATTTGTGTCCGTGAGGGTCTAACGATTCTTTGAAGTGAGTTTTGTTACAGTTGTGCGTGCATGCTAAGTTGCTTCAGTCATGTCCAACTCTTTGCATCCCCATGGGCTGTAGCCTGCCAGGCTCCTCTGTCCATGAGATTCTTCAGGAAAGAATCCTGGAGTGGGTTGCCATGTCCTCCTCCAGGGGTTCTTTCTGACCCAGGGATCGAACCCATATCTCCTTTGGATCCCATATTTCAGGCGGATTCTTTATTGCTGAGCCACAACAGAAGCCCTTGTTACGGTTATTAGTACACAATTGAACTAAGCAGCAGAAATATATATTATAAAAGTTGATACATTATTATTCAGGAAACGCATTCCTTAGGAAGTACATGCATGCATGCTCAGTCATTCAGAAGTGTCTGACTCTTTGTGACCCCATGGACTGTAACCTGCCAGGCTCCTCTGTCCATGGAATTTTCCAGACAAGAATACTGGAGTGAGCTGCCGTCTCCTCCTTCAGGAGATCTTCCTGACCCAGGAATCAAACCCACGTTTCCTCTGTCTCCTGCACTGGCAGACAGATTCTTTACTGCTGAGCCACTGGGGAAGCCCTTTTAGGGAGATAGATGGACATTTTTTTTTACAAATAATCCTATGTAGACATAGACAAATAATCCTATGTAGATGTTTCTGTGAAGGCACTTGTGAAAATGATTAACATTTATCATCATCTGACTTTAACATAATGGGTCTCATCCAATCAGCTGAAGGCTTTAAGAGCAAAGACTGAAGTTTTCTAAAGAAGCAGTTCTGCTTCAAGATTGCAGCATAGAAATTCTGCCCGAATTTTTAGCATGCTGGTCTGCCCTGCAGAGTTTAGGCTCAGTTGCTAAAGTTAGATAACATGCTGCCCAAGAAGAATAAATCTAGTCAAGATACTCTGTAAATCTTTCCTTAAGAAAGAGACATATCCATCTCCATAATTATTTTTGACTCCTTAAGCTTTAAGGTGACAGTGTAGCCAGGTTATGAAAATATGTGGAAAGACCATTTTTTTCTGGCATTTGCTTAAATGCTATAATGTAAAATATGTATTTCCTACTGGTTCTGTTT
This sequence comes from Bos indicus x Bos taurus, assembly GCF_003369695.1. Classification (NCBI taxonomy): domain Eukaryota; kingdom Metazoa; phylum Chordata; class Mammalia; order Artiodactyla; family Bovidae; genus Bos; species Bos indicus x Bos taurus. The sequence goes on from NC_040076.1 coordinate 113,070,061, forward strand.
CTCTGGAGAACCCTGACAATCTTAAAAATATGTTTAATGATCTATCATATGACATCTGATTTAGGTCCTTTTAAAATTTTTTAAGACAAGGAACTGAATACTCCCTGATTAAAAAAAAAGAAAAAGATTTCTTACCCAGTGTTTAACTTTCTCAACACCTACACCAATATGTCAGATTAGTGTCTTTGGTGCTCCAGAGGTTTTTATATCTCTAAAGCAATGCCCTTTCTCCTGTGAAGCAGAAGGACAATCATGAAAGAGAACTACTTTAAGCAGATTTATTTTTGTAAAACAATCTTTGTCCCAATACTCTATGGGAAATCTATGGTAGCCTCAGGATTACTATATTCTAGTTGGAAAACAGCTGATATCAACCATCTTGCTACCTACCTAAGTATCATTCTACTTGCTACCTAAGTGTCATTCTTAAATATGTCTTCTATTATATATTTGTGAACAGCATTTCAGCTGTGGTAGAAATTAAACATACTAAGAATGACTAAGCTTAGAAATAAGAAAAAATCCAATGACGATCATTTATTTGGAAGTAGTGATATTTTAGTAATATTAATGATATTATTGATATTCAGTTAAATGTATTTCAACACTAGAGTACTTTGACCAAATTCCTTCTGGTACATTTGTACTTAATAATAAATTTTTACACATTTCTAGTTAAATATACCAAACTCAACTGAGTAATTGATGTTCATCACTTATTTTACTACCAAGAGCACACATTTAAGTTATGCTTTGGAATTATTGTTTACTACAATATATCTAAAACTCTCTTTTAAGTCATTCATCAGGAAAAGGATATAAACAACATTTTAGGACATCTAACTCAAGAATTTTTGAGGCAATAGCCCATGGTTTCTCCTAGACCTAACATGAAGTAGGGGCTTCATAAACATTTGATGATTAAATGAAAGTACAAAAGTCAGATTCTTCAGTATTAAGTACTCAGAATTATGGCTGTATCTGAAAGTAAGAAATCACTTTCAGGATAATAACTCCTTTTATAATTGACATGATGTTAAAATAATAAACTGTCTTTTTAAAAAGGGACAACAGGGGCTTCCCTGGTGGCTCAGTGGTAAAGAATCCGCCTGCCAATGTAGGAGACACGGGTTTGATCCCTAATCCAGGAAGATCCCACACGCTGCAGAACAACTAAGCCCTTGGACCACAACTACTCAGTCTGTGCTCTAGGGCATGGAAACTGCAACTACTGAGTCCATGTGTTGCAGCTACTGAAGCTTGCCTGCCCTGGAGCCTGTGCTTGGCAACAAGGGAAGCCAGCACAATGAGAAGCCAGCACACCACAACGAGAGAGTGGCCCCTACTTACCACAACTTGAGAAAAGCCCATGCAGCAGCAAAGACCTAACACAGTCAAAAATAAATAAAGTTTTTTAAATTAAAAAAAAATACAAAGGGCCAACAGATAGCAAAAGTTTGACACTTATTACCTGTAAGCTATTTCATTTCCCTTAGATAATTAATGTACCAGTACTGTGGAATAATCTTACTAGTGAAATGTAATCTTAATTAATTTCATAAAATATAATCTAAAAATCCTTAAGTGGATTAATATGTGTAAGTGTTAGTTACCATTACTGTGGTTATCATCCACTAACTTGCTTTGTTCTTTTCATAGGTGGGATGCCATCCTACTTATCAAATTTCCTGGCTGTGCTAGTTAAACTGGCAGTATTGATTAATGTTTGACATATCATCTAAATTTCTTTCTTTTTGAAAATTCTGTATTTAAGAACTGGTATAATTAATAAAATCGAATAGAACAAATTTGCCAATGTTTAGAAAATGATGTCTTGTTTCAAAACTTTGAATAGCAATTAGATGATAGAATAACTTAAGGAAAAACCAGGTTTCATGCCCTCTAGCTTCCCAATTAAAAGGAGCTCATTTCTAGGCTGGGAGAAAATGCTGGTTAGATCATTCCTCCTATTTGAAAATCATACAAAACTTTTCAGAGTCACACAGACTGGGAGTACAGATGAATGACGTCCCTTCACATCTATAAAAGCTGTTGTCTGCTTTAAAAGGAAAAGCTCTCAGCATGACTTAAAAGTTGCATTTCTGAAATACAGCTTGAGGCTCTTCTCAGGGCTGAGCAGAACCATGAAGGTAATGATTATTATCTACTTCGTATTAAAAAAAAAAAAAACCCACTGACTCAAAGATCTGCTTATTGTCTTTAGGCTCTGCTTTAAGGAGCCCGATAAAATATTTCTTTAAAATCTGCTTTTATTCTTTAGAGTTACCTATGACTATGGTGTTGATTTTTCTCTTGTGCTATTATATTCACTCATCTCCAGATGAGGTCTGATAGTATAAAAAGATGATACTTGTGCTACAAAATTTTTACCTAGGTAAAAATATAATGAGTAGATCATAAAAGGTTACATTTACCATAAATCACACCCTGAACTACATATTTAGATTAGCAAGATACAGATAGGACTATCAATTCAATTTTGATGGTACAAGAGTATCCCCCACTATTCCCCCAACACACAAACAACTGGTGTGCTGGAATTGGTTTGCACTGGCTTTTGAGAACAGATTGTGAAATTTTCAGGACTCATGTAGGCAGCTTGATATCTGTCATGAAGGGAGTATGAAAACCAGCAAACATTATAAATCAGCACTTTTCTTTTCCAGAGAAGCCAGTTCTTAAACATTAACCAGCATATCTATGTGTACACACACACACACACACACACACACACACAGTGAAGTTTGTATGGTTTGGGGTTAAAAAAAAAAAGAACGATTATTATCCAATTGTCTATTTCTCTGTTAAATTATGAATCAAATATTTTTGGAAGATAAAGGCTGTACAAAAGATGAATATCTTACAGAAAATTTATAAATTGATTTTAGAACATACAGTTGTAGATTTTCTCTTCAACTGAAAACATGTTCAGTGAAAATGAATAACTGGTTTATCAGCTTAAGAAACAAGGGCTCTATTTACAACTAAGCCACTGTCTTTTTTAGGGGAAACTTCTTATAAGATTCTTCTGTCCTCAAAAAGGAGCCCAAACTTAGATTCACTTCCCATTTAATCTGAGACAATGTTTCTTGGCAAAGCAAGAGAATTATAAAGCTATTCTGCCAACATGGCATTAGCCTCAAGGCACCCTGTCCCCAGTACTATTGCTTATATTGTTCCCAGTTACAAGGGCCTTCATTGTAACTAATGGAATACACACACAGGGAAAGGAAAGAGTCAGTACTGGTGGTGGTCTTATGAATTGCACACATTTGCTTCCTAGGCAGTTATGTGCAGCAAGACTGGGCAATGTGTGAATTAGCTGACATTAGTATCCATTGTGCCTAAATAGCCTTCCAAATGTAATACTGAAATTGCTCTCTTCTACCCTAGAGTTCACATGTTAACAGTTGTTGATTTTAGAGGCTTGTGAGATTGATACGCAGACCAGTGAAATCCAAGATTCTCTCCAGGCTGCTTTTAAGAAAACTTCTGAGACTTTAGTTCACATTTCTATTCTTTCAAATTTTTGTTTTCACAATGACAGCTCCTAAGCAACAATTAGAGCTTTATTACAGTCTTGTATAATTTTATCTTTAATAAATCAGAGTGCAGTGTAATTATTGTAGAAATCAATTGTTCACTCATTATTGACAGGCACCTATAATTATATGATAATTTGGCTTCTTATCTTCAGTAAAGGGTTTTAAAATTTTATTTTTACATAATTTGAAATAAAATTATGTAGCATGTAATTACATTTTGTAAATATCCCATTTATTTTTGAACAGAATGTATATTTTCTGTGTGAGAGAACTCATGAAAGTTTCTTCACATGATAAGGTCTTGCCAATTTCTCAACTGATTTCTATACTTTGAAGACATACTTGGCTGTTTTTCCTTCTTGGTAAAATTATTTCTTTGATAAATTTGAAATAACTGTGTCCTTATTAAGTATCTTAAAATCTACTTTAAAAATATTAAACACTAATATTAATACATAAGATTTGTCTTTGTTAATATTCACCTGTTATGTTATTTATATAGATTTTTTCATCAACTATCTTAAATCTTTTGTATCAGTCTCCTTAAATGGGCCTTTTAGAAATCCTACAAAATAGATTTAGAACTGAACTATATCTCAGAATTTCTGTCTTTTAAGAAGTAAATTTAAGCCACTTGCATTTAAAAAGAATTACTGATAAGTTTGGACTTATTTTTACCATGTCATACTTTGTACTCCACTTACCATGTTTTTTATTTCTTGGTGTTCCCTTTTCTATTTATTTTTGGGTTGGTCAATCATTCTGTTTTTATTTGTTTTTATTTGCATTCATAGTTTGAAAGTTCTAAATTTAAATACATTCTATTTTTAAGGGTTCTCTAAACTTTTGAAAATTTACTGATTTAAAGGCAAGAAATCACAAACATACAACTTGATTTTTTTAAAAGAATGTATCTTTAACAGAAGTTTTGGGTTTTAAAAAAATGAGAGAAAGGTACAGAGCTTTCCCTTATGCCCACTACTCTCACATAGGCACTCATCAGAATGGTACATTTATTGCCAAGGATGAACCTACATTGACACATCTTAGTTATCTAAAGTCCATACAACTGTAAGCTTCACTGTTGATGTACCTTCTACACTTTTGGACAAAAGTATAATGACATATATCCAGCATTGTAGTATCATACAAAGTATTTTCACTGCCCTAAACTCTTCTGTGCTTGGCCTGTTCACTCCCCCATCACTCTCTTTTTCCTAGCAACCTAACCACAGATCTTTTTGTTTCCATAGTTCTGCCTTTTGCAGAATGTCATATAGTTGGAATCATACAGTATGTAGCCTTTTCAGATTGGCTTCTTTCGCTTAGTAATATGCATTTAAGATTCTCCTATTTCTTTTCTTGGCTTGATAGCTCATTTCTTTCTAGCACTGAATATTACATTATCTGGATGTACCACAGTTTATTTATCCATTCACCTACTGAAGTACAGCTTGACTGCTTCCGAGCTTTGGCAATTACAAATAAAGTTGCTATAAACATGCATGTGCAGGGTTTTGTGTGGACATAAATTTCCAACTCCTTTGGGTAAACAGGAAGAAGTGTAATGGCTGAATCATATGTTAACAATGTGTTTAGTTTTGTAAGAAACCTCCAAACTGTCTTCCAACATAGTTGTGGTGCAAAGTTTTGGCCACTCTAATAGGTATATAGTGGTATCTCACTGTTGTTGTTGTTTTTTTAATTTGTAATAAATCCTGATGACATAGGATGACCACATGCTTATTTGCCATCTGTTTATCTTCTTTGGAAAAGGTGTCTATTAAGGTCTTTGGCTCATTTTTAAATTATATTGTTTCTTATTGTTGAATTTTAAGAGTTCTTTAACTTCATGATTTTTCATACTCAGATGAAGACCAGAGATCTTTAGTAGCGTCCAGAGGTTCCCTGTACCTGCATGCATGCTAAGTCACTTCAGTCATGTCCAGCTCTTTCCGACCCTATAGACTGTAGCCTGCCAGTCTCCTCTGTCCATGGGATTAAACAGGCAAGAATATTTGAGGAGGTTGCCATGTCCTTCTCCAGGGGATCTTCCCAACCCAGGAATCAAACCCAGGTCTCCCACATTGCAGGCAGATTCTTTACTGTCTGAGCCCACCAGGGAAGTCCTGAGATTCCCTGTTGTTGTTCAGTTGCTAAGTTGTGTCTGACTCTTTGCGACCCTATGGACTGCAGCACGCCAGGCTTCCCTGTCCTTTACCCTGAGCCCCCTTCAGTTCTAATCCTCTTCCCAAGAATAACCACTTTTCTGACTTCTACCATACAGACTTTTGAACTTTATACAAATGGAGTCATGTAGTATCTTTTTTTGTTGTTGCTGTTAACATTATGTTTGTGAGATTCTGTTACATGTAGTTTTAGTTTGCTCATTCTCATTATCGCACAGTATCATATCACTATGCCAAAATCCATTCTACTGTTAATGGACACTTGGATCATTTCTAGTGTTTGGCAGTTACATATAATGCAGCCATGAATAGTATGTGAAAGTGAAGTTGCTCAGTCGTGTCCGACTGTTTGTGACCCCGTGGACTGTAGCCTACCAGGCTCTTCTGTCCATGGGATTCTCCAGGCAAGAATACTAAAGTGGGTTGCCATTTCCTTCTCCGGAGGATCTTCCTGACCCAGGGATGGAACCTGGGTCTCCCGCATTGGAGGCAGATGCTTTAACCTCTGAGCCACCAGGGAAGCCATGAATAGTATGGCTATTTGTAAATAGTAGTACAAGTCTTTTGATGTACATTTGTACCATTTCTGATATTGTATTTCTATAAACAAAATTACGGAGTCATACAGCTTTTGTGTAAGTTTAGCTTTTATAGACAGGACCAGTTTGCTAAAGTGATTGCACCAATCTGAGCTTTCACCACGGTGTAGGAAAGTTCTATTTGCTCCATATTCTTGTCAACACTTGATACTGCATGTCTTTTTCATTTTAGCATATATATTTTATATTTTAAAAATTTACCACATATTTAAATATACTTTTAAAGTAACGCTGGGTTAATACTAGCCATCCTCTTCATGGATCAGTGCCTCGTCATGGTGAAGGGGCTAGGGTAATTCAATGAAGCTATGAAGATGCCATGCAGGGTCACGCAAGATGGATGGGTCATAGTGGAGAGTGCTGATAAAATGTGATCCACTGGAGGAGAGAATGGCAAACTACCCCAGTATACTTGCTGTGAGAACCCCACAAACTGTATAAAAAGGCAAAAAGATATGACACCAAAAGATGAGGCCCCAGGTCAGAACGTGTCCAATATGTTTTGGGTAAGAGTGGAGGACAACTCCTAATAGCTCCAGCAAGAATGAAGTGGGTGGGCCCAAGCTGAAATGACACTCAGTCGTGGATCCATCTGGTGATGAAAGTAAAATCCAGTCCTATAAAGAACAGTATTGCATAGGAACCTGGAATGTTCGATCCATAAATCAAAGTAAATTGGACATGGTCAACCAGGAGACAGCAAGAATAAACACTGACATCTTCGGAATCAGTGAACTAATATGGATGGGAATGGGAGAATTTAATTCAGATGACCATTATATCTACTACTGTGGAAGGTAGTAGAAGTAGATGTGAACGGCCAACTCATTGGTAAAAACTCTGATGCTGGGAAAGATTGAAGGCAGAAGGAGAAGAGGGCAATAGAGGATGAGAAGGTTGGATGGCATCATCAGTTTAATGGACATGAACTTGGGCAAACTCTAGGATATGGTGAAGGACAGGGAAATCTGGCGTGCTGCAGTCCATGGGATTCCAGAATTGGACACAATTTGGTGACTGAACAACAACAATCCTATCCAAAAAGCCTGTCTTTTTTTCTTACTTCCTCTTTCTGTCCATATTGTGATCATCTGGGATTTTGCTTGCAATTTTTATTATTACTCTGTATAAACAATATTTAACATTTAACATTACTTCTTTTTGTTTTATATCTGATTTTTTCTTAAGCAAATTTCTTAATCTTTCAGGGAGAGTTTATGAATATTATATTAACTGAGAATGTCTTTGCCTTTTCATGTAAATGATATGAAATCCTGGCTGCAAAATTATTTATCTATGAAGAGTTTTGTAAAAGGGCACAAACTTTTAGTTATAAGATGAATAAAGTTGAAGATCTAAATGTATGACACGGTGACTATAGTAGATAACACTGTATTATATAATTGAAACTTGATAAAAAAGTAGACTATAAAAGTTCTCACACACACAAAAGGAATAAATATGTGCGATGATAGATGTGTTAATTAGATGGAGAGGATACATTCACAATATATAGGATACCAAATCATCATGTTGTATACTTTAAATAACTTACAATTTTATCTGTCAATTATAACTCAATAAAGCTGAAAAAAACCTATTTCTCTCTTAGACCACTGGAGATATTTTTTATGTTGCTATGTACTCATTTTTACCAGAGACGTTTGTTATATGTCATTTCAATTCTTTTCTCCTCTCTGAAGGATTTTGAGAATTTTTTTTTGGTGTCCTGAAATTTTACCATAATGTGTCCAGGAAATGGTTATTTTTCATGTATTCTACTCACTAAGCATTTTTAAATTTCCTGCCTTCTAAAAATTATGAAATTAAAACAAAAATTATAACTATTTCCCCTTTCTATTTCCTTTGGTCTCTCCATTTGTATTTTCAGTGACATTTTTGAAAGCTTTAGATGTACTTCCCTGGCCTTTTTATGCTGCCCTTTCAGTGAAATATTAAGCCTATATGTGTGTATATGTTTTCTGCCTGTATATATTGAAACCCCATACATCTATCAATCTCAAAATTGTCAACATTTTCCACTGTGTTTGAATCTATTTCTACACATGTACCATATACATATATACCTATGGACACATATGGTACATGTGTAGAAAGAAAATATTATATATTACACATATAATTATTTGCTGAGGTATTTTTAAAGCAAATACAAGACATATCTTATATTGCAACCTTGTACATGAAATTTATAGTTTTAAATAAGTAACAAAAGAAAGTAATAAGTAATTTAGGTTGAATTTATTTATTTTATAAATAAGTATTCTTTAGGGATTAAACTTGAATTCAGCTAATGGGATTTAGGGTATTATTAATCACTCTAATTTAAAAAATTAAAGTATAACTAAGTATATTTGACACAGGCTTCCCAGTTGGCACAGTAGTAAAAAAATCCACCTGCTATTGCAGGAGACACAGTAGATGTGAGTTCAATCCCTGGGTCAGGAAGATCCCCTGGAGAAGGAAAGGGCAACCTGGTCCAGTATTTTCGCCTGGGAAATCCCATGAATGGAAGAGCCAGGTGGGCTACAGTCCATGGGGTCACAAAGTTGGACAAGACTTTGTGACTAAACAACAGTGACAACAAGATATAGCACTCCATTTATAAGTTCTTAAACATTTCTCACAGAGAAAGATTTTCAATTTAACTACAGTACCATTATCATTCTTAAGAGAATTATAATCTAATTCCTTAATATCATTTAAAACCCATCTAGTAAACAATTTTCTCTGAGTACATATATCAGTTGGATTGTTCAAATAAGAGTAAGTTTACATAGCACATTTGGTTAATTTGTCTCTTAAGTCCATTTAATCTATAATAGTCCCCACTCATTTAAAAAAATGCTACCTGTTAATTGAATGAATTATTTGTTCTGTAGAACTTCTCATATTTTGGATTTTGTTCATTATATTTTGTGGTATCATTTAACACCATTTTCTGTCATCTGATTTTTCTGTAAACTAACATTTTGATTCAATTACTTGATGAGATTCAGATTCAGTTTTTGACACCTATGTATTAGGTTATATAGGTGATGCTAGGTGTGTAATTGGAGAAGGCGATGGCGCCCCACTCCAGTGCTCTTGCCTGGAAAATCCCATGGATGGAGGAGCCTGGTAGGCTGCAGTCCATGGGGTCGCTGAGGGTCGGACACAACTGAGCGACTTCACTTTCACTTTTCACTTTCATGCATTGGAGAAGGCAATGGCACCCACTCCAGTGCTCTTGCCTGGAAAATCCCATGGACGGAGGAGCCTGGTGGGCTGCAGTCCATGGGGTTGCTAGGAGTCGGGCACAACTGAGCGACTTTGCTTTCACTTTTTACTTTCATGCATTGGAGAAGGAAATGGCAACCCACTCCAGTGTTCTTGCCTGGAGAATCCCAGGGACAGGGGAGCCTGGTGGGCTGCCGTCTATGGGGTCGCACAGAGTCGGACACGACTGAAGTGACTTAGCAGCAGCAGCAGCAGCAGCAGCAGGTGTGTAATACAAAAACAGCTCATTCTTAGTGATGCTAAATCATTCACTGGATTCAGGTATTGTCTACTTGATCCAGCCATTAGAAAGATCCTTATCAACCTTTTATCTAGTATTTTTTGCAACCATTAATAACCTTGTACTAACCATTATTAGCCCCAGAAAATGTTGATTTTTCTAGTAATAGAAATAATTATTCTACAAAGCAGAAGATTCCCTTATCAACTTCTTAGTTACCCTGCAATAGTTTGTGCAGAAAAGATAAGATAAATACTGATAATTTCACTTTATTTTATAGTTTTCAGAATGAGATTTGATGGCTCTAACAACCTCTCAAGATTGTTAGGCATAGAGATTTTGGAGTTTTGTTATGAACTCATGGATTTTTATATATATTATGTGTTTCTATCCATTATAGTTATGATTATTTTCTAATGTTCAAATGTCTATTCTTTAGCCAGTGGGAGTCAAACTTGGCTTTGGATCTTTTTTGAAATGATACCAATAGTCCTTGATAGCTTCCTTGCTTTTTAGCACAATAAGATGTTTCAGACTTATCCAGTACATTTTCTGCCAGGCTCAGACTGAGCATTCTTAGGGGAATCTTGGTCTTTTTCACTGATAAAAGATATTTGGAGATCATAATCTGGTATTAGGCACATCCATCGCTATTGGGTTTTCACTGTCCTATGCCCTTTAAGCAGACAGAGCTAAGAAATGTGTTATCTATTGATATCTTCAACTCAAAGAGATTTTTTCTGGAATTTTAAAAAGAATATTACAGAGTTTTAAATTTCTTTGATTTTATTTTCTATTTCACTAGAATCTTGATTGTTAATGATAGCATAATTTTTATTCATTTTTTCTATTATATATTTAAGCATTCTAAACTAAAAATATTATTAAAATAAGTATGTTTTACTGTTATTATGGAATAATTACATTTTATAGTCAATTCTGTCATTTTTTTTCATGGATGTGGTAATATCTTGTATTTATCTCAGAATGTTATACTTCATTTATAGTTTTCTTTCTTTTGTTCTGTTGACTTTTCTGCATCAGACTCTATTTATTCTACCTTTTTTGAGGCCTCACTTTAACAGTTTGGTTTTTCTTGAAAAATTGCTTATCCTTGAATTTCAGATTCCTTTTACCCTGGTGAATGTACATGTAGTACCGCTTCCGTTCAGTTCAGTTCATTTCAGTCACTCAGTCATGTCCGACACTTTGCGACGCCATGGACCGCAGCACGCCAGGCCTCCTTGTCCTTCACCAACTCCCAGAGTTTACCCAATGTCTATTGAGTTGGTGATGTCATCTAACCATCTCATCCTCTGTCATTCCCTTCTCCTCCTGCCTTCAATCTTTCCCAGAATCAGGGTCTTTTCAAATGAGTCAGCTCTTTGCATCAGGTGGCCAAAATATTGGAGTTTCAGCTTTAGCATCAGTCCTTCCAATGAACACCCAGGACTGATTTACTTTAGAATGGACTGGTTGGATCTCCTTGCAGTCTAAGGGACTCTCAAGAGTCTTCTCCAACACCACAGTTCAAAAGCATCAGTTCTTCTGTGCTCAGCTTTCTTTATAGTCCAACTCTCATATCCATACATGACCACTGGAAAAACAATAGCCTTGACTAGATGGACCTTTGTTGGCAAAATAATGTCTCTGCTTTTGAATATGCTGTCTATGTTGGTCATAACTTTCCTTCCAAGGAGAAAGTGTCTTTTAATTTCATGGCTGCAATCACCATCTGCAGTGATTTTGGAGCCCAGAAAAAAAAGTCACCCACTGTTTTCCCATCTATTTGCCACGAAGTGATGGGACTGGATGCCATGATTTTAGTTTTCTGAATGTTGAGCTTTAAGCCAACTTTTTCACTCTCCTCTTTCACTTTCATCAGGAGGCTCTTTAGTTCCTCTTTACTTTCTGCCATAAGGGTGGTGTCATCTGCATATCTGAGGTTATTGATATTTCTCCTGGCAATCTTGATTCCAGCTTGTGCTTCTTCCAGCCCAGCGTTTCTCATGATGTATTCTGCATAGAAGATAAATAAGCAGGGTGACAATATACAGCCTTGACGTACTCCTTTTCCTATTTGGAACCAGTCTGTTGTTCCATGTCCAGTTCTACCTGTTGCTTCCTGACCTGCATACAAGTTTTTCAAGAGGCAAGTCAGGTGGTGTGGTATTCTCATCTTTTCAGCATTTTCCACAGTTTGTGATGATCCACACAGTCAAAGGCTTTGGCATAGTCAATAAAGCAGAAATAGATGTTTTTCTGCTTACTTCAGTACTTAAGTAAGTACAGCTTACTTCAGCCTATATTGAGTAATTATGGGATAGAGGCAGGGTTCGATATGCCAGGAGCTAGAAAGATTTCCTTCTTCCTCCTGGGTCTTGGGAGCCACCTTGGTTTCTCCCATTCCACCATAAGCACCTCCCAGCACTGTTACCACCTCTGTTCTGTAGTCCATTTGGCACATCAAGGAAGAGGCATGAGGGTCTCAGTGGTTTGGAGCAAACTGGCCACCTGCCACCTCTGCAATCTCCCAATCGATTGCCCTGATCACTGTCCTAGAGCTAGCTCACAATTGAGAAGTTTGGCCCAGTTCTTACTGTTTCCTACTTTATTGGCAATAGGGCTCTCTTGTGTTTTGGGTGTGCTTTTGCCTTTCAGTTCAATCATATCTACCTGTTTCGTCTTTCAGAAACTTATTTCTGGTCATCCAGTGTTCTCACTTCTTATTTTTTTTTGTGCTTTTTTCTGTTTCTTTAGTGTGTGTGTATGTGTGTGTGTGTGTGGGGGGTGGGCCACGTTGTATGGCTTGAGAGATGTTAGTTCCCAGACTAGGGATTGAATCCAGGTCTTTAGCAGTGAAAGAGCATAGTTCTAACCACTGGACCACCAGGAAATCCCCTCACTGTTTTTCCTTTGAAAATTTTAAAGCATATAATAAGTTTAACAAGGGCTTCTCAGGTGGCACTAGTGGTCAGAACCCGCCTGCCGATGCAGGAGACATACGAGACATGGGTTTGATCCCTGGGTTGGGAAGATCCCCTGTAGGACTGCATGGAAACCCACTCCAGTATTCTTGCCTGGAGAATCCCGTGGACAGAGGAGCCTAGAGGGCTACAGTCCCAGGGTTGCAAAGAGTTGAACACAACTGAAGCGATTTAGCACGTATGCAAGCTGAACATATAATAACTATTCAAATATATCTGTTATCATATGGAAACATATGCTATCATACAGAAATACATAATATGCTCTCATAAGGAAATAAATCATTCATTGTCATATAGAAAATTTAAACACATGTTCAGCAGTCATCACAACTGTGGTAGCCTTGCTTCAGACCCAACCTCAACTTTTTTTTCTAGATTATTTTATACAAATTGTATGCAAGTCATCTTTTTGTCTAAATATATGTATTTAGGCTATGTAATGGGATCATTGGAGAAGGAAATGGCAACCCACTCCAGTGTTCTTGCCTGGAGAATCCCAGGGACAGCGGAGCCTGGTAGGCTGCCATCTATGGGGTCGCACAGAGTCGGACACGACTAACACGACTCAGCAGCAGCAGCGGGATCCTAAATTATCTTACCCAAAATACTTTCCTCAGGACTAAAAAATGAGTCCAGGGGCAGTTGGGTTATGATCCTCTCTAACAAAAAACAATTTCATCTTGGATCCACATTTAAATGTCTATGCTGGACAACAAATAATCTCAAATTAAGTAAATTAAAAACAGCACTCATTTATTATCTCACAGTTCTGGAGATGAGAAGTTCAGGCAGTCTTCAGGTCCTCCACCTAAGCCTCACAAGGCTGAAACAAAGTGTCAGCCTGAATAGGTGCTTATCTGGAAGATGTGAGGAAACTCACAAGAAGTGTCCCAGAAAGAATCTGTTTCTAAGAAAATTCAGGTACCTGGCAGAATGTAGTTCCTTGTGACGGTAGGACTGAGATCCACATTTCCTCAGTGGCTGTCTGCTAGGAGTCACTCTCACTCCTAGAGGTCTCTCTCCAAACAATGTACACAGGTCCTCTCCATCTTCACAGCCATCAGTGGAGCTCCAGGTCCTGTGCTGCGAGTCCTCTGACTTCTTCTTCTACCACCAACCAGACAAACTTCTCTGTCTTTGAAGGGCTTGCGTGATTAGATCAGGTGCATGGAAATAAACTTGGCTTACGCTGAGCATCAAAATATTGATGCTTTTGAACTGTGGTGTTGAAGACTCTTGAGAGTCCCTTGGACTGCAAGGAGATCCAACTAGTCCATCCTAAAGGAAATCAGTCCTGAATATTCATTGGAAGGACTGATGCTGAAGCTGAAACTCCAATACTTTGGACACCTGATGTGAAGAACTGACTCATTTGAAAAGGTCCTGATGCTGGGAAAGATTGAAGGTGGGAGGAGAAGGGGATGACAGAGGATGAGATGGTTGGATGGTATCACTGACTCAATGGACATGAATTTGAGTAAACTCTGGGAGTTGGTGATGGACAGGTAGGCCTGGCGTACTGCTGTCCACGGGGTCGAAAAGTGTCGGACACGACTGAGCAACTGAACTGAACTTGGTTATTTCAAAATCAAGTGATTAGAAACTTTAAATCCTTCTGGAAATCCCTTTCCCATGTAAGATGATATATCACAGGTGTGCTAGTTCATTATATTAACAAATCAGAGTATTAGGGAAGAAAGTCTTCAGGAGTGATTTTGGAGTCACGCCTACTGCAGAACTGCTCATTTTTACTTCCCTCTTCATCCTTTAAGGATGATTTAGCTTCCAAAAACCTTCTGAAAAATAGGCTTCTGATGGATCCCCACCCCTAGCTTGAAAGTTTGTATCAGAATTTCAAATGATGCTGTAGTTGAAACATGCACACTTCATATATTCAAAGGATAAGTACATATTCAAAAGAATTTTTGACTGTTAATATTAGTCTCTCATTTGGAGGAATGCTTAAATTTTCCTCCATAAAAATGTTTAGTTCCTTTTATAATGTTACTTTTGAGAAGAAGACTATCATTGAAAAAAACATGCTCAAATATAACTATTGAGAGTGTTGCAGTAAGCACAGAAAACTATTTTCTAAATCCTTTCAAAATGCCAACACTTTCTGATAAATGAAAGGTCATGTTAATTCTTTTGGCATTTAAATCAGCACCTTTAACATGATTAATTGATGTGGCATTTAATACATGATTGTACTTGTATTCTACTGTTATTATATGGAAATACTGATTTGAATCCAGAAGAATATTAAACAATCATTAGTTGATTCTTATTGTGCTAATTCCTGCAATTAATTCTGTCCTGTTATTTTAATGAAATGAAAAAAAAATTTGCTCTTATAAAATGAACCTGGTTTGGATTTTAGTTTATGCTTATGAAAATTAAATGTATAGAAAGTCTCATAATAAAGACATGACCATGATACTGACTATTTCCAATGTGAAAGTTATATGACCATTTGTGTTCAAAGGACAAAGGCTTTAAAAAACAGTATTTTATTTTCAAGGAAAAACAACTGCAGAAAGAACTTTGAGTTTTTTTGCCATCTAGAGATGATTCATGCTAATTTAGAAAGTGGAAATTCTCTTATAATCTATTTTAGTTCCTATCCTTTACATTAGGAAGAATAATGTAGATGAGTCTATTGAATAGAATGCAAGCTCTGTTTTGACCCAGAATCTCTTTGCAAAACTTAACTCCCAATAAGATTGGTACGTTGTCCTCCCCAGGGAAATTGAGTTCAGTTCAGTTCAGTCACTCAGTCGTGTCCATCTCTTTGTCCGACTCCATGAACCACAGAATGCCAGGCCTCCCTGTCCATCACCAACTCCTGGAGTCCACCCAAACCCCTGTCCATTGAGTCAGTGATACCATCCAAATATCTCTTCCTCTGTCGTCCCCTTCTCCTCCTGCCCTCAGTCTTTCCCAGCATCAGAGTCTTTTCAAATGAGTCAGCTCTTTGCATCAGGTGGTCAAAGTATCGGAGTTTCAGCTTCAACATCAGTCCTTCCAATGAACATCCAGAACTGATCTCTTTTAGGATGGACTGGTTGGATCTTCTTGCAGTCCAATGGACTCTCAAGAGTCTTCTCCAACACCACAGTTCAAAAGCATCAGTTCTTCTGTGCTCAGCTTTCTTTATAGTCCAACTCTCACATCCATACATGACCACTGGAAAAACCATAGCCTTGACTAGACTTTGTTGGCAAAGTAATGTCTCTACTTTTTAATATGATGTCTAGGTTGGTCATAACTTTCTTTCCAAGGAGTAAGCATCTTTTAATTTCATGGCTGCAGTCACCATCTGCAGTGATTTTGGAGCCCAGAAAAATAAAGTTACCCACTGTTTCCACTCTTTCCCTATCTATTTCCCATGAAGTGATGGGACTGGATGCCATGATCTTAGTTTTCTGAATGTTGAGCTTTAAGCCAACTTTTCCACTCTCCTCTTTCACTTTCATCAAGAGGCTTTTTAATTCCTCTCCACTTTCTGCCATAAGGGTGGTGTCATCTGCATACCTGAGGTTATTGATATTTCTCCCAGCAATCTTGACTCCAGCTTGTGCTTCCTCCAGCCCAGCGTTTCTCTTTATGTACTCTGCATATAAGTTAAATAAGTAGGGTGACAATATACAGCCTTGATGTACTACTTTTCCTATTTGGAACCAGTCTGTTGTTCCATGTCCAGTTCTACCTGTTGCTTCCTGACCTGCATACAGATTTCCCAAGAGGCAGGTCAGGTGGTCTGATATTCTGATCTCTTTCAGAATTTTCCACAGTTTATTTTGATCCACACAGTCAAAGGCTTTGGAATAGTCAATAAAGCAGAGATATATGTTTTTCTGGAACTCTCTTGCTTATTCAATGATCCAGCAGATATTGGCAATTTGATCTCTGTTCATTTCCAAGGCAAACCATTCAATATCATGGTAATCCAAGTCTATGCCCCAACCAGTAATGCTGAAGTAGCTGAAGTTGAACAGTTCTATGAAGACCTGCAAGACCTTCTAGAACTAACACCCAAAAAAGATGTCCTTTTCATTATAAGGGACTGGAATGCAAAAGTAGGAAGTCAAGAAACACCTGGAGTAACAGGCGAATTTGGCCTTGGAGTACAGAATGAATCAGGGCAAAGGCTAATAGAGTTCTGCCAAGAGAACGCACTGGTCATAGCAAACACCCTCTTCCAACAACACAAGAGAAGACTCTACACATGGACATCACCAGATGGTCAACACCGAAATCAAACTGATTATTTTCTTTGCAGCCAAAGATGGAGAAGCTCTATACAGTCAGCAAAAACAAGACCAGGAGCTGACTGTGGCTCAGATCATGAACTCCTTATTGCCAAATTCAGACTTAAATTGAAGAAAGTGGAGAAAACCACTAGACCACTCAGGTATGACCTAAATCAAATCCCTTATGACTATACAGTGGAAGTGAGAAATAGATTTAAGGGACTAGATCTGGTAGACAGAGTGCCTGATGAACTATGGATGGAGGTTCATGACATTGTACAGGAGACAGGGATCAAGACCATCCCCAAGAAAAAGAAATGCAAAAAAGCAAAATGGCTGTCTGAGGAGGCCTTACAAATAGCTGTGAAAAGAAGGGAAGCAAAAAGCAAAGGAGAAAAGGAAAGATATTCCCATTTGAAGGCAGAGTTCCAAAGAATAGCAAGGAGAGATAAGAAAGCCTTCCTCCATGATCAGTGCAAAGAAATAGAGGAAAACAATAGAATGGGAAAGACTAGAGATCTCTTCAAGAAAATTAGAGATACCAAGGGAACATTTCATGCAAAGATGGGCTCGATAAAGGACAGAAATGATATGGACCTAACAGAAGCAGAAGGTATTAAGAAGATGTGGCAAGAATACACAGAAGAACTGTACAAAAAAGATCTTCATGACCCAGATAATCACAATGGTATGATCACTAACCTAGAGCCAGACATCCTGGAATGTGAAGTCAAGTGGGCCTTCGGAAGCATCACTACGAACAAAGCTAGTGGAGGTGATGGAATTCCAGTTGAGCTATTTCAAATTCTGAAAGATGATGCTGTGAAAGTGTTGCACTCAACATGCCATCAAATTTGGAAAACTCAGTAGGGGCCACAGGACCGGAAAAGGTCAGTTTTCATTCCAATCCCAAAGAAAGGCAATGCCAAAGAATGCTCAAACTACTGCACAATTGCACTCATCTCACACGCTAGTTGATGCTTAAACTGAGCCTGGGATTTTGTAATTTTATCATTATGGTGAGCATTTCTTGACTTCACTCAACATTCATGGGCTGTTCCTTTCATAACAGCCACTACATTTCCTTTAGGAAATTCCCTTATGCCTTTGCCTTAGTTTTCCCCTAGCCATCAGATGCTTTCTTCCTGGATGAAAACAGTTGAGACTGATACATTCCCAGTATTAATACTCTCAAGAAACAACCTATTTACTGCTACTAGAAGTAGCCTAATTACTGCTACTAGATCCCTGGAGTTTTTCAGATTTTTATCGTTCCTAAAGCCTTCTATACCTTTTCTTTCAATTCTTTGAACCATGTCTATAGACTTTCAGTATATTTCCTTCCCTCCTCCCCTCAAGTTAGCAAGAGTTACATTCCTTTTCCTGCAGCCAAGGAAATCTAATTGATACATTCACTAAGGTGTATGAAATGAAATTCAATTCCATATTCACTAAACTTATCATATAATCATCATGTTACTATCCTCAAAGGCCCCAATATCCCAAGGCAGTAAGAATTCAACTGAACTTGGCCAAGATTTTTCCCCACTGCTGTTTTAATTGATGAGAGACTCAAATGTTAACACATAGGGACTACTCAAATTTTCTTTTTGTGCTGCTGAAATCCTAAACACTAAGTCTGGATAACAACAAAAGGACATAGAGATCAATTCTACATTTTGGGGGAACATTACCTTTGTTTGGAGGTGTGTGCTCAGTTGCTTCAGTCGTGTCCAACTCTTTGCAACCCTATGGACTGTAGCCCACCAGGCTCCTCTGTCCATGGGATTTCCCAGACAAGAATACTGGAGTGAGTTGCCATGTCCTTCTCCAGGGGATCTTCCCAACCCAGGGATTGGACCCACATTTCCTGTGTCTCCTTCTTGCAGGTGAATTCTTTGCCACTGAGCCACAGGGGAAGCCCATATTTGGAGGAGATAGTAGGAAATCATCTGACAGGCTGAAGAATGAGGGTAGTTTCTGGGAGTCTGAGAAACTTGGTCAGTAGCCCATGGCAAGCCAGATCTAGAAAGTAGAAAGGCAAAGGGGGCAGGTACTTGTTGCCTCCTGCCACCCTCTCCTGATGCTATCTCTGGCTCTCTGCTGGGTATTCCCCTGATCACCATTGTACGTTCTAGTGATTTCCAGCATCCTCATTTAATTTTAACTGATATTAAGTAAAAGAAAAAGAAAAGTAATGGCATTTTTGTGGGTGCTAAATATAGAGTGTCAAGGTTACATCTCAGCTACTAAATGTAATAATCAAAAAGGTTAAAGAGTAAATCATACCTAGTGAAGTCAGAAAGAAAAACAAATAATCATATATTAATGTATATATGTGGAAAAAGGGTATGCTGCTGCTAAGTCACTTCAGTTGTGTCCAACTCTGTGTGACCCCATAGACGGCAGCCGATCAGGTTCCCCTGTCCCTGGGATTCTCCAAACAAGAAAATTGGAGTGGGTTGCCATTTTCTTCTCCAATGCATGAAAGTGAAAAGTGAAAGTGAAGTTGCTCAGTCGTGTCCAACCCTAAGCGACCCCATGGACCGCAGCCTACCAGGCTCCTCCATCTGTGGGATTTTCCAGGCAAGAGTACTGGAGTGAGGTGCCAGTATAGATTATCTTATTTGCAAAGCAGAGAAAGAGATACAGATGTGGAGAACTAACGTTTGGAAACCAAGGTGGAGGGAGGTGTTAGGAAGAATTGTGAGATTTTAATTGACATATATACACTATTGATACTATCTATAAAATAAGCAACTAATGAGGACATACTTCATAGCACAGGGAACTCTGCTTAATGCACTGTGGTGACCTGAATGAGAAGGAAGTACAAAGGGAGGGGATCTATGTATATGTATGGCAGGAAAAGAAGGGGACGACAGAGGATGAGATGGTTGGATGGCATCGCCAACTCAATGGACATGAGTTTGAGCAAACTCTGGGAGATGGTGAAAGACAGGGAAGTCTGGCATGCTGCAGTCCATGGGGTCCAAACAGCTGGACACAACTGAGTGACTGAACAACAACATGGCTGATTCATTTTGCTGAACAGTAGAAACTAACACAACATTGTAAAGCAACCAATTCCCAATAAAATTAATTTTTAAAAAGAGTAAATGAATTAAGACTGAAGATGTAAAACTAAACCAGAAATAAGAATCTTAAATTAATAGGCATTATGAGAGCCTATTGTGGGCAGAGTCCCTTGAAGCAATAGTTACTGACCAAAATCAGCAGAGGAATTGGAGCACAAAGCACATGGGAGAATATGCAAGGTTGATGTGGCCCAGGAAGGATGAGACGGGAAAAACTGGCGTGAAGTCCCAGGTACATATCAAGAATTGGAAAGTCGGGCTTGTTTCTGATGTTTTTTAGAGCATTTTTGAAGCAACTTAGAAATTATTTTTAGTAAACTAGGCTTTGATGTTGTTGTTTATGTTTTTCTTCTAAAATCCAAGCTGTCCATCAAATCTTAAATAATACATTTTAGTAACATTGGCTCCATACTCTTCCCATCACTTTGGAGTATTTATAGACCTCAAATATAAATGTGATTATTAAAAACAAGGCAGATTTTTGGCTCTCAAACAGAACATCATGAAAACATGCCTTAAAGGCAATTTATCAAACTTATAGATCAAGTCTTTTTTTCTATGAACTCTCAAATTTAAGATAAAGTTTCTTGGAATCTAGGTCACATATAAAATGAGTATGTTTGTGTTTACAGTATGTATCTCGATCAGAAGGTAGAGCATAAAATAAAAAAGCATGAATTAGATCATGGAAGACCTAAATTCTACCATTGGCTCTAGTACTAATTTGACTCCTCAATTTGTGTAAGTTAATTAATATCCCCGAGCCTCAGCTTATGTATCTGTAAAGCTGATTGTGGAACAATCATACTATTACTTTATTTTTAAGAAAAGATATGCTTATAAACTAATACTAAAGTGACAGAAGCTCACAGTAAAAAGGTCAAATAGTATCAAAATGGCAAAAGTAAAATATTTGATTCCTTCATCAGATCCTCAATTCTTACTTTTTTTTTTTTTTATTCTTCCAATTTTATTTTATTTTTAAACTTTACATAATTGTATTAGTTTTGCCAAATATCAAAATGAATCCGCCACAGGTATACATGTGTTCCCCATCCCGAACCCTCCTCCCTCCTCCCTCCCCATACCATCCCTCTGGGCCGTCCCAGTGCACCAGCCCCAAGCATCCAGCATCATGCATCGAACCTGGACTGGCAACTCGTTTCCTACATGATATTTTACATGTTTCACTGCCATTCTCCCACATCTTCCCACCCTCTCCCTCTCCCACAGAGTCCATAAGACTGTTCTATACATCAGTGTCTCTTTTGCTGTCTCGTACACCGGGTTATTGTTACCATCTTTCTAAATTCCATATATATGCGTTAGTATACTGTATTTATGTTTTTCCTTCTGGCTTACTTCACTCTGTATAATAGGCTCCAGTTTCATCCACCTCATTAGAACTGATTCAAATGTATTCTTTTTAATGGCTGAGTAATACTCCATTGTGTATATGTACCACAGCTTTCTTATCCATTCATCTGCTGATGGACATCTAGGTTGCTTCCACGTCTTGGCTATTACAAACAGTGCTGCGATGAACATTGGGGTACACGTGTCTCTTTCCCTTCTGGTTTCCTCAGTGTGTATGCCCAGCAGTGGGATTGCTGGATCATAAGGCAGTTCTATTTCCAGTTTTTTAAGGAATCTCCACACTGTTCTCCATAGTGGCTGTACTAGTTTGCATTCCCACCAACAGTGTAAGAGGGTTCCCTTTTCTCCACACCCTCTCCAGCATTTATTATTTGTAGACTTTTGGATCGCAGCCATTCTGACTGGTGTGAAATGGTACCTCATAGTGGTTTTGATTTGCATTTCTCTGATAATGAGTGATGTTGAGCATCTTTTCATGTGTTTGTTAGCCATCTGTATGTCTTTTTTGGAGAAATGTCTATTTAGTTCTTTGGCCCATTTTTTGATTGGGTCGTTTATTTTTCTGGAGTTGAGCTGTAGGAGTTGCTTGTATATTTTTGAGATTAGTTGTTTGTCGGTTGCTTCATTTGCTATTATTTTCTCCCATTCTGAAGACTGTCTTTTCACCTTGCTAATAGTTTCCTTTGATGTGCAGAAGCTTTTAAGGTTAATTAGGTCCCATTTGTTTATTTTTGCTTTTATTTCCAATATTCTGGGAGGTGGGTCATAGAGGATACTGCTGTGATGTATGTCGGAGAGTGTTTTGCCTATGTTCTCCTCTAGGAGTTTTATAGTTTCTGGTCTTACGTTTAGATCTTTAATCCATTTTGAGTTTATTTTTGTGTATGGTGTTAGAAAGTGGTCCAGTTTCATTCTTTTACAAGTGGTTGACCAGATTTCCCAGCACCACTTGTTAAAGAGATTGTCTTTAATCCATTGTATATTCTTGCCTCCTTTGTCGAAGATAAGGTGTCCATATGTGCGTGGATTTATCTCTGGGCTTTCTATTTTATTCCATTGATCAATATTTCTGTCTTTGTGCCAGTACCATACTGTCTTGATAACTGTGGCTTTGTAGTAGAGCCTGAAGTCAGGTAAGTTGATTCCTCCAGTTCCATTCTTCTTTCTCAAGATCGCTTTGGCTATTCGAGGTTTTTTGTATTTCCATACAAATTGTGAAATTATTTGTTCTAGCTCTGTGAAGAATACTGTTGGTAGCTTGATAGGGATTGCGTTGAATCTATAAATCAATTCTTACTTTTTATTCACCAGTAATAATCTCCTTGGGCTTCCCTGGTACCTCAGCTGGTAAAGAATCCGCCTGCAATGAGGTAACCCCAGTTCAATTCCTGGGTCAGGAAGACCCCCTGGAGAAGGAATAAGCTGCCCACTCCAGTAGTTTTGGGCATCCTTGGTGGCTCAGATGGCAAAGAATCTGCCTGCAATGTAGGAGGCCTGGGTTCGATCCCTGGGTTTGGTAGATCCCCTGGAGGGGGGCAAGGCAACCCACTGCAGTATTCTTGCCTGGAGAATCCTCGTGGACAGAGAAGCCTGGCAGGCTACAGTCCATGGGGTGGCAAAGAGTCGGACGTGACTGAGTGACTAAACACAGCACAATAATCCCTCTTACTAGAAACTTGCAGACTTTCAGTAATTTTACCTGCATATCCAAATGGAGAAATTCTTAGGCCCAGATGGAAAAAGAGATCAGATCCTAGTTCCCAGACTGGCCCATGGTTGGGTCTCAGTAAAGGACTTGAGAATGACTGATGGATGCCCGAATGCCTTCATCCTTGTGCCCCAGGTCCTGCCTTATAAATGGGGTGGCACTCAATTTCTCCTCCTTCCTTGTCCTGCCTTTTTTTTTTTTTTTTTTGCATCTCCTTCACTGCTGGGCCTTTGAGGTCTGCCCATGAAGCTCAGTCTATGGCTGGGACTCTGCTAACTCCTGAAAAAATTTTTCTGAGCCAAGAACGGCTTCCCATCTGGTAGCAGCATGGCACCACTGGGCACACCCAGTACTTGTTTTCATCTAAGCCATCTCCCCTGCAATCTTGTTAACTCTTCCAAGCATGGTGGCTGTGCCATAAGAAGACACATAACAGTATGGGTATTTTTAGGTCTGTGGTATTTTTTCATGTGTCTGCTGTACAGTTGGACCATAAATGGGCAACCCAGGCCAGCACAATCATCTGGAGGCTATGACATAAGTACAGTGGGGCTGCAGTTTATTGGCTCTGAGTTTTCCCAGCATGACCTCAAACTATCACTTAGGTCTTTATAAAAGCAAACAGACGGTTGGCTGCCTACACGTTCTGGTACAGATGCCTAGAGGAGTGACATAAAATATGCAGCAGATTAACCGTCTAGAGGGACTACATGTGGAATTTGAAACCATCAAAATATCCTTGGGCTGTCTCAAAATAACTGTTCTGGAAGTGATGTTTCTGTGTCAGCTAATCCATCTGTCTGACAGGCCACTGTAATAAATGCACAGGGTCATGAAAATGCTTTTGCATATTCGGTTTGAATTTAAAATTTCATTAAATATAAATGGTTAGCTGCTAAACATTATTCTTTTGTAACTTATTGTCCTTCACATTATGTTAGACATTCATTTATTCTGATACATTTGGCTTTAGTTCTTTAAACTGATGTGTAGTATGCCATTATATGAATACGTTAAAATGTCATCCATTCTCCCCTTGAGCTACGAGCATGAGGATAATTATAGCTTCACACCACTGGCTGTTGAGTGGTTTGTTATGCAGCTTTATTTTGGCAATAGCTAACTGATACACAAGATATGTACACCAATTTCACTAAATACTGAAAAATTGCTATTCCAGCTGTTTGTACCTTTTGTAGTCCTATGACAGCTTCTCAACATATTTGCCAAAACTTGATTGCTATATATTGTTACATTTGTGTTAATTTGATGAGTGGGAAATGGTATCTCATTGCTTTAAATTGCACTCTCCTGATTGTTGGTCAGTGTAATTGTCTTTTCCCATGTTTCCTTTTTTGGTCATTTAGATTTCCTATTCTGTGACTAGTATCTGTTCTAATTCTTTATGTATTTTAAAACTTTATTATGAAAATTATTTTTTATATATTTTCTTTAATACTTTTTTGTTTGACTGTACCTGGTCTTAGCTGTGGCCCTTGGGACCTAGGTTCTCTGACCAGGGATCGAACCCCGGTCTCCTGCATTGGCAGCACAGAGTCTGAGCCACTGGACCAGCAGGGAAGTCCCATGAATATTACTTTTATTAATTTTAGGAATTCATGTGTTTATTCTGGGTACCAGTGCTTTTTCAGTAATGTGCTGCAAATATCTTCTCCTACCCTTAGCTTTTGATCTAAAGCTTTTAATCATGTCAATTTTTTTTTTTTACTTCTTCTATGATTTGTGCAGTTTATGTCTTGTTTAGGGAATTTTTTCTTATGCCATGCCATAAAAATTCTATATTCTGTTCAAAAGTTTTAAAATTTTGTTTTTAACATTTTAGCTTTTAATTCTTTGACATTTATTTGATATATATGGTATAGGGTAGAAATATGAGTGACTTTTCATTTTGAATAACCAATTGTCCTAGCCCTATTTACTGAATTATTTGCAATGCCACCTCTGTTATGGATGAAGTCCATATATTCCTCTGCTTCTGAACTCTATTCTGTTCCTGGCCTGTTAGTGTTCCCCTGTGTCAATGCTCTCCTAGCTTAAATGATAAAACTTTAAAAATTAAATATCTTAATATCTGTTTAGCTTTTGTTCTTTATGTTTTTTGGTTATTATTCTTTCCCATTTATTTTTCACATGATTTTTAGGATGAAAAACTCTGTTGAGCTCTAGGTTGGAATTATGTTTATATATTGATTTGGGGACTTGTTACATTTAACTGGTTTTAAGCCTTGTCATTCATAACTACAGTACTGCTACTCTTTTCTTTAGATCTTCAATGATGTCTTCCAAATTTCTCCACAGTTTTTGTTAGTTTTTATTTTTGGATTTTAAAAACATTTTTAAATGTTATTGCTGTAGAGAATGGTATTTTTTCCTATTACCTTTTAAACTACTTATTAATGTCAATAAAAGGCTATTTTAATTTGCTGATTTCTATTCAGCAACCCTTCTGAACTCTCTCATTAATCTGAATGAAAGGTCTGAAAGCTCTTCTAGATTTTCCATGTAGACAGTCATATTGTCAGCAGAGGACTGTTTTGTATATTCCTTTCCTATTATTATCTTCTTTCTATGGCCTAGTTTCTCCCTAATGATGAAGGGAAGCAATGTGGCTTTGAGAATTTTGTTTTCATGCCTCTGGACTAAAGAGAGAGGCAGGAAAAATAGAACCATAAATTACACAGCTGGAAATGTCCTTTCATAAATTTATTCCTTTGGAAAATATTGTGCCAAATCTTCAACAAAAATTATATTTTTCAAATGATAATAAGTTAATGGCAGAGTTAGGATGAGACTATAGGCTTCTGCAGTATTCACTCTTCTAAAATTTGACATAAATTTATTTGTTTTACCTTTATCTTGTGAATTATGTATGAACATTCCTACCTACAGATAAGAAAACTGAGGCACAGAGAGGTAAAATGATTTCACAAAGGTCACACAACTAGTAAGTGGCTGAGCCAGAATTTGAACCCAGGTTGTTTCATGAGGGAAAGAGTTCATTTTTCTGCTTTGCTCAATTATGATATCAAGTCTAATACTTGCAAAGATTTCCCCAATTTGGGCAGGAGGGCCCTATGGAGGGTGAAACCCATCTTTAGAATTAGAGAGGTTTGAGTTCAAATTTCAGCTTTAGCCATACAGCTTTGCAAAATTCCTTACAACAACTTGAACCTCAGCTTCCTCACTCATAAAATGGGCATATAATCTCATCTTTCTTCAAGGGATGCAAAAACTCTCCCATGGATTATTCCAGAGCATGGGGTGTGAGCACAAAGAGTAACAAAGACTCTGCTTTGTCTGATGGGGTGCTTGGATCACCTAGGAAATGAGCATCCTTTGGGTTCTGGGCTTTGGCTCCCTACCCACCTGGTTCCTCTTTCCTTTCACAGGTTCTCTGCCATGTCAGTTCTGGTGATCATAAAGTAACCCAGGGGTGCTATTACAGAAGAGTGAGGTGAGAGCAGGACAGCAACGAGGGACAACGGGAAGGCTGTGTTGAGAGGCAGATGGGGAACTGGGAATGAGCCACATCATCTTTTCATTGTTTTTCTGGATATTTCAATAGGATGCTGAATAAAAGTGGTGATGGGTGTGTTCTTGTTTTTGATATCGAGGGGAAAGCCTTTAATGTTTCTTTGGGTTGCTGATAGATATCCAGCATGCTGATCATTTGTGTATTTGTTCTCAAATCTCTGCCCTTTTCCTGTCATCTATATCTCCCAGACACTCTCAACTGGATTTTGGCTATTCTTGGCTAATAGAATGCACAGCTAGGAGACTAGAGTGGCAGGAAGGGAGAAGTCACAGAGTTTCTCCCCCTCTCTTGACTCAGCAGAGCTCTATCTTCTCCATGGTGTTACCTCCTGCTAGACAATCCCTTACTTTGTGGTCACAGCTTATACATGATAGCCTCCCTGTAGCTCTAGCTGCCTGGAGGCTTCAGATCTTGGACTCTACTTACCCTGCTTCCTCCCTCTGTCTCTTCACTAAGGATGTTAGAGCTTCTTGAGCTTTACTAATGTCTGTCACCCCTCTGGCTTCCAGCTGTCCCCACGTCTTGAACTTGTTCCCTAAGGTAATTTCCTTTATGGGACTTTTGGCATGGGCCCTATATTCCTGACTGGATCCCAACTAAAACATTAGATTGGAAAAGTTCTAAACCATTCTTCATTTGTTTATGGCTTTATTTGTTTTTCTTTGTTTTAATAAAAAAGTTTAATATTATATTTTACCAAATACGTTTAGTGTTGAGTTGCTATATGTTAGCAACTTTGGAGAGCTTTATATGTTATTTCTATTTTCTTCTGTTAATATGGTATATTAAATTTAATAGACTTCCTCAATACAAACCATCTTTGCACTCCTTGAGTAGACCCTGTTTGTTATTATACTGTTGTTTAAAAACAGTATGCTGAATTGTTTGCTATATTTCAAAAGATTTGCATTTATATTCAGAAGCATAATTGTTCTATAATTTTCTGTTTTAATACTTCTGTTAGTGTAGTAGTGCAATTTCTATATTCACAGCTTAATTTCTGCCCCATTTTCGTTCTATATAAAACAAATAGAAAAAAATAGTTTGCTATTTGTTTTTGCTTTTAGAATTAAGTCTTCACTTTTGATGATTACAGTTTTACCATGATTTTATATTTTGAGATATTTATCTTTTAAAAATTTACTTCTTACTTTCACATTGTTTTATCTATCCTTTTCTTGTATTCCTATGAGATTTACATTGGACACACTCTCACCTCTATGCTTTTTAAAACTTAAGTGTTTATAACATGTTTTTATTTAATTTTTGCAAGTTTGGATTTCTAAAGTCTTTATTTTTAAAATTTTTACATTTTCTCACTCTTAAAACTGAAGCAGAATTGATTTACAATATTATACTAGTTTCAGGAATATAGCTAGTGATGTAATATTTTTTGCCAATTATACTCCAATATAGGTTATTACAGGATAATGAGTATAATTCCCTGTGCTATTCAGTATACCTTTGCTGTTTATCTATTTTATATATAGTTTGTATCTATTAATCTGTTAATACCCTTAATTTGTTCATTCCCTACTATCCCTTCCCCTTTAGTAACCAAAAGTTCATTTTCCATATCTGAGTTAGACTCAGATATATTCGCTTATATATCTATGTAAATGAATGTTTACATAGACATTAATTTGTATTACTTTTTATGTTCCAAATATAAGTGATATCATTTAGCATTTGGGTTTGTCTGACTTATTTCACTAAGGATTTTTCAGTTGTTTTTGAAGTTCTTCTCTGTTCATTTCTTCTTTTTGCTTTTCCTATTGTGGTTTGATGATTTTCTTTTGTAGTATGCTTGTGTAAGAAAGGATTTCTTTCTGGTTTTGTGTATATATTTTGGGTTTTTGATTTGTGGTTACCGTGGAGTTCACACATGTTGACCCATAATTATATCCACTAGATTTGAACTGTTAGTAATTTAAGTTCAAACATATTCTAAAAGAAACACATTTTTTACTCCCCTCCCTCACATTTTGTTTTTGATGTCATATTTTCCACTTCATACTTATCCCTTTTTCTCTAAACTTTTAAATTAATTTTTTCCATGGGTAAGATTCCTTTTTCAATTTCAATATCATCAGTTCAGTTCAGTTCAGTTGCTCAGTCGTGTCCGACTCTTTGCGACCCTATGAATCGCAGCATGCCAGGCCTCCCTGTCCATCACCAACTCCTGGAGTTCACTCAGACTCATGTCCATCGAATCAGTGATGCCATCCAGCCATCTCATCCTCTGTCGTCCCCTTCTCCTCCTGCCCCCAATCCCTCCCAGCATCAGGGTCTTTTCCAATGAGTCAACTCTTCGCATGAGGTGGCCAAAGTACTGGAGTTTCAGCTTTAGCATCATTCCTTCCAAAGAACACCCAGGACTGATCTCTTTTAGAATGAACTGGTTGGATCTCCTTGCAGCCCATGGGACTCTCAAGAGTCTTCTCCAACACCACAGTTCAAAAGCATCAATTCTTTGGCGCTCAGCTTTCTTCACAGTCCAACTCTCACATTCATACATGACTACGAGAAAAACCATAGCCTTGACTAAATGGACCTTTGTTGGTTCAATACCATAATATATGATTAAAAATTCTTTGTCAGTTTGCTCAACAAAATTAATTTTGTCCTTAGTAAATTAACATTCTGATTGTATATTTTGCTGGTTGTCTTTCTGAGCATTATATTTTGTTGTAATATTTAGATTTTCAGTCTCATTTTGAATGGTATTTTTTTTTTTTGGCCCCTTCTCTCTTCTTCTAGATTAGTCTTCTCTGATGAGTATATTGCTGTTGTCTTCAGGTAGGCTGCAGACCCACACTGAGGACTAGATATTCTAACATATATTGATGCCTCTGTACTGAGGCAAGTTTAGTGATTTTGCAGATCCTATCATTAAGCCTATTACTAAGTTGGTTTAGTTTGTAAACTTGAGCCTGTGTTTATGTCTTACTGATATGACAACTGTATCAGACAGAAAAGTGGCCCCTAATGATGCCTAGATCCTAAGCCTTAGAACTTGTGAGTATGCTACTTTATACTGTATAGTAAAAGAAACTGCAGATGTGATAAAGGCTAAGGACCTTGATTTGGGGAGGTTATTCATGTGGACCCAATATAATCATAATCACATAAACCTTTAAAATCAGAGAAGCTTTACCATCTGCACTCAGTGAGAGAGAAGTGTGATGACTGGGAGAAGGGTCAGAGAGTTGCTGGCTTTGAAGATAGAGGAGGGAGACCAAGAGTTAAGGAATGATGGATGAACAGTGTGTAGGAGCTGAAAAAATAAGGAAACAGAGTCTTCTTTACAGCTTCCAGAAGGGCATGCTGACATCTGGTTTAAGCCCCATGAGAATTGTAAGATAATAAATTTCAGTTGTTTTAGGCCATTATCAGAGAAGGCAATGGCACCCCACTCCAGTACTCTTGCCTGGAAAATCCCATGGACGGAGGACCCTGGTGGGCTGCAGTCCATGGGGTCGCTAAGAGTCGGGCACGACTGAACGACTTCACTTTCAATCTTCACTTTCATGCATTGGAGAAGGAAATGGCAACCCACTCCAGTGTTCTTGCCTGGAGAATCCCAGGGACGGGGGAGCCTGGTGGGCTGCCGTCTATGGGGTCGCACAGAGTTGGACACGACTGAAGTGACTTAGCAGCAGTAGCAGCAGCAGGCCATTATGTTTGTAGCAATTTGTTACAGCAATGATGGAAAATTAATACCAATTATAAGATATATCTAAAGTTGGAAATTGGTATCATTTTAATCAAGTAATTAAAATTTTCTATTTTATTTCTTCTATTAGCTTTTTAGCTATACTCTCCTTATTAAACATTTTCTTTAGAAATTATAATATACATTTTCACTCAGTCTATCTTTAATTAATGTTATACCACTTCACACATGATGTAGGAAACTACATTCGCCCCTCCTCTCCTTTGTTTTGTCATATATTATACCTCCACATGTGTTATAAACCCCACAATGCAGTCTTTTCACTTTAAATAATTATTTTGAAAGATTTTAAAAGAACAATATTTTGAATTTTCCTACATATTTACCATTTCCACTTTTTCCCCAAGCTTCCATACAGTATACTTTCTCTTCAAGTTGAAGACTTTATTAAGTGCTTCTTATTGAATGGATCTATTGGAAAAAATTCTCTCAGCCTTCATAATGCCTCTATTTCACTTTAATTTTTAACAGAGACTTTTTATGAATATGACATTTTAGGCAGGTTTTTTTCAGTACTTTAAAGATGTCATTTCATTTTCTTCTGGCTGTCTTTCAAAAGTCTGATATTATACTTATCATTGTTCCTCTTTATACACTAAGACTTTCTCTAGCTACTTTTAAAACTTGATCTTTTAGCAAGTTGACAATGACATTTAGTTTCTTTTAAACTGTGATTTTAAAGATGTGGTTTTTTAAAAAATACTTACTGTGCTTGGAATTTGTTGAGTTTCCTACACCTGTACTTGATGCTTTACCACCAAATTTGAAAAATATTTAGCTGTAATTTCCAGTATTTTCTGCTCTACTCTTTACTCTTTTGTAACATCAATTATACATGTGCAACACCACTTAAATCTCTCACAAACTACAGATGTCTTATTTTTTTCAAACTATTTTCATTTTCTATTTCAGTTTAGATAATTTCTGCTCATCTGTCTTCAAATTCACTAAGCTTTTCATCTGCAGTATACAATTTGTTGTTAATCTCATCCAGTGAATTTCTAAATTACAGTATTTTCACTTGGTTGTAGAACTCTATTGGTTCTTCTTTCTTAAAATATGCTAGGTTCTCACCTAATTTGTTATTCTAAAATGTATTTACAATATTTGTTTTAAAGTCCTATCTGATTTTTAATTAACTGGGTCACCACAGTTTGTCTTCCATTGAATGTTTTCTTTTGATTAAGGAGAACAATTTCCATGTGTGTCTTAGAATTTTTTATTGTATGCCAGACATTGTGTACAAAACAAAGAAAGAGTAGAAGCTTTTTTTTTTATTGGTCTTTTACAGAAAGTGAGCTGATCATGCAGATTGCTGTTAAACTTAAGTTGTTCCAAACTGGGCTACAGCTTTAATTAAACTGAGTTCACTTGTGATTAACCTAACCTTTCATATCTAGGACAGTTGCCTTTTTTAAAATTTTAAATCTTTTTAATCTTTTCTGTGTTTGAGTTCAGAAGGGACTGAGCGGTAGTTTTGATATTTTTTGCTTTAGAGTCACTCAGACTATGTTCTAGGAATCCAGTCACTGTGAAATCACACAGGACTGCAGTTCTAGCTTCCTCTACTCTTCCTCTAATTGAGTGACAGAAGGTGAATTTGGGGCCTAATGAAAAAAAATTTTTTTTGGAATTGCATCTCTTCCAGTTTTCAACCTGTCTTTCTGGCCCACCCTGTTTTCCATAAGCTTGACTAATTTCACCTCTTCACTGTAAAATGTCTCTATCTATAGAAAGGCTGTTACTTTTTCCTCCAGTATGTAAACCAGGTACCCATCCCAAGGTATGGAAATTACTGTGGTCTCTGTTCTCCTAAGAATGAGTTTGGCTGAAATTTCTTTCACTGAACAACAAATAAATGTTGAATGGTTTGATGCTATATTAAAATATGCTATATATTTTAATTGGGGCTTAAATTTTCTCATGTAGATTGTCTTTTTCTCTTTTTCAGAAATTATAATGACTTTTTAATAAGTGAACTTTATTCTTTTTACATAGAATTAAGATATTCTTTTGCCAATCTCTCAATTGTGTCCAGATAACATGACTTTTATTATCATTTAGAAAAGTGGGAAATATTTCCTTAAATGGTCCAGAGAGTTTTGTTGATGTGAAACACTTTAGAATGGTTATTTCATTAAGTATTTAAAAGACTCTTATAGTGAGAATTACAAGGAGGCTGGAGGAAAGTGTGCAATTTACTTTCACTTATTCTAATCTCTTCAAATCTCTGAACACACATGTATTAAAATACGGGGTGTGAGTTCTTCTCTTCACTGAACTGTTGCTAAACTATCAAAACTGAAAATAATTGCTGATTTGTATAACTCCTTCTAGGCATATATCGTTTTGATCATTGAAAAACCAAGAGAGTTCCAGAAAAATATCTATTTCTGCTTTATTGACTATGCCAAAGCCTTTGACTGTGTGGATCACCACAAACTGTGGGAAATTCTTCAAGAGATGGAAAGACCAGACCACCTGACCTGCCTCCTGAGAAATCTGTATTCAGGTCAGGAAGCAACAGTTATAACTGGACATGGAACAACAGACTGGTTCCAAATAGGAAAAGGAGTATGTCAAGGCTGCATATTGTCACCCTGCTTATTTAACTTATATGCAGAGTACGTCATGAGAAATGCTGGGCTGGGGGAACCACAAGCTGGAATCAAGATTGCTGGGAGAAATATCAATAACCTCAGATATGCAGATGACACCACACTTAAGGGCAGAAAGTGAAGAAGAACTAAAGAGCCTCTTGATGAAAGTGAAAGTGGAGAGTGAAAAAGTTGGCTTAAAGCTCAACATTCAGAAAACTAAGATCATGGCATCTGGTCCCATCACTTCATGGGAAATAGATGGGAAAACAGTGGCAGACTTAATTTTTGGGGGGTTCCAAAATCACTGCAGATGGTGACTGCAGCCATGAAATTAAAAGACACTTACTCTTTGGAAGAAAAGTTATGACCAACCTAGACAGCATATTAAAAAGCAGAGACATTACTTTGCCAACAAAGGTCTGTCTAATCAAAGCTATGGTTTTTCCAGTAGTCATGTATGGATGTGAGAGTTAGACTATAAAGAAAGCTGAGTGCCAAAGAATTGATGCTTTTGAACTGTGGTGTTGGAGAAGACTCTTGAGAGTCCCTTGGACTGCAGGGAGATGCAACCAGTCCATCCTTAAGCAAATAAGTCCTGAATATTCATTGGAAGCACTTATGTTGAAGCTGAAACTCCAATACTTTGGACACCTGATGCGAAGAGCTGACTGATTGGAAAAGACCCTGATGCTGGCAAAGATTGAAGGCAGGAGGAGAAGGGGATGACAGAAGATGAGATGGTTGGATGGTATCATCGACTCAGTGGACATGAGTTTGAGCAAACTCTGGGAGTTGGTGATGGACAGGGAGGCTTGGCGTGGTGCAGTCCATGGGGTCGCAGAGTTGGACATGAGTGAGTGACTGAACTGAACTGAACTGAGTCACATATCAAGTGCCATGTAAGAATGGAACTGTTAGGGGACCCTCTCTATTTCACGGCTCTATTTCTCTGTCTTTCTTAAAAAGTGTATTTATTTATTTATTTTGGCTGTTTTAGGTTTTTGAAGTTGCACAGTCTTTTCTCTAGTTGCAGCGTGCAGCTTCTCATTGGCGTGGCTTCTCTTGTGGCTACCAGGCTCTAGAGCACAGGCTCAACAGTTGTGGTTCATGGGCTTAGATGCTCCACAGCATGTGGGATCCTCCCAGATAAGGGATTGAATCCATGGTCTCTTACCTTGGCAGGCAGATTCTTTTCCACTGAGCCACAAGGGAAGCCCTATTTCTCTATAACAGCTGAATTCAGGTGTGGATTTACTTTTGTCTGTACTACTCAATGGGCTTCCCTGGTGGCTCAGCATTAAAGGATCTGCCTGCAATGTAGGAGATGCAGGTTTGATCCCTGGGTCTGGAAGATCCACTGGAGAAGGAAATGGCAACCCACTCCAGTATTCTGGCCTGGGAAATTCCATGGACAGAGGAGTCTGGCAGGCTACAGTACATGGGGTTGCAAGAGTCAGACACAACTTAGTGACTAAACCACCACCACCATACTTGACAACAGTCAGTGTGCACATTATAGGTGAGGATTCGTCAGGGAAATTATCTGTATTGTGTTTTCAGTTATTGCTTCCTATTCATTCTCACTGTTCTTCATGTCTGGAGCTCTGATTAGTCTAAGGTTGGAACATTTACATCTATCCCCCCAAGACTCTTAACTCATTTTCATATCTCAAAAAATTTCTTTATATCTTTGTTCAGGCTCTGCCTTTTCTGCACTCTCTTCCAATTTATTAGTACTCTCTTTGGCTAGGATTGATATCATCTATTAATTTTCCAATAAGAATGATTAAAATTTAATTTCTAAGATTTCTAAGTACTATTTCTCCTCTCATTCATGTTCTGTCCTCCTTTTCTTCCTCCCTTACTGCTTTTTCAAAATCTCTACTGTCCCTAATGCATAGCTACTTATTTTGTTATATAGTCATTAATTTACCTTTTGGGAAGAAGTTATTCCTTTTTAAATTTTTTTGAGTGCTTTAAGGACATAAAATTTTTTTTTTCTAGGAGACATCTTTATTTTTGCATTTAGTTGGAATTGGGTCTTCTCATTTGCTAAGTGGTTTTAAATTGTTTTTGTTATTTTCATTTTGTTATCTTTTTTTTTTATCATATTATCTTTATGTGCTCCTGAACTTTCGTTTGCAAGTTCATCTTGTGAAGAAATTTCTTATGTCTTTCCCTCCAACTTCTTACCATTTTCCCACATACTGGTGTCTTTGGTAGCTTTACAACTGCTTCCACCAGTCTCTGCAGGGCCCACCGTTAAAAAAATTACGTATGCTGTTGGACCAGGACTTTTGTTTGAAGAGATATCACAGATCAATTTCTGGGCAGTAATCATTTGGCCGAGCTCTTGCTACTTCTTTCTGGTCACTCTAAACAATGACTCCTTCTAGGCCTCTACAGAGGCAATAGCACTGACTCTGGTTAATGAATGGGAAAGTCCCCATGGCAGAACAATCAGGCTTGACACAGGAGGTCTGTCTGCTTTCTTTCCCCACAATGACTGGGGACTTCCATCCCGGCTACCACAGTAGAGGTGAAAATTCTCTGCTTGTTTTGGATCTCAGAGCCACTGCTTATAACCTTGTATTTTTGTTCTTTTTTTTCCCTCCCAGTGGAACCATTTATGAGAATGACTATGGGTTTTCATATTTTCTTGTATTATATCTTTGCTATTTTGGGATGGAAGTGGGCAGTGGAAGTGGTCTTCCAAGAAACCCCACACCATGTTGACCAGAAGTCCAGATTTGTGTTTTAGAAATGTAAATCTGGAATGACTATGTAGTGAATTCGAAGACACTGAGGTTTGAGACATGAGTTTTGTTCCAAAGAATTCCAGGAAAAGAGATAAAGGATAGTTTGTGATAAGAATAGAGAAAAGAGAGGTAAATTACAGAGAGTTGGAAACATTATTCAAGTAAAGCTGGATTTACTTTAAAGCCCTGGTTCTCAACAGGGCTATACTGCTCCCTAGAGGGTGTTTTGGAAATGGGTGGTAGTATTTTTGGTTGTCGTCATTACGGGGGAGCGTTTCTGATATTTGGGGCTTCCCTGGTGGCTCAAAAGGTAAAGAATCTGCCTGCAATGCAGGAGAGCTGGCTTCAACCCCTGGGTTGGGAAGATTCCCCAAGTTGGAAGATGTCCAGGAGAAGAGAATGGCTACCCACTCCAGTATTCTTGCCTGGAGAATCCTATGAACAGAGGAGCCTGGGGAGCTACACAGTCCATGGGATCACATAGGGTCAGACACAACTAAGAGACTAACATTTTTCTGATATTTAATAGGTGGGAGCCAGCCATGGTTAATTTCCTAGCATGTGCAGAATGCTCTTACACTTTGAAGGACTATCTAATGTCTTATATGACTTTCAAATATCCCAGACATTTATGTGGGTGAAACACCTATTTAAAATTAGGTAATTTACATATTAATTTTATTCCACAGAATTTTATTTCACACTGAATTTTTCAACA
The DNA here is from genome assembly GCF_003369695.1 of Bos indicus x Bos taurus. Classification (NCBI taxonomy): domain Eukaryota; kingdom Metazoa; phylum Chordata; class Mammalia; order Artiodactyla; family Bovidae; genus Bos; species Bos indicus x Bos taurus. The sequence goes on from NC_040076.1 coordinate 113,106,730, forward strand.
GTACAACTACCATGTTAATTCAGTGAAGACTTTGTTTTGTTTGAAAGCTAACCAAAATTATTCATCATTACAGAAAATCAATTTGTTGACAGCAGCAGTGCTCATGGTATATCAATCTCCAAAACTGGTGATCTGAAATATTTTTTTCATCTGTGACTTTCATAGGCAATAGAGAAAATAAGAGATCATTTTGAAGAGACTTAGAATCAAATCTCATGTAACTAATGAGATCATATGAACATGAGGATCTAACTGAATTTTGTTAATAAGCTGTTGAAAGTTTCATATTATATCATTATACACTGAATATATATAATTATACATCATTTCATATTATATCATTGATATATTTTTATTTATGTGTGGCACAATGTGATAAATACATATTTCAAAAATTACATAATGGAATTAATTATTGTTTGGGGCTTTTGCCTTTCAACATTACTCTGATCCTGTCTCCAGAGGTCTAACATACTAGTTTTCTTGTGCTAAATTGCTTCAGTCATATCCAGCTCTTTGTAGCCCCATAGTCTGTAGCCCACCATGCTCCTCTGTCCATGAGATTCTTCAGGCAAGAATACTGGGGTGGGTTGCTGTGCCCTCCTTCAGGGGATCTTCCCAACCCAGGAACTGAACCATCATCTCTTGCGTCTCCTGCATTGGCAGGCGGGTTGTTTACCACTATCCTCACCCCGGAAGCCCACAGTTCTTTTGAGTCTTTTGCATTCAGTTCCCTTGTGGAAATCATACCTTATTTTCCATCATCCAACAAAATCTATGCTTTCTAGAGTCTTTGTAAATTATGAGATTAAATGTATGCTTCAACATGTGGAAAGAGATTTCAAGAGAGATGTTTTAATACTACTCTATCTCATGTCATAACAAAAGGATCATTTTAATGCTGTGTTTATAAATATGGTCTAGCTCATTTGTGAGAATATTTTACTCATTCTTTCCTTATTGAGTGTGTAATTAACCTTGGCATTTATCCCTCCTTCATCCAATGTTACTCTCTTCTTTCTCTATTCTTATACAAACAATTCCAGTCTATTGTTCCTTATCTCAATAGGTTTTATTCTTTTGCTATTCATGCTGCTACTTTTTTTTCCCCTCCAATTACTCTGTAGAGTTCTTCATCATCTTACTTTTCTTAAATCTCAGTGTTTTTATTATATGTAGATGCAAACATCTGACTACTTCAATATATCATCTATTGTAGCAATGCCTAAGAATTTATACATTGAAATATATATATATATATATATATATATATACATGATTCCATGATAATTTAGTTGCTTTTATTCACTTTCATATTATAGGTATGATATTATACTGCTTAATATAAGTATGTACTGAATTGTGTTCCCTTAAAATTCATATGATGAAGTCCTAACCCACAATACAACCCCCAATGTGACTGTATTTGGAGATGAGGCCTTTAAAATGGTAATTAAGGTAAAATGAGATCAGAAAAGTAGGGCTCTGATCGAATAGGACTGGTATCTTTATAAGATGAGGAAGAGACACAGGGGATGGGCACACGGAGAAAAGGTTACGTGAGGACACAGCACGTTGATGACTGCCCGTAAGCCAAGGACAGAGGCCTCGGGGGAAACCAAACCTGCTGACACCATGATCTCAGACTTCCAGCCTCCAGATCTATGCAAATAAGATTCTATTGATTAGGCCACCCAGGCTGTGGTGTTTGTTATGCTAGCTCTAATAAACTAATACAAATATTAGGTATGTAGACAGGTGAAATTGTCTATGGTTACCTCCTTCAAGTTATTTAACAGGTACTACAAAACATTTGTTGTAAAAGGGGTTTGGCAGAGTCAGAAATAGCCACATGCTTCCCCATATTTTCTGCCCCCTACACAGCTAGGTGGGGTCAGTTCCAACATGGACTGTGAGCAGAAATGACTTCTGTTACTTCTGAGATGAGCCATAGATGAGTCCTGGTGTGTGACCTTCCAGCTCCACCTCTTTATCTATTGCAACAACCAGCAGGGCTCTGGTTTTGTCAGTGTTTAGCTGATAGAATACAAAGAGCTGTAGCTCTGAGATAGCTGCTCTTGAGAGATGTGAAACTCACAATGGTGAGAACCAGAAACCCCTTCTCAGGTTCCCAGGGTTAACCTGTTAAGACAGTATAATTTGCTGTTACCCAGACTGTATAAAATTTGGTACTGTAAGAAGGATGTTGCTTTCTAAACCTAACATATGTATCATTGACTGCACTCGTATGTAGTAGGTGACAAGGAAATTTTTATTATAGGATGAGAAGATGAAGATCTGTGTATATAGTATCAAAATCTTTCATAATACTGAAGACTAGCAAGCATAAAGAAATAGTTGGGAAACTCAATGTTAATTGTGTGTGCTATTGGTTTCATTTAGCAAGGTATTATTATAAAAAAAGACAGATGACCTGAGTAAAGCATTCTGGCAAACAGGATCTATGGCCTTGCATTATTGGAAAAGTCAACTGCTTTTAGATCCTAACTGTAAGAGAGACTTTACCAAGGCATTCAGAAATAAATGCTTTAAAAATCTCTCAAGTAACTAAATAGCTTTAAGGGAAAGGTAAGTTTAAGTGTATGATTTTCCACTTAAATGCAAAGCATGACACCCTAAAACTCCCAGAAAAGAACATAGACAAAGCATTCTCTAATATAACCAGTGGCAATGTTTTCTTAAGCAAAAATAAACAAAAGGGACCTAATCAAACATAAATTTTGCATAGCAAAGAAACCCATAAACAAAGCAAAGACAGCCTATGGACTGGGAGAAAATATTTGCAAATGATGTGATCAAAAAGAGCCTAATTTCCAAAATATACAATAGTTCATACAACTTAATAACAAAAAAGACCCAATCAAAAAATAGGCAGAAGATCTAAACAGACATTTCCCCAAAGAAGAGAGAGATGGCCAATAGGGACATGAAAAGATGCTCAACATCTCTATTAGAGAAATGCAAATTAAAAATGAGGTACCACCTCACACACCATTCTCACAATCAGAATGGCCATCATTAAAAAGTCTACAAATAAAAAATGCTAGAGAGTGTGTGGAGAAAAGAGAATTCTCCTACATGTGGTGGGAATGTAAATCGGTACTATGGAAAACACATGCTGCTGCTGCTGCTAAGTCGCTTCAGTCGTGTCCGACTTTGTGCGACCCCAGAGACGGCAGCCCACCAGGCTCCCCTGTCCCTGGGATTCTCCAGGCAAGAACACTGGAGTGGGTTGCCATTTCCTTCTCCAATGCATGAAAGTGAAAAGTGAAAGTGAAGTTGCTCAGTCGTGTCCGCCTCTTCGAGACCCCATGGACTGCAGCCTACCAGGCTCCTCCGTCGATGGGATTCTCCAGGCAAGAGTACTGGAGTGGGGTGCCATTGCCTTCTCCAATGGAAAACGTATAGAGGCTCCTTAAAAGAATCTAAAAACAGAGTTACCGTATGATCCAACAATCCCACTCATGGGCATATATCTGGATAATCATAATTTGAAAAGATATAGGCCTCCCAATGTTCACTGCAGGACTATTTAGCCAGAACATGGATGCAACCTAGATGTCAATCAACAGAGAAATGGATAAAGAAGTTGTGGTATATATGTATGTGTGTGACACACACATACAACGGAATATTACTCAACCACAAAAGGAATAAAATAATGCCATCTGCAGCAACATGGAAGGACCTAGAGCTGTTTTACTGAGTGAAGTAAGTCAGACAAAGAATGGCAAATATCATATGATATTGCTTATATCATAAATATGACCACAAGTGAACTTATCTATGAAACAAAATCAGACTCACAGACATGGAGAACACACCTGAAGTTGCCAAAGGGGAGGGGCTGGTGCACGAGGGGTGGGCTGAGTGTTTGGGATTGGTAGATGCCAACCGTTACATAAAGGACAGATAAACAACTGACCCTTACTGCACAGCACAGGGAACTGTCAATATCCAATATTATAGGATATTGAGATATCCTGTAATACACCATAGTGGAGAAAGAAAAAGCATTTAAAAACAAAAGAGTATGGTCTTCCCATGTAAGCCAGAGACTTCAAGGTGGCAGTCACTAAGTCAAAATCCAACAGATGAAAACCAAAGAAGCCACCTCACATGAGAGAAAACAAATATTGGTGAGATATCAAAAAGAACTAAAGTTGAGCAAGTCTTTACATTTGCTGATCATTTGAATTTCTTCTTTTGTATATTAGGGTTTTTTTTTTTTTTTTGGTTGTGGCAAGTGAAATCTTTAATTGTGGAATGTGAACTCTCGGTTGCGCATGCGGAATCTAGTTCCCTGACCAGGAACAGAACCTAGGCCTCCTGCATTGAGAGAGCAGATTCTTAGCCACTAGACCACCAGAGCAGTCCTTGTACATTAGCTATTTATACTCTTTGCTCATTTTTCTCTTGGGTATTCATTCTTTTTCATGGATCTGTATGTTATGGATATATGTTTTATCTCTACATAGGCTCCAAATATTTCCCCCATCCCCTACTTGTTTCCTAACTTTATGTTGTCATTTTTTTTTAAACTAAAAGTTTTGTTTTTTCATGTGGTCCAAATCTGTTAGTCTTTCACTTTATGGATCTTAAAAACTATTTTCTCAGTATACCTTTCTTCTACATAAAAAACTTTTTCTTGTCTAAGTGGCCCTAAGAGGGCCTCTAGGCCCTCTAGAATGATGAAAAAGAATGGCAGTGATAACAAACATTATTGTCTTATTCCTATCTTTGACTAGAACGTTTCTAAAGTTTCACCAAAAATTAAATATTTACTGGAGGACAGATTTGTTTTGAGTATCAAATGACTTCATCAGCTCATAAGCTATGAAAAATAGCTATTATTTATTATTTGTCAAACCATTTAAATTCTTTACTCTGAATCTCCTTACTTAATAAATAAAAAAATTGGACCTGGAAAATCTCTAAGCTTCTTTCCAGCACAGTCTTAAAATTCCATGATTAATTTTGAAAAGGTCTCAAGTCATTTCATCAACCTAAATAAACAGCAATCCTACCTGTGGAATAAAACACATAAGCCCAAAGAGCAAGGAAGCCCCTGCATCAACTGAGTAATTCACATTTAGCTTTGTAAAGTAGCCTGAGGCCAAAAAAAATGATCTTAACTTTGGTATGTTTCCAGTTACTTTATAAAGCTGTTTGGCAACTTTTACTAAAGGAAAAAATATGAAGTTGAGAGGAAATGAAAGTTGAACAATGATTGGAAAATCATTGGTGAATATGGCAATACCCCAGTTTCAAAAGCCAGTTGCAATCTGGTCAGTTTGGCATGAAAGCAAGTTTATTATTATTATAATTTCCCCCTCCAATGGGTGGAGACTCAGTATCTGGGACATAGAAGTTGGGAGAAGAACCAAACTGGAAATAAAACCACAATTCTCGATGACCTATAGAGATACAAGAAGCAAAGGGAGGAAGAGTATATGCTCATGGGGAAAGTGATTAAAATTCCCAGAGGCAGAAAGGAGAAGCCGCCAGAAAAGATGCTGAGCGGAGGAGCAGACAAAGATCGAGAAGTTGGCAGGGAGTCACGAGAGAGACAAAGCCAGAAAGGAACACACAGGGACTGAAATGAGTCAGACTCTATAAAAGGAGTTCCAGCGAAGGAGCACGAAAGCGTGTGTGTGGGCGCCCGGGACAGAGGAGGTTGAGAAGAGCAAGGCAAGGGTCAAAACGCAGCAGCTTCAAAGATAAAAAGCTCCTTGGAGAAGTTGCCTAGAGACCAAGATCTGCTTTGCAGACTTTTCTGAGAACAGACTGGGAATGCCCAGTACACTGGAATACATGATATCATCTAAACTCTGCAAGGCAGAGGAAACGTAGTTGAGGTATAAAGGGGTTGAGAGCAATGCCCCCTGCACTGAACCAGATTAGGCAAAGGCTACATAAGGGTAAAGGCTTCCCAAGTGGCGCTAGTGGTAAAGAACCTATCAGACAATGCAGGAGACACAGGAGATGCGGGTTAAATCCCTGGAGGGCTAAGATCCCCTGGAAGAGGGCATGACAACCCACTCTAGTACTTTTGCCTAGAGAATCCCATGGACAGAGGAGCCTGGCAGGCTACAGTCCATATGGTTGCATAGAGTTGGACACAACTGAAGTGAATTAGTGCACACACATGATGGCAGGTGGGATCGGGTGAGCAGTCAGTGAAATCACTTTCCCCTTGTTTTATATGTGGGAACTGGGCTCTGAGATCAAATGGAAGCCCATGTACCACATGCATAAGTATTTTAAAAGTTGCAAATCAAATTATTAAACTGTTAATGAAAATGTTCTATCTGCCTATCTTGACAAAATACCTTCATAAAGATACAGAAAGGCCAGGTTCACATTTAGAATTCTTGGACTTCTGGAGTTAGCCAGAAGATGGCAGTATTTGGAGAGCCGACCAAAGGCCCAGGGCCTTGATCTACATCTTTCTCACCCAGCCATCCATCCTTCTCTCCCATCCTTTGTTTTGTCCTGTTCCATGAGGGCCTGGCTGGCTAAGTGTGGAAATCCTTGGTTGCATCTCCAAACCCCAATCCCCATCATCATCTCAAATGTAAAATAACATCATCTCATCATGTAAAATAACTACATTTTGCTCATTCCTGAGGTCTAGGTGTTTCTGGGGAAGAAAGAATAGACTTGTGGAAAGGATAACAGCATCCTTAGAAGTGTATTTGGCCTGCTTGGCAAGGAATTCCAGGTACTGACCATCTATAGCATGGCCTGAGGGCAGGTGGGCAGGCCTGGCTCTGTTGCCTCCCTCATCGTCAGAGCAGGGAGGGCCAGAGACAGGTTCCTGACATCTCCAGAATGTGAGGATCAGAAGAGGTGCCCTCTTGCCCAGGTCTAAGCTACTTCTCTTTCTGAATCTTGTAAAATTAAGCCAGGAGTTCTTATCCCTGAGATGGGAAAAACAGTTCCTATTAGAGCAAATCTCTGTGAACCAGCAGAATTTACAATGCCTGGATACGTGTTAGAGAGGCAAATTCTTGGGGCCCATCCAAGACCTAACTAATCAGAAACTTTGGTGCTCAGCAATAACAAGTCTTCCATGTGATTCTGATGCATGCTGAAGTTTGAGAAGTACAGATTTATGAAAACTTGTTCTCAGCTGAGGCTGCAAAACACTACTTCGAGTTTTTTTTAGGGTTTTTAAAATTGTTAAGGAAACAAGGGAAAACAAATTTAGGTACCAAGAATTTAACTGTACCTTGCTAGTATTCTCTCTGAAATTTAACCCATCTTATTCTCCATTGGTTTATCTCTTATTTGATATTTCATTTGTTGATTCAAGTTTTCCGGGCATCTTTAGCTTACATTGGGTTCCAAAGGCTTTCTTGGTTTCCATCTGCTGACCATCAGTCGAATGCTTGTCATCTACAGTGATGAGATGGAACCAAGCATTGATAAGTCGGCCAGTCTTTTGATAAATGAAATTGTCTGCATTCAGCTGCATATGGAGCTTAAGTGGCAGCACACATTAGTATAGTACAAAGATATGTTATATAACTGAATATTTTTTTATTTTCAACAGGCAAATACTGATTAATTTCCATTGAGACTTTGTGGCTCCAATTAGTGCTCACCTCTCTTCCCTCTCTGAAGATATCATCTGAGTGCTTCTCAGCTCAGGCCTGGTTGATACTGGGGCTTCTGAACACTGCACAGCATGGAAATTATGTCAGTGTACTGATTGTGAATGCCAAGCTGACAAAAAAGGGGGATGGGGAGGGCAGACACACTCACATGCTTATTCTTCAGCAACCATATTGTGAAATGTCACATTCCACTTTGTGTCTGAGAGTAAAGAGCATTATTTAAATTCTCTGACAAGCTATGGGCATGTGTGTCTTCCTGAGTCAAGAATTGGATGCAACTGAGTACACGCTCATATTCCTCTTATTTGTTCATTTTTTAACATAAAGAAATGAAAACTCATGGAGGTTAAGTAACTTATCCAAGCTCACACAGATGTTGTGCAATTGAGATTTGAACTTTCTAAAGTATTACCTCAGATTTTATAGTCTTGATATTATTTTTGACTCCTTAATTTTCTGCCTATTCTTAATAGCAGCGTTATTGTTATTATTTAGTTGCTAATAGGCAGAGTTAGCTCTGGGACATTTTTTGAAAGAGCTGAAATTTTGTCTTGTTTCTGTGCTGCCTTTACTTTCTCCTTGTAATCTCCTTCCCAGAAACCCAAACATCCAGTGTTCTTGCTGTATCCAAGTATGAACATCTAGTTGTGCACTTGTTAACCATTCCAGGGCTGTTTTTGTTAACTGGAAAAATGGCTGATACTTCAGACCATGTACAGGGGCTCTACTTGGTGGTGATGATGGGAGTGACAGAAAGTGTACATATCAGCTCTGAAGATTTCTTTGTGAGCCCAAAAGACTGGAGATTGGAGAGTCTTACCATTTGCCTGGCAGGGAAGATAAAAGTATCTTGAATTTTCTAGAAACTTCCAGATGAGACCAAACAAGTAGCAAGGAGCCAAAACAGTACTTTCTTGGTTCCTTTGTTGAACTTCCTACTTTTTTTCTTTTTTCCCCCTCTTCAACCCTGTGCTGTCATCAGAGAATAAGGGAGACCCAGCTGCCTGGTTTTCTTTGGCAGGTTCTTGAAGCAGCTTTTTAGTCTGTCTTGTTCTCTCTCTCCCCAGCTGACCCCAGAAATGCTTAATTTGACTATGTGAAAGTCATGCTAATTTTAGTCATTTATGCAATCATTTGCCATTTATGCCAAATTGCTGTGTAATACTACAGTGATACGCATATCATTAAATATGTGTCACTAGCCTTGTGGTGGCTTTTATTTGATTATAACACTAAATCATGCCCAGGATTTCTAGACTTCATGGGCTGTTGCTTTCACAATATTGTCATCATTTCATATCTTAAAAATTTGAATGTTGCCACTGAGGGAAACTTTGAGGGAACATATTTCTTCTCCTTCCAGACTCAATGTAATGTCAAAATTGACAGCATGTGCATCATTGCCATTTTGGGGGTTTCTAAATCTACCATTTGCCCGCACCATGTTAACTGACTCCACAAATTCATCCTTTTGAAATATTTCAGAAATAATCTTTTAAATTACACTTTAAAAACAAGGCTCACTTACTTTTCCTATTGGATCAGGTTTTTCTAAGTTCGCCATAAGTCTTTACCCAAATATGCATAATATTAATACATACAAAATAATAATTTTTCTCCTCAGGATATAAATAATTACTTTTATCATAGGAATTATACCTTAAAAGATTTATGCTGCTGCTGCTGCTGCTGCTAGTCGCTTCAGTCGTGTCCGACTCTGTGCGACCCCATAGACGGCAGCCCACCAGGTTCCCCTGTCCCTGGGATTCTCCAGGCAAGAACACTGGAGTGGGTTGCCATTTCCTCCTCCAATGCATGAAAGTGAAAAGTGAAAGTGAAGTCGCTCAGTCATGTCCTACTCTTAGCGACCCCATGGACTGCAGCCCACCAGGGTCCTCCGTCCATGGGATTTTCCAGGCTAGAGTATTGGAGTGGGTTGCTGTTGCCTTCTCCATAAAAGATTTATACTAAATATTAACAGTGCGTATCTTTAAATCTCATATTATGGTTATCTTTTACCTTCTTTAAGTTAATATTTTTGGGTACTATAATTTTTAACAACAAGCATGTTGTCAAATTTATCTTCAGAAAGTAAACATTCATTTAAAACTGGAATGTTTCTTGGGTATATGTTAAGCTGTAATTTTCTAATTGATTTGTTTTAGTATTAATTATGTACTTGAAGATTATCTTTAGCAAACATGTGATATTTTAACCCTTAGGTCATTTTACTTTGGGGGTACAACCATATGCTTAATATCTTGTAACTTATGTATTAAAAAGCAACCAAATTCTCGTCCTCTATGTCCAATAAATTGTAATTCAATTCAGCCAATTCCATCTCTACCCCACGCCCAGACGTATCGTGGGCCCAGATTTACTCCACCACTGGATTCTTCATCTTTTTTATACTTGATTTTACTTATCCTTTTCGATTTATTCTAACATACTTCACATTATTTGGGGAAGTGGAAATGTATGGGAAACAGCAAGATTTTGCCTCAATATACCAGTTCTTGCAAGAAAAAGGCCACTGTTGTTCCGAATGCTTTATGGCGAATTAGGAGCCAGTAGCTGCTGCTCTTCATTTTTTCCACATGGTGTCCTGTTCATACTCTGCAGCGCTGTGGAAACAACTGTCAAAGGCAGGGCACCCCAGCTGCCAGGGGGCAGTTCATCTGGCCATAAGAAGAATGACAAGATTCTGACTTACAGTTCAGTTCCAGATTTTTCTTAAAGGCAGGAGAGGGGAGAATGGGGGGAAACAAAGAAGAGTGAAGCTAAAAACAGGCTACGGTGTATACTTCTGTTTTGAACAAAGTTATCTACCAAACACAGTTTCACAAATAAAAATCCTTTCTTTTTAAGCTAAATTACTGAGCTGGGTTTTGCACCTGTCTCTCTTAATTGCTGAAAAAGACACAAATGGAGATGACATGACTGATGGCTTTTATCCATTGCATCTCCTGAGTTGGGACAAAAGAGCCACCTCCTGTCAAAGTCCTTTGCCAAGTTTTAGACAGATTATTTAAAAAGGTCTGACTTGAATACTGTTTTGACTTTGACTGCAATGATCACATTGGCCACTAGACAGAGCTGTTTGTCTTAATTTTGAACACTACAGAGTAGCATTTTCAAGAGAAGTAGAAGCAATGAAAAGAGAAAACTATAAATAATAATTAATATGTTTTATGAGGCAGGTACTCAAGCACACACTTAGTGCCCTTTTCTCTGCTGGTAGTACATAATTTCCAGATTGTTCTGTCATTATCATTCAGGAGGCCGCAACTCAGTTTTCAAACTTCCACTCATCACCAGGAAGATTTCAATAGCTAATAAAGAATAATCAGCATGTATTATGCAATTTGTTCCTTCTTTTATAGTACAGTGGCTAAAGTCACAGTGACATCCTAAATCCTGAACTTTTTCTGGAAACTTCTTGGGAATTTATTCTCTGCTCTTTCCTATGAAAACTGTTTATTATTTTATAAGCATACATTTTAGAATTATAATGGTTCATATTATTGTACATATTATCAATTTTACTCACATAAAATATATTGAAGAATTGAAAATCCTGCCATTCACAAAGCACTGAGCCCAATTCACAAAGCACTGAATTCTGGGGTTTGGTTAGAATTACAGCGTCAAGGGGTTCTGCTGAGGAAGGCCCTAAACAGAGAACCCAGAAGCAGGCCCTTAACCTGTATGGGTGTGTGTGTGTTAGTTGCTCAGTCTTGTCTGACTCTTTGCCACCCCATGGACTGTAGTCCGCTAGGCTTCTCTGTCCATGGAATTCTCCAGGCAAGAATACTGAAGTGGATTGCCATTCCCTACTCCACTTAATCTGTATACATGTCAGTACTTTTTACTTTGTGAAGTATACAACCCCATGTGACCCCAAACAAAAATTCTCAAATGTGATCTCTGTCACAAGTTACATTTGTTAGAAATGCAGATTCTCTAGCCCCATCTCAGCCATACTGAATCAAACATTCTAGGGAAGAGACCCTGTAGTCTGTGTTTTAATAAGACTTTCAGGTGATTCTGATGTAAGTTAATATTTGAGATCTGTTGATATAGAGAAATAGCTTTCAAATGAAAGAGAGAAATCCAATTACTAAAAAATAAATTTGGTGAAAAAGAAATAACATATGAAGCAGCAAAAAACACCCAAGAAGCTGTAATAAATGATCTCAAGATATAAGAGGATGTTCTGAAAGATAGATTCTAGAAATTAAATACATGATAAATATTTAATACAAATAATTAAATTTATTAAAATAGATTATATACAAAATAAAATAAAGTTTAATTAAAATAAAAATTCAAAGAAGGCTTTGAAAATAAAGTTGCAAAAAGTATCTATAAAGCTTTAAAAAACATGAGATGAAAAATTGGAAAGAGTAGATACAAAATTTAAAGGATAATAAAAGACCCTTAGAATCTACTTATAGGAGTTCTGCAGACACATATGGAAAATTTCTCAGAGTTGAAATGTGTGAGTTCCTCAATTGAAAAAGCCCACACGGTGTGTAGCCCATAAGAAAAACCCACAATAAGGCACATTAATATGAAAGTTTATAACACCTGGTGAAAAAGAAGATCCTAAGAGTTTGAGAGAAAAGTCAAAAGTCACATAGAAAGAAAAAGAAAATCAGAATAGCATCTGAATTTGCACAAGCAACACTGGAGTTAGAAAACTAAATAGAGCAAAATCTTAAAAAGTTGAAATGAAAATAAATTTTAGTCAAAATACTGTACCCATCTAGTTAAGAATGTGCAATTTTTCAGGCATGTGACAGCTGACAAAATTAATCTCACCCTGTTTTCTTTCTTGTGATGCAGCTGAACTAAACGCTCCAACAAAGTAAGCAAATAAATCAAGAAATAGGAAAATATGGGATTAGGAAATAGTGGATCCAACAGGAAAATGACTAAGGATATTCTAGGATAATAACTATGCAGCCAGCCTGGAAAAGGACCTGTCAGACTAGAACAGAAAGTTGGAGTGGGGTTTCTAAGGAAAAAAAAATTGTATTATTTGATCATCTGGAAAATATCAAGAAGCATTGGAAAGATCTATCACATTAGTGATAGATCATATTGAAAACTAAGCAGATTAAAAATGAAGCTATTACTAACTTTAGGAGAAAACAGGAAGTTAATATAAGAGAGAAAACATAACGCACATGGTATTGTGGTTAGCTCAGGAATGAACAGTATTTGTTCCATCATACACATGTAAATGCTCACTTCCATTTTAACCACAAATTACCAAAAAAAGAGAAGAAAAAAGAAACTGACAGACTATATGATGAAAAACATTAGAATTAAATGAAATTAAGTAAAAAAAGGTTTAAAAAATAATTTGCATTAATTTTATACCATTCAGTGGTTCCATATTCAGATATTGAACTCAACCAACTTCAGTTGGGAGTCAGTAAAGAACCTAGTTGAAATGGACAAAAGGTCTCAAATAGGCCCAGGATTACAGTGACTCTTAGAGGGTGGTCCCTGCACCAGAAGCACTTACACCATCTGGAAACTTGCTAGAGATGCAAATATGGGGGCCCATTCAAGATCTACTGAATCAGAACTTCCAGGCTTGGGTGCCCAGGAATAAAAAGTCTTGTAGGGGATTCTGATACATGCTAAAGTTTGAAAAATACAGACTTGTGAAAACTCGTTCTCATCTGGGGCTGCAAAACACTGTTTAGAGTTGATCAGGGTTTCTAAATTGTTAAGGAAACAAAAGAAAACAAATTTAGGTACCAAGAACTTGATTCCACTTTACTAGCGTTTTCTCTGCAAGTTAGCTCATCTTATTCTCCATTAGTCTACTTCTTATTTGATATCTGATTTATAATTTGGGGAGTAAATGTTAACCTTTGCTAGGTGAAAAATTGAGTACATTGCCTCGAGATTATCTAATGATTATTTGTCAATCCTTTGTCTAGATATACAAGATATACAAGACCTCAAACAGAATCCCTAATGTAATTATTCTGAGTATCCACACCACTGTATGACTTACGCCACTTTGAACAGTCCAGGGTTGCTGACCTCTTCTTGAGGTATATTGATTGACCGTCTTATTGGCTGACTTGCAGGGAACCAGGCACATGCCTCATCAGTGAGAGCAGCTTTGGAATTCTGTAGGTTGTTCTCTTACAGAAGAGTTTGGCTCCGTTTATCTAAGAAAGTTGAAATTTTGCTAACAGTTTTGACTTATATAATAATATCATGCTGTTAATATAGTTGTGGTACTGAGCAAATGATCCCAAACTGAATTCATAAGCTTTTCTGTGCAAACCTTCCCCATCTCTCATACTTCCAGACTAGTAATTAGAACCACCATCTGACTGGTTGGTCAGGCTACAGACATGGGGACTGCCCACTAATTCATTCAATAAAAATTGAGTGCTTACTACATCCTGGGTATTCTAGGAACTGGGGATACAATAATGAACAAAACAAGACAAAAACTCCTTCCTTCACGGAGCTTACATTCTAAGTGATAACCAAAATATTATTTCTAGTAACAAAACAATAAGTAAATTACTCTATACCATAAATCAAAAAGTGATGGGTAATAAGAAAACTTGGGATACTGTCACAGAGGTTGGAATGTTTAGTAGGATGACGATGAGAAACCTCATTGAAAAGGTGATATTTAAAAAAAGACTTGAAGAAGGCAGGGGTATGAGCCATACTGGTATCTGGGCAGAGCGAAAACAAAAATTTTAAGGTAAGTTCATGCCTGGAATGTTTGAGAAGTGAAGTGAAGTGAAGTTGCTCAGTCGTGTCCGACTCTTTGCGACCCCATGGACTATAGCTTACAAGGCTCCTCTGTCCATGGAATTTTCCAGGTAAGAGTACTGGAGTGGGTTGCCATTTCCTCCTCCAGGAGAGAATGTTTGAGAAGATCAGGATATTGGAGTGGGTGAGGTAGAGTGAGCTGGCAGGAAGGCAGGAGGGGTGAATCCATTGAGGCAACAGGGCTAGGGTAGGGATGTGGTGTATAGACTTTTTCATCCTTGTGGCCCACTGTGAAGATTTTAGCTTTCATTCTGCATGAGATGGAAGCCACTGCAGGGTTCTGAGCTGAGGAGTGACATGACCTGACTCATCTGTTGAAAGAGATGAATTCCTATCTCTTTCACTGCCCCAGCCAACTGCCATTGACAATCAAGTCTATTTCCTCTCTATTTCTCAAATCTGTCCTATCTTTTTTCCCCCCCATCATCACTGTCAGCACACTAGTCCAGGAAGCCTTAATTTCCTACTTGAATCATCTCAATAGCTTCTTAGATTTCTTGCCTCTGTTTTCTTCCCTCAAATTCATTCTCCACAATGTATCCAGAGTAACCTCTGAAAATTTCATTGATTTACGCCTGTTGTTAAAGCTGTCAATAGCCTTGTTTCTCCTGTAAATAAATTCTAAACTCAACATGACTTTCCATGGTCTGTTTCCCAATCTCTAGCTTCATGTATCCTCTTGTCTCCTTCATAGGATACACATATAAACTTCGTTTATAAACTGCCCATATAAACTTCGTTCCTTGACAACATGATGTTCTCCTGTTTCTGAAACTTCACAGATTGTTATTACACAGAGACTTCCCTGATTTTAAAATTTGGATTGGTTTACCTTGGGTTTTTGCTCTTACATCACCCTCTACTTTCCTTCCACTGAATTTGCCATTCCATATTCCCATTGTTTCATTATCTCTTTCCCCATTCTGCCCTGTGGCTTGGTGAGGACTCTCTGTCTTGCTCATTTTATCTCCGGTGCACTGTTTGTGACATACAGAAAATCAGAGGTGAATGGAGAATGGATGCCAAAACTTCCTGATGGATGAGAACATTTTAAGGCCATTAATAAACTCCTTTTTGTTATAGCCAAGAGAGACTCAAATATTTGTTGTATGCATGAAAGAAGGAATAAATGAATGAAAGACCTTTCTCGATCCTTTGTGTTCTTCTTATTTCCACCATTGTCCAAATGCGCCTCAGTAATATGTTGTGTGGGCTCCCACTGGTCATATACATATATGGAGCAGGTAATGGCTCACACAGTGTAACCTGGTGGTTTTGCAAGCAGTCCTCACCAGGAATCCTTCCCGACCTCAGCCCTGGAGGCACTGATATGAGCAGCACTGATTCTGGCCACCTTTGGACATGTGATCAACTTCAGAAGACTCAAACAGCAATGACCTAAGTGGTGGGCAGCAGAAACAGTGACTTTAGGGGAGGCTGATAGTTTCCACACACAAAGAAGAAGCTTGATAATGGGTTCCAACTATAGTGCCATTTCCTTTTTTTTTTTTAAGTTTGAATTCAGCAGAAGCCTCAGCATTGAGTGGATACTGAGATTTGTTCATGAGTACATCTAGAAGACCCTTAGATCTTCTAGCAATAGGTGGGCAGTTTTGGAGAACTTGAGATTCCTCAGTTATTACTAGATGGGCATGCATGATTTCTGTCTTTGCCATTAACTTGTTGGAACTCAAAAGTTTTATTCTCAGCCTGCTGTGACCTAGAGAAACATAGGTTACCATCTTATAGTACCGTTGGACTCCCCAGCAAATCATCAACCTAAAAAAAGGAAAGCTAAATGTATTAAAACTTGCTGTAGCAAGGGAGACCACCACCTTACCAATCCCAGCAGTGTCTCAGAATATGGAAGTCAGAAGTTGTCTAATTTTAGGGCTTTGGGGTCTGAGCTCAAAGTAGTTTTGAGGTAGGTCTTTCAAGACGAAGACCTGATCTGGACTGGGCAGCGTTTGTAATGTACTAGTTTGGAATTAGTAGACCCTATGACACAAGGGTCTTGAAATAAGCCTTCATGAGGAAACTTTGTATGATAAGCAAGTATTTGCCAAGGTGAGAAGACTCTTGTTTCCATTAATTATCTGTGGGAAATTTCCTGAAGCAAACAGTGCATTTTTTTTTAATTGGTTTATAGCTTTATCTTTCCCAGGCAAAGTTTCCTGGAAAAAACAACTAATTCATGTTGACAGAGCTGATCTATATTCTTCTTTTTTTTTTTTTTGGTGACAAACAGTCTTTTCATTGTTTGCTGGAAAATACTATTGAATGTACTGATTAGTGCTATATATGACATAAGAGTATAACGTAAATGAAATGATAAATATTGTACATAAAGACAGTGCCCACTCCTCTGAACACTACATTTAATGGAATGAAGTCTCTTATTAAATGAGAATTTAAAAGCTACAATCATAAAATAAAGCGTTCTCAGCAAAGACCTTTAAAATTCTTTAGTTGTGACATCTAGTTTGTCTCTCTTGTTAGGAATGGTGGGGCCCAGAGAAAACTTAGCCAACAAAAAGCCAGCACTCTCAGGACCTCTTCCCAGGAAGCATGCTGCTGGTGCCCGAGACAGCCTGGCGCCCTGGCTTCCCTGGAGCCCTCAGGCCCACTCTGACCATTAGTCCCTGTTCTGGGGCTAGTTTGAGGCGACCAGGAAGAAGATCATGTAGGAGGAAGCTTCTGTGAAGACCCCTTGTACTGCACCAACTCAATAGATAAGAACACCTAGCATTTTTGATGTGTATCTGTCACTCTCAGCAAACACTGAAAAGTGGTTGACAACAAAAACACAATATTGGGAACAAAAGCCATTTTCTTTTCTATACAGTATAGAGACACCATTTATTCCTTTCAGCTATGTGTTCACAAAGATGCTCTAAAAGAGGCTGCTCCTATTATACTGCCAGGCAGGCAGGCCAGGATCGAAGGTAACAAAACTCCAGCTTCAACTCCTAGTTCAAATGAGTTAAAAAAATACAAATTTATTAGAGAGTCAAAATCAGTCTCTATGATGTACATGGCAACATAGTCAAGTGCTGCAACAATATTCACTTTCCAAGGTCAACTTGGAACATAGCCACATTTTCCTCCAAACTGAGAAAGCTCTGTGTGGAGAAGAACACAAGATTAACACCGTCACCTCCTCTCCAAACACTGTCAGGGATCAGAAAACTCATCACAAATAACAAATGCAAAAAAATAAAAATAAAGCACATCTTAATATATACACAGCAACAAAGGAAGACTACTCTCCTTCTGGGTTTCCTTGGCTCTCACTCAATCAAGGATTAGCCAACAATTTCCTAACCTAAGACATTAGTCTCAACATCAAAGAAAATTTTCTTGTCCAAGATGTTTTTCTAAATGATATTTCACAGTGGTCCAGATTGCTTACTTAAGATTAAACTACTAATGCACAGAGGACATCCTCTGAGCTCAAGTATGAGTAATACTAATATTCTCAGATTTTTCTAGACTTCAGTTCAGTTCAGTTCAGTTGCTCAGTCTTATTTGACTCTTTGTGATCCCATGAATCGCAGCACGCCAGGCCTCCCTGTCCATCACCAACTCCTGGAGTTCACTCAGACTCACGTCCATCGAGTCAGTGATGCCATCCAGCCATCTCATCCTCTGTCGTCCCCTTCTCCTCCTGCCCCCAATCCCTCCCAGCATCAGAGTCTTTTCCAATGAATCAACTCTTTGCATGAGGTGGCCAAAGTACTGGAGTTTCAGCTTTAGCATCATTCCTTCCAAAGAAATCCCAGGGCTGATCTCCTTCAGAAAGGACTGGTTGGATCTCCTTGCAGTCTAGACTTCACAGATCCACAAGTGTTTTATCAGACTATCCATTTAAGGAATCGTAAGTCAACAGTAATAAACCAACTCTACATTTTTCTTACCCTGTTTATCAAAGAACACCGTGCTCCAATAGGAATGAAGCCTAGTTCAATGGGTATCTTATTCCCTTCAACTCTGCATAATAAATGTCACTGTTTAGTCTCTGTCTTTGACTCTTGTATGACCCACCTAAAGAAAATCTTGTATAAAAGTGGAAAACAGCAAACCCCAGCAGGAGCAGTGGTATTAGTGCTCAAGTAGACTTTATGGGAATAACTGTAATTGCTTATGGGACTGTTTACAGCCTTCCTAGAAACCTTAGTCCTCTTGAAACCCTAGATGAAAAAATTTGAATTATGTAAACATAAGAGGGGATTTCATGGATAAAGGTCTAGTTTATGTGTAAGGTTCTGGTCCCTGGACAGATGTGCAGCTAGCCCAAATTAACTGGCCATGTTTCCATTTTAAACATGTCCATTATTCTTCCCCCACCATAATATTACCAAATTCTTCCATCCTTCATGTCACTGGTGAGCCCTCTCATTGCTGCTTCTATTTCTTTTGGCTGTTCTACTGCACATACAAGCTTCATCATATTCCCACTTGAATATGTAGGGAATTTCCATTTCTCACAGAACATCAGCTCCCTAGAAACCATCAACTTGGAACCATTTCTAATTAGTAAAGGCACAATTCTCCTTTATAAAGGAAACCAAAAGTGATGTTTGGAAGTTGAACAAACATCTTGTGTGCTAAGTCACTTCAGTTGTGTCCAAGTATTTATGACCCTGTGGACTGTAGCCCTCAGGCTCCTCTGTCCATGGGATTCTCCAGGGAAGGATACTGGAGAGGGTTGCCCTGCCTGCCCCAGGGATGGAGTGTGCTTCTCTCATCTCCAGCATTGGCAGGCGGGTTCTTTATCACTAATGCCACCTTGGAAGCCCAAACAAGCATCTTTGGTACTCCTAAAAAGTGAATGCTGTACGTGCTACCAAAACCTAAGGGCGTTTACCCTGTCTAAAGAGTATATGGATTATGTACAAGCATGAATCTGGTATTTTAGGACATATTTCCAATTTTCCACTATACAATTTGGATGGAAGTGTTAGTCAGTAACACAGGACAAGCTAAAAGTGTGAACACCACCCTCCTGGCTTGTTTTCCGCCCAAACTTCCACTAGCTTCCAGTGAATCCTGTCCCAGGGTAATCACTCAGCAAACCTGCAGAGCTGCTCAGAGATAGAACAGTGGGCTTCACCTCCATGAATCCAGCAGCCAGCATTCAGCAGGTAAATGCTGTGTGGGGATGAGAGGGTAACAGGCAGGAAGGCCAGGGGTCTCCAAATAGAGGAAATAGCCTGCAAGTGTCAGACATTTTTATCTCTCTTAAGCGGCAGGAGGAAACAAACCAGCAATATTTTTTCCTTCTCTATACAAATTTAAAGGGAGGTTTCTCTTAAAATATTGTGTTGCCATAATGACACCCGGCTTCGCCTGAAGTTAGCTATTCTCGAGTCTAGAGATAACCAATGCCTTTTTCTTATGGAAATGTTTGTCTTAAGCTATGCTAATGTACTATGCCTTTACCCCAAACTCTGTCTCCAAGTGGGTTCCGCCTCTTGGCCCAGAACCTACTTGACAAACCAGTATGGATATTGTTCCCCTAATCTATGTAAATGAAACTATTTGTATGGTGGTCTGCCCTTCTTCAAGATTCAAGTTAATCATTTTATGGCCCATCTGAATTTTAAGACATTCCTTTCTTTCATTAACAGACTGCTAGTGACTATATAACATCCAGCTAAAGACTAGCAGGGGGGTACTCTTTCTGCCCCCTTCTGATGCCTATGTCAGAAGCTTTCTCTATCTCCTTATATTTCAATAAAACTTTATTACACAAAAGCTCTGAGCGATCAAGCCTCGTCTCTGGCCCCGGATTGAATTCTTCTCCTCCGGGGGCCAAGAATCCTGGTGTGTTCGCGTGATTTAACAACAACCTTTCAGGGATGCACCCAGAAAAGACTTAACAGCAGTTCAGTTCAGTCGCTCAGTTGTGTCTGACTCTTTTTGACCCCATGGACTGCAGCACACCAGGCCTCTTTGTCCATCACCAACTCCTAGAGTTTACCCAAATTCATGTCCATTTAGTCAGTGGTGCTATCCAACCATCTCATCCTCTGTCATCCCCTCTTCCTCCAGCCTTTAATCTTTCCCAGCATCAGGGTCTTTTCCAATGAGTCAGTTCTTCGCATCAGGTGGCCAAAGTATTGGAGTTTCAGATTCAACTTCAGTCCTTCTAATGAATATTCAGGACTGATTTCCTTTAGGATGGACTGGTTGGATCTCCTTGCAGTCCAAGGGACTCTCAAGAGTCTTCTCCAACACCACAGTTCAAAAGCATCAATTCTTTGGCACTCAGTTTTCCTTATAGTCCAACTCTCACATTCACACATGACTACTGGAAAAACCATAACCTTGACCAGATGGGCCTTTTTGGCAAAGTCATATCTCTGCTTTTGAATATGCTGTCTATGTTGGTCATAACTTTTCTTCCAAGGAGTAAGCGTCTTTTAATTTTATGGCTGCAGTCACCATCTGCAATGATTTTGGACACCCCAAAATAAAGTCAGCCATGTTTCCACTCTTTCCCCATCTATTTGCCATGAAGTGATGGGACCAGATGCCATGATGTTCGTTTTCTGAATGTTGAGCTTTAAGCCAACTTCTTCACTTTCCTCTTTCACTTTCATCAAGAGGCTCTTCAGTTCTTCTTTGCTTTGTGCCATAAGGGTGGTGTCATCTGCATATCTGAGGTTATTGATATTTCTCCCAGCAATCCTGATTCCAGCTTGTGCTTCATCCAGCCCAGGGTTTCTCATGATTTACTCTGCATATAAGTTAAATAAACAGGGTAACAATATACAGCCTTGACGTACTTCTTTCCTGATTTGGAACCAGTCTGTTGTTCCATATCCAGTTCTAACTGTTGCTTCCTGACCTGCATACAGGTTTCTCAGTAAGCAGGTCAGATGGTCTGATATTCCCATCTCTTGAAAAATTTTCCAGTTTGTGGTGATCCACGCAGTCAAAGGTTTTGGCATAGTCAGTAAAGCAGAGATAGATGTTTTTCTGGAACTCTCTTGCCTTTTTGATAATCCAACAGATGTTGGCAATTTGATCTCTGGTTCCTCTGTCTTTTCTAAATCTAGCTTGAACATCTAGAAGTTCACTGTCCATGTACTGCTGAAGCCTGGCTTGGAGAATTTTGAGCATTACTTTGCTAGCATGTCAGATAAGTGCAATTGTGTGGTAGTTTGAACATTCTTTGGCATTGCCTTTCTTTGGGATTGGATGAAAACTGACCTTTTCCCATCCTGTGGCCACTGCTGTGTTTTTCAAATTTGCTGGCATATTGAGTGCAGCATTTTCACAGCATCATCTTTCCGGGTTTGGAATAGCTCAACTGGAATTCCATCACCTCTACTAGCTTTGTTCGTAGTGATGCTTCCTAAGGCCCACTTGACTTCACATTCCAGGATGTCTGGCTCTAGGTGAGTGATCACATCATCATGATTATATGGATCATGAAGATCTTTTTTATATAGTTCTGTGTATTCTTGCCACCTCTTCTTAGTACCTTCTGCTTCTGTTAGGTCCCTACTATTTCTGTCCTTTATTGAACCCATCTTAGCAAGAAATGTTCCCTTGGTATCTCTAATTTTCTTGAAGAGATCTCTAGTCTTTCCCATTCTATTATTTTCCTCTATTTCTTTGCACTGATCACTAAAGAAGGCTTTCTTATCTCTCCTTGCTATTCTTTGGAACTCTGCATTCAAATGGGTATATCTTTACTTTTCTCCTTTACCTTTAGCTTCTTTTCTTTTCACAGTTATTTGTAATGCCTCCTCAGACAACCATTTTGCTTTTTTGCATTTCTTTTTCTTGGGGAAGGTCTTGATCTCCATCTCCTGTACAATGTCATGAACCTCTGTCCATAGCTCATCAGCCACTCTATCAGATCTAATCCCCTGAATCTGTTTCTCACTTCCACTGTATAATCTTAAGGGATTTTATTTAGGTCATACCTGAATGGTCTAGTGGTTTTTCCTACTTTCTTCATATGCACATAAATTCCTGGTTTTATAATATCTTCCCAGGAAGTCAGGAATAATTGGTTTTTTAGTTAAAGAAAATGAATCTATGCTCAAAATAATGTAATGCCTCAAAAAAGCAAAATCTATAAGGGAAAAACTACAAAAAAAATACAGTTTAACAATCAATAGCTTACTTTGGTTAAATTGGCATAGTAAGTCAGTGCAATTTTGTAGTTAGAAGCACATCCTTTCACATTCTTAGAAATCAGAGTACTGTGAAGTGAAACTGTTCACAGAGGTGATAGCCCTTTAGCCTTCTGTGACTTCAGAACTCAGAAAGATGAAGGTTAACCAGGATTTGATACTCAAGATAGTTACTTGCTCAATGCAGACTGGAGACAAACTCAGTCAGAAGACAGCTAAACATCTCATTTTTATTTACTTACAGAATTCTCAGAAAGTTCCTACTTGGACATCAGTGGTTTTCCACCTGGATGCACATCAGCATTATCTGAGAAGCTTAAAAAAATTATCAAATACCAGATCAATTAAACCTGGAGGTAGAGCCCAGAAATCAGTACTCTGCGTTTTACTAGGTGATTTTGACTTGCAGCCAGACTACATTCCACTGATGTATCCTTTTCAGAAAGTTGTAGCATGAAGGCTATATCATATCTAGACAGTTTTTTTGTTTTTTCCAAATTTCACCAGTAAAAGATATTTATAGAAAAAGACACAGTTGTGCTTCTTCTAAAGATGCAACTTACCATTTCAAAAGTGCTGGTCCTTGGAGGTTGTCTGGAGCACTGGTTGAAGAGGAGCAAGTCCTAGTCTTGGCAGAGCAGGCAACATTTCAGGCTTTGGCAGAAATGGAGAATGGCCAGATGCCCGTGAGTACCAGCATGATGCACACTGACACCAGATTTAATCCACAGTGAGTATTCATGAAGCTTGGGGCTGACACCAGCAGATGGGTGAGAATGACAAGAAGGGTGTACCACTTTTTCTTCTCACAGGCACTTCCAAAAACACGACGCTCTAGAACATGTGCAGCAATGTGTTCACCAGTGTCATGAAAGCTGAATTTCCGAAGCACTGGAGAGGGTCTCAAAGAATGCCTACTGTGCCTGGCCCCAGAGAATCAGACAGAGTATTTACAGAGGAAAATGCTCCACTCATGATTTCAAAGCCCACGCCAGAGACATAAGCCAGCAGTCCGTAGAGGGTGCTCTCACCTGGGTTTATCCTCTTCAAGCCCTCACTGGCTTAAAAAAAAAAAAGGTTTATAACATGCAAACCGGCACATTTCTTGCCTAAGGACAGACTAACACTCCAAAAATCAGCAGACATTTCCGCACTGGTCCATCTTTGATGTCAGCAATGACTGCTGTCATAAACCAAACAAGGGAGGAAAGCAGCAGAGACACCAACCAGAAGAACTCTGCGATGAGGAGAAAGTTGATGCGCAGTGGTGGCCATGGTGAAGACGTAGAACTCGAGCACAGGTGCAAAGCCAAGTGCAGCCCAGAACAAGGCCGCCGTCATGGCAACCGTAGAAGCCTGCGGGCGGCGGGGGAGGTGTGTGTGTGGGGGATGGGTGGCTCAGCTGATCCGTATTCTTAATTAAGCCATATTAACACAGATGGTCTCAGCACTCATACCTTTTAATTGCTCTCACTCTTAAATACTTTGGGACGTTTATGTGTCCCAGTAGTTTCCAAGGACAGGTTCCAGAAAGGAGAGAGGATGCAGTTTTATAAAGCCTGACGATTGAAAGACGGAAGTATGGGCAGCGTTGAGAAAATGAGGGTAACAAAAATCAACTTACCTTTGTACAGTTTTGCTTGAGGTAAAGTTCTTGCTTCAGCCAACAGAATACTTAGTGAAACACAGGTTTGATCTTCCCTCCCAGAGAATCACTTGTAAAAATCAAGCACCGCTTTTTCTTTTTGATGTTTTAAATTGAGGTATAGTAGATGTACAATATTAGGTAAGTTATAAGTATACACCTGGAGAAGGCAATGGCAGCCCACTCCAGTACTCTTGCCTGGAAAATCCCATGGATGGAAGAGCCTGGTAGCCTTCAGTCCATGGGGTCACTGAGAGTTGGACAGGACTCAGCGACTTCCCTTTCACTTTTCACTTTGCTACATTGGAGAAGGAAATGGCAACCCACCCCAGTGTTCTTGCCTGGAGAATCCCAGAGACTGCAGAGCCTGGTGGGCTGCCGTCTATGGGGTCGCACAGAGTCGGACATGACTGAAGCGACTTAGCAGCAGCAGCAGCAGACGATATCAATTAATTCAAGGTCTGGAATGAGATGGAATTGGATATAAATCCTTACCCTAAAAACCTTTTAGTTTTATGATCTTAAGTTGCTACTTAGATGTGAAGAGCTAACTCACTGGAAAAGACTCTCATGCTGAGAAAGACTGAAGGCAGGAGGAGAAGGGGAGAATAGAGGATGAGATTGTTGGGTGGGATCACTGACTCAATGAACGTGAGTTTGAGCAAACTCTGGAAGCCAGTATGCTGCAGTCCATGGGATTGTAAAGAGTCTGACACGACTGAACAACTTAGTTGCAGCCTTAATTTCCCATATATAGATATTAGCTTCATTTTTTTTCACATAGACAATGGTGATCTTTTGTAGCCACTGGAAATAATTATGGTAAACAATAGTAGCAGTTATGTAAAACTGTCAGCCTAGTTCACAATGTGGACTCAGTAAATGTTAGATATAATTATTACTTTACTAAGTATAAAGTGTACTTTGGTGTTCATTTGAAGATGAGAAGCATAGAAACCTAGAATCAAAGAGTAGTAGAGTCCAGACAGACCATAGAGGTGTTCTGATTGGGCATCTTTATTTTACGGGAGAGGAAGCTGAAGACCAAAGTGAAGTGAAGTGAAGTGAAAGTCACTCAGTCGTGTCCCACTCTTTGCTCCAGGCAAGAATACTGGAGTGGATACCCTTTCCCTTCTCCAGGGGATCTTCCCAACCCAGGGATCGTACCTAGGTCTCCTGCGTTGCAGGCAGATTCTTAAAGAGGGCAAGTAATACCCAGGGTGAAAACACCAGTTAGTGGAAAAGGCAGGCATCACGTTTCCATGGCTTGCCTTGCAGCCAACATGTGCCTGTGAAGGACAACTGTGGGAGACAAGCCTCTGGGCCTCTGGTTGATAGCCACTTGTACAGTCTTTTGTTCACTCTAGATGGTTAGAACCTGGTCTAATTTGCAGCATTTTCAGAGGAGAATTGAAAGCAGTCTGACATAATTTGACTCCTGGAGCTCAGATCTTTTAGTTTATTGGGCACAGTCTCATTACTTGGCAATAACTGATGTCTTTAGAGTGTGAAGTAAATATTTAAGATTTAAATAAGCCCTATGTGAATGCTACGCTCCTCATTTGTTGACAGATTCTTCCCATACCCAGCAACTATTCCAGCAGCTTCTCTTGCCAAGGAAATACCAGATATTGTTGAAAGAAAAAAACAGCTGCAAATATAAAAAAACCTGGCTTTTTGAGGGGCTTTCCAAAATAAATGGTTGAAGAACCTAGAAAGTGATTTTACAGGGATGTAAAACAATCCTTTAAGCAATTTTAACTTTTAGTCTTAAAAATTTTATTCAGCACATCCTTTTGTATGAAGTACTGTAGGTAATTTAAAGACATGTTATTTTTTTGCCTTTGAGGTACTAACAATTTAGTAGGAAAAATAGCATGTAAGTAAATTAATCAAAAGTTACATAATAAAATGCAAATCAAATAACATTTGAAGATGAACACTGGAGGGCATTGGTAGGCAGAGCCTGACGAATTACCAAATGAATGGTGCAGGGGATGTTTGTTCATTTTGCTTTCCCCCTTCTTTCAGGACACTGCCTGATTCTGGTCTAGGATTCATCTTTCCCTTGCAATCTTGGGGCTCTGTAACTACAGGAGCTCTGCATTTCTCTAGCCCAGATGTGATCTTGTGAACCAGGTCATACCCACCAGCCTGTCTTCTAGAGTGACTCAAGGATTGAAATTGTGGATAAAATTGTTTTCCTCTTTGGCTGACAATTGCTGATCTCTGCTGAGCCATGAATCTCCAGCCTTCTAGTCAATTCTCATGGGTTAGCTGGGATTAAACTCCTTTTCTTCATGGGTTCACTAGATTTGGTGTATATGGTAATGGCAGCTTGAAGGGAAAGGAGTTGCCACTTTGCATATATGTGTCAGGGAAAAGAGAAGGTGATATTTGAGTGGGACCTAGAAAAGGGGTGGGGGTAAGTAAGTAAGGATTTTCAGTTTGGGGACACCCTATTATTTCTAATTCTAGACCACTATCAGAGCAATTTCTGTAGTTTGTGAACTAATTAGAAAGCTGTTCACAAATCTTGAGAATTCAATGCTTTGCTAAGTGCAAACCCAGGGCAGTAGAGTTGGAAAATACTTCAGGACTGGTTAGGTTAAAAAATGGAAAAGACTGGGTTACAGGTGTCACTATTGTAATACAATTGAGATGAGGTTTATTTCTACTCTCAGAATCACTGTAGTGGTCTCTTCTCACTATGTGTAAGTCTCTGTTTCTTATTTTGCTTCTATGATAATCCACATCTAAGAGAATAAATTCATTCTGTAGCTTATCAAGATTCAGTAAAATCTAATCTATACTTTCTTCACTGAACAGAGTATTTGAAAAATCGTATTCTCTCTCATTCAACAATTGTTGTTAATATTTGAAACCAGATATGGTGCTTGTAAAGAGCTCTCAGACACTACTGAATGTAATTCCCCAAATTCACTTTACATGCAAAACTGTTGTATAGTTTGATTAAATAATGTCTGTGAAATTCTGTCTGGAGATACAAATGCTTCCTAAGCCAGGAAGAGACAAATACCAATATTCTGCGCTAGAATTTGGTCCAATTTCACTCCAAAAAAACAATTTTGCTGTTAACAAAATGGAAATGTTCTGAAGAACTGGGAAAAGGAAAAGGGAGAGATTAGTAAGGTCCAGCTCCCCCCTTTCTCTTCTAAATGTATCATTTTATTTTTCTAAACTAAGCTCTTCCTAAATTCCAGAAGAGAAGAACATTTTTTCGAAAGCATGATTTTTGAAGGGAAAATAGGTGCATTTTGTGCTTCTGCTTGTGGGATTAAAATACTTCCTACCTCGATTTTTATAGCAAACTGGTAATGCCCACATTTGAATTTCTGGCAAACCTTAGAACATAACACTATACTTGTTTTGCTTTTATTCCTCACTGGATGGACAGATTTTTAAAACATGAGGTAAATCAAGTGGGAAGATTAAAATCAGATGGTTCTGCATAGACTATCAGTAATGACGGTAAAACTGGCATTTTTCCATCTGCTTATTTGATTATACATTTGTACTTATTTTTAAAGGCTAAACTAGAGGAGTTGGAAAGTGTTACTGAAGTCCACAATGGAAAACCTTTCCTAGTCATGTTCATAGTGACTTCTGAATCTTTAAAATGCAATGGCCAGACCGTGTTGGGATATATGATCAAGTAGGCTTTTCTTTCCTCAAGGACTTTATTTAAAAATGTATGTGGCAGAGGCTTCTCATTTAGCATATCTAAGGGAGCTCTTTGGGAATTTTACCATTGTTTTCTTGTGTTGCCATGGGAATGTCCATTTTTATATCTTCAGAGAGATACTGTTTTTCAGTGCGGTAGAGCAGAGAGAAAGTGGGCCTTATATTTAGGAAACAGTGTGTTCTACCCTGGCCTTAACTCCTTATGAGCTGTACCACTGTAGGTAAATGATTCAAGCTCTCCAAGCCTCAGGTTTTTGTTTTTTAAATGAAATTAATTTTTATTCTGAAGGGTTATTCTAAGAATTAAAAGTGACGAGTGCATCAGAAGATGTTTACTATGTAATAGTATTATTATACTGATGTGATTGTGAAAAGGCATCTTAACATGCATTTCCTGCCTGACTCCAGGCTTGCATCTCTCTTAGACAGCTTTCAGTCTTTGTCAGCTCAGTCTCTGGATATATTGGTGTTGTAAAATCAAAAAATATACTAGAGAAGGAAGTGATCTGACATGTAAGGATAAAGGGCTGAAATAGAGAGTTGCCGTTTTATTTCAAATTGCTGAGAATGTTGGAGGTGCAGATGGCAACTTGGGTGAGTGTCAGAAAGAGTTTGGTGTTTGTTGAGGTGGGGCCCTAGCGCAGTGCTGTCCAGCAGAACTTTCTGCAGTTACGGAATTGTTCTCTACTTGAAATGTCAAACAACTTCACCAATAGCAACATGTGACTGTTGAGTACACGAATGTGGATTGTGTGAACTGAGGAACTTCTATATCTCATTTAATTTAATTCATTTAAATTTAAATAGCCATATATGGCTAGTGGCTACTTTATTGGACAGCACAATGCCAGAAACTCTAGGGGATATGAGAGACTGAGGAAAGAAAGGTAAGGAGAGCAGGTTTTAACAAGTATTGTCATGAATTGCGAATCAGATCCTTAGTATTTCTTGAGAGATGTAACCAAAAAATTGAAAATTCATTTGAAAGTAGTTCTGAGAGCCAGATTACACATAAATATAGATAGAGATATAGATATATAGCTATGACTCACAGCAGAGGATAGGACACATGGGGCCCTGACTACATGGCTACATATGGGTAGTAATAAAAATTTCCTTTCATTAACATGATAACTGAGGGTTTTTATAGATGTAAAGCTCATAAGGAAAGAGGTTATTTATATAAACTTTTTTTATTTTGAATACACAGCCATACCCATACTTCTCATCTAGAACTCAAACTGTTATATAAATAAGTCTAAATATTTGATATAGAAAATTAGAGCTAATTATCTATGGACTTCCTATTATGTAGCAGGATTTGTTTTCTCAAATGATGATGACAACTGCCAGCACTTCCAGGACCATTTTATCTCTAGGAGCCCAACGGATGAGTCTTGAAAGCTCATGAACCTTCATAAATGCATAATATTGTGTGTGTGTGTTTTGGGGGTGAAGAATCTATATTCATTTTGTATTAGATATTTATCCTTTTAAATTTCCCTCATATTCCTGGGAAATGACAGCATTGTTCACTTTTCATTGCTGAACCTAAAAATACCAGACAGATGCAGAGCTGGAGTTGTGAACACTGGTCCCTTTATCACTGGATTGGAGATGAAAACATGAGGGGAGGGGTACGTGGGGAGCACTCTGCTGGTGGTGGCAGGCATAGCAAGAGTCAGTCCTGACGTCATGGAGGATGTCAGAGAGGCCCCAGGGCTGTCCTTACTGGCATGGATACTGCAGAAAGATTTTGGATGGAGTTTCTGTTTGTCTAATCCCAAAGCTAAACCCAGAAATTCTGTGAGCTACCCAATATCCAATTACTGAATCAATATTTCACTTAAAAACACTTAAAGTTGGCAGAATAGACTTTTGTTACTTGTAACTAGACTCCAACTGATACAGATACTCAAAAGGGTCTGTAACCCTAAAACGATTAAGGATTATCTCATAAAACTGCATTTATTATTGACCACCACAAATGATACAATGAAGACAGAATCACAAAAATCCAGAGCTGGAGAAAAGGTGTATTCTTTCAATGACAGCTACCATTTTTTCAAGAATATAAACTGCATTAAAATGTTGACAGAAAAAAAGAACAGTGGTAAGGCTTGCCTATATGCCTTTAATTTGTAAAGGAGAATACCAAACTTCCAAATGATCTCCATTATGGTGAAGACCTTAGTTATGAAAGAACCTATTCTATCTAAAGGCTTATAATGCCAGGAGTCTGGTACATGCCTTCTGCCCAAATACGTGAATCCAGTGACACTCAGCATTCTCTATCATCCACTTTCTCTCCCCAGAGTTGATCAGCAATGTTTCCAGTCAATACTATGACATCCTATCTAAAAATTCAAAGTATTCAAATATACTTTGAATTCAAAGATCAAAATCAAAGATTCATATATTAATCTCAGCCTACAGACTTGTAGAAATCAATACAAATATATAGATTAACTCTTGGAAATTGATATGAAATAAGTGGATTATGAAAGTACAATTTTCCTCTGCATATTTTAATGGGAGTTCAGTGAAACGAAGATTGTGCTAGAATTTTAATGATGCTGGATAGTTTTATCTTGGGGCTAAAAGTCCAATATACAATCCCTTCTTTACGAACAGAATAATGGGGTTTTATTAAAGCAAATATATTCTTCCATCACTTGCTCTATGTTTATAGAATGTCACTGAATAGTCAACATATAAATCAGGAAAGGAATAATGAGCATTCCTTTCTTTTCACATAATGAAAGTTCTCAGTTGCCACATACTTCTTGTTTAATTATGAATAAATTCAGAGATGTGTGCTATATTTATAATTAAATCCATTCTGCATTCATGTTCTCACACATATTATAAACTAAAGTCTCTTAATATTCTCATTATCTCCCAGAATAGTAAAGAAGAACCTCATGAAACTTGGAAAATGATTTTCTGTCTTTAAAAATTTGTTGTGAAAATTTCAAAATGTACAAATAAGTAGAGTCAACGGTCCTGTGTGCCCTTGTATTGATTACACAGCTTTTGTGATTGCCAATAGTCAGTGGTATTTGTTTCATCTCTTTTCCCCATCCTGGCCACCTTACCCTGCCTTTTCTTCTTTTTGGCTGGAGTAGTTTATAATAAATATGAAATATGATGTCATTTTACTTCTCAATATTTTAATATTAATTTGCAAAAATTTTGGATATTTTCTAATATTGCCACAATGGCAATTTTATGCTTAAAATTAATAAGTAATTCCCTAATATTATTTAATACCCACCCCATATTCAACTTTCACTGATTTTCTTCAAAATGTCTTTTTATAGTTTGTTTAAATTAGGATCTAAACAAGACAGTTCATTTGTTGTTTATGGCTATTATTTATCTTAAGCCTCCTTCCCCCCATCTCCCTCGCATTCATCTTATTTTTTTCAGGCCATCGGCATACTGAAGAAATATGACCCACTTCCTGGATTTGACTATTGCTTCTTTGTGGTGCAGTTTAACTTCTTTGTCATATTCTGTAGACTTAAATTTAGATCTAAAGTCAGATTCCAATTTTTTTTGACCAAAACTCTTCTTAAGTGGCATGTGTACTTCATTTGCCCATAATGTGCCACTTTTATGATACTAAAATTAATTCATGACTTTCACGTGATGACACTCTGATCTTTTCAGCATATCCCTTAATAAGTTTGGCATCTATTGATGACCATTCTCTGAATCAAATTTTTATAAAATGTGATTCTACTGAAACTCCAGTACTTTGGCCACCTCATGCGAAGAGTTGACTCATTGGAAAAGACTCTGATGCTGGGAGGGATTGGGGGCAGGAGGAGAAGGGGACGACAGAGGATGAGATGGCTGGATGGCATCACTGACTTGATGGACGTGAGTCTGAGTGAACTTCGGGAGTTGGTGATGGACAGGGAGGCCTGGCGTGCTGCAATTCATGGGGTTGCAAAGAGTCGGACATGACTGAGCGACTGATCTGATCTGATCTGATCTGATTCCTTTTGTAGTTGTTAGCTAGGATTTTCCTTACAGAAAATTTCCCCTCATCCATCAATGCTTTGTTGTTATTCTGCTAGTTCATTTCAAAAAGGCCTGATTATTTTTAATGATCACTCTTCAGAGGTAAAAGCTGGAGTCAGAAGGTGATTCTGTGATGCAACACCAATCTCCCTGCAGGACCGAGACACTCACTAACCCAGCTGTGGGGGAGTTTGGATGCTGCCAGATCACAGTTGAACCCGTCTTAGTAATATCCTCAGTGGAGGACTTGTCTTACTCAAGGCCTTGCTGGGGACAGCCAGACTCAATGACTGGTCACTGGTTTGGGGAGTGAGCAATGTCTTGACCTATTCTCCCTAAATTATGACAAATCTAAAAGACCATTCCAGCTCCCACACAAAATACCTAAACACAAGGATAAACTAAACTTTTTATCATGTTGAAGAAGAGTTATGGTGATTCCAACAAATGGCTTATTTGAAATTTCCTATAGTACTAATCACACAATAGAATGTTTGCTTACAATGCATTATGCTCTGTTGTATTGATTTGGTAATAACAAGTGCATGAGCTAAATCATAATTAAACTGGAAGGAAAGTGATCTGTAGTACATAATTGATAAGATAAAGTAATAAGAAAGTAATCTTACATATGAAGGAGTGTATAATGATGCATGTACAAAAGAATCACTCCTTTCAACACTGTTTATTTGTATTTCTTTATCATAAATATGAATATTGTTTATTATGTTATATTTGGTTTAGTGCAGCACTCTTTTGATAATAATATGGCATTCTACTAGGTGGAATTCTCTATTTACAAGCATATCTATATTTTTAATAATAAATGTAAAATTAATGTTAGGAAGGATGTGAATTTGAGTCTTCATAGACAAGTTAGCATTATTGGCAATGTCATTTTAATTCCAAGAGCCCCCTACTTTTTTGTCCTTCCATTATAATTGGCAATAATATAGGGCAATTGTTTCTAAAGTCCTTCATAGACCGGGTTCATCCACCCCTCCAACTGTACCAATTTCTACCATGGTGAGAAGTAGGACAAAACAAGAAACAGACAAAAATAGGTGGCACTTCTGCTTCAGTCAGAGCAGTTCCACTTTTTACTTGTTTATATATGAGCATTTCACTCAAGCTTTCATTTTAAAAAATGTTCCTGTGCTAACATCATTGTGAAAACTATTAATAAAGGGTATAGGCACTATAAGACATATTTAAATAAACAAAACATACAATTGTATGGATGTGAGAGTTGGACTGTGAAGAAAGCTGAGCACCGAAGAATTGATGCTTTTGAACTGTGGTGTTGGAGAAGACTCTTGAGAGTCCCTTGGACTGCAAGGAGATCCAACCAGTCCATTCTGAAGGAGATCAGCCCTGGGATTTCTTTGGAAGGAATGATGCTGAAGCTGAAACTCCAGTACTTTGGCCACCTCATGCGAAGAGTTGACTCATTGGAAAAGACCCTGATGCTGGGAGGGATTGGGGGCAGGAGAAGGGGACAACAGAGGGTGAGATGGCTGGATGGCATCACTGACTCGATGGACATGAGTATGAGTGAACTCCGGGAGTCGGTGATGGACAGGGAGGCCTGGCGTGCTGCGATTCATGGGGTCGCAAAGAGTCGGACACGACTGAGCAACTGAACTGAACTGAACTGAACCATTGATTGACTCAGAAAATATTGAAGGTTTAAAAGATTTTCTATCTTTCTACCTTCTGTACTGCAAAAATGCATGTATATCTCATGTTTGCTGGAACTCTGTTGAATTTCACCTTGAGCCTTATTAGAAAATTAATAGTCCCTTTTTCTCTGGTCAAAATGGTTCTGTGAATATGGTGCAGTGCAATCATACTCAATTGTATATTAAAGGAAAATCAGTATTTTCATAAAAATATCTCAATAAACTATGATATTTTAGTACAATTAATGTTAAAGGATTTTAGTACATTGATATTAAAGTACAATTCAAGTACTTTATATAGAATGAAATGACAGAGTATACTGGATTAGAAAACATAGCAAACTCTGTGCCTATTATCATTAGCTCAGATTTTCTGCTGGATGTAGAGGACCTGATCTGTTTCCTATTTAGCTTTAATTTGCCACTTTTACCTTTTCTTAAAAAACCTCTTT
Organism: Bos indicus x Bos taurus; assembly: GCF_003369695.1. Classification (NCBI taxonomy): domain Eukaryota; kingdom Metazoa; phylum Chordata; class Mammalia; order Artiodactyla; family Bovidae; genus Bos; species Bos indicus x Bos taurus. The sequence continues at coordinate 113,140,864 of NC_040076.1, forward strand.
TTCATGTAAATTTCCCATCCAAAACCCTAGTTCTGAATCCTGATTCGTCTAAATGAGGATGAGCACTCGGGACACACCTAATGACTCTCATTGGTACATGCAGTGCAGGTTTGCCCAGTTCAACAGAATGAGTATCTTATGTTTTCCAACTGGGGGGGATGTTTTCTTCACCCCCAGTAATTAAGGAAGCCCCTTGCTCCAGTTCCTGTTCCCTGCCAGCCACAAACAAAAACTACACCAGTCTCCAAGGGAAGAGAAAACCAAGGCCAGCAGAACAGAAAATGGAAAGAGCTTGTACACTTGTTAGCATCACCAGACTGCTGAATTGATCTCTAGACTTGGCTTATGCAACATAACAAATTTTCTTATTGTTTGCTGCTGCTTCTAAGTCACTTCAGTTGTGTCCGACTCTGTGCAACCCCACAGACGGCAGCCCACCAGGCCCCGCCGTCCCTGGGATTCTCCAGGCAAGGACACTGGAGTGGAAATGGAGTTGCCATTTCCTCCTCCAATGCATGAAAGTGAAAAGTGAAAGTGAAGTCGCTCAGTCGTGTCCGACTCTTAGCGACCCCATGGACTGCAGCCTATCAGGCTCCTCCGTCTTAATTGAGGTTCCTGTTATTTTCAGCAAAACCTCCCAAAGCATGTCCCCTCAAAACCCCACCAAACAAACAAAATGGCATTACGGGTATAAATATAGAAGGCAGTTCATTATATTTTTTAAAATCCTAGATTTTACACGGGAATTCTTTTAATCCTATTTTGGGTTTAAACTCAGCTCTGAGCAAACATGTTTTCTGGGAATTCTGGGGAGACCATTGTGCTGGAATTTAGTGTTGTCAGGAAGAAGCGGAGACTCATACGAGTGGGACCCTGGAGCCCTGCTTCTACCTATTCTGTCCTCTTGCCTGGTTCCTTCTGTCTTTATTCCACTTGACTGTCCAGTCCCTGACATCCGGCTTGCACCTTGCATTGTTTGCTCTGATTAACACTGGTCCCATCAGTGAGCACACAACTCTATTGCATGCCAAAGTTTTTTATGTTTTAATTTATTCGATGACTCAGGGGTTTTAAGATATGAATTGGCTCTCTGTTGTCAATAAGACTGGGGGCAATTTTAGATAATGCAGTAGGAAATAAAGCAATAGGTAGATACATTTGCTGTAGCTTAAGTAATATCAACAGTGGGGAAAACAATAAGAATCACTGAAGGGATGAATAAGATAATAAGGTGTACCTGTGGAGCTGAGAAATAGCTTCCTTTCCAGACAATTTATTCTTGTTCAGACTAGTATAGTTTAAAAGTATATACAATTTTTCTTAAGAAAATCTACTAAGAAAATGTATGGGCATGAATTACACTGCCTGCTTCCTACTGCATTGTTTAGCCATATCCTCTGCCCTGGAAGGAAGGACCACCAGCCCCTTCCTCACCTGTTTTGCTTCCTTTACATGTGCCCTCTGTATACTCTTGGCCATTCTCATGACTTCAGAGCCTCTATTCGATGACATTCTCTATTGACTAGCATTTCTATATCATTATTAGTGAAATGTATAATTAATGTTAGGAAGCGGGAGCTAAATCACAATCAAGCTGGAATTCATGACTTCAAATCTTAGGTTTAGCCAAGATGTTTCCCCAGCTCAAGATGCATTTACTCAACTGTTCATAGGACACTTCTCCAGAATTCCTGCAAGCAATTCATTTTTGTCATGTCCCAAACAGAACTTACAATTTTTTTTTCCAGAAACTAGCTCTTTCATTCCTTCCCCAAGCAAGCATTTACTGAATATTTAATGTATTCCAGGCTTTGTCTTAAGAGCGCCAACCATCCAGAGGTACAGAATAGTGAGGAAAATAATACACAAAATGATAACTATAATGTTATTGGTAATGCAAAGTTAGTTACAGGATGGGATGTGTGATCTTGGACACTCTGCATGACCTGTCTGTGTCTCAGTTTATCTGTAAAATGGAGCCAATAGAACCTTCTCAGAGACTGAATGTGAAGATTAATTCAGGCACTGTATATGAAGGGCACAGACCACACTAAGCATTCAGTAAGTATTAGCTATTGTGATTATTATTATTAGTTACATCATACAGAAACTGCAAACTAAGCCTTAAACATAATGCTTAATGGTGAAATATTAGTTATTCTACCATTATTATTATTTAATATTTTTCTGGGAGTACTTGCAAATGCAATTAAATAGGAAGAAGATGAAATATAAAAATGAGAAGGAAAGAAGCGAATGACAATTATTTGTAGATGATTTGACTACTGTCTTTTTCAGCTCAGGCTGTCATAACAAACTACCATAGATGGGGTGCCTTAGCAATAGAAATTACTTTTCTGATGATTCTGGAGGTTGAAAGTAAGAGATCAGGGTTCTAGTGTGGTGGAGTTCTGGTGAGAACTTGCAGATGGCCTGGCTGGTAAATGGCCACTTTCCTGCTGTGTCCTCACAAGGCTGAGAGACTAAGGAATCTCTGCAGTATCTCTTCCTATAAGGACACTAATCTCGTCACGAGATTAGTCATGACCTCATCTAAACCTAATTACCTCCCAAAGGGCCCACCTCCACATAGCATCACATCGGTAGTGAGGGTTTCAACATATGAATCTGAGGGGAATACAATTCAGTCCATAACTATTGTATATAGGGAAATTCCAAATAATCAGATGATCAAAGAATAGAAGCAATAGGTAAGAACTTTCTAAAGTAGCTGACTACAATATTAAATGCAAAAGGCAATAGTTGTACAATATATAAAACCCCCGAAACTTAGTGGAAGGATTACATTTATAATAACAACCAATAATATAAAATATCTATAAATAAACCTTACCAAAATTTATAAAATCTATGTAAAAATAAATTGCTTCTGAGTGCCCAAGACAATCTGACCATATGTAACGATATATACTTTGTTCTTAAAGAGAAAGATATTATTGTAAAAATACCAATACTGCATAAATTATAAGTTTAATATGGACCCAATAAAAATGTAACATATTGATCTTTGGTCTAACTTAAAGTTCATATGGGAAAAAAAAATGTAAAATAGCCAGGAAAATTAGAAAATGTAACATAAAGCAGGACTAGTTATACCGGACACTAAAATGTGCTTATTTTATTTAATAGATATTTGATAGTATTTACTGTGTGCCATATATGTATTAAGTGCCTTATATATATTAAATATTATCATGTAATAATCCTTCAAAGAGGAAGTGATTACTTTCCCCATTTTATAGACAAGAAAACAGGCACAGAGAGGTCCGGTAATTTCCTCAAGATCTCACAGCTTGTAAATTGAAAGAACCAGACTTCACACCCAGGTAATCTGGCTCCAGATTCTATGCTCTTAACCCGGGCACTGTGCTACAATAAGTAAAAATTTTGGTATGAGCTCGAGAATAAACATAAAAATAGAGGAAATGAAACTGTGAAGAAACAGACATGTATACATACGAAAATTTAGTCTATAATGAAGTACACATTTTAAGCAAGGGGAAGTGATAGATTATCCAATAAATTGTGTTAAGAAAATTAGAAAAAAATAAAGGTGGATCTTTGCTAATTTTTTCCACCAAATTCCATGTGGGTCAAAAGTTAACTGTAAAAATAAATTGAAACCATAAGAGTAAATGCCGTAAGAAAATACATAAAATTGTTTTAAAAAGCATATGTAGTCAAAAGTAACAAATTTTATCCTTTTAAATTTTGCTCATTTTGCATTTTAAAACTTTTAAATTGTGAGCTATAATATGGAAAAGTATACAAACATAGTTTACAGCCATTTCAGAGTTGAAATCTAGAGATATTAACATGCATCCTTATCAGTCATTTATTTTTACACACATACTTAATCTTTTGATCAGTATTCCTTCTTGTAGCTTTCAATTTTCATCTAGGATCAATCGTTAACTGCTTAACTAACATTTTTTAGAATTTTATTTAATGTGGGTCTTTTGGTAACACATTTTTGTTTTTGTGTGTCTGGAAATATTTTTACTTCAAATTCATTCTTTAAAGATATTTTTACTGTATATAGAGTTCTAGTTTTGTAGTTTCTTTTTGTACATTTATTGTCTTCTGGCTCCTTTCATGTCTCATAAGATGGCTATCAAATCTATTGTTCCTTTGAAAATAATCTATACAGCCATAACTTGTTTTATTATATCAATATTTCACTTTATTGCACTTTGCAGATATTGCATTTTTAAAAAGTTAAAGGTTTGTAGCCACTCTGCATCAAGTCATTTTTGAAATAACATTTGCTCATTTAGTGTCTCTGTGTCACATTTTGGTAGTTCTTGCAATATTTTAAACTTTTTCACTATAGTTATACTTTTTTGGTGACCTTTGACCAGTAAATTTTGATGTTACTAGTATGACTTGCTTAAGCCTCAGATAATGGTTAGCACTTTTTAGCATAAAGTATTTTTAAATTAGGGCTTCCCTGGTGGCTCAAACAGTAAAGAGTCCACAGGTCTGTACATTTTAAAAGACATAATGCTATTGCACACTTACTATATTATAGTATAGTGTAATCATAACTTTTAAATGCACTGGGAAACCAAAAAATTTGTGACTCGCTTTATTGAAATATTTGCTTTATTAAGATCACCAGGAACCGAACCTGCAATATCTTCCAAATACTTCTGTATTAGTTGCAATTGTTGTTGTTCAGTCGCTAAGTCGTGTTTGACTGTTTGTGACTCCATGGACTGTAGCACACCAGGCTTCCCTGTCCTCTATTATCTCCCAGAGTTTACTCAGATTCATGTCCATTGAGTCACTGATTCTATCTAACCATCTCATCCTCTGCTGCCCTCTTCTCTTTTTTGCCTTCAACCTTTTTCCCAAGATCAGGGTCTCTTCCTATGAGTAGGGTCTTTTCCAATGAGTTGGTTCTTTGCATCAGGTAGACAAAATATTGGAGCTTCAGCTTTAGCATCACTCCTTCCAATGATTATTCAGGGTTGATTTCCTTAAGGACTGTCTCATTTGATCTCCTTGAAGTCCAAGGAGATCAGTTAGTTTGCAATTGCTGCGTAACAAGTTACTGCAAACTTAGTACCTTAAAACAAGAAACATTTATTATCTCACAGTTCTTGTGGGTTAGGGTCAAACAAAGTTGAGCCAGATTTTTCTTCTCATTGGGACTGCTCTCAGTTGCTAGAGGCCATCAGGTTCTTGCCATGTGGCCATCTCAAAACATGGCAGCAGCTTACTTACTGAAGGCCAGAAGATTCACTCTCCACACTCTGCTACTAGTGAGTCATATAATATATCATAATCACTGGTATGGCTATCCCACCACCATTGTTATGGGATATAAAGCTAATCAAGGGAGGACTATTCCATCATATTCACAGATCTCTTTCGATGAGGGGTGGGGGGTGGACAGATTATACAGGATGTGTATCTCAGTGGGTAGGAGTCTTGGGAGTCATCTGAGAATTCTGCCTACCACAGCAACTTTTAAGATTTCTTGTCTTTTATTTTCATTGGTCTCATTATGATATATCTAGATATGAATTTCTTTTTATTTATCCAACTTAGAGATCATCAGTCTTTAATCTATGAATTATACAGTTTGTCTAATTTTGAAAAATTCTGAGGCATTATCTTCTAATATAGTTCCTGATCCATTCACTTTTTTGCTTTCCTTTCGAAACTCCAAATTTCGTGTATAACATACTTTCATTATATCCCTTTTGTCTCTCAGCACTTTTCTGTGTTTTCTAATCTTTGTCTTCATTCTGGATATTTTACTCTGAGCTATTTTCCAGTCCATGAATTGTTTCTTCAGTCATTTATTGAAACCAAACATTGAGTTCTTAATTTCTGTTATTACAAGTTTTGGTTGTGGACTCCCATTTGGTTCTTTTTCATACTGGATGTGTAATTTTTTATAGTTTTAAATCTTTTGTCACAACTTTTCTTAGTTCTTGAATGCAGTCACTTTAAAGTCTGTGCCTGATAATTCTACTTTATGGAGCCCCTGGAGATCTGTTTTCACTGTTTTTCATTCATGATGTTTTCTCATCTCATGTATCTCCTCATTCATGGTGCATCGTCACTGATGGTACACTTGATACGATATTTAAAACTTGTTTGTGGAAATCATTTGAATTCTAGGGTAATATTTTCTTCATACAAGAGAAATGTTTCTTCTGATTCTTCTAGCCTCAGTTCAATAGCAATTTCAGATATTTTTCAATTCAACATGATGCAAAGCTGGTCTGTAGTCTCTGCCAACTGTTGTTCACCTCTGGCTCTTCCTGATTATTAGGGTATAGCCCTTCAGGATTCCTACCTAAAGAGATCTGGACTTTCATACTCAGCTATTATACTTCAACCCTTGCTCCCTAACTTTATCAAGCTTTCAAAGGTGCGACTTAGCCTTTCAGCTGCATCAGCAAAGGCCAAAGTGATCTCAAATGATGGGCTCATATCTCTCAGTTTCACTGCTTCCCGAGGTGCTGGGTCACCAATTCTTTACTATTTTTAGCTTTTCCATGCTTTCAAGTATATGTTTTTAATTGTAGTCACCTTTTCTAATTCTCAATAAGAGGCTGATCCAAATTACCTAATACACTGTTTTTGAAAGTAAAATTCCACAATTTTTATTTTATGAGACTTTTGCATTTTTATTTATCTTATGAGATTTTCAACTCAGGAAGTTTTTCCTTTGGAGATGACAAATATTCAACTTTTTAAAAATGTTGCTTTTACATGTTTTATTTAATTTATATATCTATATCAATCTGTCTCTATATGTATTATTTCTACATTCTATTTCCAATCAATATTTGGGTATGTAATTCTTTGTTTATTACTCATATATACACCTGAGGGAAACTAAATTTATCATTCTATTACTGATTTTTTCTTTAGTTAAATCTGAAATTACTTAAATAAAATGAGAATATGTAAGGCTAACCAAGGAATTACTACCAGAATATAATGAAAACATGCTCTCTAATAGATAAGTTAGTTGCTTAAGCTAATGACTAGAAATTTATACACATTTTTTTGCCCACATTTTTTTAGTTTTATATTAGAATGTGATGTATTGCAACACTTCTACAGACTATGGAGACTGCTTTCAAGATTGATGAACCAAGATTAAAAGTAAGGATAACCAAGAGTTTAGTTCAGGATCCTGTTTAATTGATTTTTATCAAATTGAATATATTTTTGATTCTCCTCTGTTGCTGCCTTAAGCAAAAATAATGAGAGAAAAAAGTTTTTGGAAATAAGAAAGCAGGTCAAATAGTTTTAGGCATTAGCTTTGTGTACTTGTGGCTATCTCTGTAGGTATTTTTTGGAAATGAAATGAAAAGTACCATTATTTTGATAAAACTCCAACTTCAAACACATTAATCTTATTACATAAGGGTCGAGTTACAAAAAATCATTGAGGTTTAATATAGATGTATGACAGGTAGATATCACTCATCTAGAACTCTCTGTGTGTTCACACACTCGTGTGCACACATGAGCCTGTATGTTTATGTGGTAGCATCTGGTGAGGGCAGATGCCAAGGGGAGATGTGTGGATAGAGTATAGTTTAGGGTCCATGGAGAATTGGAGGCATAAAATATTCTTGTTTCTCTGTGACTCAATAATTCATAGTAATCAAAACAATTCATAACCAGAGGTACCACTGACATTTTCTGAAGTGATCGAATTTAACATTTGGGTAAATTTATCTCCACTCTCTTGACCTCTGATTTAGATATTGTACAGAATAGTTTAAGTCAGACCTGGATTTTCATCCCAGCTCCACTGGTTCCTGCTGAATGATTCTAGGAAAGTTTTATTACCCTTTTGTGTCTCCTTTTCTCATTTGTAAAATGTCAATAATAATAGCACATAGCACATGGAATGGTTGGCAAAACTGAATGAAATAATATACGTTAGATGCTTTACAATGCACTGGTCTAACCCCTTGGTTCTAAAGAGTAAAAATCTTAGTTACTGAGGTACTAAGTTCTATTTCAAAGGTTTTATACCATTCAGAGTAGAATTCAAACTTGGGGCAACTGACTCCTAGAAGTGACTATATCTTCTATATGCAAAAATTATTATATAAATGAATACATAAGAAAGTTAATGTTTTAAATAAACTTTACAGATAATAGATAATACAGATTATAAAGATAATACAGATAATAGTTTGGCCCCAGTAAATAACAGGGAGGGAACACAGCCCCACCCATCAACAGAAAATTGGATTAAAGATTTACTGAGCATTCCAGATCCCAGATCAGTTGCTCAGTCATGTCCGACTTTTTGCGACCCCATGAATCCCAGCACGCCAGGCCTCCCTGTCCATGACCAGCTCCCGGAGTTCACTCAGACTCATGTCCATCGAGTCAGTGATGCCATCCAGCCATCTCATCCTCTGTCGTCCCCTTCTCCTCTTGCCCCCAATCCCTCCCAGCATCAGAGTCTTTTCCAATGAGTCAACTCTTTGCATGAGGTGGCCAAAGTACTGGACTTTCAGCTTTAGCATCATTCCTTCCAAAGAAATCCCAGGGCTGATCTCCTTCAGAATGGACTGGTTGGATCTCCTTGCAGTCCAAGGGACTCACAAGAGTCTTCTCCAACACCACAGTTTAAAAGCATCAATTCTTCAGCGCTCAGCCTTCTTCACAGTCCAACTCTCACATCCATACATGACCACAGGAAAAACCATAGCCTTGACTAGATGAACCTTTGTTGGCAAAGTAATGTCTTTGCTTTTGAATATGCTATCTAGGTTGGTCATAACTTTCCTTCCAAGGAGTAAGCGTCTTTTAATTTCATGGCTGCAGTCACCATCTGCAGTGATTTTGGAGCCCAGAAAAATAAAGTCGGCCACTGTGTCCACTGTTTCCCCATCTATTTCCCATGAAGTGGTGGGACCGGATGCCATGATCTTCGTTTTCTGAATGTTGAGCTTTAAGCCAACTTTTTCACTCTCCACTTTCACTTTTATCAAGAGGCTTTTTAGTTCCTCTTCACTTTCTGCCACAAGGGGGGTGTCATCTGCATATCTGAGGTTATTGATATTTCTCCCAGCAATCTTCATTCCAGCTTGTGTTTCTTCCAGTCCAGCATTTCTCATGATGTACTCTGCATAGAAGTTAAATAAACAGGGTGACAATATACAGCCTTGACGTACTCCTTTTCCTATTTGGAACCAGTCTGTTGTCGCATGTCCAGTTCTAACTGTTGTTTCCTGACCTGCATACAAATTTCTCAAGAGGCAGATCAGGTGGTCTGGTATTCCCATTTCTTTCAGAATTTTCCACAGTTGATTGTGATCCACACATTCAAAGGCTTTGGCATAGTCAATAAAGAGGAAATAAATGTTTTTCTGGAACTCTCTTGCTTTTTCTATGATCCACCGGATGTTGGCAATTTGATCTCTGGTTCCTCTGCCTTTTCTAAAACCAGCTTGAACATCAGGAACTTCATGGTTCACATATTGCTGAAGCCTGGCTTGGAGAATTTTGAGCATTACTATACTAGGGTGTGAGATGAGTGCAATTGTGCAGTAGTTTGAGCATTCTGTGGCATTGCCTTTCTTTGGGATTGGAATGAACACTGACCTTTTCCAGTCCTGTGGCCACTGCTGAGTTTTCCAAATTTGCTGGCATATTGAGTACAGCACTTTCACAGCATCATCTTTCAGGGTTTGGAATAGCTCAACTGGAATTTCTATCACCTTCACTAGCTTTGTTCATAGTGATGCTTTCTAAGGCCCACTTGACTTCACATTCCAGGATGTCTGGCTCTAGGTCAGTGATCACACAATCGTGATTATCTGGGTCATGAAGATCTTTTTTGTACAGTTCTTCTGTGTATTCTTGCCATCTCTTCTTAATATCTTCTGCTTCTGTTAGGTCCATATCATTTCTGTCCTTTATTGAGCTCATCTTTGCATGAAGTGTTCCTTTGGTATCTCTGATTTTCTTGAAGAGGTCTCTAGTCTTTCCCATTGAGTTGTTTTCCTCTATTTCTTTGCATTGATCGCTGAAGAAGGCTTTCTTATCTCTTCTTGCTATTCTTTGGAACTCTGCATTCAGATGTTTATATCTTTCCTTTTCTCCTTTGCTTTTCACTTCTCTTCTTTTCACAGCTATTTGTAAGGCCTCCCCAGACAGCCATTTTGCTTTTTTGCATTTCTTTTCCATGGGGATGGTCTTGATCCCTGTCTCCTGTACAATGTAACGAACCTCATTCCATAGTTTATCAGGCACTCTATCAGATCTAGTCCCTTAAATCTGTTTCTCACTTCCACTGTATAATCATAAGGGATTTGATTTAGGTCATACCTGAATGGTCTAGTGGTTTTCCCTACTTTCTTCAATTTAAGTCTGAATTTGGCAATAAGGAGTTCATGGTCTGAGCCACAGTCAGCTCCTGGTCTTATTTTTGCTTCTCCATCTTTGGCTGCAAAGAATATAATGAATCTGATTTTGGTGTTGACCATCTGGTGATGTCCATGTGTAGAGTCTTCTCTTGTGCTGTTGGAAGTGGGTGTTTGTTATGACCAGTGCATTTTCTTGGCAAAACTCTATCTGTGGTCCTAGCGTGATTAGATTGACTAGTTTTCTGTGAGTATGGTTTCAGTGTGTTTGCCCTCTGATGCCCTTTTGCAACACCTACCGTCTTACTTGGGTTTCTCTTACCTTGCGTGTGGGGTTCACTCTTCACTGCTGCTCAAGCAAAGCGCAGCCATTGCTCGTTACCTTGGATGAGGGGTATCTCCTCACCGCCGCCCTTCCTGCACTTCAACGTGGGATAGCTCCTCTAGGCCCTCCTGCACCCGTGCAGCCATGGCTCCTTGGACGTGGTGTTGGTCCTCCCAGCCTTACTGAGCATGGCCCTGCCCATCAGAAGAAGACCCAGTTTCCCCTCAGTCAATCTCTCCCATCAGGAAGCTTCCATAAGCTTTTTATCCTTCCTCGTTAGAGGGCAGACAGACTGAAAACCACAATCACAGAAAACTAAACAATCTGATCACATGGACACAGCATTGTCTAACTCAAAGAAACTATGAGCCATGCCCTATGACCACCCAAGAGGGACAGGTCATGGTGGAGAGTTCTGACAAAATGTGGTGCACTGGAAAAGGGAATGGCAAATCACTTCAGCATTCTTGCCATGAGAACCCAAGAACAGTATGAAAGGCAAAAAAATAGAACACTGAAAGATGAACTCCCCAGGTCAGTAGGTGCCCAACATGCTACTGGAGATCAGTGGAGAGATAACTTCAGAAAGAATGAAGAGATGGAGCCAATGCTCCATCTATACCACCCAGTTGTAGATGTGACAGGTGATGGAAGTAAAGTCTGATGCTATAAACAGAAATATTGTATAGGAACCTGGAATGTTAGGTCCATGAAACAAGGCAAATAGGAAGTGGTCAAACAGGAGATGGCAAGAGTGAACATCAACATTTTAGGAATCAGTCAACTAAAATGGACTGGAATGGGTGAATTTAATTCAGAAGACCATTGTATCTACTACTGTGGGCAAGAATCCCTTAGGAGAAATGGAGTAGCCATCATAGTCAACAAGAGTTTGAAATGCAGCACTTGGATGCAATCTCAAAAACGACAGAATGATCTCTTCATTTCCAAGGCAAACCATTCAACATCACAGTAATCCAGGTCTCTGTCCTGACCAGTAATGCTGAAGAAGCTGAAGCTGAATGGTTCTATGAAGACCTACAAGACCTTCTAGAACTAACATCCAAAAAGATGTCCTTTTCATTATAGGGGACTGGAATGCGAAAGTAGGAAGTCAAGAGATACTTGGAGTAACAGGAAATTTGGCCTTGGAATAAAAAACAAAGCTGGTCAAAGGATAATAGAGTTTTGCCAAGAGAGCACACTGGTTATACAAAAACCCTCTTCCAACAACACAAGAGAAGACTCTACACTTAGATGGTCAATACCAAAATCAGATTGATTATATTCTTTGCAGCCAATGATGGAGAAGCTCTATACAGTCAGCAAAAACAAGACTGGGTGCTGACTGTGGCTCAGATCATGAACTCCTTATTGCCAAATCCAGACTTAAATTGAAGAAAGTAGGGAAAACCACTAGACCATTCAGGTATGACCTAAATCAAATCCCTTATCTATTTGTCACAGTGGAAGTGACAAATAGATTCAAGGGCCTAGATCTAATAGACAGAGTGCTGAAGAACTATGGATGGAGGTTTGTGATATTGTACAGAAGGCAAGGATCAAGACCATTCCCAAGAAAAAAAAATGCACAAAGGCAAAATGTTTGTCTGAGGAGGCCTTACAAATAGCTGAGAAAAGAAGGGAAGCAAAAGTCAAAGGAGAAAAGGAAAAATATACCCGTTGGAATGCAGAGTTCCAAAGAATAGTAAGGAGAGATAAGAAGGCCTTCCTCAGTGATGAACGAAAAGAAATAGAGGAAAACAATAAAATGTGAAAGACTAGAGATCTCAAGAAAATTAGAGATACCAAGGGAACATTTCATGCAAAAATGGGCACAATAAAGGACAAATGGCATGGACCTAACAGAAGCAGAAGATATTAAGAAGAGGTGGCAAGAATACACAGAAGAACTATACAAAAAACATCTTCACTATTCAGGTATTCATGATGGTGTGATCACTCACCTAGAGTCAAACAACCTGTAATGCGAAGTCAAGTGGGCCTTAGGAAGCATTACTACAAACAAAGCTAGTGGAGGTGACGGAATTCCAGTTGAGCTATTTCAAATCCTGAAAGATGATGCTGTGAAAGTGCTGCACTCAATATGCCAGCAAATTTGGAAAATGTGGCATTGGCCACAGGACTGGAAAAGGTCAGTTTTCATTCCAATCCCAAAGAAAGGCAATGCCAAAGAATGCTCAAACTACTGCACAATTTCATTCATGTCACACACTAACAAAGTTGCTCAAAATTCTCCAAGCCAGGCTTCAACAGTACATGAACTATGTACTTCCAGATGTTCAAGCTGGATTTAGAAAAGGCAGAGGAACCAGAGATCAAATTGCCAACATCCATTGGAGCATTGAAAAAGCAAGAAAGTTCCAGAAAAACATCTATTTCTCCTTTTTTGACTGTGCCAAAGCCTTTGACTTTGTGGATCACAATAAACTGTGAAAAATCTTCAAGAGATGAGAATACCAGACCAACTGATCTGCCTCCTGAGAAATCTGTATGCAAGTCAAGAAGCCACAGTTAGAACTGGACATGCAACAACAGAGTGGTTCCAAATTGGGAAAGGAGTATGTCAAAATACATTGTCACCCTACTTATTTAACTTCTATGCAGAGTACATCATGAGAAACACTGGGCTGGATGAAGCACAAGCTGGGATCAAGATTGCTGGGAGAAATATCAACAACTGCAGATATGCACATGATACCACCCTTATGGCAGAAAGTGAAGAGGAACTGAAGAGCCTCTTGAGGAAAGTGAAAGAGGAGAGTGACAAAGTTGGCTTAAAGCTCAACATTCAGAAAACTAATATCATGGCATCTGGTTCCATCACTGCATGGCAAATAGATGGGGAAACAATGGAAACAGTGACAAATTTTAATTTGGGGGGCCCCAAAATCACTGTAGATAGTGACTGCAGGCATGAAATTAAAAGACACTTGGTCCTTGGAAGAAAAGTTATGACAAACCTAGACAACATATTAAAAAGCAGAGACATTACTTTACCAACAAAGGTCTGTCTAGTCAAAGCTATGGTTTTTCCGGTGGTCATGTATGGATGTGAGAGTTGGACTATAAAGAAAGCTGAGCACCAAAGAATTGATGCTTTTGAACTGTGATGTTGGAGGAGATTCTTGAGAGTCCCTTGGACAGCAAGGAGGTCCAACCAGCCCATCCTAAAGGAAATCAGTCCTGAATATTCACTGGAAGCACTGATGTTGAAGCTGAAACTCCAATACTTTGGCCACCTGATGCGAAGAGCTGACTCATTGAAAAAGACCCTGATGCTGGGAAAGGTTGAAGGCAGGAGGAGAAGGGATGACAGAGGATGAGATGGTTGGATTGCATCACCGACTCAATGGACACGAGTTTGAGTTAACTCCAGGAGTTGGTGATAGGGAGGCTTGGCCTGCCACAGTCCATGGGGTCGCAAAGAGTTGGACAGGACTGAGTGACTAAACTGAACTGATAACTCAGTTGGTAAAGAATCTGCCTGCAATGCAGGAGACCCCAGCTTGATTCCTGGGTGGGGAAGATCTGATAGAGAAGGGATACGCTACCCACTCCAGTATTCCTGGGCTTCCCTTGTGGCTCAGCTGGTAAAGAATCCACCTGCAATGAGGGAGACCTGGGTTTGATCCCTGGGTTGGAAAGATCCCCTGGAGAAGGGAAGGCTGCCCACTCCAGTATTCTGGCCTGGAGAATTCCACGGACTGTATAGTGCATGGCATTGCAAAGAGTCGGACATGACTGAGTAACTTTTAGTTTCACTTACAGATAATATTCAAATTAATTCTAGGTCTAATGATAATTATAGAATGTAGGGAATTAATCAGGTTTTCTGGAATGGGTGAGATTCTAAAAGTATTTTAGACTGTCATAATTATGAACAGTTTAGACAGGGCTTTGGAACACATATGACAGTTACAGTGTCTGTGTTGGTGGGGAGGAGCAGAAGGGAAGCTAGTATATAATAATTTAAAGGAATACTACAAATTGTATGTTCATACATGAAAAATGACTGCATATATCTGAAAATGTCGAAAGTCATAATATTACATCATTATTTTACAAAAAATTTTTAAAAGAGAGCAAAAAGAAATAAGGACTAGGTGGTTAACTTAAATTAGCACTAAATCAGACCCCCATTACAAGTGATATGCCAGTATTTGCCATTTCAAGAGCTAGAATGTTATCTAGACTTATCGTTCCTGACTTATGGCCTCAGCCACGTTTGTTTCCACTAGTGTCACTGAGATTTCATCCTAGACTTTTCTCCTTAACTGTCACTGAAGTTGAATCTAGAATGCAGCCTCTTCTAGGCAGCTGTGTAGTGGGTGGAAAGCCCTCTGCTTCTAGGGAAAGGGGAGAAGTGAGCATAGAAAGAACTACATTTCACAGACTACTTTTAGCATCTAATTTTAAATCCTTGGAGATGTTTACCTTTTGCTTTAATCCATTACCATAGAGATACAGAATTACTTTTCTATAGTTTAGGTTATTTTTAAAGTGCACGGTAAAACTGGGCGAATTCAGGTTCAGGAGACGGTCTGTGGTGTTTCACCAGGGTGATCAGTGTACAGGGAACTGTGCAATTATTGTTTATGGCAGAGACACCAGGAGAAAATGCGGAAGCCTTGTGTCTGCCTTAGCAGTCTCCCTTCTCTGAAGTTTCCCTCTCAGGGATCCTCCAATCTCAGCTGCAGAATAATTATTCCATATTATTCTACCATATCAGATATGGTTTAAATTTTTTAATATAACATGAGTTGTGTTTTAGTGCTGGACATTGTGTGAAATGTTTAGATGGGCAGCCTCAGAAGTTATATAAAAAGAAGATAATTTTGATGAATCTTATGTATAAGTTATGAAAGTTAAGATAGAGTGGTCTGTTTTGGTTCTAATAATATAGTCAAGACTGTTGAGTTCTTTTCCCCTCCAGCAGGAAATACATTTACTCCAGTGCCTCCATTCTATCCATCTTTTGACTGACTTGTGTATTTACCCCCACACTTAATCATTCATTAGCCAACATCTCTTGAAGACCTACTACCAAACTGGTCCTTGACTGAGCTCTAAGGATACTTTGGGAGACAGCCATTAACCTCATACTCATGCAAATGCAAAACCAACTATGACATGTACTACGTGGGGCTAGAAAGAGAGTATATTATGGAGACATTCAAATCCATGGAGACCTATTCAGGGAAGGCTTCTCTGAGGAAGTGATGTTTGAGTGAGATCTGAGAGTTGACTAGAAATTAATCAAAGTTGGGTGATCACAGGGAAGGGAGGGAAGAGGTGTAAAGTGATGAATGTTTTCTTTTGGGAAACCTCAGCCTCTGTGTTGCTGAATGGGAAAACCACAGTGCATTCTACCCACAGATGATGACTATGTGCCCTGACACAGGAAAATATCCTGACTTGGCATCATCAGCTCACTCATGCATATCATTTCCTATGTGCATTGCAGTCTTTTCCTCAGGTTTCTTTCAGAAATTTTAGGACTGTCTTGAAAATTTAATATATTCTTGCTGTGCAAAAATTTTGTCTCCTGTATCTGACCTCAACTTAAAATTCTTCTTTCTAACCACTGTTAACAACAGAGTGCAATGGAGGTTTAACTAAGCTACACAATGTAAGATTACTGGTGGTAGAACGGACTCCATACCATTCAAGGTATGCATTTCACAGGAGCTAGAAACAAACCCTCTTTAAACCCTGAGTCATTTGCCCCAGAGATGCACATATTGTGCCCAACAAAACCAACGACATGGAAAACTGAACACTGAAATTGTTCCTATTCTCTAAAAGAAACTTTTTCTTGGTCAAGCAGCTTTTAAAAGCGTGACCTAGAATTTCTTTCCCTGCTGGGCTTTTTTTTTTTTTTTTCTTCCATTTATTTTGTACATTTCAACAATTTCTAAGCTGGCTACAAATCCTGAATTAACAATTGGGAACACTTTTATAAGTTTCAGTTAGGAGCTTATGAACCATTATGTAGCTCAGCAAGAAAGTGCATGACAGAGATGTACAATTACTTTTCCACTGGAGTTCCATTTTTTTCTTCCCTCTTTCCAGCTAAAGGTAAAAAGGCTCTTCAGGTCATCAAATGAAAGAATGTTCTGTCTCTCAAAAGAAGAGGTTCTCAGTAAACCAAAATGTTCCAGTGAAAGCACTTCCTGGTAAAAATGGTATGAAATTGTTGAAACCATGTTTCATATTTGGTTCAGGTCCCTCCCAGATACTGTTCTTTTTTCATAAAGCTGGGGAGGCAAGCGTGTTAAAACTAGGAAAGTGAGAATCTCTGCTGGAATTGCACTGAAAAACCCGCCAGGTAATGATGCTGTTTCCCTTTTATTTCTGTTTGAGCTGCAATAAAGCTGGCACTTTCAAAACACAAAAGCCAAGTTCCTGCTGTGACTTCCCAAAGTGTTTCTCAAAATACCCGTGCAGCATCTGACACATAAAAAAATGTACATGGATGTCTGGCTGGCTTCCCAGAACCTTTCTGAAAGCACACAGCCCTATTTTCAGGTAGGTTTGGTTTATGATGCTCTGCAGTCTGTTTCCCAAGAATCCTGATATTCCCATGTAGCTTGAAGCTGTGCTGTAGCCTGACTCATGGTCCTGGATTCAGGAATGTCCACAGGAAAATCCATCATCTATGCGGTCAGGATTACTTCCCCATCCTAGAGTTAGTCAGGGAAGGTGGGTTGAGTCCTTGGGAGCCATCAAGAGTCCAGGATTCTATCATGATTCTGCTAAGTTGGTGTTTAATGATGGTCTTTTATTAAATGCATTTCCTCATCGTAAAATGAACAGATGAACATACAGATGACAAATGTAGAAGTATAACACAGTTGTCAAGCATTGTGCTCAGTTGCTCAGCCATGTCCAACTCTTTGTGACCCCCAGGGACTGTAGCCTGCCAGGTTCCTCTGTCCATGGGATGTTCCCAGCAAGAATACTGGAGTGGGTCTCCATTAAAGACCTGCCTGGTTGATGCCATGGCCATCTGGGCACCAGGAAGACTTTATTCAGGCCAAGTTTCTATCAGTTCCAATCACTTGAAGGAATCTTTCAATCAAAGTTTTAAGAATATATCACAATGATTAGTTGAGGATGAATGAGAACTACATGGATTACAATTCTATGCATTAATATATACACATGGGTTTTCTGACACCATGGTGTCTGGATTTCAGTTTCTCCTCTGTAAAGAACTTGATGTAAAAGAAACTAGACTCTACCTCTTCCTGTTTTTCTCAAACTTAGGCCACTTTTGAGTTTCTAACATGTGTTATTCAAAGCTATTCTGAAATGAAGTAGCACATTTGGAAATTTGCTTTCTTTTGCTATAATTCTGACTACTAATTTTGAAAAAAATTGTCAGGCCAATATTATTAGTCAAAATGTTCCCCATATATGAAATTCTGACATGGGAATTTCTAAATAATAAATTCTGTAAAATACCAGCTACCCATGTTGTTGATCAGTCTTCCAAAAACTTCATTTTCTGCTCAGTGCAGCCACTCTTCCTGCTAACAGCTAATATTTGCTGAACTGCTGGTGCGAACCTGGGTCACTTCACTTAATGATCACAACTCCATGAAGTCGGGATAATAATTATTCCACTTTACAGATATGCAAACTGAGGCTCAGAGATGTTCACTGACTCGTCCAGGGTCTCATAGCTAGGATATGACTAACAAGTCTGATTCTAGGACCAAAAAGCTGAACTATTTTCCTGAACTAACCTGTGGCCTTTTGAGCTTTCTGTGTTTCTTCCTGGGTTCTACTCTCTTTACTTTCTGAGTGATGTTTTGATAAGCAAGGAGTTAAAACTACTTTTTTTCTTATGTGTGTGAGAAGTATAACTTTCTGAATTGGAGAAGGAAATGGCAACCCACTCCAGTATTCTTGCCTGGAGAATCCCATGGACAGAGGAGCCTGTCAGGCTATAGTCTATAGGGTCGCAAAGAGTTGGATACGACTTAGTGACTAAACAACAACACTAACTTTCTGATTAGGGGAACAACTGAAAATAAATTCCCCCATTGGTGATCCTGTGCAACGTCATAACTGTCTTCCCTTCCTGAAGCAACAGCTACTATTTAACCTTTCAACACCAATCAACATGCAAGCATAAAAGTACTATATATGTATATTGTAGTCATTTTCAAAGTTGAAGTACATCCCACCAGGGGCTTTCCATATGTATGCCTCTTTTTGATTTACTAACCTTCAAATGTCCTATAGTTTCTGATAAGCCCCTGAGTTGGAAATACCTTCTGGGTTGAGCCCTGTAACTAATGGGAGTGTGCATCCTGTGTGTTGGGGCAGAAGAAGGTGGAGCTCCCCTGATATGTAGCAAATCTTCCCATCACCATCAGCATGAAATACAGACCTTCACATAGTCTAGAAGGAGAACGTGCTTATTCACCAGGGTCAATGGACACAGTGCCACGGTTCTCAGCAATTTTTAGAGCCTTACAAAAATGTTTGGAACTAGAAAAACAACTAATGGCCCCAAAATATGAAAAGGAAACTGCAAAATGAAAAAAAATACATTTAAGTGAGTGTCTAAACACAGCGACGGTCTCAGCCTTCGTATTTCATATTTTCACTGCATATGAAAACAATTTATGAGTTAGATTTATTTCTTAGTGTGTAAAATGACTGTTTAGAAATCACAGCTCACTGTAAATTAAACGACTTAATTACTGTCTCTGAGGGACTTCCCTGTAGTTTATATGGTAAAATATTTGCCTGCAATGGAGGAGATCTGGGTTCGATCCCTGAGTTGGGAAGATCCTCTGAAGAAGGGAATGGCAACCCACTCCAGTATTCTTGCCTGGAGAACTCCATGGACAGGGGAGCCCAGTGTACACTCCATGGGATCACAAAGGGTTGGACATGACTGAGCAACTAACATGATGATGACTGTCTCTGAAACTATCTTGTTTATTTTTTCCCTTGCTTATTATCTTCTTCTACTAGAATACCAGCTCTACAGGAACAGGGACCTAGGCTCTCTTTTTAATTTTTTTTTATCTCCATTGTCTGGGCTGGGTCTAGTGTATTTATGATATACTCAGTAAGTATTTGTTGATGAATGAAACACACACCCACACACACACACACAAAGACATATACACAAGATTAGTTACTATGTGATACTCTTTACCTGCTGTTGCTGCTGCTAAGTCACTTCAGTCGTGCCCGACTCTGTGTGACCCCATAGACGGCAGCCCACCAGGCTCCTCTGTCCCTGGGATTCTCCAAGCAAGAACACTGGAGTGGGTTGCCATTTCCTTCTCCAATGCATGAAAGTGAAAAGTGAAAGTGAAGTCGCTCAGTCATGTCCAACTCTTAGCGTCCCCATAGACTGTAGCCCACCAGGCTCCTCCATCCATGGGATTTTCCAGGCAAGAGTACTGGAGTGGGTTGCCATTTCCTTCTCCAACCCTATACCTAGGAGGTAGTATATTTCTACTTAGAGCAGGTGGTAAGTGAATTGGCTTGTCTGAGGGCAGGATAACCCTGGAGAGAATAGTAATACAATGGAAAAGAAAATAAAGTTGTCCCTGGAACCCGCAGTTGGGATGTCGTGTTAATCCCACAGTTTCCCAATGCACACAGTTAATCGTGTGCTGCACCATCTAGAGTAATTCTGAAAATTTGGTGACGCCATGTGGATTAGTATGTAAATGGGTCCACTCCCGGCAATGCATAAACAGCAAGATTTCATCGCATAACAGACAGAGTGAACTGTGAAGCATATGCTATTTGGAGCACTGGATTGTTTTTTTTGTTTGTTTGTTTTTTAACTGGGGAAACAGTCACTTTTACAGCAACAAGGCAGATCCTGGGAGGGTGGCTGAACTTCAGGGTACTGTCACAATGCACAGAAGTGCCTCGTTGTTTGACTACCTAACCCTTTGCCCAGACAGCAACCTCTTGGCTTTCTCATGTCCCATGTTTTTTTCCTCAGCTGCTCTTTCTTCAGAGCTAACATAACATTTGTTTCAAGCCCTTGTTCAGAACCAAATCTTTTATTCAAGTATGTCCACTGAATCAAGCCTCCAGATGGCCCAGCCTGTCCTTGCTTCAACCCTGACTTCCTCATTCACTTACAGACCCAGAATATTCACCTCTAGAATTATCTTCTGGAAATGGTATTACTAAGCAGAGACAGCCTTCGCAGAAGATGGGAAGAAAACTATAATGAGTGTTGGTTTTTTTAGGAACTATTTTACATTTGCTTCTAAAAATACAATATAAAAATTGATTTTGAATATCCATAGGGCAAGTCAATTTACAATTGACTGAAGTTTTTAACAAAACCTAAGTCATTTGAGAATTTGACAGTATTTGGACATAAGTTAAAATCTGAAATTGAGGCTTGGGGAAATTTAGTTTGAGTAATTATTAAATCTTTGGGGGGGTGGTAAGAATAGCTCAGAATTTAAGTAAAATATGGAAAAATGCTCATTAGTTCTAAGTTTATCTGAACTTTTGATCCTAAGAAATTAAGTTTTGTTATTCACTATGTCAGACTTTAACAAGCTTTCATCAGATTTTTAATCAGAAAATAATATTTATCCTTATTCAAGAACTAAATTTCTTCCTAAAAAAAACCTAGACATGATTGAGATTGTTTCATATGAATATGTGCATATATATTATTTCTGGGAAAAAAATGCTTAAATGGTGTTTACAGCTAGGAGGAATATTTTATGTAAATTAAATCTACTTGCCTATGGCCAAAGAATAAAATTGGGCAGTAGAAAATTTCCCAGAGGATAGGGGTAGAAAATATTTTCTAATGATATTTTGAAACCTAATAAGTATATAGATGGATAACAACAAAACATGTCTTGGTAACCTCTTTAAAAATGACTCTAACTTTTGGTAGGGGTGATTTAGGGCTTGTTGGGATTTGGGACTTTTAGCCTGTTAAATGGAGAAGGCAATGGCACCCCACTCCAGTGTTCTTGCCTCGAGGATTCCAGGGATGGGGGAGCCTGGTGGGCTGCCATCTATGGGGTCGCACAGAGTCGGACACCACTGAAGTGACTTAGCAGCAGCAGCCTGTTAAATGGTTTGAATAATGATTTGGCTATAATGCTTCATTACCCATCGCTCTGTACTAAAATGTGCATTTTTAGTGTTCAAACTGCATTTTGGTCTATCAGCTCTTAAAGTAACAAATATCATTTTTAACTTGATGGACAACCAAAATCTGATGGTCTTTAGGGGAACATCATATATGAAAAGAAAGCAAAAATAAAGTTTTAAAACTTTCCGGACTTTTTGCAGAGATGTTTGAATGAGCTGAGACAAAACAGTTGATTTTAACCTTGGGCTGGTCTGCAATGTAGGGAAACCTTGGGAAGGCACTTAACCTCTCTGGGCTTCATCTGCAAAATGGGATGCTCCTATTTTAACCCACCTCATAGTAAAAATAAAAACTAAGCACTATACATGGTGAAGGAAACCAGAATACATTACCCAAAATGTGCTGCTCTGGTGTACTGATTATCTTGATATAAAGGCACTTAAAAACCAGCAGGGGCAAGAAAGACACTCTGACTTTCCTTTTTCTTCCTGAAAGCAGGAGAAAAAACTATCAAATGAAAGGTACCCTCCCTGTCCCGGGAGGAAAGAAGACATTCTTATCACCAGAGATGGGGAATTGGGGGCTGAAAAATCCATATAAACAAATCTTGTTAAATTCACTCTTGTCTTCCTAGTTACTTCTTCATCACTTGCTGCTGTTGTTTAGTCACTAAGTCATGTGCAACTCTTGTGACCCCATGGACTGTAGCCCACCAGGTTCCTCTGTCTGTGAGATTTCCTAGGTAAGGATACTGGAGTGAGTCGCCATTTCCTTCTGCAGGGAATCTTCCCGACCCAGGGACTGAACCCATGTCTTCTGCGCTGCAGGTGACTTCTTTACTGCTGAGCCAGCTGGGAAGCCCTCATCGTTGCTGCCCCAGCCCAAATCCCTCTATCTTGCAAATTCTTCACAAATTTATCATTTCTTTGTCTAAGGTATAAAAAAGCTTCCTGCTCTGGTTACTTCTTTTTGCTTTATTCTCTTGTGAAGTTTCCCATGTATATGTAAAAATTTAATAAAATTTGTATGCTTTTCTCCTGTTAATTTGTTTTCTGTCAGTTTATTTCTTAGGCTCAGCTGGAGACTCTAAGAGGTGGTAGAGAATTTTTTCCTGCTAAGAAGATGCCTTGAAAAATATAAATGTTATAAAGCCAAAATGAGTTATGAAGTTGAACCACTTGGAACTGCCATTTTTCCAGGTAACAGTGGTCCAATAATTCTAAAATAAAGTTTATTATATTTTTGCTAAACCATATATGTGTTAATACCTAACAGTAAAAGAAAAAAAAAAAAAAAAAAAACGGGACAGTGGTATTGGGCAAAATATCAAATTTAGGAACCTGGTAAAATGCCTTTAGTAACTTTCAACAATTTTATCAACAAAACATGATCAAGCACCTTTTTTTTGTGCTATAGTCTCTGCTGGGTACTAAAGATATAAAATGATAAGAGAGAAAGTTTCTGCCCTGAAGGAATTTGAATAAGTGCTAGTAATAAAATATATCAAAATTTTCCTTTAGTTAAGTTGAATGTAGCTTTCCGAAAAATCTGAAGTTTAATATGAAGCAGTGAATTTGGGCAGTTAAAGGGCATCTTCGCAACACAGAGCCTTAACAGCTGAGACTGGGATAACACAACCCGGATGCTGCTCTCTGTATTGCTGGCCTTGGAGACTCCCAGCACTCTTTCTGGTTCTTCTTTCTGCAGTCCCTGGAAATAAACCCTATGTTCAAGTGTGGAACTAACACAGGTACTAGGAATGACCTTAGGTCGTTTCCAGCAGTTTATATAACTGCCAATTCAAAAAATAGTCAATTTAATTACTCCCCTGGGATTTTCCTGTCTTCACCTTCTATGAAATGGATTGCTGCTGCTGCTGCTAAGTTGTTTCAGTCACGTCCAACTCTGTGCGACCCCACAGACAGCAGCCTACCAGGCTCCCCCATCCCTGGGATTCTCCAGGCAAGAACACTGGATTAGAAAAGGCAAATATTGGGTTGGTCAAAGGTTCATTTGCATTTTTCTGGACAATGTTACAGAAAAACCTGAATGAATCTTTTGGCCAACCTGATACTTTTCGTAAGTTTTCAATGGTGGGGGAAACTTGGTATGGAATTTGCTATCACTAAAACGACTAACTGGAGAAATTTTGTGGTAAGTTGTATCAAAAAATCAAACAGCTGAATGTTCCTTTTCATACCCATCAGTGCTCATCGGTGAAGCCTGATTAGGGTCCTAGGTGTCATCCAACGATGCAATTCTTACGTAGTTTAAAAAAGCTCTGAGCATTTGCAAAAAGACTCACATGTAATCATTCTATTTTATATCCAGAAATACATGTTAAGTGTCAGAACCCAGTTGCTCTAATAAAGGGGGAGGGGTCTCTTTTTATTTGCTATTTGTAGGAAGAGGCAGAGGTTATTATAGCATCTTTTTCTGAATTCACCACAACGTGGCACTCTAGTAATTTCTGTATCTCAGGATGTTTCTAGTTGATGGAGATGCCTTCAAAATATTGGACTTTTAGCAAGAAATCTCTGCCTGAAAATGTGAGTCATTCTCAAAGATCTCCACTTATGAAGTCATGGAGGGTCCAACTGACTAAGTATTCAGGCTCCATTTCCAAGGGTGTTTCCCTGTTTTTGCTCTTGTGTTTACTTAGAACACAAGAGCAAAAATAAAACATAACTGCTTGATTCCTTAGTATTATATTTTCTGTTTCTTTCCTAAAAGCAGTCAAGAATAATAAAAATAAAAATCTTACTGTAATGACCATAAAAACAAATCTCAACATAAGTATGTGAAATAGAGGTGTGTCATGGAGCAATGCTTTTTTGTTCATGGAGGATACTAAAGTACACAGAGAGAACGGAATTTATTTCAAAGACAGGAAAATACATCAGTTTTACTCAGCAATTTTAATGAATTATCACTAGACAAAATGATTTCCTGATGTTTGTAGGCTCAAATAGTGGCCTCTTCATGACCTGTAGGACTGAGACCATTCATCATACTTTTTAGGGAGAGATAATTCCAAAAGGCTGGGAAGCACCCAAGGCAGTATATGAAAGCTCAGCTTATTGGCACTTTGTCTAACCCAACATGAAAGCAATTTACGAACATATTAAACACTGATTCTGAGGAAAGACTTAAACCTAAAATGAAGACTCAACCAATGGTAGTAAGTAGTCAAACATGCCTCTTTCCTGACCATGTTACCTTCATTGCAAAGGAATTTCTAATTCTCCCTTCTTCCTTTCTCCCTCATATTTACATTTATATAAAAATGAAGTAGTAAGGAGTGAGAAACCTGAGGAAGGAATTGAGAGAGCAAAGTTCAGAAATAAGGTTTATTTAAAAAAAACAAGTTTTTATCAGCTTCTAGAATTTCAGCTTCATGTCAATTCCCTTCAGTTCAGTTCAGTCGATGAGTTGTGTCCGACTTTTTGTGAACCCATGAATTGCAGCACGCCAGGCCTCCCTGTCCATCATCAGCTCCTGGAGTCACTGTTTCCATTGTTTCCCCATCTATTTGCAATGAAGTGATGGGACTGGATGCCATGACCTTAATTTTTTGAATGTTGAGCTTTAAGCCAACTTTAAGCCAAGTCACTCTCCTCTTTCATTTTCATCAAGAGGCTCTTTAGTTCTTCTTTACTTTCTGCCATAAACGTGGTGTCATCTGCATATCTGAGGTTACTGATATTTCTCCCAGCAATCTTGATTCCAGCTTGCACTTCCTCCAGTCCAGCATTTCTCATAATGTACTCTGCATATAAGTTAAATAAACTGGGTGACAATACAGCATTGACGTACTCCTTTCCTGATTTGGAACCAGTCTGTTGTTCGATGTCTAGTTCTAACTGTTGCTTCTTGACCTGCATACAGATTTCTCAGGAGGCAGGTCAGGTGGTCTGGTATTCCCATCTCTTGAAGAATTTCCCACAGCTTGTTGTGATCCACACAGTCAAAGGCTTTGGTGTAGTCAAAAAGCAGAGGTAGATGTTTTTTTTGAACTCTCTTGCTTTTTCAATAATCCAATGATATTGACAATTTGATCTCTGGTTCCTCTGCCCTTTCTAAATCTAGCTTGAACATCTGGAAGTTCACTGTTCATGTACTGTTAAAGCCTGGCTTGGAGAATTTTGATTATTACTTTGCTAACGTGTGAGATGAGTGCAATTGTGTGGTAGCTTGAGCATTCTTTGGCACTGCCTTTCTTTTGGATTGGAATGAAAACCGACCTTTTTTAGTCCTGTGGCCACTGCTGAGTTTTCCAAATTTGCTGGCATATTGAGTGAAGCACTTTCACAGCATCATTGTTTAGGATTTGAAATAGCTCAACTGGAATTCCATCACCTCCACTAGCTTTGTAGTGATGCTTCCTAAGGCCCACTTGACTTTGCATTTCATGATATCTGGCTCTAGGTGAGTGATCACACCGTTGTGCTTATCTGGGTCATGAAGATCTTTTTTCTATAGTTCTTCTGTGTATTCTTGCCACCTCTTCTTAATATCTTCTGCTTCTGTTAGGTACATACCATTTCTGTCCTTTTTGGAGCCCATCTTTGCATAAAATGTTCCCTTGGTATCTCTAATTTTCTTGAAGAGATCTCTAGTCTTTCCCATTCTGTTGTTTTCCTTTATTTCTTTGCATTCATCACTGAGGAAGGCTTTCTTATCTCTCCGTGCTATTCTTTGGAACTCTGCATTCCAATGGGAATATCTTTCCTTTTCTCCTTTGCCTTTAGCTTTTCTTTTTCTCTCAGCTATTTGTAAGGCTCCCTCAGACAACCATTTTGCCTTTGTGCATTTCTTTTTCTTGGGGATGGTCTTGATCATTGCCTCCTGTACAATGTCATGAACCTTTGTCCATAGTTTTTCAGGTACTCTATCATATCTAATCCCTTAAATCTATTTGTCACTTGATTTAGGTCATACCTGAATGGTCTAGTGGTTTTCCCTACTTTCTTCAATTTAAGTCTGAATTTGGCAATAAGGAATTTACGATCTGAGCCACAGTCAGTTCCTGGTCTTGTTTTTGCTGACTGCATAGAGCTTCTCCATCGTTGGCTGCAAAGAATAGAATTAATCTGATTTCAGTATTGACCGTCTGGTGATGTCCATGTGTAGAGTCTTCTCTTGTGTTGTTGGAAGAGGGTTTTTGTATGATCAGTGAGCTCTCTTGGCAAAACTCTATAAGCCTTTGACCAACTTTGTTTTGTACTCCAAGGCCAAATTTGCCCTTTACTCCAGGAATCTCTTGACTTCCTACTTTTGCATTCTAGTCCCCTATAATGAAAAGGACATCTTTTGGGGTGTTAGTTCTAGAATGTCTTGTAGGTCTTCATAGAACCATTCAGCTTCAGCTTCTTCAACATTACTGGTCGGGGCAGAGACCTGGATTACTGTGATATTGAATGTTTGCCTTGGAAATGAACAGCGATCATTCTGTCATTTTTGAGATTGCATCCAATGGCTGCATTTTGAACTCTTTTGTTGACTATGATGGCTACTCCATTTCTTCTAAGGGATTCTTGCCCACAATAGTAGATATATAATGGTCTTCTGAGTTAAATTCACCTATTGCAGTCCATTTTAGTTGGCTGATTCCTAGAATATCGTTGGTCACTCTTGCCATCTCCTGTTTGACTACTTCCAATTTGTCTTGATTTGTGGATCTAATGTTTCTTGTTCCTATACAATTTGCTCTTTACAGCATCAACTTTACTTCCATGACCAGTCACATCTACAACTGAATGTTGTTTTTGCTTTGGCTCCATCTGTTCATTCTTTCTGGAGTTATTTCTCCACTGATCTCCAGCAGCATATTAGGCACCTACCGACATGGGGAGTTCATCTTTCAGTGTCCTATCTTTTTGCCTTTTCATACCGTTCAGGACATTTTGTCAGCCATTATTAGTCAAAACTATGGATCAGCCCTTTGGTGTCCTTTGTAATAAAATAAATGTGAGGGACACAGATTGTGGTAGACTTTAAAAAACCACAATTCTTTATGGTGTGGTGGCTGAAACAGCTTAGATTTTTATACACTAAAACTTGTTGGCTGAGAGTCTACAGTAGCTCTCAGAGCTGGAAAGATCTATGCTTACCATTCTTCTGTAATAAATTGCTCATGTGTGTGTTATAATGTGTATACATATTAATATATATAGCATATTAATATATGTAGCTTTAAGATATATTAATATATATAGCAAGTTTATACACATTCACACACATATAAATTTTAGGTAAATTATTTCAGAGACAAATAGCATTATAACATTAGTAGAATAGCATAAGCAAGTGTCATCTTTCATCTTTCCCACTCCACTGACTACTCACCCTTTGACTTCCAAAATGTTCAGATTCTCTTTATACATAAATAAACTTTTCATCTATCTTGATTTTCTAATTTTCTCCTTTTAAAATTCAAACATCTCAAAATAGGATTTGTTTTCAGTTTCTATACCTCTTGCTCCTCAACTCTTTATCACCTCATCGCTGAGGAACTTTAACCATCTTCACTGAAGAACCAACAGCTCCTAATCCCAGAATCCTTTGCCAGATCATGCGCTGATCTTCTTTACCTTCCAGGAGTGTTTGACCCTTTATCCTTCCCCTCCTGCATGAAAACCTCTCTTCTCTCACTTTCGGTTACTTTTTTTATCCTAGTTTCCCTCTTTCCCCACATCTTTAAGTGATGTTTTTCTCCTGTATTTTTTCTTAAACATAAGTGTTCCTCCTAATCCTCTATCTCATCTTTTATATCCACTGCTCCCTGTCCCCACTCCCTATTAGCAAATTTCACCCTGTTGTCTTCAACTATCACCTCTGTGTGTACATCAACATCAGTTCTGATCGCTCCTAGCATCTCCATTTTAGTATTTCCAGCTGCCTGGTGTATTTCTCCACTCAAAATGCCATGCAAGTATCCCTGTCCTACGTCTGAAACAAATCTTTTGACCCTGCAAATAAGTTTTTTATTTTGACTTCCGTATTTGGGAGCATTCTATTTTCAGAAATTCTAACTTATTCTATCTCCTCTCTCTTTGTTTTCCCATGTTTAGCCACTTGTCAAAGTCCTGTGGATTTCTCTTCTTCAGTATCACTTATTTCCCTCTTCATTTCCACTTTGTATCCAGATCATTTCCACTGAATGGTCATGTTCACCCTCACTGATTTTACTTCACTAAATGGATATATTTCTTAATGGATCTTGCCTCTTCTGACAGTTCAGCCAATGTAACTGCATTAAAACACAGAAGTTTTAATATCTTTACCTTGCTTAAAATTCCTATGTTTTAGTTAATCTAGTCTTACTTAAATAATAGAAACCTGACATAATTGCTTAAAATAATAAAGTTTATCTTAAATAATCAGAAATTGGAGGAGATAGAGTAGTTCCAAGGCTGATCAGTTGATTGTTTTGTGATGGATCTGGGAACCTATTTATTTTTCATCTTTCACTTCACTGTCCTCAAGTTGGACAGTCCAGCTATGTTTTCTAGATATAACAACATCTGAACATTTCATTGTGCATCTTTATTTTTTTTAAAGTCGGATGAAACCTTTCCAAGCTTTATCCCCTGCATAATATTTCTCACATTTTGCTGTCAGAATGTCATAAAATGTGATTGCCTAAATATTTAATTGGCTTCCCAGGTGGCTCAGTGGTAAAGAACCCACCTGTAATGCAGGAGATGTGGGTTTGATGCCTGGGTTGGGAAGATCTCCTGGGGAAGGACACAGCAACTCACTCCAGTATCCTTGCCTGGGAAATCTATCAGAGAAGCCTGGTGGGCTATAGTCCATGGAGTCTCAAAAGAGTTGGTCATGACTTAGCAACTAAAATAACAAAAAATATTTAACTGGCAAAGGCAATGAGATTACAATGATGGGTTTAAAATAATCAGGAATTATCCCCAGATTTTTATGAGCTGCATCCTTGTACAAACTTAGAGTCTTTATTAACAAGGAAGAAGAGTATACTGGTTGTTGGACAGGAAACTAACGAGTTTGAACTGCCACGTTCATATGATTCCTTTTCTTTCTCTCCTCCTTTCCCTTCTCTTTTCCCCCATCGTCTCTATTGTTTTTCTCTTTCTTTCTCATTTTAATTTTCTTTTTCTTTAGTCTGTTCTTAATAATGCATCATTAGTGACATTCAGTGAAGAAGCTTCTGATTTACTAAAAGAGTGTCAGAGAGGGCGATTTCTTTCTACAATATGTTTGTCATATCCAATAGATTAGCCAATACAATATTATCATTGTCATCCTTACACTGCAAAACTTTATATACTGTAAGGGAAAGAAAGAGGAGTGTGACAAGGCTCTTTCAAAGAGTTTAAGACTGAGGTGGGCAAATGCTATACGAAAAGTGTGAACGGAGAGTACATTTAAGTATCTATCAATAGTGGGAAAATACTGAAACACATGAAATCCATATGGACTATAGCAATGTCTCCCATTTGTAAATGTACTTTCCTCCCCTTTTACTTTAACAACTGAGGGAAATATACTGAATTTAGAAACAAACAAACAACAAAAAAAGCACTGGCTTTGTCTGAACTACATTCAGGCCTTGGCTCTATTACTCAATATGTGCCCTTATTACATTTACTAAACATTCAGGTCTTTATTTTCCTCACATGTAAACTGATCATAATAATACTGGCAGTGAATATCATGGCAAATTTTTATCAGTGGGACAATAAATCTGGCTCTAAATTGTGCACGCATGCTAAGTTGCTTCAGTCATGTCCGACTTTTTGTGACCCTATGGACTGTAGCCCACCACATTCCTCTGTCCATGAGATTCTCCAGGCAAGAATGCTGGAGTGGGTCACCATACCTTCATCCAGAGGATCTTCCCAACCCAGAGATCAAATCCACATCTCTTATGTCTCCTGCATTGGTAGGCAGGTTCTTTACCACTAGTGCTACCTGGAGAACCTCTTAGGAATTAAAAAAAGAAACAGAAAATTCAAAGAGTATTCCACAGAAAAGGGGATATTGAGAGTTTTGAGGGGAAGAAGGGAGTTCAGCCATATGGCAAGATCATGGACCTTGGGGAGAAAATGGGAAAGTGAGTGATTTCTCACTTCCTTCACAGGGAAGGGAGTCTGCTTTGAGATGAAGGAAATTGAACATTCACTGCTTCTATAATTTAAATGCCCTTTACTGCTCCAAATCTGAAGTACAGTCTTCTTTTGTACTTGTTTAGGAGGACTCCAAGGAGCCCCATGTGTGAGCGACTATGAAACAGAACCTACAGGTAAGGATAGAAAGAGAAGAATGAGACTGAAGTTTTAGAAGGAACCAAAAGTTGAAACCAAGTCATGGCACTGAAGCTCCAAGCTAGAACTTTCCAGAAGAGAAAACAGTCCTGGAGCAAGACTAGCCTTTTGGTAAAGTACAAAATACATAGCTTTATAAAATTTTATTTCTCAAAGGGTAGAGCAACCTCAGCTGCCATCAGAATTTTAGGCAGGAGTACACAATTAACTGGAAAAAATGAGACCAGTTTAGGGCTTGCTTACAATAAAACATTCTGAAAATGTATTTTCCTCCTCTTTTACTTTAACAACTGAGGGGAATATGCTGAAATTAAAAACAAGCAAACAAAAGACATCGGCTTTGAAATTAGGTTGAACTGCCTTCAAGTCTTAGCTCAGTGTCTCAGTGTGTGGCCTTAGGTATGTTTCCTAACCATTCAGGTCTTTATTTTTCTCACGAGTAAACTGATCATAATATCTGCTTCACAAGGTTATGCAGGGCATAGCATCTGGCAGATAGTAAGCGCTTAATTAATCGTGACTGTTGTCACTGCTTTTTCTGCTAATGAAAGAGAACAGTTATCATACACTAGGTATGCTGGGCATGACTCCTGGCACTTCACTTGATTTATCTTATTAGTACTTACAATGACCTCATAAGGTAAGTGAAAACATCTCTATTTTACAGATGAAAAAATAGAGACAGATTGGTTGGCAAACTTCCCAAGGTCATATAGAGTCCAAGACCGGATCTGATACCATGTGGAGCCCATTCTCACTAACCAGGAAGCTGTGGAAGAGAGAAACAGGTGTAGGGATCCTCAGTAGAGTTCCCTGATGAGGTGGGCTTTACCTTGATGTGGAAGGATCTGGAAGGTTTTCTGAGTCATGCTTCATTTTCAAACAAACATGGGGATGCAGAAATACCCAAGGCATGTCCAGATGAGAAGGAAGCAGTAGGAATGCAGGAAGCTGAGGGTGGAGGAGGCACATATAAGAAAGCTGTGGGAGGGAGGGAGGAAAAGTCTGTGGAACTTCAGGCAAGAGATTTTAAGTTCAGTGTGGGCAAGGTTAAAGAGAGACATATTGTCTTGAACTAGAGTATCGCTGGTGGCTCAGATTGTAAAGAGTGTGCCTGCAGTGCAGGAGACCTGGGTTTAATCCCTGGGTTGGGAAGATTCCCTGGAGAAGGAAATAGCAACCCACTCCAGTATTCTTGCCTGGAGAATCCCATGGACAGAGGAGCCTGGTGGGCTACAGTGGCAAAAAATCGGACACAACTGAATGACAAAGCACGCCCACAAATATTGTCTTGAACTTCTAGAGTTTCAACAGGTTGTGAGCTGTGTGAACCAACTGATTGATTAAAGTTAAAATTAGTTAAAATTAAAGTTAAAAAGTTAGTTAAAATTAAAGTTAAAACGTTAAAATTAGTACATCTCAGACTCCATGAGGCCAAACCTTAGTGGCTGGATGATTCATTTGTATGTTGTGCAAACTGAGCTTCTTTTCCTGAGAACTTATATCAGACAGGTTACACAATCAGCTGAGAGCAATCTAAACACAGGTCAGCTGATGCAAGTTTATCCCACCTATGCCTTAACAAGATCAGATGAGTTTCTGGAGTGAAGGGCAGGAAACGTAGAGAGGAAGGGGTAGGAAGGAGAAAGGAGTTGGTTCAGCAAATCAAAAGGTCCCACAAACAAGCCACACACATTTCAGTGCTCCTAGCTTTGTCCATGTGGGGTAGGCGATGGCACCCCACTCCAGTACTCTTGCCTGGAAAATCCCATGGATGGAGGAGCCTGGAAGGCCGCAGTCCTTGGGGTCGCTGAGGGTTGGACATAACTGAGCCACTTCATTTTCACTTTTCACTTTCATGCACTGGAGAAGGAAATGGCAACCCACTCCAGTGTGCTTGCCTGGAGAATCCCAGGGACGGGGGATCCTGGTGGGCTGCCGTCTATGGGGTCGCACAGAGTCGGACACGACTGAAGCGACTTAGCAGCAGCAGCTTTGTCCATGTGCCCCTGAGCAGGATTCTTTCTGCTGTGGCTCCTCTGCTCTTCTGGACTGCATTGGTGCATCAGATCAAGTTGATTCCACCTTTCTCTATTTATTTTTTAGCTATATTATAGATAGCATTAAGCTATACACTACCTCCTACTATTGTGCTTGAAGACTTATGAGTTATGCATTTGAGGTGAATTATAGGGGCCATGTTTGAGTCATTATCCCCATTTCCAGAGGAGATTATGAGACACACCAAGGCAGGTTCTTTGACTTCATGCCCTATCAATGATCAGAGCTGAATGGTATTGAGGTGGAACACTGTGCTTCTACACTGTTTTGTAGTTATATATTGATCTGACTAGTCTCCCATTTGTGCAGCCACAAGGAAGGGGCCTAATAAACCCTTACTGAATGAAAGAATATAATTATATTAAGATGTAGCTACATGAAAAATTACTGTAAAGTGTGACAAAATGAAATGTTTGGTAATACAAATGGCTTGACCCATCAGCTGTCTAGGTAAATTTGTATCATTCACCTGTTAGGATTATTTGCTTTGAGTTCTCTTCGTCTCTTGATTTCTCTTACATGCTTGACATTTCTTTCCACTAAATCTATGCCCTAGCTTCTGCTGCATCATTGCACCAGCAAATGTTTGTAAATTTGGTATTGTGAACAATTATAAAATGCAGCAGTAATACCATGGGGATGAAAGCTGACTTTTCAGAATATGTTCTATTTGTAAATCAGATTAATTATTTAGAAAACCATAAAAATAGCTACCAGAACCATTAAAGCATGGCTTTTCTTCCACTTCAGTCAGTTCGGTTCAGTCGCTCAGTTGTGTCTGACTCTTTGCGACCCCATGAACTGCAGCATGCCAGGCCTCCCTGTTCATCACCAACTCCCGGAGTCCACCCAAACCCATGTCCATTGAGTTGGTGTTGTCATCCAACCATCTAATCCTCTGTTGTCCCCTTCTCCTCCTGCCCTCAATCTTTCCCAGAATCAGGGTCTTTTCAAATGAGTCAGCTCTTCACATCAGGTGGCCAAAGTACTGGAGTTTCAGCTTCAGCATCAGTCCTTCCAAAGAACACCCAGGACTGATCTCCTTTAGGATGGACTGGTTGGATCTCCTTGCAGTCCAAGGGACTCTCAAGAGTCTTCTCCAACACCACAGTTCAAAAGCCTCAATTCTTCTGCACTCAGCTTTCTTTATAGTTCAACTCTCACATCCATACATGACCACTGGAAAAAACCTTGACTAGACGGACCTGTTTGGCAAAGTAATGTCTCTGCTTTTGAATATGCTGTCTAGGTTGGTCATAACTTTCCTTCCAAGGAGTAAGCGTCTTTTTTAATTTCATGGCAGAAATCACCATCTACAGCGATTTTGTACTCCAGCAAAATAAAGTCAGCCACTGTTTCCCCATATATTTGCCATGAAGTGATGGGACAGGATACATGATCTTTGTTTTCTGAATGTTGAGCTTTAAGCCAACTTTTTCACTCTCCTCTTTCACTTTCATCAAGAGGCTTTTTAGTTCCTCTTCACTTTCTGACATAAGGGTGGTGTCATCTGCATATCTGAGGTTATTGATGTTTCTCCCAGCAATCTTGATTCCAGCTTGTGCTTCTTCCAGCCCAGCATTTCTCATGATGTACTCTGCATATAAGTTAAATAAGCAGGGTGACAATATGCAGCCTTGACATACTCCTTTTCCTATTTGGAACCAGTCTGTTGTTCCATGTCCAGTTCTAACTGTTGCTTCCTGACCTGCATACGGGTTTCTCAAGAGGCAGGTCAGGTGGTCTGGTATTCCCATCTCTTTCAGAATTTTCCACAGTTTATTGTGACCCACACAGTCAAGGGCTTTGGCATAATCAATAACAGAAATAGATGTTTTTCTGGAACTTTCTTGCTTTTTCGATGATCCAGCAGATGTTGGCAATTTGATCTCTGGTTCCTCTGCCTTTTCTAAAACCAGCCTGAATATCTGGAAGTTCATGGTTCAAGTATTGCTGAGGCCTGGCTTGGAGAATTTTAAGCATCACTTCACTAGTGTGTGAGATGAATAATAACTTTCTGAAAAAATAACAAGGCACTCAGATTTATCCTACAGGTGTAACTGGAGGGGACATTATGGATAATTCAGTTCTATGAGGACAAGGCTTATTTATGCTGCTTAATGTTAAATTTTACTCTGAATTATAATTATGAAGATAAAGGTGGTGGTGGTTTAGTCACTGAGTTGTGTCTGACTCTGTGACCCCAGGGACTGTAGCCCGCCAGGCTCCTCTGTCCATGGGATTTCATAAAACTAAGCCATTATTTTGTGGAAAAAATAAGAGCTTACAAGATTACAGAATGCACTGATAAAATGTTACAGGATTAAGAACTCTATAAAGATTTTCCTTTCCCAAGCACTGCTGCTCTCTCTCCAACTAGTAGAAATGGTATCTATTCTTAAGTAAAAATTATTTTTCACCCAAATGTGTCTAACATATAACTTAAACATTGAACTCTTTTCTAAAGTGATGATAGATGACATAATAGATCAGCAAATTTTCATTTTATTTTCACTCTTTCTGACAAGTCGTATATTTCATATGATTATTTCAGAGCCTGTAAAATCCAAAGAGAGAGTCAAAGATGCCAGTGGATGTTTGGTGACCTGGAATAGAGCCTGACGTAGGTGAGGCACACCACAGCTGTTGGAAGGCTTCACTCGTTGGCTACTGCTCACCGAGCCCTCAGACAACTTCTTAGCTTGTGGCATCTCTGCTCTTTCCAATGACCTGCAAATCGCAGGGGTTAAATTTCAGCTTAATTATTTTTTAAGTCTGCCCTGGGGCTTTTCCTCCATCCTAATATGCTTGTTAGGAAGTCAGAATCCTTAAATTTCTTACTTTCTTTTCTGTTTCTTTTTTTTTTACCACTCTGTACAATGCAGAGGATTACCTTCATTTCAAGGATCTTAAAGCTAATTTTAAAAGCAAAGAGATAGGGGACAACAACAAAAAGTCACACAATACACACACACACACACACACACACACACTTTTCTCAGAGTCACTGAGATAAAATACGAGAAAGTTAACTGGCAGAACACCTGGGCAAAGACAAGCCTAGACAAAATTCCAAAGGAAGGTGGCTTATATTGTGCAATTTTGAGTGCAAAAACCTTAGATCTAATAATCAATCCAATAAGATCAATCTGGTTAAGGAAATCATGCTTAATAGTAATTGAAAGAGTTACTTAATTCTAGACTTGTTAAAGAAAATTGTTTGAAAAATTTGTTGAGAAAACTAAATTCACACTTTGTAACAAGAACTGTGTGTATGCTCAGTTGAGTCCTACTCTTTGCAACCCCATGGACTATAGCCTGTCAGGCTCCTCTGTCCATGGGATTTCTCAGGGATACTGGAATGGGTTGCCATTTTCTTCTCCAGGGGATCTTCCTGACCCAGGGATTAAACCCATACCTCCTGCTTGGCAGGCAGATTCTTAACCACCACTATGCCACCTGGGAAGCCCGTAGCAAGAATTAGATGCTTTTTAAGAACTATGGTCTGATTATGAATGGTCAAGAGTATATATGATAGTAATAGCTATCATCTAATGAGTCATTATTATTATAAGAATTATATTAAGTGATAATGATCTTGTCCCCAAACACCTAATGGTGTACCTATCCCCTCACTCTTAGTAGATGACCTTGTCACCTTCCTCACAGAGAAAACAGAAGTCCTCAAGTGCTAGTCATATACCTGTTCTTGCTATTCATTTATTTCACATGACAGAAGTCCCTGAATCTTACATGGATAAACATTCTTACTAGCTCTTTAAACCAGTAAAATGGCTTTAACAAAATGGTTTTCAATAAAATGGAAGGAGCTACTCTTTAAAAAAAAACAAACTGTTTTTTTCATTCAGACTAAGCTCTAATCAAACAAACATTTCCTATTAGATTTCTGTGCCTGATACAATTCATGTCTCCTCCTTGGGATGCTCTCCTTTCCTGTGCTCCCCCACTCACCTCCAACTTGCACGTATCTTGGATTTTCAAGACCTATCCAGCTTCACTTTCTCCTTGGAAAATTTTTTCTCATCTATGACCTAAGCTTCCTCCTATCCCAGTAATCCCTCTTACTTCAGAACTCACATTTTCTGTATCTCTCTTATATTCAACTCTGTGTTTTAGTCTTATGTATATAAGCTTTGTCTTTATTACATGTGAGATCCTGGGAGCTATGTTTTATATTTTCTAAATTCCTCATTGTACTCGGCACAGTACCTTACTCAACAAAGCAAGTCAATCAATACGTATTGAATAAATAATTCAATTTAATGAACAAAGGATTCTGATGATCAGGGCTTCCTTGATGGTCCAGTGGTTAAGACTTTTCCTTTTGATACAGAGGATGCCTGCTCCACCGCTGGTTCTGGAAGATCCCAAATGGCCCAGGGCAACTAAGCCTGTAAGCCACAACTACTGAAGCCTGTGTGCCCCAGAGCTGTGCTCCCCAACACGAGAAGCAACCACAATGAGACAACCTCACACTGCAGCTAGAGAGTGGCCCCCGCTTGCTGCAACTAAAGGAGGCCCAGGTGCAGCAACAAAGACCCAGCACAGCCAAAAATAACTAACTAAATAAAATTATATATATATATATACACACACACACATACATATGAAACAAAGTGCATTGTAACTTCAAATAAAGCTTAAAAAAAAAAAAGATTTTGATCAGTGAGGAAACAAGGACCACACAGGAGCCAGGGATTAAAGAAATAAATGATTAAATAAATAAAGTAAGGGACAAAAAAACAAAGGTGTCAAGAGAAAGGAACAAGGAAAGGAGGATATTGAGAATAAAGTTCGACATTAGATGATTCAGTTGAAGTAGTTGAAATTGTAGAAATTCCAAAGTCAGGGACAAGTTAGGTGACTCATGTTATGGAACCTCCCTGTTTGAAAGAAGGGTGCTGGTTGGTTTAAATACTTATATTATTTTAAGTGGTTTTCCTTTTTTAATCTAGAGTTGGAGGAAGAAAATGGTGTGTCCTATGACTGGAAAGATATGAGGAGACATTTCAGAAGTGAAACCAATCTTGGGAAGTAGAAAGATAGCCTAAACACAAGCAGACCAAGAATTCTGACAACTTTCTCAAGGAATACAAAGGGAATGCAATCTCTCACTCCAAAACTTTGAAGTTCCAAAGAAAGAGAGGGTACAAAGTTAAAAAGATTCAGTGGAGTGCTATTAAATGAGATCCTAGGGCGGTAGACAGCGCAGCGACAAAAAATAAAACATAGA
Source organism: Bos indicus x Bos taurus (assembly GCF_003369695.1). Taxonomy (NCBI): domain Eukaryota; kingdom Metazoa; phylum Chordata; class Mammalia; order Artiodactyla; family Bovidae; genus Bos; species Bos indicus x Bos taurus. The sequence goes on from NC_040076.1 coordinate 113,179,328, forward strand.
CGTTTTCTGTGAAGCTTTAGGATTTAATTTTGCTACCCTCCATCTGTATTTTTGGTAATGTAATCAAAAATTTCTGGTTGACTGAATTCAATTTTCATCCTGATGTTCTGATATTATGTAGGTGCAGTTCAAAAAATCCACTGAAAACAATATAAAATACATCTTTAACAAGCACTCACTGATTCTTCTATGTTTTCTTTTGATTACAGTAGTCACTTTGAACAAAAGGTATTGAAAGTTGAAAAATTTAGATTTCATATGACTGTAACCACATCATTCAATCCTGTAGTCCTTATATTCAGAGTCAAGGGAGATAAAGATCTTTATTTGACATCAAGGCATACCAATTTTCAATACCTCAGTTCACACTAATACATTTTATGCATGAGCTCATCTCTTCTTTCATATTATATGCATTCCTTGGTGCTTGTAAAAGTTTCTCAACACAAGACTCATTGTCTTTGTATTCTATCACTCTAACATTCTAGAATGCAGGCACCCAAATAGTAATGATCTCATAGTTGATGAATCAAGTCTTAGATGCAATATGAAAAGGCCAGATTATTGCTAGAACAATTGGAGAACATGAAACACACTGGTAGTTTGAATTATACATGCACAAACAAAAGAGAAGCTTGATTTTGTGCAATATCCATGCTCATACATAGGAATGTCTTCCCTTTTCCTTGAAGGCAGTCTTAATAGCGTACATATTATTAACTTATCAAAGTAAAAACTAAAAGTACTAAGTATAAGCAAAATAGCTGCAGTAATTACAGGAAAAAGTATTCTAACTTACAAACTATTTTTTCAGAAAAACAAGAACGCTTTGGTTATAGCTTGGCATTCAGTCTAGTTGTGTAGAATACTGTATGAACCTGTTAAATGTCAGAAGAGAATAAGAACAGCTGCAGCAAGTACTTTCTTGGTCTATAATGTATGTATCATTTTTATACAGTATTTTATAATTTCTTGTTACATAGCATGAAACAATTTTATCTTTTATCCCAATAATAACCTTAGAGTGTTTCTGACTTTGCTTTCTTTATTTTTTCATTTTGTGGGAAGAGAAGTTCAGAAATACTAGCTTATAATGTCAACACAAACAAATAACTTCTGGCATTATCTGAGACTTCTTGGGGAAATGATTCCCAGAATATCTATTATATTGAATGTCTCACAGAATCAGTGGGACTTAACTATTGTTATATAATACTAAGTTTGTCATTAGGATGCAAAGATCATGTGAATTAGTCATTTTGGATAATTGTTCTTACTTGGGATTAGTGGGAGAATTGAATGCACATGGATAGCACACCGACCAGGGCGAAAAACTTTCTGAAATGACTGTTGTTTTATGAGAGGATTTTATATTATGCCAGGCTCAAATTACTTTACTTTCAATTTTAACTTTTTGAAATGATATATGCACATAATTTAAGAGGCAAGGATTGCACTAGATTGTTTACAAAACAGTATCAACTCTTTTTCTTTCCTCTTCCCCAGAAGCAACCACTTTTACCTCCTTTAGTTGACTTTCTTTGTGTCATGTGTTTAAACAACATGCTTTTTAAAATTGTTACTCCTTGATTTTTCAGATTTAGCCATTTTATATTGAATTTGCACTATGCATGACGAGGATTAAGCTCTCCCTTCTCCCCTAGCTCTAGCTACCCTCCTCAAGTACTGTAATTTTTGCTTAGATGAATATTCAATATTTATATTTGCAGTCGTGTCCGACTCTTTGCAACCCCATGGACTGTAGTCTACCAGGCTTCTCCGTCCATGGGATTTTCCAGGCAACAGTACTGGAGAGGATTGCCATTTCCTTCTCCAGGGGATCTTCCAGACCCAGGAATTGAACTCCGGTCTCCTGCACTGCAGGCAGACGCTTTACCCTCTGAGCCACCAGGAAGTCGGACCATCATTAAAGGTACAAAATGCAATTCAAACGTAGGAAACTGTTATTTCCTTTTTCTATACAACTGTTTTCTCTGGAGTCAACTGTCACTCTTTATCTTCTTTCTCTTAGTTTCCTAATGAATTCATTGCTAATTCACCCTAAAACCTTTTTGGTAAAGTTTTTCTATAAAGACCCTTAAATCTTTTAGACTTTTAGTGCTTTAGACTTTGTGGTCTCCTGTCACAACACTCCATACTGTCGTTGTAGATTTGACCCTCACGCTGCAGTTTGCTGACCTCTGGTCTAAACCATACTTCAAGATTTTAGTTGCTTCAGATTTCTATCAATCTTCTTTCTTCCCCTCCAGAAAAGTTGCTCACTGGGACTCCTAGGTTCCTCTCTACACCTGATCACAGATGCCATTCTGGTGTCTCCTTCAGCATGATTCTGGGGATTTCCTTTGCTTCTTTTCTTTAGTTGGATCTCCTGTTATTTGTATCCCATGACTTTTATCTTTCTTGGCTAACTCCTTACATAAATAAAAACCCATTTCCAGAAGCTTTTAGAGAAAGGGTGCATAGCAGATAATGCAAATTCTTCCTTAACACATAGTTCCAAGAGTTCACTATGATGTGAGAAACTTTTGTTTGCTTTTAGCCACACTTTTAACTGGATCCATCAGAATGTGACTAAAAAAGGCTAATAAAAGCTAAATTAACTTATGTAAAACCTTTTATTCCATTTTTCTTACTTTAAGATAAAATCAGGAAACAGAGTTAAACAAATGTCTGAGACTAGTTAACTACAATGTTCCACTGACATTGTAGTTACTTCTTCAAGTAAAACCTTCTTGGAGGTGGAAAGGAAATGCTAGAAAGGAATGTGAGAAAGACAATGAGTAAAATTTGGGATGCAATGCAACAGATTTCTGTATATCAATCTTAGATCCTGCAACCTTGCTGAATTCACTTGTTAGTTCCAATAGTTTTTGGGTAGAAACTTCAGGATTCTCTATGTGTGTGCTTAGTTGATCATCACAACCCAGGGATGGAACCCTCATCTCCAGTGTCTCCTGCATTGCAGGTAGATTCTTTACCTGCTGAACCACTGAGGAAGTCCAAGTGTTCTCTACACAGTATTTATCAAATCATCTGCAAATAGTGACAGCTTTATCTCTTCCCTTTCAATTTGGGCTCAATTTTCTTACCTGATTGCTGTGGCTAGGACTTTCAATACTATGTAAAATAGAAGCAGGAAGAGTAGGCATCGTTATGAAAGTAAAAAAGCAATCCTGTTTGAAGTCACATAAAAAAAATACCTAGAAATAAACTTAACCAGTAAAGAGAAAGACTTACACATATTCTGAAAGCTACAAAACACTGAGAAAGAAAATTGAAGATGATTCCAAGAAATGGAAGGATATGCTCTGTTCTTGGACTGGAAGAATTAATATTATTAAAATGGCCATAACCCAAAAATTCAGTTCAGTCCAGTCCCCAAGTCATGTCTGAGTCTTTGTGACCACATAGACTGCAGCATGCCAGGCTTCCCTGTCCATCACTAACTTCCGGAGCTTGCTCAAACTCATGTCCATCGAGTCAGTGAGGCCATCCAACCATCTTGTCCTCTGTCATCCCCTTCTCCTCCTGCCTTCAATCTTTCCCAGAATCAAGGTCTTTTCAAATAAGTCAATTCTTTGCATCAGGTAGCCAAAGTATTGGGAGCTTCAGCTTCAGCATCAGTCCTTCCAATGAATATTCAGGACTGATTTCCTTTAGGATGGACTGGTTGGATATCTTTGCAGTACAAGGGACTCTGAAGAGTCTTCTCCAACACCACAGTTCAAAAGAATCAATTATTTGTCACTCAGCTTTCTTTGTGGTCCAACTCTCACATCCATACATGACTACTGGAAAAACCATAGCTTTGACTAGATGGGCCTTTGTTGGCAAAGTAATGTCTCTGCTTTTTAATATGCTGTCAAGGTTGGTCATAGCTTTTCTTCCAAGGGACAAGTGTCTTTTAATTTCATGGCTACAATCATCATCTGCAGTGATTTTGGAGCCCCCCAAAATGAAGTCTGTCACTGTTTCCATTGTTTCCCCATCTATTTCCCATGAAGGGATGCCATGATCTTCGTTTTCTGAATGTTGAATTTTAAGCCAACTTTTTCACTCTCATCTTTCACTTTCATCAAGATGCTGTTTAGTTCTTCTTTGCTTTCTGCCATAAAGGTGGGTTCATGTGCATATCTGAGGTTATTGATATTTCTCCCGACAATCTTGGTTCCAGCTTGTGCTTTGTCCAGTCCAGTGTTTCTCATGATGTACTGTGCATCAAGTTAAATAAGCAAGGTGACAATATACAGCCTTGACGTACTCCTTTCCTGATTTGGAACCAGTCTGTTGCTGCGTGTCCAGTTCTAACTGTTGCTTCTTGACCTGCATATAGATTTCTCAGGAGGTAGGTAAAGTGGTCTGGTATTCCCACATCTTTAAGAATTTTCCAGTTGGTTGTGATCCATACAGTCAAAGGTTTTGGCATAGTCAATAATGCAGAAGTAGATGTCCTTCTGGAACTCTCTTGCTTTTTCTATGATTCAATGCATGCTGGCAATTTGATCTCTGGTTCCTCTGCCCTTTCTAAATCCAGCTTGAACATCCAGAAGTTCACGGTTCACATACTGTGAAACCTGGCTTGGAAAATTTTGAGCATTACTTTATTAGTGTGTGAGATGAGAGCAATTTTGCGGTAGTTTGAGCATTCTTTGGCTTTGCCTTTCTTTGGGATTGGAATGAAAACTGACCTTTTCCAGTCCTGTGGCCACTGTTGAGTTTTCCAAATTTGCTGGCATATTGAGTGCAGCACTTTCACAGCATCATCTTTCAGGATTTGAAATAGCTCAACTGGAATTCTATCACCTCCACTAGCTTTGTTTGTAGTGATACTTCCTAAGGCCCACTTGACTTCACATTCCAGGAAGTCTGGCTCTAGGTGAGTGATCACACCATCGTGATTATCTGGGTCATGAAAATCTGTTTTGTATAGTTCTTCTGTGTATTCTTGCCACCTCTTCTTAATATCTTCTGCTTCTGTTAGGTCCTTACCATTTCTGTCCTTTATTGTGCCCATCTTTGCATGAAATATTCCCTTGGTTTCACTAATTTCTTTGAAGGGATGTCTAGCCTTTCCCATTCTATTGTTTTCCTCTATTTCTTTGCACTGATCACTGAGAAAGGCTTTCTTATCTCTCCTTGCTATTCTTTGGAACTCTGCATTCCAATGGGTATATCTTTCCTTTCTTCCTTTGCCTTTCATTTCATATGGCCATAATCCCAAAATTAGTATTTAGATTTAATGCAATCCCTATTAAAATACTCATGATGTTTTTCACAGAACTAGAACAAACCATCCTAAAACTCATATGAAATGACAAAATATGCCAAATTGCCAAAGCAGTTCTGAGAAAAAAAGAACACAGCCAGAGGTATAACTCTTCCAGACTTAAGTACAAAGCCGCAGTAATCAAAATAGTATGGTACTGGTACAAAAAGAGACACGTAAATTAATGGAACAGAATAGAGAGTCCAGACATAACCCACCCACTGATGGTTACTACTACAAAGGAGACAAGAATATATAATGGAGAAAAGATCTGTTCAATAAGTGGTACTGGGGAAACCAGATAGCCAAATATAAAAGAATGAAATTAGAGCATTCCCTCACACTATATACAAAAATAAACTCAAAATGGTTTAAAGACAAATGTAAAACCTGAAACCATAAAACTCCTAGAAGAGAATATAAGAACACTTCTTGATTTAAATCTTAGAAGTATTTTCTTGAATTGGTCTCCTAAGGCAAAAGAAATGAAAGCAAAAATAAACAAATGGAGCCTAATTAAACTAAAAAGATTTTGCTTTTATCAATAACTCATACAAATCGATATCCAAAAATCCAAGCAAAACTCAGTAGAAAACTTGGATATTTTACCAAAGAAGACATACAGGTGGCTAACAGGCTCATGAAAAGATACTCAACATCACTAATTATTAAAGAAACACAAATCTAAGCTACATGAGGTATCACCTCACAGCTGTGAGAGTGGCTCTCATACAAAAGCTTACAAATGACAAATAATGAAGAGGACATGGAGAAAAGGGAACCTTTGTACACCATTGGTGGGGATGGAAATTGGTGAAGCCACTGTGGAAACAGCATGAAGGTTCCCTAAAAAATTAATAATAGAAATACCATATGATCCAGCAATTCCACTCCTGGATATATTTCTGGGAAAAAAAAAATGAAAACTATAATTAAATAAAAAAGATAATGTACTTATTTTCTAGAAGCATTATTTACAATAGCCAAGACACAGACGCAATCCACATGTCCATCAACAGACAACTGGGTTTGGAAGACGTGGCATACAATGGGGTAGTACTCAGCCACAAAAAATGAAATACTGCCATTTGCAGCAAAGTGGATGGACCTAGAGAATATTATGCTTGGTGAAATGTCAGACAAAGAAAAGTACTATATTATATATATCACTTATATGTAGAATTTAAAAATTATACAAATCAAAGTATATGCAAAAAGAAAGAGACTCACAGATATAGAAAACAAACTTGTAATTACCAAACAGAAGGAAGGGGAGAGGAAGAAATCAGGAGTATGGAATTAAGAAGTACAAATTACTATAGATAAAATAGATAAGCAAAGAGGATACACGGTATAGCAAATGGAATTCTACCCATTATCATATAATAACCTATAATGGAATTATAATCTGCAAATATACTGAATCACTATCCTGTACACCTGAAACTATTAATAACACAACACTGTAAATGAACTATACTTCAATAATAGAACATTGGAATGGAATTAAATTGCTGTTGTTCATTCGCTCAGCTGTGTCCGACTCTTCGCAACCCCATGGACTGCAGCAAGCTAGGCTTCCCTGTCCTTCACCATCTCCCAGAGTTTGCTCAAACTCATGTCCATTGAGTTGGTGGTGCCATCAAACCATCTCGTCCTCTGTCATCCCCTTCTCCTCCTGCCTTCAATCTTTCCCAGAATCAGGGTCTTTTCCAATGAGTTGGCTCTTTGCATCAGGTGCCCAAAGTATTGGGAGCTTCAGCTTCAGCATCAATCCTTCCAATGAATATTCAGGATTGATTTCCTTTAGGATTGACTGGTTTGATCTCCTTGCTGTCAAAGGAACTCTCCAGAGTCTTCTTCAACACCACAGTTCAAAAGCATCAATTCTTTGGCTCTCAGCTTTCTTTATGGTCAACTCTCATATCCATACATGACTACTGGAAAAATAGCTTTGACTAGATGGACCTTTGTTGGTAAAGTAATATCTCTGCTTTTTAATATGTTGTCTAGGTTTGTCATAGCTTCTCTTCCAAGAAGCAAGCATCTTTTAATTTCATGGCTGCAGTCACCTTCTGCAGTGATTTTGAAGCCCAAGAAAATAGTCTGTCACTGTTTCCATTGTTTCCCCATCTATTTGCCATGAAGTGATGGGACCAGATGCCATGATCTTCAATTTTTGAACATTGAGTTTTAAGCCAGCTTTTTCACTCTCCTCTTTTACCTTCATCAAGAGACTCTTCACCTCCTCTTCACTTTCTGCCATAAGGGTGATGTCATCTGCATATCTGAGGTTATTGATATTTCTTCTGGCAGTCTTGATTCCAGCTTGTGCTTCATCCAGCTGGCATTTTGCATGATGTACTTTGCATAGAAGTTAAATAAGCAGGGTGACAACATATAGCCTTGACGTACTCCTTTCCCAATTTGGAATCAGTCTGTTGTCCCATGTACAGTTTTAACTGTTGCTCCTTGACCTCCATACAGATTTCACAGGAGGTAGGTAAGGTGGTCTGGTATTCCTATCTCTTTAAGAATTTTCCAATTTACCTTGATTCATGGACCTAACATTCCGGGTTCCCATGCAATATTGTTCTTTACAGCATCGGACTTTACTTCCATCACCAGTCACACCCACAACTGGGCATTGTTTTTACTTTGGCTCCATCTCTTTATTCCTTCTGGAGCTATTTCTCTGCTCTTCTCCAGTAGCATACTGGAGATTTATTCTTCCCTTAACCTTCTGATAGTTCCAGAATGACCTTCATTGTGAGTCCATTATAATGGTGGACAAAATGGTCTATTGTATAATTTTACTAAAAAGTTTCAGAGAATTAACAATGATGCCTTGTACAAACATTTGTCAGGAGCAGATGAGATTGGATATGTACTTTGGGGTCTTTTTTAAGAAAGAAATAACTTTATCAAATTGAAATTTGTTCAGCACTTTGAGTTAATTCTCGAATATAGTACTGAATATATTTTAAGCATTTGGTTTCCTACAAATAAGAAAATCAAATACAAAAAATATATTAAACTAAAATATATTAAATCAAGAAATAATTCTGTGGCAATTCAATTGGAAAATCAACTGGAAATTTTATAGTATATTTGATGGCAATGAATCCTAGTTTGTATTGTGCTAAGAGAATGTTGGTGTTCCCAGAACATGTTCACAGCATGAATGCGTGAGACAGGAACTAGGTATATTTCTGAACTCCACTATTCTATGCTAATATACTTGATGGTTTATTTAAACACAGACCAAGTAGAAACAAAGAATTTCTGAGGCTGATACATGGCTTCAACTTTGACCTTTGTGGCCTTCCTTGGTAGATTTCCATAATGTTAGTTTTATGATCTTTAGTTTTGGGTGTAGTATGGGTGTAATTGCTTCCCTGGTGGCTCAGATGGTAAAGAATCTGCCTTCAATGCAGGAGGTCTGGGTTTGATCACTGGGTTGGGAAGATCCTGTGGAGAAGAGAATGGCTACCCTCTCCAGTATTCCTTCCTGGAAAATTCCACGGACAGAGGAGCCTGGCCAGTTACAGTCCATGGGGTCACAAAGAGTTGGACACAACTAAGCAACTAACACTTTCACACTTTCATGGGTATAAATGTGTCATGTGATCACAGCTTTACTGTGGTAATTGCTCAGCATAATAGTAAATTACCAAACAAACCCCAAAGCAGTTGTGCCTGTAAATTAGACCTATCTCTCACTAGGGATTTTCTACATGGTTTAAAAAGGGCTTCCCTAGTGGCTCAGCGGTAAAGAATCTGCCTACTGACACAGGAGTTGCAAGTTTGATCCCTTGGTTGAGAAGATCCCCCAGAGAAGGTAATGGCAACCCACTCCAGTATTTTTGCCTGGAAAATCCCATAGACAGAAGAGCCTGGAGTGCTACACTCCATGGGGTTGCAAAGGGTAAGACATGACTTAGTGATTGAAAAACATCAACAAACAACATCATATGGTTTAAAACTAGACTTAATATTGATCTTGCTATTCTCTTCCTGATTAAGAAAGCTATGAAGCTCATAAAAGCCTCACTGCAGAATATGTCTCACTGTACAGAATGGGATTCTACCTTTGATAAACTTCTCTGAAAAAATTATTTATTTAATGTAATTAATTCTTTTATTGAAGTATAGTTGATTTACAATGCTGTGTTAGTTTCTGGTATACAGCAGAGTGATTCATTTATATATATATTCTTATATATATTATATAGAACATATATATTCTTTTTCATATTCTTTTCCAATATGGTTTATTATAAGGTATGATAGAGAAATTATTTTTAATCCTATTCTTCTTTTAGATATAAGTAATATAACTCCTTGGCTCTATTTTAGAATGTTATATTATATATCTTACCCAGTAAATTAGAGGTACTCTTTAAAAAAATAAGAGTCTTAATTACTTTTGGGTAAAATATCACTCTCATATTTGGAAAATTATGGAAAAAATGGGATCATGTTTTTTAAGAATGTCCAGTTGACTTATGGAGGTTGTCCAGAGTCATATAAGAATATATTGATAAAAAAGAGTTATAAACTTAAACAATATGGCTTAGAAAAATGTAGTCTATTCCTACATATGGAAATAAATGAAGACCATTCAAGCAAGAACCATTAAGGGTTATTTATTCAGAACCTGCTACAGCAAGAGAGTCAGCCATCATAATTTGCATTTGACAGAAACTCAAAGACTGGCAACGAAGTGGGACAGCTTTATAGTGGAAAAAAGCAGGGCTCCAGATATGCCCTGAAGGAAGACAATTGATGTGGAGAATCTGGGGGCCAGGAAACTAGAAGAGGGACCTCCTATGAGGTATGTTAGGGTCATATATTTGGCTTTATTCCATTGGTCCCGTTCCATTGACTTTATCCCTTTAGAATCAGGAGTAAAAATTAGGAAAGCTCTCAGTTTTTCAACAAGTCCTAACCATTTGGGGCTGATGGCTAGCAGGTTGTGGTCTGGCTTGCTGGACTAGCCTCTGAAGGTTATGGGTCAGAGTTATATTTTAATATCTGATCCAGGTATTGTGTGTCTAAATACTTAATTTCCCACAAGGAACCAGAAATATCTGTCATCATATGAAAAGTTAACAACAATTCATAAGAACTTCAAAAATCAGGCTAATTTTTCAGATTATCATATCATTCAATCATCATATTTTTATTCTTCTTATTAGTGAAGTAAAACATGGTTAATTTGCTCCTTTTTTTTCCAGTTAAGGAGGATCCGTGACAACTATCTCAAGTAATTACAGAGTAGAAATCAATTTCTGATTCAGTAAAATCATGAATCAGTAAAAAGACTTAATCATAAAAGACTTTTCCTTATTCTTGAGAAAGAATGAAGATGACACTTTCTCTCATCTATTTCAATGTTTGTAAACACAGCACACTTTGAATCACTTACAAAAAAGTTTCTATTCTTATAAATAGAACCAAGCAAAGCCCATTCTGTAACACTTTTCATCATTTTGTTTTGACTCAGCATTACCAGTATTTTTGCAAATCAGAAATACTTCTCTTCTACAATGTTTAAATGTCCTCGAATGTTACATTTTTGTCATTGGATTTGAAAATATGTTTGTTAAATATGGGTCAATAAAAAAATACAAAAGAAAACAAAAATTGTGTTAACAGGCAGAGTGTACTATTGGTAATTCTACTTTCTTGAAATAGATTGCTGTAACATGGTAGTTAACAGTAATTAATAGGTGATAAACAAAAAAATAAAATGTCAGCTTGCAAGTAACCTTGTCAGGTTCCTAATGTTGTCTGGCCCCCACAAATCAATCAAGCTAGTTAGGAGGTTCAGACAGCAATTAATATCCTAACGCCTGTGAGACCAGCAGCATGTCATGAATACTAGAGTTGAAGAGGCTGTATTGAAGTGTGGCTATCCCAAGGGCAGAATCCAGTAGCAAAGAAGAAAATGCTTCTCCAATTGTTTCCTCCCTGGCTGCTATTTGCATCTCTTTTAAACAATGTGTTATTCAGATAAAGCACCTATGCATATAATACAATTACTCAGTGGTATCCTTTAAAACTGAAAGAATACATCAATGCAATTTCTGCTCTGATGAATATTCATTGAGGGAGCTTATAACTATAAACAAAACTAGCATCCACTTTACCTTTGTAGCTCCTCATTTTAGCAACAGAGAATGTGTGTTAGTTTATTTGCCTTTTTTTCTATCTAAATTACTAGAAATGAGAAATGATCAACTCATTCTGCCTAGTATAATATGGATGATCAATAATTAATAATCAGAAAATATAAGTTTACAGTGCATTTTCAAGACATTATTGGGCTGATGCCTCAGATGAAATCATTTCTGTTTTGAATGTGGCAAATTTGCATTAAACATTCTTGGCTTTAGCTCCAAACTCTGAACCTTTGCAGTAAATACAGACAAGGTGTTAATTAAGAGAACTGCCAATCCAAATGAATAATGGACCACTGGAAACTGCACGGGTGAGGGCCTGACCTTCCACATCAAAGATGAGTTCCAATGCTGAAGTCTCAATTTTGGAATTATGACTACAGAATAATGAGAAAATGGGAGGGAAAGAAACAGAGAGTGGGATCTCCATTAACTCATTCAGTTTTGTAAAAACTCATTCAGTTTGTAAAAAATGCTAGGAAGTGTTTAATGAAAGGCTTTTCAGAAATAAGAAATGAATAAAGGTCACTGTGTGTATGTATGATTTCTTCAACCCAAAGAGTGCCAACTAAATACAAAGTGAGAACAGACACTTCATAATGGCCCTTCCTAAATGCCCCGCTTTAAGCAGCAGTATGTAAAACTGTCCTGTCTTCTTCAGGATACGACACAGGCCGAGTTAATTCAGCCTTCTCAGCTCCTCAGTGGGTGGGGAGGTGGGTGTGCCGAGAGTGAGGCACTGTGGGAAGTAGAGGTCCACCGTCAACCCAAAGACAGTCACCTTTGACTCCTATACAGCCTGTGCATCTCAGTCACCTGACTGTCCAGGGCAGTCCAAGCCAGAAACCTTTCATCAGGCAATTCTCCTGATTCTAACTTGACTAATTTGACAACTCTCTTCTGGACTGCGGGTCCTTCCAGCTTGAAGGTGAGACCAAATCATCATTGACTCAGGACTCTGAATTGTAAATCTCGGAGTTTTTTCAAATATTTGAAAAACCTAAATCATTGTGAAGATGCTTCTGAAGCTACTAAATATCTCAGGCCATGAGAATAAAGAAACATATCAGTGGGGACAATACTACAAATAACTCAGTTGCTTTAAGAAAGAAGCTTGGGCTTTGGCCTCCTTACTAGGGAAATCTCCAGGTTGGATAGAGAATAAGAGGAAAATCAGCTTGTGAAGACAAGTGGCATTTACTGAAAGCCAGTTATGAACTTGTGCTGTTCTATGACCGCTTTAAACCTTCATGACAACTTTATGAAGTAAATGCCATTATTATACCCATTTTACAGATAAGGATTCTGAGGTACAAGAGGTAATTTGCCCAAGAATACTATTCTATCCAAGTGCCTAGTTTTAGGCATGAATTCTGGTGTTTGGGGTGTTATAGGGATCTACCACCATCACTTGTTCTCACATCGATTCTAGACACTGTGGCTTTGGTTTCTCTAGGGTATTTTACTCAGTTTAAATACCCAAGCTCACAGGAATATCTAGCTGTTTCAATTCAACTCCACGCACCTATGTAGATAAACTAAGTGGTCACACACCCAGTCTTTCAAAGTAGAAGGATATTTATTGTAATAAGGAAGAAAACAGCATCTTGTCCCCACCTGAGGACCCAGGATAGGGATTTTTCCGAACTAAATACCTTCTCCCAAGTTGGCTGTCAAGGGAAAGTGGAGCTGGGTAGTAATTCCTTCAGGACCACAGCTTGGCCATACTGGATCTCTGGCAAAGAAACGACAGAGGAAATGATAGAGTGAATTTCGGCTTTAGGGTATCACCTGAAAAGATTTTTGCCTAGCCTTTGCTGGTGACCAGGGTTTAGCAATTTTAGAATCTATTTCCTCTATTTCTGTGTTAAAATGTTCAACCACTTAGTTGTCCATCTTTCCCAGATGGAACTTGGAGACTCACTTCCCTATGGTTTTTTTTAAAATCCATATTATATTCTATATGTAGAGTTACCAGGTAAAAACCACCTGATACCCAGTTAAGTTTGGCTTGCAGAGAAATTCAAGTTTAACTGGGCATCAAGTACTTTTGTATGCTAAAGCTGGCAACTGTATTCTATAGCTAACTCATTAGAAGTGAGGGGAGGGGCAAGCCACTTTTCATTGAGCAAGTCATCTTATTGAATGTAGATTAGCTTAATAACACTAGAAGCAAAAGTATTTTCTGTACAGATGGATGTAAAATTCTCTTATTTTAAACTGTATATTATAAATTAATTACATTCAGGCTCTAAATCTAAACATATTTAGTATGATTCCCACCATTCATTCTTCCAGGCTAAGATAAGCACTGCAACAATTTTCAGGAACTTTCCTCCTATCACATGTGATTAAGGGTTCCAGAAAGATGAATTTTCTTAAACACCAAAACTTTTCAATTTTAATTTCCCCTAGAAATTTTTCTGAGGGGTACTTCACTCTGCTTTCTCTACTTGGGGGTGATTATTGAACATGACTTCCTCTGGAAAAATCAGTGTTATTATTACTAACATAAATTCTTTGAGTCCTTAATACAATAATACACCCCACAGTCTATAGGCACATACAGGACTGTTTTTCTGTCTGTAAATGGTCTCACTCTGCTGTGCTTTTATGGTTGCATGATGCTGTTTGCTTTCCTCTCTCTCCATCTCCAGGAGATGGGTGTGTGAATGAAGAACCTAGGGGAAGTTCATTTACAGACTCAGGGGGCTTTCTAGGTGGCTAGTGGTAAAGAATCCACCTGCCCATGCAGGAGACATTGGAGACTCAGATTCAATCCCTAGGTCAGGAAGATCCCCTGGAGGAGCACATGGCAACCCACTCCAGCAATTATCCCATGGATAGAGGAGCCTAACAGGCTACAGTCCATGGGGTCGCGAAGAGTTGGACATGACTGCAGTGATTTAGAACGCAGCACATGCATTTGCTATGGGCCAGCTGTGATTTTTTTGCAGCTACTTCAGAGGCCTGCTTGCACCTCGAGGTCTAGTTTTGTTCCTGACAGGTGACCTTTTTTGCATATGTGAAGGGCTGCTCTGTGTTTGTGTCATTATTACTTTCCAAAAGGTGTTTTACTGGACACAAGTTTTCTAAAAATGTTAATAGATGCCTCAAAAAAAACTTTAATAGTTGAGGAGTTTGAGAGACAGTGAACCTGTAAAAAGTTAAACCTGTAAAAATTTAAAGCTGCCTCTAAAGAGATTTTCATTATGTTAACAGGGATTATAAAGCCCCAGGTGTTTAAAGTGTTGTGTGGCATATTTTGATTTTATAATCTCTTTTGGTGAAAAATCATACTGGACACATTGTAACATCTTGTCATCACTCATAATTTTAGTTGTATACAGAAGTAAAAACCTTAAGGATGATGTAAGTTCCATTCTAAAAACTTAAGAAAAAGGAATGAAATAGTGGAATGATTTATAATGGGATGAATTAATATCCTTTATGGATTCAACTAATTATGCGCTGGAGACAGTTCTTTGAAAGTAACAGCAAATGTACAAATCTTCAGGTCAGGACGTTAACTGGAGGACAAATTTCTTATTTAGAAGTAAAGGGTTGAGTTTCTGAATGCTCATGTATTAAAAACAACGTGTTAGGGTTTAGAACCCATAAAGTATACTAATAGAACTCCTTCCTGCTCTATGGACAAGTTCAATGAGAAGCTAAAACTAAAGGTTAAATAGAATTTAATGCTTCCAAGAGAAACTGCCAAAAATGTCAAATAATCCTGGCTTCTTTTTCTTCCTGAACTGCAACTTGTTTCTCTCTGTGCCCTTAGAAATATATATATAATATAAAATATATATAATATATTTTAGGTGAATATTATTGCTTTTAATTAATGTTTGATATTATTTTGTCATTAGTTTGGAAGTTATTACTACTAACTATTGAAGGAAAGGACTGTACACTTTGTTGAGAGGAACACACTAATATCTGGTTTAAGCACGTGTGCCATCTGTCTTTTCCTGAAGACACACACACACACATAATGCATTTCTATTAATTATAAACATTTAACCATGTATAACAATGGCCTCTGTTCTTCATTTTGTCTCATGTCAGAAATATATTTTTATGGCTTAGCATCAATGATAAATTGTAAGTTGAATACTTAATTTAATCTGGGTTTAGATACTTGTTGCAAAGACAAATCCATAGCTTCCTGCAGCTATATTGTCACCTACTGGGCCCTACATCCTTATTGATCTGTGTGGACAGGATCATTTTAGTAATAGTGAATTCCTATGTCAGTCATGCTTCTAAAGTGTATTACATGTATGGATATTATTTAATTCTCACAATAAAGTGTTCACAATTTCATTTTAGAGATGACAAAACCAAGGCTTATTCACCCCGGAGCAACAGTTAGTAAGTGGCAGAGCTAGAATATGAACATACAAGTAGTCTGATTCCAGAGGTTGTTAATAACCACTGAAAATGGAACTATGGGAGTGATACTTAGATTATTCCATACAACTCTAATTCTGCATTTCTAGAGCCTTTCCATGGGTTTTCCAGCAGCAATGTGACCAGTGAACTGAATTCTTACAAAACTTTACAAATATAAGAGGAACAGATAGAGATTCTTCCACTCACCTGAGCAGAGCTGATGAGGTCTGATGTCTTGATTGGGAATAGTAAAGTGCTGCCGGGCTTGGTGCCTGGTGCCTAGAGCCCCAGTTACTCTGGAGGCAGAGGCAGGAGGATGGATTGAGCCCAGGAGTTCCAGGCTGTGGTGCGCTATGCCGATGGGTATCTAAATTAAGTTCAGCATTCATATGATGACCTCCTGGCCACAGGGGACCAGCAGGTTACCTAAAGAAGGGTGAACTGGTCCATGTCAAAAACAGAGCAGGTCAGAATTCCTATGCTGATTAGTAGTGGGATGATGCCTGTGAAGAGCCACTGCAGTTCAACCTGGGCAACACAGTGAGACCTTGTCTCTTTTGTTAAAGGAATCTCGTATCCGCTGGCTTCTCAGGTGGCTCAGCAGTAAAGAATCCACTTGCAATACAGGAGATGCAGGAGACTGGGGTTTTATCCCTCGGTTGAACCTGGGAGCCTGGCAGGCTACAGTCCATGGGGTCTCAGAGTCAGCTGAGCATGCGTACCTCTTAAATGTTCCATATATTCCCTAAAAATATATGGAATTCCATATATGCCCTAAAAAAAGAAAAGAATGGTGAAGTGCTAACATTACTGATAGCCAGTGTTTCTATTTCCTTGAGTAGGAATATATATTATTCTAAATCCTGGGAGAGGGGTGGGCTCTGTCTTCTTCTACTTTTAATATCCTACAATGCAGAACCAAGTGCTTAGTAGTTGTTCCACAAAGACTTTCTGAGTGATTCTAACTTTACTGATAAAATTGAGGCCCTGGGACATGAAGACCTTGACTAAGGCATTAGAGTAAGTGGTAGAAATTCCCACCCATGGTCACAGGTCCATTCCATTTTTCACTTTGTTGATGCTTGGTGTTGATCTCTTGAGTTAATTTATAGGAATGTTAAATTGCTAGAATGCTTTAAACATACTGACGTCGTGCCTGCCATGATCATACTAGAGTAAACACAGATAGCTTCATTATTGTGACTGGGTCTTGCTTGTGATCAAGCTGATACTGTTGGTGGTTTGCTAAAGCTAATTACTCTCCAGATGTATTTGGGCCAGTAGCACTTTTTGGCTTCCTTACAGAGCATCCCTATCTTCAAGCAGGCTGGACAAATCTCCTTCGTATCTTCACTAAGAGTCTCAGGTGGTAGCAAACAAATGCTTTTTCTATTTTCCCTCTGAAAAAGCTATGAATGATGGTAAACTGTTTAGGGTTGATAGATCAGCCCACACATCCTACTCCCTTCTCTGACAATGCATTTTCAAAGACAATGAACCTTCTTTCCAAATAAGAACCATTTTACATGGGAACTTCCCAAATATCCTAACAACTTGCATCTTGATGGATCTTTTATTTCTCGTTGCCCACTCATTATTACTGATGTATATACATTTCCATTTTTTTTTAAACTTCTGACAAATTTTGGTAGTATCTGTTCTTTCCTGCCTCTGAATTTTACCATCATGCTCTCTGTGATGTTGTTCAGTGGCTAAGTTGTGTCTGACTCTCTGTGACCTCATGCACTGTAGCCCACCAGGTTCCTCTGTCCATTCGACTATCCTGGCAGGAATACTGGAGTGGGTTGCCACTTCCTTCTCCATTATCATGCTATTAAAATGGCCAAAAATACAGTCATCACACTTCAGATACTCTGTTATGCCCACCTTGTCCTGTTTTAGAAGAACATGTGTAAAAAAGAATTTTTTAAAAAAAATCTGTGGAGCATACTTTGTGTAATAAAGGAGTTTAATTGTCACTGACTTTGAAATCAGATTACACTTGGATGGCTCTGATAATTACCGCATGAACATGCTATTTAACTTTTATACACTCAGTTTTCTATACTGTACTTTCCTTATCTATAAAATGGTACTGAGAATAAAACTTATAGGGTTGTGGGCATTAAATTAGATAATGCAAGAAAAGTGCTAAGCAGAGTACTAGTTTGTACAGAGCATGTGTTAATTACTTATTTGCATCTTCCATATTGACTGATATAGAAAGCAGGTCTTTCCAGGTCTGGGAAGGGTAATGTGTGCCCAGAAGTCACAATGAAATCTCCTCCATTATAGTAAGGAAAAATACTTGCTCCTATACAAAGCTATAGGAGTTTTGTAAGTATGAATAAATACTAATGGCACTGTTAGCCTACTTAATGTGATACACACACACACATACATACAACAGAAGCAAAAATTGTTATTCTGAGAGTCACATAAATGCAATAACAACAAAACAAAGAAAAACAACATAAAAACTCTACCATATTACTTTTTGGGAGCTAGTATCTTTATAATCATATGTCCTTAGGTATGATTCATACCTTCAATTCCACATGCCACATTAAATGTCTGCATTGTAATTATACTTACAAATACTAATATAAAATTATACTTTTGTGGCTGTATATATACTGTGAAAGTATATATTCATTTGTGGGAGAAAAGAATAGCAAACGAAGCAACTGACAAAGAATTAATCTCAAAAATATACAAGCAATTCCTGCAGCTCAATTCCAGAAAAATAAATGACCCAATCAAAAAATGGGCCAAAGAACTAAACAGACATTTCTTCAAAGAAGACATACAGATGGCTAACAAACACATGAAAAGATGCTCAACATCACTCATTATCAGAGAAATGCAAATCAAAACCACAATGAGGTACCATTTCACGCCAGTCAGAATGGCTGCGATCCAACAGTCTACAAGCAATAAATGCTGGAGAGGGTGTGGAGAAAAGGGAACCTTCTTACACCGTTGGTGGGAATGCAAACTAGTACAGCCACTATGGAAAACAGTGTGGAGATTCCTTAAAAAACTGGAAATACAACTGCCATATAACCCAGCAATCCCACTGCTGGGCATACACACCGAGGAAACCAGAATTGAAAGAGACACGTGTACCCCAATGTTCATCGCAGCACTGTTTACAATAGCCAGGACATGGAAGCAACCTAGATGTCCATCAGCAGACGAATGGATAAGAAAGCAGTGGTACATATACACAATGGAGTATTACTCAGCCATTAAAAAGAATACATTTGAATCAGTTCTAATGAGGTGGATGAAACTGGAGCCTATTATACAGAATGAAGTAAGCCAGGAAGAAAAACACCAATACAGTATACTAAAGCATATATATGGAATTTAGAAAGATGGTAACGATAACCCTATATGCAAGACAGCAAAAGAGACACAGATGTATATAGCAGTCTTTCGGAATCTGTGGGAGAGGGTGAGGGTGGGATGATTTGGGAGAATGGCATTGAAATATGTATATTATCATATGTGAAACGAATCGCCAGTCCAGGTTTGATGCATGAGACAGGGTGCTCAGGGCTGGTGCACTGGGATGACCCAGAGGAACGGGATGGGGAGGGAGGTGGAAGGGGTGTTCAGGATTGGGAACACATGTACACCCGTGGCGGATTCATGTTGATGTATGGCAAAACCACTACAATTAACAAGAATTAGAAAATTTAAGAAGGAAAAAAAAAAAAAGAAAAAGAATTATACTTTTGTGGCTGAAAGTATATATTCATTTGCGAACATACCACACTACAATTAGATTATGAAGGTAAGAAGTACTTTATATTTGAACAAGGAAAGGGGTTTTCCATGGGCTTAGGTCCCCTTGTTCTTTGTTCTCGGTTTGTGTGACAGAACCCCTAAACTTGTAGATGCACCCCAAACTGCCCGCCTGCCAAGTTTTCTATGCTTGACTTTCCTCAAAACTGTACTTCATTTTGTTTCACTGAGTTTATGCCGCTGCTGCTGCTGCTAAGTTGCTTCAGTCGTGTCCGACTCTGTGCAACCCCATAGACCGCAGCCCACCAGGCTCCCCCGTCCCTGGGATTCTCCAGGTAAGAACACTGGAGTGGGCTGCCATTTCCTCCTCCAATGCATGAAAGTGAAAAGTGGAAGTGAAGTCGCTCAGTCATGTTTGATTCTTAGCAACCCCGTGGACCACAGCCTACCAGGCTCCTCCACCCATGGGATTTTCCAGGCAAGAGTTCATGAGTGTACAGATATTTATAGTTTATTTCAGTATTGAAAGTGAAAGTGAAGTCGCTCAGTCGTGTCCAACTCTTTGCAACCCTGTGGACTGTAGCCTACCAGGCTCCACTGTCCCTGGGATTCTCCAGGCAAGAATCTTGGGAGTGGGTTGCCATTTCCTTCTCCAGGGGAATCTTCCCAGCCCAGGGATCAAACCCGAGTCTCCCGCATTGTAGGCAGACGCTTTAACCTCTGAGCCATAAGGGAAGCCCTGTATATATTTCAGTATTAGCACACAAAAAAATGTTAGGCAATTCTCAGGCCAAAAAAAAAATAAAATTAGATGCTAGGTTGGTGTAAGTCAAAGGTCAAGGTCTTTAGGAGACCTTCACTGCCCATCTTTTGATTTATTCTTGTTCTTAGTGACTTTGTGGGAACATCACTTTTGAAAGGCTCTAAAAATATCTGTCAATAGCCTCTTTTCTTCTAGGTAGGGTGACCATATTATCCAAACAAATGTGAGTAATTATGACTTGATAAAGATTTTACTTCTACCTGTGATGAGCTGTCTTAGAGGTGACATATGGGAACCTTGAACATTTCAAGGTTTATGGGAGTGGTTCATAAGCTTTTGGAAAGTGAGGAACCATTTTTTGAGTGCCTCCTGTATGAGGAGCTAAGCTAGGGGGTTATCAGTTAATTCATGTTATGATTCAATGAGCTGGCTCTTTATATTTTCCTATTCTCTAAGGAAAATTGAAGCTTAGAGAGCTTTTCCCAAAATCACATGGCCAGTAAATAAAGCGGTTGGATTTGAATCCAGGGACAGTTCCACCATGTAATAAAGCTTCATTAGATTCTAAAGATTTCAAAAAAAAAAAATCTACTTAGTAAATTCTTTAAAACTAGTAGATTTTTATACATCCGAAACTGTTTAAACACGGGAATTTCTAGAAGCAGGGGAAAGTCTTTGAGGCTCTTTGAAATCTTCACAATCTGATTTTAACAGGTGGTGCAAAACTCTCTTTATCTTAACAGAAGCTAACTTCAAAAAAGATCTGATTTGGAGTATTGACATAATTAAAGCTATCAGGTAATTTTCTTATTTTCTTTATAAGATATTAGACATCTTGGATCATTGCTTACAATAATCTCGCTATATGTGAACCATAAAGTCTATCTACCATAAGGATAAATGGAGTTTTCATAGTGAGCGAGGGTAATTTTCCTATGTTGTTAAAAATATATTTATACTGCTTTGCACATCAGCTTTGGTTTATAACCATGATTCATGAAAGCCTTGACATGTGACTATAATCTAGACACATAATGAATATATTTATAATTTTGAAATAACAAGAGAATCACCCTAATGTATTAGAAACAACATAGCCCTGGGCTTTGTTCTCATATTGTCACAAGGTGGGTGTAGAGGTTTGGGTAATGGCTTGGTCTCTCTGGAGCCAGTCTCTTCAGCTATCAAATTTATTGGGTTGGACCAGATGATCTGCAGGTTCCTTCCAGTTTTAAGGTTAATAATCCTCAGAATGAAGGGATCAGAGGGGAAAAACACTATATTGAAGAGGTTTTTTGTGCTCTGAGCTGCCTTTTAGAAAGTTGGCAGTAGCCTTTAATCAATCATGAACCAGAGGGCAGAGCTGCAATGTAAGAACTGAAAAGCTTCTCGCTCTTAAATTTTAGGTACATTTCTGATACTGCAGGGTGGTTTAAATGTCTCTGAGTGCCTGAATGCCACACAAAGCTCACATCACTCGAATCATTATGAAACCTTCACAGATGTGCACGGGAAAGATTTTTCTGAGGAAGTTGGAAAAATGAAACTGTAAATGTCTTCCAGCTGGCATGCCTAAATGTTCTTCATCTCATTGGAGACATGTTCAGGTTAATTTCCGCTGATGACTGATAGCTCATCCAAATGTTACTCAAGATAATGTGAAGCAATTTTTCTCTCCTAGTGATGAACGCAGATAAGAGGGTGATTATTGGGGGAAAAAAAGTAACTAACATTTCTTAATTGAAAAAAAATGGTATCATTACAAAAACACAAAATTAAATTATAATAACTTTTTTAAAAAAAAAAAGACTCAAGGTTGGAACATAAAAAGCATAAGGCTAATTACACACATGCATATGGTGTGCATTCTAGTTAAGTACTGAGGGAGTTAACACCTTCGTGCCTAGGTGGTTTAGGTCATGCCATTTACATCCTGCTGTTCACAATAATAATGACAAGAGATGGGCTGCCTGCTATCACTAAGTACCAGATACAGACCATATGGCAACAAGGCAACATCAAATTTAAAAAAAATAGCAGTTTTCTCAAGATTTAAAAGAGTTTGATAGGTTAAGACATGCAATTTATTGCACATTTCCTTAATTCCTTTAAATTCCTCTTCCCATCGTGGCATTGTTGCTGGCTGCTCTTCAGCCATTTAATGTGAATGTGAAAACAAGCAAAGAGCATGATTACAAAAATCACATATCCTGGAATGTAAGTTCTTTACTTTGGACAATTTCCTTCTTTAAATGACAGCTTCTCTCTCTATAGAAACAGCAGAGTTCCAGGAAGAAAAACATAAAAAGGGATGACAAGCTATTTAGAAATATGCATATAGGCAAACACATATGATGTGAAGTGATTTCTTGAAAGTAAAGATAAAAATAATGTAATCATAGAATGTTAAAGCTGGAAGCGATCCCAGTGCTCTTCAGATGCACCCCATTGCTTTACAGAAAAGGAAACTGAGGCAGAATTGTGTTAAACCACCCGTCCAAGAGCACATGAGAGTTATTGACAGAAATGAGTCTATCATTTAGGCCTACTGACTTCCAGTCTAGTGCTACTCCAAAATCTGTATATTATATGTTTATAGAGTTAAGGATAATACGATTTCAAATAATTAATTTATGATGATTGATTGAGAAACTGTTTGGTGTACAATAGGTAAGCAAACCCGGGACTTCATGATTAAAAACAATATATTTCTAACAAATACAATCTATATTTTGAGGAAAAAGTTGAATACCTCTTTAAAATGATTTTACCTGTTAGCTGAATTAGTGAGTTGCCCTAATCACTCTATGCATCAAAAAAATTTGGTATCAATTTCATAGTCATTTCACCAATTGTTTTCTCTAAACAAATTAAAAATGGTGTATGTTTTGACGATGATGTCCTCTTCTGTAAAATGCATTGCTGTGGTCTAAAAGGTCCTTCTCCACTCCAGCAGATTATGGTTGTAGTGTACCCTGTTCACAGGGAAGCTTGACTTTTGAAGCTGTGATCAAAGCACTCAAGGTAATTTAACTTTTGCTGATTTAAAAAAGCCATCACTCTACAGTGTTGGTTAAAGTTATATTTTTGTTTAAGATAGCTTTATTTATTTATTTATTTTAAGATAGCTTTATAACTTCAAATTATACCTAGATATTTTAGAACATCATTCTCAAGATAAATGTTCAGAAATTTCTACCTTCTATTGATAGGCCCATTATCCATTGGAGTTTTTCTGTAACTCACACTTAAGTGTATGAAATAAGAGGCCATTGAGACTATTTGCATCTGTGCAGAATTTTCAAACTTTTTTTGTGTGTGTGTGAGTGCAATGTATTTTTAAAAGCATTTGAAATTAAACTGTTCTCATCAAGATTGCATTAGACTTTTTGCCTCTATATTTTCCTATTCAAACTCCATGAGTAAAACCAATCCCAGATATCAGAGCATCAGGAGGACAGGTAAGAAAGCGAGAGGGACAGTCATGGCTAACAGAAGTTTCAGTTACAAAGCTGAGTAAAAAATTGAGCTTAGAAACTTAAAGCTAACAACTGATTTATTAAGGAGTGTTTCTGTTATTCAATTTTGATTTGATTGTAAACTACTCAAGGACCTCAAAGGGTAAAGACAAATGATTATTAAAGACTAGTCAGTAATTATGTAAATATCTATCATTAAATTTTAGGAAAGTCATTATCCACTTCAAGTTTTGTCAAAATGGCTGATTCTGGGGCTGGAGAAAGGAGAGTCTAAAACATCTTGTAGTTCTAGAAAGAAAAAAAAAGCTCAAAAACTGAAAACCACATGGGTGGGGTATACTGCAAAGATACAGGAGCCAAACTGAAAGAATTCCCAGTGGGCAGAGTTGGATCAATCTGAGCCACAAAATGAATAACATAGTATTGGCTTATAACACAAAGTATAAAACATCCATGAACATATACCAATATAAATAAGTGATTAAGTAAATGAGGAAGAGATGAATTTCTTGCACAGAAGAATTTCAAATAATTTATGTAGCTACTAATCCCTCAAGAAGGTGAATCTTAACTCTGTCCCTTAAATGTGAGCTGTGCTTAACAACTTACTCCCAAAGGGTAGAGAAACAACAACAGCAAAAAAAAAAAAAAAAAAAAAAACACTTTATAGTGAGAAGCAAATGCTATCTCAGTCAAATGACCAGTGTCAACCTTATCAGTGATAATGGTAGCATGTACTGATAGCATGCATTCCTGATGTGACAAGAAATGCATGTCACCTCTATGGTCTTCTTCCCACAAACCCTCAGTCTCAGCCTGAAAGAAAACATGATACACACCTAAAGCAACTTCTCCAAAATGCATGACCAGTATTCCTTAAAACTACCAAAACAAGACAAAAAACAAGAAAAGCCTGAGAAACTTTTAAAACCAGAGGCGACTAAGAAGCATGATAACTAAATACACTATGTACCCTGGATTGGATCCTGTAACAGAAAAAGGAAAAGGATGCAGAGAATGAATGAAATCTAAACTAGGTATGGAGTTGAGTGAATACTAACATAATGGTATTGGTTTATTAGCTATGACAAATGTATGATACTAACATACTAACAACAGGGAAACTGGGCGTGGGATATGTAATAACTATCCATATTATATTTGCAACTTTTCTGTAAATCTAAAACTATTCTAAAATAAAAATTTTAGTTAAAAACAAAGAAATTTGATATTTTGTCCTCTTAAGGTTTTCACAAGGTATGTGGCAAGCTTTGACTGGAAGTTTCTATTTAAGTCTTTTTGCAAAAAAAGTTCAGAATAACTAAGCAATAGAAGACTTGCTTAATGTAGACAGTTTATATGAATATCTGACAGAGAAATAAATTATGTTTCAAATTATCTTGCCCCCTACCACAAAGCCCAAAGCATTTTTAGAGTCATCATTCGCTTTTTAATGTGATAAAACTTATCAAAGTGTGTTGTAAATAATCAAACTATAAAATGTATACCATAATTAGTATTACCATATGATTCCTTTTATTATTATTTCTTAGATCTCAATAACATATTGGTTGTTAAACAAAGTTTCTATAGGTTAGATAATTCTTATCTTTATAAAGTTAATGCCAACAAAATGGTCCCATTTAACCCCATAAAATAATACTTAATGTGATTTTAATTGTTCAGTTGTGCCCTTAGGAGAATTATGTGTTAATGTCCAATTTAGTTGTTTTGTCTTGCCTTGGTCAAACCAAGTACTTCATATTCTGAGTGTCATATTTAATGAGCTATTTTAATAAAGAAGGCCGATAAGACTGATCATATTTTTATGTACGTATGATTTGACCTTGAGCATATAGACACAAGGTGACTGACCTCAGTAAGACAAAGCTGTAGACAAGTAAGGCAAACTTCAGTCAGTTAGTTCAGTCGCTCAGTCGTGTCTGACTCTTTGCGACCCCATGAATCAATGCTTTCCAAGGCCCACTTGACTTCACATTCCAGGATGTCTGGCTCTAGGTGAGTGATCACACCATCATGATTATATGGGATGTGAAGATCTTTTTTGTACAGTTCTTCTGTGTATTCTTGCCACCTCTTCTTAATATCTTCTGTTTTTGTTAGGTCCATACCATTTCTGTCCTTTATCGAGCCCATCTTTACATGAAATATTCCTTTGGCATCTCTAATTTTCTTGAAGAGATCTCTAGTCTTTCCCATTCTGTTGTTTCCCTCTATTTCTTTGCATTGATCTCTGAGGAAGGCTTTCTTATCTCTCCTTGTTATTCTTTGGAACTCTGCATTCAGATGCTTATATCTTTTCTTTTCTCCTTTGCTTTTCACTTCTCTTCTCTTCACAGCTATTTGTAAGGTCTCCTCAGACAGCCATTTTGCTTTTTTGCATTTCTTTTCTGAATATTTATTTTCCTGAGAACACAGTTTTGGAGTATGAGTGGGTGGTAAAACATTTTTTGGATGAATTTGGACTTCAGCCATATTTTAAGATAAATCAGTGGTTGATGTGAGAAGAAAAAGAAAGCTGAAATGAACCACACTGGTGAGACAGATTGACAGTGGTGGGAAACTACACTCCTGCTGTGAACTCTCTCTGTGGATTTTTTAAAAAGAATCTAATTGAGGTATAACTGCAGTACAATATACTTCACATAGTTAAATTGTATAGTTTGGTGTTTTTTGACATATGTATGCAACCATGAAATAATCACCACAATCAAACAGTGAACATATCGATCACCCCCAAAAGTATCCTTGTTCCAGTTGTAGTTTTTCTCTCTTGCCCGCACCCCCCCACCATACTACCTCCATCCTTGTCCCTGATCATTGATCTGCTTTCTGTTACTCTAAATTAGTTTGCATTTGTTTTAGATTCTCTGGATTATTTTTATTCAAATAGAATCATGAAGTATTTACTCTTTTTAAAAGACATCTAAATTTTTTTCACATAGTATTAATTACTATTGAGATTCATTCATGTTGCAGCATGTGTCAATATTTTATTCCTTTTAATTGTATGGATCTAGCACAATCTGTGGAGAAGGCAATGGCACCCCACTCCAGTACTCTTGCCTGGAAAATCCCATGGACAGAGGAGCCTGGTAGGCTGCAGTCCATGGGGTCGTGAAGACTCAGACACGACTGAGCGACTTCACTTTCACTTTTCACTTTCATGCATTGGAAGAGGAAATGGCAATCCACTCCAGTGTTCTTGCCTGGAGAATCCCAGGGACGGGGGAGCCTGGTGGGCTGCCGTCTATGGGGTCGCACAGGGTCAGACACGAAAGAAGCGACTTAGCAGCAGCAGCACAATCTGTGTATTCATTCACCTGTTTATGACTATTTGGGCTGTAGTTTCCTCTTCTAAATATTAGTTTTAGCATTGTATTTTATCCTTTTACTTTCAGTCCATTTGAGCTTATATTAAAAGTGCATTTCTTATAAGAGCATATTTGGTTCTTGCTTTTATGTTCAATATGAAAATCTCTGCCTTTTGACTTGGGTGTTTAGATCATTTCCATTAATATGATTATTAATATGGTTACATTTACACTTATTTTGTTGTTACTTGTGTTCTCCCATTTCCCTGTTTTCTTTGTTACTTCCTTTTCTGCCTTATCTAGGATTAACTGCATTTTTTATAATTATATTTGCCTTTTTAATTTATTTATTAGCTATAACTTTTTTCAGTGGTAGCTTTAGGGTTTATGGTATAGCTCTTTAACTTACCACAGTCTACCTTCATAGTGGTCGGTAAATTATGGTCAATAAGCCAAATCTATCCCACTGCCTGTTTTTGTAAATGAAGTCTGGCTTTGTTAGGTGATCTCACTGAAGCTGCCAGTTGTTAACAAGATCTGTTTCCCAGTTCTTACATAATTTTAGAATTGTAGCTGCATATGGTTGCCCAGTTGAGGATTACATTTCCAGCCCACTTTGGTGTGTCTGGATAGCTAAGTCCTCAGTTTTAGAATGTAAGCCCCAGTGAAGACTGCCAATTCCAGTAATGGGTGGGTGGGGAGGATCAGGAATGATACTAAACTTCAGGTTACTCAGACTCTTTGAAGCCAATTCTGACTACAGCTAAAGGCATTCAATAAATATTTTGCAATTGATTGAAGAACCTTGTGATATTTCAATATGAGTGAGAGAAGTCACATAAATTATTCTCCTGTGAGATCTTCATGACATAGAAAGACTGATATGGCTATTAATGTTATAGCCATGTGCCCCAGATTCAGCAAGTTAAGCTTCATCATAACAAATGAACTGTACATACTGAAACTGTACAGAGTATAAAGTTAGAGCTATAGAGGGCCCAAACGTTTAATTCATAAACCCTTTCTTCAGTTCTGCTTTACCGTCCCAAGGATAATGTGAATCCTGAAGGAATGTTAATGGACAGCACTCAATTCCAAATTAGATTCAACAAGACAGTGGTATCTTTCTTTTAATAAAGATCTTCCAATAAGTATAAAAAACTGCCAATTCACTAATAGCTTTTGTATCCCTATAGAAATACATCTACAAAACATACATAGTCAATGTTTTCTTAATCACCTAGTATAAAAAGTATTACTCTTGAGTGAGTGAGTGAGTGAGTGAAGGCTGGTGGCATGGCCATGTTAACGCCTCCCAGGTATGAGTTATTATTTAAAACTGTTAATCAAGAGTTCACACACATGACAGGTCACAGGAAAAGGTATTCTGTCGCTTGTATGCACATAAAACCCACTAAGTGGGTCAATTCTCTGCCCTAAACACTAATGGTTTGATGTGACAACTGCTGAGCCAGTTTCTTTACAAAAGCCTTTTAGGACATTCCTATCCTTCTGTCTGCCTTGCCCTTTCTCACTTCTCTAATCAGAATCCAGAAAATACTTAATTCCAATGTATTTGTTTCTACTACCAACAAGATTCATAGAATAAGAAGTCATATGCTATTGTTGCTCTTTTTGTTTTAGTCACTAGTCGTGTCTAACTCTTTTGTGACCCCATGGACTGTGGCCCACCAGCCTCCTTTGTTCATGGGATTTTCCAGGCAAGAATACTGGAGGGGGTTGCCATTTCCTTCTCCAGGGGATCTTCCTGACACAGGGATTGAACCTGGGTCACCTACATTGGCAGGAAGATGTTTTTACCACTAAGCCACAAGTATGTGTATAAATATATATATGTATGTATATATAAATAGCTATACAATGTGTGTGTAATTGCAAACCTGCCAAAAAATGATTGATTAAATGCCACTTCTTATAAGAAATTAAATCTTAATATAATATGACATGAAAGAACTATTAGAAGAGAAAAATTAATAAATTTCATTAAAAACACTCTCTTTTTTAGCAAGTGTAAAAGGCAAGAGTGTAATCAAGAGTGTAATATCTATGTCAAAGTTAACTTTATGTGTCAAGTTGACCAGATCATGAGGTGACCAGACATTTGACTAAACATTATTCTGGGTGTTTGTGGGGTTCTTGCTGGATGAGATTAACAATTGAGTTAGTAGACTGAGTAAAGCAGACTGCTCTCCCTAATGGGGGTGAGCCCCATCCTTTCAGCTGAAAGTCTAAGTAGGGACAAAAGACTGATCCTCCCACAAGTAAGAGGGAATTCCTCCTGCCTGACTGCCTTCAAGCTGGGACATCAGATTTGTTCTGCCTTTGGGCTTGAACGGAAACATTGGCTCTTCCTGCATCTCAAGTCTACAAATCTTGGGATGGGAACCATCCCATTGACTCTCCAGGGTCTCCAACTTACCAACTGCAGATCTTGGGACTTGTCAGCCTCTTTGACTGCATGAGCCAATTTTTCACAATAAATTAATAAGTAAGCCAACAGACAAACAAATATTCAATTTGTTCTGCTTCTTTTGAGAACCCTGACTAACACACTATGTTAGGTAATGAACTCAGATAACAAGATGCAATGATATAACTGGAAATATAATTAATGAGCAAAATTTTAGAGTAACGATCTTCCTACCCAACAAAAAAGTGTCACTTTATACTTATTAAAATAGTTTAAAATTTTGACATTTATACTCAAGTCTGGAAAGGTTTTGTTGAAACTGCTAAAACAATCCATTACTGTAAGTGATAATTTGTCACAACTCTTTATGATAGTAATGCAGAAAAATATATAAAAGTTGGAGAACTGTTTATATCCCTTGACCCCAGTCATCTTAACATATAGGAACTCTTCTTAGGGAAATAATGCTAAAGAGGAAAAAAAAGCTATCTGCATAAAGAAGACTGCAGTTTTATATATAACAGTGAACAGTGGAAACAGCCTAAGAAATAAATAATACAGAAATGGTTTAGGAACCTAGTCAAATGAGTATTATGCATCCACTAAAATCATAATTGTGGTGATAATTTAAAGGATATTCCTTATAATCAAGCTTTGTTCCTACAAATTTTAGGTAAATATAGGCACCTATAATTTTAGGTACACAGAAAGATACATATATTACTATAAAAATAAGATTCTGTTTAAAATGTATGTGAGTGTCAGGTGAAATGAAAATTAAGGTAGGAAAAAATAGATCCTAGGCCATGGTTAGTATCCAACATACCTACCCATTGTCTTGTTTGATTTATTGGGGGTGGGTCATTGATTTGGCACAAGAAAAGATGCTCAAAAGCCCTGATTTCTGACAGTTAATCTGAAATAAAATCCACATGGTCTAAAAAACTTTAAGAGCACACTAGCTATTAAACAGCTATTTTCAGCATGAAATCTAAGAGATATTTTTGCTTTTGAGTCTCTGCAAAGAAGACACTGTGTGAACCTAGTGAACAGGATCCTACACTTTAGTGGGAGGGGATTCTCCCTCCCTTCTTCCAAGTTTCCATGGAGAAAGGAATGTCCACTCCCCTCTTCAGGAAGGAAGGTCAGAGACCTACACTAGAAGCTTCTCTTTCACCCCCTCTCTACATAGGGAGGAATGATACAGCTGGTTGAGAAGTTTGAGAGAAAGAGAATGTATAGCTAATCTCCTTCCTCCCTAATAATTCTTGAAACCAGCCTGTCTTCTGGGAGTCTGAATACTCTCTAGCTCCAGGGCAAATTTCAGGGTGCAGCTCAGCCTCAGAGAGGTGGGGGTAAATTGCTACTGTTTACCTTTGCCTGTGACTCAGCTGGTAAATCTCTCTCAATCATGGGTGAAGATTCAAGGAGTCCATTATGCCACAAAGACAGACCCTCCTCCATCAGCCCTCTCAATAAAGAGCTGAAATAGTGACCTTCTTCCATTAGGTGTCACTGATTCTCTTGCAATTGGTCAGACTTTGGATTTGAAGAAGAAGGTTATTTATTGGCCCCTAAAATTCATGCATTTGACAATATCCTCAGAGAAGGCAATGGCACCCCACTCCAGTACTTTGCCTGGAAAACCCCATGGATGGAGGAGCCTGGTAGGCTGCAGTCCATGGGGTCGCTAAGAGTTGGACTCGACTGAGTGACTTCACTTTCACTTTTCACTTTCATGCATTGGAGAAGGAAATGGCAACCCACTCCAGTGTTCTTGCCTGGAGAATCCCAGGGACGGGGAGCCTGGTGGCTGCCATCTATGGGGTCACACAGAGTTGGACACAACTGAAGTGACTTAGCAGCAGCAGCAGCAGCAATACCCTTGTACTAGATATATTATTGAGACTTTCAGGGATATTTCTTACAATGTACCCCCAAACAAGACATGTTGCTATTGGAGAAGTAGTACAGAAACCTGTGTGGCTGGAGGGTAATGACTGATGAGGAAAGTAACAATGCGAGAAGAGGTAGAATGGTAGTTTAGGGACATATTGTAAGTGCAATGTGACAGCATGGGAAGGTTTTAATTTATACCTATAGAGCATTCCATCCAAAAGCAAACTACACTTTCTTTTCAAGTAGACATGGAACAGTCTCCATGACAGATACATGCTGGGCCACAAACAAGCCTCATTAACTTTAAGACAACTGAAAGCATATCAAACATCTTTTCTAACCACAACACTATATCAAGTCACTCCAAAACCATAGACATCTCATAACTTATTACTGGACACTTCATTGTCCTCTAGAGAGAAGAAATCCAGCTCCACCCACCAGAACACTGACACAAGCTTCCCTAACTAGGAAACCTTGACAAGCCACATGTACAAACCCACACACAGCGAGGAAACACCACAATAAAGAGAACTCCACAAACTGCCAGAATATAGAAAGGATACCCCAAACTCAGCAATTTAAACAAGATGAAGAGACAGAGGAATACCCAGCAGATAAAGGAACAGGATAAATGCCCACCAAACCAAACAAAAGAGGAAGAGATAGGGAATCTACCTGATAAAGAATTCCGAATAAGGATAGTGAAATTGATCCAAAATCTTGAAATCAAAATGGAAATCACAGATAAATAGCCTGGAGACAAGGATTGAGAAGATGCAAGAAAGGTTTAACAAGGACCTAGAAGAAATAAAAGAGAGTCAATATAAAATGAATAATGCAATAAATGAAATTAAAAACACTCTGGAGGCAACAAATAGTAGAATAAGAGAGGCAGAAGATAGGATTAGTGAATTAGAAGATAGAATGGTAGAAATAAATGAATCAGAGAGGATAAAAGAAAAATGAATTAAAAGAAATGAGGACAATCTCAGAGACCTCCAGGACAATATTAAACGCTACAACATTAGAATCATAGGGGTCCCAGAAGAAGAAGACAAAAAGAAAGACCATGAGAAAATACTTGAGGAGATAATAGTTGAAAACTTCCTTAAAATGGGGAAGGAAATAATCACTCAAGTCCAAGAAACCTAGAGAGTCCCAAATAGGATAAACTCAAGGCAAAACACCCCAAGACACATATTAATCAAATTAACAAAGATCAAACACAAAGAACAAATATTAAAAGCAGCAAGGGAAAAACAACAAATAACACACAAGGGAATTCCCATAAGGATAACAGCTGATCTTTCAATAGAAACTCTTCAAGCCAGGAGGGAATGGCAAGACATACTTAAAGTGATGAAAGAAAATAACCTATAGCCCAGATTATTGTACCCAGCAAGGATCTCATTCAAGTATGAAGGAGAAATCAAAAGCTTTACAGACAAGAAAAGCTGAGAGAATTCAGCACCACCAAACCAGCTCTCCAACAAATACTAAGGGATATTCTCTAGACAGGAAACACAAAAACGGTGTATAAATTCGAACCCCAAACAATAAATGGCAACGGGATCATACTTATCAGTAATTACCTTAAACGTAAATGGGTTGAATGCCCCAACCAAAAGACAAAGACTGGCTGAATGGATACAAAAACAAGACCCCTACATATGTTGTCTACAAGAGACCCACCTCAAAACAGGGGACACATACAGACTGAAAGTGAAGGGCTGGAAAAAGATTTTCCATGCAAATAGGGACCAAAAGAAAGCAGGAGTAGCAATACTCATATCAGATAAAATAGACTTTAAAACAAAGCCTGTGAAAAGAGACAAAGACGGTCACTACATAATGATCAAAGGATCAATCCAAGAAGAAGATATAACAATTATAAATATATATGTACCCAACACGGGAGCACCGCAATATGTAAGACAAATGCTAACAAGTATGAAAGGAGAAAGTAACAATAACACAATAATAGTGGGAGACTTTAATACCCCACTCACACCTATGGATAGATCAACTAAACAGAAAATTAACAAGGAAACACAAACTTTAAATGATACAATAGACCAGTTAGACCTAATTGATATCTATAGGCCATTTCATCCCAAAACAATGAATTTCACCTTTTTCTCAAGTGCACATAGAAACTTCTCCAGGATAGATCACATCCTGGGCCATAAATCTAGCCTTGGTAAATTCAAAAAAATAGAAATCATTCCAAGCATCTTCTCTGACCACAATGCAGTAAGATTAGATCTCAATTACAGGAGAAAAACTATTAAAAATTCCAACATATGGAGGCTGAACAACACCCTGCTGAATAACCAACAAATCACAGAAGAAATCAAAAAAGAAATCAAAATTTTCATAGAAATGAATGAAAATGAAAACACAACAACCCAAAACCTGTGGGACACTGTAAAACAGTCCTAAGGGGAAAGTTCATAGCAATACAGGCATACCTCAATAAACAAGAAAAAAGTCAAATAAATAACCTAACTCCACACCTAAAGCAACTAGAAAAGGAAGAAATGAAGAACCCCAGGGTTAGTAGAAGGAAAAAAATCTTAAAAATTAGAGCAGAAATAAATGCAAAAGAAACAAAAGAGACCATAGCAAAAATCAACAAAGCCAAAAGCTGGTTCTTTGAAAGGATAAATAAAATTGACAAACCATTAGCCAGACTCATCAAGAAACAAAGGGAGAAAAATCAAATCAATAAAATTAGAAACGAAAATGGAGAGATCGCAACAGACAACACAGAAATACAAAGGATCATAAGAGACTACTATCAACAATTATATGCCAATAAAATGGACAACGTGGAAGAAATGGACAAATTCTTAGAAAAGTACAACTTTCCAAAACTGGACCAGGAAGAAATAGAAAATCTTAACAGACCAATCACAAGCACGGAAATTGAAACTGTAATCAAAAATCTTCCAGCAAACAAAAGCCCAGGTCCAGACGGCTTCACAGCTGAATTCTACCAAAAATTTAGGGAAGAGCTAACACCTATCCTGCTCAAACTCTTCCAGAAAATTGCAGAGGAAGGTAAACTTCCAAACTCATTCTATGAGGCCACCATCACCCTAATACTAAAACCTGACAAAGATGCCACAAAAAAAGAAAACTACAGGCCAATATCACTGATGAACATAGATGCAAAAATCCTTAACAAAATTCTAGCAATCAGAATCCAACAATACATTAAAAAGATCATACACCATGACCAAGTGGGGCTTTATCCCAGGGATACAAGGATTCTTCAATATCTGCAAATCAATCAATGTAATACACCACATTAACAAATTGAAAAATAAAAACCATATGATTATCTCAATAGATGCAGAGAAAGCCTTTGAAAAAATTCAACATCAATTTATGATAAAAACTCTCTAGAAAGCAGGAATAGAAGGAACATACCTCAACATAATAAAAGCTATATATGACAAACCCACAGCAAACATTATCCTCAATGGTGAAACATTGAAAGCATTTCCTCTAAAGTCAGGAACAAGACAAGGTGCCCACTTTCACTATTACTATTCAACACAGTTTTGGAAGTTTTGGCCACAGCAATCAGAGCAGAAAAAGAAATAAAAGGAATCCAAATTGGAAAAGAAGAAGTAAAACTCTCACTATTTGCAGATGACATGATCCTCTACATAGAAAACCCTAAAGACTCCACCAGAAAATTACTAGAACTAATCAATGATTATAGTAAAGTTGCAGGATATAAAATCAACACACAGAAATCCCTTGCATTCCTATACACTAATAATGAGAAAACAGAAAGAGAAATTAAGGAAACAATTCCACTCACCATTGCAACGGAAAGAATAAAATACTTAGGAATATATCTACCTAAAGAAACTAAAGACCTATATATAGAAAACTATAAAACACTCATGAAAGAAATCAAAGAGAACACTAATAGATGGAGAAATATACCATGTTCATGGATTGGAAGAATCAATATAGTGAAAATGAGTATACTACCCAAAGCAATTTATAGATTCAATGCAATCCCTATCAAGCTACCAACGGTATTCTTCACAGAGCTAGAACAAATAATTTCACAATTTGTATGGAAATACAAAAAAACCTCGAATAGCCAAAGCTATCTTGAGAAAGAAGAATGGAACTGGAGGAATCAACCTACCTGACTTCAGGCTCTACTACAAAGCCACAGTCATCAAGACAGTATGGTACTGGCACAAAGACAGAAATATAGATCAATGGAACAAAATAGAAAGCCCAGAGATAAACCCACACACATATGGACACCTTATCATGACAAAGGAGGCAAGAATATACAATGGATTAAAGACAATCTCTTTAACAAGTGGTGCTGGGAAAACTGGTCAACCACTTGTAAAAGAATGAAACTAGACCACTTTCTAACACCATACACAAAAATAAACTCAAAATGGATTAAAGATCTAAACGTAAGACCAGAAATTATAAAACTCCTAGAGGAGAACATAGGCAAAACACTCTGACATACATCACAGCAGGATCCTCTGTGACCCACCTCCCAGAATATTGGAAATAAAACCAAAAATAAACAAATGGGACTTAATTAAACTTAAAAGCTTCTGCACAACAAAGGAAACTATTAGCAAGGTGAAAAGACAGCCTTCAGAATGGGAGAAAATAATAGCAAATGAAGCAACTGACAAACAACTAATCTCAAAAATATACAAGCAACTCCTACAGCTCAATTCCAGAAAAATAAACGACCCAATCAAAAAATGGGCCAAAGAACTCAATAGACATTTCTCCAAAGAAGACATACAGATGGCTAACAAACACATGAAAAGATGCTCAACATCATTCATTATCAGAGAAATGCAAATCAAAACCACTAGGAGGTACCATTTCACGCCAGTCAGAATGGCTGCGATCCAAAAGTCTACAAGCAATAAATGCTGGAGAGGGTATGGAGAAAAGGGAATCCTCTTACACTGTTGGTGGGAATTCAAACTAGTACAGCCACTATGGAGAACAGTGTGGAGATTCCTTATAAAACTGGAAATACAACTGCATATAACCCAGCAATCCCACTGCTGGGCATACACACCGAGGAAACCAGAAGGGAAAGAGACACGTGTACCCCAATGTTCATCACAGCACTGTTTATAATAGCCAGGACATGGAAGCAACCTAGATGTCCATCAGCAGATGAATGGATAATAAAGCAGTGGTACATATACACAATGGAGTATTACTCAGCCATTAAAAAGAATACATTTGAATCAGTTCTAATGAGGTGGATGAAACTGGAGCCTGTTATACAGAGTGAAGTAAGCCAGAAAGAAAAACACCAATACAGTATACTAACGCATATATATGGAATTTAGAAAAATGGTAACAATAACCCTGTATACGAGACAGCAAAAGAGACACTGATGTATAGAACAGTCTTATGGACTCTGTGGGAGAGGGAGAGGGTGGGAAGATTTGGGAGAATGACATTGAAACATGTATAATACCATGTATGAAATGAGTTGCCAGTCCAGGTTCGATGCATGATACTGGATGCTGGGGGCTGGTGCACTGGGACGACCCAGAGGGAGGGTATGGGGAGGGAGGACAGAGGAGGGTTCCGGATGGGGAACACATGTATACCTGTGGCGGATTCATTTCAATATTTGGCAAAACCAATACAATATTGTAAAGTTTAAAAATAAAATAAAATTTAAAAAAAAAGAAATCAACTACAAAAAAACCTGCAAAAATCACAAACATCTGGAGGCTAAATAATATGCTAACAAACAGCCATTGGATCACTGAAGATATCAAAGAGAAAAAAAAATCTAGAGACAAATGAAAATGAAAACACAATGATCTAAAATCTATGAGATGCAGCAAAAGCAGTTCTAAAAAGCATTTATAGCAATACAAACTTATCTCAGGAAATAAGAAAAATCTCAAATAAACAATCTAACCTTACACCTAAAGCAACTAGAGAAAGAAGAAACAAAATCCAAAGTTAGAAGGAAAAAAGGAACACATGTATACCTGTGGTGGATTCATTTCGATATTTGGCAAAACCAATACAATATTGTAAAGTTTAAAAATAAAATAAAATTAAAAAAAAGAAAAAAAAGAAAAAAAAGGATAAGAACAGAAACAAATGAAACAGAGACTAAGAAAACAATAGAAAATAAATAAAACTAAAAACAGGTTATTTGAACGGATAAACAAAATTGATAAACCTTCAGCCAGACTCATCAAGAAAAAAAGGGAGAGTGTTCAGATGAATAGATTAGAAATGAAAAAGGAGAAGTTACAACAGGCACTACAAAATGCAAAGGATCACAGAGACTACCACAAGCATCTATATGTCAATAAAATGGACTAACTAGAAGAAACAGACTAATTTGTAGAAATGTACAATCATTCAAGACTTAATCAGGAAGAAACAGAAAATATGAACAAACCAGTCACAAGTACTGAAATTGACACTGTGACTGAAAAGCTCCCAGCAAGCAAAAGTCCGGGACCAGATGGCTTCACAGGTGAAGTCTATCAAACATCTAGAGATGAGTTAATACCTATCCTTCAGAAACTGTTCCAAAAAAAAACTGAAGAGAAAGGAACACTCCCAAACTCACTCTCTCTATCATACTGATACCAAAACCAGACAAAGACACACAAAAAATAAAATTATGGGCCAATATCGCTGATGAACATAGACATAAAAATTCTCAACAAAATACTAGGAAACCAAATCCAACAAGACATTAAAAGGATCTTACATACCATGATCAAGTGAGATTAATCCCAGGGATGCAAGGATTTTTGAATATATGCAAATCAACCAGTGTGATATACCACATTAACATATTAAAGAATAAAAACCATATAATCATCTCAATAGATGAAGAAAAATTTTTGACAAAAATTCAGCACACATTCATTTATGATAAAAGCTCTTCAGAAAATTGGCACAGAGGGGACATACCTCAACATAACAAAAGCCATGTATGACAAACCCATAGCTAATATCATACTCAGTAGTAAAAGCTGAAAGCATTTCCTCTAAAATCAGGAACAAGACAAAGATGTTCACTCTCACCACTATTATTCATCATAGTTTTGGATGGCTGAGCCACAGCAATCTGAGAAGAAAAAGAAATAAAAGGAACACAAATTGGAAAAGAAGTAAAACTGTCATTATTTATTCAGATGACATACTATCCACTGAAAGATGGATGTAAAGATGGTACCAGAAAACTACTAGAGCTTATTAATATATTCAGTATAGTTGCAAGATACAAAACTCATACACAGAAATATGTTGCATTTCTATATACTAACAATGAAAGATCAGAAAGAGAAATTAAGGAAACAATCCCATTTAGCATCACATCAAATCACATCACATCAAAAAGAATAATATACCCAGGAATTAACCAATGTAAGAAGGCAAAAACCTGTACTCTGAACACTGTAAGATGCTGATGAAAGAAACAGAAGATGACACAGACAGACAGAATGATATACCATGTTCTTGGATTG
Source organism: Bos indicus x Bos taurus (assembly GCF_003369695.1). NCBI lineage: Eukaryota > Metazoa > Chordata > Mammalia > Artiodactyla > Bovidae > Bos > Bos indicus x Bos taurus. Next base: position 113,218,403 of record NC_040076.1, read on the forward strand.
GAAGAAAAATATTGTCAAAATGTCTATACTACCCAAGGCAATCTGCACATTCAATGCAGACCTTACCAAATTACCAATAGCATTTTTTTTAGATCTAGAACAAAAAACAAAAATTTATATCGAAACACAGAAGATCCTGAAAGCAATCTTGAGAAGACAAAAACAGTCAATCGGGCTCCCTGACTTTAGACTATATTATAAACCTATGGTAAAAAAGAAAGTATAGTACTGGCACAAGGACAGACTTCTGGATCAATGGAATAGGATAGAAAGCCCAGAAATAAACCTGCACACTTATGGCCAATGAATCTACAACAAAGGAGGCAAGAAAACCCAATGGAGGAAAGACAGTCTCTTCAATGAGTGGTGCTGGGAAAACTGGACAGCTACTTGTAAAAGAATGAAATTAGAACATTCCCTAACACCGTACACAAGAATAAACTTAAAATGGATTAAAGACCTAAATATAAGACAGGATACTATAAAACTCTTAAGATGAAAACAGAAGTAGATTACTCTGACATAAATCACAGCAAGATCTTTTTGGATCTGTCTCCCAGACTAATGAAAGTAAAAATAAACAAATTGGTCCTCATTAAGGACCAAGTTTTTGCACAGCAAAGGAAACCGTAAACAAAATGAAAAGACAACCCACAGAATGGGAGAAAATATTTGCAAATGAAATGACTGACTAGGGATTAATCTCCAAAATAGCTCATGTAGCTCAATGTCAGAAAAACAAACAACTCAATCAAAAAATGATCTAAACAGACACTTTTCCAAAGAAGACGTATGGATGGCTAAAAGGCACAAGAAAAGATGTTCTTTTAATTAAAGAATTTAATTTAATAATTAAAAGGCTACAAACAATGAATTCTGGAGAGGCTATAGAGAAAAGAGAACCCTCTTACACTGTTAGTGAGAATGTAAACCACTAGGGAGAACAGTAGGGAGGTTCCTTAAAATACTGAAAACAGAGTTACCATATGATTCATTAATCCCACTTCTGAGAGTGTATCTGGAGAACACCATAATTCAAAAAGACACATGTACCTCAATGTTCACCGCAGCACTGTTTACAACAGCCAAGACATGGACACAACCTAAATGTCCATCAACAGAGAAATGGATAAAGAAGCTGTGGTACATATATACAATGGAATATTAGTCATTCATAAATTAGAATGAAAAAACACCATTTTCAGCAACATGGATGGACCTAGAGATTATCATACTAAGTGGAATAAATCAGACAGAGAAAGACAAATATTGTATGTCACTTACATATGGAATGTGAAAAATGATACAAGTGAACTTCTTTACAAAACAGAAACAGACTCACAGACTTAGAAAACAAATTTATGGTCACCAAAAGTGAAAAGTTGGGGGAGGGAATGGAAAAATTCAGTTCAGTTCAGTTCAGTCACTCAGTTGTGTCCGACTCTTTGTGACCCCATGAACTGCAGCACGCCAGGCCTCCGTGTCCATCACCAACTCGTGGAGTCCACCCAAACCCATGTCCATTGAGTTGGTGATGCCATCCAACCATCTCATCCTCCATCGTCCCCTTCTCCTCCTGCCCTCAATCTTTCCCAGAATCAGGGTCTTTTCAAATGACTCAGCTCTTTGCAAAGTATTGGAGTTTCAGCTTTAGCATCAGTCCTTCCAATGAACACCCAGGACTGATCTCCTTTAGGATGGACTGGTTGGATCTCCTTGCAGTCCAAGGGACTCTTAAGAGTCTTCTCCAACACCACAGTTCAAAAGCATCAATTCTTCAGCGCTCAGCTTTCTTTATAGTCCAACTCTCACATCCATACATGACCACTGGAAAAACCAAAGCCTTGACTAGATGGACCTTTGTTGGCAAAGTAATGTCTCTGCTTTTTAATATGCTGTCTAGGTTGGTCATAACTTTCCTTCTAAGGAGTAAGTGTCTTTTAATTTCATGGCTGCAATCACCATCTGCAGTAATTTTGGAGCCCAGAAAAATAAAGTCAGCCACTGTGTCCACTGTTTCCCCATCTATTTCCGATGAAGTGATGGGACCAATGCCATGATCTTAGTTTTCTGAATGTTGAGCTTTAAGCCAATTTTTTCACTCTCCTCTTTCACTTTCATCAAGAAGCTCTTTTGTTCTTCTTCCCTTTCTGCCATAAGGGTGGTGTCATCTGTATATCTGAGGTTGTTGATATTCCTCCTGGCAATCTTGATTCCAGCTTATGCTTCCTCCAGCCCAGTGTTTCTCATGACATACTCTGCATATATTAGGATGTTGTAATTAACATATACACAATGTGTGCTGTGCTTAGTCACTCAGTCATGTCCAACTCTGTAACCCATGGACTGTGGCCCACCAGGCTCCCCTGTCCATGGGATTCTCCAGGCAAGAATTGTGAAGTGGGTTGCCATGCCCTCCTTCAGGATACACAATACTATATGTAAAATAATCAACAAGGACCCTACTGTATAGCATAAGGAACTCTACTCAACATTCTGTAAAAACCTATATGAAAAAAAGACTCTGAAAAAGAATAGATATATGTATAACTGATTCACTTTGCTGTACACCTGAAACTAATACAAGACTGAAAATTAACTACTAATATAAAATAAAAATGAAAAAATGAATAAGTAAAATAGAGATTAAAAAAACTTAGTCATATGAATGCCTGATAACCAACAACATGGTCCTAGGATGATGTTGCCAATCCACTAGCTTTAATGTGACATTTCTCATAATTACGGCTTTCTAAAGAACTTCTGCATCTTTTATAATAAAACCATTCAACAAACAAATACACATAAAACAAGCATTCCCACTATTCTCCTTTCCTCACTGGCAACCACTTTCACTTCTTTTAGCTAATTATTTTGGAATTTCTTTTCACGCTTTAAAATTTCATGCTTGTATTGCTACTTCCTGACTCAGTTTGAGGCTTTACCACTTGATTTCCTATTATATAAAGCAAGATTTTTGATCAGGGTCTTCCCATATCATAAGCAGATATCACTCTCACTAACCACTCTTCTGTCATATTATAATTTGGGATAGATTAGTATGTCGTGTTTACATTGTTGTCACTATTAACAGCTCAACTATATTATCAAAATGGTTTTCATTTTTGTGCCCAACTTTTCCTTCCCCTGGAGATTTAAAAATTTTTTCTATCACAGCCTGTTTACACGTACTTTTCTTTATGCTTGCAATACCTGCCTTTCTATTTTCTATATTTTTACAAACATGCATTATTATTTTCTTCCCTTTTGACTTAAAGGGTAGCATATTGCTAACGTGGTAAATTCTTAGTATTATAGTCTGTTTATCGGTGGATAGATGTTCATCATCCAGAGATATTTACTAAGTGCCTACTCAGAGGTAGGCACAGTATTATGTCCTGGGGAGAAAGCTGTGAATAAAACAATGTCCCCACCTTGCATCCCAGGGGAACTCAGATATTGTAAGCTTCAATGGTGACAACTGCTTCTAAATGCAGCGCTTTTTTTGTTGTGTTTTTACTTTTAAAAAGAAACAAATTTAATATCATCTAATATGAAAATATATGCTTATCTGTATTGAGCTCATAAATATGTAAGTAAAAATGTTTATCCAGCTGAGGTTTATTATCTCTTTTAAGCTTCCAAGTTTTTGTTTAATGAGTCACATTCTTAAAGCCACTGAGCAGAACTAGAGGGCCCTAAATTAGTGCAAATCTAACCCAAGTCAATTGCTTTACAGAGCAATTAAATATAGGAATAATTAGTTCTAATCTCAAATCCTCTTAGTGAAGTTACTGTCTTACATAATTAAACGTGCTATTTTTTATTTATCGTTGAAAATAAGGATAAGGTGACATGTGGTCCTCAAACTTTATTTTTACCACTGTTCATGCTCTACTTAAACTAGTCCTTTTCCTATTCTGTGGCCACAGACTTTATTATTTTCTAGAAATATACCAAAAGTCTTACCTGCTTGTCCGTCACCTTCATCTACGCTGTTTGCTGTCATTTACCGAAGTCTCTGCCTGCCTGTGAGTTACACAGCTGGCTAGTTCAGGAAGACCCAGATCACTGATTCAAGGCATATGACAAACAAAACGACACACATATTTTGCTTCCACTTCCAGAAGAAAGCAGCTCCTCATCACCACTATTGATTCTGTAAACATGTCAGTGCTGGTAAATACCTTTCTGACAATATCCGCCTAATGAAACTGGGAGAAATGACAAGCCTGCCATTAACCTTTAGAACAAATGACAGCGACAGAGCCAAAATTTATCATTAATAAAAATTACTTGTCAATGTTTTATGGATCATTTATCTAAGAGCTAACTATTAATGAAGGAAGTTCAAACCTTGAAGCATTAAGACTTCTATAAGTAAGCTGTTTAACTAAGTGAACAATTACTAATTCTAATACTAGAAAAGAGGCGTAAATATATGCTGCCTGCGTGTGCTCAGTCGCTTCAGTTGTGTCTGACTGTTTGTGACCCTATGGACTGTAACCTGCTAGGCTTCTTGCCCATGGGATTCTCCAGGGAAGAATACTGGAGTGAGTTGCCATGCCCTCCTCCAGGGGATCTTCCTGACCCAGGGCTTGAACCCACATCTCCTGCATCTCCTGCATTGCAGGCAGATACCTCTGAGCCACTGGGGAAGCCCTAAATACATGCTATCAGAATTCAAAAGTTTTTCCCGGGTCCAAACTCAGGGACATATTGTGAACACAACTCCACAATAACAATAAAATTTTATCCTAACTGTGCAAAGAGACTCTATCAGAAAAGCAATAAAACTTATTTATTTATATTTTAGTGCTGCTGCTGCTAAGTCGCTTCAGTCGTGTCCGATTCTGTGCAACCCCATAGACGGCCTCCCACCAGACTCCTCTGTCCCTGGGATTCTCCAGGCAAGAACACTGGAGTGGGTTGCCATTTCCTTCTCCAATGCATGAAAGTGAAAAGTGAAAGTGAAGTAGCTCAGTCATGTTGGACCCTTAGCGACCTCATGGACTGCAGCCTACCAGGCTCCTCCGTCCATGGAATTTTCCAGGCAAGAGTACTGGAGTAGGGTGTCATTGCCTTCTCTGATATTTTAGTGAGGACCTTCCCATAAAACTTGATATTTATCAGATTTTTCACAAATAGTCTGGGAAGTTTACTCTGTTCCATTCCTTGATTTAGTAAAATAAAAAGTAGAGAAAATCATAAAATTTGGGTATCTCCAATTTTATGTTAATTACACCTTCCAACGTTAAGTACCATGAGTACCAAAAACATAAATACCATGAAATTCACAGCAAGGTCCTGAATACGCTAAAGCATTTCATAAGGTTTTAAAGTCTGTTGAAAAATTACAATCCTTTCATCGCTCTGCCAGTTCTTCCACTGGTGTCCTTAAGACCATCTGAGGTTTTAAAAGTTCCTGTCTTAGTTAGTTCAGTGTGAAGCCACAGTTGAGGCCAGGAGTCCACATTTCTCAAAGTTCCTCTGAAAATTGACGTGCCTCAGAGCCACCCAGGATCTTGTTAAAAATGCCTGCCAGAATCTTTAGCATTGGGCCTTGAAATCTATGTTTTTAAGAGGGCACCTTAATTGCACTCAGGATCACTTCAAGGCTAAGTATCAACAGAAATGTAACGAGTCCTGACTTTTTTCTACAGTGAGTTATCACTTCACCTCTGTCAAAACAACCATCATTAAAACATCTACAGATAATAAATGCTGGAGACGGTATGGAGAAAAAGGAAACCGCTAATACTCTTGGTGGGAATGTAAATTGGTGCAGTCACTTTGTAGAGCAGAATGGAGGCTCCTTAAAAAACTAAAAATATGGTTACCATATGATCCAGCAATTCCTCTCCATATATATAGATAGATACTGATATAGATACGGAGATGGAGAGAGAAAACTTTAATTCAGAAACATACATACACCCCAATGTTATAGCAGCATTATTTACAATAGCCAGGACAGGGATGCAAATGTCCTTTGACAGAGGAATGGATAAAGAAGATGTGGTACACATACACAATGGAGCATTACTCAGCCATAAAAATGAATCAAATAATGCCATTTGCAGCAACATTGACGGACCTAGACTCTATCAAATTAACTAAGTCTCACAGAGAAAGACAAATATATCATTTATATGTGAAATTGAAAAATCATATAAATGAACTTTCTTACAAAACAGAAATAGACTCACAGACATAGAAGACAAACTTATAGTTACCAAAGCAGAAAGCAGGGAGGGGGGAGCAGCGGGAGAAATAGATTAGGAATTTGGGATTAACGAATACACACTACAATATATAAAGTAAAAAACAAGGACCTACTGTGTAACGCAGGAAACTATATTCAACATCGAGTAATAACTTTTAATGGAAAAGAATCTGGAAAGAATATATATATATAACTGAATCACTTTGCTATACACCTAAAACTGATACAACATTGTAAATCAACGTTGTAATAATGTCAACATTGTAAATCATTGTAAATCAACTATAGGTCAGTAAAAGAAAAAACTGTCATAATGAATCCTGATTTTTCCCCTTTCTTACTTTCACAAGCCTTCCAAAGCACAAACAGCAGTATCAACAGCTGCAGCTTTACTTTTTGTCTGCAGTGATCTGGTTGCTATCAAGATGTGCCTCATTATTTACTTATTTTTTTACTTCCCTGCTAGCTCAAGTCTTTGAGGTCCCAGACCAATTAATTTCTTAATTCACCAGAGGGAAGTGTCACTCTTGTCTTTTAACTTTGGCATTAGCTTGATAAAGAACCATGATAACTAATTCTTTGAGAAATTTTTTTTTTTAGGTTTGTTAAAATTTAGCAAAATAGGCAGTCCATGGACTACTACTTGGGATATAAACTGGTACATTTTGGTGGGAATATGGCCCTTTCATCTTGGGAAACCTAAGAAGATCACGCTGGGTTTCATGGCAGGGTCACGAGTCAGACTTATTTCCCCAGTACTGTCCCCAACTATGCTGTGAGGAGACGTGAATCTCTCAGACAGGTTTACTTCTGTCCACATTTCTGAGCCAATATGAACTCAGGAAGACTCTCCTGACCAGTAGGTTAGCTGTGTATGATCCTGGCACGGCCCATGGGCATGGGCAGGGCACACAGGATTCCTTTCTTTTTTTTGCAGTGTCCTAAAATTATCTGGACATGCTGCCAGTTATGTGAATGTCTGCAACTTGATGCATTTAGTAATACACTGACAGCTCTTCATCGCACAGATATATTTGTAAAGGTGGCAAACATTTTTCTTATTGAATATTTTATGTGTATTTGAAATACAATGAAAAGCAGTTTATAAATTAATAATAATAGCAATTATCTTTTTCAGGCTGTTGTATATCAGGCACTATGTTTGGACATTTCAAATATATTATCTTTAACACTTTCACAGAAACTGCAAGTACGTATTATTGTTCCCACCTTACAAGTAAAGAAATTGAGTCTGAGATTGTTCAGTCGAATATCTTACAAGTAGTGAGTAGAATCCAAGTTTTAATTCAGAAGTAAACTCAAGAGTTAAAAATACAACCCCCAATTTTACTTTTTGCTCTGTTTTAACTGAATATTTTGTTAAACAGTACCTAGTATATACAGTAACTTTAAAGATTCATCTGGAGGCAGATGAATAGAACTTTGATTACTGCCAAGATGAACTTAGGCAAATGTTTCCATTTCTGTGAGTTTAAGTTTCTTCACCTACAAAATGTGACTATTTGAGGCTTACATGAGAACATGGGCTTCCCTGGTGGCTCAGTGGTGAAGAATACGCCTGCCAGGACAGGAGACGTGTTCATTCCCTGGGTTGGGAAGATCCCCTAGAGAAGGGAATGGCTACCCACCCAAGAATTCTTGCCTGGAGAATCCCATGGACAGAGGTACCTGGTGGGCTACAGTCCATGGGGTTGCAGAAGAGTTGGATACAACTAAGTGACTGCTGCTGCTGCTGCTAAGTCACGTCAGTCGTGTCCGACTCTGTGCGACCCCATAGACGGCGGCCCACCAGGCTCCCCTCCCTGGGATTCTCCAGGCAAGCATACTGGAGTGGGTTGCCATTTCCTTCTCCAATGCATGAAAGTGAAAAGTGAAAGGGAAGTCGCTCAGTCATGTCTGACTCTAGCAACCCCATGGACTGCAGCCTACCAGGCTCCTCCGTCCATGGGATTTGCCAGGCAAGAGTACTGGAGTGGGGTGCCATTGCCTTCTCCAACTTAGTGACTAAACATCAATGATAACAACAAATGAGAACATGAGTGTCAAGAACCAAACCAACAGGTGGTCCCTCTGACTACTTATCTTCTTCCTTCATGCCTAACTGTAGTGCTTACCATGTGCATATTATTTCATAGTAAATTGGAACTGAGAATAAAACTCATAGTGTGTAGATCAAAACTTAAGGTTAAATTGAGAATAAAGATTTGGATTTCTATCAATTCTGAGGAAAGAAATGATTATAAGATAACCTCACACCAAAAGTTCAATATAAAACCAATCTTTTAAAAAATGTAGGGCTCCCTGACTGCCATACTCCACTGAAAAACAGCTAATTAACCACAGATTGCCAGATGAAGACAGACGAGTTCTTTCTCTCTAGTTCTTCCAGAAAAACCCTATTATTACTTTGCCAAAACACTGTGACCTTGTCACCGGGCTGGGGAATGCAAACAGATGAAAATAATGTGGTCTGAAGTGAAGAAATAGACATATAGAGAATTTCTCACTCAAATATTTCTTTCACATATATTGTTGTTTAGTCAACTGTCCAATTGTCAGAATCTACAGATGTACCTGGAGGGCAATTCAAAGAAAATGTTAAGAACTAAATGAAAGGAGAAGGAAGCTCATGCAAAAGTGCTTTGTTTTGATAAGTTATGAATAAAGTAAGCAACCATAGTTTCATGTAATATTTATATAACACCAAGAAAATTAACGAGAGGGTTCTGTAACCTTTAGGAATTTTAGAATTAATGACTGGAGCCTTGGCTTCTTTCCACGGAAGTCACAGCAGGAGTCACAATGAGCCTCAGGCTTTTGTCACAAATACAGCAATTACTCTTTATGATTTTGCTAGAGATTCTTTTCTGTTTGAACACTCTCCTCAAACAAAATATGATAATATTAATTAGCACCCATAAAAACGATAAATTTTTTGGTTCCCTATCAGGCAGTGCCTTAGGCTCCACTTTAAAACAGGTTCATAGGGAAACCCTCAGTATTCATTACGCAAGAATCACTGCAGAGAGTCTGTGTGGATAGTAGTGAACCATAGGACTGGAGAGCCAGGATGCCTGGGCTTCTGTCATAAACCCTGCTGCTTACTATCTGTGACTTTGGGAAGAGACAATCTTTTTGTGCATCTGTTTTGTCACATGTAAAACAGGAGTGATAAGAAGGACCTACTTCATAGGTTGTGGTAAGGATGTAAAACTTTGAGAACATTACCAGGTACACATACAGACACCAGAAACATAACTGGCACTATTAAAACCAACATTTTAGAAAAAGCAATTTGTCAGAGTTACCACCTAGCCACTTGGCCTTGAGTAAGTCACTTTTCTGATTCTGATTTTCTTAATCTTAAAACAGGGAATATATACGGTAATACTCAGCTGCAGAGTGAGGGCTAAAGATTGTCTTTGAAAACATGGCTGAATGCTGCAAATAGTTGGACATGACTAAGCACAGCACAGCACACCAGCAGCAAATATAGTTGCTCACTGTATTGTAACCTCTCATGGTTTTTTAATCTATATCAATCTCTTTTCCCACCTTCCACTTTTTAACTGCTTGCCTGTCTTTTTATTCCTCTCTCTCTCTCTATACACACACACACACACACACACACACACACATACATTTTACATTATTAATTCCCTGAGAAATGGAAGCAATATGTATTTATACTCCATAGCACATAGGTCAGTATCTTAAATATAGTGGATACTAAAAAATTATCAACTGAGAAAAATTAATATTAGTTTAATTTTAGTACTTTGGCATACACTAAATTCTGTGAGTCTCCTTGGCTTTACATTATGAAAGAACTCACTAGGAACCTGGGAAATTAATACAGTAATACTTTCTATACCATACACATAGCAGAAGTAGAATAAAAGTTTGCAAAAATACTTAAAATTTACATTTTCCCTTTGATGATTTGCCACTTTTTTTTCTCTTGTAAGCTCATAACCCACTAGAACCCAGATCCATTATTTCCACACTTCAAATGTAACTCATCCATATGAATTTTAGAAACTTCCCCAGGTAACTGAGACTGATAACATGGATCAGGAAGGCCTAAGTGTAAGAGCACTTCTACCTTCAATCAGCTTTCCAAGTGCTGACTGTGCTGTGCTCCATGGTTGCGCTGTGTTCTGGCCTCACCTTGGTACACTTATGTCTGCTTCTATCCATTGTGCTGTCTTGGCCCAGACACAACTTCTAAAATTCACAAAATCACAGGTCCTCAAGTATTCACGAATATAATCTTTGAGCAGCATATTGGTTACCTACTGTTGCTGTAGGACCACACAGTCAGTGACTGGAAACAGCACAGATTTCTTCTCTTACAGTTCTACAGGTAAAAAGTGTGACAGAGGTCTCCCTGGGCTCAGACAAGGTATTGGCAGGGCCGCATTTCTTCTGCAGGCTTGACAAAAGACAAGTTGAGTTCTTCTCCTATCCCATTACTCTGATTTTTCTTTTGCCTCCTCCTCCTCCCACATTTAAGGACCTTTGTGATGACATTGGGCCCACCCAGATAATCCAGAATAATTTCTCTATTTTGAGGTCAGTTAATTAGCAATCTTGCTTCCATCTTCGAGCTTAATACCCCTTTGCCACGTGAGGTGACATAGATTCCCAGGTTCCAGGAGGTAGGACACAGCCATCTTTAAGAGTTCATTGTTCTGTCTACCACGAGTTGTTCAAAAATAGGTTTAACATCCTTTAAACATATCCAGGTTAGCACACTGGAAAACTGACATTTTAAAACTGGAGTTCTTTGATAACTAATGAGAACCTACTGTACAGCTCAGGGAGCCCTACAAGTGCTCTGTGGTGACCTGAATGGGAAGGAAATTCAAAAATGAGGGCATACATGTATACATATAGCTGACTTCATTTTACAGTAGAAACCAACACATTGTAAAGCAACTATATCCAATAAAAGTTAATTTAAAAATAAAATAAAATTGGAGTTCTTTAAGTAATTTGAGAGAATTAGACTTCTAGAAGGAAGAGATAGTTCATTTTTGGAAACATGCTCACATAGAAATGCCAAGAGATTCTTTCATCTCAGAAGTCTGGTTTCCACAGTGACCAATACAGCATCATCTGTTGTTTTGCAGTCCGCCACGTAGGGCACCCACCTTGATTCCCGCATGGACAGATACGTGACAGAACACAAAGCCCTCCTGGCAGACACACTTTATCTAAAAGTCCACAGGCTGAGCATTTTGATGCATAATTCAGCCTCCTCCAGCTAAGTCCGCTTCCCACTGTGTGCGTGGCAACATGCTGGACTCAATGGAAAGACATCATTCGCATTGGATGGTTTCCACTGACGGACAAGTTGACTGCAGAGGAAAATTTATGACAGACAGAGAGCACCTCAAGTTCAGCTACAGATGTCAGAGTGCTAGTGTCACAAATGAGCTACAGTCTGAATGTGGAGGTTTGCTTCATGTGGAAGCTGACTTTTTAGACTTCTCTGGTATAGCTGGTTATTAGTAGTAACATGGCCTTTATATAAGACAGCCAGGTGCAAAGCCCAGATCTTTCCCTTAAGAGATTCGTCAACTTGGGCATTTCACTTTCTAGGTCTTAGTTTTTGCATCTGTAAAATTAATGATTGTTACCATACTGGATGATTATAAGGAAAAGTGAGGTAATATATTAATTTTAGCATAGTGCTTGGCACACTGTAAGCCCTCGATGGATGGCACTTCTTTTTCTCTTTTTAATCTGTTAGACTTTACTGCTTTAAATTGCAGCCAAAATATTAGGGAGAATATAAAAATATAGCTTTTACCCATAGTAACAAGCTACTGAATTATTATTACATTGATATACTATTTGTTAAAATAGTTCATTCTGTAACACTGTAATTGAACAAAATATTAAATCAATTAAGTGAAAATGAAAATTTTAGTTTATATGACTTTCCAGCAACATGAGATGAAATTCCTTATTATTTTGCAAATTCTATTATTTGCAAATGTAGATTTATTTCTGCCTTGTTTCCTTACCTCTTTACTTTTGGGTCTCTCACATTTAAATTCCCTGTTACTGTGTTTCTAATGGGGCTTCCCAGGAGGCGCCAGTGGTAGAGAGCCCACCTGCCAACGCAGGAGACATAAGAGACACAGGTTATATCCCTGGGTCAGAAAGATCCCCTGGAGGAGGGAATGGCAACCCACTCAGAATCTACCTAGTTACATGATAATGGTCATGCTAAACCAGGCTTCCCTGGTGGCTCAGATGGTAAAGAATCCACTAGCAATGCGGGAGACCTGGGTTCGATCCCTGGGTTGGGAAGATACCCTGGAGAAGGGCATGGCAACCCACTCCAGTATTCTTGCCTGGAGAATACTGCTCCTCTCTCATGGACAGAAGAACCTCATGGGATACAGTCCATGGGGTCTCAAAGAGTAGGACATGACTGAGTGACTAAGCATAGCACACAACACGTACGAAACAAGGAAGAGGCAGCAAGAAGAGATATATGATAGAGGAACATACGGAGTGTAATGGAACCTATTTTTAAGGAAGAGACAGATTTCAGGCTGGGCTTGGTCTCAATCACCCTTCTAGTCAAAAAGACTAGCTGAGCATAAGCCAGATGAAACGCATCTGGTCATGAACATGATATAGACAAAGAGAGCTTCAGGGCCACAGAAATCAAAAGAAAAGTTGGTCCCTAGGGGTAAGCAACCAGAACTGGGGCACTGGGCAGAGCTTTCCTAGCAATAGAGTTGAGAATTATCATCTGTAAAGTAATCTGGAAGCAAGTCCAACTGTAGATGGTGAGATCAAGGGAGTGAATGTAGTAGCCCCAGGTTGCTTGGAAGCGTGAGACAATGGGAAGCCAAGAAGCAGAACCTGAACACAACAAGAAAAAATATATGTTCTGGCCAGAGAAGACCAAATCACATAGCTAGTGAGCTAGTGAGGAGGATTTAGAAATTCACTGTCCAAAGTGAAGCTTACAATATTTCTAATGTCTTTATACATAACCATGCTGAAGTTATGTGCAAATATCAAGTATATGGCTTTCAATGTATAGTCATCATGTAAAGAACTAGTAGCTGTTATCCATTTCAGTGGATTCCTTTTATGATCTTCATGAAGCCATTAGTTAAAGCCTCTTTTGGGAATTCTCTGGCGGTCCAGTGGTTAGGACTCCGTGCTTCCACTGTAGGGGGCATGATTCGATGCTTGGATGGGAACTAAGATCCCACAAACCATGCAGTGCAACCAAAAATAAAATAAAAAGGCTCTTTTTAGGCATTCCTCCAGGTAGCTACATATAATAGTTTATTCTTTTTTTTTTTTGGTTTTATTTTTTATTTATTTTTTTTACAGGCATCCGCCACGGGTGTGCACGTGTTCCGCATCCTGAACCCTCCTCCCACCTCCCTCCTAATACCATCCCTCTGGGATTCACTGGGATGACCCACATAATAGTTTAAATCTCACACTAAGTTTATCTAAATACTATCTTCCACAGTACCAAGCAGGCTTGCTCTATATGTTTGTTTTATTTTTTTTTAACTACATTATTTCTTCCTTTGTCCTTTTCTTTCCTAGATGTATACTGGGAAATTTGTTAGCGCTCATGATCTCATCTGTTATACATGTCCAGGGAAGCCTAATAGGAATTTAGGAAATTCACTTATAACATATGTGTTCCCTACATTCTTAGCCAGCAGACTTCACTGATTGAGTGCTGATGGGTCTGCTGAATGTCCTGCTGAATGTCTTTTACCTGAGCCCAGGTAATGAGAATAGGTGTATCTCTTCTTGGAAATTAATGCTGTTTTTGTCATCTATCTCCAAAGATACAACTGCAGTTTGAGTGTGCTGCAGCTCTCTCTGCTTCCCCAACTCAGATGCTCCCTACTAAAATCCTTCAAGAGGCCATCTTCCTCTGTTTCACTCATGGATGCATCCTATCTGTCTAGGATAGTGCTGGTACATGGGAGGCATGTGGATATTTAGTGCCAAGTTGCTCTTGGGGAACAGGAAGCATAGCAAGGGTTAACCCTGTGTCCGGGGTGGGGGGGAAGGGTGAGGGGAGTAAGGTGGGTCAGAAGTCTGCACTATCGGTTCCTGGGAGAGCAAACATAAGAATGGTTTTGTGCTTTGGTTGCCCTTTCCAAGTATCTCATGGTCTTGCTTTCATACTGTTTTTTTTCCTAAAATTTTTTTTTTTATCACACAATGCTAACAACTACTGTATTAACTTAGTATTTTAAACGTTTTTTCATAAGTACCACTTTTAAAAATATATTCGGCTGAGGAGACCACTCTCCCTGTCACCTACACTCACCTGAGCCACAGCTCTGTGAGGAGCTATTTCAGGGAGGAGACTACTGCTGTGACTTTGCTAAAGGGAGCATTATTAAAGGGATGGTTAAATCAGAGTACAGAAAAACAGCATCGAACATTGATGTATTTGTCAATTGCTGAACATATTTATAAAATTGTCTGCTTAATAATCTTTAATGTGGTGGTGCTAAATCAGTCATGTCTGACTCTTTGTGACCCCATGGACCGTAGCCCACCAGGTTCCTCAGTCCATGGAATTTTCCAGGCAAGAATACTGAAGTGGGTTGCCATTTCCTTCTCCAGGGGATCTTCCCAACTCAGGGATTGAAACTGAGTTCTTGCTTTTTCTGCATTGGCAGGTAGATTCTTTATCACTGTGCCACCTGGGAAGCCATCTAATAATCTTCAATGCTCATGCTAAACATTGATACTCCTGTTTATGTAATCATCAGTAAATCATCAGTAAAGATTATCATTTTAATCTTCAATGCTTCCCTTCTTTATCTTTTATTTCTTCTTGCTCTCTGTTTTTTTCCTGCTCTTTTGTAAATATTCACAAAGAACATACAATATCTATAGTACTGATAGATGCTGGCTTACAGAATAGAATTACAAGGTACTCAGGAAGTACTTGGAGTACTCAAGAAGTACTCTGAGAAGGAAATGGCAACCCACTCCAGTGTTCTTGTCTGGAGAATCCCAGGGATGGGGGAGCCTGGTGGGCTGCCGTCTATGGCGTCACACAGAGTCAGACACGACTGAATCGACTTAGCAGCAGCAGCAGCAAGGTACTCAAGGTACTCAAGGAGACGACAGATTTTTGGATCAACGTGATCCTGTGTGTTAAGTTCTATAGGGAGATGGGTATGTATGAGATGCTGCGTGAGCACACAGGAGAGTAACTAAGTTTGATGTTGAGCAAGCTGCCCAAAGGAGAAATCTTAAGAAAAGAGTGAGACTTCTAAAGGAAGTCAAGAAAGAGGTTTCAAACAAAGGGAATATGTCCCTGACCCCACTGGCTGCCCCTTTAAGCACCATTTCCTCTTCAGTTATTCCTTGCCATCGAAATCCCAACTTTGTTTGTATTTCTAGTAGCCTCATGAATCACTTAAGGCTTGAGTAAGCCTTAGAGATTAAATCTTGGTTAGTCTAAGTCAATAGGAACAGTTCTATTACCCTTTTCATGGTTGGTTTAGAAAAGATGACTTCATTCCATCCTGGTCCATGAGACTGATTTGAGAGATGATTTTTTATGGGGATTCTGGGACATCTCATGTGAGGATGGGGTGGTCTTTTCTGGTTTTTATATGCTGCAAAGTCAGGATATGATGTTTGAAACTAACAGATACACTTGTCACCACAAGAGACAAATTTGATAAAAAAAAAAGGGGGGGGGCAAAAAAACAACAATCCTGGAACCACTAACTGGAACTAACTCTGATTTCTTGTTGTGTCTCATAATAAATCACTTTATTTCATAAGTAATTTTGAATTAATGGATAAATAATAACAAAGGCTTTAGGGACAATAAATTATCATAGTTCCATAATCCTCATACTTACATGAAGGGCTTGGCTAATGTTTCTGGAATCCTTATTGTACTGAACTGAGTAGTTAAGGATGAAAAAGCAGCAATTTCCCTGAGGCTATGGATGAAACACCAGGGCCAACTCTCACAAGCTTGAGACACCAATAAATAAAGAAGAAACTAGTTTGATTCTATGGGAAAATGCAAGATGCCCTAGCCTAAATATGAATGCCAAAGGTAAATTTTGCTAATCTCTGGAAGGGTATAGAGCAAGTGAGTCTGGCAGGAAACAATAGATTGGTCTCTCTGACTTTAGTTCCTTTAAGTTGGCAGGCTCACCAAGTAGACTCACTCCTATAAAAGCCTGCCCTTAAACCGTCAAAGCTTTAATCATGAACCACTTGTACTGATTTTGTTTCACCAAGAGAATCATTTTCAGTTTATGGTTTCACCATGATCTTTGGTCTAATATGCTCAGGGCTTCTTCACTGTTTTTCCCTCCACTCTTCCCCAACACTCAATTTGACACTCCATCAACATCTGGGGCTTCCTCAAAAAAAACATCCTACCATTTTTGGTCAACTAGAATCATCTCCTCTGGCACAGACCACTCTGAACAAGATCTGCTCCAGCTTTATGAAGATTCTAAACAAGATCCACCAAAGTATCTTCTTACAGAGATAGAAAACTGACCAAGTTATTTGAAAAAAGCCCCATTCTTTTAATTTACTGATATTCAACATGTACTTAGGCTTCCCTGGTGGCTCAGATGGTGAAGAATCCGTGAAGAATTCAGATGGTGAAGAATTCGCTGGGTTGAGAAGACCCCTAGAGAAGGGAATGGCTTCCCACTCCAGCATTCTTGCCTGGAGAAGTTCATGGACAGAGGAGCCTGGTGGGCTACAGTTCATGGGGTCACAAAGAATTGGACACGACTGAGTAACTAAGCCAAGAAACATGTACTTGGTTTTTTGAACATATAATAGCAAAAAATTATCAACCTTACTTTTGCAGAGAACATTCAGTTATCTCGACATCAGTATTACAGTATAATTGTTGAACCCACATCAATTCATATTGACATAAATTTAGAATATGTACATGTACCAAATAATAAAAAATAGGTATAATAAAAGTAAATAGTCATGGTGTTTATTTTCCTAAAATAGGTACATTGGAGCAGATGCTTCAGAAAAGTGCTTAGATATTAACAGGACAAAACCCTGTCTCAGAAATATTTTTATTAAAGAAGATCTAGCTTTTTAGGATAGGCTTTATAATTCTTTCTTAAGCACAAGAGAACATTTCTATAAAATGGACAAAACCCTATTTTCTTAATTCTCACTGTTTTCCAAAACTATGAGCCAGACTGGAAGCTGTAGGAACAGAAACCTATCACTCTTGTTTGTTCTGAAATTCTAGTGCTTAAAAAAATGCCTCACATATAATGGGTGTGCTTCTCTTTAAATATATATATATATATATATTTGGAATCAGAAGTCTGAGTACTGCTTTTCTAAAATAAATTTTTTATTTATTTATTTTTGGCTGTTCTGGGTCTTTGTTGTTGCTCGCAGGCTTTCTCTAGTAGGGCGAGTGATGGCTACTCTCTAGTTGTAGCGCATGGGCTTCTCCTTGGGATGGCTTCTCTTGTTGTGGAGCACAGGCTCCAGGTGCATGGGCTCAGCATTTGTGGCTTGCTAGGTTGCTCTGTGGCATGTGGAATCTTCCCAGACTAGGGATTGAACCCGGGTCTCCTGCACTGGCAGGCAGATTCTTATCCACTGCTCCCCCAAGGAAATCCCTGAGTATTGCTTTTGAGTAATATGTGAACTGTGAACTTCCAGATGTTCAAGCTGGTTTTAGAAAAGGCAGAGGAACCAGAGATCAAATTGCCAACATCTGCTGGATCATCAAAAAAGCAAGAGAGTTCCAGAAAAACATCCATTTCTCCTTTATTGACTATGCCAAAGCCTTTGACTGTGTGCATCACAATAAACTGTGGAAAATTCTGAAAGAGATGGGAATACCAGACCACCTGACCTGCCTCTTGAGAAACCTGTATGCAGGTCAGGAAGCAACAGTTAGAACTGGACATGGAACAACAGACTGGTTCCAAATAGGAAAAGGAGTACGTCAAGGCTGTATATTGTCACCCTGCTTATTTAACTTCTATGCAGAGTACATCATGAGAAATGCTGGGCTGGAAGAAGCACAAGCTGGAATCAAGATTGCCAGGAGGAATATCAATAACCTCAGATATACAGATAATACCACCCTTATGGCAGAAAGTGAAGAAGAACTAAAGAGCCTCTTGATGAAAGTGAAAGAGGAGAGTGAAAAAGTTGGCTTAAAGCTCAACGTTCAGAAAACTAAGATCATGGCATCTGGTCCCATCACTTCATGGCAAATAGATGAAACAGTACAAACAGTGGCTGACTTTATTTTTCTGGGCTTTAAAATCACTGCAGATGGTGACTGCAGCCATGAAATTAAAAAACGCTTACTCCTTGGAAGGAAAGTTATGACCAACCTAGATAGCATATTAAAAAGCAGAGACATTACTTTGTCCACAAAGGTCCTTCTAGTCAAGGCTATGGCTTTTCCAGTGGTTATGTATGGATGTGAGAGTTGGACTATAAAGAAAGCTGAGTGCTAAAGAATTGATTCTTTTGAACTGTGGTGTTGGAGAAGACTCTTGAGAGTCCCTTGGACTGCAAGGAGATCCAACCAGTCCATCCTAAAGGAGGACTGATCCTAAAGGAGATCAGTCCTGGGTGTTCATTGGAAGGACTGATGTTGAAGCTGAAACTCCAATACTTTGGCCACCTGATATGAAGAGCTGACTCATTTAAAAAGACCCTGATGCTGGGAAAGACTGAGGGCAGGAGGAGAAGGGGACTACAGAGGATGAGACGGTTGGATGGCATCACCAACTCGATGGATGTGGGTTTGGGTGGACTCTGGAAGTTGATGATGGACAGGGAGGCCTGGCGTGCTGTGGTTCATGGGGTCGCAAAGAGTCGGACATGACTGAGTGACTGAACTGAACTGAACTGAGTACCTGATGGTCTGAAAACACTGAAGCAGACTGTGAGGGTGCTGTTATGCAGTGAGTGTCACTGTGCTTCCGGAAGACTATGACCTATTTCTGATTTCGACCACGGACTCTTAGATTTGAAGGTAAGTGAAGAGGTCTTTTCAACCTCTTACCCACTTTAGCAAAACTGCAGTTTGTTTCTGCTCTTTTTGGTTTTAGTTTGCTTGCTACATCCAATCATTTGTCTTAGGCATTCTTTTAAAAGAAAGAAAAAAATTACTCCATCTTCTATATGACTGTATTTTCCGATCCAGAAGAATAGTTGTCTTTCTGCACATGCACATCCCCAATTTTTTTATGACATTGCTTCTTGACTCTCATCATCTTGATATTTAATCCTTTCACCTTTCTCTGGGACATGGAAATCTCCTTTAATATGTGGTATCATGAATTGAACTCAGTACTCCTGATTCACTCTTTTTTTAATCCCAGTTAAAAATATAATAAATCTAGAGAAAACTTAAAGGAACATTGTATTATTCGCCTGTATTAACAAATATTTAATATTCTCTTTGAGTTTTTCTTTGTCCATATAAAAATATAACATTTTTTGCCTGAAGCTTTGCTAAGTTGCTGACATTAAAAAAAAAATTGCCCCTAAATATATTTGTCCCTAAAAAATAGCATGTATTTTATGAGAACAAAGACATTTTCTCACATTATCACTGTATCATTAACACATCCAAGAATGTAACATTGCTATGACAATAAACAGTCAACATTCAAATATACCTAACTGTCCAATTGTTATTTATAGGTACTTCTTTTTTCCCTGTCCCAGGATCCAATCAAGGATCATGGTTTACATTTGGCAGTTGTGTCTCTTTAATATTCTTCAAATTCTCTCACTTTTCTTTGATTATTTTCTGTTTAAAAAG
This sequence comes from Bos indicus x Bos taurus, assembly GCF_003369695.1. Taxonomy (NCBI): domain Eukaryota; kingdom Metazoa; phylum Chordata; class Mammalia; order Artiodactyla; family Bovidae; genus Bos; species Bos indicus x Bos taurus. Next base: position 113,238,493 of record NC_040076.1, read on the forward strand.
ACTTTGGGGCTGATGTCTTACAGAATATTCCACAATTGGAATTGGTCTGATTGCTTTTTCATTATTAGATTCAGGTTAAACATTTTCAAAATAATACTACATAGGTAAAGTCGCGTCATATCACTCTACTGCATTAAGTGGAGCATGGTGTCAGCTGGTTCCATTTCTGGTGGTAAACATTTTTGTCATTTGATCACCATCATTTAACATGGTGTTCCCAGACTCTCCTTTATAGAGGTCAGTATTCTCTTTTGTAATTAATCCACATATAGGGGGTAATATTACTTTAAGACTATATGAGCATCTTGTTCTCTAAGATTTATACCTACAGTTTTAGCATCTATTGATGACTCTTGCCTTCATCAATTATTACACTGGCTGGTGCAGCAGTTCTAATTTTATCTCTTTAAACTTTACTAGCTGGCATTCTAATATAAAGAAGAGCTTTGCCTTTCCTGATGTGCTTTGTGTGCTTTTCATCTCCTTTGTTCTGAATATTATACTCCCACCAAAGGAGCCTAAGATTGCAGTAAATTATTTCTCATAATTGGGTCACAATGGTCACTCAAAGAACAAATTGCAGTTCCATTTGAGCATCTAGAGTTTTAAACAATTCAGCATATATTAGAGCATTAAAGTGTAAGAATTAATTAGATATGTCCTACGTAATTCATAGGGGATATTCCTATTTCTTTAGCATCCTGACTTAGTTAATTTTTACTTTTTCAAAGCTCTCTACTGACAATGTATTTTTATCTACTGTCTGTCACTGAACTGTAGATACATGCTTAGCAATAAAAATGATCACATAATATTGCTGAAAATGATTGTAATTCTACCCATAGCTACAAAGTCATTTGCCAATGATTTTCCACACATCAGCATTATATGTTAACATGTTAGGGCACAAGTGTTTTTTATTACACGGTAACATTAAATAAGAATTATAAACACTAAATATAGGAATAACATGGTACAATTGCGATGTAATACTTCTCTGCAGAAAACCCTTGATAGAGATACTGTTAACATTTAAGCATATTAATTATCAGAAAATGTTCTAAATGGTTTGAAATTAGGATTATCTGGCTCACCTTTTTTTTTCCCCCCCAGAGAAAACAACAAAGCCTAGAGAAACTAAAAATCACTTCTTTATTTCTTTTCACAAGGACACTTCTTTTCAAGGACACGGGTTTTTTCTTTTTGGTTTGGTTCATAAAATCACAGAGATTCCTGAATTGGTGTTTCTCTCATGAGTGTCATCATCCCTCAAGCTTACAGAAGAAACAGATGTGGCTTTTCTTCCCATAAAGACTGTATGAGGCTGCAGCAGTTAAACATACTTCTCAGCTGCATCTTCGCAACTGCAATTTGGCACTGCTTTTTAATTTATCAAATTGAAAAAAACATAAGGCAAAAATTATGAGCCATTTCTCTTGTTATTATACTGATTATACAGATTCAGCATGAGCAAGACAGATGCTAATTTGTGCATAAAGCACATTCCTTTTGACAGGAAAATATATATACATTGTGGTTGAAAAAAGACAAGGGTAGTGCTAAAAGCATTTTTTGATTTGTATGGAAAGTTTTCAGTTAAAGACATGATCTCCTGCTTTATCACATCACTAATAATTCCTAGATATAGAGTGTCAGTAAAGCCACCCACACAAATCTCTTCCCATGGAGCCCGGTGAGCTTGGCAACTGAGATATTTGAACCAGGATGAATCCAAGCAAATCACAGAAGATAGGTGTGATTGAGAGAAAACAATGAGGTCATCTGTGTCCCAATTTCTTGCACCATTTCTTCTACAGAAATTCCAGTGTGACCTTCAGCAATTCCCTTAACAGCTTTTGGTTTCTGTTTTCCCATCAAGATGTTTGGGTTACATGCTGGCTGTGTACCTTTCAGCTATAACATTTGATATATGGATTTTATTTTTCAAGCTGTGTAGAATGAGTTTGTGATCTAAGCATCTTTGAACTGATATAAATTCAGAGTCAAATAACCCCCATGACAGGTGGATTTTCCCCAAATCCCATTATGACCCAGAAAATTTGGTATTAAAAGCAACTTTCCTCCCGATAAACTTATAAGCACTTAAGTGTCATAAATTCAAGACCCAGTCAGTGGAACAAGAATGATGTCTGCCAAGAATGATGGCAAAGCAGAGTTTTAGAAGAATGGAAGATTAAAGCTTAAAGTGGAGAGAATGTCTGTGGTGATGGATGAACTTCTCCTATTTAACCTGTAATAAAAATCATACTCTTCCTTCAAAGCCTAGTCAAAAAGCTACTTACCCTATAAAAACGTCCCGATTGCCCCTCACCAGCCCTATTTTCCATTCAGTTTCCTTTCCATTTTGTTCTATCTTCCCTTCAGTGCGGTCTTCTATTAAAATTAACTATTCACATGTCAATTTCTCCCACTGTTTTGTAAATTTCTTGAGCCTGACACTTCTCTTTTGCTTTTGTGTTCATTCTTTTTACTTTCTTACAATCAGAGGTCTTGGTAAAAAATGTGAAACGAATAAGCTACTACCAACTGAAAGAATTTGGGAAAGTTCAAAAGGAGAGAGGCGATGCCAGTTAATATGGTCTATCAACCTTCCAGGATCCTCCTTGCTGGAATCTTACCTCCACTGAGTGATGTGCATACCACCAAGAAGGATCCTGAGTCAGAATGATTGACTACAGACAACCTGGAAACGAATCCCATCACCATAAAACCCAAGACTCAGCCACGTGGCACAGCAGTTCTCCTGGGTTCCCTTACCCTGCTACTCTTCACCAAGGCACCCCTTTCCAATAAAGACTCTTGCTTTGTCAGCATGTTGTGTCTCCTCAGATAATTCACTCCCAAGCATTAGACAAGAGCTCACTCTCAGGCCCTGCTTCCTACAACAAAATGATTAAACTGGCCAGTTGTCTTGGTGATCACTAGATGCAATTTCTAAGTATTAGCCTCATTACTCAAAAAGTAAATAATCTCACATCAATAAAAAAGAATTAACTCCTCTTTACTGCATTTGCTATTGATTAATGACATGTATTTTCCACTCTCTGTTCTCATTATGATTGTAGACAGTTAAGTACTCATCAATTTCTGGCAGACAAATGTTAAGATTTACCTGACTGAGCTTCTTGAAGTCAGGGATCATGTCTTGTCCAGTTCTGCGCTGCCGGCATTGGTCATGACATCTGGCACTAAGTATCTGCTCTATTAAGGCTTACTGCATGGAACAATCCTGACCTAGGGACCTGGGTTAGGATTAGACGGGGAGCTTGGGGAGAAAACAATAGATTAGTTTTTTTCTTGGATGAATTCAAAAGAGACTTCCAAGAACGTAAACAAAGGATTGCAGCTCCCAGTGAGCCACACTATTTGCAATATTTTCAGAGTGACTAGTCTTTAACTAACTGTTGTTGACCCCGGAGTAATTCAGGGTGGGGAAGTGTTTAGGGCACTGACCCCTGAACAGTCCTAAACCCACATGTAAATTCAGTCTGCCCTCTTCATCTGGGGGTTCTGATCGGTGGACTCAACCAATCATGTAGTAGTATAGCATGTATTCTTGCCTGGAAAATCCATGGATGGAGGAGCCTGGTAGGCTGCAGTCCATGGGGTCTCTAAGAGTCGGACACGATGGAGCAACTTCACTTTCACTTTTTACTTTCATGCACTGGAGAAGGAAATGGCAACCCACTCCAGTATTCTTGCCTAGAGAATCCCAGAGACAGAGGAGCCAAATGGGCTGCAGTCTATGGGGTCGCACAGAGTCGGACACGACTGAAGCGACTTAGCAGCATAGCATGTATTTACTAAACTAAATTTGCATATAAGTAGACCTTCACAGTTCAAACCCATATTAAGGGTCAACTGTAGTCTCATTTCAACAATGTATACTTTTTAATAAACTTGTATCAAGGGATGTGAGACAGTGAGTGTGAGATCATGAGATACAAAAGGAATTATTTAATATTCTAAACTGAATCATCTAAGGTTATCTCAGTCCTGAATATTCACTGGAAGGACTGATGCTGAAGCTGAAACTCCAATACTTTGGCCACCTGATGCGAAGAACTGACTCATTTGAAAAGACCCTGGTGCTGGGAAAGATTGAAGGCGGGAGGTGAAGGGGCTGACAGAGAATGAGATGGTTGGATGGCATCACTGACTCCATGGATATGAGTTTGAGTAAGCTCTGGGAGTTGGTGATGGACAGGGAAGCCTGGCGTGCTGTAGTCCACAGGGTCGCAGAGAGTCGGACATGACTGAGCAACTGAACTGAAAATTATCTCATTTTTTTCTTATTTTTAAAAATATCCCCCAAACAGCATTTATTTACCCATTGAACTCCAAAAGATATACTTTGAAAGTCTAGTATTTTATAATCATCCATTTCGATTGACATGGGCTGACACATAAGGACGACAGCCAAAGAGTTACAAAAAATAAATCCATGACTCTTAAATAATCATAACCTCCCCCCACCCCTAAAAGTTACAGGTATCAAAACTTTAGATGTATTGCATTGAAAAGAAGGTTTGTGCACCTCATTATTTAAAGAGGGAAAACAAGGTGCAACTTAATCGTCATGTGAGGCAGCTTATTATTAACCAGATGGAAAGAAGAAAGGATCTCTCCGTCTCAGCTTCCTGCACAGTTTTCCATCAGTTTAAGAAACAGGCGAGAGCAGTGAATTCATTTTTGCATGTACAGACATACTGCTTTAACAAACATTACCAGCTTGTTTTAAATGAATCATTTAAATAACTGACTGTTAAATAGCCTGTGTCCGCTAATTCTCCCTTCTAACTTCCCCATTGCTTTCACCTTCATTTCACTTAGATCAGCAGGCATAGTACTGAAAAGGCCTCCTTGGGAATGCACCTGTCTGCACAATTGGAAAAGGAAGCTACCACAGGCTCAAAGCAATGCCAGACAGTGAATTTGTCCAGAACTGCTTCCTGGGAGAGCAGAGAGTAGATGTGAGTAGTCTGAGTAGCTATACTGCCACACAGACGAGTTTAGCACTAGATACTCAGTGATTGTGATGAGGAAGGACTGGCGGGACAGGGTGGGGTCAGGACCGAGGTGCCTGCGTTGTTTTCTCCAGCTTCCTTGTCCTGTTGGTTGCTCCTCCAGAGGGTGAGGTTGTCTTGCAGCAGCAGCATGACGAGCATGTAGTCCTTCTGGATCTCTGTGTCCAGAGAAGCTGGACATCAGGAAGCTGAGGCCTGGCCTAGCCGGATGGGGGTGCGTGGGCTGCAAGTGCTCTTGGCTGATTGCGGAGGCTTCCTTTCCACAGAGTGAAGAGTTTGGGACTACATCGTTTTTCTTCTCACCGGAACGCCCCCCTGCCAGGTAGCGACAGGAGTCGCCTTTCATCTCCAGGGAGAAGACTTTACTCTCACACTGGAAATCACTGTGGTTCCTGATGAGGAACTTGTCCAGAAAAGCCAGCATGGCGTTGCACACCGTTTCCAGCTCCTTGTTGATCTTCGCTCGCTAAACCTTAACCTTCTTTAGTTTCTTCTCATTCCCTGTCCGCCATGGTTTTCTGGTTGATGATCCTCCAGGAAGACAGTCAGGCAATGCCCACGTTCTTGTAAGCCACAGAGAAGAGGTCTCGGTCTTCAGTGAAGACAGGTTCATTGAGGCTGGTCGCTTCCTTCATCGCAGAGGCTTTGGCCAGCTGCAGTCGCAGCTGCTTGTGGTGCCCCTTGTCGTTGTGGCTGGGCCTCTCCTGGCGCCGGGCTCCCTCGCTCGCCCAAGACGCGAGCGCTCTTGGCCACCGCAGAGGCCACTGCCACTGCGCACGCGCACAGTGGCTTGCCTTGTGGTCCAGGCTGCAGGTGGCAGGCAGCTCTGCTGGCCCGCAGCTCTGCTCGCCTTCTCGGCTGCCTAGACCTCTGGGCTGGGTTGTTTCATTTTCATATTTGTCTGGAGTGTCGAAAAAAGTTTATAATTCCTTTTTCCTCCTTTCTAACATGATTGAGATCTTTTTTATCCACTTCATGAGCTGATCCATAAAATGGATAGTATCTGTACTATTCACTTAAATAGTGTCTGACTGAACTATAGGAGACAGCATGTGAGGGAGCGTGTGGGAAACTAGAGTCTGGTACAGCTGGCTGTTGTTGTTCAGTCCCTCAGTCAAGTGCGACTCTTTTGTGACCTATGGACTGTAGCCTGCCAGACTCCTCTGTCCATGGAATTTTCTGGGCAAGATTATTGGAGTGGGTTGCCATTTCTTCCACCAAGGGATCGTCCCCTCCCAGGGATCGAACCCCGATCTCTGAGTCTCTTGCCTGGCAGGCGGATTCCTTACCCCTGAGCCACCAGTGAAGCCCACAGCTGGTTGTGCACTGGTCAAAAACCTAGCATAAGGGAGTGATGCCTGGGGTGATTTTTGGCAATTTTTAGTATATTCATTACTCAGTTTCCTATTGTTTCATCTACATGGAAGAATATATAAAGACTATATAGAATGTGATTTTCTTTATATTATGTATGATAAGAATACAGGAAAATATTCCCTCTATATGCTCTGAGGTCTAGGGTCTGAATAACATCGGAAATGCTACATGCATCACTTAGATATTCTTAACACCCATTAGCACATCAAGAACCTTTGAGAAGTTGTTTAACATTGTTATCCTAAAATTTTCTATGTGTATTTGACCATTTTGCATTTTCTTTCTCCTTCTTCCCTTCCCTATCACTCTTCCTCCGTCTTCTACTTTGACAGAATATCTAATATTAATACTATATTTTAACCTCTGATGTGTTCTTTTGGAAGACCTCTAGATAGGTTAGAATTTATTGTGAAATAAAATCAGGCTAGGAGAAAACTATAGCATAGTCTAGATTGCATAGATCTGATAATTTACTCTCATGGAGTTTCTTTTTGATGCTATATTCACTTAAAAGTACTATCAAATCTACCTTTATATTTGATACAGGAATGCTATTTGGAAATATTGTCCATCCCAATGTTCACTGCACATGAAAATGTTTTTTAGAAAAATTTCTGTTAATTGCTAGTGAAAATTTGCTTCTTCCAAATTAAAGCATCAATAAATATATAACCTCAGTTTACAAGATGTCAGGAGACAGTTTGGTTTAAGAGTGATTATTTAGCAACTTAGTGATATTCACAGCAATTACAACTTCCTTTTTTTCAGCTGTGCACTTTCAGTGTCAAGCTTGTTATCAGGCTAGCCTATGTCATTGCTGTTAGGTGTTTGTAGTAGCACTGGGAGTCAAATCCTCTTAAGAGTAACATCCTAAAGAGTAACATATGCCAAATTTTCTCAGAGAAATCTAGCTAAATGCAAAGGAACATCTCCAGAGAACCCCCAGTTATCTCCTACAATTTCATTGGCCAGAACCAGGTTAGGTGCCGAGCTACAACAAATACTAGCAGAACAACTATTGCAGAGGAGATGAAATGACCATGGCTGGCTTAGGTTAACTGTAATTTACCCCCAATCTACATAACTACCATAATAAAAATGTGTTTTTTTTTTTTTAATAAGAAAGAGACAGGAAGAGATCTTGAGTAGGAAACATAGTGTCTATTCGAAACCCTTCCAGGGGCTCCTTTTCATTTAAAAATAGAAAACAGATTAAATTTATAAGCCATACATGTATCTTTATGGCCATTCTACTTTATGGCCCTTTGTTCTACTTTTATGTCTTAATCTCATTATCAATTAAAATTTATTTTCCTCTTGCTCATGGTTTTTCTGTACTTTTTTTAAAATGTATAATTCTGATGTTTTAGACTTAACATGTTTTTCAAAATGATATACAGTATATGAAAACTAGAGCTATCAGATACAAACTAGGGGATGGAAGGTGATTAGGTAACTGTTCTGTGTTTGAATATACAGGAATCATTGACATTCCAGCAGAACAGTTAGAAAGTACTTTGGGCCAAGCCTTTAAAAACATGGCTGTGGTAATCAACTTTCCTAGCATGATAACCGGAGAAGGCAATGGCAACCCACTCCAATACTCTTGCCTGGAAAATTCCATGGACGGAGGAGCCTGGTAGGCTGCAGTCCATGAGGTCGCTAAGAGTCCAACACGACTGAGCTACTTCACTTTCACTTTTCACTTTCATGCATTGGAGAAGGAAATGGCAACCCACTCCAGTGTTCTTGCCTGGAGAATCCCAGGGACAGGGGAGCCTGGTGGGCTGCCATCTATGGGGTTGCACAGAGTTGGACACGACTGAAGTGACTTAGCAGCAGCAGCACCATGATAACACTGAATATTCTCATGTAATTAACACCTCTAACTTACAGAAAAGCAGCAGTGGTGGCACTCTAGGTAGAATTTAATTAGCCAAGACAAATAAATTAGGTTTCGTGCTTTATCAGGATAGAGGAATTGCAGAGGCTGGTTTGGAAATTTCAAGCCATTGAATATGCCATTTGACCTCTCAAGGAAATTAACTTTTCTAGCTGCCATTCTGAAAAGTTCTAATTAAGCTATATTGTTATTATTGACTTATTTGTTACATTGGATGTCATATAGGCAACTTTCTTGAAATTCTGGAAAATCTTTCAAATGCTTTTCTTCTTAATGTACAACTGCATGATAGGTGAGATGGAAGGCATCTTACGATGGTACATGTCAATTGGACCATAGAGAAGATTTACAGATTTAATCATACAGATCCCCAAAGATTCACTTTATTCTTTCCATATGGGGACCCGATTTGAATTACATTTCCTTTTGTACAAGAGTCTTATAGGATAAAGAATGCATGGAACATTTGAAAAAAATTAGCCTATGTGGTAATGGGAAGAGACAGATGTTGGAAAGGCAAATGTGGACTCATTTTATGGGGAACTAAATAAATAATGGGAAGACTTACATAAGAGTGACAGTTAGTAGTGATCCTAAGGGAAATGATTCAATTAAATAATATATAGGACAAAAAGTATTAGAAAAGGATTGGTAGGTAGAAATATAACTAATTATACGGTTATGCAAACTTGGAAACACTTTGTGTGGTTGGTGCTTGAACTAAAACATATTTCACCAGTACAATTACTTCAGCAGAAAGCAGGAAGTATGTGTTGGAATCAGCAAGGGCCCTGGAGGGCACAGACATAATGAAGAGGAAGAGAAAATTTGATATTCTTGCAGTCAGAAAAGAGAGAAACGAAATGAAGGGTAGATGTCTTTAGGAAGAACAGTTAAATGTATGTGATTATAATGTGTGATACTTAATAAATTTTTCCTATGTGATAGGTAATGTATGTTTTCTCAACCTCCCCATAAAATAATTGATAAAAGCTGATGTTTCTCACTAATTCTTTGTGAGATAGCAGGCATTTCAGGACTGTAACAAAGGCTGAGTTCTGGTCTCGGGTTAGTTCAACTGAATCTTGGAAGGACAGCTACTTAAGATTTCATCAGTTGGATTTTGTTCTGTAAATGGACTTATTTCATGTTTATTTATTTCAGTTTTGGAAAGAGATACTGCTTTTTATTTTTCTCCATGGCAGACATCTGGAGTTATCTTGGGCTCTGCTCTGTTCTCCCATCTCACCAACACTTCTTGAAAAAGGGCCTTCTGTTTGGGGGATAGGGGTGAATTACTCAGGTATATGGCTTTATGGGCAATAATGAGGGGCAGTAGGGCACACCGGTTCAGCATTTCTGTAGTCTTTGAATTAATTACCTTGATTATTTTGTCTTTGGACAGCCCCTGCTGTTGGATGACTTCCTATGGAATACTGGGGAACTTCTCTGGGGTTTTGCATGAGATTCTTGGAATACATGGCTTTCACCTTTGTAGTAGTCCTCTCTACCTGTTTTGGGTTTTGCGTGTGTGTGTGTGTGTGCACAAACATATGCATGTATTTTAAACACTCACTCTCTTATTGATTCCAATTTCCAACAATTTCATAAAAAATTTTTTGCCTATCAAAATAATCTCTTCTTGTTTCTACCTAATGTCTATTTATTTTTATTTCAATTAGAGTTTGGAAGGAAAGAGAAGCATGTGAGATTAGTCAACTTAGCCATCTTTAACCAAAGACATAGGTATATATTCTTGACAGTTTAAAACACTTTATGTTCAGGGTGTACATTGGGCCCCTCCAATGAACTGGTATCCATTTTTTTCTTAACAGGTTACAATATTAAAATTGATTCAGTTGTTCGTATTATCATCATTTAGTCATTAAGTCATGTCTAACCCTTTTCGATCCCATGGACTGTAGCCTGACAGGCTCCTCTGTCTGTGGGGTTTCCCAGGCAAGAATACTGGAGTGGGTTGCCATTTTCTTCTCCAGGGGATCTTCCCCACCCAGGGATTGAACCTGAATCTCCTGCATTGCACGCAGATTGTTTATCGTCTGAGCCACCAGAGAAGCCCTCATACGTCATACTTTCTGGCTAAGGGGAAAACATCCTTTTGGCCCAGGAAAGCTCTTCCTGGAAATAACCTGATGTATACCAGTTTTTATATAACCCAACTCACGTAATTCCTGCTTTGGTTTTAGACATTAGCTTAAAGCAGGATTTGATTTAGTAAACAACAGTTAGTCAACTTTTGTAGTTATTGATCAAGGCATTGCATCTGCATGTGAAAACCATCATAAGTAAAAGGAAGATTGATGGAATATGAGCTGGTACTGTACTTCCTGCTTGCTAATATCCTTTTATTCCCCTTTTAGAGCTAGAATATTAAAATTTGACTTATAGGTAATTATTGCTAAGTGCATATTCAAGCTAATAAAGAATTATTAAACACACTTAGTGAGGAATCAATTTTCAAAGTGATTGAGTCAAAAGAAGCCAAATATGGAAAGGTCTTGAGCATAAATAAAAAGCCCTGAATATAAATCTTGATGCTGTCACTCTTCATGATATTTTTTATGAGAGAGTTACCTGTGCTCCTGCCTTCCTCCCAATTTCTTCCTCTGGGAGTAATATCGTCTTCCTAGGAATAATAGTCATTCTAGGAGTGTTATCATCCTTTCATTGTTGTTGAGAGTAAATTAAAGCATCCATAGTATTTAATAGTACTTCCCTGGTAGCTCAGACAGTGAAGAATCTGCCTGTGATGCAGGTGACCTGAATTTGATCCTTGGGTCAGGAAGATCTTCTGCCCACTTTAGTATTCTTACTTGGAGAATCCCATGGACAGAGGACCCCGGCAGGCTACAGTCCATGGGGTCACAAAGAGTCGGACACAACTGAGTGACTATCACTTTCACTTTTCAACATAGTATTTACAATAGTAAGTGCTTAATAAATGTAACTTAAACTGTTATTGCTATTTTTGCATTCCACCCTCCTTCACATTGTCCTCGTCTCCTTTAGCCCTAGTTCCTAGTTCTCACCTCTGTGTTGGGATCTCTGCAGTCTTACACACTCCTTCTGGGATCTCTGCAGTCTTACACACTCCTGTCACTCTTATTCTCACATTCAGCACTGTTCATCTTTTTCTTGATTTACTGATGATCAATCTTAAAGGGAAAATTGTATCCCTTTGTGCTTTTTACCTTTTTCCGCCTAAACCCCCCAAACCGTATTTTTGCTTCAGTAACCTCTCCTGCAACATCTGCCGCAAGGCTGGGCTGGAAATGCTGGCTAACAGAGCATGCTGGATGGCAGGGTTTTTGCATTTAGTCAGTTAGTAAAATTAAGTGATTATGAAACACAGGAAATGTAGACATGTTATATAAAACTCTACTAAAAATCATATTATTTAAAAAGAAATATATTGCTAGTATTTTCACTTTTTATATTTATCATATAAAAGTTTTAAAACTAATCTCAAAAATATACAAGCAACTCCTACAGCTCAACTCCAGAAAAATAAATGACCCAATCAAACAATGGGCCAAAGATATAAATAATTTATAGATATAAGCCAGTTTTTCTTTAAATGTTTCCTCCAAGAGACTGTTTTGGTATTAATAATGCCAAAATGGGATTAATGATAACAAATGGGAGTAAAAATAAATTAACAGATTTGAAATTAAAATTTTATACATTGCACTCTTCCTGGCAAGGCACAGACATTCCTTGAAGCTCAGCCTAAGCAAACTCTCATTTACCACTCCCTTTGTTCACACACATGTGCGCTCACACACATACATACACACTCAGATGCAAAAACCTGAAATTTTTATGTAGTATCTACATTTTTGTTATGCATACAAAAATTTGATCAGAACGTAATAGCTGAGACAAAATTGAGTTATAACACTCACGCTATCACCCGGATCAAGAAAAATTCACCTAAGACATTCTACACAAGTATTTTTGATTTTTTTCTTTTCCTATCTTCTCTCAGTATTTCAGGGGAATGGACAACAAAAGTTAAATTACTGCTCTCTTAAACTTAGTCGTCATTGTCAGCTGTGCAAGAAAACTCCTCAACAACTAAAGGTATCACATGTCACGACAGAAGAGATAATAGATGTTCAGAATTCCCATTCTGTTTTTCATGTGTCTATTGTGAGTAGAAAGTTTAAAGATTTGTGAAGAAAACAAACTTATGGTTCCTAAGGAGGGTAGGGAGGGGTGGGATGAACTGAGAGATTGGTACTGACATATGTAAACTACTATGTATATAACAGATAACTGATGAGAACCTTCTGTATAGCAGAGAGCTCTACTCAAGGCTCTGTGGTGGTATAAACAGGAAGGAAATCTAAAGCAGAGGGGACATATGCATACATATAACTGATTCGCTTTGCTGTACAACAGAAACTGACACACCTTGTCAAGCAACTCTACTCCAGTAGAATTTTAAAAGTTAGAAAAATAAGATTTACAAGAACACAGTTTGGAAAAGCAGGAATAAATTCTACTTGTCATGGAACTGTAAGTCAAATATTGTTCAAACTCCAAAACATCTCTGCAGGATTTCCATATAGTGATGTTTTGGGAGACTCCTGGAAAAAAAATCTCTGACATTTGGTCTGCAAGATGAGTCTCTATCTTGGATATAGTTGAATGAGTAACTTCTACCAGTTCATTGGCAGTTGAGTTTGAGTTTCTGAAAAACATTCAAGTTGATTGATATATTTATAAACTCTAGAGATTTTCATTTGAGCAAAAAATGATTTTAAAAAACACAATGAGGCAAAAATTTGGCTTCAAAGTTTCCATAAAGAAGATGCAGAAAGCTAAATGTAACAAGACTTGTAGTTCAAGGATGTATATGTTCTGCTATGACTATAGTTCTGTAGGTTGCATCTGCACACTGACATTAAATGTTTTAATGTTTTTTAAGACTTAAAACAATGTTATGCATATAGTAGATATTTATGTGCCTTTGGAATGTCCTGAGCCCCTTTCCTATAGTGAATTTCTTACATTATGAATCCTGCTTCCTAAGATGAAGGCCATAAACATGTTTTTCCAGGCTCCCTTGCAGCTAAGGTACAGATGTGTGACCTTGACTCTGCCAGACACACATTAAAATATGAGGTCTCTGATTGGTAGAGAGTGGTGTGAAGAAGGTAGTGCAAGGGGGATTCAAGTCTGATGATGAATTTGATTGCAGGTAGATGCTCAGTTTCAGAAGCAGCAGCAGCATGTGGCCTAGGTTCCAGCACCTGATGTTGGAAAGACAAGATACAGAGCCTGTGCCCTGCATGCAGGCCTAGTGTCCTCTAGAGTCATTTTGTCCCACTCCTAGTTATATAGCCTTTAAGCCTGATTCTTCAGAAGTCTGTAAGCTATCTGAACCCCTCTATTAAATTTCTTTTCTACTTGAATGGTTCAGAAGAGCTTCTTTTGTCTGCATCTCACAACTTCAATTAGTACAGTACCTAAAACAATGGTACTATCAATACTATTGCTACTACTAATAGTTTATATTTGTATAGAACTTTTGTAATTTTAAAATAACATCTGACTTCCCTGCTGGTCCAGTGGTAAAGAATCCACCTGCCAATGCAGAGGACATGGATTTGATCCCTGGTTTGGAAAGATCTCACATGCCACAGGGCAGCCGACCCCTTGTGCCACAACTACTGAGCTCATGTGCCTGGAGCCTGTGTTCTGCAATAGGAGAAGCCTCCACAATGAGAAGCCCATGCACCTCAACAAAGAGTAGCCTCCACTTGCCACAACTAGAGAAAGCCCTCATATAGCAACAAATACCCAGTGTAGCCAAAAATAAAAATAAAATAACATCTTTTGTGTCTTGACTTTCAGATGATCTCTTTCAATTCTCATATCACCTTTAAAACCTGGGATGTGGTAGTTTCATCTGACATGTAAGGAAGCCATAAAACAGCAAGGCTAAGTAGCTTGTCTTGTCACAGAGCTTCCTGGTGGAGACAGAAGTAGAAATTAACATTATTTTTGTTTTGATTCTATTGGCTTCACCATTATTTAATCCCATAAAGAAATGAACTTTTCCCCTAACCCTTGCTCAAGCTCCTTGATTTCTTACATGCTTAATAATAATAAAAAAAGATTCCACCAGAGAAACATTTTGCAAGTAGAATTATTGGATTTGTAAACATTCTGTGTTACAAGTGACTTGCATCCAGCATCTACTCATCTTTCTCCTAGGTGAATGTTCTCTAGTGGCGGGGGCAGTTACTTATTTCCTGCACAGTTCCTGATCTCACTCTCCTCTGGCTCCAAAGATGAGGGTAAGATTTATACCCATGTAGAGTGATTGGTTCAGAAGGCAATAGCAACCCACTCCAGTACTCTTGTCTGGAAAATCCTATGGACGGAGGAGCCTGGTGGGCTGCAGTCCATGGGGTCCTGAAGAGTTGGACACGACTGAGCGACTTCACTTCCACTTTTCACTTTCACACATTTGAGAAAGCAATGGCAACCCACTCCAGCGTTCTTGCCTGGAGGATCCCAGGGACGGCAGAGCCTGGTGGGCTGCTGTCTATAGGGTCTCACAGAGTCGGACACGACTGAAGCAACTTAGCAGCAAGAGCAGCAGAGTGATTGGTTGAGGGAGGAACGGGGACATGATCCAATGAGATGCCATTTGGATAATCCTGGAGAGGCACGTTATCCTCTGCTGGTTTTAAACATGGAAGGATGCAGGCCCAACCTTCATAATGTATAGGTAAAGTTGACCCAGAGAAAAGAACTGAGAGATGGGTCCTGATGTCATTGTGTGAGCCTTTGATTCCAGCTGTGCCTGGGAGTTTCAGTTACATGAGCCCCTAAATTACTTTCATGCTTAGTCCAGTTGGATTGGATTTTTTGTAGCCAAAATAATTTTAGTTGATAATCTGTGCCCTTCTAACTTTCTTGGGCTTCACCAGTTCTGCATAATTCAACAGAGCAGTAGTCAGGCCAAGAGATAAGTCAACCAACTAGAAATCTAATTTTCTTTCACAACTTAGTTACTATTTTTTCAGGAAAGGACCCCAAATATTGTTTTCCCAAATGTAGATAAAGATTTAAGAGGATAGCAATAGATTAGACTTAGGAATGTATAACTTTCTCAATATTTCCTGCATTAGTCCTGTCCCTACTTTATTAGTAGTCAATAACCACTTAGCTAGTCCCTTTCTAAATTTAGAAATTGCCTTATAATATCCATTAATAGACTTAAAAGAACAGAAAATACTCGTAATGTTTTTTACATTCTAAGCAATTTATTAAATTTGCATATTCAAAACCTAGGTCCTTGAGATTTTAAGTTCAGTTCAGAAATTTATTGTACTTCTGCAAAATTTTTGTAGCCAATTTTAAGGCATATTTAAGTGAATTTGGGTGCCTTTTACAAACTGTATACCCATATTCTGAAATAATTTAAACTGCATTCATAAACTTAATCATTTTCTGTAATTTTTAAGTACTTTAATATCTGACTCACACAAAATCTTCTTAGTATTTAAATAACTTTCATAACTAATATATTAAAGTTAAAAATGTGGCAGATTTAATGTTAAGTAGTCAATAACTTCATGCAAAGATGGGCTCAATATAGGACAGAAATGTTAGGGACCTAATAGAAGCAGAAGATATTAAAAGAAGTGGCAAGAGTACACAGAAGAACTGTACAAAAAAGATCTTCATGACCCAGATAATCATGATGGTGTGATCACTCACCTAGAGCCAGACATCCTGGAATGTGAAGTCAAGTGGGCCTTAGGAAGCATCACTACGAACAAAGCTAGTGGAAGTGATGAAATTCCAGTTGAGCTATTTCAAATCCTGAAAGATGATGCTGTGAAAGTGCTGCACTCAATATGCCAGCAAATTTGGAAAACTCAGCAGTGGCCACAGGACTGGAAAAGGTCAGTTTTCATTCCAATCCCAAAGAAAGGCAATGCCAGAGAATGCTCAAATTACCTCACAATTTCACTCATCTCACATGCTGGTAAAGTAATGCTTAAAATTCTCCAAGCCAGGCTTTAGCAATATGTGAACCGTGAACTTCTGGATCTTCAAGCTGGTTTTAGAAAAGGCAGAGGAACCAGAGATCAAATTGCCAACATCTGCTGGATCATAGAAAAAGCAAGAGTTTCAGAAAACTCTATTTCTGCTTTATTGACTATGCCAAAGACTTTGACTGTGTGGATCACAATAAACTGTGGAAAATTCTTCAAGAGATGGAAGTACCAGACCATCTGACCTTCTTCTTGAGAAACCTGTATGCAGGTCAGGAAGCAACAGTTAGAACTGGACATGGAACAACAGACTGGTTCCAAATAGGAAAAGGAGTACGTCAAGGCTGTATATTGCCACCCTGCTTATTTAACTTCTATGCAGAGTACATCATGAGAAACGCTGGGCTGGAAGAAGCACAAGCTGGAATCAAGATTGCTGGGAGAAATATCAATAACCTCAGGTATGCAGATGACACCACCCTTATGGCAGAAAGTGAAGAAGAACTAAAAAGCCTCTTGATGAAAGTGAAAGAGGAAGTTGAAAAAGTTGGCTTAAAGCTCAACATTCAGAAAATGAAGATCATGGCATCCGGTCCCATCACTTGATGGCAAATAGATGGGGAAACAGTGTCAGACTTTATTTTTCTGGGCTCCAAAATCACTACAGATGGTGACTGCAGCCATGAAATTAAAAGACGCTTACTCCTTGGAAGGAAAGTTATGACCAACCTGGATAGCATATTCAAAAGCAGAGACATTACTTTGCCAACAAAGGTCCATCTAGTCAAGGCTATGGTTTTCCAGTGGTCATGTATGGATGTGAGAGTTGGACTGTGAAGAAAGCTGAGCGCCAAAGAATTGATGCTTTTGAACTGTGGTGTTGGAGAAGACCCTTGAGAGTCCCTTGGAGTGTAAGGAGATACAACCAATCCATTCTAAAGGAGATCAGTCCTGGGTGTTCACTGGAAGGACTGATGTTGAAACTGAAACTCCAATATTTTGGCCACCTGATGCAAAGAGCTGACTCATTTGAAAAGACCTTGATACTGGGAAAGATCGAGGGCAGGAGGCGAAGGGGACAACACAGGATGAGATGGCTGGATGGCATCACTGACTCGATGGACATGGGTTTGGGTGGACTCTGGGAGATGGTGATGGACAGGGAGGCCTGGCGTGCTGCGGTTCATGGGGTCGCAAAGAGTTGGACACGACTGAGTGACTGAACTGAACTGAGTCAGTAACTAATAAATTTAGTAAGGTGTTATCGTAAGTCAACAGTCAACTCAAGTGCTGCTTTTAAATTGGAATTACAAGCTGTGGCTCTAGTAAGCTAAATGTTAACAACTGTATAAAATCCTAAATTTTCACAGATTCTTTCTTAATCACTATGCAGAGTTAAGCAAACTGTACAGTTATAGGAAATAGTCCTCACAAGAACCTTTACTTCAGACACTAGCTGCAAATTCAGGGTCTCCAGTGCCACCTTCACTTAGGACCAGCTGGCTGCAAATTCCAGGATTCCCATGGCCACACTCAGGTTTGATAATTTGCTACAAGGAGTCACAGGAATCATTGAAAGCCACTGTACTCACAAAGATTATACAGGGACAGTGTACAGGACAAAATTATCCAAAGAATGTTACATTAAACAGAGTCTAGGAGGGCTTCCCTGGTGGCTCAGATGTTAAAGAACCTGCCTGCAATGTTGGGAGACCTAGGTTCGATCCCTGGGTTGGGAATATCCCCTGGAGGAGGGCATGGCAACCCACTCCAGTATTCTCGCCTAGAGAACCCCCCATTGACAGAGGAACCTGGCAGGCTATAGTCCATGGGGTCACAAGGAGCTGCATGCGACTGAGCATCTAAGCACACACACACACAGGAGGCCTCCACACAGAGCTTCTGGTCATCCCCTCCTTGTGAAGTTCTGCACAGCACTGCCTCCTCCTGGCTGTGATGTGTAACAACATGCAGGGAGCACTGCCAACCAGAGAGGCTCACTCCAGCTGCTGGTGTCCAGAGCTTTTACTGGGGCTCAACCGCAGACTGCCCACTTTGGTCTAATCTTTTGTCTCCAAACCTTCCTGATGTCAGGCTAATGCCTTTATTTTCTAGTTAGTCTGGAGGTCAAAACTGATTAGCATGACTCAGAGCCACCATAAGAAATCAGTGTTAGGTTCTCTGGTGGTCAAAGGCCCCAACAAACAGATAGTTTTATTGATACCAGGCTGGGCATGCCAGGGGGTAGAGCTCACCTTCCACAAGACAGACTTTATTTGTGTAGGATTAATTCATCAGTACACAGTGCTGAAGTATATTCCTCTATCTGATTTTCCTAAGTGTTTCTAAGTGATTATAAATCGTATGGGTTTGAAAGATGCTTTCTGTGGAAGGTAATTACTATCCCAGTGAACTGAGATTATGTTTCCCTTTAGTTTTTCACCTGGCATGAGTTCTGGAGTTGTGGCCATCTGAGGCACTCCGTGTTGTTCACTGAGATGACTATATTGTTGGCTTTGTCTTCTTAGAACTTTCTGGATTTGGGCCAAATTTACAGGTAGTCAGATTGGTTTTTAAATGAGAACCTTGAGATCTACAGGTGAAAGGTTTCCTAAGTAAAATGAATAAACAAACATTTTGTATTCTGCAAAGTGGCATATACTGTTTTATATGCATAATTTTGATGTTACATTAGCAAGCTCCTTACGAGAGAAATGGGAATTCCCTGGTGACTAAGATGCAGGAGACCTGAGTTTGATCCCTGAGTCAGGAAGATCCCCTGTAGAAGGAAATGGCAACCCACTCCAGTGTTCTTGCCTGGAAAATCTCGTGGCCAAAGGCGCCTGGCAGGCTACAGTCCATGGAGTCACAAAGCGTCAGACACAACTGAATGACTTCACTTTCTTTCTTTCACTTTAAGAGAGAAACAGTAAATTTTCATCTTGTTGCAGTAACTGTGAGCAAATTCCTTCTAAAGCTTACTTACCAGCCATGGTTTGGACATAAAGAGTATTAATAATGCTTTGAAGCAATTTTGCAACATAATAGGAAATCATCATTTTGGGATCCTCTGATTTCTTTAAAAAGCTTCGAGATTTGTTTCTAAAAAGCATGGTGACAACATACAGCTGTCATTATGGGCTCAAAACAAAAGGAAATCACTTTATTTGTGTGGATTTGGGAAGCAGGACACCTAAGCACACGGTAAGGCAAGTCCAGCCCAGATGGCTGTCTGACAAAACTCATATTTCTTGTCAATAGTACAGCAGGATGCCTCCAAAAGTGGGAAGTTAAGGTAGCAAATTCCACGAGCTGTGTCTTTGTGTTCAGGCCATAGATTATGTACTCAGCCTCTTAGACTCCAGAAATTAATTGTAGCAGAGCTCATTACTTCACAGATTTGCATATACCTCTCCTTTTCCCTAGAAAATAGTTTCCAAAGATTAAATGTGAGGTTTTAATGAAGTTATCTTTTTATCATTTATTTTTAAAATTCCTAGCTTCAAATCCCATTGTTAAACTGGAGTTCAGTATCATTTTTACATGTGGAATTTACTGTCACCATCATATCATAGCTAACATATCAGCATATCACATCTGAAGCAAACAAAGTCAGAATTTCAGCCAAAATAATGTGGGATTTAGATGAAATAATAACTAAATATATACTGTTTTATAATCATAAAGAAAATCCTTAGAATTACAAAGGAGGCCAATTATATGGTAATATGAAAGTGAAAGTCACTCAGTAATGTCCAACTCTTTGTGATCCCATGGACTGTACAGTCCATGGAATTCTCCAGGCCAGAATACTAAAGTGGGTAACTTTTCCCTTCTCCAGGGAATCTTCTCAACCGAGGACTGAACCCAGGTCTCCCTCATTGCAAGTGGATTCTTTACGCTGCACCACTAGCGAAGCCCACATGGTAATAGAGACATCAAAAACCCAGAGTTGGTATACAAATGCACATATATTCTATTAGAACATCAATAGTAAAATCTACAGTGGTCTAGTAGTTGCCTTAATTTCTATGTAGCAGTGAGCAATGGGCTTCCCACGTGGCGCAGTGGTAAAGAATCCACTTGCCAATTCAGGAGATACAAAAGACGCAAGTTCGATTCCTGGGTTGTGAAGATCCCCTGGAGTAGGAAATGGCAGCCAGCTCCAGTATTCCTGCCTGGAAAATTCTGTGGACAGAGGAGCCTGATGGGCTACAGTCCGTGGGTTTGTAAAGACTCAGACAAGAGACAGAACACACACACACACAATAAGCATTAAATAATATCTGCAACAATTATATAGTAGTAACAAAGGCTCAAGTAATTCTATTATAACTACTATGGTAATAAATTATTGCTGTTGGTCAGTCGCCAAGTCGTGTCCGACTGCCGACTGAGCACGTCAAGCTTCCCTGTCCCTCAGCATCTCCCGGAGTTTGCCCAAGTTCCTGTCCATCACATTGGTGATGCCATTCAACCATCTCATCCTCTGTCACCCTTATCTCCTTCTGACCTCAATCTTTCCCAGCATCAGAGTCTTTTCCAATGTGTTGTCTCTTTGCATCAGGTGGTCAAAGTATTGGAACTTCAGCTTCAGCATCAGTCCTTCCAATGAGTATTCATGGTTGATTTCCTTTAAGGCTGACTGGTTTTATCTCCCTGCTGTCCAAGGGACTCTCAACTCTTCTCCAGCACCACAGTTTGAAAGCATCAATTCTTTGGCACTCACCCTTCTTTATGGTCCAGTTCTCACAGCTGTACGTGACTACTGGAAAAATCATAGCCTTGACTATACAGACCTTTGTCAGAAAAGGGATGTCTCTACTTTTTAATATGCTGTCTAGGTTTGCCATTGGAGAAGGAAATGGCAACCCACTCCAGTATTCTTGCCTGGAGAATCCCAGGGACAGAGGAGCCTGGTGGGCTGCTGTCTATGGGGTCGCACAGAGTCGGACACGACTGAAGCGACTTAGTAGCAGCAGGTTTGCCATAGCTTTCCTGCCAAGAAGCAATTTGCTTCTTGTCTTCTAAATATAGGGTTTGTTAAATTTCACTTAAAGGTTTGTGAAAATTGAGATATAATGTGTGTGTATGTGTCCAGGGAGTGGATGATGTTGGCCAAAGACTGAATTCTACATAAATTGGTTTCAGAAATGCAAAAACTACCCTCTTTTAACAGGTGGCTATCTAAATGGATTTTGAGAAATGACTTACAGTTTGCAATTTCTCCGACTTTACCTCCCTTTGTTATTCTCAGTCTGTTTCCTCCAAACTGTTAAGCAGTAAAGTAAAGGCCCCCCAAGGGTGCTTGGGCGAACTGAAGGAGATTATTTTTGTACTTTATTGATACCCTTGGCTGTCAAGAGAGTCAGTCCTCCAGTTCAGAATGGTGGCAGCTTCAAAGCAGAAAAGCTTTCAAAAAGGATAGGAAAACAAGCTCAGAGCCTGGAATCTGCAGCAGACAAGGAAGGAAACTTGGAAAATTGGTCCAGCAAGGTAAATAGACAGAAGGCCTAAGGGAATTCCTTGAGAACAACTTAGAATTCATTGCTTTCTTATATTAAACACATGAATTTTACCTCTTATATGAATGCAGTATATATCTGTCAATGTGTACTTTGCCTATTTGTATGTCTATGTGTGAGTAGTTGTTTGATCTTCTCAAAAAAAGCCTACTGTGTGCAGTGTTACTCCACACTTTAGAAATGATGGAACTTGAGGCACTGAGATGTTAAAGGCTTGCCTAAGGTTACATACTTTGTAAGGAGCAGATTCAGGCTTAGCATATAAAGCTTGTTTCTTAACACTTTCCCAATGGATAATTGAAGGGATTGGGCTGACCAAGCCTTGTTCTGGTGTACAAAATGTTTACACGGAGCTTTCAAAAGGTCCTTAAAGGTGATTTTTAGTATGCTAATTTTCATTGACATACAAGTATTTTATGCTGTAATGCCATTAAAATCAGATCAGATACTACATATATGAACTTTTCCAGAAATTACCAAATGTATGGATTTCTCCCTTAGTTAATATTGTACCTGATTCTTAACTTCAAATCTTTCCAGCACAGAGTGAGAAGATTCCTCTAACTAGCCATGGGCTTCTCCAAATTACCTGCCCAACCTCACGTAGAGTTGATGCATGAGCTAGCAGTGCATGAAGAAGTTCATTACAGAAAGGAATTGGATTTGATTAATTTTTTCTAAACACTGATTGACTATGACAGTCCATTTTGCTAACATTTATATTGCAGTAAAGTTTAATTGTGGATTATTTCACCATAAGGCAAACTAGACTGACATAAAGCAGAGAATGAAAATTTACAGTGTTGTATATATATCTATTTCTAATTTTCTGTTAGTTGCTTTTCTATATTATTTATGACTTTAGGCACAGACCTTTATGAATATACACAATTGTGTTCCTAAAATAAAAAAATTTTTAAAAATTGTTAAAAACAAAGAAATAGATCATAAGAAATACAGGATCAGTAGCCAATATGACACCATCTATATGTACACATGAACTTTTCCCTATTGACATGACATTAATGGTCAGGTCGGTCAAAAAATAGATAAACCAATGTGCCATCTGATATGGCTATTTCAGAATAATGATTTTGCTCTTACATATCACTGGGGTGTGAGGATGGTAGAAAGCTTTTCTAACTGCAGGACACTAGCTTAATACATTCTGTCACCAGACCTTTTTTCTTTTTTTCTTTAATTTTTTTCAAAATGCCTCTCTATTCTTTTACCTCTTAAAGTGACTAAAGGATTAGAGATACCGCTTTGGAATTAGTTAGGCTCATCCAAGACACTTCCTATTAGTCAGAGGAAAAAAAAAATTAGCTTGTAAAGGAGCTCAAAATAAAATTAAAAAAAAGTGAGTGGAGAAGGAAGATGGTGAGAGGGACATTCAGGGGGAAAAGTCCATATTTTAATGGTGTGTCCAAGTTCATATTTAGTAATTGCTGTTCATATTGGCTTCTGACCCATAAAAATTTGGATAGATATGCCAATCAGACAAGCACTGAATGAGAAGTGTGTGCACATTAATCTCAGGTCCTCAAACAATTCTGTTTTACTGACATACCTTGGGTATTGGATGATACTGGATATTAAAATAATGAGCAAGACTATTAAATTGCAAATACGAAGTTTTCAAGTTTAAATCAAATCTTGTCCTTGTTTGATCATCACAACCCGCAATAAAAAAGATTTCCTGGTTTGTTTCAGTAGAACAGACATTTGAGGAGGGTCAGTAGGTTCAGTTCATTGTTATAATTAACATCTGGGTTGATAGCTTCAGCTATAAAAATTCTGGTATACTAGAACAGGGAACCAACTACACAGTCTTGTTCAAAACAGTAAGTGCATGTCTCTCACTGCATTCTTTCGAGGATGAATTTTTGTGCCAGTTTCTTTTTAACACTTCATATGAAAACGTGCACACTGATATTTTAAAATTTTGTTCAACTTTGTTTTAGTGTCCAAAAAATACAAGTTTGCTCTAGAATCAATTAAATAAATAATTAAGATCAAAGTAAAGAAAAAAAATTTCCTCTAATCCTTTCTCCTGCTGTCATTATACCTAGGCTAACCACCGAAACATATGGGTCCACGTCCTCCCAGACATATACAATGGTGTGGTAAAGGACCTGCGGGCCAATGCAGGAGACGTAAGAGATGTGGATTCAGTCCATGGGTCGGGAAGATCCCCTGGAGAAGGGCATGGCAACCCACTCCAGTATTCTTGCATGGAGAATACCATGGACAGAGGAACCTGGCAGGCTACAATCAATAGGGTCGTAAAGAGTCAGACACGACTGAAGGGACTTAGCACACACATAACTGAGTGACTGAGCATGCATGCACACACAGTGTTTCCACATATATTCATATATTTCTGATGCAAAATATTCAATATCTTCATTTTAGAAACAAATTGAAAAAGTTGCATCTTTTAGATCTTTACTCGAATAAAATTTCTGATTTCCTTCTGGTTCTTTCCTAATTGCTTATAATTTAAGCTTGTAGCAAATAAATGTACAATCAAGCTAATGATTATTAACCAGCTAATTGCCAATTAAACATTTTTTTTTGAGAGTCAGATATGTTTCCTCTTAACGTTTCTGAGTTTAAATCAGTACATTTAAGTATATTCATTGAAGGTTTGTAACACGTCCAGGAATAATATAAGGGCTAGAAGCAATAACAAAATATAATAACTGATCTCACCATTTAAAAGTGATTTCAGTGTGCCCAAGGATACAAAACAAACATTGGGAATAGATTGGAGAGCAGCTGATGCAATATGGAAGAGAGACAGTGAAGGAACAAACCCTGAGAATTAAAGACACCTCTGAGAAGGCTTCAAGGGCTAGAAGGAGGCTGTTGACCCTGAGAGACTTAAACCTTAGGAAGGAAGGAAGGAAGGGAAAATAATTTCAGGCAGAGGAAGCAACATGAGCCAACGCATGAAACTGATAATGATCTCGGTGTGACAGGCCTTTACACAGTGGGAAAAGGTGGTAGTGAAAATTTGATGTGGGAAGTGACAAAAGAAGTATCCATTATTAAATTACAACATTTTGACTTGAAACCATCTGAATGAATGATTTTGATTTATTGGAAGCCTTATCAAATATCATCTTCATCATCTCTCTAGCTCTCTATGGAAATATCAAGTGCCTGCTCACATCCCACATATCTTTCAAATCAAATGTGCCCCACACTGCATTCATCATAGCCCCTCTATTGAATGCCCCAAATTACCACAATAGAGTCTGTTAGTAAAGCAAAACCTAGCTTGTGCTTCTTGAAGCAAGAAAAAACCATGAATCTAATAGAGTCTTAACCGTGTCTTAGAAGAGGAATATTTACAGAATTTTGGCTTCTAGGCTTAGGTGGCATAAGTTGGTTCCCCCAAGACAGAACTAATTGGGGCTGCACAAAATCTCCCTAAGAACTTGATAAGTCAAGTCTTGATAAGCAAACTTTTATTTGGTAAGTGGGCTGCTGCTCAGGTGAACAGCTTTTTATCTTTAATAAATCTATCTGCAGGAATTTCCTAACACAATTGATGGAGCTGTTTTTTGCTTTACAGCCTTATCTTTCTCTGGAAAAGTTTTCCCGGAACAAAGAACTCTATCATGTTGACATAGGTGGTCTGCAGGCTTGTCTAAGTCATGTGGACACAGATGGTCTCAGTTCTCACCTCCCTAAACCAGGTCCTTCTCAGATGTTTCCTGCCTGAGTCACTGGTAACACCCACCACCCTGCTGCTCTCCCGGGGAACGAGCTTGACGTCATGTTCACTTCCCCATCCTCTGATGCAGGCTGTCACTCTCAGCTCCCATACTTCCCAAATGTTTACCAAATGCTCTTCCAGCATCTCTCCTGTCTCCACACTTTCTTTCACACAAAGGTTAAAGTTACATTTCTAAAATAAATAACTGCATGTGTAACTTCTCTCCTAAATGATTTACAATAGTTTCATACTTTATATATGTGTGTGTGTGTGTGTGTGTGTGTGTGCGTGCGCTCAGTCGTGTATGACTCTTTGTGACCCTATGGACTGTAGCCCACCAGGTTCCTGTATTCATGGGAATTTCCAGGCAAGAATACTGGAATGGATTGTCATTTCCTTCTCCAAGAGACCTTCCTGACCCAGGGATCAAACCCACGTCTTGTGCGTTTCCTCCATTGGCAGGTAGGTTCTTTACCACTGAGCCACCTAGGAGGTCCATATATAGCCCATACACATCTATGTGTATATATAGATGTATACATGATGGTTTCATTAATCAATTGCATCTGAATTAAACTGGACAAAAAGTTTCCCAATACTAAAAAATAAAACCTGAACTTAATAGCATTGACTTCAAGACCCTCCCTGAGCTGGTCTCAACCTCTTAATTCACTTCATATGATGCTTTTTGTGTGTAAATAGTTTCCTTAACACAACATAGAGTTTTCAGGGCTTTGTCCTACCTGATACACTCTCTCCCTTTTCTCCACTCAAAGGTCCTTTATTCAGTGTTACAACTCTCTGTTTCCTTCCTATTGCTCTCTATCTTCCTACTAGTCTCCTTAATTACCAACTGATTTGATTAGTGTCCCAGGGTTATGTCCTTGCCTCACCACAGTTTGTTTGTCTTTTTTTCAAATGCTCTCAGCTATTTTAATGCATCTGTCTCCTCATATTTGGTGGTTCTCCAATCCACATCAATCTTCCTTAACTATCTTCTAAGCTCCAGATGCAAATTCACTGTGCTACTCACAGCCCCTTGGGATTCCTACAGGCATCTCAGATTCAACATGCTTGAGACCAAATGCATCCTTTCTCCTATAACTCTTATCACAGTATCATCACCCAGAGAACAAACCTAGGTGCTAGTTCCCTCACCTCTCACATCCCATCACTGACCTTGCTTTGCCAAATTTACTTCCTTAGAGTTTTTCAGGTCTTTCCCATCCCTGGAGCTCGTCTCTGTCCCTCTACAGTTGCTCCAGTTCATGACTCACAACTCTTGCCTGAGATTTGGTGACGACTGCCTAACTGCTTCTCTGATACCTTGTCATTTTCATATGCTATGCTATGCTAAGTCGCTTCAGTCATGTCCGACTGTGCGACCCCACAGACGGCAGCCCACCAGGCTCCCCCGTCCCTGGGATTCTCGAGGCAAAGAACACTGGAGTGGGTTGCCATTTCCTTCTCCAATGCATGAAAGTGAAAAGTGAAAGTGAAGTCGCTCAGTTGTGTCCGACTCTTAGCGACCCCATGGATTGCAGCCTAACAGGCTCCTCTGTCCACGGGATTTTCCAGGCAAGAGTACTGGAGTGGGGTGCCATTGCCTTCCACTGAGCCACCTGTGTTTCTAAAATGTAAAATTGCTGTCCCTTGAAAGTTTTCAGTGGCTCTTCAGTCCAGTTCAGTTCAGTTCAGTCACTCAGTTGTGTCCGACTCTTTGCAACCCCATGAATTGCAGCACTCCAGGACCCCCTCAAGACTCCCTGTCCATCACCAACTCCCCGCGTTCAGTCAAACTCACGTACATCAAGTCGGTGATGCCATCCAGCCATCTCATCCTCTGTCATTCCCTTTTGCCCCCAATCCCTCCTAGCATCAGAGTCTTTTCCAATGAGTCAACTCTTCTCATGAGGTGGCCAAAGTACTGCAGTTTCAGCTTTAGCATCGTTCCTTCCAAAGAAATCCTAGGGCTGATTTCCTTTAGAATGGACTGGTTGGATCTCCTTGCAGTCCAAGGGACTCTCAAGAGTCTTCTCCAACACCACAGTTCAAAAGCATCAATTCTTCGGCGCTCAGCTTTCTTCACAGTCCAACTCTCACATCCATACATGACCACTGGAAAAACCATAGTCTTGACTAGATGGACCTTTGTTGGCAAAGTAATGTCTCTGCTTTTCAATAGGCTATCTAGGTTGGTCATAACTTTTCTTCCAAGGAGTAAGCGTCTTTTAATTTCATGGCTGCAGTCACCATCTGCAGTGATTTTGGAGCCCCCCAAAATAAAGTCTGACACTGTTTCCATTGTTTCACCATCTATTTCCCATGAAGTGATGGGTGGCTCTTAAAAGCCTACAAAGTACAGATAAGCCTCTTCAACATGCAACATAAAACCTTCTATAAAACCTGGTCTCTCTGAATCCGTGCTATATCATGTGCCTTGTGTTTTGCATTTCAGCACTTATGATTTTTTTTTTGCCTTTGAGATTATGTTTATGTTTCCTTTGCCTGGAGTTTATTTATTCCCCAAGTCTTCTGAATAACTCTGTTATTCTTTAAAAGTCCATTAAGCATCTTTCTAAGGGAGACTTCTGGGATAAGATGAATTCCTCTTTGTATTCTCATAGCAGGGATGTACTATTGAACATAACGTAATAACATTATTTCAGGAGAAGGAAATGGCAACCCACTCCAGTATTCTTGCCTGGAGAATCCCATGGACAGAGGAGCCTGGCAGGCTACAGTCCATGGGGTTGCAAGAGTTGGACACAACTTAGCAACTAAACCACCACCAATGACATTATTTTTTATAGGCCAATTCTGGTGCATTCATAGGACTTGGACCTTGTTTTGATTCTATCTAATTCATTTAATCTTCACAAACATACAATAAAATAGGTGTTTTAATTATTATCATCACTTTACCTGTGAGAATTTGAAGTTTACAGTTTAGTGACTTTCCTAAGCTAGCAAGTAACAGAGCCTGAACTTAAGCCCAGATCTGCTTGAGTTTTAACTATTATTCTATAGTAAGATGATGATATAGTGAGTTCAGTGTCTACATATGGTATATACTCAATGTAATTTAATTATTAACCAAATGCATATTATTCATTTTTATATATTTAGTATATAAGTTACTGTAAGTGTTCAATAAATGCTTCTTTCTTTGAAATAAAAGATGATTCTTATCTTCTGAGTTGAATTAAATATTCCTTACACAAAGATTTCTGTGCTCCAAAAGCATTTGTTTTTAATTTTTATAATAGTAATTTGAGTTTCATTACTGTGAGTCGTTCAAGTGTTTGTGCTTCTTATGACCATAAACTTAGGGTCAGAGAATATATGTATTTCAGATTATTTGTCCACATATCTTCCAAATGGTCTTTCCAGAATTAGATTAGAATTAGATTATCAAAGTATAATATAATTTACATACATAGAGTTGTATAGATCTTAAGTGTTATAAGGAATGATGACAAATGCAGGCACTTACCCCATCAAAATATAGAACATTTTAATCAACCCCAAGAGTTTTTTAAATTCCTCTTTCAAATCAACTAGTGTCCCATCCAACATGGAACACCCATTTTCCCCCTTGGCTGTTTTAAGGATTTTCTCTTTTTTATTCATTGTCAGCAATTTAATTACGATATGTCTTAGTGTGATTTTTGTTATGTTTCATCTGCTTGTAGTTTGTGAGTTTTCTTGGGTCTGTGTTTATATTGCAAATCAAATTTTGAAAATTCTTAGCCACTGTCCCTTCAAATATTTTTGTGCCGCACCCTATCTCTTGACCTTTTCTTAGACGCCAATTACATATTTGTTAGACCGTTTGATATTGTCTCATTGATCACTGAGGTTCTGTTCATTTTAAGTCTTTTTTCTTTATGTGTTTTTTGTGTTGTTTCTATCACCTGATCTTGAAATTCACTATTTTTTCCTTGTGTTGTTTCTAATCTTCGTTAAGCCCATCCAGTGAATTTTTATTTTATTGTATTTTTAGCTATAGAATTTCATTTGGTTCTTCTATATGGTTTCTATTTATTTATTTACAGTCTCTATCCTTTCCCTCCCTATGTTATTGCTGTTGTTCAGTTACTATGTCATGTCCCACTCTGCAACCATGGACTGTAGCACACCAGGCTTCCCTGTCCTTCACTATCTTTTACAGTTTGCTCAAACTCATGTTCATTGTATCGATGATGTCATCCAACTGTCTCATCCTCTGTTGCCCCCTTTTCCTCCTGCCCTCAATTTTTCCCAGCATCAGGGTTTTTTCCAATGAGTTGGCTCATTCCTCCATATAGTTATGTTTTATTTTCAGTCTTTCAACATGAACATAGTTATAACACTATTTTTCACTGTCCTTGTCTGTTAACACATTTGAATCACCTATGTAAGTTATGGTTCTATGGTTCTGTTTTTATTTACTGATTTTTCTCCTGAGTATAGGTCATGTTGTTCTGCATCTTTTCATGTCTACAAAGTTTTTGCTGGATCCTAGATATTGCAAATGCAGTATTTGTGAAGGTCTAGATGTTCTTTCCTTCCTTGAAGTGTGTTGAGTTTTATGTCAGACATTTAACATCTTTGAAGATCAGTTTGATTCTGCTGAGGCTTTCTCAAGCTCTTCTCCAACAAGTTGAAAGTCAATTTTGCTGAACTAGCCTTACTCTTTAGCAGTTGTCTTTCTGGAGTCTCTTCAGAATCTCTTGAGTGTTTAAAAAAGATTCTTTACTCTGGTTGGTCAGTATTCAAATGTCTCTCATTTGAGAGACAACTGGCCCTATGCCAGTTTTGGTGGTGAGTCTGGTTAGAGCTCCAGGTATTTGTTCACTCTTACTAGCACTTCTTTGCCATTTTCATATAATCTCATCCTGGATGTATGCAACCTAGAATTAAGCTAAAGATCTACAAGGGCTCAGGTTGATTTCTGGAGCTCTTTCTCTGTGTGTCTCTCTTGTTGTCCCTCAGCTACAAGTGCCTCTCTCACCTCTGATCTCTGTCTCTTAATCTCAGTGGAACCACTTTGCTTTATTTCTGCCTTGTCCGCTTCTGTTCCAGAAGTGCCTTCATGAAGCAATCTGGGTCATTTGTGGGGTTCTTCTTATTGGTTTCCCTTTTCTCATAGATCAGAATCCTGTAATGCCTGTTTTCTGGTATATGAAAAAATTACATATTTTAACCAGTTCTGTAGTTATTATAGCAGGAGCTATAATCCAGGATCAGTTAACTCCACTATGGCTAAAATTGGGAGTCATTAAAATTAGATTACATTAGAAAAAGTAGCTGCTAATGTTATAACTTTATAGGCTCAGTGATATTTGTGGCAGGATAGAGAATCAAAGTATTACATTTTAAAGCACATTTAAAGGATATATTGATCACTTCATTCTTATTCTTATTCTTAAAAGGACTTCTACAGTAGTTATTTTTTCTATAATCTCACCAAATAAACATTTTGACTTCTATG
This sequence comes from Bos indicus x Bos taurus, assembly GCF_003369695.1. Taxonomy (NCBI): domain Eukaryota; kingdom Metazoa; phylum Chordata; class Mammalia; order Artiodactyla; family Bovidae; genus Bos; species Bos indicus x Bos taurus. Next base: position 113,269,591 of record NC_040076.1, read on the forward strand.
ATGTCTTTCTTTTGATTGTGTTATTATTTGACAACAAAACTGTCAAAGGCTATTGCTCAATGGTGAGTCAGTGGCTCTCTGCAAATTTTATTTGCGCTAAAGCTATTCCTCATTATTCATAAAAAATAGCTTGTGCAAAAAAAAAAATACTACCAAAGATGGTATATTCAGGGTATATGATGGACAGGATGCATCTTACTAAACTCATCTAGTCCACTGAGCTGTGATGAGCATCTTCCTTTATCTGGGTGAGTGAGCACATGGTATGTCTCATTTAAAAACCAAAACAGTTCTCAGAAATTTATAGTAGCATGAAGTCATAGTTTAGTAACGTCTTTTGACAATAAGCATGTCTATAAGAAAGAGCTTGAGTTGACTAAGGAAGGATCTTTGGCAAAGATTTCAAAATGTTGCAATGACATTGTCTCTACTAGCAGGTTGTTTTCAGCTTTGTTGCCTCTCATGAAGAACTGAGCAGAAGATAGCCATGAAACCCAAAGAAAATGAATGACTTGAAATAGCTACTCTAGACTGTGACTCTGATCAAGTGTTTTATAATTGAGGCTGAAGAAAAGAAAAACACTTTTTTTGAATCTGGGGAAAAATATGGAGTAGTAGTAAGTTTTGGAAATATAAATGTAATGTATAGAGTAGGTTTTATGGCCTGAAGTTACTTAAAGTTTAGAAGGCTTAGAGGAATAAAGTGTTGGTCTTACTCAATGGGCTTTGGAGGGTGAATGGTGGACACTATGAAAAGGGAAATATGTGCTTTCAAAGCCCTCTGCATAGCAGAATGCAGAGGTTGAATATTGGAATTCATACCGTGAGCAAACTTTTTTTTTACTTTCAAATGTGTCTATGACTCTGTCAAGTCCCCATTTTAACAAACTCTTGAGGGGACTGATTATTTTGAACCAAAGTGAAAGTGGAGTAACAGTTGAAATCTTGCTATATTCAGAGCTGGTAAACCAACTGTCTGAGACGGCAAAAGGAAGCCTTTATTTGTGGTGCTTGTTGATTTTGGGGGTGCAAATATTCTTACCATGATCAAGTTTATATTTCCCAGATTTTAACAACTGGCTTAAAACTTGCTGACACTTTTATAAGACCTATGGGCAGCTTCAGCACACCAATAGCTATATGATATGGTACAGTGCAAGAGAGGTTGTGATGATCTTAGTTTAGAATTCTGGCCCCATTTTTTGTGAAGTATGACCTTGGGAGAATAACCTTTCTGGCTGTATCCAATAATTTGTGATTTATTAATACTACAAAGGGTTGTTGTGCAAATTGAATGAGGTAATGATTGAGTGCTCAATACAATTCCTGAAACATAATAAGCATTCAATAGTTGGTAGCTATTATTGACTATATGGAGTTTTGAGATATTACAATGCAGTTACAGAAGAGTAACTGCTTTTTTAATCTGAGGATTGAGAAAATAAAATACCTATTATGAATTCTGTAATTTTGGCAAAAATATTTTCATTATAAAGTGAATAGATATAGCAGGCTTATCTTACCTACATTTGAAACATTATTTGTATTTATTCTTACTACAGAAAATGCTGGGATGCATATGGGTTTTAGATATGTTTTGATAAATTAATTGTTTCCTAAGGGTCAAAGATTCATAATTTTGTAACCACTATACTAATAATTTTGCAGTGAAAGGTTGAGTGAGGCAAACGAGTCATCACCTGCAGAGATGAGTGAACAAATGAGTTGATACAGGTCCCTGGAGTTATTACTGCATATTCACAAATGCAGTTTTCTAATCCAAACATCTAAGCACTTTTCTGTACTTGATGATGGAATTTCAAGTAAGACTCAATTTTAGGTAAATTGGACGGAACTGAATTTATTTTTCTAAGAGTGTATAATGTTTCATGAGGAACAGTACTTTTACTTCTGTTTTTCAGAACCTTATTCTTCTGAGGAAAATATCAATATATTTTTATCTATTAAAAAAATACTGATGAAAGTGGCTCATATAGTAGATTTCTTAGAGTAGAAATGTCTTTTTATCAGAATCCTTCAAGAGCTTTTGCATTTTGAAGTTCACTCTATTATTATTGTTAGATATTTTGTTCATTTAAGGCTCAATCCAAAGAACACTGAATTTTTAACTCTCAGTTAATGTTTTGCTCCTTTAACAATGAAAATATCATGAAAATTTTATAAATGTATTTCAAAGGGTAGCATGAGAGTATTTCTAGAGCTCTTTTTGGGGGTAGAAATAACAAGATCACCTTTTTATTTTGATGCTACTGTGCCAAGCCTATCAAAATACATATATTACAGTGTAATTCATATTTAACAAATGGCTATGATTATATTTGAATTCAAGCCTATCAGAGGTAATAAGACTGCAGCTACAATAATTCAGAGTAATACAGACAGCATCCATAGATTTCTCTAGCTTTCCACTTTTGTGTAATCATAAAGCTTCCCAATTACACTGTTGGAAAATCACTGAAAAATGCAAATGGATAAGAGGTTGTCAAGCAGTCGTGGGAACTGGCAAGAATAATAATGTTGGCAGTTCTGTAATCACCAAGCATACAAAAGCTGACAGGACAAGCACTTTCCTACCAATTGACTGAATATATATTATTGCTGCATGTTTTAAAAAGCACAGGTGGCAAAACACCATTTTCTGAGCTGGACTTTAAAGCATATTCAGACTCATCATGATTTGCTGACTGGCAGAAAGAAAGAATGCTGTTTAATATTGAATTAGTTATTCCATAATCAGCTGTGTTGAATGCATTATAAGGACACATTTCTTTTTCAGCAAAGGAGCAAACAATACACAAAATATCCTACTAAAAACAACATTTTTTGGAGCCAGTCTAACTTTCTCCATTGATTGGGCATTATCCAAGGAGCCATGAGGACTGTTTCCCTGTTTGGAAAGTTCTGATCACTTGGTGAGCTGGGGGCAGGACCTGGAGGGCTCCATAGCTGGATCACTCACCAGTGAGCCTCATATATTGGGTTGGCCAGAAAGTTCTTTTGGGTTAAGATTGGACAAAAACTCAAATGAACTTTTTGGCCAACCCAATATAATGGAGGCAAAAAGGCAAGAAAGAAAACTGAGGGGCAAAGATGATTCTGCTGTCTGTCCAGGTGCCCAAGGTCTCAGTTTACCTGCCTCTAAATGACTTTTTTTTTAAGGGCCTGTATTTGTTTCCTGAAGAGGGGATGGCAGCTCACTCTGGTATTCTTGCCTAGAGAATCTCATGGACAGAAGAGTCTGGCAGGTTACAGTTCATAGGGTCACAAAGAGTCGGACATGACTGAGGCAACTTCACACCTTAGCATGTATCTGTTTCCTAGGGCTGCAGTAAGAAAGTATTACACGCTGGGTGGCTTAAAACAACTTCGGTTTATTTTTTCATGGTTTTGGGGAAGCGAGAAGTCAAAGTGTTGCAAAGGCTATGTTCCCTGTGAAGTCTTCCGGGGAGGATGCCTCCTCGCCTCTTCCAGCTTTGAGTAGCCCCAGGTGAACTTTAGCTCATGGTGATGGAACTCTACTTGCTGCTTCTGTCTTCACATGGCCATTTTCCCTTTGTGTCTGTGTCTTTACAGAGTGTTCTCCTGCGTGTGTTTATGTGTTTGTCCAATTTTCCCTTCTGTAAGGATACCAGCTGTGTCCTGTTGGATTAGGCTCACTCTGATGATCTCATCTTAAATTTGATTATAACTGTCGAGATTATATTTCCAAATAAATTCATATTCTCAGGGACCAGGATCTAACATTTATATTTAGGGGACACAGTTCAATTCACAGGAGACTAGGAAACAGATTACTTTTACGTTCTAAACAAGAGAGTTAAGTCAGTTAGAGTAATAGGCTAGGAGTACTCTATGGGCTTCCCAGGTGGCTCAGAGGTAAAAAACCCACCTGCCAATGCAGGAGACACAGGTTTGAGTTTTGGGTCAGGAAGATCCCCTGGAGAAGGAAATGGCAACCCACTCCAGTATCCTTGCCTGAGAAATCCCATGGACTGAGAAACCTCTCTGGCTGCAGTCTACAGGGTTTTAAAGAGTCGGACACGACTAAGTGACTGAGCACATGAGTGCTCTAAAATATTTAAGACAAAAAATAAATTAATGGAGTGTGAGTCATCACTCATTTAGCATTATAGGAATTTATGAATGTCCTCTCTGCCAGACACACACTGGGCATGCCAACACAGTGATGAACACAACAATGGAGCTTGGAGTTTTGTATATTGGATAATATTCAGTTATTCAATATAAATAATATTCAGTTAATCATAGTTGAGTTAGATCTAGTGAAGGGAAAGTTTGGGATGCTAGGAGAGCATATACTGAGAGGATTTGATGTAGTTAGGAAAATCAAAAAAAGGTCTTTGAAAAGCAAGATAAGTATGGTAATAGTAGCAACAATAATAGAAAATAATGATGGACATTGAATGGTGGACAGCAGGTTTTGGAGGGAAAATTGTGACTTTGATTTGGACACTCTGAATCTGAGAGTAGAACTATGATTTCTGAGGTCTCCATTATAGTGGTAGCATTTTAAACTGTGGAAGTGAGTGAGTTTGATGGGTAGAGAGAAAAGCGTATGAGGAGGATGAGGGCTTTACTGGGTTCCAAGGCTCTCCAGTACTTAAAGAGCAAGTAAGAAAGGAAAACGAAATTGGAAAAGTGAGGAGGAGGTAAATTAGAAGATGTGCCATAATGTGACAGAAGCCAAGGGAAGAGAGGATTTCAAGGCAGTAAACATGTCTAAGACTTCAAGTAAGATGACAATTGAGTAGGGTTAATTATACTTCGGAGAAGGCAATGGCACCCCACTCCAGTATTCTTGCCTGGAGAATCCCAGGGATGGGGGAGCCTGGTGGGCTGCCGTCTATGGGGTCGCACAGAGTCAGACACGACTGAAGGGACTTAGCAGCAGCAGCAGCAATTATACTTCATAGTGTAAAAGTTATCAAAGCTTTTATCAAAAATAATCTTAGTGATGTGGAGAGGGCAATGCGTGTATTGAATGAATGAACTGGTGAAATAAGGAAGCTGAAAAGTAAGAATTTTGTACCTACTTCAAGAAGTTTGACTTTGGGAGAAGTGAAGGTAGTGGCTAAAGGTAAAGTGGAATCTTGGTGTGTGTGTGTGTCTGTGTGTGTATACATGTGCACCTATTTAAACAGATAGTTTTGGTTTAGATCAAGCATAAATACTCATGGTAAGGATTCAGTGAAGAGAGAGTTATTTAGATAAAGAGAGACATCACCAGCCTAAGATTCTAGGAAGGTTAAAGGTGGCGGGATTCATAACAGGTGGAAGGGTGAGGGAGCAGATTTGGGCCCAGGAAATTGAAAGTTTATATTTCATGGATCCCAGTTGTTTTGAGGGATAAGAGGTGAAGTAACCTGCCCCGAATGTAAAGAAGACAGACGTGCCAGTTTGTGGAGACTGAAGTAGTCATTGCAGAGATGGAAGGCAGTCATAGAAATCCAAGTTTGAAAGCATGTTGGTTCAGAAATCTTTGTCATTCTGTTTTCCAGATGTATTTCAAATGTCTAGAATGGGACTGGTGCATAGCCCACAATTTGCACCTTGTTGAAAGAATGTTTTATGAATTTGAGGTTGCAAGGTGACCATTACCTAAAGGCCAGAACACAGGAACAGAGTTCTGTCTTTGTTTATATTTGACCTTGAGTCCCTTTACACAAGTTGAAGACAGTTCTTAGCAGACTTAAAAGGGACTTCTGGCTGTAGGAATTTGAAATGGTGTGAAGAAAGGTAGCCTATTCTGTACTACAATTTATATCTATAAGAAAAGATTACATACATTTTCAGCCTAGTTTTGTTCACTTATCCAAGTTCTTGCTCTCTTTCAATTTCTTCTTTGCTTTAAGGCGTCTTTGACAAGAACACATGCACTTTGAGGAAGCTTTTGTCAAAGGATTACCACTTCTTGTTAAGAAATGCGTGCACCTGAGAGAGATCTGTCATAAAATGAGTGGCAATTATTCTGTGTTTAGAATTAGTATTGGAAGTGGGAATGGCATGTTACTTCCATGCTTTCCATATGTCACTTTAGTCTGTGCAACAAATGGCTTGAGTCAGTTTTGACAGCTTTTGCCACTTCTGATGGAAACTTGGTAAGTGACTTGACGATATCAATTTTTTAGTGTTAAGCAACTCAACTCTCAATTCTGAAGTAAATATCCTTGTATTGCCACACATCCTGGTGGTATTACGTAGGCTTCTCTTTCAATGCTTATATTTTATTTTGGAATTAAAGTTAGCATAATCATATAGTAATTTTCATTCTTGATAATGATTTAATAACTTTGGATTCACAGAGAGCAAACCTACTAAAATTGTCCCGGGAGCATGTATGTGAAGATGTGTGATATCTTGATTAATTCCTGCACTTAATTAATTCTCTCTGTCCCTTTTTCCAGTTTGCCTGTGTCCCTCTTTCTAATAACAATTGAGACCCATCCTTTGACAATATATTTATAAATGATAGCACTTTCTTTTCCAGATTGCAGTATTGAAAATAAAATTTAAAGTATTTTATATTTTAAAAGGGCTCATCACACAAAACCAGTAAATTCTCAAAAAGATGTAACATACCATCAGTGATAAAACACTCTGAGTAAGGCTGTCAAATATATTTAATTACAAGAACCATGTTAGTAACCTCATAATAGCTTTTATTTGGTAGTTTAGAAAAATGCTATTCCTCATCCAGAATCAACAGCTTAAAAAAATTTTTTTTCAATGCAGTTTGTTTTCTGCAAGGAATAACTTGTACATGAAATGCATTTCAGAATAGAGCTTAATTCCCTCTGAATGGCTTGAGTATAAGTGACTCATTATGGGCTAAGTGACAATTAATTCATTTTCATCATTCATCGATTCATTTCAACTTTGGTTAGGCAAATTAACCACCTGAGGTGCACCTGTTTGAATGCATGTGTTAGGCTTGCATATAAAGTAACTACAGAAAAAAACAAACACCACCCCCCCCCCAAAACCTGTTTCTATATCCTCAGGGACAAGTAGAGTGCATTGCAAGTGATAAGTGCTTGATAAACAGTTACCAAAAAAATTAAAATTTGCTCAAATTCCACTATTACTCAGTGGAATTTGAAGTGAAGTGCATATTTCTACCATGTATTATTTTACCATTTACTTTTCTGCTATCAAAAGGTCTACAGCAACTATTGCTGAGATATTCTTCCATTAAGCATCTAATGTGTATTTAGAGTAGGTGTAGTATTCAAATAGCTCATCTAACTGTAAGAAGTGTGGAACCTATAGCTACAGAGAAAGGAGTTGTAAAATTACAATGACTTTAGCGCCTAAGACTTGCTATGATCTATCCTCAAACTGCTGTGACTCCTAATGGTCAAAACAGAGCCTTGAACTGTTTTAAAAAACTATGTAGGGAGAGGAGCCAAGATGGCGGAGGAGTAGGGCGGGGAGAACACTTTCTCCCCCACAAATTCATCAAAAGAGCATTTAAACGTCGAGTAAATTCCACAAAACAACTTCTGAATGCCGGCAGAGGACATCAGGCACCCAGAAAAGCAACCCAACTCTTCGAAAGGAGGTAGGAAAAAATATTAAAGACAAAAAAAAGAGACAAAAGAGGGAGGGACGGAGTTCTGTCCCGGGAAGGGAATCTTAAAAAGAGAGAAGTTTCCAAACACCAGGAAACCTTCTCACTGCCGAATCTGTGCCGAGCTTTGGAAGCACAGAGGGCAACATAACAGGGAGAAAAAATAAATAAACAATTAAAACTCGCAGATTGCGAGCCCTATGGTAACTCCCCCAGGGGAGAAGCAGCGCAGACGCCTGCATCCGCCATTAGCAAGCGGGGGCTGGGCAGGGAGGCGCGGCGCGGGCTGCATCGCTCAGAGTAAGAATCTGGCCTGAATACCCTGAGCGCTATCTGAGCGAAATAATTTGGGCTAGCAAACCAGACTGTGGGATATCTACCACGCGAAAAGCCAGCCCTAACCTAAGACTGCCAGGCCCGCGCACGGAACAAAGGACTGAACAGAGATAGCCGGCTGCAGGCCTTCCCCCTCCAGTGACAGGCAGCCAGAGCCGGAAGGGGGCAATCGCAGCCCCAGAGAGACATTATCTATAGAACTGTAAGCAGGCTTCTTTGCTAACTAAAACTTCTTGGGGGTCTGGACGGTCAACATCTGCCTGAGAAGGTGCACCGGTTTTACACCCAGATAACGGAGTGGTGGGGAGGTGATAAGTCACAGCATTGGCGCTCGCCAAACACCTCATCACCTGAGCTGCTCCGACCTGGGAAGAGCACAAAACGCAGGCCCAACTGAGTCTGCGCCTCTGAGGACTACCCGAGTGCCTGAACCTGAGCAGCTTGGACCTGGGAGGTACATGCAGCCCAGGGCCGGCCTCGGATTGTTCCCGGCGGAACAACCTAGAGCCCGAGCAGTGTGGGCAGGGTGGTTACACGCGCCGTGAGCCGGGGCAGACCCAGGGTGGCTGAGGCACTGCGAGCCCACGCCAGTGTTATTTGTTTGCAGCATCCCTCCCTCCCTCCCCACAGCGCGACTGAACAAGTAAGCCTAAAAAAAAAAAAAAAAAAAAGTGTCCTCCACCGTCCCCTTTGTGTCAGGGCAGAAACCAGATACTGAAGAGACCAGCAAACAGAAGAAGATATAACAGAGGGAAACGCCTTGGAAGCTACAGGCAATAGATCAAAACCCTGTGGTTACTACGGACTACATAGGAAGGGGCCTATAGATCTTGAGAAATATAAGTCTGACCAAGGAACTAGCCAAAAATGAACTGAACCCACAGCACCCACAACAAAACCAAGAAAGTCCTAGATATATTTTTATTATTTTTACGATCATTCTTTCTTTTTTTTTTAATTAAAAAAAAATGTTAAGTCCTCTATTGTTCCTTTAATTTTCACTTTTATAACCTATTACTTTGCAAAAAAAAAAAAGACCCTATTTTTTTCTTCTTCAGCAAACTTCATATATATATATTTTATAATTTTTTGATCTTGTTTTTTTTTTTTTTCTTCTTTTCTTTAACATTGTATTTTTGAAATTCCAAACTCTACTCTAGATTTTTAATTTTTGCTTTTTGGTATATGTTATCAATTTTGTACCTATAGTTTTTTTTTTATATAATTTCTGTGACTTTTTTTTTCTTCTTCTCTGTTTCTTTCTCTTCTTCTTTTATATAACATTGTATATCTGAAATTCCAAACTCTACTCTAGATTTTTAATTTATGCTTTTTGGTATTTGATATCAATTTTGTACCTGTATTTTCTTTATAATTTTTGTGACATTGTTTGTTTTTGTTTGTTTGTTTTCTCTCTTTATTTTTCTTTTTTTTTTTTAACATTGTATTTTTGAAATTCTAAACTCTACTTTAGATTTTTAATTTTTGCTTTTTGGTATTAGTTATCAATTTTGTACCTGTACTTTCTTTATAATTTTTGCAACCTTGTTTGTTTTTGTTTGTTCGTTTTTTCTCTCTTTCTTTTCCTTCTTCTTTTCTTTAACATTGTATTTTTTTAAAATTAATTTTATTCTATTCTCAAACTTTACATAATTGTATTAGTTCTGCCAAACATCAGAATGAATCCACCACGGGTATACATGTGTTCCCTATCCTGAACCCCCCTCCCTCCTCCCTCCCCACACCATCCCTCTGGGTCGTCCCAGTGCACCAGCCCCAAGCATCCAGTATCGTGCATTGAACCTGGACTGGCATCTCGTTTCTTACATGATATTTTACATGTTTCAATGCCATTCTCCCAAATCTTCCCACCCTCTCCCTCTCCCACAGAGTCCGTAAGACTGTTCTATACGTCAGTGTCTCTTTTGCTGTCTCGTATACAGGGTTATCGTTACCATCTTTCTAAATTCCATATATATGCGTTAGTATACTGTATTGGTGTTTTTCCTTCTGGCTTACTTCACTCTGTATAATAGGCTCCAGTTTCATCCACCTCATTAGAACTGATTCAAATGTATTCTTTTTAATGGCTGAGTAATACTCCATTGTGTATATGTACCACAGCTTGCTTATCCATCCATCTGCTGATGGACATCTAGGTTGCTTCCATGTCCTGGCTATTATAAACAGTGCTGCGATGAACATTGGGGTACACGTGTCTCTTTCCCTTCTGGTTTCCTCAGTGTGTATGCCCAGCAGTGGGATTGCTGTATCATAAGGCAGTTCTATTTCCAGTTTTTTAAGGAATCTCCACACTGTTCTCCATAGTGGCTGTACTAGTTTGCATTCCCACCAACAGTGTAAGAGGGTTAAATTCCAAACTCTACTCTAGATTTTTAATTTTTGCTTTTATGTATTTGTTACCAATTTTGTACCTTTAAGAACCCAATCTTCAGGACCCATTTTTCACTAGGGAGCGAGATTACTGGCTTGACTGCTCTCTCTCCCTTTGGACTCTCCTTTTTCTCCACCAGGTCGCCTGTGTCTCCTCCCTAACCCCTCTCTACTCTACCCAACTCTGTGAATTTCTGTGTGTTCCAGACGGTGGAGAACACTTAGGGAACTGATTACTGGCTGGATCTCTCTCCCTCCTTTTCATTCCCCCCTTTTATCCTTCTGGCCACCTCTGTCACCTTCCTCCTTCTTCTCTTCTCTGTATAACTCCGTGAACATCTCTGAGTGGTCCAGTTGTGGAGTGCACATAAGGAAGTGACTACTGGCTAGCCCACTCTCCACTATTGATTCACCTCATCTCATTTGGGTCACCTCTAACTCCCTCCTCCCTCTTCTCTTCTCCATGTAACCCTGTGAACCTCTCTGAGTGATCCTCACCGTAGAGAAACTTTTCATCTTTAATGTAGATGTTTTATCAATGGTGCTGTATAGAAGGAGAAGTTTTGAAACTACTGTAAAAATAAGACCGATAACTGGAAGCAGGAGACTTAAGTCCAAACCCTGACTCCAGGGAACTCCTGACTCCAAGGAACATTAATTGACAGGAGCTCATCAAATGCCTCCATACCGACACTGAAACCAAGCACCACACAAGGGCCAATAAGTTCCAGGGCAAGACATACCAAGCAAATTCTCCAGCAACAAAGGAACACAGTCCTGAGCTTCAAGATACAGGCTGCCCAAAGTCACCCCAAAACTATAGACATCTCATAATTCATTACTGGACATTTCATTGCACTCCAGAGAGAAGAAATACAGCTCCACCCACCAGAACACTGACACAAGCTTCCCTAACCAGGAAACCTTGACAAGCCACCTGTACAAACCCACACACAGTGAGGAAATGCCACAATAAAGAGAACTCCACAAAGTGCCAGAATACAGAAAGGACACCCCAAACTCAGCAATTTAAACAAGATGAAGAGACAGAGGAATACTCAGCAAATAAAGGAACAGGATAAATGCGCACCAAACCAAACAAAAGAGGAAGAGATAGGGAATCTACCTGATAAAGAATTCCAAATAATGATAATGAAATTGATCCAAAATCTTGAAACTAAAATGGAATCACAGATAAATAGCCTGGAGACAAGGATTGAGAAGATGCAAGAAAGGTTTAACAAGGACCTAGAAGAAATAAAAAAGAGTCAATATATAATGAATAATGCAATAAATGAAATTAAAAACACTCTGGAGGCAACAAATAGTAGAATAACAGAGGCAGAAGATAGGATTAGTGAATTAGAAGATAGAATGGTAGAAATAAATGAATCAGAGAGGATAAAAGAAAAACGAATTAAAAGAAATGAGGACAATCTCAGAGACCTCCAGGACAATATTAAACGCTACAACATTCGAATCATAGGGGTCCCAGAAGAAGAAGACAAAAAGAAAGACCATGAGAAAATACTTGAGATAATAGTGGAAAACTTCCCTAAAATGGGGAAGGAAATAATCACCCAAGTCCAAGAAACCCAGAGAGTCCCAAACAGGATAAACCCAAGGAGAAACACCCCAAGACACATATTAATCAAATTAACAAAGATCAAACACAAAGAACAAATATTAAAAGCAGCAAGGGAAAAACAACAAATAACACACAAGGGAATTCCCATAAGGATAACAGCTGATCTTTCAATAGAAACTCTTCAAGCCAGGAGGGAATGGCAAGACATACTTAAATGATGAAAGAAAATAACCTACAGCCCAGATTATTGTACCCAGCAAGGATCTCATTCAAGTATGAAGGAGAAATCAAAAGCTTTTCAGACAAGCAAAAGCTGAGAGAATTCTGCACCACCAAACCAGCTCTCCAACAAATACTAAAGGATATTCTCTAGACAGAAAACACAAAAACGGTGTATAAACTCGAACCCAAAACAATAAAGTAAATGGCAATGGGATCATACTTATCAGTAATTACCTTAAACGTAAATGGGTTGAATGCCCCAACCAAAAGACAAAGACTGGCTGAATGGATACAAAAACAAGACCCCTACATATGTAGTCTACAAGAGACCCACCTCAAAACAGGGGACACATACAGACTGAAAGTGAAGGGCTGGAAAAAGATTTTCCATGCAAATAGGGACCAAAAGAAAGCAGGAGTAGCAATACTCATAGCAGATAAAATAGACTTTAAAACAAAGGCTGTGAAAAGAGACAAAGAAGGTCACTACATAATGATCAAAGGATCAATCCAAGAAGAAGATATAACAATTATAAATATATATGCACCCAACACGGGAGCACCGCAGTATGTAAGACAAATGCTAACAAGTATGAAAGGAGAAATTAACAATAACACAATAATAGTGGGAGACTTTAATACCCCACTTACACCTATGGGTAGATCAACTAAACAGAAAATTAACAAGGAAACACAAACTTTAAATGATACAATAGACCAGTTAGACCTAATTGATATCTATAGGACATTTCACCCCAAAATAATGAATTTCACCTTTTTCTCAAGCGCACATGGAACCTTCTCCAGGATAGATCACATCCTGGGCCATAAATCTAGCCTTGGTAATTTCAAAAAAATAGAAATCATTCCAAGCATTTTTTCTGACAACAATGCAGTAAGATTAGATCTCAATTACAGGAGAAAAACTATTAAAAATTCCAACATATGGAGGCTGAACAACACGCTGCTGAATAACCAACAAATCACAGAAGAAATCAAAAAAGAAATCAAAATTTGCATAGAAACGAATGAAAATGAAAACACAACAACCGAAAACCTGTGGGACACGGTAAAAGCAGTCTTGAGGGGAAAGTTGATAGCAATACAGGCACACCTCAAGAAACAAGAAAAAAGTCAAATAAATAACCTAACTCTACACCTAAAGCAACTAGAAAAGGAAGAAATGAAGAACCCCAGGGTTAGTAGAAGGAAAGAAATTTTAAAAATTAGAGCAGAAATAAATGCAAAAGAAACAAAAGAGACCATAGCAAAAATCAACAAAACCAAAAGCTGGTTCTTTGAAAGGATAAATAAAATTGACAAACCATTAGCCAGACTCATCAAGAAACAAAGGGAGAAAAATCAAATCAACAAAATTAGAAACGAAAATGGAGAGATCACAACAGACAACACAGAAATACAAAGGATCATAAGAGACTACTATCAACAATTATATGCCAATAAAATGGACAACGTGGAAGAAATGGACAAATTCTTAGAAAAGTACAACTTTCCAAAACTGGACCAGGAAGAAATAGAAAATCTTAACAGACCAATCACAAGCACGGAAATTGAAACTGTAATCAAAAATCTTCGAGCAAACAAAAGCCCAGGTCCAGATGGCTTCACAGCTGAATTCTACCAAAAATTTAGAGAAGAGCTAACACCTATCCTGCTCAAACTCTTCCAGAAAATTGCAGAGGAAGGTAAACTTCCAAACTCATTCTATGAGGCCACCATCACCCTAATACCAAAACCTGACAAAGATCCCACAAAAAAAGAAAACTACAGGCCAATATCACTGATGAACATAGATGCAAAAATCCTTAACAAAATTCTAGCAATCAAAATCCAACAACACATTAAAAAGATCATAGACCATGATCAAGTGGGCTTTATCCCAGGGATGCAAGGATTCTTCAATATCCGCAAATCAATCAATGTAATACACCACATTAACAAATTGAAAAATAAAAACCATATGATTATCTCAATAGATGCAGAGAAAGCCTTTGACAAAATTCAACATCCATTTATGATAAAAACTCTCCAGAAAGCAGGAATAGAAGGAACATACCTCAACATAATAAAAGCTATATATGACAAACCCACAGCAAACATTATCCTCAATGGTGAAAAATTGAAAGCATTTCCTCTCAAGTCAGGAACAAGACAAGGGTGCCCACTTTCACCATTACTATTCAACACAGTTTTGGAAGTTTTGGCCACAGCAATAAGAGCAGAAAAAGAAATAAAAGGAATCCAAATTGGAAAAGAAGAAGTAAAACTCTCACTATTTGCAGATGACATGATCCTCTACATAGAAAACCCTAAAGATTCCACCAGAAAATTACTAGAAATAATCAATGACTAGAGTAAAGTTGCAGGATATAAAATCAACACACAGAAATCCCTTGCATTCCTATACACTAATAATGAGAAAACAGAGAAATTAAGGAAACAATTCCATTCACCATTGCAATGAAAAGAATAAAATACTTAGGAATATATCTACCTAAAGAAACTAAAGACCTATATATAGAAAACTATAAAACACTGGTGAAAGAAATCAAAGAGGACACTAATAGATGGAGAAATATACCATGTTCATGGATTGGAAGAATCAATATAGTGAAAATGAGTATACTACCCAAAGCAATTTATAGATTCAACGCAATCCCTATCAAGCTACCAACAGTGTTCTTCACAGAGCTAGAACAAATAATTTCACAATTTGTATGGAAATACAAAAAACCTCGAATAGCCAAAGCGATCTTGAGAAAGAAGAATGGAACTGGAGGAATCAACCTACCTGACTTCAGGCTCTACTACAAAGCCACAGTTATCAAGACAGTATGGTACTGGCACAAAGACAGAAATATAGATCAATGGAATAAAATAGAAAGCCCAGAGATAAATCCACGCACATATGGACACCTTATTTTTGACAAAGGAGGCAAGAATATACAATGGATTAAAGACAATCTCTTTAACAAGTGGTGCTGGGAAATCTGGTCAACCATTTGTAAAAGAATGAAACTAGACCACTTTTTAACACCATACACAAAAATAAACTCAAAATGGATTAAAGATCTCAATGTAAGACCAGAAACTATAAAACTCCTAGAGGAGAACATAGGCAAAACACTCTCTGACATACATCACAGCAGGATCCTCTATGACCCACCTCCCAGAATATTGGAAATAAAATCAAAAATAAACAAATGGGACCTAATTAACCTTAAAAGCTTCTGCACATCAAAGGAAACTATTAGCAAGGTGAAAAGACAGCCTTCAGAATGGGAGAAAATAATAGGAAATGAAGCAACTGACAAACAACTAATCTCAAAAATATACAAGCAACTCCTACAGCTCAACTCCAGAAAAATAAACGACCCAATCAAAAAATGGGCCAAAGAACTAAATAGACATTTCTCCAAAGAAGACATACAGATGGCTAACAAACACATGAAAAGATGCTCAACATCACTCATTATCAGAGAAATGCAAATCAAAACCACTATGAGGTACCATTTCACACCAGTCAGAATGGCTGTGATCCCAAAGTCTACAAATAATAAATGCTGGAGAGGGTGTGGAGAAAAGGGAACCCTCTTACACTGTTGGTGGGAATGCAAACTAGTACAGCCACTATGGAGAACAGTGTGGAGATTCCTTATAAAACTGGAAATAGAACTGCCTTATGATCCAGCAATCCCACTGCTGGGCATACACACTGAGGAAACCAGAAGGGAAAGAGACACGTGTACCCCAATGTTTATCGTAGCACTGTTTATAATAGCCAGGACATGGAAGCAACCTAGATGTCCATCAGCAGATGGATGGATAAGCAATCTGTGGTACATATACACAATGGAGTATTACTCAGCCATTAAAAAGAATACATTTGAATCAGTTCTAATGAGGTGGATGAAACTGGAGCCTATTACACAGAGTGAAGTAAGCCAGAAGGAAAAACAAATACAGTATACTAACGCATATATATGGAATTTAGAAAGATGGTAACAATAACCCAGTGTACGAGACAGCAAAAGAGACACTGATGTACAGAACAGTCTTATGGACTCTGTGGGAGAGGGTGAGGGTGGGAAGATTTGGGAGAATGACATTGAAACATGTAAAATATCATGTAAGAAACGAGATGCCAGTCCAGGTTTGATGCACGATACTGGATGCTTGGGGCTAGTGCACTGGGACGACCCAGAGGGATGGTATGGGGAGGGAGGAGGGAGGAGGGTTCAGAATGGGGAAGACATGTATACCTGTGGCGGATTCATTTTGATATTTGGCAAAACTAATACAATTATGTAAAGTTTAAAAATAAAATAAAATAAAATAAAATAAAACTATTTAACCCTTTTTAAAAGAGCATCAGTATGGTTATTGTAGAGACTCCATAGATAGCAGGATGGGCCCCATCCAACATCTGGTTTGATGTCAAGACAGATGATGTCACACACACCCAAAGTTTATGAAATGATTTATTACTAAGCTCCCAGGCAGGTCTGAAATGACTCAGAGAGCAGGGAAAGGAGTCTTAGAGTCTTAATGGATGTTAGGAGGTGGGGTCAGGATGAGGGTTCATTCCTGTGTGGTTTGAATCTTCCCATTGGTTCCCAAGGAAAGAACACCTGGCCTTTCTTAACTTGCCCAGATTGGGGGTGGGGGACAAGAGGAATAAAGGATTGGTGAAACTTAAAAGATGTCTGTGATCAAACATCAAAAGTAGAACCAGGGTCTTTATTACAAAAGCCATTATGGGAAAGCAAAATCAGAATTTGGGAGTGTCGATTTTCATCTTTGGATCATTTTAAATGATCTATTTCTTGGAAGAAATCAAGAAATCATTTCCTTTTGGGTCTTTAAGGCCTCACAGGTTATGATTAACCCTGGGCCACCGCTTTCCCTTCTAACCATTGTTTCTACCATTTTCCTTCCTGGAACCAAGTGCTGGCCGTACGGAATCATGGGTCAGCTCACTAACTCTGGATCTTTGCTCTTGCTCTTCTCTTTTTCTGGACATCTTTCCCACCTCATTTGCAGGTATATGTCTTATCTATTCTTCAAGCTCAGCTAGAGGCTGGAACCTTTTCCTGGTTGTGCCTCTTGGAAGAAATCACTGCTTCTTCTAAAGCCCCAAAGCATATTTGGTTTGCTCTGATAGCACTTGTCATTTTCTAGCTGGTCTCTGAAAGTGCCTAAAGACTGGAATCGAAGAGACGGATTGATTTTTGTATCTTCTGCACTTTCTCAAAAGATATCTGTTCTAAGAGGGCAGGAATTTTGTTTTGCTCATTCTTTTTCCTTAACACTTGGAACAGTGTTCACTATATACTATTTTGTAAATAAATAATAGACAATATTTAGTGAATAAATAAAAGTAAAATTCATAAAGCCTCTCTGACTCAAACTTCTATTAGATTCTTATATTGCTTCATTATGCACTGCGTAAGTAAAAGGAAAAGGCAGATTTTATTGAGAGTTTAGCATTTCAACTGGTTAAGTTGGCAGTTGAGCTAATTTAAAAGGAAAAATCAATACTGAACCAAATATTCACAACTGGGCATCTCAGATATGGTTCTATACAGAGAATCTAGCATTTTCAGAAATTTAGATAGATTTTGATTGAAACAGGGAGTGTTAAATAACCTGTGATCACTGAGAAGGTACTTGGCAAGCACAGACATTTTGCTTTGGCCCTGTTTTCAGAGATTTATGCTAAATCTGTTCTTTTTATCACAGCTGTAGGCAAAATTAGCAGATGCTGAGAGGCTGGCTTCGTCAGATCGTGCACAAACTCCCCTTGGCCGTACTTGTATGTACAGCATTCACTGGAGGCCGACCTAAGACAGGTTGTAAGACAAGGAGTGATCTCAATTACTGGTATTGTGAACACTTAATGGTATCAGGTGGGCCAGTCTGAGTGAGGGAGGTCTAATGAGGAAGGAGAAATCAAGAATGAATACTTCCAAAGTCTGGCCTCTAAATTGGGAGATTGGGAATGACATATACACACTAACATATATAAAACAGATATTAATAATAAGAACCTACCGTATAGAACTCTATAATGACCTATACGGGAGAAGAACCTGAAAAAGAGTGAAAATAGGTATATGTATAACTGATTAAATTTGTTGTACACCTGAAACTAACACAACATTGTAAATCAACTATACTATAATAAAAATTAAAAATGAAATGATAAGAGTAAAAACTTGAAGTTCAAAGAAAAAATAAGCTTGGCTTCAATGTTCAAGGAGTAACTCTTCTCCAAGCAAATGTGACCCAAACACAGGCTGCAGAAGGTTGCGGTATCTGAACTCACATATGCACTCCTCAAACTGAAGGTGTCAAATTCCAACATCAAAATCCCTAGGTAAATAGGATTTCAACTGATGGTTGGTTGTTTGTTTTAAAGAAGTTTCCTTGCCTTTCTACTCCCAGTATCCCTCTTCATATTCAGGAACATAATCCATGCTCTTCATTCTTAGATTATGGATGCCACAATGGAAAAGACAAAAGGAAAAAGAGAAGGATACATGATTACAAAAGGAATTGAGCAATAGGACTAGGAGGTCTGGAAAGTTAATTACTAACAAGCCTGGGGCAGATTGTACTTTTCACTTCTTGAATATGCACTGGTCTTGAGATTTGCTTTGAGGAAAGTGACACTGTGTGTAATTCAGAGTCCAGGGTTCAAGAGGTCTTACAACTTCTGCCTTTGCCCTCCTAGCTGCTGCCCTGAAACTTCCATGTAAGAAGCCAGCCTAGTTTACTGGAAGGTGAGAGGTCACGTGATTGGTTGACTCTCTGCATATTAGAGAAGTCAACTTAGACAGACCTTTTGTTTTGACTGAAGGCAGCTGTGTGAGTGAGTGCAGGTGAAACCAGCAGAGGAACCACCTCGCCAACTCACAGATTAGTGAGAAATTACAAATCATGTTGTTTTGAGTCACTTAGCTTTGGGAAGATTTTGTTACGTGACTAAAGATAACTGATGCACAGCTTGATTGTGAATTTCAATTTTTTTTAGTCTACAGGGCAGTCTTAATT
Source organism: Bos indicus x Bos taurus (assembly GCF_003369695.1). Lineage (NCBI taxonomy): Eukaryota > Metazoa > Chordata > Mammalia > Artiodactyla > Bovidae > Bos > Bos indicus x Bos taurus. The sequence continues at coordinate 113,288,820 of NC_040076.1, forward strand.
CTTTCCACTTTCCAACTTTTTTAGGTTTTTAAAAACAATATAATTTCAATATCTTTAAGTGTTATATACCTCTGAAAGATCATTAATTTGTTCATTCATTCATACTCACGTTGGTGTTCTTCAAGTATCATATATGTATTAGGAAGTAGCAAGTTGAGACTTTAGAGGTAGGTGGACACTAGATGGTTTTCAATTCAGTATGGGCTTACAGTTAAAAATAAAATAGAATAGATAACAATATTACACATAGTAAAGGTAAGTATGGTTTCAGTTATTAAAACATATGTGTATACTGAGTCACAGTATGAATGTTTCTTTTACCTTATTAAAAAAAAGTTTAAAAGCCACTGGACAAGATCATGGAAAGCATCACACAGTATCCTAAAAGCTTTGATTTTTTCCCAATAGTCTGCAGTGTCATTGAAGAGATTCAGGCAGGTTTATGTATGAGCTTTAGACTGATTGTGCTGGAGGCTGTGTGACAGATCTGTTTGAAGGAGGAATGACAGAAGTAGAAAAATTAGAAGTCTAGGCTGAAACAGAGGTAAGCAGAGAGAGTTTCTTTTAACAAGGATTTACTACATTTGGAGAGAAAGGAGTAGATTTGAGAAGTGTTTAAGAATTTAAATCAGAAAAAATCTGAGGTTAATTGGATATGGTGGTGTAGGGAAGGAAGGAATCAAGGAATTTGCAGGTTCTGACAGATATATGGGAAATAATGCTAGGAAAGGCATACAAGAATCTGGAAAAAATGGTACAGATGAGCCTATTTGCAGGGCAGGAATCGAGACAAAGGCATAGGGAATGGATGTGTGGACACTGGGCGGTGGGTAGTGGGATGACTAGGGCGCCTGGGATTGATGTATGTGCACCGCCATGTGCAAAACAGATAGCTAGTGGGAACCTGCTGTATAGCACAGGGGGCTCTGCTCAGTGCTCCGTAGTGACCTAGATGAGTGGGATGGAGTGGGGAGGGAGGTCCATGAGGGAGGGGATATATATATATATATATATATATATATATATACACATGGCTGATTCACTTTGTCGTATAGCAGAAACTAACACACTGTAAAGCAACTATATTCCAATTTTAAAAAAAGACATCAAGGATGATATAGAGTTCTATCTTGTTTGAATGGCATAGCCACAAACAGGGATAAATAATGTAGGGATAAGAGCAACATCTGTATTGGAGGTTTTACTAATTAATTTAGTTTGGAGCATGGCAAGACTGTGCTGTCTGCAGGACATTCAAATAACTAGCTAGATAAACGAGTTTGAAGCTGGAGAAACAGATGTGAGCGTCATTCAGTGGTAATTGAAATCAAGAAGGTAGATATGTAAAGAGACTATAAAGGGAGAAAAATGGGCCTAAGAAAAGAACTTTTAAATACTGGGGAAACCCTTGAGTAGTCAAAATAAAAAGAGGTTAGAATGATGCCCAGGGAAGAAGGCCAGATCCTGCAGTGTACCAGAAATCAAGGGAAGGAGGCTGGGTTTAATAGTGTCAAGTGAAGCAGAGAGATCCAGGAAACTAAAAATATTCTTTAGATAGGTAGGGAATCATTTATATCAGTGCAGGGGTGGGGGAAGGAGCAGGTGGTAGTTAAATTAGTAGAAAAAGAAAGGATGTCTGGATGAAATTAAAAGGTAAGTATCTTCCCCAACCTCCCTTGCATGAAAGTGAAAGTGAAAGCCACTGAGTTCTGACGGACTCTTTGCGATCTCTCAGACTATATAGTCCATGGAATTTCTAGGCCAGAATACTGGAGTGGGTAGCCTTTCCCTTCTCCAGGGCATGAGCTCATTCTATTCATTGCTTCTTCATTAGCATAATTCAGGCCTCCACTGCCTCTTGCCTGGTCTGCTAGTTCCACTCTGCTTGCTGTACAGACCTTGTGATTTAAAGAATCATAAGAATTGTGACCACAGAAGGTCACAGAAGAATTGTGACCCCACTCCAGTACTCTTGCCTGGAAAATCCCATGGACGGCGGAGCCTGGTAGGCTGCAGTCCATGGGGTCGCTAAGAGTCAGGCATGACTGAGCGACTTCACTTTCACTTTTCACTTTCCACTTTCATGCGTTGGAGAAGGAAATGGCAACCCACTCCAGTGTTCTTGCCTAGAGAATCCCAGGAACAGGGGAGCCTGGTGGGCTTCCATCTATGGGGTCGCACAGAGTTGGACATGACTGAAGCGACTTAGCAGCAGCAGCAGCAGCAAGAATTGTGACAAGTAGAATGAAAACAATATATGAGTTACCTTTACAGCAGTTAAGTGACAAGTATTCTGCCTACTATGACACAGAGCTGATGGTAACATGGTAGCAGCAACATTTAACCTTTTCTGGGAGGTTTAAAAAACTTCCCAGAGAATGTGTCATTTGAACTGAATCTTGAAGAATGAGTGGGTTTTTCTCAGAGGATCAGGACATTTGAAGTAGTAGGAAGGCATGTACAAGAGGAACAACAGAGCACATGGCCAGAAGGTAGGTGGGTGTCTTAGTCTACTTGGGCTGCCACAACAGACTGGGTGGCTCAAACAGGAGAAATCTATTTGTCAGAGTTCTGGGGGATGGGAATCCAAGGTCAGGATACCAGCAGAATCAGACTCTGGTGAGTTTTCTTTTCCTGCCTTGCAGATGGCTGCCCTCTTGCTGTGTCCCCACTAGGTGGAAAGAGAGATAGAGCTCTTTACTTCTCATTAGAACACTACCTCCATCATGAGGGCACCACCCTCATGACATCATCAAAACCCAATTATCTCGCCAAAGCCCCATCTCCAATCATCATATCAAGGGTTAGGGCTTCAATACATGACTCTTGGAGGGACACATTTTGGTCTACAACACTCTGCCTCCCCCTAAAATTCATGTCTTTCCTTGGATGCAAAGTGCATTCATTCAACTCCAACAGCTCCCAGAGTCCTAGATCATCAACTCTAAAGTCTAAGGCCTAAAGTCTCATTTAAATAAGATCTAAAGCAGGCACGGGTGAAACTCAATGCAAAGTTCATCCTGAGGTAAAATTCTCTCCAGCTGTAAACCTGTGCAAAATGTGTTTTGAAATCCAATTTCCAGTGTGTGTGTGTGTGTGTGTGTGTGTGTGTGTTGGGTAGTTTAAGGGTAGAGTGCCACAAGGCTGCCCCCCACTACACCTTCAGATGCTAGTGACAAGCCCAGATTGTTAACTGTAATTTTATCCTGCTCACTGGCTACAGACTAGAAGTTTCATGACCCCCTTCCTAGACTTCAGATGAAGTTTACAAGTTCAGGTTGTCACCTGTACTTATGACTAAAGTGAAAGCAACTAAAGTGTTAGTCACTTAGTCATGTCCAACTCTTTGCAACCCCATGAACCCTCACCAGTCTCCTCTGTCCATGGGATTCTTCAGGCAAGAATACTGGAGTGGGTTGCCATTCCCTTCTCCAGGGAATCTTCCCAACTCAGGACTTGAACGTGGGTACTTATGACTGACTGACTATAAATCAGAGGTTTCCACAGTCCCCTCTCTTTTGGTTTAATTAATTTGCTAGTGGGGCTTATGAAACTCAAAAAGAACATTTTACTTACTAGATTGCTAGTTTATTATATCAAGGGTGCGAGCATGCATGCTAAGTTGCTTCAGTTGTGCCTGTGTGTGACCCCATGGACTGTAGCCCCCAGGTTCCTCTGTCCATGGGGATTCTCCAGCCAATAATGCTGGAGTGGGTTGCCGTGCCCTCCTCCAGGGGATTTCCCAACCCAGGGATTAAACCCCATCTCTTATGTCTCCTGCATTAGCAGACAGTTTCTTTACCACTCACGCCACTTGGGGAGCCCCAGTTTATTATAAAAGGATGTAATTTAGGAACATCCAGATGGGGGAGATGTGTAGGGCAAAGTATATGAGAAAAGGAAAGAGCCTCCAGGTGTGTCATTTTCCCCAAGTCTCCATGTGATCACCAACCCAGGAACTCTCTGAACTCTGTCCTTTTGGGTTTTGATGGCTTCATTACATGGGCATCATGTAATGACAAAGAGACGTTACTTTGTCAACAAAGGTCCATCTAGTCAAGGCTATGGTTTTTCCAGTAGTCATGTATGGATGTAAGAGTTGGACCATAAAGAAAGCTGAATGTGAAAGAAACGATGCTTTTGAACTGTGGTGTTGGAGAAGACTCTTGAGAGTCCCTTGGACTGCAAGGAGATCCAATCAGTCCATCCTAAAGGAGATCAGCCCTGGATCTTCATTGGAAGGACTGATGTTGAAGCTGAAACTCCAATACTTTGGGCATCTGATACAAAGAGCTGACTCTTTTGAAAAGACCCTGATCCTGGGAAAGATTGAGGGCAGGAGGAGAAGGGGACAACAGAGAATGAGATGGTTGGAGGGCATCACCGACTCAATGGATATGAGTTTGGATAAGCTCTGGGAGTTGGTGATTGACAGGGAGGCCTGGCATGCTGTGGTTCATGGGGTCACAAAGAGTCGGACATGACTGAACGACTGAACTGAACTTACATGGGCATGACTGATCATTGGTGATTGATTTAACCTCCAGCTCCTCTTCTCTCCCTGGAAAACCATGGGGTGAGACTCAAAGTTCTACCCTGTACCCTGGCATTGGTTTCACTGGTAACCAACCACAATCTTTAGGTGTGAGTGTGATCTAAAAGTCACCTCACTAAGGTAACAAGAGATAACTCTATCACTTTTACACAGACAATTCTGAGAATTTTAGTAGCTCTGTGCTAGAAATGGGGATAATTTCAGTTCAGTTCAGTCACTCAGTCATGTCTGACTCTTTGCAACCCCATGAATCGCAGCACGACAGGCCTCCCTGTCCATCACCAACTCCCAGAGTTTACTCAAACTCATGTCCATCGAGTCGGTGATGCCATCCAGCCATCTCATCCTCTGTCATCCCCTTCTCTTCCTGTCCCCAATCCTTCCTAGCATCAGGGTTTTTTTTCCAATGAGTCAACTCTTCGCATCAGGTGGCCAAAGTATTAGAGTTTCAGCTTTAGCATCAGTCCTTCCAATGAACACCCAGGACTGATCTCCCTTAGAATGGACTGGTTGGATCCCCTTTCAGTCCAAGGGACTCTCAAGAGTCTTCTCCAACACCACAGTTCAAAAGCATCAATTCTTCAGCACTCAGCTTTCTTCATATACATATATATATCCTAGTATAAATCACAACATCACACTGTGGAACCTAACAGATTTTGTGTTCCCAAAGTACGACGGTGAGACAGCACTGGGTAAACATTTTCAGTCCAAAAGGGAGAAATCAGGAAGAAGTAACAGGGATGGGTCCCAAGCAATCTAGTACCCAGCAAGGTAAATTGCATTAGATCCCAAGACTCAGGATTAAGCCCCTTTGATTTAATGACCCACCTTCCAGATCCATTGGAGCAGGAGTCCAGCTCTCATGGCACTGCTGCCCGAGGGTTGCACCGCTAAAAGCTTTGCTGGGCAGGAATGTTATCCCAAAGGCTCCTGGTAGCTCTGTCCTCTTGGCTCTGGAAGACCCCACCCTCATAGCACTGATTAGAATTCCCTCTCTTTATCCTCTTTAATCAAACCTGGCAATGTCAATTCTCAGATAATCCCATAATCTCTTTCAGTTCAGTCCCTCAATCTTGTCCAACTCTTTTCGACCCCATGGACTGCAGCATGCCAGGCTTCCCTGTCCATCACCAACTCCCCAGAGCTTGCTCAAACTCATGCCCATAGAATCAATGATGCCATCCAACCATCTCATCCTCTGTAGTCCCCTTCTCCTCCTGTCTTCAATCTTTCCCAGCATCAGGGTCTTTTCCAATGAGTTTTATAATAATTTCTTTATTGTGTGAGAAATTTCTTTATTGTGAGAGAGCCCTTGGTGTTCTCTTCTGAAATGGTTTCTTATTTTATTTTATTTTTTTGCAATTTGGCCAGGATGAATACTATCTAAATCTTAAAGTTTTGGTTCATTTTTGATGAACAGTTCATTACTTACTTCTTCTCTTTTCCTGATTTTTACAATCACTCAGGAGGAATCAACCTTAAAACTTTGCTTAGAAATCTCCTTAGCTAAATATCCAATTTCATCATTTGAAAGTTCTGCCTTCTGCACAAAACTGTAATATGAACACAGTTCAGCCAAATTCTTAGAATTGCCCTCCCTCCAATTTTCAATAATGTGTTTCCATTTGAGACCTTGTTACTGAGTCCAAGTTTGTACTGCTCACTGCACCGCAGGACAGTAAATTGAGAGACAGGTTACTGGAGCAAGGACTAGTGACTTTACTTAGAAAGCCAGCAGACCAAGAAAATGGTGAACTGGTGTCCCAAAGAACTGTCTTCTCCAAGTTAGAATTCAGGCTTCTTTTATACTAATAATTGAAAGTGTTAGTTGCTCAGTCATGTCTGACTCTTTGTGACCCCACTGACTGTAGCCTGCCAGGCTCCTCTGTCCATGGAATTCTCCAGGCAAGAATATTGGAGTGGGTAGCCATTCCCTACATCAGGGGATCTTCCTGACCCAGGGATCAAACCTGGGTCTCCTGCATTGTAGGCAGATTCTCTACCTTCTGAGACACCAGGGAAGACCTTTCTTTTTTAATACTAAAAAGGGAGAGAGTAAAGCCCTGGTTCTGACCAGACTCAGAAGGCGATGTGCTAATTTCTTCCTTCCTGCCTCCAGGCCAGGTCAGGACATTTTTTTTCTGTGAGCTAAACAAAGATATCTTAGCTTAAGGTTTATCACCTGGGAGTCAGGGTTCCCAGAGATGGGCCATTATGTATAATTTACACTTATAATTTTGGCAATGTCCCTTTAAAGTTTCTTTCCTATCACAACGTCACCAGAAATGGCCCCTAATGTCCATATTTTTATACCATTCTGTTAATAATTATTTGTATATTCTCTAAGAAGATGGAAACTTTCCCTCCAGGTCTCTTCTCTTCTTGTTATGAGTCCTCAAAAATTAAACTTTAAAACTCCCTTCATAGCAATGTTGGGTTCTTCTAGTATGCATCTCAAAACTCTTCCAGACTCTACTCATTACCAGTTCCAAATCTACCACCCCATTTGTAGGCATTTCTTATAGCAGCACCCCACTTCTCAGTACCAAGATCTGTCTTACTGTGGGAACCGGTAATATATGAAGAGATTTACTATAAGGAGTTGACTCACACAGATTTCAAGGCTGAGAAGTCCCAGGATCTGCCATCAGCAAGCTGAAGACCAAGGAGAACCAATGGTATGGCTGTAGTCTGAGTCCAAACCTAAGAACAAAGACAGCCAATGATTTAATTCCAGTTCAAGTCCAAATCCATGGCAGAAGAAGACCAATGTCCTAACTCAAAAACATTTAGGAAGAGAGAGCACACTCTCTCTCATTCTGTCTTTCCTTTCTACGCAAGCCTTCAAGGATTGGCTGCAGACCACCAAGAAGAGCACTCTGCTTTATTCTACTTATTCAAATGTTAATCCCATCTAAGAATACCCTCACAGACACACCCAGAATAATGTTTAACCAAATATCTGGGCACCCCATGACCCAGACCATCTGACACATAAAATTAATCATCACAGTGTGAATGGAATAGCTCCTGGGGATTGAAGTTGGATGGGCAGGGCTGGAGCCATTTAAGAGCCTACGTGGTGAGCCTTCTAAGGCTTTTTGTTCTCTCTTTGCTAATAAGGAACCATTTAAAAGTATTTTAGCAGCAAGGATGTATGATCAGAACTGTGTTTTAATTTCTTATTAATATTGATGGTGGTGATATAAATTTTTTCAGAAATTCACACAAAAGACCCAGAAGTCTGGTTAAAACACGGCAATATTTAGAGGCACTCTAGATTCTCATCCCCAACTTCAGCACTTACTATTGTTGTGAATTTGTCAAGTTACTTAACCTCTTTCTAAGTCTCAGTTCTTCCATCAGTAATTAGAGAAACTGCACAGAGTCCTGTGGATCAAATGCTATCACGACTAAAATAACTGGAAAAAAGTACCTTTCCCCAGATGTTAGTTCTCCTACCCTCTCTGTGGACACAGTCAACCTAGATTTGCTGCCTACATCAGAGCATATTTTCATCAGTAAAGGAAACAGTATTAAGAAATTATATTTCTGTGTTTGGAATTTCATTTTATTATTTATAAAAAAGAGAGTTGACTGATAGAAGCAAGTGGACTGCTTTGTGTTTTATTATAAAAAATTTCAAACATGCACAGGAGAGAGTATAGTTCATGAACTTTTATTTACACATCACAGACTATCAAAATTTTTGCATACGTGCTTTATTGATGGCTTTCTGTGAAGTATTTCAAGCACCACACGTCACACACACCATAGTGTACCCTAAAAGTATGGGTATATTGCTGCATAATTAAAATGCATTATCACACCTAACAACACTAAGTAAATATTCATGTGTTCTCAACAATAGCGATAGTTCTGTGTGCTTTTCAAACTATTCACATTATGTACTAAGTTATTTCAGTCATGTCTGACTCTCTGCGACACTATGGACTGCAGCCCTCCAGGCTCCTCTGTCCATAGAATTCTTCAGGCAAGAATACTGGAGTGGGTTGCCATGCTCTCCTCCAGGGGGATCTTCTTGACCCAGGGATTGAACCCATGTCTCTTAAGTCTCCTGCATTGGCAGGCAGTTTCTTTACCACCAGCGCCACCTGGGAAGCTCCATTCATATTATAGGGGCTTCATTAATAAATGCACAGAAATTGATGGACAAAAAATAATCTATCATTTCTAAATATATGCATAATCTTAATAGTCCCCACAAAAACAGCTGTTCAGTTAGATTGGCTTATAATTTGAAATACAGGGTTTAGTGTGAGTTAATAATATTCACACAAAGACTTGTGCCATTGATGGTGATGACAGTTTAAATGTGACAAATCAATACTAATGCAAAAGTAGAAGCCACAGGGAAGGCTTCAGAACATTACCAGCAGGCTAGCTTTCCTTGTATTCTCTGTAAAAGCTTGTATTTTACCTTAATTAAAAAGCCATTGACATTCAATTCAGTGATGTGTGTGTGTATGTGTGGCAGAATATGTATATATGTGTGTGTATATATATATACACTCTTTTTAAGTGAAGTTATTGGAAAGTAATACTTTCTTCATAAATTAGAATAACAAAGCCTTATTGTTGAAATTGTTTTTGTACAACTACTCAAGTTGAAAATGTCTTTATCCTTGAAACTGACTTTATCCTAGTCATGGATTGGTGGCGTTTAATATTCAAGCTTCCTCATTCTTTTTTTGAAAGGCTGTCACAGGAGAATTGCATGTAGAATATATAATGATTTATTTAGTCTTGCAGCCCCTCATACGTGGGAACCAAGAAAAGAAAAGGAAGACAAGCTGATTCTCTCTTATTAATAGAAACAACTGTCTGTGAATTAAATAACTGACAGTACAAAATTAAAAATAGTGACATAAGAATCTGATTTTTAAAGTGTTTTTGCTATTCATAGCATCCATCCAGATTTTAGAAAATTTATTTATTTATTTATTTTATTTCTTTGGATGCTCTGGGTCTTCACTGCTTTTTGTGGGCTTTCTCTGGTTGTGGTGAGCAGGAGCTATTCTTTGCTATAGTGCTTGGGCTTCTCATTGCAATGGCTTCTCTCGTTGTGGAGAACGGGCTCTCGGGTGCGTGGGCTTCGTTAGTTGACACATGGGCTCAGTAGTTGTGGCACATGGACTTGGTCGCTGTGGTGCATGTGGAACCCTCTGGGGCCAGGGACTGAACTCACATACCCCGCATTGGCAAGAGGATTCTCTTAGCAATCTTGGCATGTGTGCTAAGGGTGGAGGGCATAAGATGACTGGAAAATGAAGGTCAGCCATATTGCCATATTTCTGAGTATAAATGTGGTGGCTTAGAAATACTCTTTGAAATTCCGGGGGTTACACATAAGCCAGTTAACTCTGCAGCCGTGTCCTTCATAAGTTTCAGCAACAAGCAACCAGGCCTAGCTTTGATATGATTGCAAGATGATTTTGGCATCAAAAAGACAAGAAGCCACTTGACATCCCCATTAGGACGTTTAATAGCTGTCTCATACTCATCTCCCCAAACTCATGTCCTATCAAGACTCCCCCTGCCTCAACAGCTCAGGCTAAGAAGCTCTACTTAGACTAGCTTTGAGTCTTTTTTCTCTCACAGCCCATGTCCAGGGTTCAGAGAATCCTGCAAGCTCTACCTTTAAAACATATTCAGAACTCAATCACTTCATCACCACCTGGGTCCAAGTCACTACATGTCTCCTCTGGATTATTGTAGTAGCTGCTTAATTAGTGTCCATTTTCCCTCTGGTCCCTCTGTAGTCTTGCCTCAACACAGCAGCCAGGATGCTTTGTTCTAATTTTTAGGTTCCCTACTTGAAACCGTCCAAAGACTTCCAATGCCCAAGTAAAGTCCGAAGTCTGTGTTATGACCTATGAGGCTCCACTTGATCTGATTTTCAGGTTACTTTGCTCCCCCTCGTTCATTTATCCTTCAGCACACTAGACACACCATGTTCCAGGAATTTTGTACTTGTTACTCTCTCTGTCAAGAACATCCCTCCCTCCCCCAGGATAGCCACACTGCTGGCTGTCTCATCTCCTTCAAAGTTTTACTTAAATATCTTCTTGGTGAGGCCTTCCCAGGCCTCCTCATTTAAACTTGCAATCTCCTGCAATGTTCATTCTTCTTTTCCCCAGCTTTCTTTTCCAGGTAGCATTTTTCACCACCTAAGCCATGACTTATTTTGTTTATATACATACCTTTATTGTCTATCTCCTCAACTACATTATAAGCTCTCTGAGGCAGACGGCTTTTTAAAATTGCTACATCTCTTGTGATAACAAGAGTGTCTCGTGCGCACTCAGTCCCTCAGTTGTGTCTGACTCTTTGTGACTCTGTGGACTGTAGCCCACAAGGCTCCTCTGTCCATGGGATTTTTTAGGCAAGAATACTGAAGTGGGTTGCCATTTCCTCCTCCAGGATCTGACATATATGAACAAAGGTACCCACGGAGCTGTTTAGCCGTATTTTGCATTATATATTTTTTAAAACATGCTGCCATACTTTATAACATTTTCTTTTCACATCCAACAATTTGGCATAGAACTCTTGCCACATTTTTTACATTTTAAAGGTAGAGCTTGCAGGATTGTTAGAGAGTTGGACCATAAAGAAAACTGAGCACTGAAGAATTGATGCTTTTGAACTGCAGTGTTGGAGAAGACTCTTGAGAGTCCCTTGGACTGCAAAGAGATCAAACTAGTCAATCCTAAAGGAAATCAGTCCTGGATATTCATTGGAAGGATTGATGCTAAAGTTGAAGCTCCAATACTTTGTTCACCTGATGCAAAGTACTGACTCATTTGAAAAGACCCTGATGTTGGGAAAGATTGAAGGCAGGAGGAGAAGGGGATGACAGAGGATGAGATGGTTGGATAGCATTTCTGACTCGATGGACGAGAGTTCAAGCAAGCTCCGGGAGTTGGTGATGGGTAGGGAGGCCTGGTGTGCTGCAGTCTGTGGGGTCGCAAAGAGTCAGACATGACTGAATGACTAAACTAAACTGAGCTGAAAACATGCTACCATACTGTATACACTTTCTTTTCATATCCAATAATTTGGCATAGAACTCTTTCCACATTAGGATGTGGCTCAGCCTCATCTGTTGGAATTGCAGTATGCCTTATATGGATATGAGCTTCCCTGGTGGCTTAGTTGGTAAAGAATCCACCTGCAATGCAGGAAACCTGGGTTCAATCCCTGAGTTGGGAAGATCTCCTGGAGAAGGGAAGGCTACGCACTCCAATATTCTTGCCTGGAGAATCCCATGGACAGAGGAGCCTGGCATGGCACCTCCATGGGGGTGCAAGGAGTTGGACATGACTGAGTGACTTTCACTTTCAACTGATATAGGTCAGGAATTAAAGGACGTTTGAATTATTTCCAATTTTTAATAAAGACACTGTAACATGCATGTTCTGTACCTGATTGCTTGAGCATATGAGACTGTATTTCTTTAGGGTAAGCCGATTTGTGTTTTTTCACCTTTGCTAAGCTGGAACTTGGAGAAGGCAATGGCACCCCACTCCAGTACTCTTGCCTAGAAAATCCCATGGACGGAGGAGCTTGGTAGGCTTCAGTCCATGGGGTCGTGAAGAGTCAGACACGACTGAATGACTTCACTTTTACTTTTCACTTTCACTCACTGGAGAAGGAAATGGCAACCCACTCCAGTGTTCTAGCCTGGAGAATCCCAGGGATCAGGGAGCCTGGTGGGCTGCGATCTATGGGGTCGCACAGAGTCGGACACAAATGAAGCGAGTTAGCAGCAGCAGCAGCAAGCTGGAACTGTGTTTCCTGGAACTCCCTCTCTTATATAGTTCCTACATACTAAATCTCTAAGAAGCATTTTTTCACGAAATTTGAAGGTGGAAGTTATCAGTAGCCATATTGTTTTTATACTTGAAAAATCGGTCTGGGCACCATGTGTTGCCTCTGCTCATGCACCCGAAAACTCAACAACCGGCTCCCATGACAGCCCTGCGGTAGAAACTGAGCCGCACTAGGCCAGCCCAGCCGCACCTTCTCCTTCAGCTTCTCCACCTCCTGGGTAAGGCACATGTTTATTCTGTGATGGCATGCATGGGCTCCTCCTGTAGGACACCCCCATTACTCAACTGAGAGGTTGGTTAGGGCTGCGTCTCATGCAGATTCTTATCCTTCCTCGTGGCTTCAGCCTCAGCCTCCCAGGTTTCAATTCATTCTTCCTTCTCCCACGTCACTTCCATCTTCCCCTCCTGACCATCAGCCTTTGGATTTCATGCTCCAGGTCCAGACATATAAACAGTAGCAGTGTACTGACTGTGCAGCCAGCTCCCACAGTTGCACAGGATCAAGCCAAATACATGTATTTCTATACCAATGGTCCTGCTTCTCTGTTGAAATGTTGATCGATGCAGGTAGATATTGAAAAACAAATTTTCTAGGTTTTAGATGGTTTTCATTTTAATAGATTAGAAGATGGATCTCTCATCTATGAAACATTGGAAGCATTTTCTCCCAGGGATCTATAAATTATGAAACTTGCACCTTTACAACATGAAAAAAGTGCTTCCCTGGTGGCTCAGATGGTAAAGCTTCTGCCTGCAGTGTGGGAGACCTGGGTTTGATCCCTGGGTTGGGAAGATCCCTTGGAAAAGGAAATGGCAACCCACTCCAGTACTTTTGTCTGGAAAATCCTATGGACAGAGGAGTCTGGTAGGCTACAGTCCATGGGGTCGCAAGCAGTTGGACATGACTGAGTGACTTCACTTTGACTTTTTAACAACATGATCAGTTGGTAGAGTGTGTTTCTTGCTGAGAAAGGTGGCTATGGAGGAAACCAGGGAAGGGAAACAAGAGTAACGTGAGGCCAAATGCTGTGTAGTCCTCATTTGCACAGCTGGCCTCAGTTAACAGGACCACTGTGAATCAATTTACATTTTTAAACACTGCCTTTACAATGCCAGAAATCAGAAACGTAATTTCCACAAAATAAAAGCTTAGATTTTTTTTTTTTTCTGTTGAATGTCATTGAAGTTTTGTTGTTCATGAACAAAAGCAATTTTCCTCAGTGTGTGCATTCTTACCCTTGGCAGATGTGGGACAGATGTTTTTACTATCGACACATGGAGACTTACAGGAAAAACACCCTTCTAATTACTCAAAGCAGACAAAAACTGTGTTTCATAACTTAGTGATGAAGTAAAAAACATGTCTCATGGCTTAAAACATTCATATTAAGATGCCATAATAGTCTGTTGTTCCTTTGATCACGTCTATGTTTTAAGAGTCAGTTCTATATATCTCTGTCTTTATGGAGGCCCAGTGAGATGCTTTAAACTCTAGCCTCTTTGTTATTACTGATTGAAGTGAATTTTGGAAAACAGAGTCCTCTTTAGATTTTCTAGTTTCCCTCTGCTATAAAGAGTTTGTGTCAAGCAGTAGTCCCTAAAGTTGTCAATAACAAAAGGCCATTTTAAAAGGTGAAGATGAGGGGAAGGAGAGGGTGGGATGAATGGAGAGAGTAGCAGGGAAGCATGTACATTACCATACGTATAGCTGGTGGGAATTTGCTGTCTGACTCAGGAAACTCAAACCAGGGCTCTGTGATGGCTTGGAAGGGTGAGATGGGATGGGGATGGTAGGGAGGTTCAGGATGAAGAGGACCTGTGTATACCTATGGCTGATTCATATCAATGTACAGCAGAAGCCAGCATAATATTGTAAAGCAATTATCCTTCAATTACAACTAATTTTTTTTTTTTTAACTGAAGGAGCTTTCTTCTTTTGGACAAATGTTTGGTTGGAGGGATATGCTTAACAGAACAGGGCCTGCCTGCCTCTTATGGTGCGCATTTGAATTTCCATAGTCAACCTGGCAAATGTAGCTTCACCATAGGAAGTGACTGTGGCTGACCCAGAGAGTCCCAGAAATGGGGTCCACATATGCCTTTAACAGAATCTACATGCCTTGATGACTTACACTCACAATGAGCAAAAGCCAATTCTTGTGAGATTTATGTTTTATTTTGCAAAAATTAGATGAATTCAGATACTAAGCCGAAGGTTAATCGTTATCACTCTCCACACGGCAACTTTGTGGATCTCTGGAGAGCTCTACCTCTTATCTCACTGGCAGCCAAGGGCCCAGCACAGCTGGGAAAGAGCAGGAGTTTAAGCTGCTCTACGATGAGATACTTCACAAAACAGTCCTGCTTGTATTCCAGAGGCACCTGTTAAGTCACTCTCCAGGGAATCTGCAAACACCTTCTAGCCTTCTCAGGTGAAAGTTAGGGATGTGTTCAAGCTTGGGAACAGCTTTACTGATAATGTATGAAATCTGAACAGAGTTCTGGAGTGTCTGCCCTGATCTGGTCCCTAAAATACTTAGAAATAGGTGTCTTCACTTCTTAGAAATTCTTTTTTCTTTTTAAAACACCATGAAGGTTCATTATAGTTGAGAAATGCCCCTTTTTTTCTAGAGCATTTCTGGTCTAAGGTTCTGGGTTTGGTCTTTCTAGCCATCTAAATTTTCTGTGAGCAGGGCACATTCAGCCAGTCCTGGTTTCCCTAGAATACACTCTGCATTTGCAGTCCTATGATTTAGTTTTCCTTCTCCTGAGGAGAAAATAACTTACTTTCTAGCCCTGACTGTGATGTCATTTCCTTTCCTCTTCATGCCACAGAGGATTCCATTCTGGAAAGTGGCATTTACGCTTCTGGGAAAGGTGAGATATGGTATACACAGTTCATATAGAACTTTGGGTCCAGAGTAGACATTGGCACAGCAGTAAACTCAGATGCTGTTTGATACCAGCCAGCTCATTCTCACTCACCTCTTCCCTCTGCCAGAGAGTACCTCCAGCCCTGACAGGCATACCCTGACACCCAAAGTTTCACATCTGTCTTCCCCTGCCTAGCTTTCTCTGCTCATTGGTCTTGAAGACACAGCCCCAAGCATGGGTCTCTAGGGACCTCATTTCACGGAGTGGTGGTGAAGAGGAGGGATCTCAGAACCAGGCTGTGTGGGTTCCAGACCTGGCTTTTCATTTACTCATTGTGTAAACTCAGGCAAGTTACTTGATCTCTTTGTATCTCAGTTCCCTTATCTGTAAAATGAGGATTAAAATATTTTATCTACCACAAGTGTTGTCTGTGTTTACTGAATTAATGTGTCTGCTTTCTTGAATAGTGCTGGCCACTAGTAAGTACTATGTAAGGGTTAGCTAATATATTCTGACATTTTTAAAATACTACAGTTATTTCCTAAGTATTTCTTTTTTTTTTTAAAGGACAGTTCTGGATTATTGGTCTTTTTTTTTTTTTCTTAAGTTAAAAGAATGTCCAGATTCTTCAACCCTCTCTTTCCTTTCTCCTTTTTACTTTCCTTTTAATTTCCTCTCTGTACCTGCATAGGACAAAATGAGTCTACCTGGCTGATTCCTGGTGCAAAGGGTTCCTTGGGTAGCACTTTGGAAACTGTGATGGTCTTAAAGATGTGTCTCATAATGCATCCCAATGTTGTAACATGACACCAATGGTTTTCTTTATCTAGCAGCAACAACTACGCAGAAGTAGGAGGAGATACTTACCATGGACTGGATCTTGTGATAGGCATATATATAGACCTATAATCTGTCTCTTTACAAACTTAATCTTAACATTTAGAGACATGATGGTAAATACCAGATGCAACAGTTACAGGGGTGGAAGTGATCTCCTCTGGGAAGGGAAACTGGGGGAAGGGATAGGTGGCCCAGAACTGCAATTGTCTTTTTGTACACTGTAGAATGATTTGACTTCCACCTGTTTCTTCTGCTATTTATCATCATTATCAAGAAACATGCTTATACTTTCATTTCTTGATTTTTTTTTCAGTTTTATACATTATCCTATGGTTTCCTGTAATTGGGAAATGAAGATTTAGCTCTCTTACAGCCCTTCTCCCATCATCTCAATATATTTCAGTTAGCTCAATACTGTATTTAGACAGTGTACTGACTGTAAATATTATTTACAGCTGAGCCATGTAGTATGTAGTGCACCTCTTTTATTGTACAATGCTGAGCATCCTTGGAGTGAAGAGCCATTATTTCTATTTATCAGTCACTTATTCAGCACCCTTGATATCTTCAAACACACCAGGTAATTACCAGATTTGGTTTTGTTCATGCTATTTTTCCTCCAGCTCCCCATCTTCTTGCCCTAAGCCAGTAGTTACCTGGGTCTCTCCTCACCATCACCAGAAAACAGTACTGTGAATTGTTTTACTTCTATCTTTTGTTGGATTCTGGTTTTTTGAGTCTTATGTCTTCCTTTTTTTGATCAAGTGGAGCACATTCTCCACTAGTCTCCTGAGAAAGGGAACAGAGAAGATAAATTTGTTGAGGCTTTTCACATGTGCATATCTATTATCACATATACTCACAACAATCGGCAAAGTAGTTTTATTATACTTAGCTTATTGGTAAGAAAACTGAAGTTTAAAGAGGTTTAAGAAATCTTCCCAACCTCACAAAACCTCACACACAGGGAAGTAGAACTGAGAAGGAAACTGGCAGAGTTGTATACATGCAGGCACACACATACGATATAGAATTGGCTAGTACCGTTTATCCTTAATTAATTTTATTTTTACAGAAACAAATTTTAGAGAATTAATCTGAAGAGTATAAATCTTTTTTCATTCATTTAATTTTTTTCTTTCTAGCTTTGCCTTGACAATTAATTCACCATTCTTTTTGAATGATAATCCTAGATAAAAATGTCACTTTCTATAATTAGAATACCAGCTTGAATATTAAAAGATAATAATCAATGGAGAAAGTTTACAGATACAACAAATTGAGTTTGACTATTCCATGTCAAATGAATGTTCAGATCAGATCAGATCAGTCGCTCAGTCGTGTCCGACTCTTTGTGACCCCATGAATCGCAGCACGCCAGGCCTCCCTGTCCATCACCAACTCCCGGAGTTCACTCAGACTCACATCCATAGAGTCAGTGATGCCATCCAGCCATCTCATCCTCTGTCGTCCCCTTCTCCTCTTGCTCCCAATCCCTCCCAGCATCAGGGTCTTTTCCAATGAGTCAACTCTTCGCATGAGGTGGCCAAAATACTGGAGTTTCAGCTTCAGCATCATTCCCTCCAAAGAAACCCCAGGGCTGATCTCCTTTAGAATGGACTGGTTGGATCTCCTTGCAGTCCAAGAGACTCTCAAGTTGGATATTTAATTTTTTTTTCATGGGCATGATATAAATAGCAATAATACTACAAGGATTTATAGCTTCTGAGTAATTAAACAACTTATCTTAGAAATACTGGCTACAGTTTTTATTAGAGAAACAATCCTTCACT
The DNA here is from genome assembly GCF_003369695.1 of Bos indicus x Bos taurus. Classification (NCBI taxonomy): domain Eukaryota; kingdom Metazoa; phylum Chordata; class Mammalia; order Artiodactyla; family Bovidae; genus Bos; species Bos indicus x Bos taurus. The sequence continues at coordinate 113,306,741 of NC_040076.1, forward strand.
CTAAATTCTTTATTGAATCATGTGACTATTGAAATTGAAGACTAGGTAATGGCCTTAGATGGACAGGGAAGCCTGGCGTGCTGCAGTCCATGCAGGTTGCAAAGAGTCTGACACAACTGAGCGACTGAACTGAATGGCCTTAGATGACCTTGGGTTCTCTTCGTTAGCCCTAACATGTTAAAACCACGTCACATAAAAATGAGGAATAGTGTGTAAAGGGGATACCAATGATCAGTTCTTCCATAACTGTTATGAACTGAATGTTTGTGTTCCCTCAGTGTTCATATGTTGAAGCCCTAACCCCTAGTGTGATGGAATTTGGAGACCAGGCTTTTGGGAGGTAATTGGGGTTAGATGAGGCTGTGGGGGGTGTGGCCCCCCAGTGGAATAGTACCCTTCTAAGCAGACAAGGAGAGACCAGAGTATACTCTTTTTCTCCACCATGCAAGGATACTGAGAGAAGGCTACTGTTTACAAACCAGGAAGGTGGAATTAAATTAACTAGCACATTGATCTTGTACTTTCCAGTCTCCAGAACTGTTAGAAATAAATGTTTGTTGTTTAAACTACCCCATCTATGATATTTTGTTATATTAGCCAAAGCACATAAACATAATACCTCATTTATTAAATTTTGGGATATTTTAAAACCTAGGATATTATGACAAGGAACATTTTATATTTAGAACAAACCATTTGTGTGTTTGTCTAAAATATCATGTAGTTTGGAGGTCCGTATAGCATTTTTTCAAAATCAGAGCTCTACAGTTGGAAACGCTAGGGTTCAAGTTTCACCCCTGCCACCGTTGGCTGTGGGAATCTGAGCAAGTTTCTGTACTTGTGACATAGCATTAATAAGACACACCTTGTAGGGTACTGTGACAGTCAAGAGACTAATGTCCATCAGGTACTTAGCATCATCCTTTGTATGTAATAAGTACATAATTAGATTAGATTGGTTTTTAAAAGTGACTTACATCTCTCTCTCTCTCTATCTCTCATTTTTTCCTCTCTCTCTCCCCTCTTTCCCTCTCTCCCTCTCTGAGGTGGCAAAGTCAGGCCCAAATCAAGAGTAGTTTCTTGACTAAGAAGTCTGTTTTAGTCAGGATCAAATCACAAGGAAGAAAGTACAAAATCTTTTGAACAAGGGAAGTTTACTATAAAGAATTATTAATAGTGGAATGAAGTGACAGCGAAGTAACTTTGAGAGGAAAAGAGGACTGTAAAAGATACAGGGTTAGCAGATACAGGGAGCACCCACCACATCCTAGGGTGAGATACAGTGTCCGAGGAAGGACCCTCACCCCACCCGGCTGAGATCCAGGCCTCCCTGCGGGGACTAGGTGATGACTAGATGGCAGAAAAGTCACTGTGGAGATGTAGGACTGGCCAGGGATCTTCCCTCCATGTTGTCAGAGAAGGTTGTCCGGAGAAACTATCAAGCCTCAGAACTTGTGATGTGCTGGGGACACCTGCTGACCATTAGATGCTGCTGCAACTGGGAGCTAGGGAGGCTGCCCTCTGCGGGAGTCTAGTCCTCTGCTCTGAACTTCCAGGGCACTGTCAGGTCATCTGAACAAAATACAGGTCAGCCCCTCTGGGTTGCTGAATGATCATACTTGTAAAATCCTAGGCATACATATACCAAAACTTGGAACAGTGACCCAGGCTGGGGTGCCAGCTTGCATTGTCTGGGGCCCATGGTTATGCCACTGCTGCTTGAGTTGAATGCTAGGCAGAGTGTGCTGCACCCAGATATTGGAGAAAGGTGCATGCTTCTGGATCTCAGCACAGAGGGAAAGCAATGGGAGAAAATTACTCTCTGCTGGTGACTGGAAAGAGATCCACCTGAGAACCAAGAAGAGAAAGCTTATTTTTCCCCAAATCTCTCTCTAGAACACTCTAGAGAACACTCTCTAGAACACTCTATGCATGTGTGTGTGCTCAGTTGTGTCTGACCATTTGTGACCCCCATGGAATGTTGCCTGCCAGCCTCTTCTGCCCATGGGATTCTCCAGGCAAGAATCCTGGAGTGGGTTGCCATTCCCCCCTCCAGGGGATCTTCCCAACCCAGGGATTGAACCGGCATCTCCTGTGTCTCCTGCAGTGGCAGGTGGGTTCTTTAACATTGAGCCACCTGGGAAGCCCCGCACTCTCTATAGATGAGGCTTAATATCTTGTTGAGTGGCAAAGGAGAAATATTTGCAGAGCCCAATTCTGTTACCATACTCCATGAAAAAAGGGTGACATTGCAGCTGACCTGTAATCACTTCGGTAACCTGTACCATGTCACAATCAGAAACTCACATACAAAGAAATCATCATATCAGGATAGTGTGCCCAACACTGTGGGCCCTACAGAGGTCAAGAACAGTAATCCTTAATGGGGGATCAATGTGACATATACCACTCCAGGTGTCTGACATCCAAGAAAGAAATTTTAAATCTTATACTCAGAGAACTTAAGGAGAAAGAGAAACAGAGTAGAGAGTTAAGTATGGCCGTACAAACTTTTCACCAAGAAATTACAGAGGTGGCCGATTTTTTAAACTATGTTTTTGTGTAATTTATGTCTTTTTAATCATCCACAGACACACTTAAACTGCTTTCTATTTAAGTATTTATTAAATTCCACAATAAAGTATATTTCTCTAAAAGCACTATACACCACAAATAAACATTACTTTAAAATCATACAAAATCATATCACAATATTCCACATGTACCAGTTCTGAATTTCCCAAAGCCTGAACATCATTCCTTGGTAGGTTAGCCAGAACTGTTTTCTTTTTGTTTCTTTGTGATTTTGGTTAAAAAAATTCTTTGTCGCACATCTTATTTCTTGCCAACTTGTCACATTTGTTTTTTTTGGCTATTGCTTCTCTTCAGAAATGCATCTTGGTAGGTAAAAGAACATGTTAGAATCCAATAGACCTGGTTTAAATTCCAGGTCTTACATCTTTTAACTTTGTAGGCTTAACCAATTTATCTCTCTAGATCCCTAGTATTTCGGTTTCTTCATCTTTGAAAGGAAAATGTACATAAAAACCATATTCTTACAATGATTAACAGTCATATAACTTACATATAGACATACTCATGGTATTTGGTAGACTGTTGATACACTAGAAACGTTAGTTTATCTTTTGCGGCTTAACTAGCATAAGAAAGGGGAGAACAAAAACTAATCAGTCTGTTTTCTGCTTGTTAATATTTGTGATAATGGAAGTGAGGGGAGGAAATTTTGAAATCATGGAAAAATACAGTTTGGCTGTCATCCATCTGTGGACGTCAGTTTGATGAATAGTCTCTAGAGTGAGAGAGGCGCAGACTTGGTCCTACCAATCAGAAAGTCTTAACAAATCAAGTTGTGAGTTTAGCGTGATGACAAGTCCATTTATTCATCTCTTTCTCTTAGGACTCTGGCTGCTTTGGTGCCCTCAGGAAATGCTATAACATCAGAGTTAGATTAGATATTCTCCATAGGCTTGGTTCTTGGATGTTATTATAACATCCTGAGAGCATACAGAATGTTTATATGTGCTGGATTCCCTCTGGCTTCTTCATGATGAGCTTTCATGATGAGCCAAGGCCAACTGGAATAGCCCATGCAGACAAGATGATACCGTGATAAGCTCACATTCACCAGATGGTCCATTCTCTACTCTCTCCCATGTGGCAAAAAGTGAAACTGCCAGCCTCTTGATTAAACCACCCTTCATCTTCTGTCCCATCCAAAATGTCAACTTCATAAATTATCTACTCCACCCATTCTTCACCCTACAGTCCCCTGACTGCACCACATACCTTACACCCGACAACATACCAGAAAACAAATGTTAAAAAATTCCCGAGAGAAAGCAGAACTTCTTGAAGAAAACAGAATTCATTTGTTCTGCTTTCATTTTCCTTGCTAATTAAAATAATTTAAAAGCCATACATCATAAGAAAAATAGAACCCATAGGAATGGATTGATACCCAAGATGTATAAGGAGAGAGAAATCAAGCAAATATCTGTTTAAGACAACTTCAAAATCAGCCCCAAGTCAATTTTTTTCATGAAATGCTGGAAGAAGTTAATGGAAGATCACAAAATTATTTTCAAAATTATGGAAAATAGTGACTAACAACCCAATTTTTTGAAACGGGGAAGAAGTCCACAAATTTTAGAATAAAAGCTTCACCATGATCATGGGAAAGATTATGCAATGGATTATTAAATGGCAGTTTGTGAGCTCTCAGAAAGGAATGAACGCTCTCTGGAGATCAGCATAGTTTTATATAACTGAATCATGTCAGATCTCACATTTCCTTTACTGACAAGGGTTTTGAATGGGATAGGGCAGCAAAGTGCTTTGGAAATGGTATATATTAACTTCAGAAAGACAGTTACCAAAATATCTCTTGATGTACTTTGGGCAATTCATTAATTTATTTATGATACGGTTAATAAACCCATATTATTTGTCAACGATTATGCTTGCACTATGCAAGATAGAAGAATGTAGCCTGGATGATGATAACTGTGGGTAGATTAAATACTTTCTAAAATATGTATTTCCAAAGTATGTACTAGAATTCTAACAGTTGGGAGTTAGCAAGACTGTAACAGTCCTAGCTGTCCTATATTTTAATGAAAATTCTTAGCTACCAAGAATTGCTCAAGTTTAAGTGACATATTTGAAAACAGAATCAAGGCTGAGTGATAACTTGACAGAGTATAGTGATGGATCAAAACAGACTATGCAAAATTAATTGGAAATGACACAGTATCTAGCACTTAGTTTCAAGAAATCAACTGCACAGGTAATAAAGAATCTTCATTAAAACAGATGCTCAAATGAAAACATCTTAGTTATTTCATTTCCCTGGAAGGCCAGTATTTATTGTGACCTCCCTACCAAAAAGTTGATAGAATTTGAGCTACCTGCTAGAGGCTCAAAGTCAGAATAAGAGTCCATCAAATGGACACTACCTTATACTTGTCAGACCATTTCTACCATGTTATGCTCAGCCTTGGGTACTGAATTTTAAAAGGGACAGTCTGTGTCTACCAGCATGCCAAGTTGAAGGCAACAGTCCTATGTATGTTTTGGCAATCTTGTCATAGAGAGTCAACTGAACTAACTGAAGGATGTCTGCACAGAGAAATGAAAACTCTCAAAGGAGATAAAATAATTATCTTTAAATGTTGAAGGGCTGCAATGTGGAAGAGGTGTTTAACCAAGTTTATGAGCTTGTGACCTTCAGAGCCTTGGGATACCCAAGGGACTGAGAGGTGTTATTTGCTGTGTAGGGTATTGGGGATTTGAAGTGAATGGAAAAGAGGTGGTAGGAGGGGTTTGCTTGAAGGAAAACCAATGTAATAAAAAAGAGAAGCAGAGACTGGTGAGTAGAGCAAAGCCTTTGAGATCCAGTGCACCTGGATCCAAGTCCTGGCTTTAAACTAGTGTGATCTTGGGAAAGTTGTCTAACCACTCTAAATTCAGTTTATCACCTGTGAATTTGGAATAATGGTAGTAACTAATTCAGAAGATTGATATGAGTGTGAAAATATGTGATGCACATAGAGAGAGAAGTGCAAGGCATGTCATCAATTAATATTACCTTGTCTTTCTTCTTCTGTAATGCATTGGAGGAAAGCTAGGATTAGCATTTGAACATTAAATTGAGTTAGTTTTTGGCTTTCTAATGTAAGGATTTCTGATCTGTTGTAACAGCCCAATATTACATCTTAAGTGATAATGAGCTCTCCTCCGCTTGAATGTTCAGACAGGTTTGGGGAGGAGCTTTATATCATATACAACATCATTCTAGAATGATCCTATTAGTTCCTAGGTTTTGTAAGCATGAGGATCTGTATTTAGCATCAAATATTTCTCACAACTTTTCATGAGATAGTGTTTGTATTTTTACTATTCAAGTAAAATAAGCGAAACATACTGAGTTATTACTGTGGAAAATATGAGTGACAGCTACAACATACTGAGTTTTTACTGTGTTGTATGTGTTTTACAATAACTCTACAATAAACTTTAGTACAGTAAACTCTTTGTAATAAACTTTGTGAGGCAGACGAAGCAAACTGAGTCTTCTAGAACTTAAAAGCATTGGACTAGGGCTACAGAATTTATGGAGGACAGTGTAAGCTTTAAAATATTTTTTAAAAAACTAATTCTCATACAAATAAATAGTAAATGTGTGCCAAAATGTTATTTAACTTGTCATTGAGGAAATTAAAAAAAAAAACAAGGTTTTTTAGAAGATATCAGAAACTGATTATATTGTATAGAATCCATTAAAGAAAGAATGCTGGGATAAAAGTGCTAAATCAGATATAAAAATTTTATTGCCTTAATTCCATGAGGACAATAAAAATATAATCTTGGAGTTATCCTCTCTCCCGGACAGGACTCTCTTTTATCGTTATTGAGCAGGGAACAGCCTCCAATACCAAGTTTCATGTGTCGACTGTTGCTGTTGTTTAGTCGCTAAGTCATGACTGACTCTTTTGTGACCCCATGGACTCCTCTGTCCATAGGATTTTCCAGGCAAGAGTACTGGAGTGGGTTGCCATTCCCTTCTGCAGGGGATTTTCCTAACCTGGGGATTGAACCTATTGCATTGGCAGGTGGGGGCTTTACCACTGAGCCATCAGGCAAGCCCAAATATGTAGACTATTTATTGAGAAATGTTTGTAGGATCAACATCTATGGAAGAGAGGATAAGAAATCACGAGTGGGCAGAAGGAACAGCTGAGGTGTGACCCTGTCCCAGCAGATTCAAATCTGTTTTCTTAAGCTGGGAGGAATGTGTTAGACTTTTATATACTTTCCTTTACATAATTTCACCAGTCATGAGCATGAGAAGCTGTTACTCTTGGGAGGAGGCATGACCTTGAGAAAGCCAGTTTTCTTCAGTGAGGCAATCCCCAAAGAGGACTGACAACTGAACACTGTCTTTTGGTAGTATTTCTGGTAGTTGGGGGACTATGACCTTCATTTCCAGAGAAGGCAATGGCACCCCACTCCAGTACTCTTGCCTGGAAAATCCCATGGACGGAGGAGCCTGGTAGGCTGCAGTCCATGGGGTCGCTAAGAGTCAGACATGACTGAGCGACTTCACTTTCACTTTTGACTTTCATGCATTGGAGAAGGAAATGGCAACCCACTCCAGTGTTCTTGCCTGGAGAATCTCAGGGACGGGGGAGCCTGGTAGGCTGCTGTCTATGGGGTTGCACAGAATCGGGGCATGACTGAAGTGACTTAGCAGCAGCAGACCTTCATTTCAGGAGGAAGATCTTGAGGAATAACTTTCTCAATCTACCATAAATAAAAATAAGTTGTATCTTAGTATTCTACTCATTGAAATCTAAATTTAAACTATTGTTAAATGTGGACCTTAATCAGTAGTAAACAGTGAGTCCAACAAACTTACACTTCCCTAGGTCCCAGAGAGTCACGATGGTTTTGTCAGATAATCATTAGCATAACAACTAAGGATATCCAACTATCTTTTGCATCATTAAAAATTTTTTTTAGCATTTTACTTTTTAAATTATTAACATATGATACTACATTTACAGGAAACTTGGAATATACAGAGCAAAGTTATATATAATTACACTGTATATTACAATTATTTTTTGAAGTAGGTATATTAAGATTTTTAGCTGGAGTTGGGCTTCCCTGACAGCTCAGTTGGTAAAGAATCTGCCTGCAATGTAGGAGACCACAATTTGATTCCTAGGTTGGGAAGAACCCTAGAGAAGAGATAGACTACCTACTCCAGTATTATTGGATTTTCCTTGTGGCTCAGCTGGTAAAGAATCCTCCTACAATTCCAGAGACCTGGGTTCAATCCCTGGATTGGGAAGATCCCCTGGAAAAGGGAAAGGCTACCTACTTCAGTATTCTGGCCTGGAGAATTCCAAGGACTGTATAGTTTTTGGAGTCACAAAGAGTTGGACATGACTGAGCAACTTTCACTTTCAACATCAAACTCTCAAAAATTAATAGAATGGATAGGCAGAAAAGTAAGATATAATAGATCTGGAAAGTGCTATGAACCAATTCAACATTATTAAGATTTGTACAATTTTTACACAACAGCACGATACAAATTCTTTTCAAATTCCCATAGACTGTAAACCAGGAGACACTGGAACATATCCGGGCACATAAAAAAAGGCACAATGATTTCATGGTCTAAAGGTCCTGAAATCATACAGAGTTTGTTCTCTTATCATTGTGGCACTCTGTTAGAAATCAATATCAAAAGATATTTGAAAATAACCCAAATATTTTCAAGTGCATTGTGACATTTACCAAGAGCGATCTTTGATTTAGCTATTGAAAGCCTCATTAAAGTTAAAAGACTGAAAAAACACAGAGGGTTATTGCAGAGAAGAAAGCATTTAAATGATAAATTAATATCAAAATGAGAAAGTAATATCAAAGATACCTTAAAAGCCCCATGTATTTGGAAATTAAATGTCCACTTTTAAATGATACATGTGTCTAAGAAGCCATAACAAGGAAAATTAGAAAATATTTGTAACAATAAAAAGGAAAAGAGAATTTATTAGAATTAGTTTCATGCGGCTGAAGCTGCTCAATGCAACTAAATACAATATGGAATCTAGAATAAGGTATGAAAACAAATAATGGCCACTAGCATAAAATTTTATGAAATTTAAACAAAATTTGTAGTTAATACTGTATAATATGTTAATATCCTGTTTTTTTTGTTTGTTTGTTTACAACGTAGTATTTCTTTATAGTTTTGGAATTGGATTAGAAGTTTCAAACCTCATTCAATTTTTTTTTAAATCATTAAGATAATAAGCTTTCTAGACTCTTAGCAGTAATACTAGTTCATCATTTAATTTTTTTCTTAACAATAGTAGGGAGATATGACTCCAAAAAAAGCTCTCATCAATTAAGACAATATCATGAAGTAGTTAAGAATTGAACATCTTGAACTCATAATTTTTAAGATATTAGCACAGATGAACTCAAGATGTACTATTGCTTCAAACTATGGATATTTCTTGGTAAAATATGAATATGAGATATTCCTCTCAGGGATTTGCAACCCACAGATTGCAAATAAAAGAATCAGATAATTTTAGAACAGTTTCTACCTTATGGATTCTGAAGTGCTTGTCTTCCTCAGAGAAAGAGCACACTATGGATATTTACTTTTTTTTTCTTTTAAATTAATTTATTTTAATTGGTGACTAATTGCAATATTGTGGTGGTTTTTACCATACATTGACATGAATCAGCCATCGGTGTACATGTGTCCCCCCGTCCTGATCCCCCCTGCCACTCCATCCCTCATCCCTCTGGGTTGTCCCAGAGTACCGGCTTTGAGTGCTCTGCTTCATGCATCAAAAGAACAGCAAGCAAAACCTCTTTCCTAAATGTACTTTTTTTTCCTCACTAGTAACTGAAATTCTTTTAACAAGAACAAAATCTTGCATGTCATCACTAGTGTTAATGCCTAAATTTAAATGACCTTATGAGCAGCAACATTATGAAGTGGACATTATTATTGCTGACCATGAATTTTAGAAATTCTTTCCTTGCTGGCCTACTTTGAAGTAAGATGTGGCTTGTGACTCGATTTGGTCAATAAAATATGAGTTTAGTTATCATTTCCAGGCAGAAGCATTTATAAGCTGGTGCATGATTTTCTCTGGTCTGTTTCCCAGTTGCAACAATTGGAGAAGCATACATAGATGGGGAGGTGCCATCAATGTCTGAAGAGGGCTGGAATGCAGAATCACCGCATGGAGACTGGCTGCCCTGGAGAGCTGCCCAAACCCTGCAGCAGACTTTGTGGGACTGAGAGAAACTATGTCAAGCCACTGAGATTTTTGCCATTATGACCTTAGTATAACTGAGCTTAATTTACTAATAGAAATGAAGACTTCTATGTATGCTAAGGTATGACTGACTCAGATCATCTCCTTTCCTTTCAGCAGTTTTTGGCAGAAAGGAATGGTAAAGAGAAGCCAGGAAGGCATTTTTGAGGATACTCAGTCAAGAGAATGTGATGGATGTGAAAGGTGGACCATAAAGAAATCTGAGCACCAAAGAATTGATGCTTTTGAACTGTGGTGTTGGAGAAGACTTGAGAGTCCCTTCGACTGCAAAGAAATCCAACCAGTTAATCCTAAAGGAAATCAGTTCTGAATATTCACTGCTGAGCATACACACTGAGGAAACCAGAATTGAAAGAGACACGTGTACCCCAATGTTCATCGCAGCACTGTTTATAATAGCCAGGACATGGAAGCAACCTAGATGTCCATCAGCAGATGAATGGATAAGAAAGCTATGGTACATATACACAATGGAGTATTACTCAGCCATTAAAAAGAATACATTTGAATCAATTCTACTGAGGTGGATGAAACTGGAACCTATTATACAGAGTGAAGTAAGCCAGAAAGAAAAACACCAATACAGTATACTAACACATATATATGGAATTTAGAAAGATGGTAACAATAACCCTGTATACAAGACAGCAAAAGAGACACTGATGTATGGAACAGTCTTTTGGACTCTGTGGGAGAGGGAGAGGGTGGGATGATTTGGGAGAATGGCATTGAAACATGTATAATATCATATGCTAAACGAGTCACCAGTCCAGGTTTGATGCACGATGCTGGATGCTTGGGGCTGGTGCACTGGGACGACCCAGAGGGAGGGTACGGGGAGGGAGGAGGGAGGAGGGAGGAGAGTTCAGGATGGGGAACACGTGTATACCTGGGGCGGATTCATGTTGATATATGGCAAAACCAATAAAATATTGTAAAGTTAAAAAATAAAATAAAATAAAAACTAAAAAAAAAAAAAAAAACTGAATATTCATTGGAAGAACTAATGCTAAAGCTGAAGCTCCAGTATTTTAGCCACCTGATGTGAAGAACTGACTCACTGGAAAAGACCCTGATGCTAGGAAAGATAGAAGGCAGGAGGAGAAGGGGATGACAGAGGATGAGATGGTTGGATGACCTCACTGACTCAATGGACATGAGTTTAAGCAAGCTCTGGAAGTTGGTGATGGTCAGGGAAGCCTGGCATTCTGCAGTCCATGGTGTTGCAAAGAGTCGGACACGACTGAGTGACTGAACCGAACCGAGTCAAGAAAAAGGAAACCGGTTGGTGCAACAAGGAAATATTTGTAACATTTTCACGTTTGTCCTGTGACAAACTTTCATGGATGTAGTTTATTAAAAGTATTTTTGTAGTTTATTGGAGGTATTAAGCATACTTTTGTAGATGTGTTTTTGTAATATTAAAAGTTTCCTTCTCTTTCCTTCTTTCTTCCTTCTCCCTCCCTTCCTTCCTTCAAGATTTGATATCAGAGGAACTAGAGCAGAGAAACCTTGAAGCCTGAGTAGAAAGTCTCAAAAATTATATAAAGACTTTCTTACAGTTTACGGAATATTATGAGATTTTGAATATACATATCATATTTCAACTTGTGACTACTGAAAAGTGGTTTACCATTCAGAAGTCCTTCCAAGTACAAGCAGCACATATCTAGGCCACTGAAAGTTTTATTAGTTACTACCTCCACTACTGGGAAAGTACATGTAAAATGTAAGTCACAATCTATATAGTTTCTAAAAATGTAACCTTCATTTTTTATTAGAGTCATACAGGCTTATAACAAGATCACAACCACAGTCCTATATCCACTTTACCGTTTCCATCTTTAACTTCTACTTTCAAGAGTCAAATACACTTCACTCTTTTAATAATTTTTTACAATATTTACCTTTAAATTTCATTTATTGCTTATAGTTCTCTTTTTCTATTTTTATTTTATATAGTATATTGAGTTACAACTAAGAATGAAGATTAACCTCCATTAAATTGGTAATTGCCCCAATTACCATCCCCTTATACACACCACCCTCCCCTAATTTTAAATATTATAATTTAAGCAAAATCAATATTCATGGATAATACTATGACTATACATATTCACAACTAAGCCATGTAGTATATTGTGAGACATTCTATTTTGTGTATAAGTTTTCTTTTCTCTGGATGTTATAATTATCTCTCAGTTTTTTAAGTTTAGTTTTCTAATTGCTGCTGCTGCTGCTGCTTAGTCACCTCAGTTGTGTCCGATTCTGTGTTACCCCATGGACTGTAGCCTGCCAAGCTTCTCTGTCCATGAAATTCTCCAGGCAAGAATACTAAGGTGGGTTGCCATGCCCTCCTCCAGGGGATCTTCCTAACCAAAGGACTGAACCTGGGCCTCCTGCATTGCAGGCAGATTCTTTACCACTGAGACACAAGGAAGCCCCAGCTTTCTAATTACTTAGCTCTAAGTCAATGCTCTGACAACATTATAAAACTATAAAAGTCCCAGTGATACATTCAAACACATTTGCTGGTTTCATTTTTGTTCTCGACACAGTCCTCCTGGAGTCCTCTATCTTCTGAAATTATTATGACCATTTGCTCTCTAGGCCTGCTGCCTAGATGTCAAAGTGCAATCTTCCTTCACTATGAACCTGCATGCCTTCAGCAATCATGAACATGCTTGAAAAGAATAAAAATTGGAAAAGCCTCATCAAAGAAACAGAAACTCTCAACAAAGAAACAGAAGGTATAAAGAAGAAGTCAGTGGAGATTTTAGACTGGAAAAGTGCATAACCAAGATAAAAAAAGTAATTGGATGGACTGAAGAGTGGAATAGATGGGACAGAGAAAGGAATCAGTGAACTAGAAGATAAAACAATAGAAATTACCCAATTTGACTAATAGAGAGAAAAATGACTGAAAAAAAATATGAACAGAGTCTGCTTTGGGTCCCTGTGGGGTGATAATAAAAGATCTAACATTCATATCATCAGATTCCCAGAAGAGCGTAAGCAATGAGGCCCTGAAGGAGTACTCAAAGAAATAGTGACTGAAAACTTCCTGCATTTAGCAAGAGGAAAACACCCCACAGATTCAAGAAAGCTAGTGACCTCAAACAGGGTAGGTCCGAATAAATCTATGCCAAGACATCACAATTAAACACAGGAAAATTAAAGACAAAGGAAAAAATTGAAAGCAGAGAGGAAAATGACATCTTACCTAAAAAGGGAAAAGCAGTTCCAACAACATTGGACTTTTCATCAGAAATCATGGAGGCCAAAGGGATTGGCAAAATATTTTTCCATTGCTGAAAGGAAATGATTATCAACTGGAATCTTTTACTCAGTAAAAATATTTGTCAGTAATGAAAAGGAAATTAAGACATTCTCAGATGAAAGAAAACTAAGAAATCTGTTATCAGCAGACCTAACCTAAAAGAATGGTTAAAGGAAATTCTTTAGACAGAAATCAATAAAATTAAAAACAGAAAACAATAGACAAATCAGTGAGACTGGTCCTTTGAAAAGATTAATAAAATTGACAAGCCTCTAGGAAGATTGACAAAGGAAAGAAACTGTGGACACACATACAGTATCAGTAAAGAGACGCTGCAAACATCGAAAGGAAAATAATGGAATGCCACAAGCAACTTAATGCACACAAACTTGACAATTTTTTAGAAAATGGGTCAATTCTTTGAAAAACTCGAACTACCACAACTCACTCAATATGACTCAATATGAAGTAGCCAATTTGAAGAGCCCTATAAATATTAAGCAAATTGAATTTGTAACTTATACACTGCTCACAGAACTCTCCAAGCCTACATAGGTACTCTGGAGAATTTCATCAAATATTTAAAGGAGAACTAACAGCAATTTTACACAATCTCTTCTATAAAATGGAAGAAAGAATATGTCCCAACTTATTCTGTGAAGCTTACTATAGAGATACAGTAATCAAAACTGTGTAGTGTTAGCATTGAGACAAATACAGATCGACGGAACAGAATAGAGAACCCAGAAGTAGAACTAAAATACACAACAGATGTTTTACAAAGGTGCAAAAGCAATTAAATGGAGGAAAGGAACTTTTCAGCAAATGGCCGTGGAGCAGTTAAACATCCAGAGTGGAAGAACCCAAGAACAGAAACTCAATCTACTTCTCATAACTTATAGGAAAATTTAACTGGAAGTGTGTCACAGACTTAACTGCATTATGTAAAACTATAAAACTTCAAGAAAAAAACAGAAAAGAAAATCTTCCAGATTTAGGGCTAAGGGAAATATTCTTAGACTTAACACCAAAAGAATAATCCATTAAAAGTAATGTTGATAAATCAGACTTCATTTAAAAAATTGCTTTTTGGAAGATCCTGGTAAGAGATTGGGGCTTCCCAGATTGCTCAGTGGAAAGAATTTGCCTGCAGTACAGGAGATGCAAGAGACACAGGCTCGATCACTGTGTCGGGAAGATCCCCTGGAGGAGGAAATGGCAACCTACTCCAGTATTCTTGCCTGAAGAATCCCATGGACAGGGGAGCCTGGCAAGCTACAGTCTATGAGGTCAAAAGAGCAGGACAAGACTGAGCGACTGAACATGCACACACAAGAGATTGAGATAAGAAGCTACTCACTGGAGGAAAATATTTACAAACCATCTCTCTGAGAAAGAACTTGTATCTCACTATGTAAAAACTCTCAAAACTTACCTGTAAAAATAGAAACAATTCAACAGAAAATAAGCAAAGGTATAAACAGACATTTGACTGTTGAGAAGATACAGTTGTCAAATAAGCACATAAAAAAATATTCAACATCATTAGCCAATGAGATAGCACCACACACCTAACAGAATGATTAAAATAAGAAGTAGTAACATCACCAAATGTTGGTGAGGATATGGGAAAATTGAATTACTCATACACTGCTAGTGGGAATGTAAAATGTTATAGTCATTCTGGAAATATTTTTGCAGTTTCTTAAAAACTAAATGTGCAATTTTTGATCCAGCAATTACACTCATAGGTATTTATCATAAAGAAATTAAGTGTTGTGTTTACATAAAAACCTAAACATAAATATTTATAGCCCCTCCCCAAAGGAAACAACGCAGATGTCTTTCAATGGATGATTAAACAGTTATATGTCTGTACAACAGAACAATAAAAAGGGAATAAACTATTGATATATGCCATAACCTGGATGGATCATCAGAAAATTATAGTCATTTAGAAAAGCCAATCCAAAAGTTTACATGATATGCAATTCCTTTTATATAAGATTCTTGAAAAAAACAAGACCATAGAAATGGAGAACAGGTAAGTGCTTCCCAGAGATTAAGGAGGTGTGGATGGGAGGGAAGTACATTCAGCTTTAAAAGTTAAATATGAAGGATCTTTTTGGGATAGAAATGTTCTGTATCTTGATTGCATCAATGCCAGTATTCTGGTTGTGCTATTGTGCTATAGTTATACAAGATTACCACTGAGTAATCTTGAGTAAAACTCAGTAAAACTGAGTAAATGGTACAGAGATAGCTTTGAATTATTTTACAACTGCATATGAACCAACAATTATCTCAAAATACAACATTTAACTTAAAATACTATGGCATAATATGAAAAAATAGAATTTTGAAATATTTGGAAATTGACAGATAGACCAATAAATGCATGTTATATCTGTATATGTATATTTAGTGAACATATTTATACATATTGCAATGTACATATATTAGTGTGTATATGAAAAAACCCATGAATTTACTATTTGGACACTTACAAAAGCATTGCCAACCCATGATACACACACACACACACACACACACACACACAGCGAATTGATATTTGAAGATTCAGCATTCACAGTTTACACTAGGATTTAAGAACTCCAGGGAATATAATGTGGACAGTGTTAGTTATTCAGTCGTGTCTGACTCTTTGTGACCCGGTAGACTGAAGCCTTGGAGAAGGCAATGGCACCCCACTCCAGTACTCTTGCCTGGCAAATCCCATGGACGGAGGAGCCTGGTAGGCTGCAGTCCATGGGGTCGCTAAGGGTCAGACACAACTGAGTGACTTCACTTTGACTTTTCACTTTCATGCATTGGAGGAGGAAATGGCAACCCACTCCAGTGTTCTTGCCTGGAGAATCTCGTGGACAGAGGAGCCTGGTGGGCTGCTGTCTATGGGGTCGCACAGAGTCGGACACGACTGAAGTGACTTAGCAGCAGCAGACTGAAGCCTGCCAGGCTCCTCTGTCCATGGAGTTCTCCATGCATCAATACAGTATACTAACGCATATATATGGAATTTAGAAAGATGGTAACAATAACCCGGTGTACGAGACAGCAAAAGAGACACTGATGTATAGAACAGTCTTATGGACTCTGTGGGAGAGGGAGAGGGTGGGAAGATTTGGGAGAATGACATTGAAACATGTAAAATATCATGTAAGAAACGAGATGCCAGTCCAGGTTCGACACACGATATTGGATGCTTGGGGCTAGTGCACTGGGATGACCCAGAGGGATGGTATGGGGAGGGAGGAGGGAGGAGGGTTCAAGATGGGGAACACATGTATACCTGTGGCGGATTCATTTTGATATTTGGCAAAACTAATACAATTATGTAAAGTTTAAAAATAAAATAAAATTAAAAAAAATATCTGCATGTGAAAGTGAAAAAAAAAAAAGAATACTGGATTGGGATGCCATTTCCTTCACCAGTGGATCTTCTTGACCCAGGGATTGAACCCGAATCTCCTGCATTGCAGGCATATTATTTATCTTCTGAGCCACCAGAGAAGCCCATCCAGGGCATGTAGGAACTTATAATTTTGCCAATTAATGGATTTTATTGGCACATTGCAGTTCTACTGTGTGTTAGCAAGTTGTTTACCTAAGCAGGGGGCAACTGCAACACAATTTTATGCTTTACTTTTCATTCCCTATTCTTTATATTATTCCTCATGCTATAAATTTTTTTTTCCTGAAAAATAGCCATTAAATAAGAGAAAGATACTAATAAAAATGTAGTTAAATTCAGTGTTAGATGTGCAGGGAAAAGACAAAGTGCTAATAAAGGAGCAAATCATTTATAACATAATTTTGTGTTTTTAAAATTTGAGGGATTCATCAAGGCATTGATATACATCCCTCGAGAATGCCGATGGCTCACAAATGCATATAAAATACGTATTACCATTTCACTAAAGAAATTTAAGTATAAAGTAAGCAATTTTAATAGCAGAACAGAGTACATAAGGATTTTTGTTAAATTCATAAGGATTCTTACAATATAACTAAGGATGAGCCAATGACTTTGAAGTCATATGAACACATAGTCATTTTTAAAACAGTGTTCTAATGCTGTGGTTGTAGTTGGAGGAGGCAGAGTTGTATCAGTAAATATTATTATTATTATTTGGTATCAGTAATTAGCACTAGTAAAAATACTCAATATCCTTTTCTGTCCTTTAAGTTGAGACTTTTTCAGGGTGCTTTAAACAATCATCCAAATGATAAAAGAAAAATACTACACATTATTATATTTTCTTTTTTAGTGTATTTAGTATTGCTTCCCTCTTCAAACATCTATAGCTTCCAGTTTCACTGAATTTTGCCATTATAAATAAAACATTTGGAAAATGATTTTTTCAGAATGATTTTTTTCTTGCATGAAAGTTTTAAGTTAAAATTTACTCCACTTTTATCACCTCACATGAAACTTACAGTTCAATAATTTTGTTTCACATGAGTTTTTAATAGCTGACCATGGTGCTTGAGTGAATGCTGACATCAGCTATAAAATGTTTGTGGGCAAATCAACATAGTCTTACAGATCATATATAAATCATGTAACATGTATACTTAACTTTGTCAGAACTTTGGCATAACTTTTAAATTCTCATTATCGGAGGACATATGAAATTGGGGAAAACATAAGAATTGTTTCTGGAACTTTCCAGTTCCCTTGGAAAATAATTGAGTGCTGATATACTTAGGATTCCAGAGTAAATTTTCCCCATCACAATCAACATTTTACAATGTCTGTAAGTGGTAATTCCCTTTCCTCAAAGTTTCTTTCACTTTATACTTAAGCAGGCAAGTTCCTTTTTCTCAAAGTTTCTTTACACTTAAGCAGGCAAGTATTAGAGTTTTTGAGGAGAATTAGAGAGAGAAGGGGGGGCGAGGATTAGTTATGCAGCCTACACATTTATTTTACATACATTGTTTAAGCCTCAGAGAACTGGGCTGGAAATTTTAATCATTTATTTGCAGAAACAGAGATCTTACAAAAACTTTTAAACTAATAAATTTGATAAATTAGCCTTTATAATATCTACTGTATAGTAGAATGGATAAACTACTGTATTTGGAGTTAAAAACATACACATATATTTTAGATTTAAGTTTTGGCTCTAGGCAATGTTCTTATGCTCGGACAAAAATGGAAAATCTTGTTCGTTGCAAAGCAGAAAGACACAGATCTTTCCTAAATAGCCCAGGAACATGCATGTTTATAAATATTTAATATTGCTGTTATGTCAATATAGCTAGGAGATATTTTTAGTTTCATTCATTTCTCTCTATAGATGATCAAGCTTTTTAAGTATATTAGCCCGTTTTACTCCTTCTATCTGCTAAATTTATCAGTTCTTGTGAAAACTATTTGATACTTGTTTCCTTATATATTGGGTTTTTTATGAGTTGCACATAGGTTCACAATAGTTATGTCATCAAGTAATGTATATATTTATACATAATGCTTTTAACTCTGAATTCTGTTTGCTCTAATGGTACTACTTTTACTATATTATCTTTCTCTTGGTTAGTATCATTTTCCATTCCTCCATTTTAAAACTTCCTATGCGGCAGATGGTGACTGCAGCTATGAAATTAAAAGACGCTTACTCCTTGGAAGAAAAGTTATGACCAACCTAGATAGCATATTGAAAAGCAGAGACATTACTTTGCCAACAAAGGTCCGTCTAGTCAAGGCTATGGTTTTTCCAGTGGTCATGTATGGATGTGATAGTTGGACTGTGAAGAAAGCTGAGCGCCAAAGAATTGATGCTTTTGAACTGTGGTGTTGGAGAAGATTCTTGAGAGTCCCTTGGACTGTAAGGAGATCCAACCAGTCCATTCTGAAGGAGATCAGCCCTGGGATTTCTTTGGAAGGACTGATGCTAAAGCTGAAACTCCAGTACTTTGGCCACCTCATGCGAAGAGTTGACTCATTGGAAAAGACTGTGATGCTGGGAGGGATTGGGGGCAGGAGGAGAAGGGGACGACAGAGGATGAGATGGCTGGATGGCATCACTGACTAGATGGATGTGAGTCTGAGTGAACTCCAGGAGTTGGTGATGGACAGGGAGGCCTGGCGTGCTGGGATTCATGGGGTCGCAAAGAGTCGGACACGACTGAGCGACTGAACTGAACTGAACTGATGCCATTAAGTTCTAAACTTGAACTTGTAAATAGCTGAATTTTGTTTTTTTTTTTACTCAAGTTGAGAATATCTGCCTTTTAAATAGGTTTATCTTCCTTATATTTATAATGATTACATTAAAGAAATCTTTTTATTTCTTTATCATGTAAGTCCTTCACTTTGGACTCATTCCTTCTTTGCATAACATCCTTATTCTGCCCTTTCTAATACTGCTTTCAAAGTTATACTTTCTGTTCTATATATTTGAGTCAGTTTCTCAACGACAGTACAAACAACTTGTTGGGCTGTGTGATTCTTTGCTGTGAGAGCCTGTCCTGTGCATTGTAGGATGCTTCTGAACAGCATGACTGACCTCTACCTTCTCCTAGAGTTTGGGCAACCAAACGTGTCTCCAGCCATTGCCAAATATCCCACAGTGGGGAAACTCACTCCCATTTGAGGACCACTGTTTTAAAGGTTATCTGTCAATTGTCATGTGTACATATATCTTAACAAAGCTTAATGTCGCACTGCATCTTCTGCCCAGAGATGAGGACCTTAAAATGCTATATTTGAACCCCTTCCTTGTAGATTCAATTTCCCTTCTGGTAAAGTACTTTCTTCTGAAATGATACTCTCTGTACTCACTGGGTTTGTATCTGAAAAATATGTTTATTTTAGCTTTACTTTTAAATGACAGTTGAGATTGGTTTAGAAGGATGATGCTACTTTTCCTCAGCAATTAGGAGATATTACTCCAATTTTGTTTGGCATGTATCATTGCTCATGAGAAGTATGCTGATCGTTACTTGTAAATGATTTGTATTCTCTAAGTTTTTACTATTTCTCATCATCTTTGATGTTCTGTAGCTTCCTTATGATATTTTATTCTATTTGTGAATTTGTTTTTAAATTCTACTTAGGATTTAAGAAGTGTTTTTAATCTGAGTATTCACTGTTCCCTCAACTCTGGAAAATTTTCCAACATCATCTCATCAAATATTACTTTCCCCTCATTTTATGGATTTTCTCCCAGAACTGCAGTAGAAATAAGTTGGATATCTTACTCTTTGCATCTCAACTTTCACATCTTATCCCTTTGACTGTGTTTTAGTATCAGTGATTACTTTATATTTATCTATCATTTTATCAATTTTTCTTTGGTACTGTCCAACATAGCTGCTTACACATCTGAGTTTTTAATGTTAATAAACTACATTATTTAATTCTAGACTTTACATTTTCATTCTTTATATTTGACTCCTCTCTTTTCCCCACAATGTTTATTCTTGAATTTTGGTTATATTATTTTCATCTCTGAAAATTGTAAACCTGCTTTTTAATATCTAAGATTTGCATAAAGGTATTGATGAGATGTGAATTTTCCCATTTTTATAGCTGCCGTTTCAGATTTTGGCAGTCTATTTCGTTTGAGTATGCTGAAATTTCTACAAATGGGCTCCTTGTCAGTGGCAGTTATTTTTTGTATGGAGGATCGAGTGGCCTAAGATGTCGGAGTGTCCTTTTAGTTATTAGATAAATGTCTTGGCTTTTTGCTTCTTCAAAAATCATGTCCACAAGCTTGTGTTTTCTCTTTTTCTCAGTTATAAACATTCTTTCTGTGACCCACAGAGATTAACTGCCTTTGCCATATCCTAAGGCATCAGGTACTCTCTCTTCCGTTAAGACAGATAAGACAACTCATGCAGATTCTTTTCTTAGGAACCTTAGTCCCATCTCTCAGACACAAAGCCCAAGGCCATCAGGAGCATCTTGGTGAAACTGTGTTAAAAATCCAGTCATTTAGACAGATGTTCAATCTAGATATGCTATGGGACGCTGCAGTTCTCAGTCACTCTTTGGTTAAGTTTCCTCTTATTTTCTGGCACCAGGGAGTGCTCATTTTTTTACTTTGGGGCTTGGGTTTGAATTTAAATTTTATTGGTTATATTTTATCAATATAACGTTAATATATAATTTCTATGTTAGAAGTTTTCCACTTCAGTTGAGTTTTCTGTATCGACTAGAACTCATTTAATTTTCTAATGTATCAATATTTCTTACTACTACTTTTGCTTCTATATTTTTAATTTTTTAAAAAAGAAACCATTATTTAATCCAATTTTACTTAGATCTTACTCTGTTCTCTCCTTGAAGCCTTCTACATCTGTTCCACAGAAACTGCCTCTTTTCATGTCCTACTGAGAATACAAAACCTGTTTTGAAAAACCTCTGCTAGTTCATACAGTTCCACGTAGTTCATACACTTTTCAGATGTCTGCACTTCATTTTTGCTTTAGGATGAAGTTCTTTCCTCTTTCATCTCCAGTACATTTTTTGTAAGTTCTACACTTTTTCTGGTTGACCTTCTAAATCCAGCCTCTACCCTCCTTCACCCTGTGGGCACTTGCTGTGAAACCAATATGTATGAACTCCATCAACAGACTGGAGAGTCTTCTGGCTTCCAGTTGAGTTCAACCAGGAGGAGCATCTGTAGGCAAAGAGAGGACAGAGAGAGAATAAGGTTGGAACAGTTATTTCCCTATCTTAATTCCTTCCAGGTTATTGACTTGGCACAGCACCCACGAGGGACCCTAGCATTGTAGCTACCTTCTCGAGATTCCAAGATCTGTTACCTGACTTCATCCCTTCAGACTTGGTGTAGAAATGGCTACCCGTGGTTGCTGCCTGGGAATCTGCACCATCCTTCCTTGTATCTCTACACCCTGCCCACACCTTGGTAGAACAATCCCTTTATTGAATTCTTTTCTTGTCTTAGTTTTTGTTTGTTATTTTCTGAGTCTTGATTTTAAAAGTTTAACTTCAGATTTTTGCTATTTTTTTCTCATTCTTTATAGGGAGATGATCTATCGAGAGCAGGCAAAATACATGTGGAGTTTCCTTGGCCAGAGTCTTAAAATATGTTAGTCAGTTCTGTTTTCCATGTTTATAGCTTGAGTTTATTGTGTTCATATTATACGGCTTTGTTAGAATCAAATAAGAATTTATCCTATCCCATTGCCTAGCTCTCCAACATTCTTTTCTGTATTGCTTCATGCCAGCTGTGACACTCCTATTTAACTAGCCAAGCTACATTCTCCGTAGGAAGGGAATAGAATAACACTTCCTGGCATACATAATTCAGAAAAAGCTCTCTCTATATTTATTTGTCATGAAAATGGTCACTCAAGGGCTACTTCATCTAACTGAAGGTTTAAATCAAAGAGGAAGACTCCAAGCTGAAAAGGTTTAACTGGAAAAAGACATGCGGAAGCATTCTGCTTCCTCTGGGCCAAGTACCTCTTGTCAGACTAGCCCTTCTGGGATTGATAAAAACTATCAATTCTTGAAAAACACAAATAAAACTACTACTTGATAGCACTGAAGAGTAATAGAAATGTGTGGAAATTGGAGAAGAGATGATACTTGGAAGAAGGGAAAGGATTCTGGTGTTTCCTGTTTACAAAACATTTATGCTCCACCTCCAAGGATTGCTTAAACTGATGGAAAATGCACAGTGTTACTTGCTTAAAGAACCAGAAGACAGGATTCAGTGGGCAATTGCAACCACTGAAATATGAGGAGGAAAAACACCAGAAAAGGAGAAAATTAGAAAGAAGGAGCCTCAGATTCTGTGTGTAACTCTGCCCAAATCTCTGGAAGCTCAGCTAAAGCTGAAAGAACTGAACAGAGATTTGAGAGGCTACCCACAGCAGGGAAACAGAGTTTGATATTTTGCCTTCAACCAAATAAACTGCTTGCTGTTAAAAAAAAAAAAATTGCAAGTATTTCCTTACTGAACTTATCAGTCCAGGGCAAAGCTTATCTGTGTAATGAGGGTTTCCTTCCCTTCAGTTCTGTTTCTTTCCCATTTTTGTTCCCTCACTTTCTACATCCCGCCTTCTGCCAACTCCTTGAGATATTTTCTTAAACCTCCATTCATCCTTCTACAAACCAGACAGAATCTCCTATTCCTTCTGCTACCTTGTTTTTCAGTCATTACTTACAAGGAACAAAAACACACTGAAAATAGCTCTTCAATAAAAAAGAAGTTATTTAAAGTGAATAACCATTCAAAGCATAGAAATTCAAGACAGCTGAAAGAGGTCATGCAGAGGAAGCTGGGCCTAGTAACAAAGTCATCAGGTCTAGAAAAAGGAAGAAATTTCTCTTTCTAAAGCTGCATGACTCTTTTGTCATTGCTTGTTTCTGCATCCAATATTGAAATCCTAACTAGAGCTCTCCACCCATAAGTCTACATGACTACTTGGCCTCCACTCCCCAAATGACTCATTCTTTGAGTCCAAATTGCAGGAAAAACCAAAAAGCAAAACCAAGAGAGCCACTTTTTGTATTGGCTGACTTTGAGTTCTGTTGCTCATTACCAGTCCCATCAGCAGTGGCTGGTGAGATACATTTGTTGAAGGGAAATGGGAAGATGGGTTACATCACCCCTACAGGAGTCCTCTGGGATGCAGAAGATTTTCTCAAAAGAAGGCATGCAAATGGTGTTGTCAAATATACTGCAACCTTTGCAATCAATAATTTATGATACCTTGGTATAGCACTTAATAACAATAGATAATTATTTTCATAATGGGGACACTGCCAGGATACTTGTTAAGCCAAAAATATTTCTTTTGCTGTCCTCAAAAGCAGAGTTGCATAGATCAAGGAAGTGGTCATTTTGATTGTCAAGGATCTTAAGCCATATGTTTTTCTAAAATTCACATAGCATGTTTGATGTATTATCTAATTTTTCAGACCAATAGTGGTAGATGTTACAGGCTAATGCAGTCTCTATTTGTATTAGTTTCCATCCAGGACCTCTAAATATTCTTTTGTCAGTTATCATATATATAATCCTTTTTTAAAACTGAAAGAGTACAGTGTTAACACCCAGTAAAAGACCCTACGGCAACATAGGGACTACATCAAAATGTTAACAATGGTTATCTCTGTGAGTGATTTTCTTTTATTTAAAAAATTCTAAAATATTCTATAACTAATTGTATTGCTTTAATAATAGAAAAAATAACTTCATAAAAATTATGCATTCTAAGTGCACAGGGGTAAATATTTTTGTAAATGAGAACTGTGGGCATAAATAAGTGATTAAAGTCTTGTAAACATGTAAGTATGGTTGAGAAAAGCACAGAAGTAAAAACCAGCACAACTTAAAGAGAGTGCCATAAAATAGCAAATAACTTTAGAGCTACAAAAAAAAAAGAAAGAAAGAAAAAATTGTCAACATAAAAGACAATAAAGGAAAGCTAGAAGCAGACTTTGACATTTACCTTTAAATACACGCAGTAGAATTTTGAGTAAAACTGCTACAACAACAAACATCCACTAAAAACTTCAGTTAAAAATTCTGAGAAGAATTTTTTCTTTTTTTGGCCTTGGTAACCTTTTCTAAAAAAACTGCCAGTGGTCTGACTAGGAAATGACAAATGCAGACAATATTCATGATAAGAATAAGAAAACATGAGGAAGTAAATACACTTCAAATTTGGTCACTTAATCAGATCATTGATTAATTTATTTATCTTTTCTCTTCTGTAAGTCTAGAGACCAGAAGGAGGGAAATCAAAGTAATAGTAGAGAAGTGATTTCTAAGTGTTAGTCTTGAAGCAACTGGGGCTGCCATTGATCAAGATTTTATATTTTCAGGAGAGTGAGAAAAATGAGAAAATAGTAAACTTCATGTTAAGGTAAATTTATTAAATTTACATGAGATTATGTCCTTAATATACTTTCATTATTAAAATATCCTTTCTTCTATGAAATGACGTAGGTAGTGGATGGTGATTACTAATATATTTCCAGCAAAATGAAAGAGCTATAAATGCTATATTTTCCCAAATTTTCTGAATCTGTTAGATCCAAGAGTTATAGAATTACAGCTTTAAACCATCATCAATGTACATAGTCTTTAAAGACAATAGTTCAATTGAGCAAGGAGATACACATCCACAAATAGGAATAGTACCATGCATTATGTGGTCAGATGATACGGTGAGTGGCACAGATGTGGGCTGGTAGGACCAGGAAGGTCTCAGGTGGTGGTGAGTCTGCCTTGTGATTTATACGCTGGGTGAGATGTTAAGTGATGATGGCAGAGAAAAGAGCACTCTGGAAGAAGACAATGGGGTGATAAAGTTCAGAATACACAAGGGCCTATGAACTGAGTAGACATATTTGTGGACATGGCAAAAAATAAGATCAGATAGACAGGACTGATGAAGTTGAGAAAAATCATTCACTTCAAGATTGTGTTAGGTTTTTTTTTTTATTATTAAGTAATGGCAATTATTTGGCAGTATTAAAACAAAGTGAGTGACTGTTTGAAATTATTACTGTTAAAGTTTTTTTTTCTATGTCTTTGGTGCTCTGATGTTTAAACTATGTATCTAGGTTTGAATTTATTATCATTTATTCAATTCTTGACATGTTGATCTTCTTGAACCTTTAACAAAAATTTGAGGAAGTTCTCAGTAATTTGAATATTATTTTTTGCCATTTTCTCTAAAATTTCAATCTTTAGCTCCTAAGAGATATATTAGAACACCTCATTCTGATTTGTGTCTCTGAATATAACACCTGGACTTGCCAAAGGACTCCAATCAGTGCTCAAATGGGTCTTGCTCTTTGAGAAGATGTTGCCCATCTGAGCAGTCTTGTCTTGATAACACTCAGCCCAAACCTAATATCTGATGTCTCAGGTCTGCTTTGTCTGCAGGTCTGGTGTCACCAACTTTCATGTTTTCTTTGGCTTCCCAGTATTTCTCTACCATGGACCAGTGACTTGCTCTATGTCCAGGAGACAAAAGTGAGGCCACCTTTGAAGTGGGATGGGAGACCTCTTGGAGGTGTGAGGATGATGATCCAGTCCTGAATCACTGCAGGCTCTAGGCTCACTCAAGGGATTGAATTCTTGGTCCTCTCCACCTTTAACATACTTTCTCCAGATAGCTTATGGCCTCATTCTTCAATTTTTTTCATTTTTATTCAAGTGCCATTCAATGAGATCTTTGATGAAAGCTATTTAAAATGGAAGCAAGGTTTTATGTCAGTTTCTTGATTTGCAGATAGTTTATATTTAACTCTCAAAACTGCATGAAATACACTCTGGTTATAAGATGTTCGGGAGACTTTTTCTTCCACCTTTGATGAGCCAAAATTCCATGTTGTCTCCCTTTAATGGTGATTGAGCTTTCTCTCATTCTTTCTTTTACCGAGGGTAACATCTTTTAGGGATAGTATAGTCGTAGCTTTACTGGGAATCTGTTTTCTAACTCTCTGTCTTGAGTGGATCCTTTGTCTTGTTTCTAACTCTGGGATGGGTTTATAAAGTGAAAGTTGCTCAGTTGTGTCTGACTCTTTGTGACCCCCTGGACTATATGATCCATGTAATTCTCCAGGCCAGAATACTGAAGTGGGTATCCTTTCCCTTCTCCAACCCAGGGATCGAACCCAGGTCTCCCATCTTGCAGGCGGATGGGTTTATAAAGCTCAAAGTTATTACTATGATTAATCAAACTCCCAAAGATACTTACTACCTTAGCTCACTGCTTATCACTATTGTTGCAATTGTTGTTATTGTTCAGTCACTCAGTCGTGTCCAACTCCTTGCGACCCCATGGACTGCAGTACACCAGGCTTCCCTGTCCTTCACTATCCCCCAGAGTTTGCTAACATCTGTCGCCATCCAACCATCTCATCCTCTGTTGCCCTCTTCTCCTCCTGCCTTCAATCTTTCCTGGTATCAGGGTCTTTTCCAATGAGTTGCCTTTTCTCATCAGGTGGCCAAAGTATTGGAGCTTCAGCTTCAGCATCAGTCCTTCTAAGCAATATTTAGGATTGATTTCCTTTAGGATTAACTGGTTTGATCTCCTTGCTGTCCAAGGGACTCTCAAGAGTCTTCTCCAGCACCACAGTCCAAAAACATCAATTCTTGAGTGCTCAGCCTTCTTTATGGTCCAACTCTCGTATCCATACATGACTACTGGAAAACCCATCAGTTTAATCCAGTTCAGTCATTCAGTTGTGTCTGACTCTTTGCAACCCCATGAATTGCAGCACGCCAGGCCTCCCTGTCCATCACCAACTCCCAGAGTTCACCCAAACTCATGTCCATCGAGTCAGTGATGCCATCCAGCCATCTCATCCTGTGTTGTCCCCTTCTCCGCATGCCCCCAATCCCTCCCAGCATCAGAGTCTTTTCCAATGAGTCAAATGTTCGCATGAGGTGGCCAAAGTACTGGAGTTTCAGCTTTAGCATCAGTCATCCCAAAGAACACCCAGGACTGATCTCCTTGCAGTCCAAATGACTCTCAAGAGTCTTCTCCAACACCACAGTTTAAAAGCATCAATTCTTCAGCCTTTGTTGGCTATAATGTCTCTGCTTTTAATACATTGTCTAGGTCTTCATTTTAGTATTTGGGAATTTTTCCATTATATTCCTATGATCTCAGCTATATATTTATATAGATATTTACTACTATGTTACTTTTTCTCACACTTCTAGGAGGGATAATTAATTTTTTATCTAACATATCTCATTGCTGGAAATGAAAATATAATCAGTGTGTTAAAATATTGACAATGGTACAAGATAAGATTAGAAATATACCTGTGGTGGATTCATTTTGATATATGGCAAAACCAATACAATATTGTAAAGTTAAAAAATAAAATAAATTTAAAAAATATATAAAAGCTTAGTAGTGTATCAGTTAGAAGGCTAGTACAAAGCACTTCTTTTAAAGACTATTTTTTTAGAGTACTTTCAGGTTTACAACAAAATCCAGATGAAGGATTTCTCATATAACCTCTGCCACCACGCATGCATAGTGCTCCCAGTTTCAACATCATAGAATGGTATGTTGCTTCACCAAGGGTGAACTTACACTGACACATACAATCACTCAAAGTCCACAGTTTGCCTTAAGTTTCACTCTTGTTTTTGTATATTCGTGCATTTGTGCATAATGACATATGTGCTCAGTTGCTCAGTCTTGTTGACTCTTTGTGACCCCATGGACTGTAACCCACTAGGCTCCTCTGGAATGGGTTGCCCTTTCCTACTCCAGGGGGTCTTTCTGACCCAGTGATCAAACCCACATCTCCTGCATTGGCAGGTGAATTCTTTACCACTGAGCCACTTGGGAAGCCCTGATAATGGTATTATAACATCATTCAAATTAATTTCACTGCCCTAAAGCTCCTGTTTGTTCTGCCTACTCATGTTCCCCTGTTCCCATCACCCGTGGAAACCACTAGTCTTTTTGCCATCTCCATACTTTTGCTTTTCCAGGATGTCATATAACTGGAATCATAAATCATCTAACCTTTTCAGATTGGCTTCTTTCACTTAGTAATATGCATTTATGTTTCCTTTCATGGCTTGATATATATATATATATATGTATATTTTACTGATGAATATTTGATTGCCTGTATGTACCATTCACCCACTGAAGGATAGACTGGTTATTTTGGCAGTTTTGGCAATTATGAATAAAGCTGCTATAAACTTCTGTGTGTAAAATGGATAACCAACAAAGACCTACTGAATAGCACATGAAACTTTATTCGATGTATGTGTCAGCCTGGACAGGACGAGGATTTGGGGGAGAATACATGTATCTCCCATGGATATACATATACATGGATACATGTATAAATATGGCTGAGTTCCTTCACTGTTCACCTGAAAGTATCACAAAATTATTAATTGTCTATACCCCAATACGAAATAAAAAGTTTAAAGTTAGAAAAAATAAGTATCTGTGTAGTTTTTTTATGCATTTAGGTTTCAACTCCTATAGAATTCCTAATACAAGCAAATGTGATTGGTGGACTGTTTGGTAAAATGCGTCAGGTTTTAAAAGAAACTGCCAAGCTGTCTTCCAAAATAGTTGTGCCGTTTTACATTCCCACCAGCCAAGTATGAGAGTTCCTGTTGCTCCTTATCCTCACCAGAGTTCCATACTGTCAGTGTTCCAGAATTTGGCCTTTCTAAATAGGAGTGTAGTGATTATGATAAATTTTTGACTTGACCAAATAAGTTATGTTTTAAGGCAGAATAAGAAGATTTAAACAAACTTCCCTACTTGTTTGGGCCTCCCCTCTCCATCCCTAACGTGCCGTGTGCATTTGTGCTGCCACATTAACCAGAGTTCTCCAAAGACAGGCGTGACTGCCAAACTGCAACACTTGTTTTTCCCCTTTCTTCTGATGCTAACAATATAAACTTCTCAGAAGAAAAGCATCCTTTCCCAACTCTGTGAGGGGTCATGGTGACTTGTTGCTTGCTTTGTACATGCTTACCTGGACTATGTATCCTTGGCCAACTTTATGTAAAATATCAATGCTGTTTTGATGTACAGTCTTTGCCTTGAAAATGTGTGTGACTGTGCCTTCAACTTCTAATGGTTAGAAGAGTTGTCAGGCCTTTCTGAGAATTTGTTTTGCAGTTTATAACCCTCAATTTGGCTTGAATAAAATCCATTTGTTTTCTTTATTTTTAATGAATTTTCATCAACAGATTTAACAATTTTACATGTTTAGTCATAAATTAGAAGAGATTTTGATAATTCAGAAATGTTGTGTACTGAGTGAGTATGAAGTGGTGGAGGAAACATGAAGCCAAAGCAGGAATAATTTGGGAGCTGGGAGGTAAGCAGTTGAATAAAAAGCATCACTCTATATAGTCACCCTGTTTATTTAATTTATATGCAGAGTACATCATGAGAAACACTGGACTGGAAGAAACACAAGCTGGAATCAAGATTGCCGGGAGAAATATCAATAACCTCAGATATGCAGATGACACCACCCTTATGGCAGAAAGTGAAGAGGGACTAAAAAGCCTCTTGATGAAAGTGAAAGTGGAGAGTGAAAAAGTTGGCTTGAGGCTCAACATTCAGAAAACGAAGATCATGGCATCCAGTCCCACCACTTCATGGGAAATAGATGGGGAAACAGTGGAAACAGTGTCAGACTTTATTTTTCTGGGCTCCAAAATCACTACAGATGGTGACTGCAGCCATGAAATTAAAAGACGCTTACTCCTTGGAAGGAAAGTTATGACCAACCTAGATAGCATATTCAAAAGCAGAGACATTACTTTGCCAACAAAGGTCCGTCTAGTCAAGGCTATGGTTTTTCCTGCGGTCATGTATGGATGTGAGAGTTGAACTGTGAAGAAGGCTGAGCACCGAAGAATTGCTGCTTTTGAACTGTGGTGTTGGAGAAGACTCTTGAGAGTCCCTTGGACTGCAAGGAGATCCAACCAGTGCATTCTGAAGGAGATCAGCCCTGGGATTTCTTTGGAAGGAATGATGCTAAAGCTGAAACTCCGGTACTTTGGCCAGCTCATGCGAAGAGTTGATTCATTAGAAAAGACCCTGATGCTGGGAGGGATTGGGGGCAGGAGGAGAAGGGGACGACAGAGGATGAGATGGCTGGATGGCATCACTGGCTCGATGGATGTGAGTCTGGGTGAACTCCGGGAGTTGGTGATGGACAGGGAGGCCTGGCGTGCTGTGATTCATGGGGTCGCAAAGAGTCGGACACGACTGAGTGACTGATCTGATCTGATCTGATTATCTGAAGAAGTAAACACATGACTTTGACTTTCACAGAAGAGGGCAAGGGGAAGATGTCTTTACCAAGTTTGAAATACCAAGAGCAGATTTATATCTTCTCTTAGGACAGAGGAGCCTGGAGGCTACAGTCTATGGGGTCACAAAGAGTCTGACACAACTGAGTGACACTTTCTTAAAACTTAGATAGGAGCTTTCTACTTCTATAAACATTAAATAAAAATTACAGAAGAATCCAAAAACTGACTGTTGTTGCCATTGTTCAGTAGATAAGTTGTGTCTGATTCTGTGACCCCCATGGACTGAAGAACACCAGGCTGCCTTGTCATTCACCATCTCCTGGAGTTTGATCAAATTCATGTCCACTGAGTTGGTGATCTTATCATCTCATCCTCTGTTTCCCCTTCTCCTCTCGCCTTCAATCTTTCCCAGCATCAGTGTCTTTTCCAATGAGTCGGCTCTTCACGTCATGTGGCCAAAGTATTGGAGATTGAGCTTCAGCATCAGCATCAGTCCTTCCAATAAATATTCAGGCTTGATTTCCTTTAGGATTGACTAGTTTGATCTCTTTGCAGTCCAAGGGACTCTCAAGAGTCTTCTCCAGCACCACAGTTAGAAAGCATCAATTTTTCAGCACTCAGCCTTCCTTATGGTCCAACTCTCAGATTTATACATGCCTACTAGAAAAACTATAGCTTTTACTATATGGACATTTGTTAGTAAAGTGATTAAAGCCTTTTGATACACTGTTTGGTTTGTCATAGCTTTTCTTCCAAGGAACAAGCGTCTTTGAATTTCATGGCTACAGTCATTGTCCGCAGTGATTTTGGATCCCATGAAAATAAAATCTGTCACTGCTTCCAACATCTTATGGTACCAAGAAAATATGAAAGTAACCTAGTGAGATACCACTGCCAGCAAGAGTCAGTCTAAGGAAAGGGGAGGTACTCTGGATAGTTTAGTAGATTACAGGTCCTTGAGCAGTGACTGAACTCATTAGGAATTTCACATTTTCACAAATATAATTTCATGTCCATGGTTATAGTTCCATTAGCTATTCCATTGACTAGATGATTGTATGCCTTAAGTTACTTGTGTTAAAAAGTAATATATTACTTAGTGAAATTTATTTTCAAAGTGTCGAATGCATGAAGCAATTTTGAATCTAGATTATGTGACAGGTGTTTGGGGTAAGCATTGTAATTCTGTCACAAAATTGCAAAATGGAAGCAATCTTGTCTTTGTAAAATATAGCTCTTCTATGCCCACTTATTTGAAAATAAAGCTGCTTTCATGAAAACAATGTCAACACCCTCATGACATGTCATTGACAGACAACTTTCTATCGCAAGAATAAAGTGCTAAGAGTCAAGAGGGCAGGTAGACTTTTTCTCTTGACTTTTCTTTTCTGCTACATGGTTTGATCTACAGGGATTTAAAATTGTTAGCATATGGTGTGTGAATAAACTACTAATGTTCATTAAACACCCACCAATTAGTTAACACGTTACAAAGCTGAAGGAAGTTCAAGAGATTTTCTTGTTCAGGACATTTAGGCAGATGAATATCTAAATCAGAAATACCCAACTATTTGACAGGATCAGCTCATTAATCAAGTAGCTGGTATGGCACAGTGTAACAGCATCAAAGATTATAGCCTTCAACACTGGGTATGAGGTCTGATTGGAAACTGCTACCATATATCTCTCTTTCCTTTTTACAGTTTTCAGGTAGCTATCCACTTTTTCTCTTGCTTCTGATCTGCAGTATAAGTAACTCCCACAAATAATTTGGGGCTTCATCAAAACCACAACCTGTCTGAAGGTGTTATAGAGCTTCTCAGAATCCAGGAGTTGGTTCATTATCTTTAGAGATGAGTTTATTGACATGAGTCCACCACTCTGCATGTGGTGATACTCTTGGTATATGTGCCAATTTTTAATATTGGTGGTGTGAGAGACTGAAGGAAAATACTAAGGGGCAG
Organism: Bos indicus x Bos taurus; assembly: GCF_003369695.1. Lineage (NCBI taxonomy): Eukaryota > Metazoa > Chordata > Mammalia > Artiodactyla > Bovidae > Bos > Bos indicus x Bos taurus. The sequence goes on from NC_040076.1 coordinate 113,339,667, forward strand.
CAGAGCCAGCAGGACTTTGAGCAATCCTATGAGGTTTAAGAAACAAAAGTAGATGTATATAGACCTGTGAGGGAGGCCAGGGATTGAGGCTCCAAGATTTGGGAGACAAATAGGGTATAAAGAAAATGTTTTAGAAGTGGTGAAAGAGGAATGGGCTATTTCTCTTCTAAGTATTTGTTCATTTATAAGCCCACAGGGCAAGATATCCAAAATTAAGCAAAAAATAAAAATCAAGCAAAGATTTCAGTAGTCTCCCTTCTTTGCTGGGGAGACAGAAATTGTAGGAAAGAATATCCCAAATGGAAAAAAATAACCTTGGTTTACATTAAAGGCTCTCAACAAGGAACCTCTGGGAAGAGGGGTAGTTGTTTTACATGCTAGGAGACAGAGTTCAAACCTTGTAATGTCTGAAAAACAGCATCATGTCACCTAGATTGAGACAATCTGCCAGCACTCTGGCTGGCTGTCAGAAAATGAGCATTAAGTCTCTGGAGGCAGATATTGTGATCCAGAGCCTCTCACATTTTTCATGCACAATGACTGAATATCAAAAAAAATTACCAAGCGTACCAAGAATTATGTCCAAGAGAAAATGATAAACAATAGCAATCAGTCGTATGGTTGATGCAGGCTATTGCAATAGAAAACTAAGACTTGAAATTTATGGTAATTAACATGTTCAAGATAATAGAGGGTGAGACAGGCGATTCAACCAGTGATCTGAAATCCACAAAAGGAAATTGTAGCACTAAACATGTAATTTAAAATAAAAATGCAATAGATGTGTTTAATAGCAGATTGACACATCTGACAAAAGGATATATGTCTAAAAAGACAAAAAAGACTGAAGCACAGAAAGTAAAAGAAAGGAAATATAAAAGATACCAAAAGACACATTGGAAAGTTCCTATATATGTAATTTTTATGATAGAAGGAACCTGAATGGAGCAGAAGCAAGATTGGAAGACCAAATGATTGAGAATATTTCAAAAGTGATGTGAATAATCAGGCTAAAGGTCCATTAAGAGCTATGAACATAAGCATGGATAAAATGGAAACACAAACCAACCGAAAAACATGCAACTGCATCATAGTAAAAGTGTTGCAAACTAAGATTGGGGAAAAATATAAATAACAGAGAAACCCAAGACAAAACATATATTAACCTTCACAAGATCAATAATAAAATTAATGGCTGACTTCTCATATGGATAAACACAAGTCAGACAATGGAATGGTATCTTTAAAATGTTGAAAGAAAGAAAATTGCCAATCCAAAACTTTTCCTTAGTGAAAAGTTTCTTCAAAAATAGAGGTAAAATAAAAATGCTTGTAGGTAATGATTCTGAGAATTTTGCACTTGGAGGGAAGCACTATAAGAAATGTTAAAGGGTTTGATACTAAACAGAAATGATTCCAAATAGAAATATGGAAATCAGGAAGGAATGAAAAGCAACAAAATGGTAGCTATAAGTAACTCCAAGCAATTATTCACCATGTAAAGCAACAACAATCCTGATTTCCCAGGAAAATTAACATAATTTTTAACTTAATATTTAATAAATACTTCTCAGAAGCACATCTTTTCTTTCCATCTAATGTTCTCTTTCCTTTGAGCTATGGAAAATCTACTTCTAATAGTGAATGATGAGATGTCATTTAGGTTTATTTTAATCTCATTTTATTTTTGTTAACATGTATGGTGGCCGCCCTATCCTAGACCTTTCCCCGACCCCTTGACTGTTCCCTTTGTCAGATTTAAATTTTGAGAAAAGCCATTGTAGACAGCAGACCTTTGACAGTTCTGGTGCCTAGATTATATTTATCTTATTTTGTCTGGCTGTCCTTGTTTCTTTGCTTTGTTTTGTTTTTGGTAATTGCTTTATCCATATAACCTCTCTGTCAAGGAAAGTTCCCAGGGCTCCTTTTCTTTCTTTCTTTGGCTTATCCACTTTTTTTTTTTTTTTTAATGACTACATGTCCCAAGCTAATATTTGTTCACACCTTTATCATTTATGTACCCAGATACTTATAGGCTTTGAATGACAAGTTTAAAAACTACTTCCCATGTAAGAAAAAGAAATTAAAAAAAAAAATATTTTGTGACAAGAACCACTCTGAACTAGAGATAGACACTGAAAAAAAAGACAGGGTCTCAGTGTTTTATTGATTTTAAATATATGCACCTTACTTATAGCCATAGGTGCTATTATCATTCAAATTTTGGACATGCTTAGTCAAGAACTACACAGAGTCTGCCTGGAATATGGCATGTCATTCAGCAGCCCAGTGATTTATTGTCATTTCAAATGGATATTCTTTAAATGTTTGTTTAATATTTATTTAGTAGGGACAGGAAGGGGCCTACTTTTAGTGAACCACCTATCTATTATGTTTAAACTATGTAATTTAATTTATGTACCGCTGCTGCTGCTGCTGCTAAGTTGCATCAGTCGTGTCCAACTCTGTTCGACCCCATAGACGGCAGCCCACCAGGCTCCTCTGTCCCTGGGATTCTCCAGGCAAGAATACTGGAGTGGGTTGCCATTTCCTTCTCCAATGCATGAAAGTGAAAAGTGAAAGTGAAGTCGCTCAGTCGTGTCTGACTCTTAGCGACCCCACAGACTGTAGCCTACCAAGCTCCTCTGTCCATGGGATTCTCCAGGCAAGAGTACTGGAGTGGGGTGCCATTGCCCTCTCCGAATTTAGGTACTAAATGTTACATAATATTGTATTTTACTTGGAATTATTCTTTATTTACAATCCTTCTGTTACTCACGGCTTGTATGGTATTAGTCACTCAATCACTATGGCTAGAGGTAATCACAAGGTTATCAGATCAGATCAGACCAGTCACTCAGTGGTATCTGGCTCTTTTCAACCCCATGAATCGCAGCACGCCAGGCCTCCCTGTCCATCACCAACTCCCGGAGTTCACTCAGACTCACATCCATCGAGTCAGTGATGCCATCCAGCCATCCCATCCTCTGTCGTCCCCTTCTCCTCTTGCCCCCAATCCCTCCCAGCATCAGAGTCTTTTCCAATGAGTCAACTCTTCACATGAGGTGGCCAAAGGACTGGAGTTTCAGCTTTAGCATCAGTCCTTCCAAAGAAATCCCAGGGCTGATCTCCTTCAGAATGCACTGGTTGGATCTCCTTGCAGTCCAAGGGACTCTCAAGAGTCTTCTCCAACACCACAGTTCAAAAGCATCAATTCTTCGGTGCTCAGCCTTCTTCACAGTCCAACTCTCACATCCATACATGACCACAGGAAAAACCATAGTCTTGACTAGACGAACCTTTGTTGGCAAAGTAATGTCTCTGCTTTTGAATATGCTATCTAGGTTGGTCATAACTTTCCTTCCAAGGAGTAAGCGTCTTTTAATTTCATGGCTGCAGTCACCATCTGTAGTGATTTTGGAGCCCAGAAAAATAAAGTCTGACACTGTTTCCACTGTTTCCCCATCTATTTCCCATGAAGTGGTGGGACCAGATGCCATGATCTTCGTTTTCTGAGTGTTGAGCTTTAAGCCAATTTTTTCACTCTCCACTTTCACTTTCATCAAGAGGCTTTTTAGTTCCTCTTCACTTTCTGCCATAAGGGTGGTGTCATCTGCATATCTGAGGTTATTGATATTTCTCCCAGCAATCTTGATTCCAGTTTGTGTTTCTTCTAGTCCAGCGTTTCTCATGATGTACTCTGCATATAAGTTAAATAAACAGAGTGACAATATACAGCCTTGACGAACTCCTTTTCCTATTTGGAACCAGTCTGTTGTTCCATGTCCAGTTCTAACTGTTGCTTCCTGACCTGCATACAAATTTCTCAAGAGGCAGATCAGGTGGTCTGGTATTCCCATCTCTTTCAGGATTTTCCACAGTTTATTGTGATCCACACAGTCAAAGGCTTTGGCATAGTCAATAAAGCAAAAATAGATGTTTTTCTGGAACTCTCTTGCTTTTTCCATGATCCAGCAGATGTTGGCAATTTGATCTCTGGTTCCTCTGCCTTTTCTAAAAGCAGCTTGAACATCAGGAAGTTCACAGTTCACATATTGCTGAAGCCTGGCTTGGAGAATTTTGAGCATTACTTTACTAGCGTGTGAGATGAGTGCAATTGTGAGGTAGTTTGAGCATTCTTTGGCATTGCCTTTCTTTGGGATTGGAATGAAAACTGACCTTTTCCAGTCCTGTGGCCACTGCTGAGTTTTCCATAGTCTTACTCAAAAATGCATTTTAAAATCCTTTCTGCTTATTTTCATGGTGGAAAAAAAAAAATGTTTTCTACTTCTTTCCAGTGATTTCCCTCTTTCTTTTCTTATTTTTATTAGATGCAATTGACATGTAGTATTGTGTACCTTTAAGGTATACATTTATACATTGCAATACAATTACCATCACATTCTTTGCTAACAGCTCTATCAGGTCACATAATTATAATTTCTTCTCTGTGGTGAGAACAATTATGATCTAGTCTCAACAACTTTGAAGTTTGTAATACAATATTGCTGACAATGATTATTGTGCTGTGCATGTACATCCAGAACAAATTTTAACACTAGTCACAAGTTTGTACCCTTAAAAACATCTCCCCAGTTGCGTCATGAAAGTCTCTGAACCCGTTGCCATTCTAGAAGGTACACAGAATGTTCAGAACTGAGATGATGAAACCTGCTTCTGGTCATTGCGCTGTGTCTGTGTGATTTTGGTTGGAAGTTTCTGCTGACAGTGACTCTGCCATGTTAGGGGCCTCTCAGCTGTCTGGTCTCTGAGTTGAGGGTAGGCTTGTCAGCAGTTGGAATGCATGTAAAGCAAGCTGGCTGTCAAAGAGCAGAACCTCTCAAGCAAGATAGGGTGGCGCTAATGAGGCTTGTTCTGAAACCAGTGTCCACTTCAGGGCACTGTCTACATCAGCCGGAGTGTAACCAAATTACATTCTGGCAGTTATATCAGGAATTCTGTCTGGAAAGTCCAGTGAATTGGCACCACTGCCTGATTTCCTGCAATGGAGCTGTCGCACACTTTATTGGAGTGGCCTTTTTTTTAGGTATTAATATGAGTTTCCCTGGTGGCTCAAATGGTAAAGAATCTGCCTACAATGGAAGAGACCTGGGTTCGATCCCCAGGTCAGAAAGACCTCTTGGAGAAGGAAACGGCAACCCACTCCAGTACTCTTGCCTAGAGAATCCCATGGACAGGAGGAGCCTGGCGAGTTACAGTCCATGGGGTCGAAAGAGTCAGACATGAATGAGAGACTAACACTTTAGGTATTAATAGCTTCCTGGCTTGCGGCTCAGTTGTGTTTTCCAGTCTAACTCTATTGATACTGCAACCAGCAGAATCTGCACCTTTCCCTTTCCAAGCCATCTCTTCCAAGGTTTATATATATATATATATATATATATATATATATATATTTGTAATTTTGAACAGTTTTTTTTTTTTTTTTGCCATTTAGTATATCTTTCATGAGCATTTTAAATTAGATGATATTTCAAACCATGCCAACATGTAAAATGGGCCTAACTGGAATTGTTTTTCAATACTTACGGTATTGAAATTCAATGCAATTCTCACGTACCATTCCTTCAGGAGAAGCAAACCTCAACATATCTTAGGGTTAAATTCCATAATCCCAATGCAAGTTAATGATGTTACATCTATACCATATTTTACAATTTATAAGAGTTTTCCATTGTGGAAACAATCCAGGCAATGAACTGCAAACAGTGGGGGAAGAAGGATCAGAGGGCTCTGCACAGGGATGTCTTTTCTTTTCAATCTCTAATATTTACTCTGAAAAACAGGGATAAATTTATGCATTATCTTATCTACTTTATATGAGAAATTTATGTTCTCCTAGGGATGGATGTGTGTGTGTGTGATAGCATTGTGTGTGAAATAATTACTTTAAGTTAAGGATCTATTTTGTTCCCTTTTGGTTTTGCATCACAGTTTAGTATTTTCTGGCATTCATCAAACTTTAAATGATACCATGCCCATAATTACTTATTTCTAATTTCTAAGTTATTCTCTTGACCACATTGATAGTGGAAAAATGACATAAGGAGAAATACATTTCACTTCACTGTCAATCCATTTAATATATTTAAAAATATTTTTAGTACATGTTTATCCAATTTACACCATTTTTATGAAGATGGGATTATTTATATTATTATTTCCCCATTAAATCTGTCTTGAACACTTAAAAGACTAGCTAATTTAAAATATTTCATTTTTGAAAGATTCAAGATGTTTCACATTCATAGTATATCACATGAGATTAAGATGTTTTGGTATTTTTGTTCTGTGGAGAAACACTGAGTTAAGAAATACTATAGAGTTCATTGGAGAAGGCAATGGCAACCCATTCCAGTACTCTTGCCTAGAAAATCCCATGGACGGAGGACCCTGGTAGGCTGCAGTCCATGGGGTCACAAAGAGTCGGACACGACTGAACGACTTCACTTTCACTTTTCACTTTCATGCATTGGAGAAGGAAACGGCGGCCCACTCTAGTGTTCTTGCCTGGAGAATCCCAGGGACGGGGGAGCCTAGTGGGCTGCTGTCTATGGGGTTGCGCAGAGTCAGACACGACTGGGGCAACTTGGCAGCATACAGTTCATAAGATGACTCATAATTAAACTGTGTCAAGATTGCATATTCCATAGTTGATTGTATTTAATAGCCTAGTATTATTGGGAAGGTTGGATTGCTAACCTTTTTTTAACTTCAGAAGTATTTTTCTTCTGACTAAGTGTTAACATATTAAAAATGAATAAAATATCAAATAAAACTTTAACAAAATATTTTCATCTTTCCCAATGTGTTGAGAATCTAGCATTTATTAGTACACAAAATTAAGATTAAAATATTCTAAGGACTAAATAATGAAAATACTAAAATTTGTCCATAATGTAAAAAGTAAAAATAAATCATTCAAATCTATATAAACACATTGAAAAGGGGTTTGAATACTTGTAAAACTCCTTAGGCAAAGGGATTTTCAGAAAAATGGCTTTAGGAAACAGTCTATTTTTGTAGCTGTATCCTTAAAATTTCTAAATCTATCATAAAATTTATTCACACATATGTAAATGTTTTGCATTACTATTCATAAAAATATTTTTATCCTCCAACACATTCCTAAGTATAAATAGATAGGAATAAATATAAATACAATGTACACATATGTTTATATATGTGCATACATTATACCTATATGCATGCATATCCATTATCCATTATCACAGTAATATTGTATAACAAACAACTAGGACACCTTAGAAAGGAATAAAATGACATACATTTATTTATCTCACACTGACATGCTCAGGTGCTCTTGGCTGGCCTGGCTGGTGCACCTGCAGTCAGCTGGAGTGACAAGGCTGCTCTGCTGATGGAAGCTGCCCCTCTTGCACCACTAAGGATGGACTGGTTTGGACTGATGTAGGATGTCTGGGCTGAAATGACTAGGGTGATGTGGTCCTGCTACATTGACTTGCAACCACCAGCAGACTAGCCTGGTTGTGTTCATAGCTGGTAGAAGTACAAGAGCAATAACAGACACATGTGTGCTTTTTTTTCCATCCCACCTTGCACCATCACTGCTAGCCTCCCCCTAAGGAAAGCAAAATCACATAGCTGAATTAAAAATCAAGGGGTAGAGAAATACACTTCATCTTTGTTTGAGGGAAGACATGCAAAGTCATGTAGTGAGAGTGTGACTGAAAGGAGAAGTGAACAGTTGGAAGTAGTAATGCAATCTATATATTGAAACTTTTATATTTAGGTTTTTAAATGAGACTTGTCTTGATAGAATTAGGAGTCTTTTGAACTAGAAATCAGTCAAGGACTATCTATAATTAATAAAAGAAAGGTCTTGAAATTTTCTCTAATACTAAAGATAACAGTTTTGCTTTGACAGATATTTTAGTCAAAATTAAATATTTCTTTTAATTATAAATAAGATTCCATTATTGAAGGTGGAATTGAGTATGTCCTTTTAGGATCTGAAAGCACATGGTAAAAGAGTCGGGAGGAAAATCGTGGGCATGATGTGTGTGACTACCTTCTAGAATTCTGTGACATTGCGTTTTCTCTCTGCTTGTAATATGTCTTGTACTTCTCTTCTTTCCGCTTAAGTGCTTAAGCTGCACTTAATGGCACTTAAGCTGCATCAGGGCAAAGAAAACAAATGAGCAAGCTGAAACAAATGGATTTCACTTCCAAATTCAAAGCATGAGACTGTGAAAAAAAAAAAAAAAATCCCAAGGGTTTGGAAACTAGTCCTGGCAGTCAGCCACTTAAAGGGGATTTTATGCCCATATAAGATATACCAGAATGGGAGGGAAAGAAAAGTAGAGATCAAAGCTGTGGAGTCTAAATCATGAAACTAGGAAGATGGAATACAATCGAGAGAAGCTAGAGACTTGGTTTCTCAGAACAAAAGATCTCGTCTCACCCTTCTGATGCTTGTTATTTCTAAATATTTATAGGCTTGACGGGCAGTGCTACAATTATCCCTCCTGGTTATTAAATCCACTCTGTATTAGTAATACTTTTGGAAACCTTATGTGCTAAGTTGCTTCCCTGTGGAAAAATAAGCTTTTTTTCCTTAATGATTGCTTAAGAAAGAATAAATGAAAAATGAAGTATTAAAAAATCTATCTGGAGTATGACTTCATTTTAAAGAAGGATGTTTTAGGAGACAAGAGAAAAATAAATTACTGTTAAAAACAAAGGAGAAAACTCCTATAAATCTCCTGTAAATTGTAAACATGGAAAACAAAAAGCTCTATTTTGACTGCTGGAATATTTTGTACTCAATTGTAACCATGAAAAAGTTTCTAATGAGTTGGTCTAAATCATTTATGCTTGGGGTTGTTCTTAGATCCATACAGTTATTTTAGGAAAGAGAGAAAAGTCAAGGGACCAATAGAGAACAGAGATAACATAAACCTGAATTTGCTAGCACATGCTTTTAAAATCCACAGTGCCTATGATTTAAAAACTACCTTCAACAATTGCTGAGGTAATTCATTCCACTATCAGAGTACCTTAACATTTTTGAGATAAGGATCCCTTGAGAGGCTAATCTGAGCTCTCCTTCCCTGAAACATTCAGAAACCAGAATTTTAGATCCATTCTGTAGAAAGGAAGTAGTAATTTGTAATTCTATTGAAAATATTATAACCTTGCTGAGTTTTAAAATATAAAAGTCATGCATAATGTTAATTATAAATGAGATGACCAAGTGGAGAATTTTTACCATCTAATAGTAACTATAATATTATTGATAAATTGGTATAATGCTCCATAATTAAAGTATTTTAAGAGCATTATGTGAGTTGACCCTCACATAATAATTATTATTTTTATTATCATTATCAACATAATGATCATTATTATTACTTTATGAAATCTTAAACAATTTCTTCAAAATTGCTTTCATATACACTTTTTACACATTATATCACATTTTTCTGGGCAGTGCATTTCATTTTTCTCATCTGCAAAATATGTTTAATAGTTCCTACCTCACAAAGAAAAGAGTTCATTGAGATAATAATACACATGAACCCTTAGAGTAATTCATGGCATAGAGCAAATGCTTGTTAAATATAATTCATTATCATCATAATGAATATGTATTTAAACAGAATTTAGATGTCAATAGTTTAACAGGAACTTGATCCATAAAAAAAGTGCTAAGAGTAAATTAAAAGCCTAGAAATTTCCTAGATAGTCTAGGATCAGTACATATTTACCCTCATGACTTCTATGTAAATATATACATTGCTGAAATTGACCCTTAAAATCACGTGGTTTTAATAGAAGATTAGACTGTATTTAACTATTTTAAGCGAGTGTTATGAAACTAGGGTCCACTTAATTTTGGATCCCCAGTAAATTGGAGTATTTCTTCTTTTAAGCCTTGGAGACAATAATAGGAGAGTATGTTCACAATTAAGCAAGTTGTCTTCAGAAAGTGACTTTATACGAGGGTGTCTTGTGTCACCAGGCTCAGTTTCTCAGAAAGAGTTACACAGGATACAGTAACAGGCTGTAGATACACAGGCTTTAGATTTGTAAGAGCTTCCAATCTGAGCCGTAAAGGCCTTTCCTTTCCTGGTGATCTAAACAGAACATGACCTCTTTGAAACTCTACCTTAATGTATCTCATTGCTTCTTCATCTTTGATATACAGGATTTTCTATGCGTGGAAGACACGCTTCTACTTAATACAGAAAGAGCAAGCAAGAATAAGAATCCTGTCAGGATGGATAACTTTCACATTTTGTCTGTAACTATGGTCTCTATGGGCTTCCCAGGTGGGCTCAGTGGTAAAGAATTTGCCTGCCAGTGCAGGAGATGTGGGTTCAATCAGTGGTTTGGGAAGATCGCTTGCAGAAGCAAATGGCAACCCACTTCAGTATTCTTGCCTGGGAAATCCCATGACCAGAGAAGCCTAGTGGGCTACAGTTCATGGGGTCACAAAGAGTTGGACCCTATCTAGAAACTAAACAACAACAATGGTGGTTTTGTAATTAGTTAGTCTTAATCCCAGAGCAAAAGGAAATTAAGATTCATCCAGTCTTTTTGCCATTGTGTCTCCATTAATTTCTTGGGTAGCTGAAATTTACTCTTGAGTGGTTTCTTCAAAAGCATTCAAAGGCATTATATATTCTAAGTTCTTGCAGGTTTAGTTTGTTGTTTTCATTCTTACATAAGAATTTGGGAAGTTATAAAATCTCATCCCTTTGAAAACACTGGAGGCATTCCTCCACTGTCTTCCAGTCTTCCTGTGGAAATTCTGGAGACTAGCCTGATGTTTTACCACTTATCTGTAACTTGATTTTTAACACTTGTACTTTTAAAGGACTCTTTTATTATCTTGGAAGTCAAGTGATTTTACTGTTCTATAATAAAATTAGATGTTCTATATCCATTTTCCCCTTTGGCATATGCTATGCTTTTTCTATCTCTGGATTTATGATGATAATTGAAACACTTTTTGCATTATATTTTTAAATAATTTTATGTGTCATTATTTTGAATCTCACCTGTAGGGGAGCCATTTAGGTATATGTTTGATTACATACTAATTATTTTTTCTGTAGTCTTCTTTGTCTCTGCCCCTCCACCAAATTTTATTCAGAAATAATTGACATATATGAATGTGTAAGCATTAACATTATGCTTAATCGCTAAGTACTGTATGACTTTTTTGAGGCCCCATGGACTGCAGCCTGCCAGGTTCCTCTGTCCATGGGATTCTCCAGGAAGGATTCTGGTGTGGGTAGCCATTCCCTTCCCCTGGGGATCTTTCCAACCCAGGGATCAAACCTGGGTCTTCTACATTTCAGGTGAATTCTTTTCATCATCTGAGCCACCAGGGAAGCCCTATAAAGTGATGGTCTAATGTGCAATCTACAGAGTAGGACCCCAGCCAGGGGGACCTCTGTATGTGCCTGACACTCAGAACAACAGAGAAGGACCGCAGGCAAGAGAGCCCTCTATGTGCCTGAACAGGCAGAACTATGAGAGAGACTGGCCAAAGAGGCCTTCTGATCGCCAGCAACCAGAGGCTTGAAAAAAGACTCTGATAGGACCATAACTCCTGCAGCGGAGGAAGTCCTATGTCCCTACATACTTGGAGCCGACAGGGTCCCCACAAGCCAAGCAGCTGCGCCACTTTCATGCTCAACTCTCACTGGGGCAGAGTTACCACAGGCAAAAAAAGTTTGTGTCTATGTGCACAGGGTCGCTTTGGTTGTGCCTGACTCTGCGATCCTGTAGACTGTGGCCTGTCAGGCTTCTTTGTCAGGGAGGGGGGTTCTCCAGGCAAGAATACTGAAGTGTATTGGCCAATACTGGTTGCCATACCCTTCTAGAGCACTATTTTTCCTGCTGCCCTAGCCGCCATCTCCCCTTTGTACCTGGTGCTGCCAGAACCCCTGCAACACAAGCAGCTGCACCACCTCCCCACCTGGCCCTCACAGGGGCAAACCCAAGTCCTCCAGGGCAGAACCAGGAGCAAACCCCAGTGGACGACCTACATGCAGAGGTGGAAATAAAACCACAATTGAAACCCAGGGGCAGTGTGGCTAAGGAAGAAGACACAAAATCTTCCCACCAGCTGTACAAGCTGCAGATTAAATCCACACAATCAACTAGCCAGACTCTGTGCCTATGTAATATATAAAAGATCATTGAGAGCTCCCACAAAAGAAAATGCATTAGTTCTGATGGCTGTGGACATTGGAGGCAAGAACACACAGGACTAGGAACAGATTAGAATCTGAGCTGCCCCCACAGTAAGTCCAGAGACCAGCACAGTGTTGGAGGGCATCCTAGGGAGGTGAGGTGGACTGTAACTCCCAGCGAGGGAAAGGACTCTGACAGCAGTGACTCAGGAAAAACATTTATTATTCTTATGTTTTGACTTGTTCTATAGATTCTTTTTGGATTCCCCCCTCCCTTTTTTCCCCCTCTGTTGTAGTTGGTGATTTTATTGCCACTATGAAATCTAATGAAGCTTTGGAGCTTTTTTTTTCTTCTCAAGCACACTTTTTATTGTTGTTGTAAATCTCTGCCTCTACATTGGGGTTTTGCAGTTCTGTGGAGTTTTTTTTTTTTTTTTCTTTCTGCTTTTTTTAATTTTAATTTTTTAAACTATCATTATTTTTTCTACATTTATTCCTTTGTTTGCCTTCCCTGCCGTTTTTTGCCCCTTACAGTTAATCTTTAATGTATATAACTCTTCTTCATCTACCTCTATTTAAATCTGCATATCTATTCTTTCTTTTCTTTCTTTCCCTTCCTGTCAACATATGTGTTAGTTTTGTTTTCATTGCTTTATTTCCCACTTGGCACCTTGCTCTAGTTTTGTTTTCCAGTTTGTGATTTAGTTAGTTTTGTTCTTAACTGATAAGTATAATTTTTTATTTCCTTTGTTCACTGGGTCAATCTACTGTACTTTATTTTTGTTGGACTGTTTTGACTTTGTTCATGGGTGTGTATGTATATGTGTATATTCCATTATTTTAATTATTATTTGTCTGATTTTGTAACTGCTATTTGTCTGGGGTTCATTTTGGCTTCTCATTTTTTGGATATTTGTTTTAAGCTCACTTAATGCTATAACAAACTATTTGTGGAATCTTTGTTCCTGACAAGATATGAAGCCCTGAGCCCTTGGAGTGGGAGCACTAACTCCAGACCCTAGCCTACCAGAGAACTAACCCTAGGGAGTTTCAAATAGTGAGAACTCATACATAGGAAGGTACTGGAATACAAGACCCAGCACCACTCAACCACACCCTGTGCAGGATGCCTCATCTAAACATCAAACAAAATAAAAATACAAACCAAATTATCAGCAGACAGGATTAGCACTTCACTCAGCCTTGCCCATCAAAGGAAAAACAAACAAACAAAAACTCAGCACAAATCTCACCACACAAACCACTGGACCAGCCTTAGAAGGGCAGAAACCAAAAGGGAGAAAGAATTCAACCTTGAAGCCTGGGAAAAGGAGATCACAAACACAATAAGTTAAAAAAAATAGTGAAAAGGCAGAGAAATACTACACAAATGAAGGAACAAACTAGAAAACACAGAAGTCCAAATAAATGAAGAGGAAATAGGCAAACTACCTGAAAGGAATTCAAAATGATAGTAAAGATGATCAAAAGCCTTGAAAACAAAATGGAGAAAATGCAAGAACCAATTAACAAAAGACCTAGAATAATTAAAGAATAAACATACAGAGACAAACAACACAATTACTGAAATTAAAAATACTCTAGAAGGAATCAATAGCAGAATACCTGAAGCAAAAGAACGAATCTGTGAGCTGGAAGATAAAATGGTGGAAATAACTTCTGAAGAGCAGAATAAAGTAAAAAGAATGAAAAGAACTGAGGATAGTTTCAGAGACCTCTGGGACTATATCAAATGTACCAACACTTGAATTATAGAAGTCCCAGAGGAAGAAGAGAAAAAGAAAGGGTATGAGAAGATTTTTGAAGAGATTATAGTTGAAGATTTCTCAAATATGGAAAAGGAAATAGTCAATCAAGTCCAAGAGGCACAAAGAGTCCCATATAGGATAAACCCAAGGAGAAACACACCAAGACACATACTAATCAAACTAACAAAGACTAAACATAAAAAAAGAATATTAAAAGCATCAAGGGAGAAGCAACAAATAACATACAAGGGAAACCCCATACACTTAACAGCTGATCTTTCAGCAGAAACTTTGCAGGCCAGAAGGGAATGGCAGGATATATTTAAAGTACTGAAAGGGAAAAATCTACAACCAAGATTATGGTACATGGCAAGGATTTCATTCAAAATTGATGGAGAAATAAAAAGCATTTCAGACAAACAAAAGAGAATTCAGTACCACCAAACCAGCTTTACAACAAATATTAAACTTATATAGTCAAGAAATAGAAGAAAAGAAAAACAAATCTACAAAATCAATCCCAAGCAATTAAGAAAATGGCAATAGGAACATATGTATCAATAATTACTTTAAATGTAAATGGATTAAATGCTCCAACCAAAAGACACAGACTGGCTGAATGGAAACAAAAGCAAGACCCATATATATGCTGTCTATAAGAAACCCACTTCAGACCTCAAGACACATAGACTGAAAATTAGAGGATGGAAAAATATATTCCATGCAAATGGGAAGGGAAAGAAAGTTGGAATAGCAATCCTATCAGACAAAATAGACCTTAAAACAAAGAAGATTACAAGAGATAAGGAAGGTCATTACATAATGATCAAGGGATCGATCCAAGAGAAGGACATAACAATTGTAAATATCTATGCACTCAACATAGGAGCACCTTAATACATAAGACAAACACTAACAAACATAAAAGGACAAAATGACAGCAACACAATAGTAGGAGACTTTAACACCCCACACACACCAATGGACAGATCATCAAAATAGAAAATTAATAAGGAAACACAAGTCTTAAATGATACATTAGATGAGATGGATCTCACTGATATCTTCAGGACATTCCATCCAAATGCAGAAGAATACATATTCTTCTCAAGTGCACGTGGAACATTCTCCAGGATAGACCACATCTTGGATCACAAATCAAACCTCAGTAAATTTAAGAAAATTGAAATCATATCAAGCATCTTCTCTGACCACAACCCTAGGAGACTAGATACCAATTACAAGGAAAAACTGTAAGAAACACAAATACATGGAGATTAAACAACACAATTCTAAATAAACAACAGGTTACTGAAGAAATCAAAAGGGAAGTAAAAAAATTTCTAGACACAAATGACAATGAAAATATGATGTCTCAAAACCTATGAGATGCAGCAAAAGCAGTTCTAAGACAGAAGTACACAGCAATACAATCCTACCACAAGAAACAAGAAAAACATTGAATAGATAACCTAACTTTACACCTAAAACAACTGGAAAAAGAAGAACAATAAACCCCCAAAATTAGTAGAAGGAAAGAAATCATAAAGCTCTGAGCAGAAATAAATGAAAAAGAAATGAAAGAAACAATAGTAAAGATTAATAAAATTAAAAGTTGGCTCTTTGAGAAGATAAACAAAATTGACAAGCCTTTAGACAGACTCATCAAGAAAACAAGAGAGAAGAATCAAATCAATAAAATTAGAAATGAAAAAGGAGAGGTTACATCAGACAATGTGGAAATACAATGGATTATAAGAGATTATTATGAAAAACTATATGGTAATAAAATGAATAACCTGGAAGAAATGGATAGATTCTTGGAAAAGGTCAATCTTCCAAGGCCAAACCAGGAAGAAACATAAATTATGAAAAACCCAATTACAAGCACTGAAATTGAATTGTGATAAAAAAATCTCCAAAAAAACACACAATAGCCCAGGACCAGATGGCTTTACAGGAGAATTCTATGAAACATTTAGAGAAGAGCTAATGCCTGTTCTTTTAAAACTCTTTCAAAAGTTGCAGAGAAAGGAACACTTCAAGGCTCATTCTATGAGGCCATCATCACCCTGGTACCAAAAATCAGACAAAGACAACACACGCAAAAAAAAACTACTGACCAATATCACTGATGAACATAAATGCAAAAATCTTCAATAAAATTTTAGCAAATAGAATTTAGCAACACATTAAAAAGCTCATACACCATGACCAAGTTGGGTTTATTCCAGGAATGCAAGGATTATTCAATATATGCAAATTAATCAGTATGATATACCATACTAAAAAACTGAAAGATAAAAACCATACGATATTCTCAACAGATGCAGAAAAAGCCTTTGACAAAATTCAGCACCTATTTATGATTAAAACTTTTCAAAAAATGTGCATAGAAGGAACCTACCTCAACATACTAAAGGCCATCTATGATAAGCCTACAGCAAACATTATTCTCAATAGTGAAAAACTGAAAGCATTCCCCCTAAGATAAAGAACAAGACAAGGGTGTCCACTTTCACCATTATTATTCAACATAGTTCTGGAAGTCCTAGCTACAGCAATCAGAGAAGAAAAAGAAATAAAATGAATCCAGATCAGAAAAGAAGAAGTAAAGCTCTCACTGTTTACAGATGACATGATATTCTACATAGAAAACCCTAAAGATAGTATCAGAAAATTACTAGAACTAATAATCAAATTTGGCAAAGTTGTAGGATACAAAATCAATTCACAGAAGTCACTTGCATTTCTATATATTAACAATGAAAAATCAGAAAGGGAAATTAAGGAATCAACCCCATTCACCATTGCAACAAAAAGAATTAAATATCTAGGAATAAACTTACTTAAGGAGACAAAAGAACTGTATGCAGAAAATTACAAGACACTAATGAAAGAAATCAAAGATGACATAAACAGATGGAGAGATATTCCATGTTTCTGGGTAGGAAGAATCAATATTGTGAAAATATTGATCTGTCTACAGATTCAATGCAATCCCTATCAAATCACCAATGACATTTTTCACAGAACTAGAACAAAAAATTTCACAATTCATATGGAGACACAAAAGACCCTGAATAGCCAAAGAAGTCTTGAGAAAGAAGGATAGAGCTGGAGGAATCAACCTGACTTCAGGTTATACTACAAAGCTACATCATCAAGACAGTATAGTGCTGGCACAAAAACAGAAATATAGACCAATGGAATAAGGTATAAAGCCCAGAAATAAACCTATGCACCTATGGGTATCTTATTTTTGACAAAGGAGGCAAGAATATGCAATGGGGCAAAGACAGCCTCTTCAATAAATGGTTCTGGGAAAACTGGACAGCTACATGTAAAAGAATGAAATTAGAACACTTCCTAACACAATACACAAAGATAAACTCAAAATGGATTAAAGACCTAAATGTAAGACCAGAAACTAAACAACTCTTAGAGGAAAACATAGGCAGAACACTCAATGACATAAATCAAAGCAAGATCCTTTTTAACCCACCTCCTAGAGTAATGGAAATAAAAACAAAAGTAAACAAGTGGGACCTGATTAAACTTAAAAGCTTTTGCACAGCAAAGGAAACTATAAGCAAGGTGAAAAGACAACTCTCAAAATGGGAGAAAATAATAGCAAATGAAACAACTGACAAAGGATTAATTTCCTAAATATACAAGTGGCTCATACAACTCAATGCCAGAAAGACAAACAACCCAACCAAAGAGTGGGAAAAAGCCCTAAACAGATGTTTCTCCAAAGAAGACATACAGGTGGCTAACAAACACATGAAAAGATGCTCAACATCACTCATTATAAGAGAAATGCAAATCAAAACTACAATGAGATATCACCTCACAAGTGTCAGAATGGCCATCATCAAAAAGTCTGCAAACAATAAATGCTGGAGAGGGTGTGGAGAAAAGGAAACACTTGCACTATTGGTGGGAATGTAAACTGATATAGCCACTATGGAAGACGGTATGGAGATTCCTTAAAATACTAGGAATAAAACCACCATATGACCCAGCAATCCCACTCCTATGCATGTACCCTGTAGAAACCAAAACTGAAAAAGACACATGTATCAATGCAGCACTATTTACAATAGCTAGAACATGGAAGCAACCTAGATGTCCATTGACAGATAAATGGATAAAGAATTTGTGGTATAAATACACAATGGAATATTACTCAGCCATAAAAAGGAACACATTTGAGTCAGTTCTGATGAGGTGGATGAATGTAGAACCTATTATATAGAGTGAAGTGAGTCTGAAAGAGAAAGATAAATATCATAATTCTAATGCATATATACAGGATCTAGAAAAGAATTTATTTACAGGGCAGCAATGGAGAAACAGACATAGAGATGGACGTATGGACATGGGGAGAGGGGAGGAGAGGGTGAGATGTATGGAAAGAGTAACATGGAAACTTACATTACCATATGTAAAATAAGTAGCCAACAGGAATTTTCTGTATGGCTCAGGAAACTCAAACAGGGGGCTCTGTGTCAATCTAGAGGAGTGGGAAGGGGCAGGTGATGGGAGGGAGGTTCAAGAGTGAGGTGATACGTGTGTACCTATGGCTGATTCATGCTGAGGTTTGACAAAAAAACAACAAAATTCTGTAAAGCAGTTTTCCTTTAATAAAAAAATAAATTAATAAAAATTAGAAAAAACCCTCGACATTCAGAAAACTAAGACCATGGAATCTGGTCCCAAAACTTCATGGCAAATGGATGGGGAAACAATGGAAACAGTGACAGACTTTATTGTTTTGGGGCTCCAAAATCACTGCAGATGTTGACTGCAGCCATGAAATTAAAAGACGCTTGCTCCTTGGAGGAAAAGCTGTGACCAACCTAGACAGGATTTTAAAAAGCAGAGGCATTAATTTGCCGACAAAGGTCCATCTAGTCAAAGCTATGGCTTTTCCAGTAGTCATGTATGGATATGAGAGTTGGACTATAAATAATGCTGAGCATCAAAGAATTGATACTTTTGAACTGTAGTATTGGAGAAGACTTCTGAGAGTCCCTTGGATGGCAAGGAAATCCAACCAGTCAATCCTAAAGGAAATCAATCCAGAATATCCATTGGAAGGACTGATGTTGGAGCTGAAACTCCAGTACTTTGGCCACGTGATGCAAAGAACTGAATCACTGGAAAAGACCCTGATGCTGGGAAAGATTGAAGGTGGGAGGAGAAAGGGATGCCAGAGGATGAGATGGTTGGATGGCATCATGAACACGATGGACATGATTTTCAGCAAGCTCTGGGAGTTGGTGATGGACAGGGAGGCCTGGTATGCTGCAGTCCACAGGGTCACACAGAGTTGGACACAACTGAGTGACTGAACTGAACTGATCCTTCCTCATCCTCTGATTAAAATGTTATCACAGTTGAAATTATATTAATAATTAGTTTCCATCATTATAACAATGTAAATATTTTTCACTGCAAAACCTCTTAGAATACTATGATTACATGTTCTTTATTTCTTTTTTTTAAGTTGAAGTATAATCGACCTACACTACATTAGTACCAGATGTACAAAATAGTGATTCAATATTTCTGTACATTACAAAATGATCACAATAAGTCTAATTACAATCTGTCACCAACAAGGTTATTTTGATAGTATTGACTATATTCCCCATGCTGTGTATTTTATCCCCATGATTCATTTATTTGTACCTCTGTATTGCTTAGTCTCCTTCACCAATTCCCCTCCTCCTTAACAACCATCTATTTGTTCTCTGTGTCTCAGACACTTTCTGCTTTGTTTTGTTTTGTTTTTTAGCTTTCACATGTAAGTGAAATCACATGACATTTGTCTTTCTCTGCTTGATTCATTTTACTTTACATTCTCAGGGCCTATCCATGATATTGTAAATGGTAACATTTCATTATCTTTTATGTCTGGGTAATATTCTATTGCATATACATACTACCACTTTATTCGTCTATTAATGGACACTTTGGCTGTTTCCATATCTTGGCAATTGTAAATAATGCTGTGATGAACACTGGGGTACATTTATGTTTTTGAATTAGTGTTTTCATTTTTTTCAGATACATACCCAGATGTGGGGGTCTCAGGCTGGTGCCAACCTGTTGGTTAGATGAGCCAGGACCTTGAGCAGCTGGCTGTAAGGCTCACAGAGTGCAGGATTCATGTGGGCCCGCTGGTGGGTGGGTAAGCCTCCGGTGCTAATAGGCTACAGGGAAGACTGTGAACTAGTACCCACCAACACCAGAGTCTTTGAGATAGAATGAACTCCACAAAATGGCTGCCACTAGCCTCTATGTCCCCAGGGAGAGTTCGGCTGTCTCCCGCCTCTCGCGAAGTATCTCCAAGATCAACAGGTGAGTTGGACCCAAAGTCTTTTCCAATTACTGGCTCTGCTCTGGGGCTCAGAGTGTTTGAGATTTTTTACATGCATCTTTTAAGAGCAGAGCCTCTCTTTCATACAATCTTCTGGCTCCCCCCCATGTAAGCCATACTGGATTTAAAAGCCATCCATTATGGGGACTCATCTTCCCAGTTCAGGACCCACAGACTGAGTAGCCTATATGGCACTGAGACCCCTGACTGTTAGGGAGAACTCTGCAGTTGTGATTACCCTCCCATTTGTCGGTTTCCTAACTCAGATTATGGGTTGTGACTCTATCACATTTCTGCTCCTCCCACACGTCTCTTTGTGATTCTTTCCTTATATCTTTAATTGTGGAAAATCAGGTCGTTCTCATTGATGGCTGCTCTGTTGTCATTTAGTCATTAGGTCATGTCTGACTCTTTTGGGACCCCATGGACTGTAGCCCGCTAGGCACCTTTGTCCATGAAATTCTCCAGGCAAGAATACTGGAGTGGGTTGCCATTTCCTCCTCTAAAGGATCTGCCCAACCCAGGAATCGAACCCACATCTCCTGCATTGACAGGCAAATCCTTTACCATCTCACCAGCTGGGAAGCCCCAGCTGCTCTACAAACAATGGTAATTTTGGTGTGCCCATGGAAAGAGGTGAGTTCAGTCTTTTGATTCTGCTATCTTGGCCCAAGCAACTCTTCTTTAACTCTTTTTTTTTTTTTTTTGCATTGATTGATTTTATTTTTAAACTTCTATTTCCTTTTTCTTGTTGTTCTTAATGTTATACTTCCTTACAGGGAGTATAACAACATAACTTTCATTTTTGTGATAGCTTTATATAGCTACCAATTCTTTAAGTGTTTTTAATTTATGACATTATTTTTGTTCATCTGCTCTGTGGCAAGATTATTTTGGTGTGAGATCTTTGCTATTTGCTTTTCCTGTTTCCTCCTTCATGTTATGTTATATTTGGTAAGAACCAATGCTGATTAGTTATTGATGGTACCTTATCTTTGAGTGTGGTTTTCATCCTTTACCTGTACCAGTAATTTATAGGAGGTTCATTACAGGACTGGACAGTTTATAGTACTGTTGGGTAGCTCTTTACTCCATCCAACATAAGTGAGCAGCTGTAGAGCTGTCTCCATTTATATCATTATCTTTTGCTTTGCCTCATGAACTAAATGCTTCCTCGAAATATGGCATGTCACTGAGATTTTTTGTTTAGCCTTACTCACCCTGATTTTTTGTTGCCATATTAGTTCATGGAAGTTCCCACAGTTAACCCACACATTCTGATGTTTCAGTCGAGAGATGTTGACTTCAGTTATTCATGTTGGAAATTCTGCCAAGTTAGTCTGAGATCTGCAGCCACAGGCATCCATCTTCCCTGTTTACCTCCCACTCTTTTACTTTCTCCAAACTTGGAAATCCTAATTTATATCATATCTTGTTATTCTGATTCACAGATTCATTTCCCATAATTATTAAAAGTAATTTTTTTGTTCTCTTTATTTTCTAGTACCATCTTTTATACTAGAGGCATAAAAATGTGATTTTTACAAACAATGCTGAAGGATTACTCAAAAGCATTGGAAAATCTTCATAAATATGAATTATTTTTTCACTATAAATAACATTCTTTCTCCTTTTAAAAACATAAGACTTCTTAGACAGGAAATGTCACAAAATATACTTGCAAAACAAAAGCTCCCATGTAATAACCCAAATCCATTTGTTCATTTAATAAAGAAAAATTACATCTGGAAAATATTGAAGTGATTATGAAACTGAAACAAAGTAAAAATCTAATATAATCTTGACTAAAATGGCTAACAATCAGAGAAATGTCTCAATAATTAACTATGCTGGACTTAGATGTCCCTAGTACTTATAAAGATTCTTAGTTACAAAGGGCTTTATTCTGATAGTGTAGATTCCTCCCAAATCTTTTATAATGAGATGGTGATAAACACTCAGTTTTTACAGGAAGGGAAACAAAGTGGATTTTCCCCTACCAACATCAGGGGCACGTCCATGAGTATTTGAAACAGAAATATACAAAGAGAAAAATGGAGAGGTTTTTAGACACAAGTCTATGTTTTCAGAGGCAGAATCTGTTTGCATTACAAGCACCTCCGAACATTGTGAGGGTGAACCTATAGGCGGCTTAGAGACTGTGCCTTCCAGGTTCCTGTGGTCAGAGCTCTGGTTTAATTCAAATTCCTGCTCAGCCTAGTGGGAAGGACGGGGCTGCCTACCAGTGATTACTGTACATTCAGAAGAGATCACGAAGGTGAAATATATTGTGTATTTCATTAAAAATACCATGATTATACTTGAAATAATTGTTTAGTTCCACTGTCCTATAATCAGGAATTACAATTTTACCATACTAGTCTAGGGGTAACCAATCTAGTCTTAAAGGGACTAAAACGTATTTGGTGAACTTACATTTTTTTTTTTAAAAATCAGACATCTTTATAAAAGGATACCCAATTGACTGACAAAATTTTCAAAATAAAATCTTTGCTAGTTTTTACCCAGCATGAAGTCCTCTTCGTGGTTATTAACAATTCGTTTATGATTTTATTTTTGTCCCTCATAATTTTTACAGCATTTGAAATTTTACCACTCCATATTTCTCAGATTAAATGTATTACTTATGCTTCAGAAAGATTACTAATAGAACTCGTCTCCAATTGTCAGATACATTTTCATTCTAAAATTAATTTTTTTTAGGCTATACAGTAGCTCTCTTGCTTTTTCGATGATCCAGCGGATTTTGGCAATTTGATCTCTGGTTCTTCTGCCTTTCTAAATCCAGCTTGAACATCTGGAAGTTCACAGTTCACGTACTGTTGAAGTCTGGCTTGGAGAATTTTGAGCATTACTTTGCTAGCGTGTGGATGAGTGCAATTGTGTGGTAGTTTGAACATTCTTTGGAATTGAAACTTTCTTTGGGATTGGAATGAAAACTGACCTTTTCCAGTCCTGTGGAACTCCACTGCTGAGTTTTCCAAATTTGCTGGGATATTGAGTGCAGCATTTTCACAGCATCATCTTTTAGGATTTGAAATAGCTCAATTGGAATTCCATAACCTCCACTAGCTTTGTTAGTACTGATGCTTCCTAAGGCCCACTTGACTTCACATTCCAGGATGTCTGGCTCTAGGTCAGTGATCACACCATTGTAATTAATTGGGTAGTGAAGACCTTTTTTGTACAGTTCTTCTGTGTATTCTTGTCACCTCTTCTTAATATTTTCTGCTTCTGTTAGGTCCATACTATTTCTGTCCTTTATTGCGCCCATCTTTGCAAGAAATTTTCCCTTGGTATGTCTAATTTTCTTCAAGAGATTGCTAGTCTTTCCCATTCTATTATTTTCCTCTATTTCTTGGCAATGATCTCTGAGGAAGGCTTTCTTTTCTCTCCTTGCTATTCTTTGGAACTCTGCATTCAAATGGGTATATCTTTCTTTTTCTTCTTTCCTTTTGGCGTCTCTTCTTTGCACAGCTATTTGTAAGGCCTCCTCAGACAACCATTTTGCTTTTTTGCATTTCTTTTTCTTGGGGATAGTCTTGATCCCCATCTCCTATACAATGTCATGAACCTCTGTCCGTAGTTCATCAGGCACTCTGTCTATCAGATCTAGTCCCTTAAATCTATTTCTCACTTCCACTGTATAATCATAAAGGATTTGATTTAGGTTATACCTGAATGGTCTAGTGGTTTTCTGCACTTTCTTTAATTTAAGTCTGAATATGGCAATAAGGAGGTCATGATCTGAGCCAAAGTCAGCTCCCAGTCTTGTTTTTGCTGACTTTGTAGAGCTTCTCCATCTTTGACTGCAAAAAATATAATCAATCTGATCTCAGTATTGACTGAATGTATATGTCCATATGTAGAGTCTTCTCTTGTGTTGTTGGAAGAGGATATTTGCTGTGACCAGTGTGTTCTCTTGGTAAAACTCTATTAGCCTTTGCCCTGCTTCATTCTGTACTCTAAGCCCAAATTTGCCTATTACTCTAGGTATTTCTTAACTTCCTACTTTTGCATTCCAGTCCCCTATAATGAAAAGGACATCTATTTTGGGTTTTAGTTCTAAAAGATCTTGTAGGTCTTCATTGAATCTTCAACTTCAGCTTCTTCAGCATTACTGGTTGGGGCAGAGACCTGGATTACTGTGATATTGAATGGTTTGCCTTAGAAATAAACAGAGATCATTCTGTTGTTTTTGAGATTGCATCCAAGTACTGCATTTTGGATTCTTTTGTTGACTATGATGGCTACTCCATTTCTTCTAAGGGATTCCTGCCCACAGTAGTAGATATAATGGTCTTCTGAGTTAAATTCACCCATTCCAGTCCATTTTAGTTTGCTGATTCCTAGAATGTCAATGTTCACTCTTTCCATCTCCTGTTTGATCACTTCCAATTTGCCTGGATTCATGGACCTACCATTGCAGGTTCCTATGCAATATTGCTCTTTACAGCATCAGACCTTGCTTCTCTCACCAGTCACATCCACAACTGGGTATTATTTTTGCTTTGGCTCCATCCCTTCATTGTTTCTGGAGCTATTTCTCCACTGATCTCCAATAGCATATTGGGCACCTACCGACCTGGGGAGTTCCTCTTTCAGTATCCTATCATTTTGGCTTTTCATACTGTTCATGGGGTTCTCAAGGCAAGATTACTGAAGTGGTTTGCCATTCCCTTCTCCAGTGGACTATGCCAAAGCCTTTGACTGTGTGGATCACAATAAACTGTGGAAAATTCTGAAAGAGATGGGAATACCAGACCATCTGACCTGCCTCTTGAGAAATCTGTATGCAGGTCAGGAAGCAACAGTTAGAACTGGACATGGAACAACAGACTGGTTCCAAATAGGAAAAGGAGTATGTCAAGCCTGTATATTGTCACCCTGCTTATTTAACTTCTATGCAGAGTACATCATGAGAAACACTAGGCTGGATGAAGCACAAGCTGGAATCAAGATTGCTGGGAGAAATATCAATAACCTCAGATATGCAGATGACAGCACCCTTATGGCAGAATGTGAATAATAACTAAAGAGCTTCTTGATGAAAGTGAAAATGGAGAGTGAAAAAGTTGGCTTAAAGCTCAATATTCAGAAAACGAAGATAATGGCATCAGGTCCCATCACTCCATGGAAAATAGATAGGGAAACAGTGGAAACAGTGGCTGACTGTATTTTGGGGGGCTCCAAAATCACATCAGCTGGTGACTTCAGCCATGAAATTAAAAGACACTTGCTCCTTGAATTTAAAAGATCAACCTTGACAGCATATTAAAAAGCAGAGACATTACTTTGCCAACAAAGGTCCGTCTAGTCAAGGCTATGATTTTTCCAGTAGTCATGTATGGAAGTGAGAGTTGGACTGTAAAGAAAACTGAGTGCCAAAGAATTGATGTTTTTGAACTGTGGTGTTGGAGAAGACTCATGAGAGTCCCTTGGACTGCAAGGGGATCCAATCAGTCCATCCTAAAGGAGGTCAGTTCTGTATGTTCATTGGAAGTACTGATGTTGATGCTGAAACTCCAATACTTTGGCCACCTGATGCAAAGAGATGACTCATTTGAAAAGACCCTGATGCTGGGAAAGATTGAGGGCCAGAGGAGAAGGGGATGACAGAGGATGAGATGGCTGGAGGGCATCACCGACTCAATGGACATGAGTTTGGGTAAGCTCCGGGAGTTGGTGATGGACAGGGAGGCCTGGCATGTTGTGGTCCATGGGGTCACAAAGAGTCAGACACAACTGAGTGACTGAACTGAACTGAACTGAATACAGTAGCTCAATAATACTTTTGATAAGATAGAGATTAAAAGGGACTAAGAAATTTTCTATATTTAATAACAACAAAAGAGCTCCCAACTA
The DNA here is from genome assembly GCF_003369695.1 of Bos indicus x Bos taurus. Lineage (NCBI taxonomy): Eukaryota > Metazoa > Chordata > Mammalia > Artiodactyla > Bovidae > Bos > Bos indicus x Bos taurus. The sequence goes on from NC_040076.1 coordinate 113,365,925, forward strand.
TTTATATGTGAGGTCTATATATTTCAAGAATATTTTATCATTCCCATTTTTGAAGTTCATGTTTCCTGACCTTACTGTGACAAGGTTTTATTTTCTATTTTTACTCTTTTTGTAATCTGCCCTACTTTACCATGTTTTTTGGTCTGTATTCTCCTCAGAGCCCTTTATCCAGCCCCAGCTACCATCCAAAAGACTAGAAAAGAAAGCACTTACCAATTATTTTTACTTCTGTAGCACTTAGCATAGTGTTAATTTAAAGTGCCTTATAGACATATACCAGCTTTTATTACTTGATCATAGTTTTTCCAATGATCAAAAGCCTTTAATGGGTTTTTATTTCTGATAATTTTTCATCCAGCAATGATTGCCTCCTCCTTTTTATCCCTCTCTATTTATACTTATTTTTCCATTGTGTACCCCATTTTTTAGACAGTTTTACCTCATCACAGCCTCTTATAGTCTTCTTCTAAAATTTTCTTAGACCAATTTTGTTAACAAAATTTTGTTTTATACACTGCTGTTTCTTTTTTCTGGTCTTATTCACACTTGTATAAAATACCATAGTTGTATTAGGGTAAAAGTAAATTAACAAACCTGTATTCTTCTAAGAACTCTAGCCCCCTTTTGATTCCTCACATGTGTTCAGTAGATTGTCTTAAATGCCTATGCGTCCCTTTTTTTCTTTTTCTGTCTGTGTGTGGCGGTGATGGCTCCTACTGCTGCTGACTCCAAAGCAGCAATTTTGCTGATCATGCCCACTGAAGATTTCATGGCTGTTCCAGGTCTTTCCTGAGATGACTGAAGCTCCACGTCACAGGTCTTGCTGTGTGTGCTAAGTGCACTCTCTTGCATCCTGATGAATGATTTCCTGTTATTGCAGCAGTGACTGGCCCAATCTCCCATTGCTGCAGAACCTGGAACCATTATGGTGACCACCTTGCACATGAAGTCTGATGTTTACTCTTTTAGGTTTTACTCTGTCTTTTATTGCAACTCCTTAGCCCTAGAAACCAGGCAATAGTCTGTACAGTTTGGTCTTTCTTAAAGGGCAAATGGAGTAATAATAATAAGAGGAAGACTGTTCAGAAACACCCTGATAATTGGCCAACTTCCAGTCTATATGCTTGTCAGAGCATAAATATACTGCAAGACCAATAGCTTAAATGTAATTCTCTCTTTAAAAAACCCTACTATTGAAGCAATGAGAAGTTGTAAAAATCAGTAATTTGCCAGTCAGTTCTCAAAACAAATGATAAAATAGCATTTCCCCCAATTATTTTTCTGTATGCATCTCCTATTTATTTAGGATATAGGGCAAAAGTCAAAGCATTTACTTCCTTTGAGGCTCATCTATTCCTAATATAGAATTCTGAAAATAGGAACTCTCTTATATGGTGATGAGGACCTTTGCTCTTAGATATAGATACTTATTTGAAAAGCATTAATATGAACAAAGCATTACCATATATTTAGTACGTTATTAGTTAAAACAATCGTGGTTACTGGATTGCTGTAAATACCTTCACATATATGAAAAAGAAAGCTAGGTACCTGTTCTCCATGGATTGCAAGGTAGAGGGAAAGGAGAGGGAATTCAAATACCAGGAAGAGAATGCTGATCAAGTGCTCATAATACTGTAAGTTGAGGAACATACACAAAATTCCAAAGAAAGACATTTAGTTCTCTCTTGTTTACTTTTCTTTAAGAGTTAGATCATCATCATCTGCCTCAGGTTTTAACAAACAGTCACCCCTGGACTAAACTTACATTACCATTTGTACAACAGATAACCAATGGGAATTTGCTGTATGACTAGGGAACTCAAGCTGTATAACAATCTAGAGGGGTGCAATGGGGAGGGAAAAGGGAGGGAGGTTCAAGAGGGAAGAAACATATGTATGCTGTGCTAAGTCACTTTAGTTGTGTCCGACTCCGTGTGACCCCATAGACGGCAGCCCACCAGGCTCCCCCGTCCCTGGGATTCTCCAGGCAAGAACACTGGAGTGGGTTGCCATTTCCTTCTCCAATGCATGAAAGTGAAAAGTGAAAGTGAAGCTACTCAGTCGTGTCTGACTCTTAGCGACGCCATGGACTGCAGCCTAGCAGGCTTCTACATCCATGGGATTTTCCAGGCAAGAGTACTGGAGTGAGTTGCTATTGCCTTCTCCTAGACAATGTATACCTATGGCTTATTCATGTTGATATTTGACAGAAAACAAAATTCTGTAAAGCAATTATCCTTCAATAAAAAAATAAATAAAAAGAAAAAAGGCTATTTTCAGACCTTTTCTGCTTAAGCTGTCTATGGTCACTAATGTACCCAATATCTATGGAGACAGGAATGCTTTTGAAAGCTTTTACCTCAGATTAGTACTCGAACCCACGTGGCTGGGACTTGAATCCAGCCCAAACACAGTTTGGGACTTAAACCCACATGGCTGGGACTTGAACCCTGCCAAAACCCACAGTACCTGGTTTCAGGACCCAGTGAAGCACAAGTTCTTGATGTCTCATCACAGAAAGAATTCAGTGAGAGACAGTGATAGGTAAGAAGTGGATTTATTCAGATACAGAGAGAAGCACACTCCACAGACAGAGTGTGGGCCAATGCAGAGGGTGAATGTGCCTACAAAATTTGGTGTGGTTAGTTTTTATAGGCTGGGTAATTTCATATGCTAATAAGTGGGAGGATTATTCCAACTATTTTTGGGAAGAGGTGGAGATTTCCAGGATTTAAGCCACTGCCCCCTCCATGGTCTTCTAATAGTACTGTGGAACTGTCATGGCACCTCTGGGTGTGTCATTTCCTTGTTGATTGAGGATTAGTTCAGTTCAGTTCAGTCATTCAGTCGTGTCCGACTCTTTGCGACCCCACGAATCGCAGGATGCCAGGCCTCCCTGTCCAACACCAACTCCCAGAATTCACCCAAACTCGTGTCCATCGAGTTGGTGATGCCATCCAGCCATCTCATCCTCTGTCGTCCCCTTCTCCTCCTGCCCCCAATCTCTTCCAGCATCAGAGTCTTTTCCAATGAGTCAACTTTTTACATGAGGTGGCCAAAGTACTGGAGTTTCAGCTTTAGTATCAGTCCTTCCAAAGAACACCAAGGACTGATCTCCTTTAGAATGGACCGGTTGGATCTCCTTCCAGTCCAAGGGACTCTCAAGAGTCTTCTCCAACACCATGGTTCAAAAGCATCAATTCTTCGGTGCTCAGTTTTCTTCACAGTACAACTCTCAAATCCATACATGACCACTGGAAAAACCATAGCCTTGACTAGAGAGACTTTTGTTGGCAAAGTAAGTCTCTGGTTTTTAATATGCCATCTAGGTTGGTCATAACTTTCCTTCCAGGGAGTAAACGTCTTTTAATTTCATGGCTGCAGTCACCATCTGCAGTGATTTTGGAGCCCAGAAAAATAAAGTCTGACACTGTTTCCACTGTTTCCCCATCCATTTCCCACGACGTGATGGGACCAGATGCCATGATCTTCATTTTCTGAATGTTGAGCTTTAAGCCAACTTTTTCACTCTCCTCTTTCACTTTCATCAAGAGGCTTTTTAGTTCCTCTTCACTTTCTGCCATAAGGGTGGTGTCATCTGCATATCTGAGGTTATTGATATTTCTCCTGGCAATCTTGATTCCAGCTTGTGCTTCTTCCAGCCCAGCGTTTCTGATTGAGGATTAAGATCTAGTCTTGCCTACCTTCTTGGTCCCATTTGATTCTAATCAGTTTATGTTGTGTCCTTGGGCTATGCCATTCTATCAAAAGGTGTGTCCTGCTGCTTTCCCTCCTGTTAAACTTTGAGTAATGGCTCATGCCAACACTTGTCACTAGTAGCAATAATTCCTAAGATGTGTAAGATCCAGGAACAGTTATGGCTAAGACATAGTCTTTTATATTTTTAACTATGTAATTACAGTATGTTATATTTTATGCCTTTTGAGATTTCTAGTCCAGTGTTTAGGTAAAAGTGTGTTGATTTACTAACGTGTATAGCGTTAGTAAATTGTTAGTCAATTGTTAGTCAAAAAAGAGATGGCAAGAGTGAATGTTGACATTCTAGGAATCAGCGAATTAAAATGGACTGGAATGGGTGAATTTAACTCAGATGACCATTCTATCTACTACTGCAGGCAGGAATGCCTCAGAAGAAATGGAGTGGTCATCATGGTCAACAAAAGAGTCCTAAATGCAGTACTTGGATGCAATCTCAAAAATAACAGAATGATCTCTGTTTGTTTCCAAGGCAAACCATTCAATATCACAGTAATCCAAGTCTATGCCCCAACCAGTAATGCTGAAGAAGCTGAAGTTGAATGGTTCTATGAAGACCTACAAGACCTTTTAGAACTAACACCCAAAAAAGATGTCCTTTTCATTATAGGGGACTGGAATGCAAAAGTAGGAAGTCAAGAAACACCTGGAGTAACAGGCATATTGGGCCTTGGAATACGGAATGAAGCAGGGCAAAGACAAATAGAATTTTGCCAAGAAAATGCACTGGTTGTAACAAACACCCTCTTCCAACAACAGAAGAGAAGACTCTATACATGGACATCACCAGATGGTCAACACCGAAATCAGATTGATTATATTCTTTGCAGCCAAAGATGGAGAAGCTCTATACAGTCAGCAAAAACAAGACCAGGAGCTGACTGTGGCTCAGACCATGAACTCCTTATTGCCGAATTCAGCCTTAAATTAAAGAAAGTATAGAAAACCACTAGACCATTCAGGTATGACCTAAATCAAATCCCTTATGATTATATAGTGGAAGTGAGAAATAGATTTAAGGGCCTAGATCTGATAGAGTGCCTGATGAACTATGGAATGAGGTTCATGACATTGTACAGGAGACAGGGATCAAGACCATTCCCATAGAAAAGAAATGCAAAAAAGCAAAATGGCTGTCTGGAGAGGCCTTACAAATAGCTGTGAAAAGAAGAGAAGTGAAAAGCAAAGGAGACAAGGAAAGATATAAACATCTGAATGCAGAGTTCCAAAGAATAGCAAGAAGAGATAAGAAAGCCTTCTTCAGCGATCAATGCAAAGAAATAGAGGAAAACAACAGAATGGGAAAGACTAGCGATCTCTTCAAGAAAATCAGAGATACCAAAGGAACATTTCATGCAAAGATGAGCTCGATAAAGGACAGAAATGGTATGGACCTAACAGAAGCAGAAGATATTAAGAAGAGATAGCAAGAATACATGAGGAACTGTACAAAAAAGATCTTCACGACCCAGATGATCACGATGGTGTGATCACTGACCTAGAGCCAGACATCCTGGAATGTGAAGTCAAGTGGGCCTTGGAAAGCATCACTACGAACAAAGCTAGTGGAGGTGATGGCATTCCAGTTGAGCTCTTTCAAATCCTAAAAGATGCTGCTATGAAAGTGCTGCACTCAATATGCCAGCAAAGTTGGAAAACTCAGCAGTGGCCACCGGACTGGAAAAGGTCAGTTTTCATTCCAATCCCAAAGAAAGGCAATGCCAAAAAATGCTCAGACTACTGCACAATTGCACTCATCTCACACGCTAGTAAAGTAATGCTCAAAATTGTCCAAGCCAGGCTTCAGCAATATGTGAACCATGAACTTCCTGATGTTCAAGCTGGTTTTAGAAAAGGCAGAGGAACCAGAGATCAAATTGCCAACATCCGCTGGATCATGGAAAAAGCAAGATAGTTCTAGAAAAACATCTATTTCTGCTTTATTGACTATGCCAAAGCCTTGACTGTGTGGATCACAATAAACTGTGGAAAATTCTGAAAGAGATGGGAATACCAGACCACCTGATCTGCCTCTTGAGAGATTTGTATGCAGGTCAGGAAGCAACAGTTAGAACTGGACATGGAACAACAGACTGGTTCCAAATAGGAAAAGGAGTTCGTCAAGGCTGTATATTGTCACCCTGTTTATTTAACTTATATGCAGAGTACATCATGAGAGACGCTGGACTGGAAGAAACACAAACTGGAATCAAGATTGCCGGGAGAAATATCAATAACCTCAGATATGCAGATGACACCACCCTTATGGCAGAAAGTGAAGAGGAACTCAAAAGCCTCTTGATGAAAGTGAAAGTGGAGAGTGAAAAAGTTGGCTTAAAGCTCAACATTCAGAAAACGAAGATCATGGCATCCGGTCCCACCACTTCATGGGAAATAGATGGGGAAACAGTGGAAACAGTGTCAGACTTTATTTTTCTGGGCTCCAAAATGACTGCAGACGGTGATGCAGCCATGAAATTAAAAGACGCTTACTCCTTGGAAGGAAAGTTATGACCAACCTAGATAGCATATTCAAAAGCAGAGACATTACTTTGCCAACAAAGGTTCATCTAGTCAAGGCTATGGTTTTTCCAGTAGTCATGTATGGATGTGAGAGTTGGACTGTGAAGAAGGCTGAGTGCCAAAGAATTCATGCTTTTGAACTGTGGTGTTGGAGAAGACTCTTGAGAGTCCCTTGGACTGCAAGGAGATCCAACCAGTCCATTCTGAAGGAGATCAGGCCTGGGATTTCTTTGGAAGGAATGATGCTAAAGCTGAAACTCCAGTACTTTGGCCACCTCATGCGAAGAGTTGACTCATTGGAAAAGGCTCTGATGCTGGGAGGGATTGGGGGCAGGAGGAGAAGGGGACGACAGAGGATGAGATGGCTGGATGGCATCACTGACTTGATGGAGGTGAGTCTGAGTGAACTCTGGGAGTTGTTGATGGACAGGGAGGCCTGGTGTGCTGCGATTCATGGGGTGGCAAAGAGTCGGACATGACTGAATGACTGATCTGATCTGATCTGATAGCGTTAGAATGCTAATCCATATCGAAATTATCTTCTGATCAAGATAGTTTGGAAAATTGTGTGTTAAACAAAGTTGAGTGGATTTCCTTATCATTGGGCTTTTCAGAGTTTTATTATGCTAATGATTTTAAGAATTTTAAGACTGACCAAGAGAAAGATTTTATGGTTTAGTAGTTTGTGTCAGCTACATGTAAGAGAAACGCAATTACACTGGCTTAATTAAAGGGAGATTGTGGGTTTTTTTAACCCTCCACATTAAAAAGAAGCCCAGTTTAGGCAGTCCAGGACTGGCTTAGTGTTTTCATTAAGTCATCATGTTCTGAGCTTCTTCTGTCTTTCTGCTCAACCAATGTTATTGGGTGTTTTTCCACCTGAAGTTCAGGAAGATTCCTACATCTCCAGGCATTGTATTACAATTGCTTTCTGAGGTGCCTCACCTAAGTAGGTTTTTACTTAAATTTCAATGCCAGAACTAGATTATATACTTTCAGGAAGTCTGATGCCTGTGGAAGGAAGATTTTAAACCAGGAACACTGTCACTCTAACCAAATCACGATTTCAGTAGCAAGGAAGTTGGGGAAGAATGGATAAGTTCAGTTCAGTTCAGTCACTCAGTCGTGTCCGACTCTTTGCCACCCCATGAATTGCAGCACGCCACGCCTCCCTGTCCATCAACAACTCCCAGAGTTCACTCAGACTCACCTCCATCAAGTCAGTGATGCCATCCAGCCATCTCATCCTCTGTCATCCCTTTCTCCTCCTGCCCCCAATCCCTCCCAGCATCAGAGCCTTTTCCAACGAGTCAACTCTTCGCATGAGGTGGCCAAAGTACTGGAGTTTCAGCTTTAGCATCATTCCTTCCAAAGAAATCCCAGGCCTGATCTCCTTCAGAATGGACTGGTTGGATCTCCTTGCAGTCCAAGGGACTCTCAAGAGTCTTCTCCAACACCACAGCATTAAGCATTCTCTAACTTGTTATTTCCATAGTTTATTGTGATCCACACAGTCAAAGGCTTTGGCATAGTCAATAAAGCAGAAATAGATGTTTTTCTAGAACTATCTTGCTTTTCCCATGATCCAAGGGATGTTGGCAATTTGATCTCTGGTTCCTCTGCCTTTCCTAAAACCATCTTGAACATCTGGGAGTTCACGGTTCATGTATTGCTGAAGGTTGGCTTGAAGAATTTTGAGCATTACTTTACTAGCATGTGAGATGAGTGCAATCGTGTGGTAGTTTGAGAATTCTTTGGCATTGCCTTTCTTTGGGATTGGAATGGAAACTGACCTTTTCCAGTTCTTTGGCCACTGCTGAGTTTTCCAAATTTGCTGGGATATTGAATGTAGCACTTTCAAAGCATCGTCTTTCAGGATTTGAAATAGCTCAACTGGAATTCCATCATCTCCACTAGCTTTGTTCATAGCTATGCTTTCTGATGCCCACTACACTTCACATCCCAGGATGTCTGGCTCTAGGTGAGTGACCACACCATTGTGATTATCTTGGTCGTGAAGATCTTTTTTATACAGTTCTTCTGTGTATTCTTGCCACCGCTTCTTAATATCTTCTGCTTCTGTTAGGTCCATACCATTTTTGTCCTTTATCGAGGCGATCTTTGCATGAAATGTTCCCTTGGTATCTCTAATTTTCTTGAAGAGATCTCTAGTCTTTCCCATTCTGTTGTTTTCCTCTATTTCTTTGCATTAATTGCTGAGGAAGGCTTTCTTATCTCTTATTGCTATTCTTTGGAACTCTGCATTCAGACGCTTATATCTTTCCTTTTATCCTTTGCTTTTCACTTTTCTTTTCACAGCTATTTGTAAGGCCTCCCCAGACAGCCTTTTTTTTTTTTTTTTGCATTTCTTTTCCATGGGGATGGTCTTGTTCCCTGTCTCCTGTACAATGTCACGAACCTCAGTCCATAGTTCATCAGGCATTCTATCTATCAGATCTAGCCCCTTAAATCTATTTCTCACTTTCACTGTATAATCATAAGGGATTTGATTTAGGTCATACCTGAATGGTATTGTGAGGAAGGCAATGGCACCCCACTCCAGTACTCTTGCCTGGAAAATCCCATGGATGGAGGAGTCTGGGTAGGCTGTGGTCCATGGGGTCGCTAAGAGTCGGACACGACTGAGCGACTTCATTTTCACTTTTCACTTTCATGCATTGGAGAAGGAAATGGCAACCCACTCCAGTGTTCTTGCCTGGAGAATCCCAGGGACGGGGGAGCCTGGTGGGCTGCCATCCATGGGGTCGCATAGATTCGGACACGACTGAAGTGACTTAGCAGCAGCAGTAGCAGTGAAGGGTATAGTGGTTTCCCCTACTTTCTTCAATTTAGGCCTGAATTTGGCAATAAGGAGCTCATGATCTGAGCCACAATCAGCTCCTGGTCTTGTTTTTGTTGACTGTGTAGAGCTTCTCCACTTTTGGCTGCAAAGAATATTATCAATCTGATTTGGGTGCTGACCATCTGGTGATGTCCATGTGTAGAGTCTTCTCTTGTGTTGTTGGAAGAGGGTGTTTGCTATGACCAGTGCATTCTCTTGGCAAAACTCTATTAGCCTTTGTCCCGCCCAATTTGCCTGTTACCCGAGGTGTTTCTTGACTTCCTACTTTTGCATTCCAGTCCCCTATAATGAAAAGGGGACTTTTGCGTGTTAGTTCTAAAAGGTCTTGTAGGTGTTCATAGAACCATTCAATTTCAGCTTCTTCAGCATTACTGGTTGGGGCATAGGCTTGGGTTACTGTGATATTGAATGGTTTGCCTCAGAAAGGAACAGAGATCATTCTGTCGTTTTTGAGATTGCATCCAAGTACTGCATTTTGGGCTCTTTTGTTGACCATGATGGCTACTCCATTTCTTCTAAGGAATTCCTGCCCACAGTAGTAGATATAATGGTCATCTGAGTTAAATTCACCCATTCCAGTCCATTTTAATTAGCTGATTCCTAGAATGTCAACGTTCACTCTTGCCATCTCCTGTTTGACCACTTCCAATTTGCCTTGATTCATGGACCTACCATTCCAGGTTCCTATGCAACATTGCTCTTTACAGCATTGGACCTTGCTTCTATCACCAGTAACATCCACAACTGGGTATTGTTTTTGCTTTGGCTCCATCCCTTCATTGTTTCTGGAGTTATTTCTCCACTGATCTCCAGTAGCATATTGGGCATCTACTGACCTAGGGAGTTCCTCTTTCAGTGTCCTATCATTTTGCCTTTTCATACTGTTCATGGGGTTCCCAAGGTAAGAATACTGAAGTGGTTTGCCATTCCCTTCTCCAGTGGACCACATTCTGTCAGACCTCTCCACCATGGGAATACCAGACACCTGACCTGCCTCTTGAAAAACCTGTATGCAGGTCAGGAAGCAGCAGTTAGAACTGGACATGGAACAACAGACTGGTTCCAAATAGGACAAGGAGTACGTCAAGGCTGTATATTGTCACCCTGCTTATTTAACTTATACGCAGAGTACATCATGAGACACGCTGGGCTGGACGAAGCACAAGTTGGGATCAAGATTGCCAGGAGAAATATGAATCACCTCAGATATGCAGATGACACCACCCTTATGGCAGAAAGTGAAGAGGAACTAAAAAGCCTCTTGATTAAAGTGAAAGAGGAGAGTGAAAAAGTTGGCTTAAAGCTCAATATTCAGAAAACAAAGATCATGGCATCTGGTCCCATCACTTCATGGGAAATGGATGGGGAAACAGTGTCAGATTTTATTTTTTGGGGCTCCAAAATCACTGCAGACAGTGACTGCAGCCATGGAATTAAAAGACGCTTACTCCTTGAAAGGAAAGTTATGACCAACCTAGATAGCATATTTAAAAGTAGAAACATTACTTTGCCAACAAAGGTCCATCTAGTCAAGGCTATGGTTTTTCCAGTGGTCATGTATGGATGTGAGAGTTGGACTGTGAAGAAGGCTGAGTGCTGAAGAATTCATGCTTTTAAACTATGGTGTTGGAGAAAACTCTTGAGAGAGTCCCTTGGTCTGGAAGGAGATCCAACCAGTCCATTCTAAATGAGATCAGTCCTGGGTGCTCTTTGGAAGGACTGGTGCTAAAGCTGAAATTCCAATACTTTGGCCACCTCATGTGAAGAGTTGACTTATTGGAAAAGACTCTGATGCTGGAAGAGATTGGGGGCAGGAGGAGAAGGGGACGACAGAGGATGAGATGGCTGGAAGGCATCACTGACTCAATGGACATGAGTTTGAGTGAACTCCAGGAGTTGGTGATGGACAGGGAGGCCTGGCGTGCTGCAATTCATGGGGTCACACAGAGTCGGACACGACTGAGCAACTGAACTGAACTGAACTGTACTGACTGAACTTGCTATTCATCGTCCCCCTATCCAACTCCTTTTTTTTTTTAAATAGACTATCAGGACATATGGAGCATACTGAATCTAGTCTCTTTAGATACATATTTAAAAAAACCTGAAACTCAATTATGCTTAAGTCCACATGTTTCTATTGTTTTATTTTTAATACAATTATAGAAAATTTGAAGTGAATGTCCAAGATAATAAAAATGTTTCTTTGTTTCAAAAGTTCTAAAGCATTTCTTTGAACTGTTATACTGTTAGTCACTTTAGGCCTCTCTTTACCCTTTTTCACAATTCAGATTTTAAAAATTATCTTAGCATTTATCTTCATTTGCAAATTGAGAGGTTTAGTTATTGAGATCATCATAAAAATAACCAATTTTAGAACATCAAGCAGACACTTTTAATGTGGGCCATTTGTCTCTGATATCAATTTGATCTGATTACTTTATTGCATATGCATGCTACAAGTGACAGATAGCTTTAATATCACCATGATTAATAGAATATTTTTCTTAGGCTCTCCTGCAGAGAAGAGTCTCATGATGAAATATTGATAGAGTTCTTCCAAGAACAACAAAATTGTTACAATACATCACAAATCTTTAAAACTAAGACTGTATACTCCCTGACTAAATAGGTAAGTTATTTTATGGCTGAAGATGGAAATATTATACTGATTTTGTTGTGTAAAAAATCATCTCAGGAGATTTTCATGTTTACCAGAAAGGAATCTTTCCAATGTCTTCGGTCCTCACGAACTCAGATTATATTTGACTGAATAATATTAAATTTGTCAGTAACATCGATTTGAAAGTCAAAAACTTAGAAATATATATTAAAAATCACAATGTCTGTACTAAACTGAAAAAAGAAGAATGAATAATTAAAATCTTGAGAACATTCAATAGAAACAAGTAGGGTACATTTACATAAGGAAGAGGAAACAAATTTTGATAAAAAACATAAGATGGGTCATTTACAAATATGTGGAAACAGTGAAGGAAAGTTCTTAGGTGAAGGAAGATAGGCAACAGTAATGTAGAAATACAGTACTTGTGTAGTCTACTCTTTCACTCAGTCCCTTCCTGAACTTCCCCTGGATTCCTGTAGGCATTGAATTTCCCATTGACATTGGGCTTGACCACATTACTAGTTTTGGCTAGTGGAATATGAATAGATGCATGACTGAACATGCTTTTGAAGACTGACTGTATCCCTCTGTGAGCATCTGCCTTCTGTCATGAGAATAGCACACTCCAGACAGTGGCTATCCATTAGCCTGGTACTTAGAATGTGAAGACACATAGAGCTAAGTCAAGGTCAACAGATCTGCAGCTGATTAGTGCCTTCATGAAAGTGAGCAAGAGATAAATGTTTGTTTTTGTAAACCACTGAGATGTGGGAAATGTTTGTTGCAACATGATAAGCTGACTGGTAAATCTGTCAATAATACAGAGCTGGAATACCTTAACATGTAAATGGATGCACAATGTCAAAAAACATTGGTTAATTCTCTTGTTGCTCAGTGCTACCTAGATCGCTTCTGGTACTGCTTCTTCATTTTTCTATGTGATTTGTCTTTATTCTCACAAGGAAAATATTAAGGAAAGTATACTTAGAAAGTGAAAGAACAGGTATGCTATAGAATCATACATATATTTAAAAAAAGTTATTAAGGGAAAACTATTGCCAGGCTCTGTTCCACACACCAGAGAAGGTAGCAGTGAACAAAAATGGTAAGTCCATGCTTTTCTGGAAGGTTAAGTTCTAGTTAAAGGTTGAATTAATTAGCCTTAATTTATCAGTAATCAGTAGTGTGAAGAAAAACAAGGCAGGGAATAGGAACCACAAGAGCCTGTGGGCAAGCAGGACTCACTGAAGATGTAGTATTTGTTGTTCAGTTGCTAAGTCATGTCTGACTCTTTGCAACCCCATGAACTGTCCATGCTCCTCTGTCCTCCACCATCTCCTGGAGTTTGCTCAAATTCATGTCCATTGAGTCAGTAATACTATCTAACCATCTCATCTTCTTCCACTCCCTTCTCCTTTTGCCTTCAATCTTTCCCAGCATCATGGTGTTTTGTACTAAGCATCTAATGCAATGGAAGAAACTGGACTTCATCATCAGAGCTGAGGCTGACCCACAGTTCCAGCACATATTAGCTGAATCATTGACTGTAGCTATGCTACCTTACCCTTCTGATGTTGTTTTTTTTTGTTTTTTTGATAGTAAAAAGCTAATTGTAAATTCCTTAAAATATTTAAAGGGGTCATCACAATATTTAGCATGTAGTAGGTCTTCAATAATTGGCACACCTCATTAAAGGCATTAATAGTGAGGAACAGCCTAGGAGCATAGGACCAGGTATTACTTTTACTCTGAGGTGGGACTGGGGGCTTTGGTCATGTCAGGTCCACAGAATGAGCTTGCACAAGGTCTTACAGAGTTTTTATGAGGTGACAGGGTAAGCAACCAAGAAACCAAAGTCTTCATGTCATGGAATAGATAACAGGACACAGCAATCGAGATCTCAGGCTACGAGTCCAGAAGTCCTGCAGCCCCCAGAAACTGAGGAAGCATCAAGTATGAAGAGGGAGGAAACTTCAGCTGGGGTTTGAATGAATTGCTACTTTCACTGACTTTAGTTGCCTTAATTGGCCTGATCTACACGGATCATTTGATAAACATCCTTTCTCTAGCCTAGGACATCACTGCTCTAATTTCTTTTTTTTCCCAAGGACATAGCATAAGAGAGTAAAAATGGCCATTAATTGAAGGCAACGGCACCCCACTCAAGTACTCTTGCCTGGAAAGTCCCACGGATGGAGGATCCTGGTGGGCTACAGTCCATGGGGTCGCTAAGTGTCGGACACGACTGAGCGACTTCATTTTCACTTTTCACTTTCGTGCATTGGAGAAGGAAATGGCAACCCACTCCAGTGTTCTTGCCTGGAGAATCCCAGGGACGGGGGAGCCTGGTGGGCTGCGTCTATGGGGTCACACAGAGTTGGACACAACTGAAGTGATTTAGCAGCAGTAGCAGCAATTGGATTCAGAAGATCTGGATTCACATCTTGACTTTACAATTTTCTTATCACCAGTTCTTTTTTCCTCTAAGATTACGTCATGGAACTATATCAAGAATTATGTCATAATAATGTATATTTTAAAACTTGTGAACTGAAAAAGCCCAGTTTAAACATCTTTACCACTCAAGAATAAAAGTTCATTCACTTGATTATTTATTCACTCACATCCTCACTCACTACACACTGGTGAACTGGGGTAAAACATGATCCTTACTTTCAAAGATCTTTTAAATGTGTGTGGTGCAGCACCATGCCTAACATTGTTTATTATAACAGAAAATGAAAACAGGCTGTGAGTGTAGTATGACAGGATTATGAGTATTCCCGCCTCGTTTTCTCCTTCACTGGTACACTAAGCTCGGTTCCTTCTCCCCCTACACCTCTCCTCCTATTCCAAAGCAAGAGTAAATTTGAGGAAGCAGTTTTTCTTCTTTTGGAGACTTGGTAGATGGAGACTGGAGAAGTGGAAGGAGAAGACTGGCAGTGCTCAAAGAAGAGGAAGAATGGACAGGAAGGACAGGATTACCTCTTGCTCTTGCTATCCCCATGGCGATGTCAGCAATCAATAGTTCTAGGCACTTGTAAGATGCCTGAAGAGAGGGCAAGGATCTGCATGTAGAAACAGGCTGGAAAGGAGATCAAGACCCCTTGAATAAAAGTAGAACTGAACAGTTACTGAGCAGATCATCACTTATACAAAATTCACTGTCTTTTCTGTTTCTTTTTACTTCTTTTTTAAAATCCTTTTTTTTTTTTGGTCTCTATCTTTTCTTTTTCTGCAAAGACTTTCCTGTTACTCCCACCTAAATGAGTACATGTGTCCACATACACATTATTTTAAGTATCAGTTCAGTTCAACTGCTTAGTCGTGTCAGACTCTTTGCGACCCCATGAATCGCAGCACGCCAGGCCTCCCTGTCCATCAACAACTCTCGGACTTCACTCAGACTCACGTCCATCGAGTCAGTGATGCCATCCAGCCATCTCATCCTCTGTCGTCCCCTTCTCCTCCTGCCCCAATCCCTCCCAGCATCAGAGTCTTTTCCAGTGAGTCAACTCTTCACATGAGATGGCTAAAGTACTGGAGTTTCAGCTTTAGCATCGTTCCTTCCAAAGAAATCCTAGGCCTGATCTCCTTTAGGACTGACTGGTTTGATCGCCTTGCAGTCCAAGGGACTCTCAAGCATCTTCTCCAACACCACAGTTCAAAAGCATCAATTCTTCAGCTCTCAGCTTTCTTCACAGTCCAACTCTCACATCCATACATGACCACTGGAAAAACCACAGCCTTGATTAGACAGACCTTTGTTGGCAAAGTAATGTCTCTGCTTTTCAATATACTATCTAGGTTTGTCATAACTTTTCTTCCAAGGAGTAAGCGTCTTTTAATTTCATGGCTGCAGTCACCATCTGCAGTGATTTTGGAGCCCAGAAAAATAAAGTCTGACACTGTTTCCACTGTTGCCCCATCTATTTGCCATGAAGTGATGGGACCAGATGCCATGATCTTCATTTTCTGAGTGTTGAGCTTTAAGCCAACTTTTTCACTCTTCTCTTTCACTTTCATCAAGAGGCTTTTTAGTTCCTCTTCACTTTCTGCCATAAGGGTGGTGTCAATCTGCATATCTGAGGTGATTGATATTTCTCCCAGCAATCTTGATTCCAGCTTTTGCTTCTTCCAGCCCAGCATTTCTCATGATGTACTCTGCATAGAAGTTAAATAAGCAGGGTGACAATATATAGCCTGGACAAACTCCTTGTCCTATTTCGAACCAGTCTGTTGTTCCATGTCCAGTTTGAACTGTTGCTTCCTGACCTGCATACAGATTTCTCAAGAGGCAGATCAGGTGGTCTGGTATTCCCATCTCTTTCAGAATTTTCCACAGTTTATTGTGATCCACACAGTCAAAGGCTTTGGCATAGTCAATAAAGCAGAAATAGATGTTTTTCTGGAACTCTCTTGCTCTTTCCATGATCCAGTGGATGTTGACAATTTGGTCTCTGGTTCCTCTGCCTTTTCTAAAACCAGCTTGAACATCAGGAAGTTCATGGTTCACATATTGCTGAAGCCTGGCTTGGAGAATTTTGAGCATTACTTTACTAGCGTGTGAGATGAGTGAAATTGTATGGTAATTTGAGCATTCTTTGACATTGCCTTTCTTTGGGATTGGGATGAAAACTGACCTTTTCCAGTCCTGTGGCCACTGCTGAGTTTTCCAGATTTGCTGGCATATTGAGTGCAGCACTTTCACAGCATCATCTTTCAGGATTTGAAATAGCTCCACTGGAATTCCATCACCTCCACTAGCTTTGTTCATAGTGATGCTTTATAAGGCCCCCTTGACTTCACATTCCAGCATGTCAGGCTCTAGGTCAGTGATCACACCATGATGATTATCTGGGTCGTGAGGATCTTTTTTGTACAGTTCTTCTGTGTATTCTTGCCACCTCTTCTTAATATCTTCTGCTTCTGTTAGGTCCATACCATTTCTGTCCTTTATTGAGCCTATCTTTGCATGAAATGTCCCCTTGGTATCTCTAATTTTCTTGAAGAGATCTCTAGTCTTTCCCATTCTGTTGTTTTCCTCTATTTCTTTGCGTTGATCCCTGAGGAAATGTTTCTTATCTCTTCTTGCTATTCTTTGGAACTCTGCATTCAGATGCTTATATCTTTCCTTTTCTCCTTTGCTTTTCACTTCTCTTCTTTTCACAGCTATTTGTAAGGCCTCTCCAGACAGCCATTTTGCTTTTTTGCATTTCTTTTCCATGGGGATGGTCTTGATCCCTGTCTCCTGTACAATGTCATGAACCTCATTCCATAGTTCATCAGGCACTCTGTCTATCAGATCTAGTCCCTTAAATCTACTTCTCACTTCCACTGTATAATCATAAGGGATTTGATTTAGTTCATACTTAATGGTCTAGTGGTTTTCCCTACTTTCTTCAATTTCAGTCTGAATTTGGCAATAAGGAGTTCATGATCTGAGCCACAGTCAGCTCCTGGTCTTGTTTTTGCTGACTGTATGGATATGGTAAAAATAAAATAAGTTTTAAACTTTGGCTTACTTTCAAGTATCCTCTTTGAGAGACTTTGTGTCAAAGAGGAATGATTCCTTCAACTTTTTGTTTTAAGTATTTACTAAGATTGTTACAATTTATATAAACATTTTCTTTCTAAGACACATGGTTAGCAACAAAGTTATCAATTATATAACGTCAACAACCATAAAATACATTTTCTAAAAAAGGAACTGGATTAATAACCGTAAACATCATTGCCTCTGTGTGGATTCAACCCAAATAATAACTTTCCCTCCAATCTATCTTATGGACATCTCCCACTTTCAGCTGCTTGTGGGAAATTCACGTTTGGGGATCCCACTAGTAGCAAACATTTAATTTGTTTTGAGTTGAATTCACTTCCCTTCCAAATTGTGATCCTTTTTCTGGGCTTTCTCAGAAATTTAAACTTAGAACCTCAGAGTTATTTTTAATTATCATCTCTTCCTTTTCATCCATGACTAGTATCCTCATCTTATTCTACTTGCAGTACTTGGTATTATAGGAGTCCCTTCCTAGGCTCTGATAACATGATGCTATGGCATTATTCATCTCTCTTGGGAAGAATATGGTATTAATAAGTTATGACTAATAACCAAATTTCAAAAAGACCCCTGTGCCCTTTTCCCATTCATTTCCCACAAGATAAGTTATACATACTGTAACAAGAATAGAAGATAAATTATATATATTGCAAATTCTTATGAGAAATCTCTCTTTGTCTGGTCAATTATATATATTTGCTACTTGAAGTTTATTTTAGAGAATAGGAAAATATCTCATCTTTTGGAATGCAAATGAGGTTAAGGATGTTGTGCCTTGATGTCATAATTGAACCTGCCTCAGATGAGCTAAGAATGGTCACTGGATGTCACTTGGGGTCCTTGGTTTCTATACTGGGGAAGGTAATAGAACAAGTTAGAATTTATCTCCTCATTGGAATAATTGCTTGGGGATTCCACTGAAGCCTGTCTGTGAGATGCAGCCAAAGCCTTCTTTTTGTATTTGCTCAAGGAAGCCAGATGAGGTCAGGTATCTGGGATACTTGAAAGAAATAGCACATTTGCTGGAGGAGTGTAAGCAGTGCATGTAATATCTGGTTACTGCTTAAGATTTTCTCAATTAGATAATAAAGAAGTAGTATAATATTTTGAATGGTCTCTTTATCTCAATATCATAAAACTTTTGTCCCATTGTAATGGAACTATACTAAGCAAAGTCTGGCCAGCGAAATGTCAGACTCTAATTTTTGTAAATCCTCAAACAGTAAAAGGGCTCAGGACCTTACTGTGTAAATACCCTGTGTGACCATGGGAGCATTATATGTAGAGGAAGCATCACTGAGTGACTATTCTGAGTCTTGGGCTGCCACCTTAAAGAGACTTTAACTTGTTAATTGTCAACAGTAAGGTGTCATTCTCCATTATGCTTACTTATTACAATTTGCACATAAGTCTCTTTGTCTACTTGCAACTCAACCGTCTTCTGTCTATTGTCTTTCTCATCAGGCTATACAGGTCATAGTAACAGAGATCATGTCTGTCTGGTTCACGGATGTACTCTAGTCCTCAGCAGTTTCAGGCACATCAGACAGTGCCTAGTAAACACATACTGGAGGAGTAAATAGGTGACTGAATATATCTACAGTGTTATTAAAAACCAAATTATGCCACAGGAAGTACATTTTTAGGTCCTCAAACCAATAAGGGATATGCAATACAAGACTTTGGATTAACTTACACTTAGCTCAAGAAAATACAGATAGGACAGCCTTTCTTAAAGCAACAAACTTATGTTTGCCAAGCATCATTGTTTAGCAAACCCAAACTGAAAGTTTTAGTAGATTCTGAATTTGGAAGGATCTCTTTTTCACTCCCACTTATTAGTATTTATTGTATATAATAAGTTACAGTTAATTAAACTGTTGAAAATATCCTGTAGTATGTTTTACTTTTATCAGTAACAATAAACTTAATGAGTACATCTGGTCCTAATCTGAATATATATATTATTATGTCAATAGTCTAAATCCTACTTTTCTTCTAGTACAAAATGCACTATTTTTAAAAAATTTATTTTGCTTTAGTTTGTTGCTCTTTAGAAAATGTACATATAGAATTTGTGCATTCTGGAATGTCTTTCTTTAGAAACAAGAGAAAAAAAAAATCCAATCCCATACAGTGATTAATGGATGAGGGTAACAATCATATTCCTGTCAGAAAAAAGAAAAAACAGTAAAAGTCTGACAACTGAAAGTTGAGATTGTGTCTAAAGTCCCATTTAGAGGGAAACAGTAAAACACAAGGTTAACAAACAGACATTAGAGAATGAGGGCAAAATCAAAATAAAGCATCCTACAGGACTTACAAAGGAGAACTTTAAAAAGTACAATAGTCTATGATGTAGTTCAATCTAAAGAAAAATGACATGTCTCCACAAGACATCAGCTAGAACTTGTTTTCCCATTGAATACTTCCCAGTGACCACACTTTGCAAAACAGCACTCAGCTACCTTCATTAATGGCTTTTCACCATAATGTTACATCATTAGGGGATGATAAAGTTTCCTCTGTGATTTGAGAAAGCAGAGTTCTGGCTGCAGAATTTACTATTGGAAAAGGGAGTCTTAAAAGAAAAGTTTCATTTCTCTAAATTTTTTTTTTTTAAGAAGAAGCAAGGATATTATCTAATAATTGACAGAACCATCAATTTTAGAACCAGCTGACTTCATATGACAGACAGAAAAAAAGAGAGTGAAAAATACATAGATGAGGGATGAGAGAAGTTTTTGTTTGTTTGTTTGTTTGTTTTGGTTAACCATTGAGAGTCAATTCCTAGGCAGATTGATAAGAAGTCTGGGGTCCCCGAGGAGGAGAAAGGGGTCTGTGGCTCTTAAGGAGGAGATAGGGGTCTGGAGTTCTCAAGGAGGCAAAAAGGACAAACTTTTTTTCTTTTAGCTCAGGGTTGATTATTACACAACAAAACAAGAGTACAGCTTAAACTCTGTACTAAAGATTATATGGGCCTCCCTTGTGGCTCAGCTGGTAAGGAATCCACCTGCAATGCGGGAGACCTGGGTTCGATCCCTGGGTTGGGAAGATGCCCTGGAGAAGGGAAAGGCTACCCACTCCAGTATTCTGGCCTGGAGATGTATCCTGCTTGAGGACATGTTTCTCCTTGAGAACCTTCTGACTAATCCTGTTA
Organism: Bos indicus x Bos taurus; assembly: GCF_003369695.1. Taxonomy (NCBI): domain Eukaryota; kingdom Metazoa; phylum Chordata; class Mammalia; order Artiodactyla; family Bovidae; genus Bos; species Bos indicus x Bos taurus. The sequence goes on from NC_040076.1 coordinate 113,386,440, forward strand.
TTTTCAAACGTATATTATGAGAATGGGTCTGGTAAGACCTTTACAACCTTGAGATATTCTTTTGATTTACTGTAATAACCAGTTGAAAAAGTATATAGCTCCCTTGCTAAGACTAGTGAGTCTAGCACTAGTCTGTCCTCTGTCCTTCTGATGTCTGTGTCAGAAGCTTTCTCTGTCCCTTTTCATACTTTAATAAAATTCTGCTACACAAACTGCTCTTAAGTGATTAAGTCCCTGCTTCCAAAACTAAATCTTCTTCGGAGATCACGAATCCAAAACAGTTCACTGTAAGCTATCATCATGTCCAACTCTCCTCTCTTGCTTGCAAAGAAAATAGGAGATGGAAAAGTTAAATACTCAATACTCAAGTAACTCTTGTAACTAGAGGGTGGCTGTATGTCATAGTTTTAGTTAACAAAATCTAAATAAAAATCTTCTGGGGGGACTTTAGGAAAAGATATGTTTTTGGTAGCTCAGCTGGTAAAAAATCCACATGCAATGCAGTAGACCCCAGTTAGATCCAATCTCTGGGTCAGGAAGATCTCCTGGAGAATGGAAGAGTTACCCACTTCCAGTATTCTTGCCTGGAGAATTCCATGGACAGAGGAGCCTGGTAGGTTACAGTCCATGGGGTTGCAAAGAGTCAGATGGGATTTTCGTGTTTTTTTCCTAATACAAATATTAGTTATTAGCAGCCCCTGACAGTATCCTAACCCCACTCTTTCTGCCATAAATTTAAATGTGTAGCCTGAAGCTATAAAAGTCATTCTGCAAGCCTGGGGAAAGGCTGGGTGCTACCCTGACATCATTGAACCACTAAATCATCAGAAGCTGCCTAATTCCAGACTTTTCATTAGATGAAGATAAATTCTATTTTTCAAAGCCACTGTTCTCTTTTACATACAACCAAATGTATTTCTACCTTTACACAAGAATAGATATGAATCAAGACTTTTAATAGTGATTTTCAACATTCCCATGCAAGTTCAACTGTACAGTTATTGATTCCTTACTATTCAGCAAATTCCAAAAATTTTAGTGTAGTTCCAAAAGTTTTAGTGTCATTTCAAATTTTAATATTCTCACACATGCATATGCATATATATAAATGCTGCTTCCGCCGCCAAGTCACTTCAGTTGTGTCCGACTCCGTGCGACCCCATAGACAGCAGCCCACCAGGCGCCCCCGTCCCTGGGATTCTCCAGGCAAGAACACTGGAGTGGGTTGCCATTTCCTTCTCCAATGCAGGAAAGTGAAAAGTGAAAGTGAAGTCGCTCAGTCATGTGTGACTCTTAGCGACCCCATGGACTGCAGCCTACCAGGCTTCTCGGTCCACGGGACTTTCCAGGCAAGAGTACTGGAGTGGGTTGCCGTTGCCTTCTAATGCTACAAACTAATAAATAGGAAAACTTAAAAGTTCATTACTTTCATCTGTATTTATTTGATTTTATTAAATGAAATGGATCAAATTTATTCAAAATCAAATGTATTTTGAATAAATATATTTTAAATTAATTTTCAGATGATCTTTGCCACCTTAATTTGGAAGGACTAAAGCAAAAAATTAAAATTAAAAGTTTAGGACTTTCTAACTTAAAAGTTAGGACTCTGTGCTTCCATTGTGGGGGGCATGGGTTCAATGCCTGTTTAAGGAACTAAGGTCCTACATGCCAAGACATGTGACCCCCCCAAAAAAAAATGTTTACAAATCTGTTGATCAAGTGTTAGAAATAAATATGTATATGTGAAGTTGAAATTTAATTAAGCTTTCAAATGATACTTCCTGTTAATGTCATTTAAACTTCTAAAGTTATTAAAACTTAAAACTGTATTGTGAGTTTTAGAACTTGCATACCATGAATTGTGGTAAGCACTGGGATAAAAAGCAAATGAGACATGGTACCCAAGTTTAAGAAGCTCATAAAGGTTCTCCATCCTCCTGCACACTAAATTACAACAGAAGTTAAAAAAATGGCAATGCACAGTCCTCAGCCCACACCCCTGGATTCTGGGTTCATTGGTCTAGGTTGGGGTTTAAGCATTAGCATTTTTTAGTCTTCTGTGATTCTCATGTCCAGCCAGAATTGAGAACCGTTCATCTACTGAGTAACGTTCATATTCATTTCCAAATAAACCTAGGTAAACAAGCTTCCTATAAGGAGGGCTAGTTTATGAAGTAGAATAGTGCAGAATGTGTTTAGTAAGCCTTAAGGTTATAGGAGGTAGCAGTCATTCTTTACCTCAGGACTTCAAAAAGGTAATTAACTACCATGTGTGGAATTTCCATAACAATTTTGCTTATGATTTTTCTAGGTGGACAATGAGTAGCCCTTTTCTGTTTAAGTTCTTGTTTAAATCATTCTGAGACGCAGTGGATTACAAATTGCTCTACAGTGATGTCCATAACAAGCCCTCTCTTTAATGAGTGATGACTGGCCATCCTGAGAGATGCAGCCTTGTTACTGGCTTATTTCTTACCGAGAAATTTGCTCTTTGCCTTCCTAAGCTGGAACACAAGAGGGTGATGAATTAAGGATTTCTACTAATAGTATTTCAGTACTAATAGTATTAATAGTATTTGATATTGTTTCCTATATTGCATTAAGTACTTGGGAAAGGAATATAAAGGCACAGACTAAAAGTCCTTCTATATAATTTTCTTCTAGAGCTATTTAGAAATTAATAGGAGATGTGCAGAGGTGGTAATGATAAGTAGATACATTACTATTCAGTTGTTTTATGTGAGGAGAGCTGTTCATGCAACAAATATTCATTAAACAATTGCTTCATGCCAAGTATCTTTCCAGATACTGGGAACACACAAATGAACAGCACAGATGAGGTCCTTTTGCTGGGAGCTTACAATCTAATGGGAGAATTCTGTCTGGGGAGGCCTTACAAATGGTTGTGAAAAGAAGAGAAGCAAAAAGCAAAGGAGACAAGGAAAGATACAAGCATCTGAATGCAGAGTTCCAAAGAATAGCAAGAAGAGATAAGAAAGCCTTAATCAGCGATCAGTGCAAAGAAATAGAGGAACATAACGGAATGGGAAAGACTAGAGATCTCTTCAAGAAAATTAGAGATACCAATGGAATATTTCATGAAAAGATGGGCTCAATAAAGGAGAGAAATGATATGGACCTAACAGAAGCAGAAGATATTAAGAAGAGGTGGCAAGAATACACAGAAGAACTGTACAAAAAAGATCTTCATGACCCAGATAATCACGATGGTGTGATACTCACCTAGAGCCAGATGTCCTGGAATGTGAAGTCAAGTGGGCCTTAGAAAACATCACCATGAACAAAGCTAGTAGAGGTGATGGAATTCCAGTTGAGCTCTTTCAAATCCTGAAAGATGATGCTGTGAAAGTGCTGCACTCAATATGCCAGCAAAGCTGGAAAACTCAGCAGTGGCCACAGGACTGGAAAAGGTCAGTTTTCATCCCAATCCCAAAGAAAGGCAATGCCAAAAAATGCTCAAACTACCACACAATTGCACTCATCTCACACACTAGTAAAGTAATGCTCAAAATTCTCCAAGCCGGGCTTCAGCAATATGTGAACCGTGAACTTCCAGATATTCAAGCTGGTTTTAGAAAAGGCAGAGGAACCAGAGACCAAATTGTCAACATCCTCTGGATAATCAAAAAAACAAGAGAAGTCCAGAAAAACATCTATTTCTGCTTTATTGACTATGCCAAAGCCTCTGACAGTGTGGATCACAATAAACTGTGGAAAATTCTGAAAGAGATGGGAATATCAGACCACCTGACCTGCCTCTTGAGAAATTTGTATGCAGGTCAGGAAGCAACAGTTAGAACTGGACATGGAACAACAGACTGGTTCCAAATAGGACAAGGAGTACGTCAAGGCTGTATATTATCACCCTGCTTATTTAACTTCTATTCAGAGTACATCATGAGAAACGCTGGGCTGGAAGAAACACAAGCTGGAATCAAGATTGCTGGGAGAAATATGAATCACCTCAGATATGCAGATGACACCACCCTTATGGCAGAAAGTGAAGAGGAACTAAAAGGACTCTTGATGAAGGTGAAAGAGGAGAGTGAAAAAGTTGGCTTAAAACTCAACATTCAGAAAACGAAGATCTTGGCATCTGGTCCCATCACTTCATGGGAAATAGATGGGGAAACAGTGGAAACAGTGTCAGACTTTATTTTTCTGGGCTCCAAAACCACTGCAGATGGTGACTGCAGCCATGAAATTAAAAGACACTTACTCCTTGGAAGGAAAGTTATGACCAACCTAGATAGCATATTCAAAAGCAGAGACATTACTTTGCCAACAAAGGTCCGGCTAGTCAAGGCTATGGTTTTTCCTGTGGTCATATATGGATGTGAGAGTTGGACTGTGAAGAAAGCTGAGAGCTGAAGAATTGATGCTTTTGAACTGTGGTGTTGGAGAAGACTCTTGAGAGTCCCTTGGACTGCAAAGAGATCCAACCAGTGCATTCTGAAGGAGATCAGGCCTAGGATTTCTTTGGAAGGAATGATGCTAAAGCTGAAACTCCAGTACTTTGGCCACCTCGTGCGAAGAGTTGACTCATTGGAAAAGACTCTGATGCTGGGAGGGATTGGGGGCAGGAGGAGAAGGGGACGACAGAGGATGAGATGGCTGGATGGCATCACTGAGTCGATGGACATGAGTCTGAGTGAACTCCGGGAGTTGGTGATGGACAGGGAGGCCTGGTATGCTGCGATTCATGGGATGGCAAAGAGTCAGACACGATTGAGTGACTGAACTGAACAGATTTTTCTTAAAATATATTATTTCTCTCAGAAGCATATTTTTACAGAGTCCTTCTGGACTTTTTTATGAGTAGTTTTTTAAAATAACTTTTTTATTACAAAACAAAACAGGTGTGTTTTGTTTTTGAGGCAGAGTTGACCATACTATCATTTAAAAATAAATAAAAAATACAGATAGCAACAAAAGAGGAAAAGTTTAGATTAAAAAGCTTCATAATCCCAGAATTAACTATGGATGATCTTTTGACATATTTTCCAGTCATTTTTCCATATGCATAAACAGATATTTAAAAAAACAAAGCCATATATCTATAAAGTAGGTAAAGACATTTATAATTTAAAAAGTATATTCAGTAACCCAGTTTTGCTATTTTGATACAAACAGAGCATATTACAAACACTAGTTTTGAAAAATCTGTTAGGCAATATCCCTGTCAGAAGGAACAGAAACTGACACAGGTTACTTTCAAAACTGAGAATTTATTTTAAGAACTCATCTTAACAATGAAGGAACTGGAAATTCTTCCAGAACACAGAACAACCAGACTTCCTGGTGATGGTACTAGTGTTTAGGAATTGGAAGATCTTGCAGGTTTCATACTAATTTTAAGATCAGGTAATTCTGACCCTTCTTCAGCTTCAGGTTCTCTTCTTTGGGATCTGACCTCACTGCCCCACTAATGTGACTCAGCTTCACCTGTTGCTTGCTGCTTCAAACTCAACTATTCTTCCCTCTAACCCTATATCTATTTTAACAACCCCCATGCAACCTGACTTGCTATAATGTTACTAATACAACATTATTCCTCTGATGCACACATAGACACACACTGATGAAATCCCAGTGAAAACACTCCAGCAAAACAGATGGACTATAAATTCATTTGAGAACATTTACATATATTTGTATTTCCTCATGGTTTGACTATTTATGTGTTTTCAGCCAATGAAAGCTACTCTACACACGGTACTTTACACTCTTGGCCAATGAGTTTTCTTCATCACACTCCCCTCATCATCAGAAATGAGTGAATTCTGCAATACGTAGTTTCCAACTCTTGGTCTTTATTTCTATTATATATTTTGGCCCCTAGTGGCTTACAGGATATATAAAAATGATAGCATTGGATCTGTTACAAAAACTAAAGCAAAAAAAAAAAAAAGGGAGGAGAGAAAGTATGCTACAAAATAAAGTGAAAGTTTGGTGACTGCTTGAGATGCTTTTAAGAAAATGATCAAGGCATTAGAAAGTACATATAATCTGGCATGATGGGTGGGTGGGTAGAAGTCCTTTCATTTTAGCAACTACATCTTGTAGAGAAACTCAAGGTAATTGTGGCTGAAGACAAGTTATGATGTCAGGTGATTGTCAATGTTTTATATAAGTGACCCTCCTAAAATAGACTGAACAGTAGTCTTCAAACTGAGCAGTAGTTATGTCTGGAGGGTACTCAGAGACTTTATAGAGACATGGATAGTTTTAAGGGAATTCAGTTTCCAGAGTCCTTTTTTTTTTAATTCAACTTTTATTTATTTATTTTTGAATAAATAATACATTCCCAGATTTTATAATTTGAAGGTTCAGGGCATACAGAGTGGAAAAAATCTCTCTTCCATTTTCTAATCCTGACCATTCTTCACCCTCACACTCCTTACCTTGGACAACACATAATGAATAATTTCTCATATATTTACAGAGAAATATATTGAAATAATTTCTCATATATTTCAATTATATTCAAACAAATTGTTTGTTAAATTCCCCTTTTGTACAGAAATGGAAAATACTATATTCTGCATTTTCCATATGGGAACCTTTTTTTTTTTTTTTTTTTAGTTTTCTGGTTTTTTTTTTTTGGATACACTTCACTGAAACTGATCTGCCAAGGTAATGTCAAGATGTTCTTTTACTATGATAAATATCCTCCTACTTTATTCCCACCCAAACTGAATCTTCTTATGGGATACAAAAGCCTCCAGGTTTCAAACAACAGGGACACTTAAAAGAACAGTATCTTTAAGTCTTGTTTAATAAGACACCATGAGATGAAGGTTATCTTCTTCTTTTTTTTATTCAATCATTGTGGTAAGCAAGGATGGTCCCCAAGATGCCCAACCCTGAACAACACTGTATAATCCTCTCCCCTGGAGAATGGGTATCTGTTCTAGGAAAATCACCCCCAGGATTATATTACAGTGTATACAAATATCTTAACACATCAGATGGAGAGGTTCTTCTGTTGGTCTTGAGGAAGTAAGTTGCCACATCCTGAGAGGGCTTGTGAGAGCAACATGGGCCAAGGAATTGTGGGGGCTGTAGGAGCCAAGAGCCAGTAACCAAGTATTAATAGTAAAGTTGTAAGCAGCTGGATTCTGCCAATAACCACCTTGGAAGAGGACCTGGAACTCAGGAAAGAATGCTACCTGGCTGGCATCTAGTGAGATTCCTGAAGTCTGGTGAGACCTTGAGCAGAGGCCCCAGTTAAGCTGGCCAGGACTTCTGACCCAAGGAAACTGAGACAATAAATGCCTGTTCTTAGTTGCTACTTCTGTGGTAGTTTTTTATGCAGCATAGAAAACCAATTGGCTATTGTTCAGTGACTAAGTTGTGTCCAACTCTTTGCAACCTCTTGGACTGCAGCACGCCAGGCTCTAGTCCTCCAATACCTACTGTAGTTGCTCAAATTCATGTCTATTGAGACAGTGATGCTATCTAACCATCTCATCCTCTGCCATTCCCTTCTCCTTTTGCCTTCAATATTTCCCAGTATCAGGGTCTTTTCCAATGAGTAGGCTCTTTGCATAAGGTAGCCAAAGTATTGGAGCTTCAACTTCAGCATCAATCCTTCCAAAGAATATTCAGGGTTGATTTCCTTTAGGATTGACTGCTTTGATCTCCTTGCTTTGATCTCTCCAAGGGACTCTCAAGAGTCTTCTCTAGCACCACAATTTGAAAGCATCAATTCTTTGGCACTCAGCCTTTTTTATGGTCCAGCTCTAACAGCCATACATGACTACTGGAAGAAACAGCTTTGACTATATGGACTTTTGTTGGCAAAGTTATATCTCTGCTTTTTAATATGCTGTCTAGGTTTGTCATGTCTTTCCTTCCAAGAAACAAGCATATTTAAATTTCACGGCTGCAGTCATCATCTGTGGTGATTTTGGAGCCCAAGAAAATAAAATCTGTCACTGTTTCTACTTTTTACACCTTCTATTTACCATGAAGTAATGGGGTCAGATGCCAAGATCTTAATTTTTTAGTGTTGAGTTTCAAGCCAGCTTTTTCACTCTCCTCTTTCACCCTCATCAAGAGTCTCTGTAGGTCCTCTTCATTTTCTGCCATTAGAGAGGTATCATCTGTATATCTGAGGCTGTTGATATTTCTCTGGACAATCTTGATTTCAGCTTGTGATTCATCCAGCCTGGCATTCCACGTGATGTATTCTGCATAGAAGTTACATAAGCAGAGTGACAATATACAGCCTTGTTGTATTCCTTTCCCAATCTTGAACCAGTCAGTTGTTCCATGTCTGGTTCTAACTGTTGCTTCTTGACCTGAATACAGGTTCCTCAGGAAAAGCGTAAGGTGGTCTGGTATTCCCATCTCTTTAAGAATTTTCCACAGTTTGTTGTGATTCACACAGACAAAGGCTTTAGCATAGTCAATGAAGCAGAAGTAGATGTTTTTCTGAATTTCCCTTGCTTTCTCCATGAAATTTTGGAAATTTGATCTCTGGATCCTCTGCCTTTTCTAAATCCAGCTTGTACATCTGGAAGTTCTCAGTTCACATACTGCTGAAGCTTTGCTTGAAGGATTTTGAGCAGAACCTTGCTAGATGTGAAATGAGTACAATTATATGGTAGTTTGAATATTCTTTGGCATTGCCAATACAATGCAAAGAAAACCAATGCATTCATTCAAAAGCTGTTTACTGAGCACATACTATATTCCAGACACTGAGACATAGTCTCTAATGACACTCCAAAATCTCCAAGATCATAAGACTTGTTTTTTGGTGGATAGGATAATCATAAACAAATTTAACATATAAAATATCTAGCATATATAGAGAAAAAAATCAAGTAGGAAAATGGAAGATGACTTGTGGAAAGGCGAGGCATGTATGGAGAGGGCTATTCAAAGTTTAGCTTCACCTAGAAGGGGAAAGGTCTTGTAAGAAGGAACGTAACTGGCAATGTTCATAGAAGAGAGAAAACAGGTGTCCAGGCTCTCAGAGACCAGGTAGAGGGTTGGTAGGCACATGGACCATGTAGTGCACTGAGTCAGGATGGAGAATAGGAGATAAGGTTAGAAAAGGCAAAAGAGATCAGATCATGTAGAGCTTTGAAGGTGTTTGGAGGCTTTTATTCTGAGTGACACGGTGAGCCAAGGGAGATTTTAAGCAGGGGAATGATATGACTTGACTTTTCATTTAACAAACTCATGGTATCTCATGGTGGTTGAAATAATATAATGTGGGATAGGCAACAATAATGTGGTATAGATTGAGAGGGGGCAAGAAGGGAAGCAGGGACACCTGTTAAGATCATGTTGTAATAATCCAGGCAATTCGTGGATTCGTGGCTGGATCAGGGTGGTGGCAGTGGAGAGAAGTTGTTAAGTTTGAACCTTTTCTTTCTTTTCTAGAGAACTAAAGACAGATATGGTTGATATAGAATTAAAATCTCCTTTTGTTCCCCCTACTTATTTATATAAAGGTTTCTCAGAATTTATAGCTCTAAAAAATGAACACATAGAATAGAATAGATGCTAAAACCTAACAAATAAAATGTATCCATGGATACATGAACTAATTAAAACCCTCCAGCTATCTCATTAAATGGCACATTTTTTGTGTTCAATTTTTTTTGAAACTTTTGATACAGTTTCATCATTTATATGGTAATAATGCTAGTAATAAAACTCAATTAACAAATGTGTTCTTAACATGTGAAGCCTTATAGCCACAAGAATGAAAAATTAATTTCAATTTATAAAATGTTTTGCAGAAAAGATTGAGAGGGTGCTTAATAACAGGAATTTACAATAAATATATTTACTAAGAGTACTGCATTAAGCTAAACAACTATTGGGAAGTGAAATGGAAATTTTAGTACAAAGTAAGGAACAATGAAAGTTTTCATCTCTTTAAGAAAAATGTGATGATTACTTTTTTAATGGGTAAAAGTGAGCATGAAATCACCATGGTAGTGACATTCTGTTAGAGCCATTCAAGCTGGGTTGCCCCAAACATTAGTAGTACCTGAACCATGGGAACAAATGGAGGCCCACTTACCACATGCTTAAATATTTAAGAGTTATAAGTCAACCAAATAACTGTAAAGGAAAATATGACCTATTTCACTTTGAAAAATGTACTATCAATGTAACAGAAAATCAAATGTGTAAAATTTTGGTTTTTACAGATCTCAAAGTTGGCAAAATGTTAATGAAGACTGAATTTGTTTATAATGAATGTGTTTGGATGCTGTGCTGTGGAATTAGCTGTGTTTGGACACATGAAAAAATAAAAATATACCTATTATATAAATTGACATATGTTCTTCCACTGATTTAATTTTTGTCTGCATTTCATAAATAATTTATTATGTTGTGTTAACCAAATTCTTCACATAATTTGCATTTTATTGATGGCAAAAACTTAAAGATTAAAAATAAAATGTAGTTATAAACAAAGTGCACAAAACTTAAAAATATGTTTATAAAGAATTATATAAATGTAAAACCACTATTTTTCATGCTTTTGAAGTTATTTTGACTAAAATATTCAAAACTGTTAATTAAAATTAGGTGTAATATAAATTATAAACAATGAATGTTAAACTTTTACACCAAAATTAATTTTTGAACACTGAATTATATATTATTAAATATTTATAAAAGAAAGTTATTTGCAATTTTACAGTTCAATTTCCATCTAGTTGCCAGTGCAAAAAATATAGATAAATAGACCTCAGCTACTGTTTTGAATATACAACTGTTTCAAATATTACTTTAATTAGAAATCAAAAAGAGGCAAGAAAATGGGCATTTGACCCTATAAGGAAATATTCCTTTGTTCTTACAAGAATATGTTGCATGTGATCCATTAGCACAGGGATATGATCAGTTAATTAATTTGTCTTTCTCTTACTTAAGAATTTTGTCTACTCAAATCTGCCCTGGTCTCCAAAGCAGTGTCTGACTCAGGCATCAATGACAGTACATCCTCTGAACTTTCATGACACTGAGATGCAGTTTCTTTCTGTCCAGAGCACCAGGCCATGAGATGTGCAAAAGCAACTCCCTGGGGCTTGAGTGGTGTATATATGTATCCAGAGTTACAGGTCTTTTTATGTGTGTGTAAATGCCAGTTATATAGAATCCTGGGTTTTTGGTTTTTTTAATGAGTTTGTATGCTGTGCCTTTGTGGTATGCAGGGTTCTTCTTGCTCACGTCTAAGATTCTACTTCCTTTTTAAAAATACTAGGGTACTGTCATCTTTAATTGGGCAGGGACAAATCCTAGGAGGCAATATATAAGAAAAGGAATGAGTGCTATACTAAAAAAAAGACCAGAAAAGATTAACGCTTAATAGATATTACTCTTTGATGAGTGTGATATCAACTGCACAGCAATAAAGTAGCTGCAGAAACCTTATGGTCATATTACAAATGTGCCCCAGAAATGAGAGTATTTCAACCAATTTTTCAGCAGAATTCTCTCTGATTGAGTGCAAAATAATGAACTGTTAAGTGTGTCGTCTCTGAATCAGACTCCCTGGGTTCTTAGCCCGCTCTATCACTTACTAGCTGTGTGACCTTGGGAAGTTATTTGGCCAGTCTGTCTCTCAGAATACACATCCATACAAGAGGAATAATAACAGTAACCACCTAGTAGGATTATGAAGACCAAATGAGATAATCACTATTAGTCACCAACTGAGCCTGATTAAAAACTTAAGAAACACAAGCTAGTATTTTGAATAAAAAAGCTTACTGAAGTTAATTCATTTTAACGTATATTTTTGAAAGTAATATGAGATAGTGTAACTCTCGATTTGCCTGAATTAATGGAGAGGAGAGGTGTTAAAAATATAGAAATTGGGTAAAAGAAGCATTAATTCGTCTTTCTATCATCTGGAAATGATCATCTATTTTTAAAAAATAACTTTATTTTGTATTTTTTCACCTTTTTATGCATATCACTTTTATTACAAACAGAAAAGCAATAAATCTAAAAAGCAATTCATTTCTAAAATTGAAACAATTCCACCCTCATTTGCCAATACTACCACTAACTCTTTCATATTACCATGAATATACTGAAATTACATGCATTTAGAAATGAATGGTGGATTCATTCCTGTTGCATGGTTACTTAATATTCATATGGATGTCCTATTGAAGAGGAAAACAGTGAGAGACCTATAAAATACAATCAGGCAATTCTAGCATTTAAATCCAAAATGAAAAGACATGCATGTTGTAGAAAAGTAGTACTAAAAACAATATGAATTCATTTATTAGCAATAATTACCAAGTGTGCTTTGGTAGAATTATTGCTCAACAATCTTGTTTTATGATGTAAAGGGAGGAATTAAGGATATTTAAGTCCTGCTAAGTTGTTACTTTAATTTTAGAAAACAAAATTCCTCACATTTCCAAACCACAGAAGACATCTCATACGTGTGTGCGGGCACACACACACACACACACACACAGGAAAACACACGTACTTTTAAAGCCAGGCCACAAATTACTTTCAATTATAAATTTAAAAGAATAACTATTTACTAAAAATGTTTGCAAAATGGCATTTTATACTGTATTATTTTGTTGAAACCCAAGAAACAACCTCTAGACAGACCATTTTTAAAAATTCATACAAGATAGAAGAAATAATAGATTTGAATTTTGGCTACTTTAGAGGCACCATCATCCCTCTTTAGACACTTGATTTATAAATATAATTATTTAGTTTAACTATAATATCTGCATGGAAAAAATTTAGTCAAATCAAATTTTTACATTTTAGATAAATATCACATTCTAATTTTCAGTTAGAAGTAATTTTTAAGATGGATGAAGTTTTTCCCATTTAACAATTGCTCAGAAAGACATGAGAGAGAAATAAAATGCTCTGACATGATGTAGCATGGGTTTTGAAAACGTTATGTTAGAATTTAGGATGACTAGATACGGCGGTGATCTTTGAACAAATGGGAGTTTACTTCTGACTCTGAAGCTGATAATCCTTAGCTTCTTGTAAGGTGCATGTGTGCGTGCTAAGTCACTTTAGTCATGTCCGACCTTATGGACTGTGTAGCCTTCCAGGTTTCTCTGTCCATGGAATTCTCCAGGCAAGAATACTGGAGTGAGTTGCCATGCCTTCTTCCTGGGGATCTTCCAGACCCAGAAATTGAACCCACATGTCTTATGTCTCCTGCATTGGCAGGTGGGTTTTTTTTTTTTTTTTTTTTACCACTGGTGCCACCTGGGAAGCCCTGCTACTAATGTATATTATGTCAAAGCTGGGAAGTTATGTTTTCACAGCAGTTGAAAACAGTCCTACAATATATCAGTGGCAGAATCCTAACATAGAAGTGGAATCCAGGCTGCCTGGGTTCGAATCCTGACTGTGCTGTATTCTAGATAATAAAGGTATTTAAACATCTGTACTCCAGGATCCTCATCTTTAAAGTAAGGGTAACATCCTATCTACCACTCAGTGTTGTGGTAAGGATCAAGAGTTAATATATATGCTTAGAACTGAACCTGGGTATATAGTAAGCATTTAACTAATGTTATATTACTACTGTCATGATTGCATTATTGTTGTTGTTAGCCTTAATTCTACGATTAGGATTGTCACATATAATATGATAAGTTACATCTGTGAATCCTGATTGCTAAGACGAGTTTTTTCCCTGCCAATTAAACTTGTTCCATGGATGTCTAAAATTACACGTTAACAGCTTGTCTCTGTTAGGATCATGGAGCTGGAGCACAGCCACAGAGGGCTTCAAGTGGCCAGAAATCATGCCAATTTTATACTGTCCTTAGATCAGACATTTAAGACCATCCAGTCCAGTAACCTGGAGAAGGTGATGGCACCCCACTCCAGTACTCTTGCCTGGAAACTCCCATGGATGGAGGGGCCTGGTGGGCTGCAGTCCATGGGGTCGCTAGGAGTCGGACACTACTGAGCGACTTCACTTTATTTTTTCACTTTCATGCATTGGAGAAGGAAATGGCAACCCACTCCCATGTTCTTGCCTGGAGAATCCCAGGGACGGGGGAGCCTGGTGGGCTGCTGTCTATGGGGTCACACAGAGTCAGACATGACTGAAGCGACTTAGCAGCAGTCCAGTAACCAGTTATCTCAGTAGGTGGACAGGCTATAGGAGAAGGGATTTGGCCATGTATAGATCCTTGAGAGCAAGCAACTTATGTCAGGGATATCAATGACCTAGTCTTGGACACTAAGGTCAGGAGCAGCAGACTTTCCTGTAGAGTTTAGGGAGACAAACCAACTGGAATGAACAGCGGCACAAAAGACAGGGACAGGATCTCAATAGCAGTGGACCGTGTACACGTCAGTGTCCTAGTCACCCAGAAGGCAATAATCCATCCCAGCAGAATGACAAAAACACTGCCCCAAAGGCTCTTTTCTCATCCTAAATTTTTATTTTGTGGTAGACACTGGTTGTTTTGGTCACAGAGTGTCCATATATTATGATCACAGTACTCGATTTTTCTTTGGGGAAATCAGCCCTCTATGAGCTTTGGATGAAGATTTCCTGAATTTCCCAGATTGAAGAAGCTGATGTAAACTGTACCAGTCAGTGCATTCCATTCCAACATCCACAGGGATTGGATTAGGGTCGACACATCACTCAAATCATCTTATGAGAGCCAAGAAGACTTAAACCTAGAGCTTTATGTTATCATGAAGCCAGATTATTTCTTTTGGTATGAAGTGTGGTGTTGGTATGATCTCTTCTTGAGATCCCCCATGGAGCCCAAGGATGAAGTCCACTCAATAAAAGCAGAGATGAGAAATGGGCCCTGGTTGTGCTCAGTCAGCCAGCCGTGTCCCACTCTTTGTGACCCCATGGAGTATAGTTTGCTGGGCTCCTGTGTCCATTGGATTTCCCAGGCAAGACTACTGGGGTGGATTGCCATTTCCTCCTCCAGTGGATCTTCTCAACCCAGGGATTGAACTCACTTCTCTTTCATCTCCTGTATTGGCAGATTCTTTACCACTGACTCACCTAAGAAGCCCAGAGCCCTGGTTAGATCTCTTTATCAAATATCTCCTGAACATTAGCTTATATGAGCCAGTATGCTGTCTTTTGCTTAAACCCATTTGGGAAAAGTGTACCGGCCACTTGCAAGAACAACAACAAATCTAAAATAACACACATTTACCTTAACCACTTAAAACTTTTTTGGATAAATCTATTTTTTTTTTGGAACTCTGAGCTCATCAGGGAAAACCTGTCTCGGTTATCTTTGTGTCAACACATAATAAACCCTGTCAAGTAATTGATACATAATAGGTGCTCAATATTAATTTATTAAAGGAGTGAGTGAGTGAATGAATGAGCACAGTTAATTGGCTGTATCACCAAGGGCCCGGGGAAGAGGTTGGCAGACTGTGACTTATGGGTCATATTAGACCGAAGTCTGTTTTTGTTAATAGAACTTTATTAGAACACAGCCATTCCAATGCATTTACATGTTGTCTATGTGGAGGGGCTATCCACTGATGGGGAAGTGCATGTGCTGGGGTAAGAGGAGTTGGGAGGAATGCTTAGAATAAGAGTGAAGATAAGGGAGATAAGGTTGCTGGAGACAAACTTCTCCTGTATAATAGTGATTCTTGCTTACCTGGTCTAAAAGTCAAACTTACTTTGGTTTTGGAGATCATTGATATTCTATCCTCTTAGCATGTCGCCTGAAATTTTCTGAGGCATATGGGCCAAATAAGCAAAAATTCAGAGAACAGCACTTCTAATTAATAGGTCAATGTACGGTTTGTGCTGTAAAACTGGAAGAGGTATTTTGTGCCAATTTTGTAAAAACAAGAATGTGACAAAAATGTACTCAGAAAAAAGAACAGACGGTTCTAAAATCAAGTGTTTCTATTTTAAAAAGAATAAAACACTGTGCTAGAAATTTAGGAATACAAATTTTTTTTAGGAATACAAATTTATAAAAATCTGCTTTATTTGAATTCTGATTGTCCTCTCATCTCAAGCAATAGAGATCTTATAAAATGAACAAGCTTTAGCATTATCAGGATACTTCTGCTGCTGCTGCTGCTGCTGCTGCTGCTAAGTCGCTTCAGTCATGTCCAACTCTGTGCGACCCCATAGACGGCAGCCCACCAGGCTCCCCCATCCCTGGGATTTTCCAGGCAAGAATACTGGAGTGGGTTGCCATTTCCTTCTCCAATGCATGAAAGTGAAAACTCAAAGTGAAGTCGCTCAGTCCTGTCCGACTCTTAGCGACCCCATGGACTGCAGCCTACCAGGCTCCTCCATCCATGTGATTTTCCAGGCAAGAGTACTGGAGTGGGGTGCCATTGCCTTCTCCATATCAGGATACTAGAGGTGAGCAAAAAATAAATAAATAACAAATATTTAGAAATCGACATCTACAAAAATGCCAGGCTACTTCTATACTGAAAGAACAAGCTGCCAAACATTTTTCTCCTCTTCGGATTTGCCAGAGAAATTAAATTGAAATAGCTTGGGGGACTAATTTCAGTCTAACAGTTTAAATTTGTTTAACCTTTTAGTCTGTTAGCAAAACATACACAATATGCTGAACCCATAGAGTTGCTTTTGCTACTAGAATTAGCAACAAGAGGGTTGATTTTTCAGCACTGTTTTTCTTTTTTACATTTTGTATGTTAATGTGCCCTTTATTTTTCCCAATTTTCCTTGACAGAGGAATACATTTGTTTTAGAAGAGACTTAACATAACTTGAAATCTCTCTGAAATAATTTCCCCTAATTAGCTAATTTAGGGAGAGATGTGAAGAATACTATTATATTAACTTCCAAAACAATTACTTTGGCAAAAAGCAAATTAAAGCTGATCAAGTGTAAGTTTATTGCTTTTTTTTAAACTTATTTTTGTTCCATTTTATATATAACACAGGATGGAAATTCTGCCTTAGGCGTTAAATCATCTCAGGTTGGATGTTTTTGCTCATAAACAGGGAAAAAAACCTAATTGTAAAAACACTTACTTGCAGTAGCTATTTAGACAATCTCAACCATCAAGAATACACTGGAAAACTAAGAATAGTAATAAAAGCTGTAATAGCTAAGTGCATTATTTGCAACATGCATAATGGGGTATCTAGAATTATAAAGAAATTCTATTCCATTATCCCTCAGCTGAGTGACATACATAATCAAATGAAACTAATTCTTACTAATTTTTACCTAGTCACTGATTAAGCCCAGTGTAACACACAGTAGAAGTGTACTCATTGGGAAAATTTTATGTGCACAGATCTCTATTTTTTCTGAAATCTTCAGATATATAAATTAGATTTCCATCATTAGGTAATAAGTTAGTTGTCTTTGTTGCTCTTTATTGTTAAAATTTAGCATATAATTGTGTGTATACCTTTTCCCCCACCAATACTTCTATAAAAATACAAACAATATTGAATCACAAGTGTGTTGAGTCCTCAAAGAGCTTTATGTAGATCAGTTTGGAATGGAGCCTGGGCCATATAATATAAGGCTGACAGTATAGGCTAAGTGTTAATTTGAGAGGGACATTTCCTCTAAAATACTGGAGAACTTTTCTTTTTGCCAGACTTTTCTTTTTTTTTTTTTTAATGTGTTGCTCATGCTCCTGTGTATCTGAGTTTTCATCCATACCCTCATGCTGACATTCTGGAGAAAGGAAAGGTTACCCACTCCAGTATTCCAGCATGGAGAATTCCATGGACTGTATAGTCCATGGGGTTGCAAAGAGTCAGACATGACTGAGTGACTTTCACTTTTTTTTCATTCTGGCATTGGTTTGGTGAATATCTGGTCTAGTCTTCATAGAAGTCCAAACTTGTTCCACTACAGAATGATGTTTGGTCAAGTTTCAAAAGCTCCTTCAAAATGACCTTGTCACAGGTCTGCTTTTCAGTCATACACTCGTATGATTCATGGTACTAAAGCCCTTCCATCCATATAAGACATGTTCCCATCAGCAGCCAAATAGCAACCTTTTATTAATCTTATTTGCAACATTCTAAAATGAAGCCTAACTCAGTATAACTTACTGAACTTAAAGGAAATATGGACTTTAGTGTGATTTCTCTTTATTTGACTCACTTTTCTATAGAGCTATCTGGTTTCTTGGACCATTTCCAACCAATAAAGAAAAAAGCAGCCCCTGACGTTTAGGATCTGACCTGGTATAAGCAGCCAGGTTTGGACCTAGTGCTCACAACTGGATCTTGGTGTTTTCCTGTTGAATGTAAGCAATTCCAGAGAACATCAACATTAGACCAGAACACTCTGTGACTATGATAGATGAAGATAAAAATCATGTTTAAACGCAGGCAAAATGTGAACACTGTCCTAAGCATGAGAATAACCAAACATCATCTGTTGGCGAACATGAACTACTTTACCAATCACAACTTCAATTTAATTTTCCATCCCTATAGGTAAGACTTTGGAGAAGGCAATGGCACCCCACTCCAGTACTCTTGCCTGGAGAATCCCATGGATGGCGGGGCCTGGTAGGCTGCAGTCCATGGGGTTGCTAAGAGTCGGACATGACTGAGCGACTTCACTTTCACTTTCCAGTTTCATGCATTGGAGAAGGAAATGGCAACCCACTCCAGTGTTCTTGCCTGGAGAATCCCAGGGACGGCGGGGCCTGGTGGGCTGCCGTCTATGGGGTCGCACAGAGTCGGACACGACTGACGCGACTTAGCAGCATAGGTAAGACTTATTGAGATTGTAGTTGTAAAATTGTTTCCATATTTTGGAAAACCCATTCCACAGTGAATACTTACTATCTTGGATCATTCCCCAAATTATCCAACCAAAGCTGAAGTATAATAAGTTCTTTAACACACTCTTCCTTAGATGCCCCAGTGTTTTTCATAGTGAAACTTCTCTCTTGTTGCAACAAGTGACACACTCACTTGTTTAAGTACAGGCCTCTTTCTGAGGTCTCTGACTAGAGGACATTGACACGATGCTAAATGTCTCTAGCCAAGTGACCCAGAACTTTTACTCACTAAGCCTGGATCTCTTCTTGCCCTCCTGGTTTTATCTACACTTGATTCTAGCCTGACCTTAGGCCTAACTCATCTCTTAAATCTGCTATCTGCTTTGATTTGTCTCCAGGCTGCCTATGCCTATATATCTAATTCTTGCTGGCTCTTTTACTAAGACTCGAGACTATCAGCTTGATTTCTGGTTTGCTTTTCTATAGTATGTCAGATATAGTTCCTCAATACAATTGGTTAAATAAAGATTATTGCCATGAATAGTATAGTTAGATAAGACAACTTCTACATTTTTCCCAACTCTCAGATTGAATAGGTCTCCAAGCCTCCCTTAACTGTACCCACAATGGCACATATTCTCATGATAAAAGCTAATCAAAATAAAGAAGGCCAAATTATATTTACTCTTTCACGTGGTAAAAATGAAGAAAGTTTCACTAGCTCCATTTGAAACTCATGTATCTAGCTATATAAAAAGAGTAAGATTTTATTATTTAAGTGCAAACTCTCCACTCACAATGATAGAGATTTAATTCATCCTATTTGACTGGTTCATATTCATTTACAATTTTTCATTAACTTGATACTCTTATCTTACAATCTTATGTTTTAGTAAGAACTGCTACAAAAGAAAGAGATCTATGTCATGCATGAATGCACTATACAATTATTACCCTCAGTAATACGTCAGCTGTTGCTTACAGGTTGCTAAATTAAAGAAAATTGGGGTAAAATAGAGGACTGGAAAAGTTATAGGAGACATGTCTTCTTGTACCAACTCTATCACTTGGTTTGTTAAATAGCTCCAATCTTTGTTTTTTTTTATCTTTCAAATGAGATAGTTTGGCAAAATTTCTAAAATGCTGTAATTTTATTTAACAAACATTTCATAAACGTAAATATTGCCTCCCCTGATGACTCAGCTGGTAAAGAATCTTCGTGCAATGTGGGAGACCTGGGTTCGATCCCTTGATTGGGAAGATCCCCTGGAGGAGGAAATGGCAAACCACTCTTGTACTTTTGCCTGGAGAATTCCATGGACAGAGGAGTGGGACTGGCTGCAGTCCATGGAATCTCAAAGAGTCGGACACGACTGTGTGGCTTTCACTTTCACTCAAACACAAAGTGGGCTACTCTTAGCCATGCATAAGTGTCCAAATATCATACAACTAACTACTAGGAAGAACTAGGTTAATTAGTGGCATAATCTCTTTCAGTTTAGTTATATATAACTTAATGTTTGGTAAGTGTACTTTTGGTAATTCCTCTCCCTAAGGTTGCTGCTGTGTGTGCTCTGTCACTCAGTCATGTCCAATTCCTTGCGACCCCCTGGACTATAGCCCACCAGGCTCCTCTGCCCATGGAATTTTCCTGGCAAGAATACTGGAATAGGTTGCTATTTCCAATTCCACTCCCTAAGGCTGAGGGCTGCAGAAAAATACATGCATCCAGCAAACAGGTAACTGGGACATTTTAAGAATTTGCTTAAAATCTAAATAATAGAATGGTGTTTATAATTAGGTCTCTTGTTTCCCAATCTATTTCTTATCACCCATATATCAATATTCTGCCATCCTTAAAATTTTGTATTTTAAGTATGTGTGTGTGCATGTGTGTGTGTGAGTTCCTTCCCATTATGCATTTCTGTAGAAAACATATTATGCTTCTGGGAAATTCACTATAGTCAAAATATAGAATCAAATCCTGGGGAACAATCTGGTCTGCCAACATCCATTTATAAAGACGAAAGTGAAGGATTTACTCAGAAGGCTGAGACAATGCAGTTGCCTTGAAAAACTCTCAAGAAAGGTCAAATGGGCCTCTCAAGTGATTTGGGATTAAGTTGAGGTACTATGTATTCCCACAGAATTCTTCTCACTTCAGTTAGGATATAAATGCCAGAAGTTGAGTCCCAGCAAAATCCACTCATGTGTTCTGTGCCCTTTTCTCTAGGATCCCCCGAAGGCTGAACTGAGATGGAAAAAAAAAATAAATTAGATAGTTAAAATTTAAAAACTTGAGCATTTTGATAAGTTTATCCTTGTTTTAAATAAGAGGAACTGCCCAGATCTTGTTGTTTATATTTTAAAAGTAAGAATATTAAACCAGACTCCTGGGAAATTAAGCAAGTAGAAGAATGAAATAATGCACATTCTGTTGTTTTTTTGCTTTCCTCTGAAACTAATTACTGAATTTTCTATAACAGCATCCTTTTAAAACTGTGCACAGGAAGAAGAAACAGTGGAAGAGGTAAAAGTAAAAGGAACAGAAAGAGATAAGATATAAACTGCCAATTTAGGAATTAAATACGAAATAACAGGATAATATGGGAATTCTACAAGCAATGCTATATACTGAATTTGAAAACTTTGATGAAAATGTACCAAGTTCTCAAAAAACACAAACTATCACAATTCACACAATATAAAAAAGACAATCTGCATAACTCCATAAGTAATAGGAAAATTGAGTCCATAATTTCAAAACTTCCCATAACATAATCTCTAGACCCAGATAGTTTCTAGGGAGAATGGTACCAAATGTTTAATGAGTGAGTGACATCAATTCTATACAATCTTTTATAAAAATTAGAACAAGATGGAATACTCTTCAAATCAATTTGTAAAGCTAGATTATCCTGATACCAAAACTAGATGAAGACAATACAAAAAAGAAAAAACTATAGATTGAATATTCTCATGATTGTAGATGTAATATTCCTTAACAAAATATTAGCAAATAGAATTCAGCAATATATAAAAGAATTATACGTGATAACCAGGTGGAGCTAAATACAGGGATGTGAGGTTGTTTCAATATTTGAAAATCAAATAATATGCTCTATCATATTAACAGACTAAAGAAGAAAACACTCATGATCATATTGACTGATACAGAAAATGCATATGGAAAAATCCTACATTGATTCATGATAAAAATATGCAATATATGTAATAGATACACACATATTTTCACAAAGGAAATGTGTAAGAATATTCACAGCAGCATTACTTGCAATATCCCCAAAGTGGAAGGTATCCAGATGCTTTTCAATAGTCAAATAAATAAATGGTGCTTCATTCACATAAAACAGGGATTGGCCAACTTTCTTCTCTCAAGTGTCAGATAGTAAATACTCTAGGTTATTTTGGCCAGCATGGTCTCTGTCACAACTTCTCAACTCTGTCAATGTAGCTTAAAAACAACTATAGACAACATAAACAAGTGGATATGCAATAAAACCTTCAGTTCAGTTCAGTCCCTCAGTTGTGTCCAACTCTTTGTGACCCCATGAATTATAGCATGCCAGGCCTCCCTGTCCATTCACCAACTCCCGGAGTTCACTCAGACTCACGTCCATCAAGTTGGTGATGCCATCCAGCCATCTCATCCTCTGTTGTCCCCTTTCCTCCTGCCCCCAATCCCTCCCAGCATCAGAGTCTTTTCCAATGAGTCAACTCTTCGCATAAGGTGGCCAAAGTACTGGAGTTTCAACTTTAGCATCATTCATTCCAAAGAACACCCAGGGCTGATCTCCTTTAGAATGGACTCGTTGTATCTCCTTGCAGTCCAAGGGACTCTCAGGAGTCTTGTCCTACACCACAGTTCAAAAGCATCAATTCTTTGGTGCTCAGCTTTCTTCACAGTTCAACTCTCACATCCATACATGACCACTGGAAAAACCATAGCCTTGATTAGACAGACCTTTGTTGGCAAAGTAATGTCTCTGCTTTTCAATATGCTGTCTAGGTTGGTCATAACTTTCCTTCCAAGGAGTAAGTGTCTTTTAATTTCATGGCTGCAATCACCGTCTGCAGTCATTTTGGAGCCCCAAAAAACAAAGCCTGACACTGTTTCCACTGTTTCCCCATCTATTTGCTATGAAGTGATGGGACCAGATGCCATGATCTTTGTTTTCTGAATGTTGAGCTTTAAGCCAACTTTTTCACTCTTCTCTTTCACTTTCATCAAGAGGCTTTTGAGTTCCTCTTCACTTTCTGCCATAAGGGTGGTGTCATCTGCATATCTGAGGTTATTGATATTTCTCCCAGCAATCTTGATTCCAGCTTGTGCTTCTTCCAGCCCAGCGTTTCTCATGATGTACTCTTCATATAAGTTAAATAAGCAGGGTGACAATATACAGCCTTGACGTACTCCTTTTCCTATTTGGAACCAGTCTGTTGTTCCATGTCCAGTTCTAACTGTTGCTTCCTGACCTGCATATAGGTTTCTCAAGAGGCAGGTCAGGTGGTCTGGTATTCCCATCTCTTTCAGAATTTTCCACAGTTTATTGTGATTCACACAGTCAAAGGCTTTGGCATAGTCAATAAAGCAGAATAGATGTTTTTCTGGAACTCTCTTGCTTTTTCCATGATCCAGCGGATGTTGGCAATTTGATCTCTGGTTCCTCTGCTTTTTCTAAAACCAGCGTGAACATCTGGAAGTTCACGGTTCATGTATTGCTGAAACCTGGCTTGGAGAATTTTGAGCATTACTTTACTAGCGTGTGAGATGAGTGCAATTGTGCAGTAGTTTGAGCATTCTTTGGCATTGCCTTTCTTTGGGATTGGAATGAAAACTGACCTTTCCAGTCCTGTGGCCACTGCTGAGTTTTCCAAATTTGCTGGCATATTGACTGTAGTACTTTCACAGCATCATCTTTCAGGATTTGAAATAGCTCAACTGGAATTCCATTACCTCCACTAGCTTTGTCAGCACCAAAACTTAAATTTCTTAAAAATTTTCATGTATCCTGAAGTAATGTTCTTCTTTTGAACGGTAAAACAGTTTTTATCTTGTAAGTCATATAAACACAGGTGGTGAGTGGAATTTGGCTCATGGCCCATATTATGGCGAACCCTTGATGCAGAAGAATACTATACAGAAATGAGAATCAAGAAAATTACAATTACATGCAAAAATATGGAAGATTGTCATAAAGTTGAGTGAATGAAGCTAGACACAAAAGAATGCACATCATATGATTTCACTTTTATAAAGTTAAAAAATAGGCAAAATTAATTTATGATGTCAGAAGTTAGAAAAGTAGTTACATTGACTGAGGTGATTCAAAAGGGATATGAGTGGGGCTTTGGGGATGCTGGTGATGTATCTTGGTATGAGTGTTGGTTACAAGGGTATGGTTACTTTATAAAACTTTAATGAACTGTGTCTTATGATTTGTGTGATTTTTTTTGTTATACTTTAATGAAACTTCAAAAATGCTTATAATTTAAAATTTTCCACTGTCACTTTAATCTTTTTATTGGGGGAAAATGTTTTCCTCTTTCACTGAATAAAAATTCTGACAGCCCTGTGATTTTCTAGTCTCCCTTAGATAATAGATGGTCCTGTGTAAATTACAGGTTTGATTTAGAAATTATGATATATTAATCGCACATCCATATTTGTTCAAGCTTCTCTCATCCCTGCCCCCAAGTGTAGTCTACAAAGAATCGCTGCGTGATTTTAGGCTCTAGAGTGTTTTGTTTCTGTCTTTATTTCCCTTCTCTTCACTTGCCAATAACCCTTAAAGACCATATCGGTTGACACAAAAAAGGAAGAGAGAATGGAACAGGAATTTCTGATCTGACTGGTATTATTGAAATATACTTTTTGGCTTTGTAGAATTGTCAGAAAAATTGACCTTTCTCTCATGTGTACCTTCCATGGGGTTTTAAAATGTCTCCTACTAAGACACTCCAAATGTAACTCAGTTGATCTTGATAAATTCTATTTCCCTGGCAGATGCATTACCTTCAGTCTCTGGTTCTCCCATCATCCTTTCCATGTGAACTTTCTCTGTTGGTGTCCTACAGGCCATGTAGGTAGTCTTCTTTGAAAAAAGTCAGATAGCTCCAGGCAAGCTCCCTCCCTTAGCTGACCTACAAATGGTTCACAATAAACACTAGTGAATATTTCATTCAAATCCATCCTGGAAGCACAGGCAACCCAAAATATCACATCCCCTTCACTTTGCACTCTGCTTGGTAGTCCGTTTCTCTCACTCTTATATCTGGCAAAGTCAGATACAAGTCCACGTGCATGTGTTCTAAGCCGTCTTAGCCGTGTCCTATTCTTTGTGACCCTGTAGACTATAGCCCAGCAGGCTCCTCTGTTCATGGGATTTTCCAGGCAAGAATATTGGAGTGGGTTGCTATCCCCTCCTCCAGGCGATCTTCCCAACCCAGCAATCAAACCTGTATGCCTAATGTCTCCTGCATTGGCAGGCAGGTTCTTTACCACTAATGCCACCTGGGAAGCCCTTTACCAGTCCACTGTACTTCTCAAATTCTGGAAGTGTTGTCAAACTCACAGTGATTCTGTTACCACCAGATCTCCAGCCTTGAGGAAAAGAGAAGTCTACCCATCCTTAACCCCTGTGTAAATGTATGATTATGTGTATATGGGGTCAGTGGAAAACTTATTTACAGCATCAGTTCTCTTCAAATAAATATCTACAGATCCTCACAACTATCCAGTTCTTGACTTTTTTAATGTGCTTTTGATGGTAAGAAAATTTTAAAGTGGTGCAATCAGTTCCAAGTTATCCCGTTTGAAAATCGGTATTTTGTGTTATGTCATGTAATTTACAATTACATTATACTTTCTGTTATGAAATGAAAACAGAGCCTAGAGAAAGTAGTCATTTCAAATTTTGGAAAGGATTTAAGATAATTCAATTCTCAAAATGATTTCTAAAAATATTATATCAAATTAAATTTTCAAGAATATTTGAGAATTCAAACTATCATTTTTAGCACTCTAATTTGATGGATTAAAAAATAATTATTTCAGGAAAATTATTTTATTACACATTATATACATTTTTCAAACTGCTAATAATCTTAAGCTCTATTGACTGTTATCCATTTAACCATATCTATTAGCTATCTCAAAGGGAATCACTGTCATTTCATCTGCCCTGACTGTAACTATCTTGACCCTTTCCTTCATGCTTCTAACTAGGCTTTAACCCAATGTGTGGCTTCTTGCTTCTTCTAATTTATATTAGTTTTGTGGACTGGTAGTGTTTTATCCTTACTTTACTGACTTAAATCTGCCTTATTAATCATATTCTGTTGGTGTAATGTCTCATTTTCTTTTATTTTTTTTCCTACATACGAAACAAATGTTATGTAATGTTTTCTTCTCTTTCTTATACTGGATTGCTTCTCTATCTTATATAATTGAAATTCTTTCTTGCATTTTCTTCATCTGAATTTTCATCTAGTTATCATGCTATTTCTTTTCATCTTATCATATAGGATCAACTCTATCCAAAGCTTCCATTTGCCCAGATATAAAAATGGCAACTTGTTCAAGACTCCCTTTTCCTTATTTGGGGTCTATTGGTATTTCCCTCAAAGTATCTGATGCTGTATGTTCTCCCAGCTTGTCTGTTGCATGAGAGCATGGGGGACTAGGATTCAACTAGGGATGTGGGCAACTATTGGTAGAAGAGGTCTCTAATATTTTTGATAACTGTGCTCAAAATCTTGTATTGGTATTTATTCTACTTTTCAAGTTATCTCTCCCATTTCCAAAGGGGTATTGTATCATTCAAGGTTCAACTACAGAAGTATAAACACTAGGAGATATATATATATATATACAGATAGATAGATAGGTGTATATATATATATATATATATATATATATATATATATACATGTGGGATTATGCTCTATGTAGCTGGTTACTCTCTGTAAGGCTGTTTACATCTGAGTTTACAATTTTCAGAGCAAGCATCTGGGAAGGGAAGATAAATGTAAGGTGGAAGAGACAGACAACAACCTGGAATTCACAAGCATAAGCTGTAACTCCACGAGAAAGTACTGAAACCCATGCCAGTTTTTGTCGCTTCTAGTGCAGGGGACATGGGTGTCTTGCAGAAGCCAAGCACTACCTCAAAGAACTAAGCGCACTTACACATGGCCCAGGAGTCAGAGAAACTGAAGGAGAATGTGTGGCAAGATAGAACAGCTGCAGGTTCAGCAGCTGTTTGTATTTTTCATCTTGTATTTCACAAGATGAGTCAGTAAATCAGGAACAACATATTTGAGCTACAAAATGGCTGCTGCTTCCTTTCTGCCCTATAAATCTCCCAAGAATCTTCCGCATGGACCATCCTATCTGGAAACATACCGGAGGGCATTCTGGGAAATGCAGTACAACCTAGCCAAGTGGAAAAAAGTACAAAGGTACCTTTGGTTTCTTTTTATTATTATTATTTGACTTTTGCCTTTAGGCCTTTATTTCTGATACACACAATAAGACCAAAGCTTTATTTCCTATTTCATTCATTTCTCTCTTGAAACCAACCAAGAAAATGACAAAATTTAAGCAATCATGCTGCAAATTAAAGTGCTATTTGCATTGGCTTCCCCAGTGGCTCGGTGGTAAACAATCTGCTTGCAGTTCAGGAGATGCAGGAGACATGGGTTTTATCCCTGGGTCAGGAAAATCCTCTGGAGGAGGAAATGGCAACCCACTCCAGTATTCTTGCCAGGAAAATCCCATGGACAGAGGAGGCTGTTGGATACAGTCTGTGGGGTCACAAAGAGTTGAATATGACTGAGCAACTGAGCATGCACACATAGGAGAAAACAAAGAGAATAATAGTCCTTATGATTTTTTATACTCTGTATTTTGATTTGATGTTTAAACTTATGCAAATTCACTCCAATAACAATTATTTCTTCCAAGATATCTATGAAGCTGGGCTTACTACAACTGTATTTTCCATGTGCAAAGTGAAGTAAAAGGGAAGGTTTTAACCAAATTTACTCTCACTAAACCTTTTTTTTTTTCCTCCCAGAAACTTTCTGTAATCCCAAACAAACATTTATATAATCCTAAAAGCGAAGTCTTCATCAAAGTGCTTCCCTGAAATTACCTTGGCTACCCAAAGCATTTTTATTCAATGAAAAGGCTTTAAAATGACTCAGTTTCATTAGATAGTTATTTCAAAAGCCATAATTAACATCCAACTGTGAAAACACAATAGTGACTTAAAAAAAAACCAACTGGTGATGTGAAAAAATCAGCAAAACCTCATAATGAAAAAAAAAAAAAAGAATTACTGCCAAATGGTGAAACTATAAAGAAATCCACACACCTAATTAAGTCTGTACCTAAGGAACAATGATACTTCTATCAAGAGCCAAGAATTTGCTCCATGGCAAATGTACAAATTAAAAATTTAAACGCAAAAACTAAGTATCTTAAATCAACCAATGTTTTCTCTACTTGCCAGATTTGGTAATTATGAGTTGTCAGCTGAATATACATAGAAAATAAAACAATTTAAGAATTGAACTTTAGCTTCAGTTTTGGTCTTGTGATTATGATGCTTATATATATACTGCTTGTATACTTTTTAACTTTGTGCTATAAAGCTATTTTCTCTTCATTTAAAGTCTGCATTCTGTTTTCCACATTTTACAGAGAATGCCACAGCCAAGTCATTTCATAATTGCCTAGCAGAGCATGTAAGATTTCCCAAGGCCCTGGGTCTTTGTTTTCTTATCTGTGAAATGCTGATAAGAAGACCTGTATTTGATTATCTCAAAAGACCTTTTTTAGTTCTCTAAAGTGATTCTTTTTTAAACTGCTCTGTAAAAATGAAAAGTAAATCATATGGTTAAGCCTGGACTAAAAGAGTTATTTGAACCTTTGTATAAGAGAACAGCAAAGCTTTTTAAGTAGTAGTAATCTCTCTGTGAAAAGTGAAGATTTGAATTTACATCCTCAGAGGCTCAGTGGAACTAGTAAGT
This sequence comes from Bos indicus x Bos taurus, assembly GCF_003369695.1. Lineage (NCBI taxonomy): Eukaryota > Metazoa > Chordata > Mammalia > Artiodactyla > Bovidae > Bos > Bos indicus x Bos taurus. The sequence goes on from NC_040076.1 coordinate 113,415,266, forward strand.
GACATCCTCAGAAATAGCTGGGAATACACTGAAAAATGTTAATTTCCTGGCAATAGACCTATACATTAAAAGAGAATGAGACTTTTACAACTCTGTAAAGTCAGATTGGCAAATTTAGGTCATTCAATTGTTTATCAGTATGGCAACTGTGTATTATTTTGCCTATTCTTAACCTTCAGTTAATATGAATTGTTAACAGCTATAAGCTTTTACATTGTCCTTGTCCTTCTAAAACAGGCCACCTTGAGGTAGCACTCTGTTTGTTCCAGTGACAATGAAAATCAAGTTCTTATTTTACATAGTAGAATGATGGATTAACAATTCCTGAGAAAGGCAATTGACATCAATTGTTAGAGTATAATTTTTAAAAAGGTAAAAATCATGGTGGTTATAAAGACAAAAAAGGAACATAAAATTTTATTTAAATCATTAATTGGATTTAATTCATCATTTAATGAGGGAACCAATAAGGGAATAAAACTGGTTCAACCACTTTCCAGGAAACAAATGAAAGCCCTCACGTGTAGTGTCTGCCAATTTTTGTAGTCCAAGTACTCCAATTATGGCTGATTTTAAGTTTCCAATGAGAAAACAATGAACTTTCAAAATTCTTGAAAATTAAATAATTGATTCTCATGAACCAGTCTGAGTTGGCTCCAGTACTCCACTGTAATAGATATATGTGTAATTTAATACAAGAATGTTAAGATACGGTGCTGTTGTTCAGTTGCTAAGTTGTGTCTGACCCTTTGTGACCCCATGAACTGCAGCACGCCAGGCTTCTTAGTACTTCACTATCTCCCCGAGTTTGTTTAAATTCATGTTCATTGAGATGGTGATGCCATTCAACCATCTCATACTCTGTCACCCCTTTCTCCTCCTACCCTCAGATTTTCCCAGAATCAGGCTCTTTTCCAATGAGCTGGCTCTTTGTATCAAGTGATCAAAGTATTGGTGCTTCAGCTTCTAATGAATGTTCGGGCTTGATTTGCTTTAGGATTGACTAGTTTGATTTCCTTGTTGTCCAAGGAATTCTCAAGAGTCTTCTCTAGCACTACAGTTTGAAAGCATCAATTCTTCAGCACTCAGTCTTCTTTATGGTCCAACTCTCTGTACATGACTACTGGAAAAACCATAGCTTTGACTATATGAACATTTGTGGCAAATATGATGTCTCTGCTTTTTAATATGCTGTCTAGGTTTGTCATAGCTTTCCTTCCAAGGAGCAAGCATCTTTTAAATTCATGGCTGCAGTCACCATCTGCAGTGATTTTGGAGTCCAAGAAAATAAAATCTGTCACTGTTTCTTCTTCTTCCCCATCTATCTGCTATGATATAATGGGACCAGATGTTATGATCTTCGTTTTTGGAATGTTGAGTTTTAAGCCAGTTTCTTCACTTCCCTCTTTCACCCTCATCAAGAGGCTCTTTAGTTCCTATTCACTTTCTGCCATTAGAGTGGTATCATCTACATATCTGAGGTTGTTGATATTTTCCCCAGCAATCTTGATTCCAGTTTGTGATTCATCCAACCTGGCATTTCACATAATATACTCTGTATAGAAGTTAAATAAGCACTGTGACAATACAGCCTTGTGAATTCCTTTCTCAATTTTGAACCAGCCCACTGTTCCATGTCTGGTTCTGACTGTTGATTCTTCATCTGCTTTCAGGCTTCTTAGGAGACAGGTAAGGTGTCTGGTATTCCCATCTCTTTAAGAATTTTCCACAGTTTGTTGTGATCCACAAAGTCAAAGGCGTTAGTGTAGTCAATGAAGCGGAAGTCAATGTTTTTCTGGAATTCCCTTACTTTCTCTATGATCCAGCAGATGTTGGCAACTTGATACCTGGTTCCTCTGCCTTTTCTAAATCCAGCTTGTACATCTGGAAGTTCTTGGTTCATGTACTACTAAAGCTTAGCTTGAAGGATTTTGAGCATTACCTTGCTAGCATGTGAAATAAGTGGAATTGTATGATAGTTTAAACATTCTTTGGCATTGCCCTTCTTTGCAATTGGAATGAAAACTGACCTTTTCCGGGTCACAAAATTGGTTGATGTCTCAAGGAGAAATAAACTTTAAGAGTTATTTTCCTACCAGATAGGAAATTTGTATCTCTGTTGAAAAAAAATCTGTAAGTGAACCAATGCCCAAATAGAGCCACAAAATAGCCCAATCAAGAGTGAAGCCCAGCACTTCACTGAAAGAACACCTAATAATTTCTCTTTTCTTTTCCAACTTATGAATAATATTTTCTCACAGAACAGATTGCTAAATCTATAATGAATTTATGTTCCTCTGACTCAATTTAAAAATATGAAGTTTCCTTACTAGACTATGAGGTACTAGAAGGTAAGAAATCTTTTCTATTCTTTGTACTTCAGCCCTCAGCAAGTACACAGGACTGTGGGTTCTCAATAAATATATGATAAATTGATGAGTATAACTTTATATGAGAAAAGTAGAGGCCAATTTCTAAAAATGTACAATCTCGTCTTCATTTTTCTCCTTCCTCTTTAGATTCCTGCCAGTAAATATGACTGAAGGCAGTTAAGGGCAATAATATTCTCTGCCCTCAAAGGAAGCTTTAAAGGCAATGAAAACAAATATTTTAAAGACAGTAAAAATAAGTAGGATAAATGGTGGAAATAGGGAGGTCATAAAAATAATGTAGCAATTTAAATTTACTATTAAAACAGTTCTTTGAATTTTGACCTTAATTTTTCTTGAGAGTATAGAGTTAGGTTAAAATAGAAATTATCATTTCTAATGAGACAAGGTAGTAAGCATTAGACAAATTAGATTAGATCATTTCTTGGGCTGAATTTGAAACACAATGGCCACTAGTCTTAAAATAACTAAAAACTAAACAAACAATTGATCAAAGTTGAGGTGATCACAACTTGTTAAATTAGGTGATCACTAATAAATCTAGTATAAAGATATATCTCATATAAAGAAAGAATAAATGAATAAAGATATTGTCACAATAGTTTGTACTGTAGTCCATCCCTCAGTCATCAAAATTTTATTAAATGCCTATTCTATGTCAGACATTGTTCTAATTGCTAGAAACAGAGTTGTGGAGAAAAAAGATAATTCTTATTTGTGTAGAATTTACTCCCTGGTGTAAATGTATGTACAACTTGCCAAACGATCACCACAGTAAGTTTAGTTACCATCTGTCACCATATAAAGTTAATACAATATTATGACTACAGTCTCCTTGCTGTATATTATGTCTCCATGACTTGTTTTATAAAAGAAAGTTTTTAACTGTTGGTCCTCTTCACCTATTTCACCATCCCCAACCCCTAATTCCTTTACCCTCTAGCAACCCCCAGTCTGTTCTCTGTATTTATGAGCCTGGGTTTGGTATGGTTTTGTTTGTATGTTTTGTTTTTCAGATTCCATGCATAAATGAAATTATATAATATTTATCTTTATCTGATTTGTTTCCCTGAACATAATACCCTCTAGGTCCATCTCTACTGCCTTGAATGGCAAAATTTCATCCTTTTATTTGGCTGACTAGTATTTCATTATATATATAAATGTGATATATATACCACACATTCTTTATCCATTTGTCTTCTGTTGGGCACTTGTTTCCACATCTTGGCTATCACAAATAGTGCTTCAACAAACACAGGAGTGCATATATTCAAATTAGTGTTTTCTTCTTCAGAGAGATGCCCAGAAGTGAAATTGCTGGGCCATACATTAATTCTATTTTTATTTTTTGAGGAAACGCCATACTGCTTTTCATAGTAATTTCACCAATTTACACTCCCACCAATGTGCATGAGGGTTTCCTTTTGCCTGCATCATCCTCACCAACAATATTTTTTCCTTTTTTTTATGATAATTATTCTGACAGGTATAAGGTAACATCTCCTGGGTTTGATTTGTTTCCCTGATGATTTGTGATGTTGAACATTTTTTTTCTTTTATATGACCTGAGTCATTTGTATGTTTCCTTTGGAAAAAAAGTCTATCCAAGTCTTCTGCCCATTTTTAAATCAGATTGACTGCTTTTTTATTATTGAGTTGTATAAGTTCTTTGTATACTTTGAATATTAACCCCTTATTAGATATATGATTTGCAAATACCTTCTTACATTCAGTAGGCTGCCTTTCACTTTGTTGATGCTTTCCTTTGCTGTGCAAAAGAAGTTTTAGTTTGTGCAGTTTTATTTATTTATTCTTTTGCTGCCCTTGCCTTTGGAGTTATATCCAAAAAACACTGCTAAGAACATCGTCAAGGAGCTTACTGGCTATGTTTTTTTTTTTTTCCCCAGGATTTTATGGTTTCAGGTATTATGTGAAGTGAAAGTCACTCAGTTGTGTCCAACTCTTTGTGACCCCATGGATTACACAGTCCATGGAATTCTCCAGGCCAGAATACTGGAGTGGGTAGCCTTTCCCTTCTCCAGGGCATCTTCCCAACCCAGGGATCAAACCTAGGTCTCCTGCATTGCAGGCGATTCTTTACCAGCTGAGCCACAAGAGAAGCCCAAGAATACTGGAGTGGGTATCCTATCCCTTCTCCAGTGGATCTTCCCGATACAGGGATCGAACCAGGGTCTCCTGCGTTGCAGGCGGATTCTTTACCAACTGAGCTATCAGGGAATCCCTCAGGTATTATATCCAAGCTTTAATCTATTTTGAGTTAATTTTTGTATATGGTGTAAGGCAGTGGTCTAGTTTTCCCAACACCTTTTATTGAAGAAACTGCCTTTTACCCATTAAGTAGTCTTACTTCCTTTTTTTCTGAATTAATTGCCAAAATAAGTTTGAGTTTATTCTGGACTCTCTATTTTTTTTCCATTGATATATAGTTGTTTTATAGCAATACCACACTGTTTTGATTACTATAGCTTTGTAGTATAGTTTGAAATCAGGGTGTGTGATACTCCTAGCTTGTTCTTCTTTCTCAAGATTGTTTTGGCTATACAAACTTTAGAATTATTTGTTCTAGTTCTGTGAAAAATGACATTGATATTTTGATATGAAATCAATGAATCTGTAGATTGCTTTGGGTAGTATGGTCATTTTAACAATATGAATTCTTTCAATCCACAAACATGGACTATCTTTCCATTTATTTGTGTCTTCAGTTTCTTTTATCATTTTCTTGTAGTTTTCAGTGTACAAATCTTTAACTTCTTTAATTAAATTTATTTTGAGTTAACTTATTTTGATGCAGCTTGAGTGAGATTATTTCCTTGACTTCTTTTTCTGAGAGTTTGTTAGTGTATAGAAATTTAACAGATTTTGTATATCAGTTTTATATCATTCAAATTTACTAACTTCATTTATTAGTTCTAATAGTTAACTTTTGGTGGAGTCTTTAAAAGAATTTTCTATATATAGTATCATGTATTCCATAAATAGTGACAGTTTTACTTCTTCCTTTTCTCTTTTTTTTTTTAAGAATGTCTTTATTCTTTACTTCATATTTGTGTATTTAAACTTTTTGACTACTTTTTATCAATAAATAATGCCTAATTCTTCACTATTCTGATTGTTCACTGTAACTCCAAACGTTTAAGCATATATATCCATGTCAATTTTTCTAGTTAGCAACAGAAGGATTGATCCTATTGGACCAATATCAAAAGTGCAGGAGGATATGTACCTATCTATATCTATCTATCCATCTATATGGGTATTTATTTCTGTCATATACACATATGACAGAATTTTCAATATTAGGACCCAATAAAAACTATAGAAACTATAATTTAAAAAACTATAAAAACAGAAATTATAATTTCTTAAAATCTGAAATTTTTTCTTTGGCACATAGATACCTAAGATCATTTTTCTTGTCTCAGTTTCCTATCATTTTTCTGTCCATAAAAAGAGTTTTTATCTTGTTAAGGTTAAAAGTCTGATTAGTGACTTATCTCAAGGGACAGAATCTAGTGTTGATAATATTTGTTTAGAAATGAAGAATGGGAAAGATAAATACAATGTCTGAATGTACCTCTTTCCATTTTATGTCACAGTTTTGGGTGCTTTCTGCCTTGATTAAGAAAATTATGGCAAGGGCAAAAAAGGCTCTTTTGTAAACTAAGCTATGAATTGCTCTTTTGAAGGTTTTGTTCTTTGCCATACAGACCCAGGTACATACATATATTTTAGAAAGAAACATGTGAATTTGGTTATTTGACTTCAGCATTATGCTCTTTGATTTCTACTTCAGCCCTCTTATGCCTATTCCCCTCATTCAGTGCAATCCCCAATGCATCCTATAAGCCTGAGTGTTTACCTAAATGCCAGATCCATGTTTATTCACCTCTACCCCGTTCTCTACCACCACACTGGTACTAAAGTCTAAAGTATACCTGCCATGATAAGAACATCCTGGCAGCACTTGCACTTTATACCAAATACAAGTGTCAACCTTTGGCCTTGACTCTTACTCTGGCTACAATTATATGTGTAGCAACTAAAAGAATATACCAAAGATGTTGAACCTACCTGCCTCTATAACTCTCCTCTCTTTAAAAATTTCCTATCTCCATCTAACTCAGTTAGTAAATGACACTATGGAGTACAATAAAATTCTATCTAAAATACAAATAGGCTCTGAGTATGTCTCAGATTAGACCCTCCTCCTAAAATAAATGAACATATTTGGTATTATATAGTTTAGCTGGTCTGGGATCTTTCTGTTTTGGGGGACCCTGGATGATTGATGTTACTAAGTAATTGGTCTCTGGATATATGGAATATTAACATGTTAAACCCTGAAACAATATGATTTCTAAGCCCAGTGTACACAAGACAGATGAATAAACATTCCTAGTTTTGAACTTGTTTCAAGGAAAAATAATTTAGACACAAAAATGTTTCAAAAAACAAATTTCTTGACAATTCTTTGTATCAGTGTTTTGAAGTGATTTACATACTATTATAAAGCCTGCTTTTAACAATCATTTAAAAACACAACATAATGTTTAAAGAATTACTTGAAGCAAGTAGAGTATAATAGTTCAGGCATAAACTTGTCAAAATTAAAATGACAAATATTTTCTTTTATTAGAGGAAAAGTTTTAAGTTTATCTGAATGTAACACATCTCAAACAATGGTCATATTTAACATGTCACTGAATTTTTATTTCTCACATTTTAGCTAGATTATCCTGTAGATTCCAAAGGATAAATTTAAAGGGAAATAATATTTCCTTGATATTTCTCCATGAAGAAAGTTGAAAATGAGAAGACTCAGAATTTTCAAATGTAGGTCTTGAGTCAACAAGAACATCATATACCAAAATAAGTATTGGCTAATATTGGAAAGTCTCTGTTATTTTCTACTATTGATCTACCGTGGTGTAAGGACTATCCAACACTTCACACCATCTTTTGACTATTACAGCTCAATTTCATATATGAGATATTATTTGTTTCTAGAATCATGATAGGTTGGCATTCTCCTTTCAGGGTGTGAAAAGAAATCAGTTATTAGAATGCTGCTATAGCTGAGATCTGGTAGTTGTTTTAATTTGGGAAGGACCTGGTGCTTGGGAAAGAAAATATCTGTGCTAATCCTCTTCAAAGCTGCATAAATCTAAGTCTGTAACATAAAAGAAGCCCATTCTAGTTGACAGAAAGTGTCTCATATTCAGACAGGCCCATTTTGAATTCATAGTTTTACCACTAACTAGCTTTATTGCTTTAGGAGGTTTATCTGATTTCTAAAAGTTCCAGTTTTCTACACTGTTTTGTGGGTTCTTCCAACCTGTGTCATAGAAAACCTGTGCAGGTTATGGCACTGTAAACTGAATTAAATGAAGAATAAGCAAGGATATGCCATTCACAGGTAAGTTTAGTAAACATGTTTCAGAATGACCTGTGCTGCCAGTAGTGACTCTAAAGAATAAATGTTGTTTTACTGGGCTCTTAAAAGCTAGTTAGTTAGACACAGTTGGGACTTAAATGGTTCCTGTTTATGGTAACAACAATAAACTTCACCAAGCAATTCATTTACTTCCATATATTTTCTGGCATCCTTGGAGATAAGTAGAGTCCTAGGATTAGCTCTGGCCAGTGAAATGTTGGTTGGGTGACCCCTGTGACATCAGGGGCTGAAGCAGTGAAAAAACTGTAAAAGATTCAAGTTTCTCCAGCTCCTCTTTGTCATGCCATAGTAAACAAGATTACTTTGTTTTAGATGGTGCAGTTATACAGTATTAAGAGTCTGCATCAATTAGAATCCCTGTCTGACGATGTGGAGTAGGCCACCCCCTGCCCCCACTAGCTGTGATGAACATGTAGTATGAGCAAGAAGAAAACCTTTGTTTTGTGACTGCATTGGAAATTAGGATTTAGTTAATTACCATGGCATAAGGTAGCCTATTATGAGCAATACCTTGGTTTAGAGTGGCCATATTTTCAAATATATTCCCTTATGAATTATTAAATTTAATTAATAGATTTTGTTAAGAATTTGAATTAAATGCACTTGGATTTCCAGATCAAAAAACTATGGAATAGTTATTGAGGATTATGCTATATATAGCTTTCACATAATATTAATATGCTCAAGGTCAGTAAAAATGAGAGATAAAATCAGGAAAGTCCATGAGTATAGCAATGAAACGCACTGACAATACTGAAATAGGCTGATTGATAAAATTGATAATGATTATATTTTGAGCTTGCATAGCTTGCATAGCTTGCATAGCATTTTGTAAAGTATTCAATTCACTACTTATCCTCAGATAAAATTCTAGATCCAAGTGATACTGAACTCAGTGGGAAATATATCCAAGAATAGCATATTGAACTGTAAGTGGACTTGAACTTCAGTGGTAATCGGTTAAAAGCCTCTTCATGGAAGCAGAAAGGACCCTCAAACTATCCATTTTATTCACAGAATGAAATTTCCATTAATACTGAAAGAAGACTTCAGAGCAGTCCAGCAACATTAACTGAATATCAGAACATGGCCAAGAAACAGGGGAGAACTATTTGTCCCCACTTTTCAGGCCAGCAAGAGGCAGCAGGTAATAACTGGTTCATCTAGGGATACTTAATTTAGTAGTAAGATGAAAGGGTTTCCCAGGTGGTTCAGTGAGTAAAGAATCTGCCTGCAATGCAGGAAAGCAGGAGATGTGGGTTCAGTCCCTGGGTTGGAAGATCCCCTGGAGGAAGGCATGGCAATCCACTCCAGTATTCTTGCCTGGAGAATCCCATGGACAGGGGAGCCTGGTGGGCTACAGACCATGGGGTTGCAAAGAGTTGTACATGACTGAAGCACAGCACAGCACAACACAGTAAGATGAATAGGCTTTTGATTTCTAGAAATTAAACCCAGTGGGGTGTTATAGCTATGACTACAAATACTTATAGCACAGAAAATGAGTGCTGACTACATCAGAGAAATCTGATCTCAAATCTCAGCTCTGCCCGGCTTTTTTTAAGCTTTAATATTTTTATTTTGCAAAAGTGGAAATAAACCATACATTTCGATTTATAATTTTCCTTCTTACTTTTTGAAAAGTTTTTATTGGAATATTGGGCTTCCCTAGTGGCTCAGACAGTAAGGAATCTGCCTGAAATGCAGGAAACAAGGATTAGATCCTTGGGTCAGGAAGATCCTCTGGAGAAAGCAATGGCTACCCACTTGCCTAGATAATTCCATGGACAGAGGAGCCTTGCAGGCTACAGTCCATGGGGTTGCAAAAAAGCTGGACACCAATTAGCAACTAACACTTTGACTTTCACAGTTGATTTAAAATCTTATGTGAGATCTTAAAACATAGTACAGATGAGCTTATTTATAAAACAGAAATAGAGTCACAGAGGTGGGAAGCAATATTGTGGTTACCAAGGGCGACATGGTGGAGGGATAAATTGCCCCACTTATTTTTAATGTGATCTTAGACAAGTTTACTTCCATGTAGATGGAATAATCATGTCTCAAAAGGTAACATAAGACTTAAATGACAATGAAGGCAAAGAGTTTAACACAGTGATTAACCCACTGTAGGTATTTTACAAATGGAGTTTTTCATTCTTTATTCATTTACCAATTATTCTATTAAGAGAGTTAGTGAGTTCATTTCTGAGTCGGCAAAAAAAAAATCAAAACTGATGTTGGGATTGTAGCCACCATGTAATCCTCAACTGCATGCTCAGTTACTCACTTGTGTCTGACTCTTGCAACCACATGGACTGTAGCCTGCAAGGCTCCTCTACCCACGACTTTTCAGGCAAGAATACTGGAACAGGTTGCCATCTCCAGGGGATCTTCCCGACCCAGGGATCGAATCCTTGCCTCCTGTGCTGCAGGCAGATTCTTTAACACTGACCCACCTGGAAAGCCCAAACCCTCAACTGACACAACTCTGAGTGTACACGTGAACTGTTTATTTAACAAACTGCACTATTTTAGGGTCCATCAGGTTTTACCATTCTTTGAGTATCTGACTCAGTCTCTGAACCAAAAGGGATCATTAACTGAGGATTAAGGCAGACTCCTGACTGGAAAGCAATGGTGTGTCTGCCAAGATGCTTCAAAAATTGGCACCACAAATGTCTTTGTACAATTTTCCTTCTTAAAAAATACTAGATTAAAAATACTAGATTGTAAACTAAGGATCCCCATACAAAGAATCTCCAGAGTCCATTTTTTTATTTGGTACACTGCTATTCCAGAGATACAAGCTAAGTAAAACCCATTCATGAAGTTACATTTTCAGGACTGTTTACTTTGGAAACAATTTTGGGACGTGGAAGAAAAACATTTTTTTTTTTTTGACCTAGCCTTCTACTTTAAGTAACCATACATTAGGTAACATAATTTAGGGGCATATTGTTTCAAGCTCTAGGAATGTTTGAACTCTATGTATATTGTAATTGTATTGTAATTTTAGTTTGAAGGGAAATTTATTTCTTGTTTGTCTGGAATTCTTCCTGCCTCTTTGTCTATTGCCCCTATGCCTATTCTTGTGAAAATTTGTTTTAGTTTTGTTTCCTATAGTTTCAATAAAAGAAGCCAGATTTAAAAGCTCTGTAACATAAAATCCCACATTGCAGACAAAGATCACAGGGTTATGTTAATTTCTAAAGAAGAGTTGTAATTTATGTCTCTTGTTTCCTCTGTGGCCTCTGTCCAGTCACACACCCTCTTTGTCTGACCTCAAACTCTTTTTTCTTTCAATACACTGTAATTCTCTACTACAGCTCTTTACTTTCTTTATAAATAGAAAACAAAGCTCTTGCCAAACAATACAGACAATGCTGTGGTTATGAAATCTGTGGAAGTCATCTATCCAGACATTTATTTTGCATATAATGAAATTAAGACTCTGACCATAATTATATCCAAAGACCAGCAACCAATGAGAGGCAAAGCTGAAATTCAAACTATTTTCACTTTTGGAGAAAGATACAGAAAAGCATTTACCAAAGGTTTAGTTGGCAAATTGTGATATCAAAAACATAAGTTATGGTGGGGAAATAGAAGCGTAAAATTTTTGTAGGCAATTAAAGTTAAGTTATTAGCATAAAACAGATTGTTATATCTATAAGGTGTTTTATGTGAGTAAAAATTCTTTAAAAAGTACTAGCAAACAAAATTCAACAGTATGTTAAAAGAATCAAATGCCATGATCAAGCGGGATTCATTCCTGGGATACAAGAATGGTTCAACGTTTGCAAACCAATACATGTGATACACTAGAACAGTAGAATAAAAGATGAAACTCTTACGATCATCTTAGATGCAGGAAATACACTGGGCTAAATTCAACATTTATCAACATAAAACCTCTTAAATTGGATACAGAGGGAAAATACCTCAACATAATAAAGTTCATATATAAGAAATAAACAAAAATATACTCAGTGAAAGACTGAAAGCTTTCCCACTGAGATCAGGAACAAGACAAGGGTGCCTACTGTTACTATGCCTAATCAACACAGTACTGGAAGTCCTAGTCAGAGCAATTAAGCAAGAAAAAGAAAGAAAAGGCGTCTAATCATAAAGAAAAAAGTAAAACCATCTGTGTTTGCAGATAATATGATCTTAAATAGTTTGGAATCCTAAAATTTCTACAAAAAACTATTAGAACTAATCAACAAATTCAGTAAAATTCAGAAAAAGCAGGATACAAAATTAACATACAAAAGTAAGTTGCATGTCTATACACTAATAAGAACGTATCTCAAAAAGAAATAGAGAAAATATTCCTATTTACAATAGCATCAAAAACATAAAATGCTTGGAATAAATTTAACCCATGAGAGGAAAGGTCTGTATACTAAAAATTATAAGACATTTATGAAAGAAATTGAAGAAGATAGAAATAAATAGAAAACTGTTTTATGTTCATGGATCAGAAGAATTTATATTGTAAAAAGTGTCTATATTACCCAAAGGAATCTACAGATTCAAAAAAATCCCTAAAATATTGCAATGATTTTTTTTTACAGAAATAGAAAAAACAATCCTAAAATTCATATGGAATCACAAAAGACCTCATCCAGCCAAAGCAATCCTGAAAAGAAGTACACTGGGGTCTTGAATAATACAGGGAGTTAATCTGCATATAACTCACAATTGGCCCTCCTTAACTGAGGTTCCTCTGCATATGTAGATTCAACTAAACACAGACCATGTTGTACTGTAGCATTTACTATAGAAAAATACCTGCTTATAAGTGAAACTGCATGGTTAAATCCCAGTTGTTCGAAGGTTAACAGTACAAAGCTGGAGGCATCAGAATTTCGGATTTCAAATTTTTCTTTACAAAGCTATGGTAATCGAATCAATATGTTACTGGCATAAAAACAGACATATAAACCCATGAAATTGAATAAAGATCCAAGAATTAAATCCATGTATATATGGTTAACTCACAAGGGAGCCAAGAACACTCCAGGGAGAGTATAGTCTCTCCAGTAAATGACAGTGGGAAAACTGGGCAACCACACACAGAGGAATGAAACTGGATTCTGGTGCTATACCACTCACAAAAATTAACTTGAAATAAATTAAAGACTTAAATGTCAGATTGAAACTGCAAAACTCCTAGAAGAAAACAGGGAAAAGCCTCCTTGACATAGATCTTGGCAAGCTTTTTGGATATGACACCAAGAACACAAGCAACAGGAGCAAAAATAAACAGTGGACCTATATAGCATTAAAAAGCTTCTACACAGCAAAAGAAACCATCAGTCAATACCAAACAAAATAATCTGATTTTAAAATGAGTAAATCCTCTGAGTAGACATTTTTCCAAAGACAACATACAGACGGCTAAAAGGGACATGAAAAGATGCTTGGCATCAGGGAAATGCAAAGGAAAACTACAGCGACATATCACCTCACACCTCTTAGAATAGTTCCTATCAAAAAGACAAGAGACAGCAAGCACTGGTAAGGCTGTGAAGAAAAAATAACACTTGTGTAACTCTTGGTGGGAATGTAATTTTGTACAGCCACCATGGAAAACAGTATGGAAGTTTCCCAAAACACTGAAAATATAACTATCATATGATCTAGCAATTCCACTTGTAGGTATATATTTGAAGGGAATGAAAACACTATCATGAAGAGATATCTGCACCCCATGTTTATAGTGGCATCATTCACAATAGCCAAGACATGGAAACAAGCTAAGTGTTCATCAACACACAAATAAAGAAAGTGTGACACACACAGACACACCGGAATATTATTCAACTGTAAAAAAAGAAGAAAACCCTGCCTTTTACAACAACATGGATGGACCTTCAGGGCATAATGTTAAGTGAAATAAGTCAGACAGAGAAAGACAAATACTGTATATTTTCACTTGTATGTGGATTCTAAAACAGCTGAATTCATGGCCGTAGAGAACACAGTGGTGATTTCTAGGGGCTGGGCATTGCTATGAGAGACAAACTGAAGAGATGTCAGTCAAAGGGTACAAACTCCTAGCTATAGAATGAGAAAGTTCTGAGATTCTAACATACAATATGGTGAGTATAATTAACAATAGTGTATTATATGCTTAAAAATTAACACCATCAAAAGAAAAAAAGAAATTATATGATGGGATGAAGGTATTAACTAACTTTATAGTGGTACTCATTTTGCAGTATATAAATATATCAAATCATCACCCTGTACATCTAAATTTACATATATTATAAGTTAGTAATATCTCAAAAAAGCTAAAGGAGATAAGAGAGACTTCGTTGGTTGGGACCGATCGCTAAGCGCTCAAATGTGTTAAGCAGGTAATAAATGTGGTAGTGGGTCTCTCTCACATCTAGTGTACTCTGCCTTACATTCAGGTTGTGGTTAGGATACCAAAGAAAGGTATGATAATTACCACATACTCTTACATAGTATCACTTAATATTCAGGAATATGCTTGATCTTGTATACTTTCAGTTGTCCTTAGCAAAAAATTTAATATTGGGCAAAGTCAACAGTAATGGTTTATACAATATGATATGGATCCAACTGATAACATACAATTTCTAATCTGCTTCATGTAAAATTTGTGTGCAATTAGCTAAGTACAGAAAAGTGTCTTTTTCAACCAACTGATACCATATTCTTCTTACCTCCCAAGAAAAACTGCTTGAATATTAAAAACTGTCTCAAGACTTCATGCATCATGCAGTTTGTGTCTAACACTTGGCAAATTTTATGATTCACTAATTTGGAGAGAAGTCTCTAATTAAGTCCTCAGTCTCAACACTGCTTGCAGTTCTAGTGTTCTGTTACACAAAGTCAAACCACCAAAGTAGAATTTTGAACATTTGGAAGATGTTCCTGACAGGAGACAATCTTTTTTCCCTTGAAAGAACTGAATCTATATTTATAACATGAAATGTGTCACTTTTATAATAGGTTGTGGAAAAGCAATAAACAACCCTTGGTTTTTATTTTAAAATATTGGAAAAGCTTCTCTCACTCAAAATACTTTCCAATGTTAGACAAAAAAATCAGATATTCATTAGTGATAAAGCAAACTACAGAAATGAATTTAGTGTTGGCAGTGGAAGACTTTCTTTAAATCTGATAATGTACTTTGACTATCTCAAACAGAAATAGTTCATACAACAAAATATTCTTTTTCCTGCCCTGAGGACACTTTTGTAGTAAAATATTTTTCCTCACTATCTTTTCACTTCCATTTACCACTGTAACATAATGAGGGGAAAAATTATATAACTTTAAAATGTCAGGTAATCAGATAGCAAGTCAATTATGTCTATTACATTATCCTCATTTTATCAATTGCAAATCATGCTTCTGAGTTCTAGTAAACCTTATCACTTCTCTGCCTTATTTGCTCTGGTTCTACCACACAGCTAGGAATCTAACATATGTATCGTAGTAAAGCCCTTACTTCAAATGCAGCTCCAGGAACTATGACTTTTTCTTATCCCAAGAACTTTATTTCGGTCGCTTAGGGTCTGAAGTCCTAAACTATTTCCAGTAATAACCGGTGTTTTTATTCTGAGCCTCAGTTCCAAAATGTGGGTCCCTCACTCCTGTTGTCACTCCCTGAGCCCACCCTGTGCCTCCAGACCATTTACCTCGTCTCTCCTAATGCTAGCTTTCCAGGAACAGAGTCAACCAGCACACGCCAGTTTTGCCTGGCGCGACGCTCACTCCCTCTCTCCACAGGTCAACCCTTCAACATGACTCTGTTGTAAACTGCGCAAAGGATTTGGCAAGGCGAGATTTCAGGTGTGTGAACCACTGACTTTCGACTCTGTGGTGGAAATGAAGTGATACATTACTCTCGTTTTACTATTTCCAAAGATTAAGAAAAGGTCCAGCTCTCAGGGTTTTTAGAAACCTTGCGAACTCACCCTCCAAGGTACCTGGATGTAGGTGGGGCAGGATGGGGAAAGCAGGATGGGGAAAGCTCTTTCTCCACCCATGTGTGCCTGCAGTCACTAAATTGCCTCAGACCTTTTGTGATCTCACTGACTGTAGCCTGCCAGGTTCCTCTGTCCCTGAAAATTTCCAAGCAAGAATATGGGGGTGGGTTGCCATTTCCTCCTCCAAGGGATCTTTCCCACCCAGGGATAAAATCCATGCCTCCTGCATCTCTTACGTTGGCAGGGAGGGCTCTTTACCACTGAGCCGCCTCGGAAGCAACCTCCACCACCACTTCAGTTCAGTTCAGTTGCTCAGTCGTGTCCGATTCTTTGCGACCCCATGAATCGCAGCACGCCAGGCCTCCCTGTCCATCACCAACTCCCAGAGTTCACCCAGACTCACGTCCATCGAGTCACTCATGCCATCCAGCCATCTCATCCTCTGTCGTCCCCTTCTCCTCTTGCCCTCAATCCCTCCCAGCATCAGAGTCTTTTCCAATGAGTCAACTCTTCACATGAGGTAGCCAAAGTACTGGAGTTTCAGCTTTAGCACCATTCCTTCCAAAGAAATCCCAGGGCTGATCTCCTTCAGAATGGACTGGTTGGATCTCCTTGCAGTCCAAGGGACTCAAGAGTCTTCTCCAACACCACAGTTCAAAAGCATGAATTCTTCAGCACTCAGTCTTCTTCACAGTCCAACTCTCCCTTGGTCTGTTGATCTCTCTCTCAGTCATATCCACGAACTGCCCTCTCCCCTACACCCCCAGTGTCAAGCAAACATGTTAATGTTACTCACACTGCTACTGCACTATTTGAACAAAAGCACTTTTTTATTATGAAATATTTCACACGGAATCCATGGGATTCTCCAAGAATAAAAGAGTGGGTTGTCATGCCCTCCTCTAGGGGATCTTCCCAACCCAGGAATCTAAGTCACCTCTCTTTGGTCTCCCTGCATTGGCAGGTGGGTTCTTTACCACTAGCACTGCCTGGGAAGCCCACCAGACTTACCTGTACACAATTTTTAAAAAAATGAATGTAACGAAATAGCGATAATATGAAGAGAAGTAAAAAGAAAGCAGAATAGAGTAAAATAAAATATATTTCAATCTGTAAATGTTTGGACACATGTACACTAAAGATCTCATGGAGCAGTGAAATTTCTTCTTAGATGCTTACAATGGATTTCTTTTTATATAGAATGTATAAGATCAAGAACCATTACATATAGGAACAGAGTCAAGGATGGACACTCAAATTAAATGAATAAATCAAGCCTAAAATTTGGGTAAATAATTACTGACCAGGCTTACTAGTTCAATGGATAGGAAAGGCCATAAAAACATACAGGAATAACAGGCCGAGGCAAATTACAAACTGTTCAAGTGGAGAGAATGAGGTCAACCCTAGTCTCTCAAGTGATCTTCAGAGCTGTACTTGGAACTGTAGTGCCAAAATTACTCACTTTTTTATAGCTGGGGATGCTGCCATAAGAACACTATATCCTGAAACCCTTTTCAATTACAAATGTAGTTGGAAATGCTAGGCTAGGTTGAGTGAGCAGAATGTGCAGAATAAAACATTGTATAGGTTCAAGATGATGTCTTGATTCTATTTAAACCTCCCTCTGGATAAGGTCTGTTACATTATTGAGCTTTTAGACTAATTTCTTATAAAAATGTCTTATATTTTCATGTATTAAAGTGCTCCCAGTTTATATTTGTGTTTCATTCAACAAGACATCCAAGAGTCCAGAGTACAGTGTGCTCCTAATCATGAATTTCTGCTGTACCCCATAAGGGAGTTCTCCTACCCATGTTAAGAAATTTGAAGTTCCTGGTGGTCCTTCAGTTCCAAGCTCCTCTGTCCATGGAATTTTCCAGGCAATAATACTGGAGTGGGTTGCCACTTCCTACTCCAGGGGATCTCCCAAACCCAGGGCTTGAACCTGCATCTCTTGTGTCTCCTGCATTTGGCAGGCAGATTCTTTACTGCTAGCACCACCTGGGAAACCCATACAGGAGAGTATCTCAAGGGTCACATGTAGGAATAAAAAGAGTAGGTTTCGGAATAGGCTCATGTTGAACGTAGAAGGTAATGCCAAGTGATTGTTTCAAAATGATTGTGCTAATTACAGTCTCACCAGTTGTTTATATGTGTTCTTATTGCTATGCATCTTCACCAGCAGTGTACATGGCTTTATTTTTTTATAATATATGGGTGTGAAATGATATCTTGTAGTTTCAATATTCATTTCACCAAGCACTCATAGCATTATCTTTTAAAATGAATATGAGATATTTGAGTCTTGCCCTTTTGTGAAAGGCTTGTTTGTATATTTTGCTTTTTTTTTTTATTGGATTTCTTATTGCTTTTGAGTTCTTTGTATGTTCTTTGTGACACGCTTTGTTGTTTATGTGTTGTAAATATCATCTCCCAATGTTTGACTTTTCATTTACCTAATGATGTCTTTTGATGGGCACTAATTCCAATTTTATCTAGTAAAATCGATCAAACTTAAAAAAAAAAATGATTGCAGTGTTTGTGTCTTGTTTAAGAAATTGTCCCCTTCTGAAAGGTGATAAAATCTTCCTCCTACTTTCATTATAGTTTCACTTTTTTGGCTTTCCTATTAAAATTATGAATTCTTCAAGAATTGATTTTGTGCAGATGTAAAATAATCAATTGTCCCCTCAAGATTTATTGAACATCATTCTTTTCTCTCTGATGTACCATCTTTCACTGTTATATTAAGATATTGCACTGTTATATTAAGATATTATTAAGGTAAATACAGATATATCTGTATTTCTGCTTTCTCTTCAACTATGTTAGTCTTTGATTGCTCTGTAATGGTGATACATATTTTAAATACTAGAGCTTTTTATTTATTTATTTTTTTATGGGCCTTGGAACATAAATCTCATACTTTATTTCAGAATTTCAGGATAGATATTGTATACATTTGTTCCTTCACTTGTTCACCATTCATCCCTTTCAGTCAGTCAGTTAGCAAGTAACTTTTGAACATCTACTGTTCTCTGGGCTTATTTTATTTTAATTTATTTGTTTTAATTGGAGGTTAATTACTTTACAATATTGTAGTGGTTTTGCTATACATTGACATGAATCAACCATGGGTTTACATGTGTTCCCCATCCTGAACCCCCCCTCCCATCTCCCTCCCCATCCCGTCCCTCTGGGTCATCCCAGTGTACCAGCCCTGAGCACTCTGTCTCATACATCAAACCTGGACTGGAGATCTGTTTCACATATGATAATATACATGTTTCAATGTTATTCTCAAATCATCCCACCCTAGCCTTTCCCCACAGAGTCCAAAAGACTGTTCCATACATCTGTGTCTCCTTTGCTGTCTTGCATATTGGGTTATCATTACCATCTTTCTAAATTCCATATATATGTGTTAGTATACTGTATTGGTGTTTTTCTTTCTGGCTTACTTAACTCTGTATAATAAGCTCCAGTTTCACCCACCTCATTAGAACTGACTCTAATGTATTCTTTTTAATGGCTGAGTAATATTCCATTGTGTATATGTACCACAGCTCTCTTATCCATTCGTCTGCTGATGGACATCTAGGGTGCTTCCATGTCCTGGTTATCGTAAACAGTGCTGCAATGAATATTGGGGTACACGCATCTCTTTCAGTTCTCGTTTCCTCAGTGTGTATGCCCAGCAGTGGGATTGCTAGGTCATATGGGAGTTGTATTTCCAGTTTTTTAAAGAATCTCCACACTGTTCTTCGTAGTGGTTGTACTAGTTTGCATTCCCAGCACAGTGTAAGAGGGTTCCCTTTTCTCCACCCTCTCCAGCATTTATTGTTTGTAGACTTTTTGATAGCAGCCATTCTGACTGGCATGAGATGGTACCTCATTGTGCTTTTGATTAGCATTTCTCTGATAAGGAGTGATGTTGAGCATCTTTTCATGTGTTTGTTAGCCATCTGTATGTCTTCTTTGAAGAAATGTCTGTTTAGTTCTTTAGCCCATTTTTTTAATTTGGTCATTTATTTTTTCTGGAATTGAACTGCAGGAGTTGCTTGTATATTTTTGAGATTAATTCTTTGTCAGTTGCTTCATTTGCTATTATTTTTTCCCATTCTGAAGGCTGTCTTTTCACCTTGCTTATAGCTTCCTTCATTGTGCAAAAGCTTTTAAGTTTAATTAGGTCCCATTTGTTTATTTTTGCTTTTATTTCCATTACTCTGGGAGGTGAGTCATAGAGAATCCTGCTGTGGTTTGTCCATTTCCTCCAAGTTGTCCATTTTTTTGGCATATAGTTGCTGATAGTGAGTCTCTTATGATCCTTTTTATTTCTGTGTTGTCTGTTGTGATTTCTCCATTTTCATTTCTAATTTTGTTGATTTGATTCTTTTCCCTTTGTTTCTTGATGAGTCTGGCTAGTGGTTTGTTAATTTTATCTATCTTAAGGAACCAGCTTTTGGCTTTGTTGATTTTTGCTATGGTCTCTTATTTCTTTTGCATTTATTTCTGCCCTAACTTTTAAGATTTCTTTCCTTTTACTAACCCTGGGGTTCTTCATTTATTCCTTTTCTAGTTGCTTTAGGTGTAGAGTTAGATTATTTATTTGACTTTTTTCTTGTTTCTTGAGGTAAGCCTGTATTGCTATGACCTTCCCCTTACCACTGCTCTTACAGTGTCCAGTGGGTTTTGTGTTGTTGTGTTTTCATTTTCATTCATTTCTATGCATATTTTGATTTCTTTTTTGATTTCTTCTGTGATTTTGTACAGAAGAACCGTACAAAAAAGATCTTCATGACCAAGATAATCACAATTGTGTGATCACTCACCTAAAGCCAGACATCCTGGAATATGAAGTCAAGTGGGCCTTAGAAAGCATCACTATGAACAAAGCTAGTGGAGGTGATGGCATTCCAGTTGAGCTCTTTCAAATCCTGAAAGATGATGCTATGAAAGTGCTGCACTCAATATGCCAGCACATTTGGAAAACTCAGCAGTGGCCACAGGACTGGAAAAGGTCAGTTTTCATTCCAATCCCAAAGGAAGGCAATGCCAAAGAATGCTCAAACTATCACACAATTGCTCCCATCTCACAGGCTGGTAAAGTAATGCTCAAAATTCTGCAAGCCAGGCTTCAGCAATACGTGAACGGTGAACTTCCAGATGTTCAAGCTGTTTTTAGAAAAGACAGAGGAACCAGAGATCAAATTGCCAATGCTGGAGTCCAGCTCTAGAAGCCAGGGAATCAGCCTGAAGGGGTGAGTGGTGTCGGCAGACAATGATGTAGCCTCTGACTTGAGGTACAGGACTACATGTTTATTTCAAGCTTCAGGTTTTATTTTATACTTTGACAAAAGCATTAGGTCAGAGGTTTGACATTTTTAGTTTCCCCCACCCAAATTTATTGTCTCCAGAAATCACTGTTGCCCTACAGAGTTCCTGCTTCAGCAGTTCTCTCAGAATTGGCTTTATTATCTATTATCTATTTCCTCTTATGTGTCCTATACTTAACTTGTGATTACATTGTAACTCATGCTACATTCCTCAGTTTATTTCTTATCTTTCTAAATCCTGTTTGCCCCTAGAATCTTAAGATCACTATCTCCTAAAAAGGCTTCTGCTGCTGCTGCTGCTAAGTCACTCCAGTCGTGTCCGACTCTGTGCGACCCCATAGATGGCAGCTTCTAGCTATTCTTAATTATTCCTAAACCCTAAGCTCAGCAAACTTCTTTTGCCATAAACATTCCCCTCACAAACAGGTCTTAGATAACAATCCTTCCCATGGCCTCAAGCTGCGGCCTACGTGCTCATCCTGGAACATTCTTTGTAAAGATCCTTGAAAAATGTCAATGGTTACTTTATAGATTATTTTCTGGGCACAACTGCAGAAGGGTTTGTGCTTTCTCATGCTTCTCTCAATAACAATAAACACCTTAACATTCTTTCCAGCCAACTCAACTGAAGAAAGGAATAAACAAGTCAGAATCACAAGACCTAACTCCTTCATCCCAGGACCATGCCTGCGGGATGAGGAGAGGGGGTTTGGGCCATGCCTCCATTTTGTCAGTAATGCCTAACATGGCTTCCAACATGCCAACATCCGCTGGATCATCGAAAAAGCAAGAGAGTTCCAGAAAAACATCTATTTCTGCTTTATTGACTATGCCATGCCTTTGACTGTGTGGATCACAATAAACTGTGGAAAATTCTGAAAGAGATGGGGATACCAGACCACCTGACCTGCCTCTTGAGAAACTTATATGCAGGTCAGGAAGCAACAGTTAGAACTGGACATGAAACAACAGACTGGTTCCAAATAGGTAAAGGAGTACATCAAGGCTGTATATTGTCACCCTGCTTATTTAACTTATATGCAGAGTACATCATGAGAAATGCTGGGCTGGAAGAAGCACAAGCTGGAATCAAAATTGCTGGGAGAAATATCAATAAGCTCATATATGCAGACGACATGACCCTTACGGCAGAAAGTGAAGAAGAACTAAAAAGCCTTTTGATGAAAGTGAAAGAGGAGAGTGAAAAAAGTTGGCTTAAAGCTCAACGTTCAGAAAACTAATATCATGGCATCTGGTCCCATCACTCCATGGGGAATAGATGGGGGAAATAGTGGAAACACTGTCAGACTTTGTTTTTTGGGGCTCCAAAATCACTGCAGATGGTGGCTGCAGCCATGAAATTAAAAGATGCTTACTCTTTGGAAGGAAAGTTATGACCAACCTAGATAGCATATTAAAAAGCAGAGAATTACTTTGCCAACAAAGGTTCATCTATTCAAGGCTATGGTTTTTCCAGTGGTCATGTATGGATGTGAGAGTTGGACTGTGAAGAAAGCTGAGCGCTGAAGAATTGATGCTTTTGAACTGTGGTGTTGGAGAAGACTCTTGAGAGTCCCTTGGACTGCAAGAAAACCCAACCAGTCTATTTAAAGGAGATCAGTCCTGGGTGTTCATTGGAAGGACTGATGCTAAAGCTGAAACTCCAATACTTTGGCCATCTCAGGCGAAGAGTTGACTCATTTGAAAAGACTCTGATGCTGGGAGGAATTGGGGGCAGGAGGAGAAGGGGACAACAGAGGATGAGATGGCTGGATGGCATCACCGACTCGATGCACATGAGTTTGAGTGAACTCTGGGAGTTGGTGATGGACACGGAGGCCTGGTGTGCTGCGATTCATGGGGTCGCAAAGAATCGGACACGACTGAGTGACTGAACTGTGATTTGTTGGTTCTTCAGAAGCGTGTTGTTCAGCATCCATATCTTGGACTTTTTAAGTTTTTCTCCTGTAATTGACATCTAATCTTACTGCATTGTGGTCAGAAAAGATGCTTGGAATGATTTCAATTTTTTTGAATTTACCAAGGCTAGATTTGTGGCCCAGGATGTGATCATCCTGGAAAAGGTTCCATGTGCACTTGAGAAAAAGGTGAAATTCATTGTTTTGGGGTGAAATGTCCTATAGATATCAATTAGGTCTAACTGCTCCATTTTATCATTTAAAGTTTGTGGTTCCTTGTTAATTTTCTGTTTAGTTGATTTATCTATAGGTGTGAGTGGGGTATTAAAGTCTCCCACTATTATTGTGTTACTGTTAATTTCCCCTTTCATACTTGTTAGCATTTGCCTTACATATTGTGGTGCTCCTATGTTGGGTGCATATATATTAATAATTGTTATATCTTCTTGGATTGATCCTTTGATCATTATGTAGTGTCCTTCTTTGTCTCTTTTCACAGCCTTTATTTACAGTCTATTTTATCTGTTATGAGCATTGCTACTCCTTTCTTTTGGTCTCCATTTGTGTGAAATATCTTTTGCCAGCCCTTCACTTTCAGTTTGTATGTGTCCCTTATTTTTAGATGGGTCTCTTATAGACAGCATATATCAGATCAGATCAGATCAGATCAGTCGCTCAGTTGTGTCTGACTTTTTGTGATCCCATGAATCACAGCACGCCAGGCCTCCCTGTCCATCACCAACTCCTGGAGTTCACTCAGACTCATGTCCATCGAGTCAGTGATGCCATCCAGCCATCTCATCCTCTGTCGTCCCCTTCTCCTCCTTCCCCCAATCCCTCCCAGCATCAGAGTCTTTTCCAATGAGTCAACTCTTCGCACGAGGTGGCCAAAGTACTGGAGTTTCAGCTTTAGCATCATTCCTTCCAAAGAAATCCCAGGGCTGATCTCCTTCAAAATGGACTGGTTTGATCTCCTTGCAGTCCAAGGGACTTTCAAGAGTCTTCTCCAACACCACAGTTCAAAAGCATCAATTATTGGGCGCTCAGTCTTCTTCACAGTCCAACTCTCACATCCATACGTGACCACAGGAAAAACCATAGCCTTGACTAGATGAACCTTTGTTGGCAAAGTAATGTCTCTGCTTTTGAATATGCTATCTAGGTTGGTCATAACTTTCCTTCCAAGGAGTAAGCATCTTTTAATTTCATGGCTGCAGTCACCATCTGTAGTGATTTTGGAGCCCAGAAAAATGAAGTCTGACACTGTTTCCACTGTTTCCCCATCTATTTCCCATGAAGTGATGGGACTGCATGCCATGATCTTCATTTTCTGAATGTTGAGCTTTAAGCCAACTTTTTCACTCTCCACTTTCACTTTCATCAAGAGGCTTTTGAGTTCCTCTTCATTCAGCCTGTCTTTGTCTTTTGGTTGGGGCATTCAACCCATTTACATTTAACATAATTATTGATAAGTATGATCCCATTGCCATTTACTTTGTTTTTTGGGTTCGAGTTTATACACCCTTTCTGTTTCCTGTCTAGAGAAGATCCTTTAGCATTTGTTGGAGAGCTGGTTTGGTGATGCTGAATTCTCTCAGCTTTTGCTTGTCTGTAAAGCTTTTGATTTCTCTTTCATATTTGAGTGATATCCTTGCTGGGTACAGTAATCTGGGTAGTAGGTTTTTATCTTTCATCACTTTAAGTATGTCCTGCCATTCCCGTCTGGCCTGAAGTGTTTTTATGGAAAGATCAGCTGTTATCCTTATGAGAATCTCCTTGTGTGTTATTTGTTGTTTTTCCCTTGCTGCTTTTAATACTTGTTCTTTGTGTGTGATCTTTGTTAATTTGATTAATATATGTCTTGGGGTGTTTTGCCTTGGGTTTATCCTGTTTGAGACTCGCTGGGTTTCTTGGACTTGGAGATCCTCCCCATTTTAGGGAAGTTTTCAACTATTATCTCCTCAAGTATTGTCTGATGGCTTTTTTTTTTTTTTTAGGTCTTCTTCTTCTGGGACTCCTATGATTTGAATGTTGGGGCATTTAACATTGTCCCAGGGGTCTCTGAGGTTGTCCTCATTTCTTTTAATTCTTTTTTCTTTTTTCCTCTCTGCTTCATTTTTTTCTACCATTCTATCATCTACCTCACTTATTCTATCTTCTTCGTCCGCTATTCTACTGTTGGTTCCCTCCACAGTGTTTTTGATCTCATTTATTGCATTATTCATTATTGATTGACTCTTTTTTATTTCTTCTAGGTCCTTGTTAAACATTTCTTGCATTTTCTCAATCCTTGTCTCCAAGCTATTTATCTATAACTCCATTTTGTCTTCAAGATTTTGGATCATTTTTACTATCATTATTCTGAATTTTTTTTTCAGGTAGACTCTCCTCCTCTTTTGTTAGGTTTGGTGGCCATTTATCATGTTCCTTCATCTGCTGAGTATTTCTCTGCCTTTTCATCTTGTTTAGATTACTGTGCTTGGGTGTCCTTTCTGTATTCTGGCAGTTTATGGTTCCTCTTTATTGTGGAGGTTCCTTGCTGTGGGTGGGGTTCGACAGGTGGCTTGTCAAGGTTTCCTGGTTAGGAAAGCTTGCGTTGGTGTTCTAGTGGATGGAGATGGATTTCTTCTCTCTGGAGTGCAATGAAGTGTCCAGTAGTGAGTTTTTAGATGTCTGTGGGTTTGGTGTGAGTTTGGACAGCTTGTATATTGAAGCTCAGGGCTGTGTTCCTGCGTTGCTGGAGAATTTGCATGGTATGTCTTGCTCTGGAATTTGTTGGCTCTTGGGTGGTGCTTGGTTTCAGTGTAGGTATAGAGGCTTTTGGATGAGCTCTTATCAATTAATGTTCCTTGGAGTCAGGAGTTCTCTGGTGTTCTCAGGTTTGGGCTTAAGCCTCCTGCCTCTGGTTTTCAGTCTTATTCTTACAGTAGCTTCAAGACTTCTCCATCTATATAGCACTGATGATAAAACATCTAGGTTAATGATGAAAAGCTTTTCCACAGTGAGGGACACATGGAGAGATTAACAGAGTTAAATGGAGAAGAGAAAAGGGAGGAGGGAGATAAAGGTGACCAGGAGGAGAAGAGAGGGTATCAAAAGGGGAGAAAGCAGTCTAGCCAGTAATCAATTCCCTATGTGCTCTCCACAGTCTGGACCCCTCAGAGAGGTTCATGGAGTTACACAGAGAAGAGAAGAGGGAGGAAGGGGACAGAGGTGGCCAGGAGGATAAAGGAGGGAATCAAAAGGAGAGAGACAGATCCAGCCAGTAATCAGTTCCCTAAGTATTCTCCACAGCCTGGAATACACAAAGAGATTCACACTGTTGGGTAGAGAAGAGAAGGGAGAGGGAGGAGATAGAGGCGACCTGGTAGAGAAAAAGGAGAGTCAAAAGTGGGAGAAAGCAATCAAGCCAGTAATCACACTCCCAAGTAAAAATGGGTACTGAAGATTGGGTTCTTAAAGGTTCAAAATTGATAACAAATACCAAAAAGCAAAGATTAAAAATCTAGAGTAGAGGTTAGACTCTCAAAAATACAATATTAAAAAAACAAAACAAAATCAGAAAAACTGTAAAACATATATATGAAGTTTGCTTTAAAAATAGGGTCTTTTTTGGCAAGGTAATAGTAGGTTATAAAAATGAAAATTAAAGGAGTAATAGAGGACTTAAAATTAAAAACAAAATTTTTTTAAAATGATAATAGTAGAAATATATCTAGGAATTTCTCTGGAGCTGTTGTGGGCAGTGTGGGGTCAGTTCAGTTTTAGATAGTTCCTTGATCCAGCTTATACTTCTCAAGATCTATAGGCCCCTTCCAATGTAGTCGGTGCTAACTATGGGGTTTTAATCTGTTGCACCTGTCACTTCCAAAGCAGTTCCCTCTGTTTATTTTAGCTTCTTCTGTTTGCTGGTCTCTTCAGTGTCTAATTTCTGCCCTGACACAAGGGGGGAAAGGTGTCACTTATTTAGGCTCACTTGTTCAGTCATGCTGTGGGGAGGGAGGAACACTGCAAACAAATATCACTGGCATGTGTGGGGAGTGCTTGCAGTGTTTTGGCTGCACTGGCTTTGCGCCCACTCATGTCATGTGCGCTTTCCTGGTCTACACTGCTCAGGCTCTAAGTTGCTCTGCCGGGAACTGTCTGAGGCAGGCCCTGGGTTGCGTGCACTTCCCAGGTCTAAGCCGCTCAGGTTCAGGTTCTCGGATACTCCACAAAGGTACAGACTCGGTTGGGCCTGCGTTTTGTGCCCTTCCCAGGTCGGAGCAGCTCAGGCGACCAGGTGCTTGGTGAGCACAGTCTCCCCAGGTGGGGAGTGCATCTTATCAACTCATCAGTCCCAGCGACTCGGTTTCCTGGGTGGCAGCAGGCGTGCCCATCTCAGGTATGCTGTGTGTCTCTTCTGGGGAGATGGATCTCTGGCTGCAACCCTCCCGGCGGATGTCAATCATCCAGAATCCCAAGATTCTGGTTAGCAACTGGAAGTCTGCTTGCAGTTTGGTAGAGGATGCCTCTCTGGGGCCGAGATTGGCCCTTTCTGGCTCTGGCTGATCCCCTGCCTGCCTCCCTGTCTCCAGCAGGGGATGGGCTGGTCCGCAGCCTGCCAGCTCTCCTCTGGTATTTGCTCAGTCCTTTGTTCTGTGAGTGGGCCTGGCAGTGCCTTAGGCAGGGCTTTTCATGGGATAGTTCTCTCTCTCTCTCTCTCTTTTTTTTTTTTCTCTCTCTCTCTGGCTATCCCACAGTTTGGGTTGCTATCTCACGTTAGTTCCCTCAGATTGCTCTCAGGGCATTCAGGCTCGGTCCTTACCCTAAGCAATGCAGCCCACACCTCCCTGTTCAGCCCCTGCCTGCTGGTAGCAGATGCAAGCGCTGGGAGTTGTAGGTTAGGCATGTAATCTGTGGGTTTTATTTATTTATTTATTTTTCCTCCCAGTTATGTTGCCCTCTGAGATTCCAAAACTCCCCTCAGACCCACCAGTGAGAGTGTTTCCTGGTGTTTGGAAACTCCTCTTTTAAGACTCCCTTCCTGGGATGGATCTCCATCCCTACCTCTTTTGTCTCTCTTTTATCTTTTATATATTATCCTACCTCCGTTCAAAGACAATGGGCTGCCTTTCTGCGTGGCTGATGTCCTCTGCCAGCATTCAGAATTTGTTTTGTGGAATTTGCTTAGCGTTCAAATATTCTTTTGATGAATTTGTGGGGGAGAAAGTGGTCTTCCCATCCTACTTCTCTGCCATCTTAGAACCACCCCCAAATACTAGAGGTTTTTAATATACCTTGATATTTGCTGCTGCTGCTGCTGCTGCTAAGTTGCTTCAGTCGTGTCTGACTCTCTGCAACCCCATAGACGGCAGCCCACCAGGCTCACCTTTCCCCAGGATTCTCCAGGCAAGAACACTGGAGTGGGTTGCCAGTTCCTTCTCCAGTGTGTGAAGGTGAAGTTGTTCAGTCGTGTCCAATTCTTCACGACCTCATGGACTGCAGCCTACCAGGCTCCTCTGTCCATGGGATTTTCCAGGCAAGAGTACTGGAGTGGGGTGCCATTGCCTTCTTTGATATTACTAAGTTTCCTAAATATCCTACTTGAGAAGCATGTTAGTGAATTTTGGACCTTTGGTCTTCTGTATGCATTTTAGAGTCCACTTATCAGATTCCATGCTAATACTAATATATCTTTGCTTATTGAAATTCTATTTGACTCTTTTTCATATTTATCCAGGTCTATTTGATAGTCTCTTGTTCCTAATTCAAATTTAGAATTATTTTTTATCTCTTTAAATATATTAAACATATTTCTATTCTTGGTTGATATTAATATCTTTGTTTCCATGGATCCACTGTGCTCATGTTCCCTTTTTTCCTTACTGTATTTTGCATAGATCTGAAATAGGCCACAGCTTGGTTCCAGAACAAAGTTAGTGAAGCAAGATGTACTGATTCTATACAACTTCTCAGTTCCTGGGCTAGGATTTCAAAATGTGTTTTCTCAGTTTTGTTTGGATATTCTTTGTTCAAATTTCTGCGTGCTGATGTAATTTCAAAATGATGCACCCTTAGATATTTTGTTTTTCTCTTCTTTACTGTGACATAGTACAGAACAGTGATTAAGACTCCTGTTGTCATACTGTCTGAATTCAAATTTGGACTTTACCAATTACTAGCTCTGCAAAATAAAATTTACTTATGTGAGCCTGTTTCTTATATTAATTTAGTATAAATATGGTTCAATGGTATATTAGGCTATTGGTAGCAGTGAATATATGAACGCATGTAAAGACTGCATAGTGCTTAGTACATAGTGATAGCTCAATTAACATTCATTATCATTAGTTCTGTTGTTTCTCCTTTAGCCCCAGCACTGAATGTTTCTTATACTTGATACCAGTAAGGATGTGGATTGACTGATATGTGCTGAATATCTGGCTTTTGGACTGCTTACTAGCAGTTATAGTATACATTTCAGAAAGTGAAAATGAAGTATTGATGGAGGGGAAATTTTGTGTACACTGTACAGACAAAAGAGGGCTACTTATAGACAGCACAGATATACATACACTTGAGTGTGGTAGCTGTCTCGGGGCAGTCCTGCCCACATGATGGTGCTCTTCTCCTGCATTCCCAGGAGGTCTGAGGTGTCAGGGCAGTGGAATGCAGCAGGGAGAAAGAAATCATTTGGTTCCTCGTCCTCTGGAAATTACATATGTCATTATGTCTTTTTTCTCCTGGGCGTTAATCTTAAATTCAATCTCAAAAGACTTGATGAATCATCTTAATCATCTTTTCCTTTTTTTATGTCCAAAGAGATAAATTTACTCAAAGCATTCCAGTGGTGGATCCCCAAAGAAGTCTTTTGGGAATGTAGTCCAAAGATAAACAAACTGTAGTCTTAAGTTATACTATTTTAGAAGAATGAGTGTGTGCATTATAAATGCAATGAAGAAAGGTCTAATTTTTTTCCTAGCCTAAATTTAAACATTTTAAATCAAGTTAAACTTGAAAATGTGATTTTAAAATATCTTTTTTGTTGTTCCTAAGAGTATCTTTTTTCTTCTTCTTTCCTTTCTTCTGTTATCCAGAAGCTACTTGCCTTGTCACTACTCACTTCCTCTAGTGTTTTGAAACTATAGGGCCTCACTAAAGCAAAAGGGATTTCAGAGCTCTCATTTTCTTTCAGCACTCAGCTCAACTGGTAATTTTCTTGAGGATTATTGTATACTCCTACCGTTAAAATATTCATTAACACATTGAATCAGACCTCTCAGTATAACATTATTCTGAATCTACTAATTAGTCAAGGTGAGACATTTAGCAGGTTAAATTACTTTTACTTGGTTTTATTACCATTAATGACTCAGCTTATTATACCTGAATGATTTTTAAGTCCTTAAAAAAAACCTGCAGTTTTAAAAAAATCTGTGTAAATTTCCAGTGTTTAAGCTCACTCTTCTGGTTTGTCCCTATACATCTTGCATACATTGCAGACATCTTTACAAAATAAGATTATTCTAGAGATTTGTGTGTATGTGTGTGTGAAAACAACATTAGAGAAAGCTAATTTTGTAGTAGGAAATTGCCAAATAGTGTGTGCCAGAGTCAATGCCTCACTTTCTCCCCCATTAATTTGGCTGGTTTGATTCTGTTTATGTAGCATTATCCCCCCAAGGAGGGGGAAAAGTTTTTTCAGTTCTTCCAGGACAAAGACTGGACTTAAGATTTATACCTGAGTCTGGGCTTATATTCCAAGAGGGCTAGCGAAAGAAGGGATAACATACCGGAACTCACCTCTCTTTTGAAAACATCTTAAATTGAAGGAAGAAAGAAAGGATTTTTAAAGGAAGGACATATTTTGATTGAATTCTTTATACTACATTGATTTGTAATCACAAGACAGCTTATCATTCATTTACATTTATCCTTTTTGTTAAGTGATAAGTAAATATACTGTTCTTATTAAAATAACTATTTGCATTTTGAGTTAGTCTTCAAAATGAGAAAAGATTTCCTTGAGAACATGTGGACTGGCAACAGGACACAGAAATTCATTAGAGTGATTTCATGATGTACATGGATCACAGTGTATTCCAGTGACCTCTCTGAGATGTGGCCTGTAGTTTTCTTGCCATACTTAGTAATTTTGTCAGCTCATGAGCCTCACTCATCTCTCCTGCAGTCTATCTGAGGACTTACCTATACAAAGAGGATGCTACTGTAACTATTTTCCTCAGGTACCCCAGTGTGGTAAAATAGTATATTTAGACATTGACTTTAATCTTCAGTAAGAATATTTCACAGCAGTGTATACATGTATAAGTGTACTCACCTATTGCAATTGAACAGAATGTCAAGAAACAGTGGACACTTATAGTAGTTAAAAATTTCTATTTTATTTAATTAAAAATGCTATTTGGGACACACTAAATTAATTTAATGACCCATAGTTTGAAAAATGCTATTCTAAAAGATGTTTACATAAGAAAAATATACTTGTAAGTACAATTTTTCACCTCTGTTAATTAATGAAAACTTATATTGTTTCCAATAAAAGCACAGAATAGTCAGTTTTGCCACACTAAGGTGATAAATCTTATCCTTAGAAAAGAAGCTTTCCTTTTCATTTCTGTTATGCTTTGTGGAGAAAGAAATCACCCTATTGACCCAATACTTTCTCCCCAGACTCCAGGTTCGAACTGTTTTCCTGTAGGTTTTGGGGGAAGTGTCTCTTAGGTCCTTGTATAATTGGAAAAATATATATTTACCTGACATTTATAGTTTACTTTTTGCTTTATGGGCCTTGTATGAACATTGTCTGCCATTCAGCCACAAGGCACACAAGAAGAAATAGAAGTCCACAGAGGAAATATTGTAAAGAAAATATAAACTCCTTATATTATATTGTGTGTATCAGTTTTTCTTGGTTGTAATGAAAAAGATATCACAAATCCATCTCCTATGTGTTTTTGAAAGGTAAATTGCTGATGATTTGACAATGCTGCAGGAGCTTTTACCAGCCGGTCAGACTCAGTTACTAGCTGTTTCATTCAAGTTTTGCTATTTGATGAGATGAAATTGACCTTGGGGATAATAAGTGCTTTTCACAGTTAGGTCACTGATTTGGTGAAAAGAACACGAGATTATCAAGATCATCATATAACTTCTTATCTCATGGCTCATCCAAGGATGTATACTTAGAATTTAAGGCAGGGGATCTCTCTCACTTCTCTCTTTTTTGGTTTTTAACTTTTTCAGCAAAATGAAAAAAAAAAAAAAAAGAAGATATGTTTAAATGTCTAAGAGATGAAAAGCTTAAAACCAAAGCTATACTAGGTAAGTTCATACAACATCATGGCTCCTACATGATTTAGGATGAAAATCAAAGCAAAAGATTTAGAAATTTACCCTTGACCAGAAGTGAGAAGGGAAAGAAGTGATGCCACCTGGAATCTTTAACTATTCAAGTACCCAATAACAACCAGCATCAGCTCTTCCATGGTTATACCTAGAATCAATTTGTCTGAAGATGGTCAATTTTGAGAGTGTGGAAATAAAGATAATAAGAATAATATATAAACTTTACTGAAATAGCTTGCAAATTATGAACAGTATTTTATTAGGAACCAGAATACCCAGGAATTTTTCAGGATATTTTTATACAAATGGATTTTCTTTCTTTGGACTTTCTTGCAAAAATATCACTTAAGGTAGATATAATTTATATTAACCTTCTCATTCTATTTGGCTTGAGACAGTGGAATAATTAACATGTAATATATGAAATACATGCAGTTTTCCTTTTACTATCATGAGAGTTTTCAGAATTTCAGAATTCACCATGAATTAATACATTTTCAAGAAAGGAGCATTCAGTGTTTCAGTTTGATAAGGCTTGTCATAAAATGGAGTATTATTTCTTATAAATGAGAAAAGAATGTAAACATGAGAAAAGCACAGTAATCTCTTCTGAGCCTTTGCAGATTTATCTTTGTGATTTAAATAAGTAACACAAATCCCAGTCACTTTACCTGGGAACTGTGATCACAGACTCTTCATAATGAATATCTTGGCACTCTGTACTGGGATGGGACTCAACCTTGCCATCAGAGAGCTGTTTTAACCTTCAGTTCAGTTCAGTCGCTCAGTTGTGTCTGACTCTTTTCGACCCCATGAATCGCAGCATGCCAGGCCTCCTTGTCCATCACCAACTCCCGGAGTTCACCCAAACTCATGTGCATCAAGTTGGTGATGCTATCTCATCCTCTGTCGTCCCCTTCTCCTCCTGCCCCCAATCCCTCCCAGCATCAGGATCTTTTCTAATGAGTCAGCTCTTCGCACGAGGTGGCCTACATATTGGAGTTTCAGCTTCAGCATCAGTCCTTCCAAAGAACACCCAGGACTGATCTCTGGTTGGATCTCTTTGCAGTCCAAGGGACTCTCGAGAATCTTCTCCAGCACCACAGTTCAAAGGCATCAGTTTTTTGGTGCTCAGCTTTCTTCACAGTCCAACTTTCACATCCATACATGACCAATGGAAAAACCATAGCCTTGACTAGATGGACCTTTGTTGGCAAAGTAATATCTCTGCTTTTTAATATGCTATCTAGGTTGGTCATAACTTTCCTTCCAAGGAGTAAGCGTCTTTTAATTTCATGGCTGCAGTCACCATCTGTAGTGATTTTGGAGCCCCCAAAAATAAAGTCACTCACTGTTTCCACTGTTTCCCCATCTATTTGCCATGAAGTGATGGGACCGGATGCCATGATCTTCATTTTCTGAATGTTGAGCTTTAAGCCAACTTTTTCACTCTCCTCTTTCACTTTCATCAAGAGGCTTTTTAGTTCCTCTTTGATTTCTGCCATAAGGGTGGTGTCATCTGCATACCTGAGGTTATTGATATTTCTCCCAGCAATCTTGATTCCAGCTTGTGCTTCTTCCAGCCCAGCATTTCTCATGATGTACTCTGCATAGAAGTTAAATAAGCAGGGTGACAATATACCGCCTTGATGTACTCCTTTACCTATTTGGAACCAGTCTGTTGTTTCATGTCCAGTTCTAACTGTTGCTTCCTGACCTGCATACAGGTTTCTGAAGATGCAGATCAGGTGGTCTGGTATTCCCATCTCTTTCAGAATTTTCCACAGTTTATTGTGATCCACACAGTCAAAGGCTTTGGCATAGTCAATAGAGCAGATATAGATGTTTTTCTGCAACTGTCTTGCTTTTTCCATGGTCCAGCAGGTGTTGGCAATTTGATCTCTGGTTCCTCTGCCTTTCCTAAAACCAGCTTGAACATCTGGAAGTTCATGGTTCATGTATTGCTGAAGCCTGGCTTGGAGAATTTTGAGCATTACTTTACTAGTGTGTGAGATGAGTGCACTTGTGTGGTAGTTTGAGCATTCTTTGGCATTGCCTTTCTTTGGGATTGGAATGAAAACTGACCTTTTAACCTTAAGCCCAGGTAATTCCACATTATTGCCATGTTTTAATTAGTACTCCTTTCCTATCTTCTGTTCTCTCCCATACTAGCAACCTCTTGAGGCTCTTGCTTGATTCTCCTGCTCACTGGTTACTCCCTTCTCTCCCAAACCTTTCAGTTATAGCTTCAGCAACCCCCATGCCACACTAAAATCACCCTAATTGCTAAACTTTTCCACACAATACGATTTTAATTTTTGTCGCCCTATATAAACCCTAAGAGCTTCTCCAATGGCTCAGCAGTAAAGAACCCGCCTGTAGTGCAGAAGGTGCAGGAGACTCAGGTTTGATCCCTGGTTCAGGAAAATCCCCTTGAAGAGGAAATGGCAAGCCACTTCAGTATTCTTGCCTGGGAAACCCCATGGACAGAGGAGGCTAGCTGGCTACAGTCCTTGGGGTTGCAAAGAGTTGACCTTCGAGCAACTGAGCATGCACACAGGTAAACACTATCTTTCCTTGTGGATACAAATGTCCCTGGAACATTTCAGGCAGAAGTATTTGTTCTCTCAGCACATCAGTTGTGGCAGGTTGAATGATGCCCTCCTACCTGTCCCCTGAAGATGTCCACATCTTAATGCCCAGCACCTGGAGATTAATGTACTTTACATGGTAAAAGATATTTTGAAGATGTATTAAGTTATGAATCTTGAGCTGGAGATATAATCTTGGATTATCTGGGTGGGTCTAATATAACTACAGGGCTCCTTAAAGGAGGTGGGGCAGAAAGATAAGAGTCAGAGAGAAAAAAGTTATATGGAATGAAACAGAGTTCGGAGAGAAGATGTCATGCTTTGGGCTTTGAATATAGAGGAAAGAGCCATGTGTCAAGAAATGCTGGTGGCCTCTACAAACTAGAAAGAGCAAGGGAACAGGTTCATTTTAGATCTTTGAGAAAGATCACAGGCCTGCCAACATCTTGATTTGAGCTCAGTGAAACTGATTTCAAACTTTGACTTCAAGAACCTCAAGAGAGTAAGCTGGTGTTGTGTTGTGCCACTAAATTTCTATTTTGTTATAGCATCATTTGGAAACTAAAACACCATTATTTATTAACTTTTGTGGCAAAAAGCTCCCCCCTTGAGGTTTATGACATTCATCTACATAAATCCTTAAATTCCCAATTTCTTTTCACAATTATAGAAGACCCTCACACATGCCTCTTCTCCATCTCCTGCTCTTCTGTCCTCCCAGAAGACCATCACCTTTGTTCTGCTCTGGATTTTGTCCCCAAGAACTACTATTTTACTTCTCTCTTACCTAACTTCAGTATTCATTCAAAACTCATGCTCGATCACCTAACTTCTCTTAATTCCCTTGGATCTTCATCTTTCTATGATATCTATCTTGTAAACCCTCAGGCTAGAATTAATATCACTGTCTGCCTTTTATAACTGAGCTCTTAAAGATTGCTAGAATAAAATTTCTCAAATATTCAGACTGTTAGATACAAATTCATGGTCTCCATGGTTAACCAGATCCTTAAAAACTGATCATGACTCATTTTATGTGGCCACAAACAGTTCTGTCTCTCATTATTATCAATGATTGTTATGAATCTTTATAACTCTTCTCAAACCTCTACAAAAAATTTTACCTTTCCCACTTGTGACAGATGATCTTAATTTTTGCCTTACAGATAAAATTAAGGTCAGTGAACGTGAATTGCCCTTACCCAGCACTGCTTATAAGGTATGTAAGGCCCAGGAAAAATATTTTGCAAGGTCCATCTTGGAAGAAACTGATTTGATTTCTAAAAATTTAAAACATTAATGGAGCCATGTGAGTTTTAGTAATTATTGGTGAAGATTTAGATTCCTGAGTAGAGTCATCTGTGTATCTGCTTATTGTCCAATCAGTGCATGAGAAAATTCTTCACAGTGTCTCATACCATCTCTTCATGTTCAAGTCCAGGAACCATGGCTTCATGGTACTTATTTCAGATGAGCCACTTCTGGTTAAGTTTATCTCCCACCATTAATAA
The DNA here is from genome assembly GCF_003369695.1 of Bos indicus x Bos taurus. Taxonomy (NCBI): domain Eukaryota; kingdom Metazoa; phylum Chordata; class Mammalia; order Artiodactyla; family Bovidae; genus Bos; species Bos indicus x Bos taurus. The sequence goes on from NC_040076.1 coordinate 113,451,825, forward strand.
TAGATAACAGTACTGTGATTACTTACAATGTTGATATTAAAACAATATATATCTTCTTGCTTCTGCAATTCCCAGATATCATTTTTTTAATGGTGGGGCCATGATTACTCATGATGTTGTTTCATCCATTGTACTATCCATGAATACAGGCTTATAATAACTCTCTTGAAGGTTGTTTTTATGCTTAGAATTCTGCCTACCACACTCTTCTTTATGTGTATTTCTTGAGATGGTTTCAATTACCACCTATAAATAGGTGGTTCTGAAATCTGTATCTTCAGTCCCAATCTCCCTATTGATCTTTTGCCAGGCCTCCAAATACCAATAGACCTGTTGCTTCTATTTCCAAATCCCATAGCCATTTAAAATTTGACGTGTTCTAAAAATGAATGCATTCTATTCCTTCTTTCTCATCTACTCCTCCTATATTCCTTGTCTTGTTTAATTTTTTTGAAGTATAGTTTATTTACAATGTTATGCCAATCTCTTCTGTTAGCAAAGTGTCTCAGTTTTATGCATATAACATTCCTTTCCATTATGATTTGTCACAGGATATTCAGTATGGTTCTCTATGCTATATATTAGGATCTTGTTGCTTATCTATTCTAAATGTAAAAGTTTGCATCTAACAACCCCCAAGACTCCCAGTCCATTGCTATCCCTCCCTTCCCCTTGTAATTACTAGTCTGTTCTCTATGAGTCTGTTACTGTTTTATAGATACGTTCATTTGCGTCATATTGTAGATTCCACATGTAAGTGATATCATACAATGTCTTTCTCTTTCTGACTTACTTCACTTCGTATGATAATCTCTAGTTGCATCCGTGTTGCTACAAACAGCATTATTTTTTTTTTTTTTTATGGCAGAGTCAGTATTTCATTTTATATATGTACCACATCTTCTTTATCTATTCATCTGCTGATGGACATTTATGTTGCTCCCACATTTTGGCTATTGTGAACAGTGCTGCTATGAACATAGGGGTGCATGTATCTTTTTGAATTATAGTTTTCTCTGGTTACATTCCCAGAAGTGGGATTCCTGGGTCATATGGTAATCCTATTTTTAATTTTCTGAGGAACATCCATACTGTTTTCCACAGTATCAACTTACATTCCCACCAACAGTGTAAGAGGGGTCCCTTTTCTACACATCCTCTCCAGCATTCGTTATTTGTTTTAATAATTGCCATTCTGACTGGTGTGAGGTGGTGTCTCATTGTAGTTTTGATTTGCATTTCTCTAATAATTGGTTTTTCCTGTGGTCATGTATGGATGTGAGAGTTGGACTGTGAAGAAGACTGAGCGCCAAAGAATTCATGCTTTTGAACTGTGGTGTTGGAGAACTGTGTTGAACTGTGGTGTTTGTATATTTTGGAAATTAATCCCTTGTCAGTTGCTTTGTTTGCAAATATTTTCTCCCATTCTGAGGGTTGTCTTTTCATTTTGTTTATGGTTTCCTTTGCTGTTAAAAAGCTTTTAAGTTTAATTAGGTCCTATTTGTTTATTTTTGTTTTTATTTTCATTAACTTTCTCAATCCTTTTATTTCAACGTGATCTCTTCTTTCTCTGAAATCCCATGCTATTTTCCACTTCTTTTTTGATCATTATATTTCATCTTTAATGATAAAGTCATTTTAATATTTGCTCTGTCCTATCTCCCATCCAAATCTCAATTAAGGGAGAAAGTATGGAAAACTAATGCATGAAATTTAAAAATGTATGGACTTGGGATTTACACTAATTTTAATGGAAATTAATTATGGAAAATTTTAAAACATAGAGAGTAGTATAGTAAATTTTTATGTACCCATCACCCAGCTTCAACAAGGATCATAATTCTGGCTTAATTCAGTTTTGTATCCCTTATTAACTGAGTGATAATGGGCAATTGAGATGGAAATTAAGCTACTGCCTGTGGAATGGATACAAAATGCATAGAAACAAGTGTAAATTTGAACCTGAGCATGGTTGTATGTTCAATAACATCTGATTTGCACACATGAATTTCCATTTGACATGTTTTAACATTAATATTTTTGTGTTAACAGTTTGGTTTTAAAGTTGCCTATGTTCCTTATATATGTGTGTCCAAATAGTTTAACTAAGTTTCATTATGGAGTGAACCAATGACTTTGGTCTTTATTTCAGAGTAGGGTAATTTTCATCCTCCCTTTCCTTAACTCTTCCTTTCATAACACCTTCACTCCTTCCTTCCTTTTGATCAGTTTTCTGGTGGTAAATTTTCAGAGCACTCAACTCTTAAGAACAGAGCACCTAGAGACTTCTGGAATGTTAGAGGTGATGAGACGTCAGAACAATAAAGTGATTTTCCCACTGCCATCCCTTCAAATTATTTGTGTATGTATGTGTATGTGTCTTTATATAATGACCAGCAAGTGCAAGATATATTATAAATAAAAGGTGATTTTTGTTCATTACCACATTGAAGAGTACTTTTAGTGAAGAAAGATAAAACCCACATTATTACAGGGACTTTAAATAAGTTTTTCAAAATATATTTTTAGGAAGCAAGAATGCACAACGTGAAAAACAAATAAGACTTGATAAATTAAAGATGTAGGCTCTTAGTTTTCCTATCTAGAAAAAGAAAATAATATTTTTACTCCTAAAAGTGAGAAATACATGAAAATAAACGAAAATCCAATAGACATCAGTTATCTTTAATTATATCTATTATTGAATAAGTGCACAAAGACATATTCTTCTCACTTTTCTGACGGTAATAGCTTTTCCATTAAGTTCTAACAATCACACACACACTCAAACTATGTGAACAATATAGGTCAGCAGCCAGTTATATAATGAACTTTGTGGGATAATAAACCAGTTTAAAGTGATTAGTCTTTTAGAATGCTTGAGTACTACAGTAAATCTTTGGGAGTTTTGTGGGTGGAGAGTAAAGGGAGCAGCAGAGTGATGAATAAATGGTTAATAGTGTATTTTCCATGGATCTGTCCAATACCCAAAAGAATAGTGGTCACTGAAAATGTTAAATTATACAATTTGTGCAAGTTGGTTTGGTAGCTGGATGAGCAGAGAAATGTACATGGGTAACTGTGTTTCTTGTTAGCATTCCTGGGATGCTTCATTTGTTAATATTCCATTCACATAGAAATGCCTGTTTTTTCAAAGGTTTTTCAGCACAACTTATATTTTTTTCCTTCAAATTATTTTCATTTTCTGCCAAACCTTGCTGATGATGTTGACGTTTTGTGTTACCCAGGCAGTGACTCACTCGCACATTTTGTTTTGTCCACACTGGTTTAGTGACTCTTGCATCCTTACTAACACAGTAATTATTCTGGCTTGCACTTACACTGAGCAATTGATTAATGCCTGCCCCCTTCCATCTGCAGTAAAACAAAAGCATTTGCACAATCATTTTAACAACCATATGGCAGATCATAAAGGTAGACTGCAAATATTTAGGCAATATTTGTTCCAGAGCAGCAAAAGATTTTAATGTCATATTGTTGCTAGATAATGGAGAGATAGGAAAGAAATTGGAGGTGAGAACTAGATGATGTTTAGTAAAGACTTTTTAAAAGGAATCTCTGAAAAGATTTGAAGTAATCATTTTGCATTTAGCACATTTTAGTTCCAGCTTATAGTTTGTTATGTCCTATTCCAATGTTATCTGCTGGATTGTAGGTTAATTAAGTGAAAATGTAGTTCTTTACCATTGTTAGTGAAAAATTAAACTATTGTTTTAAATGACATCAACACATGAAAAAAATTGTATTAAGAGGCACATGCATGCCTTACCTTTAGATTTATGTTTGATGTTTAATTTCTCAAATCTTTTTTTTTTTTTTCTGTAAAGATAGGCTTAGTCCATTGTTTTCCCTGTTCTTTAACAGTATCATTGTTATTTAAGTGAACTTTAAATTTTTTGAATCAGGAACTGATGCTTATTTGAGTCCTTGCTTTTCTTGTCTAATAAAACAAGGATGCTTATCTTTGCCTTCATTCTCAATCTAAACTTTACTCCTCCTTCTTCTCTTCCTTAGCATTAGCAAGCTCTTAAAACACATTATGTTAATAATAGCTTATGTAAACTATCCATTATAACTATTCTAATCCTTGTCTGCTTTATTTTTGGCTTTATTGAATGCAACCAGTAGAATCAGTTTATAGCATGTTCATTTTATTATATAATACCCAGTATTATTTTGTATGCATGTGCCACACCTCTCAGGTATCCATAGCATTTTAACCAAACAGTATCATTAGCAGGTCCTTAAATAAGTGATAATGGCAATACTTTGTAAAAGATTAGAGAACACTTTTTTTCCAAAGAATAGCAAAATTCTGGCACTTGCAAAATGAGACAATTCAACCATCTTCCACATCTTTTCTGAAATATTTTATATTTTTAGGAACTTAATATCTCTCCAAGTAAGTTAATATAGTATTATACATAGCTAGTATTCATTGTTATTCACCAGTACAGTTAGGTAACATATTATGTTATAGACTATAGTTGAGAGGACAGATTCACTTAATATTGTCATCACTCCTTGCCTTTTCTAAACAGATGGAGATAAAGCTTTCAGCTGAAAGAACTTCCTTGAGTTGACAACTCAACATTAAGTCTTCAAATTAAGCATGACAACTGTGGTGCAAAAGGTGAAATGAGAAGGTGCTACAACAAACGAAACAACCCCAGATTATCCATAGTACAAGGGTATGAAAATAAAAATTGAGCTGTTCAAAATGTAATAAAATTAACCTGGAAGTATTCCAGTCTATCTGTGAAAAACAATAAGAGAGAGAAAAAAAGTGGATGGAAAATTTCCCAGTGAAAAACAAATATGCAACTGGGACTCGGTTGTATTTTCAAACAGATTAATATTAAGCTAGGTTGGCATTCTCCAGCTAGTTTTTATGACATGTTATCATTTCTTCACTCCGCATAATCAGTTTATATAGTTTTCAGTATATTGTTTTATGGTCTAATCCAAACAAAGAGGGCCATTCATTAGCACAGCCATCCCAAGAATTTATTATTCAGTTAACCAGCAATCCATGTATTTCAGTTATATTTGGGAATTTGTTCTTCTTGCTTCCTAAGAGTTTTCTGTTGAAATGAAAGGTGAATTCCAGGTTCAGTCTCAGATAGGGACATGTTCTGAATGTTTTTCTACCATATTCTGGAAGTTGTATTTCATAATTCATTAGGCAGGCACTAAAGTTGCAGGTATTAGTGGAATATTTTGGCTGGTAGATCTGCTTTGCAGGACTAGTAACGAGAAGAGCAAAAGAATGGAAACTACCACTTTTAGAAGACAATGAAAGTTAATAAAAATCGTGTGAGTGGGCAAGAGGCACTCCACACTTCTAAAACTGTATTTGAAAATATCACATATTATATTCCCTGGAAGATGTTGAGAAATGAATATTTCCTGCCATATCAGTGAACAAGGATGTCATAATCATCAGTGACTGGAACTCTCCAATGTGATCTGATCAGCCTGAGGAAACTCAGGAAGGAAGAGAATATCTGCCATTGGGCAGCCATCAGACTGCAGCCACTCCCTAGGATGAACCTTGAGGAAACTCAGGTTGTTGCAAAAACATAGAATACTGGCCCCAGATAGGTGAGGTGCATATCAAAGGAATGATTTCAGTGAACCCAGGTTCTTGCATCTTCCCATACATAGAAAAGCACTAAATTCCTTGACTTGGGATATCTTGTTTTCTTTAATCAAGAATAATCTTTTGATGTTCAGACTGCCTGCCTCTTGTTGCAAAACTCCTACATAACGTAGCTTCTCAGTGTAGTTCTCTCAAGGTTGTTTCAGATACTGTCTCCTGGGGTGGAAGCCCTAAAAATTTCCACCAAATAAAACATAACTCTCAACTTTTAGGTTATGAATATAAGTCCACAGTATTCAATATGCCTTAGAACATTAAAGGCTCTGATAATAAAGTTCATTTAGCCTAGAAATTCCCAAATTTATTTCACCAGGTATGCTTTCTTTCACCACGGACTTATTAATATAGTAAGGAGCTTTTGTTTGTTCCATACACATTTGGGGAAAGAGTATATATTATCACTTCTGGGAAACAATAACAAAGAGACTAGTCAGAACGGAAGTAAAGTAGCTAGCTGGCTGAGACCACATGCAGTGGGCATGGAGCACAGCTCCTGAGGGTGTGAATAAGAGTGATGGAACAGGAAGCTCTGATCCAGGCAGAACAGGAAATAGCTAGCTATTCAAGCTACATTATTTGACTTTTGTTTATATCCTGGATGGAGAAATGTAATGCTGTAGAGGAGAAGAATAGGAGCAAAGGAATGGAGTCTGCTGCAGAAATTTGTCTCTAATCAGAATTTAAGAGGGTTATTTTAATGCTCATATAATTGTCCCCATCTTTGATCCTTCTTTATTTAAAAAAAAATTAGCAATAGAATACCTGTCATCCAAACCACCTCCAAGATAAAGAAGCAATCTGTTCATGTTGTTGTAGACTCTTCCACTGGGAGAAAGAACTTATATGGGAAGAACAGGATCAGGCTGAATCAGGTTCAAATTCTGGATCACAACTTAACAAATTCATGGTCTTGGGGAATATATTTCATTTCTTTAATACATTTTCTCTCAAGTATGGATAGTACTATATACTTCACTGCACTATGATGTGCACTTTCAAAGCAATAGGATGTTTATCCTGGCATTATGCTGTTTGCATATATATATATTTTTTTAATTTATATTTATTTATCTTAATTGGAGGCTAATTACTTTACAATATTGTATTAGTTTTGCCATACATCAACATGAATCCACCATGGGTGTACACTTGTTTCCCATCCTGAACCCCCCTCCCATCTCCCTCCCCATACCATCCCTCTGGGTCATCCCAGTGCACCAGCCCCAAGCATCCTGTATCCTGCATCGAACCTGGACTGACGATTCATTTCTTATATGATATTATACATGTTCAATGCCATTCTCCCAAATCATCCCACCCTCTCCCTTTCCCACAGAGTCCAAAAGACTGTTCTATACATCTGTCTCTTTTGCTGTCTTGCATACAGGCTTATCGTTACCATCTTTCTAAATTTCATATATATGCGTTAGTATACTGTATTGGTGTTTTTCTTTCTGGCTTACTTCACTCTGTATAATAGGCTCCAGTTTCATCCACCTCATTAGAATTGATTCAAATGTATTCTTTTTAATGGCTGAGTAATACTCCATTTGTATATGTACCACAGCTTTCTTATCCATTCATCTGCTGATGGGCATCTAGGTTGCTTCCTGCTGCTGCTGCTGCGTGGCTTCAGTCATGTCCAACTCTGTGCAACCCCATGGACTGCAGCCTACCAGGCTTCTCCATCCATGGGATTCTCCAGGCAAGAACACTGGAGTGGGTTGCCATTTCCTTCCCCAATGCATGAAAGTGGAAAGTGAAAGTGAAGTCACTCAGTCGTGTCTGACTCTTTGCGACCCCATGGACTGCAGCCTACCAGGCTCCTCCATCCATGGGATTTTCCAGGCAACAGTACTGGAGTGGGGTGCCATTGCCTTCTCCAGGTTGCTTCCATGTCCTGGCTATTATAAACAATGCTACGATGAACATTGGAGCACACATGTCTCTTTCAATTCTGGTTTCCTTGGCGTGTATGCCCAGCAGTGGGATTGCTGGGTCATAAGGCAGTTCTATTTCTGGTTTTTTAAGGAATCTCCACAGTGTTATCCATAGTGGCTGTACTAGTTTGCATTCCCACCAACAGTGTAAGAGGGTTCCCTTTTCTCCACACCCTCTCCAGCATTTATTGCTTGTAGACTTTGGATCACAGCCATTCTGACTGGTTGAAATGGCACCTCATATTATGTCATTTGTTTCTTGTAATAATCCCATGACAAGTAAGTTCTATCATTATATCTGTTTTACAGAGGAGAAAACTGATACACAGAGAAATGTCACAGGTTACCTGCATATTAAGAGGTGGAGTTAGGATTTTAGTCTGATTCTGAGTGTACTTTTCAGGCTGCTATTCTGCCTAGATATGCAGTAGCCAGAGGGAGATGATAAAGTGTAAATTACCTGTATATCCTCAGATGTCTAATATTAACATATTGACAAGTTAAACTAGAATTCTGCTGACTCTAAATCTCCAACTACTTACTCTGGAACTCCAGTGTCTACCAAAGACCTTTCTGAGTATTCTTAGACTCTTTTAGATGACCACAGAGATAATCAACACTTTTCACAGTTGTTATTTAGTCATTGAGTCTTGCCTGACTCTTTTGCAACCCCAGGGACTGTAGCCCACCAGGTTCCTCTGTCCATGGGATTTCCCAGGCAAGAATACTGAAGTGGGTTGCCATTTCCTTATCCAGGGGATCTTCTCAACCCAGGCTTGAATCCACATTTCCTGCATTGGCAGGCAGATTCTTTATCACCACTACCAGGGAAGCCTCTTTTCACAGTATCTCTCTCAAAAGTAAAGAGGATGGATTCTCTCCTGACTTACATAGTAGAGCCTGCAGCATATTTGATTCTAGGTTGAGTGATGCAAACCATTTAGTTTATTACTACAACACTATCCTTTCCCCTGGCACAAATTAGTTGGATCTAAATAGCTTTTTGTATCTGCTGTCATTCTGAACTTGACTAACAATATCAACTCTTCTCTGACCCTTAATGTTTATTGCTGACTTCAGCTCATTGTAGAAGCTCTCATTTTGATGGTTTCTTTCTTAACATCACAAAAATCTTATTTATTTTACCCTTTTCCCTCACAGACATATCTGCATGTGTCTGAACCCCAACTGCAGAAAAAACATAGTTTAAAAGTACCTCCATCTGAGGAAAGTTCCTTAAGTCCATTGTAAGTCAAAATTTTGAAATCAGTATCTGTAAGGGGATATGTCAGGTAATATGCTAAAGATATTAATAACTAAATTTCATTTCTTACCAGTCCAGGACTATGATACACAAGCAGGTTAATAATTTCAAGTGGCTCACACTTGCTCAGAGACTGTTAAATTTTATAACAATTTCCAAGCCAGTGGGTAGCTTGAAATCAGCCATGGTGGGAATACATACACCATGGAAATCAACAAATTCTACAAATCAGTGCTTCCTCCCACTTCCCTCATTCCACCCTCAGAGAACTACTTGTTAGACATTTCCCAGGGCACCATGGCTTTTCCATCTTCGTTGTTGTTGTTGTTGAGAGCTAATAAAAGTTGGGGGTTGGCGGGGAGTCTTAGCAAAGAGGAATGTTGAACGTAGGATAAATAAAAGAAATCATCCATTTGTAAATCCAGTGAGAAATTTTTAAGGAGCTGCAGTTCCCTTCTAGCGAGTCTAGGCTGTCTTTTGATACTGAATATTATAAGATTTCTGGTAAATGTTTTCTGATTCAAGTAATATTGCAGTTAGCAAAAAAAAAAAAAAAAAGTCTGAAATTAAGTATATTTTATTTTTGTTGCTGTGAATTTAGTGATATGAATCTTTAAAATCTTGTTTCCTAAGTAAAAATTGACATATGATAGAGAAATTAAGAACCCAAGATGTTTTACTTTAGTTTGAATCAACTTTAGGCTCTCAACCCTGTGGGCATATTAGAATCACCTGTGTGCTTTGTAAGCCCTTTGATGCCTAGGACACGCCCCAGATCAATTAACTCAGATTCTGGAGATAAATCACTGGCTACCTTGTTTCTCAAGTTCTCCAGGTGATTCCAATGTACATTGAGGATAGAAAAGTGCCCTGTAGCCTCCAGAAACTCTCCTCTTGGTTCAAGATAGTGTGTGTTTGAGGCAGGATGTGGGCTGGTTTTCTGAAGTGCTGGCATTTCCTCAGAGAATTGGAAATGAACACAGAACTGTAAGTGGTTTGAAATTTAAATTGTGTTGTTTTTGCATGTTTTTAATAGTGTACTATTTATTGCTGGCACACCTTGAAGTTGTAGTAAAGGCATTTACAAATGTAAAACACTTACAAATGTAAAACATTTATAAATGTAAAAATACTGGGGAATAACTAGAAATCTTGGAAAATCAGTTGCAAATCAAATTTACTTTTCGTGCTGACTGTAGAAATAAATCTCAAATGAGAAAGGGGTAGGATTTCTCTGAAAGCGTTTGCTCAGTATTTCTCCACCTATCTCCATGATATTCTTTTGTTAAGAGAGATTGTTGGGTAGAAACTGAAGTAGTCATGTCTGGGTTTGCATTTTCCTTGTTGCAAAGTTGTTGCCACTTTTCTTCTCTGGTTGTGGTACAAAACACACAACTTTTATCTAGTAGTGTATTAAAGGAGGCCCTGACCTATCCCTTTTGTGGCCCTGAGTGGTGGGGAAAAAGAATGATAGTATTCTCACCTCAAATGTATTAATAAATAAATAAATGACTCAAACCAAAAACTAAGCTTTAAAAGAAGTATGAAAATATCCAAAGAAGTTCTGGCTTTTCCCAAAATATCTTGACTCCCTTTTAAAAGCAAATCTGAAACACTCTCAAATTTTTAGTGCCTTAATTCCATTTACAGGTTGCCTATTAGGCTGAGTAGCTCAGAACTAGAATCAAAATGACTTCTCTGTTTTTGCTGACTTCTTTCCTAGAGATTTATTAACCATGAATATCCAATTCTTGACATGGCCCAGTGACTAAGACTACAGTCTGAAGATGATAAATTATCACAAAAAATGATACATTGTGAAAGAAAAAGTGAAAAGTCAGAATAATGTTAGAAATCTGATCTAGATGACAAATGCTGAAATAAGACATAGCTTTGCCAGTTAATCATATTTGTTTGAAAAGCCATAGAAAGGTTTAAACTCATTTCTTTATAAAAACATTGCAGATTTAAAAAAAATAAACTACATGAATTGAACTTATATGAGATCTTAATTCAAGAGCAAGTTGAACTTATGATAGGCTTTCTCTAGAACTGGTCTTTGTTTTCACATTATCCATATATATGGGAGAAAACCACTTAATTGGCAAAAAAAAATTTCCCACTTATAACAGTTATAAAAGTAAATACATTTAGGTTCAATTATCATGTTAATTTCATACATATTAAAGGAGTTAAAGTCAATTTAGTTTTTTAACTTCTAACTGGATTTCTATGAAGAAATTTGAAAGTCACATTTAAATTCAATCACATTGAAAAGAATTGAGAGTAGTTTTTCAAAAGGTCATAAAAGTACTTCTGTGTCTTACAGAACATGATTTTCAGACTTCCTCATGAAGAACATGAAAAATAGAAATGACATGTGTTAAAAATGACATGGTGGATAGCTTTAATATTGCAGGTTTCTTTTATACTCTATTCTCAAATTCATCTTGAATATGAATAGTTATCACTTTATAAAGTCATAGTGAGGCTGAAATCATGTGATGATTTTGTGTCTAAGGGTTCATTCTTCTAGGAGGACAAATTTCACACAAGAGGACTTCAGAGTATTGTTAGAAAGTTATGATTCTGTTGGTTACAAGAGAGCAAGGGGACATATTTGGATGTTTGAACTATCTGAAGATGGGCCTCAGAAATTTAAGTGCTTTAATTATAATATATACATAAAGGATAAATAAATCATCTATACATTTCAGTTCAGTCACTCAGTCATGTCCTACTCCTTGCGACTCATGCTGCCATGAATTGCAGCATGCCAGGCCTCCCTGTCCATTACCATCTCCCGGAGTTCACTCAAACTCGTGTCCATCGAGTTGGTGATGCCATCCAGCCATCTCATCCTCTGTCATCCCCTTTTCCTCCTGCCCCCAATCCCTCCCAGCATCAGAGTCTTTTCCAATGAGTCAACTCTTCGTATGAGGTGGCCAAAGTACTGGAGTTTCAGCTTTAGCATCACTTGATACTATTTTATGAAGTAGACACACCTGTGTAGCCACTGCTCAGATTATGATATGGAAGACTAGGAGCACCCCAAAGTACCACATGTCACCCCCTTAAGATAATTGCTATTGTGATCTATTTAAGCAGAGATTTGATTTGTCTGTTTGGGACCTTTATATTCAATATAAATGAAAACATACTGGATGATATCATTTGTTTACTTTTGCTCAACATCTTGTCTGAGATGCAACCAGGTTGCATGTATTTCTGTTTCAATACTACATAGTATTTCATGAGAAGAAGGTACTACAATCTTATTTATTCCTTCCATTGATATACTTTTGGGTTGTTCCCTGTTTATTGCTATAATGACTAATGCTGTTAAACATATTCTTATACGTGTCTTTTGTTCACATATACAGACTCTTCTATTGGGAATATGTCTAGAAGTGGATTCCTGAGCTGTAAGAGAGGTATATGTTCGGTTTTCAAAATACTGACAAATGCTTTCCAAAGGGGTTCACATCAACAGTGCATGAACATAGTACTGAAGTCTGGAGCAAGTTTGTGTAGGGGCAACCAGAGTCAACCCTGTATGTTTTACCAAAATAGACATGCAGTAATGGAAGTAGTGTTAGAGCTGGAAATGTGAATTTGGGACATGGATGCCCAGTGGATGGCTAGAAAAATGCAAAAGAAAGAAAACCCAAGAGTAGAACTTTAGGAGATGCCTACTTTTAGGGAGAAATGAAAGAGAATCAGGAAAGATGGACACATCAGACTTGGAGTAAAGGAATTTCAGGGTTAAGTGGAGTAAGTTAAACAGGTATAAGGAAGTACAAACTCTATTATGGCATATAGCAAAATGTTTAAAGTTGCCATAATTCAAAGAGTATCCTGGTATACTTTAAAGAATACTAATAAGTTGCTATTGGATTTGGAAATCAGTGTCCCAGTTTACATTAAGAGAAAAAATTTTAGAAAAAGAAAGGGTGTGGAAAGCTCTTTGCAATGGAATAGACTGAGAAGAAGGAAAGGAATCGATGAGTTTAGGTTCTCAGTGCCAGAAAGATGGAGAGTATAAAGGGATGAAGAGAGGACACTTTGGATAACTCAACCCGATGAAATGGAAGGTGCACTAAGAGTTTGAAAAACTACAATGAGTAGAATCTGGACAGATGTGATTGGCTCAGTGGTGTGTCTATTTTTTATCCTTTGGGCCAGAGTGATCTCTGATAGGGTGGGAGAAAGGAGAGAATATTAAAGAGCTTGTGTCAGTCTCTCTGCTGTTAGGGATATTTCAATGAAATATTGTCAAAAGAACATATTTGAAATTCAGTGAAATTGTGAATTGATTAGTAAGCAAGCAGAAAGGTGACTGAAATTTTTCCAGATCCTTTCTTTTTTAGAAGCCTCATTTCCTAGTGCTTGTCACATTCTATTGTCTAAAACCAAGGATTCTCAGCAGTATTAGTCAAGTCGGCCCTCCATATCCTTGGAGTCCACATCTGACGGTTCAACTAACTGTGTACTGAAAATATTGGCAGAGAAGTCCAGAAATTTCCAAAAAGTAAAACTTGAATTTGCCACATCCTAGCAGCATAATGTCCTGAAGTTAATGAAGAAACATCAGATGATGGAATAAATATTTCATTTTGTAATCTCCAGATTTCTGAAGACTATACATATGCAGCCAGATTACACGGTGTCCCCTACATTTGCTTGTGTTTTAAATTAACTAACAGTTTGACATCAGTGACATTTTAAAACTGTTGGATTACCCCCTGGTGGCTCAGCTGGTAAAGAATCCACCTGCTATGTGGGAGACCTGGGTTTGATCCCTGGGTTGGGAAGATCCCCTGGAGAAGGGAGAGGCTACCCACTCCAGTATTCTGGCCTGGAAAATTCCATGGACTGTATAGTCCCTGGGGTCACAAAGAGTTGGACACGACTGAGTGACTTTCACAAACACAAACAAACCCAGTATATAAACATATAGAATTACTGTTAAAATACATAACATTTGACTACTTTGATCTGCATGCAAAACCCATTCTTAATTCTATTAATAATTCAAATCAGGGTTATCTGAGGCAAGGCATTTGGATTAAAGAATTTTCTTTCTGATGTTGACTATTTTATCTTATGACATGCCTAGTGTATTAAAATAATCAGATACAAAGAATGTTTCGTGTTTCCCACTCCTTGACTTATTGTTGTTGGGCAACATTGCATTTTAATGATAAGGAATATTTTTTATTTTTTTAGGGAGAGGGCTGTTAATGATACAGATGGCAGATAGTGGTCTGTTAAATTCTCTTGAGTAATATGAGGCAATTAGATATGCTTCTTAACACAGATTTTTCTTGTTAAAAGTAATGAATTCTATCAATAGACTAGAATTTCTCAATATGATCCTTGAACCAACTGTATTAGCATCTTCTGGGAACTTGTTAGAAATGTGAATTCTTGGTCTGCCCATGCCAAGCCTCCTTTCCCCGAACTGAGTCAGACATTCCACCTCCAGATTCTGATGGATGCTAAAGTTTGAGGACTACTGCCTAGGACTATGGAGACACTGTGATGGTGCCTATCGTTTCTCTCACCTCTTCATTTCTACCTTATCATTCAAACACTGTAAAATAAAATGAAATACTTAGAAAGTGCTTCTCCTCCCCATAAACTTGTCATGTCTGTGCTGTGATATGTTGCTGCACACAAATAATTTCCAGTTATCAGAAGGATGATTTGTTTGGCTGGTGTATTACTCATATGTTTGTGGTGTCCAACATGTCACCTGCAACTCTCGCTAGCAGTTTTGCTGGTAGAATGCTGCTGGATGCAAAAACAAAATCTTTTACTTTACTGCTACCTATCCTCTGCTTGGTTCTATCAACCTTAGACATAGAGATTTTTTTTTTTTTCTAAGGAAAACAATCAGTAGAATGCATAAGTGGAAAATTAGTGTAGGAACTGGCTTACACAATTATTGAGGCCAAGATGTCCCATGATCTGTCCTCTGCAAGCTTGAGAACCAGGAAAATGGTGGTATAACTTTGTCTGGCTCCTAAGACCTGAGGATTGAGAAGCCAATGGTGTTAAGTCTCACTTAAGGTCAGAACCTCCTGAAAACTAGGAATGCTGAGGGAAGGGGAATATGCTGTCACCCTTCCTCAGCCTTTTTGTTCTATTCAGGTCCTGAACACATTGTTATGATACCCGCTCTTATTGGTGAAGGTGGTTTTTACTTAGTTTGCAGATTCAAACACTAAAGTTTTCCCGAGACTTCAGGTATAATGTTTACCACCTATCTGAGGATCCCTTAACCTAGTCAAATTGACAAATATTTATTACACAGTCTCACCAAGTTTCATGTAATTTGGTCTGCTCGGTTTTATTTCCCATTATTCTCTAGCCTAGTTCATCTAGTCTCTCCAGTTGTGTGAATGTTTGGGAACCTTAAGGTTATTTTATACCAACAACATACTCATTTCGAACAGTATATGTTCATTCCTCCCCTTGCACATTTACCAAGTCCTTTATTCTCATCCTCCATCACTCATCTAATTTCTTCTCTCTTTGCTCGGAGCTCAACATGCCCATGTCAGTGAGGAAACCAAATCCAGAGAGGGTAACTCAAGCAAAGGCCTAAGCATGAGGACTGGCCAGCTGGACAAAGGGATATGGCCAGGCAGCAACCTGGTGGGAACCAAGGATGAAGGCCTCTGTGACAGATACAGGTTCTAAAATCAGCAAATCTCAAGTGACCCCTGTTGGCAGATGAGGTCTAGGCATAGTCAGGATGGCTTTGAGACTGGCAGAGGCCAAGCCTGTAGGTTGAAGACACCAGCAAGTCCAGCTGATAGATTGTAAAGGCCTGCAGAGGTCCGGTTGCAAATCCTCCAAAACCTATTCCCTGGTTACCCTCACTCTCACTGTTTTTTTGTTTTTTGGGGGGTCTTTTCTTTGACCGAAGCTTGTTACATCTCACAACATAGGACTGACTTGGTATCCTGCTCTGTTTTCTTGTACTGTCATTGTATTGAAAGTGTTAGTCACTCAGTTATGTCCTCTTTGCTATCCCATGGACTGTAGCCCACCAGGCTCCTCAGTCCATGGGATTCTCCAGGCAGAATACTGGAGTGGGTTGCCATTCTCTCCTCCAGGGATTGAACTGGGGTCTCCTGGATTGCAGGCAGACTTTTTACTGTCGGAGCCACCAGGGAAGCCCATCAATGTATTAGTTCATGCTTTTATAAAAAAGTACTGTAGGCTAGGTGGCTTAAACAACAGAAATTTCTTTCTCATAGTTCAAGAGGCTGGGGAGTCCAAGATAAAAATATTGTCCAGTTTAGTCCCTAGTGAGGGCTCTCTTCCTGGCTTTCAGCTGACTGCCTTCTCCCTGTGTCCTAACATGGCAAGGAGTGAGAGAAAGCAAGCTTAGTTGATCTTCCTTCTCTGACCAGAGGTTACCACATCACCTGCATTGTGATGAGAATTCTTAACCACTCAGCTGGTAAAGAATCCGCCTGTAATACGGGAGAGCTGGGTTTGATCCCTGGGTTGGAAAGATCCCCTAGAGAAGGGAAAAGCTACCTACTCCAGTATTCTGGCCTGGAGAATTCCATGGAGTTATACAGTTCTTGGAGAAGGAAATGGCAACCCACTCCAGTATTCATGTCTGGAAAATCCCATGGACCGAGGAGCCTGGTGGGCTATAATCCATGGGGTCGCAAAGAGTTGGACACGACTGAGCCACTTTCACTTCACTCAGGGAAGTCCCAAGTTTCTGCTGTATTAAGCATTTGCTTGTCTTATAATTCATTGTGTTAGCCTCTGGAGAAGAAAAAGGGTCTAGAAACAGTAACACTGCTGCAAGCAGTCTTGCTCAGTAGGCCAGGGATCACAGCGTATGTACCTTAAGGTCTGTTTTCAGATCAGAAATCAAAAGGAGATGAATTGAAGGTTGCTCATTTTAATCTAAAATAATTCTTAATCTAAAATAATTCCTGTCCTTGACTTGGAATCTAGCCCTATTCCTGGGAAAGCATTTCCACAGCTAAAACAAATCAAAGAACAGCATATACCGAGAAAACCCAATGTGCCAGGTTCATTCTGGTATACTGATGACTAGCTGGAATTATTTCTTTCAGAAAATGCATTTGATTTAGAGATCGATTTGGAGATAGGTGAGTAGAGGTTATTTTGGACACATGGACCAAACTGTTAGGAAAGCAAAAACAAAGGTCTGCTAACAGAGCTTCCCCTGTACTCAAAAGAACACTTCTCTTGTACATTTCAAGTAAAAAATACAAACTGTCATTGTGTTCCAGTGTGTACACTCAGTTTGTTATGTAACGGGGCTCTGCTTTCTCTTTAAATATAAACTATTTCTTGAACAGAAATAACAAAAATCAAATTCTATCAGATTAATGCAAAATTTCAGCTTTTTCCCAAAAGACCTTTTTCTCAAAGGACCTTTTTCTAACTTATGTTTATCAGCATGAAACCCCCCTGAGAATATGGTGAGCTCTGTTTCCTCACTGAGATACCACAGCCTGGAGTCTGGCAGCATTTCCATCATTTACCACCCACAGAGCTTGCCTTTTTTTTTTTTTTTTTTTAAGTTGTTTTTGTCTGTTTAACGAGACCAGTGAATTCTAACAGCAGTCACAGCCAAGTTTCTTCTGGAATTGTCAGCTGTGTATCGAAGTGTTGTTTCCCTGCTGTCTTTTCTTTGTTATATTTTGAAATTTAGATTTACAAAAGAGTTACAAAAATAGATTTTCTTTATATGTTTCACTCAGCTTCTTGTGATATCAACCATGAAACATTTATTAAAACTAAGAAATTAACCTAGGTTAAATACTGTTAGCTCCATATTTTGTTTAGTTTTCCCAGTTTTTCTACTAATGTCTGATCTGTCCCAAACAAATCCAAGATGCTGTGTTGCGTTTAGTCTCCTGTCTCCTCTTGCATGCATGCTAAGTCACTTCAATTGTGTCCAACTCTTTGCAACCCTTTGGACCATAGCCCACCAGACTCCTCTGTCTATGGGGTTCTCCAGGCAAGAATACTGGAGTGAGTTGCCATTTCCTCCTCCAAGACATCTTCCCGATCGAGGGATCGAACCTGCATCACTTATGTTTCTTGCATTGGCAGGCAGGTTCTTTACAACTAACACCCATCAGTCTCCTTTAATCTGTAATAGTTTCTCGGTCTGTCTCTATCTTTGATGTGAACGCTTTCTGCTGTTTTTAAAGCCTTTTATAAATATACCTTTTCATATATGCAAGATACCTTGTAATATTGGATAGAATTGCTTATTTAAATATACTTAAATAATTTCCACATGGCTTTTTTTCTATATTGCAAACAACCTTGAAAGGAGCAAAGTATTTGTGGAAAAAAAATTAGCAAGGAAAAACTAATCCCTTAGCATTTTTACTTACCTTTCCTGCTTCTAAGATCACCATAACAAAATACAGTGGGTACATCTCAAACATTCAGAATAATCTTTTTTGTACTTGTTATTTTGTATTGGGGTATAGCCGATTAACAAAGTTGGGATAGTTGCAGGTGAACTGGGAAGAGGCTCAGGCATACATATACATGTATCCATATTCCTCCCTCAAATCCTCTCTCATTCAGGCTGCCACATAATGCAGAATTACATGTGCTGTACAGTAGGTCCTTGTTGGTTATTCATTTTAAATATAAGTGTACTTGTCCATCCCTGATTCCCTAACTATTCCTTCCCCACTGGTAGCTCTAAGTTCATTTTCTAATTCTGTGAGTCTCTTTCTGTTGTGTAAATAAGTTCATTTTGTCACCAGAATGATCTTTCTAATGTAGGAATTTATCATATAGTAATTATATTGACAGGTCCATATCACCTGCCTAAATTCCAGACTCTTTAGCATGGCACATAAAGTTTCTTGGTCTGGCTCCCATCCATCCTTCAGGAAGCACCTTGAGCTGTTCCTGACCACTCGTCAAGTCCTCTGCGGTAGGCAGCCTCAGAGAGCTTCCAATAATCCCCACCTCCTTTACTTTTTGGCCCTGGGTTATCTATCTCTTCCCATTGAGTGTGGGCTGAATTTGACTGGTTTCTTAGGAATAGCATATGATGAGAAGTAAAGGAATGCTATTTCTGAGATTGTGATAGCAAAGACTGTGGATTCTGTCATGAGTGTTCTTTCTTTCATTTGAGGGAAGCCAGCCACCATTTGTGATAATGAGAGGACCACTTGAGAAAACATTGATATCTCTGACCAGTAGCCAGTGAGGATCCACGCACTGCTAATAACCATGTGAGTAGGCCTGAAAGCAGATTCTTTTCCAGCAAAGCCTGGAGATGACTGCACCCCTGACCCAATGCTGGACTGTAGCTTTGCAAGAGACACAGCTCAAATCTAGTTGTTTTGAAACCATCTGTATCTCTGCCCTTAATGATCTCACCCATTCAATTACTTACCGTCACATATTGTTCTTAAAGTGCTGCCCTAGTAAACTCTTTGTAATGGTGCAGTGTCTTTTCTTTTGTGTGCATATCAACAACATTGCTAAGCAAGTAAAGTTAGATAAATTCTGATTGACATATTGAAGATGGCATTTAACTTTTGTGTTTTTTGAAGTCTGAATTAAAATGATTAAGCTAAATATACATATACAACAACTCTAAAGCAACACTGAGATGTATGTCTGATGATGAGAATGCAAATACAGGGGAATGGTTAGAAATCTCAGTTGATGTTTAGAAACAGTTGGGATGTCAGTAGGCAAGTGAAGACTTGACTGTGAGAAGAGCATACAAACATGCATAGATGGGGCTGAGTGTTACATAGATGGAAGGTTCTAGCCTGAATGGGTGGAACTTTGTTCCAGGAAGCAGTGTGAGGGATGATTGGGTGGCCCAGGCAAGCCTAAGTGACAAGATATAAGCCCTGATCCATTAAGGAGAAGCCAATTTGGTATTTGCCTATGTATTCTAGACTCCAAAGTGCATATTCTGGAGGACGCATATCACTGTTACCTGCCCGTGAACTCATATTAATGTTGCTGTTGTTTAGTCACTCTGTTGCAATTGTATGGACCATGGCCCATCAAGATCCTCTGTCCAAGGAATTTCCCAGGCAAGAATACTGAAGTGGGTTGCCATTTCCTTCTCCAGCGGATTTTCCCAGATCAGGGATTGAACCTGAGTTTCCTGCATTGGCAGGTGGATTCTTTACCACTGAGCTTCCTGGGAAGCCTTACTCTTACTAATGCAGGGTCATAAATCCCTGAAGATCCCACAGAGTATTTCAGGGGTCAAGAGATATGTTCCACTTGAACTCACTTGCAAGTGAGTCAAATCAGTTACGTGTGGCATCCACGTTTGTTCCCTTTTTTCCCATACCTCCTACCCCCTCTCTAGCATAGGACTACTGCTCGTTCTTTCTGGCCCCTCCCACAGAGCATGAAAGAGGCTTATTCTGGGTGGGCTGTCAAATGTTGCCTCTTATGGATGGGGCTCAGGGTACTCAAGCTTCTGGCCATCTCTGTCATTATAATACTTGTAGTCACATTCCCTGTATGTTGCCCTGATGTGTTGTAGAATATATATAAATACACACACACACATACACATACATTTCTAATTGTAGTTTTACACCCTAATCACATCTTCTGCCCCCCAGGGCTCAGTCATGAGCCCAGCCAGGGCTAAGCAGAACAGAGGAGGGAGCTGGACTTGGAGAAAGATCTTCGTGATGTTAATGTTTTATTGATGACTGGTCTTGATGTTTCTAATGATGAAAGATGTTGATGTTCTATTCGTCTTTTCTTCTTCCTCGGCACTAAGACTGCATTACCCTATCAAGTGTGTTTGACCCTCTCTTTATTCAAGGACTATTTGTAGTCTCACCATAGACTTGTGGTAGGTTGACTCAGATATTCTCTAAACTTTGGTGGGGAACACAGCTAGAGCTCAAACCAGGACCACAGCTATACCATGCTCATGTATGCAGAACAAGTGCCAGACTGGGAAGGAACTGTGTCACTCAGGTAGGGAAAGGACCAGAGAGTATAAGGGAATGGACATTTTTGTGTTGGAATGGACCAGGGGAGTGATAATCTGCATGCATTCTAAAGACATGGATCTATTACTGCCTTTGCTGTTCATAACTTTACTCATTCTTGGCATGTGTTTGTATGGACACACCATTTAAGTGAGAGGTGGGACTTCCCTGGCAATCCAGTGGTTAATGCTCCACACTTCTAATGCATGGGGTGAGGGTTTGGTCCCTGGCTAGTGAATTAAGATCCCACATGCCTTATGGAAATAGAAAATAGAAAAACAGAAAAGTAAATAAAAATTAATAAAAATAAAAAACTTATCTAACAATGAGACATAAGCAATGGGTTAAAATTATTAAAATCTTGATTTTTTTAAAGTCCTAATCTGACAGATATATGCAGAATGATTTAAGCTAGAGTGAGCAGGAAGACCAGCTGCAAATTACTGAAATTATCCAGGTGGAGAGTGCTTTATATTTTCCTTATCTGTCAGGAACCTCAGAGTTTTGTGCCAACTTGTAGCTGACATTTAGCCACATTTAGAATATAATGACCTTTCCTTTTCATTTTTCAAACTACATACATGCTTCTTTTGCCTTACTGGTCTTTAGGTTTTATTTTACTTGAATTTTTCCTTGTAAGTTATCTCTTCTTTTTAGAAGTAAATAGGCTGTATATCAATCACCTCAGATACGCAGATGACACCACCCTTATGGCAGAAAGTGAAGAGGAACTAAAAAGCCTCTTGATGAAAGTGAAAGAGGAGAGTGAAAAAGTTGGCTTAAAGCTCAACATTCAGAAAACGAAGATCATGGCATCTGGTCCCATCACTTCATGGGAAATAGATGAGGAAACAGTGGAAACAGTGTCAGACTTTATTTTGGGGGGCTCCAAAATCATTGCAGATGGTGACTGCAGCCATGAAATTAAAAGACACTTACTCCTTGGAAGGAAAGTTATGACCAACCTAGATAGCATATTCAAAAGCAGAGACATTACTTTGCCAACTAAGGTCCATCTAGTCAAAGCTATGGTTTTTCCTGTGGTCATGTATGGATGTGAGAGTTGGACTGTGAAGAAGGCTGAGCACTGAAGAATTGATGCTTTTGAACTGTAGTATTGGAGAAGACTCTTGAGAGAAGAGTTAACTCATTTGAAAAGACTCTGATTGCTGGGAGGAATTGGGGGCAGGAGGAGAAGGGGACGACAGTGGATGAGATGGCTGGATGGCATCGCTGACTCGATGGATGTGAGTCTGAGTGAACTCCGGGAGTTGGTGATGGACAGGGAGGCCTGGCGTGCTGCGATTCATGGGGTCGCAAAGAGTCGGACACGAATGAGCAACTGAACTGAACTGAACTGAGTTAGGAGATGTTGCCTAGTGTTTGAGTTGTGGTGGTGACAAGGAGTTAGAGAATAAACTTAAGATGACATTAGTAATTTTTAAGCTTCAAGTGACAAGAAGTTGGAGGTATGTTTCAAAAATTGTTGGATTCTAAGGATGTCCTGTGTCTCTACACCCACTTTAAAGATCAGTGATCAAAACTGGATTATGTAACAAGCTAAATGGGAAAAGAATTTGAAAAATAATAGATATGTGTGTGTGTATAACTGAATTACTCTGCTGTACACATGAAACTAATGCAACATTGTTGATGAACTATACTCCTATATGGGCTTCCACGGAGGCTCACGTGATGAAGAACCCATCTGCCCATGTAGGAGATGCAAGAGATACAAGTTTGATCCATGGGTTGGGAAGATCCCCTGGAGAAGTAAATGGCAACCCACTCCAGTGTTCCTGTCCTGGAAAATTCTGTGGACAGAAGCGCCTACTGGACTACAGTCCATGGGATTGCAAACAGTTGGACACAGGTCACAAAGAGTTGGACACAACTGAGCCCACATCCATGCACACATACTTCAGTATAAAATAAAAAGCTAAAAAATTATGAAAACAAAAACAAAAAAGCCCTGGGTAATGGCCCAAGTAACATAGGGCTCAGTAAAGTCTGTTCCTTTCCAAGGCTGGACAGATGGAGAAGTAGGAAGGGTGGTGTGATCAGAGTTCCCAGCAATTCACAGTGAGTGGATGTGTTCGTTGTTACCATAGAGCAGTGACTATATGGGGAACACAGTTACGTGCTAGGTGTTAGAGTTTATTAATTAGTGAGGACACTTGCTCTTCAAAAGCTTAAAGAAAATATAAAACCATGAAGGATTAGCAAATAGAAATATAATGTGCTATATCCTCCAGGATTTGGCAAAGAGCATGCAAACTTAACTGCCTACAGGGTCCAGGTAGATCATCTTGAATGAGTCAAGTGGACAAAGTGTATACAATATAAAGAGGAGTGGTGGGAGGAGGGTGGACAGAAGTTTCCAACCCTTCAGTCATAGGGTTGATTCCCTTGGCAACCAGCCCCCAACGCCTCATCCTTAGGTACTTTCCAAAAATCACTACATTAATGTAAAACCAGTTATAATGGAAAGGGGCATGTTATAAGTAACAAGACATCTGTTTCATCTTTATGGTTCTGAGATATCTTCAGAAACTGAAGACCAAATATTATCACAAAAGATTTTCCCATTCCTCTTAATGCTCAGGAAATTCCAAGGGTTTTGAGATCTGTGAGCCACAAATCTTGGATGAAAATCAAATATATATTTCTTATAAACCAACATAGCAGTTGGGGGTGAGGGCTAGGAGTCTAAATTTACAGTAAAAGCATGGATAAGCCTTTTGGTACAAGGCCAGAAAGAATGTGGCTGCCATAGCTTTTGTATGACAACTAATCCCAAAGTGGGGAAAAAAAAAAATTCAGTCAAATGCATGTCATTTAACATTCACCGTGTGAGAAAGACAATTTACAAAACCCTCCAAGTTTCCAAAGGTTTAGATTATGTGATGTGCAGTCTGGTTTGGGGTCTCAATCCTAATTTTGTTTTCTGGTTATAATAGTATTCATGTGATTACTAGTACTAGAAAGTTTTTCTGCATCCCATATCTGTTATTCCTTATGAGACCCCTGAAACAGGTTCTATTATTAGCCCACATTTGATACTCCAGGATATGAAGACTTTGGAAAGTAAAGCAACTTGCCCAAAACCACATTTCTAGGTAAGTTGTGCTCATTGAGTCACTTCAGTTGTGTCTGATTCTGTGAAACTGGATAGACTGTAGTCTGCCAGGCTCCTCTATCCATGGAATTCTCCAGGCAAGAATACTAGAGTGGGTTGCCATTTCCTCTTCCGGAGGATCTTCCCAACTCAGGGATCGATCCTGTGACTCTTATGTCTCCTGCATTGGCAGGAAGATTCTTTACCACTAGTGCCACATTGGAAGCTACATATTCTAGATCCAGACTGGTCTGACTGAAGAGTGTGAGCTTCACTGTGCAGCTTTCTCCATTGATTTGAATGTGACATGACAAGCTTTTGACTTGCCTTGAGTGGGTTTTTGTTTTTTTCCACAAAGTCAAATGTCATGATATATATCACATGTTCTATAAATATATATAAATGCATAAAACAGATGTTTTATTAACTATGAAATAATGGTTGATGTAATTGGCATTTACCTGGCACTAAGTTCCTGTGACGGACGTGCCAAAGCGCGGCCAAGAGGAGCCACCCCACGTCCGTGGTCAGGGGCAGAAGCCAGAGGACCCCATGCCCGAAGGGCGGCGGCCAAGAGGATTTACCCCAAGTACGAGGTCAGGGGCAGTGGCTGAGAGTACAAGACTGCAACGGCACAGGAACAGCCGAGAGGAACTACCTCATATCCGAGGTCAGAGGGGGCAGCCGGGAGGAGATACCCAGTGTTCGAGGTCAGGGGCGGCGACGAGAGGAGTTACCCTGCGTCCGAGGTCAGGGGCGGCGGCCAGGAGGAGAAACCCCACGCCCCAAGCCCGAGGCCAGGGGCGGTGGTCGGGAGGACCAACCCCACGTCCAAAGAGCCATGGCTGCGTGGGCGCAGGAGGGCCTAGAGGAGCTATCCCACATTGAAGGTCAGGAAGGGCGGTGGTGAGGAGATACCCCTCGTCCAAGGTAAGGAGCAATGGCTGTGCTTTGCTGGAGCAGCCGTGAAGAGATACCCCACGCCCAAGGTAAGAGAAACCCAAGTAAGAAGGTAGGTGTTGCAAGAGGGCATCAGAGGGCAAACACACTGAAACCATACTCACAGAAAACTAGTCAGTCTAATCACACTAGGACCACAGCCTTGTCTAACTCAATGAAACTAAGCCATGCACGTCGGGCAACCCAAGATGGGCAGGTCATGGTGGAGAGATTTGACAGAATGTGGTCCACTGGAGAAAGGAATGGCAAACCACTTAAGTATTCTTGCCTGGAGAACCCCATGAACAGTATGAAAAGGCAAAATGATAGGATACTGAAAGAGAAACTCCCCAGGTCAGTAGGTACCCAATATGCTACTGGAGATCAGTGGAGAAATAACTCCAGAAAGAATGAAGGGATGGAGCCAAAGCAAAAAGAAACCCAGCTGTGGCTGTGACTGGTGATAGAAGCAAGGTCCAATGCTGTAAAGAGCAGTATTACATAGGAACCTGGAATGTCAGGTCCATGAATCAAGGCAAATTGGAAGTGGTCAAACAAGAGATGGCAAGAGTGAATGTCAACATTCTAGGAATCAGCAAACTGAAATGGACTGGAATGGGTGAATTTAACTCAGATGACCATTATATCTACTACTGCGGGCAGGAATCCCTCAGAAGAAATGGAGTGGCCATCATGGTCAACAAAAGAGTCCAAAATGCAGTACTTGGATGCAATCTCAAAAACGACAGAATGGTCTCTGTTCGTTTCCAAGGCAAATCATTCAATATTACAGTAATCCAAGTCTATGCCCCAACCAGTAACGCTGAAGAAGCTGAAGTTGAACGGTTCTATGAAGACCTACAAGACCTTTTAGAACTAACACCCAAAAAAGATGTCCTTTTCATTATAGGGGACTCAAGGCAAAAGTAGGAAGTCAAGAAACACCTGGAGTAACAGGCAAATTTGGCCTTGGAATACGGAATGAAGCAGGGCAAAGACTAATAGAGTTTTGCCAAGAAAATGCACTGGTCATAACAAACACCCTCTTCCAACAACACAAGAGAAGACTCTATGTATGGACATCACCAGATGGTCAACACCAAAATCAGATTGATTATATTCTTTGCAGCCAAAGATGGAGAAGCTCTATACAGTCAGCAAAAACAAGACCAGGAGCTGACTGTGGCTCAGATCATGAACTCCTTATTGCCAAATTCAGACTTAAATTGAAGAAAGTAGGGAAAACCACTAGACCATTCAGGTATGACCTAAATCAGATCCCTTATGATTATACAGTGGAAGTGAGAAATAGATTTAAGGGCCTAGATCTGATAGATAGAGTGCCTGATGAACTATGGAATGAGGTTCGTGACATTGTACAGGAGACAGGGATCAAGACCATTCCCATAGAAAACAAATGCAAAAAAGCAAAATGGCTGTCAGGGGAGGCCTTACAAATAGCTGTGAAAAGAAGAGAAGTGAAAAGCAAAGGAGAAAAGGAAAGATACAAGCATCTGAATGCAGAGTTCCAAAGAATAGCAAGAAGAGATAAGAAAGCCTTCTTCAGTGATCAATGCAAAGAAATAGAGGAAAACAACAGAATGGGAAAGATTAGGGATCTCTTCAAGAAAATCAGAGATACCAAAGGAACATTTCATGCAAAGATGAGCTCGATAAAGGACAGAAATGGTATGGACCTAACAGAAGCAGAAGATCTTAAGAAGAGATGGCAAGAATACACAGAAGAACTGTACAAAAAAATATTCACGACCCAGATAATCACGATGGTGTGATCACTCACCTAGAGCCAGACATCTCTGAATGTGAAGTCAAGTGGGCCTTAGAAAGCATCACTACGAACAAAGCTAGTGGAGGTGATAGAATTCCAGTGGAGCTGTTCCAAATCCTGAAAGATGATGCTGTGAAAGTGCTGCACTCAATATACCAGCAAATTTGGAAAACTCAGCAGTGGCCACAGGACTGGAAAAGGTCAGTTTTCATTCCAATCCCAAAGAAAGGCAATGCCAAAGAATTCTCAAACTACCGCAAAATTGCACTCATCTCACACACTCGTAAAGTAATGCTCAAAATTCTCCAAGCCAGGCTTCAGCAGTATGTGAACCATGAACTTCCTGATATTCAAGCTGGTTTTAGAAAAGGCAGAGGAACCAGAGACCAAATTGCCAACATCCGCTGGATCATGGAAAAAGCAAGAGAGTTCCAGAAAAACATCTATTTCTGCTTTATTGACTATGCCAAAGCCTTTGACTGTGTGGATCACAATAAACTGTGGAAAATTCTGAAAGAGATGGGAATAACAGACCACCTAATCTGTCTCTTGAGGAATCTGTATGCAGGTCAGGAAGCAACAGTTAGAACTGGACATGGAACAACAGACTGGTTCCAAATAGGAAAAGGAGTACATCAAAGCTGTATATTGTCTCCCTGTTTATTTAACTTCTATGCAGAGTACATCATGAGAAACGCTGGACTGGAAGAAACACAAGCTGGAATCAAGATTTCTGGGAGAAATCTCAATAACCTCAGATATGTAGATGACACCACCCTTATGGCAGAAAGTGAAGAGGAACTAAAAAGCCTTTTGATGAAAGTGAAAGTAGAGAGTGAAAAAGTTGTCTTAAAGCTCAACATTCAGAAAACAAAGATCATGGCATCCAGTCCCACCACTTCATGCGAAATAGATGGGGAAACAGTGGAAACAGTGTCAGACTTAATTTTTCTGGGCTCCAAAATCACTACAGATAGTGACTGCAGCCATGAAATTAAAAGACGCTTACTCCTTGGAAGGAAAGTTATGACCAACCTAGATAGCATATTCAAAAGCAGAGACATTACTTTGCCAACAAAGTTTCGTCTAGTCAAGGCTATGGTTTTTCCTGTGGTCACGTATGGATGTGAGAGTTGGACTGTAAAGAAGACTGAGCGCTGAAAAATTGATGCTTTTGAACTGTGGTGTTGGAGAAGACTCTTGAGAGTCCCTTGGACTGCAAGGAGATCCAACCAGTCCATTCTGAAGGAGATCAGCCCTGGGATTTCTTTGGAAGGAATGATGCTAAAGCTGAAACTCCAGTACTTTGGCCACCTCCTTCGAAGAGTTGACTCATTGGAAAAGACTCTGATGCTGGGAGGGATTGGGGGCAGGAGGAGAAGGGGACGACAGAGGATGAGATGGCTGGATGGCATCACTGACCTGATGGATGTGAGTCTGAGTGAACTCCGGGAGTTGGTGATGGACTGGAGGCCTGGCATGCTGTGATTTATGGGGTCGCAAAGAGTCGGACACAACTGAGCGACTGATCTGATCTGATCCGAAGTCCCGGGAAAGGTGCTAGGTGAGTTCACTTTTGAGCCTTAACTATTATTTTAAATTTTTCCTCATGTGATTTTCTAAGCTGGTTTCCACTATGTCCATTCAAAGGGAGGAGTCTTCCCCTGTCCCTTTTGTGCTAGTTATCATCTGCATCTTTATGTAGCCCCTTTAACCTCTGGGACAAGTTGAGTATGAGGAGAGATCCAGCCCACCTGAGGTTCCTGTTCACTGAGTGATTATTTTACCACTGTTCCCAGAGCCCAACACCTAGAGAACTTTTCCTTAACAGTGAACATTTCTTCCCACAGGCTTCTAAAATAAAAAGTCATGGCCCACTGCTGAGCATATATCCAGAAACACTCAGTTAAAACCACAGGAAGATCTATTATTGCAGAATGTGAAAACTTGTATCCTCATACAATTTCATCTGAAATGTCATATTCTTTGACTCTCTCAGGGAGGAAAAGAAGTAGAAACAAATGAAAAAATAGGGATGGATATGAGGAAGAATCCAACCAAGCAGTAGGTTGCCACATAGAAACTCAGAGAATGGTTTCTGCTAGCAAACAAAAGCCTGTGATAAGACTGGGAAATAGAGGGTTGAACTGAATATAGGTACCACATATCATGAAAAAAATGAACCTGTGTAAGAGGGAGAAAAGTAGGACATGCATTTTTTTTTTTTTTCTAAATGGTTTTATAAGTACATTAGGTTAGCAGAGAAAATTACTTCTTGGTATCGGTTGGTACAGGGATAGCAGGTCATTGGGAAAATAAATTCTTCTTCTCGTTTAAAAAATACTT
Source organism: Bos indicus x Bos taurus (assembly GCF_003369695.1). NCBI lineage: Eukaryota > Metazoa > Chordata > Mammalia > Artiodactyla > Bovidae > Bos > Bos indicus x Bos taurus. The sequence goes on from NC_040076.1 coordinate 113,480,927, forward strand.
TTAAGGAAGGAAAATAGATCTTAGACATAGAGATAAAAACCAGATTGTTACAGCAAAGATTTCTTTTGAAACTTATTTTATGATAGACTATTAAATAGTCTAGAAATTGCTTTAGAAGATTTATACCTGACTGATAAAAATAGTTTGGTACATCAGACCCAGGAATCACTGGTCCTTAGGTTGATCTCATAATAAATAGTTTAAAAGTTTGCTGCATGCTTTTCTATTAAACATGGTAGGTAATATTTCTTTATTGCCATATCTTTAAGATAAAAGACATCTCAAATGTAAAGTACATAGAATTCAAATAAGGTATCCTTTCTTCAGTGCTTATTATACATAAGCCACAGTGTTAAGTACTATAATTCAGATCATTTGTTCTTCAAAACCTTTCAGTGTCTTCCTATGGAACTTGGAATGAAATCCAAAGTCTCACAGTGATGTCCTGTGATCTGCTTCCACCTGTGTGCCGCTTCACCTGGACCACTCTCCCTCTCTCCTTCCAGTGCCTCTCACAATCTAAGCCCTTTGCCACTGAAAGTCATCTCCACTTTGTTTACTCTGTCTTGAGTACTAACTTACTGTTGTGTTTCTTTACAGGGGTCTCCTTCACACTGTTCAAATCCCAGCTTAATGTCATATTTTCAGGAGGACCTTCCCTGGTCCTCATTTTAAAATAGTTTTCCCATCTACTCCCGCCCCCATCCCACCATCACTGATTCTGCCACAGCATGCTTTTATCTCCTTCCCAGAACTTGTCACACTCTGATTGCTTGTTTGCTTCTCCAGCTGTACTAGGGACTTTGTCATTCTTATCATCTATTTTTTCAAATCTTATAACGGTGCCTGGTACACTCAACATGTGTCACTTTTCTGCTAAATGTAAGGAATAGAAACTAATGTTTATAGAACCCTACTTTTATATTGAACATTTTACTGACTATATGTTAGTATATAGTTACTATGAGATACATATTTTTCTAGCTCACTGAGGAGAAAAGTGGAAACTTAGGTTTTATAATGGTGCTAAGTCCTTAAGGAATGCCCAGTCTAGCTATATCATTGGAAGTGAGCTCATCATATAATGGATCTAGATTTTCTGTTCTTCCATGATGCTATGTTGAAATCTCATATAACTTGCATAAATTAAACCATCAGATTTAGCCCTACTTATTATGCCTCCAGTGAATCATGCATGTGTTTGTGGTTATGAATGTCTCTATAAAATAAACTTCTTTTGGAGCAAAGACACTGTCTTCTGTGTTCATAAATGTGAAATGCCCATTAGATTAACACTTGCAATCCTTTAATTATAATATTTTACATTCATATAACAATTTTGCAAAGACTTCTCAAGCACATTAGCTCCTTACATTTCCTTTCGTGTCTCCAATAGGCAAGCAGGGCAGGCATTATTATCCTCCTGCTGCAGATGCTGAAGCTCTGCGATATTAAGTGGCTTGTCTAAGGTGGCAGAGCTAGCATGTGGTGGAGAGGCCTCTTGGCCCTCCACCTTCTGTCCCCAGAGCACAATTCCATTGCCCTAAGGCTCATCTTGTCCATCTTCCCCACCCTATCCATCCTTTATCCTCTGAGCATTTCCTGAAAGTCAGCACTATGGCATAGTGAGAGCTTTAAACAGAGGAGAGAATGAAGGGGTTCTTGGTAGGGAAAACAGATGAGCAAACAGATTTCTCTGCCTGCTCCCCATCTCCCTCAGTGGCCCTCTCCTGCTTCCCCTCCACGGAGCCCTTACTTTCATGCTTACTGATCTGTAATATTTTAATAGGTGACAATGATGAGATAATATTCTTTCCCTGATCATTTGGCTAATATGGTAATAAAACATGGCCTAAACTGTCTCAAATAGTGTCCTTCTCCTCCATTCCCACTAGTCCTACTCTAGTTTCAGTCTTTATCTTTCTATTGTCTGCCAACATTTTTGACTTGTTCTTTTTTCTTCAGCCTAGTTACCGTCCATTCCACTCTCTGCACTGTAAGTGGAGCTTGAATTCTATAGCACAGATCTAATCATGCTGTTTTCCCTCTCTCAAGTAATCAGCGGCATCCTTTCGCTTGTAGCCTAAGTCCAGACTCTTCAGTGTATCATCCCAAGCCCTTGATAACTGAGTCCCTTGCTGCTCCAGCTCTCTTCCTGGTATATACTATGGTTTTCTTTTTAAAAAGACTTCTATCTGTTGTCTGTGATGTCATGCAATCTCATAACCCTTGTCCCTTATCATGGTGTTTCTGCCTCCTTGAATGTTCTGTCCACTTCTCTAAAGTTCACCTCTAACATAACTTCCCATTTGAAGCTTTCCTGGACTTGTCTCTATTACATCTTTATACCAAAGAAGATATTTTTCCTCTAGTTTTGCCTCCCATGGCATTTTGTTGAGCTATCTGTTATGGCTACAGTTATGATTCTTTGTGGGTGAGAATTAACTCAGTATTTGAACACAAAAATCAGGAAAAGGAATTTGGAGGAAAGTATGTGAGGGATGGATAAGATTAGTAGAGACTGAGTGGGACATAGCATCAATAGTGTTTCATGTAAGGAAGTGAACTAAGTCCACGATTAACTGGAATTGCTTTCTATCACCTAAGTGAAAACTTATCCCAAGTAAGATACACTGGCTGAAAATGAAAAATAGTGCCATTGACAAAAGATGTAAAGTACTTTAAAAGTGCTTGAGCATGTAGCGAGTCCTAATCTCGTTTACATGGCTGGCAGAGAAGGCTGACTTACCAAGTGTCACCTCCTGCCTGTGGTTTTTATTCTTCATTCTCTACAGCCTCAAAGCTATGTAGTATTTGGCAAATCTGACAAACAAATAACGTACATAATTACATCATTTCCCACTGAACATCTGCAGCACTCTTACTTGGCATGCATAGGAAGTGAAAGAAAGATCAGGTGGGACATTGGATGAAAGGATATTAAAAAAAAACAAAACCCTAATAAATCCTCTTACATGGTGACATTGTTAGATGAGGTTATTGCAAAACACTTCCAGGTTGGTTTGGGGATTTTCAGAATTTTCAACATTGTAAAAGGAACAATACATTTCCTTTTTGCAAGAAGGACATTTCTGACCAAAGAAGTTGTGGTGACACACTTTCCGGAGATGAGAGTTTGGTGCACACACATGTTCACCAATAATCTTAGAAAAAGAGATGTTGTGTCGAATGCTATGCTCTCCACTTGAGGGAAAGGGCTTTGCTTCTTTAAAGGAAGCAAATTAGTTGCAGGCAGCATCTGAAAGGTTGAAGAAACATCTGGAAAGGCCGATAATAGACTGACTTCCTGAAATGTGGTTTTGACTATGATGACTTCAGACAGGAAGCTTATGCTTCTTATCGTAACATTGGAAAAAGACATAAAATTGCAAAGTAAAACTGATTTAACTGCTATAGGGTTGGAATTCTCTTTTATATTAAAGTCATTAAGGTTTAAAAATGTAATCTTCAGAAGTTTTAACAGTTATCAAATATTTTTATCTACTTTCTTTCATAGGGAATATTTAAAGAAAAATATATGCACTTTTGCCTATTAAATCCAAATGTTATAATCTCTTTTTGAATTATATCATGGAGGCAATTTTAATAAAAATGACATTTCATTCCTCCAAACCAGAATTTTGATGTGAGAAAAGTTTTACCTATGATTAAGTTGAGTTGAGAGTACTCCTGAGAAGAAAAATAATAACCAGCAAAGAAATTAACCATGTTTTTCTAATGATGTGGTTTTTGGCTCTTTTATTTTATGAAAGCTTTTTAGTTTATTTTTTTAGTTGCAGGAAAATTGCTTTGCAATGTTGTGTTGGCTTTTTAAGACCTTAAGGCTATAAGAATAATCCTAGGAGTTATCAAATGCATGTGTAATCTTTTTTAGATTTTATACACATGTGAGTATTGTTCACAAATATAAATTCATGGCATTCTCTCAGGAGACTGGGCAAATCCTTTAGCAGCATATTTCCCTCATTACCAACAAGTTGCAGTGCTCAATTAACATTTAAATAAATATGCCATTTAAGGTACTCCACATACTTTGGAGGAAGTATTCTGCTGTATTTAAGGGAATATGTGCATTTTATGTGCCAAACCTTGAACATCCTTTGGGACTTCCTGTTGGCCATCTCTGAATACATGAAGTTGTAAAGCAGCTTTTATTTTCATGTTAAAAAAAGGACATGTAAAGTAAGGACAATAATAGTTCAACTATCTCACATGATTGATATGAGGATTAAGTAAGTTAATTATTGCTTAGAAAGCTTGCAATGGTGCCTACACATAGTAAGTACTATGTAAGTACTTGCTGTTATTATTATTTATTTCATGGCCTAATTATTCCTTGCCTAAAATATTGAAATAGAATCTTAACTAGTCTTCCTTCCTCAGTCTTGCCCCATTCAAATCCATTTTCTGTAACTGTTTTCAAAAAGACATATCAAGCTATTGTTCATCAAAAGACATTATTTAAGAAGTCAGTGATCACAGACTAGGAGAAGATATTTGTAATAGACATATCTAACAAAGGATTCGTATCAAGAGTACATGAAGAACTTCTACAGATCTCTAAGAAGACTGATTAAAATGTGAAGAACCCAGTTAAAATGTGAAGAAAAGATTTAAACAGGCACTTCACAGGAATTCCTTGGTGGTCCAGTGATTAGGACCCTGTGCCTTCACTGCCATGGGCCCTGGGTTCGGAAAAAAAAAAAAAAAAGGGAGTTACCCTTTATCTCCTCTTGTCAGACACATACATCTCGTCTTCCGACCGAAAGTTGAAAGTAGGAACATAACAATTCTTTACTCAGTTGCTGTTAATGAGGAAGTTTGCTTTTTAATGAGTGCAGAGAATGTGGTGTCCATCTAAACATGGCTATGGACACATGCTTTTGAATCTTACCCAAAGTTCACACATCAATTTCTTACAGTTACATTATAAAAAATTAAGCCTTCAGTTTTTAATCGCATGTAGAGAAGGCAATGGCACCCCACTCCAGTACTCTTGCCTGGAAAATCCCATGGACGGAGGAGCCTGGTAGGCTGTAGTCCATGGGGTGGCTAAGAGTCGGACAGACTGAGCGACTTCACTTTCACTTTTCACTTTCATGCATAGGAGAAGGAAATGGCAACCCATTCCAGTGTTCTTGCCTGGAGAATCCCGGGGACGGGGGAGCCTGGTGGGCTGCCGTCTATGGGGTCGCACAGAGTCGGACACGACTGAAGCGACTTAGCAGCAGCAGCAGCAGCAGATGTTGCACCTCTGTTCTCTAATGTCCCATTTGTCCTTTATGTCCAGCCAAGCAAATTTTCCAATCTTCCCCTGACAAGCTCTACTTTTTGGGATTTGTTGGCCTGCTTCCTCTCCTTGTAATGAGCTTTCTCATTTCTTCACTTCTCAAAGTCTTTCCCATCTTTCTAGGATTGATCAGCTCAAATGCAATAATCTACTTAAAGACGTATCCATTACCTCTTCAATAATTAGTCTTTTTCTCCTTCAGTTGAGCTCTATTAATTCAGAAAGGATTAGTAGGCTGTCCTATGTCCTGTAAGGGTTGGACAAATAAGAGAACAGCTACCCTCAAAAATTAGAAAATAAGGTATATGCAACATAAACATAATACAGTGCAGATTCATATTTAATATCTGTATTCTACTGAATGAGACAGAATGATGTGAAGTTGTGCATACACACATGCATGTATATACATATAAGATATACCTAATAGTGGGCCTGTGAGTGATTAAATGAGAGTTTAATGGTATTGCACAGGAGATTTCATGGCATTTACCCTTTTGTTCTGTTGGGGGTTCATTCATTTATCTTAAAGTGCATGTTATAAGCATTTTCTTTTATTACTATAAAAATGTTTATTGTAGAATAATGCAGAAACTTATAATGTAAAAGTTAAAAGTTATTTTAGTCCTATTCTCACTCTTAAGGGGTAACTGTATAAGCAGTTTGTATATCCCTTTGGGCTTTTCACTGTTCATAATTTGTGTGCACATAAAATTTGTACATATATAAAACAAAGTATTAATATACAGACAGGCATGTCAAAATAGCAGAGTGAGGATTTGAACCTAGGCAGGCTGGCCCCAAAGATTACGTTCTTGATCACTGATACATGCTGTCTCTTATATAGTTGTCCTTAAACTTCCTCCTTATTGTTTAGGTCGTTCTCATTCACAGATTTTAGTTCTATCATCCCAAAAATGCTTTGGTGCCCTAAACAAAATTCTGAGAGGCATTATACAAAAACAATTTGTGTTTTCAGAGAAATTCACCTTGTGTTTTCATATCCTCTACACTTACATATAAAATGGATCTTTCTCCTTGAAGATATATTTAAAAGCATACAGCATGGACCTTTCCTATGCCCCCTTTCCAAACACTTTATCTCTCTCTCTCTCTCTCTCTGCTGCTACCTGAATCTCACAGTCCTGATGCTGGAATCATAAGCAGCATTCAGAATACTCCCCACCTTTGAGTCCTTTCTGTACTCTTACTCCAGACACTGAGTCAGGAGAGGTGGGCTCAGTTTCCTTCAAGTACAGAAAGATACCATGTGCAAATTTCTTCCCTTCTGGACAGAGCAGAAGATAATAGAACACAGCAGAGGGGACTTTAGTTGAAATTCAGGATCTACACAAAGGTGGACCTTGGTCTGCAGGGTACTCAGTACCTTTAAATCATAATGGATCTACAACCCGTATTTACAGAGTTATACTTTCAAGTACATTTTGGATGTCCATAGACTTACCAGAGGACTTTGCAACTACTGAAATCTTTATTTCTATGGTAAATTAAAGGTCCCTTGTTTGGAACTTGAAACACACAAAGTTAAGTATAGGTGCAAATTAGACACCCCACTTGATTCTACAAAGATTCATAGTCAAAGGAATACAAGTGAACACTGAGTTTTGTTATTGAATTTCAGAAACAGTAGTTGCAGAAGTTCTTGAGTACTGATTTTTATTTATTTATTTTGAAGTCCTAATTCATTATTTTTTACTAAAAAATGTTTGGCAGAGCATAGTTGTTCACAATGTTGTGTTACTTTCTGCTCTACAGCAAGTGAATCAGCTATCTGTGTACATATATCCCCTCTTTTTTGGCTTTCTTTCCCATTTAGATCACCACAGAGCACCGAGTAGAGTTCCCTGCGCTATACAGTGAGTTCTCATTTGTTATCTATTTTATACACGGTGTATATATATCAGTCCCAACCTCCCAGTTCATCCCACCTTCTTTCTCCCTTTGGTGTCCATACTTTTGGTCTCTGCATTTGTCTCTATTTCTCCTTTGCAAGTAGGTTCATTTGTACCAGTTTTCTAGATTCCACATATTAGGATAAGACTGCTGAAGGTTTTTCAAAGATAATTATTATTTGTGAAAATATATCTACAAACTATATGGTTTGGGCATAATAGCAAGATCTGGTACCAGTTTTATGAATTAAATACATTTAGAGGGAGACGTTTTAAATTTCACTAGGAAGCTCTCACCTTTGTTTCTAATGCTAACGATGTTAGATTTTTCTTTTATCCAAGTGCTGTTTCATAGAAACTAATCAATAGTCATATTACTCATTCTGAGGGAATAAAGCAGTAAAATTGGATTCAGAACAACATGACCTTCATTAAGAAGTTCTGCAATAATTTTAAAGTAAGGAACTCACATGATATCTTAAAAAGGCTCACATAGAGTGATCTTTCAACTCACAATCAGTCATAGCAGTTAAACAATGCAGATAAGATGTTTCAAATCTGCTGTTTTCCTCTGTCTTAATACTAAATTCCATCACAGTGGCTTCAGTGAATGTTCAATTTTATTTTTATTATCTGTAGATTCAGCTGGTAATTACTGGGTGTGACAGAAGCCCCAACTGAAAAACCTAGGACCTTATGACATCCTTTGGACACTAACTTGTCAGCAACTGTGATCTCAGTGGAGGCTGTAATTGCCCCATGAGGAGAGTCACCATGTGGATTCTGTCTTCTACTTTGTGAGACTGATCACCAGAAATTCCAGTCTTCTGATGATGAAACTTGCAGAAAAGTATACTTCAAACTAGTTGACTATTTACTGGTTTTCACATTTGCTTACATTTTTAGTAGTTCTGAAGTTTCTAAGTCTTATAAAAAAAAAAACAACGCAATATTTCCTCTAAAAACATCTATTTGGAGTGTAGCACAAGTACTGAGTCCAGCAGTGGCCCATTAAATTCAGTGAACAATTTCAGAATACTTCAAGTTGTAGATAATTAGAAATGGGTTCAGGATATGACTATAAGTCAAAATAGCTGGCTATATAAGTAACATTAGCCAGACTCTGTAAATCTGCTCAATTGTCTGATTTTCCCCATTCAGAATACACCCCCAAATGAACTGAAACAGTTTTAGTTTGGGCTTTACTCCCTTTTCCACTCAGATCCTACTCTTGAACTGTTATCTGTAAGAGAAATGGGAGGGCTCTGTCAGCTGAAGGGGTCTTGCCTCTGTGTCCCTCTCTTGTTGTTCAGTCTCTCAGTCATGTCCAACTCTTAGTGACCCCATGGACTGCAGCGTGCCAGGCTTCCTTGTCCTTCACCATCTCCTAGAGTTTGCTCAAACTCATGTCCATTGAGTCAGTGATATCATCCAATCATCTCATCCTCTGTTGCCCCCTTCTCCTGCCCTCAATCTTTCCCAGCATCAGAATCTTTTCAGATGAATCAGTTCGCATCAGGTGGCCAAAGTATTGGTGCTTCAGCATCAGTCCTTCCAATGAGCATTCAGGGTTGATTTCCTTTAGGATTGATTGGTCTGATCTCCTTGCAGTCCAAGGGGACTCTGAAGAGTCTTCTTCAGCATCACAGTTTGAAAGCATCAATTCTTCAGTGCTCAGTCTTCTTTATGGTCCAACTCTCACATGGGTATATAACTATTTGAAAAACCATATCTTGACTATGGGCTTCCCTGGTGGTTCAGACGGTAAAGTGCCTGCCTGCAGTGCAGGCGACCCGGGTTCAATCCCTGGGTTGGGAAGATCCCCTGGAGAAGGAAATGGCAACCCACTCCAGTATGGACCTTTGTTGGCAAAGTGATGTCTCTGTTTTTTAATACACTGTCTAGGTTTATCATAGTTTTACTTCCAAGGAGCAAGAATCTTTAAATTTTGTGGCTGCAGTCACAGTCTGCAGTGATTTTGGAACCAAGAAAATAAACTCTGTCACTGTTTCCATTTTTCCCCCATCTATTTGCAGCAAAGTGGTGGGGCTGGATGCCATGATCTTAGTTTTTTGAATGTTGAGTTTTAAGCCGGCTTTTTCACTGTCCTCTGTCACTATCATCAAGAGGCTCTTTAGTTCCTCTTTGCTTTCTGCCATTAGGGTGGTGGTATCTGCATTTCTGAGGTTATTGATATTTCTTCCTGCCATCTTGATTTCAGCTTCTACTTCATCTAGCCTGGCATTTTGCATGATGTACTATGTATATAAGTTTAAATAAGCAGGATGACAACATACAGCCTTGACATACTTCTTTCCCAATTTTGAACCAGTCCGTTGTCCCATGTCTGGTTTTGACTCTTGCTTCTTGACCTGTATACAGATTTTTCAGGAGGCAGATAAGGTGGTCTGGTATTCCTGTGTCCTTTAGGAATTTTCCACAGGTTTTTGGTGATCCACACAGTCAAAGGCTTTAGTGTAATCAGTGAATCAGAAATGGATATTTTCTGGAATTCTCTTGTTTTTTCTATGATCCAACAGATGTTGGCAATTTCATCTCTGGTTAATCATCAGGGCTCACCTGGGGTTTTGGGTTCCTCACTTGGTTTTTATACCTTTTAGTCATGGCTTCTGGGACTATGATGTTATTATTTCTAAACAAGGCTTCTTATGACTGTATATATACAGTCATATAGCCACTATGGTTGGGGACAAAGAAACATGGTTTTCTAGGCTTCACTCTGCTGAAGACAACTTTTTATCAATTATTTTTGAAAAATCAGTATTTAATTTATATTATTATGGCTCTATAAGTATTATCCACAGTTGAACCATGCATCTGTGATTATGATGGTACTTATTATTTTCCTTTGTATCCAATTTGCTTTTCTTGGAATTATTGTTGCTGATTTCTTTTTTTTTTTTTTTTCATTGACTATTTTATTTTTATTTTTTAAATTTTATTTTATTTTTAAACTTTACATAATTGTATTAGTTTTGCCAACTATCAAAATGAATCTGCCACAGGTATACATGTGTTCCCCATCCTGAACCCTGAGACTCAAATCTTAATTTTCTTTTAGTGCTGAAAGTCTGTTTCTGGAAGACTCACCATCAGGTAATCACTTGTGTTCTCTTTCATTCTAGAATTTTCTGCTTCTCTGCTCCAATATGGATGAACTTATCTACAGACCTGCTACTATTATTAACTATATATATCTATATATGTATATACTATATATATATACTATATGTGTATATATATATATATGTATAACTATGTATATACTATACAGACCTGCTACTACTATTAACTAGAAAGCCTTTTACACCATCATCCTGGGAATTTCTTCATCTCTCTCTTCTGTCAGATCTCTTGTTTTACCTGAATCCCGTGTTTTTCTCTTAATTTACTCCTGCATGTTGATATATCCTCTGTGCTGTGCTTAGTCGCTCAGTGGTGTCCTACTCTTTGCAACCTAACCCCATGGAGTGTGGCCCGCCAGGCTCCTCTGTCCATGGGATTCTCTAGGCAAGAATACTGACTACGAGGGTAGCCTATCCCTTCTCCAGGGGATCTTCCCAACACAGGAATAGAACCTGAGTCTCCTGCATTGCTGTGGGATTCTTTACCAGCTGAGCCACCAGGGAAGCCTGATACATCCTCTAGCTGATTCCTATAAAGTAAGATAAATTTGAGGCATGGTATGTCTGGCAGTTCCTTAATTCTATTCTTAATTTGACCTTTTGCCTAGATCTAGAATTCTACATATGAAGTATTTTTTTCAGAATTTTGAAAACGTCATTCCATTTTCTTCTTACTTCCAGATTTGCCATTAAGAAATCTGATGCTGTTCTAATACTTAATACACATGACTTCTGAAATAAAATCCTTCTGTAGAAGCAACCCAAGATCTTTCCATTATCCCTAATACTTAGGAATGTTGTAGTAAAGTACCTTTTAAAATTTGTTGTCTCCTTTTAAACTGAAAATTCATATCCTTTGGAGAAGGAGGGCAGGGAAAGTTCTGTGATGCTTCTTTTTTTAACTTAATAAGCATATATATTTTGAAAACGATTTTTACTCTCTATTTTGAATTTGTTAGTGTTTCCTTAGTTTAATGATGTGCCTTCCTGGTAAGGTTTTTTTTTTTTTTTTTTAATTGAAGTATGGTTCATTAAAATGTGTTAGTTTCAGGTGTGCAGTAAAGTGGATCCGTTATACATATGCATGTATACACTCTTCTTTAGTTTCTTTTCCCATATAGACCATTACAGAGTATTCAGTAGAGTTCCCTGGGCTATACAGTAGGTTCTTATATCTATTTTATGCATAGTAGTGTGTATATGTCAATCCCAACCTCCCAATTTATCCTACCCATCCCCTTTCTCCCTGGTAACCATACATTTGCTTTCTACATCTGTGACTCTATTTCTGTTTGTAAATAAGTTCATTTGTACCTCTTTTTTCCGTTCTACAACTGTATCTTATTAGTTTCATTTTCTGTTTTGAGCTACAGCTAAGACTGCTCCTATATCTGGGTTTCTGCTTCAAAACTTTTGTCCTATTGCTCACCTGTTTGTGCTCTTATCTCCCATTCTCTTTGACCTTGGGTATTTGTCTTTTTAAAATTCTTTAACTGTCATTATAATAGAGTTTTGGGAGAGGGTAGAAATAAATGCAGGTGTTCAAACTACCACAATTACCTGGAACTTCAGAATTTATATTGCATTCATGTAACCTTGATGGTTCTAGCTGTCAGTATAGTTTGCCAAGATTTTTCAGATCTTGGCACACAGTGTGTATCACCAAGCTTTTTGATATCTGCAAATATATCCTTTTGGGGAGTTTAGAATGAATGCAAACTATTCTGTAGGTTTTTCTAAGGTTTTCAGCAGAAGAAATACTCAGCTATATCTGTCTCTCTAACGCACACCTCCACATACACACACAGAGTAGTTACTCATAAATCTATAACTTATGATTTTTGAATAGCATAGTTTGAAGCTTTAACTGTCATGGTTAACCAGAGTGCAAGTAGCTGATTACTTTTAATAGTACATTATTGATTCTGTTTTTAGACCCTTCCACTATGCTTGCTAAATAGCCTCTATTTAACATGGGTTGAAGGTGACCCATAAGGCGCACACACAATTTTTGTTTACCTTATGTTTTACAGAGAAGGGGGCATAAGTCAATTTGATGGAAGATGGCCAAAATATTCTAGAAAGAATCAAGTCTTTCTCACAAATGCAAAAAAGGCCAATTTGAAGCAAAATAAATAAAATTCTTTTTATGCTATCAGATTCCATTTTATTCACATATCTAAAATGAAGTAATAGAAAGTCTGAGCTGCAACTTAATATCTCTAAAAATTTTGCTTTTGAAAATTTGAAGGTGAAATTTGAGTTTGTTTACCTAACCTAGTTTCCTTACCATTGTCTGTCTTATCGCAGATCTCTGCTGTTGATATTTACAAGTTCTCTTGATTGTCATTGAAATCATTATTGTATATATGTGGCATTTCCCTTTCTATTTTTTTAGGTGAATCTAACTGTTCACAGGAAGGCACAAAATATAAAAATTGAATATCACAAATGGTCATACTTACCTTTCAGTTTAAAGTTACAAAGGCATATTCCCAGTTAAATTACATACTAAAAGACATAAATTTCCTTTTAAAATCATCTTTAATCATCAAATTCTTTTAAGAGGAAAAGAATTTGAACCTCATCCAAGCTGGTTTTATTCTTCAATAGCCGCTACATATTTTCATTTTCATTCAAGAATTCAGATCATTAAGAATCATAAATCAGTTGATCTGGCTAATATAAAAGTTGTGAATTTTTCTGAGTATCCTTTCAATAGTCTTAAGTAGTAACACTGGTAACTGAAGGGGAAGTAAAATATTTTACATCAACTCAAGCCCTAAGTATCAGTGAATTCAGTTACAAAAGATGCTCCTTTGGACTTTCTTGGTTCTAAATCTATTTCATAAAATATAGCCCCAGCAGGCCCAGGACACAGTCACCAGCCAGTTGCTGTGCTGTCTGTCCCCAGAAAAGCTTGTTGTCCTGCTGATTATTTGAAGTTTCTCTGAGTAGGCACTCTGCCTTGTAACATTCGCTCATCATTTCTCTTGGACTTAAACAGAGAGGACCTGCCTCCATAAGATATCAGATGGGAAGCAGAAGCTGGTGTATCTGAACTACAGGGCAGTGAAAATGAATGAGACTTAGCATGGTGCTTGACCATGCAGTAAAGATCATGATATAGCCATCACTGCTGTTATTGTAAGGTTCGTCCTTCTCATTTCTTATCATAGTAGTTTATAAAATGAATAGAGAAATCCTGTGCTTTTTATATAGTCCCATGAGAGCCATTGTTAGGACAAAATGGTTGTAATTGTACAGCAACCAGTAATTACATATTATAATTAGGCCAGGGCAGTTCAGGTGTGATTATTTCACTATTACTTCTTTTTGTGATTTTTTTTTTCCTGTTGTAGTGAGAACTCTTCCAATAGTAGATACAGAGATAGGGGGGGAATAAAACCCTGACAACTTTTCTTTGATGAAACAACAATACATAAAATACTTTTACAGTAAAAGCTTAAAATGAGTTCTAACAACACTAGATTAGGCTAATCTGAACAGAAGTATTAATGTAGCATATGCAATTAAAATATTATTGCCAACATCATAACTAAGAACAGACTTTCCCAGTAGCACTCAGAATACTGTAAATATGTACTTAGAAGAAGTAACCATGTACTTCAACAGAAAGATAGCATACATAAAGATGTCATAAAATATTCCTCCAATATTCCTCCAAAGTATTGTGCTACAATAATGGGATTATGTTGGAAGGGCACAAAGGTCACATTTCGAAAAACAATTCAAAAAGTTGGCTTTATACTTTTGAATGCCCTGAGGCAGTGAATAGAGGGTTTTGGTTTATGGGGGCTTGAGATAATAATTCTGTCTTGCGAGAAGAAGAGAGGAAAGAAAAAAAAAAATCAAGAGTTGCCCAAGGGAGAAAAACCTAAACTGTTTCCAATTACATCAAAGTGAAGTGGGCATAAGACAGTGAGCCCAGCCTCAAAAGGGAATGTGATGGATGCAGAGCTGTATGGATACTCACAACTGTTGAATTCCTTCTCCTCTCCCTGTGGGAGCAATGTGGTCAATAGTGTATTCAGATCACATCTGCACTGACTGCAGGAAATATTGCGGTGTTATCTCTGTGACTGCTCTTCTTCTTGTTGAAATTTCCTATACACAGTCTGCCTGCAGGAACAGAGGGGCTTGTGCAGAGGGTTCAGCGGTATTTCATGTAGTTGGAAAAACATTTTGAAACATCCTTCTATTTTTTTTTTTCTTTTATGTCATCTCATCATTGCCCGTGTTTCTCAAAAACAAGTTCTTAGTTTTAGAGTAACAGATAAAGGAGCACTTCTCTCCTATGAACTGTGATTTGGGTAATTTTTTAAGAAATTCCTTATGGAGTAATACCTCTTCCTTCTTGAACTTTTCCCACACCAATATGAAAACTGAAATATGTTTATAAAGGCAGGGAAAGTTAACTTTTTTAGCATCTGCAATAAAATTACTACCAGAGTCAATGAATTACATCTTTCTTTGGGAATACTTGATCATTTGAACACCCATATTTAATCCGAAAATTACAAGTTCTCATGTTGGGATGCAAGGTAAAAGGTAAGAAGAGATTACCCATAAAATAGAACATGTAGAGTGTAGATATGTGATGCAGGTTGAGTTGTGCCCCTGCGTAAGTAATGGTGCTAGAGAAGCTGGGTTGGATGATGCATGACATCAACCAAGGTATAATCAGTGTGGGTGTGATGGCAGAAATAAAGAGGCCAAGCACCCCTCAGTGGCCATGTGAAGGAGATTTGAGTTGAATTTCCAGGGAAAGGGCGCTGACTCTCAGAGGACCTGCCAGTTATTCAACCAATGATGTTTTTTCTATGTAGTCAGAAACTTCAATAAAAGAATAATGAAATCTGAATTATCAATGCTTCAATCATAACATCATTGGTTATTAAGTTCTTGGCAAACTGCAATAGAAACATTTTCAAAGAAATAGGAACATCTGTAAATACCTTTTCAAAAGTCTTCTCTTGTTATTTGCTCATGTGATCTTTGGCTTCTCATGATCCTTGTTTTGTGGTATATATGAGGCTTCTGTAGCCATTTCTACTAGGACGAGGGAGGGAAAAGGGGAAGGATAGAGGGAAGTATGAAAGCAGAGTAGACTAGAAAGTATGGGGTAAGAAATATCTAAATTTTTAATTTAATGAAAGATTGGTTTTCCATTATTATGGGAAATGCCACCTGGGCCTTTCTATTCCTTAGTTCCTGAGCCCCCTCCCAGACCAGAGCTGCTCTGTGTTCCTCTTTGCCACAGGAAACACTCAACATTTGGAGACCCTCCAACCTGGGGGACACCCAGTGTATTTTCTGTTTCTGAATCAGCAGTGACTGGATATTTTCTCTCAGGGTTGTGAGTTTTCTAGATTCTACTTGCACCTTCAGAGGCTGGAGTTTCTTAGGACTGCAGTGGGTTTTGAGGGTGTATCTTGGCCTGGGCAACTTCTGCCCAAGATATCAATTGCCCAAGATATCAATTGCCCAAGATATCAATCTGCCCAAGATACCAATTTCTTATCCATTCACAGATGATTGGTCTGTGAAAACAAAGAACCTGAAATCTCTTTGCCATTTCTTCCCCCAGAAATACTAGTTTGAATTTTTATTTTTCTTTACAGTCATAACAGAAAATCTTGGCCAAAAAATGGCACTTCTGCCAACTCACAAGATACATGTGATCTTCTGCTTTCCTAGAATGGTTAGTGGTATATGACTAATTTTTTCTCCTCTGTTGTTTTTTCTTCAAATTTTCATTCATAGTGGTCAGTTCTATAGACATAGATGTGATTTACTGACAAAGAGGGCCAGATTGATTCCTCTTTGGTTTCTTTAGGTTACTGGAAGGTTCTTATGGGCAGTACCCTGTTCTGTTTCACTTTGTCATCTTTAGGCCCTAACATGAAGCTTGATATCCAATAAGTGGTTCACTAATGATTTTAAAATTAAAACATGAATGCATTTAACCAAATTTGATGTATAAAATAGAATACATTATTTCCCATTCATATCCTTTAGAACAGTTTCATACCAGTTTCTACAGTGTCTTGGGGGCACAGCTGGTCTCTCTTTAACTGCAGGCTTATCATAATATTAATGAGTTTGCTCACCCTTAATTACCATTACTATTCAAGTATCCTGTGCCTCCACTGTGAAGTAGTTCTTTCATGTCGCTAACATCAAGAAGCATAC
This sequence comes from Bos indicus x Bos taurus, assembly GCF_003369695.1. Classification (NCBI taxonomy): domain Eukaryota; kingdom Metazoa; phylum Chordata; class Mammalia; order Artiodactyla; family Bovidae; genus Bos; species Bos indicus x Bos taurus. The sequence continues at coordinate 113,497,513 of NC_040076.1, forward strand.
ACCCAGAGTCTAATTGGCTTACTTATTAGGCAGCCTAGCAAAGAGTCAGACACGACTGAGTGACTGAACAACAACTCTTACTTTAGACCAGGCAGTATGTTTTGTGTTGGTTTTGCTTAGAGGAAACAGTTTGTTAGACTTGAGATGATTTGAGACTAATCTATTGGAATAGGTGCACCCAACCTGTGATAATTATAGTGGCGAACCCTTCAATGATGTAACTTGGAGATTTCAGATGAACACACAAAACCCCGTCAGATTGCTATATGCCCTAAGAGCTTCACTTAGTAGTGTCCAGTTTAAAGAAAACTTACAATGTTTATAGCAAAAAAAGTGAAGTCAAGAGGAAAAATAAATATTGCTTTTACTTCCTATTTCTTCCAGCAGCCTCAACACATTTAGAACTATCTATGCTGAGATATTGGGAGAAGGCAATGGCACCCCTCTCCAGTACTCTTGCCTGGAAAACCCCATGGACGGAGGAGCCTGGTGGGCTGCAGTCCATGGGGTCGCTAAGAGTCAGACACGACTGAGCGACTTCCTTTTCACTTTTCACTTTCATGCATTGGAGAAGGAAATGGCAACCCACTCCAGTGTTCTTGCCTGGAGAATGCCAGGGACGGGGGAGCCTGGTGGGCTGCAGTCTATGGGGTCACACAGAGTCGGACACGACTGAAGCAACTTAGCAGCAGCATGCTGAGATGTTATCTACTAAGAGTGGACAGGGAAAGCCTTTATACTTTGCCCCAGACTTGAATCTCAACCCCATAATTTTCTAGTCAGGGAAACTTGGGTATTTGATTCACTTCTCTCAGCCAGTTTTCTGACTTGTAAGTACAGGAAATAGCTGTGGTTAAATAAAATGTGTAATTTCTATCATTGTGACTGACAGCGTGAGCTCACATTTAAATATTAGATTCTTCCCTCCTCCAATATATCTGGTATTGATATTAATATTTATTATTGAAAATCAATGCATGAGGGACAAAATATAAGAGAAATTAAACAATTTAAATTTCAAATTTTGATGAATTGATCAATGCTCAGAATATGGAGTAACTTGTCTTTTAGAAGCATAAAGTAAAAGGAGAATGAGAATATTTTAGTGGAAAATCTTGATAGAGTAATAGGGAAAAGTCTTTGATTGGGAGTCAGAACACCTATTCATTAGTTATACATCTTCCCCAAACACAATACATCAAACACACAACCATCTTCTTTAAGTTTATTCATCATCTCAACTCTCCCTAAAAGCCAATCTCAAAGTCATCTGTATTAGTTTTCCTCAGATTGTCTTCTTCCATACATCTAATGAGTCATTATTTTGTTGCTTCCTGCTTCATAATGGCTTTGTCATCTACTCATTTCCTTTTATTCTCACTGCTAGATCCTAGTCCAACACTTAACTCTGATTTGCAGACAATTATAGCAGTCCTAATTCAGTTTCCTATTCCATATCTCTACGCAAAAACCAAATAAACCTTATTTGTTTCAAATAATTATTTGCCTAGACTACTGAAAACTTATCTTTATAGCTAGCTGCAAACTTCCCCCATAGATTTTATAAGGGTGATCACATTATACAGATGGGGCCATGGACTGCAGTAACTGACAAACAACCCAAGGAGCTGTGCAGTAGATAGCCTGTGTGGCCTGACACTGAGATCCATCTGTAAAATATCCAAATTACTCATTTAAACAATCCTTGAGGCTTATCAGCCTTCACTGATTCTCACTGTCCATACCACAAATACAGATAATCAGGGAGAAATCTGGGAATCCTTATAATCTAGATCTGACCTGCCTTTCCTACCCTATCTTCCAGAATTTCCTAATAAGCATCTGCCATGTCATCCAGACTGGTTATCGCTTGACTCTTGAATGGAATAGACAGATCTAGGTGTTACCTATGGAGTAAGGTATAGAAAGAAGGAACAACAGTATCAATAAATAGGGAGGGCTAGATTAAATATTTTGAGAATTTATACTAAACCAGGTAGAAAAGTTATTACTAGAAGGGTCCTAGGGACCAAAAGCCAGAACTTTGACTGGGATACTACACCATAACTCCATTGGCTCAGAAAGGCCAAGCGAGCATAGAGTCTGAATTCCTCAGCTTTTTATGGACTCCCATCTAGACATGAGAGAAGAGTTTTGACTGTCTATTAAAAAACTCAAGATAGCAAGTCCAAATCCTGGCCCCATGATAGAAGTCCTATAAATGACGGTTAGAAAAGGAATGTGTAAGATATATTGAATAAAACAAGAACCACATTTTCAAAAGGATGAGGAAAAAGTAACTCATTGACTTGGTTGCCAGGTCACCCTAATTAATAAAGCCTGTTTGTTTTTCACAGAAAGAAAATTATTATTGCAATTAAAGTAATTTGAAGCTACCAGAATAGCACTAGGAACTCTTTGTTAATTTTACTTACTTCTGTCATGTCATGCTTCTCATTGCCTTCTGCTTAACCTCATATTCTTGTCAAAATGAAGGCAAAAGAATTCCAGGTCTCAGACATGTGCTGGGAGATTAATGAAACACATTTTGGAACAGAGGGAAGGTGGAAAAAATAGCACCAAATCTTCATCTGTTACATGTGCTGCTGTAAGTCCACATTCTGTAGCCAAACCCTCTTCCCTCCCAGAGTGCCTTTCTTTCAGTCCCCCAACTTTAGATTACCTGTCACATCCTGCTTCACATCACTGAACCAGCTTCTCAATTTCAGTGTTAGGAGAATAGTAATACTGCTGCCAACCACACTGCCACATACCCCAGAGGCTGAAGGTTCATATACAATATAGGAAGGTAGGCTCATTTATATGAGCATAATAAAAATGCATAATATTTATAGTTTTCATATGTACTATATATATATTAAAATTTACCTGGGCGTGTATCAGGTACTTATTGTGGTTCTAGCTATTACTTAACCCAGATATTTGAAAAATAAAGAGAAACAAGATGATAGCACAAAAGAAAAATCAAAAAGTGTTCAAAAGTCATTGCTGCTGCTATCTTCAGGGGAATAACTGATAGAATGGATTAGAAAGTGTCCAGAGAAAAGGGTGAGGGACTCTTTCAAGTTCTACTCATCCTACAAATTGTTTTCTTAATAGTAAGAAGGGATATTTATGAAACACACCATTACTGAAACACAAAGATCAAAGAATTATCCCCAGATAGAAAACATCTAAAGCCTATGCTTTACAATATTGAACTATAGTTGCAATTCCAGCATCTGAACAAATCTGTGCAGAGATATAAAGAATCAGAAATATCTAGAACTAAGTTATTGATGAATAAACCTTCACAATTTAGAACCTAGATGTTGTCATTGCAAGACACTAAGTCTCATGATTTTTTTCCCTGGTGTATCAGCTTTTAGCAAGGGGGTATTAGTTCAAACTGAATGGATTTTGGGTTTTTGACAGAGAAAATTGAGGAGAAAATAGTTGACTTGTTAAGCCTTTGTGGGTTTTTCCCTCATCTGGTCAATGGAGTTACAAACCTCATAATGAAGTGGACTGGCAAGTAACCATAATCTCACACTGAAGGATTTGGTAGAGTTTTGTTTATATTATTTATAATTAAACTATTTTTAATAAACTGAATATTGTACAATTCCTAATTTGAATCAGTTCTTTAGCATACATTGATCTTACCTTCAAAGATATTTTGTGGCAACATCTTTATTATAGGTATATATGTGGATGCTATGTATATCACACCATATTTTTCTTTGAGAATTTCACATAAAAACGAGCAGATCAGACATGCAGCACCACTTACAGAGTTATGTCTCTTATAGGCTTATCCCTTTCTAGATATTCTTCTTGACACATTGACAGTTTGTGAGTTCTCCCTAGTGGTGAATTTTAACAAATATTTGGGACAGCAAGAGAAGGAGTTTTATTTCATGTTTATATAGAGGGTAAGTCCTGGATATACATTACATCCAGATGTATAAAAATACATATAAGCATATAAAATATGTATTCACTAAAAATGTTAACATGCTCACAGAACACGCCTACCTCTTTTGTCTTTTGGGGTGGGCACTTTTATATTTATTTCAAAATAATCCTTGAATAGGGTATGTTCCTATTCGCATTTGCTATATCTATATAGGAGTCAAAACATACAGCAAATATATCACTTTGAGGACATGAAATCTCAGTGGAGATTGTTACATGAATAGTAAAAAAGCAAAAGTGTAAGAGCAAAGCAAATATGATTAGAGGCAAAATTGATGTGAATATCAAGTATTTATGGCATTCATTCATATATTCATTGAACAAACACCAAGTACCAGGCACTCTTCTAGGCACCAGGAGTTAGGTGGAGGGACAATTACTTACTGTCTAACTACAAATTATTACTTGGAAAGAGTTAACTTTGGAGGGAAAAAGGCACTTGATATTTTATAGGTGATTGGGGAAATCCTCTCTATTAAGGGTCCTGAAGATAAGGGTTTAGGCTAGGAAGGCAGAGCATTCTAGGCAGAGGAAGCAGGTAGAAAGGCTTTCAGGCAGGGTATACTCATGGCACAAGGTAGACAGTAAAAGTCATGTATGGCCTCAGAAAGTATTAAAAGCCCTTGAGCTTTTTCTGGCAGAAGAAATCATCCAAAGAGTTTTGAACAGATGACATTGTTTGACCATGGTGCTGTGATGGTTCAAAGGAGAGATGATGGTGGAATTAACAAATGTAGTAGAATTAATGATGGAATTAATCAAGGTGATGAGAAGTGCCAGATTATGAAAATACTGTGAGGGAAAAGTGATACTGCTTTTTGTTGGCTATGGGGGGAGGAAGAGAATTCAAGGAGTCAGGGAGAACTCAAGATTTTCTGATAAGAACATCTGGGAGAATGATGTCTCCATCGACTGAGGAGAGTTGCAGAAAGAGCATCTTAGTGTGGAGGCTGGAAATCAGAAAAGCTCAACATTCAGAAAACTAAGATCATGGCATCTGGTCCCATCACTTCACGGCAAATAGATGGGGAACCAGTGGCTGACTTTATTTTGGGGAGCTCCAAAATCACTGCAGATGGTGACCGAAGCCATGAAATTAAAAGATGCTTACTCCTTGGAAGGAAAGTTATTACCAACCTAGACAGCATATTAAAAAGCAGAGACATTACTTTGCCAACAAGGCTATGGTTTTTCCAGCAGTCATGTATGGATGTGAGAGTTGGACTGTAAAGAAAGCTGAGCGCCGAAGAATTGATACTTTTGAACTGTGGTGTTGGAGAAGACTCTTGAGAGTCCCTTGGACTGCAAGAAAATCAGTTCTGAGAGTTCATTGGAAGGACTGATGTTGAAGCTGAAACTCCAATACTTTGGCCACCTGATGCGAAGAGCTGACTCATTTGAAAATACCCTGATGCTGGGAAAGATTGAAGGCAGGAGGAGAAGGGGATGATGAGGATGAGATGGTTGGATGGTATCACTGACTCAATGGACATGAGTTTTGGGTAAACTCTGGGAGTTGGTGATGGACAGGGAGGCCTGGTGTGCTGTGGTCCATGGGGTCACAAAGAGTTGGACACAACTGAGCAACTGAACTGAACTGAACTGATTTTCCAAATCAGAATTAAAAATATTTATGTCTCTTCAATTTATGACTACATGTTGTTGTTGTTTAGTTGCTAAGATATGTCTGACTGTTTTGCAACCCCATGGACTGTAGCCCCTCAGACTCTTCTGTCCATGGGATTTCCCAGGCAAGAATACTGGAGTGGGTTTCCATTTCCTTCTCCAGAGGATCTTCCTGACCCGGGGATCAAACCCAGATCTCCTGCATTGGCAGGTGGATTCTTCACCACTGAGCCACCAGGGAAGCCATGACTGCACTTTATCCAATCCTATATACCTTTGATTGCAATCATAAAGATGTAACATTAAAAACAGTTAATTTCCTAAGTAGATGTCCCCCACATAATTTAGACCTAACTTTGAATTATTTTAGTCACTTTTATTCATTTATATTTTAAACGTAGTATTTCAGAGAATAACATAACAGATACCTGTATATTCACCTAGGATTAATAGATGATAACATTGACTACAGCTTACCAGATGGCTCTAGTGGTAAAGAACCCACCTGTCAATGAAGGAGATGTAAGAGATGTGGGTTTGATCCCTGGGATGCACCAACATTGATTACATTTGTTCATATTTTCATAACTTATGAAAAATTCCAGATTTTGGTTTTGTCTTTATATATCTCCCCTCTTCCATTATCTTCACCTGCTTTCCAGGGGAAATCACTATTCTAATTTGCATTCATATTTGTCAGTATTTATACTTTACTCCCATATGGCACTAGTAAAGAATCCTCCTGTCAATGAAGGAGACATAAGAGAAGCAGGTTTGATGCCTGGGTTGGGAAGATCCCCTGGTGGAAGGCATGGCAAGCCCCTCCAGTATCCTTGCCTGGAGAATCCCCATGGACAGAGGAAGCTGGCAGACTACAGTCCATACGGTTGCAAAGAGCTGGACACTACTGAAGCAACTTACCACCATGAATACTTTACTTCATGATATGCCCATGAGCAATGTATGGTATTTATGTATATTTTAAAATTTTGCATAAATATAACCAATTTTTCTCATTCAACCTTATTTTTAAACTTCTTACAAGTTAATATGTAGATTGATTTTGTTCTTTTCACCTATCATAGTACTTAACTGCATGATTATAACACAAATTCTCATATTAGTAAATATTTAGGTTGTTTCTAATATTCTCATCATTACAAAAGAACTATAATCAAAATCTTTGTGCATAACTACCTGTAAAAAAGCTTTTCTAGGGGGTCACAAGTTGAAATCAATAGAATGAACATTTTTAATACCAATGAAAAATTCCTTTTTAAGTGATAGTGTTTATATTTCTCCCATAAAATTTTAAAGTTCACATTTTTAGACATTTATTCATACTTAGTATTGCCAGACTGTTTTGTAAATGTGATGAACTGTAAAGTGGTTATCTCAGTTCAGTTCAGTTGCTCAGGCATGTCCGACTCTTTGCAACTCCATGGACTCCAACGTACCAGGCTGCCCTGAACATCATCAACTCCCGGAGCTTGCTCAAACTCATGTCCATCGAATCAGTGATGATGGCATCCAACCATCTCATCCTCTGTCATCCCCTTCTCCTGCCTTCAATCGTTATCAGCATCAGCATCTTTTCTAATGTGTCAGCTCTTCACATGAGGTGGCCAAAGTATTGGAGTTTCAGCTTCAGCATCACTCCTTCCAATAAATATTCAGAACTGATTTCCTTTAGGATGGACTGGTTTGATCTCCTTGCAGTCCAAGGGACTCTCAAGAGTCTTCTCCAACACCACAGTTCAAAGGCATTAGTTCTTCAGTACTCAGCTTTATTTATAGTCCAACTCTCACATTCATACATGACACCTGGAAAAACCATAGCTTTGACTAAATGGATGTTTGTTAGCAAAGTAATGTCTCGGTTTTTAATATGCTGTCTAAGTGGGTCATAACTTTTCTTCCTAGGTGCAAGCATCTTTTAATTTCATGGGTGAAGTCACCATCTGTAGTGATTTTGGAGCCCCAAACAATAAAGTCTGCCACTGTTTCCCCATCTATTTGCCATAAAGTGATGGCACCAGATCCTATGATCTTCATTTTCTGAATATTGAGCTTCAAGCCAGCTTTTTCACTCTCCTCTTTCACTTTCATCAAGAGGCTCTTTGGTAGTTCTTTGCTTTCTGCCGTAAGGGTGGTGTCATCTGCGTATCTGAGGTTATTGATATTTCTCCCAGCAGTCTTGACTCCAGCTTGTGCTTCATTCAGCCCAGCGTTTCTCATGATGTACTCTGCATAGAAGTTAAATAAGCACGGTGACAATATACAGCCTTGACTTATTCCTTACAAGATTTGGAACCAGTCTGTTGTCCCATGTCCAGTTCTAACTGTTGCTTCTTGACCTGCATACAGATTTCTCAGGAGCCAGGTCTGGTGGTCTGGTATTCCCATCTCCTTCAGAATTTTCTACATTTTGTTGTGATCCGCACAGTCAAAGGATTTGGCATGCTCAATAAAGCAGAAGTAGATGTTTTTCTAGAACTCTCTTTCTTTTTCCATGATCCAACGGATGTTGGCAGTTTGATCTCTGATTCCTCTGCCTTTTCTAAAACCAGCTTGAACATCTGGAAGTTCACAGTTCATGTATTGTTGAAGCCTGGCTTGGAGAATTTTGAGCATTACTTTGCTAGTATGTGAGATGAGTGCAATTCTGCAGTAGTTTGAACATTCTTTGGCATTGCCTTTCTTTGGGATTGGAATGAAAAGTGATTTTTTCTAGTAATGTGGCCACTGCTGAGTCTTCCAAATTTGCTGGCATATTGAGTGCAGCACTTTCACAGCATCATCTTTTAGGATTTAAAATAGCTTAACTGGAATTCCATCACCTTCACTAGCTTTGTTTGTAGTGATGCTTCCTAAGTCCCACTCGACTTCACATTCCAGGATATCTGGCTCTAGTTGGGTGATCCCATCATGGTTATCTGGCTGATGAAGTTCTTTTTTGTATAGTTCTTCTGTGTATTCTTGCCACCTCTTCTTAATATCTTCTGCTTCTGTTAGGTCCATACCATTTCTGTCCTTTATCGAACCCATCTGTGCATGAAGTGTTCCCTTGGTATTTCTAATTTTCTTGAAGAGATCTCTAGTCTTTCCCATTCTGTTGTTTGCCTCTTTATCTTTACATTGATCACTAAGGAAGCCTTTCTTATCTCTCCTTGCTATTCTTTGGAACTCTGCATTCAAATGGGTATATCCTTCCTTTTCTCCTTTGCCTTTCACTTCTCTTCTTTTCTCAGCTATTTGTAAGGCCCGCTCAGACAACCATTTTGCCTTTTTGCATTTCTTTCTCTTGGTGATGGTCTTAATCACTGCCTCCTGTACAATGTCATGAACCTCCATCCGTAGTTCTTCAGGTACTCTATCAGATCTAATCCTTTCAATCTATTCATCACTTCCACTGTATAATCCCAAGGGATTTGATTTATGTCAAATGTGAATTGTCTAGTGGTTTTCCCTACTTTCTTCAATTTAAGTCTAATTTGGCAATAAGGAGTTCATGATTTGAGCCACAGTCAGTCCCTGGTCTTGTTTTTGCTGACTGTGTAGAGCTTCTCCATCTTTGGCTGCAAAAATTATAATCAGTCTGATTTCGGTATTGACCGAATGTGTATGTCCATGCATAGAGTCTTCTCCTGTGTTGTTGGCAGAAGGTGTTTGATATGACCAGTGCATTCTCTTGGGAAAACTCTATTAGCCTTTGCCCTGCTTCATTTTGTACCCCAAGGCCAAAATTTGCCAGTTACTCCAGGTGTTTCTTGACTTCTTACTTTTGTATTCCAGTCTCTTATAACGAAAAGGATATGTTTTTTCGGTGTTAGATCTAGAAGGTCTTGTAGGTCTTCGTAGAACCATTCAACTTCAGCTTCTTCAGCATTACTGGTTGGGGCATAGACTTAGATTACTGTGATATTGAATGGTTTGCCTTGGAAATGAACAGAGATCATGCTGTCGTTTTTGAGATTCCACCCAAGTACTGCATTTTGGACTCTTTCATTGACTATGAGGGCTACTCCATTTCTTCTAAGGGATTCTTGCCCACAGTAGTAGATATACTGGTCATCTGAGTTAAATTTACCCACTCCAGTCTATTTTAGTTCCCTGATTCCTAAAATGTTGATATTCACTCTTGCCACCTGCGTTTGACCACTTCAAATTTGCCTTGGTTCATGGACCTACCATTCCAGGTTCCTATGCAATGTTGTCCTTTACAGCATTGGTCTTTACTTCCGTCACCAGTCACATCCACAGCTGGGTGTTGTTTTTGCCTTGGTGAAAACAACCAAGTGGTTCTCTAATAACCTTTACAAATTTTCCCCAACATGACAAAATGTTTCATGTTTATTAGTCATTTGGATCTCTTTGTCAGTGAATTACCTGTTAAACATATATCTATATTTATATAAATATAATTGTATTATTGTTGACTTTACTGGATCTTCATTGTTTTGTGGCTTTCCTCTAGTTGCCACAAGTGACAGCTACTCTTCAGTTGTGGTGAAGCACATGGGCTCAGTAGTTGTGGCTTCTAGGCTCTAGAGCACATGCTCAGCAGTTATGGTCCATGGGATGGACCTACAGCACATGGGATCTTCCCAGGCCAGGGATCAAACCTGTGTCTCTGCTCTAGCAGGCACTTGAGCTACCAGAGAAGTCCCTATATATATTTTTGATTGGGTTTTATATTGTTCTACTTAGGCTTATAGCAGTAATTTTTTGTTATATGTATTGCAGATGTCTTTTCCCAACCTGTGGCTTTTCTTTTTACTTTGCATATGTGGGCTTTCAAAATTGTATCTTTACGAGATTTCAGCATGCTTATTAATCTTTTTTTATGGTTTGTATATACTTTTCATGTCTTGTTAAATAAATGTCTTCATTACTGAGATGCCATAAAAATAGCCTCCTTTATTTACAAATGTGGAAAGCAAAACTTTAAAAATTTTTATGCCTTTAATAGATCTGAGTTTTGATTTAAGCATGGTAAAATTTCTATACTACACATTTTTCCTGTGGTCATGTATGGATGTGAGAGTTGGACTGTGAAGAAGGCTGAGCGCCGAAGAATTGATGCTTTTGAACTGTGGTATTGGAGAAGACTCTTTAGAGTCCCTTGGACTGCAAGGAGATCCAACCAGTCTATTCTGAAGGAGATCAGCCCTGGGATTTCTTTGGAAGGAATGATGCTAAAGCTGAAACTCCAGTACTTTGACCACCTCATGCGAAGAGTTGACTCATTGGAAAAGACTCTGATGCTGGGAGGGATTGAGGGCAGGAGGAGAAGGGGACGACAGCGGATGAAATGGCTGGATAGCATCACTGACTCGATGGACGTGAGTCTGAGTGAACTCCGGGAGTTGGTGATGGACAGGGAGGCCTGGCATGCTGCGATTCATGGGGTGGCAAAGAGTCGGACATGACTGAGCGACTGAACTGAACTGAACTGAACTGACACATATTTTCCCTTCATATGTATGAAGGGAATACTCTATCTTTCACTCACGGATTTATAATATCAGCTCTCTCATATACAAGTTCTATATTGTTATGAGTCTCTTTAGGGGCACCTTTTTCTTTTCCACTGGTCTCTTTTTCTGTCCCTGAACTAATAACTAATTCAAATGATGTAAATCAACTCTCTTCATTCTTTTATGCCAAATTAGTTTTTACTATTTGTGGTCTTTTTTTTTTTGTCTCTGAATTTAGAATTAATTTATTAAGTCTCATGAAAAATGCAGTTGATATTTGATTGCAATTTCATTGAATATGAAGTTTTACTTAGAAAAATTGCCTTTTTTTGTAGTATATCTTCTCACCCATCAGCATTTTAAATCTTCTACTTATTTAGATCACTTTTATATCCATCAGTGAAACTTTATCATTTTCCTAATATGGGTGTTAATATTTCCAGCTATTTTTAGTTACTTTTGAAATTCCTCTTGGAAGTGAAAGTGTTAGTTGCTCAGTGTCCAACTCTTTATGACCCCAAGGACTATTAGCCCACCAGGCTCTTCTGTCCATGGACTTCTCCAGGCAAGAATGCTGGACCGGGTAGCCATTCCCTTCTCCAGAGGCTCTTCCTGATCCAGGGATCAAACCTAGGTCTCCTGCATTGCATGCATTTGTGCTAAGTCACTTCAGTCATGTCCAGCTCTTTGTGACCCTGTGAACTCTAGCCTTCCAGGCTCCTCTGTCCATGGGGATTCTCTAGGCAAGAATATTGGAGTGGGTTGCCCTGCCCTCCTCCAGGGAATCTTCCCGACCCAGGGACTGAACCCTAGTCTCTTGTGTCTCCTCTTTGGCAGGCAGGTTGTTTACCAATAGCACCACTTGGGAAGCCTATTATAGATGGATTCTTTACTGTCTGAGCCACCAGGGAATCCCAATTACTCTTAGCATAATAGAAATCATTTTTTAAGTTTTATATTATTTATCTTGGCAAAAAATATGTAGAAAATGTGTATAAACAGTTCATGTTGTTAGAATAAGCTTGTTAATTCTGTTGTTCAAAACATTAATTTTGTCTTTTTGATCTATCTGTTAGAGAGAGGGGTGTAAATTGTTTCTCTATGATCAGAGGAGTTATCAGTCTCTTCAATCTGCTTCTGCTTTATGTTTTTCAGAGATACACTGTTGAGTACTTATGTATTCAAAGATTCTAAGTGTCTTCATTTTACACTGAAAAATGACCCTTTTTATACTATTAATGGCTTTGTAAAGAGATATATTTTTTTCTGATGTTAATTATGTAATAAGGGCCATCTTTTGATTAGAATTTGCCTGCTATATCTTTTTAGAATATGTTAAAAATTTACTTAAAACTTGCAAAACATCAAGACATATCAAAATAAAGATTCACATAAGTACACATTCATCCTTAAATTGAAGAAAGTAGGGAAAACCACTAGATCATTCTGGTATGACCCAAATCAAATCCCTTATGACTATATAGTAGAAGTGACAAATATATTCAAGGGATTAGATCTGATAGACAGAGTGATTGTAGAACTATAGACCAAAGTTCATAGCATTGTACAGGGGTTGGTGATCAAAACCATCCACAAGAAAAAAGAAATGCAAAAAGGCAAAATGGTTATATGAGAAGGCCTTGCAAATAGCTGAGAAAAGAAAGGATGTGAAAGGCAAAGGAGAAAAGGAAAGATATATCCATCTGAATGAAGAGTTTCAAAGAATAGCAAGGAGCCATAAGAAAGCCCTCCTAAGCAATCAGTGCTAAAAAATGGAGGACAACAATAAAATGGGAAAGACTAGAGATCTCTTCAAGAAAATTAGAGATACCAAGGGAATATTTCATGCAAAGATGAGCACAATAAAGGACAGAAATGGCATGGACCTAACAGAAGCAGACAATATTAAGAAGAGGTGGCAAGACTACACAGAGAATTATACAAAAAAGATCTTACTGATGCAGATAACCACGAAGGTGTGATCACTCACCTGGGAGTGTAAAGTCATGTGGGCCTTAGGAAGCATCACTATGAACAAAGCTAGTGGAGGTGATGGAATTCCAGTTGTTATTTCAAATCCTAAGAGATGATGCCGTGAAAGTGCTGCACTCAATATGCCAGCAAATTTGGAAAACTCAGCAGTGGCCACAGGACTGGAAAAGGTCAGTTTTCATTCCAGTCCCAAAGAAAGGCAATGCCAAAGAATGCTCAAACTACCGCACAATTGCACTCATCTCACATGCTAGCAAAGTAATGCTCAAAATTCTCCAAGCTAGGCTTCAACAGTACATGAACTGAGAACTTCCCAAGGTTCAAGCTGGATTTAGAAAAGAGAGAGGAACAAGAGATCAAATTGAAAACATCTGTTGGATCATCAAAAAAGCCAGATAGTTCCAGAAAAACATCTGCTTCATTGACTACGCTAACGCCTTTGACTGTGAGGATCACAACAAACCAGAAAACTCTTAAAGAGATGGGAATACCGACCACCTTACATGTCTTCTGAGATGTCTGTATGCACATCAAGAAACAACAACTGGAACCGGACATGGAACAATGGACTGGTTCCTAATTGGAAAAGGAATACATCAAGGCTGTATATTGTCATTATACTTATTTAACTTACATGCAGACTATGTCATGAGAAATGCCAGGCTGGATAAAGCACAAACTGAAATTGAGATTGCCAGGAGAAATATCAGTAACTTCAGATATGCAGATGACACCACCCTTATGGCAGAAAGTGAAGAAGAACTAAATTAGAGTCTTGATGAAAGTGAAACTGGGCAGTGAAAAAGCCGGCTTTAAACTCAGCATTCAGAAAACAAAGATCATGGCATCCAGTACCATCACTTCACGGCAAATAGATGGGGATACAATGGAAATAGTGAGAGACTTTATTTTCTTGGGCTCCAAAATCACTGCAGATGGTTACTGCGGCCATGAAATTAAAAGATGCTTGCTTCTTGGAAGAAAAGCTATGACCAACCTAGACATTTGACCAACTAGACATTTGACCAACAAACCTAGACATTTGTTGACCAACTTTGTCAACAAAGGTTCGTATAATCAAAGGTATGCTTTTTCCAGTAATCATGTATGGATGTAAGAGTTGGATCATAAAGAAAACTTAGCACTGAAGACTTGATGCTTTTGAACTGTGGTGTTCGAGAAGACTCTTGAGAGTCCCTTGGACTGCAAGGAGATCAAACCAGTCAGCCTAAAGGAAATCAGTCCTGAATATTTATTGGAAGGACTGATGCTGAAGCTGAAGCTCCAATACTTTAGCCACCTGATGCAAAGAGCTGACTCATTAGAAAAGACCCTGATACTGGGAAAGATTGAATGCAGGAGGAGAAGGGCACAACAGAGGATGAGATGGTTGGATGGCATCACTGATTTGATGGACATGAGTTTGAGCAAGCTCCGGGAGTTGGTGATGGACAGGGAGACCTTGCGTTGTACAGTCCAGGGGGTCACAAGGAGTCAGACATGACTGAGCAACTGAACTTATAAGTATAAATATCCCCATGCTAACATTAAAAGGTAGAATATTGACAATAGAGTTGAATTCTTCCTGTATTATCTTCACTGGTAGAATCTCTTCCATTCCCTGTGTTAACATTAGCCTGAATTTGGTGTTCTTATTTTTCTTGCTTTTGCTTGTACTTACATTACTGTTTATGTTGCTCTGTGTGTGTGTGTGTGTGTGTGTGTGTGTGTAAATACCATCTTTTATATATTTAAATATGTTGTATGCATTTCTGTTTTGCCTTTTGAAAACCCTTGCTACATTTCCATATTTTAATACATTTTTGTATTTTTTCTAACATATTTATAATGGTGTAAGTTTTTGTTCAGGCCGTTTTAATTTGGGTAGTATTTTATTGCATGCATTTATCATTTATCTTTCTGATATACAGGTTGTCTCCATTTAAAATGTGTGTATGTATGTACATATGCATATATAGGGAGAGAGACTATACTACTATGAACATCTACATTTTATCTCTGTTCCCTTGTGTACACTTGAGGATATTTCTGAAGAATATAAACCCAGGAAGAGAATTGCTGGGCCATATGACTATACTAATTTATATTCCTTTCAGGAGAGTATAAATTCCAGTTATTCCACAGTTTTGGTAACTCTTGATATTGTCAGACTTCAGCTTAAATTATTGCTTCTCTGGTGGTGTAAAATAGTATCTTATTGTGACCTTAATTTGCATTTACCTTTTTATGCTGAAGTTGAATATTTTTACATGTCTTTATAGGCTGTTTGGGATTCTTTTTCTCTTAAATGCCTTTTCTATCTATATTTTCTGTTTTTACATTGATTAGCTTGTCTACTGTTACCGTTTTGTAGACTTCATGTACTCTGAATGCAAACTCTTTTGTTAACGATACAGTTTAATTTCTCTTCCCTTCTAGTTTGTTTCTTGATTCTTATTTGACAAAATTTCTCCACCTCCAAGTCATAAAGGTAATTTCAATTGCCTTCTAAAGGTTAACTTTTGCTTTTTACATTTACATCTTTAATACACTTAAGAGTGGATTTTTGTGTAGGGTATATGGTAGGCATCCTGGTTTCCCCTATATGGATAGTCCATGATCCAGTACCATTTACTGAATAGTCCATCTCTCAGTTGACTTGCAGGATCATTTCTGTCACCTATCAGGCTTCTATTCTGAATTGGTCTGTATCAAAGTTTCTATTCTATTCGTCTGTATATCTGTCCTTTACATCAGTATTACACAGAATTAATCACTTAGGACAAGTCTGAACACCTTAATTTTGTTGCAAACAATACATTTGTTAGGGACTATATACATATATTGGTACATGAGTGTATAAATGTGTGCACACACAGAAAATTGTATATTTTAAACTGCCATTGATTCAGTTCAGTACTGTTCAGTCGCTCAGTCATGTCCAATTACTTTTATTAAATATAGGAAAAACAATTGCATTTCTATATATACTACCTTATCAACATACTGGGTTTCCCTGGTGGCTCAGATGGTAAAGCATCTTCCTGCAATGCAAGAGACCCAGATTCGATCCCTGGCTCAGGAAGATCCCCTGGAGAATGGAATGGCAACTCACTCCAGTATTCTTGCCTGGAGAAATCCATGGACAGAAGAGCCTGGCGGGCTACAGTTCATGGGGTCTCAAAGAGGCAGACGGGACTGAGCAACTAACACTTTCACTCTCACTTTCATCAACATAATAAGTACTTCTAACTTACCTACCTGTCTATAGACTTTTATTGGCTTTTTTCTGCAAACAAGTCTGTCATCTGAGGTTAATAATGACCTTTTCACAGGTATTGTGGCAATTTTTAATAGAAACTAGCAGGCATCCTTGATTTTTTGAAGGGACTATTTTTTATATTTCACCATTAAGAATGTTGGTTGCTCTAGCATTTCTTCAGATATTCATTGAGTTAAATTATATTGTGAGATTTACTTGAGTTTTGATTATAAAACAATTGCATAAAACATTCAGTAATTCAGTGTTTGAGGTACTCATGTATTCTAGTCTCATTTGATTTTTTTGTAGGGTGGATGAAATTAATAGATTTTTTTGAGCTGTGGTGTTGGAGAAGACTCTAGAGAGTCCCTTGGACTGCAAGGAGATCCAACCAGTCCAATCTGAAGGAGATCAGCCCTGGGATTTCTTTGGAAGGAATGATGCTAAAGCTGAAACTCCAATACTTTGGCCACCTCATGCGAAGAGTTGACTCCTTGGAAAAGACTCTGATGCTGGGAGGGATTGGGGGTAGGAGGAGAAGGGGATGACAGAGGATGAGATGGCTGGATGGCATCACTGACTCAATGGATGTGAGTCTGGGTGAACTCCGGGAGTTGGTGATGGACAGGGAGGCCTGGTGTGCTGCGATTCATGGGGTCGCAAAGAGTCGGACACGACTGAGCGACTGATCTGATCTGATCTGATTTCTTCAGTAACCCAAACTTGGGTTTTAAAAAAATGTCGGTTTGCCAATAATTTGGTTTGTAAGTTAAAATGGCTCAGTGTTATTTCTCATACTGTGTAAGACAAAGAAAGTATTTTTTAAGTTTGTATTAAGATTATATAGCTTGTTTGTATTAGGATTATATTAAGATTACAGTTTATATTAAGATTATATTAACTTTAGACAGATTCAGGGAAAGGCACACTTTTTCTATTATCTGAAATAGTTTGCATCAGTTCTTAATATTTGTTTCTTGTATATTTGTTATCGTTACCTGTAAAATCTTCTGGATTTTTATGTGTTGTGAAGTGACTTTATTTTGATTTAAAAACATTCAGTTCAGTTCAGTTCAGTCATTCAGTCATGTCCGACTCTTTGCAACCCCATGAACCGCAGCACGCCAGGCCTCCCTGTCCATCACCAACCCCTGGAGTTCACCCAAACTCATGTCCATCGAGTTGGTGATGCCATCCACCATCCCATCCTCTGTCATCCCTAATCCCTCCCAGCATCAGAGTCTTTTCCAAGGAGTCAACTCTACGCATGAGGTGGCCAAAGTATTGGAGTTTCAGCTTTAGCATCAGTCCTTCCAAAGAACACCCAGGACTGATCTCCTTTAGAATGGACTGGTTGGATCTCCTTGCAGTCCAAGGGACTCTCAAGAGTCTTCTCCAACACCACAGTTCAACAGCATCAATTCTTCAGTGCTCAGCTTTCTTCACAGTCCAACTCTCACATCCATACATAACCAATGGAAAAACCATAGCCTTGACTAGACGAACCTTTGTTGGCAAAGTAATGTCTCTGCTTTTTAATATGCTAGCTAGGTTGGTCATAACTTTCCTTCCAAGGAGTAAGTGTCTTTTAATTTCATGGCTGCAATCACCATCTGCAGTGATTTTGGAGCCCCCAAAAATAAAGTCTGACCCTGTGTCCACTGTTTCCCCATCTATTTGCCATGAAGTGATGGGACCAGATGCCATGATCTTAGTTTTCTGAATGTTGAGCTTTAAGCCAACTGTTTCACTCTCCTCTTTCACTTTCATTAAGAGGCTTTTTAGTTCCTCTTCACTTTCTGCCATAAGGGTGGTGTCTTCTGCATATCTAAGGTTATTGACATTTCTCCCGCTTGCACTTCCTCCAGCCCAGTGTTTCTCATGATGTACTCTGCATATAAGTTAAATAAGCAGGGTGACAATATGCAGCCTTTACATACTCCTTTTCCTATTTGGAACCAGTCTGTTGTTCCATATCCAGTTCTAACTGTTGCCTCCTAACCTGTATATAGGTTTCTCAAGAGGCAGGTCAGGTAGTGTGGTATTCCCATCTCTTTCAGAATTTTCCACAGTTGATTGTGATCCATACAGTCAAAGGCCTTGGCATAGTCAATAAAGCAGAAACAGATGTTTTTCTGGAATTCTCTTGCTTTTTCCATGATCCAGTGGATGTTGGCAATTTGATCTCTGGTTCCTCTGCCTTTTCTAAAACCAGCTTGAATATCTGGAAGTTCACGGTTCACGTATTGCTGAAGCCTGGCTTGGAGAATTTTGAGCATTACTTTGCTAACTTTTGAGATGAATGCAATTGTGCGGTAGTTTGAGCATTCTTTGGCATTACCTTTCTTTGGGATTGGAATGAAAACTGACCTTTTCCAGTCCTGTGGCCACTGCTGAGTTTTCCAAATTTGCTGGCATATTGAGTGCAGCACTTTCACAGTATTATCTTCCAGGATTTGAAAGAGCTCAACTGGAATGCCATCACCTCCACTAGCTTTGTTCATAGTGATGCTTTCTAAGGCCCACTTGACTTCACATTCCAGGATGTCTGGCTCTAGGTGAGTGATCACGTCATCGTGATTATCTGGGTCATGAAGATCTTTTTTGTACAGTTCTTCTGTGTATTCTTGCCACCTCTTCTTAATATCTTCTGCTTTTGTTAAGTCCATACCATTTCTGTCCTTTATGGAGCCCATCTTAGCATGAAATTTTCCCTTGGTATCTCTAATTTTCTTGAAGAGATCTCTAGTCTTTCCCATTCTGTTGTTTTCCTCTTTCTTTGCATTGATCGCTGAGGAAGGCTTTCTTATTTCTCCTTGCTATTCTTTGGAACTCTGCATTCAGATGCTTATATCTTTCCTTTTCTCCTTTGCTTTTTACTTCTCAAACATTACTGATAGTTAAAAAAAAAAAACAATTTTTGCTTTCTATTTCTTAATCAGTATGCTTTGGGATGTTATATTAAATAGAACAAATTCTTGAAAATGTCATTTTAAAGTTAATGACAAAGTGTTTCTTTCACTGTTATCAATCAATCTTTCTTTAAAGTTTTTGCATCATATTACTCCTCTAGTTTAGGTCTCTCAACAATGTAATTAGCTATTCAGTGCACCCACTTTTTTTTAGAGAATGTGAAATGTAATTTTCCTTTTTAAAGAAGTACAGATTTACTGTGTTTATAGGCTTACAGATTTATAGATATTATTTTAGTATATGTATATAAAATATTAATAGAACTCTTTTCGTTGTGACTTATGAAAAATTAATCCTTAATATTAAGTTTTTTGATCAGTGTTTATATTTTCAAATTATTATTTTTTTCTTTTTTTTAAATTTTATTTTTAAACTTTACAATATTGTATTAGTTTTGCCAAATATCAAAATGAATCCACCACAGGCATACCTGTGTTCCCCATCCTGAGCTCTCCTCCCTCCTCCCTCCCCATACCATCCCTCTGGGTCGTCCCAGTGCACCAGCCCCAAGCATCCAGTATCGTGCATCGAACCTGGACTGGCGACTCGTTTCATACATGATATTATACATGTTTCAATGCCATTCTCCCAAATCTCCCCACCCTCTCCCTCTCCCACAGAGTCCATAAGACTGATCTATACTTCAGTGTCTCTTTTGCTGTCTCGTATACAGGGTTATTGTTACCATCTTTCTAAATTCCATATATATGCGTTAGTATACTGTATTGATGTTTTTCTTTCTGGCTTACTTCACTCTGTATAATAGGTTCCAGTTTCATCCATCTCATTAGAACTGATTCAAATGTATTCTTTTTAATGGCTGAGTAACACTCCATTGTGTATATGTACCACAGCTTGCTTATCCATTCATCTGCTGATGGACATCTAGGTTGCTTCCATGTCCTGGCTATTATAAACAGTGCTGCGATGAACATTGGGGTCTCTTTCCCTTCTGGTTTCCTCAGTGTGTATGCCCAGCAGTGGGATTGCTGGATCATAAGGCAGTTCTATTTCCAGTTTTTTAAGGAATCTCCACACTGTTCTCCATAGTGGCTGTACTAGTTTGCATTCCCACCAACAGTGTAAGAGGGTTCCCTTTTCTCCACACCCTCTCCAGCATTTATTGCTTGTAGACTTTTGGATCACAGCCATTCTGACTGGTGTGAAATGGTACCTCATAGTGGTTTTGATTTGCATTTCTCTGATAATGAGTGATGTTGAGCATCTTTTCATGTGTTTGTTAGCCATCTGTATGTCTTCTTTGGAGAAATGTCTATTTTGTTCTTTGGCCCATTTTTTGATTGGGTCATTTATTTTTCTGGAGTTGAGCTGTAGGAGTTGCTTGTATATTTTTGAGATTAGTTGTTTGTCAGTTGCTTCATTTGCTATTATTTTCTCCCATTCTGAAGGCTGCCTTTTCACCTTGCTAATAGTTTCCTTTGTTGTGCAGAAGCTTTTAAGTTTAATTAGGTCCCATTTGTTTATTTTTGCTTTTATTTCCAATATTCTGGGAGGTGGGTCATAGAGGATCCTGCTGTGATGTATGTCGGAGAGTGTTTTGCCTATGTTCTCCTCTATTTTAGTTTTTTTTTAATTAGGATAAAATTAATTAAAATTCCATAACTGAAATTGGTTGCTATTTCAAGTCTTAATGTATTATCTTATTTGTTGATGAAATTTGTTAATTCTTCCTGTAGCATTTCTTAAACATTTGCTTATATTGTATCTTTATGATGTCATTTAACATGTTAATATCTCTCTAGTATTTTCTATATAATATTGGATTTAGATACAGAGACATGAAAATTCCATTTTGGAGAGGCAACTCTACCTAACAGAAGGTTATATACTTTCATCATAATGTCTGATTTTCTCTAATTGTCATGATTTTAGAACCATTGATGATCATTACTAGATCTAATTTATTCGAAGTTGCAAAATATTCTAATTCTATCATTTATTTATTATATAGGGCATTTTGATAAAGTGAAACTGTACTTCATGAATTGCTTATTTGCCTGGAGTTATAGTTGGCATAGGAAAGGCAATTTAAATTCTGAATTCTTTCCTATTATTTACCATTTCTCTAAATAATCAGTTTATTCCTTATCTTTCCCTATCTCTTAATGTATAGTTATGCCAGCAGTGGGATACACATTTATGATCAATTATTTCTTTTTTTTTCTCTTTTTAGGATTCCTGTTGTTACATGTTTAAATTGTTTTCAGGTTGCTGCTCCAAATTTTCTCATGATTACCTATTGGTGATTTTTGTGTGTTTCCTGTTCTGAGAGCTACCACAAGCCTGGTACCTTCCCTTAGTTTTCCCTTGACCAGATGCTTATTCTCACATGGATCTTATAGCTATTTGTGGTTTGATCCTATCTTTTAACATCTGGAGAGTTTGGGGGTGGTTTGTTTTTATTTTTAACAACATACTTACTTTTGCTATATGTATTTTTTTTTTTTTTTTGGTGGAAAGAGGGTAGGGAGTTTGAGATTTAAAAACTAAATTCACCTGCATAATTTTTCTGATTCTATCTAGATTGAGAGGTTTAGAGTCAAACCCCTCAGTAGGAAGGAAGGTATCTAGATCTGGATCTTGACTTTTTTTTTTTTTTTCCTGAATACCATCCTCTAGTAAAAGCAACCAGGGGCACTTGAAGAATTGGTTCATTTCTGTGCCTGACTCATATAATGGAAGTGCTCAAAAAAGAATATGTGGGAGGGTTGAAAAGACATAGCAGGCAAGCTGAAAGAATGACCAGTGGTCAAATACAGAATTATTTGAGAAACAAAATGAATAACCATGTTAGATTATAACCCATAGAATAATACACATATCCACTAGTCCATACTGATGTAACAAAATATTTGAATAAATAAATGAGGGTAGAAGGGATACCTATTCCTTATAGAGGAATTCCAATTAATCTATAAGAAATGAGAAGATAAAATCACCATTAGAACAGCAAAGTTATTGTCATGGTTGGAAACACATACCGATTAATGCTAAAATCAGTGGGTAAGAGTTTGAGGAGGAACAGGATAATGTCAGAATTCCAAAGGATCCTCCTCCAAGATACTGTTAACTAGAAAAGTGAAAAGTGGTAACTTTCTAATGGATAAATGGATAAACAGATAGCAGCTTGACCAGTTAATTGAGGTTGCTATTACAGACACAAATTAGTGGTAACGCGAATTAGTGGTAACAGTGTGATGTATTGAGATCACGTATCCTTTGATATGAGAGATGTATATTAATTCTGTGGCATTCTTATCAGAAATCACTGAACTCGATCTAATTATAAGACAACTCCAAACAAATCCAGTTTAAGGGACATTCTTTAAAATAACTGACCAGTACTCTGCAGAAGAGTACAGGAAGAATTGCAGAGCTGTCACAGATGGAGGAACTATGGAGACATGAAAATGAAGACCGAAGTACCATTATGGACTGGATCCTTGGACAGAAAAAGGATATTAATGGAAAAGCTGCAAAAAATTTAGAAAAATCTGTATTTTAGTTAATACTATTTTACTAGCATTAATTTTTTAGTGATTGGACTATGGCTATACATTATGTTAACATTAGAGGGAGCTAGGCCAGGGTATGTGAGAATACTCTGTACTATTTTTGGAACAAATTATCCTGAAATAAAAAGTTTTAAAAAACTTAAAAGCAATCCTATGCCACAACCACTATCAACTGTCTAGGATTCCCATTTGGAATTTAATGGCTCTATTTTTTTATTTTCCTAAATGTGTTCTATCACTTTTTAAAGCTATCTGACTTTTTAGATTGACTTTATGTGGTTTTGTGTTTTTTATTTTTATTCATTATTTTCCCCCCAATCCTTCTCTATCACTTTTTATTTGCAGTAATTGATTATGTACTTGTTTGTTATATGATCCTTTCATGGTGTTTGGCTTTTTCCTATAGTTTGTAATCTGGGCTGCTTTAAGCTTGCATTCCATTCCAAATTCAGGAATCAATTGTTCTCCAAACAGTAAAATAGAAGGATTTTATTTTGTTTTTGACCTAGGTCCAGAAAGGTCAGTGATCCCAGCTGTTCAATTTTCTAGTCTCATGTTTAAGGTTCCTTCTTTGATTTCTTGTGTCCATCCTCCTCTCCCAGGGTTATGAAGGGAGTAGGAGAAGGACCAGTAACAAAAGCTTCCTAATTTCCTCTCACAGGACTGGAGAGCTTTCTGTTCTAGCTCCTCCATCTTCCATGGCCTGAGAGCAAGTTTGTCATCCATGTGTGGGCACTGGAAGCCCAGTATTAGCCCCTCGAGCTTGAATTCAGAACCAATATCCCTTTGGTCACCATTGCCTCAGATACAGATTGAAGTTCTGGTTTTTAGTTTCTTTTTTGATTCAGTTCAGTTCAGTCACTCAGTCGTGTCTGATTCTTTGTGACCCCATGAATCGCAGCACGCCAGGCCTCCCTGTCCATCACCAACTCCTGGAGTTCACTCAGACTCAAATCCATCGAGTCAGTGATGCCATCCAGCCATCTCATCCTCTGTCGTCCCCTTCTCCTCCTGCCCTCAATCCCTCCCAGCATCAGAGTCTTTTCCAATGAGTCAACTCTTTGCATGAGGTGGCCAAAGTACTGGAGTTTCAGCTTCAGCATCATTCCCTCCAAAGAAATCCCAGGGCTGATCTCCTTCAGAATGGACTGGTTGCATATTCTCTAAACGAGAGTTAGATTTTTGTCCTGTATTTTTGCACTTCAAACTGGAGTGTGAGTTTTTCCCACCATCCTCGTGTGTCATGTTACCAGAAGTCTTTCAACTTATCTCTGAGCAGTTCACATATATTCTCTGAAAAATGAAAATGGACTCTAACATATTAGTGAAATTTAAGAATTCAAGCATTTTAAGAAACTTAAGTATTATTCAGTGTTTTCCTCAAAATTATTAAAGTGTTCTTTCTTTTTATATAAGTAATGTCTGTGGTTGTATGATAAAATATAGCTTTGGAGGGAGTTGTTCCCAATAATAATTATTTTAGCAGAGAGTTTCCAGCTGAGAGTGATGAATATAAAGATTCTGTGGTTCTCATACTTGGATGCTTCTTTCCTAATTTGGGGATGTGAAGGAACATTGGATTCTTCTATTTGAAGAATATATTAAAATATACTTAAATGAATATGAGTTTGGTTCAGGTTTTTCCTTAAGCTCGTATGAATGAACTTTTGGGCCAACCCAATAATATGACCTTATCCTCTACTGTTACACATTTATGCTTTCTTTTTCCTAATGGGGAAGCATCATCCTTTTTTCTTTATTGACAAAAGTTAGGAAATACATTTGATTCCATAGCAATTTGGTTATAGTAGATTGCATTTCAGTTCATAGATTTTTCTCAGGGCTTTCCTCCAGTGAAAATTCTGTGCGTGTGTGTTTGTGGAAAGTTTGAATACTTCAGACAGTTAATGTATATTGAGCTACCACTGGGTGGTCATAATTTTGTTCACCACATTATTGGGAGGAAAACCAAGTTGATAGTTTCTGGCGGCAAGTGCTAGTGAGGCCCTGTCAACTGCGCAGTTAACAGAACTGAAGGCTGTCCTCCTAACAAATCCCTGCATCACCAGTTCACAGCATGAGCCTGAGCCTTGCAAACACCAAGTAAAGAGATTTAGTTGCAGATGTATGTTCGGGGGCTGATGATACCAGCTTACTTAGCGGACATGTCAGCACACGTGCTGGGCATAAGGGAAATCAACAATTCATTTTAAAGAATTCCTATGAATGTTGAGCACTCTTGTCTCGGGAAATATTTCTTTCTTAATGATGAAAAACACATGTCTGTCAGATACTTGTAACTGTGCCTGCCAGACCCAGTTTAGGGAACAAAAGCAGCAAATAGAAAAAGACTTGCCCATCATCAGGATCCCAGTAACAGGGGCTGAAATCATGTTCTCAGTCCCATGAGATGCTGAATAAATGCAACAAAGGGACTTGGATCTGGGAGTAAGCAGGTATTTTCGGAGTTAGAAGAATCCTCATACTACTTAAAAATAACTTACTTAAATCTACCTAATCAAACATCCCCTTAAAAGATATCCAAATTCTTATTTCTGTATTTGCAGAGCATTCTAAAATGCAAATACTAGGATAAATTCAAATCTTTAATTATCTAGGAATAACTCTGAAAAGAATTCTTATTCATTCTCTTAATTGAAAAAGAAACAAATTGAAATGTAGACTAGCTTCCACTTTCTCATCTCTCAAATTAAGGGGTGGGGTGGGGTGAGATGATGTGGGTGAGTGTGTGGAGGCCTGAACTGAGGGTTGAGAAGAGTATTTGTTTAGGCTGGTAAAGAGGGAGAAATAATGTTGAGTGTTTTGCATACAGGAAGTTTAATTCTTAGAATTATGCAGTGAAGAAGTTACCACTATTATCTCCATTTTACAGATTAGGAAAAAGATATAAGTAAGAGTCTCAGGAAGTAACAGGGGTAGGATACAGCTCTCTGGTGTGTTACATCCTCAGAGTTAAAGAGGAGGGTTCAGGGTTAACCTAGTAAGTGCCCCATAGGTTTCTAAGTAGTTGACTTAGATTTTAGTTAGAAGTTTTCATAGCTAATTTTAAGTATGACAACACACAGAACACATTCCCATTCCCCAGTCTTCATGGTCCCTTTCCTCCTTCTCTAATCAAGTGAATTTGAGGAATTATTTAGATAGAATTATGATGTTCCCTATATCACTATCAGCACACTGGATCAGACCTGTCATAGAAAAAAAATATGCTTCTGCTTTCAGAACTGGGGTCATTTAAAACTGAACTATTCATCTGTACCTTGTGGGCTATGCTGCAGAATAGAACATGGCTATTTAATCTCGTGATTCTCTTTACCTCTGTATATGACAAAATCTCCACAGTCAAAGCTCTGATTTTCTTTTTTGGGGATGTGGAAGAGGCCAAAATTTTTTTCTACTGTCTTTATTTTACATATGTGTAAATTTTATATCTTACTCTAACAAGAACTGAAATTAATTCTCTGAATTCACTACTAAATATCTTTCAATCCTAGAAACCCTGGCTTTGTATCACCTTGGTGACAGAAGCAAAAGTAATCAGTTGGTCTTGAGTTGCCACACTACAGCTTAGCTGTAATATAGCCTTTAATTTAGTCAAGAGGCATTCTATGGATCACTAAAGTCTTATTTCCTTTTTAATAGTTATTTGTAAAATTTTGGTATTTTTTTCCTTATGTTAAATTGAAATCTGTCTTTCAATCACTTCCATTCAATGGGGTTCGTTTTCCTTCTAGCATGTTCATCAGATCCAACACTGCCTGTTTTCATCTGATGGTGATTTTCGATATTTTCAGTCAGCTCTCAGGTAGCCTCCTGCTAACTGCTTTTTTGCTTTCAAGTGAAACATCCACTGTTTCCTCACTCATTCCTCAAGGTGTGATTTTCTTACTCTTCTTACTACTCATCACCTCCTTGCAATCCATCCTTCTTTGCCAACAGCCCACTCAGGGTACTTCCCAGATGCAATACAGTTTTACAGATTTAGTCTGACCAGCCAGAGTACACAAAGACAGAATTTGTTCAAGATATTTTCTTTCTACTAATGCTTTTGACTAAGCCATGAGATGGGTGACAGGCAGCCTCTGGAAGAAGAACATGCCAAAGACAAGACCACATAGGCATACAGGGCTGTGGAACTGACTTGCATAAAGACATTCTGTCTTTCCCCTAGCGGAGAAGGCTGATAGATTTATCTTCTAGGCACTAGACACTGTGTACTCACATCTCTTTGGTTTTCTCTATGTGAATGTCCTCTGCCTCATACATCTACTTGGCAGATGTCTCTTCCTCTTTCCAGATCCTCCTTTGTGGGGAGTTCTTGCCTGCCATACCTTTTGCTAAGTATTGTTATTTAGTTACTAAGCTGTGTCCCACTCTTTGTGACCACATGGACTGCAGCACACCAGGTTTCCCTGTCCTTCATTATCTCCCAGAGTTTGCTCAGACTCCTGTCCATTGAGTCAGTGATACCATCCAAACATCTCATCCTCTCCCACTGCCTTCTCTTCTTGCCCTCCATGTTTCCCAGCATCAGGGTCTTTTCCAATGAGTTGGCTCTTCACATCAGTTGGTTAAAGTATTGGAGCTTTAGCTTCAGCATCAGTCCTTCCAATGAATATTCAGGGTTGATTTCCTTTAAGATTGACTGATTTGATATCCTTGCTAAGTGACTCTGCCCTAAATGCAGAAGCTAATGAGGTGAATGGCTGTGTCCAGTCTGAAGTCACAGCTAATTGGGCAAAGGAGTGGGACACCTAAGTTAATGGCATGCATGGTATGGTCCAGCAGAAAATGTTAAATGAGTCTTTTTGTTTGTTAGTCGTCCAGTCACGTCAGACTCTTTGTGACCCCATGGACTGTAACCCTCCACGCTCCTCTGTCCATGGAATTCTCCAGGCAAGAATACTGAACTTGGTAGCCTTTCCCTTCTCCAGGAAATCTTTCCAACCAAGGGATCAAACCTGGGTCTCCTGCACTGCAGGCAGGTTCTTTACCATCTGAGCCACCAGGGATGTGAAAAACCGAATCTGGACCTATAGCTACAGATGTACCAAGTCAGGCATTACTTGGGGCTGCAGTCACCCTCTTGTGCTATGTAAGCTACAACCTGGGGACAACAGTTCAGAGAGGGAAGAGAGCAGAGAAGACACACGGGAAGAAACAGGCCTTCTTAAGTGAGAGACCATATGGCCCACACATACTCCCAACTTCCTTATTGCTTTCTGGTTGCTTCCATTTCTAGTTCATAACTATGCTTCAATAAGCCCTACTTTGCTTTAGGTAAAGTGAGGGCCCCCTTGTTCTTTGAAACAAGATGCTAAAGCATCTTCCATGTGGAATTAGTTAGTTCCAAATTGTGCAGTCTCACTCTACCTACTATAGAGTTCTGTGATGGAAACTGCTGCCCTCCTTGCTCTTAAAGCTTCTTGAAAACTAGGGTATTCTTGGTTCCAATCTTTTGATGGGATGTCTTTACTATATGAAATTGTTATTCATATAAAATATTACCTATCAGGTTGGGTTGTAGATTCTAGGTGGTTCCAGTTTTCTGTTTGAGGTACATGCTAAATATTTGTTTAATGTTGGGTAGGTATTTTTGTATTTCTATAAATACATTGAGCACTGTTCTGGGAGGGAATTAAAGTACTTGGAAAGAGTTTTATACTTTTGGATCTTACATTTAAGTTTCATTAGACGGGACCAGAGAAGTGCTTAGATAAGGGCTAATTATTTTGGGCTCCAAAATCACTGCAGATGGTGATTGCAGCCATGAAATTAAAAGACACTTACTTCTTGGAAGAAAAGTTATGACCAACCTAGATAGCATATTGAAAAGCAGAGACATTATTTTGCCAACAAAGGTCCATCTAGTCAAGGCTATGGTTTTTCCAGTGGTCATGTAAGGATGTGAGAGTTGGACTGTGAAGAAGGCTGAGCACTGAAGAATTGATGCTTTTGAACTGTGGTGTTGGAGAAGACTCTTGAGAGTCCCTTGGACTTCAAGGAGATCCAACCAGTCCATTCTGAAGGAGATCAGGCCTGGGATTTCTTTGGAGGGAATGATGCTGAAGCTGAAACTCCAGGACTTTGGCCACCTCATGTGAAGAGTTGACTCATTGGAAAAGACTCTGATGCTGGGAGGGATTGGGGGAGGGGGAGAAGGGGATGACAGAGGATGAGATGGCTGGATGGCGTCTCCGAATCAATGGACATGAGTTTGAGTGAACTCCGGGAGATGGTGATGGACAGGAAGGCCTGGCGTGCTGTAATTCATGGGGCCGCAAAGAGTCGGACATGACTGAGTGACTGAACTGAACTGAACTGAACTGATTCCCCCATTATTGAAGCAAAACTATTCCAAGTATGCTACAATTGCCTATAGATTGAGGTTTTTTTCCAGTCTGCCTGTAGCAACAGGCATTATTTAGCTCTGTAAGGTTACCAGTCACAGTTTCTTTCTTCTAATCCTTTCAGGTGTTTCTTGTCCTGGTTTTGAATGGTTTCCTCATATATATATGTATTAGATATATCTCTACTGAATATATGAAGAGAACTTTCTGGAGCTCTCTGGAGTTCTGTCTATGCTACTCTCTCTTATTAGATATCCTGTCCTGCAAACTTGAGCTGCCTTGGTCTTCTCTGAGTCTCAGCCCTCTCTCCTCAGCAGGGAGTACACCAGTCTCTTCCCTGGTGGTTCAAACAGTAAAGAATCTGTCTGCAAAGCAGGAGACCTGGTTCGATCCCTGGGTTGGGAAGACCCCCTGGAGAAGAGAATGGCTACCCACTCCAGTATTCTTGCCTGGAGAATTCCATGGACAGAGGAGCCTGGGGGGCTACAGTCCACGGAGTCGCAAAGAATCAGACACAACTGAACAACTAACACTTTCACTTTTTTTTCCACTCAGTGGTCTGGAAATGGGATAAAGGCAGTGTTGGAGCAGTCTTAATTCATCTTGTTTGTTTTTCATCTCTCTGGGCTCATTGTTCTTCATTTTCTCATGTCCAGTGTCTTAGAAAACTTTTAATATATATTTTATCTTCTTTGAAGTGAGAGGGTAAACCAGGTCACTGCTGTTCTATCTTGGAAGTGAAAGTTATATAACTTGTTAAGAGTTCTTTAGGAAAGTTTGATAAATACTATAGTTGGTATGCTTGACTACATTTTGATGAATTGAAAGGTTTTCTCTGATTCTTGATCAGGGCCTTAATCAAAGTGATATAAGTTATTCTCATAATTTAAACCAGATCTACTGTACAATAAGTATCTCTGACATTTGAATAACATGTGTTAAATCCATTGCTGCTCAAAATCAAGGCTGAAGTTAAAGGCAATGAGTTAAAATGGATAAAGATGTTATCAGATTTTCTTTAGAGGAAATCTATTCCAATGAACCATTTTGGTAAAAATAGTTTCTCAAGAGGAACTTAATTCTGGAAAGATAATGATCTGTTTTAGATGACTGTAATTTACAATTATGTGTGGTTAACTTCTGAATTGTGAGCGTGGGAAGTGTTGCAAGTCTTAGAAAGTTAGTTGATATGTAATTCATGCAATTTATTTCTGAACCTCAGGGGAGCCAAATATTTGGGAAGAGAACCTGGGCCTGTATTTGAAAAAGCCATTCAAAGTATGTAGGCTCTACATGGGAAAGTACTAATAATATTGTTATCAGTCATAGTAATATACTTTTGCTTTAAAAAAAAAAAAGGAAAATGGCAAAATGACTTTTATCTCGACCTAGAAGAACATCCACTTATCTGTGAAATCCTAAAGGAAGAGATGGCATCACTGACTCAATTGACATGAGTTTGAGCAAGCTTCAGGAGATGGTGAAGGTCAGAGAAGCCTAATGTGATGCAGTCCACGGGGTTACAAAGAGTAGGGCATGAATGAGCAATTGACAACAACAAAAGGAAGAGAATTCTTTCTCTTGCCAAGTGCTGATGCTAGGAATGGATTCTTTCAGTTTTTAAATGAGGATCCCTCTGTAACCAAGTAGAGCAGAGAAAGGCAGATCATAGTTGAGCCCTTCCACCTAAGAACAGCACCTATGTCTCTTCTGTGGAGAAAGCTCCTACTACTCAACAGCCTCAGAGTAAACTTCGTTCTTATTCCCTACTGGACTGAAGGAATGCTGCCACTGTATGCAGTTAGACATGAAGCCCATGGTTTCTTCAAGCTTCCTTTGAGAGGACTGATCTCAGGCCACTCAGTGAGAAGAGACTCCACTGGTTGGCAAATAACAAATAAAAAAGTATTTTCAGGAGATAAAAACAGAGCTTTTTGTCACAAATAACCAAATGGCTCCCTGAGGGTAAGTGTGTGGCATGATTCTTTGAGTTATCAACTTCTGCCTCATCTCACTTTCCTATATCCTACTCCAGATCTTTGCTCTGGGCATCACAGATGCTATAACTTTACCTCTAGGGATCAGATTTTTTTTTTTTAAAGCTATTGATACACGATTTATCTCTCTTATTAGTTATAAAGCTAAAAATCAATTGTTGCCTCTAAAATGCAGAATTAAATGCCATTGATTTGGGGGAGCTCAGAAGTGAAAATACAGGATGTTTAATAAATTACAGTAGATGGATAGATCAAAGCTTCAGCATAGTATACAGTCACTAAGGTATGTATTTAGGGCCTGGCATGCAAGCCAGCCACACATGGGCCTATTCTTCATGAACTCTGAGGCCTGAGGAGTGGCAGAAGCTGGAAAGTAATACACTCATGGTGGGAGGTGGGAGGGTGGGTAGAAACCATAGGAATAGCCAAGGGAATTTGCCAACCACAGTGTACACCGTGGACCTTAAGAAATCTGACCCTGGACAGTGAAGTAAGGTATGTTAGTTGCTCAGTTGTGTCTGACTCTGTGACCCCATGCCCTGCAGCATGCCAGGCTTCTCTGTCCGTCACCATCTCCCAGAGTTTGTTCGAACTCATGTCCATTTAGTTGGTGATGCCATCCCAGCATCAAGTAAGGTACAAGGGTCACAAATTGAGGGTGAAGTGGTAGATAAATTGTTTCTTCCATCACATTAGTGACTTTGCAAGACCAGAAATGTGTTTTGTGAATTTTATGTTTTCCTAAAATCAGTGCTGGCCACCACAGTTGGGTTGGAAGCTCTGGATAATAGAGCTCATGTTTGCAGTGGTCCAGAGGGGAGGGTCCATATCTTCTGTCTTTCTCCTGAAGTGTATGACATGAGTGTTGATGCTGATGGTCATCATTTAACAGATGCCAGCATTTCTGGCCAACATCTTGCTACTGGGCCCCTGTTCTCACTGCTCAGTCTCCAGGCATGGACTCCTAAATCTGTCAAGACCACCCTTTTGAACTTGAATACTATTACCTATAAAAACCTATGAAATCTGCTTTATCCTGCCAGTGTTTCTCAATGGGATCCTTTCTGTTATCCTGGGTCAGACAGTTCTTCAGTCAAATAGACTCTTTCATTGCTTGACTTGTTAACAACCATGGTCTCAGCACTAAATGCCAGTATCAACCTGTCATTATGAGAAGCAAATAAACTGTCACATTTTTCAATGTTTGACCATCATCAAGTGTGGTGCCCTGCCTATTTAAACCTCAATTCATCACTTCTGACCTGCCCTGACTTCCAACCTTCTGGTGCCACTCTAGATCACTCATTTAGTTCCAGATTTCAAGACTCTCCTATTTTGTAAGATAAGCTTATATTGTCTCTGTTTATTGTCTCTATGTGTTCAGAGAGAAAGTTAACAAAATATTCTAATTTTTTTTTTTTTTTACTAAACAATAAATGCATCTAAATAGACCCCATTGGGTAAGATGAGAACTCCAATCAAATGATTTTCCTCTTGCAAGGAGAAAAATGAATAAAATCAATAAACAAAACTCAACAAAAACAATCATGAGTTTTTTTTTCTATAAACAACTGTTCAAACAGCAATGCTTTCAGTTATAATTCTTTTTAAGCCACCTGATGATCTCATTGTGATGCAATTCTTACACATTGAATACAGTCTTGAATTATCTCAGCTCTTTTCCAGTGCTATCAATGCATAGCTTTTAGCAAATGGTTGTTCTGATTCAATTCCTTATAACGATATTTCCTCAAAATATGACATTTTTTGTCTACCTGTCTTAAGACGAAAGTGAACAATAAACTCATCCCATGTTGGGCTTTGACCCATAACAGCAGAATTATTTGCTAAGTGTATATAATAATTGATATGATTTGAGTTGTAAAGTATAAACATTTTATTCATTTTATTACCTACAGTCTTCCATTGAGAATAGGCACTGTTAATAATTTTATGTGGGCTAGTAAATTTTCCCTTATTATTAAAATGATTTATTTTTTAAACCAAAAGATTACAGAAGAAATATTTTATGATTTGGGAATATTTGACTCCAATTAAGTGAATGCTGAAGTGAAATGTCATTTTATTTAATTAGAATACACCACAAGAAGCTTTAAATTTTATTTGAATAATTTTCAGAAACACTCTCAGATATTATTGCTTAAGTGAGGAAGATGATTTTGCCACTTCCAAGTAACTGTAAGTGCTGCTATTGTCCTACAGACAGGAAGTGATTTAATTGTCTTACTTCTGCTAACTTTTTTCTTAATTCTTACTTTTACTTCCAACTTTATTGAGATACAGTGCTGTATGTCAATTATAAGTTTAAAGTGTACAGCATAGTGATTTTACATAATTATGAAAGAATTATCACACTAGAGTAAACATCCATTATTTTATAGAGATACAAAATTAAAGAAATAGAAAACATTTTTTCCCTCTGATGAGAACCCTTAGGATTTCCATATACGATATACAGCAGTGTTAATTATACTTACCAGGTTGTACACCTGTAGTACTTATTTATCTTATAGCTAGAAGTTTATACTTTTTGACTGCCTTCATCCAGTTCCCCTCCCCCATCCCCTCCTCTGGTAACCACAAGTCTGATCTTTTTATTATATTAGGTTTTAAAGGATAATTGTGCTACAACATAGTTAGTTCCTGTTACACAACACTGGATTTGATGTTTCTCTTTCAAAATGATTTTCATCACACTGAATCTAGTTATGATCTGTGACCCTACAAAGATACTACATAGTGACTATTTCCCTACGCTGTATACATTTCATGCCCATTTATTTTGTAGCTGAAACTTTGTACCTCTTAATGTTCCTCACCTCCCCCAACCCTCTCCCTTGTGTAATCTACCAGCTCTCTGTTATCTACAACTGTTTGTTTTGTTTGTTCATTTGTTTTGTTTTCCAGATTCCACATATAACTGAAATCATGCAGTATTTGTCTTTCTCTGACTTATTTTGTTTAGCATAATACTCTCTAGGTCCATCCATGTTGTCATAAATAGCAAAATTTCATTTTTAGTGGCTGAATAGTATTCTGTTATGTGTGTGTGTTTATATACACACCCCACATCTTTACCCATTCTTCTTTTGATGGGCACTAAGATTACTCCAATACTTTGGCCACCTCATGCGAAGAGTTGACTCATTGGAAAAGACTGATGCTGGGAGGGATTGTGGGCAGGAGGAGAAAGGGACGACAGAGGATGAGATGGCTGGATGGCATCACTGACTCGATGGACATGAGTCTGAGTGAACTCCGGGAGTTGGTGATGGGCAGGGAGGCCTGGCGTGCTGCGATTCATTGGGTCGCAAAGAGTCAGACACTACTGAGCAACTGAACTGAACTGAACTGAACTGAAGATTTCTTCCATGTCTTGGCTATTATAAATAATGCTTCAGTGAACATACAGGTGCACATATCGTTTCCAAATTAGTGTCTGTTTTTCTTCAGATAAATACCTGGTGTTTGAATAGCTGGATCATATAATAGTTCTATTAATTTTTTGAGGATTTTCAATACAGTTGTCCATAGTGCTTCACAAATTACATTCCCACCAAGAGGGCATGAGGACTCCCTTTGCACCACGCTCTTGCCAAAACTTGTTATTTGTTGTCTGTTCTGACAACAACTGATAACAGCTGTTCTGACAGATGTGACGTGGTATCTTCTCTTGGTTTTGACTTGCATTTCCCTGATGATTAATGATGTTGAGCATCTTTTCATTTGCTTGTTAGGAACCTGTATGTCTCCTTTGAAAAATATGTCTATTCCGACCCTCTGCTAATTTTTCAATCAACTTGTTTTTCTTTTTTGATATCTAGTTGTATTGTTTCTATGTGTATTTTGGATATTAACTCCTTATTGGGTATATCATTTACAAATATCTTCTCCCATTAAGTAGGTTGGCTATTCATTTTGTTGATAGTTTCCTTTTCTATTTGAAAGCTTTAATTTGATGTAGTTCATTTATTTATTTTTGCTTTTGTTTCCCTTGCCTGAGAAGACATATTAAAAAAACTAAGACCAATGTCAAAGACTTACTGCCTATGTTTCCCTCTAGAAGTTTTATGATTTCAGAGCTACACTTAAGTCTTTATTCCATTTGGAATTTGTGCATGGTGTGAGAAAACAGAGTGGTCCCATTTGATTCTTTTGCATATACTTATCTGATTTCCCAAACAATATTTATTGAAGGAAACTGTCTTTTCCCCACTGTATGCTCTTGCCTTCTTTGTCAAAAGTTAATTACCCATATCTGTGTGGGCTAATTTCTGGGCCCTGTACTCTGTTCCATTGATCTATGTGTCTGTTTTTGTGACATTACCATAATGTTTTAATTAGGGTAGTTTTGTCAGTCAGTTCAGTTGCTCAGGCATGTCCAACTCTTTGCGACCCCATGAATCACAGCACACCAGGCCTCGCTGTCCATCAGCAACTCCGAGAGTTCACTCAAAGTCATATCTATCGAGTCGGTGATGCCATCCAGCCATATCATCCTCTGTCATCCCCTTCTCCTCTTGCCCCCAATCCCTTCCAGCATCAGGGTCTTTTCCAATGAGTCAACTCTTCGCATGAGGTGGCCAAAGTACTGGAGTTTCAGCTTTAGCATCAGTCATTCCAATGAACACCCAGGACTGATCTCCCTTAGGATGGACTGGTTGGACCTCCTTGCAGTCCAAGGGACTCTCAAGAGTCTTCTCCAACACCACAGTTCAAAAGCATTAATTCTTTAGCACTCAGCTTTCTTCACAGTCCAACTCACATCCATACATGAACACTGGAAAAACCATAGCCTTGACTACACGGACCTTTGTTGGCAAAGTAATATCTCTCTGCTTTTGAATATGCTATCTAGGTTGGTCATAACTTTCCTTCCAAGGAGTAAGCATCTTTTAATTTCATGGCTGCAACCACCATCTGCAGTGATTTTGGAGCCAAAAAAAAAGTCTGACACTGTTTCCACTGTTTCCCCACCTATTTCCCATGAAGTGATGGGACCAGATGCCATGATCTTCGTTTTCTGAATGTTGAGCTTTAAGCCAACTCTTTCACTCTCCTCTTTCACTTTCATCAAGAGGCTCTTTAGTTCCTCTTCACTTTCTGCCATAAGGGTGGTGTCATCTGCATATCTGAGGTTATTGATATTTCTCCTGGCAATCTTGATTCCAGCTTGTGCTTCTTCCAGCCCAGTGTTTCTCATGAGTACTCTGCATATAAGTTAAATAAGTGGGGTAACAATATACAGCCTTGACGTACTCCTTTTCCTATTTGGAACCAGTCTGTTGTTCCATGTCCAGTTCTAACTGTTGCTTCCTGACCTGTCATGGTGGAGAGGTCTGACAGAATGTGGTCCACTGGAGAAGGGAATGGCAAACTACTTCAGTATTCTTGCCTTGAGAACCCCGTGAACAGTATGAAAAGGCAAAATGATAGGATACTGAAAGAGGAACTCCCCAGGTCAGTAGGTGCCCAATATGCTACTGGAAATCAGTGGAGAAATAAGTCCAGAAAGAATGAAAGGATGGAGCCAAAACAAAAATAATAGCCAGCTGTGGATGTGACTGGTGATAGAAGCAAGGTCCATGCTATAAAGAGCAATATTGCATAGAACCTGGAACGTCAGGTACATGAATCAAGGCAAATTGGAAGTGGTCAAACAGGAGATGGCAAGAGTGAACATCAACATTTTAGGAATCAGTGAACTAAAATGGACTGGAATGAGTGAATTTAACTCAGATGACCATTATATCTACTACTGCAGTCAGGAATCCCTTAGAATAAATGGAGTAGCCATCATGGTCAACGAAAGAGTCCAAAATGCAGTGAAGTTGCTCAGTCGTGTCTGACTCTTTGCAACCCCATGGACTGTAGCCCACCAGGCTCCTCAGTCCATGAAATTTTCCAGTCAAGAGTACTGGAGTGGGTTCCCATTTCCTTCTCCAGAGGATCTCCCCAACCCAGGGATCGAACCCGGGTCTCCCGCACTGCAGGCAGACGCTTTACCATCTGAGCCACCAGGGAGTCTCCTGAAATGCAGTACTTGGATGCAATCTCAGAAATGACAGCATGATCTCTGTTCGTTTTCAAGACAAACCATTCAATATCACAGTAATCCAAGTCTATGCCCCAACCAGTAATGCTGAAGAAGCTGAAGTTGAACAGTTCTATGAACACCTACAAGACCTTTTAGAACTAACACCCAAAAAAGATATCCTTTGCATTATAGGGGACTGGAATGCAAAAGTAGGAAGTCAAGAAACACCTGGAGTAACAGGCAAATTGAGCCTTGGAATACAGAATTAAGCAGGGCAAAGGCTAATAGAGTTTTGCCAAGAGAACACACTGGTCATAGCAAACACCCTCTGCCAACAACACAGGAGAAGACTCTATGCATGGACATCACCAGATGGTCAATCCCAAAATCAGATTGATTATATTCTTTGCAGCCAAAGATGGAGAAGCTCTACATAGTCAGCAAAAACAAGACCAGGAGCTACCTGTGGCTCAGATCATGAACTCCTTATTGTCAAATTCAGACTTAAATTGAAGAAAGTAGGGAAAACCACAAGACCATTCAGGTATGACCTAAATCAAATCCCTTATGATTATATAGTGGAAGTGAGAAATAGATTTAAGGGCCTACATCTGATAGAGTGCCTGATGAACTATGGAATGAGGTTTGTGACATTGTACAGGAGACAGGGATCAAGACCATCCCCATGGAAAAGAAATGCAAAAAGGCAAAATGGCTGTCTGAGGAGGCCTTACAAATAGCTGTGAAAAGAAGAGAAGCGAAAAGCAAAGGAGAAAAGGAAAGATATAAGCATCTGAATGCAGAGTTCCAAAGAATAGCAAGGAGAGATAAGAAAGCCTTCCTCAGCGATCAATGCAAAGAAATAGAAGAAAACAACAGAATGGGAAAGACTAGAGATCTCCTCAAGAAAGTTAGAGATACCAAGGGAACATTTCATGCAAAGATGGGCTCGATAAAGGACAGAAATAGTATGGACCTAACAGAAGCAGAAGATATTAAGAAGACATGGCAAGAATACACAGAAGAACTATACAAAAAAGATCTTCATGACCCAGATAATCACGATGGTGTGGTCACTGACCTAGAGCCAGACATCCTGGAATGTGAAGTCAAGTGGGCCTTAGGAAGCATCACTATGAACAAAGCTAGTGGAGGTGATAGAATTCCAGTTGAGCTCTTTCAAATCCTAGAAGATGATGCGGTGAAAGTGCTGCATTCAATATGCCAGCAAATGTGGAAAACTCAGCAGTGGCCACAGGACTGGAAAAGGTCAGTTTTCATTCCAATCCCAAAGAAAGGCAATGCCAAAGAATGCTCAAACAACCGCACAGTTGCACTCATCTCACATGCTAGTAAAGTAATGCTCAA
Source organism: Bos indicus x Bos taurus (assembly GCF_003369695.1). Taxonomy (NCBI): domain Eukaryota; kingdom Metazoa; phylum Chordata; class Mammalia; order Artiodactyla; family Bovidae; genus Bos; species Bos indicus x Bos taurus. Next base: position 113,536,154 of record NC_040076.1, read on the forward strand.
AATTCTCCAAGCCAGGCTTCAACAGTACATGAACTGTGAACTTCCAGATGTTCAAGCTGGATTTAGAAAAGGCAGAGGAACCAGAGATCAAATTTCCAACATCCGTAGTTTTGTAGGATATTTTAAAATCAAGGTGCAAGATACCTCCAGCTTTGCGTTTCTTTCTCAAGATTATTTTGACTGATTAGGTTTTCTTTTTTTTTTGGCTTTTCCATACAAACTTTATAATTCTAGTTCTGTGAAAAATTCCATTTGTATATTGATTGCATTAGATCTGTAGATTGCCTTAGGTAATATGGACATTTTAATAACAATCTTCTAATTTAAGAGCCAGTGTATCTTTCTATCTGTGTTGTCATCAATTTTTTATATCAATGTCTTATAGCTTTCTGAATACAAATCTTTTACCTCTTTACTTAGATTTATTCCTAGATATTTTAGTCTTTTGATGCAGTGGTGAGATTGCTTCTTCAATGTCTCTTTCTGATAGTTTGTTATTAGTGTATAGAAATCTAACAGATTTTTGTATAATAATTTTACATCCTATAACATTATCAAATTAATTGCAACCTAGTAGATTTGTGGTGCTATCTTTAGGATTTTCTATGCATCATGTTGTCTACAAGTAGTGACAGTTTTACTTGTCCCTTTCCAATCTGAATTTCTGTTATTTTTCTTGTCTTATTTTCTAAGACTTCTAATACTATGTTGAATAATACTGGTGACAATAAGCATCCTTTTCTTGTACCTGATATTAGAGGAAATGCATTTAATTTTTCACTGCTGATTGTGATGTTAGTTGTAGGCTTGTCACATATGGCTAGTTGTAATATATATGTCTATTTGGTCTAATGTGTCATTTAAGGCCAGTATTTTTTTTTTAATTGACTTTCTGTCCGTGGGTGTCAATGGGGTGTTAAAAAATTCCCTGGTATTGTATTACCGTAAATTTCTCCCTTTATGTCTGTTAATATTTCCTTTATGTATTTAGGTGGTTTCCCTGATGGCTCAGAGGTAAGGAATCTGCCTGCTAGTGTAGGAGATGTGGGTTTGATCCCCTAGAGAAGGAAATAGCAACCCACTCCAGTATTCTTGCCTGGGAAATCCCATCAACAGAGGAGCCTGGGGTCACAAAGAGTCAGACATGACTTAGCAAGTAAACACAACAACAATGTTGGATGCATGTATATTTACAATTATTATCTCTTCTTGTTGGATTTATCCCTTTATCCTTATGTAACATCTTTCTTTGTCTCATGTTACAGTCTGTTTTAAAGTCTGTTCTGTATAAGTATTTCTACCCTGGCTTTCTTTTAATTTCCATTTGTGTGAAATACCATTTTACATCTGTGTATTTTTAGATATAATGTGAGTCTCTTGTAATGTGTTTATATATAGGTCTTGTTTTTGTATGTATTCAGTCACTCTGTCTTTTGATATTTAGTCCACTTATATATAATTATTTATAGAGATGTACTTTTTGTCATTTAATTTTTTCTAGTCTTTTTTTTTCTCTTCCTTTGTGACTTGATGACTATCTTTAGTATTATATTTGGATTCTTTTCTCTTGTACATATTTCTATTATAGATTTTCATTTTGTGGCTACCATGAAGTTTATATGTAGCAATATATACATGTATATTATATGTATAATATGTATGGTTATTTTAAGTTGCTGCTTCCTTAAATTTAGAAGCATTTTAACAACACTGCATTTTTACTACCCCCTCAATATTTACTGTTTTTGACATATTTTATCTTTTTGTCTTGTTTATTCCTTAACCACTTAATATGGATAAAGAAGACTTTACAACTTTTGTCTTTTTAACCTTCCTTAGGCAATGGCACCCCACTCTAGTACTCTTGCCTGGAAAATCCCATGGATGGAGGAGCCTGGAAGGCTGCAGTCCATGGGGTCGCTGAGGGTCGGACACGACTGAGCGACTTCACTTTCACTTTTCACTTTCATGCATTGGAGAAGGAAATGGCAGCCCACTCCAGTGTTCTTGCCTGGAGAATCCCAGGGACGGGGAAGCCTGGTGGGCTGCCATCTATGGGGTCTCACAGAGTCGGACACGACTGAAGTGACTTAGCAGTAGCAGTATAGCTTTATAAGTAGTTGATTTACTTTACAGTATATCTGCTCTTACCATGAGATTTTTCCTTTCATAATCTTCATATTTCTCATTGTGGCCTTTTCTTTTCCACTTAGAAAGCCCCTTTATTATTTCTTGTAAAGTTGTTGATGAAGCTAAACTCTTTTAGTTTTTGCTTGTCCATAAAACTTTTGCACTCTCCCATCGAATCTGAATGAAAGCCTTGCTGGGTAGATTATTCTTGATTGTAGGTTTTCTCCTTTCATCATTTAAGTATATCATGCCAATCCCTTTCTAACCTGGAGAATTTCTGCTGAAATGTCAGCTGAGGGCCTTATGGGAGTTGCCTCATATATAACTTGTTCTTTTTCCTTGATGCTTTTAATATTCTCTCTTTATCTTTCATTTTTGTCATTTTAATTACCATGTGCCCCAGTTGTGGCACTGTCCTCTTGCTCCTTGGGTAGAACCTCTGTAATCTTAATTATTATCCTATTTGTGGGTCACCCACCTGGGATTATGGTTCTTGACATCCTCATCTTTACCCCTCCTAGCCATCTTGTTGTTTTTACTTTTTTATATCTTTAGCTGTAGAAGATTTTTTTTCTCCTAGTGTTCCAATCTTTCTCATCAGTGTTAGTAGTAAATTTGGTGTGTCCATGAAAGGAGATGAGCTCAGGATCTTCCTATCCTGCCATCTTGACCACTCTTCCTCTGCTCATTTGAATTACTAATAAGGATCAAAAATTGGACATTTGGAAGCAAACTGAAATAAATGTTTTTGCAAAATCTCATCTCATTCTTTTAATCCTCTTGGAAGAGGCTTCCTCATTATTATTTGGCATTCTACATAATTATTGAGAAGTTCATAGTTCATGTTTCTGTTTTTTAAAAAAAGACAGCTATATTTTGCTCAGAAGCCAAAATTTCTATCTTAGGACAATGTTTTTTTCTTTTTTTAATTTAAAATTTGTCTCGATTGGTTGTATGCAAGAACTAAATTTTCCAAGAAGTACCTCAATACTTTGTGCAGAGTAACAATGGATTGGTGCTCAAAAATTTAGTTGCTTAGATGCAAAAAAGAGACATTTGGAAGGGGATTTGTGTGTGTAACGAAGGCAATGGCAACCCACTCCAGTACTCTTGCCTGGAAAATCCCATGGATGGAGGAGCCTGGTAGGCTGCAGTCCATGGAGTCGCTAGGAGTCAGACACAACTGAGCGACTTCACTTTCACTTTTCACTTTCATGCACTGGAGAAGGAAATGGCAACCCACTGCAGTGTTCTTGCCTGGAGAATTCCAGGGACGGGGGATCCTGGTGGGCTGCCGTCTATGGGGTCGCACAGAGTCGGACACGACTGAAGCGACTTCACTTTCACTTTTCACTTTCAAGCGTTGGAGAAGGAAATGGTAACCCACTCCAGTGTTCTTGCCTGGAGAATCCCAGGGACAGGGGATCCTGGTGGGCTGCCGTCTCTGCGGTCGCACAGAGTCGGACATGACTGAAGCGACTTAGCAGCAGCAGCAGCATGTGTGTTGTAATAGGGATACATGGGACTAAAAATTCTTTTCTGTTTTTTTGTAATACAATGTGAACAGCTATTCATCACTTTCCTTTTTTAGCTTTTGATGTGTATATCAAATAGGAATGTATTGCAGGTCACAGATAGCAATCTATTGTCTAAATTTGAGAGAAATACTGGCATTGGGTCAATTCAATATATTAGAATGTATGGCTGTCAGAATCTCTGTTGAGAGTGTGTAATATTGGCTTCCTTTCAAGACAAGCACTCTCATCATGCTTGTGAGATAATTACAGATTAAGGTTTATGTCTCAAGTTTTTTAACTTTAGATGCAAGAAGGAAGACAGGGTTTCTGTATCAGAAGGTAGTGTCTATCTTATCCAAACTGCTTGAGTCTTAATGGATAGAATGGTTTAGGGATGCTGACCCTTGGCTGTAGTTAAAAATATCTAGGTTACTTATTGTCAGCCCTCCCTATCTGTGGTTCCTCCCTAGTCAGGGTTCCTCTGCATCTACGGATTCAACTCTAGTATATTTATTGTTTTAAAAAGTCTGCATAAAAGTGGGTCTGTGCAATTCAAACCCATGTTGGTCAAGTGTCTATTGTACCTAGTTGGCTAGAAGAGAACTAAATGGTTTTTGAGGATGAAAATAACATGTGACCATTTCTACATAGTGTTCAATCTCACTAAAAACAAAATAAACCATTGACAGAAGGAATCATGTCTTATATTTCATTGTACTTCCCTTGGTCCTTTGTGCTCAACAGACATATAATGTAAAATTTGTAGGTTAAAAAGAGCTTGGAAGTCATACTTATTATTCTTTCAAAGAGATCAAAGCATTTTTTAATGTTTAAAACACACAAAATTCTCAGAATTCCCGTGGAACAGGAGTAATAGAGAAGGGATGCTATCTTATTTTAAAGTAGTAATCATTCAAATGACTTACCTGTGATCATGTTGTTGTTTAGTTGCTAAGTTGTGTTCAACTCTTGCAACCCCATGGACTGTAGCTCACCAGGCTCCTCCATCCACGGGATTTCCTAGGCAAGAATATTGGAGTGAGTTGCCACTTCCTTCTCCAGGGGATCTTCCCAACCCAGGGATTGAACCTGCATCTCCTGCATCACAGGCAGATTCTTTACCACTGAGCCACCCAGAAAGTCCACAACCTGTGGTCAGAGATAGTAAGATAATACATTTTCCACTTACTTATTATCTTTCAGAGAGAAGGCAGGTCAAACTAATTGCTAAGTAAGGAAGTGAAGTGAAGTTGCTCAGTTGTATCCAACTCTTTGCGACCCCATGGACTATAGCCTACGAGGCTCCTCTGTCCATGGGATTTCCCAGGCAATAGTACTGGAGTGGATTGCCATTTCCTTCTCCAGGGGATTTTCCCAACCCAGGAAGTGAACCTGGGTTTCCCGCATTGTAGACAGACACTTTACTGTCTGAGCCACCAGGTAAGTCCTAAAGAATATAAATATATATTATTAGTACTGATGATTTCTTTGAGTAACAAAGTAGAGTTTTCCTCTCTAATGTAAACTATAAACTGAGGTTTAATGAATATCTGGATTCTAAGATAACAAACACAAAGATCTAGATATCTACAACTAAATTAAATAAATATAAAGCTTATTTATATCATGTTTGTTTAGGGATTAATCTATGTAAGAAAATTGGACTGCACATTTCCTAAGCTTAACTTCATATTCAATTAGGTGTTTGGAAGCTATATTGTTTTGATATCACTTACAATAAAGGAAACAAAATGAAACTCCAAAAAAGGCAATTAATGTATCATCAATATGAGTCCTGGTTTTGATCAATACCACACTTGATTCACCCCAAAGAATGATAGCATGGTGCCCCCATTATGCTTTCTAATGACACTTCTCTGTATGAGAGAAATGTGATTGTCATTTCACAAAACGCAGAGCACATTAGGTTTGATGAGGTTTTATATTTCCACATTTTTGGCAAAAGCATTCACACAGTTAATGTGTTTAGTTTTAAAAACACAATTATTTCTTCTAGTGTAATGAAGATGATATTTAAATTAGTCCTGAAAGCTTTAAGATTTTTATTTATGGGAAAAGAGCATAATTCTAAATTGCTTATGTAAATATGTTTAGAGGCACTCTGTACACATTTTCAAATGTGATTCATTTCAAACAATACACTTAATTTGTTGCCAACTCAAATACAAATAAATTTGATCTTGTAATATTTCAAAAAGATCCCTTTTTCAGGTTTGAGATGATTACATGTTTATAACTGGAGCAGGTCCCAATTTACATACATAATTTAAAGAATAAAAATCTATTATACATGTTAGTAGGAAGAATTATAGAAGTGCTTTTAGTGTATTTTAAGTAAGTTTTATTTTTTTGTTGTTGTTGAATAAGGATATTCAGATCTGCTCTTTCACTGTAGTTGTTAATTATCTGGGAAAACCTTATTGATAGGTATTACTGCTGTAGTAAGCTTAGGTTTCTAGTTTGAGTGATGCAGGTAACCAGTAAAAGAATTCACACATGGCATGGTGTTTATCTTCTGGACAGAGTTGGTGAACCTGGAGTGTTTAGTGCATGGGGAAATGTTCTGCTGATGGTTAGCTAGGTATTTATAAATTCCTAAGTGATGTCTTCCTTGTGTACTTTTCTTAAAAACATGGCTGAATAAAGGAGACCTTATTGTTTGAGAGCACAAACAATTGAGACACAATAAAGGAGACCTTATTGTGTCTGCTACTTATGAAAGTTGCAAGGTATCTAACTGCTTTAATCCTTAACTTCCTAATCTGTAAAATCAAAATAGTGACAGCTATTTATAGAATTATTTGGGAATCATATGAGAAAAGGGATGTGAAAAAGCTGGTACAAGGTCTAGGAGCCTGGAGGCTCAATGGTCCCCCTTCTTCCCCCAAATTCCAATGTCGCATCTTCTTAGGTGACTTCCGGCTTCTGGTTCTCTCTTGCTCCTCTCAGCCTGAACCTGCAGCTACACAAAATGACCTCTTCCTGGAGATGTCTCTGGTTCTACCTTAGACCAAAATTTCAATGAATGGTGTTTAACTTTCTGAGTAGATTCATAGACATCATTATATTTCCAAACCAACTTGGGGAAGGGGAATCTTGTTATTATATAATATATCTAATGTAGGAGAACAAATTTCCTCACAATGTAACCATCCATCAACTTACACTTTCTTCACAAACTTACCTTATCCACTGGCTTTCTAGGAAAGAATGTCTTTAACTTAAATTCAGATGTAAAGATGTATTTGTGTGGGGGAGGAAGGGGGAATCGGTGATATATCAATTTAGGCTATTTCTTGAAAGATAGCCATTCTAGTTGAATCTCTTAGTTCCCCAAAAGAAGGGTGGTGTGGGTACAGATCCAGAGTATAGGTTTCACAACTTTAGCAATGGTTGTATAATTTCTACAAATCCTAATGTTCTATATTTTCTGTGACTAGATAGGAATACTCTATCTTTATCTGCTATAATTACAGCAATAACCAGAAAGTTGATCATTAAAAGTTGTTCACTAATGGAACACAAAGGTAAAAACTGCTACTACTTACCATTTGAAAATAATCATCAGCAAGGAAGTATAAATGAAATAGATACTTACCATAGTTTCAATAGTTAATTAGTCATAGACTTTAGCAAAAGGTAGTCAGACTAAATTAGTGGCTAATTGAATTTTCAGTTGTCACAGAAATTTGAAATAAAGTAGTATTCATTGCTTAATGACAAGTGATCTAATATAATAAAATGCTGCACTTATTTTTAAGAGTTTCTAAACGTAAAATAAAGGAAATAGGTGAAAGTATTTGAACTCTTAAGTATTTCTTCCTAGATAATGAAGGCTATTGTTTTCAGTGCATTTAGAAACAAATCTGATTTTTCTAATTACTAAATATGGTTTTCCCATGCTAATAACAACTCTGTATGTTTCATGGAAAACTTCATAAAAGAAAAATCAGAAATTTTACATGCTTCTTGACAGAAGAAGAGTCTGTGCATAGTAATTCCATAAAAGACAGGGCTAAAAAGAATCCTAAAAGGATCTTCCACCCCAGTTCCCTCATTTCTGGGACCCTATAAGGCATCAACAGAAAAGGATTCGTATTTGCCAGTTAAATGTGAGCCAAGAGACCCATATATATGTATAATAGATATTATAGATATATATATTAGATATTGTATATATGTGTTCGATCCCTGGGTTGGGAAGATCCCCTGGAGAAGGAAATGGTAACCCACTCTAGTATTCTTGCCTGGAGAATCCCATGGATGGAGAAGCCTGGTAGGCTACAGTCCACAGGGTTGCAAAGTCAGACACGACTGAGTGACTTCATTATACTATACTGCTGCTAAGTCACTTCAGTCATGTCCGACTCTGTGTGACCCCATAGACAGCAGCCCACCAGGCTCCCCCATCCCTGGCATTCTCCAGGCAAGAACACTGGAGTCGGTTGCCATTTCCTTCTCCAATGCATGAAAGTGAAAAAGTAAAAGTGAAGTCGCTCAGTCGTGTCTGACTCTTAGCGACCCCATGGACTGCAGCCTACCAGGCTCCTCTGTCCATGGGATTTTTCCAGGCAAGAGTACTGGAGTGGGCTGCCATTGCCTTTTCCAATACTATACTATACTATACTATATGTGTATTAGATACTGTGTGTGTGTGTGTGTATATATATAATAAAACTCAAACAAACAAAAGACATAAAATAGAACACTATGGGAACACTCATAATGAGAAGAAATAAAGCACCTGAGAGACTAATGTTAAAACACTACACTTTCAAATAATAAAAAGGCAGTGGCATCTCCTGGGACTGCATAACACAGGATTCTGACCTACTGTTTGTTGACAATGAAACTAAGAACAGAAGAGAAGGTGCATATAAATGTTCCAAGTTTGCTCCAACAGAAAATATCCTCTTAAAAGGATAAAAACAAACAAGCAAGCTGGAGAAGAAAATATACTAGAACATTTCACTTCAGATTTTCTAAAGAGATTATTTCTAGTCTTATTGGAAAATAGGTGAGTAAGTTGAATATAAGGCTGAACATCTTCAGATTTTTGAAAAATTATATTGGGAAGAATAGCTAAATCCTTTCCTCTCTAGTTTTTCCATCTTCTGATAGAATGCTCAGTCTGTCCATTAATGGACTAGATTTGGGGCAAGGCTGAAGGGAAGAATATCAGTAAGACGCTATTATGACAGTTCAGACAAGAGACAATGAGCATCTAGGCTATAGTCATGTGGGTGAACTGAAGGAAAGTGAGGGCAGGGATTGCAAGACTTGTTTAGAAAACTAAATCATCTGGATTTGCTGAGTAGATGAGGAGGAAACCAAAACAAAAAACAAAAAGGAAAGAGTTCAGCATGGCACTCAGATTTCTGATTTGTATAAGAATGGATTGTAGCCTATGAGAACTGACTTGCCAATATTCGGCAACTTACAATGTGCAACTGGTGTGTAATGTTGACCCAATACCTTTGTGCAGTGAGCACTAGGGATATCAGGTGACGTTTTCTTATATGATCTCCTTGGCCTGTGTGATACGTCCCCCATGAATAAGACCTTCCCCTAGGGCTCACTAACATCCAAATTATTTCAATCAAGAGAGAGAGCTCCAGGGGGTAGGGAAGAGTAAATAAGTGAAACACAGGATTTTTAGGCAGTGTAACTAATAATGATACTATAATGGTGGATGCATGTTACATATTTGTTCAAAACATAGAATGCACACTAGCAAAAGTGAACCTTAAACTATGAGCTTTGGGTAATAATGATGTGTCAGTATAGGTTCATGCTGCTGCTGCTGCTGCCGCCGCCAAGTCGCTTCAGTTGTGTCCGACTCTGTGCGACCCCAGAGACGGCAGCCCACCAGGCTCCCCCGTCCCTGGGATTCTCCAGGCAAGAACACTGGAGTGGGTTGCCATTTCCTTCTCCAATGCATGAAAGTGAAAAGAGAAAATGAAGTTGCTCAGTCGTGTCCGACTCTTAGCAACCTCATGGACTGCAGCCTACCAGGCTCCTCCATCCATGGGATTTTCCAGGCAAGAGTACTGGAGTGGGGTGCCATTGCCTTCTCCGATAGGTTCACGAGGTGTCACAAATGTACCACTCTGAGAGGAATGTTGGCAAGTAGGGGAGGCTATGGATGTATTGTGGGCACAGGGTATATGGGAAGTCTCTGTACCTTCCACTCAATTTTGCTGTCAATCCCAAACTGCTTTAAAGGTGAAATCTAACTGAAAAAAGACAGTTACAAAGTAGATACCCTCAAATCTAATGTCTTAGACCTAAATTAAGGGGTGGGATGAAAGGGAATGGTATAAAATTGAAAATAAATTGTGGTGTATCCTGGGGTGCTATAATGATTGAAGTTACACAATTCTGTTTAAGGGTCAGAAAGAAAAAAAAAAAAAACAGAAATGTTTTAGGAAAAGAATCCCAGAAAGAAACTGAATAGCATAAAAAATTATCAGTATAAATATAAGATCTGCAACTTACTACACAGAGGCAACCCTAATTCCTATGTTCCAGAAAAACTTGAGCACATGCACGCTAACTGTTCTCTTTCAGGGGTTTTAGTTTCTTTTTTTTTTTTTTTTGAGATTCTCTCTCAGTGCCTGCACTGTATTACACGTTGGCTGAAACATATATCTGAGGTGCAAATTTCCTACTTTGAAACCTCATGGAATAATCTCTAGGAATTGAAAAACAATGCATCCAACACACTTTTAATTGAACACCTGATATGTTCCAGATACTGTTATGTCCTAGAACCTGTTATGTTCTAGGTGGTGGGGATATACTAGTAAACAAAATTAAAATGTTTATTTTCTTGGAGTTTGCATTCAGGTTAAGAGAAAAATACAAACATATTGCTAGCTAAGATTATATTTGTTGTTGTTTAGTTGCTAAGTTGTGTCCAACTCTTTTGTGCCTCCATGCACTGCACTCTGCAAAGCTCCTCTGTCTGTGGGATTCTCCAGGCAAGAATACTGGAGTGGGTTGCCATTTCCTTCTCCAGGGGATCTTCCTGACTCAGGGATCGAACCCATGTCTCCTGCTTGCAAGCAGATTCTTTACCAAAGAGCCACCTGGGAAACCCAAGATTACAGTACATATGAGCTAAGAATAATAAAGAAGCAGGAGAAGAAGCTAAAGAGTGAGAGGGAGGGAGATGATTGCCCTTTGACATCGGTTAGTGAGGAGACTTTAGTGAATGAAGGAGTTTTGTGCATACTGGGAGGAAAAGGACTTCAGGTATAAGGAGGAGCAGAAAATGTTTGATAGGTCAGAAAATATCAAGGAGGCCGGAGTGGCTGAAATAGAGAGGAGGTCAGATCATCCAGGACCCAGTGGTCAGATCATCCAGGACCTTGTAGAACTATATTATCTTTTACTGCAGAGCACACACACTAAAACCAGGCGGTTTAACACAGCAATCAGTATTTCTCAGACTTCGGTGGGTTCACTGGGCAATTCTTCTGCTCTTGCCTGGGCTCCCTCAAAAGCTGAAGTCATCTGGCAGCTCTGTTGGAGCTTATGGTCTAGGATGTCCTTAGGAAACATGGTTTTCCACTTTAGCCTTCTTCACATGGTGGCATAAGTGTTCCAAGGAGGTGAGAGTGGGAGCTTTAGACCTCTAGATCCAGGTTCAGAGCTTGTTCAGAGTCCTTTCTGACACATTCTAAAGATCAAAGGAAGCCCCCAGGCCAGCCCAGATTCAGGGAGTGGGGAAGGAGACTCTGCCTTTTCATAAGATGAGGAGCAAAGTATCTGTGGCTATTGAAACACCACCTCACAGGCGGTGGCTCAGATAGTAAAGAATCTGCCTGCCATGCAGGAGACCTGGATTCAATCCCTGGGTTGGGAAGATCCCATGGAGAAGGGAATGGCAACCCACTCCAGTATTCTTGCCTGGAGAATTCCTTGGACAGAGGAGCCTGGCAGGCTACAGTCCATTGGTTCACAGAGTTGGGAATGACTTGAGCAACTAGCACTTTCACTTTGACAGGCTGTAGAAAAAGTTTAGAACTGCTTTGCAAGTGTTTTGAGAAGTGATGGGAGGGTTCTGAGTAGAGAAGTCATCTGAACAGACTTGTTCTTCAAAGATAACACTAGCTTCACATGCAGAACAAACAAAAGACCACTCAGTAGGCTAATGTTGAAGAGCATTGCTCCATCAGTTATTAATATAAAACCTACAGAAGGGCTTCTCTGATAGCTCAGTTGGTAAAGAATCCACCTGCAATGCAGAAGACACTGGTTCAATTCCTGGGTTGAGAAGATGCGTTGGACAAGGGATAGGATACCCACCCCAATAGTCTTGGGCTTTCCTTGTGGCTCAGCTGGTAAAGAATCTGCCTGCAATGCGGGAAACGTGGGTATGATCCCTGGATTGGGAAGATCTCCTGGAGAAGGGAAACCCACTTCAGTATTCTGGCCTGGAGAATTCCATGGACTGCGTAGTCCATGGGATAGCAAAGAGTCAGACACGACTGAGTGACTTTAACTTTCACTTTTCAAACCTGCAGAAAGAAGCCAGCAGCTTTTAATAGAGCTGCTGTAGTCATATTCCATGGGTTTTCTCTTGGTTCAACTTTCTACAAAGTAGCGAAAATCAGGACATAAAATTAAAGTTTTCTTTTCCAGAAAAAGGCAATGACCTTTATGTGCTATATTTTTACTTTCATTTATCTTTAGTTCAATTTAGTTTTCAACATTCAAAATCATGAGCTTTTACATAAAGTCTATTACTGGCTTCTCTTGAAAAAATAACTATAGAAATTACATTAAATTCTCCATGCTGCACAGAGACTTTGAGAGAGTCATGATATTCTTGTTTTAAATGACCAACAAGACATTTATGTCTTTTTCAAAGAACTCTGAGCACTATAACAATACTCTGGAGTGGAAACAGCCATTTACATTGTCAACTGTAGGAATTCTTGAGGTCCTGTGCACATTTCATGGATGTCCTTATATTATGCATGCTAAACCTGTGTGTAGATTCTAAGTTAAACCTTGCTTTCATCTTCTGATTTTGTCTTCTTTTTTTTTTTTTTTTGTTCTCATTATGTAGTCTTCCATACTGTAAGTACAGGTGAGAAGGCTGTATATGGAATGAATTTAAATAAAAGACTGAACAGAAGAAGGCCAATAGGGATGTTGGTTAGAAGAAGAGAGAGAACCAAGTTTGAGAATTTCCACTGCCCCAAGAGGGAAAATCTTAGAGCTTAAAGGCATTTAATGATCATCTACTTCAGTTTCCTCTTTAATAGTCAAGAAATGAGCCTTACAGATGTCCCATCCTTGGAGGCCTGTGGGCAAAATGCAGCCTGCAGGTAAGTTTATTTTGCCTTCAATGCATTTTATTATTAGTTAAATTTGGCTTTACTGTTCAAAAATCAGGAGCTTTCACATCAATCTGTATTTCTGGATTATCTTGGAGAATCATATTATCTTATAATACCAGATTTTTCACAGCCTTCCCCTACCAAGCCTGCCTCAGTCATTTCCAATCCTACTTGAACTTTGGTGACATTTTATTGTAACCTCTGGGCGACACAAAAATTAGTGGCAGAGACAAGGCCAGAAGCAAGCTCTAAACCTTGTTCCTTCTGATTTATTCTTCTTGCCATTCTTTGCAATTCCAGTTTTACTGATTTTTTTTTTCAGATAATAAATATCCATTAAAATCCTATTTTCTTATCCAAATTAGATAAAGATATTTGTGGATATTACATCTTAATAAAGCCACTCCACCCCCTTTAATTAAAAAAAAAAAAGTCTATAACTCACTCAACAATAGGCATGCCATTTTAGAGTCAGGATCTTGAGGGATCATCAGCAGACAGAGAAAGGGCAGAGTGATTCCTTCCATCCTGAGGTACATGGTGAGAGTGACTCCAGCTGAAAAGAAGTCATTAAGAAACTCCTAATAACCATATCTTGTACCTTCTCACTTCAGAGTCTACTCACTAGAAAGCATCACATATTATAGCCTTTTATTAATATGTTATAAAAAATTTGCTTTCTGTGTGTCGAGTGAGGCATACAGTGAAATAAGATTTCCACTGCCAGACAACAAATTAAACCAAAACTATCCATACAGAGTCTTACTCAGCTTCTAGAAATATGCATTAGATACATTCAAGTTGGTAAATTCAGCTAAAGTAGTGTATTCATGACAACATTCATTGTTAACTTTGTCTTTTCTGAAAAACAGACCAAATACTAGAATACAGTATCACATAATATCCTTAAATATATTTATGTAGAATGCTTGCTGCTTTTTAAAAACGTTTTTTCAACTAAATGTTTACTTATCCTCACCATGACCACTGTGCATGTCACAGGATGGTTTATAATTAATAGCTTTGTGGCTTTGGGGCTTTTTAAAGAAAACAACTCAAGGAGCTACTTCAGATATCATGGACAGGGAATGTGCGAAACAGCACATCCCATACACTGTAACTGACGTAATTAATGGCCAATTTCTGTACATTTCACATATGTATGACGTGATCAGCATACCTCTGTACTTTCAGCAGATTATCTCCAGATTTTTCCAGAAAAGTCACTAGGTAGTACTTTAAAACCATTAAAGCCATATTATTGACTGAAGAGAATAGCAAATTCTGTAATAAGAGTGAGGATTCTGGCCAAAATGTTTGTCAGTTCATTGAAATTCATATCCCTGTAAATGATAGAGTTAAAACATTCATCTTTGACTGTCTTACTATAATTGAAGGCACTAACAGTTTATAAGCACCATTCTCTGAGAATGTCTAAGCTGCATTTAGATAATTACTTTTTGCTTTGACATCTTATTTGGCATATAATCAAACTATTGCTCTGGAGACCGTATCCTGAAGCTTTCCATGGTTATATTTACTGTCCTGCTAAGTATGAAGCTTATGGACTTCTGTACTCTGTCTCTTCCTCTAAGTTACTGGTTATTAAATTGATTTATATCTGATTAGTAAGATCATATCCTTACCATAAGTCTTCCAATAAATTCTAGACTATTTTGGACTGCATGGAAGTGTCCAGGAGTATTAAAAAAAAGGTAAATGAGATCAAATTCCTTCAAAGGAAGATGCTTGTGTTCCTCTGTGTATTAAAATCTAACACATCTGCCTTTTAAATCTGGCCTCCATTAAACTCTCCTCCTGCCAAACTGGCCCACCAGCAGGGTCTGTTCACACCTTCAGCTTTCCTGATTTCTTATTCTATTTGAATCCCCAATCCTATCTTCCCCATCAACTTTTACTCAGCTTTTGGGACTTGCCTTCCTCACATCTTGGTTATAAGACCTGCTTTTGGAAAAACCGAGCTTATGTCTCCAGAGTCTATTCCAGGCCCTGAGCCAAGCCCCAAGGCTCTGAGGATGGCAGCACCTGGGGCCCTGTTCTCAGGGCACTGCTGTCCGAGGGGAGAGACCGTGGCCACACTGGGCATCCAGTGCTTTGACAGAGGAGTTCCCAGAGGGCTGTGTGTGCTCAGAGAGGGACACTGACTCCAAAGATGGCAAATGGAAGTACAGCTGGATCATCAGAGGTCACCCGAGGAAGAGGCATGCAGAGAGAGATGATCATAGCAGACTGTGAGAAGGGCGAAGAGGCTCCGAGAAATGAGGATAGGATACTCTTGGGCTAGTCTAGATCCTGAAGTGGGAGGGAACAGCGGTGGAGATGCAGTCAGAGAGGTGAGCTGGGGAAGATTTTAAGGGCCCCATCTCGTATGTGAAAGAGTTTGGCTTTTATACTGAGTTATCAGGAAGCACAGAACTGACGAGATCATCCCTAAGGTTTCTTACAGTTTTGCAGACTGTAATTCTCTGATCCCAACTCTCTTCTACTTAACACATTTGCCCAAAACTAACTTGAATGGCATAGTGTCCTTATTTATGTCATATCCCTTATAATGGGCTTTGCGTATTATAGGTGATTAAAAATAGCTTATCAGTTTTATTTTATTTTACAGTTATACTTTGGGAGGCAGAAACTATATCTTATCTGCAGTTTTATCTATACATGCCCAGTACTACAAATATTAAATGAGTGAATGGAAGATACAGGCAGCGCCCCAGCCTGAATCTATGTCATCTTCCTTTCAGTAGCCCCAAGGTTTAAGAGGGCTTCCCTGGTAGCTCAGAAAGTCAAAGAATTCTCTTGTAATTCGAGTGACCCAGGGTTGATTGCTGGGTTGGGAAGATTCCCTGGAGAAGGAAATGGCAACCCACTCCAGTACTCTTGCCTGGAGAATCCCATGGACAGAGGAGCCTGGCGGGTTATAGTCCATGGGGTCACAAAGAGTCCGACACAACTGGGTGACTGTCCACAATGATGAAGGTTTAGAAGCCTGAATGAAAACATGTTTCCTTTACTTTTTGCTGCAAAAATACTGGCTGCAGGCCTAGGAGGTCCCAGGACTGGGACATACAACGTTGACTGCGACAGTTACAGTCGCTGCCCTCGTGGATTCTTCATTCTACGTTTTCCCTTGCCTTTCTGCCCTTATCCATGTAATTACCAGGGTTCAGCAAAATTAGCCACCCCTCCAACATAAATCTCCATACATGGCAAAGGAAATGACAACCCACTCCAGTATTCTTGTCTGGAAAATCCCATGGACAGAGGAACCTAGCAGGCAAAAGAGGAACCGTGGGGTCACAAAAGAGTCGGACGTGACACATGACTTAGTGACTAAACAAACTCACATAAATCAAGGGAAATAGTTTAACAGGATCTGGAGCCCTGCTTGGAATTAAATTATTCTTTATATTTCTGTTTTATTGCTGCTTCCACATATTTTGGTGTAGTGGAAAGATCATGGGATGACATGTCAAACAGACTGGATTTGGATTTTCATTCTGCCGTTAATATGTATATAATTTTTGCACAGTCTGCCTTCTCTAATCTTGTTTATCCAACAGAAAAACTGAGCTCACTAGGACAACACATGGTATTTGTTGGATGCACAGTAGATGCCGGT
The DNA here is from genome assembly GCF_003369695.1 of Bos indicus x Bos taurus. Taxonomy (NCBI): domain Eukaryota; kingdom Metazoa; phylum Chordata; class Mammalia; order Artiodactyla; family Bovidae; genus Bos; species Bos indicus x Bos taurus. The sequence goes on from NC_040076.1 coordinate 113,552,818, forward strand.
TTCCTATTCTTCTGTTTGATTTTTTTTTTATAAGGACATTGATTTCATCATGAAGCAGAGTGATGAGAAGAACTTGCACTAAAGCATTTGAGGTTCTCCTGGTGTCAGATGTCAGAGTAGCACAAAATCATTTTAGGCCTATGCCACTTGAGGACAACAGTGGGAAATGCCAGACTGGTCAAAGCAAATGGATAATAAGAATAGAAGTTTTATGTCTTATCAATGTGCATATTAAATGTCTTATAATAACCCTGAGTCTGATATCATTCATCTCCATTTCACACATGAGAAACATGAGGCTCACTTGCCCCAAATTCATGCATAAGCTGAACTTCGACTCAAAGTACATTCACCATCAATCAACCAAGCCTTTTCTTCCAAGCTACAACATATGGACACTGTCAATTATGAAAAAAGTAAAGTACTGCTGTCCAAGTTATGGCCTACCACTGATTGTAAGATCTAAAAGGCAGAGCCCTATTTTTAAAAGTCTAAGAAAAATATCAGCAAAAGTGTGCAGTTACAGCTATATTCAGAAGCATAAGTCATTAATTTTGTGTATGTTGGTTAAGTTCTAGCCAGGAAAACTTACTGAGCAGTTGGGCTGAAAGGCACTGAGCAGAGCAGTAACTCCATCAAAATGTTCCCCTGGACACTTGATACACTTCTCTAGAAACATTGCGATACTGTGTATTACAAAACATTTCCATTCTTATGTGTTAGGTATGTCATGTATAATACACGACATGTCATATATGTAGGTTCAGACTATTAGCTTTCATAATTATCTCTCCTGATTTCACCTGCTGATGATATAAAGCTGAGATGGAGCCCATTCTTTGCCAAATTATAGAATAAATGCAATTAGGATTTAGGGTGCCATTAGTTTTTAAGACCCCTGCTCACCTCCTGATGATGCCTCTGCTTTCCTTGTTCCCTGGATTTCAGATTCTACCATGTTTCTCGGTCCACGGTGTCAGTTTGTGTTCCAACCTGATCTGGAATTGCCCTGACTGATGAGTAAGAAGTGAGATTAATTCACTCTACAGTTATTATTAATAACAGCCAAAAACCAAAAAACAGTGTGTTTCTTCCAAGCACACATTCATGCTCAGGCCCTCATTCATGGCCAACTCTTTGAGACCCCATGGACTGTACTCTGCCAAGCTCCTCTGTCCATGGGATTTTTCCAGGCAAGTATGCTGGAGTGGGTTGCCATTTCATCCTCCAGGGTTCAAACCTGAGTCTACTGCATTAGAGGCGGATTCCTTTACCACTGAACCACCTGGGAAGCCCTTCTTCTAACCATGCTTGGAACCAATGGAGAAAAATTGTTCAGGAGTGAGAGCTGGTGCATCAGGCATAACATGAGGTTCTGGTGTCATTAGAAGTAAAGGCATGTTTGGACAGGTAGTAGAATATCCCATGAACAATTACTCTATTATAAAGGAAGAGACGAGGCAGAAATTACTGATGAAATTTTACTAACAGTGTGTGTGAGGAAGAGGGGTGAAGAAACTAGATTTGTAAAAGTGCACAAAGAGTGGGTTGATCTCATTGTTCTCAAGTCCTAAGGGAAAAAATGCACATTTTTTTTTTAACAGCAACTAGGTATAAACATAAATTTTGCAATAGCAATGTTTGTGTCTCTTTTAAAAGTATGTGTGTGTGTGTGTGTGTGTGTGCACGTGCGCTTGCTCAGTTGTGTCTAACTCTTTGTGACCCTGTGGTCTGTATTCCACCAGTCTCCTCTGTCCATGGAATTGTCCAGACAAGAGTACCAGAGTGGGCTGCCGTTTCTTCTTTCAGGGGATCTTCCTAACCCAGGGATCAAACCCACATCTCCTGCATTGGCAGGCAGATTTTTTTTACCACTGCACCAACTGGGAAGCTCCCAAACTACAAAATATTACAAAAATCTTCTCATGTGTTTCAGGTAACTTTTTCTATGCAAAAGCCTGGCTAGTTAGGAAAGTATTCCTACATCAGACAACTTGCTATACCCCAGCCTGCTGCCTAGTGTCTCCTTATCCCAGGACCTCTGGCTGGTGTGTCCTTGTGTGTTAGGACCTCTGGTCCCATCCAGCTACTGACTTCAGTTTCTCTGGATAGCTGCCTTCCCTACATCACCTGGCAGGAACTGTTTTCTCAGTTACTGCAAAGCGTTAAGTAAGTCCCAGAGCCTAAGAGGCATAATTGTGAAGTCAGTGAGAACCGAAACTCCAGGGCAGTGTTATTGAGGTGACAGTGACTTTAAATGATGCTGGAAAGTGCTTCGTCACAGCTATGCTGGAAGCCAGTAAATAGCTAATTGAGCCATCACTCTGTTAACAGGCAAAAGGCATCAATTTTCATTTACTCATCCCTGTGCTGCCTCACATTTAGAAACTCCTTGCAAACTCACATACTTAAGAGTGTAGGGAAAATAAAACGAAACAGCCAGGAACCTGAACACGTTGCTAGTCTCCTAGGGTCTTCTAAACCGCACGGCTTACAAGGCACACTGTTGCCAGTGTATCGTTTTGTTCATTGCCACCCTCTCCTCTTCTCATGGCCCCATTAACTATGTGGGGAAGCCCTGCAAACTCTGCAAGCTTTGACAGGCAGCCATTCACAGGGCCTCCTGTGACCATTCCAGCTTCTAGATGCAGAAAAAAGAGTTAGTTTTCTGTCAGCAGGATTCATTTACATTCCAACTGACAAGGTTTCGGTCTCAGAGTCTTTGTTTTATGCTATGGTGTCTGTTCAAATTAACAGTAAGCTCAGTTGTGCTCTTCTGACCAAGGGTCACATTCTCATCTGGTGACTTGCTCTGGGTGGGTGCAAATTGCATTATAACAAAGGCCACGGCTGTTAACTTGCTTTTACAAGAGAATATCAGAATCTCCTTTATGCATAAAACCATTGATGTGTACATTAATTTTACTTCATTGGCAGCCAGATCTACCTTTTTTTCCCCTTATTGTAGAGTGAAAGATTCTATACAAGAGTGTGGGGCTCTTAGGAACTGAATATCTTATGTGATTTCTTTAAAAGATAATTCCCAGTATGACTTGGGAATTACTGTGGCTTCAGTTCAGGAGTTCAGTTTTGATTCTGTCTTGTGAGCTAATGACTCTATAAGATTCCAGGTGAGAATGTTAGTTGCTCAGTCATATCCTACTCTTTGCGATCCCATGGACTGTAGCCCACCAGGTTTCTCTGTCCATGGAATTCTCCAGGCAAGATAGTATCATAGTTTGTGCTGGCATGTTAAAAGTGAGTCTCTGCATTCCAGGCAGATATGTGGCAGGGAAATACCAATGGCCCTCACTGGTAGGGAAATGGGATTGAATAGATAGACATGTGAATAAATCAATGGCCTCTGCAAACACTGATGTTTGTGAGACTTTAAGTCCTTCCAATGACAAAATCTACTATAAGGCTCAAATGTATAAATTGATCCATTTTTAAAAGGCAAAATTATTTACAAATTAGCAAAAGAAAATTCTCAAGTTTAAAAAAGTGATTTGTAATAAAAAAAAACCGCAGGCCTAGAAACTTTTAGAATTTTAAAGTTCAAAGAAAATTATTTTCTAAATGATTTATTTTTGAAATTTTTACTTTTTTAATTCAATTCTATGCTGAAACATGTGAAAAAGTGAAAGTCAGGTCCAACTCTTTGCGACCCCACCAGGATTCTCCATCCATGAAATTCTCCAGGCAAGAATATTGGAGTGGGTAGCCATCCCTTCTCCAGGGGATCTTCTTGACACAGGGATCAAACCTGGGTCTTTGCATTGCAGGCAGATTCTTTACCATCTGAGCCACCAGGGAAGCCCATGCTGAAATATATCATAGTGGCCAAATTTGCAAATGGGATATTTTGTTTGGTAGGGACCAATTTCTGTCTACATATGGACTGATCTCTCCATCAACTAGGATGGATATAGTTACAGCTATATCATATCAAGAGTAAAGTTCATGGTTCAGAAGAAACTACTCTCTTGTTCATGAAAAAAAAAAAATGTAGTCACTCAGTCATGTCTGAATCTTTGCAACCCTGTGGACTCTAGCCCGTCAGACTCCTCTGTCCACAGCAAAATTACTGGAGTGGATTGCCATTCCCTTCTCCAGGGGACTTTCCCAACCCAGGGATTGAATCCAGGTGTCCTGAATTCCAAATAGATTCTTTACCATCTGAGTCACCAGGGAAGACTTCTCTTGCTCATGGCCATTAGTAAACGAGTCTCTTAGCTTGAGTTTGACAAATTTTTCAGCGCACATCAGGGAAACCCAGTCATTAAATCTTATGTTCACATGGTAACTTTGGTGAAAAAGCAAGCACCATTTTCCTCATCTATCAATACGTGGGAAATAACTAAACCACATGCTCTTACACCATTTGAGTTGAGTGGATTGGCGTGGCATTTGATGAATGGTGAACAAAAGTCATGTGTTCCATCTGTGTGCTGTAAAGAAGCTGTTGTGATTTTTTTTCCCCCTCTCCTCTTGTAGTAGCTGGTTGCACAAAAAGGGGCCATAAGGGTCGCAGTGCTGCAAAACTGAAGGAATTTGGTTGCCTCTGGGATTGAGTGGGAGGACCACCTTTGCCAGCCAGCTATACCATCTTGGGCTATTAGATGAATGAGAAATATTAGTTTCCTATTCTGTTTGAATTATTACATGTCTTGGAATGTGTCCTATGTATTATACCAGACATTTTTATACCTATTTTCTCATTTAATCTTCAGATAGTTATGAACATAAATATTATTCCCAGTTTCTGAATGACTAGAGATTGACAGTTGTTATAGGGCAACTAAGAATCAGCACTAGAAGCTTAATTTGTTATTGCTCATAACAGTTTTGACACCCTAACCTTTGGGAATTAAAATCTGAAAATTCTCCTAAGTTTGTAATTAGAATCTTATACAATGTTTGTTTAAAACTTTCATAAACTACTGGCTGGGTTTACCGAGTGTTTTGCTAAGTGACTTCCTTTAGCAGGAATTAATAAATTTTAAAAAATCTCCCATTAATCATACTACCTTAAGAAGTTCTTTATATAGTTTGCAAACAAGTGTCTTTATATTCCACAGAATTTTCAAAATGTTTGACTGTGACCATTAAAGGGCATATTTTAACTAAATTTCTTTTGTTCTAGTCTTTTCTAAACTCTGTAACCATGAAACTAGCAGACTTGGTCAAGCTGGAGCCATGAAATTAAACGCTCCAAAATAGACAAATAGGCCTTTTTGTTTTTAAAGGATTTGTTTGGTGCACATGCCTGTATCACTTTATAATAGATGTTAGGTTAGATTTCTGCAGTATTTGCCTACCTAATTGAGAGGGTAACAGGCAGGAAGGCTAGGAATCTCCAAAGGGAGGAAATAGGCTGCAAGTGTCAAGCTGTCAAGTGGCAGGAGGAAACAAAGTACAAGTGTCAGATTTTTTCCCTTCTCTATACAAATTTAAAAGGAGGTTTCTCTTAAAATTTTGTGTTGCCTTGATGACACCTGGCTCCACCTGAACTTAACTTTTCTCAAACCTTGAGCTAACCAATGCATTTTTCCAATGGAAATGGTTTTCTTAAGCTGTGTTAATCAACTATGTATTTACCCTAGACTCGGTCTTTCTTCAAGTCAGTTCGCTTAAGACTCAGAACCCATAAGGGCTCAACAAACCAGTGTGTTTTACTCACACATTGTTCTCCTAATCTATGTTAATGAAACTATATATTTACTTGGAAAACTGCCTTTCTTCAAGGTTCATGTCAATCATTTTATTGCCTGGGATGACTCACCTGGTACCAGTGTTGAGTGTTCATCTCAAAATGTGTGTTGTGGGTGAGGGGCCTGGTGCCACTCTGAGTTTTGAGACATCTCCTTTCTCTAATTAACAGCTTGCTGATAAAGAAAGTGAAGTAGCTCTGTCATGTCAGACTCTTTGTGACCCCATGGACTGTAGCCTACCAGGCTCCTCCATCCATGAGATTTTCCAGGCAAGACTACTGGAGTGGGTTGCTGTTTCCTTCTCCAGGAGATCTTCCCAACCCAGGAATTGAACCCAGGTCTCCTGCATTGTAGGCAGACACTTTACTGTCTGAGCCACCAGGGAAGTCCAATAGGTATATAACATACTGCTAAAGGCTATCAGAGGGGCACTTTTTCTGCCCCCTTCTTGTGTCTATGTCAGAAGCTTTCTCTATCTCTTTTATACTTTAATAAAATTTTATTATACAAAAGCTCTGAGTGATCAAGACTTGTCACTGGCCTTGGATTGAATTCCTCTCCTCCAGAGGCCAAGAATCCTGTTGTCTTTCACAGCTCAGCAACAACTTTTTATAACGACAATTTTATCTTCTAATCACAAGACATTTTTGCTATGGGGAAAATCTTCCTCTTCATCTCTCATTCCCTGTAGTCCAGTGAGCTGACCTTCCTGGTACTCCAGCCTCTACAGGTCTCATGAGTTTGTGGTTGAGTTGAGGGCTTATGAACTAAGTCTGGCTATTAAGTGTTTCCCATCCCATTAGCTATGGTGACTGGCTCAGCAAGAGCCAGCAATCTTGGTTGATCCAGATGTACACAACCTGGGACTTTGTTGTTACTACTGGGAGGTGCCAGCTCTCCCTTTCTGCCAGACTATAAGCCTGGGGCCTACCATGTGAAGAGTGATTGCCTGCAAGCAGTTGGTCCAGAGGAAATGGGAATAAAAGATAACTAGAGAGAGACCAAGCCCTGATGGCAATATCTGTACCCTTGTTTGCAGCCAAGGTGATCCCTTAGCCATGTTGAATTGGATTCTTGGAACTTTGGATTGAAATGGTCTTCTTCAGTAAACATACTTAAAATCTGAAAAGAATATAAGCAAATGCTGTGTACATAATTTTATTTCATATATCAAAACTATATTTCTCAGTGCTTATCATAAATACTTTAATTCCTACAAAATAACTTCCCCAAAGGAGATGGAAGACTTACAAAAGCTGGAAATAGTCCAATAGGATTTCTTTAGATAATTTTTTGTAGCAACTCTTGAGACTGTCCATTTCTAATCATCAGGGAATTGCGTCTTCTCTAAAATCTGTATCACATGTATATAACCCACAATTCTGTACCTGTTGATTTGAGAAGTGGCAATATTTAAATGTCTCTATAAAAATGCAGATACTATGAAAGATTTTTGTCGAAATAAGTTTATAATAGATTCACAGAAATATCTACACAGTTTAACATCACATGTTTTAATATGCCTGGTTGAACTGCAACATCCTGCACATCACTGAAGAAATGAAAAGAAAACCAGCCCCTTCTGGGTGTTTCAAAATGCTTAATACTTTTAAACCAGCTTCATTTTATTCAAGTAAAAAAGTTGGCTGCAGGCATGAACTTAATTACATTTTTTTTAACCATTCAAGACTTAGGAAACCATAGAAAATCAGCATTGCCACACTGCATATTTTACTTCATAAACAAAGATGCATATATAAAAGATACAATATTTTATAAGCCTAATTGCTATGAAAACATAATATTTTTTAAAATAACATTAAATAAACACTAGGTACACTGTTAAAATCTTTTTAGGATAATCCTAACTAAATATATGAGAAACATGTCTGGACTTCTTTTTATACAGATTAAGGATAAAAGAAGAAAAATTTGCATTTAAGAATGTAAAATATAGAATAAAGCTTTGGAAAAATTCCAATTTCTTAACTATGATTGTCTTAAAGATGTTCAGTTAGATATTTGCTACCCTAAGTTAAAGTGGCTATAATACCTTGACTTTATACATGATTTTCTGAGTCAAATATCATTATATATAAAATAGTCTACAAGTAATTTCCAAGATAGAAGATTCTGGAATCACACAAACATATTTTAAGTTAATTCAAAAAAGTCAAACAAATTACTGATTTAATCAAAACTTACAATAACTTTAACCATGTAATTGCAAGAGGCTGAAATGTACTCAAAATAATCTTCAATGGAAGAGTTTAACAGCACATTAAACCCAGCTGAAGATAAGATTATAGATCTGGAAAATCAGAGTAAAGTATCCTGAATACAGCACAGAGAAGAGATAGCAATGATGTTGTGAAACAGAGGAGAGATTATAGATTGAGAAGATCTAATATACATTTAAGCAGAACTTAAAAAGAGGAAAATGTAAGCAGACAAGATATTTGAAAATGTAATACCTGAGGGTATTGTAGAACTGATGAAAGACACTAATCAAAAGATCAAAAAGACCAGTAAGTTCTAAGCAATATTAAAAAAGAAATTCTATACTGAGAATGTATCGTGAAATTTCAAAACAGAGTTTAAAGGTGGCCTTTTGTGTTAAGTTGCTCACTCGTGAATAGCTCTTTGCAACCCAGTGGAATATAGCTCACCCGGCTCCTCTGTCCATGGGGAGTCTCCAAGCAAGAATACTGGAGTGGGTTGCCATGCCCTCCTCCAGGAGATCTTTCCAACCCACAGATTGAACCCAGCTGTCCTACATTGCAGGCAGATTCTTTACCATCTGAGCCACCAAGGAAGGTGGCCTGAGGAAGGGGTATCATATATCTGATTACTTCTAAGATATCTATGTCATATGATCATCCAGCCAAGGATCAGATACTTTCTAAATTCCAAGACTGACCATTTATTCTCTGGTGGTTCAGATGGTAAAGAATCTGCCTGCAATGCAGAAGACGGGGTTCAGTCCCCAGGTTAGGAAGATCCATTGGAGAAGAGAATGGCAACCCACTCCAGTATTCTTGCCTGGAGAATCTCATGGACAGAGGAGAGCCCTGTGGTATAGTCCATGGGGTCACAAACAGTTGGACATGACTGAGCGACTAAGACTTTCACTTTCACTATTAATACTGTGGGATAACGTAGACCAAGTCTAGGCTTTCTTCATGAGGTAATCTGTTAGATGTGTGAAGATTAATCACTTTCCCATCTTTTTTTTTTTTTTTTTTTCACTTAAAATTGTTCAATCATCTTACAAATGGCCTAGTTTTAAGGGTTTGCATCAATCTGTCATTGTCTTTAAGCTCAATATTCTATATATGTCTTTTCAGCTCCCAGAACACTAACTTCTCAGCAAGATCTTATTAGGAATAGGGTACAGGGGGTGATCACCTTTGCACTTACCACTTTACTTCTATTAAAGCCACCTTGAAAGGTCAGCAGTTTTGTGGTAACCACTTAACACTTGGAATTCACATTTAGGTCACAGAAGTTTAAAGATTATGAGTGCTTTCCACAAATGTTACTAAGTCATTCCTTCTGGCCTTTGGAGTTCTCTTTGGGGACACAATTGAAACTAAATTAATCTCTGTCAACTGTCATTTTGTTATATTTAATCTTGATTAACATAAACCACTTTGGGTTTCAGTCCCCTGTAATGAATCAAATAATATTTCCCACACAGGATCTAAAGACTATAGCTCAGTACTCAGCATATACATATTATTACTGATTAAATCTGTGTTCCTGTCACTCTGCCAGTTGATTTTCATAATGCCATTTCACTACCATGTATGATAAGTAATAACTTTATACATGTGGAAAGTGGAGCTTGCGATGACTAAGAATATACCCAGTAAAAGGTAGACCTGGATTGACCGTCACCACCACACCCCTTCTAACATGTATTCTGTCATCCCACTTCTTTGCTATTCCTCTCAGTTTTGCAGTGATTTTATTTGATACCAAAGACTTCAATCCTTGTCCAAGTTGTTACTTTTGCAATTCCCCAAATTAACATCAAGACCCATGTTATTTAGACCCTATCCTAACCTCTTCCATTTTGCTACTATATATTACAATAAATCCTTCCAGGTCTAAACATGACATTCTGCTATATGAAGGGATGTCTTCATGTAAAGCACAGCTGAATTATTTCACCATGTTCTTCTAATAACTAATAACATTAAAAATCTTCTCTAGGATTTAGGTCTTGTTGATAGTTGAAGTTTACTCTTCTTTAGGATCCTTTGAAAATTTCTATAATCCCACAACACTGTCAACTGAAACAAAGCTTAAAGCAGTATAGTAGACAAAAATGATACATTTCAGTCTCTTAAAACAACTAGTTAAGACAGTATATGTAAATTAACCAAGGGAATACAGGATTTTCAAAATCAGTGTTTTTAATATGTAGCAAAGCTTGACCTATAAAAATGATCAATTGAATTATTATTTCATCTTAATAAGGATGGTTTAATAACTAATAAATCAGAGAGTGGGCTTCCCTAGTGGCTCAGATTGTAAAGAATCTGCCTGCAATGCAGGAGACCTGGATTCAGTTCCTGAGTCAGGAAGATCCCCTGGAGAAGGGAATGTCTACTCACTCTGGTATTCTTGCTTGGAGAATCCCATGGACATGGGAGCTTGGCAGATTACTGTCCATGGGGTCACAAAGAGTCAAACACAACTGAGCAACTAAGCATGCACACATAGATACAACCTATTAAAAATGAAATTCCAAGGTTGACATCTATTAGTTCCACAGCATCATTCATTCAAAGTTTTGAATAGATTACCATGTATTATAATATGTCATTTTCTAATGTTCATCTTTGAAATGCAACTAGCACTCAAAATGAGCATGCTCAGCCTTGGTATAATTTTTTACTCTTTAACACTGATTAGAGTTGTGTGTGCGTGTTCCAATTTGTGTGGGTAATTTCTTGGTATAGGTATAAATTTCTCCCAGGCAACTATTTGTAGAAAATTCTTGAAAGAAGGGGAAGAGGCTGGTAATTTGGACAGGTGCTTATTATACGATTAGAGAAAGGAGATTCTTTCTAAAATAGTGTTATTCAGTATTTTTAGGTGAAGAGGGAAAGTGAAGAGAAGAACAAAGGAGTAAGAGAGAAGAGAGGTTTCTGAGTTAGGAGGTTTTATTTATCTGTTATTGAGGAGGACACAGCAACCCACTGCAGTATTCTTACCTGGAGAAACCCATAGACAGAGCAGCAGCCTGATTGGCTACAGTCTATGGGATGACAAAGAGCTGGACATGACTGAAGCAACTTAGCACATGTGCATGCACATACCTGTTACTAAGAAGTAAAGCAAAGCAAGCATTTGTAAATAGTCATTGTCACTACCCGCTTAGTTTCCACTGGGACCAAATAAATGTGTATAAGGCATTCAAGATGCAACGTTCCTTTAGGAACAAACACTCATCCATAAAAGAGCAGCAGGGTCACACTGCATCAGAGAATGCACTTTATGTCAGGATAACTGGTCATTCTAGTTCTTTTCTTTTTGTTACAAGTAGAATCTCTAGATTTAGACCATAAAGGTTTAATTTAGTGTAAATTATTATTGCCTTTTATAATGAGTCATTTATAAAGTAGAAATAAATCATATTGAAACCTATGGTGGTAAATTATGATTTTAAACAAATTTGCGGAGAGCCAATGCCAGTATTGTTCTGAGAGTCTTTATTTTTCCTTTTAGTTAGGATGTAATGGCAACTCCCATTGTCATTTAGAATTTGTGAATGTCTCATGTTTCCCTTATGTGTCTTCTGTTTGATATGAATTTCCTAATACACATTTGCAAAAACCCCAGTTCAACTCTGAGACTCTCATATTGTCCAATCTTAAACTTTGGTTTTCTCCTCAAATTGGGAGCAGGAAAATTTGAGATAACAAATAGATGAAAAAAAAAAAAAAGAAATAGATGAAAAGGACACAAAAAATTCTACTTGTATCATTGGCAATTTGTCGTGATTACCTATAAAACAGTTTTTGTAAGGTCATAGATTCCTACCTCTACTTTCTTCTCAGAGCTTCCCTCAAAATTTAGAGAGGGTGATACGATACCCTTTCCCCACCCCCCTAAATTTAGAAAACTCTGCTGTACATTCACAATGATGACTTTTTCTATAATCAGATATTCTTCAATAATAATCATTCATGGAAAACTATAAATTTTTATTCAGTTTAGTTGCTCAGTCATGTCCAACTCTTTGTGACCCCCTGTCCGTCACCAACTCCCAGAGCTTGTTCAAACTCATGTCCATCGAGTCAGTGATGCCATCCAACCATCTCATTCTCCGTCGTCTCCTTCTCCTTCTGCCTTCAATCTTTCGCAGCATCAGGGTCTTTTCCAATGAGTCAGCTCTTCACATCCGGTGGCCAGCGTATTGGAACTTCAGCTTTAGCATCAGTCCTTCCAGTGAATATTCAGGACTGATTTCCTTTAGGATTGACTGGTTTGATGTCCCTGCAGTCCAAGGGACTCTTAAGAGTCTTCTCCATTATACCACAATTAAATAGTATGTAAAGAAAGTCTGAAAGTGAAGTCGCTCAGTCATGTTCGACTCTTTGCGACCCCATGAACTATAGCCCATCAGGCTCCTCCGTCCATGGGATTCTCCAGGCAAGAATACTGGAGTGGGTTGCCATTTCCTTCTCCAGGGGATCTTCCTGACCCAGGGATCGAACCCAGGTCTGCTGCATTGCAGGCAGACACTTTAACCTCTGAGTGACCAGGGAATGTAAACATTTGCCAAATGAAAGAAATGAAAAATCTATCATCAGTAAAAAGCATTTTATCTGTCTAAATATTAAACATTATTGACAAAAATAATACCTCTCTTCTATATTATTCTAAGATGAACAAAATAAAAATTAGTGTAGCTCATTCCTTTGCATCCTGAGGAGACTAGACTTTGAATATGCAGCTATATTATAGTTTTGAATGTGCAGCTATATTATAGTAGTTTTGAAAAGATTTAATTAAAATTGATTTAAAATTAAGAGTATACTGTTTTTTTTTAATCAGTACCTCTACTTTATTTTTGTCCTTTTTTAAAACTTTTAACTTTATACTGGAGTATAGCTGATTAACGATGTTGCAATAGTTTCAGATGGACTGCAAAGGAACTCAGCCAAGTGTATATTGTTTTGTAATACATGAAGAATCACCCCTGATGCTAAAAATCAAGTTGAAAATTCTTAAGCAAAGCATCCCAGAAAGATGTACAGTTCTTTGTTTTCTGACCATGCCATAAATATATTCATTTAGAAGTTCCTGTGGTCTATAGAATTATCTTTTAAAAATTAAATCCCTGAGACCTATAACCATCACCTCTGCTTTTACAGTAGACAGGAAATGCATATCACTGTTTCATGGGGGATTCATGAAAGCATATCTACACTGTTTTAGAAAGCAGAGGAAGAAAATTCCCTGTCAGATTTCACTGATGTCTTGTCCAAAGTCATCTGTTGTTGGCAACAATGAGATACTATGAGAATGATTTGCAACAACATTTGAAGCACCTATTGCTCTAAAAAAAGTCTAATATTACATTAGTGATAAATAAGATTTATAAATCAATTTTGGATAATTTTCACTTTCATCTTAATTGTTAGTTTCATAAGTCTGGCTACTTTTCCCTTGATATTTTAACAAGTCATTAATTAAACTGTCAGGCTATTTTTCTTTCTCTTTTATTAGCTAAATGGTAAAACTAGGTGGAGACTTGAAGCTATCAGAATGATTTTCAATCTATTTTCACTTACTTTTGCTACTCTATAAATCTGATGGCTGTGGTAGGTTCATGATATAAGACATTAGTTATTAAAACCTGGTGTCTGAGTTATTATTTATGAAATCTTATTATCTAGACATTGAATTAATAATGTTTCTCCAAAAGTAATATTATTTTTAAAATTGGACTATCTAGAATGGAAATGAAGAAAAATTCATAGTTATTGGAGATTTTTAAAAAAAGCATTTGCCAACAAATTAATCACAGCCTTAGGGATAATTTAACTGAAGAGTGCAATAGAGGACATTAGCATTGCTTTTTGTGTCAAGTGAAAAAAATGTACAACCTAAAAGTTGAGAATTATGTTTTATTAAGTTGAAAATTCTGAAAGAGATGGGAATACCAGACCACCTGATCTGCCTTTTGAGAAATCTATATGCAGGTCAGGAAGCAACAGTTAGAACTGGACATGGAACAACAGACTGGTTCCAAATTGGTAAAGGAGTACGTCAAGGCTGTATATTGTCACCCTGCTTATTTAACTTATATGCAGAGTACATCATGAGAAACGTTGGACTAGAAGAAACACAAACTGGAATCAAGATTGCTGGGAGAAATATCAATAACCTCAGATATGCAGATGACATCACCCTTATGGCAGAAAGTGAAGAGGAACTCAAAAGCCTCTTGATGAAAGTGAAAGTGGAGAGTGACAAAGTTGGCTTAAAGCTCAACATTCAGAAAACAAAGATCATGGCATCTGGTCCCATCACTTCATGGGAAATAGATGGGGAAACGGTGGAAACAGTGTCAGACTTTAGTTTTCTGGGCTCCAAAATCACTGCAGATGGTGACTGCAGCCATGAAAGTAAAAGACGCTTACTCCTTGGAAGGAGAGTTATGACCAACCTAGATAGCATATTGAAAAGCAGAGACATTACTTTGCCAACAAAGGTCCGTCTAGTCAAGGCTATGATTTTTCCTGTGGTCACATATGAATGTGAGAGTTGGACTATGAAGAAGGCTGAGTGCCAAAGAATTGCTGCTTTTGAATTGTGGTGTTGGAGAAGACTCTTGAGAGTCCCTTGGACTGCAAGGAGATCCAACCAGTCCATTCTGAAGGAGATCAGCCCTGGGATTTCTTTGGAAGAAATGATGCTAAAGCTGAAACTCCAGTACTTTGGCCACCTCATGCAAAGAGTTGACTCATTGGAAAAGACTCTGATGCTGGGAGGGATTGGGGGCAGGAGGAGAAGGGGACGACAGAGGGTGAGATGGATAGATGGCATCACTGACTCGATGGACGTGAGTCTGGGTGAACTCCAGGAGCTGGTGATGGATAGGGAGGCCTGGCATGCTGCGATTTATGGGGTCGCAAAGAGTCAGACACGACTGAGTGACTGAAGTGAACTGAACTGAAGTTGACATTCTGATGACTTAAGCCTGGGACACAGTCTCTAGAATGCTCTGAGGAAAGTGAAAGTGAAAGTTAGTCACTCAGTTGTGTCCAACTCTTTGTGACCCCATGGACTGTAGCCCACCAGGCTCCTCTGTCCATAGAATTCTCCAGGCAAGAATACTGGAGTGGGTTGCCATTTCCTTCTCCAGAGGATCTTCCCAACCCAGGGATTGAACGCAGGTCTGCCACATTGCGGACAGACTCTTTACCGACTGAACCACCAGGGAAGCTCTGAGCGATCACTCCAAAGAGGTAAGGGAGGAGCCAGAGTATATAGGAATTTTGTCAACACATACACACAAACACCAGACAGTTGAACATCAAGGATTACTATTAATTAGAGAAAAAAAATGGACTTCTCTGGTTAAATCAATTTAGGGTTTTTCTATTTATGGGAATATGCAAATAAAATAATTTCCTCAATATGCACTTAACCATCTAGGACCAGTATCCTGTTTTTCTCCATCCTGAGTCCCCTTATAGTGCACAGTTGGGGACAGCTGCAATGGTTGATGGCTTGTTGGCTGCAACACCTTTGTTTACTGATGTGGCAAGTGACAGTCTTTGCCCACATGTGCATTTATATGCTGAGTAAGAGAAAATTTGTGGACATTATTAAATGACATTTATGCATGAGATTATTCAACACATAAGAAGGAAAAAGAGAAATGAAGATGATGTATTCGATACTACTAGGAATCAGAGGACCTGGATTTTAGTGTTTTGCAGACATTCACTGCCTCAGTACCGTCGTTTCAAGGTTCATAGTTGCCGCTATAAAGCCTATTGATGTTTGTGAATGCATCAGTTCCAATGGCCCTAAGCTCTTGTGCTAAACACCTGTGCCATGTTCTTGCTTCTGAACCATAGCTTGTTGCAACCAACCACAGTTATGTTAACATGAGTTAACAGAGTAAAAATTATGGTCACTTCAAAACTACAGCCAGCTAGTGCAGTTAAAATGTTCAGAGTAAAATCTCATCTAGGACAGTAAAACAAAGTCTAAGACTGTGGGCTTCAGAAGCAGTGATTCAAATCCTAGCCTGCCTTCCTTCAAACTAAATAAACTTGGGAGCCTGAGAACCTTTATTTTCTCTTTGAGGAGGAGGTATGTTCATGTTAAAATTAAAAACAAATAATGACTGGTGGTTATTATGTCCCAGCTCTATGCTAGGTTCTTCCTCTGTAGAATACCTAGCCCAGAGGACTGCTGGGAAGAGTTAAATGAGATAATGAACACAGGACAGAGGAACACTTTGTAGATAATTGTTACCTTTTCTACTACTGTTACTATCATAGATGGTAGTGTTCCCTTCCCCCCTTTCTCTAGATAATAGCTCTAACCTGAAATGGCCAGATAAAACACAGGATACCCAGTAAATACAAACTTCAGATAAACAACAAACTTTTAAGTGTAAGTTGTTCAGTCACTGAGTTGTGTCCGACTCTTTGTGACCCCAAGGACTGCAGCACGCCAGCCTTTCCTGTCCTTCACCATCTGCCAGAGTTTGGTCAAACTCATGTCCATTGAGTCAGTAATGCCATCCAGCCATCTTATCCTTTGTCATCCCCTTCTCCTCCTGCCTTCAATTTTTTCCAGCATCAGGGTCTTTTCCAATGAGTCAGTTCTTCACATCAGGTGGCCACAGTACTGAAGCTTCAGCTGGAATATGGAATATGATTGCATTGAATATTACTTATCCTGAAGTCTTTTTGAAATTCAACTTTGAATAATTTGTATTTTTAGTTGTTAATCTGAGAATGCATGTGTGCATGTGTGCTAAATTGCTTCAGTCTTGTCCAACTCTTTGTGACTCTTGTGAACTATAACCTACCAGGCTCCTCTGTCCATGGGATATTCCAGGTAAGAATACTGGAGTAGGTTGCCGTGCCTTCCCCAAGGGGATCTTCCCCACCCAGATGGAAACCATGTCTCTTACATCTCCTGAATTGGCAGGTGGGTTCTTTACCACTAGCGCCACCTGGGAAGCCAATCGGACAGTACTTTTCAAATGTATATATATATATATTGTCCTAGTGGTAAAGACTGGGGAGCTTCCGTATAATTTAGTCATCAAAATAAAAAACATTTTAGCACTTTTGCTAAGCTTAGGAGGGGCAGTGACCACCTCTGGATTTCCAGGGGAGAATTCAGCAATATATCTCACTTAGTTTTGTCTGTTCCATTCACAATGTATCTTGTAGGCTAATGGAACATTTTTTAAAATATATGGACTCTTCCTGGTTTTCTGGGTTACCGTTTTAATGCAGTGGTTTTGTTCAGATCACTATGCATAAATAAGCAACAAAAACAATAAGGATTTTTAAATAACCGTCTTCTGAATTCATCAAACATTTCAAAGGAATTTTCAACTATTTGTATGGAAATCTCAAATATTTTGCCAAATATAAAATTCTTGATTATAAAGTTTCTCTATTTTAAGGAAGCTTAAATCTTCTGCCTCTTTCTAATCTATTTATCTCAAAATATAAGAATAACATTTATATCAAATTTATTTTTAATGTTCTTAAGAGATTCTTTGTCCATCCTCAATGTCTTATTATTTCTAAATTATATATATGTGTATATTATAATTTATATATTGCTAAAAAAAGTGTTTCATTTGCAGAGTATTGGCATAAAACACCAGGAAAGGATTCTGACTTTCACACTTGAGAGACATTTCTGCCCCTCCTCCCAATCACACATTCATCTAAAGATAAGACATGCCTCACACACCATTTGGAAGTTATTCTCCAAATGTCAGGGTTGAACATTAACATCATGTGTTTTTATCTGCAAAATCACCCCTTTGAGCATGAATATTAGTCTAGTTAGGCACTTTGCAATGTTATTTATTATTATGAGGTTGCTGTTTTAATATTGCATTAATTTGCCAGCCAGTTATAAATCAGATGAAAGTACTTTCTCCTCTAAATAATGTCAAACTTTTATATTCTGCTTAACTTTTAACAATATAACATTTACCATTATCATCCCACGCTCCTCTTTTGGAAATTAGTAACATTTGCAGCATTCTCAAATCAATTCCATCTTTATTCATTTGCACGAGGGCAAAATCATGAAGTGAGTTAAGCTGGTCTCTCGTGACACCCTCCCACATGTCCATGACCGAGTTTCTCCTTCTTGACACCTTCCCAGACATTTGTGGGAAGAATGAACAAATGAAAATTGAAGCGATCAGATGGCCAATGTAGAGACTGCAGATTTCAAAGTGACTGACGAAATACAGTCTTTATTCCTTTGCTAAAATAACTGTCCAGGATGGACTGAGGGAAAGTGTCACATATTCATCACTGCAACAACTTCTGTCGCCTCTAAAAACTGGTAGGAGGGAACAGTTCTCTAAATATTGTGCTTGTGTTTAGATTTTTTTTTAAATTTCTTTCCTGCTATATGAAGAAATCTTAAAGCAGCCATGATTATTGTCCTGACATTTATTTGGTATTTTATGGTTCATAAAAACTTTTATGAATCATTTTAGAAAAATTATTAGCTAAAGATCAAGAAAAACTCCCCTCTCGCTGTGAGAGCCTGAAATAAACTTTTATTTGCTTTGCTTTTAAATTTGTTTTAAATAAGACAAAAAATGAGAGACTCAAGGCCCCAAGGGACATGCAGCAGTAAAAAGTGTGTTTTGAGGGGCCAAGATACTTATCTTCTCGCTAGGTAACATTAAGAATCAGACATTATCCTCCTCTCTCTTCTAGGATGGTATTGCTTTTGTTTCAAAAGAACAGTGAAAAGCTGTTCTTCATCCTTTCCTTTAGGGGGAAGAGGAAACTAATGGAACAAGAAGATTCGTTTATAGGTAGAAGCTTTTTTTCTTTGACACCTAGTTAACGTTTTCAAGGGTCAAGGTGGCAACACTTCATTTCTTGTATCGTAGGTAAACTGGTAGTGATAATATTCAATTATGATTTTTCTCATTTGGGAGGTACTTCATGATATCTCCTTTATTCTTTCACAGGAAAGTGACAATGGAGTGTCATACTCAATTTCTCAAGGCAGATAGGAAGTTAAAACTGTTTGCAAAGCATCTCAAAATTCCATTCTTTTTGTTTTAGTAGTGTATGAAATGTCACTGGGTAGTTGAATGGCCCAAACTGTAGAACTCTGCAGTAATACACTAATGATGTTTATCAATCCCCACTTGCCAAGATAGAGGAAACTTGTCACACAACAAATAGCCAAGGGGCAATCAGAATAAATCTCCAAGAGCTTCATTGGATCTCGCCACTCAATGTATGGTCCCTGGACCAGCAACATCAACATCACCTAGAACTTACCTAACAAACTTCTACATTTCTAATATCTTACTCCAGACCTACCAAATTAAAAACTGCTTTTTAAGAAGATCTTGGGTGAATGGGGGCTTCTCTGGTAGCTAAGCTTGTAAATAATCCACCTACAATGTAGGAGACCCCAGTTCAATTCCTGTGTCAGGAAGATCCTCTGGAGAAGGGATAGGCTACCCACTCTAGTATTCTTGCCTGGAGAATTCTATGGGCAGGGGAGGCCAGAAGCCTATAGTCCATGGTTTTGCAAAGAGTAGGACATGACTGAGCTACTTTCACAGGTGATTGGTGTGCACATTAAACTTTGAGAAGTATTGTCTTCACACATAAAGAGAATAAACCAGTGGTACCATTGGGGAGAGGATGATAGGGACAAGATAGAGTGATTGTTGTTATTTAGTCACTAAGTTGTGTCTGCCTCTTTGTGACCCCATGAACTGCAGAGTGCCAATCTCCTCTGTCCTTCATTGTTTCCCAAAGTTTGCTTAAATTCATGTCCATTGAGTTAGTGATGCTCTCTAACCATCTCATCCTCTGCTGCCCCTTTCTCCTTTTGCCTTCAGTTTTTCCCATTATCAAGGTCTTTTCCCATGAGTCAACTCTTGGCAACAGGTGGCCAAAGTGTTGGAGCTTCAACATCAGTCCTTCCAATGGATGTTCAAGGTTCATTTCCTTTAGGATTGACTGATATGATCTCCTTGCAATCCAAGAAAATGTCAAGAGTCTTCTCCAGCATTACACTTTGAAAGCATTAATTCTTTGGTGCTCAGCCTTCTTTATGGTCCAATTCTCACATCTGTACATGACTGCTGGAAAAACTGTAGCTTTAACTATAAGGACCTTTTTTTGCCATGTGATGTCTCTGCTTTTTAATATGCTGTGCAGATTTGTTATAGTTTTCCTTCCAAGGAGCCAAGTATCTTTTAATTTCCTGGCTTAGTCATTGTCCACAGTGATTGTGCAGCCCAAGAAAATAAAATCTGTTGCTGCTTCCACTTTATCCCATCTATTTTCCATGAAGTGATGAGACTGGTTGCCATGATCTTAGTTTTTTAGTTTGTTTATTTCATTTTTCTTAATTTTGATGTTAGTTTTTTGAACGTTGAGTTTCAAGTCAGCCTTTTCATTCTTTTTCCATCCTCATCAAGAGGCTCTTATTTCCTCTTCACTTTCTCCCATGAGAGTGGAATCATCTGCATATATGAGGTTGTCAATATTTCTCCCAGCAGTCTTGATTCCTACTTGTGATTCATCCAGCCTGGCATTTTGTATGATGTACTTTGTATGAAAAGTAAAAGTGAAAGTCGCACAGTCCTGTCCCACTCTTTTCAATCCCATGCACTGTAGCTTACCTGACTCTTATGTCCATGGAATTCTCCAAGCAAGAATACTGGAATGGGTTGCCATTTTCTTCTCCAGGGGATCTTCCCAACCCAGGGATTGAACCTGTGTCTCCTGCATTGCAGGCAGATTCTTTACCAGCTGAGCAACTAGGGAAGCCTGGTACTTATAAGTTTGTATAGTATGTATACAAACTACATATACTTGTATATATCAGTTCAGTTCAGTCACTCAGTCGTGTCCGACTCTTTGCGACCCCGTGAATTGCAGCATGCCAGGCCTCCCTGTCCATCACCAACTCCCGGAGTTCACTCAGACTCACGTCCATCGAGTCAGTGATGCCATCCAGCCATCTCATCCTCTGTCATCCCCTTCTCCTCCTGCCCACAATCCCTCCCAGCATCAGAGTCTTTTCCAATGAGTCAACTCTTCACGTGAGGTGGCCAAAGTACTGGAGTTTCAGCTTTAGCATCATTCCTTCCAAAGAAATCCCAGGGCTGATCTCCTTCAGAATGGACTGGTTGGATCTCCTTGCAGTCCAAGGGACTCTCAAGAGTCTTCTCCAACACCACAATTCAAAAGCATCAATTCTTCAGTGCTCAGCCATCTTCACAGTCCAACTCTCACATCCATACATGACCACAGGAAAAACCATAGCCTTGACTAGACGGACCTTTGTTGGCAAAGTAATGTCTCTGCTTTTGAATATGCTATCTAGGTTGGTCATAACTCTCCTTCCAAGGAGTAAGCGTCTTTTAATTTCATGGCTGCAGTCACCATCTGCAGTGATTTTGGAGCCCAGAAAAATAAAGTCTGACACTGTTTCCACTGTTTCCCCATCTATTTCCCATGAAGTGATGGGACCAGATGCCATGGTCTTCATTTTCTGAATGTTGAGCTTTAAGCCAACTTTTTCACTCTCCACTTTCACTTTCATCAAGAGGCTTTTTCATTCCTCTTCACTTTCTGCCATAAGGGTGGTGTCATCTGCATATCTGAGGTTATTGATATTTCTCCCGGCAATCTTGATTCCAGCCTGTGCTTCTTCCAGCCCAGCGTTTCTCATGATGTACTCTGTATAGAAGTTAAATAAGCAGGGTGACAATATACAGCCTTGACGTACTCCTTTTCCTATTTGGAACCAGTCTGTTGTTCCATGTCCAGTTCTAACTGTTGCTTCCTGACCTGCATACAGATTTCTCAAGAAGCAGGTCAGGTGGTCTGGTATTCCCATCTCTTTCAGAATTTTCCACAGTTGATTGTGATTCACACAGTCAAAGGCTTTGGCATAGTTAATAAAGCAGAAATAGATGTTTTTCTGGAACTCTCTTGTTTTTTCTATGATCCAGCGGATGTTGGCAATTTGATCTCTGGTTCCTCTGCCTTTTCTAAAACCAGCTTGAACATTAGGAAGTTCATGGTTCACGTGTTGCTGAAGCCTGGCTTGGAGAATTTTGAGCATTACTTTACTAGCATGTGAGATGAGTGCAATTGTGTGGTAATTTGAGCATTCTTTGACATTGTCTTTCTTTAGGATTGGAATGAAAACTGACCTTTTCCAGTCCTGTGGCCACTGCTGAGTTTTCCAAATTTGCTGGCATATTGAGTGCAGCACTTTCATAGCATCATCTTTTAGGATTTGAAGTAGCTCAACTGGAATTCCATCACCTCCACTAGCTTTGTTCGTAGTGATGCTTTCTAAGGCCCACTTGACTTCACATTCCAGGATGTCTGGCTCTAGGTGAGTGATCACACCATCATGATTATCTGGGTCGTGAAGATCTTTTTTGTATAGTTCTTCTGTGTATTCTTGCCACCTCTTCTTAATATCATCTGTATATATACTTGTTTGTATATATGTACATATATACAAACTCCTATATTTGTATAGTAGTTAAATAAGTAGGGTAACAATATACAGCCTTGTCATACACCTTTCCCAATTTTGAACCAGTCCATTTTTCCATGTCTAGTTCATGTTGTTTCTTGACCTACATACAAGCTTCTCAGGAGGCAGGTAATATGGTCTGGATTCCCATCTCTTTCAAGAATTTTCCAGTTTGTTGAGATCCACATAGTCAAAGGCTTTATGTAGTCAGTGAAGCAGAAGTAGATGTTTTTCTGGAATTATCTTGCTTTTTCTACTACCCAACAAATGTTGGCAACCTGATCTCTGGTTCTTCTGCCTTTTCTAAACCCAGCTGTATACCTGGAATTTCTTGATTTATGTACTTCTAAAGCCTAGCTTGAAGGATTTTAAGAATAAACTTGCTAGTATGTAAAATGAGCTCAATTGTACAGTAGTTCGAACATTTTTTTGACATTGCCCTTCTTTGGAAATGGAATGAAAATGGACCTTTTCCAGTCCTATGACCACCTTTTTCAGTCCTGAGTTTTCCAAATTTGCTGACATATTGAGTACAGCACTTTATCGGCTTTATCATTTAGAATTTGAAATAGCTCAGCTGGAATTCCATCACCTCCATTAGCTTTGTTTGTAGTAATGCTTCCCAAGGCCCACTTAACTTCGCACTGCAGGATGTCTGGCTCTATGTGAGTGACCGCACCATTGTGGTTATCCAGATAATTAAGATCTTTCTAGTTCTTCTGTGTATTCTTGCCACCTCTTCTTAATCTCTTCTGCTTTTGTTAGGTCCATACTGCTTCCGTGTCCTTTATTGTGCCCATCTATGCATGAAATGTTCTCTTGATATCTCCATTTTCTTGAAGAGATCTCCAGCCTTCCACATTCTGTTGTTTTCCTCTAATTCTTTGCATTGTTCACTTAAAAAGGCCTTCTTCTCTCTCCTTCTATATTTTGGAACTCTGAATTCAGTTGGGCCTGTCTCTCTCTTTCTGTCTTGCCGTTCATTTCTCTTCTTTCATCAGCTATTTGTAAACCCTCCTCTGCCAACCACTTTGCCTTCTTGAATTTTTCTTAGGGATGATTTTGGTCACTGCCTCCTGTACAATAAAATGAAATTACCTATAAAGATAAATTGTATAGCACAGGGAATATAACTAGTATTTTTATAATACTTATAAATTGGATATAATCTCTAAAAATTGTGAATCACTATGTTGTACATCTAGAAATTATATAGTGTTGTAAATCAACTATACCTTAGTAAAAAATAATAAAATTATGCTTGCTATAAAAAGGAAGTATCGTCTTAGCATAAACACAGTATTTTATTAAAGCCTTGCAATAAACCCATGATGCAGATTGTTGCTATAATCCTTAGCATGGCTGTGAGAAAACTGAGGCATTGAAGTATTGTTAAAATAGCCTTAAATTCATCAAGAATATAGCCTTTAGTAGTAACACTAATGGGCTTCCCAAGTGGCTCATTGTGAAGGATCCACCTGTCAATGAAGGAGCCCACAAGAGACACCAGTTTGATCCCTGGGTCAGGAAGATCCCTGGAGAAGGAAATGGCAATCCACCCCAGTATTCTAGCCTGGAAAATTCCATGGACAGAGGAGCCTGGCAGGCTATAGTCCATGGGGTTGCAAAGAGTCAGACAGTACTGAAAGCACACACACACATACACATACACACAGACACTCTTACTCATATGCTTTATAATATTAACAACGTAACAAGATAAAACATGGCCAGCAACACAGCGTATAAGTGTCTGTCTGAGGTCTGGAGTTGAATTGCCTGGATTCAAATCCTGACTCTACAACTCAGCAAGTGTAAAATATTCACCAAGGTGGTCAGTATCTCTGTTTCCTTTTTAAAATGATATTTGGCAAAACTAATACAATTATGTAAGTTTAAAAATAAAATAAAATTTAAAAAAAATATAAAAATAAAATGATAAATAAGGATTTGGAAAGCCCTGCCTCATTGTGTTGGAGGAGCTGCTGCTGCTAAGTCACTTCAGTCGTGTCCGACTCTGTGCGACCCCAGAGACGGCAGCCCACCAGGCTCCCCCGTCCCTGGGATTCTCCAGGCAAGAACACTGGAGTGGGTTGCCATTTCCTTCTCCAATGCATGAAAGTGAAAAGTGAAAGTGAAGTTGCTGAGTCTTGTCCAACTCTTAGCGACCCCATGGACTGTGGCCCACCAGGCTCCTCTGTCCATGGGATTTTCCAGGCAAGAGTGCTGGAGTGGGGTGCCATTGCCTTCGTGTTGGAGGAGAGGGAAGATTAAATGAATAAATTAAAATGCTTAGAATAGTGCCTAGCATGTAGTACAAATTCCATATGTGTTAGACAATACTAATATTAGGTGTAATAGTAATTATAGTAGTAACATTTGTTTCCAATGCCAGCTACATACTTCATTTGATTCAGTCCTTGAAATAACCTTATTGTCCCCTATACCTTATCGTAGAAGGACTGATGTTATCCAGCTGAACTTGGGTCTGCTTCCTCAATGTTCAGCAAAGCCCATCTGCTGATACTGGGTTGTGGTAAAGCACAGTACAGCATCTTCTGCAGGGTGACAAACAAGAAGAAGCTCAAAAACCATCTCCCAGTGGCTTTCAGGGTAGGGTCTGGATGCTGTGTGATGAGCTTGTGGACACTTTTTCTGATGAGCTCTAATGAGATAACAAGGTGATGTTTTCAGGGATCTTAATCTTAACCTGGTTCCAACCAGTCTAGGGTCTAAATGTTTGTGGTCAGCATGTAGTTTCTATCCTCTACATTTTGGGGTCAGAGGAGGATCTTAATTTCTGCAGAACAACTCAAAGATATGTATCAGATTGCTATCTATATCCCTTCGAAAGGAATCAGGGGTCCTGTGACTGCTTTATGGATGAACTGTTGTTTAAGCTGTCATTTCTTTTCTTGCTTGACTGCATTTCTTTTGTTTCTGCATTCCCTCACTTCTATAATTAGTAATTTTTTGAATCTTCTCTTTAAAGCTTGGATAAGGCCAAGCAAGAAGCTGGAACTGCAGAGGAACTTGTACTTGGGAAGGCCTCACAGGGTCCTGCTAGATTTCACTAAGAAGTAGTTTTGCCTAAAATCACATCACTGGTGAATATTCAAGACTTGGCTCCACATTAAATTGCACTGCTCTTAAAGTTAGTGCTTTAAGTTCAGGTCTTTTGAATTCAAGCCCTCTATTATTCCACCAAACTGCACTTCTCTCCAACCATGAATGAGAAGAATATTTTCAGCTGACAGATGACTCTAATGCTATTTGATTCAGAATGCAATTATCAGCTTTCAGATCTGCATCTGTTTTGCTCCAGGTCCTATTCCTTTCCTCTTTGCCCTGACCCTAGAGAACACTGTCTTTTTTTGGTTGCCTCCAAAGAATTTGGTTTCAAATCAGCATCAAAATACTCTTAGAAGGTAATAGAATCCTGAGCTGAGAGTTCCAGCTTCCCTAGGATTCTTCTTACTAAATAGCCTCTTAGTACGTCTGTTTCATAGTCCTTTGAGGGAAATTTGCATTTTGATGGAGAACTGAAGATGAAAAGCCTTTACCTACAGGCTGACTATGTAATGGTAGTATATCAGGTACAAAAGGGCAGTGCCCTCCAGGGTAAAACACAATTAAAGAAGAATAGAAGTTTTTCCAGAGAGATTTTGATCTCAGCCTGTAGGCAAATGATGTCCTGGATAAGAACACACCTGCACAGTCTCTACAAGTCAGTGAAATAGAACATGATGATCTTCATGTATTAGGAGGTGGCAATTTTTGATTCCTAATTTAATATCATCAGTAGTTTCATAACTAAAAATTTATAAATTGTCTGCTGCTGCTACTGCTGCTAAGTCGCTTCAATCGTGTCCGACTCTGTGCGACCCCATAGACGGCAGCCCACCAGGCTCCCCTGTTCCTGGGATTCTCCAGGCAAGAACACTGGAGTGGGTTATTAAGTGAGAAAAATTACTCTCCACACCAGTGTGGGTTTCAGCATAGATGGGCTTGAGCATGATGTGAGTGTATGATGGAGGACTTAATAGATACATTTACACTTGCCCTTGAACAATACTATTTTGAACTAAGGTGGGGGGCCCATTTATACATGGATTTTTTTTCAAGAGTAAATGCTACAGTGCTACACAAACCCTGAACCTCAGTTGGGAATCCTGATACAGTTCAGTTTAGTCTCTCAGTCGTGTCCGACTCTTTACAGTCCCATGGACTTCAGCACACCAGGCTTCCCTGTCCATCACCAACTCCCAGAGCCTGCTCAAACTCATGTCCATCGCATTGATGATGCCATCCAACCATCTCATCCTCTATCATCCCCTTCTCCTCCTGCCTTCAATCTTTCCCAGCATCAGAGACTTTTCCAAAGAGTCAGTACTTTGCATCAGGTGGCCAAAGTATTGGAGTTTCAGCTTCAACATTACCCCTTCCAATGAACACCCAGGACTGATTTCTTTTAGGATTGACTGGTTTGATCTCCTTGCAATCCAAGGGACTCTAAAGAGTCTTCTTATCCAATACAGCTTAAAAGCATCAATTCTTCGGTGCTCAGCTTTCTTTATAGTCCAACTCTCACATCCATACATGACACTGGAAAAACCATAGCTTTGACTAGACAGACATTTGTTGGTAGAGTAATGTCTCTGCTTTTTAATATGCTGTCTAGGTTGGTCATAACTTTTCTTCCAAGGAGCAAGAGTCTTTTACTTTCATGGCTGCAGTCACCATCTGCAGTGATTTCGGATCCCCCAAAATAAATTTTCTCACTGCTTCCATTGTTTCCCCATCTATTTACCATGAAGTGGTGGGACCAGGTACCATGATCTTAAGCCAGCTTTTTTACTCTCCTCTTTTACTTTCATGAAAAGGCTCTTTACTTCTTCTTCACTTTCTGCCATAAGGGTGGTATCATTTGCGTATCTGAGGTTATTGATATTTCTCTGAGCAATCTTGATTCCAGCTTGTACTTCATCCAGCCCTTTTGCATGATGTATTCTGCATAGAAATTAAATAAACTGGGTGACAACATACAGCCTTGACATACTCCTTTCTTGATTTGGAACTAGACTGTTGTTCCATGTCTCGTTCTAAATGTTTCTTCTTGACCTGCATAGATATTTCTCAGGAGGCAGGTCGGGTGGTCTGGTATTCTGTCTCTTGAAGAATTTCCCACAATTTGTTGTGGTCCACAGAGTCAAAGGCTTTGGCATAGTCAATGAAGCAAAAGTAGATGTTTTTCTGGAACTCTTTAGCTGTTTCAATTATCCAACGAATGTTGGCAACTTGATCTCTGGTTCCTCTGCCTTTTCTAAATCCAGCTTGAACATCTGGAAGTTCACGGTTCACGTATTGTTGAAGCCTGGCTTGGAGAATTTTGAGCATTACTTTGCTACTGTGTGATATGAGTGCAATTATGGGGTAGCTTGAGCACTCTTTGGCATTGCCTTTCTTTGGGATTGGAATTAATACTGACCTTTTCCAGTCCTGTGGCCACTGCTGAGTTTTCCAAATTTGCTGGCATATTGAGTGCAGCACTTTCACAGCCTCATCTTTTAGGATTTGAAATAGCTCAACTGGAATTCCATCACCTCCACTAGCTTTGTTCATAATGATGGTTCCTAATGCCCACTTGATTTCACATTCCAGGATGTCTGGCTCTAGGTGAGTGATCATACAGTCGTGAATATCTGGGTCGTGAATATCTTTTTTATATAGTTCTTCTGTGTATTCTTGCCACCTCTTCTTAATATCTTCTGTTAGGTCCATACCATTTCTGTCCTTTATTGAGCCCATCTTTGCATGAAATGTTCCCTTTGCATCTCTAATTTTCTTGAAGAGATCTCTAGTCTTTCCCATTCTATTGTTTTTCTCTATTTCTTTACATTGATCACACAGAAGGCTTTCTTATCTCTCATTGTTATTTTTTGGAACTGTGCATTCAAATGAGCGTATCTTTCCTTTTCTCCTTTGCTTTTAGCTTGTCTTCTTTTCTCAGCTATGTGTAAGGCCTCCTCAGACAACCACTTTTCCTTTTTCATTTCTTTTTCTTGGAGTTGGTCTTGAATTTAACTTCTGTTGCCTCCTGTACAATGTCACGAACCTCTATCCCTAGTTCTTCAGGTACTCTGTCTATCAGATCTAATCCCTTGAATCTATTTTTCACTTTCACTCAATAATTGTAAGGGATTTGATTTAGGTCATACCTGAATAGTACAGTGATTTTCTCTACTTTCCTCAATTTAAGTCTGAATTTTGCAATAAGGCATTCATGATCTGAGCCACAGTCAGCTCCCAGTCTTGTTTTTGCTGACTGTATAGAGCTTCTCCATCTTTGGCTGCAAAGAATATCATCAATCTGATTTTGGTATTGACCATCTGGTGATGTTCATGTGTAGAGTCTTCTCTTATGTTGTTGGAAGAGGGTGTTTGCTAAGACTAGTGTGTTCTCTTGGCAAAACTCTGTTAGCCTTTGACCTGATTCATTTTGTACTCCAAGGTCAAATTTGCCTGATACTCCAGGTAGATCTTGACTTCCTACTTTTGCATTCCAGTCCCATATAATGAAGAGTACATCTTTTTTGGGTGTTAGTTCTGGAAGGTCTTGTAGGCCTTCATAGAAATGTTCAACTTCAACTTCTTTAGCATTGCTGGTCAGGGCATAGACTAATATTGTATTAGAGAATGGATGTCCCACTTTAGGAAATCTGGAATTATTGGCATAATGAAACCATACACACAAGTAAAGTACTTTTTCTAATGTTTCGTCACATGAACGACTTAGACATCCAGGGGAATACCTTTGGTTGTATTTAATGAGCACATGTGTAAAAGGGGCGTGAGTATTTGGAAACATTTTCTTAAGAATTTATGAGTATTATTGAAATATAAGCCTTTAGCTATAATAAACTATTGAAGTCTTTGACAAGACTGAAATTTTAAGTCCTTTAACAAGATGGAAAAATATCATTTGAATTTAAAAAAAGATAGCAATACATCTACTTACTGTCTGGGTGCTTTGTTTGAAATGATGAGAAATGGAATTAGACCAGAGGCTTAAACTTTATGTGCTGTGTGTACTCAGTTGCTCAGTCATGTCTGACTCTTTGTGACCCCATGGGCTGTAGCCCGCCAGGCTTCTTAGCCCATAAGATTTTTCAGGCAAGAATACTGGTGTGGGTTGCTGTTTCCTACTTCCAACTTTTAAAACTACCCTCTTCTAGAATATTAGAGATATTTTTTATTAGATAGGCAAAAGAGATAATACAGTGTGGCTCAGGAGACATGTTAGCCTAAGATCATAGTAACAAGAGTATGGATGTGCTTTAGGGGTCAGTGTCCCAGAAAGGAATAGAACCAAAAAGGTATAGAATATTTCCAAAAATAGTTGGCAACAAAGGGGGAAATAAAGGAAAAATAAAACAAATCTGATTAAAAAGAAAATGAAATAATGGATTCAAGAGAATCTGTATTGACCATTCCACTTTACACAATAGCTGAAAATTTGAAACAATGGGAATAATGACTGATTTTTCTCTTACTTTAATGTTACACATTTTGTTATTTCTTTTGCAGGAGTGAGTGGGATGTGACATGGAGGTTGCTATAGATACTCATTTTTAATGAATTTCAAGACTTTTCCAACCAAATAGCTCTTGAAGTCAAAATTTTTAGAGGGTAGTAGAGGGAAATTTGTGACTGAAAATGACTCATCATAATACAAATACAAAGAAAACATTAAAAACTACTTAAGGAATAAAGTTTTAATTTACTGAACCATGATTTATTCTTGTTAAGAGTGTGATTTGTGGGCGTTTAAATAACATTCCCTTGTGACTCAGCTGGTAAACAGTCTGCCTGCAATGCGCAAGACCTGGTTCAATCCCTGGGTTGGGAAGATCCACTGTAGAAGGGAAAGCCTACCTACTCCAGTATTCTGGCCTGGAAAATTCCATGGACTGTAGATACCATGGGGTCGCAAAGAGTTGGAAATGACAGAGTGACTTTCACTTCAAATAACATTTATTTGAGTTAAATATATTTAATCACTTAAAATTATTTTTTGTTGTGAGTTTGTAACATTTGGCATGTCTATTAATAATCAAGAAAACATGATGGTAAAAAATTCAAAGTGCTATTCACTCATTCGTATCCAACTATTTGCAACCCCATGGGCAGTATCCTGTCAGGCTTCTCTGTCCATGGAATTCCATTTCCTTCTCCAGGGGATCTTCCTGACCCAGGGACTGAACCCAGGTTTCCTGCATGGCAGGCAGATTCTTTTCCATTCGAGCCACGAGGGAAGCCCCCAAATCAAAATATACTCACATTAGAAAAATAGTGTGGGAATATTTAGCTCCCCAAAGTTTAAACTACCTTTCACAGTTTATTAAAAATGATCTAATTATACTATACTTATAAAAGGAAACTAAACTTTCTAGTGCAGATGCAAATGAAGGATGTTCAGAGAAAGTGTCAAAATCTCATTATCAAGGAAACTAAAATAAGGGAGGATATGGTTAAAACTAATAAGGATGATTTCAGATATTTTTCCATGCTAATGAGACATTTAGTATGTTGGAGACATACATAAAAATTAGAAGAAAGCAAAATGAGAATAATTTGCCCAAAATAAGCTTGAAATATTTATGGCAATAGACATCAATTCCTTAAGCTGGATTCCCAGTACAAATCAGTGGAATTCTATTTGATTATACTTCCTTCAAAGTGAGCCCAAACATTAATAGCCACTATAATCATGACTTAAGTTAATATTTCCATGTCTTTGTGTAATGTAAAATGTTTATATAAATATTGTATTGCTCAACATAGTTCCAGAGCTACAGAAATACTAAAAGTAACATTATGCTCACTGCTTGGAAACATTCTAAGCCAAATTTAGGTATATGACCATTTACCTTAGAATTAAAGAGTTACAGGAAGAATAGCATTTCTTTTAGCAGCCTTACACTTGAATCCCAAACCAAACATGATATATAAAGTCCTCCTATACTTTAGTTTTATGAAAGAATTATAGAAAAGTACAGCCATTTATAGGAGAGTTTACTTCGATGAATAAATGTTGTTTGAGGGTTTTTGTTTTCATGTCTCAGGAAAATCTACTGGACTATGAGGCCAGAATTATGATGTTGATATGATCATCACTAGCTGTAATACTTGACCGGTTTGAATTGAGAGGTGCTACAAGTGTAACATGTCAAATCAAAAGACAATACTAAAAAAAGAACAATGTAGAATATTGCTTTCACTTTTATAGTGATTACACTTTAACTTGGTAATACTTTGGATTATTGGAATAAAAACTCATTTTATCAGTTTCTTTTTACCTTTTTAATGTGTGTATATGTGCTCAATTGTGTCTGACTCTTTGTGACCTCATGGACTGTAGCCCATCAGGCTCCTCTAACCATGGGATTTTCCAGGCAAGAATACTAGAGTAGGTTGCCATTTACTTGTCTAGGGGATCTTCCGAACCCAGGGATCAAACTCACATCTCTTGCATCTTCTATATCATCAGGCAGATTCTTTACCACTAGTGCTACCTGAGAAGCCCACCTTTTTAATGTAGCTACTAGAAAATTTAATGTAGCTACATAAGTGGTTCATGTTATGTTTCTCCTGGACAATGCTGATTTAGACCAACAGGTTCTTAGCTAAGGAATTGCTTGTTGGCAAGATAAGTTATTTGGACATGTTTTGTTCCTCTGAGAAATGATGTTTTATAAGTTGACGGGGTTCCTGAGAAAGTTGGCAGAGCCTGTTTAGCCCATATTGCAAACAAAGTGATCACCACCACAAGTCTAGTTATGATTCATCATCATAGAGTTAACTCCCTTCATCCATTTTGCCCAATCTCTTTCCCCTCTAGTAACCCCTAACATGGTCTCTGTATCTATGAGTTAACTTTTGTTTCATTTTGTTTTTTTAGATTATACAAATGCGTGAAATCACATTGTATTTGTCTTTCTCTGTCTGACTTATTTCACTTAGCATATTGCCCTCAAGGTCCATCCATGATGTCTCAAGAGGCAGGATATCTTTTTTTTTAATTGGTAGGTAGACTTTCATTGTGTGTGTGTGTGAGGGGGGAGGTGTGTAAATACACAGAAGTGGAATAGCTGGGTCATGGGGTAGTTCTGTTCCTAATCTTTGGAGTAATCTTCATACTGTTTTCCATAGTGGCTGCAACAATTTATAGTCCCCTTAAGAGTGTACTAGGGTTTCCTTTTCTCCATATCCTTTCCAATGTTTGTTTGTTATTGTCTTTTTGATAAGTCCTTCTAACAGGTGTGATGTGATACTCCATTGTGGTTTTGATTTGCATGTCTCTGATTCGTGATGTTGAAGATTTTTTCATGTGTATTTTGGCCATAATATATGCCATCCCTGAAAACATATCTATTCAGGTACTCTGCCCATTTTTTAAAATTTTAATACCAAATCAAACTTTTATTTATAAAAGCAAATGCTGAATGAGTAGCACTCTCAGATGATCAAAGCCATTTTGTTTTGTTTTATTTTTTAGTGGAAGGATAATTGCCTTACAGAATTTTATTTGTTTCTGCCAAACATTTGTCACTGTATATTTACTGTTGAGTTGCATGAGTTTTTTATGTTGAATATTAACCCTTTATTGGATAAATCATTCATGAATATTTTATCTCATTCAGTAGGTTGGTTACCTTTAAGTTGTGATGATGGTTTTCTTTGCAGAAGCATTTTATCTTGATGTTGTCCCATTTGTTTAGTTTTCTTTTGTTTCTTTTGCCTTTGGTGTCAGATCCACAAAAATATTACTAAGACTGATGTAAGTAAGCTTCCTGCCTATGTTGTCTTGTAGGCATATTATCAAGTCTTACATTCAAGTCTTTAATCCCCTTTGCATTAATTTTTATGTATACTCTTAGTTGTCTACTTTTATTCTTTTGCTTGTGGCGGTCCAGTTTTCCAACATCACTTACTGAAGAATAAATATTGTGTGTTAATGTTCCTTTATCATAAAGTAATTGTATGTGTGGGTTTATTTCTAGGCATCTGTTCTGTTTCATGATCTGAGTGTCTATTTTTATTTACCACCCTATTTTGATTACTATAGCTTTGTAATATAATTTGATTAAAATTGGGGAGCATGATACCTCCAGCTGTGTTCTTTCTCAAAGTGGTTTCAGTTGTTCAAGATCTATTATGTTTCCATATAAATTTTAGAATTCTTTTGTTTTAGTTCTTTGAAATATGCCATTGGCATTTTAACAGGAGATTGCATTGAACTGTAAATTGTTTTATATAATATGGAGATTTTAACTATTAATTCTTCCAACCCATGAATATGAACTATCTTTCCAATTATTTGAGTATTTTTGAATTGCTTTTTCAGTGTCTTATAGTTTTCAGTATATAGGTCTTTTACCTCCTTGACTTAATTTATTTCTAGGGATTTTATTCTTCTTAATGCAATTATAAATGGGATAATTTTCTTAATTTCTCTTATATTTTTCTATTAGTGTATAGAAACATCACAGATTTCTGTATATTGATTTTGTATCCTGTGACTTTGCTAATACTATTTATTAGTCCTAACAGTTTTGAAAGTCCCTTGGACTGCAAGGAGATCCAACCAGTCCATTCTAAAGGAGATCAGTTGTGGGTGTTCTTTGGAAGGAATGATGCTAAAGCTGAAACTCCAGTACTTTGGCCAGCTCATGCGAAGAGTTGACTCATTGGAAAAGACTCTGATGCTGGGAGGGATTGGGGGCAGGAGGAGAAGGGGACAATAGAGGATGAGATGGCTGGATGGCATCACCAACTCAATGGATGTGAATTTGAGTGAACTCCGGGAGCTGGTGATGGACAGGGAGGCTTGGCGTGCTGCAATTCATGGGGTCACAAAGAGTCAGATACGACTGAGTGACTGAACTGAACTGAACAGTTTTTTTTGTGCAGTATTTAGGTTTCTTGAAATATGGAGCATCATGTCATCTGCAAATAGTGAAAATTTATTGATTTGGATACCTTTTATTTTTTGCCATATCGCTGTGACCAGAACTTCCAATAATATGTTGAATAAAAGTGAGAGTGACCATCCTTGTCTTGTTTCTGATCTTAGAGAAAGAGCTGAAAGCTATTCACTATTGGGTATGATGCGAGCTGTGTGATTGGCCTTTAGTATGGTGAGGTACATTCCTTCTATACCACCTGATTTTTTTTTTTTTATCATAAATGGGTGTTAAAATTTTTCCAATGCTTTTTCTGCATCTATTTAGATGATCAGAGGATTTTTATCTTTCATTTTGTTAATGTAATGTGTTGTGTTGATTGTTCTATAGAAGTTGAATCATCCTTTGTTGTTGTTTAGTCACTAAGTTGTGTCCAACTCCTGTGGCTGTCTGGACTGTAGCCCATCAGACTCCTCTGTCCATGGGATTTCTGAGGCAAGAATACTGGAGTGGGTTGCCATTTTCTCTCCCAGGGAAATCATCCTTATATCTCTGGAATAAATAAATACCATTTGATCATGATGTATGGTCCTTTTAATGTATTGTTGAATTTAATTTGCTAATATTCTGTTGAGTTTTCAATCTGTAGTCATCAAGGATATTGCCCTACAATTTTCTTTTTTCTCTGATGTCCTTGATTTGGTATTAGGATAGTGCTGACTTTGTATAATGTATTTGGAAGATTTTCTTCCTCTTTAATTTTTTGGAAGAGTTTGAGAAGGATAGGTTATTAAATATTTGAATGTTTTGTATAATTTTCCAGTAAAGCTGTCTGATTCTGAAGCTTTGTTTTTTGGGAGATTTTGATTACTATTTTAGTCTCCTTAGCCTAAAGGAGAGTCTAACTAAAGTCTTTAGTTATTAGTCTATTTAGATTTTTCTATTTCTTCATGATTCAGTCTTGAAAGATTGTATGTCTACCAATTAATCCATTTCTTCTAGACTGTGCAATTTGTTAGCATATAATTGTCCATAATGGTCTCTTATAATCTGTTGCCTTTTGGTGGTGTCATCTGTAGCTTCTCATTTATTTCTGATTTTATTTGAGACCTTTTTTTTCTTAGTCTAGCTAAAGGTTTATCCATTTTGTTTCTTCTTAAAGAACCAGCTCTTAGTTATATTGATCTTTTCAAAATTTTTTTAAGTCTTTTTCATTTATTTCTACTCTGATCTTTATTTCCTTCCTTCTAAACGTGGTCTTCATTTTTTTTTTTTGTTTGTTTCTTTAGATGTAGATCACTTATTTGGGATTTTTCTTATTTATTGAAGAGGTCTGTATTGCTGTGATCTTTCATGACATTATTGCTTCATCCCATAGATTTTGATATGTTATACATCTGTGTTCATATGTGTCTATGTATTAAATTTCTTGGACCCTTTGTGGTTCAATAGCATGTTGTTTAATGTTTATGTTCTTGTGTTTTCTCTTTTTTTCTTGTGATTGACTTCTAGTTTCATACCATTTTGGTTGGAGAAGATGCTTGATATGATTTCAATCTTCTAAATTTATTGAGGCTTATTTTTTGACTTAGCATGTGATTTATCTTAAATAATATTCTATACATATTAATAAGAATGTATATTCTGCCAGTTTTGGATGGATTGTTATATATGATGTGAATATATATATGTGAAAGTGACTGACTCAATCTGGTCTAATGTGTCATTTACATCTGATTTTTGTTGTTTTGCTGATTTCCTGCCTGAATAATCTATCCACTCATGTAAGTTATAAAGGTGACTAAAATTATAATAATTATTTAAGGGATGCATAAAATGAAAAGATGTTAAAAAGTGTCACTGAAAGTATAAAGCATGGGGACAGCAGTAAAAATTAAGCTATCTGTTCAAATTTAAGTTGCTACAAATTTAAACAGACGACTGTTTACATAGCATGTTACATGTGGACCTCATGATAATGCAAAGGAAAATTTTTGTGGTAAATACACAAAATAAAATAAGAAATATAAACATAATACTAAAAGTGAAAGTGTTAGTCGCTCAGTCATGTCGGACTCTTTGCGACCCCATGAACTGTAGCTTGTCAGGCTCTTCTGTCCTTGGAATTATCCAGACAAGAATAACGGAGTGGGTTGCCATTTTCTTCTCCAGGGGATCTTCCCAACCCAAGGATCAAACCCAGTTCTCCTGCATTGCAGGCAGATTCTTTACTATCTGAGTCACCAAGTTAAATGGCAATTGGAAAATATTTATCTATGACTAGTTTAAATCTAAATGGACTAAATTCACCAAACAATGTAGAATATCTGAATAAATCAAAACACAAGACTTGTCTATATGCTGCCTACAAAAGAGTGACTTCAGAAGAAAGGACACACAGACTGAAAGTTAAGAGATGGAAATTTTTTTCCATGCAAATTGAAATGAAAAGGAGAAAAAATGGAGTAGCTATATTCATTTTAGACAAAACTGACTTTAAAACAAAGGCTGTGATAAGACAATAAAGAAAATTACATAGTGATAAAGGAGTCAATCCATTAAGAAAATATAACATTTGTAATATTCATATGTACCCAACAGAGAACACTAAGATATATAAAGCAAATATTACAGACATAAAGGGAGAAACTTAAACCAATACAATATTTCAGTTATCACTTCTATTT
This sequence comes from Bos indicus x Bos taurus, assembly GCF_003369695.1. Taxonomy (NCBI): domain Eukaryota; kingdom Metazoa; phylum Chordata; class Mammalia; order Artiodactyla; family Bovidae; genus Bos; species Bos indicus x Bos taurus. The sequence goes on from NC_040076.1 coordinate 113,589,973, forward strand.
GTTCCTATATTTTCTATCTGTTGAAATTCTAATTATATATAGTCATTTTTTTTCCTGATTTCTCAGTGAGCATGTTTATGCCCATTATTTCTTATGTCCATTTTCTTCTTTTCCTGAGATTTTGACTTGTCATTTGATTGGAGCATTGTTTCCACATTTTACCTAATTCTCTGTGTTTGTTTATATTTATTAGATAAATCAGCCCTCTCCCCGAGTCTTGAAGGAGTGGACTTATTGAAATAGTATCTTGTGGGGCTCAGAAGTTAGTTCTCAACTGGCCACCAGAGTCAGCACTCAGGGGGTGCCCACTATGTGGGTTATATATCAGGGTATAGTAGGGCTATAGTAACTCCTGCTATAGTAGGGCTACAGCTGCTATAGGGTACTTAGTGGAAGGGACTGGCCCCAGCCTGGTTGCAGGGCCTGGCTAAGGTTACTGTGGAGTACTGATGGGTGGGCTTATTGCTTGGCTAGTTGTGAGGTCTTACTGAGCTACAGAGGGCAGTTTGGTCTCTCAGTGGAACATGCACATGAGCACTAACAATTTATAGAGAGTATTTCACAATGGCTCCCACCAGTGTTGGCATTATTAAGGTAGCCTGAGATCACAAAATGGCTCCCACCAGTGTCTCAGTTACCAGGGAATGTCCCAGCTAGTTTCTGCCTCTCCTCCAGATGACTCAATAGTAGTAAATGGGTAACCTACACCCATGGTCCAGGAGCTTTTCAATCTATTGTTTGTACACTGGTTTTTATGCCATAGGAGTTGTGTGTGGGCCCTTTAAGAGCAAGATTTCTGTTCCCTGCAGTTTTATTGTTTTCCTGCATGTATTCTTTGTTGGTTTTCAGAGTCAGGTGCTTTATGTGATTGTCTTTCTTCTGCAGGATCTACAGGTTGGGGTTCCTGATATGGAGCATATGGAGCTTTGTGGTCCCTTCCAATGGTGGATTTTAACCTTGGTGAGACTTTTTCTGCCCTTCCTACCCATCTTGATGCTGTCCCTTTACTCTTCGTTGATATCTCTGTTCACCCAATGTTATGTCCCTTTAGGAGGAAATTATTTTATATATACTTGTATCTTTGTTGTGTCTGTAGGAAGAGGTACATTCAGGGTCTTCTGTCTTGAAACCTCTGGAAAAATAATGTTACATAAATTTTCATTCCTTTTTATTAATTGCACACAACCATAATTATAGTTCAGTGAAAATCTCTAATTCAGTGAGAAATAGTTTACATAATCAAGCTTTAGTGTACACCAGGAACATCTGGAAGGTTTATTAAAACAATAACTGCTGTGCCCTATATCTAGTTTCTAATACATATGTCTGTGGTGGGGCCTGAAAATTTGCATTTCTAAACTTCCCCATGACACTACTGCTGCTATTTATAGGGAAAGCACATTTTGAGAACTCTTGGGTTAATTTTTTCCTCAGTGATCAAAAATGATACCAGTGAAATAGGGAGTTTTTTAAGTTTACCAATGTTTGTAGCCTCACATAAAAGAATAATAGACAAAAAAATTATCTAAACAGACATTTATTCTAAGACTAAGCATTGTTCCCATAAGAAAATTATTGTCATGTAAAAAATTCATCTCTCAAAGTAACACATATATAATTTTTATTCTCAACAGTCAACTTATTTTTTCTTTAAAATCTTCATTTTATTTTTAACTTGAAAAGGATTCCAGATTAATTCTTTCTGCTTTACGTGGAAGAAAATTAGTTCTAAACATCCATGTAAAGGGATTAAACTTCTTAAAGCAATGGGAAAGAATCAGTGTGTTTCATAGCCATTTAATCAGTTCATAACCAAAATGAGTAACACCTGTACTTCAGAATTTCATCACCTTTTTATCATTTGGAATTGAGGGTTTGTGTTAGCTTAGTATTTCTGTGGTTAAATCATTTAAATCTCTAAAAGAGATTAACAAAATAAACCTGTCATCTTCAAAAGTCAAATTCATGAAAGTTATACTATGCATTTTCAAATGCATTTCCACTCAATAAAACTTTGCTTTGAGAAAATGCTATTGGGAAGCAATTTAGCATACTATGTATTTTAGCTTATAAATAATATCATTTTGACAATTATTCCATTTATATCTAGTTCCAGTGTTCAATATTTAGTACTTATCTTTTTAAACTTCACAGCTTTTAGTATCTGAGCAATTATTGGGCAACACCTATTTGAAATTTAGACTCCTTCGCTATTGCAGGTTCTCTATAATCTGAAGTTAATTCATCTGTTAATAATTATTTCCTCAATATAAATCATTCTAAACTTTCAGTTTACAGACTCTTCATCACCTTTGCCTTGATTCTTGCTTCTGAGCTACTACCTGAAATTTCCTGCTCTCCCCATTGTTGCTGTTCAGTCATACAGTTGTTTCCAACTCTTCAATCCCATTGACTGCAGCACCCCAGGATTCCCTGTCCTTCATCATCTCTCAGAGTTTGTGCAAACTCACGTCCTTTGAAACAGTGATTGCCTTCCAACCATCTCATCCTTTGCCACCCCTGTCTCTTTTTGCATTTGACCCTTCCCAGGATCAGGGTCTTTTCCAATGAGTCAGCTCTTTGCATCTGATGGCCAAAGCACTGGAGCTTCAGCATCAGCCCTTCCAATGGATATTCATGGTTGATTTCCTTTAGGATTGACTGGTTTGATATCCTTGTTGTCCAAGGCACTGTCAACAGTCTTCTCTAACACAACAGTCCCAAAGCATCAATTCTTTGGTGCTCAGCCTTTTTTATGGTCCAACTCTCACCTCTGCACATGACTACTGGAAAAACCATAGTTCAATTCAATTCGGTCACTCAGTCCTACCTGACTCTCTGTGACCCCATGGACTGCAGCACATGAAGCTTCCCAGTACATCACCAAATCCCAAAGCTTGCTTAAATGCATCTCCGTTGAGTTGGTGATGCCATCCAACCATCTCATCCCCTGTCATCCCTGTTTCCTCCTGCCTTCAATCTTTCTGAGCATCAGGGCTTTTTCCAGGGATTTGGCTCTTCACATCAGGTGGCCAAAGTACTGGAGTTTCAGCTTCAGCATCAGTCCTTCCAATAAATATTCAGGACTGATTTTCTTTAGGATTGACTGGTTGGATCTCTTTGTGGTCCAAGGGATTCTCAAGAGCCTACGCCAACACCACAGTTCAAAAGCATCAATTCTTCGGTACTCAGCTTTCTTTATAGTCCAACTCTCACATCCATACATGACTACTGAAAAAACCATAGCTTTGACTAGATGGACTTTTGTTGGCAAAATAATGTCTCTGCATTCTAATATGCTGTCTAAGTTGGTCATAACTTTTCTTCCAAGGAGAAAATATCTTTTAATTTCATGGCTGTAGTCACCATCTGCAGTGATTTTGAAAGAAAGTGAAAGTGAATTTGTTCAGTCGTGCCTGACTCTTTGCGACCCCACGGACTGTAGCCTACCAGGCTCATCTGTCCATGGGATTTTCCAGGCAATAGTACTGGAGTGGATTGCCATTTCCTTCTCCAGGGGATCTTTCCAACCCAGGGATTGAACCCGGGTCTCCCGCATTGTAGACAGACGCTTTACCCTCTGAGCCACCAGGGAAGTCCTTGGAGCCCCCCAAAATAAAGTCTCTCACTGTTTCCACTGTTACCCCATCTATTTCCCATGAAGTGATGGGACCAGATGCCCTGATCTTAGTTTTCTGAATGTTGAGTTTTAAGCCAGCTCTTTCACTCCCCTCTTTACTTTCGTCAAGTGGCTCTTTAGTTTTTCTTTGTTTCTGCCATAAGTGTGGTATCATCTGGGTAGCTGAGGTTATTGATATTTCTCCTGGCAATCTTGACTCCAGCTTGTGCTTCATCCAGTATGGCATTTCACATGATGTATTCTGCATAGAAGTCAAATAAGCAGGGTGACAATGTACAGCCTTGACATACTCCTTTCCTGATTTGGAACCAGTCCATTATTCCACATCCAGTTCTAACTGTTGCTTCTTGACCTGCACACAGATTTCTCAGAAGGCAATTAAGGTGGTCTGGTATTCCCATCTCTTGAAGAATTTTCCAGAGTTTGTTTTGATCCACAGAGTCAAAGGCTTTGGCATAGTCAATAATACAGAAGTAGATGTTTTTCTGGAACTCTCTTGGTTTTTCAGTGATCCAGCGGATGTTGACAATTTGATCTCCAGTTCCTCTGCTTTTTCTAAATCCAGCTTGTACATCTGGAAGTTCATGGTTCACTTACTGTTGAAGCCTGGCTTGGAGAATTTTCAGTATTATTTTGCTAGCATGTGAGATGAGTGCAATTGTGTGGTAGTTTGAGCATTCCTTGACATTACCTTTCTTTGGGATTGGAATGAAAACTGACCTTTTCCAGTCCTGTGGCCACTGCTGAGTTTTATAGATCTCCAGGCATATTGATTGGAGCACTTTCACAGCATCATCAATTGCATTAGGATCACAATATTTTGTTACTACTCTGATAGACCAAATTTTTTTGAACATTACACATAGATAAAACATAAAATATATAAAAATTCCTTAATATAATATATTAATATTATGGCTTTGATTTACTTAAGTGATTACTTGCAAATCAGTTAGAGATTAAAAGGTGCTTAGACTCTAAGGGAAATGATTGAGGCTATGTCATAATCAGTGATAGTTTATTTTCTTTTCTTGTATTTTCCATGTCTATCTTTTTGTATCAATATTATGCTCACCTTATAAAAACAGGTAGTAAATAAATATTTCTGAATTCCTTGCAATATTTATATGTTATACTAAAATTATCTGGGTTTTTTTAGTATTGTATAAATCACTTGTAAAGCTTTCCTAATTTGATATTTTTTTCTTCCTAGGAAGATATTAAATTACTGATTTAATAATCATTTCCTTTAATAATCATTTTGAGAGCATTCATTTTGGATCTGCTGCATATATAAATGTCTCTCTTTACGTTTCTAGTACTGACAATTATTTCTTCTCTTTACCTTAGTCAATATTTCTAGCTGAGAATAACTATCAAACTACCAACTTATAAATTTTGTTGCCTTCTCATTTTAATTTTCTATTCATTTTTCCTCTGCTGACATTGCTTTTATATAGTTTCTTTGGAATTATTTTTTCTTTGTTTCTACTTTGAAAGTTGGAAACTTTTGCTCATTAAATTTTGGTCTTTTCTTTCTATAAATTCATGTCATTAAGCTTATAAATTTCTGTCTGAATATCTCTTAGCCATATCCCACAGATTCTAATATTATCTATTATTATTCTATATTTTAAAAATTCATCATAATCTCTTTGCATGGATTATCTGAGAGTATTTCTAAATATTTGTGCTTTCTTGGTTTCTTTTTGTCTCCAGTTTTAATGAAACTCTGCTGTGGTTCCAGACCATAGTCTGTATTTTTCTGTAATTCTTTAAAAAATATTAATAGTTTTTTTATAGCGTAGTTCATAATTACTTTTCATAGGCATTTCATACCTGATTGAAAATAATATCATTGTGCAGTTATTGGAAAAAGAATTCTTTATATGTCTATTAGAACTATCAAAAAAAAAAAGATTAACTCCTTTGTTTGGGAAGAGAGAGAGTGATAACTTTTTATGTCTCTGTTTTATCCTGACTGTAAGCATGAGGTTTCTGGATTACATGCAGACTAATTACATACATAGCAGTCTTGGTGCTGGTTCCCATGCCTCATTTTTCTTTTGGAAAATGTGATGAGGGCATATGTCACCCTATATGTAGAGAATAGGGACTCTCTAGGATAGGATTGAAAATTATGACTATTGCGGCTCATACAGGGACTCTTACATAAATGCCTTTCCCACCCTGCTGAAAAGAGGAAGAAAACTTTGCTCTGTACTACAAACAAACCCTCTCTGGGAAAATAGGTGGGAAGTCTCTTGGTTTTTACAATCCTTTGCAGTAGAAACTCCAGGAAAGAGAAAATTGTTTATCCCTCCTGGATAGTTCATTATTTGTGATGTCTAAGGCTTGTTTTCTATTCACTCATCTTGAACTCAGTTTGCCAATAATGTTTGGTCAGAAACCCTCACTATTCGGAAATATGGAAATATTACCTTCTCAAAAGAGAACCACATATCCTTAGACCTACCTCAGCAGCCTGAGTCATGTCAGGATGTAGCACCAGTTCCAAGTTGCTGGCTATTGTTCATTAGGGGCTATTACTTGGGGATCGCAACTGTAATCAGAAGGTTTAGAATTCATCTCTCTTATCACCCAACTACCCCACAGCATGCCAATCTTGCAGCCTCTACTCTGTTGATGATAGTAATGAGGTATGAGAAGGTGCGAGTAAAGGACTCCCTCTAGATTTTGGTGTGTGGTTTCCCTGATAACTCAGTTGGTAAAGAATCCATCTGCAATGCAGGAGACCTGGATTCTCTCCCTGGGTTGGGAAGATTTCCTGGAAAAGGGAAGGCTACCCACTCCAGTATTCTGGCCTGGAGAATTCCGTGGACTATATAGTCCATGGGGTGGCAAAGAGTCGGACACGAATGAGTGGCTTTCACTTTCACTTTCTTTCTAGATTTTGGCAGTAATGAGACAGTACTCTCTCCACTCTACTTCTGCTTGGACCATTTCCTACAAAAATATATCATAATTTTAGATGGTAATTAGAACTACAGAAAGTGAAACCAAAGTTCAATGATTCAACTGACTTTATGCAAAACTAAATTAAATTAAGAACATAAATATTTGAATAGATAATGCTGGATTTAACATTCAGCATTTCTTCTAATGCCATCTTTTTAAATGTTTTTATCAATGGACTCTAAGACCATAAGTGCAAAACTCAGTAGAAACTGACTTAAAGCATAAATTTAAACAATAAGCATAGGAATATCAAGGTGAATAATGATCAAGACAATGAAGCTACGAATTAGTGAATAAAAAGGAAATGAGTTCCCTATAAAAACAATGCTAAACAATGAAAAAAATATTGTTCCACTGAAAAAAAGTGTTTCTTCCCCAATCTGCATTTAATAACCATGATAAAAATGCCCAAATATTCCAATTTCATAGCATTCCAAGCAACACAAATAAAACTCTAACTGATCTCACTTCAGTTCAGTTGCTCAGCTGTGTTCGACTCTTTGAAACGCCATGGACTGCAGCACGTCAGGCTTCCCTGTGCATCACCAACTCCCAGAGCCTACTCAAACTCATGTCCAGTGAGTCGGTGATGCCATCCAACCATCTCATCCTGTTTCCCCCCTTCTCCTCCCACCTTCAATCTTTCTCAGCATTAGGGTCTTTTCCAATGAGTCAGGTCTTTACATCATGTGGCCAAAGTATTGGAATTTCAGCTTCAGCATCAGTTCTTCCAGTGAATATTCAGGACTGATTTCCTTTAGGATTGACTGGTTGGATCTCCTTTCAGTCTAAGGGATTCTCAAGGGTCTTGTCCAACAGCACAGTTCAAAAGCATCAATTCTTTGGTGCTCAGCTTTCTTTATAGTCCAAATCTCACATCCACACATGACTACTGGAAAAACCATAGCTTTGACTAGATGGACTTTTGTTGGCAAAGTAATGTCTCTGCTTTTTAATATGCTGTCTAGGTTGGTTATAACTTTTCTTCCAAGGAGCAAGTGTCTATTAATTTCATGGCTGCAGTCACCATATGCAGTGATTTGGGAGCCCCCAAAAATAAAGTCTCTCACTGTCTCCATTGTTTCCCAATCTATTTCACATGAAGTAATGGGACCAGATGCCATGATCTTCATTTTTTGAATGTTGAGTTTTAAGCCAGCTTTTTCATTCTTCTCTTTCACTTTTATCAAGAGGCTCTTTAGTTCTTCTTTGCTTTCTGCCATAAGGGTGGTGTCATCTGTGTAGCTGAGGTCACTGATATTTCTCTTGGCAATCTAGACTCCAGCTTGTGCTTTATCCAGCCCAGCATTTCACATGATGTACTCTGCATAGAAGTCAAATAAGCAAGGTGACAATATACAGCCTTGATGTACTCCTTTCCCAATTTGGAACCAGTCTGTTGTTCATGTTCAGTTCTAACTGTTGCTTCTTGACATGTATACAGATTTCTCAGGAGGCAGGTAAAGTGGTCTGGTATGCCCATCTCTTGAAGAATTTTCCACAGTTTGTTGTGATCCTCACAGTCAAAGGCTTTGGCATAGTCAATAACATAGAAATAGATGTTTTTCTGAAACTCTCTTGCTTTTTCATTGATTCAGTGGATGTTGACAATTTATCTCTGGTACCTCTGCCTTTTCTAAATCTAGCTTGAAGTTCATAGCTCATGAATCTGGAAGTTCATGGTTCATGTACTGTTGAAACCTGGTTTGGAGAATTTTGAGCATTAATTTGCTAGCGTGTGAGATGAGTACAATTATGTGGTACTTTGAACATTCTTTGGCATTGTCTTTGTTTGGGATTGGACTGAAAATGGAACTTTTCCAGTCCTGTGGCCACTGTTGAGTTTTCCAGATATGCTGGCATACTGAGTGCAGCACTTTTATAGCATTCTCTTTTAGGATTTGAAATAGCTCAACTGGAATTCCATCACCTCCACTAGCTTTGTTTGTAATGATGCTTCCTAATGCTCACTTGACTTCACATTCCAGGATGTCTGGCTCTAGGTGAATGATCATAATATTGTGGTTGTCTGGATCATGAAGATCTTTTTTGTATAGTTCTTCTGAGTATTCTTGCTACATCTTCTTAATATCTTTTGCTTCTGTTAGATCCATACCATTTCTGTCCTTTATTGTGTCTGTCTTTGCATGAAATGTTCCCTTGGCATCTCTAATTTTCTTGTAGAGATCTCTAGTCTTTCGCATTCTATTGTTTTCCTCTATTTCTTTGCATTGATCACATAGGAAGGCTTTCTTATCTCTCCTTGCTATTCCTTGGGGCTCTGCATTGAAATGGGTATTTCTTTCCTTTTCTCCTTTGCCTTTTGCTTCTCTTCTTTTCTCAGTATTTGTAAGTCCTCTTCAGACAACCATTTTGTTTTTTCGCATTTCTTTTTCTTGGAGTTGGTCTTGATCACTGCCCCTTGTACAATCTCACGAACCTCCATCCGTGGTTCTTCATGTACTCTGTCTATCAGATCTAGTCCCTTGCATCAATTTCTCACTTCCACTGTATAACCATAAGGGATTTGATTTAGGTCATATCTGAATGCTCTACTGGTTTTCCCTACTTTCTTCAATTTAAGTCTGAGTTTTGCAATAAGGCGTTCATGATCTGAGCCACAGTCAGTTCCTGGTCTTGTTTTTGCTGACTGTATAGAGCTTCTCCATCTTTGGCTGCAAAGAATATAATCAATCTGATTTGGGGATTGGCCATCTGGTGATGTCCATAAGTGATCTACCCAACTGTAATTTTTTTTAAAAAATTATACTATTCTTTAAAAAAATAAAAGATATTTTGAGTAGTGTTAAAGTTTATTTTTAAGCTATGTATTCATGGGATAAATATTTAAAATAAACAGTATGGTCAGTATATTTAGTGTTCATTTTTCTTAACTAAAGAAATATTCAGTTATACTTTAAAAATGTAGCAGCTTAACTAAATGTTCTTTTGATGTCTTGGGAATTATGAAATAAAATAACTTTTGTTATTTTTGCTTTTGTAAGGTTGAATTAGTTGTTAGCAATATGTTAATGATCCATTTTCTTTAGCAATAAATAAGGTATGCCTGATTTTTTTTAGCTTGATTTATATATTTAGATCTAATACTGGATTTTTACACAATGCATGGATACTTTCTCATTGTTTATCTAAACCATAACATTTTTCTCTAATTGTTATTACTGTTTTTATATGTATTAAATAAAATTTTGCCCTGAGCCCAAGAGATCTCTAATTATGCGAGTACATGGCATGGGATGGAGGCATTAGGCAGTAGTTGCTCCTGTCTACATGTATTTGAGAATGACATGAGTAGGAACTTTATAAGCCTTAGGTAAACATACATTGTGGAAACTCTGTAAAATCTGATGTGGAATATACTTCATGTATCCAGCCAGTACAAAATTCTCTTAGACTTACCCTTTCTATTTCTGCTATTAAGTTAAAATAGTTGATTCCTATGGGTCTTACTTCAAAGGAAGACCAGTGACTCGTGGGCAATAGAATAGATACTACTGCATCGAAATTTTCTTCTGCTGATGTAATAATGTTTAATAATGTAGCATATACTTATGTCCTGCATATATATTCAGAATATATGTGAATATTTAAGTTGTTAATATATGTTTGGCAACACAGTCTTTCTGGTCATTGGACTAAAGCAATGGTCCTCAAACTTCTAGCTTGCACAACAATCATTTGGAGGGCTTATATAGATTCCTTGTGTGTGCTCACTCAGTCATGTCTGAGTCTTTGTGACCGATAGACTATAGCCTGCCAGGATCCTCTATCCATGGAATTTTCCAGAAAAGAATACCAAAGCAGGTTGCCATTTTCTTCTCCAGGGAAACCCAGACTCTTGAATCTCCTGCATTGTCAGCCAGTTCTTTTACCACTAGGGCCACCAAATTTTATGTGTGTGAAAGGGTTGGCAGATATATGTATGTAAAATATTAGAATAATCTACATAAAACTATAGAAATTAGCAAAATCAAAAATTATATATGCTAGGGTGTCAGTATTTTCTAAGATATACTAATAATTTACACAAATTTAGCAGTAGCTGGATTCTTTTCTCATTGACATGTGTGTTTTTACTTGAAAATCGTGCACCTGTCAGAGTTGTTAAACTCTGATGAATCTCTGTATATGCTTTCCTTCTGTTCTAGTTTGACTGACTTGGTACCCGTAAGAACATGTAGGAATAATAGATGTGGACTTTGAATTGATGAACTCTGATTGCTGTGTCAGTGAACTACTTTCTAATTGGCCTCATTCTTTCAAATCATTTACTATACACTTGTCCTTGGAGGTTATGTATCTTTTGGGTGTTTGTGGAAGTAATCTGATTATGGTCTTTTTTCCATCCTATTCTTTTCAGGGGAAAGTATGACAGATTAAGTACACTGGTGAGTTTTTAAAATATTTACTAAGACACTTTTAAAATTATATCAGTATCAACTGTCATTTTTTAAATTAGCTTTATAAAAGCATACTATCCTTTGCTTGTTACTGATCAAGTACAACATGGTAGAAAGAGGTGAATAGAACAGTAATAAGTAAAGATTGCAAAACAATGAATTAGAAAATAATTATTGCATTCTGAAGGAGATCAGCCCTGGGATTTCTTTGGAAGGAATGATGCTAAAGCTGAAGCTCCAGTACTTTGGCCACCTCACGCGAAGAGTTGACTCATTGGAAAAGACTCTGATGCTGGGAGGGATTGGGGGCAGGAGGAGAAGGGGATGACAGAGGATGAGATGGCTGGATGGCATCACTGACTCGATGGACATGAGTCTGAGTGAACTCCGGGAGTTGGTGATGGACAGGGAGGCCTGGCGTGCTGCGATTCATGGGGTTGCAAAGAGTGGGACACGACTGAGCGACTGAACTGAACTTAACTGATTGCATTGGTATGTACATTTAAGCTGCTTTTTTCCTCCTCCATCTTAAAGTTACTCTAGTAACTTGATTAGAAATATTTCTGGAAGAAGCAATTGAGAAAGCCTGTTGATTAGCTGGAACTTTGACCTAAGAGCAATGATTCAGGAGAAAAAAAAAAACAACATGCCTGCCATTCCTTCAGATAAATGATAGTCTTGGAAATAGGATGGACATAAGGTATAGGGAATTGGGATAGATAGAACGAAACATTTCTTGGAGACAGGTTTGTCAGACTTTGCAGTGCTGAGGCTGTGAAAATTATACCTCTGAGATTATCTAAATTCAGCAAAGGTCTGCCAAAGATAATTTAGTGTTCATTCCTCTGGTGACAAAATGTCAGAGCTTCAAATGGTTACAGATGTGCCAACACAGCAATCCTTTCAGCCTTCAGTGCTTGCATAAGCCTAGGACAATGGAACTTATAAGTCATATCCTTCATTCTTGAGCTGGCCCTGCCACTTTACTTCAGGTTGCCTGAATGATCTTTTAAGTCTTATATATGTTTTTGTAAAAGGTGGACAAGATGACTTCTTGAGGTTCTTTCTCTTAAAATCAAGCCTGTCTACTTGCTCTCCTCCACTGTGCTAATTAATTCCTAGTCTTAAGGGCTCCTTGGTGGCTCAGATAGTAAAGAATCTGCCAGGCATTCAGGAGACCCGGCTTCAATCCCTGGGTTGGGAAAATCCTCTGGAGAAGGGAATGGCTATTCACTCCAGTACTCTTGCCTGGAGAATTTCATGGACAGAGGAGCCTGGTGGGCTACAGCCCTTGGGGTCACAAAGTGTCAGACACAAGTGGGTGACTAACACTTTCACTTTATGGCTTTTATGTATAGGATGTTCTCCTCCTTCCAAACTATTAGGTGCAAATATTTCTTAAAACACAAGTATGAACCATAATGAAAAGACTGCTAAATGAATGATATTAAAACTTACAACTTCTGTTCAAAGAGAGACACTAAAAACAAAGTGAAAAGATTCATCTTAGGCTGGGGAAAATCCATGAGAATAAAAGACAAACTAATTTTAAAAAAGGACAAATAAAGAAACAGTTTCTGGAGAAGGCAATGGCAACCCACTCCAGTACTCTTGCCTGGAGAATCCTGGGGATGGAGAGGCCTGGTGAGCTGCCGTCTATGGGGTCACACAGAGTCGGACACGACTGAAGCAACTTAGAAGCAGCAGCAGCAGCAAAGAAACAGTTTACCAAATGGGAAACCAAACAGGAAACCAAGAAGGTCAACAAGCATCTGTAAGGTGCTTAACATTGCTAATCAAATTAAAAACAACAGTGAGATTCCAATTCATGTTATAATATTGTAAAATTGATCACCCTAAAAGTAGATGAGGATGTGGAGAAAGTTCTGTATTGATGAGAACAGATTAGAGGACAATTTGATAGTAGCTGGTAAGTTTGAAGATGTAGGCACAGAAATTTCACTTCTAGGTCTCTATTTTAGAGAACATTTTACACCTATGCAAAAGGATGTTTATTTAGCAAGGTTATAAAGACTGGTATAAGTTTTCTTTAAACATACATGCTCAGTTACTTCAGTCATGTCCAACTCTTTGCAAGCCTATGGACTGTAGCCTGTCAGGCTCCTCTGTCCATGGGATTTTCCAGGCAAGAATACTGTAGTGGGTTGCCATCAGACTAACAGAATAACCCTTAAAATGAATGAACTAGATCCAAGTGTATCAACATATATAAATATAAAAACAATGAAAAATGAAAAAAGGCAATCAGAAAATTATATATACTACATGATCCTATTTACTCAAAATTTAAAGGCTCACAAAATGAATTTTTTAAAAATGTTTAACACACGCTGTTAAACTGCATAGCCATGCCTGGGAATGATACACAGAAACTTTTTAGCAGTGTTTACCTTTGGGGAGGGAGAGGACAGGAGGCTGGGTATTAGCTGGAATTAGAGAATCTCATTAAAAAATGAAATGTAAAGAAAATGTCAAAGTTAATATCAAATTAATTATTTTGTTGAGTATCTTACTAATATCTTTTACAATTTTCTGTACATTTAAAAGTTTCAATCAAATATCTTTTAGATGAATGAGAGAAATCCAAGCTCAGTCTTAATAAATTTCATTGATTATATATCCACAGATATCTATCTAGATATATATTCATGTCAGTATATATCTTTGTATTGTATCTGTGACACTCTATTTGATAATGTTTCCTTTTCCCATCAAATTAGGGGAAATTTGATCTTTTAAGGGATGACATTGATTTCTGTTTCTTTTCTGCCTTTTGCAGTGACTAGAACTGCACTAGGCATCTTGTATGTATGTAACAAATAGCTGTCAACTGATTGCAAAATTGCATTCACTGAACTGGAAATCCTCCCATGGTAAATTAGTAAGGCAGCATTTGCAAACTTTCCCCATACCAAAGAAACAAATATGTTTCTGTATTGCAAAGATTCTTTTTAACTTTCCCCTTTTATCCTCTCCTTGTTTCTTTCTCCCCTTCCCTCAACCATTTCTCCTCCTGTTCCCCACAAAATTCTTCTAAAACCACCAAAATCAAGCAAAGCAAGGTTTCATTACAAATAAAGATGTTATTTACAGCCACCCCAAACCTCTATGTTCCATCCTCCAGCTAAATGGGTCAATGCTCTTGGGATGAGGATAAAGGAAACTCATAAATGTTGGTTTTGATCCAGAGGCATGTCAGATCCCAGATCGGATGTCTTTGCCAAAGGGAAACAGTGGTTATAAAAAAAAAAAAAAAAACGCTCTAAATCCAGCATCTCTCATTTTCTGACTGTAGAAGCTAAAAAACTTTATTGACTATCAAAGAGAAATAATTTTTTAGAAAAAATGACTACAGATGATCCGAGCATGTCTGCATGGAGGTAATATATTGCTGATAGATTTTCAAATATTCCAGTGTATAATCTATTTTTTTGAGATCTACATTTTATTTTAAAGAGCTGGTAAGTTGTTTTTTGTAAAGTGGATCAAAAACTTCTGAGAAAATAAGAATCAATTTGGGAATCCTCTAGTGTTTCTGGATTCAATCCCCAGGAAAAACTCATTGGGACACAAGTACACAAGTTTTCATGTTATTCCAGGGAGACTGTGGAGCTGCTGAAGCTTATCCATAGATCTCCTTATTCTATAGACCCCAAGTCAGCATACTGGTCCCAAACACTTCCTAATAGTTCCAGTATCTGCCTAGAAACAAGCCCACATAATGATTTCTTATTACTAGATATGAACTTGTGAGATTTTAATGAATTATTGATGATTAACTGAAAAATGTTGAATAACACCATCATTTATCTCAAACTGACCTGCAGTTTTAAAGTATAGAATTCCCTAGAAACAAAATTCTACAGATAATTCTGAAAATTACATAAGGAAGGGGAATCATGGATTCTTTTCAACTATACTTCTAATCTTTAAAACTTCATTTCTGTTTACTATTAAGGCAATTTTACCAAAATAGAAACACTGCATTGAGTTCTTTTAGGCTTATTGCCTGATTTTACTTAGACTTGGAATGCAAGATAATTAGCAATATTGAATGTGAATGAAGGAAAATAACTGGCTTTTAATTGTAATATCACTGTTTCTTTGGTTGAGGTCTCTAATTTAATGCAGTTAATGTGGCTATGTTAGTTATTCTTATAGTGGAAACAATCAATCCTTCCCTGGTCATATGTCAGCATCATCAGCACCCTCTTATTGCTCTTCATCTTCTGGGGGAACATCTCTCTTAACCTCTGGCTCCTCCCATCTACTTTCCTACAAAGGAATCCCCCCTGAACTCTTTCTATCTTTTTTAAATGGCTTTCTGGTTTCTTATTTACTTTAACACAGATCTTTGACTCTCTGGTCTCTTAGTCATCATAGTCTATGGAACAGTTCTCCTGGTTTGTCCCTTCTAATCAAGATCATGACCAGTGAGTGTATGTGTATAACCTTGGGCTTATATGTAGTATAAACCATTTAAAGGCCAATATCATCTTATATTACAATAAAGTCAAAGAGATCAAAAAATTAAGCATGTGCAGAGATATGGACCATATGGCTGGTATCTGTAAGTAGCTGAGGTCTATGTAAGAGAAACATGAAAAGTGGTGCGGAAAACCCTTGGTGTGCTGATGCGTGTAAAAGCTTGAACTCCTGTTTACTACTCTCTTTTATCTTCTAAAGATCGTTAGCATGTATATTATCATGCTTCTTTCCTTAGGAGTTGTCACCTATCAGTGATGAAAGTGATGCCAATAATGTATGACTAACCTTCATTGAGTACTTATATGTTAAATACTTTGTGATTAGATTCTCATTTAATTTTCACAATAATTCTATAAGTAAGCATAAAACTGCTGTTTACCTATGCTCCATGATTAAAGAAGCAATCTCTGCTGAAACTTGGGTTTAGACGTATACTCTGAGGACATAGTTCATGCTCTTACTTGCTAAGGTCTATTGTCTTCCACATGGGAAATTAAATCCAATTGTTCTGCTTGCACTTTCTTTCTTTTTGCATTCTCCATTTAGTCTGGCTTCTGATGGAGTCTTATCCAGTTATGGATTTCAATTCCAGCTATATTTTGATAATCTCAAGATCACTTCTCCAGTTAGGATCTCTTCCCTTGAGCTCTAGACTGCTGTACTGACAATTCCAATTCAGATTTCTAACAGGCATTTCAAATTAATCATATAAAAAATAAACTCTGAGTTTCTTGCCTCAATCCTTCTCCTGCAGGTTTTATTATCCAATGAAATGGCAACTCTATTTAAATAATTGTTCAAACCAAAAAATGATAACATGATTTTTAACCAAGCCTTTTTAAATATTCATTTTTATTTTTATTGAAATATAGTTGATTTACAATGTTGTGTTAGTTTCAGGTGTACAGCTTAAGTGATTCAGATATATATACACACACATATACATATATGTTGAATATATGTGTATATATTCCTTTTCAGATTCTTTTCCTTTAAAGAGTATTACAAAATATTGAGTATATGTTCCTGTGCTGTACAGTAGGTCTTTGATGGCTATGTATTTTATATCTAGTAGTTTGGATCAACTAATCCCAAACTCCCAATTTATCCCTCCCTTTGTTCCCCCTTTGGTAACCATAAGTTTGTTTTCTATGTATGTAGGCCTGTTTCTGTTTTGTACGTAAGTTCATTTGCATCCTTTTGTTTTTAAGATTCCACGTGTAAGCAGCATCATATTTTTGTCTTTCTCTGTCTGGCTTACTTCACTTAATATGCTCATCTCTAGGTCCATTCATGTTGCCAAAATAGTATTTCAGAATATGTCTAGAATTTGAGCATTTTCCCACATCCATTGCTAACCCATTAGTCCTGCCCATTATTGTCCTTGCTTAGATGACTACAATGTCCTCCTACCCCATTTCTATACAACATTTTTGCCCAGATGGACTATACAGAATCCAGAAGGAATCTTTTAAAGCAAGTCATACCACTCCTACTTAAAAATCCCTTTAACGCAAAAAGCAGGGCATAACCATCTCATTCAGACCTGGACCCTGTCATCATAACCAAACCTCTTCCTCAAAGTCTGACACACTCGAATCCCCTTAACCTGCTGTATTTTTCTCCATAGCATAAAATACTATATTTTCAAACTATGTATGTACTTGTATCTCCCCAATTAAAATGTAAATTCCATTATGACTGTCATATCCCTGGTACCTGGAAGCCTGCCTGGCACATATTTGTTGAATGAATTAATGAATTTACACTTTCACTAGCAGCATATGAGAGAGCCCATGTCACCAACTCCTTCCCCCAAAATATGTATTCCTTCATAAAGACTTTTTTGGCTGCACTGAGTCTTTGCTGTGTGCAGACTTTCTCTAGTTGCAGCAAGCAGGGGTTACTCTTTGTTGTGGTGTGCAGGCTTCTCATTGCAGCGGCTTCTCTTGTTTTCTCCTACTGAAACACAGGCTTCAGTAGTTGCAGCATGTGGGCTCAGGAGTTGTGGCTTGCTGGCTCTAGGGTGCACGGGCTTAGTTACGGTGGCACAGGAGCTCATTAGTTGTGGCTCTTGGGCCCTAGAGCATGTGGGCTTCAGTAGCTGCAGCCCATGGGCTCTAGAACACAGTCTCAGTAATTGTGTATTGGTGTAGTTGTTCTGCAGCATGTGGAATCTCCGAGACTAGGGATTGACCTGTGCTCCCTGCACTGGCAGGCAGATTCTTATCCACTGTGCATCGGGGAAGACTTGAAACATATATTTTTTAAATTACTTTTTAATAAACTGTGAAATTCACTACAGAAAGCAATTTTCTGTATTAAAGCAATGAAGTGAGATAACTATATGAAGTAACTTATTTTTGACCCAACATCTATTAGGGTATGGTTTTCCCTTGTGGTTCAGCTGATAAAGAATCCGCATGCAATGTGAGAGACCTGGGTTTGATCCCTGGCTTGGGAAGATCCCCTGGAGAAGGGAAAGGCTACCCACTCCAGAATTCTGGCCTGGAGAATTCCATGCACTGTGTAGACACAAAGAGTTGGACATGACTGAGCCACTTTCACTATTAGCATATATGCACTAAACTCTCACACATAATAAAGTGTGGAGAAATTGAAGCACACGATATTTTTTTGAAGTTCAATGGTGTTGCTGTCAGTTGCTGGTGATTTTACCTGCTGCTGTTTTTATATCTATGCTCTGGATTGCCCAGGCCTCTCATTATCCTACCACTCCAACAGGAGCATAGATATTTAAAGTGACTGGAATCTGTTTGATACTAATCTGCAAAGAAGTCTCCATTTTGATTCTTCTTGAAGTCTACTTTCCTATCTAATAAAAGAGGGACTTTTATTAGAATATTAAAGAGAACAGAGAAACCTGAGCACTAATGATAATACACTCCCTAATGTTCATAAGTAGCTTTCTCGAAGAAAAGGAAAGATATACCCATTGGAATGCAGAGTTCCAAAAAATAACAAGGAGAGATGAGAAAGCCTTCCTCAGTGATCAGTGCAAAGAAATAGAGGTAAAACAATAGAATAGGAAAGACTAGAGATCTCTTCAAGAAAATTAGAGATACTAAGGGAACATTTCATGCAAAGATGGGCAAATAAAGGACAGAAATGGTATGGACCTAACAGAAGCGGAAGATACTAAAAAGAGGTGGCAAGAATACACAGAAGAATTATACAAAAAAGATCTTCATGACCCAGATAACCACAATATTGTGATCACTCACCTAGAGCCAGACATCCTGGAATGTGAAGTCCCGTTGTCATTAGGAAGCATCATTACCAACAAAGCTAGTGGAGGTGTTGGAATTCCAGTCGAGCTATTACAAATCCTAAAAGAGAATGCTATAAAAGTGCTGCACTCAATATGCCAGAAAATCAGGAAAACTCAGAAGTGGCCACAGGACTGGAAAAGTTTCGTTTTCATTCCAGTCCCAAAGAAAGACAATGTCAAAAAATGTTCAAATTACCACACAATTGCACTCATCTCCCACGCTAGTAGAGAAAGGCTCAAAATTCTCCAAGCCAGGCTTCAACATTACATGAACCTTGAACTTCTAGATATTCAAGCTGATTTAGAAAAAACAGAGGAACCAGAGATCAAATTGCCAACATCCGTTGGATCATTGAAAAAGCAAGAGAGAGTTCCAGAAAAACACCTACTTCTGCTTTTTTGACTATACCAAAACCTTTGACTGTATGGGATACAACAAACTGGAAAATTCTTCAAGAGATGGGAATATCAGACCACCTGACCTGTCTCTTGAGAAATCTGTATGCAGCTCAGGAAGCAACAGTCAGAACTGGACATGGAACAACAGACTGGTTCCAAATCAGGAAAGGAGTAAGTCAAGGCTGCATATTGTCACCCTGCTTATTTAACTTATATGCAGAGTACATCGTGTGAAATGCTGGGCTGGATGAAGCACAAGCTGGAATCAAGATTGCTGGGACGAATATCAATAACCTCAGATATGCAGATGACACCACCCTTGCGGCAGAAAGTGAAGAAGTAAAGAGACTCTTGATGAAAGTGGAAGAGGAGACTGAAGAAGCTGGCTTAAAACTCAACATTCAGAAAACAAAGATCATGGCATCTGGTCCCATCACTTCATGGCAAATAGATGGGGAAACAGTGTAAACAGTGACAGACTTTATTTTGGGGGGCTCCAAAATCACTGCATATGGTGACTGCAGCCATGAAATTAAAAGATGCTTACTCTTTGAAAGAAAAGCTATGACCAACCTTGTAGCATATTAAAAAGCAGAGACGTTACTTTGCCAACAAAAGTACATCTAGTCAAAGCTATGGTTTTTCCGGTAGTCATGTATGGATGTGAGAGTTGGACTATAAAGAAAGCTGAGCACCAAAGAATTGATGCTTCTGAACTGTGGTGTTAGAGAAGACTCTTGAGAGTCCCTTGGACTGCAAAGAGATCCAACCAGTCCATTCTAAAGGAGATCAGTCCTGAATATTCATTGGAAGGACTGATGTTGAAGCGGAAACTCCAATAATTTGGCCACCTGATGAGAAGAACTGACTCATTTGAAAAGACTCTGATGCTGGGAAAGATTGAAGGCAGGAGGAAAAGGGGATGAGATGGACAGAGGATGATATGGTTGGATGTCATCACTGACTCAATGGACATAAGTCTGAGTAAACCCTGGGAACTGGTGATGGCAGGGGGGCCTGGCGTGCTGTAGTCCATGGGGTGGCAAAATGTCAGATACCACTGAATGACTGAATTAAACTGAACTGACTGAAGGTCAGTTTTTCTTGTATTCTATTTAAAGTAACCAACCTACACAGTTGTGAAGAGGGAGTGAAGTTTTTTAAAACAAGAAAGAAAAAATGTAATACCTGCAAAATTAGGCCCTATTGAAAAAGTAATGAGAATAAAATATCAGTTTAGTTCAGTCGCTCAGTCGTGTCCGACTCTTTGCAACCCCATGAACTGCAGCATGCCAGGCCTCTCTGTCCATCACCAACTCTCAGAGTCCACCCAAACCTATGTCCATTGAGTCAGTGATGCCATCCAGCCATCTCATCCTCTGTCGTCCCCTTCTCCTCCTGCCCTCCATCTTTTCCAGCATCAGGGTCTTTTCAAATGAGTCAGCTCTTCACATCCGGTGGCCAAAGTATTGGAGTTTCAGCTTCAACATCAGTCCTTCCAATGAACACCCAGGACTGATCTCCTTTAGGATGGACTGGTTGGATCTCCTTACAGTCCAAGGGACTCTCAAGAGTCTTCTCCAACACCATAGTTCAAAAGAATCAATTCTTTGGCGCTCAGCCTTCTTCACAGGTCAACTCTAACATCCATATATGACCATAGGAAAAACCATAGCCTTGACTAGCCGGACCTTTGTTGGCAAAGTAATGTCTCTGCTTTTGAATATGCTGTCTAGGTTGGTCATAACTTTCCTTTCAAGGAGTAAGCGTCTTTTAATTTCATGGCTGCAGTCACCATCTGCAGTGATTTTGGAGCCCTCAAAAATAAAGTCAGCCACTGTTTCCCCATCTATTTGCCATGAAGTGATGGCATTGGATGCCATGATCTTAGTTTTCTGAAAGTTGAGCTTTAAGCCAACTTTTTCACTCTCCTCTTTCACTTTCATCAAGAAGCTCTTTAGTTCTTCTTCACTTTCTGCCATAAGGGTGGTGTCATCTGCATATCTGAGGTTATTGAGATTTCTCCCAGCAATCTTGATTCCAGCTTGTGCTTCTTCCAGCCCAGTGTTTCTCATGATGTACTCTGAATATAAGTTAAATAAGCAGGGTGACAATATACAACCTTGACATTCTCCTTTTCCTATTTGGAACCAGTCTGTTGTACCATGTCCAGTTCTGACTGTTGCTTCCTGACCTGCATGCAGATTTCTCAGGAGGCAAGTCAGGTGGTCTGGTATTGCCATCTTTTTAAGAATTTTCCACAGTTTATTGTGATCCACACCATCAAAGGCTTCGGTATAGTCAATAAAGCAGAAATAGATGTTTTTCTGGAACTCTTTTGCTTTTTCCATGATCCAGCAGATTTGGATAATTCTTTTAAAAAAATATTGCCTTTTTACCATATGTGAATGTGCTAGGTACTAAATTCACTCCATGCCTCATGGAGCTGATAATCTAGTTGAGGAGACAAAGAAAAACACAAAGTTATACCAATAATTGATTTAAATTAAAATAAATCACATTGATTTACAGGTTTCACTGTTATTGGCTCTACTGGTAACTTATGTTCTGAAATTTGTATTATATGTAATTTTGAATGAAAAGACTCTGAATTATGAAATTTATCTGTAACTTAAAAATCTATCTGTAACTTAAAACTTAAAAATTTAAATAGGCATACTTGAATAGAATGTAATGAAAAGTGTTACTATTGTTACTCCCCGGATCAGCTATAGACTTATGAAATATCAACACAGGGGGAAAGGTGAAAATTCTGTCCATTGTGCTATTAGGAAAAAACACCATGATTATAAACATTGCTTCCTCAGGTCTTTTCTAGCCTAGTTCCTAAAGCAATTTCTTTCCCTTGTTCTTTGTATCAGTAGTCTTTCATTCCAGATGATAATCATAATGTCTGATCATTATTATATACACATGTATGTTATGTGCATGGATACCTGCACATTAATAGCAGATTATTTACTTTTTGCTTTGTTTATTTTTTACTTTGGAAAAGGAAATGGCGACCCATTCCAATACTCTTGGCTGGAAAAATCCCATGGACAGAGGAGCCTGCTGGGCTATAGTCCATGGGTCACAAGAGTCAGACACAACTTAGTGACTAAACCACCACCACTTGTCAGTTATTGCCCTGTATTAAGAGTATCCATTTCTCAAAAGCAGGCTCTTTGGCTATTTTGTTCTCCTCTGGGTTTCTATAATGGAGAACAGAAGTTGGCATGTAGCTAATGTTTAATTTTTTTTTCAGTAGATGAATTATAATAAAGATATACAACAATCCTACTGCTGGGCATGCACACCAAGAAAACTCGATTTGAAAGAGACACATGTCCCCCAATGTTCACTGCAGCACTGTTTATGATAGCAAGGATATGGAAGCATCCTAGATGTCCATCAGCAGATAAATGGATAAGGAAGTTGTGGTACATATGCACAATGGAGTATTACTCAGCTATAAAAAATAATCCATTTGAGTCAGTTCTAATGCAGTGGATGAAACTGGAGCCTATTATACAGAGTGAAATATGTCAGAAAGAGAAACACTAATACAGCATATTAATGCTTATATATGGAATTTAGAAAGATGATAACAATGATCCTGTATGCAAAACAGCAAGAGACACAAATGTAAAGAACAGACTATTGAACTATGTGGGAGAAGGTGAGGTTGGAAAGTTATGAGAGAATAGGATTGAAACATGTATATTACCAT
The DNA here is from genome assembly GCF_003369695.1 of Bos indicus x Bos taurus. NCBI lineage: Eukaryota > Metazoa > Chordata > Mammalia > Artiodactyla > Bovidae > Bos > Bos indicus x Bos taurus. The sequence goes on from NC_040076.1 coordinate 113,612,946, forward strand.
ATGTAAAATAGATGACCAGTGCAAGTTTGATGCATGAAGCTGGACACTCAAAGCCAGTGCACTGGAATACCCAGAGGGAAGGAGTGAGGTGGGAGGTGGGGTTCAGGATGGGGGCTGCACAAGTGTGCCCATGGCTGATCCATGTCAATATGTGGCAGGGGTAACCACAGAGTTGTGAAGTGATTGTCCTTCAATTAAATAAATAAAAATTTAAAGAGATATATAGCAAGTTTATTATGTCAGATTCCTATTGTGTATACATTTTATTGAATGTGTGTCAAATATCAAGTGCTCAGTGCTTTCAAGTTATTTATATCTTATGAAACATAGTATACAAAAGAATTCCTAAGCATTTACCAGAGTAAATGCCTATCCACCACACTTAAACAATCCTACGGATCAGTCAGCACCTGTGCAGGATATGTTGGGAAAAGTAATTACTTGGTTTTAAATAGTGTGTAAGACAATTGAAAGCTCTTTAAAAAATTTTTATCCACAATTCTAAAAAATTACATATTAAATCATTGCTTTCAGTGCAAATTAGCTTGAAGCTATATGTTTGATCAGTGTGCCTTATATAAACAAACACAAAAATAAAAGAGAAGTTAATTGTAACCTGTTTGCTTGCTGTACAGAACACATTTCAGATATGAAATACACTAATGGAAAAATGTGATTGGTGAAGAAGGAGCCAGTTGAAAATGCTTGAATAATGGTCAGTGACACTGGATCCTTGTTCATGTTACATGAGGCCATGGGTGCTCCTGACCTACTGAACCTGAGTAAAGGCAGGCTCAGGAGGCTGAGTCTTTGCAGGTGAGCCCTTGTTAAAGCTTGTCAAGACGCGTGCATCAACACAGCGGTTAGAGAGCCCAGGATCTAAAAAAAAGCCAAACATACATGGCTCAGGGTATTGTATGGTGACACTGCCTTCATAAATTAAGGGAAGGGGTAGGGGTGGGGAGACTACTGTCATTTGGAAAGAAAATAGCAATTTTTTCTAAGTACTTTTAATATAGCAAATATAGCTTATAAACTCAACCTGTATTATTTATAAATAATTCTTTCTTTCCAGAAATATTGATATGCATGTAAGGATTCCCTAATTAGGATGGTTTGCCAGGAGAGTCAGAGAAGGCAATGGCAACCCACTCCAGTACTCTTGCCTGGAAAATCCCATGGATGGAGGAGCCTGGTAGGCTATAGTCCATGGGGTCGCTAAAAGTCGGACACGACTGAACGACTTCACTTTCCCTTTTCACTTTCATGCATTGGAGAAGGAAATGGCAACCCACTCCAGTGTTCTTGCCTGGAGAATCCCAGGGACAGGGGAGCCTGGTGAGCTGCTGTCTATGGGGTCACACAGAGTCGGACACAACTGCCACGACTTAACAGCAGCAGCAGCAGCTAGGAGGGTATACTATAAGTGTTTATAATAGACACTTATGCTATAAAATAAGATTATATTCATTATATTCAAGTTTCTAAGAACCTTCCTATTATGGAAAATTTTTCACAAGGATAAAGTAGAGCTGTACTATTTCTTTCTTTCTTTTTTTTTTTTTACAGGTTTATCAAACCATGCTCCTTATCACATTCTCTGTCATTCATTAGTAGATTTCCCTTAGTTGAGGCAAGGGAGTGGTATGAAATTATGACAGTCATTCATTATTGGAGGCAAAATAAATTTGTAAAAGCATTTTGTGAAGTGATTTCCCCATAGATATCAAGAACCATGCAAAGGCCGTCTGACCCTCTGGGGATTTTAGGAGGGAGAAAAAAAAGGAAAAAATGAGAGATATAAAGACATGCACTTGGGGATTATCTGTGATGGTTAAAATTTGAATCCTCCTAAATACCTAACACTAGGGAATGAAATGGCAACCCACTCTAGTATTCTTGCCTAGAAAATTCCATGGATGGAGGAGCCTGGTGGGCTACAGTCCATAGGGTTGCAAAGAGTCGGAAACGACTGAGCAACTTCACTCACTCAACTCAGGGAATGACACATCCATTTAAAAGGGTATTAACCAGCCATTAAAATGATTATTTTATTGTGGATGTGCTCAGTCATGTCAAACTCTTTGCAGCCTCATCAACTATAGCTCACCAGGCCCCTCTGCCCATGGAATTTTCCAGGCAAGAATATTGGAGCAGGGTGCCATTTCCTACTGCAGGGTATCTTCCCAACCCAGAGATCGAACCCGCATCTCTTGCATTGGCAGGAAGATTCTTAACGACTAGTGCCACTTGGGAAGCCCAATTACTTTATTAAATATCAAATAGCTGAACTATTTCTTAATGTCATAGACTTACTCATGTTCCAAAGCATTTGTATCACTTTGTGCCTGTTTTCCTGAAAGCAAAACTTTATATTCTAAACCTGCATGTAAGTTAAATAAGTAACAAATATTCCAAAAGAGAACTTTTAAACGAGTATACAGATATTTATGTGGCAATAGTAGCAGTTTGTTGATAATACCTAAAAAACCCTGAAAACAAGTGTCAAATATTTATTCTCTATAGAATATATATATACACACATTATATATGTGTATGTAATATATACACACCACAACTTCTTTATCCATTCATCTGTTGATGGACACTTAGGTTGCTTCCATATATTTGTGATTATAAACCATGCTGCTATGAACATTGAGCTGCTTATGGTAGTTCTGCTTTTAGTTGTTAAGAAACTTCCATTGTTGTTCAGCTGCTAAGTCGTGTCCGACTCTTTGTGACCCCATGAACTGCACCACCATGATTTCTTATCCTTCACTATCTCACAGAGTTTGCTCAAACTCATGTCCATTGAGTTGATAATTCCATCCAACCATCTCAGTCTCCATACTATTCTCTGTAACAGTTGGACCAATTTACATTCCTACCAACAGTGTACATGGGTTCCCTTTTCTCCATTTCTTGCTGACATTTGTTATTTGTGTTCTTGGAGAAGGCAATGGCACCCCACTCCAGTACTCTTGCCTGGAAAATCCATGGACGGAGGAGCCTGGTAGGCTGCAGTCCCTGGGGTCACTAAGAGTCAGACACGACTGAATGACTTCACTTTCACTTTCCACTTTCATACATTGGGGAAGGAAATGGCAACCCACTCCAGTGTTCTTGCCTGGAGAATCCCATGGATGGAGAAGCCTGGTAGGCTGCAGTCCATGGGGTTGCACAGAGTTGGACATGACTGAAGCCACGCAGCAGCAGCAGCAGGAAGCAACCTAGATGCCCATCAGCAGATGAATGGATAAGAAAGCTGTGGTACATATACAAATGGAGTATTACTCAGCCATTAAAAAGAATACATTTGAATCAATTCTAATGAGGTGGATGAAACTGGAGCCTATTATACAGAGTGAAGTAAGCCAGAAAGAAAAACACCAATACAGTATACTAACACATCAGATTATATCAGATCAGATCAGTCGCTCAGTCGTGTCTGACTCCTTGCGACCTCATGAATTGCAGCACGCCAGGCCTCCCTGTCTATCACCAACTCCCGGAGTTCACTCAGATTCACGTCCATCGAGTCAGTGATGCCATCCAGCCATCTCATCCTCTGTCGTCCCCTTCTCCTCCTGCCAATCCCTCCCAGCATCAGAGTCTTTTCCAATGAGTCAACTCTTTGCATGAGGTGGCCAAAGTACTGGAGTTTCACCTTTAGCATCCTTCCTTCCAAAGAAATCCCAGGGCTGATCTCCTTTAGAATGGACTGCTTGGATCTCCTTGCAATCTAAGGGACTTTCAAGAGTCTTCTCCAACACCACAGTTCAAAAGCACAGTTCATATGGTTGCACGACTGAGCAACTTCACTTTTACTTTTCTCTTTCATTTCATGCATTGGAGAATTGCAATTAAATGGCAACCCACTCCAGTGTTCTTGCCTGGAAAATCCCAGGAATGAGGGAGCCTGGTGGGCTGCCGTCTATGGGGTCACACAGAGTCAGAAACAACTGAAGTGACTTAGCAGCAGATGACAGTCACTGTGACAGGTGAGGTGATATCTCATTGTGGTTTTGATGTATATTTCCCTAAGGTTTAGTGATGTAGAGCATCTTTTTATGTGCCTGTTGGCCATCTGCATTTACTTTTTGGAAAAACATCTATTCAGTTCTTCAGCTTATTTTGGAAATTTTTTTTTAATGTTTAGGTATATTCTATATTAGTCATGATTTCCAGTGAAACAGACTATGTACACATATATATTTATTTATACAAGATATATATTTTAAAGAATATGTGTGTTTATTAAAAGGAATTGGCTCAAAAAAAAAAGCAAAGAAAAAAAGCAAAGAACTGGCTCACACAATTATGGAGGATGAGGAGTCCTATGAGATGTCCCAAGGATGCAGTTGGCAAGCTAGAAACTCAGAATTGATGATGTAGTTCTGGTCTAAATGCTTGAGAATTGGGAAAGCCAGTGGTGTAAGTTCCAGACCAAAAAGCAGCAGGCGCAAAAAAGAGCCAATGTTCAATTCAAGCTCAAACGCAGGGAAAGACTGAAGTTCCAGCTGAAACAGGCAGAAGGTGTTCCCTTTTACTCAGGCTTACAGGACTTCATCTGAGTGGATGAGATCTGCCCACATAATGAAGGACAATCTGCCTTACTCAGTCTACCACATCAAATGTTGTTGGTTTTGATTTTTTTTAGTACCATTCATATCCAATTTCTTTAAAAATTGAGATATAATTGGCATATAGCATTGTATTTGTTTTATATATTTATGTTTTATGTATTTATATATTTTAATGATTTGATAGCTGTATGTAGCTAAAATTATTTCCACAATAAGCTTAATTCATCACCACATATAGTTACAATTTTTTTCTTGTAATGAGAACTTTTAAAATCTACTCTTAGCAACTTTGTTTCGTCATTATATTGTACATTACATTCCCAGAACTTATTTATCTTATAACTGGAAGTTATAATAAACTAACTCGTATATTAATCTCATTTAGAAACACCGATACAGATACACCCAGAATGATGTTTAACCAAATGTCTGGGCACCTGATGGTCTGGTCAAACTGACACATATGTTTAACCATCAAAACTCCTCAGTTCAAATACTTTCTCAGAGAAGCCCTTCCAGGCTCTCTAGTCAAATACAGTCCATCTTCCTTCCTTAGTTGCTCAGAAAATCATTATTCTGCTTTGTATTCTTTAGAGTTCTTACCATTATCTGAAGTTACTTTGTTTTAAAATAAATTTTATTGATGTAGGAAATGCTAATAACACAATGCTAAGTATTAAAACCAAGATGCAAAATATGCATAATTATTTCAATTAATAGAAACCATTTTATGTACTCACAGAAGCATAGAAAAAAGACTGAAAATATTTCAAAATGAGTGTTTTATCTTTATGGTGGTATTCTGGGAAACTTTTGTTTTTATTATGTTCTTCTGTATTTTCCATTTATATTATAGTAACATTTTTTTTCTGTTAATAATAGTTTAAGTTTAAAAAGATGTTCGTGCTTTGTGTCTCTAAAATGATCTTTCTTATACATGTATTTATATAGAATACTATTTAGCAAGCACATAATAAGAGGTTACATCATTAGTTAGAAAAAAATGAAAATATGAGAAACAAAGACCTGATTTTGATAACTCTTTTCAAAATAAGAGGTTGATGAAAGGCATAATTATAGTACCATATTTAATATTCCATAAGCAATTTTGAATATATTTTTGGAATTTATAATTACATGAATCATTAAAACATTTAAAAAGATATACTTTACCTACCAATTAATTTACTCTCTGTTATTAAACATGTCTTACAGAAGAGCAGCTGCCTATAATTCCTAATCAAAGAAGTATAGTTGTACTTTAGAATACTAATCAACTTTTATCATTTATAATAGTTGGATGAATAAAAAATACATTAAGAATAGAAAAACCTATTTTACAAGTTAAAAAGTTAATAAAAAATTTATAAATAGGTTCATCAAGGTTAGGTTGAGTCAAGCCCACCCAAAATAAACATTTTCAAGCTAGTGATTCCCAAATCAGTTGAAAATTTGCATTCTCATACTTAATTAATGCATGATATAGTATATGTCAGGAAATTGTTCCTTTGATTTTCAAGACAGTTATACAAGTAAGTAAGTATGTATTTCAGTTTTGGAAACAGCAAAAGATTTTGACCACTTCTCTATACTGATCCTCAGAATGACTAGATATTTCTAGTTTAAATTTAGTTAAGCTGATTTTTAGATCTTTTAGACCTCTGTTTTCTGGCTCATAGTCCATATAATAAATGCCAGAGGGGCAACACATGTATGAGTCTCAATGCCTTCCACTTATTAGGCAGTTAGAATAGGAAAAAGGAGTCCAGAATGACAGTGGCTAAAAGACAAAGAAGGGAAAAGCCCATGAAAACAGAAGAAAGGAAGGTCTGAGGACTGGAGTGAGAACCTGAGGTGAAGCAAACAACCCTCCTGGCTAGCCCAATTTACATAGGGCAGGCTCAGGAGGAGGAGAGAAACATATAAAAAGAGGAGCCAAAATTGAGCTTGCTTGGCACCATATATGTGGGGGGACTTTGTAATTTCCTCGGTTCTGTCTCATCACAGCAAAAATTTGAAGCAACCCATGGACAGCTCAGTTTTATTTGGCAAGCAAAGGAAAATACATCGTGAGGTGTAAGGGCAGGCTGATCTAAAAGACGGGAAAAGAGAGAGAGAGCTCAAAAGAGAGGGCTATTTGCTTCACCTCAGGTTCTGACCCTGGTCCTCGGACCTTCCTTTGTTCTATTTTCATGGACTTTTCCCTTCCTTGTCTTTTAGCCAGAGCCATTCTGGACTCCCTTTTCCTATTCTAACTACCTAACACACTGATGCTCTGACCTTAAGGCTAAGGAAGTTGGCTTTGCTATTGTGACAGCTGCACAGCCTGGTTTCTGCTATGCTGAGTGGGTAATGGACAGGGAGGGAAAATGAAAGATACCCAGAGCAGTACTTTCATCCACCTTCAGAGGCCAGGAGTATCTTGAGATAGATATAAACTGACAAGGGGACAGGAAGAGAGGAAGATGGGCGGGTATTGATTGAGATGGTTGAGGGGGAATTGAGAGAGGTACTAGAGAATGGGGGAGGGGGGCAGGGATATGTTGAGCCACATAAGAATCAGAAGGAAAGAAGGTGGTGAAAGGGGATTTTAAGAGAGTCGGTTGTATGAGATGAATGGTCCGCCATAGTACTTTCCAAGACAATTCAATAGAAGTTAGAATTTCTTATAATGCAGTTTTTAGAATGTTTTGTTTCTTTGAATGTGATACATGTAAGAAGTGGGACAAACTGGGCCTTAATGTGTGAGAATAAGAGCTATGACCTCCATTTTACAAATTTGTAAAGAGTTTTATTTGTATTTAGAGTTTTATTTTTATTTTTTTTAAATTTAATTTTATTTTATTTTTAAACTCCACATAATTGTATTAGTTTTGCCAAACATCAAAATGAATCCGCCACAGGTATACATGTGTTCCCCATCCTGAACCCTCCTCCCTCCTCCCTCCCCATACCATCCCTCTGAGTCGTCCCAGTGCACTAGCCCCAAGCATCCAGTATCGTGCATCGAACCTGGACTGGCAACTCGTTTCTTACATGATATTTTACATGTTACAATGTCATTCTCCCAAATCTTGCCACCCTCTCCCTCTCCCACAGAGTCCATAAGACTGTTCTATACATCAGTGTCTCTTTTGCTGTCTCGTACACAGGGTTATTGTTACCATCTTTCTAAATTCCATATATATGCGTTAGAATACTGTATTTATGTTTTTCCTTCTGGCTTACTTCACTCTGTATAATAGGCTCCAGTTTCATCCACCTCATTAGAACTGATTCAAATGTATTCTTTTTAATGGCTGAGTAATACTCCATTGTGTATATGTACCACTGCTTTCTTATCCATTCATCTGCTGATGGACATCTAGGTTGCTTCCATGTCTTGGCTATTATAAACAGTGCTGCGATGAACATTGGGGTACACGTGTCTCTTTCCCTTCTGGTTTCCTCAGTGTGTATGCCCAGCAGTGGGGTTGCTGGATCATAAGGCAGTTTTATTTCCAGTTTTTTAAGGAATCTCCACACTGTTCTCCATAGTGGCTGTACTAGTTTGCATTCCCACCAACAGTGTAAGAGGGTTCCCTTTTCTCCACACCCTCTCCAGCATTTATTATTTGTAGACTTTTGGATCGCAGCCATTCTGACTGGTGTGAAATGGTACCTCATAGTGGTTTTGATTTGCATTTCTCTGATAATGAGTGATGTTGAGCATCTTTTCATGTGTTTGTTAGCCATCTGTATGTCTTTTTTGGAGAAATGTCTATTTAGTTCTTTGGCCCATTTTTTGATTGGGTCGTTTATTTTTCTGGAGTTGAGCTGTAGGAGTTGCTTGTATATTTTTGAGATTAGTTGTTTGTCGGTTGCTTCATTTGCTATTATTTTCTCCCATTCTGAAGGCTGTCTTTTCACCTTGCTAATAGTTTCCTTTGATGTGCAGAAGCTTTTAAGGTTAATTAGGTCCCATTTGTTTATTTTTGCTTTTATTTCCAATATTCTGGGAGGTGGGTCATAGAGGATCCTGCTGTGATGTATGTTGGAGAGTGTTTTGCCTATGTTCTCCTCTAGGAGTTTTATAGTTTCTGGTCTTACGTTTAGATCTTTAATCCATTTTGAGTTTATTTTTGTGTATGGTGTTAGAAAGTGGTCCAGTTTCATTCTTTTACAAGTGGTTGACCAGATTTCCCAGCACCACTTGTTAAAGAGATTGTCTTTAATCCATTGTATATTCTTGCCTCCTTTGTCGAAGATAAGGTGTCCATATGTGCGTGGATTTATCTCTGGGCTTTCTATTTTATTCCATTGATCAATATTTCTGTCTTTGTGCCAGTACCATACTGTCTTGATAACTGTGGCTTTGTAGTAGAGCCTGAAGTCAGGTAGGTTGATTCCTCCAGTTCCATTCTTCTTTCTCAAGATCGCTTTGGCTATTCGAGGTTTTTTGTATTTCCATACAAATTGTGAAATTATTTGTTCTAGCTCTGTGAAGAATACTGTTGGTAGCTTGATAGGGATTGCGTTGAATCTATAAATTGCTTTGGGTAGTATACTCATTTTCACTATATTGATTCTTCCAATCCATGAACATGGTATATTTCTCCATCTATTAGTGTCCTCTTTGATTTCTTTCACCAGTGTTTTATAGTTTTCTATATATAGGTCTTTAGTTTCTTTAGGTAGATATATTCCTAAGTATTTTATTCTTTCTGTTGCAATGGTGAATGGAATTGTTTCCTTAATTTCTCTTTCTGTTTTCTCATTATTAGTGTATAGGAATGCAAGGGATTTCTGTGTGTTGATTTTATATCCTGCAACTTTACTGTAGTCATTGATTATTTCTAGTAATTTTCTGGTGGACTCTTTAGGGTTTTAAATTTGTATTAAGAGTTTTAAAACTTAAGTACTAAACCGATCATCTGGCATCCAAATCTTGAAATACTATCATCTCTACTTAACAGAGCTCAAATCTCACTACTTCTTGTCTCTTCTTCCATACTGTGGCAAAGCCTTGAACACGCTCCTTGGTACCCATCTTACTCTAATATATAACAGTCAAAGTGCTTCTTTTAAAATGTAAGTCACATTATATTATTCCTCTATGACCCTCTAATAGCTTCTCATTAAATTCCTCATCAAGACTTCTAAGGCCTTCCATGAGATGCTTTCTTCTGACTTCTGCATTCTGATCTTCCTGTCATTTGTTTTCATACACCATCTCTGTCTAAAATAGGCCCCTGCCCCATCACCCCCTATTATTATTTTTATCCATTTTTTATTTATAGCACTCATCAGTACCTTAAATTACATCTTATAATTATCTCTTTAATAGTTCCTTGTCTGTATCCCCTTCTAGAGTGTAAGATCCATAAGGGTAAGAATATGTGCATAGCAGAGTCTCCCTCTCGACCAGTGTCTTTCATTCTGAAGTTGAATGGATGAATGAGTGATTAATTCATATCTAAGAAATTTTTCTGTCCACACATATTGTCAATGCCTACCATATGGAGGCACTGTGGTGGGTGCCAGGGGTATAAAAAAAGCAAAGTAGATTTTACCTTGTCACAAGGATCATCCTGCTAAAAAGCAAGATATTAAAAAATTTAAAAATAAACCACAAAAAATCAGTTACGTGTGTCAGTTCAATTAGGTCACTAAGTTGTGCCCGACTCTTTGTGACCCTATGGACTGCAGCACACCATGCTTCCCTGTCCATCACCAACTCCTGGAGCTTGTTCAAACTCATGTCCATTGAGTCAGTGATGCCATCCAACCATCCCATCCTCTTTCGTCCCCTTCTCCTGCCTTCAATCTTTCCCAGCATCAGGGTCTTTTCCAATGAGTCAGTTCTTCGCATCAGGTGGACAAAGTGTTGGAGCTTCAGTTACATGTATGCTGCTGCTGCTGCTAAGTTGCTTCAGTTGTGTCTGACTCTGTGTGACCCCATAGACGGCAGCCCACTAGGCTCCCCGGTCCCTGGGATTCTCCAGGCAAGAACACTGGAGTGGGTTGCCATTTCCTTCTCCAGTGCATGAAAGTGAAAACTGGAAGTGAAGTCGCTCAGTTGTGTCCAACTCTTAGTGACCCCATGGACTGCAGCCCACCAGGCGCCTCCATCCATAGGATTTTCCAGGCAAGAGTACTGGAGTGGGGTGCCATTGTCTTCTCCACAGTTACATGTATAAAGAATGCTAAAAAGAAAACAAAAATTAAACAAAGTGAATAGTTTAAGCTGAATATTAAGCTCTTCCTTTAAATTTTAAGGATATAGTTAAAGCAGATTGTTTTTCTATTACATTTGCCATTTTTTTCTCTTTAGTGTTCCCTTTTAGGAAGAAAAGGAATAAATATACAGTGATGATATCGGGGAAAAATAAGAGAATCACAGCATGAAGACAAAATGAGGTGGAAGACTTGTGAAAATAGGGAGACAGAAAATGAGAAGGTGATATATCACTGTGTGTGGGTGGGATGGTCTTCAGTTTATCATTCTCCACATGCTTCATGGAAATATAGTTCAAGGACCTTAGTTTATGAAGTTCCCTACAGTTTGCCTCCAAAATCGCTGTGATGTTAAATGCATTAACTAATGACCCCCAAATAATAACGTAATAACTTATTACATTTCATCATTTACTAAATGACTTGTAATATTTAACATAGTCATGATGAAGGTCAATAGTTCTCAGATAATTTTTAAAATATAAAAACTTTCATATATTAATATAAAAGTTTCAAAATATTTATGTCACTACCATTGCTACTCATGATTTCATTTCTGAACATCCCTCCCTCTCAAATTTTATTCTGAATTGGTTCAAAAGTGAGATTAACCTCATCTGATATATTTATCTCCTACTTAGTCAGATGGTTTGCAAAAATATAACCAATTCTTAGGATTTTTAACTGAAAGTTGAATTAGAAAAATAAATGCATGCTTAAGAATAACCATGTATTATAATTATATAATATGCAATATGCATTTAAAAGAAAGTGATATATCTAATTTAATTTTGACAACTAAGTCTAAGTGAATTCTAGCAGTTCAGTGTGCCCTTGACAATGTTTGGGTGGCTGCTCTTGATCTATTTCCGGTTTTGCAGGAGGAAGCACTCGGCTACAAACTTTCAATCAGTATCTGACTTTTATTATTTAGGGCTTTGCTGCCCTTCCTGAAATTTTCTCTAGGTTTACTTTCCCTTTATCCTTTTCTTTTCCCCCTGGGGTGACTTCTCTTACGTCTGCATCTCTACGTTTTGGAGGTTACCCATGCTTTGCATGCCTGGGCTGCTCTGCATCAGCCAAAGGGCTTCTGCATACTGTGCACTTCTTCATCCTGTTAGATTCTCAGCACCTGTACTACCTCTTGTGTGTATGTGCAGGTTTCATTCATGTCTGACTCTTTGCCATCCCATGGACTGTAGCCCACCAGGCTCCCCTGTCCATGGGATGCTCCAGGCAAGAATACGGGAGAGGGTAGCCAGTTTCCTTCTCCAGGGGATCTTCCTGACCCAAGGATCAAACCCGAGTCTTTCACACTGCAGGCAGATTCTTTACCGCCTGAGTCACCAGGGGACCCCATACTACCTCTCCCTTTCCATTAAAGCCACGCACATAGTACTTCTCTCCAGTAAGCCTCCAAGTCTAGAAGGTCTCTCTTTCTATATAGTCTCAGGGATAGTTCTGTCTTTTTCTGATGGTTTCCTCCAAGGGTGCTACCAGAACCATATTTATTATGCATTAAAGAATTGATCATGTGTTAGACTCTATTCTACCTCAATTAATCCTCATAACAATCCTCTGAAGGAAGTATTATAATCAGCATTTACAAATAATTAGTTTTTCAATAATCATGGCTAAAAATGACGAGTAAAACTACACCAAGTGTCTTGGATAGCTGATGGAAGAAATGATTTAGAACTTCTAAGACATTTTGCTCAGTTTTTTTTCTTCTTTTCCTATTTGAACTTCTTAAACTTTGAGGATGTATGTTTTGAGAAAACCTAAAACATGAAAATAAACTTAATGAACCATGAAAACATAAATATTTTTGGCTACTCTTCATTTCATATTTTATTTTATGGCATAGTAAAATTAAAGTTCTCATTAATTTAAAAGTTACACATTTCAAAACTAATGATGGAACTAGATTTAATGTATTGGAGCAAATGAGTAAGAAAATGTAATTAAAACATATATAAATTTAGGCAGCTATATAAACTGATTTGTTGGTATTATAAGTGATTATTAGACAAAAATATTTTTTAGAAAGACTGGACCACATGTAGGAAGGTTATTCAAAGTACAATAAACTGTGGAAAATTCTGAAAGAGATGGGAATACCAGACCACCTGACCTGCCTCTTCAAAAACCTGTATGCAGGTCAGGAAGCAACAGTTAGAACTTGACATGGAACAACAGACTGGTTCCAAATAGGAAAAGGAGTACGTCAAGGCTGTATATTGTCACCCTGTTTATTTAATTTATATGCAGAGTACATCATGAGAAACGCTGGGCTGGAGGAAGTACAAGCTGGAATCAAGATTGCTGGGAGAAATATCAATAACCTCAGATATGCAGATGACACCACCCTTATGGCAGAAAGGACAGAAGAACTAAAGAGCCTCTTGATAAAAGTGAAAGAGGAGAGTGAAAAAGTTGGCTTAAAACTCAACATTCAGCAGACTAGGATCATGGCATCCGGTCCCATCACTTCATGGCAAATAGATAGGGAAACAGTGGCTGACTTTATTTTTGGTTGCTCCAAAATGACTGCAGACAGTGATTGCAGCCATGAAATTAAAAGACGCTTACTCCTTGGAAGGAAAGTTATGACCAACCTAGACAGCATATTAAAAAGCGGAGACATTACTTTGTCAACAAAGGTCCGTCTAGTCAAGGCTATGATTTTTCCAGTGGTCATGTATGGATGTGAGAGCTGGGCTGTGAAGAAGGCTGAGCACCGAAGAATTGATGCTTTTGAACTGTGGTGTTAGAGAAGACTCTTGAGAGTCCCTTGGACTGCAAGGAGCTCAGTCCTGGGTATTCATTGGAAGGACTGATGTCAAAGCTGAAACTCCAATACTTTGGCCACCTGATGCAAAGAATTGACTCATTTTAAAAGACCCTGATGTTGGGAAAGATTGAGGGCAGGAGGAGAAGGGGATGACAGAGGATTAGATGGTTGGATGACATCAATGACTCAATGGACATGGGTTTGGGTGGACTCCAGGAGTTGGTGATGGACAGGGAGGCCTGGTGTGCTGCAGTTCTCGGGGTCGCAAAGAGTCAGACATGACTGAGCAACTGAACTGAACTGAACTGATTCAAAGTTCAGTGTGATTCCTACAGTAGAATTGGAGGATGCCGAATGTTTTAAAATTTATCTTTTCAATGTTTTACCATTATTAAAAATATTAACCTTAATGAATATAACTGAGTTTTCCCTCGGTAATGATTAAATAAGGTTAAAATTAAAACAAATTTTAAAAATGGAATGTATATAGTGCAAAAATATTTTGGTATAGTAACTCCTATTTTTTTTCCCTATACTTCTATAGCTTTCCTTTTTCAAGCAGTAATAAGAAGTAAGAATAACTGGTACTTGCTCTCCTTTGGGAAGAAATGACACAGCAGAAGTAGCTGGTGAGGCAAATTTTTGACCTTCGAAACTAAAAAGCCAAGGACCAAGCTTGAGGCAAAATAGTCTAGAAGGAGATATGATCAGTCCAGCCCTGTTTGAATGTCCCTGTGTGTGCTGAGTCACTTCAGTTGTGCCCAACTCTTTGCAATGCTATGGACTATAGCCTGCAAGCCTCCTCTGTCCATGGGATTCTCCAGGTAAGAGTGGTAGAGTGGGTAGCCATGCCTTCCTTCAAGTGACCTTCCCAACCCAGGGATAGAATTCATCTCTTACGTTTCCTGTACTGCATACAGATTCTTTACCTCTAGCACCACCTGGGAAGCCCCTTAATGTTCCTGAGGCTAAATACTGTTTGCTACATGAAGGGTAGGGAAGATAGTCAGAGAAAAAACATGGGAGTTAGCTGGTGGTCAGCAAGCATACTTTCCTTTGTCCCCTGTCTTTGGGCAGACTGAAGGACTGGGAGATGATAGAAGCCTTGCATGGATTGGCCCTTGATCTCATCTCCCAAGTGTATGCCACGGCAAGGGCAAGCCTTGCAGGATTCCCTTAAGTTCAACCAAACAAAGGCAGCTTGTACAAACCAGGATGATGGGAAGAATAACTGAATGCTTTCTCATACGGTCAAAAGTAGCACATATATGATATTCACAACCATTGAGGGCAAAGAGGATGCAAATGTGTACATTTCTAAATATGTACCAGTTCTAAATTATTATGGAGGAAGAAGAGTCATTTTGTGTTCCTTGTCTAGTAGAATTGGGCTACCCATGCATAAAAACTCTGATTTTGTACATGTTCCCAGAAAATCAGATCAGTTTCCTCTCTCATTAATCCCTTCCCACCAACACCAGCCTCCCTCAAGGTCCCATACCCTCAAATTTTAATGAGTTAACCAAAGGGACTTCAAGATTCTCAACACCCTGGGGACCTGAGGTTTCAGAGATAGATTTACAGTTGAAGGAAAAGTAGAGAGCCCTTTTTCTACTATAGGTAATGTTACAAATCAACACACTGAAAAAATTTAAATCACATTAAATTAAAATGTAGGTTTTACACAATAGATCACAATATATTGGCACACATAATCAAATGTGTTATTTATATCAAGCCAGGAGCAGATTGTATGGAGAAGGCAATAGCACGCCACTCCAGTACTCTTGCCTGGAAACTCCCATGGACGGAGGAGCCTGGTGGGCTGCAGTTCATGGGGTCATGAAGAGTCAGACATGACTGAGTGACTTCACTTTCACTTTTCACTTTCATGCATTGGAGAAGGAAATGGCAACTCACTCCAGCGTTCTTGCCTGGAGAATCCCAAGGACAGATGAGCCTGGTAGGCTGCCGTCTACGGGGTCACACAGAGTTGGACATGACTGAAGCGACTTAGCAGCAGCAGCAGGAGTAGGTTGATGGCAAATACAATTGCAAATATATGCATCTGAACATGAGCAAGGTGCTCGGTATGTTGATGACATCATATATGTATGTGTGTGTGTGTGATATTGTGAAGAATTTGATTTCACTTTATTGAACCTATCCACTGAAGAAATAAAAGTTTCTTTAACCCTTTAAAATAGTTCACAAGAACTAGAACTGATATAAAGATGTTATGTCAGTTGTCTTTAAAATAAGTTTATAGTAACTTTGGAGAAGGCAATGGCATCCCACTCTAGTAGTCTTGCCTGGAAAATTTCATGGACGGAGGAGCCTGGTGGGCTGCAGTCCATGGGGTCGCTAAGAGTCGGACACAACTGAGCGACTTCACTTTTACTTTTCACTTTTATGCATTGGAGAAGGAAATGGCAACCCACTCCAGTGTTCTTGCCTGGAGAATCCCAGGGATGGGGGAGCCTGGTGGGCTGCTGTCTATGGGTCGCACAGAGTCGGACACGACTGAAGTGACTTAGCAGCAGCATAGTAACTTAGATATAAATTAAGAGTTATAAATCACAGAGGGCTGACTTTCCAAACCAGAGGACAAAGCCTTGGGCCAATAGCAAGGCTTTTTGGTACTCCGTGGTTTATTTCACATGCTGTGCCTGCAAATGACCTAGACTACTTTTAAAATAATGAATAAGCAAATAATCTAAGATGCTGAGGTTAAAAAAAATGTATGTAGTTGGTAAACATCTCAATTACAATAAAGGACTATTATTAAATTTCACACTTGTATAACATGGCGTTATGCAATATTAATGTAACTACAAGATATGAGCTAATGCTTGTGGACTTGAAACTAGTAGGGACAGGGAAAAATCAATGAAAAGTTGTAAAACAGCATGATACATGTTTCATGTAAGTGTGCTCCAGCAGAAAAGGAGGGAGAAATAACCTAAGATGTGAATGTTCAAAAATCCACCCTATAACTGATGAACTTAAGGGAGATGAATCATTGGCAAAAGTGGGACAATATGAGTCAATAATACTTGTCCAGATGAGGGACTTTTATAGAGGTGGTGGAGGGAAGACGGTAGGTGTGAAAACAAAACAGGCGATAGCAATGACTGAACATGGTAAATGCTTTAACTAGAAATGGAGAAAGAATCTAAGACAATACCCAGGATTTTGGCATGAGCCACTGGGAAGAGTGAGGGAAGATGATAAGGTTTCTTTTAATGGTATTGAATAGAAGTCTGCACGGTATCCAGGTGGATCTGTCTAGGAGGAAGCAATGTATCAATCTGCAATTCAGCTACATATTTTGTCCAATGGGTAGACATTTAGAGTATTTTGTAATTCAGAGTTCCAACTCTGAATTAAAGTGAATTTAATTAACTTATATTTTATGGACTAAATACAAAGTAAGTGTAGCCCAGGGATTCAGAGCTTTGGTATCAGAGTTATAGCACCTGGGTTCTAAATTCAGCTCTAAGAAATACTGTATGTATGACTAAAAGGATATTCCTAAACCCCTCTGGATTTTTTTTTTTTTTTTTGTCTTCTGTAAAATGTTATGGTAGGTATTATACCTACCACACTGAATGGCTATGAAGATTAAGTAAGTGATTGAATACATATAAAGTCCTTTGTGCTAAATGGATATTAGCTATTAATTCAGGATTGAAAAACATGAAATTTGCATTTTGAAAATCAAGAGTCAAATTTAGCAATTTCATATGATCTAATTTTATCACTGTCAAAGCAAGAATCTTATGACATTTTTCTGTTTCCTTAATTCAGCTTCACTTGTATAAGTTCATTTACCCTACATTGATGGTATACACAGGTAACTCGAGTCATCTGGGAATATGATCAACTTAAGTGTTAAGTTTTATTCCAAGATTACATCATTGGATGTAATCATATCTGACTTTCCCTGTACTCTAAAATTTTTCTATGGTGGAAACATAATGTCTTATTTCCAAAAAACCTTATTTATCAAAAAACCCTAATAATTATTCCTGAAATATGTACTCTGTTTAAATTCAGTTGTAGAGTGAAGATAATCATTAGTATTAGCACCTTTGGAAAAATTCAGATATATTGTCTCTTGGCTGGGGAAAGGCCACTTTACCAACTAATCTATGGGGCTTAGGTAACTAAATAATTAAGAAATCGCAATTCAGGTCTTTACTCACCCACTTACCATCTGCTTCCTTAAGGCTATATCTAAGTAATTGAATCAAGAGATGAAAAACAGGAACCTAGCATATAAAGATCAAGCTGACTTGAAGCAGTATACTTTGCAATATTACTATATTTAATGGCAAAAGAAAATGTGTATACTGGTAGTATGTCTATAAACTCAAATATTTTGATAGTTATTACTTAAAATCCTTTGAGTAATAAAACACTGATGTTTGAGGTTCTAATCAGAGCAGAGATCATATAAATTTCAAAATCTAAATTGGGTAGCTGATCCAAATGCTGTTTGTGTCATCAGATGAACATGGCAGTCAGAGTTACAGCACATCCAGCTGACAAATTCAGATGTATGTTTAAAATACTATAGAAGACTTGTGTGGGCATGCACTTTGCAGGATTTTAAGAGATGAGGATTACAAAGTATTTGCACACAACATGAAAAGTAAATGTTATAGTACATTTATAATACTTAACAGGTACTTGACTTCTGAAAAATAATCAAGGTTGTTATTTGGCAGTGAATATAAAAAGAGAACATTCTGGAAAAATCAAATGTATTTCCCCATTGTTCTGTTTTTTGAGAATTTCATATCCTGTTGGCCTTATTCTTCAATTCTTCTGAATAGTCTTTAATGAATGCTTCTTTTCCTTTAAAATAAAGACAGAGGTTTCTTTATATTTGCCATGTGACTTGGAATTTTTTGTGTGTGTGACAAATTCCAAGTTACATGGCAAATATAAAGAACCCTTCTGCCTTTATTTTAAAGGAATAGAAGCATTTTGTGATTTGTTTGTGTCAAATTGGGCTTCCCTGGTGGCTCAACTGGTAAAGAATCTGCCTGCAATGTGGGAAACCTTGGTTCGATCCCTGGATTGGGAAGATCCCCTGAAGAAGGGAAAGGCTATCGACTTTAGTATTCTGGCCTGGAGAATTCCAAAGACTGACAGTCCATGGGGTTGCAAAGAGTCAGACACAACTGAGGGACTTTGACTTTGTATTAATTATCTATCATTTTTTTCAATTGAAATCTTAAGCAATTTTGCTTTATTTTTTAATTGAGATATGATTAATCCACCATGTTGTGTTAGTTTCAGGCATGTAGAAAAGTGATTCAGTTAAACCCATATATACATTTTACAGATTCTTTTCTATTATAGGTTATTATAAGTTATTGACTGTAGTTCCCTGTCCTGTACAGTAGGTCCTTGCTGTTCATCTATTTTATATGTAGTACTGTGTATCTGGGGCTTCCTTGGTGGCTCAGAGGTTAAAGCATCTGCCTGCAATGCAGGAGACCTGGGTTCGATCCCTGGGCCGGGAAGATCCCCTAGAGAAGGAAATGGCAACTGACTCCAGTAGTCTTGCCTGGAGAATCCCATAGACAGAGGAGCCTGGTAGGCTACAGTCCACGGGGTCACAAAGAGTCGAATACGACTGACAGACTTCACTCACTTCACTGTGTCACATCAGATCAGTTCAGATCAGTCACTCAGTCGTATCCGACTCTTTGCGACCCCATGAATTGCAGCACGCCAGGCCTCCCTGTCCATCACCAACTCCCGGAGTTCACTCAGACTCACGTCCATCGAGTCAGTGATGCCATCCAGCCATCTCATCCTCTGTCATCCCCTTCTCCTCTTGCCCCCAATCCCTCCCAGCATCAGAGTCTTTTCCAGTGAGTCAACTCTTCACATGAGGTGGCCAAAGTACTGGAGTTTCAGCTTTAGCATCATTCCTTCCAAAGAAATCCCAGGGCTGATCTCCTTTAGAATGGACTGGTTGGATCTCCTCGCAGTCCAAGGGACTCTCAAGAGTCTTCTCCAACACCACAGTTCAAAAGCATCAAATCTTCAGCACTCACCCTTCTTCACAAACCAACTCTCAAATCCATACATGACCACAGGAAAAACCATAGCCTTGACTAGACGAACCTTTGTTGGCAAAGTAATGTCTCTGCTTTTGAATATGCTGTCTAGGTTGGTCATAACTTTCCTTCCAAGGAGTAAGTGTCTTTTAATTTCATGGCTTCAGTCACCATCTGCAGTGATTTTGGAGCCCAGAAAAATAAAGTCTGACACTGTTTCCACTGTTTCCCCATCTATTTCTCATGAAGTGATGGGACCGGATGCCATGATCTTCGTTTTCTGAATGTTGAGCTTTAAGCCAACTTTTTCACTCTCCACTTTCACTTTCATCAAGAGGCTTTTGAGTTCCTCTTCACTTTCTGCCATAAGGGTGGTGTCATCTGCATATCTGAGGTTATTGATATTTCTCCTGGCAATCTTGATGCCAGCTTGTGTTTCTTCCAGTCCAGCGTTTCTCATGATGTACTCTGCATAGAAGTTAAATAAACAGGGTGACAATATACAGCCTTGACGTACTCCTTTTCCTATTTGGAACCAGTCTGTTGTTCCATGTCCAGTTCTAACTGTTGCTTCCTGACGTGCATACAAATTTCTCAAGAGGCAGATCAGATGGTCTGGTATTCCCATCTCTTGAAGAATTTTCCACAGTTGATTGTGATCCACACAGTCAAAGGCTTTGGCATAGTCAATAAAGCAGAAATAGATGTTTTTCTGGAACTCTCTTGCTTTTTCCATGATCCAGCAGATGTTGGCAATTTGATCTCTGGTTCCTCTGCCTTTTTTAAAACCAGCTTGAACATCAGGAAGTTCACGGTTCACATATTGCTGAAGCCTGGCTTGGAGAATTTTGAGCATTACTTTACTAGCGTGTGAGATGAGTGCAATTGTGTGGTAGTTTGAACATTCTTTGGCATTGCCTTTCTTTGGGATTGGAGTGAAAACTGACCTTTTCCAGTCCTGTAGCCACTGCTGAGTTTTCCAAATTTGCTGGCATATTGAGTGCAGCACTTTCACAGCATCATCTTTCAGAATTTGAAATAGCTCAACTGGAATTCCATCACCTCCACTAGCTTTGTTCGTAGTGATGCTTTCTAAGGCCCACTTGACTTCACATTCCAGGATGTCTGGCTCTAGGTGAGTGATCATACCATTGTGATTATCTGGGTTGTGAAGATCTTTTTGTACAGTTCTTCTGTGTATTCTTGCCATCTCTTCTTAATATCTTCTGCTTCTGTTAGGTCCATACCATTTCTGTCCTTTATCAAGCCCATCTTTGCATGAAATGTTCCTTTGGTATCTCCGCTTTTCTTGAAGAGATCCCTAGTCTTTTCCATTCTGTTGTTTTCCTCTATTTCTTTGCATTGATCGCTGAAGAAGGCTTTCTTATCTCTTCTTGCTATTCTTTGGAACTCTGCATTCAGATGTTTATATCTTTCCTCTTCTCCTTTGCTTTTCACTTCTCTTCTTTTCACAGCTATTTGTAAGACCTCCTCAGACAGCCATTTTGCTTTTTTGCATTTCTTTTCCATGGGGATGGTCTTGATCCCTGTCTCCTGTACAATGTCACAAACCTCATTCCATAGTTCATCAGGCATTCTATCTATCAGATCTAGGCCCTTAAATCTATTTCTCACTTCCACTGTGTAATCATAAGGGATTTGATTTAGTTCATACTTGAATGGTCTAGTGGTTTTCCATACTTTCTTCAATTTAAGTCTGAATTTGGCCATAAGGAGTTCATGATCTGAGCCACAGTCAGCTCCTGGTCTTGTTTTTGCTGACTGTATAGAGCTTCTCCATCTTTGGCTGCAAAGAATATAATCAATCTGATTTCGGTGTTGACCATCTGGTGATGTCCATGTGTAGAGTCTTCTCTTGTGTTGTTGGAAGAGGGTGTTTGTTATGACCAGTGCATTTTCTTGGCAAAACTCTATTAGTCTTTGCCCTGCTTCATTCCGTATTCCAAGGCCAAATTTGCCTGTTACTTCAGGTATTTCTTGACTTCCTACTTTTGCATTCCAGTCCCCTATAATGAAAACGACATCTTTTTTGGGTGTTAGTTCTAAAAGGTCTTGTAGGTCTTCATAGAACCATTCAACTTCAGCTTCTTCAGCGTTACTGGTTGTGGCATAGCCTTGGATTACTGTGATATTGAATGATTTGCCTTGGAAACGAACAGAGATCATTCTGTCATTTTTGAGATTGCATCCAAGTACTGCATTTCAGACTCTTGTTGACCATGATGGCCACTCCATTTCTTCTGAGGGATTCCTGCCCGCAAGAGTAGATATAATGGTCATCTGAGTTAAATTCACCCATTCCAGTCCATTTCAGTTTGCTGATTCCTAGAATGTCGACATTCACTCTTGCCATCTCTTGTTTGACCACTTCCAATTTGCCTTGATTCATGGACCTGACATTCTAGGTTCCTATGCAATATTGCTCTTTACAGCATTGGACCTTGCTTCTATCACCAGTCACATCCACAGCTGGGTATTCTTTTTGCTGTGGCTCCATCCCTTCATTCTTTCTGGAGTTAATTCTCCACTGATCTCCAGTAGCATATTGGGCCCCTACTGACTGGGGGAGTTTCTCTTTCAGTATCCTATCATTTTGCATTTTCATACTGTTCATGGGGTTCTCAAGGCAAGAATACTGAAGTGGTTTGCCATTCCCTTCTCCAGTGGACCACATTCTGTCAGATCTGTCCACCATGACCCACCTATCTTGGGTTGCCTGATGGGCATGGCTTAGTTTTATTGAGTTTTAGACAAGGCTGTGGTCCTAGTGTGACTAGATTGACTAGTTTTCTGTGAGTATGGTTTCAATGTGTCTGGCCTCTGATACCCTCCTGCAACACCTACCATCTTACTTGGGTTTTTCTTACCTTGGGTGTGGAGATCTCTTCACGGCTGCTCCAGCAAAGCGCAGCCAGTGCTCCTTACCTTGGACGAGGGGTATCTCCTCACTGCCGCCCTTCCTGACCTTCAACCTGGGGTAGCTCCTCTAGGCTCTCCTGTGCCCACGCAGCCACGGCGTGGGGTTGGTCCTCCCGGCCGCCGCCCCTGGCCTCAGGCTTAAGGGCATGGGGTATCTCCTCTCGGCCGCCCTGCCTGATCTCGGATGTGGGGTAGCTCCTCTCAGCTGTTCCTGCGCCGTCACAGTCTGGCACTCTCGGCCCCTAGTGTATCCCTAACCCCTTTCTCCCCTTTGGTGACCATATGTTTTTTCCAATGTCTATGAATTTATTTGTATTTTGTAAATAAGGTCATCTGTATCATTTTTTATATACCACACTTAAGTGATATCACATGATACTTGTCTTTGGCTGGTTTCACTTAATATCCAGGTCCATCCATGTTGCTGCAAATGGCATGATTTCATCCTTTTTATGTCTGAGTAATATTCCATTGTTTATACACACACACACACACACCACATTTTCTTTATTCATTTGTCAGTAGACATTTAGGTTGCTTCTATGTCTTGCTTGTTGTAACTAGTGCTGCTGT
Organism: Bos indicus x Bos taurus; assembly: GCF_003369695.1. NCBI lineage: Eukaryota > Metazoa > Chordata > Mammalia > Artiodactyla > Bovidae > Bos > Bos indicus x Bos taurus. The sequence continues at coordinate 113,636,138 of NC_040076.1, forward strand.
GAACACTGGGGTGCATGTATCTTTTTGAATTAGAATTTTTGTCTCTTTTGGATATATGCCCAGCAGTGGGATTGCTGGATCATATGGTAATTATATTTTTAATTTTTTAGGGAACCTCCATACTGTTCTGCATAATGGTTGTACCAATGTACATTCCCACCATCAGTGCAGGAAGGTACTCTTTTCTCCATATCCTCTCTAGCATTTATTATTTTTGGACTTTTGATGATAACCATTCTGACTGGTGTGAGGTGATATCTCATTGTAGTTTTGGTTTTCATTTCTCTGATGATAAATGATGCTGAGCATATATTCATGTGCCTATTGGCCATCTCTATGTCTTCTATATAGTATCATGTCATCTCTAAACAGCTACAGTTTTACTTCTTTATTTCCAATTTGGATTCCTTTTCTTTTTTCACTGATTGCCATGGCTAGAACTTCTATGTTGAGTAACAGTGGTGACAGTGGGCACCCTTGTCTTGTTTCTGACCTTAGAGGAAATTCTTTCCCAGCTTTTCACAACTAAGTATGCGCTTAGTTGTGGACTTGTCATATATGGTCTTTATTATTCCCAGGTGGCTCAGTAGTAAAGAATCTGCCCACCAATGCAAGACTGCAGGTTAATCCCTGGATCAGGAAGATCCCCTGAAGGAGGAAATGGCAATCCACTCTAGTATTCTTGCCTGGAAAATCCCATGGACAGAGGATGTGGCAGTTTACACTCCATGGAGTCACAAAGAGCTGGACATGACTGAGCACGCATGCACATATTCCCTCTATGCTCACTTTTCAGAGAGTTTTTAATAATAAAAGGATATTTAATTTTACCAAAAGTTTTTTCTGTATCTATGGAGATGATGATATGGTTTTTATTCTTTAATTTGTTAATGTGGTATATCACATTAATTGATTTACAGATACTGAAAGATTTTTGCATCCCTGGGATAAATCTCACTTGATCATAGTGTATGGTCCTTTTAATGTATCATTGGATTGAGTTTTCTAGTATTTTGTTGAGGGTTTTTGCATGTATATTCATCAGTGATATTGGCCTATAATTTCCTTTTTTAATGATATTGTTGTCTGGTTTTGGTATGAGAGTGTGGTGGCTGCATACCAAACCACTGTAGTGGTTTGGCAGTGTTCCTTCCTCAGCAATTTGTGGAATAGTTTCAGAAGGATAGATATTAACTGTTGTCTAAATGTTTTGTAGAATTTACTTGTGAAGCCATCTTATTCTGGACTTTTGTTTGTTGGGAATTTTTAAATTACTGATTTAACTTCAGTACCAGTAACCGGTCTATTCATGTTTTCTGTTTCTTCCTGGTTCAGTCTAGGGAGATTGTACATTTCTAAGTACTTATGCTTTTCTTCAAGACTGTCCATTTTATTGCTGTATAGTTGCTTCTGGTAGCTTTTTTATTTAAAGCAAAGTACAGAAATCTATAATTAAAAATTAAATGCTAAACTGAAAACATCTCTTGTTCATAAGAGGGAAAAAGCATTTTTATTCTGTTTATATTGGTGCTATGTTAAAGCCAGGAAAAATATAAAACTGTCAATTGCAAAGTAATTCGTAAAATTCTGTCACATGGGCATTTTAATTTTGGTTATTTCACTAATATAGTAAGATTTAGTTTGTTACAGGCATTATGGATTTCATTTGTATTGTAAATCTCCCTGTTATGTATTGAAAGGAACAAAATATTTTAAAAGGCCAGGATTCTTTAAAAGCTTAAGTATGGTCAGTTTTAGTTTTATACAGCTGTCTACGAGCATTTAAAGGCTACTTCCCTGATTTAACGAAGGTAAGTCATAGTTGATGACCAATAAGAAATACCTTTTACTTTCTCATCCTTAATAAGAAAGCATATCTACAAAAACTCTATAGCAAATATCACACTTAATGGAGAAGGTTTTGATTCATTACACTCAAAAACAAAAAGAAGATGGCTACTATGAATATTGTTATTTAATATTGTTCTGAAAGTCAAAGACAGTACAATATACCAAGGAAAACAAATAATACAAAAAAATGGAAATCCCTTCAGGATTAGTTTTATCTGCACATACAGAAAGATTTAAATTATAATACCTTTAAAAAGTGTTTCTCTCACTTTACAAAAAAAACGGGCAAGCAATCAGGACTGGTGCTGGCAACTCCCCAGCCATCAGGGACCAGTACTTCTATCTTGAGGCTCCACCAGCTTTTTATATTGCTTTATAATCCAGGGTAATTGCTCGACTCCCACACTTTATGTTTTCATTCCAGGCAACCAAAAAGAAAAAATGGAGAAGCACTCATTTGTTCTCATTTAAGAAGCATTTCCTAAAGTCCCACACATTGCTTTGCTTAAATTTTATTGACCAGAACAAAGTTACATGGTCACATCTAGTGCAAAATTACCTAAGAAATATAGTCTTTTAGAAGAGGGGCAATGTGCCTGGCTGAAAATTGTTCTTTGGGTTGGATAACAAGAAATTTCTGCCAGGGAAAGGGAAAAGCAATATTCTGTTCCTTCCAGATGTTATGACTGCTTAAAGAAAACTGCAAAGGCACTCTAATACATTTTTTAAAACTAAAGCTTTATCAGAGTTGCTGTCTGTAGAATCAACATGGGCTCAATTGCTATATGAGCAGTTAGAGGATTAGTAAAAACTAAGATACTGTTGAGTCAGTTAAACTATAGTACATATAGAAATAACTTGAAATGTACAGTAATTCATGGAAGTTTATAAACAAAACTGAAGGAAAATAATTGCATAAAAACAGTGATATATTTTCATAAGAAAATTCACCATTATAAGGAAATGTGTTTCTAATTAATTTATCTAGAAATCTGAAGCAAATCCAGTGAAAATTTCCCTGTCTCCAGTGTTTCACTGAAATTGACAGATTTTAAAAATTCAATTGGGACAATGAATGTCAAGGAATATCCAAGAAAAAGTTGAAGAAAATAAAAAGTGAGACCAGATACCAAGATTTATTATGATATTAAAACACTGTATAAATTATACATTGATCAGTGGTGGAAAGTAACCCAGAAACAGACCCTTAAACATATTTAATCTTGTGTATACTGTATTTAACATAGCTAATGTTACAAATGGGGCTTCCCTGGGTGGCTCAGACAGTAAACAACCTGCCTGCAATGAAGGAGACCCAGGTTCGTTCCCTGGGTTAGGAAGATCCCCTGGAGAAGGGAATGGCTACCCGTTCCAGTATTCTTGCCTGGAGAGTTCCATGGACAGAGGAGCCTGGTGTAAAATTACAAATAAATTAACAATTGATGTTGGGATAAATTATTATCTAAACAGAAAAGATAAAACTGGGGAGGGAGGAGGGAGGAGGGTTCAGGATGGGGAACACAGGTATACCTGTGGCGGATTCATTTCAATATTTGGCAAAACTAATACAATATTGTAAAGTTTAAAAATAAAATAAAATTTAAAAAAAAAGAAAAAAAACTACATCTGTATCTCACACTATACACAAAACTAGTTACAGATGAATTAAAACTGTAAAAGAGAAATCAAATTCTAAAGCTTTAGAACAAAGTTTTAGAAGGCAATCTTTAGTATACCAGGACATGGAGGGTTTTATTAAATGACATACACAGAACATTAACCATGAAGAAAAATAAATTGGGCTACACTGAAGTTTTACAACTCACTTATTTAAAAAAGTTAAAAAATAAGCAATAGAGTAAAAGACATGAGGTACCTAAACCACAGAATGTTTTTATAATGAAGAAGTATAAATCGATAAGAAGATGACTCTTGACCCAGTAGAAAAAAGCACTTGAACAGGTTGTAAGCAAATAATTTGCCAAAGAAAATTCTATGAAACATATGCTGTCTTTCACTACTAATCAAGAAATGGCAATTAAATAATGACTTAGCTTTTCAAACCCATCAAATTTTGGCCAAAACACAAACATTTCTCTGATTATTGATACGATTGTGAGTAGAAAAGGAAGATTCATTTTCTTTTTCTTTGATTTATATTTTAAAATTTGTATTGAAGAGTATTTGATTTATAATGTTCTATTAGTTTTAGGTGTACAGCAAAATGGATCAGTTATACATATATATATCTCCACTCATTTTTAGTTTATTTTCCCATGTAGACCATTACAGAGTACTGAGTAGAGTTCCCTTGCTATACAGTAGGTCCGTATTAGTTATCTGTTTTACATGTAGTAACGTTTATATGTCAATCCCAATCTCCCAGTTTATCCCTCCCCCTCTTGCTCCCTGGTAGCCATACGTTTGTTTTCTATATCTGTGGCTGTACTTCTGTTTCGTGAAGTTCACTTGGACCCTTCTTTAAGATTCCACATATAAGTGATACCATATTTGTCATTTTCCGACATGCTTCACTCAGTATGATGGTTGCTAGGTCCATCTCTGTTGCAGCAAATGACATTATTTTGTTCTTTTTGTGGTTGAGTAATATCCCACTATATATATGTACCACATCTTCTTTATCCATTCATCTGTTGATGGACATTTAGATTGTTTCCATGTCCCTGCTATTGTAAATAGTGCTTCAGTGAGCATGTAGTGCATCCATCTTTTCAAATTATGATTTTCTTTGGGTATATGCCTAGAAGTGGGATTGCTGGATTATATGGTAGTTCTGTTTTCAGATTTTTAAGGAACCTCCATACAGTACTGTTCTCCATAGTGGCTGAATCAATTTACATTCCCACAAACAGTGTAGGAGGGCACCCTTTTCTCCATACCCTGTCCAGTACTTATTGTTTGTAAATTTTTTGATGATTACCATTCTGATGGGTGTGAGGTAATGATACCTCATTGTAGTTTTCATTTGCATTTAAAACATCTATTTCTGCTTTATTGACTATGCCAAAGCCTTTGACTGTGTGGATCACAATAAACTGTGGAAAATTCTGAAAGAGATGGGAATACCAGACCACCTGATCTGCCTCTTGAGAAATCTGTATGCAGGTCAGGAAGCAACAGTTAGAACTGGACATGGAACAGCAGACTGGTTCCAAGTAGGAAAAGGCGTACGTCAAGGCTGTAGATTGTCACCTATTTATTTAACCTATATGCAGAGTACATCATGAGAAACGCTGGACTGGAAGAAACACAAGCTGGAATCAAGATTGCCAGGAGAAATATCAATAACCTCAGATAGGCAGATGACACCACCCTTATGGCAGAAAGTGAAGAGGAACTCAAAAGCCTCTTGATGAAAGTGAAAGAGGAGAGTGAAAAAGTTGGCTTAAAGCTCAACATTCAAAAAACGAAGATCATGGCATCTGGTCCCATCACTTCATGAGAAATAGATGGGGAAACAGTGGAAACAGTGTCAGACTTTATTTTTCTGGGCTCCAAAATCACTGCAGATGGTGACTTCAGCCATGAAATTAAAAGGCGCTTACTCCTTGGAAGGAAAGTTATGACCAACCTAGATAGCCTATTCAAAAGCAGAGACATTACTTTGCCAACAAAGGTTCGTCTAGTCAAGGCTATGGTTTTTCCTGTGGTCATGTATGGATGTGAGAGTTGGACTGTGAAAAAGGCTGAGTGCTGAAGAACTGATGCTTTTGAACTGTGGTGTTGGAGAAGACTCTTGAGAGTCCCTTGGACTGCGAGGAGATCCAACCAGTCCATTCTAAAGGAGATCAGCCCTGGGATTTCTTTGGAAGGAATGATGCTAAAGCTGAAACTCCAGTACTTTGGCCACCTTATGCGAAGAGTTGACTCTTTGGAAAAGACTCTGATGCTGGGAGGGATTGGGGACAAGAGGAGAAGGGGACGACAGAGGATGAGATGGCTGGATGGCATCACTGACTCGATGAACGTGAGTCTGAGTGAACCCCAGGAGTTGGTGATGGACAGGGAGGCCTGGTGTGCTTCGATTCATATGGTTGCAAAGAATCAGACATGACTGAGTGACTGATCTGAATAATTAATGGTGTTGAGCATCCTTTCATATATTTTTTAGCCATCTGTATGTCTTCTTTGGAGAAATATCTATTTAGATCTTATATATAAGATCTTTACCCATTTTTTGACGAGTGGTTTGCTTTTTTAATATTGAGTTTTATGAGCTGTTTGTATAGTTTATAGATTAATCTCTTGTTGGTGGCTTCATTTGCAAATATTTTCTGCAATTCTGAAGATTGTCTTTTTGTTTATGGTTTCCTTTGCTGTTGAAAGCTTTTCAGTTTATATACTGTTGTTGACAGCACAGCTTTGTGCAAACATTTTGCATTGTACTACAATAATGTCTAATAAAGGTGAGGATGAACTTATTCTATAACCTATTTTTAGATATATACTCTGGACATATACCCATGTCTAAGTATATACTCTAGAGAAAATCTCATCTGTGCATATGAAAATATGTGAAATGATAGATATTGTAGAATTTTTGTTAACAAAATGGAAACATAACAATGTGTATCATTGGGAGACTGGATAAATGGTTGCCTATTTCATGTTTATGAAATCAAATACTTGGCAATCATCAATATGAGGGATACAAACATAATGTGATAACATTAAATTTCAAAAACATTGTTGATTGAAAATAAGTGACAGGGTAGTATATGATTTATAAATGTAATATTTATAAATATATATAAAATAGTATTTGTTGAAGTTTAAAAGCATACACAGTGCTACATAGTCTTTATAGATACATCTATAGTAAAACTATAGAGAGTATGTAGTTGTATCAACCTTAGATTAAATTTTCACCTCTTCCACATATTTATGTGACCATACTGCTAAGTCACTTCAGTCGTGTCCGACTCTGTGCGACCCCAGAGATGGCAGCCCACCAGGCTCCCCTGTCCCTGGGATTCTCCAGGCAAGAACACTGGAGTGGGTTGCCATTTCCTTCTCCAATGCATGAAAGTGAAAAGTGAAAGTGAAGTCGCTCAGTTGTGTCTGACTCTTAGCGACCCCATGGACTGCAGCCTACCAGGCTCCTCCGCCCATGGGATTTTCCAGGTAAGAGTACTGGAGTGGGGTGCCATTGCCTAGTTACTTAATTTCTCTCATGACAATGTTCCCATTTGTAAAGTGAAATAGTGGCTTATAGTTTAAGTGAAATCATATAGTTCATGTTGCACTCAACACAGTTGCCTGCTTTGCAACAAAGCTGAGTACATGGTAGCTATTATCATTCTCCCTGAGATGTATGCATTTAGGATCCCTATAGTATCTAGGAGTGCTCCAGACTCAGTCCTAACTCTAAAAGATTTTTTATGGAGTTCTTGCAACCAGTTGAAATAGTTCAAGCAAAGGCAAAAAGAATAGAATGGTTTGAACATGCAAACCCAAGGAAATTGGAGTTAAACAAAAGCCATATTTCAATACATATGTGGTGTGATTACACAGCATAATTCCTCACCTGCAAATATATACTTCAGGAAGAAATGCCATTTTATTTGGGGTGGGAAGTTCAATTCAGTTGCTCAGTCGTGTCCGACTCTTTGCAACCCCATGGACCACAGCACACCAGGCCTCCCTGTCCATCATCAACTCCCGGAGTCCACCCAAACCCATGTCCATTGAGTTGGTGATGCCATCCAACCATCTCATCCTCTGTCATCCCCTTCTCCTCCTGCCCTCCATCTTTCCCGCATCAGGGTCTTTTCAAATGAGTCAGCTCTTCACATCAAGTGGCCAAAGTATTGGAGTTTCAGCTTCAACATCAGTCCTTCCAATGAACACCCAAGACTGATCTCCTTTAGGATGGACTGATTGGATCTCCTTGCAGTCCAAGGGACTCTCAAGAGTCTTTTCCAACACCACAGTTCAAAAGCATCAATTCTTCAGTGCTCAGCTTTCTTTATAGTCCAACTCTCACATCCATACATGACTACTGGAAAAACCATAGCCTTGACTAGATGGACCTTTGTTGACAAAGTAATGTCTCTGATTTTTAATATGCTGTCTAGGTAGGTCATAATTTTCTTTCCAAGGAGTAAGTGTCTTTTAATTTTATGGCTACAGTCACCATCTGCAGTGATTTTGGAGCCCAGAATAATAAAGTCATCCACTGTTGCCACTATTTCCCCATCTATTTTCCATGAAGTGATGGGACCAGATGCTCTGATCTTAGTTTTCTGAATGTTGGGTGGGAAGGAAGGGTAGGAATTTTGTCTGAGTGCAATAGCTGATAAAGGCCCTGTCTCCAAATATGGTCACATTGGAGACCTGGGGTTCAACATTTGAATTTGAAAGAGACAGATTTCAGTCCATAACACATTATAAACTAAGTGAGCCAGGGTCTGTATTTGTTCTTGCATCCCATTATATGTCCAGTATCTTGCACATCATACCTAAACAGCGTCATTTTTATTAGCCATTTTAAGGATGAAGATGTGAGAGTTGGACTGTGAAGAAGGCTGAGCACTGAAGAATTGATGCTTTTGAACTGTGGTGTTGGAGAAGACTCTTGAGAGTCCCTTGGACTGCAAGCAGATCCAACCAGTCCATTCTGAAGGAGATCAGCCCTGGGATTTCTTTGGAAGGAATGATGCTAAAGCTGAAACTCCAGTACTTTGGCCACCTCATGCGAAGAGTTGACTCATTGGAAAAGGCTCTGATGCTGGGAGCAATTGGGGGCAGGAGGGGAAAGGGATGACAGAGGATGAGATGGCTGGATGGCATCACTGACTCGATGGACGTGAGTCTGAGTGAACTCCGGGAGTTGGTGATGGACAGGAAGGCCTGGCGTGCTGTGATTCATGGGGTTGCAAAGAGTCGGACACGATTGAGCAACTGAACTGAACTGAACTGAAGGATGAAGAAACTAAGGCTCAGATTAATGAACATGCTTAAGGTCACACAGCTACTCAGAGGTAGGAATCAAATTCAAGTCTGCCTGGTTCTAGAAACTTAAAATAAGCGCTTCTATCTATAACAGGGTCACCAACCACAGCATCCATTTAAAGCTGCCCCTGATATTTGCTAAATCACATAAATCTAGAGGTAGGGTTAGTTCAATAAGGGTTAGTTCATCAGTCTGTGAGAAATGACAGATATTTTTAAAACAGTCCAACTCGAAACATACAGAGCTAGAGATTGTTCAGAGAAACGGTGTTTAATAGGAAAGTTATTTTTAAAGAAACACAGTTGAAAGAGGCAGGGATGAAAGTACAAATGTGAAGTTGCCTGCAGGGCTCAGTAAGCAGAGAACATCCAGGCTGGAGGCTAAATCAATGTTTTACCTTAAAAAGCAAACATGATGATTTCTCTTGGATGGGAGAGTGAGGTATAGATAGGAGACAGCAGCTGGTCATCTCCGGAAATATAGTGATTGCAGTCTGTATCCCGGTTTGCTTCTGGAGACTACAGATCTGCGATTGTATTCCTCTGAGATTTTTCTGCTCCTTCCCAGAGGCTCAAGCCTTCCCATTGGTCTGTCTAAACCCAACAGGACAGATTTCAAGTATATCATCCATACAGCAATGTGGTGCTAGTTGTAAAGAACCTGCCTGCTAATGAAGGTGATATAAAAGAAGTGGGTCAGTCCCTGGGTTGGGAAGATACCCTGGAGAAGGGCATGGCCACCTACTCCAGTATTTCTTGCCTGGAGAATCCCACGGACAGAGGAGCCAGATGGGCTATGGTCCAAGGAGTTGCAAAGTGTTGGACATGACTGAAGAAACTTAGCAGTGTTAGTATAGTTACAATGTTGTACATTTCTTTCTTAGCACTTGTTTATCCTATAACCATAAGTTTGTACCTTTTCATCACCTTCAGTTAGTTCTCCAAACCCCACCCCTGACCTTTGGTGACTACTAATCTATTCCCTGGGTCTATGAGTTTGTTTTTATATTCTACATATAAGCAAAATCACTAAGTATTTTCTTTTTCTTAGTTCTCTTAACATAATGCGCTCAAGTTCCATCCCTGTGGTTGCAAATGACAGGCTTTCCTTTTCAGTGGTTGAAAAATAGTCCATTGTGTATGGACTATATATATACACTACATTTAAAAAAAAAATCCTTTAACCATTGATGGAGTCTTAGGTTTTTTGCATGTCTTCAGTTCAGTTCTATTCAGTCACTTAGTCATGACTCTTTGTGACCCCATGGACTGCAGCACACCAGGCCTCCCTGTCTACCAACTACTAGAGCTTACTTAAAATTCATGTCCATCAAGTCAGTGATGCCATCCAACCATCTCATCCTCTGTCATCCCATTCTCCTCCTGCCTTCAATCTTGCTCAACATCAGGGTCTTTTTCCAATGAGTCAGTTCTTCATATCAGATGGCCAAAATATTGGAGCTTCAGCTTCAGCATCAGTCCTTCCAATGAATATTCAGGACTTATTTCCTTTAGATTGACTGGTTTGATCTCCATGTAGTCCAAGGGACTCTCAAGAGTCTTCTTCAACACCACAGTTCAAAAGCATCAATTCTTCAGTGCTTAGCTTTCTTTACAGTCCAACTCTAACATCCATACATGACTAATAGAAAAACCATCAGATCAGATCAGATCAGTCTCTCAGTTGTGTCCGACTCTTTGCAACCCCATGAATTGCAGCATGCCAGGCCCCCCTGTCCATCACCAACTCCCGGAGTTCACTCAGACTTATGTCCATCAAGTCAGTGATGCCATCCAGTCATCTCATCCTCTGTCGTCCCCTTCTCCTCTTGTCCCCAATCCCTCCCAGCATCAGAGTCTTTTCCAATGAGTCAACTCTTTGCATGAGGTGGCCAAAGTACTGGAGTTTCAGCTTTAGCATCATTCCTTCCAAAGAAATCCCAGGGCTGATCTCCTTCAGAATGGACTGCTTGGATCTCCTTGCAGTCCAAGGGACTCTCAAGAGTCTTCTCCAACACCACAGTTCAAAAGCATCAATTCTTCGGTGCTCAGCCTTCTTCACAGTCCAACTCTCACATCCATACATGACCACTGGAAAAACCATAGCCTTGACTAGACTAACCTTTGTTGGCAAAGTAATGTCTCTGCTTTTCAATATGCTGTCTAGGTTGGTCATAACTTTCCATCCAAGGAGTAAGCGTCTTTTAATTTCATGGCTGAAGTCACCATCTGCAGTGATTTTGGAGCCCAGAAAAATAAAGTCTGACACTGTTTCCACTGTTTCCCCATCTATTTCCCATGAAGTTATGGGACCGGATGCCATGATCTTCATCTTCTGAATGTTGAGCTTTAAGCCAACTTTTTCACTCTCTTCTTTCACTTTCATCAAGAGGCTTTTGAGTTCCTCTTCACTTTCTGCCATAAGGGTGGTGTCATCTGCATATCTGAGGTTATTGAGATTTCTCCCAGCAATCTTGATTCCAGCTTGTGCTTCTTCCAGCCCAGCGTTTCTCATGATGTACTCTGCATAGAAGTTAAATAAACAGGGTGACAATATACAGCCTTGACGTACTCCTTTTTCTATTTGGAACCAGTCTGTTTTTCCATGTCCAGTTCTAACAGTTGCTTCCTGACCTGCATACAAATTTCTCAAGAGGCAGATCAGGTGGTCTGGTATTCCCATCTCTTGAAGAATTTTCCACAGTTGATTGTGATCCACACAGTCAAAGGCTTTGGCATACTCAATAAAGCAGAAATAGATGTTTTTCTGGAACCCTCTTGCTTTTTCCATGATCCAGCAGATGTTGGCAATTTGATCTCTGGTTCCTCTGCCTTTTCTAAAACCAGCTTGAACATCAGGAAGTTCACTGTTCACATATTGCTTTAAGCCAACTTTTTCACTCTCCTCTTTCACCTTCATCAAGAGGCTTTTGAGTTCCTCTTCATTTTCTGCCATAAGGGTGGTGTCATCTGCGTATCTGAGGTGATTGATATTTCTCCCAGCAGTCTTGGTTCCAGCTTGTGCTTCATCCAGCCTGGCAGTTCACATGTCTTGACTATTTTAAATAATGCTGCAGTGAACATATGTGCAAACATCTATTCAAGATAATTATTTAATTTTCTTTGGATATATAGGAATTGCTGGATCATATGGCATCTCTAGTTTTAATTTCTTGAGGAAGCAACATATTTTTCATATTGGCTGTACCAATTTATAATCTTGCCAACAGTGCAAAAGGATTTCTTCCTATTCTCTACATCCTTGTCAGCATTTATAGTCTCTCATCTTTTTGGTGATGGCATTATAACAGGCATAAAGTGGTATCTTATTCTGGTTTCAATTTGCCTATCTCCAGTGGTTAGTGCAGAGAAGGCAATGGCAGTGCACTCCAGTACTCTTGCCTGGAAAATCCCATGGATGGAGGAGCCTGGTAGGCTACAGTCCATGGGGGGTCGCTAAGAGATGGACACGACTTCACTTTCACTTTCACTTTTCACTTTCACTTTTATGCATTGGAGAAGCAAATGGCAACCCACTCCGGTGTTCTTGCCTGGAGAATCCCAGAGACGGGGGAGCCTGGTGGGCTACAGTCTGTGGGGTCACACAGATTCAGACACGACTGAAGCGACTTAGCAGCAGCAGCAGCAGTGATTAGTGATGTTAAGCACTTTTTCTTATACTGTTTGTCTTTGAATAAATGTCTATTCATGACTTTGGCCATTTTTAAAATTTGAAGTATAATTGATTTAGAATGCTTTGAGTGTAGAGCAAAGTGATTCATACTTTTTCACATTATTTTCCATTATTGTTATTACAGGATACTGAATATAGTTCCCTGAGCTATACAATAGGTCCTTGTTTGTCTGTTTTATATATAATACTGTATATCTGTTAACAACAAATTCCCAATTTGTCTGTACCCCTTGACTTTTCCCCTTTTATAACCTCAAATTTGTTTTCTATCTCTGTAAGTCTATTTCTGTTTTATAAATAAGCTCATTTATATCATTCTTTTAGATTCTGCATGTAAGTGATATGATATACTTGTCTTTCTCTATCTGACTTCACTTAGTATGATAGTCTTCAGATCCATCCATGTTGCTGAGAATGACATAATTTCATTCTTTATTGTGGCTAAGTAATATTCCATTACTTTACTAGCATGTGAGATGAATGCAGTTGTGTGGTAGTTTGAACATTCTTTGGCATTGCCTTTCTTTGGGATTGGAATTAAAACTGACCTTTTCCAGTCCTGTGGCCACTGCTGAGTTTTCCAAATGTGCTGGCATATTGACTGCAGCACTTTCACAGCATCATCTTTCTGGATTTGAAAGAGCTCAACTGGAATTCCATCACCTCCACAAGTTTTGTTTGTCGTCATGCTTTCTAAAGCCCACTTGACTTCACGTTCCAGGATGTCTGGCTCTAGGTGAGTGATCACACCATCGTGATTATCTGGGTCATGAAGATCTTTTTTGCACAGTCCTTCTGTGTATTCTTGCCACCTCTTCTTAATATCTTCTGCTTCTGTTAGGTCCATACCATTTCTGTCCTTTATCGAGCCCATCTTTGCATGAAATGTTCCCTTGGTGTCTCTAATTTTCTTGAAGAGATCTCTAGTCTTTCCCATTCTGTTGTTTTCCTCTATTTCTTTGCATTGATTGCTGAGGAAGGCTTTCTTATCTCTTCTTGCTATTCTTTGGAACTCTGCATTCAGATGCTTATATCTTTCCTTTTCTCCTTCGCTTTTCACTTCTCTTCTTTTCAAAGCTATTTGTAAGGCCTCCCCAGACAGCCATTTTGAAAAGGAGTACATCAAGGCTGTATATTGTCACCCTGCTTATTTAACTTATATGCAGAGTACATCATGAGAAACACTGGGCTGGAAGAAGCACAAGCTGGAATCAAGATTGCCGGGAGAAATATCAGTAACCTCAGATATGCAGATGACACCACCCTTATGGCAGAAAGTGAAGAGGAACTAAAGAGCCTCTTGATGAAGGTAAAAGAGGAGAGTGAAAAAGTTGGCTTAAAGCTCAACGTTCAGAAAACGAAGATCATGGCATCTGGCCCCATCACTTCATGGGAAATAGATGGGGAAACAGTGGAAACAGTGTCAGACTTTATTTTGGGGGGCTTCAAAATCACTGTAGATGGTGACTGCAGCCATGAAATTAAAAGACGCTTACTTCTTGGAAGAAAAGTTATGACCAACCTAGACAGCATATTGAAAAGCAGAGACATTACTTTGCCAACAAAGGTCCGTCTAGTCAAGGCTAAGGTTTCCCCAGTAGTCATGTATGGATGTGAGAGTTGGACTGTGAAGAAAGCTGAGTGCCAAAGAATTGATGCTTTTGAACTGTGGTGTTGGAGAAGACTCTTGGGAGTCCCTTGGACTGCAAGGAGATCCAACCAGTCCATTCTAAAGGAGATCAGCCCTGGGATTTCTTTGGAAGGAATGATGCTAAAGCTGAAACTCCAGTACTTTGGCCACCTCATGCAAAGAGTTGACTCATTGGAAAAGACTCTGATGCTGGGAGGGATTGGGGGCAAGAGGAGAAGGGGACGACAGAGGATGAGATGGCTGGATGGCATCACTGACTCGATGGACGTGAGTCTGAGTGAACTCCGGGAGTTGGTGATGGACAGGGAGGCCTGGTGTGCTGCGATTCATGGGGTTGCAAAGAGTCAGACATGACTGAGCGACTGAACTGAGCTGAACTGAATATTCTGTTGTATATTTATACCACATCTTTATCCATTTATCTACTGCTGGATGTTTAGGTTGCTTCCATGTCCTCACTAATGTAAATAGTGCTGCTATGGACCCTGGGGTGCATATATATTTTCACTGTAGAGCTTTCATCTTCTCTGGATGTATGCCCAGCATTGGAACTGCTGGAGCATATGGTAGCTCTGTTTTTAGTTTTTTAAGGAGCCACCACACGGTTCTCCGTAGTGGTTGCATCAATTTACATTTCCACTGGCAATGTAGGAGGGTTCCTTTTTCTCTATACCCTCTCCAGCATTCATTATTTGTGGATTTTTTTGATGATGGTCATTCTGACAAATGTGAAGTGATACCTCATTACAGTTTTGATCTGCATTTCTCTAATAATTATGTTATTAGAGAAAAGATGTTAATCATCTTTTCACGTGTTTGAATTACTCCCTTTTCGATTGCATCATTTGCAGATATTTTCTCCCATTATGCAGGTTTCTTTTTGTTATGGTTTCCTTTGCTGTGCAAAAGCTTCTAGGTTTGATTAGGTCCCATTTGTTTATTTTTGCTTTTGTTTCAATTATTCTAGGAGATGGATCCAAAAAAAATATTGCTGCAATTGATGTCAAAGAGTGTTCTGCTGTTTCCCTCTGGGAATTCTGTGGTAGCTGGTTCTGTATTTAGGTCCTTTGCCCATTTTTAAACCGGATTATTGTTTTTCTTCCATTTGCTGTTGTTTAGTTGCTAAGTTGTGTCTGACTCTTTTGCAACCCCATGGATTGTAGCCCACCAGGCTCCTCTGTCCATGGGATTTCCCAGGCTAGAATACTAGTATATTCTATAAAGTTGCCTTTGCTATTTTGTTGATCATTTCTTTTGCTGTGCAGAAGATTTTAGTGTAATGTAATCCCACTTATTTTTGATTCTGTTACTTATCCTTTAAGTTTCATCTCCAAAAAAAAATCATTGCTAAGACCTGTATCACAGAATTTTTGCCTATATTTTCTTCTAGCATTTTTATGGTTTTAGCACTTATGTTTAAGTCTTGAGATGCAAAGTTAGGTTATTTGTGATCTTTCCATTTACTTGAGAAGTGGGTTTATAGCTGTAAACTTCATGTCTAGAACTGCTTTTGCTGTATCCCCAAAGTTCTTGTATGTTGTGTCCTCATTTTTGTTTGTCTAAAAATAATTTTCCTCTTAGTTTATTCTTTGATACATGGTGGTTCAGGAAATGACTATGTTTTAATAGTTAATAACTGTGAGAGATTGGCATGATAGTTTAAACATAGGCAGGCAGGGAGCATTTCTCTTAAGTGAACATGGGCTGACTGTCAATACTGATTTGAACAAGAGATTATGGCAGAAGGAACACTGCTGATTTAGGCTCCAGTTATTAAGGGAAAAATAGTTTCTAGTATAGTTTCTTGGAGTTTGACCAAAGTGACTACTCTGACACCACTATCCAGTGAGAAAGTCCAAACTTGTATGTAGAGAGGCTGAGTAGAGAACTGAGGCCTATGATATATGACTGTAATCATTCCCACTTGTTTTAGCCAGCCCAGCTGAATGACAAATCGTTCCTAGTTTGACTTGCCTAAACTGATGACCCATAGAATCATGGTCTTACAAAATGGTGGCTCTTTTATGCCACTCAGTTTTTGGAAGGTTTGTTGTGCAGCAGTACATCTTTAGAACAGTTTTCAATATCTGTGGATATTTTCTTAGTTCTACTTATACTACATTAGCTAATATGATCTCACATTACTTTTCTATCACCTAAACACTGAGGGTTCAGACCTCTAACCCTTGTCCGTCTATACTCAGTGCAGTTCACTTCAGTCGCTCAGTCTGACTCTTTGCAACTCTATGGACTGCAGCATGCCAGGCTTCCCTGTCCATCACCAACTCCCAGAGCCTGCTCAAACTCATGTCCATCGTGTCGGTGATACCATCCAACCATCTCATCCTCTGTTATCCCCTTCTCCTCTCGCCTTCAGTGTTTACCAGCACCAGGGACTTTTCCAATGAGTCAGTTCACATCAGGTGGCCAAAGTATTGGAGTTTCAGCTTCAGCATCAGTCCTTCCAATGGATATTCAGGACTGATTTCCTTTAGGATTCATTGGTTGGATCTCTTGCCTTGAGAACCTCATGAACAGTATGAAAGGCAAAAAGATCTACACTCACGTGCTAGAGAAATTTCCTTCAGTCTCTGGGCTTTAACTTGCATCCTTACAGTATGACTTTCTAATTTATATCTGTAGCTCTCACATTATTCCTTATATTTAGATCCTTTGCCCAGTTTTAAACTGGATTATTGTTTTTCTGCTATTTGTTGTTGTTTAGTCACTAAGTCATGTCTCTCTTGCAGCCTCATGAACTATAACTTGCCAGACTGCAGTATTCCCAATGGCCTCCTTGGACATCTCCAGTTTAATGTCTAATAGGCATTTCAAACTTAGCACATTCAAACTTAAGTCCTAATTGCCTTAACAACACAGCAACTCTCATACTGTTTCCCATCCAGGGACATGATACTCAGGGTCAACCAGTGCCTCAAACATCATAGATGCTACCTTTGATTCTTCTTTTTCTCCAGTACTTCACTTTGATCCATCAGTAAGCACTGTGGACTCTACCTTAGAATAGGTTTCAAGCTGAGCGATCTTATAAAACATAAATCAGATCATATCATTCATCCTGAGAATGGCTTTTCTTCCCACCATGGCAAAATCTAAAACTCTTACCATGGCCTCATATAACCTGGCTCCAGGTGACTTCTCTATCCTCATAGCCCTTTCTTTCCCTCCCTTACTAGAATAAATGTGCTTTATTCTAGCACATTTGCCTTCCTGTTGGGCTCAGGGATCCTAGGGATCCTGCCCGACATCTGGAATTCTCCTTCTTCATGTATTTCCATAGCTCATTCCTGAAATTCAGTCAGGTCTTGGTAAAAGTGCCTCAGAAAGTCCTCCTTGTCAGTCACATCTATAATAAGAACCCCTCTGTCTCCATCATTTTCCCATAAAGTTGCTTTATTTTTTCTCATTGTACTTTTTATCACCTGCAATGGGCATGTTAAGTAAGTAAGTGTTAGTCGCTCAGTCGTGCCCGACGTTTTGTGACCCCAAGGACTGCAGCCCACCAGGCTCCTCTGTTCATGAGATTTTCCAGGCAAGGATACTGGAGTGGGTTGCCATTTCCTTCTCCGGGGATCTTCCCAACCCAGGGATTGAATCCGGGTCTCCTGCGCTGCAGGCAGATTCTTTACCGACTGCAATGACATGTTACCAGTATTCATTTATTTGATTACTTGTTTATTGCCAGTACCATGATCATGTAACCTCTTTAAAGCCAGATTCTTTTTCTTGTTCACTACTCTACCCCCAGTTCTTGAACAGTGCCTGGGGACACTACTATACCAGGCAAATCAGTTGATTAAGTAAACTCCTTGATCGACTAAATTAACTCTTTTTATTCATCTTTTAATTCTTCCACCCACAGCCTTGAATATTTCCTGATAAAGATTGGCTACTTAAGGAATATTTGTGAAGGTGTTGAAATCAAGCCTGGAAGTGATTCATAACAACTTTTGAAGCTGTCTTCTTTTGATTAAAATCTTTAATCAGGCAGTTTGTGAGACCCAATTTCCATAAATTCTGGGTAGTAAAGGTTCTGATTTCCATCTTCTTAAGTGTCCAGTAATTTTGAGTGTTCAATATTTCTGTTGCTGAGGGGGTCCTTGAGGAAGGTTCACTTTGTTTTGTTAAGTCTAAAAATCGTGATACCTGAATATCTTTGATTACTTTTCTGTCATCATTGGAGAAGCTACACAAACCATGCGTGGAAGTATTCTGAGTAAATTGTTTCTTATCCTTTAAAGAAAATCTGAATTATAATAGAACAATGGAGGAGGAATGTTATCTTAAGACAAATTTCAGGATCTCATCTAATCTGTGAGGCAAGGCACATACATATTCCTGAATATATAACATGCTGGTGAAAGTCATATATTTTAAAAATTAAAAAAAATTGAAATTCTCAAACATTAGCCAGGTCTTACTTGATTATTAGCAATATGTATATTTTTTAAACTTGATTTCTAGACAAAAAATCTTCCTAGGAATTCTTAGTATTCTAGAGAACTGGGAGAGTTCATGACATCCTTGTGCCATCAAAAACACATCAGCATGTTTGGATCATTACTCTTCACTGATAAAATTGTCTTTCTTAACCAACTCCACATCCTCTTTTGTATTTCAATTTTCCTGCAATATTAAACACTGCAGAAATGACAATGCTGATTTTTTCAAATATTTCTTTCATGTGCTCCCTTTATTTTGCCAGATAAATTATTCAATAAATTTTGCATATGGTTCATTAATCCTCGGTCGTGTGCCTTTTTTTTTTCCCTTTAGAGGTAAAAATATGGTGTGCTGTATTTCTAAATAAAGCCCCTTTTTTGGCTGTTCATTGTGCCCTTTACCTGAAGTGTATAATTGGATTCTTCAGTCATTTATCTCAAAATATATACCACCAACTGAGTTGGAAAAATGTAGCATTACTAAGTTTAAATGCAACAATTCTATGCATTCAAATATAATATTACACTGAGAAGATGTATTATCTTTAGTCTGCCAGAAAGCCACTTTAGTGTTTCAGACAACAAATTGCTCATGGTACATTTTCTACTCTGACATATTGCAGAACCGAATAAAAATAAAAGGTACAATTTGAACTATCACTAACAATTTGCTGCTTTTTATGGCACATTTCAGATTTTCTTAATGTGGCTGACTTAATTTCACAAAGAAAGTACGTTTCATCCTAGTATCTGCGTGTACCTTATCTATCATGTTTCTGCAGTTATGAAAATGAACGGATGCCAAGCATAAAAACTCCTGGTTTTGAATCCATGAATTAGAGTGAATTATAACTTCCTTCCTTGAAGCAATATTGCATAGTGTGAAGAGCAGGTGTCTTGGCACCAGATTACTCAACTTCATCTCTGCTCTGACACCTCCTAGGCCTGGATGGGTTTTATAACCACCCTGTGCCTCAGTTTCCTATCAGTATGGTAGGTATAATCATAGCACCAATCTCATAGGGATGAATTGAGCTTTACAGGTAGAAACTGTATAAAATACTGAGATTTTGTACTAGGCAAGTAATATCTGGTTTTATTTCTAAAATACTCATTTTTCTATCCAAAATATAATATTTATTAGATTGTTACTATATATCAACAGTCATATCTTACATATGTCTGTAGTTATGACAAACATGGTCTGCATACTTTCTAAAGAGTCTAATTGAATTTAAAAACTGTTTAAAAGGCACAAAGCCATATGCATGATCACTTACCACCACTGCTCCCACCCTGTACTCCCACCCCTACCTCATTCTACTTTTACCCTTACAATCATTCTAAATGCAGCAGCAAGAGAAATATTTTTTAAAGGTTAATCACGTTATCAGTTCAGTTCAGTCGCTCAGTCGTGTCCAACCCTTTGCAACCCCATGAACCGCAGCACGTCAGGCCTCCCTGTCCATCACCAACTCCCGGAGTCCACCCAAACCCATGTCCATTGAGTCAGTGATGCCATCCAACCATCTCATCCTCTGTTGTCCCCTTCTCCTCCTGCCCTCAATCTTTCCCAACATCAGGGTCTTTTCCAATGAGTCAGCTCTTTGAATCAGGTGGCCAAAGGATTGGAGTTTCAGCTTCAACATCAGTCTTTCCAATGAACACCCAGGAGTGATCTCCTTTAGGATGGACTGTTTGGATCTCCCTGCAGTCCAAGGGACTCTCAAGAGTCTTCTCCAACATGCAATTCAAAAGCATCACTTCTTCGGCGCTCAGCTTTCTTTATAGTCCAACTCTCACATCCATACATGACCACTGGAAAAACCATAGCCTTGACTAGATGGACCTTCGTTGACAAAGTAATGTTATATCATGTTATATTTCTATTCAAAACATAGCATTGGCCTCCATTTCACACAGTCAAAACTGATTCCTTAACCTGGCTTGCAAGCCCCAGCATGATCTGCCCATTCCTCTCTGATCTCTACTGGATACCGCAGTCATCATCCTAGCCACACTAGCATCCTTACTATGTCTCAAACCCAGCCAGACACACTCCCAACTCAGGGTCTTCGCACAAGCTATTTCCTCTTCCTGAGACCCCTTTCCTCTAGAAAGCCACATCCTTACATCCTTCAAACTTTACGAAAATATCATCTTCTTACTGAGGCCTACCCTGACTGCCCTATCTGAAATTGCAGTCTGCCCCCTACTCCACCGTTTTCAAACCCCCTTGCTGCTGCTGCTGCTGCTACTAAGTCACTTTAGTCGTGTCTGACTCTGTGCGACCCCATAGATGGCAGCCCACCCGGCTCCCCCCTCCCTGGGATTCTCCAGACAAGAACACTGGAGAGGGTTGCCATTTCCTTCTCCAGTGCATGAAATGAAAAGTGAAAGTGAAGTCGCTCAGTCATGTCCGACTCTTAGCGACCCCATGGACTGCAGCCTACAAGGCCCCTCCGTCCATGGGATTTTCCAGGCAAGAGTACTGGAGTGGGGTGCCATTGCCTTCTCCTCAAACCCCCTTAACCTACCCTCTTTTTTTCTCTTTTATCATAGCACTTAGCACCTTCCAAAATAGTATATTAATATTATTTACATATTGTATTTATTTTATGTTTCCCTCACCAGAATGTAAGCTCCACCAGGGCAGGATTTGTTTTATTTACTCATATGTCCCAAGAACTCAGGATCCTGTATGATACTTAGTAGTTACTCAATAAATTGTTGAAATACATCAAAATTTTCAACAAATACAATAGGCTAGAGTGTTTAAATTCAATGATATGGTCTTTTTAAAGTAGCACTAGGGAAGGAAGGAAGGGGCTTTTGCTTTATTCCAAAGTGTGTCATTACACACTTTGGAATTTTAGGGTTTATTCACAGATATGCTTTTTTAGTATATTTAATTTTAAAATATCTTTAAAGTTGGAAAGTACTGATCTTTATGGGATAATTTCATTCTTGGAAACAGCTGGAAGAGAACATGGTAAATTAATAAATTGATTAAGATAGTATTTTGAGGAAGGAAGGAAGGGACTCAAATAACGAGGCAAATTGACTTGAATCACTAGTGAGTTGACAATTTCAAAGTACTCTGGTCAAATGGAAGGATAACACTGGTCCACATTCCAAAGGTTACTTTGAAATTTAACATTTATTTTGATACAGAAGACCTAAGTTTTCAAAATCTTGGTAAATTTTATTTTTCCATACATAAAAAGTGATATGATTCTACTATGCAGTTTTATCATGAGTTCTGCCAGGAACTCAAAATAAACATTGTAAGGCTTACACATTTGGATCAGGGGGCAGGAAAACACAGTATAATGCAGCAGAAGAAGCAGGTGCCTTTTTTAAAAAGAAGATATTTATTTGGCTGTGCCAGGTCTTAGTTGCAACAAGCAGGGTCTTCAATTTTCATTGTGGTACATGAGACCTTTTAGTTGTGGGTTGTCAGATCTAGTTCCCTGACGAGGGCTGGAACCTGGGTCCCCTGCTTTGGAAGCTCAGAGTCTTACCCACTGGACAATCAGGAAATTCCCAAGAAGCCCATCCTTATAGCCATGTAGATCTAAGGTTATTTCCCACCTTAACCCCCTTGTGTTGTATGATGTTTGAAAATAAACTTAAGTTCTGATTCTGTTTTTTTTTTTTTTTACTTGTAAAATAAGCATAAACATCCACATCCCACAATAAACATCACACAATTAAACATGAGAGAATGAAGAGACCAAGTACATCAGGAACAAGCGTCATGGTAGGCTCAGAATACCCGTAAGTAAGCCAATGCCTGCCACTAACAGTGTATAGTTGTCACTTAGTTGCTAAGTCATGTCTGACTTTCTTTGTGACTCCACGAACTGTAGCCCACCAGACTCCTCTGTCCATGGGATTCTCTAGGCAAGAATACTGTAGTGGTTGCCACTCCCTTCTCCAGGGGATCTTCCTGACATAGGGATCCAACCCACATCTCCGGCATTGGCAGGCAGGTTCTTAACCACTGAGCCTCCAGGGAAG
The DNA here is from genome assembly GCF_003369695.1 of Bos indicus x Bos taurus. Classification (NCBI taxonomy): domain Eukaryota; kingdom Metazoa; phylum Chordata; class Mammalia; order Artiodactyla; family Bovidae; genus Bos; species Bos indicus x Bos taurus. Next base: position 113,658,795 of record NC_040076.1, read on the forward strand.
CCCATCTGGGTAGTGAGTAGAGGGCTTTATTCACATTATCACAATCAATCCTTATAACAAGCCTATGACGTAGGTAGCAGTATTATCTTTATCTTGCAGATAAGGAAATTGGAGCTTAGGGAATTTAGAGGTTAATTCACTTCCCCCTTTCCCCCAATTTTTGAAACACCCATTAAATTTTATTAGTGTCAAGAGTACTATAAGAACAGTGTATCGATGCATCTGTAGTTTTCTTCAACAGAAAATAAAAATGAAGAAAGCTGATAAGTAGATTTAATAGAAATTCAATCCACAAAATGTTCTGTTTTAATTTTGGTCAGTGTGCATTTTGTGTGTATAATGCCTATTATTTTAGCTTTTCAATTTATATATTCACCATACATAGGGAAGTTACTTTGAATTTGGTGCTTACATCTTTAGTTCTGCAAATTTGGAAATCACTCATCATAATACTTGACATCTTATGGACTGAAGGCAATTGTAAAACACACTAAATTATCTTGGAAATAGGTGTGATAGTGTTTTATCCATCCCAGAAAAGATTCAGAAGGTAAGAGAAATATCATGTGGAGAAAAGAATAGAATGGTTGAAAATTAGTTTACACGAGGAAAGACATACATTTGTTTAGATTTAATTCACATAATTAGTTTTAAAAGTAGTATTTTTATTTCTCTGCCTTTTGATATGATACTAGCAGATGTGGTATGAAATGGGAGCAGATTCTCTGATTTCTAAGCTTCTCAAGATAATGTTCTAATGTTTGTCCCTAAAAGGACCTTTGAAATTATCTGGCGCACACTCAGAGAATGGAAGTATCATTCCAAGACTACTAAGCAGTAAGAGCCAGAACAGAAATAGTCCAGGGGTCCTCACCACTACCCAGGCCCTCTGTTTCACTTTTCTGTTCTCAACAACATTTCTTAATAAAATTTAAACCTGCAACTCTTGGGTTCAGGCAGGCTTGTAATTAGCCAGGACAACAGTAGAAAAGTGTGACGACCAATGTCAAACTTCTGAAATACCAAATAAGGACTTTCTTCATTTTAGGGGAAAAGAAAAAAAAAAAAAAACAGAAAAATTGACACCAAATGTTTCTAAATGCCCTGAGAAGCACCTCTTGACTCTGATAGACATAGATACAATAGGTATTGTTTATAAGACACTGAAAATTCATGGCTTAGTTTTTCAGAATTTCCCTGAAGGTAAAAGACCTCTAGATTTGGCTCACAAAATAGTGAGATCTTGCTATTTAAAGGTGGTCCAAGTAGAATCAAATGTCTGATTTTGCCCCTTGAGGAACAAGACTCTGAACCTTCTTGTTTTCTCACATTCAAGGTTGAGCACAATGTTTTCTCCAACAGTGCCTAATAATTATGGATTTTTAAAAGTGGTCTATTTTTTAGGTGGCCTGTGTTGGAAATTGTCCCAATAAATGAAAATATTGCAGCTGTTTTATTATGTGGCTGTATTATACTTTCAATCATCATAATAGTCACCCTTTAGGACTTTTCCAGAGAAAAAACTCTGTCCCCAGAGGTCACAAATGGAACGTCTCATTGAGGTGCTTCCAAGCTGTCCTCCTTTTCCAACCAATTGCCCCTCTGTGAGAAGTCAGAAAAAATTCCAGGCTGCTGTCAAGTTTACCAGTCTGTAAACAGTCTATTTCAAGAAATTCCAGCATATCAAATTCCAAATTTAAGTTAATAGATAAATCATCAGGGTGTGTGAAAAATAATTAGTTTCCAAGAATATTTTCCAGATGATTCATTTAAAAATGACTGTCTAATGTGATGGTTTGTGAATAACAAGTCTTCAGAGGCAGACCTGGGAAGAACCCTGTGTCTACATTTTTAATAAGCACCTGGGATTCTGATGTAGTTTTTTTTAATCTACTTATAAAATATATGACTCAAAACATGCATATTTAAGGAGGTATCAGTTGTATAAAGTGCTTTGCTCCTTTCTCTCTGCCATTTTGTAGCATCAGATTTTCCCCTCTAATTTATTATTCCTTGAAAATAATACAATCAAAGCTTTAAGAGCTCATTGTTAGCTGTTTGATTTTAGAAAATCAAATGTACAAATGCAAGTTTAATGACACTAAGTAAGAAAAAACTTGTAGTAATGTTACTATTAAAATGGTTGCCAGAGACAGTTGACCTCAAAAGACAGGATATTACAAATGAAACCTGACAAACAGTCCCTTGAGAAAAAACAAGAACAACAGAGGGAGAAACCTTGGGCTTATGTGGTAACAAAGTCAAAGTGAGATTTCCTGAATGTCAGAGCAATGAAGCAGGCAGTAACGTTTTTACTGTGAAAAGATAATCAGGGATCAGCCTGCACGTTGGCTGGAATGACTTGATTTCCTTTAACCTTTGAGTTCTCTTTGCCGAACCTGTGTGTCAATAACAGCTATATGTGAGTACAGTGGGGAATATTATTACTAAAAGGAGTTTTAAGATATATTACCTGATTTGAGGTAGAAATACACTCCTGTCAAAGGCAATCATTGTCTGATATTGTTGCTGATACTGTCCTGATATTACTCATTGCTTCTGATACTGTTCTGGAAACTGTTCTTTACATTTATCCAGGACATTTAAAATAAGTTAGGGAATTTTTATAACCCTGGATACAATGACATTTGTCATCACTCATTGCTTTGGTTTCATGAATATAGAAATTACCCTCCAGGAATGTGAAAACAGGAATAATATAACAGTTTTGAGTTCTCAGGGAGCAAAAGACATAAGAATTAATTCCAATTCTGTTGCTATTAAGTAGCAATCATAACATATACTAAAATTCCATGAAAAACAGGACAGTGTAGCTGACATTAATCCTAAGCAAAATCCCACAGGAGATTTTTCAAAATAATGATTTTTCACTGATTGCATAAAAAGTGTTCCCAGTAGAGGCAGCAGAGAGTTCAGAGAGGACTGTCATCTTTTGTTTTTGTAGCTAGTGTTATTAACTTTTTAATAAGTATGTCTTGATTTTAACTTGAAAACATTGGTTGCTCATTTATCTGAGCATGCCAGAGGATGACGAACTAGTAATAGCAGAATTGGGTTGATTCACAACTGATAGAACAATGAAACTTTTTAAATTAGTTAGTTTTTAATTAGCCAATGTCAATCTAGATGAAAGTCTTTAGAAATGACATGCTAGACTCTGCCTTTGGCTTTTTCTAGAATTATCAAACTATCTGACTGACAAATCATCGAAAATGGAAATGGGTATCTTATACATTCAACGGCAAAATCTGAGGCCAAGAATTTTCAAGTCTGAAATAATAGGCAAGATTCAATAAGTTGAATCTTACAGAAAGTGTGTAAAAACTTCTACTTAAAGCCACAGTTCACCTGAAGAAGATTAGGATGGAAATATCTCTCTTAGAGGCAGAAGAATTTTACTAAGTAATTTCACAGAAGTTATTCCTGTCTTAGGTTGCATAGGCAGACAGACAAGGGAAGTGAATGACTTGTTCTACCTAAATGTTCTAGAACTTCACCAATTTTGCTTTATCAGTGCTGGGCATCAGACCTCAGGAGGCATAGAGACTGAGTATAGAAACTTCCCTGGTGGTCCAGTGGCCAAGACTCCTTGCTCCCTATGCAGGGGGTCTGGGTTCAATCCCTGGTCAGGAAACTAGATCCCATGTGCCACAACTAAAGATCTCGTGTGCCGCAACTAAGCCCAGCTGCAGCCAACTAAATAAACACTTTTAGAAAAAACTGAGTATATGTGAATGAGAATGGCTAGGATGATAGATAAAACCCAAACTGTTTCACACTATCAATATCTGAAGGAAATGGGGACACTTAAGTGAGAATGAGTGGGTGTGATACCATAGGTATGGAACTGGACTTCCTTCAGTATACTTCAGTAGTGTATAGATCTAGGACTCAAGGATGGATGCTAACTGGTGGATTCCAATTCAACAAATGGTAAAGCTTTTAAGTGATTTGATATAACTGAATAGGGCAACTCAAGGAGGCCAAACAAATGTTAAAATGGTGGAGATGAAGCTACTGAAGCATCACATAAAATAAGGTTATAGTTTAGATCACTAGGCTTTAAACTGGGCTGTCTGGAGTATTCAGGTTCAAGGTGTCCCTTTGGAGGTGGAAGAGGATGGAAGATGTTGACTGAGCTGACTCTTACCCGAGGCTCACAGTCCACTTTGTTTGGATATTGGCTTCTCTTAAGATTTTTTTTTTTCCCTAAGCTAAAGTCTCCATGGTTGGGAAAAAGAAAAGAGAAAAAAAGGAGAAGGAAAAGATTAGACAATAGTTTATCTCTTCCAGACTTAGGACTCCAAATAGTAGCAACTGAGATATATTTTAAGTGTGAAAAAAAATACCTCAAGAGAGTTTGAGAAAATTAAATCCCCAAATTTGTGTACCCAACATACACACAACACCCCTATCTGTCTCCCTCTCTCTCTCTCACACACACATACACAAGAAAATATGCATTTTAAGAGCCCTCATCACTCAGTGCTAAGCTATTTTTTTTCTCATTTGTTGCATATATCCAATACTCGTGACCATGATTCTCCTGCTTGTTTAAAAAAAATAGTAAAAAAAAAATTATCTTTTAGTTCAAACATCTAAATGAACTTTGTATAAAATTAAGTTAAATATCAAGCACTCAGTTATCCCTCCAGGGTAGTCAGGAGAGCTGGTTTCCTCCAATCATCTGTCTAGTTCCAGGTCACCGGATGTAGAGTTAACCCAAGGAGAGAGTTGGGTGAATTCAAAGCTCAGTATATTTTTCTAAGTCAAGACAGTATGTGGATATGCATTTCTGCCTTTAAAGCTAAATACCACATTTAATTATATCTGTTGTAACATTCTATCTGTAATTCAATAACAAAAGAGATCAATTATTATACAGCAGGATTATCAAAAATAACATCAACCACATGGAAAGCATATCAGTGCCTAAATGCACATGCTTTCAGCAAACACTTATTGAGCACCTTTCATGTGCCAGGTGCGGTTCTAGGCCCAAGGGACACATCAGCAAGCCCTGACCTTGGGAGGGTTATATTCTAGTAGATAATATGCAAATAAACACGCCAGGTGGTGACAAGTGCTATTACGGAAGATGTAGCTGTTGTCACTGGGTAGAGATCAGTGGGGGCTGCTGTTTTGTATAAACTCAGAACAATACAAGGTTAATGTGTGGCTGCAACGAGTGTCTCGATCAGGATGCTTGTATAAAAACAATAGGTGATGAGTTTTCATAATGCTCCTACTTCAAAAGTTTTGCGAAGAGCAAGTATCAACTGCCTGCTTTAGCAACTCTCTTCCTTTGTTATGCATGTTTTACTTTGTGGTTTGTCTGGTTTCCTTTTGACTTCCTCAGGCTGTCCAGCATTCTGAAGAGAATTATATTACCTGTAACTCCCCCTCCTCCCAACTGACTGAGCTTGTGCTAAAAATAACTCTAAGATGGTTTCACTATTATTCTTTTTAGCCGACAAACTTGCTTTTTCTTCAAAATTATTTTCCAGTTTATATACATTTTTTTTCTGATTAAGAACATTTACAGTCGGACACGACTGAAGTGACTTAGCAGCAGCAGCACTCCCATATTTTCACTTTTTTAATAAACGTATTAACTGTGTCATTTACCTGTGTGAGTGTATTTATCTTTTCTTTCTCTGCATGATCGCATGGTAATGAAAGGATAAAAACAATTTCTGCCTCCTCAAGAAAGAATTGGAGATAAATTTTTTTTACATTCTAATTTTTTAAAATGAGAAATTTTAGGCCTTCCCTATTTGTTATAGGAAAAATATGCTTGTTTGTATTTTTCTATTAATCTCTTCAAACCAATATTACATTGCATTGATTATGAAATTATATAGAGAATGATTATCATTGGGAAAAATTGTATAAGTGTAAAAACAAGTTGTATAAAAGCATTATTTAACCTGTAAAATATGTTGTTGGTTAGATTTGATTAGACTGTGAGATAGACACCAACGTTCATATATAACTTCCAATTTTTATGTAAGCCTATAATAACCTCTCCCATCCTCCACCTCGTTAAATGCTGTTGACTGTAGTGTCTCCATCCTGCAAGCAAGCCTCTGTTGTTTTCGTTTTTAAACATTTGGAAAAGGTGAAGGGACAAAGTAATGACATGGGAACATTTTCTTAGGAGTTAGAGGGAATTTTAAAATATTTTAAAGCATAACCAAGGAATGTTCTACACAGAGTAAATTTAAAGATCCCATTCAGTTATAATTTATGAGTCTTACATTTTTTTGTTAACTTATTACTGATACTTAGACATTCCATGATCCCTGATTCATTCTTCTTCATTACTATGACAATATCTTTGAAAGGTTATTACCTTAAACTATATATATATATATAGTAAATAATTATGTTATGATTTATCATGTATACTATGCACTCATAAATAGCCCTGTAATATCCTTAATTTTGAATCAGTTGACCTTGACCTTTATTACAACTGAGTGTGGAGGTAGAAAGCAGGTTGAATAAGAATTATTAGGTTAAAAGCCACTTGAGGAGGTAACATATTGAGATGAAAGAGCTCTGGAAAACAAAAAGATAAAATAAAATAAAAAAATAAGACCTTCAGATTCAACCTGGCAATGTCACTAAGGTGATCCATTGTCATTTCAGGCAACTCAGCAAAGGCCTCTGGAGTATAGTCCCTCACAGGTGTCAATCCACAGTGACAGCTGTGAATGCCTCAGAGACCAAGTGTGGAAATGGCTTGGGTTAGATAAAAGTGGTAGGGACGCTGGTAAACTGGAGACACATGGCCTTCCTAAAGACATTAATTTCAAAATTTTGAAACTTGGTGATAACTGTTGAATCCTTTTTAACTCTAATACTCTGTGCTTTTGAACTGGATTTGCAAATAAAATCAACATGTGTTTATTAGGCCTATAAAGTGTAAAAACCTTGTCATGACTTGAGAGGGGCAACATAAAGCTATGAGTAATGCCATCTACCTTTGAAGCATATAATTTAAAGAAATGAAACTCTGAAGATGATGAAGAGGCTAGTTGTTCTTATGATGGGGAAAACATTATTTAACCACACTCATAAAAGCTGTTTCCTATCAAAAAAAAACATGAGTGTGTATTACCAAGTGCTGGAGAAATTGTTGGAATGAAAATACCCTCTAACAAGAGAGGCTGAGGAAAGACTTCCCTGAGGAGGTGAAGTTCAAGTGTGAGATACATGTATATAGGATCTGCACTGGGACAGAATGTGATAGCTTTACAAGCCAGGGATTTAACTTCAAGAAGACCTGCTATATATGCCATTAAGGAATTTAGCTTTTTTGTTTCTTGGTTTTTATTAGTGATGGATTCTTGTTAGGAAAATTAGTAGTACGATTGTCACTGAAACTTGTCATAGTATTTATATATATATTCTGATGTCAGCCAAACATTTGGTTGTGGTATATACATTTCAATGTTGAAGCTGAAGACTTTTACACAGATTTACTTAGTGAATAAATACATTCATTTGATCATAACAAAATAAATTTATCACCATTGTATTTGCATTTTTATCCCACTAAGCATCTGTTTTCTCTACACTGTTGTCTCTAGTTATAATCTTTCTTTCTTCAGCAAAACATATTTCACTGTTGTCTCTGTATGCCTGGAAATGTAGGATGTCCAAGTAAGATGTATCCAGATAGATGATCTAATAATGACTAACTGGTTTTGTGGTTTTATGTTTTCAAATTTACAAGTGTTTTCATATGCATTTTAAACATTTATTCCTTTAAAAAATTCTATAGTGTATATTTTATTCTTCTTTATTCAAAAGAGAAGCTGTTTCCATGTTTATTAAGTATAATTAACACAGTCATAGCACACAGCACATGGAGATCATTAGTGTTAGACCTGGAAGATGGCATGGTCCATATCGCTCATGTCCTTCATTTATACACCTAGTATTTATCGAGCACCTGCAACTTTTCAGGCTTGTTCTAAGTTACGAGCACACAGTAGTAAACAAGACAGACAAGGTTATTATCACTTTTTACATTCTACAAAGGAAACCTGCCCATAGTTTACCCATCTAGGACCTAGGTCTTTGGATTTCCAAGTTGTGTTCTTTCTATGATACTAACTGTAAGCATACGTTTGGTTGAATATTTGTAATGCTAGCTCAGGAGTCTATCTACCCTGATCCAGGGCAGATAAAATAAATGCTCTGAGAGTAAGGTGAAATCTCCAGTACATGTGTTGAATATAAGTAAAATTGCCAAGATGTTTATGACAGCAATAAATGCTCAGGGCAATTCTAGCTGCCAAGAATGGATCTTATTTTGCTTTCATGGTTGTTGTGTGGCCAAAGAACTATATAATCAGATGCATTTTGCTTTTTGTTGGCCTCTCATTATGTTATACCTATATTTAATTTGGGAGTCATGTGTTACTTAAAGGTGTAATGCCAGAAGAAAGAGGAAAATAAATTAAGGTAAAAATGTAAGCAATAAAGGGATCTTTTGTTTATATGTATATGTGTGTGTATGTATGTGTATGTGTAGGAATGTATTTTTTGTATGTATAAAAATATCTTTCACAACAATGATTCTGGATGTATCCTTGTCATCATGTGACTATAATAATATAGTGGGAAGCAAATATTATTCAAATGTAAATGACAAAATCATCGTAAATATAACTAAGACTCACCTAGGGATTTTTTCTACTGAATAAACATATAAAAGAGACACTTTATTCCCTCAATTACTCTAGCAAGATCACACCTGGTGCTAGATGCATAGTTCAAGAACCACAGTACGGTGGTGTAGCAGTTAGGTTATCAATCATGGATGTCAAGTCTTTTCTTCTAATTAACCTTAATTGAGTTCTCTGTTATAGAAGCACTATTTCCAATGAAGCAACTTATCAGTGATACCAGCATGGTAAAACCCAAGATTAATATTACTTCCTATACCTGAATATCAGTGCTTAATGCATTATACTGTAACACAAAATCTTAAATCTTCTATCAAAGTTTTGAAATTACATTGAGTAAAAATTGATGGAATATATATAAAATTTGCACAAGAAAATTATTTGGAAAAGCATTTTTGACATGACATATATGTCTGCATTTTATATTTTAAAACAATTAGCATGTCCCATTTATAATAAAGAATTTAAAGATTCAAAGATTAAAATCTCAAATTATACATTAGTTAATGTGACTGTGAATTTAGTCATGCTTGAAACTGAATCTTTATTTCATTTATGTTCAGGATTATTTTCAATAGTAATGCAAAATGTCCATTAGAACAGAATTCTGCAATAGGCAGCTTTATTAATCTGCCTGGAGAAATGCAGTGCAATTAATTCTAAATTTGATAACCAGTAAGCACTTCAAATGTTCAACAGATTATTTATTAAAAGGCAAATCAAAAAAGAAATAAGCTTTACTGCCAATGAACAGAATGCTTGGATTTAAAAATGGCCAGAAGGCTACTGGTATTAATAAGCTTTGTCAAATTCATTTTCAGACATGCATGGAGGAGTTTGTACTATTTTTTGCTCATGTCACAGTGTCTGTCAAGAGTAGAGCTCAGATACCTTGGGGAAAGCTTTCTGATGTGCAAGTATTTGAAAATAAAAAGACAGACAGACATTTACCTGATTCACAAGGGAATGGAAAACCATGAAGGATCTTGAGAAAAATTAGAGCAGGAACAATGAAAATGTTGGGAAAAGAGTTTAGCCATTGATACAAATTTGAGTAAGAATGACAAATACAAACATTGGTGATAAAAATACTACAAACTTAAAGTCAGCATGAAAAGAATTTCCATTGTATGAATGAAGCAACCCAGGTCATGAATGAATGTGTCTCATGAACCATTTGTTTATGCTGTATCTGGAGCTATAATGTAACTATTACACAAGTGGCCCAGTTCCATCAGATACTAATGCATATTGTCAACAACATCTGACCACAGGGACTTGATATATAACAGAACCCTCCTGTAGGCATGTAAAACTTGGGTTCAAATGATAGTTCTGCCAGGTAACAGGTGTGTTAACTATGGACAAATTATGTAAGAGCCTTTCATTGGTGCTCTCCAGTAGACCTTTCTGTGATGATGTAAATTCATAGAATATATATTAATTATTTGTTAAATAAGAATATTTGTTACATAGAAATTTGTTAAATTCTGTGCTGTTAAATAAGGTAACCATGAACTATGTGGCTATGGAACACTTCACATCTGGCTACTACAACTAAGGAACTGGATTTTTAATTTTAGCTATTGCAATTTATTTAAATAGCCACATGTGGCTAGTGTCTACTAAATTGGACAGTATGGTATAGCCTCAAGCGATTTCTTCTATGAAACAGCAGTAGTAATAGATCTGATTCAATTATGATGCTTTCAGTTGCAGGGGAGAGAAAATTCAACTCAGAATTTAAACAACAAAGGAAATGTACTGACTCCTTTTAACTGAAAAGTCCAGAATTGAGAGGTGCTGGGCAAAGTTCAGTTAGGGCTTCTCACTCTATTTTTTTCCCTAGTACTCTTTCTTCCCCTTTATTTTCATGTCGAGTCTCTGCCCTTATGGTGGTTTCCCTGATGGTCACAATCTGGCTGCTGTAATAACAGGGGTTACGCACTTCTCATTTGCATCTAGTAGGAGTGAAAGAGCATTGCCTTCCACGTTCACTTAAAAGGCCTAATATTATCATATGTGAACTAAATCACCAGTCCAGGCTCTATGCATGAGACATGCTCAGGGCTGGTGCACTGGGATGACCCTGAGGGATGGGATGGGAAGGGAGGTGGGAGGGAGGTTCAGGATGGGGAACACATGTACACCCATGGCTGATTCATGTGAATGTATGGCAAAAACCACCGCAATACTGTAAAGTAATTAGCCTCCAATTAAAAAAAAAAAAAAGGCCTAAGTTTTGCTCTAACAAAATCAATCTGTAACAAATAGGTAAAGCCAGGAGTAGGCTGTGTATTGCTTGGCTTGTACCTAATTTCCTGCCCATCCCCTACTTAATTACTTTGAAAAGGTGAAGGAGATTTTTTAGCTAATGTTGAAACTAATGGTTAAGTTGGGGGAAATAGTGTTTTCTCAAAGAAAATCTGAAAGCTATTCGGAAGTAGAAAAAGATGGGGAGAGAATGCTGGATAGGTAATTGACCATTTTCATACAACTATCTGAAAGAATCATTTTTAATGGAGTCAGTGACTTACGTAGGTAAAGCACCTAACAGAGTCTGATGTATTGTATCATTTCTTGTTCACATACCCCATCCTTTCCATGTACCCTGGGCAACAATCTTAGCCCTTCAGTGTCTTAGTTTTCTCACATGGGAATGCTAAGTCACTTCAGTCGTGTCCGACTCTGTGCGACCCCATAGACGGCAGCCCACATGCTCCCCCGTCCCTGGGATTCTCCAGGCAAGAACACTGGAGTGGGTTGCCATTTCCTTCTCCAATGCATGAAAGTGAAAAGAGAAAGTGAAGTCTCTCAGTCGTGTCTGACTCTTAGCGACCCCATGGACCGCAACCTACCAGGCTCCTCCGTCCATGGGATTTTCCAGGCAAGAGTACTGGAGTGGGGTGCCATTGCCTTCTCCGCACATGGGAATAGGTGACTGTTAAGATTGCTCCTAGCACTCAGTCTGTTACTGATACCTACTACTGATGTTATGTAGCCTCAGTCACAGGAATAAGTGTGGCAAAGGTGGGTTAATTGCATTGGAGCGCAGTGGGTGGCCACAGCTAACAAAAATATCATTGGGTCTCCTGTAACCAGTCTGTGGAAGTGGCCCAGGTGCCAGTCATTCAGCAAATAGAGGAAAGATGAGACACTGTGCCTATTTTTCAGTTCCAGCTTCTGCTGGACTCAGTTCTAGCTCTACTACCCTCAAACAGATGAACAGATAATAACAACCAATGATATCTAGTCTTTAGCTCAATGACATGAGAGACTCATTTGAGGCCTACACCTGAAAATTGAAATTTTATTGTGCTAGATTGGAATTAAGCATCTCTATTTTCTTTTATTTTTTAAAGAAAATAAAATTAATTTTAATGTGTAGCTATGGTTGTGAAGCACTACTCAAATGATTTTCAGATAAACAGGAAGTGGAGTCAGGGGCCTATATCACATTATTTGGTGTCAAGTAGCAGGCCAATTAAATGCTGTGAAGATAGCGAAATAACCAATGTTAGAACTATGCAAAATTTCTTCACCAAAAAGATGAAATCACAAAAGCAAATACATTTTTTAAAAAATCTGGAGACAAAACACTTAGATAACTGTTTCTCACTCTCAAGAAAATTTTACAACACCCATGAATTCTGTAAGACATAAAGATTAAATGATATTTAGTTAGCAGAGCTCAAATAAGAAATTATGGAGGAAAATAAAGCAATAACAGGCATTAAAACCAAACTAGAAGGAACAGAGCAGGTATGGCAGAAAATCAAATTGGTAACATGAAAGAACTATGTAAAAAGAACAGCAGAAGAAACAGAGGAAAAGCACCACAATGTTATTAGAAAAAAAGCACAACCAAAAGTTATTAGAAAAGACGAGATTGGAAAACATTGAAAATTCTTGTACATGGAGGGAAAAGAACACATTGAAAAAACAAATTACGTTAGTTACTGTAGAAACTGACTTTCAAGGAATGAAAGAGCATGAATCTTCAGGTTTAACAGGCTCATGATGTGCCAGAAAAAAAAAAAAAGATTTAAAAATTATGAATGAGTCATATCCTTGTGAATTTATTATATTTTGAGGATAACCAAAAAATTTTAATGTACATGTATATATTCTCTTTTATACTTCCATTTGCCTAGGTTTATATGTTGTAATAAATAGATATTTGATGAATATTTGTTGAGTAAATGAGAAAACACATCTTTTTTTAATAAAATCACTTTGACTGAAATATTAGAAATCAGTTCAGTTCAGTTCAGTCACTCAGTCGTGTCTGACTCTTTGCAGCTCCATGGACTGTAGCACGCCAGGCCTCCCTGTCCATCACCAACTCCTGGAGTCTGCTCAAACTCATATCCATTGCGTCGGTGCTGCCATCAAACCATCTCATCCTCTCTCATCCCCATCTCCTCCCAACCTTCAATCTTTCCCAGCATTGGGGTCTTTTCCAATGAGTCAGTTCTTCACATCAGGTAGCCAAAGTATTGGAGTGTCAACTTCAACATCAGTCCTTCCAATGAATATTCAGGACTGATTTCCTTTAGGATGGACTGGTTGGATCTCCTTGCAGTCCAAAGGACTCTCAAGAGTTTTCTCCAACACCACAGTTCAAAAGCATCAATTCTTCGGTGCTCAGGTTTCTTCACAGTCCAACTCTCACACCCATACATGACTACTGGAAAAACCATAGCCTTGACTAAACAGACTTTTGTTGGCAAAGTAATGTCTCTGCTTTTTAATATGCTGTCTAGGTTGGTCATAACTTTTCTTCCAAGGAGCAAGTGTCTTTTAATTTCATGACTGCAGACACCATCTGCAGTGATTTTTGAGCCCCCAAAAATAGTCTGTCACTGTTTCCATTCCTTCCCCATCTATTTTCCATGAAGTGGTGGGACCAGATGTCATGATCTTCATTTTCTGAAAGTTGAGCTTTAAGCCAACTTTTTCACTCTCCACTTTCACTTTCATCAAGAGGCTTTTTAGTTTTTCACTTTCTGCCATAAGGGTGGTGTCATCTGCATATCTGAGGTTATTGATATTTCTCCTGGGAATCTTGATTCCAGCTTGTGTTTCATCCAGCCCAGCTATTCTCCTGATGTACTGTGCATATAAGTTAAATAAGCAGGGTGACAATATACAGCCTTGACATACTTCTTTCCCTATTTGGAACCAGTCTGTTGTTCCATGTCCAGTTCTAACTGTTGCTTCCTGACCCACATACAGATTTCTCAGAAGATAGGTCAGATGGTCTGGTATTCCCATCTCTTTACTAAAGATAATGACAAATTTTCTGGTTTTGTAGATGTCATTTATAAATTGATATAGAAACTTATTCCCACATTTATAGTAAGAACTACATTTTCTAATAGTGTATGTTCATATGCACTATTAGTATTCTATGTTCACATACAGTGCTCATTCATGCATTTTTTTGGTAAACATTAACAATATAATCTATCTAAAGAAATAAAATAAAAACACATAATTAAAATGAGTCCTAAAATCAGGGAACAGAAAAATAAAGAGAGGATATTTTGCACAGTTATTTCTTGACTATGCTAACAAGTATTATCCCCACTTTATTAACAATTTAAAGGAATTGCAATATTAATTAATTTTTAGAAAAATTTTCAAATTCACCACCAATAACTACTTTGGTGTCCTTAGGTATATCTTGTGTTCATTTTCAGAATTTTTGAATAATTCATTTTATTTTAACCATTCATTATTTCTTCTGTTCAGACTTTACTTTCCTAAGTTTTGATGTGGAATATTTTTTACCAGATATGATTAGCAAAAGCAAAATGCAACTTGATAATTGATTAGGGGAGAATTTTAAAAGTTCCAAATGGTTGTTTTTATCCCCATTTCTTTCTTCATCCTCAGATGTTTTTCTTTATGGTCTGAGAGTGGTATCTACTTATGTCAACTGCACATAACTGAAAAGCTGATGGAAAGTAGATTAAACAGTAACAATTTTTTATCTCACTTAAGAAGTTCACAAATAGAGATTGCCATGGTTGGTTCTGTAGTGCAGTGATCTCATCAAGTATGAAGACTCTTTTCTTTATGTTTGGTCCATCTTCTTTGTATTGGCAGTGTCTATCCTCATGGATCCATGATACTTGGATCACATCAATCCCAGGTATCATTGTATCTCAAGACAATGTATAAAAGAAGTAAGAGAGAAAAAAAGCATTCTTCTCACAAATCTTACATCAGGGATAAAAATATATCCAAGAAGCCCCAAATGTGTTTTTCCTCTGATCTCATACAATCATTCAGTTCAGTTCAGTTCACTCGCTCAGTTATGTGCAACTCTTGGCAACCCCAAGGACTGTAGTACACCAGGCTTCCCTGTCCATCACCATTTCTCGGCGCCTACTCAAACTCATGTCCATCGAGTCAGTGATGCCATCCAACCCTTTCTGTCATCCCTTTCTCCTCATGCCTTCAACCATTCCCAGAGTCATGGTCTTTTCAAATGAGTCAGTTCTTCACATCAGGTGGCCAAAGTATTGGAGTTTCAGCTTCAACATCAGTCCTTCCAGTGAATGTTCAGGACTGATTTCCTTTAGAATGGACTTGTTTGATCTCCTTGCAGTCCAAGGGACTCTCAAGAGTCTTATCCAACATCACAATTCAAAAGCATCAATTCTTCGGCACTCAGCTTTCTTTATAGTCCAGCCCTCACATCCATACATGACTACTGGAAAAACCATAGCCTTGACTAGACCTTTGTCAGCAAAGTAATGTCTCTGCTTTTTAATATGCTGTCTAGGTTGGTAATAGCTTTCCTTCCAAGGAGCAAGCGTCTTTTAATTTCATGGCTGCAATCACCATCTGCAGCCCAGAAAAATAAAGTCAGCCACTGTTTCCCTATCTATTTGCCATGAAGTGATGGGACCAGATGCCATGATCTTGGTTTAATGAATGTTGAGTTTTAAGCCAGCTTTTCCCCTCTCTTCTTTCACTTTCATCAAGAGACTCTTTACTTCTTATTCACTTTTTTCCATAAGGGTGGTGTTATCTGCATATCTGAGGTGATTGATATTTCTCTCGGCAATCTTGATTCCAGCTTGTGTTTCATTGAGTCAAACATATCTCATGATGTACTCTGCATAGAAGTTAAATAAGCAGGGTGACAATATACAGCCTTGATGTACTCCTTTCCCAATTTGGAACCAGTCTGTTGTTCTATGTCCAGTTCTAACTGTTGCTTCTTAACCTGCATACAGATTTCTTGGGAGGCAGGTCAGATGGTCTGGTATTCCCATCTCTTGAAGACCTGTCCACAGTTTGTTGTGATCCTCACAGTCAAAGGCTTCAGCATAATCAGTAAAGCAGAAACATATATTTTTTCTGGAACTCTCTAACTTTATCTATGACCCAACGGATGTTGGCAATTTGATCTCTGATTCCTGTGCCTTTTCTAAATCCAGCTTGAACATCTGGAAGTTCACAGTTCACATACTGTTGAAGCCTGGCTTGGAGAATTTTGAGCATTGCTTCACTAGTGTGTGAGATGAGTGCAATTGTGCAGAGTTTGAGCATTCTTTGACATTGCCTGTCTTTGGGATTGGAATAATAACGACATTTTCCAGTCCTGTGGCCACTGTTGAGTTTTCCAAATTTTCTGGCATATTGAGTGCAGCACTTTCACTGCATTATCATTTAGAATTTGAAATAGCTCAACTGGGATTCCATCACCTCGACAAGCTTTGTTCATGGTGATGCTTCCTAAGGCCCACTTGACTTCACATTCCAGGATATCTGGCTCTAGGTGGGTGATCACACCATCATGGTTATCTGGGTTATGAAGATCTCTTTTGTATAGTTCTTCTGTGTATTCTTGACACTTCTTAATATCTTCTGCTTCTGTTAGGCCCATATCATTTCTGTCCTTTATTGTATTCATCTTTGCATGAAATATTCCTTTGTTATCTCTAATTTTCTTGAAGAGATCTCTAGGTCTTTCCCATTCTATTGTTTTCCTCTATTTCTTTTCACTGATCACTGAGGAAGGCTTTCTTATCTCTCCTTGCTATTCTTTGGATCTCTGCATTCAAATGGGTATTTCATTCCTTTTCTCCTTTGCCTTTTGCTTTTCTTCTTTTCTCAGCTATTTGTAAGGCCTCCTCAGACAACCATTTTGTCTTTTGCATTTCTTTTTCCTGGGGATGGTCTTGATCACTGCCTCCTGTACAATGCCATGAACCTCCATCCATAGTTCTTCAAGTACTCTGTCTATCAGATCTAAAACCTTGAATCTATTGGTCACTTCCACTGTTCAATTGTAAGGGATTTGATTCAGGTCATACCTGAATGGTCTAGTGGTTTTCCCTACTTTCTTCAATTTAAGTCTGAATTTGGTATTAAGTAGTTCATGATCTGAGTCACAGTCAGTTCCTGGTGTTGTTTTTGCTGACTGTATAGAACTTCTCTATCTTTGGCTGCAAAGAATATCATCAATCTGATTTTGGTATTGACCATCTGGTGATGTCCATGTGTAGAGTCTTCTCTTGTGTTGTTGGAAGAGGGTGTTTGCTATGACCAGTGCATTCTCATGTCAAAACTCTATTAGCCCTTGCCCTGCTTCATTCTGTACTCCAAGGCCAAATTTGCCTGTTACTCCAGGCAAATTTTTTGCCTTTTGCCTTGAGTCCCCTATAATGAAAAGGACATCTTTTTTGGGTGTTAGTTCTAAAAGGTCTTGTAGGTTTTCATAGAACCATTCAACTTCAACTTCTTCAGAGTTATGGGTTGGGGCATAGACTTGGAATTCTCTGATATTGAACGGCTTGCCTTGGAAATGAACAGAGATCATTCTGTTGTTTTTGAGATTGCATCCAAGTACTCCATTCAGACTCTTGTTAACTGTGATGGCTGCTCCGTTTCTTCTAAGGGATTCTTGCCCACAATAGTAGATATAATGGTCATCTGAGTTAATTTCACCCATTCCAGTCCATTTTAGTTCACTGATTCCTAACAGGTTCCTACGCAATATTGTTCTTTTCGGCATTGGACTTTACTTCCATCACCAGTTACATCCACAACTGGGTGTTGTTTTTGCTTTGGCTCCATCTCTTTATTGTTTGTGGAGTTATTTCTTCACTGATCTCCAGTAGCATATTGGGCACCTACCGACCTGGAGAGTTCATTTTTCAATGTCCTATTTTTTTGCCTTGTCATAGTGTTCATGGGGTTCTCAAGGCAGAATATTAAAATGGTTTGCTATTCCTTTTTCTATTGGACCATGTTTTGTCAGAACCCTCCACCATGATCCATTTATCTTGGGTGGCCCTACATGGCATGGCTCACAGTTTCATTGAGTTAGACAATGCTGCGGTTCATGTGATCATATTGGTTAGTTTTCTGTGATTGTGGGTTTCATTCTGTCTACCCTCTGATGGAGAAGGATAAGAGGCTTATGGAAGGCTTATGGAAGCTTCCTGATGGGAGGGACTGACTGAGGGGGAAACTGGGTCTTGTTCTGATGGCAGGGCAATGCTCATTAATGGGGCCATGCTCATACACCCATTAATTAGTAGTAAATAGAAATCTAATTGTTATCTTTAGCTTAGACCCATCATGGTTCATACTATTTTGTTAAAGATGTCCAAATTGGCTTTCTGTTAACCAGAAAAAAGAGTAAATTATTGCTGGGTGGGTGGACAACAAACAATTTCAGCCTTACAAATCATAAATGTAAGACATCTAAATAGATGGGTAGAGACATAACCTCATATATAAATTCATACTTGTGTACTTATTATACATTATATATGATTATATATGATATCTTATGTATTACATTATTATACATTATAAATATGTATACAATCTCATTGGTATTTTTGGACCTTCTTCAAATTAATTTTTATCTTTTGATCTCAGTATGTGACGATTCAGAAGAAAATGCTAGTCTCTCTGTATGATTCTATACTTCTATTGCCAGTGGTTTTATTTCATATATTTAGTGCTATATTTGTTTGTTTCAATAAGCTTTATACATTGTGTAACATTTTTACTGTAATGAAGACACCTCTAGTACTTTTCCCCTTGAATTCCATTTTGATTTGTTTGGTCTGATATAGCCTTTTAGCTATGCTGTTCCATTAACCTTTCTGAGCTACTAAGTGTGCACATTTTCTCTCTCTTTTTTTTTTTAACTTAATAAGTAGGTATCTCATTTTCACTCTGATGAAAAAATATTTTGTCTTAGTTTTATTTTTGAGTTCTTTTTTTTTTTTCCTTCTTCTGGTACTAAATTATTTCATTTATACTCTCTTACATGGTCTATGTCTGCTAAGGTACATGTCACTGCAAGAAATTTGGAGTGTATCCATTCTGTTGTTTGTTTCATTATTAGTTGTTTTTGTACATCATAATGAGGTGCTTCAATCTAATTCTCTCAATTTATTGGCTTCTGAAGCAACAATTATTGATTCTCCTTTATGGAAATTCAAAATAGAAGCTATATATTAGCAACTGATTCTCAAAAATCGGTGAATGAATAAAGTAAAAGCCATTCTTGTATACTTTTCGTGGGACTCTAAATATTCAAAACCTTTTGGAAAGGCAATATGGCAGTTTATCAACTGTTCATATTTCCTGGCTCTAAAATTCTACTTTTAAGAATCTAAAGGAATGCAATAAGTGCAACTTGTACAATGGTCATTCATTATGAAGAAGCTTATAAGCTTGTATGTCATGGAAAACAATATAGAAACATATAAATGCATATCTGCTTGGTGGTTGATAAATAATATGTATGTATATGTGTGCGTATATGTGTATATGTGTAGTATATGTATATTGATAAAATAATTGCCTTAAATAAAAAAATAATTTGTGTCAATGCTCAGTTCAGTTCAGTCACTCAGGTGTGTCCAACTCTATGCAACCCCATGAATTGCAGCACGCCAGGCCTCCTTGTCCATCACCAACTCCCGGAGTTCACTCAAACGCACGTCCATCGAGTTGGTGATGCCAACCAGCCATCTCATCCTCTGTTGTCCCCTTCTTCTCCTGCCCCCAATCCCTCCCAGCATCAGAGTCTTTTCCAATGAGTCAACTCTTCACATGAGGTGGCCAAAGTACTGGAGTTTCAGCTTTAGCATCATTTCCTTTCAAAGAACACCCAGGACTGATCTCCTTTAGAATGGACTGGTTGAATCTCCTTGCAGTCCAAGGGACTCTCAAGAGTCTTCTCCAACACCACAGTTCAAAAGCACCAATTCTTCCGTGCTCTGCCTTCTTCACAGTCCAACTCTCACATCCATACATGACCACAGGAAAAACCATAGCCTTGACTAGATGAACCTTTGTTGGCAAAGTAATGTCTCTGCTTTTGAATATGCTATCTAGGATGGTCATTACTTTCCTTTCAAGGAGTAAGTGTCTTTTAATTTCATGGCTTCAATCACCATCTGTAGTGATTTGGGAGCCCCCAAAAATAAAGTCAGCCACTGTTTCAACTGTTCCCCTATCTATTTTCCATGAAGTGATGGGACTGGATGCCATGATCTTCATTTTCTGAATGTTGAGCTTTAAGCCAACTTTTTCACTCTCCTCTTTTACTTTCATCAAGAGGTTTTTAGTTCCTCTTCACTTTCTGCCATAAGGATGGTGTCATCTGCATATCTGAGGTTACTGAGATTTCTCCCGGCAATCTTGATTCCAGCTTGTGCTTCTTCCAGCCCAACATATTTCATGATGTACTCTGCATATAAGTTAGATAAGCAGGGTGACAATATACAGCCTTGACGTACACCTTTTCCTATTTGGGACCAGTCTGTTGTTCCATGTCCAGTTCTAACTGTTGCTTCCTGACCTGCATACAGGTTTTTGAAGAGGCAGATCAGGTGGTCTGGTATTCCCATCTCTTGAAGAATTTCCCACAGTTTATTGTTATCCACACAGTCAAGGGCTTTGGCATAGTCAATAAAACAGAAATAGATGTTTTTCTGGAATTCTCTTGCTTTTTTCATGATCCAGCATATGTTGGCAATTTGATTTCTGGTTCCTCTGCCTTTTCGAAAATCAGCTTGAGCATCTGGAAGTTCATGGTTCACATATTGCTGAAGCCTGGCTTGGAGAATTTTGAGCATTACTTTACTAGCCTGTGAGAGGAGTGCAATTGCGCAGTAGTTTGAGCATTCTTTGGCATTGGCTTTCTTTGGGATTGGAGTGAAAACTGACCTTTTCCAGTCCTGTGGCCACTGCTGTTTTCCAAATTTGCTGGCATATTGAGTGCAGCACTTTTACAGCATCTTCTTTCAGGATTTGAAAGAGCTCAACTGGAATTCCATCACCTCCACTAGCTTTGTTCATTGTGATGCTTTCTAAGGCCCGCTTGACTTCACATTCCAGGATGTCTGGCTCTAGGTGAGTGATCACACTATCGTGATTGTCTGGGTCATGAAGACCTTTTTTGTACAGTTCTTCTGTGTATTCTTGCCACCTCTTCTTAATATCTTCTGCTTCTCTTGGGTCCATACCATTTCTGTCCTTTATGGAGCCAATCTTTGCATGAAATGTTCCCTTGGTATCTCTAACTTTCTTGAAGAGATCTCTAGTCTTTCCCATTCTGTTGTTTTCCTCTATTTCTTTGCATTGATCACTGAGGAAGGCTTTCTTATCTCTCCTCGCTATTCTTTGGAACTCTGCATTCAGATGTTTATATCTTTCCTTTTCTCTTTTGCTTTTCGCTTCTCTTTTTTTCACAGCTATTTGTAAGGCCTCTGCAGACAGCCATTTTGCTTTTTTGCATTTCTTTTCCATGGGGATGGTCTTGATCCCTGTCTCCTGTACAATGTCACGAACCTCCATCCACAGTTCATCAGGCACTCTATCAGATCTAGTCCCTTAAATCTATTTCTCACTTCCATTGTATAATCATAAGGGATTTGATTTAGGTCATACCTGAATGGTCTAGTCATTTTCCCTACAGTCTTCAATTTATGTCTGAATTTGGCAATAAGGTGTGTTGATGCAAATATCTCTAAAATAAAATTTAAAAAGTGTAAAACAATTTTGTAAAATTTGTAAAACAAATTTGTAAAACAATAAAATTTAAAAAGTATAACACATGTATGCCTGTGGCGGATTCATTTTGGTATTTGGCAAAACTAATACAATTATGTAAAGTTTAAAAATAAAATAAAATTTAAAAGAAAAAAAAACAATTTTATACAATTACTTTGTATAAAAAGTAATATACAATTTTGATTGGTTAAGATGTGTACAAAAGCATATATAGATCTTCCTCATCTTACAATGGGCTTACATCCCAACAAATTCATAATAGGTGGAAAATATTGTAAGTCAAAAATTTATTTAATACACCTTATCTACCAAACATCACAGCTTAGCCTTGCCTACCTTATACACACTCAGAGGCTTTCATTAGCCTACTAGAGGGCAAAATCATCTAATACAAAGCCTGCTTTATAATCAAGTATTGATCATCTCATGTATCATTTTTAAACCATTTTATTGGATATAGTTGATTTACAGCATTTAATTTCTGATGTACAGCAAGGTGAATCTGTTATACATATATTAATATGTATATCCACTCTTTTTTTAGATTCTTTTCCCATATAGGTCATATAGAGTGTTGAGTAGAGTTCCTTGTGCTAAACAGTAAGTTCTTATTAATTATCTGTCTTATATATAGTAGTGTGTATATGTCAGTATCAATTTATCACTTCCTTCTTTCCCCTTTGGTAACCATAGGTTTGTTTTCTGTGTCTGTGAGTCTGTTTCTGCTTTGTAAATAAGTTCATTTGTAATAATTATTTAGATTCCACATATAAGTGGTATCATATGGTATTTATCATTCTCTGAAGTAATTCAATCAGTATGACAATCTCTAGGTCCAACCATGTGGCTGCAAATGGCAGTTTCAATCTTTTTTGTGGCTGAATACCACACCAACCTTATGGCAGAAAGTGAAGAGGAACTAAAAAGCCTCTTGATGAAAGTGAAAGTGGAGAGTGAAAAAGTTGGCTTAAAGCTCAACATTCAGAAGACAGGGATCATGGCATCCAGTCCCATCACTTCATGGGAAATAGATGGGGAAACAGTGGAAACAGTGGCTGACTTTATTTTGGGGGGTTCCAAAATTACTGCAGATGGTGATTGCAGCACTGAAATTAAGAAACTCTTGCTCCTTTCAAGGAAAATTATGACCAACCTAGACAGCATATTAAAAAGCAGAGATTACTTTTCCAACAAAGGTCCATCTAGTCAAGGCTATTTTTTTTTCCTGTGGTCATGTATGGATGTGAGAGTTGGACTATAAAGAAAGCTGACTGCTGAAGAATTGATGCTTTTGAACTGTGCTGTTGGAGAAGACTCTTAAGAGTCCCTTGGACTGCAAGGAAATCACAACCAGTCCATCCTAAAGGAGATCAGTCCTGGGTGTTCATTGGAAGGACTGATGCTGAATCTGAAACTCCAATACTTTGGCCACCTGATGCGAAGAGCTGACTCATTGGAAAAGACTCTGATGCTGGGAAAGATTGAGGGCAGGAGGAGAAGGGGACAACAGAGGATGAGATGGTTGGATGGTATCACCGACTCAGTGGACATGGGTTTGGGTGGATCCGGGAATTGGTGATGGACAGGGAGGCCTGGTGTGCTGTGATTCATGGGGTCGCAAAGAGTTGGACACGACTGAATGACTGAACTGAACTGAACTGAACTACCTAAAAGTTAAAACACTGTGTGAACAAGAAATATATCATATATAGGTTGTACAGGACAGAAAGCAAATTTGTTAAAAAACATTTACAACATCAGAGGTAAGGAATGAGTAGCATAATATACAGAGTCCTTACCAATTAATGAGAAAAAGATAAATGTACAATACCAAAAGAAGAGGGGAAAATGACATATGTGTGACATCAGTCTATCTTTTCTATCTATGTAATTGCAAACTCAAGATTTTGCAATCAATAATCCGAAAGAACTTATGACCCACAACCAATGATGTTGTCTAGAAGCCCACCTATTTTCAAGAGGGATTTTCATACTTTTTTTCCAAGAGGAAATTAAATTTTAGAAGACTTTTGCTTAAGAGATTTGTCCTTCCTTCACAAAGCTTACCTTAGCAAGAGATTTTTTCCAAGAGGTGGGAAGAGTAAAACCTTTTGACATTTGTTTAAACCAGTATTGCCAGGTGCTATTTACACATTTCCTGGGGCTTCCCTGGTGGCTCAGATGGTAAAGAACCTACCTGCAATTCAGGAGACCTGTTTTCAACCCCTGGTTTGGGAGGATCCCGTGGAGAAGGGAATGGCTATCCACTCTAGTATACTGGCCTGGAGAATTCTATGGACAGAGGAGCCTGGCAGGCTACAGTCCATGGGATCACAAAAAGTTGGACACTACTGAGCGACTTTCACTTCATTTCATTTCTGGTCTAAATAATTTATGTTGGAAAGTTGAAGACAAGTCTCTTTTCCTCACTGATGCTTTCCTGTGTTTGGCAAGCACAGGTGCTGCTCTGGGATTCTGAAGACCAAATAAAGTCTCATTTTATTCATTCTTATTTGGAAAGAATTTCACAGAAAGAACAATTCTGCTTTTATTCAAAACATTCATTTCTTTGTTCCAGCAAAATAACTCATGAAGCTTGCTTTTGATAACTGATGAACTTGGTCAAACGTTTTTAGTAAGTCAGGATATTAATGGAAGTACAGAACTCAGACCCCTGTTTTGAAATGTTTGCTGGATGTAGTTAGGGATTACCATGCAAGCATTTAGCATAGTGGGAAATACTTTAATCAGTACAAAAGATAAGCACTGGCAGAAAGAAAGAACGATTCAACAAATCATTATGTGTGTGTGTTATGTTCTCTTCCAAATCATTGAATATACTGTGTGTTGTATTCTCTTCCAGATAGTATATGACAAAACCCTTAGCAGACCATACAGAAGTAAACATATGAACAAGGAAGGTGTCAGATATGGTTAAGTGCTCTGGGATTGTACTGATGCTAAAGAGAAAAATGTCAGTTCCTAGTCAGTAGCATTTATTGTGTTTATTTATACTTCACAATAATATATATATGAAAATATTTTAAAGGACTGACCATGTGCCAAGAATTCTGTCAGCACTTTGTATGTATTGCTTCATTTGATCTTCATACTAGTCCAGAATTGATAGGTATACATTGCTTCTCAGCCTTTTTGCTAAGGTCAAGTGTAAATTGATAGGCATAGATCTTAATAGATAGATGCTTGCATTTATATTTTTGTAACTTGTTTTATTGTCCATTCTAGACTATAATCTCATTGAAATAAAAAAATTCATGTCTTATTATTTGTTTTTCAGTCATTTTTTTTTTGTTGTTATTTTTTGACTTAAATCACTACCCCTCCCACCCACATTAAATAACCATTCCCCTCACACTCCGTCTACAATTTCCAGCAATAAGTAGTGCCAAGTCTGGGGAGACAGACGCCCAGTTAGCTTTCTGGGCATTCCCTGGTGGCTCAGATGGGAAAGAACCCACCAGCAATGTAGAAGGCCAGGATTAGATAGCTGGGTTGGAAAGATCCCCTGGAGAAGGAAATGGCAATCCACTCCAGGATTCTTGCCTGGAGAATCCCTTGGACAGAGGAGACTGGTAGTCTGCAGTCCATGGGGCTACAGAGTCGGACATGACTGAGCAACTAACACTTTTACTTTCTTTCAGTCTGTATAGGATTACCTCATTCTTTTATAAGAGTTGCATCATTTTTATAGAGTGGATAAAAAATACTTTATTAAATCCCTTCCATGGGATGGATACTTAGGACTTTTACAATATTTTTCTGTAATAAACAATGTTATAGAAAACACCTTTGCATATACATATTTGTGCTCAGGACACATTTTTACAGGATCAGTTTCTACAGGTGGCATTGTTAGGAGTAATGGAAGGCCATTTACCTTTAACAGATGCTGTCTAGTTGCCATTTTTATGTTTCGTACACTTATAGTCCTACTAACATTTCTCAATATTTTTGATGTTTGATAACATAAACCATTTTTATGCCATTTGGAAAACTTTTAAATTTAAATTTCTTGTTCTTCTAGTTTGTGTATATGATTATATACCATTTTCTCCTCTTTATACTGTTGATATATTTTTTTTACCTATATGTAAGTTAGTAGTTTTTCTCAGTGACTTGTTAGAGTTCTTTATATTTTCTTCAACTTGATCCTATATGTACTCAGTGTGTTGCAAATACATTTTTCTCAGCTTGTCTTTTTAAAGGTAGCAGATACCTATATAATATGTACTGTGAGTCAAGCACTTTGGTGTTTTACACATTAACTCATTTACTGTTCACAGCAGTCCTGTGAGGAAGGGGCTGAACCTGGTAGTGGGTTAGCTGGTTGGCTCTGGCTCAGGATCCCTGTGAAGGGCGGTACTGCTCTAAGCTAGGGCAGCAGTTGTCATAAATCTCAACTGAGGATGGACTGATTTCCAAACTCATTCATATGTCCAACAGTCTCAGTTCATTGCCACATGGGCCTCTCCACAGGGCCGATTACAATGGCAGCTGTGTTCCTCCAGAGTAAGAAGTGGTTTAAGAGAGACTGAGCCATGAGACAGTGTCCCAGATGGAAGCCACAGTCTTTGTAATGTAATGGGCCGTCACTGCCGCCACACTCTACTGATCATAGAGACCAACCATGGTACAAGGAGAACCTGGTTTGCCTTGGGCTGAGGGATTTCTCAGATTTTAAAATGTGATTTTCTGGCTTAAAATGGGTAAGTCCCAAACATACAAAGATGGTTGGTTACCTTACCTGGTGCAGTATGGGTGGGAATTTTACAAGGTGTAAATACCAGGAGGAAGGAGTCACTGAGAGTCATCTTGGAGGCTCACAATCATACTTGGTCATTAATTGCAGCCAAATGCAGTTTCAAAAATTATTTCCAGATTATGTTTCAGATTGGCAACCATAGTAGTCCCATGCACAATTGATTACTCACCAGTTGTGCATGAGAGTACAGGACTTAGATTATCTGAAAGAATGGAACAGTGGATTCTTATCACTTAAATTTTACCTCATATTGTTCATCCTTTCATTCGTTATCAGTTCTTTCTGGGAGAAGTTCTCTTGATATTTCAGTTTAATAATGTACTCTTCCTTTGTGTTTTTCTTGATCTTCAGAATTCTTTTGCATAATTTATAGCAAAGTTTATAATTTTGCCTATTTTGATACATAATATATAAAATACTTAATAATAACCAAGAATTATAAGCCAGTTAGTCTCAAAATAATTTTGTGAGCTTTGAAAGATGGGAGCTTTGAAAGCTTATTTGAGAAAACAAATATTGAAAACAAGTTAGCTTCGTCTCAAGAAGTTACAAAAAGTAAGAGAATAAGCCCAAATAACGAGGAAATGAAAGAAAAGATAATTGCAGAATTCAAGGATATTAAGCTCTGAGACAGACAGAGAATATAGAGAGAGTTACAAAAATTAATTTTTTTTAGTGCATTCTCTCTTGCTCATTTCCAGATCCATTTGCAGCAACAACTATGGTAACACTCTCTTCTATTTAACATGTATTTTTATCAATGTGTGTCTACCATATTTTGTCAATCTATTTCTCCAAGTTTTGTCTATCCTCCTTCACAAATATCCATGCAATGAAGATCCTCATACATATTCTTTATGAATTCTCTCTCTCCTCTTTTCTTTTCTTCTCTCTGTCATCTATTTATCTATAAAAGGGGAAGAGAGAGATTTATATGCCCAGAAGTAGAGTTACTGGATCACAGGTACAGGTGTGCTTCATTTGCACAGTAAGTGTCACACGGATGTCCAGAAGGACATCGTAGTCTGTACGCTGATCATCAGTGAATGAGGTTTCCTGTCTCTCCCCGTTCTTGTCAACTCTTGGCACTGCCCAGATTTTGCCAGTCTAATAGCTGTGTAATAATAACTCATTATTAAATTAATTTGTGTTTCTATGAATATTAATGATATTGCATATCTCTTTCCATATATTTATTACCTTTTTGGGGCTTTCAGCCCAGCCCTCCCCCAGCCTCAGGTGAGCAGGAATAGATCCAACCAGTTGCTACCCACTGGGAGGCTTGCAGCACTCTGCAGTCACCCTGAGAAAATGGGGAGGGTAAATCACGTATAGTTGATTTACAATGCTGTGTTAGTTTCTGCTGTACGGCAAAGTGAAATACTTATATGTATATCCACTCTTTTATAGATGTTCCCTTATAGGTCATTACAGAGTATTCAGTAGAGCTCCCCATGCTATACAGTAGGTCCTTACTATTCTACATATAGTAGTATGTATGGACTCTTGAGAGTCCCTTGGACTGCAAGGAGATCCAACCAGTCCATTCTAAAGGAGATCAGTCCTGGGTGTTCATTGGAAGGACTGATGTTGAAGCTGAAACTCCAATACTTTGGCCACCTCATGCGAAGACTTGACTCATTGGAAAAGACCCTGATGCTGGGAGGGATTGGGGGCAGGAGGAAAAGGGGACAACAGAGGATGAGATGGCTGTATGGCATCACCAACTCGATGGACATGCTGCTGCTGCTGCTGCTGCTAAGTCGCTTCAGTCATGTCCAACTCTGTGCGACCCCATGGACTGAAGCCTACCAGGCTTCTCCGTCCATGGGATTCTCCAGGCAAGAACACTGGAGTGGGTTGCCATTTCCTTCTCCAATGCATGAAAGTGGAAAGTGAAAGTGAAGTCGCTCAGTCGTGTCTGACTCTTAGTGACCCCATGGACTGCAGCCTACCAGGCTCCTCCATCCATGGAATTTTCCAGGCAACAGTACTGGAGTAGGGTGCCATTGTCTTTTGCCCGATGGACATGAGTTTGAGTAAACTCCGGGAGTTGGTGATGGACAGGGAAGCCTGGTGTGCTGTGGTTCATGGGGTCGCAAAGAGTCAGACAAGACTGAGTGACTGAACTGAACTGAACTGATGTGTGTCAATCCCAATTTCCCAATTTATCCCTCCCCCAACTTTCCCCCTTGGTAACCATTTAGTTTGTTTCCTACATCTGTATCTTTTCCTGTTTTTTAAAGAAATTCATTTGTACTCTTTTTTTTTTTTTTTTTTTTAGATTTCACATGTAAGAGATACCATATGATATTTGTCTTTCTCTGACTTCACGAAATATGACAATCTCTAGATCTTACCTTTTTTTTTCTAATTTGATTTTTTTAGTATTGAGCTACATGAGCTATTTGTATATTTTGGAGACTAATCCCTTGATGGTTACTTCATGTGCAAATATTTTCTCTCATTCTGTGGACATTTTGTTGTTTATGTTTTCCTTTGCTGTCCTAAAGCCTTTTTTTTTTTCACAGAATTAGAACAAAAATTCTTAAAATTTGTATGGAAATACAAAAGACACTGAATAACCAAAGCAATATTGAGAAAGAAAAAGAGAGCTGGAGGAATCAGGCTCTCTGACTTTAAAATATACTACAAAGCTACAGTCATCAAAACAGTACGGTACAGGCACAAAAACAGAAATATAAATCAATGGAATAGGATAGAAAGTTCACAGATACTCATGCACCTACAGTCAACCAATCTATGACAAAGGCAAGAATATACAGTGGAGAAAAGACAATCTCTTCAAAAAGTGGTGCTGGGAATACATGTAAAACAAAAATAAATTCAAAATGGATTAAAGACCTAAATGTAAGATCAGATACTATAAAACTCTTAAAAGAGATCATAGGCAGAGCACTCTGACATAAATCATAGCAGTATCTTTTTGAGGGACCTCCTTGAGTAATGAAAATAAAAACAAAAATAAACAAATGGGACCTATTTAAACTTGAAAGCTTTTTCTTCTAAGATAATGAAACAAATCCCTGGTGAAATCAATCAAGATAAAAGAAAATGAAAGTAAATAATATACATAGTTTAAAAAAAAAAGATATAAGCATAAGACAGGGAAAACCCCACAAAATTCTAAAAGTTTTGGAGGGAAAAACAATAACTAAAAAATAAACAAAATGAAATCAGAGTTTCAGATTTTTTCATCATTAACACCAGATGCTAGAAAATAGTGTGGAAGCATATCAATGTTTTGTTGGAAAACTGCTTTGAATCTAAAATTCTATCCTCAGTCTAATTTTTCTTCAGTTGTGAAGGTAAAATAATGTTTCAGATATGGAAAATTTGAATTTTTTCCTATTCAGACTTCACCTGAAAAAATTACTTAAAAAATTTACCAGTGGTTCAGGAGACATGGGTTCAATCCCTGGGTCAGGAATTTCCCCTGAAGAAGGAAACCCACTCCAGTATTCTTGTCTGGGAAATCCCATGGACAGAGGAGCCTGGCGGACTGCAGTCCAAGGGGTCGCAAAAGAGTCAACACCACTTTGCAAATAAATAACAAAACAAACTAGCTCATAGCTCCCTATATATCTAACTCTACTACTGCCCCTTAGGGCAGTCCCCACACCCTCCCTGGCACTGGTCTTGAATCCTTCCTGGACACGAAAGAATGGAGGAGAAAGAGGGGGTTTTTATAGCTTCAGAGCAAATACAGCAATGTCTTTCACCAGGTTGATTTTATTTCAAATAACTTGATCTCTCATAAGCAGAGTTAGGACATATTATTGCAAGATTTTTCTGCTCTTCTGCTAGCTATCCCAGAATCTGGTATCTGCTTGTCCATCTTTATCACACCGTTGACCTGCTGAATTAGTATGTCTCAATAGACCCCTTTCTGAACTGATGTCTTCCTTAGGCTGTTCCACACAACAGGATTTTTAAGAAAGTGTTGGGGGGCTGACAAAGTTAAAGGGACTTCTTCCCTGTGAAATTTCTTAGACTTCACTACATTAGTGTGCACTGTGAATTTCTAAGAAGGGCCAATATTAGCCAAATGAGTTAGCCAAATGAGTTTCACCCTCAGCCCTAAAGGCTTTGTGGAAACATTTTGGAAAACTCTGATCTGAAATTCTTTGACTCTATGATTTCTTGATTTCAGTATCAAAATATAAACACAGAATACTACATGCTCTGTTCCCCACCCTATGTCTCGCAGCATACTTACATGTTTAATAAAAGAATAAGTGATTGAAGGAATTCATTATTATGAAAATGCTTTAAAATTTGGATATGAAACTTGTAATGAGCCATTGCTTGCTTTTATTCTGGAATGTGATTTCATTCTGAAACTAGCAGTTTCCAAAGGAAAAAATAATAGTAGGCTACTTCTATTTTTTACTTAAAATACAATTGTTGTACAGTATTGTAGAAGTTACAGGTATACAATATATTGATTCATAATTTTTAACATTATACTCAACTTACAGATATTGTGGAATATTGTCTACATTCCACATATATATCCTGTAGCTTATTTTACACTTAATTTTGTACAAAACAGACTGTATCTCTTAATCCCCTACACCTATCATGCCCTTCTGAATTTCCCTCTCTTCACTGGCAGCCACTAGTTCTCTATATATGGGAGTCCACTTTTTTGGTATATTCACTAATTTATTGTTTATTTTTTAGACTCCACATGTAAATGATATCATACAGTATTTGTTTTTCTCTGCCTGATATATTTCACTTAATATTTTCCAAGGTCCTCCATATTGCTGTAAATGGCAAAAGTTCATTTTTTTATAGTTGAGTGTATATCCTATTGTGTATATATACCACATCTTCTTTATCCACTCATCTGTTGATGGACATGTAAGTTACTTCTGTATCTCGGCAATTATAAATAATGCTGCTATAAACCTAGGGGTATGTACATATTTTTGAGTTAGTGTTTTATATACCCAGGAGTGGCATTGCTGAATCATATGATAGGTCTAGCTTTGATTTTATGAAAAACTTCCGTTCTGTTTTCCACAGTGACTGCAGGAATTTACATTCCCACCAACAGTGTACAAGGGGTCCTTTTTTCCCCACATCTTCCCAAATATTTGTTATTTGTTTTCTTTTTGATGATAGTCAGTCTGAGGTGTGAGGTGAAATCTTGTTGTGACTCTGATTTGCATTTCCCTGATGATTAGCAATGTTGAGCACATTTTTATGTGGTTATTGGCCATCTGCTTTTCCTCCTTGGATAAGTATCTATTCAATTCTTCTGC
This sequence comes from Bos indicus x Bos taurus, assembly GCF_003369695.1. Lineage (NCBI taxonomy): Eukaryota > Metazoa > Chordata > Mammalia > Artiodactyla > Bovidae > Bos > Bos indicus x Bos taurus. Next base: position 113,690,660 of record NC_040076.1, read on the forward strand.
TCATTTTTGAATTGGATTGCTTGTTTTTATGCTGCTGAGTTTTATGTGTCATTTATATATATGTTGTATATGCTAAGCTAAGTGAAAGTTGCTCAGTCATGTCAACTCTTTGGAACCCCATGGACTATACAGTCCATGGAATTCTCCAGGCCAGAATACTAGAGTGGGTAGCTTTTCCCTTCTCCAGGGGATCTTCCCAACCCAGGGATCGAATCAGGGTCTTGTGCGTTGCAAGCTGATTCTTTACCAACTGAGCTATCTGGGAAGTCCCATGTTGGATATTAATCCCTTATTGCTTATGTCATTTGTAAATATTGGATTGGCCAAAAAGTTCATCTGGATTTTTCTATAACATCCTATGGAAAGCCTGAACTTTTTGGCCAATCCAATATTTTGTCCCATTCAGTAGATTGTCTTTTTGTTTTGTCAGTGATTTCCTTTGCTGTGCAAAATCTTTTCAGTTTAATGAGATCCCATTTGCTTATTTTTGCCTATATTTCCTTAGTTACAGGAGACTGATCCAAAAAGACATCACTACAATTTATGTCAGAATGTTCTGCCTATGTTTTCCACTAGAATTCTATGGTTTCTGGTCTTATATTTAGATATTGTATTTAATCCATTTTAAGTTTACTTTTGAATATGGTATTAGAGAATGTCCTAACTTCATTCATCTACATGTATCTGTCCAGTTTCCCAGCATCACTATTGAAGAGATCATCTTTCTCCATTGTATCTTCTTGCCTCCTTTATAGTAGATTAATAGACCATGAGTGAATGGGTCTATTTCTAGGGTTTCTATCCTGTTCCATTGATCTATGTTTCTATTTTGTGCCAGTATGGTACTGTTTGATGACTGTAGCTTTGTAGTATTGCCTGAAGTCAGAGAGCCTGATTCCTCCAGCTCCATTCTTCTTTCTCAAAAGATTCTTTTGGCTCTTTAGGATCTTTTGTTTCCATACAAATTTTCTAATTATTTGTTCTAGTTCTATGAAAAATGCTATTGGTAATTTGATAAAGATGCAATGAATCTGTAGATTACCTCCAGATAGTACAGTCATTTTCAGTTCAGTCATGTCTGACTCTGCAACCCCATGACAGGCCTGCCTGTCCACCAGTTCATGGAGTTTACACTAACTCATGTCCATTGAGTCAGTGATGCTATCCAACCACCTCATCCTCTGTTGTCCCCTTCTCCTCCTGCCTTCCATCTTTCCCAGCATCAGGGTCTTTTTAAATGAGTCCGTTCTTCACATCAGGTGGCCAAAGTATTGGAGTTTCAGATTCAGCATCAGTCCTTCCAATGAATATTCAGGACTGATTTCCTTTAGGATGGACTGGTTGGATCTCCTTGCAGTCCAAGGGACTCTCAAGAGTCTTCTCCAACACCACAGTTCAAAAGCATCAATTCCTCAGCGCTCAGCTTTCTTTAGAGTCCAACTCTCACATCCATACATGACTACTGGAAAAACCATAGCCTTGACTAGACTGACCTTCATTGGCAAAGTAATGTCTCTGCTTTTTAATAGCCTGTCTAGGTTGGTCATAACTTTCTTCCAAGGAGTAAGCATCTTTTAATTTCAGTGCTGCACTCACCATCTGCAGTGATTTTGGAGCCCAGAAAAATAAAGTCTGACACTGTTTTCACTGTTTCCCCATCTATTTCCCATGAAGTGATGGAACCAGATGCCCTGATCTTAGTTTTCTGAATGTTGAGCTTTTTTAAGCCAACTTTTTCACTCTCCTCTTTCACTTTCTGCCATAAGAGTGGTGTCATCTGCATATCTGAGGTTATTGATATTTCTCCTGGCAATCTTGACTCCAGCTTGTGCTTCCTCCAGCCCAATGTTCTCATGATGTACTCTGCATATAAGATAAATAAGCAGGGTGACAATATACAGCCTTGACATATGCCTTTCCCTATTTGACACCAGTCTGTTGTTCCATATTCAGATCTAACTGTTTCTTCATGACTTGTGTACAGATTTCTCAACAGGCAGGTCAGGTGGTCTGATATACCCATCTCTTGAAGAATTTCCCACAGTTTGTGGTGATCCACACAGTCAAAGGCTTTGGCATAGTCAATAAAGCAGAAATAGATGTTTTTTTGGAACTCTCTTGGTTTTTCAGTGATCCAACAGATGTTGGCAATTTTATCTCTGATACCTCTGCCTTTTCTAAATCCACTTGAACATCTGGAAGTTCACAGTTCACATACTGTTGAAGCCTGTCTTGGAGATTTTTGAGCATTATTTTACTAGCATGTGAGATGAGTACAATTGTGTGGCAGTTTGAGCATTCTTTGACATTGCCTTTCTTTGGGATTGGAATGAAAACTGACCTTTTCCAGTCCTGTGGCCACTGCTGAGTTTTCCAAATTTGCTGGCATATTGAGTGCAGCACTTTCACAGTGTCATCTTTCAGGATTTGGAATAGCTCAACTGGAATTCCATCACCTCCACTAGCTTTGTTCCTAATGATGCTGCTTCCTAAGGCCCACTTGACTTCACATTCCAGGATGTCTGATTCTAGGTAAGTGACCACACCATTCTGGTTATCTGAGTCATGAAGATCTTTTTTTGTACAGTTCTGTGTTCTTGCCACCTGTTCTTAATATCTTCTGCTTTGTTATGTCCGTACCATTTCTGTCCTTTATTGTGCCCATCTTTGCATGAAATGTTCCCTTGATATCTTTAATATTCCTGAAGAGAACATTAGTCTTTCCCTTTCTATTGTTTTCCTCTATTTCTTTGCACTGATCCATGAGGGAGGCCTTCTTATCTCTCCTTGCCTTTCTTTGGAACTCTGCATTCAAATGGGTATCTTTCCTTTTCTCCTTTGCCTTTCACTTCTCTTCTTTTCTCAGTATTTGTAAGGCCTCCATCTATAGGCACTTGGACGTTCTTCAGGCACTCTGTCTATCAGATCTAATCCCATGAATCTATTTGTCACTTCCACTGTATAATTGTAAGGAATTTGATTTAGGTCATACCTGAATGGTCTAGTGGTTTTCCCTACTTTCTTCAATTTAAGTCTGAATTTGGCAATAAGGAGTTCATAGTCTGAGTTCATGGTCATTTTAACGATATAAATTCTTCCAATGCAACAACATAGTATTATCTTTCTATCTGTTTGTGTCATCTTCCATTTCTTTCATCAGTTTCTTATAGATTTCTGAGTACAGATCTTTTACTTCCTTAACTAGATTTATTCCTAGGTATTCTTTTTGATGTGGTAAGTGAAACTGTTTCCTTAATTTCTCTTTCTGATGGTTTGTTGTTAGTATATAAAAATGCAACTGATTTCTGTGTATTAATGTTTTATCCTGCAATTTTCACACATTCATTGATGAGCTCTTGTAGTTTTCTTGTGGCATCTTTAGGATTTTCAGTGTATAGTATCATGTCATTTGCAAACAGTGACTGTTTTACTTCTTTCTTTCCAATTTAGGTTTGTTTTATCTGTGTTTCTTCTCTGATTGCTATGATTAGGGCTTCCAGTACTATGCTGAATGTCAATGGCTAGAGTGGGCACTCTTGTTTTGTTTCTAATCTTAGAAGAAATGCTTTCAGCTTTTCACCATTGAATATGATGTTAGCTGTGAGTTTTTCACAAATAGACTTTTAAATATTGAGGTATGTTACCTCTGGCCACTTTCTGGAGAGGTTTTTTTTTTTTTTTTTTAATCATAAATGGATGTTGAGTTTTATCAAAAGTTTTTCTGGATCTTTTGAAATGATGATATGGTTTTTGGAATGGTTAAAATATCATGCAATTAGAACTAAACTATTTGTGAAACAAAGTTCACTAAAAGCTATTAACCTTGTAACTGTAGTCAGAATTGTACACTCTACAAGCAATTTGCTCTTGCAGAATCCAGTGATCATTGTCTTTAGCCTTGGGCATAACATCAGTCTGGATTCTTGGGCCTTATATGCAAAACAATCAATATTGATTTATATTTGCATTGTGCTTCATTATATGAGTTTCAAATGCTTATGTATACATCAGTTTTACCAGGCTCAACATTTAAATTTTATTGGGTTGGGCAAAAGGTTCATTTAGGTTTTTCCATAACATCTTACAGAGAAATCCAAATGAACATTTGGCCAGCCCAATATGTATTTAAGATTCATTGTCCATGTCTTCCATGTCCTCTCTACCTTAATGTAAGTCTTTTCTCTCTTTAAGTTTGATGTGATCTTTAAAATTACTAAGATTTGGAGTGGATTTCTATCCATTAGGATACAAATATATGTGGTCATAAAATAGAAAATTACAGTCAATAGGTTGTAATGAAATGGATGAGATGTTTTGAGATTTGGAGGGTGATTGAATAAATACTTGGAACATACAACTGAAAAAATAAAATTCCCTGGTTATGTGACTGTCAAAGCGCCTATTTTGTTTAAAAAAATGATAAAATTGAAGTAACCAGACAAAATTCATGAATATGCTCTCTCTGTAATTTCTTTTTCCACTGTCTCCCTTTCCAAAATACTAGAAACTGTTGTTTCTCTTATTGGCAAGAAGTAGTCAGTAAGTTATGGAGTCTTATAGAACTGACATATTCTGGGAGTTTGAGAAAATGACTTCTCTCCTAATTTGTAAAAATGTATATGCCTTGCTACTCAGCTCCTTGGGCTCATACACACAAGGATTACATGAAATAAGTATGTAAAGCAAAATGCATACCACAGTGTAAGTGTTCTACAATGATCAGTTCTTCCACTTTGCACACACCCATCTCAAACATGCCTATTCTAAAAACATTTCTTGGCAAAATGCCTGCTATTTACATTAAAAGATTAATTTTCCTTCCTCTAAAGAAACCCTCTTGTATTCAACTTCCTTTTTTCACTTTTTTCTATTATTTGAGCCCCATTGAAACAGAAAAGTTATTACATAACACACCTTTGTGTTTTCAATCAGCAGACTTCAACATAAGACCCTTTACCTGTACTTCTAGTAACACTTTATTTGCAGTTTTAACAATTGCAGAGTTCACAAAGGACTTGGCATCCTAACAATGGGATGAAAGGTTGGACATTTGTTGTCTTCAAATATTCTCATTTCTCTTCATCCTAGGTTTTTAAAGATTATTTTTCTAGCCTTTTTCTGTTCATACTATTGACTGCTCATCAGAGTGCATTTCATCATAGTCAATTAGACCTGGATAAGTAGGAAAAAAAATTGCAGTTAAGAAAGCTTTCCATTCACTTCAACTTTTATGGAAGGCTGTAAGGTTGCTGTGAGCTCTCACAGAATGTTCAACTGTGGTAGTCTGAATTACACCACCCAATTTCAGTTACCTGCTTCCTAACAGCTAAAAAATTCATGGGGCAAATACCTTCAGCCCCACTCTTGGATCTTAGCTGCTCCCCTCTCTCCCAGAAAGAATCCCTGACACATTTTGCTCTTCTGAAATATTATGAGCATGTGAAGAGAGATTGAGTAAGAGTCAGGATGAGAAAGGGAAGGGGTAGGGATAGAAAGGATGGGAGGAGAGATTTTTCTGGTCAGAACCAAATAAACTACTAAAAATTCTTTACCCTTTGTACTTGTCATGAAGTGAAGGATCTTTTGTGCTTTCCACACCCAAGTTTGGAGGGGATAGCTAAATGAAGACATTTCCCTTTAAAAAAGCCACAAACCACTTTTTCAAAGCTTGAATTAATAAGGTCCTTTGCAACAATGTTTCTCTGTGACTGTTCAGTTTTCAAAATGGAAATCTGTAGAATGTCAGTTCCTTTTTAGCTAGAAAAAAATAGGACCGCATGAAGCCCCTTTTAAAACATTCCTCCAGTGCAAGCATTTTAAATAATTTCTCAAAGGAAAGTACTATATTCTGAGTGAATAGCATGACATTATGAACTACATCTAACGTAAGATTTTGCTTCGACAGGCCTGTCAATGCTTCTTAGTTCCACTGTAATGAAATGAAAATCATGCAAGCTTAGAAGAAATATCTTCCTCACCCTGATACTCTTTATTAACTGTGGAATTGTACTATTTTTCTTCACCATGGCAACAAAACCACACAATAGAGTTCACTCTCACCTTCTCTGCACAAGGTGATGGAGAAAAACAGTAACAAAGAAAAGTGAAGCAAACACAGATTTCAGGAAAAAAAGAAGTTAAGAAAGCCCATGAATGCAGGGTAGTATGAACTCAGTGATCAGCAGTTTCCTACACTAGGTGATGCAACCCGGAGAAAAGACTTTCAGTTTATACTTGATTAAATCTCTGAAGTGGTGACTTTTAATGTCAGCCAGTCAACTGAAAGACCAATTTAAATGGTCTCAGTTTACAGTAAGATTAATGTCAATGAAAGGCCTAGACTGACCAGTAATCTTGAAATAAAACTCTGAATTACTCATGTGCGGGTCATTTAAAAGTAAAGAACTTTTTCTCATCAGCACTTACAATTCTTTGCATTTTTTAGAGAATCAAAGCTGATTTGCACTATGAAATATTTTAGCCATAAATTTTTTTCAGAAAATAGTTTGGATTAAAATGTCAACTATTCTATAGTGTGTTCAGTATACATTGTTCAAAATATCCAAAGCCATTCATCATCTTCTGACATTCTGAGGTCCATAAATGGGTTGTCTTTCACTAGGACATACTGACATAGGCCAGAATGCCAGAAATGGGCCAATTGATTATTGCCTGTTCAGGGAAAAGGCAGGGGTGGAGGGGGAAATCATATTAGATTTTTGTCACCTGAGAAGCAATGCAAGAATTAACAAATTAGTACTCAGTAACTAGAAATTAAATCATTACATTGTAGCTAGGAAGACAAAATATTTGATTGAATCACAGGATTTAACTGATGTAGAACTTTAAGGAATAAAAAAAAAAAATCAATTTTTGGCCATTTATCTTTAGTAAACAAAGTGACCAATACTGTGTTATATTCTTGACCCCCCCTAAATAGTTTTTAGTATCATGTTTTACTAAAAGCAAAGTTGACACTTATATTCAGGGGAATGTTTCAAAATAGTGTTTTAAAAATAGAAAACTAATTTGGGAGGACTTTAGGAAAGATGAGGAAAAGAATGCCTATTTAAATAAATGTCCTCTTTGAAGCCCAAAAATAGCAAAAAGAATTCCCCTAATATTAAAACTAAGCAATGGTTCCACAGTGATACTATAAATGTCAAAATCAAGCTGACCTTTACAACATGATTTGCAGCAAATTGAGCACATTGAGTGTCAGCACACGGGTCCCATACAGGAGCATCCAGTCAGCATCTGAGAAGTTTGTGAAGTAAAGCAAGGCTCAGAGTTACAAGTTGAACCCTTACTATGTACAAGTATTAGGACTAAGGGTATTACCTGCATCATTTCAGTGACTCTTCTTAATAAGTTGGTGCAATTATCACCATCTTAAAAGGGTAAAACTAAGATTTTTGCCCAATATCCCATAGCTGTATTGCTAGTATTTGGGTGAGCTGAGATTTTAACACAGGCTTTTTAAAAATATTATTTATTTTTATTGTAGTATAGGTGCTTTACAATGTTGTGTTTCTGCTGTACAATGAAATGAGTCAGCGATTTGTATACATATATCCCCTCCCTCCTTGAGTTCCTTCCCACAACCAACCACCATCCCACACCTTTAGGTCACCACAGAGCACTGAGCTGAACTCTCTGTGCCAAATAGCAGGTTCCCAGTAGCTGTTTTACACATAGAAGTACACATCCATCCATCCCAGCCTCCCAATTCCTCCCACTCCCTTTAACTTGTCCACATGTCTGTTCTCTACATCTGTGTCTTTATTTTTGCCTTGCAAATAGGTTCATCCATACCATTTTTCTAGATTCTACATACATGCATTCACTTTGGCTCAGTTCAGTTGCTCAGTTGTGTCTGACTCTCTGCAACTCCATGAATCGCAGCACGCCAGGCCTCCCTGTCCATGACCAACTCCTGGAGTCCACCCAAACCAGTGTCCATTGAGCCAGTGATGCCATCCAACCATCTTATCCTCTGTCATCCCCTTCTCCTCCTACCTTCAATCTTTCCCAGAACCTTTTCCAAATGAGTCAGTTCTTCACATTAGGTGGTCAGAGTATTGCAGTTTCAGCTTCAGCATCAGTCCTTCCAATGATTATTCAGGACTGGTTTCCTTTAGGATGGACTGGTTGGATCTCCTTGCAGTCTGAGGGACTCTCAAGAGTCTTCTCCAACACCACAGGTCAAAAGCATCAATTCTTCGACATTCAGCTTTCTTTATAGTCCAACTCTCACATCCATACATGACTACTGGAAAAACCATAGCCTTGACTAGATGGACCCTTGTCAGCAAAGTAATGTCTCTGCTTTTTAATATGCTGTCTAGGTTGGTCATAGCTTTTCTGCCAAGGAGTAAGCGTCTTTTAATTTCATGGCTGCAATCACCATCTGCAGTGATTTTGGAGCCCAAAAAATAAAGTCTGTCACTGTTTCCATTGTTTCCCCATCTATTTTCCATGAAGTGATGCAACCAAATGCCATGATCTTAGTTTTCTGAATGTTGAGTTGGCTTAAAAGCCAGCTTTTTCACTCTCCACTTTCACTTTCATCACTTTTCACTTTCATCAAGAGGCTCTTTATTTCTTTTTTGCTTTCTGCCATAAGGGTGGTATCATCTGAATATCTGAAGTTATTGTTCTTTCTCCCAGCAATCTTGATTCTAGCTTATGCTTCATCCAGCCCAGCATTTCTCATGATGTACTCTGCATAGAAGTGAAATAAGCAGGGTGACAATATACAGCCTTGACATATTCCTTTCCCAATTTGGAACCAGTCTTTTGTTCCATGTCCAGTTCTAACTGTTGCTTCTTGACCTGCATACAGATTTCTCAGGAGGCATACGTGCATTAATATACAATATTTGTTTTTCTCCTTCTGACTTACTTGTCTGTGTATGACAGACTCTAGGTCCATCCACATCTCTACAAATGACCCAACTTTGTTCCTTTTTATGGCTGAGTATTATTATTTCATTGTATATACATACCACATCCTCTTTATCCATTCATCTTTCATGAACATTATTTTGCTTCCATGTCCTGGCTATTGTAAACAGAGCTGCAATGAGCATTGGATTGCATTTACTTGTTTGTTTTTTTTTTTTTTTTTTTTGAATTATGGCTTTCTCTGGGTATACACCCAGGGGTGGAATTGCTGAGTCATATAGTAGTTCTACTTTTAGTTTTTTTAAGGAACCTCCAGATTGTTCTCCATAGTGCCTGTTTCTTTGAGCTTAAAACTTTCCCCAAATGACTAAGCAATGGAGTTTTCCAGAGAGCAAGTTCTGGAGTACCCTATTTATAACCCTGAACTTGGAAGAAAAGTTGGAAGTGGCGTAGTGTCCTGTGGAAGAAAGAGTACCCCAGTAGCAAATGGCCCAGGGACAGAAGGGAACGCAACAACTTGGCAAATTGAAGCAAAACAGAGAAGAAAAAGGCAGCATGAGAGTGATGCGTTTATTTCTTTAGGATCATTGTCCATCCAGGAGAGGACAGGCCTACAAGCAAGTCAGGGTTTAAGAGAGATACAGAATAATAGGCCAAGACCCACTTGTTAAGTGATAGACTAAAGTGATTTACACAGAGAAAGTATGAACTGAACAAATAAGCAAAAGGCTACTGATCCATGAGTCATGATATAAACATGGTCACACCCAAACATAGTTGGCCTGCCCAGAAAGGGCAGAAGAAAAGGTCAAATCTGAGGGGATTCCCACAAGTTAGCTCGTATGCCTAACCTGGTGGAACTGGCTGGCCTTCGAGGCAATTTGCAACAGATATAGAAAGCACATAAAGAAGATTCATTTTGATATTTGGCAAAACTAATACAATTTTGTAAAGTTTAAAAATAAAATTGTAGTTGGGAAAAAAAAAAAAAAGTCATTTGATTTTTACTTGCTGCATCAATTCAGATTCCAGGTTGGGTGGCTCCAGGAGTCACAGAATCTCTTGCAGTGGGTCCTATGAAACTCGAGATGGGTTCTCATATAGGAGAAACACATGAATAGTTTCATGTCCAAAGTCATGGTGCCAATAATTCACATTATGGCTGAGCTCATGATACTGATCCAATTATAATATAAGTAAGTTACTTTCAAGCTTGAAGGCTCTTTGTGATCAAAAGTTCTATGATCCTTTAGGACTAATGAGTTTATTTTAGTTTGCTTGTGGGTTCTGATAATCTCTCCTTAACAAGAGACTAAAGATTTGGTGGGTTAGGCCTAGGCTAGAGAAGATATACCAACTTGAAGTTAGTGATGTGACTTATACAGTGCCAATTCAAGGAACTAAGAGACAGCTTTCTATTTGAGATGGCACTGGATATGTTTAGTGGCTTAATTGTAGCTTATTGTTAATATGCACCAATTAGCATAAAGACCAATTATAAAATGCTCCTGCTTATAACGGTTATAAGCTTCACTGTACGATATTTAAAAGTCAATGTCTGTGTTCAGTTGCTCAGTTATGTCCAACTTTTTGCAGCTCCATGGACTGTAGTCCACAAGCACCTCTGTCCATGGAATTTTCCAGGCAAGAATATTGGAGCAGGGTGCCATTTTCTTCTCCAAGGGATCCTCCTGACCCAAGGATCAAACACGTATCTCTTATATCTCCAATACATCAAATGAAAAAAAAAAAAAAAACCTCAGAAGTATTACCTGATAACTATATTAATGTTTTGATTTGTTTCTGACAGTTTTTAGGCTTTCTGATCTCTCCCCCTGAACAGTAAAACTCATTACAGGAATTTTGTCTGTTTTATCTTGATGTCCCTGAGCTTGGCATAAATGTTTTCTAAACGTAGGCTTTCTTCATGAAGCAACAGTAAATACTGGCTGTTGAAAAGTCCTACAGCTTTTCTGACATCAACTCCCTTTCATGTGGTATAGCTGCTTTTTCCTAACACCATACTAAACAAATACTAGAAGTGATATTTGATCTCATGGTTCAGATTGGATTGCATACCATATTTGGTTAGAATTGTGTTGATTAAATACTTCTACCAGAGGAGGTGAGAAACCTATTAAAATGATCATACCATTGATATACATAATAATTGTACAAAGTAATTATATGGAAAAAATGCATCTAAACTGGAGTCAAGTGTGCTCTTCACAGGAGCGATAACCATTATCCCTATAATGTTAATCCAACCTTTTCAGTGACTTCCTCATGTATCCAAATTCTACCCCCACTGCAGGTCCACCTCGTCATGGATTGTGAATGAATGGAATCTGAATCCATTAATACTTATGACATAAAGGGAGAATGTGAGTATCATGCACTCCTCATTTCTAGAGTGCTAGAGGTAGCTAAAGGGCTTCCTTGGTGTCTCAGATGGTAAAGAATTTGTCTATAATGCAGAAAACCTAGGTTCAATCCCTGGGACAGTAAGATCCCCTGGAGAATGGCTCCCCACTCCAGTATTCTTGCCTGGAGAATTCCATGGACAGAGGAGCCTGGCAGGCTATAGTCCATGGGGTCTCAAAGAGTCAAACAGGACTGAGCAACTTTCACTTACTCACTCAGAGGTAGCTAGTTGGATCAGAATGCATCATATTTATCCATTAAATTGAATGAGAATATTTTTTAATACAGTAGTTTTTCATTTACTGGCCATTTTTTTAAGGAATGAATTAAAGCAGATTGGTGACTTGTTGAATTAATGGCTTGCATCAGGAGGACACTGGCCTGAGCTAAGATTTACACATGTGGATACTGAGGGGTTGACTGAACCCAGATACCTATGTGCATAAGCTAATTTTTATAGCAGAAAAAGAATCTGCCAGAAGAAAGTTTTATGTGAGACTATCCACTTACAGAGATGAAATACAGTGAATGGAGAAGAGACTATGATGAATGGCCCAAGCCTATGAATTACATCAGAGCTTTTGATTAAGAGGAGCAAAAGTAGAAGCTGAAGGACTGTTCTCATGGGGACTTTGAAGTGTGTGCTTTCTGAAGTGCCGTGTAAGGTGAGCTGATGCCTGTCCCTCACCCGCCCCTTTTGTTTGGTACCCAGCACCATTTCTGCGCTGTGAGAGTTCTAGGGCATTGACGGTGGTACTTTTTAAAGTTTTTATTTTATATTGGAGTAGATCCAGTTAACAATGTTGTGATAGTTCCAGGTGGACAGCAAAGGGACTCAGCCAAATATATACATGTATTCATTCTTCCCCAAACTCCCCCTCCCATCCAGGCTGCCATATCACACAGAGCAGAGTTCCCTGATGCTATACAGAAGGACCCTGATGGTTAGCCATTTTAAATATATAGCAGTGTATACATCATGGTATCAAACTCACACTCTCTCCTCTCTGACCATTCTTCCCCATTGGCAACCATAAGTTCATTTTCTGTCAGTCTTTCTGATTTGTAAATAAGTTCATTTGTATCATTTTTTTTAATATTCCCCAGATAAGGGATGTCATGCACCATTTCTCCTTCTCTGTCTGACTTAGTTCACTAAGCATGACAGTCTTTAGGTCCATCCATCTTGCTGCAAATGGATGGTTCATTTTTTGTCATCACTGAGTAATACTGATGGTAATACTCGAAAGGACAGCCATCAGTGCCTGGGCAAATAACTTATAGAGTAGGCTGAATAACAGATAGCCCCAAATATCCACATGATAATTCCCACAGTCTTCAGTGTATTACTGTTGTGGACTGAATGTTTGTGGGCCCCCTCAAATTCACATTTTAAAGTCTTCATCCCCAATGTGATATTTCCAGCTGAGGTCTTTCAGAGGTAATTTGGTTTAGATTAAATCATCTGGACAGAGCCTGCGTGATGCAATGAACGCCTTTATAAAAAGAGAAAGACCCAGGAGAATGGTTGGGGTCTCTCTCTCTCTCTCTCTCTCTGAACCTGGATTTCCCAGTCTCCAGGATTGTGAGAAATAAATGTTTGCCGTTTAAGCTACCCAGTCTGCAGTATTTTGCTACGGTATCTCACAGTGACTAAGACAATCACCACTCATGGTAAGGGGACTTCGCAGATGTAATTTAATTAAAGTGCCTGAAACAGGGAGATTAAGTTTGATTTTTCAGTTGGGCTCAGTATTATATCAGGGGTCCTCATGAGGAGGAAGCAGGAAGGTCAGAATCAGAAAAGGAGGTGACAAAGGAAGCAGAGATTGTAGTAATCCACTTTGTAGATGGAGTAAGGGCCCATGAGACAAGGTATATGGGCAGCTTCTAGAAACTGGAAAAGGCAAGGCAATTGATTCTCCCCCAAGCCCTCATAATGGAACGTGGCTCTGCCAAATCTTGATTTTAGTCCCATAAAACCCATGTTGTCCTTCTGACCTCCAGAACTATAATTAGCTGGTATTGTTTTAAACAGCTAAGTTGGTGATAATTCGTTACAGCAGCAATAGGAAATGAATGTAACTTGTAAGGACAGACACACATGGATGGTGGTCAGCACACTCAGGAGATCCCACTGGAAAAGCTGTAGTGCCCTGTCAGAGGACGCGTGTGAGACATATTCTGGGACTTCCTAGAAGGTCTTGTGGTGGAACACTTGACAGGGGTCTGAGTCTGTGTTGCAGTTGGGGGCAGTGAACCATCAGGATTGGAATTAATAACTACTTAGCCATAAAAAGAATGAACTACTACTACACACAACATCATGCATGAATCTCAACATCTGTATGTTAAGCAATAGAAACCAGAAACGAAAAAATCAAACCATGAGAATAATGGTATGGAATTTGTATACAGACAAAATAAGTCTGTGGTGATAGAAATCAGAGATAGTGGTTGCAGGCAGTGGGAGGAGGGACATTGATTAAAATGGAGCCAAAGGGTTTTGATGGAAATCTTTGTTGTTTTGAGTGCTGGTTCCACTGGTGTAAAGAATTGTCAAAATTGATTGAACTGAACTCTCTGGATTGGTTCATTTCTTTGTGTGTTAATTACAAGCAGTGAATAAAAGGAGGTCCTTTACTACAAAGTTTTTTAAGATTGAAATTAATAATTTGCACACCTAGACATCATCTTATACATGGTCTTTTTTGTACACATGAGCCAGTGAAGCATGGAGACATTCCAATTACAGAATGTTTCTAACAGACTCAACTTGCAAATAAGCTTACTTAAGTCTTTCACAAACTTGAACAGCTTATCTGTCGTTGATGGAAACAGTATCCTCATTGCAATCTTGCACACCTCTCCACCTTACAATCTGCCAAGTTATTCACTTTCCTGCTGCTGCTGCTTGCTGCTAAGTCGCTTCAATCGTGTCCGACTCTGTGCGACCCCATAGACGGCAGCCCACCAGGCTCCCCCATCCCTGGGATTCTCCAGGCAAGAATACTGGAGTGGGTTGCCATTTCCTTCTCCAATGCATGAAAGTGAAAAGTGAAAGTGAAGTCGCTCAGTCCTGTCCGACTCTTAGCGACCCCATGGACTGCAGCCTACCAGGCTCCTCCGTCCATGGGATTTTCCAGGCAAGAGTACTGGAGGGGGGGTGCCATTGCCTTCTCTGATTCACTTTCCTAGAGGGCTATACACACACACACACACACACACACACACACATACACACACTTAAATATGCATGCATGATGAGTCGTGTTTGACTCTGTGTGACGCTATGTACCGTAGCCTGCCAGGTTCCTCTGTCCATGGGATTCTCCAGGCAATAATAGTGGAGTGGGTTGACATTTCCTCTTCCAGGGGATCTTCCTGACCCAGGGATTGAACCCGTGTCTCCTGAGTCTCCTGCATTGGCAGGCAGGTTCTTTACTGCTTGAGCCATCGGAAAGGCCCCCTAGAGGGCAAGGGAGGCCTGAATAGCTCAAGCACACTCAAAGCCAATGCATTACTCTAGGGAAAGCAAATTGGTTTTCTGGCACTCTTGTTGGTTTCAGGAGGTATGGTAGAACCAAAGAAACACCACCTGATGTCTGAATCTAGCGGACACTCATTCCAGATGAGAACTACGTATCTGGCAGCTGAACTCGATTACGTATGCTTGAGTCAATGGAGGTGTGAGGAGTGGCATGGCCTTGGGTTCTCGCTGATACTTACAGCTGAGGCTTCCAATGGTAACTGTAACTAGGGCAACGTTAGAAAGCTATAGTAGCTTCCCATGAGAACTACCTATGACTCAGTGTTCTCTTTAATTCCATAGTGCTATAAACAGATATGTCATCATTTGCAAGAGATGAAATTATACTTATGAGTGCAGTAGTCCTTTTATATTCCCAAACTTTGAAAACTCCCATTACTTCATAATACTTATTGATAATTTAATGAACATCATCACTGTGTAGATAAATTATCTTGAATTACTACTTGTATTTTGTTGTGAATTCCCAGGCCGGATAGCTCATGTAGTTGCAATTACTTGACATTAACAGTTCTATAAAAATTATTAAGAAGATTTAGAAAAGATTACGTATGAGTCATGTGGACTATTTCATCTACAATATGATAAAAGTTCCTTATGTATGCTTTATTATGCAGCCCATTTTAATAACACATCAAAACAGTGACTGTTTGTTTTATTGTGCTATAAATTCTTTCCACTTGGCCTATGAGCTTCTAAAAAAGCATTTCAAGATTAAAATGAATTTTATTTCTAAATTTCTAATAGTTATAATTAAAAGGCTAAATTTTGAACCAGATTTTGTATGAAGGTGCATGGATAGGGATCAGTACCCTTATTAGTATTGTCAAATGGGGGCCAGTTAAGGTTAAATGTTATTTCTGATTGAATCTTGGTCTAGTTCTTAGGGTACCACAAGTACTTGCTACATCCGAAGATATTTGACATTATAGCAATACATATATTAACACCCTTGTAACTACAAGGTCATGTGAAGACAGTGCTAGGAGCAATATTAATTAAGGTCATCCAGGCATCATCACCCCTAGGCATACCTATAAGGCAAAAACAATGTTTCTCTTCTTTTGTACGCCTTAGTGAGTTTCTTTTTAGTATCTTTCACTGTACCCTATGCTATGCTATGCTAAGTCACTTCAGTCGTGTCCGACTCTGTGCGACCCCATAGACGGCAGCCCACCAGGCTCCCCCGTCCCTGGGATTCTCCAGGCAAGGACACTGGAGTGGGTTGCCATTTCCTTCTCCAATGCATGAAAGTGAAAAGTGAAAGTGAAGTCGCTCAGTCGTGTCCGACTCCTAGCGACCCCATGGACTGCAGCCTGCCAGGCTCCTCCATCCATGGGATTTTCCAGGCAAGAGTACTGGAGTGGGGTGCCATTGCCTTCTCCGTCACTGTACCCTACAGAGATAGTAATATCCTCTGCTCCTGACCCTCCTGGGCCCTTCCTAGGTTTTCACATAAGCCCATCGTATCTATGTGATTTCCACATGACAACAGGGAGTACATCTGTTCTAAGGCAGAGTGAGTAGAATGTACATGGCTCAAAATATCAATACACATGTTAAGTAGGATTGATATACACACACATACATGAAGGAATTATAAATAGGCTTTCTTCCTAAGCATCATCTTATACTTAGGGTCCTTCTTTTTTGCTGACTTTGCACTCTTGCATTACTATTCAAAATGATTCTGCCCACCCACCCCCAGTTAATGCTATAGCTAGAGAAATATACACATACACACATATAAAATATATATTAAATAAAATATGATATATATTGATATATATGACATATGTACTGTCATGTATATGGCAATAAAAGAGTGCTACCACTTCCTTTGGTGGATGGTAGAGTAGCAAGGATGCACTGAAGCATAATGGAACACACAAGTTTTAGGGTCAGACAGCCCTGGGCTTGAATCACAATTATGTCCCTAATTAGTTTTGTAACACAGGCAAATTACTTAACATCTCAGTGTCTCAACATCATCTGTAAAATGGGAATATTAATATATACCTTCAAGAAAGCATTGTGCTTAGTTGCTCAATCATGTTCAACTCTTTATGACCCCATGGACTGTAGCTAGCCAGGCTTTTCTGGCCATGGGGATTCTCCAGGCAAGAATACTGGAGTGGGCAACCTATCCCTTGTCCAGGGGATCTTCCTGACCCAGGAATCCAACCAGAGTCTCCTGTATCGCAGGTAGATTCTTTACCAGCTGAGCTACCAGGGAAGCCCCAAGAAAGCCTTGTCAAGATCTTATTTATAGATCAATCCTTAAAATAGTGGTTAGTGCCCTATTGAAGGAAGAGGATTATAAGCCATTCTTGTAGTTAAAGGGGGAACAAAAATGCCCAATGTAGGTGTTTTCTAGAGTAATAACTTGTTGAGAGTAAGCATTTACCAGAGTGTATTGAAGGAAGACTCTTCTCAATGCTGCAGTTGCTAAACAACCATAGGGAGAGTTTAGAGGTTTTGTCCTATTAGCCTGAAAATTGGAACAACTTCATGGGAGGAACCAAAATGGGACACTGTAAGTTCAGCAGAGCCTGTAGAACACAAGCGATACAATTCTGACAGAAATAAAAGACAGTTTCTTAATCCTACTTAGTAAAGATTTTTTTAATAAATTTCTAATGAGTAGGAATTGATATTAAAAAAAAAAAAAGAAGTCAGATGCCATATACTTCTTTTACTTCCATAATGGCTACTCCTCAGGAAGTCTTAAAAATCCCGCTGGATTAAGTATTTCAACCAAGTTTTATTTTCTACCCAAAGCTGAAGAAATAAAATGTTCGTTCCAAGAGCCTGCCACCTGATTTTAGTTCTAGTAACTTCAGAGGTATTGGCCATTCCTAAGGCACAAAAATGGGCTTTTGTGTCCTACACAGTGAATTTCTTTGCCTTGTCCATATTAGTTTTCACACTAAATGGCAGAGAAAGGGACTCGATATTAACTCCACGTTCAAATAAGATCTGGAAACCCCACTTTAACCTTATCCTCCCAGGCTCTAATGAAGGAAATGGTGGTGAATCTCCAGTTTTTCCAAAATTTCACTCTCTTGGGCAGTCAGTCAGAATACATCACAACAATGGTTTTCAACAACAATCAATTTTATCCCCCGGGAGGGCATTTGGCAATATCTGGAGACATTTTTATTTGTCACAACTGAGGAGGTACCCCTGGCATTTAGTGTGTAGAGGCCAAGAATGCTGTTAAAATTCCTACAACACCTACTAATTCTCACAGAATAATCATCTGGTACAAAACGCCAACAGTACTAAGTCAGGAAACCCTGTATTACAGAAATATAAGCTGCATTTAATCCATGTTAATAAGTGCACTAATGGTAAAGAACCCACCTGCCAGTGCAGAAGACAAGAGATGCAGATTCAATCCCTGGGTCAGGAAAATCCCCTTTAGTAGGAAATGGCAACCTACTCCAGTATTCTCATCTGGACAGAGGAGCCTGGTGGGCTAGAGTCCATGGGTCACAAAGATTCAGATACGATGGAAACCACTTAGTACACAGGCACAATCATCAAAGGCAGAATATCATGTTATAATATGGTGCTTCAGTGTGGGTTCTCTAGTCCCGAGACAGGGGTGTCACTTCTATCATAGGGACTCTACAGGAAGATGCTTCTTGAGATTCTTCGTAGTTGGAAACTTACTCAAATGATTTGAGGCTCAGTAATTTTTTTTCACGAATATTGCATTGGAATGCTTTTTGCTTTCTGAAAGCTGACTTTACAATCTCAAGATCTAGTATATAGGCTCACCTTGCAAACTATCTGCTGTGTACCTTTAACAAAGTCCCTTAATATCCATGAGCTTTGCTGGTTCCATTTGCAAAATGAACTGAAACATATCTGTCTACTTTGTGGGAAGTTTTAAGTAAAAAAAAAAAGTCTTAAATGGCATATGTAAAATCACTTTCGTAAGTGTAATATAAACACAAGGTATTATAGTGGCTTTTTGAAATATAAAATTTCTTTTGAATAATCAAGCAGCTGATTTTTATGACTTTTTATCTAAGAGTAATTACATCAATTTTTCAGATAAAGAGCCTACACATTTCTAGAATAAGTACTTAGGATCCTAGTCCACATCATCAGTTTTGCTTTAGTGGAAAGGGATAAAAACACAAATTTTAAATTAAATTTGGAGTAGACTCTATCAAGCACAATATTAATGTAAATAATGTAATGTAAATGAATGGCACCTTAGCTTTTATATTTATTTGTTTACACTCACACACACGCATACACAGTTCCCAGAATCATGACAATTTTAGTTGGCCAGAGAATATGGCTGTTTTTGAGACTTTCAGCTAAGAACCTGCTCTTATTATACAATCACAAATACTTCTTAGAGGAATAAATCTGTAATCACTATATACAGTATAAAGAAATAATGACAAGTATATATTATGCACTGAGAAAAGGTGAGTTGATGTATTAAATAGGAAGTCATACACACAAATGCCTGTAGACAACCCAGGCCGACCATTTACGTGAAGCAGGTATAAGACAAAAGGGAGCATGAGAATACCACTCATAGTTGAGAATACCACATACTACTCACCTCCAAACCAAGGTTTCATGTGGAATTACAGGTCTTGTGTGGTTGTTGTTGTCTAGTCACTAAGTTGTGTCAGACTCTTTGCGACCTTATGGACTGTAGCTGGCCAGACTCCTCTGTCCGTGAGATTTCTCAGACAAGAATACTGGAGTGGGTTGCTATTCCCTTTTCCAGGGGATTTTCCTGACCCAGGGATCAAACCAACAACTCCTGCATCGACAGGCAGATTCTTTACCACTGAGCCACCTGGGAAGTCCTCTATAGTAAGGCTTGTACTTCCAGAAATTAGAATTTTTAAAGAAAAACCAGAAATCTTGACACTGATGTGAAATTTTCATACTCTTAAAGTATGTACAGGGCAAATTCTGCCTAGTGGCTATCTGCAACCACTGTTCTAAGCAAACAGTTTAAAGACGATACTTTTCATCTCAATGTCCCAATCTTTTTTTTTTTTTTTCCAAAGCAGCATGTCTCTCTGACCACAGTCCTTTCAAAGGTCCTGTCAATAGAGGAGGGTGATTCATATAACACATGATAATCTCAATGACCCAAGGTATGTTAACTTTCTTTTTTTATTTTAATTGGAGGCTAATTGCTTTACAATATTGTAGTGGTTTTCACCATACATTGACATGAATCAGCCATGGGTGTACATGTGTCCTCCATCTTGAACCCCCCTCCCACCTCCCTCCCCATCCCATCCCTCAGGGTTGTCCCAGTGCACTGACTTTGAGTGCCCTGTTTCATGTATCGATCTTGGACTAATGATCTATTTCACATATGGTAATATACATGTTTCAATGTTATTTTCTCAAATCATCCCACCCTTGCTGTCTCCCACAAAGTCAAAGTCTGTTCTTTGTATCTGGGTTTCTTTTGCTGTCTCGCAAATAGGGTCATCATTATCATCTTTCTAAATTCCATATATATGTATTGGTGTATACAGTGTACACCAATATACTGTATTGGTGTTTTTCTTTCTGACTTACTTCACTCTGTATAATAGGCTCCAGTTTCATCTACCTCATTAGAACTGACTCAAATGCATTCTTTTTAATGGCTGAGCAATATTGTGTATATGTACCACAGCTTTCTTATCCATTCATCTGCCGATGGACATCTAGGTTACCTCCATGTCCTAGCTATTGTGAACAGTGCTGCGATGAACATTGGGGTACACATGTCTCTATCAATTCTTATTTCCAGCAGTGGGATTTCTTGGTCATACGGCAGTTCTATTTCCAGTTTTTTATGGAATCTCCACACTGTTTTCCATAGTGGCTGTACTAGTTTGCATCCCACCAACAGTGTAAGAGTGTTCCCTTTTCTCCACACCCTCTCCAGCATTTATTATTAGTAGACTTTTTGATAGCAGCCATTCTGACTGGTGTGAGATGGTACCTAATTGTGGTTTTGATTTGCATTTCTCTGATAATGAGTGATGCTGAGCATCTTTTCATGTGTTTGTTAGCCATCTGTATGTCTTCTTTGGAGAAATGTCTATTTAGTTCTTTGGCCCATTTTTTGACCGGATCATTTATTTTTCTGGAATTGAGCTGCAGGAGTTGCTTGTATATTTTTGAGATTAATTCTTTGTCAGTTGCTTCATTTGCTATTATTTTTTTTCCCATTCTGAAGGCTATCTTTTCACCTTGCTTATGGTTTCATTCATTGTGCAAAAGCTTTAAGTTAATTAGGTCCCATTTATTTATTTTTGTTTTTATTTCTATTACTCTTGGAGGTGGGTCATAGAGGATCTTTCTTTGATTTGTGTCAGAGAGTGTTCTGCCTGTGTTTTCCTCTAAGAGTTTTATAGTTTCTGGTCTTAAATTTAGATCTTTAATCCATTTTGAGTTTATTTTTGTGTATGGTGTTAGAAAGTGTTCTAGTTTCATTCTTTTACATGTAGCTGACCAGTTTTACCAGCACCACTTGTTAGATTGTCTTTTCTCCATTGTATATTCTTGCCTCCTTTGTCAAAGATAAGTGTCTATAGGTGCATGGATTTATCTCTGGGCTTTCTATTTTGTTCCATTGATCTATA
The DNA here is from genome assembly GCF_003369695.1 of Bos indicus x Bos taurus. Taxonomy (NCBI): domain Eukaryota; kingdom Metazoa; phylum Chordata; class Mammalia; order Artiodactyla; family Bovidae; genus Bos; species Bos indicus x Bos taurus. The sequence goes on from NC_040076.1 coordinate 113,712,173, forward strand.
TTTCTGTCTTTGTGCCAGTACCATACTGTTTTGATTACTCTAGCTTTGAAGTATAGTCTGAAGTCAGGCTGGTTGATTCCTCCAGATCCATCTTTTTTCTCAAAATTGCTTCGGCTGTTCGAGGTTTTATGTATTTCCATGCAAATTGTAAAATTATTTGTTCTAGTTCTCTGAAAAATATTGTTGGTAGCTTGATAAGGATTGCATTAAATCTACAGATTGGGTAATATACTCATTTTCACTATATTGATTCTTGCTATCCATGAACATGGTATATTTCTCCATTTATTTGTGTCATCTTTGATTTCTTTAATCAGTGTTTTATGGTTTTCTATATATAGGTCTTTGGTTTCTTTAGGTCGATTTATTCCTAAGTATTTTATTCTTTTCAATGCAATGGTGAATGGAATTGTTTCCTTAATTTCTCTTTCTGTTTTCTCATTGTTGCTGCTGCTGCTACTAAGTTGCTTCAGTCATGTCCGACTCTGTGCGACCCCATAGACAGCAGCCCACCAGGATCCCCTGTCCCTGGGATTCTCCAGGCAAGAACACTGGAGTGGATTGCCATTTCCTTCTCCATTCTCATTGTTAGTGTATAAGAATGCAAGGGATTTCTGTGTGTTGATTTTATATCCTGCAAATTTACTATATTCATTGATTAGCTCTAGTAATTTTCTGGTGGAGTCTTTAGGGTTTTCTATGTAGAGGATCATGTCATCTGCAAACAGTGAGAGTTTTACTTCTTTTCCAATCTGGATTTTTCTTTTTTATTTTTCTTCTCTGATTGTTGTGACTAAAACTTTAAAAACTATGTTGAATAGTAGTGGTGAGAGTGGGCACCCTTGTCTTGTTCCTGACTTTAGGGGAAATGCTTTCATTTTTTCATCATTGAGGATAATGTTTGCTGTAGGTTTATCACATATGGCTTTTATTATGTTGAGGTATGTTCCTTCTATGGCTGCTTTCTGGAGGGTTTTTATCATAAATGGATGTTGAATTTTGTCAAAGGCTTTCTCTGCATCTATTGGGATAATCATATGGTTTTCATCTTTCATTGTTATTGTCGTGTATCACATTGATTGATTTGCAAATATTGAAGAATCCTTGCATCCCTGGGATAAAGCTCACTTGATCATGATGTAGGATCTTTTTAATATGTTGTTGGATTCTGTTTGCTAGTATTTTGTTGAGGATTTTTGCATCTATGTTCATCGGTGATATTGGCCTATAGTTTTCTTTTTTGTGGCATCTTTGTCTGGTTTTGGTATTTGGGTGATGGTGGCCTTGTAGAATGAGTTTGGGAGTTTATCTTCCTCTGAAATTTTCTGGAAGACAGAGTAGGATAGGTGTTCACTCTTCTCTAAATTTTTGGTAGAATTTACCTGTGAAGCCATGTGGTCCTGGGCTTTTGTTTGTTGGAAGATTTTTGTTTACCATTTTGATTTCTGTGCTTGTGATGGGTCTGTTTCTATTTCTTCCCAGTTCAATTTTGGAAGGTTATACTTTTCTAAGAATTTGTCCATTTCTTCCAAGTTGTCCATTTTATTGTCATCTAGTTGCTGTAGTAGTCTCTTATGATCCTTTGTATTTCTGTGTTGTCTGTTGTGATTTCTCCATTTTCATTTCTAATTTTGTTGATTTGATTCTTCTCCCTTTTTTTCTTGATGAGTCTGGCTAATGGTTTATCAATTTTATTTATCTTCTCAAAGAACTAGTTTTTAGTTTTGTTGATTTTTGCTATAGTCTCCTTTGTTTTTCATTTATTTCTGCCCTAATTTTTATGGTTTCTTTCCTTCTACTAACCCTAGGGTTCTTCATTTATTCTTTTTCTGGTTGCTTTAGGTGTAAAGTTAGGTTATTTATTTGATTTTTCTCTTGTTTCGTAAGGTAAGCTTATACTGCTATGAACCTTCCTCTTAGCACTGCTTTTACTGAACCCCACAGGTTTTGGGTTGTCATGTTTTCATTTTCATTTGTTTCTATGAATACTTTGATTTATTTTTTTATTTCTTCTGTGATTTGTTGGTTATTCAGAAGCGTATTGTTTAGCCTCCATATGTTTGTATCTTTAATAGTTTTTTCCTGTGGTTGACATCTAATCTTACCACATTGTGATCAGAAAAGATGCTTGAAATTATTTCCATTTTTTTGAATTTACCAAGGCTAGATTTATGGCCCAGGATGTGACCTACCCTAGAGAATGTTCTGTGTTCCCTTGAGAAAAAGGTGAAATTAATTGTTTTGGGGTGAAATGTCATATAGATATCAATTAGGTCTAACTAGTCCATTGTATCATTTAAAGTTTGTGTTTCCTTGCTAATTTTCTGTTTTGTTGATCTATCCATAGGTGTGAGTGGGGTATTAAAGTCTCCCACTATTATTGTGTTACTGTTAATTTCCCCTTTCATACTTGCTAGCATTTGCCTTACATATTACAGTGCTCTTATGCAGGGTGCATATATTTTGCACCTTGGATTGATCCTTTGGTCATTATGTAGTTTCCCTCTTTGTCTCTTTTCACAGCCTTTATTTCAAAGTCTATTTTATCTGATTGAGTATTGCTACTCCTGCTTTCTTTTGTTCTCCATTTGCGTGAAATATCTTTTGCCAGACCTTCACTTTCAGTCTGTATGTGTCCCTTGGTTTGAGGTGGGTCTCTTGTAAACAGCATATATAGGGATCCTATTTTTGTATCCATGCAGCCAGTCTTTTTTGGTTGGGACATTCAACCCACTTCCATTAGGGTAATTATTGATAAGTATGATCCCATTGCCATTTACTTTGTTGTTTTGGGTTTGAGTTTATAAACCTTTTCTGTGTTTCCTGTCTAGAGAAGATCTTTTAGCATTTGTTGATGAGCTGGTTTAGTGGTGCTGAATTCTCTGAGCTTTTGCTTGTCTGTAAAGCTTTTGATTTCTCCTTCACATTTGAATGAGATCCTTGCTAGGTATAGTAATCTGGGTTGTAGGTTTTTCTCTTTCATCACTTTAAGTATGTCCTGCCATTCCCTTCTGGCCTGAAATGAAAGATCAGCAGTTATCCTTATGGGGATCCCCTTGTGTGTTATTTGTTGCTTTTCCCTTGCTGCTTTTGAGATTTGCTTTTTGTGTTTGATCTTCATTAATTTGATTAATATGTGTCTTGGGTTGTTTTGCCTTGGGTTTATCCTGTTTGGGACTCTCTGGGTTTCTTGGACTTGGATGGCTATTTCCTTCCCTATTTTAGGGAAGTTTTCAACTATTATCTCCTCAAGTATTTTCTCATGACCTTTCTTTTTGTCTTCTTCTTCTGGGACTCCTATGATTCGAATGTTGGAGCATTTAACATTGTCCCAGAGGTCTCTGAGGTTGTCCTCATTACTTGTAATTCTTTTTTCCTCTCTGCTTCATTTATTTCCACCATTCTATTTTCTACCTCATTATCCTATCTTCTGCCTCAGTTATTCTACTTTTGCTTCCCCCCAGAGTGATTTTGATCTCAGTTGTTGCATTATTCATTATTGATTGACTCTTTTATATTTCTTCTAGGTCCTTGTTAAACATTTCTTGCATCTTCTCAATCCTTGTCTCTAATCTATTTATCTGTAACTCCATTTTGTTTTCAAGATTTTGGATCATCTTTACTATCATAATTCTGAATTCTTTTTCTGGTAGACTCCCTATCTCCTTCTATTTTGTTTGGTTTGGTGGGCATTTATCATGTTACTTTACCTAATTCCTCTTCCTTTTCATTTTGTTTAATTGGCTGTGTTTGGGGTGGCCTTTCTGTATATTGGAAGTTTGTGGTTCCTCTTTATTGTGGAGGCTGCTCCCTGTAAGTGGGATTGGACTAGTGACTTGACAAGGTTTCCTGGTTAGGGGAGCTTGCGTCTGTGTTCTTGTGGATGGAACTGAAAGTCTTATCTCTGGAGTGCAATGAAGTGTCCAGTAGTGAGTTTTGGGGTGTCTATGGGCTTGCCATAGCTTTGGGCAGCCTGTATTTTACTGCTTGTGGCTGTGTTCCTGCATTGCTGGAGAATAGCATGGTATGTCTTGCTCTGGAACTTGTCGGCTCTTGGGTGGAGATTGGTTTCAGTGTAGGTATGGAGGCTTTTGGATAAGCTCTTGTTTATTAATGTTCCCTGGAATCAGGAGTTCTCTAGTTTTAAATTTAAGACTCCTGGCTCTGGCTTTCAGTCTTATTCTTACAGTAGCCTCAAGACTTCTCCATCCATACAGCACAGATGATAAAACATCTAGGTTAATGGTGAAAAAATTCTCCACAGTGAGGGACGCCCAGAGAGGTTCACAAAGTTACCTGGAGAAGAGAAGAGGGAGGAGGGAGAAAGAGGTGACCCCAAGGAGAAGAGGGGAGTCAAAAGGGGAGAGAGCAGTCTAGCCAGTAATCAATTCCCTGTGTGCTCTCCACAGTCTGGAACACCCAGAGAAGTTTTATAGAGCTTACTCCATATGTAACACCCAGGAGTTACATAGAGAAGAGAAGAGGGAGGAGGGAGATAGAGATGACCATGAGGAGAAGAGGGAGAATCAAAAGGGGAGAGGCTAATCTAGCCAGTAATCAGTTCCCTATGTGTTCTCCACAGCCCGGAACACCCAGAGAGATTAACAGAGTTAAGTAGAGAAGAGAAGGGGGAGGGAGGAAATAGAGGTGACCTAGGGTCGGGGTGGGGGAGTTAAAAGCAGAGAGAGCAATCAAGTCAGTAATCACACCCCTAAGTGAAAATGGATACTGAAGATTAGATTCTTAAAGGTATGAAATTGATAACAAATACAAAAAAGCAAAGATTAAAAATTGAGAATAGAGGTTAGACTCTTAAAAATACAACATTAAAAATACCAAACAAAATTAATCACAAAAATTATAAAATATATACATATATATATATATATATATATATGAAATTTGCTTTAAAAATAGGGTCTTTTTTCCAAGGTAATAGTAGGTTATAAAAATGAAAATTAAAGGAGTAATAAAGAACTTAAAAATTAAAAAATGATAATAGTAATAATATATCTAGGAATTTCTCTGGAGCTGTTGAGGGCAGTGTGGAGTCAGTTCAGTTTCAGATAGTTCCTTGTTCCAGCTTGTAAACTTCTCCTCAAGGTCTATAGGCCCCTTCCAATGCTTAGTCAACGTTAACCACAGGGTTTTAATCTGTTGCACCTGTCACTTCCAGCGTGGTTCCCTCTTTATTTTGGCTTCCCCTGTTTGAAAGTCTCTTCATTGTCTAATTTCTGCCCTGACACAAGGGGGAGAGGTGGTCACTTGCTTAGGCTCACCTGTTCACCGGTGTTGTGGGGAGGGAGGAATACTGCAAACAAATATCACTGGAGTATGTGGGGAGTGCTCACAGTGTATGGACCCACTGGGTTTGCCCCAGCTCATGGTGGCGTGTGCTTTCCAGGTCTACGCTGCTCAGGCTCCAGGTTGCTCTGCAGGGATACTGTCCAAAATGGGCCCTGTCTTTTGTGCACTTCCCAGGTCTAAGATGCTCAGATTCAGGTTCTTGGGTACTCCACAATGCCACAGACTCAATTAGGCGTGTATTTTGTGCCCTTCCCAGGTCTGAGCAGCTCAGGCAACCAGGTGCTTTGAGAGCTCACTGTCCCAGGTGGGCCATCTTAATCACCTCCCCAGTCCAAGCACTCAGTTTCATGGGTGCACCACAAGAACACCATCTCAGGTGTCCCATGTGTCTCCTCTGGGAAGCTAATCTCAGGCTGTGACCCTCCTGGCAGATGTAAACTATCCAGGAACCCAGGAAGACATGGTTAGCAACTGGGAGCCTGCTACAGTTTGGTGGAGGATGCCCGGTCTCTAGGGCCAAGATTGCCCCTTGTCTTCCAGCTCTGGCTGTCCAACACCTGCCTCTCTGCCTCTGGCAGGGGGAAGGGGCCTGTACACAGCTGCCTAGCTCTCCTTTGGTATTCGCTCAATCCTTTGTTCTGTGTGCAAGCCAGGCTGTGTATTAGGTTAGAGCCTTTCACCAGGAAAGTTCTCTTCTTGTTTTTTTCCTCTCTGGCTATCCCACAGTTTGGGTTGTTATCTCACGTTAGCTCCCTCAGATTGTCCTCAGAGCATTCATGCCCAGTCCTTACCCTAAGCATGCAGCCCGTGCCTCCCTGTCCAGCCCCTGCTCGCTCATGGTAGACGCAAGTGTCTGAGCTACTTTTCCACTGGGAGTTGTGGTTAGGCACATATTCTGTGTTGTTGTTGTTGTTGTTGTTGTTGTTGTTGTTGTTGTTTTTCTCCTGGTTATGTTGCCCTCTGAGATTCTAAACCTTCCCACAGACCCACTGGTGAGAGGGTTTTCTGCTGTTTGGAAACTTCTCCTCCTTCACGACTCCCTCCCCAGGACGGGTCTCAATCCCTAACTCTTTTTGTCTCTCTTTGTCTTTTATATTTTGCGCTAACTCCTTCTGAAGAGAATGGGCTATCTTTCTGGGTGCCCAATGTCCTCTGCCAGCATTCAGAAGTTGTTTTGTGGAGGTTGCTCAGCATTCAAATTATCTTTTGATGAATTTGTAAGGAAGAAAGTGGTCTCCTAGTCCTATTCCTCTGCCATCTCAGGACTGCCCTCCACCCAATGTCCCAATCTCTAAGAAAGAAGAAGAAAAAAAATAAAAGTTGGGCTAGTGATTATTTTCATCCTTCCTTAGTAAACTCCCTCTAAGGGACATGGCCAAGAGAAACCATGTAAAGTCTGCACAGTAACCCAGAACCTGTCTTCAAAGTCGTGATACCTTGGCCACCTCTTCTTACCCATTGTCCCAAAGATCCTCAAGTGAGAGGAGCAGGCCCTCACTGAGGTCTGAAAACACTTTCCGTAGAATGTAATCTTCTTCCGAGGAAGAAGTCACTTAATATGTTTGTATCAACTCCATAATAATTGCTCCTATCAGAATGATTCAGCTTTAAACTCAAGATAATCAGACATATTCTGATTCCATTTATGAGGAAATATTGCAAAGTGACAATAAATATTTCAACAAGTACAATCAAATAAGCTACATTATTTATTCATTATTTACTAAGCTCTATGTCATATGTGCAATTTTGATCATTTATATAAAAATGTTCCTAATAAGTATAGATTTTTGTGTAATGTTTAACACTTCATTCCTACTACCTTTACATGTTCTTACAGCTCTGTAATATATTAAACATTTCAACTATGTATCATTCAACCATCAGAACTGTGTTAGAGGCATGATTTTGATTTTAGTGATGTTGACATATTCTCTAATTTTCAGTCATTTCCATTGAATTCACATTTGCTAATATTCACAGCACCTTCCCTTAGTCACATGTCCCCCTCAACTAAAAAAAGCCTTTGAAATATAACAGAAAAAATTCATTCTGTTGGAATTTGTCTTTTGAAGCAGTTATTGATAATAAATCCTGAATTGTTCAATTTTGTTTCAGATGTGCATCTCAGCAGAGTTAATGTCTGATCACTGTAGGTTTTTAAGTGAAAAAATTATTCAAAATACAAAATCACCCTGAAAAAAAAAATGCAGACCACTGACACCTTTTCAAAATGTGCTGAAATTCAAGCTAGCATAGACACAGAACCTCAAAGATTGGCTTGTTTACTAGGCAAACCACACACAACTGGACCCATATATCTTCCAACCAGATTCACCTCTCAACCATCATTTTCAGGGCAAGTCTTAACTACAAATTCCATACACATAATTACTAACAGGACACTAGAGTGAAAATGTCACTGTTAAAAAGTAATCAGGGCCTTCCCTGGTAGCTCAGTGATGAAGAATCTGCCTGGTAGTGCAGGAGGCATGGGTTTGATCCCTGATCTGGGAGGATCATACATGCCATGCAGCAATTAAGCTTACATGCCACAAGTGTTGAGCCTGTGCTCTATAGCCCCAGAGCTGCAAATACTGAGACCATGTGCCACAACTACTAAGACTCCATGCCCTAGAGCCTGTGCTCTGCAACGAGCAGCCACCACAGTGAGAAGCCCACACTCACCGCAACTAGAGAAAAACCCACACAATGAAAACCTAGCACAGCCAAAAAGAAAATAAAGAACATTTTTAAAAAGCATTTATAAATAAATAGTAATCAAAGAGTCAGTGTACACTATTGATACATTACTGAGAATTTGGCACTGTAGATGATGAGAAAATAGTGGAAATCATGATCCTTGCTCTCACACAGAGGTCTAGAAAAAGCTAAATATAACTGGATTAGTCAGAGAGCCACTAATTGTGCTACAGCATTTGCAGGTAGAAAATCCTAAGAGCGAAGGGGAAGGTTCTTAAATGGTCAGAGACAACTTCTTGGGAAATATGGGGTTTAATATTTACACTTAAGATTCCTATTTACAGTTGCTTTGTTAGTTATGACCTGGTGTAGGTTCTGGAGTTTCTTTTCTTGTGTGACAAAATCTGAATGGTTTGATGCACCTGGGGTTTTCCAGGTGGCTCACTGGGTAAAGAATCTGCCTGCAATGCAAGAGTCTCAGGAGCCACAGGTTCAATTTCTGAGTCAGAACGACCCCCTGGAGTGGGGTATGGCAATTCTCCAATGGACAGAGAATCCAGTGGACAAAGAAGCCTGTGGGCTACAGTCCATAGGGTTGCAAAGAGTCAGACATTACTGAAGTGACTGAGCATGCATGATATAGCTTTCAAAAATGTAACTTTCAAAAATCTGTGACCCTGAGGTTAGTTTTCTGTTTGCTTTTTTTTGCAAGGAACCACATTATTCGCTCCTGTTGTCATTCAATTAATAATAACATAAAGTTTATACATATTAAAAAATGTGTACTTTAATGTGACTCAAATAAGCTTAGTTTTGCAACATGACTTTGGTGGGATCAAATCCCAGACACTGAGGCTCAATTTCATCTTTAATCTCAGTTATCCAGAAGCATCAGTGGGTATAGTAAATAAAACCTACTGGCTTGTGTGCTACTGAATAATCAAAACATAGGATTAAATGTTTTTTTGTGGGTAGAACCATCAGTGGGTATACTCTGGGCTGAGCTAAGTCATTGTCAGTTAAGGAGCAACACCAGAGTCTAGGGTAAATTATAAACACGCTGGGATGACATGGCTTGTGTATATGTATACTTATACATATCCGTTATGTATAAATTGTGTGAAAGTGAAAGTCGCTCAGTCATGTCTGACTCTTTGAGACTGACTGTCTAAATTCTGTCCAACACTCTGAATTCTCCAGGCCAGAATACTGGACCACTCCAGGGGATCTTCCCAACCCAGGGATTGAACCCAGGTCTCCTGCATTGCAGGTGGATTCTTTACCAGCTGAGCCATGAGGGAAGCCCATAATATGTATGTATGTGTAATTATTAAGAGAAATGTACTTTTTTCCTGATATGTCTTCAAATATAACAAATAGTTTCTGTGTGTGTGTGTGCACATGTGCAGGTATAGTGGCCACATGAGAAAATCTTAATATGATGAAAAATATTTTTAGAAAATATGTAAGGCACAGTATAAAGAAGAACTGAAAATAATTAAAAGTTGTAAAATTCTCTGTCTTTTCATGAAACACCAAACAAAAAGAGGACCACAATATATTTTATGCATGCTAAGTTCAACACTTAACAAAGTAATGCTTCCAGAATAGAAACAAATTTAAAAGCCTGCAATTATTATTATAATGTAAATAGCCAAATGCAGAAGCACAAATTTTTAAAATATTATTCTGTATAAATATCAACAAGGTTAAGGGTTTGATAGTGTTGTTCATGTCTTCTATGTCTTTAGTTTTTTTTTTTTTTATCTAATTGGTCTATTAATTGCTGAGAGATATTAAGATTTCCAAACGATTGAGGAATTAATATTTCTCCATTTAATTTTCTCAATTTTTTGTTTCATATACTTCTATATACACTTAAGCTATATTGTTAGTTGTTGTTCAGTCGCTGAGTTGTGTCTGACTCTTTGTGACCCCATAAACTGCAGCATGCCAGATTTCCCTGTCCTTCACTGTCTCCCAGAGTTTGCTCAGACTCATGCCTATTGAGTCAGTGATGCCATCCAACCATTTCATCCTGTCTCCCCTTTCTCTTTCTTTCAATCTTTCCCAGCATCAGGGTCTTTTAACTATGTATACATTTAAGATTGTTACATATTTCTAGTGAATTGACCTTCTATCATCTAGAAATGTCCCTATTTATATCTGATAATACTCTTTGTCTTTATGTGTTAATCTAATGTTAACATATCCACTCCAGAATTTTTATTCTTACTGTTTGCATGGAATATCATTCCTCATATATTATCTTTAAACCTGAATTTTATGTTTAAAGTGCATTACTTTTAGATTGTACTATATAATATAGTTAGGTCTTGCTTTATTTTTGGCCTATTGTGACCACCTCTAACTTTTAACTGGAATGTATAGATCATTAACATTTTTTATTGATTTTTATTGGAATATAGTTGCTTTATAGTGTTGTATTAACTTCTGCTGTACAGAAAGTGAATCAGCTGTATGTGGACATATATTCCCTCTTTTTTGGATTCCCTTTCCATTAAGGTCACCACAGAGCACTGAGTATAGTTCCCCTGAGGTATGCAGTAGGGTCCAATTAGTTATCTATTTGTGTGTGCATAGTCATGTATATATGTCAATCTCAATCTCCCAATTCATCCCACCTTCTTTCCCCCATTGGTAATCATAAGTCTGTTCTCTATATCTGTGTCTCTTTTTCTGCTTTGCACTTAAGTTCATCTGTACCATTTTTCTAGATTCCACATATAAGCAATATCATACAATATTTGTTTTTCTTTTTCTGACTTACTTCACTGTATATGAAAGTCTCTAGGTTCATCCATATCTCTGCAAATGACACAGTTTTGTTCCTTTTTATGGCTAAGTAATATTCCATTGTATATATGTACCACACCTTCTTTATCCACTCCTCTATTGATGGACTTTTAGGTTGCTTCCATGTCCTGCTATTGTAAACAGGGGCTGCAGTGAACATTGGGATGTATGTAACTTTTTGAATTATGGTTTTCTCTGGGTACATGCCCAGAAGTTAGACCACTGACACTTAATGTAGTTTTTTTATACTGTTGTCTTAAGACCTACATTTTTTCTGTTTTTTTTTTTTCTTCTTGTCAACATTGTTTTTTGTTTCCCTTTTCTTCCATTTCCTACCTTCTCTTGGACTAAATGAATATTTTTAACTCCATTTTAAATTTATCTTTTGACTTATTTAGTTATACATTTTTGCATTGTACTTTAGGAATTTTGTGTTTCATAGTATACTTCATTAACTTTCCACAGTTTATATAAAGTTATTATTCTGCTTCATGTAAAATGTAAAAATCTTGCAAGTATATAATTTGATTTAACTCATCATCATGTTGTATGGGCATATGTATTACACCATGCATATTATGAATCCCACAATTAAGTTTTATCATCTTTTTTCATTAATAACTATATGTATTTTAAAGGATTGTGTGGAAGCAACAGTCTTTTATATTTTTGAACATTTATTATTGAACATGAAGAGATGCATAGAATGGGCTGTCTCCAGCACACCACGGAAATCAAAAGCACTTCTTATTTCTAGGGCTGAGTTCTAACTTTTCTTCACAATATTTTTTTTTTCAATTGACCAAGAATATATACTACCATTTTTATGACCTGAGGAAAAAATATTGGTCATCCTTCATGAGAAATTGTTATTTTCAAGGCTTTATCCCATAAAACTCTATTTGAAGTATCTGGATTCATAGAAACATATACTTTAAAAGATTTGAGAATCCTCTATCTCAACCATTTCATTTTAAAGTTGTAGAAATTGAGACCCAGGGAAATGGAATGATCTAAGTAAAGCCATGTAAATAATTAATAGACAAACTTAGAGTAGAATATAATTCTCCTGACTTCTAGAGGTCAATTCTTGCCTGAAGTTTAGGTGCATTTCACCCAGTAAATGTGGTCTCTTAATCTCTAGTGTCTCCTTATTCACAGCAGACTGTAAAAGCCTCAAGGACAGAGTATGTTAGGATCCACCTTATCTTTGAATTCATGGCATCTAAAACACAGTCAGTCAGTGTTACAGAGTGGAGATTCACAGTGTGTAAGTTTCGCTTGCCTCTTCTATTTTAACAATCTGATTTTGAATGTCCTTACATGGGGAATAGGATTGTATAGGTGCCTCAGCATTGCCCACCTTTCTGTTTCGTTTGTGAAAGCTAGTATACATGTTCATGCATCCCATGGAGCATTTAAATAGATAAGTCTCAGTAAACGTCAAATGGAGAATCAGGATATCAAACACTTAGGTTTTTTCCTTTAAATTAGGGTGAACACCTCTCTTGGTTTGCCCAACACTTCCTTGGTTTTAGAACTTCAAATTTTATGTTCCGGAAAACCCCTTAGGCCTGAACAAATCAGAATGGTTGGTTACTCTTAACTGACCAGTTTTTACCCAAGAAAAAATATTTTTTATAAATTTAATAACCAAGTATTAATGATTTATATTTGTCTTTGGTATGATTAAAAAAAAAACCAATTTACTACTGTATTGTTTGGTTGAAGTTAGTGGAGAGTGGAACTTAAATGTTCTTAACTGCAGAAATAAAATGATAAGCATTAATTTATGAGGTGATAGATGTGTTATTTGCCCAGGTGGGAGGAATCCTTTCAAAATGTATACATATATCAATTCATCACAATGTACACTTTAAATATCTTTAAGTTTTATCAATTATACTCCAATAAAGATAAACAAAATAAAATCAATCTGGATTGTCTGAAAAAGTACAATTTAAATAATTAGAGCATCTAGGTAAAGACTGTGAACCTTCTCTCATGAAACTTCTAATAAATCATGACCTAATCATAGTCTAGTTTCATTTCTTAACCCTAAAGTGTCATCATGATCTTTTCTTGAGAATGAGCAGCTACACTTCTGCTTCAGTAATATTTTAGTTTTTTGAGATACATCTTCACCTTCAAAAGGACCTCAGATACCTCAGGTTCCATCAGCAGCTCTCCAGGGAAGAAACCCCAGTTCTTCCTCAGTCCTTTTGATAAGTGTGCCTTCCTTGCAAAGTTTTGCCCTGTAAGAACCTACCAGTGTTGCTCTTCTAGCTGGTCTTGCTTCCTATAGAAATCCCTTCTCAGATCCTAACCCGTTTTTTTCAAAGACTGATTGATTCCATAATTTGTTTTATTAGTTTGTCTTAACGTAAGCTGTCACTGCAACCATCTCTTCATCCTCAAATTTCCAGAACTTAAGGTTCAGTTCAGTTCAGTTCAGTCACTCAGTCATGTCCAACTCTTTGTGACCCCATGAATCGCAGCACACCAGGCCTCCCTGTCCATCACCAACTCCTGGAGTCCACCCAAACCCATGTCCATTGAGTCAGTGATGCCATCCAGCCATCTCATCCTCTGTCATTCCCTTCTCCTCCTGCCCTCAATCTTTCCTGGAATCAGGGTCTTTTCAAATGAGTCAGCGCTTTGCATAAGGTGGCCAAAGTACTGGAGTTTAGCTTCAGCATGGGTCCTTCCAATGAACACCCAGGACTGGTGTCCTTTAGGATGGACTGGTTGGATCTCCTTGCAGTCCAAGGGACTTTCAAGAGTCTTCTCCAGCACCACAGTTCAAAGGCATCAATTCTTTGGTGCTGAACCTTCTTCACAGTCCAACTCTCACATCCATATATGACCACTGGAAAAACCATAGCCTTGGCTAGATGGACCTTTGTTAGCAAAGTAATATCTCTACTTTTGAATATGCTATCTAGGTTGGTCATAACTTTCCTTCCAAGGAGTAAGCATCTTCATTTCATGGCTGCATTCACCATCTGCAGTGATTTTGGAGCCCCAAAAAGTCTGACACTGTTTCCACTGAATTATTTATGCATCTATGTATTGAAACCCTCCCTGAAGCTCTGCTTGTCCCCTACCCCTCTCTGCCATCCATGCTACTACAGGTTTCAGGTAGACCTCTGATTTCACAAGGAAGTTTTGCCTCTCTCTCTCTCTCTCAAATCTTTTTAAACACATTTAAAATGGAGAGCAGAACACATTTTTGGTTTTGCTTTTTATTGTTTAAATTAGTAGTTGTGGCTGTGAGGATGGACTTGAAAAAATAAGATAACACAGGTAGGACTAATACCAGAAGGAGGGATTAGGTGTTGGAGGAGGAGAAAGGGGAGAGGTAGAGATGGAGACTAAAGAAGAGGAAAATAACCCTATCTTCTTTCTTATCTTCTCTTTTTGTCTTGGTAGAAGTCCCTGATTCTGTGTCCACTTCTCCATCTGAAATTTCATCTCTACTTTGATCCCCAACAATCTAATACATCTGATATGTGATAAAATTGGTTTTTAAAATATCTTTATTTAATGTGCCATATCCTGAGTAGTGGATTCAGATAGAACAACAAGAATGTATATTAACTAATTAAACTACTCTTAAATATTTGCAAATAGGACTTTCAAATTATGATGTAAATTTATGCAAAAAATGCAAATCAGAATGTTTCCCAGTTTTGCATGTAATAAAATCTAGTACTTTTGTTATAAAGTTCTATGATTTTTTCCCCGACCTCCACTGAAAGATAAAAGTGCCAAGCACTGTCTTTTTTCAGCCTTTCCCCTTGGAATTTCTGTCACTCTTATTTAGCATACCTTATTTCTTCATGGAAATAGCACTGTTTAGTTTATTAAAAATTCATGGGACACAATTTTCTCTTGAGTACATAGGGCCTAAGGCTTTCAACCATGTCTATGTTATTGCCTAAAAACTTACCTATGTTTAAAAGATTCATGAATTTAGAGTTACTATTGCCCAAATATCAGCAAAGTCTTTTTTTAGAGTTATAGAACAGAGGATTAGGAAAAAAAAAAAAAACTATAAAAGATCATCATTCTGTCTTTACTTCTGGAAATACTTGTCTTATATTAATCAAAACCAATAAATAACTAATCTTACTATTAAAAAAGATGTCACCCCTCATTTTGGTATTTAGATACTTCAAAGTGCCTATTCCTTATGGAATGAAGCCTTTTGTTGTAATATTGATTCTATTGTCTCTTACTAGATAGAGTTTTTAAGTAGTATCTGTGCTTCAAAATTCTTTTTTCAAATTGTCATGATTATATTTCCTGATCTATTCTTAAAACTTCTTTATTTTTTCTCAAAATCTCAGCTTTCTAATTTTATTTGTAAACTTTAAAATTCCCATATACATGATATCTGGGGATATAGAATTTTTTTAAAAAACATTATTTTTTAAAAACCATTTCTGTGTTGGAATAATAAAAATTCTTTACATATTGTTCTATATTTATAAAAGTAGAGGATCCTGTGTTTGACCTATTTCTTTTCTCTTTAAAACATTATTCTTAGTTTTCATAAACTAAACATAAAATTTACCATCTTAACCATTTTTAAGTGTACATTTTTGTGGTAGCACATATGTTCGCATTGTTCACATTGACAGCGCACAGATTTTGACCACCCAAATACTAACCTCGATAATATTTGACTTCTTTGATCCAACAGCTTTTAGTGTGTTTTATGAATTTTGCCCTGTTTTATATTTTTTATTTTATAACCCAAGCACCTAGCACAGAGTTTGCAAGTCAACAAATGTTAAAGATCAAGGACTCAAACCAAACATCCACAAAGGGAGTCCATCAGAGTTAGGAGTCTGAAGTTTTGTGAAATGGAGCTGAAAAAACTGCTCTATTCAAAACAACATACTGTATGTTGTGATTCTCATCTGCTATTATTAGCATTGTCTGAGAGTCAAGTACTTCATTTATTGAATGCCTGTTCAATGGGTCTTAAAACTGGATAACATTATTTCTCTGGGGACACAAAACAGATCTACTCATCTATATTATTCTATTCATTTCATCCCTTCAGGGCTACAAGCCTATCTAGAAGAGAATGCATTAAGATGTCAGCTATTTTTATCAGATCTGCAGTCATAAAAAGAACTTAAAATCATGCTTTGACCATAAGCACCTTTGTTGTGTTTGTTTATTCACGAAATCTGTGTCTGACTCTTTGCATCCCCACAGACTGTAGTCTGCCAGGTTCTTCTGTGGGATTTCCCAGGCAAGAATACTGTTCAGTTCAGTTCAGTTGCTCAGTGGTGTCTGACTCTTTGCAACCCCATGGACTGCAGCACGCCAGGCTTCCCTGTCCATCACCAACTCCCAGACCTTGCTCAAACTCATGTCCATTGAGTCAGTGATGCCATCCAACGATCTCATCCTCTGTCATCCCCTTCTCCTCCTGCCTTCAATCTTTCCCAGCATCAGGGTCTTTTCCAATGAGTCAGCATCAGTTGGCCAAAGTATTGGAGCTTCAGCTTCAGCATCAGTCCTCCCAATGAATATTCAGGACTGATTTCCTTTATGATTGACTGGTTTGATCTCCTTGCTGCCCAAAGGACTCTCAAGAGTCTTCTTTAACACACAGTTTAAAAGCATCAATACTGTATTAAAAGGATACTGTAGTGGATTGCCATTTCCTTCTCCAGGTGATCTTTCCAATACAGGGATTGAACCAGCATCTCCTATATTGGCCGGCAGATTCTTTAGCCTGACCCATCAGCACCTTTACATGTGTGATATTCATAATTGCGGTCACTTACCAAGTGTATATTATGTTCCAAGGACTGTGCTAAAAAGCATTTTGCAGATGCCATTTTATGTAATCTTCATAGAAACTCTATCAGATAATGCTATTACCTTCACTATGCAGGTGAAGAAACTGTCTTAGTTTGCATGGGTTACCCAAATGTACAGAGCTAGAGAGTAACAGAAATAAGATTTAATCTGGTCTGCCTGATTTCAAGCCTTGTTATTATTTTTTCACTATGTCAATATTTTATACAGATTCATGACCTACAATTAACTTGTTAATATTGATGAGAATTGAAACTTTGAATAAGCATAAAAGTAAAAGCTGTTAAACTTCTTTTTAAAAAAATGAGAGTACAAAAAAGCATTGATTAAATTGCAATGAATAATTTGATTGACAAAGGCATTTCAGTGTTGGAATTTACTGATTTAGGACCCCAAAAACACAGATTCTGTTCTTGCCCTTGCTACTTACTAGTTGTATTGTCTTTAGCAAGACAGTCATCTACAGTGATTTCAGTATTTTCCATTAGTGTTGTTGTTCATTTGCTCAATCATGTCCGACTCTTTATGATCCCGTGGAATACAGCACAATAGGCTTCCCTGTGCTTCACCATCCCAGAGCTTGCTCAGACTCATGTCCATCAAGCTGGTGATGCCATCTGAACCATCTTGTCCTCTGTTGTCCCCTTCTCCTGCCTTCAATCTTTCCCAGCATCAGGGTCTTCTTTAATGAATCAGATCTTCGCATCAAGTGGCCAAAGTATTAGAGCTTCACCTTCAAGCATCAGTCCTTCTAATGAATATTCAGGATTTATTTCCTTTAGGATTGACTGGTTTAATCTCCTTGCAGTCCAAGGGACTCTCAAGAATCTTCTCCAACACCACAGGTCAAAAACATCAATTCTTCAGCATTCAGCCTTCTTCATGGTCCAACTTTTACATCAGTACATGACTACTGGAAAAATCATAGCTTTGACAGTATGAAGATTTGTTGGCAAAGTAATGCCTCTGCTTTTTAACATGCTTTCTAGATTGGTCATAGCTTTTCTTGCAAGGAGCAAGCATCTTTTAATTTCATGGCTGCAGTCACCATCTGCAGTGATTTTGGACCCTAAGAAAATAAAGTCTGTCACTGTTTCCATTGTTTCCCCACCTATTTGCTGTGAAGTTATGGGACTGGATGCCATGATCTTCATTTTTTGAAAGTTGAGTTTTAAGCCAGCTTTTTCACTCTCTTCTTTCACCTTCATGAAAGGCTCTTTAGTTCCTCTCTACTTTCCTGTCATAAGGGTGATGTCATCTTCATATCTGAGGTTATTGATATTTCTCCTGGCATTCCTAATTCCAGCTTGTGCTTCATCCAGCCTGGCACTTCTAATGATGTACTCTGCATAGAAGTTAAATAAGCAGGGTGACAGTATGCAGCCTTGATGTGTTCCTTTCCTGATTTGGAAGCAGTCTGTTGTTCCATGTCCAGTTCTAACTGTTGCTTCTTGACCTGCATGCAGGTTTCTCAGGAGGCAAGTAAGGTGGTCTGGTATTCCCATCTCTTGAAGAATTTTCCAAAGTTTGTGGTGATCCACACAGTCAAAGGCTTTAGCGTAGCCAATGAAGCAGAAATAGATGTTTTTTTGAAATTCTCTTGCACTTTTTTAATGATCCAACAGATATTGGCAATCTGATCTCTGGTTCCTCTGCCTTTTCTAAATCCAGCTTGAACATCTGGAAGTTCTCAGTTCATGTACTGTTGAAGCCTGGCTTGGAGAAACTTGAGCATTGCTTTGCTAGTGTGTGAAATGAGTGCAATTGTGCAGTAGTTTCATCATTCTTCAGCATTACCTTTCTTTGGGGTTGGAATGAAAATTGACCTTTTCCAGTCCTGTGTTCACTGCTGAGTTTTCCAAATATGCTGGCATATGGAGTGCAGCACTTTCACAGAATCATATTTCAGGATTTAAAATAGCTCAACTGGAATTCCATTACCTCCACTAGCTTTATTTGTAGTGATACTTCCGAAGGCTCACTTGACTTCAAACTCCACAATGTCTGGCTCTAGGTAAATGATCACACGCTCATGGTTATCTGGGTCTTTAAGATCCTTTTTGTATAATTCTTTGGTTTATTCTTGCCACCTCTTCTTAATATCTTCTGCTTCTGTTAGGTCCATACCATTTCTGTCCTTTATTGAGCCCTTCTTGCATGAAATGGTCTCTTGGTATTTCTAATTTTCTTGAAGAGATCTCCAATCTTTCCCATTCTATTGTTTTCCTCTATTTCTTTGCATTGTTCACTTAGAAAGGTTTTCCATTAGTAAACAGGCATGAAAATACTTTCTTTATCCAATATCAAAGGTGCCATTGATGTCCACATAAGATAAATTATGTGAAATCAGTCTGAAAATGTAGATACTGTGTATTGGTTTGGGGTGATTTCAAATCCACTTGCTTGTGTCCTAGATAAAATTGTCTTATTCTACTTGTGTATGACTAAGACAAGGAAACGAGTATTTTTTTTTTGAAGTGAAGTTGTTGTGATCAGGATGTCATCTCATCCGTTGCCCTTAATAAGCACTTAATAGCTCAGCTGCCCAGGGGCCTTGCTAAGAACTTAATGAAAAGAACTTGTGGAGAAGCAACTATGACAAAAGGACATTTAGACTGTAAATACTGGGAGTTTGTGAGGAATATCTGAGAGAAAGAGTATTTTGCTTTGGGCAGAAGTTATTTTTTGCCGATCTGACTTTCCTAAGGTCTTGATACACTTGCTCTTGCCATGTTGTTTACTCTGGTTGGGCAGTGTAGTGTTAAGCCATGCAGCAGTCTCAGGAGGAGAAGAGACACTCACTCCTGCCTGTTTAAAATGCTCCTCATAGGCAGTGGTGCAACCTGAGCAATAGTGTCTTAAATGATAACCCTCAAGCAGCCTAGCCTGCCACCCACACCACTGCCTTCATTCCCTAGCAACCTGCTCTGACAAAAAGGACTATCATATTTTTGCTTTGACAGCTGGACATCAGCTCTTTGTTAAGTCCTCTCTCCTAAGTCCCCAGTGTACAAAGGTTCACCTTGAACTAAATTTGGACTTTAGTTCTTTCATCTCCCCTTGCCTGTAGCGGTAGTGTAACTGTTCTACCATTCGCTTGGAGTGTGTTCTTTCTTTATTGGCTTATCAAAAGATACTTTCTTATGTGTTATTGGTTTGTGAAATTATTATAGGTTCCACACTGAACCTATGTTAAATAGGTTGCTGGCAAAGACAAACTCTGAGTATTATTTGCCCCCAAAACAAGACAGTGTATGTTGCATTTTATGTAAGAAAGAGGTAGAGTTTCTATTAACCTATAATTTTTCTAGAAGCAACATTTTAGGAAGAAAAAATGAGAATCTGGATCAGATCAGATCAGATCAGATCAGTCACTCAGTCGTGTCTGACTCTTTGCGACCCCACGAATCGCAGCATGCCAGGCCTTCCTGTCCATCACCAATTCCCGGAGTTCACTGAGACTCATGTCCATTGAGTCAGTGATACCATCCAGCCATCTCATCCTCTGTCGTCCCCTTCTCCTCCTGCCCCCAATCCCTCCCAGCATCAGAGTCTTTTCCAATGAGTCAACACTTCGCATGAGGTGGCCAAAGTACTGGAGTTTCAGCTTTAGCATCATTCCTTCCAAAGAAATCCCAGGGCTGATCTCCTTCAGAATGGACTGCTTGGATCTCCTTGAAGTCCAAGGGACTCTCAAGAGTCTTCTCCAACACCACAGTTCAAAAGCATCAATTCTTTGGCACTCAGCTTTCTTCACAGTCCAACTCTCACATCCATACATGACCACAGGAAAAACCATAGCCTTGACTAGACGGACCTTTGTTGGCAAAGTAATGTCTCTGCTTTTGAATATGCTATCTAGGTTGGTCATAACTTTCCTTCCAAGGAGTAAGCGTCTTTTAATTTCAGGGCTGCAGTCACCATCTGCAGTGATTTTGGAGCCCAGAAAAATAAAGTCTGACACTGTTTCCACTGTTGCCCCATCTATTTCCCATGAAGCGGTGGGACCAGATGCCATGATCTTCGTCTTCTGAATGTTGAGCTTTAAGCCAACTTTTTCACTCTCCACTTTCACTTTCATCAAGAGGCTTTTGAGTTCCTCTTCACTTTCTGCCATAAGGGTGGTGTCATCTGCATATCTGAGGTTATTGATATTTCTCCCGGCAATCTTGATTCCAGCTTGTGTTTCTTCCAGTCCAGCATTTCTCATGATGTACTCTGCATATAAGTTAAATAAACAGGGTGACAGTATACAGCCTTGACGAACTCCTTTTCCTATTTGGAACCAGTCTGTTGTTCCATGTCCAGTTCTAACTGTTGCTTCCTGACATGCATACAAATTTCTCAAGAGGCAGTCTGGTATTTCCATCTCTTTCAGAATTTTCCACAGTTTATTGTGATCCACACAGTCAAAGGCTTTGGCATAGTAAATAAAGCAGAAAGAGATGTTTTTCTGGAACTCTCTTGCTTTTTTGATGATCCAGCAGATGTTGGCAATTTGATCTCTGGTTCCTCTGCCTTTTCTAAAACCAGCTTGAACATCAGGAAGTTCACGGTTCACTATTGCTGAAGCCTGGCTTGGAGAATTTTGAGCATTACTTTACTAGCATGTGAGATGAGTGCAGTTGTGTGGTAGTTTGAGCATTTATTTGGCATTGCCTTTCTTTGGGATTGGAATGAAAACTGACCTTTTCCAGTCCTGTGGCCACTGCTGAGTTTTCCAAATTTGCTGGCATATTGAGTGCAGCACTTTCACAGCATCATCTTTCAGGATTTGAAAGAGCTCAACTGGAATTCCATCACCTCCACTAGCTTTGTTCGTAGTGATGCTTTCTAAGGCCCACTTGACTTCACACTCCAGGATGTTGGATACATACTTGAGTTTTTTAAAAATGTTTTATTTTCTATTGAGATGTACTGATTAACAGTGTTGTGATAGTTTCAGGTGAACAGTGAAGGAACTCAGTCATACATATATGCATATCCATTCTCCCCCAAACTCCCTCCCATACAGGCCACCACACAACATTGAGCAGAGTTCAATGTGCTGTACTCATACTTGAGTTTTAATCTTACATTTATCTCTAAACACTTGTGTCTGGAGGCTTCCCAGGTGGCTCAGTCAGTGGTAAAGAATCTGTCTGCAATGGAGGAGACACAGGTTCAATTCCTGGATTGGGAAGATTCCCTGGAGGAAGAAATAGCAACCCACTCCAGTGTCCCTTCTGGGAAAATCCCATGGACAGAGGAGCCTGGTGGGCTACAGTACCTTGGGTGGCCACGAGTCAGACACGACTGAGCATCAATGTACACACACTGTGTCTGACACATGTTAAATCTTCAACAGCTCTTCCCTCTCCTTTGTCTATATTTCATTCTCTTCAACTGAAAAATGAGAACATCTGAGCTAGTTAATGGCTACAGACCAATCAGCCAAAATACCTGGATATATGAAATGGCATATCACTTTAAGACTCATTACAACTAAAAAGTCTTCTGAGTCTCTTAAATGTATACCTTGGGCCATAGTAACCTAGACATGGTCCTTATGCTTCATATCTAGGCAAAAAACCAAAATGTTCATTTTATAAAACCCTGCTTACTAAATTCCCTGAATTCCCATGTCTTTCTTCTTCAAAGGTAACCTTTTCCCAGATATTAAATTGGAATAAAGATTTCTCTCATTTTCTTATTCCCAAAACAACAATAAAAACCAATCAACTCCTTTGAAGAGGACATAGTTTGTATTTAACTCCCAGATCACCTGCTTATAGCTGAGTAATTTTGGACAAGGCTTACATTTCTTAAGACTTCAGTTGTATAAATATATAAAATGAGATTATCATCTTCTACCTTCTAGAGTTATGGTTAGGACTGAGTGAAAAATCCTACATATGGTGCCTAGCACAGAGCCAGATAGAGAGCAGATGCTCATTAAATGTTAATTTGCCTCCTTCCCTTCCCAAGTAATCACCATTAGGGAAACTGTCTGGGTCCACAAATAAGACCAGACCCATTATAACAGGGATGGGGCTCATGAGAATTATTTTAAAAAGAAGAGCATCTAGCAAATTATAAGAATTTTTGTTTGTTTCCCCATTTGATGATTTATGGAAATACTGACTTCTTGGAAAGCCAAGAGTCAAGACACATAGACACTTAGAGTAGGAATGTTGCTGAAGAGATGAAGAAGGAATACAAGTGGAAGCTGAACATTCAAATCTCTTACCAATCACCAAGAAAAATTAATTGCTTCAGTGAAGTTATTTTAGAGTGAGTGAAGTCACTTTAGAATGAATGAAGTCTGGCAGTTCATAATATAAGTTTTCAAAAGGTGACTGTGTAGAAATCTTTTTTTTTCCCTTGAGAGCCAGGTGTTTCTGACATGATGGAGGAAGCTTTAAAGGAGTTAATAAGAGTCTGAAAGAAACAGTCAAATTAAGTTTCAAATATAAACTTTACAAGAAGGCACACACTTAAAGGAACTCTTTTTTTTTATTTTTAATTTTTTATTCCTTTATTTCTCATGTGTTCCCCATCCTGAACCCTCCTCCCTCCTCCCTCCCCATACCATCCCTCTGGGTCGTCCCAGTGCACCAGCCCCAAGCATCCAGCATCGTGCATTGAACCTGGACTGGAACTCTTTAGAGTAGTTTTACTCATGATCATGTTGTTGTTCTGTTCCTAAGTCATGTCCAACTCTTTGCAGCCCCATGGACTACAGCACACCAGGCCTCTCTGTCCCTCACCAGCTCCTGAGTTTGCCCAGGTGAAGTTCATTTCCACTGTGTTGTTGATGCTATCCAACCATCTCATCCTCTGCCCCTCGGCAGCATCCTCATGATCATGCGTCTTGAGTAAGATATAAGTGGTATGTGACGAATATCTATAGCCCTTTTCTATTCCTCCCTGGGAAATGCACTTGTGGCTATTTCGAACTGATTTTTATTTAGAAAACAGTCCATATTAAATCCTGGCTTAACTGAATCATTGACCAGAGTATTTGGCTTTGTGTTAGATCCATATTGGAACCAGGACCTAGATGACAGGATCTCCAACTCTTTCACTGTCTGTTCTGGGTGCTAGTCCTTCAGATAAATTTTTCTGTCTGGACAATGAGACTTTTTACTCTAAATGAAGGTTTCTTAACCCTTGCTCTGTAATATTTTTGGCTAGGTAATCATTTAGGGGCTGTCATATCCATTGAAGGATGTTTAACAACACCTTTGGTGCCAATAGCACCCCACCCCTCCAATCATGACAATCAAGAATGTCTCCACATAGTGTAGAAGTCATCCCAGGTAGATAATCATTGAGAATCACAGGAGGATAGTTGTGCTCATCTCTTAAGTATAAAAGCTACTTACCTAAGTATTTATTGTCCTACACAAGATATTCAATTAAAAAAAAAAGTTAGGCATATGAAAAGGGGGGAACTGCTTTAAAGATTAAGCATTAGAAGCAGACTCAGGTATGACACAGAGGCTGAAACTTTCAGATAGGGATTTAAAATAACTGTAATATATTAACAGCCCTAATGGAAAAGGTAGACAACATGTAAAGTCAAATGAGTAATTTGAGCAGAAAGATAGAAATTATAAAAACGGTCACATGGAAATGCTAGAAATCAAAACCAGAAATGAAGAATGACTTAAGTCCACTTACGTCATTTTCCATTCAACACAGTTAAAGAAAGAATTGATGACCTTGAAGAAACATCATAAGGGATCACATAAGATCGAAAGGAACTTGTGACAGCTTTTTAAAGTTTGCCACTTAAAGAATAACCTAAGTGTTATGGAATAATGGGTTCTCTTCATTTACATTTTAGCTTCCTAAACCTCTGTGGATCATATTTGGCTGTTATCCTATCTTATACTTTATGCCATCCTCTTGATTTGTTCTTGATCTTGTTAGAGTGCTTCCTAAAATAGTTTTTCTATCCTGTGTTTTTGTGGTTAAAAATTTTATGTGAAGTATTATTTTTGGTTTATCTTGACAGTTAATTGAAAATCTTGGATTCAAAAATTTGAAGATCTTTCTTGAGAGTCACTTATATTTTCAATGTTGCTTACAGGAAAACTGACATCATTCTGATTCTCTTCTTTTATGGATAATTTAATTTTTCTGGAGACTCCTAGAAATTTCTCATTTTCTTTGGCGTACTAATTTCATCAGGAACTGATGGAGTGTAAGTCGTTTTTCATTAATTCTACAGTGTCCTTTGTGAGCTCTTTTAATCAAAAGATTTTACGTTTGTTAAACATTGAGAATTGTCCTTTGTTTTCTTAATCTTTTTCAAATTTTATTTATTTATTTTAATTGGAGGCTAATTACTTTACAATATTGTGATGGTTTTTGCCATACATCAACATGAATCATCCATGGATGTACATATGTCCCCCCATCCTGAACTCCTTCCAACCTCCCTCCCCACCCCATCCCTCTGGGTTGTCCCAGAGCACCAGCTTTGAGTGCCCTGACTTGAGTGCATCAAACTTGCACTGGTCATCTATTTTACATTTGGTAATATACATGTTTCAATGCTATTCTCTCAAATTATCCCACTCTCGCCTTCTCCCACAGAGTCTCAAAGTCTGTTCTCTTTTGCTTTCTTTCAACAGGGTTGTCATTTTTGTCTTTCTAAATTTCATGTATATGCATTAATATACTGTATTGGTATTTCTCTTTCTGACTTACTTCACTCTGTATAATAGGCTCAAGTTTCATCCACCTCATTAGAACTGACTCAAGTGCATTCTTTTTTATAGCTGAGTAATATTCCATTGTGTATATGTACCACAGCTTTCTTATCCATTCATCTACTGATGGGCATCTAGTTGTTTCCATGTCCTAGCTATTGCAAACAGTGCTACAATGAACATTGGGGTACATGTGTTTCTTTCAATTCTGGTTTCCTCAGTGTGTATGCCCAACAGTGGGATTGCTGGGTTTTATGCCAGTTCTATTTCCAGTTTTTTAAGGAATCTCCATGCTGTTCGCCATAGTGGCTGAACTAGTTTGCATTCCCACCAACAGCATAAGAGGATTCCCTTTTTTCCATACCCTCTCCAGCATTTATTGTTTGTAGACTTTTTGATAGCAACCATTCTGACCGGTGTGGGATGGTACCTCATTGTGATTTTGATTTGCATTTCTCTGATAATGAGTAAAGTTGAGCATTTTTTCATGTGTTTGTTAGCCATCTGTATGTCTTCTTTGGAGAAATATCTGTTTAGTTCTTTGGCCCACATTTTGATTCGGTCATTTATTTTTCTGGTATTGAGTTGCATCAGCTGCTTGTATAATTTGGAGATTAATTCTTTGTAATTTGTTTCATTTGCTATTATTTTCTCCCACCATGAAGGCTATCTTTTCACCTTGCTTATAGTTTCCTTCATTGTGCAAAAGCTTTAAGTTAATTAGGTCCCATTTGTTTATTTTTGTTTTTATTTCCATTACTCTTGGAGGTGGGTCATAGAGGATCTTTCTGTGATTTATGTCAGAGAGTGTTCTGCCTGTGTTTTCCTCTAAGAGTTTTATAATTTCTGGTCTTACATTTAGATCTTCAATCCATTTTGAGTTTATTTTTGTGTGTGGTGTTAGAAAGTGTTCTAGTTTCATTCCTTTATAGGTGGTTGACCAGTTTTCCCAGCACCATTTGTTAAAAAGATTGTCTTTTCTCCATTGTATATTCTTGCCTCCTTTGTCAAAGATAAGGTGTCCATAGGTGCATGGATTTATCTCTGGCCTTTTTATTGTGTTCCATTGATCTATATTTCTGTCTTTGTGCCAGTACCATACTGTCTTGATGACTGTAGCTTTGTAGTACAGTCTGAAGTTAAGCAGGTTGATACCTCCATTTCCATTCTTCTTTCTCAAGATTACATTGGTTATTTGACATTTTATGTGTTTCCATACAAATTGTGAAATTACTTGTTCTAGTTCTGTGAAAAGTACCATTGGTAAGTTGATAGGGATTGCTTTGGGCAGTATACTCATTTTTACTTTATTGATTCTTCCAATCCACTAACATGGTATATTTCTCCATCTATTTATGTCATCTTTGATTTCTTTCACCAGTGTTTTATATTTTTCTATATATAGGTCTTTTGTTTCTTTAGGTAGATTTATTCCTAAGTATTTTATTCTTTTTGTTGCAATGTTGAATGGGATTGTTTCCTTAATTTCTCTTTCTGTTTTCTCATTGTTAGTGTATAGGAATGCAAGGGATTTCTTTGTATTAACTTTATATCCTGCAACTTTACTATATTCATTGATTAGCTCTAGTAATTTTTTGGTGGTGTCTTTAGGGTTTTCTATGTAGAGGATCATGTCACTTGCAAACATTGAGAGTTTTACTTCTTCTTTTCCAATGTGGATTCCTTTGATTATTATTTTTTTCTTCTTCTTTGATTGCTGTGGCTAAGACTTCCAAAACTATGTTGAATAGTAGTGGTGAGAGTACAGTGTCCTTGGTGAGCTCTTTTAATTGAAAGATATTATGTTTGCTAAACATTAGGAATGTTTAAGGAACTTTGTTTTCTTGATCTTTTTTAAAAATCATTTTCTTTTCCCTATGTACTCTTCTTCCCAAACTCCACTTACATAAAATTTCTAACTCCAGGTCTAATCTCAGAGTCTTATTTCTCCTTAATTTTCTATAACTTTTTGTATGTAGTATAAATTATGAGATATTTCTTCCATTTTCCAGATCACTGACTTGGTCATAAGGCATGTTCAGTTTACTATTTAGTTGGTCCACTAGATTTATTAGTTCAGCTATCATTTTTAAAATTTTAAGTATTATTTCTTCTCTGATCTTCATGAAATCACTCTTCTGTATTTTTCCTATTCATAGTACATAGTATTATTCATAGTAGTATTTTCTTAACTTGCATTATAGACAAAAATTTGTCAAATTTCTGCAAAGTGCATTTTTCAGGAAATCTTTAAGTTTCTCTTTTGTTTTCTAAATTATTCAATATTTTCTGATTCTGACATCAGTTGTTCTATATGCTCTGCTTTTTTTCTTCTCATGTATGGATTTTGCTTTTGATTATGATTGTTGTTCAGCTTCAAACACCTTTAACTCAAAGAAATCCTAAAACAGGAGAAAGGATAGGCTCATCTACACAATCAGTTCAGTCACTCAGTCATGATGACTCGAAGGACTGTACCATGCCAGGCTTCCCTGTCCATCACCAACTCCCAGAGCTTGCTCAAACTTATGGTCATTGAGTCAGTGATGCCATCCAACCATCTCATCCTCTGTCATCCCCTTCTCTTTCTGCCTTCAATCTTACCTAGCATCAGGGTCTTTTTCAGTGAGTCAGTTCTTCACATCAGATGGTCAAGTATTGGAGTTTTAGTCTCAGCATCAGTCCTTCCAATGAATATTCAGGACTGATTTCCTTTAGGATTGACTGGTTGGATCTCCTTGCAGTCCAAGGGACTCTCAAGAGTCTTCTCCAACACCACAGCTCAAAAGCATCAATTCCTCAGTGCAGAGGTTTCTTTATGGTCCAACTCTCATGTTCATACATGACTACTGGAAAAACCATAGGTTTGACTGAATGGACCTTTGTCAGCAAAGTAGTGTCTCTGATTTTCAATATGTGTCTAGGTTGGTCATAGCTTTTTTTCAAGGAGTAAGTGTCTTTTAATTTCATGGTTGCAGTCACCATCTGCAGCGATTTTGGAGCCCATAAAAATAAAGTCTCTCACTGTTTTCATTGCTTCCTCATCTATTTGCCATGAAGTGATGGTACTGTTTGCCATGATATTAGTTTTTTGAATGTTGAGTTTTAAGCTAGCTTTTTCACTCTTTTTCACTTTCATCAAGAGGCTCTTTAGATCTTCTTCGCTTTCTGCCATAAGGGTGGTGTCGTCTGCATATCTGAGGACCTCTGATAACACTTCCTTTCCAGAACTCATATATATCATCATTATTGTTGTTGTTTTTGTTACTATTGTTGTTCAGTCCTTCAGTCATATTTGACTCTTTGTGACCCCATGGACTGCAACATGCCAGGCTTCCCTGTCCTTTGCCATCTGCTAGAGTTTGCTTAAACTCATTTCCATTGAGTTGGCATCCAACCATTGAGATGCTATCCAACCATCTCATCCTCTGTTGTCCCCTTCTCCTGTCTTCAATCTTTCCCAGCATCAGGATCGTTTTCAATGAGTCAAATCTTTGCATCAGGTGGCCACTGTATTGGAGCTTCAGCATCAGTCCTTTCAATGAGTATTCCGGGTTGATTTCCTTTAGGATTGACTGGTTTGATCTTCTTGCAGTCCAAGGGACTCTCAAGACTCTTTCCCAACAACACAGTTTGAAAGCATCAATCCTTTGGCACTCAGCTTTCTTAATGCTCCAACTCTTACATATGTAAATTATTTAAACACTTTTATACATTCCAAGGGGCTTCCCCAGTGGCTCAGAGGTTAGAGCATCTGCCTGCAATGCGGGAGACCTGGGTTCGATTCCTGGGTTGGGAAGATTCCCTGAAGAAGGAAATGACAACCCACTCCAGTATTCTTGCCTGGAGAATCCCATGGATGGAGGAGCCTGGTGGGCTACAGTCCACGGGGTCGCAGAGAGTCAGACATGACTGAGCAACTTTACTCGCTGACTCATACATTCCAATGGGAACTTTGGAAAGAAGGAAGAAAGGATATGCTGTCACCATCTAGTTTTGCAATTACATGAAGTGTCCAATGATTCCCAAACTTAGCTGCACATTGGAGAGTTTTTTTGTTTTGTTTTGTTTTTTAAATACCAGTGCCAGAACTTCAGTCCCAAAGATGCTGGTTTATTTAGTCTGGAGTGGAACCCAGGTATCAATAGTTTTTTAAAGCTACCTAGATGATTGTAATGTGAAGTTAAGTTGAAGAATAACTCTTATAAGCATATACATAGCCTTATTTAAAGAGGAGTGAATTCTCAAACTTCTGTCTCTATAAGAATATTCAGAAAAGATTATAGGATCTCCTATTCACTATGTTGATTAGGTAGGTTCTGCTTTAGGTATCCTAAAGGAAAACAGGGACCTGAAATGTCCTTCATTGGTTTCTGAATACTTCTGCTTCTTCCTAATTTTATTTTTGTGCTTTCACCTTAATACCTATGAAGGGCAGATAAAGCTACTATAACACAGCTTCAAAATCCTCAGTGCTATGAATCAAGAAGCTACCCCTTAACATTTAATTGAAGATGACATATAATATGTACCTTACATATTTTTCCCAACCTGGCCCATCCCAGAAGTTCTTAAATACCTGCTGGTTTATCATCTCAGAATCATTTTAATGGTCCATTCTGAGATTTCTAATTATCAAAGGTAGTCAATTTTTCACAATTAAGGATCTGTCAAACAATACTAACAATCACAGACTAATTTTCATCAGGAAAATTGGGACAACCATTCCTTCACAACATCATGGTAATATTTTGTCATATTTTTCAAAATAAAATCAGTGAAAGGACCCAGTTTGTAACTCTTTACAGAGAATATGAATTTCTTAAGATCAGAAAAAAAAAAGAACTCATATCTATGCCCTTGTATGCTGTAACTGAGCATTCAGTTCAGTTCAGTTGCTCAGTGGAGTCTGACTCTTTGCGACCCCATGAACTTCAGCATACCAGGCCTCCCTGTCCATCACCAACTCCCGGAATTTACCCAAACTCATGTACATTGAGTTGGTGATGCCATCCAACCATCTCATCCTCTGTCATCCCCTTCTCTTCCTGCCCCTAATCTTTCCCAGCATCAGGATCTTTTCCAATGAGTCAGCTCTTCGCATCAGGTGGCCAAAGTATTGGAGTTTCAGCTTCAGCATCAATCCTTCCAAAGAAACCCAGGACTGATCCTCTTTAGAATGGACTGGTTGGATCTCCTTGCAGTCCAAGAGACTCTCAAGAGTCTTCTCCAACACCACAGTTCAAAAGCATCAATTCTTTGGTGTTCAGCTTTCTTCACACTCCAACTCTCACATCCATACATGACTACTGGAAAAACCATAGCCTTGACTAGACGGACCTTTGTTGGCAAAGTAATGTCTCTGCTTTTGAATATGCTATCTAGGTTGGTCATAACTTTCCTTCCAAGGAGTAATCATCTTTTAATTTCATGGCTGCAATCACCATCTGCAGTGATTTTGGAGCCCAAAAGTAACTGAGTGTAGCACTTCTCTAAAACTAGAATATACTTACAAAGCTCAGAAGAATCTTTTTCCATTCTGATGCTGAGGACTGCTGCATAGATTCTTAACCAATATGGAAGTAATGTGCTTCCAAGCAGCCTGCCAAACTAGAAAGTCAGATATTTTCAGGTTCTATAAAAAATTGTAGAGACATTAGAGTTAAAATTTTATTATAGCCCATTATCTAGGAGAGTATATTTTCCACAAACTGAAATTCTAATTTTTGTCTAATACAATTTTAATCCCATAACATTAAAATCAAAAGAATAAAAATTTTAAAATTTTAAATAATTCTTGTGTTTATACTAGCATTATCATTTTACAAAGGGAATATGTCTGATTTTTAATCCCATTATGAAACATGGATTCATATTCTACATAAAATGTGCAGTCCCTTTTAATTATATCCTATTTAACACTACACCACATCTAATTTACTAAGTGCTAATCATATATTATAGAAGCAGTCAAAAAAATATCTCTTCTGTTTATTGCTGGAAATTTTCCTATAGAAAGGAATGAAATGTAGAATGTTTTGAAAGCATATAATTAAGAAATCAGTATCTAAAATTTCACTTAAATAAAATGTAGATTGAATGTATATGTTTATATTCTTTTCTAGAGATTCATAAAATTGTGTTTGAAAAATACAATTGCACTGCAAGGTGGGAAATTCAGATGAATTTAAATTACATCATAAAAACTAGGTGAAACCTATTTTAGAAAAAGATGATAGTGACTAAAAGAATGTGCATCAAGATATAGGGGAAGAGTGTATCAGCATTTCCAAAGAAGATATATATTAACTAGGTAGATACTGGTTAGGAGAGCCACAACACATAGAATTCAGTCACTGATTCAACAAATGCTTATCAAATGGCAACTAGAATCCAAGTGCTACATATGATGCTGGAGATGTCATTGTTAGCATAAGAAATAAAAGTATCTCATGTGGCTCTTGGCCTACCAGAATATGTATACATGCATTAAATGATTAAAAATAATCATAAAAATAAAAGCTGTGCCTAGCTCCATGAAGGTATGTGGTATGACAATGTGTGGAACTAGTTGGTTCATGAAGCAAAAGCATTTTATAAAATCCAATGCCTTAATATTTTCAGTACAAAGAATTCAAATTCATCAAAATCCAGGTAAATACTTTTCATCAACAGTAAGACTCAGTATTGCACAGGCATACCTCATTTTATTACACTCTAATTTTATACTCCAAAAAGATATTGTGCTTTTTATAAATTGAAGGCTTGTGGCAACCCTTTGTCAAGCAAGACTATCAGTGGCACATTTCCAACAGCATTTGCTCACTTCATGTTTCTGTGTCATATTTTGGTAATTCCTGCAATACTTCAATCTTTTCCATCATTATTATATTTCTTATGGTGATCTGTGATCAGCGATCTTTGAGGTTACTATTGTGATTGTTTTGGGGAGGCCATGACCCATGCTATATAAGACAGTGTTCTTAATTGAGAAATGTTTTGTGTGTTCTGATTCCTCCATAAACAGGCCATCCCCCCATCTCTGTCCCTCTTATTGGGCCTCTCTATTCCCTGAGACACAACAGTATTGACATTAGACCAGTTAATAACCTTACAATGGCCTCTACTTGTTCATGTGGAAGGAAGCATCCCATGTCTCTCACTTCAAAGGCTAGAAATTATTAAGCTTAGTGAGGAAGGCATGTCAAAAGCAGAGATGGGCTGAAAGCCAGTCTCTTGTACCAACCAGTTAGCCAAGTTGTGAATGCAAAGGAAAAGTGCTTGAAGGAATTTAAAGTGCTATTCCAGTGAACAGACAAGTGATAAGGAAGTAAAACAGACATTGCTCTTTGGAGAAAGTCGTAGTAGTCTGGATAGAAGATCTATCCAACCACAACACTCCCTTAAAACAAAGCCTAATCTAGAGCAAGGTCCTAACGCTCTTCAATTCTGTGAAGGTAAGAGAGGTGAGGAAGCTTCAGAAGAAAAGTGAAGCTAACAGAGGTTGGTTCGTCAACTTTTAGGAAAGAAACCAACCTCATAACATCAAAGTGCAAGATGAAGCAGCAGGAGTTGATGTAGAAGGTGCAGCAAATTATCCAAAATATCTAGCTAATTAATGAAGATAGCTACACTAAACAAAAAGATGTTCAATGTAGGTAAAACAGCTTTATATTGGAAGAAGACGTCATCATGGATTTTCATAGCTAGAGAGAAGTTTATGCCTAGGTTCAGACGCCAAAGGCAAGGTTGACTCTCTTGTCAGAGGCTAATTCAGCTTGTGACTGACTTGAAGCCAATGCTTATTTACCATTCTGAAATCCTAGGGCCCTTAAGAATTAGGCTAAATCTACTTTGCCTGTGTTCTGTAAGTGGAACAACAAAGCCTGGGTGACAGCACTTGTTTACAACATAGTTTACTGAATATTTTAAGCCAATTGTTGAGGCCCACTGCTCAGGAAAAAAAAAAATTCCTCTTTAAAAATATTAGTGCTCACTGATGATGGGTATGGCTTTGATGTAGATGTACAATGAAAGTAATGTTTTTATGTCTGCTGATAACAACAACCATTCTGCAGCCCATGGATCAAGAAGTAATATTTTGACTTTTAAGTCTTATTATTAAATAAATATATTTTGAAAGGATATAGCTGCCAAGGATAGTGATTCCACTAATGAATCTAGGCAAAATCAAACTTTTTGGAAAGAATTCACTATTTAGATGCTATTAAGAGCATTCATGGGCTTCCCTGGTGGCTCAGAGGTTAAAGCGTCTGCCTGCAATGTGGGAGAGCTGGGTTCAATCCCTGGGTTGGGAAGATCCCCTGGAGAAGGAAATGGCAACCCACTCCAGTATTCTTGCCTGGAGAATTCCATGGACGGAGGAGCCTGATGGGCTATAGTCCACGCGGTCGCAAAGAGTCGGACATGACTGTGTGACTTCACTTCAAGAGCATTTATGATTTTTAGAAAGAGGTCGAAATATGAAGAGTAACAGGATTTTCTAAGAAGTTGATTCTGGTCCTCATATCCCTCAAATCCCTCAAGGGATTTGAGACTTCCATGGAGGAAGTAGCTGTAGATGTAGTGAAAACAGCAAGAGAACCAAGATAAGAAGTGGAACCTGAAGATATGGCTAAATCACCACAATTTCATGGTAAAACTTTAATGGGTGAGGAGTTTCTGCTTATGATGAGCAAAAAAGTGCTTTCTTGAGATGGAATCTACTCCCAGAAAAGATATTGTGAAGATTGTTGAAATGAAAACAAAGAATTTAATATTGCATAAACTTAGTTGATAAAGCAGCCACAGGGTTTGAGGAGACTGACTAATCTTTAAAGAAGTTCTACAATGGGCAAAATGCTGTCAAACAACATTGCATGGTGAAAAGGAATCATTCATGAAAGGAAGAGTCAATGGATAGGGCAAACTTCATTGTTGTCTTGTTTCAAGAAACTGCCACAACTACCCCAGACTTCAACAATCACCACCCTGATCAGTCAGTAGCCATCAGCATTGAGGCAAGATTCTCTACCAGCAAAAGACTACAATCTGCTAAAGGCTCAGAAAATGGCTAGCAATTTTTAGTGATAAATGTATTTTTAAATTAAGGTAATATACATTGTTTTCTTAGAGACATGATGCTTTTGCACACTCATTAGGCTACAGTATGGTACAAACATAAATTTTATATGCACTGGAAAACCAAAAAATTCCTGTGACTTAGCTTTTGCTTTATTATGGTCATCTGGAAGCAAACCTGCAGTATCTCTGAGGTATGCCTAGAGGTGAATCGAGGATGAAAAAAACTTGAAAACTTCTAATAAGTGATTATGATAAAGTATCATTAGCATATATTGATATGGAAATACTGCAAGCTTAGACACTGGCTACTGATCCTAGAGTTGGCTTCTGAAGGAAATTTCTGTATCTGAAATTGAGCTTTGTATTCTTTTATTATTATTATTTTTGAGTTGAGCCTTTTAGACATATTCAAACTCAAAGAAAGATATGAGAACTTGATATGAATATGATGATAAATTAATGAGCTTCATCTTGAATGGGAACTCTTGAAGCAGAGAAGAAACATGAGCATAAACTTTGGGCTAATTTTGATTGTCATGTAGGCTGGTGCATTTCTGATTAATTTATTTCTAGTGACCAAGATAAAATTTGATTAAATTATCCACTTGAGAACTTGTTTTCCAGGGTGAAGTGAAATGAAGTGAAGTTGCTCAGTCATGTCCAACTCTTTGCGACCCCATGGACTTAGCCTATCAGGCTCTTCCGTCCATGGGATTTTCCAGGCAAGAGTGCTGGGGTGGATTGCCATTTCCTTCTCCAGGGGATCTTCCCAACCCAGGAATCGAACCCGGGTCTCCCACATTGCAGGCAGACGCTTTACCGTCTGAGCCATCAGGGAAGCTGCAAGTATTTGCTACAAAATGAAATATCCACAGTACTGACATCTATCTTTATTTTTGATAATAGTGAGCATGTTAAATTACTCAGGAAGTTTGTTAACATGGAATATGTTGATCTATAACATTCTACTATCTCACAAGGCCATCTTGAAACCTACCAATTATTAGGCTTTTTGGTCATCAAATGGATAAAAATATAAATTCAATTAAAACTGCTCTTTTAGCTTTAGATATTTTAAGAGTTTATTTCTAGAATTCAAAGGAAATTTACAAATAGCTTACATGATCATATAATGTACTAATTATATAAATTAATAAGCTGAAACAATTCATAAAAGATGTACGCAGTGAAAGCATTTATTTCTTAACCAAGTCTTTAAAATACCCAACATTTCATTCCTTAGCCCTCAAGGCAGTGAGCAAATATTCTCACTCACAAATGAAAGACCATCTCTACATGAATTATTAAAAGGGCGAGAACAGGGCCTCTTACAAAGCTACAAGAGAAAAATCAAACAAAACCAACCTCATGAATTTTTTAGCAGAAGTTACCACCTGTGGATAATAAAGTATAGCCAGAGAAGAATCTAGCATTCCTCACAAATACTTAAATCTCTTTAACCATTTAAAGGCTTTATTTCCATTAGTTGCTTTACTGCACTTAGAATTACTGGGATTTTGATGTACATATATGCAATACACAGACATATAGTTCTCATTTAAGAAGTATTAGCCTGACTCATGGAAGAGTTATGAATGATTGCCTCTATATGTATTTGTATTTGTTTCAATAATAAGTTAACAAAAAGGGTAAAATTATACAATTGAATCTTTGGGCTTTTCTATGTTCAAATTCAGATAATAAGAATATTTATAACAACATTTAAAGTTCAGAAACATAGAGTAAAGAACATACTAGAATTCAACAGGTTTGATAATCCCACAAGTTATTGACAAGACAAAGACTGAGAAACAAATTCACTGTTTTCAATTCATTAAATATCATAAAATAATTTTTAGTTATTGTGACTCTAATGTAGAAGTATACATTGTGTCCTGCATCTTTTAGTAAAATACTTATGTTTACACATATGAATTCAGAAAATTAAATGAGTATTTTTCTTGCAACGACTCAGATATATTTTTATCAGACTGGCATAATATTTTCAAATTATCTAAGAAAAAAATATAAGTAAGTATACATCAGTTCAGTTCAGTCGCTCAGTCATGTCCGACTCTTTGCAAGCCCATGAATCACAGCACACCAGGCCTGCCTATCCATCACCAACTCCTGGAGTTTACCCAAACTCATGTCCATCAAGTCAGTGATGCCATCCAGCCATCTCCTCCTCTGTCATCCCCTTCTCTTCCTGCCCCCAATCCCTCCCAGCATCAGGGTCTTTTCCAATGAGTCAACTCTTTGCATGAGGTGGCCAAAGTATTGGAGTTTCAGCTTCAACATCAGTCCCTCCAATGAACACCCAGGACTGGTCTCATTTCGGATGGACTGGTTGGATCTCCTTGCAGTCCAAGGGACTCTCAGGAGTCTTGTCCTACACCACAGTTCAAAAGCATTAATTCTTTGGCACTCAGCTTTCTTCACAGTCCAACTCTCACTTCCATACATGACCACTGGAAAAACCATAGCCTTGACTAGATGGACCTTTGTTGGCAAAGTAATGTCTCTGCTTTTGAATATACTATCTAGGTTGGTCATAACTTTCCTTCCAAGGAGTAAGCGTCTTTTAATTTCATGGCTGCAATCACCATCTGCAGTGATTTTGGAGCTCAAAAAAATAAAGTCTGACACTGTTTCCACTGTTTCCCCATCTATTTCCCATGAAGTGATGGGATCAGATGCCATGATCTTAGTTTTCTGAATGTTGAGCTTTAAGACAACTCTTTCACTCTCCTCTTTCACTTTCATCAAGAGGCTCTTTAGTTCTTCTTCACTTTCTGTCGTAAGGGTGGTGTCATCTGCATATCTGAGGTTATTGATATTTCTCCTGGCAATCTTGATTCCAGCTTGTGCTTCTTCCAGCCCAGCACTTCTCATGATGTTCTCTGCATATAAGTTAAATAAGCAGGGTGACAATATACAGCCTTGACGAACTCCTTTTCCTATTTGGAACCAGTCTGTTGTTCCATGTCCAGTTCTAACTGTTGCTTCCTGACCTGCATATAGGTTTCTCAAGAGGCAGGTCAGGTGGTCTGGTATTCCCATCTTTTTCAGAATTTTCCACAGTTTATTGTGATCCACACAGTCAAAGGCTTTGGCATAGTCAATAAAGCAGAAATAGATGTTTTTCTGGAACTCTCTTGCTTTTTCAATGATCCAGCAGATGTTGGCAATTTGATCTCTGGTTCCTCTGCCTTTTCTTAAACCAGCTTGAACATCTGAAAGTTCATGGTTCACGGTTATAATTTATTAATAAGTTCTGTTAAATATTCAGGCTTGAATATCATATTTTGTGAGGAGAAAAATAAATATCATAGGTTAAACACTTATCAACCTTTCTTATTGAGAGAAGAACAAGGGAAATGTCTTTTTCCAACCACTGAAAAGCTTATGAAGTTGTTTAGATGATGTGAAATTTGACTTGACTATATTTTGGCTTCTAGCACTGTGTGTTCTAACACATTTCTGGAACTATAAAAATACAACTCATCAGTATCATCAAGAAATAATCAAAATCTAAGATTGAAAAAAACATTGAGTTAAAGTAAGAAATGAGATTAAACAACTCACTTAGTATAAGGCATTTGAGTTCAGTTCAGTTCAGTCGCTCAGTCGTGTCTGACTCCTTGTGACCCCATGAATTACAGCACGCCAGGCCTCCCTGTCCATCACCAACTCCCGGAGTTCACTCAGACTCACATCCATCGAGTCAGTGATGCCATCCAGCCATCTCATCCTCTGTCGTCCCCTTCTCCTCCTGCCCCCAATACCTCCCAGCATCAGAGTCTTTTCCAATGAGTCAACTCTTCACATGAGGTGGCCAAAGTAGTGGAGTTTCAGCTTTAGCATCATTCCTTCCAAAGAACACCCAGGGCTGATCTCCTTCAGAATGGACTGGTTGAGTGAATGTAAAAGGAACAATGCCTGGAAATCCTTGTATTGAAATTCATAATAAAGTATACTGCCACCACCACGAAAACACAAAGTATCTTAGATGTTAGGACAGAAATATTATGTTAATCATAAATTATATGGCATTAAACATATCACATAACACATAGATTTCAGTTAAAAAATGCTACTTAGATTAAAATTGATAGATTTAAATTTTTTCAGAAATAGTAAAGGATTAAAATGACTGAGTTAGAAAGCTTTCAACTTAAACAGTTTTTAAAAAACAAAAATATGAATGGAGAGCAAAGAGAAGAGAATTCCTAATAAATCTTAGGACTGGTATTATAACATACCAATAAACTAAGGAAATCCCAATTAGGGCCAAACAAAAGAAAGATGAACACACACACTATCAAGATGGAGACAAGAGATGAGAAACAATGAGACAAAGGGGAACAAAAGTGGCCATAGGTCTATTCATAGAAGAGCATGGAGGGCATGACACTGCTATAGAAAATTAATGTAAATATATTGGGGAATATTTAAATAGATGATTCTCTACCTAATTGATTCAAGAAAGAGTATATTTGGAAAGAAACCTGGAAATTGAAAAAACCTATTTTACTTAATCAGATCAGATCAGATCAGTCGCTCAGTTGTGTCCGACTCTTTGCGACCCCATGAATCGCAGCACAGCAGGCCTCCCTGTCCATCACCAACTCCCGGATTTTACTTAATAGACAAATGCAATTGAGTTGTAAAAATCTAAATATCAGTAATAAACCCCTTTTAAGGAAATATAATGGAAATAAAGACCTACAGGATCTTCTAGAAATAACACCAAAAAAAAGATGTCCTTTTCACTACAGGGGACTGGAATGAAAAAGTAGGAAGTCAAGAGATACCTGGAGTAACAGGCAAATTTGGCCTTAGAGTACAAAATGAAGAGGGGCAAAGGCTAACAGAATTTTGCAAAGAGAATGTACTGATCATAGAAAACACCCTCTTCCAACAACACAAGAGAAGACTCTACACATGGATCTCACCAGATGGTCAATACTGAAATCAGATTGATTATTTTCTTTGCAGCCAAATATGGAGATGCTCTATACAGTCAGCAAAAACAAGACCAGAAGCTGACTGTGGCTCAGATCATGAACTCCTTATTCAGAGTTAAATTGAAAAAAGTAGGGAAAACCACTAGACCATCCAGGTATGACCTAAGTCAAATCCCTTATGATTATACAGTGGAAGTGACAAATAGATTCAAGGGATTAGATCTTATAGAGAGTCTGAAAAGCTATGGATGGAGGTTCATGACAGTGTATAGGAGGCAGAGATCAAGATCCTCTCCAAGAAAAAGAAATGAAAAGGCAAAATGGTTGTCTGAGGAAGCCATAAAAATAGCTGAGAAAAGAAGAGAAGTAAAAGGCAAAGGAGAAAAGGAAAGATATACCCATTTGAATGCAGAGTTCCAAAGAATAGCAAGGAGAGATAACAAAGCCTTCCTCAGTACCAATGCAGAAAAATAGAGGAAAACAATAGAATGGGAAAGACTAGAGAGCTCTTCAAGAAAATAAGAGATACCAAGGGAACATTTCATGCAAAGATGGGCAAAATAAAGGACACGGTATGGACCTAACAGAAGCCGAAGATAAGAAGAGGTGGCAAGAATACACAGAAGAACCATACAAAAACCGTCTTCGTGACCCAGATAACCACGATGGTGTGATCATTCACCCAGAGCCAGATATCCTAGAATGTGAAGTCAAGTGGGCCTTCGGAAGCATCACTACAAATAATACTAGTGGAGAGGATGGAATTCCAGTTAGTTATTTCAAATCCTAAATGATGATGCTGTGAAAGTGCTGCACTCAATATGTCAGCAAATTTAGAAAACTCAGCAGTGGCCACAGGACTGGAAAAGGTCAGTTTTCATTCCAATCCCAAAGAAAGGCAATGCCAAAGAATATTCAAACTACCGCACAATTGCACTCATCTCACATGCTAGCAAAGCAATGTTCAAAATTCTCCAGCCAGGCTTCAACAATACATGAACCGTGAACTTCCAGATATTCATGCTGGATTTAGAAAAGGCAAAGGAGCCAGAGATCAAGTTGCCAACATCCACTGGATCATCGAAAAAGCAAGAGAGTTCCAGAAAGACATCTATTTCTGCTTTTTTAACTATACCAAAGCCTTTAACTGTGTGGATCACAACAAACTGTGGAAAATTCTTCAAGAGATGGAAATATCATACCACCTGACCTGCCTCCTGAGAAACCTGTATGCAAGTCAAGAAGCAACAGTTAGAACTGAACATGGAACACAACTGGTTTAAAATAGGAAAAGGAGTACGTCAAGGCTGTATATTGTTGCTCTGCTTATTTAACTTATATGCAGAGTACATCAGATGAAATGCCGAGCTGGATGAAGCATAACCTGGAATCAAGATTGCCAGGAAAAATATCAATAACCTCAGATACACAGATGACACCATCCTTATGGCAGAAAGCGAAGAAGAACTAAAGCACCTCTTGATGAAAGTGAAAGAGGAAAGTGAAAAAATTGGCTTAAAACTCAACATTCAGAAAATGAAGATCATGGCACCTGGTCCCATCACTTCATGGCAAATAGATGGAAAAACAGTGGAAACAGTGAGAGACTTTACTTTTTTGGGGCCCAAAAATAACTTCAGATGGTGACTGCAGCCATGAAATTAAAAGACACTTGGTGCTTGGCAGAAAAGCTATTAAACCTAGACAGCATATTGAAAAGCAGAGGCATTATTTGCCAACAAATGTCTGTCTAATTAAAGCTATGGTTTTTCCAGTAGTCATGTATAGATATGAGAGTTGGACCATAAAAAAGCTGAGCACCAAAGAATTGATGCTTTTGAACTGTGAATATGGAGAAATTAAATAAGTAGGGTGACAATATACAGCCTTGACATACTCCTTTTCCTATTTGGAACCAGTCTGTTGTTCCATGTCCAGTTCTAACTATTGCTTGATGACCTACATATAGGTTTCTCAAGAGGCAGGTCAGGTGGTCTGGTATTCCCATCTCTTGAAGAATTTTCCACAGTTTATTGTGATCCACACAGTCAAAGGCTTTGGCATAGTCAATAAAGCAGAAATAGATGTTTTTCTGGAACTTTCTTGCTTTTTCGATGATCCAGCGGATGTTGGCAATTTGATCTCTGGTTCCTCTGCCTTTTCTAAAACCAGCTTGAACATCTGGAAGTTCATGGTTCACGTATTGTTGAAGCCTGGCTTGGAGAATTTTGAGCATTACTTTACTAGCATGTGTGATGAGTGCAATTGTGTGGTAGTTTGAATATTCTTTGGCATGGCCTTTCTTTGGGGTTGAAATGAAAACTGACCTTTTCCAGTCCTGTGGCCACTGCTGAGTTTTCCAAATTTGCTGGCATATTGAGTGCAGCACTTTCACAGCATCATCTTTCAGGATTTGAAAGAGCTCAACTGGAATTCCATCACCTCCACTAGCTTTGTTCGTTGTGATGCTTCCTAAGGCCCACTTGACTTCACATTCCAGGATGTCTGGCTCCAGGTGAGTGATCACACCATCATGATTATCTGGGTCGTGAAGATCTTTTTTGTACAGTTCTTCTGTGTATTCTTGCCATCTCTTCTTAATATCTTCTGCTTCTGTTAGGTCCATACCATTTCTGTCCTTTATTGAGCCCATCTTTGCATGAAATGTTCCCTTTGTATCTCTAATTTTCTTGAAGAGATCTCTAGTCTTTCCCATTCTGTTGTTTTCCTCTATTTCTTTGCACTGATCGCTGAGGAAGGCTTTCTTATCTCTCCTTGCTATTCTTTGGAACTCTGCATTCAAATGGGTATATCTTTCTTTTTCTCCTTTCCTTTTTGCTTCCCTTCTTTTCACAGATATTTGTAAGGCCTCCTCAGACAGGCATTTTGCCTTTTTTGGATTTCTTTTTCTTGGGGATGGTCTTGATTCCTGTCTCTTATACAATGTCATGAACCTCCGTCTATAGT
This sequence comes from Bos indicus x Bos taurus, assembly GCF_003369695.1. Classification (NCBI taxonomy): domain Eukaryota; kingdom Metazoa; phylum Chordata; class Mammalia; order Artiodactyla; family Bovidae; genus Bos; species Bos indicus x Bos taurus. The sequence goes on from NC_040076.1 coordinate 113,754,567, forward strand.
TCATCAGGCACTCTATAAGATCTAATCCCTTGCATATATTTGTCATTTCCACTGGATTTGATTTAGGTCATACCTGGATGGTCTAGTGGTTTTCTCCACTTTCGTCAATTTCAATCTGAATTTGGCAATAAAGAGTTCATGATCTGAGCCACAAGATCACGGGGATCTCAAGCTCCTGGTCTTGTTTTTGCTGACTGTATAGAGCTTCTCCATCTTTGGCTGCAAAGAATATAATCAATGTGATTTCGGTGTTGACCCTCTGGTGATGTCCATGTATAGAGTCTTCTCTTTTGTTGTTGGAAAAGGGTGTTTGCTATGACCAGTACATACTCTTGGCAGAACTCTATTAGTCTTTGCCCTGCTTCATTCTATACTCCAAGGCCAAATTTGCCTGTTACTCCAGGTGTTTCTTGATTTCCTACTTTTGCATTCCAGTCCCCTATAATGAAAAGGACATCTTTTTTGGGTGTTAGCTCTAGAAGGTCTTGTAGGTCTTCATATAACTGTTCAACTTCAGCTTCTTCTGCAATACTGGTTGGGGCATAGACCTGGATTACCATGATATTGAATGGTTTGCCTTGGAAATGAAGAGAGATCATTCTGTCATTTTTGAGATTGCACTCAAGTCCTGCATTTCGAACTCTTTTGTTAACTATGATGGCTACTCGATTTCTTCTAAGGGTTTCCTCCCCACAGTAGTAGATATAATGGTCATCTGAGTTAAATTGTATATTGTCACCCTACTTATTTAACTTATATGCAGAGTACATCATGAGAAACGCTGGGCTGGAGGAAGCACAAGCCGGAATCAAGATTGCTGGGAGAAATATCAATAACCTCAGGTGTGCAGATGACACCACCCTTATGGCAGAAAGTGAAGAAGAACTAAAGAGCCTCTTGATGAAAGTGAAAGAGGAAAGTGAAAAAGTTGGCTTAAAGCTCAACATTCAGAAAACTCAGATCATGGCATCCGGTCCCATCACTTCATGGGAAATAGATGGGGAAACAGTGGAAACAGTGGCTGACTTTATTTTTGGGGGCTCCAAAATTACTGCAGATGGTGACTGAAGCCATGAAATTAAAAGACGCTTACTCCTTGGAAGGAAAGTTGTGATCAACCTAGACAGCCTATTAAAAAGCAGAGACATTACTTTGCCAACAAAGGTCCATCTAGTCAAGGCTATGGTTTTTCCAGTGGTCATGTATGGAAGTGAGAGTTGGACTGTGAAGAAAGCTGAGCACCGAAGAATTGATGCTTTTAAACTGTGGTGCTGGAGAAGACTCTTGCAAGTCCCTTAGACTGCCAGGAGATCTACCAGTCCATCCTAAAGGAGATCAGTCCTGGGTGTTCAATGGAAGGACTGATGCTGAAGGTGAAACTCCAATACTTTGACCACCCAGTATGAAGTACTCACTTATTTGAAAAGACCCTGATGCGGGAAATATTGAAGATGGGAATAGAAGGGACAATAGAGGATGAGATGTTTTGATGGCATCACCGACTCGATGGACATGAGTTTGAGTAAGGAGTTGAACACGACTGAGTGACTGACCCTAACTTGATGGAAAACTGCCCTTCATAGTATCAATAAAAATATTTTTAATTAATAATCAACATAAGGTATGAAAGTTTGTATAACATATGAAAATTTCTGTGAAACATAAAAAGGTTTTAAATAGAAAAAATACTGTGTTTTTGCTTGGAGAGACTGATACTTATTTTATTCTCTTCAAATTGATACTGATATCTAATGTAATAGGGTAAGACTGTAGAGAACTTGAGCAAATGACACTGAAGTTTATTTTGAAAACTGGATAATTTTATGAAAGTTAAAAGATGAGTTATTCCATCAAATATTTAAAATATACTGTTAAGCTACAAATAACCTAATAACATGAAACTCATGAATGAAAATAAAGAACTATAATTAAAAAGCCATATATGAAACAATCAAAAGTTTTGGAAACTAGAATAAGAATTGAGTTTATTGAATGTGGTATTTCACAAAGTAGAAAACTATCCAATTAACTATACTGAAACAAGTTACCATTTTGGAAAAGTTAATCAAAACTAATCCCAGTTAGAGCAAAAAATTTTAAATTAAAAACATATAAACTTTCTCTTGGTTAAAAACATGAAAAAAAGCTAAAAGAAATGGACATTTTAGAAAAAACATTTGCAACAAACATACTGTGCTATTAATCATCTTAACATTCAGCAAGTCTTAGGTAAACCATTCTAAACTATGTCCAACATTCCAATAGAAAAATGGCCCAGGAACTTGGATAGGCAGTTTTCAAAAGAAATAACACATGTGTTGAAAAACATGAAAAACTGGGGTGATCGTTGCTGTCTTTGCATGCCTGCATATTTTCACTGTGGAGTTGCATCCTCCACTGCATACGATTCTGGTGGGACCAGCAACAGTGAACAGTGTACTCCTGACCACAGTGTGTATCACGTGACCTATGCTACTCTAACAGGACTCTTCCCCAGGAACTGTTATCCTAAACAGAGGCATGAAAGGATGCAAAGTAATTAATGCTAAATCATTTGAAGGCAGCACCACAGAAGAGAAGGTTCACAGTTCCATGCTATTTTTCCATCTCACAGTCCATGAGCTACTCAGTGTCCTTCCAGTTAATGCCCTTCTTTCCTTACTTAAAGTACTCAGAATCTGTTTCTTTAGATCAAAGAATTCTTAGTGAAACAAATTGTTGAGTCTCACTCATGATCAAAGAAATACAAAATAAAACAACTATCACCTTTTGTCCAAGTATTTAATAAATATCAAAACAAATGGTAATAGGTAAAAGGTTTTATGGGTGGGAAAAAACGATAAGATTATAGATACAGTTAATTTTTTTTAATATTTTGTGATTTAAAAAAAAACGGATGATAAAAAGAATATTAAGTGGAAAAAGAGAGAATTTGGTTTCTAAGCTCACTTTTCAGACTGAACACTATTTTGACCATTAATTTTACTAAGCTAACAGGCTTCCCTGGTGGCTCAGTGGTAAAGAATTCACCCGACAAGGCAGGTGACACAGGTTCAATCCCTGGGTCAGGAAGATCCCCTAGAGTAGCAAATGGCAACCCATTCCAGTATTCTTGCCTGGGAAAATCCCATGGACAGAGGAGCCTGGTGGGCTATAGTCCTTAGGGTCACAAAATAACAACAGCATAATACTAATATTTTTTAAAGCCTGACAAAGATAATGTATTAGGTCCCCACAGGGAAGAGATGCAGATAAAGTTTAGGTAATTTGAGATTTACAAAAATGTAAGTGGAGTTCTGGGGAATCAACAGGCAATTGTGTAGGACCCTAGACTAGCAACAGCTAGACCCATTGCCTTCTGGGCCTGAAATGGCAGTATAGGGAGGGTCACAGAAATGTGAGAACAGCTGTTTGGATCTGTGGCCTCCAATAAAGTTTTCAAATACTAAGGAAATGGCAACCCACTCCAGTATTCTTGCCTGGAGTATCCTATGGACAGAGGAGCCTGGTGGGCTATAGTCCATGGAGTTCTAAAGAGTCCAACAAGACTAAGCATAGCACAGCTCAGACACTAAAATGCTTTGGAAAACAAAGACGAATATAAGGTGCCAGACTTAGATGAGATGGACTGAGGGTTGTTTAGAAAACCTAAAACATGAAATTAAATGTATTCATCATTAAAATTAGTTCACCATTTCTGAGGGTATTATTTTCTGAAACCTATATATATAATTATATGTATATATATATAATTTTTATTTTTATATATTACATATAAAATGTTTTCAAGTAAAAAATATGTAAAATTTAGAAGATGTGTTTGAGGGGAGAAAAGTATAAGCAAAGCCCAAGAACAGTTCTGATTCTAATTTTGTGTTCTGGACAAAAATGATTATAAGGCATACGTTGTTGTTTCTTTATGTACGTATGTATGTATTTGGCTGCACCGGGTCTTAATTGTAGCACGCAGGAGCTTCAGTTGCAGCATGTGAATTCTTGGTTGTGGCATGTAGGATCTTGTTTCCTGACCAGGAATTGAACCTGGGTCCTCTGGATTGGGAGCTCAGAGTCTTAGCCACTGGACCACCAGGGAAGTCCCCATAAGTACTGTGTAATAGAGTTTCAGCCTCCCATTTTCTCAATCAATAAAGGCTAACAAGAGGGTCATATCTGAGCTAGGACTGTAAGGTGAGACTCAATCAGTACATTAAAAAAGTAAGTCCAGTAGTATACTGGAGCTGACTAGTACTGGTTCATGAGAAATAACTATTAAACTTTTAGGAATTTTGCGAACTGGTTGTTAAACACAGTCTGTGTTAAAGATTAAATTATATAAAATAATAGCTAAATTAAGACAGGTAATAAATATTAGAAACTCATCACTTCCTAATTATTACGTTATGTTTTTCTATTATCTACACTCTTGAGGTTATTTCCCCAGCTAATGAATCTATATGATAGAAATACTATGTAATGGTGCTATTGATTTTCTTACCAGCTTTACATTTAATGATATCAAATTGGTAACTTTAAATCAGCTATGGGAAATTTGCAACCTTTAAAATTAGATGGTTTTGTTTTTTAGAATCAGTTGTTGAGTGTTAACCAGCATACCAATGAAAATAATGAATAATGGATTGGGAAAATAAAAACATGAATATTCTAAGCAAAAAGGCCTGCATAAATAATGATGAAGAAGGCAACGTAGTGGTGGAAATATCAGTAAGAATAGCATCAGTGTGGTAGTGATAGAGGGCTTCACTGATGGCTCAGATGCAAAGAATCTGCCCGCAATGCGGGAGACCTGGATTGGGAAGATCCCCAGAGGAGGGCATGGCAACCCACTCCAGTATTCTTGCTTGGAGAGTCCCCACAGACAGAGGAGCCTGGCGGCTACAGTCCATAAGGTCTCAAAGAGTCAGACATGACTGAAGCTACTTAGCACACACACAGTAGTGATAGAGGAGGTAATGGGAGTGGTGTCGTGATGATCGGTAGTGGTGGTAGTACCTGTAAAATAATTTTTTATTAATAGCTAAGACTCTGTTAGATGCAGAGTCTCATTTAATCCTCATAAAAACCCCACAAGGCAGATAATGATATAATTTCCATTTTTCCAATGAAGAGACTAAGGCCTGGAGATGCTAAAGAACTTGCCTATGGGCTCACAGTAGCAGAGCTGAGCTATAATCCTAGGGATGTCAGACCACATAGTTTAAACTCTTAATCACCACATACTGTGTCTTTGGTATGGTATATTAAAACATCAATTTTGGGGTGGGAAATGATGATAAATTGACTGGAGAGGTTAGCAGGAGTCAGAACATAAAGTATTTGCAACAAAATCATAGTAATCTTTCCAAGAGTCCATTACATGGTGAGTAATAAACATAGAACTTAATACACTTCACCCCAGGACTCCTCACAATTAGCAGTTAACAGCCACTCTTCACTATTTTAGCAGGACATTATTGTTTTGATAAAAATGCACATATTCATTATATTGAAATACAAAATAAGAAACCTTAAAATATACAAAGATTCAACCATGAAAAAATTATCATTAATATATGAACATCATTCTACACATCACTAAACACATACATACAAATAGCAGATGTATATATAGACAGATACAGGTGTGATTTTGTGGGATGACATTCTTAGTCTATATTATTTTTAAATTTTTTATTCCTTTTTTATTTATTGGCTGTGCTGTGTCTTCGTTGCTGTGCACGCTTTTCTCTAGTTGCGGTGAACAGGAGCTACCCTCTAGTTGCCATGCATGGGCTTCTCACTGCTGCGGCTTCTCCTGTTGCTGAACACGGGCTCCAGGGCATGCAGACTTCAGTAGCTGCCATGTGAGGGCTCAGGAGTTATGGTTCTCAGGCTCTAGAGCACAGACTCAAAAGTTGTGGCACACAGGCTTCATTATTCCATAGTATATGGGATCTTCCCAGACCAGGGATCAAACCAGTGTCTCCTTCATTGGCAAGGAGATTCTTTGCTGCTGAGCCACCCAGAAAGCCCTCTGAGTCTTTATTCTTAATGAACTTTTAAGTTTAAAATATTTCTATTTTTAAAAGTTACAAAGGTAGTACAGTGTTTTCATACACCTCACACCACCCAGATGGTTTCACTGGTTAATTCTACCAATTCTCAAAATTCAAGAAAGAAATAATACCAGTGGTTCACAAACTTTTCCAGAAAATGGTAGCAGAGGGAACACTTCCTAACTCATCTGTTAAGGCCAGTATTACCCTAGTAATAGAAACAAAGACCACACAGAAAATAAAAACTATAGACCAATATCTCTCATGAATATAAGTGGAAAAGTCTTTGATAAATTCTAGCTAATTGAATCAACAATACTGGCAAATCCATGATGTATAATAAGAATTTTATATCATAACCAAATGAGATTTATTTCAAGTATATAAGGCTGGTAAAACACTTAAAATGCAATCTATCATATTAACAGATAAAGAAGAAAAAAATCATGATCACATCAGTTGACAAAGAAAAGCACATTTGACAAAATTCAATGTTCAGTTCTCTAGTGAATCTGAGAAAAGTCATTAATTTTCAGTTTCTCTAGCTTTTTCTTATAGTAGAGACAGTGGTAACTACTTTTAAGTGCTTTACATGTCAAAATGAAACTGAAAGTTCTGCACTCATTTTTAAATAAAAACATCAATTCTAACTTTAAACAAAGTTAAAAGTAAAAGAGTATATATCATGAGATATATTAGTCTCTAAAAGCTACTTCTAAGGTTAAGAAAAAGATGCTGAAAAACATTAAGAAATTTGAGTCATTTGTTACATTTTTCTTCATGTTTAGACAGTTTGACTGAAAGATAAGAAAATTAGTATTCTAATCATCCGTTGTTCTGTAACTGTCCGTTCTAATTTTTGTCACTTATAATAAATATTGTTTTTATAAATATATTGCTTATAATATGTCCATTGCTATTTCTGTAACTATTTAGCTTCCATTTTCCATAAAACAAACACAATAGGCACAGACATTTTACCATGCCTTTTTCTCTTCTGATATCTTTATTTTGATTCATTTCTTTATCACCTGGATTTGGTATTAGTCTTAAATGGTAGCTTTTGTTTGTTTTAAAGCAGGCTTCATATATATGTTATTTGAATTGTCTCATTTCTTAAAAAATCAAGTTTAATAATTTAATAGTCATAATCTTACTTTTTCATGGACAGTCACAAAAGCTGCTATTGCTGCTGCTAAGTTGCTTCAGTCATGTCCGACTCTGTGTGACCCCATAGACGGCAGCCCACCAGGCTCCCCCGTCCCTGGGATTCTCCAGGCAAGAACACTGGAGTGGGTTGCCATTTCCTTCTCCTATGCATGAAAGTGAAAAGTGAAAGTGAAGTCACTCAGTAGTGTCTGACTCTTAGCGACCCCATGGACTGCAGCCTACCAGGCTCCTCCATCCATGGGATTCTCCAGACAAAAGTACTGGAGTGGGGTGCAATCGCCTTCTCCAGTCACAAAAGAGGTAACAACAACAACAACAAAAAACAATAGTGAGAGAAAACTGTTTTAAGATATTATGTACCTAAGTGAACACCTAGTAAAGGTACTATATATAATTACATTTTTTAAAGAGGCACTTGTGACAAAATTATAAAATTATGACAATAAAACACTGGATTTACATTTCCTTTAATCCCAAACTTCAGTTCAGTTCAGTCGTTCAGTCGTGTCCGACTCTTTGTGACCCCATGAATCGCAGCACGCCAGGCATCCCTGTCCATCACCAACTCCTGAAGTTCACTCAAACTCATGTCCATCAAGTCGGTGATGCCATCCAGCCATTTCATCCTCTGTTGTCCCCTGCTCCTCCTGCCCTCAATCCCTCCCAGCATCAGAGTCTTTTCCAACGAGTCAACTCTTCACATGAGGTAGCCAAAGTACTGGAGTTTCAGCTTCAGCATCAGTCCCTCCAATGAACACCCTTTAGAATGGACTGATCTCCTTTAGAATGGACTGGTTGGATCTCCTTGCATTCCAAGGGACTCTCAAGACTCTTCTCCAACATCACAGTTCAAAAGCATCAATTCTTCGATACTCAGCTTTCTTCACAGTCCAACTCTCACATCCATACATGACCACTGGAAAAACCATAACCTTGACTAGACAGACCTTTGTTGGCAAAGTAATGTCTCTGCTTTTGAATATACTATCTAGGTTGGCCATAACTTTCCTTCCAAGGAGTAAGCGTCTTTTAATTTCATGGCTGCAATCACCATCTGCAGTGATTTTGGAGCCCCAAAAAATAAAGTCTGACACTGTTTCCATTGTTTCCCCATCTATTTCCCATGAAGTGATGGGACCAGATGCCATGATCTTCCTTTTCTGAATGTTGCGCTTTAAGCCAACTTTTTCACTCTCCTCTTTCACTTTCATCAAGAGGCTCTTTAGTTCTTCTTCACTTTCTGTCATAAGGGTGGTGTCATCTGCATATCTGAGGTTACTGATATTTTACCCGGCAATCTTGATTCCAGCTTGTGCTTCTTCCAGCCCAGCATTTCTCGTGATGTACTCTGTATATAAGTTAAATAAGCAGGATGATAATATACAGCCTTGATGTACTCCTTTTCTGATTTTGAACCTGTCTATTGTTCCATGTCCAGTTCTAACTGTTGCTTGATGACCTACATACAGATTTTTCAGGAGGCAGGCCAGGTGGTATGGTATTCCCATCTCTTGAAGAATTTTCCACAGTTTGATATGATCCACACAGTCAAAGGCTTTGGCATAGTCAGTAAAGCAGAAGTAGATGTCTTTCTGGAACTCTCTTGCTTTTTTGATGATCCAGTGGATGTTGGCAACTTGATCTCTGGTTCCTCTGTCTTTTCTAAATCCAGCTTGAACATCTAGAAGTTCACAGTTAACGTATTGTTGAAGCCTGGCTGGAGAATTTTGAGCATTACTTTGCTAGCATGTGAGATGAGTGCAATTGTGTGGTAGTTTGAATATTCTTTGGCATTGCTTTTCTTTGGGATTGGAATGAAAACTGACCTTTTCCAGTCCTGTGGCCACTGCTAAGTTTTCTAAATTTGCTGGCATATTGAGTGCAGCACTTTCATAGCATCATCATTTAGGGTTTGAAATAGCTCAACTGGAATTCCATCACCTCCACTAGTTTTGTTTGTAGTGATGCTTCCTAAGGCGCACTTCACTTCACATTCCAGGATATCTGGCTCTGGGCGAGTGATCACACTATCATGGTTATCTGGGTCATGATCTTTTTTGTAGATTTCTTCTGTGTATTCTTGCTACCTCTTCTTAGTATCTTCTGCTTCTGTTTGGTCCATACCATTTCTGTCCTTTATCATGCCCATCTTTGCATGAAATGTTCCCTTGATATCTCTTATAATCTTGAAGAGATCTCTAATCTTTCCCATTTTGTTGTTTTCCTCTATTTCTTTGCATTGGTCACTGAAGAAGGCTTTGTTATCTCTCCTTGCTATTCTTTGGAACTCTGCATTCAAATGGGTATATCTTTCCTTTTCTCCTTTGCCTTTTGCTTCTCTTCTTTTCTCAACTATTTATAAGGCCTCCTCAGACAACCATTTTGCCTTTTTGCATTTCTTTTTCTTGGGAATGATCTTGATCCCTGCCTCCTGTACACTGTCACGAACCTCCATCCGTAGTTCTTCAGACACTCTATCAGATCTAATCTCTTGAATCTATTTGTCATGTCCACTGCATAATCATAAGGGATTTGATTTAGGTCATACCTGGATGGTCTAGTGGTTTTCCCTACTTTCTTTAATTTAAGTCTAAATTTGTTCAATAAGGAGTTCATGATTTGAGCCACAGTCAGCTCCGAGTATTGTTTTTGCTACCTGTGTAGAGCTTCTCTATTTCTGGCTGCAAAGAATTTAATCAGTCTGATTTTGGTATTGACCAACTGGTGATGTCCATGTGTAGAGTCTTCTCTTCTGCTGTTGAAGAGGGCGTTTGCTGTGACCAGTGCATTCTCTTGGCAAAATTCTGTTATAGTATTAGAGAATCTCTAATTCCATTCTTTTATATGTAGCTTTTCAGTTTTCCCATCACCACTTACTGAAGGGACTGTCTTTTCTTCATTGTATCTTCTTGCCTCCTTTGTCATAGATTAGTTGATGGTAAGAGCCTGGGTTTATTTCTGGGCTTTCTGTCCTGTTCCATTGATCTCTGTGTCTGTTTGGGTGCCAGTATCATGCTGTGTTGATTACTGTAGCTGTGTACTATAGTCTGAAGTTAGCCTGATTTCTCCAGTTCTGTTCTTCTTTCTTTTGTCTATTCAGGGTGTTTTGTGCTTTCACACAAATCTTGACATTGTTTTAGTTCTGTGAAAATGCTATGGTAATTTGATAGGTATTGGATTAAATCTGTGATTGCCTTGGGTAGCATGGCCATTTAAAAAATACTGAGTCTTCCAATCCAAGAATGTGATATCTCTCCATTTGTTTGTATTGTATTCAATACAACTTAATTCATCAACATCTTATAGTTTTCAGCATATAGGTCTTTTGCCATCTTAAGTAGGTTTATTCCTAGGTATTTTATTCTTTGTGATGGTAAATGAGATTGTTCCCTGTGTGTTCTCCTCATTTATGTGAAAAAGATAAGAGGTTTAAACAATTATTTAATTATAAGAACATCTGAGTTCAAAAAATCTTTTAAGAAATCCAGAATTTTTATGCTGCTATAGATTACATTTTGTTATTAATTTTAAAAAAGTCTTTAGTATGTGATATCTTCTTTTCTATCAAGTTAGTGTCATTTTGCAACCTCAGACATCTGGAAAAACAGAGTATGTGAATTAAATAAATAAAATTTCTCCTTGCCATCATGCTGCTAAGTCACTTCCATTATGTCCGACTCTGTGCGACCCCATAGACAGCAGCCCACCAGGCTCTGCCGTCCCTGGGATTCTCCAGGCAAGAACACTGGAGTGGGTTGCCATTTCCTTCTCCAATGCATGAAAGTGAAAAGTGAAAGTGAAGTCGCTCAGTCATGTCCGACTCTTAGCAACTCCATGGACTGCAGCCCACCAGGCCCCTCCATCCATGGGACTTTCTAGCAAGAGTACTGGAGTGGGGTGCCATTATGAGACCAACAATAAAAATAGCTTTAAAAACCCCACAGAGTCCAATATTGTAAACTTCATGAAAATGAGGATTTTTGTTTCATATCTGATGCACACAAGCCTGCCAATAATGTCTGGCACATACTAGGTGTTCAGTATTTATTAAATGAATAAATCTGTTTCAAGCTCTAAAAGGAAATTTATGATTTTGTTGCCTATAATAAAAAGGGTACAAAAGTTGAACCACTTATCCCAAATAGAAAAAAGAAAAAAGAGAGCTAAGGAAAGAAGTAAAAAAGAAACAAATAAGAGAAGATGAAATAGACTTGTTATTAGAAAATGGAAAAAGTAGTGATGCTGATTACAAAAAAAAATGGATCCAGGGACATTAAGTCGCTCGCTCAGTTGTGTCTGACTCTTCGCAACCCCATGGACTGTAGCCCACCAGACTCCTCCGTCCATGGGATTCTCCAGGCAAGAATACTGGAGTGGGTTGCCATTTCCTTCTCCAAGGACATTATACCCTGCCATATTGGAAAAGAACACCAATGAAAGAAGCATAGAGGATAAAGCTAGTCTGTATTTGGATCTAGAGGCTTCTAGTTTACTAATAGAGTGCAACAATCATTAATTCATATGTACCTGTTTGGGTATAATTTAAGGAGTAGGAAAAGAAACCAGGAAGGAATATAGTTTTAAAGTAGTAAGGTAAATCCATTGATTTCAGGGGCACACAGTATAATTCATGGAATTTTTCTCTGAAAGATACAACCAGTCAACAGACTTGATCAGTCTAAGGACCAAGGTCTTCCTTTTTGTACAGTATCCTTCTAAATATTTTTTTAATAGACTTCTATATCTGAATGTTGGCAAACTTAACAAGCTTAGCATTTCAGAATTTCTCAATTAGGCAAAAGCAGAAGCTTCAGAAAGTTGTATCGATCTTCAAAGAGTAACAAATTAAAAAGCATAAAATCTGGGAAAATTATGATAAATCTGAATATAATAAGTATTTTTTGGTGGATTGGGCATTCAATAAATATTTGTTACAGAATGATTTAAGTTTTATGGTATTAAAGTCCTAAAAGATTTAATTATGTGTGGTTTGAGTCAAATGATGTCATTCACATACAAGTGTATTCCCTTGAAGGTTGTTGCATTTTCTCCTGTATCTTCATTATTTTGACTATTGTGTTATGAGACTCTGAGTCCTATGAAATCTTCTGGAGAATACTGAATTGTTTTGTCTTAGCAAGCAATTAGTGTGGTTATGTTGAAGCTGTGAGTCTTGACCTGCTTTTTGTGGGCTGTGCTTTCAGTATCATTTTAGTCTTCAGAGTCCACAGTGCTGTTCTGGTTGACTTCTGTGCATCACTAGGGGCCAGTCTGGAACCTGGAGGGTGGTCCATACTGTAAATTCTCAAAGCATTTGCTGTGCTCACTCTGGTCAGTTCTATACATATTAAGTATGGGAATTAACCTCTGGTGGCTCAGATGGTAAGAATTTGCCTGCAATGTAGGAGACCCGGGTTTGATGCCCAGGTCAGGTCGGGTCGGGAAGATCCCCTGGAGAAGGGCATGGCAGTCCACTCCAGAATTCTTGCCTGGAGAAATCCATGGACAAGGGAGCCAGGCAGGCTACAGTCCATGGGGCCACAGAGTCGGGCAGACTAAGCAACTAACACTTTCACTTTCATGAGAATTAGCTGAGCAATTCATATCAGATTTAAAGAATTCCTTTCCTAGTTTCCTCATATCTGTGAATTGTCTCTCATCGTCCCTGGATCCTAGAGTCCTCTTTTCCTGATGCTGTGGCATTTATGGGTTGCCACAGCTCTACTAGAAATCAGAAAATTAAAAATGACCCTCACTGGTTATCTTAGTCAGGGCTGGCTAGATAATGTGTAGGACCCAGTGGAAAATGCAGATGTGAAGCCCTTTGTTCAAAAATTCTCAGGATCTAAAGATGGTGACAGTGATTAAAACCAGTGTGGGACCTTCTGAGCATAGTGTCCTGTGCCACTTCGTTGAGTGCATACTCATAGCTCAACTGAAAATCAGAGTCCAGCCAGGGAAATGGCATAAGAAGCACACCATCATAGAAGTTCAGTATAAATTCAATATTTGGTATAAACACTTTGGGTTGACAACAATATTCATTTATTTTTAGTAGCAAAAGGAAAACTTGCCTGTCATACAATATGTACGTATATTTTTGTAAATATATTAGATCCTCATCATTTGTGGAGCCCACCCTTGTGAATTTGCCTATTCACTAAAATTTATTTATTAACTTCCAAATCAATATCCCAAGATGGTGCTTCTGCAGTCATTTGTGGATGAGTGCAGGGTGGCAAAAACTTTGAACAGCTCAGCAGATGTCAAATAAGACCACTCTGCTCTCTTTTTTTGGCTCTCATACTTTAAATGCGCCCTTTTGCAGTCTATTTCATGCTATATTTTTGCTTTTTATTTATTTATTTTTTTGCCTTTTGTCGGTGATTTCATTGTTTAAAATGGCCACCAAGCCTAGGGCTGAAGTGCTATCCAGTGTTCCTAAGTGTGATGTGCCTTACAGAGAAAACGTGTGTGTTAGATGTTTCTCTAAGAGTGAGTTATAGTGCTATAGCTGTGAGTTCAATGTTAATGAACCAGCAATATACAGTAAACGAGGTGTCTTTAAACAAAAATACTCATAACAATAGGTTGTGTTTTGGTCAATTAATGAAAATGTTGTGACTAGAGGCTTGTAGGAATCTAACTCTGCATTTCCCCCAAGAACAACCATTCATTATTTGCCAGTTCAGTATTCACAGGGGCTTTATAGACTCTAACAATGAATAACAAAAATCAACTCCACATGCATAATGTATCAATAGGTATCCAGCTATAGAATCTTAAACAGAATGTGTATAGGGTACTAAAAATAAATTTCAGGAGGTCTTCTTTCCTACCAAAGGGGATAAAGTACCAACAGTACTCATTACTTAAGTTGTACTTGATATCTTATATACATTATACATAATGTATAATTATTATAAAGCACGTGACAAAGGTGAGCAGAGCCATTACTTGAAATTGTGTTGGGGGTTAGCTCATATGACAATCAAGAAATCATAACAGAAAACTGTCATACAGTAAGGTTTGGAAGGAAGATAGATGACTGGTGAATATGTATGAAGACAACTATTTCAGATGCTCTGTGAACCAAGCCGATTCCACTATATCTACTAAATAAAATAAGTAGATATCTACACTCACAGGCCCAGTCAGGATTTGTATAAAATGTATGACAAGGCTGAGCCTGTGTGTTCAAAGTCTGATACACATAAATAGAAAGGACACAAATGAAATGCCCCTTGAGCCATGAACTACCCTGAAATTTAGGGCCCAGATTTTATGAGGTATGTAAAGGCAACATTACTAATTACCAGTATGCGGTAAATTAAGGGGGAAAAAATCAATTGTGAATGATTAACCAAATAGCATATCTTATTGCTAATTTCCTCCATTGTTCTACTGTCCATATGACTCATGTGACATTTATAAAGCAGAACCAGATTTCCCTAAAAAAATATCCTGAAAAATTAAAGAATGCTTTCAAAATGAAAAATATGTAGATAATGAAAATAATTGTTTTCTACTTCTCTGTGTAGAGAATAGAACTGAGTAGGTGTAATGTGCTACCGCCTTTCTCTCTGCTAGTAGCTGTTGGAGCCACCCTGGCATATTCCAGACTCTGGCCCTAGACCTGAGGCCCCTCACAGGTATGTTCAGTTTCCCCCACTCCAGAATCACCTGTAATGTGGTAACTTTTCATGTGCAAAAGTGAAATTAATAAACGTATTCTTTGTTTGGGGGTTTTAAAAAAAAACATACATTAGACAGAGAGAGAGTAGGTGAACTTTCAGCTGCCAACATAGCACAGATGGGCGCAGGAACAGAGAATGATGTAGATCGGCAGGACCAGAGCGAGCTGTGGGAAGTTTGGGCAGAAGGTCTGAAGCATAAAACAGTAAAGGACTCCTGAATGCTCCATGGTAGATGTGCCTGTTCCCTTGCCCATATGCCCTTGATAAAAAGACATTTTGATCTCTAAGGCTGACTTGAAAAATATATAACTTAATCTAGTTTTGAAAAATAGCCCTGGTACACAAACACTGGTTCACTGTTAAAACGTGTTTACTAAAATATCAAAAGGTTTTCATATTTCATTCCATTGCCTATCCTATGTATCTGATATCCCCAATCTTGATTCATTTAAAATGCATGGACCTACTAAATCCATCATTACACAATAAGTGCCTCCTTTCAGAAGAGAGGCACAAAAAAGACTTAACCTGTTTGTTTTATTTTTTTCTTTTTCCTATCTCTACCTATTCCCAAACTGCAATTTACCCTTCTTTCCATTTTTTTAATTTTCTCTTCTTTCTGTGGCCTTTCTCTTCTTATTTTTACTCATTTTCCTATCCTCAGCTCACTACTCTTTATATGGCTGCCTTGGGACTCTGGTTTTTTTAGCTAGTTAGTGAAATCACTGACCAGCCTTTGGTTTCAATAGGCTAAATATACAAACAGACAATAGCCAGAAGATATGTAAAAACAGAACTCTGACCCACAACCTGCCGCAACTAGTCCAGGAAGCTAAACCACATTTTCGGTAGCAGTTGGCCCCAGATGATCGGGACTTTATTAATAACTCTGTGCCCGCTTAGAAATTAGAACCCCCTGGAGAAAGCCTCGGAGAAGGCAATGGCACCCCACTCCAGTACTTTTGCCTAGAAAATCCCATGGACGGAGGAGCCTGGTAGGCTGCAGTCCATGGGGTCGCTAGAGTCGGACACGACTGAGCGACTTCACTTTCACTTTTCACTTTCATGCACTGGAGAAGGAAATGGCAACCCACTCCCGTGTTCTTGCCTGGAGAATCCCAGGGACGGGAAGCCTGGTGGGCTGCCGTCTATGGGTCGCACAGAGTCGGACACGACTGAAGCAACTTAGCAGCAGCAGCAGCAGTGGGAGAAAGCCTAATATGTACCCCTAACCCATTGTGTAGGATGTCCTACTTCTTGTTAGCCCACCTCCAGCTTTCCCCCACCATCAGCATCCAAAAAAAAACCTTCCATTTTCTTCACTCTAAACCTTTCCCATTGTGCCTGTCTTTGAGTCTCTACTAAGACACAAGTGACTGTAATGAACTCCTTTGCTAGAGCAAGTCCTGAATATTTAGTCTTTGCTTGTTCTCATTTGGGTGAATTTCACTTATTCCCACAGTTTCTTCATTGTATGAAATTGCCAATTACAGAAGTTCTTTGCCTAAATACCATAGCCATCGCTCCACTGGAGGCATCAGTTCTCTCTAGCTCCTTTTCTTCAATTTCCCTACTTTACCCAAGTGCAATCTACCCTTTATGAGGCTTTAGGAAGGATCTCCTTATTTTAAACACACTTTTTATTTGACTGGCAAATGGTGAAATTTTATTTAAATTGAATGTGCATCAATTCTGGTTCTGAAACAAAAATAAAATTGTGAATTTGTTTCCATAAGTATGATGGGACATCTAATTATCCTTATTTTATCTATAGATGAACATATTCTGAAAAGTCATTTGGTCTTGTGCCAAGTAGAAACTATTAAAATATAATGGGCTTTTTGTCTAGAACTATTATATAATGCTTCAGAGTTTTCTAATAGTTTGATGCTTTCCATTCTATTCACATTTTTGTTGCAGTAAAATGTAAAAGAAAATAACCTTGTGTATGCATATTAGAATTTCAACAGGTAAGGGTTTCCATGGATACTTTTATGTAGCCAGAGAGCCTGAGTGTAGAAAGAAGCATTCATTTCTCATTCTAAGAGATTTTCTTCTGATAAAAAACTCCTGCCAATCATTTTGTATGTCTTGACTTTCTAAAAGAATAAAATAATATATATCATGAGTGTTATGTTGTAAGGTATGAGATAGGTCTATCTCAATAACCTTTTCAGTCATCTGGCCTATTCGAGAAGTGCCTTGTCATTTTGTTAAAGCTTGAAAAATCTATGAAGATTCTGTAAGCAAATTTTAATGAGTTTTAAGTATGGCCTTCTAGACTTGTATAAAGTGTTTTCCTCTTGTTTTGTTATCATTTAAGGCAGTTTACCCATTATCAATGCTAAAATAAAGGTTTATCTTTTACTCAAAATAGCTTTTGGAACAGTTTAATCTTCAGTTTTATCTTGAACATTCTCGAGTCTTTGATTGAATCTTACTTCCTGACATCCCACCCAAATGAAATTTTTTCCAGCTTTTCTATCTTTTTGAGAAACATTAAAAAAGATGGAAGATTTCAGATCAGAAAATTACTAGGTTAAATTTTGAGCTATATAATTCTTATGAGCTTGATGAGGTTCTATGACATGTTAGCAAGTTAAATCATTTTAAACAACATGTTTTTAATATAGCATCATTTTGCACTGACGTGAGCCTAGCAGTTGCAAATAGTAGGCACATCCATAATACTGTTTTAAACAATCTGAAAAATGTTTTTTTTTCCTAATTTTATTTTATTTTTCAACTTTACATAATTGTATTAGTTTTGCCAAACATCAAAATGAATCCGCCACAGGTATACATGTGTTCCCCATCCTGAACCCTCCTCCCTCCTCCCTCCCCATACCATCCCTCTGGGTCGTCCCAGTGCACTAGCCCCAAGCATCCAGTATCGTGCATCTAACCTGGACTGGCAACTCGTTTCTTACATGATATTATACATGTTTCAATGCCATTCTCCCAAATCTTCCCACCCTCTCCCTCTCCCACAGAGTCCATAAGACTGTTCTATACATCAGTGTCTCTTTTGCTGTCTTGTACACCGGGTTATTATTATCATCTTTCTAAATTCCAGATCTAAACGTAAGACCAGAGACTGTAAAACTCCTAGAGGAGAACATAGGCAAAACACTCTCCGACATACATCACAGCAGGATCCTCTATGACCCACCTCCCAGAATATTGGAAATAAAAGCAAAAATAAACAAATGGGACCTAATTAACCTTAAAAGCTTCTGCACATCAAAGGAAACTATCAGCAAGGTGAAAAGACAGCCTTCAGAATGGGAGAAAATAATAGCAAATGAAACAACCGACAAACAACTAATCTCAAAAATATACAAGCAACTCCTACAGCTCAACTCCAGAAAAATAAATGACCCAATCAAAAAGTGGGCCAAAGAACTAAATAGACATTTCTCCAAAGAAGACATACAGATGGCTAACAAACACATGAAAAGATGCTCAACATCACTCATTATCAGAGAAATGCAAATCAAAACCACTATGAGGTACCATTTCACACCAGTCAGAATGGCTGCGATCCAAAAGTCTACAAATAATAAATGCTGGAGAGGGTGTGGAGAAAAGGGAACCCTCTTACACTGTTGGTGGGAATGCAAACTAGTACAGCCACTATGGAGAACAGTGTGGAGATTCCTTCAAAAACTGGAAATAGAACTGCCTTATGATCCAGCAATCCCACTGCTGGGCATACACACTGAGGAAACCAGAAGGGAAAGAGACACGTGTACCCCAATGTTCATCGAAGCACTGTTTATAATAGCCAGGACATGGAAGCAACCTAGATGTCCATCAGCAGATGAATGGATAAGAAAGCGGTGGTACATATACACAATGGAGTATTACTCAGCCATTAAAAAGAATACATTTGAATCAGTTCTAATGAGGTGGATGAAACTGGAGCCTATTATACAGAGTGAAGTAAGCCAGAAGGAAAAACATAAATACAGTATACTAACGCATATAAATGAAAAATGATTTTATTCTGATTTAAGAGTTGACTCTCAAATATCTTCTGTTTTTACTAGTTAACATGGGCTCTGGGCTCCCTGGTGACTCAAACAGTACAGAATCTGCCTGCGATGCAGGAGACCTGGGTTTGATCCCTGACAGGAAAGATCCCCAGGAGAAGGGAATGGCAACCCACTCCAGTATTCTTGCCTGGAGAATTTCATGGACAGAGGAGTGTGGCGGGCTACAGTCCATGGGGTCACCATGAGTTGGATACAACTGAGTGACTAACACTCTCACTTTCAACATGGGCTCTGGATGGCATCAGAGTGTAACTCATGATCTAAATGGTAAAAATAAGAGACAATCAAAATACCCCCAACTACCAAACTGCTCAAAGCTATGTTTTGATGACAAAAATTTCATAATTTATGATTTCAAATCCACAGATGCAAAGGCTTTTCCATTTGAGAACAATATTGCCATGGCACATTATACTAGGATATATACTGCTGCTGCTGCTAAGTCGCTTCAGTCATGTCCAACTCTGTGTGACCCCAGAGACGGCAGCCCACCAGGCTCCCCCGTCCCTGGGATTTTCCAGGCAAAAACACTGGAGTGGGATAAATGGTGTGAAAAATATGAGCTAAATAATATGGGAGGAAACAGAAGTGCAAACTCTATTTAGCACTAACATTAGGCTTGGCCTTGACGTAAGATGACATTAAAGAAATAGAGCATGATTATATTTCAATACAGAATTTCTGTACAACAACAACAAAAAAATGGTATTTTATTTGCAGTGCATGACAAATGGTTAAGAGGTAAAGATCCTTAGTCATGAATGAGCTCTTAGAAATCAATAACAAAACACTAATATTCCAGAGGAAGAACACAGATAAATATGAAATTTAAAAAATCACTAGCCAGGATTAAGTATATATAAAGATGACTAAGCTGAACAATAACTGAAGGAAAGCAACATCTTTGTCATCACATTGTCAAAGATCAAAAACCTAATGTTTGTACAGTTTTAGAAAACAGCTTTCAAACACTGGAAGACAAAACTGATGAGGACTGTCTCTTCAGTTAGGGATAAATGTGCAGTTTTGACTCAAAATATAAATTTTAGATATCCTCCTAGATGGTGCTAGTGATAAATAACTTGTCTGCCGATGCAGGAGACATAAGACATGTGAGTTCAATCCCTAGGTCAGGAAGAACCTCTGAAGGAGGGCATGGCAACCCACTCCAGTATTCTTGCCTGGAGAATACCCATGGACAGAGGGGCCTGGTGGGCTATAGTCTATGGGGTTGCAAAGAGTTGAACACAAATGAGTGACCAAGAACACATAGTCCTAGCAGTTTCAATTCATTGAAATTATTTCAACAAATTAGTTGAGCATATTTAAAACAATTATTCAAATATTTATATAAATACATTTATTACACAGAAAATCTGTGGTTAATATATGGGCCCCGAAAAAACTACTTGCTTATTAATTTATCAACATACCCAAAAATGATGTATACAAAGCTCCATTGATAGTAGATAATATTGGGAGGCAGAATTAGAAAAAAGGGCATTTAAGAAGTAAAAAAATATTATACTTCACAGATTTTTATGTCCTTTGAAATCTTGAAAAATACTTTTTTGGGAATCAGTTTTACATTTACCTATGATAAGGGAACATTAGTATATGCAATTAATACTTAGGAAAGCATTGAATGAAGCCTTGCAGTTAAACCATCCTGAGTTTCTCCGTGTAATAACATCTCCACCATTCAAGGTTCTGAGATACTGTCCAATGGCAACAATGAATATTCAACACATTTCACTATAGTTGTCTCCAATGCCACCCTTTATATCATTTTCAAACATGAACCTTCTCCGTCCCTCTTTCTGATCTACAGTGTTTCCACTGCAACACATGAAAGAGAAGTCCCCACACATTTGGGAAGATGGTGGCAGAAGCAATAGCATCAATTTCCTATTTAGTATCACAATCATATCACCAAGGGATACACCTGAAACCAAAGATGGGCATGAAAAAGTCTTAAGTCATAAATATTGCAACAAGGAGGTATCACTTATTGAGATTAAAAAAAAGAAAAATGGCAAAAATATCTTCAGTTCAGTTCAGCCACTCATTTGTGTCTGATTCTTTGCAACCCCATGGACTTCAGCACACCAGGCCTCCCTGTCCATCACCAGCTACTGGAGTTTACTCAAACTCATGTCCATTGAGTCGGTGATGCCATGCAACCATCTCATCCCCTGTCGTCCCCTTCTCCTCCCACCTTCAATCTTTCCCAGCATCAGGGTCTTGTCCAATGAGTCAGTTCTTCACATCAGGTGGCCAGAGTATTGGAGTTTCAGCTTCAACATCAGTCCTTCCAATGAATATTCAGGACTGGTTTCTATATCCCAAGGCCCTCTCAAACCTGCCCTTCCTTTCCAATCCCATTGCCTGCCACTGCCTTAGTTCAAATACTCATCATCTTTTTCCTGATTTGCTTAAGTAGCTCCTGATATGTTTCCTAGACCAGTCTTGCCTTCAAAATGCATTCATTACAGCCAGAATAATCCTCCTGTAGCATAAACCTAATCAAGCTAGTTTTTTTTTTCTTTAAAATTAATTACTTTTTAAAGAACAAAGATCAAACAAAGATATGTTTCCTAGAACAGTCTTGCCTTCAAAATGCATTCATTACAGCCAGAATAATCCTCCTGTAGCATAAACCTAATCAAGCTAGTTTTTTTTTTTTTCCTTTAAAATTAATTACTTTTTAAAGAACAAAGATCAAACTTTTTAAAGAACAAAGATAAAGTGTTGTATGGAGTCCCTTATGGTCCGGTCATGGTGATGCCATCCTTTGAAGTTTAATCTCCAGAAATTTCCTTCCATATGTAAAATGCTCTTTGGCCTGCCTTACTCCATGACACTTGGTTCTTTCATGTTTCCAAACCTTAGCACTTTCCATTCCTTTTGCCTCGCATGTGCTTCCAACCCTTCACTCTCACCTTATTCCGTGGCCCTCACCCATCAGACTCGTCCTGATGATATGAAGCACCCTTAGCACTACCTTTTCTGTGAAGAACACAGGCTCCATTGCATTTTCTCCCCAGCTCCCAACAGGGTCGGAAATCCTTTACTCTGCACTTCAGTATCTGTCACACATTCCTCCAGTACACCAGTGTTATATTGGATTACAAGTATTTACTGATACGTCAGTTTCTCCACACAAAACTCAGATCATTTGCAGAAGATATCACTAGAATCAAAGTCATGAGAATTGGGCGTGAGGACAAGTTTTGTCAGTCCTTCACTGTATAACTTCAGAGCTGTCAGTTTTAAGTTATAAAATGAGCGTCCTAAATCATATGACACCTAAAGTCCCTCCTACTCTTAATGTTCTATAATCATTTCCAAGTAGCATCTATAATATGTATGTGGAATTGCATATTTTTAAATAGATATTTCTAGAATTCCAACTATATGCCTACAATTGTGCCACATTTTGAAATATAGTCTATGTTTGCCTTCTTTATAGAATTAGGTCTATTTAGAGGTACCTTTCTAGATTTAAGAAAACAAAATACTAAAATGTAGGAGAAAAATACTCAGTACATTATAAGAAATATATGTTTTAATAACTGTAAATGTAACAAACTATTTCATATGGTATAAGTCAAAAAGTCAAGATATTTGCTCAAATGCTTTCATCAGTTGTGAAAATGTTTCAGAAATCCATGAGTTTTGATAAGACAAGTCTGTTGATACAGTTTCTATTTCTCACAGCAAGACGTCTAAGGAAATATAATTAAGTTCAAGGTGAAAGCATGTCTTTTCGGATTTTCACAGGGTCCAAAGAGTGTGTGTATGTGTGTGTGTGTGTGTGTGTGTGTGTGTGTGTAGACCCTAGTGTTCCATAACTGTGTATCCCACTTATTTGGCTTTTCTCAATAATTTATTCAACAAGCACATCTTACCACTACTTTCTGCAAAGTACTGTGTTGACACCATGCATATAAAGGGTCACATGAGGAATCTAACCCTAGCCAAAACTACATGCAGGTCCTGGACAAAGTCAGCCCATGAGGGATCTCTACTCCTAGTTCTTCCTAGCATCAGGGAGAAAACTCTTAGTGATAACAATAGTATTCAGTACATTGCATTTGCCGTTTGCCAAGTACTTTAACCTAATATCAACTCAATAATCAATGACAATAATAATTTAGCATCAATTCTTCCATGATAACTTCTTTAGAACTTCATCAGCTTCAGTAGAGTTAGTAATCTTTCACTTGTTGTGCTTACCTCTAGTAAAGTGGCTGTCATATGGGTGAATATTATCATTTTCCTTGTTTCACAGAGGAGGAAAGTAGGAGACAGAAATGGTTCATAAGCTGTGTAAGTTCACACAGCTAGGAAGTGGCACCATTGGAATTTAAGCCCAGGGAATCTCTCTAAGTGAGTGCTGCTAAATGCCACATTATAGTTTTATCCTGGGGGAATTAGAACAAAGAAAAATTTTTTAAAAGGTCACATGCAGCTTTGAAGGAGATTTGGAGTCTATAAAGAGAGAAGGCTTTGGTCTTGAAGATGTTGAGATCTATGGGCCAATTAGATGCACCGTGGTTGAGCCTCAGGTCTTTTTAGTACCAGCCAATCAACCTGATTCCTCATTTCCAAGCCATTGCCTGGCACCCAGAGCTCCAGGCATCTGAGATCCTGAAAATGGATCTGTCCCTCTGCTGAGATTTGTTCCAGCCCAGAAATAGCTCTTCCCCTTGTGGGCGGAATGTAAAGAACTCTTAACAAACCGTGGATAGTTGCCCTGAGGGGGGAACACCATCTAGTAGAGAAAACCAAGAGAAATGTGAATGGAAATTAAAGCATAATGAGGACTTAAATGCCAGTGCAATTAAGAGTCAGTGAATGCCACCGTGGACAAAAAGCAATGCCTTGTTCCACTGTTCAGAGAAGGAGAAATCCCCTTGCGGTTATGCTGTCTCAGTCTGGAAAATCTGGTGAGCGTGGAAAGGGGATATTCTTGGAGAAAGAAACAGAGTAAAATTGTGGCATGAGAAATGTGCAGTGCATTCTCAAATGAGGATCCTGAAATGTCACTGTTGGAAAAGCCAGTTGGATTGCAGTGTGGGGGAAGACTTAGGAACAGCTCAAGACCAGGTGCAGATTTGGAAATGAAATGATAGAGCTCTCTATGATTCCTAACTTGTAGAGCTAATTAAAACAAGTTCTCAACTATCCAGGCTTTTAAATAGAAGCCTATAATGGATGCAGCATTCAGGACAGGGAACACATGGTAGCCCGATCCTATCATGGATCCAAGTTAAGGGATTCCTGCTTATTTGTCCTCCTGGTGTCAAAACTTCTTATAGATGCTTATAACTGAGTCACTTTTAGAAAGATTTCCACCACCATCAGTTACCTGAAGATGAATTTAGGCCCCCATAGTCTGGAG
The DNA here is from genome assembly GCF_003369695.1 of Bos indicus x Bos taurus. Classification (NCBI taxonomy): domain Eukaryota; kingdom Metazoa; phylum Chordata; class Mammalia; order Artiodactyla; family Bovidae; genus Bos; species Bos indicus x Bos taurus. The sequence continues at coordinate 113,778,952 of NC_040076.1, forward strand.
AAGGCCTAGGAAAGCAGTGATATATATTTTGTATATTTTTCTTTAATCAAAAAAGAAAAATAGCTAGCACCTTTAAATGTTTGCTTCCATTAAAACAAATAAACCACACATTTCTAAAAGGATATTTTCTGCATCAAAACAAGAGAAAACACACACAAAATTTTTTGAATTGCTCTGAATTCCACCACCAAAAAGATCTCCATTATAAACATATGTGGTCTTTCTTTTCTTGAACTGATTGATTTGTCTCTTTATTTATAATTTGTAGCAAGTGTGTGAAGTTGCCATGTCACTATTTTTCTTTTCCTTATACTTGAAGGACCCTGTCTAGACTTTTTATTTGTCTGATACTGTGCAGCAGTGACTTAACTAACTTCTCATTATTCTCATTCATTCATATTCTCTCTCTCACTCTCTCATTTTCCCTCTGTGGTACAGTGTGAGAATCTGAGGGTGTGTTCATTTCTGCATGCAGTAGACTTTCCCTAAGACTAAGATTAGAGGATGCCTGGGTTCTTTCTTCTGAGATTTGGTTCACTGTCCTAGACCAGGGTTTTGTAAGTCTGGTTGGGGCTGCACCCCCTTTCCTTTAAGTAAGGGTGGAAGGAAAGAGTACCAATATACTTTGGACCAATTTCCAAGTTCAGAAAGCAGCTGGGGGAATTTTATTTCTGAGAGCATCAACTTCCTTTTTTTTTATTTTCCTCATTTCACCTGTAATTTAAATCAGTTCAGTCACGCAGTCATGTCTGACTCTTTGCAACCCCATGAAGCGCAGCATGCCAGGACTCCCTGTCCATCACCAACTCCCAGAGTTCACCCAAACCCATGTCCATCAAGTCAATGATGCCATCCAACCATCTCATCCTCTTTCCTCCCCTTCTCCTCCTGCCTTCAATCTTTCCCAGCATCAAGGTCTTTTCCAATGAGTCAGCTCTTTGCACCAGGTGGCTAAAGTATTGGAGTTTCACTTTCAACATCAGTCCTTCCAATGAACACCCAGGACTGATCTCCTTTAGGATGGACAGGCTGGATCTCCTTGCAGTTCAAGGGACCCTCAAGAGTCTTCTCCAACACCACAGTTCAAAAGCATCAATTCTTCGCTGCTCAGCTTTCTTTATAGTCCAATTCTCACACCCATACATGACTACTGGAAAAACCATAGCCTTGACTAGACAGACCTTTGTTGGCAAAGTAATGTCTCTGCTTTTTAATATGCTATCTAGGTTGGTCATAACTTTCCTCCCAAGGAGTAAGCATCTTTTACTTCCATGGCTGCAATCACCATCTGCAGTGATTTTGGAGCCCAGAAAAATAAAGTCAGCCACTGTTTCCCCATCTATTTGCCATGAAGTGATGGGACCGGATGCCATGATCTTAGTTTTCTGAATGTTGAGCTTTAAGCCAACTTTTTCACTCTCCTCTTTCACTTTCATCAAGAGGCGCTTTTTAGTCTATCTTGTAGCAATTTCTACCATGGTTCTATTCAAGCAAAGGTAGCTAATTATAGTTTGCTTTTCTGAATCTGGGAACACAGTGAGAATATCAGGATTTAGTGAATGCACTCAGAGAAGGCAATAGCACCCCACTCCAGTACTTTTGCCTAGAAAATCCCATGGGCGGAGGAGCCTAGTGGGCCACAGTCCATGGGGTCACTAACAGTCGGAGAAGACTCAGCTACTTCACTTTCACTTTTCACTTTCACTCATTGAAGAAGGAAATGGCAACCCACTCCAGTGTTCTTGCCTGAAGAATCCCAGAGATGGGGGAGCCTGGTGGGCTGCCGTCTATGGGGTCGCACAGAGTCAGACACGACTGAAGCGACTTAACAGCAGCAGCAGCAGCAGTGAATGCACCATACTGACTTCTGAATTTGAAAGCACTATGAATCTTATATGTGCTGGCTTTCTTCTCTAAAACCTTCCACTTCCCTCCAGAACCTACGTTTCATTCCTTGATTGTGTTATTGAAGCTAACATTGTCGCATTAAGCTCCTTTTTTCTTTTGTTTTATTGTTAATATATTTTTTATTTGTTTAACATATATACAGAGAGAGAGTCAGGAGATAGATATATATATATATATATATATATATATATATATATTTATAAAATGTGCTCTGCTTGTTAGGAATCAGGGAAGAGAATTTTATGTAACTTAGGAGTCCACAGTCTGGTAATAACAAATATTCTGGTGACTATCAAGAACCTTCATTCCAATAACAGTCCTCACAGATTTTTATTCTCTTATGTGCCCTTTTCATTAACATCAAAAAGAGAAATAGTTCCCCACTAAAACCACATTAGAACTGGGAAAATTACAATCTAAGGCCCCAATTATATTCTTAAATCTTCTGACATTTTAAAAGTTAGGGATGTTTCTTTCTTTTTCAAGACTATCTAAGAAATTGACTTACAAAATACTAATTGCTCTTAAGATCCTTGAAATAAATTATATTTTGCTTGGGCACACTTTAGAACATATTGCCCTAACAAAGACCATAATAGAGTCTTAAGACATAATAAATAGCCTTTCATTCTGTTACCTACTCTGACCAACACATTTAATATCATGTATTTTTAAAATAACCATAATTAAGGGCATAATATAAATATCAAGTTATCTGAGAAAAAATTTTAACCATTTTATGTTACAGAGGAACTAGAAAGGAATATATATTGTAAGTGGAAGATTTAGAGCATGAGTAACAAGTAATTCACAGAGGCTAACACAAGTCAATGATGACTGCTAGGTACTGAACTAAGGAGAGCTATTAAAGCATCTAAATAGTAAAACTTAGAAACAACCTAAATATCCAACTTGATGAAAGTGAAAGAGGAGAGTGAAAAAGTTGGTTTAAAACTCAATGTTCAGAAAACTAAGATCATGGATCTGGTCCCATCACTTAATGGCAAATAGATGGGGAAGCAATGGAAACAGTGACAGACTTTATTTTGGGGGGCTCCAAAATCACTGCAGATGGTGACAGCAGCCATGAAATTGAGAGACACTTGCTCCTTGGAAAAAAAGTTATGACCAACCTAGACAGCATATTAAAAAGCAGAGACATTACTTTGCCCACAAAGGTCTGTCTAGTCAAAGCTATGGTTTTTTCTGGTAATCCTGTATGATTGTGAGAGTTGGACTATAAGGAAAGCTGAGCACTGAAGAATTGATGCTTTGAACTGTGGTGTTGGAGAAGACTCTTGAGAGTCCCTTGAACTGCAAGGAAATCCAACCAGTCCATCCTAAAGGAAATAAATCCTGAATATTCATTGGAAGGATTGACGTAGAAGCTGAAACTCCAATACTCTGGCCACCTGATGTGAAGAACTGACTCATTGGAAAAGACCCTGATGCTGGGAAAGATTGAAGCAGGCAGAGAAGGGAACGACAGAGGATGAGATTGTTGGATGGTATCACCGACTCAATGGACATGAGCTTGAGTAAACTCCAGTAGTTGGTGACGGACAAGGAGGTCTGGCATGCTGCAGTCCATGGGGTCGCAAAGAGTCGGAAACAACTGAGTGACTGAACTGAACTGAAATATCCAACAATAGTGAAATGTGTCAATAAACTTTGTAATGTCAACATAATGGAGTGTTGATATTGTTCAGTCACTAGTCATGCCCTACTCTTTGTGACCCCGTAGACAGCAGCATGCAAGGCCTTCCTGTTCTCCACCATCTCCCAAAGCTTGCTTAAACTCAAGTCCCTTGAGTCTGTGATACCATCCAACCATCTCATCCTCTGTTGCCCCCTTATCCTGCTGCCTTCAATCTTTCCCAGCATCAGGGTTTTTTCTAATGAGTCAGCCATTTGCATTGTGGCCAAAGTATTGGAGCTTCAGCTTCAACATCACTCCTTCCAATGAATATTCAGGGTTGATTTCTTCCGGATTGACTGGTTTGGTCTCCTTGCAGTCCAAGAGACTCTCAAGAGTCTCCTCCAATATCACAGTTCAAAAGCATCAATTCTTCAGTGCTCAGCTTTCTTTATGGTCCAACTTTCACATCCATACATGACTACTGGAAAAAAAAAGAAAGCTTTGACTAGATGAACCTTTGTCATGATAATAATGTCTAGGCTTTTTAATATGCTGTCTAGGTTGGTCATAACTTTTCTTCCAAGGAGCAAGCTTCTTTTAATTTCATGGTTGCAGTCACCATTGCAGTGATTTTGTAGCCCAAGAAAATAAAGTCTATCACTGTTTCTATTGTTTCCGCATCTGCTTGCCTTGAAGTGACGGGACTGGATGCCATGATTTTCATTTTATGAATGTTGAGTTTTAAGCCAACTCTTTCAGTCTCCACTTTCACCTTCATCAAGATATCCTTTAGTTCTTCACTTTCTGCCTTAAGAGGGGTGTAATCTGCATGTCTGAGGCTATTGATATTTCTCTCAGCAATCTTGATTCCAGCTTGTGCTTCATCCAACCCAGCATTTCATATGATGTACTCTGCATTAAAGTTAAATAAGCAGGGTGACAATATACAACCTTGACGTACTCCTTTCCCAAATTTTAAGCAGTCCATTGTCCCATGTCCAGTTCTAACTGTTGTTTCTTGACCTGCATATAGGTTTTGCAGGAGGCAGATAAGGTGGTCTGGTATTCCCATCTCTTGAAGAGTTTTCCACAGTTTGTTGTAATCCACACAGTCAAAGGCTTTGGCATAGTCAATAAAGCAGAAATAGATGTTTTTCTGGAATTCTCTTGCTTTTTCTATGATCCAACAGATGTTGGCAATTTGATCTCTGGTTCCTCTGCCTTTCCTAAATCCAGATTGAACATCTGAAAGTTCATAGTTCACATAGTATTGAAACCTGGCTTGGAGAATTTTGAGCATAACTTTGCTAGCATGTGAGATGAGTGCAATTGTGTGGTAGTTTGAGCATTCTTTGGCATTGCCTTTCTTTAGGATTGGAATGAAAACTGATCTTTTCCAGTCCTGTGGCCACTGCTGCTTTCAAATTTGCTGGCATATGGAGTGCAGCACTTTCACAGCATCATCTTTCAGGATTTGAAATAGCTCAGCTGGAATTCCATCACCTCCACTAGCTTTGTTCATAGTGATGCTTCCTAAGGCCCACTTGACTTCGCATTCCAGGATGTCTGGCTCTATGTGAGTGATCACACCATTCTGGTTATCTGGGTCAAGAAGATCTTTCTTTGTACAGTTCTGTGTTCTTGCCACCTCTTCTTAATATCTTCTTCTTCTGTTAGGTCCATACCATTTCTATCCTTTATCTTGCCCATCTTTGCATGGAATGTTCCCTTGATATCTCTGATTTTCTTGAAGAGATCTCTAGTCTTTCCCATTCTATTGTTTTCCTCTATTTCTTTGCATTGATCACTGAGGAAGAATTTTTTTATCTCTTCTTTCTAATCTTTGAAACTCTGCATTCAAATGGGTATATCTTTCCTTTTCTCCTTTGCCTTTAGCTTCTCTTCTTTTCTCAGCTATTTGTAAGGCCTCCTCAAATAACCATTTTTCCTTTTCACATTTATTTTTCTTGGGGATGATCTTGATCCCTGCCTCCTGTACAATGTCATGAATCTCTGTCCATAGTTCTTCAGTCACTCTGTCCATCAGATTTAATCCCTTGAATCTATTTGTTACTTCCACTGTAATCATAAGGGATTTGATTTAGGTCATACCTGAATGGCCTAGTGGTTTTCCCTACTTTCTTCAATTTTAGTCTGAATTTGTCAATAAGGAGTTCATGATTTGAGCCATAGTCAGTTCCCAGTCTTTTTTTTTTTTTTTTCTGACTGTATAGTGCTTCTCCATCTTTGGCTGCAAAGAATATAATCAATCTGATTTTGTTATTGATCATCCTGGTTATGTCCATGTGTAGAGTCTTCTCTTGGATTGTTGGAATAAGGTGTTTGCTATGACCAGTGCATTCGCTTGGCAAAACTCTGTTATCCTTTGCCCTGCTTCATTTTATACTCCAAGGCCAAATTTGCATATTACTCCAGGTATCTCTTGACTTCCCACTTTTGCATTCCAGTCCCCTATAATGAAAAGGACATCTTTGGGGGTTGTTAATTCTAGAAGATCATCATAGAACCATTCAACTTCAGCTTCTTCAGCATTACTTGTGGGGCATAGACTTGGATTACTATGATATTGAATGAGTTGCCTTGGAAACAAACAGAGATCATTCTGTCGTTTTTGAGGTTGCATCCAAGTGCTGCCTTTTGGACTCTTTTGTTGACTATGATGGCTACTCCATTTCCAAGGGATTCTTGCCCACAGTAGTAGATATAAAGGTCATCTGAGTTAAATTCACCCATTCCAGTCCATTTTAGTTCATTGATTCCTAAAATGTTCACTCTTGTCATCTCCTGTTTGACCACTTCAAATTTATCTTGATTCGTGGACCTAACATTCCAGGTTCCTATGCAATATTGTTCTTTATAGCATTGGACTTTACTTCCATACCAGTTACACCCACAACTTGTTTTGTTGTGGGTGTTGTGTGTGTTGTGGTGTGTTGTTTTTGCTTTGGCTCCATCTCTTCATTCATTTTGGAGTTATTTCTCTAATGTTCTCTAGCAGCATATTGGGCACCTACCGACCTGGGGAGTTCATCTTTCCATGGCATATCTTTCTGCCTTTTCATACTGTTCATGGGATTTTCAAGGCAGGAATACTGAATTGGTTTGCCATTTCCTTCTCCAGTGGACCATGTTTTGTCAGAACCTTCCACCATGACCCGTCCTGGGTGGCCCTACATGCCATGTCCCATAGTTTCATTGAGTTAGACAAGGCTGTGGTGCATGAGATCAGTTTGAATATCCTCTTCTATCACAACAGTATTCCTAATGTTTTTTGGCATGCCTCTTTTAAATCTTCTCTTTATCCCAGAATGATTATCTTCAGTTCCATAAGACAGTTCTCCCTATAACATGGTTTCCAAACCCCTAATAGCTCAGGGCCTCCACCTTTAGAAATCATGATGAAATGTTCCATTAACATATTGGTTAATCTGGGAACTGTTTTTCCCACCATCTCTTTCCTTGTATGGTTCTGAGTGAACGCACCCAAAAGGGGAACTTGCATAAGATTCACAAAGCAGGAGGAAGTAGAAGTCATTATTTCTAAAGGTCTTAGCAGGCAAATACAGTGATGAACAGATACAGAAGTGCTTCTAGCATTTCACTTTGCTCTCGTGCTTGACCTCTGTACCAAATTTAGGTCTTTTTCTTGATTGCAAATCCTTCTTCCTCAGAACAGCCCTAGCCCACCACTAGTCAGTTACTTGGCAGAAGACACAGTGAGGTAGTGACAAGGAACAACCAATGCTATTCCATAAAGGTATAATGTAAAACACATAAGCAATTTAAAATTTTCTAGCCAAATTAAAAAGGGAAAAAGAAACAGGTCAATTTTATATACATATATGTGAGTGTGTATATATTAATATATAATATAATATATACATATATAATATATACACATATGTATATGTATGTATATATATACCCATTCTCCACGACATGCAGGATCTTAGTTCCCCAATTAGGGATCAAACCCACACCCCCTGCAGTGGAAGCACAGAGTCTCAACCACTGAACCACCAGGAAAATCCCCAAGTCAATTTTAATCATGTATTTCATATAACCCAACATAGCTAAAATGTACTGCTTTAACACACAGACAATATTAAACATGATTAATTAAACGGTAAGGAGGCCAATATTGCAAAAAACCGCCAATGACATGGAAGATAATAGGGGACAAGGTAAAAATACAACCAAGAACCAGTTCATACAGGGCACTGTAGACCATGATAATGATGTGAGATTTTGTAAGGTGTAATGAGACTTCCAAGCAGAGGAATGGCATGAGCTGACTTACATTGTTGAAAATGACTCTGATGCTCAGTGGAGAATAGACCGAGAGGAGAAACCCAGATGCAGAGTGAAGTTAGGAGGCTTTTTCAATGACCTAGATGAAAGATGATAGGGGCTTGGACTAGGATCATGTTATACAAATAGTAAGATATTGAAAATCTGTGATATATTTTCAGGGTAGAATAACAAAATCTGCCCATATTTGAATATGTAATGTGAGAGAGGGAAGAAAGACTTTACGGATGGTGTCTATCTTTTAGGATTAAGCACTTAGAAATCATAATGCCATTTACCATGAGAAGGAAGGCTAAGAAAAAAATGTTTATTTTGTTTGGTTCTATCATAAAATATGACTTTAAATATTGATTCTTCCTTTGTCATTTTGATAAGCATATCTTTATCTAAATCACAGGTATAAATCTTGAACTGAGAGCTAAAATTATAGAGTTTATAGTTCCATTCCCCTTAATACCCAAGCATTAACATTACATCTAAAATATAGTTAATTCATCTTACTCTACTACTTATTATCAAAAAATGCTTTTACACACCTTGCTCATAAGTATAAAATTCATTCATTGCTATGTGTCATTTATTGCATTACTTTGACCTCCCAAATTAGAAACCTCATTTCTTTCTCCCCTGTTTAGCCTGGACCACTATTTCAACAGATCTTGCCTATATCCTCTAGTTCCTCAACTCTTGTCCTTCCAGCTCATCTGAGTCATGAGTCCCTAACCTATGATTAATCCAACCATCTGCTTACTCAACAGATACTTCAAAGCTGCCAAACACTGCTGGAGAAAAACTGAGTGACTGGATTGCTTGGGCTTTTCACATATTTACCACCTCCAGCCTCAACTTGGTCCTCAGTATTGCTGGGCACCACTCTCATTTGCCTCTGCTGAGGTGTCTTCCCCACTGACTAAGGTTACCATTTTATGTTTCTGCACTCCTCTTCAACCTTCCACTTTTATATGCAGGAGGAAAAAGTACTGCTTTCTAGAAAACCAAATGAAATATTCCAGGTAATTAATGTATTCCAATTTTCTCCTCCAGCTACAACATTATATATTATATATATAATTAATATATATTAATATATAATTATAATTATATATTAATACCCATCCTTGTCCACCACATTCAACCTGGGCCTTGTATTCGTCTCCAGACATTCTTCCAGATCCTGTTCCATCATTGAATTTCCCCTGTTCATTGACTGCTTTTTCTTCCTCAATAAATATGCTTCAGTCCCCTCTCATCCTAAAGACAATCTTCTGCTCTCCTTGGTTCCTCTTAAGCTAGTAAGCTGATCTCTCTCCTTCTTTCACTGCAGATTTCATTAGAAAGTTTCATAATCTGCTATAATCACATCCCTCTACTGAATCCCTTCTTCCCCAAGGCATCAGTAACCTGTCAGTCTTAAATTCAATAATCTATTTCACTTCTTTGTCCCATTTAGCATCTGTATAGCTTTTAATGCTGTTGATCATAGTCTTTCTTGAATCTCTCAACTCTTAGATCCTGGCCCTGATTCCTCTGATCAATTCTAGATTTTCTTGATTGATTCTTCTTCACGATCACTTGAGGATGGTACTTTGAGTCCTTCCTACATACTTTCTTTTCTTCTCATGCTCATTCCTCTCCTTGAGTGATAGGATCCACCCAGACAGTCTACTTTCACTTACTGTGACAGCCAAGCAAATAGGCTGCTCAAATCTACTGTAAGGAGCAACGCTGACTGTCAGCCATAGCTGACTCCCTTACAGGTCAGCCACTACATCTGCACTCAGGCCAGGCTTCTGTGGGCTGCTCCCAGCCAACGACTGAATATGGTTAGATTTGAAAGCAGGCCCAGCTCTGCAGCCCACAGGACTCAGTTTTGGCTCTAGGATTCCCTTCAGCCTGAAGAGAACATTCTTGGGATTGCACTTCCATCTTGGACTCTGCCAAACAAACCTCCTTCCTCCCACTTCTTATATCACAGATGTCAAACTAGCATTGTGGCCTAAGGGTCTCCCTGTCTTCCTCTTCATGAGTGTTTCCCCCAATCATTCTGTTGCGTTTTTTATTCTGTCTTGGCAACTATCTCTTAGAAGATCAGATTTAACATATCTGCATACCAGCTGGCTCAGACGGTAAAGCATCTGTCTGCAATGCAGGAGACCCGGCTTCGATCCCTGGGCTGGGAAGATCCCCTGGAGAAGGAAATGACAGCCCACTCCAGTATTCTTGCCTGGAAAATCCCATAGGCTTCAGAGCCTGTAGGCTACTGTCCATTGGGTCACAAAGAGTTGGACACGACTAAGCGACTTCACTTTCACACCAGCAGCTGATGAATATATCTCAAAGTTATGCCTTGAACTTAAAATTCATATATAAACTGCCTTCTCAATAACTTCTCCCAGGTGATTCAAATGTATCTCAGATGTAATACATATCATATTAAATTCCTTATTTTGCCATACAACATATTCCTTTCCAGCAGTTCTTGCCTTGTATAGTCACACCATCTTCTATCTTCTGCTGATAACCTCCTCTTCCATGTGTTCAACTCAGACATTTATAAACTGTTTGGGATATGTGCCATGTCAGGTATGGACTCTGGCTTTCAGTCATGCCTCTCTCCAATTCTGTATTCACAAAAGGCTTTCACAAACTAGCTCCATCATATCTTTGCTGCTTTATCACTGTCACCTCCTCATTCATCCATCATTCCGCCCATCATTTCTCCCACTCAACCAAATAAATATCCTGAACTTGCTCATGGCTCTGAATTGCTGAAGGTACTATTTTATCATCCCCAAATTTCTCTGTTGCTCAACTTCTCCATGTTTTTCAAGGTGCAACTCAAATGCTACTCAGTGAAGCTCCATTCCCAAACCAGCTACCACCATAGACAAAGATAGAAAACATTTCCTCTTTATTATCTTGGTATGCTGTATAGACTACAATTACAGCACTCCCTTCTTATATTTTGCTACAATTACGTATGAATTATGTATGTATTTCCAAATAGGAAAAGGAGTATGTCAACGCTGTTTATTGTTACTGTGCTTATTTAACTTCTATGCAGAGTACATCATGAGAAACGCTGGGCTGGAGGGAGCACAAGCTGGAATCAAGATTGCTGGGAGAAATATCAATAAGCTTAGATATGCAGATGACACCACTCTTATGGCAAAAAGTGAAGAAGAACTAAAGAGCCTCTTGATGAAAGTGAAAGCGGAGAGTGAAACAGTTGGCTTAAAGCTCAACATTCAGAAAACTAAGATCATGGCATCTGATCCCATCATTTCATGGCAAATAGATGGGGAAACGGTGGAAACAGTGTCAGACTTTATTTTCTTGGGTTCCAAAATCACTGCAGATGGTGACGGCAGCCATGAAATAAAAAGATGCTTGCTCCTTCGAAGAAAAGTTATGACCAACCTAGACAGCATGTTAGAAAACAGAGACATTCTTTGCCAACAAAGGTCTGTCTAGTCAATGCTATGGTTTTTCCAGGTGTCATGTATGGATGTGAGAGTAGGACTATAAAGAAAGCTGAGCGCTGAAGAATTGATGCTTTTGAACTGTGGTGTTGGAGAAGACTCTTGAGGGTCCCTTGGACTGCAAGGAGATCCAACCAGCCATCCTAAAGGAAATCAGTCCCAAATGTTCATTGGAAGGACTGATGTTGAAGGTGACACTCCAATACTTTGGCCACCTGATGCAAAGAACTGACTCACTGGAAAAGACCCTAATGCTGGGAAAGATTGAAGGCAGGAGGAGAAGGGGACAACAGAGGGTGAGGTGGTTGGATGGCATCACCAACTCAATGGAAATGAGTTTGAGTAAACTCTGGGAGTTGGTGATGGACAGGGAGGCCTGGCATGCTACAGTCCATTGGGTTGCAAAGAGTCAGACACTACTGAGCGACTGAACTGAACTAAACTGATGTATATATTCTGTCCTTTCACTAAGACTTTGAAGCAATGAACCATGTATTATTAGTCTATATCTGTCCAGTTCCTTGAATGGTACTTCCATCATAGTAGATATTCAGTAAATATTTGTGGAATTAACTGAAGCAGCAAAGAAATTAAGTTATATTGATTGGACTTTTCTTGAGAAATGCATACTAACTTTTAATGATTATTTCAGTGTTGCTTGAAAATAATCTGTTTTGCTCACTGTCTCCATCAAAACAGATATGTTTGAGGCCATTAATCAAAATTCAAATAAAAATCCAAGGCTAATCTATCATTTTCTTAAGTAAGGAAGAGTAATGCTAGACATACATAATAACATTTGAGCAAAGCAAACTGCTGATATTATGTAGGTGTTTAGGGAAGAGTTTGTTTTGAGATGTGTTTGTTACTGAGGTAAGACTATGGTGTCAGTGTTAGAAACTGACACAAGTACTCTACAAATATTTACTGAATATCTACTATGATGGAGGCACTTTTGTGTTGGATACAAAAGTGCATTCTGTGTTGGTTACAGAAGAAGAATGGGTGGATGTCAGCCTTAGAGTTGTGTTCAGGTTATTGAGTCTGCCACAGATGTAGTGATTTCTTAGAACCATGGCTATGAAACAATTATTGACTAGACAGGTGTAAAGACATTTCAGTTGGATGTTTTTGTGATACAATAGATTGGTTTTTACTAGGAGTGTGAGGGGACTTTTTTTATATCCTCAGGTATTATGAGGATACTTGTATTCAGATTTCTTACCTTAGTTCATGATCTTTAGATTCTCTAATATACTCTAGGCTTACAAAATCATAGATACACATGCCTTGTTCCTACAACCAGTTAATTAGATACAGGAATATCATAACAAATGTCACAGTTTGGTGTTACACAGTTTTCCCTGGAGGGTTTATCTTTTGCTTAGAGGATAGATCAATGAAAATATTCATGCAAGGAACTCTGAATTGGGAGCAATCCATAAAGCTGCTTTCATTTCATTTGTTGTCGTTGTTGTTTTGTTTTGTTTTGTTCATAATAAGAAGCTCAAGAGCTGTAACACAGGAATTCATTGCTGAGTCAGCTGTTTTGAAAGTTCTTAAGAAGAAGTTCTTAAGAAGTGCAGAGAGCAGAAAGGATAAGTGCGCCCACACATATGAAACCTGTGTTAATTACTTTTTACATATTATCAATTAATCTCCAAAACCACCAAGTAGGTGTTCTTATGTCCATTTCTATGGGGGGTGGGGGGGAAGGGAGCTTAAAGGGGTTAAATAAATTTTTTAACCTCATGAAGCTTGGAAGTGACAAAATTAGAAGTCGAATCCAGATTTCTGTTTCAATAGCCAAAAAAATTTCTCCCTGTATCATATTGTGGCTCAGACAGTAAAGAATCTGCCTGCAATGTGGAAGACCCAGGTTCAATCCCTGGGTTAGGAAGATCCCCTGGAGAAGGGAGGGGCTAGCCACTTCAATATTCTTGCCTGGAGAATTCCACAGAGGGGCCTGGCAGGCTACAGTCCATGGGGTCACAAACTGAGCCACTAACACTTACATAGCATACTTGCTGTAACAAAGAAAAGTTGAGTACCTCAGTTTCAAAGAAATTAGTCTGGAGACAGCATACAGTGGAAATTGGAAAAAAAATCTCTACCAGTCATCCTAACCTGGAACAGTTATGCTAAATGTATATTTCTCACTGGCTGTTGTTTTGTATTTTAATTATCACTCACAAAGCAAAAACTAAATATTCTTAAATTTAGAAAGTTACCCAATTTCCATATTCTAGCTATTCTCATACAAACATGTGCTGTGCAGAAAACCACCTTAGAAGAGAGTGTGGTATAATTAGGTTCCAGTGGGTGTATAGAAATGGTTACCTCAGCATATTCACATTTCAGAAAGGAGTCTATATGATTCAGTAGTCCATCTCTCTATCTACACCATGCATTTTTAAATGAGTGAAATAAGCATACAAATCTCTATAAAACAAATCAAAATATGAAAAACACACATGTCTAGCTTACATTTATTGGGGTTTTCTATGAGTCTTATTGGTTACTAAGCACTAACTTAAAACAAAATTAGGGTCATAAAAAGAGAAGAATGAGTTAATATTTTTTAAATGCATGCAAGGAAGTCCTATTCACTAACTTTGGACAGATAACAAGTTCAACCATTTTAAATTATATTTAAGAACAAAGGTTTGGTTTTACTTTTAGTGATACAATTATAATTCAGATTGACTTTTTATATTTTTGATTGCAAAAAACAGAAGTGGACAGGATAAAACAATTAAGTATACATAAACTGAAATCAAATTGGACTATCAGAAGCACCTTTTTCTTGAAACTAAGCCAATCAAGTAACTTCTTTTGTGAATATTAAAAAATATAGCATTGATTAATGGCCTTTAATGTGACCTTATAGAAGATACACTATTTTCATCAAATTGTTTTGTATAGCTATGTTGAATATACAGGTACCTTTAGAATTTCAACAAGTTTTATTGACAGTGAGTGACAAACATTGCACAGCATATTCAATATTAAATAAAAATTCTAGTTTGCTAAACTATTTTATTTATTTTTGAATAGGTAATAACATGTAGCAGAGAACACAAAGAGTAAAAGTTTCTCCTAAATCTGTCCTCCTGCACCCCAGTTCCCAATGAAAGGAACTAATATTAAATACTATGGTTCAAGAAAAGTCCTCTGAAATAAAGACTTGGATCTGTATATTGAGTATTGAGTGGCTCCACCTTTTATTCCCCCAAATCAATCTAGAACAGTTGACTGTGAGACATATCCTAGTGAAATCATTAAACTTTAAAAATTAAAGAACCCTTTGGGTTTCTAGACAAAAAAATCAGAAGGAAAAGAAATTCAGGTTGGCATCAAATTTATTGTCATCAACAATCAAACCAAGAAAGGAATGCAAAACCCCATCAACTTCCTTCAACTTGAAGGAAGGGGTAAACATTTTATACAGGGCCAAGCTGTTCTTTGAAATTAACACTACCCAGGAGTCTTTCCTGGGAAATCTACTAACAGATGAATTTCACTTAACATAGAGATGATTAAGGAAACTAGACAAAGGACTAGTAATGAGGATTAAATATACAGTTGACCATTGACCATTGCAGATGTTAGGTGTGCAGATTATCTGATGTAATTTCACAGGCAGCTGTCCAAAGCCAGGTCCACATCCACAGATTCAACTATCCCTGGATATTCATATATTTAGTGGGAGAATTTTTTTAAAAAAGCACATGTAAGAGGACCACAATTCAAATTGATTCAAGAGTCAGCTATTCTTAATTGTAGATCTAAACTATAATAAGTGAGAATGAAAGAGAAAAATTGTTATATAAATATTCTTTGCTCTGTCAAAGTAACATACAAAAAAAAACATAAAAATTTTGAGAGATAAAAATGTGAGAAAAAGAGAAAAGAGTATATTCTCATTGAATGCTGCAAAGTAATAAGTTGAAACAAAAGGAAATTATCTGAAGTTGACAATATAGCTGACATCCTACCAAGGAGGAAAGGGACTAAGAGTGTTAAATAAAAGCATTAAGATAAGGTAATAATTATTTTTAATATATGTCTTCTTAAACCCAAGAAAACATAAAAGAAAAAGTTTAATTAAAAAGCAAAGAAAATAGACTATTTAATGAAATTCATGCAGGCTGGATGAAGCACAAACTGTTACCAAGATTACCATGAGAAATATCAATAACCTCAGATACGCAGATGATACCACCCTTATGGCAGAAAGCAAAGAACTAACGAGCCTCTTGATGAAAATGAAAGAGGAGAATGAAAAAGTTGGCTTAAAACTCAACATTCAGAAAACTAAGATCATGACATCCAGTCCCATCACTTCATGGCATATAGATGGGGAAACAATGGAAACAGTGAGAGATTTTATTTTTCTGGGCTCCAAAATAACTGCAGATGGTGATTGCAGCCATGAAATTAAAAGACACTTGCTCCTTGGAAGAAAAGCTATGACCAACTTAGACAGCATATTAAAAAGCAGAGACATTGCTTTGCCAACAAAGGTCCATCAAAAGCAAAAACCAAGGCTATGGTTTTTCCAGTAGTAATGTATGGATGTGAGAGTTGGACTATAGGAAAGCTGAGCACAGAACTGATGCTTTTGAACTGTGGTGTTGGAGAAGACTCTTGAGAATCTCTTGGACTGCAAGGAGATCAAATCAGTCAATTCTGAAGGAAATCAGTCCTGAATATTCATTGGAAGGTCTGATGCTGAAGCTAACACTCCAATACTTTGGCCACCTGATATGAAGAACTGGAAAAGACCCTGATGCTGAGAAAGACTGAAGGCAGGAAGAGAAGGGGATGACAGAGGATGAGACGGTTGGATGGTATAACCAACTCGATGGGCATGAGTTTGAGCAAGCTCCCCGTGTTGATGATGAACAGGGAAGCCTGGAGTGCTGCAGTCCATGGGGTCTCAAAGAGTTGGGCATGACTGAGCAACTGAACTGAACTGAATGAAAGTCACATAGTAAACATAGTTTGATGTTACAATTCATCATATCAATAAATGTAGATAGGCTCAACTTACCTATTTAAAAAAAAAAAAAAACTTTTGGTCAGCTTACAGATCAAAACCAGAAGAAGGAATATTCTTCAAGCCACCTAATTTTATTCCTTCCTAAAGTCATTGTCATTGTCTTGTGTTTTCTGGTGCTGAGCATTTGTCAATATTGAATTTGTTTATACTATAAATTGCTAAATATATTTTTAATCCCTCAAATCTTACTGCTTCAAATTCAGTTCTTCTAAAGAATGTAGCATTGGATATTTATGAGAGAAAAAAAGGAGCAAGTGTTGGGCTTTGAGGGGAAAAAATACAGTGTATAATGCATTTTATTCTTAAATGCTAAGTGTTTCCAGGCTTTGTCTTTCCATTTCTTATGGACTTGCATCATATTTTTTAAGATTATGTGTAAAAGATTAAAGATAAATAAACAAACATGTCAGGAAAAGGTATTTATCTATGAAAATTATTTTAAAGTGCTTTCATTTCCTTGCTGTGTAATCACAGGCAAATCACTAATTTTGGTCTCTTCTAGAATTCTGCATCCTTCCTACATTGCAGATAATGAAAATTAAGCTATTTTGAAAGCCAGTTGATAACAAGTATATAGCACTGCTGCTCACAATCATATCTTACAAAATTTTCACTGACTTTTAGATTAAATAATATTACCATATGGAAAAATCAGAACATATAGATAGGGAAAAAACAATAATTAAATCAATCATTCTACCACAACACTGTTGCAGATATTTCTATGTATAACCATCTGTATTTACTCTCTCATCATCCTGGAAAAGAAATCTGTCCAACAGCCACCAAGACTGCATGCAGCCTGCTGCCCCTTCTCCATCTCTTTGATTTGTAAATGGAGATGAAAAACGGGGCTGGGAAGGACTTGAATCTGGGAGGGAAAAATCAGAGCAAAGGCTCTGGTTGTGTCACAGGCACTATTACCTGTGTATGGAGAAGGAAATGGTAGCCCATTCTTCCTGGAGAATTCCATGGACGGAGGTGCCTAGTGGGCTACAGTCCATGAAGTCACAAAGAGTCCGACACGACTGAGTGACTTTCACTTCCACTTCACCTTTAGTGTAGCTCTTACTGGGCCACAAGGTTAAATGCCAAAATAAAGTGTTCTTACATAAATTATAATCTACTTGGACTTTTAATAGGGACTCATTTGTAACCCCCTAGGTTTCTATTTATATCATAGAATCAGAGACAATATATTTCTCTAAAATATTGATGTAAATGATTTTTCAAATTATGGATATATTCAATGCAAAAAATTAGATGACACAGAAACATACAAAGGGAAATTAAAACTCCCCATTTATGACCCCACATTGCCACCATATTTTACATCAACAAATCATTTTGATGTGTTTTTAGTGACCAATAAAGCTTACCTTCAACTGCAAGTATCAGCACATTGCCTAGAGAGGAAATGGACCATTAACCTATCAATGTGTTTCCTCACTCCTCTCCTTAGTAAAGTCAACTAGGATTAGTCCTTAACCACAATTAACTTTTTAATAATTTTATTTATTTATAATTAAGACTGTGCTGGGTCTTCCTTGCTGTGTGCATTTTTCTCTAGTTGCAACAAGTAGGGTCTACTTTCCAGTTGCAATGTGAGGGCTTCTCACTCTGGTGGCTTCTCTTGGGTTGCTGAGCATGGGCTCTAGGGTTGCAGTAGCTGTGGCACACAGGCTTAGTTATTCCATGGCATGTGGGGTCTTTCTGGCCCAGGAATCGAACCCATGTCTCCTGCATTGACAGATGGATTCTTTACCACTGAGCCACTTGGGAAGCCCCTTAATGACAATTATAGTGTATCATGGCTGAGTAGTAAGTATTAAATGTCTAAGTGCTAATTGTTCCAGCTAACTGGAACAGTGATAAATAACTGACCAGTGATAAAAATTAATCTGGTTACTGAACATCCTTCTCTCACAATTATAACAACTTCCTTATCTCCACATACTGATATTTATTTGAATTGGACCAGATGATCCTTGAGTTTCCTTCTAGTACAAAGATGTGGGTGACAAATCTCTGAAAAATAATATAAAAAGAAACTAAGACATGTACTGTAAGTAAGTTAGTTTTTAGTGAGATTTTTCTTAGTTATCAGAAAATCAATTCAAGCCTTCCCATCTAATGTGTTTTGACATTTATTCTTTTGATATAAAGTTAGTTACCATGCAAAAGCAGATTCTTAATAATTGATGTTGTTTACTTTGAATGTGATTACTCATAGAAGGCTGGAGAAATGAATCAATACTTGCTTAGCTTCTCCAAAATAAATCAGAGTTAATTGTTAAAGTAATGCATGTTAATTTAGCCTGTAAAATTAATTTCCCAGCACCTTCTTATGCTACAAGAGTCTTAATTAAGGAATAACTAATGTTACTTTCCCTTATTACAGGTATTGCTGGGCCATACCAGAGCTGTATGTATGTGATTTGATGTATGTGATTTAAAGAACACCAGAGAAAATCTACAAAATATTAGTTATACTGTGCATTTGAAAGTGACTTCAGTTTGTAGAGTGATTCTATTTTCTTTCTTCAAACTGTGTTCTGTTCTTCAAGATGCAATGTGGGCCTCCTATGAAGCTGTGTGGAGTCCCAGTACTGTGTGGAGTCCCTTCAGAGTGTTCAGTCCCAAGTTTCACAATTTTAGGAGGTTCACTGACACTCTTTTTCCGAAAGAGAAAAGGGAGTGATGAAGTCTATGGAAATTACAATAAAAGGAAAGTCTGAAGAAATAGGGAATATTTAATCTAATAAAAGATAAAGGGATTGATACATGTATATGTATAGCTGAGTCCCTTCACTGCTCACCTGAAGCTATCACCTTGTTAATTAGCTATACCCCAATATAAAATATAAGTTTAAAAAAAAGATGAAGGGATATAATAATGAGAACATCCTCTCCTGTTTGAATGTACGTTACACGGTAGAGGGCTTTATTTTGCATCTTATTTAGATGGCAGAATTAGCACTGGTGAGTGATAATTACAAGGAGGTATATAAAGATTTAACATAAGAAACTTTTGATAATAGAAAGGGCTCCCTTACCCACGACTGAGCTTCCCAGAATAAACATCCCATGAAGGAACACTTCCGAGGGGCAGGGGCTGATGCTGAAGGACAGTTCTCTAAGGCTCACAGTCTCAGTGTTTCAAGTGTACCAAACATGGGGAAGCCACTCCTTCTTAGTCCAGCCCACACTTTGACTCTTGTTATCCACATTAAATGGACATTTTAAAACTCCAAAAGACAGGGGCTTGTTGAAAGTCCTCATACATGTCCCATTACATGTCAAGTCATCCTTAAGAATTACTCATTGCTAGTCTATGTTGTTGGAGAACGCAATGGCACCCCAGTCCAGTACTCTTGCCTGGAAAATCCCATGGACGGAGGAGCCTGGTAAGCTGCAGTCCATGGGGTCGCTAAGAGTCGGACACGACTGAGCGACCTCACTTTCACTTTTCCCTTTCCTGCATTGGAGAAGGAAATGGCAACCTACTCCAGTGTTCTTGCCTGGAGAATCCCAGGGACGGGGGAGCCTGGTGGGCTGCCGTCTATGGGGTCGCACAGAGTCGGACATGACTGAAGCGACTTAGCAGCAGCGGCAGTCTATGTTGTTGTTTGGTCACTAGGTCATTTCTGATGCTTTGAGACCCAGTGGACTACAGCAGGCCAGGCTTCCTTGTCCTTGACCTTCTTCGGGAGTTTGTTCAAACTCCTGTCCATCGAGTCAGTGATGCTATCTAACCATCTCGTCTGCTGCCTCCCCCTTCTCCTCCTGCCCTCAATATTTCCTAGCATCAGGGTCTTTTCTAATGAGTCGTCTCTTTGCACCAGGTGGTCAAAGTATTGAATAGAGATGGCCATTGCTGGGGTACAGGCCAGGTTGTTGAAGAGAAAGCGTGAGACCAAGGGCATCATTCCCACTTTCCAAAGTCTACAGAGAGCACTGCAGTTTATGTACAAGCGGTTGTACTCTGTCCATCCACCTGGTCTAGCACTTAACACATAATATTTAGTTAGTTTGTACAACATGATATGAGCTCCTTATGACCAGATACTCTATTCTATTTATCTTTATAACACCATAGCTTATCCGAGTGTTGGCATTTATTAGATACTCAGTATGTGCTTAATGGAGGAATAAATATATTCCATTCCAAGTAAGCATTGCCTCAGTGCAGACACTATATCAACGGTAAAGCATACAGAATTAAAATAAGGTTCAGTCCTTGCCCTTAAGGAGTACTAAAAAAAAAAAAGTCAGCAGAATAAATACATGAGTGAATAAGAGCACTGTATTGGATAGAGTTTTGCCTTTTAAGATTTCTTTCAACTCTAAGAGTATTCCTTTCCTCAATTAAAACAGCTTAAATTTAAGAGCAGGAAAAGTAGTCATACTATATTAGGATTTTCCTAGGTTTTTAATCTACTGTGGATAACAGCTCAGTTCAGTTCACTTGCTCAGTCATGTCTGACTCTTTGCAACCCTATGGACTGCAGCACGCCAGGCTTCCCTGTCCATCACCAACTCCCAGAGCTCATTCAAACTCATGTCCATCACATTGGTGATGCCATCCAACCATCTCATCCTCTCTCATCCACTTCTCCTCCCGCCTTTAATCATTTCTAGGATCAGGGTTTTTTCAAATGAGTCAGTTCTTCCTATCAGGTGGCCAAGGTATTAGAATTTCAGTTTTAGTATCAGTCTTTCCAATGAATATTCAGGACTGATCTCCTTGCAGTCCAAGGGACTCTCAGGAGTCTTCTCCAACACCACAGTTCAAAAGCATCAATTCTTCAGTGCTCAGCTTTCTTTATAGTCCAATTCTCACACCCATACATGACTACTGAAAAAACTGTAGCTTTGACTAGATAGACCTTTGTTGGCAAAGCAATGTCTCTGATTTTTAATATGCTAATAGGTTGGTCATAGCTTTTCTTTCAAGGAGTAAACATCTTTTAATTACATGGCTGCAGTCACCATCTGCAGTGATTTTGTAGCCCCCCAAAATAGTCTGTCACTGTTTCCACTGTTTCCCCATCTATTTGCCGTGAAGTGATGGGACCAGATGCCATGATCTTTGTTTTCTGAATGTTGAGTTTTAAGCCAACTTTTTCACTCTCCTCTTTCACTTTCATCAAGAGGCTCTTTAGTTCTTCTTCACATTCTGCCATAAGATTGGCATCATCTGCATATCTGAGGTTATTGATATTTCTCCCAGCAGTCTTGATTCCAGCTTGTGCTTCATTCAGCCCATTGTTTTGCATGATGTACACTTCATAGAAGTTAAATAAGCAGGGTGACAATATACAGCCTTGACGTACTCCTTTCCTGATTTTGAACCAGTCTGTTGTTCCATGTCCAGTTCTAACTGTTGCTTCCTGACCTGCATACAGATTTCTCAAGAGGCAGGTCAGGTGGTCTGGTATTCCCATCTCTTGAAGAATTTTCCAGTTTGTTGTGGTCCACATAGTCAAAGGCTTTGGCATAGTCAATAAAGCAGAAGTAGATGTTTTTCGGGAACTCTCTTGCTTTTTCAATGATCCAGCAGATGTTCACAATTTGATCTCTGGTTCCTCTGCCTTTTCTAAATCCAGCTTGAGCATCTGGAAGTTCACAGTTCATGTATTGTTGAAGCCTGGCTTAGAGAATTTTGAGCATTACTTTGCTAGCATGTGAGATGAAAGCAATTGTGCGGTAGTTTGAGCATTCTTTGGCATTGCCTTTCTTAGGGATTGGAATGAAAACTGACCTTTTCCAGTCCAGGCCACTGCTGAGTTTTCTAAACTTGCTGGCATATTGAGTGCAGCACTTTCATAGCATCATCTTTTAGGATTTGAAATAGCTCAACTGGAATTCCATCACCTCCACTAGCTTTGTTTATAGTGATGCTTCCTGAGGCCCACTTGACTTCACATTCCAGGATGTCTAGCTCTACGTGAGTGATCACACCATTCTGGTTATCTGGGTCATGAAGATCTTTTTTGTAGAGTTCTTCTGTGTATTCTTGCCACCTCTTCTTAATATCTTCTGCTTCTGTTAGGTCCATACCATTTCTGTTCTTTATCGTGCCTATCTTTGCATGAAATATTCCCTTGGTGTCTCTAATTTTCTTGAAGTACTCTCTAGTCTTTTCCAGTCTATCATTTTCCACTGTTTCTTTGCATTGATCACTGAGGAAGTCTTTCTTTTCTCTCCTTGCTATTCTTTGGAAGTCTGCATTCAAAAAGGGTATATCTTTCCTTTTCTCCTGCCTTTCATTTCTCTTCTTTTCTCAGCTATTTGTAAGGCCTCATCAGACAATAATTTTGCTTTTTTGCATTTCTTTTTCTTGGGCATGGTCTTGATCACTGCCCCTTGTACAATGTCACGAACCTCTGTCCACAGTTCTTCAGGTACTCTATCAGATCTAATCCCTTGAATCTATTTGTCACTTCAACTGTATAATCATAAGGGATTTGATTTAGGTCATACCTGAATGGTTTAGGGGTTTTCTGTACTTTCTTCTAGCTCAGCTTCTAGCAAATCAAATAATTTGAGAAGTCAATTTACAGTTAAAGAAATGGGAAACAAAAGGTCTTGGTAGAAATTTGTGTTAAAGCCATATAAAATTTCAGTTTTCTCATATGATGAAAAACACTTTCCAGTTCTAGAATTCAAAGTGTTTTGTAATTTTCTCTATATACTAATTGAAGAATTCAAAATATTATGTATATATTAAAAATAACAAATACCATCAAAATGTTCACTCTCCATTTAATTTATATTAACATGAAATTCACTCATTTATAATTCAGTTACTTTCATTTTTCCTGTTTTACAGAGGATGCAACAGGACCTAGAGTTAAGGTGTTTGCCCCTAGACCATGAAATAGCAAGTAGCACACCTCGGCAGTTGAGCACTGGAGTTTATGTTCATAACCATTTCACTATATTACCTCTCATAAATAATATTCTTCTGTGGCATGGTATGAATCTTATTTATTACATCACATTAAGATTCTTTTTACCAGCTATTGCATAAAGCAGAATCAGTGATCCATGATTAGTCTTGCTTCTGATGCAGTCATGATCAAAGATAAGCCTAGGCTTTGAGAAGAAGTATACAAAGCAATAAAACAGAGCCCATTAGCAGGAAAACAATGGTCATTATTTTAATTCCTTACTTTATTATTTATACAAACCGAGACAATCACTACTGTCTCAGTCCCATTCCCCACCCCCGTCCTTTTGGACACAGTTATATAAAGTAATAACTGATTATTCAAACAAATAACAATGTATTACTCTACATATTCACACACAAACACAAAACCCTGCAAGTCAACTGTTTTGCCAAACCATTTTTATACACTGGGAGTTAAGGTGCTTGCTCTGAAAAGCAAGGTACATTTAATTTGGGGATTGAGAGATCTTTTTCCCCACTCAGTTTCACATATATTCTGTTTTTCACTTTGTGCTCTAAATAGTTAGTTAATTGGGACTATTTAACAGATTGCCTACGTGGCTGCTGAGAGTAATTGTATCTTAACAACAACTGAAGGAGTTTTTACTTAATTTGCAAGCAGTTTGGTTGAGAATGACCTTGCCCCCTACAGTTGGATTCAAAGAGTTAGGCAGAAGCTAAAGTGCTCCTGACTGCAGGAGGTGAAACTCATTCATATTCTTCTGTAAACCAATTAACAGTGAGTTGCCAGTGTATTTTCATCCCCCCCAATCACCTTAGCAACGAGGATATAGGAACAGCATGGACTTTCCTCAGAACGTGCAGTTTTTCCTAGCGCAAGAAGACAGGAACAAATGGGACTGGCAAAATTCCCAATGTATTTTAATCCTCAAAATGAGTGTCAGAATTTCCATGAAACATAGATTCCAATGTAAGAAGAAAGGGCTCAACTTCTCTTGTATATGCAATAATTAGTTATTTCTCAGTAGGACTACACTTATTTATTTTTAAAAATTTTCCTGACATAGTTTGACCAAGTTCAAATTAATTTCAGTCCAGAAAGAAAAGGAAAACATATTTCCAAGTAAGTAGGCTAGGCTCATTTGAATGGCAGGCCACTGATGGTAGTTACATTATATTCTTCTATGTTTGAGGAATATGAGCTCTAGAAAGTGGAGAAAGATAAAACCATATGGGAGTTATGAAGTCTACTGGAGTCCTTGGGGTCAGACAGAATCTGGGACAGGACAAACCCTGCCAGACAATTGAAGTCAGTATCTGTAGGTAATGAGCCAGAGAGCTTTGTTTAGTGTGCTTTCCCAACCACTCTCACCCTTCCCACATGGGAAGGTGAGAAATCTGTTCATTTGTGGATTTCTTACAGTTTTGATTGTTGCTGATCTTCTCTTGAGACAAAGAAGCAGTAAAACTAAAGCACAAATGTACTTAGGAACTATGCCATAGGACCTCAACCACCTAACCTCTCTACCTTCACTCTTTGGTATTTATCTTCATTCTTGATCCCTGAAAGATTAGTTCCTCAAGCAAACGTTCCACACAGTTCAAAAATCAGTAGTAAGAATTTTATGTCTACAGTTAGCAGATGGTTTGTCCCAATATCCAAAGTTTAAAAAATAAAGAACCAGTCTGTTGTTTCATGTCCAGTTCTAACTGTTGCTTCCTGACATGCATACAGATTTCTCAAGAGGCAGGTCAGATGGTCTCTTATTCCCATCACTTGAAGAATTTCCCACAGTTGGCTGTGATCCACACAGTCAAAGGCTTTGGCATAATCAATAAAGCAGAAATAGATGTTTTTTGGGAACTCTTTTCCTTTTTTGATGATCCAGCAGATGTTGGCAATTTGATCTCTGGTTCCTCTGCCTTTTCTAAATCCAGCTTGAACATCTGGAAGTTCACAGTTCATGTCTTGTTGAAGCCTGGCTTGGAGAATTTTGAGCATTACTTTACTAGCGTGTGAGATGAGTGCAATTGTGCTGTAGTTTGAGCATTCTTTGGCATTGCCTTTCTTAGGGATTGGGATGAAAACTGACCTTTTCCAGTCCTGTGGCCACTGCTGAGTTTTCCAAATTTGCTGGCATACTGAGTGCAGCCCTTTCACAGCATTATCTTTCAGTATTTGGAATAGCTCAACTGGAATTCCATCACCTCCACTAGCTTTGTTCCTAGTAATGTTTCCTAAGGTCCCCTTGACTTCATATTCCAGGATGTCTGGCTCTAGGTAATTGATCACACCATTGAGATTATCTGGGTCATGAAGATCTTTTTTGTAGAGTTCTGTGTATTCTTGCCACATCTTCTTAACATCTTCTGCTTCTGTTAGGTCCATACCATTTCTGTTCTTTATCGTGCCCATGTTTGCATGAAATGTTCCCTTGGTATCTCTGATTTTCTTGAAGAGATCTCTAGTCTTTCCCATTCTGTTGTTTTCTGAGAGAGAGGCATGAATGTAACTGTTGTAGATGCATGTGGATCTGGGCCACGTGCTGTTTGTGTGTGTGTGCTCACTCCTGTCAGAGTCTTTGAGACCCCGTGGACTGTATCCCTCTAGGCTTCTCTGTCCATGGTATTTCCCAGACAAGAATACTGGAGTGGGTTGCTACTTCCTACTCCAGGGAATCTTTCTGACCCAGGAATTCAACCTGTATCTTTTGCATATCCTGCATTGGCAGGCAGATTCTTTACCACTGCACCACCTGGGTAGCTAGGGCCACCTGCTAAAGCAGGTTATTTGTGCCGCCCAGCCCTGCGTGTGCAGAATCCTGGATGGACATTCTAATGAGTGCTGCTCATGATGGAATATTGCAGGACTCTTACTCCTATGATTTTTGAGTTCAAGCAAACCCAGCTTGGATTTCCCTGGTGGCTCAGTGGATAAGAATCTGCCTGCTATGCAGGGGCATGAGCTCTATCTCTGGTCTGGGGAGACCCCACACGCCTCGGGGCAACTAAGACTGTGTGCCACAACCACCAAGCCTGTGCTCTAGAGCCCATGAGCTGCAACTGCTGAGCCTGCGTGCTGCAACTACTGTAGCCCGTGCACCTACAGCCTATGTTCCACAACAAGAAAAGCTGCAGCAATGAGAAGGCTGTGCACTGCAATGAAGAAGAGCCCTCACACCGCAACTAGAGAAAGCCCACATGCAGTAACGAAGACCCAGCTCAGCCAAAACACAAAGTCTGTTTAAAATAGAAAAACCAGCTTATCATGGACAGCCCTTTTATAAATGATGGACCATGTGGTCATGTGATAGTCCATGGTCAGAGAGCCTAATTCTATCAGACCCAGTAGTAAGCCTGAAGATGTTTTGAGAAGATTGGTAATTCTCTCCTGCAAATAGCATGATCTTATTCCAGAATGCTGATGGACTTCATTGTGATTTTTCTAGTGGAGCTTACCAGAAATTCCACATGACATTGTTTCCCATCGCAGCTACCTTTATGTCTTTAGAGTAGCACTGATCTCTGCCTTTCTTCCTGAGCTTGTTATCTTTGTTAACTTACAGTATTGGCAGATGTGGGCAATTTCAGCAGCTTTCACTTGACCTTCCCAATTAAATAACTGTTATTCCACAGGTCTAGTATGAGGGTTCTTACAATTCCTTTGTGCATCCATTCCAATTATACATTTGGGGAACTGGTGACATCACCCATAGGTGGGTGTATAGAAAAAGGGACCTACTGTAAGCCAGACCTGTGATAGGAATCCACTTATTACTTGGCTCCTCTATGCCCCTACTCTAACATAGGAGCTGTAATGGTACTTGAGGTCCCTCGGTATTGTTAACTCAAACCTCATGTTCAAAAATCATTACAATGTCTGGATTTTCTCTTTCTCATAGTATAAGTTTACCCACTTAAAGCATCATGTCCTTTTGAGAAAGAACCAGAAGAATCATCACCATGTCTACTTGCAGTAGCAATTCAGGGCACTTCCTTATGGGGACCCAGCCTCTACTTTCACCAATGACTTCTGGGTCAGAAAACTGGCTGAGTTTGAAAATGGCAGATAAATAGGAACTTATGTTAGGACAGGGTCCTCAAGCTCCTGATCATTTAACTTTGATTTCTTTAGATTGTATACATTGAATAGTTTCTGTTGGCCCATCCCTGTTGGCTTAGATGGTAAAGATTCTGCCTGCCTCCTCAGGAAACCTGGGTTCGATCCCTGGGTCAGGATGACCCCATGGAGGAGGGCATGACAACCCACTCCAGTATTCTTGCCTAGAGAATCCCCATGGACAGAGGAGCCTGGCAGGCTACAGTCCATGGGGTTGCAAAACGTCTCACATGACTGAATGACTAAGCACAGCACTAGTTACAAACGTTTCATTAACCATCTCCACAGTTTTTTAATCAAGCCCCCTGGTGCCACTCCATCATGATGATTATACCCACATTGTTTCTTTTTTTTTTCCCCCACATTGTTTCTAACTCTTAAATGCCACCACCTGTTTTTTTATCTTCTGGTCCTATCAACCCTATTGCTCTGAGGAAACCTACCACTGATCTTTTCCTGAAGGACACTAAGTTACTCAGTGATGCTGGGGTTCCTCTCACTGTTGCATTTCTTATCATATTGGTAAATAGTGTGTTCTCTGGCCCCTCCCACAGACCTTAGTCAGCTGGTAAACATTTGGACCTTATATAACATATCCATTCCTCTGCACTCACTTCTCTAAGCCTTTTGATCTTTCTACTGCTTGCATGGCAGTTTGGAATTTCTAGCTTAATTAGTAAGGGTCATCCCTTTTTCCAGGTTTCTAAAAGCCTAAAAGCCTCCTGGCACTGATTCCCAGGGTCCTTGCCAGCATATGATGTCCTGTGTCATATCCAAGTCAATACTATACCCACCAGTTCCTGATAGTATGTTTCCTAAGTCCTACAATACTCTCTTTCCTCCCTTAACAAGCTCAGCACTTCCCAGACCAGATCATCTTGTCTCTTGACTGTAGTTTTTGTTGTCTGGTGGCCAAGAGAAAAGGTGTAGATAGATTGGAAGGGAGGAAGCTGCATTATTTCTTTGCAAAACAATGACTTTCGAATTGTTTCTCAAGCAAAGTGAAAGTGAAATCGCTCAGTCATGTCCAACTCTTAGTCATGAATGGAGATGACCGCATGGACTGCAGCCCACCAGGGTCCTCCATCCATGGGGTTTTCCAGGCAAGAGTACTGGAGCGGGTTGCCACTGCCTTCTCTGTCTCAATCATGAAGCTGTCATAATTACTGGGCAAGGGAAATTTTGATGACACATTTAGGGGCATATTAAAAGATAAAATTGATATCACTGTTAGAACATGTGAAGATGATCTTTCCTGGGAACTAAAATTAAAATTTTTACAAGAAGCCAAAATCCTCAAGCAATATAATCATACCAATATTGTAAAACTCATAAAAGTTAGCACACAAATACAGTCTATCTACAAAATTAAGGGACTTGTTCCAGGATGTGATTTCCTCACCTTTCTGAGAAAGAAGGATGACCTAAAACAGTTAGTGAAATTTTTATTAGATGCTGCTTCTGGATGGCAAATCTCAGGTAAAAATTGTATACACCAGGACCTTGCTGCAAGAAACTGTCTGGAGGTGAAACTAATGTTCTGAAAACCAGTGACTGGAATGTCTCATCAAGAGGATGGTGGTGTGCATTCACCTTCTGATTTAAAGCAGACTCCTATTAAATGGACAGTACCAGAAGCTCTCAATTATGGGAGATATCGTTCTGAGAGTGATGCATGGAGCTTTGGCATCCTCCTCTTGGAGACCTTCAGCTTAGGGATCTGTCCACACCCTTTTTGCCACCAGAGGAGATTTTATCCGTCTTTCCAGATTTAAATGAGTCACCGCCTTTTTCTTTGCCTGAAGATTTTGACTTATTTTTTTCCTTGTCTTTCTCATTTGGATAAGGAGACTCACATGAACTTTCACTTTTGTGTTTTGAAACCCCCATTGTTCCATTTTCCTCTTTCCGCCTCTTGGTTAAGTCCAGTGGCACTTCTCGGTCATTGTTTAAGTGATCCCTTTTCCGCTCTTTCTTGTCCTTTTCATCCTTTTTTTCTCTTTCTCTGGATCTTTCCCTTGACTTGTCCAAATCTTTCTTGTCCATTTCTCTCTTGGACAGTGGTGGAGGAGTATGATTAATGTAGAGCTTTGCTGAAGACTCTTTGAGTTCGATGAGACTGTCCTGTAGAAAATGAATGGAGATGGCAGGTGAACTGGCATAGTTCTCAGAACCCAGAGGAACTTTGGGAAGTACGGCTGTAACCTTTACTGTTGAGGAATGTGATGGAGAAGGATGGGTATCAATTTTGCGACGTTTCTGTTCCCTTTCAGGCTCTGCAATATCTGATCGGGGAACAGGTGACTTCAAGAACCCAGAAACTGGTGTTTTCTCTCCTCCTTTAACATTTTCCTTTGATTTCATTTCCTTTGCTGTATCTCGTTCTCTAGACAGCTCCTTCTCTCTTTCCTTTTCTTGAGTTGACTTTGATTCTACATTTGGGACAGTGGTCTTGAATTTCTCATCTTTAGCTTTTTCTTCCTTCTTGAATTTTTCTTTCTCTTTGTCAGATTTAAGTGTTCTTTCCTTCATCTCTCTTGCTTTTTCATCTTTATTTGGCCGTTCTTCCTTTGGTTTTTCTTTACCATCTTTACCAAGTACTCGGGCCTCTGGAGTAGTAGTTGGAGTCTTTTCTTTTTTCTCTTTTTCTTTCTCTTTTCCTTTTTCTTTGTCATTTTCTTTAACAGTTTTGCTGCTGTTAGAACCACTATTTCCATTATTTGAATTCCCTTTTGGTGTGGCACTAGAAGCTTTAAGAGCTTTCACACCACACTGAGATCTCTCCCTTGATTTATCAGTGTCCTCGGCACTGCTTTCGTCCAACTTAGATACACTTCCGATCGACGATGAAGAAGGCCCAGCACCAGGCCCATTTTGTACACTGGCAACTGCATTCCTTGGAGGGGGGTCTTTGTGATGAAACTCATTTTCAGGTATCATGTATGACTTTCTACTTTTCAACTGCCCAGAGTAGCCCATAGCCAATGCATATAGATCTGGCCTCTTCTCTTTTTCCTCTTGGCAGATTTTATGCACTCTTCTTTCCAAAGCTTGACCCAGATTCAAAACTTTTGGGTACCAAGGAAGTATTTTTGTTAGCACAATCAAGATATTCCTGATGTGCGTATATTCGCCTGTTTCAAGGCAATGTACCGATGCCTTGGTCAGTTTGTAGTGCCATTTATGTACAACGTGTCGAAAATTGTCATAGTCTAATTGATCAGCTTTATTTCCACCATCAAATCCAGTTGCTCGTAATATAGTAAGGAATCCTGGGTAATTTCCACATTCCTTTTCATACGTGGCTCTATCACTGTGCCACCTGGTCACAGTCTCTAACATGCAGCAAAGGAATCTCCCATATCGACTAGCTTCATTTTCAGTACAGCTTGAGACTGTGTAAATTATATCAGAGAAAACTCGATCATAGCAAAGAAGTGTGGAAAAATTTGGAGTTTTCTGTTGGTGTACCAATTCAACAAAACGAGCACAGTAAACAGCATCAATTGCTGAAAAAATACATCGAGGAAATATACACAGCTGTAGAAATTTTGTGATGGTCTCATTTTTGGTAGATTTTGCTAAAAGCCAGTTGTCCTTTTCCAGTTTCAGTCTCTGCAGAACTCGCTGTACATGTTCCATCTGTTTCTTTTCTTCTTCGAGAAGCTTGTCCTGAAGGGCAGTACATCGCTCCTTCTCTTTTTTCTTTTTATTTGGAGGCATTTCCTGGTTATCATCAATTGCTTTCATCTGGATTTTAAGTTTATTGACTTCCCGTTCATAGCTGGTATGTGGAGCTGCAAGGTCATACATTGTCAATGACCAGAATGTGGCATAGAATTGAGGACTGATGTCATCCCAGACTTTGGAAACGTGTAAGGAAACCACTGCTGCATGAACAGGAGCCATTACCATTTCACATGATGTGATGTACTTATGAACTTTATGCTGCTGTTTACTTCCCTTCTCTGATTTTTTAAGTTCGTCATACTTTGACAAAATACGGTGTGCATACTTTGGCCTAGACAGGAAAAATGCTGCATCGTGAGGTGTGTGAAATTCATTACAGAGCACATCAATTGAAGGCACTTGCTTTATATAATCTTCTGTGCTTAGATTAGATGCTAAAAACCCACCAAACTGTACCAGGGTATCATGACACTGATCATAGAGTTTTCCCACAAGTTTCAAATGTTTCTCTCCACTTTCCTGAAAGATTATCCCATTCCTCTGCTGAGCCATAAGCAAGCAGAGAGGAAGAGCAAGAGCATGGTCTAATAGTGCATCCTTTAATCTCTGGGAGGATTTTTTAGTGTTTCTTATCTGGCCAAAATAACCACCTTCAGCTTTTAGTTGTTCTCCACCAGTCATGGCTTCTAGTTGCTCCATTGTCATTTCTTCTGTAATTTCTATTCCTGCCATTTTTTGTACCACTTCTTTCAGTATAAGCAGGTCAAAACTTTTGCCTGCCTTTAGCTGATTAGCCACATACTGAAGAAGACCAGCAAGATCA
The DNA here is from genome assembly GCF_003369695.1 of Bos indicus x Bos taurus. Classification (NCBI taxonomy): domain Eukaryota; kingdom Metazoa; phylum Chordata; class Mammalia; order Artiodactyla; family Bovidae; genus Bos; species Bos indicus x Bos taurus. Next base: position 113,810,930 of record NC_040076.1, read on the forward strand.
ATTGGATATTTACGAAAAACTGCACCACAGAAACTAGCCAGACTCTGAAGCCAACTTGAGATGGTTGTGTCGTCATGTTTCATTTTCTCCTTTTCTGGATTAGCTAAAGCTTCAATGATACAATAGGCCAAGATGTCATAATTCAACGAAGTGAGGTATTTCAATGAATCTACTACAGGTGCTATCAAGTTATCATACTTCTGTATTTGTGACAAGATATAATCAAACAAAATGGTTGGATTGCTGTGGCTCAGCTTCCCAATTTGTCTTCCAGAAGGCTTCACATTTTCCTTGGTTAGACGCTTCATGATATATTTGGCTCTGTCTATTGTTTGAGCTTTAACTTTTACTAAAAGTGGATGACTGTTGTAAGTTTCATTCTTCCACTGGCCATACAGACGATATCTATGCTGATATGGAAATGTTTTAAACATCCCCCATAGTTCCTCAGACATACAAGCATTGCAGTCCATCAAAGAAAGAGATGGAAGTAATACCTGGTCAGTAATGCTAAGCAAACAGCTAAGGATAACTTCCGTTTTCTCTTTATCTTCTTGTTTGCGTCCATCAGACTGAAACTCCTTCATAAATGACTTGCCTATCCGCACCACTTTAGCAAATAAAATGGGATCGTGAGAAAGGTGGGGACCAAGGTAACAGAACATATTGAAGACATCTCTCCTCAAATCTTCAAAGCTCTCTGCTTGTTTTGGCGCTCTCTTATTTTGCAAAGCACTAACAGGTGAGCCTTTAGCACCTTTAGGAATGCCAACTTTTCGGTAGAGAGGCTCAATAGTTATATGAATCAGCTTGCAAATAGCAAGGGCTATTAGTTTATGTGAAGCTGCATAGTATGGAGGCGTCTGATCCATAATGCTCTGCGCATGCTGCCAATCACCAATCTTTAACAAGGCTTCCAACAAACCAAGTTTTTGGTTGTCAGGTGGCTTCTCCACTTTCTCCTCTTCTTTTTCCTTTTCTTTCTCTCGCTCGTCAATTTTATCAGAAGACAATACAACCATTGTAAGTTTTCTAACGATCTGCTTAGCTTCTACAATTTCTCGCTTGTGTTCATCCATAATGCAATTATCAGCTGGAAGAAGATGTACATAAAGATCATCTAAATCAATAAGGTTAAATTGTAGAAGTACTGCTGCAACTCTGTATAAAGATGAAGGAGTCTCTCCATTTGGTTCCTGATAAAACTTGAATTTGAACCCAAGAATATGACACAGTGTTTGCGGCTCACACATACTCATGTAAGATTCTAATAAAGATATAAAGAAGTCATCTTGTTCCGGCCTGCATTCAAACACTTCTAAAATGACATCCAGAACTCTATTGGGATCCAGATTAAAGCATCCTATTAAAGATTTGATATTTTCTAAGATTAAATCACTAGTAATATTTCCAGATAAATCTTGCCCCAATTCAGCAATCAGCTTGGCATAACCTTCATTTTCTTCTCTTAACAAATTAAATTTTTGCTGCTTGTAAAAGAGTTTTGTCTTGATTTTAACTGACTTTTGATTGAATTGCTGTGATTGTTTGATAAGCCCTAACGATTCCAATGTTTCTGGATCCAAGCGTTCCTTTAGAACTGTGTCTGAAACTAAATACAAACATGCTAATACCAATTGTGTAAAATAGTCTCCCTTGCTTTTTTCTTCTAAACAATTTGTCTCGATATCTAATATGCAGAATACATCAGCAAGAATGGAGGGCATATCCTCACGAAATTCACTAATGTCACTAAGAACATTAGATGCCTGTTCATGCTTTAGATTTCCTTTAATGACATGGTATGATAATTCATAAAGAGCTTGCTGGAAATCTCTATAAGTTGAACTATCGAGGCTTTTATTTTCACTGAGGATCCGGCATAAATGTAAAAATTCGCCTCTCCCTGATTTCTCCCAGTTCTTTATCCACTCTACAGGAACCACCACAGTTACGGCCGCCATCTTCCCCTTACCAGTAGCAGAGGCGGAACCGGAAGTTGTAGGGAAGGCGCTGGTCCCGAGCATGGCGGCCGCCTGTCCCCGCTCCCGAGACTGCACAAGCAAAGGAGGAATGAAAAATTTTCAATGGGGAGAATTGAGCCATTAATGCAGAACCAGATTGTCCACAAAAATCTGGGCCACGTTTTTTAATGTGTCAACTCAAATATCACCATCACAAATCTCGGGGTTTCTCATTCCTGCCTAATCAACAAACTCTGACGTTAGTAAGGAGAGTTGCCTGGCAGAGGTGGAGAATGCAACTTTGTCCAGAGATCCACTACCTTTAGAATTAACTCTGGAAGTTTTTCTGCCCTTTCACAGCAGGAGGCAAATATATATATAGCCACCCAGGAAACCATCTAACTTTCATATTTTGCCCTAAATTAATTATTAATCACCGTCAGCCTTATTATTCTCTAAAGAGTGTGAAGAATATATTCATTTTCCCTTTACCCTTTTGAATTTTTGCTGAGACTTCTGTAATAAGACAGATTAACAAAAGAAAATCAAAAGTTTAACATGCATACTTCATGGTGTACATCGGAGATATTCAGGGAAAAATGAGTAATTTTCCAAGGTAGCTTAAAATTTAGACTTAAATACCATCTTTACTGGTTTCCCTGGTGGCTTAGCAGTAAAGAACCTGTCTGCCAATGCAGGAGATGCAGATTCAGCCTGTGGGCTGGGAGGATCCCTGGAGGAGGAAATGGATACCCATTATTCTTGCCTGGGAAACCCCAAGAATGAAGGAGGTTGGGAGGCTATAGTCCATGAGGTCGCAAAGAATCAGATATGACTAAGTGACTAAACATCAACAGCCATCTTAATAGAAAGGGGAGGGGATTATGGGATTCTTAGGGAAGAGTAAATAATTTTTAGGATGATGAGTGGGCCTTTAGAAGAATAGATGGTAGGTATGATATTCTGTGACAATGTTTGTGACAGGGTTGTCACCTTCTATTCTTCTCTCCTGTGATAAGTCAATCTCCCCTGACTAATGCAGTTCCCAGGGAGGGGATCTATGACAGTCAAGTTTCTTTTGGAGGATCTGTCTTTATGCAAAAATGGGAGTTCAGAGAAAGCCTCTTCCTGCATTTGCTGTTTTTCAAGTACCTACAGCTCAAAATAATCAATATACCAAAGTGGCATATTTTAGGGTTGCATGCTCTAAACTTTTGCAGTTGTATTTTGGAGTGGCATATTCTGCTACCTTTTAAAGGCACTGAGGGCCTCCCGGGTGATACAGTGGTAAAAAAAAAAAAAAAAATCTGCCTGCCAATGCGGGAGACACAGAGATGTAGATCAGTCCCTGAATGGGAAGATCCCCTGAAGCAGGGCATGGCAACCTACTCCAGTATTCTTGCTAGAAAAAAAATCCCATGGACAGAGGTGCCTGGCAGGTTACAGTCCATGGAGTTGCAGAGTTGGACATGACTACGCAACTGAGCAAACACAGCACAACAAAGGCATTACTAGAATGAATCATTTGATTCCCCTTTTCTTAATATTACTTTTCCTCCCTGGAATTTATAATACCTGGGACAATCCCTATTCCCCCTCCCAGTTTACCACCTTGAAAGTTTACCAATTTCACCACTACAGCAGGCCAGGGTACCCATAATCTACCAGCTAACTGGTAGGTGACCCAACTCCAAAATCTTCAGAGTCTCCTTTCTAGGATCACTCCTGACATTAACAACCGTAGGTTGAATCCCATTGCATCCAGGTGATATTTTGGAGAACCTCCTATAACTAACACCCACAAGGAAGTGAAGGAAACAGGGTTGGGTTGAGGGAGAAATTAAACTGATAACAGTTGCAAAGGAAGTCTCAGCTGATCACATGGGGAGCTCTGAAACTGGAATGACTCACCCCAATAGTGTATAAGGGGATCAGAGGTTAGTTTTGTAACTTCCTACATTTAAGAGTCATTGGATGTGTGTTGCTTAGAATATTGGGCAAAGCAGGTCTTTTCACTCAAGGGCAATTCTTGGGGAGAGACTGCTGTGAGAGCTCCGCAGGCCACAGCCCTGGAGGTTAGGAAAATGAGAGCTTCTGCCTGGAAGGGGAATCTGGGCCATGCACCAAACACTTTACTTTTGGTTTTGAGAGTCCTATGTGATTTGGGGGCAACATATTAGATAGGTTAATGTTGTTAAAGCTTGTAAAGCTTGTTAACCACACACAAACGATATAAGGAAAGATAATCTAGAGTCAACCTAGAATTATAAACTACAGAAAACTCAGAAGTACATGACTTACACCCCTGGATAATCAAGGATGGATTGTGTTGGGGAATTATCAAGTGCCCTTGTGATAAAGCATGGTTTTTTAAGTCACCAGAAATTTGGATTTTATAAGAGGAAAGGAGAGCTTGTTCTCATCTGACTTTCCTGAAGGCTTGTGGTAAAGTAAGAGTTCATGGTGAGATTCTTTGGCAATTAAAAATAAAAAGTCAGATTCCTGAACGTTTACTGAGTGGTCAGTATGGATACCTCAGATAAGCAAATGCACTATCGGGAGGTTTGATTGTGGTTTATTTAAATCTAGAAAGGGCCTGAAAAGTCTGTACACAACTTTAGTTGTGTATTCTGTAGGCAACTGTAAGTGTTACATAATCTTAATTTTATTCTCTATATCCTATTGGTGCATATGTTTGCCATGATTAGGCAATGGCCAGCAATAAATAGACTTGAAATAGTGGATTAGGAAGTACTAGTTTTAATTCTTTGATGATTTCTATTATGATAATACAAAAGAAAAAACCACCAAGCAGGGCATCCCAAAGAAACTATATAAGCAGCTAAACTAAATAACCGAAGAGAAGAAGAAAGAGTAGATTTCAAAACGAGAACTTAGGTCTGTGCACAGTTGTCTTCAGATCAGTCAAGTTGTGTTAAAGGGAACCCGGGCAATAGAAAATGTAGGACTCTCAGATCATCCATTCTCAGGCTAAAAATCATCTAATTAGTTTTTAAAAAATAAACTGACTTGAGTTTGAGATGGAAATAATTATCTAAATTCATTTGGTAATAAAGCAAGTTAGAATTCATTGAGTTATCATAGCTGTACACTTAGACTTGTCATGTAACTAATTTCCTCATTTAGACATCCATTTATCAACCTAGTTTAATTGCACAAAAATGACTATGTCACTAAGGTATTCATTTCCTTTCCCCTTGTTCACTCACACCCTACTATGTTTCAGACATTGCCTGGTATAAGGCATAAAAAATGACTAAGAAACAATTCCTGTCCTCAAGGAACTCACAGTTTAGTAAGGTAGATAGACATAAATATGATACAAGCTACAGAAAAATACAGGAAAGAGAGTGAGTCATTAAATAGAATACTTATTGACTACCTATCATGCCTCAGGTTCTAATATTGATGAAATAGGGATAAAGCATTATACGTCTTCTCAGTAAACTCATGGGAGGGAATATCATGCCTGGGCTCATTTGTCTTTGAACGGGAAGGGACATCATCTCATCATCAGACTGGAATGATGTGTGAGAATATGTAAGTTTTAGTAATTTCATACTTAATGATTTCAATAATCCAACTGAAATAGATTTCTATCTATTCATAGAAATAGTGCCAAGGGGAATTTTGGCTTCCTCACTAGCACTCATTCATCTGGTTATAGGAGCAGAGAAGAGAAAATTGTAGATGTCTAGGCTGGAATACTGCCATAGTGGTGAAGATGGAAAGGGAGTATGGAAGCTGAGGATACTGGCAAGAGAACAGTTCAATAGATTACTGTGCTCTTTGTAGCCAAACACCAGAGATTATAGAATCTAAGCAAAGTCAGAAACAAAGTGAAGGTGACAGTTGAGAAATTGGAAAAAGTAAATCAAGTAAATTTAATTGATGAGACTAATGAGTATGCTAGGGTGACAGAGTAAGCACTGGAAAAATATGAGATTGTTCTTTGATGGCAAGTTATTGAAGCTTCATGTTTCAAAGGAGGAGACTTCCAAGTCATGATAAGAGCAAGTGAATGTGAAAGCCAGTGGAGTTACAGAGATCAAAGAACCATAAAAGGGCAAGGGCATTAGAGAACTCATCCTTTTAAAGTTGAGAGTAGGCAGAATGATGGTGGAAGTTGGGGTGGAGAGGAAGGAAGTGGTCCTCAGTGGAAGGATGATCACCACCCAGTAGCTCACTTCTCAAGGATCCCTCAGAATTACACTGGTTGGTACATTCCCTTGCCTGGAGGACAAGGTAAGGATGCCAGTGAGAATTATCTCTGGGAGGCCGAGTTTTATCTCGGCCCATGCTCTTCTTGTCAGAAAGATCTAAGGTCTCTAAATGAGCATCAAGGCGAGATAACTTACTTCTCGATGCAAAACAGGAAGTTAGCAGTATAACCTGAAAGATCTTTTTACTTTATTGTGTTAATTTCCTCTTTAAAAAGTATTTTCTGCTTGGTTGCTTCCTAATTCGAAGGATGTGGGGCAACAGAAAACTCACTATCCTGGGTCTCAGAAAATCTTGATGACCCAGTTCTATCTCCTGGATGAGATGTCACATAGACAATACACATAATATCCCTTACCCCATTACAGAAAAAGTAAGGATTTGGAAACTAATCAGAGGTAGGAAGAAATATACTGTATTAAAGAAACTAAAAGAAAACCACTGGGATTAGAGGGAGACCATGAGGGGGAACTCTACCTCAGAGAGGGGTGAGGACAATCAAATAAGTAGTGGGCATGAGATTGCTTTTGTATTATAATACCCAAATAGATGTTATCGTTGTGCTTTTTTCTCTTTTTTTTGCAAGTGAGATGCTGAGAGTTACTTTAAGCTTTCTGTATCATTCAGGAAACAGTCAGGAAAACACAAACTACTCTAAGACTTCCAAACAGAGGGGTTTAATTACACTGCTTCCTCAGTTTGGGTCACCAAGAAATGACAGCTTGGATTTGAGGATTACAAGGATTTGAGCACATGTGATTTTTCTGAAGGTGTGCTCTTTAAGAAAAGTGAAGGAGAGAGCAAATCAGGATAGAGAAGAAATTAGAACCAAGCAAAGATGGGACTCAAGTCATGCACAGCCTTAGCCTGATCCACAGGGAGAGGTCTCTGGGTCATAAACCCCACCGAAGATTTGTCCCTTCCTTGACAAAAGAGGGTCAGCATTTCATAACCATCAGCACTGACTGTGGTTGCTCTGTCAACTCCATCAGACACGTCTCAGAGAAGGAGGCTGGTTTTGAACTCTCAGCAGTCAAAACTCATAGTAGCAGGGCAATGGGTACCTCAGGCCAGTAAGGAGACCTAGAAGGAGCTGGACTATCTCCTGAAACAGCTGGTGAAAAAACAGAGACCCTATGAGGGGCTGGTGAGGCCTCCCAGAATTTGGCAAAAGGAGAAAGAAGCTATCATTCCTAGGCCTGGAGGGAAGCAGAAGTGATATAATAAGAGCCCACAGCCAGGATGTTTTATGGGATGCAGACATGGCAGGCATTAACCAGAAGGAGCTGGGAGCGCAGGAAGAGGAGCTGCCTGGCAGAAATCAGAACTAAGGAAGAGATGCTGCCATGCGTGCATGTGTGCTCTTCAGTCATGTCTGACTGTTTGTGACCCTATGGACTATTGGTTCCTCTGTCCATGGGATTCTCCAGCAAAGAATACTGGAGTGGGTTACCATGCCCTCCTCCAGGGGTTCTTCTGGATCCAGGAATCAAACCCACGTGTCTTATGTTTCATGCATTGACAAGCAGATTCTTTACCTCCAGCACCACTTGATGCTGCCATAAATGGCATAAAAATCAAAAGGGGGAAAAAAAAAAAGAGGGAAAACACCACTGCCATCTTCCTTCCTCTGACCCCACTCTTGCCTCCCATTGAATTAATGAACCTATTCACAGCCTGAGGAAGGTCATTCCTTGCCATTCAAATCAGGGCAGGAGAAATTTGAGAAATAGACTCAAAGTCAACACATTAACTGGGCAGCCACTAGAGAAACTGAGAGCAGCTACTGTTAGGAAGGTGAGGGCCATTATTTGAGGGCAGAGTGTTTAGATATAAGATTTTCCACATTTAGTGAGTCTTTGGATTTGCATAAGGAAAGCTGGTTAAGACATGGAGTCTCTGAAGTGGCAGCTACCCAAACCAAACCGGGGGGCTCCAGAGCCAATTTGCAACCCCAAAGGTTGCTCTGCATAAGGAAGTAGATTTATGAGTACAGTGCTTATTATTAATTTCTGGTGAATATTCTGAAGATATACAGGTATCCCCTCTAACTTCTTACCTTTGCTACTTTCTAAAGGAGTTAAATTCTATTTATAGGAAATTGTTTGGGGGGAGGGGTGGCAGGGAGAAACGGTGTCAGTCATCTTTGGGAAAGAAAAGAGAATTGTTAGAACCATTCCTGATCTTGAAAACCTATGTCAGCAGCACAGCTTTGGCAATAGCATAGAGGGTTCCTGGGGAATGGAAACCAAAATGACAGTTGGGTAAAAAAAAGATATAACAAAATAAAATAGACCAAGACAGCACACAGGTTTTGGAAAGTAAATAACCTATTTTTGCCATTCATTCCTCACTTAAAATTGATTTCTGCATTTCAAATCTGCCCTTTTATTTTATTGATCACATTGCCTCTTTTCATAAAAAAATTTGACATCACATTTCTCCCCAAAGTGACTCTGAAAATGTGCGCTATGTGATAACTTGCAAGATATTCATCTACACTTTCGAGAAATGATCTGTAGACATTTTGATGAAATGCTTTATCCCAGTCTCATGCTTGGCTGGTGGTATTTTACAGGTTCATTTGCATGTAGGTTCATTTTTTTTTTTAATTTTTTATTCCTTTATTTCTCATGTGTTCCCCAACCTGAACCCTCCTCCCTCCTCCCTCCCCATACCATCCCTCTGGGTCGTCCCAGTGCACCAGCCCCAAGCATCCAGCATCGTGCATTGAACCAAAAAAAAAAACACACACACATTTTTTTCAGGTGGTGATGAGAAATGGGTAATTTATAACTTGATAATATCATACCTAGGTGCTTCATTGTCTTGAGACTCATATATCTTGATTGAATAAAAAACATCACTATTTGAGTTTTAGAAAGTATTTGCTAGTAGATATTTTTTTTCCTTGTTAATGAGAATTAAAGGATTCTGGAGGCAGAAAGTTCTAATCAATTCAAGCATTACTACTTATTTCCCTGAGGAGCCTTTCAAAGATCAAATTCACATTTTCATGCAAGAACTTTGTGAAGAACTTGCAGCAACTGTTAAAGCATCTGGTGGTTTAAATGGTTCTTTCTGAGAAATATTAAACATTAGCTTTCTAAAATTGCATGATTATAGAAAGAATAAAATGAATTCATGTACTAGAGTGGACTAAGGGTTAGCAAACAAGTTCCATATAGGAAGAAACATGGTTAGCTTTTTTATTTTTCTGCTTTAGGATCTCCCCTTTCACATCCCTAACATCATCATTCTTTTTTTTCTGTCTTAATGCTACACAATGGTGGGAAATGACAAGAAAGAGAGTGCTGAAGAAGTATCAGTAGAAAAAAGCTGCAAGAGGAGAGTGTTGTGGAATTTTAAATAGACTAGAGAAGGGAAATGGGTCTGCCTTACATGGTGTAGGGAGTAGAGTTCTGAGCAGAAAGTCATATTTTGAGGTCATCTAGTCTCTCTTACACCCTTCAAGCAAAATTGTACCTGATATTAAATAGAACATAGGAAACATAAGAAAAAGCCCTTAAAGTATTATTTAAATGTTCTCTCTGCTGGCACCCCCATTCCCATAATCATAAAAGCCCCAAATACATGGCTTGATTTCTACAAGTTACTGAAACCAATTAACCCATGAATTTTATCACCATTCATTAAATGGGAACACGAAGAGATTTGTTTTTTCTTTCAAAAAGAAGCCTCTTCTTAGAGGCTTTTATCCAGTTTTCCAGCAGCTGTCCTTCCCTCACTTTGGCTCCTAAAGTCCATCACCTTCATCAGCCACATATGTCTACCGGGCTCCTGCCTTATGGAACACAAACTGACCTGTGCTTATGTGCATGAGTGTGTGTGTGCTCTGTCACTTTAGTCTGTGTCTGACTCTGCGACCCTATGGACTGTAGCTTGCCAGGTTCCTCTGTCCATGGGATTACCCAGACAAGAATACTGGAGTGGGTTGCCATTTCCTCCTCCAGGGAATCTTCCCAACCCAGAGATCGAACCTGCATCTCCCTCATCTCCTGTATTACAGGTGGATTCTTTACCCACTGATCCACCTGGGAAGCCCAATCTGAAATATGGAGGATACAAATAAAGGGGACTGGGCTCTGCCATTTAGGAACTCCAGACCTCACCACCTCAGTATGACAGCCTGGTACCCTCCACTTCCACCTTTTAGTGATTCTACCATCCTTGAAGATTGAGACAGCTGCCCCCTTTCTATGAGTTCTCCAGTATCAATCTCCCTTACTTCCTGGAATTAGGAACTACAAAAATAGAGAAAGAGAGTTATCATAGGCCAGGAGATACAGTGGCCAGGAGACACTTTTGAAGTAAAAAGACATGAAAAGCTCAGCCTGGAAGAATCAGCCGGAATGGTTCAAGCATGGAGGGGTAGGAAGGACTGTCCAATGATGGAAATGATGCATGAAAGGGGCAGAGGTGTGGAATCAAAAATCCAGTCTGTGTTTTGGTTAAACCACTTTAAAAAAATTCTGTGTAGGAAAATAATGATGGCATAGATTAGTGGTTCTCAAATTTTAAGTCAGTGTTGTCCAAGAGAAATGTGTGTGTGTTTATGTGTGTATGCAATCATGCACTCAGTCGTGTCTAATTCTTTGTGACCCCATGGACTGTATCCTCCAGGCTCCTCTGTCCATGGGATTTCACAGGCAAGAATACTGGAGTTGGTTGCCATTTCCTTCTCCAGGAGATCTTCCTCACCCAGGGATCTAACCTGTGTTTCCTGCATTTGGCAGGCAGATTCTTTACCACTGTGCCACCGGGGAAGCCCAGTGCAGGCCATATATGTAATTTCTAGCAGGCACATTAAAAAAAAGAAATAGGTAAAATTCATTGTTACAATACATTTTCTTTAACCTGCCCAAAATAATTTCAACATTTTATTAATTTAAAATATCATTTATATGACTTTCATATTCTCTTTTTGTACTGGGTCTTCAAATTTTATTGTGTGCTTAATATTATAGTCCATCTCAATTTGGACTAGCCACATTTCAAGTGCTCAATAGCCACAGGTAGCTACCACATTAGACAGCACGGCTTTGATATATGTCAGAATCTTATTGAAATACAGGTTTCTGGTTTCGTCCCAAGGATTTCTGATTCACAAGATCTGGGGTGGGGTCCAAAAATTTGCATTTCTAGCAAGTTCCCAGGTGATGCAGATGCTCCTGGTCTGGAACCACTAGTTTGCATAAGTGGCTTTTAAGCCTGGCTTCAAGTTAGAAATACCTAAGTTAAAGAGAAACACTTATCCTCCAGTCCACACCCCAGGTCACTTAAACCATAAGCTCTAGAGGTCAGGTCAGGAAAAGTGCTCTTTCAAAATGTTTCCCAGGGGATTTTAATTATCATCCAGGTTAAAGAAACACAGAAGTGGTAGGAGAAAGTACCAGAAAGATGTTTTAGGAGGGCTAAAATTTTAAAAAGAGAAATAGACTAAATCTAATAAGTAACAAGGAACCTCAGTAGGCACTTAAACAGGGCAGTGATATACAGTGAAAGCATTATTTTGTTGAGTTGCCTGCACTGGTAATGACCTGCATCAGAAAGGGGTTACAGCAGGATTTAAAATTGTTCAAGGGCTCCATGAGTTTGGGGCAATGGAAGGAGGAGGTGGATGAGGGTCAAATAAGAGTTAGATACAGTGTGTTCAGTTATATAACTATTCTACAGAGTGATGGAATGAGGGGTATAAGTTAAACATCAGCATGCAAATTGTGTTCGTTGTTTAATAGAGCAATAATGTAGCAGTCACACACTAAAATGACTACAAAGGCCATGTAAGAAAGGTAAGAAAAAACAAGGAGAGGACCACTGGGAGTATATTCATATGTATACATCCTGTGAATGATGGAAGCTGAAGTTTGATTACATTTCTATCTCTAGAGGCCATCTCCTCCTTACAGGACCCATTATATGCCCCACCTCTCTTGCCCCTAACAATTTTTTTTCCCCCTTGGACCAGACTGGAAATTCTCATTAGGACTCCTAGTCTCTAGGCAGTAGAGTCTTTCTTTGTCTGAGCCTCTGACTTCAGACTGAAACTTTGTGAAATTAGATTATCAAAAGTACTTAAAGCCAGTGGAAACTACAAACAAAAGCCAACAAAAGCCACCTGTTCGTCGAGAAATGATCCCCAGTTTGGGAGATGGGGGTGTGCGGGTATGGGTGAACAAGTGTGAATTCATGATGAAAATAAGATATCACAACCTGAAACCACATTATCTCTCAAATGCCATAGGCGCACACTCTGGAACATTAACTGTTGCATATATGCCATAGAATTTAGATCACAGAAAAGCAGAAGGGGAAAGTCACAAAAATAAATGACACTCTGGTATCACAGGGCCTACCCACATCCCCTGACTTATGCAATTTAACTTACCATGATTGAATGCTGTTGCTGTTCAGTCACTAAGTAAGGTCTGACTCCGTGGACTGGAGCACACCAGGCTCTGTCCTCCACTATCTCCTGGAATCAGCTCAAATTCATGTCTATTGAGTCAGTGATGTTATCTAACCATCTCATCCTCTGCCACTCCCTTCTCCTTTTGCCTTCAATCTTTTCCAGCATCAGGGTCTTTTCCAGTGAGTCAGCTCTTCACATCAGGTGGTCAAAGTATTGAAATGTCAGCTTCAGCATCAGTCCTTCCAATGAATATTCAGGACTGATTTCTTTTAGGATTGACTGGTTAGATCTCCTTGCAGTCCAAGGGACTCTCAAGAGTCTTCTCCAGGACCACAGTTCAAAAGCATCAATTCTTCAGTGCTCAGCCTTCTTTGTAATCCAACTCTTACATCCATACATGACTACAGGAAAAAAAATAGATTTCACTGTATGGACCTTTGCAGGCAAAGTGATGTCTTTGCTTTTTAATATACTGCCTAGGTTTGTCATAGCTTTTCTTCCAAGGGGCAAGCATCTTTTAATTTCATGGCCGCAGTCATCATCTGCAGTGATTTTGGAACCCAAGAAAATAAAGTGTTTCACTGTTTCCATTTTTTTTCACATCGATTTGTCATGAACCAGATGCCATGATCTTACTTTTTTGAATGTTGAGTTTTAAGCCAGCTTTTTCACACTCCCCTTTTACCTTCAACAACAGCCTCTTTAGTTCCTCTTCACTTTCCGCCATTAGGGTAGTGTCATATGCATAACCAAGGTTATTGATATTTCTCTCAGCAGTCTTGATTCCAGCGTGTGCTTTAACCAGCCTGGCATTTCTAATGATGTACTGTGCATAGAAGTCAAATAAGCAAGGTGACAATGTACAGTCCTGATGTACTCCTTTCCCAGTTTTGAACCAGTCTGCTGTTTCATGTCCAGTTCTAACTATTGCTCCTTGACCTGCATACAGGTTTCTCAGGAGGCAGATAAGGTGGTCTGGTATTCCCATCTCTTTAAAAATTTTCCACAGTTTGTTGTGATCCACACAGTCAAAGGCTTTAGCATAGTCAATGAAGCAGAAGTAGATGTTTTTCTGGAATTCCCTTGTTTTTCCTAATCCAATGGAGGTTGGCAATTTGATCTCTGGTTCCTCTGCCTTTTCTAAATCCAGCTTGTACATCTGGAAGTTCTCGGTTCACAAACTGTTGAAGCCTAGCTTGAAGGATTTTGAGCATTACTTTGCTAGCATGTGAAATGAGTGCCATTGTGTAGTAGTTTGAACATTCTTTGGCATTGCCCTTCTTTGGGATTGGAATGAAAACTACCTTTTCCAATCCTGTGGCCACTGTTGAGTTTTCCAAATTTGCTAGCATATTGAGTGCAGCACTTTCAGAGCATCATCTTTTAGGATTTGAAATAACTCAGCTGGAATTCCATCACCTCCACTAGCGCTGTTGGTTGTAATGCTTACTAAGCCCCCCTTGACTTCACATTCCAGGATGTCTGGCTCTAGGTGAGTGACCACACCATCATGGTTATCTGGGTCATTAAGACCATTTTTTGTACAGTTCTTCTGTGTATTCTTGCCACCTCATCTTAATATCTTCTGCTTCTGTTAAGTCTGGTTAGGTTCAGCTGGGTATATCTTTTCCTTTTTCCCTGGCCTTTAACTTCTCTTCTTTCCTCAGCTATTAATATTTGTAAAGCCTCCTCAGACAACCACTTAGCCATCTCTCATTTCTTTTTCTTTAGGATGGTTTTGGTCACTGCCTCCTGAACAAAGTTATGAACCTCCATCCACAGTTTTTCAGGCACTCTGTCTACCAGATCTAATCTCTTGAATCCATTCATCACCTCCACTGTATAATCATAAGGGATTTGATTTGGTCATATCTGAATGTCCTATTGGTTTTCCCTACTTTTTTCAATTTAAGCCTGAATTTTGCAATAAGGAGCTCATGATCTGGTTGAATACATGCTTCAAAAAAATAAGTAACCAACTACAAATATCTAAAATAGTAATTATAGGTATCAGCCAACACATGTTTAAATCAGTTGCTTCATGTGAATTGTAATTTATATCCATCCTTCTTCCTTTCTATGTAAGAATTTGGGAAGATTCTACAAAGCCTTTTAATAGGAGCTTGGATAAGATTATTAATGAGCTTTTAAGATAAGCTTCCATTACCATTACTCTCCCTTGTGGCTCAGCTGGTAAAGAATCTGCCTGCAATGCGGGACACCTGGATTCAACCGCTGGGTTGGGAAGATGCCCTGGAGAAGGGAAAGGCTACCCACTCCAGTATTCTGGCCTGGAGAATTCCATGGACTGTATAGTCCATGGGGTCACAAGGAGTCGGACACAACTGAGTGACTTTCACTCTCACTATTATTGAACTCTGGGTTCCTTGCTCTTCAGCTGGTATTTTCTTTCTGTTCCCTTGGCTCCACCTTTTTCTTACCCATATATATTTTTAAAACTTTTTATTTTGTATTGGGATGCAGCCGATTGACAGTGTTATAATAGTTTCAGGTGGACAGCAAAGAGACTCAGCTACACATATACAAGGATCCATTCTTCCGCAAACTCCCCTCCCATCCAGGCTGCCACATAAGACTGAGCAGAGTTCCCAGTAGGTCCTTGGTGGTTATCCCCCAGCAACTACAAATTTGTTCTCTAGGTCTATGAGTCATTTTCCGCTTTGTAAGTAGGTTCATTTGTATCTCTCATGCAATTCTTAAAACATTCCCACTGGACCTATTAACAGACTGCCAAGTCAGATTGGCAATTAAAATGAATCCTTGAACCTAAGTTTTAATCCTGAAAAAAATGTTTTTTTCTTTCTACAACATGCCCTCTAAAATTGCCAGCTCAAATATTGCAGGGGCCAGAGATCCTATTTTTGTTAAAGTATTTTATCACGCTCTTAGACCCATGGTTAGCTTGCTACAGAAAACCTCCACATTCATCTAGAAATTCTTCATGCTATATTTGTTTGTATTGTTAATATCTAAACTCATATTGGTGTTTATCCACAAAGTCAAAGCCACTTTTGATTTAGGGGGGAAAGGATTAGTCTGAAACCTGTTAACTTCAGTTAAACATTCTGGATCCTACTAATCTCCATAGTCCCATTAGCTCTTATTTAGAAGTTTATTTCCTCCCTCTGTTTCTACATGTTCTGTTTTCAATAGTGATTGAGAATAGCCAATCACTATGGTATGAAAAGTAACTTCTTATCCTTCCTACTTACTAAATTTCAGACTAAAACAAGAAGCTATTAGTTTTCACTACCACTTCAGCTTTTCAAAGTTAAAATTAATTTGGATTATAAAGCTTAAAATACACAGATGATGAACAAGTTCACAATTTTAAATGACCTTAGTAAAGATGTTTCATCAAGCCCTTGTCAAGACAGAAGTGAATCAGAACATTTACACTGAAAATGAATGAAACTAAAAGAATTAAAAAAAAAAAGAAAGAAAGAAAAACTAATTTCTTAGAACTTCAAAAAAGCATTAGATCTACTCTAAGGATTTCTTCAGATGTTCAAGCCTGTTATAACTCATCTAATAGTTTTAGTGCAATCAGTTCAGTTCAGTTCAGTCGCTCAGTCGTGTCCGACTCTTTGCGACCCCATGAATTGCAGCACGCCAGGCCTCCCTGTCCATCACCAACTCCTGGAGTTCACTCAAACTCACATCTATCGAGTCGGTGATGCCATCCAGCCATCTCATCCTCTGTCGTCCCCTTATCCTCCTGCCCCCAATCCCTGCCAGCATTTGCAACTCAGCAAATATTTCCCAAAACAAAGCGAGTTTCATTGGATTTCTTCAAGGCACTATGCTTTGTATGTCTGGAAGATGCTTTCATCAGAGCTTAAATTTTTTGGAAAAGAACTGCTTCTGCTGAAACTCTGAGTAGGTGTTAGAACATTCACTCTGGGCAAACTTCTTATAATGTAATCTGTCAAAAAAATAGCTATCACAGATACAATATCCCTACTTTCACGTAATTAGTATTTGGGGGAGCTTACTAAGAGAATTTATGTATGGATCAGCACTCATGAATATTAAACATAAAGGATAAAACTCTTACAAGTAATCGCTGCCCTATAAGTACTTTACTTGGTTAAGCAAATCTTTTGTATTTATCAGCTAATTCTCAACTGGATCTTAATTCTTTTCAAATGAGCTAGCTCCCACTTGGATAGCATGCAGATCACAGCTTGATTGTGAACCTACGCAACAAAATTAAGCTATACAAATAACAGTCCTCAATATGGTGCTGTCAGAAAGGCCTTAACTTATACTGCAGTGTGGAATGGAGCCTAGAAGGCTTGCATGGTGAATTATGCTTCAAATTTGAGCTGATTGGTAAAGAGAAGAACAAATTTTGATTCAAAGTATAGAGAACAGTTACTAATAGATGGAAAATCTACATCCAAAGCCTAGTTATGAAACATCACATTTAGGACTCCAAAACCAAAGGAAAATTAAAAGACCCCCCCTTGTTAATTTTTAACTATTTATACCAGGCCTGTAATGAAGAATCTATAATATTAGTTACTGAGAAACAAAAATAAGCCAGGCTACAGGCAATTGTACCTTACTAGAATTCACATTAGCTCTCTTTCTTCAGTTTTTTCTTCTTCTTTTTTTTTTTTTTTTTTTTGCATCTATATAAGCCAGAACCCCTCAAAGTACGTACCTTCATTCATCTAACTGATTTTTATTGATAGGCTTAAAGCAACATACATTTACTTATTTTTGCTAGATATTGTTGTTACCTAGCAAAATGTCTAGCACATAGTATATGCTCAGCAAATATATGTTGTAAAGAGTTTAACAAATGGATATGTGTGTGAGTGCTAAGTTGCTTCAGTCATGTCTGACTCTGAAACCCTATGGACTGTAGCCCGCCAGGCTCCTCTGTCCATGGGATTCTCCAGACAAGAGTACTGGAGTGGGTTGCTATGCCCTCCTCCAGGGATATAGGTGATATTATATAATCTATACAGAGTTAATGGAAATTTATAAAGGAATATCCATAATTCCATGACTTCTAAGTTGATTTGTGGGCCCTCAATGCTTGAATAATATATTTGTGCAGGAACTAAGTCTGAATATGGAGGAAAAACATCCTAAACTGGGACTGTGACTTGACTCTTAAGAAACCAGGTTATTCATAAAACTGAGGGGAAAATAGCTGTTTGCAGCATACTAGTACTGCCAAACACTTTATGCAAACCTATAGCAGACTTTTTTTTTTTTAACCATCCAAGCTTTACCAACTTTCCTAAAATTTAAACCTCTGCCTTAAAGTCTTTTTGCAAACTGACCGGTATTATTAAATTGACATGTGGTTTTGAGGAGGGAGGTTGTTTCTTTTAATTTAAAATTTAACACATAGTTAATGTAGAACATTTGAAATATACAGGGGTCTTTGAAAAAAATCTAGGGCATTATTCTTCTATATCCAAGGAAAATATTAGCATTTTAGTGATCATCTTCCTTTTCTTTTTTAATATATGAAGTGACAAGGCTCACTTCAATTAGAACTCCTACAGGGAAGCCTTCTCATACAGATCTCTCTAGGACTTCCTTTTTATGTATTGACAGCCAAAAACATGTAGGAAAAAAGAGTGCAAGGACATGTATCATGTGTTAAAAGTATTTCTGACATAGAAGGAGAGTAGAATTCATATTTTATTGTACACATTTTGTTTGAATTGTTTAAATGAGATGTGTTTGCAGGTTGCTTGTAAGAGAAAACACTTAAAAAGAGTTAAGCAGTAATTTAAAATGAGGGTAAAAAAATTAGGGTAATATCACGCAAAAAATGTAAAAGTATTATATAATCTATCTTAATTTTCTCTTTGTTTTCACTACCAAAATATTCAAAACTTATTTTACATCCTATTAAGATAGTTATCCTATAATAAAATCTCATAGATTTGTTGTGTTTTCTAATTTTTAAAGTTTATTTTTAATTGAAGGATAATTGCTTTACAATACTGTGTTGGTGTCTGCCATACGTCAGCATGAATCAGCCCTAGTTATACATATGTGCCCTCCCTCTCCAACCTCCCTGCCACCACCCACTACATCCTGTACCTCTAGATTGTCACAGAGCACTAGTCTGAGTTCCCTGAGTCATACAGCAAATTCCCACTGGCTATCTATTTTATACTCCTTGGAAGAAAACTATGACCAACCTAGACAACATATTAAAAAGCAGAGACATTACTTTGCCAACAAAGGTCCATCTAGTTAAAGCTATGGTTTTTCCAGTAGTCATGTGTGGATGTGAGAGTTGGACTATAAAGAAAACTGAGCATCGAAGAATTGATGCTTTTGAACTGTGATGTTGGCGAAGACTCTCGAGAGTCCCTTGGACTACAAGGACACCCAACCAGTCCATCCTAAAGGAGATCAGTCCTGAATATTCATTGAAAGGACTGATGCTGAAGCTGAAACTCCAATACTTTGGCCACCTGACACGAAGAACTGACTCCTTGGAATAGACCCTGGTGCTGGAAAAGATTGAAGGCGGGGGGGCGGGAAAGGGGACGACAGAGGATGAGATGGTTGGATGGTATCACTGACTCAATGGACATGAGTCTGAGTAAGCTCCGGGTGTTGGTGATAGACAGGGAGGCTTGGTGTGCTGCAGTCCATGGGGTCGCAAAGAGTGGATGCGCCTGAGCGACTGAACTGAACTGAACTGGTCTATTTTACATACGGTAGTGTGTATGTTTCATGCTACTCTCTCCATTTGTCCCACCCTCTCCCTCCCACTGTGTTCACAAGTCTGTTCTCTGTCTGCATCTCTGTTGCTGCCCTGCACATAGGTTCATCAGTACCATCTTTCTAGATTCCATATATATGCATTAATACATGATATTGATTTGTTTTTCTCTTTCTGACTTATTTCACTCTGTATAATAGGCTCTAGGTTCTTCCACTTCATTAGAATTGACTCAGATGTGTTCCCTTCTATGGCTGAGTAGTATTCCATTGTATATATGTACCAAAGCTTCTTTAACCATTCATCTGTCGATGGACATGTAGGTTGCTTCCATGCCCCAGCTATTTTAAATTGTGCTGCAGTGAACACTGGTGCACATGTGTCTTTTTCAATTGTGTTTTTCTCAGGGTATATGCCCAGTAGTGGGATTGTTGGGTCATAAGGTAGTTTTATTCCTAGTTTTTTGAGGAGTCTCCATTCTGTTCTCCATAGGGGCTGCGGCAATTTACATTCCCACCAACAGTGCAAGAGGGTTTCCTTTTCTCCACACCCTCTCTAGAATTTATTGTTTATAGATTTTTGAACAGTGTGAGGTGATGTCTCATTGTAATTTTGATTTGCATTTCTCTAATAATGAGCAATGTTGAGCATCTTTTCATGTGTTTATTAGCCATCTGTATGTCTTCTTTAGAGAAATGTTTGTTTAGGTCTTCTGCCCACTTTTTGATTTAGGTTGTTTGTTTTCCTGGTATTAAGTTGTATGAACTGCTTGTATATTTTGAAAATTGTTGCATTTTTTTGAAAAACGCAATCCTCTTTTCATTTCCTACTCAACTTTCACCTTTACATTAATTTTTGGCACTTCTTACTTTGTCTTTTATTATAATTTACTTCAGTAATTTTTTCAAGATTTTGTTTGAGAAATAGATGGACTAATAGATTAATTAAATTATAAACCCAGAAAAAAATTCAACTTACCCTAGCTGTGGAAAATCAAACCAATCAACTCATGTAATATATAAGACTCTATGGAGAAAGCTGCTTAGAGTACCAAGCCCTTTTTCCCCCAAAGATGCCAGCCCCAAAATTGAAATTATATTTCACCAACATCAGTAAGCCACATCCACAGGAACCTGTCCCATCTGCTCTTTCAGAATTTTTTTCTCCTGCAAAGTTTCCCCATCCAGAAGCCTACAGGAAATGAATGTTTCACCATAGCTGAGAAGCCAACAGCCATATAGAAATTTCCCTCCCTGCTCTGCCTCCCTTTGGAGATGTTCTTCCCTTTATCCCAAGGGCTAAATGAAGGCCTCATCACTTCTCAGCACCAGCAGTTGAACTGTTTTAGTCCAGGAACCACATCCTTCGATGAGCATATTAAATTCCTACTTCCATTTCCTACAGGTGCTCCTTCTTCTGTTTCTGCACTTCTGTTGAACTCCACCATTCCTTTGGGTCCTCCAGCTTTCTTTGGTGGGTACACCACTTCCCCAAAAGTCCTTCTTTCTGCCCCTTTCCGTCCTTCTCCCCGCCCCCATCCCTTGCAGCCAGGCTGAGTTGCCACCTCCACTTGGTTGGCCAGAAACTCCTTGTCCATTGGTTCAAGTCTTACTGACTCACTATGTTTAGTGCTGCACTGTGTTCTGTGGTGAAGGCTGGAGAAGACCCCTCTCCCACTGGGGATGATAATCTATTAAAGGAGCGCCAAAGAAATATGCTTGTGATCTCATGGCTGGAGCAGCTTACAGGAATACAGTGTTTTCCCTTTTTGATTTCAGAGTGCTTCCTCTGGGAAATTTAGATATGACTAAGAATTGAGGGAAGGGAATGCAGCTGAAACAGGAGATAAATACTGTGCTATGTGCAGACCTCTCAGTCTTGCCTGTTCCTCACTTATGTCTAAGAACTTGATACTCATTTCACTAGTTGTCTGACACTCTGTTCCCTGAGACTTCGTTTTCTTCTAGCAGAAGGCTCATTCTCTCATGCAATCACGCCTCAGGGGAACTGCCCCTTAATTTCCCAGATACACCTAAAACTGGCAGAATCCAAAGGTGTACTCCATTAGGCTCATGCCAAAAACTCCATTCAAGACAAAAATAAATGTGTTGAATAAATAAGGAGCAATGCTATATCATTGAGTGGGAAATTAAATATGATTCACAAGATCAATTTTTTTCTCAATTAGATACTGACTTCAGTACATCTATTAAGTGTTACCAGCTTGGGGAACACAAAATAAAGTCATAGTACTTTTAATATTCAAGCTAATATGACTCTGATCCTTATTATGCTCATCTTGAAAATTCATGATTGAAAACAAATTTTTCAGCCTGAATCTAAGGCAGGTGTACCTCTGGAATTCTGGCAAGTTTGATAATGTGCCTTGATTACCTTCCCCATAAAAGTTATTTGGCCAATAATTATAATTTAACCAGATTAATAGAGGGAAGATAGTCCCTTTATTCATAAACTTCTCATATGTTTGGCTTATAAACTGATTCATGATTAAAGAAATGAATATTACATCATATATAATTATTAGTCATGTAATTATTGGCCAATAAGATCAATATCATTATTAATAAAAATAAATAATTTATTTCTTTCTATAAATTGCTGCATTTAGTTAACACACATGTCATTGACTACATTTATATTTTAACCTTCTAGGAAGCCTCCTGAAAAAAATTATTTATCATATAATTGACATGATATTGTATTACTTTTAGGTGTACAACATAATGATTTGCTTTATGTATCCTGAAATTTAATTTAGTAAAATACCTTCCTTCTTATATTTTATGGTATCTCTTAGTTGATCAGTTGATAATTAGTCATCAGCAAATGAAGATTGAAGACCCAACCCGTTTAGAAAGGAAAATGAGTCAATAGCAATTTAACTCTGGAAAGATCTTTAACAATCATGATATTCAAAAGTCAAAGAAATAACATTTCAGTGAAATGAAATCTGCTTTAGCATAATTGGAAGCCTCAGGGTAAACCTTTATTTATATATTTTACAATGAGTAGAATTTTAAAACATTACCAAGTTAATTTTAATGTTTTAAAATGCCAGGAGGGAAGGGATATAGTGGCCTTAGAAGTCCTTATGAATGGGTGGTTGATCTTTTCTAATAATTCATTAGAAAATATGCTCAATTTTTCATGGTAAGAAAATGTCATTAAAAAGAAATATCAGCTGCTCAGTTTTATGTTTAAAAAAGAAGATGTCTAATTGACTGTAAAATACAAGCATGCATAACCTTTTAAAAAATTATCAAAAGCATTGTCCTTGATGTTAGCCTGACATTTTTTTCCCCTTTGATTAGTAAAAAATAACATCATGGACCTATATAGCACTCTCCTTCAAAGGGACCAAAGAACTTGCTTTAAAAAAAAAAAAGTTATTATCCTATTATCTTTACAAGGATGAAAGTACAAGGGACTTGCTAATGAATAGAATTGCTATCTAAAACAAAAGTAACAAGTCCACCTGTGATCCACCCTTCCCAGCCGTCTACACTGATAGTCCTCCCCACCCAGTTCAGTGTTTCTTAACTGGCCACAGTATAACATCAAATGCAGCCTCAAATGACTACTACCAGAAAGGCATTTGTGCCTGAAACTTTATCAACCATGACTCCAAATAAACTCTTCTTAATCAGGAACAAGGAATTTCAAGGCATATTGGTTCTGTCTTTCATCTTGTCTCTGTTTATTTATTCAACTAAAATCTATTGAGCCCCTAGTATGTGTAAGGCTCTGTGGTAGGTACCAGAAAATTAATAAAATAAAAATTAATTAAAGTTAATACTGAGTGAGATCCAGTAGGGCCCTGCCCTCATGAAGTTTCACTAGGTATTAACTAATTAATTACATATTTTAAAAGTAAAATTATGAAGAGTATTATGAATTAGAAATAGTGGGCATTATGAAGGCATAGTATGGGTAAATCTGAAGGACCATAGATGTCTTCCCTGAGGCAAAGACATTTGACCTGGACTCTGACATAGTAGGAGTTAACTAGGCTAAAATAGAAGGAAGAGCATTCTAGCAGAGGCTACAGATTACTCCACTATCCTGTATTAGCAAGAAAAGCAAAATTAATTATTGTTGTATTGAGCAAGACCAAGAACACAATGTCTGTAAGTTAGACCAGTGATCCCCAACCTTTTTGGCACCAGGGACTGGTTTCATGAAAGACAATATTTCCATAGACTGAGTGGAGTTTGGAGATTATGCTGCCACTGATTTGACAGGAGGTGAAGCTCAGGCAGTAATGCAAGCCCGTGGGGAGTGGCTGTAAATACAGATGAAGTTTCACTTGCTCACCCACTGCTCACCTCCTGTGCAGCACACTTCCTAAGAAGCCACAGACCAGTAATAGTCTGTGACCAGGGGGCTGGGTTCCCTGAGTTAGACAATAAGAAAGTATTTCATAAAAGGTAAAACCCTGAAAATAGGTTTATGATTACTTTTATTAATTATTATTATTGTTGTTATTGTCTGATATTAGTGGAGAATCAGGGCTGTATTTTTCTCTCACTGCCTTTAAGCAGTGAGTTAAATCACCCTTTTCTACCTCTTGGCAATATCGTGAACAGGTACAGTAATTGCTTAGAAAACTAGTTAAGACTAAATCAAAAATTTTATACCATATCTAATTCAGAATTTACTCCTACAATAAAACCTCTACTCTCTTATGCCTTGACTCCATCCTCTCGGGTCAGATCTGAGGCTTGAGAAAGTTTGCTGGCGTTTTTCTCTTCCTCTTTTATGTGGTCTGGCACTGGCATTGCTGGGGTTTTTGGGGTAGAAGAAAGTTGGAAGATGAGAATAGCTGATGGAGAGAGGTTAAAAGAAAACGTCAAAATCTTGCTTGTCTAGTGCTGTTATAACCCACCCATGTCCTCAGTTGTGGGAAGTTCTAAATGCAGGCTCTTTCCTAGAGAAAATTTGAGGTTTGTATGGAGAATCCCTCTACAGAGTCTCTACAGGGCACTGTCCCCTGACACAGGTCATGACCTTTCCTGCTGACCTCTCATGACCCCTCTCAGCTCTTCTCCCTTTTCCCTTCTCTCAGTGGTGAACCCACAGACTCTTTCAGCTAATACTTTCACACTTCTTAAACCACCTCATTCAATAGAATTCTGCCAAGATGGCATAAGTGGATTTTTTCAGTGGATTCACTTGACCCACAGAAATTTGCATTCAGGCTGCTGATACCAAAATTGCCTTCTTTGTTCCTCCTGCTCTAATGGTTAGCTCTAACCTGCCTCAGACTTCAGGATTCCTCAGACCAAACGCAGGTGCTAGGCTCTATGTCAATATACCTTTCCTGATGCTCTCAAGTTCAGCAAGAGAAACATAAGGCATAACAATGCATCAATTCAGTTCAGTCCCTCAGTCGAGTCTGACACTTTGCAACCCCATGAATTGCAGCACACCAGGCCTCCCTGTCCATCACCAACTCCCGGAGTTCACCCAAACTCACGTGCATCGAGTCAGTGATGCCATCCAGCCATCTCATCCTCTGTCATCCCCTTCTCCTCCTGCCCCCAATCCCTCCCAGCATCAGGATCTTTTCCAATGAGTCAACTCTTCTCATGAGGTGGCCAAAGTATTGGAGTTTCAGCCTCAGCATCAGTCCTTCCAAAGAACGCCCAGGACTGGTCTCCTTTATGAATGACTTGTTGGATCACCTTGCAGTCCAAGGGACTCTCAAGAGTCTTCTCCAACACCACAGTTCAAAAGCATCAATTCTTCTGTGCTCAGCTTTCTTCACGCTCCAACTCTCACATCCATACATGACCACTGGAAAAACAATAGCCTTGACTAGACGGACCTTTGTTGGCAAAGTAATGTCTTTGCTTTTTAATATGCTATCTAGGTTGGTCATAGCTTTTCTTCCAGGGAGTAGCGTCTTTTAATTTCATGGCTGCAGTCACCATCTGCAGTGATTTTGGAGCCCAGAAAAATAAAGTCTGATGCTGTTTCCACTGTTTCCCCATCTATTTCGCACAAAGTGATGGGACCAGATGCCATCTTAGTTTTCTGAATGTTGAGCTTTAAGGCAACTTTTTCACTCTCCTCTTTCACTTTCATCAAGAGGCTCTTTAGTTCTTCACTTTCTGCCATAAGGGTGGTGTCATCTGCATATCTGAGGTAATTGATATTTCTCCCAGCAGTCTTGACTCCAGCTTGTGCTTCATCCAGCCCAGCGTTTCTCATGATGTACTCTGTATATAAGTAAATAAGCAGGGTGACAATATACAGCCTTGACGTACTCCTTTTCCTATTTGGAACCAGTCTGTTGCTCCATGTCTAGTTCTAACTGTTGCTTCCTGACCTGCATACGTGTTTCTCAAGAGGCAGGTCATGTGGTCTGGTATTCCCATCTTCTGAAGAATATTCCACAGTTTTCTGTGATCCACACAGTCAAAGGCTTTGGCATAGTCAATAAAGCAGAAATACATGCTTTTCTGGAACTCTCTTGCTTTTTCCATGATCCAGCAGATGTTGGCAATTTGATCTCTGGTTCCTCTGCCTTTGCTAAAACCAGCTTGAACATCTGGAAGTTCACTGTTCATGTATTGTTGAAGCCTGGCTTGGAGAATTTTAAGCATTACTTTACTAGCGTGTGAGATGAGTGCAATTGTGCGGTAGTTTGAGCATTCTTTGGCATTGCCTTTCTTTGGGATTGGAATGAAAACTGACCTTTTCCAGTCCTGTGGCCACTGCTGAGTTTTCCAAATTTGCTGGCATATTGAGTGCAGCACTTTCACAGCATCATCTTTCAGGATTTGAAATAGCTCAACTGGAATTCCATCACCTCCACTAGCTTTGTTCGTTGTGATGCTTTCTAAGGCCCACTTGAATTCACATTCCAGG
Organism: Bos indicus x Bos taurus; assembly: GCF_003369695.1. NCBI lineage: Eukaryota > Metazoa > Chordata > Mammalia > Artiodactyla > Bovidae > Bos > Bos indicus x Bos taurus. Next base: position 113,837,193 of record NC_040076.1, read on the forward strand.
ATGTCTGGCTCTAGGTGAGTGATCACACCGTCATGATTATTTGGGTCATGAAGATCATTTTTGTACAGTTCTTCTGTGTATTCTTGCCACCTCTTCTTAATATATTCTGCTTCTGTTAGGTCCATACCATTTCTGTCCTTTACTGAACCCATCGTTGCATGAAATGTTCCCTTGGTATCTCTAATTTTCTTGAAGAGATCTCTAGTCTTTCCCATTCTGTTTAAATGGGAAATAAAGCTGAAATATTATAAATATTTCTGAAATGAAGCTTGAAATATTATAAATCAGGTCACAGTCAATAATTTTTATTTCATAATTTGTTAAACATATGCACTATACCTTGAACATAGTGACCTATGGTGGGGGCACAAAATATTGGACTCTACTATGGATCAGATTTGTTGAAAACCTACATTTATTTGTAGCTTAAATCTTCCAATAAAGTTAAGGGCACATAGAGTTTTTTACCAGAGGAGACATAATTTGCACACTTCCCATGTTTTCTTATTCTCAACAAAGACTGAACTGGTCATAAATATTTTATGAAATCTTCAGGCATTGTAGCAGAGATGAATTTTCATACATATTAGAACTTAACTAGAATAAAGCATTGAGTATTTGGGCTTTATGTTTGCAAAAGTGATTCAATGATGTGTCAACATTGAAATGGGCTTAAATATTCCTTGGGACAGCACGTGAGATCAGTAGGATAACTAAGGACCTGTGTTAGCAAGGAACACAATATTTTGTTCCTTTCATGTCTTTAAGGCCATGCTTGAAAAGTGAAAGTGTTAGTCACTTAGTCATGTCTGACTCTTTGCAACCCCATGGACTGTAGCTCGCCAGGCTCCTCTGTCCATGGAATTCTCCAGGCAAGAATATTGTAGTGTGTAGCCATTCCCTTCTTCAAGGGATCTTCCCAACCCAGGGAATGAACCTGGGTCTCCAGCATTATGGGCAGATAGATTCTTTACCATCTAAGCCACCAGGAAAATTAAAGTCCATGCTTGTTATTCCTAGATTTCATATGTGGAAAACATCCATACATTTTTCTGGACAGTTTATTTTTTAAACACTACCATTTTATTTCTAGATCTGATAGAGTGCTTGATGAACTATGGACAGAGGTTCATGACATTGTACAGGAGACAGGGATAAAGACCATCCCCATGGAAAAGGAATGCAAAAAAGCAAAATGGCTGTCTGGGGAGGCCTTACAAATACCTGTGAAAAGAAAAGAAGCAAAAGCAAAGGAGAAAAGGAAAGATATACCCATTTGAATGTGGAGTTCCAGAGAATAGTAAGGAGAGAGAAGAAAGCCATCCTCAGCAATCAATGCAAAGAAATAGAGGAAAACAACAGAATGGGAAAGACTAGAGATCTGTTCAGGAAAATCAGAGATACCAAGGGAACATTTCATGCAAAGATGGGTTCAATAAAGGACAGAAATGGTACGGACCTAACAGAAGCAGAAGATATTAAGAACAGGTGGCAAGAATACACAGAAGAACTGTACAAAAATGATCTTCATGACCCAGATAATCACGACGGTGTGATCACTCACCTAAAGCCAGACATCCTGGAATGTGAAGTCAGTGGGCCAATGGGCCTTAGAAAGCATCACAATGAACAAAGCTAATGGAGGTGATGGAATTCCAGCTGAGACATTTCAAATCCTAAAAGATGATGCTCTGAAAGTGCTGCACTCAATATGCCAGCACATTTGGAAAACTCAGCAGTGGCCACAGGACTGGAAAAGGTCAGTTTTCATTCCAATCCCAAAGAAAGGCAATGCCAAAGAATGCTCAAACTACCGCACAATTGCACTCATCTCACATGTTAGTAAAGTAATGCTCAAAATTCTCCAAGCCAGGCTTCAGCAATATGTGAACTATGAACTTCTAGATATTCAAGCTGGTTTTAGAAAAGGCAGAGGAACCAGAGATCAAATTGCTAACATCTGCTGGATCATCAAAAAAGCAAAAGAGTTCCAGAAAAAAATCTACTTTTGCTTTATTGACTATGCCAAAGCCTTTAACTGTGTGGATCACAGAAAACTGTGGAATATTCTTCAGAAGATGGGAATACCAGACCATCTGACCTGCCTCTTGAGAAACCTATATGCAGGTCAGGAAGCAACAGTTAGAACTGGACATGAAATAGCAGACTGGTTCCAAATAGGAAAAGGAGTACGTCAAGGCTGTATATTGTCACCCTGCTTAATTAACTTATATGCAGAGTACATCATGAGAAACACTGGGCTGAAGGAACACAAGCTGGAATCAAGATTTCTGGGAGAAATATCGATAACCTCAGATATGCAGATGACACCACCCTTATGGCAGAAAGTGAAGAAGAACTAAAGAGCCTCTTGATGAAAGTGAAAGAGGAGAGTGAAAAAGTTGCCTTAAAGCTCAACATTCAGAAAACTAAGATCATGGCATCTGGTCCCATCACTTCATAGGAAAGATGGGGAAACAGTGGAAACTGACAGACTTTATTTTTCTGGGCTCCAAAATCACTGCAGATGGTGACTGCAGCCATGAAATTAAAAGACGCTTACTCCTTGGCTGGAAAGTTATGAGCAAGCTAGACAGCATATTAAAAAGCAGAGACATTACTTTGCCAACAAAGGTCCATCTAGTCAAGGCTATGGTTTTTCCAGTGGTCATGTATGGGTGTGAGAATTGGACTATAAAGAAAGCTGAGCAGCAAAGAATTGATGCTTTTGAACTGTGGTGTTGGAGAAGACTCTTGAAAGTCCCTTGGACTGCAAGGAGATCCAGCCTGTCCATCCTAAAGGAGACCAGTCCTGGGTGTTCATTGGAAGGACTGATGTTGAAGCTGAAACTCCAATTATTTGGCCACCTGATGTGAAGAGCTGACTCATTTGAAAAGACCCTGATGCTGGGAAAGATTGAAGGCAGGAGGAGAAGGGGACAACAGAGGATGAGATGGTTGGATGGCATCACTGATCAGTGGACATGAGTTTGGGTAAACTCTGAGAGTTGGTGATGGACAGGGAAGCCCACCATGCTGCAGTTCATGGGGTCACAAAGAGTCAGACATGACTGAGCAACTGAACTGAACTGAACTGATTTTATTTCTAGCAGCATATTGTTCAGTCTCCATAAAATCATTTTTTCTCATTTCTTTTCCTGTGGTTAATTTCTAGTTGTATGCCATTGTGGTCAGAAAAGATGTTCAAGAAAATTTCTATACTCTTAAATTCTTTGAGGCAGCATGTATTTCTTAGCATTTGTTTTAGTGGAACCAAACATATCTGAGCCACTAAAAACTTCAATTAAGTAAATAGCAAACAAATATTTGCTATGATCGCAGAAAGAAAAATAGTTTCCACAGTTGATTATGAAACACTAGGCCTGTCTTTTAAGGAGACTGATCAGGTTTTTTGTTTTTTTTTTTTTTAATCTAAATAGGGTTTTTAAAAATGTACAAAGCACAAAAGCTAAAATTGGTCTGATGGGAGTATTCAGAACCACAAAGGACTTCTCCCCTTAGGTGCTAAACACCAGAGTCAGGAAGTGTCCCAACTATACTGTGAGAAACTTTGTGGTGGAGGTTGGGAAAATGTAAGAATAGGTTGCATAAGTGAGAAAATTCTGCTTAACGGAAGAGCAGAAGACTTCTGAGAGCAAGGATGCCATATGTTAATAACAGTTGCTGTGATACTAGTATTCATATCTCTTTAAAAGTAGAGAGAGACAAAAATGAAAATTTTATTCCATGCTGGGTCCAGAGATATAAAAGGGATATTACTCCTGGATTAATTAGATGATAGCTTAATAAACTTCACATATGTTTTGACAAAATTCTATAGCCTGATTTTATCTTTTAAAATTTAAAAATATATTTTCATGTCAATAATTATAAATCTTTATTATCACTTGTATATGCTTCCAAGTATTCTCTAGTGTGAATGAAACACATCTACCACTCCTCTACCTCTGGTTTGATAGACTCTTCCTCAATTTTCATTGCTGTAAACACAATGGCAACATAATAAATTAATGATATAATCCTGAACATCTATCTTCCTATTTCCTTGAAAAATTGATGAGTCAAAGATCATGAATATTTTTAAGCTTTTGGATATAAACTCCAAAGTGTCCTCCATGAAATTTTATAACAATTTATACTATCAACACCAGCATATGGAGGTCTTATTCTCTTACGTGGCATATTTCTGTGACATAAATTAATATGTAAATAAATACATAATTACTCATGATTTTTATCTAAAATGAGAGTGAAGCATCTGCATTCTCCCAATGTCCCATTCAAGCTGACATTGAGGAAATATAAATTGCTTGAGTTTGCTCAAATATGAATGGACTGTCTTAAATATATGCCACTCAAATGGCTTCTCAAGATGTATGCAGTTCCCAAGGCTCCATTGTTTACAGAATCTATTTGAATCTTCTTGTCAATACTCAGACAGTATTCACGACACCATGCAGTTCTGAACTTACCCTTGCGAGATGTCTTAGAAGTGTCTATTCTCAGCTACAGCATCCTTTTCTCTTTTGATCTGCAGAATTCCTAAACCAATTTTGGCATGAAATGTGTCACTGTGGTTGTGGATATCTGAACATTGTCATGGGAATTTTTGAAAACAAAATTAAAGGGGCAGAAGGCATAGCACAGTTTGCTAATATGTATTTTATGCAGAAGCTGGGTTTTGAGACATTTGCAACATCAGTTGATATTCTGAAAATTAATTATGCCTGTATTTTCTTATTTTTACTATCCCTTATCTTAGAATTTTCTACAGATCTCCTTGGTAGCAAATAGGAGTATCCCTGAGCATGTTTATTTTGGTAAGGTTTTCTTTAATAAAGAAAAAAAGTCTTTTCATCTCTAGGATTTCCCCAGTTTGGATTTTCTGGTGGATTTCTGCCATCTGGGTGACAGTTGAGACCTTTCCACAACGCAGGGAAAACAAAATAGAAACTGAAAATAAACTTTGCCAAAAGGTCAGGGCCCAATAACAGAGAAACGAGAATAATTAGGCAAGTGAAAAACAAATAAAAATACCCTACAAGCTTACGTTAGTTCTTTGCATTTCCTTTCTTGGCAAATAAGACAATTTACTGAAAGAAAACCACATTAAAAAAAACACAATACTGTGACCTTTAGTAAATTAAGAAGTGAAATGTTCATGGCACAGAACACTCCGATCTCAAGGAGGGAAGCAAAAGGAACTAGAGTGGGCATTTTTTTGTCTTTGCCATGTGAGGCAAAGCAAGGTGGAAAAGGACAAACCCTAATCCTCAAAGTTTGGGCTTTTTCTCTTAGAAATTCAAAATGATTTACAGTTAATTTTATCTGTCTTAAATCCTTCCACAAAGGAATCACACAGATCTCTAGGCAATTTCATGCTCACTATAGAGATGAGGAAGCTAAAACACTATTAAAAACACAATCAATCAGGGTCAGAATTGATCACAGCACCCTGCTTTTATTTTCTCCTCCGTGGGTCTCTGATAATTTGGCATTGGCAGTTTATCCTCTTTACTGAGAAAAGGAAGAAAAGAGGGCCTATAGGAATATTTGCACCCAACTGCATCTTCAATTTAAATCAAAGCATCATCTCAGAGGGCATGATTCAATATATTTTCTTAATTAGAATTTTTTTTTCTATTTTTCTCTTTCTTTTGTTTGTATAAATACTTATGTTTTTCTCCCCACCCCAATTTTTTAAAGGATTAAAGAACTTACCTTAGGTGTAAAAGCAAGAACATATGAATTAAGATTACCTAGATAATGTAATTTTGTTGTTGTTGTTCAGTCACTAAGTTGTCTCCGACTCTTGTGATCCTATGGGCTGCAGCACACAGGCTTCCCTGTCCTTCACTATCTCCTGGAGTTTGCTCATATTGATGTCCATTGATTCAGTGATGCTATCTAATCATCTCATCCTCTGCCTCCCCTTTCTCCTTTTGCCTTCAATCTTTCCCAGCATCGAAATCTTTTCCAATGAGTTGGCTGTTTGCATCAGGTAGCCAAAGTACTGGAGCTTCAGCATCAGTTCTTCCAAAGAATATTCAGAGTTGATTTCCTTCAGGATTGATTGGTTCAATCTCCTTGCTGTCCAAGGGACTCTCAAGAGTCTTCTCCAGTACCACAATTCAAGAGCATCAATTTTTCAGTGCTCAGCCTTCTTTTGAAGTTATTATTCATAGTCTCCAGAGCCCTACATAATTGTCCCCTGACTAGTTTTCTGAAATCTTCCATTCCTACTCTTCTTCTTTTTTGCTTCATACAAATTTCATACAACCCTCCACACTCATTCCTTAAAGACTTCAGGCTTTTAGACATCCTGTTCTATCTCCCTGGGCTTTCCTGGTGGCACAATGGTAAAGAATCCGCCTGCCACTTCAGGAGACTCTGGAGACTTGGGTTTGATCCCTGGGTTGGGAAGATCCCCTGGAGTAGGAAATGGCAACCACTCCAGTATACTTGCCTGGAAAATTCCATGGAGAGAGGAGCCTGGTGGGCTACAGTCTATGGGGTTGCAAAGGGTCAGACACAACTGAGCACATAGGCATGCACATGTTCTGTCTGTCTAGAGGACTGTGTCCCGATTGTTCCCATGACTATCTCACGTCATTTAGATTTGAGCTCAAACCTTCCTTTTGCAGAAAAGTTTTCTCTTTCATCCTCTGTCCTCTGAAAAATTGTAATTTTCAAAAAGTCAAAATCAAGATTCTCATACTAATCCTGAAATAGTATTAAATGTTTAACCTACCAATAAGAAAATAGTAAACAAGATAAAGGGCTTCCCGGGTGGCTCAAACGGTAAAGAATCTGTTTACAATGCAGGACACCTGGTTTCGATTCCTGGAGAAAAGAATGGCTACCCACTCCAGTATTCTTGTCTGGAAAACCCCATGGACACAGGAGCCCGGTGGGCTACAGTCCATGGGGTCACAAAGAGTCAGACACAACTAACACAGTCAGAGTGAGTAACACTTTCACTTCAAACAAAGTAAGGCTTTTTCTAAGGAGAATTTGTGGAATAAATGCTTATATATCATTCAGAAAAGGCATACTGAAATGAATTTCCTATGTTAGACACAAAAATAATTGTATCCTATAAGGCAATGAAACCATGAAATTAAGGGCTTCCCTGTTGGCTCAGATGGTAAAGAATCTGTCTTCAGTGCAGGAGACTCAAATTTGATCCTGGGGTTGGGAAGATCCCTGGAGAGGGCAATGGCAAACCACTCCAGTATTCTTGCCTAGAGAATTCCATGGACAGACCATGGGGTTGCAAAGAGCTGGACACAACTGTGCAACTAACACTTTCACATTCTCTGCCTGATGGAACTCATGGGTATTTCAATTAGACAGTTATATTCATGTTAACATATAATTTTGCAGAGTCTGGACCCTAATCACTAGTAAATTCTAAGTCAAAGATTAATTCTTTCTTATCCTTGTACCCTGAGCCCTCAAAACAATGCTGAACATATAGTAGGTGCTCAGTAAACATTTGGGGAGGGGTGATAGGGTGACCAACAATATTTTAGTAAAAGTAGCTAATGCATATCAATTAGAGAGCAGAGGAAAAATGAAAATTTGATTGAAATGTGAAAACATGAGCAAATAAAGAAAGAAAAACAGAAGGTGAGATATAGTAATGCTGAGTAACATACATACTATGTGTTTTCAGAAGCACTGTCAAGATGATAACATCCACAGGAAAATATCATAATTTCCAACTATTAGACGTTGACAAACACCCCAGAAATGTTTATGGCTAAATTTGACACTAAGGAATCTCTGTAAAGATCGCACCCTTATTAAATAGCTTTTAGAGAGAAATATAAGCTATGATTTTTTAATGTGTGTTACAGAATTTGTATTAGGATTCATGTTTAAGAGGCAGTTGAAGGTAAAATTTTGAATGGACACTTGAAATTTACTTAACACAAAAACCATTTAAGTACCTACTTTGTTTAAGGCAGACTATATTTCATGGTAGTTTATGACCTCTGGCTTTTGTTTTTCAGGAAAATCCCTTTCTCCTGGTCTGATGAATGGTAGATAGCCCTCAGTCATTTACGTATTTGAAAAGGCATGGCATTTGCCTGTGGTGGAACAAGAAAGGAGTCAGCACTCCCTTTCGGTTTTATTTTTTTGCCTGAGGCTCATTAACTCACTAGTATATGGAAGATGCAATAGAAATTCCCCAGAACATTGAGAATTTATACTCTCTCTCCTGGTGAAATGATGACATTTTCCCCAGTAGTGCTTCCCTCTTTATTGTGTTCTCTGCATTTGGCTCCTATCATCCCCAAAATTAATTCACGGATATCTGAAAATAGACTTGGAAAAAGTGAGGGTGGATTTTGTAAGACTTAATGATTCTTTAAGGAATTTTGCAGCCTTTCCCCCAAAACAGAAGTAAACAAAGAAGGAAGGAAATGTTAGACTGATAAGCCTGTTTGAAAAGAAAATACTTTTTATCCCATTCAAAATTCTTAACAATTTAACATTTTCTGTGTGTGTATATAGAAATAAACAAGCAGCTTGATATTATTATTTATTCAATTCCTGCTTAGCTTTATAAACTTAAAAGCTAGATTAAACTTAAACATTATTTAACTCATCTGGAATTGTGTGGTTGGCATTGGGTTTGTAGGAAGAATTCAAACACAATATAAAACTGCTGCAATAGAAGAATTTGCATTTCTTTCCTTGTAATCATGATAAATATTTTTTTTTCTAATTAGGGGAACAGTTAGTCAATATTAAGCTTTTCAACTGAACTTTCATTTCCAATAAAAGTAAAACACGGAAATTCCCAAGCCCTCTAGTAATTATTTGGTTTATGGTACTTAATCATTGGTATGACATTTCTGTGAATAATGGTTAGTTTATTTTTAAGGAGCTGAAAAGCTTTTTATAGAATCTCACAAACAATCCTCAACAAATTTAAAAAAAGGCAAGTTGCAGATAAGTTGTACCAATGTGATTTTTATGTAAAGTTTGAAGACATACAAAAGTAAACATTATTTTAAGGGATACTGCATAAGTCATGAAATTATTAAGAAAAACAAATGTCACCACAAAATTCAGGATAATTGATATCTCTATGAGGAAGGGAGGGCTATGTAATCATGGAAAGCAAACAGGAAGCTTCAAATATACTGAAAATGTTCTAGTTCTTAAGTTGGTTGGTGGGAATGGATATTATGTATATTATGCTTTACATTATATATGTATGATAAATATTCATAGCTTTTAAAAATGCCTGTATTTCTCTTTCCAGTGTCTTATTTCCATTATTATGGTACACTAATAATCCTAAATTTCTTTATGGATAAAATGTTAATGCCATACAGGATTTTTTTAAATTGATGGACTAGTCTCCAAAAAAATTTCAGTCTATGCCCTGCAGTCATGAGCAAAATAGAAGCAGAAAACCTCACCAGGTGTGAAAGGCTGAATGTGCAGCATAACCTGAGGGCATCGATGGGATTCATGTAGGTAGCCTGGAGTCTCAGGCACCTGTGCAGAAATAGATAAAAACATCTGAACCCACCCCATATAAAGCTGGCACTTTGGTAGTACTATGTGTATAAAAACAAGATGACCTAAATGAAAACCATTTTTGCAATAGTAGACTAAAAAAAAACCTCTAATTTCTGTGTTGTAGTTAGTAGGAAAAAAATATCCATAAGATTTAGTAAGGACAAAGCAGCCCACATAGGTCTAGGATCACATGTCTAGGTGGTCCCAAAATATTCCAAGCATTATTTTATTAAATAGCAGTAGATGATGTGGTATCCTCAGCACTCTAGCAGAAGTAAATGCTGATTTTTCTCTCCACCTAGTCCTCATAGAATGCCTGCATAAAATTGTAAAAAATTAAGAATTGATAATTACCAACAAACATACACAAGGAAATAGGAGTTAAGAGCCACAACAAGCAACAAAACCAAAGACTTCAAATACTGAAATCATTAGATATTAAATGTAAAGTAAATATACGTTTACTGTGTTAAAAGATATAAAAGGCAAAATAAAAAAGACAAGTTAGGAGAAAGAGAATATAAAAAAATGACCAAATGTATTTGAAAAAATAGAACTTTTAGAAGTAAATATATAATAATTGAAATAAAATAGAGGGATAAAACAGAAAATTAGGCCAAATTAACAAGAAAATTAATGACATGGAAAGTAGACCTAATGACATAATGTGATAGGTGCCATGAGGGAAAAAACAACAGAGCAGCATAAGGAGGATCAAGAGGACTGCTGGAGGGATGGTCTGAGTGCTCCTTTAGGAGCAATCAGAGTAGGTGTCACTGAGAAAGAGGTGAGGGAGACAGCCAAGTGGATATGAGGGTAACAGTGTTCCAGGAAGAAGGAACAGCTGTTAGTTGACAGTAGAGCCACATCAATGTAGTTATAGTACGTAGAAGTGACTGAATGCTGGGGATAAAACAATGATCCTTTAAGCTTCCAGAAAGAGAAAAAAATATTGTCACAAAGTATATGGATTCATAATGACTTCAGACTTCTCAATAGCAGGATTTTGAAGCTAGAAAATTCTAAGTGAGCCTTTCAAAAGTCAAAAGGAAAATCTTACATAATTCTACCTAGCCAAACTCTTCCAATCAGTGTAAAAACATTTTCAGACATGTACATCTCAAAAATTAGATAAACTTGTTTGTTTTCTACCTCCCTACCAAAAATCTTTGGTAGACTACCATGTAGTCTATCAAAAGAAGGAAATAAACCAAGAAAGAGGAAGTTCTAGTACAAAAAATAGGTGATCCAGCAGAGAAGCATGATGAGGGGAATCCCATAGATGGTGTAGAAGAAAGATTCCCAGATGGCAGCTGAGCACCAGGTAGAGAGAGCCCCCGGTGTGGTTGGGGTAGACTTGCAGGCTTTGAGGAGAACTTCTGAGAGAACAGCAGACACACCTGGCATCTTAAGAAGAGATCTAGGAAGCTGGCAAAAGGCTGAAACTAGATTATGAAACAAAAAGCAAGAAGACACATTAGTCCAGCAAATTGGATAGAAAATACAGTCATGGTTCCGCACTGCCTCAGCTATGAATGGGGCTCTCATATGATGCAAATACAGCTGTGGGCTGGGAAATAATGCTTGAGGGCTGAAGGAGAACAAAGTGGGAACTGGATGCGAAGAGATAATGTCTGAGCCGGAAAAATGCAGAAGTAGCAGCAAAATTGTGTTATTCAGGAAGTTATAATGACCAAATCTTCAAAATGAATGACCCAAAAGAGGTAAAAATACATAGAGAAGGTGAAGGTTGTGGAGACAATGGAGAAGAGAGAGGAATACTGCTATTTTTCTTAAACTCAAAGTATGATAGTGCTTTTAATAAAACATAGTGAGAGCTGCATATGTAAGTATATATTTTCTAGTAGACACATTTTTTTAAGTAGAAAAAAAAAGGACAATTAACTTTAACAATATATTTGATTTAACCCAATCTATCCAAAAATATTTCAACCAGCAATCACCACCCAAAAATTTATTAAATATCTACTTAGCTTTTTTTTTCCATACTAAGTCTGAAATTCACGGTGTACTTTATCCTTGCAGCCAGTGTGAAGTAGGACTGGCCACATTTCAATGCCACTCAAAGCTAGAGCCACCTTATATGATGGTAAAACTCTGAATTAGATGAATGGTTTTGAAAAAAAAAATGTTTAAGTTGTAATAAGGAGCACTGATGTGAAATTCGTCTGCTTATTTTGTGAGTGTAGAAATGCACTAATGCCATCAAAACGGGACCAAATAATTGAAAAGACTGGAGAAAATGGAAGTTCCTTGAGAAAACTTCATGAAAAAGCAAAATGAGGATTTTTCATTGGCCATCAGGACATGGGATCTCATCAGTCCTATAAACTATTCTTAATAAATTTTATGTTTGCTTGTTTGTTACCACCTATTCGCTTTCCCTTGTAGGTGAATAGATAAATAGATGTAGATAAGTAACTTGCTCAAATTTGTTAAGTTAATAAAGCAGCAAAACTAGACTCAAATTCAGGCAGTCTGACACCACTGACCACAATCTTCACCACAGCACCCCGCGTGGGCAATTCCATATGAATGCATGGGCAGAGTTTAGTTCATTGAACATGATACCTAAATAAGTACTGATATATTATTCACTTTGATCTGAATGTAAACTAACATAACAGTGACAGGATCAAGAGTGTTTCTACTTCTTATTCTTGGTGAAGAAATTCAGGGTAAATATCCCTATTTTAACTCTTTGAAATAATTTGTGACTTTGATAAAGTAATTTGGTTTTTAACTATACAGCCATTAAAATATTTTGGAATAGAAAAATTGTGTTTCTCAACAAACTGTCAATGTCTTTCAAGAATTATGCAGTTAGACGGAATTTTTACAACTAATGAATTCAATATAGCAAATCAATTCAACTGTATTGACTTTCTACTATTGTATAATAAATTACCCAGAAATGTCATAGCTTAAAACAACAAACATTTGTTATCTCACAAATTTCTGTGTGGTGGTCAGGAATCAAGAGGCAGCTTAATTGGGTGCCACCAAGGTGTTGGCCAGGGCTGAGGTCATCTCAGGGCTCCATCAGGGAGACTATGTTGCCAACCCACTCATGTGGCTGTCAGCCAAAGGCATCAGCTCTTTGCTTCCTGGGCCTCTCTGTTGGGCTACTCGCAACACATAACTTGCTTCCCCAGAATGAGGACTTTGAGGGGTGGGACTGAAAGCAAGATAAGTCAGTCTTTCCATAAGCTGATCTCAGAAGTGACATCCCATCACATCTGCTGTCTTGCACTCACTAGAAGCAGGTCACTAGCTCCAGTCCACACTCCAAGAGATCACAACAAGTGTGAGTATCAGGAAAAAGAGACTGGCTCCAGTAGGGCCAGTCTAGAGCCTGCCAACCACAACGATAATACTTATTCAACACTTTACTCATGGAAAGATGCAGTTCCTTTCCATCATTCATTCATCCATCAGTAATCACTGAGCACCTATGTTGTGCCAAGCCCTAGAAATCTTGGGGGGCAAAACAGATACTCTCATAGCTTTTCTAAAACCTACAGTCTAGTGTGCTCAAAATTAAGTACCTAAATGGTTTTGATCAGAAAGAATCAAATGTTTTGAACAGGGAGAAATCATAGTTCAGGAGCTTCTGCTCACTAACTGCCTTTTCCCAACTGCCACATTTATAAAGCAAATATGAATGCTGCTGCTGCTGCTGCTGCTGCTAAGTCGCATCAGTTGTGTCTGACTCTGTGCGACCCCATAGACGGCAGCCCAGCAGGCTTCTTCGTCCCTGGGATTCTTCAGGCAAGAATACTGGAGTGGGTTGCCATTGCCTCCTCTGAAATACGGATGATCTTTCAGTAAAGATGAAGAGACACCCTGGTCTTCTTAGGTCCTAATTGTCTTATCCCCTTGCTCGGCTCTACCAGTTTCCTAGCTCAGTGAGAGTCTGAGTGACTTCCTTTAATTTCTGTGCTGACATTACAATGTTAAGTCCTGCCGGTCAGATGCCTGAGTTCATCCAACTGTAGAAAGAAAAGCGGCTCAAGAATTTAGCTTCTTGACTGTCCCTCTAAACTGTAAACTGACAGAAAAATCTATGAGATTAGCAAGGCTCAATTCAGATCCCATGCATTCTTTGTCCTCTAAACAAGCACTTGGTTTTTGGTTGAAACCAGAATGATTCCATAATTTCAAAATAAGCGCATGATCAGTGGTTGAAGGTGCCCGCACATTTTTATTTCTAGAATTCTTCAAGTTCTTTCTGTTAACCTTATCAGGCTCCCCTGTCAGTAAATATTTCATGTGCTGCCGACTGTCTATATTCTCATACTCTGGTCCATTTCTTAAGAGTGTGCACCAGTGAGTTTTATTGTCAGATTAGATATCATCACACATTCAGATTTTCAGTCACCAATTTGAGTAGATATACAGTAGCTTTGTGTACAAATATACCCAAACACACACTCTCCAGTCCTAGTCACCAACAGAGCTTGCATCACAGACGTCTTAGCCAGACTTATTTTCCACTTAGTTGGGTTTGAACAGTCTGAGTGTTTCAAAGTTGCAAAAAAGAATGGCTTATAAAAAATTAAAACAGATAATTAAGCTTTAAATAACACCACTGAATGCATGAGAAGCAAGTTTATGTTTCAAATCATTTAGTATAATTGCAGATAAGAATGCTGATATATTTAATAAAAAGAAATATGCCATATATTTGTGATATCCATACATGTTTTAAAAGAACAAACTGACCCTATATTCATAGGTTCAGATGGTATAAAGTTCACTAAAACTTGAAAATCCAACTGCTCCAGACTCTAGCAGTAGCTTCAATTCTGAGGGGCTTAATACTCTGCTACTGTATTCTATCTCTTATCACGGGAATAATATACATGTACCTGTTCATAACTCAGCAAGTCACAGAATTTATTACGGAATCTAGTCTGTGAATGAACAATAATCTCTGCTACTTGAACAAGTTTAAATGTTTTCCTCCACTTTAATTAAAACTATTCCTTATAGACAGACTTCCTTTTTTCTCCCAAATAAGTAAGATACTGACAATCTCATCCTGAAGATGTGCTAATGGACCCTGAAATGAGAATTCACTTTACTCTGATTTGTTAACAATAATCATAGTTAAAAAAAATCATTTCATTTACTTCTTAAAATGGTCAGATAATTCATTAATGAAAGCACCTATAACAAATGTGAACTCCAGAATCAAACCACAGAGTATTTTGAACCACAGAATATTGAAAAACAAAATAATGTCGAACTTGATGAACTCAAAAAGTGGGGTATCCTTGGACCATATTTAGTGATGCTTTCTCTTTGGAAGGAAAGTTATGACCAACCTAGACAGCATATTGAAAAGCAGAGACATTACTTTGCCAACAAAGGTCCGTCTAGTCAAGGCTATGGTTTTTCCAGTGGTCATGTATGGATGTGAGAGTTGGACTGTGAAGAAAGCTGAGCAGCGAAGAATTGATGCTTTTGAACTGTGGTGTTGGAGAAGACTCGAGAGTCCCTTGGACTGCAAGGAGATCCAACCAGTCCATTCTGAAGGAGATCAGCCCTGGGATTTCTTTGGAAGGAATGATGCTAAAGCTGAAACTCCAGTCCTTTGGCCACCTCATGCGAAGAGTTGACTCATTGGAAAAGACTCTGATGCTGGGAGGGATTGGGGGCAGGAGGAGAAGGGGATGACAGAGGATGAGATGGCTGGATGGCATCGCTGACTCGATGGACGTGAGTCTGAGTGAACTCCAGGAGTTGGTGATGGACAGGGAGGCCTGGCATGCTGTAATTCATGGGGTTGCAAAGAGTCAGACATGACTGAGCGACTGAACTGAACTGAGTGATGATGTATTGGCAAATATTTGTATACAAAACTAGAATTTATCCCAACATGGCATGAGTAATTATAAAATAAGAAATATGTGATCATATGTTTTGTAATAACCTATAAGGGAAAAGAACACACACACACACACACACAATTGAATCACTTTGCGGTACACATGAAACTAACACAACATTGTAAATCTAGACTTCAATAAAAAAAATGTTGAACATGCCTTAAAAAAAAGAGTTGGCAGTCTGTATAATCCTTGCCACTTCTGGATAATGTCATAATCAGAGATAAAGACACAGAAACGCATTAACATTTCCAAAGTAATGTACTGTGATTTTTGCCTTTTTTTCATTTATTTACTTACCTTTTTTTTCATTTATTTTTCTGACCTTTTATTGTATGAGATTCTACTGCAATGTAAAACCCATATTTTAAAGGAGTGATTTAGGGAATATCTTACCAGTTGTGGGCTTTTTGAGAGGCCTTTTGAGACAAACTAAGTTACTAACTAGTTCAGGGTTAAAAGTTTTATATGTTGTGACAACTTCCCCTCCCCTAGCAGAACAGTCTGGAAATATATCAAGATGATATCTGAAGAATGATGTTGAGGTCAGTTCACTATAGTGTGTCCATTTCTGAAGTAGGTATCTGAGTAATAATATCTGAGAAGATTGAACATTATGGGTAGTCAAAGAGAAGTTTAGTGTTTTGGAAATGCTTCAATAGGAACTTGTCTGAATGAAGCCTAAGAACACAAATATACCTTGTGTATTTTTTTTTTCTTTTCTCTTGTGGTTTCTTACAAGTTTTTTTTGTTTTTAATTGTGTCAGGTCTTAGTCATGGCATGCGGGATCTTTAATTGTAGCATGTGAACTCTTAGATGCAGCATGTGGGCTCTAGTTCCCCAACAAGAGATTGAACCCAGGCCCCCTGCATTAGGAGCATGGCGTCTTTAGCCACTGGGCCACCAGAGAAGTCCCTATTACACAATGTTGAGCGTATATAAGTGTCCTACATAAGTGGGACCTTGTTGTTTGTCTATTTTATGTACAGTGATTTATATTTGGTAATCCCAACATTGTGTACTTTTAAATGTAAAAACTACTGATACCTGGAAATGTGTGTATATATATATTCAATTAAAACAACAAACAAATGTGGTCAGTCATTGAAGAAGCCTGTACTTTTTATTTCTAGGATTCTATCTCCTATAGAAATTCACATACTACACACATATGTGCAAAAATATTCATTACTTTTTTTTGCAAAAACAAAAGGCATATTAAAATTTAAAAACTTGAAGGAAACCTAAACTTCTATTGGTAAGTGAATGCTTACAATGATTCAACTTCTATTAATAGGAGAATATTCTACAGCTTTTGTGGAATATAGAGTAGGGCTATATGACAAAGCAGAATCTATTATAATTTGGGGAAAAACACATGTTGCCTAACAATATGTATAATGTGTCCCTTAAAAATAAAAATAATATATCATTATCTTATTTAAAATAAGTAAAGCATACTATAATCTAATCTAATCAAAATATCTGTGTGGGCAGAACAAAATTAAAGGATACATATCAGCTATTAAAAGTGTTTACCTTAGAGGAATAAGATTAGAACAGTGGGCAAGGAGGTAGTAACTTTCACTTTTTTACTTTAAGTGCTTCCATATTTTTTTTCTTTTACGAAAGTACATATTACCATTGCATTACTCTCTGCAGTATCCAGCACTTTACTTTTTATAAGTCGGGACCATGCACCCCTTTATTTGCATGTGTAGTTAAGTACAGACATGTTGATACATAACCTATAAATCTCAGTGATATTAAATAGCAGTGTTACAATAGCTATAATACATATTAAAATACTTTAATATATAAAATTATTATATATATGTATGTGTGTATATATATATGTATGTTTAGCTTGTGCATTAATCCTGAGACCAAAAGCTGTAAGTAGCCTGTGGCATGGTCCACTTGCCTTTTAAATCAGGAAGAGTGTTCTTCAAAGGTACCTGTTATCCATATCTCTATCAATAACTTCCTACAAATCAGGGCTTGATTTATTATTTCATTATTTAAGGAAATGATGGATAAAATGTTAATGAAAATTAAATTTAAATGTTTTGCACATATATAGCCTTTTACTATAAATAGGACAAAAAATTGAAGAACTATTCTATTTGAAAAGATACCCGACTCAGCAAAATCACATATATCACTGCTGGTCAAATGAGCTTCCAACATACGTCTTCAGTGTTTCACTTCCACCTTACTCATTAATAAAAGCAAAACCAGTAACTAATATTCATGAGGATCTATTCATTCAGTAACTGCAACCTCAGGTTGGCTACAGATGCAAGAGTTTGGTCAAAATCAATGAGGCATTCGATTAGATTCAATTAGCTATATGGAATCTACCATCATGAATACTATATATGCTATTATTATTTGTGAAAAGTGTGCCTCACATCTCTTATAACACACACACACATTTTCCAAAGGTGGTTGTTAAACATTTATCAACACACTGCTGAGCTTTGGTAGCATAAGTAGTGTTCACCCAGTTCAAAAGTTCATTAGTAGATACTATTGACATATCTGCTCAAAAGAACTCATGCACTGAGCATGACCAAATTGGCATAGGTAGGTTCCAAACAATGAGATGGTGGCAAAAGACTACATTTTAAGCTCAGCAGCCACTTTTCTACTTGGCTGCATGCTTTTTAGGACTAGTTGCTTAAAATCAAATTCTTTTACAAAGGCATGAATAGGCATTCTTGCACAAGACTTAATTAAAATTTCACACACCTACGAAAAGCTGTTTTGAAAATAAGCCTTGGGAAAATGGATTGGATTTTTACATAATCACAAATAATTAGTCCATGTTAAAAGAAGTGAGCTTTATTTTTATATTGAATTAGATTTAAACTCCAGAAAAAAATATTCATCATATACACACTTTCACACAAAAAACATCAAGGCTCTGGGGGAATTGGGGAGAGGAAATGGATTCGGGTTTGGGATTTGGCAGTACTAATTTGAGGAAAGGAAATTGTTGAAGGCTAGAGATGCACTCTGTTACAGTAGAACCTTTTGATGTCAGATTTGGGGAGATAGATAAAGTACAATAGATTTACTAAATTTTCTTTCATTATCTTGGTTGATTGAAATATGAATGAGATTCTAGGATTTTTCGTTCTGTGTGCTCCAAATGCAGAATTCTTATAAAAACACATGAAAAATGATGGTGGAAATAATGGAGACACATACCATCAATAACAATAAAATAGAATATAATTACCTTGTTATATTTAATATGCAGCCCTGCTTTTGCATATTATTTGGTCCAGAATTGATTTGAAACCAACCAGTGATTTGCTGAATTCCTCTCATGTATAAATTCCAAAGGCTCAGTATGAGCAGCAGAGCCCAGTGAGCTACGTTCACAAGCTGAGCCTCCAGTCCTCTTGCCTTTAGCTACTATTTAATGCTAGCTGTTTGTTCTTTCCAGTCCTCCCCCTTCTCTACCTCCTCCAGGTCTCATTTTGAAAACCTACCCCGTAGATATCCTATTCAATCTTTCTGAGTTGCCTTGGCAACTCTCAAAGCTGGGATAGCTCACAGCCTCCCAGTCTAATTCCATCACATCCCTCAATTAGTTTAGCTAAGTCTTTTATGGGCAGTCAGATATTCTTTAGAACTGTAATCAGGAGTTGGCTCACTCTAAATGGTGTTTAAAGATTCTCACAAGGTGATTTCCTGTGCACATCCTCCCCAGCTCTCTTCCTGCAAGGTTCCTTTCCTTAAAACCAGAAAGCAGAACCATACTGTTACAACCCATGTTCTTGCTTCCCTCCACTATCTTTTGACTTTACCTTGAAGATTTACTTTTTTTTGTCTTTTGGCTGCCATGCCCTTTGGCATCTTCTGAACCTTGGCAGCATTCCTTGGTTGGCAGTAATTATCAGGATTGTCAGGTTTTCAACATTTAGGTCCTCAGATGAAAATCATAATTGTTTATGTTTCCAGCCAAATATGTCATTGCATATGATGTTTGCAAAGAGCACAGAGATAGATCATTCTTTGTTTATATTTTGAAAAGAGAAAACTCACCTCCGGCCCAGCTTTCCACCCAAAAGGAGCTACCTCACAAGGGACGGTGCCGCCTGCCAGCAAGGTCTCTCTAAATTATTTCATCAAGCCTTGCTAAGGAAGGCTGCCCAAATGCAATTACCTCACTATTCAGATTTGTAGAGAGATGTGCTAGCTTTGAAAAAAATCAGATGAAAACAAATTTCTGTCATGAGAATTTGACAGCACTCTTTTGAAAATCTAGTTCTGATTATGAAGACATTTAACATAATAAGGTACAGTGTGTTTGTGCTCAGTTGTGTCCAACTCTTTGTGAGCTCATGGACTGTAGCCTGCCAGGCTCCTAGGTCCATGGGATTCTCCAGGCAAAGAATACTGGAGTGGGTTGCCATTCCCTTCTCCAGGGAGATCTTCTTGACCCAGGGATGGAACCCATGTCTCTTATGTCTCACTGCATTGGCAGTCGGGTTCTTTACCACCAGTGACACCTAGGAAGCCCATAATAAGGCACAGACAAAACTAAAAAAAAAGTTGTTTACTTTATTTCATAGAATGTACGAGTTACACATTTAATACCACACTAAAGATGGTTGTATACAAAGAAACAAAATCTTGAGCTGGCTTACTCTCTTTTATAATCAAATTGAAATTATATTTTTAACAAGTTATTTACGGTGAATTAAACCAATAGTTTGTTATTATACACTTACAATGAATATAAAATCAAGGAAATAAACATGGAGTTGTTATAAAGGAATAAACCACACCTATAATGTGATGAATAGGAACATCCTCTTGAATATTAATTCAATTTGGAGTGGCTATCTTGGGAACATAGATGACACCACCCTTATGGCAGAAAGTGAAGAGGAACTAAAAAGCCTCTTGATGACAGTGAAAGTGGAGAGTAAAAAAATTGGCTTAAAGCTCAACATTCAGAAAACGAAGATCATGGCATCCGGTCCCATCACTTCACGGGAAATAGATGGAGAAACAGTGGAAACGGTGTCAGACTTTATTTTGGGGGGCTCCAAAATCACTGCAGAGGGTGACTGCAGCCATGAAATTAAAAGATGCTTACTCCTTGGAAGGAAAGTTATGACAAACCTAGATAGCTATTCAAAAGCAGAGACATTACTTTGCCAACAAAGGTCCGTTTAGTCAAGGCTATGGTTTTTCCAGTGGTCATGTATGGATGCGAGAGTTGGACTGTGAAGAAAGCTGAGCGCCGAAGAATTAATCCTTTTGAACTGTGGTGTTGGAGAAGACTCTTGAGAGTCCCTTGGACTGCAAGGAGATCCAACCAGTCCATTCTGAAGGAGATCAGCCCTGGGATTTTCTTGGAAGGAATGATGGTAAAGCTGAAACTCCAGTACTTTGGCCACCTTATGCAAGGAGTTGACTCATTGGAAAAGACTCTGATGCTGGGAGGGATTGGGGGCAGGAGGAGAAGAGGACGATAGAGGATGAGATAGCTGGATGGCATTGCTGACTCGATGGACGTGAGTCTGAGTGAACTCCGGGAGTTGGTGATGGACAGGGAGGCCTGGCGTGCTGCGATTCATGGGGTCGCAAAGAGCCAGACACGACTGAGCGACTAAAATGAACTGATCATGGGAACATGCACTGTCATTAATGGAGCTGAGATTGCCTCTGCAAGTCTAATGGGAGTTGTGAATTCACATAGTATAGAAAATAAATTTGTTTCCATACTGACTTGGCCAATGGGCATTTAGGAAAACTGAAATCACAATCTGTGGCAATGTCCCCTGCTACTGGGAACATTTTTCAGTGAAAATCTACTTTCTTTCTTTCTTTCTTTTAGCTCTTGTCTTCAAAATATGTACACTACACACTTGATCAGAGCTAAGCCAGGAGACATGATTAACAATTACCACCTGTAAATTTAGATAAAACAACAGATCTTATATCTTCCATCTCGGAGGTGATCATGCCAGAAAATTTTGCATTCTGCTTTCCAACAATTTCCTAATCATCAAAGAATAGAACACTTGATTATTCAGTTGCACTCACCAAAACAACTTGGAAAAAGCAATGGATTCAACAAAAAGCTATGATCATACAGGATTTGTTTACTTGTTTCTAAAGCCATAAGCCCATGAAAAGTTATATACTTACTTTTATTGTGCTATGTCCTGTGAGAGGTGGTCATTTATCAAAATTTCATAGAACTGAGAAAACAATTAACATTGGCATGGACCTGGAAAACCTAACAAAAAGTTTTCCGTCTCTTAAGTCAAAACTTCAATTTGAGCCAAGTACTTTAATTTATTTGTTTAATCATGGGAGAGAGATTCAAAGTTTACCATAAAAAAAAAAGAGAGATGCTGAAGTTTGCTTATACACTAAGCAATCTACATACAATATCTTACAGATTATTTCAACAGGTATAATGGCTTCAAATATTGTCCTGAAGCTGTTGGCATGACTGAAGAAATTTGGATGTATTTTCAGATAAATGGAATTATTCCCCACTCCTCTCTTATTATTAATAATTATAGGAACAGATTTCTAAGGAGATAAAGTTTATTGTTTCTTTATCAATCTCCCATATAAAAAATATTTTCTTATGATCTAGTCTAGGTGGCTCTTGATAGCAACTACTTGTTTTTAAGACTGATTTACTGCCAAAAATTTTGTCTCTGTGCTTAACTCCGGTCACTGTTTCTTTAATTTGTTCTTATTATGTTTTCAGTAAAAGGAGAGGCTAGCAAGCTATTCTTACTCATATAGAACTCAGCATGAATATTTGCTACTTTTATTTTTAAAGGCAAGTAACACTCCCTAGTTGCTGATTTGTTTTTTCCACAGAGGAAAATATTTAATTTTCTTAGAGTGTAAGTAAACTCTTTTATATTTACTGAAAATGTCATCTAGTTTAGCTTGTTGAGAAGGACATACACAAAAGACTTTGAAGTCTTTCTGATCCTAAGAGATATAAATCTGTATCTTACAATGAGCTATTTAGTCTTTCTTGCTTATGTTCCCAAAGTAATAAAACTTCTTGCAAGTAGCAGCTTCTAACCTGAATACCTGTTTTTGCTCCTTTTTACTCCAGTGAAGGCATTTATTATAATTAAATTCTAGTTGGGTTTCTTTATGAAAGTGAATTAACTTTACAAAAACATCCTTAGGGAATGTTTAGGGACTCCTTAGTTGTATTAATGAGATCACTTTTTAACATTTGATGTAAATCTGCTTTTATCTTAAATCTTCTCTGTTTCTGCATCATGGACCAAGTTGCACAGGCCCAAACAGAGCCATCATCCTTGCTTACTCCTCTCACCTTGGGCCTCATATCAAAATTCAACAGCCATGCCCGTCATCTGTACTTCTGAAATAGATCCACAATCTGATCACTTCTCATTGGCCTCACTGGTACCATCTTCGTTCCCATAAGCATCCTCTTGCACTTTCCCATGGTCAGTTCTCCACTCCACACTCAAAGGGGTCTTTGTAAATCAGATCATGCTCTTTCCTCTGCTGTAAAACTGATCAATGTCTTCCAATGAAGCTTAGGACAAACACCTCTGGGTCTTTTCTAACGTGTTTCCTTCTGCCATGAAGGCTCTTTCCCCACAGCTTCTTATGGCCTGACCGTACCTCACCATTCAGGTCTCTACACAGGGTTTCACCTCCTCAGAAAAGGATGTTCCTAAATGTTTTCTTTACCCTCCCCCACCCTACTTCACTTTTTGCACACTTGTTACTATAGAAACTACCTTTTTTTTTCTCTCTCTCTTTCTTTCTTGTCTGCTTCCCTTACTGGAATGGAAGGTTCATGAGCACATGAACTTTGAATATTTCACTGCTGTGATCTCCAACATCACAGGTCCCAAACAGAATCTCTTACATAGTAAGCATTCAGTAAGTATTTCTTGATTGAATAAAGGAGAATTTACTCTTTTAAAGATGGGTTCCACTTTTTAAATCCCATTCACTTGTAATGTTTCCTGTGTCTTTCTTATTTACCTCGTGTCTCTTTTTTAAAGAAATTCTTCATTTGGCTGGGCCAGGTCTTAGTTGCAGCACACGGGATCTTCAATCTTGGCTGCAACATGCAGGATCTTTTGAGTTGCAGCATGTGAACTCTTAGTTGCAGCACGTAGGATCTAGCTCTCTGACCAGGTTCCATCCCGGGCCCCTTGTACTGGGAGCGTGGAGTCTTAGCCACTGGACCACCAGGGAATTCTCCTCTTAACTCTTAGGAACAAAAAAACTACCCAGCCTTTTCATAAAATATTGCTGTTAGCATTGCTAACAGAAGAGAAATGCGCATTTACAATAATCTACCTAATCTGAGGTGTATAACAAAGTAAAGTATAATCAGAAGTCTCATTTTAAAACAAATCACAAAATTTCCTATGTATTTAGATTAATTCATACTGCTCAAATAAGTCTTAATCTCTGAAGGAACGTGTTTAAAAACATCTCCCTTTGATAATGACTTTAAGGCCAGTTCACTTTTTGGCAGTATAAATTCAATAATTAAGTCATTTGTCATCACCAAGACTGTTAATTAGCTATCCTATTAGTAACGTGCCAATCAATTTATCAGTTGATGAATGTCAGTTGCAAATTCTGATGTCATTTTTTCTTTAATACAGTCATTAGGGACCATCTATAAATCCTAGAGAAAGTTTCAGACAGTCTCACATGAATAGTATATTCTCCTCTGATGGTGGAAAGAGCTGATCAAAATTCTGGGCAGATTGACCTAACTTTTCCTTTATCTGAATTTATCAGTCTGCTATTGTGAGCTTAAATGAAGTCACTTTTAATAAGCTTTCCAATACAATCATTATTGTAAACTTAATATGGAAAAAATTATTTGAAAAGACTTAAAGGTACTAAATGGAGAAGGAAATGGCAACGCACTGCAGTACTCTTGCCTTGAAAATCCCATGGACAGAGGAGCTTGGTGCAGGCTACTATCCATGGGGTCGCAAAGAGATGGGCACAACTGAGCGACTTCACTTTCTTTCTTTCTTTCTTAAAGTTACTAAAAAGTATATATAATCTTATTGACTTAAAACTATTGTATAAAGAATTTAAATTGTGATAATAATGATAATAAATGAAAGTCAGAATGTTTAGGTTTTGGGTACAATTAAGAAGAAAATATACTAAATTTAGTCATTGCTCTAGTACTTTATGTCTTTTAGTCATAATTTTCATACCCTAAAAAGTTAATGACTTGATTTTTCTTTCACCAGTGCATTCTGACCTGATAAATATAACTCAGCATTCTCCCAAATGTGTTCTGCAGAATGCTAATCTTAGAATGTTAAAAGGTATTTTGCAAATAATAGTGATGCTGATGATTAAGTTCTTGTATTGGGTCTCCCAAATTATTTTAGCTTTATTTTAAGGAATGTCTTTTGGACATGTGTTATAGAAAATGCTTCTGTAATTCATTATTTGAAAATCTTTGACACTTTTTTGTGACACTTTGATGGTAAGACTGGTAGAACTTTCCCATTGACAATGGTAGAATCATTCCCATGGACAATGATTTCAGCAAAACTGTGGTGATCATAACTGATCCTTTTATTTTCTGCTTAATCCCTGAAATTCCAATGCATAATCATTTATTATTCATTGGTTAAATATTATTCGTTATTAAATAATAATTGTTGTGGTCCCAGGTGGCTCAGTGGTAAAGAACCTGCCTGCCAATGCAGGAGACACAGAAGACATGGGTTCAACCCCTGGGTAGGGAAGATCCCCTGGAGGAGGAAACGGCAACCCACCCTAGTACTCTTGCCAGGATAATCCCATGGATAGAGAAGCCTGGCAGGGTACTGTCCTTGGGGTCACAAAGATGGACACACTGAGAGTGACTGGGCACGCACACCTGCACGTGTGCACATGACCTTCTTGGTGACAAACCCAAAGGATTCTTTCTTTCCTTATTCACTTAATCTCCTTGGGGCATTTGGTGCAACCAATCACCAATTCTTGAAATCTTGGTTCTTCCACCTCCCAAGACTCTTCTCTCGGCTTCTCGTATGATTCCATTTTTCTCTGTTTGCTCCTTATATGTGATATCCAATTTTTGCTAGCCTTCTTTTCTCTTTCTACCTTCTCTCCCTGTTTTATCTCATCCATATTTATTGCTTCAAATGCCATTACAGACTGATGGCTCACAAGGCTGTATCTCTAATTGCCTACAAAATCTCTCAACTTGAATGTGTAATTTCAATAATTAAAAGCCCTCTTCACTATAGTGTCTGCACGTATGCATGCTCAGTCAATCCTGTCCAACTCTTTGTGACCCCAGGGACTGTAGCTCACGAGGCTCCTCCATTCATGGGATTTTACAGGCAAGAAAATGAGTGGGCTGCCATTTCCTCCTTCAGGGGATCTTCCTGCCCCAAAGGTCAACCCCACATCTCCTATACTGGTAGGTGGATTCTTTACCCCTGAGCCACCTGGGAAGCCCCAGGTATTTCAAATTCAGGTTGCAAAAAGTTAATTCATCATTGCCCCATCCACTATGTAACACTTTTTTTGCGTCCTGCTATTAATCTTCATTCAGTGTTGAATTCACATAAATTATCATGGTTGATAATGTGATATGGTAGGCACAACATTCAGCTTGGAGACAGACTGCTAGAGTTTGAGTTGTATGGCTGTGTTAATAATTTTTATAACCCTGGGTAAATCAGTTCACAATTCTGGCTCTCAGCTCTTTCATGTATAAAATATTAGATAATCCTACACTTTGTTGTAGTCTTTCCCTGACTCTGTCTCATTTCCCTTCATTCTTGGAAGATTTTAGTTCCTGGCTCAATGGCATTCTATCCAACACTGTCCCTTTAGTGATTTAATCCATTTGTATTACCCTTCCAACATACTTATCACTAAATTCTCAGAATTCCTCTGCTCCAATGTCCTTTATAAAACCCCAGCCACTTACTTCCATGGTTGAATCCTAGACCTTGTCATTGCAAATAAACAATACCTCTAAAACCTTAATTCCAAGCACCCATTCAAGCATATCATTCTCTCAGTGCTTTAACTGCACTGAGACCAACAATCCATTGATCCAAATACTTTTCTCTGGCACGCCTCTCCATCTCCCACCCCCTGAGAAATATCATTGACTCAACCTGCAAATATGTAACCCATTTCTTCCACTGTAAAAAGCCCATATATTTTGGCAGAAGCATGCCTAACTTTCAAAAGGGTTAATTAGTACATTCTTTGTCTTCAAGGCAGCTCTAAGCATAATTGCAAATTATTGAATCTAAAGTTAATATTTTCACTTTGAATATGGAGCTTTCATATCAAATATGTGATAATTTGCAGGAACCATGAAGACTCTTGAGAGTCCCTTGGACTGCAAGGAGATCCAACCAGTCCATTCTAAAGGAGATCAGCCCTGGGTGTCCTTTGGAAGGAATGATGCTAAAGCTGAAACTCCAGTACTTTGGTCACCTGATGCGAAGAGTTGACTCATTGGAAAAGATTCTGATGCTGGGAGGGATTGGGGGCAGGAGGAGGATGAGATGGCTGGATGGCATCACCGACTCGATGGATGTGAGTCTGAGTGAACTCCGGGAGATGGTGATGGACAGGGAGGCCTGGCATGCTGCGATTCATGGGGTCGCAAAGAGTCAGACACGACTGAGCGACCGAACTGAACTGAACTGAACTGAATGGCATTTTCCTGCCTTAAAGCTTTGAAACAATTATATCTTTAACTAATTCATTATTGTAATATGGGAGGTTTAGGCTAGAATGTTATAATATTAATGTTTTAAGGATGACAGGCAGCCAGCAAGACTCCAGTATCCATAGCAACATGAAGTTCTTCTTTTCAAGTGACAAAAGGTGATTATTATTTTTCTTTTATATTATTATAACAGAGTTTATCACAGAGGTAAAGGGTATGTACTAGCATTCAAGGGAGGAGAAGATATTTAAGGCAGAAATAAATGCAATTGCCACTGAATCCTCAGAGAATCCTTCTTCCTCCTGCAAATGAAGGGATTTATAGCTCTATTCAGAAGCAGAGGGGTTTTAAGCAAGACTTGAAATATCAATATTACTTGCTAATTAAAAACTTTCAACTAGGTTAGGAAGGAAAATAACTATGATATACAATTTTTTTAGCTCATTTTAACATTTTATTTTATTTATTTATTTTTGGTTGTACTGGGTCTCTGTTGCTGTGTGGGCTTTTCTCTAGTTGTGGCGAGCAGGGGCTACTCTCTCATTGCAGTGGTGTCTCTTGTTGCTGAGCATGGACTCTAGGGTCCATGGGCTTCAGTAGTTGCAGCTCCCAGGCTCTAGAGCACAGGATCAATAGTTGTGGTGCGTGGGCTTAGTTGCTGTGTGGATCAGGGATCGAACCTGTGTCTCCTGCATTGCCAGGAGGATTCTTTACCACTGAGCCACCAGGGAAACCCTGATATGCAATTTGAATCATTAAAGTAAGGCCATAAAATTTTAGGGAAGTAGAAGGAGTACCAATGAGATCCATACAAATTTTGAGATGTTTGGCCTCACTGAAATACAACAGAAGTTCTTTGGGTGGCAGAGTTTACAAGACAGAAGGAGATAATGACAGGGGTAGAGACAGACCTAAAGACAGTATAGCAAAAGTTGATATGATAGTGATGGATTTTTTTTAAAAGGAAAAGTTTGTATTATTTTCACTATTTTAACGTATAGTTGAAATAATTCATAATTAAATAACCTGAAGGTTAAAGAGAGAAATCATGAAATCAATCAAGGAGATGATAAATTGTAGCATTAAAGGACTTAAAAATGAAGTTTTGCCTAAAACTGTCTTTGCTGTATGTGACTTGGTCAGTTCAGTTCAGTCACTCAGTTTTTTCTGACTCTTTGCGACCCCATGAACCGCAGCATGTCAGGCCTCCCTGTCCATCACCAACTCCCAGAGTCTACCCAAACCCATGTCCATTGAGTTGGGGATGCCATCCAACCATCTCATCCTCTGTCATCCCCTTCTCCTTCTGCCCTCAATCTTTCCCAGCATCATGGTCTTTTCAAATGAGTCATCTCTTTGCATGAGGTGGCCAAAGTATTGGAGTTTCTGCTTCAGCATCAGTCCTTCCAATGAACACCCAGGACTGATCTCCTTTAGCATGGACTGGTTGGATCTCCTTGCAGTCTAGACTGGTCATATATTTTCTTTCAAGGAGCAAGCATCTTTTAACTTCATGGCTTCAGTCACCATCTGCAGTGATTTTAGACCTCAAAAAAATTAAATGTCACTGTTTCTGCTGTTTCTGCATCTGTTTGCCATGGAGTGATGGGACCAGATGCCATGATGTTAGTTTTTTAAATGTTGAGTTTTAGGCCAACTTTTTCACCTTCCTCTTTCACTTTCATCAAGAGGCTCTTCAGTTCCTCTTGGATTTTTGCCATAAGGGTGGTGTCATCTGTGTATCTGAAGTTATTGATATTTCTCTCAGTAATCTTGATTCCAGCCTGTGCTTCCACCAGCCCAGCATTTCTCATGATGTACTCTGCATAGAAGTTAAATAAGCAGGGTGACAATATACAGCCTTGATGTGCTCCTTTCCTGATTTGGAACCGGTCTGTTGTTCCATGTCCAGTTCTAACTGTTGCTTCTTGACCTGAATACAGATTTCTCACAAGTCAGGTAAGGTGGTCTGATATTCCCATCTCTTGAAGAATTTTCCATGGCTTGTGACTGTTTGTGATCCACACAGTCAAAGGCTTTGGCGTAATTAATAAAGCAGAAGTAGATGTTTTTCTGGAATTCTCTTGCTTTTTTGATGATCCAGTGGATGTTGGCAATTTGATCTCTGGTTGCTCTGCCTTTTCTAAATCCAACTTGAACATCTGGAAGTTCAGGGTTCACGTACTGTTGAAGCCTGGCTTGAACAATCTTGAGCATTGCTTTGCTAGCATATGAGATGAGTGCAATTGTGAGGCAGTTTGAGCATGCTTTGGCATTGCCTTTCTTTGGGATTGGAATGAAAACTGACCTTTTCCAGTCCTGTGGTCTCTGCTGAGTTTTCCAAATTTGCTGACATATTGAATGAAGCACTTTCACAGCATCATCTTTTAGGATTTGAAGTAACTCAGCTGGAATTTCATCACCGCCACTAGCTTTGTTCGTAGTGATGCTTCCTAAGGCCCGCTTGACTTTGCATTCCAGGATGTCTGGCTCTAGGTGAGTGATCACACCATTGTGGTTATCTAGGTCATGAAGATCTTTTTTGCACAGTTCTTCTGTGTATTCTTGTGACTTCCTCTTAATATCTTCTGCTTCTGTTAGGTCCATGCCATTTCTGTCCTTTATTGTGCCCACCTTTGCATGAAATGTTCCCTTGGTGTCTCTCATTTTCTTGAAGAGATCTCTCATTTTTCCCCATTCTATTGTTTTCCTCTATTTCTTTACACTGATCACTGAGGAAGGCTTTCTTATCTCTCTTTGCTATTCTTTGGAACTCTGCATTTCCTTTTCTCCTTTGCCTTTAGCTTCTCTTCTTTCCTCAGCTATTTGTAAGGCCTCCTCAGACAACCATTTTGCCTTTTTGCACTTCTTTTTCTTGGGGATGATCTTGATTACTGCCTCCTGTACAATATCATGAACCTCTGTCCATAGTTCTTCAGACACTCTGTCTATCAGATCTAATCCCTTGAATCTATTTGTCACTTCCACTGTGTAATCTATTTGTCACTTCCACTGTATAATATTGCAAAATTCAGACTTAAATTGAAGAAAGTAGGGAAAACCACTAGACCATTCAGGTATGACCTAAATCACCTCTCTTATGATTATACAGTAAAATCAGTAGGCAATTTTTACTTTGCATCCATGGTAAGACTCACCAAACTTGTAGTTTCCATTTCTCCTTCCATTCTGCCACATTAACAATAGTAGCAACAGCAACATATCAGGCCAAGTGCTGTCGTCAATGCATTGTATTTATCCTCACATCAAACTTACAAAGTGGATTCCATTAGTATCCAATCAGATAATGAAACTGATTGGATACTAACAGATAATGAAACTGAGTTATTGAGAGGTAAGAAATTTGCTGAGGTTCATAGCTGGCCCCAGGTTTTGTGCTCTTAAACATTACTCTATACTGCCTCTTGATCATGTCTCTAGAAAGTTAAGGAGTTTTTATTAACCATACACTATAATTTATAAATAGTTATTGTACTTCATTCAGCTAGATATTAGGAATTTTAGCAAACCCAGGAAGAGAGAATTAAATAAGCAATAACATAAGAGTTATGGTGTGGAAAATATCAGGAGTGGTCGGTAATAGCAAGAACAGCTAAACCAGTGTAAGGAGAATTTGATAATCCTTGCCAAAGACAGAATTCACCCAAATTACTAGAAAAGGCAAACAGTCCATTGTTCCATGCTGGAGGAGATGAGCTCTGAAAGAGTGAAGCAAGAGAAAAGGTGACCAGAGAGTGATTATGCATTAAGATAGGTCCAAGATACAAAAATCACAGTGTAAAAGCCAGCCAAGAGCATACCACTTTGCCAGGGTCCTTGCTAGAAGGTGTGGCTTATTGTATTGTCTACTCTTATTGTAGTGGACACAGAGATGCATTGCTTAGAATCCTCTGCAAGGACTTGCTGCCCAATTCTCTGAGGTCAGCAAGGCTCCAGCAATCACCTCTTCCTGGTCTGTCCAGCTGCAACGGATGACTCCCAAAGTCACCTGCTTCCCAGGGTAACCCACATATTAACCTCAAGATGAACAAGGAAGTTTAGATAATTATTTCAAGATTAAATACAGGGGTAATTTTTATTTTATATTAAAAATACATAGACTTAGGTAACTTCCTTCAATTTATGGATTTTGATTTTGACAATTTGTTTGTATAAGACTACATTACGTAATGCTCATCCAGAAGTATCTAAACAGCAAATGTATGTGAAATAACTAAAAGACTGATATCTTCCAATGACTATTTTGACATTTTTGTTGAAATCAGTTCTTGATGTTGAGATTTTCTGTTTCTGTGCTTGCAAAATTAGAGTCTTTTGTGAACATTCACACACAGTTTACCTGAGCATAAATCTCCAAGGCCCCCATTGATGAAAACTCATATTTATTACTCCTACCTTATCTTCTATCATTGTTTGGAGGTGGCAGAAATAAAGGCCTCCTGCTTCCTTTATGACTCATTTTCAGTTGTTGTTTTTTGTTGTTTTTCAGTCGCTGAGTTGTGTCCTACTCTTTGCAACCATTTCGGTGCATGCATGCTAAGTCACTTCAGTCATGTCCAACTCTTTATGACCCCATGGGCTATAGCTCGCCAAGCTCCTCTGTCCATGGGATGCTCCAGGCAAGAATACTGGAAATGGGCTGCCATTTCCTCCTCTAGGAGATCCTACCAACCCAGGGACTGAAACTGAGTCTCTTGCGACTCCTACATTGAAGGCAGATTCTTTACATCTGAGCCACCTGAACAAGTAGAAAGGACTAATAAAAAGCAAATGCAGATAGATATTAAGTGTAGCAGGTTGTTTCTGGGGCAGTTCAAGAACAATTCACAACTCCCCCCAAATCTTTAGGATATATAATGACTTCAGTTCAGTTCAGTTCAGTCGCTCAGTCATGTCCGACTCTTTGCGACCCCATGAATCGCAGCATGCCAGGCCTCCCTGTCCATCACCAACTCCCAGAGTTCACTCAGACTCATCAGTGATGCCATCCAGCCATCTCATCCTCTGTCGTCCCCTTCTCCTGCCCCCAATCCCTCCCAGCATCAGGGTCTTTTCCAATGAGTCAACTCTTCGCATCAGGTGGCCAAAGTATTGGAGTTTCAGCTTTAGCATCAGTCCTTCCAAAAAAATCCCAGGACTGATCCCCTTTAGAATGGACTGGTTGGATGTCCTTGCAGTCCAAGGGACTCTCAAGAGTCTTCTCCAACATCACATTTCAAAAGGATCAATTTTTCGGCGCTCAGCTTTCTTCATAGTCCAACTCTCACATCCATATATGACCACTCGAAAAACCATAGCCTTGACTAGATGGACCTTTGTTGACAAAGTAATGTCTCTGCTTTTGAATATGCTATCTAGGTTGGGCATAACTTTCCTTCCAAGGAGTAAGCATCTTTTAATTTCATGGCTGCAATCACCATCTGCTGTGATTTTGGAGCCCCCAAAAATAAAGTCTGACACTGTTTCCACTGTTTCCCCATCTATTTGTCGTGAAGCGATGGCACCAGATGCCATGATCTTTGTTTTCTGAATGTTGAGCTTTAAGCCAACTTTTTCACTCTCCTCTTTCACTTTCATCAAGAGGCTTTTTAGTTCCTCTTGACTTAAGGATGGTATCATCTGCATATCTGAGGTTATTGATATTTCTCCTGGCAATCTTGATTCCAGCTTGTGCAATTCCAGTTTCCTCCAGCCCAGCGTTTCTCATGATGTACTCTGCATATAAGTTAAATAAGCAGGGTGACAGTATACAACCTTGACATACTCCTTTTCCTATTTGGAACCAGTCTGTTGTTCCATGTCCAGTTCTAACTGTTGCTTCCTTACCACAGTTATTTTCTGAATGTAAATAAGAAGCAATCACTTATGTTTACAGCCAGACTTCTAACACATTTGGATTTTCCCCATCCCCTCTTAGAAATTACCCAAATCCATAAGTAGAACAAGAAACAACATGCAGGCCCCATGCTTAAAAGTAAATAAAACCCCAAATCAGGACAGAAGCAGAAGGGCTACCAAAAACAGTACAGGTCAAATAGGCATGAGGGAAGGTGTGAAGGCAAAAGCCTTATGTTCCACATTCTCAGAAAATAATGGCAAAGCTCCCTCTTCCAAAAAAATTAAAAAAGTGATTTCAACACAAGCAACTCCTGATCATGATATCCGGAAAAGGATGAGAGATCTGGCGGTGAGAGCTTGTCTACCCGCAGTGCAGCTCTGAGGAGCAGAGGAGGCAGGACTGAGACCCTCTGCCTTATTATCAGCCCTGCAGTGCTAATCCTGGTTGATCTTTGGAAGAAAAAAATGCCCAAGGAATTCACATATGCATACAGAAAATGTCTGTGGCTATGGAGTGATGGCCTGACCCTTCCTTACATAAATTTACAGCAAATAGCTGATCTAGGAAGAATGTATCTAATTTAAAGATGAACAAAAATAAAAAGGAACTTATATCACTTATATACTAAGTCTACAAAATGATACAAATGAATTTATTTACAAAATAGAAACAGATTCATAGACTCAGAAAACAAATTTATGGTTACCAAAGAGGAAAGTTTGCTGCTACTGCTGCTGCTAAGTCGCTTCAGTCATGTCTGACTCTGTGTGACCCCATAGACGGCAGCCCACCAGGCTGCCCCATCCCTGGGATTCTCCAGACAAGAACACTGGAGTGGGTTGCCATTTCCTTCTCCAATGCATGAAAGTGAAAAGTGAAAGTGAAGGGGAGGGGTAAACTAAGGGTTTGGGATTAACAGATATTCACTACTATATATAAAATAGATAAGCAACAAGGACGTACTGTATAACCAGGGAACTCTACTCAGTACTCTGTAATGATCTATATGGGAAAAGAATCTGAAAAGGAGTCGGTATATGTATATGTATAAATGAATCACTTTGCTGTACACCTGAAACTAACAGAAAATTATAAATCAACTATATTCTAATATAAAATAAAAATTAAATAAATTAAAAATCAACACAACCATTACAGAAAATAATGTAAGAAAAAAAAAAAGACAAAAATAGCAAAAATAAAGGATAAGGAAACTAGAAGAAAGAATTGCCAGGGAAAAAAAATTTTAAATGCAGTCAAATTTACTGATGCAAACTTTTTAAAAATTAAAAAGAGCATTAACTGATATGTAAGGGCTTAGACTGGTGAGAAAGCAAAAGGAGATGACACATAAGCTGGCAGAATTCAAGGAAGAAAAGATAAAAATATTTTAGAAATGGAAGTCGAGAAGCATATAGAAAGCAGATGAGAATGCAGTGAGTCATATAAAGGCAGAGCTGAGAAAAGTGAATAACGTAAATGGACAAAATATTGTTAAAGGTAAATAATGTGGCAGATGGGCAAAAGATGGAAAATATGTACGTGATTGGAGTTCACAATCAAGAGGACTGAAATAGTGAAAACAACAAATACTTAAAGGTTAATTTCAAGAAAACTGGCCAGAAAGAAAAGAAGAGTTGAACCTACTGATTGAAAGAGCATATTGTATCCAAAGCCAAAAAAGGTGGGGGAGGGCACCGAGATATTTCCTAGGAAAGTTTTTGGAGTGTGTGTGTACTCAGTCATGTCCAATTCTTTGTGACCCCATGGACTGTAACCCTCCAGCCTTCTCTGTCCATGGGATTCTCCAGGCAAGAATACTGGAGTAGGTTGCCATTTCATCCTCCAGGGGATCTTCCTGACCCAGGAATCTAACCCACGTCTCCTGTGTCTCCTGCATTACAGGTAGATTCTTTACCTGCTGAGCCATCAGGGAAACCTAAAATTTTGGATGCTACAATAAAGAATCCTTTATAATCTATGGTGAGAAAACAAGCAGACAGGCTTCAGATATCTACAAAGAAACATTCAACCCTAAACAACATTGGAGCAGGTCCTTCAAAAGCCAAAAGAAAGAGTGACCCAAACATTGTATTCTTAGCTAAACCATTAGAGGCCAAATCATAAAGGCCATTAGAAAAAAAAAGTCTGAATATGCAAGAGCCCAAAGAATATATTTCCCATCAATTATTCCTCATAAGAAGAAGAATTATTCATAAGGGTTTCCCAGATGGTGCTAGTGGTAAAGAACCTGCCTGCCAAAGCAGGTTAGATATAAGAGATGTGGGTTTGATTCCTAGATTGGGAAGATCCCCTGGAGGAGGGCATGGTAACCCACTGTAGTATTCTTACCTGGAGAATCCCATGGACAGAGGAACCTAGCAGGCTACAGTCCTTGGGTTAAACAGAGTCGGACACAACTAAAATGACACAGCATGCACACACACTTCTTCATAAGTCTGTTAACTCACAATATATCCATGTATCAAATCACCCTGTTGCACACCTTAAACTTAGCACAATGTTATAGCCTTATCGCAATAAAGAGGGAAAATAAAATAAATCTTTTATTTTTTAAACTGTTAGAGGACAAACTTCAGCCAACCAAGAGGTATCTGAAAACACCTTGGCAAACTGACTGACAATGAATATTAATTCCTTTTATCAGTAGAAACTAAAACCAAAAATGTGAGGATTACGGTAGAATACAGGAATGATAAAAAATATCAATAGCTGGAAGTAAGAAAGGAAAACGGGAGCCAGGGTAAAAGTACACTGCTTCTCCCACCTGTAAATATCATTTTTTTTCTTTTTTTTTTAAATTTTATTTTATTTTTAAACTTTACATAATTGTATTAGTTTTGCCAAATATCAAAATGAATCCGCCACAGGTATATATGTGTTCCCCATCCTGAACCCTCCTCCCTCCTCCCTCCCCATACCATCCCTCTGGGTCGTCCCAGTGCACTAGCCCCAAGCATCCAGTATCATGCATCGAACCTGGACTGGCATCTCATTCCATACATGATATTTTACATGTTTCAATGCCATTCTCCTAAATCTTCCCACCCTCTCCCTCTCCCACAGAGTCCATAAGACTGTTCTGTACATCAGTGTCTCTTTTGCTGTCTCGTACACAGGGTTATTGTTACCATCTTTCTAAATTCCATATATATGCGTTAGTATACTGTATTGGTGTTTTTCCTTCTGGCTTACTTCACTCTGTATAATAGGCTCCAGTTTCATCCACCTCATTAGAACTGATTCAAATGTATTCTTTTTAATGGCTGAGTAATACTCCATTGTGTATATGTACCACTGCTTTCTTATCCATTCATCTGCTGATGGGCATCTAGGTTGCTTCCATGTCCTGGCTATTATAAACAGTGCTGCGATGAACATTGGGGTACACGTGTCTCTTTCCCTTCTGGTTTCCTCAGTGTGTATGCCCAGCAGTGGGATTGCTGGATCATAAGGCAGTTCTATTTCCAGTTTTTGAAGGAATCTCCACACTGTTCTCCATAGTGGCTGTACTAGTTTGCATTCCCACCAACAGTGTAAGAGGGTTCCCTTTTCTCCACACCCTCTCCAGCATTTATTATTTGTAGACTTTTGGATCGCAGCCATTCTGACTGGTGTGAAATGGTACCTCATAGTGGTTTTGATTTGCATTTGTCTGATAATGAGTGATGTTGAGCATCTTTTCATGTGTTTGTTAGCCATCTGTATGTCTTCTTTGGAGAAATGTCTATTTAGTTCTTTGGCCCATTTTTTGATTGGGTCATTTATTTTTCTGGAGTTGAGCTGTAGGAGTTGCTTGTATATTTTTGAGATTAGTTGTTTGTCAGTTGCTTCATTTGCTATTATTTTCTCCCATTCTGAAGGCTGTCTTTTCACCTTGCTAATAGTTTCCTTTGATATGCAGAAGCTTTTAAGGTTAATTAGGTCCCATTTGTTTATTTTTGCTTTTATTTCCAATATTCTGGGAGGTGGGTCATAGAGGATCCTGCTGTGATGTATGTCAGAGAGTGTTTTGCCTATGTTCTCCTCTAGGAGTTCTATAGTTTCTGGTCTTACATTTAGATCTTTAATCCATTTTGATGATTAACTGATACCATATGCATTTATTACCACTTCACATATAAATGTCCAAATGTACCTTAAAAAATACTTTTATATCTTCTTCAGTAAAATGGCTAATTAAAATAGAAGTCCATAATGGAACTTAATTAACATTCAAATTCAAGTAACATTTATCAGAATTCCATCATTTAGAGATTTTCACATGTAATAGTCACCAGATTCCTCTGAAAATTAGTAGTATTATGCCTATTATTTAAATTGGGAAATTAATATTTAGACAAGTAAGTTCACTTACTTAATAAGGATGTTAATTTTATCTGTTTGTCTTAAATATTGTTGGTTGTTTGTCTTTAAATATATGTATGTGTCTCTTTTTAAATAAAAAATTATACATTTTAATCACATCTATTGATCCTTTCCTAATTTCCTTTAATTCTTGCCAACCAGTGAAATTCTTCACCAGCTAGATAGTTAACATTTTCTTCACTTTCCTCTTTTAATGATTTTAAGCCATAGACCTTAAATTATCTTTGATCCCAAATGATTTAGCTACATGTCTTTAATACTTATGCTAATAAAATTTAAGATCTCATGAAAAATCAATGATTAAAATTTTTTAGACTTAGTCAAAATTAACTACGTCTATAGCTCAAAACAAAAAATACTTAAGAAGTGGTTAAGTATAGAGCTACATTTCAAAATTATTCTAGATCTCAGTTTTGGTTTTATTTTTCTAATCAACTAAACAATGTCCTCCGAAAGTACAAGAGATGTGAAATCCTAGAAGAAGAAAGAAGTTAGTTTGTTTTTATATTACTAATCTTTAATTCTTGCATACAAGAGATGAAAAGGGGGCTTAGTTCTGTAAAAATTTTAGTAGGTGTCCAGTTTTATTTATTCCACTGGTTGTAGAACTATCTTGATAGAAATCATTCAATTTAACCCTGATCTTCTCAGGATATAGCTCAGCAGTATAGCTAGGATATAGCTATGTATCCTTTATAGCTAGGATATAACTAGTGGATATAGCTCAGACAGTAAAGAATGTGCCTGCAATGTGGGAGATCTGGGTTCATCCCTGAATCGAGAAGATCCTCTGGAGTGGCTACCCACTCCAGTACTTTTGCCTGGAGAATTCCATGAACAGACAGACGAGCCTGACAGGCTACACAGGCTATGGGGTCACAAAAAGTAGGACAGGACTGAGTAACTTTCACTTCCACTTTCCTCAGGGTAACCTATATCATGCTGTTATATCATTCTGTGAGCTTAATGCAGTTAAAACTTGAGTTCAATTCCAGAATATGCCAAGGAACTTTACAGAGAGGACAACTCTCCTGTTTTCAAACTAAGCCGCCAAATCAGTCATTTCATAAACCAACAAGTGAAACTGAGTGACCATCACTGTTGCTATGGAGGGAATCTATTTACCAGCAAAAAATCAGGTAGATAATAATGATTAGAATATTGTTTCTATGGAAAAAGCCTTGGTGTGATTCCATTTTTATTATATTAATGAAACTCCTCAAGAAAAGCTAATAAAATGACAAGATGGCTTGCCAGTTCTACCATGACTCCCTCTCATATCACTTTTCTGGGATATATTTAAAATATGGTGAACTTATCAGTAAAATGTTAGTGTTTTACTTCCCCCAAATCCTACATTAAATTAGAATTAGAAAATCATGGATATTAAATGATTTTTCTAAGCCCATGAGCAAAAATCCTCATAGTATTTATATTAAATCATATTTCCAGCAACTATGTCATAATTACCAGCACTTTGGAAATAAGAGATTTCCAAAGTGTATGTGTTCCAAAAGAATCATATTTATAAATGCATGTTATATTAACAACCCCCAAAAAACCCAACTTAAATAGGGTTTCAGAGTATTTGAGAACCCAAAACTGACAATATTTTTATATGAGTTCTATTGCATAAATTATTTATTTATTAAATATTTATTGAGCACTTACTATGTACCAGACCATTGGAACACAATGAATTAAACAAAAATTCCTACTGTTGATCCTTGTGAGTGACTGTTCTGTATCTTGACTATGATGGTGGGTACATAAGTCTACACCCATGATACAATTACAGGGAGCTAGATACACACACACATGAATTCATGAAACATTAGTTAAATCTGAATAAAGTAGACAAATCAATGTTAGCTAAGAGTCGAACACAACTGAGCATCTTCACTTTCACTTTTCACTTTCGTGCGTTGGAGAAGGAAATGGCAACCCACTCCAGTGTTCTTGCCTGGAGAATCCCAGGGATGGGGGAGCCTGGTGGGCTGCCATCTATGGGGTCGCACGAGTCGGACACAACTGAAGTGACTTAGCAGCAGCAGTTTGATAATCTTTTGTAAGACATTGAGGAAGTGGGATCATGGTATACAAGATCTCCTTAATTATCTTTTACTCCTGTGAATCCTTAATCATCTGAAAATAAATTTTAAAAACAAAATTTAAATAAAAAGCAATTTAAAAAAATCCTTATCTTCAGAGCTTAAATTCTAGTGTCTGTGGACACAAAAAATAACAAACATTGTAAATAAATAAATTATAAAGTAGGCAAGAGCATTATTAAGTATTATAGACAAATAGGATGGGGAAGTGGAACGAGGAGTATCCAAGATCTATTATGAAGATGTTATTTGAGCAAAGACTTAGGATGCTGGAAAGGCTGTATGAAAAGCATTCAGTGGAGGAAGCAACCTGACAAAGCCTCTAAGGTAGGAATGAGCTTAAGCATTAAAGGAGACACAAGGGCCCAGCTGGCTGGAGCTGGAGGAACAGATGGAGAGCAGTAGGAGATGAAGTCAGATTATGAAGCACCAAAACACAGAGGACCTCAGAAGCCATTGTAAAGACATTGACTTTTTCTCAGAGTTGGAGTTGGGTAGTCTTTGAATAGAGTGTAAAGGATCACTCTGGCTCAGTGATAAAAAATCTGCCTGCAATGCAGGAGACCCAGGTTGGATCCCTGGATCAGGAGGATCACCTGGAGAAGAGAATGGCAACCCATTCAAGTATTCTTGCCTGGAGAATTCCATCGACAGAGGAACCTGGTGGGCTTCAGTCCATGAGATCGCAAAGAACTGGACATGATGGAGTGGCTAACACTTCACTTCCGGGGTAGTCCCTGAGCAAAGCGTAAAGGATCACGCTGGCTCTCATGTTAAAAACAAAGTGTAGGTAAGGAAGAGTGAAGCAGAGAGACCTGTCAGGAGGCTAATGCAGGTAGGTGCCCAGAAGAGAGAAAAGAATAGCTTGGATAGGAAACAATGAGAACTATGACAAAACCTAGCAATTTACCACTTCTGTACACTAACTTGCACATCAGTGCTTAAAATGACAATTACAGTTTCCACAAACTCACCATGCATTTCCAAGGGGAATTCTATATAAGCAGATTATTCAATGCCTATCTGCCTAATGAGAAACCAGAAAAAATCCTATTTGCAAATGTTAAGTCTTTTCTTTATGAAACACCAAAGCACTTAAAAAGAAGTCTTGCTATTTCAGATATCAGAAACCTTCTGCTATCCTCCTGAACCTATTCTGATTGTTTGGAACACAAAGTAGGCTTATTGGCTATATCTCCTTTGCTTGCTTGCATGATTGAAGCATGCTAGGTTGGGACCACTGGCTGGTAACTCTGGCTCCCTCTACTGACTCAATCAGAGGGCCAACAAGAAACCAGGTTCATCAGTCCCATATAATTAGAAAGAAAAATTCAAAGAAGAAAATTTTTCTGTGCTATCCAAGTGTGGTGTCATCCAAGATAAAGAGGTTAAGCTTTTGAAAACACAGATGCCTGCATTGTCTCTTGTTTAGAAACTGAACATTCTTATAAGTTGAATGCAGTGGATACTGAGTTGATTCTGTATTATCCAGTCTATTGTTTCTCTACCTCTGTCATTCCATTCTGAGTACATTACAGGTGCTTTAGTGACTGTTTATATGGCTCAAAAACAATGTCTCTTTAAAATCATTAAAATATCTGTACTTGCTTGCTAAAATAATGAATGAAATTTTGAAACAATTCAATCTCTTCAGTATTCAAAAACAGATGTTCTTATGAAAATGTAGTTTGTCCTAAAGTTCTGCCAGCCAGGTGGGAAAGTTTTAGTACGATTAAATGTGAGTAAAGCTGAAGTAGAAGAAAAAATGCACTATGTGGTAGAATGAAAACCCAACATTCTGCTTAAAGAACTCTTGAAAGTAATAGAAAAAAAACTACATATTGGCACAGTGAAGATGGCTTCTATTTTCTTTGTAGCAACAAGGATATTAACAATGAAAGTGTTTACTAATGTGATCCTGGGTATGAAAAGAAAGTAATCTCCGCACTGTTAATTCTATTGATATGAAAACCTCCATACTTTAACATCTCTAAACCTCAGGCTTCTGTTTTCCTGTTCCCAGATATCACAGCAGGGGGAGTTGCCTCCTACATGAAAGTTTTCTTCAGTCAAAAGGTGTTTCATATGATAGAAAGTTTCTTTAGGCTTTTCTAGATGTCATATCCCTAAGAAGTGAAACTAAATGAAGATTTTTAAATTCTCCGTAACTTCTTATCCCGCTCACAAATTCATCTATAGAAGGAGATCACAGATCTGACTTGAAAGAATATGCTAAGGAGAAAAAAAACACTTTTAACTCAGATACAGATTCCACAAACTCAGGGTTTTTACAAGTTAACAAGTAACTTAATTATGCATCATTTGTTTATTTGCACATTAATTTTGTAAATTAGTTTAAAAAACCATCATACTGCATCACATTAAGGGTGATATAGGGGAGGCTTTTAATTTGAAGCAATGAAATATTACATCCATTGAACACATTCATTATATTGTCAATATTGATAGTAGATCTTAAAAAACTTTTTAAACATTGTGGAAATAATCCTTTATTTAAAAAAAAAATTGTTGCAGAAAGGGCTTCCCTGGGCTTATCCAGCACCTGATATTTATAACATAATTAAGTCATTCTTTTCAACTTTTAAATAATCAAAGAGAGAAGGAAATAATCTCATTTGCTACTTTCTATTAATTGTATTTCTCCTCAGAGTAGGAAATATACCTTATTGTGTCTACATCTGAATAAATCTTTTACAGCTACGTACCTCCAACTCTGTCATTTAATTCCATTACAAAGAAAAAACGCTTTGATCTCTATAGTTGAGAATTTATTTCCTCTTCTTTTTTGCTGATCTCCAAGCAAGTTAACAGATGACAACAAACTGCTTCCAATACTTTGCCCACCACCAATTTTATTCAAACAAAACTTTAAACAAAATGAAGTCATTGCACTTCCTGTCGCTAGTCACCCTTCTGTGGAGTCCTCATCACATAACATTTTTCTGTAATACCTGAAGTGAATTCAGTTTTCAGGATTAACTCCTAAGCAGTTGATTTCACTAGTGCTTTCACTAGATTAGCTCCCTCTAATCTCTTGACACTCCCTCTCTTTTACCTTATTAACATCTTTGCTGCTCTCTCACCTTGCCATTTCCTGGAGAAGGAAATGGCAACCCACTCTAGTATTCTTGCCTGGAGAATCCCATGGACAGAGAAGTCTGGTGGGATATAGTCCATGGCATCACAAAGAGTTAGACACGACTGAGGCCACTTAGCACACAAGTACCTTGCAACGTGAAGAAAGCAATGGCACCCCACTCCAGTGTTCTTGCCTGGAAAATCCGAGGGACGGGGGAGCCTGGTGGGCTGCCGTCTATGGGGTCGCACAGAGTCGGACATGACTGAAGCGACTTAGCAGCAGCAGCAGCAACCTTGCAACATATAGGTTCCCCAACTCAGAAGCCTTTGGCCACACACTCCCCCTTCTCTCTGCTTCTCATATCATTTACTCGGACATCCCCTGCTGCCTACAATATGACTTCCCAGATGTTATTTTCACACTCTGTAAATGAAACCTTTTTTTCCTTCAGTTTCCTAGTAAATCAGATTCATATGCCTTACATAAAATCTTCTATCTTCCAATTCACTACTCCATCCTCTCACTCTGCCTCTCAAATAGAAGTTCTGCTAATTCACTTCTCTCAAACATGGAGACAGGAAGTCAGGAACCCAAAGAGATGACAGTCTGAAACTGACACAGGCAGAGTGCAAAACTGATCAAGGGCTTATCAGGGAGACTTGCTCTCCTCCCAGGCTCCCCACACAGTATTCTCAAATTGTACCAGAAACCAAAGAAAAGCATGAAATCAACAGCTGATGTGGTGAAATTATACCAACTGACATAAATATGTATTAAATAACCTGCTCTACTAATGGAGGCACAACTAACGCTGGTGGTACTAACTCTGCCATTTAATCTCAGTTCAGTTCAGTTCAGTCACTCAGTCATGTCTGACTCTTTGCGACCCCATGAATCGCAGCACACCAAGCCTCCCTGTCCATCACCAACTCCTGGAGTTCACTCAGACTCACGTCCATCGAGTCGGCGATGCCATCCAGCCATCTCATCCTCTGTCGTCCCCTTCTCCTCCTGCCCCCAATCCCTCCCAGCATCAGAGTCTTTTCCAATGAGTCAACTCTTCACATGAGGTGGCCAAAGTACTGGAGTTTCAGCTTTAGCATCAGTCCTTCCAAAGAACACCCAGGGCTAATCTCCTTTAATGGACTGGTTGGATCTCCTTGCAGTCCAAGGGACTCTCAAGAGTCTTCTCCAACACCACAGTTCAAAAGCATCGATTCTTTGGTGCTCAGCTTTCTTCACAGTCCAACTCTCACATCCATACATGACCACTGGAAAAACCATAGCCTTGACTAGATGGACCTTTGTTGGCAAAGTAATGTCTCTGCTTTTCAATATGCTATCTAGGTTGGTCATAACTTTTCTTCCAAGGAGTAAGCGTCTTTTAATTGCATGGCTGCAGTCACCATCAGCAGTGATTTTGGAGCCCCAAAAAATAAAGTCTGACACTATTTCTCCATCTATTTCCCATGAAGTGATGGGACCAGATGCCATGATCTTTGTTTTCTGAATGTTGAGCTTTAAGCCAACTTTTTCACTCTCCTCTTTCACTTTCATCAAGAGGCTTTTTAGTTCCTTTTCACTTTCTGCCATAAGCTGCTTCTTATTGTCACTTTTTGGAACTACAATATTGACCATAAAAGTAC
The DNA here is from genome assembly GCF_003369695.1 of Bos indicus x Bos taurus. NCBI lineage: Eukaryota > Metazoa > Chordata > Mammalia > Artiodactyla > Bovidae > Bos > Bos indicus x Bos taurus. The sequence goes on from NC_040076.1 coordinate 113,881,519, forward strand.
TTACTTTTCTGTCTTTGTCACTTACTCTGAGTATATTACAGGCACTTTAATACTGTATTAAACATATAGGTGCTGTTACAAGAGAGGTAATATTCCATCTGTCAGTACATGCTGGGAAAGAATTGTTGTTGACTTTATACCTTCTGAATTCCCCAACACAGTATTCTGAACATAGTAGACTTATGTTGAATGATAGTGTGGTACCTATATGCCAATTCATGTGATTTTTGTTCTCTAATCCATCAGTCCATGTTTTCATGTGATTATCATTAAATCATGATTTTATATATAACCTTTTGAATCCAAAGCAACACACACACTTTTCTTGATAACTTTTAATCTTATATTCAAGGACTTCCACAATCAATTTCTTATTGATTTCTCTGATCTCCTCTCTATATCTCTATATAAATCATCAATTCCAGCAGCAAGCACAAGAAAATGGCTTTCTGCCTTTGCCAAATCCTAGGTTTTGGAATTCTAGGACTTCTTAATAAACAGCAAAGCTAGCGTAGACTAGATAATGTAGACAAAATACTCCCAAGTTTTTTTCACCCAACAGTGATACCAGCCAAAGTCAGCAGCAAAAGCAGCAGGTAAGGAGTGCCTGGAAATTCTCTTCTTTGCCCCATTCATATTTACTGTATTTGCATTTAATGAAATTGCCAGAAGGCAGAGATACTATTGGCAGGGCAAAAAGGAGAATGTGCAAAAAGTTTTGACAAGTTTGAACTAGACCTGGTCAAAAGTCCACTATCTCTTAAGTTACACTTACTCTTATAGTTAAAAGGATGCAAACCAGACTAGAGTTCTGCATGTTTACTCTGTTGTTTTGTCTCTCCCTCATCACAAAGTTTAGCTGACCGCTAGACAGTTTTTTTCTAAATTTATTAGATTAATTTCTCTTTAGCTCTACTAGCTAAACAGGACGTCTTTCACCTCCCCTTATACAACAGGTTCATACTATGATAAAAATTTCCCACTCAACACATGTATTAGCTTGAGTTCTCCATAAAAATGGAACCAATAGATATAATAGAAACAATATTATATATATTTATATATGAACTAGCCCTAATTTATATAACATATATATAAATATATATATTATATACACACAATTTGTATTTATATAAAGAGAGAAAGAAATATATTTTAATATTATAAAGAACTGGTTCACAAAATGATTATGGATGCTGGAAAGTCTCAACATCTGCAGTTGGCAAGATGGAGACCCAGGAGAGTTGATGACATAGTTATGGTGCAAGACCAAAGGATGAGGACCAGGAGAGGCAGTGGTATAATTTCCAGAAGATAGACATCTCAGATCAAAGATGGGCAGAGAAAGCAATTTCTCCCCTCATCAGCCTCTTTGTTCCATTCAGGTTTTCAGTGAATTGAATGAAGCCCACCCACAATGGGGAGGGCAGTTTGCTTTACTTAGTAGGCCATTTCATATGTTAATAGCATCCAGAAGCAGTCTCACAGATAGGCCTAGAAAAACGTCTAACCAGATATCTCTACACCCTGTGACCCAGTCAACTTGATACACAAAATTAGCCATCAGAACACATGACAAGTGTTTTCATCTCTGTACATCTGCTCAAATTCACATCCACATGAAATGGTGTTCCTTATTTTTTCTACTTATTTCAGGATCATACTTCCTTCAAGGTGAAACCTATGACTTCAGAGTTTATGAAAGTTTTCTCAACCACATTCAACCCCGATCATTGTTTTTTCTGTTGAACTCTTGTAGCATTGATGTGTAGACATTTAGAAAACACATGTAAAAAAGGAAAAAACTACCATACAAGAGGATGTATGCTAAACCCTGAGTATGCATATTAGCTTAAATAATTACTAAGTGCATATTCTTCATACTGAACAATCCTGAGGACTGATCAGCAGTTCCAGGGGCTCTCACACTGTCAGGACTCACACTGTTCAGGTTTCTTCTTCACCTCTCTCTGCAAGTAGGTTACGTTCCCGCAGACAGGCTTTTCTGAGAAGGAGATCTGGCTTCTAAAAGCTCCTGAAGCTTCCAAAAGCTTCTATTACTCACTTGTGTCCAAAGAGGAAACAAACTCTCACAACCCCAGCTATTGACACTTCATAGAAGGATTTTTCCTGGCAGAGTCACAGGTCTTACTCTCGACCTAGCACTGTGTTTGGGCTCAGAGACCTGCCCCCAGAATCCCTGTAGCCAAGGATTTCATTAGGAAGAGGCTCTCATTACAATTATATGGGGTAGGAAGTAGGGAGAGGGAGGAGTAATGCTATTCCCAAAAGAAGAGACAAATAATTAAAGACAATGATCACTAAATTGCAATAATTATTTAGCGTATTAATTTCAAAATGTTCTCAAGTGGTTCCTTCACCAACATTCAAAAATTATTTTTTCTTCTCCTTTAAGCAACCACAATCCAAGTGTTTATTTGATTAAGAGCAATTCTGCCTTTGAGAACCATTATAATCTCAATTTGCATTGTTTCTCAGTGTTCCAACAATCAGTGCTGGATTTGTAATGTGAATCAAATCTTCCTATATCCATTCATAGTACAAATCCATACCTAATAGAAAATTGTCACTGAAAATAGAAATGGTGAAAATAAATTCCTTCAGGAATGAATTTTACCAATAAGTGGAAAGACAAAAATAATAAGCAGCAAAAAAGACTACAGATTATTAAAAATCAAATTACTTTGCTTTATAAAGTCATATATCCCACAGGTACTTAACATGACTTTCGTCAAAGCTTGAAGGTAGAGAACTTTGGACAAGAAAACTTCTCTCAAAGATGTACTTTTTCTGCAGAGAGGAAAAGGTGTTCATTTGATTCCAGGTAATATTACTAGCCTAGCACCACAAGCACCACAAGCTGTGCCATCAGGCATCTGTGCACATGAGGCTGAAGGAAAAAAAACAAATGTTGAACATAGCAGCCTAGTCAGATTAGAAATGGAGACACATTCTCATTTTTACCTTTCCTCTTTACCTAAGGACCTGAAAGTTTGAGCTTGTAAAATATGGGTATCTTTGCAGGAGAGCAATAATGGAAGGATTCATAGAAAAACAGTGTAATTAGGTGAAATGAGCCCAAGGTTTTGAGAGATTGACTCAGACCCTCTGGTACTTCACCTGGAGAGCTGTTGTTCCTTTCATGTGAAATAAGGATGAGACTAATAATAACCAACTTACAGGATTATTATAAAATATTTTAAAAGCTTTTTAAGTTGCAAAGTGCAAAATTCTCCAAGAGTAATGCATTGAATGCATATTGATAGATAAATCTTCTCCCCATCAGACTTCAGAAATACAGGGTGCCATTTTTTCCCATTAATAAGTGGTAAGGGTATTCTGAACAAATTAATACTGTTAATGAGACCCTAGGAGACTTGTTTATCATCTATTTAAAGAAATAAGTTTATCATTTTTTGGAATGATAAATTAACAATTTCAAATGACTCATTCCTTTATGATAACTGGTCAAATCAGGCTCTACCATCCTAAGTGAAAAGTTAACTGTGTTAGCAAATTCTAGTTCCTGAATATAACTGCAGGTACTAAAAGTAAATTTCAAACATATATATAGTGACATAATTATTGTGGTCATGTTTTTTAAAAGTCTGTATCTTATACGTAAAGTGTTAGTTGCTCAGTCATGTCTGATTCTTTGTGATCCCATGGATTGTTACCCACCAAGCTCCTCTGTCCATGTAATTCTCCAGGTAAGAATACTAGAGTGGGTTGCCATTTCCTTCTCCTGAGGATCTTCCCAAGCAAAGGATCAAACCCAGCTCTCCTGTATTGCAGGCATATTCTTTCTGTCTGAGCCACCAGGAAAGCTATAAGGAAATATTTATAATAAACAATATACAGTCTAGGTTTTCCATAGAAATATGAGGAGGGTATGAATGAGGAAGAGTACGAATGAAAGAAGCTTGACCATGAGTTGATAATCATTGATGTATAGGGATTCATTCTCTGCACATTTAGATGTTTTAAAATGTCTATACATTTAAAAAATGTAATTAACATTCAAGGATCACATTTCCTCAAATTTGAAATGGCTAAGTATATATGTGTATGTATTATTTTGTGTTATATGAATGATTTTAGCAAATTTTTATAGGTACCACTCTCTCAGGAAATTGACATCATAGATAAGCTGAAATACCTGCCAATAATCTTACTGTGAATTATAAATACACACACACTCACACACACGTATGTATTTTCTTAAAGAAAGGAGAGAGAGAATAGAAATCATTAAACAAGAAGCCTTTATGACATTCCGGGCCTTAGCTCCCCCAGCATTTTGTAATTCAATGGAACACATTTACTTTGGCCTCAAGAAAGACTTCTGCTGGGGTAGCTAACGCCTTTCTCTAAGCTGGCTTTCCAAACACCACACGCTGTGTGTAAGAGGATGAGTAGAAAAGTGTATCCATACCAGTCCAGTAGACCCGCCACCCAGCCTCTCTGCCACCTGGGACGTTTCTTCTTCTTTTAATGTTTATTTGTCTGTGCTGGATCTTAGTTGCAGCACACAGGATCTTCAATCTTTGTTGTGACATGCGGGATCTTTAGTTGCAGCAAGAGAACTCTTAGTTGTAGCGTGTGGGATCTAGTTCCCAGATCAGGGATTGAACCCAGGCCCCCTGCACTGGGAGCCTGCAGACACATTTCTTCTTACTTTCCATATTTTCTCCTCTCCTACAATCCACTTCAACATACAAAAAGATTCTGGACTGCAGCTCTGTCATGTGTGATGTTCCTACTTTTGAGACAATTTCATACAGCAAATGTGTGGAACACCCAGGGCAGTTCAGGCACTGAGCCAAATGCAGAGGTAACAATGAAACACAAAATGGACAGACGCTATCCCTACCCTCAAAGAGTGCATTCCCTCAGGAAATGTCAGTTTAAAAGTACTGAAGAAGGTGACATACAGGGAGCTATGGCAAAATCGAAGCCCTGGCCTGTGTTGGACTACCAGGATTCAGTTGGGCCCAAATTATCCCAGGACAAACCTCCTGATTTTGTACACTTAGTAAACAGTTCTAGTTGTGACATATCAAACTGAAAGTTGCACTATTTCTGATAAAGAAAACTTTCCAAATTACTCGGTGATCAAGTTTTTAATTTCATTTGGTGATTAAAATATAATGCAGTTTTTGAGTATGTAGCAGCAAGAACTGATATTGTAGAAGGTTGGTGTTTCTGGATATTGCATTCTGAGAGTCTGAGATTCTTTCCAAAGCATGCTACTTACACCTTTCAGCAAACTGTTGACTCCATCTAGCCTAGCCTTATCCTTCTAGATTGGACTCTACACCTGTGATTACATAATGCCTATATATGGTCTCTCAGAGTATTTATTATATAATTGTGTTCATCTGAACTTTCAGAAGTTCAAGGAAGTAACACTAGAATAGGAATGGCTGAATATCAGTGATCAAAGGATGTCACAGTGACTTGGTCTCTTTTTATCTGTTACTAACAGTTCCCTCTGCCTCTGTTGTTCTCATTCTTAAGCTTGCCCTTTCTACACGAGAGGCTACTAGTTGTCCCCAACTTGAAATCCAAAAAGAGAAGACATCTTGTCTCTCTTGGTATTCACACATCAAGTTCATGAAAGGGCCCTGACTGGAATTGTTTGACACATGTGCGTTTTCTTGACCTTGAACCAGTCTTCACTTCATGAAGTAAACATGGAGTGATGGAGTTGTTTCTTAGAGGCACACTTACCATGCAGACAAAAGTACAAGTATTTTATGAATATTTGACTGTGTCCATCTCCTCTAATGGACTACATGCTAGAATAAAGTCTGTGCCTTATTAATCTCTACATATTCAGTATTACCCCAGGAGGTATTCAATAAGTGCTGATGGAATAAACATAATGTGAAAGAATGTGAATAACCATCTAGGAAGAGAAGTGGGCAGACTGTGTTGAAATAAATTCTGAAGTACATCAGAGTATATGAGTGCAGGGGTTGCCAAGGCCAAACAATGTGTGGAGGATCAAAGCGTTAAGAATAAGTAGCTCTTAACCTTTAAATCACTTTGAAAACGTCTCTAAGAGGATGCATTGCCTTATTACTCAGTTGACATTAGTCACAGAGAGGCTTCATTTAAATTTGTCTGTCTTTTTAATAACAGGTAAGAATGCTCATGGGATGATTAAAACTGTACCACATACCCTTAGTTTTGTACTAACTCTGCCACTGAATTACTGAAAGTTCTAATCTGGGATGCATTAAAGACTTGGAGCCCAAGGTGCCAGCTGCAATACCAGAAGACTTGCTGACCTTGACTTAATTTTCAGGAACTTTGATGATGCAAGTGTTCAAAGACAGAAAATTCCATGCCATTTTTATTATACTCTGATATTGTTTACATAACTTAACTGTTATTTTTTCATAAATGATGAAGTAGAGCCTGGATGAATGTATCATATTATGTTGGGGGCAGTGGTGATAGTTCAAAGTGGTCCAGCAATTATAGCCAGAACCACATCAAAACAGACCAAGGAAAACAGAGTTTTAAGAAAGAATGTAATTAAATCACCAAGTACTCAGAGAGGTTGAGGAGGCTGGAACAGCACATCAGAGAATTGTCTGTTACTAGGGACCAGTGTTCTTGCCTGGAGAATCCCAGGGATGGCGGAGCCTGGTGGGCTGCCATCTATGGGGTTGCACAGAGTTGGACACGACTGAAGCGACTTAGCAGCAGCAGGGACCTTTAAGATGTCAGGGCAGTTGAGAAAGGAGCAAGTCAGAGGAGAAGAGAGAGATTATTGAAGCAAAGTAGCCTGGGGTAGCTCTTTCAAGATACCTAGTAAAAGAAGCTGCAGGACAGTGGAGAAAATGGTGTTTTGCTTATTTGTTTTCATTTGCTTCTTTAAATAAGGAAGGGTTGGTAGTGTTTGCAGGTAGAATAGAAGGAGCCAGTCAAGAGACAATCAATTATTTCAGGAGGTATTTCGTGGAGGAAGATCCTGGAGAGGATGAAAGGTACACAGTTGAACAGGTTACTGTAAGTAAGGGAGAAAAGTCAAAGGCCTGAGGAATGTACTTCTTTTGCAATTATATCATTGTTATTTTAAAAAGATGCAATAGTCAGGTAATTTCAATACCCAAATAATTCAGTCAACACTAAACAATAATTTTTCACATTTACTTTCTTGTTTTTAAAAAAGGCTGAGATTACAACAGAAAAATTCAATAATAAAAATAGTTCCTCTACTTCAGTTCAGTTCAGTCACTGAGTTGTGTATGACTCTTTGTGACCCCATGAACTGCAACACGTCAGGCTTCCCTGTCCATCACCAACTCCCAGAACTTATTCAGACTCATGTCCGTTGAGTTGGTGATGCCATCCAACCATCTCATCCTCTGTCTTCCCCTTCTCCTCCTGCCTCAGTCTTTCCCAGAATCAGGGTCTTTTCCAATGAATCAGTTCTTCACATCAGGTGGCCAAAGTATTGGAGCCTCAGCTTCAGCATCAGTCCTTCCAATGAATATTCGGGACTGATTTCCTTTAGGACTGACTGGTTGGATCTCCTTATGTTCCAAGGGGACTCTCAAGAGTCTTCTCCAACACCACAGTTCAAAAGCATCAATTCTTCAGTGCTCAGCTTTCTTTATGGTCCAACTCTCAAATCTATACATGACTACTGGAAAAACCATAGCTTTGACTAGGTGGACCTTTACCGGCAAAGTAATGTCTATGCTTTAAGTTTCTCTACTTAAGATATTATAAAATAAAAAGGGGAATATAAATATACAATATACAAATATGGAAGAAATAAACATATAAAACATTGGGGAAAAGGAATAATCAGATTATTTAAAAACAGAATAATTCATAATGTTGAGTTAATATGCCAAGAAATAAATATATAATACAAAATTAAAGTACATGAATGTAAAGAATGTTCATAGATATCAGTATTTGCTAGTTATTGTGCTGTAGGGGCTAAAATACTTAAAATAACTTAGTGTCTTTCTTTAAAAGAGTGAATTCTATGCACACACACACAAAAAATGTGGAAAAGCAAAAAAAAAAAAAAAAACTTTTTATTAATGCATAGAGCTGACTCATTGGAAAAGACCATGATGCTGGGAAAGATTGAGGGCAGGAGGAGAAGGGGGTGACTGAGGATGAGATGGTTGAATGGCATCACCGGCTCAATGGACATGAGTTTGAGCAAACTCAGAGAGATACTGAAGGACAGGGAAGCCTGGAGTGCTGCAGTCCATGGGGTTGCAAAGAGTCAGACATGACTGAGTGACTGAACTGAACTAATAAGGAAACAGCCTATATATATACCAATAAAAAAGTAGTTGATAGTAGGGGAAGTCCAGAAATTGATTAGTCATCTTGGGGAGGTACATCAGTTCTTTTAGATTAGTTGAATTTTTTCTAATTAACTTATTCAGGGCATTAATGCAAACTATCCTTTTCAATCCATAAGTTAAATCACTGAAAACAGAAGTGACAGTAGTAGTTTGATTTTAACACTTATGATGATGAAGCACAAGTAAATTTAAGACAGTTCTCTGAGAACCAGCAAAATACGAAACCATCCTAGAACAAATGATACATAACTACTCATGGCAGTTCTCTCTATTTTTATTCCTGTGTTGGGAGAGGTTTTGGTTATATAACATAATAAAAATAAATCAGACAGACATGATCATATTAAAGTGAGAGCATGAGCTAATCAGTCAAAAATGCACTATAGTTATTTTCAAACTGGCTCCACACCTGGAAGCAAACTTAGTCATCATCCTGATCTTGTCATCACTATGAGAGACTTTGAGTGACTGCTTCAGAGGGAAGCTGCAGGATTTCAAGAGACCCAAATTCAGACTGATAAATCGCTGAACACTACTGTTTGATAAAGGATTCAGCATTATTTGGATCCATTTAACTTGGGGAAACTACCTAAGATTCACTGTGATTAAATCTTACCCATTCCAAAAATGTTGCTGAATGCATTAAACAAACTCTTAGAATTAATATGGGCCCCTGTGATTACTGCCCAGGCTCTGTGTTAGGTTCCCCCTGCCTCACCAGCCTGGAGATCAAATAAGGTTACATGACAAAAAGTCTCTCCTAAAAAGTCTCTTCAGATAGTCCTCAGGATAACTCTCCACATACCCCCAAATAGATCAGCTCACATTCTTCCAGTGGGGCCACTAAGTGACACTTGGGATCCACAGGGCCATCTGGGGGACACTGGTCACCACAGCCCAGGCCCTCCATGAGATACCAAAACATCCCTGCCTTCCCTTGAGCCCTCTGTCCTCAGAGATGCACTATTCCTTCCTTGATCTCCAAGGACAGAATCTCCTTTCTGCCTCACTCTCTGTTGAGGGTGAATATATAATTTATTTTCTTAGCTTGAATAATTTTGAGAGTGAGAGGGGGCTCTATTTAATAGTTACCCCAAGACAGAATAATAAACTTGACCTAGCCTAGGCAGACTAGGACATACAGTCATCAAATGCATGGTTTCTTTCTGATCCAGGGTGCTCAGGCAGTGGGCCCGCCTCCTGCTTCTTCACCAGTCCTTGAGTTAAAACAGTTCTTTTAGTTCCTTCCTTTTCTTCACAGGCCTTGGGATTAGTCCCCAGGGCTGGCTGGGGGGTTGACCTCGCCCCAGTGGTCCTCCCCATTGTCCACCAGTCTCACGCCAGCTCCCTACACAACAGACACCCCCTCCACTTCAGAGACACCCCCTCCCCTAAGATACACCCAGATCAAGATGGCCAAATCCAAAAATAGGACACCACAGGGTGGCAAGCCCAGTCTAAGTTCAGTAAACAACAAATTATCCCAATAGGGAGAAGAAGAAAAAATAAAAGGAGAGAAAATAACCTTTTCTTTGCAAAGGCCACTTAATAAGTTTGTCTATTATGTGGGCTTCCCAGGTGGCACTAGTGGTAAAGAACCCTCTTGCCAGTGCAGTGAGACAGAGACTTGGGTTCAATCCCTGGGTCAAGAAGATGCCCTGGAGGAGGGCGTGCAACCCACTTCAGTATTCTTGCCTGGAGAATCCCTTGGACAGAGAAGCCTGGTGGGCTACAGTCCACGGGGTGCAACAAGCCAGACACGACTAAAATGACTTAGCACGCACACTATGAATGTATAAAAAGAACTCGATTACTGCCCATCTCTTTATCATTGTATATTCATAATTGCATCTTCCTTGTATCTAAAAAATTTTATAATGAAGAAAAATTAGTGAAATAATGGTTATATGGCATTATTGAGCCCTGGGAGAAGTGAATTACATTAGTGGTAATAATAATGTCTTCAAAAGACAAGTTGAGATAGAAAATAACAATTTCCTACCAGAAAAACATCCATGAAATTTCTTTAATATCGATTATTTTAAATGAATATATCAACCACATTTATTAACATTTACTGACTGTGGGTAATCCATAAAAAGCTAATGATCACAGTCTAATAGTTTAGTGCGTATACTCCACAGCAGACTCCCACATCTCTGAATAGAGTTTTTAATAAAGAACTGCATGACAGTCTTCTGAAGCAGAAAGCTTTAGAGACAGATCATGATCCAATTATATGCACAACTTATGTAGAAAACAATTTTAGTGGTGACCTCAACAAAGATATTGCTTTGTTTTCATTTTGCATTCTAAATAAGACTATGACATTTGGTTAAACATTAAGCAATCAGACTACTAAATTTAGGTTTGTTCCACTAATCTAGATTGTTCCTAAGGAACAGGAGAAACTATGTATGATATTAGGCAAACATAAAGCATAGGACTTTGCACATTTTGGTTTCTCAATGGACGCGTTGAGTTGATAACCTTGAAGCATTTCCCAACCAGACAGGCAATGTCTTCCCTTAAGATAGGATACTGATTTTAGGCTCAAAACTAAGGATATCATTTCTGAGAATGGAAGAGTCATGCAATTTCTCAGACTGCTTTTCTAAGCTCAACAAGAAATTTCTCAGGGAAGGAGCGCAGCTCTGAAGTAGGGGAAAGGCGGGGCAAGTGATAACATGAAGTTTGTGAATAACAGAACAATTCAGCTTGAATCCAAATCAGGACAGCACACTTCAAGTCGGAGCTCTTAATAAGATCTTCCATGAGGTCATCAGAAGGGCAATGTTATCAGGCAGGATACGTCAGACCTGTGCCAGAACAGTCTCTCCTCCTCTTCATAACTTTCCTGACTTTCTTAATGCCTGAAATTCCACAATTAGAGCGTCATGAAGTCTTTCTGGTCTTCTAGAGTTTCCGATCAAAATGAAAATCACCCCTGGGAAGATTAGATATTCAATCCAGTATTTCCAAAAATATGTAGTTCTAGTCTCTCAATATGTTTCCAGGGGAAAAGAAAAAGAAAAGCTCTGTGGTCAAAGAACTTTTGGTAATTGCTCCATACTTTGTTAACTCTTTAAACTTCATAATGCCAAAAAAAAAAAAAAAAAATTAAAGGTCCCAAAGTATACTGCAGAAAATAAATATACATATATTTCTTTTCTATATATATCTATAATATATATCTCCAGTATTTGCAAAATTATTTTAACTAGAAAATAATTTGGAATACATTTTAGCCTTCAGAATACTGTACTATCAACACATAATCATCATGGTCTGGAAACATATACAATGTCAGCAGCAGCTAGGGAAACAGGAATAATTACTGGGTGACTAGACCCATAGCCATTACAGGTGTTCATGAGATATTATTGAATTATATCAATAGTGTCAGTGTTTTTCTAAATGTTTTTAGTCCCATAGATAAGTATCTATCATGGACCATACATTTAAGAATTTGTCATATGCACTATTAGAGAAATAAGATACGCCCTGTGTGAAAGGTTAATGAACAAGGAAATCCTGGATTGAATAATGAATTCGTTATATGTTTTTGAATTCTAGGAAAGAAGTGGAACTAAGCTGAGCTATGAATGGGTGGCACTTGAATGAGCAGAGGAGGAAGGTGGTCCTGTAGGGGGAACAGTGAGAGCAAAGGAGAGGTGGCGGGGACCAGGAACCACAGCCAGAGCAAACCACTGCTGAAGCTGAAAGAAACACCTGTAGCCTGCAGTCGGGTTAGGCATAATGGAGCCCAGAGTGGGACTCACCAAACACCTGCTTCCACAGAGTCTTTCTCAAAGGGAGATGCCTCAAGCAAGAGCTGCTATCAAGAAATACAGCAGGGAGCCATAGCCAGTAACCTGGAATCCAGGGTAGGCAGAAAAGAAAACAGTTTCTGACCAGCCATTGCCAATAGGAACTATTGTTTCAGTTCAGTTCAGTTCAGTCGCTCAGTCATGCACGACTCTTTGTGACCCCATGAATCGCAGCACGCCATGCCTCCCTGTCCATCACCAACTCCCAGAGTTCACTCAAACTCACGTCCATCAAGTCGGTGATGCCATCCAGCCATCTCATCCTCTGTCATCCCCTTTTCCTCCTGCCCCCAATCCCTCCCAGCATCAGAGTCTTTTCCAATGAGTCAACTCTTCACATGAGGTGGCCAAAGTACTGGAGTTTCAGCTTTAGCATCATTCCTTCCAGACTGGTTGGATCTCCTTGAATTTCAGGACCTAGCAAATGAATTAGGCTGAAGGTGCCTTATTATTCAAGAATTCTAACCCTCTCATGATCTCCTATTAGTCACTCAGTCATGTCTAACTCTTTGGGACCCCATGGACTGTAGCCCACTAGGCTTCACTATCCATGGAATTCTCCAGGCAAGAATACTAATGTGGGTGCTTGTGGTGTTTAGTCACTAAATTTGTGTCTGACACTTTGCAACCCCATGGACTGCAGCACTCCAGACTTCCCTGTCCTTCACTATCTCCCAGAGTTTCCTCAAACTCATTTCCTTTGACTTGGTGATGCTAGCTAACCATTTCATACTCTGCCACACTCTTCTTTTTTGTATTCAAACTTTGCCAGTATAAGGGTCTTTTCCAGTGAGTCAGCACTTCCATCAGCTGGCCAAATTACTGGAGCTTAAGCAATAGTCCTTCCAATGAATATTCAGGGTTGATTTCCTTTAGGATTGAGTGGTTTGATCTCCATGCTGTCCAAGGGACTCTCAAGAGTCTTCTCCAGCACCACAATTCAAAATTGTGCTCAGCCTTCTTTATGTCCAGCTCTCACATCCATACATGACTACTGGAAAAACCATAGCTTTGACTAGATGGACCTTTGTTGCCAAATTGATGTCTCTGCTTTTTAATATGCTGTCTAGGTTTGTTATAGCTTTCCTTTCAAGGAGCAAGTGTCTTTTAATTTCATGGCTACAATCACCATCTGCAGTGATTTTGGAGGCCACGGAAATAAAATCTGTCTCTATATTTTTTTCCCAATCTATTTGCCATGAAACTGAAAGATAGGAAACTGAACATAGGAAACTGAAAGATGAACTCCCCAGGTCAGTAGGTGCCCAATATGCTACTGGAGAACAGTGGAGAAATAACTCCAGAAAGAATGAAGACATGGAGGCAAACCAAAAACAACATGCAGTTATGGATGTAACTGGTGATTGAAGTAAAGTCTGATGCTGTAAAGAACAATATTGCACAGGAACCTAGAATGTTAGGTCCATGAATCAAGGTATTGGAAATGGTCAAACAGGAGATGGAAAGAGTGAACATTGACATTTTAGGGATCAGTGAACTAAAATGGACTGGAATGGGTGAATTTAACTGAGATGATCATTATATCTACTACTATGGGCAAGAATCCCTTAGAAGAAATGGAGTAGCCATCATAGTCAACAAGAGTCCGAAATGCAGTACCTGTATGCAATCTCAAAAATGACAAAATGATCTCTGTTAGTTTCCAAGGCAAACCATTCATATCAGAGTAACTCAAGTCTATGCCCCAACCAGTAATGCTGAAGAAGCTGAAGCTGAATGGTTCAATGAAGACCTACAAGACGTTCTAGAACTAACACCCAAAAGAGATGTCCTTTTCATTATAGGGGTCTAGAATGCAAAAGTACAAAGTCAAGAGATACCTGGAGTAACAGGCAAATTTGGCCTTGGAGTACAAAATGAAGCAGGGCAAAGGCTAACAGAGTTTTGCCAAGAGAATGCACTGGTCATAGCAAACACCCTCTTCCAAAAACCAGAGAGAAGACTACACATGGAGATCACCAGATGGTCAATACTGAAATAAGATTGAATATATTCTTTGCAGCCAAAGATGGAGAAGCTCTATACAGTCAGCAAAAACAAGACCAGGAGCTGACTATGGCTTAGATCATGAACTCTTTATTGCAAAATTCAGACTTAAGTTGAATAAAATAGTACAGAAAACCATTAGACCATTCAAGTTTGACCTAAATCAAAGCCCTTATGACTATACAGTAAAAGTGACAAAGAGATTTAAGGGATTAGATCTGATAGACAGTGCCTGAAGAACTATGGACGGAGGTTCATGACGTTGTATTGGAGGCAGGGGTCAAGATCATCCCCAAGAAAAAGAAATGCAAAAAGGCAAAATGGTTGTCTGAGGAAGCCTTACAAATAGCTGAGAAAAGAAGAGAAGCTAAAGGCAAGGGAGAAAAGGAAAGCTATACCCATTCAAATCCAGAGTTCCAAAGATATTTTGGAGAGATAAGAAATCCTCCCTTAGGGATCATTGAAAAGAAATAGAGGAAAACAATAGAATAAGAAAGACTAATGATCTCTTCACAAAAATTAGAGATACCAAGGGAACATTTCATGCAAAGATGGGCACAATAAAAGATAGAAATGGTATGGACCTAACAGAAGCAGAAGATATTAAGAAGAGGTGGCAAGAACACCATACAAAAAAACCATACAAAAAAGATCTTCATGACCTAGATAACCACAATGGTGTGATCACTCATCTAGAGCCAGACATCCTGGAATGCAAAGTCAAGTAGGCCTTAGGAAGCATCACTCTGAATAAAGCTAGTGGAGGTGATAGAATCCCAGTTCCACAGCTATTTCAAATCCTAAAATATGATGCTGTGAATGGGCTGTGGTTAATATGCCAGTAAAATTGGAAAACTCAGAAGTGGCCACAGGACTGGAAAAGGTCAGTATTCATTCCAATCCCAAAGAAAGGCAATGCCAAAGAATGTTCAAACTACAGCACAATTGTACTCATCTCACAAACTAGCAAAGTAATGCTTAAAATTCTCCAAGCCATGCATCAACAGTACATGAATCGTGAACTTCCAGATGTTCAAGCTGGATTTAGAAAAGGCAGAAGAACCAGAAATCAAATTACCAACATCCGATGGATCATCGAAAAAGCAAGAGAGTTCCAGAAAAACATCTACTTCTGCTTTATTGACTACTCTAAAGCACTTGACTGTGTGGGTCACAATGAACTGTGGAAAATTCTTTAAGAGATGGGAATACCAGACCACCTTACCTAACTCCTGAGAAATCCGTATGCAGGTCAAGAAGCAACAGTTAGGACTGGACATGGAACAACAGACTGGTTCCAAATCAGGAAGGAGTATGTCAAGGCTGTATATTGTCACCGTGCTTATTTAACTTATATGCAGAGTACATCATAAGAAACACTGGGCTGGATGAAGCACAAGCTGGAATCCAGATTGCCAAGAGAAATATCAATAACCTCATGTATGCAGATGACATCACACTTATGGCAGAAAGTGTGAAAGAGGAGAGTAAAAAACTTGGCTTAAAACTCAACATTCAGAAAACTATGATTACAGCATCCAGTCCCATCACTTCATGGCAAATAGATGAAACAATGGAAACAGTGACAGACTTTATTTTGGGGGGCTCCAAAATCACTGAAGATGGTGACTGCAGCCATGAAATTAAAAGACACTTGCCCCTTGGAAGAAAAGCTATGGCCAACCTACATAGCATATTCAAAAGCAGAGACATTACTTTGCCAACAAAGGTCCATCTAGTCAAAGTTATGGTTTTTCCAGTAGTCATGTATGGATATGAAAGTTGGACTATAAAGAAAGCTGAGCACTGAAGAATTGATGCTTCTGGGCTGTGGTGCTGGAGAAGACTCTTGAGAGTCCCTTGGACTCCAAGGAGATCAAACCAGTCAGTCCTAAAGGAAATCAGCCCTTAATATCCATTGGAAGGACTGATGCTGAAGCTGAAACTCCAATACTTTGGCCACCTGATGCGAAGAACTGACTTATTGGAAAAGATCCTGATGCTAGGAAAGACTGAAGGTGGGAGGAGAAGGGGACTACAGAGGATGAAACGGTTGGATGGCATCACCAACTCAATGGACATGAGTTTGAGTAAGTTCCAGGAGTTGGTGATGGACAGGGAAGCCTGGTGTGCTGCAGTCCGTGGGGTCGCAAAGAGTCAGACATGACTGAGTGACTGAACTGAACTGATTTGCCATGATGTGATGGGACCAGATGCCATGAGCTTTGTTTTCTGAATGTTAAGTTTTTTTGTTTTTTCTTTTTACAAATCCTTGTGTCAAGGGCTGACTTTCAATAGATCACAGCAAGGGAGCTGTTCTGTTACGAACAAAACCCTGAAGCAGGTCCTCTACCAATGGTTTAGCACTAGGTTCCCTAATAACATGGAGTGTGGGACAGGTGAGGGGTTGGCTGCCTTTCCGGCCATACCCCATGTCCCATGATGAAGGGCTCTCTGCACCAGATCCTGGTCCCGACTCGCAGTGAATGTTGAGTTTTAAGCCAGATTTTTCACTCTCCTCCTTTACCCTCATGAAAAGGCTCTTTAGTTCCTCTTCACTTTCTGCCACTAGAGTGTATCATCTGAATATCTGAGGCTGATATTTCTCCTGGCAATCTTGATTGTGGTTTCCACCTTGATCTTCCACCTTGTGATTTATCCAGTCCAGTATTTCACATGGTATACTCTGCATTTAAGTTAAATAAGCAGGGTGACAATATACAGCCTTGTCATACTCTTTTCTCAATTTTCATCGAAACATTTCATGGAACTATTCAGTTGTTCCGTGTGCAGCTCTAACTGTTGCTTCTTGACCTGCATACGAGTTTCTCAGGAGGCAAGTATGGTGGTCTGGTATTCCCATCTCTTTAAGAATTTTCCACACTTTGTTGTGATCCATACATTTAAAGGCTTTAGTGGAGTTAATCAGGCCGAAGTAGATGTTTTTCTGGAGTTCCCTTGCTTTCTCTAGGATCCAACAAATGTTAGCAATTTGATCTCTGGTTCATCTGCCTTTTCTAAACCCAGATTTTACATCTGGAAGTTCTTAGTTCTTGTACTGCTGAAACCTAGCTTGAAGGATTTTAAGCATAATCTTACCAACTTGTGAAATAAATGCAATTGTACTCATAGTTTGAACACTCCTCGGCATTGCCCTTCTTTTGGATTGGAATGAAAACTGACCTTTGTTTTCCAAATTTGCTGGTATATTGAGTGCAGCACTTTAGCAGCAGCATCTTTTAAGATTTAAAGATTTTAAATAGCTCAACTTGGATTTCAACACCTCCACTAGCTTTGTTTGTAGTAATACTTCCTAAGGTCCACTTGAATTCACACTCCAGAATGTCTGGCTCTAAGTGAGTGACCACACCATTGTGGTTATTCCAGTCATTAAGACCTTTTTTGTATAGTTCTTCATGATAAAGGACAGAAATGGCAAGGACCTAGCAGAAGCAGAAGAGATTAAGAAGTCGCAAGAATACACAGAAGAAGTGGAGTAGGTAGACTTTCCTTTCTCCAGGGGATCTTCCCGATCCAGGGATCAAACCTGGATCTCTTGCATTGCGGGTGGATTCTTTACTGGCTGAGCCACAAGGAAAGCCCTAGCATGAACTCCTAGCAACACTCAGAATTTGTTCTGGTTTTGAGCAGAGTGGTGGCCATGGAAATACACTGATCAGACCTCCTGCCATTGGGAACATGGTTGACTGATGGCCCAGATGCTGCCTCTCTGGATCCACGACCACATCTGATCTCAGGGCACATTTCCCATGAGTGTTCCCAGCCAGTGACTGAGCATGGGAAGGATTTAGGCAAGCCCATTTCCTAATAGCTCAGTTGGTAAATAATCTGCCTGCAATGCAAGAGACCCCAGTTTGATTCCTGGGTTGGGAAGATCCACTGGAGAAGGGATAGCCTACCCACTCCAGTATTCTTGGGCTTCCCTTGAGACTCAGCTGGTAAAGAATCTGCCTGCAATGTGAGACACCTGGATTTGATCCCTGGGTTGGGAAGATCCCCTAGAGAAGAGAAAGGCTACCCATTCCAGTATTCTGGCCTAGAGAATTCCATGGACTGTATAGTCCATGGGGTCACAAAGAGTCGGACACGACTGAGCAACTTTCACTTTCACTTTCATTCCTGAGATGTAGGACTGTCCTGATGGGCAGTTTTGGTACAAGATTTCCCTTTGACCTAGCTGAACATTTCTTGGAACTGTGCTGAAGCTTCAGACTCTTCCTATCCAATCTTTCTCCCTTTTCTGCCCCCTTCACAGGTGTCATATTAGAACTATGATTGGAAGACACTGCTTGCCTTCTCCAGATACTTCTTTACCCTTTTCCTTTATCCTTTTAGGATACATTTTATACATATCTAATATTAGTTTGTTGTCTGCTTCTTAGAGGTATCCAACTAACATAGATACCCAACTATGTTGCAATCCATTATCAGGTTTCATTCTGCTGGGGTTTTAGGTGAAGTCTTTCTCACAAGCATCCCAACCCTCCCTCCAGGATCATGCAAAGGAGGAAAGTCTCTCTATCTCCCATTACTACCTTTCCCTTGATATTGACCACCAGGCTTGTATCTGCCCTTCTTCCTGAAAGAAGTTTGATTTGGAAAGGATCTTGTCATTTGATAAAAGCAAAGGAAAGGAGATTAGCACTGGAAAGTTGATCACTCAAAAAAGTGAAAAAGAACATACATGCAGAATAGAAACACTTATCTAAAATTATCCTTTGAAGAGCCTAATGGAAGGTACTACTAATTTTTCAACTAGCAAGTACTTACTATTTTTTCATGCTTAGTGTATATTAGCTAGATTTCTAGAGCTGCATATTAAAGTATTGAGTAACTTTGAACAATAGAAATTTATACTCTCAAACAGTTTTGGAGGTAAGAAGTCTGAAATCCACATCTTCAGGGCCAAGCTGTTTCTGAAGGCTCTAAGGGAGAGTCTTTTCCATTCATTTCTCTCATTGTTGTTATTGTTCAGTCACTCAGTTGTGTCTGACTCTTTGTGACCTCATGGACTGAAGAACGCCAGGCCTCCCTGTCTCTTACCACCTCCTGAAGTTTGCCCAAGTTCATATCTATTGCATCGGTGATGCCATCTGGCCATCTCATCCTCTAATGCCCTCTTCTCCTTCTGCCCTCAAACTTTTTCAGCATCAGGGTCTTTTCCAATGGGTCAGTGTTCACATCAGATGACCAAAATACTAGAGCTTCAGCTTCAGCATCAGTCTGTCCAATGAGTATTCAGGGTTGATTTCCCTAAGGATGACTGGTTTGATCTCCTTGCTGTCCAAGGGACTTTCAGGAGTTTTCTCCAGCAACACAATTCAGGTATTTCCAACAATCCTTGGTGTTTCTTGGTCTATCATTCATGAGTCCAATTCCTACCTTGGTAGTCACACAGTTTTCTCCTTAGATGTCCTTCTGTCTCATCCTCTAAAAGGACAGCAGTCATAATGGTTTAGGGACCCCATAGTGACCTCATGGTCACTTGATTATATTTGCAAAGATACTATTTCAAACTGATGTCACAGGAACCCAGGGCTAGGGCTTCAGTGTATCTTTTGGGGGAATATAATTCAACCCCAACATGGGTAGGGGCACATTTATTTGAATAGGAAAATGAAAAACTACATAATTAAAATTTCTGAGCTACCTGGGACATAAGGAAACAAAAAGTCATGCTTTTATTCATAGCTAGTGATTTGTGCTGCTATTTGTATTGTGTTCTGGATGTGAGAGTTGGACCATAAATAAAGCTGAGCACCGAAGAATTGACGCTTTTGAACTGTGGTGTTGGAGAAGACTCTTGAGAGTCCCTTGGACTGCAAGGAGATCCAACCAGTCCATCCTAAAGGAGATCAGTCTTGGGTGTTCATTGGAAGGACTGATGTTGAAGCTGAAACTCCAATACTTTGGCCACCTGATGCAAAGAGCTGACTTATTTGAAGAGACCCTGATGCTGGGAAAGATTGAGGGCAGGAGGAGAAGGGGACGACAGAGGATGAGATGGATGGATGGCATCAATGACTCAATGGACATGGGTTTGGGTGGACTCCAGGAGTTGGTGATGGACAAGGAGGCCTGGAGTGCTGCGGTTCACGGGGTTGCAAAGAGTCAGACACGACTGAGCAACTGAACTGAACTGAGCTTATATTGTGTTAGTGTATGTCTGATGTGTCCACATCCTCTACATCTTCAGATGCAGATAGAACCTAGCATTTGGGACACTGCTGAATATTGCTGGATAGGAAATGAAACCAATATGGGTCTTTTAAACATCAGCCTGTAGATGATATGAATTGATAGGCATGTTTATTACAACTGGTAAAAGCACTGTTGGTTTGAAGTAGTGACCTTCCTAGCTGAAATTAATTGGGTCCTTTCAATGACACTACTTGTACATGAATGAATGAAGTCGCTCAGTTGTGCCTGACTCTTTGCAACCCCATGGACAGTAGCCTGCACCAAGCTCTTCCATCCATGGGATTTTCAAGGCAAGAGTACTGGAGTGGGTTGCCATTTCCTTCTCCAGGGAATCTTCCCAACCCAGGGATTGAACCCAGGTCTCTCGCATTGTAGACAGACGCTTTACCTTCTGAGCCACCAGGGAAGTCTGTACATGAATACACTTTCCTAATTCAGAGAAAACAGAATTTTAAAAACATCACCAAATCAATCAGCTGGAAAGGATTTCATGAAGCACTTTCTAGATAATAAATCACAGCACAGTAAGACCTCACATATATATGACTAAACATCTTGAGTAGCTTCCAAATCCTTGCCTATCCCATCTGCCACAGAGAAGAAAGTGAACTAGAATGGAAATTTAGCAAATATTGTGGATGGGCTATTCAAAAATCATTCACATATGCCCTTCTCCCTCTTCTATTACAGAGACTGTTAAAGCTAAGGATTTGAACTCCTAGCTTTTCCCATGAGTAGAGGTGGTCATGTGATAGACTTCCAGTGAATACTATGTATGAAAAGTCACTAGGAGGGCATCCCTTCTCAATAAAAACATGGCTTCTTTGGAAGGAGAGCTCTTGCCTCTTATAATTTGTCAATTTCCCATCTTCCTGAAAGAAATGTATACGTGATACTTGGAGATGCAGCAGCCGTCTTACCACCATGAGTTCAAAAGTTGTCATAGAAATGGTGGAACAAGACCATTGAAAGTGGATAAAAAGCACCAAACTTGGAATTCAATAATGGATTCTTCAATGATTGAACTTGAACTTAGTTGCTGTATCAGTGACTATCTAGAAGGGGCTATTTTGCTTACCATGTCACATTTGGCAATGTCTGGAAACATTTTGGGTTGTCACAGTTGTGTGAGGGGAAAGCTACTGGCATGAAGTGGAATAGAAACCAGGATGCTGCTAAACATTTTCCATAGCATAAGACAGCCCCGAACAGCAAAGAATCATCCAGCCCAAAATGTCAATAGTCCTGAGATTAAGAAACTCTAGTTCCTTGGTCTCAATTTCTTTAAAGTTTAAATAAGGGAATTTCTAAAAGATGACATATACAGTTCCTTAAAAATTAGAAGTTAGTCTGAAGATTCGTGACAAGAGACTATTTGAATTATAGTGTACCCATGCAACAGCAATTTAAGCTATCTTTAAGAAAATTTTTATAAAGACTAACAATAGCAAAAGTTGCATATTAAGCAAATAAAGTCAATATACAACATTGTAGGCATTAAATGACTCAGTTCAGTCGCTTAGTCGTGTCCGACTCTTTGCAACCCCATGAACCGCAGCACGCCAGGCCTCCCTGTCCATCACCAACTCCTGCAGCCCACCCAAACCCATATCCATTGAGTCATTGATGCCATCCAACCGTCTCATCCTCCGTCGTCCCCTTCTCCTCCTGCCCTCAATCTTTCCCAGCATCAGGCTCTTTTCAAATAATTCAGCTCTTTGCATCAGGTGGCCAAAGTATTGGAGTTTCAGTTTCAACATCAGTCCTTCCAATGAACACCCAGGACTGATCTCCTTTAGGATGGACTGGTTGGATCTCCTTGCAGTCCAAGGGACTCTTAAGAGTCTTCTCCAACATAAGAGTCTTCTCAAAAGAATCAGTTCTTTGGTGCTCAGCTTTCTTTATAGTCCAACTCTCACATCCGTACATGACCACTGGAAAAACCACAGCCTTGACTAGATGGACCTTTGTTGACAAAGTAATGTCTCTGTTTTTTAATATGCTATCTAGGTTGGTCATAACTTTCCTTCCAAGAAGTAAGCATTTTTTAATTTCATGGCTGCAGTCACCATCTGCAGTGATTTTGGAGCCCCAAAACATAAAATCAGTCACTGTTTACACTGTTTCCCCATCTATTTGCCATGAAGTGATGGGACCAGATGCCCTGATCTTAGTTTTCTGAAATGTTGAGCTTTAAGCCAACTTTTTCACTCTCCACTTTCACTTTCATCAAGAGCCTCTTTAGTTCTTCTTAACTTTCTGCCATAAGGGTGGTGTCATCTGCATATCTGAGGTTATTGATATTTCTCCTGGTGATCTTGATTCCAGTTTGTGCATCCTCCAGCCCAGAGTTTCTCATGATGTACTCTGCATATAAGTTAAATAAGCAGGGTGACAATATACAGCCTTGACGTACTCCTTTTCCTATTTGGAACCAGTCTGTTGTTCCATGTCTAGTTCTAACTTTGCTTCCTGACCTGCATGCAGGTTTCTCAAGAGGCAGGTCAGGTGGTCTGGTATTCCCATCTCTTTAAAGATTTTCCATAGTTTATTGTGATCCACACAATGACTACTACCACTTAAAAAGAGAAAGTGAATCTAAGTGATTATAGCAAAGTGATGATAGTAGTAGTATTGAGAATTTTATGTGAATTTTTTCCCATCTATTGCAAAGGTTATTCAATGCTATTTTTGTAGTTTGGAAAATAATTTTAAGTAATTAATGGGAAAGAGATTAAAATAGTGTTTATTTCTCTGACATTTATGAAGTTTCTACTTGGCCTGACAAAAACACTATATAGGCAAATGAAATAGTTTATGCAATAGGATACTATTTCTATTGAATCATCCTGTTAACATCATTCCTTTTCTAGTTCTTTACATCTCCCTAAATATAGAATTCTTGTAATTCATCACAGGGCAATTCCTCTCCAGGGTTTCTGTGAAAACATCAGAATTACCTGCAACATTAAAGTGATGGGGTGAAAATTTGCCACTGTAAAAGTTCATATTTGTTTTAGATCCCTGTGGCTGCTATAACCAAGTGCCACAACTCGGTGGCTTAAAACAAACAGAAGTTTATTCTCTTATAGATCCTGAGGCCAGAAGTTCAAAAATCAATATCATTGGGTCAAAATCAAGGTGTCACAGGGCCACACTTCCTCTGGAGGCTCCAGAAGGAAATCCTTACCTCTTCCCACTTCTGGTGGCTATAGGTATCCTTTGGCTTGTGGCCTCTTCACTCAGTCTATCTCTCTGTCTTCATATGTTCTCCTTTGTGTAATTTTCAAGCCTCCCTCTGCACCTCTTCTATAAGGATACATGTGATGACACTTAAGGACCATACAGAGAATCCAGGATAATCTCCCCATCTCAAAATTCTTAAAAATCACATGTGCAAAGACCCTTTTCCCAAATAAGATAAAGAAAAAGTTCCAGGTATCAGGATTTGATATCTTAGGGAGCCAGCATTCAATCTACTCTGTCCATGGGATTCTCCAGGCAATAATACTGGAGTAGTCATTCCGTTCTCCAGGCGACCTTCTTAACCCAGGGGTTGAACCCGGGTCTTCTGCATTGCAGGCATATTCTTTACCATCTGAGCCACCTAGAATATTAAATAAAGAAAATATAAATCTAATTACTAATCTCATCTGATAATCCGAATTTCTGGCCATTTCCATAGCTAGAAATTAAAATCTGGCAGAATCATCCAATACCTAAATCCTAGGAAATTAGAGTGAAAATAAAGAACCTATCACCCTACTAATTGAAAGAAGCATGAAATGATAAATTTGGGAGAAACTAATTCTTTTAAACACATCAATGTAAAGTGTTTTTTAAATTGTGAATTTATCAAAAAAATTTGTTTTATCTGTATCAACATTTGAATGCATAATAGCCCCTTACATCTAAAAATGGAAAGCTTAATATTGTTTTACCATATTTCAGCAACTATTAAGTGTTCTGAAAACTAATTTGAGGATTTAACCTTAATGGCACAGTTCAGTAAACAGAGACTGTAAAATTACTAAAAAGGCAGGACTGTACTAATTTTTCCTGATTTGACAAAGAAGCTGAAAATATCTTAATTACCTTTCCAATTAAAGGATATTTTAACAAAATTATGAGCGTACACAAATAATTAAAGCCCTAGAGCTTTCATTTCTTTTCCCAATTTGGTTAGTTTAATTCTTCAGATTTAATTTCAGAATAATCCCGTCAAAGGTTTAAAGCTGGACATACTTACATATGATAACTGTTTCTACGTTTTCTGTTTTTGGCCAGGAATATTTCTATACTAAACATTAATTTTCATAATACTTGAAATATACTTGATCTTGAGGTTTAAGAGCCTGTAATTCTACTCTGCTGCTGCTAAGTTGTTTCAGTCGTGTCTGTCTCTGTACGACCCCATAGACGGCAGCCCATCAGGCTCCACCATCCCTGGGATTCTCCAGGCAAGAACACTGGAGGGGGTTGCCATTTAGTTGCAACTACAGATATCCCCTATATGCAAATGTTAAGCCAAAATGGGGTAAAGTGGCAAGTCAATTACCTTAGGACACATGTTGCTAACAGATGCAGACTAAACTGAGATAAAGCAGAGATACTCACATACATAGTTCAAAGCTATGGTGGCTTGATGTGGAGATGCTGGGTGGTGCTGCTCTCACCACTGCACAGTTCAAGGGGTGTGCTGCCTCTATAAGGGCTACTGCAAAACAAATATTGAATGCTTTTTTAAAAATCCCCTTCAGATTTTTTTAGGTAGCAAAGATGGGTACTAATGTGGGCCTTTTGTAAAAAGCAAATTAGCTTTAAAAAATCAAGGAATACCTGTAATCAGTAAAACCTATTCAATCCCTGATCACACATAAGATTTGCAAATATTTTCTCCCATTCAGTGGGTTGCCTTCTCATTCTGTTGATAGTGTTCTTTGCACATAAATAGCATGACACTATTTTAAGCACAACTCATTTAATCTTCATGACAACTCTATGAGGTTGGAACAATTATTATCATCCCCATTTTATAGATAAGAATACTGAGAAATAATGGGTTTAAATAATGTGGCAACATCCCATGATAATGACTGAGCTTAGGTTTGAATCTGTTATGAACTGAATGTGTCTTCTCAAAATTTGTATGTTAAAACTTTGCCTCTCAATGGCATGGTATAAGAGGTGGAACCTTTCAGAAGTAATTAGGATTAGATGAGATAATGTGGGTGGAGCCCTCCTGAGTGGGATTTGTGCCCTTACAAGAGTCATGAGAGAGCTCGTGTCCCCTCTCTGCTCTCCTCCCAGTGAGGATATAACGAGAATTTGGCAGTCTATAACCTGGAAGAGGGCTCTCACCGGAACCAATCATGATGGCACACTGATCTGGAACCTCCAGAACTTGTGAAAAAAATTGTTTATAACCTTTTCAGGCTATGATATTTTGTTACAGCAGCCAAAACTAAGATAGAACCCACAGCAGGTATCCCAGAAACACTATGTAATACATATCTCTTATAAAGAACATCAGTAACCTTCTGATCACCAATCCAGCTATCTTTTCATAGTCCTCATTCAGGTGTCTAATTTTTTTCTCTATCATTTAAAATCATGATCCTTTCTATGTGAAACTTGCCTTCCCTCAGCTACTACATTGTCTAGGTTCTCCTATTTCCATGTGGTAGTTACATCTTCTTTTTCAGTCTTGTATGCCTTTCTTCTGGAGAAGGCAATGGCACCCCACTCCAGTACTCTTGCCTGGAAACTCCATGGACGGAGGAGCCTGGTAGGCTGCAGACCATGGGGTCTCGAAGAGTCGGACATGACTGAGCAACTTCACTTTCACTTTTCCCTTTCATGCATTGGAGAAGGAAATGGCAACTCACTCCAGTGTTCTTGCCTGGAGAATCCCAGGGACGGGGGAGCCTGGTGGGCCGCCGTCTATGGGGTCGCACAGAGTCGGACACGACTGAAGTGACTTAGCAGCAGCATGCCTTTCTTCATGCTCACAATGTCAAAGGCCTTACTTCAGTGCCCCGTCTTTGCTTGTTCTCCTGGGACCATTTTCCTCTGTTATGGGCTAGACTGTGTCCTTCAAAAAGATGCTGAAGTCTTAACACTTAGGGTCTGTGAATGTGACCTTATTTGAAAATAGGGTCTTTTCAAATGATCAAGTTAGGATGAGGTCATTTGGGCAGGTTCTAATCCAATATGACTGTGTCCTAATAAGAGGGCAACATTCAGACACAGACATGAATAGAGGAAAGACCATGTGAATACACAAAGATAATATAATCTACAAACTAAAGAATGCCGGTGCTACCAAAAGCCAGGAGAGAGGGCTGTAACATCTGACACCTTGATTTCAGATTTCTAGCCTCCACAACTGTGAGGTGATAAATTTCTACTGTTTAAGCTTCTTAATTTGTGGTAATTCGTTATGGGAGCCCCAGGAAAAGAAACACTTTTCAAGGGCTTGAAGGCTCTGGTCCTAATATTCCTTCTGAGTTCTAGGCATAAGGTATCAACAGCATCTCCTGACTATTTGACCATGATTCTGCATTTCCAGAATATTACTCTCCTCCCATCTCCCTGCTTTCTCACCTTTGGCCCCCAACTTAGCAACCTTTGTAAATGAGATACCTGTGGCCCCAGCCACTCTGGCTAAAAACCACAAAGTCACCTTTGAGTCCTCATTTTCCACCCCCTTGAAACTGTCTCCATTTCTGTAATCTAAGAATCATATGTGGTCCATTAGTTTGAGGGACTAGTATCAGGTTCCCAGACTTGGCAGCCATTGCATCTCATGGTCAGAGCTCAATAAAAGGATTGGTGGCACTTTAGCCCAAATATTGGGATACAGACTCAAGGAATCCTTGCTATTCTCAAGATAATATGACCCAGTATCTGGGCACTGACTTTGTTAAAACTATTTAAATACCCAGAGTTCTACCTAGCTTCTTTGCATACCTAAAATTAGGGCTTTCTGCCTGAACTCAGCCCAGAGGCTGGCATTCTGATAGCTGCTCATAGATGTCCTTGAGATCTGAGATTCCACCTCTCACTCAGATCTGGATCACCCGTCATGGAACCTGACCACCGGCTATGACACCAGATTATGCCATATTAGGAATTCAGACTCAGTGTGATTGTCTAATTTAGTGCTCATTGTCCATCATTTTTTTTTTTTTTTTTTAGCTAAAATGTACTTAACAATTTATAGTTCACAGAGCACACTTAATCTATTTTCTTATTCAATCCTAACAGCCTTCATAAAAATCTAGAGCAGTGAAAAGTTAAATAACCCATACAAGCTCATGTAGTTAGCATTGGTGGCGTCAATGCTCACATTTAAGCCTCCTGGCTCCACATCCTATGCTCTTTTCTCTTCACTGCATTGCATGCTCCCACGTTCCTAGAATCCACTGGAAAGTAACTTCTTTCCTGCCTCATGGGGGCCTGTAATTCCAGGTCCCTCTTTTTCCTCATCTGCCCTTGCCCCTGATGTAGATAACTGACCTGTATTGTATCATATCCAGATTGATGGAAGTGACCTTGAGACTAATGATCCCCCTTCTCAAAAGGCTGAAAATGATTTAAGGAATTGCAAAACTGCTTAGTACCATTAACAAGTATGCAAGCTGCCAAGTATAAGGGAGACATAATATTCTTATGTAGAAGACATCTTTCCAGGGAAGTTTTAAAGATGATATAATGAGGTTCCATGCAGTGCCTCTGCAAGTTCTAATTTTGAAAGGTAAGAGCACAAATACTGACTTGAATAATGGCCACCTGGGATGAACTTCTGTCCCCAGTGTTTTGTCTACTTTTGCCTTTCAGGATGATGAATGTTAATCTTTTATTAATCCTCTCTTTCTTGCTTAATTTTTAAAAGTTTATAAGTTTATTCATTCTTTCTTTTTCTTATTTTTTTTTTTTTTTTTTACTTGCCCTGGGTCTTTGTTGGGGCCTGTGGGCTTTCTTTAATTACGGCAAGTGGGGATACTCTTCAGTGCTGTCCAGGGGCGTTTCAGTTGCAGCCTGCAGGCTCAATAGTTGTGTTTGGTGGGCTCCAGAGCGCGGGCTCAGTAGTTGTGGCGAGGCTTAGTTGCTTCACAGCGTGTGGTATCTTCCCAGAGCAGGGATCGGACCGTTGTCCCCTGCACTGGCCTGCAGATTCTTATCCATCGTACCACCAGGGAAGTCCCCTTTCTTACTATTAAAAGATAGCATGATGTGGTGGTGTGTATTCCAATTTCCAACACTGGCCTGTGAGGTGCTGGGCATGTGGTGAAGAACATGAGCTCTGGAGCAAGACTAAGTCTTGGTCCCCTGTGGTTAGCACTGACCTTGAGCAAGTTGCTTAACCTCTCTATACCTTATTTTCCCCACTATGGAATGGAGCTATTAATGGTATCCTGGCTGTAATGTCATTGGAAGGATTAAATAATTAATGTAAGTAAAGTGCCTAGAACAGCACTTTGCATGTGGAACTCGCTCTTTAACTATTAGCTCTTCTATATGGACAGGAATGAGGAAGTAGCACACCAAATCCCTGGAGGAATCATTACTACTGGAGAGTCAGAGGATATTTAAAAATGAAGATTTCAGGAAACTCATGCTATTGCCATGAAGTGTCTCCATCCTCCCTCTTCTTTTTTTTAAGATTTATAGTTTTAGCACCACCACCCCCTATTTGTTAGCTTTAGCCATTTTTAAAAATTTTTATTTATTTTTGTTTCTGTCTATGCTGGGTCTTTGTTGCTGCGAGGGCTTTTTTCCATTGTGGAGAGTGGAGGCGACTCACTAGATGTGGTGCACAGGCTTGTCACTGCAGTGGCTTCTCTTGTTACAGAGCAGAGGCTCTAGGGTGCATGGGCTTCATGCTGTGGCACATGGGCTCAGTAGTTGAGGCTCCCAGTCTCTAGAGCACAGGCTCAGTAGTTGTGGCACGTGGGTTTAGCTGCTTCACCGCATATGGGATCTTCCCATATCAGGCATTGAACCCATATCTCCTACACTGGTAGGCAGACTCTTCACCTCTGAGCCATCAGGGAAACCCTGAGTTACTTCTTTACAAAAAAAAAAAAATTCCTGTGATAGTGTCAGGCTATACAGACTCTTTAATAATGTAACATATACAGAATTATCTTTATTATTAGATCTACTCATTTATCAATTGTTGTAAACACTGAGCCTGCAATCAGAAACATTTTGACAAACTATATTATTTCTTTAGTTTACAATGTGATGTAAGAAATTAAAATACAAACACTATTTAGAAATATAAACTAATGTTATATTAAAAAAAATAAAGCTGACACAATTAGATGAATTATCACATAAAAATTACATAGATACCTTGTTAAGGAAAAGAAAGAGCCAGGACATACATATTTTTAGGTATTAAAAAATCTATAGTTTTTTTTTTAATACCACATCTGATGTATTCACTTTTTAAACAAATTGTGACTGAAAATGAATGTGCCACTTTACAAAGCCCTATGTAGAATTATATTACAAGAGAAGCAGCCACCAGAAAATAAAGACCAGGAATAAGACTTTATTTAAAGAGGGGAAAAAAGGAGAGACAGGGATCAAATTAAACTTCACTGTCTTGATGAATTAATTTAAAAGTTTCTTTATGATCTTGATCTACAGAATGTTGTGATGCATTGTTACCACATTCTGTGCTCTTAACTGACCACATAGCATGCTGGGAAAGGCAGATTAAACTAGTTCTTTTTGGATTGTTAAAACTTAGATTGAATATCCAATGGTAAGATTCCTGTTCTGATAAACTCTTCTTTATCTAAATACCTGCCTTTCTCCTGATCTCATTGACTCCACCAGCCCTGAAGACAGCAGCCTGCCATCTGATAGAAGATAAACCCTTGTGCCTGCTTTTTTTTTACCCTTGCTGAAGAAAACCTTTGAATGTGTAACTTGGGCTGAAGATACTTATCAAACAATCTTTAGTTGCCAGGAATTCAAAAGTGGGCCATGATAGCCAGTGATGGAATCTGGTCTCTCTGCTTCTATTTGCTTAAAAAAAAAAAAAAAAAAAGTATCACATGGAGTACTTAACTGAAGCTTAGTACACTTAACCAGAAAGATCCTGCAATACTTTCTATAGAAATTTATTTCAACTGTGTGGCAAGCCTGCTGAATAGAAAAAAGCTATTCAAATGTTACAGATAATGCCCTAGATCCCATTACAGTTCTAATTTCACTGAGGCTCTGGAATCTTTTAAAATAGTATATGTTAACAGTTTCTAACCTGAGGACACAAGTAGATTTTTCTTTGGAGAAGTCAGCTCAAAGGAGACCCAAGGCTGAATGTAAAGTTAAACTCACCTTCTAAAGTTAAACTAATCAAACTGTTTTAGGATTTTTTTCCCCTCAAGTTTTTTATTTTTTATATTTTATATTAAGAAAAATTACTTATTTAGGCTGTGCTGGGTCTTCCTTGCTGCCCATGGGCTTTCTCTAGTTGCTACGCTAGGGTCTCCTCTCTGGTCACAGTGCACGGGCTTCTCATTGCGGTGGCTTCTGTTGCAGAGCGTGGGCGCTAGGCCACTCTGGCTTCAGTAATTGTGGCACATGGGCTTAGCTGCTCCACAGCATATGGAATCTTCCCGGACCACAGATTGAACCTATGTCCCCTACACTAGAAGGTGGATTCTTAACCACTGGACCAGCTGGGAAGTCTACCCTCAGTTTTTTTAAATCCCCCTCATACAACAAGAAATGTTAAAACAAAATTTTTAAATTAGCTTATTAGTGTTCATTTCCATTAAAAAGAGATTTAAAAAAAAAAAAAAAAGGTTTCATGTTCCAAAGACCCAATGATCCTGGAGTTAAGAGTATTTTTATCCTCAGTTAGGCCAGTGTATTCAGTGGGGAATTATTTTCAGCAATTTTTCTTCCCCAAATTTTGCTCTTGCCTGCAGTTTATCTCCCTGGGCTGCTGTCCTGCTCTCCCTTCCTTCATCATATTGAAGGTCCCTTGGGTTCGACATCAAACTAACCTAATAAATAAATCCATATTGATATCCTAAAGGACCCCAAGAAATATGAATTCAACTGGGCTCTCTTAATAACTTCTCCCCTGCACTATTAAATAATTGTACCTTTTCCTCCAATAAGAACTTCCCTCATTGGCAATCAGTGAGTCATTTGTTTTCAGTTCAATGGTAACCAACTAAATTTAATATTTTTTTTTTTCCTCAGCATCTTAAAACTCTTGGTCTCCTTCCACTATTAATATGAAACCAACATTTATTAGCACCAAACATGATGCAAAGTATTGAGGGCTGCATACAAAAATGATAGCCAAATGGGCTAGAGTATAAATATTGTAGAAGTAAACGGAATGTTCTGTGAAGGCAAGAACTACATCTGGTTGTCATTTTGGCTTCTTCAAGGGCCCAGAGTTTCCAGATCATGAACAACTATTTTAGGCCCATTTAAAATTAGTTTATGTTTGCTGTAGTTTGGTTGCTAAGTCATGTCTGACTCTCTGTGACCCCATGGACTGTGTAGCCCACTAGCTAGACTTCTCTGTCCATGCCATTTCCCAACTATCGAACCCATGTCTCCAGCATTGGCAGGCAGATTCTTTACCACTGAGCCACCTGGGAAGCCCAGTTTATGTTTGGGTGGGGAGTAATTATAAGGATGGAGAAGTGGGGTGTACAAACTGTTGGGTGTAAGATAGGCTCAAGGATGTATTGTACAACGCAGGGCATATAGCCAGTATTTTGCAATAACTGTAAAGGGAAGCAACCTTTAAAAATTGTATAAAAATTACTATTTGAAAAAAAAAATTTGTTTGTAATCCCTGCAATGGGAAGATGAAATGAGTCCACAGTGTCTTGTTCAGAAAATTGGAAGAAAACTGGGTTTGGAAAGTTGCTATAATTCATAGATAACCACGTCTCTACTTCTAAATTTCAAAGATTTCTGTCAAAATCAAAATAGTAATCAAGGTGAAACTAATTTGCTAATCAGGAAAATCACACAAATTAGTGAATAGTCATTTTAAAATATCTAATGAGATTTATTTACGTTGTTTTAGCTTTGTCGTTGTTGGTTAGTTGCATCATGACAGATAGTACCTGGCTTGGGGAACTGGAGAAAGAAGATAGTTGTACTACTGTTACTGTTACTGTTAAGTCACTTCAGTCGTGTCCGACTCTGTGCGACCGCAGAGATGGCAGCCCACCAGACTTCCCGGTCCCTGAGATTCTCCAGGCAAGAACACTGGAGTGGGTTGCCATTTCCTTCTCCAATGCATGAAAGTGAAAAGTGAAAGTGAAGTCATTCAGTTGTGTCTGACTCTAGCGACCTCATGGACTGCAGCCCACCAGGCCAATATCTACCAATTAATGATCTATAACAAATAGTAAATTGTACTTTTTGCAGTGTTTTAAGGGCTTTTGTGTGTGTGTGTGTGCTCAGTTGGGTCCAACTCTTTTGAGACCCCCATGGACTGTAGTCCACCAGGCTCCTCTGTCCATGGGATTCTCCAGGCAAGAATACTGGAGTGGGTTGCCATTTCCTTCTCCGGGGGATCTTCCTGACCCAGGGAACAAACCCACATCTCCTGTATTGGCAGGCAGATTCTTTACCACCAAGCCACCAGAAAAGCCTGTTTTTAGGTTTGTTTATTTTATTTTTTCCTTGAAAATCAGACTGAATAGGTCTAAAAGGTGGAGAAGGCAATGGCACCCTACTCCAGTACTCTTGCCTGGAAAATCCCATGGATGGAGGAGCCTAGTAGGCTGCAGTCCATGGGGTCACTAACAGTCAGACACGACTGAGGGACTTCACTTTCACTTTTCACTTTCATGCATTGGAGAAGGAAATGGCAACCCACTCCATTGTTCTTGCCTGGAGAATCCCAGGGACGGGGGAGCCTGGTGGGCTGCCGTCTATGGGGTCGCACAGAGTCGGACACAACTGAAGCGACTTAGCAGCAGAAGCAGGTCTAAAAGGTAGAAGGAAAAACCAAAAAATTTTTAAAATCTTATCTTCCTGACAGGACCTTCATTGAATCACTGCCATTTATTTTAGACAAAGCGTTGTTCATTTCCCTAATTCTTTTGCATTTAATGAAATATTCAATTCTAAGTGACACATTTCAGAATCTCTGCCACTCTCATATAAACCCTTCTCTGCTTCCTGGATGTGGTAGGTAAGGAAATACGGCAGGACCTGGTACTGCCCCAGTCACTAGCTTCCAAACAAGTAACAACTGACTGGTAGTTTGAATAGCAGTTCCTCTCATTTTACTTCCCTCCTCTGACTTGAAGCCTTACCCATGAAAGTCACGGGGACATTAGATGGGATAGTGAGCCTGTAGAACGAGAAAGAAACAAGAACTATAAACCATGGAAACCCCTTGGGGAACTGGCTCTGACCAAAAACTGAGTATTTATTTTTTCTGCCCAAATTTGTTCACTTTATTTTACTATAGCCTGGAACCCTGCCAATTCGAAATTCACTTGACTTAGCAAATAGACACTGCTAAATGTGAAAACATTTAACCCTCTGGGAGACTTAAATTTAATACCTTTCATAGGAATACACTACTTGCTGACTCTGGGCTAGGACCTGCGGGTAGAAAAGGAAGATATCAGTTAAGATAAAGAAAACACAATCCCTCCCCACCTAAAACTAGTCTGGTAGGAAGAAAAGGTGTATAACCAGATAGCTACTCAACAATGTGTTGCACATCATAATATATTTTTTTTCCACAAAGTCATTTCTTGAGGTATTAGCAAAGGCTTCATTGTGAGTGTAACTTTAGAGCCAGACCATGAAGGGTCAGCTGAAGTTCATATCAGAGGAGAGGGGTCAAAGCGTTCCATGCAGAGAGAGTGGTTTGCTCGAGGACAAAACAGCCCAGCTTGGCAACCAGGAAAACAACTAGCCTGTCCACAGGGCATGCAGTGCACATGATTCTGTGAGAATCACAAAAATGATAAGGAATAAGATCTGATGGGAGATGACAGCCAGGTGGTAGAGGACTTAACATCTGAGTGGAAAAGATTAAATTTATTTTAGTCAAAGGAAAGATAGGGAGATGCTGGAACTGTGATGACAGGTCCAGATTTGTATTTTCTAGAGAATATTTGGGCAACAGCACTTCTTAGTGAATCACATTTAATTTTTCTTAAGAACTAGCACTGGAGAAGGAAATGGCAACCCACTCCAGTATTCTTGCCTGAAAAATCCCATGGACAGAGGAGCCTGGCGGGCTATAGTCCACGGGGTCACAGAGAGTCAGACATAACTGAGTGACTAAATGATGAAGAACTAGCTGGAAGGCTATATACCCAGGAGGTGGGAAGGCAGGAAGGAATATTCAGACATAGCAGAGCATGGGATACTTTGGTGTAGAATCATCCTGCATAGGATTTAGAACAAAACAGGAGTTCAGGGTACATGAGGGAGACAGAAATGGGAGGCAAAAAAAAAATTTTAGCAAATGTGAAGTTAAACATTGGTTGTTTTAAAGCGGGGTTGGCAAACTATGGCCTGTGCTTCACATCCAGCCTTCTGTCTGTTCTGTCCAGCACTGCTAAGAATGTTTCTGTATTTTTAAATGGTTGGGAAAAAATTCAAAAGAAGTATTATATTTGTGACACACGAAAATTATATAGAATTCAACTTCCAGTATCTATTAGTAAAGCTTTACTAGAACACAGTTATGCTCACATGTTTATGTATCATCTCTGGCTGTTTTCACACCACAGCAGTGGAGTTGAATTCTTGTGACAGGGACTGTATCATTTGAAAAGCCTAAAATATTTACTATCTGACCATTTACAGACAAATCTGGTAGGGATGACCAAAGAAACTCTGCAAGTCTATAAATTGGCAGCCAGCCTTGTATCTTTGTCCTGCCATTGGGCCCCTGGAGTTTCATGTGACCTGGAAGTAATGTAAAAGTGTCGTGCCCTCTGCGGTGCTGCTTAGGCTTTGCAAAGACTGGGGGCTTTGCTCCGCTGGTCAATTCAGCCCCTAGGGGTATACATCTCTTTCCGATAAACCCCTTTCCTACCCCCTGACCCAGAATCCGTAACTATAGATACAACTATTATCATTTAAAATTCAGCTATCTTTAAATAAAGTTAACTAAAGGAATTGATGGGCTAGTTTGGAAATTTATGAAAATGCTCTCCAAATTGCAGACACTGATGTAAAAACAGACTTCATAATACAGCCTCTTTATAAACTGTGGACTTGTACAGTGACTTAAGAGTATCGTGGAATTTTCATTCATGTGGTTGAGCCTAAGTCGATGTGACTTAACAGTGTTAAGGCTCATAAAAGATGACTAGGCCCTGGAAGCATGCCAGTAAAGGTTTCCTGATTATTACATGCTGACTACTTCAGACTATTGTTGGAAAGCTAGTGAATGAAGCAGACCGGATGTAACACTAGAGATTAGCTTTATGAATTGGAATTTATCACTGATTTCAAGTTATGTCTGGAGGAAAAGATACAGGGGTAGGGATTAAATAAGGCATGGCTTAATTCACAGAATTTAAACTAAAATGCCTTTATTGATAAAATTTATATAGAACTACTCTGCAAAAACATGTCCAGTTTTTCAAGCTTAAAAGCACGAAATTTAATGTTTTAAAGAATTAGTTTTTTTTGTTTGTTTGTTTTTTAATCCATTACAGAAACACTTACAGAATGCTTCTGAGGTACCTAAAGCCATAACTGGTCCTGGTGACACAAAAATAGATAAACATCATCCCTTTCCTTAAAAAGAAAAAAAAAAAAAAGTACTCTTTCAGAGAGAAAACCAGAAGAGTAAAGCAAAATTAATTAACTAATAAATAAAATGAAAATGTTGTTGAGGGGCCTTCCTGGTGATCCAGTGATTAAGACTCCACACTCCCAATGCAGGGGGTCTGGGTTTGATCCCTGGTCAGGGAACTAGATCTCACATGTTATAGCTAAGAGTTCACATGTTGTGACTAAAGAAACCACATAATGCAACTAAGACCCGGCACAACCAAATAAATTAAATTTTTTTTTAAAAATGAAAGTGTTGTTTAGTTCAGTTTTGACATAAGTGAAGTAGTCATTTCAAGATAAACGTGCTGATATCTGCAACACATCCGGAGTTTCTTAGCAGACACACACCTATAAACAAATACAAAATTATATAAGATCAAGTCAGTTTTTATTTTTAATTCTAGACACAGTGCAGGAGAAAAGACTTAAGTGGTAGCTTTTGGTCATTGATTCTAAAGGTGGAAAGGGCAATTAAAGTGTTAGAATCTGAGAGGGATTGGACCCACCACAGATACCAAAATCCCAAGGATGCTCAAGTCCCATACTTGCCCTTGGTATCCACAGACTCCAAATCTATGGCTTCATCAACCACAGGTCCAGATCATAAATATTACATGATGTGGTTGATTGACTTGATGGATGTGGAACCCCGTGGATACCTGTATATCCTGAGAGCCTGTATATTTATTGAAAAAACTGATTATAAGTTGTACCCATGCAGTTCAAGCCCAAATTGTTCAAGGGGCAGCTCTATTATTCAAAATAAGCTACCATATGCCAGTGATCTGAATCCTGACGTAGTTAAATCTGTATCCCCAGGAGTTAATAGCATGCAATAGATATAAAAAGGGCTTATTACACTTGTTAATTAGTAGTAGTTTCACTGCTTTATTGTGAATCCCAATTTTGAATGTGTTTGGAAAATATAATTCTGAAACTGGTTTTAGGAATGTCTTGGTCAAAACAAGAGTGTTTTGGTTATGTTAAGTTACAAAACAATGTGAGGCCAGAACAGAAGTCTGCCCCGGGCAATTTGGTTTTTGTGTGTGTGTGTGTGTGTGTGTGTGTGTGTGTGTGTGTGTGTGGCTGGGTCCTGAGGCATGCAGTTTCTTAGTTCCATCATTTTAATGTATTATTCTGCATCACCTTGATAAGGATAATAGGACTTTCTGAGACTCTTGTGAAAAGAAACTGCTTTAAAATATCCAGCATGAACATAATTAACCCTTTGTTGAATGGAACTAATAATAAGTCATAATAATAGTCATCATCATAATAAATTCTGCTATAATAGGTGTAATATGATACAAAATAATATCATAATGCCATATACAAAGGGAAGATGACATATGTACTGTGCTTACACAGTGTCTGGGACATAAGGATTGATCAGGATGTATTAGTTTTATTATTGTTATCCCCACCTACTGGGAATAACAGTGATGCAAATGAACCAGAACTATTTCTTCTGAAGCTTGAGATTAATTGCATAAATTTTCATTCAGCAATAGGCTTTCTTTCCTTGAATTACATTTGCCCTTGTTGGTTTCATTTTTTTATAAACTCATTCATTCATAACACATTCATTAAAAACCATTCACGCAAACATTTAGTGAGCTTAATTGTGCTGTCTTCCCTTATATTTTTAGAGCTACACCTAACTTTAAAATATATCTTGATCCCTGTCCTCAAGGAGATTTCAGTCTACTAGGGAAGCCAGATGAACAAATCAAAGATTAAGGTGTCTGCCATGAGATAGATATGCTTTGGTATAGAGAGGGAGAGCTTCCAGGCCAAGCTTTTTGGTGTTAAGAAAGTTTCCCTTAAAGAGGTGGTATTTGGGCAAATATTTTAAGAAATTAGTAGAGTTTAGCAAGGTAATGGAGGTGGGGGCCAGAATTATCCTAGGGAAAACATGACATTTTTTAAAAATGCAGTTATATTTTTGGCAGAAGCAATGGATACATGTTGGATGTCTTATTTGGCTGCCTCAAAATCTGATGCAGAGACAAGATTCAGTGTCGGTGCAGTGTGGTGATCCCACGAGACACTGGGGAGACTCTAGGAAAGGAGACGTAGAACCAAAATTTACTTTATCAAATCTGTTACCACTGGAGTAAATGTGAATACATGGGAATCAGTTACACTGGGAATTTCTGGGAGCTGATGTAGGACACAAGCCTTAGAGTTATCTAACCAGAGGATAAGGAAGTTGGAGTACTCATTTATACATCAATTTTTGATATTTTTTGTTTGAGACACCTAGAGGAGAAAGACTAATAGGCAGCTGGAAGTCAGTTTCACTAAAATGGTAAGGACTTGAGACAGGCTGGTGGGGTGGGAATACCAACATTACTCATTGGCTTTGACAGACCTAGAAACTAGACAGATAGGAAGGAACAGATAATGATGTTTTCATATAATGCATGTGAATTTGAACTTTCTTCTTAATATTGTTGTTGTTCAGTCCCTAAGTCGTGTCCCGCTTTTTGCGACCCCATGAACTGCAGCACTTCAGGCTTCTCTGTCCGTCACTATCTCCCTGAGTTTCCCCAAACTCATGCCCACTGAATCATCCAACCATCTCATCGTCTGTCACCCCCTTGCCTCAGTCTCTCTTGCCCTCCTCTTGCCCTCAGTCTTTCTCAGGATCAGGGTCTTTTCAAATGAATCAGTTTGCATCAGGTGGCTGAAGTATTGGAGTTCCAGCTTCAGCATCAGTCCTTCCAATGAATATTCAGGACTGATTTCCTTTAGGATTGACTGGTTTGATCTTGCTGTCCAAGAGACTCTCAAGAATCTTCTCCAACACCACAGTTCAGAAGCATCAATTCTTTGGCCCTCAGCCTTCTTTATGGTCCAGCTCTCACATCCATACATGACCACTGGAAAAATCACAGCTTTGACTCTACAGACCTTTGTAAGCAAAGTGATGTCTCTGTTTTTTAATATGCTGTCTAGGTTTGTCATAGCTTTTCTTCTAAGGAGCAAGCATCTTTTAATTTTGTGGCTGTACTCACCATCCACGGTGATTTTAAAGCCCAAGAAAAGAAAATCTGTCACTATTTCCACTTTATACCCCTCTATTTGCCATGAAGTTACAGGACCAGATGCCATGATCTTTGTTTTTTTGAATGTTGAATTTTAAGCAGCCTTTTCATTCTCCTCTTTCACCTTCATCGAGAGGCTCTTTAGTTCCTCTTTGCTTTCTGTTATTAAAGTGGTATCATCTGTATATCTGAGGTTGTTGATATTTCTCCCAGCAATCTTGATTCCAGCTTGTAAGTCATCCAGCCTGGCATTTTGCATGATTTACTTTGCAGCTTTAAAATGTTTTTTAAAAGAGATAAGGGAAGTTAGTTTTGTTTTATAAAATTGGCTTCTGCTAATTTTGGAAGGTGGGCCATAGGGAATAGGCTAATTTAGAAACTACAGCAGTTCTGACAAATGAATTAACGTGGTAGAGGGGGATGTAGAAGAGTGGGTGGAATAGAAAGAGATTAAAGTGAAGAATTTCTGAATACATGTGGAAGGAGGAGATGGAAGACACAGATTGCAGGTTTCTGTTCTGAAAATCTAGGCTGAAGGCAGTACCTTTCACTCAAATTGAGGATTCCAAGAGGAGAAAACAAGTGAGGGAGTGATCCATGAGATCAGATTTGGAAATTCAGAATATAAATGGTGGTTGAAACTGTGTAAGACATTGTCTAAGGAGGCTCTTGGCTCCCAAAAGATGAGGGAAAGATCTAGTGGGGAACAGGGCAGGTAAGCAATTATGGGACAAAAGTATTGGCATAAATGCCAGAGAAATTAAATTTGAGGGGAAGTGAGAAAACTCTACCCAGAGGATCTTTTTATCTCAAACACCAAGGATGAGTCTGTATTTATTAGTGGGATGGTTAGGAACTGGAGCATTCCTGGCAGGACTCAGTTCATTTCAGTCAGTCGCTCAGTTGTGTCTGACTCTGCAATCCCATGGACAGCAGAACACCAGGCCTCCCTGTCCATCACCAAACCCCAGAGTTTACTCAAATTCATATCCAGTAAATCGGTGATGCCATCCAACCATCTCATCCTCTGTCGTGCCCCTCTCCTCCTGCCTTCAGTCTTTCCCAGCATGAGGGTCTTTTCAAATGAGTCAGTTCTTTGCATCAGGTAGCCAAAGTATTGGAGTTTTACCTTCAGAATCAGTCCTTTCAGTGAATATTCAGGACTGATTT
Organism: Bos indicus x Bos taurus; assembly: GCF_003369695.1. NCBI lineage: Eukaryota > Metazoa > Chordata > Mammalia > Artiodactyla > Bovidae > Bos > Bos indicus x Bos taurus. Next base: position 113,921,989 of record NC_040076.1, read on the forward strand.
CCTTTAGGATGGACTTGTTGGATCTTCTAGTTGTCCAAGGAGCTCTCAAATTTCAGTGCTCAGCTTTCTTTATAGTCCAACTCTCACATCTCTTCATTCTTTCTGGAGTTATTTCTCCACTGATCTCCAGTAGCATGTTAGGCACCTACTGACCTGGGGAGTTCATCATTCATTGTCCTATCTTTTTGCCTTTTCATACTGTTCATGAGGTTCTCAAGGCAAGAATACTGGTCCCTTTTCCAGTGGACTCCATTTTGTTAGAACTCTCCATCATGACCTGTCCATCCTGGGTGGCCCTATAAGGTATGGCTCATAGTTTCATTGAGTTAGATAAGGCTGTGGTCCATGTGATCAGATTGTTTAGTTTTCTGTGATTGTGGTTTTCATTCTGTCTTCCCTCTGATGGAGAAGGATAGGAGGCTTATGGAAGCTTTTTGATGGAAGAGACAGACTGAGGGAGAAACTGGGTCTTGTTCTCATGGGTGGGGCCATGCTCAGTAAATCTTTAATCCCATTTTCTCTGACAGGCGGGGCTGTGTTCCCTCCCTGCCACCTCATGCGAAGAGTTGACTCATTGGAAAAGACTCTGATGCTGGGCGGGGCAGGGGATTGGGGGCAGGAGGAGAAGGGGATGACAGAGGATGAGGTGGCTGGATGGCATCACTGACTCGATGGACGTGAGTCTGAGTGAACTCCGGGAGTTGGTGATGGACAGGGAGGCCTAGCGTGCTGTGATTCATGGGGTCACAAAGAGTTGGACACAACTGAGCGACTGAACTGAACTGAACTGAAACTATGGTGGAGGTAATGAAAATAATGGTGACCCCCTTCACAAGGTCCCAGGCAGGCACTGCTACACTCAGTGCCCCAATCCTGCAGCAGGCCACCACCGACCCACGCCTCTGCCAGAGACTCCTGGACACTCACAGGCAAGCCTTGGTCAGTCTCTTGTGGGGTCACTGCTCCTTTCTCCTGGGTCCTGGTGTATACAAGGTTCTGTTTGTGCCCTCTAAGAGTCTGTGTCCCCAGTCCTGTGTAAGTTCTGGTAGCTGTATAGTGGGGTTAATGGTGACCTCCTCCAAGAGGTCTTCCCTGGTGGCTCAGACGGTAAAGCATCTGCCTACAATAAGGGAGACCCAGGTTCGATCCCTGGGTTGGGAAGATCCCCTGGAGAAGGAAACAGCAACCCACTCCAGTACCCTTGCCTGGAAAATCCCATGGACGGAGGAGCCTGGTAGGCTACAGTCCATGGGGTCACAAAGAGTCCAACACGACTGAGCGACTTCACTTTCCTCCAAGAGGGCTTATGTCTTACCCAGGTCTACTACACCCAGAGCCCCTGCCCTGCAGCAGTCCACTGTTGACCCATACGTCCTCAGGAGACACTCAAATACAGTTCTGTCTCAGTCTCTGTGGGGTCTCTGTGTCTTGGTGTGCACAAGGTATGTTTGAGCCCTCTGAGCATCTCTGGCAGGTATGGGGTCTGATTCTAAATGCGATTTCACATGACTGGCAGGACTACCTGTTGCAAAAAACATGTTTTAGGTGGCAAATCATTGAACTTGTGATAAATCAATATAAGACCAGGCTAAAGTTTGCTTTTCCATTATTGCTGAAGAAAGACAGTCCCTGAAAATGAATGTAAACTCCTTGAGTGTAGGAACACTCTTTTTATCCCAGTAGCAAGCACACATTAGATACTCAATAAAAATTGGTTGAAATGATAGTATCTGTTCATATAAATAATGTAATGTAATAAATCCCAAAATAATTTTGGAAAGACTACTTGCCTACTTAACTTAGAGAAAAACTTGTAATCAGGTCATTTTATTCATTAAATAATTATTTAATCCACTACTATATTCCCTTGTGGCTCAGCTGGTAAAGCATCCACCTGCAATGTGGGACACCTGGGTTCAATCCCTGAGTTGGGAAGATCCCCTAGAGAAGAGAAAGGCTATCCACTCCAGTGTTCTGACCTGGAGAATTCCATGGACTGTATAGTCCACGGGGTCACAAAAGAGTTGGACAGGACTGAGCGACTTTCACTTTCACACAAGTTGCGGGGCTTCACAGCTGGCACAGTGGTAAAGAATCTTCCTGAGAATGCAGGGGATGAGAGTTTGATCCCTGGGTTGGGAAGATCCTGTTTACATACACACACACACACACACACACACACACACGCCCAAGCTCTCGTTTACACACACATACACACACCCCACAAAGCTCCCTTATCTGTGTGTCTTAAGGCCCCATAAGAACACCCAGAAGGCAAACAGTGTTTTACCCTGTCTTCCTTAGTAGATAGAAACAGCCTACCTGACCCAGGAATAGAACTAGGGTTTCCTACATTGCAGGCAGATTCTTTACCAGCTGAGTAGAAACAATAGTCCATTTAAATTAAAAAGTATCTGATTCAGACTTTTATTTACATAAACAGGCCCTTCTGTTAGTCCCAAATAGCCTTATTTTGTTACTCCTGACCTCTGGTAACTTCAATATAATTTCCCTAATGCCTAACACCTGACTCAGAATTCTAACTTTGTAATAAGTATCTGTTGACTAAATCTCAGGAATTAGTTGACTTAATGATTAAAGTGAGGACTTTAAATTGTGTATTTAAAAGTTTTCTGCATCATGGTGAATCTATCATTTTTCACTGTACCAAACTCTTTCCTCAGTCTTCTTGTAAAGGTACCAGTACTATTTTGCTTTAGAGATCCACCCCTCAGTCACTGGATACAGTTCTGGAAGGCTCCTGAAAGTTACATTCCCTCTCCGGGCCAAGATATGGGAACAGGACCATGCTAGGCAAAGCCTATACTTTTAAAATATAATTTGAAATTTGAATAAAGTGACATAGGAATTGAAGACCAAAGGTACTTCCTACTCTATCTACTTTAATTCTTATCTTTTCTTAACACTGTTTTCAGATTTATTTTTGACTTCTGCTGCTGCTGCTGCTAAGTCACTTCAGTCGTGTCTGACTCTGTGCAACCCCATAGATGGCAGCCCACCAGGCTCCTCCGTCCCTGGGGTTCTCCAGGCAAGAACACTGGAGTGGGTTGCCATTTCCTTCTCCAATGCATGAAAGTGAAAAGTGAAAGTGAAGTCGTTCAGTTGTGCCTGACCCTCAGCGACCCCATGGACCGCAGCCTTCCAGGCTCCTGCGTCCATGGGATTTTCCAGGCAAGAGTACTGGAGTGGGGTGCCATTGCCTTCTCCGTTTGACTTATGCTGCTGCTGCTGCTGCTGCTGCTGCATCACTTCAGTTGTGTCTGACTCTGTGCGACCCCATAGACGGTAGCCCACCAGGCTCCCCCGTCCCAGGGATTCTCCAGGCAAGAACACTGGAGTGGGTTGCCATTTCCTTTTCCGATGCATGAAAGTGAGAAGCGAAAGTGAAATCGCTCAGTCGTGTCCAAGTCTTAGCGACTCCATGGACTGCAGCCCACCAGGCTCCTCCATCCATGGGATTTTCCAGGCAAGAGTACTGGAGTGGGGTGCCATTGAGCTACTTGCAAATTGCAATAAATTTTAACACATTCAGAATTAGATTCTGTTGCCTGTAATCAAAGGATTGTAGTCACACATAGTTCTAAAATTCTATGAAACTTAGGAGTGAGAGGCGAAGAGGTTGTGCTGTGCTTAGTCGCTCAGTCATGTCTGACTCTTTGCGACCCCATGGATTGTAGCCCACCAGGCTCCTCTATGGGGATTATCCAGGCCAGAATACTGGAGTGGGTTGCCATTTCCTCCTCCAAGGGATCTTCCCCATCTAGAGATCAAAGCAGAGTCTCCTCCACTGCAGGCAGATTCTTTACTGTCTGAGCCACAAGGGAAGCCATCTATTCTGGAGTGGGTTGCTGTTTCCTTCCCCAAGGGAATCTTCCCAACCCAGGGATCAAAAGTAGGTTTCCCACATTGCAGCCAGATTCTTTACCATCTGAGCCGCCAGGGAAGCCCAAGAATACTGGAGTAGGTAGCCTATCCCTTCTCCAGGGGATCTTCCCAACCCAGGAAGAAGGAAAAAAAAAAAGACACTGAGTGGAGAGGCATATTAAATAGGAAACCAAAAGATAAGTTTTGCCAAACAAATCTTTTCTTTTTTTTTAACCAAAAGATTATATTTTTAATTATTAAGTGTGAACCTGCAATCAGTGGCTTTCAAATTTGGTGAGCATAATTATCACTAGGGACTCTTGTTTAAATGTAGATCTCTAGGCCTTGCATCCAGAGGTTCTGATTCTGCTGATCGATGAGGGGCCTGGGGATATGCATAACTACAAGCTTCTCAGATGATTCTTGGATCATGCTTTGAAACCTGCTCAGTTTTGCTAAACAATCCCAAACTTCTAGTTCTAGCTTTGTGAGAGATAATGGTGACCTATTCAGTGGATTGCAAGTAGATTGTATGTATAATAAAACAAATGCTCATTTCAATTTTTGTTTTGCTGAGTAAGAGTCATGAAATTATGAGGGAGAAATTAGAAAACTAAAACTATTATCTTTTCTTTATAGTCCAATTTTTGTAATTTAGAGAAGACCATTTTTCATATGGGTATTATTTTATTTCCTACTGATCTTTTATATACACACTTGTATTCATTCAAAATACCACCATCTACATGACAAGAAAAGCTTTATTATAAAGGGTGAAAACACATTATTACAGAGAATTCCTTAAAGTGGAGGTGGGGAAGTGCCAAGATATTAATATGCTACTAACCAATGCTATGGAGAAGGCAATGGCACCCCACTCCAGTACTCTTGCCTGGAAAATCCCATGGATGGAGGAGCCTGGTGGGCTGCAGTCCATGGAGTCGCTAAGACTTGGACACGACTGAGCAACTTCACTTTCACTTCTCACTTTCATGCACTGGAGAAGGAAATGGCAACCCACTCCAGTGTTCTTGCCTGGAGAATCCCAGGGACGGGGGAGCCTGGTGAGCTGCCGTCTATGGGGTCACAGAGTCGGACACGACTGAAGCGACTTAGCAGCAGCAGCAGCAACCAATGCTACAATTAAAGTTATCAGGCCAATATAGGTATATTCTGTGTAGTTTCCATTGATTTATTTGAAAAATTGAGTTTATTTTTTTTTTAAGTCAATGTAACAGGGGAAGAAAAACAATTGATTCCATATGGTCCTACCTTACCATACTTACACAATAAAGAATTCCAAATACTTTTCAAGAAATATGGTTACTGCTTCTGTATAAGACTTAAAAAAAAAAAAACCCTCTCATTCATTTATTTACTTATTTATGCCTGTGCTGGGTCTTCACTGCTGCACAGGCTTTCCTTGAGTTGTGGCGAGTGGGGGCTACTCAGTAGCTGTGGTGCACGGCCTTCTCACTGTGGTGGCTTCTCCTGCTGCTGAGCAAAGGCTTTAGAGCATGTGGCTTCAGTAGTTGCAGTACGCGGGCTCAGTAGTTGTAGTTCCTAGGCTCTAGAAAACGGGCTCAACTGCTGGCACAATGGCTTAGTTGCTCCAAGGTATGTGAGATCTTCCCGGACCAGGGATCGAACCTGTGTCTCCTACATTGGCAGGTGGATTCTTTACCACTGAGCCACCAGGAAAGCCCCTATATAAAATCTTTACATAAAAAGTATAAGACAGATATGTTACAGGAAATAACCAAGGCCTGTCTGTGTTTATATGCAATATCTATTTTTGGTTAAACTGCTATTTTACTTAACTATGTTTATAATATTTTATGATACTTTATTTGTAATAATTACTCAGTTATATCATAGATACCATATAAAACTTTCATCCTGGAAACAAAGAACAGCATTTTTAAATTCCTTTTAAACTTTAAACTCAATTCAACATGATTCAAATATTGTTTACTGAAAACTTATAAGATGCTCTTTACTCCACTAAACACTGGGGGGAAAAAAATCTCTAAAGTGAAAGATTTTATGATACAAGTCTAAAAATCAAGAGATTCAAAAGTAGATTTTAAAAAAAACAAACAGAAGCTAGCTAAAGGCATAATAAAGATGACAATGAGGTCATGGTTGTAGAATACGGAACCCAACACACAGTCCTCAAGGAAGTCCATGTGATAATACTAAAGTTAACAGAAGACCTCTGTTCTCTGTCCTACTTTCTGCACATGACACTCACAAGGTTTAAATATGGAGGAAAATGTGCAGTAAAAACTAGTGTCTGAGCACTGAATTCATATTCAGGAATTAGTCATGGATTTGGAGAAGCTCTTTTCATTATTTATATACCAATCATAGAATCAAAGAAATAATAAACACAGAACTTTTATTAGAACTTCAAGCTTAAAAAGTTGTTTTACTCTAAGCTGCTGGAACATGTGACAACCACAATAGACCATGTAGACTGTGACTTTCACGAACAATTTACCAAACATCCCCTTTCTGCAGCACAGAAAGGACTAGGTTAAAGGGGAGTTATTTCTCTTGTAACCCTTCTTTGCAGTATTTTGCATTGGTCTTTGGCTTTTCCTTCCTGGTAATCTTCATTTACCTGATAATCCTTACTTTTGACGATAGTTCTCAGACTATGGAGAGCGGGGGAAAGTTCAGTTGCTTCCGTCATTCCTGCACCAGGAATAATGGGGATTTTTAATTCAATTCACCATGACTCAACAATTGTTTATTGGATATCTACGGGATGCTCAGTACTTCCTTAGACACTAGAAAGGATGCCCCCAGGACATGGAAATCCTGTTGAATGGTAGATAGATAAGAACCAGCTAGAGTACTATGAGATGACAGGTGAAGCTTTGGGAATGAGGGTGTTGACGGTGGCAGTGCCCCATAGCAAGGAGCTGTCTTGTGTTATCAGATTTGTTTTTTTTTTTTCCTTAAGGAATATTTGCATACTATGTCTCTTGGCTTACACATGCTTTTAATACTCAAGAGAATTATAGTAGGAACATTCTTACAAAAACCAGGAAGGACGGTATTCAGCCGAGTAGAAATGTGCAAATTATGAGTAGACGGTTGCTTCTCTCGGTGCTAGAGGGCTGGATTACATAAAGCAGATGTGGATAATAAAGGAAAGGAATTCTATATCTGCTGGAATGTACATCTGGATGATTCTCCTGTCAAAAAGAAAAGAAAGTGATCTTCAAATTCCGTTAACCCTGAAGCAAATTTAAATGAAAAGAATACATGGGTTGGCCACTTTGAAATCTTGCCCAACCAGAGTCAAACACAAAATTATCAGAAATGAGTAGTAAACTGAGAAATGAACTTTGAAAGAGAAGCAAAAAATGGAATTGAGCTCCAGGGAAATAATTTTCCCCCCAGCTTGGAGCTAGGGCAGCCTTAAAGGTCTTCTGGACATGGTCTATTTTTTGCAAGGATTACAACATTGTCATCTCTGTTCCCACTGTTAAAAGTGATTGGCTAACTAGAGGTAAAAATCAGTTTAGTACTACCACAAAAATGATCGGTTTTTATTTGGCTGGCTGGGTCTTAGTTGCGGCACACAATATCTTTGTTGTGGTATGCGAACTCTTAGTTGTGGCATGTGGGATCTAATTCCCCGAGCAGGGACTGAACCTGGGTTCTCTGAATTGTGAGTGTGGAGCCTTAGCCACTACACCATTCGGGAAGTCCAAATGATAAGTTTTATGCATTGATTTTATTCATGGTTGTGTGAGAGCCATATGGCTCCAGTATAAAATGCTACAGGGCTTGGCATAGTTTTTCTTGGTGAACAGGCAATTGGAGATGGAAAACAGTTCACTTAGAGCCCATGGAGCACCTTAAACTGTTTCAAAAGCAATAACGTAGACTATGCGTTAGCAAGCAGAAAGGCTGTGGAGAGTTACTATATAAAAAGAGATGATAAACATGAGAAGACTAATTAGTAATCAAGATAACAAAATACTGTTTTTCTAAACAATGTCAGGTATTGGACCTTCCTAGAAGATGAGTTGTAACAAGCTGATGAGCCAGGAGAACTGGTTAGAATAATGTTGGCGCAAGTCTGTAGAGTAAAATGCTTCATTCTGTTTCATACCATTTCCTTTTTTTTTGACTCCTTTATGCAGTGTAAATAATATTGTTCTCAGAGAGTACAGATTCTTTGGCAAGCCTTTACTAAGTGATTCAAAGCCACCTACTTTTTGAGCACCCACCTTGTTCAAAGTGCCATTCCAGTCTTGAGGCTACAGCAGGATAAATATATTCTACCCAGAGTTCTGTGTGGGCTTTCCAGTGAAGACTGAAATCTAGGTGGTCCTATTGCCTACACTTCCAAAAAATATGAAAGTCCCACCCAGGATCTCAGCACCATACTTCTCTACCCTCCATCTTAAAATTACAGCCTCTGCACATTTGTACACATGTATAGGAGCCTCCACTGCTTATCACCACCATGCTTTGATTCCTTGTTAGGTACCACGGAAAGCCCCTTTTACAGCTATTGAATACAAAAAAGATACAGTGTTAGGCTAGAGAACTCTTGCCCAAGTGACTTCAATCCAGTCATATCCCACTCTTTGCGACTCCATGGACTGCAGCACACCAGGCTGCCCTATCCATTACCAACTCCTGGAGCTTACTCAAACTCATATCCACTGAGTTGGTGATGCCATCCAACCATCTCATCATCTTTCATCCCCTTCTCCCTCCAGCCTTCAATCTTTCCCAGCATCAGGGTCTTTTCAAATGAGTCAGTTCTTCTCATCAGGTGATCAAAGTATTGGAGCTTCAGCTTCAGCATCAGTCCTTCCAATGAATATTCAGGATTGATCTCCTTTAGGATGGACTGGTTGAATCTCTTTGTTGTCCAAGGGACTCTTGAGAGTCTTCTCCAACACCACAGTTCAAAAGCAGAAATTCTTTGGCACTCAGTTTTCTTTATAGTCCAACTCTCACATCCATACATGACTACTGGAAAAATCATAGCTTTGACTAGACAGACCTTAGTTGGCAAAGTAACGTCTCTGCTTTTTAATATGCTATCTAGATGTGTATAGCTTTTCTTCCAAGGAGCAAGTGTCTTTTAATTTCCTGACTGCAGTCACCATCAGCAGTGATTTTGGAGCTCCCAAAATTAAGTCTGTCACTGTTTCCATTATTTCCCCCTCAATTTGCCATGAAGTGATGGGACCAGATGCCATGATCTTTCCCTTTCATCAAGAGGCTCTTTGGTTCTTTGCTTTCTGCCATAAGGGTGGTGTCATTTGCATATCTGAGGTGATTGATATTTCTCCCAGAAATTTTTATTCCAGCTTGTGCTTCATCCAGTCCAGCATTTCTCATGATATATCCTGCATAAAAGTTAAATAAGCAAGGTGACAATATACAGCCTTGACATACTCCTTTTCCTATTTGGAAACAGTCTGTTGTTCCATGTCCAGTTCTAACTGTTGCTTCTTGACCTGCATACAGATTTCTCATGAGTCAGGACAGGTGGTCTGGTATTCCCATCTCTTAAAGAATTTTCCACAGTTTGCTGTCATCCACACAGTCAAAGGCTATGGCATAGTCAGTAAAGCAGAAGTAGATGTTTTTCTGGAACACTCTTACTTTTTTGATGATCCAATGGATGTTAGCAATTTGATCTCTGGTTCCTCTGCCTTTTCTAAAACCAGCTTGAACATCTGGAAGTTCACAGTTCACGTATTGTTGAAGCCTGGCTTGGAGAATTTTGAGCATTACTTTACTAGTGTGTGAGATGAGTGTAATTGTGCAGTAGTGTGAACATTCTTTGGCATTGCCTTTCTTTGGGATTGGAATGAAAACTGACCTTTTCCAGTCCTGTGGCCACTGCTGAGGTTTCTAAATTTGCTGACATATTGAGCGGAACACTTTCATAGCGTCATCTTTTAGGACTTGAAATACTCAACTGGAATTCCATCACTTCCACTAGCTTTGTTCATTGTGATGTTTCCTAAGGCCCACTTGACTTCACATTCCAGGATGTCTGGCTCTAGGTAGTGATCACATCATCATGATTATCTGGGTCATGAAGATCTTTTTTTTATAGTTCTTCTGTGTATTCTTGCCACCTCTTCTTAATATCTTCTGCTTCTGTTAGGTCCATACTATTTCTGTCCTTTATTGTGCCTATCTTTGCAAACATGCCTTTGCAAAGTGGCTTCAGGAAAATCAAATCATCTCTTCCACAACCGCCCCCCCAATTAAATTCCCGTATCAAACTAAAAGGTATCAAAAATGGTGGCAATATTTCAGCTAATGTTAAGAAAAATTATCACACAACAATCAGACGTTTTCATAACAAGCTGCCCTCATTCCTAAGTAAATTTGATATGAACAATGCTGGATAGACAGAATAGATGAAGCAACAAAGTCATTTTACATAACAAGGTTTCCCAAAGCTTGTCATACCATGGCACACAGATAATCACAATATTTTAATGGTACGCTGGGGTAAAGCGACACTTTTAATGATGAATTGCCTGGAAGCTCTTATGCCTCAGGCCCATCCGAGACCAATATCTTGGCATACCTGTTAATTCATTCACACTCATTTGCGAAGCTCTGATCTAAGAATTTGATTGTGAAGTATTTAATTCATACCCTAGAAACAACTGAGGTGTTTTATCTAACCCTCCCCCACTCAACACTTTCAATGAGAAAAGGATATGTCATTGGATGACACAATTTGAGGTGGCTGTTGGGATAAGTCTTTTTTTTAATTTTTATTTTTTGAAGATGTAATTACACTGTAAATTTTCAAGTGAGATCGTCAGAAAAATCATTGAGAAATTCTTAAGCAAGAGTTTACCTGCTCAACCTTTTTGTTTTAAAAACAAAAAAAGCAAGGCACAGAGGTCACACATGAGTGTTTTTATGGAGGGAAGTTATGAAACTAGATGAAGGTAAGATTTCTTCGCTTTCAGTCTCAGGCACTTTGCACCACATTAGTGGTTTCCGACTGGCAGCACCAGCATCATGTGAGAACTTGTTCGAAATGCTACTTCTCAGGCACCACCCCAGACCGAATGAACTGGAAACTCTAGGGGTGACACCCTATAAGCTGTATTTAACAAACTCTCCAAATGGTCCTGATGCACATTAAGGTTTGAGAACCATTGCACCCCCATGGAGCTCTGTCACTGAAGGCTGAGGCTGATTTTGGAGTGAGTCTGGCCCTATGCAATCAGAAGCTAACCACCAAGCTGGACCATTAGTGGGAGGAATGAGGCCTCACTCTGACAGTGCAGATGGGCTTTTGGGTTAAATAGTAGAAGAAGCAGATGGTTAGTAGTATAAGGGAAATTCCAAATTCAGGATCTAAGTGGGCACTCCAATTCTCTAAGTATGACTGGGTCTTTTATGGCCTAGGCCTTACTTCCATCTTAACTTCAATAAAAGTTTCAACTCCGTGAATTTGGAAACTTTAAGGGTATATTTAAAAGTTTATAATGAAAACCAGTAGCAGGAAAAAAAGTCACTTTTCAAAATTGACCTTTGTTGCTTCCTGTATTAAACATAATTATTTTAGAAATTAAAAATCTCTCTAAATGTACTTTATATAACGTGGAAGATTAAGGGGAAGAGAGGGAAAAAAAATCTTGAGATATGTAAGTCTGAATCTGCCTATTTTATATTATTACTGTTAAATTCCTTTGCTCTGAAAACCACTCAAGTTTCTTTTCCATGTGACTCACTAGCAAATTTCTGTTCCTTAGATGTGGGTCCTGCATTGTGTGGATCAAGGATATCAAATAACCAAAATATGAAAAATAAAATAAGCACAGCTTATATTTTAGTCTAAGAATAAGGAACTAAACAAGTAGAAAATCCCCTTTCATGATTGAGAAACTCATGTTAAGCTTAGCAATATTAGTAGTATTAAACTACTTTTATGTTATGTCCTCAGGATATCCATGAATAATAAAAGCTACAACCAACACTGTTGCCATTAGTTAAATGTGGCTAATACAAAGATCTGGTAAACTCTTCTAAAAGCTAAACTATGTTTCACTCATTTCCTTTTCTCCACCTCTATCCTTTTTAAAGAAGTGGACTCATATTTTTGGATTGTGATGGTGTGTGAATGCGTGCTCAGCCTTCCAGGCTTCTCTGTCCATGGAATTTTCCAGGCAAGAATACTGGAATGGGTTTCTAAGCCCTTCTCCAGGAGATCTTCCCGGCCCAGGTATAGAACCTCAGTCTCCAGCATCTCCTGCATTGGCAGGCAAATTCTTTACCACTAAGCCACCTGGGAAGCCCTGAAGCCGTAAGATAATTATCACGATTATATATTCAATTTTTTGTCAAATAGTCTTCCATTTGCTACTCATAACTAAGCCATTTCTGTATCAGAGATTGTAGGTACAAAGAAAGTAAGAATTTTGTTAAGAGATATGGTGAAATAAAATTAAGACCTTGTAGTAAAAAGTTTGTTGTTATTTAAGACTGTTTCTTCTGGTCTTTGTGTCTTTCCTTTGCAAAGTGTACTTTATTTTTAGGTGTGCAGGTATAATTAGAACTCAGTGTTTTAAACTTCCAAAATTGTAAAAAAGAATGCTACTTATGTACTTAAGTCTTCAGCGCTAACATGATAATACGGAGCTCAAATCTCTTACAAAGCTTGCCTAAACACAAAACCATGACGCTTCAGGCATCTACCAGGGTGGTACTGGTGTGTTTGGTAAGATAGTTCTGAAGACTTTTTTTTTTTTAACACAAGCAGTCTTTCAAATGTACCAGCAAACTCCACATCTGTAAAATTTTTCATGAAAAGTAGAAAATGTCATGAAGTATACTGAAAAGTAATCTGTGCTGATATAAGAAAGGTATTGACTTGTTATTTTCTTCTCTGAAGTATAAAGTTAGAGATAAATTGAGAAAAGGAGATGTTTGTTTAATACAATAATTACCATTTTGAGAACTGATCCAGCTTTCATGGGTAAAAGAAAAAGTCTAATTGTGTGAACAAAATAAAATGTTGAAAATATTTAATTCTCTATTGCACAGCAGTGAACACTACAGAACTTAATCTCTCTCCTCTAATGAATACTCATTATCAAAGGCTAGGTTTCTGGTTTTCTGAGACACTTACTTAAGGACTAGTAATTTAAACTGACTGCTACAACTGAATTGTAACGTCCCTACCAAATGCCTAGAATCAAGTTCTGTGGTTATGATCAGACAGTGTTAAAGAAAATTACATTTCAATAATTCTTCTTCCATCACAATATTTTTCCAAGTCTCTGATACAAAGCTACTCCTAAATACACTTTTTGAGAACAATCAGACTGTTTTCCTCGTGGTCTGCAGACCCCTTCACTTATATCATTCTGTTATTCTTCATTTTTATCATTATCCTTCCTCTTCCTCAGTATTTCTGCAGGCACTCTGAAAAATTATCAAATACCTAATTAATGATTCTAAAGATCTTTATCTCATTCTATTATCTCAAGGAAAACTGGAAAAGAAAGGGGAGTTCATATCTGTGGTGAATCTATTGTGTCAAATACAGAGAAGTGGAGTTTTTACATATAGTCCTTGTGAATGCTATAATCCTAAGAGGTAGCTGTTATGGCACCCCTTTTGCAGAGGAGGAAACTGAGGTCCACAGAGACTTAGTAATACATATGGGGACAAAATGGTATTTCAACCTAGTTGTGAGTAACTCTGTATCTCATGTTCTTTGGTAACCTAAGTAAAATATTGCCCATGGAAATTTTACTAAGGTTAATTATAATTGTTTGCTGTATTTGCTCAGTTGTTCAGTTGTGTCTGACTCTTTGCAGCCCCATGGACTAGCCTGCCAGGCTCCTCTATCCACGGGATTTCCCAGGCAACAATATTGGAGTGAGTTGCCATTTCCTCCTCCAGGAGATCTATGCAACCCAGGGATCAAACCCAGATTCCCATGTCTCCTGCATTGGCAGGTGGATTCTTTACCACTGTGCGGCCTGGGAAACCCAATTATAATTATAACTATAACTTTATATAAAAATATCTTTAATGACTAATATTTTCAAAGCACTATTGCATATATCATCCTGTTTTAAGGCAGCTGGTAGAATGGGTGACCTGGGGGGCTTGAGGAACAGCAATAACATACATAAAGTATAATATCCAATGTAAGACAAGTGCTTAGTAGCTATTATTATTATTATTACTACTACTGATCCTTCTAGCAGGCTCATACTTAGAAGTTAGGTAATCCCAGAGCCAGAGTCGGACACGACGGAAGCGACTTAGCAGCAGCAGCAGCAGCAGCAGTACAGCTGTTATCATGCCCTCTTGATCGGCTTTTCCTACAAAGATGAAGCCTATTCACATTATTTTCCACAGCAAGAATTACTTTAAAGTTTATTTACAAGACATTTACTTACAAGAATCTCAAAACCCCATGTTCAACTTCAGATTGTATGTAATGAGGCAAGAAGGGAATGGAAGGGAAGTAGGTGTGACACAGGCTTACAGTCTTTCCCAGGCAAGTCAGAATTAGAAATTTTGCATTCCTTCTCCAATATGAGTCTTCTTTCCACTGCACCAAAATGATACCGGAGGATTTTTTTTCTCCTGTCGTCATTCTCTTCTTACAAAAGATAATGAAATGGCAAGCCTTTCCTTCAGTTCCTTGCTTGCACAGGGAGGGAGAGCCCCCTGAAGCGGTGCAGACCATGTTTATTTACTGCAGCGAGAGTCGTTATCATGACGCAGAGGATGGTTCCGGTTTGACTTCTGCGGCTGCATTCCCGCTCTCCGGATAGTAGGCAGAGAACTGCAAGAAAAGTGCTTGGTATCAGTGACTCACAGCAAGACAGGAAATCTCAAGAGGATCCACCCTTCCTTCCTGCCCTCCAGACCAGCTGAGTTGCAGACCACAGGCCACAAGAAGCCTAGAATCTTGGTAAGCAGGGCTGAAGCCCTAGACTGAGTCAGGGCCACTGCAGGGATGAACATGGATGAACTGGATGAACATGTCAAGACTGAGCTGTGAGGAAAGCCCACACTCTTCGTTCTAGAGAGCACTGTTTCTGTTGAGATTTCTCTCTTCACTTTCGCCCAGTATCTGCCTGGTATATTCTGGCCTATGCATTGTTCTTAAACAATGGGCTTGACGCAGTTAATTGAGTGTGCCTATTTACACCATGACTAAAAAGCATGCAAGAATTGTTATCAATCATAATTACCAAGCAATGTCTTCACAATGCAAAATGGCAGTGTCTCTCTCTCTCCAGCAAAATGTAAATATATCTTCAGTAGTTTTGAACCTAATGTAGAATTGCTTCAATTAAGTTATATCATGTTTCTCTTCATGAGAGCAGCAAATGATTATAATGATGATAAAGGCTAACAATTATGATGCTAAGAACTGCCCTAAAGTGAAGTTGCTCAGTCGTGTCCGACTCTTTGTGACCCCATGGACTATGGCTGACTAGGCTCCTCTGTCCATGGAGTTTTCCAGGTAAGAGTACTGGAGTGGGTTGCCATTTCCTTCTCCAGGGGCTCTTTCAGACCCAGGGATCGAACCTGGGTATCCTGCATTGCAGGCAGATGGTTTACAATCTAAGCCACCAGGGAAGCCAGGTAAGAACTGCCCTAATCACTTCATATATTTTAAGTCATTTAAGTCTTACACACGGGCTTCTCTGGTGGCTCAGTGGTGAAGAATCCATCTGCCAATGCAGGAGACATGAGGACTCGAGTTCGATCCCTGGGTTGGGAAGATCCCTTGGAGAAGAAATGACAATCCATTCCAATATTCTTGTGCCTGGGAAATCCCATGGACAAAGGAGCCTGGTGGGCTATAGCCCACAGGGTTGCAAAGAGTCAGATGACTTAGCCACTAAAAACAAACAAACAAACAAAAAACAACAAAGTCTTACAAATACTCTTTGAGATAAGCATTATTACTGTTCCCCCTTGACAGATAAGGAAGTTATCAAAGTAAATGAAAGCCTTTTCACTGTCTCCCCAAATTGTTTTTAAACCTCATAAACAATAAAGCTCAAACAAACAAACAGAAAATACACATGAAGCTGCTGCTTACTGTGATTTAAGAGTCAAATGAATAAATGACACAAAATGGTTTTATACACGTTTCTCACATCTGGCCAAGTTCAGTAGTACATTTCCAATTCAAGTCAAAACTCTGAAAGGAATCACTGCAACAGACCAAATTTGTCAGTATCTTCTGTCAAGGCCCTTTCCCTCTCTTCCTGCCGGGCAGCAATGTCAGAAAGTGAGAGATGTCTGCATTCCTGTGAGTTATTAAATATAACCTTTCAGTCCTCACCTCCTTTCATTTTCTTGCTCTTTCCAAGCTCAACTCACACCCTGTGTTCCAGCCATGCCAAAATACTTTCAGTGCACTTGGTCCTTGTCATGTGTCTTTGAATAAGGTGTTATTTTCTCTGAAAAGTCATCTCCCCCTCTATTCCATCCAGAGAGTTCCTGCAGCATTCAGAATTCTATCCATCTGTTCATACACTCAAACATATGTATTTCTCTATTATTTATTTGTGGCTGTGCTGGGTCTTCACTGTTGCATGGGCTTTTCTCTAGTTGAGGCAAGCAGAATAGAGTTGCTATTCTCTAGTTGCAGTGCCTGGGCTTCTCACTGCAGTGGCTTCTCTTGTTTTGAAGCACAGACTCTAGAGCAGGCGGGCTTCAGTAGTTGCAACACATAGGCTCAGTAGTTGTGGCTCCCAGGCTGTAGAGAACAGGTTCAAAAGTTGTGGTGCCTGGGCTTAGTTGCTCTGCAGCACATGGGATCTTCCCAGATCAGGGATGGAACCTGTGTCTCTCCTGCATTGGCAGGTGGATTCTTTACCACCACCAGAGAAGCCCCTCAGAGAGTATTTGAAAGTGAAAAAGTTCCTCAGTCATGTCTGACTCTTTGTGACTCCATGGACTATACAGTCCATGAAATTCTCCAGGCCAGAATACTGGAGTGGGTAGCCATTCCCTTCTCCAGGGGAATCTCCCCAAACCAGGGATCTAACTCAGGTCTCCTGCATTACAGGCAGATTCTTTACCAGCTGAGCCACAAATTGAACATTTATTATGAGGCAGATAGGAGGTGGGAGAGGGAACAAGGTCACTGTTTTGATGAAATTTTCATTTTACTGCAGACAGACAAAGTTAAGAAAGACAAAAGGATGGATGAAGTAGGGAAGGAAGGAAGGAAAAGGAGGAGGGAGGTAAAGAAGAAAAGAAAGAGGAGCAGGCAGTACTAACTCATTATGGTTAGTGTTAGATGGGTCACACGACACTGAGTGACATTGAGTGTCAGGAATCTGATCACTTCCACTGAGCTGTGAATGACAAGAGGGAACCAGTCATGCAGAGCCCACTAATTCAAAGGCTCTAAGCTAGAGAGCAAGCCTGATTCTCAAGAACTGAAAGGAGCCAACATGGCTGAGGCGCTGCCAGAGGGCAAGGCAGCTGCCAGACCCCACTGACTTTGTAAGGCCTGTAAGAAGTTTAAATTGAAAATCTGAAGCCAAGGATTGATAGAATCTAATATATTTTAATAAATTCCTCTGGCTATTGAGTGCACCACTGGGCTTTAGGGAGTCAGGTATAAGAGCAGGCAGATCAGTTAGGATACAGGTGCAAGAGGCTTCAAGGCGATTCTTTTTTTCTGTGCTCACACATTTTGCAAAGACTCAATATTAATATTACACATTCTTTAAAAACAGATATAAATTTTTTCCTCTTTTACTAGATAATCAGATCTTTGAAATCAGGAATGAATCATCATTCCACAATAAACATTCCCTGGCATAAATAAAGTAATGGAAGAATGAATGAATAAAATAAGGCCCCTGCCCTCAGAAAGCTTCAAGTCTCTGACACAGACATCCATTCAAGCAACCAGAGTGCAGAGCAGATCATTCACATTGTGAAAGAGATAAAAAGCATTATATGTGAGGACAGGGGAAGGAGAAAGCGGATTATCCAATTGACTGTGTGATACTACATCAGAACATCAGGGTCTGTTGTTCCTTTTCTTTTTTTTTTAAACACAGTGGGATGTTAAAGTGGCAGGAGCCTGAGAGAGAAACAATTGGGTCTATTTCCCCTTCTAGCACCACGGGTTTAGATAAGAGCTGTATTTAGACTCGGAATTCTGGGTCAACATGCAACTCAATAAATCTGTTGAGAAATGATTTCTCTCTGCTAGACTATTTAAACAAAAAGTAAACAAGAGTGTCAGATTACTTTTGGATTGTTCAGATCACAGCAAAACCCTGACATTTAGGTGAAGTGTTCATGTTCTAAATGTTCGTCTTGGAATTATACAATGATCAGCCATGAAGAACAGTCAAGTATGTTTCTAGTGTATTCCTTTCCTCCATTTTAAAAAACTTTTTAAAGCCATTATTTAAAAAAAAATTTTGGCCATGCCATGTGGCATTTGGGATCTTAGCTTCCCAACCAGCAATCAAACCTCTCCCTCTATACTGGAAGCCCAGCATTTTAACCACTGGATGGCCAGGTAAGTCCCTCCTTCTGTCTTTTTTGTAGTTCACTCTCCCCAGGGGGCTCCTTTATCTCCACCAAAGCATTCAGAGCCCTCAAGTTGCACAACTACATGCCCTTTCCCTTTCACCCCTTTCCCTTTCTGTTTTACTCCTTCTCAGTCTATGTCAACTATCCATCTATCTATTTATCATCAGTTAGTTTTTGCCTCCTAACAAAACACCACAAAATTTGACTTAAACCATTTATAATGTCTCACAATCCAGTATTCTGGCCTGGAGAATTCTGTGGACAGAGGAGCCTGGCAGGCTACAGTCCATGGAGTCACAAAGAGTTGGACAGGACTGAGCAACTTTCACTTCACTTCAATTCTGTGAGTGATCTGTCTAGCTCTTCTGCATTAGGCCAGCTCATCTGGGGCTGAATGCTCTAAAATAGCTCCCTCTCATGTCTGGGGCAACAGCCAGATCACCTGGGATGCTTAAGGCCCTTCTTCATGTGGTCTCTCATCTTCAAGAACGTCTGTCCACATGATGACAAAAAGGTCTCAGTAACAAGAGAAGGAGATCCAACCAGTCCATTCTAAAGGGGATCAGTCCTGGGTGTTCATTAGAAGGACTCATGGTAAAGCTGAAACTCCAATACTTTGGCCACCTCATGCAAAGAGTTGACTCATTGGAAAAGACCCTGATGCTGGGAGGAATTGGGGGCAGGAGGAGAAGGGGACGACAGAGGATGAGATGGTTGGATGGCATCACCGACTCAATGGACGTGGGTTTGGGTGGACTTTGGGAATTGGTGATGGACAGGGAGGTCTGGCGTGCTGCAATTCATGGGGTCACAAAGAGTCAGACACGACTGAGCAACTGAACTGAACTGAATAAGAGAAGGAAAACCTATTTGAAACACTTTTAAAGCCCCTGCACCACATTTTCTAATGTCCCATTAACCAAAGAAAGTTAGCTGTTCAAGCCCAGGTTCAAAGAACAGAGAAATAAACTCAACTTTTTGATGTGAGTCACAGCAAAAATTCCATTGTAAAGGGATATACATATGGGGATATATAAGTAACTTGTGAGCACGTTGTGATCCATCACACTATCATTTTGGAGAAATACCTTAAATTTAATTCACACTGCAGCAATACTGAGAACTTCCAGATGTACAAGCTGGGTTAAGAAAAGGCAGAGGAACCAGAGATCAAATTGCCAACATTGACTGGATCATAGAGAAAGAAAATCATGCTTGACAAATGGAAAGGAGTGTGTATCAATGACCTGACCTTACCAAATACCTTGTACATAACTGCTCAATAATTTGCTCAATAAATACTGGCTGAACTAGTTAATTTATGTGTACATGAGTGTACGTATATATGTGAGCCTAATAGTGTATCAAGATGGAAGGAGGAATTTGGGCATGTAAAAACTTCAGCTCTCTTCCAAGTACACCACCCCCCAACCCCTGCCCACCATGGGGTCAAGAGACAACAGCCGTGTGCAACTGACATGGGCTTAAAAGCCTGCTGAACACACTACCTGTGTAACCTGTGGCAAAATTAGTAACCTCTCTAAACCTAAATGGGCATAATAATGCCTTTGCTACAGGGTCATTACAAAAATTAAACAGCATGATAAACACAGAATACCTAAACCAACACATGACACATAAGAGATATTTAGTAATTATCAGGGAGCAGAAGCCAAGTCTAGCTTTCCACACAAATGCCATTCTTTACTCCTTCCTTCCCTCAGCCCTAGTGCCACTCTCCCTTGGTGGTCTGCCTTCTTCCACCTGCCTGCCTTTGATCAGCCCAATCAGAGAAATGAGAATGGCAGGAAGTGTGGAAATTCACCTTTCCCTGGTTTAGGTTCTATCAGCAATATGTCATTCCAGCTGTGTCAGTAGCAAGTAATGGGACAGAGTGACCACGGTTCATCTTACCTCTAAACTAAGCCTCTTGCTACTCACTGTCTGCCATTTTTGGTTCTGCAGAAACCTACAGCAGAAAACAACTACCTAGCCCCAGATGTGGCAGCATCATTTATGCATTCGGGAGGTATGCAGAGATTTCACTCAAAGTTTGTAGACAGAACACATGGCTCTCGCTACTTTCCCACCTCACATTTCACTGAAATACCTGTTTAAAAAAGAAATAAATTCATAATAAATCCAAGAATAAGGGAATGAAAGACTTCTATATATTTCTCCAAGATAGGCAGAGGATGGGATCATAGGTTGTCTGGATTCAAATGTCAGCTCTGTCAGTCATAAGCTATATGACTTTGAACAACTCTGTTTCCTTATATAAAATGTGAAAAATCACAGGACCTGTTGCACTGGGTTGTTGGGTGGGTTGGCCAAGTTATATGAAGCACTAGGATACTTCCTGGAACAGAGTTCAATAAAAGTTAGGTTTCATTGTTATAAACAGAAGACAAAGAGTTTACAACTAAGAAATTACAGAGAAGAAAGCTGGAACTTCAAAGCTTAGAACTGGCAAGAATTCCAGGGGAAAGTGAATGAAAAATCAGGGGTATTAGTTTTATGTTTACAAAAAAAGCCTGAGAGTCCATCTTCACCCCATTTTTACTCTCACACCTACCTGCGGGGGTGATGTGTTCCCCAGTTAGACTAAAACTAGAGAAGTCTTCTCTAAAGAAGTTGAATAACTTGTCTGTGAAGGGCTAAGGCTCTTGTTGTGGATGCCTGATACATTAAGTAGTATCTCTATTTTTATTGACTAAATAAATGATTCAACTTTAAAGGATCACAAAATAATACATGAAGGGAAAAAAAGGAATTCACAACCTAGGCAACTTTTTTGAAAGTTCACTATGTCAAAGATAAGAGCCTAAACATTTTTCAGAGAAGAAACAGGTTATCTACAAAGAAATGAGAATCAGCCTGGTGACAATCTCCTCCTCAGCAAAACTGGTTGGCAGAAGATAATGGAAAAATACGTTAAAAGTTCTGAGTGGAAATTCCTTTGAAATTAGAATTATATACCTATCTAAATTATTTTTCAAGTTCAAAAGACACTTTTAGACATACAAGACCTTAGAAAATTTTATCTCTCATGCATATTTTATGGAAAAAAATATTGGGGGATGTACTAGAGCAAAAAGAAAAAATAATCCAAGAAAAATAAGGTCATGGAAGCCAAGAAACAAGTGAACATGACAGCCAAGGAAAAAACAATCTATGAAAAATAATTAGATAAAAGTTGTTTAGCTGGCTTAGAAAATCATGTTGAAGTATTCCTGAAGGAAATATTAATAATAAACTGGATGATCTTTGACAAGACGATTGCATACTATAATTCTGCCCATAAGAAAAAAAAATTCAGAATTTTCAAACAAACATGATGTATAAAGAAATCACAGTCTAAACATAAAACAGACTAAACTGCGTGGTATTTAATACATTAAAAAAGAGAAATCAATTTGACCTTGATACCTTGAAATATTCTTGAAATATTCTTCAGCTAGTACAGATTAACACAAGGTTATATTTCCTTCTTTATAGGTCTAATCATACTACTTTGTACCTTAAGTAATAATACTCATATAATAGTAAAAGAGTTTTCTACCTAAAAAAAATTTTTTTTGACTCAACCTATTGGCAAAGTGTAGAATAATCAACCATTCAGAACACCTCAAGTGACAGAATCATTGATATTATAAAAAGTTGGAACATGTAAACAGGGCAGAGATGGAAGAAAGTACATGGGGCATTAATTTCCTCATTTTATATGATTGTGACTACAAATTTCTGAAGTTTATAGACCAAGAAAGAAATACTAGTATTATTAACAGATATAAAGGTCACCTCTCAGGATCTGTTTTGTTTCCTGAAAACCGAACCTGATGATATACACTCTGCCTCACAGAGGCTTGGCCATGAATGTCAAAACAATTAAAGGTATGGGAGTACTGGGGGAAATAAAAGTGTCTATCATCAAAGTGTGTAGCTTCTACACAAGTTGGCCATTTTCTTATGCATCCTAACTGCAAATCACCCAAGCATATTTAATGTATCCACATACTTCCATCAGCTTCCATCTGTGTAGTGCTTCACTGTTTCCATCCCATGTAGAAGTATAAGCCTTTAAAGTTGAAAAGGATATCAGAAACTCTTAAGCTTACCTTCTGTTTTTCACAGGTGAGGAAACTGAGACCACACAAAGTCAACTGACTTGATAAAGTCCAAAAGCAACTAAATGACAAATTAGTCCTAGAACTAAGTGTTGTAAGTCCTTGGGCAATGTTTCATATAATTAGGGAATGTCCATTGTATAAATAAATGCACATTTCTAACTTTAAAATGGTATATTCCATTACTTGTATATCAGATCAGATCAGATCAGTCGCTCAGTCGTGTCCGACTCTTTGAGACCCCATGAATCGCAGCACGCCAGGCCTCCCTGTCCATCACCAACTCCCGGAGTTCACTGAGACTCACGTCCATCGAGTCAGTGATGCCATCCAGCCATCTCATCCTCTGTCATCCCCTTCTCCTCCTGCCCCCAATCCCTCCTAGCATCAGAGTCTTTTCCAATGAGTCAACTCTTCGCATGAGGTGGCCAAAGTACTGGAGTTTCAGCTTCATCATCATTCCTTCCAAAGAACACCCAGGGCTGATCTTCAGAATGGACTGGTTGGATCTCCTTGCAGTCCAAGGGACTCTCAAGAGTCTTCTCCAACACCACAGTTCAAAAGCATCAATTCTTCGGCGCTCAGCTTTCTTCACAGTCCAACTCTCACATCCATACATGACCACTGGAAAAACCATGGCCTTGACTAGACGGACCTTTGTTGGCAAAGTAATGTCTCTGCTTTTGAATATGCTATCTAGGTTGGTCATAACTTTCCTTCCAAGGCGTAAGCGTCTTTTAATTTCATGGCGGCAGTCACCATCTGTAGTGATTTTGGAGCTCAGAAAAATAAAGTCTGACACTGTTTCCACTGTTTCCCTATCTATTTCCCATGAAGTGATGGGACCGGATGCCATGATCTTCGTTTTCTGAATGTTGAGCTTTAAGCCTACTTTTTCACCCTCCACTTTCACTTTCATCAAGAGGCTTTTGAGTTCCTCTTCACTTTCTGCCATAAGGGTGGTGTCATCTGCATATCTGAGGTGATTGAGATTTCTCCTAGCAATCTTGATTCCAGCTTGTGTTTCTTCCAGTCCAGCGTTTCTCATGATGTATTCTGCATATAAGTTAAATAAACAGGGTGACAATATACAGCCTTGACGAACTCCTTTTCCTATTTGGAATCAGTCTGTTGTTCCATGTCCAGTTCTATCTGTTGCTTCCTGACCTGCATACAAATTTCTCAAGAGGCAGATCAGGTGGTCTGGTATTCCCATCTCTTTTAGAATTTTCCACAGTTTATTGTGATCCACACAGTCAAAGGCTTTGGCATAGTCAATAAAGCAGAAATAGATGTTTTTCTGGAACTCTCTTGCTTTTTTGATGATCCAGAAGATGTTGGCAATTTGATCTCTGGTTCCTCTGCCTTTTCTAAAACCAGCTTGAACATCAGGAAGTTCATGGTTCACATACTGCTGAAGCCTGGATTGGAGAATTTTAAGCATTACTTTACTAGCGTGTGAAATGAATGCAATTGTGCGGTAGTTTGAGCATTCTTTGGCATTGCCTTTCTTTGGGATTGGAATGAAAACTGACCTTTTCCAGTCCTGTGGCCACTGCTGAGTTTTCCAAATTTGCTGGCATATTGAGTGCAGCACTTTCGCAGCATCATCTTTCAGGATTTGGAATAGCTCAACTGGAATTCCATCACCTCCACCAGCTTTGTTCATAGTGATGCTTTCTAAGGCCCACTTGACTTCACATTCCAGGATGTCTGGCTCTAGGTCAATGATCATACCATCATGATTATCTGGGTTGTGAAGATCTTTTTTGTACAGTTCTTCTGTGTATTCTTGCCATCTCTTCTTAAGATCTTCTGCTTCTGTTAGGTCCATACCATTTCTGTCCTTTATCAAGCCCATTTTTGCATGAAATGTTCCTTTGGTATCTCTAATTTTCTTGAAGAGATCCCTAGTCTTTCCCATTCTGTTGTTTTCCTCTATTTCTTTGCATTGATCGAAGAGGAAGGCTTTCTTATATGTCCTTGCTATTCTTTGGAACTCTGCATTCAGATGTTTATATCTTTTCTTTTCTCCTTTGCTTTTTGCTTCTCTTCTTTCCACAGCTATTTGTAAGGCCTCCCCAGACAGCCATTTTGCTTTTTTGCATTTTTTTCCCATGGGGATGGTCTTGATCCCTGTCTCCTGTACAATGTCACGAACCTCAGTCCATAGTTCATCAGGCACTCTATCTATCAGATCTAGGCCCTTAAATCTATTTCTCACTTCCACTGTATAATCATAAGGGATTTGATTTAGGTCATACCTGAATGGTCTAGTGGTTTTCCCTACTTTCTTCAATTTAAGTCTGAATTTGACAGTAAGGAGTTCATGGTCTGAGCCACAGTCAGCTCTTGGTCTTGTTTTTGCTGACTGTATAGAGCTTTTCCATCTTTGGCTGCAAAGAATATAATCAATCTGATTTCGGTGTTGACCATCTGGTGATGTCCATGTGTAGAGTCTTCTCTTATGTTGTTGGAAGAGGGTGTTTGTTATGACCAGTGCATTTTCTTGGCGAAACTCTATTAGTCTTTGCCCTGCTTCATTCCGTATTCCAAGGCCAAATTTGCCTGTTACTCCAGGTGTTTCTTGACTTCCTACTTTTGCATTCCAGTCCCCTATAATGAAAAGGACATCTTTTATGGGTGTTAGTTCTAAAAGGTCTTGTAGGTCTTCATAGAACCGTTCAACTTCAGCTTCTTCAGCATTACTGGTTGGGGCATAGACTTGGATTACTGTGATATTGAATGATTTGCCTTGGAAACGAACAGAGATCATTCTGTCGTTTTTGAGATTGCATCCAAGTACTGCATTTCGAACTCTTGTTGGCCATCCACTCCATTTCTTCTGAGGGATTCCTGCCCACAGTAGTAGATATAATGGTCATCTGAGTTAAATTCACCCATTCCAGTCCATTTCAGTTCGTTGATTCCTAGAATGTCGACATTCACTCTTGCCATCTCTTGTTTGACCACTTCCAATTTGCCTTGATTCATGGACCTGACATTCCAGGTTCCTATGCAATATTGCTCTTTACAGCATCGGACCTTGCTTCTATCACCAGTCACATCCACAGCTGGGTATTCTTTTTGCTTTGGCTCCATCCCTTCATTCTTTCTGCAGTTATTTCTCCACTGATCTCCAGTAGCATATTGGGCACCTACTGACCTGGGGAGTTTCTCTTTCAGTATCCTATCATTTTGCCTTTTCATACTGTTCATGGGGTTCTCAAGGCAAGAATACTGAAGTGGTTTGCCATTCCCTTCTCCAGTGGACCACATTCTGTCAAATCTCTCCACCATGACCTGCCCGTCTTGGGTTGCCCCACGGGCATGGCTTAGTTTCATTGAGTTAGACAAGGCTGTGGTCCTAGTGTGATTAGATTGACTAGTTTTCTGTGAGTATGGTTTCAGTGTGTTTGCCCTCTGACGCCCTCTTGCAACACCTACCATCTTACTTGGGTTTCTCTTACCTTGGGCGTGGGGTATCTCTTCACGGCTGCTCCAGCAAAGTGCAGCCATTGCTCCTTATCTTGGACGAGGGGTATCTCCTCACTGCCGCCCTTCCTGACCTTCAATGTGGGATAGCTCCTCTAGGCCCTCCTGCACCCGTGCAGCCACGGCTCCTTGGATATAGTATGACTATATACTTGTATATAGTCATAACTATTTTATTATATAAAATTTAATTGTTTTGTTTTATATGCTAATATGATCTCAAGTAGATTTACAAATTCTATGTGAAGTTTCACATCTCTTAGTTTCTCTCTGCTTTATTCTATTTATTTTTTAAATGAGGTGTGTTTTTAAAAAATATTTATTATTTAATTGATTGCTCCACGTCTTAGCTACAGGCAGGTGGGATCATAATCTCTGTTGTGGCATGCAGGATGTGAACTCTTAGTTGAGACATGTGGGATTTAGTTCCCAACCAGGAATCAAACCCAGGTCCCCTGCATTGGGAGCATGAAATCTTAGACACTGGATCACCTTGCTTTTTCAGATGAACTGGGCTATAGCAAGCTTCCTATAAAAAAGAACTGGTTTATTCTTTCTCTTCTGTATTTTTTAAAGTCTCTATTTGAAGCCATTTCAAACTTACAGAAAAGTTGTTCAAAGAAAACCTGATTACTCTTTACCAAGATTTAGCAAAATTTAATATTTTCTCTTCTCTTATCTACATATCCATCTATATCTATCATCAGTCTATTATATGTTACACATTTTAAAATATATGTATTTTTCTTATCCATGTGAGAGTCAGTTGCACACACCATACCCCTATATCCCTTCATACTTGAGTTTCTTTCCTAAGAACAAGATTTTTCTTTTACATAGTAATAGTATAATTACGCCAAAGCCTTTGACTGTGTGGGTCACAACAAACTGTGGAAAATTCAAGAGATGGGAATACCAGACCACCTGACCTGCCTCCTGAGAAATCTCTATGCAGGTCAAGAAGCAACAGTTAGAACTGGACGTGGAACAACAGACTGCTTCCAAATCGGGAAAGGAGTACATCAAGGCTGTATTTTGTCACCCTGCTTATTTAACTGATATGCAGGGTACATCATGTGAAATGCCGAGCTGGATGAAGCACAAGCTGGAATCAAGATGGCCAGGAGAAATATCAATAACCTCAGATATGCAGATCACACCATCCTTATGGCAGAAAGTGAAGAAGAACTAAAGAGACTCTTGATGAAAGAGGAGAGTGAAAAAGTTGGCTTAAAGCTCAACATTCAGAAAAAAAAAGATCATGCATCTGGTCCCATCACTTCACGGCAAATAGACGGGGAAACAATGGAAACAGTGACAGACTTTATTTTTGGGGGCTCTAAAATCACTGCAGATGGTGACTGCAGCCATGAAATTAAAAGAAATTGCTCTTTGGAAGAAAAATTATGACCAACCTAGACAGTATATTGCAAAGCAGAGACATTACTTTGCCAACAAAGGTCCGTCTAGTTAAAGCTATGGTTTTTCCAGTAGTCATGTATGGATATGAGAGTTGGACTATAAAGAAAGCTGAGCGCTGAAGAATTGATGTTTTTGAACTGTGGTGTTGGAGAAGACTCGAGAGTCCCTTGGACAGCAAGGAGATTCAACCAGTCAATCCTAAAGGAAATCAATCCTGAATATTCATTGGAAGGACTGATATTGAAGCTGAAACTCCAATATTTTGGCCACCTGATGCAAAGAACTGACTCATTTGAAAAGACCCTGATGCTGGGAAAGATTGAAGGTGGGAGAAGGGGACGACAGAGGAAGAGATGGTTGGATGGCATCACTGATTTGATGGACATGAGTTTGAGTAAGTTCCAGGAGTTGGTGATGGACAAGGAAGCCTGGCGTGCTGCAGTCCATAGGGTCACAAAGAGTGGGACATGACTGAGCGACTGAACTGAACTGAGTATAAAATTAACAAACTTACGATACTTAACTTTGATATAACACTTTATATATTTCAACTTTACCAATTGTGCCAATAGTATCCTTTTCGGTTTTTCCCCCCTAATTCAGGGTATTGTCTAGGATGGCATACTACATTTTGTTACCATATCTCTTTAGTCTTATTTAATTTGGAACTGTTCCTCAGCCTTTGTGTTTCATACCATTGGCATTTCTGATGAGTACAGGCCAGTTATTTCACTGAATATACTGATTAAGATTCAGATTTCTCTGTTGTTTCTGGTGATTAAACTCAGACTACCCATTTTTGGTTCGATTGCTACATGACTGATGCTTCTTTCTCATGGTTTCACATTTGAAGGTGCTGGATGTAACCTTGCCTCTTTTTGGTGAGGTTAATGTAAGTCTACTTATTTAAGATGTCATCCCATTTCTCCACTGTAAATTGATTTTTCCCTTTTAAAATTATAAAGTAATTCATGAAGAGAGAACTTAAAACTATGTAAATATCATGTTCCTAATCAAGTTTTCCTCCCTGAGGTTTAGCTTATTGATCATTCTAAGTTGAATCAATTTCAATGGGATGGTTGCAAAATGGTAATTTACATTTTATTTATTACCTATTCACTTTCTATATCTACCAGGCAGTAAGGGACTGCTTTCTTTAATTCCTTGCTGCTGCTGCTGCTAAGTCACTTCAGTCGTGTCCGACTCTGTGCAACCCCATAGGCTGCAGCCCACCAGGCTCCCCCATCCCTGGGATTCTCCAGGCAAGAAGACTGGAGTGGGTTGCCATTTCCTTCTCCAATGCATGAAAGTGAAAAGTGAAAGTGAAGTCACTCGGTCATGTCTGACTCTTAGCGACCCCACAGACTGCAGCCTACCAGGCTCCTCCGTCTATGGGATTTTCCAGGCAAGAGTACTGGAGTGGGGTGCCATTGCCTTCTCCCTTTAATTCATTATTTATTAACAATTTGGACCCATGAATTCTCATTTAATTCACTTATTTATTAATGTACCTCTCTATTTTTTCTCTCTCTCATGCACAAATTGTCTTATATTTGGCCTGTGGGAACTCATTCAAGCTGGCTTCTGTGTACTTTTGACAGGTTCTCCTAATTTTTTGAGTACTGCCCTTTTTGGGGCATATATATATATATATATATATATAGATAGATAGATAGATATAGATATAGATATAGATATAGATATAGATATAGATATCTATCTCAGGCTCACGGTGAACCCTCACTGCTGCTACGCAGGAATCAGCCATTCTCAAAGAGTCCTCATTCCTCTTATCCGGGAATGGTAGATTGAGTTTTGAAGTTGACATCATGGAGGTCAATCATGTCCTAAAACACACCTCTTAGTTTAGTAAGAAACAGAATCAGAACTGAAAATACAATAGGTCTCATCCAGAATGGAAATACTTTATGCTTGATTTTTTTTTTTTTTTTCCAGGATTAGGTAGTAGATGTGAGAAATGAATCCATAGCAACAAAATGGGCTGAAGTGTGTGTAAAGATTTTAATTACCACATGAAATTAGTCTGCAAAACAAATCAATTAAAAATCTAGTATTTTAAGTGAGTTGAAAATCATTATAATTCCGAATGAAAATATAAGTTGTTTCTTGGAGTTCTTCAAAAAAGCTCAGCTTGAAATAGTATACAAACACAAACTCAAAATATGTTTTAAGCACACAATATGAAATATACAATATGAGAAAACTAATTATGAAATACAAAATTTTAAACCCTTCATGTTTGGCATTAAAAAAGTGCTAACATTTTATGAATTGAATTAAGGAGATTTAACAAAAAAGTAGGCACTCATAAGAACTCAAATAAAAAAGATGTATATGAAACATATAAAATTATAAAAGCATATGTAATACAACGCCACAATGCCTGCTCTACTTGAATAGTGTACAACCGTTTCCAATTCAAACTGCATTTCTTTTAAAATTTGACTTTTTTTTTTTTTTAAAGAGCTAGCTGAGAAAGCAAATACAGAAAAAAGACTTGATATTATATCAATCATGGTATTACAAAGGCAGGCTGGAATGCATGTTTTTTGCCCAAGAAAAGCAGGCCAGCCTAAACCAGT
This sequence comes from Bos indicus x Bos taurus, assembly GCF_003369695.1. Taxonomy (NCBI): domain Eukaryota; kingdom Metazoa; phylum Chordata; class Mammalia; order Artiodactyla; family Bovidae; genus Bos; species Bos indicus x Bos taurus. The sequence goes on from NC_040076.1 coordinate 113,952,089, forward strand.
GTCCCCATAGTGGCCATTCATTGTGAAACCAGCTTGTGGCAATACCTCTTCTCCAGCCATGAGGCAATTAAATATCTAAGAATATGGACAGTCCTCCAATTGCTTCACAAGTGTTAAAACCAGCACCAGAGCACGTTGTAACTCACCAGATGTTGTAATTAAACATAGGAACTCACACTTCTGTGTGGCCATAAAACCTCTGTGTGGGTGGGAGCCTGCACCATCCACAGTTGTAGCCAACCTGAGATCAGACACTGATGTGGGGGACACGCCTGGCTTCGCACTCTTACAAACACATCCTCACACAATTCTTTGGTTTATTTCAGATTCCCCAGGTTTCTCGGCTGCCACGTTTGTAATAGTGAAAAAGAAATTTAGATCAAAAGAGACCGCAGGGCGAGACAGGAGTCCAGGAGCAGGACTGGACTAGAGTTTCCAGGCCCTGCTGTTTTCTTTCAAGTAATGAAATAAGTGAACATAAAAGAGGAGGCCAGGTTAAAAACAGAAGGGAAGCTGGGCAAGAAACAGCAATAAGACATCAGCTAGGAAGGATCAACGTTAGTTGTGCCAGACCTGCTGAGTCTTGCTCATTTCAAGGGAGGCTACCACCTATTGGTAAGACTACAGAGATTTGGAAAGAAAATACACACCACACACATTTTATATATATATACATATATACTCTTAGTGTTCTAGGAGATTACAGCATACTACAGTGGAAATATTTCAGGTTCCCATTGTAACTGATGGACATATTCCTCAGACAAATGGCCTCAGCTGGAAGAGCTATTCATTAACTGGACTCATAAGCAGCACCTCTCCTCAGGCGTTTAACAGGAAATGTAGCCTTCCAGGAGGACTTGCCTCAGCAGGAAGCAGCAGCTGGTGAGGAGAATTACCTGATTTACCTGCTCAAAAAAAGTGGTAATGCTGGGAGCAGAGTGGATAAACTCCCGTTACATTTTGAAACAGAATGAGAAGGAATTAACCCAGAGGAAAGTGGGACCAGGAGTTGTGGAGCTGGCTCTCTCTTCTCTGCCTGGTGATGTGGAGGAGGGAAGCCTGGCCACACTGGCTCACCGCCTGCCACATTCCTAGGGAGGTGAATCAGTTGGCCTGAGGGGAAGCGGGAATGACTCAGGAGGACAGAAGACCCTGCGCTGTGAGCCCTGCAATGTCTCTATCTTTCTGTAACCCAGCAGACATAGAGTTCCAAGTGGTGTGAGGACTCCCCATGGGGTGGAAGGAAGGGAAGAGAGAGATCACATTGCCCCTCAAGTCATGACCTGGTGACTAAGCTTGGGAGCCTTCCACTTATTGCTTGACTTGAGCTTCCTAGGAAAGAAGAGAATGGGTTTGCATTGCCCCATCACTGAGACTGTGTAACTTGTCTCAGTGTCCCTCCCTCTGTTCCTGCCTCTGATTACATTTATGGCAGATCCTTGTGGAGGCTGGCTAACATCACCATTTTTTATATACTGTAATATGTTTACACAATAAAGAACTCTGTCCCTCACACACCCATAGACCATCCTTTCATCATCTCCCTCTCCCTACCCCCTTCTTCCCTTCCACTCTATAAGAGATGAGTAAGCAAGTTATAGAAAGTGTTCCTTTTATCAGACAACTTGCAGAGTATTACAGAAGGAAAGCTGTTTCAGTCCATTTCCTATATTTTTTATAGCGACAGCATAATTATCATTGATGTTCATAATGGAGGTCTGCACAACTGCAAATTCTACATCCTGAAGGACTAAATTATATTCATTATATAGATGGATTGCTATTCCTTTTATTGCATTCAGATTTTCAACAATCCACGTGTACCATATTCGGCAGTGGTGATAATAAAGTAGAAAACCCCATTCCTCCCCATTCTTCATGGATGCTTCCTGAATCAGATACTGACAGGAACAGGTGAGAATAATGGCCTGGGATTCCTTTGGGAAGGTTGTTTTTTACAAACAGGATGAGTGCAGAGTAGACGGGCTGAAAAGCAAGGGCAAAATTCTCATTCTGGATTTGAATCTTTAATTGTAAACAATAATCATTTTTAAAATACTATTACAAGGATCAATATTCTCTATAAAAATAAACCTCAATTGTTTTCGCCATTGATCACTTTTGTATACATTCTATTGAGATTGGGACAAGTTGAGGAATGAATTGTGACATTTAAAAATAGATGAGCCAACAAGGGGATCCTCAAATAAATTTTTCTTTTTTGAAGTATAGTTGATTTAAAATGTTATATTAATTTCTGCTATACAGCATAGTGATTCAGTTTTACATACACACACACACACACACATATATATTCTTTGTATATGGTTTTCCATTATGGTTTATCACAGGGTATTGAATATAGTTCCCTGTGCTATACAGTAGGACCTTGTTGTTTATCCATCCTATATGTACTTGTTTGCATCTGCTAACCACAGACTCCCACCCATCCCTCCCTGCCCACCCTCCCTCTTAACAACCACAAGTCTGTTCTCTATGTCTGTGAGTCTATTTCTGTTTCACAAATAGGTTGATGTGTGTCACATTTTAAAAAAAAATTTTATTTATCTACTTGGCTGTGCTGGGTCTTGGCTGTGGCAGGCAGGATCTTTAGTTGCGGCATGTGAACTCTTAGTTGCCTCGTGTAGGATCTAGTTCCCTCACCAGGGATTGAACAAGGTCCACTGCATTGGGAACACCAAGTCTTGGCCACTGGACCACCAGGGAAGTCCTGTGTCATACTGTAGATTACACATATAAATGGGCTGCAGTCCATGGGGTCACAAAGAGTCAGACATGTCTGAGTGACTGAACTTAAATGATATCCTATGGTATTTGTCTTTCTGCCTTATTTTACTTAGTATAATAATCTCTATCTATGTTGTTACACATGGCATGATTTCATTCTTTTTTTTTATGACCAAGTAGGATTCCATATATATATGTACCACATCTTCTTCAACTATTCACCAGTCGATGGGTGTTTAGTTGTTTCCATGTCTTGCCTACAGAATATTCTTTTAAAGGGAAGTGAAAAGAAAGCTAAGATTGCCTGATCTGGATGATAGATGAAAACTGGATTTAATTATAAAGCTAGGTACTGGCATTGGAACGCAATGATATTTTAACACTAAGCCTAATACACAGAGTTAAGTACTTGACATTTCTTAAAATACACTGAGCTACCAAATGCATGAAAATTTTCAGAGACCCTCCAGTTAAAGTGTTAGTTGCTCAGTCATGTCTGACTCTTTATGACCCCATAGACTGTAGCCAGCCAGGTTCCTCTGTCCATGGAGTTTTCCAGGCAAGAATAATGGAGTGGGCTGCCATTCCCTTCTCTAGGGGATCTTCCCAACCCAGATCAAACCCAGGTCTCCTGTACTGCAGGCGGATTCTTTATCATCTGAGCCACCAGGGAAGCAGAGATCCTCCAAGAAAATTTTAAATTACAAAATTGGTACAATATGGAATAATTCAAATTTTAACCTCTTCAGTGAATCTTGTGGATCTATAGGCACTTAATACCAAAAAGACCTTAAGCTATTCTGGTGTTTAGTATGTGAAAAAGTACAAGTTTTTGCTGATCAAATCAAGCAAACCTTACCATGGTAGAAGCAAATTTAGAATTTTAGAGGTGAATATTTAATTGTTTAAAAGTCAAGGCAAGATCTCCTTTCTTACAGTTTACTATTACTAGAAAAATTCATACATGACATTTAAAATCAGACAGTAGCATTTAAAAGAATAGTACAAATGCCACTTGAAGGGACTAGATTCACAGCTCATATTCTTATGGTCCTGAGAAGTCTTCGTAAATTTTCAAAGTTAAGTTCTCAAGTCCAACATACTAATGGCCACAGAGTTCCCCAGAGCAAAGTTTTCACACATCCCTGGGACAGTTGGTGAGTCTCAGTCTTTGAAGTGAGACGCCTGGAGTTAATAACCAGACTGGCTGATTGTGGCCCTGCCTCTCTTCACTTTTGCACCCAGGTGAAAGGAGGAGCTGACACCACTTGTGTAGACAGCAATTTTGTGCTAAAAGCTAGGAATCAAACAAGTGAAGTCTCACAGCCGCTTTCTATTACCTTCTGTTTTCTTTCTATGGAGTGAAAATCTAGACTTCAACATAAGCTTAGAAATGATTGAAAACTGAATTCAGCTCTCAAGATGAATAGGATTAAATATTAGGCAACTGAATAATCCATTAATAAAATAGTTCAATAAATAGTATTATAACGATTTGAAGAAATTATAAATATGATTCTATTAAATGTTACTATTTATAAGATCATGTCTTAAAATTGCCCAAAATTTCATTCTGAATTTTCTATTAACCTTCATTTTGCCTCATTAATGCTAAAGACTGATTTTCAAAGTATGGATTTAATGTAGCCAGCTCACAAATATTTGTCCTAAAAGGAGTCAGGTAGAAACATAAATTTAAATTTCAGGTCCTAATTTTGTTTTAAAAATGTCTGTTAAAGTAGTTATAACACTGAGAACTATGACTGTGGGTTTTTATTTTTTTTAATTGCTTGTTTGCTTTCACTTGTGTTTTCTAATTTTTATACATTTATAATTTTTACAGTCAGACAAAAATACATTACTGCTACTGCTAAGTCACTTCAGTCATGTCCGACTCTGTGGGACCCCATAGACGGCAGCCCACCAGGCTCCCCCGTCCCTGGGATTCTCCAGGCAAGAACACTGGAGTGCGTTGCCATTTCCTTCTCCAATGCATGAAAGTGAAAAGTGAAAGTGAAGTCGCTCAGTCGTGTCTGACTCTTCGAGACCCCATGGACTTCAGCCCATGAGGCTCCTCCATCCATGGGATTTTCCAGGCAAGAGTACTGGAGTGGGTTGCCATTGCCTTCTCCAATGCATGAAAGTGAAACAATGCATGAAAGTGAAAAGTGAAAGTGAAGTCGCTCAGTCCGACCCTCAGCGACCCCATGGACTGCAGCCTTCCAGGCTCCTCCATCCATGGGATTTTCCAGGCAAGAATACTGGAGTGGGGTGCCATTGCCTTCTCCGAAAAATACATTAAGGCAGAGCCAAACTCTAAAAAGAGGCTTTCACCTGCCCACCAGCACACCCAGATATGCCCATGCAGTAAAAGAGAAGAGGTGGAATATATTCATTAAACAACTAGTATTTATTGAGAGCCTACTATACATTGGATGCCATGGTATGTCCTGGATAGTTATGGAGCTTCCATAATCCCTGGAGCCCACCTCCTCTTTCTAAAACAATCTTATTCCATACTTTTTCTTCATCAGAAGAGAAACAACATGGATAACCATTCAGTTCAGTTCAGTTCAGTTCAGTTGCTCAGTTGTGTCTGACTCTTTGCGACTCCATGAATCGCAGCACGCCAGGCCTCCCTGTCCATCACCAACTCCCGGAATTCACTCAGACTCACGTCCACTGAGTAAGTGATGCCATCCAGCCATCTCATCCTCTGTCGTCCCCTTCTCCTCCTGCCCCCAATCCCTCCCAGCACCAGAGTCTTTTCCAATGAGTCAACTCTTCGCGTGATGTGGTCAAAGTACTGGAGTTTCAGCTTTAGCATCATTCCTTCCAAAGAAATCCCAGGGCTAATCTGCTGGACCCAAATTTCAAATCCACAAAAGCAATATCAAAATTTAACTTAAGACTTCAAAATGAACGGAATTCTGAATTAAACCCAGGGTAAAGCAAAGTAAAATTAATCTAAACTAAGTATATATCCATAATTGCTATATATATTTATTTTTTGGTTGAGCTGGGATTTAGGGCACAAAGGACTCTTTTTTTTTTTAGTTGCAGCATGCAGAATCTTTAGTTGTGGCATGTGGGATCTATTTCTCTGACCAAGGATTGAACCCAGGCTCCCTGCATTGGGAGCTCAGAGTCTCAGCTACTGGATCACCAGGGAAGTCCCTGTTTATTAGTTTTTATTATTTAATAAAGAACAAAAGAAAAGGGAATCCTCTATATTAAGTACCAATTTTTCGCTAGGCATTAAGCATTGTAATTTATAAGATACCTATAATTTAATCAACACAATAATTATATATCAGTCCTTATTTTTCAAATGGAGAAACTTACCCATATCACCAAGCTTATGAAAGCAGAGCTAAAATTATAATCTAGTTGTTCTAATTTCAAAGACAAACAGTCTATCAATTTCTTACAATTACTAGGGAAGTAGGAGGGGCTTGCGGAGAAGGCAATGGCATCCCACTCCAGTACTCTTGCCTGGAAAATCCCATGGACAGAGGAGCCTGCCGTCCATGGGGTTGCTAAGAGTAGGGCATGACTGAGCGACTTCCCTTTCACTTTTCACTTTCATGCACTGGAGAAGGAAATCGCAACCCACTCCAGTATTCTTGCCTGGAGAATCCCAGGGACAGAGGAGCCTAGTGGGCTGCTGTCTATGGCGTCGTACAGAGTCGGACACAACTGAAGCGACTTAGCAGCAGTAGCAGGAGGGGCTTGAGGTGAAGTACCAAATACTGTATAAATACAACTGACAATTAAGTTAAAGTTTCTTTTAAAAACATTTTTCCTCAGCCACTTATTCTACCAAGGCAACCAAAGAAATAGAAGACAAATGGATGATTAATATTGGTCTTTCTCTGCCTATGGGTAGATACTGTCTTAGGAGTCTTAAAACAGACAAGATACTGAAGCAGAAAACACAAAGAAGCCAAAACTCCCAGTTAATTCATAAAAAAAAAAATAAACCTATGAAAAATTGAGTATGGTCTCTTTAAAACTGTATCAGGTACTATCAAAACCTCTTGTTTTATTAATAATTCCTTCTGATAGTCACTGTAGCTTAAGAAGCTAATCCTTATAAGACACTGAAACTTAAAAAAACTTGTGCTTCACTTATACAAGTTTGCTATAACTTAAAAGTATTGAGTCAAATTTTAAAATAAAATTCCAAATACCTGGTCCAGACATAATCTTTTAAATTCAGTTATCTCCAACTATTGGGAAGCAGTTTCACTTGGCCACTACATATGTGACTTTGACTAAACCCATTCCTTCTTTGCAGTGTAAGTTTCCTATTTTAAAACAATAGGGACTACTAGGTAGCTATAAATTCAACGAATCTGAAAACAGTGAATATCGGTTTTATTCCAATGTTTTATGTAGGTTGTATGAAAATGGAAGAATTTTGTTTCAGAACTTTTGTTTACAATGCATCCAATTGCATGATAAAACATACAGGTAAAATATCTTTTGGAATATGTAATATAAATATATATATATGTAAAAAATTTTAATTGACTTAATTGTAATGATATTAACCAGAGCAAAGGAGAGCTGGAGGTATGAGATGAAGGTAAGTGACAAGGAAGACCAGCAGCTCTCATACACCCATCAGCCTGTCCTCTCTCTTTCCTTAACTATTCTACCACAACCTACAGATAGTTCTGTTCTCTCACTTTAGTACATCTCTCCAGCAACATGTCATTTTTCTTCTCCTTTGACATAAAACTTCCTGTTCCTTGAAATATACTCCTATTGGAGGAACAAAGTATTTGTTATCTGACTATAGAAAGCTATAGTATGTCTTGAAAGTGGTATTATTGTTATAGGTGTAGGACTTACTGGCTGGGAAGAAATTTAGCAACCCTGATCCTGAGAGTACTGAATGCCAGTGAACCTCCTTCCTAATTGCAACAACAACAAATTCAATAAAACCAAACTCCATGTTACATATACCTATCTCTAGGGAGGAAATACTTCCCTGTTAATCACTAATTTAAGCCACCTGTCTTATCTACTATGTAGGAAACTGAGCCACAGAGCGATACTCAAGATCATACAGTTAATGAGTAACTCTCAGAATTTACCCTTCTACATATAGAGCAAACATTTCTGATATATAACCATACATTGTTATTTGAAGTACTTTTTCCAGAAGTACATATCGTTTTGAATGTGGACATTAACTTCTATGCAATGAGAGATTAGTTTCTATGACAATGACAAAGGCAGAGAAGTAGCCACTGCTATAATGTTTACTTAAAAGAATTAATATCAAATATTTGTGATGTGCACACTGTAAACAATATTCTGTGAGATCAGTGGTTCTCAGAGTGAGATATGCACACCTTGGAGATATTTAAGACCCCTTCTCAGGGCCGCCATGAAGCCAAAACTATTTTTATAATAACACTAAAAAATTATTTGTCTTTTTATTATATCAACATTTAAACCTGCAATGTAAAAAAAAAAAAATCAGGAAAAAATCTGCGCTAGTGTCTTAGCATAAATTCAAGCAATGACACCAAATTGTATTTACTAGTAATTGTATTCCACACCACTAGGCACTTGCACTTAAGAAAAGTGAAAAAAAAGTAATATCACACTTAGGAATACGCTTGAAAAATATTCTGTGTCACAGAAACTGAAATAAGCATAAAGCACTTCTGCATCCAGAAATACAAATGGTTTTCTCCAGGAACCCTGGAGAATGCAATGGCAACCCACTCCAATATTCTTGCCTAGAGAATTCCATGGACAGAGGAGCCTGGTAGGCTACTGTCCGTGGGGTCACAGAGTCGGACACGACTGAATGACTAACACTTTCTCCAGGAAAAGCTCTTGTGTAATTGTTTGGGCGATGAATTAAACTAGCCTTGTTAACATATCACTGTTCTACTTGAACAAATGACTGACATGCTGTGGTTATTCAGACTTGAGTATTTAGGAATATTATTTTAAAAATGTAAGCTTGGAACTTAGGGTTATCAATCATTCTTGTTTGCCTGGGATTAAAGGGTCTGGGGACACAGCTATTCTCATTGCAAAAACGGCAAAAGTACAGGGCATAGTGGAGCAAGTTGGTCACTTTGCTGTCACTTCAGTAAAACAATTAGTAGTATGTGTTACCAAGATGATAAATTCAAATTTTTAAGCAAAAGCTAAAATTTAGGAAAACTTATATCCTCTACTCTGAGCTTATCAGTTTCCTGGTAGTTAAAAACATTTTGGATAAAATTGGAGGTGCTACCAAATACTAATGTGATTTTTCTTGATATTGTATAATGATGCACCTACATTTGCAAAATTAAAATTTTCATAATTAGCAAATCAAGGTTTTCCAAATAACCAATGCATGATGCTACAGAATTCATTCAAAGTACATGATAGCCAATGGATTTTAACATAATAAATAAACCAGAAGTTTATTGATACAGTTTCAGATCCACATTGCAACCAAATTTTAAGAAACTACTTGAAAAGTCTGAATGTACAACAACAACAATATCAAATGAGAATATCCACAATTATGTAAAAGAATAGAGAAAAAAGAAAAAGATATTTCCAACAGCATATCTACACATCTGGATGAGGTCAAATTATCTTCTCATATTTCAATCAAAACTACATTATCAAAGCATATCAAATCTAGAAACATATATGAGAATCCAAATATCTTTCACTAATCCAGACATTAAGGAGATGTGCAAAAATATGAAAGCGTCATTCTTTTAATTATTAATATTTTGTTTTAGAAAATATTTCTTTATTAAAACATTAGTATGTTTTTATTTTTTATTTAAATTTTTAACTTAAAATTTTAATTTAGATTTTAATATTTTAGTAATATTAAAACATTCGATGTTAGTATGAAATGACTTATTTAACTAAATATTTCTTAAAATTTTCTAGTTTTGTGGTAGGATTATCAATAGGTAACTGTCAAAAACAAGAGCTTTTTTGTGATTCTCAGTAATTCTTAAGAACAAAAAAGTGTTTTAGGATTGAATATTTGAGAACTGCCATGAAAAGTGAAAGTGCAGGTCGCTTTGTAGTGTCCGACTCTTTGTGACCCCATTGACTGTAGCCTGCCAGGCTCCTCTGTCCATGGAATTCTCCAGGCAAGAAAACTGGAGTGGGTAGTCATTCTCTTCTCCAGGGTATCTTCCCAACTCAGGAATCAAACCCAGGACTCCTACATTGCAGGCAGATTCTTTACTGACTGAGCCACCAGGGAAGCCCAAGAACTGCCATGGTAGGTGATTAATGCTGTGACTTTTATCAAATTCCATTCTTTCCAAAATATTACTCTTTTGGAATACTAACATTCTAGTTCCAGGGATTTTTAGTTTTAATTTTGAAAATCAGCTTTATTGTAATAAAAAAAAGAATTTCAAGGGACCTTGGACTGTAATAGTCATTAATAGTCATCGTCCCCCCAAAAAAAGGAAGAGAGGAGACTCAATCTTTAATATGATAATGTCTACGTGATTCTTCAACACAGTAAGAACCATGCTAGGAGAAGTTTTTATAAGATTCTACTAAGTTCCATGGCTGTGATACCTCCTGAGAAACATGTATGCAGGATAAGAAGCAATAGTTAAAACCAGACATGGAACAATGGACTGGTTCAAAATTGGGAAAGGAAAGGAGTATGTCAAAGCTGTATATTTTCACCCTGCTTATTTAACTTATATGCAGATTACATCAAATGAAATGTTGGGCTAAATGACTCACAAGAATCAAGACTGCTGGGAGAAATATCAACAACAGCAGATAGCAGATAAAATCGTTTAATGGCAGAGAGAGAAGAGGAACGAAAGAGCCTCTTGTTGAAAGTGAAAGAGGAGAGTGAAAAGGTTGGCTTAAAACTCAGCATTCAGAAAACTAAGATCATGGCATCCAGTCCCATCACTTCATGGCAAATAGATGGGGAAACAATGGAAACAGTTACAGACTTTATTTTTTGGAGCTCCAAAATCACTGCAGATGGTGACTGCAGCCATGAAATCAAAAGACGCTTGCTCCTTGGAAGAAAAGCTATGACCAACTTAGACAACATATTAAAAAGCAGAGACATTACTTGCCAACAAAGGTCCATCTAGTCAAAGCTGTGGTTTTTCCGGTAGTCATGTATGGATGTGAGAGTTGGACTACACGGAAAACTGAGTGCCAAATAATTGTTGCTTTTGATCTCTGGTGTTGGAGAAGGCTCTTGAGAGTCCTTTGGACTGCAAGGAGAACAAATCAGTCAATTGTAAGGAAATCAGTCCTGAATATTCACTGGAAGGACTGATGTTGAAGCTGAAACTTTAATACTTTGGCCATCTGATGGGAAGAACTGACTCATTGGAAAAGACCCTGAGACTGGGAAAGACTGAGGGCAAGAGGAGAAAGGGGTGACAGAGGATGAGATGGTTGGATGGCATCACTGTCTCAAAGGACAAAGTTTCAGCAAACTCTGGGAGGTGGTGAAGGACAGGAAAGCCTGGCGTGCTGCAGTCCATGGGGTTGCAGACACGATTTAGCGACTGAACAAGAACAGCACAGTTCCATTGAGCCAATTAGTTTTAAATACTCGCTTCTTGAAAGACACAGTCTTTGATGAATTCCTAAGGAATGTCATGCTTTATGGGACAATTTAAACCTTAACTGATTCCTAGCATCTTCTCCAGAGTTCATTGGTGGGCGTCCTAGAGAAAAGCCTCAACTAAATCTTAGAGCTCTTTAACTACTTTGTGGGCACTTCTGCTCTTTCAGAGGACAGAAGTTCTACCCTCCAGGCAGTAAGGCTTCATGTGAGATCTTCCACTTTTGCACACCCAAGTGAGGATGGTTTCATTTACTCACTATGTGTTCGAGGCATAACACAACTTCCTTGAGTTAGTTTACTCATTTGTAAAAACAGTACCAACATCCAGGAAAAGTTTTTAGAATAATAGTGGCCTAGAGAAGTATTCAGTAATTGTTAGCTTTTATTTTAAGAATAGATAAAGGAAAAGTCGACTTGTAAGAATGAACCCAGATTAGAATTATAGAAATGTGGAGATCATCTATAAATATAATGGTCATTATTGGGACATTTACAAGGACTGAATGTGTGATAGGGCTTAGTGATCTGATAGACCTGAAGTTCTAGAAATTAATATATAATGAGAAGTTTGTATCTAATCAAGTTGCAAAAACATTTAAAATTCTAAGTGTAAAGAATGTCTTCATTCTTAGGTAGATTAATTCCAATGTCATTTTTATACCCTTTCAGCTCAGTCGCTCAGTCATGTCCGACTTTTTGCGACCCCACGGACTGCAGTACACCAGGCTTCCCTGTCCATCACCAACTCCCAGAGCTTGCTCAAACTCATGTCCATCGAATTGGTGATTACAAATAAACTGAACAAGTCAAGACAAAGTTAAAAACCAAAGTATTATGATCCTCAACTTTTAAGACTATTAATATATATATTTTTTGTATATTTATTTGTAGTAGTTATATTTTTAGCCTATATAAAAATTTAATAAAAATTCTCAAAATATTATACACTGTGATAATTTTGTAAATGTTTTATACCTTTCTTTATTTCCACTGTTTGTTTTCCCAAATGACCTCAATTTGTCAACACTAAAGAAAAACATTAAAAAGAAAATCTTTTCCTAGGTAACATTCTTGTTAATATAGCACAATAAAAATGCATATTATGTATCATAGGAATGTGACTTGCTGCTATTAGAAATCACATTAATTTTATTAAGTGACAAAAAGAAGCAAATGAATAACTGGTACGCAATATTTTTGCCATGTAATCAAATGTTTCAACATTATTGGATAAAATTTGACATAATCTTGACTTTATCACATTTTAGATTCTAATATAATCAGTGCAGCTTTCAGAAGTGAGCAAAAACTCTGTCTTTCTGTTCCTATACCTTGTACCAAATCAATAAGCTGGTTCTGGAGAGAAACTGTTAGATTGGTTTCTCATCATCTCTTCAGAAGGGAATGATTTTGGCCTGAGCGTTATGTTCCATGACCTTGAATAAATGTTTAATAATTTTTTTCAACATTATTAAAACAACTTCAATTATCGACTGCTGGTTTGGTCTGCAAACGTCAACATTATGGTGATGAACTAGTTAAAGTTATGGTTCAGCTTTGCAATAAACCACCAACAGATCAAAAATACACATTTCTGGGAGCTGCTGCATAGTCCACCCTCCTAAAATTCAACAGAGGCCTGACTTGTGGGAGCATAGTATGTTCACATAGAATATTGAATATGCAATAGGACATCCTCCACTTCTAATTTCATAAATAAACATATGAGCCAAACCCTGACCTGCAGATGTCAAGAAAAGGAATACAGAGTGAAAAATTCTTAAAAACCAAAATTCTTATTCTTAAAACTATATATTTTTCTTTTCACAAATACTCTATAGACTCTCTTTACATAAATGTATTTTTTCAAAGAATGTAGTATGTATTGCTACATCAACATCCTAAACATTCTACCAAAACACTATTAGAACACTATAGTGAAAACATGTTCAAAGTCAAACATCACATTAAATCTATACTGCAAACATTTTTTTTGTTTTTGCTTGCCTGGCATCTCTCTAAAGCACCACTCCCTTCCAATTCTGAATCTGTCTTTCTAGTTTGGTAACCTCATACCTGAATCCAGAGGAAGTGTATGGGAATTCTAGATCCAAGTAGTAGTAACCACAATGAATAATTCAGACTGAGCCAGTCAGAATGAATCCTCATCAAAGGCTGGGGTTATGAAAGAATCTAAAGTAGTAGGATATATTAATACTACACTGCCCAAGAATAAAGCCCACCGAGAAGCACACAGTGCTGCCCACTGGAGAAACAGAAACTGAATCCTGTATCATTATTTGAAGCCCAAGATCCATCATTAACCACATTCAAATAACCTCTGAAATTTTTTTAGTCATATAAGAAAATAATTCTTTTTTGTTTTAAGGGGCCATGAATTAGTCTCTAAGTAACTTCAGGCTTGCAAAGAAAAACATCTTCATTATTACAATCCATTACTCTAGCAATTCAAAGGAAAAAATCCTTATATTTAATATGGGTGAGATTGTAATAAATCTTATTTCCCCAATACACGAGGGGACTGTAAATCATTGGTTAATTACAAAGTTTTATATGACCTCAAAATATTAAGGTTTTAGGTTTCATTTAACTATAAAACAATAGATAAGTACATAATTATGGCAATATATCATGTAAAATTTAAATATTATGTAAAAAAGAAAAATTATGAGATAATATTAAGTGAAGGAATTTAAAAAAGCATTATACTTATTATAATAATTGTGCCCAGTCATTTCAGTTGTGTCTAACTTTTTGTGACCTCATGGACTATATATGGCCTGCCAAGCTCCTTTGTCCATGGGATTTCCCAGGCAAGAATATAGGTGTGGGTTGCTATTTCCTCCTTCAAGGGATCTTCCTGATCCAGGGATTGAACCCATGTCTCCTGCATTGGCAGCCGAATTCTTTACCACTGAGCGTTATAATAATTATAGCTATGTAAAGTGGTATGTACATGGAGACAAGCAACTCTCAACCCTGGGTGCATGTCAGAATTTCCTGAGAAATGTTAAAAATGTAAAATATTTTGATGCCTCAGAATTTCTGATTTAATTGGTCTGGGGTAGAGCCTAAATATTGGTATTTTCCTAAAGTTCTGCCCTAGATGATTCTGATGGGCAACCATTACCAGAAACTTTAGGGTAGGAAAAAAGAAAAAAACAATAAGCCCACTCAAAATAAGTCAAGAAAAGAAATATTTCATTTTTATACATTCACTTATTCACAGATTGAAATATTCATATACTCATTGGTCCTTCTTTGTGTTGGCATTTCTCATCCATGGTTAAAACAAAGCAGTTCACGTTTTGATAGTTTTTCTTGTGGTTCAAACAAAACAGTAGCTTAATCATGCCCTGGAATAGGACAGAGAAGAAAAGGAGGATTTGAAGGAATCTTTTCAGGTATGAATTCATATATATACCAAAATCTAGAATACCCTGTACTCTTATTTTAGTAATTTAATGATTCTGCTGTCATATTTGCAACTTAAATTGTTTTCAGTAGGCAATTTATAGTGTGTGTCCTATATACACATGGATTACCTCCTACCTCACTCTTTTGTTGGACCCTTCCCCTCTAAATGTTGGAGAAACCCAGGGTTCAGTCCTCACCTGTACACCCACACCCACACACACACACAGCCTAGCTTATCTCTGCAAATATGACTGTGGCTGTCAACTGTCTCTAGGCCTGACCTCTTTCCTGAACTGCATATATTCAATTGCCTCCTCAAAATCTCCACTTGAATGTCTAATAAACATCTTAACTTATACCAAAATGAAACTCTTAGTTTTTGCACCCCAAACTGATTCTCTTCCAATGCTCCCCTTCTCAGTTCAGTTCAGCTGCTCAGTCGTGTCCAACTCTTTGCAACTCCATGGACTGCAGCACACCAGGCTTCCCGGTCCATCACTAACTCCCAGAGCTTGCTCAAACTCATGTCCGTTGAATCAGTGATGCAATCCAACAATCTCATCCTCTGTCATGCCTTTCTCATGCCTTCAGTCTTTCCCAGAATCAGGGTCTTTTCCAAGGAGTCAGTTCTTCGCATCAGGTAGTCAAAGTATCAGAGCTTCAGCTTCAGCATCAGTCCTTGCAATGAATATTCAGGACCGATTTTCTTTAGGATTGACTGCATGGATCTCCTTGCAGCCCAAGGGACTCTCAAGAGTCTTCTCAAACACCACAGTTCAAAAGCATAAATTCTTCAGCACTCAGCTTTCTTTATGGTCCAACTCTCACATCCATACATGACTACTGGAAAAATCATAGCTTTGACTAGACAGACCTTTATAATACATTGTCTAGGTTTATCATAGCTTTTCTTCCAAGGAGCAAGCGTCTTTTAATTTCATGGCTGCAGTCACCATCTGCAGTGATTTTGGTTGGTGCTCCCCTTCTCACCACTCATCTAACTATCTGAACCAACCCTCAGATCAACCCCCAGTATTCCCTGATTCTCAGTCTCAAGCCACGTCCAATTCAGCCAGTCCTTTTGGCTATACTTATATCTTGGGCTTGACTCACGTCCTATCAATTTTAATTTATTCTAAGTCATCAGGATCTAATAGCCATTTTGCTTTTATTCTTACCTGAGTAAATTAGGTCAATCATTTCTTTCCCTAGCTTATACGCTTCTAATAGCTTTCTATCACAAAATAAAACTAATGTCTTTACCCCTGTTAACCAGGCTTTGAGTGATCTGGGATCTAACTCCCTGACTTCCTTTCTCTTGCTCTCTCTTGACTCACTGAGCCCCAGGCTCACAAGCTGCTTATTGTTCCTCACAGGTATAAAACCTGTCCTAACCCTAGGGCTTTTCTCTGGATTCTCCTTTCCTGAATTTCTTTGACCCCAGGTCTCTGCATAATTCAACCCTTTGTACTTCCCTCCAGAGTCTGTCAAAGTTCACCTCCTCAGAAAGGCCTTCCCTGAAAACCTATCCAAAAGATTCCTCACCATCCACATTGCTCTCTATCCCTTTAATTTTCCTTCATAGCACTTCTCACTATCTGAAGTTATACATGTATCTGCTATTGTCTGTGCTCCATAGTCTCCATGAAATCAGGAACTGTAAGAGTTTTACTCACTGCTATATCCCCAAACTTTAAAACAGACCCTGGCAAATAGTAGGCAGTCAATAAATGTCTGTGGAACTACTGAATCAATCAATGGGGAAACAGTATATCAGTGAAATACATATATCTGTATCTTTAGAGCAGTTTTAGGTTCACAACGATATTGAGGAAAAGATATAGAGATTTCCCACATACCCCCACCCCCTACTAACACACAGTTTTCCCCACTAAAGTCCACAGTATGTATTAGGGTTCAAGCTTGGTTTTATATGTTTTATGGTAGGGCTGCTGCTGCTGCTAAGTCACTTCAGTCATGTCTGACTCTGTGCGACCCCATAGACTGCAGCCCACCAGGCTCCCCCATCCCCAGGATTCTCCAGGCAAGAATACTGGAGTGGGTTGCCATTCCTTCTCCAATGCATGAAAGCAAAAAGTGAAAGGGAAGTCACTCAGTCGTGTCTGACTCTTAGTAACCTCATGGACTACAGCCCACCAGGCTCCTCAATCCATGGGATTTTCCAGGCAAGAGTACTAGGAAGGATTAATTTGGTGGTATTCTTTGGCCAGCTTGAAAGCAATCTTCCTCAACTCTCACTACCATTTCTCCTAATTTTGGCGACTCAATCACTAGTTCAAGCCACTTTAATAGTTTTCTAATTTACCTTCCTGCCTCTATTGTGACCTCCTGGAACCCATCGTCCACAATGAAAAGTATACATATGATTGCCATCCCTAAATAAAATCTTTCCCAAGTCCCCAGAGCCACACGACACTGTTATTTGTACTCTCCTGCCCTGCTGGAGACATAGATCTGCTAAGTCTTCTGTGACTGAAGAGGGCATACATATGGTTTAGGTGCCCTCCTTTACATTCTCTGTCACAGCATTTATTGTACCTCCCAGAGAATAATATAAGAGAATTCAAAAGAAACTTAAGACACAGAAGGTTATTCAAGATTGTTGCAATCTTGGTTAAGAGCAGTACTGCAATACTGGTTAAGAGCACAGACCACAGAATTAGATTGTTTCTGTTTTAGAACTAGACTATTTGGGTCAAAATCCTGTATGCCTCTTACTATTTGTATGATCTTGGCAAGTAATTTAACCTTTTGGTTTTCAGTTTCCTTATCTGTAAAATGAAGATTATTATAAAATAATATAATTTTAGATCTCATAAACTTACGATTAAAAGACTTGATAAATGTGAAATATTCAGAACAACTCTTGACCCACTGAGACTATATATGTTAGTGGTTATTTTATATTATTACTGATATAATAATATAGGGAAAAGCCTCAGCCTTCCATTTATTTCTGTGTTTTGACAGAGTTATCCAATAAATTTTCAGTTAAGTTTGCATTCCTCTTCAATGTTTCCTACATAAGTCTGAGTTTCAAATGCTTCTTTTACTCTTGCATTGGATGGTTATGGAAGTAAGAGCAACAAACAAGGAAATTATGTTATTTAACCTGGAAAAGGTCAGTTTTCATTCCAATCCCTAAGAAAGGCAATGCCAAAGAATGCTCAAACTACTGCACAATTGCACTCATCTCACACACTAGCAAAGGAATGCTCAAAATTCTCCAAGCCAGGCTTCAGCAATACGTGAACTGTGAACTTCCAGATGTTCAAGCTGGTCTTAGAAAAGGCAAAGGAACCAAAGATCAAATTGCCAGCATCTGTTGGATCACTGAAAAAGCAAGAGAGTTCCAGAAAAATATCTATTTTTACTTTATTGACTATGCTAAAGCCTTTGACTGTGTGGATCACAACAAACTGTGGAAGATTCTGAAAGAAATTGGAATACCAGACCACCTGACCTGCATTGTGAGAAACCTGTATGCAGGTCAAGAAGCAACAGTTAGAACTGGACATGGAACAACAGACTGGTTCCAAATAGGAAAAGGAGTACATCAAGGCAATGTATTGTTACCCTGCTTACTTAACTTATATGCAGAGTACATCATGAGAAACTCTAGGCTGGAAGAAGCAGAAGCTGGAATCAAGATTGCCAGGAGAAATATTAATAACCTCAGATATGCAGATGACTCCACCCTTATGGCAGAAAGTGAAGAGCAACTAAAGAGCCTCTTGATGAAAGTAAAAGAGGAGAGTGAAAAAGTTGGCTTAAAGCACAACATTCAGAAAACTAAGATCATGGCATCCAGTCCCATCACTTCATGGCAAATAGGTGGGGAAACAGTGGAAACAGTGGCTGACTTTATTTTTCTGGGCTCCAAAATCACTGTAGATGGTGATTGCAGCCATGAAATTAAAAGACACTTACTCCTTGGAAGGAAAGTTATGACCAACCGAGACAGCATATTAAAAACCAGAGACATTACTTTGCCAACAAAGGTCCATCTAGTCAAGGCTATGGTTTTTCCAGTAGTCATATATGGATGTGAGAGTTGGTCTATAAAGAAAGCTGAGCGCCAAAGAATTAATGCTTTTGAACTGTGGTGTTGGAGAAGACTCTTGAGAGTCCCTCAGACAGCAAGGAGATCCAACCAGTCCATCCTAAAGGACATCAGTCCCGGGTGTTCATTGGAAGGAATGATGTTGAAGCTGAAACTCCAATACTTTGGCCACCTGATGCGAAGGGCTGACTCATTTGAAAAGACCCTAATGCTGGGAAAGATTGAGGGCAGGAGGAGAAGGGGACAACAGAGGATGAGATGGTTGGATGGCGTCACTGACTCAATGGACATGAGTTTGGGTAAATTCCAGGAGTTGGTGATGGACAGGGAGGACTGGTGTGCTGCGGTTCATGGGGTCACAAAGAGTCGGACATGACTGAGCAACTGATCTAATCTGAACTTTGGAAATTCCAGTTTTAATTGTGACTCATTTGTTTTCTGGTCCTAAATTGTGCATGAATGCTAAATCACTTCAGTCACATCCAACTCTTTGTGACCCTATGGGCTGTAGCCCACCAGGCTCCTCTATACATGGAATTTCTCAAGCAAGAATACTGGAATAGGTTGAGGAGGCTCCAGGGGATCTTCCTGACCCAAGGATCAAACCTGTGTCTTCTGTATTGGCAGGGGGATTCTTTACCACTGAGCACCAGGGAAGCCCATTAATTTGTTAGGGCTGCTGTAATTTAGTATCTGTGGTTCACACAAGAGAACTTATTTTCTGACAATTCTAGAGGCTAGAATTCTGAGATCATGAGTTGGTTTCTTCTGAGACCTCTCTTCTTGGCTTGTAGATGGCTATCTTTTTTCTGTGTCTTCACATGGTTTTCCTTCTGAACCTGTGTGTCTGAATTTCCTGTCTCTTATAATAATATTGGAGAAGGCAATTGCACCCCAATCCAGTACTCTCGCCTGGAAAATCCCATGGATGGAGGAGCCTGGTGGGCTACAGTCCATGGGGTCGCTAAGAGTCGGACACAACTGAGGGACTTCACTTTCACTTTTCACTTTCATGCATTGGAGAAGGAAATGGCAACCCACTCCAATGTTCTTGCCTGGAGAATCCCAGGGACGGGGGAGCCTGGTGGGCTGCCGTCTGTGGGGTTGCACAGAGTCAGACATGACTGAGGTGACTTAGCAGCAGCAGCAGCAGCATAATAATATCAGTCAAATTACGTTAAGCCCCACCCAAATGACCTCATTTTAACTTAATTACCTTTTTAAAGACCTTATCTTCAAATAAAGTAACATTGTGAGGTACTGGGAGTTAAGACTTAAACATGTGAATTTGTGGGAACACAGTTCAGCCTCTAACAATGCCACATCACTAATTTCTAACTATTTTTCTGTAGAGCTGACATAAATTATTGATACCTAAATATATGAACCCTATTATAATTATGAGTCATAGTCTAATGAATCAGCAATTTTGGAAAAAGACAATTATTTATACCTAAATCTGTGTTAAAGAGGTCTTCCTCAAGTTAAATATAGCAGAATCCCAAGTTATAGCTTAACTATGATGATAAAAAATAGAATAAATAAGTGAGTGAATCCTTTATAATGATCTTTCTATTCCACATAGAGAAATGTTATTTCTTTTAAAAAGAGTTCATTTGAAAGCTCTCAGTGAAGATGTGGCCAAATGCCAAAACACAAACAAAAAATTAGAGTAAAATGAATATTTTATTTTAAAAGTTCTTTTAAATGGCAGTAACTTCAAATTAATAAAATTTGAAAATGCAGTACAAAAATTTGATGGTCCTAAGGACATCAATTCAAATTTAAGGTATTCGTTAGTTTAATAAAATTTCAGTTTTTGTAAAAAATTAACATCATTATTTTATAAACCCTAAATCAGGATTTTCATCTTGCTATTATCATCTACCAAACTGCAGGTGGACTGGTCCTTGAATCTATTTCCATATCAGTGCACACCTGGGAAATAATAGAACACAAGTAACTATTAAAATGTTAAGGGTTATATATTTTACTTCTAGATTCCAACCAAATTATTTATTTTACTATATAATTTTTTAATGTAAATGTTTGGAGGAAAAAAATAATGAATCAAAGAAGGTATTATAAACTTTGGAACAGGATTTATCCAGGGTTAAATGAATTTGTTTAGGAGCTATATACTCAATAAGTTATTGGGTAGGAAATCACTTTAAAATAAAAATAGACTGAAGTACCACCTGCTTTGCTAATATATCATTTGTCCTATAACATTAAAGGACAAAGATCATCTGTTATGCATTTTCTTGTTTTAGTGATTAATAAAAGATATAAAAATGAGATTTTCCTAACCACTTTACTCTCTGCCACTACAAAAAATTAATTGATAAAAGTCCATAATTTTTAAAGCAGAGTGGCTCTGATATGATGCAAAGTTTTAAGAACAAAAATTTCTGAACAAAACTTTCAAATGTAAGAATTACTGAGGTACAGTTTAATCTGTTTGCAACTAATAGCCAAAGAGATGAATTCTGAAGGCCCAGGCCTGAGTTATTCATAAAATGCCTTGTTTAATGTTTCTTTAATGAAATCAAATTGTTAAGATAATGAAAATAAAGAGAAAGGTCAAGTCACGGAGGATAAGCCACTTAACCTTATATCTTATTACATATAACAGCACAGAGTAGAAACCAATTTTCATAAATTGAATTTATTTCATATGCCTAATGCTTATGAATAAATCATCTTCAGTTAATTAAATAATGTGTGCTGCTTTTCTAAAAACCCTACTATCAGTTGTTGGGGTCAGTTTGTTTTTTCCAGATTTGATATATATCTGCTGGGGCACTCCCTGTGGAGTCCAAGCGGTGTGCTGTACACACCAGATATTAAGTGAATAAGAGAAGTTGAGAAACGATGGGAGAGGGAGAAACTAATTAAGACGCCATCAGTAAAACAGCTCAAGATGATACTCTCAACTCTGTAAACTAGGCTAAAATGACATTTCATTTCTCACAAAAGAAATCAACAGGTTATGTCACTGTGCTGTATAACTCCCTCCCACACATTCCATTTTTCCAGAAATCTAATTCAGATGCTGTACTTGTGGGTGAGTGGACACATATGCTCATAAACACTCAATAAAAAGCCCCATTTATTTGTCTTTTGCTCCAGATTTTTTTTCTATTTCTGAAATACAATTCTCCCCAAGTTTTCAAATTCTAAAATATATTTGAAAAAAGGGAACACAGAGCAGTATTTCCCATTGTCTTTCAACATCATGCTTTGGCACATTTAAAGAGCATCCTTATCCTTATGGAATTTTGCTGATTTTCACCTAAGAAGTACATAATGAATTTGAGGCTTTCTTTTATTCAAGACTCATTCCTTATTCATCTGAAGCCAGATGAGGATGGTTCAAGCCTATTTTTGGTTTAACTAAAGTAAATCAAAAGGAAAAGGTAAGCGTTTATTTTTTCGATATAAAACTTATCCCACTTATTGTTTTCTACACAATAGGACCTTTCAAGTTATACTGCTCTATTCCTTTTTTTCTCTACTAAAGACAATCCATCAGAAGGCAGATGAAAGAATAAGGACTAATCTTGAATATACTCTGCTTTGTAAAGAAAACAAAGTAGTCATTCCTCAAACATTCATAAGATAATTAGGACTGGTAAATAATTACATATGGTACATTAATGTATTGCAACCCTTCAGTGGGGAATCCTGTTCAGATTTTTTTTAAAGAAAGATTCTCCTGTGTATAGTCAATTAAAGAAATAGCCCCCACTATTCCTTTTCAGACTTGTTTTTTAAAACTTCTAAAAACAATTATACTTAGGCAAAAAAGAAAAAAAAAAAAAGACTAAGTAAATATAGTCAGTTGCATTCCCTGTATTGGAGACTGCAACATTCATCTATCTCATTGTCATATTTTAGGTGTCTACCATTTGCACAACAATCTTTCAAAATTACCTGACTTTGACACCAATTATTTAAAAATCTGAAATGCTTGAATGAATTGAATTCTTAAGATTAATATTTTATAAGTTACTTCTTGTTACTCTTTCCAGTCTAAAGCATAGCTGACTGATGCTCTGCTCTAATTAAAACACTCCACATAGTTTGACTCAACGGAGGAAAAAAATGAAAAGCTTCCTTCAATAAAATGTCTCAGTCACATTTACCAAGGTATTGAATTAAAAAAAAAAAAAAAGACATATTTTTTGACTCTAGTTAAGGAAGCACTTTTGTTAATAATGGTTAAGCACTCAAATTTTCATTTCATAGAAGTTTGTGCTTTTACCATTTATAATCAGAAACTTCTGCACTGAAATAATTGTTGCAAACTAACAGCAACCTCCCTAATTATACAGCAAAATAAATTCTAAAAAATATAAAGCCCTGCTAATAAATGCAAAAGATGTCTCTAAGCAGTGAAGCAACTTTAAACAAAGAGCCAGTCTAGGGGCACCTTGCCTGAGTGAATATGAGACAGACATTATTCTTCAATGAGAAAGGGACACCAATGGACAATCTAACAAACTAATGAGGGAATAAAGGCATATCAGATTAATGTGTCTGCTAGTGAATAAACAAACACAATTTGCTGAGCAATGTTTATTAGACTGCATTCTCCTTTCTCTCCTTCACAGCCATATGACAATAGGTGATTGTTTTGTATTTGCAAAGCAGACATAATTTCTGGGAAAATATTCTAGCCACAATTTTAACCATGATTATTTGAATAAGAGTTCTATGAGTGTGGAAAAGTTTCTTGGAAAAAAAATAATTAGACAGTTGCCTTCCTGCACAAGTGAGGTGTATGCTTCAGAAGCTATGTTAAAGTTCAAATTATTCACTTATAAATTAGTGTATAAGTAAAATTTACTGATTCACCATTTTTTTTTTTTTTTGCTATTACCCCAAAATGGTGGAAGGATTTTGCAAAAGGGTTTGTTTGGTTTAGTGTGTGACAAGCTAGATTTTAAATGGAAATGAACAGATTGCAGGAGTCAACAAGAAAATGTAAATCGCCTCACTAAATGTAATCTGTAAAGTTGTCTCTGGGTATATCCTAGGGGGACAGGCTCCATGACCCCCTTGAATACAAAATCCTTGAATACCCAAGTCTTATACATAAAATGGTGTGGTATTTGCATATGCTTGATGCATATCCTCCTGGACACAGATGACTCTTGAATAACACAGGTTTGAATTACAGCAGGTCCACTTATGGAGAAGGCAATGACACCCCACTCCAGTACTCTTGCCTGGAAAATCCCATGGATGGAGGAGCCTGGTAGGCTGCAGTCCATGGGGTCGCTAAGAGTCGGACACTACTGAGGGACTTCACTTTCACTTTTCACTTTCATGCACTGGAGAAGGAAATGGCAACCCACTCCAGTGTTGTTGCCTGGAGAATCCCAGGGATGGGGGAGCCTGGTGGGCTGCCGTCTATGGGGTCGCACAGAGTCGGACTTGACTGAAGTGACTTAGCAGCAGCAGCAGCAGCAGCAGCAGCAGATCCACTTATACACAGATTTTTTTTCAACAGCAAATACTGCAGCACTAAATGATCCTTGGTTGAATCAAAGGATGTAGAACCAAGGATGCGGAGAAATCATCTTTATGGAGGGCCAACGATAAATTATATGCAAATTTTCGACAGTGCCCCCAACTCTCATGTTGTTCAAGGGCCAATAGTACTTTAAATTATCTCTATCTAGATTTCTTACCGGCTTCCTTGGTGGCTCAGACGGTAAAAGTTCAACCTGCAATGCAGGAGACCTGGGTTTGATCCCTGGGTTGGGAAAGATCCCCTGGAGGAGGGCATGGCAACCCATGCCAGTATTCTTGCCTGGAGAATCCCCATGGACAGAGGAGTCTAGCGGGCTACAGTCCATGGGGTCGCAAAGAGTCAGACACGGCTGAGCAACGAAGTACAACAGCACAGATTACTTATAAGACCTGCTGCTGCTGCTGCTAAGTCGCTTCAGTCGTGTCCGACTCTGTGCGACCCCATAGACGGCAGCCCACCAGGCTCCGCCGTCCCTGGGATTCTCCAGGCAAGAACACTGGAGTGGGTTGCCTTTCCTTCTCCAATGTAAATGCTATGTAAACAGTTTCTAGCACAGCAAATTCAAATTTTGTTTTGGAACTTTCTAGAATTAAAAACAAATTTTTCTGTGTCTGTGCTCCTTGCCCCTCTGCTTACACTTGGTTTTACAAATGAGCAGAACAAAGTGCTTTGCCCTTAGAACATATTGAAGAAGAAACTGTAGAGTTGTAGTTGTAGTAGGGTAGTTTCATTTGAGAAATTAGACTTGAGATGAATCTATATACTTATAATGTTTGAGTTGTTTTCATGCTGAACATTTATTACTCTTATTATTTAAAAAAAAAAAAAACCTAGATAATAAAATCATGAAGAATTGCTAGTTCTTATATCCAAGGCAGAGACTCAGAAACAGCACTCACAACTGCCTCTAATGATCTACAGACATTGAATTAGAATTTTTAAAATAATGATTATGATGGTCACAGGATGAAAAAAAAGGACAAAATACCATTAGATTAACAGAATGGGAAAATCACAAGTACAATAATCACAACATACCAACTATTCAGTGTTAGACTGTAAAAGAATCCTTTTTTGTGTCCTTCAGTGGTAACAACCTGAGTCACAGTTGTATTCTTTACAGACAAACATTTAAAGGCATTTCAGGAGCAGCAGTATAGGAGGCACATAAGAGTAAGAATATGATCTTTGAAGACAGAGCAGACACTTTAGAAAACTCAATGTCTTTTTATCTGATTATTGTTGCTGTGACAGCCCCATAAATTACTTAACTTCTCTGAGTTTGTGAAAGAAAGAATGTGATGGACATGTAGGATTATTCTGAGGTGTATATGAAATTATGTATGCAAATTACATGGCACAAGAAGAGAAAGTGTTAGTGGCTCAGAGTTGTGTCTAACTCTTTGTGACACCATGGACTGTAGCCCACCAGGCTCCTCTGTCCATGAAATTCTTCAGGCAAGAATACTGGAGTGGGTTGCCATTCCCTTCTCCAGGGGATCTTCCCAACCCAGGGATCAAACTTAGGTTTCCTGCATTGCAGGTAGATTCTTTACTGTCTGAGCCACCAGGGAAGCCCTAAATAAACTACTGCAATTTATCACTGCAGTTAATAATTTGAGGTAGCTGTGAATCAGTCAGAAATACAGCAGAAGCATGGGGAGCCACCCAGAATTTAATAACATAAAAACTAACATTTCTCCCAACAAAAAACTGAGAATATATGTTAGGAGGCATGAACACAGATTTACATAACTCATTAAAAATATATATATATGCCTATAATGTCAAGAGTGATTTAATTTAACCACAAACATTCACATTAACTAGATTCTGAATATTGAAACCATCAAAATCTTTTTAAATGTACCTTCAAATTGAATGCAAAATTAATTTTTAAGTATTCTCTCAAAAAGCAAACTTTTTTTTCATGGGAATATAAGGAGGTATATGGATCAGGCAATAAAAATTAAGCTATTATGGAAAAGTTGTTTTTAAATATAATTTTCTCTATTACAAAAACATTTAAAATTTAGATTCTAAATTTTAGAGTTTATGTAAATTAATGAAAACTACTAAATTATGTTGTTAGTAATGCACAATATCCTATCTCCAGCTTTAAAAGAACTATAAATTTTCATTGTTATTTATTATCATTATATCTATTTCCACATGGATACATACAGTGTACCTAAATGACTTAACTGTATCTGAAAGGCTTTTTGGCCTACACTTTAGTTATAAATCGGATGTATAATATGTCATTCTTTCATTGAAATTCCAATTTTTTGAGTTCCTATTATTTCCTCAAATGTTTATTTTATTAAAAGGGGAAAAAGTATATTGACTTAATTCAACTGGCATTGAACTGTGGCATATTTAGTTGATATTCAAACTCTTAAAACATATTCTAAAATTTAGTTTTCAAATCACTCTAA
This sequence comes from Bos indicus x Bos taurus, assembly GCF_003369695.1. Classification (NCBI taxonomy): domain Eukaryota; kingdom Metazoa; phylum Chordata; class Mammalia; order Artiodactyla; family Bovidae; genus Bos; species Bos indicus x Bos taurus. The sequence continues at coordinate 113,978,953 of NC_040076.1, forward strand.
TATTCATAAAATGGAAAATGATTTTGAGTGACACTGAATTTCTAAGTGCTGACATTCATTTCTCAAGGAGAACTGAAGAATCCAGTATAGTCAAAATGAATCATTAGGAATTAGACACATTTTCAAACTTCTTAATTTAAAAGAGATGCCAGGTTTTCAATTTTACTATCTTGTTTCCATTATTGAAAAAATAATTAAATCCCATCCTAAGTCCAAATTCTTTACTTCAAAAAATTTTTGTGTGCTTTCTGACCTCTGGAGTCACTATTTTATCTTGAGAAGTTGTTTGCACATGAATCAAAGATGATATGGAAAAGATACAAAGTCATAAAATTCAATTATGTGTTGCGCTGTATACACCCCAGATGCTCAAAGTGAGGTCCATGGACAGCAGCATCTGCCTTATCACCGAGTTTGTCAGAATCTCAGACCTACTCAGTAAGAACCTGCATTTTAGTAACATCTGAGGGAGAAGGCAATGGCAACCCACTCCAGTACGCTTGCCTGGAAAATCCCATGGATGGAGAAGCCTGGTAGGCTGCCGTCCATGGGGTCGCATAGAGTCAGACACGACTGAAGCAACTTAGCAGCAGCAGCAGCATCTGCGTATTAAATTGAGCTGTGATGGTAAAACAATCTAGTATACTGATATTAGAAACAATTGATTCTTAGGTCTTATTAATAATGAAATTAAGCTGACTCAGTGATGAAGTTACTCTACATACATACTTAAAACTAGGAATTCAGAGCTGAAAGTTGCTTTAGACCTGTAATCTCCCATAAACCTCCACTTCTAGAAGTAGGTAGGAGGAAATAAAAATCTGTTCAAGATGTTTCACTCTTAATTTAAGCTATCTCCTCTCTTTCATCCAACTTTTACTTTTTATTTTTTGAGCCCAAGCAACCAGTTTCAGAAATCTGAGTCAATTACATTAGAAAACAGTTTTCTACCTAAGTGGGATTATTGAAGGCATTAAACTCTTAAGTAAGAAAGAGGTGACACTTTTACTTGGCTTTGTTTCATGTGGGAAGTAACAACTTTGTGCTATTTCTCACAACACAATACAGGTATATTAAGTAAACTTTTTCATATAATAGTAAGAATGCTACATTTAGGAACAAAATAAAACAATTGTTTTCAAGATGAAAGCAGTAAATGGTCATCCAAAGTCCTCAAGAAAATAGTATTGAGTTTTTGTCTCCTTTTAAAGAATAGATGATTACTTAAAGTTCTAGAGAATCAGAAACAGTTCAAACTGAGCTCCACAGGAAGTAGGAAATAAGGCTCATCATGTCCTACCCAAGAGAATCCGAACAGCTGTTCTTTAATCTGAGAGACTGATAATGACTGTGGCAAGTCAGAGTGTCTAAGATTTAACTATGTTGGAGTTTAAACATTTTTTGTACCTATCTGACAAAATGGGAGGAAGAAGAGATTAACTACAGGTAAGTGGAGACAATGTTCCCCCATCCTTTATGTGCTACCATTGATTCAGTAGTAGTTAATTTGTGTGTGGGGGGGGAGGGGGGTGTGGGGGGGGGCGGGGTATGAAATAAGTGTCCAAAACATGCTCTCATCCCTTTAGAGGCCATTCATCACAATGTTGTTGTTGAGTCAATAAGTCCAACTTTTTGTGACCTGGACTGCAACATGCCAGGCTTCCCTATCCTTCACTGTGTCCCAGAGTTTGCTCAAATTCATGTCCATTGATTTGGTGATGCTATCTAACTATCTCATCCTCTGCCGCCCCCTTCTCCTACTGCTTTCCGTCTTTCCCAGCATCAGGGTCTTTTCCAGGGTCATCACAATGGAATTAAGCAAATCATCCCTCCAATATCCACAAGATTCATCCGCTGATGCTAAGACACCATCTGGAAATTTTGCCTCTTCTTCATTTCTAGTTCTTCTTTAGTGCTAACCCTCAGGTTATCAAAATAGTTTTCTTACAAGACTCAATTTAAAATGAAGGCAATTAAATAAGGATTTTGAACTTTTCAGAGGAAGTCATAGTACAATTCAGATTATATCAGTTTCATCCATGCCTAATTTTTCCCACATTATCTCTTAAAGTACAATTACATGATTTGTGCTGAGGGGTCTGGGTTTTTCACATAATCATTCAAGAATGCAAAGTAGATTAATTAAATTTGGGGAAAATCTATCTTTATCACCAAATAAAAGGAGATGAATATATTTTCTCTAATTTACAGAATTAGAGAAATTAATGGATTTGTGGATATATGGATAAAGCACGCATGCTTCTGAAAGAAAAGTGAATTATCAGCAAAGAACGCACAGCGCATTATCTCCATTAACTGTCTTCCAGTACATATTTTCACTCTTTACTCTCAATGAAAATGCTTCATTTTTTGTTAGCTCCACAACTAGTCATCTAACAGGGAGCTTCTACAGAGAGAAGTGTTTTTGTAATCAAAGATCTTTGTCCTGAGAGCCCCCTATTATCAGGAAGACAATATTAGTGAGTATTAGAATTGCCTTTTGAAATGATATTGAAATTCAAATGTTACTTTTATATGCAGACCAGATCCCCATACACAATATAGAATACTTGGCAGTTCAGAATTGAGACTGCAGATGTCACAAACATGGGCTAATTGTGAAACAAGAAATTACAATATAAACAAAAGTCAGATGAAATATTATCCAGTTAATTCTTTACTCCTAGAGTTGTTCTTAGAATCAATTGTGATCTTAAGCATCCTCTCTTCAAGGGGTGTCCCAAAGACAGTCTGCAGTGGAGGTTCTATTGAACTGGGAGATGGCAACCTGGTTTTATGTCCATCGTAGGCATTAGCTAACTTGGTTGGGCAAGTCACATTTCTGGGTTCTAGCATTACCAGTTTTAACTTGAAGTTATTGACTAATGTCAGTGATTCTCAAGTTGAAGACCTGGGAATTTGTTAGAAATATTGCTTCCCAGGCCCCACCCTGTACTTACTGAATTAGAACAGCTGGGCTTCAGCAATATGTATTTTAACAAGCCTTCCAGATGATTTTGATGCACTCTCAAGATGGATTATGTGATTTCTTAAGTTTATTCTAGTTGTAATTAGCAAGTGGAACCACCTGTTTATCAACTTAAACCAAATATTTAACAAGTCAAGGATCATGTCTTACTGAGTCCCAGCACCTAGAATATTTCAATAAATGAATGAATGATTAGGAATATCAGTTCCATCTTAGAGTAGTCTCTTCTCCACAAATTCTAATTCCAATTTACCTATGACTATTTTACACTGAATGCCACCCTTTTCTCATTGTCACCCTGTTATTACTGTCATTGTGTACATGTCTTATCTTTCCAACAAAACAGGCATTATCCATGAGTTTTCCTTCCTATATTGCATAGAACTGTGCTTCTCAAACTTTACCATGGATAAAAGCATGTGGAATGTACATTAAAACACATTGTTCAGCCCCACCCTTAGAGTTCTGATAGAGGAGATCTGAGTTGGGATCTGAGAATCTGCATTTTTAACAAGGTAATGCTGATGTTACTGGTTTGGGGCCCTTACTTTGAAAACCACTGCTGCTGCTGCAGCTAAGTTGCTTCAGTCGTGTCTGACTCTGTGAGACCCCATAGACGGCAGCCCACCAGGCTCCCCCATCCCCGGGATTCTTTAGGCAAGAACACTGGAGTGGGTTGCCATTTCTTTTTCCAATGCATGAAAGTGAAAAGTGAAAGGGAAGTCGCTCAGTCGTGTCTGACTCTAGCAACCCCATGGACTGCAACCTACCAGCCTCCTCCATCCATGGGATTTTCCAGGCAAGAGTACTGGAGTGGGGTGCCATTGCTTTCTCCTACCACAGAGCAAATCCTACTGGGCATATGGATGCCTGCTTGTGGAGCTAATGTAAAGCTTATAGTGTTTGCAGAGCATAAGAAGTTGAATTAGATAAATTATAAGATTCTTAAAAATGTAACAAGTTTGAAACAAGGATAGAGTAGATACACTTACATATTTACAACATATATAATATTTGGTGGCTCAGTGGTAAAGAATCTGCTTGCCAGTGCAAGAGATGCAGGAGATGCAGGTTCAATCCCTTGGTTGGGAAGATCCCCTGCAGAAGGAAATGGCAACCCACTCCAGTACTCGTGCCTGTAAAATCCCATGGACAGAGGAGCCTTGCTGGCTATAGTTCATAGAGTTGCAAAGAGTCAGACTCGACTGAGTGACAGCATGCTTGCGTGCTTACAGCCTATTTTTCTAAATAGGAACATTTATTACTAACAGTCTTTGCTAGGCACAATACAATTTATCCTTTTCTTATCACAAACTTCTTAAAAATCTTAATGATAATAAATTATATTTTTGGAAAATAGTATAATATGAAAAACTAGTTTCCATCTTTCTAGATTCTCTCTCAAACAATTTTATGAGTTTCTTGCAAAGTTAAAAGTATTGCTTAGAAAGCAATTCTAACTTAGGACTGGTTATTCAAAAATACTTTAAGTCCTGGTAGACCCCTGAGTTACAGCAAATAAGCTGGAAAGACAGAGATAAGCAGTCAAATCAAAGTAGGAACAATCTAGACAAACAGGACTCAGGTCAGCACTACTAAATTTAATGAGTCTGCCATTGGAAGAAACAGAATTCCAGGTGTTCAAATTTTAAAAAATTAAGAAACAAATGCTTAACATAAAAATCCAGTGTGATAATATAAATTCAAATTGTTAGCTAGAGGTTGTACTATAAAATAATTTATCTGTTTTTGAAGTATTCAAAAGTATTCAAAATGGGCCCTCAAAAGAGGGCCCATTAAATTAAAATGTAACTTAAATATGATTTAATTTTCATACACAGTTTTTCCCTGAATCATATCCATTGCATAGATCAAGGCATACCTACATTTGGAAAACAATCCAGAGCAATGCAAAGGTTTATAACACAATATACTGATTTCCTAAAAGTTTTAGAACTTTTAACTTTGTTTCTGATAACTGTACAGAAAAATTAAGTCCCATTAGTACTATATAGTAGCATTGCCATTCCAAGCTATACATTTTAAGAACTGATGAATAAAAGAACAGGCCACAAATTTCACTCTATAATATTTGCCTGCCACTGATGCAGGACTTTGAAATATTCCAACTTTTCTAGTAATTGTAACCTATTTTTAGCACTGCAGTTAAATGTACTTCCTTTCCCCTTGTGACTGATTGTTCATTCATTGATTCAACTAATACTGAGTGTTGATTCATGACACATTGTTCTTGGTACTGAGGATAAAAGGATGAGCCCTTGCCCGTATAGACTTAACTTCTAGTGGAGGAAATCAATAATAAAATTCAATGTAAGAAAATATTAAATATATTGAAGGCACAGATGGTATCTTATTCTCAGTACAGTGCTTATTTGGTGCTCAATATTTAATTGACTACATAAATGCATTCTTCACAGTTTGCAGATGGCTATGTCCTTAAAATAAAATAAGGATATATCATCTTCTAAAACAGTATTCTAATCAAATAAGTTAAACAATGTTCTAATAATTATTTTTGGAGATTCTAATTCAAGATCCATAATGTCAGTTAAGAAACTTCATTTATGTATACTATATATCATGAATTTAAATGTTCAATTTAATGTTTTTTTTCCAAAACAATAAACAATATATTAAGACTGAAATCTTAAGTAAATCCTTTTTATATTACTTAGCAAACCTCCTGTTCTCAATCTGCAGGTTTTACAAATACAGCATTACTCCCCACCTTCCTCTACCTTCTATTCCTGGAATCCAAACACTTAATCTAAGGAAAGATGAAAGTTAATGAGAGTTATATTGCATATATTATCCATGGCATGAAGCAGGGAGTTATATAAGAGAGTAAATTATGGTTGCTATGGGAACTATAATTTAGTATTTGAGGCTTTAACTCTAGTCAGGTTAACTATAGTATTTTTAAGAATAATACCAAGAGAAAAATACTCCAAAAGGTAAATTTTTTAAACAGCAAATTATAGAGATTTCATTTTTACTCTAAAATGAACATAAAGAATAGCCAAGAAAATACCTATTTCACAAACTTGATTAAGGGAATGAAGTTCCAATGGCATTGATACTGACAGCAATTATAAGATTCACTCACTTCTCTACAATAGTCATTATTATTTATGATTAAATGTTTTATTGCTTGATGAAACCCACTCTATACAAAGATTGTATTCTGATACTAAAAATGAAAAAAAAAAAAAAACAGTACAATTATAAGAGGAAAATGGAGCATTAAAAATACAGGAAATTTAGATATATCAAATGTTTTCTCTATCTTAATTGTGATCACATGACCAATTTAATCATATGTCTCCATTTTTTACTTAATACAAAGGTTCTACAGAGAATAAAATATCTCTATGAACACCATCCATCCTAATACAAGACTGTTCTCAAGTTTAAGAAGCAATTTGTTTAATTTCTGGTATGTAATACTTTAAAGTCCATTTTGAATTCACTGTATACAACAAAATCTGTTTGCATTCTTGGGCAAATAAAAGACTGTGTTCTCAATAGTCGAAGTGAGCCAGGCTTGGGAAGTAAGATTATTTAGGTGGTCCGAAATTTTTTTAACATGAAAATTGGTGATTCTCACTAAATAAGACTGTTATCATTCTGATAATTTTCATAACATAATCTTTAAAACTACATGTTAAAAATGACTAAACCAAAATACTTTCTAGGAAATGAACTCTTTGTATACTTACTTCTGATGTGTATTTACTTTGCACATTCTCCAAAACTGTTAACACCAAGAAAGCACACTAGTCCCACTGTGCATATATTTTTGATATTTCCCTATAGGCTAACAGAAATCAATTATATTATGTGCAATTAAGTGGGTAAATATTTTTGCCAAATCACCACCATCATGATAAATCCAAACAACTATTGTATGACTTTTGGATAACTCACATAGATGCATTTTTTTCTATTCATGAAGTGCTACTCTTCTGAGGAAAGAGTTAAAAAGGGAAATTGTTAGTAATTTTGCTAAAAAATATAAGCTAGAGAGCTTTCACCATAGTACTTTAAAAAAAGATTACTTTTTTTCCCCAAATAATAGTCAAATGGTAATTAACCAAAGAAAAAGGTGAATTTCATTTCCTCTGAAAATGTTGCATTGAAAATAATTTCTAAGCCATAAAAGGTAAATACAAATAATGACATTGCAAAACATCCTACACAATTAATTTATTTGTTTAAGTATATGAATACATATATTTTCTTGGCTACTGGCTACAATGACTCATAACTAAAAATTTCCCTCATTATAGACTTTTTAATTAGAAAGAAAACATAATACTCAAAGCCAATAAAACTCAGAGATAAGAAAAATTGTTGCAAAACAGTACAGATAATTTATAAAAGAGGAAAACAATATAAGAAAAACAGAAAATCTAGATACACCAAATCTGTTTTCTATATCTTGTGATCACATTAGCAGTTCAATCACGTTTCCATTTTTGATTTACTACAAAGATACTACAGAGAATATCTCCATGAATACCATCCATCCTAATGCATGACTGTTTTCAAATTTAAGAAGCAAGTTTCAGCTACATAAACCACTCATCCACTTTCACCAAACGGTTCTTTTTATTGTAAAGAATTATTTTTATTTACTGCCTACCTTTGTTAGACTTGTAGCTGTTTAGAATCTTTTGATGGGCTTGGAGATGGGTCTCTCTCAGTTACAAAGCTGTTATGTCGTCCACTTACTAGGAATGTGAGGTTTCCAAGTGTTCCCCCTGTGAAATGTAGAATCACAAGTGTCCCACCAGGTAGAGTCTCTGGTTGCTTAAAGTTTTTAGAGGTATCTTACATGGATTTTAAGGTATGTTTCATTTAAAACTTAAGGACAGAAACAATCAGGACCAAGTAAATTAAAAGTCCATGGTCACTGAGTTAACTTCACATTCATGAATTTGCTGACAGGATAGTCCTTAATGCTGTGTTTCAGGGGTTAGCAGCTACAGCCTGTGTTCTGCTGGCTAGAGACTGCCAGCTCCCACAATCACTTCATTAACAGGCAATCTCTACTGCCTCCACAGCTCTCTTCTTGACAGCCTGGCAGCGGGCTTTGCGCACAGATAAGTGTGAGCAGTTAACCAGCTGAGGTCTGCCCTGGACACATTCAGTCATTAGTTCTGAAGGTAGAGTAGAAGGAAGAAAAGGGGAGGGTGGGAGGAATTGCTAAAGTGAAAATAAGGAGGGACAGATGCATAAAATGCATCCTTTCCACCCCCAAAGTGAGGAGGGCCAGTGGGGAACAGGGGCCTGGATTAACTGGAAAGGGACTGAGGTGAGTGGAGGAGGCTGGGTGAGACTGAAAGCCTTCCAGATGTCTTCTTGTGGAGCTTTAAGAGGCTCTGAACAAACGTGCAACACTGTTGCCCTTGATTCCTATCTAGGTCCCTCTACTTAATTATCAGCATGATCTGATGTACTTACTCTCTGACCATGAGTTCATCACCCCAATCACAGCACAACCACTTTTTGAATTAAATCACCAAAAAACCCAATCCCTGAGATTTACTCTGAGGCGTGGATTTTAATGAACTGATCAAAGTGATATTGTCCCAAGCACAATAGAGAACACCGATACTTTACATGATTACAGCACTTTCCTGGAGTAAGAAAAGTCTCACAGGCCCCTAGGTTCAACCCCTCTCCTCTGGCTTATGCCTCCTCCAACTCCACAGGTAGGCTGAACACAGTAATAGCTCTCAAGCAGGGGCTGTTAAGCAGCAACCTCCACCCCCACTCCCCTCGGATTAGTCAGCAATGTCTGCAGACATTTTTGGTTGTCAAACTGGCGTGGGAAGGGGTGCTACTGGCATCTAGTGGGTAGAAGCCAGGGATGCTGCTAAACATCCTGAAACACAGGACATTGCTCCACGGAAAATTATCCAGCCACCAATATTAGTAGTACTGAGGTTAAGCAAGTCTGAGTTAGAGTGGAATTTATTACAGTAGCGTTATCACACCACCCTACAAGGCTTCTTCACTTTTGGCCATCCACAGCAGCCCTAGGCCTCAGTAAATCTTGCATCACAATGAATAACAAGCCTGGATAGAAGGAAATCCTCTAGGATTGTAGGAATGCAGGGCTGAGGATGGGGGCTGAGGAATGATTTCACCTCAGCCTGCCTTCTCCGCTCTATCATACTCTTCTTCCTCAGCAACCAGAGTACCCAGCCTGCCTGCTGAATGTTGCCAAGATGATGAAGGAAAATATTCCTTTGCCCTTACCACTATTTATGATTCTTGTGTGACAAAATAAAAGCTGGTCTGTACAGAAATGCAGGAAAAATTTTGCTCTTCAGATTGGGTTATTGTTGGCCCTTTTAGGTTATAAGGTATTCCCAGAGAGAGAGAGAGAGAGAGAGAGAGTGCACGGCTTATTTCTCATTTTTTGACCTCAGCAGATTAGTAAGGAAGAAAAGGTGGTCTGGAAATATTTATAGGCCTTTGTAAATATATGAAAATGAATACTCCTACAATTGCATTCTTTAAAAAAAAAAAAAATTCCTTTATCAGTTCTAGAAAGGAAATGCAAAGGCTATGCCCATACCAAAAGGTACTATCTATTTTTAGTAGGCAATGTTCTCTAACTAGTTGGTTCTGTTTCAGTCTGGACCTCAAACATAGTGTAAAAAATACTTTTCCCTTTACATTATTATATGGAAAACACATTTATATAGCCATTAGTTAAGAAGGTCTTAGGTTTTTTAATCTACTAACATGGATTACATATATGAGACACCATTTGCATAAAGCTGAGGTAGATGAATGAAATGATACACAAAAAGAAAAAACAGGTGATGTGATAAACCTAAGATAACCAAACTCAGAGTGAAGAACTTCCAACTCAAGCCTTTTTCAAACTAGATGCGAAATGATGCTGAAATCCAACTTAAGAGATATACTTGCAATTCTCTTACCTACTTAGAATATAAATGCAAAACTATCTAAAATATATTTTAAAATATCTTATTGACATAAACGTTCTTACGGAATTATGCTGGTACTACTACAGATCTCTAGAGGCTCTTTTCTTGAAAGAGATAATTCAGTATAATGTTAGCCTTTAAAGAGAATATTTTTGAAATATAGTAATATGCAAATATTAAATAACATTAAAATATTCTGAGTTCATGACTCAACCCAGATTTTTTGAAAACTTTTTATAAATGGTCAGATGTAAAACATAAAGACCTCTACTTTAGCCACAAAAGTGTAAGTAACAAATTTTCATCTCATAAATGGCCTTACAATAATAAGATTAAAAAAATAATGAAGTACTTTCAGATGAACTATCTTATCTGTAATTCTAAACTTTTTACATTTAAAAAGCATGCTGTTAAATTCATGAGATATTCTACACAAGAGAGTCACTAGAAATCATTTTGCAAACTGCAGGAGGTTAATAATCATAACTCTTTAGTTCATATGGTTTTACAATAATTGCTATTATTGTTACTCCTTACAGTTTGTTGCCTAACATTTCTTTCTCTGAGCTGGTTGCCTTCTTCAGTAAGTACACAAGGCTTGAGAACAAGAGCTTCTGTATGAAAAAACTATAGGCTTAGCAAACTTAAAACGTCAACCTAATTCTTTGGTACACTCATTTTTAGATTATCTTTTTCAGAAGAAATACTCCATTGAATCTTATTTACATGAGGAACCCCCGAAAACCTTATGCCAACAATTGCTTCTTTCTTTAAGAATAGAAAATTAACTGTCCTTCCCTTTTTTGTTTCCTCATATAAAAATAAAGACAATGAACAATTTTCATAAGCCTATTTCCCTTCTTTCCTTTGACATGAAAATATAAAAGCAAACTGACTTTTTATTTCCAAATATGCAATTTCAGCTAATCTCAAAAAGTTCATTGGAAGCAATGCACAAAATTACAGAGTTCCACATGCAACACAACTGTTATGTAAACCTCATCGGATCCATTTTTATTTGCAATATTCACATACCTTTCAAAGTAAAGTTCCAATTTTTAACAAATTTGACTTACTCTATTGCCTGCCAGACAGACCCACAGGATTCTATTATAATTGATGGTAACTACTTTTCCACACACTCCTACTGTTTAATACACACTATTGTCACAATTTATGATGATAAGACCAGCACAAAGCCATTGCTCCCTTGTCTGGCTTTTGCCTATTTAAGGATTAGCCCTTCCACCACAACTAATATATTAATAAATGCTTGCTGAATAATGAATGAGTTTATTTCTGTCATGTTTACCACTATCCACTGTAACTATATTCTTAACAACTAACAATCTTGGGCCCTTTTGGGCACCGATATTCTCAATGCATCAATATTCTTTTCTACTTTTAAAAAATGTTTTTGCTGTATTTGCACAATTACCACACATACACACACAAAAACACAACCACACATCTTCAAACCTCTGATAAACTTAGGTACACATAATTGTGCTAGGTAATTCATTCAAAAGAAAATAGCAAGTTTAGTCAATTGCACAAAATATGATGCGTTTCCTACTCTTAAGAAAAACATTTCCAAAGAGATTTCCATTTAATAATAAAGGAAAAATATAAACAGCTGCCCCCTCCAATTAACAAAATCAATCAACACTTAGTTCCAATGAAACAAGACGCATGGCACCATTTTATGCTGTGCATTGTTCCAGGATGGTTAACTACAGACCTACATGACACTGAACTGATTCCTGGAAAGTCTGGTAAGAAACTAAACATATGTATTAAAACACACAGACATTACATATAGACAGATGCATGTGCTTACTATGACCTTAAGCTTTCAATTCTCAAGTACAATTTTAAAAAAATCCTTACTAGGAATCATAAAAAACTAAAATTCTTGCCTTTTAATCTCGAAGTAAGGGAACACTAGTGTAACTGGCATGTGTCCTCAACAGACACAGAATTCAGTCAAGATCATTCCATGATTTTGTGGGAGGCAGCACTCTAAATGTGTGACATGGGTCTGAAGTCTGCGTCCCTAGGTAGTTCTCAGTGAAGTCCACATTTAGAGTTTGGACAAGATTCCCAAAATGTGGTGCCTGAAGCAGTTCTATCAGCATCACCTGGAAACTTGTCAGAAATGAAAATTATGAGGTAATAGATGGATAGCCTGAATTAAGAAACTGTAAGAAGAGCCTATGAGACTTGTTTTCACCTCTAGGCGATTGATATATGTTCAAGTTTAAGATCCTCTGAAATAGATAAAAGCCTTCTCCAAGGATCACATTCCTTCTGTCATTAGAGCAAATGTATCTTCTAGAACTAGCACTATGTTCAGTTAAATGCACTTGATTATTCATAGTAGTCTGAGTAAAATATCACAATCAAACTTACCATAGTCTATTATATAGTACTTAAAACTTCACATTTTCACCAGGACAAAATTGTATTAGCAAGCTTTTCCCAATTAAGTAGACACTATGACAAATGTTTGATATCATTTTAATTCATGGTGGTGATCTACAATTAAACCCTAATGTTTGTAAGTAGGGGGCTTATTCTGTTGTGAAAAGGAAAGAGATCCTTTTATGCCAGTAAAGGTACAGGCATTTTGTATCTATTTCTCAAGACCAGCTGCTACCTAGAGTGTTCTCTCACTTTCCCATCCCATCTGTGAGAAATACTGGAAAATAACTCAAAAGTAGGTGCAACAACATGCTGGTGAAAACATGTTTAAAACAACCCAAATAGTTCACATCAATAGAGCAATTTTGGATTCCCACCTACAGAAAAGGGTAATAAATCAGGAAGCATGAGGCCGCACACGCTGAAAAAATTCTAATCCCAATAGAGCTGGTCCTAAAATGTGATGCAATGGAGTCTATTTCAGCAGTTAAGAAGGTGCACAATGTCGTACCTAAGAATCATAACTCCCAAATATGAATATGTGAGACTTCCAATGGTATCTTCAACTTTTCTGAGGCTATTACAAAAGGAGAACAAAAATAACCCTTTGAAATAACATAAAGCTTGGATGACTGTCAGGGACCAAAAGGAAAAGCTGTTAAAAACCAGCAGGGGTCAAGTTTAAAAGTTAACTTTTGCTCTCCAAGATAAAGGTTCCTTTTCCACCCAGTTTCTGTTTTGACAGGTGACTGCCTTACAACAAACTCCCTCCCTCCCTCCCTCCCTCCCTTCCTTTCACACCCTTAAGTCAGCCCCCTTTTCAGGGAAACAAATGCCCTTATCTCTTCACACCATAATTCTAAGGGGTTCTTATTAGCCAAATAAACTGACATCGTCTTAAAAACAATGTCTCTAATTTCTCTCAATTCCGTGAAGAAAATAATTGGAGAAGGCTACAAAACTTAATACTTATTATTTTCCTGCTCCAGGCACACACGCAAAACTGCTTTCATTGAGAATCTAAAAAGCTTTTATTTTACAGTACTCAGTAAGAGCATATTAGAATCTTTTGCCCTGCCATCCCAGACCTATAAAAAATTTAGTCATGTAAGTGACTAAATCCTGTGTGAAGATGATTAATGCACCCAGCAAACTATTTCATTTCCAATTTCCCATTTTCAAAAATTCCCTGTCAGGAGTATATACATTTCTTAAATTAGATACTTGCCAGTACTTCACATCAAAAGGCTTCCAAAAACTAAAACAAACTCCTAAAAAAGTCACTGAATGCATTTTAAAAAATCCTTTATACAGTACTTGTTATATGTCTTCAGAGCTTTCAACACTTTAGATCTATTGAATTAACTAAATTTACACAAATGCAAGAATGAAACTTTGCAAAGCCTAAGTGTGAATATTTTTTCCTAATTTCTTATTTAGCATATATACATTACCTTCTAATTAAGTTTGGTACTAAACTTCAATGAGATCAAGTGTAAAAAAAAAAGAAAGAAAAGCTTTAGAACCAAACCCAGGCAGAATTCTCTATTCCTCCTCCATGCTGCAATTCTGAGAGGTCACCTGGGCCAAAGACACAACATTTTAAGGCAAAATATGTTAATACAGCTTTAAGAAACCTGTGGCCTTTAACTTCTTTTGGCTCCCTCAACACAATAAATCTTCTGGAAAGTCAAAACTCTTCACCCTACACTTCATGGACCTAAGGTATATCAAGTGCTTTTGATATATAGTCATAAACCTTCCACTCCATAAAGATAACAGTAAAATGGCCCTTAAGAAAAACAAAATACAAAATAAAAAGCTCACACTGCCTCCTGCTGTTAGAAGGAAAATTTCATGAGGTCAAAATGGTCCACACTTTGCACAGTGTAATAAAGCAAGAGATTTAAGTTTTCTCTTCTTTTTTAACCTAATGATCTGTTTCCTAATTAAAGCCACAAAAGAGCTGAGACACTACTCACAACCCACCCAAGTGTACTGTAGAAAACACTACAAGGCATGACTTCAGAATTGAAAATCATATCCTCCAAACAAGCTTTAAACTGGATAGGTGTTTTTAAACAAAGCAGAACAAAATATGAGGAAACAAAGAAAAAGAAAAAAAGAACACTAAAAACACCACCCTGCCTGACCAGTGGATGGTTACTCTCCCAGATCTAAGGCAGTCTTAGCAGCTGGCTTCTCCTGTTCCTGCTCCAAGTCAGCAGAACAGATTCTATATCCAGTTCATCTTAACAGTCAGAGGGTATAGCCACACCCGAGGGATTCCTAGACCTTGATGATTATTTTTCATGTTTAAAGAGTTGGGAGTAATGTCTCCCAACTTGTCACTGACACTTCTCTCTTCAAAATCTAACAAACCACTCTTGGGGGCATCAGGCACCTGCCCCTGTCCACCTCAGCCGTGATGCTGTATTAAATCACTGAATATGAAACACAGAAACACAAACAATAGTTTGGATTTGTTTCTTTAAAAATGACATTTGTATTAAAAATCTTAAAATGAAGAGACAATGATTAACCGCGTGTATGGAATTAGAAATTACAAATTGTTAGAATTCTCTTGGTACATCACAACAGTAAAATTTTGCTCTGTGCTTCTGGAGGAACACCCTAAAACAGAAAACCAAAAATTAAAAAAAATTATATAAAAGGGGAGCTAAATACCTGAACATTGGAACAAAATGAAGCAAAAAATTAAAAAAAAAAAAATAACCCATTGCATTACAAGTAAATTACATTTTAAAGGCTGGAAAGAATAAAGAATTCACTGAACAACAGGCCCTATTGTCCTGGATCCTTCAGGAAGATTATTAAAAGTAAACTGGGAAGTAGTTTGGGGGAGGAATAACAAGATTCTGGGATCTGGTGGGAAGTTCACAGGTTGGCACCGGCTGGAACAGCTGAGTTTTGAAGGCACTCTGCAGACACAGGGGTGCTGGGGGCCCTGAATCACATTGCGAAGTTTCTGTACTGTAGTTTAAAGAGCTAGCCATCAAAACCATGTATGGCCAACCAATACGAACAAAAAGCTAAATCTAAAAAAACACACACACAACAGTACACACAAAAATGTGCAGATCTGTAACATTTTTTTTTCACAGCTGATAAAAAAAAATACTACCGTTCTCCCCCAGACTCCCCTTTGATACAGTAGGTAAACAAAATAGATTTTTTCCCCCCACAAATTATCAGCAGACACTTTCTGGCACCCCACACTGTATTGGCATCAGTGTTAACAGTCCCAGTTCAGATGTGCAATACTTCAGATTGGATACACTGTAACAAGAATCCAACTTTGCATAGACATCCTCAGAATCGAAATCAGTCACGGGGTTGCCTTTCCAAGCTGGCAGAAAAGGAACCCGATCTTAATTTCCAGCTACTCCTGGAAAACAAGGAAAAAACAAAAGTTTCTTCCTCTCCTCCTGCTCCTTCATTTGGTTCTCCCGGACTTCCTTCCGTGTTTTTGAAACTTGGAACTAAAAAAAACGGCTGTTGACAGAAAAACAAAAACAAAAAATCCCCCCTTTTCCACCTTCTCCCCGTCCTCTTCCGCCCCCACCCCATTTCTCTTTTTTTTTTTCCAGACTGAAACTTTCGCCTGCCGGTGTCAAGCCGCCAATACAGGGCCCCACGGGCTGCTTCAATGGGGAAATATGCGTCAACCAAAATCAATGAGAAACGTACATGCTGCAAAGATCCACATTTCCACCAAGACTCGGATGGTCATGACGGGACAACCCCTCGGAAACCGGGGAGAGGCGGGGGACGCGACCACCGCGGCCAGTCGGGCGCCAAGAACCCCCAGCCGATGCAAAGTCATCTCCAATCTCAAAGCAAGAAGAGAAATCACATTTAGAAGAGTCGGGTGCGTTTGGCTTTTGTGCGCAGAGCGCGGCTGTCGCGCGGCAGCCGCGGGCGCCTCAGAGGATCACGCAGGCCGAGCAGCAGCCCTCATCGCCGTTGGGCTGCGCCGCGTAGTTCATCTGCCGCACGATCTCGGCGAACAGCTCGTCCACCGAGGCTTTGTTTTTGGCCGAAGTCTCCATGAAGGGGCAGCTCCACTCCTCCGCCAGGGCCTTGCCCTCGCCGAATGAAACCTCGCGCTCGCCCTCCAGGTCCACCTTGTTGCCCACGAGAATCATGGGCACGCGCTCGTACCGCTTCACGCGGATGATCTGGTCCCGCATGGGCTTGATGTCCTGGAAGCTCTGCTGGTTAACAAGACTATACACGAGGATGAAGCCCTGGCCATTTTTGATGTACAGGTCCCGCATGGATGCGAACTGCTCTGTGCCTGCCGTGTCCAAGATCTCCAGCACCGACGGCGATGAGTCCACCTCAATCTCTTTGCGGTAGAAGTCCTCGATGGTGGGGTCATACTTCTCGATGAAGGAGCCGGTCACGAATTGCACCGTGAGCGCGGACTTGCCCACGCCGCCCGAGCCCAGCACCACCACTTTGTACTCTCTCATGGCTCCGTCGGCGTTCTCGCTGCGCCTGCCACGGCCCCGTCGGGGCTGCGCACCGGAGGAAAGCTGGGCTTGGTGGCTGGACTTCTCTGTCCTCAGCTATGCAGGAAAAACTCAGGAGATGACCGAGGAACGCAGGACGCGGAAATCACCAAGCGGGGGCCGAGCGCCGGGCCGGCCGGCGCGGCGGCGAGTCCCTGCAGCGCGGGTCCGGGGCCCCGGGGCAGCCCACGGCGGCGGCGGCAGCAGCCTGGGCGGCGGATCGGGAGGACAATGCCGGCAGCCGGTGGTAGGCGAGGGCTGCAGCTTCTCTCCGCAGCAGCCCAGGAAGGCGAGGAGGAGGCGGCGGCGGCGGGCTGCGGAGGCGGCTGCTAATTGCGCGCCGGGCCGGGACGCGCGTGGCATGAGTCCCCGCAGAGCGTGCGCCCACCGCCGCGGCCCTTAGAGCTCTCTCCCGCAGCCTCCGCGGGGCGAGGGCTTCCTACTCGCCGCGCGCAGCCCGCCCGCCCCGCCCTGGCGAGCATGCCCAGTGCGCCGCTGCCGGCCCCGCCCCCCGGATCCCCGGCTCCCCGGCTCCTGGTTTTCCGGGGGGCCGGACGGGGGTGGGGTTGTAGGCGGAGCTAGTGATTTGATTCAAGACTAGCGGATTCGGGATAGGCACTAGTATAGGAGCCGGAAAAATGTGTGGGGGTGTATGGGTGTTAAGAGACTGGTTGGGACAGTTCGAGGGAGGACGAAGGCCACGTTCCCTCGCCGACCTGGCTTTAGTGCATAGGAATCCCGGCTCTATGAGAAGAGGACGGGCGCCGTGGACCACCCCGGGAACAGGCTGGTCTCTTGCCGCTCCTTTTATCCAAAGCTTGTGGACTCCACTCCCCGAGCCCCCGGCGGGTGTGCGTCCCGAAGGCCGAGATCCAAAGAAACATTTTCTTCTATGGGAGGAGCATTTCTCCACACTCTAGACGTGGCCCTTTCTACCCAGCCTTCTCTGGCGGACTCTCCTCGCACTTCATCCTTCAGACAAAGAAAACAGGAACATTCGGCCTGAAACCTGTCCGCATGAGGGAATGGGCAGCCTCTACTGATCAGGGCTGTCTCCAGGCTGGGACTCAGAAGGCCCCACCCACCTCCCCACTCGGCTAGGGCCAAAACCCGGGGAGTGAATCACAACCCGATCCACAATCAGCCCGGGTGCCGGTAGCTAGTCAGGGCATGCTCAGTGGGCGGAGTAGGTTTGGGGGTTTGGAAGTAGGAAGCTTGTGCCCTGCACACCCACGCTCCAGCTCAAATTACCTCTCCCAGACTCAGGACCCATTGGTCCTGGGGCGCAAATCTCACACCCTCGAATGTTCTTCCATTGGCTACTGCCAAGGTTTTATCAGTTTGGGCTGCTTCATTGGCTAAAAAGTAGCCTCCGCTCATGATTGGTTATTTATAGAGATTGAGTTGAGAGGCGGAGGCACAGCTGTTCTTTCTCTGCTTTCCCCCGCCCCCTTCCTCCCACTTCCCCAACCTAGTCGTTTTGAAGCTAAAAGTGAAAAAAATAAAAGGAATTTAGGCGGAGAGCTCAGAGCTAAATATAGTCCTTTGTTGGTGTTTTCAAGTCTGACTTCTCGGTGCCCAGTCACGACTGTCCGTTAAAGGGAGCTGGTTACAGTTCTTGGTCCTCAAGAAATGGCAAAGTTTCCAAGGTGGTTTTTTTTTTTAATTTTCCCCAGGGAGGGGGAGGGGCTAGGATGTGGAAATGGGCCACACTGAATTCAGCTCACCCGGTGGGGTGGGGGAATGCCCAGGCTTGCCTTTGGTAAACATCTTTGCTTTGGGGCGGGCATTCGCTAAACTGGGCTTGGCTCCTACTCACAGGAGCTACCAGCGAGATGCCTTGGCTTGTTCCAGGTCTCTCCTTTCTCGCGGAGGAGAGATGTCAAGACCTGTCAAAAGACTAAGTTATGATAGCGTGAGCCCCAGGGTTTAGGGGTGGGCGGGGACCGAGCTTCATCAACCCTGGCTTGGTATCCTGTCGACGCCACTTCTCACTGGTTTAACCATCTGCATTGGAGGGATAAAAGAAATGGTGTGCTAATGCTTGGTTTCAGTGCCTTGGTCCCGTTGTGACTCAGGGCCGCGTTGCCAGTTAACCTTCTTTGAACCTCTAGCTAT
Organism: Bos indicus x Bos taurus; assembly: GCF_003369695.1. NCBI lineage: Eukaryota > Metazoa > Chordata > Mammalia > Artiodactyla > Bovidae > Bos > Bos indicus x Bos taurus. The sequence goes on from NC_040076.1 coordinate 113,998,011, forward strand.
AGCTCATAGAATGCACAGCTGCAACTTAAAGTCCTGGCCATGGGACCCAATGGGTCCTGGGCAGCAGCCCATGCCTTGGGTGGGCGGAGCCCATTCCTGCTCCTGGCTCCGCTATTTAGTGGAGAGAGGGGTTATCAGAGTGCTTCGCTAGTTAACCCTTATATAATTCTCCAGAAACCTTTCAAGGCAAACTCACCTAATATAGCTGGAGCGAACCTCGCATTTACCCAGTTTAATGTTTGCCAGGTGTTTTACATGTGCTATCTTGTTTACTCCTCATAAAAATAGTAATTATACCTATTTTAAAAATGAGGAAACTGAGATCCTAAGATGTCGCCTAACTGGCATAACTGGCATGAAATTTCACAGCATAAGTGGTCACGCTGGGATCCTGACCCAGGTGTTTGGGTGCAGAATCTGGTCTTGTAACTATTAGGAATACTATTTTCTAACAAGAAAGTTTCCAGATTGTACCCTTTCTTAGGTTGACTTTTGAGGTAGTATGAACAGACTGGCTCTTAAGCCCAAGCTAGAGGGACCTATGTCCACCCTCTGACTCTTCTGACAGTGCCCCTTCCCACAGGGTTAAGGGGCTAGAACCCACGTCCAGACCATGCCCCAGGTGGTCAGAATTCTGGAATCCCCTCCCCAAATAGTACCAAACCCTCTTCTAGGATCTTCTTGGATCTCTGAACTCACCCCTGTGTGCAGGAATGGGTCTTTGTTGGAGTGCGGGTGGTGCTTGGACCCATGAACTAAGGAGTGCCCTCCCAGGCACTATGGGCCCCCACTTAACTGCAGAAAGAGGGGTGCCTTCCAGTCAGCTTTCTCTTCCCTGCCACTTTCCAGCCTGGCTCTTGGAGAAGTCTAAGAATTTGTGATTCACACCTGACCACCCAGGTCTTTCAAAGAAGTATTTGTCAAGGTGGGAGGACATATCATATTTTAACACTTGTGTTATCTTGATTTTAGGGCTTCTCTGGTGGCTCAGACGGTAAAGCATCTGCCTGCAATGCGGGAGACTCAGGTTCGATCCTGGGTCAGGAAGATCCCCTGGAGAAGGAAATGGCAGCCCACTCTATAGTTGCCTGGAAAATCCCATTAATGGAGGAGGCTGGTAGGCTACAGTCCATGGGGTCACAAAGAGTCGGTCACGGCTGAGCGACTTCACTTATCTTGATTTATAACTGATATAACTAGAGTAATGCTACCTGGGCCTCTGTCCTCTAGCCCACAGAAATTAGGTGTGGTTCTGAGTACGATATAGTAGAAAATACTTTGTCCTTATGGGCAAGGTGTCTAATCTCAAGTATTACTTATCAATTATTTTGTGAGACCTTGGGCAAGCCCCTCAAGTTGCTCCTGACCTTAGTTTCTCTATCTCTAAAGTGGTGATAATAAAGTTTGCCCCACCCACCGGGCTACCCAAGGAACTTTGGAGAGTATCTGATGACCAAATGCTCCATTTTACATCACAGCCACTGAGCAGAATTAGAACCCTGGAGTCCTGGCTGCCCCTTTTCAAGGTGCCAGCCTATACTCAGGGATAATAATTAGCAAATAATGGATGGAAATATGCTTTTAAAGCTGCAGTGCACCATATATTCATGACAATTACAACCCAGGTGTCTTGACAGCCGTATCTAGAAGAGACCATCTTCAGGATTCTGGGTAGTTATGCAGATGGGTATTTTTGAATCTTGGTGGCCTCTCTGGTACCAAAGAGTTGCCACACTTTGAATCTTTCCCATTAAGGATTCTTTGATAATAATTTTTATTACACTCAGATAGTCTCCCTCAGAAAGATTTCCACTGGGGCTTTGTGATTCAAAATGAAGTAATGATTGAAATTACTGATGCACAAATTTTTAAAGTGGATCAGTTCTTCCTGTGAAATTTGTTAGGAGTCTTTATGTACCTTCCTTATGGTATAATCCTGTGTCATATCCAATTATCCTGTACCATAATCATTTACATGTTTGTATTGTGTCACTGTGTGAATTCCTTGAGGTCAGAGTCCATATATGGCTTATCTTTGGAGCCACCTCTGTCCTTCCCCCAGTAAGAGTGCCTACACAGGAGTCCCTCAGTTAACTATTTATGGGTATATGAATGGCATTTTATCCCTTTCCCAAACTCTCTTTGTGGTAAAAGATATACTAATTCTTGGTGAGACAAAACACTTCCTGTATCCTTAGAAAACTGTAAAATACTAATGTTTCAGTCTCCCTGAGTCTTAAAGATGCTGGAGTGATAAAGTCTACCCTTATATGGATGGAAACACTGCCAATGCTGTCTGGTGTGGTTCTGAGTATTTGGGAAAAACTACCAAAGCACCCAGTAGATAAACTCTTACTCTGAAGATATTAAATGTTTGTGCAGATAACACACAAAAGACACCTCTAGAAAACGATCTGAAGTAAAGGCTAACAGATTAAGAACTACTTAATCTTTGGTATTGACTATTATATACCCGGTGATCCCTGCCTGGCCTTGCTCACACAGTGAGCTTCTGTGACACTGGTTTTGGGCCTTCAAAGAATTAAGAGGGTTTGCTACAACATGAATCTTCTAAGTCCTCCAGAAAATAAGTACCCATTTGTCCTCTTCATTTATACAAAGTGGAGGTTTATTTCATCATGTTCATAGTTTTAGCTGGCTTGACCTGTAGATAAATAATTCTTTAAAAAAATTCTAATTTTGAAAATATCAGGAGTTGAGAGTGACCATGTATCATTATTTTAAAGGGATGTTGCTGTAAGACTGACTGTGCCTTTCAGAGTTCTCAGTAAATATTTGTTAAGTACCTGAACATGTTATAACCAGGCACCCACAAGCAGGCTTAAGATGTTTTATTTTATCAGTGGTCTTTAAAAAATAATCACTAGTTATGCCCCTAAAAATATTCATTAGTCAGCCAAACCGTCATCATTTCATACTCTTCATATTGCACTTTAGGCAGCCAACTTGTAAGAACAATGGTTTGTATTCCTTGTAATGAGATTTTATATCTTAAAAAATGTTCTAAAATTCTAGCATGGTAATTAAAGAGAGACAAATGTATGCCTGATTTTATAATTTCACTGTTTGCCCCTTATGTGTACTCTGATTGGATTTTTTTCTCCTCTTAAAGTTATTTTTCATAGGAAAATGTAGGTGAGTTAAATTTTTAAAATAATCTCTTAAAATCAGCCAAGCTTTTTACAAACTTTTTGATAGGCCCAAATAAAGAAATAGAAAAATCAAAATTACTATCATCTCAAGGCTATCAGATTAGAATTAAATATGATTTCACCATATATGTTAATGTACTGTGTTATTTTTGATAATAAAAACCACTCATAACTCCATAAAAATGTTATCCTGGGCTGAAGTGTTACACAAACATAGGCAACTACCACACAACTTGAGTTCTATCATAGACTCTTACTAATGGTTTGGTCTACTGTTGTTATTTTACATGATTTTTCTTAAAAGAAAAATCTTTTCTAAGCTAAATGACCTGACCTTTTCTATAGAGTCTGAGACTTGCCTGAGACACTGATCTGTAGAGAAAAGAACAAAATGGGCTTAGAGCACCACTTTTATGTGATGAATATATTCTCACTCAAGGGAAATTTTAAATTGATTTCATTGATCCTATTTTTCATAGTTGAAACCACAGTTACACAATATTCTGGCATTCCACAGAAACAAATACAGCAGGAATAGAAGCAATGCCTTAGATCCATTAAAAAGTGCTTTCTTCTCGTAAAATTGTCATTATATGCAGATGATATGATACTATATACAGAAAAACTTAAAGACTCCATACAAAAACTATTAGAACTAATAAATGAATTCAGCAAGGAAGCAGGATACAAGATTAACATATAGGAATTAACTGTATTTCTTTACACCACAATGAAATATCCAATGGAATGCAAAAAAAAAAAAAAAAAAAAGCTTCCCTGGTGGCTCAGAGGTTAAAGTGTTTGCCTTTAATGCGGGAGACCCGGGTTCGATCCCTGGGTAGGGAAGATCCCCTGGAGAAGGAAATGGCAACCCACTCCAACATTCTTGCCTGGAGAATCCCATGTACAGAGAAACCTGGTGGGCTACAGTCCATGGGGTCGCAAAGAGTCGGACATGACTGAGTGATTTCACTTACTTACTTACTTTAAAATTATGTCCCCAGAAATAAAACACTTAGGAATAAACCTGACCAAGGATGTGAAAGATTTATATGCTGACAACTATAAAACATGTATAAAGGAAACAATATTATTCAAAGAAATGGAAAGATATTCCATGCTTTTGGATTGGAAGAATTGATATTGTTAAAATAGTCATTCTATCCAAAGCAATCTACAAATGTAATATAATCCCTATCAAATTACACATGACATTTTTCATAGTGGTAGAACAAATAATTCTATTACTATGGAACATGGAAGACCCAGGATTGCCAAGGGTTAGTGAAGAACAAGCAAGCAAGAAGCATAAACTTCCCAGACTTCAGACAGTACTACAAAGCTACAGTAATCAAAACATTGTAGCACTGGCACAAAATCAGATATATGGGTCTACAGAACAGAATAGAGAGACCGAAATAAACCCATACATCTGCAGGCAAGACTTCATACTCCAAGCCAGGTATCAATAGTACGGGAACCATGAACTTCCAAATGTTCAAGCTGGATTTAGAAAAGGCACAGAACTCCCGTATTCTTGCCTGGAGAATCCCATGGACAGAGAAGCCTGGCAGGCTACATTCCATGGAGTCACAATAGTCGGACATGGCTTAGTGACTAAACCACAAAAAAAAAAAAAAAACAAAAGGCACAGAAACCAGAGATCAAATTGCCAACATCCACTGGATCATTGAAAAAGCAAGAGAGTTCCAGAAAAACATCTGCTTTACTGACTGTGCCAAAGCCTTTGACTGTGTGGATCACAACAAACTGTGGAAAATTCTTCAAGAGATGGGAATACCAGACCACCTCACCTGCCTCCTGAGAAATCTGTATGCAAGTCAAGAAGCAACATGTCCAGTTAGAACTGGACATGGAAGAACAGACTAGTTCCAACTTGGGAAAGGAGTACGTCAAGGCTATATATTGTCACCCTGCTTATTTAACTTCTATGTAGAGTACATCATGAGAAATGCTGGGCTGGATGAAGCACAAGCTGGAATCAAGACTACCAGGAGAAATATCAATAACCTCAGATATGCAGAAAGCGAAGAGGAACTAAAGAGCCTCTTGATGAAAATGAAAGAGGATAGTGAAAAAGCTAGGCTAAAACTGAACATTCAAAAAACTAAGATCATGGCATCCAGTCCCATCACTTCATGGCAAATAGATGGGGAAACAGTGGAAACAGTGGAAACAGTGACAGACTTTTTTTTTGCGGGGGAGGGGGCTCCAAAATCACTGCTGATGGTGACTGCAGCCATGAAATTAAAAGAAGCTTGCTCCTTGGAAGAAAAGCTAGATAGCATATTAAAAAGCAGAGGCATTACTTTGCCAACAAAGGTTTGTCTAGTCAAAGCTATGGTTTTTCCAGTAGTCATGAATGGATGTGAGAGTTGGACTATAAGGAAGGCTGAGTGCCAAAGAATTGATGCTTTTGAACTGTGGAGTTGGAGAAGACTTTTGAGAATTCCTTGGATTGCAAGGAGATAAAACCATTCAATCCTAATGGAAATCAGTCCTGAATATTCATTGGAAGGACTGATGGTGAAGCTGAAACTCCAATACTTTGGGCACCTAATGCGAAGAACTGACTCATTGGGAAAGACCCTGATGCTGGGAGATTGAAGGCAGGAGAAGGGGCTAACAGAGGATGAGACTGTTGAATGGCATCACCGACTTGATGGGCATGAGTTTGAGCAAGCTCTAGTAATTGGTGATGGACAGAGAAGCCTGGAGTCTGCAGTCCATGGGGTCACAAAGAGTGCCAAACAACTGAGTGACTAAAACAAACTGAACCCACAGTCAATTAATCCTCACCAAAGAGGCAAGAATATACAATAGGGAAAGGACCGTCTCTTTAGCAAGTGGTACTGGGAAAGTTGGACAGCGAGATATAAATCAATGAAGTCAGACCACACCCTCTCACCATGTACAAAAATAAGCTCAAAATGGCTTGCAGACTTAAACCTAGACATGACATCATCAAACTGCTAGAAGAGATCACAGGCAAAACATTCTCTGATATAAATCATACCAATTTCTTAGTCCCTGAAGGCAATAGAAATAAAAAGAAAAATAAACAAATGGGACCTAATCAAACTTAACAAGCTTTTTCACAGCAAAGGAAACCATAAATGGGAGAACATATTTGCAAATTATGCAACAGACAAGGGTTTAATTTCCAAAATATACCAACAACTCATACAACAACAACAACAACAAACAACCCAATCCAAAAAGAGCAGAAGACCTAAACAAACATTTTTCCAAAGAAGAAATATAGATGGCTAATAGGCACATGAATAGATGCTCAATACCACTAATTATTTAAAAAATGCAAATCAAGACTACAACAAGGTACCACTTCACACTGGTCAGGATGGCAATCATGAAAAAGTCTACAGATGACAAATGCTGAAGAGGGTATGGAGAAAATGGACCCTTGCTACACTGTTGGTGGGACTGTAAGCTGGTTCAGCCACTGTGGAGGTTGGAGCTTCCTCAGAAAATCAAAAATAGAATTACCATATGATCCAATAATCCTAATCCTGGACATATATCTAGTCAAGTTCACTTCAGTTGCTCAGTCGTGTCCGACTCTTTGTGACCCCATGAACCACAGCACGCCAGGCCTCCCTGTCCATCACCAACTCCTGGAATCCACCCAAACCCACGTCCATTGAGTTGGTGATGCCATCCAACCATCTCATCCTCTGTCTTCCCCTTCTCCTCCTGCCGTCAATCTTTCCTAGCATCAGGGTCTTTTCCACTGAGTCAGCTCTTCGCATTAGGTGGTCAAAGTACTGGAGTTTCGGCTTCAGCATGTGTCCTTCCAATGAACACCCAGGGCTAATCTCCTTTAGGATGGACTGGTTGGATCTCCTTGCAGTCCAAGGGACTCTCAAGAGTCTTCTCCAATACCACAGTTCAAAAGCATCAATTCTTCTACTCTCAGCTTTCTTTATAGTCCAACTCTCACAACCATACAAAACCACTGGAAAAACCATAGCCTTGACTAGACAGATCTTTGTTGGAAAAGTAGTGTCTCTGCTTTTTAATATGCTGTCTTGGTTGGTCATAACTTTCTTTCCAAGTAGTGTCTTTTAATTTCATGGCTGCAGTCACCATCTGCACTGATTTTGGAGCCCAGAAAAATAAAGTCAGCCACTGTTTCCCCATCTATTTGCCATGAAGTGATGGGACCAGATGCCATGATCTTAGTTTTCTGAATGTTGAGCTTTAAGCCAACTTTGTCACTCTCCTCATGCACTTTCATCAAGAGGCTTTTGAGTTCCTCTTCACTTTCTGACATAAGGGTGGTGTCATCTGCATATCTGAGGTGATTGATATTTCTCCCAGCAATCTTGATTCCAGCTTGTGCTTCTTCCAGCCTAGCATTTCTCATGATGTACTCTGCATATAAGTTAAATAAGTAGGATGACAATATACAGCCTTGACGTACTCCTTTTCCTATTTGGAACCAGTCTGTTGTTCCAGGTCCAGTTCTAACTGTTGCTTCCTGACCTGCATACAGGTTTCTCAGGAGGCAGGTCAGGTGGTCTGGTATTCCCATCTCTTTCAGAATTTTCCACAGTTTACTGTGATCCACACAGTCAAAGGCTTTGGCATAGTCAATAAAGCAGAAATAGATGTTTTTCTGGAACTCTCTTGCTTTTCCGATGATCCAGCAGATGTTGGCAATTTGATCTCTGGTTCCTCTGCCTTTTCTAAAACCAGCTTGAACATCTGGAAGTTCACGGTTCATGTATTGCTAAAGCCTGGCTTGGAGAATTTTGAGCATTACTTTATTAGCGTGTGAGATGAGTGCAATTGTACGGTAGTTTGAGCATTCTTTGGCATTGCCTTTCTTAGGGATTGGAATGAAAACTGACCTTTTCCAGTCCTGTGGCCGCTGCTGAGTTTTCCAAATTTGCTGGCATATTGAGTGCAGCACTTTCACAGCATCATCTTTCAGGATTTGGAATAGCTCAACTGGAATTCCGTCACCTCCACTAGCCTTGTTTATAGTGATGCTTCCTGAGGCCCACTTGACTTCACATTCCAGGATGTCTGGCTCTAGGTGAGTGTTCACACCATTCTGGTTATCTGGGTCATGAAGATCTTTTTTGTACAGTTCTTCTGTGTATTCTTACCACCTCTTCTTAATATCTTCTGCTTCTGTTAGGTCCCTACCGTTTCTCTCCTTTATTGAGCCCATCTTTGCATGAAATGTCCCCTTGGTATCTAATTTTCTTGAAGAGATCTCTAGTCTTTCCCATTCTATTGTTTTCCTCTATTTCAGTCAAAACTATAACTAAAAAAGATACATGCACCCATGTTCACAGCAGCACTATTCACATAACCCAGACATGGAAACAACCTAAATGTCCAACAACAGATGAATAGATAAAGATACATGGTACATATATACAATAAAATACTACTCAGCCATAAAAAAGGACAAAACAATGCTATTTGCAGCAATACGGCTGCAACAAGAGACTGTCACACTACGTGAAATAAGTCAGAGGAAGACAAATACCATATGATAACCCTTATATGTGGAGTCTAAAATGAGGCACAAAAGAACCAATCCAGGAAACAGCATCAGGGACATAGAGAACAGACTGGTGGTTGCCATGGGGAAAGAATGAGTGGGAGGTTGGGGTTAGCCGATGTATGCTTTTATATACAGAATAGATAAACAATGAGGTCCTACTGTATAGCACAGAGAACTGTATTTAATAGCCTATGATAACCATAATGGAAAAGATTATAAAAAAATATCTCTCTATAACTGAAAAATTTGCTATACATCAGTAACTAACACTGTAAATCAACCAAAGTTCAATAAAATAATAGTTAAAAAAACAAAAGAACTTTCACTTGCTTTTTTGTCACCAACCACAAAATTAAAAGAGTCTCCTTTTCTCTTGCAGGGACAAAAATCCATCATTTCCCCTGATGCTGGAGGAAGCCTATCATTCTTTCTGCAGCAGGGGTTCCAATAAATCCTTCAAACTTTGTGGTTTTGATGGAGACAATGAGAGTCTATATTGAGGCAGAGGAAGCTTCCTCTGTAAATTACCATTAGCTGTCAGGCTTGTTTTAAGGAATCTGCCAAAGGGGTTTCTATTTTTCTTGAAGTTACACTATCTTGTGGTAGAAAGTTTCAGAAAAGGATCTGTGGTGATATCTTAGGAAGATAACACTAGAACTGCAGAATTCAGGCTGTTTAAATGATTTTATGATTATTGTATTTAGTTCTATCGTAGAAGTTTGTTATTCTGAAGATTTTTTTCTTTCTTTGTTTTAAAACTTACATTTAAAAGAAAGAGTACTGGCCTATTATTCAACTATGGCAACGTGAACATATTACCCCTGAAGTATAAAAACCAAATCCTTTCTCTTAAGGAATTTATGTCCTTAAAAAAACCTTATTGCCATGTAGAATATAATTATATAGAATTATTACAAAGGAGTGATCCTAGGAAACTTATCAAACATTTCCATGTTTCATGTAAGCTAAATGTTTTAAACAAACAGTTGGCAAACTTTAGTTTGGGCCAGAGAGTAAATATTTCAGATTTTGTGAGCCATACATCTCCATTCAGATCAGATCAGATCAGTCACTCAGTCATGTCCAACTCTTCACAACCCCATGAATTGCAGCACGCCAGGCCTCCCTGTCCATCACCAACTCCTGGAGTTCACTCAGACTCACGTCCATCGAATCAGTGATGCCATCCAGCCATCTCATCCTCTGTCGTCCCCTTCTCCTCCTGCCCCCAATCCCTCCCAGCATCAGAGTCTTTTCCAATGAGTCAACTCTTCGCATGAGGTGGCCAAAGTACTGCAGTTTCAGCTTTAGCATCATTCCTTCCAAAGAAATCCCAGGGCTGATCTCCTTCAGAATAGACTGGTTGGATCTCCTTGCAGTCCAAGGGACTCTCAAAGAGTCTTCTCCAACACCACAGTTCAAAAGCATCAATTCTTTGGCGCTCAGCCTTCTTCACAGTCCAACTCTCACATCCATACATGACCACAGGAAAAACCATAGCCTTGACCAGATGAACCTTTGTTGGCAAAGTAATGTCTCTGCTTTTGAATATGCTATCTAGGTTGGTTACAACTTTCCTTCCAAGGAGTAAGCGTCTTTTAATTTCATGGCTGCAGTCACCATCTGTAGTGATTTTGGAGCCCAGAAAAATTAAGTCTGACACTGTTTCCACTGTTTCCCCATCTATTTCCCATGAAGTGATGGGACCGGATGCCATGATCTTCGTTTTCTGAATGTTGAGCTTTAAGCCCACTTTTTCACTCTCCACTTTCACTTTCATCAAGAGGCTTTTGAGTTCCTCTTCACTTTCTGCCATAAGGGTGGTGTCATCTGCATATCTGAGGTGATTGATATTTCTCCCGGCAATCTTGATTCCAGCTTGTGTTTCTTCCAGTCCAGCGTTTCTCATGATGTACTCTGCATGTAAGTTAAATAAACAGGGTGACAATATACAACCTTGACAAACTCCTTTTCCTATTTGGAACCAGTCTGTTGTTCCATGTCCAGTTCTAACTGTTGCTTCCTGACCTGCATACAAATTTCTCAAGAGGCAGATCAGGTGGTCTGGTATTCCCATCTCTTTCAGAATTTCCCACAGTTTATTGTGATCCACACAGTCAAAGGCTTTGGCATAGTCAATAAAGCAGAAATAGATGTTTTTCTGGAACTCTCTTGCTTTTTCCATGATCCAGCAGATGTTGGCAATTTGATCTCTGGTTCCTCTTCCTTTTCTAAAACCAGCTTGAACATCAGGAAGTTCACAGTTCACATATTGCTGAAGCCCGGCCTGGAGAATTTTGAGCATTACTTTACTAGCGTGTGAGATGAGTGCAATTGTGCTGTAGCTTAAGCATTCTTTGGCATTGCCTTTCTTTGAGATTGGAATGAAAACTGACCTTTTCCAGTCCTGTGGCCACTGCTGAGTTTTCCAAATTTGCTGGCATATTGAGTGCAGCACTTTCATAGCATCATCTTTCAGGATTTGAAAGAGCTCCACTGGAATTCCATCACCTCCTCTAGCTTTGTTCGTAGTGATGCTTTCTAAGGCCCACTTGACTTCACATTCCAGGATGTCTGGCTCTAGGTCAATGATCACACCATCGTGCTTATCTGGGTCATGAAGATCTTTTTTGTACAGTTCTTCTGTGTATTCTTGCCATCTCTTCTTACAGCTACTCAAATCTGCCCCTGCAGTATAAAAGCAGCCATAGACAATATGTAAATAAATGCACATGATTGAGATCGATAACACTTTCTTTATAGAAACAGGTGGTGGGCTGCATTTGGCCCACAGGCTCATGGTTTGCCAATCTCTAAACTATGTATTAACAAAATATCCTCATTTGTTGCTGGAGGCCAAACACATAATCAAAATTAGGTAATAATCTGTCATTGGATATAGCCATAACTCTTGACTTCAATCTATAGTGAAAGTGAAAGTTGCTCAGTCCTGTCTGACTCTTTGCAACCCCATGGACTATACAGTCCATGGAATTCTCCAGGGCAGAATACTAGAGTAGGCCTGTAGATAGCTTTTCCCTTCTCCAAGGGATCCTCCCAACCCAAGAATCAAACCCAGGTCTCCTGCATTGCAGGCAGATTCTTTACCAGCCGAGTCACAAGGGAAGCCCTTTAATCTATAGTGAAATACTACTCAAATAGTGAATATATAAACACAGTTATATATAACTTTAGGAAATTCTTTATAACTTATGAAATACACAGATTTATATTTTTACACATGTACTTTAAATTTGTTTTCAATAGTTAAAGTAGCACCCATCTTTTGTTGGACTTCTCAACTTTTTCTTATTGATTTATAATTGTTGACTATGTATTATAGTTATGTTATATAATAAGGATATTAACCTCTGATAATCACATACTTGGAAAATAACTATTAGTTTGTTATTACCCTGTGTTTATGCTTTTTCATTAATATTAAAAAAATATTCTATTTGAATTTATTGACTTTTTTCTTTTGGGTTTTCTTTCAGAATTTCATGCCACAAGTATAAAGCTGTCTTACACTCCAGGATATTTATAAAACTAGTGTTATGTAAGTATTTATAAATGTGACCACATGGATCACAGCCTCGTCTAACTCAATGAAATTATGAGCCATATCGTGTAGGGCCACCCAAGAGGGATGGGTCATGGAGAGTTCTGACAAAACATGGTCCACTGGAAAAGGAAATGGCAAACCACTTCAGTATTCTTACCTTGGGAACCTCATGAACAGTATGAAAAGGAAATAAGATAGGACACTGAAAGATGAACTTTCCAGGTCGGTAGGTGCCCAATATGCTACTGGAGAAGAGCACAGAAGTAACTCGAGGAAGAATAAAGAGACAGAGGGAGCCAAAGTGAAAACAACACCCAGTTGTGACTGGTGATGGAAGTCCAATGCTGTAAAGAACAATATTGCCTAGGCACCTTGGAACGTTAGGTCCATGAATCAAGGTAAATTTGAAGTGGTCAAACAGGAGATAGAAAGAGTGAACATCAACATTTTAGGAAACAGTGAACTAAAATGGACAGGAATGGGTGAATTTAATTCAGATGACTATTATATCTACTACTGTGGGCAAGAATCCCTTAGAAGAAATGGAGTAGCCCTCATAGTCAACAAAAGAGTCCAAAATGCAGTACTTGGGTGCAATCTCAAAAATGACAGAATGACCTCTGTTCATTTCCAAGGCAAACTATTCATTATCATAGTAATCCAAGTCTATGCCCCTACCACTAATGCTGAAGAAGTTGAAGTTGAATAGTTGTACGATGATCTATGAGATCTTTTAGAACTAACACCCAAAAAAGATGTCATTTTTATCATAGGGGACTGGAATGCAAACATAGGAAGTCAAAAGATACCTGGAGTAAAGGGAAAGGTTGGGCATGGAGTACAAAATGAAGCAGGGCAAAGGCTTACAGAGTATTGCCAAGAGAATTTACTGGTCACAGAAAATACCTCCTTCCAACAACACAAGAGATGACTCTACACGTGGACATCACCAGATGGTCAAGCCAAGCCAGGCTTCCCAAAATCAGACTGATTATATTCTTTGTGGCCAAAGATAGAGAAGCTCTATACAGTTAGCAAAAACAAGACCAGGAGCTGACTATGGCTCAGATCATCAACTTATTGCCAAATTCAGGCTTAAATTGAAGAAAGTAGGGAAAACCATAAGATGATTCACTGCTAACTCTAAGTCACTTCAGTTGTGTCCAACTCTGTGTGACCCCATAGACGGTAGCCCACCAGGCTCCCCTGTCTCTGGGATTCTTCAGACAAGGACACTGGAGTGGGTTGCCATTTCCTTCTCCAATGCATGAAAGTGATAAGTGAAAGGGAAGTTACTCAGTCGTGTTTGGCTCTTTGTGACCCCATGGACTGCAGCCTACCAGGCTCCTCTGTCCATGGGATTTTCCAGGCAAGAGTACTGGAGTGGGGTGCCATTGCCAAGACGATTCAAGTACGACCTAAATCAAATCCCTTACGATTATATAGTAGAAGTAACAAATAGATTCAAGGGATTAGATCTGATAGAGTGCAGGAATGATGGATGGAGGTTCATGACATTGTACATGTACCTGTACATGTACAAGACCATCCCCAAGAAAAGGAATGCAAAAAAGGCAAAATGATTGTCTGAGGAGGCCTTACAAATAGCTGAGAAAAGAAGAGAAGTGAAAATCAAAAGAGAAAAGGAAAGATACCCATCTGAATGCAGAGTTCCAAAAAATAGCAAGGAGAGATAAGAAAGCCTTCCTCAGGGATCAATGCAAAGAAATAGAGGAAAACAATAGAATGGGAAAGATTAGAGATCTCTTCAAGAAAATTAGACATACCAAGGGAACATTTCATGCAAAGATGGGCTCAATAAAGGACAGAAATGGTAGGGACCTAACAGAAGCAGAAGATATTAAGAAGAGGTGGCAAAAATACACAGAAGAACTGTACAAAAAAGATCTTGATGACCCAGATAACCACGATGGTGTGATCACTCACCTAGAGCCAGATATCCTGGAATGTGAAGTCAAGTGGGCTTTGGGAAGCATCACTATGAACAAATCTAATGGAGGTGATGAAATTCCAGCTGAGCTATTTCAAATTCTAAAAGATGATGCTGTGAAAGTGCTGCATTCAATATGTCAGAAAATTTGAAAAACTCAGCAGTGACCACGGGACTGGAAAAGGTCAGTTTTCATTCCAATCCCAAAGAAAGGCAATGCCAAAGGATGCTCAAACTGCCGCACAATTGTACTCATCTCACACGCTAGCAAAGCAATGCTCAAAATTCTCCAAGCCAGGCTTCAACAGTACGTGAACTGTGAACTTCCAGATGTTCAAGCTGGATTTAGAAAAGGCAGAGGAACCAGAGATCAAATTGCCTACATCCACTGGATCATCGAAAAAGCAAGAGTTCCAGAGAAACATCTAGTTCTACTTTATTGACTGTGCTAAAGCCTTTGACTGTGTGGATCACAACAAACTGTGGAAAATTCTGAAAGAGATGGGAATACCAGACCACCTGACCTGCCTCCTGAGAAATCTGTATGCAGGTCAAGAAGCAACAGTTAGAACTGGACACGGAACAAAGAACTGGTTCCAAATTGGGAAAGGAGTACGTCAAGGCTGAATATTGTCACCCTGCTTATTTAACTTATATTCAGAGTACATCATGTGAAGTGCCAGGCTGGATGAAGCACAAGCTGGAAACAAGATTCCTGGGAGAAATATCAATTACCTCAGATATGCAGATGACACCACCCTTATGGCAGAAAGTGAAGAGGAACTAAAGAGCCTCTTGATGAAAGTGAAAGAGGAGATTGAAAAAGCTGGGTTAAAACTCAACATTCCAAAAAGTAAGATCATGGCATTCAGCCCCAGCACTTCATGACAAATAGATGGAGAAACAATGGAAACATTGACAGACTTTATTTTTTGGGGCTCCAAAATCAGTGCAGATGGTGACTGCAGCCATGAAATTAAAAGATGCGTGCTCCTTGGAAGAAAAGCTATGACAAACTTAAACCGCACATTAAAAAGCAGAGATGTTACTTGGCCGACAAAAGTCCATCTACTCAAAGCTACGGTTTTTCTAGTAGTCATGAATGGATGTGAGAGTTGGACCATAAGGAAAGTTGAACACCGAAGAATTGATGTTTTTGAACTGTAGTATTGGAGAAGACACATGAGAGTCCCTTGGACTGCAAGGAGATCAAACCAGCCCTTCCTAAAGGAAATCAGGCCTGAATATTCATTGGAAGGACTGATGCTGAGGCTGAAGCTCCAATAGTTTGGGCACCTGATGCAAAGAACTGACTCATTGGAAAAGACCCTGATGCTGGGAAAGATTGAAGGCAGGAGAAGGGGATGACAGAAGGGGATGAGATTGGTTGTATGGGTCACCGACTTGATGGACATGAATTTGAGTAAGCTCCAGGAGCTGGGGATGGACAGGGTGCTGCAGTCAGTGGGGTCGCAAAGAGTTGGACATGTCTGAGTGACTGAATTGTTCAGCTCAGTTCAGTCACTCAGTTGTGTCCGACTCTTTGCAAGCCCATGAATCGCAGCACTCCAGGCCTTCCTGTCCATCACCAACTCCTGGAGTTCACTCAGACTCACGTCCATCGAGTCAGTGATGCCATCCAGCCATCTCATCCTCTGTCGTCCCCTTCTCCTGCCCCAATCCCTCTGAGCATCAGAGTCTTTTCCAATGAATCAACTCTTCGCATGAGGTGGCCAAAGTACTACAGTTTCAGCTTTAGCATCATTCCTTCCAAAGAAATCCCAGGGCTGATCTCCTTCAGAATGGACTGGTTGGATCTCCTTGCAGTCCAAGGGACTCTTAAGGGTCTTCTCCAACACCACAGTTCAAAAGCATCAATTCTTCGGCGCTCAGCTTTCTTCACAGTCCAATTCTCACATCCATACATGATCACTGGAAAAACCATAGCCTTGACTAGACGAACCTTTGTTAGCAAAGTAATGTCTCTGCTTTTGAATATGCTATCTAGGTTGGTCATAACTTTCCTTCCAAGGAGTAAGCGTCTTTTAATTTCATGGCTGCAGTCACCATCTGCAGTGATTTTGGAGCCCCCAAAAATAAAGTCTGACACTGTTTCCACTGTTTCCCCATCTATTTCCCATGAAGTGATGGGACTGAATTGTACTGAACTGCAAATAACTATTAACTTGTTATTAGTCCTTGTTTGTGCTTTTTCATTAATATTTTAAAATATACCGTATTTGAATTTATTGACCTTTTTATTTTGGGGTTTTCTTTTTGAATTTCATGCTACAAGTAGAAATTTGTCTCACTTTTCAGGATATTTATATAAGTAGTGGTATATAAGTATTTATAAATACTAGTGTTTTCCTCTAGCATTTTGTCTGTCTTTTTATGGTTACATTTTGGCTTGCTTTTCAATTGAAAAATAATTCAGTCAACTATTCAGTAGTAATTCAATGTCAGTAAAGATGGAGAGACTGAAATCCAAGCAGTAGGATATCCATTTAATAGAAGTTTCTGAGGAGAGGGCAGAGGAGGTGTCTGAAAACTCTGGTGGTGAGGCTGGCAAAACATCTTTCTTCTTGTACAGGAAAGAAGAAGAGCCAAAAGACCTAAAAACTGGAATGGATAAGGTGAAAATATAAGCGTTCAAACTGCAGATAACCTTCTCTCTGGAAATAAAAATGATAAGGCACCTGTTGAAGGAAGGGAGGCCAAGTGTGGGTTTGGGAATAGGAGTAGAAATCAAACTGTTTTCTAACAGCAACTGTGCAGCACATGGCATGAAGCTGTTAAATTTGGGTTACATGAAGATGCCAGTTCATCTTGTTTTTAATTAAGAAGGATACTGACAATTCCTCTTGAGTCTGTTCAACCAGATTCTGTTAAAATTTCTGAAGGCTTTTTCTCAATACATACAAATAAGTAATTATAAAGTTATCTTCCCATCTCCCATATGCCCATACCTTTAGTGAAAATATTTTAAAAAAACTGTGACTTAACGTGGTTAAAAGTTCCATTACTAATGGGAAATTAAATAAACTCATGAAACTTTCTTAACTATGTAATCTCTTGAGTTTCTCTATTTCATGCTAAATTATAATAAAACCTTGGGTACCTAACCTCAGAGAATCATTTTGAGTAGTGGAATATCTGTCTAGAAAATGTCACTGTTGTACAGGGTGTCCTGTTACCATAAGAAAAATATTTGTATTCTGTTCTTTAGATAAACTCTGTTTACCATAATAAATTTAAAATGTATAATAAAGCAGAAAGAAAAAAAAATAATAAATTACCGCCAAACAAAAACTTAACATTTTGGTTAATAGTCTTCTTGTCTTTTTACCATGGAATTACTTGAAAAGTGGGCTTCCCTTGTGGCTCAGCTGGTAAAGAATCTACTTTCAATGTGGGAGGACCTGGGTTCAACCCCTGGGTTGGAAAGATCCCCTGCAGGAGGGAAAGGCTACCCACTCCAATATTCTGTCTTGGAGAATTCCATGGACTGTATAGTCCATGGGGTTGCCAAGAGTTGGACATAACTGAGTGACTTTCACATCTGAAAAATAAAAAACTAATTCTAGTTTTCTCACTATTTTAACACACAGCTTAATGTAGACCTCAGGTATTCTATAACCTACTGGTCAAATAAGACAGTTATCTTAAGAACTTATTTATCAAAGAGTTTTCCCCTTCCTTATTTAATGGATTCTGATGAGACTATTTCTCACGTATGCTAATGTTGCCCAGGAAGTGATTTAATTGACAAAGCCCCAAATGACAGCCTGGCTTGGGGCTGTTTGCCTGTTTGTTCTGAAGGTGGGATGAAGGAGGTTCAAATTCATGATCCTGGGGCAGGAGAACAGAAGGGCTGCTTGCTGGCCTGCATCATTAACCAGGAAATCAAAGGCTTCAGCTGCTTTCTCCCAGTTTGTCCCCGTCCAGAAATGATCTTCCTTTCTGTGGTGAACAGTGCCCTTTGATGTGTCAGCACCATTCAAAGCCAGGCTGTGACTTCTGCATCATTAACACATTCGTGCTTCCTTTGTCAAACTGGACCCAGGCTTCCATCTCTCTTGCCCAAAGTTTTTCCTGAGGTTTCAAAAGGAATCTGCCCCTCACTACTTCCAAAGTGTGTCCCAGAATGTTTGGGAAATGACTGATCCTTGAGGCTGCAAATTCTTTATCAGAAGAAAAAAAAAAGATTATTTTACTGACTTCGTTTCAGGCTGAGATTTTCTCTAAACTGTTCTCAGTATTTGACTTGAATAGAATACTAGGCATAAGCAATATTTTTAAAGTGTATGTAACTGTGAAATGGAAATTCCTGAATATTACATACCTGATAAATCTTTCTCATTAAACCTTATATGTAGTAAAATTTCCTGTCTTGAATAACATGTTTTCTATAGGTTGACCCAGGGAGTTATTTAATATTTTGGTAGCTGGGAGATAGAAATAATGTTCAGAGATACCACTGTATTTCCACTGGGTGAGCTGAATAATTGTGTGAAAACAGAATATTTTGTTATTCTGAGGTAAAGCCTATGGTTTTGAAAAGATCCCTTGTTTAATGTAAATAAAAATAATGAGAGGAGGTTGGGTGTGACAGAAAAGGCAATTTCAGATTTTCTGAGGACCATTTGTACAATGTAAGCCACAGGGGACATTCTCAGATGCTTTAGAACCATCCCATGTAATCTTCCAAATATTAAACTATCACACTATTCTTATTCTATTTAATTCAAATAAGCTTTTATCAGTGTATACAACTACACATTAAATTAGGCCAAATTTATATGACTTTTATGTATCAAGAATCATAGCTTGAGCCGAAGCTGCTTCATTCTAAGATGCAGGAGAGCCAGAAAGGACGTCCCAGGACCAGTAAATCAGGTCAGCAAATGCACAGTTCTGTGAGGGACCAAGTTACCACTGCAGAGGTAAGAGGAGAAATGGCTGAGGCTCATAAGTGTTATTCAAAGATGGCAAAGGTCACCAAAGAGAAAGGGGGTGTAGCATCTACCAATGTAGGGGGTACCTCTTGGATTACCCTTGCAATTACCTCAGTGAAGGTACCTAGAGGAACAATAAACTGTGGAAAATTCTGAGAGAAATGGGAATACCAGACCACCTGATCTGCCTCTTGAGAAATTTGTATGCAGGTCAGGAAGCAACAGTTAGAACTGGACATGGAACAACAGACTGGTTCCAAATAGGAAAAGGAGTACGTCAAGGCTGTATATTGTCACCCTGCTTATTTAACTTCTATGCAGAGTACATCATGAGAAACGCTGGACTGGAAGAAACACAACCTGGAATCAAGATTGTGGGGAGAAATATCAATCACCTCAGATATGCAGATGACACCACCCTTATGGCAGAAAGTGAAGAGGAACTCAAAAGCCTCTTGATGAAAGTGAAAGTGGAGAGTGAAAAAGTGGGCTTAAAGCTCAACATTCAGAAAATGAAGATCATGGTATCTGGTCCCATCACTTCATGGCAAATAGATGGGGAAACAGTGGAAACAGTGTCAGACTTTATTTTTGGGGGGCTCCAAAATCACTACAGATGTTGACTGCAGCCATGAAATTAAAAGACACTTACTCCTTGGAAGGAAAGTTATGACCAACCTAGACAGTATATTAAAAAGCAGAGACATTACTTTGCTGACAAAGGTCTGTCTAGTCAAAATTATAGTTTTTCTAGTAGTCATGAATGGATGTGAGTTAGACCATAAAGAAAACTGAGCACTGAAGAATTGATGCTTTTGAACTGTGATGCAGGAGAAGACTCTTGAGAGTCCCTTGAACTGCAAGGATAGCAAACTACCCATCCTAAAGGAAATCAGGCCTGAATATTCATTGGAAGGACTGATGCTGAAGCTCCAATATTTTGGCCACTTGATGCGAAGAACTGACTCCTTGGAAATGCCCCTGATGCTGGGAAAGATTGAAGGCAGGTGGAGAAGGGGATGACAGAGGATGAGATTAGTTGGATGGCATCACTGACTTGATGGACATGAGTTTGAACTCACTCCAGAAGTTTGTGATGGACAGGGAAGCCTGGCATGCTGCAATCCATGCGGTGGCAAAGAGTAGGACTCAACTGAGTGACTGAACAAACTGAACTGGACTTTCTGCACTGTTGTAGAGATTAAGGCAAAATAATACTAATAAAATAAATGCTTACGGTTGTCTTACTTCTCAGTTAGGTATGTAGGAATTTAGGTTACATGGAAATTGTTTAGAAGTAAGCTTTCTTGGGGTTCCCAAGTTGCTCATTGGTAAAGAATCTGTGTGCCAATGTAGGAGACACAGGAGACTTTGGTTCAATCCCTGGGTCAGGAAGATCCTTTGGAGTAAGAAGTGGCAACCCACTCCAGTATTTTTGCCTGGAAAATTCTATGGACAGAGGAGACTGGCAGGCTACAGTCCATGGTGTCGTAAGTACTTGGACATGACGGAACACACTTGCAAGTTTTCTTAACGAGCCATCAAACTTTTTAATACCCCTTTTTCCCTCAGGATTTCTGACTTTATTTGTAAAGTCATGCTACCTCACTCTAAAAGAATTAGGAATTCTTAAGGCTGCACTTAACTGGAAACCCAAGGAAGGGTTTGGGGCTAAACAAATACAGCTTTATTTTTTATTTAACAAGAAGTCTGATTCTGGAATTCTTCCAGGCTTTGTTCAATAGTTCAGTGAAGAGAAATGGAGTCCCAGACTTCAAATCTGTTTTTGAGGCTGGAAGAAAGTGGGAGTGGGAGGGTTGACCAAGGATACGCCAGGAGGATTTTACGTTCCATCAAGAAACAAAAGCTCCAGGAATCTTCCAGTTAAATTTCTTTGGCCAGTACTGCATTGAATGTCCTTATAGCTGCAAAAGAGGCTGGGGTAATTCATAATAAACTAATCCACCTTTTAGAGCGAAGGGAGACAAGCGAGAAATAAATAAAGAATGGTTTTAGGAAGCCAGCCTAGAGTGTCTACCTCAAATACTGAAATATCCTTTAGAAACTCAGAATTTTTCAGGCAATTAAAATTACACATAATTTTTAATTCCTGCTCAATAAATACTAGATAAGAGATAAGCATAATCTTATCTTTTCATTGAAAATTACAAATAAAAAAGTTTTACCTGTCTTCAAGTTTGGTTGTGTATATGATATGACGTTATAGTTAATTCAACTTTTTTTTACACAAAAATCTGCAAAAAAATAATCTTTTACACTTATTGATTCCTGATGTTCTAAAGTCATAGTCTGATAGACTTACTTTTAAATTTTGGCTGTCACTTTCTAGCTGTACAGTTGGTCAATTCAATTTCAGAGGTAGAGCAATCTCCAAAATGGCTTCCACTATTCCTACATCCTGGCATTCACACGTGAACAGCCTCTCCCATAGTGCACCAGGGTTGGCTTATATGACCAATAGACCAGAAGTGATGATATGTTGCTTCATGATAGGTTAAGTCATAAAAGACTAGAACTTTGATCCGGGGCTGTATGTGTCTCTTGAATTCCTTACTCTGTGAGAAGCCAGCTGCATATCATCAGGAAAAACAGGGAACCTGGTGGAGTTCCTGGGAAGTGTGACTGGGAACTGAGGTTCTGACTCCAACTGTTGTGAGTAACAGGACTACAGGTAACCGTGAAGGCAAATTTGGAAGTTAATCCTTCAGCATTCAGAAAGATCACATACATGAAACTGCCCAATACATTCCTGCAGCATAATGAGGGCACAGAAGAAGTTAATTCAACAAATATTATTTGTCTGTGGTCATCTTTACATGTTCATCCTTTTCAGAACTCCTTTTTATTTTAGATGAGCAGTTTTTAAAAAACATCCTTGCCTTTTGCTTTTCACTAGTACAGGAATGTGTGTTAAACACAGCTGGCTCAGTTGCCTGGCCTCAACTCTGTGCTGCACTGGGATGGTTTCTTTAGTTAAGGTCATTTGTTTTTAATAATGAATGCCTTTCCCAGAATGCTGAACTGTGGTGTTTGATGGGTCTTTAGTGGACTACCAAATAAATAAAATATCGCCCTATTGCTATATATAGATCCTGTCCTACAACAGAAGGCTTGTGGTGATTTTAATGGGCTGCACTCAGGGAACGCAGCCTCATTGCTGAATCAGAATGTAAGTTGCACATGGTGCCGGACTCTGCAGAGCGGTCTAGCTGTTTCACATTGTCGCTAACCCTCGCCCCTTTCCACTGCCTGATCTATTTCTAACCATAGACTCCATGACCACAGCCCAGCCACTTTGAACTTGCTCCACAGCCTCTAATCTCTATTTTTCCTTTTCCCTTAAAAAAAAAAATTGTTATTTCCTTGTCTCATGATACTTCTATACCTTAATTCATCTGTGATAAAATAAAGTGTGCATATGTATAAATGTATTTATCTACACATACGTGTGTGGATTTATATCAATACATAAAAATATGTGTGTGTTTTCTATCCTAACATCCCCTTTTTTCCCCCTTGGCTAACCCAGCATGCTGGGAATCATTTTTGGTTCCTGAACTGTCTTCACTATCATTTGTTGCTGGATGCTCAGGGCCTGCTTCTTAGCTCCCAAACCAGAGTTTTGTTGCTGTTGCTGCTGTTGTTTTGGGCTTTTAAGTTTGTTCTGCATCTACAGTAGTTGCAAAAGTCTGAGGGCTCTGAAATACTGGTTTATAGAGAGCAGAAATTGTCCAGTAGTATTATTTACAGGTCTCAGGCTCTCCCACTGTAACTGTTCATAAGCTTAGTCTCCAAACTGGTCTCTCTGCTTCCAGTCTTCCTCTCCGCCATGCACCAACCAATCTTGCATAATCTAGCAGATAGAGCTCATTAAAAATACCACTGAGAAAATGAATGAATCACATCGTGATGACTCTTAAAATCATAACACTAAGGGGAAAACGCCAGACACAACAGAATACAGACTTATAAATCTATTTCTATAATGTTCATAACAGACAAAATTAAACTACTGTATTCATGCATGTGTAATTAGGGAATAAACCATAAAGAAAATAAAAAATAATGGTTTGCCCTAGTGAGGAGAACTGCCCATTTGGATGTGTTGGAGAATGATGGTTAGGACAGGAAAGGCTACAGAAATTGTGGGGCTCAATGCCAAATACAAACACAGGGTCCCTTGTTCAAAATTTATTAAGAATTTCAAGAAGCAAAAGCAGAGCATTAAACCAAGGAAGGACCCTGCTCAGTGCTGGGGTTTGTGCTACCGCCCAGGTGCACCTTCAGGAAGCTGGTCCTGGTTTCAGAATTTCTGTAATTCTGCTAATGCATGCTTGCTTGATTTATCCTTGGTAGGAGGAGAGTCATGCAGGTATTTTTTCAGAAAAATCCCCAAATCAAACATTTATGATGTAAGTGCTTCTCTGTAAGTTTATTCTATCTTACAGCTTTTTTAAAATGTGAAAAACAAAAACAAATCAGAACTGATCAGAGCACTTCCTGCTCAAAAACTTCAATGAGGTGGCTTTCCATGGATGAAAATGTCAGTGGCTGGATGCCTTCTCATGTATTCTCATTTGTTCCAGGCCCAGCTCAAGTGCCAGCTCACTGAGGAAACATACTAGATTTTTTCCACTGAAATCAAGTTCCTTCCCTTTGCTCCCTTCACACTTTCTCCCTGGATTAATGCAATTTTCTGCTTCAAATCAGAGATCTTTGAGGTTTTTTTTTTAACTGATGAACATAAAGACTTTAGAAAATATTCCAGTCTGACTCATTTTTGTATTTGGGACCCTCAGGGAGTTAGATAAGTGATGCTGAATTTAACTGAAGTTATATCCAAAGATTATTTCAATGCATTATAAAACCTAAAACACTCAATATACCTACACAATGCAAATCCTTAAAGTATGAAATGATACAGGGTAGCAAAAGTGAAATTCTTCTGTAAACTAAGATATACTTATTTACCTGGTAAAAATCTGAACTAGGTACCAATGATATCATTTCGTCATTTTTCTGCTTCACATCTGACATGAATCTCACAGCCATCTTTCTTAAGACTGTTTGAACATCATGAATTTAATATACTGTGAGGTACTTTTTATGTAACAGACACCCTAGATACATTTTTACCAGAGACACATTTTAAAACACTATTGCCCACTATTTTCCTTGATTTTTTTTTTTTTTTTCTTTCTGTTCTTGGCATATTTTAGCTCTCGCTAACACTTTGGGTTCTTTTGATAAACATGTGAATGTGACTTGGACATTTTCTTACAACAGACAGATGGGTGTGTTTTCCGAGTATTATTTCTAAAATGAAGAAAATGTTCCCCTTTACCAGCATCTGGGTAAGATTTGGAGTTCTGTCGCAGATTTAAAATGTAGACAGAAGTAATCATCTCTCTCCCACATAAGGTGACTCTGCAAGTAATTTTTTTGTATTTTTTATGCCAAACTTTGAAATCACAAATGGAGTATGGGTTCAGAAAAATACACTGAACAAAACTGTATTTGGACATTTCTTTTCATCATTCATTTTTATGGACATTCTCCAACCATACTACCAGATGGCCAGGTTACAAGTCTGTAGTAATATAAAAGCGTTTTATACAGAAGTAAAATATTGATGGATAGACTTCTAAATGTATATACAAATAAATATATTTTATTCACCTTTACACATAATTTCATTGCAGAATGCCTAAAAGAATTAGAATATTTGGCTGGCAAACATATGGTTTTGTACTTAATGACACAAACATACAGTAAAAACATTCAATGAAAAATGTCTGCCATTTCTGCACGATAATTCATTTAAATTGATACAGAGATCTGAAATGATTATTCTCTTCCTCTGCCAAGTTATCACACACAAGAAAGAAAAAAAAAAAAATCAACCTGTCATTCTTTGCCAGAGACAACAGGAAGAGGATGTGAAATTTTCTTTAAAGGATTATTTATGCCATGTTTATGCCATCTCTTTTATAACATTTATCACCTAATGACTGGAGATCAATGCTGCTAATGCAATGAGACATATTTTCAAAGGATTTTTGCTTAAGTATTTAATTCCTTAATAAACCTCAAGGGACACTAAAGGGTTTGGGGAGCTCCCACTGCTTTGGGTTTTTGTTTGTTTGTTTTTTCCTCTGCCTGGGGTATTATTTTCCTAGCTCTTTCCACAGCTGGCTTCCCCTCATCCACTAAGTTATCACCTCCTCAGAGAAGCCTTATCAAGTTCTAGCGAAGTTAACTGTACTCCCTTCTCCCTAAACCACATAGCCAGTAGTTAACGCAAAGAAAATATTTTATCCCGTTCAGGCTTCTATACCAAAATGCCACAGACTGGGTAGCTTGGAAACAATTGAAATTTATTTTTTCACAGATTTGCAGGCTAGAAGTCCAGGATCAGGGTACCAGCACAGTCAGACTCTGGAGAAGACCCTCTTCCAGGCTGCAGACTGCTGACTTCTCATTGTGTCCTCAAATGATGGAATGAGCTAGGGAGCTCTGTGCAGTCTCTTCAACAAGGCAACAATCCCATCTATGAGGGCTCCACCCTCAGGACTGAAGCACCTCCCAAAGGTCCCACCTCCTAATACTGTCACACTGGGCAATAGGATTTCAACACATGAATTTGGGTAGGGACACAAACATTCAGACTATAGTGGGGCTTGTCTACAGGTCAAATCTGACACTTTTCTTTTGGTGGGGCGGGATACAGCCCATGAGCTGAGAGTGGTTTTAACTCTTTTTGTTGTTAAATAAATAATATTTCATGATATAAAAATTATAAGAAATTCAAGTTTTAGTGTCTATAAATAAAGGTTTATTGTAACACAGCTGAGCTATTCAAGTATATAAGATGTATGACTGACGGTGTTGAACTACAGGGATAACAGGATGAAGTGGTTGTCACAGAGACCAGATAGCCTACACACTGTCTGTGTGGCCCTTCACGGGAAAAGTTAGTCACCCCCTGATGTAGGTTATCACTTATCACTTGATTTGATATCACTTATCAAATCCATAACCATGCTGTTTTAATTGATTCACTTGTTTGTTTAGAAGCCTAAAGAAGATGGAGATATTATCTTTCTCTCCCATACTCAATCAGAAAGTATATGGATGTAATAAGAGGGACATAATAAATATTTGTTGAATGACTGAATGCTTATATTAAAAAAATAAATGGGACTACGGCCTTTGGGGTGAAGCCCCTTACCTTATTTCCATATCCCTTTATATAGATGAGGCAGATCAGAGGAAACTCATTTCTTATTATAATTGAAAAAGCCATTTACAAGATTTTAGATCATACACAGAAAGGCACACTTATAGACGATCAAAAGCCCTATTTATGGACATTAACTTTTCCTTCCAGAGTATGATGAATACCAGGCCCATGTAGAAGTTGGGTGATTCCACTGTGGTTTCACTTCTAGATCACATGCAAGCTCCCAGAGAAGAGTGGAATTCTCCTCAGGCTCCATGCAGGAAAACGTCTTCCATTCCAGCAATTCCTTTCACTGATTGTTGTTTTGTTGTTTAGTCGCAAGGTTGTGTCTAACCCTTTTGGAACCCCATGGAATATAGCCCACCGGGATTAAATCCACAGGATTTCTTAGGCAAGAATACTGGAGTGGGTTGCCACTTCATCTTCCAGGGGAATCCTCCCTGACCAAGGGATTGAACCCACTTCTCCTGCATTGGCAATCACATTTTTTACTGCTGAGCCACTGGGGAAGCCCCTTTCATTGATTTCTAGACCCTTTTCTCACTTGGAGGCCTGACTCCCACATCGTCTCTATTATTTGGAGCTGATCTATTTCCCAGCAACATCAGAGGTCGTGGGTTCTTAGCTACTAGCACTTTAACCCTAAAATTTAGCTACAGTCAGTGGTACATATATGTGTCTTTTAACTCTAACACCCAAGAAATTTCCTACATAGATTTGAGTCTCCAGAGCCCTGTTTTCTCCCAACTTTAAATGGAGTTTAACTTTCACACCTGCTAATCAGTGTGCGCAAGTGCCCTTGCATGCCCCACACTTGAGCTGCACAATGACCTGCCCCTTATTTTGCTGTTGAGTCCAGAGAGAAGAGAAAACCTGATGCCAAGGAAACTTGCTTGCTATTCTGGAATCACAGTACTGTGTCTCAGCAGCACAGCTTGGATCCACTATTCTGTGAACGGATAAAGAAAATATAGTACATATATACAATGAAATACTACTCAGCTATAAAAAGAATGAAATAATGTCGTTTTCAGCAACATGGATGGACCTAGAGATTGTCATATTAAGTGAAGTAAGCTAAAGACAAATGTCATAAGATATTTACATGTAGAATCTAAAATATGCCACAAATGAACTTATCTACAAATCAGAAACAGACTCACAGACATAGAAAACAAAGAGAAAAGGGAGTAGGGGAGGGATAAATTAGAAATATGAGACTAACAAATACAGACCACTACCTACAAAATAGATGATTAACAAGGATTTACTGTATAGCACAGAGAACTATATTTGATATCTTGTAATAACCTACAATGAAAAAGAATCTGAAGCTGTACACCTGAAACTAACACAATCTGTAAATAAATTATAGTTAAACTAAAACAAAATTTATAAATAAACTTTTAG
This sequence comes from Bos indicus x Bos taurus, assembly GCF_003369695.1. Taxonomy (NCBI): domain Eukaryota; kingdom Metazoa; phylum Chordata; class Mammalia; order Artiodactyla; family Bovidae; genus Bos; species Bos indicus x Bos taurus. The sequence goes on from NC_040076.1 coordinate 114,025,895, forward strand.
ATTAAGATTGGAGGTCAAAAGACTGGAATTCTAATTCAGGTTCTTTCACTAACTTGCTGTATAACTTAAGCAAGCGACTCTTCTTTTTTGGGCCTTTTATGTTTCTCATCTAGAAATTTAAGGGAACAAATGCAGTGACTTTGAAGGCTGCTTCTGCTTAAAAATGCTTTATCTCCTTTCTCTCTCCTGATTTCCCAAGTATCTAAAGCCTTTAGAATGTGGCCTCAAGTAGAGGCATCATAGTAATAGAGAAGAAGATGACACTGTTTCCTCCCTCATTTTCTCTCCCATTGCTCTCTATTGTGAAAGGATTATTTCAAGAAAAGTAAATAAAAGAAAGAATAAGTAGAGGATTGGATAAGCAGAGACATAACATTTAACTATGGCATCATTGTGAAACTGTTTTATTTGCTCAACAGAACATTCATGAACATGACCTGAAAGTTACTGATAAAGGACTGAGTCAGACTAGGATTACCTCAAAACGCTGCAACCTCATTTGCTTATAGCCACGCTGACTGCTGACCTGACAGAACATGTTGGGTTTTCCTGTCAGCCAGCTTCCGCCTCAGTGATGCTTGATCATGCTTTCCCTAACCGCGTCAGTTTCTGTAACACACCTTGCTGTGTGTGTCATAGGGAATGGGCAGGGCAGTTTCACCAGACTTCTTAGCAAGAGTTTCCTTTAATGAACTTCATGCACTGTATCCTTGGGGCAATATTCTTGTAAATTACGACATGGTATCAAAAGGTTATAACATTTGCAAATTAAGCAACTGACAAGGGATTAATCTCTAAAATATAAAAACAGCTCATGAAGGTCAACATCAAAAAAATGAACAACCCAATCAAAAAATGGGCAGAAGACCTAAAGAGACACTTTAGACACAGGAAGACACATAGATAGCTAAGAGGCACATGAAAAGATGCCCAACATTACTAATTGCTAGAGAAATGCAGATCAAAACTACAACGAGGTTATCCCCTCACACTGGTCAGAATAGCCATTATCAAAAAAAATTTTGATAACAAACAGTAAATGCTGGAGAAATGTGGAGAAAAGGGAACCCTCTTGTATTTTTGGTGGGAATGTAAGTTGATACAGCCACTATGCAGAACAGTATGGAGGTTCCTTAAAAACTAAACAGAACTACCATATGACTCAGCATCCTACTACTGGATATACACCCTAAGAAAACAATAAATCAGAAAGACACACGCACACCAATGTTCACTGCAGCACTATTTACAATGACCAGAACATGGAAGCAACTTAAATGACCATTAACAGATGAATGGATAAAGAAGATGTACATATATACAATGGGATATTCAGATCAGTCGCTTAGTCATGTCCGACGCTTTGCAACCCCATGAACTGCAGCACACCAGGCCTCCCTGTCCATCACCACTCCCGGAGTTCACTCAGACTCACGTCCATCGGATCAGTGATGCCATCCAGCCATCTCATCCTCTGTCGTCCCCTTCTCCTCCTGCCCCCAATCCTTCCCAGCATCAGAGTTTTTTCCAATGAGTCAACTCTTCGCATGAGGTGGCCAAAGTACTGGAGTTTCAGCTTTAGCATCATTCCTTCCAAAGAAATCCCAGGGCTGATCTCCTTCAGAATGGACTGCTTGGATCTCCTTGCAGTCCAAGGGACTCTCAAGAGTCTTCTCCAACACCACAGTTCAAAAGCATCAATATTTCGGCGCTCAGCCTTCTTCACAGTCCAACTCTCACATCCATACATGACCACAGGAAAAACCATAGCCTTGACTAGACGAACCTTTGTTGGCAAAGTAACGTCTCTGCTTTTGAATATGCTATCTAGGTTGGTCATAACTTTCCTTCCAAGGAGGAAGCGTCTTTTAATTTCATGGCTGCAGTCACCATCTGTAGTGATTTTGGAGCCCAGAAAAATAAAGTCTGACACTGTTTCCACTGTTTCCCCATCTATTTCCCATGAAGTGATGGGACCGGATGCCATGATCTTCGTTTTCTGAATGTTGAGCTTTAAGCCCACTTTTTCACTCTCCACTTTCACTTTCATCAAGAGGCTTTTGAGTTCCTTTTCACTTTCTGCCATAAGGGTGGTGTCATCTGCATATCCGAGGTGATTGATATTTCTCCTGGCAATCTTGATTCCAGCTTGTGTTTCTTCCAGTCCAGCGTTTCTCATGATGTACTCTGCATAGAAGTTAAATAAGCAGGGTGACAATATACAGCCTTGACGTACTCCTTTTCCTATTTGGAACCAGTCTGTTGTTCCAGGTCCAGTTCTAACTGTTGCTTCCTGACCTGCATACACATTCCTCAAGAGGCAGATCAGGTGGTCTCGTATTCCCATCTCTTTCAGAATTTCCCACAGTTTATTGTGATCCACACAGTCAAAGGCTTTGGCATAGTCAATAAAGCAGAAATAGATGCTTTTCTGGAACTCTCTTGCTTTTTCCATGATCCAGCGGATGTTGGCAATTTGATCTCTGGTTCCTCTGCCTTTTCTAAAACCAGCTTGAACATCAGGAAGTTCATGGTTCACATATTGCTGAAGCCTGGCTTGGAGAATTTTGAGCATTACTTTACTAGTGTGTGAGATGAGTGCAATTGTGTGGTAATTTGAGCATTCTTTGGCATTGCCTTTCTTTGGGATTGGAATGAAAACTGACCTTTTCCAGTCCTGTGGCCACTGCTGAGTTTTCCAAATTTGCTGGCATATTGAGTGTAGCACTTTCACAGCATCATCTTTCAGGATTTGGAATAGCTCCACTGGAATTCCATCACCTCCACTAGCTTTGTTTGTAGTGATGCTTTCTAAGGCCCACTTGACTTCACATTCCAGGATGTCTGGCTCTAGGTTAGTGATCACACCATTGTGATTATCTGGGTCGTGAAGATCTTTTTTGTATGGTTCTTGTGTGTATTCTTGCCATCTCTTGTTAATATCTTCTGCTTCTGTTAGGTCCATACCATTTCTGTCCTTTATCGAGCCCATCTTTGCATGAAATGTTCCCTTGGTATCTCTAATTTTCTTGAAGAGATCTCTAGTCTTTCCCATTCTGTTGTTTTCCTCTATTTCTTTGCATTGATCGCTGAAGAAGGCTTTCTTATCTCTTCTTGCTATTCTTTGGAACTCTGCATTCAGATGTTTATATCTTTCCTTTTCTCTTTTGTTTTTCGCTTCTCTTCTTTTCACAGCTATTTGTAAGGCCTCCCCAGACAGCCATTTTGCTTTTTTGCATTTCTTTTCCATGGGAATGGTTTTGATCCCTGTCTCCTGTACAATGTCACGAACCTCATTCCATAGTTCATCAGGCACTCTATCTATCAGATATAGGCCCTTAAATCTATTTCAGTCATAAAAAAAATGAAATTAGGTCATTTGCAGAGATGTGGAGGGACCTAGAGTCCTTCACACAGAGTGAAGTAAATCAGAAAGAGAAAAACAAATATCATATGTTAACACATATATTTGTAATCTAGAAAAATGGTACAGATAAATCTATTTGCAGGGCAGAAATAGAAACACAGATGCAAAAAACAGATGTGTGGACACGGGGTAGGGGGAAGGGAGGGTGGGATGAACTGGGAGATTGGGATTGTGTAAGATAGATGGCTAGTGGGAACCTTCTGTATAGCACAGAGAGCTCAGCTCAGTGCTCTGTGGTGACCTAGATGGGTGGGATGGAGGAGGGGGATCTAAGAGGGAGGGGATATATGTATACATATAGCTGATACACTTCATTGTACAGGATAAACTAATAACATTATAATGTTACAGCTTTAACATTGTAAAGCAACTAAATCCCAAAAAATAAACTTAAAAAAATTTTTTAAAAAGCTTATGCCACATTGTATACATACCTTGACTTTCTAACAGCTCCATATATTCTAGTGCCATTACCACCAAAAGGAAGGGAATATTTTGGCCTCAGTGGAGTCTAAAAGGCTTAAAGGGAAGCCTATTGACTCAGGATTCTCAAGAGAGCCCAAAGGCATGCAATAGGTATACACTGTCTCAGAAAAGGCATCATGCTTCAGAATGGAGGGTCTTCTACCAATTGCTCCTATTGGTTATTACCTAAGGGCTTTCTGGGTAGCTCAGGGGTAGAGAACCTGCCAGCAATGCAAGAGACGTGGCCAGAAGACGTGGGTTCGGTTCCTGGCTTGGGAAGATACCCTGGAGAAGAAAACAGCAACCCATTCCATTATTGTTGCCTGGAGAATACCATGAACAGAGGAGCCTGGCAGACAGTTCATGGGGTCACAAAGAGTCGGACACAACTTGGTGACGAAAGAACTCCACTCAGATCCCCACACCTGATGGCATTTGGTTTGTCAGGGTCTCTGGAGTTCTTTCTAAATGTGTTTCAGTTAGGATCTGTCCTTAAAAGACGTGTTTTAAGAGTTTCTTAGCTTTATCTGTATTTCCTTTCTCCCCTTCAGCCCATTCTGTGCACTGATTTTTGCATGTAACTTTTCCTACATTTTCTCGCTATCAATGCCATATCAAATCTACCACTCTTCTGTTAGTCCCATGACCATATCAAAGAATCCCTTTATAATAATGTTATAAATATTACAGTCAGATTCATCCCATTGCAATTGGGTAGGGAGTACTTTTTATGGACATTTGGAGTCTAGGCAGTAATTACAGAAGTGACCACTGGGGGAGAAGTAGCCCAAAGGAACTGTAAACATTAATCACCATATAATAGAATAATTTCTCCCTCTTCTATATATGCATAGGCTCTGGATGGTCATGTTTAGCCTCTGTGACATTTTTTTTTTCCTATTTTAAGATTGTACTTGAAGGTGTTCATTTAACCTAGTTGTTCGATCAAGTTTAATGAGTTGTTCATTGAGCCTAATTTTCATTTAAAAAGGGAAAAGTATCGGACTGATTTACCTGCAAAGTCTTACTTTCTCAAAACTGGCTTTGGATAAAATCTAATTGTAGATATTACATTGCTCTGTGGGGTCAGAAGAAAAGAGCCTCTTGATGAAAGTAAAAGAGGAGAGTGAAAAACCTGGCTTAAAACTCAACATTCAGAAAACTAAGATAGCATCTGGTCCCCATCAGTTCATGGCAAATAGATGGGGAAACAATGGAAAAAGTGTCAGACTTTATTTTGGGGGCTCCAAAATCACTGCAGATGGTGACTGCAGCCATGAAATTAAAAGACGCTTGCTCCTTGGAAGAAAAGCTATGACCAACCTGAAAGAAAGTGAAAGTGAAGTCGCTCAGTCATGTCCGACTCTTTGCGACCCCATGGACTGTAACCTACCAGGCTCCTCTGTCCATGGGATTCTCCAGGCAAGAATACTGGAGTGGGTTGCCATTTCCTTCTCCAGGGGATCTTTCCCACTCAGGGATTGAACCCGAGTCTCCTGGGTTGAATCAGCTTTAACCTCTGTTGACCAACCTAGATAGCATATTAAAAAGCAGAGACATTACTTTGCCAACAAAGGTCCGTCTAGTCAAAGCTATTGGTTTTTCCAGTGGTCATGTATGGATGTGAGAGTTGGACTATAAAGAAAGCACTGAAGAATTGATGTTTTTGAACTGTGGTGTTGGAGAAGACTCTTGTGAGTCCCTTGGACAGCAAGGAGATCCAACCAGTCCACCCTAAAGGAAATCAGGCCTGAATATTCATTAGAAGGACTGATTCTGAAGCTGAAACGTCAATACTTTGGCCACCTGATGCGAAGAGCTGACTCATGGGAAAGATTGAAAGTGGGAGGAGAAGGGGACGACAGAGGATGAGATGGTTGGATGGCATCATCAACTCAATGGACATGAGTTTGAGTAAACTCCAGGAGCTGGTGGTGGACAGGGAGGCCTGGCATGTTGCAGTCCATGGAGTTGCAAAGAGTCAAACATGACTGAGTAACTGAACTGAACTGTGGTATCAATTTGATCCGCAATATTTCTAGAATACTCTACCAACTCTGAAGTTAGAGTTTTGCTGTGTTAAACAATTAGAAAGAATTATCTGGTTTACTTTCTTTTTCTAAATTTTAGGGACAAATTTTCTACTGAGAAAACAGAACTTAGAAGAAATGTTAACACTATAAAAAGGAAAGCAACACAAAGGAAAACCCATTCAGCAAATAGTTTTGTTTACAAAATACTTCCCCTTAACTGCTATGCTGCTGCTGCTGCTGCTAAGTCACTTCATTCGTGTCTGAGTCTGTGCTATCCCATAGATGACAGCCCACCAGGCTCCCTTGTCCCTGGGATTATCCAGGCAACAACACTGGAGTGGGTTGCCATTTCCTTCTCCAATGCATGAAAGTGAAAAGTGAAAGTGAAGTCGCTTAGTAGTGTCAAACTCTTAGCGACCCCATGGACTACAGCCTACCAGGCTCCTCTGCCCATGGGATTTTCCAGGCAAGAGTACTGGAGTGGGTTGCCATTACAGAGATGTTAACAGTCTGCTTCGATCCTCTGATCCATAGATACTCAATATAAACATCGTTTAAAATGCTACTATGAAGTGCTGAACATTGTATTTATTATTGGTTTAGAAGAAAGGGGCCCCAGATCCTCCCTATTAGGGTAGTTTTGTCTGAGGGACTTCTAAATGGTTTCTGGCATCAATCAACCTAGCTTAGGCAAACAGATTAGCCAGAAATCAGTTTCTGTAGTTACTTTCAAGTAGTAAGTTCCACACTGAAAGGTAAAGTTTGCTTTGACAACATAGGAAGACAATTCTGAGAAGACACCATGCTGAATGGTTTGTCACATCAATATAATATGGCAGCACTTAACTGATCCTATGATCAATGAAAATTTGTTCATATGCAAGTGTTGACCAGTGAGTGGACTGGCTCATTGAGACTGGTGAACTCCATATTTCCTTGCATCATTATCCTTTCCCTAGATATTCAATTTCTCTGCTTCCTTAACCCATGGTATCACCTGTTACTTTCCCAGACCCTTAGCCCACATTCCTCTAAACTGTACTTGATTTTCTGCCATCTTCCCCTCCAGGCCCAATCCTTCTCTCCTGAGACTGTATTACAGCACTTGAGAGATAACATGATAACTATAAGACAAGGGGGGCAGGAGGGATGCAGGGAACTGGACATTAAAATCAGGGACAGATAAACAGCAAGAAAAAGTTAGAAGGACAAATTTAAGACATTCACTTCTCTACTTTAGGTATGGTCAGGTTTATCTTTTCTAGGAAAATTCCATAATAGAGTTAGGACTCAGATGAGGTTAAAGCAGTTTCCTAAGGAAGACTAAGACCAGCCAACTGACCTGGGATACTTCTGAAGCTAACTAAAAGTTGCTTATAAATGTCTTAAACAAGGAAAACAGTGCTAAACAATGTGTTTATTCTTTTCAGATTGGCATAGATATAGATATATAGTTATATACCTCTATCTCCTGCCAGGGAAGTGAAAATGGTGAAATAAACTAAACCTTTCTTAAAGATTTTAAACTGTACATCATAAAGTAGAATTTGGGGAACTCAAATTTCTGTATCATGACCAAAATCTGAAAATATTAAATACAGTAAACAAAAAAAAAATTTAGCTCCTCATTCTAAATTAATAAATTCTTCTTCTGGTAGAGATGCCTTGTTTGAGTCTGAATAGCTTCATAAGTAGGTTTTCTGAGTTTGCTTCCCACTCATGAGGCAGTCTTCAAAGAGCTGGAATAACTGGGCTAATTATAATTCCTGGAACCCAGAGTGGCTCCACCAACCTGCAAGTTCCAGAGTCTGATTAGCTTTCTCAATATAAATGTTAAGGGCAGAAACCCTCTGGCTGAGGAGTTGGGAAGAATATGGGGTGGGGTGGGTGATGGATTATGTGGAATGTCACATCTTTCTCTTTTACAAGAGGGGAAAAAGATAAAACTAATTAAATTGGTCTTAAAAATGTAACTGTCTAAATTCATATTTTTCCTTTGTGAAGTAATATTACCACTGACACTAAATGTGTTTCAAAACACTTACTGTACAAAATTTGGTAGATTGGTGTTGTCCACTAAAAGGAATAAAAAGTGTCTGAAAATATGTGAAGATGGACTTCACTTCATTATGTTTAAAATGCAATGGTTACCAGATGTAAGTTTTAATGCACTTCTGAAAATAGTATCTTTTAAAGGACTGTGAAAAGAATTTCTCTGACCAATTTTCTGTAACTATTTCAATTACAAATTAACGAAAATACATTTTAAGTATATATCTGATGCCAAAAATAATATAAAACTTTCTAGAACAAAACAAAATAAATGAAAACAAAATAAGAAGCCACTAATAGGAGGTATCAGGAAATAAAGTACAGTTCATTTCAGTTCAGTTGTTCAGTCATGTCCAACTCTTTGTGACCCCGTGAACCGCAGCATGCCAGGACTCCTTGTCCATCACCAACTCCCGGAGTCCACCCAGACTCATGTCCATTGAGTTGGTGATGCCATCCAATCATCCCATCCTCCATCTTTCCCTTCTTCTCCTGCCCTCAATCTTTCCCAGCATCAGGGTCTTTTCCAATGAGTCAGCTCTTCACATCAGGTGGCCAAAGTATTGGAGTTTCAGCTTCAACATCAGTCCTTCCAATGAACACCCAGGACTGATCTCCTTTAGGATGGACTGGTTGGATCTCCTTGCAGTCTAAGGGATTCTCAGGAGCCTTCTCCAACATCACAGTTCAAAAGCATCAATTCTTCTGTGCTCAACTTTCTTTATAGTCCAACTCTCACATGCATACATGACCACTGGAAAAACCATAGCCTTGACTAGACGGACCTTCGTTGGCAAAGTAATGTCTCTGCTTTTTAATATGCTGTCTCGGTTGGTCATAACTTTCCTTCCAAGGAGTAAGCGTATTTTAATTTCATGGCTGCAGTCACCATCTGCAGTGATTTTGGACCCCCCAAAATAAAGTCAGCCACTGTTTCCACTGTTTCCCCATCTATTTGCCATGAAGTGATGGGACCAGATGCCATGATCTTAGTTTTCTGAATGTTGTTAGATCAATGCAAAATTGCATTCCCTCTTGCTGACATGCTTTATTACCATGCATGGTTTTTATTAGCAATGACAATATTTTAGATCTCTTTGCTTTCTGCCTCAATGTATTTTGTTGGCTGGTATGAACTTCTAACATTTTTCAGAAAATGTCATGAGAAATATGTTCCAATCATTTACTTCCTAGAAAAAAGTATGTGTATAGACATTTCTTACATATTTGCTGACTGGCTAAAAGGGAAATTCACTTCTGAACAACATTCTAACATATCCAGGAAATGGAAAACACTCATTCATACATGGCCTTGACACTCATTTATATGTAAGAAGGTGATGGAGATTTGAGAGAATACCTCTCAAAAATTGCATAGTCTCTAGAGAAGCCCATATGTCACAATTGTGAAAAACAAATACTTGTCATTTAAACAATATCTTTTGATAAATAAATTGATTAAAATATTTGTATTTTATAATCTTGCATCTCAAAAGTAAAATAGATATAAAAGCCATCATACAATATTATTTCTAGCACTTTCATAGCTTTGCTAAATTGTAATAACACAGAGATCATTGATATCATGCTATAACAAGAAATTATATATGAGACAGAAAAAACAGTGAAGAGAATTCTTCAGTGCTGCCAGAGCACTGAAGAAAGCCAGAGGTCTAGAAAAACTGAAATAAAGTTCCTGATCATTTTAAAGTATGTTACAGCTTTATGTCTGGTAAAATTCACCCATGAAGTCACAGGGCAAATAAAGGCTAGTACTGTGCTGAGGCTTTCTCTATTTCTGGACTCTGATTTGGGGGCAGGGATCTCTCTCACTTCCCTCTCTCATCAGTTTAGTGAACCAATTTAATTCTGTAAGCATTTATCAAACATCAATTTTGCAGTCCTCAGGACCATACAATGAAAAATACTAAAAAGAAGTCAAAGCAGCATGAGTCATAACCTCAAGAAGCTTACAGACAAGGCAGAAATCCCAAGTGGGGAACTGGAAGCTTGCTTCTTATAACTTCTTGGTAGTTAATATTTGGTGAAAGCCTCCAAACTATTTGATGGGTGCTCATTTTGAAGTATTTAGCTATTCCTTAGCAAAGTGGCAGAGTATGTAGCAGTTATTTACAGAGTTCTCCAAGTAAAGTTACTAATAGGGAACTATGTTGTAAGAGGGTTTCGATATCATGGACTAACATTTAAGGTAAGAGCAAATCTTGCCATTTGTAATGCTTTTCAACAGTAACAGTGAAATTTTTCCATGTGTCTAAACAGTCCAAAATTTTCTTTTAGGAAAACAAAACAAACCAGAGAGATCTTCAAAATGAATTTAGTATGTTTCAGCTGAGACTAAGGAAATGTTGATTTTAAGACTTTAAGAACACACAGTTGTGTTAGAGCTGTTCCCATCCACACCTCCAAGTGGGTTATGAAAGCCCAGTCAACAGCTCTGTATAAACACTTAGGCATTTCATTCAGTTCAGTTCTGTTCAGTTGCTCAGTCGTGTCTGACTCTTTGCAACCCCATGGACTGCAGCACACCAGGCCTCCCCGTCCATCACCAACTCCTGGAGTTTACTCAAACTCATGTTCATTGAGTCAGTGATGCCATCCAACTTAGGCATTTAACTCTATATAAATGTTATAGAAGAATCTTACTACGTAAAACAAATTTTTAGTCAAGACACACTTTAATAACAACCGGTTAAAAAAATTTCCCATTCCTTAACAAGATTTTATTTCCTGACACAGGATTCTTGAGAGAATATTATGTTGCTGACAGATTTTATTGTTTTATGTAAACATATATATTTATATACTATATAAACATACATATATTTTCTACATTTATATGTTATATAAATATGTATAGTATATGTAACATATCTGTAATTCTTAAAAAGTTGTGCCTCCAAGAGTCCTACAGAGAATGAAGCTAAAAACTCAGAAGATTGAAGGAATTTGGTAAGGTTTTTTTTTTTTCTGGTAAGGTTTTTTAATTAAAACTTTTAAGATTCTCATTAGGAACTGAGCCCACTGTCACCCAGCTAGCAGGAAATTTCAGCTGGAATCTTCTGCACCATATTTCTAAGATTAGAGAGAAGGCTGTCTCGTTATCCACAGGAATTCTACAATTGAAGATCATGCCAAATAAATGTCATGAAATCGGGTATGGCATTCTGGTTTAGTAACTAAAAAAAAAGAATACTACTAAATCTCCTGACTAAATACAGAGTAATGGGGCTTAACCTACTGTCAGTGGTTTTAGCGAATCTTTGGTACTCTGAACCAGGGTGTGGTCAGAGAGTCTTGCCAATGAAAAGTCAATATTTGACCAACGCTTTGGCTTCATGCCCCAATATGTTTGCATGAGTCCCACTGCAGGAAAGAAGCATGGCAAGAGAGAGGCTGCTGAGAACATTCTCTCCAGCTTCTTTATCAACTTCAGGCTTCAGTCTATTCCACTCCTTAATTATCTATTTGGGCTTACCAACAACATGCCCTTTATTTCCTCTGACATGTTTTCTAGTCATTGATTTTCAAACAGAGCGACTGATTAAAATAGTAGAGAAGCTAATCACTTTAATGGAAAAACTCTTGCTCAAACTGGAAACAATCAACAGCAAAGGAAGAAAACTGATGAACTGAGTAATTACTCACATCCTGTTTTTATAAAGTTACACACAGCTCATAGAAATGGCAGCTCCCCACTAATACATATCATGACATCCTCGTGTGTCACAAGGAAGTCAAGGGGCATAATAAATTGATCTTTTCAGATTGGTGTGAACAAATGAGATGCAATATACATCCTATCTCCCATTGGTTTTGATCAGAACTGCCCATTTTATTTATATTTAATTCCTATGGTGTCCCATGGGCAATCTTTTAACTGATTTTTATGTTTCTCAGATGAAATAAAGTGTATGAAATGCTAAGACAGAATATATTGCCTAGAAGAAAGAATCCTGGGGTGATAACCAGAAGCGCCAGGTTTCTCTAGTTTTGATTCTGTAATCAACATTAGGCAAGTTACAACCTCTCAATATGTCATTTTCTTCTCCAGTCAAATGAGAATGATATTGCCTACCCTGCCTACTTGCTTCACAGAGTGATGATGGGAATCAAAAGAGATAATAGATATGAAAGAATTTGAAATTAAAAGTGCTGTGTAAATGCAAATGATTATTAGGGGGGAAAAAGGCTTCAGTGGCCAACTCAGCCAGAAAAACTGTAGGCTGGTGGAGCGGCAAAGGAAACTGAGAAATTGAGTCCAACCCCCTAATTTTGCAGATGGGAAAACTTTGACCTCAAGAGTAATGAAACGCACAGATAATTTCTATAATTCTAGATAATAATAATAATTAGGGGGCTTATTCTGGGCCAGAGAATGTGCTAAATGCTTTATATACATTATCTCATTTAATCTCCTCGATCTCCTTATTAGGTGGGTGCAAGACTCAGGTAACTCACCTTCCCAAGATCACACAACTAGTAACTGGCAGGGCTCTGATTCTATGTAAAGTTTTTGATGCCGAAGCCAGTGCTTTTAACCACCTTACTATACTGTCATGGGCTTCCCAGGTGGTTCAGTAGTAACCAATCTGCCTGCAATGCAGGAGACGCGGGTTCAATCCCTAGGTCGGGAAGATCCCCTGGAAAAGGAAACAGCAACCCACTCCAGTATTCTTGCCTGGAAAACTCCATGGACAGAGGAGCCTGGCAGTCTGAAGTCCATGGGACTGCAAAAGAGTTGGACATGACTTAGCGACTAAACAAAACAGCATCAATATACTGTCATAGTTGTGAATCTTTTTTCCAGGGTGGCTAATAAATATGAAAATGAAACTCCTTGCTTCCGAAAGAAGCTACTCAGCCAACAGACAGAAAGCTAAGAGAAGAGCAAGTCCACACATAAGAGACTACACAAGGGATCTAGTCTCAAATCTAGGAGAGGGATACATATTTCCTGAAAGTTAACCACTGTCTTGGATATCTTTCCCTTTGGTATTCTAAAACTACTGCCTGGGTATCATTAATTGTTGCTGTAGTATACAAGCAATACTGGCTTACTTATTTACAATCAATAAGCCCTCTAATGTGAAATGTATGCAACTGCAAATGGGAACTTTAATAACATAAGAGTTTCTTATGCTCTGCCATTTGCAGAGGTAGTAGTTAGCATCCCATACCAAGTAAGTGTAACCTCTGTAACCAAGAGGATAGTACAGAAATAATGGAGTACGATTTCTTTTTAAATTCAACATATATGAAAGTTTCCAGTTCCAATATGAGCCTGAATGATTTTCAGAACTATGGACCAATGACCTTTTTGAGCCTCTGGTCCTCCCCCTTTTCAAAGTGGTATTAATAGTAGTTATCCTATGTATGACACAGAGAAGGCAATGGCACCCCACTCCAGTATTCTTGCCTGGAAAATCCTATGGATGGAGGAGCCTGGTAGGCTGCAGTCCATGGGGTCGCTAAGAGTCGGACACAACTGAGAGACTTCACTTTCACTTTTCACTTTCATGCATTGGAGAAGGAAATGGCAACCCACTCCAGTGTTCTTGCCTGGAGAATCCCAGGGATGGGGGAGCCTGGTGGGCTGCCGTCTCTGGGGTCGCACAGAGTCAGACACGACTGAAGCGACTTAGCAGCAGTAGCAGCAGTATGTATGACAGGTGTGTGTTGGAGGAGAAGCAGACAGCCTGTCTCTAGGCCTGTAGGTCAAGGAAATATACTTAAGAAGCTGGACCTGATAGACTACATCTGTGAGGTTTCATCAGCACCTAAACCCGACTGAGAAGACAAGATTCTGGACTTTGCACTGGGACGAGACTTCTCTGGGGCCTCGGGCAAGAGTGAATGGGAGGAATGTAAACAACTGGGGACTGAGAGGACTATGGTAGCCAGGTTCCATGTTGATTCCCTGAATGATTCTCACCTCCTATTATTCACGCCATTTTGAGGCCCATTTCTATACTGACCTCTAAAATCAAGAGCTTATTCTGCAGGTGGCGCACACTAACTTTTGAGACTAGATCATGAAAGTCATTGCAGTTTCCTCTTTGCTTTATACTGGATCACTTGCTCTAGGAGAAGCCAGTGGACATGTCCTAACAACACTCAAGCAACCCTATGTAGAGAAGAACTAAGACTTTCCACCAACAACCAGCATTAATTTGTTAACAATGTGAATGAATCATCCCTGAAAAAGAAAACTCCAGGCCCTATGAAACCTTCAGATGTCTACAGCCTCAGCCAATATCTTATTGCAACTTTATGAGAGACTCTGAGCCAGAACCATCCAGCTGACCCATTCTTGAATTCCTGACTCTGTATGAGATAATAAATTGTTGCTATTGTTTCAAGCTGTTAGCCTCTGAGGGTAATCTGTTATAGAGGAATAGATCCAGCAGAATATGAAACATGATTATCTCAACCATTAACTGACTTCAGAGATTATTTGTCAACCATAATTTTAGGATTGAAGAAGGTAAAATGGCAGATTGGAATATTCATTTCAAATGCAGTGTGTCTGTGTATATCTCTGCACGTGCGTGTGTTTGCCCGAACTATTAAAAATCACTATTAAACTATTAAAAACCACTATATATCTAGATGTCCTTAACTTCCTTTTTTTTCCCCTACCAATTTCTCCTGAGGTGATGTTGAAGATGCTACTTAACTACTGAAAACTCTGCAAACAATGGGACTTGTAAGGAACAAAAACATATCCGTAAAGAGATTGAAAATAACTTCTGTGCTCAAATTCTTTCAGGGGCTTTTGGGCAAAATTTACCTCTTTTTACTTTTTTGTTCTCAAGGAAGGTGATTAATGAAATCTCATACTTTTTCACAAAATTTTTAGAGATAAAGTTAAATGTGATAAGGTATAGCCAACGATTAACAACTAGCATTTTTTTTTTAATTTTCATGCTTGCCTCTTCCCAATCTCAGTTTGTGAAAATTTACAGCAGTATCCACTCCCTAGAATCACAAACTTTTAAAATCCCATTTCTGGAGAATTTTTCCTTTTAAAAAGGCTTAATTGTCCCTGAGATCAAGATTCTAAAATCTTCAGGGAAGATTACTGACACTGGTATGGCAGGATTCATTTTGTTTGGGGGTTGTTGTTTAGTAGATAAGTCATGTCTGACTATTCTGTGATATCACAGACTGTAGCATTCCAGGCTCCTTTTCTCCATGGGATTTCCCAGGCAAGAATACTGGGGTGGCTTACCAGTTCCTTCTCCAGATCGTCCCAACCCAGGGACTGAACCCATGTCTCCTGCATTGGCAGGTGAATTCTTTACCACTGAGCCACCAGGGAAGCCCATGTATGATTCCACCCGTACAACCAGCACCCAGAACAAGATAATGAGAAGCTCCTTTAAGCTCCTTCCCAGTACGTAACTAGTCACCTCCACCCCAAAGTAATAACTGTTCTTGCCACTATCACCAAAGATTACTTTCCCATGGCCATTTTTAAAAATAAAACTCAAAACCGCATAATAATAAATGTGTTTCATGGCTTAAATGAATTGGAAATGACTACCGTAAGTTCAGCTCAGTTCAGTCGCTCAGTCCTGTCTGACTCTGAGACCCCATGGACTGCAGCATGCCAGGCTTCCCTGTCCATCACCAACTCATAGAGTTTACTCAAACTCATGTCCATCGAGTTGGTGATGCCATTCAAACATTGACTAAACTACCTTAAAGCCTGTGAGAAAACATTTACTGTAAAATTTTCTTTCAAGATTCTTCTTCCTTTTCATTCTGAGGCTACAAAGAGAGCAAAGGAGACTCCTAAAAGTCTATACCTGGGGCTTCCCTGATGGTCCAGCAGCTAAGAATCCACCTTGCAATGCAAGGGACATTGGTTCAATCCCTGGTCCCAGAAGATCTCACACGCTGCAGTGCAACTAAGCCCATGCACCACAACTATGGAGCTCAGATGCTGCAATTACTGAAGCCTGCACCCTGGAACCCATGCTTGGCAACGGAGGCCACTGTAATGAGAAACCTGTGCATCTCAATGAAGAGTCATCCCCACTAGCCATAACTAGAGAAAGCCTGTGTGCAGCAGTGAATACCCACCATGGCCAAAAATGAATAAATAAATAAATAAATCTTTAAAAAAATAAGTCTATTCCTGTGTATCAGATCAGATCAGATCAGTCGCTCAGTCGTGTCCGACTCTTTGCGACTCCATGAATCACAGCACGCCAGGCCTCCCTGTCCATCACCAACTCCTGGAGTTCACACAGACTCACATCCATCGAGTCAGTGATGCCATCCAACCATCTCATCCTCTGTCGTCCCCTTCTCCTCTTGCCCCCAATCCCTCCCAGCATCAGAGTCTTTTCCAATGAGTCAACTCTTCGCATGAGGTGGCCAAAGGACTGGAGTTTCAGCTTTAGCATCATTCCTTCCAAAGAAATCCCAGGGCTGATCTCCTTCAGAATGGACTGGTTGGGTCTCCTTGCAGTCCAAGGGACTCTCAAGAGTCTTCTCCAACACCACAGTTCAAAAGCATCAATTCTTCGGCGCTCAGCCTTCTTCAGGGAGAAATAAAAATACACATCTTGTGTGCTTTAAAAGACAGTTGGCCCTTATCCCATGGATGATATCTGAACCTTGTAAGTAGATATAATCATTTGTTCAAAATTAGGATAAATTAATGTAAAAACAGAACTGCACTGTACAATCCCAACTAGACATACATTTCTTTTTATCAACAACAAATCCAAAACCTAGACACACAAACTTTCCAGAGAGACAGAGACAAACCAAGGCATTATTTTTTTTAAATCTAAACGCTAATAAGAATTTGTTTTTGTTTTAAAATGACTTCACTTAGCTTAATCTTTGTGTGTTAAGGCTGGTTAATCCTGCACACTTTCTGTCCAGAATGTACTATAGCTGATACTTGCTTGGTTGAGAGAACACTGTCATTGCTGATGCAGGAAATCTATTTTAAAACTGCCGAAGAAAAATGCACCAGATATATCCTTATCACATTTTCAAAAGAGGTCTATTTCATGTTATTCCTAGGGAAGAGAAAAGTTATAAATAATGCACTCAGTAAAAGCTTAGTGTTTCACCTAAGGCTTTGTAAATAGCCTGCAACTTAGAGACAGTGAATTAAGAATTCCATGTTGAATTAGAAATTAAAAATAGATGCAGTAGTGAGAAATGTATTTAAGGCCCTGCCTACACTGCAGTAAAAATCATGTTTTGCAAAAATTAGGATGATTCTTGCTAGCATGCTGTTAACACAATTTCTCTGACCAGGAAAGAAAAATATATAGTTTTAGTTTATTATTTCAAAAATGTATTAATATTTTTACTGTTATAGATCTGATGCGAATATTTAACCTTTAGCATATATTTATTTTTTGCTTTATAATGAATTATGTTGAATAAAGTGTGAAGTAGTGACATTTAAAATATAAGTAATATTTTCATAGAGGATAACCTTATATCAGAGTGTTTTAACTCAAATATAATTATCAGTTGTACAATTGAGTACTGAAGTACAATTCCAGTGAAATCATTAACAGAGGCTTGTTTAATTTATAATCAGATCAGATCAGTCCTTCAGTCGTGTCCGACTCTTTGCGACCCCATGAATCGCAGCACGCCAGGCCTACCTGTCCATCACCAACTCCCGGAGTTCACTCAGACTCACGTCCATCGAGTCAGTGATGCCATCCAGCCATCTCATCCTCTGTCGTCCCCTTCTCCTCTTGCCCCCAATCCCTCCCAGCATCAGAGTCTTTTCCAATGAGTCAACTCTTCGCATGAGGTGGCCAAAGTACTGGAGTTTCAGCTTTAGCATCATTCCTTCCAAAGAACACCCAGGGCTGATCTCCTTCAGAATGGACTGCTTGGATCTCCTTGCAGTCCAAGGGACTCTCAAGAGTCTTCTCCAACACCACAGTTCAAAAGCATCAATTCTTTGGCACTCAGCCTTCTTCACAGTCCAACTCTCACATCCATACATGACCACAGGAAAAACCATAGCCTCGACTAGATGAACCTTTGTTGGCAAAGTAATGTCTCTGCTTCTCAATATGCTATCTAGGTTGGTCATAACTTTCCTTCCAAGGAGGAAGCGTCTTTTAATTTCATGGCTGCAGTCACCATCTGTAGTGATTTTGGAGCCCAGAAAAATAAAGTCTGACACTGTTTCCACTGTTTCCCCATCTATTTCCCATGAAGTGATGGGACCGGATGCCACGATCTTCGTTTTCTGAATGTAATACCTTTGTCCAAAAAGAAAACAGCATAGCCCTGCCTCATACACACATCTAAGCAGGTATAAACTTTGAAATATATTATTAAACAATAAAGGGGACTACTTCTTAAGAACACATAACAAAGAATTATAATCCTCAAAGAGATGGGGAAATAGTGGAAACAGTGGCTGACTTTATTTTGGGGGGCTCCAAAATCACTGCAGATGGTGATTGCAGCCATGAAATTAAAAAGACACTTACTCCTTGGAAGGAAAGTTATGACCAACCTAGACAGCATATTAAAATACAGAGACGTTACTTTGCCAACAAAGGTCCATCTAGTCAAGGCTATGCTTTTTCCAGGAGTCATGTATGGATATGAGAGTTGGACTATAAAGAAAGCTGAGCGCCAAAGAATTGATGCTTTTGAACTGTGGTGTTGGAGAAGACTCTTGAGAGTCCCTTGGACTGTAAGGAGATCCAACCAGTCCACCCTAAAGGAGATCAGTCCTGAGTGTTCATCGGAAGGACTGATGTTGAAGCTGAAACTCCAATCCTTTGGCCACCTGATGTGAAGAGCTGACTCATTGGAAAAGACCCTGATGCTGGAAAAGATTGAGGGCAGGAGGAGAAGGGGACGACGGAGGATGGGATGGTTGGATGACATCACCGACTCAATGGACATGAGTTTGGGTAGGCTCCGGGGGTTGGTGATGTACAGGGAGGCCGGGCATGCTGCAGTTCACAGGCTCTCAAAGAGTCAGACACGACTGAGCAACTGAAAGAACTGAATAGCCTATTTCATAGTGCTAAACGTTGCTCACAATTTAAAGCATGACAGTGTTAATATATCTCAGAAAACTATTCTTTGCTAGAATATATATAGCTAATATTGCAACATAATCTGGAGTGGGAAATTCCTTAAATCCATGGATATAAGTTTAAATGAATGTGTCTATAATTTTGTTTCCTATTAACTTTCAGAAAGGATTTTTTTAGAACTGTTTATTAGCTTTAAGACAGTATGGGCAATCTCTTGATAATCAATTCACACTGTAAGATTTTTCTAAATAAACAGACTTAAAACTGCCATTTTAACATTCTATTGTATGATTTTCTGCTTCTCATTTCCAAAGCTACCAATAACTTATCACCCAATCATTAATTTTTTTTTTCCTTTTTCACATTGATTCTTTCTTTTTACTGAGGTGTGCCATGCCCAAGTTGTGGTCTTCCATTTCTTTATCTTCCACCTTGCACAGCTCAGTTAATTCCACTTTTTATTGTTTAGTTGCTCAGTCATATCCCACTCTTTTTCGACCCTATGGACTGTAACCCGCCAGGCTCCTCTGTCCACAGCATTTCCCAGGCAAGAACACCAGAGTGGGCTTCCATTCCCTCCTCCAGGGTATCTTCCTGACCCCGGGATCGAATCCGCAGGCCTGCATTGCAGGCTGACTCTTTACTGCTGAGCTACTTGGGAAGCCACTAATTTCACTTTAGCTGGTGTTTATCATGTATACAATATTCTCTTTAATTCCGTTTCTCCCTCAGCTTTGTTCCAACTCTTTCTCTTTTACTTCAGGAAAAAACTCTCATTTTTCTCTCATGTTCTCTCCTTCCATTTGTAATCTAGATAAAGTTAATCCTAGGTGATAAGCCCCATACTCTTACAGTAAAAAGGGAAGTCATGAGTTTTAAAGTAAGTTTAAATATAATGTAGATCAATTTCCTTTGACTTCTATAGCTCTTGAAAGTATCCAGAAGTTTCCAATAGACATTATACAAATCTCCATCTAACTCCAAAACTTTTTTTAATAAAACCAGATTTCCCTTCATACACCAGCATCAAGATGGAGGATCAATAAGAAAACATATTAAGTGGCACACCTTTACTGTTTTATATCATTACTATTATAGAAATACGACTTTATTTTTCACTGTAATTTAAAGAACCTCAGTCACATTATGGTTTAAATAGGCACCTGTGGGCTCACCTTGACTCTTACTATTTATTCATCCCTAACATTTTGCCTGGAAGTGTCCAGGCAAAATTATATCCAATATCCAATTATATCCAACCTAGCTGTTCTCTCTGCTTCTATCTTTGCCTTTCCTGCTATTTTTAACCCAGCAATTACAGTGATTGTGATTATTTAAAAGTATAACCAGAACTTGCCACACCCATGACCTCAACCCTCCAAAGGTACCACATTGAGAATTCCAAAGGCTTCATAAAATCTATAGCCCAAAAGACCCTAAATAATACGGTTCCAGTCTTCCATTCCTCCCCCTTCCTCCTTCTCTCTTACCATGCTGCAAACAAACTGACTATTTGCTGTTTTGCCAAAACACCAAGTTTGTTCCCCTCTCCGGAACTCTCCCTCCAGATTTGCTGAGATCTGGGCTCATATGTGCTTTCAGGCCACTTTAACATTTTAGATAATACCTGAGTAGCCAGGTGTGAGAGACAGAATTATGTTGTAAGAGTCTAAACAAAGAAAAGAAAAATTTGGAAACCACTAAAATGTAGCTACACACAGGAAGTGTGTGGTGACTAAGAGAAGTCATGTGCAAGAGAGAAGAGAAGGCGCCTGCCTTGAAAATGGCTCACGATTAAGTGAACTGGAAGAGGAGCCAGTGAAGGCAAAAGGGAAGTAGGAGAATCCAGAAGTGCAGTGTCACTGACCATCTGTGATGCGGGAACTGCCTACACACACACACACACAAGTAGATGAATAATCAAATGAAATGTAATAACTTTGGAGGTATGAGGATCAAGGAAAAAGCTATTGACTTTGTTGATTTATTGTATTATTTCAATGTGGAAAAATGTCTTTTGTACTTCTAACATCTGTTTTAACTAATGAAGTTTTGGACAACTTTTGCAATTATTCTGTATACTTATGGAGCAAACTTTCTGTATGCCCAGTGCCGGCCCCATTTTGATAATTCTCATTTGTTCTAAATTTTCTGTACAATAGTAAGAAAGTCTATCTACAGTACCAGTATCCCTTGAAGATTTCTGTGAAATCTGTGCTTACAAAAAGACAGAGCCGTGATATTGTAAGGAATTTTGACTTACCAGAAGGCATTGACAGAATAAGACATGAATCATAAAGAAAAAGATTTATTTTAAGTTTAAAAACATTTCATTATTCTTTGTATGTTTTGGTTGACTAGTCTATAGCACTAAGTTAATGTCATCTAAAACATTACCACAAAACCCCTCCTGGGATGTCACAAACTAAGTCAGTATACCTATTAGTAAAAGAGCTGCTCTTTACCTACTGTCAGTGTTATGGAAGTCCTATACTCAAGCAAAGTTATAATTATATGTAATTAACTTTTCCATTTTCAACTAATTAAAGGAAGACCTGAAAACCCATCATCCCTGGATAACTCAGTGTATTGAAACTTGAAAGTTTTAACATTTAATCAAAAGGCACATCTATTTTGGCTTCCCTTATCCTTCTTGTTAACAGAAATAGCCCACTGGCTCTAGAACAGAAATGCCAAGCTTTGAAATTATGTGGTGTTAGGATGAAGATAAATTTGCTGTCTTTTTTTTTTTTTTTTTTGCTGTCATATTTTTAATAGCATTTTTAAATTCAGATCTAGAACGATTAAGGCAATGCAATTTGTAAACTGAAAACAACATAATTAAAATGATTCAAAGAATCAAAACAAAATAGATAGTCCTCTAACACTTAAACAAAGACAGGTGAAGAGATAGCACCTTCTCACTGGCTGACAAACTTACTTTCACATGTATATTCATTTAATTTACTCATTCTTACGTCAGCTAAGAACAGATTATTTTCCAAATATTACTAATTTTTAGAATGTCAGATGATAATTTTGTGTTACAGATAGAGAAACATGAGACTGCTTTACATTTTAACAATGTTGTTACATTTTAACAACAATAACCCCAAATATCTATATAGCACACCACTTTGGCATCAACATGGATTTTATTTACAGATCTACATTAAAATTGATCATGGAAGAATGTATAATTTTATAGAAGGGAAGAATTACTGTTGCAGACAGTACTTTTCTACCTCAGAAAATTCAAAATGAAAAAAAAATAATAAAAGAATGATATTAACAATATTTACAATAATAATAAAGGAAGATATTGTGTGTGTGCATATGCAAAAAAAAGTATCTATGTTTATTAAAGACTGAAATGACACATACCAAAATTCTGTATGTTGTGGTTACAGGTTATTTTTTTTTCTTATCAGCATTCAGAAAACGAAGATTATGGCATCTGGTCCCATCACTTCATGGGAAATAGATGGGGAAACAGTGGAAACAGTGTCAGACTTTATTTTTCTGGGCTCCAAAATCACTACAGATGGTGACTTCCTTGGAAGGAAAGTTATGACCAACCTAGATAGCATATTCAAAAGCAGAGACATTACTTTGCCAACAAAGGTTCGTCTAGTCAAGGCTATGGTTTTTCCTGTGGTCATGTATGGATGTGAGAGTTGGACTGTGAAGAAGGCTGAGTGCCAAAGAATTGATGCTTTTGAACTGTGGTGTTGGAGAAGACTCTTGAGAGTCCCTTGGACTGCAAGGAGATCCAAGCAGTCTATTCTGAAGGAGATCAGCCCTGGGATTTCTTTGGAAGGAACGATGCTGAAGCTGAAACTCCAGTACTTTGGCCACCTCATGCGAAGAGTTGATTCATTGGAAAAGACTCTGATGCTGGGAGGGATTGGGGGCAAGAGGAGAAGGGGACGACAGAGGATGAGATGGCTGGATGGCATCACTGACTCGGTGGACGTGAGTCTGAGTGAACTCCGGGAGTTGGTGATGGACAGGGAGGCCTGGCGTGCTGCGGTTCATGGGGTCGCAAAGAGTCGGACACGACTGAGCGACTGATCTGATCTATCAGCATTTTCTAGACATCCTGCAATGAATCTGCATTACTTTGATATTCATTTTATAACAATTTATGGAACTATGTGCCAGGTACTGTATAAGACAGTGTATCCAAAGGTAAATCAAACAGACACAATCCTTGTCAATACAGGGCTGATATTCATAATACATATTTTACTTTAAAATTTATATTTCCTGGTGGTTAAGAGGACAGGCTTCGGAGACAAATTGCTTGGGTTCAAATCCCAGCTTTGCCACTTACTGTGTGTGACTTTGAAAAAGTTATTTAACTTCTCCATGCCTCAAACACCTCATAAGTAAGACAGGGACAAAAATAATACCTACCTCATGGAATGTTTTGAGCAATAAATGAGTAGATGCCTGAAAAGCACTTTAATTAGTGCTAGCATATGGCTAGTCCTTTGTAAGTGTAAGCCATTATTATTTTTATTATTATTATTAACTATGCTTTAAAAAAATTTTTTTAAGGAGATGGCTGAGCAGGCAAAACCAAAGCATTCACTCTATAAAATCTGTCAAGTGCAATGGAATTTAAGAAGTGATAGTTACATTGAGAAAAGAGAACTTTAATATAACCAAAACCTTATTATAACGAATGTGTTAGAGTATTATTGTTAAATATTATCACTGCAGATACATTAATATTTCCGCTTCTGTGTTTACACAGTAGTCAGCATACACTCGGCCTAACAGAATACAAGAAAAATTTTCCTACCATCTTAGTATGGGAAAAATAATTTTACTTAATGGACTTGATATAAACTGGAGTCAAAAGATATGGGGCAGAAAGGATGCTCTGAAGATAAAACTTAATTATTATTTTTAAAATGGATATAATTTCTATGTCTCTACTTATCAGGTTTAATTACTTACTATGCTCTTTAATATGTGGTTTAAACCATGTACGATGTCTGTGAAGACACTTTTTTTCAAAATGTTATTTGAAGTTTTCCAATTTTACTCCAAAGAGAATAAACAGAATTTGGAGGTAGAGCAGTGTGAGGGACAGGATATTAACTATAGTGAAGTGGTTTACCTTTAAAGTCAAAACAGCTATCTTGCCAATTAACATAAACAGAACAGTTTATTAGTTCATGCGCTGCTGCTGCTGCTGCTGCTAAGTCGCTTCAGTGGTGTCCGACTCTGTGTGACCCCATAGACGGCAGCCCACCAGGCTCCCCCGTTCCTGGGATTCTCCAGGCAAGAACACTGTAGTGGGTTGCCATTTCCTTCTCCAATGCATGAAAGTGAAAAGTGAAAGCGAAGTCGCTCAGTCGTGTCCGACTCTTAGTGACCCCACGGAACTGCAGCCTACCAGACTCCTCTGCCCATGGGATTTTCCAGGCAAGAGTACTGGAGTGGGGTGCCATTGCCTTCTCCCATGTGTTGCTAATGAAAACTAATTAGAAAAGCTGAGCCTGAGGTTGACATACTGTGTCTTTATATATATATATATATATATATATATTTATATATATATATATAATTTTATTTATTTATTTTTGGCTACACTGGGTCTTTGTTGCTGCATGCAGGCTTTCTCTAGTTGACGAGACTGGGGGCTACTCTCTAGGTGCAGTGCTCAGGCTTCTCACTACAGTGGCTTATCTTACTGAAGAACACAGGCTATAGGGTGCTCAGGCTTCAGTAGTTGTGGCACGTGGGCTCATCGTTGGCGGATCCTGGGCTCTAGAGCACAGGCTCAGTAGCTGTGGCACACAGGCTTAGTAGCTCCTTGCATGTGAGATCTTCTGGGATCAGGGATCTAATCTGCAGGATGTGTCTCCTGCACTGACAGGCCGATTCTTTAACCGTGAGGCACCAGGGAAGCCCAACATACTTCATCTATATTCATTTATTATTCACTCATGTATCAACAATTACTTACCCTAGTGTCATACAATAAAGGATGGAAATGGTATGGATCTAACAGAAGCAGAAGATATTAAGAAGAGGTGGCAAGAATACACAGAAGAACTATACAAAAAAGACCTTCATGACCCAGATAACCACGATGGTGTGATCACTGACCTAGAGCCAGACATCCTGGAATGTGAAGTCAAGTGGGCCTTAGGAAGCATCACTACAAACAAAGCTAGTGGAGGTGATGGAATTCCAGTTGGGCTATTTCAAATCCTGAAAGATGATGCTGTGAAAGTGCTGCACTCAATATGCCAGCAAATTTGGAAAACTCAGCAGTGGCCACAGGACTGGAAAAGGTCAGTTTTCATTCCAATCCCAAAGAAAGGCAATGCCAAAGAATGTTCAAACTACTGCACAATTGCATTCATCTCACATGCTAGCAAAGTAATACTCAAAATTCTCCAAGCCATGCTTCAACAGTATTGGAACCATGAACTTCCAGATGTTCAAGCTGGATTTAGAAAAGGCAGAGGAACCAGAGATCAAATTGCCAACACTTGTTGGATCATCAGAAAGGCAAGAGAGTTCCAGAAAAACATCTATTTCTGCTCTGTTGCCTATGCCAAAGCCTTTGACTGTGTGGATCACAATAAACTGTGGAGAATTCTGAAAGAGATGGGAATACCAGACCACATGACCTGCCTCCTGAGAAATCTGTATGCAGGTCAGGAAGCAACAGTTAGAACTGGACCTGGAACAACAGACTGGTTCCAAATAGGACAAGGAGTACGTCAAGGCTGTATATTGTTACCCTGTTTATTTAACTTATATGCAGACTACATCACAAGAAACGCTGGGCTGGAGGAAGCACAAGCTGGAATCAAGATTGCTTGGAGAAATATCAATCACCTCAGATATGCAGATGACATCACTCTTATGGCAGAAAGTGAAGAGGAAATAAAGAGCCTCTTGATGAAAGTGAAAGAGGAGAGGGAAAAGTTGGCTTAAAGCTCAACATTCAGAAAACGAAGATCATGGCATCCGGTCCCATCACTTCATGGCAAATAGATGGGGAAACAGTGCAAACAGATGCAGACTTTATATTTTTTTTGGCTCCAAAATCAGTGCAGATGGTGACTGCAGCCATGAAATTAAAAGATGCTTACTCCTTGGAAGTAAAGTTATGACCAACCTAGACAGCATATTAAAAAGCAGAGACATAACTTTGCCAACAAATGTCCGTCTAATCAAGGCTATAGTTTTTCTTGTGGTCATGTATGGATGTGAGATTTGGACTATAAAGAGGGCTGAACACAGAAGAATTGATGCTTTTGAACTGTGGTGTTGGAGAAGGCTCGAGAGTCCCTTGGACTACAAGGAGATCCAACCAGTCCATTTTAAAGGAGATCAGTCCTGGGTGTTCACTGGAAGGACTGATATTGAAGCTGAAACTGCAATACTTTGGCCACCTGATGCGAAGAGCTGACTCATTTGAAAAGACCCTGATGCTGGGTAAGATTGAGGGCAGGAGGAGAAGGGGACAACAGAGGATGGGATGGTTGGATGGCATCACCAACTCAATCGACATGAGTTTGCGTAAACTCCAGGAGTTGGTGATGGACAGGGAGGCCTGGTGTGCTGAGGTCCATGGGGTCGCAAAGAGTCGGACATGACTGAGCAACTGAACTGAACTGATACAATGCTTCATTCAGCTTTTCTCATTGAGATGAGCTCTGTGTGCTAGGCACTGGACTAGTGCTAGTTCTTCTATCAGCAAAGATGAATAAGGTCTACCCCTTCCTTCCAGAAGTTTACAGTCAAGTATGAAAGTAGACATACGAATATCCCATTACTCTGCAATATGTGGTTAATAGAGAAGAATTTAAAAGGAGCCAAGCTTTTTTTTTACTTGGCAATAAATATGCACAAATTTTTTGGCACCATTTGTTAAGATAAAACTTCTGTTAAATGCACATATTTCTATGTATATTAGCATTGATTTCTACAGTATAATGTGCAGGCAAATAATCAAGGTTTAACACAAGGATTAAATAGAATTGGAGTGTTTCAGGGTGAGGGAGGGAGGCAGAAAGAGAAGGTTATTCCTAGGTAGAGAGAAAGAGAAGGTTATTCCTAGGTAGAGCTTTTTTTTTTTTTTTTTTAATACTGGTACTCATATCATCTTCATGTGCTGTGCTCATTTCTTGATGGATTTTTTTAAAGACTTCTCCCCTCTTGCCAGTATCCCGTGCCCTCTCCTTCCAAAGGGTGTGAACTTGATGTGTTTATGAATGAATCAGTCAAAACAGAAACTAACTTTTTTGTGCAAAACTGAGAAGGAAATGGCAACCCACTCCAGTATTCTTGCCTGGAGAATCCCATGGACAGAGGAGCCTGGTGGGCTACAGTCCTCGGGGTCGCAAAGAGTCGGACACGACTGAGTGACTTCACTTCACTTCACAGCAATGCAATAGAGGAAACTGCTGGAACTCAGAGAGAGGGTATAAAACCACCACTCAAAAGAGGAGCTGTTGTTAATAGGATAATAATCTCTCCTTAAGATGGAATATGAAGCACAGTCTTCCTAATTACTTCATGGATCAGGTTTTATCTGACTGAAAAACATGATGAAGATAGATTTTAATTGTCCACAGGCTAATATTTCTACATTTAAAAATTGAATGTTAGCTTTGTGATAAACTATTTCATATAAACTGATATGTGAACAAACTAATGACTTTTTATACCCAAATTATCTTATTTTGAAAAGTCCCAGAGAGTATGTCAAAAAACAATCTGTGATCCTTCTAGTTCGAGCTTAATTTCAATTCCCATTCTTAAATTTCAATTCCCATGTTTAACAGTAGTCTGTAGTTTTGATTTGCATTTTGATGTAAACTTGGCCATTTCTCTCACTTTGTATAAGTTTAAAGATTAAGAAATTTTTAATTGTCAAAATCACAAATAAAATGAATATAAAACAAAGGGACCACCTACAGTCACCACAAATGTCTCACAAATTTCTTCCCATGAAAGGAATTAGAAGTTATTATAAAATGCAAAATGAAAATAACTACTTCTGCTAAGGATTATGTTTTATAGTTTCATCACATGAAATTCAAGCTTAAAGAGTTTTTTAAATGTTTCTCATAATTCTGGATTTAAGACTTCTAAAAAGGGGACTAGAACAAAATCCTTTAGTTACAACGGAAGAAGGAAATATCTATTAATTTTTCCAAGAGCAACTATAGCCCCACTCTCCCTCCATGCCCACTCTTCCCATCCCACTCCCACAGTCATAAAGCACTGGATTCTGGGATCTAGGTAGAAAAGTCACATGGACAGAGGAGACAGGTAGGCTATAGTCCATGGGTCACAAAAGAGTCAAACATGACTTAGTGACTAAACAACAACAAAAAATATTAGTTAATAGGAGAGCCACCTAGGACAGATGCAAAATTTAGTTTCCTGTAAGGAAGCAATTGAAATTGAAGTTATAATTAAACTATAAGTTTCCTGAGACCTTATGTATCTAAATATACTATATTTATCACAGTGCATCATACAAAGGAGGTGAAACATTAGTTGTTTCAAATAGAACTTGATAATGAATAAGTAGCCAGCCTGCTGTCTCAAAGGCATCCTCAGTCCAAGAGTAGAGGGAGGGACATATCTGCAAAGTGTTAGAATAACTCTGGGACACTGAACCCTGAGGTGCACCTCCACACAGGGCTCCATGGCTGGCCTTGACTGAAAAATATCCCTTCCTCAGCATCTGTGTTTTTTCTTTTTTTTTTTTTTAATTGTTGTTGTTCAGTCGCTAAGTTATGTCTGACTCTTTGCAACCCCATGGACTGCAGTACATCAGGCTTTCCCGTCCTTCACCATCTCCCGGAGTTTGCTCAAATACATATCTATTAAGTCAATGACAACTGAAGACTTCATTTAGCTAAGTGAAGTCGCTCAGTCGTGTCCAACTCTCTGTGACCCCAGGGACTGTAGCCTATCAGGCTCCTCTGTCCATGGGATTCTCCAGGCAAGAATACTGGAGTGGGTTGCCATTCCCTTCTCCAGGGGATCTTCCCGACCCAGGGATCGAACCCAGGTCTCCCACATTGCAGGCAGACTCTTTACCATCTGAGCCAGCAGGGATTTTTTAGG
Organism: Bos indicus x Bos taurus; assembly: GCF_003369695.1. Lineage (NCBI taxonomy): Eukaryota > Metazoa > Chordata > Mammalia > Artiodactyla > Bovidae > Bos > Bos indicus x Bos taurus. Next base: position 114,055,066 of record NC_040076.1, read on the forward strand.
GTTAATGTGACATAAGTCTCACAAAGATAAAGCAATTTAAATTCGGTTGCTTTCCCCTACACATTAACTGAAATCAGCTTTACTTGTAGAGATGGGGAATTTTGTGGCTAGGTTGGGAGTAGGAAATATTTTAAGAGGAGAGATGGCAGGTTGTCACAGTAAATTGAGAGAACAACCAAAAAAGGTGGGGACAGGGCAGAGGAATGGCAAATACAGAAGTCCTATGAACAGTTTAGGTAATCAAAGATCTTGTCACTCAAAGCATGGTCTGAGGGCCATGGTATCACCTGGAAGCTTGTTAGAAATACAGAACCTCAAGGTCCTCCTCGAGACTATAGTAGCTGAATCTGCATTTTAACAAAACCTAAGGTGTTTTGATGCTAATCAGAGCTTGAGAAATTTGCTCTAAATTTTTATTTCTTGTTTCAAATAATTACCCTAAAGGAGGCTCTATGACTATGAAAATCGGGAAATGCCTCTGTTCCTCCTGCTCCAAATGATTGTTGCTTCTAATAGCCAGGCCTCAAGCCTGTGCTGTTACTAATGTATTTTAATTACATCATGAGTTAAGTAGGCTTTGAAACTAGCTTAAGAGTCAAACCAAGTCATGCAATAATACAGCACCCATAGGGAAATGTGTTCCAACTTCAACAACTTATAAATAAGCTATTAGAGCACAATTCTCTTATGCATTTGAGTTGTCTTCAGTTATTCACAGAAAGGCTTATTCTGAGTTCAGAAAACAAACTAAATTTTCATGCCGATCTATAAAGAATTAATCAATATTAGAATTTCCAAATTTAGATATCTATGACAGTGAGAGAAAAATCAAATATCTAAACAAACAAGAAATCTTATTCATCTATCCCTAGCATCCAGAAGGATGCCTAGAAAAAGAAAAGTCTCATTAGGTTGTGAATGAATTAATGAATGAGTGAATTAATAACCACTACAAAGCCTTGTTTAAAGTAGGTTCTAAGAACACACTTGTCAGGTAAACAAAAAACATATAAGAATGTACTAAATCAAATAATTATTTAGTTAATATCAATAGAAGACTGAGTCAGGATGACCAACACATATATGCTAAATTAAAATGGCATGTTTTACATCATTGAGGATAAAAAGTTTAAAAAAATTTTAATGACTGAACATTTGTTTAGTCTTTATGAACAAAGGAAATAAATTTTGTAAAATGAATTAATTTTCTGTGAAGACCTTCAAAAGCAGAAAGTAACTCATTTGTGGAGTACTGCCATCCATGCTGTCAAAAATTCACTCTCTAAAACTACAACATAATAAAACCAATTTGCTGATGAATATGTATTCTAGATACTTTGTTCTAAGTCATATTCTCCAAGATGTAACTGTAGAATTAAATTTTTAAGACAAAGTTAACGTAAGAGTTCTATGTCATAACACTGGTCTTTTAAAGAGTTCTACTAAATTATTCTCCCATGGAAAATCAAATGTTTGAAACATGAAAATTTTCATAAACTTCTCATTTTAATCCAATTCAGATCAACTGAGAAATCTGTCAAGTTATTCCACTTAATGAATGGAGGAAAAACAACATAATTCAACTGTAACAAATACCTAAGGACAAAGGAAGCTTTCAGGTTGATTTTTCCTAAAACTGAATTGAAGACTGGAGTTTACCCTTCACTTATCTGTATATAGTAAGCATTTGTTTGCAAAAAAAGAATCCAGCACCTAAATCATTCCAGTGTTTTTTTTTTTTAATTAAATCAGGGTAATGGTTAGCATGATGGGGGAGATGTGTATTTTTTTTTTTAAGATTTATTTATTTAATTTTTCGGCTGTGGTGGGTGTTTTGGACTTTCTCTAGTCTTGGAGAGCAGGGGTTACTCTTAGTCGCAGTGTGGTGGCTTCTCTAGTTCCAGAGCATGGGCCCTCAGGGTGCATGAGCTCAGTAGCTGTGGGGCACCGGCCTAGTTGCCTCAGGCATGTGGCATCTTTCTGAACCAGGGACTGAACTGGTGTCCCTTGCATTGCAAAGCAGATTCTTAACCACTGAACCACCAGGAAGTCTGGTGTTTACTTTTAATGGCAGCACAGGTCACCACATAAAGGCTACATCTCCAAGAAATGAACCAATTGAATCTATGTGCTCAGATTGCTTTTTGAGTGAAAGTACCCCCAATTTTTTTTTTATTATTAGTCCTTATCTTTTTTTTTTTTTTTTGTCTTAAAGCTACCACTTTTGAGAAGTGCTCCTCTTAAATCCAATATACTGCAATTGTGTGAACAGAGTTACAGTCACATTCACACAAAGTACACTTTATACAAGCTGTTTATATTCCACTGCGGGTATACCTTTCCAGAGCAGATCACTATACCTCTGGGACTCTGCCTGAGAATTTTTTATCAATACACTAATTAAAACATGTTTATTGAATGTCTATTGTGGGATAGGCACTTTAGAAGCTTGGATATAGCTGTGAACAAGACAGGCAAGATCCCCTGCCTGTCAGGAAACGTACATTTCACAGGGGCCATCAAGAAACAAATAAGGAAATGCCAGTTAATAAGAAGTGCTGTGATAACAACAAAATAAACTGCTATATAGTACCTGCTGCATATGTGTTCTCAGAAGAAGTTTCTCTAAGGAGATTATGTCAACATTTAAGCAGAAATGCCAAGGTGGCCAGCGTCTAAGTTTTTGGGGTAAGGGCATTCTAGGCAGAGAGAGAACATGGACTACAAAAATCCTAAAATGAGGAGAAGCTTTGCATACTTAAAAAATAGAGAAAAGTGGGCATGGAAGATACTGATAGGAAATGAGGTCAGAATGGTAGGCAGGAACTAGATCACATAGAGGCTTTGAGACAGTGGACAGGAACCTTAATTTTTTTTTTCCTAATTGAAAATAAAAAATCCTTGATACATTTTAAACATAAGAATGATGTGATCAGACTTAGGACTTAAAAAGATCCCCTTTGCTGTTCTGTGAAGGATAGACTATAGAGAGTCAAGGTTGGAAGCCAATGGCTATTACAGTCCAGACAGGGAATGAGAGGGACTCAGACATTGTGGTCGGAGCAGACATGGGGTGAAGTGGATTTTTTTTTTTTTTAATGACTTGGAAGTAAAGGCAATAGAGACACCTACAAATGTAAAGAGTCAATAGCTTTTTCATAGGATGTGTTTTCTTATTTTATTTCTAATGCCACAATTAATGTTATTAGAATTCTGTTGACTTTTGTGGAACAAACTAGGTAATAGCATCAATGTCTTCATGGATGTAGACTCCTAAGGGTCCTCAGCCCTATGACTCTGGGAAATGAAACAACTCATAATCTACCACCTTTTTGAGCAGTTTGAAATATCTTTACAAAGTGCATGACTTACTGTTGCCTATGAGCTCTTTAAGGACAAGGACTGTGTTAAATTTATCTTTTTATCATCTAGGAATGCATATTAGGTTCCTGATAATACATATGCAATAAATAAATGAATAAATGCTGACATGTGAAATTTTATTTCCTTTTTCTACTTACATAAACTTTATGAGGGTTCCCTAAAATGTATCCCATTTGCTATTCTGTCACTTGGAAAATACTTTATTCTCAGGATAATTCATGTTAATTCTACACTGGGGTTATTTGATGATGTAAAATTTTATTTTAGAAATATTTAGTTAAATTGATGTCAGTAGTAACACACGGATAATTATGTTTATATTTGATATTATTTTGCTAGGGCTGCCATAATAAATACTGTGTAATGGGTGGTTTAAACAACAGAAATGTATTTTCTCATAATTCTGGAGGCTAATTCTGAAGTCCAAGAGCAATGTCAGCTGGTCTGGTTTCTCCGGAGGTCTCTCCCCTTGCAGACGGCAAGTCTTCTCCCTGTGTCCTCACATGGCCTTTCTCCTGTGCACACACATCCTTGGTATCTGTGTCCAAATTTCCTCTTTTTATAAGAACACTGGTTAGATTGGGTTAGGGCCCACCCCAAAGGCATCATTTGATTTAATCATCTCTTTAAAAGGGTCCTGTCTCCAAAGAGTTAGATTTTAGCATTCTGGGGGCTGGGACTTTGGGGTGAACTCAACTTACCCTAAACATATTTGTTAGAAATGCTAATTCATTAACAATAAGAAAGGAGATACATTTTGCAGCAATGACTATATTTCAGCCATTGAAACAGACACACACACGAGCAAATATGTGTTAGTCCCATAAGGTAAGCAGTCCTATTCACTGATGAAGAAACTGAGGCTCAGAGAAGACAACTTGGCAGAAATCCCAGAGATAGTGTGGTGGGGCTGGGACTTAAACCCAGATCTTCATGACTTCAAGGCCTGTTCTTTTAACTCTATACCGTTGTCATCCCTAATTGAATGATTGTGAATATATTTAATAAAACAGTGCATGTAAAGCACTTGGTACACTGCCTGACACATAATGACTCAACAAATGTCAGTTTACTTCCCCTAACACCACAGGCTTAAAGGACAATAGCATTTAAATCACCCCTTTCTGGCTCTCCTAGTTCTTCTGGAATGCCAATTTGGAATATGCTTCACTAAAAGATTGGCCATAATGGTTATTTCTCTTGACTGAGTGTCAAAGCTTGTTCACTATTTTGGTAGATGCCTCTGTGTACATATGAATTCGTAAGAGCTAGATAATGAAAATGCTTTTAAATTTAAAAATAGTTTTCACAATTCTAATGCTTAGCAACTAGCATTAAAAAGGGAAAGAAAAGCACAGTAACATTCCTTTTCCTTTAAAGACCATTCTGTTTATAAAGCTATCTCTAGCTGTGAGTGCTTTAAATCAGTGAGAATTAAGGCAAAATATAATGAGCTCCAAGTTTAACATAGCAGTAAATTAACTACTCGAGATCTCTACCATGAATAGGATTTACCAATTCACAGAGGTAAAGGTCCATGGTAAAATTGAATATATATGGTGAAGAGAAAATTAACTCTCTGAACTAAGAAAACTACCATTTAGAAACGCGATCAAAGAGAATTCTAAACAGAATTTCTCCTTTTGTTATTTCGCCTGTTACAAATGCTATCTCAAAATACCTAATCATCATCATCAAGACTTGGTTATAAGATTTGTGATCCATTTAAAAATGCTCTAGCTTAGACAGTATAATATTACATATGTGTCTATTAGTTTCAGTGTTAACCCAAGGGTCAGTCAGTTGCCTTAATGGAGATTCTAGAGATGGGCAGCAAGCAATTTATCAGAAAATGCCATTTTTCAGAAGTAACTAGTACAAGCACTTCAGCTTTCTGCATCTCAACACCTGAGACTTGGCTAATTAGCATACTAAATGTCAGAAGTGGTTTTTATCTGGGAAATTCATGGTTTATTTATAGGCAAGATGAATGTTAGTAACAGGCCGTTATTGGTGACATTAAAGGTATTCATGGATCTTTGAGATATTTTAGAAACACCTTCTACTTTTGAGTGAATCTAGTTAATCCTAAAATTTGGACCAGCAGGGAGGGGACTTGAGGCTGGACCCCCACATTGTTCTGTGTTCATTCTTTGGATCTGAGGTTCACCGGCTGTTCAAAGCAGAATTCTGCCTGTGGATTGTTGTTTTCTCTATCTCGAGTAAACTTTCATGCAGAATGCCTTAAGAACAGAGAGCACGACTTCAGGCTTTCAGACCAGGTTCTAAGAACTGTTTCTGAATCTCCTTGTTAATAAGTGTTAAATAAATGTCTATATACGGCAAAAGTGGGTCTGAGATTTATTTTCATTATAAGATGGTAACCAGTTTGCTGGGGAAGAGCTAAACTTTCCCTTCCAAGGTCTCTCAGGGTCAGATAGGATTCAAGAGTTGTGTATAATCAAAATGGTTTAGATCAGAGTAGCATTTTACAGAATTCTTTTTCCTGAATTCTAATCTTTGATTTTCTATAGGAATGTTAAGATGACTCATAGAAATAAAATATATTAAGCTTTTTAATCATGCAATTTAAAATAGATTCTTAATACTAAACATGAGATCATTTAAATGAGTGTTTCTTCATAGTTTTCAGCTAACATTCTTTTATGTCTTTCTAGAATACATTTGTTTGTGTTCTAGAAATGACAAAAAGTTGCCTTGAGAATTTAAATATTAAAAATTAAGAAAAGCTTTGTCCTCAAAGAGGACAAAGAATTCAGAGAGGAAAAAAAGTAGGAACCAGGGTTTTAAGCCTTAGTTAAATTTCATAAATCATTTTGTTCTGGGTTTGGCAGAACACAAAATGCTTTTGCCAAATTTTCCCCTCATTATTTAAAGCCACATGTTCTATGAAGGGGATTTAATGCATATGGTACAAATGTTTTTATAAACATGTTTTACTAGTAGGGATTACTGAACTAAGGTAACCAAGCCTAACATTAGCCTATTATGACACAAGCCATGGGATTGTTTTAATTAGTCACTTTTGTAAGGTATGATGGAATGGAATTTACCTACAGAGGAAATGGATTTTAGTTGAACCATGAGGAACTGAGGTTGAATATATTTAATCACCAGTGAGATTTATTAAGCCTTGTAGTATATGAAAAGCTTAGGAATGTACCATTGATTCACTAGACAAATAAAAATTCAGAGTTGGAAGAGGATTTTGGCAAATTACAACCTTACTTGGCCTCGGTTTCTGCTTCTGTAAAATTTAAGAGTTGGTATATGTTGTCAAATTCCAATATATTCATATTAAGGACCCCCTTTATTATTCACTCACTCACCATAGGGCCTATACTTTGAAAATATGCTAACCAAACTGAATCTGATGACTAATAAATTCTTTCTCAGATTTTTTATTAATGAAGATATTAATCACTGCCTCTGATTAGTGTAAGATATCCAGGATTACCACATGGGGTACATATACTATTGGCCAAAGCCAAATGAATTTGATATTTTAAGTTTACCTGGACAGGTTGACTGTGGTAAAATTTATTATTTCCATCAGACATTTTAAAATATAGGCAGTGCCGATTATATGAGGATAATTGTTTCCAGAAAAGGGTCATTTAAAGTGAGCCCATGTAAAACGGGTCACTCTGCTTTGAAAGCTGAAGCTTAAAATTATGAAAATAGGTTTATTTTGGTTATCTTGCAGTGAAGGGTATAAAAGTATCTAAAGATATATTAGAATAATGAGAGCGATAGGAATGTGGTTTGTCTTATTTTGATGTAAAATTTTTTCTAAGGAGCTTTCACTTCACATTTAACTTTCCTGCAGCTTGCAAGAAAGGTCATGGCGTGAGAGTACATAGGAGAGTGCAAAATAGTCTAGGCCCAAAGAACTCGTTCATCCTTTGATAGGCAAATTATTCTCTTTTGCAGCCCCAGCATCACTGTGTCTGATCTTTGACTTCAGTTTGCAGTTGATTTTTTTCACATATATTTTTTGTTGAAGTACAGTTGATTGGCAGTTGATTTTTGTGTTGTACTTGCATTAAGTGGTTGAAAAATTATAAGTATCAAGTAACTATCAAAGAGAACAGAGATGTTAAAGCCAAAGGCAAGGCTAGATCTGGTAGTAGAAAGCATTCTAGAATCTGGGCTCTTGAGTTGGTATTATTATTATTATTTTGGACACTTAAGCATAATATTTTGTAGTTGTAACTGTTTACGATTTTAGAATCCAATTTGAGCCTTGTCTTTAAAATCTAAGATATTGTAACTTGATTGAATAGAAATGCTAACTATTGAAAGCAACTGTCTCTGCCTCAGGAAAACTAATGGGTTTTAAAAGGATATTTTTTAAAAATATGCTATTTTCTATTAATTTTAATTAAATCTTATTAAACTGAAACTCAAGACACTGGCACTTTAGGACAGCACAATTGGTACAATTCAACCAAAAGGTTTCACTTGTTGAAATGTTTTGAAGACTTAATATCACCTGACCTAAGTTACAAGGTTCAGTATATTGAACTCCCATGATGGGTACCTGGGATGAGGGCCAGGAAGAGAGTCTTCAGGCCCACACACTATTGGGTTGACCAAAAAGTTCCTTTGTTTTTTTCTATCACATCTTATGAGAAAATCCAAATGAACTTTTTGGCCAACCCAAGAGAACCAGAAGAGAAAGGATAAGTTTGAGTTTCAGAATCTGGGGTGAGATTCAGTGTTCCTGGTCTTCAACCTTTTTAAACTTACCCAGAGTTTATATTCACCTAGAATGAAATCATGGGAAATTTCTCTTATAAATTGATTGATATGATTTTTTTTCTTGGACATCTTGAATGAGAACTTCCAAATAGCAAACATGCTATTTCTATTCTTCCCAATCTTCTTCTGCAAGGAGCTATTCAGAGAAATGGGAGAAAAGAACCTATTCTACTTTGGGAGACATTTGAATATGTCACAGGAGAGTCATATGCATACTCTAATTGAATCCGCATCTCTTGCGGTTCCCAATTTGGCAGATGGATTCTTTACCGCTGAGCCACCTGGGAAACCTATCAGCTACCCATGATGCAGTTTTGATAATCTCTTTTGAAAAGTATCAAGATTTTTTTTCTCTTTCCTTTTGCTTTTTCAAAATTCATGGAAAGCTTATCTTTCTTCCACTAATCATTAAACCATCTATCATATGATAAATCACATAGTAAATGCTTCTTGACCTACAGTTATTAAAGAGATAGTGAGAGAGAGGAGATTTAGAAATATTTGAGGTATTGTTTGCTCAATGGTGATACCATTTAAACTTAGGATATGCACATAACACAACTGTTGAAAATATTATGGAAATTTAGAAAGGGTTTTTTTTTTTAATTTTTTAAAATCACTAATAGATATACTAATAGCTTTTAACTTTTCCAGATTGCAGCAGGAAAGAGAATGGTTAGCTGCATGGATTGGAAGTCAGACTGCTTGTGCCCCATCACTCACTAGCTGATGACATAGAGCAAGCTTCTTAACTTTGAGGGGCAGCCATTTAGTTTCGAGCTTTCTAGAAGGGGGATAATAATCCCTACTTAATTGGATTGTTGTGAGAATTTAAATGAGTTAACATATATGAAGTTCTTAACCACATCTTGTATGTGTTACTTCTATAGTAGTGTTAGTGTTATTCCAAATATATTCTTATAAATCCCTGATAAGACATGTAGACAGATAACTTCGTTGATCCTATTTTATAATTAGAGAGACTGAGAAATCACCAATAGGAAGTTAGGGACAAGGCTAATCTGTAGGTTTGTGTCTGCACAATCTGGTGCACTAAAAAAAAAAAAAAAAAAAAGAATAAAAGGATCTGCTGTGGCTGGTAGAGAAAGTTCAGAAGTAATTAGTGGTCAAGAAATGGGTATTGCAATTACCTGGGAGATTTCACCCCAGATGTAACCCCTACTTTGGAGTCTGATGGGAGAGAAAGAAAGAGTAAAAGAGCGACAGTGTGTATGTGAGCGTGCATGCGTGTAGTTGTGTCTGATACTTTGTGACCCTTTGGACTCTGGCCTGTCAGGCTCCCTGTCCATGGGATTTTTCAGGCAAGAATACTGGAGTGGGTTTCCATTTCCTCCTCCAGAGGATCTTCCCCACTCAGGGATTGAACTCATGTTTCCTTCATTGCAGACAGATTCTTTACCACCAAGCCATTGATGGGACAGTGTAGTGGTGCTCAAAGCTGGATCCCCAGACTATCAGCATCACCCAGGAACTAGTTAGGAATGCAGTCTCAGGTCCTGTTCCAGACTTAGTCAGAAACTCTGAGGGTGGGTACAGCAATCTGTTTTTACAAAGCCTCCACTATAAAGTATGTGAGTATAGGAATAGAGAGATCATGTGAAGACTGAAAAACCTCCCCCTGGGATTCTAATTCTGACATATTCGTGTTGACTTTTCCTAAAAGGTTAAGAACCACTGCAGAGATGAAAACCACCTTTAATTAAAGAAAAACAAAATACATTAAAAAAATGTATCAGGGAGGTAAGAGGGTTTTAAAACATTTTTATTTATGGGCAAAAGGACTTGTTTGTCTTGATAATTAAATCTGAATTCAAAATCATCTAGCTCTGCCTTAAAAGAAAACTAAAATGGTTGAATCAAGTACTGTTCTCTGAAGGGCTTTTGTGTCTCTATGCTTCTACTTTCTGAGCTGAACTGAAAGTATTGCTTTTCTTTCTGCCTTACCTACTTGCTTGCAAGCTCCAGAACGTTTGCCATGTCTTGGATACTTATATATTTCTGACACTGATCTTATGTAAGCACTGATAAATGTTTCTCAAAATAACTAATTAATTAACAGAGCCAAATGCTTGTTACGTATTTAAAGTTACTTGCTGAAATAACAAAGGCGTGATAAAAGTAACTTTTTAATTTTCATGTAGAATTTTACAAGTAATTTTATAAAGCTGCAAAAGGTGTGTTTTTTTAGAAGGCATATTCTTTTGAAATAACTGAGGAAAGTAAAGTGTCTCAAATATTAATGATTTTTATTGTTAAAGAGACAGTTGAAATTGGCTGCTTTCCATGTATGTATGTCATAATTCTTAGAAGAATGTATATTTCCATGATGCGACATAACAAATCACACTGAAAAATACATATTTTGCCTTCAATCTGAAAATATTTCCTCTAATTAAAGGGACATTTTATTGTTTTTTTGATGGATGTAAACTATTACATTAAAGGCTAGGCAAATGAGAGTACTAAGGGGAAAAACAACTTTAGACTCACTTGAGTCACCGGGCTAGAATCCTAGAGAAATGCTAAGCTCACAGCCTTCCAGGGAGAAGATTGGCATTCGCACGCGTGGGTTCTCAGAAGTGCACAGCTGATGGCCAGATGGTGACAGTTTGTGGAGAAGCAGAACTGTCATCACCAAGAACATTCAGGATGCATACAGATGTTCAATATGGGCTGGGACAGAGGGAAGCCTTGCCTAAACAAAGATAGAACCTCAGTGAAGGAATTATTTAGGGAACAATTTGCCTAAAATAATAGGAAAAACAGGAAAAAAAAGTCTCATAATACTGAATTTATTTGTTATAAAGTATAGAAAACCATGTCTGAGATCTTTGAGGTCATACTTCTTGAAATTCTACTAAATGCAGTGAAGAAAATGTTTTAGTTAGCTGACTGGAGTGTAGCAGAATGCCTTGGGACTCTTATAGGTTAAAAGCAACAATAGAAGATATCCTCCTAGACTCACTGGATTCCGGCCTGTAATTCCGCTGATGGGCTTTCATGCTGCAGCTAGTGTTATAATCAACTTGAGGAACAAGTATGCTTGTTGCAATAGCGGATTCCAGAGTCGACAGTATCCTTCTATTGGGCAATACCTTTCTATCCTGCTGTTGTCCTTAGACCTTGCTCTTTTCACAGAGACTGAGAAATCTATTACATTAGTCCCTCCTTACCCACAGTTTCAATTTCCACAGTAAAACAAGGTCCAAATATATTAAATTTAAAAATTCCAGAAACAAACTTCCTACGTTTTAAATTGTGCGCCATTCAGAGTGGTGTGATGAAACCTCACCCTGTCCCACCCCGTCCCCAGGATGTGACTCATCCCTTTGTCTAGCATATCCTGTCTTGTTAGTCACTCAGTGGCTGTCAGATGGACTGTCACAGTATCATATTTTCACTGAGTTCAAGTTACATTTATTTTACTCAATATGCATGCTCAGTGGCGCAGTAGGGTCCAACTCTTTGCAGCCCCATGAACAGTAGCCTGCCAGGCCCCTCTGCCCATGGAATTTTCCAAGCAAGAAAACTGGAGTGGGGTTTCCTATTCCAGGAGATCTTCCCGACCCAGGGATTGAATCTTCATCTTTCGCATCTTGTGCATCGGCAGGCGGGTTCTTTACTACCAGCACCACTACAGTGGTCCCAAAGCAAGAGTAGTGATGCTGAAAATTTGGATATGGCAAAGAGCAGTTGTAGAGTGCTTTTGTAAAGTAAAAATGTGAGTGGTTCTAGACTTAATAAGGAAAGAAAAAAAAAATCATATACTGAGGTTCCTAAGACCTATGGTAAGAAGGAATCTTATATGCATGAAATTGTGAAAAAGGAAAAAGAAATTTCCGCTAGTTTTTCTGTTGCACCTCTAACTGAAAAACTTTTGGCCACAGCACATAAGTGTTTAGGTAAGACATGAAAGGCATTAAATTTGTATAACAAGATATTTTGAAAGAGACTACATTCACATAACTTTTATTATAGAATTTTGTTATAACTGTTCTATTTTATTATTAGATACTGTTGTTTAACCTCTAACTGTGCCTAGCCTAATTTATCACAGGTATGTACATCTAAGGAAAAAAACATAGTATGCACAGGGTCCAGTACTATCAGCAGTTTCAGGAATCCACTGGGGAGCCTTATCCCTGCAGATCAGGAGGAGACTACTGGATTCCAGTTGAAGTGTATGGAAGAAAAAAGGGGCTGAGAGATACAAAGATGGCAGTGAGAGCAAATGGAGGGCAGTGGTAATTGCATCAGAAATATAGACCTAGAAGGAACCCATGGCTGGAAGGAAATCTTTGTTCACTCTGACTTGTCTCACTTCAAAGCACTATTTAAATGATGCTCTCTTTATATGGTTAAATTAGTAAAAGTCTACAGGGCTAAAATGGTCATCAATTCTATTACAACATGTAACTATGAATGCCAACTTTAAATTATATGGCAGAATAATGTTTGCGCTGCCACCCTATGCTGAGGGCCATGACTGAACCTCAAAAAATGGTGGCTTTCAGTCTTCTCTGTAGGTAGCCTTAGGAACCTGGTTTCTACAATTTTATAACCATTGGCAAAATGGCTTCATTCATTGGACCAGCCTCTGAGGTACTGTGTCAGTTAGCTCCAGTGGGGTATGAGATTGGTGTGACTGTGGGCTGTGCCCTCTAGCTAGGAATCCCTCCTTTGCTTCCTGTCATGTTTGGGGATGAGAGGAAAACTTGCTTGCCTAGAACTATGTTCATGTGTTCCTAGTTTTTGGATACAACCTATAGGTCAAGAGCCTCATATAGATGTATAATTTTGCTGACTCCTGGCAATAACTAACAAAGAAACCTAGTGGCTAGTATAGATGAGAAAATTGAAGCCTAACAGCTGCTTCCTAACAGATTTCAGGAGGAAAAGCAAAGGCTTCTCACAGTGGTTTCCAAGGCTAGGCATGCCCAGGATTTCAGAGTTTGGAGGATATAGAGGGATTTGACTTTAGCTCCCCCTTAAGCTTTTGGTCCAGAACACATGTATGACAAACTTAATGGCCGTGAGTTTAAGCAAACTCTGGGAGAGAGTGGACAGGGAAGTCTGGCATGCTGCAGTCCACGGGGTCGCAAAGAGTAGGACACGACTGAGTGACTGAACGATGACATGCACAACCAGTTTTCAATTTTCTCATCGCTGGAGACAGGAATGGGGCTATTCCTACCCAACCTAAAGAGACTGAGGGTTAAGGAAGGAAATCAAAATTCCCTAAGGAAGATGGTTCAGGTGCTAAGGAAACACAGCAGGACACTACAGTTGTTAGTTGATTTCCTCCAATGCACTTCTGGATTTAAAAGCCTTTAAAAATGACACTTCTTACTTTCTCACGCTACAAACTTCTCAAAATCCTTTCCCATAGGTTCTCTAATTTTAAGCACACTATTATAACTATTATCACTCTATGTGAAAAGGCTATATAGAGCACTGATTAACAGCACAGATGCTGTGACCAGGGTTCAAAGATTGTTAAGCTGTCTGACCTTTGGGGAATACCTTGGGGTATACAGCCTATGTATGGCAAAGTTTTCTTATACACAAAACAAGGACTGCATTAGCAACCTTTTGATAGGTTGATTGACAGGACTACATAAATTAATATACATATAACATATAATGGTACCTAGCTCATTAAGGTAGCTCTTACGGGCTGATAGCTCAGTGGTAAAGAACCTGCTTGCCTATGCAGGAGACTCTGGTTCAATCCCTGCGTTGGGAAGATCCCTTGGAAAAGGAAATGGCAACCCACCCAAGTATTCTTACCTGGAAAAACCCATGGACAGAGGGGCCTAGTTGGCTACAGTCCATAGGGTCACAAAGAGTCAGACACAACTTGGTGACTAAACAACAGCAAAGCTCATACTAAACTATCAGTGAAAATGTTGATCACTCAGTCGTGTCAGACTCGTGACCCCATGGACTGTAGACCACTAGGCTTCACTGTCCATGTGATTTCCTAAGCAAGAATACTGAGTTGGTTGCCATTTCCTTCTCCAGGGGATTTTCCCACCCCAGGGATTGCACCCAGGTCTCTTGCATTGCAGGCTGCACTGCAGACAGGTTCTTTACCATTTGAGCTGCCAAGGAAGCCCAATCATTAAGTATTATCTATTATGAGGAAACTGGGGCTCGGAGAGGTGAAATGATTTAGAGAGGCTAAATTCCACCCAGATCTCAAGGTCACAAGACTAGTTAGTGATGGTGTCAGGACTTGCACGCTAGTTTAATTATGTAAACTCTAGTACTGCTTCTCAACAATAGAACATAGTTGAATATTTAAATACACACATGGAGAGACAGAGGCCTGTTCAACTGGTATAAAATCAAATTTTGTATCTCATTGTGTTATATGTAAATAATTTTCTCTATGATAAAGAACTGTCATTCTTTTTCATTTTTAGGGAACATGGTATATAAAGTGTCCATCCATGTGTACAGAGGTTATAGAATAAAAGGACAAATGAATGAATGAGTGAATGACTATGCATGGTTTGCTATTAAAGAAATATTCTAAGTCTCATTTTAAAGCAAGTAGTTGGAGAGACTGGTATAATAATAAACCCCAAACCATGCCACCATGATATTAGTAGAAAAGCATTTGATGGACATGGTATCTACCATCAGGACAGCCTCAAGTGGTGTTCTAAGAGCACTTCATCTTGGAAAATGATGTTGGAGGGAACTAAAATGATCATATATCATAAACATTAGATGAAACTCGGTTTCATTTCATGAAATTCAGTTTCTTCAACACAGTGCTCCCCACTGTATAGCTTTAAAGCACCAGATTTCCTTTCCTCAATTAAGATTTTCCTTTGTACCTAGAAGCTTCCTTGGAGGTGGGGGGGTGACGAAGAGTTGTGAAACTTAACACTTTAGCAATCATCTCACTTTTGCATCTAGTTTTTTGACTCCCTGATCACTCAGATCTCTACTTCTGCCCATTAACAGATAATAAAAAATTTTAAGGCCCATCCCCCACCCTCATCCCCACCTCTTAAATAAAGCTATTTCCTATGAGTCCATGGGTGGCTACTTGGTGGGCTAATCGCAAGCAGCACATACAGATTGGAACTCCATGTAAATGAAGAGTCTAAAAATAAAAGTTTGCATGTACCCTATGGTATTTCCTAAGCCATCCATCCCCTTAATTCAATTTTTGTTGAAATTATACCCTATCCTAAGGGGCCTTTCAATACAAAGAGATGATATTGAGCTCTGTAGCATCCCATTTATTATGTATGTTACTTAACTAAGATTTGTAGATCTGCTTGATTTCTTCTAACTTGGGGTTTCCAAATTAACTTAATTTGTTCTCCCCATAAAACCATAATAACTAAATTTCTGCAGCAATCTGCTTCAGAGATGCATAGTACATTTCCCCTCCCTTCTTTTCTCCTGCTCCAACTCCTCCATGGCTTATTTTGCCCTATTCTTCAGCATTTACCACTTGAAAAAGTTAGATTTTAAAATATCAGATCTTTGTTTTCCCTCATATTTAAATAGATAAGTCTATATGATATATTATTAATCAGACATGACTAAGCGCAAGCACAGAGAGGCTAAATCCGCCAGATTCATGTTACTGAGTATATAAATGAACTTTTTAACGTTAAATTAAAAAAAAGTTTTTTTAATTTTATTTTGGGTAGTCCTGAATCTTCTTTGCTGTGCAGGCTTTTCTGTAGTTGCAAAGAGCAAGGGCTCCTCTCCGGTTATGGTGCATGGGCTCTCATTGTGGTGACTTCTCTTGTGGAGCACAGGCTGTAGGTGCACGGGCTTCAGTAGTTGTGGCTTCTGTTCTCTGGAACACAGGCCCAGTAGTTGTGTTGCATGGGCTTAGTTGCCCCGTGGCAAGTGGTATCTTCCCGAATCTGGGATCAAGCCTATATCTCCTGCACTGGCAAGAGAATTCTTTACCCTGAGCCATCAGGGAAGTCCTTTAACGCTAGATTTTAAAATTTGGTTCAAAATGTGCTGCCAACAGCTGGAGCACCAGCTAATAATTACAGGTACAACTCTAGCATGAAGGTATTGATGACCTTAGGATTTCTTCTGCTTTGTAGTAATTCCATAATTCCATCTGCTTTCCCCATCGCTAACTATTACTTAGGAGGCTGTGCGAATCTGTCTGACAGTAAGAACTCAGAATCAGGTATTAGAAGACAAAATTTAAATTTCTGGTTTACTGTTGATTGATGTTTTGACTTAAGGCAACCAAGTCATCCCTATTCATAAGGAGAGGATGGACACTGACAAAGTGTAATTTTGTGGGGGTATTAGTACTATTTTCACCGAAAATGCTGTAGTGCATGATGTTCTATTATTGAAGGTCAAGTGATTTGTGTTTAAAGACTTTTCTTCTCTTTCAAAAAGCAGAGGAACATACTACACTAAGACTCTAATAACATGCTATGACTTAATAATCAGTCTACTGTATCACCAGGCCCTTAGCCTTGTGACAGCAATGTGTTTACATATACATATGCAGATGGATCCCTGGTGGCTCAGAGGGTTGAGTCTGCCTGCAGTGCAGGAGATCCAAGTTTAATCCCTGGTTGGGAAGATCCCCTGAAGAAGGAAACTACAACCCACTCTAGTACTCTTGCCTGGAAAATCCCATGGACAGAGGAGCCTGGTGGGCTACAGTTCACAGGGTTGCAAAGAGTGGGATATGATTGAGAGATTTCAGTTTCACACAGATGGAGGCTTAGGATTAGGCACTTGAGTAAGTCAGGAAAGGTGAGAAGACAAATGCATAGAAAGGGGTGATTTGGGACACTGAAGACAAACTGTCCTTTTTCAGTTTCTTAAAACTAAAATACAGGAGAAAAGTCCTGAATCTACATAATTATTTGAAGATTTGTCAGCTAATGATTTATACTGTGCCTAAGCAAAAATTTGAGACAAATAAAAGGTATCAGTCACCTAAGAATTTCTGACACCCTCAGTGGTATGCTACCCTTGACCTGATAGTGAATAGGGCTGTCAAGAAGCACACCCCACCCCCCACCCCGCCACTAATGCTGTTTTATAATACCTTCATATTGAGCTATGTAAGCTACCAGATAATCATGATAGTTGAAATAACACTTTAAAAAAAAAGACGTTGTTTCTCCTTTCTAGACTTATATTTTTGATAAAGTGCTATTTTATTTTTCAGTCCTTCTGATAAGATGCAGAAGATAACGACAGGTTGCAATTT
This sequence comes from Bos indicus x Bos taurus, assembly GCF_003369695.1. Lineage (NCBI taxonomy): Eukaryota > Metazoa > Chordata > Mammalia > Artiodactyla > Bovidae > Bos > Bos indicus x Bos taurus. The sequence goes on from NC_040076.1 coordinate 114,072,488, forward strand.
TAAATCTCTTTAGTTTTCTTTCCTATGAATGATCCTATCTGACAGGCTCCCTTCCGCCCCTTTTCTTGTCATTAAGTACAGCTTTGGTTTGGTCTGAGTAAAAAGAAGATTAATTATATACCTCTAGGAACATTACTACAATGTTCTGAGAGGTAAAGAAGGGAATTTCAAAAATGAATCTGTCTTCATCACTAAGAAATAGACTTAACACCTCTGAGTTGAATCCCAGGGACGGCGGTACCTGGTGGGCTGCCATCTATGGGGTCGCACAGAGTCGGACACTACTGAAGCGACTTAGCAGCAGCAGCAGTTACTTATTTACATCATATTACTGGAATATTACATTCTATGACTTCATTTATAGTTTAAAATACAGCAAGATATTGATCAAATCTTTTGGTCAGGATGGTAGAAGTATTTCCAGAATTCTATTTTGCCTTATCTTTTGGGAAGCTAATAGAGTAGTAAATATCTTGACGCTGTCATTTTTAATAAAGCATTTACTTTAGAACTAATATTTTAAAACTTAACACAATTTATTGTGTGTTCATTTTCAACAGATAATCAAAGAAGACCATTTCTCCTTTGGAAAGATATATATTTTTCCATCTCAAAAAGAATGTTAAAAAAATAATTTTGATATGAATTAGCTGATTACGATAGGGGCATGTATTTTAACCATTTGTTCCAAAAAGCCCCAATCAAATGCATCCAGCATATTAGGAAGTTAGGAGGAGATACTTATCACTACTCCTGGTGGGGGCAAAAAAAACAAAAAAACACAAAACTATCATGGTATCTAAATGTTAAGCAGCTTGCCAAGTTCACAAAGTCAAGCAGTGGGACTGAGGATAAAACCACAGGTTTCCTGCCTTTCAGATGGCAGTAGAGCAGAAGATGACCTATATATCAGGTGTTTCTAAACAGAAGGAGGGTAGGCCCCCCTAGCAACCCCTGTTCACAGGGCAGCTGAAGCTTATAGGTTTGTCTGGGTCCAAGATGACAGGGAGACTTCTGAATTAAACAATAAGGTTTCTCGTGGGGAAATGGCCTGTGATTTACTTCTTGGATAGCACTGCCCACAGCAGCTTCAGCTGCCTCTGCAGTGCTGTCTATAAAGCTCAGTGGCTGAATGACAGGTGGAGAAACAAGAGACCTTCTTGGGCTCCAAAATCACTGCAGATGGTGACTGCAGCCATGAAATTAAAAGACACTTGCTCCTTGGAAGAAAAGCTGTGACTAACCTAGATAGCATATTCAAAAGCAGAGACATTACTTCGCCAACAAAGGTCTGTCTAGTCAAAGCTTTGGTTTTTCTAGTAGTCCTGTATGGATGTGAGAGTTGGACTGAAGAAAGCTGAGTGCCAAAGAATTGATGTTTTTGAACTGTGGTATTGAAGACTCTTGAGAGCTCCTTGGACTGCAAGGAGATCCAACCAGTCAATCCTAAAGGAGATCAGTCCTGAATATTCATTAGAAGGACTGATGCTGAAGCTGAAACTCCAATACTTTGGCCACCTGATGGGAAGAACTGACTCATTTGAAAAGACCTTGATGCTGGGAAAGATTGAAGGCAGAAGGAGAAGGGGACAGCAGAGGATGAGATGGTTGGATGGCATCACCGACTCGGTGGACAAGTGTTTGAGTAAGCTCTGGGAGTTGGTGATGGACAGGGAAGCCTGGCGTGCTGCAGTCCATGGGGTCACAGAGAGTTGGACATGACCGAGTGAACTGAACTTGCTGCTTTGTCTCTTCCTTGCAGATTGAATACTAAAACACAGAAACTTCTCACCAGCCTCCTTTCTTTTATGGCAGTGGTGACCTAGTAGGCAACAGAGTTTATCAGGGATGCATGAAAACAGTCAGCCCCCACTAGGCAGCCCTGGAAGGGTGGGGAAGGGGCTGGAGTTTATTTCCAGCACAGATATCCTCAGGCAGGTACAGCCCTGCAGGCCCTGTACACTCAGTGACTCAGGGGCATTCAATAGGTCACTAGGGCACTGCAACTTGTTGTAACAGACCACCTGGCGCAAACAGTCGTTCTACAAGAGAAAGAGAATAGAAGACAGTGAGGAGGGAAGAAAGGTGCTGAAAGGGACAAACAACTGAAGCACGTTTTTTTGTGGAGATAATCCCATTTTTCCACCTTGGAACTGAATATCTAAACAGAAAGGCAATGACTAGATTCCTGCATGTTGCCACACAGTGTCTACAGAAAGAAACCATCTGAAGAAAGTTTAAAGCCTTAACAGGATTTATTAAGTCCATCCCCTTCCTTCTTTAGGTATTTCTCTCAACATTTTGCCACCCTTGACCCTCACCTCCTGCAGACTCAAAGACACAATCCATTACAAATTATCGCAGTTTCCCAAACCCACAAGCCCCCTCCCCTCTTTATTTACTACACCCATTTCTTTCTGGGGTTATCTTCGCTAGTCTCTCCTTATCTGCCTGCAAATTATCTTTTCGAAAAGCAGCTCAAGCTTCACCTCCTGTGTAAAGCCTAAACTGGCCACCCCCAACCCAATAAAATTGATCATTTCACTTTTTACACCACTATATAGCTCACTTGATTGTAGGTATCTGTTTACCAGTCTATCATCCCTAGCTAGACTGTGAACATCCCTGGAGTGGAGTCTGCCCTGTCTTGCAGTCTCCTGAAGCAAAGACAGCGCCCCAGCACTTAAACATGCTTGTTGAATGAATAATGATCAAAGTCCTCTGCTCTGGTCTATCTATCCTCCTGGATAGACCGACCCAAAGTTTCAGTTTTCTAAGCAGTGAGGAATGTAGGAGAATGGATGGAAGGATTTTGGAAACTTGAAGTCCAACTAATTTTCAGAAAAGATTATTCACAGTGGAACAAATTCTCTGGGAAAATTCAATGAAAAATTCTTTCTGCTGATTATGACAAACTACATTTAAGTCAATTCCTGGCTATGCTAAATACTGTTTGGAAGGAATTAATTCTCATTCTTTTTAAACTTTTTTTTAAAATTTTTTACTCTTTCCATCCTCAGATAAGCATAATCCAGGGAATTTCTGAAACATTACTGATGCCTGTGTCCTTCCCTGAATATTCTGGTTAAGTGGGGCGAGAATAGGGCCCGACTTCGGGGGTTTTAAGCTCACCAGGTGTTTCTAAAGTGCAACCAGGGTTGAGATCCACAGCTTTGAGAGAATTTATCCGGAGCTGGGGTGCAGTTTTCACAGCCTATGTATACTGATAAGTTATCAATTTTCCAGGTTCAATTTAAATAGAATGAACATCTCCAGCTTAACATATCCAAAAGCAACCAAACCTCAAGTTCCAAAGTGAGTGGCAACTCCATCCTCTCAGTGAATCACACCAAAATCCTTGCAGCTGAGGAGGTATAAGAGTAACCTGAATGGTGGGGGAAGACGCAAGATAAAATGGGTTAAGAAGAAGAAAGCGAGAGGGAAATGAAGATTGACTCTGAAAGGAGAAGATACATAGGGAGCTAGTGAATTATAAGTGAATTAAAATTAAGGATCTTGTTTATAATTTGTTTTACATATTTAAAGGAAGACTGACATTATTTTAAAGGTGACAGGAAAGCCCAGTAAAGAAGTGCATTGAGCAAACTGCATACTTTCTCTGAGCCTCTTGATTAACCTGTGTTATTAAAAGAATGAAACTAGAACACTTTCTAACACCATACACAAAAATAAACTCAAAATGGATTAAAGATCTAAATGTAAGACCAGAAAGTATAAAACTCGTAGAGGAGAACATAGGCAAACACTCTCTGACATACATCACAGCAGGATCCTCTATGACCCACCTCCCAGATTATTGGAAATAAAAGCAAAAATAAACAAATGGGATCTAATTAAAATTAAAATCTTCTGCACAACAAAAGAAACTATAAGCAAGGTGAAAAGACAGCCTTCAGAATGGGAGAAAATAATAGCAAATGAAGCCACTGACAAACAACTAATCTCAAAAATACACAAGCAACCCCTGCAGCTCAATTCCAGAAAAATAAACGACCCAATCAAAAAATGGGCCAAAGAACTAAACAGACATTTCTCCAAAGAAGACATACAGATGGCTAACAAACACATGAAAAGATGCTCAACATCACTCATTATCAGAGAAATGCAAATCAAAACCACTATGAGGTACCATTTCACGCCAGTCAGAATGGCTGCTATGCAAAAGTGTACAAGCAATAAATGCTGGAGAGGGTGTGGAGAAAAGGGAACCCTCCTACACTGTTGGTGGGAATGCAAACTAGTACAGCCACTATGGAGAACAGTGTGGAGATTCCTTAAAAAACTGGAAATAGAACTGCCATACGACCCAGCAATCCCACTGCTGGGCATACACAGTGAGGAAACCAGAATTGAAAGAGACACGTGTACCCCAATGTTCATCGTAGCACTGTTTATAATAGCCAGGACATGGAAGTAACCTAGATGTCCATCAGCAAATGAATGGATAAGAAAGCTGTGGTACACATACACAATGGAGTATTACTCAACCATTAAAAAGAATACATTTGAATCAGTTCTAATGAGGTGGATGAAACTGGAGCTGATTATACAGAGTGAAGTAAGCCAGAAGGAAAAATACCAATACAGTATACTAACGCATATATATGGAATTTAGAAAGATGGTAACGATAACCCTGTATGCGAGATAGCAAAAGAAACACAGATGTATAGAACAGTCTTTTGGACTCTGTGGGGGGGGGATGATTTGGGACAATGGCATTGAAACATGTATAATATCATATAAGAAACGAATCACCAGTCCAGGTTCGATACAGGATACAGGATGCTTGGGGGTGGTGCACTGGGATGACCCAGAGGGATGGTAGCGGGAGGGAGGTTGGAGGGGGGTTCAGGATTGGGAACACGTGTACACCCGTGGTGGATTCATATTGATGTATGGCAAAACCAATACAATATTGTAAAGTAATTAGCCTCCAATTAAAATAAATAAATTTGAAAAAAAAAGAGTACATTGGTGACACAGCTGATGAAACAACACAGATGAATTGGAGAGATATTTACAAGGTGCACTTGTAAACTTTGTAGCCGATGTGAGGTACGATAAAGGGAGGAGTCAAGAATGATAGCCACAGATTTGCTGACTCAAGGGCAGCTGGCGGTGCCTTCAGTGAACTAGACAAGAGAAGTAGATTCAAAGAGAAAGGAGAAATTCTGTTATTTTTGTTTGTTTTTTACTGGATGCTTTATTTAACATTATCATTTTAATTGGGTATATTCCTCACCTATAAGGAGCAGAACAAAACATAACCTTCAGATTAAGTCCACTCACAAGTTATTCTTCCAATGATTCTTAAGTCAAACTGTAAAATTCAAATATTACCACCTCTGATTCCCCATGATTAAATAAAACCACACAAATGAGAGTGCCTAGCACAGTGCCTGAAGTAAACAGATGCTCAATAACATTAACTGCTCTTTCCTTGGCTTGAAGCCATGTGATTAATACGTAAATAACAGGCTTAGGAATTAAACAGGAGTGTGACTTCAGGCAAATTATTTAACTCCAACTGTAAAATGGAAATAACAATACCCAGCTAATAGGGTTAATGTGAAAAGTAATAAAGAATAATGGGTACAAAGTCATTTGACACAAAAAAAGATGGTTAATAAATATCCAACCTTTCCAACCTTCCTCCTTCAAGACACCATATTCATAACTGTACCAAAAGTATAGACTCATGGGTCAATGAATTTAAAAATATCCATCAGAGTCACTGTCTTCTGATAAGAATTACCAGTACCTTGACACAGTACCTGGCATGGGGTGGGCCCTCTGCTAATGTTTACTGAATTCAGGTGAATTACTATGTCCACTGTCAGCTGACTGTGGCAGGATGAACTAGCCTGGGTATTTCTGCTACTCAAGGGCTCTTTCCACTATCCTGTGTACTCTGCATAAGTTAAGTCATATACTTGCTGATACAATTATATGCTTATTTAGAGTAGTACAAATTAATGTTAGGGTTGTAATAAGATGTTAATGATAATCTGAGTTTTTAAGGTTTCTATGGCTAAGGAAGTTATTACTCAGTTAAAATACTTTTCCATAAAATAAATTTAAAAAATAAGCACTTAAGGTTTTTACACAGCTTAAATTAAGACAAAAGTTTTCTTTTGCCTAACCACCACAGGAAGCTCACCTATGTTTGTGATTTCCTAAATGTGAACTGTGTAGGAACACTTTTAGAATAGCAATATATTAGAGTGGCACAACCAATTCAAATGGTAAGCAGCAAATTCTAGCAGTACATAGAGTTGGGGAAAGTGGGAGAGGCACTCCGTTCTTGCCAAACTCAAGGCTGGATACACATGAAGCAAATATGATGCACTGAACATACAGACACAGCTGGATGTGGTGAGGTGAACTATAGGAGAAGCACCTGTTAAGCCAAGTCAATTCACCACCTCTGGACAAGTAGAAAACAAGCTTTTGAATGTTTGAAGATCGCCAACACCAGCGCCATTTGCAACACCTGCTTTTAGGATTTGTCATGTGAAGCAAACAGGAATAACCGAATAGCACAATTAGGGGGCGGGGGCCACAACCATTCCACCCACAGGCTGATCTCATAAACATCATCAAGTAAAAGCAGGCAAACCGGCAGAGGAGGCCTTCACTTATTTTCTTCCAGAAGGCAAACGCTGTACATAGGTTGCCACAAGCAAGTAAAACCAACCCCAAATAAATACAGGAATAACTAGGCATTCCGATATTCTCAAAGACCTTCTTCATCCTTAATCTCTCGGGAGGTCTCATCCCATGAAATACGGTTTGTCTGCACAGAACTCCGTGACGACTCCTAAAAGGCTCAGCACTGGTCACTTCCTTCCATGGGTGCACCCCTTGAAGCCAGCTTCATGCTTAATTGACTGCCACAGTGTAGATGCCACGACCTCTGTTAAGTTTCTAGAACATGGAGACTGGGGGGTGGAGGGGGGGGGGTGTGAAAAACAGCTAGAAACAGATTAAACAGCACTTGAACACATTTCTCTGAGTCCGGCCATACATCATTCAGTCCTGGATGACACGCCTTCAAATCACCCGCAAGAGTCCCACCCGGCTGGCTGCCGGCTGCTCTTACCTTTCTGTCTGAGGACCTGGGCGAGGGACTCAAGGATCTAGTCCAGGCTGAGGAGCTCCAGGCTCAGCTTCTCGTGCAGGAAGAGGCCCAGGTACCTCTGTAGCAGGTACCGACAGGCCCTCTTCTTCATGGACCCAGAAAACGTCCATTGTATGATGAGGACTGGCAACTGGGCCTGCGGGGCCTCGGCCAGGGGTCCCGGGTCCTGCTCCAGTCTGCTGCAGGACCCAAGCTTGGGAGGACCCAATCTACTACTCCTGCTTCACGCCGTCCCTCAGGGCGACACAACCGCCTGCACAGAGCGGATCCCCTAGGCCTTGGAGAAACCAGCCGGGCTTCGCCCCAATCCTGGGGCTTCCTAGGGGTTCTTAGTTCGCACAGAGTGTATGAGAGACTCTGCGGGGAGGCTGCAGGACCCGAGGTGGAGTGAGAAATTGTGTTTTCCCATATGGTATATTCTACGTAGTATTTCTGTGTCTCTTTTCTTTTTCTTTTTTCTACCAGCAAAAGCAATTTATTCAAGAGTACCCAGGGAAAGCACGATCCTGAATTTGTGAACTATGCTTAACATTAAGCAGTTAGAACTTGCTTTTAAATAGGGGAAAGTTTGAGGCGGAAGGGGAGAATTGAAAAGAGGCTGTAATAATAAAGGAGTTCATTGGTGGAAGTCGGGAGTCCAAAGTATGGAGGCTTCTCATTGGTTGGGCTCCTGCTGGTGATGTTTCTTAGTGCAATATTGCAATTCTATTTTGAAGCTCTGAATTCCTGCTACATTTAATCCGTACTAGGGCTCTTGCCTGGAAAATCCCATGGACAGAGGAGCCTGGTAGGCTGCAGTCCATGGGGTCTCGAAGAGTCGGACACGACTTCACTTTCACTTTTTACTTTCATGCATTGGAGAAGGAAATGGCAACCCACTCCAGTGTTCTTGCCTGGAGACCCCCAGGGACGGGGGAGCCTGGTGGGCTGCCGTCTATGGGGTCGCACAGAGTCGGACACGACTGAAGCGACTTAGCAGCAGCAGCAGCAGCAGGGCTATAAGGGGAGAAGGCAATGGCACCCTACTCCAGTACTCTTGCCTGGAAAATCCCATGGGTGGAGGAGCCTGGTAGGCTGCAGTCCATGGGGTCGCTGAGGGTCGGACACGACTGAGTGACTTCACTTTCACTTTTTACTTTCATGCATTGGAGAAGAAAATGGCAACCCACTCCAGTGTTCTTGCCTGGAGACTCCCAGGGACGGGGGAGCCTGGTGGGCTGCGGTCTATGGGGTCGCACAGAGTCGGACACGACTGAAGTGACTTAGCAGCAGCAGCAGCAGCAGCAGGGCTATAAGGACATTAGTAATGAATAAATCCGAGCTTCCCGTTTTCAAGAAATTTGCAGATTTTTCATGGGGACAGGAAAACAGCTACAATAAAAGAAGAAGGTAAGTGCTATAAGAACTACGCAAAGACGTAAAAGTATTCAAAGAAGAGAGAGATTTTTTTTCAAGTGTTAGAAGTCGCTGGAAATAAGATTCAGCAAAGACTTCAAGGAGGAGGTGATGTTTGAGATTTGTCCTGAAGAACTAACATTTACTTTTTGTTTTTTTTTTTAAATTTATTTATTTCACTGCACGGGTCTTTGTTGCGGCATGTGGGATCTAGTTTCCCAACCAGGAACTGAACCCAGGCCCCCTACGTTGGGAGCACACAGTCATAGCCATTGGACCACTAGGGAAGTTCCAGAACTAACATTTCTATAAGGCAATAGGATTGAGGAGAATATTCCAGATGGAAAAACTCCCCACAATAGCACGAGACTATGATGGGGCCAAGAATGGTTGCAAAGTAGCAGGGCAGGCTCCTGTTAATTTAGGCTACCTATGTGGTAGTGGGGGCTTCCCAGGTGGCCCTAGTGGTAGAGAACCTGCCTGCCAATGCAGGAGGCTTAAGAGACACTGGTTCAATCCGTGGGTCTGGAAGATCCCCTGGAGGAGGGCATAAAACCTACTCCAGTATTCTTGCCTGAAGAATCCTATGGACAGAGGAGCCTGGCAGGCTATGGTACAGGGGGTGGAGGCATGCACACACACATGTCCTAGTGGTCAGAAACAAATCTAGACAGACAAGCTGGACCTTGGAGTTAAGTGGGCCTGAGTTTGGACACTGGTGGCACCACTGAATAAATACCCAACGTAGGTAGAGTTATTTAGCTTCTCTCAGCCTCAGTTTTCTCACTTCTAAAATGAATCTAATCATACATTTCTCAGGATCATTTGAGATATCCGTTCTGTGTGTGTGCCTAGTAAGTTGCTTCAGTTATGTCCACTCTTTGTGGCCTATGGACTGTAGCCCGCCAGGCTCCTCTGTCTATGGAATTCTCCAGGCAAGAATACTGGAGAAGGTTGCCATGACATCATCCAGGGGATCTTCCTGACCCAGGAATTGAACCCTGATCTCCTGCCTCTACAGCATTGCAGGCGGTTTCTTTACCACTGAGTCACCAGGGAAACCCATTCATTCTACAGTAGGTGTTTAATAGGTATTATTATTTTGCAGAGGTCTTGAATACAAGGGTGAAGAGTTTCTATTTTCTTAGCCAGTTTATGGAAGGGTTTGCACAAGGTAACTACAGTTGGGATAATCCGTCAGCAATTTGTAAGGCTAGAGGGAAGTAGGGTGGGGAGAGGAGACAGGGAGACAAGTTAGGAGGCTACTTTGTAGTAAGCTAGTAGATCAGTGGTCTTCTCTGGTGGCTCAGACAGTAAAGAATCTACCTGAAATGCGGGGACCCAGGTTCAATCCCTGGGTTGAGAAGATCCCCTGTAGTAGGAAATGCCAACCCCTCGCCTGGAGAATTCCATGGACAGAGGACCCTGGTGGGCTACAATCCATGGGGTCGAATCTGCAGGGTGATGTTACTTCATAGTCAATCAATAATATCAACTTTTTATTTTTGACTTTTCGGAATATGCAGGGGTTTTTTTTTCCTTCCTTTTCCCTCCTGCTGTTTTGCCATTGGATTGTTCTGCTAGCAGGCAAAAAAAATCAGTGAAACTTCCATCAACCAGTGTCATCACAAACAAAAGGGGAACTTAAATATCTGTGATTACTATGTGAATGTAAGCATCTTTGAAAGATTTGGGTGGACAAAGCTGAAATTAACCACTTGAATTTAGCATTTTATGTGGATTATATGCACCAATAATTCTTAACTTCCCTTTGTTCCACCAGTACTGCTGAGTCACTATAGCCTGCAAAGAACTTCTATATTATAAATAATTTTCTATCAGTTAATTTAAAAAGCAGTAGGACACGACTCATTCAGGATCGGTTGTCATGGAGCACTGACCAACCACATAGAACCTTGGACAAGTCATTTAATAATCTTGAATGCAGATCACATGTCTGTGACTTGGGGGAAGGGTAATCTATTTTTTGCCTCATTCTTAAGGCTGTTATGAGGATTGAATGAGGTAACTGATATAAAAATACTTATTTTTATAAGCCACAAATGCCAAAGATAAGACAAAATCTCCATCCACATAAATAAGGCAAAATCATTATGAACTACATTAGAAATTTTCCCCCTTTGTTTCCTTCCTTGCTTTCTGAAGATCTGCATGATTTGTCTTCTCCCCCTCAAACCCCACCACCTCCCTGCCACCCACCCCCACCCAGTTGGCAGGCACTTTATTTCCATATGTTGACCACAGTTAACCTCTCATTTTGGGTGATATTTCCCAAGTATGACTTCCAACCAAGTAGCCATTTTGTCATTTTGAAATTGTGTTGTTTGCCTTTCCCTGTGTTTTGGGATAAGCATAGGAGGTTTGGGTTCAGACATAAATTATTTCACCAAGGGCACTTTTGGAGGAGGAAAAGTTATTTTTCACTCACTTAATAAAACAACTTCTTGTACAGCAAACTCTGTCTCATTAAGGGCTGTGCTGGAAACTCCAGGGGTGATTTAACAGACTGAGTCAGCATCTTTATCTTGTGATGCATTGAAAGATGTGTTAGTTCCCCTAGGGAGGAAGAAGGGAAATTGAAAATAAAATCTTTTATTCCTCTTTTTGGCTTAATTTTCAAGTAAATGAAGTGGCTACTTCCGAGCTACAGACACACAGATGAGAAAATGTGTGTAATTACTTAATAAGAGGGGGACTTGCATAATTAAACTGAAATGCTATGCATTTTAAGGAAAGGGAAGGCATCCCAGCTAAGTTTCTGGCAGACAATAATGAAGGAAAGGAAAAAAAAAAAAAAGAAAAACATTTGAGGCTCTGAAGTCACACTTCTGTTGATACATATGGTGTTAATGGATTTTGAGCGGCCTCAACCTCCTGGTAAGCAGATGGTTTTATACTTGTGCTTAAACTAGAGGTTAGATGGCTTGGTGGAAAAAAGCAGTGAGCTTTCATCTCAAGTTTAGTTCTGGACCTAGTGATTTGTGGATTTAGCTCTGTCAAAGGATGAAGACAACACACTTTTCAAACACATATTGTCACGGCTAATACCCTTTAAGATACTCAAACATTGGCTGGGCCTGGTAAATAAATCATAATTGATCTTCAGAGAGATTTTTTTTTTTTCACCCCTAGATAAAGTCAAGTTTTATAACTAAGTAACCTCTCTTATCCTGGGCTAAAAGTTAAATCAGGGAATCTATGTCTCTCATTGGAATGTCTGTTCAAGGATACAAAGTACAAACAACTAAAAATACACAGCAGTTTCTGTTAGGTAACTAGAAAGCAGTATTTCTGAAAATAATTACGCTGCGGTGGAACTATAGTAATAAGCTCCCCGCCCCCCAAACCCACGTTTAATGAGAAAAATACTGGTCCCATTCCAAATCCTTACTAGCTTAAGACCATGTGTTTTACACAGTAATTGCATATTTTTTTTAGTTAACTAGCCATTGTACCATCAGCTCATACATTTTATGAATGGAGACAGCACTCCTAATTGATAAGCACTGCATGCTTATAAATGAAGTTAAAACAACAGTGACACTTTGCGAAACAAATGTAACCATTTGCTTGCTTCCCAGGCATAGCTTGTTTAGCAAAAATCCAAGAAAATTGCAGATCTCTGCATTCAGGATTCATTACTGGAAACTGAAATGTATGTGAAAAATAAGAAGGTGAATTACTACTTTTCCTTTTGGTCAAATATAAGTGCTAGGAGCAAAATGAGGAGGGCTGGGGACATGGGCTGGAGCCTAGAGAACCACATCAATAAATACATTCTCACCTGGGTTCACTGGGTCCCAGACACCAAGACTCTTTCAACACCACACACAGTTGTTGCCAGATAATTCCACAAGAAGGAACTTTCTCCTTCTTTACACTGTGGTGTCTACAAAGCACTCTGGAGAGAATATATGTAAGTCTATAACACTAATTGATTGAGGGATGTTATTTGGATCAAGAAATGATTGGATGGAAAACTGTCTATGATTTAGTAAGAGGGAAAAAAGCAGTTTACAAAACAGTATGTGCAGTACAGTTCATTTTTTTGTGTGAAAAATAATTCTATAAATGTGCAACACAAAGACTGCAGTGAGACATAGCAAACAAACAAGGAGTGAAGTAGAGGGAATACAGATGATTTTTGCTTTCTTCTGACTTATGTTTTCACACAATAATGTTACTTTTAAGACAAAGTTCTAAAAAAGGCTTTAGGGAAGGAAACATTGAAGTCATAAAAACATGGAGCAATAATTATTACTTAGGCTAGTAAATCTCTAGACTTAAGGGAACAGAAAGCAATTAAAATACAGACATAAAGAACACAGAATTTATATTTCTTTCATACACAAGAACAATGCATTTTGAGAAGTGAAATATTTAGCTAAGTCAGGCTGTACACGTTCAAGGAATCCTATATCATGATGTCTGTTAGCATTTAAGAGTTAGTAACTGAAGAGTGCACTAAACAAAAAAATCTGGCTCATACAAATACATATTATAAAAGAGTAACTTAGTTTTAAAAAAGAAAAACTAATTAGTAACTAGAGCTAATCAGTGAATTTAGCAAAGTTGCAGGGTACAAAATCAATACACAAAAATCACTTGCATTTCTATATACTGACAATAAAAAAATCAGAGAAATTAAGGAATCAATCCAATTCACCTTTGCAACAAAAGGATAAAATATCTAGGAATAAAGTTACCTAAGGAGACAAAAGAACTATACACAGAAAGTTATAATCCACCAATGAAAGAAACCAAAGATGGCATAAACAGATGGAGAAATATTCCATGTTCCTTAGTGGGAAGAATCAATATTGTGAAAATGACTATACTACCAAATGCAATCTACAGATTCAGTGTGATCCCTGTCAAATTACCAATGGGATTTTTCACAGAACTAGAACAAAAAAATTTCACAATTTCTATGGAAACACCAAAGTTCCCCGAATAGCCAAAGAAATCTTGAGAAAGAAAAATGGAGCTGGAGGAAATCAACCTTCCTGACTTCAGATTATACTACAAAGCTACAGTCATCAAGACAGTATGGTATTGGCATGAAAACAGAAATATAGATCAATGGAACAAGATAGAAAGCCCAGAAATAAACCCATGCACCTACGGGTACCTTATTTTTGACAAAGGAGGCAAGAATATACAGTGGGGAAAAGACAGCCTCTTCAATAAATGATGCTGGGAAAACTGGACAGCTACATGTAAAAGAATGAAATTAGAACACTTCCTAACACCATACACGAAGATAAACTCAAAATAGATCAAAGACTTAATGTAAGACCAGAAACTATAAAACTTTTAGAGGAAAACATAGGCAGAACACTCAAAGACATAAGTCAAAGCAAGATCCTCTATGACCCACCTCCTAGAGTAATGGAAATAGAAACAAAAGTAAACAAGTGGGACCTGATTAAACTTAAAAGCTTTTGCACAGCGAAGGAAACTATAAGCAAGGTGAAAAGACAACCCTCAGAATGGGAGAAAATAATAGCAAATGAAACAACTAAAGGATTAATTTCCAAAATATGCAAGCAGCTCATACAACTCAATGCCAGAAAAACAAACGACCCAATCAAAAAGTGGGGAAAAAAACCTAAACAGACATGTCTCCAAAAAAGACATACAGATGGCTAACAAACACATGAAAATATGCTCAGTGTCGCTCATTATTAGAGAAATGCAAGTCAAAGCTACAATGAGATATCACATCACACCGGTCAGTATGGCCATCATCAAAAAGTCTACAAACAATAAATGCTGAAGAGGGTTTGGAGAAAAGGGAATGCTCTTGCACTGTTGGTGGGAATGTAAACTGATATAGCCACTGTGGAAGACAGTATAGAGATTCCTTAAAAAAAACTAGGAAAAAACCACCATACGACCCAGCAATCCCACTCCTAGGCATATACCCTTAGGAAACCAAAACTGAAAAGACACATGTATCACATTGTTCATTGCAGCACTATTTACAATAGCTAGAACATGGAAGCAAGCTAGATGTCCATCAACAGATGAATGGATAAAGAAGTTGTGGTACATATACACAATGGAATATTACTCAGCCATAAAAGGAACACATTTGAGTCCATTCTGATGAGGTGGATGAACCTAGAACCTATTATTCAGAGTGAAGTGAGTCAGAAAGAGAAAGATAAATATCATATTCTAACATACATATATGGAATCTAGAAAAATGGTACTGAAAAATTTATTTACAGAACAACAGTAGAGAAACAGACATAGAGAATAGACTTATGGACATGAGGGGAAGGGAGGAGAGGGTGAGATGTACGGAAAGAGTAACATGGAAACTTACATGTATAAAATAGATAGCCAATGGGAATTTGCTATATGGCTCAGGAACCTCAAACAGGGGGTCTGTATCAACCTAGAGGGGTGGGATGGGCAGGGAGATGGGAGGGAGGTTCAAAAGGGAGGGGATTTATGTATACCTTTGGCTGCTTCATAGATTGAGCTTTGACAGAAAACAAAATTCTGTAAAGCAATTATCCTTCAATTAAAAAAGAAAAAAGAAAAACTGGTCCTCTAAAATAATTCAAGATTTGAACTGAGAAATATTGCTGTTAAGAATTCTAATATGCTAACAACAGAAACCATCAGCACCTTAAGGACTAGAGAAAATTGAAACATGTAGTGATGGAGAAAATAATGGGAAACAGGCTGTCTCCCATGTTACCGGTGGAAATGTATTTTCATCACTCTAAATGGCAATCAGGTAATATTCACCAAAAGTCTTAACATCTTGGGTATCTTCACAATTCAGTATTTCCATTTTTAGAAACTTATCCAATGAAACATATAAGAACATGAGCAAATCAATGAGGGTGCTCATAGCCACATTGTTTATGACAGTGAGAAATACACAATGCCTTAAGTGTCCCATAGAAGAGTGTTTTTTCACTTTTACGCTTGAGTAAATCATAGTAATCCATTAAATCCGTAGTATACTGTACAGCCACTAAGAAGAATTTTTGCATGAATGCATGTAATAAACACAATGTTGAACAAAGGAAGCCAGACAGAAAAGAATATATGCTTTGTGTCATTTATATCTAGTCAAAATGAGGCAAAAATAAGTAATGGATAACTTTGAAAGTGCCTCGTGACTGGTGGTGGGCACAGGGCTTCTGGAGTTCTGTCAGTGTTCTTTTCTTGGTCTCAGACTGATACATGGGGATGTGCACTTTGTAAATGTTCATCAGACTGTACACTGATGATTGTTTACTTTCCTGCCTGTCTGTTGTACTTCAGTTACTTCAATAACATTTACCAGACGAAAAGTCGTAAGAAGGTTTCATAACATAGAAAGAAGTTCAGCATATATTTTAATATAAAAAATCCTTTTCCATCTTAAAGGATGGAATAGAAAGAGAAAAATCTTCTTAGAAAAATCATCTTAAATAGAAAAATCTTTATATTTTTATGGAAAAATAAGTGGATGATGTTCACAAAGTGGCACTGGTGACATGTCTGGGTAGTAAAATGATAGTTTTTATTTTAAATATTTTAAGAAATATTACCATAAATATGTATTACTTTTGTCAGAAGAAAAAAAGTCAAAATAATATCATTAAAAAATGAGAAAGGTATATATGTAAGTTTGTTAAAACAGAGAAAAGAGTTAGTAACAGGGCTTCCATGGTGGCTCAGTGGTAAAAAAAATCTGCCTGCCAATACAGGATACACAGATTTGATTCCTGGTCCAGGAAGATCCCACATGCCATGGAGCCCTAAGTCCATGCACCGCAGCTTCTGAAAGCCACACTCCTAGGGCCTGTGCTCTGCAACAAGAGAAGCCATTGCAGGGAGAAGCCTGCACATCACAATGAAGAGTAGCCTTTGCTCACTGCAACCAGAGAAAAAGGCTAGACAGCACTGAAGACCCAGAATAGCCGAAAATAAATAATTTTTTTTTTAACAAAAGAGAGTTAATGAGAATATGCTAATAGTAAGAGAGTTGGCCAAGATCAGTTAGGATTAAATAACATGGCATTTTAAAAAGCCTTGATTCAACAATAGAACACTTTAGGGATTTCCCTGGCCATCTAGTGATTAAGACTTCACACTTAAAATGCAGGGACTGCAGGTTTGATCTCTGGTTGGGGATCTAGGATCCAACATGTCACATGACAAGGCCAAAAATATTAAAAATAAATAAGTAAAAAAATTAAAAGGGAGTAAGAACTAAATTTAAAATTATTTAAAATTTTAAAAACAGAAGTTTTCATTTTAATACTAGATAACATGTGGCTTTAAAATGAGGTAGGATGTTGAAATTCTAGAACAAGTATATAATAACAGACTCTGCCCCACTAGTTTGCTAGGTGATGCAAGCAGTCTGGACCTCAGCTGTACTGTCTGTAGAATGGGTTTAATGATACCTTGCCTGCATCCTCCCAGAGGTATTTTGAGAATAAGTGATATAAAGATATAGAAGCTTTGAACTTTTCAGAGATGTTGGTTTAAGGTATTATTACAAGGACTGCTTATGAAAAAATGAAAAATTGGATGCTACTTGAAAATTTTGTGAAACTATTAAGAAGCACACCTATACATTTAGATTTTGGGATAACAGTTTTCAGTTTTTCAGACTTTTATACAAGAACATTTTTATAAAGATAAAATGAAGAAGATAAATTTCTGTTTTCACCTTGAGAAAACTAGAACAATGGTCCAGATTCAAATTATTTTTGAAAATTGGATGATAGCACTAATCTATAATTCTTGCAATTTACTGAAATTTCCCGCTAAGGAGAGACAAAGAATTGAGTCCTTCACCCCAGAAAACATGTTTGCCTCAGCTCATGTTAGAGTTCTGTGCATGTCCTCACTGCCAATTGCTGAAAGATAATCCTTTCCGTGGCATGGTCTTCTGGGATTGGTTAAATAAATACTGAAGAGTTGACAGTGAAAACAGTCTTAAGACTACAAATATTCTTCTCCATCTGCCACCTCTACCCTGTCCATATTCTATGATTTTTATTTTATTACCTTAGGGACTTGGCATTAATATGTATGTAATAGTTTACAACGAATTCTGTTTAGAACTAGTACTTTAATTTTTCCAAGGAGTGTATCCGAGGATTGTTTGTCTATATCCACTTTATCTGGAGGACAAGACCATATCCACAGCATTCATTCAGTGCAGTGGCAGTTTGAAATAGACCTCACTAGTTGGTCATACTAACCCCAACAAATAGATCTCTGTAGCATTTCCTAGATCAGCAGTGCTAAAGTGTTCTTGGACCAGTAGCATCAGCATCATCCGAGAACTCATTAGACTTGCAAATTACTGGGCCCTGCTCTAGATCTACTGACTGAATCATAAAGTCTAGAGATGCTGCCCAGTGATCAGTATTTTAATAAGTTCTCTGGGTGATGCATGAAAAAGTTTGATAACTGCTGTTCCAGGGCAGGGGCCCCCAATCTCTGGGATCTACACCTGATGATCTGAGGTGGAGCTGATGTGATAATAATAGAAATAAAGTACACAATACATGTAATGTGCTTGAATTATCTGGAAACCAACCCTCACCCCTACCCCTGCTCTCTGGAAAAATTGTCTTCTGCAAAATCTGTCCCTAGTGCCAAAAAGGTTAGGGATCACTGCCCTAGAAAGACCATAGGTGAGTGTTCTGGAAGCACAGTATGCTCCTTTAAGGGACCTATGAAAATAACCAGTACACATGGGTTTACTTTGAAAACAGCATTGAAATCTCAGG
Source organism: Bos indicus x Bos taurus (assembly GCF_003369695.1). Classification (NCBI taxonomy): domain Eukaryota; kingdom Metazoa; phylum Chordata; class Mammalia; order Artiodactyla; family Bovidae; genus Bos; species Bos indicus x Bos taurus. The sequence continues at coordinate 114,090,828 of NC_040076.1, forward strand.
ACAGTTGTCATCATAAAAAACACATGGTAGCACTAGCAGCTTCACTTTGCAGCATTTGACCGTTTTCAGGCCAGCTCTATAGTAGATTAGAAATATTCCTAATTTACAGACAAGAAAGTAAAATCAGAGGGGAAGTGGAAAGCACTCTTAGAAATTGCTGTAGCTTTTTGCATCATCTGAAAGTTCCTCTAATGTTAATTACAGTAGAGATGGTTGTTACCTTGCCTTTCAAACCCTTTCTGTATGCAAAACAGACTGAAAACCAGGATACTGGTCTTGCTTCCGTCAGTAAATCATCCTGGTCTTGAAGTAAGACTCAAAAACAAGAAACCCCTGAAGAACAAGAGATCTTTACTGTGGAATCATCAGTTCCCTGTTCAATTTCTCAGTCTAATCACATCTATCTGTGTAAGAGAGATTTTGTATTTATAAACATCCAAGAAGATCCATTTCAGTGGACCACTGCATTGAATGAGTACTGTGGATCTTGTTTTGTCCTCTGGGCAAAGTGGATACAGACAAACAATCCTTGAATATCAGATCAGATCAAATCAGATCAGTCGCTCAGTCGTGTCCGACCCTTTGCGACCCCATGAATCGCAGCACGCCAGGCCTCCCTGTCCATCACCAACTCCCGGAGTTCACTCAGACTCACGTCCATCGATCAGTGATGCCATCCAGCCATCTCATCCTCTGTCGTCCCCTTCTCCTCCTGCCCCCAATCCCTCCCAGCATCAGAGTCTTTTCCAATGAGTCAACTCTTCACATGAGGTGGCCAAAGTACTGGAGTTTCAGCTTTAGTGTCATTCCTTCCAAAGAAATCCCAGGGCTGATCTCCTTCAGAATGGACTGGTTGGATCTCCTTGCAGTCCAAGGGACTCTCAAGAGTCTTCTCCAACACCACAGTTCAAAAGCATCAATTCTTCGGCGCTCAGCCTTCTTCACAGTCCAACTCTCACATCCATACATGACCACAGGAAAAACCATAGCCTTGACTAGACGAACCTTTGTTGGCAAAGTAATGTCTCTGCTTTTGAATATGCTATCTAGGTTGGTCATAACTTTCCTTCCAAGGAGTAAGCGTCTTTTAATTTCATGGTTGCAGTCACCATCTGCAGTGATTTTGGAGCCCAGAAAAATTAAGTCTGAAACTGTTTCCACTGTTTCCCCATCTATTTCCCATGAAGTGATGGAACCAGATGCCATGATCTTCGTTTTCTGAATGTTGAGTTTTAAGCCCACTTTTTCACTCTCCTCTTTGACTTTCATCAAGAGTCTTTTTAGTTCCTCTTCACTTTCTGCCATAAGGGTGGTGTCATCTGCATATCTGAGGTGATTGATATTTCTCCTGGCAATCTTGATTCCAGCTTGTGTTTCTTCCAGTCCAGCGTTTGTCATGATGTACTCTGCATATAAATTAAATAAACAGGGTGACAATATACAGCCTTGACGTACTCCTTTTCCTATTTGGAACCAGTCTGTTGTTCCATGTCCAGTTCTAAGTGTTGCTTCCTGACCTGCATACAAATTCCTCAAGAGGCAGATCAGGTGGTCTGGTATTCCCATCTCTTGAAGAATTTTCCACAGTTTATTGTGATCCACATAGTCAAAGGCTTTGGCATAGTCAACAAAGCAGAAATAGATGTTTTTCTGGAACTCTCTTGCTTTTTCCATGATCCAGCGGATGTTGGCAATTTGATCTCTGGTTCCTCTTCCTTTTTAAAACCAGCTTGCACATCAGGAAGTTCATGGTTCACATGTTGCTGAAGCCTGGCTTGGAGAATTTTGAGCATTACTTTACTACTTTTTGGAAAAATAAAAGTAGCAGTTCAAAACAGAATTCATTGTAAACTACTAAGTGCATATTAATACCAAACTCCCTAGGGTAATAAAAGGCCTTTTCTCTAAAGTAAGCTCAGTTTACCTATTACAGAACTGATCCTTACAAAGGAAGTATAAAGTAAAACCAGGAAAGGGACAACCAGAGCAACACAGAGGAGCCCGGCAGGCCACAGTCCATAGGATTGCAAAGAATTGTACATGACTGAGCAACTATATATATATATATATATATATATATATATGTATATATAAACACACACACACACACCCAGAGGTAACAGCTTTATATTTTCAAGCTGAATTAATTTCAGAAAGTCACAAATGTAGAAGGCTTTGGGGCAGTTAATTGCTCTGAACCTCAGTTTTATCACCTATAAGAAAGCATAACAGGATGGTTGTGAGGATAAATGAGTTAATTCATATGAATTGCTTAGGACAGTGGCTAGTGCTTAGCAAGCACTCAGAGGAATTTTAGCTAAATTAGTATTTTTAACTGTAAATGTTATTCTCTTTTCAGGTTAAATTAACTACAGAATGCTGAAGTCAGTACAAACAGATCAACTAAGATTTTTGAGCAGGTTAATAATAGAAAAGTTTTCATATTAATGGATATTGTTGCCTTTTTCTTGCGTGTTCAGTTCAGTCACTCAGTTGTATCTGACTCTTTGCGACCCCATGGACTGCAGCACGCCAGGCTTCCCTGTCCATCACCAACTCCTGGAGCATACTCAAACTCATGTCTACCGAGTCGGTGATGCCATCCAACCATCTAATCCTCTGTCGTCCCCTTCTCCTCCCGCCTTCAGTCTTTCCCAGTATCAGGGACTTTTCCAATGAGTCAGCTCTTCGCATCAGGTGGCCAAAGTATTAGAGTTTCAGCTTCAGCTGAAACATTACTTCCAGTGAATATTCAGGACTGATTTCCTTTTGGAATGACTGGTTTGATCTCCTGGCAGTCCAAGGGACTCTCAAGAGTCTTCTCCAACACCACAGTTCAAAAGCATCAATTCTTCTGCATTCAGCTTTCTTTATAGTCTAACTCTCACATCCATACATGACTACTGGAAAAACCATAGCTTTGACTAGATGGCAAAATAATGTCTCTGCTTTTTAATATGCTATCTAAGTTGATCATAGCTTTTCTTCCAAGGAGCAAGTGTCTTTTAATTTCATGGCTGCAGTCACCATCTTCAGTGATTTTGGACCCCCCCAAAATAAAGTCTGTCACTGTTTCCATTGTTTCCCCATCTATTTGCCATGAAGCAATAGGACCAGATGCCATGATTTTAGTTTTTTGAATGTTGAGTTTTAAGCCAACTTTTTCACTCTCCTCTTTCACTTTCATCAAGAGGCTCTTTATTTCTTCTTCACTTTCTGCCATAAGGGTGGTATCATCTGCATATCTGAGGTTATTGGTATTTCTCCCAGCAATCTTGATTCCAGCTTCTGCTTCATCCAGCCATTTCTCATGATGTGCTCTGCATAGAAGTTAAACAAGCATGGTGACAATATACAACGTTGACGTACTCCTTTTCCAAGTTGGAACCAGTCTGTTTTTCCATGTCCAGTTCTAAATGTTGCTTCTTGACCTGCATACAGGTTTCTCAGGAGGCAGGTAAGGTGGTCTGGTGTTCCCATCTTTTGAAAAAATTTCCACAGTTTGTCGTGATCCACACGTCAAAGGCTTTGGCATAGTAATTAAAGCAGAAGTAGATGTTTTTCGGGAACTCTCTTGCTTTTTCGATGATCCAGTGGATATTGGCAATTTGATCTCTGGTTCCTCTGCCTTTTCTAAATCCAGCTTGAGCATCTGGAAGTTCACAGTTCGTGTACTGTTGAAGCCTGGCTTGAAGAATTTTGAGCATTACTTTGCTAGCATGTGAGATGAGTACGATTGTGCGGTCATTTGAACATTCTTTGGCATTGCCTTCTTTGGGATTGGAATGAAAACTGACCTTTTCCAGTCCTGTGGCCACTGCTGAGCTTTCCAAATTTGCTGGCATATTGAGTGCAGCACTTTCACAGCATGATCTTTTAGCATTTGAAATAGCTCAACTGCTATTGAGCTATGCTATGCTGCTATTGCTATGGAGCTCAATAGCTCCATCACCTCCACTTGCTTTGTTCCTAGTGATGCTTCTTAAGGCCCACTTGACTTTACATTCCAGGATGTCTGGCTCTAGGTGAGTGATTACACCATCGTGGTTGTCTGGGTCATGAAGATATTCTTTTTATAGTTCTTCCGTGTAGTCTTGCCACCCTTCTTAATATCTTGTGTGTATTAGTCACTTAATTGTGTCCTACTCTTTGTGACCCCATGGAATGTAGCCTGCCAGGCTTCTCTGTCCATGAGATTCTCCAGGCAAGAATACTGGAGTGGATTGCCATTTCCTTCTCCAGGGAATCTTCTTGACCCAGGGATGGAGCCCAGGTCTGCATTGCAGGGGGATTCTTTACCATCTGAGCTGTAGAGAAGTCTGCACACAGACCCCCTTCAGCAATCATGGTGAGCCACACACAAGTCCCTTCAGGTAAAGGCAAGGAGAACTCTTTTATAGAGAGGAAAAGGAAGTTGAGAGGGCTATCGTAAACAAGAATCTGCCTGCAGTGCAGGAGACCTGGGTTCAATCCCTTGGTTGGGAAGATTCCCTGGAGGAGGGAATGGCAACTCACTCTAGTATTCTGGCCTGGAAAATTATAATTCAAAGTATAACTACCATTTACCCAGGGATTCGGTAATAAAATATGTAGTCCCTTAATCACCATACTTTGAAAACAGCCAATCTAGCTAACATTCTGATATGTAATATCTTAGTGGAATTTGATTTACCTATTATAAAAACAGAAACTATCTGTAGGCCTTTAGAATAATGAGTTTTAATTCACCGATATAGGTCATATTTAAAACAGAAAAGCTGGAGAAGGATTGCTCCATAAGGTATTTGGAATTCATCCAGTTGGCCCTTGATGTGGAGAACTCTTTTTGGTCTGAGAGACACCCAGCAAGAGGACAATGGTCTCGGGCAGAGTAGTGTCAAAATCTGTTTTTCCCAATTCAGTATAATTCTGTAATCAGGTCGCTGTTACGAAAACAATGCTCAGATATATTTCAGTTTGGGTAGTCTTAAAATGCACACGTCAAAAAAGAAAACAAAAGGAAGGAAATAGCCCCGTCCCACCTTTTTTTAATGGCTTGTCTCGGTTGATCCTTATAATATTGAAATGTATTACATGTGTGTTACATGTGTGTGTTTATGTGCATGTAGAGTTTTATAGCTGGGAAAACTGGAGCACAGAGAGTTTAGAGTCAAGGAAGTGTTAGAAACCATACTGAGAACTCACTAGAAGTCTTGAAAATATGATCATGACCTGTAGAACGCAAAATGCTGAGTGGTTGGAATAACTGTACATTACACAGGCAATAAAGAGCTCTCTCTCTCTTTTCCTTTTTCTTTCTTTTCCTTTCTCTCTCCATCCTTCTCTCCCTGCTTCTCTCTTTCTCCCCTACTTACATCTGCCTCTCTCTTTGTCTTTCTTCTTTAAATAGATGATAATTTAAACTTTAAAACCTACTATTCAGAGCTCCCTGCCAGCGTACACCACATTGGTATACCCTGGTAGCCCACCAGGCTCCTCTGTCCATGGGGATTCTCCAGGCAAGAATACTGGAGTGGGTTGCCATACCCTCCTCCAGGGATCTTTCCAACCCAGGGATCGAACCCAGGTCTCCTGCATTACTTGCGGATTCTTTACTGTCTGAGCCACCAGGGAAGCCCTTTGGTGTATAAAATTAATAAATAGAAATCTCAGTTAAATAGAGTGGAATAACCAGAAGGGGGAGCTCTCATGTAGCAATAGTAGAGCCCAACAGGAAGAAAACAGACTCTCTTCCCTGGCAAGGACTTAGTGAAAACTCATGGACTCTTGTTTACTACAGCCCTCCAACTTACTTTTCCTCTCTATAAAAGAGCTCTTCTTCCCTTGCAGGGACTTGTGTGTGGCTCATCATGATTGCAGACCCTGAATTAAAATTTTATGCTGATTCCACATGAACCCAGTTTTGCTGGAGAAATAGCCGGCAATCTATTTATTTCAGGATAGCATTGGTCTCTAAGCTTAACTGTACTGATTTTCACTCTCGAATGACCTTGAGGTAATATACACTTCTGAACTTTGAACACTGAGGATAAACATCTGAGCCTCAGCATATTCTAATTTGAAGTCCATGTTCATGGATCCAAGTCATGGTTTTTCTATCTTCTTGATTGGGTACTGAATTATTTATACCTATCTCCAAGTAGTGAGATTCAAATAATTAGGTGGGAAGGAAAACATTCTAAATTGCAAAGTACTGGATAAGAGTTAGTTTTTGTTGTACTTTACAACCTTGAGTTCTTAGTAACTAATGCAAGTTAATCTCCAAAACAGAAACCTTGAAAAGGTGCTATCATGTAGAACTTCGGCATGTCAGATGTTATCGTTTCTGTCATTTCTATTTATCAATAATACATATTCAGCAAATATACCACATGGTTGCTGTACATCCTTCAATGTAATTACCAAACAAATATGTATTCAGCCTGTCAGAAGCCTAATAGAGAGTCGAAGCCTTAGTTATAGACTAAAACTAATGATGGTAACTATAAACAGTGACAGACTGGATGGCAGTCCCTGTACAGTCTCGATTTGCAATTTTGTGTTTGGCAGAACTCATAGATTTTATTACTAACAGTATATTGCAGTCCAAAGGAAAAATGGAAGCATTATGAGCCATTTTCAAGGACTGTCTCACAAAACACACACTGTAATCACCCAGCTGCAGAGAACAATTCCTTGCTGATATGACATGGTGAGGGCTGTTGTTTCTATTATTGCCATTTATTTTAAAGACAGGGAGTATGCATAATATAATATCTTTCAAAAGGGACCAACATACAAGCTGTGGCTTTGTAAGTAGTCAAAATGCCTGATACCATTCAGAGTTAATAACGAACAACGCAAGAAAGAAAGTCTGTTTCAGGGAGTGAGTGACTCAAGAGTCAAATGTTTAACCAAGGTGTAGTTTTGATTTGAAAATATGGTTTGAAGAAATACTGATATAAAACAACTGAAGATAAAAATATCACAGTGGATTTATTTTCAGTTTTTCAAGTTTCAGTTCAGTTCAGTTCAGTTGCTCAGTTGCATCTGACTCTGTGCAACCCCATGAACCACAGCACGCCAGGCCTCCCAGTCTACCACCAACTCCCAGAGTCCACCCAAACCCATGTCTATTGAGTCGGTGATGCCATCCAACCATCACATCCTCTGTCGTCCCCTTTTCCTACCGTCCTCAATCTTTCCCAGAATCAGGGTCTTTTCCAATGAGTCAGCTCTTCGCATCAGGGGCCCAAAGTATTGAAGTTTCAGCTTCAACATCAGTCCTTCCAATGAACACTCAGGACTGATCTCCTTTAGGATGGACTGGTTGGATCTCCTTGCAGTCCAAGGGACTCTCAAGAGTCTTCTCCAATACCACAGTTCAAAAGCATCAATTCTTCAGTGCTCAGCTTTTTTTATAGTCCAACTCTCACATCCATACATGACCACTGGAAAACCCATAGCCTTGACTAGACGGACCTTTGTTGACAAAGTAATGTCTTTGCTTTTGAATATGCTATCTACGTTGTTCATAACTTTCCTTCCAAGGAGTAACCGTCTTTTAATTTCATGGCTACAGTCACCATCTGTAGTGATTTTGGAGCCCTGAAAAATAGTCAGCCACTGTTTCCACTGTTTCCCCATCTATTTGCCATGAAGTGATGGGACCGGATGCCATGATCTTCGTTTTCTGAATGTTGAGCTTTAAGCCAACTTTTTCCCTCTTCTCTTTCACTTTCATCAAGAGGCTTTTTAGTTCCTCTTCACTTTCTGCCATAAGGGTGGTGTCAACTGCATACCTGAGGTTATTGATATTTCTTCCGGCAATCATGATTCCAGCTTGCGCTTCCTCCAGCCCAATGTTTCTCATGATGTACTCTGCAAGTGTAAGCTCTGTCATAAATAGTTAAAAACTTTTAACTGAACTATGGAATTGTATAAATTTACTCTTTCATGTTTTAATTCTACAAGTTGTAAATTTCTGAGTCATTAAAATAAACATCACTAGTTTCATTTTCACTTTCTGTTTTCTGGTAGGATTATAGTGATATTTCAGAATTAGTTCAGACCTACTAATAAAATTAAGCAATATCTATGCAAAAGTATCCATTCCTTTATTTAACAACTTGGAATTCAGTTCAGTTCAGTTTGGTCGCTCAGTCATGTCCGACTCTTTGCAACCCCATGAATTGCAACACGCCAGGCCTCCCTGTCCATCACCAACTCCCGGAGTTCATTCAAACTCACGTCCATTGAGTCGGTGATGCCATCCAGCCATCTCATCCTCTGTTGTCCCCTTTTCCTCCTGCCCCCAATCCCTCCAAGCATCAGAGTCTTTTCCAATGAGTCAACTCTTCGCATGTGGTGGCCAAAGTCGTGGAGTTTCAGCTTTAGCATCATTCCTTCCAAAGAATGCCCAGGGCTGATCTCCTTTAATGGACTGGTTGGATCTCCTTGCAGTCCAAGGGACTCTCAAGAATCTTCTCCAACACCACAGTTCAGAAGCATCAATTCTTTGGCGCTCAGCTTTCTTCACAGTCCAAGTCTCACATCCATACATGACCACAGGAAAAACCATAGCCTTGATTAGACGAACCTTCGTTGGCAAAGTAATGTCTCTGCTTTTGAATATGCTATCTAGGTTGGTCATAATTTTCTTTCCAAGGAGTAAGCGTCTTTTAATTTCATGGCTGCCGTCACCATCTGCAGTGATTTTGGAGCCCAGAAAAATAAAGTCTGACACTGTTTCCACTGTTTCCCCATCTATTTGCCATGAAGTGAGGGACTGGATGCCATGATCTTCGTTTTCTGAATGTTGAGCTTTAAGCCCACTTTTTCACTCTCCTCTTTCACTTTCATCAAGAGGCTTTTCAGTTCCTCTTCACTTTCTGCCATAAGGGTGGTGTCATCTGCATATCTGAGGTTATTGATATTTCTCCCGGCAATCTTGATTCCAGCTTGTGCTTCTTCCAGCCCAGCATTTCTCATGATGTACTCTGCATATAAGTTAAAGAAGCAGGGTGACAATATACAGCCTTGACGTACTCCTTTTCCTATTTGGAACCAGTCTGTTGTTCCATGTCCAGTTCTAACTGTTGCTTCCTGACCTGCATACAGGTTTCTCAAGAGGCAGGTCAGGTGGTCTGGTATTCCCATCTCTTGAAGAATTTTCCACAGTTTATTGTGATCCACACAGTCAAAGGCTTTGGCATAGTCAACAAAGCAGAAATAGATGTTTTTCTGGAACTCTCTTGCTTTTTCGATGATCCAGTGGATATTGGCAATGGTAGGGAATACCACTACCACTATTCAGAAACACTTCCATGAAAATATCACAAATTGATAGAAAACATCACAGAGAGAAAATTTCCCCAACATTCAGGTCTAACATCATTTGAAGGGGAAAGATAATATTGATTGACATTTTTATATTACAAGTACAAAATAGGAAAAGAAAAACAGAATTTTAAATTTTGATAAAAAGTTAGTTTCAGGTAAAACAAAGACAACTCAGAGAGTGAGATAGGCTTCCTTTTGTAACCAAAACCCCTTAACTAATGTCAGCTGTAAATGATTAATTTTACATCCTGCATTTTATGAAATGAAATGAAAATAACCCTGCTATCTAGTGACCCTGTACTAAAACACCCTGTTTTATTTTTTTCATAGCACTTATTACTATCTGAAATTATCTCTATGATATCTTTACCTATTAATTAGCAAGTGACTTGCTCAGCTATGTTCAGAGATTACCAGCACCTAGCACATTAACTGAAAATAGGTTCTCAAAAATATTATAACATTAATATTATGATTTAAAAAATTAGGGGAGCCTTCTGTTAGATCTCTGTTCTCTAGATCTCTACAAATCTGTTTTATAGATTCCATTCTTATTTTGTTTTAAACTTCTCTCTTATTCTTGCTGTCTGTTTTGGAAGAAAGAGAAGCATTTTGTTCTGAATGATACATAAAAAGTGTTTCCTGACCTACAAGTTTAAGAATAAGGCCATAGAAACATGGGCTTTTATTACAGATTTTCAGTTCAGTTCAGTTCATTTCAGTCGCTCAGTCATGTCTGACTCTTTGCGACCCCATGAATCGCAGCACGCCAGGCCTCCCTGTCCATCACCAACTCCCAGAGTTCACTCAGACTCACGTCCATCGAGTCAGTGATGCCATCCAGCCATCTCATCCTCTGTCATCCCCTTCTCCTCCTGCCCCCAATCCCTCCCAGCATCAGAGTCTTTTCCAATGAATCAACTCTTCGCATGAGGTGGCCAGAGTACTGGAGTTTCAGCTTTAGCATCATTCCTTCCAAAGAAATCCCAGGGCTGATCTCCTTCAGAATGGACTGGTTGGATCTCCTTGCAGTCCAAGGGACTCTCAGGAGTCTTCTCCAACACCACAGTTCAAAAGCATCAATTCTTCGGCGCTCAGCCTTCTTCACAGTCCAGCTCTCACATCCATATATGACCACTGGAAAAACCATAGCCTTGACTAGACGGACCTTTGATTTTAGAGCCTATGAAAAGATGCATATTGATAAATTCTCTCTAGAAAAAAAAAATTTTCCAACCCTCTCCAGGCCAGAGGAGAACAGTTTAGTTTCTTCTTAAAAATTTAAAATCTAATACAGGTACGGATTCTGATTAAATATACATTTTATAAAATAAACAGTGTTGTGCCTTGATGCTATCTTTTGAATGGCAGTGGAATGGCTAAAAACATGGTCTCTGGAGCCAGGATACCAGAATTTGACTTCTGACTCTTCTATTTAATAGCTATATAATTTTAGGGAAGTTAAATAACCTCTTTATGCTTAAATTTCCTCATCTGTAAAGTGGGGATTATAATGGAAGCTTCTTTTTAGGTTGTAAAGAATTAATGATTGTATAGCAAAGGGAATTTTACCCAATATCTTATATTAACCTATAATGGGATGTAACCTGAAAAAAAAAAAAAAGAATCACTGCTATATACCTGTAACTAACACAATTTTGTAAAGCAACTATACTTCATTAAAAAAAAAGAAAAATCAGTCAATATATCTGAAGTCCTTGGAAAAGTATGTGACTTATAGAGGGTACTCAAAAACATTCTCTGTTATTATCTATTCTAAGAAAAATGTCCAAAGTGATATTATTAGTACAAAATTACTTACCATAACAAATATCAAGTTATCTCCATACAGAAACTTCTTCCAAGTGTACTTGGGAGATATGCTTTTAACACACATTACAGGTTCATAAGCTATAGCCCCATAGAACCAAGTTTCACAGACTAAAACCTGTTCACTCTTTCAGTCACTTAACTAATATCTATTGGATGATAAACTACAGTATTTCCAGCTACCTTTAGATGCCAGGAAGAAGACTTAGAAAGATAATTTTAAAAGATGAAGAGCTTGAATAGCAAACTGAGATTTGCTATTTGGTTTGATCATCCTTTCTGGCTACCATCTTTTAAAAGAGATCTGAGCAAACAGAAAAGTTCTCATGTGCACCATTGAGGTTCCCTGTTGAGGTATCATACACCCTCCCAAGAGTAGAACCAGTAAACTTAGGTGTAATCTGCATATACTAATATGCAGATCCTGAATTTTTTCTTATTCATTAAATACTTACAATTGACTACTTAATGTGTTAGATTTAGTACTAGGCTCTAGTTCTAGAATTGGAAAAGAATCCCAAACACCAAACTTACAAACTGCTTACAGTGTAATCAGAGATGAGCCATGGAGGGCTCCAGCTTTGGGAATATTGATTTCAGAAATAAGGATGGGTAGGGTTAGCTTAGTGAAGAAACAGAAGGAAAAAACTGTGGTAAGCAGAAGGAAGAACATGTAGAAGACCTAGAGGGTGGGTCCTAGACTGGGGATCAGTTCAGCCCTGACTCACCTATACAACCAAATCTCTTTAGGAGGTGTTTTCCTCCTCTCTCCTTCCCTTCTTTTTTTTTTAATGCTAGACTCTGCCCCTTCCTATAAGTCACTCCTTTTTGCCCTCAAGGGATTTTAAGGTAACTGGTCAAAGGTGGTACCCATGCATTGGTATTTTAAAAAGCACCTAGTGATGCTGAAAGTTAAAGCCACTCAGTCACGTCTGACTCTTTGTGGCCCTCTCCAGGCCAGCATACTGGAGTGGGTAGCCTTTCCTTTCTCCAGGGGATCTTCCCAATCCAGAAATCAAACCACCAAGGTCTCCAGCATTGCTGGCAGATTCTTTACCAACTGAGCTATCAGGGAAGCCCTAGTGATGCTGAAGGGCGAGGCAATGAAAACAATTGAAGGTGATACTTCACCCTTCACTAACAACAGCCTGTAACCTAAGCTGTGTGGTGTAGTTGCTAAGTTGTGTCCGACCCTTGAGACCCCATGGACTGTAGCCTGCCAGGCTCCTCTGTCCATGGGATGCTCCCAGCACGAGTACTGGAGTGGGTTGCCATTTCCTTCTCCAAGTGATTTTCTCAACCCAGGAATCGAACCTGGGTCTCCTGCCTTTCAGGCAGATACTTTACCCACTGAGCTATGAGGGAAGATAACCTAGACCTAGATCTAGGGCAAAATGATAATCTTGAAGTATTTCATGCATGAGCAGGTTGTAGTCAGACTCACTTTGTAATTATTCCTCTGCCTGACTAGTGGAGAATGGATTGAAGGGAGAAGACTGGAGGCAGAGGGACCATGTAAAACGTTCTTGTAGAATCTGCATTATTGCCTCTGGATTTCCTGTTTCTTAAACCTGGTCTCTTAAATGTAGCAAGTTTCAGGCCATCTTCAAGTGCTAAAACTTGAGGAGGCTTTGCTGAACTATTAACACTCACAAACCATAAGGGCACTCATTCAAACAGACTTCTTCTCCCCAGATAGATGAAGATGGATTTCAGCAATCTATAGACACCCTAAAATTGTGTGTAAATTTTTTAACTTTTTAGAGACATGTATTTTTCTAGAGTAGAAGGTCCACATTTTTTATCAGCTCAACAAAATGCTGTATGACCTCTAAAGGTCCCTGGCCCATAAGACCTTGCAATGAATGAACTTTAGTGGCATATTTGGAAATTAAGTCATTTTTAATACAGCTCTAAAAAATACAAGGATATTTTTAAAAACTGTCCCATAACTCAGATTCTCCGGTGGCCTCTAAGCCTGACAAAGCATCAGAATGATCTAGGGAGACTGTGAGAAGTAGAGTTCCAGACCTCAACCTAAAACTGTTAAATCAGAATGTTTAGGGGAGGATCAAACTGATTGTAGTCATCAGTAGAGCTTGGGGACCACTGAGAAACTTCCTTACTTTCAGTAAAAGCATTTACTTCTACTTTCCATCATCTTGCATTTATGTGATCCCTGGATCAGGAAGATCCCCTGGAGAAGGAAATGGCAACCCACTCCAGTATTCTTGCTTGGAGAAGCCCTAGGATAGAGGAGCCTGGTGGGCTACAGTCCACAGAGTCACTAAGAGTCGGACACAACTGAAGTTGCTTAGTGCACTCTGGCTTAGTGCACTCATGTTTAATTGTGCAGAAAAACTGAGCCAGGAGCTTTCTCTTAAAATAACATGACATCACTAATGCTGTATCTTCCCAGTATATGTGGGAGCATATTCATAACTCGATTTATAATTCTGGAGAATTTTTTGAGTTAGAAGGGTTTTCTTTTTTTTTTGTCAGTACCTCTTTTTCTCGCTCTCCTTACCAAGAATTGTCATTCAGTCCTCTCCTAAGAGTGCTTCTACTGAAGATTTTTGTGCCAAGGTGAGAAGCATTCTAAATTGTCTTATCTTAGCATTTGAAATGAATGGATGCACTGCCCACCCACCCCCTTTTCTTTGAAGAGGCTTGCTGGCTTGAGGAAATTATTTTTACTCTCAGGTGAATCTGGCCTCCTTCTTACTTTCTCCTCCTCATGCTATCAGCTCCACATCTGGTACCTAGTACAAGGCAGAAACTGCATGTTATCAACCATGAGAAGAAAGAAACATAAGGCACTTAGAAGTCTTGGGTCTCTTTTATTGTCCTATTGAAAGCACACTCTGGTATATCTGAAAAAGTTTAGATGATTAAAGATGAGATGTAAGAATGTGTTGTCCTAGGCAGTTGTGAAGGCCGAAGGGAAGCCTTTTGTATTGCTAGGCTGCGGCAATCTCCAGGGACAGCTTGGAATAGCAGCAGAGCATAATATTCAGAAGGACCGATTATGCAGGATTGATAGAGTATTTGGTATTATTTCTTCTTCTATCAGGTTTAATAATGTGAATTTGACATAGTTAAGTATTGTAAACGACAGCAACACAATTGCTGCTTTGATGCAAGACTTTCTGAATGAGAAATATTTCATGTTCGTTCCCCCCAAAAGAATCCATGCTGAGAAAATCTAATAAAAAAAATGTTTTTTTTAGGGATGGGGCTAGAATTCTCTGGCAAGTTTTATTTTATACCCACTCCCTTTTCATTTTTACTTTTTTCTTCTGTTTCTTTTTTTCCGTATTTCTACATCTCATTGTTATCCTTCTTCTCTTCTATTGTCTAGCCCAGCTTCTGCCTTAGGGTTCCACATCCATGGCCCTGAGGAGCTTGGAGTGACAACATTGTGTGCTCCTTCTGTAAGGATATCCAAGAAACAGGAAGGCCTGGGAATTTGATGGGACCCAGTATGCATGAGTATCCAACCCCTTATTTTCCAAAGACTCTGTATAGTTATCCCCTTGCATTATAGACGTTATCATCCCATTTATCAATTTTTCTTATTTAATGTATAATTTCTTATTGTTATAGTAATAAGATATCAGACCCTTTTAGATTTGGTCTTGCTCTCCAGCTAGAATACCCATCAGGTAAAGAAATAGGGTCTGGTCTGTAGACGTCTGACAGTTTTTTAACCTGCCTGAAAAGAAATATTCCACATTCCAAGTGCACATCACCTCTTGTGTCCAGTCCTTCCCCTCCCTGCATAGAGGACTGCACTTGCAAGAGAAAATGGTTTCAGGACCACTCAGTGCACAAAGGCCCCTGTCTGCAGCAGTGGTTCTCAGTAGGTTGATTTTGCACCCCTTTCCCCAGGACATTTGACAGTATCTGGAGACATTTTTAGCCTTTGAAAACTGAAGGGGTGCTACTGGCATCTAGTGGATAGAGGGATCATACTAAACATCCTGCAGCACACCCCTGATTCCCCCCATTTTGCCCTCTGCCATTAAACAAAGGATTATTCAGCCAAAATTGAGTGGTATTGAGGTTGTGAAACTAGCCCTGTCTGAGACATCAGACATGCCCTATTATGTGAGTTGCTCGGTGCATGCACAGCAGCAAGGAAACGTATCCGTGAGACTCAGTGCTGACTCACGGATGACAATTGTGCCACCTTTGTGAAAGCTAGCTATGCTTGTTAGACTTGATGGGTGTTTATGTGTCTGCCAGACACTTGGTTTGTAAGAGAAAGTGAAGTCTGCTAGGCAGGGGCCAGGGTGAAACACAGTCTATTTAAAGAGGACTACCTGGGCACTGGCAACCCTGACTCTGCCCTCAGCTGATTGCTGGGCTTGAGCAAGTCCCCTCACCACTCTGGGCCTCCTTCTCTCCTCTGTCAAATAAGAATTTGAATGAACTCATCCCTTCCTGTTCCAGAGTTGTGTAATGAATGAAAAAATTACCTCCCAGTTAAGTGTAACTCTTTGACATAGGTTAAACAGGGCATCTTTTTCATCAGTAGGTCCCTAAGATTTTTCTCATCAAAAGCAAGAGCCATCTTTAAATGTCTGTATTTGAAGTGTATTGTCTTGAATAAGCTTGAGATCCCAGGAAAATATAGTACCCATTGGTGGTAAATGTTGCCCCTCCAGGATGTTCTTCTTAGAAAATTCCAGTTTGTCTCTCTACTTGTCTTACCACTTACCTTGAGGAGCTGTCAATGTTTTTCTAACAGACATACGTCAACCTGGCTGACCACTAATGCTTCCTGGGAAAGGCTCTAGTGTAGGGTCAGGTCTAAGGAGAGCCACTGGGAATTCTGTGACCTTGGTAATGACTTCACTCCTTATCCTACACCACTCCTGCTCTGAAAACATCCTGGATCAATGGAGCGTTCATTGGTCTGATACATCAGTATCCAGAAGTCTGTGAGGAGAGAAGAAAAGGAAACAGGATTAAATAGTTAAATTAATAGTTCAAGAACTATGTAATGCTGATACTCAGCACATAACACATGCTTTACAGATGTCATCTGATTTAACCATCACAAATACCTGATGAGATGGGTAATACTAACATTGCTTTAGTGATTAAAAAAAACAAACTGAGGCTCAGAAAAGTTATCTCCATTTCCATTATCTATGGAAAATGTGATGAAAAGAGATTTAAATAATAAAATTAAAAAAATAATAAAAAATAAATAAATAAATAAATAATAAAATAAATTTAATGGGTCACACAACTGACACGTCTGGAGATAGATGTAGAAGTCAAGCTTGGTCCAAAACCTTAACACATGTCAACATTTTCCCAGTTTCTCTTTTCTGTTTTCTGCAGTGTTGTTCTTGGCTTTAGGCCACACTGCACCTCCCAGAAACTCTTGGCTCTTCCTTAGGACCTCATCTCTCTTTGCTTTAGAGTAGTCTGTGTTCCCCACCCAAGCCATGGGATTCATTCTCTCACCAGCTCTTGTTGAGTCACATATTTTTCCCTGAACTATCCATGTGTGATGATGGGGATAAGTTGGTGCTGGGAAGTGTTGATCAGTTGGCTCATTCCTGGTGCTGCTGGGTCAAAGGTCAGAAATTGGCTGAATTCATGAAAGGAATATTTGGGTACTGTTGAGAAAATCTGAAGGACTAGATATTGAGGTGGTAACTCAAAATTCACCAGTAGGTTAAGAAATGATCAAAGTGCCTGGAATTTCTACTACAAAAGTAATTTTTAAATAAATCTAAAACAAACTTTAAATTTAAATGGCAAAGAAACAAAAAAGATTAATGTCAGAGTCTGGGCCACTGATTCTTAATTCCCAAGCAAGTTCTAGAAATCGTGGAGATTTTATATGAGTAATTTAGAATTTATTATGCAATGATATTTTGAAGCTGGTCAAGATAAGTCATGGAGACTAAACAGTCCCACTAACTATGTTGGTTTTCAATGCTCATGTTACTGGACACATTATTCTCACTAATCACTGGGAATTCTCATGAAAAAGGAATCAGAACAGATTGGTTCTCTGCATCCAACCCTTCTGATCATTTTGGAATAGGACCATTGGAAAGATCTCTGGATCCATACAAGTGTCTTTTTTTTTTCTTTCAAACACCTCACCAATTTCCAAAGAAAGCATTTGTTTTTAGTTATGAAGTATTTCTTCATCATTAATAATATGATAGTTTCTAGAGACTTGAGCCAACTTCATATGATTTTAAAATATATTATAAAGACTATATTATTATACCTATTAATGAGGTTTTTCTTTCCATGGAATTTTCCAGGCAAGAATACTGGAGCGGGTTGCTGTGCCCTCCTCCAGGGGATCTTCCTGACCCAGGGACTGAACCCTCATCTCTTACTTCTACTTGCATCGGCAGGCAGGTTCTTTACCACTAGTGCCACCTCGGAAGCCCAATCTAAAACACAAGCATCTTTAATGAAGTACATCTACACGGGTTGAGGGAAACTGGGCAGCAACCGCTTATCCCATAGAAACAAAGATCATGAAATGTGGACATTAAACTTATTTGTCCTAAAGAAATAAAGGGAACTTAATAAAATTTAACCTGAAATAGTAGTATTCATATTTGGATATTGTGTCATTTCTCTGTACAGGTGGATATCAGGTAAGATTGCAAAAAGGTTTCTGATCCATCACCTAGTTACCAATATACCAAAGTAGCCTTTGATTAACAACATTCCATCTGGATGGAAAATGTATCCCCTCTTTAAAAAAAAATTACACATTTTTCTAGTTCAGAAACCTAGGTTTGAACAAAATATTGCTTGTGAAGAAATTAGCACAAAAATTTTAAATATTAATTTTTTTTCATCATTCTCAGGCTACCATGAAAGGGGCTTCTCTGATAGCTCAGTTGGTAAAAAATTCACCTGCAATGCAGGAGACCCTGGTTCAATTCCTGGGTTGGGAAGATCCACTGGAAAAGGGATAAGCTACCCGCTCCAGTATTCTTGGACTTCCTTTGTGGCTCGGCTGGTAAAGAATCCACCTGCAATGTGGGAGACCTGGGTTCGATCCCTGGGTTGGGGAGATCCCCTGGAGAAGGGAAAAGCTACCCACTCCAGTATTCTGGCCTGGAGAATTCCATGGACTGTATGGTCCATGGGGTCGCAGAGAGTCGGACACGACTGAGCAACTTTCACACTTCACAGGCTACCATGAAACCACAAAGGTAGAAATAATTGAAAAACAAACCAAACAAAACCTCCTCTATAATGTTACCCCCTTTTTTTTTTTAATTTTTAAAAGATTTATCTTTTTTTTTCCAACTATGCTGGGTTGTTGCTTCACAGGCTTTTCTCTAATTGCCCCAAGCATGGGCTCCTCTCTAGTTCCAGTGCTTGGGCTTTTTGTTGCTGTGGCTTCTCCTTGATGTGGCTTCTCTTGTTGTAGAGCACAGGCTCTAGGGTGTGTGGGCTTCAGTAGTTGTGGCACGTGGGCTCAGTAGGTACAGCTCCCGGACTCTAGAGCAGAGGCTCAGTAGTTGTGGTACATGGCTTGGCTCCTCTGCGGCATGTGGAATCTTCCAAACCAGGATCAAACCAGTGTTCTTTGTATTGCAAGGTGGATTCTTAACCACTGGACCACCAGGGAAGTCCCTATAATGTTAGCTCTTAAAACAGAAAACAGACTACAACACTAAAATGACAGTCATCCGTGTGGACCTATTTAGAAGCTCTTATTACCTGTGGATGGAAGTCAAAGTAGGCCTCTTGCTGTAGGATGTCCTCTCTCTCTCTCTGTCTCTCTCTCTCTCTGTCTCTATCTCTGTCTGTTGTTGTTGTTTTTTTTGTCTGTTTGTCTCTCTCTAATACATCACACTTTGAGTAACCAAGATGTAAATGGTGTATTCAGAGAAGAGTGACTTTGTTGCTGAAAGGCCTCAAGATGAGATCATGTCCACTGTCTGAGGTCATGTCCACTCTCTGGATTTGTTGAAGGAATTTGGATGTTTAACTTAGGAAATAGCAACTTCATTTTCCAAATAACTCAAAAGTTAACTTGACCTAGAAAACTAAGTGTTTGATTCATTAGCATCTTAAGGAAAACCAAAAGCAGTGAACAGAAGCTCAAGAAAGTGGTTAAGCACACAAAAGATGCAGTTGGAAAGTCAGGGGTTCAGATATCGGTTCCAGCACATACTAATTGTATAAGTTTGGCAACATATTTGGTTACTCTGTGGTTACTCTGAGCCTCAATTTCCTTTTCTGATAAATAGGGGAAAATAACAACTAACTTGCAGAGTTATCATAATGATTAAATGAGTCAACAATCTATTCAAAGTGTTACAGGTAGCAACTGGCTTCAACAAGGTAAGGATTCAACAAATCGTCTTTCAACAGTTGTTTTATAAATCGTCATCACAATTTACTATTATTTGTCAGAAGTATGCAGTGATAAAAATTCTTGCCTTTGTAAGTAGTCATTCCAGCCATTAATTGAGGTGTTCCAGCAGCTTCTTAAGGTGTAAGGAATATGAGTTTGAAGTCATCAGGTCTGGATTTGAATTTCAGTTCTAACACTCACCAGCTCTGTTCAACTTGGACATGATATTTAATTTGTATGAGCCTCAGTTTTCTTTTCTTAAATTAGGATAATGTATTGTTCATGAGTTTTTTTTTTCCTGAATAATAAATAACATAATGAGAACAAGGTTATCATTTTTTTTTAGTACTACAGATGTTCCTGAACTTATGATGTGGTTATGACCCAAGAAACCCACCATAAATTGAAAATACCATTAAGTCAAAAACACATTTAATACATCTAACCTACCAAACAGTCTAGCAGTCTAGACTATTTAATATAGTCTAGCCTACCCTGAGTGTGCTCAGAATACTTATATTGGGCACATAAAGTGCCCATATATTGGGCACAAAGTTGGGCAACATCATCTAACCCAAAATCTATACTATAATAAAAGTGTTGAATGTCTTATGTAATTTATTGAATACTATACTGAAAGTAAAAAACAAAATGGCTGTATGAATGCAGAATGGTTGTAAGCGTATCAATTATTTACCCTCCTGATTGTGTGGTTCACGGGGAGCTACAGCTCACTGCCACTGCCCAACATCATGAGTATCTTACTGCATTATCACTGGCCTAGGAAAAGACCAAAATTCAAAGAACAGTTTTTACTGAATGCATATCACTTTCACACCATCTAAGTCAAAAAATTGCAAACTGAACCATCATTCAGTCATGAATGGTCTGTACTCAGTGCTAGGTACTATTCTAAATGCTTTCCATGCATTGACTTATTCAGTCCTTACAACAAAACTACTACTACTACTAAGTCACTTCAGTCGTGTCCGACTCTGTGCGACCCCATAGACGACAGCCCACCAGGCTCCCCCGTCCCTGGGATTCTCCAGGCAAGAACACTGGAGTGGGTTGCCATTTCCTTCTCCAATGCATCAAAGTGAAAAGTGAAAGTGAAATCGCTCAGTCATGTCCAACCCTCAGCGACCCCATGGACTGCAGCCTTCCAGGCTCCTCCATCCATGGGATTTTCCAGGCAAGAGTACTGGAGTGGGGTGCCATTGCCTTCTCCTACAACAAAACTAGGAGGAGATTATTACTAGGAGGAGGTTATTACTATTATCCCCATTTTACAGATAAGGAAACCGAGACAGACAAAATTAAGTCCTTTGCCCAAGGTCACGTAGTTAATAAGGGGCAGAAGAGGAATTGTGAGTACAAGATGTCTGGTTCCTGGGACCATGTTGAGCATTTTGAACACAGTGTTTCACACTGAACATTTTCTTATTCCTTCCTGTGCATGAGAGGACCACTTAGCCACCATAGCCACACAGTGACAGCAAAACAAAAAAGATTCAGGCTTGCCAGAGGTAGTAATTCATGAGTCCAGACTTAGCTTTCTTGAATGCCAGTTCACAAACTAGTGTCAGATTGTATGACTCTATGTATCTTCCAACTAGGAGTTTCTACAGTCCTCTAAGTTTTCTGAATAGAAACAAGCCTTTGATTGTTTGATCTTAAATTTTCCAGTTTGTAGTCAGGGGCATGTCTTCTAATTGATTATGGAAAAAGACATAAAGTCACAGAATTCATTGCGTTTTCTCCAAAGAAAAGTTTCACTCTATTTCTAAAGGGTGTGTCTTTTTCTGAGGGGAGAAGAGATTGGGAGTTTAGGATTGACATGTACAAACTGCTGTATTTACAACAAGGACCTACTTACAGAACAGGGGATTTTGTTCAATACTCTGTAATAACCTAAATGAGCAAGGGTGTGTCTTAATAACACTGCAGTCACCTCCCTGGTCACTTAATACCTTTTTCAATAAATGGAGATGAAGAAACCAAATGAATAAGTTAAAAACCTGAGTGCAAGCCAATTCCTCAGTATCCAGGAGATATTATGGATAACGTAAATAAATAAAAGGCAAAACTGTAGGACACACAGACTTTGTAAAATAAAATGGGTGCAGAAACTCTACCTCCACCTCAGGCATACAAGGATGTGCAATTTGTAAGGAGCCAAAGGATCAACATCTGGGTTCAAGGAAGGTTTTGTCTGTGAAAAACATCCTTAATTATGGTCCATATACAACAAGAAAAATGGTGAAATTTCAGTTGCAGGCATAATCCATAGGAAAGAAAAACAGACAGTTAGGACAAGGGATCCAAGATCCCAATTCAAGTCTGTAAAGTGAAGTCCCATGAAGAGCTCTGTTCCTACATTTGAGTGGCTCTGACACTGGGTGGAAGTGACAGAGAAAGATTTTGTACGTGCAGATGTGTGTGTGTGTAAATATATGTGCATTCATACACACAGAAATAAATGCACATATATTTCAAATTTTACCTACAAAAATAATTTCAATAAATCAGGCAGTTACTCCTTGACTAATTACTTGACAGCATAATTTCCACAAGTTTTAGTACAGAATACAGAGGAGGGAAAAAAGGTTTCATAATTCTTTGGTTGGAATTTGATTCACTGCTGAACTAATTTCTCTTTCAAGTGTGTGTGTATGTATGTTTTTTCCTTTCCTAGATAGGGCTTGGGAAATGATAATCTCTTTTTTATGAGAGCAAGCATACATATTTTAGTTCCCTAGATTTTATCATGGTATAAACACCTAAGAAATGTTGTGAAAACTCCAAAATAACTGGAAGGCAGAAGTGGGGGAATTTTCCAGGATACACTTTGAAGAAAGTTGTGGCAGAATGTTAAGCAGTGAATGCAGGAATGACATTCGGTAACTCTAATTCTCCAGAGAATGACCCAAGTGTTTCTAAAGAAGTGGAGCAGTGTATATATCAGAGTAAGAAAAGGGCAAAATAAATAATTGCTGTTTATAAGCCAGAGGAATAGAAATGACTTACTGTCAAGTAAAGAGCTTTACTAAATTGTAGTGGACTTGAAAAGACTATTTTTAAAATTTACTGTGAATGCCAAGTGATAATGAAAAACATCTGTGCATCTTTGGCGAAATAACAGATAAATAAAATAGAAACTATGAAGAGACAGCAGAGACCTTGTCCCTTTTACTCTGTGAAGAGTTGCTGTTTGAGCTGTACTTTTTCTCCAGTCCATTGTAGGGAAATAGATTCTTTGGTCGCCATCTAGTGATGTAATGGAGAAAAGCATCTGAAAGGTTGGCGCTAAGCCGCTCAGTCGTGTCGACGCTTTGCGACTCCATGGACTGTAGGTAGTCTGCCAGGCTCCTCTGTCCATGGAATTCTCCAGGCAAGATTACTAGAGTGGGTTGCCATTTCCTGCTCCAAAAGGGTTGATTTTGTGTGTGTGTATTTCATACATGGGAAAAATGAGTGTAATGAAATAGTTGAGTTTCAGGGATAAGGCATTAGTTTGAAACTTGATAGCAAAATCAATGCTCATTGGTAAAAGCAAGAATTTAGAGGTGATTTGGAAAAAGCAAGAACTTAGAGGTGATTTGGAAAAAGCAAGGACCTTTACTTCTCAGGTTTTGCTCAACTCATCACAGAGTTGGACATTACTAGCACACACGAGCATCTAGAATGGTATGCGCCATACTGAATAAACCTTATGTGAATGTGTTAGAAACAAATGAATAAATGGTGACAAAAATTATAGGATTTCAGAGACTATACTTCTCTTGTTCTACAAATAGATAATATTGCATCTACCTACATTTTTAAAACAGATTGTTCTACTTTTATAAGTGATTTTAAATAACAAAATTAGAATTCTCTAAAGCACTGTTATTGCTGTAGATTCCTCAAAATCATGTTAGGAGTTCTTTGCTGAGTTTGAAATGGAATATCAGAAAATCTACATTATTCAAAATTTCTAAAATTTCTACTATTTAGCCTTAACTGTTAATTAATTAATTATTATTTTGCACATTTGCAGGGAAAGGAGATTAACATATATTGTATCTAGCTGATGAGATAAGTGTTTCATTTATATTTTATTTTATGTAATACAAAGAAAGCAATTGGATGAGTTGGAAAAAAAAAAAAAAAAAACTGAAGCTCAGAGATTTGGTTTATATGGTCAAAAGCTCACCCAAGTTTTTTGGCTTTCAAGCTGATAATGATATGTTAGGCAGAAGTGGTTTTTATTTGTTTCTTTTTAGGGTTTTTTTTTGGTGGCTTTTCTCTAACCTGATGTTCTCTGTCTCTGTTTCATAATTACCTAAGCTTGTAATTTTGATACTTTGCCTGGGACCAAGGAACTGGTTTAGGATTGGACATGGTAACCCACTTATGGTCAATGAGACAGCGAAGTCTTCTAGAAAAGTTTCTCATTCTGGATAAAAAAAAGAAACACAAGAGAGAAATGTTCCTTTTCTGGCTTTTGACAGTGGTTTCTGAAAACATTATGCCTGGCACTATTGCACTCATCTTGTGACCATGAGGGGAATGAGTTCACACCTCAAAAATTACAAAGTGAACAAATGGGAGGATGGGCACTGATGACGCTTTGGAGTCACTAAGATTACCAACCAGGGGCTGCCTTGCCTTGAACTTCATATTACATGAATAATAAAGAGCTTCCTTTTGAAAGTAATGTAGAAACGAGTTTTCTGTTACTTATAGTTGAAAACATCTTAATTAAAACATAAGTGAAATATAAGAAATAATCAGCAATAGTTTGTTTAAACCCTATTGAGAAAGAGAATATGAAAATGAGTCTTATTTTAATAAAACACAGAAGTAATTATGCATTTAGAAAAATCAACAAATGGCATATTGAAAAAAAAAATGTCTAACAAAATGTGTTGGTGAACTTAGAGACAAGGGAGAGCTAAATTCCATAGAATGAATGATAAAAAAGGCAAGAAAACTGGAAGTCTGCTTACTACTTTATGGGTGCCACAACTTAACTTTCTCAAATGCTCTAGCATGCCAGTGGAAAACCAGGTAAACCAAACTTCAGAGCACATGAGCCATGTTGTACTGAGCTTTGCTGTCCTCTTAAAGTGATACTCTCATACTTTTAATATGAGAGATAATGTCTTAACTTTCTTGGAAGCCAAACCAAAATAAGGAAAACATAAAACAACAAAAATAACAAAATACCCCCAAAGAACACTTCAAATTGAAGTGGAAATTCAAAATGAAAACAATTTATTTAAAAAATTCAAACAAAAGATGAAAATAGAAACATTTTGGAAGTTAATTGGAGTAGTGATTTTAATAAATATAAAGTTATTTGTGTTACATTTACATAGCAAGATGTAAAAATTAGCTATTTGTATTGTACTCTGTTTTGGCAGCCGTACACACACACACGGAGACACAAGCAAAAACAAACTGAAATGACAGCTCGTTTAGAGTAAGATTCTGATCAGTATCATTTCCTTTGAAAGGATTTTTTGATAGACGATTTACAAAGTCAACACTTTATTCTCTTTGCCTCTCTTTAGAAGTAGTAGTTGGTGACAGGAGGTGCCATCTTTTATAGCTTCCATTTGTTCCTGAGAGTCATCTTATTTCCCATCCAATCAACTTTCAGTAAAATCAGACTTCTCCTTACCACAGGTTTATGAAAGCATTCTGTGTAATTTGGAGGAACAGCTCTGTTCCTTACCTACATTTCAAAACATAGTTATTTTGCCACTGTTTCACTGTGGATCAGCAATGTAATAAATTTTAAGTCTGAAAGTATTTCTGTGTAAATTCATTGTCATATCACTTGAGACATTCTCAGAATATTTTCATTATGTAGGCATTGTCAAACTGTCATAATAAAATAGGTGGTGTTTTCTGTTAACCTTATGTATGCCTTAAAAAAATTTTTTTTTGCAGGTCTATGCCTTTTTCTTTCCTTTTTTTTTTTTTGCAGGCTTCTCTGGTGGTTCAGTGGTAAAGAATCTGCCTGCCAATGCAGGAGACACAAGAGACGTGGGTTCAATCCGTGGGTCAGGAAGATCCCCTAGAGAAGGAAATGGCAACCGCTCCAGTATTCTTGCCTGGAAAATTCCATGGACATAGGAATCTGGTGAGCTACAGTCTATAGGTTGCAAAAGAGTCAGACAATGACTGAGCATGACCTCTTTACAATTATATCAATTATAAATAATAAATCAAACAATAATTATTATTATACCTTCATAACATGCCTGTGTGATTGGTGTATTGTTATTCCCATTGTCCAGATAGAGAAACTGAGGCTGAGTAGAAGAATAACTTACCTGATATCAAGTGGCAGAGCCAGGGTTTGAACCCAGGCTGACTGAGTGTGAAAACCCTGGCAACAGGAAACATTCTCAATTCCATTGCTCTGATGAGACAGTGGGTATTTAAAATGATGTCAGAAAGGATTATGGGTACCTTGCTGTTGGGAATGTAGAATGGCAAACACTCTTGCATTTTGGCAATTACTTTAAAACTAAACATGCACTTACTATATGGCCAGACTACTGCAGTCTTGGATGTTTATCCCAGAGAAATGAAAACTTGTGCTCATGCGAAAAACCTGTATATATCTGGAAACAACCTGGATGTCCCTCAGAAGGTAGATGGTTAAACAAACTGTGGTACATCCATACCATGGAATACTATTCAGCAATAAAAAGGAACGAACTATTCATATATGTAACAATTTGGATAGATCTCAAATAAATTATGCTGAGTGGAGAAAAGGTTACCATTTCTAAAAGGTTAAGCACAGATTTTCATTACATAACATTTTTGAAATGGCGAAATTATGGAGAGCAGGTTAGTGTTTGTATTGGTGAGCAATAGGGCCCCTGGGTGGGAAGCCAATAGAAGTGGTTACAAAAGGGCAATGCCGGGGATCCTCGTGATGATAGGGTTGTTTTGTCTGACTGCTGTAATGGTAGATACACTGTCTACACCTAGTAATAAAATTCCATAGAGCTGAGCACACATACACCTGCACACATGTGTAAAACCAGGGAAAATCTGAGTATGATCTGTGGGTTGCATCAAGGTCAGTGTCTGCTTGTGAAATGCTTTATATTTTTGCAAGATGTTATCACTAGAGGAAACTGAGTAGTGGGTACATGGGATCACTATGACATTTTACATCTATTGCCAATCTAGATGATCTCAAAATTCAAAAAATATTTTAAAATTATTGTGGATAATCCTATTATCTTAGACTTATTTTTCCACATGTCTAAAAAAGTGAGCTAAATAGCCACAAAGTAGATATTTAAAAACTTCAGTGAATAAATCATCTGCCCTCCATTGGTGCCCTGCTTTTATTGTTAGACTACACTAACAAGCAATTCTGTGATACCTCATTTCTTTGCTATATAGACCTGCATTATACGGTGTACTTTTTTTTGAAATGTGAAAAGAAATCCCTTAACGACAGAGCTTTCCTCTTGCATTAATTCATTATCTGGGGCTGGACATGCATGTCTGTTTTCATTTTCTCTGTGTGACTCTTGTCAAAGACATCAATTTTTAAAATATATTTTTATTTGTCAACACCTATGGATTTTAAAAACATACACAATTCATTTATTTTTCTTTAACAAATGGCATAATAGTTTGTCTCACCTTTGATTTGAACAGGATGGGGGAAAGTGTTTTTGAAAACAATAGATTTTAAAGTCTGATTTCTTCAAACGCAATGCTAATGAACCAAGGCAGTCTTAAGTCACACAGCTTCCTGTTGGGCTGTTGTTTTCTTTACTCACCTTCTTTCCAAATCCCCCAGCTTCTGCTCCCCTGCCATTTTTATTCAACCTGCTCCAGCTGTTACTGGTGTTGCTATCATGCAACAAAGCAAGATTTGCCTTTATGGTTGCCATGGAGATACTGCTTATTAAAAAAAGTCTTTCTTTTCTGAAAGGGAGTACCTGTAATGTTATGTGTTCACCCAGGTCTGTAAGCCAGTTTTCTACATTCTGAAATTACCTAAGTAGCTCTGCAAAATTAACCTCTGGCATTTACTGTTTATATAAGTTACCTTGTACTGTTTCACAAGATATTCACCAATTTTCCCTAAGTTGCGACCATGTCCTACTGGTCACAGGGAACTAAATATAAGAAACAAAACAGGTTATAATTCACCCCTTTCCTTTACCACTCCCCTCTCAATTTTTAAATCTGTGACAATTAGTTACATCTCTCACAGCTTTATCCTCCATTCAGACTTATGGTTGGATATACTTTGTAAATTTATCAAATACCGTGACTTATAGTTGGCACTGTCCCATTGAGAAACATATACTGTCTTTTGAAATTTAAAAAAAATTTTCATTTCTTATACAATTTTTAAAAGTTACCACCATTGACAGTTATTACAAAACATTGGCTGTATTGTCCATGCTGTGCATCCTCAAGCCAAACTTACAGCCAGTGGCTTGTGCTTCCCACTCTCATACCTATATTGCCACTCCCTCCCCTCACTGGCAACCACAAGTTCGTTCTGTCTGTGAATCTGCTTCTTTTTGTTATATTCACTAGTTTGCTGTATTTTCTAGATTCCACATACAAGTGCTATCATACAATATTTGTCTTTCTCTATCTGATTCATTTCACTTAATGCCCTCCAAGTTCATCCATATTGCTGCAAATGGGAACATTTTATTCTTTTTTATGGCTGAATGGTATCCCATTGTGTATATGTACCATATCTTCTTTATCCATTCACCTGTTGATGGACCCTTGGGTTGCTTCCATATCTCGGCAATTATAAATAATGCTGCTATGAACACTGGGGTGTGGTATCCGGAAGTGAAATAGTTGGGTCATATGATAGCTCTGCTTTTAGTTTTTTGAGAAACCTCTGTACTGTTTTCCACAGTGGCTGCACCAATTTACAATCCCACCAACAGTGTGTGAGAGTTCCCTTGTATACTGTCTTACACTGGGTATTGTATCATGTATGTTCATCCTGGCACTTCCACTAGACTGTCCTTTGCTAACCTGACATTCTTCTCCTTTCCCTCTTCTTTGCCTCAGTGACTTAGGGATGGACAGCAAATCATTCCATTGACACATGTTCATTAAACTCTTAACTGTGTGCATAGTACATTCTAGGAGCTGGAGATAACGGTAGTCAATAAGACAAGTCCCTGGATTTTAATTACACTTGGAGAAAAGTTGATCTACTTTAGGTAAATAATCTTTTACTTTGGCCCTTTCTAATTAAAAGAAACACCACGAAAACTCTTGTTGATACTGCTCATTATTGAGACCTTTTGTTCCTTGTACACTGAATCATAAAAATGACAATTATAATAAAAAGAAAAGTTAAAAGATACAGCTCAGCAACAATATCAGTGAGTTTGGTGGTAAGGTAGTGGGGTGGGAGTTGGCTCACTGAGCTCTGGAAGTAAGCTGGAAAGATGGCTATATTTCAGGTCCTGCAGTCTAAGAAGAACAGGGGACCAGAACCTGGGCCATTGCTTGAAATGGGATTGGGAGCTCTAGCCTGTGAAAGGAAGTTTAAAAAAAGAAAAAAAAAAAAAAAAAGCTTTTGACCAACAGCTAGGGTTTTAGCTTATATAACATTGCTAAACAAGAATGTAGGGAGGGAATAAAAACTGCCTTGTATCCAGGACTTGTGCCAAGGAGCTCACTAGCACAGTGCCTCGATCTGCATTTGCCTTTGTTCCTCCCAAAGTAAGCTCAGCCACGTATGCAAGACCGTGTTCTGGATTGTGGTTCCTAGAGCTCCAGGTGATGCATCTCCTGGAGAAATAATTATAAAGCAAGAGCATAAAAGACCAGCAAAGAACATGACAGAACTCACTCCCCCACCGCCACCCCATAAAAATGAGCTTGAAAGCCAAATTCCAAAGTACATCAGAATTATTATAACTGAAAAGATAACCAAGAAAATTTAAGATTGTTGTATGATCACTCTGGATGAAATGAAAATAAGAGGAATCTGAAAAATTAAGACAAGTATGTTTGAGATTTTTTAACAAGATGAAAGAATAACAATCTTGAGAATGTAAAAATTAATGAAAACCAAAGCAGTAGCTTATGAAAAAATATTAAGTAAAAACCTTGGAAACAAAAAGTAGTATTATAGAAAAAAGTAAACAGGATTAACTCATGCAGTTAAAAAGGAAATTTTAAAATAATAGGAAGAAAGTTCAGAGAAATATACAAAGAATCTAGTCCTAGGAGGTAAAACATTGAAAAATATCTATGAGATAGCAGTCAGCCATAATGTGCTATAGAAAGACTCCAAAGCTGTTTACTAGGAATTTTAGAAAAAGACAATGGAAGAAATAGGTGAGAAGCAATAGTTAAAGATAGTTTAGTATTTTATAGAACTAAAAGAAATAAAATTTCTTATTGAAATAGCACACAGTATATAACAGAGTGTGTTTTATTTTAATTTTTTATTGAAGTGTAATCGATTTATAATGTTGTATTAATTATTGCTGTTCAGCAGAGTGGCTCAGTACTCTTTCATATGCTTTTCCGTTGTGGTTTATCATAGGATATTGAATATAGTTCCCTGCACTATACAGCAGGATTTTGCTGTTTATCCCTCCTGTATATACCAGTTTGCATCTGCTAATCCCAAACTCCCAGTTAGTCCCTCTCCCACCCTCCTCCCCTTGGCAACCACCAATCTATTATCTTTGTCCAACAGGATGTATTTTAAAATAGACTTGTTATTTACTCTAGTGAGAAGATTCCCTGGAATAAGTCTGTTGTCCTTTGGGAAAATGTAAATTGTAAAGGATGTTGATGAAACAGTAACTTGTCTACTTATAGAATTAAATTTATTACTTTAGCCATACATACATTTAAATTACATTTTATCCAAATAGAGTAATTTAGAAATATTGTTTTTTCCCTTAGTTACACTTAAAAAAAAATCTAGCCTTTTCAGATGCATCTTTGACATTAGTGTTTTTGTCATCACCAGAGTATTTTTAAATCATCGTAGTGGCATCACTAATCAGTTCTTTTGCGATATAGCACAAAGTGATTGTATGTATGATGTGGACACTAAAGGTTCCCATTCACAAACATTAGTACAGTTTCATTTTCATTTTTATTCTTCCTCTAGGTTCATATTCCTAATCTTTGTAATGTAATAAATTTTACTGCTTTTTAAAGTTTAAAAGTATTGTTTATAATGGTCTTCAGTCCTTGCAAACATAATGTTAAAACGCAGGAATAAACACTGAAGTTGTTAACCTTCTTTGCCTTCTTTTATACTAATTTAAACAGATGATCTTTATAAACATGAAAACTAGCACTAGTTTTAGAAAAAAATTGTTGGCTCATTTTTGTCTAATGTTTTAAGCAGTATTCTATGGCTTATGAATGTGTCCATAACACGGTAGACTATATATATATATATGTATGTATATATATGTGTGTGTGTGTATGTATGTATATACGTATAGTTATTTTCTATTCTAGAATTTTTTTGGGGAAAAACTTAGCTTATATGTGGTTTATATAAAGCTTTAATTGACCTCTTACTCTGTATCAGGTATTGGTATTCTGTATGTAGCAGTGAACAAGATAGATAATGGTTGTAATCTTCTGGAGTACACGTTCCAGTTTGGTGATATAAGCAATAAGCAAACAAGAAAATATCAGGAGAAATGAATAATATATAGAATTTTTTTTAAATGTCAAGAAGTTGTTTGAAGTTTGTAAGGGTTTAGAAGGCTTTGAAGAATCCTTAGTACCTGACTGAAGGGTCTTTGAGACCATGAAGACCTTAAAATCGGAGAAGGCAATGGCAACCCACTCCAGTACTCTTGCCTGGAAAATCCCATGGATGGAGGAGCCTGATAGGCTGCAGTCCATGGGGTCGCTAAGAGTCGGACACGACTGAACAACTTCACTTTCACTTTTCACTTTCATGCATTGGAGAAGGAAATGGCAACCCACTCCAGTATTCTTGCCTGGAGAATCCCAGGGACAGGGGAGCCTGGTGGGCTGCTGTCTATGGGGTCGCACAGAGTTGGACACAACTGAAGCAACTTAGCAGCAGCAGCAGCAGCAGACCTTAAAATTCAGTGGACCAACCCAGGTCTAGAATTCCCATATCCAGAGACTAAATCTATTAATTTACCTTTAGACCATTCATCTTTCTGTTTAAAAAAATTTGACCTCACATAAAAAAATATATAGGAAGATGTTATAAAGCTGGAAAAAGTAAGAGAAGAAAATTGTAGAAAATCAAAAGTATACAAAACAAAAAACCTCTGATAGGCAGAAAGGAATGATTATCTGTATGTGCATGAGTCTTGGTCATGTTTAGAATTTTTGGCCACTAGAAACCTGCCCTGTGGGAGGATATGTGTACTTTTGTTGGCCTATTTTCTTTCCTTCTTTTCTTTCTTCCTAAATTTCTGTATTTTCTAAAATGAGATGTATTGCTTATTTAATCTGGGAGAAAACATGCTTTAAGTAGGAACCATTAGCTTTCAACTTGTTTTAGATATCTCTTTCTTTTTAATTTGAAGTGATTAAGATTTTTAAACCTTAAATCTAAAACTTCTATAAATACATTCTAATGGATATGTTGCTGTGTTGATTTTATCTCAATTAGTATATAATTAAGGGGCTTCTCTGGTAGCTCAGCTGGTAAAGAATCTGATGGCAATGCAGGAGACCTTGGTTTGATTTATAGGTCAGGAAGAATGCCTGGAAAAGGAATAGGCTAGCCACTCCAGTATTCTTCGGCTTTCCTAGTGGCTCAGACAGTAAAGAATCCACCTGCAATGCTAGAGACCTGGGTTTGATCCCTGGTTTGGGAAGATCCCCTGGAGGAGGGCATGGCAACACACTCCAGTATTCTTGCCTGGAGAATCCCATAGACAGAGGAGCCTGGTGGGCTATAGTCCATTGGGTCACAAAGAGTCGGACATGACTGAGTGACTAAGCACGTATTGAATATAACTCAAAACACTGATTTTACATGGCTTCTGAGAGACGAATGGTTTGCCTATTTGCAAAAGTTTCCTAAGTAGGTAAAATGTATTCTATTCATTATTTTCAATACTTTCAACTGAGTGAAACCCAAGGCATTTAGCTTCCAGGTGGCTCAGTGGTACAGAATGCACCTACTAATGCAGGAGACTCAGGAAACGCAGCCTCAATCCCTGGGTCAGGAAGATTCCCTGGAGTAGGAAATGGCAAGCCACTCCAGTATTCTGGCCTGGACAATCCCATGGACAGAGGGGCCTGGTGGGCTACAGTCCATGGGGTTGCAAAGAGTCAGACGTGACTGAGTGAATGAACATGCAAGCCATTTACCCTGAGCTATTGCCTCATGATATATTTTATATTATCAGGTTGATCATAGGATGTTGAATTATTAATGCTATGAGATAATATCTAGGTCTTGAAGAGACACTCACCCCTTCCTGAAATTCATTTAATGTAGAAAATATATATTACCCTTCTTACTTTATTGCTTTTGAGTACTTGAAAGAATCCTACTGAAAATGCTACTAGGTAATAGATTCGTGATCATCCCAGATAAAAATCTTTACTTTACTTCCCTGTGCTCACATTATCCTGTTTCAGATAATAGAGAAACTCAGAGTAATTTTCATTCTTTATAAGGTCAAAGTGTCTTTTGCTTGTACAATTTTTCTGTTGTAACTGGTATTGACTCATTAATTTCTCAATATCTTCTGTACAATCAAATCACATTAGGTTTTCGGATTGTCATTTTTTTCAAATACTATGACCCTCAAAAGACACATATATTATATTCCTTAACTCTAATTTCATTTGTCTGGGTACATTGTAGACACCCACATATTTATGTATAATTGAATTATTAAGGACATTTGAAAATTTCACATAATACTTCTATAAAAGAGTAAAATTTTATTCTGCAGTAGCATACACCTTTTTAGAGTATCTAACATTAAAGGTGTGAAAAGGAAGTTTGAAGTTTTCTTTTAACTCCAAAAGTGTATAATTTAGTAAAATAATCCTTTTAGGTCTTAAATTTTTTTCAAGAGTGGGATATCAGATTGCATCAGCATCAAACAGCTGATAGACTTTTTCAATTGCTTTGAAAAGTATATGTGTTACATCATCTAACTAGGATACATTATAAAGAGATTTACAGAAAAATGTCTAAAGAACAGCTTAGGTCATGACACGTCTCGAAAGCATCTCTCTAATACACACCACACACACACACACACACACACACACACACACACACCTACACCTGTTGTGTACTGCCTGGAGCAGGTCCAGGCAGCTGCTGGGGTGGGTGGAATTAAGACAGCTGACGTTGCCTGTCTGTCTCACAGAACAGCCGGTGGTGGAAGGAGACATGTTGGCAATGATGCAGGTAAAGAATCCAGTCCTTCCTGCCAAGCTTTCTCCTCAAAATAGTGGCAACAACACCAAATATGCCCCCCTTGAACTGTATGAAAAAGATGAATATGAGGAGAGTAACCAAATGTTGAAGTGGGACTAAGGGGTACCTAGGATGCAAAATTTAAGGTGGGTGATGACCCTGTATCTTAAATTTTGCACCTTAAAAATTTTGTACCTTAAAATTGGGAGAGTGAGTATCACCTTAAGGTTTGTGCCCGCACTGTCTCACCCTAGTCTGCCAACTTTGTTCCACACTTGTTCCTGTCTCTATGTTATAAGTCACCTATAATCAGATATAAGTCAGGTGACAAGAAGAACCCACAGCAGGTGTAGTTTTCTTCCATTAATGTAACTGGGAGATGTTTGCTAATGGACTTAAAATAAGAACCTAGTTGAGAGTTCTGAATATCAGGGCTCTTTTAGGTTAATTAACTGAAGTATGCTTTAAACATATATTTTAACTATACACAAACTCACCTTTATGAACAGAAATGTCTAACTTGATCAACTATAT
Source organism: Bos indicus x Bos taurus (assembly GCF_003369695.1). Classification (NCBI taxonomy): domain Eukaryota; kingdom Metazoa; phylum Chordata; class Mammalia; order Artiodactyla; family Bovidae; genus Bos; species Bos indicus x Bos taurus. The sequence goes on from NC_040076.1 coordinate 114,125,309, forward strand.
ACTCTACCCTCTTGTTTGTTCTTTGTTGTGGATTTATATCCTCAACTCATCCCCAGTAGGCTGCTTTTTTATATCATTTACTTAATTACTAGTTATAGAGATTTCTCTCTCCATCTGCAGTCACTCAGAGTTAGGCCCTAAGAAATTTCTGTCTATGGTTACAGCTATCTGTGCTCAGAATTATGCAAAGCTTAGGGAAGTTCTTTCTCCCCGTGGCATTATCAACAAAACACTCACCCTAGCTACTTACTCTTCTGAAATGATGCTTCTGGGTTTGTGCAGTATTTCAGAACTTGGGTTGGCCCTCCATTGAGAATGATCGGTCCTGTTCTAGATTTTGGCTGAACAACTTCTGGATTTGCTGTAACCTGAGAAACTCCTCCACTGAAGAGACGATTGTACTCCCTGTTGCTTCCTGAGTTGTACTACAGGGAAACACATAGTTAGGGTCAAATATTTAACTATTTCATGTTCATTATTGCACAGGCTTTCCATACTATATGTGCCCTTTTTCTGTTCTAAGTGAAAAATGAATGAGATTTTTTCTGTGAAAAATGAGTGAGATTTGCATTCCCCTGATGATTAGCCATGCTGAGCATCTTTTCATGTGCCTGTTGGATATCTGCATTTCCTAGTTGGAAAAATATTTAGGTTTTCTGTCATTGTTTGCTTGTTTTTTGTTATTGAGTTATATGAGTTGTTTATGTATGTTGGATATTAATTTCTTATTGGTCATATCATTTGCCACTATTTTCTTCCATGCAGTAGGTTTTTTTCATTTTGTCAGTGGTTTCCTTTGCTATGCAAAAGCTTTTAATTAGGTCCCATTTATTTATTTTCAGTTTTATTTCCTTTGCTTTATGATATCATTTATATATGGAATCTTTTTTTAGATTCAACAAACTAGTGAATATAACAAGACGTGAACTCACAGATGTAGAAAACAAACTAACGCCTACCAGTGGGGAGAAGGAAAAGGGAGGAACAGTATAGGGTTAGGAAATTAAGAGGTATAAACTATTAGGTATAAAATAAGCTACAAGGATATATTGTACAATACAGGGAATATAGCCAATATTTTATAATAATATTATATTGGAGTATATTATAATAATAGTATAATTGGAGTATAACCTTAAAAATTGTGAATCACTATATTGTACACCTGAAACTTGCATAATACTGTAAAGCAACTATACTTTAATTGAAAAAAACGAGTGAGTCATGGAAGTATACAGGTGGAAGAATCCTTTAGCTCATTTATGCTTCTGAACATGAGATTCTAAAGTCCTGTTTAATGCTGTTACAGCCAAGTTAGCCCCCAATTTATAAATTAATTATCTAGCTACAAGACAACTTTCTCCCACCTCCCTCTTCCTCTAGATGCGTTTGTGTTTCCTGCCCTGATTCAGAACACCGAAGGCAGGGGTCACAAGCTCAAACATGTTGAGTCCAGTCAGACTGTGTGAATGAACAAAGCTGACAAGTAACAGAAAAGAAGGTAGGACTGTGGTAAACCGGTTTATGAGTCTTCACCAGAGGTCCTGCATCAATCCCAGGTTCAAATCCAGATGTAAATAAGATGATATTTTCCATAGATATGAAATACATTTTCCCAATACATGGTGCTTACGCACATGCATCTGAGTCTGGGCTATGTTCCAAAAGTTGTTAGTCGCTCAGTTGTGTCCGACTCTGCAACCCCATGGACTGTAGCCCGCCAGGCTCCTCTCTCCGTGCGATTCTCCAGGCAAGAATACTGGAGTGGGTTGCCATTCCCTTCGCTAGGGGATCTTCCCAACCCAGGGATTAAACCCAGGTCTCCTGCAGTGTAGGCAGATTCTTTACCATCTGAGCCATCAGAGAAGCCCATATGTTCTGCCTACTACTCGAGAGAGGACTCTGCTTATATAAAAAGTATTATATATTACAAAATTTCTATGTAAAACGTAGTCTAAGAAATGAAAATCGGGGTCCAGAAAGGAACCTTTTAACAGTTTATCTAGAAGTCCATGCTGGAGGAAAGCTAAGGAAGTGTAAGCCAGCAGTTTTCCCAGGAAGAGAAAAACAGCATCACTCCCGATTTTGAGCAGAAACAAAATGCTAAAATTAAACTCCCAGCACTCAGCTGGGAGAAAGATTTAACAACAGTGTCTGACTCTCACTCATGCTTTCCAGGGAGATCAATGAGAAAGCAAACATCTTATCTCACAATTAATAGTTTCAACATTTCAAACTGAAAAAGCTCCAGGGTAAACAAAGGCAGCACCGAGGCAGAACTAAGAGTGAATGTGTTAATGATTTGACTACACCTGTATCTTTCTGCATTAATTCTTAAATCAATTTATCTGAAGCACTTGGAATCTTGAACTACTAAAGTGAATGCCACAAAAACATCATTAAAAGCCCCGTAAATTTCATTTATTTGGAAAATTTAAACTCAAAAGCTGAAGTGTCCTGAAATCAATCTTCTAAATAAAAAAACTTACAGAAAAAAAAGTCAGTTTTTTATTCCGATACTCCCTAATAACTAGATTTTTGGCATTATTTATAAAAATTCTCTAGTATTCAAGCTTAAATGAACAAGGAATAGAAATGTAATTTCAGACAATAATAATAATATATAAAATGATACAAATGAGTGACTATCAACCATGATGAAATTATCTGAGTATATATTCTTATATGTAACATATATATTCCTCAATTAAAATTAGACCTTTAGCAAGGAAGACAAACAGAAAATGATGTTTGTTTTATACGCTCTATTTTTTTATAAAACAAAAACACAGTTGTTTTCATGGTATCTCTTGAAAAACAACTTTCAGAAAGGAGATTTAATACTCGGTAAATAATAGAAATGGTCTGGAGCCACCTTGTGGCAGTCACCGGTAATTGGAAGTGGTTTTTAAAATAATGGTTTATCTATAGTGTACAATAAAGATGTTTTACGGATGAAAAATCATCTGATTTCTTTCAAAATGCTAACCTTTGAAACATAAATAATGTAGCTATGTGGCAAAAGTGCCAGACAAAATATATTTGTACTAGGAAGTAATAATGAGAATGACCATAACAATCATTGGTACGGTGTTTCCTGCGTACATTTGTTCACTGCATGGGGGAGCCTCTGGGGGAGACCAAGGAAGACTAAATCAGCTTGTTCCCCAAGGTTATACAGATTTAGTTATGGGGTGAATCTGGGATTTAAAAGTCATATTCTTATTATTACCTGTTACTCTTTTAAAAAAAAGCCTACTATATACCAGGCATCATATTAGGTACTTTGTATTTGTCATCTAACACACACATAAGTTGCTTTAGTCCTGTCTGACTCTTTGCGACCCTATGGACTGTAGCCTCCCAGGCTCCTTTGTCCATGAGATTTCCAGGCAAGAATACTGGAGTGGGTCACCATTTCCTCCTCCAGGGAGATCTTCCTGACCCAGGGATTGAACCTGTGTCTCTTATGTCTCCTGAATTGGCAGTCAGGTTCTTTACCACTAGCACCACCTGGGAAGCTCATTGGTTATCTAGTTGTGATAATATTCTTAGGAGATAAATACTACTATATCCATTATATAAACAAAGATATTCAGAAATATAAACAGCCTGTCCTGAGTCACTTACCTGGAACTGACAAAGCTGGAATTTGAAACTAGGATTATTAAAGATCATGCTCTTCAGAAATACTATGCTTTTTCCTACTATATCAACTATATCATGATGTTCTAATTAATTATATAATATATGTATCCATCATTCATTCATTTATGATAACACATATATATGCACACAGAGGTGGGAAGATGAGAAAGCGAGAGAGATTAAAGACACTTTTGGGTTTAAGGCTCAAGAGTCCATCTGACAGGGTCTGGGAAGAATCCTTTTTCTCCAAAACAGACCAATCTGTTGAATATGGCTTTAAACTAATTGTGAGGAGGAAAACTGAGGAAAAAAGCCCAGGTAGAAACATACATCCAGTTATTATGGAGGATACCCTGAATATCTCTTCCTCTCTCTCTCACACACACAAATACACCCTGGGCCTTGGGACATTTTTCCTTCAGCTGGCATACCTTCTCCTCCTTCCCTTGGGTAAATCATTCCTTTCACAGGTATCCACTTAGACATCAGTTCCCTGAGAAGCTTCCTGGTCTGCATCCCCTGTCTAAGTGCCCCTGTAGCGTCACACAGCCCACCGTCTGCCTTTCAGAGCACTTGGCACACTTCCTTTTGATTGTGCTTCTCTGTGCTCCATCAAACTCCAAGCTCCATGGTCTCCAGGCTTCCCCCTCCATCAGTTGAACTCCAGAATTCAATGCAAACTAGTTGGCAAATGAATTAAGGTGCTGAAAGAAATCTCAGATATAGATCACAGATCAGACCACAAAAATAAGCGCTACCATGGGTAAAACACAGCTAGTGGGGAGCTATTGTATAGCACAGGGAGCTCAGCTCAGTGCTCTGAAATGACCTGAAGTAGGGGCACTGGGAGGGAAATTCACGAGGGAGCTATACATATGGCTGATTCATGTTGTTGTACAGCAGAAACTAACACATTGTAAAGCAGTTATATTCCAATAAAATACATGAATTAAAAAATAAGGCTCTACAGGTGCAGAATAGAAGTATGCAAAGGTAAAGCGGCAGCACAGAAAGGGAAAAGGGTCAATTGTGTCTGGGGAAGGAGAGGGTTAAAAAGACTTATCTTAAGGAGATAATATTTGAAATGTGGAGTGACGGATGGGAAGAGGAAATTATCATAAGGAATGAGATGTGGACCTCAAATATTAATGTATGTGAAAAATAAACTGCATGCAGAATTTGTTAAAATACCATTTCCTCAGCCAAATGCCAAAGCATTACATTTCATTAGAATCCTGGAGTCAATGTTTCTAAAAAGGCCTTCAGTTGATTCTAGCACTGATGGTCTTCTGACTGCATTTGGGGGAAATGGAAAAGCATGGTGTGTTTGAGGCCAGGGCAGAAGTTTTCTGTGGCTAGAGATCTGTGATTCAGAGGAGGAATGTTGAAGGCCTCCCTTAATGGAGACTGGATTAGGGGGCGCTTTTCACTTTCATGCATTGGAGAAGGAAATGGCAACCCACTCCAGTGTTCTTGCCTGGAGAATCCCAGGGACGAGGGAGCTTGGTGGGCTGCCGTCTATGGGGTCACACAGAGTCGGACACGACTGAAGCGACTTAGCAGCAGCAGCATAGGGCATGGAATTCATGGGAGAGAGACAAAAGGTGGGCTGTCCACCAAATTTCTCCTCCATGCACTGCCTCCGTGAACCTGAGAAGTGTTTTTCAGACTCTTCCAAGTTCCCAGACATATTCTTGAGTTCCATAAATTTTTTATGATGATCTCTTTAGTTTGTGTTTTTCTAGCAACGACAGTTTTATCTTGATGTAATCTTTCCCCAAGTCATCTCATTGGTTGGTTTATAAAGTAATACTACGACACACATCTATTAGCTATTTGTATTTGTGATTTCTCTGCATCATGCCTGGTAGAGTAGCAAGGCAATTTAGCGTAGTTCTAGCCTCTGTGGGTTTGAATTGTTTTTCACTAACTAGCTGCATATCCTTGGGCAAGTCCTAAACTCTCCATACCTCAGTTTCCTCATCTATAAAATGAGGGTGATAGAAATGCCTACTATATAGGGGCATTGTGAGGATTAAACATATTAACACTGCACAATGTAAGGACTATATGAGTTTTAATTGTTTTTTAAAAATTATTGCTTTATGTTAGATTTCTTGTATATGTTAGGTTTATGTTAACTTCTTGTTAGCTGTGGGGCTTTGTTTTACTGCTATAGTTTCAATTAATTCATAAAGTGCTTGACATGGCCACCTACCAATTTCAAAGCTTACTTGAATCTCCTTTATTGCTCCCTACTGGTGGAGAAGGAAGCTCTCAAAGTTACACCAGATCTTCCAGCTCAGAACTCCATACAGAGGGCATACACGTCTGTCTTGACCTCACCTACGTGTTTAATTTCCTAGGGTACACTGTGCCAGCTGGACATAACAGGGAGCATGCTTGGACATCAATTTTTTGGGTCCTCTTTCCTGTATGTGAAGATACCAGATGATTTCTGTAAGTATCCCTTATGGCCTTTCCTCTTGTACCTGGGATGCTAGAAGTTTATAGGAATAAGGCATTTGGAAAACTGGGATTTTGTACGGTAAGCATGTCAGAGTTTAAGTATTATAGACTTGAGAATCTCCTCCTAAATTCTTCCTTACCCCTCATGCTCACGCTGTTTAGCCAAGCACAGGCTCTAGGGCATGGGCTTCAGTTGTTGTACCACACGGGCTTAGTTGTTCTTTGGCATGTGGGATCTTCCAGGACCGCTTATTGAACCTGTGTCCCGTATGTTAGTAGTTGGACTCTTACCCACTGTACCACGAGGGAAGTCCCAGATTCTTTTCCCTTATTGCAAATTACTCAGTAGATTTCCCTGGCCTATATAGTAGGTCTTTGTAGGTTATCTATTTTATATATGTGTCACTGGTTCCTTTATTCTATTCAGTTTGTCCTGGGCTCTGGTGCCCTGTATTCTCTGCATATCTCTTGTGGAGTATTCTTCACCTTCACGTCAGCAAGGAGCATCCCTCCTGGACTCTCTCCCTCAAAACTGCCCTTTCTTTCTTCACTGCCCCCTTTAGTTCTGTTCACCCCTTTCCTGTGTACCCAGAGCTGCATCTCCTAATTCTGCCTGGGTCAGCAGGACTCACCGGAAACCTTGAATAGCTGCTTGCTGTTCTTGTCTCTGTACGTTGGTGTCAGCATCTGGGGGTAGGGTACACTGTCTTCACATAAATAATGCTTACCTCAAGTCACTTTAGAATCCCAATTCACCACCAAGTGTGGGTCCTCTGTACAGTTCTCTCATGACTTTCTATAACACCCACCTTCTCCAGCAAGGCCTGATGACTGGTCCCCAGATCCTGGCCCTACATACATAGTTTCTGTTTTTCTATCTCAAGGTATTATGTCAAAGTCATGCAGTAACCAGAAGGAAAACCCACTTCTGAGTGGGGTTTTTTTTTTTTTTCCAATTTAGTTTTACATGGAGGGAGGGGGCTATTTTCGCTCCCTTGTAACCAAAACAGAGAAAGGCAGCAGAGGCTCCCATCCACATGCCAAAAGAGGGAGTGAAGAGTAAGTTGTTATTGTAATGTCTGGAAATCTATCTATTCTCTTAGCTCCATTGTCTTTCAGCTCTGGGTTTAAAGTCCCTAGAAAGTTCTACTAAACCTCTTTGATAGGGAGTTCCCTCGGGAATAATAGGATCCTTTGTTCCCTAACAAAGGATCTGAAACATGCTTCAGAGAAACCAGGCAGGTCCGAAGATTCGGGAATGGGCTCAAGCTGGAAGCCCTGGGAATTCTGAAGGGAGCAGTCACCACAGACAGGTTGTTTAGATGGAGGCTTCTGGATAGAATCTGATAAACTAGAATAGAGAATTTGCTGGCTTCTATCAACTTCTGCCAGGCCACCACTGCAGGCAAGTTTTGCCCCCAAGTACCTTCATCAGTGGGAGGTGATATGGAAAGGGTGAGGGTGGGAGTTCTCACTCCTTAAATATGACCCTGAACCTACTGGCTAAGTAAAGCATCCTAACTTCATGTTTAGTGTGTAATCGTGTGTACATTTTCTTCTTTTCTAGATCTCTACCAGCATGACAAATTGTGTGAAATGCAATTACTGTGATCACTTGAATCATAAAATTCTCTTGAGAAAGCCACCCTGTTGGAGTGTTTCTGTAGAGGTCACAGTTCTTGAACCCCACCCCCTCACCACCATTCAGTCCCACTCTGTGCTGCTTTCTTTGCTCCAGCCCTTCTCCTTGCTTGCAACACTTGGTTTTATCTTTCCTCATCCTCCGTCTGATTGGCCAAGGTGAGTCAGCTACCACCTTGTCTTGCTTCCAGGTCCTCCCGAGGGAGACCCCTCACCATGGGAACTTTACGGGAGTTTGCTGTGGAGGATTTTAATGCTTAGAGGGAACTGAGGTAACACTGACTGAGAAGGCCATTCCAGCTGGACATTTGAGGTTGAACTGATTCTACAAACGGAGTCCGTGACCTCTCTACCCACAGCCTCCTCCAGCCTTAACACAAAGCACTGTGCCTGCTGGGCACTCCCAGCATGCAAGATAAAGAGGCCCAAGCTCTTGGGCCTTGTAAGGGTCTATGAACAGTGTCTTTCATGGATTTGGAAAAAAGTGACCTTCTATCACGCCCAACATGCCTCTCCATCTATCTGTACTCACCTCTCTGCCTGTGGACTGATGGCTTTGGAGGAAGTAGGCTGGCGCTAATGAGTAACTATTCTCAAGGGAGAAATCTGGAGAACTCATGCAGGCTGGAGCCCAATGATGCCTAGGCCTATGGCCCAGAGGACTTCCTTCTCTGGCATTTGACATGGTATGTCCTACAAGAAGAATATTAACCACTAATAGAGTTCTTACCCTGGGCTGGCTCTGTTCTAAATTTTTCATGTACATGAACTCAGTCCTTTTATCCCAACACCAAAGACCAATTGATGAAGGAGAGAAACTCCAACTCCGTAATCTCACCCACACATCATTTGAAAAACAATTCAACTTTTCTTTTTAATTTATTTATTATTATTTTTTTAGGCTATGATTTGCAGCATCTGGGATCTTAGTTCCCCCACCAGGAACTGAACCCACACCCCCTGCGTTGGGAACACAGAGTCTTAACCAGTGGACTGCCAAGGATGTCTCAGAAAAGCAATTGAGCTGTTTTTTTTTTGTTTTTTTTTTTTTTAAACTCTTGCATCAAAGTATATAGGCTAACATCTCTGTTGTTTTCCTTGGCAGTCTCTTTATGACAACTTGGATCCAGACTGGTCCCACAATTAGCCTGGTCCTGGCTGCTGAATGTTGACTCAGCTGCAACCCTGGATGCCTCTGCCTCATCCCCCCATTCCAAGGGTGCCCAGAGCACCTTTCCCATCCACACAGTGCTTACCTACTCCACAGCTGTGTTTGATCATTACAGTAGAACATTTCTTACCTCTGATCTATGTGATGATGTAATTCAGATGGAGCAAGGTACTATCAATATCGAAACAGTGATTTTTCAGTATGTAACTTAAGCATATTGCTCCTGTTTGTCATTGCTTAAAAAATCAGTTTCCTCTCCTCTCCTTGATTGATATTACAAAACCCCTCTTCCATTCCTTTAGAACTCCCCCTGAAAGCCCTTCTTCATTCGGTCCAAATAGAGCCGTGACAATGTGCCCCATGAAGTCATCTGTCTCATATAGCTGGCAGTCTGGATGTCATTTTAGGCTTAGCTCGGATTCTCCTTCTACAGAAATAGTCAGCAGTCGAGTGGACAAAAATAGTGATGTGTTTCAGAAATGAAGGACTTCCCTGGTGGCTCAGACGGTAAAGCGTCTGTCTACAATGTGGGAGACCTGGGTTCCATCCCTGGGTTGGGAAGATCTGCTGGAGAAGGAAATGGCAATCCACTCCAGTACCATTGCCTGGAAAATCCCATGGACAGAGGAGCCTGGTAGACTACAGTCCATGGGGTCGCAAAGAGTTGGACACGACTGAGCGACTTCACTTTCACTTTCAGAAATGAAGCCTCGTTTTCTTCCTCCGACTGGGCAGCCTATAGCTTAACTTACTTGCAACATAGATGTCTGTTCAGCCCCGTCTTTGTCCTTACCAACATGAGCTGCTTCTCTGTGTACTTCTTCATGGATACAATCTGGCATTTATGGATTTCTGCACACACAGATACATTTCCTCTTGGAGAACAATATTATCTGTTTCCTGGCACTTTTCTCTACATCCTTGCTGACACTTCTTTCTTTTTTTTTTTTGATAATACCCATTTTAAGGGGCATGAAGTACTATCTCATTGTGGTTTTGATTTGCATTTCTGTAATAATTAATGAAGGCTATGGTTTTTCCAGTGGTCATGTATGGATGTGAGAGTTGGACTATGAAGAAAGCTGAGCACCGAAGAATTGATGCTTTTGAACTGTGGTGTTGGAGAAGACTCTTGAGAGTCCCTTGGACTGTAAGGAGATCCAACCAGTCTGTCCTAAAGGAGATCAGTCCTGGGTGTTCATTGGAAGGACTGATGATGAAGCTGAAACTCCAATACTTTGGCCACCTCATGCAAAGAGTTGACTCATTGGAAAGACCCTGATGCTGGGAGGGATTGGGGGCAAGAGGAGAAGGGGACGACAGAGGATGAGATGGCTGGATGGCATCACCGACTCAATGGACATGAGTTTGGGTGAACTCCGGGAGTTGGTGATGGACAGGGAGGCCTGGCGTGCTGCAGTTCATGGGGTTGCAAAGAGTTGGACATGACTGAGCGACTGAACTGAACTGAATAATTAGTGATGAATATCTTTACATGTGCCCATCAGCCATTGGTATGTCTTCTTTGGAAAAATGTTTCTTCAAATGGTCTGCCCATTTTAATCAGTTGGTTTGCTTTTTGTTGTTGCTGACTTGCATTATTTACAATACCTTACAGTTTTCAGTGCACAGGTCTTTTACTTCCATGGTTAAATTTACTCCTAGTTATTTTATCCTTTTTGTTGCAATTGCAAATTAGATTGTTTTCTTAATTTCTCTTTCTGCTAGTTTGTGTATAGAAATGCAACAGGTTTTCATATATTGATTTTGTACCCTGCAATTTTATGGGTTTTTGAAATTTTTCCTAGTAGTTTTTGGTGAAGTCTTTAGGCTTTTCTATGTATAAAATCATGTCATCCGAAAATTACTATTGTTTTCCTTCTTCCTTTTTGATATGGATGACTTTTTTTTTTTTCTCTTGCCAATTTGCTCTTTCTAGGATTTCCAATACTTATGTTGAATAAGAGTTGGCAAGAATAGATATCCTTATATTATTCCTAATTTTAGAGGTATAGCTTTCAGTTTTTCACCATTGAGTATGATGTTATCTGTGGGTATGTCATATGTAACCATATTACGTTGGAGTACATTCATTCTATATATATTTTATTATGAAGTACAAGTCGCTCAGTCATGTCTGACTCTTGTGATGCCGTGGACTATACAGTCTATGGAATTCTCCAGGCTAGAATACTGGAGTGGGTAGCCTTACCCTTCGCCAGAGGATCTTCCCAACCGAGGGATCGAACCCAGGTCTCCCACATTATAGGCAGGTTCTTTACCAGCTGAGCCACATGTGAGGCCCAAGAATACTGGAGTGGGTAGTCTATCCCTTCCTCAGTAGATCTTCCCAACCCAGGAAGTGAACCAGGGTCTTCTGTATAGCAGGCAGATTTTTTATCAACTGAACTAATAGGGAAGCCCCATATATTTTGTTATAATAAGTTCTTATAAATGGGGATTGAATCTTGTCAAATGCTTTTCCTGCATGTAACGAGATGATCATACGATTTTTTATCCTTCATTTTGTTAATGTGTCTATGACATTGATTACTTTGTGGGTACTGAACACCCTTGCATCCCTGGGATAAATCTCATTGGCTTATAATATATGATTCTTTTAATGTATTGCTGAATTTGGTTTGCTCCTCTTTTTATGAGGAATTTTGCATCTGTGTTCATTAGTGATAATAGCCTGTGTGTGTGTGTGTGTGTGTGTGTGTGTGTGTGTATGTGTATTGTCCTTGTCTGATTTGGTATTAAGGTCATGTTGGCCTCCAAAAAAAAAAAAAAAAAATGAGTTAGGAAGTATTCCTGCCTCTTTCGTGTTTTGGAAGGGTTTAGGAAGGCTAGCTATTCAATCTTCTTCAAATGTTTGTGAAATTCATCTGTGAAGGCATCTGGTCCTAGACTTTTGCTTTTGGGGAGTGTTGATTACTGTTTAAATTTCCTTACTAGTCATCAGTCTATGAAGGCTTTCTTTCCCTTTATGATTCAGTCTGGAAAGGTTGCATTATAAAAAGAACTTATCCATTTCTTTTAGGTTGTTTAATTTGTTGGCATGTAACTACTCATAGTATTCTCTTATAATTCTTTGTATTTTGGTGGTATCCATTGTAACCTTTCCTCTTTCATTCATGATTTTATTTATCTGAGCCTTCTTTTTTTTCTTAGTGAGTCTAGTTTAAGGTTTGTCAATTTTGTTTCTCATTTCAAAGTACTGGCACTTAGTTTCATTAATCGTCTCTGTTGCCTTTTAAATCTCTATTTGAATTTATTTCTGATCTGATCTTTATTATTTCTTTTCTTCTACTTCCTCTGAGCTTTGTTTGTTCTTCTTTTTCTAGTTTCTTTATGTGTAAGTTAGATTATTGCTTAAAGTTTTTCTTGAGGTAAGCCTGGATTGCTATAAAATTCTCTCTTAGTAGTACGTTTGCTGCATCTTGAATTTTGGTACGTTGCATCTTCATTTTCATTTGTCTTCACGTCTTTTAAATTTCTTCTTTGACTTCTTCGTTGACACAATAGTTGTTCAGGAGCATGTTGTTTGGTCACCACATACTTGTGATTTCTCCAGTTTTCTTATTGTAGTTGATTTCTAGTTTGTACCACTGTAATTGGAAAAATGCTTGCTATGATTTCAATCTTCTTAAATTTGTTGAAACTTGTTCTGTGTCTCCACATATACTCCATCCTTGAGAATGTTCCATGTGCACTTGAGAAATGTGTATTCTGCATTTGGATACAATGCTCTGTACAGATCTAAATTCATCTGGCATATGTTTCATTTAAGGCCACTGTTTCCTTGTTTACTTTCTGTCTGGATGATCTATCCATTGATGTAATTGAAGTATTAAAGTCCCCTACTATTACTATGTTGCTTTCAATTTCTCACTTTAAATCTGTTAATAATTGTTTTATACATGTTAGTTCCTATGTTACATGCTCATATATTAATATTATAACTATGCCTTCTTGATGGATTGTCCCCTTTATTATGATATAAGTTCATCTTTGTCTCTTGTTACCTTTTTTGGCTTAAACTATGTTTTGTCTGATGTGGGTATGGCTGCACCCACTTTTTTTTTAACTACCATTTGCCTGAATTATTATCCTGCATCCTTTCATTTTGAACCTATGTTTGTCTTTAGTGCTGAGATGAATCTCCTGGAGGCAGCATATATTTGGGTCTTTTTTTTTAATCCATATAACCAATCTTTGTCTTTTGATTGGTGATTCAATCCATTTACATTAAGAGTGATTGTATAAATAAGATTTTATAGTGATATTTTATCTTTTGTTTTCTAGTTGCTCTTTATCTCTTGATTTCTTTATCCTTATATTTCATTCTGCCATTTTAGTTTGGTGGTTTTCCATGATGTCATCAAAGCCTTTGACTGTGTAGATCACAACAAACTGTGGAAAATTCTTCAAGAGATGGGAATACCAGAGCACCTTACCTGCCTCCTGAGAAATCTGTATGCAGATCAAGAAGCAATAGTTAGAACCAGACATGGAACAACAGACTGGTTCCAAATTGGGAAAGGAGTATGTCAAGGCTGTATATTGTCACCCTGCTTGTTTAACTTATATGCAGACTACATCATGCAAAATGCTGGGCTGGATGAAGCACAAGCTGGAATCAAGATTGCCAGGAGAAATATCAATAACCTCAGATATGCAGATGACACTACCTTTATGGCAGAAAGCAAAGAAGAACTAAAGAGCCTCTTGATAAAAGTGAAAGAGGAGAGTGAAAAAGTTGGCTTAAAGCTCAACATTCAGAAAACTAAGATCATGGCATCCGGTCCCATCACTTCATGGGAAATAGATGGAGAAACAATGGAAATAGTGACAGACTTTATTTTTTGGGGCTCCAAAATCACTGCAGATGGTGACTGCAGCCATGAAATTAAGACGCTTGCTCCTTGGAAGAAAAGCTATGATCAACCTAGACAGCATATTAAAAAGCAGAAACATTACTTTGCCAACAAAGATCTGTCTAGTCAAAGCTATGGTTTTCCAGTAGTCATATATGGATGTGAGAGTTGAACTGTAAAGAAAGCTGAGCACCAAAGAATTGATGCTTTAGAACTTTGGTGTTGGAGAAGACTCTTCAGAGTTCCTTGGACTGCAAGGAGATCCAACCAAAAGGAAATCAGTCCTGAATATTCATTAGAAAGACTGATGCTGAAGTTGAAACCCCAATACTTTGGGCACCTGATGCAAAGAACTGACTCATTGAAAAAGACCCTGATGCTGGGAAAGACTGAAGGTGGGAGGAGAAGGGGATGACAGGGGATGAGACAGTTGGATGGCATCACCGACTCGATGAGTTTGAGCAAGCTCCAGGAGTTGGTGATGGACAGAGAAGCCTGGTGTGCTTCAGTCCATGGGGTTGCAAAGAGTTGGACACAACTGAGTGACTGAACTGAACATGATGTTTTTATCAGTTTCTCTTTAATGTTTTGTGTCTTGGCTCTTAAGTTTTTTATTTATGTGTGATTGCCATGAGTTTTGTATAAGATGTTTCATAGATAAAAATATTTCTTTTTCTGATGATAGTATCCTATCTCCATTGGCCTACATGGGTTTTGTCCTTTTCCTCTTTTTTTTTTTTTTTTTTATTTTGGTCTCATTTTCTTTTTTTTTTTTTTTTTACTGTTGTGAGTTTGTCAACAAATTGAAGTAGCTATAGTTATTTTTACTGCTGTTTTCCCATTAATAATCAAGTTAGAATTAAGTGTTAAACAGTCCATTCTGATATAGAGTTGCAGTTTTCTTATTTTTTCTGTTTATCACCATACTAAAAGTTTCATGTACTTTTTTCTTTTGTTTCAGATAGAAGAGCTCTCAGAATTTATTGTAAGGAGAGTTGAGTGGTGATAAACTCCCTCAGCTTTAGTTTATCTGGAAAAGCCTTTATTTCTCTCTCATATCTAAATGATAGCTTTGCTCGATATAATATTTTTGGCTGACAGTTTTTTATCTTTAAATATTTTTGGATGTTATTCCATTCTCTCCTAATCTGTACAATTTCTGTGAAGAAATCAGTTGATAATGAGATGAGGATACCTTGTAGGTAACTGTCTTTTTTACCCCCTGGCTGCCTTTAAAATTCTTTATTTATCATTGATAGTTTTAATATTATGTGTCTTGGAGAACGTATTTTTGTGTTGAGATAATCAGGTGTTCTCTTAGCTTTGTGAATTTACATATCCAGTTCCTTACCAGATTTAGGAAGCTCTCAGCTATTATTAAAGTGAAAGTGAAAATTGTTCTGTCCTGTCCGACTCTTTGCGACCCCGTGGACTATACAGTCCATGAAATTCTCTAGGCCAGAATACTGGAGTGGGTAGCCTTTCCCTTGCCCAGGGGATCTTCCCAGCATAGGGATTGAACCCAGGTCTCCCACATTGCAGGCAGATTCTTACCAGCTGAGCCACAAGGAAAGGCTCAGAATCTGCCTGCAATCAAACCCAGGAGATCCGGGTTTGATCCCTGGGTCAGGGAGATCCCCTGGAGAAGGAAATGGCAATCCATTCCAGGATTCTTGCCCCAATCCCATGGACAGAGGAGCCAGCGGGCTATAGTCCATGGGGTCATAAAGAATTGGACAAAACTAAGTGACTAACACACAAACACAGCTATTAATTCTCTAAATAAACTCTCTGTTCCCATCTTCTACTATTTTTCTCTGGAATACTCGTTATACTTAAGTTGCCTTTCCTAATGAAGTTTTTGTATAATTTATTTATTTGTAGATACCTTTCTTATTATGTAAAGATTTTAAAATTATTTCTAACAATATAGCTTGTTGATAACTAGAGGTATTCCTTTTGTTTTTCAGTAGGTGGTGCTATAGCACAAGTTTTGGGTTTCTTTTACCTGCGCTGCCTCTGGCTATATTTGAGAATCTGCAGTTTGCACCCTCCACCAACTCTGCCTCTGCGGTGCATGTTGCTGGTGCCCTCATTGTAGCCGCACATGCCTCTGGGGTTGCTGGTGGCTTGTTGTTGCTGGTGTTCCTGATCTTGCTGGTGTTGCCACCAGGGGCACCAGGATGGTGGGTGCCTCTGCTCCGTGGGGTTGTTGGGTTTGTGGGTATTGTTGCTGTGGGCCCAGGGGCCAGAGTCAAGGTTGATGCGATGGCTGGAGGGACCCGAGTCACAGATTCTGCTGCTGCTGCTGCCCAGTTCCTTGTGACCACTGTAGCTGGGAGGCCGGCATTGTGTGCTACACTTTCTCTGCTGTGACAGGTTCTCTGGAGCTGCAGGCTAAGCCACCAAGACCAGGGCCTCGATCTTAGGCACTGCTTCCACCACCCCCTACTTCCTCTCTGTGTTCCAGTTGCCCCCCTTCAGCTGCACAGGTGTGTGACTCTCTCTGGCATCTGGATGTGTTGGGCAGGGAAATCTTTGCTGAATTATGGATATTTTACTAGTTGTAGATTGAAGGGGAGAGACACAAAGGGAGAATCTCAGGCTACCACAATGCCAATATCACCCACAGACTTGTCCTTCAGCCAAGACAGATTAAATGCTGGGAACTGAGAGAAGCAGTGACTGATTCAGACTGATGAAGCAATGACAGTGATCCATGACAATGAGAACTATTTCTGAAGCCTAGTGACTGGCAAATGTAGTTGGGGAAAAACTGCAATTCCATAAATAAATAAATAAAATTTTACTCTGAAGTCTGAAGAGGCAACTTTTGATTGTGAGCAAGATTAAAAGTAGTTACCAAAAGCACTGTTTACCAAAAGCACAATTTATTAGCACTTAGAAACGGAACTAGGCCATCTAAATATAAATGGCAGACTGAAGATAGATGTATATTTCCATTTATTTCTTAAGACTCAAAAATCACAATAAAGAATTTTAAAATGCATAAATCTGAATTTGTATGACAGTTTATACAAGGGACCCATATTTTTTGGAGCAAAAAATGTAATACATACATAGTTACTGATCTAGAAGTCTACAGAAAGTGAAAGATAGAACTGATTCAAATGTATTCTTTTTGATGGCTGAGTAATACTCCATTGTGTATATGTACCACAGCTTTCTTATCCATTCATCTGCTGATGGGCATCTAGGTTGCTTCCATGTCCTGGCTATTATAACTGGCAAAACTAATACAATATTGTAAAGTTTAAAAATAAAATAAAATTAAAAAAAAAAAGAAAGTGAAAGATAAATTTGTGATAGAATAAAGCAAAAAAGTCAAGGAGAAGTAAGCCTATCCACTATAAACCTGGAGAAGCTTAGGAAAGGGGGGCAAGCGTAAGGATAGCCACAGTGCTTGAAAGGGAGAATAGTAAGTATAATTAATGCGGACTCCTTTCACCTCCCTGGATCATATAATTTGACAGATGACAATATATCAACCTAACCTCTACTATATGTGAGACTGGAGTATTCCTACCTGGAGAAAATTATGTAGTCTTTAAAGACACGAAGTGAAGTGAAGTTGCTCAGTCGTGTCCAGCTCTTTGCGACCCCGTGAACTATAGCCTACCAGGCTCCTCCGTCCATGGGATTCTCCAGGCAAGAGTACTGGAGTGGGTTACCATTTCCTTCTCCAGGGGGATCTTCCCGACCCTGGGATCGAACCCGAGTCTCCCGCATTGGAGGTAGACGCTTTAACCTCTGAGCCACCAGGGAAGCCTTAAAGAGAAGAACTTACTCATAATGACAATTAGAGGTCTCAAAATAAAGCAGGTAGCTTGATGGCCAATCACCTAGTAGAGCAGCCTGCCAGCTGACAAGGTGACAAGGTGAAGCCACCTCCAACTCAAATAGAGATTTCCCAAATAGCTTTTTCAGTGTCTGTCTCTTTTGCCAAACCAAAAGCTGTCCTTTCTATAGTCACTGCCCCTACCTCCTTGTCTGTTTAATGGACCCATATTTATCCTTCAGGACTCAGCTCAAATGCCAGCTCTTTTGTGGTTTCTCAGAGAGTAAGTACATCCTCCCCCTGTCTGTCATGCCACGTTACGCATTAGGACACCTTATCGCCTTCATAACTTGAATTTAGGTATGTCTCCTTCTCATTTGGCTGTGGATCTTTCAAAGATAAGGCCTATATTCTTTTCAGGTCTGTCTTCTCAACCTGTATACAGGTGCATGGAACAAAGAAGGATTGCATCTTAAACTATTTTTAATGTCAGTTAGATACAGTGAGAATTTATACTAGCTAACTTAAAAGAATTTTTTTTGAAACCTGAGCCACTATGACCATAAAACAAAAATTTAAGTTCATGAGAAATTATCAAGATTGTATATAATGGAATGTGACCATTAATATAATTATATAATTGAAGAAGTGAGAACCCATTGGGAACAGAACTGGTATAATGTGCAATATAAAAAGTGTGTGTTAGCTGCTCAGTCATATCCAACTCTTTTGTGACCCCATGGACTATAGCTTGCCAGGCTCCTCTGTCTGTGGAATTTTCCAGGCAAGAATACTGGACTGGGTTGCCATTCCCTTCTCCAGGGGATCTTCCTGACCCGGGGTCTTCTGCATCGCAGGGTGATTTTTGACCGTCTGAGCCACCAGGCAAAGGTATAAAAAGTATTGAATAAAATTCAATCATTTCTTGAGAATACTTATTTTTTATTCTCTATTCATATATATTTTTTCACGAGTACACATTTAGAGACCATGTAATTTTGTTCTGTATATATAAAACTCTTGGTCTTCTATAAACCAGGCAGTGACAAGTATTCCCTGGCTAGCCATTTCTTGTTTTGGAGTTAGGAGTTGGAGAATATTCTTAGGAACCATTTTCTATTGGGAAACTTTTCTGACTAACTTTAGGGAACTCTTGGGATTTATTAGCTATGTTTCTAAAGCTTGATCATTAACAGACAGAGGTTTCAAGGAATTATTGAAATGGAATTAATGCTATTTTTCTTATTATGATTGGTAAGGTTACATGACATCCCTTCCTAACTTACATAAACCCCATTGATCTGTCTCCATAATTATGCTTTTATGGATAATTTAATTCCATAAAATTATACAGACACATTAGAAAAAAGTGAATATATATAAATATATAGTACATGTAAATACACTTCATATAACTGAAAACTTCATGAGGCCTAGAATCATAAATGTTGTGTTACTCACTGTTTCTCTAACATTTAATATAATGCAGAGAAATACAGAATAGATGCTTAGTAAATATTTGCTACATAAGTGAAACATAAAATCAAGTAAGCATTTCATTATCTCCTTAGATAGAATTTTTATAATGCTCCTCTAAATTTTGAACCAGTTCAGTAGTTTTGATTGTTGTATGAATTTAACACAATATTGTTAAACAACTAAATGCCAACGGAAAAATAAAAAATTAAAAAAAAAAATTCCATAATAAGAACCATGTGGTATTGGTGAAAGAATAGACAAATCGATCAATGGAATGTAAGAGGAATTCAGAAATAGACTGACATGTATAAAGTCAGCTGATCTCTGGCAAAGGAGCAAAGGCGATAAATAAAAACAGTCTTTTCAACAAATGATGCTAGGACTGGACATGCACACACAAAAAAGAATCTGGACACAGACCTTATACCCTTCACAAAAATTAAACTCAAAATGGAGCACAGCCCTAAATGTAAAATGCAAAACTATAAAACTTCTAGAACATAATATAGGAGAAAGCCTAGATGACCTTGAATGTGGTGATAAGTAAGATATAACATGAAAGGTAGGATCCATGAAAGAAAAGACTGATATACTGGACTTCATTAAAATTATAAATATCTGCTCTATGGAACAAAAAAGACCAAAAGAATGAAAAGACAAGCCACAGACTCAGAAAAAAATATTTTCAAAGGATACATTAGATAAAGGAATGTTATCTGACATACATGAAGAGCTCTTAAAACTCAATACCAAGAATATAACCTGATTTAAAAATGTGCCAAAGACCTTAACAGACACCTAACCAAAGAAGGCAACGGCACCCCACTCTAGTACCCTTGCCTGGAAAATCCCATGGGTGGAGGAGCCTGGTAGGCTGCAGTCCATGGGGTCACAAAGAGTCAGACACGACTGAACGACTTCACTTTCACTTTTCACTTTCATGCATTGGAGAAGGAAATGGCAACCCACTCCAGTGTTCTTGCCTGGAGAATCCCAGGGACGGGGGAGCCTGGTGGGCTGCCGTCTATGGGGTTGCACAGAGTTGGACACGACTGAAGCGACTTAGCAGCAGCAGCAGCAGCAACCAAAGAAGATGACAAATAAGCACATAAAAAAATGCCCCACACCAAATGTTATCAGGGAAATATACAAATTAAAATGGTGAGATATGCTATATACCTATGAGAAAGGGCAAAATCCCAGAATACTAACAATACTAAAGTCTGGCAAGGATATGGAACAACAAGAACTCTCATTCATTGCTGGTAGGAATGCAAAATAGTACAGCTACTTTGGAAGACAGTTAAGCAATTTCTTAACTAAAACAATGTCTTACCATATAATTCAGCAATTGGGCTTCCTGATATTTACCCAAGAGTGTTGGAAATTTATATGCACACAAAAATCCACACATAAGTATTTGCAGTAGCTTTATAAAACTATCAAAGCTTGGAAGCAACCAAGATGTTCTTCAGTAGATAGTACATCCAGACAATAGAATATTATTCAGTGCTAAAAAGAAATGAGCTATCAAGGTCATGAAAAGACATGAAGAAAATTTAAATGAGTATTACTAAGTGAAAGAAGTCAATCTTAAAAGGATACATATTGTATGATTTCCAACTATGTGGATTCCAACTAGGATTTCTAACATCCTAGAAAAAGCAAAACTGTGGAGGCAATAGAAAGATCAGTGATTGCCAGGGGTTAAGAAAGAAGGAGATGTATAGGAGGAGCACAGAGAATTTTTAGGGCAGTGAAAATTTTCTGTATAATACTATAAAAGTGAAAACATGTCATTATACATTTGTACAGACCCATAGAATGTACACCACCAAGAATGAATGAGCCCTAATGTGAGTAAAACACATTCTCTTTCTGCAGGCCTATTTTTGAACATTCTATTTGTTTAATTTGTCTTACTATTTATTCAGGTATTATTGCTGTACTATTTATTGAGGCAATATAAGATGTTTTAATTGGCTGACGTAGTAAAGCTATTTCTCCTGCATTATTTTTCTTTTTTCAGAGAAAGTCTTAGGGCTTAGTTTTGTGTGTGTGTGTGTATTTTGTGTTTTGTGTTTTTACAGCTGCCTAGAAGTTCATTATATGGATACACTTTTATTGAACTAATCCTATTTACACATACTTGCTTATACTTTTTTGATTTTACAAATAACACTTCATAGCTGCAATTTTATAGATATTCAAGTATTTCCAAAGAATGAGTTTAATTTATTAAACAAACAAATGAAATAAATATTTATTTTTCCAGGACTTTAACATCACCTCGAGTAGTTAAAATTTTTGGCATTTTATTGGGATTGGATTTCACTAAGTTTATAAATTAATTTACAGAGAATTGATATTGATTACATGTACTGATTATACTTACATTTATGGTATTGATTCTTATCAAAGAATCATTGCTATGATATTGATTCATATCAAAAATGGTATGCCTTTTTTTTGAGTCACTTTTGTATATATCCTTCATAAGTATTTTAAAGTTTCCTTCTTATGATACACACTTTTCTTATCAAGTTTATCCCTAGGCATTTTATTATTTTTGTTGTTAGTTAAGTGGAGTCTTTTCTTTCATTATATCTTCTTAAGTGGCAGTGGATTAGGTTGTTGAAAAACAAAATTCAACTGAGTAAATCTGAAGATCTAATTGATTTTATTCAATGATTCATGAATCAGGCAGCATCCCATCTAGCAAGTAGGAAGGAACTCCGAACAGCTATAGAAAAAGAAAGGTTTTTATAGACAGAAGCAGGCAGGAACACGGGAAAAAGTGAACTATCTCATCTTTCTTTGGTAAGTGGACAGTATCTATCAGGTAGAACACTTCACTACTGTTGACCAGAAAATTCTAGATCGGCTGATTAAGATTACATTCCTGGGGGAGACTGAAACTGTATTTGGGTTAGATACTAAATTTCAGTTTAGTATGGGCTTAGCACAAGTCACTCCATTTTGAGCCTGTTGTCTCTCTTTTTTTAAACACTTTTAAGCATTTTAAAATATATAGAATGCTACTGAATTTCATATTTATGTACTATTCTTCCTTGTAAATTTCTTTTATATTTGTGGGATGTTTTCTAATCAATTATCTTGGGATTTCTAAGAATTCAATCATATTTCCCTCTTCTCTTTAATGTTTATATCTCTAACTTCTTCCCTTTGTCTAATTGCATTGCATGGTACTTTCAGGACAATCATACAAATAATAGTGGTGATTGGGGTTATACCTGACTTGAGTGAAAATAGACTTATTTTATCTGTCCATATTTATTTATATCTATTTATATTATTCTATTCATATTCCATAATCCATTTTCATTAGGAATGGATGTGAACTTTTATTTTAAAAGGTCCTTTAAATGAGTATAGAGATATTCATATGATTTTGTCCTTAAATGTAATAATATGGAGAATTATGTTAATAAATTTCTTAATGTTAAAACATTCTTGCATTTCTGTGATAAGTTTATTTTGGACATAATATTTATTGTTCTTGTTTTTTACTGAGCTGATGGATTCCAGTTTGTAAAATTTTATTTAGAATTTTTTTTGTTCTATTCATTAGTGGGCTGAATTTGTGGTTCCGTTCCTTTCTCCCTTCATTCCTTCCTCTTCTCCTTCCTTCTTTCTTTTCTTTCCTTTTAAAATCTTTTCTAGTTTTGACTTCAGTCTTGCTTTCTCAAAAATAATTGGGAATTTTTCCTCTTTTTCTATGCAACAGCATGGATTTATCTGTTATTTGGAATTTTGGTGAAATTATTTGTGTCTTGTGTTTTTTCAGGGAGAGTCAGTTGTTAACTTTATTTCTTTTATGGAATCTTTTTGGATTATATATATATATGTGTGTGTGTGTGTGTGTGTGTGTGTGTATTCTGGAATCAGTTTTAGAATATTTTTCTTAGAAAATTATCTATTTAACCCAAATTTGTGAACTTCACTTCCATGTATTGGACCAAATTTCTTTCTTATGGTTTTTAAATTTCCTCTGTTTAACTGGTTATTTATGGGTAGCATATTTTTTTCTCATTTTTCCTATGTTAAGTTAGCTAATAATTTATATGTCTTATTATTTTTATCCTTTGTTGAGATACAATTTTGTGATTTATTTATTAATTTTATAACTGTATTTATCTTTTGAAAAAAATTCTTCCTTTTATTTTACTTATTCTTTTTTAAAATTCTTGAATTACATGCTGTTTGTTTTATTCCTTCTTATTTATTGGTGTGTGTGTGTATGTACATACACTCATATCTTTATACTAGTTTTTTATGTCAATGATATGCTTCTATAATTTTTTTCTCAACCCTGCTTCAGTATATCATTAAATACACAGTGTTTTATTACAATTTCTTTTATAAAAATTTAAAGATCCAGACTGCCGTGCACTTGCTGCTACCTGGGGAGCTGGCCAAGCACGCCGTGTCCGAGGGCACTAAGGCTGTCACCAAGTATACCAGATCCAAGTAAATATAATATGCCTTGCTGCTGTTAACGGAGAAGGCAATGGCACCCCACTCCAGTACTCTTGCCTGGAAAATCCCATGGACAAAGGGCCTGGTGGGCTGTAGTCCATGGCGTCGCTAAGAGTCGGACATGACTGAGCAACTTCACTTTAATTAATTTTTAAGTGTTTTTTTTTTTTTTTTTTTTTTAATGTGGACCATTTTTAAAGTCTTTATTGCATTTGTTACAATATTGTTTCTGTTTTGTATTTCGGGTTTTTTTTTTTTTTTTTTTGCCACGAGGCACATGTGGGATCTTAGCTCCCCAATCAGGGATTACACCTGCACTTCCTTCATTAGAAGGTGAATTATTAACCATTGGACCACCAAGGAAGTTCCTTATAATTTCTTTTAGACCATCTTTAGTTTTCTTTTTTATTTCTTTATACCTAGAATTATTTTAAGAAGGCATTTTAATGTTACTGTTTTTAAAAAAAAATGTGTAGTGAGTTCAGAAAGTGTTACCTGTATCCTGGATCATTTTTACTTTCTGAAATTTATAGATTTTATTTTGAAGCAAGTTTGTAACCAGTGTCCCTGAAAGTTTCATGAGCACTTCAAAGGAGATACATTCTCTATTTTCTGCAGAGTTCAAATATATTTATATATGCTTTATTAATTATTCTATTTAGATCATCTTGATTTTGGTTAGCCTTGACCTGCAATGGCTTGAAGCGGGGCTTGGGTTCCCAGCCAGAGAGTGGGCTGGGTCATGGTGGTGAAAACACCAGGTCCTGGCCATGAGACCAGTGGTCAGTGACAAGGGCCCTGAGCTTTGGCTTTACAGAAAAGAATTTCCACAAAGACAGAAAGTAGTGATGCAAGTTAAATGTTTATTAGGAGAAAAAGGAGTACAGTACATGTGGATAGGCACATGGTCAGACTCAGGGGGAGAGTCCCTGAGTCTCACCCTTGTGGCAGTTTGAATTACTTTTATGGGATTTTTCTTCTGGATTTCCGTTGGCCAATCATTTTGATTTGCCTGGTTTACAATCCATATTTGATGTATCTTAGGATCCTACCTGGAGAAGGAAATGGTAACCCACTCCAGTGTTCTTGCCTGGAGAATCCCAGGGACGGAGGAGCCTGGTGGGCTGCCGTCTATGGGGTCGCACAGAATTGGACACGACTGAAGCGACTTAGCAGCAGCAGCAGCAGCAGGATCCTACCAGGTGTGTGCATCCATTTCTTAGACAAGATGGATTTTACTGAAAAGACATATGGGTAGAACATACCTTAACAATCTGTGTACTTGTTTTTGTTTGTTCATTTGTTCTGTTCTGAGTAAGTAAAACTTAATTCTCATAGTAATATTTATTTCTGTTTCTCTTTGCATCCACTATTATTTTTTCTATACATATTGATGCAATGTTATTTGGTTCATATTGATTTTTAACTATTTTAAAAATAACATATTTATAGGAAAGTGTTATTAATCACATGTGTATTGTTTGATGAATTATTTCAAAATGAACATTCTTGAGTCACTACCACCAAAATAAATATTTAGAATATTTCCAAATAAGATTGTTTAGCCAAATTTTTTTTAAAAATTGAAGGTTAGTGAGAGAGTTATTTCCTAGGCAGGTTGATAGGAAGTCTAGGGGTCCCCAAGGAGAGAAGGGTCTGAAATTCTCAAGGAGGAAGAAAGGACAAACTTTGTTCTTTCTCCACATTCCTTAGGATTATATAACAATAATGTATCCTGCCTAAGGACAGTCTTTGGATTCAACCTTCTGTTATCTTAAAATGTTAATTATAGGAGTAGACCTGGTCTTTACAAGGATGTATCTTGCTTGAGGACAGTGTTATCTTAAAATGTAAATTATGGGAGTGAGTCTGATGAGGTCTTTACAACCTCCAGACATTCTTTGGATTATATAACCTCATTGTTAACACTAGCAAGGGGGTACTCTTTCTACCCCCTTCTGATGCCTATGTCAGAAGCTTTCTCTATCTCCTTTATACTTTAATAAAACTTTATTTCACAAAAGCTCTGAGCGATCTCTGGCCCCGGATTGAATTCTTCTCCTCCAGGGGCCAAGAATCCCGGTGTATTCGCGTGATTCAACAACAACCTTTCATTAGTAACTTTACTGAGTAGGATGTGTTTCATTGGTGACCATGTAGCCGATCAGACTATGCCACCCCAAAAATATGACTCTAGGAAACCAGAATATGCCTCTTTGGCATAAGGATGATTTTGAGCTGATTATTTTGAAAAAGACCAGACACAAGAGAAGCTCTGAAAACATAGTAAGCTACCATTTTTGTAAAGGAAATTTACATTTATAAATTTATATTCTCCATTTGTAAGAGTGTCTTACTCAGTACCAGGAAGAGAAGGATGACTTTAAATCACAAGTCAGTGGAGAAGGCAAGGACTTAAATCTGCACAGTCAACATTTTTCTTGTTTTCCTTACTTTTCTCGTCACCTTGCCTTAACTGGCCTCCCCCACACCCTTCTTACTTTGTATACGCTGAGATGGTATTTAAGCCCTAATTCTAAATTATCTCTTTGAGTTACTTATTCTCTGAGTTTTCCTGTATGTATATAGATGCTAATACCCTTCTCTTTGATTTTTCTTGTTAATTTGTCTTTTGTTACAGGGCCCCAGCCTAGAACTTAGAAGGGTAGAGGGAAAAGGATTTCATCATCCCCTTCAACCATTTTGGCTCAGTATTCTCTGGCATCTCACTCTTAGAATCTTACACTGGGAAGCTTGGCTTAAAGTATATCTTTTAGTTTGGCTCTGTTTTATTATTTTCTTCTACTTTGAGAAATAGGTTCACGTGAATGTTGGATCTCTTGCTGTCTTCTGTCTTCCATTATTTTCTTTCTAATTCCTTTTAGCTCTCTATTTCCATTTTATTCTGGTCATTTTTTTCCATTTCTACCTTTTTGTTCTTTGCTTTGTTTTCTGTATATTTTTCAATTTTTTACTTTCCTTCTAATTTTGCCTTCATTTCAGTTAAAATTTTTTCTTCTGTTTCTTTTTTAAAATCTGTCAGATTATATTTATAATCTTCTTGTAGTTCTTTTATATTTTTGCCTAAGGCTTTTTCCCATTAAGGAATTAATGTGTTAAGTTTCGAATACAATTATTGGTAAAATATATGATCATAATTTTCATCTGCTTTGTTGTTACTGTTTTTGGTAAATGCTTTCTTTGTTACCAAATGTTGCTGCCATTTCCATCCTCTCTGCCTTAGATTATTTTGTCAATTTTTTTTAGTTTCTTTTTAATTCACCCATCACTGAATTAATTGGGTTATCTTGGTCTGTTCAGGCTGCTGTAACAAAAATATGGCTCATAAACGAGAGATATTTATTTCTGGAGGCTGGCAAAGCTAAGATCAATGTGCTGGTAGATGAGATCTGGTGAGGACTGCTTCATAGACAGCTGTCTTTTTGATATAACCTCCCATCACAGAAAGTATGAGGGAGCTCTGTGGAGTTTCTTTCAAGTGAGAGTATTTATTCCATTCATGAAGGCTCTGCCCTTGTGACCTAAGATCCCGAAGGCTTCACCTCCTATTACTACCACTTTTGGGGGTAGGATTTCTACATATGTATTGTGGAGGTGAAACTGTGTACCTCTGATTGAGATTTGAACCCACACAGGCAGGACTTGAACCCAGCTACAACTGATTTCTGCAAGGCAGCAGTGAGTAGTGGCATGAAACGAGACCTTAATTCCTTTCCCAGGAATTGAACCTGGGTAGTCTGGAAGAAAACCAAAAATTCTAGCCACCAAACAGGAAAAGGCTAGAGGCTAGAAGCTGTTTTTCCCTGGATCTTTGTTCCTAGTGAAGAATACATTTATCCTGGAGGCAGAAATTGTAAATGCAGGTACAAAGTTTATTATTAGAGATATAGCACAACAACAAGTCAGAGAGCACAGAGAGAAATGGTTATTTTAAGGTCAGATGGAGGCAAGGCAGAGATGCACACCCAGAGAGAGGGTGTGGGCATCCAGCCTAGTAAGGAGAAGCGCAGTAAAAAGACTGTCACATCATTTATATAAGTCAGTTCTTCTGGGACTTTGTCTTCCTACAAGCCAATTATCTGGTTTCTTTCCCCACCCCTGACCTTCCCTGGGACCCTTCCCTGGGGTGCTCACGCACCCCCTCACCCAAGATGGATCTTGAAGTGAAGGCTTCTGGGAGGATCAAGACTCATTATGGCCTGGCATTATCCCTTGACCCATAAAGAGCCCTTATGTGCATGTGTAGTGTCTTCCTTGTCCCTAAAGAGGAGAGAGCTGAGATCTCTTAATCCTTTACTCAAACAGGATTTTGCCCCTCTTTGTCCTTGCCATGACTGTTACCTTAAGGTGTTTACAAGAGACAGGCACTGACTATTTATACTGTTTCTGTTGTTACTTCCATTTCAGAGGACAAACTGAAGGCTGATTGTAAATGCCTCGACTGGAGCTCACCTGTCTCTTGGCTCAGGAAATGCAAACAGAAGACTAGTTGTAAATGTCTAACGTGAAGCCCATCTACAAGCCCATCTTGTATCCATGGTCTTTTAAGTGAGATCACACACCTGGTTTCAGGACTTAGTGAAGCTGAGGTTCCTAATGTCTTGTCATAGAAAGAATTCAGTGAGAGAAAAAGTAACAGGTAAGAAGTGGATTTATTAAGAGAGGGAGAGACACTCCACAGACAGAGTGTGGGCCATCTCAGAAGGCAAGAGTGACCTTGAAGTATGGCGTGGTTAGTTTTCATTGACTGGGTAATTTTATAGGTTAATGATTAGAAAGATTATTCCAACTATTTTGGGGAAAGGGTAGGGATTTCCAGGATTTGGGCCATGGCCTCAGAACTGCCATGATGCTGGTGGGTGCATCATTTAGCTTGCTAATGTGTTACAATGAGCATATACTGAGGCTCAGGGTCTAGTGGAAGTCGACTCATCTGCCATCTTGGACTTACTTGGTTCCAATCAGTTTCTGTCATGTCCTTGGGCTATGTAATCATTCTCAAGTTTGTTCCCTGATTCCTTCCCTCCTGTTTCAAAGGGACACATTCAGTCAGTAGCAGGGGTTCTCCCTAGATCTGTTAAGTGTACTTTGGGGATGTAGAGAGGAGAATGCATAATGTTCCATGTAAGGTGGTTATCAGAGCACAGAGGTTCTGTGATGCACTATTGCCATGATTTGTGTTAACAACTGACCTTTAGAACTCAGTGCTAGGGCAAGAAATTGTTACAGTTTGCTAAGGACAAAAAGTTGAAAATTCATTTGTTAGTCCTTCCTCTGCTTTCTCAGTATGTCTTAAAGTGTGGAAAAACATGTTTGATGTCTGTGTGACACACACGAAAACGTGTGTGGGTGTAAATGTGGGTGTATGTGTATGTGTGTATGCACTCATACATTTCAGCATGTAGTAACAGGACAATGCAAAGAACTGTGCCAGTTTTGTTGATTAATCCTCTTTACCAATTAGAATGAAGGCAATAAATTACTGACTGGAACTGAAAGACCACAGATGCAAAGGCAATACCAGACAAACATTAACCACCCCATAGCCCATATGTCAGTGGTTGCAACACTTGAGATGGGCACCCTGAGATTTGAAGTATTCAAATGTAGAGTATTCACAAGAGAATAATTACACGTGACTAGATGTGACTAAAGAGATATAGAGTAGGTTTATTATTTCTGACCTAAGTAGTGATGACTATATTATTTGATTTTAGGACTAGTTGTTCCAATTAAATTTTTTCTCATTACATTTTGCTAGGAAGCCAAAACAAAGAAAATATTACTCAAAACAAAAGCTTTTAAAATATAATGCAAATTTTTGACTAATGCATAACAGACAATCCAATTTGAGTCAACTAATTTTACCTGAGATTATATTAATTATAAAACATTGTATGGAGTGGCTTAGGATCACAAATATATAAGTATAGTATCCTTTCTTCTTGACCTCATAACTTGCTAAAACCCATGAAGCATAATATAAAAATAACTTGGATGAAAGGTGGATATGGGTGAAGGAGAAATTAATCCTGACAAGAGAATCAGAGAAGACTAGTGTTGTGAAAAGTGGGAGGGAAAGGTGGGATTTGCAAAGTAGACTTATAAAGATCTTAAGTGATCCTTGGTTTGGAGTCTGCTGGGGGTCCTGTGAGGTCATAGTATGCTCAAAGAGCATGTCTTCAGATGATGACCTATAGTACAGGGTACATCTTGATAAGCAGACTAAGAATCTTTGAACTGTCAATGATCATAATGCTTATTAGGTTATTTTGCAAGTGGAGAAACTAAGGGCAAGAGAAATTAATGGATCCCCTTAATATCTCAGAATTATCAGAGACTGTGCTGGGATTGAAACCATAAACTTCTGTTCAGTGTTTTTCCCAAGACACACACCCCCTCTCAGTTCAGTTCAGTTCAGTTCAGTCACTCAGTCATGCCTGACTCTTTGAGACCCTATGAACCGCAGCACGCTAGGCTTCCCTGTCCATCACCAACTCCTGGAGTCCACCCAAACCCATGTCCATTGTGTCGGTGATGCCATACAACCATCTCATCCTCTGTTGTCCCCTTCTCCTCCTGCCCTCAATCTTTCCCAACATCAGGGTCTTTTCAAATGAGTCAGCTCTTCACATCAGGTGGCCAAAGTATTGGAGTTTCACCTTCAACATCAGTCCTTCCAATGAACACCCAGGACTCCTTTAGGATGGACTGGTTGGATCTCCTTGCAGTCCAAGGGACTCTCAAGAGTCTTCTCCAACACCACAGTTCAAAAGCATCAATTCTTCGGTGTGCTCAGCTTTCTTCACAGTCCAACTCTAACATCCATACATGACCACTGGAAAAACCATATCCTTGACTAGATGGACCTTTGTTGACAAAGTAATGTCTCTACTTTTGAATATGCTGTCTAGGTTGGTCATAACTTTCCTTCCAAGGAGTAAGTGTCTTTTAATTTCATGGCTGCAGTCACCATCTGCAGTGATTTTGGAGCCCAGAAAAATAACAGTCAGCCACTGTTTCCACTGTTTCCCCATCTATTTGCCGTGAAGTGATGGGACTGGATGCCATGATCTTCGTTTTCTGAATGTTGAACTTTAAGCCAACTTTTTCACTCTCCTCTTTAACTTTCATCAGGAGGCTCTTTAGTTCTTCTTCACTTTCTGCCATAAAGGTGGTGTCATCTGCATATCTGAGGTTATTGATATTTCTCCCAGCAATCTTGATTCCAGCTTGTGCTTCCTCCAGCCCAGCATTTCTCATGATGTACTCTGCATATAAGTTAAATAAGCAGGGTGACAATATACAGCCTTGACATACTCCTTTTCCTACTAGGAACCAGTCTGTTGTTCCATGTCCAGTTCTAACTGTTGCTTCCTGACCTGCATATAGGTTTCTCAAGAGGCAGGTCAGGTGGTCTGGTGTTCCCATCTCTTTTAAAATTTTCCATAGTTTATTGTGATCCATGAAGTCAAAGGCTTTGGCATGGTCAATAAAGCAGAAATAGATGTTTTTCTGGAACTCTCTTGCTTTTTTGATGATCCAGTGAATGTTGGCAATTTGATCTCTGGTTCCTCTGCTTTTTCTAAAATCAGCTTGAACATCTGGAAGTTGATGGTTCACGTATTGCTGTAGACAGTATCAAAATGAAGAAGTCTTTGAATGCTAGGGAAGGAATATGGAAAAGATCTGGGGTGATTAGATGTATAATTAGGATATGTTGGAGAGAAGAGGTGATAGATAAAGGAATCAAGTAAAATCTGGATTATCATAAGGAAAGCATATCTCAATTCCATTTTCAGCCCTAAGAATGCCCTGGGTAGATGGCATGTTTGCTAGGATGCTTTCTATCCTGGTGTAAGAAACTGTATTGACATGCATGATAATAGAAGTATTTATGTCTATATTTGCTGTGTGGGACATTGACATGAATAACAGAATCAAGACTGTTGATCTAATATGGTGATTCAGTTTTGCCCTCTTGAGTTACCCTGACCATGTCAAATAGATTCAAGGGGTTAGATCTGATAGACAGAGTGCCTGAAAAACTATGGACAGAGGTTCATGACATTGAACAGGAGGCAGAGATCAAGACCATCCCCAAGAAAAACAAAGGCAAGAAGGCAAAATGGTTTTCTGAGAAGGCCTTAGAAATAGCTGAGAAATGAAGAGAAGCTAAAGGCAAAGCAGAAAAGGAAAGATATACCCATCTGAATGCAGAGTTCCAAAGAATAGCAAGGGGAGATAAGAAAGCCTTCCTCAGTGATCAATGCAAAGAAATAGAGGAAAACAATAGAATGGGGAAGACTAGAGATCTCCTCAAGAAAATTAGAGTTACCAAGGGAACATTTCATGCAAGATGGGCACAATAAAGGACTGAAATGGTATGGACCTAACAGAAGCAGAAGATGTTAAAAAGAGGTGGCAAGAATACACAGAAGAACTATACAAAAAAGATCTTCATGACCTAGATAACCATGATGGTGTGATCACTCACTTAGAGCCAGAAATCCTGGAATGGGAAGTCAAGTGGGCCTTAGGAAGCATCACTATGAACAAAGCTAGTGGAGGTGATGGCATTCCAGTAAAGCTATTTCAAGTCCTAAAAGATGATGCTGTGAAAGTGCTGAGCTCAATATGCCAGCAAATTTGGAAAACTCAGCAGTGGTCACAGTACTGGACAAGGTCAGGTTTTACTCCAATCCTAAAGAAAGTCAATTCCAAAAAAATGTTCAAATTATTGCACAATTGCACTCATTCTCACACACTAGCAAAGCAATGCTCAAAATACTCCAAGCCAGGCTTCAACAGTACGTGAACTGTGAAATTCCAGATGTTCAAGTTGGATTTAGAAAATTCAGAGGAACTAGAGATCAAAAGGCAAACATCCATTGGATCATCAAAAAAAGCTAGAGATTCCAAAAAACCATCTATTTCTGCTTTATTGACTATACCAAAGCCTTTGACTGTGTGGATCACAACAAACTGGAAAATTCTTAAAGAGATGGGAATACCAGACCTCCTTACCTGCCTCCTGAGAAATCTGTATGGAGGTCAGGAAGCAACAGTTAGAACCGGACATGAAACAACAAACTGGGAATTTTCCCAATTTCCCAATTTCCCTTTCAAATTGGGAAAGGAGTATGTCAAGGATTCTTTAACTTCTATGCAGAGTACATCATGTGAAATGCTGGGCTGGATGAACCACAAACTGGAATCAAGATTGCTGGGAGAAATATCAATAACCTCAGGTATGCAGATGACACCACCCTTACGGCAGAAAGTGAAGAAGAACTAAAGAGCCTCTTGATGAAAGTGAAAGAGGAGAATGAAAAAGTTGGCTTAAAACTCAACATTCAGAAAACTAAAATCATGGCATCTGGTCCCATCACTTCATGGCAAATATATGGGAAAACAATGGAAACAGTGAGAGACTTTATTTTTCTGGGTTCCAAAATCACTGCAGATGGTGACTTCAGCCATGAAATTAAAAGACACTTGCTCCTTGGAAGAAAAGCTATGACCATCCTAGACAGCATATTAAAGAGCAGAGACATTACCTTGCCAACAGAGGTCTGTCTAGTCAAAGCTATGGTTTTTCCAGTAGTCATGTATGGCTGTTAGAGTTGGACTATAAAGAAAGCTGAATGCGGAAGAATTAATGCTTTTGAACTGTGGTGTTGGAGAAAGGCTCTTGAGAGACCCTTGGACTGCAAGGAGATCCAACCAGTCAATCCTAAAGGAAATCAGTCCTGAATATTCATTGGAAGAACTGATGCTGAGGCTGAAGTTTCGCCACCTGATGTGAAGAACTGACTCCTTGGAAAAGATCCTGATGCTGGGAAAAATTGAAGACAGGAAGAGAAGGGGATGACAGAGAATGAGATGGTTGCCTGATATCACCGACTCGATGGACAAGTTTGAGCAAGCTCCAGGAGTTGGTGATGGACAGGGAAACCCTGCATGCCGCAATCCATGGGATTACAAAGAGTTGAACATGACTATTCGACTGAACTGAACTGAACTGACCATGTCATATATATGGCTACACCCTTAGGACATTTGTCTACAGGTCACTCCTTCCATGGCCAACCTTTTGAAAGGAAATGGCAATCTAAAACAAATGAGTATTTTATACGGGCATAAAATCAACACTTGTAATTTAATAATCAAACTAAAACTCTTTGCTTTGGGTTTCATTCAGTAAAAGCATGTAAGTGCAGTCTGCCATATTTTATCATTTTTTTTCTCCCATCAACAGCTGAATATATTTCATCTTTTGTATAAGCAAACAATTCTCAGAAAAAGTAGCTGTCAAGCCTACAGCCTGAAGAAAATAAAAAGAGAATATCAATAAGCTTCCTGCTGCTTTGTCCTTTACAAATGGTCAGATTTATGCCTTGTATGCCCGCTACCTGTTTTCTGAAGCTAAGCAGTTGGCTTCCAGAGGGGGAAAAAACCCATGAACAATTCACTTTAAAGATCTTGGCATTTACCTCTGGGGGCTAGTTAATTAGCTCCTTGGGTTGTCTCATTTGAATTAAAGACAAATTAGAATAAAGAGGAAAAAATACATTCAGTGGCCTTATGTTTCTGATTTTTATTGCTTTAGGCTTGCATGGTGTGGTTGGCTTGAAGTCAAACAGCCAGAAAGCAGAATGCACAGTTGAGATGATAGAGTGACCATAAGAAGTATAATTACTTCACAATTGGGTTTTTACATTCACTACTAATTACTGGGCACCAGAATTGTTACAGTTCAAAAGTAATGAAAATAATGCCCATAGTTAGAAGGTTTTTGATGAAATGCATATGCAATTTTCTAATGGTGGGAGATCTGTGGTAATTCCAGCCACAGTGAATTTAGCGGTAATTACAATTACTTTGCATAACAATTGAACCATTACCTTTGAGAACTGATGAAAGCCCATAATCCATATGATTTTT
Organism: Bos indicus x Bos taurus; assembly: GCF_003369695.1. NCBI lineage: Eukaryota > Metazoa > Chordata > Mammalia > Artiodactyla > Bovidae > Bos > Bos indicus x Bos taurus. The sequence continues at coordinate 114,159,864 of NC_040076.1, forward strand.
GTCATAGTCGTGCTCTAAGTAAAAACTTTTCAAGTGCTGCTAAGAAATATACTGTCACTGAAAGATCAAAATGTTGAGGCTTCAGAGAGTATATAGTTTAGACAACACCCAATCTGAAAGTAAGTGTAATATTTTTACAGTTTGATAAGCCTGAAAATGTGAACACCATTTAAGTTATTGATTTCTCAGTAAATTAAATAAGGGAAAACAGAAGGCACTGACTATATTATCTTCATCCAGACCATTTAAGGCATTTGGTATGTAAATTAGATGGTTCCCTAACAGCTGCTTGCTGTAGTGGATCCCTCACTGATAAAGATCTGGAGGGACTTGCCTGGTTGTTCAGTGGTTAAGAATCTCCCTGCCAATGCAAGGAAAGTGGAAGATCCTGGAAGATCCCACATGCCATGCCATGGGACAACTAAGCCCGTGTGTCACAACTACTGAGCCTGTGCTCTAGGAGCCCGGGAACCACAACTACTGAGCCCACACAGCCTAGAGCCTGTGCTCTGCAACAAGAGAAGCCACTGCAAGGAGAAGCCCGCATACTGCATCTAGAGCGTAGCCTCTGCTCGCCAAAACTAGAGAAAGCCCGTGCACAGCAATGAACACCCAGTGCAGCCAAAATAAATAAATAACAAAATTTATATATAAAAGAAAGGTATGGAAATATGCATAATCATAAATCAAGAGAGTTCAGTACCATCTTTAGCAAGTCAAATATACCTTTCACAAGTCCTTATAATTACTAAGACAATCATATACTACTCTAAGGGGTTAAGCTCTGAGTAGGAAGAATAATGAAAGCCACATGATTCCCTTTAATTCTCTATTACACTCCCCGTTTGTTGGAAATCTCTCTCACCTTGATTGATTAGTTTCATTTTCCAAGTCTGCATCTCTCTTCATGCAGAAAAAGCTGTGAAACAGTGGGCAGCTCAGAGGACGGCTCTTGCAATTGCACTAAAACATGAGCTAAAGGTTCCAGTTTGGGAACCTGGAGGAAATGGCAACCCACTCCAATATTCTTGCTTGGAGAATCCCATGGACAGGGGAACCTGGTGGGCTACAGTCCATGGGGTCCCAGAGGGTCGGGTATGACTGGAGTGACTTAGCACACAGCACATTGCAGAAGCAAGTGGTCTCTTGCCACTCTTGATATCAATTTTATGGTTCATAATTTAGTTTTGCTATGGGTTAGGTGGAAAGCATTAACTTTCTAATCAACCTTTTCACCAAAGCCAAGAAGTTTGATTTTTGCTGTTGTTTTGAGCATAAAAGTAGTTATTTCACTATGTAGGAATTGGCAAACTACATTCAAGGGGTCAGAGCTGGTCTAAATCTGTTTTACATTTAAAGAATTGCAAACAAACAAAGCATACAAAGAATATGCCACCAAAACTATATAGGCTTGCAAACCCTAAAATATTTACTATCTGACTCTTTACAAAGTTTGTTAATCCATGCTCTATGGGCTTATACAGCTTTCTAGTATCCTTGAATGAGACATACTGAATAAGGCATTTTTATTCTTCATTACTTCAAGTCTCTATTGTAAATTACTTTTCTCTCCTCTAACTTTTCAATATTTGCAACCAGGGTTATAGCCACTCATGCCTCAAGAATGCTATGTTTGTTAAAGAATAAAGGCAGCTCATTGTAACATCATCTATTTTAAGACTTCAGACATTCATCATTGTGTCTGATGGTTTGGAGCCTGAGATTTGTATGTATATCTCTTCTTTAGATGCTCAAAATTAGAATCAGTCATTTACTGGAGCAGCAGTTTGACCAAGGATAAAAAAAAAAAACTACATGGTGTTAGAGGGTCTGATTTGTACTGCAGCTTTCTGCTGATATGTGTCACCTTGCCTAGTATAGCTAAGTTCTCTCAGCTGTGATTTATACATTAGCCATACAGTCTAATGGCACCTTCCAGAATTGTGTGACTTTTAAATAAAAAATCATAATTAAAAGCATCTTGCTCAGTTTCTACTGAATAAACTCTCAGCAGTTGTCAGTGGACTCTGAAATCTGAGGTCAGAACATTGATTAAACACATTCATAGATTTAACTCCAAGTTGTACCATAAAATAATAATTCCCATAGTGTAATATACAGTAAGGAGTTGATTCTTTTTTTCCACTCAGGTTAATCTGTACCATTTTCCTTATGTCCTTTCTATTAGCTAATTTTTTTAGACATGACAAATTTTATGACTTAGACTTGGTTGTCTGTATTCTGCACTAAGAGAATCTTTACCTCAAAATGTTACTTACAATGTAAATAAGCCCAGTTATCAGGCACACTATTCTCAACTGAGAAGCCTCTTTATGAAGTGTATATTTAAGGGAACGTATCAATGAATATTTGTGCACATGTATTGGGTGATACAGGGTTATTGAGTATCTCAGGACAATCTAATTCTTAATATACATATTTCTCCACACATATATTTATATATACATATATCTGTGTGTGTATATATACATGTGTGTGTGTATATATATATAATATATATATTAACATGACTTTATATATAAATTAACATTATATATATGATATATATTATATATATTAACATTAACATATATATATATATATATATATATATATATATATATAAACATGACTTTCTATGGTAGCTGTGATGGCTAGTGTCTTCCCAATATCTATTATCTCCCTTTCTCGTTAGTAACAGAATCCTTACTTTTACCTTAACACATCTGTAGATGCTTCCCTTGCAGCTAGATATGACTATGGGACCAAGTTATCATCAGTGGTATGGTTGCAAAAAATTTGAGTGAGGATTTCCAGGTAATCTCCTGTGAAAGAATGGCTGTATCTTTCTTCTCTTTTTCCTCCATCTTGCTGCCTGGAATAATGATATAGATGGCTAGAGCTCTAGCAGGCATATTGAAGCATAAGGATGAAGCTCATACCAAAGAGAAGGAGTTCTGGGAATTACAATGTGCCTGAGTTTCTGATGTTTTGAAAGTTTCCGTGATATCTATATTATCTCTTCTAGACTTATTTAATGTGAGATGGAAATATCTTGTTTTAGTTACTGTTTTATTTTCTGCCATAGTAAATGGAATACAATTGTTTCTAATATAGATATAAACAGATTTCACTTGTTCATGATAAAAATGAAATATCTGTTTATTAAAAAATGGAGGAGCTTATTGATTCTATACCAAGGATCATGAAAATGTATATTTGCATCTTGAAATTGTCATAAAACACATCATCTGTGCATGCATGCATGCATCAATGACTCAGTTGTGTTTGACTCTTGCGATCCCTGGGCTATAGCCTGCCAGTGTCCTCTGTGCAAGAAGTTCTTCTGGCAAAAATACTGGAGTAGGTTGCCATTTTCCTCCTCCAGGGTATCTTCCTGACCCAGGAATTGAACCTGCATCTCCTGTGTCTCCTGCACTGCAGGCAATTCTTTACCTGCTGAGCCATCAGGGAAGCCCTCAAACACATCATACCTACCACTAAATAAATTATTGTAGAATTTATGTGTGCAAATATATATATATATATATATATATATATATATATATATATATACACACATACACACACATATACTTCACACATGTATCTATATAATGACAGGCTATATATATATATATATATATATATAATATAATTACACATATATGTGATTACTAGGATACAAAATCTTCTCTAGACTATTGTAACAAACAACTTGAAGTTCCAATATTGCATCTAGTCTGGGGCAGAACTCATTAGCCAGTCAGAGATCTTATGTCAATGACGCAAAAATAAACATCCTCCAGGTACATTTCTTTAGCACAAACCACATTTATTATAGAAGGTAAGGGAACTCTGTTGAAAATATGTGGCTTATATTCTTTTGAAAGAAAAATTATGTTTCCTGTTTTATTTGTATCTTGTTCATTTTCAATAGCACTTGTCAGGTACTAATTAACATCTATCAAAGAATAAAACAGCTATTTAATCATCTCAGAGTATGTCTTCTATAAGTGATGCAGTATGGTTGTGCCTCTGCAAGTAAAACACCTTCACTGACTGTATCATAATTTTAAATTTTTGTTAACTGTGAATATTCACAAATTGGCTAGGTGGAAAGATGTTTAGACCCATTATGCAAAATAAGAGAAAAAACACATGTAGAAAAATGCCCAGCAATTTTTCATAAGAAATAGTAAATTAAAATCAAATTGCAAATTGTTTATAAACATTAAAATAACTAACTGCCCTACAATTAACACAAAATATAAACATTCAGTTCAGTTTAGTCGCTCAGTCGAGTCTGACTCTTTAGGACCCCGTGGACTGCAACATGCCAGCATTCCCTGTCCATCACCAACTCCCAGAGCTTATTCAAACTCATGTCCATTGACTCAGTGATGCCATCTTACCATTTCATCCTCTGTTGTCCCCTTCTCTTCCTGCATTCAATATTTACAACATCAGGGTCTTTTCAAACGAGTCAGTTCTTTGCATCAAGTGGCCAAAGTATTGGAGTGTCAGCTTCAGCATCAGTCCTTCCAATGAATATTCTGGACTGATTTCCTTTAGGATGGACTGGTTGGATTTCCTTGCCATCCAAGGGACTTGCAAGAGTCTTCTCCAACACCACAATTCAAAAGCATCAATTCTTTGGTGCTCTGCTTTCTTTACTGTCCAACTCTCACATCCATACATGACTACTGGAAAACCATAGCTTTGAGTAGACAGACTTTTGCTGGCACAGTAATGTCTCTGCTTTTTAATGTGCTGTCTAGGATGGTCATAGCTTTTCTTCCAAGGAGCAAGCATCTTTTAACTTCATGGCTGCAGTCACCATCTGCAGTGATTTTGGAGCCCCCCCCAAATAAAATCTCTCACTGTTTCCATTGTTTCCCTATCTATTTGCCATGAAGTGATGGGACCAGATGCATGATCTTAGTTTTCTGAATGTTGAGTTTGAAGCCAGATTTTTCACTGTCCTCTTTCACTTTCACCAAGAGGCTCTTTAGTTCTTCTTCACTTTCTGCCATAAGGGTGGTGTCCCCTGCATATCTGAGGTTATTGATATTTCTCCCAGCAATCTTGATTCCAACGTGTATTTCATCCAGTCCAGCATTTCTCATGATGTACTCTGCATATAAGTTAAATAAGCAGGGTGAAAATACACAGCCTCAATGTACTCCTTTCCCTATTTGTAACCAGCCTATTGTTCCATGTCTGGTTCTAACTGTTGCTTCTTGACCTGCATACAGATTTCTCAGGAGGCAGATCAGGTGGTCTAGTATTCCCATCTTTTGAAGAATTTTCCACAGTTTGTTGTGATCCACACAGTCAAAGCCTTTGGCATAGTCAATATAAACATTAGTCTCATAAAATAGTAAAAGACTTCTTTAAATATCAGGAAACTGAAGGATAGAAAACTTAAAATCACAGTTAGCCAATATTAGAAATAGGAAGAGAACCCATATTTCTCTATTTCCAAACTGGTGCTCCATTGGATATTTGTAAGACATTTTTAAAAATGATGAATTATTGATGGTGTCATGTTGTTGACTCTTCTGAGTAAGAGATTTAAAATTCAATTCTAGCTTGTACAAAAGCTTTGGAATTAATTGTAAGCACCTGCCAGTTTCTTTGCTCTGTGCTTTAGCAGAAGAAATTTTCACGAAACCTCTGTCATTTGTGCTGCTATCACACACATCTCCCACATTGGGTTCCGCTGCTCCCTCTCAGAGCAGATACATTACCCTCCTACTGCCCAAAGGCAGAAAATGACATGGAATCAAATCAAACTCAGGGAAATAAGAAACCTGAAGTTTTAATAATATAACTGGTTTTGGTGTTCCAGACTCTCTGGTTCATTAATGAAAAACCTTGCACTTGCTGTTACTATGCTAAAACCTATAAATATTGGAAAAGAGCAAACATTTATCTGAAATATCAATATTATCAACCAAATAAACTATTTACAAAGTAACCAATGATATTAAACTATGGAAAATGGAAAGAGAGAGAAGTTGCTGAAAAAAAATAAGTCACAGTGGAACTATTCTAGCCAACTGAGTTTGAACCAAACTCAGAGAACATCACTAAAGAGGTAATTCTATAAAGAGGAATGATGATCTGGACAACTCCTGGTGTTTGTTTCTACTGGTAAAACCTTCTAGAATAAAGTCACATGATAGAAGGCATCCAGTGGGAGATTGTATCTACATAGAGGGAGGGACAGAAGCCAAGTTTTCATTCTCTCTTTGCATCATCCACCCATCTTCCTACAAGATGTCATAATCTCTTTCAGCCCTTTCTTGACTCTTTTACATTGTTACTATTTCTGTTTCTAGGCGATCTATTTTCTTTTCTCAATGACAAATAAAACTGTATTAGCTGCTTTGTTTTCAGATGGCCAATGTTATCGGCCATTTGTTTTTATATGCTGAGTGCTTACAGTGAAGAAGTTGCATAGGTTATTGATTCAGTTCAGTTCAGTTCAGTTCAGTCGCTCAGTCATGTCCGACTCTGTGACCCCATGAACCACAGCACGCCATTAGTGAAAGATAAAATGAGTGAGTGGTATCTGGAAAATCTGCCAGGATCTGCCTCTATGGGTAGTGAAAAAAAGATAAAGCCAAACAAAAGCAAAAGCTGGTTAGAGTTCACAGTAAACCGAAGTCTGGGTGGAAAGAAAACTAAAAGGACTGATCCAAGAAGAAAAGTAATATCTTGCCTGGAGAATCCCATGGACGGAAGAGCCTGGTAGGCTACAATCCACAGGGTCGCAAAGAGTCGGACACGACTGAGAGACTTCACTTTCACTTTTCACTTTCATATATCATGCACAGATACTTAATACAGGAAAAATTGTACCATAGGGCACTCGTACAATCCATGGTTATTAGAGTATCTGTATGCATTCACGTAAGGCTTAGGCAGAAATGATAAGCTGATCGCGAAAGAGGAATTTTGTGACAGAATTCTAGAGAGGGAATTTGTTAATGCTTTCTGGGAGGATATTGAGGGTTCAGAATGGAAAGTGTTTCTTACGGTAGAAAGGGGAAAACTTGGAAAGAAAAAGTTGAATGACAATTTCACCTTCCTGGTCTACAGAAATTACAATTTCTGGTCTCAGAGTACCAGAGGAAAGAAAATTCAGAGCCAAGAGGATCAAGTGTAAGGCTCTGAATGTTTAGGAATTACTGACCAAAGAGTTTGGAGAGCTGAGAGAATGAGGGTCATAGTATTGAGTGCAGGTCACGAAGAGCAAAGCCTTGGTCCCAGCATTCAAACATTGCATAGGTGAAGGGAGTTTCTGGTTTTCTGTGTCTTTCACATAATTAACACTTTTTGCATTTTCAGCCTACTTTCTTCCAGTCATGTTCTAATGGGTAGAAGTGGCAACTATCCATTTTAGCACCTCTTTGGAGATTGCTTGGGATCTTCAAGTTCAGTGAAGCACTGGACTTTCCATCACATAACTCAGACTCTTGAGGAATATCAATGCAATGGTTACTGTCATCAAGTATGAGTATGTCTTATTTTACAATCTCAGGAGTATAATAAATATAATATTCTTTCTTTTCTAAAGCTCCACTTAATTTTATTTCAATTACCTCTTTTGTCTGACTGGCAAGGGGAGAAAGAAATAAAACTCATACTATAATCTAAATCTTGCAAGGTGTCCTTCACTCTCATTTACCCACAAATCTGTGATATTTGCAATGCCTAGGTGGATGAGATGGAGCAAGTCCATTCAGCCACTGGTTATCCATGTCCTTGGTTTCTCTGCCCCAGTCGACTTGTGACTCATCCCATCCTTGGTTACCTTGCTTTATCCTTGGTTACCTTGCTTCATCATTGGTTTATTCGCTCACAGAGACCTTCACATCCTCAGTCCCCTGCCATTTCTGTGCCATTCCAGGGGGCATGGGCATCTTTGCCAAGGCTACTTATGGTCTTACCTGCCTTGGCAATGCTCAACCACTTCTTTTTCAAGTCAGATTATTTTCTGTTGGCATGGCACCAAAGGGCACCAGACATGTTTGGCCTGAAAAGCAATCAAACTCATATCTCACCCCTCCTTTTTCCCACCTCAACTCTGCCATATTTTTTTCAAATAAATGCTAATCTTCTTAAAAGTTGTTCTAGAGTAGTAAACAGCATAATTTCCTGAATTATGCTGAATTTGGCTGTGCTCCAGATGCAAGGAAGACATATGATGGCAAACTGCTTGAAATGAGAGGGAGGAGAGAGGAACATAGGAAGAAAAACAATAAATTAACATCATGAAAGATTATTTAATTTCATTTTTTTTGTATATCTGACAATCCAATAAGAAGCATGATTTGTGTTTGCCTAAATCATTATCATTACTCAAGCATCACTGGGCTGACAAGCCAATGACTTACTTCCCTTTTTTTAAATTTTTTTTTATGATTTAAATATTTTATTGATTTGTAATTTATGAAATAGAAATAACAGCTTATATTGGGAAATCTCTCCCTGTTTATGGATTTTTTGATCAATCTAATTAAAAAAATCATTAATACTTGTTTCCATGTTCAGAAACCCATAGAGTAATTTTTTTAATTTAATGGGAAAAATATACAAAATGCTTAGCTTAAGCTTTTTTTTTTTTAATTTTATTTTATTTTTAAACTTTACAATATTGTATTAGTTTTGCCAAATTATCAAAATGAATCCGCCACAGGTATACCCGCGTTCCCCATCCTGAACCCTCCTCCCTCCTCCCTCCCCTACCCTCCCTCTGGGTCGTCCCAGTGCACCAGCCCCAAGCATCCAGTACTGTGCATCGAACCTGGACTGGCGACTTGTTTCATACATGATATTATACATGTTTCAATGCTATTCTCCCAAATCTCCCCACCTTCTCCCTCTCCCACAGAGTCCATAAGACTGATCTATACATCGGTGTCTCTTTTGCAGTCTCGTACACAGGGTTATTGTTACCATCTTTCTAAATTCCATATATATGCGTTAGTATACTGTATTGGTGTTTTTCTTTCTGGCTTACTTCACTCTGTATAATAGGTTCCAGTTTCATCCATCTCATTAGAACTGATTCAAATGTATTCTTTTTAATGGCTGAGTAATACTCCATTGTGTATATGTACCACTGCTTTCTTATCCATTCATCTGCTGATGGACATCTAGGTTGCTTCCGTGTCCTGGCTATTATAAACAGTGCTGCGATGAACATTGGGGTACATGTGTCTCTTTCCCTTCTGGTTTCCTCAGTGTGTATGCCCAGCAGTGGGATTGCTGGATCATAAGGCAGTTCTATTTCCAGTTTTTTAAGGAATCTCCACACTGTTCTCCATAGTGGTTGTACTAGTTTGCATTCCCACCAACAGTGTAAGAGAGTTCCCTTTTCTCCACACCCTCTCCAGCATTTATTGCTTGTAGACTTTTGGATCGCAGCCATTCTGACTGGTGTGAAATGGTACCTCATAGTGGTTTTGATTTGCATTTCTCTGATAATGAGTGATGTTGAGCATCTTTTCATGTGTTTGTTAGCCATCTGTATGTCTTCTTTGGAGAAATGTCTATTTAGTTCTTTGGCCCATTTTTTGATTGGGTCATTTATTTGTCTGGAGTTGAGCTGTAGGAGTTGCTTGTATATTTTTGAGATTAGTTGTTTGTCCGTTGCTTCATTTGCTATTATTTTCTCCCATTCTGAAGGCTGCCTTTTCACCTTGCTAATAGTCTCCTTTGTTGTGCAGAAGCTTTTAAGTTTAATTAGGTCCCATTTGTTTATTTTTGCTTTTATTTCCAATAATCTGGGAGGTGGGTCATAGAGGATCTTGCTGTGATGTATGTCGGAGAGTGTTTTGCCTATGTTCTCCTCTAGGAGTTTTATAGTTTCTGGTCTTACGTTGAGATCTTTAATCCATTTTGAGTTTATTTTTGTGTAAGGTGTTAGAAAGTGTTCTAGTTTCATTCTTTTACAAGTGGTTGACCAGTTTTCCCAGCACCACTTGTTAAAGAGATTGTCTTTAATCCATTGTATATTCTTGCCTCCTTTGTCAAAGATAAGGTGTCCATAGGTGCATGGATTTATCTCTGGGCTTTCTATTTTGTTCCATTGATCAATATTTCTGTCTTTGTGCCAGTACCATACTGTCTTGATAATGTGGCTTTGTAATAGAGCCTGAAGTCAGGTAGGTTGATTCCTCCAGTTCCATTCTTCTTTCTCAAGATAGCTTTGGCTATTCGAGGTTTTTTGTATTTCCATACAAATTGTGAAATTATTTGTTCTAGCTCTGTGAAGAATACCATTGGTAGCTTGATAGGGATTGCATTGAATCTATAAATTGCTTTGGGTAGTATACTCATTTTCACTATATTTATTCTTCCAATCCATGAACATGGTATATTTCTCCATCTATTAGTGTCCTCTTTGATTTCTTTCACCAGTGTTTTATAGTTTTCTATATATAGGTCTTTAGTTTCTTTAGGTAGATATATTCCTAAGTATTTTATTCTTTCTTTTGCAATGGTGAATGGAATTGTTTCCTTAATTTCTCTTTCAGTTTTCTCATTATTAGTGTATAGGAATGCAAGGGATTTCTGTGTGTTGATTTTATATCCTGCAACTTTACTATAATCATTGATTAGTTCTAGTAATTTTCTGGTGGAGTCTTCAGGGTTTTCTATGTAAAGGATCATGTCATCTGCAAATAGTGAGAGTTTTACTTCTTCTTTTCCAATTTGGATTCCTTTTATTTCTTTTTCTGCTCTAATTGCTGTGGCTTTACTTCCCTTTTAAATGCCAACATTAAAGATACTTAAGTAGGTGGTTGTTACTGGTTGCTATAAACATTGCTTTAAAACTGCTTCAGACTGAAACATATCATGAGATTCAAAAAAGAAAGAAAAACTTGCTATGGGATTCCTCCAGGATTTATTGTTTCATGCAATGTGGAGGTCTCTGGTAATGATGAATATAAGCCATTGATCCATATTATATATTTTAAAATAATCTGCAGCTCCTGAAGAGAATAGATTTGAGGAGAGGAGAAAACATAATAACCAGTATATATCATATACAAATATATATATATTTAATAAAAATAAATAATAATAAATTAAAAATAAATATATTTATATTATACATTTATTATTTATATGTCTCTCCCTGCCAGAATATAAGTTCCAAGAGGCAGTTTCATTGTGTTATTCACTGATGTGTCCTAAGCATCTATAAGAGTGCCAGATATCTATATGTAATCAATAAATAATTTTTAAATGAATGATATGTCACTAATCAAGAATTATGATTAATATACATCTTGAAACCTGAGATATAAGAAGAAAAGATGATTAGCTTTGGGTAAGTCAGGGTACCAGAGTGCCCTGTGACATCAGAAAATAGTCGTTTTTATAATTATGGGAAAATTTTTTGGATTGAATCAATTAGTTTCCATATTTTCTAGTCAGATACAGTATAAGTAGAGTTAACAAATTAGCTTAAGATTTGAGATGAATAAATCTGTACCTCCATCTCACAACTACAGACGTGAGGGGATGAGTATCCTGCATATCTAGATCTTGTCTTCAGCTGACAACTCTATGTAAAGAACAGTCATTGGAGAAAATGCCTGCCAATGATTCCAGCAATCACAGTGACTAAATCCAAAAGATCTTGTCTTCTCTGAAAGGATAACACTGCAGGAAAATACTTCACAGTGATTCTTCCATATCCTAAGGTCAGCTAACAATAGCCTATCAGTTCACTGGCCACCTCTCATTTCTCTTCCTTTTTGCAACTAGTCAACATTCATCTCTAGTAATCTTCCAGGTTCTAAGGAAATAGAAACCACCAAGAATTAGTGTAGAGGATGTGTGTTCATGTGTGCTCAGTTGTGTCTGACTCTTTGCGACCTTGTGGACTGTAGCTGTCCAGGCTCCTCTGTCCATGGGATTTCCCAGGCAAGAATACTGAAATGGGTTGCCATTTCCTCCTCCAGGGCATCTTTGCAATCCAGAGATCAAACCCGAGTTTCCTATGTCTCCTGCATGAAAGATGTCTCTAACATCAATTCCCATCCCAAGGGTGGGTGATGTCCAAACCCCTTATAATGTGAGCTTGGTAGTTACTATTCTAAACTCTCAGATACCATGAAAATAAGATTATGTGGTTTGAAGCATGGCTTCACTTAATAGTTAATATTACAATGAAATATTTTGGTTAACACCTTAATAAACTGAACTCCTTGAGACCTTAATGGCTTCCCTGGTGACTCAGAAGGTAAAGAGATCATTGCAAGAGATCTGGGTTTGATCCCTGGATCAGGAAGATCCCTTGGCAAAGGAAATGGCTACCCATTCCAGTATTCTTGCCTGGAGAATTCCATGGACAGTGGAGATTGGTGGGCTACAGTACATGGGGTTGCAAAGAGTTGGATGCAACTGAGATTAACACTTTCACTTTCATGAGGCCTTAATGAGGTGAACTGTATCCAGAGACTTTGAACTCTGGTCTTTAGAGCTTTTAAGTACTAAAATAATTTGCATATTGTCTTATCAGCCCATGAAAGTGAAAGTCACTCAGTCATGTCCAACTCTTTGTGACCCTATGGACTGACTATACAGTCCATGGAATTCTCCAGGCCAGAATACTGGAGTGGGTAGCCTTTCCCTTCTCCAGGAGATCTTCCCAAGCCAGGGATCAAACCCAGGTCTCCTGCATTGCAGGTGGATTCTTTACCAGCTGAGCCACAAAGGAAGCCCAAGAATACTGGAGTGAGTAGCCTATCCCTTCTCTAGCAGGTTTTCCCGACCCAGGAATCGAACTGGGGTCTCCTGCATTGCAGGCAGATTCTTTACCTACTGAGCTATCAGGAAAGCCCTCATCAGCCCATATCTGGACAATTTATTGAGTAACAGGATACAATTTTAGATTGCTCTGGAAAATTGTCAACTTAATCCTTGAGGGAATGGCAGTGGGGTTGCTCTCTGTGGCGGTGATCTCCCATTGAGAGGTGTGGACGGTGTCTCTCTTTGGTCATGTGCTCTGTGACTGTTTGATTAATAGAAAACAGCTTAAGTGACACTGTGCCAGCTCCTCACTCCAAAGACTCAAGAAGCTGGTAGCTCCTGTTACCTGTCTTTTGGGCTAGGAGTGACTCTTCACACCCAGCCACCATCCTCTGAGGAAGCCTACAAGTCCCAGAGGAGAGGCCAGGTACACATGTTCTAGCTTACAATCCCAGATGAGGTCCTGGCCAGCAGCCAGCATCAACCCCCAGACTTATGAGTGTAAGAGACTTCAGATGATTCCAGCCCCTAACCACTGAGTCACTCTAACCTTTTAGCCACCAAGCTGGCAGTTCATGAGCTCTGTCCAAACTGCAGATTCATGAGCAACGAATAACTGTTGTTTTCAATCAGTGACTTTGGGGTAGTTTGTTCCACAGCAATAGATAATCAGAGCACTACTCCAGAATCCTGACGGCTACAAAAATCTCTCTCGGCATAGCTCCCATTTGAGGATATTGGAATTTTGAGTAAGAAAAATTTTTCTCTGTGTCTTTCAGGATACAAACTGAAAGAGGCTGTACATTTCTTTTTAGATTAATAAATTTCAGGTTTGGTTAATTGAGTCCTTTTGTGAATTAACATGCTTAAGATGGGCTTCCCATTGGGGTGTTTTGTTGTTATTGAGTTATATGAATTGTTTGTGTGTTTTGAAAATTAAGCCCTTGTCAGTCACATCATTTGCAAATATTTTCTCCCAGTCTGTAGGTTCTCTTTTCATTTTATTTATGGTTTTCTTTGCTGTGTAAAAGGTTATAAGTTTAATTTATTTCTGTTACCTTGGGAGACCTAAGAAAACATTGGTATGATTTATGTCCAAAAATGTTTTGCCTATGTTCTCTTCTAAAAGTTTTGTGGTATAATATCTTATATTTAACTCTTTAAGCCATTTCTGAGTTTATTTTTGTGCATGGTGTGAGGGCGTGCTCTAACTACATTGATTTACATGCGGCCAACTTTCCCAACACCAAAACATATGGAACGCTTCACAAGTTTATGAGCCATCCTTGTGCAGGAGCCATGCCAGTCTTCTCTGTATGGTTCCAGTCTTAGTGCATGTGCTACTGAAGTGAGCATGGCACTTATTATTTTTAGATGTTTGTAACATTACTTAATTTAAAAACATATGAACTTGTGTCAATTACGTAAATAATTTACATTATATTCTTTTCTAAAATTTTGTTTTCTCTTTTTAAAAAACTCCAAAAACATATTTTGGAAAGTTCAAACAATAGAAAACCACGATTTTAACAGAGGAAAGTCTTCTAATCCACTAACTCCCACCTCCTCCGTGAAATATTTTCTGATTTGTTATTTTTATTCCTACCTGGTACCCAGGAAGACACCTACCAAATTTGTTGTTCACTGTGGGAAAATTCATGAATCATTTTTTGCATCACCCCTTTAATATTCACCAATAAAATAGGCATTACAGATAGTTAGAATAAATCTGAAAAAGTTTATTTCAGAATTACATACTTTATAATCCATAAAATTAAGTGTCATCTCTGAAGGTGGAATTGAATCTTATCTCTTTGCTAATGTACAAGTCAACAGAATTATTTTTTTCAGATTTGTTTTGCAGTAAGCTTGAGAATATTTTAAAATATAAATTATGTCTTCATATTCATCTTAAATTGTCTAAAGAATTTATTTCAAAGAAATGAGCACAGTCATTTTACATGATAAAATATGGCCTCAAAAATTTAAGCAAATCTTCACAATATGTAAATAAAAAGTAGAAATGGCATGAACCCAAGCCTCATTACTCTTCCAAGACTGCATTGCTGAGCTGACAGCAATTAAGTAAAAGTTATCATTGGAGAACTCAGGTAACTGCAGTGTAAATAACATTGCTCCCATTCTGTCTGTTGTAATTAAATGCTGCTTGTTACTCACAGGGTAAAACCTGTGCCCTATTGAACTGTTTTCCCAAAGAGATAAGAGACTATTGAAGGATCACCCAAATTCATGTTTTGTCACAAATAACTTCTGTTGTAATTTAACTCATAAACTTATACTTCAGGTTTTCCCATAGGTAATGTAAAAAAGAAAAAAAATTACTAGAATGACATTTTTATCACAACTAAAACTTGATGTGATTACTATAATCTTATCAGCTCTTAGGGCATCTCTTAAAGGAACAGGGGCCTTATTCTTAGTTAAGAGTGTGTGCTATCTTGCAGGAGAAAACACTGGACCGTGGCGTATTGTACTTGTTCAGTTAGGTAACTTTTATCAAGTACCTATTATATGAAAGACACTGTTACAGGCACTGAGGGTATAGCACGGGACAAACTGGATCTAGCCTCAGCTCTCATGGAACTTATATCCCAATGAAGGGAAGAGAGTAGACACACAAATCAACAAACAAGATAATCATAGATAGTCTTGTAATTATGGATATGAATAAATATGGATAGTCAGAAAATAGGGAAATGACAAAGGGAGGGGAAGACTTGGATGTGGGTAGATTGGGGAAGACCTCTCTGAAAGCCCAGTGTTTTAAAGGAGAGTAAACTCCAGCCACAAAAGAGTAGCAGGGTACATACAGGCAGAGATAATCCAGAACTTATATTGGACACACAAATGTTCCATCATCACCACAGAGTCCACATCTTTAAATTTGAATGAACTGTTTTCTCTCTGTTTTCCAGAAGCTAGTTTTCTCTGCCAACTATCTCATTTTCTGTCAGCAAACTTTTAATTTACTTATAGAAGAACAGAAATCATTGGTCAACATACCAATGGCAGCCAAGCTGCCCTGGTTTGCTGGTTATCTCAGGGTAAATCTGGTTACTGAGAATTAATTTTCCCTGGTAAAAAAGCATAAAGGAACTACAGAGAAAACTGTTGACAGGACAGACTTTCTGGCTACTGTTACAGAAGGAACTGATCAGATTGGGACTCAAGAAAGATAATCTAAATCAGAGACAGAATTAGGATGTCCAAGAAGATTAACTGTATTATTAACAAATAAAGCATGTTAGAATAATCTTAGACCCATATGTATTAGGTCTATGTTGTCATATGTATTTTTAGTTATATTTACATGTATTATATGAAATTCAGTTCATTTCAATTCAGTAGAACAGTCGTGTGTGACTCTTTGTGACTCCATGGACTGAAGCACACCAGGCTTCCCTGTTCATCATCAACTCCCAGAGCTTGCCCTATCTAATGTCCATCAAGTCAGTGATGCCATCCAACCATCTCATCCTCTGTCATCCCCTTCTCCTCCGACCTTCAATCTTTCCCAGCGTCAGGGTCTTTTCAAATGAGTCAGTTCTTTGCATCAGGTGGCCAAAGTATTGGAGCTTCAGCTTCAGCATCAGTCCTTCCAATGAATATTCTGGATTGATTTCCATTAGGATGGACTGGTTGGATCTCCTTGTGTCCAAGGGAGTCTCAAGAGTCTTCTCCAACACCACAGTTCAAAAGCATCAGTTCTTTGGTGCTCCGCTTTGTTTACGGCCCAACTCTCACATCTATATATGACCACTGGAAAAACCATAGCTTTGACTAGACAGACCTTTGTTGGCAAAATAATGTTTCTGCTTTTTAATATGCTGTCTAGGTTGGTCATAGCTTTTCTTCCAAGGAGCAAGCCTCTTTTAATTTCATGGCTGAAGTCACCATCTGCAGTGATTTTGGATCCCCCGAAAATAAAGTCTGTCACTGTTTCCATTGTTTCCCCATCTATTTGTCATGAAGTGATGTGACCGGATGCTGTGATCTTAGTTTTCTGAATGTTGAGTTTTAAGCCAGCTTTTTCACTCTCCTCTTTCACTTTCATCAAGAGACTCTTCAGTTCTTCACTTTCTGCCATAAGATTGGTGTCATCTGCCTATCTGAGGTTATTGATATTTTTCCCGGTAATTTTGATTCCAGCTTGTGCTTCATCCAGCCCAGCATTTCACATGATGTACTCTGTATATAAGTTAAATATTCAGGGTAACAATATACAGCTTTGATGTACTCCTTTTCCAAACTGAAACCAGCCTGTTTTGCCATGTCCAGTTCTAACTGGTGTTTCTTGACCTGCATATGGATTTCTCAAGAGGCAGGTAAGGTGGTCTGATAATCGTATCACTTGAAGAATTTTCCACAGTTTAAGGCTTTGGTGTAGTGGATAAAGCAGAAATAGACACTTTTCTGGAAATCTCTTGCTTTTTTGATTATCCAACGGATGCTGGCAATTTGATCTCTAGTTCTTCTGCCTTTTCTAACTCCAGCTTTAACATCTGGAATTTCTCGGTTCACGTATATTGAAGCCTGGCTTAGAGAATTTTGAGAATTACTTTGCTAGCATGTGAGATGAGTGCAATTGTGCAGTAGTTTGAACATTCTTTGGCATTGCCTTTCTTTGGGATTGGAATGAAAACTGACCTTTTCCGGTCCTGTGGCCACTGTTGAGTTTTCCAAATTTGCTGACATATTGATTTCAGCACTTTCACAGCATCATCTTTTAGGACTTGAAATAGTTCAACTGGAATTCCATCACGTCCACTAGCTTTGTTTGTAGTGATGCTTCCTAAGGCCCATTTGAGTTCCCATCCCAGGATGTCTGGCTCTAGGTGAGTGATCACACCATTGTGGTAATCTGGGTTGTGAAAATATTTTTTGTATAGTTCTGTGTATTCTTGCCACCTCTTCTTAATAACTTTTGCTTCTGTTAGGTCCCTTTATTGTCCTCATCTTTGCATGAATTGTTCCCTTGGTATCTCTAATTTTTTTGAAGAGATCTCTAGTCTTTTTTATTCTATTGTTTTCCTCTATTTCTTTGCATTGATCCCTGAGGAAGGATTTCTTATCTCTCCTTGCTATTCTTTGGAACTCTGCATTCAGATGGATATATCTTTCCTTTTCTCCTTTGCCTTTTAGTTTTTCTTCTTTTCTTGGCTATTTGTAAGGCCTCCTCAGACAATCACTTTGTCTTTTTTTATTTGTTTTTCTTGGGAATGATCTCGATCACCACCTCCTGTACAATGTCATGACATTCTGCAGGCACTCTGTCCATCAGATCTAATCCCTTGAATATGTTACTTTCACTGTATAATTGTAAGGGATTTGATTTAGGCCATACCTGAATGGTCTAGTGGTTTTCCCTACTTTCTTCAATTTAAGTCTGAATTTGGCAATAAGGAATTCATGATCTGAGCCATAGTTAGCTCCCAGTCTTTTTTTACTGACTGTATAGAGCTTCTCCATCTTTGGCTGCAAAGAATATAGTCAATCTGATTTCAGTATTGACTATCTGGTGATGTCCATGTGTAGAGTCTTCTCTCATGTTGTTGGAAGAGGATGTTTGCTCTAATGAGTGCATTCTCTTGGCAAAATTCTGTTAGCCTTTGACCTGCTTTGTTTTATACTCCAAGGTCAAATTTTCCTGTTACTACAGGTAGCTCTTGACTTCCTACTTTTGCATTCCAGTCCCCTATAATGAAGAAGACATCTTTTTTGAGTGTTCATTCTAGAAGGTCGTGTAGGTCTTCATAAAACCATTTAACTTCAGCTTCTTCAGCATTACTGGTCGGGGCATAGACTTGGATTACTGTGATATTGAATGGTTTGCCTTGGAAATGAACAGAGATCATTCTGTAATTTTTGAGATTTGGACTCTTTTGTTGACTATGATGGCTACTCCATTTCTTCTAAGGGATCCTTGCCCAAGTAGTATATATAATGGTCATCTTAAGTAAATTCACCCATTGCAGTGTATTTTAGGTTACTGATTCCTACAATGTCAGTGTTCACTCTTGTCATGTCCTGCTTGACCACTTCCAATTAATTTGATTTATGGACCTAACATTCCAGGTTCCTATGCAATATTGTTCTTTATAGCATCAGACTTTACTTCCATTACCAGTCACATCCACACCTGGGTGTTGTTTTTGTTTTAGCTCCATCTCTTCATTCTTTCTGGCGTTATTTCTCCACTGATCCCCAGTAGCATATTGGGGACCTACTGACCTGGGGAGTTCATCTTTCAGTTTCCTCTTTTTGCCTTTTCATACTGTTCATGGTATTCTCAAGGCAAGAATACTGAAGTGGTTTGCCATGCCCTTCTTCAATGGACCACGTTTTGTCAGAAGAACCCTCCACCGTAACCTGTCCATCTTGGTTGGCCTTACACGGCATGGCTCATAGTTTCAGTGAATTAGACAAAGCTGTGGTCCATTTGACCAGTTTGATTATTTTTCTGTGATTTGGTTTTCATTCTGTCTGCCTTCTGATGGATACAGATAAGGGGGTTATGGAAGCTCCCTGATGGGAGAAATTAGTGAAATTAGTAATTGTTAAATTAATATACAAAAGAAATTGTCCATTCAGGAAACTGTATGCAAGCCACAACAAACTGGAAAATTCTTAAAGAGATGGGAATACCAGACCACCTTACCTGCCTCCTGAGAAATCTGTATGCAGGTCAAGAAGCAACAGTTAAAACTGTACAGTGAACAATAGACTGTTCCAACGCAGGAAAGGAGTACGTCAAGGCTCTATATTATCACCCTGTTTATTTAACTTATGTGCAGAATACTCATGTGAAATGCTGGACTGGATGAAGCACAAGCTGGAATCAAGACTGCCAGGAGAAATATCAATAACCTCAGATAGGCAGATGACACCACCCTTATGGCAGAAAGCAAAGAAGAACTAAAAAGCGTCTTGATGAAAGTGAAAGAAGAGAGTGGAAAAGCTGGCTTAAAACCCAACATTCAGAAACCTCAGATCACGGCATCTGGTCCCATCACTTCATGACAAATAGATGGGGAAACAATGGAAACAGAAACTATATTTTGGGGCTCCAAAATCACTGCAGATGGTGACTTCAGCCATGAAATTAAAAGAGGCTTGCTCCTTGGAAGAAAAGCTATGACAAACCTAGAGAGCATATTCAAAAGCAGAGACATTAGTTTGCCAACAAAGGTCTGTCTAGTCAAAGCTATAGCTTTTCCAGTAGCCCCATATGGATATGAGAGTTCAACCGTAAAGAAAGCAGAGAGAGCACTGAAGAATTGATGCTTTTGAACTGAGGTGTTGGAGAAGACTCTTGAGAGCTCCTTGGACTGCAAGGAGATCCAACCAGTCAATCCTAGTGGAAATCAGTTCTGAATATTCACTGGAAAGACTGATGCTGAAGCTAAAGCTCCAATACTTTGGCTACCTTATTCGAAGAACTGACTCATTTGAAAAGACCCTGATGCTGGGAAAGATTGAAGGTGGGAGGAGAAGGGGATGACAGAGGATGAGATGGTTGGATGGCATCACTGACTCAATGGACATGAGATTGAGCAAGCTCCA
Source organism: Bos indicus x Bos taurus (assembly GCF_003369695.1). Taxonomy (NCBI): domain Eukaryota; kingdom Metazoa; phylum Chordata; class Mammalia; order Artiodactyla; family Bovidae; genus Bos; species Bos indicus x Bos taurus. Next base: position 114,180,228 of record NC_040076.1, read on the forward strand.
GAAGCTGGTGATGAACAGGGAAGCCTGGTGTGCTGCAGTCCACGGTGTCACAAAAAGTCAGACACAACTGAGCAACTGAAATGAACTGAACTGATGTAGTTCATACATGGTCTTAATTTAGGGTTTTTTTTTCTCTTTTTTTGCCTTTTTAAAAATGTTTTCCTTTATTTCATGTAAAGTATAAGTCATATCTTAAAGCTTGATGATAAAAAATTTAATTTAAAAAATTTCAGATGGACTTGGTATTTGTTGTGAGTCCAACATTCTGTAGATTCCAACATCTGTGTTGTTAAATTTGACCATCTGCCTAAGTTATGAAATTCTGAAGTAATCAGTGTGATTTCTGAGGAATATAAAAAAAATCTCATTCTTCATAAATCATACATCTAATGATTTTAATACCTGTTGTTAATTCTTGCCTGACCCAGTATTTTCATGAGTTTGTTGAGATTTTGTTTCTAACATATTTTTCCTTCTACATATATTGTTTGCCCTTATTTTTTTCTTCTTTTTTTTTTACAAATAATATTTTTCATCATCTCTCTCTAGAATTACAAAGCAGCATCATTTCTTCTAGGAAACCTTCCTGGACCATGAGGTTGGGTTAAGTGTCTCATATCGGAGCTCCCTCAGCCCTCTGCACAAAGCCCTTCCCTAATCCCTTATCAGAACGTATCACTTCAAAGGCACGGCAGAGTATTATTATCCTTATGCCTGGTAGGAGCCTAGTACATGATAACTTTAAACAAACTACTTTCAGTCAGCTAGCAATACAATGTCTATTTTTATGTCTGAAGAGAATGTGTGTTCACTCAGAATTCCTAGTGAAAAACTTCGGAGAATTCTTCTAAAACCAGTGAGCAGGGAAGGCTGATCTTAAGTATGGCTCAAATTTCAGAAGCCAGGAATAAAAGATTGATGAGTTTTACACTACACACACACTCACACACACACACACACACACAGACTAATTTTTACAGTACAATAGAACCTCATAAGCAAAAGGAAAATAAATGTTAAGACCCTGGGGAAAATATTTGCATCTCACACTGCAGACAAAAAAATGAATTTCTCTAGTTAATGAAACAGTCTTAGAAGTTGAAAAGAGAAAGGTCAATGAATACAATAGAGAATAGGCAAAAGACATGCACAGTTCACAGAACATAGAATTCAAATGGCCCCCAATTTTATGAAAAGATCTTCAAAAAAGAGCACTTACAGATAAAAAGACAAATATGAAATTCACACTGCAATGTCATTTCTTACCTATCAGATTGGCAATAACCCAGAAATCTGAGCACATACTCTGTTGTCAACTTGCTAGAGAAAATTGCTTTCATATGTATTTCCTGGTAGATAGGAAAAATGGTACATTGTCTATAGCAGGAAAAGTGGCTGTATTTACTAGATCTGAAGATGTATCTACCTTTGACTCAATCATCTCACTTCTGCGAGTTTATTTAATAAATATACCTATACATATGTGGAACCAGTTACATAAATTACAGCATGTCCACACAGTGGACTATTATGTAGCCACAAGACAGAATGATGAAGACCCCTAGTGACTGATACAGGATGATCTTCAGGATAAACTGCTAATGAAAAGAGTATGGTATGAGTGTAAAGAGAGTAAGGGGAAATGACTATATATATTCATATTTTCTTGTGTTAAATACTCGTGGAATAACAAACAAGAAGCTAACAGAATCATTACCTAGAATGAGTAGAGGAAAGAATGAGAAAAAAAGGCAGGGGTAGAGGCTGACTTCTCATTTTGTACTTTATTGTTTTGATTTGTGAATTCATGTAAATACAACTATTAAAAATTGCTTGTTAAGAAACCTGCTTTTTCAAAAGGAACAAGCCTATGAATATTAGCTTTGTGTATACACCTTAGATTTATTTTTATTCAGATAAGATTACAGGCTATGGTTTTTCCAGTGGTCATGTATGGATGTGAGAGTTGGACTGTGAAGAAAGCTGAGCGCTGAAGAATTGATGCTTTTGAACTGTGGTGTTGGAGAAGACTCTTGAGAGTCCCTTGGACTGCAAAGAGAACCAACCAGTCCATCCTAAAAGAGATCAGTCCTGGGTGTTCATTGGAAGGACTGATGCTGAAGCTGAAACTCCAATACTTTGGCCACCTCGTGCGAAGAGTTGACTCATTGGAAAAGCCCCTGATGCTGGGAAAGATTGAGGGCAGGAGGAGAAGGGGATGACAGAGGACGAGATGGCTTGATGGCATCACCAACTCAATGGACATGAGTTTGGGTAAGCTCCGGAAGTTGGTGATGGACAGGGAGGCCTGGCGTGCTGCAATTCATGGGGTCGCAAAGAGTCGGACATGACTGAGCGACTGAACTGAACTGAACTGAACAGTTATATATGCAGAAATAAATGTCACAATATATGAGTATGCAAAGAAGAGAGTTTAATATAGTGGATAAAACACAATTTTAGAACCAGAAAGAACAAGATTTTCAAATTATAACTCTATTATATAATTAAGGATTTGATTTTGGTTTCTTTCATTATTTTCTTCTTTAAAGTGAGGTTAATAACTTCAGCCTTCTAAAGTTCTGCTAAGGGTCAGTTGGAAGAAGGGGTATAAAAGTTTTAGTACTTCATGAAGCTCACCAGACACACAGCTAACAATGCAAAGTCTGGAATGTGACCAAGCTGTCTGCTATCTAGAAGCTCTCTTTCTTGCAAACACTCACATAGTGTGACAATTCTGAATCAAGAATAATTCTCTTCTGGTTATCCTGACCACCCGTTGGAAATTTAGCTGAGATCTTACTTCCTCCATGAAGATATCTTTTCTAGAGAGTCTGTATAGTATGATTAGTACTACAAACTTTATGTTTCATATTTTGTACATTCATTTTTTGTCTCATAAGAATCCTAGATTTTTAAAATTCTTTCCTGAATTTTAAAACAAGTCTTCCCTGGTGGCTCAGATGATACACAATCTTCTTGCAATGCAGGAGACCTGGGTGTGATCCCTGGATTGGGAAGATCCCCTTCATTAGGAAATGGTAACCCACTCCAGTATTCTTGCCTGGAAAATTCCATAGACAGAGGAACCTGCCGGACTACAGTCTATGGGGTTACAAGGAGTCTGGCACGACTGAGTGACTAACATACATAGCACACAATAAATGCTCAATAAAATTTGGGGGGGGGGTCTATTTTTGTTTCTATTTGTGACAGAAAGACTGAATATTAAGTAACAAAGCCTAACTTAAGTCTTGAATACCAGTTGTTTTAGTTTTTTAATTGGTTTCCCAGGTAACTCAGTGGTAAAGAATCCACCTGCCAAGCAGAAGATGCAGGAGACACAGGTTCAATTCTTGGGTCAGGAAGATCCCCTGGAGAAGGAAATGGCAAACCACTCCAGTATTCTTGCCTGGAAAAATTCCATGGATAGAGGAACCTGGCAGGCTACAGTCCATGTGGTCGCAAAGAGTCAAACTCAACTGAATTCCCGAGCACTCACAACCTTTAATCAATGCCCTTTTGCAATCTGCTATATGCATTTCTCTATAAATCTAATATTTCCAGTCATTAAGATTATTTTTAATGGAAAAGTAATGTGCTCAGGAATAAAAAAGATAATAATAATAATAAAATAATAACAATAGTGAAAATAAAAAATGCATATGTTTAGGGGATGTCCTGACAGTTCAGTGGTTAGAACGCTGTGCTTTCACCATGCAGGTAGCAGGTTTGATTCCAGGCTGGGAAACTAAGATCCTGCAAGCCACATGGTGTGGCCAAAATTTTTAAGAAAAAGGAAATGAAAATGCTTATATTTGGAAAACAATATCATTTGAATATTTTCCATTCTGGTGTTTTATAATATTATTATGTCAGGTTATATCACTGTCAAAATTGTCATTTAGTTATAAATATGGCAACCTACTCCAGTGTTCTTTCCTAGAGAATCCCATGGACAGAAGGAGACTTGCAGGCTATAGTCAATAGGGTCACAAAGAGCAGGAAATTACTAAGAAGCAACAGCACACACACACACACACACACACACACACGACCATCTTTCATAATTTTTCACTTGGCCACTTTCTTAAGCAATTATTTTTGCTTGTATTATTTTTCAATAGACTATTTTTTACAGTAGTTTTAGGTTCACAGAAAAAATGGAGTGGATAAACAGACTTCCCTCATAACCCCTACCCCAACACAATGTACATAGACTTCCCTGTACAAACACCTGCCCGCCTCCCCTCAAAATTGGTTCATTTGTTACAATTGATGAGCCTACATCAGCATGTTGTAGGCATACAAAGACTATAGTTTACGTTAGTATTCACTCTTGGTTTTGTACATTTTGTGAATTTGGACAAATCAAAATGACATGTATCTATCTTTATAGTACAGTATAGAGTATTTACATTGACCTAAAAATTCTCTCAGAGAAGGCAATGGCACCCCACTCCAGTACTCTTGCCTGGAAAATCCCTTGGATGGAGGAGCCTGGTGGGCTGCAGTCCATAGGGTCGCTAAGAGTCGGACACGACTGAGCGACTTCACTTTCACTTTTTACTTTCATGCATTGGAGAAGGAAATGGCAACCCACTCCAGTGTTCTTGCCTGGAGAATCCCAGGGACGGGGGAACCTGGTGGGCTGCCGTCTGTGGGGTTGCAGAGAGTTGGACACGACTGAAGCGACTTAGCAGCAGCAGCAGCAAAAATTCTCTGTGCTCCTGTTATTCATTCTTTCCTCTGTCCTAATCCCTGAAAATCTCTGATATTTTTATTGTCTCCATGGTTTTGCCTTTTGTAGAATGTCGTATGGTTGGAATCACATGCTGTGTAGACTTCAGATTGATTTCTTCCCATTAGTAACATGCATTTAAGGAATCACATGCTGTGTAGACTTTTCAGATTGACTTCTTCCTCTTAGTAACATGTGTTTAAGCCATGCACGTCTTTTCATGGCTTGATAGCTCTTTTCTTCTTAGCACTGAATAATATTTCATTGTCTGAGTGGACCGCATTTACTCATTCAGAAGAACATTTTGGTTGCTTCCAAGCTTTGGCAATTATGAATAAAAATTGCTGTAGATATCTGCATGCAGGTTTTTGTATGGACATTTGAGTTGTATCAAGTTATTAAGAATGTGTTTAATTTGTAAGAAACCACCAAACTGCCTTCAGAGTAGCTTTATCATTTTGCATTTTGTTGTTTTTTCATTCTCTTAACATTTTCTTTCATAAAGCAGAAATGTTTAATTTTAATGAAGTCCAGCTTCTTTTTTTTCATGGATTGTGCTTTTGGTGTTCTATCCAAAAAGTCATTGCCAAATCCAATATCATCTAGATTTTCTCCTAATTTTATAGTTTTGCATTTCCCTGGTGGCTCAATGGTAAAGAATCCATCTACCAATGCAGGAGATGCAGGAGATGTGGGTTTGATCCCTGGGTCGGGAAGATTCCTGGAGAAGGAAATGGCAACAGGCTTCAGTGTTCTTGCCTGGAAAATATCATGGACAGAGGAGCCTGGCAGACTACAGTCCATGGGGTCACAAAAGAGTTGGACATGACTTATTGACTAAAGAACAACAACATTTTACATTAAATTCATGATCTACTTTGAGTAAATTTTGTGAAGGGTGTTATACCTGTGTCTAGATTCTCTCTTTTTTTTTTTTATAACCTTTTCCTGCATACAGATGTCTAGCGATTCCAGCATTATTTGTTGAAAACCCTGTATTTGCTTCATTGCCTTGCCTTTGCTTCTTTGTCAAAGATCAGTTGAGTAGGGGTCTGTGCCTAGACTATCTGTTTTGTTCCACTGCTTGATTAGTCTATTCACATTGATTTGCCAGTACCACACTCTCTTGATTGCTGCATTTGATTACTCTTCAGCATGCATTTATTATGTTTTATCATTTGTCATTCTAATTTATATGAAGAAATGTTAATACTTAGCCATCCTGATCAAAAGAGCATATTAGCAAGACTAAGTCTGAGGGGTGACTACTTCTATGTAGCTTTCAGTCTCATTGCTCCATATTTCCTGATTGATATTTGAATGCTATTATAACATTTTTCTTCTCTTCTTGGTAATGTTGAGGTTTTGTTTTTGTTATTTCTTTTTTTAAAAAATGTTTATTTATTAATTTACTTGGATGCTTCATTAAGTCTTCGTTGCGGCATGTAGAATATTCTGTCACGTGGAATCTTTCATTGAGGCACATGTTCTCTAGTTGTGGTGTGCAGGCTCAGTATTTGTAGCACACAGGCTTACTTGCTCCGTGGCATGTGGGATCTTAGTTCCTTGACCAAGGGTTAAACCTGTGCCCCCTGTACTGCAAAGCAGATTCTTAACCACTGGGCCACCAGGAAATTCCATTTTGGTTGTTTCTGATAGCATAAAATTATATTGAAAAAAACACTTAAGAAAGAATTTAAAATATAAAACTAATACCAGTTAGTATAAAACTAATTATTTATTTTTGTTTGATTGATGGAACCCAGTTAATTTCATTTCCGGGTGAAGATTGACAAAGGACCACAGGCTTAAAGTCACACCTCAAAACTCCTTTATTTTTTTCTTTTTAATAACATACTTTCATACTGCATATGTCCAAATATCTTGTTTTTCAACATGGAGAACTGACAATATCTAGTTTGTCTTTTATATTCGAAGCTAGGTTTTTTTTTGTTTTTTTTTTAATGAAATAACTTCAAGATAATTTAGTCTGTTAATAAACATATTTAGTAAGTATTTACCATATTCAGGATTCTGTGCTAAACTTTGCCCTATATAATTTTGATTATATTTCATAGCAACATAATACCTAATGAGATAGGTGCTATTATTATCTCCATTTTAGAGATGAGGCATTTAATTTGCAGAGAGGTTAGAAAGCTTGTTAGAAAGAGGTTAGAAAGACTTCTCACATTTATACATTCGTGGTACAGTGGTGAGCATAGCTGCCTTCCAAGCTCTCTTGCATGTATCAACTGATGGAGCAGGCCTAGTCAGGCTGGCTCTGGGGCCTGTAATCCGCTCACCTAACAACCCTGACTAGGGTTGCACATATTTTGTCTCCATTAGACTGTATGGTATCTTTAGCTTATGAACTTTCTTATTTCTGAATTTGGTACTTTACAGTGTTCGTTTTTCTGTGAGCCAAAGTAGAAAGTATAATCAACTCAATGTAAAATCACTGGGACCAGTTAGGTAACTGCAGATATAGTATTTTGGGCCTCTCCAATGGCTCAGGAGTAAAGAATCTACCTACAGTATAGGAGATGCTGGAGACATGAGTTCTATCCCTGGGTCAGGGAGATCCCTTGGAAGAGGAAATAGTTACCTACTCCAGTAGTTCCTGGACAATCCCATGGACAGAGGAGCCTAGTGGGCTACAGTCCATGAGGTGGCAGAGTCAGACATAACTAAGCAGGCATGCATGCACATATAGTATTTTCATCCACATTATTTTTTGCACATGGTATAGTTACTGTAATAACAGTGAAATGATTATATTTCACTTAAATTATTAAATTATTCACTATTGAATGAATTACTATTCTGTCGGTTATAAAATTACTGTTTTCTTTTTTTCAAATAGATTTTATGCAAAGGATTGATAAAAGTAAAATGGGAAAGATTTCTATGTAGAATTAGAATATAAACTTTGGCATGAACTGATTTTACTGAAGTAAAATGGAATCTGTCCCTTTCCTTTCCCCCATGTCAAACAATATTTCTAGGAGCAATTTGAATTTAAATATTGCTTAATGTGTACGTATTGTAAAATTTTCAGGAATTTGGAACTAAAAAATTCTAAGTTTAAATAATTGTTTTATTAACATATTATAAAAAAGAAGTTTGGGTAGAGAATAGAAAAATAAGCAATCATGACCTTTGTTGATAGTTAATACTCTTCCAGAAATAATTCTTATATTAATAAATTAACGAATTGCAAGTTATGCTAGACTTTATATACATTATATCTGCTCTACTCTAGACACATTTTAGTGCAGGAGATACTATGGTTTTCAAGACAGGTAATGTCCCTGCTTTTATGGAACTTATTTTCTGTTTGAAGTAGGGGTATGGGGATGTCTGGTATTTATTAATAAACAAATATATAAATATTATTGACTGAATTGTGTTCCTCTAAAATTCATATGTTAAAGTCTTAACCCCCAGTAACTCATCATGTGACTATATTTGGAGATAGAGTTTTTAAAGGTATGATTAAGTTAAAGTGAATTCACAAGGTTGGGCCCTAACCCAATCTGACTGATATCCTTACAAGAAGGAAAGAGTGGGACACAGGTGAATACAGAAGGAAAAACATGTGAGAATGTAACCATATACAAACCAAGAAGAGAGACCTCAGAAAAAACTAATCCTACTCATACCTTCACCTCCAACTTCTGGCCTGCAAAACTGTGAGGAAACAACTTATTTTTAAGCTGTTCAGTCTATGGTACTTTGTTATGGCAGCCCTAGCAATCTAACATACTAAGCAAGTACTGTAAGATCAAATGGAATCTGATAGGCTAGAGAGTGATGGAGGAGTTACCTTAGATTGGATACCCAGAGAATGTTTCTCTAGGGAGGAGATATTTAAACCAAGAAACCAGTAATAGGAAGGAGTCAGTCATATCGTGCTTGGAGAAGAGAGCATCTAGCAAAGGGGATAAACAGAGCAAGTTTCTATGGGTCAAAGAAACATAAGAAAGCAGATATGAATTAGATCTAATAGAAAATGATAGAAAATGAGGTTGGATTCCTAAACCAACCTCAGATGATGTAAGACTTAGATAGCAGTAAGAGGAGTTGGTTTGATTTTAAGTGCAATGGATGGTCATGGGAGAGTGTGATTCATAGGAATGATATTATTGGATACTCATTTTAAAAAGATAATCTGGTTGTACGACTTCGCTGGTGGCCCAGTACTAATAGTTATGACTCTGTGTGCTTCTGTGCTCCCAGTGCAGGGGGTTATAATCCCTGATCAAGGAACTGGATCCCTCATGCCCCAGTGAATATCCCTGGTGCCACAACTAAAAGCCAGTGCTGCCAAATAAATAAATAAATGTTAAATAAAAGATAACATTGGTTGCTAGGTGAAGGATAGATTTAGGGATCAAGAGCGAATGAAAGGAAGCCAGTTAGATGGCTATCCTAGTTGTCTAGGCAAGAGATTGGGTAGTTTGTGCTGGTTGGTTGTTGTTGTACAGATGGACAGGACTAGTTAGATCTGGTGTGCGTTTCTAGTGAGAGGCCACAGTTCTACTGCCAGCCTGTAATTGTGAGTGGAAGAGAAGGATCAGTAAGTTTTGGGTTAAGTAACTTGGTGGTGAGCTTGGGAAGGATCAAGACAGAGTAAATTTGGAGGGAAAATCAAGAATTCTACTTTGGCTGTGTTATTTTTTGGAGATCTCAATTTGGCACCTGGAAATATGGGTCTGAACTTCCTCAGTGTGTCAGGGCTGGTCATACACAGTTGGAAGTCACTGGTATAGATATGGTATTTATAACCCAGAGACTGAAAGCACTCACCCAGAAAGAGTGCACAGTAGAGAAGAAAAAATGTCATTTCTCACCAAGAGGTAGTCATCTAGAATGGTCACTGTGGACAGAACTTGGGGTAGGCTTTAATATATTTTTCAAAATAGATGGTACATTTAGGGCTTCTGTGCACAACATGTCTGACCTAGGTAGAAGGACAACATCTTCTCCATTGGGATCTACTCCCAGATCCTCATTGAGACGTAGCAAAACATCCATTTAACAAATCAACTTAGAGTACTTATTTCTTCATATATATTTTTATTCCAAATTGTCTCAGTACACTCAGAACTCTCTTCTTAATGCTTTCCTGCTGCTTACTGTGTCCATCCCTCACATGAAATTTCAAGAGATCTGTAAGGAAAATGGAAGTCAGACCCAGTAAGTTAAAGTACATCCTGCCTCATTTTAATATTATCCATCCCTGTCCTGTTTCCTCCATTTTGGAGGAGGATAAACAGGGGCTGAAAGAAAATTTGGAGTTAGTTATAATGACCCATTGAATTGAAGACAGAAAATAATGGTCTATGACTCACATTAGCCCTCTGAAGTTGTCAGAAAATCAAATGAAATTCAAAATGTGGTTTTGACACTAGAAGTGACCTAAGCAAAAGATATTTTTATGACTACAAATTCAACAACTTCATTTGTTCATTTATTCATTCACTCATTCAAAATTTAAGAACCAGATATGTTTTAGGTACACTTTACCACCCAAGGTGAAATGGGAACATGACAAAGCCTCAGTCAATCAGATGCTTCTGTCTGAAGCAAATGAAGCTGGTGGCTTCCTATTGAAATGGCTTCTGCAAAAAGACAGTTATTTTGCTTGTTCTTTATCATTCTCTGTTACTATCCTAACTTTTATTCAGTTCCCAAGTCTTTGTCTCCAACTTACCATTGATTGCATGAACTTTTGCTAAACTTCTTATAAAAATATTTTCTGTTTAAGAGACCAAACAAGTGTTCTGGTTGCTATAGGTTTCATAACTGGAAAACTTCAAAGGATTATATCAGACACTCAAAGACTAACTGTATATGTACTTCAAATGGTTACCATTCACGTCTCATATGCATTGTATAATGGATAGTTTTCTGCATGAAACCCTTTAGTGACTCAAGAATAGGTGGGAGACAAGTGCTGCTTAATGTCCAATTATTTCTTGAAAGTGAAAGTCACTCAGTCATATCTGACTCTCTGCGACCCTGTGAACATAGTCCATGGAATTCTCCAGGCCAGAATACTGGAGTGGGTAGCCTTTCCCCTCTCCATGGGATCTTCCCAACCAAGGGATTGAACCCAGGTCTCCTGCATTGCAGGGAAAGTCTTACCAGCTGAGCCACAAGGGAAGCCCTTGGGGAAGGGAATTATTTCTTAGGGTAGCTCTATTTTACTGAATCTTAAAACAGCAAATGATTTCTTGCTGTCTATCTTGCCGAAGTTGAAGAATGGAAATTTGGGCTGAGGGATAGGGATAAGTAGAACTAATTTCTAGGTCAAGCAAAGTAAATTAGATGCAATGTCTAAGCACTATTTTAGAAACTCTCCCTGGAACCTTTACAGAGCTAATTGCCAAAGAGAATAAAACATCGAATTGGTCCAATCATTTCCAATCTGGTGACCAAGAAATGAAAACACTTGGGGGAGTCTACTTACAAGCTCAGGATATTTCTAGTTCTCTTTCTCTGTCAGATCTTCAGGGTAGACTTTGGGCTTTAAAAGCCAGAAGCGATAGCAAGTCATCTAAAGTGTGCAGAAATGGAAGCATGATGAAGCATGAGCACCCGGTTTTCTTGTTAGCCTTCTGGGTGGAAAAGATAAAGAAAACCAGTAAAAAGATGACAGTATCTTTTTTCCGGCAGCCCTGGGCACCTTAGTTCTTTATTCTTAAGAGAAATGCTACCAGAAGGCATTTACTTAAGAGGGGGAAGAAATGTTCTTTGTAACTTGCACTGAAAGTTACAAATAAACTTGACCTGCATGTTAGAAATGTCTCACAATTGTACACATTTAGACCCATAAAAGCCATATATTTATGTATCGTTTTTTATATCTACAGTCAAATCTGAAATATAAAGCAACTCTTCAAGGTTTCAGTAAAGTTAATATTATCTCCATAGGTAGAAATTTATAGAAAGAGGGACTTCTCTGGTGGTCCAGTGGTCAAGGCTCTGCACTTCCAATGTAGGGTCTGTGGGTTTGATCTCTGGTTGGTGAGTTAAGATTCCACATGCCTTGTGGCCAATAAAATAAATAAAAGGAATTCATGAGCATATATTAAAAAAGGGAAAATTATAGGAAGAATGATTTGGTAAAATTGTATCGTATCCTTGCTGGACTGCCACTATTTGTGTGTTTTCAAAACAACAACAACAAAAAAAGTATTAAACAAAAAAGTATTAAATTGTTTTTTTAAGGGAGAAATTATTTTAAAAATTATTAACTGCAATTTTAAAATGGATTTGTATATTATTATATTGAATTATGTATTATAGATTAGTATGTATCAATTAAATAATCAATGGACTTTAAGTACTTCACACTGTGATAATTCTGTATTTCCCAAGAGAAGGATATATGGAGTGCTAAATTTTAAAGAAAGCTTAGCTAAGTAATGCTACCAAATTTTGGAATAGTAATAAATAATATCAGCTAGATTTTATTGAATCTTTAATATTAATTAGTTGGGAAGATTCCCTGGAGGAAGGCATGGCAACCCATTCCAGTATTCTTGCCTGGAGAATTCCATGGACAGAGAAGCCTAGTGGGCTACAGTCCATGGGGTCACAAAGAGTGGGACACCCTTGAGCCACAAACATATTTAATCCCTAAAACAATGTAGGAGACTGGTACTATGATTCCCATTATGTAGTTGAGATAACCAAATTCCAGAAAAACTCAGTAAATTGTCTAAATTTTACAAAGTTAGGCAGCTGGTAAGTAGATGAGTAGCACATATGAACCTGAGTAGCTTAACCCCTTCAACTCTCCTCTTGGTCATTACCACCTTTACCAGATAAAGTATATCAATAAAGGCACATTCTATTTATTAGACAAAAGGGGTAGATTTTAATGAACCATTTTGTATTTAAGATAATATAACCTGCTGCTGCTGCTGCTGCTAAGTCACTTCAGTCGTGTCCGACTCTGTGCAACCCCATAGACCTCAGCCCACCAGGCTTCCCGTCCTTGGGATTCTCCAGGCAAGAACACTGGAGTGGGTTGCCATTTCCTTCTCCAATGCATGAAAGTGAAAAGTGAAAGTGAAGTCGCTCAGTCGTGTCCGACTCTATCGACCCCATGGACTGCAGCCCACCAGGCTCCTCCGTCCATGGGATTTTCTAGGCAAAAGTACTGGAGTGGGGTGCCATCGCCTTCTCCGAATATAACCTGAAAGGTTTATGAATAATTTGTGCACTTCCATGTGCTACATAGTGAAAGCAATCTCATGCTCTTGCCTCAGAAGGCTTAGATTTTATTCTTCATCCTGCCACCTGATATGGGTAGCTGAGGGCAAGTAAGACAGATCCACCAGTTGCTGGTGTTTAAAACAGATGTAGTTCATCATCTGTGTTTCTTATATGAAAAAATATTCTTAAAGTGTAAAATACTAGATTATGATTTTAAAATTAATATTAGATTTTTATGAAGAAACATAGGCCCCAAGAAAGATAATATGAAAGAGAATATGACTGAATAAAGAAACATAGTCTTAAAACTATTTGTTTTCAAAGATTGCAACTTTCCTTTTGACAATATTATTTTCTCACTGTCAGTAAGATTTACAAACATTATTTACAGTAGAAATGACAGTCATTGAACCATTTGTTATCTGTACCCGGAAGACAGCCAAAAAAGACAGCCCGGAAGAGTACAGGTACTTACAGACTGCTCAGTGATACCTTTTGAGAATGGTTACTGAGTTGCATTGTTCAGGTTACACCTGTGTCAAGAGAATGAACTGCCAGTTTCATTTTAACTTCAGGTCTTTGACAAAGGGATGGGGGTATTAGGGGTAAAGACAGAAGAAAAGATAAGAAAGGTGAGAATTGATTTTATAGAAATCAGGAGTAGAGAGCCTAGGAAAAGGATTGATGAACCAGATTGAAAAAAAGGTCCACGTTGCTGAGAAACAGAGAAAGGGGCAGATCAGGATGACAGGTAGACAAACATGGTAAGGTGAAGCTAACATATAAATTTCACAACTGAAATCGAAATTGCATGCTTAACAAAGAGCCTGAAAGTGTTGTTACATCATAAATAATATGAATGATGATTCATCTCTTGGAGCCTTCCCATAAAACCTAGTAGTTATGGTATGCACAGGAAGTGTCAGCTTTAAGGTTTGAGAGATTTGGGGGAATTAAATATTATGACTCAATAACTTGTTGGCATTGTAAATCCCTAAGGATACATTTTCTGCATGAGAAGAACTGACATCCTATTTCTTTCTTCCACTTTATCCTAAAATACACTTTATCTCAGCTTCAAAAAGTATATGAAACATATATACACACATATATGCACCCATACATACATGCATATACACACATATTCATCTAAGATTTCAGAGTTCAGTGAGGTTACATACTTATCTAGGATTACATTTTTTTAAATAATGGAGAATGCAGGTTCTGTGGTATAGAAACAGATTGCTTTGTTCACTGATACATGCCCAATGCCAGGCAAATAATCTCGTAAATAAAGATGCCCTATAGATATTGGCTGAATGAGTGAATGCCATTCATCCTTGGTTTCATAGCAAATCCTCTAATTTTCTAAGATGATCATCAAAATTCCAATTTCATCATGGAAGGCCTAATTTTGAACTTCTCTGGGAATAATGAAAAATAAACATTTACTATATTAAGAGGAAAATATTAATAATACTCTTTACTCATATAAGTAGGGTATAGTTTTATTATAATCTATTTGATAGAATGTCAGAGCATTCCACTATTGAGAAAATGTTTATATCCACTCAGAATATATAGGGGTTGTTGTGTTAACTTTCAAACAAATTCTCTGTGAATAAAAGGATTACTGAAAACCACTTCCTTTTACAAACTGACAGTATGGAAATCTTAGTTAAATAAAGATATAAAAGAAAACCAACTTTTAGAAACTAATATTAAAATGTCATTGATGTCAGTTTAACACTGGCAGAAGATATTAAAAGCTTCTCAAAACTGACATTTTTAATCAAAGTAATATTTTTAATAATAGTTCCTCTGTGATCATGGTAATCACTTGTGTTATTAAAAATCTATTTTTTTAATATCCATACCGTGGTACAGCTCTAAATGTGGGTGGCGTAGGTCGCACATAGACAGTGTGAACTGAAGGTCACCAAAAGGGCTGTGTCCCCAAAATCCATCCATATTGTCTGTAATATGATATTAAGTTTGTAGAGAATTCACTAATATTATTTGAATATATTATTCTGTTAGTCTTATCTCCAGAACAATCAAATAGGTTAAGCATATCCAACAGATGCTTGAACAATTTAAATAATTTGCTCAAGTTGTTGTTCAATTGCTTGTCTGACTCTTTGCAGACAAGCTTCAAAGTCTTGTTTGACTCTTTGTGAACGCATGCACTGCAGCATGCTAGGCTCCCCTGTCCTTCACTATCTCCCAGTTTGCTCAAATGTATGTCCATTGAGTCAGTGATGCTATCCAACCATCTCATCCTCTGTCACTCCCTTCTCCTCTTGCCCTCAGTCTTTCCCAGCATCAGGTCTTTTCCAATGAGTTTGCTCTTCAAATCAGGTGGCCAAAGTATTAGAGTTTCAGCATCAGTCCTTCCAGTGAATATTCACAGTTGACTTGCTCAAGGCCGTATAGCTAATAAATAATGGCCCCAGGGCCCAAGCCTAAGCCTTCTTACTCATAATCTAATATTCCTTTCACCATGACATGGTCACTCTTGGCACCTAAACATTCTGTATTAGGGACGCAACAGTGTTTCAAGAAGATTGATCCTTGTTAAAGTTTAGGCTTCTTGAGAGATGTGTAATGAAATAAACCAAAAGAGAAGCATTAACCTTTAGAAAAAAAAATCTTAAGACTAATGGTATAAGATGCAAAATAGGTCGATTTTGAAAAAGTAGGTTTTTTTTTTTTTCCAAATTGGAAAGTTTACAAATAGAGCACTGCTGTGGTTGGAGATGGAGAAGGCAATGGCACCCCACTCCAGTACTCTTGCCTGGAAAATCCCATGGACGGAGGAGCCTGGTAGGCTGCAGTCCATGGGGTTGCGAAAAGTCGGACACGACTGAGCAACTTCACTTTGACTTTTCACTTTCATGCATTGGAGAAGGAAATGGCAACCCACTCCAGTGTTCTTGCCTGGAGAATCCCAGGGACGGGGGAGCCTGGTGGGCTGCCGTCTATGGGGTTGCACAGAGTCGGACACGACTGAAGCGACTTAGCAGCAGCAGCAGAGGTTGGAGAAATCTGGACTAGCCAGGTAACACTGCCACATAAATCTAGAAAGCAGGAAGCCACTGGGGACTATCACTGGGAGCTGAAGGAACTGGAGTAGGAATAAGATTTGAGGAAGGATTGGGTCTGGATGAGGCTGGAGAAAAACGAAACATGTACTTGTTTGTTTGTTTTTTTAACTTTTTATTTTGTATTATAATTGGATTTGTATATAATTGGATTATAGCCAGTTAACAATGTTGTGATAGTTTCAGGTAAACAGTGAAGGGACTCAACTATATATATACAGCTGAGTATCCATTCTCCCCCAAACTCCTCCCATCCAGGCAGTCACATAATGTTGAGCAGAGTTACCTATGCTATACAGTAGGACCTTGTTGGTTATCCAATTTAAATATAGTGGTGTGTACATGACCATCCCAAACTCCCTAACTATCCTTTACCCACAACCTTCCCCCCTGGTAACCACAGTTTGTTCTCTAAGTCAACACATGCTTGTTTTTGATAAAAAATTAACTCACATGTATTTTTATCAAGACAAGTGATTGGCTTTGAAAGAGATATCTTCTCTGTAGGCAGTAAAAAAAGTTTTCTAAAATTCTAATTTTCAGGTGTCATACATTTTTAAACTTAAATTGTTATTATTTGCTAGATAATTGGACACTTCCACCAAAATCATGCATTAAGAAATGAAAAGGAAAGAGAACCATAACTCCATGTCCTCTGTTCTTCAAGACACACACAGGTCTGGACATGAATGGTGTATTTGCACCTCAGGAAAAACCCACACCTGCACTCCTTTCATGCCTGAGGTCTTCAAATGCCCACTGAGGGCTCCATAGTGGAGCCTTATATTCATGGATTTGGACATAGTAGAAAGTGATGTAGTCCATGACCAGGGGTGCCTGAAAAAGGGATTTGAGACTCAAAGTTGACACAAGAAGCCTTTAGACCCACTCACCTCAAACAACCAAGTACTCGTTCAGAAAAGTCAAAGAGCTAAAATTTAGTGCTTTCTACATAGTCATTTTACCTTCATTTTATGGCTTGATATCAAAACCTTTTTCCATTAAGATGCTAGCAGTTGATAAAAAGCCCAGATTAGGTTTTGTCAAAAGAAAACCTAAGGTAATGTCAGGCTTTCTTGGTTTCCTTGTGTTCTTTTCAGGAAACTCTCTTGAGACAGAAAGTATAAGGCAGTGAATAAACTACTTAGTGAGGGGAGGCTGAAGTTGTTAAACGAAATGCCTTTTATATATATAAAGTGTTTTGAAGGCTTGCCTGATTAAAAAAAAAAAAAAACAGTGTTTGTGTCTTAATTCTAGCTGTGGATTTTTATTTCTCTTTAAAACCAATTTTCAGCTTAGCTCACCAAATTTCCAGCAGTAACTTGGCATTTTCTAAGATACTAAGACTAATTTGTTTGAAGACAGAGACTTTATTGGATTTTTGCAAAGTTTGAAACTTTTTTCCCCTACCTATTTTCTAGAGCAACTAAAAGAAGGTAAATTTAGTTCATGAGGAAGTGTACAGGATGGAGAGTTGTCTGGAACATGAAATTAACATTCATTTAACAAATGTTTATTTAGCACCTGCAGTATGTCAGACTGTTCTAAGAGGTAAGGATACATTAGTGGGGGGAAAAAAAAAAAAAAAAACTCAAAGCAGAAATCTCCACCCTTGTGGGTCTTGCTTTTTTGCTGGGGGAGAGACAGAGAGTCAAGGAATGAATAAGTAAATTACACAGAATGCTGTTGCTGCTGCTGCTGCCAAGTCGCTTCAGTCATGTCTGACTCTGTGCGACCCCGTAGATGGCAGCCCACCAGGCTTCCCCATCCCTGGAATTCTCCAGGCAAGAACACTGGAGTGGATTGCCATTGGTAAATGCTATGGAGAAAAATAAAACTTGAAAGACAGTAGGGAGTGTAAAGGTGTGGTGTAGGTTGCAGTTATGACCAGGACTATCAGGGAAAACCACATTGAGAAAGGCATATTTGAGCAAAGACTTAAAAGAGATTTCCTAGGTGGCTCAGTGGTAAAGACTCCGTTTTCCAATGCAGGAGACACTGCAGATGCAGGTTCAGTCCCTGGGTTGGGAAGATCCCCTGGAGGAGGAAATGGCAACCCACTCCAGTATTCTTGCCTGGAGAATCCCATGGACAGTGCAGCCTGGTGGGCTACAGTCCATGGGGTTGCAAAGAGTAGGCCACAACTGAGCGGCAGAGCACACTTAAAAGAGATAAGGGAACAATTATGTGGGAATCTAGGGGAGAAGGTTTCCGAAAAAACGAAACAGCTGGTGCAAAGAATGAGGCAAGAGAACGCCTGGAGACTTCCAGGAACAGCAAGGCAGCCTGTGTAGCTGAAGTGGCCTGATCCAGGGAATGGGGTAGAAGGTAATCTCAAAGAAGCGGTGAATGGCTCAGATGACACAGGGCCCTCAATGCCATTGCACAGTTTTCTACTGAATGAAAGGGTGAACCATTAAGCATTTTGAAAAGAGGCCGGACAGTGCCTTTACTTAAGGTTTAACCACTCCACTCTGGCTGCTGTGTTGAGAACACACTGTATGGGAGCAGGGAGACCAAATTCAGAAGTCACTGTCATAATCCAGGGAGGCAGTGATCCTGGGAGAAGTGGTCAGATTCTGGATACATTCTGAGGAGAGAAGCAACAAAATTTGCTCAGGAAGTGAATAGTATTGTATGGAGTACAGAGAAAAACCCAGGATGACTCTGAGGTTTTGGTCTGAGCAACTAGAAGGGGAGAGTGTGCATATACCAACATGGGAAGGACAGTATCATGGTGAGATCAAGTGTGCAGCTTGGACCCCTCAAGTTGAGATGCCTGTTAGATATCCTAGGGTAGACTTCCAGGAGGTGGGAATTGGATGTCTAAGAAGATGTCTATCCTGGGGAGGTGGGACATATTTGGGGATCGCCTACCTATCAGAAGTATTTAAAACAACACAAGTGGATGAGAGCACAGAGAGTGAGAAAAAAGTTGTTTAGCCACGAAGTCATGTCTGATTCTTTGCAACCCTATGGACTGCCTTCCCTGTCCTTCACCATCTCCTGAAGTTTGGTCAAGCTCATGTCCATTGAGTCAGTGATGCCATCCAAACATCTCACCCTCCATCATTCCTTTCTCCTCCTGCCTTCAATCTTTCCCAGTATCAGGGTCCTTTCCAATGAGTCAGTTCTTCTCATCAGGTGGCCAAAGTATTGGAGCTTCAGCTTCACCATCAGCCCTTCCAATGAATATTCAGGATTGAACTGTGGTGAGGGAGAGAGAAGACCAGGACCAAGTCCTGAGCCCTAAGACACTCTGGTATTAAAAAGCCGGACATAAAAACAGAAACCAGTACTTTACCCTGAGATAGAACAACCAAAGAACAGTGAGGGAGGGAGGGAGGAAGCATGAGAGTGGTGTCTCAGAGGCCAAATGAAGAAAGTGCTTTGAGGGACAGGAGGGGTGGGCTTTGGAAATGCTGCTGATAGGTTAAGTAAAATAGCCCCTGAGCACTGGATTCTGCATTGTGAGTTTACTTTTGGGGTTAGAGCCAAAGTTTCTTTTTCTTTGGCTTTGGCTCAGTGTGTTTTTCAGTGGGGTGTCTTGCTTTCTGAAGCCAGGTCTGACTCACCCTGGAAATAGAGCTTGCAAAATCTGGCCTGAGGCCAGGTCATGTGCCTTTCCCCTGCCTCTTCAACTTCTAAAGTAGCCGGTCTATCTGATTTTGCTAAGCCAAACTTCTGTCTGTCTGGTGGGTGGTAGCTGAGAAGAGGCCCAAAAGAATTGAATCCTATTCTCCCAGAGCATTTTCATTGTGGTTTACTTAGTATGCAGACTCCCAGGGAATATACAGGACCTGAGTCATTACACTTCAAGAGCAACAGAGTAGGTGGCCCACGGGTTATTTATTCAAGAAATAGGAAAAACTGGAAAAGATAAATAAAATGTGTCACAGACTTGGAATTTAAATCATAATTTTGCACATCATTTATTATGATACAGGTATCTCAACACTCAGTCTCATCTCCTAGCTGATAAATCAGGTACTGGAATGCCTCTCCTTTCTCAGAATGATAAAAACATGTAAACTATGGTTAAAATGCACTTTAAAGATATGAAGCCTTTGGTACTTTAACAATAAAATTCCCTCAGGAAAATAAAATGCTGTTTTCTTCACAGTACAAAACATCAGATAATTGAAATGCAATAAATAGTTTGTAGACTGATTTAGAGAAGACTTTTATATATTTTGACTAAAGTTTGTGAGATGCAGGCCACAAATTGTTCTATTATATTCTTCTTTTTGTAGAAATATTTTCTAATTCAGGGTTTACTTTGTGTAGGATTTTCATAAGGGAAAAGGAATAAAATAAATAAATTTCAATAAGCATGTTTGAATTTCACAAATATACTATATAATGAAGATCTAATAATTAGAATACAAATTTTTTTTTTTTCATTTATCTATTGCTATATATATTACCCCCAACTTTAAAGGCCTATAGCTGCAATTTTTCTTTTTAATTTTTACAAATCTCTTGGTTAACTAGGTGAAACTGGGTGGTCGACTGCTTTCAGCTGATGGTTCTTCTGCTCCGTGTGATGTCCACTGGGCCACAGTCATCAGGACTCTTAGCTGGGCTGGAGTACCAGTTGGCTTACTCACTTGGCTGGCAATGCTGCTGGCTTTTGCTGGGAGCTCAGCTGAGGCTGTAGAGTGCCTTGGTTCCTCTCCAAGTGCTTTGGGATTCCAAGAGGAAGAAAGTAAAAAGTCAGTGCCATTAAGACTTAGGTTTGGAAACATAAGAATGGCATTTCTGCTGCATTCTATTGGTCAAAACTAGGTACAAGGTTAGCTCAGATTCAAGGGGATAGGGCTTCCCTGGTGTCTCAGATGGTGAAGAATCTGCCTACAATGCAGGAGACTCAGGTTTGATCCCTGGATTGGGAAGATCCCCTGGAGAAGGGAAAGGTTACTATTCCAGTATTCTTGCCTGGAGAATTTCATGGACAGGGGAGCCTGGAGGGTTATGGTCCATGGGGTTGCAGAGTCAGACACAACTGGAGAATTAACTTTCACTTTCAAGGAGACAGAAAATTAGCTCCACCTCTTGGAGAAGGAAATGGCAACCCACTCCAGTACTCTTGCCTGGAAAATCCCATGGACGGAGTAGCCTATCAGTAGCCTATCAGGCTACTCCGTCCATGGGGTTGCAAAGAGTTGGACACAACTGAGCAACTTCACTTTCACTTTCACTTGATATAAAGAGTGGTATATACATCCAAGAAGGGAAGAAATGGTAGAGAACCATCTTTGGAGATTAGCTACGTATTTTGTCCTCTGACCCCAAATGTTCATGACCCTACCATGTGCAGAATATCTTCACTCTTCCCTAAAACCCTTCCCTAAAAGCCTCAGCTCAAAGTCCAGGATGATTTAGTCCTGTTATCTAAATCAGGTCCAGGCATGGATGGGGCTCCTCAGGTGCAGTTTCTCAGGTACAGAGACCTTTGAAAGACAAAGTATCTATCATCCAAATTCCTAACCTACAATGATGATATAGGATAGCATAATTGCAATACACCCCCCTGTTCAAAAAGGGAGCAAGTAGGTGAATCCTAGAAGTCATCAGTCCATGGTTCTGCATATGTTGCCATTTCCCTGACACCAGGGTGTTCTGTTCCCTGGGTGTGAATTTTTTAGTTCTGTGGTTCTCAGATCTTCCCCCGCCCCACCGCTTCCCATGCAGGGTCATGGACTCTTCACTCTGCCCTCTGAATCATCCTTCCTTTTCTGTAAGAAATTGCCCACATTTAGAATTGAATAGCTTTCTCAGCCTGCTTCCTACCCATAGGAGCTAGGGGGTCCAGAAACCTCTTCTAATTTTAAACTGCCTCTATAGTACTCCAGGGCTTCCCTGATAACTTAGCTGGTAAAGAATCTGCCTGCAATGCAGGAGATCACAGTTGGATTCCTGGGTCGGGAAGATCTTCTGCAGAAGGGATAGGCTATCCACTCCAGTATTCTTGGCCTTGCCTGGTGGCTAAGCTGGTGAAGAATCCACCTGCAGTGCAGGAGACCTGGGTTCAATTCCTGGGTTGGGAAGATCCCCTGGAGAAGGGAACAGCTACCCACTCCAGTATTCTGGCCTAGAGAATTCCATGGACAATACAAAGAATCTGACACAACTGAGTGACTTTCACTTTCACTGTAGTAGTTGGTCCAAGTCTGTATAATTCTTTTTCAACTTATGTGGGTTTCCATGCATCAAATTATAATCTGCTCCATTAGACAAAAATAACACCTATACATTTCTTTCAGAGAGGCTCCTCCCTATCTTGGTCTAAGGGAAAGCACATTAAATATTCTTAAAATCCCTTGTAGTGTAGTATAAAGGGTATAAGAATCATGTATTTGTGATCCCTGCAGTCCCAGTTTTTAAATTGAGAGGGTCTATAACAGCAGTCCCCTACGTTTTTGGCACCAGAAAGCGGTTTTGTAGAAGACAACTTTTTCATGGGCCTGGTGGGGGTGGGGGATGGTTTCAGGATGATTCAGGTGCATTACATTTGTTATGCCCTTTATTTTTGTTATTATTGCATGGTGATATGTCATGAAATAATTAAACAGCTCACCATAATGCAGAATCAGTAGGAGCCCTGAGTTTGTTTTCTGCAACTAGACAGTCCCGTCGAGGGGTGATAGGAGAGCGACGGGGAGCAGCCGTAGATACAGATGAAGCTTCATTCACTCACAAGCTCGCTGCTCACCTCCAGCTGTGTGGCCTAGTTCCTAACCAGTATCAGTCCGTGGCCCAGAAGTTGGGGACCCCTGGTCTATACGACAGGTTTTTAAGCTTCTTAGATGTTCTGTAGTCTAGCTCAGAGGGTATAGAAAGTGCTGTACTACATTTTTCTGAGGTTCCAACATGTAAGAACAACTATACCCCTGAACTGATTTTGACCCTCGGGCTACATTTTACTGGCAGTACCCTGGCATTGCCTCCAGGTTTTCATTTACTTTGAATATATTTTATTTTGTGAACTGGGATTTTAGGATTGGCAAAGAGTTTTATTATCCAAACTAGTAATTCTGGGTTTGGAAATGTTTCATCTATTTTTATCTTGCCATACACAGTTAAACCTCTGGAGAAGGAAATGGCAACCCACTCCAGTATTCTTGCCTGGTAAATCCCATGGACAGAAGAGCCTGGCAGACTACAGTCTATGTGGTTACAAAGAGTTAGACATGACTTAGCAACTGAGCACACAGTTAAAACATTTGTCATTTTCAAAATACTGCCTGGAAATGTTCTTAGCCATATTTACAATTTTATTAAGAATGTTGCCAGTCTTTGTTACTACATAACTTTCTGTGAATCTGTGATCTTTTTTTTTTTTTTTTTTCAGTCTTTAATAATGTCCTCAATGTCCAGCCACTATTTATAATCTCCTTAAGCCTGTTCTGGCTTCTGCTGGCTACTAGCCCTAAAGTCAGTGTTTTAGGATTTTGTTATGGCAACACCAGGTATCAATTATTTTATTGTTTATTTATTTTTCACTGTGGTTGGCCTTTGTCACTGTGTGGGCTTCGTCTAGTTGTGAAGAGTGGGGGCTGGTCTCTAGTTGCAGTACCCGGGCTTCTCATTGTGATAGCTTCTTTTGTTGCAGAGAACAGACTCTAGGCACATGGGCTTCGGTAGTTGTGGCAAGCTGGTCTAGTTACTCCTTGGCGTGTAGGATCTTAGTTCCCTGACCAAGAATCAAACCGGATTCCTCTGCATGGACAGGCAGATTCTTAACAACTGGACCACCAAGGAAGTCCCCAGATACCAATTTTAATTTCAGTTATATCAGTTCAGTTCAGTTCAGTCGCTCAGTCCTGTCCGACTCTTTGTGACCCCATGAATCGCAGAACCCAGGCCTCCCTGTCCATCACCAACTCCCGGAGTTCACTCAGACTCATGTCCATCAAGTTGGTGATGCCATCCAGCCATCTCATCCTCTGTTATCCCCTTCTCCTCCTGCCCCCAATCCCTCCCAGCATCAGAGTCTTTTCCAATGAGTCAGCTCTTCGCATGAGGTGGCCAAAGGACTGGAGTTTCAGCTTTAGCATCATTCCTTCCAAAGAACACCCAGGGCTGATCTCCTTCAGAATGGACTGGTTGGATCTCCTTGCAGTCCAAGGGACTCTCAAGAGTCTTCTCCAACACCACAGTTCAAAAGCATCAATTCTTCGGTGCTCAGCTTTCTTCACAATCCAACTCTCACATCCATACATGACCACAGGAAAAACCATAGCCTTGACTAGACGGACCTTTGTTGGCAAAGTAATGTCTCTGCTTTTCAATATGCTATCTAGGTTGGTCATAAATTTTCTTCCAAGGAGTCAGTCAGTCAGTGAATTCAGTCACTCAGTCGTGTCTGACTCTTTGTGACCCCATGAATCGCAGAACCCAGGCCTCCATGTCCATCAAAAACTCCCGGAGTTCACTCAGACTCACATCCATCGAGTCAGTGATGCCATCCAGCCATCTCATCCTCTGTTATCCCCTTCTCCTCCTGCCCCCAATCCCTCCCAGCATCAGAGTCCTTTCCAATGAGTCAGCTCTTTGCATGAGGTGGCCAAAGTACTGGAATTTCAGCTTCAGCATCATTCCTTCCAAAGAAATCCCAGGTCTGATCTCCTTCAGAATGGACTGGTTGGATCTCCTTGCAGTCCAAGGGACTCTCAAGTGTCTTCTCCAACACCACAGTTCAAAAGCATCAATTCTTTGTCTCTCAGCCTTCTTCACAGTCCAACTCTCACATCCATACATGACTACTGGAAAAATCATAGCCTTGACTAGATGGACCTTTGTTGGCAAAGTAATGTCTCTGCTTTTGAATATGCTATCTAGGTTGGACATAACTTTCCTTCCAAGGAGTAAGTGTCTTTTAATTTCATGGCTGCAGTCACCATCTGCAGTGATTTTGGAGCCCCCAAAATAAAGTCTGACAAAGTTTCCACTGTTTCCCCATCTATTTCCCATGAAGTGATGGGACCAGATGCCATGATCTTCATTTTCTGAATGTTGAGCTTTAAGCCAACTTTTTCACCCTCCTCTTTCACTTTCATCAAGAGGCTTTTTTGTTCCTCTTCACTTTCTGCCATAAGGGTGGTGTCATCTGCATATCTGAGGTTATTGGAATTTCTCCCGGTTATAATGGTACCCCTAATGAAAATGCAGAGTATTTGGAAAAATAAAACACTTCTCTTAAGAATAGTAGTGCCAAGAGAACCAAAATTCACTAAGTTGCTAATGCTTCTCCATACCTATCTGTTTCAGAGTTATTCTTTTAGCAGCAGAATACATGAGTTACATAGCCAGCTGTGAATTTTCATCCATTGTGTACTGGCCTATAAAGTTAGTAAGTCAGTGAAAGTGAAAGTCGCTCAGTCTCAGTCATGTCTGACTCTTTGTGACCCCATGGAATTCTCCAGGCAAGAATACTGGAGTGGGTAGACATGCCTTTCTCTAGGGGATCTTCCCAACCCATGGAGAAGGGAAAGGCTACCTGGTGCAGTGGGACAAGCCAGAGGGATGGAACAGGGAGGGAGGTGGGAGGGGGGGTTCAGGACAGGGGGACACATGTGCACCAATGGCTGATTCACGTCAATGTATGGCAAAAATCACCACAATATTGTAAAGTAATTAGCCTCCAATTAAAGTAAATTAATTAAAAAATTGCCTTTAGAGACTTATTTATTCAAATATATATTAATGTAAGCATATTCAACTCTGAATATTTATTGGCAGGACTAATGTTGAAGCTGAAGCTCCAGTACTTTGGCCACCTGATGCGAAGAGCTGACTCACTGAAAAAGACCCTGATGCTGGAAAAGATTGAGGGCAAAAGGAGAAGAGGGTTACAGAGGATGAAATGGTTGGATGGTATCACCGATTCAATGAACATAAGTTTGAGCAAACTTTAGGAGATAGTGAAGGACAGGGAAGCTGGCGTGCTGCAGTCCATGGGGTCACAAGGAGTCAGACATGACTTAACAACTGAACAACAACAGCAAGCATGGACTTATGGATATTTATTTTATGAATGACAATCCAATGCTATATTTATTGTGGTGCTCAAATATCAATAGTCACCTTTTTAAAGGAAGTTTTCTTCTTTAATTTCTCTAGCAGGATATATCAGTCTCCTCTGAACCTATTTGCAGATCTTAACCATTTGCAGCCCTTTTACATTGCTCTCCACTTTTTGCCTTATGTTGCAGTTATTTGTGAATACACTTATTCTTGTAACCCCATCTCCATTTCAAGTACTGAATTATTGAGGATAGAGATGATGTATTACTACCCCTCTATTTCTTCTACAGTCAATGCACATTGTAGGAAGTAAATAAATATGTGTTGTGTGCATGCAAAGTTGCTTCAGTCATGTCTCTTTTTGACCCTGTGAATTGTAGCCCACCAGGCTCCTCTGTGGGATTCTCCAGGCAAGAATACTGGAGTGTGTTGCCATGCCTTCTTCCAGGGGATCTTCCTGGCCCAGGGATCAAACCTGCATCTCTTGCATCAGCAGGCAGATTCTTTACTACTGTGCTACTCCAATAAAAATTAATTTAAAAAATATAGAGATGCTTACATACAGATCTGGGCTATGAACCGAGGCAATGTGACCCCAGAGCCTAACCACTGATTCTAAACTGCCTATTGGTATGTATGAAAATGATGTGTTTCTTAAGAATCATAGTAATAGTTTTGTATAACACTAGTGGGCACATTTCAGAGAAGGCAATGGCACCCCACTCCCTTATTCTTGCCTGGAAAATCCCATGGATGGAGGAGCCTGGTAGGCTGCAATCCATGGGGTCGCTAAGAGTTGGACACGACTGAGCGACTTCACTTTCTCTTTTCACTTTCATGCATTAGAGAAGGAAATGGCAACCCACTCCAGTGTTCTTGCCTGGAGAATCCCAGGGACGGTGGAGCCTGGTGGGCTGCCGTCTATGGGGTCGCACGGAGTCGGACACGACTGAAGCGACTTAGCAGCAGCAGCAGCAGTGGGCACATTTGTATTTTGTGCTTCCCTAGAAGCTGGATGAAGTGTGTGAGTGACTATAGTACACTACAGAGTGTTACGTATTATGAGACCAGGTGGTACAATGAACTGCTGTAGGAGATAAGAGAAGAAAAAGTGTGTGTCCAGCTGGGCAGCTGGGCAAAGTGAAAAAACTTACTGGAGGAGGTGGCAGTAGCATACTTGATGTGTGTGTAGAGATGGGCATGAGTGGGGGCATCCTAGCTTTGGGGAGAATCACAGACTGCATAAAATGCAACAAGTAGATAATTTTGTTGGAGTGTATGTTGTGTGAATGGAAGCAATAAGAAGTAAAGCTGGAATAATACTAGATGAAAGCATTAAAGGATCTTCCTTTTGAGAATGATTTACTGTGTGAAGAAAAGTAAATAAGGCATCTAGACAGATGCCCCCAAACCTAGAAATGTACTCGTCTAAGTGTTTTGAGTTGGCACCATGCTTTAGATTTATAGATTGAGAGTTGTATTGATCAAGGTATTTATTCAAAGACAAGAAAAGTTAAGTCAGAATTTGGATAAACTACCACCAGATGATAGCAGATAGGCTGATTTCTTAGTCCAGATGACTTGATATAAGCCAGAAATACATGTGTGAGAGTCAGTTCAGAACTCCTGGTTATGCAAGGATCTCATGTGTGTATAGGTTTGTCTGTATAGTGATAATTGCATCATTAATTACCATAGTTATGTAAAATAATTTATTGCTAACAGTACAGCTGCATCCCCATTTTCAGAAACAGTACAGCTTGTTTCTTGGTGAAACATTTTATTCTTAGAAGGAGAATGTATACTTATTGTAGTTCAGTCACTAAGTTGTGTTCAACTCTTTGTGACCCCATGGGCCACAGCACACCAGGCTGCCTTGTCCTTCACTATCTCCCAGAGTTTGGTCAAACTCATATCCATTGAGTCAGTGATACCATCCAACCAACTCTTTCTTTGTTGCCTCCTTCTCATTCTGTCCTCAATCTTTCCTAGCATCAGGGTCTTTTCCAGTGAGTTGACTATTCACATCGGGTGGCTAGAGTACTGAAGCTCAGCTTCGGCATCAGTCCTTCCAGTGAATATTCAGGATTGATTTCCCTTAGGATTAACTGGTACAGGGATATATGCTAATTCAATGGGATGGTTGAAAATTGCTATTCAAATATTGCTATTTCAAACAAATTAGAAAATACATGTTTATCTGAAAGCCTTGTGGTTGAAAGAGTGAGGCTAGAAAATGGGTTAATTAAGATTGAAAGAGACTAGAGAGAGGCTCAAATTTGGATTTTTCATGGATAGTGAGCAGAATCTAAGGGGCTTCAGATCATAGGCAAATCTGACTCCAAGACACAGCTAACGTCTTCTCCTTTTATCATCTAATTTAATCCTCTCAACAGCCTTATGAAACAGAAACTACTATCTCCATTTAAATGTAATAAGACTGTGGCTCAGAAAGCTAAGTGATTAGCTAATTCATCAGCACAAGTAACAGACCTGGAATTTGAACGCTCATCTGGTTTCACTTTCAGTGCCCTTTCTTCTCAGTACTCAAGAGATACATGATCTACCTACTTCAGAAACCTGCTGGCCTTTGCCCTCATCAAAGCAGGAAAGGAGGAGATAACAATTTTAAAATACTGGTTAATTAACCATTGCACTTCCCCAACATTTTATTATGAAAAAATTCACACATACAAAAGTCAAAAGCATTTCCCAGGACGCCCTTCACATAGCTACAAGTTAGATTCTACAATTTGCATCTAACCTGCTTGCTTTGGGCTTCCCAGGTGGTGCTGGTGATAAAGAACCCGCCTGCCAGTGCTAGAAACATAAGAGATGCGGGTTCGATTCCTGCATTGGGAAGGTCCCCTGGAGGAGAACAGAGCAACCCACTCCAGTATTCTTGTCTGGAGAATCCCACGGACAGAGGAACCTAGTGGGCTACAGTTTATAGGGTCGCGAAGAGTCAGACACAATTGAAGCAACTTAGCACACACTACTTGCTTTATCGTATATCTGTCCGTCACGTCATCTAGTTATTTTATCGTTATCTCAATTTTAAGTGTATTTCACAGTAGATTGAAGACATCAGTACGTCTTAAACTCATTACTTCAGCATGCACATTATTAACTGAAGTTCAATGCTGGTTTATAGATTTATTAAAAATTTGAAATAAAAATCCAGTGAAACACACTGATCTAAAGTGTGTTATTCAATAATTTCAGACAAATGTATACCATTGTGCAGCCTGAATTTCTCTCCTGATACACAGCATTGCTCTCAGACCAGAAAGTTCTCATATGTCCTTTTCCAGTCAAGTTCCATCTCCTCCACCCGCTTTAGGACCCCATTGTTTGGTTTTCTGGTTTGTTGTTAGTTTGTTTAACCATAAATGAATGTTGCCTGTTTAGAATTTCATATAAATGGAAGGAAACAGTGTGCCAGTATGTACTTTTTCGTATAAGGGTTCTGTCACAGCAGCATAAAATATTTTGGGAATAATTCATTTTATTCTATGTGTCAGTTTATTCCTTATTTCTGCTGATGGACAGCTGGGCTGTTTTGGTTTTTAATCTGTTATGGAATAAAGCATCTCTGAACATTATTGTAGCAATTTTTCATTTCTTTTGGTGTAACTACTGGTCACAGGGTGAGTATGTGCTCTGCTTAGTTGCTCAATCGTGTCCGACTCTTTGCAATCTCATGGACTATATCTTACCAGGTTCTTCTGTCCATGGGGATTCTCTTGGCAAGAATACTGAAATGAGTTTCCATGCCCTCCTCCAGGAGGTTTAATTTTATAAGAAACTGCCAAAACGTTTTGCAAAATATTTGTACCATTTTACACTCCCAGTAACACTGTATGAGAGTTCTGTTACTCCACATTGCTATCAGTCTTCTAAATTTTATACTTCTGGAGAGTTGGCATTGTTTTCTCATTGGGGAAGAGAGCCCTGCACAGCCAGCTTTGGTTGGATTCTCTGTTCCCTCTGAGTCAACTTCCATTTAAGCTTTCCCCTCAATGATTTGTCACAGTTTGTAGATATTCCCCAATTTTCTCATTCATATTTTTTTTTCTGCTTATCCATCACATTTTGCTGAATTTTTTTCCTGAATTCATTTTCCTGAATTCTCTGATTTTAACATATTTTATTTCTACTAACTGGCTCTAATAATGCCTCCTCTTTCATTGCAATGAAATGTTAGTCACTCAATCATGTCCAACTCTTTGAGACCCTATGGACTATAGTCTGCCAGGCTCCTCTGTCCATGGAATTTGGCAGGCAAGAATACTGGAGTGGGTAGCCAATCCGTTCTCCAGGGGATCTTCCTGACCCAGTAATGGAACCCAGGTCTTCTGCATTGTAGACGGATTCTTTACCCTCTGAGCCACCAGGGAAGCCACCATTTAGATTTTTCCTTTTGACTAATATGATTCAGTTGTAATTGTTGCATTTTTTATTGTTAGTAGTCAAATGAGAGGATTCATTTGTAGCCCAAGTTGGACAGTTAAATTTAAGTAAGGAATTCTGCCAGACATTTCAGAATTTCAGACTCAAAGTTTTAGTCAGCAAGAATTGCTTTTATTTATAATGGACTTCTTGGGCCTTAGAAGTAGGATAGTTTTATGGTGATGTTGATTGGCAGTTGTTTGATCAGAAGACTTTGGTAATACGTGGAAAACTGATAAATCAAAGGCAATCAAAAGGCAATGAGCAGTAGGTTTTGTTTGTTTTAATTTGAAAAAACTTAAATGGACAGAAGAGCTAAACCTAAGGATTACCCATATTAAGCTTTGTGTTTGCTAATCACGTTGTGTTTGTAATTCACTGTGAGTGACAGAGTCTCCCTTGTTTTTTACATGCTTGGTACCTAGAAGAGGGAAAACCTGCTAGAAGTCTTCTTGGAGGGCATTATTGAAGTTTAAATATCACTTTAAAAAAGACACCACTGATAATTTGCAATATGTTATGCTCTGCCAGTGATTAAAATAGTTTAACTGATTCCAAAAAGGCAGGTACCCCTGTTAGAATAAGAATTTTTAAATTGACATTTAAAGGCAATTTCTTGATATGGACTTCAAATTTAGGAATTCTCAAAGAAGGCAGTAGCATAAATTCATTTCTATTTTCATTAGGTAGACATTTCTCGACAATTTATACTTGTGTCCATATTCATTAAAAAAAGAAAAAAGAAGAAATATGAAAACTGCTTATTCCAAAATTCTAGCCTAAGGTCAAGAGAAAAGAGCCAAGGAAAAATGAAACTGGAAGTGAATGGCATGGGAATTATAAGTATAAAGCAGGGCATGTACATGCTCAGTCCTCTCTGGTCTTTGTGACCCTCCACGTCTGCAGCCCTCCAGGCCTCTCTGTCCCTGGGATTTTCCAGGCAAGAATACTGGAGTCGGTTGCCATTTTCCACTCCAGGGGATTTTCCCAGCCATGGATCCGACTTGTGTCTCTGGTGTCTCCTGCATTGGCTGATGGATTCTTTACCACTGAGCCATCTGGGTAAATAGAGCCACAAAACAGTTCTTTGGATATCAGAGCAATCTTTTACTGTTTTCTGCTGTGTGATATTGGGGACAAGATGTTTAAATTTTCTGAGTTTCATAAGGTAATCTTAAACATTAATGAGATATAAAGCCACTCAGTTCGGTTCAGTCACTGTCTGAGTCATGTCCATCAAGTCGGTGATGCCATCCAACCATCTTATCCTCTGTCCTCCCGCCTTCAATCTTTCCCAGCATCAGGGGCTTTTACAATGAGTCAGTTCTTCACATAAGGTGGCCAAAGTATTGGAGTTTCAGCTTTAGCATCGGTCCTTTCCATGAACATTCAGGACTGATTTCCTTTAGGATGGACTGGTTGGATCTCCTTGCAGTCCAAGGGACTCTCAAGAGTCTTCTCCAACACAACAGTTCAAAAGCATCAATTCTTCAGTGCTCAGCTTTCTTAATGGTCCATTCAAATCCATATACGACTACGGGAAAAACCATAGCTTTGACTAGATGGACGTTTGTTGACAAAGTAATTCTCTACTTTTTAATATACTGTCTAGGTTTGTCATAGTTATTCTTCCAAGGAGCAAGCATCTTTTAATTTCATGGCTGCAGTCACCATCTGCAATGATTTTAGATGCCAAGAAAATAAAGTCTATCTCTGTTTCCATTGTTTCTCCGTCTATTTGCCATGAAGTGATCGGACTGGATGCCACGATTTTAGTTTTTTGAATGTTGAGTTTTAAGCCAGCTTTTCCACTCTCCTCTTTCACTTTCATCAAGAGACTCTTCAGTTCCTCTTCACTTTCTGCCATAAGGGTGGTGTCATCTGAATATCTGAAGTTATTGATATTTATTCCAGCAATCTTGATTCCAGGTTATTCTTCATCCAGTTCAGCATTTCTCATTATGCACTCTGCATATAAGTTAAATAAGCAGAGGACAATACAAAGCTTTCACATACTCTTTTCCCAATTTGGAACCAGTCTGTTGTTCCATTTCTGGTTCTAACTGTTTCTTTTTGACCTGCATACAGATTTCTCAGGAGGCAGGCAAGGTGGTCTGGTATTCCCATCTCTTGAAGAATTTTCCACAGTTTGTTGTGATCCATGCAGTCAAAGGCTTTTGTGTAGACAATAAAGTAGAAGTAGATGTTTTTCTGGAAATCTCTTGCTTTTTTGATGATCCAGTAGATGTTGGCAACTTGATCTCTGGTTCCTATGCCTTTTATAAATTCAGCTTGAACATCTGGAAGTTCACAGTTCACATACTTTTAAGCCTCACTTGGAGAATTTTGAGCATTACTTTGCTACCATGTGAGACGAGTGCAATTGTGTGGTAGTTTGAACATTCTTTGGCATTGCCTTTCTTTGGGAATTGAATGAAAACTGACTTTTTCCAGTCCTGTGGCCACTGCTGAGTTTTCCAAATGAGTTCAGCACTTTCACAGCATCATCTTTTAGGATTTGAAATAGCTCAGCTGGAATTCCATCACCTGTACAGCTTTGTTCATAGTGATCTAAGGCCCAGTTGGCCTCGCATCCCAGAATGTCTGGCTCTAGGTGAGTGATCACACAATTGTGGTTATCTGGGTCATTAAGATCTTTTTTGTATAGTTTCTGTGTATTCTTTCCACCTCTTCTTAATATCTTCTGCTTCTGTTAGGTCCATACCATTTCTGTCCTTTATCATTCCCATCTTTGCATGAAATGTTCCCTTGGTAGCCCTAATTTTTTTTTAAGAAATCTCTAGTCTTTCCCATTCTATTATTTTCCTCCATTTCTTCACATTGATCAGTGAGGAAGGCTTTCTTATCTCTCCTTGCTATTCTTTGGAGCTCAGCATTCAAATGGTTGTATCTTTCCTTTTCTCCTTTCCCTTTAGCTTCTCTTGTTTATTCAGCTATTTGTAAGGCCTCCTCAGACAACCATTTTGCCTTTTTGCATTTCTTTTTGTTGGGGATGGTCTTGATCACCATCTCCTGTACAACGTCACAAACCTCTGTCCATATTTCTTCAGGCACTCTGTCTATCAGCCCTAATCCCTTGAATCTGTTTGTCACTTCTACTGTATAATCATATGGGATTTGATTTAGGTCATACCTGAATGTTCTAATGTTTTCCCCTACTTTCTTCAATTTAAGTCTGAATTTTGCAAGAAGGAGTTCATAATCTGAGCCACAGTCAGCTCCCAGTCTTGTGTTTGTTGACTGTATAGAGCTTAAAAAATGCAAGAAAGAGAACCCCCAAATAAGATAACTGTCCACAAAATTTTTAGAATTCTCTTAGCAGTCTCACAGAATAACATTACCCTCCCCCACCCCAATTTTTAGATGAGATAATTGATATCTTTACTTATTCAAGAATGCTCAGCTAAGTTGTCGGTGAAGCTGAAGCTATTGGAGATGCTGTTTCAATATAGATATAAACAAATTCCCAAAGCCAGTATCTTTTCCATATAAAGTACCTACCAGTTTCTTGGAAGTTAGTAAGTGCTTAGTAATTATGAGTCTCCCAAGCAGGAGAGAAAGAGAGAGAGAGGGAGGGACAGAGAGATGAAGAGGAGAAATATGTAAGCTGGAAATATCTAAAAATGGGATTACTGTATTAAACATTGAGATACTTGAAATGCTCTCTCTGAAGTTCTCTTTTATAAAATTACTATACACCAAAGATTCTATACTTAGAGTCCACTAAATGTATGGAGACTGTGGATAGAATTTGTGAAGGGTAATCTGTGAACTTGGGAGGAAAATAATTGTGTCTGTATTAACTTTGTCCTCCTGGAAATATAGCACTTCCTTCAGTTATGCGTGTAGTAATAGACTGTTAATAGAACTCACAGATATTTTCGTATCAAATTATAGTTGTTGTACATATACTGAAGTCATGTATATGCCCGACTAATTCCAAATAATTGTAGTTCTTAGAAATCTTATTATTTTATGCACCAAGAAGAAATACATATATTACTACATGGCATATTTTAAATACTTTGATGATCTATTTCAATATAAAAGGTTTTCTTTGTAATTCTATGTATTTTATTTTATGCATTATATGTATATACAGTTGAGTGTATATTCAACAATGACAAAGATGAAAATATAGATTATTATTACCATACAAGAAGGCCTTCTCATGTCACCTCTCAGTCAATAGCTATTCAAAGATAATCATTGTTCTGATTTCTACCATCCTGGTTTGGTTTTATTTTAAAAATGAAATGTCTTTAAGCACATAATATATACATTTTAGTGCCTAGCTTCTTCTGTGTAAACTTAATATATGAGTGATTCATTCACAATTCATTCATTAGAGGTTGTGTTCTTCAAAGACAGGTGCTGAGAAGGAGTTTGGATTGCGAGATGCAGGTGAGTGCTCTACACCTGTGAAAGGAAGGAAGCGGGCAGAAACAGGAATGGGCAGAGAAAGAAGTTGAACTGTGACGTCGACCTGACAACGCCTCAAGTCAGTATTGCCATCAGGGTGTCCTGAGCTACAATGGCTCAGTATTTACATCCCTCTCTCATTCAGTCCTTAGGTGTGGGCTGCCCTGGGAAGAGCCAGCCAGAGGCAAAGCACTCCTTGCAATTGAGGCAGATTCTGAAAGAGGTGGACTGGTGGAAGCTCTTGGCTGCATTGCTCTTGACTGGTCAATAAATTCCATGGCAGGATTTTTTTTAAAAAAGCTGAAAATAAATTATCTACAAGTAGGATTAATATCTCATTACACTGAGATGAGAGAAAGTTTCTCTTCCAAGTTCTTCTGTATATAAAAAATATGTTTTGGAAGCTGGATCTTGGTGTTACATCTCAGAGACATATTACCAAAGTTATGCTGTGTAATATACAATGTGTGAATATAGCTTGACAATAAGTCTTGGATTCTGATAAAGTCTGCAGTCTTATACTTCTTCAATATTGCCTTGGCTATTTTTAATTTTTTGCATCACTATGTGAATTGTAGTAGTACTAGTTGCCAGGAGCTAGTGCCTAGAAAGGCAGTCCATCATGAAGGATGTGAAGTTGATGAACATAATGAGCTGGATTGCACCAGGCAAAGAGCTGAGATATTGTGCACTCTAACCTCTATCACAAACTTAAATTTTCTCATTGGCTTGCATTAGCAGATTCATTACAGCCAGATTTGGCTTGCATGGTGAATATTTTGCACACTTTCATAGTATTGTTATAACGTATAGAAATATTCAGAGAATGAGTTTTCATACTAAAGGAAATATGTATTCCATGTGATTAATATACACACATATGCTCTATCTCCAAATTTTTATATTGTGAGCTACTTACTGTATTGGAAATATAATATGGTGGTGTTTAGTAATACATTTTATATTAATTCTGGTAATGTAGCTGTGGTGGAAACTGTGAACAGAAGCCTACAGAACCCAAAACAATAGTGAACAGAGTTAGCCATTTCATGCTCCAGTACCTACAGCTAAACATGTACTAAGGGAAGTAAATGACACACAGACTTCCTTTCTACAGTGTCATTTTCAGTTGGGGAATGAATGTAATTATGTTTAATTGAGTTGAGGCACATTATTACACTGAGGCATGCCTCTCTTGATTGTAAATAAGAAATCTGTGGTATTTTATAACAGTGGAAAAATGTTTCAATCTGCATGGAGTAAAAATTAGTAATGGCAGCCAATGTATGTCTCCTTCCAATTATAGACAATTAGGAAGGCTTTTTTGTACTATTAGAAGGCACTTCTGACATTTGATTAAAGCAGAGATCAGGTGAATAAAAATTCATGTAATATATGCAGGAATCTGGGTAGACAAATGGGAAATGTAGCATAGTGAAAGAAAAGTGGTTAGAGATACTGAAGATCTGAATTTTAGCTTCAAATTCATGACCCACTAGTTATAACTGGAGAAGGTAATTGATTACTTTATCAATGAAATGAAGCTAGTAAAAGTACATTTTAAAGATCTCCTCCCACAGAGCTCTGGCTATAAGTGCAATTCATACTGTAAGGAGAATATGACCTGAGCAATATATTAATGTTATCACCAATCACTTAAATTACTCAAGAATACATTATTTTAGGGAAAATGTAGATGTCATATAGTAATTGTTATTTTGCTGCCGTGATGCCTAGCTTCTCCATTTCTTGACTTTTTCACATCACCTATTTTTTCCTATTCATAATTACATCAGTTGCATTTTCACTTTAAATACACGTTGATATACAGAGTTTTATACATAAACTCAGCAATTGTGATTTTTTTTTTTTCATGTGAAGGAAAGGATATAAATTACCAGTGTTTCAGATTGCCAGCATCTGAACCTGATTCAGGTTCCAGGTGGGCTTAATATAATTTATCAAATTTGTTAATCACAGAGCAGGAGAGGTATTAGTGGATTAATCAGATTGCTTCGTTTTGCTCTGTGCTGTGATAGGCACATGTTTAACAGTGTTCCTTCCACCTCCTGTTTGCAGTTAATGATTCTATAGCTCTGTGTTGACCTTTGCTTCCAATTCTAATTTTGGAAGTGACAGGCTTTAAGTCATGCTGAAAAGAATTCTGAGGCCTCCTCTAGGCTTGGTAGGAAAGTGCAGCGTAATCAATAAATGATAACTGCTTTAGGCATGGAAGCAGCCATGGCCGCACATATGCCACAGGCTAGCCATCCCTGCCGCCTTCACTGCTTCATGAATCACAGTGAACATAATGATTCTGATGGAAAATGTAATTGCATAAACCCTTGGGAAAGAAATTATTATCATTTTGCTTGATATTTTACACATCGTTTACCTTATATTAACAATCTTTGGTCCCCTCTTGTTGTTCTGCCATCAGACTGGAGTGGGACAAGAATTTATAATGATGGTAACACTGTATTCACCACTCTGTCATTGAGAGCCCTCCATGACTTAATTTAGTCATGTGATTTTGTCGTAAAGAATCTTAGCATGATGCAATTCACATACCGTTTTCTTCTCAACGGGGCTAATGTCCCCCAAACCTCATTCTTTTCTATATATATATATTTAAAAACCACAAAACTTTAAATAGCATTTAGTATTTCTTTAATGTCTTTAAGTGCCAAATGCTCTCTGAGTGTATTAAATGGTGCTTCAGAAGCAAAGTTGTTGCAATATACAAGTGCCAAAGAGTTAGGATTCTCTCTGATAAAATAAAGGAATATATATGTGGCTCATCTGGTAAAGAATCTTCCTTAAATGCAATAGACTGTCTGCAATACGGGAGACCCAGATTTGGTTCCTGGGTCAGGAAGATTCCCTGGAGAAGGAAATAGCAACCCACTCCAGTATTTTTGCCTGGAGAATCCCAACGGACAGAGGACCCTGGTGGGCTACAGTCCATGGGGTCGCAAGAGTTGAACACAGCTTAGCAACTAAACTACCATCACCTGATAAAAAGATTCAGTTTCATTGAGCTTAGTAAATACATATATGTTCAAACCACCGGATCCCTAGTTCAAAGATTGTCTTTGTTTTCCAACAGCTAAAGTAGAACGTATCAAGAGGCTACTTTTCTTCAAGAATGAGACAGTTTGAGGAAAAGTACTCAGAAAGCACACCAACATGCAAGCAAATCACAGTGATAATAGAAAGCAAAATATAAGGAGATGTGACAACATGTTTTACCTAATGGCTTACTCAGAACCTCATGTGGGTTTTACAAAAGATATCCTCAAGGTGTTTATGGTATTATTGAGTATATAAAATGTATGCCTTGAATTATGGAAATGTAATTAAAGACATAATTACCAGCAAGTAAATGAGGAAGAGAAGAAATGATATAACTGATGTTTTACATAGAAACAGAAGTTTCTGTAAAGACTTGCAAATAACTTGTAAACAACAATGTGTTTAAAGTCTCATGAAGTTTTCAGGAGTGTACTAATGGAGATCTTTCCACATGTGTGGTACATGCTTTGGAAATAAAACCTGCATTCAAAGTATGGCTCAACCAACAAGGTTCTTTGACCTTGATTAAATTGCTTGTTTCTAAGCCTATTACTTCATTTATAAAACAGACATATACTCAAAATCCTACAGTTTATATATATTAAAATATATATTTAATAGAATAAACAGTTATTGAATATCTGCTATATGTAAGATATTCTTTTGAGAACTATATAAAACACCAACATCAGTAAGGCAAAATCTTGCCCTTGTGGAGAGCAGATTCCAGTGGGAATTTCAGTAACTAGTCTATTCATTTGGCGAACATTCATTAAATGTAGGAGAAGGCAATGGCACCCCACTCCAGTACTCTTGCCTGGAAAATCCCATGGACGGAGGGGCCTGGTGGGTTGCAGTCCATGGGGTCTTGAAGAGTCGGACACGACTGAGCGACTTCACTTTCACTTTCACGCATGGGAGAAGGAAATGGCAACCCACTCCAGTGTTCTTACCTGGAGAATCCCAGGGACGGGGGAGCCTGGTGGGCTGCCGTCTATGGGGTCGCACAGAGTCGGACACGACTGAAGCGACTTAGCAGCAGCAGCAGCAGCATTAAATGTATATTATGGTTCAAGAACTCTGCCTCTGCTTTTGTGGTGTTTTCTTGGGAGGCACACAATACACTAAGAAACCTGCATGCTTATGGAATAGTGCGAAGAAAGAAAAAAAAAAAACAGGATCTCTGGGAGAAAAATGAGAAAACAAGGGGAGAGCTAATTTCATTTGAGTGGTAAGGAATGACTTTTCTAAGGTAACATTTAGACTAATTCATTAAAATATCAGATTAAGCCTTGAAAAAGAGGAAGGAAATGATTTGTAGCAGAAGAAATAATATGTTTAAAGGCTCCTAAATTAAGAACAAACTTGGTGCATTTCAGGACCTGAAAAATGGCCAGTGTGTCTGAGTGAGTGACTGACTGAATGAGTGAGTGAGTGAGTGAGTGAATGGAAAATGAAGAGCTCAGCAGAGACCAGTCTTGTATACCATTTCCATACCATGTTTACAGTTTGGCTTTTATTCTAAGTGCCATTGAAGCCACTTAAGGATTTCAAGCAAGGGAGTGATGTGATCCAATTTGCCTCTTAAAATCCCCATCCTGACTGCTGTATGGAAAATCGATTGAGGGGTATCATATTTGGTACCAAAGAGAATAAGTCTATTACAGAAATTCAGGTGAAGAGTCATGATTTATATTTGAATGGTAGTGGTAGATTCTAAAAGTAAAGAATAGGTTTGAAATATGTTTTGGAAGTAGAATTAAGTGGAGGATAGTATGTGAGAATTTGATAGATGACTCAGAGTTAGGTCTAAAGAGTGGTAGCCTGGTTTCTGACGTGAACAACAGGGTGAATCATTCCATTTGAAGGTGTGTAGTTATGACAGAGGCTCCATGGCCTGCAAAAATGGCAATATTATTTATTTGGTCTTTTCTAGAAAAAGTTTGCCAACCCTGGTCTAGTGCATAGATTCCAGTGCACTACGGACTGAATACTAGCTCTTGCATTTACTAGATGTTTATCAGTCAACAATTACGTAACTAATCTTTGCCTTAGTTTCATTTCTAAAATGAAGGCAATATCAGTACTTACCTTGTAAGATGGCTTGCTCTTATAAAAGAGAAATAATATAACTCTAGTAAATTGTCTGGCATATGTAAAACATTTAATAAACATTTAATAAATATTAGCTATTGTTATTTTTCACTTGATATACAATTTAGTTCCTACCACCTGGAGCCCCTCCATCAGTCTTCTTGAGTATGCTTATGACTTGACAACCTGCTTGCATGGAGCAGTGATTGGAGAGCTTGCCGAGATGTCTTTTGAGCTTCCCAGGTGGCATAGTGGTAAAGAATCCACCCACCAACGCAGAAGACCCAAGACACACAGTTTCGATTCCTGGGTCAGGAAGATCCCCTGGAGTAGAAAATGGCAACCCATTCCAGTATGCTTTCCTGGAAAATTCCACGGACAGAGGAGCCTGGCAGTCCATGCGGTTGCAAACAGTCGGACATGATTGATCACACACACATAAGAATGTGTAACTTTAATAGTGAAAGAGGCCTTAATGAAACATTCATTTAAAAAGTCAACTGGTATTTGTCAACTGGTCTACTGACAATGCTTTTTAGAGACTTGTCATGGTGTTTAATGTAGCTGTTGGGTGGGACAGATGTCATTGTTTAGCTGCTAAGTCATGTCCGACTCTTTGTAGTCCCATGGACTATAACCTGCCAGGCTCCTCTCTCCATGGAATTTTCCAAGTAAGAATACTGGAGTGGGTTGCCGTTTCCTTCACCAGGGATCTTCCCGACCCAGGGTTCAAACACACATCTCCAGCTTGGCAGGTGGATCCTTTACCACTGAGCCACCTGGGAAGTCTTGGTGGGGGCAAGGTATGGAGCAATTAATGAAGCTCCAAGTTTTCATGTCCTATGGATATCTGGACAAGACAGTTTTCTAGGTCAGATGTCTGCAAACTAGGGCCTGTGAGCAGATGCAGCTCCATGCCTGTTTTTATGTGGTTCTCAAGCTTAAAATGATTTTTACATTTTTAAAAGGTTGAAAAACAAAACAAAATAGCAAAGACTAGATGGTAGAGGTGCGTGGGAGCCCACATGGTCTAAATATTTGCTATCTGGCCCTTTATAGAAAAAGGTTGCCCACTCCTGTCCTATAAAGAAGAAAGTACTTTATCTTTTGTATTTTAAACTTACTGGATTAAAGAATTAAGCACAGAGTTAAAAAACCCAAGTTTGTTCTGTGAGCTCACCTTCTTTTTGGAGTTAATCCACTTATGAAATTTATTTTTGCCTCCTCATGGTAGCATGCCGCTTGTCAAATACATGTATCTCTGTTTCAAACTGTACCATTTCTTTTAATTATTACTGTAGATAGCAAATCCAGAGCTGGTAAGTCATTTATCTATTATGCAAATTGTTTGCATGGAGGCAGGCTAGTGGCTTTTTAAATGACACTCTGGTTAGTTTTTATTACCTACTGGTAAGTTGCTTCAGTCGTGTCCAACTCTGTGCGACCCCATAGACGGCAGCCCATCAGGCTCCACCGTCCCTGGGATTCTCCAGGCAAGAACACTGGAGTGGGTTGCCATTTCCTTCTCCAATGCATGAAAGTGAAAAGTGAAAGTGAAGTCGCTCAGTCGTGTCCGACTCTTAGCGACCCCATGGACTGCAGCCTACCAGGCTCCTCCATCCATGGGATTTTCCAGGCAAGAGTACTGGAGTGGGGTGCCATTGCCTTCTCCATTTCATTACTTAGTTGGTCCCAACTTGGGATTTATCAAACCTACAAAAAATTCCTAAAACAACTTTTCAACTGACTCAAGAAAAAGAAGGCAGGCAGGCAGGAAAGATTGAAGGAAGGAAGGAAGGAGAAAGCAGTAGTCACTGTAAGGCCACTTATTGCTTCAGCCATGTATCCCTAAACCTGCCTATTTTTACACTGAACTCTTTTTCAGCCTCTCAGAGTTTCCTCTTCAATTCAGGTCAGGCTCACACAAGGACAGTTTGCTTTAGTCTCAGAGGACTAGCTAAAAGCTGTTGTGATAATAAATGAATCCACAGTCTTTTCCAAGATAGCCACAGGCATTTCAGCTATAGGTCTGCAGGGGCTCACTTGCACACCAGGCATTGTCTTTTTTCTTATAGCATGTGGTTTGTAGCTTATTTGAGGCCACTCTATCAGTAAAGCTATGCACAGTTAATTTCCTAAATTAGTTATCTTTAACAAGTATATGCAAATTTGGAGAGAGTGGCTTGTAGAACTTATATTTTCTAAGACTAACTTTTGATACCATGTAAACTATCTGGAGTTCTTGAACAGTATTCCAAATATCTCAATAATTGAAGTGAAAAAGTGAAAGTGTTTGTCATTCAGTTGTGTCGGACTCTTTGCAACCCATGGACTGTAGCCCCCAGGCTCCTCTGTCCATGAAATTTTCCAGGCAAGAATACTGGAGTGTGTTGCCATTTCTTCTTCCAGGGATCTTCTCAACTCAGGGATTGAATCCGGGCCTCCTGCATTGCAGGCAGATACTTTACCGTCTGAGCCACCAGTAAATGTCTAAGTTTTCCAAATGGTATTCTAATCAAATATATTTGATAAGCATATTTAGAAAATTTCTCCTCAGTTCTTTACAAGTTGCCTGATAATACACTTAATGTACATACCATTTTGTCCCAGAGTATAATAGTAGAAATAATGAGTAAAATAGAAAAGGAGGGGTATTTTGGCTTATGCTAAAGAACTTCTAGAATTACATTATCTAACATGATAGCCACCAGCCATATGTGTTTATGCCACATTTGAATGTAGCTAGTTAAACTAAGGGAGAAGGCAATGGTACCCCACTCCAGTACTCTTGCCTGGAAAATCCCATGGACGGAGGAGCCTGGTGGGCTGCAGTCCATGGGGTCACTAAGAGTCCGACACGACTGAACGACTTCACTTTCACTTTTCACTTTTCACTTTCGTGCATTGGAGAAGGAAATGGCAACCCACTCCAGTATTCTTGCCTGGAGAATCCCAGGGATGGGGAAGCCTGATGGGCTGCCGTCTATGGGGTCACACAGAGTTGGACACGACTGAATCGATGCAGCAGCAGCAGCAGCAGTTAAACTAAGGAACTAATTTATTAAAAAGATTTTATTTTATATTGGAGTATACGGTCCCATCACTTCATGGGAAATAGATGGGGAAACAGTGGAAACAGTGTCAGACTTTATTTTTTTGGGCTCCAAAATCACTGCAGATGGTGACTGCAGCCATGAAATTAAAAGACACTTCCTCCTTGGAAGGAAAGTTATGACCAACCTAGATAACATATTCAAAAGCAGAGACGTTACTTTGCCAACAAAGGTCTGTCTAGTCAAGGCTTTGATTTTTCCTGTGGTCATGTATGGATGTGAGAGTTGGACTGTGAAGAAGGCTGAGCGCCGAAGAATTGATGCTTTTGAACTGTGGTGTTGGAGAAGACTCTTGAGAGTCCCTTGGACTGCAAGGAGATCCAACCAGTCCATTCGGAAGGAGATCAGCCCTGGGATTTCTTTGGAGGGAATGATGCTAAAGCTGAAACTCCAGTACTTTGGCCACCTCCTGCGAAGAGTTGACTCATTGGAAAAGACTCTGATGCTGGGAGGGATTGGGGGCAGGACGAGAAGGGGACGACAGAGGATGAGATGGCTGGATGGCATCACCAACTCAATGGATGTGAGTTTGAGTGAACTCCGGGAGTTGGTGATGGATAGGGAGGCCTGGTGTGCTGCGATTCATGGGGTTGCAAAGAGTCAGACACGACTGAGCGACTGAACTGATCTGAACTGATAGTTGATTTATAATGTTGTGTTAGCTTTAGGTACAGCAAAGTGATTCAGCTATACATG
Source organism: Bos indicus x Bos taurus (assembly GCF_003369695.1). NCBI lineage: Eukaryota > Metazoa > Chordata > Mammalia > Artiodactyla > Bovidae > Bos > Bos indicus x Bos taurus. The sequence continues at coordinate 114,224,207 of NC_040076.1, forward strand.
TACATGTATCTATTCTTTTTCAGATTCTTTTCCCATATAGGTTATTATAGAATATTGAGTAGAGTTCCCTGTACTGTACAGTGGATCCTTGTTGATTATCTGTTTTATATATAGTAATGTATATCGGTTAATCCCAACTTCTAATTTATCCTTTCCCCCGATGTTTCCTATTTGGTAATCATGTTTGTTTCCTATGTCTGTGAGTCTATTTCTATTTTGTAAATAAGTGCATTCATATTATGTTTATTAGATTCCACGTATCAAAGGGTTAGTCACTCAGTGGTGTTCAACTCTTTGCGCCCCCACAGACTGTAGCCATCCAGGCTCCTCTATCCATAGAATTCTCCAGGCAAGAATACTGGAGTAGGTTGCCATTCCCTTCTCCAGGGGATCTTCCCAACCCAGGTCTCCTGCATCAAAGGCAGATTCTTTACTGTCTGAGCCACCGGGGATTCCATGTATAAGTGATACCATATGGTGTTTGTCTTTGTCTGACTTCACTTAGTTTGGTAGTTTCTAGGTCCATCCACGTTGCTGCAAATGGCAGTATTTCATTCTTTTTTATGGTTGAATAATAGTCCATTGTACATATGTACCACATCTTCTTTATCCATTCCTCCATTGATGGACATTTAGGTTGCTTCCATGTCCTGGCTATTGTAAATAATGCTGTATCGAACATTAAGGTTCCTGCACCTTTTCAAATTATGTTTTCTCCAGATAACTGCCTAGGACTGGGATTACTGGATCATATGGTAGCTCCATTTTTAGTTTTTTAAGGAACCTCCATGCTCTTCTCCATAGTGGCTACACCAATGTACATTCCCACCAACAGTATAGAAGGGTTCCCTTTTCTTCACACCCACTCCAGCATTTACTGTTTGTAGATTTATTGATGATAGCCATTCTGACCAGTGTGAGGTGATACCTCATTGTAGTTTTGATTTGCCTTTCTCTAATAATTAGTGATGTTGAGCATCTTTTCATGTGCATTTTGGCCATCTATATTTCTTCTTTGGAGAACTGTGTATTTTGATCTTCTGTCCATTTGATTGGGTTTTTTGTTTTTTGATATTGAGCTGAATTAGCTGTTTGCATAGTTTGGAGATTAATACCTGTTGGTTGCTTTGTTTGCAAAGATTTTTCTCTCCTTCTGAGGGTTCTCTCTCTCTCTTTTTTTTTTTTTTGGTTTCTTTTGTTGTACAAAAGCTTAAGTTTAATTAGGTACCATTTGTTTATTTTTGTTTTTATTTCCATTACCCTTAAGTGATGGATTGAAAGAGATCTTGCTGTAATTATGTCAAAGACCATTGTACCTGTATTTTTCTCTCAGAGTTTTATAGTATCAGGCCTTCTTTTAGGTCTTTAATCCATTTTGAGTTAATTTTTGTGTATAGTGTTAGGGAGTATTCTAATTTCATTTGTTTACATGTAACTGTCCAGTTTTCCCTATACTACTTATTGAGCAGACTGTCTTTTCTCCATTGTATATTCTTGTCTCCTCTGTTATAGATTAGGTGACCATAGTTGCATGGGTTTATCTTTGGACTTTCTATTCTGTTCCATTGATCTATATTTCTTATTTTTCAGACATAATGCTACTGCAGTCTTAATAGACTACAGTCTAGTATAAACATAACTTTTAAGTACCTTGGGCAACAAAACAGTTTGTATGATTAGCTAACTGTAGTATTAAAATACCGTAGACAAACAGGCCTGGCATGCTGCAGTCCATGGAGACTGACATACAGCAAAGTGATTCAGTTATACATCTATATATACATTCTTTTTCATTATGTTTAACACAAGATATTGAATATAGTTCCCTATGCTGTACAGTAGGACCTTGTTGTTTATCCACTATATCAGTTCAGTTCAGTCGCTCAGTTGTATCAGACTCTTTGTGACCCCATGAATCGCAGCATGCCAGGCCTCCCTGTCCATCACCATCTCCTGGAGTTCACTCAAACTCACATGCATCGAGTCAGTGATGCCATCCAGCCATCTCATCCTCTGTCGTCCCCTTCTCCTCCTGCCCCCAATCCCTCCCAGCATCAGAGTCTTTTCCAATGAGTCCACTCTTCGCATGAGGTGGCCAAAGTACTGGAGTTTCAGCTTTAGCATCATTCCCTCCAAAGAAATCCCAGGGCTGATCTCCTTCAGAATGTACTGGTTGGATCTCCTTGCAGTCCAAGGGACTCTCAAGAGTCTTCTCCAACACCACAGTTCAAAAGTAAGCGTCTTTTAATTTCATGGCTGTAGTCACCATCTGCAGTGATTTTGGAGCCCCCCAAAATAAAGTCTGACACTGTTTCCACTGTTTCCCCATCTATTTCCCATGAAGTGATAGGACCAGATGCCATGATCTTCGTTTTCTGAATCCACTATATGTATGATAGCTAAAGAAGATTTTATAAATTTGATTATAAAAATTGTTACAGAAAGATTATTTTGTTGCTTCTGAGGAGAATAAATATGAAGTGCTTTTACCAAGAAGGACCTACTGTATAGCACATAAAACTTTGCTCAATGTTATGTGCCATCCCGGGTGGGAAGGGAGTTTGGGAGAGAATGGATACATGTATATTATCATTGAGTCCCTTCACTGTTCACTTGAAACTACCACAACATTGTTAATTGGCTATGCTGCTGCTACTGCTGCTAAGTCACTGCAGTCGTGTTCAACTCTGTGCGACCCCAGTGACAGCAGCCCACCAGGCTCCCCCGTCCCGGGGATTCTCCAGGCAAGAACACTGGAGTGAGTTGCCATTTCCGTCTCCAAAGTATGGAAGTGAAAAGTGAAAGTGAAAGTGAAAGTGAAATCGCTCAGTCGTGTCCGACTCTTAGCGACCTCATGGAATGTAGTCTACCAGGCTCCTCCGTCCATGGGATTTTCCAGGCAAGAGTACTGGAGTGGGTTATACCCCAATACAAAATAAAAAGTTTAAAGTTTAAAAAAAATAAGTGCTTTTGACCGGAGGTAGAGAGTTTGGTAAGCTATTGCAATGGTTCTGGCAAGAAATGACAAGAGCCTAAGCAAGAGCAGATAACTGCTAAGGGACCAAGGGAATGATGGGTAAGTCCAGGCTTCCAGGCAGGAGTAAATGTTTCAGGGATAACGTGTATGAATGAATTAAATCACACAGTGGCATATATAGGAGCCTATTTTTGACAATAATTTGCTCACTCACTAGATTATAAAATTTAGGTTTGAAAGTAAATCATTCATTTCTGATGGGCTGATACAATGGGAAGAGAAAGTAAAAGGGTAAAGATCCATCGGTTTAAAAAAGGATTTATGTAAATCAACTATAATTCAGTAAAAAGATATTAAAGCAATAAAAATTGATTTGTACCATGTAGGCTTTTCTGAAAACGTTTCTAAACTTCTATTTGAAACTGAAAGGCAGTGTATAGTGCATTATACTCTGACCTTTAGCACATATTATCTTCTAGTCGATCTCCTAAACACTAAGGTAAAAAAATTTTTATGAAAATCATTCACAAATGTTAACATTTGATGCCCTTGGTTGCTGTATTACAAATGACATAAAGTTTCACAATAATTGATGTGACTAAGTAGAGATTCAAAATTGTTGAGATTTGTATCAACTTCTGTCATTACTGAAAACAATATCTAGATAGGGAAAGCACTGTCATAAACAGATAAGTATAGTAAATGCTGGGGCTTCCCAGCTGGCTCAGTGATAATCACCTGCCAAGCAGGAGATGTGGTTTCGATCCATGGGTTGGGAAGATCCCCTGAAGAAGAAAATGCCAACCCACTCTAGCAGTATTCTTGCCTGGAAAATCCCATTGACAGACAAGTCTGGTGAGCTGTAGTCCATGGGGTTTCAGGAAGAGTCAGACATGACTTAGCAACTAAACAACAGTAGTAAATACTAGAGAATGCATAAAAAAGATCATGTCTCCTCTTTGTTTAATTTCTATTTATTAATTTATTTATTTTTGGTTGAGTTGGGTCTTCATTGCTGTACACGGGCTTTCTCTAGTTTCGGGAATGCAACTCTCTAGTTGCAGCACGTGGACTTCTCATTGCGGTGGCTTCTCTTCTTGTGGAGCACAGGATCTAGGGTGCACAAGCTTCAGTAGTTGAAGCTCCTGGGCCCCAGAGTGTGGGCTCAGTAACTATGATGGACAAGCTTAGTTGCTCCAAGGCATGTGGAATCTTCCCAGACCAAGGATCAAACCCTTGTCCCCTGGCAAGAGGATTCTTATACACTGTAACACCAAGTAAGTCCTCCTCTTTGTTAATTAACACTATTATAATAAGATGACAGATGAAAGGGAAACCCAAAAGTCCATAAAATCATACACTTAAATTTTATGCACAGTACTTTTGATGTTTGGATAGAACCAAGATCATAAGCTTCTTAGCAGCTTTCATACTTAAATGCAGCTGATAATATATTAAGTGCATTTTATGATTTTCTTTTACCAAAGTATCTTGAAAATTATGACAAGCTAATTAAATATCACTTTGAATTTTAGAATGAAATTTTGATGGTACTGGGACTAATGGGTGGAAGGAAACCATTGTTTTTCTTCTATGCTATACCCTGCAAAGAGTGAAGGCATTTTGGGAGGGAGGCAGAGGATGAGATGGTTAAATAACATCGCTGGCTCAATGGACATGAATTTGAGCAAATTCTGGGAAATAATGGAGGACAGAAGAGCCAGGAGCACTGCAGTCCATGGGGTCGCAAAGAGTTGGACACAACTCAGTGACTCAAGAACAATAACAACCATAGAGGGAGACAGGTGCTGCAGAAACCTCATTTCTATTAAACTTTACAAAAATACAAGGGGCCAGCTTTATATATGAGAAACGAGAAAATTAAAGTATTGAAATGTTATTGCTGAGGATTGCAACTAAGTATTTCAAGTCTAAGGTATACATGTGTTTTTTTTTTAATTTAATTTTATTTTTAAACTTTACATAATTGTATTAGTTTTGCCAAATATCAAAATGAATCCATCACAGGTATACATGTGCTCCCCATCCTGAACCCTCCTCCCTCCTCCCTCCCCATACCATCCCTCTGGGTCGTCCCAGTGCACTAGCCCCAAGCATCCAGTATCATGCATTGAACCTTGACTGGCATCTCGTTTCATACATGATATTTTACATGTTTCAATGCCATTCTCCCAAATCTTCCCACCCTCTCCCTCTCCCACAGAGTCCATAAGACTGTTCCATACATCAGTGTCTCTTTTGCTGTCTCGTACACAGGGTTATTGTTATCATCTTTCTAAATTCCATATATATGCGTTAGTATACTGTATTGGTGTTTTTCCTTCTGGCTTACTTCACTCTGTATAATAGGCTCCAGTTTCATCCACCTCATTAGAACTGATTCAAATGAATTCTTTTTAATGGCTGAGTAATACTCCATTGTGTATATGTACCACTGCTTTCTTATCCATTCATCTGCTGATGGACATCTAGGTTGCTTCCATGTCCTGGCTATTATAAACAGTGCTGCGATGAACATTGGGGTACACGTGTCTCTTTCCCTTCTGGTTTCCTCAGTGTGTATGCCCAGCAGTGGGATTGCTGGATCATAAGGCAGTTCTATTTCCAGTTTTTGAAGGAATCTCCACACTGTTCTCCATAGTGGCTGTACTAGTTTGCATTCCCACCAAGAGTGTAAGAGGGTTCCCTTTTCTCCACACCCTCTCCAGCATTTATTATTTGTAGACTTTTGGATTGCAGCCATTCTGACTGGCGTGAAATGGTACCTCATAGTGGTTTTGATTTGCATTTCTCTGATAATGAGTGATGTTGAGCATCTTTTCATGTGTTTGTTAGCCATCTGTATGTCTTCTTTGGAGAAATGTCTATTTAGTTCTTTGGCCCATTTTTTGATTGGGTCATTTATTTTTCTGGAGTTGAGCTGTAGGAGTTGCTTGTATATTTTTGAGATTAGTTGTTTGTCAGTTGCTTCATTTGCTATTATTTTCTCCCATTCTGAAGGCTGTCTTTTCACCTTGCTGATAGTTTCCTTTGATGTGCAGAAGCTTTTAAGGTTAATTAGGTCCCAAGTGTTTTTAAAAACATTAGAGACAGAAGGAGCTCCAAGCTGGTGGTGTAGGAAGACCCTGAGCTGACCTCCTCCCACAGGTACACCAAACCACAACTATTTACAGAATAGCTATCTATAAGAATGACCTGAAAACTAGCAGAAAATATTTTCCAAAACTAAACATATAAAGAAGGAGCCACAATGACATAAGTTGGAGGATCAGAGACACATTATAGACAAGACCCACACCCCCAGTTGGCAACCCACAGATGGGAGGAATATCACAGTTGTAGAGGTGCTCTCCAAGGAGCCAGGTTGTAAGCCCCACATTGGGCTTCCCAGGCCCAGGGGACTTGCACCAGGAAGATAAGCCTCCAACATCTGGCTTTGAAAACCAGCAGACTTGTGATTGAGAGAGCTGCAGGACTACAGGAAACAGACTCTGCTCTTTTTTTGTTTTAATTGAAGTATAGTTGATTAGTTTCAGGTATACAAAATAGTGATTACATATTTTTGTAGATTATACTCCACAAAAACGTTATTGTAAAATATTGACTATATTCCCTGTGGTGTATATTCCATCCTTGAAACATATTTATTTTATACCTAATAGTTTTTTTTTCTCTGAATCCCCTTTCCTTTCCCCTCAGCCAGTCCTCTCCCCCTGGTAACCACTGGTGTGTTCTCTGTATCTGTGCAGAGACTCTCCTTTTAAAGCGCATGCACAAATCTTACATGCTCTGAGCCCCAGCACAGATACAGTTTCCTAAAGACACCACTAAAAAGCTATTAGAACTAACAAATGAATTCAGTAAAGTTGCAGGATACAAAATTAATATACAGATATCTGTTACATTTCTATACCCTAATAACAAACTGTTGGAAAGAGAAATTAAGAAAGGAATCTCATTTACAATCACATCAAAATAATAATATACCTTTGTTGTGCAGAAGCTTTTAAGTTTAATTAGGTCCCATTTGTTTATTTTTGCTTTTATTTCCAATATTCTGGGAGGTGGGTCATAGAGGATCCTGCTGTGATGTATGTCGGAGAGTGTTTTGCCTATGTTCTCCTCTAGGAGTTTTATAGTTTCTGGTCTTATGTTGAGATCATTAATCCATTTTGAGTTTATTAGCAAGGTGAAAAGGCAGCCTTCAGAATGGGAGAAAATAATAGCAAATGAAGCAACTGACAAACAACTAATCTCAAAAATATACTCCTACAGCTCAACTTCAGAAAAATAAATGAACCAATCAAAAAATGGGCCAAAGAACTAAATAGACATTTCTCCAAAGAAGACATACAGATGACATACACATGAAAGGATGCTCAACATCACTCATTATCAGAGAAATGCAAATCAAAACCACTATGAGGTACCATTTCACGCCAGTCAGAATGGCTGCGATCCAAAAGTCTACAAGCAATAAATGCTGGAGAGGGTGTGGAGAAAAGGGAACCCTTTTACACTCTTGGTGGGAATGCAAACTAGTACAGCCACTATGGAGAACAGTGTGGAGATTCCTTCAAAAACTGGAAATAGAACTGCCTTATGATCCAGCAATCCCACTGCTGGGCATACACACTGAGGAAACCAGAAGGGAAAGAGACACGTGTACCCCAATGTTCATCGCAGCACTGTTTATAATAGCCAGGACATGGAAGCAACCTAGATGTCCATCAGCAGATGAATGGATAAGAAAGCAGTGGTACATATACACAATGGAGTATTACTCAGCCATTAAAAGAATACATATGAATCAGTTCTAATGAGGTGGATGAAACTGGAGCCTATTATACAGAGTGAAGTAAGCCAGAAAGAAAAACACCAATACAGTATACTAATGCATATATATGGAATTTAGAAAGATGATAACAATAACCCTGTGTACGAGACAGCAAAAGAGACACTGATGTATGGAACAGTCTTATGGACTCTGTGGGAGAGGGAGAGGGTGGGGAGATTTGGGAGAATGGCATTGAAACATGTATACTATCATGTATGAAACGAGTCACCAGTCTAGGTTCAATGCACGGTACTGGATGCTTGGGGCTGGTGCACTGGGACGACCCAGAGGGAGGGTATGGGGAGGAAGGAGGGAGGAGGGTTCAGGATGGGGAACACATGTATACCTGTGGCGGATTCATTTCAATATTTGGCAAAACTAATACAATATTGTAAAGTTTAAAAATAAAATTAAATTAAATTAAAAAAAAGAATAATATACCTAGGAATGTCTAACATAACAAAGAAGGTAAAAAACCTGTGCTCTTAGAACTATAAGATATTGATGAAAGTTGAAAATGATATAAACTAATGGAAATGTTATTAAAATGACTGTATTCCCCAAGGCAGTTTATACATTCAATGTTCAGTTCAGTTCAGTCGCTCAGTCGTGTCCAACTCTTTGCGACCCCATGAATCGCAGCATGCCAGGCCTCCCTGTCCATCACCAACTCCCAGAGTTCACTCAAACTCACATCCATTGAGTTGGTGATGCCATCCAGCCATCTCATCCTCTATCGTCCCCTTCTCCTCCTGCCCTCAACCCTTCCCAGCATGAGTCTTTTCCAGTGAGTCAATTCTTCGCATGAGGTGGCCAAAGGACTGGAGTTTCAGCTTTAGCATCATTCCCTCCAAAGAAATCCCAGGGCTGATCTCCTTCAGAATGGACTGGTTGGATCTCCTTGCAGTCCAAGGGACTCTCAAGAGTCTTCTCCAACACCACAGTTCAAAAGCATCAATTCTTCAGCACTCAGCTTTCTTCACAGTCCAATTCTCACATCCATACATGACTACTGGAAAAACCATATTCAATGTAATTCCTATCAAATACCAATGGCAATTCCACACAACTAGAAAAAATAATTCTAAAATTTATATAAGGGGTTCCCTTGTGGTCCAGTGGTTAAGACTCCCTGCTCCCAATGCAGGGGGCATGGGTTCAATCCTTAGTCAGGGAACTAAGATCTTGCATAGTGTCTGGCATGGCCAAAAAAATAAAATGAAATTTACATGGAAACATAAAAAAGCTTGAATAGTCAAAGCAATCTTGAGGGAGAAGAACAAAGCTGGAGGTATCAAACTGACTGATTCCAGGCTATACAACAAAGCTACAATAATCAAAGCAATATGGTACTGGCACAAAACAGACACACAGATCAATGGAACAGAATGAGAGAACTCAGAAATGAACCCAAACTTGTATGGGCAATTAATCTAGGACAAAGGAAGCAAGGATAAACAATGGGGAAAAAGACAAACTGTACAATAAATGCTACTGGGAAAACTGGACAACTACATGTAGGAGAATTAAACTGGACTCCTCTCTTATACCATGCACAAAAATCAGTTCAAAATGTATTAAAGACTTAAATGTAAGAAGAGCCTTAGAAGAAAACCTAGTTTTAGAAGAAAATATTTTCTCACATTGGTCTTAGCAATATATTTTTTATAGATCTCTTCAGACAAAGGAAACAAAAGCAAAAATAAACAAATGAGGCTACATCAAACTAAAAACTTCACAGAGAAGGAAACCATTAACAAAATGAAACACCTCCTACTGAATGGGAGAAGATATTTGCAAATGACCTATCTGATAAGGGATTAATAGCCCAAGTATGCAAAAAACTCATGTAATTCAACATCAAAGAAACAAGCAATCCATTTAAAAAATGAGCAGAAGACCTGAATAACTTTTTTTCTGAAGAAGACATACAGATGGTCAACAGGCATGTGAAAAGATGCTCAGCATCAATAATCATTAGGGAAATGCAGATTAAAACCACAATGAGATAGTAGTATTTCATTCCTGTCAGAATGCCAATCATCCAAATGACAACAAATAGCAAATATTGGCAAGGATATGGAGAAAAGGGAACCCTTGTGCCGTGTTGCTGGGGATGTAAATCAGTACATATTTCTGGGGGAAAAAAAGTATGATGGTTTTTCAAAAAAACAGAAATAGTGTATGATCCAGAATTTCATTTTAGGATATTTACCCAAAGAAAACAAAAACACTAATACAAAAAGATATATATGCTCCAAAGTTCATAGCAGAATTATTTATAATAGCCAAGCTATGGAAGTAATGTTAGTACCCAGCAATAGATGAATAGATAAAGATTCTATATACATGTATGTGTGTGTATATATATATATATATATATGCATGGAATATTACTCAGCCATAAAGAAAAATGAAATCTTGCCTTTTGCAATAATATGGATGGATCTAGAGGGTATGTTATCATGCTAAGTGGAATAAGTTAGACAGAGAAAGACTAATACCATATAATATCACTTATATATGATATCTAGAACACAAACCAAACAAAACAGACTCATAGGTACAGAGAAAAGAAACGGGTGGTTGCCAGAGGGGAGGGCCGTGGAGGGTTGGGGATAATAGGTACAAGGGATTAAGAGGAACAAAGTTCCAGATATAAAATATAGATGCCACAGTGGTCTTATGTTACAAGGTCAATAACAGTATAATAACTTTGTATGGGGACAGATTACTAGACTTACCATGGCGATCATTTTGTAATGTGCATGAAGGTCGAGTTGTTCAACTGACAAAAACATAATATTGTACATCAACTGTATTTGAATAAAAACACATTAAATTGTCAGTTAAAGTATGCATGAGTAAATATGTAGGATAAACATAACTCACCTTTTAAATATCTTAATATCTTATGGGTCCATATATCCCTAAACTCTATAAAGATCTCCATGCAGTTACTAGTTTAAAATGAGATTATTATTTTAACAATAGAAATGTTATGGTAGCCTTAGGAAAAACATTTATTCTATCCATTTTGATAATGATGTTCCTAACTGAATATCCATTCAAAAGCCCCTATGAAGAATTAAACAGATTTAAACACCATATGAATACATGAAAGCCAGTTTTGTGTCATTTTTATACTTTGTAAATAGTTTAATTTTTAAAAGTGCACTGGGATGAAAACAGAGAGATGGTTTGTGTTGCAAGAACATCATGATGTGAGTGGAAAGAGGGGAGGCTTGGTGGAGGGCAGAGAGCAGTGAGAGAGGATATGCGGATTTGAATCCACATTTTGCTATAACATGTTTTCTGACATCAGATGGGTCCTTGGTGGCTTTGTTTATTCCTGTAGATGGTTTCTAACTTCCCACACCTGTAAAGTCTAAACTTCAAAGGAAGGAATTCACAAATTAAAAAGATAGCCAAGTACACTGGAAAGTCCTTGAAGACAATAATGACGGTAGTGATGATGTTATAATGGTCTCTAAGGTTCAGCCAAGCTTCGGAAGTCTGATATTCTGTGGTTTGTTCCCGGATTTGCTATGAGATGATAACTAGTACTTAGTAAGCTGGCCTGTGATTCCATCCACTAGAGGACAGTAGTAAATGTGCACATTCAAAAGAGTGACTCACTGAAATAAACCCTATCCTGCAGAAAGATGCTATGAAAGGAGCATATGAATAAAATACATTTAGGGCCAGTAATCTGAATAAAGCCACATGCATTAGAGGGCTGTAGAAATTCCTTATCTAGTAAATATTTAAGTACTCTAGTTCATAAATGGGCAATTTCTCCAGGACCAGCTCCTCTGTAAGAAGCCAGCTGTGTTGAGAGTGAAAAGCCCCTGTAACCATCATCAGACATGCAGCTGTGCTTATAGTGGCAGTGAAGCGAGCTGCAGGCAGTCCAGGGCCACTCCCAGCCCAAGGCAGGCTCTAATCTCCTCAGGGTGTGCTATATATATATATATATATATATATATTTTTTTTTTTTTAATCTCGACAGCCCAGCCCAGCACTTTGTGTGCAGTAAGTGCCTAATCAAATCTTACTCTCCAATCCTAGTCATCTCTGGACTTGGTTCCCTGTTTTGCTACTTCTCAGCTTTTTGATTTTTGCCAAATCACTTGACTTCTCCAACTCAATTGGTTTTGTGGATTCAAAAGTTTCTGAGGATCCTTTAAAATCCTCAGTTATGTATACAGCAATCTCAACCTTTTGAGACATTTTATGTATTTCCTTACTGCCCTCCCCTGCCTGAGAACAAGTGAGGCCTTTAATTATGCTTCTTAAGACATTTTCATACTAGATTACTTCTTTTCCTAATATAAAGCTTCTGATTAGGTCAAGTAAGTTCAGTGGCAGGTAGACTGCCTAAATGTGTGCCTGCATGCATGCTCAGTTGCTTCAGTCATGTTCGACTCTTTGAGACCCTATGGACTGTAGCCCACCAAGCTCTGTCCACAGGATTCTTCAGGCAAGAATGCTGGAATGGGTTGCCATGCCCCCCTCCAGGGGATCTTTCTGACCCAGAAATTGAACTTGCATCTCCTGCATTGCAGGCAAATTCTTTACCTACTGAATCACCTGGGAAACCAGCCTAAATGTGTACCTATAAATAAAAATCTTAATCTTTCTATTTATGCTTTTTATTTTGTTTTGGGGTATAGTCAATTAACAAGACTTCCCTGGTGGCTTACATGGTAAAGTGTCTGCCTACAATGCGGGAGACCTGGGTTTAATCCCTGGGTCGGGAAGATCTCCCTGGAAAAATCCCATGGATGGAGGAGCCTGGTAGGCTACAGTCCATAGGGTCGCAAAGAATCGGACTCTACTGAGCGACTTCACTCATAGTCGATTAACAGGTTGTGATAGCTTCAGGTGAACAGGGAAGGGAAGGGACTCAGCCATACATTCACATGTATCCCTTCTCCCACAAACTCCTCTCCTATCCAGACTGCCACCTAACATTGAGCAGAGAGATACTCTTATTCTTAAATAGCAAATGGGAACACTATATTTCTTAATGTTGCTAAAGATTAAAGTAAGATAAATATTTAAAACACAAGGGTAGACCTTCTGTTGACTTCTAGTAAATATTGGTTCTATACTGTTCTCTCTGACAGATCTGTAGCCTATGGACATGTTATTTTTTCACCTACTGTAGGAATTTATAGAGAATCTTGTTAAAATAGACAGCTTTTAGTACACGGTAGATCATATGGTGTCTTCTATAATATAATTGGGCTTCCCAGGTGGCTCAGTGGTAAAGAATCTGCCTGCCAAAGGACTCCTCAGAGACAAGGGTTCGATCCTTGGGTTGGGAAGACCCCTGGAGAAGGAAATGACAACCCACTCCAGTATTCTTGCCTGGGATATTCCATGGACAGAGGAGCCTGGTGGGCTACAGTCCACTGGGTTGCAAAAGAGTCAGATGCAACTTAGCGACTAAACAACAACAGCAACAAACACAATTACTAAATATAGAAATGACTTAATACCATTAGCACACAGGAAACTCCCTGGTGGCTCAGATGGTAAAGCATCTGCCTGCAATGCAGGAGATCTGGGTTCAGTCCCTGGGTCAAGAAGATCCCCTGGAGAAGGGAATGGCAATCCACTCCAGTATTCTTGCCTGGGAAATCCCATGGACAGAGGACACTGATGGGCCAATGTCCATGGAATCGCAGAGTCAGACATGACCGAGCAACTAACACTTTCTAACAAGCAATAGCATCTCTTCTTAAAAAAATCATTACAGTAGAATTCTAAATTTTCTAAAATAATTGTAGTAAATCAACATGTGCCCTGTGTATCAACCAAATTTGATAACAGTATTTGTATTGATGAATCTGTAATTAAAGATAAATGTTCTGAGTATTTATATGTGATTGAAACAAACTCTTCTGTTTATAACATTCTTAGTCATCCTATAATTTTCTGCACATTTAAGTGTTAATTTTGTTAGAATTAGAATGTATTGTCATCCTTACTCCCGATGCAATAAGATGAAAACAACTTCAGGGTCTGAACCATTTATCCATTAGTGATGGTGAAATAAACCCATAGCTGAAATAGAATTAAGAAATTAAGTGTTTTAATTTCAACAAAGGCAAAATGACAGATTGGTTTTGGAATAGCTGTTGACAAGGCATAGACATAATGCCTGTGACCAGTATAGACATGACATTTTATTTTCTGATTTCATAAGTAAGTGGGATGTGTCAAAATTCCAGTTCTTCTTGCTCCACCATGAGAAATGCAGAGATGATTGGACAACTGGGGCTTCTTCTTCCTGCTCAGAGCCTACTTTCTGTAAGAATCAAACAGCATCAATAGGGCTGGAAAGGCCCATGAAATAAGACATTCAAAGTACAAAAACAGAGATTTTTTTTCTTTCCTCCAAAGTTGCTCTGTGTGTCTAGGCTCTCTCTATCTCTCTCAATTTTATTCAAGGTTTTGTTTTGTTTTTTTTACCAGGAATTGTTTCTTCTTGAACATAAATGACTATAAAACATTTTTCAAGGGGATGTCTTTTTGGGTTAATGCAGTCTCACCACAATAGGGGACCCCAACTGTGTTTGACTTGAGCCAAAGAAAAGAAATTCCCTGGATACTTTTATGTAAACCAGATGGATAAATACACAGAGAACACTACACCAAATCTACAGATGTTTTAAGGTCTCAAAATACAAGCTAGATGCTCAAAAACCAGGATGTGAATGTTAAAGTGAAGAACAAAATCTTACCTGATAAGGGAGGTCTATTTGTAAGAATCTCTAGAACAGAAGGCATAACTTCTCTCTTGACGATTCCATAATACTTCCAGAGCCAGATTCTTTATAGCCTGGTCTACAGGTGCTTCACATTTATGCCCTACCCAAATGTTACAACTTTACCCTTGTCACACCTAATGCCCTCCATGCCCACATCCCATCCCCACCCACAGTCACCATTTCCAGTACTTCCTTCCCTGAGTCTTTGTGTGGCTGCTTCCTCTGCCAGAAATATCTTTCCTCCACTTCGGGTGAACTGTGACTCAACCTTCAACAATAACTCCAATGTCAATTCTGAAATCAATAGCTTTCTGGGAATCTTTTCTCCCTACCCCGGAGCAGAATTAAGTTCTTTCCTTCTCTGTACCCCTGTATTTGCCTACACATGGCACTTGACACACTGCATGATGACAGAAAACATGAGGTATCTATCACCAGTGCCATTTGCTTTATACCGTCTTGCACGTGTTCATCTCCTCTACTAGCAAGTGAGCTTTTTGCTTATGCACACTCACAATGCAGGGCCTGGAACATAGTGTACTTAAATTGAATATTCTCAACATAATTATTAAAATCCATACCATTCATATGTACAAATGTCTTCAGACTACCAGTCTGTTGTCTTAAAAAAAAAAGGAGAGAAGACTGTGTCACCTTGGCATATATTTGTTCTTTGAGTGCTTGTTTATTTACAAATGAATCATCAGGGTACTTTTAACATATCAAAATTGAGTTTATTGAACTTGGCAGAATGATAAGTTCATTCATTTCCTTCTATTTTCCAAGCTAATAACTGTTTGTTTTATTTTAAACTCCCTTTTAAAGGAATTTTAAACTCTGTTTTCGGAGAAGGCAATGGCACCCCACTCCAGTACTCTTGCCTGGAAAATCCCATGGATGGAGGAGGCTGGTAGGCTGCAGTCCATGGGAACGCTAAGAGTCAGACACAACTGAGCGACTTCACTTTCACTTTTCACTTTCATGCATTGGAGAAGGAAATGGCAACCCACTCCAGTGTTCTTGCCTGGAGAATCCCAGGGATGGTGGAGCCTGGTGGGCTGCCGTCTATGGGGTCACACAGAGTCGGACACGACTGAAGCGACTTAGCAGCAGCAGCAGCAAACTCCGTTTTAAACTCCCATTTGTATACACGTAGACAGTTTTTTAGATTTAGGTTCAGGATACCCAGCCTGTGGGAAATGGAGATACACAAGGGGTCAATGGAAACATATAAGTTAAATTTAAAGTGGCTTGAAAGTCTGCCTTCTGTTGGTAGATCATTGATTCATATGAGTTGTGAAGTGATATAATTTAATGTTAGAAAATACCAGTCTTTTTCCATAATTAGAATGACTTGGAAGTGGAGTGGTTTGGGGAATATTTAGAAGATAAGTACAGATAAGATTGTTGAAAGTCAGTTTGGCCAGATGGTTAGATGTGGGAGTTAGAATCAAAAAGAGGAAAATCCCATCCAACAAATATGTATAGACATTGGCAACCGGATCCTAGAGACAATTAACCATTTTAATCATTAACTAACATATTACATTAACATTAAAAAGCCTAAACAGTGGTTGAGATTTTGACACCCATCTCAGGGAAGATGCTTTTGTTCTTACAAAAGAGAAGTGCAGATCTTTTTGTAGAACTAGCTCATTGCTTAGGTTTGGTGGGAGTGCCTGCCTTGACTAGAAAGGGCCTCTTCAGTCATATCTTATTTTAGGAACAGGAGTTACCACGTGAAAGGCTGAGATGGAGCTGTGGAGGGTGGGAATTTCAGCCAGAAGGGACAGTGAAAGCAAAGTCTCATTGTGATCATCAGTACGAGGTTCAGTGTGCTGGAGGGTAGTGCTGGAAGGAGGGATTATTTGAGATGAAGATGGCAAGGCAGCAGGGATCAGGCCCGGAGACTTGATTTGCTACATAAAGAATCAGATTTGGGGGAAATACCTGCAGTGATTTTTCTTCCTGACACGGTCCACTGTGCAGAGAGATGGGATGGTTGGGGACATGTGCTTTATTTTCCCCAAAATGTTATTTTCTGGATTTCTCTAGTCAAATTTTGACAGAGATAATCTTCTGAAGGCATTTTATCTCTGATCTCATAAAATGTTTATAAATGCATATAACAGTGTTTCAGGTCTCCCCATGAGGGAACACCATGAGGAGTTGTTTCTGGCAGTTGTAAGGAGCTGTGTCACATGTGCAGTAAAGAAGATGTAGTTTGTCAGGCAGGCAGAGCTATTTCCAAAAAATAAGATTCCACCCAAAAGCTTTAGACACAAGTGTTAACTGCACAAATGGCTAAATACACTTGGTTATGGCAGGTACAAAGAGTCATTTTGAACCAATGAGGTCACCAACTTCAGTGCAAAAAGGCTGAGTCAGTTTTAACCATTGGCAGTTACATTTATGAAATACCCCCCAGACCAGATAGGATGCTAGCTTTCCCTTGCCTTGGTGTGATTTAAATAACACAAGAGAATGTGAGATATCACTTCTTCCTGTAGCTCCCATTAGGACTTTTTGTAATGATAGGTTTCGACTGAAAAAATGAGCTTAACCACATTTGCTCACCAAAGTCCCCTTCTTTGAGGGTTAAAATTATAGTCCTACAGTGAAAGCAATATCTTGTCAATTCATAAATCTGTTATCTGGGTGTAATTTCTATCGTCTTTTGTTCAGTTTTTAAAACAGTAAAATCATAAATATGAATCCTCAGTTCCTTTCCTTCCTTCTTTTTTCCTGCCTTACATATATACACACACAAAGATAGGCAAATACACATACACAAAAATGGGGGAAAATATTCCTCTCAGAAGTATTTCTGATAGCACATTTAAAAAGGAGTGCCTTTGGCTTTTAGACAAACATATCTTTTCCAGATAATAGATTCTATCTGGACAGATTTAGACACAAAAACTCAGCCACCAACTGATTACAGTAGGTAAAATTAGGTCTCTGAATGTGTTATCCTGGTGTTTTAGAATTCTTAACGGAGATGTACTTTCAAGTATGCACATATATATAATTTATTTGGTGTGATAGTCAAGTCAAGGCTATGGTTTTTCCTGTGGTCATGTATGGATGTGAGAGTTGGACTGTGAAGAAGGCTGAGCGCCCAAGAATTGATGCTTTTGAACTGTGGTGTTGGAGAAGACTCTTGAGAGTCCCTTGGACTGCAAGGAGATCCAAACAGTCCATTCTAAAGGAGATCAGCCCTGGGTGTTCTTTGGAAGGAATGATGCTAAAGCTGAAACTCCAGTACTTTGGCTACCTCATGCGAAGAGTTGACTCACTGGAAAAGACTCTGATGCTGGGAGGGATTGGGGGCAGGAGGAGAAGGGGAAGACAGAGGATGAGATGGCTGGATAGCAACACTGACTCAATGGATGTGAGTCTGAGTGAACTCTGGGAGTTGGTGATGGACAGGGAGGCCTGGTGTGCTTCAATTCATGGGGTCGCAAAGAGTCAGACACGACTGAGCGACTGATCTGATCTGATCTGATCTGATTTGGTGTGATGGCAATTTAGATACCAAAAAGAAATTTGAAAGGGAAAGTGGGGAGATGGCTCAAGTAACTATAAAGAACTTAGTATTTGTATTTAAACTTCAACTCTTTCCGAATCATTATTCTTTAATTCACTTGTGACAACAATCAGTGTTGCTGGTCAGCAACCAGATCCAGGTTTTTCTGCTCACTTTATGGCTTCACCCTTCCTTGTAATAAATGATTTGTTGGATTGGCCACTGGGCAAGTGGTCCCTTGCCATCCTGGGGGAGAACTTTCTAACTGAAACAAGAAGAGAAACTATAGTGGTTACCAGGTCCCAGGCCCTAGTACAGTACTTATTCATCTCTCCCTACCTGTTTGAAAGTAAGTGAGTGTTAGTCGCTCAATCGTGCCTGACTCTTTGCGACCCCATGGACTGCAGCCCACCAGGCTCTTCTGTCCATGAGATTTTCCAGGCAAGGATACTGGAGTGAGTTGCCATTTCCTTCTCCAGGGGATCTTCCCAACTCAGGGATCGAACCTGGGTCTCCTGCACTGCAGGCAGATTCCTTACCGACTGAGCTACAAGGGAAGCCCCTACCTGTTTGGGGAACCATCTTATCTTACATTTCAAGCCGTGTGGTTTGGTTGAGGTTTTCCTTACCCTTAGCTTCACTGATTAGTTTGTGGTTGGTTTAAGTCAATCAACATTTCACACCCCTTTGACTAGAGTAATTGATGGGGGTTGCGGGCGGGCCGTTTACTTGCAAGTTAATTTGGGCAGTGAGCAGGCCCCAAATACTTGTTTATCTGTTAGCAGAGGAAAGTTCCATTTTGTGGATGTGCAGCTGAAAAAGTATGAATCCTGAGGCAATAATAGCTATCTAGAAACCAAGGACACCTTACTTCAGAGTGAAGACAATGCATTAAAAAAAGCCAAGTTCAGAGATGTAGAAAATCAGGCCTAGTTAATTCACTGAAGTCCTTGAATTAAGGCCCATCTAGTCCTTATTATTGGACTTCTTATTACAGCACTCAATGGCTTCCCTATATGTTTAGGCCAGTTTTGTTGGGTTTTAAGTGGCTTGCTATGGAAAGAATCCTGTCTAATGCTTCATGTGCTCAACTGCTCAGTCATGTCCAACTCTTTGCAACCCCATGGACTGTAGCCTGCCAGGCTCCTTCTGTCCATGGGGATTCTCCAGGGAAGAATACTGGAGTGGGTTGCCATTTCCTTCTCCACTAATGCTGCATATCACTTTATTATTGAAGCACCAGGTTAGACTTTTACCTTCTTAGTTGTGACTCCATTAGAAGGATGATGACAAGTAAAATCATGATCCCACAGCTGTCAATGACATCAAAGACTAGTACCTCATCTTTCTTGATATTTATGATTATATATGTATGTAATCATGTATATGTCTGACTCTTTGTGACCCCATGGACTGTAGCCCACCAGACTTCTCTGTCCATGGGGATTTTCCAGGCAAGAATACTGGAGTGAATTGCCATGCCCTCCTCCAGGGGATCTTCCCAACCCAGATCTGCACTATAGGCAGATTCTTTACCATCTGAGCTATCAGGGAAGCCCAAGAATTCTGGAGTGGGTAGTATATTCCTTCTCTAGGGGATCTTCCTGACCCAGGAATTGAACCAGGGTCTCCTGTATTACAGGCAGATTCTTTACCAGCTGAGCTACCAGGTGAATATGCGTGTGTGTGCATATATATTAAATATATATGTGTGTATGTATAATGGTGTATCAAAACAAAGCTGGTTTTGGTGAATTAATGTCTTTTTGATTAAGCGACAGGAGATTGGGCTTACTGATTTTGTGTCCAGTAATCCATAAAGCATGCAAGCACAATCATGTAACTTGAATGAGGAAAATAAGTCTTAGGAAGATGTAGATCTAATATTTTAAGGATTAAGCAGTGTTGGAAGAGAAAGTCATGCTGATTAATAAAGACCCCTCTAGTGGCCATAAACAGGTAAATAGAGGGAATCACAATCGTAGTTTCTCATCTGTACTGCTCAAACACTTTGCTTCCTCTCATACCCTGCAGCTGAAGTTGTCCCATTGTGTCCAAGTGAGCTCAAATATAGTTGGATGATGAAGAATTGCAGCCCAGAGGCAAGCAGCAGTCATGTGCATTGAGTTGTAGTTTGAAAGCTGACAGGCTTAAAATGGCTCCTAATATGCCAGAAAAGGGATGGGGTCAGCTGTTTACTGTGTAATGTTCGATGGCACTATGAAAAGTCTACTAGAGGAAATGTGACACCTTGTTAAGTCCCAGTAGCAGAGGCTAGGAGAAACGATGTCAGTTATGCAATGTTTTACTGCATGAATATGAAGTTTATTTCAAAGAACCCTTGCAATACTGTTAACTAATATTGAGAATGCAGCTGTTACATAAGCTGTTCAAAGTATTCTATATTTTGTATTTGTACAAGTGAAAGTGTTAGTCATTCAGTCGTGTCCAACTCTTTGCCACCCTGAACTGCATGCTGCCAGGCTCCTCTGTCCATGGAATTATCCAGGGAAGAATACTGGAGTGAGGTGCCATTTCCTTCAACAGGGGATCTTCCTGACCCAACATTCATACCTAGGTCTCCTGAATTACAGGCTGCTTCTTTATTGTTTGAGCCACCAGGGAAACCCCTTGTACAGAAAAAGGCTTCTAATATATCTGCTTTAAAATGTAGCAATTAAACCTAGGCAATTAAATTAAAAAGTAATAATAAAGATAATATGGAAAATTAGGGAGCTCTCTGGTGGTCCAGTGGTTAAGAGGGTCTTCCCAGGTGGCACAGTGGTAGAGAACTCGCCTGCTAATGCAGGAAATGCAAAAGATGCGGGTTCGATCCCTGAGTCTGGAAGATCCCCTGGAGAAGGAAATAGCACCTCACCCCAGTATTCTTGCCGGGGAAATCTCATGGACAGAAGAGCCTGGTGGGCTACAGTCCATGGAAACTGGGATGGAATGAAAGAAAATAAAGAGCAAATAGTAATAAATATTTCCTCAGATTCATGTTAAAATCATCTTGAGTTTCTGAAAGGAGAATAAATATTAATTGAAAAGAAAAAAATTTAAGGTTTACTCAAAACAATATAAATGTAATAATAATTTGAAATGTTTTATTTGATGGGAAACTTTCAAGATGAGTTTGACTACATGGTGTGGTTCTGATAACAGGTGGGCAGACATGGCCCTTTGAGTTCAATGTGGCCAGGCACTCTTCTAGCTATTATGGACGCATTAGAGAATAAAGCATTAAGGACACTATCCCTGACCTCATGAAGTTTACATTCTCTGGTACAGGGAAACAGGAAGTAAACCTGAGAAATAACTATATTATATATAGTATATAGTGAGGCTTCCCAGGTGGCCTATATTATATATAGTATATAGTGAGGCTTCCCAGGTGGCGCTAGTGGTAAAGAACCTGCCTGCCAGTGTAGGAGACACAGAGATGTGGGTTCTGTCCCTGGGTTGGGAAGATCCCCTGGAGGAGGAAATGGCAACACACTCCAGTATTTTGGGCCTGGAGAATCCCATGGACAGAGAAGTCAGTTCATAAGGCGGCAAAGAGTTGGACATGACTGAAGTAACTTAGCACAGCATATAGTATGTAGTATTGACAGAAGATGTTAAGTGCTATAAAAGATATAAGAAATAGAATTGAGCTGCCGGAGTAGGGGTTTCATTTAAATAGGGTAGACAGTGATGCTTCAGCAAAGATTTGAAAAAAGTAAGGAAAGGAACCACATGGATATCCGATGGAAGATTATTACAGATACAGCAAACAGCAGTGCAAAGATTCTGAAGAAGAAATGTACCCATTGTGTTTGAAGAACAGGAAGGAAGTCTAAGTATCTGGTGCAGAGTAAAAGGCATACAGTAACAGATGATGAGATCAGACAGGTGTGAGATAGAGTCTTGTAAGGATTTAGATTTTTTTAATTGAAGTATAATTGACATATATTATATTACTTTCTTCAATATCTTGTAATAACTTATAATGGAAAAAAATCTGAAAAGCAATATATATGTGTGTGTGTGTGTGTGTGTGTGTACTCAAACACATACACATATATAAAACTGAATCACTTTGTGATATACCTGAAACATTGTAAATCAAGTGCACTTCAATTGAGAAATTAAAAAATTAAAAATAACATGAGTTTCAAGTGTATAATGTAAAGACTCAATATTTCTGTATAATAAGAAATGATCAGCATAGTATGTCTAGTTAACACCCATCACCATACATAGTTACAGAATTTTTTTCCTTGTGATGAAAATTTTTCAGATCTAGTCTTAAAAACTTTCAGATAATGCAATTCAGTATTATTAACTATGGTCAACACGTTCTATATTATGTCCCCATGACTTATTTTATAGCTGGAAATGTTTCCCTTTTGACACCCTTCACCCTTCACTCCATGCCCCCACTCTGCCTCTGGTTACCACCCAGAGGGAGTTCTCTGTATTTTTGAGTTTGGGTTTGTTTGTTTTGTTTTGTTTTCAATTTTTCCACATAAATGGCGTCATATGGTATTTGTCTTTGTCTGACTTATTTCACCTAGCATAATGCCCTCTAGATCCATCCATGTTGTTGAAAGCGTCAAGATTTCATTTTTTATGACTGAATAATATTCCATTGTGTGTATGTATGTGTGTATGTGACTATATACATACATATAAATATATATGTATACAGTCACATATTCTTTATCCACTCATCAGTAGACGTTTAGGTTGCTTTCATATCTTGGCTGTCTTAAATAGTGCCACAATGAACATGGCAGTGCATATATCTTTTCAAATTAGTGTTTTTCATTTTCTGCAGAGAGATAGCCAGAAGTGGAATTGCTAGATCATATGATAGTTGTATTTTTAATTTTTTTGAGGAAACTCCACACAGTTTTTCATAGTGGTTGCACCAAGGATTTAGATTTTTAATGTACATGAAATAAGCCCTAAGAGAGTTTTGAGCAGAAGAGTGGCATGACCTAATTCAGTGTTTTAACAGTGTCAATCTGGCTCTATTGAGAAGAGACTGTAAGAAGGAAAAGGTAGAAATAGGAGTATCAATTATTGCAATAATCCATGTGACAGTTGATGCTGATTTGGATCATGGTATTAACAGTGGAGGTGGTAACAAGTAATGCTGCTGCTGCTAAGTTGCTTCAGTCATGTCCAACTCTGTGCGACCCTATAGATGGCAGCCCACCAGGCTCCCCCGTCCCTGGGATTCTCCAGGCAAGAACACTGGAATGGGTTGCCATTTCCTTCTCCAATGCATGAAAGTGGAAAGTGAAAAGTGAATGTGAAGTCGCTCAGTCGTATCTGACTCTCAGCGACCCCATGGACTGCAGCCCACCAGACTCCTCCGTCCATGGGATTTTCCAGGCAAGAGTACCGGAGTGGGGTGCCATTGCCTTCTCCAAACAAGTAATGCTATATATGCTTAGAAGGTAGAGCCAATAGGGATTTGGATATGTGACAATGAAGCATGGAAGACGAAGAGACAAGAATTATTACAAGATATTTGAACTGAGTAATGCAAGTTTTGAGAGGCCATTTCCTGAGATATTAAGACTGTATGTGGAGTAAGTTTGGGAGGAGTTAGATGAATCTGGAGTTCAGAGAAATTCTGGCTGAGAGGTCCATTTGTGGGTGGGGGCACCTATGTAAAGTCCTGTGACTGAATGTATAATGGCAGATAGATAAATGAAGTTTCTATTTTAAGTAACTTGCAAGACTAAATATCTATAAAAATTCCTTCTTGTATAGAACACCTAAAATGCAAAAAATCTATATAAAACATAATAAATTTTAAATAAATAAGTCTGAGCTCTAGTAATGAAAGCAATCAGAAGCCAGATAAAGAATGATTGCACAGTGGTAAGCTAAATCTAGAGTTTCTTTTGACCTGAGGGCCTCTCTCAGTTCCTGAGGGCTCAGAGCCTGCCTTCTAACTGGGCCCATGGATTTAGGACTGGAAACCAAGCTGCAAGGTCCTAGAATATGGTGGACAGATGACATACTTTAGTAAAACAGAACTTGAAATTACTTTCTTAGAGAGTGCATTTGTTGTTGTTTAGTCACTACGTCGTGTCTGATTCTTTTGTGACCTCAAGGACTGTAGCCTAAGGCAAAATAAAAGTTTTTAAAAAAAGAAATAGAATGACTTAGCTTCTAGAAGCCAGTAATATATATTCACATATATGTAATTATATATGAGTTTACACACAAAAAAAATCAAGACAGTTCTTAGGAAATGGTACATGAAGAAAGAGCAAGCAGAGATGGCTAAATAGGAAAAAGCATTACTGGAAATAATTATAATGTGCAACAATCAGACCAACCTCAGGAAAAATTGCCAATAGGAATAGATTTTCTTTGGTGCTAAGCATCTCCTGGTTCTGTGGTCAATGCCCTCTTCTAGCTTGCCACACCTAGTGTCCCATAAACCTGTGTTTTGTTCCATGTAGGGCCTATCAATAACTACATTTTGATCTTTACTTCCCATTCAACCGTAATTCAGTATTAAGAATGTTAACTAGTATTTTTGGAATGAACACTAGACTAAGTGGAAATCTCAATTTAGCCATTAATTGACTGGATCAGCTTTGATAAATCAGTTTATCTCTCTGTTCTGTAGAGGTATGTGTATAATTATAGATGTGCTTGCTTGTGCTCAGGTGCTCAGTAATATTTGACTCTTTGCGACCCCATGCACTATAGCCTTCCAGGGTCCTCTGTCCCTGGGATTTTCCTGGCAGGAATACTGGAGTGGGTTGCCATTCCCTCCCCCAGGGGATGCTCCCCGCCCAGGAATTGAACTGCATCTCTTACATCTCCTGCATTGGCAGGCAGATTCTTTACCACTAGTACCATCTGAGAAGCCCATAAATTATAGATAAATTTTAATAAAAATGAAGAAAAAATAAAATCCAGACTATGTAATTCTTAATAAACGTATAAGCATGAAACACACATATAAATATAGAAAAGAAGCTGGACAGACACGGGACCCATTTATCCCATATCCTTTCTTATCTGATTACAAAACTCAGCTCTGAACTCTTAGAAATCAGGGTGGAAAAAGTGCGTTCATGGCTCTATGTGCTTTGCTCACCCATGATGTTCTTACACAGCTTGAGTTTTCTCCCCTATGAGAGAGAAGTCTCTGGCCACTCTGTCAAAAATACAGTTTCTGACTTTCCTTCTACTGTATCTTTCCTAGCTGTTAATACTTGTTTCCTTTATAGACTTTATTACCTCTCCAGTTCATTTTATATATCTGCGTATTTGCTTTTGACCTGTGCTCTTCATGACCCCGATAATCACGATGGTGTGATCACTCACTTAGAGCCAGACATCCTGGAATGTGAAGTTAAGTGGGCCTTAGGAAGCATCACTATAAACAAAGCTAGTGGACGTGATGGAATTCCAGTCAAGCTATTTCAAAATCCTGGAAGATGATGCTGTGAAAGTGCTGCACTCAATATGCCAGCAAATTTGGAAAACTCAGCAGTGTCCATGGACTGGAAAAGGTCAGTTTTCATTCCAATCCCAAAGAAAGGCAATGCCAAAGAATGCTCAAACTACCGCACAATTGCACTCATCTCACACGCTAGCAAAGTAATGCTCAAAATTCTCCAAGCCAAGCTTCAACAGTACATGAACTATGAACTTCCAGATGTTCAAGCTTGTTTTAGAAAAGGCAGAGGAACCAGAGATCAAATTGCCAACATCCGTTGGATCATCAAAAAAAAACAAGAGAATTCCAAAAAAAATCTACTTCTGTTCTATTGACTATGCCAAGGCCTTTGACCATGTGGATCACAACAAACTGTGGAAAATTCTTCAAGAGATGGGAATACCAGACCACCTTACCTACTCCTGAGAAATCTGTATGCAGGTCAAGAAGAAACAGTTAGAATTGGACATGGAACAACAGACTGATGCCAAATTGGGAAAGGAAAATGTCAAGGCTGTATATTGTCACCCTGTTCATTTAACCTATATTCAGGCAATAGCACCCCACTCCACCACTCTTGTCTGGAAAATCCCATGGATGGAGGAGCCTGGTGGGCTGCAGTCCATGGGGTCGCTAAGAGTTGGACACGACTGAGCAGCTTCATTTTCACTTTCATGCTTGAAGAAGGAAATGGCAACCCCCTCCAGTGTTCTTGCCTGGAGAATCCCAGGGAGGGGGGAGCCTGGTGGGCTGCAGTCTATGGGGTCGCACAGAGTCAGACACGACTGAATCGACTTAGCAGCAGCAGCAGCAGCAGAGTACATCATGAGAAATTCTGGGCTTGATGAAGCACAAGCTGGAACCAAAGCCAGGAGAAGTATCAATAACCTCAGATATGCAGAAGACACCACCCTTATGGCAGAAAACGAACTAAAGAGCCTCTTGGTGAAAAATAAGGAGAGTGAAAAAGTTGGCTTAAAACTCAACATTCAGAAAACGAAGATTATGGCATCTGGTCCCATCACTTCATGGCAAATAGATGGGGAAACAATGGAAACAGTGACAGACTTTATTTTGGGGGGCCCCAAAATCACTGCAGATGGTGACTGCGGCCATGAAATTAAAAGACGTTTGCTCCTTGGAAGAAAAGTTATGACCAACCTAGATAGCATATTAAAAACAGAGACATTACTTTGCCAATGAAGGTCCGTTTAGTCAAAGCTATTGTTTTTCTAGTAGTCATGTATGGATGTGAGAGTTGGACCATAAAGAAAGCTGAGCACAGAAGAATTGATGCTTTTGAACTGTGGTGTTGGAGAAGACTCTTGAGAGTCCCTTGGACTGCAAGGAGATCTAACCAGTCCATCTTAGAAGAAATCATTCCTGAATATTCATTGGAAGGACTGATGCTGAAGCTGAAACTCCAATACTCTGGCCACCTGATGCAAAGAACTGACTCATTGGAAAATACTCTGATGCTGGGAAAGATAGAAGGCAGGAGGAGAAGGGGGCAGCAGAAGATTAAATGGTTGGATGGCATCACTGACTCAATGGACATGAGTTTGAGCAAGCTCCGGGAGTTGGTGATGGTCAGGGAGCCTGGCGTGCTGCAGTCCATGGGGTCACGAAAAGTCTGACACGAATGAGTGACTGAACTGAGCTGAACTGTCCTTTTAAGTGGACTGTAAGATATAAGGTCTATATCTATTATTTTCAATAATCTGTGCCCACTGCCCAGCATAGTAGGTTCCCAGATATTGGATAAATCTTAGTGCAAATGAAAAAAGTGAATGAATGGAACACTGGGGCAAATTTTTGCAAGGGACTAGTCTGTGATGTTTGAAAGTGGGCACTGGAGCCAGAAAATAAGTTTGTTCAATAAGAATAATGTCTCTAAATTTAAGTCAAAGAATAGAAAGTATAAAGAAAACATAAAGGTATAGAAAAGTGTAGAAAAGCACACTATATGGTTAGACAGAACCTGGGAACGGTTGCTCAGTAGAAAAACAAAACTTTTTAACAGATAACTCAATCAAGGTATTGGTTAAGTAAAAATAATTTGATAAAGTATGATGTTATTTGAAGTAAATTTTATTATTTAAACAATTTA
Organism: Bos indicus x Bos taurus; assembly: GCF_003369695.1. Lineage (NCBI taxonomy): Eukaryota > Metazoa > Chordata > Mammalia > Artiodactyla > Bovidae > Bos > Bos indicus x Bos taurus. The sequence goes on from NC_040076.1 coordinate 114,251,925, forward strand.
TGGCAATGTGATAAAAGCTAAACTGGAAAAAAAATATTAGAGTTAAAATTTCCTGGGATGTGTAACAGTAAAAGAGACACTGAAGGAATGGCATAAAAATTCATTTCTAGTGAAGAATATGAAAGGAGCTGTGTAAAATGCGAGTAAAAAGTCATGGCCAGGCACTTCCCTGGTGGCCCAGTGGTTAAGACTTCACCTTCCAATGCAGGGGGTTCACGTTCATTCCCTGGTTGGGATACTAAGATACCACATGCCTCACAGCCAAAAAACCAAAACATAAAACAGTTGCTCTATTGTAACAAATTCAATAAAGACTTTAAAAATGGTGCGTATAAAAAATCTTTAAAAAAGTTAAAAGAATAATGGCTGCTCACACTGAAAACATGATTATATTGAGTAATAGAAATGTCACCTGAAACAGTAGAAGATGTAACTCAAGTAATGAGTCTGAGTAGAAATTATAAGCTAATGACTTCTTGTGTAATTCTCTAATTCAAACATCAGCAAAACTATTGAAAAGTATTCCATGACCATAGCGCATATGTCAGACCCCATACCCAACAGTGTATGTTTTATTAAAATATTAGAAACAGTTGTTCAAGTTCAGGAAAAATGGATTAGCAGTGTGGTTGGTGCAATTTCAAGACAGGAAACCTTAGAGGAGGACAGGAGTGAGAGAGGGAATGTCCCATGTTGGCTTTAGGAATGGTCACAGTGATTAATAGTTCCCCATAGAGGCAAATGATACTCTGGAAACAGACAGACGGTAGGAACATGTAACCAAACAGCACAACAGTTAAAATTCTTAACAATAGGAGTCTAAACTAGCTCCTGCTTGATTCATCACTTCCCTGACTTTCAGTCATTTTCCTGTGTCATGAAGACAGGACACAAAATGCATGTTTCCCTAACCTCTGTGAGTCAATGTCTTAATCAAACTATAATCAAACTGTGTACAAGCTATACTAACAAATTGAAAATACACATGACTCCAGTCTATCTTCTCTTAACTGGAAGAGATTCTTAATATTTACCAGGTAAGACTTTTTGAAAGTCAGGTGATTGCTGCAGCTGATGAGACAGTGCGTACTTTGATACATCTTCCAGCTCTAGGCAAAGTCTGTCTCAAGGGCTATTCTTTAAGCCTGAAAAATGTTTTGATGGTGATCCTATGAGGGTTTTATTTAAGAACTGAATCTTCTAAGCCTAAAATTAAAACTGTAGCAATGATAAAACTAAGAGAAGAGAGGAAGTTGGATAGCTACCTGCTTATGAGCCGTTTATTCAAAATTGATAAAGTGTTTTTGAAGGGTTTTGTCAAATCCATAGCTCTTCATCAAATCTATATTCTGTGATGCTCCACTTATCTAGCACCACCAGGAAATTGGTTCGCATAGATCAAATTTCCAGATAACAGAAGCAGCAGAACTACTTTTTGAAATACATAACACACTGATTTGCCAATGGAGGATTTTGAATTTAATAATCACTCCTTCTTTCCCTGAGACGATGATTCAAAACCATCATAATGCATTGTCTTTAGTAATGACCTGGGACTCTACCAAAATGTGAAGGACGAAAAGATTTTCTTCAGACCAAATGGACCCTATATATTCTACTTCTGTAGTTTTATCAGATTTTAGAAAAATTTGTTGTCTTATTCTTTTGGCATTTTTTCTCTTCTCCTGTTTCCTTGTTTCTAATTTGTTGGCTTCTTACAACTAGAATTTCCCAGTTTAAAAGCTTTTTCTCTTAGAGTAAAATACTCTGGCTTTATTATAACTATTTTGCCATAACATTCATCACTCAGAAGTACTTTTTGTTTAATTCCAAGTTCGCTACTGGGTTCTAAATGGTTGCAGATTTCTGAAATCTCACATCTAAAAAATAAATTTTTATTTTTTAGTGAATAATTTGAAAAATAAGATAAACCAGTATTGTTTGATGCTCAACATCAAACAATACAAACAATAGAAATTCAAGTTCAAGAATAAAAGCATAGCTATTTATAAGAAGAGAGTAAATGACAATTTTCTGCTTCAGTTCTCACCTGCCTATGATTCAATCCACCGAACTTTGAGGAAGTTTAGGATATTCCTACTGGATTAGAATATTCCACAAACAAATATAATTTATATTCCAAGTTACTGGGCATCATGTAGAACCACAGCAGATACATACTTTATACCCTTCCCATATAGATTTTTTTTTCAGTAAAACTTTGCCTGCCCTTCTGAAGCCAGTATTGTATGCATCATATTGTAATGAGGAGGGAAGGTCTTAATATCTATAGTGAGTTAGACATGATGCACTTGATTGAATTCTAAAATATTCAAAAGATTCAAACAGATTAATCTGAACAATACATATCTTTTAAAAATACACAACTTAGACTTTATAATTTATTTTAGATAGTTTTGGGTTCTTGTTCCTCCTTCACTTGCATAATCCTATCCTGGAATCTATGCTTTCAAAGACCACATAGAGAAAAGCACCAGTCATATCCAAATGCAATGACCCTTGAGGCTCCAAACTGTCTCTATAGATTAAAACCTCTGCTAGGAGAAATGTAGACTGTGTGAAGAAAAATAAATTTTATCCAAACCCTGAGGTAAGAGCAATGCTCTGAAGTTACCCTGAAGAATTGTACAACAGGAGAACTAGCTCCTTTGAATTTCCACTTGGCTATCCCAGGATTCCATCCTTCTCCTATAATATGTGCTTACTACCCTATTTATTTATTTCACTCTTATTCTTTTCAACTTTATTATATAATTAACTGTTCTAAATATATACTTCTCCCTTATATGCAGTCCCTTCTGCAAAGAGATCAGAGGCTCTGAAAAGATTTCTTTGGGAAAAAGCATGTTCAGAAAGTTTCTTTTAACTGTATCATTCAGTTCAGTTCAGTTGCTCAGTCATGTCCGACTCTTTGCAACCCCATGAATCGCAGAACCCAGGCCTCCCTGTCCATCACCAACTCCCACAGTTCACCCAAACTCATGTGCATCGAGTCGGTGATACCATCCAGCCATCTCATCCTCTGTCATCCCCTTCTCCTCCTGCCCCCAATCCCTCCCAGCATCAGTGTCTTTTCCAATGAGTCAACTCTTTGCATGAGGTGGCCAAAGTATTGGAGTTTCAGCCTCAGCATCAGTCCTTCCAATGAACACCCAGGGCTGATCTTCAGAATGGACTGGTTGGATCTCCTTGCAGTCCAAGGGACTCTCAAGAGTCTTCTCCAACACCACAGTTCAAAAGCATCAATTCTTCTCCACTCAGCTTTCTTCACAGTCCAACTCTCACACCCATACATGACCACTGGAAAAACAATAACCTTGACTAGATGGACCTTTGTTGGCAAAGTAATGTCTCTGCTTTTTAATATGCTATCTAGGTTGGTCATAACTTTCCTTCCAAGGAGTAAGCTTCTTTTAATTATATCATTAATACATTAAACGTATCATTAATCCTCCCCAAATTTCTGTGGATTGAATAATAGGCATATGAACACTGAAACAGAAGACTGTCATTTATTCTCTTCTCATCTTTCTTTAGTAGTGTACACAGTATCCAGAGCAGGAAATGATTACACATCTTGAATTTTATGAATTTTCCAAAAGGTATGCAATAGTCACTTTGCCTTCAATAAAACTGCTTAAAACATAGAAATAAAGCCAAAAGCAAAGATATATCCATACCTAAATTCTTTAACTACCCATGAAATCAGATATAAGGCAAAACACTAGTTAAGAAGATAGTAGAGAAGCATGTAGTACATAAAAAATATTTCTCAGGAGTCTTTAGCTAAGGTAATGTATTCTAATTAAGTTTTTATTTTTTTTCTGTTGTTTTGACTATTTTATATATGAAATAAGAGCTATAAAATATAAATAAAACCTTTTCTTATCACATAGGTTTCAAGAATTTTCTCCTGTTTGTTATTTAATTTGTTTGGAAGTTTCTTTATAATCATTGAAGTTTTATATATACATTGTCTAGATAATCTATTTTCTTCACTTTATCTTTTTTGCTTTGGGTATAATGCTTTGAATAGCTATTCCCTCGCCAATATTGCACAATTACTCTTCTAAATAAACTCTTCTCTTTTCTTTATAGGTTTATTTAGCTTTTACATTTATTTGAAATTTATTTTAGTACATAGCATGATATAAGGATCCCACATTTCTCATATATTAGGAACACACACAGCCAACAAACACAAACAAATAATTTTGGAACATGTCACATTCTATGAATTGGAGTCTGGGATTAATTCTTACAGAGTGAATCTGAAGTTTAAAATGTTTGCAACAGATCAATAATCTTCTTTCTTTTAAAATTAGGAGAGCTTTCTTTAATACAATGTCACTGTATTTCTGAATTTAGAGATATATTTATTAAAGTTCTTATTGAGTACCAATTATTACCAGGAACTAGGGACTGTGGATAACTGAACTATATAGATCTATAGTCTCTATCCTCAAGCTCATGACCTAGCTGGGGTGGGGCTGGGGGGAGGATTGTGATACAAGCAGACACCTCCAGAACACTGTGGTAAAGCCTATGTCATTAAGCTCTGCCTAAGTTACCTTTGTGGCAGTGAGGGCTCCCAGAGGAGGAGATATTTGAGCTGTGTCTTGGAGGATAAATGGGGATTCACCCAGAAGACAGAGGCAGGAGGCATTCCAGGTCAATACGGCAGCAATTGGCAAGATGCACATGTGAAGTATGCCAGCACATTGGAAAATTATGAGAAAATTGCTATAATTCAAATAAATGTGCCCCCAAAGATGCCGTACTTGGAAGGGTCATTGTTGTGGCTGCTCAGGGAAAATATTAGAAGAGAGGAGAAAGTGAAGGTCATTGATTGAGAGTTATTTTTTAAGCCCAGGTGAAATTTGATGAGTGTCTGAACTGAAGTCATTACAATAGGGACAAAGAAGGGAAGAGAATAGGAAAGAGGGAGTACTCAGAAAGTAGACTCCTAGATTTTGTTTGCTAAACAGGGTAGATGGTGGTATTAAAGTCAGGATGTAAGTAATAGGAAGCACAGCAAGTTTAGGACATTATTTACCTCTGCATACCTGAGTTTCAGCCACCCAAAGACCATTCAATTGGTTATTGATATCTGGAATACAGCAGAGATATCTGAGTTAAATCTTTGGGCATCAGGGATGTGAATCAAAAAATCAAATGTCTACAGGTTATAGTTACTAAGTAAACAAAGTAAATGAGTAAAGTGGATAATAAGGGGCTGTGGGGATTGTCATGAGCTGGAGAGAGCATGCCCTGTCTATGCTCTATTATACCTGCTGCTCAGGTATAATAGGTTATTGACGTGGGACTCTGGGGGGCCAGAGCTGGCAACTTTTTCAAAAAGAGAAACCAGAAACCTGGATTTTTATTATGGGCTTTCCCAATCTTGAGTTAGTTGAAGGTTAAAATAAAAACTTGTGAGCCAAAGCAAATTAGCTGCCTGGCTTCATTAAATCAATGGATACCTCTATTGTGGATGGTAGTGCCAATTGTAAACATGAATGAAATTCCTAAGAAAAATTTAGTCTACAGTGAAGAAAGGAAACTCATAAAAGCTTGAGGTTGAAGAGAGAGCCTTGAACCAGATACTGCACAATATAATTCATATTTTTAGTGGAGAAAGAGTAAAGCTAACATTTCACAGCATAAAGATGTGTCCCATTAGAAATCCAAGAGTACCGACTTCAAATAAGGATTGTGAGCAATCCTCCTACATTTCTTTCATCAACTCACCCTCATCCATCCTAGACATCATTTCCAATCTTCTCCACAATCTTTAAATCTCTGACCCTCACGATTAATTCCAACTATCCCTCTCTCAGCTGGTGACCCCATCTTACAGTTTATATAGAAAATAGAAACTATGAGATAGGATCCTGTATTTAGTTTCAGGGATATGAGACATTCCTATGTTCTCCTGTTCTATCCTGTTCTCCTCCCTCCAGCTTCTCATGAATCTTAAACTCTCAGTGCTTTCTGTGATATATTCAGATACCCCATCTTAATCTTTCCCTAGGTTTTAAAACACATCCAGGCCTCTCCCATTAACAAGAATGAAAAACAAAACAATCACTCCCAGGCTCACAAGTTTCTCCAGCTTACTCTAGCTTTCCTCCCTTTTATAGTTAAGCTTCATGAAATAATTGTATACACACCCTGTCTCCGGTTCCTTTTCTACACTCATTCCTTAGACTATCTGATCTAGCTTCTGTTTCAAAACCCTACCAGACTCTGTCTTGTTAAGGTCACCATGCTGCTAAATCTATTGAAAGTTTTCTGTCCTTGCCTTTCTTGTCCTCCTAACATCATTTGACTTTGTTGGCCAGTCTACTGTTTCCCTGGCTTCTGTGATACTTGGCTTTCCTGGGCTTCCCTCCTACTCCTTCTTCAGATCCCATATTATTCTTCACTTCCCCAGGGAACCTTGCCTTGACTGGCTCAAATCTCACTATTATATGCTCTCTGAGGACAGTAAAACTCTCCTTTGTAACCTTTTTCACTGTGAAATTTTATATTTGTCTGTGTGCTCTCCCCACTTATAAGCTGAAGATAGGTAGGAAATATGCTAAGTTTTCTCATCATCATGTGCACTGCAGCTGGTCAAAGTCCCAAGGGATTACTATCTATCTATCTAAAGAATGAATGACTAAATAACTGAAAATGAGTGAATTTAAAGCCTGAAACTACAGACAATAGAGGCTGCCTCACTTGTTTAATGTCTTATTTCATATTTGAATCATTTTCATTTTTATTAATGAAATATGCAAAATATATTTCAGAAGTTTAAAAGGGGTTATTTCAATCTATTTAATTTTGAATTATTTTTATTTTTACTTTTTATTCTTCAACTCACACTTAGTATACGATATGACCTCTAAGTAGAGTGACACAAAAATGAACAAGAGTTTGTCTCTACTCTTAAAGGCATATTTTTTTTCCTTTTTATATATTAAAATTGAAATCAGAAATAAAATTCAAATTATCTATTAATTCAAACAGTTGCAAATGCAAAGAGAATAGCAATAAGAATGATGAAGAGCAAGAAGACAAAAGGGTTAGAAGTCTTTAAAATCTCATTGAAATTATATAAAAAGGCTTTTATTTCACCTAAGATATTTTTACATTGTTAAATATGTTCATGTGAAGGATCTATATCTAGAGAGATATATAAAGGATCTATATTTAGAAACTAGTATGAATGAACACTTTCAGTATGACAAATGAACCAAATGTTATTGCTTATAATCATCAGCTAATATTCATTCAACAAGCATTTATGGAGCTCCTGCCATTTGCTAAGGTAAGCTAGGCCACATCTTCAAGACCAACTGAATGTGAGATTGAACACAGGGGAAAGAAAAAGATCAAAGGGCAGAGAGATTTCTAGATGTGTTGACTGCAGGGGGAGGGAAGAACAGGAATTATTTCTGGAAGTTTTGAATTTAGGCTGTTGCTGCTGCTGCTGCTGCTGCTAAGTCGCCTCAGTCATGTCCGACTCTGTGCGACCCCATAGACTGCAGCCCACCAGGCTCCCCCGTCCCCAGGCAAGAACCCCCAGGCAAGAACACTGGAGTGGGTTGCCATTTCCTTCTCCAATGCATGAAAGTGAAGAGTGAAAGTGAAGTCACTCAGTCGTGCCCAACTCCTAGCGATCCCATGGACTGCAGCCTACCAGGCTCCTCCATCCATGGGATTTTTCCAGGCAAGAGTACTGGAGTAGGGTGCCATTGACTTCTCTCATAGGCTGTTGATGTGTAACTAAATCAGAGCACCTTGACAGTGTGCCTGCAGTGGAAAGTAGAGTTCTTGCTTATAAATATCATCTTGGTAATAATTGACACATCACTAATGGTTGAAGGTCAGGGAGTAGTCAGCAGTGTTGGAGGGTCATGGAGAGATCAAGCCATATAATCAATGAAAAGGCTTTGAGACTTTCTAATTCAATATATATGAGAATTTAGGAAGTAGATTCAGAGATTAGAAAACAGAATTTTCTCAGAACTGAATGTGTCACCTCAATTCAATCCATGTCAGACAGCCCTGTGTTCAAACCTTCAATATATGACATTGGCCAAATTTACTGAACCTCTGAAAGCCTCAGAGTTTCTCATTTGTGATGTGGAGATAACAATACCTGCCCCCACAATGTTTATGGAAGAATTAAATATGACACTTAGTACATTGTCTTTCACATTGTATAAATGCCAAATATAGCATTGAGAAGGAGGACAGTGGTGACAACCATCCAGTGGTGACAACCATCCTGTGTTTATGAGGGCCAGGAAAATAGAAGAGGAAAGAGGGAAAGAGATTTTGATTCAACATAGAGATGACATTTTAAAAGACCAAGTTGTCTAGATGGAGAGGTGAACTGTAGCAAGGGTAAATTTCCCATCACCAGAAGGAAGGATTAGATGCTCAATTGGTGGCAAGCTGAAAATGAAGTTTCAAGCATGAGATATAAGTTGACATTCTAGATCTATGACTTTATTATAGCTCTATATTCTGTTAGAGATCAAATTGCCAACATTCATTGGATCATTGAAAAAGCAATAGAGAGTTCCAGAAAAACATCTACTTCTGCTTTATTGACTATGCCAAAGCCTTTGACTATGTAGATCACAACAAACTGTGGAAAATTCTGAAAGAGATGGGAATACCAGACTACCTTACCTGCCTCCTGAGAAATCTGTATGCAAGTCAAGAAGAAACAGAACCAGACATGGAACAATGGACTGGTTCCAAATTGGGAAAGGAGTACGTCAAGGCTATATATTGTCACCCTGCTCATTTAACTTCTATGCAGAGTACATCATGTGAAATGCTGAGCTGGATGAAGCACAAGCTGGAATCAAGATTGCTGGGAGAAATATCAAAAACCTCAAATACACATATGGCACCACCCTTATGGTAGAAAGCAAAGGACTGAAGAGCCTCTTGATAAAAGTGAAAGAGGAGAGTGAAAAAGTTGGCTTAAAACTCAACATTCAGAAAACTAAGATCACGGCATCTGGTCCCATCACTTCATGGCAGATAGATGGAGAAACAATAGAAACAGTAAGATACTTTATTTTTGGGGGCTCCAAAATCACTGCAGATGGTGACTGCAGCCATGAAATTAAGAGATGCTTGCTCCTTGGTAGAAAAGCTATGACCAACCTAAACAGAATATTAAAAAACAGAGACATTCTTTTCTGACAAAGGTCCATCTGATAATAGCTATGGTCTTTCCAGTAGTCATGTATGGATGTGAAAGTTGGACCATAAAGAAAGCTGAGTGCCAAAGAATTGATGCTTTTGAACTGTGGTGTTGGAGAAGACTCTTTGAGAGTCCCATGGACAGCAAGGAGATCCAACCAGTCAATCCTAAAGGAAATCATTCCTGAATATTCATTGGAAGTACTGATGCTGAAGCTGAAACTCCAATACTTTGGCCACCTTATGTGAAGAACTGACTCATTGGAAAAGACCCTGATGCTGGGAAAGATTGAAAGCATGAGGAGGAGGGGATGACAGAGGATGAGATGGTTAGATGGCATCACCAACTCAATGGACATGAGTTTGAGCAAGTTCTGGGAGTTGGTGATGGACAGTGAAGCCTGGCGTGCTGCAGTCCATGGGGTCACAAAGAGTCAGACATGACTGAGTTACTGAACTGAACTGATACTCTGTTTGCTCAATGATTATATTGGTTCCAAAGGAATAGGACATGTAGTGGGCATAATTTGGGGGGAGAGGGGAAAACAGAGATATATTGTTTCACCACAAAATCAAATGATCCCCAACTGGATAATAACAATTTTGTTGTCAAATGCAGAGTGGAAACTATTACAGTTAACCCTTGAACAATGCATGGGTTAAGGGCACCCGAACTGCCCAGTGGAAAATCCTAGGATAACTTACAATTGGCTTTCTATATCCATGGTTACTCTGTATCCAAGGCTCCAAACCTACAGATTTAAGCAACTATGAATCACGCAGCAATGCAATGTTTACTCTTGAAAAAATCCATATATAAGTGGATCTGTGTGTGTGTGTGTGTGTGTGTCTGTGTCTGAAAGTCGCTCAGTCATGTCGACTCTTTGTAACCCCATGGACTGTGGCAAGAATACGGGAGTGGGTAGCCTATCCCTTCTCCAGGGGATCTTCCCAACCCAGGGATCAAACCCAAGTCTCCACCATTGCAGGTAGATTCTTTACCATCTGAGCCACCAGGGGAGCCCCATGAGTGGATCTACGCAGTTCAAACCCAGTGTTGTTCAAGGGTCAACTGTGTACTCAAACACATTCTTATGCCACTTCTGCCCACACATTGAGTTTAACTAATAGCAGCCTCATTTCTTTCACTGTAATGTCAAAACATTAGGAAAAATAAAAAGAATTCTTCAAAAAATGTTGGGACCCCAGATTTGTGGAAATTACAGTATGTATTTTCCTAAAATAAATTTATTTTCCTAAAAATAAAACCTTGGATTTTAAAAACAGGCTCTTCGGTGGGTGGTTAGTAGCATTACCAAAGATTTATTCAATTAAGAAAATCATTACCTAGAGATGCCACAAATCTTTTAAGTGGCAACTCTCCAAAAGCATTTCACTTTAAATGTGTGAACTCCACATAGGATGAAATGCTTATTAATGTAGCCATTTCTGAAGACTGTGTTCTTTTTGTTGTTTTTAGAGTGTGGTCATGAGTGATGGAGCCATCCCCACTTGTTCTTGTGACGGTTCATATTTACTCTCAAGATGACTGACTAGGACTACAACTGTAAATTCTAGCTCAAAGCCTAAATGACAGTCACAATCCTGGACTCACTCTCACAGGCTCAAACAAAGAACTCAGGGACTCTAAACATTAGGATAAGATTTAACATGACATTATTCTTCTGAGGAAAGTATTTCAGATAAATCTTCCTAGTCTCTAGATGACAGCGAGTACAGGCTGCTTTGTGCAATAATCCCTCAGAGGAGAAACTTTGAAGGAGTCCTATTTTTCCTTATGGCATATGGAATCTGAACATGTGAATTGTTCTTACATACACATCAGCTCTAAATTCTCCAGGGTAAGAGTTCTTTCTAGTTTTAAACATACTAAAGAGACCTGTTCTGGATCTGATTCTCTCCCATGCTAAGCCGACATAGATATAAAGTGGATTTATAGTTCACTCGCATACATCCTGAGTGCAGTGTTGTATGGAGGACAACACTCTTTTGTTCTGAATAAGAAAATCACCAAGATAGCTAGGGTCTTCTAGGGTTATCTCAATCACACCCTATATTTCGAGTTGTAATTATGAGAAATGCATCAAAATAACTCCTCATTTGTGTATGGATGAAGAGAAGGAACAGGTCTCTTTTATCCTCGAAGAGTAAATAAGGGGTATGGAGCAACATGTAAGCAGTTTGGAATTCTTGGATTTCACAGTCATGGTTCTACCTAGTCTTTTGTGATATTATTAGACCCTGACTGGCAGTGTTTTATACTTCTTTATTTTATTTTATTTTTTAACTTTACAGTATTGTATTGGTTTTGAGGCATAAACGTCACTTGAGCATGCAGCAAGGCCAGAAAGATTGGATTAGCTAGTGAGCAAATTGCTGTTGTTTCATCACTAAACCGTGTCTTACTCTTTGCAACATCATAGACTATAGCCCGCCAGTCTCTTTTCTCTATCCATGGGGTTTCCCAGGCAAGAATCCTGGAATGAGTTGTCGTTTCCTTCTCCAGGGCATCTTGCCAACCCAGGGATTGAACCCACATCTCCTGCATTGGCAGGCAGATTGTTTACCACTGACCCAACCGTGAGTAAATGGATGAGTCCAATTGACTACTCAGCATCCACATCTCAAGGCACCTTTGTCGTCTTCCTTCTGGGACATATTTACAATAACTGGAATAAAGTTATTTTATAATAAACCTCTGTTACTTACGAAATCTGGTCATGAAGTAGAAAAGGAGACAGTTGAAACTGTATATGCATGCTCACTGTAATGGAAACCTGATTGAATCACATTTTGAATTTTGTCCAACCATTTTTAAGGCTTCCCTGTGGCTCAGCTGTAAAGAATCCACCTGCCATTTTTTTCATACCTTTTAATTTAGGGGATTTCCAGGCCCACATTTTAGAAATATCTTTCATGGAAGCAAGGAGTTAACTGTATCTATAAAAAAAGGTGTGAAACATATCAAGGCATATGGAAAGGCATTTACAGATAAGAAATAAAATTTAATTTCTGCCTTCCAGGAAAAGGCTTCAAGGCAATGTCTCCTTTTTCCAATGTTTGATCTCTTAAAAGATTTATTTGGAGGACATAAAAATTATCAAAAAATATCTTGTAGGATCATCTTAAATGTTACCCTTGTTGTTGTTCAGTTACCATGTCATGTCTGACTCTGCAACCCCATGGACTGTAGCACGCCAGGCTTCCCTGTCCCTCACCAACTGCAGAAGTTTGTCTGAGTTCATGTCCATCGAGTCAGTGATGCTATCCAACCATCTCATCCTCTGTCGTCCCCTTCTCCTCCTGCCTTCAGTGTTTCCCATTGCTAGTGTCTTTTCTAATGAGTCGGTTCTTCATGTTGGGTGGCCAAAGTCCTGGAGCTTCAGCTTCAGCGTCAGTCCTTCAAAAAGAGTACCTTACAGAGAGAAAATATCTAAAATAATCTCCAATTTCAGTCAATAAAACTCAGTTAAATTTAGTAATATAAATTCATCCTGAAAATTCATTTCGAACAAAAATTTTAGTGTAAAATACAGATATCATTTGACAAATAATTATTTTACCACTTCATAATATAGAAAATATAATAAATTTTTCCTATGAAAGTAACTTCTGATTTGTTGTGTAATCCTTTGGTGGTTCCTCATTGCCTTCAAGATAAAGTCCGTATTCCTTCACTTGGTCCACAAGCCCCTTTATTGCCTACCAACGGAGCCTCACCTTGAACCACACACCCCAACTTATATTTCTCCAAGCACCAGTCACACTGAACTATTTGCACTTCCTGGGCATTTTGGGCCTTTGTTTATGATGCCTTCTCTGTCTGAAACTCTATCCTCAGTCTTTTGACCTTTACAACTTGTCTCAGGAACATGTCTTCTAAAAGGCCCAAGAACTTCCCCAATCTGCACTCAGTGTCCATCAAACCCTTTCCCAAGGACCCCATGTTTTTGTGTATCATAGCAGTATTGATGCTATATCCTAACGGTCTACCTGTCAGTTTTTATCATTCACTCATTCAAGCATTGCACAAATCTTGAATGAATATTAACCACGTGACAATCACTCTTTGAGGCACTGAGGACAAACAATGAATAGGAAAACCACCAGCTATCAAGGAACTTAGTTTCTAGTGGGGACACAAAAAACAATAACACATAAACGTACAAGAAAATGCCAGGCAACTTAAATGCTATGGAAAAAAAAAAAAAAAAAACTCAACAAGGTAAGGGAAACAGGGAATAAGTTAGTTCTGGTGAGGAAAGTGGTTGCTTTTACAAACAAAGTGGTTTATTTTTAGAAAGATTGTCCTGCTGCTGCTGCTGCTGCTGCTGCTAAGTCACTTCAGTCGTGTCCGACTCTGTGTGATCCATAGACGGCAGCCCACCAGGCTCCCCTGTCCCTGGGATTCTCCAGGCAAGAATACTAAGATTGTCCTAAGAGACCCTTTGATGAGATGGCAGGGTTTTTTTATTGTTTATTTTTTACATAGATTTGAAGTACCCAAGCAAGCAATACTGGTGTTTAAATGAAGTTGTGTTCTAGGCAGAGGCAGAGGAAGCTATACACGCAAAAGCTGTGAAACAAAAATATTCCTGGCACATTTGGGGGAATAGCAAGGCGGGCAGAATGGCTACCGTACATACACTCTGTGAGGGAGAGAGGAGTAGAAGATGGCATTAGAGAAGTGTCATAGGATGTTCAAGGGGAACAGTGGTCCTCAATAAGGCTGTAATTAGAGACAACTGGTGAACTTTAAAAAATCTAGGACAGCCCAGTCTCAGTCCAAGAGAGTCTAAATTTAATAACTTGAAGTAGAGCCCAGGCATTGATATTTGTTGTTGCTTGTTTCTCTACCATTTTTTTTCAAGTTTTAAAGGGGGTGGATTTGAGGTCCACTTTTTGAAGGGGGTGGACACAGATATTTTTAAACAGATCCCATGATAATTCTAATGTGTAGTTTATTTTGGGCATTTTAGGCCAATTTAGGATTTTGACCAGCATTCTGACTGAGATGGGAAGGCACTGAAGAACTGTGAACAACCGAGTAATGTCATCTGACTTGTGATTTCAAAGAATTTCTCTAGCTTTTTAGTGGACTATGAGGGAAAGGACAGGAGCAATGAGATCAGTTGAGAGATTCTTACGGTAATTCAGGTGGAGAGTCTGTGGACTTTGGGACCAGGGCTGGCTATGTGCTACCTGTATGGAAAGGGATCATGATTCCTTTATATCTTCAGAGTCTAGCACATGTAACAGATGCCCAATAAATATTGCCTGAATGATTGTGAAACAGATGGTTTATGTATTGCTCTTTGGGAGACAGCACAGCTCAAAGGGTAATAAGATAAAAAATCTGGGAAGGTTCTAGGCCATAACATGGCCTGGATGATTTACAACCAATTGAACAACTGAAAACTTATATTCGTTATCTATAAAATGGGAATAACAATCCTTCATGGGGTTGTTAGTAGACTAATAAAAAGAGTCAAATATAAGGAGTAAGTTTATACTGCTAGTAATCTGCCATAATTACTCAAACCTTACATACACTTTGTGATACAACAGTGATAAAGAGTGTGAGACCTGGGGTCCTACAGACTTGGTTCTTATCCCAGCCTTAGTACTTGTTACTTTGGCCAAATGATATCACCTCTGTAAGTCTCATTTCTTCACCTTGGAAATGAAGATAACAGTTCCTAGCTCATAAGATTTCTGTAAACTTTAAAAAATACCGTATAAAAATACTCTGATTCCTGGCATATAATAAGCTCTCAACAGGCAAACTACTACTATTGCTATATCATCACTAGAGTGCGTGTTACGTGTTCTCAGAACATTTTCCCATTTAATACCAGTGTGCCGGATACTCTCTGTTTGCCCCTCCAGATCCATTCTTCATTCTGCTCTGGGCCTGGGCAGCTGACCTTTATGGGCTATGTGAGGATAGTGCCCAGTTGAAAGGCAATCAGAGGACATCATAGGGTAAAAGGAGAATGATGGTAGAATATCAGTCCCTCTCAGAAACCTCCCCCCCGATATCAAGTTGAAGTTGGCTGTGTTTTCCTGTGGTAACCCTCAGCTCTGGGCCAGAAGCCCTCCCTACACTCTTCACTTCCATTAATCATTGTCTTTTCTGCCCTTGAAGGGCATGAGGTGGCAAAGGGTCTCCCTTATTCCTAGCTAGAGCACTGTCCCTTTTTCTATATATGTACTCCAGTTCAGTTCAGTTCAGTCGCTCAGTCATGTCCGACTCTTTGTGACCCCATGAATTGCAGCATGCCAGGCCTTCCTGTCCATCACCAACTCCCAGAGTGCACCCAAACTCATGTCCATTGAGTCGGTGATGCCATCCAACCATCTCATCCTATGTTGTCCCCTTCTCATCCTGCCCCCAATCCCTCCCATCATCAGAGTCTTTTCCAATGAGTCAACTCTTCGCATGAGGTGGCCAAAGTATTGGAGTTTCAGCTTTAGCATCAGTCCTTCCAAAGAACACCCAGGACTGATCTCCTTTAGAATGGACTGGTTGGACCTCCTTCCAGTCCAAGGGACTCTCAAGAGTCTTCTCCAACATCACAGTTCAACCTACCCTCTAGTAAATAGTCCCTTTATTGGAATCTTCAATTATTTAATTTGGGTGTATATCAGTTTCCTGTTGAAATCCTGACTAATACATCTGGAAATATGTGTCATTCCTGTTTTGAAGGTGATGATACTGAACCTTTAAAAGATAATACTCAAGATAGTGAAAAAAGAAGAAATTTCAAATTAGATAGCCATAAGTTCAAATACTGTGGGAATTTGAGCAAATTACTTGAACTTCTTTTTTGCTGTGTAAGTCATGTAAACTCAATTTTAGCTGTGTGAGTTTGGACAAGTTATCTAAACTCTCCAAGGCTTAGTGTTTCCTACTACCACATAGGATTTCTGTATTGTAAGAGATACTGCTTTTAAAATAATTATCATAGTATCAACCAGAGTGGTTAATTTTTAAAAAATGTTAACTTTATGTCCCAAGAAGTCCCTACAAGTCATGTATAGTCTTTGGCAACCCCTCTGTCCATGGCATTTTCCAGGCAAGAATACTGGAGTGGGTTGCCATTGCCTCCTCCAGGGGATTTTTCTGACCCAGGGATCGAACCAAATCTCCTGCATTGGCAGGTAGATTCTTTACCTCCAGCACCACATGTTGTTGTTCAGTCACTCAGACATGTCCAACTCTTTCGAACCCCATGGACTGCAGCACGCCAGGTCTCCCTGTCCTTCACCATCTCCTAGAGCTTGCTCAAACATCATGTCTGTTGAGTGGGCGAGGTTATCCAACCATCTCATCCTCTGCTGTCCCCTTCTCCTCCTGCCTTCAATCTTTCCCAGAATCAGGGTATTTTCTAATAAGTCAGCTCTTCACATCAGGTGCCCAAACTATTGGAGCTTCAGCTTCAGCATCAGTCCTTCCAATGGATATTCAGGATTGATTTCCTTTTGGTTTGATTTCCTTGCAGTCCAAGGGATTCTCAAGAGTTTTATCCAACACCACAGTTCAAAAGCATCAATTCTTTGGGTCCAGATCTCACAACCGTACATGACTACTGGAAAAACGATAGCTTTGACTAGACTGACCTTTGTTGGCAAAGTAATGTCTCTGCTTTTTAATTTGCTGTCTATGTTTGTCATAGCTTTTCTACTAAGGAGCAAGCATCTTTTAATTCCATGACTGCAGTTATGATCTGCAGTGATTTTGAAGCTTTACTTGGGAAAACCATAAAATTTTGGATATAGTTTGGCAATTTCTGATTCAATATCAGTGGTCTCTTTGAAGGCTAATTTTTCTCTTTGTATTATCTTGTAAGTACAGCTGTGGATATAAAAAGTGTCTTGGCCTCGTGTAGAAAGTTTTTATAAAAATGACATTTACTAATGATAGCAATCATGAATACCAAATTTCCCTTTTAGATATTAGCTTTTTCCTATTGGTGTATTTGATAGTTGCTTATCTTACACAGTGGGACAGAATTCATTCAAAGCTATTTCTGAAAGCTTCTCAGGAGATGGCAAACAACTTTTTTTCAATAGCATTTGGCTTTAGAGTAACTGTTTCCACATTGGGGATTTTCAGTGATTATCAGAAATCATTTACAATCTGATTGACAATGCGAGTGGCATTGAATGGCTTTACTGAATCTGATGTTTTGTCCAACAGGTATGTTGACAGGAATATGTCAGCTCTAGGCATATTACCATTTTGTAACAAAATGTAACTGTCACTTGGAAATTTCATTATAGAGTGGTGCACTGGGCTTGATCCTACCAGGAAATATAAATTGCTTATAAAAAAAAATTAGGCTCTCAGACTGCCAATTCAAAAAAAGAAGTCTTTTTATTTTAAAGAGTTCATTCCCATGGATTTTAGAGGTGAAAAATAGGGCAGAAAGCAAGCTAATTGGCTATCCATGTGCACCAAATACTCTTCATAATTTATTTAAACACCCCAACAGTCTTGCAAGGCAGAAATTACCTCCAGTTCACTGAGATTCAGACGGGTGTCTGACCATGAATAATCCATCTTGGAAGTGATGGATGTGGGTCTCAAGTGTAGGCTTTTCTGATTTCCATGCTCAATCTGCCCCCACCTAATGACCTATGTTGTCAGTGCAGAAATTTATTAGCAAATGGCTCTTTAAAAATTATGAAAAATCTCATTTTACTTGATATTTAGGTAATTTTCTCAACTACTAACTAATCTCAAAGCTTTCTCTCCCATTCTATTGCTCTATTCTCAAGTTAAGACCTCTTAACTGGATTGCTATAATATCATTTTAACTTATCTTCCTGAGTATTGTTTTGTCCACACCAGTACATTATATATGTTAATATTTTAAACACAGAGACCTAATTATTAATTCCTATTGATACCTTTCGATGACTCCTGCCTGCAATTCAGGAGACCTGTGTTCAATCCCTGGGCTGGAAAGATCCCCTGGAACAGGACTTGGCAACCCGCTCCAGTATTCTTGCCTGGAAAATCCCTTGACAGAGGAGCCTGGTGGGCTAAAGTCCATAGGGTCACAAAGAGTCAGACACAACTGAGCCACTAACATTTTCATGGCTCATTATCACCAATGAGGTAAAGTCAGGATTCCTCAGTACCATGTTTGGCATTCCTGACTATGTATTCAGCAATCAGGGTAACTTCTCATAACCTTAGTTCAAAGAATATGGAATTTTCCTAAATCTACCACACTTTTCCATGCCGCCCAGTTTGGACATGTTTCTCTCAATACTCACCCCCACATTACCTAGAGAACATTTACTTATCTTTCAAGAGCTTGGTCAAAATTCCCCTTTCAGTGAAGTCTTTCCTGTCCTTTCCAAATGATTTTATGCCCATATCATTATTTCTCTTTGTAAGGTGCTGAAGGCTTTTTGTTATGATTTGTTGTTTCCTTTTTGCCATTTTGTTTCCTCCTAGCAAATGTTGAGCTCTTTGCAAGCAGGGACTATGTCTAGATGTTCAGTAATTATTTGTGAATTTACAAATCTATTGAAACCTTAAGAGTTAGTTTCATGCTTTCAAGCAAATATCTTTCAAAATAGAAACTTCAGAGACCTAATTCATTATATTGATTCTTCTGAGAGAGTTCCAACAGACTTGACTCTTGAAATCTTCTAAATGGGCCCTGGGTATGCCTAGAAAGTAATAACTGCTCACACTATTAAAAATTGGGAAGAAAGCTCAAGAAGAAAGAGAAAGAGAATGTAAGAAGCAGAGAGCAAAAAAAGAAAGCAGCACCCAGAGAATAACCTGGATGTAACAGAGTTGAAAGAGGTAGAAGCTGCATAAAAAGTACAATCTATAGATTCAATGCAATCCCTATCAAGCTACCAATGGTATTTTTCAGAGAACTAGAACAAATAACTTCACAATTTGTATGGAAATACAAAAAAAAACCCCTCAAATAGCCAAAGTAATTTTAAGAAAGAAGAATGGAACTGGAGGAATCAACCTGCCTGACCTTAGACTATACTACAAAGCTACAGTCATCAAGAGAGTATGGTACTGGCACAAAGACAGAAATATAGATCAATGGAACAAAATAGAAAGCTCAGAGATAAATCCATGCACCTATGGACACTGTATCTTTGACAAAAGAGGCAAGAATATACAAATCTCTTTAAAAAGTGGTGCTGGGAAAACTGGTCAACCACTTGTAAAAGAATGAAACTAGAACACTTTCTAACACCATACACAAAAATAAACTCAAAATGGATTAAAGATCTAAATGTAAGACCAGAAACTATAAAACTCCTAGAGGAAAACATAGGCAAAACACTCTCCGACAAAAGCACAGCAGGATCCTCTATGATCCACCTCACAGAGTAATGGAAATAAAAGCAAAAATAAACAAATGGGACCTAATTAAACTTAAAAGCTTTTGCACAATGAAGGAAACTATAAACAAGTGAAAAGACAGCCTTCAGAAATGGAGAAAATAAGAGCAAATGAAGCAACTGACAAAGAATTAATCTCAAAAATATACAAGCAGCTCCTGCATCTCAATTCCAGAAAACTAAACAACTCAATCAAAAAATGGGCCAAAGAACTAAACAGACATTTCTCCGAAGAAGACATACAGATGGCTGACAAACACATTCAAAGATGCTCAACATCACTCATTATCAGAGAAATGCAAATCAAAACCACTATGAGGTACCATCTCACGCACCAGTCAGAATGTCTGCTATCAAAAAGTCTACAAACAATAAATGCTGGAGAGGGTGCAGAGAAAAGGGAACCCTCTTACACTGTTGGTGGGAATGTAAACTAGTACAGCCACTATGGAGAACAGTGTGGGGATTCCTTAAAAAACTGGAACTAGAACTGCCATACGACCCAGCAATCCCACTGCTGGGCATACACACCGAGGAAACCAGAATTGAAAGAGACACGTGTCCTCCAATATTCATCACAGCAATGTTTATAATAGCCAGGACGTGGAAGCAACCTAGATGTCCATCGGCAGATGAATGGATAAGAAAGCTGTGGTATATATACAAAATGGAATATTACTCAGCTATTAGAATGCATTTGAATTCATTCTAATGAGGTGGATGAAACTGGAGCCTATTATACAGAGTGAAGTAAGTCAGAAAGAAAAACACCAATACAGTATATTAACGCATATATATGGAATTTAGAAAGGTGGTAACGATGACCCTATATGTGAGATAGCAAAAGAGACACAGATGTAAAGAATAGACTTTTGGACTCTGTGGGAGAAGGCGAGGGTGGGATGATTTGAGAGAATAGCATTGAAACATGTATATTACAATATGTGAAATAGATCACCAGTCCGGGTTCAATGCATGAGACAAGGTGCTCAGGGCCAGTACACTGGGATGACCCTGAGGGATGGGATGGGGAGGGAGGTAGGAGGGGTGTTCAGGATGGGGAACACATGTACACCCATGGCTGCTTCATGTCAATGTATGGCAAAACCACTACAATATTGTAAAGTAATCAGCCTCCAATTAAAATAAATTAATTAATTTTTTTTAAAAAGGTACAGATGTAGCTTCAGAGTAACTCAGATGGGTTGTGGCTTCCTGAGCATGGAATAGACAAGGGAGGGTTATGAAATAAGAAAGGGTAACAGTAGGCCAGGCTAACTAGGCCAGAGCAAAAGTTACAGCCTGCTGGGGCTCACAACCATGTTCTTCCATCTCTTCATCCAGTATTGGGAAGCTATACAAACCCTACTAATTATAATCAAGGGTAGGTCACTCCCATCTCACCTGTTGCTCGTGTAAACAGATTACTTGTGAAAGGAAAAAAACAATGAATTTTGGGAGCAAGAGACATCTGTAATTGACTGTATAAACCCAAACAAAAAGTTCAGATAGACAAAGAATATCTTTTTTCCTTTACTAGTTAGACCCCTTGTAACAAAATTTTGTCTTGTTGACACTCTGCCAAGTGGTAGTGACAGGCCAAGGGATGTCAATAGCAAAGTGGAAAGGAAAGAAAAGCAAACAATGGGCATAAGAGTTAGAAGGGATAGTTAGATCCTTTAAGTTGAGAGTGGAATGTAGGCACAATTAAATAATCATTAACAAATTTATTTATTCAACAGAAAATTGGATTGCCTGGTATTTTTTCCCCCTGAGTGCATATGAAAATGGTATGAGAATGAACATGATGTATGACAGTTCATACCCACAGGCGCAACCAGAGAATCCTCTGGCCACTGATTCCTCCTAACTAGTCTTAGCCTCCAAGCTCGTATTATCTAATGTAATTGCTGCTACCACGTGTGGCAATTTAAATGTAAATTAATTAAAATCATAAAAAATAACAAGTTCGGCTTCTCTGTCACAGCAGCTACATTTCAAGTGCTCAGTAGCCACATGTTCCTAATGTATTGAACAGTGCAGATGCAGGACATTTCCATCATTACAGAAGTTTTTATGGGAAAGCTCTGCAGGCTTCCCAGTTTACTCTAAACACCCCCACTAAGCTAAGACTACTCATGCATAATTTTATCATATCACTTCCTAGCTCATAAACTTCTGATGGATTTCTTACTGCCACCAGGACAGTGCTTCTCAACATAAAACGCACATTCGTATTATCTGGAGATCTTGTTAAAATGCGGTGTCTAATTCAGTAAGACTCCAGTGATCCCATGATTCTGCATTTCAACTCAGCTACCAGGGGACACTGATGGTGTTCCTTCAACCATATTTTATCACCTTGGCTTCCAAGTTCTCTATTCCCTCACCAGCCCTACCTGATGTCCATCAGGTTCTAGAAATGGCCCTTCTTTGCTCCAGGGGCTAAGTTTATAAACAGTTCCTTCTGATGACAGTATTCACTCCTGCTCCCTTCCTAGGTTCCTCCAATTTCTTCCTCCTTAGGGAGGTTGTCTCCAGTGACTCAAGCCAGCTCAATCACCTCTACAGAGATGGCTTTCAAACTTCAGTGTACATAGAGATCACCTCAAGGAAGCTTGAGAACTTGTGCTACTCCGGTCCTGTGTACTTGGTCACTTCAGTCGAGTCTGACTCTTTGTGATCCCATGGACTTCCAGGCTCCTCTGTCCATGGGATTCCCAGGCAAGAATACTGGAGTGGGTAGCCATTCCCTTTTCCAGGGGATCTTCCTGACCCAGGGATCAAACCCGCATCTCCTGCATTGCAGGCAGATTTTTTTTTTTTTTTTTTTTTAAACATCCAAGCCACCAGGGAAGCCTGTGCTCAGGCCCTACCTCGGGAGAATCTAGTCCTTACATTTGAGATGAGGCCCAGAACCCACTTGATTTAGACTTTAGGTGATTTTAAGTTTTTCCCTAACCAAACTCTGAGAAATACTGTCCTTAGTATACTTCCTGGCTATATAACTGATTTTGATACTTTAAAAAACCTTATATATAACCTTATACTGATATTCCACTTTTTGTAGTATTTTTTTTATCTATTGTGAAATTAAGTATAAACAATGTTAGAATCCCTTGAGGGAGATTTTAAAAGCCTTCATTCAGAGGCCCCATCCCCAGAGACTGATTTAACTGGTAAGGAACTCATCATGATCAGTGTGTGTGTTCAGTCGTGTCCAACTCTTTGCGACCCCATGGACTGTAGCCCACCAGACTCCTCTGGCCATGGGATTCTCCAAGCAAGAATACTGGAGGGGGTTGTCATTTCCTCCTCCAGGAGATCTTCCTGACCCAGGGATTGAACCTAGATCTCTTACGTCTCTGTCTCCTGTATTTACAGGAAGATTCTTTTCCATTAGCGCCACCTGGTAAGCCTCTGATAAGGGGAAATATTTTTGTTTGTGTTCTAAAGCTCTGTAATTCCTTTCCTGTGGCTGCCATAACAGAGTACTATAGATTTGGTGACTTAAGAAAACAGACATTTTCTCTCAGTGTCCTGAAGGTTAGAAATATGCAGTCAAGGGGCTGGCGGGGCCATGCTTGCTCTGAGGGCTCTGGGAGAGAGTCTGTCTGTTGCATGCTTCTCTCCTAACCTCTGCTGGTTACAGGTTATTGTTGACATTTCCTGGCTAACAGCTTCATCTCTCTAATTTCTGCCTCTTTCCTTGCATAGCCTTCTCTCCTGTGTCCGTGTCTCCAAATCCCACTCTTCTTATACAGACACTGGTCATGGAAATTGTTTGTGTTTGAATGTGTATGTGCTCAGTTGTGTCCAGCTCTTTGTGACCCCATGGACTGTAGCCCACCAGGCTCCTCTCTCCTTGGGATTCTCTAGGCAGGAATACTGGAGTGGGTTGCTATTTCTTCCTCCAGGGGATCTTCCTGACCCAGGGATGGAACCCGTGTCTAAGTCTCCTACATTGGCAAGCAAATTCTTTACCACTGAGCCACCTGGGAAGCCCCCATGGGATTTGGGGCCCACATATGTCAAGTGTGACCTCATCTTAACTTGATTCCATCTGCAAAGACTATCTCCAAATAAGGTCACAGTCAGGGGTATCTTGGGCTAGGACCTCAATCTCTCTTTTTTTGTGGGAAACAGTTCAACCTGCAAGCTCTTCAAGTGATTCTAATGCACAGCCCAGTTTGAAGAACAATGGTTCTGAAACTTGAACATACAACAGAATCATTTTGAGGTTCAAAAATTGAAAGGTTGCTGAATCCAAACTCAGATTTGGATTCTTGGGCCTAAGAATTTGCATTTTTTTCACAAGTTTGAAAACCACTGGTGTAGGGGAATGGAAAGTAAAATGAATGCACACTTTGACCCTTAAACAAAGCAGGTTTGAACTGGGTCTACTTCTGTGAGATTTTTTTCAATAGTAAGTACTACCATACTATACAACTTGTGGTTGGTTAAATCCACAGAATCACAGATGCAGAGGAACCTCATGAACAAAGGGCCGAGAGTAAGTTATACACACAGATTTTTGATTGTGCAGAGGGTTGGCACCTGCAACCCCTTTGCTGTTCAAGAGTCAACTTTCTTTCTTTCCTACCCTTGGAGGAACAATGTAGGTATCACCTGGGAGCTGTGGAGAAATGCAGAACTTTGAGCCCACCCCAGATTCCTGAACCCAAGACTGTATTTTAACAAGATTCTCAAGTAATTTTCACTTCCATTAAATTCTTAGAAGCACTGTTGTATACTATTCAAAATGAAGTTGATCTTAAATTGCTGGTTGAATTAGTAAAGGGATGGCTGGATAAAGAAAGAAATGTGTGCTAAGTTGTTTCAGTCATGTCTGACTCTTTGCGACGCTATGGACTGTAGCTCCCAGGCTTCTCGTCCATGGGATTCTCTTGGCAAGAATACTGGAATGAGTTGTCATACCCTTCTCCAGGGGATCTTCCTGACCCAGGGTCAAACCCGCAGCTCTTATGTCTCCTGCATTGGCAGGCAGGTTCTTTAACATTAGGGCAACCTATGAATGAATAATAAAAAAAGATTCCCTAACTGCCTTTCTCCCAGGAGACAGAAAAGTGGTCGTCCTTCTAAATCCATTGATCAAGTTGTCTTAGCAACTGTGAAGACAGTGGCTCATCATCACAGTAGCTTGAAGGGAATCTGTCTGTTGTTTCTTCGGCAATGGAGTGTTCTTGCTTATTTGGCCTTTCTCAGGCTTTAACCAAGAAATTCCATACTTTCCTCTCCCTGCCTCTTCCCAGATGACCTCATCTTAACATTTTGTGGCTTCTCTATCAGCACTTTGTCATTTGTGCCAAAATCTGAAATAGGAGGCTGGCTGGAATACAGAGAAGTAGAGCACAGTGTAGATTTAGTGATGAACTGGCTTTGGGCCAGAAGGGTAGCAGGTAAGTTTCAGATTTTCAGCTGAAGAAGAAAGAAAGGCTTTTAGAAAGCTTAGAGCCAAGTCAAAACATGCCATATATGATTTTTTTTTTTTTGGCAGATATGCTGTAAAATAAGAGTAGACCAAATTCCCCAGGTAACAGTAATTGACCTATAAATGTCATTATTGATAGATTGTGTTTCTAGAAACATTGTTCTAGAGCTAAAGTGCTCATGTGAATCTCAAAAAGGAATTTAGAGACAAGCTTTGAAAGTCTTTCTTTTTCTCTCTCCACTACTAATTTCCATTTTCCTCTTGGAGAGCTGCACTTTTTTTTTTCCCTCTTAAGCAAGTCACACACCCAAGCTGTCACAAACAGTTGTCTTCTAGAAGGCCAATGTTTTCTTGGGGAAAAAAGTTTTTTTTCAAAGGCCATTACCTTTCATTCCTTCATGGAGCCATTTCTCATAGACAATGAATCATTTAATAGAAAGATTGATAGAGTTCACATTAAAGTTTGCTTTTTTTAACTTGACAGTTTGAGAAAGAGTTGACATTTCATTTTAATAAAATGGGTATTGTCTGGAGAGGCACAGTCTGATTTCAGGAAGCAATGCTGTACATGTGGTACCTCCTGTCACATGGCTTAAGAAGTATTCCTTTAATGTTTTGTTACCTCCTCTTCCTCTTCTGTAAAACAGGATTAACAAAGTTACCAATCTGTCTCCCAGATGTCTGTTAGAAATAAAGAGGACACACATCTGATAACCAAGAAAAAAAAATCTCTCATGTCTTTAGCCATATAATATAGGTACATTTCTGTAATCACCACTTAATTTAAATTTTCTTTTCTTTTTGGCATGAACTTATGAAAATCAGTTTCCACATTCTAAATGTTCAGTTAAAGCAAAAAGGTTTTGTTTTGTTTTTTTTTCTTGTCTGAAATTAACCAGTTATACACATTAGCAGCTTTGTAATAAAGAACACATTAACAACTTTAGATATTTCTGTATTTGTCCACAATAAGAAATGTTGCCTACCTAAATCCAGGATGAAAAAATTCTCCTTCTTCTCTCTGTCATATATTCTGCTAGTAAATTGCTTAATCACTGTGTGTGGCAGCCGAGTTCAGCTCTTGGGCATGCCTCTTAGAGAACTGTCAGGGGCACCTAAGGTCCCTCTGCTATTTCTAGATGACAGGAATAGCAAAGCAGCCTGATGCCATACTCTCAACAGCTATGTGAGTATGTGTGTGTATGAGAGAGAAATCGTTTCCTTCCTCTTTATTAAAGCTGGTAGAGACTGTATCCCTGCATGTTTATGCAAATCACAGTTTGTACAATTTGAGCATAAGGTAAGGATCTTAAGAAATCTTGTATTATGACTCTAAATGGTAGTGTGATAAAATGTAGGCAGCCCTGGACAGGAGTCAGGGGAGCTGGGTCCTGTCTCACTGAGGTACATAAACTATAAGTCACTTTCCAAGACTAAGGTGAGAGAAAATTTGATACTTAAAATTTTCCTTCTCTCACTGAAAAAATAAACCACAATCTGCAGATTAACTCCACTTTTAAAAATTCTTATTGGGAGTAGTACAACATTCTGGTAATAATGTTTTATTGATTTCCAGTTCTATTACCATTTTTGTCTTCCTCAAATTGAAGCAAGTCTCTTTAATCCATCCTTGAAAAAGTCTTCTGTAACTCCTTAATTATTATCCTTTAGAGCGAGACATAATAACATAGTAAAGAGCTGATGAACATTCAATAAAACTGTAGATTATTTTATAGGTCAAGAGTATTAGCTCTACAAGAGAAGAAACCAACTTTAATGCTGGAAAAAGCCTGCCTGGATTTGACTGACTATTTTACTAGTAATGTGATACTGAGCATGTTACATAAACTTTTGGAGTATTAGTTTCTTCTTCCCTAATAGACCCTACACTGCAGGGTCATTGTGAGAATGAAATGTTATAAAACATGTAAAGTTTGTAGCATGGTGCTTGATATGTAGTAAATGTTTGTGACTTACACTGAAATACTATCTAATTAAATGTTTCTTAAAATGCTTGCCAGCTGGGTCCTAAAATCTCTGGATTATGCAGAAAATTAGTTTTTGTATTTTATTTGTTATGATGGATTTTATTAACACCTATTTGAATTTACAGTATTGGGCTCTATTTTAGTTACTGTTAATTACTGACTGATTCTTTCAAATAATGTGTTACACTCCTTAAGCCTTTTTAGTTTCACTGACATGTCATCAACTTTTCCCAATCCTCCAATTCTTTGTCAGAAGATATGACTGCTTTTTTTTAAAAACAAAAAATTATCTTTAAAAATTTTTTAAAGATTTATTTATATATGTATTTTTGGGCTATGCTGAGTCTTCATTGCTGCACATGGGCTTTCTCTAGTTGCAGAGAGTGTGGGCTACTCTTCGTTGCGAAGTGTGGGCTTCTCATTGCAGTGGCTTCTCTCCTTGCAGAGCAGAGACTCTAGGGCCTGTGGGCTTCAGGAGCTAACACATAGGCTTCAGTAGCTGCAACACTTGGGCTCAACAGTTGTGGCCCCTGGGCTCTAGAGCACAGGCTTGATAGTGTGGTGCATGGGCTTAGTTGCTCTACAGCATGTGGGGTCTTCCTGGAGCGGGGATCCAACCCATGTCCCCTGCATTGCCAGGCAGACTCTCAACTACTGGACCAGCAGGGAGGCCCAGGACCACTTTTGAAAAAACAAATTCCAGAAGAAGGTCTGTTTCCAACAATCAACCCCTCTAGCTAAGTAAATAGACTTTAGATGTGGAAAATTCATTTTTAAAAAAGAAGATAAGAGAACATTGTAAGAAAACTTTCACAGTAGGAAGACAAGGCAATTTTCTGAATTATTTAGGGAGAAAAATATTTTTATTAAGTTACATGAAGATGTCATGTTTAAATACCCTTCATCTGATGGCTTTGAATATCCAGTTTACTTACTGAAGTAAAAAAGAAAAAATTCTTTGATGTTGGGGAAATTTTGCAAATGCAATTGAAAAACATGTTCTCATTATTTTCTGTTTTCTTCTGCTGTCTCTATAGTGTATGTCTCAATACACTATGGTTAATTATCTAGAATATCTCTTAAAATCTCCAGAGGACATTGTAGATAATGGGCTGATTATGTATTGTGAAAGTTCATAGGTTTTTTTTTATCTTTGGAAAGAATTATTGTTTCCTTTTATCCGAACTTCAGTTTATACTCTAAAAACAGTCTTGCTACTTATATACTCTAAGATGGGCTTCTCTGGTGGCTCAGACATAAAGAATCTGCCTGCAGTGCAGGAGAGACCCAGGATCGATCCCTGGGTTAGAAATATCCCCTGGAGAAGGGAATGGCTACCCACTCCAGTACTCTTGCCTAGAGAATTCCATGGACAGATGAGCCTGGTGGGCTGCAGTCCATGGGGTCACAAAGAGTTGGACACAACTGAGTGACTAACGCTTTCACTTTTATACTCTGAATTGAATAAAAGTTTATTATTGTCATGATAATGGTAACTGTTAAGCTATTAAACTCAAGAATAACACATGTGGAAAATTAATAAGGTTTTTGACTATGGGGTTTCAAAGCATTTGTTGAAATAAGAAGAAACAACTTTTTATGTCTAGAATTTAAATGGAAAATTCCTGATTCAAGTTATATCTATAATGATTTTCAAGATAGTATGATGGCAGAGAAAAATTGAAGAATATTACAACAGGAAACTGGCTAAGTATTGATTAAACCAAGATGACCACTCATGATGTAACGCCTCTGAGTAAAACTTATTAGAAACAGTATAATAGAGGAAAAAAAGAAACAGTAAAATGGAAGACTGATGGAAAATAGACAAATGAATTTATCATTAGAAGTATAGCTGTCAAAGGGACTAGATATTTGTTTTGTCTGGGTAGTTTTTCTCTTTTCTAATACAAGGATTTAATGCTGTAAATGTCCTTCTCAGCTCTGATTTAGCTGCATTCCCATGAATTTTGGTATGTTTTATACTCGTTTTCATTCAGTTCTATGTGTTTTTAAGTTTCCTTTGAGATTTCTTTTCTGACCCATGGATTGTTGAGAACCATGTTGTTTAATTTCCAAGTGTTTGTTAAGAGGGCAGATCTCATGTCAAGCGTTCTTAACACACACATACACACATACACACACACACACACACAGCCAAAGGAACACAAGGACACTTTGGGAGGTGTTGGATATGTCCTTCACCTTGATTGTGCTGATTGTGTCAGGGGCCCTTTGCCTATGTGAAACTTAGCCAACTGTGCACATTAAATTGGTATAATTCTTTGTATATGAATTATACTTTAATAAACCTATTACAATTATTTCATTTGAGTCTAATCTACTCCATTCTGTAATGATTCTACTAATTAGTTTCATTTTGATGTTGTTTTACATAGTCTTATTTGCTCATCAGCAATATTGGCATAGTAAAAAATGAGAAAAAATTTAAAAGAGCACAACTATTTCTAGGTATTAAACTGACAGATTAATATTAAAGACAAGAGCATTTGCTTCAGATTACTTATAGGAATAATAGATGTAAGTGATTAGATTTGTTGTTATGCCAAAAAGCAGGGAAAATTATTGTTCCAATAATATAGCTCTGCCAACCTTAACTTGTTCACCCTTCAAATTAATTTAATTATTAAGACCATTATTGATTACAGAAACAACTTGACCAAATAATTTATTCAGTAAATATCAATTCAACAAATATTGACAGATATCCTGCTACTCAATATGTTCTAATCTGCTGTAAGAAAAATAGTCCTTTTTATGGACTGAATCTGCATAGTTCTTCTGAATCGCTTTCTCATTTGTTCCATTAATAGACTAATGGCCCATTCACCCTCAGTCAAGCCTATATAGTCTATGAGATCTCAGTTTCTTTCCTGGTAGAAAACTGAAGTCTAGTGTCATAGCATTGGTGCCAAAGTGGCAGGTATGTGATCAGGAAGCCTCCCTGACAGCTGGAAGAGCTGTGGGTAATAAACACAGTCAACCCTTCCCTCTTGAGATCAATGAATTAGGGAAGCTGGAGGTTGTATCATAACAATTACCCAGCCACACCAGCATTTATGCATTGTTATTTCATTACCATGCCCCTCAGCCTCTTAAACTTTACCTAAAGCAATTATTACTTAATCTGAATTATTACTTATACAATTGACAAGTAATTTTTCAGAGGCAGCATCCACACTTGTATTATATTTATGAGAAAGTTCTAAGCATGGCTTTAAAATACCACACATTTCTTAACATTGGGGAACCTTGTTCAATTAAAATACAGTCACTTTTAATGTATTTAAAAACAGTCCATATTTTTACATCTATTTGATGCAGAACTTTTATAGTTACTATATAATAGATCATTATACATTATTTATCCCTGGAGCGGGGCATGGCAACCCACTCCAATATTCTTGTCTGGAGAATCCCATGGACAGAGGATCCTGGCGGGCTATGGTTCATAGGGTTGCAAAAAGTTGGACAAGACTGAAGTGATTTAGCATAGCACAGCACAGTATTCATATTTCAAAAAGTCGAAATTATTGGAGGTGGAGGAAATACCAGTCAAGATGCAGATGTCATAGGTTTAATAAATCTCTCAGACTATCTGAAGCTGGAGAATTCTGGAACCCTAACAAACTATTTCATTTTGTTCTCTTGTGACTCATGAACCAAGACTGGTGTCTCTTTGGGCAGGTTTTGGAATACCATGCAATCAAAGCTTCACAAGGGCAACACACTGAACTTCATACTGTGGCAGCCCTGGTACCCAAGGGTGGCCCTTGATTGCCAGTGTCCAAGCTGATTCTTTAGGTCCAGAGTTTTAAGGAAAAACTTGGCGCAATTAATTGCATCTATATTTCTTATTTCTTTCTTTCTCACAGCCCTTAAACTCAACCAGTCCTGCTGTTGGAGGTTGATTCCAACCACAATAGGAAACTCAAGATTTACTCCCTACTAGGTCTATGCACTGGAGAAGGAAATGGT
This sequence comes from Bos indicus x Bos taurus, assembly GCF_003369695.1. NCBI lineage: Eukaryota > Metazoa > Chordata > Mammalia > Artiodactyla > Bovidae > Bos > Bos indicus x Bos taurus. Next base: position 114,283,014 of record NC_040076.1, read on the forward strand.
AACCCACTCCAGTGTTCTTGCCTGGAGAATCCCAGGGACGGGGGAGCCTGGTGGGCTTCCGTCTCTGGAGTCGCACAGGGTCGGACGCGGCTGAAGCAATTTAGCAGCAGCAGCAGCAGGTCTATCCACAAGAAGCTAAGGACTTGAGGTAAGCCATTATTGAGCTTAGACCTTAGTGCATAATGAATGAATGGGCTAGAAACTGACAAACTGTGTTGTGGTGTAGACTGTGGACATTGATTTTCTATTTGCATTCATCTACATAGATTACTTTTCTTTCTATGCTCCTCTAAGATTCTTTAAGTAGGTCAGCCACTCTCCTATTGAGAGATAGTGCCAAGAAGTGGGAGGATTTCAGCTGTTCATAAACTTTTGATGAGCCAAAACCTAGAAAACTCAGAGACTTACAGGAACCAGCCAGATAATTACTGCTACTCTGGTAGTGACTCTGGTGAACCCCAAACCACATTGCATCAATCTACAAAGAGTGGCTCCTCCTAGGGTTTCCAACAGGCCTTATAGATTAAGGGAGTTTTCAAGATGTGGGATTCTCAGTTCTAAAACTGGAAATTCCTGGGCAACTGGCATAAGTTGGCCACCCTAGCTTCTACTCAACATAGCCAGCTATTACTATATTTGAACTTTGTTCTTTCTAATTTTCCTTTCTTCATTATGTAAAATCTTCTAATGTTGGGAATTAATTCAAAGCTGAACAATAACCTATGGATAAAAACAATGACCAAACTTGGTCCAGGAACCTCCCAGTTTGTAATCTCTGTTTAAGAGATGAGAGTATGGACTGAGGGAGGGAGAGTTAAGTAGATGATCTTGGTTTGCTTGTAGTCTGTATCTTCAACCAGCGTCAAAAAGTAATCATTGTGGCTCATGTAGCCATAATATCTTACTAACTCTGGGACTTCCCTGGTGACTCAGACGGTAAAGAATCTGCCTGCCAATGCAGGAGACCTGGGTTTGATCCATGGATCAGGAAGATCCCCTGGAGAAGGGAATGGCTACACACTCCAGTATTCTTGCCTGGAGAATTTCATGGACAGAGGAGCCTGGCGGGCTACAGTGCATGGGGTCAGGAGTCGGACACCACTAAGCGACTATAAATGTTCCACATAAGCTTTAAGGCTGAAACCTAAACTAGTTATAAATTGTGTCATTTTAATAGTTTTTTTTTAATCCTTGTGTCTGTATATACCCTCTTTGGGAATCCACCAGAGGTATCTGTGAGAAAACAGAATTGAGACTCTGTTTATGCTCAAGACTATCATCACAACTAATATTTTAATTATCACAATGCTCTGCATGTTGTTCTGTCCTTTCACCCCTGACCCTCTCATTCTTTTCTTTTTGCCCTTTTTAATTTGCTCATTTTATCAAAAACAAACACCTTTACATCCTCAGCTTTTTCTTTTTCACAGATCATCCCCTCCGCCCATTCAGATCAGTCGCTCAGTCATGTCCGACTGTTTGTGACCCCATGAATCACAGCACGCCAGGCCTCCCTGTCCATCACCAACTCCCAGGGTTCACTCAGACTCATGTCCATTGAGTCAGTGTTGCCATCCAGCCATCTCATCCTCTGTCGTCCCCTTCTCCTCTTGCCCCCAATCCCTCCCAGCATCAGAGTCTTTTCCAATGAGTCAACTCTTCACATGAGGTGGCCAAAGTACTGGAGTTTCAGCTTTAGCATCATTCCTTCCAAAGAAATCCCAGGGCTGATCTCCTTCAGAATGGACTGGTTGGATCTCCTTGCAGTCTAAGCGACTCTCAAGAGTCTTCTCCAACACCACAGTTCAAAAGCATCAATTCTTCAGCGCTCAACCTTCTTCACAGTCCAACTCTCACATCCATACATGACCACAGGAAAAACCATAGCCTTGACTAGACGGACCTTTGTTGGCAAAGTAATGTCTCTGCTTTTCAATATGCTATCTAGGTTGGTCATAATTGTCCTTCCAAGGATAAGCATCTTTTAATTTCATGGCTGCAGTCACCATCTGTAGTGATTTTGGAGCCCAGAAAAATAAAGTCTGACATTGTTTCCACTATTTTCCCATCTATTTCCCATGAAGTGATGGGACTGGATGCCATGATCTTCGTTTTCTAAATGTTGAGCTTTAAGCCAACTTTTTCACTCTCCACTTTCACTTTATCATCAAGAGGCTTTTGAGTTCCTCTTCACTTTCTGCCATAAGGGTGGTGTCATCTGCATATCTGAGGTTATTGATATTTCTCCCGGCAATCTTGATTCCAGCTTGTGTTTCTTCCAGTCCAGCGTTTCTCATGATGTACTCTGCATATAAGTTAAATAAACAGGGTGACAATATACAGCCTTGATGTACTCCTTTTCCTGTTTGGAACCAGTCTGTTGTTCCATGGCCAGTTCTAACTGTTGCTTCCTGACCTGCATACAAATTTCTCAAGAGGCAGATCAGGTGTTCTGGTATTCCCATGTCTTTCAGAATTTTCCACAGTTTATTGTGATCCACACAGTCAAAGGCTATGGCATAGTCAGTAAAGCAGAAATAGATGTTTTTCTGGAACTCTTTTGCTTTTTCCATGATCCAGCGGATGTTGGCAATTTGATCTCTGGTTCCTCTGCCTTTTCTAAAACCAGCTTGAACATCAGGAAGATCACGGTTCATGCATTGCTGAAGCCTGGCTTGGAGAATTTTGAGCATTACTTTACTAGCGTGTGAGATGAGTGCAATTGTGCGGTAGTTTGAGCATTCTTTGGCATTGACATAAATAAATTAATAAATATAAAAATACTTAGAGCTGTGCCTAGAATGTAATGTGTCAATAAACATTTTAATCACAATCACAATAATTATTAACTGAAACCTGACTCTGCTCAGAGGACACACTATTTTGCAATTCTCTCAAAGGGAAGCTTCCAGTTTTCTATAATGCCTCAGCTGTCCTCACGGGGACAAAATCATTGTATTCTCCCAGCTACCCACTGTTGTTGATAGATCATTATTTTTCTTTCTTCCTGTGAAAACTTGTGTTTTCAGATTCTTACTATTGACCCAAACGCTGTTTTCCTCATCTTTGTCGCTTAATCACAACCCTATTGTCACTGAAGACTGGTGATGCCTCTGCATTTTCTTCCACCCTGAATCCTGTCAGAATCCCAACAGACTTCATGTCCATGTGAATGAGCCATCCATTACAGCTTCCTGCTTTCTGTGCCTTCAATTTTACTCTGTGCCTCTTCAGTGTCATCAAGAGGCTCTCTGAAATCCTGTCTCAATATACCACTCTCAGACTACATCCTCCTTTAAAAACCTCTTTTACAAAAGGCACTTGAGCCTTTGCCTTTGCAGTACCACTCCCTTTCTCAGCATCGTCCTTCATAGAAGAGACAACAACTGCAATGTGGAAATAGCCTTACTTTCCCTCCGTTGAACCTTGACAGCTAGGTATCTGTGTTTACCTTACTCAGAGGAAAAGGACCCTGGCACCATCTTGATCAAGCTAAACTTGCCACTTGTGTTTTTAATCTAATCCACACTGTCTAGAACATTTCCAGATCACTTCTTTCCATCCTTTCATTCTGTGTTAGTTCTGGATACTTACTGCTTGCCTGTCAATCCATTTAAGTCTCTTAAGCCTCTTGCATCTTAAAAAAAAACCCCAAACCCAACAGAAATGCCTCTCTATATCCTCCAGCTATTACCCCACCTCTTCTCATTCCTTCACACCCTAAGTTTTCAAATGCTCTTGTCCAACATCTTTACTTCCCACACCCTTTTAAGCATTTCACATCTGGGCATTTTCCAGTCACTCTAATGAATAACTTCCATTTAGCTCACTTAACACACTTGATCCTGGGAGAATCATTTTATTTTCTAACACACTTGCTACTAAGGAGTATCTGACTAACCTTCATTCCCTTTTCCTCCATTGCTTTATGTAGAGAATTTCATGTGTGTGCATGAGTTTTTGTCATTTTTCTGGCCATTCTTCACCCTCCTTAATTGTATTCTCCATGATTTTTCTCAGTTTTATACTTACTCCTCATACTAACCAATATCCTTGTTATTCTCATTCATAACTACAGCACAGACCACCACCGACATGTGATAACTCTCAAATCTATACCTGTGTCTCTTACCTCTCTTCTGAATTCTTGGTTCACAATATGCAGTTCTCTGCAGGGCTTCCCAGGTGGCACCAGTGGTAAAAAAAAAAAAAAAAAATCCACCTGCTAATGCAGGAGATGCAAGAGACGTGGGTTCCATCTCTGGGTCGGGAAGATCCCCTGGAGGAGGAAATGGCAACCTACTCCAGTAGTTTTGCCTGGAGAATCCCATGGACAGAGGAGCCTGGCAGGATGCAGTCCACGCAACTGAGCACGCAGGTGGGAGTGTGGGAAATCTGTCCCTCAGTGTCCTAGAATCCTGCAAAATAACATACACAAAACCGACCTGATATTTCCCAGACTCTCATCATAGTCCTTATAATTGTCCCCAGAATTGATTATTTTTTTCTAGCATTGACATGAGAATCCTTTAGAATCTGCCTCTTCCAATTTCCCTACATTTAATTAGTACTATGTTACTGTGAACTAGGAGTCTTGCCTCCTCTAGGAATGGCCTGCACTGGTGGCCCAGCTATGCTCATACACTGGTTGGGAGCAGCCCCTGGGAAGCACGACCTTGTCATGAATAAAGTGGTGGACCTGGTGGGATGGACACTGGGGCCATTGGTCCATTATACTGTACACACTGCAGGAGATCTGAGGAATACATTTTCATGGCTGCCACTTTCCAAATCTTGTCCGTTTAACCTCCTAATTATCTACATACTTCTTTCTGATCCATCCCTCTGAACATGGCCTCATCATCTTTTTGGGGGGTTGGAACACTAACTCTTCTCTCTGCCACCACTCTTGCCTGTTTTTCTCTCTAGTTCATTCTCCAAGGTGATGACAAAATGCTCCTTTGCACATACAAATCCAACTTGGTAACTCGCAGCAACTAGATTATAATATTCCAGTGGACACTCAGGGATAAAAGCTAAGCTTCTTAGCATGGGAACAAAGATTTACCAAAATTCTACTGGGCTGGTCCAACTGCATCTGTCAATGTGGCTTCTCCAGAAACTCATGGTGCAATCCACTGACTGAATTTGTAGTCCCGCCAATGCATTTTCCTCAATTCCATGCCCCATGCCTTTACACACACAGTTTCATCTGCCTAAAGTGTCAACTCTTCCCTCTCCTGCCTCTCCCTGCCTAATGGCCTTGTTATTCACTGGCACATGGCTCCGTATATTCCTCTAAGCCCACAGTTCTTGTCTTGGCTGTGCAGCGGCTAGAGAGCTTTCAAAGTAAACCAAAACTGAGGCATAAGTACCTAAGAGTCTTAGTTAGCCTGGCTTCTTTTTCTCAGCACAGCATTTTTGAGATTCATCCATGTTGTATGTATTAATAGGCTGCTTAAGTCATTACTGAATCGGTGGTAACTGAAGAGACATGAATTTTTTGAATAATTAGTGAACATATATGCTGTTGAGTTAGTGTAGTTGCTAGAGTTCTTTTGCCAATGATCTTACATTGAAAGCAATTTGAAAATTAAGTATTTAGATGAATCATTTGAAATAAATGTTTGGCAACTATTTAGTGGATAAAGCTGGTTGTTTGAATTCAACTAATTTTTTAAAAAAGCCAGTTGTTTCTCTGGACCATTTTTTTTTTTCAAAATATTTTGGAAATTTCTGTGAAAAGGTCATGTACACAAGACAACTAATGACTACTGATTCTATTTCCTTCACAAAGGGAAAAAGAATAAAAACCATATATTCGTGAAAGTTGACTCTTAGGAGTGTCTGAATTCTTAATCTGAATAAGAAAGTTCTGAGGCAGTAGACTTGGCTTTGCCTCCCGGGGGCCAGCTTTCAGCTAGATTTGGGTGCTGGAACCAAGAAAAAGATGGCAAACAAGGTGGCCCCCCCAGCAGAATGTAGGCAGCCTGCTTCACTGAAGCATGGGTTGCAAGGGCCTAAGCAGAGAGTCAGGACCCAGGTATGTTCGTGAGGAAAGGGAGAGCAGCATAAGCCATGTCAGAATGCAGGAAAAAGGAGAGCTGCTGGGGCCATGGCTACAGGATCTTCATAGACAACTGTGTTTTGACTGTGAGTGGGTTGTGAGTTGGGAATAGCTTCAAATGGGTTCAGCTATTCCTGTGGAAAAAATTTTTAAAAATCTGAAATGATAGTGACAACCAAAAACATAACTAAATGTCACTTTCTTGAGTTGAATGCAAGGACTACTCATATCTGAAACATTTAGTAGACTATCAGAGAAATGTTTGAACCACAAGGGGAAATAGTCTTAAAAGCAGCTACACAGAAGATGCAAGTTACCTGCAAAAGAAAGAAACTGTCCTGCTTCGGTTTTCTATTTGTAAAAATGAACGGCAACAGGGACAGAGCAGCATCCACGTCATTGTGAAGGAAGAGGCTGTAGCCAGCACAGTTCTTGTTTATGTATGGTACCAGGAGAGAATTTCAAATATGCAAAGATTCCAGAAACATTTCACTCACTTATGCTAATGCAAAGAAAATTACTTGAAGATGTGTGTAGCCAACTGAAAGATGTCTAAAATGTAAAACTTTCTGAGAAAGTTATGTTATAAAAGATTGATGATAAGCATCAGTGTCAGTTAAAATAGAAGTAGGTCAACAAATCTATAGTAGACCACACAAGAAAAGATAATTTGTATAGGTCACACCCTTTCTATAGTGCAAAAAACCAAGCCATAACAAAAAAACTTTGCATAAAGAGCCTCCCCTGCAATGTGTCAAATGCCTTATAAAAATTACATCCTGTCATCCAATAATCCTTTCCCTGAGCTAGCCTAAGAAACCATCTAAGATACAGATAATATAGACACAAGGATGTTCCTCACATCATTACTTATTATAGTAAGAATCTGAAATGAAATATTCAGTTGTCATTGAATGGGTACCCAATTACATGTGCATTTGAAATAAGTGGAGAAAAAAGTATAAGGCTGAGTATGGTGCGATTTAGGCAGGCATTTGATCACAAAGGATATTGACAGTGGATATTTCCAGGCTTGTAAACTGCTGAGCCAGCTTACATGTTTCCCTGGGCAAGGCCATCCCTCTTTCATACCTAAACTCTCTATTCTGGAAAGGACTTTCATACCTAAACTCTCTACTCTGGAAAGGAGTATGCAACAATCATTTCTGTTTTTCCTAATGGTTAATTTAAACCCTACTTGTAAAATTGTCCCCCAAAATGAATTCAGATTTGTTCCAGTGTTCATTATTTCCACCCAATTATATATATCCAATCCATCTAGAAGGAAATCCAAATAAATTGTTATGAGTTCTTCCATCCCAAAGTCTTCACAGAGAGTTCCAGAAACAAGGGATGGAAGAGTGCTGGCACCCAAATATTTATTTATGTCCAAAAAGTATTTATTGAAAATTATTTGAATATATCTGATGAAGAGAATGCAGTGTCAGGAAAGTTTTGAGAAGTTCCAGAACTGGTGTGGAAAACTAAATGATTGTTCGGCAAATGTTCACCCACTGCCTAGTGCTCCCACCTCTTTGGGAGGAATGTCTTCTCTGTACTGTGGATAATGGGTTTGGCTGTGTGACATGTTTTGGCTGATTGGATGTTGGTGAGATGACTGGCAGAGATTTGAAACGTGCTTGTGAGATTGGATGTAGCCTTTTGACTTTTGCCACAAAAGTAAAATGCTTGGGTAGCCAGCCCAGGAGAAATGAGAGATCCATAAAGTATATCTGGATCTATCCTACAGTTTGGCACCCAGCACAGCGAACCCAGTCCAGACCAACAAAATTCTAACAACTTGAAGATACGTAAGCAGAAAATACATGCTTGTTGCTGTAGGTCACTGAGTTTTGGGACTCAGTGCTTTCTTATGCAGTGTATAGTGGCTGCAGCAAACTGATAAAGTTCTGTCTGTAAATTTGGAGACAAATCAGTGAATTATTATTTTTTAATATAAATTTATTTTAATTGGAGGCTAATTACTTTACAACATTGTATTGGTTTTGCCATACTTCAACATGAATCCACCACGGGTGTACATGTGTTCTCCATCCTGAACCGCCCCCCGCTCCTCCCTCCCCATACCATCCCTCTGGGTCATCTCAGTGCATCAGCCCCAAGCATCCTGTATCATGCATTGAACCTGGACTGGCGCAAATCAGTGAATTGAACAATATGTTGTGAAAAATATTAGTACTTGTCAAAATGAATGTAAAATAGGAAAGACTGTAATGTTACTCAGGAAAAAAAAATACAAAAATAATAGTTAAGTATATTCAGAAGCTAAGCTCATGAGAAAAGGAGAATAGAGGAAATTTTTAAAAAGAGATTATTCAGAATTTTAGAACCATCAGCAGCTGAAGGCTAAAACATTTGGACTAAAACCTTCTAAAAGTTGGAAGGAAGTGGAGTAATACACATGGTCTATATTTTGACCCAGTTATTTTATTTATTTGGGCCTCTGCTTTGTCTTCTAGGAAAGCAGAGAATAGCAGCGGGTAAGCTGTTTCAGCATTAAAGCTTGATAAGCCTTTGAGATCATTTTAAATCTCTTTAGTAAAATAAGCTTATAAAAGTATGCATCAGAGATTTTAAGGAAATTAAATTTTCATTATTTTGGTAAACCTGACTTTTTATAGTTATTCCTTATTCAGATTATTAAATAGGACACTCATAATTCAACAAGAAATCAATTCAATAAGTAAATAAGGTTCCAGCTTAATGTAAAAACTGATTTGAACAGATTGAAGTTTTTGAGTTAGCGATGTTTAATGCAATTACATCCATTTTCTTTTAAATTACTTCTCTGCTAAATATTATTTCAATATTTTAAGATATCTTTTACATATTTCTAATTTCCCATATAAAGGAAATAATTTCTTTCAACATTCTTTAAGTGAAAATACACTCTATAAGACATTTTCATTTTGAAAACTTATAAAAGCAGCTGAAAAACAGAAATTTCTATCAGTTTTTATCCAAATGATCACTCAGTCACAAATTTTTTATTAATTTTGTGCTGGTACACAAGTAAGGGGGTTTCCCTTGTGGCTCAGCTGGTAAAGAATCTGCCTGCAACGCGGGAGATCTGGGTTCGATCCCTGGGTTGGGAAGATCCCCTGGGAGAAGGGAAAGGCTACCTGCTCCAGTATTCTGGCCTGGAGAATTCCATGGACTGTATAGTCATGGGCTCGAAGAGAGGTGGACATGACTGAGCAACTTTCACTTTCACACAAGAAGGGTTTAGGGATAATAAAGATTCTAACATATTTGGAAGGTCACCTAGTTGATAAGACTGAAATTATCTATTGAAGAGTAGTATAAATATAAGCTTGAGAAATTTATGACATGACATAAATCATATAAATATGACAGAAGTGCCTTGCATTCTAATAGACATTTGCTTTCAAATGCTACCTGATAAATGGATAGGGCTTTCTCCATATGCAATTACCTTTTGTGAAGAATACGTATGAGAAGTGCAAAGCCTAAGTAAGACAGGTCTATGAACCGCTAATTGGATTTTACAAAAGTAGTGATAAACATCAAAGTTCATGACATTATACTGAGGTTAAAATTTAATCAACAATGATAAATAATTTTAAGAATATAAGTATTGCCCAAACCCCAAACTTGTTTGGGGGTTTAAGTGTATTTTTCTTAAACATTCTTGTTTGATGTTTAAGTGTATTTTTCATAGCAAAGAGTATCAGAAAGAACATTGAACTCATCCAGTGATGCTTACCCATAACTTCAATCATATTCATAGCCTCACACTATTTCTGTTTTGCTGACCTATGCATAAGAAACATGACTTTTAATTTTTATTTCTATAAGCATAATTTTCATTTTTTAAAACCTTTGGTTAATCCCATTTACTCTTTATATTTAAAGAGGTTCATCAGTTACAAACTATTTGGTGGTTGTTGTATTTCATAATTTATTTATGTACTGTTCCAAGATGGAAAATCAGGAACAATTTTTAATCATAAATTAGGGGAAAAAGTATTTAACACAGTTTCATGATTCAGAATCACCTGGTATTTTAAAGAGTAAAATGATGACTTCAATGTGGGCAATACAAATGAGATCTATGCATTTACATAATAGAAATTAAAATTGTAAAATAAAATTTAGAAGGAAAAACAAAACTCGTGGCTAGGCAAAGAACTCTATTTTACCAAAAATCTTTCAACAAGTAAGTTTTATATGGGTGGACAGCAGACAGTTGTTAGCAGTTACATAGGAAAACTAAATAAAAAACACATGAAATATGCTCTCTTCTTAAGTCTTAAGGAGCTCAAGTTGTAGCTCTAATGTCAGAGCATTGTGATCCATGGGAATTTATAATGATATACCATGTGTTTTAGCAATGTTCACAACATTATTTTTAAAGAAAACTAAAACTTTATTTGTTTTATTCTCAACCATCCAGGGGATATTTGACTTCATAGAAAATTATCTCAAAGTCAGCATGGGAGTTAAAAGGCAGCAAGATAGTTGCTCTTCTCAAGTGTATATTGAATGCTTAGTATTTGGGGAAGAGAGGGAGGAAGAATGAAAAATGTATATAAGTAACTACAATAAAAGACTAGTAAAATTTGCCATCAGAATAAAAAATAATTCTATCCATGTTAAAAAGGAGGAGGGAGTGGGGAGGAGAAAGAGGATAGATAAACTCATTGATTAAATATTTACTGATAGTCTCCCATATACCAGATGTTGTGCAAGGCTCTTAACCAATCGTAAACATAAAGAAATACAATTTCTGCTCCTCAGGGCTCAAAATCCAGAAAGAACGATAAGACAGGAAATGTGCCCACAGCAGTCTGTGAGTTCAAGAATAGCAAGGACTATATTTTGTTTGTTGTGGCATCCTAAGCAGTGGGTGAATGCTCACTAGATGCTTAATTCACATTTCTAGAGAATCAATCAATCATCCGCACATAGACAACTTAAAGCTAAGCATGACTATTTTTTTTTTTTTTCCTATTTAATCCTCACAACTCTGAGGAAGCAACTGTCAAATAATGAAAATGAGGGTTGGAGAAGCTAGGGAAGTTGCCCAAAGTTTCACAGCTAGGATATGGTAGTGTGTTTCCAGAAGGCTTTTAATCATTTATTTTCTTATTATCTTATTGAGTGATACAACTTGTAAAAAGATATAGCTAAATTGTTGTACGGGTTAAAGAAGGAATTATTCCAACTACGGAAATCAATAGAGGCATAAGAGTATAGATGGTTGCCCTGGACAACGTGAAATGGAGAGAATTCTGAGAGATGGTGGCAAAATCCAGAACCATATTTTCTGGTAACCATTCATTAACATCAAATAAAATTAAGAATTAAGTTCCTCAGTTGCACTAGCCACATGCCAAGGGCTCAATAACTACGTGTGGCTTCTGGCTACCATATTGGTCAGCACAGACTTATAGAGCATTTCTATTCTTATACCAAGTTCTATTAAAGAGAGCTATTCTGGACAGAGGAAGTAAGTAAATAAGTGTTAATTGCCCAGTCGTACCCGATTCTGTGACCCCATTGACTGCAGCCCACCAGGCTCTCTGTCCATGAGATTTTCCAGGCAAAGATACTGGAGTGGGTCACCATTTCCTTCTCCAGGGGATCTTCCAGACCCAGGGATCAAACCCTTATCTCCTGCACTGCAGGCAGATTCTTTACCGACTGAGCTACAAGGGAAGTCATTTTGGACAGAAGGGACTATGAAAACAGAGAAAGCAGCAAGGAAATAAAGTTCAGGTCTGTTCAGAGAAGATCAGGGTGTTGAACTTGGTGATAGCATAAAGTTCTTATTACTATGTAGGACATGATAAGTAAGTGCCAGATTATTTTTGATTGTGTTAAATGCCAGCAAGTAGAATTTATGTGAACATGGAATGCATTGAGAAACATGGAGGATTTCTCATTAAGGAATTATGTTATTGGATGGACTTCCCAGGTGGCACTAGTGGTAAAGAACATGCCTGCCAGTGCAGGAGGCATAAGAGATGGTGGTTTGATCCTTCCCCTGGAGGAGGGCATGGCAACCCACTCCAGTATTCTTGCCTGGAGAATCAATCCCATGGACAGAGGAGCCTGGAGGGCTACAGTCCATGGGCTTGCAAAGACTAGGAACGACTGATGTGACAGCATGCATGCACAGTCTGTTCTCTAAGTGGTTCATAGGACTAATGAAATAGTGAGAGCTGATGGTGGAAAACTGGCCATAAGGTTGTTGAGCTTGGGAAAGGAAAAGCTGAAAAGGATGTGAGAAATTTAAGTTAGAACCTCTATGACTTGATATCCTGAGGCGAAAGAGAAAAAGAAGGTTGAATAACTAGGAGAATCGTGTCATAACTGGGAGAATGGTGTCAGAATGGGAGAATATTGTCAGAAATGCAGAAGTCTGGAAAAAGGATGGGATTTGTTTCAAAGGGAAAAAAAATAAGTGTAGTTTTGAACATGTTGAATTTAAGATTCTTTGAGACATTTATTTGGAAATTTCCATGAAGCACTAGAGAAATTTTCCAAATCCTTTCTTATTTTCACAGAAAAATCAATGGCTGGTCTATGGAGATGAGATAGTTGGGGGAGACAAGGAAGTCATCACCAGCAGGAGGACCAATATCCAAAATGTAAGGAGTGAAGTCCAAAAAGGTGCCAAAGTCAAGAATAGCGGATATGAAAGTTGAAGTAAAAAGCCAAGAGTTGACTGCTGTAGTCTAATTTGTCTCTTAGAACTTTGGAATATTGTGCACTTTCTTAGCCCTATTGGTTTAACATGATTCCCCAGAGAGACTACTACTAGAAAAGTTCCTAAAGGTTTCGATTTCACATTGTTTGCGAACATCTTAGATGTTTATGATAGTATGACAGTGACTTTGCTGTGTACGAAATGTTATCAGAAATTTGTGTGCGATTTTTCTAAATTTTTTCTATGGACTTTCATACATGATACAAACTGTGGTTGTGTTTCATTGAAGCAGAAAGCCTCGTTAAGAGTTGTAAATTATCAATCCTGTTGTTTCAAATATCACAGAGAATCATGAGGATTTCTTTCATCTTAATAGATTCCAAGATCCCTGGAGTGATTCTCTTTCACAAGAATTTTTCTCTTCACCATTTAGGTTTTGTTAGTGTAATTGGTGGTAGAGGGAAAGAACCAGCTGTGTAATTTAAAAGGGAAAACAGAACACAGATGGTAAGATAAAGTTCTATGAATTTGTGCAACTTCATGAATAGAGACAGGAAGAGATAAAGATCTTTCTATCTTTCAAAAGATAATTAAGTCTTTGTCACAAACGAAGACAAGGTACTTTTGACAACCAAGACTTCAGGGAAAAAATAATGTAACATAAAAGGATGGCTACTAACCCAGAATTTTTATGTTTTACACAGTGGATTCCTGAACATAAGGCTAGTGTTCTAACAGACCTCACTCTGTATGACTGAATATATAAATGCTGATTTTGTTCAGTGAGTTACTTGTTTAAAAAGCTTAAATGCTTGTAATTTGCACACTTCCCAAGGCTGTAATTACTAAAAAGCCATTGAAAGTCCTTCAGTTAGGGAATTTTTAATGAGTTAATCCTTGATCCTCCTTGAGATATCTTGAATTTAAAAGGAAGGATGCAGGTGCAAAAAACCACAAGAGAGGTGAACTGAATAACCGCTTCTAGAATCAGGATTGAAATGCAGACCTCCCAAACCTCCGTGGCAGTGTACACTAGTCAGAAAAGCAAAATGGACTTGACAGCAAAGGGAAGAGAACTAATATGAAGAGGAAACTGTGATGGTGTTGAGAAGTTAGTCATTAGCTATAGCAATTAACTGCAATTACCATTACTTACAAAAGCATAAGATATTCTACCCAAGCAACTGTTATTCAGTAAAAGATAACTATTTCTCGTGATTATGTTGTGTGATAGGTTGTGTGCCATAGATCAGCTAAGACAAAGTGAGAGTAATTGTCTCAGCAGCTGTATTTCAAAACACATACCTTCTGCCTCAAGATTAATGTTGACAGCATCTGTCCAATCCCAAACATCCAAAGGAAAAGTAAATTTAACTTTTAACTCTCATCCCAATATGCTATATATACAACGTCAAAAATATAGGTGCCTGAAAAGACTGTTTTTCACTTAAATAATGGAGAAACTGGAATTCTACCATTAATATTTTGATCTGAATTTGGATTTTCCACTTCTAACCTTAATTATAGCAACACAGTTAAGACAGGAAACAAGAACTTACAGAATTTCTCTAACGTGAACTGTATTTTTCCATTAACACAACATGTATCTGAAAGTTTTCCTTGACTGCACATAGTTATCTTTGAATATGCCATAAAAGCAAAATGAACAAAACAATAGCATGGTGGAGTTAGCTGAGAGTTTCTGTGTAATGTAGTGAGTTATGGAGAATATATTGTAAGCTTTCTACAAAAAATTCAGAAACAATTTTTGGACTTGTATTATCTATTTTACCTGCTTTAAGTAAACAAGTGAATTGTGCATCAACTGACACATCTTAAAATGCTTCCACAGCATTTTGTGTACTTTGTTGGAAGGTAATCAGGTAAATCAGCTTTGAGTTCTTCTGATTTATGATATCAGCTGTTTGCAAATTAAAATTCATTAGAATGGGATGAATTTTTATATTGTACAATCAGATTTAACTCTCTAAATGCCAGTTGCATAATATTAATCTTTATAAAAGACTTGTCTGGTGGTGAAGAGAACATTATTTGGAAGAAGGCTGTGTAGGTTGGAATCCCTGCTCCTCTTATATTAACAGTGAAATCTTGGCCAAGTCATGCCTAATATGCCTCTGCTTTTTCCATCTGTAAAATGAGCATATTAAAAATACTTGCTTCACAAAATATTGTACCAAATAGTTAATATATGTAAGACCCTTAAAACAACACCCATTACAAGGTAAGAGCTATAAAGTCTCACCTTACATTATTATAGGTCTGCCTCATATTACACACAGCTGGAGGCCAATACGTATGCAGTAAATGCAGGACAAAAGCTTGCAAGAAGTTAAAAGTTTGATAGTAATAAAATAAAAAAATATAATAAAATCTTGCAAGAAGTTAAAAATTTGATAGTAATAAAATAAAAATCTTATAAGATATGCTTTAAAAAAAAATCTTAAGATTTCAAGAAAGTGCTCAGTTACCGAAAGAGTACTATATCAAATAACCCAAATAACTTATTAAGACTAAAAATTTCTTCCCTCAACTGTTTATTCACTAAAAAGCTTTTCTTTAAGTTGTTAAAATTTTCACACTTGAAATTCATGAAGACTAAGTTAAACTGACTGGAGAGTTTCTATCATATTATAAGGCCAGTCATATGAAAAATAATTGAGAGGACTTTAAATAAAGCAGTAGATAATATCCATACTTTTAATTAGCTATGATAATTGGGAAATGTACCCTGGATAATTAATGTTCACAGAAAATTCTAAAAGCTTATTATTTAAGTCTCTCCTGCTTCCAAGTTTTAAAATTTATTTTTGGTTGGAACTGCAAACTAAAAACAAAGATACAGATTTTCTCTGTTTTGTATTTTTCTACCGTAATTTTTATTAGCAAAGATAAAGATGGCCAGGAATGAAGGACTTCCTGGTCTAGTGGCTAAGATTCTGCCCTCTCAGTTCGGTGGGCCTGGGTTGGATCCTTAGTTGGGGAACTAGACCCCACATGTCACAACTGAGACCTGGAGCAGACAAGTAAATAAATAAATAAAAATAAGTATAAAAAAAGAAATGACCAGGAAGTAAAGCTATGTGAGGTTTCAGTGGTCTGTAATGATTGAATAATCTGCGAAATAAATTCAAATAGTTTCTGAAAACAAAGTTTGGGCTGATGCAGACCTTAGTATGAGTCTAGGCTATGTCATTTATAAATTGTTTCATTTTGCACAAATTATTCAAACATTGTCAGCCTCAGTTTCCTCCTCTCTCAAACTGAGATAGGAACATTTATTTCTTATGATTTTTGAGATTTAAATTAGATGACACAGAATCTGTAGTACGTTTCTTGGCATAAATAGTTTGATAAATGTGAGCTGCTAATGGTGGTGGTGATGATGATGATGGAAATGATGGCTCCACTTACATTTTGGTCTTTCATGACTGATAGGTTTCCTTATTCTAATGTTTCTTTTACACTTCTGTAAGTATTATTTCTTCTTTTTAGGACTTTTCTTTATGTACCTCTTTCTTTAAGGGTTATGATTGTTTACTAAGATCTTTACACAGGAATTGAGATATGGGTAAACATACAGTAGTTGCTCAACAACTTGTTTCAAATTTTGTAGTGTTTTACACACCTTTATACCTATCAAATATGTAGAATCTGTATAGGAATTTGAGGAAGACACAAAATATTTCTGAGACATAGTTTCCTCTGAGGTTAAAGTCTCTTGGAATTTGGGATCTGTGACACAGGAGAACTTCTGGCCAGGGGTCTCTTATGACACAGAGCTGTAGATACGTCTGGTAGGGATGAGGTAAGTAGTCTTCATGAGTAGACAGAAGGTAACTATAATTTATTGGATGCCACTCTATGTACTTTGATGACAGCAGGTAAAGAATCTGCCTGCAATACAGGAGACACAAGAGACGTGGGTTCAATATCTGGGTTGGGAAGATCCCCTGAAGGAGGGCATGGCAACGCACTCGAGTATTCTTCCCTGAAAAAATCCCATGGACAGAGAAGCCTAATAAGCTACAGTGCATAGGGTAGCAGAGTCAGACTGGACTAAGCACAAACATTCTATGTACCCCTTTTAAGTAAATATTCCTCAAAGATCTACCTGGTTTCTATTTAGCTTCTCATGATACAATCTCTCCCATGCATGCATTCATGCTCAGTTGCTACGGTTGTGTCTGACTCTTTGCAACCCAAGGGACCTAGCCCTCCAGTCTCCTCTGTTCATGGGATTCTCAAGGCACAAAAAAGATATCTAAAAATTCTTTACATCTTTAGATATATATATATGTATTTTCAGATGGTTCAAAGGCCCTCTCTCTGGCCCTGACTTATCTCCAAGTCTCCAGTCTGACAGGCAAACTTCAGGGAGATGTCCCACCATTACTCCAACCAGTGAAGTGCTGGTAAACTGGCTCTCAGAAACATTATTTATGGACTTCTCTGGTGGTCCAGTAGTTAAGAATCCACCTGACAATGCAGGGGACACAGGTTTGATTCCTGGTCTGTGAAAATCCCACATGCCTCAGGGTAATGAAGCCTACGTGCCCCAACTACTGAACCTGTGCTCTAGAGTTCATGCTCTGCAACAAGAGGAGCCATTGCAAAGAGAAGCCCACACAACTGCAACTCGAGAGTAGACCCCGCTCACCAAAACTAGAGAAAGCACACACACAGCAACGAAGACCCAGTGCTGCCAAAATAAATAAATAAGTAATTAATTTAATTATTTGTAAGCATTTGTCAGTTTCTATACTGTAAATACTTTCAACACGGCCTGTTTCCTAGCTTAACATCACTGAATGCAGACTTGAAAGGAGATGTGCACACTTGCTATAGCACAGCACCGGACTTTCCCTAACTTGTAATGCCCCAAACCAAATCCACCATCTTTGCTCCAATCCTAGTTAATAGCACTTCACTCACCAGTATATCCAGGCTAGAAACGTAAGAGTCAGCCTCAGTGGAATATGAGGTATTCCTCAGTTGTCTCCTGCTTACTCCTGTGCCTTTGCTGGTGCTGCTGCCTCAGACTACACTGTGTCATGTGTTCACAGCTTCAAGTCTGAGCTCAAACATGGAATCTGTTGATAAGCCTCCCTGACTTGACTCTCCAGTTGGAAGTAGTCACTTTTTCCTCTGTAATCATACTAAGTATTTTTTCTTTAAGTAGAAACATCTAAATTTGGTACATTAAAAGCAAACCCAGATTTCTCAACGTGAGTAAAGAAAGAAGAGCTCCACCTGTAGGGTGTGAAGATGGGTCTGAAGTTCTGAGCTCTGGTCTGCAGTCATTCACCTTCCTCCCAGGAGGATTTCATATGGGTCTTCTTTCCTTAATTCTGTCATCACAGTCCAATCAAGATTGGAACTTTAAAACAAAGCATTCGAACAAACTCAGGAGAGACAGGAAGGAAACAAAGGACTTTGCATGGATCAGCTCAGTGGCCCACTCCAGCATGAAGGTTTGAGTTTGTAAATAAAGCTGATATTTCAAAAGCATTTATTTATTTATTTATTTTTAATATTAATTATAGTCTTCACCAAATATAAACTTCTATCTGCTAGGATGGTGTTTTACTCATCTCTAAACCACTCATATAGCCAGGACATGGAAGCAACCTAGATGCCCGTCAGCAGATGAATGGGTAAGAAAGATATGGTACATATACACAATGGAGTATTACTCAGCCATTAAAACGAATACATTTGAATCAGTTCTAATGAGATGGATGAAACTGGAACCTATTATACAGAGTGAAGTAATCCAGAAAGAAAAACACCAATACAGTATACTAACGCATATATATGGAATTTAGAAAGATGGTAACAATAACCCTGTGTACGAGACAGCAAAAGAGACACCGATGTATAGATCAGTCTTATGGACTCTATGGGAGAGGGAGAGGGTGGGGAGATTTGAGAATAGCATTGAAACATGTATAATATCATGTATGAAACGAGTCGCCAGTCCAGGTTCGATGCACGATACTAGATGCTTGAGGCTGGTGCACTGGGATGACCCAGAGGGAGGGGAGGGGAGGGAGGAGGGAGGAGGGTTCAGGATGGGGAAAACGGGTATACCTGTGGTGGATTCATTTCGATATTTGGCAAAACTAATACAATATTGTAAAGTTTAAAAATAAAATAAAATTAAAAAAAAAATAAACCACTCATATAGACTGGCACTATATTATGTATAATACATAACTCAAAATTTGTGAACACAATTCATGAATGCATGACATGAGAACTTTGATTTCAAAGTTTACCTTGAGAAGATTGTGACAGGTAACAGAATTTAAATATGCCACTATCCTGTGAACATCCATAAGAGAACTTTTGTGACCCCGTTTGAACTTAAGTGGAATATAATAATTTTATATTTACTTATTTCTATGTTTCTTCTGAAGAAAATATAGATAAAAATACACTGTTCAAAACGCACAATAATCCACTAAAGGGAGATAACTTTTAGCCTTTCTTTCTCTTTCAGAAACATTAAGAGCCGTGACTTTGTTTTCCCGTCCTTAATCTGTAGGCAATTGCTTCTAAAGAATCCAACTTCAAATTGGCATGAGGATTGAAGAATAAGTATTTGTCCTTTGAACTTTATTTCAAAAGATCTGAAAACTTAGATGGTATATTTTTCTTAACTGAAGAGCCTTTAACTTCTGAGACAAAAGAGAAAGAGGAGTTGCAGCAAGGACTGTGATTAAACCTTAACCTGAAAGACAACTGGCCAGACATGGATGCATATGCTGGTTTAGCTCGTTCAGACTTGCAACTCCTTGCGTAAACATTCTCATCAGACCCACCCATCTCTGTCTAGTAGGGATCAGTGAATCATGCTGAATCCAGATTTTTACCTTTTCAAGGTCTATCTATTGCTTTGTCTATCTATTGCTTTTGCCTCCAATCACCTTTTCTTTGCTCCTGCCTTTTGGCTTGACATCACTGTTTACCAGGCATCTGGAAAAGGAAATAGGTTTAGAAGGAGATTTGGAATGGAGTGATATTTGGAAATAATTAGGCAAAAATTCAGAAGACCTGGTTTGGTTCAAGTTCTAGCTGATTTTGAGTAGCTATTGACCTTGAATAAACCCCATTATGTTTCTGGATAGAATTTATAAAAATTATTGAACTGGAATAAACAGTATTCATGAATTTGTAATATTATCATATGTTTAGGTGCTATGTTTGCCTTTTTAAAAAACAGACGTTTAGTGGTATATACAATGCACTAAAAAGCACAGAAGTAGATGTAGTACTATAATGAGAAATTAAGGATCAAAATAGTTGATATGCGAAGAGAGGAAAATAGGGAAGAAAATATAGACCTAAGTACAGCAATGGGTAGCCTTGACCTCCAGGTTTGTTATATAAAATTAATTTTGCACAAAAGAATTGGTTTTAAGGGGCAGAATGTACTGATAATTTATAGTTTTACTTAGTTATAGACATTGGTTGCTATTTTACCCTGATAATGTCTGCTCCTGTTTTTTACTTTTAATCTGTATCTTTTGTTTTGCTTATTATCTATACTTTTTTTTACAATTAAAAATTGAAAGCATACCTTAAAGAAAATAATTAATAAAATAATAAAAAATTAATAAAATAATTATACCCATTACCCAGAATCACTGAGTCGCAGTTTTGGAATTCTAGTGTTTGTTTTTATTATTTGTACATAACGTATATATTAGTCTGCATTCTTCCAGAAGATCCTCCAACAATTATTTGAGTGCAAATAGTTTACGTGAGCTAGCAGGGGACACTAGAAGGGAAGTTGGATAGTGAGAGAAGGGGAAGCAGCTAAGAAAGAGTACTTTTTTCAACTTACATCTATGGTAAGTAACTGGAGTTTGTCCCTTGGAAAGACTCTGGGAAATAGTATGAAAAAAAAAAAAATACCAAGTCTTGATAATCCCATCTGAAGTTCAAGAGGGCTGGCTTTAGGGCTGCTGTTATGTATACATGCTAAGTTGCTTCAGTCATGTCTGACTCTTTGCAACCCCATGGACTATACCCGTCAGGCTCCTCTGTCCATGGGATTCTCCAGGCAAGAATAATGGAGTGGGTTGCTATGCCCTCCTCCAGGAGATCTTCCCAGGGATTGAACCTGCATTTCCTGCATCTCTTGAACTGCCAGAGGATTCTTTACTGCTAAGCCACCAGGGAAGCCCTACGGCTGCTGTGGGGGATGTTTGTGTGTGTTAATCCCTCAGCACCTGTAGCTCATTTTCCATGTATAGAGAGCACAGCAGCCTTCCATGGGCTGGCGGATGGCACGTGAGCCCAGAAATGTGGATAGTGGCAGCAGGGAGTCAACTGGAACACACAGAAGAGTTAGAGAAATTTGGGTGTAGCAATAACAATGTCTACTTCAATGTATCACAGAATTTTTTAGGTAAATCAATTATTTTATAAAGAAACATGTTTACCTTGAGCAAATTAGAAAAGTGAAGATGATACATTTTAAAATCATTCTAAATTTGACCATCTTATAGTAGTCATCAACATGTTTAGGTGAACACCATTCCCATTAAATAAGTGTATGTGTGTGTCCGTGTGTCTGTGTAGACATGTGTATGCATGTGTGTAGAGAGACAAATTTTGTACATTCTTCATTTCAGGAATAAATGCTTATGTCAACTGAAAGAAAAAACACACAATAGAAAAGCTGCAAGTAAAGTTTCACTGGGACCTTATTGAAGACGATAGCCTGGGAGTCAGCCACTCAGATAGCTCTGAGGAATGGCTACAAAGAAGTAAGGGAGGGGCCAGGATAATATATCATATTTCTGCTGGAAAAAAACACACACACACACAACACGTAGTCTAATCACAAAGAATTGACATCTCAAGTTAATGATTTTAGTGCTGTTCTAAGTATGGGAAGATGCTAGAATCTGAGGTCATTGAAATTTTCCTTAGATATGCATCTTCACGATCTAGGGGCCAGTATATCCAAAGCACAGAGGCTTTCTGTTTTTCTTCATTGCAAATTCCTCTCAGGGTGCACTTGTCCCTAGGTGACTGCAGTATCTCATGGCTTTGATTCTTGTAGAACTGATATGGCAGCAACATTCTTTTATTTACAGATATATCTGCTTTTCTTTGGTCAGATTCCTTATTAAGGAGTGTTGTATATGCTCATGATGGATTTTCCTTATCTTCAATATCTATTAGCCATTCGGTGATGGTTTAAAACATATATTTTGCCTCTTTCATATGCATTTATTAAAATTATCTTAAACTCTTCTTCTACGTCAGTATTTTGATTTTTATTGGTTTACTTTTTACTCTGCTTTCTTTAATTTAGCTATTTTTGTGTTATATTTTAGCCTTCTTTTATTTTCTTAAATCTGCACTTCCCTTTTTCATTTATTTTTATCATTCTGTCATCTTATCTTTGAGTTTCTGAATTCATATTCTTACTAAGTTATTCTCTAAGTTAAGATTATTGTGATGAATTTTCTTGTGCTTTGAAGTATGTTTTCTTTCACCTTTAGGATCTTTATCTTCCTTTGAAAGTCACATTTCTTTCTTGCTTGCTTTTCTCCTCTTCTCTGCATATTTTGTTTTGCTGTAGTATGTTTGCATTTTTGCCACGTCACTTTCTTTCACATTGTTCAAAATTAAGTGGTTCTGTTCAGACATTTTTTGTGATATTATGTGAGTACACTCATGATTCTTCCTGGTACGGCTGTACCAAGTTTCTTTGCCCTTCTAGCTACTGTTTAAGAGATATTTTGCTTTCTGTTCATTTAAGAACCCAGTTGAAGTGCTATGCAGTCTATAATGCCATGGCTCTGGTCTCTTCTGAGATGTTGTTAATTATCGTATTGTGTTCTGTGTGTTATTTGTGCTTGTGCTCAGTCATGTCCAACTCTTTGCGACCCCATTGACTGTAGCCCGCCAGGCTCTGTCTATGGACATTTCCAAGCAAGAATAATTGGTGCAGGTTGCCATTTTCTCCTCTAGGGTATCTTCTGGACCCAGGGATCAAATCCGCAACTCTTGCATCTCCTGCATTGGCGGGCAGATTCTTTTACCACTGTGCCACCTGGGAAACTGTATAGAAGGAGTAAAACCATTAGTTTGGTAAGTCACATGCTTATAGGGGGATTATACCTGGGTTTCAGAGAAGGCAATGGCACCCCACTCCAGTACTCTTGCCTGGAAAATCCCATGGATGGAGGAGCCTAGTAGGCTGCAGTCCATGGGGTCTCTAAGAGTCGGACACGACTGAGCGACTTCACTTTCACTTTTCACTTTCATGCATTGGAGAAGGAAATGGCAACCCACTCCAGTGTTCTTGCCTGGAGAATCCCAGGGATGGAGGAGCCTGGTGGGCTGCCGTCTATGGGGTCGCACAGAGTCGGACATGACTGAAGCGACTTAGCAGCAGCAGCAGCAGCAGCATACCTGGGTTTCACACTGTTTTCTCAATTCAATGTATTTTTTTCACTTTTCTAAGACAGTAATAATTCATATTCTTAGCTTCAGGACAAAAAGAAAAACTTAATCTATAGTTTACTCTCCCTTATATTAAAAAAAAATGCTTAGCTACTTATATATTTTCAAACTACATCTTTAGGTGGACGGATGCCCAAGAATTGAATGGGATAATTTACTTACAATGAGATTATACATATATGGTTACATGCCAACCATGATGGTGCCTGTAACTGGGTGAGCCAGTTTTTGGTTTCTTTTAACCTTCATGACAAGGGAAAAGAGTTTGTTGACTCTCATTTTAAATAAATGCTTGTTTATATCCTGGAATTGTTTTTAATCAGTCAATATTCAGGCCTGTTTTATTGCAATATAGATTATTTACAATATTAGTTTCAGGTGTACAACACAGTGATGCAATATTTTTATACATTATACTCCATTAATGTTATTACAAAATAATGACTATGTTTTCCTGTATTATCCAATATATCTTTAGTGCTTATTTATTGTATAAATGGTAGTTTGTAGCTCCTAACCCCTTACCCCTCTTTTGTTCCTCTCCCCTTCCCTCTCCCCAGTGGTAAACACTAATTTGTTCTCTATATCTGTAATTCTGTTTCTATTGTTATATTCATTTGTTTGTTTTATATTTTAAATTCTATATGTAAGTAATAACATGAGGTATTTGTCTTTGTCTGACTTATTTCACTTAGTATGATACCACCTAGGCCCATTCATGTTCCAAATGACAGAAATGTTGCTCTTTTTTTATGATAAAAACTCTCCAGAAAGCAGGAATAGAAGGAACATACCTCAACATAATAAAAGCTATATATGACAAACCCACAGCAAACATTATCCTCAATGGTGAAAAATTGAAAGCATTTCCTCTAAAGTCAGGAACAAGACAAGGGTGCCCACTTTCACCATTACTATTCAACATAGTTTTGGAAGTTTTGGCCACAGCAATCAGAGCAGAAAAAGAAATAAAAGGAATCCAAATTGGAAAAGAAGAAGTAAAACTCTCACTATTTGCAGATGACATGATCCTCTACATAGAAAACCCTAAAGACTCCACCAGAAAATTACTAGAACTAATCAATGACTATAGTAAAGTTGCAGGATATAAAATCAATACACAGAAATCCCTTGCATTCCTATACACTAATAATGAGAAAACAGAAAGAGAAATTAAGGAAACAATTCCATTCACCATTGCAAAAGAAAGAATAAAATACTTAGGAATATATCTACCTAAAGAAACTAAAGACCTATATATAGAAAACTATAAAACACTGGTGAAAGAAATCAAAGAGGACACTAATAGATGGAGAAATATACCATGTTCATGGATTGGAAGAATCAATATAGTGAAAATGAGTATACTACCCAAAGCAATTTATAGATTCAATGCAATCCCTATCAAGCTACCAACAGTATTCTTCACAGAGCTAGAACAAATAATTTCACAATTTGTATGGAAATACAAAAAACCTCGAATAGCCAAAGCGATCTTGAGAAAGAAGAATGGAACTGGAGGAATCAACCTACCTGACTTCAGGCTCTATTACAAAGCCACAGTTATCAAGACAGTATGGTACTGGCACAAAGACAGAAATATAGATCAATGGAACAAAATAGAAAGCTCAGAGATAAATCCACGCACATATGGACACCTTATCTTTGACAAAGGAGGCAAGAATATACAATGGATTAAAGACAATCTCTTTAACAAGTGGTGCTGGGAAAACTGGTCAACCACTTGTAAAAGAATGAAACTAGAACACTTTCTAACACCATACACAAAAATAAACTCAAAATGGATTAAAGATCTAAACATAAGACCAGAAACTATAAAACTACTAGAGGAGAACATAGGCAAACACTCTCTGACATACATCACAGCAGGATCCTCTATGACCCACCTCCCAGAATATCGGAAATAAAAGCAAAAATAAACAAATGGGACCTAAGTAAACTTAAAAGCTTCTGCACATCAAAGGAAACTATCAGCAAGGTGAAAAGGCAGCCTTCAGAATGGGAGAAAATAATAGCAAATGAAGCAACTGACAAACAACTAATCTCAAAAATATACAAGCAACTCCTACAGCTCAACTCCAGAAAAATAAATGACCCAATCAAAAAATGGGCCAAAGAACTAAATAGACATTTCTCCAAAGAAGACATACAGAGGGCTAACAAACACATGAAAAGATGCTCAACATCACTCATTATCAGAGAAATGCAAATCAAGACCACTATGAGGTACCATTTCACACCAGTCAGAATGGCTGTGATCCAAAAATCTACAAATAATAAATGCTGGAGAGGGTGTGGAGAAAAGGGAACCCTCTTACACTGTTGGTGGGAATGCAAACTAGTACAGCCACTATGGAGAACAGTGTGGAGATTCCTTCAAAAACTGGAAATAGAACTGCCTTATGATCCAGCAATCCCACTGCTGGGCATACACACTGAGGAAACCAGAAGGGAAAGAGACACGTGTACCCCAATGTTCATCGCAGCACTGTTTATAATAGCCAGGACATGGAAGCAACCTAGATGTCCATCAGCAGATGAATGGATAAGAAAGCAGTGGTACATATACACAATGGAGTATTACTCAGCCATTAAAAAGAATTCATTTGAATCAGTTCTAATGAGGTGGATGAAACTGGAGCCTATTATACAGAGTGAAGTAAGCCAGAAGGAAAAGCACCAATACAGTATACTAATGCATATATATGGAATTTAGAAAGATGGTAACAATAACCCTGTGTACGAGACAGCAAAAGAGACACTGATGTATGGAACAGTCTTATGGACTCTGTGGGAGAGGGAGAGGGTGGGAAGATTTGGGAGAATGGCATTGAAACATGTAAAATATCATGTATGAAACGAGATGCCAGTCCAGGTTCAATGCACGATACTGGATGCTTGGGGCTAGTGCACTGGGACGACCCAGAGGGATGGTATGGGGAGGGAGGAGGGAGGAGGGTTCAGGATGGGGAGCACATGTATACCTGTGATGGATTCATTTTGATATTTGGCAAAACTAATACAATTATGTAAAGTTTAAAAATAAAATAAAATTAAAAAATAATAAAATAAAATAAAATTGAAAAAAAAAAAAGAAATGTTGCTCTTCTTTTATGACTGAGTAGTATTCCATTGTATGTACACACTATATCTTCTTTATCCATTTATACATTGATGGATACTTAAGTTGTTTCCAACTCTTCATTATTGTAATTAATGCTGCTATAAATATTGGGGTGCATGTATCTTTTTGAATTACTATTTTCAGATTTATTCTTGAATGATATTAATACATTATATAATTACAAATTTTAAAAAATTCTTACAATACACAGAAAGAATTCTTACATTGGAGAAGTTAAACTATCTGAGCATTATGATAATTTCCAGTTGATTTATTTTATAATTCTAAATAGTATATTATGATATGAAATATGTAACTTAGAAATAGGACAATCAAAGGTGACCTCTAAGGATACTATCAAACTCAGCAAACATATAAGTAAACCAAAGGTATCTATTTTCAGTCAAAATCCATAGCAGATGGAAAAAATAACTGAATAATATTTAATATAACATTTAATAAAAAGACAAGGGAATGAGAGATTATGAGCACCTTTACTCAGGGACTAGAAACAATGGGATAGCGTTACCACCCCTAAATTGGAAGGGACAGGAGAAAGAAGGCTTACAGACCAGGTGTTAGAAGTGCAAAGGGGCTGCCCCTTACCTGGAGGAAGACATTCACAACTGAAATCTTGGAAACGGTGTTGCCACAGACTCTGATCCTTTTCTCCTTCCAACCTCAAATCTCCTATCAATGCTTGTTATTGACCAAACCCACAGAACGCTGAAAGCAGGAGGCCAGGTGTAGAAGAGCCTGGAGAGGTTAATCTCCAAGGATTTAGTAAGTCAGGGAAGGGTGGAGGATGGATCTGGAGGGACAAATGGAGGCCAGCCAGCAGAGCATCTTACCTTAACAGTGTCTTTAAACATCATTTAAATAACAGGAATGAGCTCCTTAGCTATAGAAGTAAAGAGCATACTTGTGCATTTACATAAATTTACAAAGTCAATCATGTATAATTTGTAAAATGGAATCGCTTCTTGCATGTTCTATGTATGTAGGCACTCACATGCAGAGTTGTTTCTACTACTTGAATTAGCTCACACTTCTTGAGTGGTATATGCAAGGGACTTTTCAAATGGTGTTATGTGAATTTACTCATTTACTCTTCAGTAGTAGGCACTATCGTCCCCACTTTGCAGGTGAAGAAACAGAAGGTCAGCGAAGTTGCCTCAGGTTAATAACAAGAAGTGGGACTCTAAGCTGGGATGCTAACTGGGGCATCTGGCACCAGAGCCCTTCCTCCTAACTACCATCCCTAAAGGAAGTCTATGCTATTAGCCCAGGCTAGCCAATTGCCTAATTTTGGAGTCTCAAGAGTTTTTGTGTCATTCTTATTACACTTGAGTAATAACTACTGAATTGGCAAAGTAACTTAATCTGAAAGAAATGACCCACTTCCCAAATTTTATACACAAAGTCTGAGAATCAGATTCCAAGATGTTCTGGGTCTGAAAGGAACTTAGCCAATCCTTCCTTTAGTTGTGACCAGACCAGTCCCCTCTCTAACCTCATTAGCATCTTGCTGATTCACTTACTGGAACAGATGTAACTCTTGTTTCGTAAGCTTAAAAACCATCCTCCTGAAATACTGCATAGCTCCTAAACAGTGGTGGTATGAAGATATTTTGCATCAGATATGATTCTAATAGCAATGTGTGGCAACTCTGTCAAAGGGAAAGAAACCTAAGTTTCTTCTTGTGAAACAGAATAAAGAAATAGAGATTTTTGTAAAAGAAGTAATGAGTTCAGTAGCTTCTGAAAGTGAAACTAGGAATTAAATGCAATCACATAGAAGTCTTTCTTTAAAATGAAGGTCAGTTTGGGAAATATCTTAGGTAACCCAACCTCCATAACAAAATATCTTAGATTATATAGCGTAAACAACAGAAATGAGAAACTGAAATATTCTCACCGTTCTAGAGGCTGGAAGTTCAGATCAGGGTGCAAGGCTGGGTTCTGAAGAGAGTTCTCTTCCTGGCAGATGGCCATCTTCCCACTATGTGTTCACATGGCTCTTCCTCAGTGTGCATCTGGTTTTGAAAATAAAGACAGCGCTTCCTCTTCTCATCAGATCAACAATTCCATTCAGTTAGAACTCCTTCCTTTCACTACTTCCTAGAAGCCCTATATCCAAATACTGGCACGTGGAGTTTAGGACTTCAACACATGAATTTACGAAGACACATTCAGTCCATAGTAGGAAACTACTTTTCTCCTGACTAGATTAGTAAAATAGAATTATTCTGAACTTTATTCAAGAATAATTTTATCACAGCACATTTATATTTAAAATAGGAATAACCCATGAAAGTTTATTTAAAAATAAACCAGCAATTACTGCTTTATGAATTGCTAAAATGCAGGCCATAACATGGAATTCTATTAGCATTCTCAGCTTATTTCAAATTAAATGGATACATAAAACTTCTAAAATAGATTGGGTTTGAAATTGTAAAGATAATCAGAGTCCCTAAATGTGGCCTCCTTCCACTGTCATTGTAAATGCAGATGACTATGGTAATTGGAGTGGGTGAGGGGAGGTGAAGATTATATTGGGTCCCCTCCTTTGGAGCTTCTGTTTGTTTAGGGCAGTGAATCAAGGTGGCTGTTAATTGGGAAAAAATGATATGTCAGTGCATTTGTGTCAAAAAGACACAAATACAATCAACCCACAATTCCCACCATCCCTCAAATGAGTTATTTCATTTGTCCACCTATAAGAGGCTTGACGTTGTTCTTGTATTACCTCTTTCCACTCTGAGTTTCTTTATATATGGCACTTAACTACATTTCTTAGGAATACTAATACCTGAGATTAGTTGGGTATAGTGGTTTAGGGGCATAATTGCTCTGGGTCTTATGCAATTCCAAAGACAGCCAAACTATTAGTACTGCAGAAGGCTGGATAGTGAAGATATGTGTGAGCATGGATAGTTGAGACACATTTTTACATGACAAACTATGCCTTTCAATTTATATGACTTATATGACTTTATGCAACCTCCTAGACTTCAATTTATTTATTTATGATATAGGTTTAATAACAGTATATAACACATAGTGTTGTGAGATTTATATGTAATATTATAAATATTACATGTGACATATATTTGTATCCACATATGTATGTATGTGTCTATCTAGAGGGAAAGATCCTTTCGGTTGGGACCACTTGATAAACGTTAGTTATTCTTACTACTTTTGATTTGGAGTTATAATTTCTATTTGAATCTTTTTAGGTGGATACTTTTATCACTGGTCCAATTTAACTCAGTTTCTATGTATTTTTAAAGGGAAAAAGCAAGAATAATTTTGAAGTTATAAAATAAATCATAAAATTAATCTATAAAATTGGATTGGGGTGGTAAATTAGCCAAGGTTGCAGTATATGTCTTATCTAGCTCTGATTTCTTCAACGAGTAAAAATGACCTTTTGTGAACATAAGACTGCATCTGAAAGAAAATCACAGGCTTTCAACTTCAATACTGAAAATAAATTTATAATACTAAAACAAATTATCTTATTTTCTATTTAACAGTACACTTTATCACCAAGATGTTTCTTTTTTAAAATGGAACAAGAATATGCTACATGACCATGAATACTAATAAAACCCCAATGACAATCTGTGCTGTCATCATCATCAAATGATCATATAAAATGCTTTACAATGCCCCTTGGATTATCTATTTATTTATTTATTTATTTTTTGGATTCTTTTTTTTTTAATTTAATTTTATTTTTAAACTTTACAATATTGTATTGGTTTTGCCAAATATCGAAATGAATCCACCACAGGTATACATGTGTTCCCCATCCTGAACCCTCCTCCCTCCTCCCTCCCCATACCATCCCTCTGGGTCGTCCCAGTGCACCAGCCTCAAGCATCCAGTATCGTGCATCGAACCTGGACTGGCGACTCGTTTCATACATGATAGTATACATGTTTCAATGCCATTCTCCCAAATCTTCCCACCTTCTCCCTCTCCCACAGAGTCTATAAGACTGTTCTATACATCAGTGTCTCTTTTGCTGTCTCGTATACAGGGTTATTACCATCTTTCTAAACTCCATATATACGTGTTAGTATACTGTATCGGTGTTTTTCTTTCTGGCTTACTTCACTCTGTATAATAGGCTCCAGTTTCATCCATCTCATTAGAACTGATTCAAATGAATTCTTTTTAATGGCTGAGTAATATCTATTTAAACAATATGCATGATCCATTCTGAAGGATTACCATTGACTGTCAAAGTAAATTCAAAATTATGATTTTAAGACAATCAAGAACTGACAGAAAAGTTGGAGGTAACTGTAAAAGAAACTTTTTATTTTCCTGAACTGTTTAGAACAAGTTCTGACCTGATATCCCATTATTCCAGAATACTATGATGTATATTTTTTTTACAAACAAGGACCTTTCCTGCACAACTGTAATAAAACCATTGAAGTCAAGAAATTACCACAAAAACATCACTAACATTTAATCCTCACAGTCCATTTAAATTTCACCAATTGTCCCAATAATGGTCTTTACAGCAATAGGATCTAGGTTTGAATCACAGGATACAGTCAGTTGTCAGGTCTTTTTAGTCTCCTTTTCCTGGAACAAACGCCTGTCTTTCTTTGACCATCATGACCTTGAAATTTAGAGGCGAGCTATTTTATAGAATGTTCTTCTGTCTTGTAGAATGTTTGGGTTTGTCTGATGTTTCCTCATGATTAGGTTCAAGTTGTATATCTTTGGCAGAAATATCACACGTGAAATGCTGTGTTGTTTTTGTTGTAACCTATCAGAGAGCACACAATTTTGATCAGTTTCATTACTAAAGAAGTTCACTTTAGCCACCAAATTAAGGTGGAGTCTGCAAAACTTCTCTGCTATGGTTTTCCTTGTAGTAACCAATAAGTATTTTGTGGGCTACTACTTTGAAAATTGATTGCTATTTTATTCCTCAGTGAACCCTCAATTTATTCACTTATTTGTATCTGAATGGACTCATAGTTTTCTGTATTATTCAGTGGGTTATAGTTGTTCTTTGCCATTTCTATTTATTTTGGCATCCATACCGGTCCTCACTAGGCCATGCAGGGACAGCCAGTCCTGTGGACACCCTCCGCACTTTCCTTAAACTTTTACACCCCACGCCTGACTGCCTTCCTACATAGATGCTCTCTCAATCTACTGGGGTTCTGGTACCCCGATCTTGACCACTGCAATTCCCCCAGACTGGCACAAATGCCTACCTCACTCTGTTCCACCTAATGGCTTTGGAACTAAATTGTTCAAGAAGGAGAGATGAAGGGAGTAGAGGAAAAGAGAGGGAAAATGAGCCAAAGTTACAATTTGATAATAAATTATGTAGCCTTAAAATTCTGCAACTTAAAATTTTTTTCTCTGATATTTTCTCAATTTCATATGAGAAAACCATCAAGTCACTCTTAGGCAATTCATATCTGTTTGAGCTTGTGTGTGTGTGTGTGTGTGTGCACACGCGCATGTACATGCTTGCAGTCGCTCAGTTGTTTCTGACCCTGTGACCCCATGGACTATGGCCCTCCAGTTCCTCTGTCCATGGAGTTCTCCGGCAAGAATACTGGAGTGGGTTACCATTTCCTCCTCCAGGGGATCTTCCCAACCCAGGGACTGAACCCACGTCTCTTGCATTTCCTGCATTGGCAGCCAGATTCTTTACCACTGCGCCACCTGGGAAGTTCCTATGTGGGCTTACTGGCCAGAAATTTATTTAAATTTTCTTTGAAATAAATCTTAATGATTGTCTATGTCTGCCTCCTGAGTTTGCATTAAAGAACACTGAGGGAGGATCTGGTCCTTTGAAGGAGAGAAGACTAATGATGGATTTCTGAAAGGCTTCTTTCAGAAGCTTTATAAGTATGCAATTTAAAGTGTCTGTTCACTAAAGAAAATAATAGAGTATGGAATATATGAAAGATCTTTTTGATTATGGGTGAAAAAGCATTCCCTTTTAAGGATATAGAACTGTTTGGTGAAACTGACTTGAGACCTGTACCTGTTCTGCCATTCAAATATAAACTTTAACCCCAATCTGACCTCAGTTATGTGTACACTGTTGAAGAAATCTGTCTGCATGCTTTGAGAAAATGTCCAGACTGGAAAAAGCCCAGGAGAGTGAACTCAGCTTTCTAAAGGCTCCAACTGCCAAATGATCTATAAGGCTATCTGCTACGCAAAACATGCCCTGCCTAGTGATATCTCTTCTTCTGTTGTTTCATATTAATTCTCCTGCACGTACACATTTTTTATGTTTCTGTTTTGCTTCATCAGGTTGGCTGTAAACAATTTGATTATACAAATGATACATTTAATGATTTTTTTCCTGGATATCATCCAAAATAGCGGTAGATATATAACTGTGTGTAGAACGAATCAATGAATCAATGTGCGTGCTTGCAGTGCTTAGTGGCTCAGTCATGTCTAACTCTTTGTGACTCTATGGACTGTAGCCCACCAGGCTCCTCTGTCCATGGGATTCTCCAGGCAAGAATACTAGAGTAGGTAGCCATTCCCTTCTCCAGGAGATCTCAGGTCTCCTGCACTGTAGGCAGATTCTTTACTATCTGAGCCACTAGGGAAGCCCGAATCAATGGTCCAATTAATCAGTTAATTGACTCAAGTACGTGGCATTAACCATTGCTTAAAAACATTTTTTCCACCCTAAAAGTCCTTAGGTTTGGGTTTTCAAGAGAGAAGATAAATTTTTTGCTATTAATGATCCCATTTTTATTGTTATAGATTCTGCAACTTAAAAACACACACACACACACACACTTGTTTTTCCCCCAATATATTGGAAAGTGACATTTGGGAAGTGACAATATATGTCAGTTCTGTGCAAATGTCATTTCTATATATTTTCCCAATATTGTTTAAGAAAATCATCATGTTCTTAGGCCATTCATCTCTCTAGTTTTACATATAATCAGAAATTGCTAGAGCAGATGAGAGATTTCCCCATATTTGTAAAACAGTCAAGGAATAATTTTAAAATGGAGTCTTCCTATGCCACCCCAAAGAAAATGCTTCAACATCATCAGATATTTGGTATCGTTAATGAATTAAGGCAAATACATGGTTTCATCAATCATAGGTTTTGTCTGTTTTTTTTTTAACTTGCCTTAGATCTATACCAGTTATTTTTAACAAGGAATCCACAAATCTTACATGTATTGTTATCACACAGAACATCTCTCCAGAACGTAAGCACACTTTTCAGTTTCAGTAAATACCATTTTGAGACAATGCTATACTTCTCCTCCTGAACACTAGCACTTTATGCAAATTTTGAAGGTGTTAATGATAAGCAGTAATATGGCTTATCTCTTAGATGATATTCGCCTGAAGAGGCAAGTATTTTACATAAAAATATAGAAAATAAAACAACAAATATTTTGCCCTTTTCCCTTCTAAATGTACTGTTTTTCTCTCAGTGTATTCTAAAAACAGTAACTGTACCAGATGATGACTTGAGGATTTAATATATAAAACAGAATATACACCCCCATCAATCACTTCCCTGCTCAGACCCTCTAATCCTCTTACTAGTGTCTGCTGGGCCAGGTGTGATGTGGCCCTCCCCACCCACTGCTTTCTGACCTCATCTCTTACTACTCATGCCTCTGTTTCTTTACCCATTCCAGCTCCTGGGACAGCCAGACTAGTTTCGATTTTGTGCCTTTTTCCTGTGCTCTTTGCTCTGCTTGGAACTGCTGGTAACCCAAAGTACCACTCTTTAGGTGTGAAGAGAGGGTTGTTTTTTTTTTTTTTGTATCAGCTTCCTCCGTCTCAAATAAATATGCACTATAAGTAAACAGAGTATGTTTTTATGCGAATGTCACTTCCCGAAAAGGTCCTCAAACTTCTTCCAACCAGATTGCTGCCTCAGTATAGGAACTCTGGGATCCATGTCTAAAAGTTCTTCCCCTGTTTCTCCTCAAAGCTGATTCCGCATCATTCCAGGCTCAGGTCAAATGCCAGCCCTTCAGAAAGACATAATATCATGTCCTTCTTCCTCACTCCAGTCACTTTTTTACTGTGCTCTCCACTAGTTTTATATTCTTCACAGCACGTGTAACTTTCAGAGATCAATTTATCTTTGTGTCTACTCATCATTTCTGTTTTTGGAGTGGATTGTAAACACAATGAGAGCAGGAGTTGTGTCTTTTTCTCCCCTACTATATCTGCAGTTCTCAGTGGTGCTTGATACACAGTGCACTCAAAATCTATCTGTTGAGTGTAAACAGACATAGAGAACAGACTTATGAACATGGGAAGAGGGGAGGAGAGGGTGAGATGCATGGAAAGAGTAACATGGAAACGTACATTCCCATATGTAAAATAGATAGCCAAAGGGCAGGAGCTTCCTTGGTGGCTCAGAGGTTAAAGCATCTGCCTGCAATGTGGGAGACCAGGGTTCGACCCCTGGGTAGGGAAGATTACCTTGGAGAAGGAAATGGCAACCCACTCCAGTATTCTTGCCTGGAGAATTCCATGGACGGAGGAGCCTGGGCTATAGTCCACGGGGTCTCAACTAGTCGGACACGACTGAGCGACTTCACTTTCACTTTCTTTCAGGAAACTCAAACAGGAGCTCTGTATCAACCTAGAGGGGTGGGATGGAGAAGGAGAAGGGAAGGATGTTCAAAAGGGAGGGGATATATGTATACCTATGGCTGATTCATGTTGAGGTTTAACAGAAAACAAAAAAATTCTGTAAAGCAATTATCCTTCAATAAAAAAATAAGTTAAAAAAAAGTCTTATATGTTGAATGTAGAAAAAATGATTTCTTTCCTTGACAAACTTGGATATGTGACCCAATTCTAAACCAGATGACTCTACAGTCATATTTAGCAATCCTATAACAATTTCAACTGCCCTCTCACCAGTATTTCTTCAGAATATTTAAATCTTGCTCTGTTGATAACAAGATACTTTTAAATAAAAACAAATGAGTAAGCTGGAAAACACAAAATAATATTGATTAGAGCACCACTTTTGGACTCAAGTAATCAAAAGAGGAAGTCAGTCAATTCCCATCCCTTTTCTCAGGCTTGATGAATGGCTCCACCTTTTGCCCCATTCGCCCAAGCTAGAAATTTGAGAGTCATATGTGGTCTATACTGCTGCCTCTCCTTCATGAAATACATTTGTGTTCAGAGAATTTGACAGATTTTTTTCCTAAGTGGTATCAAATATATTGCAAAAAAGTTTAAATTTATGCTTTTATTTGTTATACATTTGGAAACTCTGAAGTTGCTTCAGTTTATAATTTGTATTGAAGAACATACTCTTCTATTAGATGACAATATAGTATTTTAAGAACCATTGTCTAATATTTGTAAAATAAACAGTTGAAAGAAAATTACCTGAGGGTACTTTTATTTACAAAGGCGGACTTAATTTTAGGTAATATTGGAAGAAATAATAGTAGCAATATGGAGCTAAATGCATTCTGGGAAATTAACATTGTTCAAGTGGTGTAATTAGGTGGTTTCATAGTATTATCACTTGCATATAATTAGGACCAACTCTAGTTTCACTCTAGTTTTTTTTTTTCAAAAACAATTTTGAAATTTCTAGATATTTGTGGTTTAAATATCATCATTATTTTTATTGACTTGCTCTTTTAGCAGACCAAAAGTGACACCTGAACACTTGATGTGAAATATAGAGAAGACAATGAACTAGTTGAAGTATTTTACAAATGTATAGGAAATGAGTTTAAAAAATCCACTTTGTCATTTCAATTTTATTTTAGTTGACAAGGACAGTTTACTTTTTAAATTGCTAAATAACTGATAAAGTGAAAATTTTCTTATTATGGAGAAAAACTTCAATATAAGAACACAAAAAGATTAATACTACTTTTCGCGGTTGATTTTAAAACTGAGAAGACGTGAAAAGAAACACTACAATCTACAAGTTAGGATTTGCTGTGCCATATAATGGAATTTGACAAGGCTGAAAAGATTTCCAGTCCTAATGAGTACTGTATGAATGCTAACAGGAATACCATGGGGAGTGGCTGCGCTTGCCAGAATTGGATTTGGAGGCAGTAGGAATAATATATCCTGGCAACCAGGGTCTGCTTGTTCTTCTAGAGTTTGAGATTTGAACAGCAACAGCAGATATAAACAAAGACTCACATCACACTTAGGAATCAATACATTTTGCTACTTGACCTTTCAGAGTTCTCTTGATCCATCCCTGAGAAGATAATGTTTCTTAATATTTACTTCTTGACCCTCTTCCCTCTGGCTTAAATATCTCCCCTCCCCTCTAACCATCTCGTTATTGCTAAGCCCATTTCTCTGGTCTCCCTCCACACTCAGTCTTTTTTCTCATTTACCCTTGCTTATCACTACCCACTCCAGTGTTCTTGCCTGGAGAACCGCAGGGATGGGGGAGCCTGGTGGGCTGCCGTCTATGGGGTCGCACAGAGTCGGACACGACTGAAGCGACTTAGCAGCAACATCACTACTTCCTTCTGGGTTTCTTCAGTGTTGTATTTCCTCCTTCCCCTCTTTGCTTCCCTGGATAGTCTGTCCTGGTCTCTTGAGCTGAGTCTTTTTAGATCGACACCAAGTCTCTCAAATTTCCCTCTCCCTGCAGCTAATTCTATTGACCATCTCAGGTATCCTGTGCCCAACTCCACTTCCTAGGTTCCCAGCCTCAGACCACTCTTCACTGAGCACTTACTAAGTGCCAGGCAGTTGTATAGAGTTTCAAATAAATAATCTCATACCTCATTCATACCTCAACAGCCCAATGAGTTAGGCACCACTCAGCCTATTTTTAATGGCAACCCACTCCAGTACTCTTGCCTGGAAAATCCCCTGGATGGAGGAGCCTGGTGGGCTGCTGTCTATGGGGTTGCACAGAGTTGGACACGACTGCAGCGACTTAGCAGCAGCAGCAGCACCCTATTTTTGGATGAGAAAACAGAGGCTCAGAACGGTTAAGTATCTTGCCCAGTTTCTCATGCTTAATAATTGTCTGAAAAAAAAAAAAAATTGTCTGTGCCAGGATTTGAACCCAGTTGAGTCTTACTCTTTTTTTTTTTTGGCTGAACTGGATCTTAGTTGAGGCACTCAGGATCTTTTTTTTTTTTTTTTTTTTAGTTGCAGCATGCGGGATCTAGTTCCCTGAGGGGGATTGAATCCTGGCCCCTGCATTGGAAGTGTGGAGTCTTAACCACTGGACCACCAGGAAAGTCCTAAGTCTAATAGTTAAACAGCATAGAATATTAGCTTCCAACTTTGTTAAGCATTCATATTATAAGACTTGCCCTGACCTTATGCCGTGATTTCCTTCATTCTCACTTCACTCAGTACTCACAATTTACATCTTGTACTGGTGTCTGGTACAACTCTACATCTGATTTTCTACATTGTAACTCCTCTTCCTCTTAGTCTGGCCAAGGGAGGCCAGGGAAACCTGGGAAAGAGAAATACATGTAAAGCCTAGTCTTTCTTTGCTCATCAGACACTTGGAAGGTGCAGAGTCCTGTCTTGTAATGACATTTCAAGGTCTGGAGACCCAGGCATGAAGTGAAAGGTATTGCCTCACAAATCAACCTAGTAAAGTGGATAGACTATCTGCCTATGCAAAACTGATTGGGAAATTGGGGAGAGGTCAGTGTTAGACTCTCAAAAGGGACAGCTTCAGTCTCCACACAGATGTCCCCACAGAGCTTTGTGACAGAATATGGCAGCATGGATTCTGCTGTAACCTGCTCTTCTTCCTGACCTTCTCTAACTCTCTCCTGATCTAGTCTGTTGGTGTCTCATGAGCCAGACATTTCCTCTAGTGTCACTTCTCAGTTCAGACCTTACTCACGCTCCTGGCTAGCTCCCTCGCTCTGGTTACCTCTTCATCCATCACTCCTGGCATATGCTTGACCTCACCATTCTAGTCCACCCCTGGCTGGCTGTCGTCACTGTTATTGTTGTTTAGTCACTAAGCCATGTCTGTCGCTTTGTGACCCCCCATGGACTGTAACCTGCCAGACTCCTCTGTCCATGGAATTCTCCAGGCAAAAATAATGGAGCGGGTTGCCATTTCCTTCTTCAGGGGATCTTCCCGACCTAGGGATTGAACCCGTGTGTCCTGCATTAGCAGGCGGATTCTTTACCACCAAACCACCGGGGAAGCCCCACCCTCACAGGTGCCATGAGTTAAAATCAATCCATCCCACAGATAATGTGCCTATAGTTGTGACCTTCAGCCTCGCTAGACCTTGCTCTGGAGCTGCATGCCCTGCTCTCCCCACATCTTCCTCAACCACGGGCAACTATTTTAGCCCTCAGCCTCCCGGTCCACCCCAAGATTAACAGGCCAAGCTGTTAGAAAAGGAGAGGTCTCTCTTCACCAGCCCTTGAAATGTGTATATTTGCTTAGATCTTACCTTTCAACTCCTTATTTGCACACAACTCCTTAGCAATGCATTCTTTCTCTTGCTTTTCTCATGATGATCTTGTCACTTCCAAATCTATCTTTGAGTATCTGTTTTAAAAGCCTTTTCCTATTCCGAGCCTTGCCCCTCTGAAAAAACATTTCTGGATATGTTCCTCTCTTGCTATATCTTCTGATAATAATAATAATAAAATCTCACAGTATCAGCTCTAATTTCTCAGTTGCACTCATTATTTCTCTTTCTTTAACATGAACTTTGTATTGACAAAGGTGGATACCGATAACAATTACCTCAATCATGATATGAAATACCACATTCATCAGTCCTAAAATTTCTTTATGGAGGTTTGCCATCATTCCCCTATGCCCCACAGTTCTGGCTCCCTAGGCAATTCATTTTGTCTGTTCCAGAACCTCGTGTAAATAATATAGAACGATCTATTGTGCCTGGCTTTTTCCTTAGCATAGCATTTTTGAGATTCATCCCTATTGTATGCATCACTAGATTGCTCCATTTTGTTTCTAAATAGCATTCCATTGTGGAGAAAGAAATGGCAACCCGCTCCAGTGTTCTTGCCTGGAGAATCCCAGGGATGGCGGAGCCTGGTGGGCTGCGGTCTATGGGGTCACATAGAGTCGGACACGACTGAAGTGACTTAGCAGCAGCAGCATTCCATTGTAGGGCTCTATCACAATGCATTTTGTTCATCTGTTGAGGAATGTTTGAGCTATTTCTGGATTTGACTATTTTCATTCTCTTTTTCAATCAGTTCAGTTCAGTCGCTGAGTCGTGTCCGACTCTTTGCGACCCCATGAATCACAGCACGCCAGGCCTCCCTGTCCATCACCAACTACCAGAGTTCACTCAAACTCATGTCCATCGAGTCAGTGATGCCATCCAGCCATCTCATCCTCTGTCATCCCCTTCTCCTCCTGCCCTCAATCCCTCCCAGCATCAGAGTCTTTTCCAATGAGTCAACTCTTCACATGAGGTGGCCAAAGTACTGGAGTTTCAGCTTTAGCATCATTCCTTCCAAAGAACACCCAGGGCTGATCTCCTTTAGAATGGACTGGTTGGATCTCCTTGCAGTCCAAGGGACTCTCAAGAGTCTTCTCCAACACCACACTTCAAAAGCATCAATTCTTCGGCGCTCAGCCTTCTTCACAGTCCAACTCTCACATCCATACATGACCACAGGAAAAACCATAGCCTTGACTAGATGGACCTTTGTTGGCAAAGTAATGTCTCTGCTTTTGAATATGCTATCTAGGTTCATCATAACTTTCCTTCAAGGAGTAAGCGTCTTTTAATTTCATGGCTACAATCACCATCTGCAGTGATTTTGGAGCCCAGAAAAATAAAGTCTGACACTGTTTCCACTGTTTCCCCATCTATTTCCCATGAAGTGGTGGGACCAGATGCCATGATCTTCATTTTCTGAATGTTGAGCTTTAAGCATTCACTTTTAGTTGATAATTAAATATTCACATACAGTTATTAAGAAATAATACAGAGATCCCATGTACCCATTTTACCCTAATGGTAACATTTCTATCACTGAAAGAATCCCTGTTGTTACCATTCTATACTTACATCCACTTCCCAACCTCTCCTACTCTGTCTTTAACCCCTGGCAACTAGTCATCTGTTCCCCAATTCTATGATTTTCTCATCTCAAGATTATATAAATGGATGAGCATCTGACCTTTTGAGGGTTTGTTTTTCTTTTCACTCAGTCTATTTTTTGGCAATTCACCCAGGTCATTGGCTATATAGTCGTTTTCCCCTCTTCTTGCTGAGTAGTATTCCATGAGATAGTTTGTACTGCAATTTATTTTACTAATAATCACCCACTGACAGATACCTGAGTTGTTTTCAATTTTTGTCTCTTACGAATAAAATTTGTATAACATTTGTGTACAGCTATCACTGTGAATACAGATTTTCATTTTTCTGGAAAAAATGTCCAGTGGACAATTTCTGGGTCATATGGTAGTTGCATGTATAGTTTTTTTTTAAAGAAATTGCCGAACTATTTCTCAGAGTGGTTGTATCATTTTACATTTCCACCATCAATGTATGAGCGATCCAGTTTCACCATATCCCTACTAATATTTGGTTTTGTCCCTATTTTTTATTTCACCCATTTTGATAGGTATGTACTGATATGTCACCGTAGTTTTAATCTGCTGATGATGTTCAACATACATTTTGTGTTTGTGCTGATGATGTTCAACATAAATTTCTATATCCTTATATTTTTGCCCACTTTCTGCTTGGATTATTTGTGTTTTTACTGTTGAATTTTGAGAGTTCTTTATATATTCCATTCCCTGTTCTTTGCCAGATATCAGGTTTGCAAACATTGTTCAAGAATGTCTTTTATCTTCTTAACAGGATCTTTTACAGAGCAAACATTTTAAGATTGGTGAAATCCAATTTATCATTTTTTCCTTCATGGATTATGCTTTTGATGTCATCTAGAACTCTTTTTCTAGACCTTTAAGATCTTCTCCTGTGACTTTTCTAAGTTTCATAGTTATACGTTTTGCATTTATGTTTATGCTCCATTTTGAGTTAATTTTTCTATCAGGAATGAGTTTTACAGGGATGGCTTCTTCTTTCCTTCATTCATTTGTTCCTTCTTTTATCCCTCCCTCTTTTTTTCTCTCTTCTTTCTTTCATCTTGGTCATGGATGTCCAACTGTTTTGGCACTATTTGCTGAAAATACTATTTTTCTTCCATTTAATTGTTTTTGTATCTTAGCTAAAAAGCAACTGGATATTTTTCTCTGGACCTATGTCAAGGTTCTCTGCTTTGGTCCATTAATCTGTTTATTCCTCTGCCAATACCAAACAGATTACTTTAACTACGTAAGTTTTGAAATCAGGAAGTTTTTATTTCTCCTGCTTTATTCTTCTTTCTCATAATTGTCTTAGCTATTCTAGATCCTTTGCTTTGCTATATAAATTTTAAGATAATCTTGTCTATAACTACAAAATGTCTTGCTGGAGTTTCAATAAAATTGTGTTAAATCTATATATCAGTTTGAGCAGTGTTGAAGAGGAGTATGTATTTTCATTTATTTAGCTTATTGTATTTTTCATCAACATTGTATAGTTTTAGCATACAAGTCCTGTATATGTTTTGTTAGATTTCATTTCATTTATTATTATTTTTTATTGAAGGATAATTGCTTTACAGAATTTTGTTGTTTTATATCAAACCTCAACATGAATCAGCCATAGGTACACATATATGCCCTTCCTTTTGAACCTCCCTCTCATCTCCTGCCCCATCCTACCCCTCTAGACTGATAGAGAGCCCCTGTTTGAGTTTCCTGAGCCATATGGCAAATTCCCGTTAGCTATCTATTTTACATATGGGAATGTAAGTTTCCATGTCACTCTTTCCATACATCTCACCCTCTCCTCCTCCATGTTCATAAGTCTATTCTTTATGTCTGTTTCTCTACTGCTGCCCTATAAATAAATTCTTCAGTACAATTTTTCTAGATTCTGTATATATGCATTAGAATACTATATTTATCTTTTTCTGACTCACTTCACTCCATATAATAGGTTCTAGGTTCATCCACCTCATTAGAACTGACTCAAATGTGTTCCTTTAATGGCTGAGTAATATTCCATTGTGTATATGTACCACAACTTCTTTATCCATTCATCTGTGGATGGACATCTAGGTTGCTTCCATGTTCTAGCCATTGTAAATAGTGCTGCAATGAACAATGGGATACATGTGTCTTTTTCAAGTTTGGTTTTCTCAGGGTATATGCCTAGGAGTGGGATTGCCGGGTCATATTCTCAATGGTGAAAAACTGAAAGCATTCCCTCTACAATCAGGAACAAGACAAGAGGGTCCACTTTCACCACTATTATTCAGCATAGTTCTGGAAGTCCTAGCTACAGCAATCAGAGAAGAAAAAGAAATAAAAGGAATCCAGGTTGAAAAAGAAGTAAAGCTTTCACTGTTTGCAAATGACATGATACTGTACATAGAAAATCCTAAAGATACTATTAGAAAATTACTAAAGCTAATCACTGAATTAGCAAAGTTGCAGGATACAAAATCAATACACAGAAATCACTTGCATTTCTATATAGTAACAATGAAAAATCAGAAAGAGAAATTAAGAATCAATTCCATTCACCATTGTAACAAAAAGAATTAAATATCTAGGAATAAACTTACCTAAGGAGACAAAAGAATTGTACACAGAAAATCATAAGACACTAATGAAAGAAATCAAAGCCAACATAAACAGATGGAGAGATATTTCATGTTCCTGGGTAGGAAGAATCAATATTGTGAAAATGACTATACTACTAAATGCAGTCTACAGATTCAATGGGATTCCTATCATTTCATTTTTTAAAAATCAGACTTATTGGGGTGTGTCATTTTTTTTAAAAATAATTTTTTTTTCTGTGCTGCTCAGCTTTCATTGGGGGGCTGCTTTTCATTGTGGTGTGCAGACTTCTCATTGCAGTGGCTTTTCTCTTTTTGGGTAGCACAGGCTGTAGGCACAGACTTCAGTCCTTACAGCACATGGACTCAGTATTTGTGGCACATGGGCTTAGTTGTCCCACAGGCATGTGGAATCCTCCTGGATGAGTGATCGAACCCATGTCCCCTGCACTGTCAGGCAGGTTCTCAACCACTGGACTACCAGGAAAGACCTAATTTAATTTTTTAGCTATTGTAAATGTTTATTGTTAATATATAGAAATACAATTGATATTTGTACGTTTGTCTCACCCTGTGACCTTGCTAAATTCACTTACATAGTTTTAGGACTTTTATTTTGGAGATTCCTAGGGCTTTTCTACAGAGGCAATCATATCATATGCAAATAATTACTTCCTTTCCAATCTGTATATCTTTGTATTTGCTTTTCTCACCTTATTACACTGACTAGAACTTCAAGCCCTGTGTTGAATAAGAGTGGTAAAGGCAGAACTCTGTGTTGTTCCTAGTTTCTGGAGAAAATCATTCAGTCTTTTACCATCAAATATAATGTTAGTTGTATAGTTATGGGTTTGTTTGTTTGTTTGTTTTAAGATGCTCTGTATAAAACTGAGAAAATTCCTCTCTTTTCCTGTTTCTCTGAGAATTTTTTATCATGAATATATTGTTATATTTTGTCCATTGCTTTTTCTTCATCAATGGTATGATCATGTGATCTTTCTTCTTCTTTTTCTTTTTTTTTTTTTGGTGGGGGGGGTGGAGTGGAGAGGAGTAAGAAGTGGATTTATTCAGAAAGAAACATACTTCATAGAGTGTGGAAGTCTTGGAAGGCAAGAGATCATGATCTTTCTTTTTTAATCTATTAATCTAATGATTATATAGATGGATTTTTAAATATTAAATCAGTCTTGCATCACTGGTCCCATCTGGTGATGAAAATTCTTTTTATATATTCTTATATTATATTTGCTAATATTTTGTTAAAAAACTTTTTGTGACTATATTCATCGGGGGTATTACTCTATATTTTAATCTTTAATTTTTGGTACTCTCTGTCTCACTTTGGTTATCAGGGTAATACTAGACCCATATAATAAATTGGTAAGTGTTCCTTCTTCTGTTTTCTGGAGGAAACTGTGTAGAATTGGTGTAAATTTTCTTTAAATATGTGGTTGAATTCTCTAACAAAATCTACTAAGCCTGGAGATTTCTTTTTTTCCAGAGGAAGGTTAAGATACAAATTCACTTATTAATAGTTTCAAGATGACTCAAAGTATCTATTTCATATGGGGTGAATTGGATAAATTTGTATTTTTGGAGGAATTTTATCTAACGTCAATTTTTTTTTTCTTTTTGCCTCTTCTTATTCTAGATTCTTGACATGGGAGCATAGATTATTGATTTGAGGTTTTTTTCCCTTTTCTAATTCAATATTTAGTGCTATATAT
This sequence comes from Bos indicus x Bos taurus, assembly GCF_003369695.1. Taxonomy (NCBI): domain Eukaryota; kingdom Metazoa; phylum Chordata; class Mammalia; order Artiodactyla; family Bovidae; genus Bos; species Bos indicus x Bos taurus. The sequence continues at coordinate 114,327,833 of NC_040076.1, forward strand.
TCCCCTCTTGTTACTACCTTCATTGGACCATCAAAAAAGCACGAAAGTTCTAGAAAAACATCTACTTCTGCTTTATTGACTATGCCAAAGCCTTTGATTGTGTGGATCACAACAAACTGGAAAATTATTAAAGATATGGGAATATGAGACCACCCAACTTGCCTCCTGAAAAGTCTGTATGCAGGTCAAGAAGCAACAGTTAGAATCAGACATGGAACAACAGACTGGTTCCAAACTGGGAAAGGAGTACATCAAGGCTGTATAGTGTCACCCTTCTTATTTAATGTCTATGCAGAGTACATCATGCAAAATGCCAGGCTGGATGAAGCACAAGCTGGAATCAAGATTGCTGGGAGAAATGTCAATAACCTCAGATATGCAGATGACACCACCATTATGATAGAAAGCGAAGAACTAAAGAGCCTCTTGATGAAAGTGAAAGAGGAAAGTGAAAAGTTGGCTTAAAACTCAACATTCAGAAAACTAAAATCATGGCATCTGGTCCCATCACTTCATGGAAAATAGATGGGGAAGCAATGGAAACTGAGAGACTTTATTTTGGGGGCTCCAAAATCACTGCAGATGGTGACTGCAGCCATGAAATTAAAAGATGCTTGCTCCTTGGAAGAAAAGTTATTTATGACCAACCTAGATAGCATATTAAAAAGCAGAGACATTACTTTGCCAACAAAGGTCCGTCTAGTCTAGGCTACAGTTTTTACAGTGGTGTATGGATGTGAGAGTTGGACTATAAAGAAAGCCGAGTGCTGAAGAATTGATGATTTAGAAGTGTGGTATTGGAGAAAACTCTTAAGAGTTCCTTGGACACCAAGGAGATCCAACCAATCAATCCTAAAGGAAATCAGTCTTGAATATTCATTGGAAGGACTGATGCTGAAGCTGAAACTCCAATACTTTGGCTACCTGAGGCAAGAGTTGGACACAACTGAGCGACTGAACTGAACTGAACTGATGCAAAGAACTGACTTATTTGAAAAGACTCTGATGCTGGGAAGGATTGAAGGCAGGAGAAGAAGGGAATGACAGAGGATGAGATGGTTGGATGGCATCATCAACTCAATGAACATGAGTCTGAGCATGTTAGGTGATGGAGAGGGAAGCCTGATGTGCTAGTCTATGGGGTCACAATGAGCTGGACACAACTGAGCAACTGAACTGAACTGACTACTCCTTTCATACCAGTTTTGCTTGTTTCCCATCTTTGGGAGGGAAACATTGCCTTTCACCATTGAATATGATGTTAGCTGTGATTTTTTAAAGATACGTGTTATTGTGTTCCATAAATTTTGATATTTTATATTTTAATTCAGTTCAATTTTTTAAAAAATTTCCCTTGAGATTTCTTCTTTTTTTTTTAAATTTTATTTAATTTTTAAACTTTACATAATTGTATTAGTTTTGCCAAATATCAAAATGAATCCACCACAGGTATACATGTGTTCCCCCATCCTGAACCCTCATCCCTCCTCCCTCCCCATACCATCCCTCTGGGTCGTCCCAGTGAGATTTCTTCTTAATCTATGGGATTTTTGTGGACTATATATGTAGTTCATGTATGGATGTGAGAGTTGGACTGTGAAGAAAGCTGAGCACCTAAGAATTGATGCTTTTGAAGTGTGGTGTTGGAGAAGACTCTTGAGAGTCCCTTGGACTGCAAGGAGATCCAACCAGTCCATTCTAAAGGAGATCAGCCCTGGGTGTTCTTTGGAAGGAATGATGCTAAAGCTGAAACTCCAATACTTTGGCCACCTCATTCGAAGAGTTGACTCATTGGAAAAGACTGTGATGCTGAGAGAGATTGGGGGCAGGAGGAGAAGGGGATGACAGAGGATGAGATGGCTGGATGGCATCACCGACTCAATGGGCATGAGTTTGAGTGAACCCTGGGAGTTGGTGATGGACAGGGAGGCCTGGTGTGCTGCAATTCATGGGGTCACAAAGAGTCGGACATGACTGAGCAACTGAAATGAACTGAAGTATATAGTATTATATATAAAAATATATAGTATTCTGTAGTTTCTAAGTGCTTGGATCTGTTATCTTTCTATATTTCTAGTTTGTGTCCATTGTGGTCAGAAAACACATTTTATATAATGTCAATTCCTTTAAAATTTTTGAGATTTGTTCTTTGGCTCAGGATATGAGTGCTTCCAAACAGTGTATTTTCTGCTATTGTTGAGTGGAGTGTTTTATAAATATCAGCTGAGTCCTCTTGTTGATCACATTGTTGAGTTCTATATCCTTGCTGATATTTGGTCTAGCAGTTTTATTACTTGTTGGAAGAGGAATGTTGAAGTCTCCAACCATATTTTTGTATTTGTCTATTTCTCCTTCCAGTTCTATCAGTTTTTGCTTCACACATTTTGCATCTTTTTTGGTGCATATGATACAAATATATATATATATACATATATATGTATATTTTAAAGATTGCTATGTCTTCTTAGTGAACTGATCCTTTTATCATTATAAAACACCTCTTGCAGTTCCTGCTAATTTTGTTTTCCTTGAAGCATAATTTATCCTTAATTAATATAGCTAGTGGAGAAGGAAATGGCAACTCACTCCAGTGTTCTTGCCTGGAGAATCCCAGGGACAGAGGAGCCTGGTGAGCTGCCGTCTATGGGGTGGCACAGAGTTGGACACAACTGAAGTGACTTAGCGGCAGCAGCAGCAATATAGCTAGTCCTATGTTTCTTTAATGTTTATATAACTTCACTCTTTTACTTTCAATCTGCTATACTGCTATGTTTGGAGTTAGTTTCTTATAGAAAGAATAAAGTCATGTTTTTAAATCTAGTCAGTCAATCTGCATTTTACTTGCTATATTTAGACCCATTCACATTCATTGATATGTTAAGTGTTTACATCATTTTTTGTTTGCCATTTATTCTGTTTTTTTTTGTTATTGTTGTTGTTGTTTCTGTTTTCTTTTCTTTGCCTTTCCATGGGTTATTTGAAAATTTTTAGAATTCCATTTTATCTATATTGTTTTCAAGTGTATCGCTTTGTATAACTACTTTTTATTTGTAGCTTTAGCTATTATATGCATATAACTTTTCCTATTTACTGTTGACATTTTACCAGTTCAAGTTAAGTGAAGAAAGCTTAACTCCTCTTTATGTCTGTGTGTGTGTGTGTGTGTGTGTGTGTGTGTGTGTGTGTGTGTGCTTAGTCGCTCAGTTGTGTCCTACTCTGCAACCTCATAGACTGTAGCCTGCCAGGCTCCTCTGTTCATGGAATTCTCCAGGCAAGAATACTGGTGTGGGTAGCCATTCCCTTCTCCAGGGGATCTTCCTGACCTGGGCAAGGTCCCCAAACCTGAGTCTCCTGCATTACAGGTGGATTCTTTACCATCTGAGCACCAGGGAAGTGCTTATGTCTCTTTACTGTCCCTCATTTATAATTATCTTAAATATTTTCTCTGCATATATTTAGAGCCAAATCAAATAGTATTATAATATTGCTTCAATCACCAAACAATTTAGAAAACTGGAAAGGGGGAAAAATATATTTTTACATTGAAATATGGCTGATTTACAATGTTGTGTTAGCTTCAGGTGGACAGCAAAGTGATTCAGTTATACACACACACATATATTATTGTTTTACATTCTTTCCATTATAGGTTATTACTAGGCTATTCAGTAGGTCGGTGTTGATTATATTTTACCTATAGTAGTATGTATACTTTAATCTCAAATTTCTAATTTATTCCTCAGCCCCTTCCCCTTTGGTAATTCTAAATGTGTGTCTCTTTCTGCTCTGTTTTGTAAACGGGGCTTCCCAGGTAGCTCAGTGGTAAAGAACTCGCCTGCCAATGCAGGAGATGAGGTTCAATTCCAGAGTCAGGAAGATCCCCCGTAGGAGGGAATGGTAATCCACTCTAGTATCCTTCCCTGGAAAATTCCATGGACAGAGGAGCCTGGCAGGCTTCAGTCCAGAGGGTCGCAAAGAGTTGGACATGACTGAGCGACTAACACTTCAAGGAGAAGGGCAGAGGAACTGAATTTCTGCCAGACTAGCAGAAGAGGGACCCATAAAAACAAAGTTGTAGAAGTGAAAAATAAATGGAGTGATATTTCTTATACAGGGGACTTCAAGTCTTACACTCTATTTTCATGGTTTTTAAAATACTCTTCTGCTTTACTTTCCAACATCCTACTTCCATCAAAATCACTGCCATTATTCCTGGTTCTCCAGGTGGAACCTCAGGGATTTTTGACTTTTCTCTTCTCCATTTTATCCACATACCATTATTTCTTCATATGAAACAGTTTGTGTTTCCGCCTCCTTTATTTACCACACCACCACTGTCTGAATGTCTTGCTTAGAGCAACAGTGTCTCTATTTCCCCTTGCAGAATCCCCTGTGTCATTCCTTTGACTTAAAACTAGTCATGACTTTCTGTTGCTTTCCATAATGAACACAAACCTCTTTGCTTATTCCTTCACAGGGTGCTTTTATTCTTCCTACTTAACCTTATTTTTTCTCATCGCCTGAACCACAGTGAATCTGTTGTCTCCCTTTCTACCACCTAAGTCCATCCTCTTTCTAATCTACTGCCTTTGTTCATTTTTCCATTATACTCAAATACACAGAAAGCCTGGCATACTTTCCCTTTTTCATCCGGAATATTAAATTCCATTCTACCTTTAAATCCAACTTTATAATGATTACCTCCATGAATACACTTTCTCAGTCTACTCTAGTTAAACTGAAATTCTCTTCTTTGTGAAATTCTTTTATACTCACATCTTCTTGATACAATTTACCTCTTAACTATTCTCCATATAAGATTTTTTTTTTTTGGTACCAATGTAAGTGCCTTCTAAATGCCTGGTACTGTTTGGGAAGGACAGATTATAATAACAGAAATACTTATGCATGATTAAGCACTAACTTTTCCAATGAGTCTTTTTCAATGAGTCAACTCTTCGCATGAGGTGGCCAAAGTACTGGAGTTTCAGCTTTAGCATCATTCCTTCCAAAGAAATCCCAGGGCTGATCTCCCACAAAGAGTCGGACACAACTGAGCAACTGAACTGAACTGAACTGAAGCACTAACTTTAAACAATCTGAATGGGCATCTGGTCAACCATCCAGTTCTCTGTATGCTATGCTATGCTAAGTCATTTCAGTCATGTCCGACTCTGTGTGACCCCATAGACGGCAGCCCACCAGGCTCCCCCGTCCCTGGGATTCTCCAGGCAAGAACACTGGAGTGGGTTGCCATTTCCTTCTCCATTGCAGGAAAGTGAAAAGAGAAAATGGAGTCGCTCAGTCGTGTCCAACTCTTAGCGACCCCATGGACTGCAGCCTACCAAGCTCCTCCGTCCATGGGATTTTCCAGGCAAGAGTAATTGAGTGGGGTTCCATTGCCTTCTCCAAGTTCTCTGTATATGTGCATATAATTGAATATCATCCCTGGCTGAGGACCCACTATATATCCCTAAATTGATCCACTCCCCATCCTCTACCCCTACCTGAGCCACACCTACCTAAAAACAAAAAAGCAATTCCCATGAAAGATAACACTGCATCAGCAGTACCACCCCAACTGCAGTCTAACTTAGGCTTGTCAGGTTATATATTGCGGTGTAATAAAATATCTCCAAACTCATAAATAATCACAATCAATTTTCCTAATAGATTTCATGGGTCAGATTTTCACATATACCTCAGTAAAGATGGCTTATCTTTGCTCCATGATGTCAGAGGCCTCAGCTAAAAAGATCTAACCAGTAGGAGGGACTAGAATGGCTCAATGTTTGAATCAGCCTTCCTCATGTTCATGTCTTATGTCTGGGCTGGTATGATTTGAATGGCTAGAGGCTCTTGGTCTCTTGTTTTCTCTCTCTCTCACAAACACACACACCTCTACCTTTCTTTTCAAGGCTTTTCCAATGACCTCTCCCTGTGGCCTCTCCAACACGTGGCCCCAAGGTAGTCAGCTTCTTAAACCATAACTCAGGATCCAAGAGAGAATGTTCCAACCAACAAAGCAGAAGCTATGTAGCTTTTTACGACCTAGATGTAAAAATCACAGTGCATTACTTCTACCATATTCTATTCATCAAAACAATCACAGATGCTCTCAGATTCAAGGGGAGGGACCATAGACCCCAATTCTTAATGGAAAAAATGCCAAGGAATTTGTAGCCATGTTTTAAGACTACGACACAAAGCCAATCTATTTCCCTCTTCCCTGATTCCATCCAAGTATGATCTGTCTAGGCTATGGGGAAACTTACTGCTAAAGTTCTTGAGGTATCAGTTATTTCTACCATGGGATCTTTCTACAATTTGCCTTTTTTATCCTCACAATCTAGCATGACCTCCTGGATACAAGTTTGTCACAAAATCTCCATCCATTTAATTCCCCTCTTCTCCCACTTCTGTCCTCTCTTGACCATGCTTCCTACCCTTTCGTCCTTTTTGGAGACAATTCTTTCCAAAGGAAACTTCTGTATCCTCAAACCTTCTTTTACCAAAAGTTGTTGACAACTTCCCAGTAAAATATTTTGCTCACTTTTTTCCCAGTAGAAGCCATTTCTTATACCTCACTATCCTAACTTGTCAGAAAAGGGATAGACACTCTCCCAGATCCTCACTGCTTCTTAACATTATTCTCTCACTGCCATATAAGTCTCTCTTTGGAGAACTGTTGTTGTTTAATTGCTAAGTCCTCTCCAACTCCTTTGCAACTCCATGAACTGTAGCTCGCCAGGCTCCTCTGCCCAGGGCATTTGCTAGGCAAGAATACTGGAGTGGGTTGTCATTTCCTTCTCCAGGGAATCTTCCTGACCCAGGGATCAAACCTGAATCTCCAGCATTGGCAGACGGGTTCTTTAACACCAACTAATTTTTGCTAGCCATCCCATTTCTCAGTGTTTTTTTTCTCCACCAATTTTCAAAGCAGTTTCCTCCACAACTCCCAGTCTTCTTGTCACTCAGTGACCTATCCAATGTCCTGGCCTCACGATTCTGGCTCTCCTCTACTGGGATGGCTTTTACTGCCATTCAACTCCAATAACCACAGCCATTCCTTCCCTTTTTCCTGTTGATGTCCTTCATCTACTCATCTATTCTTGTTTTCTCAGCATTATCAAGCAGTCTCTATACCTTTTCTATCTCTAATCCCTGATTTCTGCTCAGACTACTAACCTTTTTTCCTCAATGGCATCACCAAAACACTTCTTGGGTGATTAGTCATCATAGCTATTTTACAGTTTAATTTCAGTTCAGTTCATTCGCTCAGTCATGTCCGACTCTTTGCGACCCCATGAATCACAGCACGCCAGGCCTCCCTGTCCATCACCATCTCCCAGAGTTCACTCAAATTCACGTCCATTGAGTTAGTGATGCCATCCAGCCATCTCATCCTCTGTCATCCCCTTCTCCTCCTGCCCCAAATCCCTCCCAGCATCAGTCTTGTCCAATGAGTCAACTCTTCTCATGAGGTGGCCAAAGTACTGGAGTTTCAGCTTTCGCATCATTCCTTCCAAAGAACACCCAGGGCTGATCTCCTTTAGAATGGACTGGTTGGATCTCCTTGCAGTCCAAGGGACTCTCAAGAGTCTTCTCCAACACCATACTTCAAAAGCATCAATTCTTTGGTGCTCAGCTTTCTTCACAGTCCAACTCTCACATCCACACATGACCACAGGAAAAACCATAGCCTTGACTAGATGGACCTTTGTTGACAAAGTAATGTCTCTGCTTTCCAATACTCTCAATTAAATACCAATGCTTCTAATCTCTAAATCCAATAGACTGTATATGGCCCTTGCTGTAACAAGGGACACAGTGATTTACCTCCTTCCTGAAACCCTCTTCTGAGTCTGATTTCTTCAGGAGTCTGTCAGGGATTTTCTGACTCCAATTCTTCCCGCTCGCACTGGTGTTGCTTATGGGTCAGCTCACTCCCACTCCTCCTTTGCTGGCCCTTTTTTGTTCTCTGATGACACATGCTCCCCTAGTGATTACATCTCCATCCTTGGTTACAGCTATCATTTGCACATGGACAGTTCCCAAACCTCTATCTCTTGCTACAACACTAGAATGGTCTTTGTAATGACATATTGTACCTTTACAACCAGATGTCTTTTAAGTCTCTCCAACTTAGGAAACGTTGAAATCTTTACCACACCTCTCTTCCTACGCCACCATTGGAAGATATTACTAAACATAATTTGCAAGTAAAGAAATATGCGTTGGTCAAAGTATGGATTGGCCAAAAGTTTGGAGTTTTCCATAAGATATTATGGGCTTCTCCAGTGGCTCAGTGGTAAAGAATCTGCTTGCCAATGCAGGAAGCTCAGGAGACATGGGTTCAATCCCTAGGTCAGGAAGATCCCCTGGAGGAGGGGCAACCCACTCTTTTAACCCAGGGTTAAAAGAATCAAAGAATTCTTTGAAGAATCGAACATGACTGAGAATGCACACATACATTAGATGTTATGGAAAAATTCGAATGAACACTTTGGCCAATGCAATAATAATGGTGGTGACTGATCTTGGAAGAAAATAAGCAAATGTGAAATTTTCAGTCTATGTGCTGCTAAGCTAAATTCACCAGTAGGTGGAATTTGTTCAAAGTACAGAATGGATGCTGATCATCATGACCAGTAGCTCTAGAGAGAAGCAATTCTTTTAGCTCTTCTATCTTATTGAAAATGCCTTTCAAGAATGCCTCTCTTTGTTCTTATTTTAAGCTCAGCAGGCAACTTTCTGATACATAATTAGATTAAACAACAAGGCAGATGTCTGTTATTGTGAATGGGATATAGCCGCTGTATACTCATAACATGACATTCTAGTTGGTAAATGATTCTCTTGTCAGTTTGCTTGGTGTGAGTCAGTGCCCCATAGTTGGTGAACTCTAGGTGACCTGTTGAGATCAAGTTTCTAGATCTGCAAAACTGAAGACCAGGCTCTGGACTGTGGTGACTGAAAATAGACTATGAACTTGAAGGTGAAGCACTTTAAGGAGGTCAGCAGACCATTTTTGTAGATATATTTTTAGCTGTACATACTCGGCTTTATACATCTTCGTCCTACACAGTGGCTAACATGGTACAAAGCATCAAAAAGTTGAATACTTGCTTATTATTTGAACTTAGATATTCAACAGAATGTCCAAAAGAGCAATTATATACATATATATTATATATATATATTATATTTGTACATATATAGTTTTTCAGATTCTTTTCTATTATAGGTTATTACAAGACATTGATGCTTACTCCTTGGAAGGAAAGTTATGACCAACCTAGATAGCATATTCAAAAGCAGAGACATTACTTTGCCGTCAAAGGTCCGTCTAGTTAAGGCTATGGTTTTTCCAGTAGTCATGTATGGATGTGAGAGTTGGACTATAAAGAAAGCTGAGTGCCTAAGAATTGATGCTTTCGAACTGTGGTGTTGGAGAAGATTCGTGAGAGTCCCTTGGACAGCAAGGAGATCCAACCAGTCAATCCTAATGGAGATCAGTCCTGGGTGTTCATTGGAAGGACTGATGTTGAAGCTGAAACTCCAATACTTTGGCCACCTGATGCGAAGAGCTGACTCATTTGAAAAGACTCTGATGCTGGGAAAGATTGAGGGCAGGAAGAGAAGGGGAAGACAGAGGATGAAATGGTTGGATGGCATCACTGACTCAACGGACATGAGTTTGGGTAAACTCCGGGAGTTGGTAATGGAAAGGGAGGCCTGGCGTGTTGCAGTCCATGGGGTCGCAAAGAGTCGGACATGACTGAGCGACTGAAGACATTGAATATAGTTCCCTATGCTATAAAGGCAGTCTTTGTTATCTATTTTATATATAATAATGCATATCCATTAATCCCAAACTCCCGGTTTCTCCCTTCTCCCCTTTTCCTCTTTGGTAACCATAAGTGTGTTTTCCCTGTCTGTGAGTCTATTTCTGTTTTGTAAAAAAAGTGCCAGTCCAGGTTCGATGCACAATACTGGATGCTTGGGGCTGGTGCACTGGGACGACCCAGAGGGATGGTAAGGGGAGGGAGGAGGGAGGAGGGTTCAGGATGGGGAACACATGTATACCTGTGATGGATCCATTTCGATATTTGGCAAAACTAATACAATATTGTAAAGTTTAAAAATAAAATTAAAAAAAAGTTCATTTGTGTCATTTGTCTTAGATTTCACATATAAGAGATATTATATGATATTTGTATTTCTTTGAAAAGAGCAATTTTAAATGCACTCAATCCCACAGAAAGAATTTCTAAGAGACCTACCCTCAAACTCATGATGTAAATTCCTAGAATCACAAAGCCTCCATGGCATGAAATAAAACAGAAATTTTAATATATCTATTAATAAAAACATAATAATAACAACAAAATAACATGCAGAGTGGCAAAACCTTAGCAGCCTCAAGTATTATAGACCTACCATTTATTAAGTGTGTATTGTAGGCTTTGCATATTTTATTTCACTTAATTCTCCTAAATATCTTAGGAGATACAAATTATTACAGACATTTTATAGTTGACAAAAACTCAACCAAGACGGTTGAAGTAACTTGCCCAAGATACAGAAGTAGTAAATGGCAGAGGTAGCTTCAAACCTAAGGTATTTTGACTGCAAAGCCAATGCTCTTACACACAGTGGACATTTGCTATTTTGTTGTTAACTGCTCAACACCGAAGGAATAGTATTAAGAGTTAAGCTGTCAAAGTTTACAGAGTTTCAATTATACTATCTTTAACTGCAAATAACCATCTCTAGATGTAGGCTAAATTCTGCTTTAGTCTTCTCTTTGGGAATTTCAAATGAAATCTAGAGAAGAAAACAACATTTTACAAAAGAGAATGCATGTAACAAAATGAATAACTAAGATTCTTTGTGTTGATTTAAAATGAGTTTTGAAAAACAATCTCTCATGCCCTATTCCATAACTCCATGCCACCTTTTTTTGTAGAGTAGTGTCATTTTTTAACTTTTTTGACCAGGTCCTCGGTAAGAAATTAAATGTCCAGTGTGACCTGGGATACAAGTACATGTATATATGTTGCATATGTGAGCATGTGCGTGTGTGTGTCTGAAATTGAAATCACAAAGCCTCACTCACTTCCTATAGATCTATTAGGTGAAAGAGCACCTATCATAACCCACTATACTCATTTTTGACCCATCACTGGGTCAAGATCCACAGTTTGGAGCGCCCTGGGAGGTGGGAAGAATATGTTAATAGGAGTGAGAAGCCTGAGTTTTTGCAAGTTCCACCTCTAACCATGAAAATTTTACTCTCAGGTGGTGACCGGGTGGGATCATTCCCAAAAAACTCCTGTTTCAATCTATCATCAAGGGGTCTCCACCTTCACACAGGTGATCTCCCCTCATCCGGCAAGCAGGAAAGGCATTTTCCCTCTCAGTGAAGTACTGACTGCTCCACATGCCTCCCACCTCCCCACCCCCACCCCTCCTTACCCATGTCCATCTCTAAGGGACTTCACTGCTGTCAGCTGCTCAGCCCAGGGGCCTGACTCCATCCACAGCTGTCGTTTGGATCATCAGTCCTAGAAACCAGGCTGGCTGGGGATGTTAGTCCCCACGGTCTACCCCAAAGCCACATAACCTTGCAGGGTTAAAGCAAGTAAACACAGTATTAATATTTACATGAATTTCTAGTGACATATGTTGTCTTAAATGGCCCATCCATCAGACTTCTAAACCACAACAGATCTACTTTGAATTTAGGACATGATTTTTACATTTAGAAACAGAAACTGGGACCATATTTGGGGGCAAAATTTTAAACCTCCTGAAAAGAAAATATAAACTTTCCAGTTCATCAAAGAGAGAAATTAAACACAGTATATTTACTTGTGGAGAGATAAGGTTCTCTGACTGCAATCCCGAAGTGTTTTTGAAAATCGCAGGGTGCCCAGAGCTTTATGGCAAATTCTTCTTAAATCAGAAAGATAATTATCTATATAATTTTTATCTATGCACTAAACAAAATGCACAAACATATGTACACAGCCACAAAACTTTACCAAAGCTGATGTTAATAAGTGAGGATTTCTGAGTGGTGAAGTCTAGACAGTAGACTTCCAATAAGGAGTAGACAGCCAATTAAGGAGTTAAAACTGAGTGACAATATCGTAGAGGCTGCAAGAGATCTGCATTTTTCTATCCACAGGATTTTGTGATAGGGGACTTGTCTCAGCAGACAACCAAAAAAATCCAATGAGGAACCAATTGTGTACTTACCTTCTCCACTAAAGAAAATAAAGTAATGCTTTAAGCACGTGTCCATTCCACGTACAGCTTTTCACTGCATAGCTACACACACACACACACACACACACACACTCTTGGAAGAAGCAGGCAGTGTAGGCTAATAGATAAATAGAAACCACAAAGGATTATTAGAATGACTACCTCCATGGATTAAAAATTACAGGAGGCATTACATTAGATTACAGCTGACATTTTAAACACAGAACACTAGTATGTCACAAATATGATTAAGATAGTATTTCATATTTTCTTCAAAGAATTAAGTCAAGTTCCTGTTAATAATTAATAAATAATGATGATCTTATCAATTATCTTGTACCAGCATTCTTTTTTTAACACTTCACTTTTTACAGTCCAGGCTGCATGTTAAGAGATGCCTATACTAATTCAACACATCCTATAGTATTTGCCAGCCAATACAGTGGGCTTCCCCGGTGGCTCACCAGTTAAGAATTCACCTGCAATGCAGGAGCTGCAGGAGACATGGGTTCAATCCCTGGATAGGGAAGATCCCCTGGAGAAGGGCAAGGCAACCAACTCTAGTATTCTTGCCTGGAGAATCCCATGGACAGAGGAGCCTGGCGGGCTACAGTCTAAAGGGTCACACAGAATGAGACATGACTAAAGCGACTTAGTATGTGCACATGTAACAGTACAGGTCAAAATTTGAGAAAAGTTGCAAGTATTAATACTATAATAACATAGAAGCCATCAGACCACATTTCATAGTTTTATTGAGACTTTTTCGGTTTTCATTGTCTATGGTAGGTATAATTCTAATGACCACGATTATACCAAAGCTCTGCTGTTATTATCAACAGCAGATACAAAGTTGGCTGCCATGCTGTGAACACACACACACACACTCCAAGTTGTACACTCCTGCATGCAAACTTATAGGAAATGTACATTCCTTGTAAAACACAATTATGCACAATTAGTCTGGAATCTGTTAAGCTACCATTGATATAGATAAACCTGAGAAAGCACAAAATGTCAAGTAACACTGTTTCCATACCAGTCATTCAATGGCACTATTCATCACAAAGAAATCTAGTTCAATTACCTATATTAAAATCACAGATATTATAAAAATAAACATTTTTGCAAAAGCACTAACACATACTAGAGTTCAAATTCACAATTTTTGATATGTAATATATATTCCCCTTCATGTTAATTTGTAATGATGTGTATAATATAATGTACAACAGAATTAAAAAAAAAAACTGTAACAGGATTCAGCAGCCAAATAATATATAGATATTATTGTAAAACTTGGAATTAAAGTTATCAAATGAACAGAAAAAACATTAAAATTACTAGCAATGTTGAACCTGCTGGTAGTGTGTTACTTAGAAACTTCATCTCTAAGAAATTAAGATTATGCTATTTCACCTTAAGAAGAAACACAACATAAAAACTGAAGCAGAATTGAGCAGAGTAATTGATTACACCAGCTGTCTCTTTCTCTGTCCATCTCCCTTAAGTATTTCCTTAAATGCTAATATTGTATCTATAATGCCCATCTCACCAGACTTCTAAAACATAAGTGATGTCGATTGAGTTTAGGACAAACCTTTTGCAATTAGAAATGGGAAGCTCTGACTGTATTTGCGGATACAATTCCAAACATATTGAAAAGACAATATAAATACTTCTATAATAGTATATAAAATGTAGACAATACAGACTCAGTTTGGCTAAGATATTCTGTATTTACTATTGATCCTAATGAAAGTTTGACACCAAACTGTGTCTATGTAGGAAGAACCCTAAATAAAAAGATAAACGTGCAAAAGCATTTCTAGAGAAAATGAATCACTTGTATCACAAAACAGATTTTCATATTTTAGATGAAAAAATCTGAAAACTTAAAACATTTCAAGATACTGATATTTGAAAAGCATCATAATATACAGTCACTCATTTTTATGCAGAATAATTATGTAAAATACACCAATGTGACATATTAATATTATACATTGTAATAAATATAATTTACATCAGTATGTTGGAACTTTCAAGAAAGTTTTTCAATCTGTACAATGGAAGGACTGTGAGCTTCATCAATAAATACTATTATGATAGTTACAATTTGACCAGCAAAGTTAAAGCTTTACTATATCTCTAACTAGTTACACACCTTTATAGTCATGAGTCCAATTCCAGCTGCTGTAAGCACTGACATCTCTGATATCCACAGGCAGTATAGTGCACTGCCCTGAGACAGAAAACTTAAAGGTCATATCCATTTCACAATTGGTGAACTTTGTACGAGTTTTTTTAGCCAAGGACTGGCATTCAGCAGTCCTGGAAAATACTGTAGCAGATTTCATGCACCTCTGGCTGCCGATAGTTCTCTACTACATCCCCTAAGGCCCCAACAGATGGATATCATCCAGCCCTTTTAATCCACAGAGAGGGGTCTTGACAGGGTCAAGAAGTCCCACAGCTGGCCAGTGGGCAATATCGCCATTTTAACTCCAAATTCTACTCTCATGCCATATCTCTCCTGGGTCTGTGTGTTTAGCATTTCAATCCAAACACACACACTGATGTTCAATGGGTCAAAGTTGCCGACTGATGAGCCATAAAACACTTTGGCATTCAGTTTTGTAGTGTGAAGTTTAGTTAATTGCTACATTCCTTAATTTTAGCTTTTCTTTTTATCAAAATGCCAGCAGATTTCTGCCTTTACTGGTAAAATACCCAATCTTTATCATAAGTCATGAATCAGACCTTCAGCCAATAGGTCACTGCTTTATCTTGACCCTCGGTATGTTTTCATCATTAGCAGACTCATCCCAGAGACCACTTCGTGCCTGGAAGGGGTTAGAGAGATCATTCTTGTCACTATTAGGCAGGCAACTGCATGTCATCATTGTCCACTACGTGATGTATGACGTTAAGAAAGAAACTCTGTGGAAATAGCATGTCAAGGAGTAAAAGGGCATTTCTCATCCCTGTTTACCTCCACACTGGAGCCACACTCCAAAAGAAAGTTCCCTGGAAGCTGAATCAATGTACCTAACATATACTGTAAACCAGGCTGGGCATCTTCAGACCTAAAAGGAAGAACACTACAGTAAATAAAGGTGAGGGAATATTATAGAAATGTGTATCATGAGCCTTTGAGTTCAAGGATGGTACAGGCTTTGATATTTCCACTCTGGCCAATTTAGTGGTATTAATCATGTCTCACTGCACATGATATTTGACAGGGGTAACACATTCATGACATAGCTTAGTCTTTTTCTTTTAGGATTTCACAACAGACAACACTGCAGGGTCCTAATCAAATGAGAACCTAGTTAACACTTCTCTTTCCTCAAAATGAGGTGTAGGTAGGACATCTGAAAGGTTTCCACTTGATTTGGTTTCTATAATCCTGTGTCTTAACACTGAACATGGGAAAAAGTCGCACTCTTTAGGGTGGTTAAACACAGCTTTTCAGCTTTTATTCATTGGTCTTAGTAGTCAGAGAAAGTCTAAGAAACTGAAGGGCTCACAAATCTGAAATCCATCCAGACGCTGCAAGAACTGAAGCCCAACTCTGACTTTCTTATCGCCAGGTCCCACAGAGCACTAAGGTTCTTACCTTGGACGCAGCCCCAAATTGCTCTACATATAAAGCACTTTCAAACAAGCTTCCCCACCATCAGTTGCAGACTCTGATGCTGGTTTGTTGGCGTGTCTTCACCATGAGAAATTCCTTTGATATCGGATTGATTTATTTGGTGTTGTAAGTGATCACCTCACTCATTATTCTACATATATCAAATTTGACCGTTTTGATATATGTAGAATAATATATATCTAATATATAACCTATACCAAATTTGGCTGTTTCAAGGGCTAGAAATGCAGCAATTCAGTATTCACTAAAAATCATTATGAAAGTTATTGAAGTATTTTATAGATTTGTCATTACTGCCTGACAGAGGTAAAATATAAAACACTGTCCAGTAGTATTCGCTTAAACTATTATTAGTTTGATTAGTAGTTTCTACACCTCACTTTGTAGTGCTGTGGTACTTCAAGTATTTAAATTTAATTCTTCATATTTCCCTTTCCCATATGTTTGGAGTTTTCCCTTCAAAAATGAGGATGTAAGACCCAGCAAAGCATTATAGCACCTCATTCTACCAACACAACACATGCAAATTCTGCCTTCTTGTTACACTGCATTCCATGTTTTCCACCATTTGGAAGAAGTCAAAAAAGAGAGAGAGAGCTTTTACACCATAATTAATTTAAACTAAAACCCTTATTCTAAAAATGTCATCTCCCCCATCTTGGTCCCTCATACATTTGAGAATATGCTTGCAGGCTATGCATTATGGATGACTGTCAACCACTCTCCCTCCTGCCGACGTCCCTCAACTTGCTAATAGCTATTCAACTTTGATCTGTAATTTCTCTGTGATTTTTAACATTGTTTTACAGATGGAAGTGAGCATTTGTACTGGAACACAAACATAATCCTTGGGCACTGCAGAGCAGTGGTGCATGTAAAAGCTCTCTGTCACAGGAACTCTAACAGAGTTTGTGGTGTTTACAAGGAAAGTACATGCACTTAGATTATTCTGAAGGCATTTTACCTGTAAGATAATATACAGATGATTCCATCCACAAACATTTAGCACCCAACACAGAGTAAGCAGTTTTCTAGAAACAATTGTGAGATAATCCCTTTGGAGACTTGTAAATTCATTGACTTGATTTTTCTATTCAATTCTCCAGAAAAATTCAGCCAGCTACCACCTATGCGTATAGGATCAAAAAAAGACACCCAGCAGCAATCTGTTCATCTGCTTCTGAATGGGCTGACTTTAGTATTTTGGTGTATGTCTCTAATCTAAGAATGTAAAGTTTCAATTTGTTCCTACCTCAGATTATTAAAGACAATAAACACTAGACAAATCACAAACTCAGGTTTCAGGTGGTCAGTTTTCTTGGAGAAAATATTAATATCCAAATAGCTTCAGTACTCATGTACACTTTAAAGAGAAGAGTTTGCAAATTTTAAAGGCAGAAGAGAAAGTAAATATTTAAGGAGGGCAGTATAATTTTATGTTACATACTTCTGGTTAGAAAGAAGGAAGCCCTGGAGCGAAGGAAGTTAGACCAGAAGTCTAACTTCTGGTTAGAAAGCAAATCCGAACAAGCTAAGTGTGGGTGTAGGCATTTCCACTTCTATTTTATTTGTTAATTCACTGCTTTCTTGGCTTGAATTTTCTCTAAACTTACTAGAAACTGAAAGGGGAAAAAAGCGCTTGGCTCTATGAAGCATCCTACCATGTTACAAAGTGGGTGTTTGGGGATTCCTGCATCTTCACAAGCTTGTATCTCCATTCTGCTTGAACTCTGATAAAATATTGAGTGTCATGTCTTCACTCTTGGACTGCAAGTTTGCCTCACTTCTTCTGGAAGCCTTCCTGGTGGCTCGGGAGAGTCTCCTTCTGAAAGTATCTCCTGCCAAGAAATAGAGAATGGGGTCCACACAACTGTTGAGACTTGCTAGACCTCTTGTCACCTGATAAGTGGCATACACCCTATCATTGAAAGCACACATTTCTGGGGTCTGAAAATCCAGCCGGGCCCTCAAATTCATTGTTTTCATCACGTGGAAAGGGATGTAAGACACAGCAAAAACAGTCAGTACAATAATCACCAGGTAAATGGATTTCCTCCTCAGAGGCGAATTGTCCAGGTCTTTGTAAATCAGAGCTCTCACAATTAATCCGTAACAGCCCAAAATCAGCACCAAGGGGACACAGAACATGGCCACGGTCGTGCACATACTATAGATGAAATAACTTCGCAGGTACTCGTCTGAGGTGGTGTCATAGCAGGTGATGGTTTTGTTTTTCCGGATCCCGGTGCCAGAGTAGAAGAGGATGGGGGAGATGCCCACCACCACGATGAGCCACACCAGCACGCTAATATAGACCGCGTTCTTCTTCTTGAGCCTACCCAGGGACTTGAGCGGGTACACCACGCCGCTGTACCGGTGCGCGCTAATGCAGGTCAGGAATAAGATGCTGCCATAGAGGTTCACGTGGAAGATGAACCTCTGCAGCTTGCACATGGCATCCCCAAAGATCCAGTCGGTCTTATTGAAGTAGTAGAAGATGAGCGCCGGCAGAGTCAGCACGTACAAGAAGTCGGCCAGGGCCAAGTTGAACATGTACACGGAGATGCCGCTCCACGGCTTCATGTGGAAGACGAACATCCAGATGGCCACGCTGTTGCCCAGGAAGCCGATAATGAACACCAAGATGTAGACAGCTGGCAGGTAGTAGAACTGGAAGCCTGTCTTGGTCAGCGCGCATTTGAACGGGCTGGCGACGGCGGCGGTGGAAGTCACTGTGCTGTTTCCCCAGGGCGAACCAGGGTCGGCAAGGAAGGCAGTGTCCGTCCCGTTGGGGACCGCCGGCCACAGCACCTCGGTCATTCTCTCCTCCCCGACTTAGGCGGCAGCTCCAAGGGACAAGCGGCGGCAGGAGGGCGGCGGCGGCGGCGAGGGGCGCAGCGAGCATCGGAAAGGCTGGCGAGCAGACGGGAGCGGGAGCCGGGGATCCCTGCGGGAGGGGGCGCGCGGGGGCTCGCCCACGCCAGCTCCGGCCCCGCGTTCGCCGTGGGCCATGAAATCCGCCCTGAGCGGCGACCGAACCCGGCTGGCCGGTGGACCAGCAACTTCCCCGTCCGGCCGGCAACGCCGAGGTTACACAACGGGGCGCTCAGGACACCCGAGTAGACAACTTTCCGACTGCGCTTTCCCTAGGGACCGAGGGTTCGCGCTGGAGAGCGCGCCGGGGGCCTCAGTGAGGTTGAGCCAAATTCGCTGCGCTGCGCTCCGGCGTGGGGAGGGCGCGCCCCAGCCTCCTTCCCCCGAAGATCAACTTCGTTTGGGCATCTTCCTTCTCCCTACCTTGCAAGCCAGCAGCTCGGGTCTAGGGCCCGCGCCCCGCTGCCCTCAGCTTCTGGGGGCCATCGGAGCGCGCGTGGCCGCAGACTCGTGCGCTTCTGGATCGCGTCCGGCTCGCAGTCTGGGTGATCTCGCAGGCTTTTCTAGAGACCTGCTCCGTTTGGAGTGCAGCGGCCGGAGGGCGAGCCAGGCTCCCTGCGAGGGTGGGCGGAGTTTGGGCGCCGGGCGAGTCCGCGCGCAGCTGGGAGGAGAGGGGCGTGCCTCCGTGAAGCCCGCCCGGCTGCCTGCCCGCGCTCTCCAGGGTGTTCGCTCCGGGCCGGAGACGTCTTCGGGGAGAACTGGTCTTCGCCGTGGGCCGGCGCGTTCAGCTTCTGTCCCGGAGCCACTGCCGGAGTCGGCGGAGGACGCGGGGCGCACTCGGTCAGGGTCAGGGCTAGGGCTGGCTGCCGAGAAGCGATTGGCCCGCCAGCGTTCCTCCGCTCTTCCGCCGGCTATCTTCGGCAAAGTGAAGTTGCTGACACACAGGAAACCCCTCTGACCGCTCAGAGCCTTCTGCCTAACACCCTGGAGCCGACCGAAGGAGACTGAAGTCTCCAGGGCCTTCAAGAACCACGCCAGGTGTTTGCATGTTTCAGGCAGCCTGCAGTCCCCAGCGGGGAACGCCCTGGCATTGCAGCGCTCCGCGCTTTAATGAGACCGGATTCCTGGCGCTTGCAGAAACCTGCTACTCGCAGAAAGATTTCAAAGGCGGGAGGGAGGGTGTGGAGGGAGATGGGGAGCATCTCTTTCTGTCCTTCAAGTCTCCCGTTCCCTTTTTATTTTCGTATTGTTTTTCTTAATTAAGGAAATGCTAATGAATCGACGTCATTGTTAACATCAGCGTGAACATTTCTAAAAGGGCTTTGTAAAAATATTATTAGTTGAACCTTGACGTTGCTTCAGCACAATTTAACTTGTTACTTACCACCTACCTGCCGACTACGCAGGGTCCCCAAATCTTCCTGTTCAGTACGTTTAATTAAAGAACAAAGGCTGCAATAAAGAATAATTAAAAACATATAGTTCGGGAAATAACGACTATTAAATACAACCTTACATAGATACATGTGAAGACATATGGGCTTCCCTAGTGGCTCAGGTGGTAAAGAATCTGCCTGCAATGCGGAAGACCATGGTTTGATCCCTGGGTCAGAAGATCACCTGGATAAGTGAACGGTGACCCACTCCAGTATTCTTGCGGGTAGAATTACGTAGACAGAGGAGCCTGATGGGCTGCATACAATCCATGGGGTCGCAAAAAGTTAGACAAGACTGAGTGACTAACACACACACACACACACGCACAAAGACAATTTTAACTCCAAAGTGATTAAGGTGTGGTTGGGGGTTTTATTACCAGTCCTGTTTCTTTAGGTTAAAGCGATTAGTCATAAGTATCTCTGGTAAGTACTCTAAAATACTAGTTGAGGCTTCCTTAAATACACTTAGTCAAAAACTGGTTTTCCTGGCTTCAATGTATCAAATTTTATAGCAGTGTACTTCAGAATTGTAACTAAATGTGATTGGAAAATAAATAAATTACTAATTATTAAGGGACTTATGGGCCTTCCCTGGTGCCTCGATAAACAATCTGCCTGCAATATGGGAGACCTGGGTTCGATCCCTGGGTTGTGAAGATCCCCTGGAGGAAGGCATGGCAACCCACTCCAGTATTTTTGCCTGAAGAATCCCAATGGACAGAGGAGTCTGGCGGGCTACATTCCATATGGTTGCAGAGTCAGACATGACTGAGCAACTAAGCACAGGACAGCACAGCAGGAGGACATATTTGGGCTTCCCACGTGGCTCTAGTGGTAAAGAACCTGCCCATCAATGCAGGAGACGTGAGTTCTGGGTTTGATCCTTGGGTGGAGAAGATCCCCTAGAGGAGGGCATGGTAACCCACACCAGTATTCTTGCCTAGAGAATCCCATGGACAGAGGAGCCGGGCTGGATACAGTCCATAGAGTCACATGGAGTCAGCCACGACTGAAGTGACTCAGCGCTCATGCATGCAAGGGACATATCTAAATGGGCCCACACAGGGATGGAACCTAGCAATCTTTGACAATTTGCTAATTAACAATATGCTTTATCAGAAATAGTCTTTTTCTTCAAAGGCTTCTCTCTTTGAAGAAAAAATCATCCAAAAAGAAAATATCTGTAAAATACATACCATAAAGATTTCTTTCTGGTCCCAGATGTTGCAGGATAATGTACTCCTAAAAAAATACTCCTGGCTTTGGTATCACATAGGAAAATTCCCAACAAGGACCAGACAGTCCTTTTGAGGGACACATGTAGAAAAGACCATAAACAAACACATGGCATTGTGAACAACTCATTGTTTTGAGTTGTGGTCAATAAAACAGCATGAAAACAAATGATACAACTAAAGTCAGTAACCCAAGGGCACAGATAATGCCTCTTGATGAAAGTGAAAGAGGAGAGTGAAAAAGTTGGCTTAAAGCTCACCATTCAGAAAACTAAGATCATGGCATCTGGTCCCATCACTTCATGGCAAATAGATGGGGAGACAGTGTCAGACTTTATTTTGGGGGGCTCCAAAATCACTGCAGATGGTGATTGCAGCCATGAAATTAAAAGACGCTTACTCCTTAGAAGGAAAGTTATGACCAACCTAGATAGCATATTCAAAAGCAGAGACATTACTTTGCCAACAAAGGTCCATCTAGTCAAGCTATAGTTTTTCCAGTGGTCATGACTGGATATGAAAGTTGGACTGTGAAGAAAGCTGAGCGCTGAAGAATTGATGCATTTGAGCTGTGGTGTTGGAGAAGACTCTTGAGAGTCCATTGGACTGCAAGGAGATGCAATCAGTCCGTTCTAAAGGAGATCAGTCCTGGGTGTTCATTGGAAGGAATGATGCTAAAGCTGAAACTCCAGTACTTTGGCCACCTCATGAGAAGAGTTGACTCATTGGAAAAGACTCTGATGCTGGGAGGGATTGGGGGCAGGAGGAGAAGGGGACGACAGAGGATGAGATGGCTGGATGGCATCACCGACTCGACGGACATGAGTTTGAGTGAACTCTGGGAGTTGGTGATGGACAGGGAGGCCTGGCGTGCTGCGATTCATGGGGTCGCAAAGAGTCCGACACGACTGAGCGACTGAACCGAACTGAACTGACACAATATCCTTTCTGTGTTGGTGCTTGTATTTAAGACTGTAAATCTCATCAGCTTTTGCACAGTTAATGTCTCTATTAGACTCTTTAGAAAAGTATCTTTTATGGTTAATAAAATGTAAAGACTGCACCTGCTATTATGCTAGCTTTCATTCTTACATATTTTCACAGGGAACCTGTTTTAATGAATTTATGTTGAGAAGTTTTAAATCAAATTCTATGTCAGGATTTTACATTAATGTCCAATAGGTGGTTAGATTTGTTCAATGTTAAAATAGGTATTCTAGTAACCTCCTCATCAGTTAAATTACTAATTTAAAGTATAACATGTTTTTTATTAAGAGAAACTAACTTATAGAGAAGTTTGGCTGAGAATAGACAACTGTTAAGGCCCTTTGTTGTACAGAATGCTGTGCTTTAATAAATAATGATGTTGTAATAGGAAAAACAAACAAAAAAGAAAACAAGTCTGAATTGAAATGAATGCTATAGGCCTCAGTTTTCTCATCTGTGAAATAAGGGAGTTGACTTTGATTTTTTTTTCCATTCATATATGATTCTAGAATTATGAGCCTTAACATCAGACATTTTTGTATTGTTTTATTAGGATAATACTAACTAGGATGGATTTTCTATTCAGAGAGAGGGAAGCAGAGGAAAGCATTAACAGTTCCACTGGTATTTAATAGGTCCTAACTCCTGGCTCTTGAGCATTTTTCATTTGCAACAAAAGCAATATATAACCCCATTCAGAAGCCTGTTGCAAAGCATTAATTCATAATGTGAATGTTTGGAAATGTACACTTAAATCTAAGTAACATTATGTACTCTCAGAAAACTTGACACTTGATTAGGAATTTGGAGAAGATAGTTGTCCTAAATGCACCACAGGCTTTTTACAATAATGTAACAAGGTTAAATTTGTAAACACGGCTTTTGTATTCCACATATTTCACTACAGATTTATGATATATTTAAGTTATATTTTAAATCAAAATTGTGTCTTTGAGGAATAATATATATATTCAGCTATGATAACTTTCTATTTGTAATACATTGGACTATATTTAATAAATAAAAAATAAAATACCATCTAAAACTCAATAACATGTCAGCATTTACTGATGCTTAAATATCAATTATAAATGCCTTAAAAGTATGAAAAGACTATTTCATATCTTTAAGTGATTATCTCAAATATTTTGTATTAATTTTTTATTTGATTAATAATGCAAGTGCCTGACTTTAGGAGATTAACGATTTAGTTGGAAATGCAAAGAACATACTGAGATGACCATAATAACATATAACAATAGCAATAATAAATAACTCTTTCCTGTATCCTCAGCACTATGCACACTGCTGAGTCCTTTAATCCTTAACATGTTAGTTGCTCAGTCATGTCTGACTCTATGCAACCCCATGGACTGTAGCCTGCCAGGCTCCTCTGTCCGTGGGATTTTCCAGACAAGAATACTGGAGTGACTGCCATTCCCTTCTCCAGGGGATCTTCTCGACCCAGAGATTGAACCCAGGTCTCCTGCATTGCAGGTGGACTCTTTACCATCTGAGCCACCATCAATACAGTCCTTAACATATCCTATGGTAAATGATAATCGTATCCTTATTTATGAGTTGTGAAACGAAGGCACAGAGAAGTTAAGTAACTCATTCATAGTCACACAGTAGAAACTGAGATTTATCCTTAAGCCATATCCCTAAAGCTCATACATATAACCACTATTCTATGATAAAATACACATTCATACAGGGCAATGATAGGAAAATTAACTGTTAGTGGCCACTACTAAAAAAGATTGAGTACAGAAATGTTTTTCCCAGAAGTCTTCTATCAAAGAGAGAACATTTTTAGCCAGATCTTGAAGATACTGATAGTCAAAAGAGTATTTCAGAAGCTTCCCAAATGTTCTGCTCTACTCAAGCTTTTTAAAAATAGCCAACAATTTATATATAATTTGCAAAGGACAGACAATTTTAGGGAAGTCAGATCTGTTCAGTTTCAGATTCATAAACAAAAAGGCTACCCTTCTTGCCTTTACAAAAATTCTAGTAACTATCTTCAGGAAGGCTCTTCTTTCTCCTTTTTTTTTAAAAAATTTGGTTGCATGACATAGCATGTAGGATCTTAAATCCCCAACTAGGAATTGAATTCAGGCTGGTGAAAGTGCAGAGTCCTAATCACTGGACAACCAAGGAATTCTCTCGCTTTTTATAAAAGTCACAAAAAAGTCAACAATTATTGAGGTTGGAAAGATTACTGAAAAAATTTGAATCAAGAGCTATAAGCGAACTTCTGAGAAACATAAAATGTAAAGGATGGCAGTGTGAGAGAAGGGAGAGCCAATGTGTGGGCCAACTGTTAGGATTTTGCAGGTGAGAGAGAATGAGACCAGGATTTGGGAGATGATGGGATCCTTTGAGAAAACCTTCCAAGTATAATAACTAAGATGTGATAACTTCTGAGATACAAGTTAAGAAAGTGAGGTGACTCTTGTTTTCCCTAAAAAGAATACAGGAGAAAGAAAGCAACAAGATGCCCAAGGAATTCACAGCTGATGTCCTCCAGTGAAGTAGAGAGGTGAGAGGGCTAAGGTGGAGCACAAGTGGAAAAAGCACGCAGAGAAAGGGTAAAAGGTGGTCCCGGTACAGCAGGGGCCCAGCTGCTTCAAAAATGATACACTTGTCATGGATCCAATCAGTAGGCTTCTGAAATTGATTTCTTTAAGAATCACATCAGGGGTACAGGACAAAGAATAGGAGACAGCCTGGTTGCTCCAGGGTTAGATAAATAAAAGGAGAGGAGAGTGAGGGACCAGGCAGAGGAAAGGGAGAGGGGAAGGAAGAGAGAGGAAGGAGAGGGAAGTGCAGGAGGGGAAACACCAGGTGTGTGGGGGAGAAAAGAAAGCAAGTTGCTTGCACAGAACTGGGAATGGACCTTTGGAAATCTCACTGAGCATTGCCTTCCAATTATTTAGGGGTGGCTATGGGGGGAGGGGTTTGGAAGGTAGTGACATGACACATGGCCCGGCCTACGGGGTCCTAGAGTAATGTGCCTACTGAGTATCTGCCCCATGGGAGATGATAACAAGCTAGGTCTTCCTTTCTTTCTTTTTCCTTCCCCCTGGTTCAATGAAGACTCTTTTTTTTTTTTTTTTTTAATTGAAGTATAGTTGATTTACAATGTTGATTTAATGTTGTTGTATTGGTTTCAGGTATACAGAAAAATGATTCAGTTGTACATACATATGTGTATGTATATATATGAAGATATAACTGAATCATATATATATAGTCTACATTTTCCCCCTGTGCCCATCTTATAAGGACCAGTAAAATCCCAGGCTGCCTAAATCTTTTCATTCTTTGCAAAATTTCTTGCTCCCAGAAGTTAAGATTACTCAAGGAAACTGCTTCTTTTCAGTCCCCTTTTTTAGTATTTACTTTCCTTATTCCAATCTACATGAAGGCCTAGTCCCTAGTCTTGGGCACTTTATAATATTTTTAAAGAATTTTTTATTAAATCCAGAATAAAAGATGCCAGGCCTGGCTTGTCATCTTCCTCTAATCTTTGTTATCTGATAAATATTCCCTTTGCTCTCTACGTATATGTGTGTTTGTCTCTTAGTTGAGTCCAACTCTTTGTGACTCCATGGACCGTAGCCCACCAGGCTCCATGGGATTCTCCAGGCAAGAATACTAGAGCGGATTGCCATGCTCTTCTCCACTCTTTGTATGTGACCTCTCTGGTTTCACAAAGGCATGTCTCACAAGATTTACTGATAACAGATTGGAAATGTTATATTACTATGCCGGTTTTGCTACAATTTCTTTATACCCTTAATTGTTTCAGGACACAGGGAAGTAAATGTTTATAGAGCCTGTTGGTGCAGAAATATCTTTAGAGCCAGTTGCCCATATCTAATATCTTATACCATAATCATGGACCCATGGAGGGTTTCCATTGTAGCACAAAAGATAAGAATATGACATTATTTGAGCATTACTTGTCATCATTATTGTATCTACCATAACTAAATTGTTGACTTCTGGTACATCCATGTTTTGAATACATAAGCTAAATCCCACATAGGTAAGTGAAAACCATGTGTGAAAATTAAGAAATACTTGTTTTCCTCAGGTTAAGTCACATGTTCTATCTGTTCATTCCTGGGATGTTGATCTCAATCATGTACTGAGTGTTCCACATTTTTCTTTTTCTTTTCTATTCTTAAAAAAATTTTTTTTATTGAAGTATAGTTGATTTACAATGTTGTGGTTAATTTCTACTGTACTGCAAAGTGATTCATATATATATATATATATATATATATATATACACACACACACACACACCACACACACGTGTGTGGTGTGTGTGGTGTGTGTGCTGTGCTTAGCCTCTCAGTCATGTCTGACTCTTTGCAACCCCATGAACTGCAGCACGCCAGGTTTCCCTGTCCATGGGGATTCTCCAGGCAAGAATACTGGACTGGGTTGCCATGCCCTCCTCCAGGGGATCTTCCCAACCCAGGGATCATACTCAGCTCTCCTGCATTGCAGGCAGGTCTTTACTGTCTGAGCCACCAGGGAAGCCCGTGTGTGTGTGTGTGTGTGTGTGTGTACTTTAGATGTTATTTTCATATGGTTTATCATAGGATACTGAATATAGTTCTATGTGCCATACAGTGCTTTACACATTTTTTAAGATTAAACTTAAAAGCAATTGTCATTCACATTTCCTACTTTGGAATTTGGCTTCCTGAAAAGTTGGTAGGTTTTCACCGGTGGCACTCAGATTGTGAGCCAGTTTTAAGCAGATGAGCACTGTGTCCATTTTTTTATAATCTTTTAATTTAGATTCTGGAGAAAGGCTGGCAGGATGGGCTCACCCAGCAGAGTCTTCTTACAACAAGCCAAAGTTATGGATACTCTGCTAGAAAGATACCTGGGTGGCCAAAAAAGCACTTAATATGTCAACATACCAAGATGAAATAGATCTAGGCTTTGTCTATAAAAACAAAGTTGTTTAGTCATTAAGTTAGTCCAACCTTTTGTGACCCCATGGACTGTAGACAACCAGATTCCTCTGTCCATGGAATTTCTCAGATAAGAATACTGGAGTGGGTTGCCATTTCCTTCTCCAGGGGTCCTGACCCGTGGATCAAACCCACATCTCCCTCATTGGCAGATGAGTTCTCTACCAATCAGCCACCAGGGAAGTCCATAAAAACAATAAAATAAAATAAAATTTAATATTGAATTTATTATAGTTGACAGAGAACCCATATAGTCTAGGTTATGCTTCAGGTAGAAATATAATCAGTTATTCCTTGAGAAATTCTTATGTTTTCAATGATAGGGTTTAGCAGAATCTCAAGTTAGTTCAGATTTTCATCTTTTAACTTCAACTCTAGACACCTGATACTGCAGCTAAATATTTACCTTAGAGACTACTGTAGTATAATAACCACATAAGTAAAATACTATCTTAGCTCACCAGCAACATCTCCTTTGAGTCTCTTAGTACAGTTTCTCCAACTTGACTATACATATAGATCATTTGGGGGATCTTGCCAAAATGTAGTTGTAGG
Organism: Bos indicus x Bos taurus; assembly: GCF_003369695.1. Taxonomy (NCBI): domain Eukaryota; kingdom Metazoa; phylum Chordata; class Mammalia; order Artiodactyla; family Bovidae; genus Bos; species Bos indicus x Bos taurus. The sequence continues at coordinate 114,355,863 of NC_040076.1, forward strand.
TATGGGGTGGAGCCCCCCAATTTTTTTTTTTTTAACAAGTTCCCTTTGATGTCCAAGCTCCTCATCCGACCAGTACACTCTGAGTAGCAAGATTTTACATGATCCTGCCTGGACATTGCTTTTCTATGCCAATTTAAAAATGCTATAGCTGCTTCTGCCTAGTGACTAAAATACATTAAAGGCTTAGCAGTCTTGAACTCTGGTATGCATGTACCATTTGGAATGCCTTTTATGGCATTTTTGGAATGCTATGTACCTCACAATACATGGTTTAAGAGAAGAAGACAGAACTGGGTTCAAAGATCAATTAAGGCTACTTAACAGCTCTGCAGCTAGGCACATTGCCAAACCTGTGCCGTTTCCATGTTCTTATCAAATAACTCCTATGTCACAAGATAGGTGTAAGAATGTGATTGTGTATATGAAGTGTTTAGGACTATGCCTGATACCTAGTAAGTGCATTATAAATGGTAGCTATTATTATTATCACTATTATATATAATAATATCATTTTTACCTTAAGAAGAAAACTAACTTGGACAAATAAAGCAACTTTGTTACTGAAAGGTGTGGGGTCTGGCTGCTTGCCACTCAAAAGGGAATAAACAGGCCAGACTGGTGGAAAGGAAAGTTTGCTTTATTTCAGATGTGACAACTGAGGGGGAGGGCTGAAATCTGTCCAAAGGCCAACTCCACCCTCTGACAAGCCGGAGGCAGAGCTTTCATAGCCTGAGGCAGGGGGCTCCATGCAGAAACATCACAGGGAGCTCTGATGGTCATTTTCAAATTGGTCATCAGTGGTTTTGTCATCTTGTTTGTTTTCAGTGCAATCTTCAGTTCCAGGGTCAGATTGTTTCCATTTTTTTGAGGCCAGTTCTCAGAATTGTGGCAGCTTGTGTCACAGCTCCATTCTGGTGATCATGAAGTTAACTTCACATGGTGAGGGTTTCAGTATCTATAAGACAACTCACAGGATATGGCTCAGAATATTCTCTATAGCCCTTCAGGAGGAACTAAAGGTCCTCTACTACACTTAATGAATATATTATTATCATTTGGTCTCCTTTCACTGTTTTTTTTTTTTGTTTGTTTCTGCATGTTCTCATTTCTCTGATTAAACTTATTCTTTGGCTCAACTTTTCCTCAATAAAAAAGCAGGCAAAGGACCTGGGGGAAGGACCATAGGGTCCTACTCTGTTTCAACTTTATGGAAAGGGTACAGGAGTTTGGACTTTTCAGGAAAGAAGGTCTTGTACCTTAAAAATCATGTATTTTGTCTCTTCTCTCTACTTCTTTAAAGATATAGTGCCTCTGTTCTCTTTTTCTAGTCAACCATTTGTTTTTCTTCCCCTCCCTCCTTCTTTTTCTTTCTTTCTTCTTCCTCTTCTCTCTTTCCCTCTCTCTGAAAATCAGTTTTCTCTTCCTACATGGATATGACTCAACATGGCAACTCAAAGCCTACCATTATTTCCAATAACAAATTCCTGGGGAAAGATTCTGGACTGATACAGTCAAGCTCAGTTTGGCCTGGAGGTGAAGAGGATGATCCAAACCATCAGAGCCTTCCTCCAATTCTGTGACATACTCAAAGAAAAAGACAAGGGTAGCTAACTTCTCTTAGGAGAAAATGTGGGAGCAGGGAGTGAAATTGCTATCACCTCTGGCTTAGAACGCAGTAAGACCATGGATGTGATTGGTGGATAGAAAAGGGAGAAGAGGAAAACAAGGGTTTCCAGAATGTGATTGTGACAGGCAAATTTCTAAGTTTCCAGGAAGATTGTGCTTGGGGCCATTCAAAGCCTGATGGAGAAACCATGCTCCAAGATTCCTAAGATCTGGCCCTGCGCAGTAAATGCGCAGGGAAGTGGGTGAGAGTTAGCTAGCAATGACAGCACCAAAGTGGAGATCTGTAGAGCATATGGAAAACTGAGCAGATGAATGAACTAAGAAGACAGAAGGCAGAAAAATCCTGTTGCCTATGAAAAAAATAAAAATAAAAGGAAAATAGAATCTTTGCATTCCTGTTAGGAAAATGGAAGTCTTCTTTTGATCAAAGATAAGTTATGAAGTTCTGCTTCCATTTTGGAAACCAGCCCAAGGTATGGTAATTTCTTCAAGAGCTCTAATTATTAATTCAGTTGGGAGGAACCCAAGGGACATATTTATAGTAATTTGAATCTCTGGAAATAAGGAGTTTGATACAAGCCTCAGAGCAGCAGAGAAACTGAATTTGGTTTAGAGAGTGAGTGCCTCAGAAGAAAGTAGAAAGCAAGTCTGGAAAAGCTTTGTGGTGATTGCATGAACCCATCATGGCCAAGAGCTCTGTTCATTCTCCTTGGGTATGAAATTCTTGCTGTAGGATACCTTATAATTTATTTTAGCAAGAGATCATGAGAGATTAGATTAGATTTCATCTCCAGTGAAAGTGGCAGGCTGGTAAGGGTTGGGTTTGAAAGTGTGTGTGTAAAGGACCGCTGTGGCAAGCTGAGCTGGACAATCAATTACTTTTCATTTAGAGACAGATGAAGACTACTACTAGCATGGGGATCCTCAGGGATCTGCCAAAGATAGACTTTACAAAGTTATGAAATTACTGTTCAGTAAGTACTCTTGCCTGGAAAATCCCATGGACAGAGGAGCCTGGTATGCTGCAGTCCATGGGGTCACTAGGAGTCAGACACGACTGAGCGACTTCACTTTCACTTTTCACTTTCATGCATTGGAGAAGGAAATGGCAACCCACTCCACTGTTCTTGCCTGGAGAATCCCAGGGATGGGGAAGCCTGGTGGGCTGCCATCTCTGGGGTCGCACAGAGTCACACTGAAGCGACTTAGCAGCAGCAGCAGCAGCAGCAAGTAAGGAAAAGTGGTTTGACATTGGAGGATAAGTTTGATGTCCTTAATTACAAAAAAAGGGGAAGGGAGGAAAGGCTCTTGGAAAAAAGGTCAATTTTATAGTATTCACCCCAAAGCATGCTGTATTGTATAATATAATAATTTTATTATATGCTATATTATAATTAACAAAAGGGGAAATGAAAGACCTAAGCTGGGAACACCTGCTCAGAATAAATGCAAGGAAAAATATAGGGCTCTAAGAGAAGGAAAGGACATGGAACAAGCATTTCAACAGAAAAAAAGGGGAAAAAAGGAGTTGTTATTCTGGCCATGGAAAGAAAAAGGCAAAGGGGAAAAGATATAGCAGGTATGATGAGCAAGATCTAGGTCTGTAAGTCATCCAGTATATGAGGAAAGAGACAAACTCTCCTTACCTCTGAAAAGAACATTTTGGTTAGAAGTTCTTAGAGGTAATATATGAGGAGGGCAATGGGACTCACTACATTTTTCTCATGGATGGAAAGACTTAAGAAAATGAATAGAACATCAGCCAATGTAAACATACAATATTAAATATATTAAGTATAAAAAGATTATATGAGGAAATTGGAATATGAGGAATATGGTATATAGTGATGTATGAGGAAATGTAGGAAGAAATAAAGTATAAATCGGCAGGCAGTGAGAAAAGGCAGAAAAAGAAGGGGAAGAAGAAAGAAATGATAAAAGAAAAGTTGGCCATCAAAGAAACCTCTAAGGACTGATAAACTTCCTACAACTCTGGATAAAGCAGAACTTAAAGTTAACAGCATGGAATAAGAGAAATGTCAGGGCTCAGAAGACTGATTATACAGCACTCTGAAATGAAAATCATATATATGTCTGAACATGTGAACACATGTGTGTGTGTGCGTGTGCCTGTGTATATGTGTGTTAGAGAAAGGAGCAGGATCAAAGGTCAAGGAAGGAGTACTTTTTGCTCTTCAGAAAGGAAAGCTGAAGAAGGATTATTGATTATCTTGTGGGTAATCTAAAATGTAATTGGAAAAAAAAATGTGGTTAATACCTTGGTGACAGCAATTAAGAAAGGAATAATTTAATTATTACCATACTTCAGCATAACAGAAGGGAATGACCTGATGACATTTTTAGAGAGGAAACTCTTTCTAGGTTAATGGCCTCAGCTGAATTACTTTTGTAGTCTGCTGACTGACTTGTCTCCTAAGTTGTTGGCTTATGGGAGCCTATTAAAATGACAAGACTGATGAAATAAAGAGACTCCTCAATCATTTTTTAAGTATATTTAATTTCTAATAAAAATTATATAGCTATTTACCCAAGAACAGGATGGTTGCGGGAAGAAAAGTTACTGCAGATGTCACACACCACATATATGCATACACAGAAAAAATGAAAAATTCTATACCCTGGGACAACCAATATTAACATCTACTCATCCAGAGATTTTTCCTTTCAAATATAATCGAGTGAACATATATTTATATGTATGTTTTAAATTAGAGTATTATATGGTTTATCCTGCCTTCTTGCAGGAGACATAAGAGACATGGATTCAATCCCTGTGTTGGGAAGATCCCCTGAAGGAGGACATGGCAACCCAGTCCAGTATTCTTGCCTGGAAAATGGTGGGCTGCAGTCCATAGGGTCACAAAGAGTCAGATACAATTAAAGTGACTTAGCAGGCGTGCATACATATCTTACCATTCCTTTCCATTTTCTTAATGGTGACAGGACACCAGTAGTAGCTGAAAGGATAAAGGAAAGCAAACTAGGTAAATAGTTTCCTGGAATTACTAAATAGGAAAGACTGACACAATAACAGAGAACTAAATACATAAAATTACAAAGAAGCACTATAAAGGGACAAAGAGAACTAGGTTTCCTTAAGATATCATGGTGCATAGTTAAGATTAGATCAAGACTTTGAATCAGGTAAACCATGATTTTCTTTCTGGTAACAAAGGAAAAGCTTCTTACCTCTTAAGTTACTGCAAAAACTCCATATCTTATCATTCCCTGGTCAGTTGTTGGATGGAGAAGAATCAACAGGGCAGATGACATGGATATGTAATATTTTCATGTGCTAAATAAAATGAAAAAAAAAAAAACACAATCACAAAAGAATCAGCATTTAAAGTGCAAAGGTGAAATGGAGAGTCTGAATTCATTAAAAGGACAAAGATGAAATGTTTAAGACAATGAAAAACATATGGAAGAGATATTTAAAAATACATTAGTAATCTATTCAGTATGTTGCAGTAAGAGCCGTTAAACCAAAAAGAAAAGCCAAAAAGTTGCATTTATATGTAAAATATAAGAAAGATTCAAAGATAAATGAGAAGTTGGCAACAAGAAAGTGAACAGGATGAGACATAAAAAAGTTGTTTTGGAAAATAGGATGATTCAGGATGTAGTGGTTATTCACAGCAATCACCAAGATAGTTATAAAAATAATAGCTGATAGTTAATGGGCACTTACTGTGATAAGTCTAAGGACTTTACTTTTTTTTCTAACTTAATCTTTGGGAATAATAAAAAGATAGCTCTCTCCCAAAGAGTCAGGATTTTATAGAAATGGAAAAGAGACAAACACAGAAAAGACAAGGGAAAATAAAGACACTGAGACATAGGATAAGACCCCAAACTTAAAAAGGAACATCAGTTCAGTTCAGTCACTCAGTCGTGTCCGACTCTTTGCGACCCCATGAATCGCAGCACGCCAGGCCTCCCTGTCCATCACCATCTCCTGGAGTTCACTCAAACTCACGTCCATCGAGTCGGTGATGCCATCCAGCCTTCTCATCCTCTGTCGTCCCCTTTTCCTCCCGTCCCCTTAAATACAAGGAAATGTCAAACCAAATCAATATCTACAAAATAGAAGCTGCTGAATTTCATGATGAATATATAAAAAAATATATATTAAGAAGCTACAGGAAATAAGACTAGTCCAATGCAGAGCTACCCCACAGAACATTTTGTAAAACCCCCCAAACTCCTAATTAAAACCAATATAAGAAAACATGGCAGTTCTCCAAAAGAAGCATGTAAGAATAAAGTACCTCCTAATAAGGGAACACACTATAGGAAAAGATTTGGGAACCAGATGGTTGAGGTTATTAACTGGAGAAGTAAGATCAAGGAGCTGGGAGAAGTGGGCAAGTTGGAGGCTTAGATACAAATTTATTGGGTATTTTTAGAAGAAAAAGAATCCAAAAGGCCTAATCATGGGGATAAAGTCCTTCTGGGAGAGCAGGAATACAAGAGTCTGTAAATGAGTGAAGGAGACAGGAAGACGTGCCAAATGGGAAAAACCACATCATAGGAAACATGGGTAAACCACATCATAGTAAAGAGGAGGAAGAAAGAGTTGAAGGGAAAAGAAAATATAGGAAATTGATTTTCAAAGCCATGCAAATTGTTGGTTGGGGAAGAGTAATAAATGCATATATAAGTAGTATTTTTAAATGTTATCTGTAATAATGAATGTATAAAGATAAAATATTACATATAGAAAATCAACATCAGAACTCAATACTATTTCATTTGCTAAATTCTTAAATATGAGAAAGTGGGATCCATTAGGCTCTAAGTATTGAAGATGCAAGGGTAATTTCAATGGCTTCCTTGTAATGGTATCAAACTAAGACTAGGACATTTACAAATTGGTTCTCTCTGGCTATTCCTCTTGAGATATAAAGACACCCGAGATAGAATGGTTGCCTTTTTTTAAATTGGCAATTTTTATTTCCTTCATATGTTTCAGTTTCTATATTGAATATGTACAATTTTATTATCAGAAAAAAACAGATAAAAATGTTTACACATTGAAGAATGGTAAAATTCTAAAGCTATTTGCAGCAAGTAGCGCCTAGCTGAATATGTATTTCTCAAACCTTCTACATTATTGCCAAGTAGCTAGAAGCCAAACTCCTTGAGAAACTGGTATATGATCCCAAAGAAAGTAAATCTTGATATTGATAATATTATTGTTTTAAGCAGAACACATTTTTTTAGGCAAGAAGTACATTTATTAATATAGGTCACTTGTAAGAGATGCAAGTGGGCAGGTGAGGGAGCTATGCTAGAACACATTTTTTTGTGTGAAATTTAAACAAAATCTGTACTTTAGTTAATAATACTGTATCACATGTTAATTTTCTCTCTCTCTTTTTTTTATAACACAGTATTTCTTTATATTCTCCAAACTGGATTAGAAGTTTAGAACAGTCTTGTGGACTCTGTGGGAGAGGGAGAGGGTGGGATGATTTGGGAGAATGGCATTGAAACATGAATAATATCATATATGAAATGAGTCGCCAGTTCAGGTTCGATGAACAATACTGGTCGCTTGGGGCTGGTGCACTGGGACGACCCAGAGGGATGGTACGGGGAGGGAGGAGGGAGGAGGGTTCAGGATGGGGAACACGTGTATACCTGTGGCGGATTCATGTTGATATATGGCAAAAGGCAAAACCAATACAATATTGCAGAGAAGGCAATGGCACCCCACTCCAGTACTCTTGCCTGAAAAATCCCATGGATGGAGGAGCCTGGTAGGCTGCAGTCCATGGGGTCGCTGAGGGTTGGACATGACTAAGCGACTTCACTTTCACTTTTCACTTTCATGCATTGGAAAAGGAAATGGCAACCCACTCCAGTGTTCTTGCCTGGAGAATCCCAGGGACTGGGGAGCCTGGTGGGCTGCTGTCTATGGGGTCACACAGAGTTGGACACAACTGAAGTGACTTAGCAGCAGCAGCAGCAGCAGCATCAATACAATATTCTAAAGTTAAAAAAGAAAAGAAAAGAAAAAAAAAGTTTAAAGCAACATTCAGATTTTTTTTAAGTCACTAAAATAAGAAGCTTTCTAGACTTTTAGCAGTAATATTCTATCCCAGAGTAAGTGGAGCTATATAAAAATTTTGAGTGAATATAAATTAGAAGTCTAGAATTCTATTCATATTGAGTCAAACAAATGGAAATAAAATGTCATGAATTTTTAGTTAAGCAAATATCCACAAATTTTCTAAAATACATATTTTATATTTTATATGTATGTATATATATACTTATATATATACACACAAAAGCTTTCTTACTACATTTGATAAATGCTTGAGAAAGAACAACAGAAGAATGAAGCAGGAAGTTGGAAAACATTATCTAAATGAAATGAGAGCACTGAATATGAAATAGAAAAAGTGAAACAAACTAGGTAAAAGATCAAGATCAGCATATAATCCAGTTGTTTTTAAACACAGATGCTCATTAGAATCATATCTGGAGCTCTGGAGAAAAAAACAATATCTAGGCATTTTACACAAAATTCCAAGAAAATTCTAATGTGCATCTAGATTTTTAAAAGTGATTATAGGTTTTTCTAATAAATGGTAGCTTTAGTGATATAGAATTCTATTGTTTTCTTTTGAATAATCATGGCACAATGGTATTAAAAGAAATAATAGTTACATAATCATAATAGTAAAGGAGGTTTATCAGTTTTCACAATCAGTAGCCAGAAAAAAAATAATGGAAACATGATTAACCTGACAATATAAAATAGTTACAGACAATTTGGGGGGTTAAGTAGAGTGATGTGGTAAGTGGAAGTACATACATGAACATGTTTTCATCTACTCAGCCAGTCTATGTCTTTTTGTTGGTGCATTTAATCCATTTACATCTAAGGGAATTATTGATATGTTTTAGAAAAGGCAGAGGAACCAGAAATCAAATTGCCAACATCCGCTGGATCATGGAAAAAACAAGAGAGCTCCAGAAATACATCTATTTCTTCTTTATTGACAATGCCAAAGCCTTTGACTGTGTGGATCACAATAGACTGTGGAAAATTCTGAAAGAGATGGGAATACCAGACCACCTGACCTGCCTCTTGAGAAATCTGTATGCAGGTCAGGAAGCAACAGTTAGAACTGGACATGGAACAACAGACTGGTTCCAAATAGGAAAAGGAGTTCGTCAACGCTGTATATTGTCATCCTGCTTATTTAACTTATATGCAGGGTACATCATGAGAAACGCTGGGCTGGAAGAAGCACAAGCTGGAATCAAGATTGCCGGGAGAAATATCAATAACCTCAGATATGCAGATGACACCATCCTTATGGCAGAAATTGAAGAGGAACTAAAGAGCCTCTTGATGAAAGTGAAAGTGGAGAGTGAAAAAGTTGGCTTAAAGCTCAACATTCAGAAAACGAAGATCATGGCATCCGGTCCCATCACTTCATGGGAAATAGATGGGGAAACGGTGGAAACAGTGTCAGACTTTATTTTTCTGGGCTCCAAAATCACTGCAGATGGTGACTGTAGCCATGAAATCAAAAGACGCTTACTCCTTGGAAGGACAGTTATGACCAACCTAGATAGCATATTCAAAAGCAGACATATTACTTTGCCAACAAAGGTCCATCTAGTCAAGGCTATGGTTTTTCCAGTGGTCATGTATGGACTGACAGAGTTGGACTGTGAAGAAAGCTGAGCGCCAAAGAATTGATGCTTTTGAAGTGTGGTGTTGAACAAGACTCTTGAGGGTCCCTTGGACTGCAAGGAGATCCAACCAGTCCATTCTGAAGGAGACCAGCCCTGGGTGTTCTTTGGAAGGAATGATGCTAAAGCTGAAACTCCAGTACTTTGGCCACCTCATGCGAAGAGTTGACTCATTGGAAAAGACTCTGATGCTGGGAGGGATTGGGGGCAGGAGGAGAAGGGGACGGCAGAGGATGAGATGGCTGGATGGCATCACTGATTCGATGGACGTGAGTTTGAGTGAATTCCGGGAGTTGGTAATGGACAGGGGGGCCTGGTGTGCTGCAATTCACGGGGTCGCAAACAGTCAGACACGGCTGAGCGACTGAACTGAACTGATGCTCCTATTACCATTTTCTTAATTGTTTTGGGTTTATTTTGTGTAGGTCTTTTCCTTCTCTTGTGTTTCCTGCCTAGAGAAGTTCCTTTACCCTTTGTTGTAAAGCTGGCTTGGTGATATTGAATTCTCTTAACTTTTGCTTGTCTTGAAAGCTTTTGATTTCTCCATCAAATCTGAAAAAGAGTCTTACCAGGCAGAGTATTCTTGGCTGTAGGTTCTTCCCTTTCATCAGTTTAAATATATCTTGCCATTCCCTTCTGGCTTGTAGAGTTTCTGTTGAGAAATCAGCTGATAATCTTATGAGATCCCCTTGTATGTTATTAATATTTGTCATTTTTCTCTTGTTGCTTTTAATATTTTATCTTTGCTTTTAATTTTTGTCGGTTTAATTACCATGTGTCTCAGTATGTTCCTCCTTGGGTTTATCCTCCTTGGGACTCTCTGTGCTTCTTGGACTCGGTTGACTATTTCCTTTCCCCCTGTTAGGGAAGTTTTATCTATTATCTATTCAAAGATTTTCTCAGGTCTTTCTCTCTCTCTTCTCTTTCTGGGACCCCTATAATGCAAATGTTAGTGTATTCAATGTTGTCACAAAGGTCTATTAGGCTGTCTTCATTTTTTTCTTTCTTTTTTCCATATTTTGTTCTGTTTCAGTGATTTCCACCATTCTGTCCTCCAGCTCACTCATCCATTCTTCTGCATCAGTTATTCTGCCATTGATTCCGTCTGATGTATTTTTCATCTCTGTTTATTTGTTCTTTAGTTCTAGGTCTTTGGCAAACATTTCCTGCATCTTCCCCATTCTTTTTCAAAGATCCTGTATCATCTTCATCATTCTGAATTCTTTTTCTGGAAGGTTGTCTATCTCCTTCATTGAAAGCAACTTGAAAACAACTTTATTCAGTTATTTTTCTGAGATTTTACTTTGTCCCATTATCTGGGACACAATATCTGCCTTTTCATTTTGATTAACTTCCTGTGATGTGGTTCTCATTCTGGCTGCTGTGAGCCTGTGGGCTTCCCAGGCGGCACTAGTGGTAAAGAATCTGCCTGCCAATGCAGGTAGACATAAGAGTCCTGGGTTTGAACCCTGGGTCCAGGAGATCTCCTGGAAAAGGATATGGCAACCCATTCCAGTATTCTTGCCTGAAGAATCCCATGGACAAAGGAGCCTAACAGGCTATGGTCCATAGGGATGCAAAGAGTCAGACATAACTGAATCAATTTAGCATGCACAGTCACAGGCTGTGGGATTGTAATTCATCTTGCTTCTCCATCTGCCCTCTGGTGGATGAGGTTAAGAGGCTTGTGTAAGATTCCTGATGGGAAGGACTGGTGGTGGGAATACTGGGTCTTGTTCTTGTGGGCAGGGCTGTGCTCAGTGAAACTTTAATCCAGTTTGCTGATGAGTGATGCTGTGCTCCCTGCCTGTTAGTTGTTTGGCCTCAGACAGTCCAGCCCTGGAGTCTGCAGGCTCAATGGTAGGGTTAATGGTGACCTCCCATAGGGCTCACACAAAGTGGCACCTCCCAGGACTGATGCTGCCAGGGCCATCTCCATGGTGAACGACTGCCAGCACATACCTCCACAGGAGACCCTCCAACACTAGCAGGTCAGTCTGGTTCAGTCTCCTGTGGGGTCACTGCTCCTTTCCCCTGGGTCCTGGTGCATGCAAGATTTTGTTTGTGTCCTCTAAGAGTTGAGTCTCTGTTTCCCTCAGTCCTATGGAAATCCTGTAATCAAATCCTGCTGACCTTCAAAGTCAGTTTCCCTGGGAATTCCTAGTCCCTTTGCTAGGTCCCCAGGCTGGGAAGCCTGACATGGGGCTCAGAACCTTCACAAAATTGGAAGAACTTCTTGGGTATTATCATTCCTCAGTTTGTGGGTCACCCATCCAGCATGTATAGGATTTGATTTCATCATGATTGCATCCCTCCTACCATTTTTTTCGGCTTATCCTTTGTCTTTGGACATGTGTTATCTTTTGGGGGAATTCCAGCATCTGCCTGTTGGTGGTTGTTCAACAGCTAGTTGCAATTTCTGTGCTCTAGTAGGAGATGAGCACATGTCCTTCTACTCTGCCATCTTGAGAACATGTTGGTTACCTTGAGGCTACCTTTGTAGCTAGGATAAGCAACTCGGTACTCTAAATATGATGTTTGCTTTTCCTCAATGATGAAATTGTTACATTATGCATTTTTGTGCTTTTCAACAAAGACATTGGGGCTTTGAAAATGATTGAAGTTTCCCATTTATCCTCAGAGAATAGAGTGTGCCAATACTTGTCTAATAATTCTCTGTTCTTTCTCAGTAACCCTTAAACACTGCTTGTCTAAAATCAGCAATTTGAACTTCCAATATAACTCTTGCATCTCTTTTCCTATGAATTTTAAACAATTGAGACAAGTAACATGATGAGTTACAATATATTTTATGTAAATTTGGATGACTTTCAGGATGGATAAAAATGAAAATTACCTAGAATTCAAAACCCTTGGTACACAAATATCACCTAAGTAAGTGAAAAGTAGAAGCAGTATTAGATTTTAACCTCAGCTTTCCCACTGCCTGACAATGGGCACTTAGTCTTCCTGTGTAGCTTAGGAGTATTCATTTCTAGGTCTAACCACCTCTTGGAATATTAAGAGAATTAGATAATGAAATTGCACTTTGTGTTATTTGGAAAAACCAATGCTATGTAAATTTTTTTAAATTGTTGTTTAAAATCTTGTTCTTTGCAAAAAAAATTTTAGCTGTTTGATATTCTATATTTAGTCAAATATGTATTCTTTGTATAGCATTTACCATGAAAGCATACCCTAAGTACTGGTTTTTACTATTAATATTTACCACATTAATAATAACATGGGATCTGGATTATTATTCTATTACAGGCTAATTCTTTTGAAACACAATAAGAAAATAAATAATATGAACCTATATACAGCAAAACTATTTTTCATTTGATTTATTTTTCCTAAAAAAGGACTTTCTTTATGTTTTTTGAGCTAAAAGAACTTATATTTTCTCCCAATTTCAGCAAGTTGAGATTTTTATAAACTCTATAACAGCCACAAGTCTTCCTTTCCAAGCTCAGACCTTAAGTCAAGCAAGGCACTCTATTCTAGTCAAGACTTCTATTCCTCATTTATTCACTTTATCATCCTATTCATCATTTATTCTATGATAATTATGTTCTATTCACTCTATTCACTTGATAATTCATGTCATTTATTCTTCTTTTCATTGTCCTCCATGCCTTTTCCATTTTTTAATCATTTAATAAACTTGAAGAACTGATTCAAGGAAAAATTGAATATATCCAAATACATATGCTTATATAAGTGTATATGTATGTTTATATGTGATATTTTATATTCAAACCTAATAATAAAATGCTTATTTGTATACTTTTTTTTAAACTTTTTAAAAAAATTTTATTTTATTTAACTTTACAATATTGTATTGGTTTTGCCATATATCAAAATGAATCTGCCACAGGTATACATGTGTTCCCCATCCTGAACCCTTCTCCCTCCTCCCTCCCCATACCATCCCTCTGGGTCATCCCAGTGCACCACCCCCAAGCATCCAGTATCGTGCATCGAACCTGGACTGGCAACTCGTTTCATATATGATATTATACATATTTCAATGCCATTCTCCCAAATCATCCCACCCTCTCCCTCTCCCACAGAGTCCAAAAGACTGTTCTATACATCAGTGTCTCTTTTGCTGTCTCATATACAGGGTTATTGTTACCATCTTTCTAAATTCCATATATATGCGTTAGTATACTGTATTGGTATTTTTCTTTCTGGCTTACTTCACTCTGTATAATAGGCTCTAGTTTCATCCACCTCATTAGAACTGATTCAAATGTATTCGTTTTAATGGCTGAGTAATACTCCATGTGTATATGTACCACAGCTTTCTTATCCATACATTTTAAACTTCCCTACAATATTCAAAAACTTTGTTTTCTTGAGACTATTTCCAAAGTTCAAACTTCCCTCCCATTTTGTTGTTTTGTCTGATGAGATGCATCCTGCTTTACAGTCTGCACCCTGGGGGAACCTGGGGGAATGAGGAAGAAGAGGAGAAAATGATAGGTTCAATATCCACGAGCTAAACAACTTGGAAGAAAAGTTATGACCAACCTAGATAGCATATTCAAAAGCAGAGACATTACTTTGCCAACAAAGGTCCATCTAGTTAAGGCTATGGTTTTTCCAGTAGTCATGTATAGATGTGAGAGTTGGACTATAACGGAAGCTGAGCGCTGAAGAATTGACGCTTTTGAACTGTGGTATTGGAGAAGACTCTTGAGAGTCCCTTGGACAGCAAGGAGATCCAACCAGTCCATCCTAAAGGAGATCAGTCCTGGGTGTTCATTGAAAGGACTGATGTTGAAGCTGAAACTCCAATACTTTGGCCACCTGATGCGAAGAGCTGACTCGTTGGAAAAGACTCTGATGCTGGGAAAGATTGAAGGTGGGAGGAGAAGGGGATGACAGAGGATGAGGTGGTTGGATGGCACCACTGACTCAATGGACATGAGTTTGGGTAAACTCTTGGAGCTGGTGATGGACAGGGAGGCCTGGCGTGCTGCAGTCCATGGGGTTGCAAAGAATCAGACACGACTGAGTGACTGAACTGAACTGAAACAACTCTCAAATTCCTCTTTCCCAGCATCCTGGGAAGAGTGATAATCTGTTTCTGATGAAGGAATTACTGTCTTTGCAGTGATCCTTCTACTTTCTTTGCAGTTCCTGGAGTATTTCAAGTTCTACTTCTCTGTTGAAGCCAATTTTTAAAAAATCATCAATAAGAAAACATCTCATTGTAAGTAATATCTTCATTTTGTTTTATTAAAAATTATTAATTTATTCAAAATATATTATAAAATATTGAAATTAGCTTATGTATTTTAAACATTCATTAATATACATTTAGTGTATTTTTACTAAAATGATAATATACATTTTTACTTAAAAATTCAAATTATGAACTTAAATTTAAATAGCTGTATAATGACAGAATCAAGAGGAATAGAATATTCAGAGCAGTGTTATAAAAATTTTGCAACAGTTAACCTTAAAATTAATTTTTAAATATGGTAGATACTTCCTTTCCTTTGTCATACATTGCTAAAATAGTTACAAAATATGAAAAATGATTAACCCACAAAAGATTTCAAAAAAAGAAGGCTGAAACATTGAGGTGAGAGATTTAAACACATTTTTGTTAATGGTGTTAATTGATATAGCAGAGAAAAAAAAGCTGTACCTTGACGTGGAGAACTTCTGGAGGAAAAATATAAATTAATCACTTCAAGGTCCACTATTTAGAAATGCTAAGTACTAAAAGAGAGTGTAAGAACAAGGGGATTGGTTGAAAACCTGGACAAGATGGAGGAGGGAAACACAGGCTGAGGACTCTGAGTTTTCTTACTTCTTCTGTACAGTGAGGTACCTAACTCTTCCGCTAATTCCTTCTCTCCTCACCAACCACCACCAGTTCTGAAATTGAACCAGAGTACCAGCTCAGAAACCTCTGGTGACATCAGGTCTAAAACCACAAAGATTAGTTAGGAAACTATACGATGAACCAATGGGCCTTCAGCCTCTTTGCAAGCACACCAATAGGCACCTTGTGTGTGCCATTTATCCTTTCTCTCAACACCTCTCCCCCATGCCTGGCACTCCAAGCACATGATATACTAATTCTTCGAGTATCCAAAGGCCTTTCCTTCAATCCCACTCATCAACTGAAAGAAAGGTTTCTGAATATAGACATTTCTTAATTTCAAACTTAGATAGTCAAAACACTCCAATCCTTTTAAGACAGCCTTTAGTTTGAAATAAATGAATCAAAACAAATGAACAAAGAATTTCTACAAAAAGGACAAAAAGAGCAAAGAAATAAAAAATTGTGAAAGAAAATCCTCAAATTGTAACATCTGCAGTGAGTAAAGAGAAAACATTTTACCCATAAAAAAGAACATAATACCACAAAAGAATGATATAACAATTAATTAAAATAAATAAATTTTAAAAAAAGAAAAAAAAAAACTTCATAGTAATCACTGCAGAAGGTGACTGCAGCCATGAAATTAAAAGACGCTTACTCCTTGGAAGGAAAGTTATGACCAACCTAGATAGCATATTCAAAAGCAGACACATTACTTTGCCAACAAAGGTCCATCTAGTCAAGGCTATGGTTTTTCCAGTGGTCATGTATGGACTGACAGAGTTGGACTGTGAAGAAAGCTGAGCGCCAAAGAATTGATGCTTTTGAAGTGTGGTGTTGAACAAGACTCTTGAGGGTCCCTTGGACTGCAAGGAGATCCAACCAGTCCATTCTGAAGGAGATCAGCCCTGGGTGTTCTTTGGAAGGAATGATGCTAAAGCTGAAACTCCAGTACTTTGGCCACCTCATGTGAAGAGTTGACTCATTGGAAAAGACTCTGATGCTGGGAGGGATTGGGGGCAGGAGGAGAAGGGGATGGCAGAGGATGAGATGGCTGGATGGCATCACTGACTCGATGGACGTGAGTCTGTGTGAACTCCGGGAGTTGGTGATGGACAGGGAGGCCTGGCGTGCTGAGATTCATGGGGTCGCAAAGAGTCGGACAGGACTGAGTGACTGAACTGATAGTAATTTAGCAGTAATAGTCCAAATAAAAATTCAAATGGGGATTTTGGAAGCCAATATGCAAATTGTAAACACTGAAAAATCAATACTGTAAACATTACTGAATATTGAGACAAATACCCAAAGAACTTAAAATTGAAGCTATCTGTTTATAGAAATATTTAAAGTTTGATAGAAGACCTACTGTGTAGCACTCAATACTCTGTAATAACCTATATAGGAAAAGACTCTGAAAAAAGAATAGATGTATGAGTATGTATAACTAAATCACTTTGCTGTACACCTGAAACTAATACAACCATGTAAATTAACTATGCTAAGTGCTTCAGTCATGTCCGACTCTTTGCGACCTTATGGACTTGCCACCAGGCTCCTCTGTCCATGTAGATTCTCCAGGCAGGAATACCAGATTGTGTTGCCATGCCCCACTCCAAGGCATCTTCCCAACCCAGGGATCGAACCCACGTCTCTTATGTCTCCTGCATAGGCAAGCGGGTCTTTTTTACCATTAGCGCCTCCTGGGAAGCCCCAAATTAACTACACTCCCGTATAACAGAAGAAAGAAAAGAAAGCTTGACAGCGCTTGCTATACACCCTTAGCACTGTGTTTGTTTTACCTGCTTACATGAATGGTAAAAAAACAATGAAAAAGGAACAAACAAGCAAAAAACCAAATGTAGTCAAAAGGAATAGTACAGACTACATTTTTGAAATTAAAGCCTTTGGTGATTTTGTCAAAAGCAAAACTAGCTCATTGTGTGGGACAAGTAATTTTATTTCTGATGATTCAATACTCCATAGCAATTCAGGGTTAATCATTATGGATGTCAACTTGGTTATATAAGTAGAAACTGTAGAAAAGACTGTATAGATACGTGTCGAATCTAAAACGCAAGTAAGAAACAAAACTAGGACATTTTCTTTTGGTAAGTGATTTGCCTATTTTTATTTTTTCAGATTGGCAAAAAGCAAATTAGTAAAATAAGATTTTGAATTAATTTAGCTATCAGATCAGATCAGTCGCTCAGTCATGTCCGACTCTTTGTGACCCCATGAATCCCAGCACGCCAGGCCTCCCTGTCCATCACCAACTCCCAGAGTTCACTCAGACTCACGTCCATCGAGTCAGTGATGCCATCCAGCCATCTCATCCTCTGTCGTCCCCTTCTCCTCCTGCCCCTAATCCCTCCCAGCTTCAGAGTCTTTTCCAATGAGTCAACTCTTCACATGAGGTGGCCAAAGTACTGGAGTTTCAGCTTTAGCATCATTCCTTCCAAAGAAATCCCAGGGCTGATCTCCTTCAGAATGGACTGGTTGGATCTCCTTGCAGTCCAAGGGACTCGCAAGAGTCTTCTCCTACACCACAGTTCAAAAGCATCAATTCTTCGGCACTCAACCTTCTTCACAGTCCAACTCTCACATCCATACATGACCACTGGAAAAACCATAGCCTTGACTAGATGGACCTTTGTTGGCAAAGTAATGTGTCTGCTTTTGAATATGCTATCTAGGTTGGTCATAACTTTCCTTCCAAGGAGTAAGTGTCTTTTAATTTCATGGCTGCAGTCACCATCTGCAGTGATTTTGGAGCCCAGAAAAATAAAGTCTGACACTGTTTCCACTGTTTCCCCATCTATTTCCCATGAAGTGATGGGACCGGATGTCATGATCTTCGTTTTCTGAATGTTGAGCTTTAAGCCAACTTTTTCACTCTCCACTTTCACTTTCATCAAGAGGCTTTTTAGTCTCTCTCACTTTCTGCCATAAGGATGGTGTCATCTGCATATCTGAGGTGATTGATATTTCTCCCGGCAATCTTGATTCCAGCTTGTGTTTCTTCCAGTCCAGTGTTTCTCATGATGTACTTTGCATATAAGTTAAATAAACAGGGTGACAATATACAGCCTTGAGGTACTCCTTTTCCTATTTGGAACCAGTCTGTTGTTCCATGTCCAGTTCTAACTGTTGCTTCCTGACCTGCATACAAATTTCTCAAGAGGCAGATCAGGTGGTCTGGTATTCCCATCTCTTTCAGAATTTTCCACAGTTTATTGTGATCCACACAGTCTAAGGCTTTGGCATAGTCAATAAAGCAGAAATAGATGTTTTTCTGGAACTCTCTTGCCTTTTCCATGATCCAGCAGATGTTGGCAATTTGATCTCTGGTTCCTCTGCCTTTTCTAAAACCAGCTTGAACATCAGGAAGTTCACGGTTCACATATTGCTGAAGCCTGGCTTGGAGAATTTTGAGCATTACTTTACTAGCATGTGAGATGAGTGCAATTGTGCGGTAGTCAATGGCACTCCACTCTAGTACTCTTGCCTGGAAAATCCCATGGATGGAGGAGCCTGGTAGGCTGCAGTCCATGGGGTCGCTAAGAGTCGGACACGACTGAGCGACTTCACTTTCACTTTGAGCATTCTTTGGCATTGCCTTTCTTTGGGATTGGAATGAAAACTGACCTTTTCCAGTCCTGTGGCCACTGCTGAGTTTCCCAAATTTGCTGGCATGTTGAGTGCAGCACTTTCACAGCATCATGTTTCAGGATTTGGAATAGCTCAACTGGAATTCTATCACCTCCACTAGCTTTGTTCGTAGTGATGCTTTCCAAGGCCCACTTGACTTCACATTCCAGGATGTCTGGCTCTAGGTCAGTGATCACACCATCGTGATTATCTGGGTTGTGAAGATCTTTTTTGTACAGTTCTTCTGTGTATTCTTGCCATCTCTTCTTAATATCTTCTGCTTCTGTTAGGTCCATACCATTTCTGTCCTTTATCGAGCCCATCTTAGCTATAGAAAGTCTAAATTAAAAGTCTCATTTTGATATTTCTTAAAGTGAAAGTGAAAGTCGCTCAGTCGTGTCTGACTCTTTGCAACCCCATGGACTATACAGTCCATGGAATTCTCCAGGCCAGAGTACTGGAATGGGTAGTCTTTTGCTTCTCCAGGGGATCTTCCCAACCCAGCTCTCCCACATTGCAGGCAGATTCCTTACCAGCTGAGCCACAAGGGAAGCCCACTATTTCCTAAGGAAGGAGTCAATTTCATTATTATGAAGCATTTTAGTTTTACTGATTCTTTGTCAGTTGTGCATAAAGTGTTTTTAAGATTATGTCTAATTACAAAATGTATGTGATTCATATATGGTTAACTACTATTTTAATCCCAATACAATGTTGATTTTACTCTTCTATTTTAAACACAAAGAATTTTGTACTTTGTTGGATTTGGATCAAATGAGGATTAAGTGTTATAAATCATCTTTATGAATATTTCTTTGGTGGTTTAGATATTAACCATTTATGATTTGAAAATTGTATTTATAATAGAAACTTTCATCAGAGCAAAAAAGAATACCAAAATTGCATTTGTAAATTCCAAGTAAAAGAGTCTTAAATCACAAAATGTAAAGGATGTCTCTAGGAAGTGGCAAGTTAATATTTTCCAGAAGCAACCTGGGAATGAAGCTGATAAATTATACCTCTGGTGTTTGATAATCCAGTGGTCACTTTAAAGTAGACATTATGGAAAACAATGTATTATCTGTCTGTATTTAATGAAAGCATTATGATTTTCTTTTATCAGCTAATGAAAGAAAGCAAGTTACTTCAGCAAAACAAAGTTTTTTGTAAAGGTCAGAGAGTATATATATTTTTACTGTAGCACAATTACTCTGGCAGGTAAAATGGGACTCAAAATAGCTTAGTTGATAGGTAATTCCTAGCTACTTTGAGTCCCATCTTACCTGCCAGAGTGATTGTGCTACAGTAAAAATATATATACTCTCTTACCTTTACAAAAGAAATGGAGTCAATATCATATTACCAATCACTCTTTATTATGAATTGTTGATTTGCCATGGATCTGCACTTCCCAACCTCCTCCCTTCTTTCATACAACAGATCCAAGTAGTCACCAGTCATTAATTGTCCATCTAGTTGGTATTTGATCAATACTCAATTATACTTTGACAGAAAAAAAAAAAATCTTTCCACTTTTTACTAACAAAAATGACCTCAACAAATAGAAGGCTTAGAACGAAAAACTTTTGTACTTTTTTAGGGATGAGTAGGTGTGGGCATTTACTAATACTAGCTATCATATATGTTCTGCAAAGCGGATAGTAATGTGAAAATCAAAAGCTCTGAGAAAGTTAAGAGACATCCTTGAGTGATAGGATTATATAATATACATATTTTCAAGAAAACTTTTTAAAAATATATTAATATTTGTACATTTCTACCACTCCATTTTTATTATTCCTACTTAGAACAATCATGTCTTGGAGATAATAAAAAATAACCCTAGCGAGATGGTATCCTACAAAAACTGCAGGTACAGTGTGCAGATTGTCTTTCCTGTCTCTTGGCTAATGTGGAACGTATCCAGTTCTTTATTATCAAGTAATTTACTTCACCATACATTCAGAAAACTAAGATCATGGCATCTGGTCCATGGCACCACTTCATGGCAAATAGATGGGGAAACAGTGGCTGACTTTATTTTTTGGGGCTCCAAAATTACTGCAGATAATGACTGCAGCCTTGGAATTAAAAGACACTCCTTGGAAGGAAAGTTATGACCAACCTAGACAGCATATTAAAAAGCAGAGACATTACTTTGTCAACAAAGGTCTGTCTAGTCAAGGCTATGGTTTTTCCAGTAGTCGTGTATGGATGTGAGAGTTGGACTATAGAGAAAGCTGAGCAATGAAGCTTTTGAACTGTGGTGTTGGAGAAAACTCTTGAGAGTCCCTTGGTCTACAAGGAGATCCAACCAGTCCATCCTAAAGGAGATCAGTCCTGAGTGTTCATTGGAAGGACTGATGTTGAAGCTGAAACTCCAATACTTTGGTCACCTGATGTGAAGAGCTGACTCACTGGAAAAGACACTGATGCAGGGAAAGATTGAGGGCGGGAGGAGAAGGGGACGATGGAGGATGAGATGGTTGGATGGCATCACCGACTCAATAAATATGAGTTTGGGTAAACTTTAAGAGTTGGTGATGGACAGGGAAGCCTGGCATGCTGCAGTTCATGGGGTTGCAAAGGGTCAGACACGACTGAGCAACTTAACTGAACTGAACCGAGGAATGAAATAGACTCCAAAGCCTACATCAAGAAATGGACTTTTAATTTTTTAATGCAATAGTCACTCTACATGGAAGAAAAATGCTCTAAGCTGGTGGTTACTTGGGGGAAAACAAAAGGTAATCTTTATTTACTCTGGGATTAAATAAACTAAGCATTACGAAAAGAAATTTCTAAACAGGTATTTAATATCAGAAAAAATTCAAGGCTAGTTAAAGCTGTATTTTATTCATAAAAACAGGTCATTTGGGACTGAATAATATGTCCGGATACTTTAGGTATGAGAAATATGAGAGACACATAGTAGAAACTGGCAAAAGGAATCCTAACTAAATAGGGCTGAAATTCTTCCAAATGAATTAATCCCCTTCCTTAGACTTTGTCTTCCCAATCTTTCCCTAAGGCATATTTGGCAGGGTCTAATATTTTATTACTTATAATCTCAAGTCCATACAGGGTGCTTTTTGATGTCACCTCTAATTATATTCACATACTGAAGTACACATGTTACCAGTTATAAAGTTGTACTGACCTTTGTCATTAAAAAAAAAAAACTAAAAGCTAAAAAATGTGTTCAAAGGACTTTCACTTTCAATTGGCAGAAAATCTAGCCCAAACTCATTTTATAAAAGGAGCTGACTCACTCACTAAACTGAAATACATAGGAGAGGCCTGGTTTTCTCTCTGTTTCTCTCTTCTCCTTTGCTTCCTCTCTTCTTTCCTGTTTTCTCTCTTTTGCTCTCTCCACTGTTGCATCTCTTCCAGGTCTCCATCTGCCCTCATACTTATGCAGGTTTCCCATCACAAGCAGAAGATGGCTTCAGCATTCTCAGATCTCACATCTTCTAAGATTCAGTCTAGCAGGAGGGAGAATTCTCCAGTTTCTTTCCAGCATTTCTGGTGAGTGCTTGCTATCACTTCTGATAGGGTAATGTATACCATTACTGAACTCTCCATGGTTAAGATGAGGGGAATGAGGCATATGGATGTGTTTATAACTGAGTCACTCTACATTTCATTTAACTCCTGAACCCCATCTGTATTAGTTTCCTATGGCTGCTCTATAAAAAATTACCACCAACTTTGTTGGATTAATAGAACATGTTTATTCTCTTACAGTTCTGTAGGTCATAAATCCAGTGTTGATTTTGCTGGGCCAAAGTCATGCTCCCTCAGGAAACTCTAGGGAAGAATCCATTTGTGAGCCTTTTCCAGCTTCTGGAGCTGCACTCCTTGGCTCTTGGTCCCATCCTCTATCTTCAAGGCCTGCAGCCTAACATTATGCTCTAGTGGTCATATTGCCTTCTTCTTCTGTAATCAAATCTCTTACTGCCTCCCTCTCTTAATGACATTTGTCATTACATTTAAGGCCCATCAAGGTAATGCAGGATAATTGCTCAGTCTCAAGATCCTTAACAATCATGTCTACAAAATCATTTTGCCACATAAAATAGCATTTACAGATTCCAGGAATTGAGACCTGGGTATCTCTGGGGGCCATTATTCAACCTACCACACACAATATAAGCATAAAAATGGAAAGAAGGGGAGAGAGAAACCCAAAAAATGTTAGGAAGAAAAGTAACAAGTATCTAACACTGATGTGTTTTAGAACCTGGTTTTATTTGTTCCTTTGTCTTTTGTAATTATATTATCAAAGCAAGGGTCCTCCTTGTGCTTCTTATTTTAATTTAACATTAATGGCCAAATTATCAAGTGCATAGGTATATTTCCACTTATATTTAATGGATATTGGGAAGCTAGAGATCCAATTGTGGCCTGAACTTTGATTTGTTGTTGTTCAGTTGCTAACTCTTGTCCAACCTGTGACCCCATGACCTGCAGCACAATAGAATATTGTCTATTCTAGGGATAGTTTGGGCATTAGAAGTTTCTGCTCCTGCTTAGTCACTTTAGTCATGTCCGACTCTGTGCGACCCTATGGATTGTAGCCCACCAGGCTCCTCTGTCCATGGAATTCTCCAGGCAAGAATACTGGAGTGGACTGGCATGGCCCTCCTCCAGGGATCATCCCAACCCAGAGATCAAACTCAGGTCTCCTGCATTGCAGATAGATTCTTTACCACTGAGCACCAGAGAAGCTCCATAATATTAATTCCTTTCTTTGGCTCAAAAATGGAACTGTGTTTGTTCACCTCAAGTAAGTGAATCAATTAAGATTTTTAGTCAAGTACAATAAGATAT
Source organism: Bos indicus x Bos taurus (assembly GCF_003369695.1). Classification (NCBI taxonomy): domain Eukaryota; kingdom Metazoa; phylum Chordata; class Mammalia; order Artiodactyla; family Bovidae; genus Bos; species Bos indicus x Bos taurus. The sequence continues at coordinate 114,379,564 of NC_040076.1, forward strand.
TATAGCTATAAAACAGGTCAGTTGATGATGAATGTGTTTTCTGTTCTGAAATACATGAAAAACTAGGTTAGCATCAATTACAGCTGATATTAAATAACATATTTTGTAGAATATCTTATGTTTGAACCTCCATATGTACCAAAAAAACACCTCTTCTTAAATTGGTTGTTTAGTGTGCCTTCTTTTGTGTGTTACTGGATTAAAAGCTTGCTTCTTCATTCCCTCAATGCAATCAAATTATTGCCTCCTCTCTTAGTTTTCAGACTGTCATAGGAAGATGGAACCTGTTTATTTGGCTTGGAATTAAAATTTCCTATGCTTAAGCTTCCATGATCTTTGACTGATCTGCTTGAACAGAAGAATTAAAAAAAAATTATGAGAAGCAGAACTATGTTGTGAATGAGAATCAGAAGATTTTGGTTTAAATCTTTATTTTGGCTAGTTACTAGTTATCAGATGTGAGACCTTGACAGAATTACTGCACCTCTCTGATCTTCTGATTCTTTTTTAATCCATAAAATGGGAGATGATAGTTATTATCTATGGTTACTTTCTGCCTTGAATGTGTAAAGCATAATATGTAACACCTAATTTGGGGGCATTTTTCTTATCATTGTATTCATTCTATCACTTGGATATTGCTTATACTTTTATTCAAGTGTTTTGAAGGAACTGATACATCAATTAACAACAGTTAGTGAATAATTATTCTATGTGCTGTCCTTAGGGAGCCTTCAATCCTGCTATGTACAGTTTTTAGTAGAACCCATTAAAACTGTTTAATATCACCTAACAGAATACATATAAATATGTCTAACATAATTTAGCCACTATTTTAAATAATTAAACATATTTTAAAAAGCATTAGATGATAATATTCAGTAACTGAAAACAGCTTTAACTGTTGGACATGACTCAAGAAGACTTTAAGTGTAAAGTGAAAAACCAGATAATAAGGTCTGTCTTAGTGAGTGGCCTGGCAGATGAATTCAGCAATCTAGGCCAGATGCTAAAACTGGTAACACTTTGAAGAATTCTTCATCCCTGTGATTTGTGTATTTGCAGCTATCTCTCAGCCTCAAGTTTATCTTGAGGCATTATAAAATTATATGAAAATAGCTATATGAAGAGAAGCTTTAAAGAGAAACAGCTTGATTGTTTTTGTCTGTTTTAGGTTTCACACATAATTGAAAGAACACGGTATTTGTCTTTCTCTGTGTGACTTATTTCACCAAGCACAATACCTTCTAGGTCCATCCATGTTGTTGCACATGGCAGGATGTCATCCTTTTTTAAGGCTGAGTTTTATATATATATATATATATATATATATGCCATTTTCTGTATCCATTTATCTATTGACGACACGTAGGTTGCTTCTACATCTTGGAAGGGAGAGGGGTAGGGGAATGTGTAAATATGTATAAGAGGTTAAGAGGTACAAACTACTAATTATAAAATAAAAAAAGTCATAGGAATGTAATGTACATTACAGAGAATATAGTCAATACTATTATAATAACTTTGTATGGTGCATAATCTATAAAAGTATCAAATTACTATGTTGTATACCTGAAACTAATACAACATTGTAACTATACTTCAGTAAAAAATAAAGAAACAAAAAAGATCAAACTGTGGCTCTGTGGTCATATCAGCAATAGCATAAGTCTAATTATGTTGGTTGGCATGTACTATCAATTACATAAGGCTTCCTAGTTAGCTCAGTGGGTAAACATACTGCCTGCAATACAGCAGACACATTGAGATGAGGGTTCCATCCCTGGGTCAGGAAGATCCTCTGGAGGAGGGCACAGCAACCCAATCCAGTATTCTTGCCTGGAGAATCTTAGGGACAGAGGAGCCTGGTGGGATACAGTCCATAGGGTAGCAAAGAGTCGGATTCAACTGAAGCAACTGAGCACACACTGAGCTAAATGTATTGTGTTTAAAAAATTAACTCTAAAAGACAAATTCCCATTTATATTTTTCCCTTCTCTTCTCACTTTGAAGTTATACATTAAAAAATGAAAACATGAAACTCCAAATACTGGTATCAAAACCATTCAAATAATCAAATCTATATACAGAAAAGATTTTCTTTCTCTGACATTAACATTTACAGAAACAATGAAACTTTAGAGGCTTAAAAGAAAAATAATCTATGTAGTTGGTTAGTCAGTTTTTACCCAAAAGATTGTGAGGAGGCAAATTTTGGTTAACAACCCTAAAATATATTAAAGTTTCTTTAATTTTGGAACCTCAGACTTCCAGTGAAGTAATATGGCATTCAGTGATCCTATTATACTCTCAACTAGTGCTTCTCCTAGTACTTCATGAGGTGCAGTAAGCCTTTAATGAATAAAGATGTGACTTTCTAAAATGACTAATACCTTTAATCTTAAAATGAAAACAACTGGCTGGCATTGCTCCATGAAGAGTACCATGTTCCAAAATTATAAAAAGAAAGAGAAGCTCAAATTAAGTTATTAGTTCCTGGTGAAAATTTAATGAAGTTGACATAAGTAACACTTCTTTTAGAAGAATAATTTTTGACTTACCTATTTGTTATTCCTAAGATCTGTAATTATTTGAACAGTTTTTGTAAAAGAGCCACTTGTATGGGGATATGCTGAGCCTTAGACAAAGAGTTTAATTTTTTTTTAATCAGCAGGAGTGAGAGAGATTTATGTCATCCAAAAGAGAAGGAAAACAAGCAAGCAAATCCATCCATTTTCCACAATAATACCTTTTTATTTATTAACAGCTATTGGGAAGGCTAGACCATCCGTCTATAATTGAATTGTGTCTACTTTGTGGCATAAGGAAGGGTGAATCAGGAAACTTGCTTGGTTAATTTTAGCCTAGTAAGTTTTTGAAAGCGACTCAGAAGAAGTAAGGCCACACAGTTAAGTATTGGTTTTCCTGTCTCAAATCAGAGACATAAATCATATGCCATGACTAAGTTCTTCCTGAAGATATCAATACTCTTCCCATAAGGCCATCAGTGGTTAAATATTTTGATCACTGAGGTGCAAAAATAGACACCAGGGCCAACTGAGTTGAGGAAGAAGTGGGTGTATCTTTTCTGATGAAATACTGCTTCTGTTAAACCTCTTGATCATGAAATACATCTAGAGCCATCTTCATTATGGTAACCAACACCCAGCTGCTAACCTGGCTACTGACATGTACAAGCGCTGAGGGTAGGAAATGGATATACCAATATAAAAAAACAAATCTAAATAAATATAAAACACTTTTGTGAGTGCTTTGAAAATGCACTATCTTGTTTGGATAAATTTTTGTCATTTGTACCAACTATTCTTCTCTGTCTTTGGTCTTAGCATTTTATTTCTCAGGCACCAATATTTTTCATTACACACCTTGGGTCAAGAATAATTCTACAAGCTGAGCATACAGGAGTGCGCAAGACAGATGAGCTTCTTGCCCCTTAGAAAAAAATCAATGAATTTCTGCAGATTGTCAGGAAATAGTGCTTAGATAAAGAATGGTCGAGAGACTCCTTCCAAAGAAATGTTCAAGAGAATTCTCCAAGGTTGTGCCAGCATTTGAGCAAGGACTTAAAAGAGGGTGGGTTTGAGTGAAGAAGTGGTGGACCAGTTTTCTTAGATCAGTTCAGTTCAGTTCAGTAGCTCAGTCGTGTCTGACTCTTTGCGACCCCATGAATCCCAGCACGCCAGGCCTTCCTGTCCATCACCAACTCCCGGAGTTCACTCAGACTCACGTCCATCGAGTCAGTGATGCCATCCAGCCATCTCATCCTCTGTCGTCCCCTTCTCCTCCTGCCCCCAATCCCTCCCAGCATCAGAGTCTTTTCCAATGAGTCAACTCTTCACATGAGGTGGCCAAAGTACTGGAGTTTCAGCTTCAGCATCATTCCCTCCAAAGAAATCCCAGGACTGATCTCCTTCAGAATGGATTGGTTGGATCTCCTTGCTGTCCAAGGGACTCTCAAGAGTCTTCTCCAACACCACAGTTCAAAAGCATCAATTCTTCGACGCTCAGCCTTCTTCACAGTCCAACTCTCATATCCATACATGACCACAGGAAAAACCATAGCCTTGACTAGATGGACCTTTGCTGGCAAACTAATGTCTCTGCTTTTGAATATGCTATCTAGGTTGGTCACAACTGTCCTTCCAAGGAGTAAGCATCTTTTAATTTCATGGCTGCAGTCACCATCTGCAGTGATTTTGGAGCCCCCCAAAATAAAGTCTGACACTGTTTCCACTGTTTCCCCATCTATTTCCCATGAAGTGATGGGACCGGATGCCATGATCTTTGTTTTCTGAATGTTGAGCTTTAAGCCAACTTTTTCACTCTCCACTTTCACTTTCATCAGGAGGCTTTTTAGTTCTTCTTCACTTTCTGCCATAAGGGCGGCAGCATCTGCGTATCTGAGGTTATTGATATTTCTCCTGGCAATCTTGATTCCAGCTTGTGCTTCTTCCAGTCCAGCGTTTCTCATGATGTACTCTGCATATTAGTTAAATAAGCAGGGTGATAATATACAGCCTTGAGGTATTTCTTTTCCTATTTGGAACCAGTCTGTTGTTCCATGTCCAGTTCTAACTGTTGCTTCTTGACCTGCATACAGATTTCTCAAGAGGCAGGTCAGGTAGTCTGGTACTCCCATCTCTTTCAGAATTTTCCACAGTTTATTGTGATCCACACAGTCAAAGCAGAAATAGATGTTTTTCTGGAACTCTTTTGCTTTTTCCATGATCCAGCGGATGTTGGCAATTTGATCTCTGGTTCCTCTGCCTTTTCTAAAACCAGCTTGAACATCAGGGAGTTCACGGTTCATGTATTGCTGAAGCCTGCCTTTGAGAATTTTGAGCATTACTTTACTAGCATGTGAGATGAGTGCAGTTGTGCGGTAGTTTGAGCATTCTTTGGCATTGCCTTTCTTTGGGATTGGAATGAAAACTGACCTTTTCCAGTCCTGTGGCCACTGCTGAGTTTTCCAAATTTGCTGGCATATTGAGTGCAGCACTTTCACAGCATCATCTTTCAGGATCTGAAATAGCTCAACTGGAATTCCATCACCTCCACTAGAAGGGAGGAATAATGTCCTGATTTGGAAAGCATCTTGGCAAGGATGAAGAACTGAAGAAAAATCTGAGTGTATCTGGAAAGTTGTACTAGAGAGGTAGTCAGAATTCATACCTGAAAGGCCTCTTAAGCCAATTTAAGGAGTCTGGATTTTATTCGAAAAGCATTCATTATGGAGCTATTATATATTTTATGACAACATTCTGCTTAGAGTAATCCAATAGTTAAAATTTTTAAAAAGCTTTGAAGGTATTATTCCTTAAGTAACTTCAAAATGGAGTTGTTCAATCTAAATTTGTTTTATATTTAATGACTTTCAAAAGAAAATGACTATGTAAATCTCAGAAATTATATGTTTCAGGATTTTTCAAGAGAACTTTGGAGTTCCTGGGGGATGTGTTCTGGTGATTCTTCCAGAAGAAGAGACAAGTTGGCAGAGAAGGACAGAGGATGAATCCTGGTAAGTGATTCTTACGAATAAGGGAACATGCACTTTCTCATCAGCCTGGATTCCTTTTTTTTTTCCTCTATATCCTCTCACACATTTCACAATCAAGTTCACAGAGATTGGCTTAGCTTTATGTAGAGCTTTCAGAATAATGGGTATTTGGTTTTGAAAGATCCTTATAGTTCCTCTTCACAGATATTTGTAATGAACAGAAACTTGTTATTTTCTCAGAATATTCTGACAGTAGATTCTCTAACACTCCCCTCCAGTCCAAATGCACAAATATGCAGTCTCACATTTTTTTCCATCAGAGCAGAGTGGAGTCAGGAAGTTCGTAGTAATTTGCAGACATATACCATCAGCTAACACATCACTGCAAGCAGAATACCCCTGAGGCAGGAAGGAACAGATGCTGATCACTGGGGTGAGGATGTGGAAAGGGCTTAGTGACTGAACTGACCCAGCAAACTTTCAGCACAAGGAATGAAGGCTTACTGGATATAGGGGTTATTTTTTCTTATAGATACTAAATAAATGGAGTAAGGGATGTGATTTCAGTTTGTTTATTGAAATATGGTTTTAAGAATTTTATGTAATGCCTTATCAGATGGAGATATCAAGGTAGTTTCAAGCTTCCACATTGGCTGGGATATTTTATTTAAACTAAGAAAGAGCTAGAGACTAAAGGATTGTCTATATTTGAGGTACAAATCAGTTTCTGTTTCAGTCTATTAGGATATTATTTCAATATTGGTTTTCCTAGTAAAGCATCTTGTTTTCTCCTATATTTGATTTCTTAAGCATGGTAAATATACTTGGTCTAAGAGAATTTTTCTTATCTCACAATTGCATTAAAAGTTAATATTTTAAAATAAATTGAATATTTGAAGTAAAGTATGCAGTCTTTTCTAATAAAAAATGTCTGAAACAGTGTCCATTTGGCTTCAAGATTGAAAATAATGTTACATCAGCAGCATAGCTTCCAGTAAGATTTATTAGAATGTTTGGTTAGCAGGAAATATCAGTTTACTAGATTTGTATTTATAGAATGAAATGCCAGTATTTACACTGAAAATAAATGATACCAAACACATCCTATACTCATGTGTTACTTTTCCACACTGTTTTTCTACCACTTTATGGCAAAATTTCTTCCCCTTCTGGAATAATCTACCTAAATTTGATCTGCCTGAGAACATTCCTGAAATAAGAGGGTTGTCCTTTCCCCTTTCATAATTGTCTTCCCACTGAATTGCTTTTCTTATAATCACTCTTCTCATCCATCTTGAATCTTCCTAGGGTGCATTGTCCCAAGGAAGAAAAATCTCCAACACACAAAGGAATATTTTAATATATTGGTGTTGGTATTGAGAGAGTGGATTGCTCCAGACTCAGTTTAAACAATTCTTTTACAATGTAAGTTGTTGCCAATGATTTGATCTCAGCAAATATGGAGGAACCAAATAAATTGCCACTAACAGATTGTTAGAAATGTTTATGACGGATATCTAGGTTGTTTCCATGTACAGGGAGGGAGGAGGGAGGAGGTTTCAGGATGGGGAACACGTGTATACCTGTGGCGGATTCATGTTGATATATGGCAAAACCAATACAATATTGTAAAATTTAAAAATAAAATAAAATTAAAAAAAAAAAGAAATGTTTATGACGTACTACTCTGATTTTAGGGTATAATTTTGAAGGAGTTCAGAGAATTGAGGAACACCGCTGTAACAAAAATCCTTCTGTACTCATGTACTTAATTTATATGAATAATTTTTTTTCAGCATTTGCCATCTCCCTCAAACAAAATTGAAAAGGAAAACTAGGGATAAAATTGAAGCTGAACTTATTTAAGTTTAAGAAGCAACTCACATCTTAAAATCATTTTCAATAAAATTATACTTTATGTTGAATATTACCCTGTCAAAACTTATTTCCCATTATTGTTATGATTAATTATATGATTTTACTATTGTAAATGTAATTTAATCCTGAAAATATATTTTAACATTTAGGGCATTATGGTCACAGGAAATGCTACTGCTACTACTAAAACTAATAACAAAGCCTTAAATGGAAATTTGCATATACATACATATATACATATTTTAAAAATATTTTTTCTACAGTCTTTAAAAACATTTCTCTATTTATTAAGATTTGGCTGTGCCAGGTCTTAGTTGCCTCACATGGGATTTTCTGTCTACACTAAGGCATGAAGGATCTTTAATTGCAGCATGTGGGATCTGTTTCCCTGACCTTGGATTGAACCTGGGCTCCCTGCATTGGGAGTATGGAGTATTAGCCAGTGGACCACCAGAGAAGCTCCTACATGTATATTTTCAGTGTAGCAAAATATGCTGAGATGGCCAATAAAATACTTTAAAGCATAGGTTTATATTACACAAAAAAAATTCTGCCAAGGATATGTAAAGTTTTCATGTAATGAAATGTAAAGTTTTCAACAGTTAAACAGCAAGTTCATTTATCATTTAAAGGGATGATATTATGACTACATCACAAGTTGTTAAGACATTAGGAGACCATTACATTGGAAATAGTAATGCAACAGTTGATTTTAGATATTTACAATATACCAGAAGTCATACCCTTGGCAACCATTTAAAACAATTATGAAAAAGTTTAGAAGTCAACTTAAAGACATTTATGATGATACAAAGTTTTTCAAAATTCTCAGAGATTGTAAGCAAAGTTTTTTTGGAAAAAACAGATGGACAAAACTATGAAACCTCTTTTAAAAGAATAGCAATCTGGCCGAAACAATTTTTATTAGAAGGGAAGTTGACACAACCAGGACCTGAAAGCCAAAATCCTTACAATGGCCTATGGGGCCCATTCCTATGTCTGAGATCTTCCCTTTCCCACCATTTTTTCCCCCAATCACTCCACATTAGTGAGACTGTGGTCCTTGTTTTACTTCAGACATGCTAGACAGGTCCTGCCTCTGACTTTCAAATTGCTGACTCCCCCTACCTGAGACACTGTTTCCCCAGATCTCCTTCAAGTCATTGTCTTCTACTCATGGGCTTCTCTGTAGCATCTGACATAAAATTGCAATAGCCTCAATCCCAGCTCTCCCCAGTTTAATTTTTTCCCATACCATAATACTCTTTATGCACATAGTACATTTCATACACAATGGAATTGAATTATTTATTACGTTTTTAGTCTCTACCCTTCTAGAATGCAAGCCCCATGGAAGCAGAGGTTTTGTCATTGCTCATAGCTCTATTTCCAGTACCTAAAACAGCCCCTGGAACTTAGTAGTAGGCATTAAATAAAAGATGTTGCATGGATGAGTATGCAAGTTGTTTCTAAGATTCATGGCCTCCATGTCAAAGGCTTTTTTAGAAGGAAATGACAAAACTTCCTATAAAATTTTCTTGTCGCTGTCAGTAGAAATAATGGGAGTCTATCATAACAGATTAAGGAACCAAGGAAATAAGCTATCCTTATTCCCTATTAGTCATTTATTATAGATGTAATTTGTCTTCACAACTAACAAGATCACAAAGAAACTTACATTCACTCCTTTATTCAGTCTGTCAGTTAATTAAGGAACATTTGTTCAGCATCTGTTGGCTACTGTGCCGCTGGGGCAAAGGCAAATAGAAATTTGCCCCTGCCCACCATCCCTAGGACAGCACAGATTATAAAATAGAGCACTTTTAATTTTCCAAATGTATTTTTCTTCAAAATGTTTTTTAATTAAAAATAATATAGCCTTACCTACATTTATCTGTAAATTCAATGTACTCAACAGGAATTTCATGAAATTTGATGAGGTGATGACATAGTGGCGTAAATGAACCAAAGGCCAAGAATAACCAATATATTCTGAAAGAGAGGGAAGAATCTGTATCAATAAGCTCTACATCCTATGTCAAGACTTATTATCAATCTATAGTAATTAAGTATGGTATTGACAGAGGGATAGGTAAAAACAATAATGAAATATAATGGACAACCCTGTGTATATAGAACTTTGCAATATGACAGAAATGGTATTATAGATTAGTTGAGAAAGGATGGATTCCTCCATAGATGACTAGATTATTAAAATATCGATTAAAATGTTGCTCTTATTATGAAAATAACTCTATTCTTCCACCCAAAGAAATTCTAGATAGTCTAAAGACTGAAACTTAAAAGAAAATTTTAATAATGCTTAAAAGAAAATTTCAGAGAATATATTTATGATCTTATAGTATAAAAAAGATTTATTTCAAAAAGGACTAAAGAAAGACAGTAATGTAAAAGAAAAGATGGGTTTACTTTACTAAAGCTATCATTGTTGTTATTTAGATGCTAAGTCATGTCCAACTCTTTCATGACCTCATGGACTCTAGGGTCCTCTGTCTGTGGGATTTCTTAGGCAAGAATACTAGAATAGGTTACAATTTCCTTCTCTGGGGCTTCCTGACTCAGGGATGAACCTGAATCTCCTGCATTGGCAGGTGGATTCTTTACCACTAAATCACCAGGGAAGCCCCAAAGCTATTGTGTGTGTATGTGTGTGTGTTAGCTGCTCAGTCATGTTCAACCTTGTGTGACCCCCCATGGACTGTAGCCCACAAGGCTCCTCTGTCCATGGAAGTCTCCAGGCAAGAATACTGTAGTGGGTAGCCATTCCCTTCTCCAGGGGATCTTCCTGACCCAGGGATCAAACCCAGGTCTCTTGCATTGCAGGAAGACTCTTTACCATCTGAGCCACCAGGGGAGCCCAAAGCTATCATAAAATAAATACAAAAGATAAGCACAGAAGGGAAAGATACACTTGCTTTTATATAAGGAATCAATGCTTATTATATGTTGTGTATTTATAATATGTAATTTATATCAATCAATAAGAAAAATACCCCCAAATCAATAAATGGACAAAGCATAAATTGAGAGACTGTTATCCAAGTTACCAATAAACAAATAAAAAATGCTCATGCTCAGAAATGGAACAGAATGTTCAAATCAAATCAGCTAACAGCAAAACATTTCATATTCATTAGACTGGCAAAAATTTAAGTCTAATAATGCCAAGTATTGAAGGAAATGTGGAATAAATTTCACATAATGTTGATTGGTGGTGAAGTTGGTCGAAAACCCAAGGAGAGCAATTTGGATATATGTAATTAGTTCAAAGCATTCAGACACCTTGATTTGACAACTTCTTAGTATATCCCTTGGATAAACTCCTGAGTAGGTACACAAGGAATCATACATAGGCATGCTCATTGTGGCTTCCTAATACAATGATATATTAGAAATAATCAATCAACAAGAGACTGGATGAATGATATCTTATTTTCACATGGAATATGAAAACGAAGTTAAATAAACAAAGTAGATCCGTATGTGTCAAAAATGATAAAAATTAATGAAAAAAGCAAGTGAGAGTAAAATGTCTACAACCCACAATTCAATGCTATGTTGCTTGCAGTTATAGGGATATTATAAAGATGGGTAGATTGAAATTACCACCAATTTCTCCCAGTTCCAAAACTCCATAACACTCCATACACAATATATGTCTTGTTTATTTGTGTTCCTGGGTAGTTTTTTCAAGCTTTTATAATAATTCAAAAGACAGAAACAGTAACCTTCTTCCTTTGAAATTCTTCCCATATCATGGTTTTAATTAATATCTGTAAATGCACCCCCTTTGCCCCAATCTATCTCCCTGTCCCAGATTGCTCCTTTGCTCCTTTGGATATCAAAGCTGTGCATTGCGCTAGTTCCCTAGACATTTCCACTTAGATGCCTGCCATGTACCTAGAACTTAACAAGGGAAAGGCAGAACTCATTTTTCCTCACCGTCCTTGCTCCTTGTCTGCCTCAGGTTCCTATCTCAGAGAATGGCTCAGCCATCTAACAGATTACTCGGTGAACACAATCCCCACCTCTGCCCTGTTTCCCAGAACCCACATCCAATTACAAAATAACTTTCAATCCCACTTGTCATGTATTTATTTCAGCCTTCCTTTTCTCACCATTCCAAAAGTGCAACCATGCCCAAGCCTCCTTGTCTTCAGGACAGATTATTATCACAGCCTGTTAACTACTCATCTACCCCCCACATAGCAGCTAAAGAGCAAACTTAACTGCAAATTTTGAGTGCCATGCTTCTAATATGCAAACCTGCCCTTGGTATGTCCCCAGCTTAAAATCTTGCCATGGTACCTACTTGTTCTTAGGATAAAGGTCAACGTCTCAATATAGTTACAGGGTTCTTTCTAATATAATGGTTGCCTCTTTTGCCTCCCTATATTTTTTCACTGTGCCTTCCTCTTCTACTCAGCATTCCAGCTTAAGAATTTCTTTTAATTTCTTCTTTAGGTATGTTTTCTCTGGCATCTAGGACTTGATTCATGTGATGCTATTTACTCATTCTCCATGTTTATCTAGTTAACTTCTGCCCACTCTATATATTGTTTCTTTCCAGTCCCTAGTCTGAATTATATCATAACCCTCCTCTGTGCTGTTCTTAGATGGGTGTCTAAGGGCTGTCACAGATGGGTGCACAGGTTGTACACTGTTCAACTCTAATGGACGCTCTTCACATTATGGTCTATGTGAAGAATGCCCCTGAAGTTGTGCACATGTGGTGGTCATGTCTATCATATCTCTATCACAGCAGGCAATTACATTACAGTGCATTAGTGTAACTGCCTGCTGACTTGTCTTTCTCAGTGTTTCGCTGAGTAGACAGGGGACATCACATCTGAGACTGCCGCTGCTGCTGCTGCTAAGTCACTTCAGTCGTGTCCAACTCTGTGCGACCCCACAGACGGCAGCCCACCAGGCTCCCCCGTCCCTGGGATTCTCCAGGCAAGAACACTGGAGTGGGTTGCCATTTCCTTCTCCAATGCATGAAAGTGAAAAGTGAAAGTGAAGTTGTTCACTGCTCCTAAGTCGCTTCAGTCGTGTCGGACTCTGCGACCCCATGGATGCAGCCCACCAGGCTCCTCCATCCATGGGATTTTCCAGGCAATAATACTGGAGTAGTGTGCCATCACCTTCTCAGACATCTGAGACTAGAAGTCAATAAATAAAAAAAAAGAAAAGTACATTGATTCTTCACCTTTGTCATGAGGTCATATAGGGATATATCCTCTATATATACACCAGGACCTCATCTCAGGGGAGGAAACAGAAATGATAGGCCACCTAAGATAAACTGAAAATCTTTATCCAAGACAGAATGAATGCTTCCTAAAAGACATAAAACTAAGTATCTAAGCAATGAAATCTAAGCTCCATGATAGCAGAGATTTTTGTTTGTTTGCTTCCATTTGATCCACGCTGATTCCTCTGACTCTAGAAGAGAGTCTTACACCTAGTAGTCCTGAAGAAAAGCTTTCTGAATGAATGAAGGAGTCATTTGTTTCATGATTATTATTGTAGATTATACTTCAGCTGGATTGAGGACCCATGAAGAATACTAGAGTGGAGCTTGACACACATCCATGTTGCTGTATTTTGTTCAACCAAAGGCCCTTCTACATGTAACAGGTTAAGAAATTGCTATTCTTTAGCATCAGGCATCTTTGTAAGGTTCTTTAATTCATTTGGGGACAAGGCAGAAGAAACAGGGGGAAACCTCATGGGGAGTAGAGTCAGAAGAAAGGTAAATACACTCTTTAAATTGCCTGGATTTTTAACAAGTAACATTTATATAGCGTCTTACAAACCCACAGAACTTCCACAAACATGCTCTCTGCTCCTCACCAGGGAAGGCAGAGACCAACCAAGCAGCCACTTCCTTCCTGTCAGGATAAGACAGAATCTCTCTACCCTGAATAGAGTTCCTGTTAAAACTTTCTTTCACATCTTAAAGGCCATAAATGAAAACTTAATCATCAAGATCTGTCTGTGTTTATATTGAAGGAAGTTTTCTTAAAGAAGTGTCTTAAAGAAGAAACAGAAAAAATAAAAACTTTTATGGAACTGGGTTATTAGGTTAAAATGTCATAATTTCTTTTCCTTAAAAACCTAGGATTCCTTGAAAATGTGCTGAGACTCATGGATGTATTAAAAAGGGTTGCCTCTAGATAGTTTAGTGACAGTTTAGATTTCTTTTGTATTTCTTTTTAAAAAATACCATTGATTCTAGTCTTTCCTCCTTTCCCATTCCTAACTACATATTTAAATTCACTCTATGGTGATGTATTTGTTTCCAAGTGTAATTGAAATGTAAACCAAAAAGATAATGAATAATGGAATTGCTTGGTCAAGTTTCTATTTTAAACATTTTAAAATTATATGACTTTAAATATTAGGAAACTTCTGGGTCAGTTTTTCCTTTACACCACTCTCGTTAGTGTGAACAGTTACTGTTACGTATCCTTTTTAACACAGATTTTGAAGAATAGATTTCTTTTAAGGGGAGTACACTGTATGTAACAATTCAATAATGGGTCACATGTTTGGGGAAATATGATCTTACTTGTTATACCTTAATTTAGTTCATGTTCAGTAATATTTCACTCAGTTTATTTGATCTTGGCACAATTTGAAGAGATAAATGAGATAAACATGGTTTAATGCCAGCCTAAACAAATTCTTTTGATATGTATCTCTGGTAAAATGTAACTTGGACTGGGTGATGATACAATGTCACAGTGTCAGAATAGTTCTTATTAGCTTTTAAACTGTGCTGCTCCAGACTAACTGGTGCCTTACGCAGAGAATCATTTCTCAGAGCAACCATTGCTGCACATCCATTCTTAATGAGATTGGGCAATGTAGCCATTTACTGATGGTGCAAGTAGATTTAGTCTTCTCTATTGTTCATAATTGTGACAAGTAAACACACATTTATTTCTCCCTGCTTCCATTCAAAAATTGCATAATATTGAAGTGCACACTTGTCTTAATTCACTTACTTCTATGATGTATTGTAATGAACTAATTTTTAAAGCTTTTGCCCAACTATAACTCCAGCTGTTTTCACTGAGAGAAGTTTCTATACCGAATCTAGCATCTATCTTCAATTTCTATATTAACAGCTCTCCCTGAAAGGTTAATTTTGCCATCAATATTACTAAGGCTCTAATTAACTGCCTCTCAGCTGCCTGGAAAATCCCATGGGCGGAGGAGCCTGGTAGGCTGCAGTCCGTGGGGTTGCTAAGAGTCAGACACGACCGAGCGACTTCACTTTCACTTTTCACTTTCATGCATTGGAGAAGGAAATGGCAACCCAATCCAGTGTTTTTGCCTGGAGAATCCCAGGGACGGGGGAGCCTGGTGGGCTGCCGTCTATGGGGTTGCACAGAGTCGGACACGACTGAAGCGACGCAGCAGCAGCAGCAGCAGCAGCAGCAGCTGAATGTTGGTTTAGTTGTTGAAAGCAGAGTATGACTGCTACTGTAAGCGGCCATCCCACAGCAGTCTTCATGATGACATTTGGAAGGGTAACAAATTTGCTTCCAATTCAAAAGATGCCCTGGTAGCAAAAGGCCTTCATTCTAAAGCTTTCTTCCCCTGGATACCAATATCTTTAGAAAAGAAGGGCAACTTAGGACCTAGCCCCTGATATTGAAGATGAGAAGCTGCAGGGGCAATGAGATTCTCCGAGTGCTCCTAAGCAACCAGGGGAAAGGAAGTGAAAGGCTGGAAGAGGAAGCCATAGGACTAAGCATATTAACTGCTTTATAGACCCCAAAACTATTACCCACGTGGGAGGCATATTTCTGTTGTTATTATTGATTGTTGCCTGTTTTACCCATAGCTCATGTGTTTTCTTGGTAAAGAAAGAAGAAGAAAAAAGAGAACTTAACCAGATAAGCAATAATGAAACTAGATTTCTTCATTTACCTCCCATTTCAAAATAAGTTGTATAAAAAGGCAATATTTCACAATCTAAAGAATTTCACAATCTAAAGAATCAAAAGAGTGTGGATGCATTCTTTTAATAATTATTGGCAGGTGTTACAGATTATCAGTGAATTGTTACCTAATGGGGAAAAGCCCAGTTTTATTTTTGAAAAACTAAACCAAAATCTCATTGTGAAGTTGCTGCTCAAAGACACAATGTTTATGAAAGTTTTTCAGTATAGATAATTTGTGCTTTGATGTTTGCTGCTGCTGCTGCTAAGTCGCTTCAGTCGTGTCTGACTCTGTGCGACCCCATGGACTGCAGCCCACCAGGCTCCTCCGTCCATGGGATTTTCCAGGCACAAGTAATTGGAGTGGGTTGCCATTGCTTTGATGTTTAAGCACTACTAAAAGCACCGTGACTTTTTATGGAATATCTTTTAGAAATTGAACCCTGTAAACAAGACATCCTGGTGTTGCTTTTGAGAGTGAAGCTATAATAAAATCAAATACATGCCCAAAGAGCTAAAAATTAATGTTTCAAAGAGGTACAATTGCAGTCTAAAATTTTTGATAACTTCAATAATTCTAAAGCTCCAACATTAGAGAAAATATTAGAATATCCAGAAGTTTCTGCAGAATTTCTTGCAATATATTGGCCCTTATGATGAAGTGATGTGAAAAGAAAGTCCTCCAATGTGAGAGTTATCTTGGAGTGAATAGCCAAGCCTGTACATCCTCTAACATCATTATCTCTTAGTTTATCTTCTGAGAATAACCATTCACAATATGAATTATCTTTTCTACAAAGAACCACAGTTGTTGATTGTGTTTTGATGTAATTTTTAGGTTTAGATTGGATTCAAGTTTGATCACTGCAGCATCATTCATTCATTCATTCAATAAGCATGTTTTGAATCACTGCTGCTGCTATTTAATCACTAAGTGTGTCAGATTCTTGTGACTGCATAGACTGTAGCCTGCCAGGCTCCTCTGTCCATGGTATTAATTACCTGATGTTTAATTTGTTTCATGAATTATGAAAACATTAGACATAAAATATAAAAGAAGCTCTGTAGCCATGACAAATAAATAAATTGTACACAATTTCTAAGCATGATCTACAAATAATTAGCATTGTATTTCTTATTAAAATATAAAGCATTCAGTTTGCCTAATTATGGAATTCAGTGTCTTTCTGAAAAGAAAACTAAACTCTTTCTTTACTTCCCATTTGTGATGACATGGTTGTTGGTTTAAATTTTCTTACATCAGTAATAGCTTTCATGCCTCTTCCTAGTGTGAGATATAGATTCCCAATTAAATTTCAAGTTAATTTAATTATTATAGTAAATAAATGAGCAGTGATCAGTTAGGATTAAGTTTAGATTAATGGATGGAGAAATTTGATATAGTACAGATGTAGCAAGAAGATTAGAAAATAGAGAATAATATTTTCAGCAAAACTGACATTTTCTTCTTATTACGATTTTAAAATATCAAAGGAAGTAACTAGTAAGCAGTCAAATGTTTCTGGAAATTCACAAGACCATTTAAATGCTGTAATGCAATGAAGGAGATCATAAACAAAATGAAAAAAAAAAACCCTGTAGAATGGGAGAAAATATTTGCAAATAAGCAACCAATAAGGGATAATCTTCAAAATATACAAACAGCTCATTCATAGACTGCCATTGTTTTTCATGCCGAAGAAATAATATAAGACTCTAAACTCAGCAGAATTCTATGCAGAATAAATGATATGCTTTTTTAAATAATATAAATTTATTTATTTTAATTCAAGGAGAAGGAAATGGCAAGCCACTCCAGTGTTCTTGCCTGGAGAATCCCAGGGATGGGGGAGCCTGGTGGGCTGCCGTCTATGGGGTCGCACAGAGTCGGACACGACTGAAGCGACTTAGCAGCAGCAGCCTCAATTACTTTACAATATTATAGTGGTTTTGCCATTCATTGACATGAATCCACCACGGGTGTACATATGTTCCCCATTCTGAACCCCACTCCCACTTCCCTCCCCATCCCATCCCTCTGGGTCATCCCAGTGCACCAGCCCCAAACATCCTGTATCATGCATCGAACCTGGACTGGCAATTCGTTTCACATATGATAATATACATGTTTCAATGCCATTCTCCCAAACCATCCCACCCTCTCCCTCTCCCAGAGTCCAAAAGACTGTTCTATACATCTGTGTCTCTTTTGCTGTCTCGCATATAGGGTTATCGTTACCATCTTTCTAAATTCCATATATATGCGTTAGTATACTGTATTGGTGTTTTTCTTTCTGGCTTACTTCACTCTGTATAATAGGCTCCAGTTTCATCCACCTCATTAGAACTGATTCAAAAGTATTCTTTTTAATGGCTGAGTAATATTCCATTGTGTATATGTACCACAGCTTTCTTATCCATTCATCTGCTGATGGACATCTAGGTTGATTCCGTGTCCTGGCTATTATAAACAGTGCTGCGATGAACATTGGAGTACAACACGTGTCTCTTTCAATTCTGGTTTCCTCGGTGTGTATTCCCAGCAGTGGGATTGCTGGGTCGTATGGCAGTTCTATTTCCAGTTTTTAAAGGAATCTCCACACCGTTCTCTAGAGTGGCTGTACTAGTTTGCATTCTCACCAACAGTGTAAGAAGGTTCCCTTTTCTCCACACCCTCTCCAGCATTTATTGCTTGTAGACTTCTGGAGAGCAGCCATTCTGACTGGCATGAAATGGTACCTCATTGTGGTTTTGATTTGAATTTCTCTGATAATGAGTGATATTGAGCATCTTTTTCATGTATTTGTCAGTCATCTGTATGTCTTCTTTGGAGAAATGCCTGTTTAGTTCTTTGGCCCATTTTTTGATTGGGTTTCATTGGGTATTTTTCTGGAATTGAGCTGCAGGATTTCTTGTATATTTTTGAGATTCTTTGTCAGTTGCTTCATTTGCTATGATTTTTTTTCCCATTCTGAAGGCTGTATTTCACCTTGCTTATAGTTTCCTTCATTGTGCAAAAGCTTTTAAGTTTAATTAGGTCTCATTTGTTTATTTTTGCTTTTATTTCCATTACTCTGTGAGGTGGGTTATAGAGGATCCTGCTGTGATTTATGTTGGAGTGTTTTGCGTATGTTTTCCTCTAGGAGCTTTATAGTTTCTGGTCTTACATTTAGATTTTTAATCCATTTTGAGTTTATTTTTGTGTATGCTGTTATAAAGTGCTCTAGTTTCATTCTTTTACAAGTGGTTGACCAGTTTTCCCAGCACCACTTATTAAAAAGATTGTCTTTTCTCCATTGTATATTCTTGCCTCCTTTGCCAAAGATAAGGTGTCCATTAGGGCATGGATTTATCTCTGGGCTTTCTATTTTGTTCCATTGATCTATATTTCTGTCTTTGTGCCAGTACCATACTCTCTTGATGACTGTAGCTTTGTAGTAGATCGTGAAGTCAGACAGGTTGATTCCTCCATTCTTCTTTCTCAAGATTGCTTTGGCTATTCAAGGTTTTTTGTATTTCCATACAAATTGTGAAATTATTTTTTCTAGTTCTCTAAAAAATACCATTGGTGGCTAGGGCAGAAATAAGTGCAAAAGGAACAAAAGAGACCATAGCAAAAATCAACAAAGCTAAAAGCTGGTCTTTGAGAAGATAAATAAAATTGAAAAACCATTAGCCAGACTCGTCAAGAAACAAAGGGAGAAGAATCAAATCAACAAAATTAGAAATGAAAATGGAGAAATCACAATAGATAACAGAAATACAAAGGATCATAAGAGACTACTATCAGCAACTATATGCCAATAAAATGGGCAACTTGGAAGAAATAGACAAATTCTTAGAAAAGTACAACTTTTCAAAACTGAACCAGGAAGAAATAGAAAATCTTAACAGATCCATCACAGGCACAGAAATTGAAACTGTAATCAGAAATCTTCCACCAAACAAAAGCCCAGGACCAGATGGCTTCCCAGCTGAATCCTACCAAAAATTTTAGAGAAGAGCTAACACCTATCCTACTCAAACTTTTCCAGAAAATTTCAGAGGAAGGTAAACTTCCAAACTCATTCTATGAGGCCACCATCACCCTAATACAAAAAACAGACAAAGATGCCACAAGAAAATAAAGCTACAGGCCAATATCACTGATGAACATAGATGCAAAAATCCTTAACAAAATTCTAGCAAACAAAACTCAACAACATATTAAAAAGATCATACATCATGACCAAGTGAGCTTTATTCCAGGGATGCAAGGATTCTTCAATATGCACTAATCAATCAACATTATACACCACATTAACAAATTGAAAGATAAAAGCCATATGATTATCTCAATAGATGCATAAAAAGCCTTTGACAAAATTCTACATCCATTTATGATAAAAAAAAAAAAAACCCTCCAGAAAGCAGGAATAGAAGGAACATACCTCAACATAATAAAAGCTATATATGACAAACCCACAACAAACATTATCCTCAATGGTGAAAAATTGAAAGATTTCCCCTAAACTCAGGAACAAGACAAGGTTGCCCACTTTCACCACTACTATTATACAACATAGTTTTGGAAGTTTTGGCCAAAGCAATCAGAGTAGAAAGAGAAATAAAAGGAATCCAGATTGGAAAAGAAGTAAAACTCTCACTGTTTTGCAGATGACATGATCCTCTACATAGAAAACCCTAAAGATTCCACCAGAAAATTCAGTTCAGTTCAGTTCAGTTCAGTCACTCAGTCATGTCTGACTCTGTGTGACCCCAGGAATCACAGCACATCAGGCCTCCCTGTCCATCACCAACTCCTAGAGTTTACTCAAACTCATATCCATTGAGTTGGTGATGCCATCCAGCCATCTCATCCCCTGTCATCCTCTTCTCCTCCTGCACTCCATCCCTTCCAGCATCAGGGTCTTTTCCAATGAGTCAACTCTTCACATGAGGTGGCCAAAGTATTGGAGTTTCAGCTTTAGCATCAGTCCTTCCAAAGAACAAATAGGACTTATCTACTTTAGGATGGACTGGTTGGACCTCCTTGCTGTCCAAGGGACTCTCAAGAGTCTTCTCCAACACCACAGTTCAAAAGCATCAATTCTTTGGTGCTCAGCTTTCCTCACAGTCCAACTCTCACATCCATACATGATCACTGGAAAAACAATAGCCTTAATTAGATGGACCTTTGTTGGCAAAGTAATGTCTCTGCTTTTCAATATGCTATCTAGGTTGGTCATAACTTTTCTTCCAAGGAGTAAGCGTCTTTTAATTTCATGGCTGCAATCACCATCTGCAGTGATTTAATAAAGTCTGCCACTGTTTCCACTGTTTCCCCATCTATTTGCCATGAAGTGATGGGACCAGATGCCATGATCTTTGTTTTCTGAATGTTGAGCTTTAAGCCAACTTTTTCACTCTCCACTTTCACTTTCATCAAGAGGCTTTTGAGTTCCTCTTTACTTTCTACCATAAGGGTGGTGTCATCTGCATATCTGAGGTTATTGGTATTTCTCCCGGCAATCTTGATTCCAGCTTGTGCTTCTTCCAGCCCAGCATTTCTCATGATGTACTCTGCATAGAAGTTAAATAAGCAGGATGACAGTATACAGCCTTGTATATTGTCCTCCTTTTCCTATTTGGAACCAGTCTGTTGTTCCATGTCCAGTTCTAACTGTTGCTTCTTGACCTGCATATAGGTTTCTCAAGAGGCAGGTCAGGTGTCCTGGTATTCCCATCTCTTTCAGAATCTTCCACAGTTTATTGTGATCCACACAGTCAAAGGCTTTGGCATAGTCAATAAAGCAGAAATAGTTGTTTTTCTGGAATTCTCTTGGTTTTTCGATGATCCACCAGAAAATTACTAGAGCTAATCAATGAATATAGTGAAGTTTCAGAATATAAAATTAACACACAGAAATCCCTTGCCTTCCTATACACTAACAATGAGAAAACAGAAAGAAAAATTAAGGAAACAATTCCATTCACCATTGCAATGAAAAGAATAAAATACTTAGGAATATATCCACCTAAAGAAACAAAAGGCCTATATATAGAAAACTATAAAACACTGATGAAAGAAATCAAAGAGGACAGAAATAGATGGATAAATATACCATGTTCATGGATTGGAAGAATCAATATAGTGAAAAAGAGTATACTACCCAAAGCAATCTATAGATTAAATGATATGCTTTTCAAAACACCTTCTAGATGGTCTAATAGTATGGACTACAGCCCATCAGGCTCCTCTGCCCATGGAATTTTTCAAGCAAGAATACAGGAGTGGGTTGCCATTTCTTATTCCATGGGATCTTCCTGACATAGGAATTGAACCTGAGTCCCTGGCATCTCCTGCATTGGCAGGCAGGTACTTTACCACTCTACCACTTGGAAGCCCACTCATGCAGCTGAATATTAAAAAAAATCCTGAAACAACCTGATAAAAAAATGGGTGGAAGATCCAAATTGACATTTTTCCAAAGACATAAGGATTGCCAAGAAGTACATGAGAAGATGCTCAGCATCACTAATTATTAAATAAATGCAAATAAAAACTATAATGAGGTATCACCTTATTCCAGTTAGAATGGTCATCATCAGAAAATCTACAAACAATAAATGCTGAAAAGGGTGTGAAGAAAAGGGAACATTCGTACACTGTTGATGGACTGTAAATTGGGTCATCCATTATGGAGAACTGTATGGAGGTACCTTAGAAAGCTAACTATAGAAATACCATATGATCCAAGAACCCCACTCCTAGGCATATATCCAGAGAAAAGCATAATTTAAAAAGATACTTGCACCCCAATGTTTAGCACTGTTTACAATAGCCAGGACGTGGAAGCAGTGTAAATGTCCATGGACAGAGGAATGAATAAACTGTGGTACGTATATACATGGAATATCACTTGGCTATGAAAAAGAACAAAATAATGTCATTTGCAGCAGCCTGGATTGACCTAGAGACTGTCATACTGGGTGAAGTAAGTCAGACAGAGAAGAATAAATACCTTCTCTTATGATATTGCTTATATGGGGAATCTATAAAAATGGTATAAATGAACGTATTTACAAAGCAGAAATAGAGTCACCGATATAGAAAACAAACTTACAATTACAAAGGGTAAGGGAAAGGAGGGATAAATTGGGATATTTAGACTGACATATACATACTACTATATATATAGTGGATAGCTAATATGAAGCTTTTACAATAGCGTGTGGAAATCTACTCAAGGCTCTATCATGACCTAAATGGGAATAGAATCTAAAAAACTGGAGCCTATTATACAGAGTGAAGTAAGCCAGAAAGAAAAACACCAATACAGTAAAATAACACATATATATGGAATTTAGAAAGATGGTAATGATAACCCTGTGTGCAAGACAGCAAAAGAGACACAGATGTATAGAACAGTCCTTTGGGCTCTGTGGGAGAGGGAGAGGGTGGGATGATTTGGGAGAATGGCACTGAAACATGTATAATATCATATATGAAACGAATTGCCAGTCCAGGTTTGATGCAGGATACAGGATGCTTGGGTCTGGTGCACTGGGATGACCCAGAGGGATGGAATAGGGAGGGAGGTGGGAAGGGGGTTCAGGATTGGGAACACATGTACACCCATGGCAGATGCATGTTGATGTATGGCAAAACCAATACAATATTGTAAAGTAATTAGCCTCCAATTAAAATAAATAAATTTATATTTTAAAAAATTTAAAATATACTTAGCATGACATAATTCCCATTCTAAAAATAAATGTACATATGTCATTAACATTGTATACTTATGTTGCTAAGTCACTTCAGTCGTGTCCGACTCTATGTGACCCCATAGACGGCAGCCCACCAGGCTCCCCCATCCCTGGGATTCTCCAGGCAGGAACACTGGAGTGGGTTGCCACTTCCTTCTCCAATGCATGAAAGTGAAAAGTGAAAGTGAAGTCGCTCAGTTGTGTCCAACTCTTCGCAACCCCATGGATTGCAGCCTACCAGGCTCCTCTGCCCATGGGATTTTCCAGGCAAGAGTACTGGACTGGGTTGCCATTGCCTTCTCCATGTACTTATGCCTGGAGGTTAAATGAAATTATTTCATAATAAAAAATATATTATATCAAATAAATTAATTCCATGCCAAAAAAAAGTGGATATATGTATATGCATAACTGATTCACTTTACTGTATAGCAGAAATCAATGCAAAATTATGAATCAACTATACACCAGTAAAAATTAATTAGGGAAAATTGTTGTAATGCACATGGATAAATATATATGTATATCAATCACACCTTTTGCCTACAAATTCTCAATAAGATCATTGTTTTTTAATGCTATAAGTTTGTGAAAAGTTAACCACACAGGGCAAATATTTACCCACTTTCCAAAAATACATTAAAGAAAAGATTAGGGTAAAAGTTAATGGTAAAACTCAGAACTTCCCACCCTTCCTTGAAGTCCATACCATTAGACCATCTAAAAGGTGCTTTAAAAAAGCATATCATTAATCTTGCATAAAATTCTGCTGAGTTTAGAATCTTTTATTACTTCAGCATGAAAAACAATGGCAGAAAAGCCAAATTAAATGTGACAGAAAGTTGTTAAGGTGCTCATTACCATTTTTCTGACAGATTTATTCTTGAATCTGTAATACAAAAATATAATGAGATTTTTCCAGAATCAAAAGAAAAAGTGTTCTGAGACAGAAAATACATGCATTTACTTTCTCTCTAATTAACAAGAGGAAAATAAATATAGCATCTGGCACATGAGCATGCTAAAACAACACTGCTCTGTAAACACGACTATGCAACCCATTTTCAGGATCCAGATCAGAACACTTGCAAATACTTTGGTGTTGCTCCCAAGTTAGAAATGCATGGTATATGTTTTAAATAGGGATTATCTAAATGTGATAATCTAAATCACATTTTGTGATTACTTCATAACAAAAACAAACACATTTTATGATTATCTAAACAGCAACAACAACAACAAAAAGAACCCTCTATGTCCAGAATCACTTCTTTGAAACTCATAATCTAAGAATAGCCATTTGATTTAGTCTTCACATAAGTTCACAAAGTTAGATAATGGAGATAGTATATTATGTAAGTGATATTAGAATCTATGGCATTAGTAAGGAACACTTGAAAATGTTTTTCTCTTCAAGGAACATTCTAATAAATCCCTTTAGGGGAATCAAAATTTATCAAGGGGAAAATTATTCTTAAAGAACTATGTTGGTTTGAAGGGTTCACTAAAAACATTTATATATTGATTGCCATATATATGCCAGGATAATGCTGGGAAAAAGATGCACAAGACATGTTCCTATTCCTCAAATGGCTTTCTATTTAGTGGGAAGCTAAGATATTAACACAAACAAGTGGGATACTGGGCAGAAGAAATTGTAATAAAGACACTTCTGAAGAAAAATGTTCCAGGAAGTGGGGGCATCTACTGCCAGCATCTACTGGCAGAGGGGAAAATTAGAAGAGCTCCCTGTGGGCTTCAAATTTAAAAACGCAATATGGCATTTGTGTTCGTTGATCTCTGGGAGCAGAACCAAGGAGACTGTTTAAAGCAAAACAATAGACATGCAAGAGATTTTTTTTTTTAAGTGAAAGTGCTTGTCTCTCAGTTGTGTCCAGCTCTTTGTGATCCCATGGACCATAAGCCACCAGGCTTCTCTGTCCATGTAATTCTCCAGGCAAGAATACTGGAGTGGGTTGTCATTCCCTTCTCTAGGGGATCTTCCCCACCCAGGGATCAAAACCTGTCTCCTGCATTGTAGGCGGGTTCTTTACAGTCTGAAAGATGAGGGAAGCCCAAGTATATGGGATGGAAATATGTAAAACAGGGTCACCACCAAGTGGGGTTTCAGGACAAATAACTGGGAAGTGATGAGTTGAATCACTTGGCAGAAAGAGACTCTGAAATAGAGGTTAGGATTTAAAAAGTTACTAATGGAGCATACCTATCAGAGCAACAGGAATAACTTATTTCTAAATGGGAAGCAAGTATATATCCCATTTTTGCTAATCTGAAAATATCAGTTGCCCTTGTTGAAGTGGCCCTGGTTTGAATATGTTTGAGAATCATCATCACAGAAAATAATTCAGAATCATTTATAAGTATAATTTGTTGGGCCAAATCAATAAAATGTAAAATTCATCAGTCAGGCTGGTTTGGTTCTTTCCATTACAATGGTCTGGGATTATCATATTTCTTATCAGCATTTACTTCCAAGAATATGCATGGATCTGAATAGCTGCTTGCTAAGATGTAAAAAACAAAATGTTCCATCCAAATTTGTGAGTTTGCTTGGACACTTTATAAAATCATAGGTGCTATTCAAAGCAGACACCCTGAAACCTGGCATGCCAGGTTTTGAGGGAGCAGCATGGGTGATGATGCACATGAGACAGAATGGAGTCTCTCCCTGGATGGAGTCTCAGCTACTTGGCAAGCCAACACTGAGCACCACAAGCCAAGACCCTCAATATCTGAAGCAGCATGCCGTGATTCATATACAAATAAAGATGGGGCATTGCAGTCTTCACCTTCTTATCCATTTGTTTTTGTCCCTGAATTAACAAATATGTAAGAAACCTCTGGGGAAAAATCATTAAGCTAAACCCTCATCTATTTCTTTACCAGTTGGAGAAACGTTTTCAATACTGAATTATTCCATTTTAATTAGGT
This sequence comes from Bos indicus x Bos taurus, assembly GCF_003369695.1. NCBI lineage: Eukaryota > Metazoa > Chordata > Mammalia > Artiodactyla > Bovidae > Bos > Bos indicus x Bos taurus. The sequence continues at coordinate 114,405,640 of NC_040076.1, forward strand.
TATTTAATTTCTACCTCATTATTAATGATTGGTAGAAAAATATTATATATGCTAAAAATGATACACTAACATTTAAAATACTTTAAAACGTAATTGTAAATTTAGAATGTAAAAGTCTAAACATACTTTTTATAATTGCGTATTTTTTTAGTTTCATTAATTTATACATATACATGTATAATACCTTGTTGGCACCTATTAAATGCATTTACTGACTACTGAACCAGTGCTTTACATGTATTATCACTAGGTACAAAACAATGCTGTGTGCTAGATACTTTTAATTTATTCTTTAAATAAGGAAACTAAATGCAGAGAGGTAATTTGTGCAAGATTATAATGCTGGTATAAGGAGAAGCTAAAATTTTAAAAGTCTGTAGCTGTGAGATGTGGGCTTCCCTGCCCCACACCATGTTATCTTAAAGACACTGTTAATTGAATTCTTATTATGTATAGGTTGTAAGACTTTCCATGCTGATTTCATATAATCTTTGCAATAACTCTATATAGTATATTATATTATGGAACCTGGTCTACAAAGTGAAAACCAAGGCAGAGAAAGCATAAATAAGTTATCCATATTCATATAGTGGTGAGCAGTGGTGTCTATTATGTAATTCAAAGGAGCAAAGTTATATATTCATTTTTTCACATGAAATGTTGAACAACTGCTGCTAAGTCACTTCAGACGTGTCCGACTCTATGTGACCCCATAGACGGCAGCCCACCAGGCTCCCCCATCCCTGGGATTCTCCAGGCAAGAACACTGGAGGGGTTGCCATTTCCTTCCCCAATGCATGAAAGTGAAAAGTCAAAGTGAAGTCGCTCAGTCGTGTCCGACTCTTAGCGACCCCATAGACTGCAGCCAACCAGGCTCCTCCGTCTATGGGATTTTCCAGGCAAGAGTACTGGAGTGGGGTGCCATTGCTTCAGGTTATATGTGCTTTAATTTGCTTCCTGAGGGTCCCAGAGGCTGCTCTCCAGGCAGAGGCGCTAGGCTGGGCTCTCCTGCAGTGGGCCCCCCACGCCAGCCCTGCAGACCCTCGGGAAGAGCCATGTCCTCCTCCAGGCCGCCCGTGCCCTCCACGGGCTCCTCGTAGGTGATCTTCTCGGTGAACGGCTGTGGCCCGAGCAGCTCCACCATGTCGGCCCGCTGCAGCACCTCCTTCTCCAGCAGCCACCTGCCCACCTTGTCCACCTGCTCGTGGCAGCGCGTGAGCAGGTCCAGGGTGCGCGCATGCGCGGAGCCGATGAGCCGCTGCACCTCCTCATCTATGAGCTGGGCCGTGGCCTCGCTGAACGGTTTCTCCACCAGCGCCTCGCCTGGCCGCGGGAGATCAAAGGACACCTGGCCCAGCTTCTCGCTCATCCCGAGCTACACAACATTTGTTTCCTAAATTAATTTAACTTGATACTGCTATTGTTATTGAGATACAGTCTTTTAATGCTTTGGGATATAAAGTATTAACATTCTCCCAGTAGGACTTCGGTGAATATTTTTCTTTGTATTTTAATGCTGTATCTATTTTGAAAAATCCTTCTTAAGTCTATGGTTTACTAGAATAGACTCTACTGGAAAAAAAGCCTAGTAGAGGTCAGTTATTAAACCAGGAGAGGATAAATATAGTATAAGATTTGCCTACCGTTTGCTAATCTGCATGTGGTTTATAATGTCATGTACGACAAACATTGATTCCTCTATTCATTTAAAATTAGAAAATACCTAATCTTCACTCATTATATTTGAAAGAAACGGAATAGATCTATCAATGTGAAAATGCTTTATTTCCTTCAAAAACTATACAAGCTTAGCAATTACATAATTCTTCATTAGTCACTACTTATAAGTCTGACACATTGATTGTTATCTCTCCCCCCTCCCACCCTGACTCATTGAAAAGGAAAGAAAAAAAATATGCTTGGATATGTTCTTCTTTATACTTTTCACTAAAATGTTGAAACTAGATGTTTTAAACTCGATACTGATTTCGTGTTACCTTTCTTACATTCTTGCCTATTTGAAAAATCTGAAATACAATCACTGACTTTGCAAAATACAGTGGTTAGCTCAGCGCTCAGCAGAGAAGACACAGAGTAGGATTGCATTCGTGCTGTGACATGCCCCCTCCACTACTTGCAATTTACAGAGAGAAACCAGTCTTTATCCATATCCGAGTGTGGTCTGAGCATTGTCTGAGCTTAGCCCTTTCAGTAACAGATGTGTCATTACTGGTACTATACAACTTGATTATCTTATCTGCAGTGACCTTTTTGTTCTTGTGTTTTTCAGTTTATACCCCATTTACAGTTGTTATCAAATATTGGCTGTATTTGCCTTCTTGTACAATATGCCCTTGTAGCTTCTTTTATATCTGTTTGTATGTTTTATTTTCCTACACCTGTATTACCCTATCCCCCTTCCCTCTACCCATTTCTAACCACTAGCTTTTTCTGTATATCTGTGTCTGTTTTTTGTTTTATTTACTAGTTTGTAGTATTTTTAGTTTGCACATGTAAGTGATATCATGAAGTATTTGTCTTTTTCTGACTTATTTCACCGAGCATAACACCCTCCAAGTCCATTCATGCTTCTGTTTTCTTTTTTATGTCTAAGTAGTATTCCATTATATATACATAATGTAATATGACTATGCCAAAGCCTTTGACTGTGTGGATCACAATAAACTATGGAAAATTCTGAAAGAGATGGGAATACCAGACCATCTGACCTGCCTCTTGAGAAACCTGTATGCAGGTCAGGAAGCAACAGTTAGAACTGGACATGGAAAAACAGACTGGTTCCAAATAGGAAAAGGAGTACGTCAAGGCTGTATATTGTCACCCTGCTTATTTAACTTCTATGCAGAGTACATCATGAGAAATGCTGGGCTGGAAGAAGCACAAGCTGGAATCAAGATTGCCGGGAGAAATATCAATAACCTCAGATATGCAGATGACACCACCCTTATGGCAGAAAGTGAAGAGGAACTAAAGAGTCCCTTGATGAAAGTGAAAGTGGAGAGTGAAAAAGTTGGCTTAAAGCTCAACATTCAGAAAACGAAGATCATGGCATCCAGTCCCATCACTTCATGGGAAATAGATGGGGAAACAGTGGAAATAGTGGCAGACTTTATTTTGAGGGGCTCCAAAATCACTGCAGATGGTGACTGCGGCCATGAAATTAAAAGATGCTTACTCCTTGGAAGGAAAGTTATGACCAACCTAGATAGCATATTCAAAAGCAGAGACATTACTTTGCCAACAAAGGTCCATCTAGTCAAGGCTATGGTTTTTCCAGTGGTCATGTATGGATGTGAGAGTTGGACTGTGAAGAAAGCTGAGCGCTGAAGAATTGACGCTTTTGAACTGTGGTGTTGGAGAAGACTCTTGAGAGTCCCTTGGACTGCAAGGAGATCCAACCAGTCCATCCTAAGGGAAATCGGTCCTGGATGTTCACTGGAAGGAATGATGCTAAAGCTGAAACTCCAGTATTTTGGCCATCTGATGCAAAGAGTTGACTCATTGGAAAAGACCCTGATGTTGGGAAAGTTTGAGGGCAGGAGGAGAAGGGGACAACAGAGGATGAGATGGTTAGATGGCATCACCAACTCCATGGACATGATTTTGGGTAATCTCTGGGAGTTGGTGATGGACAGGGAGGCCTGGAGTGCTGCAGTTCATGGGGTCTCAAAGAGTTGGACATGACTGAGCGACTGAACTGAGCTGAACTAAGTATAATATATATCTTACATTTTCTTTATCCATGTATATGTTGGTAGACACTTAGGTTGTTTCCATATACTGGCAATTGTAAATAATGTTGCTATGAACATTGCAATGCATGTATTTTTTCAAATTAGTGTTTTGGGGGCCTCCTGGGTGGATTGATTGTAAAGAATCCACCTGCCAAGGCAGGAGATGTGGGTTTGATTGCTGATCTTGGAAGATTCCACATGCCTCAGAGCAGTTAAGCCTATGTACCACAACTATTGAGCCTCTGCTCTAGAGTCCGGAAATTGCAACTACTGAGCCCACATGCCACAGCTACTGAAACCTGCGAGTTCTAGAGCCCATGCTCTGTAACAAGAGCAGCCACTGCAATGTGAAGCCTGTGCCCTGCAACTAGAGCATAACCCCTGCTCGCTGCAACTAGAGAAAAGCCCGCACAGCAGCAAAGACCCAGTACAGCCAATGGTGGATAAATAATTTAAAAAATAATGGGTTTTTTTGGGGGGGAGGAATATACCGCAAAATGTGTTTTTTACAGTCCAAAACCTATATCTTTTCTCCAGGCTTTTTCCTAATCCTCTTCCTTTATGTGTATCATATACAGAGAGGACAGATGTTTCTTCACATCAATCAGTGTTGCACTGCATCTTTAACTTATGCAGCCAGCCTGAGAGAGACCCAGCTGAACTGATGCCACCATGTAGAAGGTTAAGCCTTCTGTGGTATTTTCCACTTATTAAAGTTAGTGAGAGGGCTGAAGAAATGATGTCTTCTTATATTGGTGATCAGCAAATCTCAGAAATATAGAACCATGAGACATCTTTTTGCTCATATCGACCAGCTCCTTTATTTCTCAGAGGGAGAAACTTCATCCCAGAGAAGTGGAGTGGCCTTTCTTACCCCACACAGTGAGTGAAGAGCATAGGATTAGAGTTGTGACTAAGTGCCCTTTCCTGTCAGTTTCAGCTGCCTCCCACTTTCTGCGTGATGCCATCAGTGAAGAATGTTTAGAGGAGGCAGTCACCACTCTCTCCCTCTTCCCAGGGCATTGTGACAGTTCTGGAAAGAATGGGGACCACTGAGGGAGTGGAAAGGGGTGCATTCTGACTCCCCATTGTGAGTCACATCAGCACAGGCCTTTTCGCGTTTGGGGGTACCCCCTCTCTCTCCCCGTTTAAGTCTTCCAGTTTATACTAAGTTGACATTGCTTTTCTCAGATCAAGAATCGACTAAACAGGAGTACAGGAAAGAGTTGGTATTTTTGTCTGTTTGCCCTTGCTCTAAAGTTCAGGCCATTTAGGGGTCACTCTGAATTTGAGCGGATATTAGAATGAAATTTGAGAACAGGAGAACACTTTTCCGGATGAATCTGTATTTAATTAGGCAGTCAAGCCAATGTAATTCTGACATGACAGCTTAACTTTCTGATATTGAAAGGCAATTTGTGAGGTAAAGAATTTATTAAAAATAAACATAAAGGCCAAATTAATATGTTAACATTTAAGGTGATGGATAGTAAGATTTTGGTATCTAATCCCAGTAGCATTATAATTACATACTAATTATACCAACCTTATCACCTTAACATCTCTTAGCACTTAGAAAGTATGTTATAACAAAATTTCATGGATGAGTTTTAGGCAAAAGCAGTTATTTCCCCAAATGTCATCTTTTTAAGTTTAACTAGAAAATTGCATAGAAAAAATGTAAATAAAATGTAAGGATGAGTTCAAAGCAAAAAAATCAGTTATATAATTTTATAACATTTATTTACTATACATGTGGCTGTTTTAATACTCATTTAATTCTATTAAGTATTTCACCTTTTTGTGTCAGAATATTTATACTGATGTCTATAAGAAGTCAATATCAATTTATACAGCAGGAAATACCATTAGTTTCTTTTGTGTATAGTTATCAAATAAATGTAAAAAACAATGAAACATCATTTTGTAACTATGAAAGTCATACAAAATATCTGCTTAATATCTTGAAATTATTATATTTTGAAATATGTGATTAATTGTAAAGTCATTAAGCCCTTAAAAGCTTTACATTGAGCCCTAAAAAATTTTAGCTCCCTTTAAACCAGGAATATTATCCCCTTCAGTTTTGCCTAAAATATGTACATAAATTTCTTATTACAAAGTTTTTTTCCTAATATAAAAACTTATGGATATTTTAACCGTCTAGAAATTTGGGGACTAAACTATGGTAAGGCAACTATTGACATGTTATATAGGCATTAAGAATGTAATTTTAAAGATGAGGCATTAATATGAAAGAGCATGTACATTTTAACATTATGTTAAAAAATAGAATACATGGTGTTAGAAGTACATCTACTTCAACATGTGGGGAACACGAAAGGGAAAGATAGGAAATGAAAACTACTGATTTTTGCTGCGTGACGTTTTGTTTCTCTCGTTTTGTTGCCTAGTTCAGTTAAAAACATGATGTCTTTAGTATCATAAACAAGATGTAAGAATTGAAATAAAAGATAATTTTTTTTAAAAAACAGGAGTTTCTCTAAGAAATGAAGCAGATTAAAGAAAACTCTTCCCATATCATGGAAAACAGAATGAATCCCTATAAAAAGACAAATAACATGAGCAAAATCATAAATTTAAAAAGTGGAAAATGAGTCATGGAGCAAATGATGCAACATTTTGATTTTTTTTCAGAATGCCACTGACATTTTTATAGGTGAACAAAAATATTACTTAAATGGTTTTTAAAGTGACTTGCACATTCAATTTGTGTGTGAAGTTCATTTCTCATCTCTGTATCCTGAAGCCATTTTAGAAAAATACTTTGAGCTAAACCAACTGATTAATCCTTAGATTTCTATCCCTCCAGCATGTAACTGTTTGCTACCTTCAAACTAGGGCTTGCCAGCTGGCTCAATGGTAAAGAATCCACCAGCCAATGCAGGAGATGCTGGAGATGCAGTTTCGATCCTGGGTCAAGAAGATCCCCTGGAGAAATAAATGGCAACCTCCTCCAGTATTCTTGCCTGGGAAATCCCATGGACAGAGGAACCTGGTGGGCTACAGTTCATAGGGCCACACAGAGTCCAGCACAACTGAGCGCACCTTTAAACTCATGAAATAATTGAAGTATCTAGAGTGAAGCTTTAAAGAATCTATTTAACAAATTAGTCATTCATGTTCACATGGTAACAAATATTTAGTTATCTTTTTCAAAAAAGAAGTGTTTGAAAAGTGTTGCAATTAAGATTTAGATAGAAAAAAGTATATACTGATGTCCATCACATATTACAAATAAAGGTGAGTGTAATACATTGCATCTATACATCAAGTAGCTTTTTAAACTGATGTTAAATACAAAACAACATTCTAAGATAGCATTTTAGTAAACATCCCAGATGATTTTGTGGGCTTTGAGAATAAAAGGAATCTGTCTATTACTTCTGAGGTCAACATTCAAGAAAAGGGAGCAAGAATCCAAAGATGCAGTGATTGTAGATTATGTAGGCATCTAGTCACGTGGACCTCAGACATGTTTTCGGAGATTTCCTGGGCCCCAGGAGCTTAAGTTGCTAATCCTTCTTGGAGTGGTAGTGGAGAAAGAAGGAAAATAGCAGTCAGCTTTTGGGGGACCCCAAAGGAAATGGCAACCCACTCCACTATTCTTACCTGGGAAATCCCATGAACAGAGGAGACTGGAGTGCCACAATCCATGGGGATACAAAGAGTCAGACACAACTGGGTAACTGAACAACAGCAACAAACAAAAGAAGTTACTGGTAATGCCTGAGGACTGGTGGCTAAACTTCAAATAAGCCAATGGATGCCTCCATAAATGCTCATGTGAATTGATATCTTTTAGAACCAAGTGAAAGCGAAAGTCACTCAGTTGTGTCCTACTCTTTGCGACCCCATGGGCTGTATAGTTCATGGAATTCTACAGGCCAGAATCCTAGAGTGAGTAGCATATCCCTTCTCCAGTGGATCTTCCTGATCCATGAATAGAACTGGGGTCTCCTGGATTCTTTACCAACTGAGCTACCAGGGAAGCCCTTTCAGAGCCAAATAGACATCCATTGCTTAATTCCTGCAAGATTCAAACCTGAATGAGAACATAGAAAATATAGATGGAATCCTCCAATTGACTGAGATTAAGTTGTCACCTTGACAGAACAGTAAATGTTTGCTAAAGTGATTAAAGCCTGCAAATGCCCTGTCTTGGTTTGAGAACTTCATTCAACCTTATTGTTAATTAGGGGAAATTTTATGCCAAAAGTCTGCAAGAAATCTGTAACATGGTTCTTAAAAAACAGATTGTAGCATCCTTTTTAGAGATTTATAAGGATAAATAATCAGACTTTAAAAGGACAGATGCTTAGAGGAGAAAACCTCTAACAACAGCAAGAAAAAAACATTAGAGCAACCCATAATAAAAAAAGAAATAAAAAATAAGAAAAGTATGAGGTTCAGATAAAAATCTAACTTCTAATTATTCAGTATTATAAAGTTTTTTAATATTTCACAGAAAATCCCAAATTCAATATCATTTTTTATATATAAGGAATAATTTTTTCTTCTTCCCACCGTCTCCACTCCAAGTTCCATAGCTTCAGTTAAAATATTTTATTAGCCAAGGAATATGAAGGAAATCATGGAACTTCTGAATTAGAATGGCTGTTGGGGTCATTCAATTCTTGTTTCCATCTTTCAAAAGATAAGAATCACCTGGAAGTTTGGTCAAAGGCATGATTCCCAGCCCTCCCCGGAGAATTTGGATTGAGTGAGTTTGGAATGAATTGGGGAATTTGTACTTTGAGCAAGTACAAGTACCTCAGGTGATCCTTATCATAACAAAATTTTGGAAACTGTTGATCCTTCTAGCTCAACTCTGTTTCTTCAGAGAGGAAGAGGACAAATCCAAAGGTCATATGGCCGGAAATCAGCCCGGATGTGCCACTACTGTGATTTCTTGCTTTTTCCTAACTTCATGGGAGCTTTCAACTATGATCTCAGCAAGAGTTCCAGATGGTTTCAACAGAAAGGCCAGACAAATTTGGTAAAAAATTTTAAAAAAAGAAAAAATTGGAACAAATAATAAAAAAGCACATGGATTTTTCATTTACAAAAATCCATATAAAATATATCTTTACAACATCTTCACTGTTTACATGCCTATATCTCATTATCATACAATAATAAAGTTAGTTTAATAGTATTTTCAATTCCAGGACATTTAGTTCAAAATCAGACATCTGAGCCCCGAAGCTCCCAGATCCCCTTGAGCTTCATGGAAGAGGGAGTGGGGTTATGGAAAAGGACAGGTTGAGATGATACAGAACGGAGATCCTTTTCTTTAAACTTTTATTTTTATTTTTAATTAGAAGATAATTACATAACATAACAATATTGTCATGGTTTCTGGCATACATCAACATGAATCGGCCACAGGTATACATATGTCCCCTCCCTCTTAAATCTCCAAGCCACCTTCCACCCCATCACACCCCTCTGGGTTGTCATAGAGCACCTACTTTGGTTCCCTGAAATATACAGCAAATGTCCACTGGCCATCTATTTTACATATAGTAATATATATGTTTCCATGCTACTGTCTTCATTTGTCCCACCCTCTCCTTCCCCTAGGCAATGGCACCCCACTCCAGTACTCTTGCCTGGAAAATCCCATGGACGGAGGAACCTGGTCAGAGTCAGACACGACTGAATGATTTCACTTTCACTTTTCACTTTCATGCATTGGAGAAGGAAATGGCAACCCACTCCAGTGTTCTTGACTGGAGAATCCCAGGGACGGCGGAGCCAGGTGGGCTGCCGGCTATGGGGTGGCACAGAGTTGGACACGACTGACGCGACTTAGCAGCAGCAGCAGCAGCAGCTCCTTCCCCAACTGTATCCACAAGTCTGTTCTTTTTGTCTGTGTCTCCTTTGCTGCCCGGCAAGTAGGATCATCAGTACCATCTTTCTAGATGTTAATATATGATATTTGTTTTTCTCTTTCTGACTTACTTCATTCTATACAATAGGCTCTAGGTTTATCCACCTCATTAGAACTGACTCAAGTGTATTCCTTTCTATAGCTGAGTAATATCCCATCGTGTATATGTACCACAGCTTATTTATCCAGAATGGAGATCCTTGATATCCTAGTTTGTGACAAAAATGTCCACTTTTATTTTTTATGTAACATTCTTTAGCATAAAATTTCATGTAAATAATTTTGCTTGGTTAAAACTCATCTGGAACAACTGCACTGCAGCTAGGTAATCACACAAAGATAGATATTTTAATCTGAAACAGTTAAATCCAAAACAATTTACCTTCCCATTAAGACAGATAAGCAGTAGGCAGGAGGGATATAATCACTTCTCCCCAAATTAGAATATTTTAACATCAGATTTCTATTCAGTGAAAATCAATACAAAAAGAAGGGATGAAAGCCAACCTAATAATCTACATTACATACTTATCACATTTTCCTACCCAATATATGTCTAATACTCATCTCTTACTGCCTGGAATGAAGTTTTATGGGTTTGTAGGCTAGAGAAGAATGATGAGGCAGGGCTATTAAAGTTGTTTTCTTTAATCTGTGAAGCAAATAACTGTGGTAACAGGCACTATATGATACCTAGTTTTCCAAACAGAGTCCCCAACACTGCTTTCCAAAAGCACAGTACAACTTAATGATCACATCCTGGTGGGAGTTGGTAATTGGTAAATGAGCTATAGTCAACACAGAGCCAAAACTTTGTTCTTCAACCAAATAACTTTTATTACTGAAAATCACCTTTCTAAGAGATTGCACTTTTCAAGTCTTAGACATACCAATGACTTTAAAATGATAGCCTGATATACCTATTTGGATCATACTTCTTTTTTCTTGCTCTAGTCTAATTTATCTCTTCCTCCCCCTAAGGTCGTCAAGGCTTGCTGTCAATTAGCTCCAAGAATCATAACAAAAGTTCTGTAAGAGAAGATTGACAATACTAATTATTGGAAACAGTTTTTTTTGATTTCTAGTTGCCTTGTCAGATCTTACAGTGCCGCCTTAAATGACTATATTATTTTTTCAGGCATATGTGGTGGTTTTAAAAGTCAAACTGATTACTGTCGATTTGATTCTCTATGAAATACAAGGGTAGGTGGTTTTTGAATAGAACCCAGGGCAAAAACCCAGTTTAGGTTTTCTGGTTACGAAAAACAGCAAATGACTCTGGTTAATTGGAGTCACAAAAGAATTTATTGAAACTATATCACAGGTGCTCATAGAATAGACTGACATTTCCTGTTAGATTTCTCTTCTAAACATGAGTGATCAGACCTCAGGTCAACAGAAAACTGAAAAATATGTTAAATACTTGTGAACTGTTAATTGAATTTATTCAAGTCATCTGAAAAGAAAAACATCTCCTCTCTTTGCTTTTGAGGTTTGTATAACCTCAGGTACTTAATGAATGCCTACTATGAGTTATTTAACTTTATAAAATTAAAATTTGATACACTGAACATTACTACTTCACAAAGAATTCTTTACTTATGTCACCTCTAGAGAAACATGAAATAACATGGATTGGATGAGTGCATATAGTTTTTTTCATAACTTTTGAATTGCTCCACCTTAAATAAATTGAAACATTACTCTGGAATAAATGAACTACAGCGTTCAAATCAAGTGCAATAGAATGTCATTGGCATGGGTTCAAGGCAATGGCTCTCTTCAACTATAGTATACTGGTCATTACAAATTTGAAAGGGCTGAATTCACACAAAAGTGAACTTCAAGAGTGGAAGAAATTTCAAGAGGTAGCTTGGCAGAGGGAGAGAGAAAAAGTCATTTGTTATAAGAAAGTTTTGGGAGGATGACAAGCAGTCTGACTATAGTATGGTTTTTGTTGAAGGGAATAGCTGGGAATGGGCTTACCTTGTAGCTCAGTTGGGAAAGAATCTGCCTGCAATGCAGGATACCCGGGTTCGATTCCTGGGAAGATCCCCTGGAGAAGGAAATGGCAACCCACTCCAGTATTCTTGCCCGGAAAATCTCATGGACAGAGGAACCTAGAAGGTTACAGTCTGTGGGGTCACAAGAGTCAGACACGACTTAGTGACTAAACCACCACCACCGTAATTAGAAATGGGCTTCCCTTATAACTCAGCTGGTAAAGCATCTGCCTGCAGTGTGGGGTACCTGGGTTCAATCCCTGGGTTGGGAAAATTCCCTGGAGGAGGAACCCATGGCAACCCACTCTAGTATATCCCCATGGACAGAGGAGCCTGGCGGGTTATAGTCTATGGAGTCACAGAGTCAGACATGACTGAGTGACTAAGCACAGCACAGCACATAGTTAGATAAACAAGTAAAGGCTAAATTCTGATGGGTGACATTTAAGTCAAAAAGGAAGAATGTCACAGATCCTCATAGAACAGGTAATAATGCTGTAAACAGTTTCAAAAAGCTGTCTGTAACCAAGAAGAGCTGGACAAAAGGAATCAGCAAGGAAATATCAAATATAAAACAAAGCAGTGTCGTTACAAGGATGGGAGCACTCCAGAAGTGTTCCTGCTAGTTACTTGATATTGCTCACTGAACTACAATGCCACAGTGTACAGTATCTAAATGGCCTCTTATTTAATACCACTTACTCAAGACACAAATCATAAGTAGGAACATTTTGGTAGCAGAACATAGGTTACTCCCTTGTTCCACAGCTACTGGGCAGTGAGATGGAGGTGGGGATGACCTTCTCATATATTCTCTAGAAGAGACAGCATCCAGCCTCCTATTGTAATTCACACTAATGTGAGATTCCTTCAAAATATGATGGGTTCAACCACTAGAAAATCAAAACTAAGTTATTATATCTGATCCAGGGAGTGGACTTTATTAACCAGAATTGGCTTTATCTGAATTATATTAAAGGGGCTTCCCAGGTGGCACACGAGTGGTAAAGAACCTGCCTCCCAATGCAGGAGACATAAGAGACATAGGTTCGATCCCTGGGTTAGGAAGATCCCCTGGAGGAGCGCATGGCAACCCACTCCTGTATTCTTGCCTGGAGAATCCCATGGATAGAGAACACTGGCAGGCTACAGTCTATAGGATTGCACAGAGTTGGACAAAACTGAAGTGACTTGGTACGCACACAAGCACAAGGTATATTAAAGAAAGGAGAAACTATATGATGTAGCACAGAACCTAGCTCAGAAACCATTGGTAGGCTGGGTTAATAAGAGTGTGAAAATGTGCAATGGTACCACTGAGTGGTAATCTTAGCCTCACCTGGGCCTGAAACTACAGTTATGGCTTCACCTCCTTCTGTATAAACTAAAGGACAAATAGAATCAAAGCTATATTTCAGCAGGAACTCTGTGTGTTGTTGCTGTTTGGTCACTAAGTCATGTCTGACTCTTTTGTAACCCCATGGACTGTCGCTCACCAGGCTCCTCTGTCCATGGGATTTCCCAGGCAAGAATACTGGAGTGGGTTGCCATTTCCTTCTCCAGAGGATCCTCCCCACCCAGGGATCGAGCCTGTGTTTCCTGCATTGTGGGCAGATTCATTACTATTCAGCCACCTGGGAAGCCCAGGAACCCTGTTATACTTTCTATTACTATACTAGTATTCCTGGAAAATTACTACACCTGATCCTGTAGAACCCTAGATTTCTCAGTTGGACACCAATAATATAGCTGATCTATATTGAGGTAAAAGTCTAGAAGAAAGACACGTGCTGACCTTTGTGCTTTTTTTGTCATCTATCAGTGTGGTATTCAAGGTCAGTGTTTTCCTGCACATTAGTAAGGCGGCACAGTTCTCAGGGAAAATACCTTAAACGGGCCAGCTCTCATTTTTGGCTATGAAAAGAAGATAGAAAGAAGAAAAATAATAATGTCAGACACAAGCACATACATGCACAAAGTGGAGCAGAAGCATCAGTGACAAGGAAAGATTTACAAAAATGTTGCCACTAGGTCCTTCATATTGGCTAACAGAGCTGCTTCCACCAGCTTTAAAATACTGCACAAAGCTGGTAAAATGCTCAGGATCCAACAGACTCTTGAAGCATTTTGGCAATGTAATTTTTTATGTAGTGGTAATTTCAATCCAAGCAAGAAACATGAGGCCCAGCATCTACATCCTGACCTTGTTTATTTCAACTTCATGTTTTAAATTATGATGTCAGTTTAGAATACAAACCAAAAAAATGAAGACGAGAGCTATCACAGCTGGCCCTGAAGGCAGTTCCAATTTTGGCAATCAACATTAATTATTTTAAAATGTCTTAACTGGAAGATCTTTTTCACACATGATCATGACACTGGCTATAAACCATTTTAGTCACCGGTCAGTATAGGAGGGATTTAGGGAAAGTATCACATCAATCCAAAGAAATCTTATTCATTATATATTTTAAAAATATTTCCTGGAAGAGGGTAAAAACCTTGGTTTACATTGATGTTACCACATCTGGAAGTTTCTTCATCTCCGCTAATACACAATTAAGCCCAAATACTAAGTATGACAGCATAATTTAACTGGTTATGTTTACCACAAAATTAAATTCACTGCTTGATAAAATTAAATCCTCTACTCAATAAAACCTTTCTTTGTATTCTATTTATTTAATCATTTCACAACAACTATATAAAAAACATTTTATTATTGTTTCCACTTCAAGGATAAGGAAATGCAAGCATGGTGGTTTAAGTAACTTGGGATCTTACAGCCAATAAACCCTGGTTAGGCTGTGCTCCCAACAGCTACAGATACACATTCACTTGGAAAATCAACAGCCTTTGTCACTGCTATTTTAGACCCTAGACTGCACTAATGGGGGAGGGGGTGTCTATTTATTAATATTTAGGATGTGTGATTAATATTTCAAGGAAGTCTTATACGCTTCACCACAATCTTGACCTTTGCAATGGTCATGCCAAAGGAAATTCTTCCAGTAGCTTTGGTAAATAGCTGATTATTTATCCTATAATATAAATTGTTCTAATTTTCAGTAAATGAAGCCCGATAGTTCAACACGAGATTCAAAATAATCTTATTAGCTAGTGTCATGTGGCAAATCTCAGAGTACCATCTAATTAAGCTACTTTTAGAACATATAAACACATCTTTGTTGTCATTGGAACTGCTGATTAGCAGTAAATCACTCTTTTACATGAAGCTTGGGTTATTGTGCAGGACTGAGAGAAATTGAAAGGAGCTAATGGAAAACCCAGCCTGCTAAAGTGGTTTAATGGCTTTATGTCTTACAAGATCTAGAATTTTATTCATTCTAATTTGAAGAGAAAACCTTTAAAAAAAAAAAAATCTGGGGCTTAACAAATGACCTGATTTCTAACAAAAAGCATTAGATGTTTAATAATCTTACAACTGGCTGGCTATATTTTCCTCAGTTTATTCAAAATATTTCAAACATCTGGAGGAATCTAAAAATGAATATGTGCTAAACAAGGGTGAGTTAATCAGCTCAACTCTTGAAAAATAAAAGAGGAAATATATACACAATATATGTATTACTTGCCTAAAATTGCCATCTACCAGGGAGTGTTTTCAAACCTTGTTAATTGCTCAACCAATCTTTGAAAGTATGCTTAGCATATATCTTTAATACATATAATTTTCAAATTTATTTATAAATTATAAACATTTCCAATTCTAAGGAAAATTATTATGCACAGATATGCAATTTCATGTGGATGAGATAAACCTGTTATGAATCATTATTTATTTTACTTTAAATTGTACAAAAGCAAAACCCTTTCGGTTGTCATTAAAAATAGCTTTTAATGCCCAAATTTTAAACATTTGCTATCAAGTTGTCTTCTAAATCTCATTAACTGATGTAAAAGACAAAGCATATACTTAAAATGTGAATTTTTTAACAATGGTGGATACAATTTCTATTCAATGGTCTTCTACATAATTTCAACTTTGTGTCTAATACCTTGACACATATCACTATGTCATCATCATTACCTTGTGATATGACAGAGGAAGCATTTCTACAAGGAACAGGAAATATTTGCTCTACCATTTTCTTGTCTTTTGCTTCGGTCTATGTTATGAGTATTAGTTTCCATTTGCAGCTTCCTTGAATAAAGCTTTTTTTCTTTACCAGTCTATTTGGTGAGAGTTAGTTTAGCTTGCAAATCTGCTTACCAGGCACACAAACATGAATTCAACATTATAAGCAGAGAAAGAGATGGAATTCCATTTTTCAATCCTTGGCATCAAAATCAAGTCTATTTCAGCACTTTGGTGTGTGGTGTGCACACGTGTGTGAACTTGTACATGTACAAATTGACAACATACACAAGGTGCCATTTCAAAGCAGAGGATTTCGTTATGCTCTTGCAATTGTCTCATTCCATGTAATTCAGTTAAATTGAGTAAGTATGTAGTAACCACATGCTGGGGCTTCCCAGGTGGCTCAGCGGTAAAGAATCCTCCTGTCAAATAGGAGACGCAGATTCAATCCCTGGGACAGGAAGATCCCTGGAGGAGGATTTACAAACCCACTCCCGTATCCTTGCCTGGCAAATCCCATGAACAGAGGAAACTGGGGCCTACAGTCCATGGAGTCGCAAACAGTTGGACACCATTTAGCAACTAAACCACTAAACCACCATCAATCCCATTCTAGATGCATCTGCTAGTCATGTATTTCTAGTTACTAGAATCCTTCTCCTCTACAAAACTTTGTATATCATAACTTCACTCACCTTCGCAATTATTTTCCTTTGTGAATTTTTTCCAAGACTTTCTAAGCCTCTGATATAGTTCAAATCTTCATAACCTTTTAACTTTTTGAAATGCTCTATTCTTAATGCTTGGAATAGTGCTTGGCAGAGAATAGAAACTCAAGAAATATTTATTGAATAAATGAACAAATAAATGAATTAAAGGGCAAAGCGTGCCCTATTCTCTCTTTGCAATTAACTACGAGTATTTTCATATGAAATGCTCTGAGAGGTCCTGTGATGAGGACATTCATTTAACTCTGCCTTTCCTAAGCTTATCCTTTTCTCTCTTAATCTACTTATATAAAACAATTTCTGGGAAACATGCTTTGGGAAATGCAAAGATGGGGAACCGGCTACTGATGTACTAGAAAGTTTAATATTCTAAAAGTGTTGGCCACTTTGCTTTTTAAAGTTCAATCAAAATAATGATGACCCAGGTCTTTTGTTACATTTTGTGTAACATCAAGAAAATATTTATTAACTGTAAATGTCTATACCTCCTTTTTTATACACATGATCCATTAGTGGTATAAGATAAGAAGAAAATATGCATTTCTCTGTACTGTATTAAGAATAAGTTCCCAGTATGTTCAATGATCAGTCATTAGAAGTGATTAAAGGAAGCCAAATAAGAATTGATTTGGAGTTACATAACCAAAGCAAGAGGATCACTACAAACTCTCATTCAATTATGTCTATAATGTAGAGGCAGCAGAAATTGAAGATGTTTCAAGATGACCATGATTCACTTCTTTCAGTTTTTAAAGAAAGATTTCCTGGCTGAGTCTACATTGCTCTGTCCTACACTTAAAGAAATAAGTTGGAAAGAAAAATAAAGGGGAAGAAATAAGATAAAAGATTTGCCATAATTTTCAATGTCATTATTCCTATAGAGCAGGGGTCAGCAAACTTTTTCTAACAAAGGCCAGATAGTAAATATTTTAGGCTTTGGGGATCACATGATCTTCATCAACCCTGCCATTAAGCATGAAAGCAGTCAATATAATAAAGAACAGAATAATGTGAAACTTTACCTATTTATGTATAAAACGTTATTTACCAAAATTGGCCGTGGGCTGGATTTGGTACACAAGTCATGGTTTGCTGACTTCTGCCATACAAAACCAAAGTTCCTCCCTCCATAAAGCTAATCATGTGTGATAGAGCTTGGACCTCTAGTATGTTGGGATTTAAGAGTTTTCTCAAAGTCGAATATTTTCTTACATTTTATTAGCCTTTGTGCTCTAAGTTCTCATTGTTCTTATTTTATCCATTTCTTTAACACATTTCCATAAAGACTTTTCTTAAAAAGTACTACTAGACTAATACTTGGTAATTCATTTAGTTACTCACTCATAATGGGGAGATCATTCATGGATGACATAGAGATAAATCTTATTTGGGTACTTATTGAAAGAGTAGGGCAGAGAAGGGCAGCTGAGATGCATCCAAGGCACTCTTGAAATTTCAGGCTACCTGGAAAAAAACAGAGTGAGGAGAGGGGGCAAAGCAAAGGAGAGATATGTCTTGCCAAAATCAGACCTCCTGGTTTGGTTTCTGTAAGGCTAACTTTCATCTTCAAGTAGATTTGGGCTCAGTTCTATGTCTGAACCAAGAAATATGGAATAATGTTTGTGAAGCATGTTTGGGGGACGGGAGGGGAAAAGAAAAAAGAGTAGGAATTGATGCTCCACTTTGGCATGTGGGAGCTTTTTTCTTATTGTCTTATGTATGTGCTTGTGTGCTAAGTTGCTTCAGTTGTGCCCGACTCTTTAAGACCCTCTGAGACCCTATGGACCATAGCTCTCCAGGCTCCTCTGTCCATGAAATTCTCCAGGCAAGAATACTGGAGTGGGTAGCCATGACCTCCTCCAGAGGGTCTTCCCAACCCAGGGATCGAATCTGCATCTCTTATGTCTCCTGCATTGGCAGGCAGGTTCTTTACCACTAGCATCACCTGGGAAGCCCAAATATGGATGTCATTAAATAAATGTAGGTGCTTCAAATTATTTCACCTCCATTTATAAAGAGCTGAAAATGTCTCCGAATTCTTTCCTAACCTTTCCTGGATCTTGTGATTTACCCCTATCTTATCGTTTTCTTTTTGACTCTTCCTCCTTCCTTCTAACAACCAAAGTGGCAGAAGGATGTGAAAAAGACAAAGAGGTAAGTGGTAGGCAATGGTTAAGTTTGAGGAAGTGAGAGGCAGAAGTGAGCATAGTACACTTTTGGTGATCTCAGCCTCTCACTTGACATGACACATCATGATTTCTAGAGAAATAAGCAACACGTTTTCTTTAAATATCTTTGCAAGCACTATTTTAAGCATCAGAAAATAATATTATTTTGAGTTTATTTAATTTGAAGAAAGTAAAGGAGCATGCCAATGAAGAGTTAAATTAACTAACTTTAATGTAATTCCAATATGTATAGATGTGAAATCCACCTACTTCTACAGCATTTACCATAATATACTCATTAGTAATATAAAATGCTATTATTTCTGTGTAAACATGTCACCAGTATAAATTCTTTGTTTCCAATAAGTGGAAATTGCATTAGATTCATTGACAGTTTTAAAAGCTTCTTAACCATTACATTTCATTTTTATGCACCTGAATTTATTAATTTTCTTTTTAAAGATAATATTTCTTTTTTGATCAAAATAAACAAAATAGACTTCCATGAAACTTGTAAGTTAATAAGTAAGTTTCAGATACAAAATTTATGTCAAAGCAACTCAAATTCATCTTGCCTGACCAATAAAAACATAAAAGAAGCTCAGTTAACAAAATATCCTGTAAGAAAATGTCACTTATTTTTGAAAATAATCTAATTTTATAGAATATAATCATGTATTTATAAATATGTAAAAATGAAGTTGTTTGCTCAGCACTTCATACAGAAAATGCATTACATTGAATATGAGTATCATTTACAATATAAGCAAAGCATGAAAGGTTAACCTATAACGCCAGTAAAAATATGCTTCATAATTCTCCTATTTTTCTTATTTTCAGTGATCAGTCACAGCCTCCAACTTACAAATATCTAGACTAGAAACAATACAATGTGTCTCTGAAAGTTAGTCCAGATTTTTATCAACTATAAATTCCCTCTCATTTGCTTGTATGTTTCTGTTTTGTTTTTAATATTTTTCTCCAGATTGAATTTTGACTTTCCCCTCCCCATTTTTATACCATGTCACACTTAGTAATAAGCTGAAAGAATCCACGCACTAAATACAGTAACAGATCTGAGTTAATTACCCTGCAATGCTCTTGACCTGGCCTACGGTGACTTAAAGAAATGTTTTCAGTTGCTGTATACTTTTGCTCCAGTGGCTTAGACAGTAGGTAGCACCACTGAATCTGTAAGATGAGAGATTTCACTTTCTCTTCAAATGGCAAAAACTCTTAAGTGGATAGAAAGGTCATCTCGCCCTTCCTCTGTTATAATGACACATAAAGCTAGTCATCGGACGCATCCCAGAAGATGCACCTCTTCAAGAAAACAATCCAAGCGCTGTTTACATGTGTATATTTAGAGCCAAAAAGAAATAGAAAGGCAATAAATACTAAACCACCCTGTGACGTCTATTACATCTTTCAATCTGGTCTCAGTAGCCAGACCCCAAGAGCCTCAACAAACAGGCTTAACAAACAAACAGCCTTAACAAACATGCTCCTCTAATGACCTGATTCCCCACTGTCAGCAAAGGTGACATTGAAATCCGGTCAGCGTCCTTACATCCTAACACCAGCGGTTTAAAAAAAGTATCTCCTCTTCTTCGGTGATCTGTTTGAATCTGTGATACAGTTCCATTTACTATCGGGCTGTAAACCTCTTTCCTCTCCTAACATGTATATTGCTCTTGAGCTCATCTATTTTCTTTTATCTCTCTGATTACTCAAACCTCTTAATATTCTAAAGCTTCATAAATCCAGCCTTATTCATGAGACTGCCCTACCCTGAAGTAGCTTTCCATTTCTCAATCTTCTAGAACACTTTCTGTAACACACATTTTAGTACTTAAAAATAATATGTATTTTCATCCAAACATTTCACCAGTGTAAATCTTCGCTTTCCAAAAAATCAAACTGTATTTGATTCAAGTTTCTATCTTGAAACTTATACGGGTTTTAAGGAAGATTATTTTTAGTCGCTAAAACATAATGTTTTAAACAGGCAATTTAAAGGGAAAAAAAGAGAAGGACATTTTTGTTAGCGATGGCGTCTTGCTTTAATTCCTTTGTGAACGTTTGATAGCAGATAGATTCAGACTGACGGATGGAAAGGAGTATCACTATATTTAGAGGAAGTTGTACAAAGAAGAAAACGCTGAAAAATTCTCAGAATTACTTCCTGTTTCACAGTTGTTATGTCTGCAAATGTTGATTTTGTTTGCCTTCCTTGCTCTTGGTATTTGATTTTCATTAAGTTTCAAACTTTGCTGTTTCACATTCAGACTTTTCGAACATTATTCAATTGATAACTTTCTAAAGAGAGTTATATTTAACTTTAGCTTAAGCCAAATTCCTAATTATTATTTCCCAATTTTCACTTCTAGATCCCACTGTTATGGGACTGACATGTTATGATTGACATAAACGTTTTACTGGTGTTCTCATTTTGATTATGGAGAGAAATATTTGAAAGGGAAGTACAGTTTTACTGAACCTCCCATTAAACTACAGAACAATCAATGGCTTGATTTCTCAGGTTTCCAATTTGTAGATTCTGGGAACAGAGTCTTACTAGGATTGCTTAACTTTAATAAGTGTGTGCTTAAGGTTGCTAAGCCTTAAGTTTACAGATAACAATCTACTTTTCAAAGAGTTGGCCTCACAAGGGTTGCCATTCCTGTTATTCAGAAGCAAACTCTTCCCTAGAAATAAGCATGTGTTTTTCATCAGAGGAAAAAAAAATAGTAAACCTTCTATGCCTATCATCCATCTCTCCATCCATTCATTTAGCATTTGTGGAATATTTGTGTCTTTCATCCAAAGGATATAAGTACATTTAGCTGGATTCTGTAATCTATATAGATGAATACTATACCATACCTTGCATTGGAGAGCTTTCTATTTAAATTATAGAGTTCAGTTCATTCATTTCTAATTATTTATTGTGAAGCTACTCAAGTCAAGGCTGTGTCAGAGGTGTTGAGGATGCCATGCTGAACAAGAGGAACCTGATCTTGCTGTCTTTGAACTTAAAGTTCATTACAGAGGTTGACACTAAAACCTGAAGGACAAAAAACAACTAAAAATGCAGAGATGTTGGGGTAGCATATTGCTGGCAAGGAACAGTGAAGATGGGAATTGAAGCTACTTTCTGAAGTAGGGCTAAGGTAGGAATGATCATAGTATGTCTGAATACAGAAAGAAGACCTGACCATAGAGAGCACTCAAAAAGGTATATTCTGCTCAGATTGTAGTGGGTAAAACAGAGGATTGAGGGTGGTGGGTGGCCAGGATACTGGGGACAAGAAAGATTTGTAAAAGAAATTCCATAAAGTGAAATCTCATTAAATGAAAGGTGAGTAGAATTTCAGGGGCTTAAAGAAGGGAGAGACCATTCATGTAGAAGATGCTGCTGGACCCAGGCAGAAAAATAATATGTGCCTTGGGAAACTGTTCTACATGGTTAGAGGGTAGAATGGTGGCAAATGTCCTAGAGCAAGGCAAAGACAGAGGGGCAGGCATAAATCAGGATTTCTAATGGTTGCAGATAACAAGAATGCAAACAAAGGTGACTTAAATTTTATTGTCTATCAAGAAGTTTTGTGGTAAGCATTTACTAACTTTGATCCAGCAGCGTAATTATGTCAGGAATAAAGGTGAGTCTCTAGGTCTTCACCTGAAAGGATGAACATGGCTGCCACAGCTCCCATAAAGTCATTCCCACTCCATATATCCCCAGTCACCTATGCAGGGAACAAGGAGCTAAATCACATAGAAAAGAACCTTTTCTTTTAGAATCTTCTTTCTTATCAGGGAGAAGAAATTTTCCCCAGAAACTCTCCAGAGAACTTCTGCTTTTACCTGGTAACATGTTTACATTAGATGAGGAATCAACTTTCCTAAGTTCTAATAAGTCAAGATTGTTTTTAGAAAGGAAGAGGGAGGGAAAATACCCGTTGTGGTGGTACCCACAGTGTGAGAGTAAGAGTGGATGATAGGAAGCTGAAGCAATAGACTCCCCTCTGGACAACAGGCCACTGGCTGAAACTTGGCTTATGATAACTTAATGGTCATCACATCTTTTGCTCCATTAAATTCCTCATTTAAAACATTTTGCTACAGATGACAGGTTTTCCCCTATTTTTTGCCTTCTTTCTGTCCGTGGGGCTCGTGGATGAATAAGTATTCCCTGAATTCTTTTGTTGTTTTTTAAGCTAATACATTCAAATCCAAACAATAAAATCCACTAGAATAGGACACTTTCTAAGTAGTTTTATTAAAGAGTTTTCTAATAGACTTTTCTCTTACATCACAAATGTAGACAAAAATATCACTTATACTATCTTATTAATGATTATGTAAACATTGAATCATATATATATATATATATATATACATATAAATTTTTCTTTCAGGAAAAGTAAAAATGTCTCTCTTAGGAGAACATAGAAAATATACATATTAATATCTTATTTTGCTTTCATAAGCAACATATGTAATGACCTATATTTCTTATTCAACCAAGATACAAGACTAACAAGCACACTGATGATGACAATCATTTCCTGCATAAGAGCAATGTTGTGCTCTTATGCTACATTAAATGAAGGTGTCTAAATCAATTCCTATCTTCTCAGAAAGATCCCTCAATTTATTCTACAGGCAACTGAGTTTGGCATTTGCTTCTTCAATCTTAAAGTAGAAAAAAAGGTGATAAATTTCTATTAGAAAGATCCGTCTGCAATTGGATGCATTGCCCATTTACTATCTGTAGCAGTTAAGACAGTACTTTTTTTGAAACACACTATACTTGGTAGCTCAGACCCATTATGAACATACAAGTGAAGGACTGCACGATTTCCACTAAGAAATTCTAGTTTGTGACAGAAACTACAAAAAATGGCTTTACAATGGTGAGAGTCTGTAATTTGCCACTTTAGTCTCTCTACCATCTAGATTCTGCCAAAGATTGCTGGATTCCCCTCTAGTGATCCTTCACCCACAATATCCACATGACTTGTTGTTTTAGTTGCTAAGTCAAGTCCAGTTCTTATGCGACCCCATGGACTGTAGCCTGCCAACTTCCTCTGTCCATGGGGATTTCCCAGGCAAGAATACTGGAGTCATTTGCCATTTCCTACTCCAGGGGATCTTCCCAAACCAGGATTAGAACCCTCATCTCCTGCAACAGAGAAATATTCTTTACCACTGAGCCCAGGGAAGCCCATCAGTATGACTTGTTGTTGTTCAGCCGTTCAATTTTGTCCAACTCTTTGTGACCCCATGGGCTGCAGCACGCCAGGCTTCCCTGTCCTTCACCATCTCCCAGAGCTTGCTCAAACTCAGGTGCATTGAGTCAGTGATACCATCCAACCATCTCATCCTCTGTCATCCCCTCTCCTTCTGCCTTCAATCTTTCCCAGCATATGACTAGGGATTTCTTAAAGTTTTCAGCGTGAGAACTTATTCCTCAGATACCTATATGATGTTCAGTTTCCATCCATGTTCACTTAGAATATATGGTTAAGAAAATACAAAATAAGAAGTGAACATATATCTAGTAATATTTTTTAATGTATTAGCTACTGCTGCTGTTGCTAAGTTGCTTCAGTCATGTCCAACTCTGTGCGACCCCATAGACAGCAGCCTACCAGGGCCCATTGTCCCTGGGATTCTCCAGGCAAGAACACTGGAGTGGATTGTCATTTCCTTCTCCAATGCAGGAAAGTGAAAAGTGAAAGTGAAGTTGCTCAGTGGTGTTCGACTCTTTGCGACCCCATGGACTGCAGCCTACCAGTCTCCTCCGTCCGTGGGATTTTCCAGGCAAGAGTACTGGAGTGGGTTGCCAGTGCCTTCTCCGAATGTATTAGTTAACTATGGGTTAAATGTAAAGACTTGACCACAGATGAAGGTGATAATCTCTTCTTCCTCCCAAACACCACAAAATGGCTTTTAATACATAAAAATTAACAAATGAGGATGAAGAGAAAATTAGAAAATATAATTTCAGAAAGAAAAGTTAGAATAATTTTTAGAGAGTCAAATGAGATGAAGGAAAGAAGGATCATTGACATAGCAGAGCAGAGAACATCAAAAGCTAACCAACCACATGAGGTTGTTATGATAGGAAATGAGCTTGTTTACCTCGCAAATCCCCCAAGAGTCTCTTTGTATGGGGAAGCAGGTAAGATGAAAAGTGGAGGGCAAACACTGAACATGCAAGATATTGTTTTAAAGTATCTTAATGCTTTCAAAAATGTACACCAAAAGGAATAAAATGGTATCTGGAGAGGTTTACTAAAGAACCAGTGAATACCAAGTGACATAGAGTTTTAAGATGAAAGCAGGGTGACAAAATAGATCTACATGGATCCCTTACACTCCCCATAGCCCCTTTCCTCAGCCCTGAGGAATTCCAAGATACTGGTTTCCATGTTTATCTTTGCCTCACAGAAAATTGGAGTCAGTGGGGAAGAGCAGGTGAAAAACTTTTCTAGATAAAAAGCCCTCTAGATGTTTGGGCATTTCCAAAAGACATGGAGGAATTCACTCTAAATGAAGTCAACTAGTTCAGTCCTGTTCCCCTGCCCTAGTCTTCTCCCCTACAATACAGAGCTTTCTGATCTTGGATCTTATATACAAATATTTCCTGAAGGAGTAGCATATATGAGAAGAAATCCTTTCCCATGACAGTGAAAGTGAAATTGAAAGTCTCTCCGTCGTGTCCCACTCTTTGCGACCCCATGGACTACAGAGTCCATGGAATTCTCTAAGCCGGAATACTGGAATGTGTAGCCTTTCCCTTCTCCAGGAGATCTTCCCAACCCACGGATCAAATCCAGGTCTCCCATGACAAGGAAATACCAAAACAAACAAAGATTTCTAAAAATGGCACTCAGTTAAAATGGACAAATAGATCACATAATATCACATTCATAAAATAAGAGCAGGAAACTACTTTTAAATTCAATCAGAGAAAACGAAATTGGCAATTAAAGCACAGTAGAAAAAAATTATTAGAAGTCTTCACATAAAATCTATAAAAGCCCAAATAACAAAGAGAAAATAATATTTTTTTTAAAGCAGAAAATTAAGGGATTAGTTTGGGTGGTTCAACATCCAATTAGTAGAAGTTGTAGAGAAAGAAGGAAAAAAAGAGGAGAGGAAATGGTCAAAGAAATAAAACAAAATTGCTCCCAAACTGAAAGGCATGTATCTTTAAGTTAAAGGAGTCCATTAAATGCCCAGTAAAGTTAATGGCATGAAATAGTCATACAAAGGCTTATTATCATGAAATTTAAGTATGTCTGGGGCTAAGCAGAAGACTTTAAAACATTCACAAAATAAATACTCTTACCAGTAACATTAAAAAACAAAAGACAGTAAAATAAAGGTATTAAAAATTCTGATAAAAATTATTTTCAACCTCTAATATTATACCTAGCCAAGGTATCAAGTCAAATGTAAAGATTGAATAAAGTCAATTTCAGATATACAATAATTTAAAAAACTTATCTCTCATATACCCTATGTTAGGAAGTCACTAAAATTTATAATTCATGAAAAAATTAGATAGTAAAGTAGGAAAGAGAAAAAGAGGACTCAGGGACAAATGTCTTCATTACAGGAGAGAAAAAAAGGACCACTTTGGCATGATTAATGTGCTTTAAGCCTAAAAAGCTATTAGTTTAATTTGACGCAAGGAATAGATGTTTGTAGGAGGCAGATCATCAGTTAAAATAAATGAACAACAACAAAAAAATTAAATGATAGGGGATTGTTAGATGCTTTGAAGTATTTATGCCTTTGGAAAATTATTGGCTGGTGTTTAACAGACATCTGTTAGAGGATTAAAAAAATAATCAATGGTAACTGCATAAAAAGATAAACAAGTTTAAATAAAAATCAAAAAGGAATTACTTTTAACATCAAAAGTTATATGAGAATAAAACCTAATAACATATACTATTGTTACAAGAGTGAATAATATTTATTTAATGTTATGGTCTAAATTATTTTATCCTTCAAAATTCATATGTTGAAATCCTAATACTCAATATTATGATATTAGGAGATGGAACCATTGGGAGGTGATTAGATCATGAGGGTGAAACTCTAATGAATGCTATTAATGCCCTTGTAGAAGAGGCCAGAGTGAGATTTCTGGTCCCTTTCACTGTGTGAGGAAAAAGGGATACGTTGGTAGTCTGCAACCCAAAAGAGAATCTTCTAGTCACCCAGCCATGCTGGCATCTTGCACTTCCTGCCTCCAGAACTGTGAGAAGTAAATTCTATCTTTTATAAGCTACCTGTGTGTGCTTAGTCGCTCAGTCATGTCTGACTCTTTGTGACACCATGGACTGTGGCCCTCCAGGCTCCTCAGTCCATGGGGATTCTCCAGGCAAGAACATTGGAGTGGGGTGCCATGCCCTCCTCCAGGGGATCTTCCCAACACAGGGATCGAACCCAGGTTTCCCACATTGCAGGAGGATTCTTTACCATCTGAGCCACCATGGAAGTCCCCTGGTCTGTAATCTTTTGTTGTAGCAATTTGGATAGACTAAGATGTATAATAGTAAGAATGTAAAGGTTGGCTGCTGCTTTATCATAGATGGCAGAAATTAAGAGTGAGGCTGGTTAAGAAAAATTCTCAATTACCCTCAATACCATCAAATACCTCTAATTTTCTTAATCTCTCTGTTTAATACATTACTTCCATCCCAAACTGTGTTCAAAGACCCTCTATTAAAAAAGGCTCCAGAATTCCACTGGGACTTTTCTCTACTATACAGAGGGAATGAGGATCCTGGGAGCTGGGTAGTTTCTTAATCAGACCTTCCCCTAATCCTGCTGTTTTCAGAACTATATGCCTTTCTACTTTCAGAGATATTTGGTGTGATGAATTTCAGATATCTTAGAGTGAGGATGGATCCAAAGCAAAAACTGGGTTGCTAGTCTATGAACTTTGGCTTCAGCTCTGTTTGACTAAGCCAGATATTCTTTGGTTATCTTATTTTCAAATTTTCAAAATTTTTTTGTTATTATCTACAGTTAGTTCTTCCATGTTATTATATTGCAGTGCTTTTTAAAATCTTTGAAATAATTGTAGATTAATGGGAGTTTGCAAAGAAATGTACAAGAAACTTCTGTGCACACTTCTCCGAGCCTCCCCAAATATTAGCATCTTACATAACTATAGTATTGATATAATTGATATTGTATTGATATATATTTGATATAATTGATATAATATTGTCAATTGATATAATATTATATTGATATAATATTTAATATAATGTTAAATATAAATTGATATAATATTAAAACTAAGAAGTTGACAAATCAAAAAACTGACATTGGCACCATTCATAAATCTTATTCAGAATATATCAGTTATACATGCACTTATTTTTGTGTTTGTGTCTATGCAATTTGTCACATATATAGGCTTATGTAACTGGTACCACAGTCAAAATATACAGCTTTACTATCACAAAACTCTCTTGTTACCCCTTTATAAATCACAAGACTCTTCTGTTACCCCTCGCCTCTCACTCTTTAACCCTGACAATGACAATTTGCTATTCATCTCTATAGTTGTTAATATGTTAGTTCATGAATATTATTTAATGGAATATTATTTAAGTATAGCATGGAACTTGAGATTGACTTCTTTTTACTCAGCATAATTTCCTTGGGGCTTCTCCAATGAAATTGTTATATGTATTAATAACTGCTTCTTTTTTACTGCTGAGTAGTAATAAGATTATGGTATATCAATAATTTAACTAATCATCCATATGCAGAACACTAGAGTAGGTTCCGATTATTGGCAATTAACATTAAAGCTACTATGCCTATTTGGGTACAGATTCTTATGGGAAGTCTTAATTTCCCTAGAATAAGTACCCAAGACTGCAATTTTTTTCTACATGACAACTCCACTTCTAGGTTTAAAGGAAAGTATCAAGCTATTTGACAGAGTGGCTGTACTTTTGTACATTCCTCCTAGCAGTATATGAGCATTTAAAATTTTCTGCATACTCACCAACATTTGGTACTGTCACTATTTTTTTAACGTCAGCCTTTGTGATAAAGTGCATAGTGATATCTATTTATAGTTACAATTTACATTATCTAATTGCTAAACATTCCAAACATGCTTTTGTGTGTTTATTTGTCATATGTTGTTTATCTTTGGTGAAACGTCTGTGTATATCTTTTTGCTCATTTTCAAATTGGATTGCTCGTTTTCATTTTTTCTCATGCTGAATATTGAGAATTCTCATATATTCTGGATACAAGGCCTCTGTTGGATAAGAAACTTGCAAATATTTTTTTCAAGGCTTTACTTTGTCTTTTCCTCCTTATAGCTGAGTCTCTTGCAGAACAAAAGTTTCAAATTTTGAAGAGGCCTTATTTATCAATTTTTCCTTTTATGGATCATGCTTTTGGTGTCAAGGCTAAGAGCTCTTTACTAGTTCTAGATTTTTTCTCCTATGTTCTTTCCTAGAAGTTTTTATAGTTTTACGTTTTACATTAAAGCGTAAGATCAATTGTTAGTTAAAGTTAATATTAAGTGTGAAGTACTGGTCAAGGCTATTTTTTTTCTAGTGGGTGTCCAATGCTTCCAAAACCATTCATTCAAAAGGATACCCCTCTTCCATTGAATTGCTTTTGCTTCTCTGTCAAAATTTGCTTAGGAGTATTTGTGTGGATCTCTTTCTGACTTCTCTCTCTATTCTCTTCCATTAGTCTGTGTGTCTGTCCTTTCCATCCCACTATCTTCATTAGTGTGCCAATGCCTTTCTAACGTCTTTTTACTGTTTTATTTTTTAAAGCAGTAATTCAAGAGACATACTGGAAGTAAAAGCATAAGTGTGATCTGCTATTTTTTCATAAAATCTACTTTTTAAGTTGATGCTGGGAAAGATTTAAAGCAGGAGGAGAAGGGGATGACAGAGGATGAGATGGTTGGATAGCATCACCGACTCAATGGATATGAGTTGCAGCAAACTTCAGGAGATAGTAAAGGGCAGGGAAGCCTGGCATGCTATAGTCCATGGGGGAGCAAAGAGTTGGACATGGCTTAGTGACTGAACAACAACTTTTAAATATCTTTTTCATTGTTTCACTAGCTGTGGCAAAAGTATTAATGTTGTATAGTTTAAAAAATAATTTGTTAGTATTTTGTTACCAAAACAGTATAGGATCTACATATATTTTAAAAATAATACCTAGGTCTGTGACAAATGCTAAGATGAATACAAACATAAAAATAAGCCAAATCAGGGGGAATAATACATTTTTCCAGAGATGAGGTGGAGGAGAGGGGTAAAAGAAGGATTACAGAAAAGATGACAAGGGAGCTGGATTTTCCCACATCTAGAGAGGAATTAGTAGTTGGTTCATAGAATTAATTTCAAATATAGCTTCAGAGGACTTCTGCTTAAAAAACAGGTAAGGTGAAGAAATGTATGAAACAATGTCATACAAAACATTGAACATCAACAACATAGGATGGTGACCACTCAGAATTGGGAAAATATAAGAGGCCCTAAAATTGCTGCAGCTTCATGTCTGAAGATTTGGCATAAGGGAGAGGAAATCCAGGCAGAGCCAGCTGTACGCCTAAGTGGAGGAGATGGGATGGTGTGTCCAGGGAAGCCAGGCAGCTAGACTTTACAAAGTAGAATACTGGAGACTTTCCTGGCGGTCCAGTGGCTAAGACTCTGCGCTCCCAATGCAGGGGCCCTGGCTTCGATCCCTGGTTGGGAAACTACAAAGTAGAATACTGGACATTTGGGTAATAAGAATTGCAAGGAGAGAAAATTCCGGAGTTCTGTGGAAGGTTCCCCTTAAGGTTCAACAGATAGTAATCAGCACATAAATGAGAGTTCAGGGAAAGAACCCCATGGAAATATTAGAAGGAAGAGTGCTCAGAGACCACACAGGACTGGAAATAACAACTATATCCAAGAGCCAAAGTAGAAAACCTCACAATTTACAGGGCATCGACTGGAATTCTAAAAATGTCTTGCCTCATTTTTGGGGAAGTATTAACCTTATTTCTCATCCCAGCTAACAATACTTAAAAGCAAGGCCCCAAAAGATCAAACTGTTCCCTAACAACCACATGCAGAAGAGAAGTCAAGACTATTTATAGGAAGACAAAAATATTCAGACACAGAAAGGTTAAATTCACAATGTGTGGGCAACTGCCCAAAATAGAAGGCATACAAAGAAGCATGCAAATATAACTCATGAGGAGAAAAATCAGTCAACTGACCCAAAAATGAAATGAAGTGGTATAATATCACTGCCTTACCTTGGTAACACCCTGAGGTTTTAGGACTTGTGGTACTTTCAGTGGGGTGATTAAGATGGGAAAAGTGATAAATGTATGGAATTCAGTGGAAGCAGAAGCTTAGCGACTTTAAGTAGTCCCAAGTTTTGGTGGGGGCTTGTTTTTTCTATTTTACAGTAAGAAGGGGTTGAGAGCAAATTTACTACAGTCTTGAAGCAAATGGTAACTCTGGGAGGCTGGAAGATTTAAGTATGCTGGCAGCTGACTTTTGGGTTAATACTAGCAAAATTAATTTAATTTTAGAATGAGAAATATTTAAGTGTGAATGGCACTCCACTCCAGGACTCTTGCCTGGAAAATCCCATGGACGGAGGAGCCTGGGGGGCTGCAGTCCATGGGGTTGCTGAGGGTAGGACACGACTGAGTGACTTCACTTTCACTTTTCACTTTCATGCATTGGAGAAGGAAATGGCAACCCACTCCAGTGTTCTTGCCTGGAGAACCCCAGGGATGGGGGAGCCTGGTGGGCTGCCGTCTATGGGGTCGCACAGAGTCGGACACGACTGAAGTGACTTAGCAGCAGAAATATAGCACTCAACTTTTGAACCAAGGGCCTTAGGGTGATTTGGGATTACTTGAGGAGTCCTGACGCTCTCTTTGGACCCTAATCAATACTGGACACAATTATATTGTGCTGACAGGTGTCCAAGTAACCTCTTCCTTTTCCACTCTTTCAAAAAATAGAAGCAGACTCACAGACTTAGAGAATGAATTTGTGGTTACCAAGATTGGGGGGAGGGGGATGGATAGATTGTGAGTTTGGGACTGACCTGTACACACTATTATATTTAAAATAGATAACTAACCAGAATTTACTGTAAAAAATAAAAGTAAGAATTAAAATGGACATTATCTATGTAAGCATAAGACATAATGGTTTCTCTGGGAATTGAGCTAAATAAAATTACTTAAGCAAGTATGAAAAAATAAGTAAGAGATAAAAACAGGCAATTTTATCAAACCTAGCTCCTGTTCACTACAGGAAAGGCATGAATAGATGATAAACCTACTGTTTTGAAACTGAGACATAGCCCAGCTTCTCCACTGCCCAGCTTCTACACTCCCCAGCTTCACTGGTTGGAAACAGTGGTGTTGGAACTGAACAAATGCAGCTGTGAAGCTTACTGAGCTTTTACATGGGCTTTGACCTTGGCTGTCTCACTGTCCTTGCCCATTCTTGTCATGTCTATCAAGGCACCAACACTCCAGCTTTCATTGCTGTCTTTGCCTTTGTGCTCCTATCAGCATTGACCTCTGCAGGATAGAATCCCTCACACTCCCTTGGCATGGCCCATAAGACTGAATAAAGCTCCTTAGTAGCCACTCCAGAGGTCATTTAGAACCTGGCAGAAAAAGCAAATGAAAAGCAAAACAAAACAAATATAATCAACCACAACAGCAGTTGATGGATTCCCTTATTAGGTAACCAATCCTTAGTTAAACGATTTTCTTTCACTTTAAGTTTTAATTTAGATTTGGAGGGAAAAGCTTCTGTCTTCTTTTTTGGAACTTGAGTTCTGTTCCTGATAATAATAAAAATCCTTGTTATTTCGAAGGGCTAATTCAATTAGCAAAGTTGCGAGATTAGATTCAATTTTGAGTGGCTAAGAAATGTCATTTTAGGCAAGAACAACAACATTCTCCCTTTTCCTAAATATTAATAATAGCAGGTAGTGCTGTAAGATTCTGGCCAGGCTGCAATAAAGGGTCAGCCAGCTGGGCCCTGACCCAGGGCACCAATCTATGGGGGTATAGAACAATCCACCATCCCTGCTGGAAAAGGTATATTTATAGAAGCCCTCTGTGTGAGACTATAATATTAGGTCGAAAGGACTTTTGTTAAGTTACTTGGGAAAGACAGGTGTGATCCCACAATATATTACTAAGTTGCCTGACAAAAGCAAAAGCAAAGCTGTCATTTTGCTCAGTTAGGGTCTAAGTTTGGAGCTTAAATGGAATTGTAATTGTACATGACAATGGACAGGAAACAGCCTTCCAGCTGTCTTTTCTTGGTGTTTTTCTTTTTTTTTTTTTTTTTTGCTCCAAGGAACCCAGCCTCAGCCTTTAATTCTGCTGAACAAATATTGAAAGAGAATCAGTCCTAGAAGGTGCATAATATTTATCTACTGATGCACAATACTGTTAAACTGCCACATATCTTGGCCTTACACTGGGCTTGAGGAACTCCAACATTAGAGATCCAGCCTTGACTGGCTGAAGGACAGAAATACAGGCAATAATTAAGTGACTAGATTTCTAGATATGAAACCTAACAGATAAATCAAAAATCACACTTTAGCATAAACAACACAGTGTAGCTGCTCAAAAATCTACCTTTTCAAGAGGTTCATTCCAATTATTCTAGCATGCTGTCTAATCCAACTGATAAGAGGTAATAAAATGTTTTCCTATGCATTTCAGCATGTTGCCTAATTGATAGTCCTGGTTTATTTGCCAATTGAGAAATATCTCTGAGGCAGGAATTTAGTGAAGAAGATAGCAAAATGAGAGGCCTGTTTTCTGCAGAAATTAGAAGGAAAAGAAGTTGCAAAATTAATATATTATCTTAGAGTCCAAGAAGGAGAAGGCTGAACTGAAACAAAAAGTAAGACATGTGTGTACTTATTCATTTACTTACCACATGCAGTCAGCTCTCCCTGTCCACAGGTTCTGCTTCCTCAAATTCAACAACCACAGATCAAAAATACTGGGGAAAAATTTCCAAAAAGCAAAACTTGAATTTGCTGCACATAGGCAATAATCTACATAGCATTTTATAATTATTTAAATAGTATTTACACTCTATTATTAATAGTTAGTATAAGTAATCTAGAGAGGATTTTAAGTCTATGGGAGGAAAAGATAAGCAGATACTACACCATTTTACACTTGAGGGACTTTGAGCATCTGCAGATTTTGGTACCCATGGGAATCCTGGAATCAATCTCCTGAAGACACCAAGGGATGAATGTATTATGGAGCACTGGGAGTCTAAGTTCCAGCTGTTGCTCTTGGCACTGGGGAAAGAACACAGCAAAGAACAAAAGAAAGTCCTGCACCATGGAGATGTCATCCTAGAGAGAGAAACGGTGATCTGTCAAGTCTGTATAGTAAGTCGAATAGTGGTGAGTGCAGGTAATAGGGAAAGAGCATGCTGAAAGAGCATGCTGCTTTATTTTACACAGAGTGATCTTAGAAGGCATCACTGATAAGGCAAATTTAAGCAGTAATGTATGAGAAATGAGGGAGTTTATGGTTGGGGGGATGGGAGGGAGGGAGGGATAGCTAGGAAATTTAGGATTGACATGTACACACTACTGTATTTAAAATAGATAACCAACAAGGACCTATTCGATAGCACAGGGAATGCTACTCAATATTCTGTAATGACCTAAATGGGAAAAGAATTTGAGAAATAATAGATACATGTACATATAGAACTGAGTCACTTTGCTGTATACCCGAAACTCACACAACATCACAACATTGTTAACCTACTATACTCCAATATAAAATTTAAAAATTTTTAAAAGTGAGAGAGGGAGTTCCAAGTTTCTTCAGGGGAATGGTTTCAGGAAAAAGAAGCAGACAGTGCAGTAATTGGAGTGTTTATGGGTTCAACTAACAGGAAGGATCATGGCTAGATCACTAAGATCATGGCATCCAGGCCCATCATTTCGTGGCAAATAAATGGGGAAACAGTGGAAACAGTGACAGACTTTATTTCCTTGGGCTCCAAAATCACTGCAGATGGTGACTGCAGCCATGAAATTAAAAGATGCTTGCTCCTTGGAAGAAAAGTTATGACCAACCTAGACAGCTTATTAAAAAGCTGAGACATTACTTTGCCAACAAAGGTCCATCTAGTCAAAGCCATGGTTTTTCCAATAGTCATGTATGGATGTGAGAATTGGATCATAAAGAAAGGTGAGCACCGAAGAACTGATGCTTTTGAACTGTAAAGTTGTAGAAGACTCTTGAGAGTTCCTTGGATTGCAAGGAGATCCAACCAGTCAATCCTAAAGAAAATCAATCATGAATATTTATTGGAAGGACTGATGCTGAAGCTGAAGCTCCAATACTTGGCCACCTGATGTGAAGAACTGACTCATTGGAAAAGACCCTGATGCTGGGAAAGACTGAAGGTAGGAGAAGGGGATGACAGAGGATGAGATATTTGGATGGCATCCCTGACTTGATGGACATGAGTTTGAGCAAGCTCTGGGAGATGATGATGGACAGGGAAGCCTGGCGTGCTGCAGTCCATGGGATTGCAAAGAGTCAGACATGACTGGACTGAACGGAACTGAACTGAACAGGAAGGAGGCCAAGTGAGAGCTAAGGGTAGAGTGGTGGGAGAAGAGACTGGAGAGGTACAAGGGAACCCAAGTTACTTAAGTCATATTGTTTAACATGAGGACTTTGGATTTCACTTGGAGAGTGATGGATTTTAGACTAGGACAGTGAAAAGCTGCCATGACCTCGATACATGGTGAAGGAAGAGACCATATAATTTGTTGATAGTTTAGATATGGGTTGAAGAGGAAGTCAGGAGAGAGGAAGAAGGACTTCCAACTTCAGGGAATGATCACTTATCTTCATTTAAGATGCTTCAATTGTGATCAATGTCAATTTATTTAAAGCCTTCCTGATAACAAGCATGCATTTTTGGGGCAAGTTCTCTGAAGAAAGATCCATGAAATTGTTATTTAGTGAGATATTGTTGGGAGAAAATAAATTAGAGCAAGTCTCTCCATCAGGCAAATTTATAGCAGCATTATAATGTCTGCAAATCTTGAGACTGGCTTTAGGAAGTATTATTTATATAATCTCAGTAATATGCAGTCACAAGCAAAGGGTTTCACCAAAGCAACATTAATCTAAGAGACAAATATATAAGAAAGAAAATCAAGTTTTTATAGATTTTTTTTAAGAATTTTTAAAAAATCAAGTTTTTAATTTTCAGTTAAAATTATGTGCAAATTGGTGAAAGTAAAGTGATTTTTTAAAGCACTATGAATTCAAAATTATTAGGAAATCTGTATTCTGACTAATTTTAATATTCAAATGTATGTTTTAAAGATACATATATAAATATCAGGGAGATATTTAAGAAAATGTTTCCATCAGGGTTTAGCAGGATAATAAAGAGGGTCAAGTGTGGAAGACATAACTGGCATGTCCACATTGTAAAAAAGTAACAGTTGGCAGTTATTAGTCTAAACATATTTTAAAATGACAAACTCCATATCATTTTGTCCCATTTCAGTAATGCCTTTAAGATGAGTTTAAATTACTCTTGCCCCCAAATGTAAAGAATATATTACTAGAATATTAGAAAAGGTATATTCATAAATTTGAAAAATTATAAAATTTTCATTTGTGCAATACCTAAATTAAAGAGTAATTTAAATCAAAAAAAAAAAAAAAGATATATTTTATATATGATTAGAACTGGCCATAAACAGAAAAAGGAGGTGGGTTGATAGAGGGCTGTGAAACCAGTCAGGCATTTTGATGTCTCCCAAGTTAAGTAAGCACTTCTGCTTTATAATTTTTTTAAAAAATTAAGTAACTTGCAAATGCTTTCAATGATGCTTGAAGAAACTAAATTACAAGCAAAATAAAATATGAACCCTATATAGAAGCCAAAAATAAAAAGCGTTGGGCTGGGTTAATAGAAAAAAGCCTGTGGTCAGTTCAGGGCTAAGTTGACAATTGTTCTTTCTTTTGCCAGGAAAGAGATGTTATGTAGAGATCACCAATATTGACCTTAACTGAAACAAAGTAGGGCAGAGAGCAGAAACTTCCACACGGTAGCAAAGGGTATTTGTTTCTTCTTGGTCATAAGAAATAAATTTGAAGAAGGAAAATGGATAGCAACAGCTGGGCAACAGTCTATAGAAGAAAAATCAAGCACCTAAAAGCAGACAGAAAGAATAAATGCTGAGATTCCAACAATAAAAGAGCGGGAATCATACTTATCTAATCTACCAAATTGTTGCTAGACCAGAAAATTCCAAAAAATTAGATAAGTGTATATTTAATAGACAAGGCTGTATATTGTCACCCTGTTTATTTAATTTGTAAGCACAGTGCATCATGCTAAATGTCAGGCTGGATGAATCACAGGCTAGAATCAAGATTGCAAGAGAAGTATCAACAACCTCAGATATGCAGATGATACCACCCTAATGGTAGAAAATGAAGAGGAATGATGGGGCCTCTTGCTGAGGGTGAAAGAAGAGAGTGAAAAAGCTGGCTTGAAATTTAAAATTCAAAAAATGATCATGGCATCTGGTCCCATCATTTCAAGCCAAATAGAAAGGGAAAAAGTGGAAACAGTAATATTTTATTTTCTTGGGCTCCAAAATCACTGCAGATGGTGACTGCAGCCATGAAATTAAAAGACACTTGCTCCTTGAAAGGAAAGCTGTAACAGACCTAGACAGCATATTAAAAACCAGAGACATTATTTTGCCAACGAAGATGCAAATAATCGAAGCTGTTTGTCCAGCAGTTAGGCACAGATGTGAGAGTTGGACTTAAAGAAGGTTGAGCACCAAGGAATTGATGCTTTTGAATTGTGGTGCTAGAGAAAACCCTTGGACTGCAAGGAGATCCAACCAGTTAATCCCAAAGGAAATCAACCCTGAATATTCATTAGAAGGACTGATGCTGAAACTCCAATATTTTGGCTGCCTGATGAGAAGAGCTGACTCAATGGAAAAGATTCGGATGCTGGGAAAGATTGAAGGCAAAAGGAGAAAAGGGTAGCAGAGAATGAGGTGCTTAGATAGCATCATCCACTCAATGGACATGAGTTTGAGCAAACTCTGAGAGATACTGGAATGCAAAAGTAAGAAGTCAAGAAACACCTGGAGTAAAAGGCAAATTTGGCCTTGGAGTACAGAATGAAGCAGGGCAAAGGCTAATAGAGTTTTGCCAAGAGAATGCACTGGTCACAGAAAATACCCTCTTCCAACAAAACAAGGGAAGACTCTATACATGGACATCACCAGATGGCCAACACCAAAATCAGCTTGATTATATTCTTTGCAGCCAAAGATGGAGAAACTCTATACTGTCAGCAAAAACAAGACCGGGAGCTGACTGTGACTCAGATCATGAACTCCTTATTGCCAAATTCAGACATAAATTGAAGAAAGTGGGGGGAAACCACTAGACCATTATGGTATATCCTAAATCAAATTCCTTATGATTATACAGCAGAAGTGAGAAATAGAATTAAAGGACTAGATCTGATTGCAGAGTGCCTGATGAACTGTGGATGGAGATTCGTGACATTGTACACGAGACAGGGATCAAACCAACCCCAAGAAAAAGAAATGCAAAAAAGCAAAATGGCTGTCTCAGGAGGCCTTATAAATAGCTGTGAAAAGAAGAGAAGTGAAAAGCAAAGGAGAAAAGGAAAGATATAGCCATTTAAATGTGGAGTTCCAAAGAATAGCAAGGAGAGATAAGAAAGCCTTC
Source organism: Bos indicus x Bos taurus (assembly GCF_003369695.1). Classification (NCBI taxonomy): domain Eukaryota; kingdom Metazoa; phylum Chordata; class Mammalia; order Artiodactyla; family Bovidae; genus Bos; species Bos indicus x Bos taurus. Next base: position 114,444,180 of record NC_040076.1, read on the forward strand.
CTCAGCGATCAATGCAAAGAAATTGAGGAAAACAATAGAATGGGAAAGACTAGAGATCTCTTCAAGAAAAATAGAGATAGCAAGGGAACATTTCATGCAAGATCAGATCAGATCAGATCAGTCGCTCAGTCGTGTCCGACTCTTTGCGACCCCATGAATTGCAGCACACCAGGCCTCCCTGTCCATCACCAACTCCCGGAGTTCACTCAGACTCACGTCCATCGAGTCAGTGATGCCATCCAGCCATCTCATCCTCTGTCGTCCCCTTCTTCTCCTGCCCCTAATCCCTCCCAGCATCAGAGTCTTTTCCAATGAGTCAACTCTTCACATGAGGTGGCCAAAGTACTGGGGTTTCAGCTTTAGTATCATTCCTTCCAAAGAAATCCCAGGGCTGATCTCCTTCAGAATGGACTGGTTGGATCTCCTTGCAGTCCAAGGGACTCTCAAGAGTCTTCTCCAACACCACAGTTCAAAAGCGTCAATTCTTAGGTGCTCAGCTTTCTTCACAGTCCAACTCTCACATCCATACATGACCACAGGAAAAACCATTGCCTTGACTAGATGGACCTTTGTTGGCAAAGTAATGTCTCTGCTTTTGAATATGCTATCTAGGTTGGTCATAACTTTCCTTCCAAGGAGTAAGTGTCTTTTAATTTCATGGCTGCAGTCACCATCTGTAGTGATTTTGGAGCCCAGAAAAATAAAGTCTGACACTGTTTCCATCGTTTCCCCATCTATTTCCCATGAAGTGGTGGGACCGGATGCCATGATCTTCGTTTTCTGAATGTTGAGCTTTAAGCCAACTTTTTCACTCTCCACTTTCACTTTCATCAAGAGACTTTTTAGTTCCTCTTCACTTTTTGCCATAAGGGTGGTGTCATCTGCATATCTGAGGTTATTGATATTTCTCCTAGCAATCTTGATTCCAGCTTGTGTTTCTTCCAGTCCAGCATTTCTCATGATGTACTCTGCATAGAAGTTAAATAAACAGGGTGACAATATACAGCCTTGACGAACTCCTTTTCCTATTTGGAACCAGTCTGTTGTTCCATGTCCAGTTCTAACTGTTGCTTCCTGACCTGCATACAAATTTCTCAAGAGGTAGATCAGGTGGTCTGGTATTCCCATCTCTTTCAGAATTTTCCACAGTTTATTGTGATCCACACAGTCTAAGGCTTTGGCATAGTCAATAAAGCAGAAATAGATATTTTTCTGGAACTCTCTTGCTTTTTCCATGATCAAGCAGATGTTGGCAATTTGGTCTCTGGTTCCTCTGCCTTTGCTAAAACCAGCTTGAACATCAGGAAGTTCACGGTTCACATATTGCTGAAGCATGGCTTGGAGAATTTTGAGCATTACTTTACTAGCGTGTGAGATGAGTGCAATTGTGCGGTAGTTTGAGCATTCTTTGGCATTGCCTTTCTTGGGATTGGAATGAAAACTGACCTTTTCCAGTCCTGTGGCCACTGCTGAGTTTTCCAAACTTGCTGGCATACTGAAGATGGGCTCAATAAAGGACAGAAATGGTATGGACCTAACAGAAGCAGAAGATATTAAGAAGAAGTGGCAAGAATACACAGAAGAACTATACAAAAAAAGATCTTCATGACCCAGATAATCACGATGGTGTGATTACTCACCTAGAGCCAGACATCCTGGAATGCAAGATCAAGTGGGCCTTAGGAAGCATCACTACAAACAAAGCTAACGGAGGTGATGGAATTTCAGTTGAGCTATTCCAAATCCTGAAAGATGATGCTGTGAAAGTGCTGCACTCAATATGCCAGCAAATTTGGAAAACTCAGCAGTGGCCACAAGACTGGAAAAGGTCAGTTTTCATTCCAATCCCAAAGAAAGGCAATGCCAAAGAATACTCAAACTACTGCACAATTGCACTCATCTCACATGCTAGTAAAGTAATGCTCAGAATTCTCCAAGCCAGGCTTCAGCAATACATGAACAATGAACTTCCAGATGTTCAAGCTGATTTTAGAAAAGGCAGAGGAACCAGCAATCAAATTGCCAACATCTGCTGGATCGTCAAAAAAGCAAGAGAGTTCCAGAAAAATATCTATTTCTGCTTTATTGACTATGCCAAAGCCTTAGACTGTGTGGATCACAATAAACTGTGGAAAATTCTGAAAGAGATAGGAATACCAGATCACCTGACCTGTCTCTTGAGAAATTTGTATGCAGGTCAGGAAGCAACAGTTAGAAATGGACATGGAACAAGAGACTGGTACCAAATAGGAAAAGGAGTACGTCAAGGCTGTATATTGTCACCCTGCTTATTTAACTTCTACGCAGAGTACATCATGAGAAACTCTGGGCTGGAAGAAGCACAAGCTGGAATCAAGATTGCCAGGAGAAATATCAGTAACCTCAGACATGCAGATGACACCACCCTTATGGCAGAAAGTGAAGAAGAACTAAAGAGCCTCTTAATGAAAATGAAAGAGGAGAGTGAAAAAGTTGGCTTTAAATTCAGCATTCAAAAAACTAAGATCATGGCATCTGGTCCCATCACTTCACAGCAAATAGATGGAGAAACAATGAAAACAGTGAGAGATTTTATTTTGGGGGGATCCAAAATCACTGCAGATGGTGACTGCAGCCATGAAATTAAAAGAAATTGCTCCTTGGCAGAAAAGCTATAACCAGCCTAGACAGCTTATTAAAAAGCAGAGACATTACTTTGCCAACAAAGGTCTGTCTAGTCAAAGCTATGGTTTCTCTAGTAGTCATGTATGGATGTGAGTTTTGGACTATAAAGAAAGGTGAGCACCAAAGCATTCATGCTTTGGAACTGTAGTGTTGGAGAAGACTCTTGAGAGTCCCTTGGACTGCAAGGAGATCCAACCAGTCCATCCTAAGGGAAATCAGTCCTGAATATTCATTGGGAGGACTGATGTTGAAGCTGAAACTCCAATACTTTGGACACCTGATGTGAAGAACTGACTCATTTGAAAAGACCCTGATGCTGGGAAAGATTGAAGGCAGGAGGAGAAGGGGATGACAGAGAATGAGATGGTTGGATGGCATCACTGACTCAATGGACATGAGTTTGAATAAACTCTGGGAGTTGGTGATGGACAGGGAGGCCTGGCGTACTGCAGTCCATGGGGTAGCAAAGAGTCAGACACGACTGAGCAACTGAACTGAACTGAATGTAATTTTCTATGTTACTCTTTCCATACATCTTACCCTCTCCTCTCCTATCCCCATGTTCATTCGTCTATCTTCTATGTCTGTTTCTCCATTGCTGCCCTTAAATAAATTCTTCAGTACCATTTTTCTAGATTCCATATATGTGTGTTAGAATATGGTATTTATCCTTCCCTCTGACTTACTTAACTCTGCATAATAGGTCTAGGTTCATCCACTTCATCAGAACTGACTCAAATGGGTTACTTTTTATGCTTTAGTAATATTTCATTGTGTATATGTACCACAACTTCTTTATCTATTCAACTGTCGATGGACATCTAGGCTGCTTCCATGTTCTAGCTGTTGTCAATAATGCTGCAATGAACAATGGGATACATGTGTCTTTTTCAATTTTAGTTTCCTCAAGGTATATGCCTAGGAATGAGATTGCTGGATCATATGGTGCCTTTCAGAGAAGGCAATGGCACCCCACTCCAGTACTCTTGCCTGGAAAATCCCATGGATGGAGGAGCCTGATAGGCTGCAGTCCATGAGGTCTCGAAGAGTCGGACACGACTGAGCGACTTCACTTTCACTTTTCACTTTCATGCACTGGAGAAGGAAATGGCAACCCACTCCAGTGTTTTTGCCTGGAGAATCCCAGGGATGGGGGAGCCTGGTGGGCTGCCGTCTATGGGGTCTCACAGAGTCGGACACGACTGAAGCGACTTAGCAGTAGCATGGTGCCTTTATTCCTAGTTTTGTAAGGAATCTCCATACCATCTTTCATATGGCTGTGTCAACTTACATTCCCTCCAACAGTGCAAGAGCATTCCCTTTTCTCCACACCCTCTCCCGCATTTATTGTTTGTAGACTTTTTGATTATGGCCATTCTGACTATTGTGAGATGATATCTCATTGTTATTTTAATTTGCATTTCTCTAATAATGAGAGATGTTGAGCAATCTTTTCGTGTGTTTCTTAGCCATCTGTATGTCTTTGGAGATATGTCTGTTTATGTCTTTTCCCCACGTTTTCTGGGTTGTTTGTTTTTCTGGTATTGATTTGTATGAGCTGTTTGTATATTTTGGAAATTAATCCTTTGTCAATTGTTTCATTTTCTATTATTTTCTCCCATTCTGAGGTTTGTCTTTTCACCTTGCTTATAGTTTCCTTTGCTGTGCAAAAGCTTTAAGTTTAATAAGGTCCCACTTGTTTACTTTTGTTTTTATTTCTGGTACTCTAGGAGGTGGGTCATAGAGGATCTTGCTTTGATTTATGTCATCGAGTGTTCTGCCTGTGTTTTCCTCTAAGGTTTTTTTTAGTTTGTGGTCTTGCATTTAGGTTTTTAATCCATTTTGAATTTATCTTTGTGTATAGTATAGGAAGTGTCCTAATTTCATTCTTTTACATGTAGCTGTCCAGTTTTCCCAGCACCATTTACTGACGAGGCTGTCTTTGCCCCATTGTATATTCTTGCCTCCTTTGTCAAAAATAAGATACCCATAGGTGCATGGATTTATTTCTGGGCTTTCTATCTTGTTCCATTGGTCTATATTTCTGTTTTTGTGCCAGTAACATACTGTCTTGATGGCTTGTAGTTTTGTAGTGTAATCTGAAATCAGGAAGGTTGATTCTTCCAGCTCCATTCTTCTTTCTCAAGACTGCTTTAACTATTCAGGGACTTTTGTGTTTCCATATGAATTGTGAATTTTTTTTCTTCTAGTTCTGTGAAAATTTTTTTTCTTCTGGTTTTGTCATTGATAATTTTATAGGGATCACATTGAATCTGTAGTTTGCATTTGGTAGTATAGTCATTTTCACAATATTGATTCTTCCTACCCAGGAACATGGAATATCTCTTCATCTGTTTATGTCATCTTTGATTTCTTTCATTAGGGTCTTATAATTTTCTGTGTACAGTTCTTTTGTCTCCTTAGGTAAGTTTATTCCTAGATATTTAATTCTTTTTGTTTTAATGGTGAATGGGATTGATTCTTTAATTTCTCTTTCTGATTTTTCATTGTTAGTATATAGAAATGCAACTGACTTCTGTGTATTGATTTTGTATCCTGCAACTTTGCTAAATTCACTAATTAGCTCTAGTAATTTTCTGATAGTATCTTTAGGGTTTTCTATGTACAGTATCATGTCATCCACAAACAGTTAGAGCTTTACTTCTTATTTTTTTACTTCTTTTCTGAACTTGATTCCTTTTATTTCTTTTTCTTCTCTGATTGCTGTAACTAGGACTTCCAGAGCTATGTTGAATAATAATGATGTGAGTGGACCCCTTTGTCATGTTCCTGATCTTAGGGAGAATGCTTTCAGTTTTTCACCACTGAGAACAATGTTTTCTGCAGGCTTATCATATATGGCCTTTACTATGTTGAGGTAGGTTCCTTCTATGCCCATTTTCTGAAGAGTTTTAATCATAAATGGGTCTCTTTGGCCATTCTTTCTCTGTAGCTCCACCCTTTCTGGCATTTAGAGGGCTCTCTTGCCTGGGGTCCTTCTCTGTTGCTCAGCAGGTCAGGCACATAGAGGGGGCCCCCCGGATCCTACTCTGTAGATCGGCCCATCAGGCCCTTAAAGGAGCACCTTGGGTGGGGTCCTCCTTTGTATTTCCGTTCATCATGCATTTGATGGGCCGGCCTCTCTGTTGTTCAGCTGCTGATGCTGGCACGTGGAGAGAGGAGGCTATGGTGATGGCTCCAACATCTACATGTGACTCAGCAGTATCACCTTGCTTCCATGGCTGCCCACCTTTCTTCCACAGGCATTTCTTATCACAGTCCCCTCCCTCACATCCCTTTGATCCGTTCCTCTACAGTCAACAGCAGCCATCACCCTGGGATTGCTCCACAATCCCTAAACTCCAGCTCCCAGCTGCTGCACCTTCCTGGGAGCCAATGTTCCTGTCCAGAGTTTGTATGGCTGCAGCAAGAACTGTCTGATTCTTATTCCATTTAGGCTGCCACAGATCAGCTGTTTCACTCTCAGCCTTAAATGTTTCTTCCCTGACTCAGACAATTGCCCTGATGTGGGGATCGGACCCCTGCTTCAGTTCCCCTACCGGCTGAGGGCAGGTCGAGTCCTACTAACACTTCTGTTCCCCCCCCTATTTCCTTTGTCCTACTGAGTTTTGCGTGGTTCTATATATTCTTGTCTGCTGGTTAGGTATTGCTGTCCACTCTCAGCTGGTGCTCTGCATGCACTTCTGTGTGTGAAGGTGTATTCCTAATGTATCTGTGGAGAGAGATACACTTCATGTCTACCTACTCCTCCACCATCTTGTTCTCCCTACATTTAGTTTTTGAGCAAATGTGTTGTATGTCATTTCACAAAAGTTCAGCAAGAGTTCAGAACATTCAAATATTTGCACACATTCATACTGGAAATACATGCCCAGCTTGGTGTTTGAGCACCATGTTATTTTCTGTAGTGTGTGCTGTGTGCTCAGTCTCTCAGTTGTGTCCAACTCTTTGCAACCCTTTGGACTGTAGGATGCCAGACTCCTCGGTCCATGGAACTTTTCCAGCAAGAATACTGAGGGGTTGCCATTTCCTCCTTCAGGAGATCTTTTGGACCCTGGGATCTAACCCATCTCCTGTGTCTCCTGCATTTCAGCAGATTCCTTACCACTGAGACATCTTGGAAGCCCCAGCTTTTTGCTACAATAGGCAACTCTTCAATACTAGGATTTAATTACTAGGATTTAATTTAATTACTATCAAAAGCTTTTGATAAGAAATTAATAAAGACTTGTCTGCATTTCTAGCTCTCACTCCTAGTCCCCTCCTGTCTTTTTTATCTCACCAGAGTTCTAGTTAACCCAGTTTTTAAAAAAATATTACTTGCAATAAAGTACTGACCAAAATATAGCCAATAGAATAAGAGCAAAATGATAGATCAAAGTAATGTGAGAAGCAAGATGGGTGAGATAATTATATGACAATTTAAGACAAAGGAAACATAAAGTACAAAAGTAAGCATGCAGCTTCCTAGTAAAAGGGAAATGCACAATTGTGATTGTGCATGTCCATTTATCTAATGAAACATAAGATCATTAGGGCTCTACTTTTTAAGAAGAATTTAGAGCATGAAACAAATTTTTACATTGTAACAGTAAAAAAAAATTTAATAGGCATGCAATATGAATATAAATATCCCGTTGTTTGGGATGCTATATACTATTTTAAAAGAAAAATAGAAACGTAAGTTCTTGGATAAGCTTACCAGGCAGTTGCTTTCGTCAATAGAAGGGAATTGTCAGGTGCTAAATTGCTAATCCTTTATGAAATGCCTTCTGAGAATCACTGGAACATGTTCTCAGATTTTATGGCTTAGGTTTTAAAAGTAATATTCCTTTCGGTGAGCTTCATATTCGAACTCCTTATACTAAAGTATAAGGCATATTTGATTTAAGCATGAAAGTGACAGATTTACACAATCCCGTCGCATGCACAACTTGAAGGTATTTTTCTATAAAGTTTCCTTGATCTGTTGTTTTTTAAAAAACTGAAGTAAATAAGCAACTGCAAGTAAATTCCAATGATCAATAACCATAAACATGCTAGATCAAATTTGGAAAAAATTAGAATGTCTGCGAGTCAGGAATAAATGCATTTGTATACCTTCCTATCATCATATTATCTCATTTGAGTCGCTACAGGAAAAAGACCTGGCATTTGCAAATGTCAAGGGGTTATGCTTGGGAACTGAATTTTGTGATCTGACTAAAAGTGAAACAAATCACATCATGCCTCTTACTCATGAGCTCAACATATATGTGGACTGTTGGCAACACATACTTGGGTACGTTGCATTGAATTTGTATCACTCTTTGAAATCACTTGTTATCCATTTATGTTGTGTGCTACATTGACTGCAGAATACAAAGGAATTTCCAGCCAAAGTAAAACCCAGATATCTGAGGCTGTTTGCCAGTTTCATTGAATGCAAAAGTTGAATTTTACATTGTTCCACAGGAAAAGCAAGATTTGTTATAGTTAACAGTTGCTTTGTCTTCCAATGACTAGCACAGTGAATTAGTAATTTTTCCGCATGTACCACTGTGCTCTTCAAATAGAAGCAGACTTTCATCAGTCATTTTGAATACCTGGCACCTCAATCAGAGAGTAACCTATTCTTTCCATATGACTGGACTCCACTCTCAATAAAACAGTGTATTATAAAAATGTAGCTCTATTTGTAAAGTGAGGGTCCTGGTGCTCACTGCTCAAAATACAGTAAAGAGGCAAGGTTGGTGAAAGGGAAATTTTACTTTATTTTAGATGCCGGCAACTGGAGATGGAGCGGATGGACTCCTGTCCAAAGGTTGACTCCCTGCCCTGACCATCATGGGGCAAGAGTTTTTATAGGCAGAGGAAGGGGGTCACATATTGAAACAGCACAGTCAACTGTTATAGTCATCTTAAAGTTGGTCACGTGATGGTTTCACCAGCATCATCTTGATTGTTTTAAGTACTGTTAATCTTTAGTTCCAGATTCTGTTTCCATTTCTTGAGGCCAGTTCTCAGAATTGTGACAGCTAATGTCATGGCTATAGTCTGGTCATCATGTAATTAATTTCTTTTACCTGGTGGAAATTTCAATATTTATAAGACAGCTCTCAGGATATGACTTAGAATATTATCTGTAGCTCTTAAAGTTGGAACTAAAGGTCCTTAAATATGCTTAATGACTAAACTATTATTATTTCATCTTGTTAGACCATTTGCCTTGTTTCTGCATTTTCTCACTTCTCTAATCAAAGTTTGGCTAAGGTTTTTCCTCATACAAAACGTAGACAGAGGACATGGCAGGGAGGGGAAGACCATAGGGTCATGCTCCATTTCATATTCACTGCTATTTTGAGAAAAACGCTCCCCAAACACACAGTGAGAAAGAAAATATTGGTGAATAAATAATTTTGCTTACAGAAAGACACAGTCCTGGCTTCTGTGAGCCTTCAATTAAAATAAATAAATTTAAATTAAAAAAAATAAATAAAAATAAAATGGTCATGGTCTTGAAATAACACCATTTGTTAACCAGCCATCAAAAAAAAAAAAAAAAGGTGTGAAATTCAACTGCCTTTAAATTTCAGAAGTTTTTTAGGACTGGTAAAACTGGGCTCTGAATTGATATAGGTAAGTTAATTGACAATGATTTGTAAAAACGGCATTGCTCATGGGAATGAGTACCATCATTATTTATTCTTAAAACCTTTATGTATTGAAAGATAAAATGAGAATACAGAAATAATGGAGACTTCTACACCACATATATAGTAGGCAGTCCAAGAACAATAAAAGGGGGATGTGAGATGCTTGAAACCCGGTCTCAGTCTCTGCTTCTGGGTAATTCAATCTAGGCATTCACCTTTTGCTGAGATATCTTTCTGTTCTTTACTAAATAATACTTTTAAAAGGCAGCTAAGCCCTGAATTCTGAGTACTTCACACAGTTCTTGGCTTGTGTATGTACACATTTCAAGGTAAATAATATATTTGTTATAAACAATTTTAACCCATTAATGTTTCTTTTCCATCTGCCTTCATTTTTCCCTTTAAGCCTCCATAATGTAGCAAATTAGAAACCCATGTGGGCATTAAGTCCTCCTGGGGGGGCCAGTTGATAAACAGATAATATTAAAAATACCAATTTACCATCAATAAATCTCTCTTTGCACCTGTACTTAACCAGGATCTCAATCATTATCTGTATATTTGGTCACTTAAAATTTTATTTACCTAGATATTTTCACTGTAAATTGATTGAAGTTTCTATTTCAAGAGATCATTTTCAGCACAAAAACTTTTTTAACATTTCCCCCCCCCTTTGCCATTTTTATAATGTACATAACAATAAACCCAGCAATTCCAGTTTAGAGTATTTTATGGCAATAGTTTTCAACATGCATGAAAATTCAGGTATAAAATGTCCATTGTAGTATTGTTTAAATGATAGAAAGAATGCTAAGATATATTTTCTAGTGTGAAAGAATCAAGACACAGAACATTAGAGCAGAAAATATGAACCAAATTGTATAAAGTAAGAATCATTACTATATAATTATATACACACTCACAGCACACAAACATACACATATTAAGTGTATAGAGAAAGGTTTGGATAAAATGCACATTGATTTTTGTTAAAACTAATCAATGTTACTTTTGGGATGGGAAGAAGGGATGGAGGCTCAAGAAGGAGGTGATATGTATATAATTAAGGCTGATTTGCATTGTTTTTTTTTTTTTTTTTAAGATTTATTTTATTTATGGCTGTGCTGGATCTTGGTGGCTGCCCACAGGCTTTCTCTAGTTCTGCATTGTTGTACTTCAGAAATAAACACAACATTGTAAAGCAAATTTCCTCCAATTAAAGACTGAATTAAAAAACTACTTTTGATGAAGAGAATGGAATATGGACAGTTTGCTGAAAAGAATTTTTATTATTTAGTTTACATGCTTATGTGTTGCTTGAATTTTTTTAACAAATAGAATATTTATGTAGTATTTGATTTCTTCAACTTCAAAAACATAACTATAGGGAAAAAAAATAAAAATTACTTAAAGAAGGAAGAAATTAACCACACTTTGTATTGTCTTTTCAAATATCACTGCCTACAAAAGCCTTCCTCTCTTTTCTCTGCATTCTCCTGTACTTGAGTTGCCATTCTTTTAGTATTTATTGAATTCAGTAATAATTATTAAAACTCTACTGAATTCCAGTTATGAATAAGATATTAATCCTATCTTCAAGGAACTCACAACTGAGAGAAAAAAAGAAATGCATTAACAATAAAGCAATGAGCAGATGGCTAAAATATGGCAAGTATGAACAAAATGTTATGGGCTTTGTGGCAGCAGAATTCTAAGATGGACCTCAGCATTCTCAGCTGGCTTGTAACTGGCTTTGGCCTTTGGGAAGCATAGGCAGGGGATGGGTTTCTGAAAGGAAGTTCCAGGGATTTCTTCTACATTTTCTTTCTGCTCAGTCACACTGCTACTGAGCACATACTATACACCAGGTACTGTCCTAAGAAGAGTACTCTTTTTACCTCATTTAATCCTCACAACCTACATTTGAAGTAGAAGTTATAATTATCCCCACCTAAAAATGATGTTAGAGAAATTACTATGAGTCTCAAGAGAAAAACAGTGGAGCCAGTATTCTAGCATAAACAACCTGACTTCAGAGCCCGGACACTAACTGGTATCATACCCTATAATCATCTTGGATAACCTGAATCTATTACTTCAGGAAGGAAAAATAATAAAAGTTTTACTCTTTATGATATGCATTAGGGTTTCTTGAAAAAAATCAAGTGGATCCAGCATAAATATTTTATTTTATCCCCACACTCAACAATTTTCTCTCTTTTTCACAGAAAGACATGATGTTATTCGGTGTATTTTAAAACCTTTCCTACTACTGCAATACAGCATGAAAATTGTATGGGAGCTCTATTTGCCTCTATTTCTGATTTGTACAGTCTTGAGTGAATATATATGTGTCTTAGCTTCTAACATGATACTAAAAAGTAGTCTGTGATGAGTACTCTGGCTATAATTTCTTAGGATCCAACCACCTAGCACCTTCTCAGAAATTCATCACACACATGTTGCCTTCTCTGATATATTGCCATTATGATTGTGACTTAAGGGGTTTGTAATTTAAAATAAACACAAAATAGTAACGGTGATGTGGATCTTGTCTCTTGGTTCAAGCTCCTCGATCCTCAAGCGTTACAGGTATCTCGTAGCAAGGTTACACATGATGTTTTAGAACATTGATGTTTTATAATTTGTGTTATCATTGATGCTCATTTCTAAAATACTATGCTTAAATAATTGAAATTGTGACATGTCTTTGAAAATGTACCCAAATGTTGTGGTTTGGATGTGTGTCAAAAGTCCATTAAGTTAGCCATGAATGCCAAAAGTTGAATTGCCCTGCTATGGGCCAGTGGTGGTTTAAAAAAAAAAAAAAAAGCCTTACCTGCAAGTAAGCATTACACATTGTGCAAAGGTTAGTTTCATGACATTAGAATTAAGAATTATTTATTTAATTAAAACACCTATTCTCTAACATCCAGCATGCTAGTTAATAGGAATAAAAAGATCACATCTGAAAATCCCCAGTCCGGTGGGAATTAGACAGTTGGACATATTATTTGAGTACAGTTGAGATTACATGACAGACACACAGCTAGACTACACATGCTCTGGAAAGCCACAGGATTAACACTTAATGATGAAAAATGGAAGCACATGCTGGATCTTGAAATAGATTAAGACAAGTAGAAGTCTTTCAGGAAAAGAAAGAAGTTTTGTGCGTTAGGCAAAGGAACTGTCTGTGCAGAACCCGAGAGATGAGTGAGGAAGTATGACCCTTTTGTGAAACATTAAGTATTTCTTCATGACTGGAATGTGGATCCTGAGGTGAGACTTGGCAAGTGAAATAAATGGACAGGCTTGAGTCAGAGTAGAAAGAATTTTTTATTAAGCAATTTGCTGTTTATCCTGGAAGCCCCTGGGAACCTTTAGCTTAAGTGGTAGAGTAATACAATTGTAGATTATATTATATTATGTTCTATTATATTATTATAACACTAAGCTCCTCTTTTGTATTAGAACTCTTATGCTGTCAATCTGCAAATTGTACACACCACTTATGATTAAAAAAATTAAACTAGAAATGGACAGGAACTTCTTCCATGTGATAAAGGGCACCTAAGAAAACATCACACTTAATGATGAAAATTGGAAAGCTTTCCCCCTAAAATTAGGAACAGGACAGGATGTCCACTCTTGCCATTTTTATTAAATATTGTACTGAAGGTTCTAGCCAGGGAAATTAGGCATTTTAAAAGAAAGAAAGAAAAGATATCCAGATTGGAAAGGGAAAAAGTAAAACTTACCTCTAATTACAGAGGGCATGATCTCCAATACAGAAAAGGCTAAGCACCATCAATAGCAACAAGGTATTAGCTATTAGAGCTAATACATGAGTTCATCAAAGTTGCTGGATACAAGATCAATATACAAAAATCAATTGTATTTGTATACATTAGCATTGAACAATCTAAAAATGAAATTAAGGAAAAGTTTCATGAAAAATAACATCAAAATATTAAGATACTTTAAGAACATATTTAATAAGACAAATGCCAGATTTGTGCACTGAAAACTACACCACGCCATTGAAAGAAATTTTAAAAGCCTTAAATAAATGGAAAGCTATCTCATGCTCTTCGATTGGAAACAAGATGACAATAATCCACAAATGGATTTACTGATTCAATGCAATCACCATCAAAATCCTAGTTGCCTTTTGGCAGAAATTGATAAACTTTTTCTAAAATTCATACCGAAGTGCAAAGAACTCAAAAAAACCAAAACCATCTTGAGAAAGAACAACAAATGTGTAGAATTCACACTTCCCAATTTCAAAACTTATTACAAAGCTACTGTAATCAAGATTGTGTGTACTTTGGCCACCTCATGCGAAGAGTTGACTAATTGGAAAAGACTCTGATGCTGGGAGGGATTGGGGGCAGGAGGAGAAGGGGACGACAGAGGCTGAGATGGCTGGATGGCATCACTGACTCGATGGACATGAGTCTGAGTGAACTCCGGGAGTTGGTGATGGACAGGGAGGCCTGGCGTGCTGCGATTCATGGGGTCGCAAAGAGTCGGACACGACTGATCTGATCTGACACACCTAGATTGACTTACCTGGTGGCTCAGACGGTAAAGCGTCTGTCTAAAATGTGGGAGACCCAGGTTCGATCCCTGGCTCGGGAAGATCCCCTGGAGGAGGAAATGGCAATCCACTCCAGTACTATTGCCTGGAAAATCCCATGGACAGAGGAGCCTTGTAGGCTACAGTCCATGGGGTCGCAAAAAGTAGGACACGACTGAGCAACTTCACTCACTCACTCACACACCTAGATAAATAGAATTGAGATCAGAAAGAAACCTGCATATTTATGGGCAACAGTTTGGGGGTTTTTTGGCTATGCTGGGTCTTCATTGCTTCATGTAGCTTTCTCTAGTTATGGTGAGTGGGGCCTACTATTCACTGTGATGTGCGGGTCTTTCATTGTGGTGGCTTCTTGTTGTGGAGCACAGGCTCTAGGCTCACAGGCTTCAATAGTTGCAGCATGTGGCCTCAGAAGTTGTGGTGCCTGGGCTCCACTGCTCTGTGGCATGTAGGATCTTCCTGGATCAGGGATTGAACCCATGTCCCCTGCATTAGCAGGTGGATTCTTATCCACCATACCCCCAAGTAAATCCTGGCAACTGATTTTTAACAAGGGTGGCAAGCCAATTAAATGGGAGAAAACAGTGTTTTCAACAAATGGTGCTGGGACAACTGGATGCTGCTGCTCCTAAGTCACTTCAGTCGTGTCCGACTCTGTGCGACCCCATAGACGTCAGCCCACCAGTCTCCCCCATCCCTGGGATTCTCCAGGCAAGAACACTGGAGTGGGTTGCCATTTCCTTCTCCAGTGCATGAAAGTGAAAAGTGAAAGGGAAGTCACTCAGTCGTGTCCAACTCGTAGTGACCTCATGGACTGCAGCCCACCAGGCTCCTCCGTCCCTGGGATTCTCCAGGCAAGAGTACTGGAGTGGGGTGCCATCGCCTTCTCCGGGGACAACTGGATATCTATATGCCAAACAATGAAGCTGTACTTATAACACTATATATAAAAATTAACTCAAAATGGGTCAAAAACCTAAAAATGAGAGCTATAATTATTAACTCTAGAAAAAAACATAGGAGTAAACTTTCATGATCTTATATTTGACAATAATTCCTTAGATAGTACTTAGAGTCAACAAAATAAAATAAATTAAATGAACATGATCAAAATTTAAAATTTTGTGCTTCAAATAACGCTATCAAGAAAATAAAAAGACTGCCATAGACAGAATAGAAAAAAAAAAACAAACACAAATCACATACCTGATAATGGTCTCAGTTCAGTTCAGTTCAGTTCAGTCGCTCAGTCGTGTCCGACTCTTTGCGACCCCATGAATCGCAGCACACCAGGCCTCCCTGTCCATCACCAAATCCCGGAGTTCACTCAGACTCACGTCCATCAAGTCAGTGATGCCATCCAGCCATCTCATCCTCTGTCGTCCCCTTCTCCTCCTGCCCCCAATCCCTCCCAACATCAGAGTCTTTTCCAATGAGTCAACTCTTCACATGAGGTGGCCAAAGTACTGGAGTTTCAGCTTCAGCATCATTCCTTCCAAAGAAATCCCAGGGCTGATCTCCTTCAGAATGGACTGGTTGGATCTCCTTGCAGTCCAAGGGACTCTCAAGAGTCTTCTCCAACACCACAGTTCAAAAGTATCAATTCTTCGGCGCTCAGCCTTCTTCACAGTCCAACTCTCACATCCATACATGACCACAGGAAAAACCATAGTCTTGACTAGACGGACCTTTGTTGGCAAAGTAATGTCTCTGCTTTTGAATATGCTAATGGTCTAGAATCCAAAATACAAAAGAAACTCTTAGAACTTAACAATGAAAAAGATAAATAATTCAATTAAATATGAGGAGAGGATTTGAATAGACTTTTCTCCAAAAATATATACAAATAATCATTAAGCACATGAAAAAATGTATGCCATCTTTAGTCAGTCATTAAGGAAATGTAAATCAAAACCATAAGAGATATTACTTCACATCCACTAGAATGGCAATAATCAAGAGGATAGACGATACCAGGTTCCAGTGAGGAACTGGTATCAGTAGAGAAATCGGAGCCCTCTTGCATGGGTAGTGGGACAGCAAAACACTGCAGTTGCTTTGGAAAATAATCAAGCATTTCCTCAAATGGTTAAATGTAGAATTACTACATGATCCAGCAATACCCCACATAAGCTGATACCCAAGAGAATTGATAGTATATGTTTAAAAACTTAGACATAAATGTGCATGGCAACATCATTCACAGTCAAAACATGGAAACAGCTCATATGCTCATTACTGATGACTAGATAAGCAAAATGAGGTATGTCCCTACACAAGGATATCATCCAGCCCCAAAAAAGGGAATGAATTACTGATACATTCTGCTACATGGGTGAACCTTGGATACACTATGCTAAGTAAAAGAAGCCAGACAACAAGTGCTACATTGTATGATTAGATTTATATGAAATGTTCAGAATAGGAAAATACATGGACACATAAAATAGATACTGGTTGTCAGAAACTAGGGGGATAGGGAAATAAAAAATGACAACTGAGTTTAGGATTTCTTTTCAGGGTGATTATCTTCTGAAATTAGGTAGTGGTATTTGCTGTACAATTTTGTAAATATATAAAAACCTACTGAATTATAAACTTTTAAAGTGTTAGTTTTGTTGTAACAATTAACTCTCAATTAAAAATTTATGTTATGTAAATTACATAGGAATAAGATAATTTTTAAATGAGTTATTAAAGTATGTGCTGATGTATAGTAGGTGTTTAATAGATATTTGTTGAAAGAAGGAATGTATCATAACTGATCAAAAACTGAAATTATAGAAAATAACATTAGACTATAATTAAGAATTTAAAGTAATCATTAGAAGTACATCACAAGATCAGAAAGCAATTATTTCTGAGAAGGACAATGTTACAGATGTTTAAACCATTTCCTCTAAAAAAAAGTACTAATTTTTCCAGGTACTCAATGTAGAAGTACAAACTCATAGGTAAATATAGTGTTGTCAAAAATGACTTGACAATATTTATTCAGAATGGACATTGAATCGGCTCATTGGGGTTTCTTTTAAGAATTATTATCTTGCAATGGCTTCAGGTTAATGTGAAATTTTAGGAGGGATTAATCAACTCTGATTTACAACTATAATCATGCTAATCCAAGAATTGTTCTCCAACCCATTTTGTACCTAAGATTGATGAGAAGATTTCTTGTCTTTCACATTTCATTAGAAGACATATATTAAAGATTGGTTATATTTCATATAAATTTATTTAATCAAAGATAGTGATCAATTTTGACTTCATTTAAGATGAATGTAAGACAAAATGGAAGTTTAATAAAGCTGCTCTATAAATATTCATTCCTAACTTCTTTAGTTCCTATAAAAATGGTCTTATCTGGAGTGTATATGAAACATGCACATATATGGATATGTGGGTGTCATATACATATTACATACATGTACACATATATATGAATTTTCAATATATATGTGTATATTCAGGCAATTAAAAACTGAATCATACCAGTTATATATTTCAAGCAAGAGAATTTTAACTACAAGTTGCATGTTTATAACTAAAAATAAAAGATACATTTTTAAGCTCTGATCCTGTTAGCTTAGTTAGAGAACATTGTTGTGTTGAAACTAATCATCAATTTGACTCAAAGAGTGAATATATGTCCTAATAAAGCTTAAAATTCTTGGTAATGAAGGTGCATTTGCTCGGTATATGATAAACAGTTCTGAGAGGCACTAATCCAATTGCTCCAGAATAAATCTAATTTTGGTAGCAATGTCTTTACTTCATAAAAGAATGAAAACACTCAATCTAACCTGGCTTTGTTGTTGTTTAGTAGCTAAGTCATGTCCTACTCTTGCAACCCCATGGACTGTAGCCCACCAGGCCACTCTGTCCATGGGATTTCCTAGGCAAGAATATTGGTGTGAGTTATCATTTCCTACTCTGGGGGATCTTCCCAATGCAGGGACCAAATCCAAATTTCCTGCATTGACAGGTGGATTCTTTACCACTGAGCCACCAGGGAAGTCCAATCTGGCTTAGGTTTTATAACTAATACACAAATGCACCTATTTGCCAGATTGACAAGTGTCTCCAATTTATTTTGAAGCTCTTGGTGTTATTCACCCCTTCTGTTGGGATATTGCTTTTCTTTAGTGACATCCTCAAGATTCAGGGATCATAATCCATCAACTGCTTAATAGGCATCATCTCCTAGTCATTGTGCTTTCCGACAAAAAGAATATAGTGATGCTGCCAAAAGAGGATTGTGGAAACCTAAAAGCAAATATAATTCAGAAGAAAAGGTACTCACTTTAATACTCATGATATTCCTTAGGGAACACATGTCAAACCATCTTATTTTTCAAATTGATGAACTGAGGTGCAGGGAGGCATGTGCACCTGGCATTTAACTCAAGTTCCTGACTTGTACCCCATGCCCATTCTGCTACATCTGAAACTAACATGCATATCATTTATGTATCAATGCTTCTCCTAAATGTGGTAAAGATAGCACCAGAAAGTTTCTCTTTATTTTATTTGAAGTTATGCATGCTGTTTTAATTGACTTTATAATACTGATACAGCAGCATTGAAACAACTCCAGTGAAAGAGATATTTCTCTCACAGCCATGACAGCTAACAAAACAAAACTGTTCTCATCTCTCCACGAAAACTTCTAGACTTTGGCAACAAGCAAGCTTTATATTCCAACATACGCTGGATCATAGAAAAAGCAAGGAAATTCAAAAAATCTACTTCTGCTTCATTGACTATGCTAAAGCCTTTGGCTGTGTGGATGACAACAAACTGTGGAAAACTCTGAAAGAGATGGGAATGCCAGACCACCTGAGCTTCCTCCTGAGAAACCTGTATGCAGGACAAGAAGCAACAGTTAGAACCAGACATGGAATAATGGACTGATTCAAACTTGGGAAAGGAGATTTCAAGGCTGTGTATTATCACCCTGCTTATTTAACTTATATGCAGAGTACATCATGGGAAATGCCAGACTAGATGAATCACATGCTGGAATCAAGATTGCCAGGAGAACTATCAACAACCTCAGATATGAAGATACCACTTTAATGGCAGAAAGTGAAGAGGAAATAAAGAGCCTCTTGATGAAGGTGAAAGAGGAGAGTGGAAAATCTGGCTTAAAGCTCAACATAAGATCGTGGCCTCCCTGTCCACTCCAGGCCTCCCTGTCCATCACCAACTCCCAGAGTTCACTCAGACTCACGTCCATCGAGTCAGTGATGCCATCCAGGAGGCCTGGCATGCTGTGATTCATGGAGTCACAAAGAGTCGGACATGACTCAGCGACTGAACTGAACTGAACTGAAGATCGTGGCAGCTGGTCCTCACTTCATGGCAAATAGATGGGAAATTTTTGAAACAATGTCAGATTTCATTTTCTTCGGCTCTAAAATCAATGCTGATGGTGATTGCAGCCATGAAATTAAAAGACTCTCACTCCTTGAAAGAATAGCTATGTCAAAACTAGACAATGTTGTAAAAAGGAGAGACATCACTTTGCTGATAAAGGTCCATATAGTCAAAGCTATGGTTTTTCCAGTAGAAATGTATGGGTGTGAGAGTTGGGTCATAAATAAAGAAGGCTGAGCCCCTAAGAACTGACACTTTCGAACTGTGGTGCTGGAGAAGACTTTTGAGAGTCCCTTATACAGCAAGGAGATCATACCAGTCAATCCCAAAGGAAATCAAACCTCAATATTCATTGGAAGGACTGGTGCTGAAGCTGAAGCTCCAATACTTTGGCCACCTGATGGGAATATGTGACTCACTGGAAAAGACCCTGATGCTGGGAACAATTGGGAGCAAGAGGAGAAGAGGGCAACTGAGGATGAGATGTTTGGATGGCATCACTGACTCAATGGACATGAGCTTGAGCAAACTCAGGGAGATAGTGATGGACAGAGAAGCCTGGCGTGCTGCAGTTCATGGGGTCTCAAAGAGTCAGACACGACTTAGAAACTCATCAACAACAACAGTATTCACATTATTGCCATCTCACTGTGGTCACGGCATTGACCTCTGCTTTTCTTACTTAGCATAATTGCACACAGATACACTATTGTTATACATATTTCATATTTCTCATCTTCAGAATCTGCCTAGGGTGTTACTATTCTGAGCCCTATAAATAACTGCTTCTATAGATGGCATTTAATAAGTTTGCTATGCTAAGTCACTTCAGTCGTGTTCAACTCCATGCGACCCCATAGACTGTAGCCCACCAGGCTCCCCTGTCCCTGGGATTCTCCAGGCAAGAACACTGGAGTGGGCTGCCATTTCCTTCTCCAATGCATGAAAGTGAAAAGTGAAAGTGAAGTCGCTCAGTCGTGTCCAACTCTTAGCGACCCCATGGACTGCAGCCTAACAGGCTCCTCCATCCATGGGATTTTCCAAGCAAGAGTACTGGAGTGGGGTGCCATTGCCTTCTCCGTTAAATAGTTTACCTTTGCATTTTTTTTAAAGAGAGAAAGAATGTTACAATGAATATATTTTGAAGGTTTTACTTGCAAATTTTGTTTCCTTAGGTTTGATACTGAAATATGTGATTAACCTGATTAGTAGTATCTACAATTTTAATTCTTTTCTTCCTCTTCTCCTCCTTTCCTCCCCTTCCCCATCTCCTCCCTCTCTTTCCTCTCCTCTTCCTTCTCCTTCTTCTTTTTACAGCAAGATAGCCTAATGGATTAGGATGTGTGTGTTAAAGTTACAGAGAAGCAAGCCTCACTTGGTGGATTGACACATGTTAATGATTAATAAATGGAGGAAGAGTAAACCCTCCATTCTTCCCCTTCAAAAAAACAGACAAATCCACAATGCACCTTTCAGTATGAGCTGATATAGCGGTCTGGGCTGAGACCTTGAATTCTTCAAGGGATGGGGCCTTTTGGCCATGGCAGAACTCATCAAAGTGACAGAAATGACTTGAGCTATTCTGTTGCCTCCCTCATGGTTTACAGACTAAAATAACTGTGACCACTTTGCTTTGGAAACCACTCAACTTCAGGGCAGTGAGAAGTGACCCACCATGATTTAAAGTTGTCTTCCTTGCAATTATTAATATGCATGTCCAATAGCTAGGGGAAAACAACTCAGGAAAAGCATTTCAGTAGTGAGACTCATGCTACTCTGAATAAAGTGACTAGCAGCATTACTTGCACTTGGTACTTGGAGAGAGAACAGAGAAGGAGAATGAGGCAAAGGCACTGGCATTTACTGAACACCTGTTACTGTGGTGGTTGGTGCTTTATAGATGTATTATCACATCTGGGTGTCATGATGAGGCTGAAACCTAAAGAGAGGCGTTCCTGTTTTACAGGTCCTTCCCAAAGAGTAAAACACTTGCTCAGGATTGCTCAGTGGATCAGTGGTTGAGCTGAGATGTGAATCGGTATCCATCTAATTTCAAAGTGCTGGTTTAATTTGTTCTTGATTCTTTTTATCATTTTGTACCTCCAAAAGGCTCTATAAAATGCTGCTAATAATACATAAGGATGTCTTTCACTACAGCCTCACCAACAATGGGTATAATTGATAAAACATTTTGCAGATAGTCTAAATAATATATCTTATATTAATTTATTATGTATTTCATGTTTGGTAAACTATTATATATGAGTTTCCCTGATAGCTCAGTTGGTAAAGAATCTGCCTGCAATGCAGGAGACCCCAGTTAGATTCCTGGGTTGGGAAGATCCCCTGGAGAAGGGAAACACTCCAATACTTCGGCCACCTCATGCAAAGAGCTGACTCATTGGAAAAGATTCTGATGCTGGGAGGGGTTGGGGGCAGGAGGAGAAGGGGACGGCAGAGGATGAGATGGCTGGATGGCATCACTGACTCGATGGATGTGAGTCTGAGTGAACTTCGGGAGTTGGTGGACGGGGAGGCCTGGCGTGCTGCGCTTCATGGGGTCGCAAAGAGTGGGACATGACTGAGCAACTGAACTGAACTGAAACTATTATGTACAGAAATTATTATTAAATATTATTTAAATGATTATTAAATACATAAAGTATAAATTATTATTAAGATTATTAAATGTAGAAGATATTATAGAAGTAGAAAGATGACTATTTCTCTGTTTTTATGTGTTTATGCATTCACTACCCTGGCAGCCTGCTTATTTAATTTATATGCAGAGTAGATCATGAGAAACGCTGGGCTGGAAGAAGCACAAGCTAGAATCAAAATTACCGGGAGAAATATCAGTAACCTCAGATATGCAGATGACACCACCCTTATGGCAGAAAGTGAAGAGGAACTAAAAAGCCTCTTGATGAAAATGAAAGAGGAGAGTGAAAAAGTTGGCTTAAAGCTCAACATTCAGAAAACTAAGATCACAGCATCTGGTCCCATCACTTAATGGGAAATAGATGGGGAGACAGTGGAAACAGTGGCTGACTTTATTTTTCTGGGCTCCAAAATCACTGTAGATGGTAATTGCAGCCATGAAATTAAAAGACAATTACTCCTTGGAAGGAAAGTTATCACCAAACTAGACAGCATATTAAAAAGCAGAGACATTACTTTGTCAACAAAGGTCCCTCTAGTTAAGGCTATGGTTTTTCCAGTGGTCGTGTATGGATGTGAGAGTTGGACTGTGAAGAAAGCTGAGTGCCAAAGAATTGATGCTTTTGAAGTGTGGTGTTGGAGAAGACTCTTGAGAATCCCTTGGACTGCAAGGAGATCCAACCAGTCCATCCTAAAAGAAATCAGTCCTGGGTGTTCATTGGAAGGACTGATACTAAAGCTGAAACTCCAATACTTTGGCCACCTTATGCGAAGAGTTGACTCATTGGAAAAGACTCTGATGCTGAGAGGGATTGGGGGAAGGAGCAGAAGGGGATGACAGAGGATGAGATGGCTGGATGGAGTTACCAACTAGATGGACATGAGTTTGGGTAAACTTTAAGTGTTGGTGATGAACAGGGAGGCCTGGTGTGATATGATTCATGGGGTCACAAAGAGTTGGACACGCCTGAGCGACTGAACTGAACTGAACCCTGGTAGCTTAGACAGTGAAGAATCTGCCTGCATTGTAGGAGACCTGGGTTCAATCCCTGGATCAGGAAGATCCCCTGGAGAAGTAAATGGCAACCCACTCTAGTATTCTTGCCTGGGAAATCCCATAGACAGAGGAACATGGTGGGCTACAGTCCATGGGGTTGTAAGAGTCAGACATGACTTAACGACTCAACCACTACCACCATGGATTCATTAGTTCTTGAATAGTAATTACCTTCTTCTTTGATCCATTAATATTACTACTATATTTATTTTAATATTACTATATTTATTTTAATATTATGATTGATTTTATTTAAGATTTCATTCACTAGTAATTAACTCATTCAAACAATTGCTAAATGCTTTGTGTTTTCACTAGCCCTGTGCTAAACCCTAGAACTTTACAACTACTTCCAGCAAGAGCTCAAGGTCTGCCTGGAGGACCAGCTGGAAAAGTGAAGCATTGAAATACCAACCAGCAGGGGTTTGCAAACGAGCTCCTTTTGTCACCACGTTTCTCTGGAATCACATACACGCTAAGAGGAGAGCTGTATCTCAGCGGTTCTTTGCCACTTTTAGGTGTCCTGTGTCTTAACACAGGCCAAGCTCCCTTGAGTCTGGAGTTTCGTGGTCAGTCACAGCAGTTGGAGAGACCTCAGGCTTTGATACCTTGGCCTGCCCTTCTGGATCTCAGAAATAACTCCATCACCTCAGTGAAATTCTCAAGGGATAGTATGGAAACATCAGTCCTTCAGCTCTATCAGCATATCCCATCCTGTTTTCTTATTCCACTCCTCCTACTGCCAAGACGACTATTCACAGGCTAGTCTTGTTTCCATGTGACACCAGTCATGTCAGAAGATGGCCACGTGCTATATGTTAATGGTGTAACGAGTACCTACACTCTAGTGTTCTGAACACTGAGATGCATCGTAAATACTTGGGTGTTTACTTGCATCTTATGTGAGTTATTTCTGTGCTAGGGTGATGAGTTGTGCTCAGCCACTTACCTATTTTCTTTTTCCATAGATCAGGACAACAACCAGATTAGTAGAAGCTTGTATGGTGGCTGTGGGGATGGAAATCAAGTTTCTCCTATCCCTGTGGTGAGAGGCTAACTTTATGTGGCAATTATATCTGTTTTTCATCCATTTTTTAATGAACAAAGTAAAATAATGATCAACTGGAGATGTGTTTACAATATTATTAGCTATTTGGAAGGTTTGACTCATATCTCTCGGGGTGGTCGTGTGTCATATGAGAGGAAAAAGTGGTTACCCCTTGAGAGGCATGGTCTACATTAAATTTCATTTCCTAAGTTTGGATAACAAGGACAGTTCTTGGAAAGTGGAATGAAACAAAGACAGTTTAAACATTAACAGTAAGGGGGGAAAGTCAACAAGTGAATTAACTACTGTCTCTGGCTAATTTTAAGAAATAAGAAAGCAGCAATTATTTAAAATTCATAAAATTGTATGTATTTCAGAATTGCAAGTTCATGTGAGAAGTGTGATATTAATAATAAATTGTACCCCAAATATCATTGTTTAGTAGTCCTTTATATTTGAAATTGTCTCTGAGGTGGGTATTATAGGTAGATGGACAAAATATCTTTAATACTAATTAAGCTTCTGGTAACTTCTTTTACGAAAAACTTGCATATAGGAATGCATATTAGAAAGTACATTGCAGAGATGAAGGTATTTTGAGAGTAGCATATATAATTGCACACTTGAATATTATTTTTAAACACAAAGAAATATAGATTGTGATTAGGAATATTAGGAATCGAGGCAAGGAAAAGTTACAGCTTCTGCATCGGGAGCCCTATTCCTGGCATATGAGTTCAATTTATCCTAGAAGTGGACAGCTTTGTCTATCTAGTGCTTAAAATGGAACTTCAGGTGATGAAAATCATCTGAAAACTTTAACTGCAGACCTCCTTTGAGCTCTGTCTGACATTATGCCGACTTCAGCTGGCAAGTGTGTTGTGAGAATGTAATGAATCCCAGAAGCAGAAATAATCAGTCCCGTCAACCTCAGCCTTCTTTAAAGGATGGTTTATACAGTAATATGAGCAGCAAGAAATCTGTTCTCTTCCACCAGCTGGAATAGTCACGCTGGGCTGATCTATTTAATAATCACCGGCTAAATATTTACAATAATGAGTGGCTTTTGTTTTAAAGCTCAGTCAAGATAGTTAGAAATGAGGATAAGTTTATTTCTAGCAGTAACAAACTGAAATTCTTGACTTGAGAGAAAGATAACCATATATGGTCTAACATTTTTATTCAGATTGGTAATACATGGGAGCACCATCCTGATGGGTGTGAAATACTGAGTTCTCAGCCAAGGCTTACTAGAGAGGCAGGGATGGTTTTCATTTTTCATTTAATGCTGAAACTTCCAGCTGATCTCTCTCATATGTACTGAAAATTATAAAACCTGAACTAATTAATTAGCATGTAAAATCAGCTTTGTGGGATTATCATATAGTGCTTTAATCGGATTTCATGAGAATGTAATTTTGCTCTATTTAATTCAGTAAAAAAAAAAAAAAGTAAAACTATCTAGAGACAATTTAACTTTTTGAAATGTGCTTTTACAGAAAAGAATCCTAAGAATAAAGAGATTGAGTTATTTCAAAATAACTTATCACTCACAAGTTAGGCAGGAATGTCTTTTAGGACAGTTGCCAGGCACTGCAGAGATGGGGCCCAGTTTCCTGTTCTTCAGCTACATTCTCTGCTCTCCCACTGGCGACTTCCAAAATGCAATTTCTGTTTCACGTTAGGCAGCATTTGAGGTCTTGTATTTTCTCTACCATGGTTCCCTTCACTACCCTGTCCTTTGGTGATCTTGTAAGTCACACTTGCTAAGTTTGTAGGCTTTATGTGTGCAAATGTATGAAATGAAAGAAGAAAAGGGCACAAAAGTATGCAGCTTCAAGATGTATTGTTTTTACTCTCTCATTGGTCTCTGTGGAGGAACACAAGTGTTTTTTTATTTAAATGTACTCCCAATTGTAATCTTCGCCTTTATAATTAGTGTTTTGTATGTGTCTTATTTCATAATTTTTTTTCTTTTCCAAAGTGATAAAGCTATTATTTTATATTTATTATTAAATAAATAAATAAACTATTTATTTATTTATATATTGTTTTGCCTTTTGAAAATTGTTTTGCCTTTCAAAATTTACCTGGAATTATTTTTTGTATCTGTGTCTTTATATTTTCTGTAAAGTAGAACTGAACATCCCAGTCAGGGAGAAGAATCAGTGCAAAGGCTTCAAGATTTCAGGAACTTGTCTCTAACGAGGAGGAAGATGGAGCCAGGGAATGAGGCAAGAGGAGTGAGAAATGAGGTTGCAGAGACAGATGCAAGACTTAGCTGAAGATTCAGCTTCAAGTTATTAAATATTGCATGCATGCTCAGTTGCTAAGTCATGTCCAACTCCTTGTGACCCCAAGGACTACAGCCTGCTAGGCTCAACTGTTCATGGAATTTTATTGGGTTGGCCCAAAAGTTTGTTTGGGTTTTTCTGCAATATCTTACAAACAAGCCAAATGAACTTTTGGGTCAACCCAATATTATATGTAAGTTTTTAGATATAATATTTACATCTAAAAATAGATATAGAGAGCTTTCTAGCCTAGATAATTATTTTTTAAAATTTTATTCTAAATGTATGGGAAGCTCTTGGAGAATTGGGAA
This sequence comes from Bos indicus x Bos taurus, assembly GCF_003369695.1. Classification (NCBI taxonomy): domain Eukaryota; kingdom Metazoa; phylum Chordata; class Mammalia; order Artiodactyla; family Bovidae; genus Bos; species Bos indicus x Bos taurus. The sequence continues at coordinate 114,470,856 of NC_040076.1, forward strand.
CAAGAGAGTGATAATATAATATTTACATTTTTTTTTTAATATTTACATTTTTTTTTTAATATTTACATTTTTAAGAGTCACTGACTGTTGTGAGAATAATTAAGAGATGGAAATGGAGGAGTTACAGAGCTTCTGTACCTTATCACATACTAGATAATGGAGGCTTGGACTGGGTTCTTAACACTGAAGGTGGAAAAACATGGACAGACTTGAGATTTGTTTTGAAAGAAAAGCCAGCCAGATTCCCTGATGGATAAGATATAGGTATGAAATATGGTTCCAAGGTGATATTTTCGGAGATAGGAAAAGTATCAGTTAAAATTTCACTGGCTCAAGACTTCCCTGGTGGTCCACTGGTTAAGATTCTGTGCTTCTAATGCAGAGGACACAGGTTTGATCCCTGGTAGGGGAAATAATCAGCAAAAGAAAAAAAAAAAAAAAATCACTGGCTCCATGAAATTCTGGTCCAACTAGTGAATGTTTCTGGAAGTTGCCTAAACCAGTAACTTTGCACTTAATGATAAAGTGAAAGTCGCTCAGTCATGTCCGAATTTTGCGGCCCCATGGACTATACAGTCTATGGAATTCTCCAGGCCAAAATACTGGAGTGGGTAGCTGTTCCCTTCTCCAGGGGATCTACCCAACCCAGGGATTGAACCCAGGTCTCCCACATTGCAGGCAGATTCTTTACTGGCTGAGTCACCAGAGAAGCCCTTATATTTGACATGCCTTTCTAGTTGATATGTAGGCTCACTAATTCCCATATACCAACATCCCCTTGAGTGCTTGCTGGACCCATCAGTCTCCTTAATTTTCAGCTGAGGAAATTGAGATATAATATTTAATAGGTAGTGAACCTGGACCTTCAACTAAGTCTTTGTGAAGAGAATTCTTAACTTCCTTGGTATGTTTTGTGTAATCTCTGTAACAGCAATACCAATGGCAAGGCACACAAAAAAATATACACTCATGACATGTTGGTTTATTGAATGGGATACAGCTGCTGTATCTAGGCAAAAAAGGGAGTTTAGTCATGCACAAATTACACCAAGAGGTCTAGCCTGACCTGGAATTCTATTTCTTCTATTTAATGGTTATGTCTATTTTTAATTAAGTTTATCTAGAAATATTTAACTTTTAAGGCCTAAACCTATTTTCTAATTTTAAAGCATATGGACATACCCTGGGATTATGTTCCTGCTTATTTTTCTTAATCTGTTTGTTTGAATTCTCTTCTGTGAGTGAGTGAGAACTGAAGCATGAATGATAAAGAACAAAATGCTGTTCCTACCTGAACTTAAAAATTCAACAGAAAGAGTGACTCGTCAGCAGCAATTAGTGTAGAAACCCAGATGGTCGGATGAGACAAACATCAACTGATTTTATTAATTTCTTAAGGAAATGTTTAATGTTGAAATGGAGTCCTCAGAAATGTACCTAAAGCATGTTATTTTTCCAATAGGCTAATTTAATTAATTCCAACTGGATTATTTTGGACACATTAGCATTGTTTATCTAAAGAAAAAGAACAAGTACAGCAAGTTCTAATATAGTGATGTGAACAGCATAAGACTGAATCTTTAAAACAACATGAATTCAAGTAAGAGGAATTTATAATCTGCATATGTTAAATTATCCCTCTCAGAGAAAGAATGATAATAAACTTATAATAGCTGGCATTTATAACTTTTACAAGGTACATATCATTTTGATTTGACTTTCACCCTCACCCTTAATAATATGAAGTTTGCATTCATCAAATGCTTGTGCCAGCCTCTGTGCACAATTCTTTGCATACATTATGTTATTTAACTTCTATTAATCTGCGAGCTTTCCTGGTGGCTCAGATGGTTAAGAATCTGCCTACAATACAGGAGACCCGGATTTGATCCCTGGGTGGGGAAGATCCCCTGGAGAAGAGAATGGAAACCCACTCCAGTATTCTTGCCTGGGAAATCCCATGGACAGAGGAGTCTGGGGAGCTACCATCTATGGTGTCACAAAGAGTTGGGCACAACTGAGCAACTAACATTTTCACTTTCTTTTCAATCTGCAATTTAGGTGGATTGATTAAAATTTGGGGTGATAAGCAAGACAAATGGACTTTGCCTAATCTGAGAAAAGTAAAGATACTAAAACTAAAGACTGGAACTAAGGTGATTTTGGAGCACTGTCTTTGAAATCAACCGGTTCCAAAGTTTGTTCAGACTTTATGAGATTCTACCCAAAGGTCACATTTGCAGAGTCCATTTGGCTTTCTAATGATATTTTACCCCGCCCCTTATCCAGGTGCTTCAGTCTGATTTAGACTAACCTCAGAGCTTTGAAGGTAGAAATAAAGGAAGGTTCCTTTCTCTCTAACCATGTTGGCATGTCCATAGAGAACACAGCAAGCCAGATATAAATTAAGAGTAAAAGTATTAGAGTTAATGCTGCCTCCCAGCTTTCTAGAGCCAGTGGAAATGAAGAGAAAGAATCTCAGGTTATACACAGATGGCAAAGAAGTGGTCGGTCGGATGGTTCCCGAAGCCTGAAGGTCCCTAAGGAACTGGATCAGTCTTAGCTACTCAGAAGACTGAGTGAGTCCAGCAGGTTTCACAGTCATGGGACAGCTTGTCACCCATGATGTGCACATACAATTCCACCTGGAGAGATGGCAGTGGAGACCTCTGTTCTGTACTTCTCATTGTATGAAGGAAATACAAATTCTAAGACATAACAAGCGACAAACAGGAGACAAAACTGTCAGGAGAAGGAAAGCTCAAAATGAGGGTGTGTTAGTGGAGACCAGAGTCCGTGAGCCTTTGGTCAAAGGTTAAAGACCAGCTCTTGTGCTTCCCAGGTGACACAGTGATAAAGAACCTGCCTACCAACACAGGAGATGCAAGAGATACGGGTTTGATCTCTGGGTCAGGAAGATCCCCTGGAGGTGGAAACAGCAACCCACTCCAGTATTCTTGCCTGAGAAATCTCATTGACAGAGGAGCTTGGCAGACTACAGTCCATGTAGTTGCAAAGAGTCAGGTGCAACTGAGCACGAGCCCAAGGGTAGCCGTCAGCAGTGGAGAAAAGAATAATCAAATTTGTTTCCGCTCTTTCCCTTGCCCACTGTGCTCCTTTATGGTAATCATTACTAGTTCCCTACCTAGCCTCACAATTCTGTGGCAACCACCACTGGGGCTGATGTCCTCAGGAGAAACATCAGAGAGCACTGAGTCCGGGTTGGGCATAGGAGTGGATGAAAACATGTGCTACCTACCAGCCTTGGTGTATCAGCCTTTTACCCTGTGCTCAGTCACTTCAGTCATGTCTGACTCTTTGTGATCCCATGGACGATAGCCCGCCAGGCTCCTCTGAACTTGGGGATTCTCCCGGCAAGAATGCTGGAGTTAATTGCCATGCCCTCCTCCAGGGGATCTTCCATATCCAGAGATCGAAGTCTCTCCTCTGTCTCCAGCAGTTCAGGCAGATTCTTTACCTCTGAGCCACCAGGGAAGCCACCCCTTTACCCTATCCCTATCATTACCCCTAGGATAGGTGGATTACTGTTCAGGGCAATGACTTCCTGCTTTTCCTGAGTATTCAGAGATAAGCAGCTGTCAGTCAGATGGTGGCAAATGAGAACCATTTCTTTTTATGAAAGCTAGGGTGTGTTCTTCACATTTTCCCTAATTATTTATTCCAGACAAAGTAGCTGATATCTTTGAGGAAACATAGGTTTATAGGTGAATCTCCCTCTTTTTTTTTTTTTTTTGACTCCACATTACGGCATATAGGATCTTAGTTTCCAAACCAGAAATTGAACCTGCACTCCCTGCAGTAGAAGTGAGGTGTCTTAACCACTGGACTACCAGGGAAGTCCCAAGTTTATAGGTTATAATAAGAAACCTGGTAAGTATAGCTACTTTGGGTAAGAAAAAAAAACTGGAAAATGTATGACATCTGAGGCAAATGCTGTTATTATTAGTCAGTCATACCACTGACAGTAGTATAAAAGCTACTAATAGAAATGTGAATGTTGGTCAGGCAAAAACAAAAGAGTTGTGATGGTCGAAATGATATAAAGAATGTGCCTAATATCCAGAACATAGTAGGGTTGTTGCTGTTGTTGCTGTTTCATCAGTAAGTCATGTCTGACTCTTTGCGACCACCCATGAACTGTATGTAGCCTGTCAGGCTTCTCTGTTCATGGGATTGTCCAGGGAAGAATACTGGAGTGGGTTGCCATTTCCTTCTCCAGGAGATCTTCTGGATCCAGAGATTGAACCCATGTATCCTGCTTGGCAGGTGGATTCTTTACCACTGAGCCAGCCACCTGGGAAGCCCAGTAGTTGGGTAGATGTAAATTTCTTTCCTACTTTTTATAATCACACACAGAATAAATGAGGAGTCATATTTGTGTCTGTTTTTCTTTACTGAAATAACTTCAGTAGTTAAACTGGTTTCCCAGCACTTCTGTAACAAAGTGCCACAAGTTTGATGGCTTAAAACAACAGGAACTTATTATCTCTTAGTCTGGAGAAGGCAATGGCACCCCACTCCAGTACTCTTGCCTGGAAAATCCGATGGATATAGGAGCCTGGTAGGCTGCTGCCTATGGGGTCATATAGAGTTGGACATGACTGAGCGACTTCACTTTCACTTTTCTTTTTTTTTTTTTTCCAAAATTTTATTTTATTTTTTAACTTTACAATATTGTATTGGTTTTGCCATATATCAACATGAATCCGCCACAGGTATACACGTGTTGGATTCATGTTGATATATGGCAAAACCAATACAATATTGTAAAGTTAAAAAATAAAATAAAATTTTCACTTTTCATGCATTGGAGAAGGAAATGGCAACCCACTCCAGTGTTCTTGCCTGGAAAATCCCAGGGAGGGCGGAGCCTGGTGGGCTGCCGTCTCTGGGGTTGCACAGAGTCAGACACTACTGAAGCGCCTTAGCAGCAGCAGCAGCCTGGAAGCAGAGTCTGAGATCAATATCATTGGGTTGAAATCAAGTTGCTAGGGATGTGCTTCTCCTAGGAGCTCTAGGGCAGAATCTTTTTCCTCACTCTTGCAGTTTTCTTTAAGGAATGACTGTTGACTTTCCTTGGCCTGTGGATGTATTACTATAATCACCGAGACAAACGTCTTCAAATTCCCCTCTGCTCTGTCTTCACAGGCCTTCTTTGTGTGTGTCCAATCGCCCCGTCCCTCTCTTAGAGGCATACTTGTGATTACATTGGACCTATTTGGTTAATCCAGAATAATCTCCTCATCTCAGATCCTTAATTTAATCACATCCACAAAGCCCCTTTTTGTTGTTTCTGATTATATAAGGTAACATTCATGGATTCTAAACATTAGGATAGCAGGATCCATTATTTAATGTACACAACAAGTAACTTTGCCTACACATAGTAAATGCTCAGTAACTATTTGTTGGGTAAAGCCTCTTTCCACAGCCTTTTCCCACTGACTCTCCTAGCTCCTACATCTGTTTTATTGATAGTACTGTGTCCTACCCTCATATACTCTCTATATATGTTATTTATACATATTTTATCTCCACCATCCCTTGTGATCTAACAGAAGTGCTTTAAAAAAAAAACATGATGATGAAGAAGGAACCATAGACATGTAGACTGGAATCAAGTTGGTCTTGAAATTTTGAGTTAGGATGGAAAGTAGCAAGCAACAAAAGTATAGTTCATTTAAAGATCTATTGCTTTTACAAGTTTATACCTTTGCTAGTTATTTTTCCAGTGAGTAAATAAGACAGACAGTGAGGACTTCTCTGAACTTAAAACTGATGGTTTTGCCATCAGAAGTGTAAGCTATAAGATTGACAAATGATGGATAACACTAGAGTGGTCTTAAAGGCAGTGGTTTTCATAGTTGAACAAAGTATATGGTTTTCAAAAGTCATATGGTTATTAAAGGTGATACAGTTAGCAATGAAATATCTTTTACTCATGAAACACAGAAATGACTGGACTCTTGGATGCAGGATATGTTTTAAAGCCATGGATTGATACAGTCCCAATGACTGGGATATGCTTTGCTTCCATACTCCTTAAGAAGTCTGCTGAAGTTAGGAGGCATTTCATAGTCATCTCCCAATTCTGAAGACAATTATAGTTGACCTTTGTCTTCTCACGTGGAATTATTTACAAAGATATAATGAACTTGTGATAGGGACAAGTAGTCAAGGGAAGATTATACCCTTACTACACACCACAAACAAATGAATTAGAATTCTATTTCTTTTTTTAAAATTTTTAATTCTTTAATTTATTTATTTTAATTGGAGGTTAATTACTTTACAATATTGTATTGGTTTTGCCATACATATTCGTCATCCTAGTATGAGTTTTCTGAATTCATGCACTGAGTCAAGAAATACTTATTGAGCATCTACTGTGTGTCTGATACCTAGTAAGATGCTTGCTATACAAAGAAGGAGCTGATGGACCTATGCTCTTTTTGGCATTCCTCTGTGCTGACAAAATCATATCCTGCAAAACTTTAATAATGACAAAAAATAAAAGAATAAACTGATGGATCAGTAAAAATATACCATGTAGATCAGATCAGATCAGATCAGTTGCTCAGTCGTGTCTGACTCTTTGCGACCCCATGAATCGCAGCACGCCAGGCCTCCCTGTCCATCACCAACTCCCAGAGTTCACTGAGACTCACATCCATCGAGTCAGCAATGCCATCCAGCCATCTCATTCTTTGTCGTCCCCTTCTCCTCCTGCCCCCAAACCCTCCCAGCATCGGAGTCTCTTCCAATGAGTCAACTCTTCGCACTAGGTGGCCAAAGTACTGGAGTTTCAGCTTTAGCATCATTCTTTCCAAAGAAATCCCAGGGCTGATCTCCTTCAGAATGGACTGGTTGGAGCTCCTTGAAGTCATAAAAGCATTTTCATCAGGTTCTTCAGTGTCACAACTAAGATAACAGTGGGCCTGGTATCAGCTTTTATTTCTGTATTCATGATGAACATAAATTCAGTATCTAATACCAGACATTCTGCTAGCCACTAGTAATATACAAAATGATTAGCAAAAAGACCATAATGGATATTTGTTTAAGTAACTAAATTGTTATGTTCTAGGAGAGTCCCTTGGACTGCAAGGAGATCCAATCAGTCCATTCTAAAGGAGATCAGTCCTGGGTGTTCTTTGGAAGGACTGATGCTAAAGCTGAAACTCCAATACTTTGACCACCTCAAGCAAAGAGTTGACTAATTGGAAAAGATTCTGATGCTGGGAGGGATTGGGGGCAGGAGGAGAAGGGGATGACAGAGGATGAGACGGCTGGATGGCATCACCGACTCAATGGACATGAGTTTGGGTGAACTCCGTGAGTTGGTGATGGACAGGGAGGCCTGGTGTGCTGCAATTCATGGGGTCACAAAGAGTCGGACATGACTGAGCGAGTGAACTGAACTGAGGAGGTCATTGAATACATAGAAATGTTGAATCAACAGAATAATCACATCTTGTTTACAAAAATAATAGATGTGATATTAGGTAAAAAATATGATTGAGTATGCAGTATACCTTCAATGACAGTATACCTTCAAATTTTTGTTACCAAAAAGAAGTTAAAATATGAGACTTGGTATTGATATAAAAGTGTACATCTCCAAAAGTATTTCCAGAGTTGAAAGATGACAGATTTCAACATGTAATGATTTCAAGTGACAAAGAATCTAATTAATAAAACCATACAAGAAGTTCCTTTATCAAGAGAAAATTTAAAAGGAGCTTCAACTTAACTAATTTCTGCATCAGTCTACATAGTGTAAGCCAAAATGCAGATACTGTAAATGTAATTAAATAACAATTAGGTTACTATCTGTAGGAAAGCAGGTGAAGTCGATTCTAAAGAACTTGTGTGACTCAGAAACCAAACAGATTATGCAACAGGCATGACTCATTTTTATTTTGTGCACTGAGAGTGGGGTCGACAGGCATCATTAGTCTCCCCACTAAATTCAGCATTATTCAATAGTACATATTTGTGTTCACGCAAGGTCTCTAGATTTAATTGTAAACTGTCTCATTTAGATTGTTGATAGAACTTCAGCAACATCAAACCTTGCAGCTCAGAATACCCACAGAGAGCAGAGCAGTCATCTCAGGTCCAACTGCTTTACCCTTGTATATCTACTTATCACATGTTCTACTTGCTCAGGCATTTCCTTTCACTTGGTAACCTGGTCTCCATCCAAATGCTCTCTTAGAAACGAGACAGGGTGAAGACTGTTAAAGGCATAGAATGACAACTGACAGTGAACAGCGAAGAGTCCAAATACACATCAAACAGAAAATCACAGTCATCCAGGACAGATCTGCCCATGTATTTCATCATTCCCCAAGGGCAAGACCGGATTGCAGCGCTTTGCCCCGTAGGGAGCAGCATGAGTCATCAAGAAAATGTCAACCGATGTTCAAATATTTTTGACTAAGACTTGGGGGTGTGTAATAAATTAATTTAAACTATAAAGCTTTGTCATTTAAGGGAGGAGTCAAGCTTCACTCTCAAAAATTAACTTGCTTGAATCTTCATTTTCTTATGAAACTGGTATTGAGTTTTCACAAAAGAAGCCTCACCCAGTGCTGAGATAAAGTTAACATCTACAGGAAACTAAAAATAGTGCTTGATGAAATCTACAATGCCTGAGCCCCAAACATTTATATTCAATATATGAAAGAATGTCTTAAATGAATGTCTCATCCAGTGTATTTAATTACGATAATAGAAATAATAGCAAAAAACATTTATTGAACACTTATCATGTATCAAGCACAATGTTGGTTTCTTTACAGAGATTATCGGACTTCATCTGCCAACAATCCTAAGTATACATATATTATTATAATCTCCAAAGTTTTGATGAGAAAACTGATGCTGTCTCTGCCTTGCCCCACTTACTGTAGTCAAGGGGCAGAGCTGAACTTGAATTCTGGCATTTAACTCTGGAGACATTGGAAATCTCTGAGTCAGGTAGATGTCTTTGTCATTGGATAGCTGTGTGTTTCCAAAAGCAATGCTTATTTTTCACATATATTACTGTGTACTCTCTTAAACCCACATCTATTCAAGGAATGTATGTCAGTGGTTTCAAAGTTAAGATTCTTGATAAAAATGTGCAGAGAATCAAGAAAAGCTGCAAGAGAAATTGAGAATTGTAAAGTATGCTTTTAGCTAACAGAAATTAATCAACAATGTAAGGTTTCATCAATTTCAAAAACAGAGTCACCAAACCTATAAAATCCTACCTATTTTATTAAGTTGCTTCATTGAATAAAAGCTGTATTACACAAACTTGTTAATTGATGAAATGAGTCTAAATTAGAAAATGTATGACCTATAGAAAAAAAAAGACTTTCAGATTTATTAATTTCAAATGAATATAATACATATACATAGCTATCAATGTGCATAGATACTATACTATTTTAAGAAGATATTTCAAAGTAAGGCGACAATGTTTTGAAGTTCTTTTCCAAAATGATTTGATGTTAATCTGTTTACAACGATGGATTAAGGTTCTGAAAGTGGTTTAACCTCTTAGATGTCCTGCAATCTGATTTCTTCTGCAACTTTGTTTGTTGAATTTGTGTGCAGACAGTACAAAGATATGTTCCATCTACAGCAATCGATTACATATCCCCTAATTAGCAGAACCTGAGAAACTATGTGAGTTCTAACTTATAAAATATTTTGACCTCTTTGTGTCATTGAGTACCCTGTGATTGTGCTTTTGAATATCAAAGCAAGAATAGAGAACATCAGAGAAAGGATCCAGAATTATCTGGGCATTATGTATTTATTTATGAAGGCTTCCCTGGTGGCTCAGACGGTAAAGAATCTGCCTGCAATGCAGGAGACCTGGGTTTGATCCCTGGGTCAGGAAGATCTCCTGGAGAAGGAAATGGCAACCTACTCCAGTATTATTGCCTGGGAAATCCCAAGGACAGAGGAGCCTGGCAGGCTAGAGTCCAGGGGATCAAAAAGAGTCGGACACGACTTAGAGACTAAATGATGATGAATGATGTTTATTTAAATGCTAAGAAAATTTTCCATGAATATAATGGCATCAAACTGCACACTGATGATTCAGACTCCTGTTTAGTTTGGTATTTTCAGCGAAATACAGTTACCTTAGCAACTGGCATATCACACGGGACATGCTGTAGCATGCAAAAAGTCTCCACGTCAAAAGCTTGTCCTTTTGCAAGAGATCACATCAGGAAATGGGGGGGAAAAACAATCTCTTCACATAATGAATCAAGATATTTACTTTCCTAACAGGTGGAAGGTAATTTATATTTAGATCAGTTTTTCTTTGCTACAAATGGATCAAAATGGCAATATATATATTGCAAGGATGAGGACAAAAACATAAAGAAACATGACTTAACTGTACATAGTAAATCTTTCATTGAATTAACCTCTAAGCATTCTGTTGACTAATTTACAGGCCTAATCAACTGAATTATCTTCAAGGGGAAGTGCAATAGGTTAGATATTTTCTGCTGCTGCTGAGTCACTTCAGTCTTGTCTGACTCTGTGTGACCCCATAGACGGCAGCCCACCAGGCTCCCCCGTCCCTGGGATTCTCCAGGCAAGAACACTGGAGTGGGTTGCCATTTCCTTCTCCAATGCATGAAAGTGAAAAGTGAAAGTGAAGTCACTCAGTCGTGTCTGACCCTCAGCGACCCCATGGACAGCAGCCTACCAGGCTCCTCCATCCATGGGATTTTCCAGGCAAGAGTACTGGAGTGGGGTGCTTAGTTATTAACCATTAAACATCAAGAAGTAGAAATATTTTTATCCTGGTGGCAGTAACTCCAAGGTTGACAAAATTACCATTTTAAAACTATGTCTTTACAAGTCTAAAACAACCTATTTGGATGTGAAATCTGCAATTAAACTGATCACTATCTGTGTTGTTATAGAGACTTTAGTCTAACTAATTTCAAAGAAAAATAAGCCCTTACGTTTTTTTCAATCTTATATGTGTGCATTGCAGAAAAAATATTGCTGGCTCCCAAATGCCCAGATTTTTCAGTAACATGACAGAAAAGGTACCTAACATTACAGACTTAACATTCTAGCTGCGGGAGACATTAAAAAAAAAAAAAAAAAAAAAAAAACAGAAAGAAAGAAATAAAAAGAATAAATGATGCTGTGGTAACTTCCATGGAGACCATGGAACATATTTCCTCTTCCTCTGTCTCTTTTGCTTTTCTTCCCTTCCTGGACATTTCAATCCTGCAACTATTAGATGCCACAAAGCGAGGCACAGGAGCAGGATGCAATCACTGGTACAGGTCATCAGAGTCTGAGCAGGGGAAGAACACATGCAGGGGCCGGCCAGGATGGCAGAGGTTGGATATTGGTTACACACCAGGAGATTTCTCAAAGATAGTGGAAGTCAGGTTTCTCACTGTTGGAAAAACAAGCTAAAAATTCAGAAAATGAGAAAGCTCGAATGAATTCTGCATGTATGGTTGGATTGGAAAATTTATAGTTTTTAACATATGTGTGGATAAATACAGAAATAAGTGTATATAAAATATGTTATGATATAATGAGCATTTCTAATATAAATTATATTTTAATATATAAAATATATACATTTTAGTCCCCTCAGTGGAAAGATATAGGGAATATATGATGTATAAAATATCTATTCTCTGGATCTTTCTACTGAGTGATTCAAGCACCAAACTCTAATAACAATGAGTATACCTGGAGCCTGAGATCTTGAATTCTGAATATTATTTTCCAGTAAGAAAAAAAAAAAAAAGTCGGGCTCTTTGAAAAGATATCTGATACCAGAGCTGGCGCAAGGCAACTCTAAGATAAGCCTGGAATGTCTTATCATACCAGAAAGCAAGAAAACATAGAAATGATGATTGAAATATGTCTCAAGAATTCAGCTTGGAGAGGCTCCCACCAGTCAAACCTGGGGCAGCTTGAGTGTCAAAATGAATCATAATAGCAATAGATTAAAACATGTGGAATAGAATAGGGAAACCATTGGTTTGCCTAGATATAAATAAATGAAAGAAAAAAATGGAAAATTTGACAAGGAAAATAATATATACAGTTTCAGTTGTTTTTGTTTATTTGGTAAGTCATATCCAACTCTTTTGCAATCCCATGGACTATAGCCCACCAGGCTCCTCTGTCCATGGGATTTCCCAGGCAAGAATACTGAGTGGTTTGTCATTTCCTTCTCCACAGGATCTTCCTGACCAAGGGAGTGAACTCATGTATCCTGCATTGCGGGCAGATTCTTTACCACTGAGCCGCCAGGGAAGCCAGGCTCAGTACCTCCCCATAAAATGCTTTCAAATTACAAAATGGAGTGAGTGACTTTATAGTAGAGAATCCTGGCAGACACCACCTTGATCAGGTGATCACAGTGATCATTATTTGTAAAGGATAGAATCAAACTCATGTGTCACCTGGGAGGAAGAAATGAGAGGGATACAGCATCACTTCTGTGATGTGGTTGCCAGTGATGCATAACAGAATCTAATCATAAGGAAATATCAGACAAATCCAAACTGATGCACAGTCTACAAAATACCTGGTCTGTAATGTGGTTGTTTTTCCAGTAGTCATGTATGGATGTGAGAGTTGGACTATAAAGAAAGCTGAGCACCAAAGAATTGATGTTTTTGAACTGTGGTGTTGAAGAAGACTCTTGAGAGTCCCTTGGTCTGCAAGGAGATCCAACCAGTCCATCCTAAAGCAGATCAGTCCTGGGTGTTCATTGGAAGGACTGATGTTGCAGCTGAAACTCCAATACTTTGGCCACCTGATGCGAAGAGCTGACTCATTTGAAAAGACCCTGATGCTGGAAAAGATTGAGGGCAGGAGGAGAAGGGAATGACAGAGGATGAGATGATTGGATGGCATCACTGACTCAATGGACATGGGTTTGGGTAGACTCCAGGAGTTGGTGATGGACAAGGAGGCCTGGCATGCTGCAGTTCATGGGGTCACAAAGTCAGACACAACTGAACAACTGAACTGAACTGAACTGGATGCGGTCTTGAAGTCAGGGAAAAACTAAGGAATTCTTCCCCATCGAAAAGTCTAAGGACAACTCAACGCAATGCATGATTTTCAGTGGGGTCTTATGAATATAAAAGATATTATTGGGACAGTATAAACAAAGCCAAATGATTAAATCGCAGTAATGCATTGATGTTCATTTTCTGATTTTGTGGGTTGTCTTGCAATTGTATAGGACAATGTCCATGTTGGTAGAAAATAGCCACTAAAATGGTAGAGAATGATTGGGGCATCATGTCAGCAGCTTACTCTCAAGTGGTTCAGGGAAAAATTTCCTTGTATCACACTTTTGCCTTTTCTCTGTGATTGCTTCAAACTAAAGAATATGTAAAAAGATAATATAGTACATGCAGACTTCATATGAGCAACTCCTTTAAACTTGTGCTGTCAGGGAATTTTTGTTTGAAAAGGCAGCATTTCAAACTGAGAGTTAAGTCAGTCACTCAAAAATCTGGCTGAAAAGTATTCCAGGCAGAAGGAGCAGCTGGTGCTGAAGCCCTAGGCATGAAGGAGTCTTAGTTCAGTTCCAAGAATAAAAAGTCAGTGTCCAGTATGGCTGGAGCCCCGGGGGTAAGGGAGGAGCCATGGAAGGTGCACAACAAGGCTCTCAAGAGGGGCCTCGTTGGTGATAATAAGAAATTTGGAACTTTATTTGAGATGCCAATAAAAACAGCCTTCAGAATGGGAGAAAATAATAGCAAATGAAGCAACTGACAACCAACTAATCTCAAAAATATACAAGCAACTCCTACAGCTTAACTCCAGAAAAATAAATGACCCAATCAAAAAATGGGCCAAAGAACTAAATAGACATTTCTCCAAAGAAGACATACAGATGGCTAACAAACACATGAAAAGATGCTCAACATCACTCATTATCAGAGAAATGCAAATCAAAACCACTATGAGGTACCATTTCACACCAGTCAGAATGGCTGCGATCCAAAAGTCTACAAATAATAAATGCTGGAGAGGGTGTGGAGAAAAGGGAACCCTCTTACACTGTTGGTGGGAATGCAAACTAGTACAGCCACTATGGAGAACAGTGTGGAGATTCCTTCAAAAACTAGAAATAGAACTGCCTTATGATCCAGCAATCCCACTGCTGGGCATACACACTGAGCAAACCAGAAGGGAAAGAGACACGTGTACCCCAATGTTCATCGCAGCACTGTTTATAATAGCCAGGACATGGAAGCAACCTAGATGCCCATCAGCAGATGAATGGATAAGAAAGCTGTGGTACATACACATAATGGAGTATTACTCAGACATTAAAAATAATACATTTGAATCAGTTCTAATGAGGTGGATGAAACTGGAGCCTATTATACAGAGTGAAGTAAGCCAGAAGGAAAAACACCAATACAGTATACTAACGCATATATATGGAATTTAGAAAGATAGTAACAATAACCCAGTGTACGAGACAGCAAAAGAGACACTGATGTATAGAACAGTCTTATGGACTCTGTGGGAGAGGGAGAGGGTGGGAAGATTTGGGAGAATGACATTGAAACACGTAAAATATCATGTAAGAAACGAGATGCCAGCCCAGGTTCGATGCACGATACTGGATGCTTGGGGCTAGTGCACTGGGACGACCCAGAGGGATGGTATGGGGAGGGAGGAGGGAGGAGGGTCCAGGATGGGGAACACATGTATACCTGTGGCGGATTCATTTTGATATTTGGCAAAACTAATACAATTATATAAAGTTTAAAAATAAAATAAAATTAAAAAAAATATTACCCATAATTAAACATTTTAAACACTTAAAAAAAAAAAGAAATGTTAGAATCATTTGTAATGGTGGGAGAATATAAGGAATTGAGCACAGAAATTCACACTCTTTCCTACTTTTAACTCTAAGCATTTGATCAAGTTAGTGCCTTGCCCAAGTTCTCTATACTGATTTCTGCCTCCCTAATAGAGTGACTCATTTACCAAATGTGCACATTTAAAAAAAAAAAAACCACTGAAGAATTTTAGCAAGAATGTAATATGAACCCATTCATAGTTTCAAAAAACCACTCATCAGAGAAGGGAGATAGGAATAAATACAGAGATAAATTAAAGGGCTGTTTGTACTAGGAATAAAAAAAAATGGAGAAAGGTGTTTTATATTTTGGAACAAAAAGTGATAGGATTTATCAGTATCATTATTGAATCAGGGTATTGAAGAAAAAAGGGTAAAGAGAGCAGTTATTCCTTATTTAGAGCTTACTATATGCCAGGCAGCCTCTAACCAGATGACATACATTTATTTATTTATTTAACTCTGAGAACAACCCCATGAGGTAAGGACTCTCGTGACTATTGTTAGCCTCAGTAAAAGACACCCAAGGCATGAAAAGGTTAAGTGACAGCCACAGAGGTGAAGTGGCATTTTCAGCACATGATATCAAGGGTACATTGTACCAGCAGGATTTATCGCGGTTGTTACTGACCTTGACCACCTGGTTAAGGTAATGTTTGTCAGGTCTCACCACTGTTGAGTCACTCTTTTCCCCCTTTCCGTACAGTACCCTCTGAAGTGGGGTCACTATACCCTATATGCAGCTAAGGAGTAGGGAGCTTTGCTCCATCTTCTTCAGGGCAGAGTGTCTAAATAAATTATTTGGAATTGTTCTGCAGGAGAGATTTGTCTCTTACCCTTTATTATTTATTTATTTAATCATTTATTTATATTAGTATTAATTCATGAATATGTATTTCTTGTTTTGGGTAATAACCCAATACTATTTTATTTATTTCATTGCTCATTTTTTTTTCTAGCTTTGGAATTCTTCCTGTTCACATCTATGCCACTTTGATAAATACTTATTGATGTACAGTTGATGTTTGTTGTTTTTTTGTAATTTTTTAGCTCTTCTTAATTTATGGCACTACAAGATACTTTCAGGCTCTTCTGGTGTATTCCCTGCCCCAGTTCAAGAACTAATCATTTATCCAAGGAACTCTAGTTTCTTTTTTTATGGAATGGTATTAGAAGCCAAAATCTGGATGCTAGGTGTACTCTCTCCGTTTTCAATTTTTTTTTCAAAATTGTCTTTTAAGATTCTTTGTATTTCTATAGAAAACCCCCCTGTATTTTTATTGAAATCCTAGATTTTGGCTTGAATACTGGATAAATGATTCACTTTTCACTGAAATTGAAAAATATGAAACACAATTAGATGGGTATAGGGAACAAAATATTCTAATTTTGATATTTAAAATTTAACATCTAAATGTTCTTTTTTTCCCCCAGTTTTATTTTTTTTTTGTCGTACAGCAGATTTTTACTTTTTTAAATTTTTTAATATAAATTTACTTATTTTAATTGGAGGCTAATTACTTTACAATATTGTATTGGTTTTGCCATACATCAACCTGAATCTGCCACAGGTATACACGTGCTCCCCATCCTGAACCCCCCCTCACCTCCGTCCCCATACCATCCCTCTGGGTCGTCTCAGTCACCAGCCCCAAGCATCCAGTATCATGCATCAAACCTGGACTGGCGATTCATTTCATATATGATATTATACATGTTTCAATGCCATTCTCCCAAACTAAATGTTCTAATCTAACTGCCATAACACCCTCCTAGCTCTCAGGACCAGAAGATTTTGTTTTCAATTTTTAAAATAATTTCTGTTAGAGTCTAGTTGATTTAAAATGTTGTGTTAGTTTCTGCTGTCCAGCAAAGTGAATCAGTTATACAAATACATACATCCAGTCTTTTTTAGATTCTTTTCCCATATAGGTCATTACAGAGGATTGGGAAAAGTTTCCTGTGCTATACAGTAGGTCTTTACTAGATATCTGTTCTATTAAAGCTTGTTATGCAATAACCAGGGCAACAAGAAATTAAAGAGTGGCTTAAAATCTTGGCTGGCAGCATCCAAATTCACTAGTTTATTCACTACTGATGTACAAACTTGTTGACATGAAAGGTTGTAAATTGACAGTTGTGGCTGTTTCCATGTGGCTGGACAGAGTCTCAGAATCTCATGTTTTTAAGCACCTATCGTGTTTTAGATTATTGTTCAAGGTCTTTTGCATGCAAAATATATGTCAAGACTTACAAAACTTGAAAAATGATCATTCTTCCCATTTGGAAAATGTGGAGATTGACATTGAGAGATTAGGTAACTTCTCAAGTCACACAGCAGGAAAGGTGGTGCTCAGATCCAATCCAGGATAGAGTTGCCTGATAAAAGACTGCATAGGATGTACACTAAAAAAATTAGCCATTGTCTGTCTGAAATTCAGATAGAACTGGGCATCCTGTATTTTTATTTGCTAAATCTGGCAACCCTAATCTGGGACCATCTGGCCTCAAAGGCTGTGTTTCTTCCGTCCCACAGTATAAACAAAATACATCACGAGACACATGAGAATCTGGAAAATATTTTCCTCCAATATTCTACACTTGATTTTAGTTACCATATATAAATATATATGTGAAAGTGGCCTGCAGCCCACACTGGAAAAAAACATATACTAAAGGGTCTGAAGATAGGAATGAAATTTTTAGGTTTTTTTTTTTTTTTTTTGGTACAGTTACATGAGCCTTTAATAAAATTAACCTTTTGCTTCAGTCAACTGTCATCAAATTGGAACTTTTTCCAACCCAATAATTCCATTACACATTTAAACTGTTTTTCACTTAAAAATGCAATCTAAAATATCTGAAAAAAGAAAATACAATGTCTTGTCATATTTGATGCTCTCAATCTTTAATTAAAAATACCAGAGCAGTAAGACTAGGATTGTTCTTTCTCTGGAAGCACAGCACTTTCTCAGCACTAGAAGAAATAATTGGTACCCTTGCAATCAGTTATCACGGTAAAGTCTTCATCAGGAGCTTCAAGGTTTTATGCTAACAGTTCTCCTTTTATCCTCATATTCTTTAAATTTATTATTTCTACTTTAACTTTTCAATATCTAAGTATATTTCTATTTCCACATCAATATACTCTTGCTTTTGTAAATAGAAGAAACAATGTAAGTTCTTTAAAATTACATAAATATTCTTAGAACCTTAGAGTATGAATGAGACTTTCTAATTAATAGGTTAATTTAAAAAAAAAGAACACCATGAAAATATTGTAAAGTAATTAGCCTCCAATTAAAATAAAAAAAATTTTTTAAAGAAGAATAAAGGAGAATGTAGACAGATTTGCTATCTAAACATATGGAACTTCAATATAGTTAAAAACACAATAGAATGTAAAGTCAAAAGCCAAATTCATAAAAATTTTGCATATGGTAGCCAATAGTTCATTGACTAATTTATTTCAAGTATTGCCTGATTTATCTTTAGTTTTATATTTTTAAAAACATACAACATTGTGTGTATTGTTTTTGCCAACATATTTTAAATGTTTGGTTCTTTACATTGTTGATTACATTTCAATCATTCCATCAGGATTCACATTTCTCTTTCTTGAGTTACTTCCTTTATTAACTATTTCAGTAATAGTCATGGATGGTAAATTCTCTTGAAGATTTATCAAAGGTTTAAGCCATTTTAGGGGAAACTGCTTACAGCTTTGGTTGAGCTTTCCAGTGGTCAAGTAGGTGGCCAGGCAGCATGAAGATGGAGCTAGGATTAGAAGCTCAGCATGGGCTTCCCTCTGCCTGCAATGCAGGAGACCCCAGTTCAATTCCTGGGTTGGGAAGATCCCCTGGAGAAGGGAAAGGCTACCCACTCCAGTATTCTGGCCTAGAAAATTCCATGGACTGTGTAGTCCATGCAGTAGCAAAGAGTTGGACATGACTGAGCGACTTTAACTCACAGCATCCTAGGGAACAATAACAACTTTTATTCAAGAAAGGTGGGGGATTTGCCCAGTATGATGTTTACCCAGATGAACTTGAAGAGATGAGAGTATAAGAGTCTGAGAAGATATACTTTTGGAAAAAGAAGGTATATAAAAGGGATGAATGTCCTTTGTAGGGATGCCAACTTACAAGGAGGAGATTATAGCAGGAACAATATTGTGATATTCTAAACGATTGTGTTTTTATCACTAGCAAAACCTGGTTCTTCGTCCTCTCACAGCTCCAGTAATAATAGCTGAGCTGAGTTGATTCTATCACAGAAAGTTAGAAAGTTAAGTCACTCAGTCGTGTCCAACTCTTTGCGACCCCGTGGACTGTAGCCTACCAGGTTCCTCCGTCCATGGGATTCTCAAGGCAAGAATATTGGAGTGGGTTGCCATTTCCTTCTCCATCTATCACAGAGGTGCTTTTAAAAGCCGTAGATGACACAAGCCTCCCTCAGCTGTGTTTCAGGGAAGCAGACATGTGAATCCGATTTCCTGTCTTTTTTCCTATCCTCTTGCCCTTCCTTTTTCTCCAACTCTATCTTTCCAAAGGAAGGGCAAGAGGATAGGAAAAAAGACAGGAAATCGGATTCACATGTCTGCTTCCCTGAAACACAGCTGAGGCAGGCTTGTGTCATCTTGCCTTTGTGTAGGATTTGGGGACAATAGTCTCCACAGTGTGCCTCCGACCATAGCAAAGTAACAAAACATGAGTGTTCAGACAGAGGGCCTGAGTTTGGGCCCCAGTTCCCTATGGATGTGTGGGGTTTGGGGAAGATCCTGCCAATGCCATATGCCTATGCAAAGTGAAGTGAAATGCCAAAAGAACCAGGGACCAGAAGAGGCAAATTCAGACAAGAAACTGGCTGGATTCCACACACAGGCATTAAAATACAGTATTTGTTTTTCTCTCTCTGACTAATTTCTCTCTATATGACAGTCTCTAGGTCCATCCACATCTCTGAATGACCCAACGCTATTCCTTTTAATGGTTAATCTTTCAGTATATATGTGTATCATGTCTTCTTTATCCATTCCTCTGTCATGGACATTCAGGTTGCTTCCCTGCCCTGGCTATTGTTAATAGTGCTGCAATGAACATTGAGACACATGTGTTTGTTTGAATTTTGCTTTCTCAGGATATATGCCCAGTATCAGGATTGCTGAGTCATATGGTAATGCTTTTAGTTTTTTAGGAACCTCCAGACAGTTCTCCATGGTGGCTGTATCAATTTACTTTCCCACCAACAGTACAAGAAGATTCCCTTTTCTCCACACCCTCTCCAGTATTTACTGTTTGTAGACTTTTTCATGATGGCCATTCTGACCAGTGTGAGGTGATATCTCATTGTAGCCTTGATTTAAATTTCTCTAGTAATTAATGATGCTGAGCATCTTTTCATGTGCCTCTTGGCCATCTGTATATATGTGTGGAATCTGGAAAAATGCAAACCTGTTTGCAAGGCAGAAATAGAGATGTAGATATAGGGAACAAATATACGGACACTAAGAAAGGAAAAGGGGAGGTGGGATGAATTGGGAGATTGGGATTGACCTATATACACTAATATGTATAAAACAGATAACTCATGAGAACCCGTTTTATAGTACAGGGAACTCTAATGGTGCTTAATGGTGGCCTAAATGGGAAGGAAATCCAAAAAAGAAGAGCTATATGTATATTTATGGCTGGTTTGCTTTGCTGTATAGCAGAAACCTACACAGCAGTGTAAAGCAACTATACCCCAATAAAAAAGGACACAATAAAAAATTAACCAATATAAACCTACAAATAAATAAACCCTCAAAACTCAGCAAAAAATAAGGAAGGAAAGAAACTGACTAGAGATGGGTGCTTGTGACTGAATCAAGGATAGAGTCCACAGCAGGCATTAATAGTGGATGTCAGCTGCGTGGAGACCAGGAGGAAGAAGTTACCATAAGAATGAATGGAGAAACGAATCGCCAGTCCAGGTTTGATGCCTGAGATAGGGTGCTCTGGGCTGGTGCACTGGGACAACCCAGAGGGATGAGATGGGGAGGGAGGTGGGAGGGAGGCTGTAGAAGGGGAACACATGTACACCCATGGTGGATTCATGTCAATGTGTGGCAAAACCACTACAATACTGTAAAGTAATTCAGTTCAGTTCAGTTCTGTCGCTCAGTCGTGTCTGACTCTTTGAGACCCCATGAATTGCAGCATGCCAGGCCTCCTTGTCCATCACTAACTCCCGGAGTTCACTCAACTCACGTCCATTGAGTCGGTGATGCCATCCAGCCATCTCATCCTCTGTCTTTCCCTTCTCCTCCTGCCCCCAATTCCTCTTGGCATCAGAGTCTTTTCCAATGAGTCTTTTCCATGTCAACTCTTCGCATGAGGTGGCCAAAGTACTGGAGTTTCAGCTTTAGCATCATTCCTTCCAAAGAACACCCAGGACTGATCTCCTTTAGAATGGACTGGTTGGATCTCCTTGCAGTCCAAGGGACTCTCAGGAGTCTTCTCCAACACCACAGTTCAAAAGCATCAATTCTTAAGTGCTCAGCTTTCTTCACAGTCCAACTCTCACATCCATACATGACTACTGGAAAAACCATAGCCTTGACTAGACGGACCTTTGTTGGCAAAGTATGTCTTTGCTTTTGAATATGCTATCTAGGTTGGAAATAACTTTCCTTCGAAGGAGTAAGCGTCTTTTAATTTTCTGGCTACAATCACCATCTGCAGTGATTTTGGAGCCCCCCAAAATAAAGTCTGACACTGTTTCCACTCTTTCCCCATCTATTTCCCATGAAGTGATGGGACCAGATGCCATGATCTTCATTTTCTGAATGTTGAGCTTTAGGCCAACTTTTTCACTCTCAACTTTCACTTTCATCAAGAGGCTTTTGAGTTCCTCTTCACTTTCTGCCATAAGGGTGGTGTCATCTGCATATCTGAGGTTATTGACATTTCTCCTGGCAATCTTGATTCCAGCTTGTGCTTCATTCAGCCCAGCGTTTCTCATGATGTACTCTGCATATAAGTTAAATAAGGAGGGTGACAATATACAGCCTTGACGAACTCCTTTTCCTATTTGGAACCAGTCTGTTGTTCCATGTCCAGTTCTAACTGTTGCTTCCTGACCTGCATATAGATTTCTCAAGAGGCAGATTAGGTGGTCTGGTATTCCCATCTCTTTCAGAATTTTCCACAGTTTATTGTGATCCACACAGTCAAAGGTTTTGGCATAGTCAATAAAGCAGAAATGGATGTTTTTCTGGAACTCTCTTGCTTTTTCAATGATCCAGTGGATGTTGGCAATTTGATCTCTGGTTCCTCTGCCTTTTCTAAAACCGGCTTGAACATCTAGAAGTTCATGGTTCACGTATTGTTGAAGCCTGGCTTGGAGAATTTTGAGCATTACTTTACTAGCATGTGAGATGAGTGCAATTGTGCAGTAGTTTGTCCATTCTTTGGCATTGCCTTTCTTTGGGATTGGAATGAAAACTGACCTTTTCCAGTCCTGTAGCCACTGCTGAGTTTTCCAACTTTGCTGGCATATTGGGTGCAGCACTTTCACAGCATTATCTTCCAGGATTTGAAATAGCTCAACTGGAATTCTATCACCTCCACTAGCTTTGTTCGTAGTGATGCTTCCTAAGGCCCACTTGACTTCACATTCCAGGATGTCTGGCTCTAGGTGAGTGATCACACCATTGTGATTATCTTGGTCGTGAAGATCTTTTTTGTACAGTTCTTCTGTGTATTCTTACTACCTCTTCTTAATATCTTCTGCTTCTGTTAGGTCCATACCATTTCTGTTCTTTATTGAGCCCATCTTTGCATGAAATGTTCCCTTGGTATCTCTAATTTTCTTGAAGAGATCTCTAGTCTTTCCCATTCTGTTGTTTTCCACTATTTCTTTGCATTGATCGCTGAGGAAGGCTTTCTTATCTCTTCTTGCTATTCTTTGGAACTCTGGATTCAGATGCTTATGTCTTTCCTTTTCTCCTCTGCTTTTGGCTTCTCTTCTTTTCACAGCTATTTGTAAGGCCTCCTCAGAGAGCCATTTTGCTTTTTTGCATTTCTTTTCCATGGGAATGGTCTTGATCCCTGTCTCCTGTCCAATGTCACGAACCTCAGTCCATAGTTCATCAGGCACTCTATCTATCAGATCTAGTCCCTTAAATCTGTTTCTCACTTCCACTGTATAATCATAAGGGATTTGACTTAGGTCGTACCTGAATGGTCTAGTGGTTTTCCCTACTGTCTTCAATTTAAGTCTGAATTTGGCAATAAGGATATCATGATCTGAGCCACAGTCAGCTCCCGGTCTTGTTTGTCTTGATTGTATAGAGCTTCTACATCTTTGGCTGCAAAGAATATAATCAGTCTGATTTTGATGTTGACTATCTGGGGATGTTCATGTTTAGAGTCTTCTCTTGTGTTGTAGGAAAGGGTGTTTGCTGCGACCAGTGTGTTCTCTTGGCAAAACTCTATTAGCCTTTGCCCTGCTTCATTCCATATTCCAAGGCCAAATTTGCCTGTTACTCCAGGTGTTTCTTGACTTCCTACTTTTGCATTCCAGTCCCCTATAGTGAAAAGGACATCTTAATTAGCCTCCAGTTAAAATAAATTTTAAAAAAAAGAATAAATGGAGAAAAGGGGGATACTGTATTAGCTACGCATTCCTGATGTTTTGACAGGGGAGGCTTTGCAGACCCTGGGGAGAGCATCACCCTCCCCCACCAGAAGGGCATATGAATTTACTTGGAAATGTTTAACCTCCCTGACCCACCATAAACTCACCTTGGCTGTTTAGTGGGCATATGGGTTCAAGAGAAGGAAGAAGTCCCTTCGAGAAAACAATGTGATCTTCTTGTGTATTTGAGTTGAACTTTCTATCCAAGTTTACAAGTTTAAGATTCCAACCTTTAATAATTTTTAAAAGAAATCATTCTGTTTATTGGGACTTGCTTACAATTATAATGTAACACATATTCATTGCAGATAATTTGGTATATATAATTCAATTCAAAAACACTTTATTCTCCCATCATTTTGGAGATGTATTTTTCCATGTATTCATTTAGTGAGCATGTGCTGTGCTTATTAACTCAAATATGTTTTTCATTAAACAATACTTAAATTCATTAAACAACGTAAGACCATTGTGTTCTTACTATTCATCCCTTGATTGATTTAATCACACCCTGTTGCTATTTATCTAGATTGTTTCCACTATTTCCTATTCTAAATAATACTCTGATGAGTCTTTAGTTACGTAAACCTTTGTGTGCATCTTTGTAATTCTAACTAGATAAATTAATAGGAGTGAAAACAGTAGAGTTCCATTTTCAAGACTTTTCAGTCTTATGCACATTTTCATCACTTTATTCATGTTACAGCTGGACTGGTGTATGTAACTACCAGCAGGGTATGAGATGATCCATTTCTCTCTTTTTTCAAAAACTTTCAATTAAAAAAAAATTTGTAAAATCTCTGCCAATAGATACAATGGCATCTTGTTTTTAAAAAATTTTTTTCTTGGAAATCCAATGGAAATGAAAATTTCTCATATGGCAGGTTAAGCTTTCACTGAAATTAAACGTTCAGATACTTTCTTACCTGTCTCAGGACCTTTGCCACCTCACTCTTGTTTTGCAGTCTCCTCTATTGTAAGGATTATTAACCCTGGTTGTCA
Organism: Bos indicus x Bos taurus; assembly: GCF_003369695.1. NCBI lineage: Eukaryota > Metazoa > Chordata > Mammalia > Artiodactyla > Bovidae > Bos > Bos indicus x Bos taurus. Next base: position 114,495,457 of record NC_040076.1, read on the forward strand.
CATTTGTTGCAATTTTTCTCCCGTCTTGACATCACTTTATAATTTTTTAGAAGCTTCCTTTCACTTTTGTATACAAATAAAACAAATATTTTATAAACATATATACTATAATGCATACAGATATATGTTTAAAGATAAAATACTGAGATGGGCTCATCCTAGCCAATTTATCTTTAATTTACAACTATTCACAGAACATTGAGAATATGCTGTTACTGGCACAGAGTAATGATTCTAGTAAATTAAGGAAACAAGTTTAAACAAATATGTGCTTACTCAAACTCTGCCTACCAGGACCTGCTGCTCTCAGCCCACACAGTCTTCACATGAGCTTCAGTGACTTTCAATGTCCTAAAATGTCCTAGTCCTCGAGAGAATAGTAAATATAGTAACTGACAGTGTCTAGGGTTTTACAGTTCTTTCACATTCTCCACAGAAAGGATCTCCTTTAGCTGGAGGAGCTGGTGCATTTTGTTCCATCTTACAGAAGGAGAATGAGCTTGGTCACTTGCCAACGATGCTCGGGCATGAGTGGGAAGGTATGACCAGTGTACACACACAGTTCTCTCTCCACCTTGAATTCCATGCTTCTTTTTTCCCACAGGACTACCTTCCCAGCATTAAATGATTTTTTTTAGTGTACTTATCTAGGCTGGGAAACATTGTGAGAAGTAAAAGTATCGTCTCTTGGATAGTATGTGAAAAGTGAAATTTGAACATAGGTTAGGCTCTTGTCAGAGAAGGCAATGGCACCCCACTCCAGCACTCTTGCCTGGAAAATCCCATGGATGCAGGAGCCTGGTAGGCTGCAGTCCATGGGGTCGCTAAGAGTCGGACACGACTGAGTGACTTCACTTTCACTTTTCACTTTCATGCATTGGAGAAAGAAATGGCAACCCACTCCAGTGTTCTTGCCTGGAGAATCCTAGGGACGGGGGAGCCTGGTGGGATGCCATCTATGGGGTGGCACAGAGTCGGACACGATTGAAGTGACTTAGCAGTAGCAGCAGTAGCAGTAGGCTCTTGTAAATTAAATGCAATTGTCAAGATATATACTTGACCCTAACAGTAACCTGAAACAGGAAAAAGAATGTGGAATCTTATTTTTTTTTTTGTCTTAGAATCTCCCCACTATGGGAGATCCAAGTTTCTGATTTTTTAGAGGGCTCTTGGAACAAAAATGAGGAGGCATGTCAGTATGCAATCATCTCTGAGGGTACAAGAGCTGAAACATATTAAAAGCAATAGACCTAAATATATGATCATTAAATGTTTGCTTTATTCCAGGCCAAAGGAGAATCTCTGAATTTTCACCCAATCCTCCTACCAGCACACTCTCAATCTACCCTGCCTCTTAATCTGGCCTTAGTTTCCTGAATAACACTTATCATCTCTCACATAGTATGCATTTATTGGGTTAGTTATTTATCATCTATACTCACGCACTAAAATGTAAGTTCCATAAGAACTGGAACTTTGTTGTAATCATTATATTATTGTCAGTCCCTAAAATAATTCCAGAGGTTATGTTAGGATGTGAAGAAGGCTGAGCACCAAAGAATTGATGGTGCTGGAGAAGACTCTTGAGAGTCCCTTGGACAGCAAGGAAATCAAACCAGTCAATCCTATAGGAACTCAACCCTGAATATTCATTGGAAGGACTGATACTGATTCTGAAGCTAAAACTCCAATACTTTGGCCACCTGATGTGAAGAGCCGACTCACTGGAAAAGACCCTGATGCTGGGAAATGGGAAAGACAAGGCAGGAGGAGAAGAGGGTGAAAGTAGATGAGATGATTGGATGGTATCATCCACTCGATGGAAACGAGTTTGAGCAAACTTCAGGAGATAGTGAAGGACAACAGGGAAGCCTGGTGTGCTGCAGTCCAGGGGATCACAAAAAATTGGACATGACTGAATGACTGAACAATAACAAAAATAATGCCTATAGCACAATAAGCACCAAATAAATATTTGTGGTAGAATAAATACGTAAGGACTAACAGTAGATTTTCAGGTGGACCTCAAGAGACATCATCCCCTCCCCTAAAGTCTGTACAAGGATATCTGGAATGCAGCTTCTCTTTACTACCTTCCCTCTCTCTGGTCATCCTGAGGGTACACCAATATCTTCCCAACTTGGAAATTTTATTGAAAATTAATATTTAAATAATAATATACTGGTGGACCTATAAAGCTTAATCAAGTTTGTTATGTTACAAAATATATTTGATTTACTGTTATTTTTAAAGTACATATTGACTCTGGAAAATAATATGATACTTTGAACAGACACACTAGAACTTACTCACAGGTATCACATAAAATGAAGTTCCTTTTGAGTAACTGAGAGCCCAGATGAGAATCTCTTTACAAAAAGAGATATATTTATTTATCTTACATAAAAGCCTAGAGGTGAACAGTCTAGGACTGGTATAAGACTCAATTTCATAAAATATTTTTAGCACCTGGATTCCATCCTGTTATTCTAATACTTATTTGCCCTTCAATCCCAAGGCCATTTCATGGAGCAAAATAGCTGCTTTAGCTCCAGCAATTTTGTAGCACTCTAGCTTGTAAAGAGGATAAAGGAACAAAGAAGAAAGGGCAAATGGTCCGTGATGATTGTCTATTAAAGCAAATTCAAGAAAGCCACATGATACTTGTGCTTATATTCAAAACTAAGTGACCTGGTCTCATCTTGCTTGAAGGGAGGCAGGAAAATATAGTCCTTATCTCTTATGATCATATGTATGTGTTATGTTGCTTCAGTCATGTCTGACTCTTTGGAACCCTATGGACGGTAGCCCACCAGGCTCCTCTGTCCATGGGACTTTAGAGGCAAGAATATTGGAGTGGGTTGCCCATTCCCTTCTTCGGGAGATCTTCCTGACCCAAGAATTGAACCCACATCTCTTACATCTCCTGTATTGGCAGGCAGTTTCTTTACCACTAGCGCCACATGGGATCCTGTGATCATGGATCCAGCTAAATACTGGGGACTCTTCTACCACATAACAAGGAAGAATGGATATAAAAGGCAGCTAGTAGTTTTTATCAAGGCATTCAGCTGAGTGTTTTTCAATTCAGTACAATCATCCCAAGAGGCCAAGTACTTATTCCAACGATACTGTCATTGACACTAATTTAAATTACCTTAAGAGCCACGTTTTATGCTTGTCCCCGAAGGTGTCAAATATTCAATCTTAAAGAGAAGACTTGAGTTTTGAAACATCAGAGAGTCATCTCAGATGAAATTTTCTGTGTATAACATGTGAAAAAATTAGTAATGTCATCTGAGGCCTATAAGTTAGATATGACTTTAAACTTACAAGCCCAGTACATCTCTGGAAACAATTTCTAAAGACATCATTAGTACCACCACTTAATAAAGCCTGAAAACTTATAAGGATGGATATTATCATATATGATACTTTATCCTTTAACCATAGTACTCAAGTAAATTTACTGTCCTCAACTGGTCAACTTCTAGACCAGTTTCCATTTGTCTGAATAAGATGCTCTAACAGTTGGTGGTGTATCATTTAAAATTTTTCAGTTGAGTTCTTCTTTCCTAGGATGAAGAGGATCTATCTCCAAAATTTACATAAAGATGCTCTAAAATTAAAATCTTATAGTAAAAAAGCTACTGGGAGCTTATTTAGAATACCATATGATATTTAATTTCCATCAATTAACTGGAGGGCATGTTAATTATCTATACACTTCATTATAAAATAGCTCACCCAGAGGGATGGTACAGGGAGGGAGGAGGGAGGAAGGAGGAGGGTTCAGGATGGGGAACACGTGTATACCTGTGGCAGATTCATGTTGATATGTGGCAAAACCAATACAATATTGTAAAGTTAAAAAATAAAATAAAAAAAAGATAGCTCAAAACATTAAATTTCATCAGCAAATTGAAATTAGGAAAAATTAAAAGTTTTGACTACATTTTAAATCAGTTTCTAGAATCTGATATCTAATTCATTTTGCTTTTGAGTCTTTGTTAATTGTTCTAAACCAGAAAAGTAGTTCTTTGTTAGAGTTCCAGAACTCAGCTAGACATTGTGCACTCTGGGGCTTTTCCCAGAAAGTGGTGCCCCTTACATGCCCTGGTAACATGCCATCATAGTATGTTGCACTTGCCTATTGATCTTTTACCAGATTTAAAGCTCCTTTAACTATAGTTTCAATTATAATAAAAAAATTATTATTTTCAACTATGACATAATCATAATCACTGAAAAATGACTCCCCAGGTCGGTAAGTGCCCAATATGCTACTAGAGATCAGTGGAAAAAGAACTCCAAAAAGAATGAAGAGATGGAGCCAAAAGAAAAACAACACCCAGTTGTGGATGTGACTCGTGATGGAAGCAAAGTCCAATGCTGTAAAGAGCAGTATTGCGTAGGAACCTGGAATGTTAGGTCCATGAATCAAGGCAAATTGTAAGTGGTTGAACAGGAGATGGCAAGAGTGAATGTCGACACTTTAGGAATCAGAGAACTAAAAAGGACTGGAATGGGTGAACTTAACTCAGATGACCATTATATCTACTACTGTGGGCAAGAATCCCTTAGAAGAAAGGGAGTAGCCAATTATAATCAACAAGAGAGTCCAAAATGCAGTACTTGAATGCAATCTCAAAAACGACAGAATGATCTTTGTTCATTCCCAAGGGAAACCATTCAATATCAAGGTAATCCAAGCCTATGCCCCAACCAGTAATGCTGAAGAAGCTGAAATTGAATGGTTCTGTGAAGATCTACAAGACCTTCTAGAACTAACGCGCAAAAAAGATGTCCTTTTCATTATAGGGGACTGGAAAGCGAAAGCAGGAAGTCAAGAAACACCTGGAATAACAGGCAAATTTGGCCTTGGAGTACAGAATGAAGCAGGACAAAGGCTAATAGAATTTTGCCAAGAGAACTCACTGATCATAGCAACACCCTCTTCCAACAACACAAGAGAAACCTGTATACATGGACATCACCAGATGGTAGACATCAATATCAGATTGATTATATTCTTTGCACTCAAAGATGGAGAAGCTCTATACAGTCAGTAAAAACAAGACCAGGAGCTGACTGTGGCTCAGATCATGAAGTCCTTACTGCCAAATTCAGATTTAAATTGAAGAAAGTAGGGAAAACCACTAGACCATTCAGGTATGACCTAAATCAAATTCCTTATGATTATACAATTTAAGTGAGAAATAGATTCAAGGGATTAGATCTGATAGATTGCCTGAAGAACTATGGACTGAGGTTCGTGACATTGTACAGGAGGCAGGGATCAAGACCATCCCCAAGAAAAAGAAATGCAAAAAGGCAAAGGTAGTACACATTTGTGTAAAGGAAACACCCAGGCTTTCAGGATTATTAATTTACCTAGAATGTTACCAGTCAATCTAAGCCTTTGGAAACTGGGTGATAAATGGGATTTAGGCTTGGGACTATCTCATAGTGGGAATGGTATGCCCATGTATCCACCCTATAGTTATTTTCTAAGTTTAGATTGTATTGATGAAATAAATATGCTCAACTATGGGCAGAATCAGCATCCATATGTGTTTTATATGCATGTGTATATCTGTTTAATATTCACAATGACCTATGAGGTAAGTCATGTTAATTTCCCACTTTACAGATGAGGAAATTAAGACACAAAGTGAATAGATAACTTGTCCATGAGCACAAGCCTATCTTGTGACAGAGATGGAATTTGAATTCAGGTAGTCAGTTTCCAGAATTTAATCTATTACTATATTGCTGAATATAGAGTAAACCCATTTCTTCTTTCTCCTTCCAAAAAAATGCATGTGCACACACAAACATATTTTAGGAAAATTTATAAACAGCACAATGGATACTTTAGGTAAGCATGACAGGAGTGAGAGGAAAGATTTTTCATTTTGATTTTATATATTTTTTGTACTGCTTGGTTTTTTCAACCATGTGTATATTTTATTTCTATTTTAATATAAACAGAAACATGAGGGAAAAGTGTATGTAAAGGCCCTGAAGTAGAAAAAAAGTGTTTTTTGAGAAACAAAAGTAAATTTTTATGATTGATATAGAGACAAATCTAGGAGATGTAATGATGAGCTTTACGAGGAAGGCAAACTTTTGCAGGCCATTTGAAATATATTTTGGAACTTGTCCTAAAAGCAATGAGAAATCATTTAGAGTTTTAAGCCTGGGAGTAACACAATCAGATCAATGTGTTTTAAGGAATTCACCGGGTTGGCTCCTAGATTGGATAGGAGCAAAAGTGGATGCCAGGGTCTATTTACAAGTGAATTAGAATAATGCAGAAAAGATGATGATGGTGACTTAGACTGTGTCAGTGGCAATGGAGAAAGAAATAAGTGGATGGATTGCACAGATATCAAATGGAAAGACCAATTTGATTTGGTGGCTGACAGAATAGTGAGAGACAGAGAAGAGAGAAGAGTGACTCCCACTATGCCAATTTTGGCCATTACATAGATGGAACAAATATATTATAATAACTCCTCCTGTCCTCTCACTCCATACTCCTTCACGGTAGATGGATCAAGATGTGGAGCTATAACAAAAGTTGGCCCAATCAGAGTCATTCCTAGGATGGAAGTTATGAGTGAAAGTACCTTCTTTCCCTTTCTATATGCAACGGTGAATCTGGACTTAGCAATAGAGATGCAGTCAACACAAAAGGAGGAGGAGAGATCAGTGTAGGGGTGGGTATAAGGCAAAGACTGAGAGATTTAGAGAGACATCTGGTAGCATGGACTGCTTTGTTACCCAGCTATTTCCACCAGTCAAAGCAACACAAGACTCTATAGTTTCCTTTTCGCCTCAGGGAAATTTAAGTTGTATTTCTTGCACTCAAAGTGGCACTTGCAGCTCAAAGTGTCATTAATATGATTCAGGTAATAGTTAGGAAATAAATGAAGGAGGCCTTGAGAAGTGACACTACATGAGGATGAGTAAAGCAAGAAAACAAGAAGAATACTGATGTTCTACTTTGTGAGGGTGGAGCCTGGTACCATTAACTGAGATAGAGTATAGAACAGATTTGGGGAAAGACAATGAGTTGAACTTTACACATGTTACATTTAGGGTGCCTATCAGTCATTCAGGGGACCTTCAGTTGACAATTAGATTTAAATAAATCTTGATAGACTTGTATCCAGTTCTGGAAATTTACAGACTAGAGAATTTTATTACACAAAGATGAGAGATGAAAAGTTAAAAAAATGTTGGTATTTGGGAAACTGCACAGAGTGAGAAAAATAGCCGAATGAGACTGAGAGTCTGGAGAATGTCAGCTCTTATCTGTCGAAAGGAGAATAGCACATTAAGCAGATAGAAATACCATAAAAACACAAAACAAAACAAGGATGTTCCAGATTATAGAAACTAAATGGTGGAGAAAATCTTGGGAGATTCCTTAATAATGGACAGAGCTCTCAATGCCAAAGAGTCAGCCAAAAACCGCCTCTTTTAAAAGCTACAAAGAGGCCCAGTGTCTGAGTCTCCTTGGGAACTAGAAGCACTATTGATGGTCTTATAAGAGCTACATTAATAGAACAGAGAGAAGAAAAACACATTTTCAGTGGGCTAGGATAAACATGTGAGGTGAGGAAGTTAGTTACAACTAATGTAGCTCTCAAGTTTTCATAAACAGAGGACGAAAGAGTTGGATCATATTTAGATGCAAATATAGACAAGGTTTTAGTAGGTTAGGAAAAACACAAATGGGAAAGCTATACCCACACACACAAAAACGCACGCACACACACCTGTGTGCAATGTATAAACTACATATATATGTAGTACATGAAGTACCCACATACACTCATACATATAATAACTACATATACATACATATTCTGGGACCAGAACTCCTGGGCTTAAATCTTACTGTCTGAGAACAATTTGTATAATGTTTCTGCGCTTCCTTTATCATTTCTGTTATATTAAGATAGTAGAATAATAATGGAAATTGTTTATTGGAATTGTTGCGAGGATTAAATGAGTTAATGCTTGGAAAGGACATAATTTACTTATCATCACAGCAAAGACAATCCATCTTAGAGAGTGGTTATAGCACTAGGAAATTTCTTCCTTCTAGGCTGCTCAAGTGTGTAGGGAGAGAAGTATGCCAATGCTCACACAGATACATCATTATCTTGACTCCTTAATAATGGATAGAACTCTTAATGCCAAGAACACTTTGGATCGGCTGATAGAGCATTAAGCATTGATTTTCTGGCTTTCCCTGTCAGTCTTCTTTGTCATAAGTTTTTTTCCTCTCAACTCCAGGCCCTCAGGTCTCCTTTTAATCTACTTAGTCTGACTCCCAGAAGTGCTGCTTTTCAGGGCCACAAATAGCATGACATCATTGTCACGGAAGAGGGTGGAGCACATGTCTCAAACTTGAGCCAAATAGTATTAAGGGCACCTGCCTGGGACTCCATCTCTATGGGATAGTTAGGTTCATTTCTCATAAATTTTGGATACATATTCCATAGAATATGCAGCAATTTTAAAAATTATGAAGCAAAGTTGAGTAAAATGCTTATAATATGATGTAATAAAAGTCAGAATTGTGAAATTAATCCACAATATAATTTTAATTCTGAAAATGCAGACAGGTTTGTGAGTATGTACATGGTGCTTGAAAACATAGAAAGATTGAAAGGAAAAAAGATAAACATCTTGAAACTGTCTATACGGGGCATATGATTTTATCTTCTTTATACCTTTGCATTTATTTACAGAGAATTTTTATGATTTAAAAAATCATATTTCATATACAGAGAAGTTTTCTGACAATCAAGAACTTTCCTTCTTTATATTGTTCCCAAGCATCTGGCCTGCATAATTCCATGGTCTGTATTGTCTGTGGGGTCACAAAGAGTTGGACACAACGGAGTGACTTTCACGTTCAAGCAAATTTCCAGACAGTTATAATGCTCTTGTACCAAAACTTTCGGTAAAACTCATTTTGGAAAATATCAGTTGGTGATCTAGACCTCAGGTCAGTTAAAGAGAAGAGTTTCACTTATTCCTTCTTGTCTTGCTTAAAGTGGCAACAGATCTTGGTTTTCATATTCTTTCCAAACAGCAAAGGTGTTTGCTGACTCTGTGTCAGGTTTTGTATTCTAACAATAGAGCAAGGAACAAAAGAGATACACATTCCTGTCCTCAAGGAGCAGCACGTCTACACTGATCTCTTAATTATCACCTTAGAATATTGTCATTTAATGCATCACGTGTGCATGCATGCTAAGTTGCTTCAGTCCTGTCTGACTCTTTGCAGCCCTATGGACATAGCCCCCCAGGCTCCTCTGTCCATGGGATTCTCCAAGCAAGACTACTGGAGTGGATTGCCATGCCCTACTCCAGGGGATCGTACTGACTATATCATCATTTTTTTCACCTTGTACTTGTCTTTTCACATACTGCTCTGGTTTTCTCTCAGGATTCCTGCTGGCAGGTCTGGTTGGGTTAAGGTGGGGACTGTCTGGGCAAAGGGAAGGGAAAGAAAAAGGAACTAACAAATCTCAAGTAATCTGTTATCTCATGTAATCCTTATAATCTAATGGGACAGGTCGTTTTAACTGCCTGTGGTAGATGAGGATACACAGGTTTGGTGATACTAAGCATCATTTCAAATGTTGTGTGGCTTATAAGTGGCAGAGATGGGATTCAAACCCAAGTCTGCTGCTGCTGCTGCTAAGTCACTTCAGTCGTGTCTGACTCTGTGCAACCCCATAGACGGCAGCCCACTAGCTCCTCTGTCCCTGGGATTCTCCAGGCAAGAATACTGGAGTGGGTTGCCATTTCCTTCTCCAATACTTGAAAGTGAAATGTGAAAGTGAAGTTGCTCAGTCATGTCTGACTCTTAGCGACCCCATGGACTGCAGCCTACCAGGCTCTTCCATCCATGGGATTTTCCAGGCAAGAGTACTGGAGTGGGTTGCCATTGCCTTCTCTGAAACTCAAGTCTAACTGACTTTAAAGCCTGTGGCTTTAAAAAGACTTTAAAGGGCTGTGACGCTGCATTCTGGTCACACACAGAGTGAAGCAAGGCACAGAATAAGGAGCTCAGACAAACTCTCCAGTCTCAAATCTTTCTTTCAGTCACCTACTCAGTTATTAAGTCTGAAGAAATTAATTGATTCAGTTTTCATTTTTAAAGTTTTTTCTCATTGTCTGGAAGAATAAATAGCTTCCTTGGAGATAACTGTCCCTCTAGAAGTTGATTTTTTAAATTTTTTTATTAAAAGATAATTGCTTTATAATATGTGCTGGTTTCTGCCATAAATCAACATGAATCAGCCACAGGTATACATGGGTCCCCTCCGTCTTGAACTACTCTCCCACCCAATCCCACCCCTCTAAAGTTGTCACAGAACACTGGATCGAGCTCCCCATGTCACACAGCAAATTCCCACTTGTCATCTACTTTATATATGGCAATGTATATGTTTCCATGTTACTGTTTCAATTTGTCCCACCTTCTTCCTCCCACACTGGGTCCACAAGTCTGTTCTCTGTGTCTGCATCTCCATTGCTGCCCTGCAAATAGATTCATCAATACCATATTTCTAGATTCCATACACATGTAAACTGTGGTACATATATACAGTGGAAGTTGATTTTAATGGGAAAAAAGGAATAAGAAGGGAAGGAAGGAGGGCAGGAGAAAGGAGGAGAGAGACAAAGAGAACAATGGGAAAACAGGGATAGAATTTTGTGAAGAAGAAAGAGGATAAGTTTTAGACAAGAAGTTTTGCCTGAGCAGCCTGATGGGCCCTCCAGGGAACCCTGCGTCTAGGCCAGCAGGAGGAACAAAAGGTTCATAAGATTCAGAAAGGGGACAGCTCCAGGACATTCTTTGCCTCCCCACTTTGCCTTAGGACTCTGCCTCCAAAACCAGTCATTCTCTGAACTCTGATTTTCATCTCTAATCAATTTGTATTGAGCTATTAATGTAATTTGATTTAGATACAATAAAATCCATCCATATTCATGTACAGTTGGATGAGTTTTGACAAGTACGTATTCCCACGTAACCAACTCCTCAGTGAAAGCATAGCGTAATTTCATCAGCCCAGAAAGTTCACTCATGCCATTGACAGTCCATTCCAAACCCCCTGTATACTCAACCGATCTAATTTCTATCACTCCTGATTAATTTTGCCAGGTCTGCTTTTAACCAATCCCTGGGTGGATTGGTGACTGTGACATCGCATGACATAACTTTGCCAAGCTTCTTAGCTGCCCATTTTGTTGTACTCTGTGATGACCCAGAGGGGTGGGATGGGGGTAGGTAGGAGGGAGGTTCCATAGAGAGAGGATATATGTATACATACAGCAGATTCACTTCTCCTTACAGCAGAAACTAACACAACATTATAAAGCGATTACTCTCCAATTTTTACAAAGGCATAGCCATCAGAATTAATGGCACCTTTTCTGCAATTGATGCCAGTCACTTCTCACAAGCAGCCACAGTACCTTTTATCCTACAGGTGATGATTTCTTAGAGGCTGAACCTGGCTCTGCAACCCTATCTTCTGGGAATATAGCTGAACAGGTTAAAGAGGGCTCCCCTTGGTTTCCAGGAATGACTGTCATAGTTGCCCACATAAAAACTCTCGTGTGTTTGAAATTCTGTTGGATGCTGAGTGCTCAGGTTGTTTACCTGTCTTGCAAGATCTTTAGGGAGAACATTTGCAAGTATCTGTTCTCATGCTATTTGAGATTTCAGAAAGTTGTTCTCTTCAATGATCCACTGTCTTGGAGTATTATTCACAGAATTAGAGGCTTTAACTACCTTTGTGATTATTATACAAAAAACACCTTCTATTAAAAAGAAAAGCAATCTGTCCTTTTGTGAGATAATTAATAGGCAGATGGGTGTGTTTACCCACTGAGCCATAATATTAGAGATATTAGGTATTCCTTCCATAAGACCCTCTACTTAAAAATGCTTATGATTCACATCGGTGATCTTCATAGCTTTGAGTCAAAAAAGAAAAATCTTTCAATGGTATAGAGAAGTCAGAATTTCAACTTTGTGAAGATAATTTTCAGAGTAAAGATAGATTTCTACTTTCAAAAAATGCTTATGATACATGCATGCCCTCTCTAATATTTTCCTTATGGAAAGTAAACAAGATCTCCACATGTATTGAGACAAAGAAGGGAACAATTGTTCAGAATTCACTAGATTGTGTTCCTTCTGTTCAGCATCCAAACTTACTACCTCTAGCATAGAATAGAAATGCAAAGTAAATATATATATAAAGTTTTATTCCCCTCTTTATTCCATTATAAATGCTCATAACATAAAACTTTACCTGCTCTGGGAAGTAGTTCTTCCTTATATCATTTTTCTATCTACAAAAATAAGAATAGTTCCTTTCTACTAATCCTTAAAGCTGTAATTATTTTTATTTATTTATTTTCCTTTTCCCCCCAACATATCATAGATAGATAGAAAGGTAGAAAATGAAATCTTACTAGGGATGACTAGAGAATCTTTTTACGGAAGATATATTGGTTTGTTAAAGCTGACATAACCAACTACCACAGACTATGTGGCTTAAATAGGAGAAATGTATTTTTTCATAGCTGTTGGGGCTAGTCCAAGATCAAGGTGTTGGCAGGCTTGGTTTCTCCTGGGGCCTCTTTGGCTTACAGATGACTGCCTTTGCACTGTGTCCTCACATGCTCTTTCCTCCAGCCACCCATATCCATGAAGTCTCTTTCTGTGTCTTAACATCCCCTTTCTATAAAAATGACAAAAGTCAGATTGGGGTAGGGCCCTCCCTAACTGCCTTATTTTAATTTGATTCCCTCTTTAGAGCTCCTGTCTCCAAACACAGCCATATTCTTAGGTATGAGCGATTAGGGCTTCAACATATAAATTGGGGGAGCACTATGCAGGCCATGACAAAAGGTCTAATACTTTGGTTCATTTCAGTTCAGTTCAGTCGCTCAGTCCTGTCCAACTCTTTGCAACCCCATGAACCGCAGCACAACAGGCTTCCCTGTCCATCACCAACTCCCGGAGTCTACCCAAACCCAGGTCCATTGAGTCAGTGATGCCATCCAACCATCTTATCCTGTGTTGTCCCCTTCTCCTCCTGCCCTCAATCTTTCCCAGCATCAGGGTCTTTTCAAATGATTCAGCTCTTTGCATCAGGTGGCCAAAGGATTGGAGTTTCAGCTTCAACATCAGTCCTTCCAATGAACACCCAGGACCAATCTCCTTTAGGATGGACTGATTGAATCTTCTTGCAGTCCAAGGGACTCTCAAGAGTCTTCTCACATGTGTACACCCGTGGCAGATTCATGTTGATGTATGGCAAAACCAATACAATATTGTAAAGAAATTAGCCTCCAATTAAAATAAATAAATTTACATTAAAAAAAATAAAAGCCACAGGAAGCTAATTTCAGAACAACAACAACAAAAAGAGTCTTCTCCAACACCACAGTTCAAAAGCATCAGTTCTTCTGTGCTCAGCTTTCTTTATAGTCCAACTCTCACATCCATACATGACCACAGGAAAAACCATAGACTTGACTAGACGCACCTTTGTTGACAAAGTATATGTCTCTGCTTTTTAATATGCTGTCTAGGTTGGTCATAATTTTCCTTCCAAGGAGCAAGCATCTTTTAATTTCATGGCTGCAGTCACCATCTGCAGTGATTTTGGAACCCAGAAAAATTAAGTCAGCCACTGTTGCCACTGTTTCCCCATCTATTTCCCATGAAGTGATGGGACCAGATGCCACGATCTTAGTTTTCTGAATGTTGAGCTTTAAGCCAACTTTTTCACTCTCCTCTTCCACTGTCATCAAGAAGGTCTTTAGTTCTTCACTTTCTGCCATAAGGGTGGTGTCATCTGCATATCTGAGGTTATTGATATTTCCCCTGGCAATTTGATTCCAGTATGTGCTTCTTCCAGCCCAGCACTTCTCATGATGTAACCTGCATAGAAGTTAAATAAGCAGGGTGACTATATACAGCCTTGATGTACTCCTTTTCCTATTTGGAACCAGTCTGTTGTTCCATGTCCAGTTCTAACTGTTGCTTCCTGACCTGCATATAGATTTCTCAAGAGGCAGGTCAGGTAGTCTGGTATTCCCATCTCTTGAAGAATTTTCCACAGTTTATTGTGGTCCACACAGTCAAAGGCTTTGGCATAGTCAATAAAGCAGAAATAGATGTTTTTCTGGAACTCTCTTGCTTTTTGATGATCCAGCAGATGTTGGCAATCTGATCTCTGGGTCCTCTTCCTTTTCTAAAACCAGCTTGAACATCTGGAAGTTCACGGTTCACGTATTGCTGAAGCCTGGCTTGGAGAATTTTAAGTATGACTTTACTAGTGTGTGAGATGAGTACAATTGTGCGGTAGTTTGAGCATTCTTTGGCATTGCCTTTCTTTGGGATTGGAATGAAAACTGACCTTTTCCAGTCCTGTGGCCACTGCTGAATTTTCCAAATTTGCTGGCATATTGAGTGCAACACTTTCACAGCATCATCTTCCAGGATTTGAAATAGCTCAACTGGAATTCCATCACTTCCACTAGCTTTGTTCATAGTGAAGCTTCCTAAGGCCCACTTGACTTCACATTCCAGGATGTCTGGCTCTAGGTGAGTGATCACACCATCATGATTATCTGGATTGTGAAGATCTATTTTGTACAGTTTTTCTGTGTATTCTTGCCACCTCTTTTTAATATCTTCTGCTTCTGTTAGGTCCATACCATTTCTGTCCTTTATTGAGCCCATCGTTGCATGAAATGTTCCCTTCGTATCTCTAATTTTCTTGAAGAGATTTCTAGTCTTTCCCATTCTATTGTTTTCCTCTATTTCTTTGCATTGGTCACTGAGGAAGGCTTTCTTATCTCTCCTTCCTACTCTTTAGAACTCTGCATTCAAATGGGTATATCTTTCCTATTCTCCTTTGCTTTTCACTTCCCTTCTTTCACAGCTATTTGTAAGGCCTCCTGAGACAGCCATTTTGCTTTTTTGCATTTCTTTTTCTTGGGGACGGTCTTGATTCCTGTCTCCTGTACAAGGTCACAAACCTCCATCCATAGTTCATCAGGCACTCTTTCTATCAGATCTAGTCCCTTAAATCTATTTTTTACTTCCACTATATAGTCATAAGGGATGACATATTCTGACAGAATGAGGTCCACTGGAGAAGGGAATGGCACTGGAGAAGAATACTTCAGTATTCTTGCCTTGAGAACCCCATGAACAGTATGAAAAAGCAAAAAGATAGAACACTGAAAGATGAACTCCCCAAGTTGGTGGGTGCCCAATATGCTACTGAAGATCAGTGGAGAAATAACTCCAGAAAGAATGAAGGGATGGAGCCAAAGTAAAAGCAACACCCAGTTGTGGATTGGACTGGTGAGAGAAGCAAGGTCCAATGCTGTAAAGCTCAATATTGCATAGGAACCTGGAATGTCAGGTCCATGAATCGAGGCAAATTGGAAGTGGTCAAACAGGAAATGGAAAGAGTGAACGTCGACATTCTAGGAATCAGCGACCTAAGATGGACTTGAATGGGTGAATTTAACTCAGATGACCATTATATCTAGTACTGTGGGCAGGAATCCCTTAGAAGAACTGGAGTAGCCATAATAGTCAACAAAAGAGTATGAAATGCAGTACTCGGATGCAATCTCAAAAACGACAGAATGATCTCCATTCATTTCCAAGGCAAACCATTCAATATCAAAGTAATCCAAGTCTATGCCCCGACCAGTAACACTGGAGAAGCTGAAGTTGAACAGTTCTATGAAGACCTACAAGACCTTCTAGAACTAACACTCCTAAAAAGATATCCTTTTCATTATAGGGGACTAGAATGCAAAAGTAGGAAGTCAAGAAATACCTGGAGTAACAGGCAAATTTGGCCTTGAAGTACAGAATGAAGCAGGACAAAGGCTAATAGAGTTCTGCCAAGAGAACACACTGGTCATAGCAAACACCCTCTTCCAACAACACAAGAGAAGACTCTTCATATGGACATCATGAGATGGTTGACACCAAAATCAGATTGATTATATTCTTTGCAGCCAAAGATGGAGAAGCTCTATACAGTCAGCAAAAATAAGACTGGGAGCTGAGTGCGGCTGTGATCATGAACTTCTTATTTCCAAATTCAGACTGAAATTGAAGAAAGTGGAGAAAACCACTAGACCATTCAGGTATGATCTAAATCGAATCCCTTATGACTATACAGTGGAAGTGAGAAATACTTCGGTTAGAGAAGATAATTTATAGTAATAGTTATAATAGAAAGAAATGGATTACAGATAATTTTCTCAGGGATAATTCAGAGGATTTAAGGACTGATTTGATGTGGAAGGTGAGACATAGGAAGAATGAGAAAGACCAAGTTTTCTACCTTTGCCAGCTGGATGGATAACAATACATTTGATTAAAATAAAAAAAGGTACAGGATAAAATGCAGACTTGGGGATAAATTAGGACAATCACTTATAGTACATTCAACAAATATTTGGCATGCTTTTACTATATACCTACCACTTTTAGACAAAGTCTCTAATTTCACTGAGTTTACATTCAACAATGTGCTAATTTGTAATCTTTGAGGTATCTATTAGATATTGAAAAGATGATATATAGAAAAGTGAAGAATTCGGGTAAGCAGTTGAATGTATAAATCAAGAACTCAGGGGTTGGGTTGACACTGCAGTTATGAATGTAGAAGTCACAGTATATACTTTATTAAAATCATGAACCTCAGTGCTTTCACCTCAGAAGGAAGAGGTCTCTGAATCAAGCATACGTATTTGGGTTATAAAGAGAGGAAGGACCAATGGGGAGATGGGGAGGTGGGGAATGAACCAATGAAGTAGGGGAAAAACAAATAATGACCAGTTTTGATTACGTCCAGCCTAAATCACCTGAGAATTTTCATATATATGTACCTCAAATAAGCATTATAGAATCATATTTTCCCAGGCAACAATATTGGAGTGGGTTGCCATTTCCTTCTCCATGGGATCTTCCCCACCCTGGGATTGTACCTGCATCTCCTGCATTGGCAGGCACATTCTTTACCACTGAGCAACCAGGGAAGCCCACAGTAACTCTAGCTGCTCTAAATGTAGATGTTCTAAGGAAAGATTTAAGTGCATTATCTACACCAACCTGTAATCAACAGGAAGCTACCCAAGCCCTCAAGGAATCTGTTCTCTTGTGCTGACATTACTCTGCCTCTGACCATCTTGTTTCAAATACTGATTTGCCAGCATAGACTGTGAAAGGTAAACTGAAGCTGCCGATTCTCATCGGCACCAACTTCAAACAACTCAACGATGCCGACATGTTTTCACCCTGACGTTGGCTTGCCCATCTCAGCATCCCTTGGTTCCCATTATTTTCACTGAGTCCCCAGGCTGCAATAAGAATTTCTCATTCTTTCATGTTTAAAGCCTTTAATTACTCCCCCAGACATCCCTTCCTAGTTTGGCAGTGCAAAAACAGACTTCAGGGAAAGATTTTCTAGAATTAAACAAATGGATGACATCAGTGTTTTCCTGTTCTTTTAAGAACTAGGGCAGAATTCTGTCTTTGTCATGTTAGTCCACGGGAGATGGGGCCAGAGAAGTGGTTGATGATTATTCTTTGAAGAGAATGTTAAGTGGCCCTTCATCATCAGTCACAGCTGATAATAATAATTCAGAGGAAAACAAAAATGAAATCTTTTTGGCTTCTACGATAAGACCTTCATTTCCTTTCTTTCAGACATTGTCCTCATTTGCCATGACCACATCCACGCTGCTACTGAAGAGCAGCTTAATGCGTCCTTGTCGGTTTTCTCCCCAGTCTCTCCAGTTCCCAAAGTCATTATTCCCATTTGGTTTTAAAATATGATCCACCTTTTGATTCGTAATCATCCCTTTCAAATATGTCTGAAATTTCGCTTTTCTCAACACACACTAAAATGATTTTCTTGAAAAAATACATGACTATAATTTTGGCTTCCTTTTTATTTCTTTTTAATAATAAGGCTATTACTCATTCTCCAGTTCCTAACACAGCCAAAATTGGAGGGGGACTCAGACTGTTGAACCCTATTATAAATGAGTGGCACATTATAAATTAAATACAGACAGAGTCAACATGAACTTGGTCGGACAGATGAGGGAGAAAAGCCAAATGCTAGTTAATTTCCTTTCTCAATCATTTCCTCTCAAGTCTTTGTATCTCCCTTCCTCTTTTTTTCTCTCAAGCTTCTCACCTCAACTTAGACACAGAGCAAAGACAAACCACAGCCCTCACCCATGGTATAGACAGATTCTAGTGCACGAGGCACAGAACAGCTGTATCTTTCTCATGGGAGTGAGATGGAGCCAGAAAGAAGTAAAGCTGGGGGCAAATGAGTGAGGTGTTGGGGGCCATCAGGGATGGAGACACTTAGGAGATCATGTCATCCAAGAGAGGCAGGCTCTGACATCTTCAGAGCCAAGAATGTGACATAAATGAGCAAAGTCAAATGAAAATGAGTATGACAGCCAACCACACACCCTAGATAGACAAATCTGGCACTATTCATCTCTAGCCAAATATTGTCATTCAGAACTATGGGTCAATATTGCCAGAGTTCCTGATTATTAGTATTGTTTTTGCTGCTGCTGCTGAGTCACTTCAGTCATGTCTGACTCTGTGCAACCCCATAGACGGCAGCCCACCAGGCTTCCCCGTCCCTGGGATTCTCCAGGCAAGAACACTGGAGTGGGTTGCCATTTCCCTCACCAATGCATGAAAGTGAAAAGTGAAAGTGAAGTCGCTCAGTCATGTCTGACCCTCAGCAACCTCATGGACTGCAGCCTTCCAG
Source organism: Bos indicus x Bos taurus (assembly GCF_003369695.1). Lineage (NCBI taxonomy): Eukaryota > Metazoa > Chordata > Mammalia > Artiodactyla > Bovidae > Bos > Bos indicus x Bos taurus. The sequence goes on from NC_040076.1 coordinate 114,514,356, forward strand.
GCTCCTCCATCCATGGGATTTTCCAGGCAAGAGTACTGGAGTGGGGTGCCATTGCCTTCTCCGATTGTTTTTGAGAGAATCAGAAATAAGACTTTTTGAATGTATGTAAAATAACCTGAGTTTATAAGTCAACTCATTGGAAAAGACTCTGATGCTGGGAAGGATTGGGGGCAGGAGAAGAAGGGGACGACAGAGGATGAGATAGCTGGATGGCATCACTGACTCGATGGACGTGAGTCTAGGTGAACTCTGGGAGTTGGTGATGGACAGGGAGGCCTGGCGTGCTGCAATTCATGGGGTCGTGAAGAGTCGGACACGACTGAGCGACTGAACTGAACTGAACTGATAAGTCAACTATATTTTCCTTGACACCATTGTATTCAGGAGCCACCAAGTTGAAATCTCTTGTTTAACAATAATTGGTATTCCAAGTGTTTACCAAATCACATTGTGATTAGCAAGCAGAACCCAGACAGTATATAAATACATACTTCTTAACTATTCTCCAACTGTTGTGCATATGAGTTTCCCAATTTATCAAATTTTGAAAGAGAAAATACTGGAAACAAAGGTAATAAGTTATTTAATAAAGAGATAATTGAAAGAAGAATATTAACTTCCTCTGCCCATACACCATTCCAACACAATTTTAGGCTTTTTCATTCTTCATCTTTTTAGGAAAAAAAATAGGATTGAGAAAGAGACAGAGACAGAAATACTCCTGAAGAGAGAATTAATCTGTTTTGGAACCTTGTCATGTGCCAAACAACTTCCTTAGGACCTTAAGTGTATTATATTTTCTTAACCTTATTTTTTAAATTGGAGAGTAAATTAGGTAAATAGTAAGTGAACTGAGACCCTCAAAGCATAATTAATATAAAGATTTTTTCATGAAAAAATAGAATTAAATAGCTAAGAAAACTGTGTATGAATTTAGCTCCTTAAACACATTATCAGATCAGTATTGGGATCGGGGACAACTCTACTTTGCCCAAGATTATCCAAAAATTACCTCTATTAGTAAGGGTAAGATTCCTAATGCCTGACCTTTCACCTCAACATAAAGAATTGAAGACATTAGACACATGAGACTGAGATATTTTTAATGAACATTTGAATGTTACTCTGCTAGGATCAGGACAAGAGACTGAATGCATATATCTCACTAAAGGGTAAATTTGCTATGTCAATGTGAGTGCAATGAGGGGAAAGTGGATTGTCTTACCCACCCAGAAGTAGTTCATCTCTTTTACTCCTTTCCTTCATTCACTCAATGTGTATTTATTCTATTTAGCTCAGTGCCAAGCATAGAGAGATTTGACAATGAACAAGCCACAGGAGACCCTCAAGGAGTTTGTATTCCAGCAAGAGGAGACAGACAATAAACAAGAAAAAAAAAAAAAAAAAGGTGATTTCAAATAATGCTGAATACCGAGAAGAATTCTTAAAAACAGTGTATACAGAGAGTGATGAGTGCAATAATGGAGGGGAACTATTTTTAGATATTTATATCAGAAAGAGTATAACCCAGAAGTAAAGATATGAGAAAAGAGTGATAAAGAATTGCAAGTACAAAGACTGTGAGGTCAGAATGCCCTTGAAAAAATGAAGGGGCTGAAAAGGGATCTGTGGGGCTGGAGGATACTGAGCAAGAGTCAGAGATGTCACTGGAGGAATGTTTTCCACCACAGGGAAATTTACTTTGTTTTAAATAGCACAGAGAGTCACTGGAGTGTTGTAAGTAGGGAAATGACCTGTCCCTCTGGGAAGACTGAAAGGCTTCCAGAGCCTCCATAGAACAGGAAACCATCACTTCTCTGATGCCCGGAACAAAAGAGAAACTCCAAAAGAAATAGAGGTTTCTAAGCTTTACATACATGTAACACAGAAGCCAGCAAAGAGTCTCTGACTCTGGCAGCTTCGTGCCAAGAAAGGGATTTGGCCGACCGAGTCAGCGCAGGCCAGAGCTGGAAGAAGGCCAAATCTTGTAAAATACCACACACAGCCCACTCAACAACCAATCTGCTTCACCAGAACATGGACTTAAAGACAATGAATACAACCAGTTCTTAGCTGAACAGACAGCCTTGTCCAAAGACAATGAGTCCCACTGTGTGAGATCCGTGGGAATGCACAGCCCTGATTAGCCTGTTCATCTTACCTGTCCAAACTTAGTTGGCTTTAAAAAATAAATATAACTTCTTTGGTGTTTGCATACATTGCTGGCAGGAGTATAAATTGGGATAGTCTGTTCATTAGGATCATGAATAATAAAAATGTGCCTTCATTTTGACCCAACGCTTTTACTTCTATGAATTTATCTTGAGGAAATGATCAGAGATGCTGGGACGAGATAAACAGTTTAAATGTCCAACAGTAGCACATGGGTTATGTCCGTTAGAGCACTTTTATATCCATTCAGTATCATGTTCTGGGAAAATACTTCAAGATAGAAAAAAGTTCTGTAACATAGTTTTAAGTAAAAACAGAAGCTACAGAATACTATGTATAACAAGCCTGATTTTTAAAGTATGTACATTTATATGTACATATTTTATTTACTCTATTTTAATATATTAAAGTGTTAGCAGCAGCTCTCTATCAATGGTGAGCTAGACTGTCAACTTTTCTTTCTTACTGAGTCTCTATCTTATGAAATTTTTATAATGAACATGAGTTTGAGCAAATTCCCGGAGATGGTGACGGACAGGGAAGCCTGGCATGCTGCAGTCCATGGGGTTGCAGAGAGCTGGATATGACTTAGTAACTGAACAACAAGAACACAGTGAACATAATTCAGTTTTGTAATTTAAAACAAAATGCACTAAAATCTCCCTTAAAAGCTTTATGTCCAAAATGCTTACTTGTGGCATCTTAGGGCTGGTCTTCTGGCCTTCTGGAAGGCCATGCTAGTCAAGAAAAGTCTAGGGGATCCAGAGTGTAATCTAGGTCCCTCCAATGGCCATTTGTCACAAATACAAATGTTTCCATGGTCCCTGTAACTAAGGCAAAATAAGAGAACAAAAATGGGCTGTTAGTCATCCCTATTTTGTAATTCCAAATATTCTGTATACATTCATATTATTTTTTTAATTTTTTGGACTGAAGTTTTAAGAAGTTTGGTCTGTTTAGCTGTGGCATTCTCCTCTTTCCTCTAGAATGTATGCTCCACAAAGCAGAGAAAAGTCTATTTTGTTCATGCTTTATCCTCAGTGCCTGAACAGTGCCCACAAATAAACTAAGTAAGTATTTGCTGAATAAATTAATGAGGATTAGATGAATTCAAACTTTAATAATAGAAATGCAGAGAGAATGTGCATGGCACATTCAGGTCAGTGTTCAGTAAAAATGAAAATACCGTGTTCAGGAGAAATGAATTAAACTTTTTGCAAGGGTATGCTATCTTACAGACTGGAAAATTCCTTTTTGCTCCAGCAGTATTTTAGGAGCTACTAATTTCTCATATGAATGGCTTTTGACTGTGGTTTCTTTTCCACAACAAGCAAGAAGATTAAGGCCTATGGGGGAAAAAAATTGATATCCACAGACTAGTATTACTGCCAACTTTATACATGAAAGCATAGAATGAAAGGTTGGGGGAATCTCACAGAGAAGAAAGAAAAGTAAAATAAATGAGATTATGCAAATTGAAAACATTCTATAATTATTTCTTCTATACTATTCAAATTCAAAACTTATAAATGCAAGGAGCAGGCCACAAAGCCCCATGCTATTTTATAGGATCTAATAAGTATCAAGGATCTTGAAAATGTTCATATCTCTTGATGCAGTGATTCCATTTCAAGGATACAAACTAACACAGACAAAGATTTGTGTACAAACATGGTTGAACCACAGACATGAAGGAGAAATTCCATTTTATACATGAATCACCAGCAGCTAGATCTGAAAAGAACCTTTGCTGTATTCGTCAGAGTTCTCCAGAGAAACAATCAAAAGGATGTATGTAAGGGGGGTGTGTGTGAGAGAGAGAGACAGAGAGAGATTAATTTGAGGGAATTAGCTCATGCAATTGTGGAGGCTAGAATGTCCAAAATCTACAGGGTAGGCTGGAAGGTTGGAGACACAGGAAAGGTTGGATGCTACAGTTTGAGTTCAAAGGCGGACTATACTCAGAATTCTCCCTTCTTCAGGGGACATCAATCCTTTTCTATTAAAGGCCTTCAACTAGTAGATGAGGTCTTCCCTGGTGGCTCAGATGGTAAAGAATCTGCCTGCAATTCAGGAGACCTGGGTTCAATCTCTGAGTTGGGAAGATCCCCTGGAGGAGGGCATGGCAACTCACTCCAGTATTCTTGCCTGGAGAATCCCCATGGAACGAGAAGCCTAGCAGACTACTTTCCATGGGGTCACAAAGAGTCAGACACGACTAAGCACAGCACTAGTAGATGAGGCCCACTCACATTATGGAGCATAATCTATTCAGTCTACTGATTTGAATGAACAAATCAGTCAGATTGAGACATGAAATGACCCAAATTGTAATCTTTCCTAAGTGTTGACATCAATCTTTTCCTGATGTCTGCAAACTGTCCTTTAGAGTCATATCTAGAGCTAGAAAGTATCAGACAATAACTTTTATTCTTTTATTTTAATTTTAAGTATAGCATGCCTTGTTCCAAAAGTATATAACTCACATTTCAAAGGTATACATGATCTTATTCACTTGGCATCCCAGAAGGTCTTAGCCTCATGTTTTCCACATCACAGGCATTCAATACCTGCTTGCTCATTTTAAATGAGCTCAGTCAGAAAGTTGTCATGTCATATCACTTAACTTTTCTGGGTTTCATTTTCCCTTTCTATAAATTACAGGATTTACTATTAATCTCTAATTCCACTCCAGTATTCTTGCCTAGAGAATCCCATGGACAGAGGAGCCTGGCGGGCTATAGTCTATAGGGCCACAAAGTGTTGGACACAACTAAAGCCAAATGGCACAGCAGAGCACAGCATCATGTAAGTAGTAGCTACAGTAAGTATGTAGGAGCTCAGAGGAAAAAACGGCAAGGAAGGCTTTTCATGAAGGAGGTGAGGTCTGAAGGAGGAGTAAGAGGCACATAGTCAGAGACAAATGTGGGATATGGCAATGAAATAAAACAGTGTGTGAAATGAAAGAGGTGGAAATGCACCAGGTCTTTTGACAGACAGTGGGTTGTACAGAAAGTTGTTGAGAGAGGCTATGGGAGATGTGGCTGGAGAAGCACATGAATAACTTGAAGGCAATATAAATGGCTTGCACTTTAACGTGATTGGATGTTATTGATAATTCTTGGATTAGGAAGGACCTTGATTAAAACAGTATTTTGTGGCAGGGGGGAAAACCTATTCTGGCTCTATTAATTTATCCTCTTTAAATGTATAAAGGATATATAATTGTATATATAAATTAATGTATCCTTTTAAAATTAAACAATTTGATCATTTTCTTATGTGTCCCATTCCCTTAACTGTTTTTGTAATCACAGACAAATCTAATTCCTTATATAAATTATATAATATTAAGCTTCAAATCCAAACACTACCAAAAAATAATTTAGAAGTAATTTTGTCATAAAAATCATTTCAATGCAGTTGTCACAACTCATATCTTTTATTACATTTATACACTATTACTTGTCAGAGGAAAAATTTAAACAGGAAAATGTGGGCTGCAGAGAATTCCATTAAAATGAACTATAAATCTAGGATGAAGGGAAGTTTTCAAAATTAAGAAAGAAGACACACAGGCTGTACCCAGATGTCACAATAAGTCTTCCTGGAAGGAAGTTAGGATTGGTCAAAGTGTTAATCATTCAGTCATGTCTGATTCTTTGCTACCCCATGGACTATAGCCCACTAGGTTCCTCTGTCCCTGAGATTATCCAGGCAAGAATACTGGAGTAGGTTGCCATTTCCTCCCCCAAGGGATCTTCCCAACCCAGGGATCGAACCCAGATCTCCTGCATTTCAGGCAGATTCTTTACCAGATTCTAAGCCACCAAAGGAAGACTTACCTTGCAACTTATCTCAAACAGTAAAGAACTAACTGTTTCAACGTATCTAATTGTGTGCCTGGTATCTGGAAAAGACAGGATTGTGAGGAAAGCAGGAGTTGCTTTGGCAGCTGAGCCCTGTCTCTGTTATCTAGCTTCCTGACTGAGCCAATATCTTCATCTATAGTTTTTTCATCCATAGAAACTTCCCGGGTGACCCAGTGGTAAAGAATCTGCCTGCTGATGGACATGGGTTCAATCCCTGTTTTGCGAAGATCTCACATGCTGCATAGCACCTAAGCCTGTGCACCACAGCTGCTGAGCCTGTGTTCTAGAGCCCATACTCCGCAACAAGAGAAGCCATTGCAATGAGAAGTCAGCATACCACAAGAAGAAAGTAGCACCTCTTGTCACAAACAGAGAAAGCCTGCATGCAGCCACTAGGACCCAGCACAGCCAAAAATAAATAAGTAAGTAAAAATTTTAAAATAATATGCCTGGCACATTACCCCACACACAATAGGCCTCCTTAAGGAGACAGTTCATCCTCCCACCACTGTCCATACTCTGGCCACCACCATGAGTGCTCAGTTGCTCAGTTGTGTCTGACTCTTTTGCGACCCCATATACTGTAGCCTGCAAAGCTCCTCTGTCCATGGGATTCTCCAGGCATGAACACTGGAGTGGGTTGTGATGCCCGCCTCCAGGGGGTCTCCCCAACCCAGGGATAGAATCCCCCTTCTCCTGTGTCTCCTGCTGCTGCTGCTGCTGCTAAATCACTTTAGTCGTGTCCGACCCTGTGCGACCCCATAGACAGCAGCCCACCAGGCTCCTCCGTCCCTGGGATTCTCCAGGCAAGAACACTGGAGTGGGTGTTCTGGGCAGATTTTTGGCACTAAGCCACCTGGGAAGTTCCTGCCTTCACAAGTCTTTAGTTGTAAAGTTATAGACAATACCACCAACCTCACAGTGCTGCAAAGAAGAGGGAGGGAAATATACCATGCTAAGTAATGCCCATGAGATTCCCACTGCAGCAAGTCATTTCACACATCATACAATAAAAGCTGTTAGACAAAGTTATTCCAGTTTCAATGTACAGTTTTGCCCATTAAAAGAACATAGCCTACATTTTCGTGTCTGGTTAGAATCAGATGTATCTACCTTTTACTTCACACATTTCTAAAATGAGCAGAACACCAGAATTAGATGGTTCCTAATAGAGTTCTCATGCACAAAAGAGTTCAGAAAATAATTCACCTTTTGGTAAGTAAAATGCAGTAATAATGTATGTTTAGTGAATGTTTCCTATCTAAGAGGCACTCTTCAAAAGGACTTAACATGTATTGACTCATTTAGTATTCCTAAAAAGTTAGTGAAGAACCTTTACCTTTATTATTGCCATTTTATGGGTAGTAAAGATTACAATTTATGAAACATTTTTGAGGTTACCCTCTTTGTTGGTAGCAGAGCTGGGATTAAAAGACATATAATTCAATGCACTTCTTGGGACATGAAGCAAAAAGGAAATAATATCTAAAATTGTGGTCTACATTCTAGCTTTTTTTAAATTGAAAGCAAATAAAGATTTAGGCTTTTTGTCTAAAACGTTTATAATTTCAAAAGAACAAATTCTGTATCATGCAGTGAGAAAATTTAAAAAACCTAATGTATTAATTGGAATGAAAACTGACCTTTTCCAGTCCTGTGGCCACTGCTGAGTTTTCCAAATTTGCTGGCATATTGAGTGCAACACTTTCACAGCATCATCTTTCAGGATTTGAAATAGCTCCACAGGAATTCCATCATCTCCACTAGCTTTGTTCGTAGTGATGCTTTCTAAGGCCCACTTGACTTCACATTCCAGGATGTCTGGCTCTAGGTGAGTGATCATACCATCGTGATTATCTTGGTCGTGAAGATCTTTTTGTACAGTTCTTCTGTGTATTCTTGCCACCTCTTCTTAATATCTTCTGCTCTGTTAGGTCCATAACATTCCTTTCCTTTATCAAGCCCATCCTTGCATGAAATGTTCCCTTGGTATCTCTGATTTTTTTGAAGAGATCCCTAGTCTTTCCCATTCTGTTGTTTTCCTCTATTTCTTTGCATTGATCCCTGAGGAAGGCTTTCTTATCTCTCCTTGCTATTCTTTGGAACTCTGCATTCAGATGCTTATATCTTTCCTTTTCTCCTTTGCTTTTTGCTTCTCTTCTTTTTACAGCTATTTAATCACTGCAGATGGTGACTGCAGCCATGAAATTAAAAGACGCTTACTCCTTGGAAGAAAAGTTATGACCAACCTAGATAGCATATTGAAAAGCAGAGACATTACTTTGCCAACAAAGGTCCGTCTAGTCAAGGCTATGGTTTTTCCAGTGGTCATGTATGGATGTGAGAGTTGGACTGTGAAGAAAGCTGAGCACCAAAGAATTGATGCTTTTGAACTGTGGTGTTGGAGAAGACTCCTGAGAGTCCCTTGGACTGCAAGGAGATTCAACCAGTCCATTCTAAAGGAGATCAGCCCTGGGTATTCTTTGGAAGCACTGATGGTAAAGCTGAAACTTCAGTACTTTGGCCACCTCATGGGAAGAGTTGACTGACTGCAAAAGACCCTGATGCTGGGAGGGATTGGGGGCAGGAGGAGAAGGGGATGACAGAGGATGAGATGGCTGGATGGGATCATTGACTCGGTGGACGTGAGTCTGAGTGAACTCCAGGAGTTGGTGATGGACAGGGAGGCCTCTCGTGCTGCGATCCATGGGGTCGCAAAGAGTCGGACACGACTGAGCGACTGAAATGAACTGAACTGAACTGAATGTATTAACTGACCTGTTTGGTTTTGTTTTTAATTAAGTATTATTTAAAAATTACTTTATAAAGAATCTCTGTAATATAGAGATAAATAATTCATAGGAGAGGGCTTCCCTGATGACTCAGTGGTAAAGAATCTGCCCACCAAAGCAGGAGACACATGTTTGATCCTTGGGTTGGGAATATCCCCTACAGGAGGACCTAGCAATCCAGTCCAGTATTTTTGCCTGGAGAATCCTAAGGACAGAGGATCCTGGCAGGCTACAGTCACAGAGTTGAAAAGAATTGGACATAACTGAAACAACTGAGCATACAGAGCAGTCCCCAGATTTTCCAAGACTGCTGATTATAGGACTTTGGCCCTTGTGAAAATTTTAAGCATCTCTAGTATGTAAATAGAGATGAATTTTATGGTTCTTAGGTATACTTCAGCTTTATTATTTTTTAAACACACTTACTGTAATTTGTATACCATAAAATCCACCTGTTTTCAAGTGTACAGATCAATGATTTTAAAATACATTTACAGAATTGTTCAGTTATCACCAGGAGAGGTGAAATGTTGAATCTGTAAGAGATACCATTCTCCATAAAAGATAAGAACAGAAACCATAAACCAGTTTAGAAATATATTTGGATATAATGAGGTTAAACAGAAGTGATCTACTTAAATATTAATATGAAAGTATTAATTCATAATTCTCACCTTAATATGGAATGGGAATATGGTTGCATTCCACGACTAACGGAGAAATAATGTTTTACTAATCTACAGAGAAGTAAACTAAGATGTCTTATCTAGAATATATTGCCAATTCCCTCTGTAAAGTTTTGTAATGACATCTAATGCTACTACCATTACCTTGAATGTTACTAATCTACTTGTTGACAAATCCATTATAGTCTTTTAATATTTGATGACTAGAAAATCTGATCTGTGGCTCAGATCATGAACTCCTTATTGCCAAATTCAGACTGAAATTGAAGAAAGTAGGGAAAACCACTAGACCATTCAGGTATGACCTAAATCAAATCACTTATGATTATACAGTAGAACTGAGAGATAGATTTAAGGGACTAGATCTGATAGATAGAGTGCCTGATGAACTATGGACAGAGGTTCGTGACATTGTATAGGAGACAGGGATCAAGACCATTCCCATGGAACAGAAATGCAAAAAAGCAAAATGGCTGTCTGGGGAGGCCTTACAAATAGCTGTGAAAAGAAGAGAAGGGAAAAGCAAAGGAGAATAGGAAAGATGTAAGCATCTGAATGCAGAGTTCCAAAGAATAGCAAGGAGAGATAAGAAAGCCTTCCTCAGCAATCAATGCAAAGAAATAGAAGAAAACAACAGAATGGGAAAGACTAGAGATCTCTTCAAGAAAATTAGAGATACCAAGGGAACATTCCATGCAAAGATGGGCTTGATAAAGGACAGAAATGGTATGGACCTAACAGAAGCAGAAGATATTAAGAAGAGGTGGCAAGAATACACAGAAGAACTGTACAAAATAGATCTTCACCACCAAGATAATCACGATGGTGTGATCACTCACCTAGAGCCAGACATCCTGGAATGTGAAGTCAAGTGGGCCTTAGAAAGCATCACTATGAACAAAGCTAGTGGAGGTGATGGAATTCCCGTGGAGCTATTTCAAATCCTGAAAGATGATGCTGTGAAAGTGTTGCACTCAATATGCCAGCAAATTTGGAAAACTCAGCAGTGGCCACAGGACTGGAAAAGGTCAGTTTTTTCATTCCAATCCCAAAGAAAGGCAATGCCAAAGAATGCTCAAACTACTGCACAATTGCACTCATCTCACACGCTAGTAAAGTAATGCTCAAAATTCTCCAAGCCAGGTTTCAGCAATACGTGAACCATGAACTTCCAGATGTTCAAATGGTTTTATAAAAGACAGAGGAACCAAAGATCAAATTGCCAACATCTGCTTGATCATGGAAAAAGCAAAACAGTTTCAGAAAAAAACATCTATTTCTGCTTTATTGACTACGCCAAAGCCTTTGACTGTGTGGATCACGATAAACTGTGGAAAATTCTGAAAGAGATGGAAATACCAGACCACCTGACCTGCCTCTTGAGAAACCTATACGCAGGTCAGGAAGCAACAGTTAGAACTGGACATGGAACAGACTGGTTCCAAATAGGAAGAGGAGTACATCAAGGCTGTATATTGTCACCCTGCTTATTTAACTTCTATGCAGAGTACATCATGAGAAATGCTGGGCTGGAAGAAGCACAAGCGGGAATCAAGATTGCCAGGAGAAATATCAATAACCTCAGATATGCAGATGACACCACCATTATGGCACAAAGTGAAGAGGAACTCAAAAGCCTCTTGATGAAAGTGAAAGAAGAGAGTGAAAGAGTTGGCTTAAAGCTCAACATTCAGAAAACGAAGATCATGGCATCTGGTCCCATCACTTCATGGGAAACAGATGGGGAAACAGTGGAAACAGTGTCCGACTTTATTTTTCTGGGCTCCCAAATCACTGCAGATGGTGATTGCAGCCAGGAAATTAAAAGACACTTACTCCTTGGAAGGAAAGTTATGACCAACCTAGACAGCATATTAAAAAGCAGAGACATTACTTTGTTAACAAAGGTCCGTCTAGTCAAGGCTATTGTTTTCCCAGTGGTCATGTATGGATGTGAGAGTTGGACTGTGAAGAAAGCTGAGCGCCGAAGAATTGATGCTTTTGAACTGTGGTGTTCGAGAAGACTCTTGAGAGTCCCTTGGAATGCAAGGAGATCCAACCAGTCTATTCTAAAGGAGATCAAATCTGGGTGTTTATTGCAAGGACTGATGGTAAAGCTGAAACTCCAATACTTTGGCCACCTCATGCAAAGAGTTGACTCATTGGAAAAGACTGATGCTGGGAGGGATTGGGGGCAGGAAGAGAAAGGAACAACAGAGTTTGAGATGTCTGGATGGCATTACCGACTCGATGGACATGAGTTTGAGTAAACTCTGGGAGTTGGTGATGGACAGGGAGGCCTGGGGTGCTGCGATTCATGGGGTCGCAAATAGTCGGACACGACTGAGCGACTGAACTGAGCTGAACTGAGAAAAGATAACTTGATGAGAAATATGAGACAATGCCTGTTGATTGTGAAGCCTGTTGAATTTCAAAGCACACAAATTAAAGGATCTATTAACAGACCTTAAATTCTGGATTTTCACAGTTTGAAGGAACTTTAAGCTAACTGCCTCTTTTTTATAGATGAGGTTGCTTGGAGAGACGGAAGATCAGAACACAATCTGGTGAGTTATCTATTGTATATTCATATTCAAATTTATGATCCTATGTTATTTTTCAGGTATCATATAGGTGTCTCATCCCTTTTATAGTATCCTAAGCTTTTCAGCAAAGGGGCCTGTTTATCCTGATTCCTCAGCATCCAGCAGTGTCTTTTTTCCCTCTGCTAATTCACCATTTGATACTTACTTGTTCTTCTTCTTTATTTCAATGATAAGATAAAAAATTCTAAAATGAATTAAAATTTAAAATATTTTTACATAGTATAGATTACACAGGAAGAAAAGTGATTATCTTTGGAAGAATCTAATCCACAAACAACTTTTCTGGTCAAAGAAAAACAAAGAGTAATCAAAGAATTAAATCCAGCTTAACCAGTATTAATTGGAACTTACCTATTTTAATACACTGAGAATATAACAGATATATGACATAGATACTACTTTCAAGAAATGCTTACCCTCTCATAAAATAAATATTGTATGACAATTTGATCAGTTAGTTGTATTTTAAAGCAAAATAATACTAAGTATTATTACATTCCCTGGTGGCTTAGATGGTAAAGAATCTACCAGCAATGCAGGAGACCCAGGTTTGATTCCTGGGTTGAGAAGATCCCCTGGAGAAGGGAAGGGCTACCCACTCCAGTATTCTTACCTGGAGCATTCCATGGATAGAGGTGCCTGGCGGGCTACAGTCCGTGGGGCACAAAAAGTCAGACACGACTGAGCAACAAACACACATTATTAAGTATAAAGTATTTCAACACATTTCATCCTTATAATAGCACTAGGAGGTAAACATTATTATACTTCCATTTTACAAATAACAAAACTAAGGAACAAAGAAGTTAAATGAGCTGCACAAGTTATGGCAGAGCTGACATTTGATCCAGGAAGTGTTGATACAGAATCTGTATTCTTATGCCATATTGTCCTATCTCTCAACTAGCTGCAACTTCTCAATTAATTCTATTTATTTTTACAAATATATCACACAAATTAAAAATTAAGATTTACTGATTATATTACATCAGGAAGGTAAATCTACTTTTTTTTTTTTTAATTTTATTTATTTTTTAACTTTACAATATTGTATTGGTTTTGCCATATATCAACATGAATCTGCCACAGGTATACACGTGTTCCCCATCCTGAACCCTCCTCCCTCCTCCCTCCCCATACCCTCCCTCTGGGTCGTCCCAGTGCACCAGCCCAAAGCATCCAGCATCGTGCATTGAACCTGGACTGGTGACTCGTTTCATATATGATATTATACATGTTTCAGTGCCATTCTCCCAAATCATCCCACCCTCTCCCTCTCCCACAGAGTCCAAAAGACTGTTCTATACATCAGTGTCTCTTTTGCTGTCTCGTATACAGGGTTATTGTTACCATCTTTCTAAATTCCATATGTATGCGTGAGTATACTGTATTGGTGTTTTTCTTTCTGGCTTACTTCACTCTGTAAAATAGGCTCCAGTTTCATCCACCTCATTAGAACTGATTCAAATGTATTCTTTTTAATGGCTGAGTAATACTCCATTGTGTGTATGTACCATAGCTTTCTTATCCATTCATCTGCTGATGGACATCTAGGTTGCTTCCATGTCCTGGCTATTATAAACAGTGCTGCGATGAACATTGGGGTACACGTGTCTCTTTCCCTTCTGGTTTCCTCAGTGTGTATGCCCAGCAGTGGGATTGCTGGATCATAAGGCAGTTCTATTTCCAGTTTTTGAAGGAATCTCCACACTGTTCTCCATAGTGGCTGTACTAGTTTGCATTCCCACCAAGAGTGTAAGAGGGTTCCCTTTTCTCCACACCCTCTCCAGCATTTATTGCTTGTAGACTTCAGGATCGCAGCCATTCTGACTGGCGTGAAATGGTACCTCATAGTGGTTTTGATTTGCGTTTCTCTGATAATGAGTGATGTTGAGCATCTTTTCATGTGTTTGTTAGCCATCTGTATGTCTTTTTTGGAGAAATGTCTGTTTAGTTCTTTGGCCCATTTTTTGATTGGGTCATTTATTTTTCTGGAATTGAGCTGCAGGAGTTGCTTGTATATCTTTGAGATTAGTTATTTGTCAGTTGCTTCATTTGCTATTATTTTCTCCCATTCTGAAGGCTGTCTTTTCACCTTGCTTATAGTTTCCTTTGTTGTGCTTTGAAAGACTCTTCACACAGAAGCAGTCTGAAGATTGTAAATGCCTTTACAAATATATGACACTATTGTCATTGTTCAGTCACTCAGTCATGTCCAGTTCTTTGAGATCCCATGTACTGAAGCATACCAGGCTTCCCTATCCTTCACTATCTCCCAGAGTTTGCTCAAATCATGTCCATTAGTCAACTATGCCATCCAACAGTCTCATCCTCTGTCATCCCCTTTTCCTCCTACCTTCAATCTTTCCCAGCATCAGGGTCTTTTCCAATGAGTAAGTTCTTCACATCATGTGACCAAAGTATTGGAACTTCAGCATCAGCATCAGTCCTTCCAATGAATATTCAGGGTTGATTTCCTTTAGTATTGACTAGTTTTATCTCCATGCTGTCTAAGGGACTCTCAAGCATCTTCTCCAGCACCACAATTTGAAAGTATTAATTCTTTGGTGTTCAATACCTTCTTTACAGTCCAACTCTCACATCCATACATGACTACTGGAAAAACCATACCTTTGACTATACGAACTTTTGTCGGCAATTAATGACAGTGTTAAAACATTATTTTCATGTTTTACATTTTGATGAAAATGTATATTTAGAGGTAGAAGCATCTGCTATAGCTCATAATACATTTCTGAAAAGTTTACAATATCCCATCAGTACATTGCACACCTAAAGTTACAAGGCTTACAGGGAAAAAGGAGAGTTAATATAAACTACTAGAAACCTATTATACTTTATGGCCAGAGTATTATGGCCAACAACAACCACAAATCCTTCTTTAGAACAATTAATCACAGCTTTTTCAATGTTAAAATTATTATAAATATGTATGTACTATAATAATTATAGGACTTTATCCTAAAATAGAAAAGAAGATAGACTAATGGAAGAGTCAAAGAAAGTTTGTTGAATTATGTAGACAAGCAAATTGCCAACAGAAGTTGTAGGTGGATAAGCAGATGGAGGCTTTGCACACACTATAGCAAAGATTTAGATTGATGTGTGGATCATTTCCTGTCATTGTTTCTCTTGCACGTGATCAGCCTCAAGAGAAGATGGCGTAAGTGGACACCATGCTCTATACTGCAGTCTTCCATGGCTTGCTAGATTCAACTTCCTTAGGATACTTTGCATGTGGCTATTGTTGTTGTTGTCATTGTTGCTGCTGTGGTTGTTCAGTTGCCAAGTCGTGAGCAACTCTTTGTGACCCCATGAAATGTAGCATGCCAGGCTTCTCTGTCCCTCACCATCTCCCAGAGATTTCCCAAGTTCATGTCCAATGAATTGGAGATGCCATACAACCATCTCATCCTCTGTCACTCTCTTCTCCTTCTACTTTCAGTCTTTCCTAGTAGCAGGGTCTTTTCTGATGAGTCAGCTGTTCGTATCAGGTGGCCAAAGAACTGAGCTTCAGCAACAGTCCTTCCGAGGAGTATTAAGGTTGATTTCCTTTAAGACTGCCTGATTTGATCTCCTTGCTTTCCAAGGTACTGTCAAGAGTCTTCTCCAGCACCACAGTTTGAAGGCATAAATTCCTCAGTGGTCTGCCTTCTTTATTGTTCAGCTCTCATATCTGTGCAAGACTACTGGAAAGACCATAGCCTTGACTATATTGACCTTATTTTGCTATTGTTACAGCAGAAAACATTAGGATGCTGAGGGGAAATCACATAAGAACTTGCTGGGCTTTCAAGTTATACTGACATCATCACTTTCTATACCAACCCCATTTGACTTATTTACATTACAGAACATGTGTTGCAAAGAAAGAAAACTGTATTTGAAATAGAGTACATCGGAACTTATTTCTGAATTTAGATTCTTTCCTCCTTTTCTGTTAAACACTCTTAAAAGTTGAAAATATCTATTTTACTCAGAGCAAAATGCTTTACTAAATTAATTCCAATTATGGTTAGCAGCATATGGGTCATTGCCACAAAAATACGGCTTTTAGTATCAAACAGAAAGATCCAAGGGATCACTCATACATTTCCATTTGCAATTTCAGCGTGAGTGCAAATTTTTCTCTTTCATCTCCTTTGACATTAATACAAAATTAAAAGTAATATGGGATGACTATTATAGCCTTTCATTCCTGATAGCCACATTTTCGGACTAAGGGATCAACATAAGTCCAGTATCATTTCAAAGAACAAAACAAAAATGGGTAGGAAATGGCACTTTTCCTAATCATTCTCAACAACAACAAAAAAAGTGGGTTTGGGGGTCCAATTTACAAGAAATTTCTGTGGATTAAAACCTACTTATACAACCCAGGTTGGTGTTCTTCTCAAAGTTGTCATCTGAACTGCCAATTCACTTCCTCCAAAGCCCTGCCACCAGAGAAAATTATGTGTCTTCTGTGAGTGAATGATAAGTTGCTTCAGTCGTACTGAAGCCCACCAGGCTTCTCTGTCTATGGATTCTCCAAGAAAGAATACTGGAGTGGGATTGCCATGCCCTCCTCCAGGGGTCTTTCTGATCCAGGGATCAGACTTGCATGTCTTATGTCTCCTGCATTGGCAAACGGGTTCTTTACCACGCGCGTCACCTGGAAAGCCCTGTGCTTTCCGTAGTTCTGCCCAAATTTTGTCCTAATGAGTTACTGAACTTCTCTTGTAACTTTCTTACTTGGTTTGCTGAAGACTGGACTTACTCCTCCTAGTAAAACCCTGCTTGTTCGCCTCACTCTCTGCACAAAGACTGATTTTCATAAGAGTTTTGAGTGTTATCCCTTCAGGCATCTGGGCTAGCTTTGAGAGATGTGGGCTGTTGCGCTGTTTTTTGTCAACTTTCATCACAAAAATATTTTCAGAAGGCGGCAGAAGCTGTAGTAAGCAGGTCAGTCTCTGCTTTCATGAAGAGAGTGATGGGAAAGAATTTTAAACAATTTTAGAGATAAACATTTGCTGGTACACTAATCTGGATTTATAGCAATTAGAGGTATGTACATTTTCATAGAATAGTCTACACATGGTTCCTCCGGCTCTAATGTTCCAAAAGCTGAGGACTCACAGTTGTTTTTGATTTCCCTGTTACAGCTGATAACATCAAACATTTAAAACAGAGGAGCCCTGCTGACTCCAAGCAGCTTCAGGTTGAGCGATGTTGTCAGTGGTTACAAGAGTAACAGAGGGCTCCAGGGCCTGGGCTGTGTCTTGGCTTGTAAAATGTCTTTCAGTTCTGCCTCTAAAATACTTTAATGTAGAAAGTAGCTTGGTATCAATATGTTACTAAATGCCAGAAATTTTTTGGAAAGGGAACAAAGAATTTTGAAACATCAAAGATATAGTGATAAAATGGAGACATGTAAAATTATATCTGCCTGCTAAAAATCACTCCAACCTTTCACTTAACAACAATTCATGATGTTCTGAACAACTCTGAAGGACCTGTTTGCAAGCATTTCAAAATGTGAGGGAACTCTTTACCACTTCTAATAAAACTATATCTCATGATTTATGCATCAGTTTGCACAGTCTGGCTGCACAAAATGGGTTAATTTCTGAGCTCAGGGTGGCTGAAAGGTGGGAATTAAAGAAACCAAGAATTTCTTCAGGAAGGTCTGGATCTTCTTTCCTGAGGGTCTATACCTGGAAGTCTCAAGAAGTACAGATGACATAGGAGAAAATAAAAACATCCTGGGGCTTTAAACTTATTTCTAGAATTCCCCACTCCCCAACCCTCCTCCCAGCAAACAACCTGACATTTTGCATCAGGACCAACAGCAGAAAGCTAACTGCTAGGAGGCTAGCTATAAGGCAACCATACAGAGCAAAGGTTAAAAAATAAACTTTGGGAGTTTTGTTTTAAAACATAATTTTCCAGAACACATAGGTTTTCCCAGAAAAAAAAATGATTACCATGTTAGTGTTTAAATATATCAATTGAAGAGTGATGTTGAGATAGTGAAGTTTATATAACACTTGCATGTAAGGCAGTGAGAGGATAAGAATCAGGAAAGCAGAAAATAATGAAAATCATTTTTTTCCATTTATTTATTTATTTTAATTTTAAATTAATTTATTTTTAATTTTAATTTACAGTATTGTGTTGGTTTCTGCCATATATCAGTATCAATCAGCCATAGGTATATGTATGTCCCCTCCCTCTTGAATCTCCCTCCCAGGTCCCTTTTTCTTAATATAGTTCTGATATCCAGCAAGGTTTAGCTCAGGTGGTTACCATATACATACACTGGAGGCTAATTGGAAAAGAAAATGTTTAAGAAAAAGAGTGTACCATTTAAAACAATGTTTTATTTCAAAATATTAGTAAATCAAAATATATCTAAAGTAATTAAACATGACTATTTAGAAGGTTCTTAAATTTCTCCTGACATCCTTTAACTGATATGATTTCCTGCGTTTGTTTCATTTTTATTCCTTTTCCTTTTGTCTGACTCTTTGTGACCCCATGGACTGTAGCCCACCAGGCTCCTTTGTCCATGGAACAGCAGTGGGTTGCTGTTCCCTTCTCCAGGGAATCTTCCCAGCCCAGGAATCGAACCTAGGTCTCCCACTTTGCAGGTGGATTATTTACAGTCTGAGAAACCAGAGAAGCCTGAATAGAGAAATAGATTATTAAAATAATATTATCATAATTTAAAATATTGAGTTGGAAATAAAAGTTTGAATATAATATTTAGCAAAAGTTAACCTTTGGGGGTTAGGCCATCTTACTTGAGGCAAAGTACACAGAAAATTCATCTGTGCAATGATCCAAGGCATCATCACATCCCAAATCCCTGAAGTCTTTCTTGCCCCTTGCAGCAAGGTGCATTAGCTGACTAATAGTATTTCCAGATAGAAAAATGGAAGGGAAAATGCTGAGCCTGACACAGAGAGAAGAGCTTAATAGAGCTGTGTACATACATTAGCCTTATGACTTACAATAGACTCGCACAACTGCCAACTCCAGCTCAGAGGGTACGTCATTAACACTTCCTCTGATCTCTCCAGCCTTTTCTCCCCCTAAATTATCTTATGAGCTTTCCAAGCAGATGCTTTAACTTAGTATTTCCTCAAAGATGAAAGAATTTAAGCTGGTTCAAGACAGAGCAATTAGATGTCTTATTTTCTTGGCTGATCTCAGCAAATATTAAGTTCAAGATTTTGTTTTGTTTATAGGATCCATATGTCTATTAACATAGAAAAGTCAGCTAATACTAAGGCCTTAAAGGACTGCAAAGAAAATAAAGCCCTTCCCTTATCTTTAAGTATTGACGAATTTCTTTCAAAATTTTAAAAGTTTTTGAGGTTTCTTAAATAAGATAACTCTAGGCTAAAATGTATCAGATACACAAGTGTACCAACAAAAAAGTTAATGTTATTTAGTTCTCAAAATTGCTTCCTCTCCCTTATTTCCAACCATCTATTAACATGAGAGTCAGAGATGTAACTGGAAATGGATTGTTTTTCTCTGCATGATTAAAAGAACAAATAGTCTTTTATTACCTTTGATCATGACCAGAAATATAAATCGTGATTACAGTTTATAATTACAAATGTAAACATTCACTGGGATTCACATGGTGGTTTCTCATTCCCCTTTCCTACTTTCAGGAAGATTCTGTAAAGATGTCATGGTTTACAAGAGTTATTTAAACATGCTTTCTAGCAACACTGTTTTTGTGTGGGGGGGGTAGATAATTTATTATCATCTCTCAACAGAGTAAGTGAATGGGTGCTCAGTCTCTCAGTGGTTTACAACTGTTTGCAGTCCCCTGGATTGTAGCCCATCAGGCTCCTCTGTCCATGGGATTCTCCAGGCAAGAATACTCGAGTGGGTTGCCATTTCCTACTACAAGGGATCTTCCTCACCCAGAGATTGAACCTGTGTCTCCTTCATTGGCAGGCAGATTCTTTACCGCTGTGCCACCTGGAAAGTCCTTGCCTAAAAGTGTACCTAGAAGTAAAAGTCTTAATCTTTCTGAGACTCAGATTCCTAAATAGCAAATGGGGATACTATCTTTCTCACAGTGTTGCTAAAGATTAAAATAAGATAGATATTTAAAGCACAAGGTTGGACCTCTGATTGACTTCTAACAAATATTGGTTCTATACTCTTCTCTCTGACAGGTCTAATAGCCTATGGGTATGTTATTTTTTTCGGCTTCCCTAGTGACTCAGTGGTAAAGAATCTGCCTGCCAAGGCAGGAGGCACGGGTTTGATCCCTGGGTTGGGAAGATCCCCCGAAGAAGGAAATGGCGATCTACTCCAGTATTTGTGCCTGTGAAATCTGATGGACAGATGATCCTGGTGGGTTACTGTCCAGAGAGTCACAAAAGAGTCGGACACAACTTATCAACTAAAACAACAACAGAGTATAGATAAATTAAAATTATATTTATGATATAAAATACAAAAAAAAAATAATAAATGTCTACAGACCACTCTTTTTAAGTATTCTAAATACTAATGCTATTTCAGAAACAGCTGGAAGATAAGCCTGTTTAAAATGTTTTCTATTGGGATGAAAAATTAGTACTTAATTTCTTCACTCTAACTTAATCTTCAGGGTTGACATAGAGGGAGTTTTTCAGTGTTTCATCTGGAGAGTTTCTGCATGCTCACCTTGCCCTTTAGGTGAAATCTGAGCTAAGATGTTTCATCATCATCCCTGTTCTTCCTCCCACAGAAGCCCTCATGACTTAGTTTTTTCTTGCTTCACCAGCTCACGACATCCCACCTCCCTGGCCAGGCTCAGTTGCTTTACAGACTGTGAGACCACATCCCTCCTCCTCCTCCTTATTCTCTTTAGTTGCTTTGGCTAGCATCGCCATTTCCCTTCCATACCTAGTTCTTCTTTACACCTTATCCACGGTAACTACAAAATTCTAATATAAATACAACCCAATATTTTAGGATCCTGAGTCATAACGGAGAAACCACACCACCATGCAGACAATTACTGTTTCAGATGCCCAGTCAATACCTGGCCTGAAGCCCTCTCTGACCAAATATTTATATGGTCATAATAAAACACAATGGTGGGAAATTCCACTGGTGGTCCAGAGGTAAGGACTCTGCACTTTCACTGCCAACAGCCCAGGTTCCATCACTGGTCAGAGAACTAAGATCCCACAGAGTGGCAGATAGATAGACAGATGGATAGATAGATAGTCACAGTGGCAAGTCAAAACAATCAACAAATTGCCCTGTTGTTTTCCACTGTCCCTGCTCCCTTGTCTCCAGAAGCACTCTTCTTTTCCAATTCACAGGGAAATTAAAGCTGACCAGGTGTTTCCCATTCTGATATCCAAGGCTCCTGCATCTGTCTCTCTTTTAGATGGTATTTTTCACTTGTCTAAGGTCTCTTAGGGTGGAGACGGTGGTGACACCCCAATCCAGTACTCTTGCCTGGAAAATTCCATGGATGGAGGAGCCTGGTAGGCTGCAGTCCATGGGGTCGCTAAGAGTCGGACACGACTGAGTGACTTCACTTTCACTTTTCACTTTCATGCATTGGAGAAGGAAATGGCAACCCACTCCAGTGTTCTTGCCTGGAGAATCCCAGGGATGGGGGAGCCTAGTGGGCTGCCATCTATGGGGTCGCACAGAGTCGGACACGACTAAAGTGACTTAACAGCAGCAAGGTCTCTTAGGGACTTCCACCAGCATCTCTTTCTCCTGTGTCTTTAATTTCTTTCCTCTATATCCCCTCATTCCACCTGCCTTCAACAGACTCTTATCTGGTTTCTGCTTCCACTCTGCTAAAATTTCCTGATGAAGTTTGGGATTGATCTCCTCCTATTGCTCCACATAATCTCATTTTTGTTACAGTAATTGACATCTTTAAACTCTTTAACAAGAGTTGATCCTCCCATTCTTTCTGGAATTCTCTCTTCTCTTCCCTCTGTGGCTATTTGCTTTTGTGGCTCTCCTTTGCATTTCACTCTTCTTATCCACATCCTAAATGCTTGTCATCTTGGGGAGAGCTAAAGTGGCTGAACCAGGACTCAGAGCCAGACAGAACTCTTAGAACCCAGTGGCACAGGCTCCATATTGCATAATGACTTAACCCACTGACTTCAGAGTTAAACCAAAATTGGTTCAAACCCCAGCACCACTAATTATTTTGCCTTTTGGGGCTCTGATTTTCTCATATATAGGATATAGTTAATAATACTTTCCAGCTGGAATTGCTCTGAGGAATAACTCTGGTAATAAATGCAAAATGTCTATAAATAATAGCTTTCCAGTAAGTGACATCTATTATTCTTTCATTGGCTTTATGGTTCATCCAATATTTATATATTTAACAATTCCTCCAATTATTTTCAGAGTCAAGCAGGAGACAACATAATAAGGTAGGGAGCTATTTGAGTGCATGCTGTCATTTCAATTGTGTCCAGCTGTTTATAACCCTATGGACTGTAGCCCACCAGGCTCCTCTGTCCATGGGATTCTCCAGTTAAGAATACTGGAGTGGGTTATCATGCCCTTCTCCAGGGGATCTTCCCAATCCACGGACTGAACCAACATCTCTTATGTCTCCTGTATTGGCAGTCAGGTTCTTTGCCTCTAGCACCACCTGGGAAGCCCAGAGAGCCATTTAGGGCAAAGTAATATCAGGGAAGGAGAGGAAAGCATTCTTGCTACAAACTAGTTAAACCAGTTGAACAATTATCTGAACTATTTACTATTGGCAATGGCACCCCACTCCAGTACTCTCACCTGAAAAAATCCCATGGATGGAGGAGCCTGGTGGGCTGCAGTCCATGGGGTCGCTGAGGGTCAGACATGACTGAGCGACTTCATTTTCTCTTTTCACTTTCATGCATTGGAGAAGGAAATGGCAACCCACTCCAGTGTTCTTGCCTGGAGAATCCCAGGGACGGAGGAGCCTGGTGGGCTGCCTTCTATGGGGTCTCACAGAGTCAGACACGACTGAACTGACTTGGATAGATAGATTTACTCTTCATTAAATTTAAGAGACTTCTATCCTTTTGAGAGTGGGCTTCCCAGGTGGCGCTAGTGGTAAAGAACCTGTCTGCCAATGCAGAGACATAAGAGACTTGGGTTCAATCCCTGGGTCAGGAAGATCCCCTGGAGGAGGACACACCAACCCACTCCAGTATTCTTGCCTGGAGAATCCCATGTACGGAGGAACATGGCAGGTACAGTCATAGGGTCACAAAGAGTTGGACACAATTGAAATGACAGCGTGCACACACTCATCCCTTTAAGAAGCACATTGACTTGAATGCCTCACCAGCACTGCTGGCCAGAGTTCCTTACATCCTCTTCCATCTTAACCTGGACTCTATATGAATCAATGATGCCAGATTGGTAGCTTCCAAAGCATATTAACACATCATCTCATTATCTTTAGAACTATCTTTGAACACCAAAGACAGAAAAATTTGATAAGAATCTATTAAGTGAGTCAGAATGCTTCTCATTCTATGGAGAGTTCCTTTACTTATAGGTTTCAAAGAAAGAATGAACATTCTATTGATTGTTTTAAGTTCTTGATAAAGGCTATGTGCCTATGTGATAAGTTGCTTCAATCAAGTCCAACACTTTCCGACCCTAGGTACTGTAGCTTGCCAGGCTCCTCTGACAATGGGATTCTCCATTGTCAGTAAGAAAACTGGTTGCCATGGCCTCCTCCAGGGGATCTTCCCCATTCAGGGATTGAACCCACGTCTCATATCTCCTGCATTTACAGGTGGGTTCCTTACCACTAGCATGACCTGAGAAGCCCCTTACTTTATATATATATATATTTTTATAATTTTTTTGACTTGTTTTTTTTCTTTTCTTTAACATTGCATTTTTGAAATTCCAAACTCTACTCTAGATTTTTAATTTTAGCTTTTTGGTATTTGTTATCAATTTTGTACATATATTTTTTTATATAATTTTTGTGACTTTTTTTCTCTCTTTCTCTTCTTTTATATAACATTGTATATCTGAAATTCCAAGCTCTACTCTAGATTTTTAATCTATGCTTTTTGGTATTTGTTATCAATTTTGGTACCTATACTTTCTTTATAATTTTTGCGACTTTGTTTGTTTTTGTTTGTTTGTTTGTTTTCTCTCTCTCTTTTTTTTCTTCTTTTTTTTAACATTGTATTTTTGAAATTCCAAACTCTACTCTAGATTTTTAACTTTTGCTTTTTGGTATTTGTTATCAATTTTGTACCTATATTTTCTTTAAAATTTTTGCGACTTTGTTTTTGTTTGTTTCTTTTTCTCTCTTTCTTTTCCTTCTTCTTTTCTTTAACATTGTATTTTTGAAATTCCAAACTCTACTCTAGATTTGTAATTTCTGCTTTTACATATTTGTTACCAATTTTGTACCTTTAAGAACCCAATCTTCAGTACTCATTTTTCACTAGGGAATGAGATTACTGGCTTGACTGCTCTCTGTCTCTCTGGACTCTCCTTTTTCTCCACCAGGTCGCCTGTGTCTCCTCCCTAACCCCTCTCTACTCTACCCAACTCTGTGAATTTCTGTGTGTTCCAGACGGTGGAGGAACACTTAGGGAACTGATTACTGGCTGGATCTGTCTCCCTCCTTTTCATCCCCCCCTTTTATCCTCCTGGCCACCTCTGTCTCCTTCCTCCTTCTTCTCTTCTCTGTATAACTCCGTGAACATCTCTGAGTGGTCCAGTTGTGGGGTGCACATAAGGAAGTGATTACTGGCTAGCCCACTCTCTCCTCTATTGATTCCACCTCATCTCATTCGGGTCACCTCTAACTCCCTCCTCCCTCTTCTCTTCTCCATGTAACGCTGTGAACCTCTCTGGGTGATCCTCATGGTGGAGAAACTTTTCATCTTTAACATAGATGTTTTATCCGTGGTGCTGTATAGAAGGAGAAGTTTTGAAAAGACTGTAAAAACAGGACCGATAACTGGAAGCAGGAGGCTTAAGTCCAAACCCTGACTCCAGGGAACTCCTGACTCCAGGGAACACTAATTGACAGGAGCTCATCAAATGCCTCCATACCTACACTGAAACCAAGCACCACACAAGGGCCAACAAGTTCCAGGGCAAGACATACCAAGCAAATTCTCCAGCAACAAAGGAACACAGCCCTGAGCTCCAAGATACAGGCTGCCCAAAGTCACCCCAAAACCATAGACATCTCATAACTTATTACTGGACACTTCATTGCACTCCAGAGAGAAGAAATACAGCTCCACCCACCAGAACACCGACACAAGCTTCCCTAACCAAGAAACCTTGACAAGCCACCTGTACAAACCCACACACAGTGAGGAAATGCGACAATAAAGAGAACTCCACAAACTGCCAGAATACAGAAAGGACACCCAAAACTCAGCAATTTAAACAAGATGAAGAGCCAGAGGAATACCCAGCAGATAAAGGAACAGGATAAATGCCCACCAAACCAAACAAAAGAGGAAGAGATAGGGAATCTACCTGATAAAGAATTCCGAATAATGATAGTGAAATTGATCCAAAATCTTGAAATCAAAATGGAATCACAGATAAATAGCCTGGAGACAAGGATTGAGAAGATGCAAGAAAGGTTTAACAAGGACCTAGAAGAAATAAAAAAGAGTCAATATATAATGAATAATGCAATAAATGAAATTTAAAACACTCTAGAAGCAACAAATAGTAGAATAACAGAGGCAGAAGATAGGATTAGTGAATTAGAAGATAGAATGGTAGAACTAAATGAATCAGAGAGGAAAAAAGAAAAACGAATTAAAAGAAAGGAGGACAATCTCAGAGACCTCCAGGACAATATTAAACGCTACAACATTCGAATCATAGGGGTCCCAGAAGAAGAAGACAAAAAGAAAGACCATGAGAAAATACTTGAGGAGATAATAGTTGAAAACTTCCCTAAAATGGGGAAGGAAATAATCACTCAAGTCCAAAAAACCCAGAGAGTCCCAAACAGGATAAACCCAAGGTGAAACACCCCAAGACACATATTAATCAAATTAACAAAGATCAAACACAAAGAATAAATATTAAAAGCAGCAAGGGAAAAACAACAAATAACACACAAGGGGATTCCCATAAGGATAACAGCTGATCTTTCAATAGAAATTCTTCAGGCCAGGAAAATAACCTATAGCCCAGACTACTGTACCCAGCAAGGATCTCATTCAAATATGAAGGAGAAATCAAAAGCTTTACAGACAAGCAAAAGCTGAGAGAATTCAGCACCACCAAACCAGCTCTCCAACAAATGCTAAAGGATATTCTCTAGACAGGAAACACAAAAATGGTGTATAAATTCGAACCCAAAACAATAAAGTAAATGGCAACGGGATCATACTTACCAGTAATTACCTTAAACGTAAATGGGTTGAATGCCCCAACCAAAAGACAAAGACTGGCTGAATGGATACAAAAACAAGACCCCTACATATGTTGTCTACAGGAGACCCACCTCAAAACAGGGGGACACATACAGACTGAAAGTGAAGGGCTGGAAAAAGATTTTCCATGCAAATAGGGACCAAAAGAAAGCAGGAGTAGCAATACTCATATTAGATAAAATAGACTTTAAAACAAAGGCTGTGAAAAGAGACAAAGATGGTCACTACATAATGATCAAAGGATCAATCCAAGAAGAAGATATAACAATTATAAATATATATGCACCCAACATGGGAGCACCGCAATATGTAAGACAAATGCTAACAAGTATGAAAGGAGAAATTAACAATAACACAAAAATAGTGGGAGACTTTAATACCCCACTCACACCTATGGATAGATCAACTAAACAGAAAATTAACAAGGAAACACAAACGTTAAACGATACAATAGACCAGTTAGACCTAATTGATATCTATAGGACATTTCATCCCAAAACAATGAATTTCACCTTTTTCTCAAGCACACATGGAACCTTCTCCAGGATAGATCACATCCTGGGCCATAAATCTAGCCTTGGTAAATTCAAAAAAATAGAAATCACTCCAAGCATCTTCTCTGACCACAATGCAGTAAGATTAGATCTCAATTACAGAAGAAAAACTATTAAAAATTCCAACATATGGAGGCTGAACAACACGCTGCTGAATAACCAACAAATCACAGAAGAAATCAAAAAAGAAATCAAAATTTGCTTAGAAACGAATGAAAATGAAAACACAACAACCCAAAACCTGTGGGACACTGTAAAAGCAGTCCTAAGGGGAAAGTTCATAGCAATACAGGCATACCTCAAGAAACAAGAAAAAAGTCAAATAAATAACCTAACTCTGCACCTAAAGTAACTAGAAAAGGAAGAAATGAAGAACCCCAGGGTTAGTAGAAGGAAAGAAATCTTAAAAATTAGGGCAGAAATAAATGCAAAAGAAACAAAAGAGGCCATAGCAAAAATCAACAAAGCCAAAAGCTGGTTCTTTGAAAGGATAAATAAAATTGACAAACCATTAGCCAGACTCATCAAGAAACAAAGGGAGAAAAATCAAATCCATAAAATTAGAAATGAAAATGGAGAGATCACAACAGACAACATAGAAATACAAAGGATCATAAGAGACTACTATCAACAATTATATGCCAATAAAATGGACAACATGGAAGAAATGGACAAATTCTTAGAAAAGTACAACTTTCCAAAACTGGACCAGGAAGAAATAGAAAATCTTAACAGACCTGTCACAAGCATGGAAATTGAAACTGTAATCAAAAATCTTCCAGCAAACAAAAGCCCAGGTCCAGACAGCTTCACAGCTGAATTCTACCAAAAATTTAGACAAGAGCTAACACCTATCCTACTCAAACTCTTCCAGAAAATTGCAGAGGAAGGTAAACTTCCAAACTCATTCTATGAGGCCTCCATCACCCTAATACCAAAACCTGACAAAGATCCCGCAAAAAAAGAAAACTACAGGTCAATATCACTAATGAACATAGATGCAAAAATCCTAAACAGAATTCTAGCAATCAGAATCCAATAACACATTAAAAAGATCATACACCATGACCAAGTGGGCTTTATCCCAGGCATGCAAGGATTCTTCAATATCCACAAATCAATCAATGTAATACACCACATTAACAAATTGAAAAATAAAAACCATATGATTATCTCAATAGATGCAGAGAAAGCCTTTGACAAAATTCAACATCCATTTATGATAAAAACTCTCCAGAAAGCAGGAATAGAAAGAACATACCTCAACATAATAAAAGCTATATATGACAAACCCACAGCAAACATTATCCTCAATGGTGAAAAATTGAAAGCATTTCCTCTAAAGTCAGGAACAAGACAAGGGTGCCCACTTTCACCATTACTATTCAACATAGTTTTGGAAGTTTTGGCCACAGCAATCAGAGCAGAAAAAGAAATAAAAGGGATCCAAATTGGAAAAGAAGAAGTAAAACTCTCACTATTTGCAGATGACATGATCCTCTACATAGAAAACCCTAAAGACTCCACCAGAAAATTACTAGAACTAATCAATGATTATAGTAAAGTTGCAGGATATAAAATCAACACACAGAAATCCCTTGCATTCCTATACACTAATAATGAGAAAACAGAAAGAGAAATTAAGGAAACAATTCCATTCACCATTGCAACGGAAAGAATAAAATATTTAGGAATATATCTACCTAAAGAAACTAAAGACCTATATATAGAAAACTATAAAACACTGGTGAAAGAAATCAAAGAGGACACTAATAGATGGAGAAATATACCATGTTCATGGATTGGAAGAATCAATATAGTGAAAATGAGTATACTACCCAAAGCAATTTATAGATTCAATGCAATCCCTATCAAGCTACCAACGGTATTCTTCACAGAGCTAGAACAAATAATTTCACAATTTGTATGGAAATACAAAATACCTCGAATAGCCAAAGCTATCTTGAGAAAGAAGAAGGGAACTGGAGGAATCAACCTACCTGACTTCAGGCTCTACTACAAAGCCACAGTCATCAAGACAGTATGGTACTGGCACAAAGACAGAAATATAGATTAATGGAACAAAATAGAAAGCCCAGAGATAAATCCACGCACATATGGACACCTTATCTTTGACAAAGGAGGCAAGAATATACAATGAATTAAAGACAACCTCTTTAACAAGTGGTGCTGGGAAAACTGGTCAACCACTTGTAAAAGAATGAAACTAGAACACTTTCTAATACCATACACAAAAATAAACTCAAAATGGATTAAAGATCTAAACGTAAGACCAGAAACTATAAAACTCCTAGAGGAGAACATAGGCAAAACACTCTCCGACATACATCACAGCAGGATCCTCTATGACCCACCTCCCAGAATATCAGAAATAAAAGCAAAAATAAACAAATGGGACCTAATTAAACTTAAAAGCTTCTGCACAACAAAGGAAACTATTAGCAAGGTGAAAAGACAGCCTTCAGAATGGGAGAAGATAATAGCAAATGAAGCAACTGACAAACAACTAATCTCAAAAATACACAAGCAACTCCTACAGCTCAATTCCAGAAAAATAAACGACCCAATCAAAAAATGGGCCAAAGAACTAAATAGACATTTCTCCAAAGAAGACATACAGATGGCTAACAAACACATGAAAAGATGCTCAACATCACTCATTATCAGAGAAACGCAAATCAAAACCACTATGAGGTACCATTTCATGCCAGTCAGAATGGCTGCGATCCAAAAGTCTACAAGCAATAAATGCTGGAGAGGGTGTGGAGAAAAGGGAACCCTCTTACACTGTTCGTGGGAATGCAAACTAGTACAGCCACTATGGAGAACAGTGTGGAGATTCCTTCAAAAACTGGAAATAGAACTGCCTTATGATCCAGCAATCCCACTACTGGGCATACACACTGAGGAAACCAGAGGGAAAGAGACACGTGTACCCCAATGTTCATCGCAGCACTGTTTATAATAGCCAGGACATGGAAGCAACCTAGATGTCCATCAGCAGATGAATGGATAAGAAAGCAGTGGTACATATACACAATGGAGTATTACTCAGCCATTAAAAAGAATACATTTGAATCAGTTCTAATGAGGTGGATGAAACTGGAGCCTATTTTACAGAGTGAAGTAAGCCAGAAAGAAAAACACCAATACAGCATACTAACGCATATATATGGAATTTAGAAAGATGGTAACGATAACCCAGTATACGAGACAGCAAAAGAGACACTGATGTATATAGAACAGTCTTTTGGACTCTGTGGGAGAGGGAGAGGGTGGGAAGATCTGGGAGAATGACATTGAAACATGTATAATATCATGTATGAAATGAGTCACCAGTCCAGGTTCGATGCATGATAATGGATGCTTTGGGCTGGTGCACTGGGACGACCCAGAGGGAGGGTATGGGGAGGGAGGAGGGAGGATGGTTCAGGATGGGGAACACATGTATACCTGTGGCGGATTCATTTCAATTAAAAAAAAAAAAATCTTTAATAAAAAATAAAAAATTTTTTTAAAAATAAAAGATAATTTAAAAAATAAAACATGGGAAAGCCACGTTTGTCATACAAATATAAAACAAACATGTATTAAAAATTTTATTTAACTCATTAATGGATGAGGGAACCAAGAAGATGCTACAACTTAGTCAAAGGAGAGTCCTTAGGACATGAATATACAAGTAGATATGAAACTGCCAATATCCACTTGGCAAAAACTAATTGTTTCACCACACACATTTATATTTCTATAGATAAAAATGTTTTGGGGATTATCATCAGAGTTGTAAAAGTTTGAAGACAATGTAAGAAAGAGAGAACCCTAACCGAACACTTAGTAATCTGTTTTGCCCATTCGAAAGTTTTTTATATTTTTTCTGACAGCTTATCTCTTAAAGCTACAAAGAACACCAGCTTTTTATTTTGCTTGCTTTGATATTTCACAGAGACAGATAAGTTCTCCTCAACCAAGGAGCCAGATTTGGCAAGTGTTAAGGAGTGCCAAAAGATACAAGGTAGTCAGACTCTTAATGGGTTAGAGAACTCCTGGTTTCTATTCTTAGAACCAGTACTTTGAACACTATGTCTCCCCATCACCTTGTGTATAAAATGGCACTTAAATCTGTTCTAAGATTTTAGAGAAAGGACTTCTCTCCTGGTCCAGTGGTTAAGACTTCGCCTTCTGGTGCAGGGGGTGCAGCTTCAATCCCTGATCAGGGAGCTAAGATCTCATATGCCTTATGGCCAAAAAACCAAAACATAAAACAGAATCAGTATTGTAATAAATTCAACAAAGACTTTAAAAATGATCCACATCAGGAAAAAAAAAAAAGATTCTAGAGTAGATGGCAAGAATTACAGGAGCAGAAAAAATAAGATTCACCACTTTCGGATGAAATAGAATAATGATTGTTCTGACTACATTGCCTACATTGCCTTTCCTCTCTTCCTCACCCATTTGGATTGCATTATAAAGTTTGATACAGGCCCTCACTGGGAAGGAGAGGGGTGGATGCTGGTGCAATGGACACTGAGCTTGGTAAGAGAATCATTGTGGCATTTCCATAGCCAGTTCACAATGGAATCATTGTCAGCCGTCCCTTTGCTTTGACCGTGATGCTGAACATGAAGTCAGGGCACATGCCCCACAGTTCATCCAGCTGGAGCCCTACGAGAACAAGGATGCTGATGTCAGCTTTGGCACAGTGTTTAAGGACAACAAAGCCTGCTCCTAGTGAATTGCATAAAGATGGAACACAGCTCTCAGCTCTGTGTTTACAAAGACATCAGCAATAAACACACATATCTTTTAGGAAAAGAAAACCACCACCACGTTCATCATTGTCACAAAAGATGAATCCATTTTTTAAAAAATAATGGGTAATTAATATAACATGGAATCCTCCCCTTTCTAGTTAGTCAGTATCACAAGAGCTTATGTTTTGCCTGTATTTTCCATAACCTATGTCTCTTTGCCACTTGTAGTAATAACTATTAATTATTTTATCAACCTTTAGAAAACTTTATAATTTTCATTTTAATAATAATACAGAAAAGCACAGAAATTTTAATTCTAGAAGTAACTGGGGTCAGGATCTCTTAATATTCCTATAGCCCTCCTGGCACTTTGGAAGAGGCTCCATTCTTTCTTAAAAAAAGGTTTATCTCTGATTTCACCCCTCCCCACTTCCCAGACAGCTTGGTGGGTAAAGATTCATCTGCCAATGCAGAAGACACAAGAGATATGGGTTTGATCCCTGGACTGGAAAAATTCTCTGGAGAAAGAAATGGCAACCCACTCCAGTATTTCTTGCCTGAAAAATCCCACGAGGTCACAAAGAGTCTGACACGATTAAGTGGCTAAGCACAGTAGCAATAGCAATGATGATGCAAAATTGTTTTTATCCCCTTTATAAATAATTTTCAA
This sequence comes from Bos indicus x Bos taurus, assembly GCF_003369695.1. Lineage (NCBI taxonomy): Eukaryota > Metazoa > Chordata > Mammalia > Artiodactyla > Bovidae > Bos > Bos indicus x Bos taurus. The sequence continues at coordinate 114,546,927 of NC_040076.1, forward strand.
TTCTAATCTGCTTCTTCAAAGAAATAACTAATCACTGTTTCTCTTATAGTCATATTCATTAGGCATGGCTTTTAAAAATAAAGTTAAATATGTTTAGGTATATCATTGAAGCTGATTCTCAAAGTAAACAGAGAAGGATTTATGACCTCAACCAGGTGGAGTTTAAGCTCATTTAAATATCTGTAAGCCAATCCTTTCTCTTTTCATGAAAAATCCCATTGTTTGAAAGTATTGCCATTTATTTAAAAGATAAATTGCCATTTATTTAAAAGATAAATGTGTTAAGTATTCAACTGAAAACAAAGAAATATATAAATATATTGTTTCCCTAAGCACATGTGCACACAAATCCTTAGAGAAAAATGAATTTGCATATTGCTATTGATATGAGTCTGAGTGAACTCCAGGAGATGGTGACAGGGAAGCCTGGCGTGCTGCGATTCATGGGGTGGCAAAGAGTTGGACACAAATGAGCAACTGAACTGTACTGATTGAATTTCTAGGGGAAAAAAATAGTGTTGGAAAAAAGATATAGATGTTGGTGAACAAAAGTGGAAGCATTTAGCTTTTAATCATTACAAACACGACTAACTCAAAAACCTACACTCTGTATCAGTTCAGTAAAAACAAAAGCAGTTTAAAGATTTTTTTCCCACTAATTGTTGCTTTCTATAAAAATAGATAACTTGTGATGAGCATTTACTACATCCCAGACACTGAGTTAAATCTTTTACATGCATTAATTGTTTCTAATGCTTAATGACAATTTATAAGGCAAGTACTATTATCAGCTTATTTTTATGGTTAGAAAATTAAGGATTTGAGAGGTTAAAACTTGCTGAAAGTCAGAGCCATAGGGATCCATAGTAAGTACTGTTTGTCTTATGTTTTGCTACGAACAGTGTTACAGTTTTGAGATTCCAAGACACAGCTGTACCTAAAAATGCTTCTTAGGCTCATAGTAATGTTTCCAAAACTCTCTACATTTCTCTTGGGGCCCCAAATTGCACCGTATCTTAATTTCTTTGTCTTGTTTTGGGATTTTATCATACTCTCTTTAGCTCAAAAATTCCAATACATTTTACCCACAAAAACCCTTTTACAAGTTCCTCTGACTACACTGAAAATTCTAAATAATACTCTTCTTTTGTCCTTTACTGACAGAAAATGCTTTTGATATCCTTTTGGTCTGGTTCTGTGGGACTGAAGTTACGCCACTAATAATAAGCAAAAGGGCTCAGGGAATGTTAGTAAGGGTGTTGATTTGTCAGAATATTTTCCACTTGCTGTTGAGGTTAACAGTTTAACTGCTTAAAATTTTAGGTAGTAGAGAAGAAAATAATCATTATTCCAAACACAGAAGTAATGAAATTTTTCTCTCCAAAGAATCAGTCCACTTCTCAGCTCTTCTTTTTTGGGTAGATAATGAAGGCAGAATACTTTTCCCTTCTAGAAGCTCCTCAAATGTGAGGCTTTTTTTTTCAGCTATGTTGACCTTCTATTAAACAGCAGAAAGGAAAACTTAATCTCCTTTGTTTTTAACATCTTAGTGATCCTGATTTCCTTCTCTAATTAGGTAACAACCTTCCTTACTCTAGGATGAAATAAAAATGTCTTTATCTGGCATAAAAGAGGCTTCCAAATTCAGCAACTGCTTCCAGTGTAGTCTTATATCTTCCCACTGTGCTCTACTCTCTTGGGCTCTTTGCTCTCAAGAACTCCCCAGCTGAGCTTGTGCTGCCATGCTTTTGCATGTTTTTTACTGTTTACATGTTTTTTTGCATGTTTTTACTGTTTCTCTCACCAGAAAAGCCTGTGTCCCTCTTCCTCCTAGTTTCATTTCAAGGCTTTAATTGAAGTTTTCACCTCTGTAATTTCCCCTCCCCAGACAATCTCACTCTCCTCTCACCTAGCATCATACCTTTCTCCTTGTTCCTTTTTGCATATTTCTCAATGCCTTGGCACAGTTCCTGGAGCAAAGCCCAGGAAATCATCAGACATTGCTTATTGAACTGTTTGATACTGAATTAAAGTCCACCCTGACTTCGCTGGGATCCCTTTCACACAGAGGAATTGGGATGAAGGGGCAGTGGGGAAGGCAAAAGACAACTGGGTCATTTCCCAGGGGTTGTGACTTGCCCTTGTGAGTGGGGGCAGAGACTACTCATAATATGCACTAATGGTTAGCTGAGAGGACTACAACCCAACTGTGAGTGGGCGCCTGGGCAACTACTGACATGGCGGTGTGTTTTCTCCAGCAGAATTCAAGCACCCAAGATATTGGATTGGTTTGAGATTAGGACTAGGTAGATCAGAGAAGGCAATGGCACCCCACTCCATTACTCTTGCCTTCAAAATCCATGGATGGAGGAGCCTGGTAGGCTGCAGTCCATGGGGTCGCTAAGAATCGGACACGACTGAGCGACTTCACTTTCACTTTTTCCTTTCATGCATTGCAGAAGGAAATGGCAACCCACTCCAGTATTCTTGCCTGGAGAATCCCAGGGACAGAGGAGCCTAATGGGCTGCCATCTGTGGGGTCACACAGAGTCGGACACGACTGAAGCGACTTAACAGCAGCAGCAGTTAAAGGGAGGTGGGTGCAGAAAAAACAAGAGGTAGATGGGAAATGGCCACGCTAGCCACAGTGACTAAATGCTAAAGGAAGGGGCTTATGGCCAGCTGTTGTGTATATAACTGAGCCTGGAGGTAAGGCATGATATAGATGGGCCCCAGTCTGAACAGCCAGAGTTTGTCTCCTGTGGCTGCTGCTGCTAAGTCACTTCAGTCGTTTCTGACTCTGTGTGACCTCATAGACAGCAGCCCACCAGGCTCCCTCATCCCTGGAATTCTCCAGGCAAGAACACTGGAGTGGGTTGCCATTTCCTTCTCCAATGCATGAAAGTGAAAAGTGAAAGTGAAATCGCTCAGTCTTGTCCAACTCTTAGCGACCCCATGGACTGCAGCCTACCAGACTCCTCCGTCCATGGGATTTTCCAGGCAAGAGTACTGGAGTGGGGTGCCATGATGAGGAGAGAGAGGAGAAGCCAAGCTCTCCAGGTAAGAGATAAAAGACCACATATTCCTCATTCTCAAGGAAATATTCTCAACTACACATGCACAGAAAGGCTCCTTGGAGGTCAAAAGGGAGTAAGTGATGTCAACCTACTCATAGGCTTCTTCACTGGAATCCATCTTGCTTAAGAGATGAGCACCCAGACATGAGAGGACCCTGAGATAAACCAAATACAGACTCAGAACCAGGCAGAGCAAGGTGATTGGCTAAAGGAAACTTGGAAGAAATGTTCCATAAAAGTGATTGAAACTACCATGAGGGCACGACTCTCTGTCTCTGAACCCACCCATGTGTCTATTCACATGTACTTTACTCTTTTTTCCCTAATAAACGCTTTACTTGTTTCATTACTTTTTGTCCCTATGTGGAAATTCATTTCTACACAGCTGACGGGCCATGGCCTTGTCACTGGCCACTGCCCCTGGTGGTCTAGTGGCTAGGATTTGGAGCTATCGTGGCCCTGGCCCTACCTCAAGCTGCGACTGGGAACTGAAATCCTGCTTTAGGCTGCTGTAGGCTGAGGGCACCTGAGGCCAGTGGAAATCCTGGGCTGGTCACATAAGAGGAGAAACAAGTCATGAGGTTTCTATCGGGTTAAGAACAGGGTGTGGAAAGAAAGGTGTTAGAAAGCTGGAGTAAACTTGGCTCATTCTGAATTATTCCATTGAAGAGCATAAAATGATATAATCTAGGTGAGACATTATAGAAAATTTTATTTTTACTTTCAAAACTGACAGGATAGCAGCAGTTAAAAAACGTGGAGAGACCTCAGTTTGATCTAGAAACAGCTTTCAAATTAGTACTTATGAAAAAAGTGGTTTGAAAATAGAAAAGTTATGGACTTTCAGTGATCAGTCTTAATTTTACATGTGTGTAGTGATACCTCATTGCGCATTATTTTTGCATTTCTCTGTCAAATGACATTGAGTATCTTTTCAAATGCTTGCTTGTTGTCCATGTATCTTCTTTGTGAAATGTCTGTTCAACTCTTTGGTCCCTTTTTCAAACTGAATTTTCCTTTCTTATTATTGAAGTTTGAAAGCTCTGAATATATTCTGAATACAAGCCCTTTTCCAGACATAGGCTTTGCAAATGTTTTTCTCCCAGTCTGTGGCTTTCCTTTTAACAATATTTTCTAAATAATAAAAGTTTCATATTTTGCTGAAGTATAATTTATTCATTTTTTTTCTTTTTGGATTTTGCTTTTAGCATTATAGGAAATAAATCACTGTCTAAGCAAAGTTAGAAAATTTTTTTCCTAGGAGTTTTGTAAGTTTAAGCTTTACTTAGGTTTATTGTCTATTATAAGTTATTTCTTTATGCGGTGCAAGATATAGATAAACTTCCCTTTTTACATAGTGAGAGCTAATCTATCATTATTTATTGAAAACCATAGCCTTTCTACATTGACTTGCCTTTAAACTTTCCCAGGAATCAGTGTCCCCATATCTATGGGTCTCTTCTTGATTCCATTCTTTTCCTTTCATATATTTGTCTATCTTGATGCCAGTGATACACTGTGTAATATGTTTATAGCTTTATACATGCATATTTGGGCTTCCCTGGTGGCTCTGATGGTAAAAAATTTGTCTGCAATGCAGGAGACCCAGGTTAGATTCCTGGGTCATGAAGGTCCTCCGGAGAAGGGAATGGCCACCCACTCTAGTATTCTTGCCTGGAAAATTCCATGGACAAAGGAGCCTGGTGGGCTACAGTTCATAGGGTTGCAAAGAGACAGACAAGACTGAGAGACTAACACACACACACATACATATTTATAATTTGTCTCAAAGTCAGATGATGTTAGCCCTCCAACTTTGTTTCTTTTAGTTATTCTAGGTCTTTTGCATTTCTGTTTGAAATTTTAAAATCAGTTCTTCAACTTCTACAAGAATGTGTATGAAATCCCAATGGCATTTCAGTTGAGATTGCATTGACTCTATTGATCAATTTGGGAAGAACTGATACCTTAATATTGTTTTATAGCCTATGAACGAAGAACATCTCTCAATTTATTTAAGTTTTCTTTAACTTCTATAAGCAATGCTTTGTAGTTTTCAGTTTACAGATCTTTGTCAGATTTATCCCTAAGAATTGTATATTTCTGGTGCTATTTTAAATGTTGTCACTTTAAAATTTTAATTTCTAAGGAGACTACGTATTTGCATTAGAATATGTCACCCATCTTAGTTTTTGAGGGCACTATATTCAAACCTTCATCAATTCAGATTTCCTGTTGACATTTTCAGAGTATAGCATTCCTTCATACAAATATACATGTCCCGTTGATGGACTACATAATAAAAATTATTTCCCAGGAAAGGTATTTACTCAATATGAGGACAGCTTTGAGGGAAATTTCTTCTTATAAATTTCTAAGAGTGATTCATCTTACAATAATATCCCAGATATTGAGTTTCTTTCAAGGACAGGACAGAAAATAAGAATATTCTGATTAAGCTTCCTTTGAACTACAATGGATAAAAAGCTTTGAGGGACAAGTGTTTACCAACCAATATTATATTAATTGCTGGGAGACCACAGGGCCATTTAGAAAGTTACTTTTTTCTAGTGCATTAGATAATGTTTGGTTCTCTAATAGGATTAACTTAACTAAGACAGTTAATTGAATCAATTCATTCCCCCAGAGAAGGTTTACTCACCCTCATTTTCCACTGAATTAAGGATAGGCTCATTTCCTTTCTTTTTTATGTATTTATATTTAGCATTATTCCTTTGGTAATATTTAAGAGCATTTAAGTTACAAAATGAGTTAAGAGCAGAAGCTGTAAAGCTGTTTGGTGAGAGATTAGAATGTAATTTATTTCTAAAATCACAGATGAGTGTGGTCTTTTCTTAAGACCCACTGAATCACACTCTAGGATGTGGGTTTTAAAAAATAAACTTTCATCCAAATTTAATATATTTTTAGAAATCATGTGAACTGGGAACCTGAAAATATAGTCACTTTGTGTGTGAATATTAATATATTGATTTGTTATATTTTTGTATTCAGTCTCAAATTTAGAGCCTTTTTACAGATTGTTAAGTGCAACCTGAAGTTTTAAGTGCCATGCTCATCATATTATTAACCACATCTTGCTAGAAACAGTATTATGTAATCTTAATATGTACAACCCAAGTTTACTGATGCCTGGGTGGATCAGCCTGAGCACTGGACTGGGATGTTTTAGATTTAGATTTGGGTCCTGCTTTTGGCATGGTTAACAGTGTAGTGCTGAACAACCAGTATCACACCTACTAGTTTGCTAGGGTGGCTCTAACAAAATACCAAAGACTGGATAGCTTAAACAACAGAGGTTTACTTTCTCAGTCTGGAGATTAGAAGTCCAAAATCAAGATGTTATCAGGTCTGATTTCCTCTGAATTTTCTCTCCTTGCTTCCATAGTTCAAGCTGTTATTTTAAAAAATACCAGAGGTTGAGTTGCTTAAATAACAAATTTTTTTTTTTTTTTCTCAGAGCTCTGGAGGCTCTGATGTCTGATATCAAGATATGGGTATATTCAGTATCTACTGAGAGGCTGCTTACTGGTTCATAGAGGGCTATCTTCCTACTGTGTCCTCACATGGAGGAAGGGACAAAGGCATTCTCTGGGGTCTCTTTAATAAGGACACTAATTTCATTGATAAGAGCAGAGCTCTCAAGACCTAGTACCTCCCAAAGGCCTTCCTTTCCTCCAAATACCATCACATTGGAGATTAGATTTCTTCACATGAATTTTGAGGGGACACAAACATTCAGTCTATAGCAGATACCTTCTCTCTGTCTGTTCACATGTTCAACTTTCTGTGGATGCACAGGTCTGGTGCTTCTGTGTCCACATCTCCTCTCTTTATTAGGATACCAATCAGACCAGTTGTATTGGATTGGGCTTCCCACATGATGGTGGTTTAGCGGTTTAGTAACTAAGTCGTGTTCGATTCTTGTGACCCCATGGACTGCAGCCTGCTAGGCTCCTCTGTCCATGGGATTTTCTAGGCAAAAATAGGGGAGTGGGTTGCCATTTCCCTGGTGGTGCTAGTGGTAAAGAACCTGTCTGCCGATGGAGACATAAGAGACATGGCTTCAATCCCTAGATCAGGAAGATCTCCTAGAGGAGGGCATGGCAACCTACTCCAGTATTGTTGCCTGGAGAATCCCATGGAGGAGCCTGGCAGGTTACAGGCCATAGGGTCACAAAGAGTCAAACACAACTGAAGTGACTTAGCATGCATGCACATGCATATTGGATTAGGGTCTGGCCTAATGACCCCATTTTAACTTAATTACTTCTTTAAAGGCCCTCTCTGCAAATAGAGTCACATTCTGAGGTACAGTTTCACGTGAATTTTGAGCAGACGCAGTTCAGCCCACAATACTCTTAAATGTTGACTTCTTCAATCACAAAATGTGTGGGTTGGTTAAAGTATCACTAAAGACTGTCCAAGGTCTGAAGAATTAAAATTACTTTGAGAAGATGACCATTGTCTTTTCTGAATAAATATTGTGACTCTCAGTACCCTTGGTTGCAAGCATCATAAAATGACCCTGGAAAACTTCAGATAAAGAGAATTTTTGATAAACTGTAGGGGAGTCAGAGAGTAAGAGGAGGCCAGAGGCTTTGGCTAAGAAACAGGAGAGACCCTGGGAGCTGTGAAGAGCAAGGCAGCAATACTGTTCCAACTTCCTTGCAAATATGCAGGGAGGGGATGTCTGGAACCTGGAGTGTCCACTGGGGGAGGCTGGCACCAACTCCCACCAAGACCATACACAAAGAAGAGGGGGGGGCGCGGGGGGTGCTGTTTGAAGATGTCAGGAGACTCCTGAAAGGGCAGAGAGGAGTTACAGCAAGATGGTGTGATGGTATAGACCATTCCCTCCCCCATAAGCTGACATGTAACCACTAAGTACATCTTATGATATTTAACTAACATTACGTTAAATATGGTTGGGAAAGCTGATGAAGCAATAAAGCAGTCTCCTGACATTGTTAATGGCTCTCAACAATCACATTTTGACAATAAATTTTTGAAATAAAATTCAAATTGACCTCGATGAGGCAGCAGTGAGCAGTGGCATGAAGCGAGATCTTGATTCCTTGCCCAGGAATTGAACCTGGGTAGCCTGGATGAAAACTATGAATCCAAGCCACCAGACCAGCAAGCACTAGAGGCTAAAAACTTTTTCCCTGCATCTTTGTCCCCAGTGAAAAATGCATTTATCACAGAGGCCGAAACTGTAAATGCAGGTACAAAATTTATTATTAGAGACATAGCACAGCAGCAAGTGGGAGAGCACAGAGAGAGTTGGTTTGTTTAGTTGAGGTAGAAGCAAGACAGAGATGCACACCTGGAGAGAAAGGGTGTAAATGCCCAGCCTAGTGAGGAGGAGTCCCATCAAGAGCCCATTAAGTCATTTATATAAGGCAGTTCTTCTGGGTCTTTGTCTTCTGTTAGGCCAATTTTCTGGTTTCTTTCCCCACACCTGACCTACCTTGGGACCCTCCCGTGAGATGTGCAAGCACCTGTCAACCAAGATGGATCTCGAAGTGAAGGCTTCTGGGGAGAGCAAGACTCATTATGGCCTGGCATTATCCCTTGACTTTTGGCTCAAAAGGAGGCTTTCTGCACATATGTAGTGTCTCCCTTGTTCCAAAAGAGATTGGGAGGGAGATATCTTAATCATTTACTCAAACAGGATTTTGCCCCCTCCTTGTCCTTGCGATGACCATTACCTTAAGGTGTTTACAAGAGACAAACACTGACTATTTACCTTGTTTCTGTTCTTACTGCCATTTCAGAGGGCAAACTGGAGGCTAATTGTAAATGCCTCAACTGGAGCCCACCTATCTCTTGTCTCAGGAAATGCAAACAGAAGGCTAGCTGTAAATGTCTAACCTAGAAACTATCTCCTACATCAAAATTAGAAGTTGAAATCGCTACCTTAAAAAGCTGCACTATTTTTTTTTCACTCAGAAGTCTAGACTTTAGTGATTTCACCCATCAAATGGGAATAAAGCTGCTCTTCCTGTGAAAAGCAAGATTTAGAAATGGATGAACTTGGGGCTTACACCTTACAGCTGTAAGCTTTATGATTACATATTGAAGATGTGATTGGTCTTTCCCCTGATCTTTCATCAGTTTCCTGCTATTGATCTTCCACTGGTTCTTTTTGGAAAGCTTAATTCTCCCAAGGGAGAGACACTGCTCATTAGAAATTGATGTCTTTTATTGATTTCCATAATCACAATTTCCGTTTCAAATATTCTCTTATGATTCTGCTATTCATCTTTTTTTCACTAGGCTTTCTGGAAATTATTTGTTATCTATATTTTATTGAAATGTAGTAATTGCTCTTAATAATTACACTTAATAATCTCTTTATTTATAGATTTTGTTACATTTTCTCTTTTCCTCAGCTCTACTCTGAAATAGGAAGTGTTCAAGTTTTTCTGTAATTTTAAAATATATTCTATTTTTGGCCCAAACACTAGATATATAGCAAAATTGTTATTATAGTCTAGCTATTCACAACTTCTCTTTAGCTGTGAAACTTTATTTTGGATATCATAAGAACCTCAAGTTTTTATTGAGCTCACTGTTTTTCTTATTTTGTTTTTAAATATTTTGAAACTTCTTTATACTGGTTCATACTCTGCTTAATTTTAGTCAAATAAACAATCTCTACAACCCTGATTGCAGTGTATTTGGCTTTTCCTTTCCATCCCCACAAGGAATTCGCATACTTGAATCCTCATCCATCCAACAAACATTCAATGAACAGCTTGTGTGTGTGCTCAGTTGCTCAGTCATGTCTGACTCTTTGCAGCACTACGGACTGCAGCCAGCCAGGCTCCTTCAACCACGGGATTTCCCAGGCAATAATACTGGAGTCTAATTCAGAGAATCTAACTCAGGGTCTCCAGCATCTCCGACATTAGTGGAGGGATTCTTTACCACTGAGCCATGTGGGAAGCCCTTCAGTGAACAGCTACTATGTGTCAATTACTGTTCTAGACATAAAGTTGGCACTAATACTAATCTTCCTTCATAAATATAATTGTATTTATGTCTCACTTATATTTTATCTATCAATCAAAATTTTGGTAGTGAAAACAAAATGCCACCTTGCTTTGTTTTTATTTTATGCATAATAATAACAGAGACTCTTTTTTATCCATTCACTTGTTGCAAATGCACATTGAGCAATAGGGAATTTTTTAAAATCAAGAGATCATTAAAGTATCTGTATGGAAGGGATCTAATAGAGGCTTCTAAGTTTTTAAACTAGTCATAAAGATATATACATAGTACTCCAGTTGTTTAAAACAGCCAGACTGCTGTTGTTTTTCTGTACAAAGATATTGAACACATCCAAATTTATAACTTTTTAAAATTTCAACATCACTGAATTGGAGCAATGAACCAGATTTGATAACATAAGAAACCGAAAATTGGAGTGACATTATAGGTGACATTTGCAATCATACCAATCCAACATCTCACTTACTTCTGTATTTTGCTGAAAGTACACAATTTCACAAAGATATATAGTTGAAAAAATAATCTTTATTTGCCACTTTACCTCATACTCTAAGAATATTTTTCAATTCGTTCTCATCTAGACCCCAGGAACAGGAGACGATTGGTTGTTTTTATTTCAAAGTTAGATCCCCAGACAATATCTGCCATCTGCTCGCATTCCCCTTTACCAAAACGAAAGTTAGACAAGAAGCTTACAAACCCTTCACATAAAATCTGTAGAAGATATTATCATGGCTTGGCATGCCACCGACTCCTTCATGGTTGCACAACTACTGCTGGGCTCTGGTGGGAGCATGCGCAGAGCAGATGTATCCACGCCTAGGCTAACATTTAATTGGACTTGGCACCCATGTACTGTAGCAGTGTACTCATGCATATGCTTTTATTTGAAAGAGCAAGCTCAGGCCTGAATTTTTAAAGAGGAAAAGAAAACAAGTCTTCCTAATCTATGCACATTTGCAAAACGTTCAAGTGTATAGACTTACAGGCTATAGGTCCCTTTTCCAAGGACTACCCCCCAACATGAATAGTATAAACAGTATGAAGAGGCAAAAAGATAGGACACTGAAAGATGAATGGCCCAGATTGGTAGGTACCCAATATGCTACTGGAGATCAGTGGAGAAATAACTTCAGAAAGAATGAAGAGATGGAGCCAAAGCAAAAACAACACACAATTGTGGATGTGACTGGTGATGGAAGTAAACTCCAACGCTGTAAAGAGCAATATTGCATAGGAACCTGGAATGTCAGGTCCATGAGTCAAGGCAAATTGGAAGTGGCCAAACAGGAGATGGCAAGAATGAATATCGGCATTTTAGGAATCAACAAACTAAAATGGACTGGAATGGGTGAATTTAACTCAGATGACCATTATATCTACTACTGTGGGCAGGAATCCCTCAGAAGAAATGGAGTAGCCATCATAGTCAATGAAAGAGTCCAAAATGCAGTACTTGGATGCGATCTCAAAAATGACAGAATGATCTCTGTTCGTTTCCAAGGCAAAGCATTCAATATCACAGTAATCCAAGTCTATGCCCTGAACAGTAACGCTGAAGAAACTGAAGTTGAATGGTTCTATGAAAACCTACAAGATCTTCTAGAACTAACACCCCCAAAATATGCCCTTTTCATGATAGGGGACTGGAATGCAAAAGTAGGAAATCAAGAAATACCTGGAGTAACAGGCAAATTTGGCCTAGGAGTACAGAATAAAGCATGGCAAAAGCTAATAGAAATTTGCCAAAAGAAGGCACTTGTCATAGCAAACACCCTCGTCCAACAACACAAGAGAAGACTCTACACATGAACATCACCAGATGGTCAATACTGAAATCATATTGACTGTATTCTTTGCAGCCAAAGATGGAGAAGCTCTATATAGTCAGCAAAAACAAGACCAGGAGCTGACTGTGGCTCAAACCATGAACTCCTTATTACCAAGTTCAGACTTAAATTGAAGAAAGTAGGGAAAACCACTAGACCATTCAGTTATGACCTAAATCAAACCCTCATGATTATAAAGTGGAAGTGACAAAAGATTCAAGGGATTAGATCTGATAGACAGAGTGCCTGAAGAACTACGTATGGGGATTTGTGACACTGTACGGGAGACAGGAATCAAGACCATCCTCAAGGAAAAGAAAGGCAAGATGTTTGTCTGAGGAGGCCTTACAAATAGCTGTGAATAGAAGAGAAGTAAAAGGCAAAGGAGAAAAGGAAAGATATACCCATTTGAATGCAGAGTTCCAAAGAAAAGCAAGGAGAGATAAGAAAGCCTTCCTCAGGGATCAATGAAAAGAAATAGAGGACGACAATAGAATGGGAAAGACTGGAAATCTCTTCAAGAAAATTAGAAATACCAAGGGAATATTTCATGCAAAGATGGGCTAGATAAAGGACAGAAATGGTATGGACCTAACAGAAGCAGAAGATATTAAGAAGAGGTGGCAAGAAATCACAGAACTATACAAAAAAAGATCTCTACAACCCAGATAATCACGATGGTGTGACTACTCACCTGGAGCCAGACATCCTAGAATGTGAAGTCAAGTGGGCCTTAGGAAGCATCACTATGAACAAAGCTAGTGGAGGTGATGGAATTCCGGTTGAGCTATTTCAAATCCTAAAAGATAATGTTGTAAAAGTGCTGCACTCATTATACCAACAAATTTGGAAAACTCAGCAGTGGCCATGGGACTGGGAAAGTTCAGTTTTCATTCCAATCCCAAAGAAAGACAATGCTAAAAATTGTTCAAACTACCACACAATTGCACTCATCTCACACACTAATAAAGTAATGTTCAAAATTCTCAAAACCCGGCTTCAACAGTATGTGAATCATGAACATCCAGATGTTTGAGCTGGATTTAGAAAAGGCAGAGGAACAAGAGATCAAATTGTCAACATCTGTTGGATCATCAAAAAAGCAAGAGAGTTCCAGAAAAATATCAATTTCTGCTTTACTGACTATGCCAAAACCTTCGACTGTGTGGATCACAACAAACTATAGAAAATTCTGAAAGAGATGGGAACACCAGACCACCTGACCTGCCTCTTGAGAAATCTGTATGCAGGTCAGGAAGCAACAGTTAGAACTGGACATGGAATGACAGACTGGTTCCAAATAGGTAAAGGAGCACGTCAAGGCCGTATATTGTCACCCTGCATATTTAACTTATACGGAGATACATCATGAGAAACGCCGGGCTGGATGAAGCACAAGCTGGAATCAAGATTGCCGGGAGAAATAACAATAACCTCAGATATGCAGATAATACCACCCTTATGGCAGAAAGTGAAAAAGAACTGAAGAGTCTCTTGATGAGAGTGAAAGAAGAGACTGAAAAAGTTGGCTTAAAACTCAACATTCAGAAAACTAAGATTATGGCCTCTGGTCCCATCCCTTCATGGTGAATAGATGGGGCAAGAGTGACAGACTGTATTTTCTAGGCTCCAAAATCACTGCAGATGGTGACTGCAGCCAGGAAATTAAAAGACGCTTACTCCTTGGAAGAAAAGTTATGACCAACCTAGACAGCTTATTAAAAAGCAGAGATATTACTTTGCCAACAAAGGTCCCTCTAGTCAAGGCTATGGTTTTTCCAGTAGTCATGTATGGGTGTGAGAGTTGGAATATAAAGAAAGCTGAGCAGGGAAGAATTGATGCTTTTGAGCTGTGGTGTTGGAGAAGACTCTTGAGAATCCCTTGGACTGCAAGGAGATTCAACCAGTCCATCATAAAGGAAATTAGTCCTGAATATTCTTCAAAGGACTGATGCTAAAGCTGAAACTCCAATATTTTGGCCACCTCATGCAAAGAACTGACTCATTTGAAAAGACCATGATGCTGGGAAAGATTGAAGGTGGGAGAAGAAGGGGACGACAGAGGACAAGACGGTTGGATGGCATCATCGACTCAATGGACATGAGTTTGAGTAAACTCTGGGAGTTGGCAATGGACAGGGAGGCCTGGCATGCTGCAGTCCATGGGGTCGCAAAGAGTCAGACACGACTGAGCAACTAAACTGAACCAACCCTCCAACAAGTTCACCTCTAACTATTTAATGGGTTAACTATGTTTCAAGAGATGCAGTTCAAAAAGCCTGCATCTTGTCCAACTCTTAATGTTTCTCTCTATGCATGAGACAGAGATTGAAGTCAAGTTAAGCATCTGATGTACTTCCTTTCCATCACTGATATCCCTCTCTTAACCTTCACTCCACATCCTAAGTCCTAAGCGGCAGAATTTTACTTGTTTTCCATAGTGTCATTCAGATGTATCTACTCCGTTAAGCTTTCCTTCCTCTCTCAAACAAATCTTCCATCTCTGTCTTTGTCTCTCTCTTGTCTCCATCTCTCTCTGTCTCCCTGTCTGTCTGTCTCTGGAACCCTATAACATTAAAAAAAATTTTTTTAATTGGAGGGCAATTGTTTTACAATATTGTGTTGGCTTCTGCCATACAACCACATGAATCAGCCACAAGTATACATATGTCCCCTCCCTCTTGAACCTCTCTGCCACCCCCATCCCTCCCCACCCCTCTAGGTTGTCACAAAGCACCACATTGATCTCCTTGTCATACAGCAACTTCCCATTAGCTATCTACTTTACATATGGGAATGTATATGCTTCAATGCTAAGCTCTCAATTTGTCCCACTCTTTCCTTCTCCTGCTGTGTCCAAAGTCTGTTCTCTATGTCAACAACTCTACTCCAGCTCTGCAAATAAGTTCATCAGCAGCATTTTTCTAGATTCCATATGCATGCATTGATATACAATATTTGTTTTACTCTTTCTGGCTTACTTCACTCTGTATAATAGGCTCTAGATTCATCCACCTCACTAAAACTGACTCAAATGCATTCCTTTTCAAGGGTGGTTAAGGTCAGGAAGCAACAGCTAGAACTGGACATGGAACAACAGACTGGTTCCAAATAGGAAAAGGAGTTCGTCAATGCTGTATATTGTCACCCTGCTTATTTAACTTATATGCAGAGTACATCATGAGAAACGATGGACTGGAAGAAACACAAGCTGGAATCAAAATTACCAGGAGAAATATCAGTAACCTCAGATAGGCAGATAACACTACCCTTATGGCAGAAAGTGAAGAGGAACTCAAAAGCCTCTGGATGAAAGTGAAAGTGGAGAGTGAAAAAGTTGGCTTAAAGCTCAACATTCAGAAAACGAAGATCGTAGCATCTTGTCCCATCACTTCATGGGAAATAGATGGGGAAACAGTGGAAACAGAGTCAGACTTTATTTTTCTGGGCTCCAAAATCACTGCAGATGGTGACTGCAGCCATGAAATTAAAAGACGCTTACTCCCTGGAAGGACAGTTATGACCAACCTAGATAGCATATTCAAAAGCAGAGACATTACTTTGCCAACAAAGGTTCATCTAGTCAAGGCTATGGTTTTTCCTGTGGTCATGTATGGATGTGAGAGTTGGACTGTGAAGAAAGCTGAGCGCCGAAGAATTGATGCTTTTGAACTGTGGTGTTGGAGAAGACTCTTGAGAGTCCTTTGGACTGGAAGGAGATCCAACCAGTCCATTCTGAAGGAGATCAGCCCTGGGATTTCTTTGGAAGGAATGATGCTAAAGCTGAAACTCCAGTACTTTGGCCACCTCATGCGAAGAGTTGACTTATTGGAAAAGACTCTGATGCTGGGAGGGATTGGGGGCAAGAGGAGAAGGGGACGATAGAGGATGAGATGGCTGGATGGCATCACTGACTCGATGGACATGAGTCTGGGTGAACTCCGGGAGTTGGTGTTGAACAGGGAGGCCTGGCATGCTGCGATTCATTGGGTCGCAAAGAGTCTGACACAACTGAGTGACTGATCTGATCTGAATATTCCATTGTGTATACTTACACAACTTCTTCATCCATTCATCCATTGATGGGCATCTACGTCACTTCCATGTCCTAACTATTGTAAATAGTGTTACAGTGAATTTTGGGATGTATATGTCTTTTTCAATTATGGTTTTCTCAGAGTATCAGAGAAGGCAATGGCAACCCACTCCAGTACTCTTACCTGGAAAATCCCATGGATGGAGAAGCCTGGTAGGCTGAAGTCCTTGGGGTCGCTAAGAGTCTGCATGACTGAGCGACTTCACTTTCACTTTTCACTTTCACACATTGGAGAAGGAAATGGCAAACCACTCCAGTATTCTTGGCTGGAGAATCCCAGGGACGGAGGAGCCTGGTAGGCTGCCGTCTATGGGGTCGCACAGAGTCGGACATGACTAAAGTGACTTAGCAGCAGCAGCAGCAGCAGAGTATATACCCTCCTACAGCACTTTAAATGCAGTTAACAAGTTTCTTTATTTGAGTCTGTGTCTGAAAGCACAAACTTCTTGATCTCACTTTGTTATAACTCTTACTATAATGTTAGCTGGCCTGACACATGTAGGTACTAATTAAATAATCAGTTCATTGAATTATTTACCCAAAGACAGGATCCTCACTAGGTCATTCACATTAAAATGGATTTCTGTGTGGCTCGATTTAATGAAAGTGTTTTCTGCAGTTCCTTTCATATTCTTAGCATTCTGCATATTTCTTCCAATGCTTCCATATTGCAGGATCTGTTCAGCTGCTTTGATTCTCTTTCATCTAATTCTCTTTTAAGATATTACTGTTTAAATACGCAATTTTTACAGTAAAAGAGAATGTGCTATAGAGCAATAGAAAGATTTCAATAGTTTCTGATTCACCTGTGAGCTTTGACTGAGGGGTTGATGAAAGATGAAACAATGAAATAAGAGCTTTGCAAATTTTTTTTTAAAAAATCCATCTCTGATTGTGTTTGATAACACATTCTCTGTTAATTCTGTATATATGTGTGTGTTTCATAATTCCCTCAAACTAACACAGACAGTATATATCTCAATATGTCACTTTACCTTTTATTGAAGTTTTGATTCTCTGCCATAAGATACTAAGATGGAATTTGGTATCAACATCTTTGGAAGGGAAGGGGAGAAAGCAGGATGGAGCAGAGGGAGAAGTCCCCATGGAAATCTCAGGATATGTCCCATCAGCAGTGACCCCATTGAGCTAAAATGGCTGGGTCTTAGAGAAGGGGAAATATCATATGATATCCCTTATATGTGGAATCTAAAAAGAAATGATGCAAATGAACTTACTTACAAAGCAGAAAGAGACTCTCAGACTTAAAGAATGAACTAAGGGTTTCCAGGGGAAAGGATGAGGGGATGGGATAGTTAGGGAATTTGAGATGGACATGTACACACCACTATATTTAAAATGGATAACCAAGAAGGACCTACTGTACAGCACATGGAGCTCTGCTCAGTGTTATGTGGCAGCCTGGATGGGAGGGGGGTTTGGGGGAGAATGGATACATGTATATATGTGAGTCCTTTAGTTGTTCAGCTGAAACTATCACAACATTGTTAATTGGCTATACCCCAAAACAAAATAAAAGTTAAAAAGAATAAAATGGCAGAGTGTTTATACCCCACCTTGATCAATCACTGTCTGTGTCCTGCCTGGGGGAAAAAAGAGTGCTTGAGCAAGTTGCCTCTCTGCAGATGCGTCAAACCCTGGGGAGCTGATAGCTGGAGGCAGTCTGCTGGGGTGAAATCATAGTTCATCTCTCTGTCTACAGCACCTCTTTAGAAAACCTCCTTTCTCCAAAACAGGACAAAGCATACTTTTTAAGTTTTGAGATCAAAAAACAGAGACAAACAGCTAAATTCCATCAACCTTTCTGCAGTCTTTCATTAATTAGCTAGACTTTCATTAATGAGCCCCATCCCTCTCTTGACAGACATTCAATTCAGTTCAGTTCAGTTCAGTCACTCAGTCGTGTCCGACTCTTTGAGACCCCATGAATCACAGCACATCAGGCATCCCTGTCCATCACCAACTCCCAGAGTTCACTCAAACTCACGTCCATCGAGTCAGTGATGCCATCCAGCCATCTCATCCTCTATCGTCCCCTTCTCCTCCTGCCCCCAATCCCTCCCACCATCAAGGTCTTTTCCAATGAGTCAACACTTCGCATGAGGTAGCCAAAGTACTGGAGTTTCAGCTTCAGCAACATTCCTTCTAATGAACACCCAGGACTGATCTCCTTTAGGATGCACTGGTTGGATCTCCTTCCACTCCAAGGGACTCTCAAGAGTCTTCTCCAACACCACAGTTCAAAAGCATCAATTCTTCGGCGCTCAGCTTTCTTCACAGTCCAACTCTCACATCCATACATGACCACAGGAAAAACCATAGCCTTGACTAGATGAACCTTTGTTGGCAAAGTAATGTCTCTGCTTTTGAATATGCTATCTAGGTTGGTCATAACTTTCCTTCCAAGGAGTAAGTGTCTTTTAATTTCATGGCCGCAGTCACCATCTGCAGTGATTTGGAGCCCCCAAAAATAAAGTCTGACTCTGTTTCCACTGTTTCCCCATCTATTTCCCATGAAGTGATGGGACCAGATGCCATGATCTTCGTTTTTGAATGTTGAGCTTTAAGCCAACTTTTTCACTCTCCACTTTCACTTTCATCAAGAGGCTTTTGAGTTCCTCTTCACTTTCTGCCATAAGGTTGGTGTCATCTGCATATCTGAGGTTATTGATATTTCTCCCAGAAATCTTGATTCCAGCTTGTGCTTAATCCAGCCCAGCCTTTCTCATGATGTACTCTGCATAGAAGTTAAATAAGCAGGTGACAATATACAGCCTTGACGTACTACTTTTCGTATTTGGAACCAGTCTGTTGTTCCATGTCCAGTTCTAACTGTTGCTTCCTGACTTGCATATAGGTTTCTCAAGAGGCAGGTCAGGTGGTCTGGTATTCCCATCTCTTTCAGAATTTTCCACAGTTTATTGTGGTCCACACAGTCAAAGGCTTTGGCATAGTCAATAAAGCAGAAATAGATGTTTTTTCTGGAACTCTCTTGCTTTTTCTTGCCAGCAGAAGATGGCGATTTGATCTCTTGTTCCTCCGCCTTTTAGAAACCAGCTTGAACATCTGGAAGTTCACGTTTTACGTACTGCTGAAGCCTGGCTTGGGGAATTTTGAGCATTACTTTACTAGTATGTGAGATGAGTGCAATTGTGCAGTAGTTTGAGCATTCTTTGGCATTGCCTTTCTTGGGGATTGGAATGGAAACTGACCTTTTCCAGTCCTGTAGCCACTGCTGAGTTTCCCAGATTTGCTGGCATTTTGAGTGTAGCACCTTCACAGCATCATCTTTCAGGATTTGAAATACCTCAACTGGAATTCCATCACCTCCACTAGCTTTGTTTATAGTGATATTTTCTGAGGCCCACTTGACTTCACATTCTAGGATGTCTGGCTCTACGTGAGTGATCACACCATCGTGATTATTTGGTTTGTGAAGCTCTTCTTTGTACAGTTCTTCGGTGTATTCTTGCTACCTCTTCTTAATATCTTCTGTTTGTTAGATCCATACCATTTCTGTCCTTTATTGAGCCCATCTTTGCATGAAATGTTCCCTTGGTATCTCTAATTTTCTTGAAGAGATCTCTAGTCTTTCCCGTTCTATTGTTTTCCTCTATTTCTTTGCATTGATCGCTGAGGAAGGCTTTCTTATCTCTCCTTGTTATTCTCTGGAACTCAGCATTCAAATGGGTATACCTTTCCTTTTCTCCTTTGCTTTTCGCTTCTCTTCTTTTCACAGCTATTTGTAAGGCCTCCTCAGAGAGCCATTTTGCCTCTTTGCATTTCTTTTCCATGGGGATGGTCTTGATCCCTGTCTCGTGTACAATGTCATGAACCTCATTCCATAGTTCATCAGCACTCTGTCTGTCAGATCTAGTCCCTTAAATCTGTTTCTCACTTCCACTGTATAATCTTAAGGGATTTGATTTAGGTCATACCTGAATGGTCTACTTTCTTCAATTTAAGTCTGAATTTGGCAATAAGGAATTCATGGTCTGAGCCACAGTCAGCTCCTGGTCTTGATTTTGCTGACTGTATAGAGCTTCTCCATCTTTGGCTGCAAAGAATATAATCAATCTGATTTTGGTGTTGACCATCTGGTGATGTCCATGTGTAGAGTCTTCTCTTGTGTTGTTGGAAGAGGGTGTTTGCTATGACCAGTGTCTTCTCTTGGCAAAACTCTATTAGCCTTTGCCCTGCTTCAGTCTGTACTCCAAGGCCAAATTTGCCTGTTATTCCAGGTGTTTCTTGACTTCCTACTTTTGCATTCCAGTCACCTATAATGAAAAAGACATCTTTTTTGGGTGTTAGTTCTAAAAGGTCTTGTAGGTCTTCATAGAACCATTCAACTTCAGCTTCTTCAGCGTTACTGGTTGGGGCATAGACTTGGATTACTGTGATATTGAATGATTTGCCTTGGAAATGAACAGAGATCATTCTGTCATTTTTGAGATTGCATCCAAGTACTGCATTTCTAACTCTTTTGTTGACCATGATGGCTACTCCATTTCTTCTGAGGGATTCCTGCCCACAGTAGTAGATATAATGGTCATATGAGTTAAATTCACCCATTCCAGTCCATTTCAGTTCGCTGATTCCTAGAATGTCAACATTCACTCTTGCCATCTCCTGTTTGACCACTTCCAATTTGTCTTGATTCATGGACTTGACATTCCAGGTTCCTATGCAATATTGCTCTTTACAGCATCGGACCTTGCTTCTATCACCAGTCACATCCACAACTGGGTATTGTTTTTGCTTTGGTTCCATCACTTCATTCTTTCTGGAGTTATTTGTCCACTGATCTCCAGTAGCATATTGGGCACCTACCGACCTGGGGAGTTCCCCTTTCAGTATCCTATCATTTTGCCTTTTCATACTGTTCATGGCATTAGGGTATTTATTTGTCTACAATCTGAATGCTGCAATTTTACAATATTGATTAAATTTTGTCTTTACACAATGAATCCTGGCATCATACCACATTGGTTACATCAAAATTCCAAGAAGTATCAGATTTTCGTAAGATTTTAGTATCTGGGATAAACAGAAATGACTAATTAGCTAGACCTCAAAAGAATTTGTTGAATTTCCTTGAGCATATCAACTTTATGACTTGGGGATTTGGATCATTTTTCTTTGAAATATGGAAGTCATGACCATATGATATAAATGATGAAATTTCAGATTATAAACTTCTTTAGCCAATTCACAAATCACTGTAACTTGTAACAAGCCAATCCCTAGTAACACGGGATATATTTCCTGAGACCAATTATATTTGTATAATGTTAGGTGCAAAGCCTAGATTTAAAAGTTTTGCAATATTTCAATAACACAAATATCTCAATAAATCTGCGATATTAACTGGTAGCTGGAAAATTCTGTTTCAAACTTCTCCTTTAACATTGCCTATACCAAATGAGGACTCCCCTGGTGGCTCAGATGGTAAAGCGTCTGCCTACAATGCGGGAGACCCAGGTTCAATCCCTGGGTTGGGAAGATCCTCTGGAGAAGGAAATGGCAACCCACTCCAGTACTCTTGCCTGGAAAATCCTATGGACAGAGGAGCGTGGTAGGCTACCGTCCCAAAGAGTCAGACATGACTAAGCGACTTCACTTCATACCAAATTAACATTTCTCACTCACCCCCTTCCACCTTTGGCCTTAGCCTATATTTATTTAGAAGTTTTGAAATCTTAATGATAAACCTTTTACAAAGAAGTAATTTGGGCAGAAGGTATGTAACTTTCATAATAATAGTTTAATTACTCAAAGATCTGGGCTCTTCTTTTATAATTTCCTGTGAGTATTACTTTAAGACCTCTCAGTCATGAAAACTCTTTAACCTAGAATGAGGAGAAATGATTGAAGACGTCTCTGGAGCAGTTAGTGAAGGGCAATAGGAAGGAAATTCCCAAAGACTTTGTTGAAAACCTTGGATGTCTTGACTGTGTAACCTTTCCTTTGAAAGGAACTGAAAACAAGTTAAAGATAAGATAGTGCCTGGTTATTTTTTCAGCCATGGATATTCCATTATTCTGAACTCTATATCTCTTTTCTATCAACAGAAACTTTTATCATATTTTTAAGAAAAATCTGTGAAATATATATTGAAAATGTGTTGTACATTCTCAAAGCTTCATATCTTAATATGTAGTATTCCACTTGGCTTCAATACCACAGAAATCATTCTTAGTCTCTTATCATTAATGTTCAGTAATTTTTTAATGAATGAATAAATAAACACTGGCCTTGGTTATTGAGATATTTAGCATACAATTATAGATCTATCATCATATTTTACATGTATATAACATTATCATTAAACTTTGTACAATATTCAAGTTACCAACATTCAATGGATCATAGAGAAAGCTAGGGAATTCCAGAAAAACATCTCCCTCTGTTTCATCAACTATGCCAAAGCCTTTGACTGTGTAGACCATAAAAAAACTGTGGAAAGTTCTTAAAGAGATGAGGAATACCAGACCATCTTAAGTGTCTCCTGAGAAACATGTATGTGGGTCAAGAAGCAACAG
The DNA here is from genome assembly GCF_003369695.1 of Bos indicus x Bos taurus. NCBI lineage: Eukaryota > Metazoa > Chordata > Mammalia > Artiodactyla > Bovidae > Bos > Bos indicus x Bos taurus. The sequence continues at coordinate 114,569,536 of NC_040076.1, forward strand.
TTAGAGCTCTGTATGGAAGAACTCATTGGTTCAGTATTGAGAAAGTATGACAGGGCTGTCTACTGTCACAATGTTTAATCTATACACTAAGAACATTATGAGAAATGCTGGGTAGATGACTGACAAGCTGGAATCAAGATTGGCGGGAGAAACATCAACAACCTCAGATATGTGGATGATATCACTCTAATGGCAGAAAGCAAAGAGGAACATAAGGGCCTCTTGAGGGTGAAGGAGAAGAGTGAAAGAGCTGGATTACAACTAAATATTTAAAAAGCTAAGATATGGCATCTGGAGATTATGGCATCTGGCAAAAGAGTTTGAAATGCAGTACTTGGATGCAATCTCAAAAATGACAGAATGATCTCTGTTTGTTTCCAAGGCAAACCAATAAATATCACAGTAATCCAAATCTATGCCCCAACCAGTAATGCTGAAGAAGCTGAAGTTGAATGGTTCTATGAAGACCTACAAGACCTTTTAGAACTATGCTATGGTGGCTAAGTCACTTCAGTCGTGTCTGATCCTGTGTGACCACATTGACGGTAGCCTACCAGGCTCCCCCGTCCCTGGGATTCTCCAGGCAAGAACACTGGAGTGGGTTGCCATTTCCTTCTCCAATACATGAAAGTGAAAAGTGAAAGTGAAGTCGCTCAGTCATGTCTGACTCTTAGCCACCCCATGGACTGTAGCCTACCAGGCTCCTCCGTCCATGGGATTTTCCAGGTAAGAGTACTGGAGTGGGATGCCATTGCCTTCTCTGTTTTAGAACTAACACCCAAAAAAGATGTCCTTTTCATTATAGGGGGCAATGGCACCCCACTCCAGTACTCTTGCCTGGAAAATACTATGGATGGAGGAGCCTGGTGGGCTGCAGTCCATGGGGTCGCTAAGAGTTGAACACGATGGAGCGACTTCACTTTCACTTTCCACTTTCATGCATTGAAGAAGGAAATGGCAACCCACTCCAGTGTTATTGCTTGGAAAATCCCAGGGACAGGGGAGCCTGGTGGGCTGCCGTCTATGGGGTCGCACATGTCGGACAGGACTTAAGTGACTTAGTAGTAGCAGCAGCAGAATGGAAAAGTAGGAAGTCAAGAAACACCTGGAGTAACAGGCAAATTTGGCCTTGGAATACAGAATGAAGCAGGGCAAAGGCTAATAGAGTTTTGCCAAGAAAATGCACTGGTCATAGCAAACACCCTCTTCCAGCAACACAAGAGAAGATTCTACACATGGACATCACCAGATGGTCAACACCAAAATCAGATTGATTATATTCTTTGCAGCCAAAGATGGAGAAGCTCTATACAGTCAACAAAAACAAGACCAGGAGCTGACTGTGGCTCAGATCATGAACTCCTTATTGCCAAATTCAGACTTAAATTGAAGAAAATAGGGAAAACCACTAGACCATTCAGATCAGATCAGATCAGATCAGTCGCTCAGTCGTGTCTGACTCTTTGCGACCCCATGAATCGCAGCACGCCAGGCCTCCCTGTCCATCACCAACTCCCGGAGTTCACTCAGACTCACGTCCATCGAGTCAGTGATGCCATCCAGCCATCTCATCTTCTGTCATCCCCTTCTCCTCTTGCCCCCAATCCCTCCCAGCATCAGAGTCTTTTCCAATGAGTCAATTCTTCGCATGAGGTGGCCAAAGTACTGGAGTTTCAGCTTTAGCATCATTCCTTCCAAAGAAATCCCAGGACTGATTTCTTTCAGAATGGACTGGTTGGATCTCCTTGCAGTCCAATTGACTCTCAAGAGTCTTCTCCAACACCACAGTTCAAAGGAATCAATTCTTCGGTGCTCAGCCTTCTTCACAGTCCAATTCTCACATCCATACATGACCACAGGAAAAACCATAGCCTTGACTAGATGGAACTTTGTTGGCAAAGTAATGTCTCTGCTTTTGAATATGCTATCTAGGTTGGTCATAACTTTCCTTCCAAAGAGTAAGCGTCTTTTAATTTCATGGCTGAGGTCACCATCTGCAGTGATTTTGGAGCCCAGAAAAATAAAGTCTGACACTGTTTCCACTCTTTCCCCATCTATTTCTCATGAAGTGATGAGACCAGATGCCATGATCTTCGTTTTCTGAATGTTGAGCTTTAAGCCAACTTTTTCACTCTCCACTTTCACTTTCATCAAGAGGCTTTTGAGTTCCTCTTCACTTTCTGCCATAAGGGTGGTGTCATCTGCATATCTGAGGTTATTGATATTTCTCCCGGCAATCTTGATTCCAGCTTGTGTTTCTTCCAGCCCAGTGTTTCTCATGATGTACTCTGTATATAAGTTAAATAAACAGGGTGACAATATACAGCCTTGACGTACTCCTTTTCCTATTTGGAACCAGTCTGTTGTTCCATGTCCAGTTCTAACTGTTGCTTCCTGACCTGCATACAAATTTCTCAAGAAGCAGGTCAGGTGGTCTGGTATTCCCATCTCTTTCAGAATTTTCCACAGTTTATCGTGATCCACACAGTCAAAGGCTTTGGCATAGTCAATAAAGCAGAAATAGATGTTTTTCTGGAACTCTCTTGATTTTTCAATGACCCAGCGGATGTTGGCAATTTGATCTCTGGTTCCTCTGCCTTTTCTAAAACCAGCTTGAACATCAGGAAGTTCACAGTTCATGTATTGCTGAAACCTGGCTTGGAGAATTTTGAGCATTACTTTACTAGTGTGTGAGATGAGTGCAACTGTGCAGTAGTTTGAGCATTCTTTGGCATTGCCTTTCTTGGGGATTGGAATGGAAACTGATCTTTTCCAGTCCTGTGGCCACTGCTGAGTTTTCCAAATTTGCTGACATATTGAGTGCAGCACTTTCACAGCATCATCTTTCAGGATTTGGAATAGCTCAACTGGAATTCCATCACCTCCACTAGCTTTGTTCATAGTGATGCTTCCTAAGGCCCACTTGACTTCACATTCCAGGATGTCTGGCTCTAGGTCAGTGATCACACCATCGTGATTATCTGGGTCGTGAAGATCTTTTTTGTACAGTTCTTCTGTGTATTCTTGCCATCTCTTCTTAATATCTTCTGCTTCTGTTAGGTCCATACCATTTCTGTCCTTTATCGAGCCCATCTTTGTATGAAATATTCCTTTGGTATCTCTGATTTTCTTGAAGAGATCCCTAGTCTTCCCCATTCTGTTGTTTTCCTCTATTTCTTTGCATTGATCACTGAGGAAGGCTTTCTTATCTCTTCTTGCTATTCTTTGCAACTCTGCATTCAGATGATTATATCTTTCCTTTTCTCCTTTGCTTTTCCCTTCTCTTCTTTTCACAGCTATTTGTAAGGCCTCCCCAGACAGCCATTTTTCTTTTTTGCATTTCTTTTCCATGGGAATGGTCTTGATCCCTGTCTCCTGTCCAATGTCACGAACCTCATTCCATAGTTCATCAGGCACTCTATCTATCAGATCTAGGCCCTTGAGGACATACCCCATGCCCCAAGCCCGAGGCCAAGGGCAGTGGGCGGGAGGAGCTACCCCACGCCCCTAAGCCAGAGGCCAGGGGTGGTGGGCGGGAGGACCAATCCCACGTCCAAGGAGCTGTGCGGGTGCAGGAGGGCCTAAAGGAGCTATCCCACGTTGAAGGTCAGGAAGGGCGGCGGTGAGGAGATACCCCTCGTCCAAGGTAAGGAGCAATGGCTGTGCTTTGCTGGAGCAGCCGTGAAGAGATACCCCACGCCCAAGGTAAGAGAAACCCAAGTAAGACAGTAGGTGTTGCAAGAGGGCATCAGAGGGCAAATACACTGAAACCATACTCACAGAAAACTAGTCAGTCTAATCACAGTAGGACCACAGCCTTGTCTAACTCAATGAAACTAAGCCATACCCGTTGGGCAACCCAAGACAGACGGGTCATGGTCGAGAGATCTGACAGAATGTGGTCCACTGGAGAAGGGAATGGCAAACCACTTCAGTATTCTTGCCTTGAGCACCCCATGAACAGTATGAAAAGGCAAAATGATAGGATACTGAAAGAGAAAGTCCCCCAGGTCAGTTGGTGCCCAATATGCTACTGGAGATCAGTGGAGTAATAACTCCAGAAAGAATGAAGGGATGGTGCCAAAGCAAAAAGAATACCCAGCTGTGGATGTGACTGTTGAGAGAAGCAAGGTCCAATGCTGTAAAGAGCAATATTGCATAGGAACCTGGAATGTTAGGTCCATGAATCAAGGCAAATTGGAAGTGGTCAAACAAGAGATGGCAAGAGTGAATGTCGACATTCTAGGAATCAGCGAACTGAAATGGACTGGAATGGGTGAATTTAACTCAGATGACCATTATATCTACTCTTGCGGGCAGGAATCCCTCAGAAGAAATGGAGTGGCCATCATGGTCAACAAAAGAGTTAGAAATGCAGTACTTGGATGCAATCTCAAAAATGACAGAATGATCTCTGTTCATTTCCAAGGCAAACCATTCAATATCACAGTAATCCAAGTCTATGCCCCAACCAGTAACGCTGAAGAAGCTGAAGTTGAATGGTTCTATGAAGAACTACAAGACCTTTTAGAACTAACACCCAAAAAAGGTCCTTTTCATTATAGGTGACTGGAATGCAAAAGTAGGAAGTCAAGAAACACCTGGAATAACAGGCAAATTTGGCCTTGGAGTACAGACTGAAGCAGGGCAAAGGCTAATAGAGTTTTGCCAAGAGAAGACACTGGTCATAGCAAACACCCTCTTCCAAAAACACAAGAGAAGACTCTATACATGGACATCACCTGATGGTCAACACCGAAAACAGATGGATTATATTCTTTGCAGCCAAAGATGGAGAAGCTCTATACAGTCAGCAAAAACAAGACCAGGAGCTGACTGTGGCTCAGATCATGAATTCCTTATTGCCAAATTCAGACTTAAATTGAAGACAGTAGACCATTCAGGTATGACCTAAATCAAATCCTTTATGATTATACAGTGGAAGTGAAAAATAGATTTAAGGGACTAGATCTGATAGATAGAGTGCCTGATGAACTATGGAATGAGGTTCATGACATTGTTCAGGAGACAGGGATCAAGACCATCCCCATGGAAAAGAAATGCAAAAGGACAAAATGGCTGTCTGGGGAGGCCTTACAAATAGCTGTGAAAAGAAGAGAAGCAAAAAGCAAAGGAGTAAAGGAAAGATATAAGCATCTGAATGCAGAGTTGCAAAGAATAGCAAGAAGAGATAAGAAAGCCTTCTTCAGCGATCAATGCAAAGAAATAGAGGAAAACAACAGAATGGGAAAGACAAGACTAGAGATCTCTTCAAGAAAATTAGAGATACCAAGGGAACATTCCATGCAGAGATGGGCTCGATAAAGGACAGAAATGGTATGGACCTAACAGAAGCAGAATATATTAAGAAGAGGTGGCAAGAATACACAGAAGAACTGTACAAAAAGATCTTCACGACCCAGATAATCATCATGGTGTGATCACTGACCTAGAGCCAGACATCCTGGAATGTGAAGTCAGGTGGGCCTTAGGAAGCATCACTATGAACAAAGCTAGTGGAGGTGATGGAATTCCAGTTGAGCTATTCCAAATCCTGAAAGATGATGCTGTGAAAGTGCTGCACTCAATATGTCAGCAAATTTGGAAAACTCAGCAGTGGCCACAGGACTGGAAAAGGTCAGTTTCCATTCCAATCCCAAAGAAAGGCAATGCCAAAGAATGCTCAAACTACTGCACAATTGCACTCATCTCACACGCTAGTAAAGTAATGCTCAAAATTCTCCAAGCCAGGTTTCAGCAATACATGAACCGTGAACTTCCTGATGTTCAAGCTGGTTTTAGAAAAGGCAGAGGAACCAGAGATCAAATTGCCAACACCCGCTGGATCATCGAAAAAACAAGAGAGTTCCAGAAAAACATCTATTTCTGCTTTATTGACTATGCCAAAGCCTTTGACTGTGTGGATCACAATAAACTGTGGAAAATTCTAAAAGAGATGGGAATACCAGACCACCTGACCTGCCTCTTGAGAAACCTGTATGCAGGTCAGGAAGCAACAGTTAGAACTGGACATGGAACAACAGACTGGTTCCAAATAGGAAAAGGAGTACATCAAGGCTGTATATTGTGACCCTGCTTATTTAACTTCTATGCAGAGTACAACCTGAGAAACGCTGGGCTGGAAGAAGCACAAGCTGGAATCAAGATTGCCGGGAGAAATATCAATAACCTCAGATATGCAGATGACACCACTCTTATGGCAGAAAGTGAAGAGGAACTCAAAAGCCTCTTGATGAAAGTGAAAGTGGAGAGTAAAAAAGTTGGCCTAAAACTCAACATTAAGAAAACGAAGATCATGGTACCCGGTCCCATCACTTCATGGGAAATAGATGGAGAAACAGTGGAAACAGTGTCAGACTTTATTTTTCTGGGCTCCAAAATCACTGCAGATGGTGACTGCAGCCATGAAATTAAAAGATGCTTACTCCTTGGAAGAAAAGTTATGACAAACCTAGATAGCATATTGAAAAGCAGAGACATTACTTTGCCAACAAAGATCCATCTAGTCAAGGCTATGGTTTTTCCAGTGGTCATGTATGGATGTGAGAGTTGGACTGTGAAGAAAGCTGAGCGCCGAAGAATTGATGCTTTTGAACTGTGGTGTTGGAGAAGACTCTTGAGAGTCCCTTGGATTGCAAGGAGATCCAACCAGTCCATTCTGAAGGAGATCAGCCCTGGGATCTCTTTGGAAGGAATGATGCTAAAGCTGAAACTCCAGTACTTTGGCCACCTCATGCGAAGAGTTGACTCACTGGAAAAGACTCTGATGCTGGGAGGGATTGGGGGCAGGAGGAGAAGGGGACGACAGAGGATGAGATGGCTGGATGGCATCACTGACTCGATGGTCATGAGTCTGAATGAACTCCGGGAGTTGGTGATGGACAGGGAGGCCTGGCGTGCTGCGATTCATGGGGTCGCAAAGAGTCAGACACGACTGAGCAACTGAACTGAACTGAACTGTACTGATGGCATCTGGCTCCATTACTTCATGGCAAATAGAGGGGGGAAATGTGGAAGTAGTGACAGATTTCCTTTTCTTGGCTTCTAAAATCACTGTGGATGGTGACTGCAGCCATGAAATCAGAAGACCTTTGCTTCTTGGCAGGAAACCTGTGACAAACCTAGACAATGTGTTATAAAGCAGAGACATTACACTGCTTTCAAAGGTCCATATAGTCAAGGCTATGGTCTTCCTAGTGGTCATGTACAGTTGTGAGAGCTGGACCATAAAGAAGGCAGAGCATGGAGAATTGATGCCTTTAAACTATGGTGCTGGAGAAGACTCCTGAGAGTCCCTTGGACAGCAGGGAGATCAAACCAGTCAATCTTAAGGGAAATCAATTCTGAATACTCGGATGGACTAATGCTGAAACTGAAACTCCAGTATTTTGGTCATCTGATGGGAATAGCTGACTTATTGGAAAAGTCCCTGATGCTGGGAAAGATTGACGGCAGAAGGAGAAGAGGGCCTCAGAGGATGAGATGGATGGATGGCATCACTGATGCAATGGACATGAATTTGGGCAAATTTTGGGAGATGGTGAGGGATGGAGAGGCCTGGCATGCTGCAGTCTATAGGGTTGCAAAGAGTCAGACATGACTGGGCGACGGAACAACAATGACAGTAATGTGTTATCATTAAAACTTTGTACAATATTCAAAGAAGTATGAAATTATTCTCCATTCTGATCCATAGAATACACTCTGATGATTACTCTGACTTCATCCACAAACTCAGTATTCTTAAACTTTAAAACGTGAAATATACTATCTTTTATTAATACAAGGGAGTATTTGAAGAGTAATAGAGGGAAGATTGGAGAAGGCAATGGCACCCCATTACAGTACTCTTGCCTGGAAAATCCCATGGACGGAGGAGCCTGGTAGGCTGCAGTCCGTGGGGTAACTAAGAGTCAGACACGACTAAGCGACTTCACTTTCAATTTTCACTTTCATGCATTGGAGAAGGAAATGGCAACCCACTCCAGTGTTCTTGCCTGGAGAACCCCAGGGATCGGGGAGCCTGGTGGGCTGCCATCTATGGGGCCTCACAGAGTCAGACACAACTGAAGTGACTTAGCAGCAGCAGCATGATTTCAATTCCTGCCTTTACTTGCCTGAAACCACCTCACTACTTGTGTGTTTGTTTTTTTTTTTTTAAACAAATGAACAGCAGTTTTAATATGGTTATAAATATACATCTTTGCCTAGGAGAACAGAGGTGCGTGTGTGTGTGCATGTGTATGTGTCTTGTATGTTGTATGTTTAAAGAAAGAGAAATGCAAGTGAAGATGGGAGAATATGCTGACTCTATGAATTGCAGGAAATCCTCTGAGGAAAGTTTGTGAGTCTTTTAGAAAGTCAAGTCCGTTTCAGGTATCCACAAAGGCTGATGGCCAGCAAGGAGATCTGCATAGAAGAGATGAGGAGCCTGTGAGGACACACAGCTCGAGTAAGAGCATAACTTCCAGAGAAACAGACTTGGTATAACTCCAAGATCTTCACTCTCCTGCTCTATAATGGGTAAATTATTGGGTCTGACTAAACCACTAGACCATTCAGGTATGACCTAAATCAAATCCCTTATGATTATACAGTGAAAGTGACAAATAGATTTAAGGGACTAGATCTGATAGACAGAGTGCCTGATGAACCATAGATGGAGGTTCATGACATTGTACAGGAGACACGGATCAAGACCCCATGGAAAAGAAATGCAAAAAAGAAAAATGGCTGTCTGAGGAGGCCTTACAATAGCTGTGAAAAGAAGAGAAGCGAAAGCAAAGGAGAAAAGGAAAGATATACCCATTTGAATGTGGAGTTCCAGAGAATAGCAAGGAGAGATAAGAAAGACTTCCTCAGAGATCAATGCAAAGAAATAGAGGAAAACAACAGAATGGGAAAGACTAGGGATCTCTTCAAGAAAATTAGAGATACCAAGGGAAAATTCCATGCAAAGATGGGCTCAATAAAGGACAGAAATGGTATGGACCTAACAGAAGGAGAAGATATTAAGAAGAGGTGGCAAGAATACACAGAAGAACTGTACAAAAAAGATCTTCATGACCCAGATAATCACAATGGTGTGATCACTCACCTAGAGCCAGACATCCTGGAATGTGAAGTCAAGTGGGCCTTAGGAAGCATCACTATGAACAAAGCTAGTGGAGGTGATGGAATTCCAGTTGAGCTATTTCAAATCCTGAAAGATGATGCTGTGAAAGGGCTGTACTCTCATTATGCCAGCAAATTTGAAAAACTCAGCAGTGGCCACAGGACTAGAAAAGGTCAGTTTTCATTCCAATCCCAAAGAAGGGCAATGCCAAAGAATGCTCAGACTACCACAGAATTGCACTCATCTCACAGGCTAGCAAAGTAATGCTCAAAATTCTCCAAACCAGGCTTCACAATACATGAACCATGAACTTCCAGATGTTCAAGGTGGATTTAGAAAAGGCAGAGGAACCAAAGATCAAATTGCCAACTTCTGCTGAATCATGGAAAAAGCAAGAGAGTTCCAGAAAAACATCTATTTCTGCTTTATTGACTATGCCAAAGCCGTTGACTGTGTGGATCACAATAAACTGTGGAAAATTCTAAAAGAGATGGGAATACCAGACCACCTGACCTGCCTCTTGAGAAACCTGTATGCAGGCCAGGAAGCAACAGTTAGAACTGGACATGGAACAACAGACTGGTTCCAAATAGGAAAAGGAGTACATCAAGGCAGTATATTGTGACCCTGCTTATTTAACTTCTATGCAGAGTACATCATGAAAAACGCTGGGCTGGAGGAAGACAAACAAGAATCAAGATTGCTGGGAGAAAAATCAATAACCTCAGATATGCAGATGACACCACCCTTATGGCAGAAAGTGAAGAAGAACTGAAGTGCCTCTTGATGAAAGTGAAAGAGGAGAGTGAAAAAGTTGGCTTAAAGCTCAACATTCAGAAAACTAAGATCATGGCATCCAGTCCCATCACTTCATAGCAAATAGATGGGGAAATAGTGGAAACAGTGTCAGACTTTATTTTTTTGGGCTCCAAAATCACTGCATATGGTGAATGCAGCCATGAAATTAAAAGACGCTTACTCCTTGGAAAGAGAGTTATGACTACTCTAGACAGCATATTAAAAAGCAGAGCGATTACTTTGCCAACAAAGTCCCCTCTAGTCAAGGTTATTGTTTTTCCAGTAGTCATGTATGGATGTGAGAGTTGGACTATAAGGAAAGCTGAGTGCTGAAGAATTGATGCTTTTGAACTGTGGTGTTGGAGAAGACTCTTGAGAGTCCCTTGGACTGCAAGAAGATCCAACCAGTCCACCTTAAAGGAGATCAGTCCTGAGTGTTCATTGGAAGGACTGATGTTGAAACTGAAACTCCAATACCTTGGCTACCTGATGCGAAGAGCTGACTTATTTGAAAAGACCCTGATGCTGGGAAAGATTGAGGGCAGGAGGAGAAGGGAACGACAGAGGATGAGATGGTTGGATGGCATCACTGACTCAGTGGACATGAGTTTGGGTAAACTCCAGGAGTTGGTGATGGACAGGGACGCCTGGTGTGCTGCAGTTCACAGGGTCACAAAGAGTCGGACACGACTGAGCGACTGAACTGAACTGAACTGAACTGAAGTATCAATGTATTCTTCTGTAAAATAAAGGTTATTATACTTATCTCCTTGGGTTACTGTGAAGGTGAAATAAGATAGTGCATGAAGCTGCTTAGTCAGAGCACAAGGTGAACAATAGTAAACATATATGACAGTATTATTAGATTCGATTTAGAAAGAACAACACTCAGTGACAGATACAGCAATGAGAAAGGATGAAGGGGTGAGAATACTTGAGCCTTCCAAAATTTTGAGAACAGTTGGCCTAGACTCTGAATAACTGTGCTTGAGGGTTATTAGGAGAAGGAGCTTAACAAAAAGAAAAAAAAAGATTAAATGGTAATGAAGGAAGGAGGAAAATAGTTAGGGCACAAGTTTGCTTAAAAGCCCAGGATGAAGATAAAGCCAAGTGTGGTTAACACAGTTACACAAAGAAGATTTACACGTGCCTATTACATTTGACAATGTGGAGATGGTCATGGACTCTGTCAAACAGCATCAGAAGAGAGAGCCAGGGAGGTAGGCTGCATTAAGTTTGAGTGTTTGGAAAGTCAGGAAGCACAGTAAGTCACTGGTAAGCTTCAATGAGAATTAAAATAAAGAGACGAGGTGCCACCTAAAGGAGAATGAAAAAGGAAAAATGGAAAGAGAGCTGAAGGTGTTTACTTGATGAAGGAATAAAGAAGATACTCGATAGAAGAGGATCCTAGAGCAATGAACAGAGATGGCCTCATGAACTCAGAGAGCAGATGGCCTAAACAAAGAGAAGGTGACCTCATCTTATGAACAGAGGTGGAAATAGGAAAAAAAATCAGTGAAAATGCTATAATATTAGAAATAATAGGAGGAAGTTCAGATCAATGGACTGAGCACACATCAGCTCTCCCTCCCTCTCGGAATGTCATAAGTGATGATACAGAGGAGTTCAATAAGCAAAATACAGATGAACCCACAACGCTGAAAATAACCTATGCTGGAGTCATCAAAAGACACTTCAACTAATTTATTAAAGAGGAAAGAAAAAGGTGAATTTTGAAGCATCAAATAAAGCAAGGTAAACAGTACAGAATATGCTGCGGAGAAGGTGGCCCCCTAGAACCACAGGGAGCTGAAGTGCCCCTGAATCAGGGGGATTAGTTAAAGATCCTTGAAAGGAACAGCTTCACGAGTCAGCACTTCATTTCATCTCCTCAGCTCAATTCCCCCACCCCTTGTTAGTTGAGTGAAGCATCTCATTTTCCACCAGGCAGGAAGTGGTAGCCTCTCATCTAACAAAAGGGAGTGAACAATTAGGAAAAGGCAACATTTCAGTCTAAGTGTCACAGAGGAGACAGCTGACCTCTTACCTTAAAGCAAATAGGCCCTTGCCAGGCGCCTAGACACAGACATCCAGTGACTTTCTGCTCTGAAACACCACTGCTCACCAGTGCAGAAGAACCACAGCCCAGCGCTTCAGTCATAAACACAAGCAAACAACTAAGGGTCAACAGACTTAAAAAAGGAAATACCACATGCACAAAAGGCAGGAATCAAGACGAAAACTAGCTCCTGAGGGAATTTAGAGAATAGAAAAGAATATAATAAGAACAGCTACCACTAAGTAGTGTAGATGTTGCTTCACTTAGGATGGGGTTACGTCCTATTAAACTCACCATAAATTGAAAATATTGCTCTCGAAAATGTATTTAATACACCTAACCTATGACTTAGCCTAAGCTACCTTAAAAGTGATAAGAACACATACCTACCATGGGGCAAAATTATCTAACATGAAGCCTATTTTAAAGGGTTAAATATCTCATGTAATTTGTTGAATACTGTACTGAAAGTGAAAAATAATGGTTGTATGTGTGCTGTAAGTATTGACGTTTGTGATCACGTGGTTGACTGGGATCTGTGGCTTGCTGCCACTGCCCAGAATCACAACAGAGGATCAGTCATACTGCATATCACTAATCTTTGGAAAGGTCAACATTCAAAACTCAAAGTACAGTTTCTACTAAATGCATATCACTCTTGTACCATCTTAAATTTCAAAAATCATAAATTGAAGCCCTGTAAGTCAGAGCCTAGGTGTATATAGTCACAGAGACCAAAGATAGTTTGTTTTAAATAAAAATAGAGAAAAAAAGAAGTCTATTTATATTTTTTAAATAATTTACTGTAAATGGATCGGTACACACATATATATAAATAGATTCACACACACATACATTACATATGTAAATGGAAGGACTAGGGGAAAAAAATCCAACACAGCTTTACCATACAGCGCAATGAGAAAAAAAATGAGATAAAAGAGACCAATCTAGACAGTTCACTAATCAGACAATTGAGATCCTAAAAAAAGAAAAGTCTAAAATACAAGAAAGAGGGCGGCGAGCAGCGTCGCGTGGGACCTCCTCGGGCCGGGCTTGTTTCTTGGTAGCTGCCGGGCGCCGGCGCCGAAGAGAAATAAATTAAAAAAATAAAAAAATAAAAAAATAAAATAAAATAAAATAAAATACAAGAAAGAAAACAGTTTAGATTAAAAAAAAAGAGGAAAAAGAAATGGAAGAGGCCAAATATTCAGAACTAAAAAAGGACTTAAGAATTCAACTTAAAGAACTCTAAATTTCAAATAAAGTAGAAATTACCAAGGATATGGTAGAAATACAAATTTACCATAAACCATATCAATATAATAAATATAAATAAATTTTAAATTTCTATATTAAAAATATTTTTTGGATTTTTAAAAACTAATTATATAAACTATATGTTACCTATAAGAAGCAAAAAATGCAAAATTAAAAATAAAGCAATTGACAAATATATATGATGCAATTTTGAGCCAAAAGAAAGTTAATGATTCCATTAATGTCAGAAAACATTAAGATAAAAATAAAGCAAATTGGCAGTGTTTGCTTCTAAATAGGAACAAAGACAGATGCCACATAATGATAAAAGAAACAATCAAATAAGAATATGTGATAAACTTGAATGTACTTGAAAACATAATCTCAAAATATATGACCCAAAAAACTTCTAGAATTATGTCAAGTGAAAGTATCTCAGCCATGTCCAACTCTTTGTGACCCCATGGACTATACAGTCCATAGAATTCTCAAGGTAGCTGTTCCCCTCTCTAGGGGATCTACCCAAACCAGGGACTGAACCCAGGTCACCCACATAGAAGGTGGATTCTTTAACCATCTGAGCCACCAGGGAAGCCTTTACCATCATGGTAAGATATTTTAAGACAGCTCTGTTTAAAAAGCAATAGATAAGCAAATTTAAGACTAGCAAAAATATAGAAGCTATGAATAGCACAATTAAGAACTTTATTCTAAAAGATAAACAGAAATCCAAGACCTCACCAATTGAAGTTTTGTTCTTTTTATGTGCACCTAGACACGGACCAAAAATGATCATATATTAACTTTCAAAAGTAGTCTCAACATGTTAAAAAATTAATACCTCAACTGGTTCCAGACCAGTGTGATTAACATACAAATTAATACTAAAGAAGATAAAGAACATTTTTTAAACTAAAAAATACATGGCAAAATAGCTCAGGTGTTAAAGAAGAGGAAATCATAATCAAAATTATAAGCTATTTATAAACAGGAAAAAAATGAATATATATCAAAACTTGAAAATACAACTTAAAGTAGCTCTCAGAAGGAAATTTATAGCCTCAAATGTATTTAAATGTCCATAGTAAAAAAAAAAAGTCAAAATTGAAAATAAGTAAGTTAAGCCTAAAGTAAATTGAAGAAATAAATAATAAAGATTAAGGCGAATATTGGGCTTCCCAGGTGGCACTAGTGGTAAAGAACCGGCCTGCCAAAGCAGGAACATAAGAGACGTAGATTCCATCCCTGGGTGGGGAAGATCCCCTGGAGGAGGGCACGGCAACCCACTCCAGTATTCTTGCCTGGAGAATCCCATGGATAGAGGAGCCCGGCAGGCTACAGTCCATGGGGTCACAAAGAGTCAGACACGACTGAGTGACTAACACTTTCACTTTCAAGGCAAATATTAATGAACTAAAAAGAATAGAAATAATTAACAACATAAAAATCAGTTTCTTTGAAATCAATACTAGATAAATATTCAAAATATGTCTATAAAATGGCATGAAAATATTAGAAAGAAACAAATTGGAAGGCATAACTTTAGACAAGGATTTTTAACATGAGAAAGAATACTGCACTATATATCAACACATTTGAATACTTAGGCAAAAAGGATACTTTTCTTTAAAAAATAACTTACAAAAATTGATGCAAGAAGATACACAAAGTATCAGTAAGTCAACAGCTAATGAAGAAATCTCTCTGCATTCCATTAAGGAACAAATAATGCGGAAAGTTTTGAGGTGAAAGCATTAAGACAAGAAAAGGTTTTCTACCACTGCAGTTGTTTAAAAAGCAATAGATAAATCAATATTTAATAGTATAAATGGAAGTCCTAGACCAGCCATTAAGAAAGCCAAATTCAAAAAAAATAAAAAATAAAAAAAAGAAAGCCAAATTCAATAAAAGACACAAAAAAGATGAAACTCAATATTTACATTATTCCATTGCCTAAAATATCCAGGATATCTACAAACTTTGAGACATATCAGTGTTAAAACAAGTACTAACCAATTAAAAATGTAGTATGAAAAAAGAAAAGATAGCAATCACTGCTGCTGCTGCTAACTCGCTTCAGTCGTATCTGACTCTGCACGACCCCAGAGACGGCAGCCCACCAGGCTCCACCATCCCTGGGATTCTCCAGGCAAGAACACTGGAGTGGGTTGCCATTTCCTTCTAGGGACATATGAAAAAACTTCAGAAAAATGCTTATTTTTTATAAGTAAATTATTTGTGAGTGAAGTCACAAAGTCGTATTTAAGGGCACCAAAGAATAACTTCAAAATGGAGAGATGTAACATGGTCTTAGAAATCAAGATATTGTTTGTGTAAAGCTTAAAAGCACAAGAAGCAAAGTATAGGTTGCTTTGGAATGTATACATATGTGGCAAAAATATTCATAAAGCTTGAGAAGTTAGTAGTGTGGAAGATGGGGAAAGGGAAAGGATTGATGGATACGATTAGAGAGGGGCTAAATGGCTCTCTTTAGCAGTTTTGCATTTGCAAGACTGGTGAGTATATGTCTGCATATTATATTCTCTGTACCATATTCTCTGTACCTTCATAGTTGTACTTATTTTATTATTCTCTAAGACATTATTTTTATTTTATAATTTAAAAATATTCCTGGTAATTATGTGTTTCTTTTATGCAGTTTAAAAAACACAAGGAAAAATTGTGAGTCACTATGAAATTTTAAAAAGTCAACAGGCTGACACACTCATTATACTCAACCTGTTCTTGCAATGAACATTCAAAGTCTAAATCTACTACACATTCATGTACAGTAATACAGACCACTTCACTTATTTCAAATGCATTGATTCTTTAATACCTCTCAGTATTTAATGGGAAAAAACAACTTCTTTTCAGCCACAATCATCTCAGAATCTCCAAGTTTCTTTTCATCTGACAGCTGTCAAAGCAGTAGAGACTATCAATTTTATTTCAAGGTAAAAAAGAGAACCTGCCGTAAAATGTTCAAATGCTGGATTTACTGAAGCATTAGATATAGGTTATAAGTCTAATTAATTAGTCAGCAATATCTGATTATCATTAAAATATAAATGATAAAAATCTGCATTTTTCCATTTAAAAAACCTAAGGGAAATATTAGTATTGGAAAGAATAGAATATAATAAAAATTTGGAAGGCAGTTGTTTTGTTTTGCTTCTTTTGCTTGCTTTCATATCATATGGGACAAAATAAAATTACCCCACTTAAAGAATAACTGATATAAGAAAAACCCTAGTTTCTTTAACTACATGAAAATGAGTATATTGAAAAATCCTTTATTAACATAATTTAAATAATGATTCTCTGTGTTGATTTAAAAATATTTTATTTAAATTTCAAACCTCATATCTATAAAGTGACTTCTAATTTAGTATGATTATGCAACTCTGATTTTAGAAATCACACCACTTGGAAGTCACACCACTATTCAAACAGATGATCTTTATTAAGTTGAGGACTTTTTCCTTTATTCCTAGTACACTGAGCCCTTTAATCATAAATGCATGTTGGATTTTGTCAAATGATTTTTCTACATCTGTTAATATGATCGTGATTTTTTCTTCTTTAGCCTGTCAATTTGATGGATTGCTTGATTAATTAATTGATATGAGAACAATTAATCATTTTTACATACCTGAGATAAATCTCACTTGGTCATGTAATAGAATTCTTCTTACAGTGTGTTGGATTCAACATGCTAATAAAAAAAAATGCCTCTGTGTTCATGGTAGATATTGGTTTGTAGTCTTCTTTTCTTGTGATATCTTTGTATGGTTTTGGTATTATGGTAATGTAGCTTCACAGAATGCACTAAGAAGTATTCCCTCTGCTTTTATCCTCTGAAAAAAGTTATAGAGAATTAATTTAATTTCTTCCTTAAATGTTGGCGGTATCCACTAGTAAAGATATCTGGGCCTGGTGCTTTCTGTTTTAGTAGGTTACTAATTATTGATTCAATTTCTTTAGTAGATTCAGACCTATTCATATTATCTATTTTCTCTTGGCTGTGTTTTTCAGATAGCGTCTTTCAAGGAACTGGCCCATTTCATCTAGGTAATCTAACTAGTCATTCAGAATTTTCCCTGGTTATGTGTAATGTCCATGGGGCCTGTAGTAATTTCCCCTTTCTGATTTCTGATATTAATAATATTTTTTGTCTCACTTTTTTTCCTTAATTAGTCTGCCTAGAATTTATTGATCTTTTTCACAGAATCAGTTTTCCATTTGTTGTTTTACTTCTTTTGTTTGCCATTTGATTGAGTTTTGTTCAGATTTTTATTTCTTTCCTTTTGCTTAATTTGGTTTTGATTTGCTCCTCCCTTTCTAGTTGCCTAAGATGGAAACTTAAATGACTGATTTTAGGTCTTTATTTTTAATGTATACATTCAATGCTATAAACTTCCCTCCAAGCACTGCTTTTGTTGCATTCCACAAATTTTGATAAGTTGTGTTTTAATTTTTATTTAGTTGTTATTAAATAGTTTTAAATTTTCTCTTGATACATTTTTTGACCCATGTGTTATTTAGAAGTGTAATCTCCAACTATTTGGGGATTTTTCCACCCTCTTTCTGTTATTGTTTCTCTAATTCCTAGTGGTCTAAGAGGCTGTATAATTATTATTCTTTTAAATTTGTTAAGGTGTGTTCTGTGGTTTGGAATATGGACTATTTTGGTGAATGTTCTGTGTGAGCAAGAAAAGATTGTGTATTCTGTTGTGATTGGATGAAATAGTTTATGCATAATGATTATATCCAGTTGATTGGTAAAGTAATTGAGTTCAGCTATATTCTTACTGATTTTCTGCCCACTGCAAAGAGTAACTAAAGAGCCTCTTGGTGAAAGTGAAAGAGGAGAGTGAAAAAGCTGGCTTAAAACTCAACATTCAAAAAACTAAGATCATGGCATCTGGTCCTATCATTTCATGGCAAATAGATGGGGAAACAGGGGAAACAGTGACAGATTTTATCTTCCTGGGCTCCAAAACCACTGCAGATTGTGACTGCAGCCATGAAATTAAAAGACTCTTGCTCCTTGGAAGAAAAGTTATGACCAAACTAGACAGCATATTAAAAAGCAGAGATATTACTTTGCCAACAAAGATCCGTCTATGGTTTTTACAGTAGTAGTAGTTTTTCCAGTAGTCATGTATGGATGTGAGAATTGGACTATAAAGAAAGCTGAGCGCGAAAGAATTGATGCTTTTGAACTGTGGTGTTGGAGGAGACTTTTGAGAGTCCCTTGGACTGCAAGGAGATCAAGCCAGTCAATCCTCAAGAAACTGAGGATTCCTTGGAGTCTTGAGTATTCATTGGAAGGACTGATGCTGAAGCTGAAACTTCAATACTTTGGGCACCTGATGCAAAGAACTGGCTCATTGGAAAAGACCCTGATGCTGGGAAAAATTGAAGGCTGGAGGAGAAGGGGACGACAGAGGATGAGATGATGGATGGCATCATGGACATGATGGACATGAGTCTGAGCAAGCTCCGGGTTTCGGTGATGGACAGGGAAGCCTGGCATGCCACAAGTCCATGGGATCACAAAGAGTTGGACATGACTGAGCCACTGAAGGAACTGAACTGAACTGGATCTATCCATTCATTTCTAATAGGGAATTGAAATCTCCAGTTATAATAGTGGATTTAACTACTTCTCCTTGCAACTCCATCAGATCTTGCCTGACATAGTTTGACACTCTCTCATTGGGTCCATACCCAATATGAATTATCACCAAATTAAGAATTCTTGTCTTCTTTGAAAATTGACCCCTTTATTGTTATGTGTGGATTGGTTTTATCCCTTATATATTTCCTTAACCTGAATATTACTTGCCTTTATTTGAAGAACAGCAGGACCCAAAACAGCCTATTCATGTTTTACATTTTACGGGATTTCATAATTCCTGGAGAGAAGATTTTATGGCCACAGTGTTCCAAAAACAAAGAGTTTCAAGGACAAACTAAAATCCTAATTTTGAAGACTGCCAAGAATATGACAAAGTCATGAAACCCAAACAGCAGGAGCAGCCATGTACATCCTTTTTCCCAGTGGTGTCAAACTTGACACAATCCTTCTGTTTTCCTGTGAAGATTCTGAGCTGGCTCTTCTGGATCCTTCAATGATAAAAATGAAAAACTGATAAAAAATGAAAAACTGGAACTACCTGAGCACCAGACTTGAAAACTATTAGATGTTTGCTGCTAATCATCAAGTTTACTTTAATAAAGATAAATCACTGAAAACTTTGGAATGTAAAACTTCACTAATAATATCAGACTTTACTTCCATAGTCTGAGTTGAGAGTCTCCTCAAATGTGTTTAGTGGCATGACATAGCTTTAAAAAAAAAAAATGTAATGTGTCAGTATTGGTTCATCAATTGTAACAAAACCTCACTCTGGTCTGGGAAGTTTTGCATGTGTGGGGATGGAGAGTATATGGGAACTCTGTACTTTCCACCCAATTTTGCTCTGAACCTAAAACTGCTCTAAGAAATAAATACCACTAAAAAATAAAGAAAAACAAAAATGTCCTAGTACAGACAGTTGATTTGCTATTTACACAATGCATAAAAGTGAAAGAATATATTCTACAACTAACTCAAAAGGTGAGGTGGTGGTATTTGCCATTTTCCTCAAATGGAGAACACCATTATGGGAGTTGTATGCGTAAGATGTCATCTTGACTGTTTTCACAGGTAATCTTTCAAGAATGAAGCAGGTACATTCTTTACCTCACCCCAGAATCCGATTTAAAGCAAGCCTCATCATTTCTTTGTTTTTATTATTTAAAATGGAGTTAAGATAAAGAGTATGAAACATTTGGAGAAGAGAAAAAAATAGAAATGGAACATTTTTGTTCAGAAAGAATGTCATCAAGAGTGATAGCCAGACTACCTGGAAACAACAATCTTCCTATTAAAGAGAAGTCCCAAAGACGGCACTGATCCAATGTACCTTTTACTAGTTGAAGGCAATATTATCTTGTCATGAACTGTACTTTTCAACCAAAGAGGGCTTCTCTTGTGACTCAGCTGGTAAAGAATCTGCCTGCAATGCAGAAGACCTAGGTTTGATCCCTGGGTTGGGAAGATCCCCTGGAGAAGGGAAAGGCTACCCACTCCAGTATTCTAGACTAGAGAATTCCATGGACTGTATAGTCCATGGGGTCACAAAAAGTCGGACATGACTGAGCGACTTTCACTTCACACTTCACTTCAATCGAAGACATATTCTAGGATGGACAAATTGAAAGATTCAAACTGACACATGTGCTAAGTGCTTCAGTCATGTCTGACTCTTTGTGACACTATGGACTCTAGCCCGCCAGGCTCCTCTGTCCATGGGATTCTCTAGGCAAGAATACTGGAGTGGGTGGCCACACTCTTCTCCAGGGGATCTTTCCAACCCAGGAACTGAACCAGTGTCTTTTAAGTCTCCTGCATTATCAGGCAGTTTCTTTACCACTAGCACCACCTGGGAATCCCAGGATTGACAGATACACACTACTATATCTAACATCAGTTCCGTTCAGTTGCTCCGTCTTGTCTGACTCTTTGCAACCTCATGGACTGCAGCACACCAGACTTCCCTGTCCATCACCAACTCCTGGAGCTTGCTCAAACTCATGTCTATCAAGTCCTTGATGCCATCCAACCGTCTCATCCTCTGTCATCCCCTTCTCCTCCAGCCTTCAATCTTTCCCAGCATCAGGGTCTTTTCCAATGAGCCAGTTCTTCACATCAGGTGGCCAAAGTATTGGAGTTTCAGCTTCAGCATCAGTCCTTCCAATGAATATTCAGGACTGGTTCCCTTCAGGATTGACTTGCTTGATCTCCTTGCAGTCCCAGGGGCTCTTAGGAGTCTTCTCCAACACCACAGTTCAAAAGCATCAATTCTTTGGTGCTCAGCTTTCTTTATAGTCCAACTCTCATCACTTCTATGCATGACTACTGGAAAAACCATAGCTTTGACTAAACGGATCTTTGTTGGCAAAGTAATGTCTCTGCTTTCTAATACACTGTCTAGGTAGGTCAGAGCTTTTCTTCCAAGGAGCAAGCGTCTTTTTAATTTCATGGCTGCAGTCACCATCTACAGTGATTTTGGATCCCCCCAAAAATAAAGTCTCTCACTGTTTCCATCTATTTGCCATGAAGTGATGGGATCAGATGCCATGATCTAATTCAGCTTTTTCAGCCTCATCAAGAGGCTTTTTAGTTCCTCTTCACTTTCTGCCATAAAAGTGGTGTCATCTGCATATCTGAGATTATTGATATTTCTCTAGGCAATCTTGATTCCAGCTTGAGCTTTATCCAGCCCAGCATTTTACATGATGTACTCTGCATATAAGTTAAATAAGCAGGGTGACAGTATACAGCCTTGACATACTCCTTTCCCAATTTGGAAACAGTCTGTTGTTTCATGTCTGGTTCTAACTGTTGCTTCTTGACCTGCATACAGATTTCTCAGAAGGCAGGTAAGGTGGTCTGGTATTCCCATCTCTTTAAGTAATTTTCTACAGTTATCTATAGATAACTAGTTAGTACCTACTGTATAGCACAGGGAACTACTCAATACTCTGTAATGGTTTATATGGGAAAATAATCTTAAAAAGTGGATATATGTATATGCGTATCTGATTTACTTTGTTGTACATCTGAAACTGCTGCTGCTGCTGCTTCTAAGTTGCTTCAGTTGTGTCTGACTCTGTGCAACCCCATAGACGGCAGCCCACCAGGCTCCCCTGTCCCTGGGATTCTCCAGGCAAGAACACTGGAGTGGGTTGCCATTTCCTTCTCCAACGTCTGAAACTAACACATTATAAGTCAACTATATGCCAATAATTAAAAAAAAAAAAAGAATAGTGAATTATAAACCAAAGCTAGTAAAATGCTTTTTGTTAAGTCAAAAATAAAAAAATATTCAAATAATGCTTCTTGTTCTATCATATATTTAGACACTGGGGGAGTTGAGTTGGATTTACAAATAAATCTTTGTAAAACTCTGTGCAGTTACAGAAGTCCACAGCTTAAGAGAGATCACAATTACCTTTCTGATAGCTCTTTTTATACTTTATTTTCTCTCCCAAAGTTCAAAGGAGTTCCCTAATGCCTTACTCTGCTTAACAGATTTGTTCTGTTGGCTGTTGCCCAACCCTCAACTTGTATGCTCAGCAAAATCTGAATAAACTTCTCTACTCCCTTGTTCTAATTCTAGTTTACAGGCACTTTTGTTTTCTTAACAAAATAACTAGGTGGCTAACTAAAGACGGACATTTGGACTTACTGGTTTTGTCCCTGAAACCAGAGGAAACTGGAGATGTTAACCAAACATTCAATTTTCAGTGCTTCAGACATAAATGTGGTCAATCTTTTGATTGCTTCCTCAACTCTTTGCAGTCATCACAGACTTTTATCTCATGATTTTCTGAAACAACCAATGCAACGTGGTAGCCACATCATACAAAAAATGACTTTGAGTCGTTCTTGCAGATGCCAAAGTACTCTGTACATTTTTCGGTTCTAGTTTTTTTTGTTAGCAGTCTCACAGCTCAGAGATATGAAAACTATTGCTGTCATTCCAAGGTTGCTTAATGGCTTCAGTTGAACAAGCTGTGCAAAAATTCTTCAAATCATACTCTCTCTCTACTACTCTCTCTTTTACTCCTCAACTCCCTATCTTTGGGGAATTGATAACCTCTATTATAAATAAATGTAAATTGGGTTTTATTACTTTTCATGTTATTTTGTATTTATTTAATTTGTGAATTGCCATCATTTCGTATGCTTTTGCATCATTTTGTTTCCTGGATTATTTTCCAGGTACTTAAATGGCATTCTTTATGCATCTACCATTGGATCATACAGTTCCTATGACAGTAAGAATACAGTAGACAGATGTTTGGGCTTCCTGAGTGGCACTAGTGGTAAAGAACTCACCTGCCAAGTGAACTTGGTGAGGTGAGTTCACCTCACCAACTCACTCACCTCCTCCTTTTATGTAGGAGACATAAAAGACCTGGGTTTGATCCCTGGGTTGGGAAGATCCCCTGGAGAAGGGCAAGGAAACCCACTCCAGTACTCGTCCCTGGAGAATCTCATGGACAGAGGAGCCTGGCAGGTTACAGTCCATAGGATCACAAATTGTCAGACATGACTGCAGCAACTTAGCATGCGCACACAGAGACAGATATTTATTCTGAAGAAAAGATGGGAGACAAGGAAAGTTGTTCATATGGTGTTTGTCCTGGCATACCCAAGAGGGCTTAGACCTGTTCTCCCTAGCCCCATAGGATGTAAGTGGAGCCAGTGATGGAAAGATGCATAGATGTAGGTTTGGTGTAAAGAATAAAGTTTCTGATTGTTAGATCTGTCCAACAACATACTGAGAACAGGAAGTTGTGCATATGAGTTCCCAGGAACTGGATGTGTAACAGCCAAGACCAAGGAAGAGTTGAACCCAGGAGGATCTAAGATCCAAATTGTGATATTCCACACTTTAATTCATCATGGGAACCACAGGCAGAATATGTGTGCATATACTATTCATAGACGTCATGAGGAAAATTGAGAAATTCTCACTAGAACTAATAAAACAGAGCAGGACCACATGGTCCTTCCCTACTAGGTTCTCTGTCTGCCTTTTGTCTGTGGAAAAACTTTAGCCTGGAAAAACTTTAGCCAAAGAATAAGTTTAATCAGAGAAGTGAAAAAATACAAAAGCAAAGGAAAAGCAGACAGACAGGACAAAACAATAATAGTTTAGTCAGTAAGAAAAGTCAATGACCTTTAGTTCCTTTTCAAGGGCTATAGATAATATTCTGAGCCATATCCTGTGAGCTGTTTCTTAGAGACTGAAACCCCCACCAGGTGCAAGAAGTTAACTACATGGTGACCAGACTATAACCATGATGTAAGCTGCCAAAATTCCAAGAATTGGCCTCTAGGAAATGGGAACAAGTTGACCCTGGAATGAAGCGGCGGGGGTGGGGGGAGGGTGGGGGGGTAGGCAGAGTGTCAGCCTTTGAACACAAGTCCACACTTCCATCCAAAATAAAGCAAACTTTCCTTTCCACCTGCCTTGCCTCTTCAATGGGTTTCAAGCAGAGAACAGCTGGACCCCACTTTTGGGTGCACCAGGACCTAATGTGCTATTTTTCCAGCCCTGGCTCTGTCCTGACTTGCAGCACAAGGGTTATGGGGTGAGGGATTTAATGCTTCAGTGTTTGTTATTAATTTGCAAGTGAAAAGGTGGGCCCTCCATGCCACAGTCACTGAAAGAGTGAGACCTGAATCCTAGCCTTGGCTTTGTCTCACATGTGTAGGTGTCAGCTTTCACACAGGTAACATAAGTTGGCTTAGGAAACCTTCCTAGCAAGATCTTCCTGCTTCAATATCCTAGAGGAAAAAACACTTCAAGACTATTGATTTAAAAGCAACAAATGAATGTGATGCACTTGAACTTATGAAGTACAAAAGTATAGCTTTTTCATCAATATATAGGAATTGTAATAATGACAAGAGATGTCATTACCTTTCCTGTCTGACCTCAGGAAATATTTCGTGTCAGTAAATGAGCAGGGAAAAAAAAAAGTTATTTCCAGATTTTTAACACCCATTTAGGGGTAACTATCAATTTGTTCCTGCTAGCAGGAGAGGTTTTCAAATATTCACTCACTCAGCAATTATTTAAGTACCTGTAGAGTTCCGAACACTAGGATGTTTAGTACTGGGGATAAGATGGCGGATCACACACAAGAAAATGCAAAGTTTTTTACCTGAGAAGCTCACTGCTTGGTGGAAAGGACAAGCTCAGAGTAGTTGATAATAATAAGCTAGCATCCTAAAGCACAAAGTAAGATTCAGGACTAAATAGAAGACAAATGCTTTGAAGAATGTTTGACTTGTTCTGGGCACTCCAAAAGGCAGAAAAATAAAAAGAAAAGAAACCCTCAATGCTGAGTCTTTCTCTTTGCAGTTGCTAGGAATAAAGTTCAGCACACTGAGTCATCAAGGCTTAAAATTCAATGGCAATAATACCTTCCTTCTTGTGGGGCAGAAAGCTCACAGTTAACCGTCATGACTTGTTAGGAAAACAGATCCCTGCTTGGTAAGGTTAATCCACTTTGAACATGATAAGGCATGAAGAAGTGGCACCCGGAGACTTCTCTCAGCTCTGTTCAAATGCAGCCCAGAGCCCCACAGCCAGCCAGCATCTGTGCTGTTTCAACAAGAAATACTTCTGCCCGTGATTAATACTGGCTTTAGAGTTCAGTTTGGAGAATCAGATAAACAGATATCAGTTTTCTGCTTTCCCTGTCTCCTGTCTTCTGTTCCAATCCACTCCTCCAGTGGTAAATGGTCTCTGTTCTTTCTGTGGGTGGGTTGAGTTTTAGACAAACATTGAAAGGCTCCCTTATTCGAAGATTTCAGCTTGGGATTGGTGTTTTCTGTCCCTGGAGGACACTGGGGCAATGAATTGCCTCATTGTTTTTAGAGGAGAGAATTCAGGGAGAAGTGTGGGTGTCTAACTGAACGCCTGCAGTTCTCTGGAGCTGCCCGAATAGTGACGCTGCCCCAAGAAAAGAGGATCGGCTTGCCATCTAATTCAAAAAGGCTGTGAAAAATGCATAAAGAAAGCTGGTATTTCACATGTGCAAAAGGTCACTAGTAAAAGTCCCCATTGCATTCAGATTAATTTAGATTTGATAATTTTTTGTTTGAACACCAGTACTCTAAACCATTACTTTAAAATGAGTTAGGCATTAGAGAACTATTTAAAAGAGAGAAAAAAAAACAGTCCTATGCTTTTTTTTTAGTCATGATACAGTCATGCAGTTCTAGACTATCTGCACTGAAGGATGTATTTATTCATTCTATTTATAATGACTTTGTCTCAGAAATTAAATGGCCAGGCTCTCAGTAAGAAGTCTACCCTAATTACAAACTCAAAGCAGGTTTGGTTTCTACCTGAGAAACTTATCCTACCTAAACTTGTATTCCTCTTGCTGAAATATCAATGAAATGAAAACCCCAGGCAGTGCCAGGAGGGCTGCCACTGTGTTCATAAAAAGAGGACTTAGTCGACATCTCAGCTGGACAGATGCTTCAGCAGCTGCCAGCTCTAAAGCTGACTGGCAAATAGTCTTGGCACAAAGTTGGAGCACCGTGGTACAGTTGGGGGTTAAGGCAGCACCCTCACAGACCCTCAGATTACGCAAGCGGTGAAATTGAACAGAAAGACAAACCCAATGTTTGTCCAGATTTTTCTCTGGTTAAACTCAGGAGAAATGAGCTCTACAAATTCAGCCTACTTCAGCACTATGAGTTGTGAGCCTTACTGAACTGACTGTAAGATTATCTCTTTTATAAGAACTTGGATTCTTTAATCCATGGCTGGTATTTCAAGCCATGAGAACAAATGTAAATACCAGGCAGGATTTTTTTTAACAAGTAGCAGCATTTTTTCACTTTATTTCAATCAAAAAGCTCTCCTGATCCTAGAGCTCCCCCAAAATTCTTATCAAATTCATCAGTAGTCATTTTTAGAAAGTTATATTACTGGACGATGAGATTGGACAATTTTAACCTCTCTTTCTTTTCCCAAATACTGTCTTTCCTTGGCGTTCAGGCACATTTATTCTACCCGTTTTGGCCTTTTCTTCCAAAAGTCTCCTTTTCATTGTAATCTTCTCCTTTACCCTTTCTTAAATGTCATGTTTGCTCAGGTCATGATTTTAGTCCTTTTCTGGTTTTATATTTATCTCCTATGCGGCTGTACCTGCTTCCAGTGCTTTAATTATCAAGTATATTAGATGGTTTCAACAACTGCTTCCAAATCAACCTTTTTTACTGGATACCAGTCCTGTGGTCAGTGGAGGAGCCTGGTAGGCTGCAGTCCATGGGGTCGCGAAGTCAGACATGACTAAGCGACTTCAATTTCACTTTTTACATTCATAAATTGGAGAAGGAAATGGCAACCCACTCCAGGGTTCTTGCCTGGAGAATCCCAGGGACAGGGGAGCCTGGTGGACTGCCGTCTATGGGATGGCACAGAGTCTGACACAACTGAAGCGACTTAGCAGCAGCAGCAGCAGGAGCAGTCCTGTGGTCAATTGTCTCTGAAAATAATCCTGTAGAGACCCCAGGTGCTCAGTTGCTCAGTGGTGTGCTACTCTTTTCGACCCCACAGACTGTAGCCTGCCAGGCTCCTCTGTCCATGGGATTTCCCAGGCAAGAATTTTGGAGTGGGTTGCCATTTCTTCCTCCAGGGGATCTTCCTGACCCAGGGATCGAACCAGCATCTCCTTTGTCTGCTGAATTGGCAGGCAGATTCTTTACCACTGAGCCACCTGGGAAGCCCCAGGGAAGTCCCCAATAGCTTTTAAACTACTGTTTGCTGCCAATACACTTAAACTCAATAAGGGTGAAATCAAATTTATCTTAACTTCCTCAAGTAACTGGGGACATAGTGAAGTCTCAGTAAATAAGTTAATGGATTTTCAATGCACTTTTTTATAAAAGTGATTATAATTATAAACAATTTTTAAATGCTTTCCAGGACTTTTTTGGGTAGGAAATAAAATGGACTTTTGCATTCATTCATAGAAGGAAATTCTACATTAAATGGCAACCCACTCCAGTGTTCTTGCCTGGAGAATCCCACCGATGATGGAGCCTGGTGGGCTGCCGTCTATGGGGTCACACAGAGTCGGACACAGCTAAAGTGACTTAGCAGCAGCAGCAGCAGCTATTTAAGGGAGCTAATAATAGGGTCATGTTTCTATCATCTGCTCAATATCATAGCTGTCTCTTCACTGTGAAATGCTTCTCTTGTGGGAAGAAAAAACTAACCCAAAGGAGTTGTGGTAAGATGGGAGGCATGCGTGTTCAATCGTGTCCAACTCTTTGCAATCCTGTGGACTGTAGCCCACCAGGCTCCTCCATCCATGGAATTTTCCAGCCAAGAATACTGGAGTGGGTTGCCATTTCTTTCTCCAGTGGGTCTTCCTGATCCAGGGATTGAACCCACATTTCTTGGACCTCCTGCACTGGAAGGCAGATTCTTCACTACTGGTAAAATGATATTTGGAAATTTTATGTCCTTTTTTTTTAATTCCTCCAAATTATTTATGTTGTTGCACATTTTCTCTCTGCTGGATTTCCTCTCTGGGGAAAGGAGAGGATGCCACACATCAGCAGTAGACGGATGGGGAGCAGAGGCTGAGGCTTACAATGACAGCAGGATGCGATACCTCAGGAGAAGCAAGAGAGGGCAAAAGAACAGTTGCAGGGACACCTCTTCCCTCAGCCTCGCTCCTATAAAGTTTCTCTTCTCACCAGCTACTGCCTTGCGAGAAGGAAGGCTGAAAACAAGACTAAGAACAATGTAGGGTCAGAAGGAAGCCCAGTTAACCTCCCAAAAGAAAAGGTCCACATGTTTTCTCTTTTGATATGAGGCATCTAGTTTCCTCCATCTTTCCTCCTTTCAACACTTCCTACATCTCTCTCTTTCCGTCACTCTACCTCCATTTCTAGCTATCTCTCACTTTTTATAAATAAAAAAAAAAAAATTGGGAGCTTCAATCCTTTGATATTACCTTCTAGCCTCAAGTGAACTGTCTTGAAAAACATTGACTGGTCATAAAAATCAAGGATTGAAAAAAGAAAGAATTAAGATGAAATGTGGATAATGATGGATAGAATGCAATTTGACTAATAATTTTTCTCTGTGCCCACACAGAGCTGATGTAATTTTTTTTGTCAGCATGTAATATAACTTAATTACAACTATTGGTAAATATATGGTAGCAGCATTTTGACTAATTTTACTCTATGAAACTCAGGGACTTTTGCATTCTAGATTAAAATTTCTCAGTGAGGTAACTTTACCACATGGTTAGTAAAGGAATAGCCCCCTCCCTATTAACTATACTAAATTTCCAAAGCCATCTGTGACCTTAGTATTTTGAAAAACTCTCATAGAATTGCTTAAAAACTTCTTAAAGAGGATCTGAAAACACTACATTGATACAAATGCATAAGAAAAACTAAATGTCACTCTGATCACCATGTCTGGGAAAATATACATATTTATGGAATGTCTTTTTTTTTCATTTTTATTGCTGTATTCCATCCCATTGCATGGATGTTCATGTATAATATACAATCATGTAACTAAACAAAATTATGAAATTGCATATCTTCAGGAACAGACATGAGGCCTCAGCATGTGTACAACTCCTCAGCATCCATGTATATATTGGCTCTGTAGTAAATGAAATGGGCCTCTGATGGCATCAGGTTTATAACAGCAACAGACACAGGTCCTTGAGAATTCAACCACCCAGGCCTGCCTAGAGGAGTCTCATGGGGCTGAACTCTAGAAGGGCCCACAGAGGATGATAATACAAATGATGCCAGAACAACAAGAGTAATGTTGTATTGTGTATTTAAAATCCTGATTTACCAATGAAACATGGCTTTTGCCTGTAGCAGTAAAGATGGGAGTTATGATTCAGGGGAGTTCATGCTGTCTGAAAATTAGATAATAATGGGGAAATGTAAGCTTTTGTAGTTAATCTCTTTCTAATACCTTTTTTATCTTTCGAATATTATCTTCTTTATTTTGTTATTGAAACAGAGTTTATGTACAATGTTGTATTAGTTTCAGGTATACATACACACACACACACACATACACACTCACGCACCCATATATATACATATATTCTTTTTCAGACTTTTCCCCTTATAGGTTATTACAAAGTATTGAATATAGTTCCCTGTGCTATAAAGTAGGTCCTTGTTGGTTATTTTGTATATAGTAGTGTGTATATGTATCCTAAACTCCCTCTTTCCCCTCTGGTACATTTGTTTTCTGTGTCTGTGAATATATTTTGTTTTGTAAATAAGTTGACTTGTAAGTACTGACACATTTTTGACATACGACTCTAAAGCTTTCAGCTCATCTTGGAGAGAAAAGTTAGTCCCGTGGTCACCATCACTTCCAAACAAATCTCTTTCATCTGTAAAGCTAGATTTGGAAGGTTTACAAAAGGCTGACTTCCTTGGGCTGTTCCCAGAACCTCCACTTCTGGAGGGCTGAAAAACGCAACAGCCCGTCTTTTGACACTCTAGCTCCTTCACTCTGACCAGCAGCCAGAAACTGGGGGTGGAAAAATTAATTAACATCAACAGAAACATTTCCAATGCTTATAAAATGCAAGGTTCAAGCTAACCAAAAATGTGGGGCTCAGATGAGATGTCAGAAGTAAGCGTTACAAATATCTTGCATAGTGACAGCAGAATCTGTTTCTAGAGGTTAAGTTCCATGAAAGCAGTGACCATGTCTGCTACTACTTCTCTTTTCTCTCCAGAATCTGGTATTGGACTTGGACGCTTGCACTACTAGGTGGTCAGGAAATATCTGTGGAATGAATGAATGAACACAAAGAGTACACTGTTTGTAGTATGACTGAAGGACAGAGACTTCAGTCAGCTAAATGGCATCTTCCTGTTTACTTTTCTTCAGGCAAAAACACATTACATGCTAACACTCTACTGTGTATAAAATGGATAAAAAAACAAGGACCTATTGTGTAGCACAGGAAACTGTATTCACCATCTTGTAATGACCTATGTAGAAAAGAATTGGAAATAAATATATGTATATATAACTGAATATATATGTATATATAACTGAATATATTATATTGGTTGGGGCTTCTCTTGTGGCTCAGATGGCAAAGAATCTGCCTGCAATGTGGGACACCTGGGTTCAATCCCTGAGTTGGAAAGATCCCCTGGAGAAGGGAATGGCTACCCACTCCAGTATTCTGGCCTGGAGAATTCCATAGACAGAGGAGCCTGGCAGGCTACAGTCCATGGGGTGGCAAAAAATCAGACAGATGTGTGTATATATATATATATATATATATGTATATATCTGAGTCATTGTGCTATACATGTGAAACTAACACAACATTGTAAATAAATTCTACTTCAATTAAAAAAAATTCATGCTAGATTTAATTAAAATAGGCTTAGTGCAATTATTACTAACAAGCAGTATCATTAATGCATGATATTAATAGATGCATAAGAAGCAAAAGCAAAGAGCCTTTAGTAACAATATTTTTACCCATAGCATCCTGACCTATATTTTTACTAAGCAACACCAAGAGGAACATGCTGTCTTGGGGCTCAGCAACATCGCTGATCTTGCTGTGCGAGATGCAGAGCTTAGAACATTCACCTACAACTGACATAGTGAAAGAAGCTGGGAGAGGATATATGAAAGATCCTGTAAGAGGTGGTTGCAGGTTAAAGGGGTCCAGAGTTGGAATGAGTCTTGCAGAACTTCATCCATTCATTCGTAGACATTTTGAGTACTGCTTTGTGCAAGGAGAAGTTACAGAGAAAAAAGGAGACACCTGCTCTTATACATAAAAATCAAATACCTGGCCAACTCCTTTACCAGCTGTCTGTCTCTTGCTGTAAACTCTTCTATTCAAAAAATATTTTACTAAGATGCTTAACAATTCTGCTTTATATATTGACATATTGATATAACGTTTAATTGTATTACAGTTCCTATCTTTTAATGACTAACATCTATTTTTATTAGGTCTTCCCTGATGGCTTAGTCAGTGAAGAGTCTACCTGCAATGCTGGAGACCTGGGTTCAATCCCTGGGTCGGAAAGATCCCCTAGAGAGGGAAATGGCAACCCACTCCAGTGTTCTTGCCTGGAGAACTCCATAGACAGAGGAGCGTGGCAGGCTACAGTCCATGGGGTCACAAAGAGTCGGACATGACTGAGTTACTAACACTTTCACTTTCTATTTTTATTAACCTGTTTTCTATCCTAACTTACTTTGATTGCTACTTTTATGTTCAAGTATTTTAAAATAGATTACACGTATGGAAGTGTTAAGTGTTAGTTGCTCAAGTGAATAAAAAATGAGAACTAAAGAACTAGTACATTTCTTTAAAATAAAGAGACTATTTCTGCATGTGCAAAATAATATTACCACATTTAACAAATGTCACAATGCTCTTATATTAGCCAATATAAAATCTATATTCAAATTTCCTCATTTGACAGTAAAATGTTCTTTGCAGCCAACTGTCTTTTTAAATCTATACCTTAAAACTCCCAGCAGATCAACACCTCCCATCACACACACACACACACACACACACACACACACACACACTTACGAATGTTTAAGTCCTTGTCGTTCTTCAGACTATAGACATGTGTTGATACTCTGAACTTCGTCCCTCCCTTGTCATCCTTTCCTGGGTCATCCTCCCTCTGACCCAGCACTTCCTGCTCAGCCTCCCCAGAACAGCATAGAAGATGCAGGTGGTCAGTCTTATAATTAAAAACACGTTTCTGAACACACTGTTCCAGAGAAGCTTTTTCTGCTCCAAACCCGTTTTAGGACTTGGACCACTTTAGCTATTCTAACAGCTCTCAAAGAAGCGCTTGTACAATTCGGAAGAAAACTTCCCTTGATTTTTGGCCGAAATTCTGTTCTCAAGGAAGCACACAGGAAGGACAAACAGCTCCCACTAGTATTGGCACAGACGAACAGAGCAGGGCAAGTGTCCCCAGAGAGCCTGGGCCTGCTTTCAGTCCTGACCCTCTGTGATCCCTTCTGGTTTCTAGAACACACCACAGATAAAGTTGGCATACATGAATATTTTCAGCCATTGAGAATATCAATGTGAAAGCTGAAATCACGCAGTCGAGAAGGACACTCACACACACACACACACACACACACTCATACTGACACTCTCAAGAACCAAAAATTTGATTGTTGGTGAGGACCGTGCAACATTTTCTCATTTTCTTTTCCCATGTACCAGAAGATGTCTTGTGGAACATTTTATCATAAAAAGCAGTCTTTATATCTTTATATTACCTAGCTCTATTTTTGTTACTGTTGTTTAGTCCCTTTGTCATGTTTGACTCTTTGGGACCCCATGAACTGTAGCCCACCGGGCTCCTCTGTCCATGGGATTCTCTAGGCAAGAATACTGGAGTGGACCATGGATTGAACCCGGGTCTCCTGCATTGGCAGATGGATTCTTTACCACTGAGCCACCAGGGAAGCCCACCTAGCACTATTAGCAACCACTTAATTCACAGGATCCAACCCGAAATCTTTTATCCCTTCAGAAAGTAATACAGAGCCAGCTTCTCCAAGAACTCATTTGGTTGCAGTTATGCCCTATTAGGTGAGGTGGAGTGTTGGTAGATGTGGAGGTAAGGAGCGAGGAGAGAAGCAGGGAGTGGTTATAATGCCAAAAGGAAATCCTTCACTGACTCAGGGCTATGTGATCATTAGAGCAGGATCCCTATGGAGACATATTCCAAACAGTCTATGTTTTCAAGTCACGAGGCTTTCTAAATACTTCCTGAAGCAATACCATTTTTCAGAACTCCTTTTTCTTGTAGGTATGCTCTTTCATGTCAATGTCAGCCTCATTCTCCAAGGTGAGGTGCTGTCAGTGGTGTTCTATGGGATGGTAAGGGCTTTAGCAAGTTAAGAACCCCCTCTAGCCTATAGGCCCAGCACATTTGTGCAAACTAGAAAGAGGCTCTTCCTTTGGCAAGATGAATAAAAAAAAAAAAAATGACCTCTCTGGGCATATGCAGCTCCTCCTGAGAAGTGGCTGGGCAACAGAAGCACCTGCACACAAAGGAAAAGGCCTCTCTTCTTGGTAGATGGACCCCACCTTGCAGGGCTGCTGAACCAAAGGGGGCAGGGTCTCAGCCCCAACCCTCCTCATGGCTTGAGGACTCTACATGGCCCACACAGCCTTGCCTGGCTGTCCTAACCCTTCCAGTTCCTAACCAAATCCCTGAAGGTGCTGGCCTCTGTATAAATTTGCATCTTAACATGCTGTTCAATTCTCTCTTTAGGTACTTTCTTAGCATCTTTAGAGCGTTTTCATTGCCAGGTGGTGCTAATGGTAAAGAATCAGCCTGCCAATGAAGGAGATGTAAGAAACACAGGTTTGATCCCTGGGTCAGGAAGATCTCCTGGAGAAGGACATGGCAACCCACTCCAGTATTCTCACCTGGAGAATCCCATGGATAGAGGATCCTGGTGGGCTACAGTTCATGGGATTGCAAAGAGTCAGACACACTGAAGCAACCTTGCACGCACATCGATGGCCGTATCTGCCTGAAGCTTCAAAAGTATTCACCAAAACAAGAAAGACGGAAAGAAAATGAGATCCTAGGTGGGGAAGCAAGAAGGTTGGAGGAGAGGAGCCCTCTGCACTCATTACAAGAGAAAGTGGAAAATGTTCCATTTCTGCTCCAGTCAAAGACCTTGAGACAGATGATACTTTATAGGTACAATTCACCTCAGAAACACAACTCTGCTAGTACATGTATTTCTGAGGTGAACATTAATAATACAAACACCACCTTTGAAGACCTGGCTAATAAAATGCACCTGTAAGCACTGCAGAGACCTGGCCTCACACCTGAAAACATCCCTTTCACACATTCTGTATCTAAAATATAAATGCATTGTTTGTTCCTGACTCATATGTTAACTTATCATGACTTTAAATAAGCAAGTGGATATTCATATAAAATAGATAACTAATGAGAACCTACTGTATAGCACAGGGAACTCAACTCAATTTTATGTGGTGACCTAAATGGGAAAGAAAGCCAAAAAAGAGGGGATATATGTATACATGGTTTGCTCTGTGCCTCTAGTCATAAAAAATCCACCTGACAAGGCAGGATTCCCCAGAGAAGGAAATGGCAACTCACTCCAGTGTTCTTGCCTGGAGAATTCCATGGATGGAGGAGCCTGGAAGGCTACAGTCCAAGGGGTTGCAAAGAGTTGGACATGACTGAGCATGCACACACACACATACACACACACAAGTGTATACATATAGCTGATTCACTTTGTTGTACAATAGAAACTAAAACATCATTGAAAAGCAATACTCCAACAAAAATTTTAAGAAAAAAAGAGTAAAACAAAAAGTAGATGTTAAGTCTTTCAGTCTTTTATTATACTAAATCTAGAAGATCCCTCTGATATGTTCAAATCTAATTTTCTGGTAGGTAGAAACAACCTAACTTTAAATCTCCTCTCTCTTATGTTTTAACGGAGATGATTATACAAGGATTATTTATATTCCAGGCTGTAAAATTATAACCAACATACTATAATCACTTCAAAGTGTGCAAATGTTTAAATCATTTGCACAATGACACAAGACAAGGAAATAATCCTTGTAGAAAAAAATGAAAGTGAAGTTGCTCAGTCGTGTCCAACTTTTTGCAACCCCATGGACTGTAGCCTACCAGGTTCCACCATCCATGGGATTTTCCAGGCAAGAATACTGGAGTGGGTTGCTATTCCTTCTCCAGGAGATCTTCCAGACCCAGGGATTGAACCCGGGTCTCCTGCATTGTAGGCAGACTCTTTACTGTCTGAACCACCAGGGAATTCTCTGTAGAAAAAAAAAATGTTAACAATTGAAATCGTGTATTATCCTGTACTTTTGGGAGATTTTCTGAGAAGTTTCACAGAAGGGAAGTTTTTTGGATAAAACTGTGTGCTAAATAGCTTCAGTAGTGTCTGACTCTTTGCAACCCCTTGGACTGTAGCCCACCAGTCACCTCTGTCCATGGGATTCTCCAAGCATACTATATTCTCCAAGAATACCAGAATGGTTTCCATGCCCTCCTCCAGGAGATCTTCCAATCCAGGGTTGAATCCATGTCTCTTAACATCTTCTGCATTGGCAAGCAGGTTCTTTATCACTAGAACCATCTGGGTAGCTCTTAATGAAATTGACCCCCACCAAAAATCTAACCTCAAACCTTTCTTAATACAGAAATGAAAAATCCTGTATCTTCATTCCTTTTTTACTTCTTAAATCTAGTGCCTGGTGCTAATGCTAAGGACACAAATACACAGTTACTGAGTCAGGGAAATAAAAGTTTATTTACTAAGTCTAACTCAAGAATTTCACTGCTTGAAGCCTGCATTATTTGGACTCTTAAGTCCCAAGTCCATAACGTACTTTTCTGTAATTTGGAGTACAAGGGGCTGAGAATAACAGGAAGAAACTCAAAATCCATTAAAGGTCCCCAATTATTGGGTATGGCTTTCCCCTGTCTACAGTGATACCCTAAACCACCCTGATAACTTATCTGATGGTAATGATTCCAAGGAGCTGTGGACGTTTAAGGATAAAATGCCACCTATGACAAACCCTGCCTCAGGATTTAAGAAACTCCAATACTACAGGGACCAGATAGAAGTATGAGTGGAGCCAAGGGAGTATTTGCCTGTTAAATATGTACAACTCTTTTATATTTTCCCAAGGAAATACATTCTCCATTTTTCTCAAAACATGAAATGGTATCGGCATGGCCTGGCATTTGTCTCTCCATGATTGACAGTGACATGAACAGCTGAGAAATATATTTCTATAGCTGTGTGCTTAGTCACTCAGTCGTGTCTGACTCTCTGCAACCCCGGAGACTGTAGCCCGCCAGGCTCCTCTGTCCATGGGATTCTCCAGGCAAGAATACTGGAATTGGTTGCCATGCCATACTCCAGGGGATCTTTCCAACCCAGGGATCAAACCCAGGTCTCCTTCACTGCAGGTGGATTCTTCACTATCTGAGCCACCAGGGATGATGACAGTGACATGAACAGCTGAGAGATATTTCCAATGCTAAAAGGGGGGAAAAACGTAGTGGTGTGATGATTGGCAGCTGTTACTCAGCCTCGGTGCTAGAGAGAAAGGGAGTGATGGAATCCATGCTGTCCTGGAAAGTTAATGTCTGCCTAACAGGAGCAGCTGCTTTTCAGCCCTGGACATTGTTACTGCATGAAAGTGAAAGTGAAAATCGCTCAGTAAAATCGCTCAGTAGTGTCCCACTCCGGAGAAGGCAATGGCACCCCACTCCAGTGCTCTTGCCTGGAAAATCCCATGGACGGAGGAGCCTGGAGGGCTGAAGTCCATGGGGTCGCTGAGGGTCGGACACAACTGAGCGACTTCACTTTCACTTTTCACTTTCCTGCATTGGAGAAGAAAATGGCAACCCACTCCAGTGTTCTTGCCTGGAGAATCCCAGGGACGGGGGAGCCTGATGGGCTGCCGTCAATTGGGTCGCACAGAGTCAAACACGACTGAAGCAACTTGGCAGCACTGTCCCACTCTTTGCGACCCCATGGACTGTAGCCTGCCAGGCTCCTCTGTCCATGGAATTCTCCAGGTAAGAATACTGGAGTGGGGAACTGTTCCCTTCTCTTTTCAAAAGAAGATGGTACCCCAGATTTTTAGGTAAAATCTCCCAATTTTAAAATGCTAGCTGAACCTTCTTAAATTGGGCAAGTCAAGAAAAACACCCAAGGCTTTTCTTTTTGAAACCTGTGGTCCATACCATGCATCTCAGATTAAAGGAATTCCAGATGGTCTTGGAATTTTTGAGGACCTAGAAATCGGTAAGCAATGTGCATCCCAATGTAGAAGAATTTGCTTTCATGGAAAAGGTCAGTTTTAATTCCAATCCCAAAGAAAGGCAATGCCAAAGAATGCTCAATTGCATACCGCACAATTGCACTCATTTCACACACTAGTAAAGTAATGCTCAAAATTCTCCAAGCCAGGCTTCAGAAACACGTGAACCATGAACTTCCAGATGTTCAAGCTGGTTTTACAAAAGGCAGAGGAACCAGAGATCAAATTGCCAACATCTGCTGGATCATGGAAAAAGCAAGAGAGTTCCAGAAAAACATCTATTTCTGCTTTATTGACTATGCCAAAGCCTTTGACTGTGTGGATCACAATAAACTGTGGAAAATTCTGAAAGAGATGGGAATACCAGACCACCTGACCTGCCTCTTGAGAAATTTGTATGTAGGTCAGGAAGCAACAGTTAGAACTGGACACAGAACAACAGACTGGTTCCAAATAGGGAAAGGAGTACGTCAAAGCTGTATATTGTCACCCTGTTTATTTAACTTCTATGTAGAGTACATCACGAGAAACCCTGGGCTGGATTAAGCACAAGCTGGAATCAAGATTGCTGGGAGAAATATCAATAACCTCAGATACGCAGATGACACCACCCTTATGGCAGAAAGTGAAGAGGAACTAAAGAGCCTCTTGATGAAAGTGAAAGAGGAGAGTAAAAAAGTTGTCTTAAAGCTCAACATTCAGAAAACGAAGATCATGGCATCTGGTCCCATCACTTCATGGGAAATAGTTGGGGAAACAGTGGAAGTAGTGTCAGACTTTATTTTTTGG
Source organism: Bos indicus x Bos taurus (assembly GCF_003369695.1). Taxonomy (NCBI): domain Eukaryota; kingdom Metazoa; phylum Chordata; class Mammalia; order Artiodactyla; family Bovidae; genus Bos; species Bos indicus x Bos taurus. Next base: position 114,608,127 of record NC_040076.1, read on the forward strand.
GGCTCCAAAATCACTGCATATGGTGACTGCACCCATGAAATTAAAAGACACCTAATCCTTGGAAGAAAAGTTATGACCAACCTAGATAGCATATTGAAAAGCAGAGACATTCCTTTGCCAACAAAGGTCCATCTAGTCAAGGCTATGGTTTTTCCAGCGGTCATGTATGGATGTGAGAGTTGGACTGTGAAGAAAGCTGAGCACCTAAGAATTGACGCTTTTGAACTGTGGTGTTGGAGAAGACTCTTGAGAGTCTCTTGGACTTCAAGGAGATCCAACCAGTCCATTCTGAACAGATCAGCCCTGGGTGTTCTCTGGAAGGAATGATGCTAAAGCTGAAACTCCAGTCCTTTGGCCACCTCATGCGAAGAGTTGACTCATTGGGAAAGACTCTGATGCTGGGAGGGATTTGGGGCAGGAGGAAAAGGGGACAACAGAGGGTGAGATGGCTGGATGGCATCACCGACTTGATGGACGTGAGTTCGGGTGAACTCCAGGAGATGGTGATGGACAGGGAGGCCTGGCGTGCTGTGATTCATGGGGTCACAAAGAGTCTGACACGACTGAGCAACTGAACTGAACTGAACTGATGATGCAAAGCAGATCACATTTTAATCTCCTGCCTATTTAAGGCATGGAGTTACCCCTCCCAAGTGTCTGTGATTCTCTAAATTAGGGTTTGCAGCTTTATTTCAGCATTTGACATCTATTCCCTGAACTTGGTGAGGACATGCCCTGTTTTGGCTGTGTACTTCCATGCTGGATATGTATTTCTATCTACAGATCACGTGGTAAGGAAATTCCTTAGTGTTTCTCCACTGGATCATGAATTCTGTATTGCTACCTGAGCTCCTAGAAAACAGAGTAGGTGCACTTAAGGACTACATGCATTTTCAGGTGGGTTAGTTGCCCATTAAGATCTGGCTGAGGCCGAGAACCCAAACCATTGATTTCCGACATGCACCTTTATGCTGTTTCCAGTACATAAAATGCTCCAGACAAACATCCACAATTTTATTAGCTTAAGCTTCAGGCATAAATCCATTCTCTGTCTCCCACCTGTAAGAGATGGGCTAGATACCTTGGGAAAACCCTATGTCCCCTGAATAGGAGGCCTAGATTCTAGAGGAGGCTGCTCCAAGCATTCATGGATTCTCGTTGTTTCTTCCACAAAATAAACTCCTCTAGACTTCACTTAACTGCCCCAGGTGTGTTAGAGCAAAGAGAAATGAAATAGCTTAAATAGAAAATGTTTCTTCCTTAAATCTTGGTTTGGTCCAAGTTGGACATTGAATTCCAATTCCTTTGAGGCACACTTCTTTGGCTCATTTGACCTTCCTAAGATGGGCATATCTCTAAAGCAGCATATCTCACAAATTGCAGTTTTGGAACATCTGCAAACTCTTCTTTATCTCTCTTACTTTTTCCCTCTACCTCCCCACTCCCTCTTTTGCTTCCATATGGCATATCTCCGAATTGCCCATAATAAAATAGCAGTAATTCTTTTTTGTTTAAAAAAAAAAAAGAGGTGGGGGGGGAGTATGGTTGCTTTACAATGATGTGTTAGTTCCTGTTATACAATGAAATAAATCAGCTATATGTATACATACATCCCCTCCTTCTTGGACCTCCCTTCCAAGGGATGGGGGGAACCCCATCCCACCCGTCTAGGTCATTACAGAGCATCAAGCTGAGCTTCCTGTGCTTTATAGCAGGTTCCCACTAGCTGCCTATTTTACGCATGGTAGTGTGTATATGTCAGTCCCAATCTACCAGTTTATCCCGACCCTCCCTCCCTTCCACTGTGTCCACACATCCATCATCTGTGTCTGCGCCTCTATTGCTGCCCTGTAAATAGGTCCATCTGTACCATTTTTCTAGATTTCACAAACATGTGTTAATCTAATGTCACTGATTTATCCTAAATCATACAACAAGCTCACAGATGAAACTAATAGTGTCCAACTTTCTGTCACCTTTAGCCAATATAAGATTTCTCTGTCCTTACCAAGGTAGACATCACTTTCAGTTAAAAACTGATCCCAAAGTTTCAACCTTTTAAGCCACAAATTCAATATAGACAATTTAAATCTGAACTCTTTCTCTTTCAGTGACCTATTTCCCATTTCCTTTAAGGATTAATCTCCAAGTTCCAAAGGGAATTCTTAATTGTATAAGCTGATCCTGGGGAAGACAAACCAAAGTAACACAGAAATAAGCCTCACCATGTTATGCCTTTATTGAAAGTGCTGGCATTTGACATCAGTCCTGCACATACTGGACTTTTGATAAGTCTTAAAGATACTCTTTACACATATGATTCCTATCTAGAAAGGAAGGGGCTCATAGGCCTGATTCAGAGCCATTGTTTACGCGCAGGTCCAGAGATTTCCTAAGGGTTGTCAGGTGACAACATTTAGCTCTCTGCAGAAGGAGGGGCCCACATGCTTGTCTGAGTGAGAACATCTGTGCTGGAGGCAGGAACAAGCTACTCCAGGGGTGCTGCCCAATCTGTCACTGGAGAGGAAGTGAAGGCAGGTGCAACAATGCAGCACTTACTGTTTGATACACAGATGCTGGTCTTTCGCCTGTGTGAAGCTGCTCCCTGGTGTCAAAGGAAGAGGAACAGCTCCTGCAGAACTCAACCTTTAAGTGATTCTCCAACACAACTCATCAGCAAGTCTTCCTCTGCCAGATAGACCTGGTTTCATGGTGACCACGTAGGTCAATCCTTTGGTTAATCAGAAAACAGTTAAGCCATTTGTACTGATAGAGCAGGCATCGCGCCAGCTGAAACATTCTTACACAACCCAACCACTTGGGATGATTTGTACATCTTGGAAGCAAGCACAATAAGCAGCTTAAGATACTTGGAGCTGAGAAATGAAAACAAAGGATGTGGTCTCTCTGTGGCTCCCTGACCTCAGGGATCTGTGCGGTTTCCACGATTATAAATTATCCTAAAAGAAATTGAGTTTTTAGGTGGGGAGAAATGATTCTCGGCAGCAGGATTCCAGTGAGTAAATTGCCAGGTCCAAAGGTCAGAGAGTCATTCTGGTCATGTTCCTTTTTAAATGTCGTTGTTGTTATGGTTCTTCTTCCTTCTGTAAGTCACCTTTTGGTTTGGCAAAGATGAGCTGCAGACTGTTGACTCTCAAGGAAGTAAGATCTGGGTCTCCCAGCTGTGTTGCTGTAAACGATTCAAGAAGAGCACACATGACCTCCACGAGCGACTTCGCCTTAGCAAAGTTCACTCTCTTCTCCCCACAGGGTGGGTCCAGCTGAATGGACTCTTTCTGCTTCGGCTGATAAGAAAGTATGCTTCCTGTTTAAAGTTTCGGCAGCATCTGAGAACTGTGGTGCTTCCCCCACTGATCTGAATCTCCTGCTCTGCTCTTTTTGAAGTCTGTCTTTGGCTAAAGAGCTCCTCTTGACCTCCTCAGTCTCACCATGTGTGTGCATGCTAAGTCTCTCAGTTGTGTCTGACTCTTTGCAACTCCACAGATTGTAGCCCACCAGGCTCTTCTGTCCATGGGATTCTCCAGGCAAGAATACTGGAGTGTGTTGCCATGCCCTCCTTCCACCCAGGGATTGAACCCAGGTTTCCTGCATTGCAGGCAGATTCTTTACCATCTGAGCCACCAGGGAAGATCCAGTCTCACCACGGAGGAAAGGAAGGGACCTGCCTGAGTAAGACCCTCTGTCCTTTCTCTCCAACACCAAGCTAAATATCCCTTGAAAACATCAGAACTAAGAAGTATGTTGCTTTCTCCACCTAACTGTAGATTCTTATCTTAACTATTTTTACAGCAACACACATTTGCCACAAAGCTATTGTATCACTACATATAATCTATTCTTCTTATAATGATCATGTCACTTTTTTCCTATGTCCAGTATTGAATTTCTTTCTCATGTGTAGAGAATCCTCCTGATGAGCGTGGGTGGGAGGCAGAGACCTCCTTTCAGAAAAGAACCTGGAAAAAGATTTCTTCAGTGTTTGTTGAAGCCAGGGCACAGGTGTGTGCCAATGAGATGCTGACTGGGGGAATAAAACAATATATTCATCGGGCTAGGGTAGCAAGCCCTGAAGTCAGCATCCAACATGCTGAATATCAGTGGTATAGCCTCTGAGTATGTGCCTCGAAATGGCTGCATCAGTGTTTACCTGAGACCTGGTCTGCTTGGCTTGATGTTGGACAGTGGATAGTAGAGTCTTCTTAGCAAAAGCCTTCAAGCCCATGCCCATGTATGCTCAGTCGCTTAGTCATGTCTGACTCTTTGTGACCTTATAGACTATAGCCCACAGGCTCCTCTGTCCATGGAATTTTTCAGGCAAGAATCCTGAAGCCAGTGGCCATTTCCTTCTCCAGGGGATCTTCCCAGCCTAGGGGTTGAACCTGCATCTCCTTCATTAGCAGGCAGATTCTTTACCATTGAGCTACCTGGGAAGCCCACTTGGGGATAAGTCTATCTCTGCTTAAATAAACTAAAAATCCTGAGTCACAGTATTAGCCCTTTCCCAGCTTTTCTTTTTCTGTCTCATCTCCCTTCCTCTCCTCTCCTCTTTCACTCCCTCACCTTCTCTGGCCTCTCTTTTTTCCTCATTTCATTCCTCTTTTCTCCCCTGCCCCCTCCTCTTCTCCTCCTTCAGGCCTTCCCTGCCCCATTTCCCTCCCTCTCCCCTTCCACTCTATAAATGGGAAGAGCACACTTTGACTCCAAGTTGGATCTGTTTCTTTAACTTTTGCCTTCAGTAGCTTTTGTTATTATAATCGCTAAGAGGATGCTGTCTATAGCTGTAAGCATACATAATGGCCTGGCACAAGGAACTCTGCGCCTCGGTCTGAACCTTAAACTAAAGTGTTTTTGTTCAGCCGACAGGGAGACATTCTGACCCTGCCCACCTGTGAATGGCTGCAGAAGAGGAGAAATTAACACACCCCACCCCACCTGCTCAAGGCCAAATGAGGAGATGTTTTGCAAGATTTATGGCTCTTTTACTTTACTTCCTCATCTCCTCCCCATCTCTGTTCTATAAAAGAAACAGGCATCCAGACCCTGAAAGAATGATACTCTAGGGCACTATCCCACTATCTTCTCAGTCTGCCAGTTTTCAGAATAAAGTCACCATTCCTTGCCTCAACACCTCATCTCTCTGATTATTGGCCTCTCATGTAGCCAGTGAATCGAGCTCAGATTTGGTAGCATCGCCCCTTCTTTCCCCCTTCCCTCACTTCTTCTCACCTCTCATCCCCTCTCTCTTATCTTCTCCTGTGCCTATCTCTTTTCCGCCTCACCCTCCTCCTCCTTCTCTCCCATCCCTTACTTCCACTGCTTTCTCCTTTGTCATTATTTTGGCTCTGATCTTCAAGTCATTGTGAACAGTCCTATCTTGAAACTAACAGAACTGAAAAGAAATGCTCCTTTCCCATTTTGGAGCTGCTAAAACCAAGACCTAACAGGTTTAGACAAACCATTCCAGTCAAACAGCTAAAATTTAGAATGTGTATGCATGCTAAGTCACTTCAGTCATGTCCAACTCTGTACAACCTATAAACTGTAGCCTGCCAGGCTCCTCTGACCAGGGGATTCTCCAGGCAAGAATACTGGAGTGGGTCACCATGCCCTCCTCCGGAGGATCTTCCCAACCCACATCTGTTACATCTAACCTGCATTGGCAGGCAGGTTCTTTACCACTAGCTCCACCTGGGAAGCCCTTCTACTGATCAAATGCTCCCAGCACTGTGCTATCACATTCTAAGAAGTACACTTGATATGTTTCCTAAGGATGAATGGGCATTTAATTCCACAGATACAAGGGAACAAAGAAAAACATTTGGTAAAAAAGAAGCTCACAAAATAATATGTATTTCTGCATCATTTCCATCGTCTTTGAGTCAGAATACAGTAGATGGATGTGTATTTGCTTCTAGTTCATGTTTATTTACTGCAGAAGGAAATGGCAACCCACTCCAGTGTTCTTGCCTGGAGAGTCCCAGAGACGGAGGAGCATGGTAGACTGCCGTCTATGGGGTCACACAGAGTTGGACACGACTGATGCGACTTAGCAGCAGCAACAGCAGCATGTTTATTTGGTAACTTACGTGGTTATGTGGTCATGTGAAAAAAGTTGGGGTGCAGACCAGGAAAATCACCTCTGCAGGTCCAGGAAATTAAGGGTATCCATTATCTCTATTAGTATTATAAACTGGGAAAAACCATTTGATAGTTTGCATAAACACTCACAGTGCTCTTTCCAAAGGTTAGTTTTGTCATTCTCTGCTTTAAAATCACCTTGTGGTTTCCTGTTGCACTTGCAATAGAATCCAAACTCTAAGTGGAATGACCATGTAACTGGGACACCACTCTGGGACACTTGTGAGATGAAAGGGGTCCCAGTCGCATTAGTCACTGGAACAGGACAGCAGTCACAAACTGAGACCATATGCCAGCAAACCAAGATGCGTGATTACTCTACCCACAGGCACATTACTTTCTTCCGAACCTCACTGTGGTACCACTAGTCTCCTAATCTCACAGCTCAGTTTGCTTCTGGCATACTGGCTCCCTTTCTTTTTCTTCCTTTGCTATTGGCTTTTTAAAAGTCTGCTAAAACCTTTGACTGTGTAGGTCACAACAAACTGTGGACAATTCTTAAAGAGATGAGGATACCAGAACACCTTACCTGTCTTCTAAGAAACCTGTATACAAGTCAAGAAGCCACAGTGAGAACTTTACATGGAACAACTGACTGGTTCAGAATTGGGAAAGAAGTATGTCAAGCCAGTATATTATCACCCTGTTTATTTAATTTATATGCAGCATGTGTGTGTGCCAAGTCACTTCAGTCATGTTGGACTCTCTGCAACCCTGTGAACTGTAGCCCACCAGGTTCCTCTGTCCATGGGATTCTCCAGGCAAGAACACTGGAGTGGGTTGCCATGCCCTTCTCCAGGGGATTTTCCTGACCCAGGGATTGAACCCAGGTCTACTGCACTATAGGAAGATTCTTTACCATCTCTGCCACATTGTGAAATGCCAGGCTAGATGAAGTACAAGCTGGAATCTAGATTGCCAGGAGAAATGTCAACAGCCACAGATATGAAGATGATACCACTCTAATGGCAGAAAGTGAATAGGAACTAAACAGCCTCTTGATGAGGGTGAGAGGACAGTGAAAAAGCTGGCTTAAAAGTCAACATTCAAAAAATGAAGATTGTGGCATCCTGTCCCATCACTTCATGGCAAATAGAAGGGGAAAACATGGAGGCGGTGACAGATTTTATTTTCTTGAGATCCAAAATCACTGTGGACAGTGACTGCAGCCATGAAATTAAAAGACGCTTTATCCTTGGAAGGAAAGCTATGACAAACCTAGATAGCATATTAAAAAGCAAAGACATCACTTTGCCAGCCAACATCCATATAGTCAAATCTTTGATTTTTCCAGTAGTCTTGTATGGATGTGATAGTTGGATCACAAAGAAGGCTAAGCACCAAAGAACTGATGCTTTCAAATTGTGGTGCTGGAGAACACTCTTGAGAGTCCCTTAGACTTCAAGGAGATCAAACCAGTCAATCTTAAAGGAAATCAACCCTGAATATTCATTGGAAGGACTGATACTGAAGCTGAAGTTCTAATATTTTGGCCACCTGATGTGAAGAGCCAACTCATTGGAAAAGATCCTGGTGCTGGGAAAGATAGAAGGCAAGAGAAGAGGGCAGCAGAGGATGAGATAGTCAGGTAGCATCACTGACTCAGTAGACATGAATTTGAGCAAACTGGTTATCTTTTATTTGAAATTATTGTGTTTATTTATTGGTATAATGTCCACAGAGGCAACAACCTGGTCTCTCAAGTCCACTTCTTTATCTGCAGAGCCAAGGACAGTAACCAGCACACAATAGGTACTCAAAATGATTTGTCCAATGAGTGAGTATGTGGCAGCAGAACTGAAAAGGACATTATACAGCTTTCCTGATGGTGATCGTCAAGGCAGGTTGAATTCCTATAGTCACACATATGCAACACAGCAAAAACACAATTCCTGTGAGAGCTTATCTTTATTTGCTCTATGTACAGCAACACTGTAGAAAAGTACCTTCATTTTAATGGCCCAAAGACACCAACTTATATCAGAGTTTCATACACTGTAGAAGATGAGATTCAATGAATTCGTATGCCTCCTCAACAAACTTATAGCTATTCACTTTCTGCTATTCTTGTTTCATCTTTCCCAGTGCAAACCTAAACTTTTATGTCTCCAGAAAAATTTAAATCCCAGGTAACACATCATTTTATCTATAGGTTTTTCAGTATGTCGCTCTTATAGGCAATCCTTGTTTATTATCATAACTGTGGTACTACTCCCCTGGAGAAGGAAATGGCAACCCACTTCAATATTCTTGCCTGAGAATCCCATGGACAGAGAAACCTCACAGGTTACGATCCATAGGGTCACATAGAGTTGAACAGGACTGAAGCAACCTGGCACACAGAGCACTACTATCATATCAAGTGAAAGTGAGAGTGTTAGTCACTCAGTCTCGTCTGACTTTAAGACCCCACGGACAGTAGCTCACCAGGCTCCTCTCTGTCAATGGTATTTTCCAAGTAAGAATACTAGAGTGGGTTGCCATTCACTTCTCCAGGGGATCTTCTCGACCCCGGGATGAAACCTGGGTCTCCCGCACGGCAGGCAGATTCTTTACCATCTGAACGATAAAGAATAGCCACCAGGAAAGCCACTATCATATCAAACAAGATTAATTAATACCTCATTAATATCTACTGTACAGGCTGTGTCCAATTTTCTCCAGTTTCCCAAAAAATGCATTTATATAACTGGTTTATTTAAATCAGGAAAAAAACTAGGAATAAATACAGCTTCTCACTTATAGGTGGCAATCTTCTTTTAATCTATAATACTGCCCCACCCCTACTTTCTATGCCATTTACTCATTGAAGAAACTGGGTCATTTTTCTTACAATTTATCATATTCTGGATTTGACTGACACTGTCTTCATGATGTCTTCAAGATGTATCTTTATCGTCCATATTTCTCATAAGTTCATAGTTAATGATTCATAACCTGTTTTTCTTAGTGCTGCATAGTTCCAAGTATAGAAAAGCATACTGTCTGGATGCAACACCTTGAGTAATGCTCAGATTGATCACTGGATTTATGAGCTGTCAGTTTCATCTATCTACTATAACCCCACCTCCACACACATCATCTTTTCACCTAATGGTGTTTACAATCATTAATGATCATTCCTAAACCTATTACTTCACTAGAAATTTCAAAATGAGATTTTTTTTTAAGCTGATAGTTTCTTCTTCTATTAAGGAAAACTTGTTCATCAACTATTTGGTTGCATTAAATGTTGGTCCTTATAGGAAAAGCAAGATAAATGTTTCAGTCTTTCTTTACTTATCAATTTTCAGAGTAACGAGTTAGTATTCCAGGAAACTCTAAGAGTAGCCTTGAAGTTTCATTTTCATCTTAAATTCATTGATTTTAAAATATTTTAATCATGTTCAATTCTTAGCAATTATTATCGTTTGGGGTTTTTTTGTACCTGAGTTCTCCCAATGCTAACTAATGGAAGCTCCTTCAAGTTTGTTCCTTATCAGATGGCTCATTGGGTAAAGAATCTGTCTGCAATGCAGGAGACACAGGAGGCATGGGTTTAATCCCTAGGTCAAGAAAATTCCCTGGAGGAGGAAATGGCAGCCCACTCCCGTGTCCTTGCCTGGAGAATTCCATGGACGGAGAAGCCTTGCAGGCTACAGTCTCACATCAGATCAGATTGGATCAGTCGCTCAGTCATGTCCAACTCTTTGCAACCCCATGAATCGCAGCACACCAGGCCTCCCTGTCCATCACCAACTCCTGGAGTTCACTGAGACTCACGTCCATCGAGTCGGTGATGCCATCCAGCCATCTCATCCTCTGTCATCCCCTTCTCCTCTTGCCCCCAATCCCTCCCAGCATCAGAGTCTTTTCCAATGAGTCAACTCTTCACATGAGGTGGCCAAAGTACTGGAGTTTCAGCTTTAGCATCATTCCTTCCAAAGAAATCCCAGGGCTGATCTCCTTCAGAATGGACTGGTTGGATCTCCTTGCAGTCCAAGGGACTCTCAAGAGTCTTCTCCAACACCACAGTTCAAAAGCATCAATTCTTTGGCGCTCAGCCTTCTTCACAGTCCAACTCTCATATCCATACATGACCACAGGAAAAACCATAGCCTTGACTAGACAGACCTTTGTTGGCAAAGTAATGTCTCTGCTTTTGAATATGCTATCTAGGTTGGTCATAACTTTCCTTCCAAGAAGTAAGCGTCTTTTAATTTCATGGCTGCAGTCACTATCTGCAGTGATAGGGTCACAAAGAGTCAGACACAACAGAAGAGACTGAGCACAGCATAGCACCGTTTGACATCATCCAGTTTTCTTTGATAATTTCTTTGCTTTCAGGCACAATAGTATGCTCAAAATTCATCTTGTACATTTCCTGCTCCAGACCTGGAATCAGCAGTTTTCCATGGAGTCTTAGTTCCTTTTAATGGGAAATACATATTTTTAAACCACAGTCTGGGCACCAGGAATGTTCATTTCTTCCAAGATGTCCAGTGTTTCTAGGATTTTTTTAGGGGAACAAGTGAGAAAATACATATTTTTAAGAAAAGTAAACATCATTCCTGAATTCACACTGATATTTTCACCAATTCAAATAAAAGAGTCCAGTATTTTTACTTAAATTCCTTGGTTTTATATTTATATCTCTTCTTCTCTGAAAATGTTTTGGCTTGTGTGAACACTAATATAATTTATTATTTGTTCTGCTTCAATATATAATAGTTTAAAAATAACAATAACAATTCCTAGTAATAACAAACTTACTGAATACATTTAAAATTTTATTCATGGTTTTCTTTTTTATCACTGTACAGTCAAAATACTACGGTTTAAAACCACTTGGAATGAATCTTCCCCATGTAATTGCTGCCTACTTGATATATAGTTTGGTCACTTGTTTCTGGTTTTGATAATCATTATTTATAGGAACTGGTTTTGATTTTACTTTTTAAAATTGTGTGAAATACAAGTGTGTTTTCAAAATCAAAGCCACAAAACAAAGCATATTCAGTTTTAGAGAAGTCTAGTTTCCATCCTTAGCCTGTTTTCTCCTTCCCTCATAGGTAACATACTTATCAGATTTTTCTTTAATCATATATATATTAAATCATATACATAATATATATAGAAACACATTGGTTGCACAAAATGTAGCATAATATCTACACCTTTGTACAGCTTGCTTTCTATTTTTTTTTTTAAAATTAACTAACAATGTATCTTGGCAATATCTCCATAAAAATATAGAAACATAATCCTAATTTCCTCAAGTCTGGAATTGTTGTTTAGTTGCTCAGTCGTGTCTGACTCTTTTGTGACCCCATGGACATTTGCGTTGTTTGCAATGGTCATTTGCATCGTTCACAGTTTTGTTTTTTTTCTATTACATCTAGTGCCAGCCTGATTTTCAGGTTTTCTCTCTCTAGTACAGTCATGCTGTGTCATAGTCCATTCAATGACCTTCACTGGTGCCCGCTACCCTAAACATCCTGAGGAGACTTTTCACACATTGTGATCTTGCCCTAGAGGCCCGCTATCCTAAACATCCTGAGGAGATTTTTCACACATCGTGATCTTGCCCTAGAGGAATACACAGTCCAGTCACAGCAGATGTTCTAGATGCTGTCACATGTGGCTCCACCACTATATAGCTGTGTGACTTCATGGTGTGTGATTTGGGGCAATTTAATTGATTTTTATCAGTCAGTTTCCTTACCTGTGAAAAATGATAGTGAGGTCTACCTGCTAGATGTGTCATGAGCATAGAATGAGGCAACATTTTTAAGTGAATTTATTTATATGTATTCTCTGGCCTTACTGCAGGGCATGTGGAACTTCCCTGATCAGGGATCAAATCCATGTACCCCGCAATGAAAGCATGGAGTTGTAACCACTGGGCCACTAAGGAAGTCCAGAGGCAATATTTTTAAAGCACAATGCCTACCACATAGCAAGAACTCAATAAATGTCATTTATAAATGGCTATAGTTTTTGGATAAAACATATCACCAGCAACAATGAATATCATCAGTATTTTGAAAGTAGCGTGGTAGAGTAGGAAGAGCAAGGACTTTGGCACCAGTCAACCTCAGTTTCAATATTAAATCCACCATTTCCTCTGACCTCCTTTGAGAAATTCACTTATTGATATTGAGGCTTCACTACCCTCACCTGTAAAATGGAGGGAAAAAAAAAAAAACTCTTCTGGTTTTCATTTGGGATTGCACCAAAGACAGAATAAGGCAGGATAAGCAGATAACAAGCACTGCTTTACATCTCTATTCTGTGCTGTCTACAATACAAAAACTGAAGTTGGCAGTTGGGATCCAGGAGCTCCTGGGCAAATGTCTTTCACTTATGGTAAAGCAGAGGGCACAGACAACTTCCCTTTAGGACTCCCTCTCACCCACATGGAGCCATTTTCTTGAAACCAAAGTATTTCTGAGTTTATCTGAGGATCGATAGCTCTCCTCAGAGATGTTCTCTTTTAGTCCCTGCCTTTTGACCTCAACTCTGCCTGGTAATCTAATGTAACATTTATACTGCTTTACTAGAAACTGTAGTCGGCTTCAGATGACAATCAAACTCTAAAGGCAAGGTGGGCTTCACTCAGCCCTGAGTATATTTGACATTAAGACAACACAGGGAAGAGCAAAGCACGCACAGCCGCAGCAGGGAGGTCTCGACGCCGCAGTCATTTTACATGTGGGGCATATGTGTGGTCATGAGAGGCAGACTAAGTAAAAAAGAACCACTTCAACAGGGACGACAACAGTTGAATGGTTCCTTCACTATTCATACCTTGTAAACTATGACCCTTGTCCCTCATTCAGGGGCAAATGACTAGCCTGATTCTCACCATCTAAGGTCACTCATCACACAGTCTCAATGATGAGGTAAGTGCTTGGTTCAGAACATAGTCATTGGATAGATTCTCATTTATCTTAGAGATAATACAGATAAACTCTTAAGCAAGCCCTTGAGTTAATCATGAAGGGAGCATTGACCAATGATCAAATCCTGAGGTGTTTCCAAAACTAGAGGAAAGATTCCAGAACCAGCTGTGAACTCTTGTCACTCTATAGAAGGTAGTATACTTTAATACCATATAGTGTACTAGGTACTTCGTGAAATACTTTATATAAATCATCTTCTTTAACCCCTCTTGACAATCCTAGGAGGTAAATATAATTGTATTCCAATTTTAAAGATAAAAAGATAAATTATAAGTTTGAAATCTAATAGCACTAAGTCGCTTCAGTCGTGTTTGACTCTTTGACACCCAGTGGACTGTAGACCATCAGGCTCCTCTGTCCATGGGATTCTCCAGGCAAGAATTCTGGAGTGGTTGCAGTGCCTTTCTCCAGGTGATCTTCCCAACCCAGAAATCAAACCCACGTCTCTTATGTCTCTTGCATTGACAGGCACGTTCTTTACCATTAGTCTCACCTGGGAAACCCTGAAATCTAATAAATCAAGATTCAAATCCTGATTGTCCCACTTGCTTGCTATCTGCCCTCAGGAAGAATACCTAGCCCTGAGTCTCTACTTTCTTGTTGTGGTATACCTATTTATAGAGCATTGTGAGCAATGCAAAGCTTGTGTACCAAAGTTATGAGTTGACACAAAAATCCAGCCTCCCGCTTAGCCATGTGCCTTATGACATTATCTTTCCAGATTTCCAGGAGTCATTTCCCAATTGCACAGAAGCATTCTATAGGCTAGTGGCATCCAGCTCTGCAACCTTGTACAGTTCATAGTTTTTTTTTGTTGTTGTTGTTGTTTTTAATAAAGATTAAGAGAGATAATGGAGAAGGCAATGGCACCGCACTCCAGTACTTTTGCCTGGAAAATCTCATGGACGGAGGAGCCTGGTAGGCTGCAGTCCATGGGGTCGCTAAGAGTCGGGCACAACTGAGTAACTTCACTTTCACTTTTCACTTTCATGCATTGGAGAAGAAAATGGCAACCCACTCCAGTATTCTTGCCTGGAGAATCCCAGGGACAGAGGATCCTGGTGGGCTGCCGTCTGTGGGGTCGCACAGAGTTGGACACGACTGAAGTGACTTAGCAGCAGCAGCAGCAAGAGAGATAAATGTAGAGTGGCTTATACATAGAAAACATGTAATGTCTTTTCTTCTTTCCCTACAATAGTTCCATGGGGGATTTTTCCCTCCACAGAAACTGGAGATGGCTAATGACATACTATGCTCAAACTGACTCGGGCTGTGCCCTCTCAGCAGAGATATTCAAATTGAGAGTTTGGTCTCCAACAGTGGAATTTAAGGCATATGTTGTTAGCAGAAGAAAATCTCAGAGATGTGGGTTGCCTCATCCTCTAACCACATCACAGAGATCATCACCTACTCTGCTTTTTTACAAGGGCAGCACTTCCTGAGTAAAGTGATATATTCACTTAAAGCTGAAAACCACTGTCGAGCTTTCCTCAAAACTCCAGTAATATCTCTATCTATGTATATATCTATAAGTATACAGACACATTATTTATGTGTATATATATGTATGTATTAATAGATATAAATGTATAAATCTGCTTTGCCAAATAAAAATTTCCAAGTACACAAAATTTCATGTGAGCTAAACAATCTGCATTATCACAATCCATAGTCTGAATGTTACTATCCTTTTCTTTGACTACTTTTGTAGAGTCTATCAGTAGATATAGCAGACTCAAGCATATCCTCACATATGCCCTTGAATAATTCTTTTATCCAAAGATTCAGAGGGGAAATAAATCTGATCCCATGACAAAGGGCAGGCAAAAGAGAATTAATGTCTTTCCTTTTCAATTAGATGTGCTTCGGATTGTTGATTGTTAACCTCTGGGAACTTAGGAATTGTTTTCATGGTCGTAGAAAGTAAGAATCTCTAACATAGCAGTAACCACCGTGCAAAATGTGTTACCATCTACACAACAGTGTGGCCAATAAAGCCACAGAACATTGAGCTGCATTTGTGCTGAGAGACACGGAGTACTTCCAGCAATGGCAGAAGCAACTGGGAAGTGAAAGGTCCCTTGCTGTGGGTAAGGCAGGATGAAGTCAGGAGCAGGTTTTCCTCAAGGGAATGTGGCAAGGGGCAGTAGTGGTTGTATCAAATGCCAGGGACTCCAAACCAGAAAGCCTGACTTGACTGTCCTCTGCCATGCCTTCTGGGAATTCCTGTTTTCTGCCCAAGAACCTCTTATTTGAGGTTCTCCTGAGTCAGCCCACAACTGCTTTCTCCTTCTTTCTCTATGCCCTTTGTATTTACTTCATGTAATTGCAAAATTTCTCAGAAAAGATATTCGTTCTTTAGATATTCCACTTTCTTTGCTATTCCTCCCAAAGCAAAGGACAAAATCAGATAGGCTATTACCATTCTCAGATAGCAGTTCACCTTCATATTACTGCGATTTCCCTTCTAGCTGTGTGGACAGCACAGGTGCGCTAGGATTTGCAAATGATGTCTGTGACATCTGTCCTCTAGGAGCTTATACCATCTCACACCATATTGGAAATAGTGGTCACCTTGTCTGAGTCTGGCCCCTAGGCCATGATGAGTCAAGGGAGGGGCAGAAACAAGACTCCTTCAGTCCTCCACCACTTATGGGTGTCTAATACTAATAATGGACACAATGAATATTTATTGATTAGTTGAGTGAATGAATTGAACGGAATCAAGGACATAGCTTGATGGAGATAGAAAATGTTCTATGTGAAAAAATACAAAAATAAGACTTTGAAATGGGATGACGACCCATGGGAGATGGAAGGAGTCTCAAGTGACTAGATCCAGTGACTACACTGGAAAGCCGTGGGGGAGACAGCTGGACAGACAGGACTCAAGCCTTTAAGTAAAGGAGTTAGAACTAAATTCCATCTCTAAGAGGTTGTAGATGTTATGTCCTTAAACACAGGAACTTCACGAGAATGGAGATGGGTTATTTCCTTTAATTCATAGCATATGTACATGTGTACATATGTAAAAAACAAAAATATAACACGTTTGGTGTTTACAGAGTAATGAGATTGATCTGCCCTACTAGTGGATGTGGTCAGGGTACACAATTTTATGTACCGTTGAGAATTTTTGTTATGTCTCTGTGAGAATTTTTGAAGTCTTAAGCCACTGCTAATTACTGTAGTTGCTGTATCTTTGGTCAACAAACAGGGGCTGAATCAGGCCAAAGTACAATATTTCTGACCCTGTTACTAAGCTGAGTGATTCAACATCCTTTTCTAAGAGTAATTGTTGAAATTATGAGATATAAAAAGAGATGACTAAGGATTTGATTTTTAACTCATAAAGCCTTAGCTCTAAAACCTTCAGTGACAGGATGTATGATTGACCCAAAACAGCTGTTCTGTGTAGAATCAGTTTACGGTAAGCTAGATTTTAACAGAATTAGTAGATTTAAGGTGCGTGTATGCTAAGTGGCTTCAGTCGTGTCCGACTCCTTTCAACCCTATGGACTATAGCCTACCAGGCTCCTCTGTCCATGGGATTCTCCAGGCAAAAATATTGGAGTGAGTCGCCTTGCCCTTCTCCAGGGGATCTCCCCAGCCCAGGGATCGAACCTGCGTCTCTTGCAACTCCCGCATTGCAGGCAGATTCTTTACTGCTGAGCCACCGGCGAAGCCCAGATTTAAGGTATGTAAGTGCAATTGATGGGTTCAGAGCCTATAACATTCCCTTTATTGAATTGTCTTTACTGGCCCTTTATTGTCTTTATTCTGTGTTGGGGTGCCCTAGAGATGGAGTACCTCCTGACATAAGGCAGTTATTTCTCTTTGCCATAACACTTCCTCCCCCTTCTCCACTCCCCCCAGCCCTTGCCTTGTAACTGATGTTTTGCTTTCAGCTGGTTTTTGCTGCCTGCCTGGTCTCCTCGGATAAGGCATTACCTTCAAATGGGATTCCTTGATCTTTTACCCATCTTTACTTCCTACTTGAACCTAGGAAGCCAGTGCCTCTCAAACTTTAGTATGCATCAGAATCCCTAGGAGAGCTTTTTAAAACATGAATTTCTGAACTCCATCCCCCAAGTGTCTGATTCAGGCATTTGGAGACCAAGCCTGCGAACATGCATTTCTAACAAGCTCCCAGGTGGCTGGAGGTCACATTTTGAGAGTTACTACAGCAGACAAATTAGTCCGACCCAGGTTCAAAGCCTGGGTTCCAAAATAAGAAAGTAAATCAAGTCTCTCACTTACATAGGGAGTTCAGACATGAGAGAATGAAATAGTATTTTAATAATAACTAACTTTTATTGA
Source organism: Bos indicus x Bos taurus (assembly GCF_003369695.1). NCBI lineage: Eukaryota > Metazoa > Chordata > Mammalia > Artiodactyla > Bovidae > Bos > Bos indicus x Bos taurus. Next base: position 114,625,550 of record NC_040076.1, read on the forward strand.
GTGTCTGTATTTACTACTATAATACTACATTAACCATGTAGGTTAGGTATGATTAATGTAGTATTAATATTACCATTTTAAAGATAAGAAAACTGAGGTTTAGATAAATCATACAAATTTTCTGATGTCACATAGCTAGGTTTAGATTCAGAATTTGCTGATATCAGGAAAAAAATTCTGGTCACAAAATTGTGACTACTGGCTATCCTTTGGTGGTAGAAGGGAAAAGTCTCAGATTTACATGTTTGGAAGTGGCATGCTCCCTCCGTCCCCCAGTGAAAATGAAATAATAAAATGCTGGAAGGTGAATTATTTCCATCCACTCTTGAGCAATCTGGTGTGGGGAGACTATCTCAACACAAAAAAATTATAATCTGCAGCTTTGGAAAGTCATGTTACTCTCTGGTTCTTAATTTCTAGATCTGTTAAGAGAAAGGAATTCAAATGCTCTTAATGTTTCTTACCTTCTTTAAATATCTGTAACCTTCAGTTTAGAAGCCAAGATTCTCTTGCATTAACTGATGCTGATAAAGAACTGCCAAGGAGTTGGAATGTTTACTGTACTCTTTCCACAAGGACTATCTATTAGAAACGATGGATATTGGAAATCATTCTATCAGAAGGCTAACATTGAAGCAAAGAGAAATAGACTATTTTAATGGAAAATGTTATCAGACTAAGGTGTAGGCTGTTCTTCCCAGCTGTCCTGAAAAAACAGAGCTGAAAGTCATTATGCTACTTATATGAGCATGGAGTTCTGCTCAAGGCACTAATACTTTTACAGTCATTATTTTTTTTTTCTACTGCCCTCAGCTTCACATCTTGTTTTTTCTTACATAAAAGTTACATTTTCCCCCTTGAAATTGGGAAGATATTACCCCATCATCAGCAAGCCTACATACAGACACAGTTAGGGGGGAACTGCTCTAAGCAATGAACTTCATTTAACATCAGCAGCAAAAGCTGACATTTTCCTGTACCTCGTTGCCAACTTCTGGGGTGACACCCTGTCTGGAAACTACAGACCATATGTACTGACAACAAGGAGACTTTGTATAAAGAATCAGACTTTTCCTCCCCAGCTGTCTGGGGAGAACAGAACAGGAAGTGTATCTTTCATGCATCGTGTTTATGAAGTGACCATTCATTGTAAAAACAAATTTGTAATTGGTGTAATGTGTGTGGGAGGTGTCTGCTGGCCATCATGGTGCTAATCATGAGTAAAATTAGAAGGCAGCATCATGAATTTGGCCTTGATGCCTAGTATTTCCCATTAGAAGAAACTTCTCCTTAGTTATCGGATTTTTATTTCTGCAATCTGATATTTTAATATCTAGGCATTTTTATCAGGGAAGCCAATACCAAAGTTAACCATGTGAGAAAGATTTTATGCAACAAGAATACAAAAATTTGTTGGGGAAGGGGAGAATGATACGACTTTCTAACTGAAAATGGTTTCCAACTGCACCCTGCTCAAAAGTCAATAAAGAGGCAAGGTTGGGGACAAGGAAAGTTTGCTGCCTCTCCCCTTTGACAACCTGTGGGCAAGAGCTTTTATAAGTGAAGGGAGGGGGCTGCATGCAGGACAGCACAGTCAGCTCTGACCATCATCTTGAAATTGGTCATCAGTGGCCTGACCAGCATCATCTTGATTGTTTTTAGTACAGTTAATCTTCAGTTCTAGGGCTGGTTTGTTCCCATTTCCTTGAAGCCAGTTCTTGGAACTGTGGCAGCTTATATCTTGACTACAGTCTGGTCATCATGTAGTTAACTTCTTCCACCTGAAGGGCTACAGTCCAAGGGGTCGCAAAGAGTTGGACTAAAAAGTAAAATACATTTCTTGCCATAGATTAGGGTTGTTTTAAAGCCATTGCATTGTGGATAGCCTATCACTCTTCACCAAGGGTATAGAAAGAGGTTTCAGCCTAATTCCATGGTATAACTCCTCTGCAGTGGTCTAGACTAACCAGACTAAGTAGATAGTCACAAAAGCTTGAAGTGATCCTAGATTATAGAGAGAAGATTTGCATGGTATTTTATACCACAGTTTACATAAAATTTGTGCCCTAGATTCCAGAATGAGCAGTTCCATTTAAGATGGTTTCATTGGCCATTTGGGTTCTGAAGTATAAACAACTGGCTGAAAGAACTATCTTTGTAAATATTTTTTTTTTGTCAGCCAAGATCTCATGGACATAAAAAGATTAATGACAGAGCAAGTACAGGATAAATCCAGGCATTAATAGAAATAAGTCCCACAGGATCCGGAGAGTGAAATGACCAACTCATCCACAAGTGAAGAAAGACTTTCCAAAGGAAAGAGTATTTGAGCCAGCTAGACAGAAGGGGATTGAGCTTGTTTGGGGGAAGGCAAGCAGATATGTGGATATTCTTTTCCATCTTATTTAATATGATAACAAAGAATGAAAAATATGCCATAAATGCCAAAAAGATGCTATTCATTCTTAAATAATTCTTAAAGAATATATTTATTTTTCTTTGAGTACAGTTGGTTTACAATGTCATGTTAGTTTCAGGTGTGCAGCAGAGTGACCCAGTTTTCTGTGTGTGTGTGTGTGTGTGTGTGTGCTAAGTCACCTCAGTCATGTCTGAGTCTTTTGTGACCCCATAGACTTTAGCCCACCAGCCCCCTCTGGGATTTCCCAGGTGAGAATACTGGAGTGGGTTGCCATGCCCTCCTCGTCCTGACACAAGGATCGAACCCACATCTCTTATGTCTCCTGCACTGGCAGGCAAGGTCTTTACCACTAGTGCTACCTGGGAAGCCTATATATACAGAGAGAGAAAAAGATATCCTTTTCATTATAAGGGACTGGAATGCAAAAGTAGGAAGTCAAGAAACACCTGGAGTAACAGGCAAATTTGGCCTTGGAGTACAGAATGAAGCAAGGCAAAGGCTAATAGAGTTTTGACAAGAGAATGCACTGATTATAGCAAACACCCTCTTCCAACAACAGAAGAGAAGACTCTACACATAGACATCATCAGATGGTCAATACCAAAATCAGATTGATTATATTCTTTATAGCCAAAGATAGAGAAGCTCTATACAATGAACAAAAACAAGACTGGGAGCTGACTGTGGCTCAGATCATGAACTCCTTATTGCCAAATTCAGACTTAAATTGAAGAAAGTAGGGAAAACCAGTAGACCATTCAGGTATGACCTAAATCAAATCCCTTACATTTATACAGTGGAAGTGGGAAATAGATTTAAGGGACTAGATCTGATAGAGTGCCTGAGGAACTATGGACAGAGGTTCATGACATTTTACAGGAGATAGGGATCAAGATCATCCCCCAAAAAAGAAATGCAAAAAGCAAAATGGCTGTCTGAGGAGGCCTTACAAATAGCTGTGAAAAGAAGAGAAGCGAAAGGCAAAGAAGAAAAGGAAAGATATACCCATTTCAATGCAGAATTCCAAAGAATAGCAAGGAGAGATAAGAAAGCCTTCCTCAGTGATCAGTATAAAGAAATAGAGGAAAACAATGGAATGGGAAAGACTAGAGATCTCTTCAAGAAAATTAGAGATACCAAGGGAACATTTCATGCAAAGATGGGCTCCATAAAGGATAGAAATGGGAGGGACCTAACAGAAGCAGAAGATACGAAGAAGAGTTGGCAAGAATACACAGGAGAACTGTATAAAAAAGAGCTTCACTACCCAGATGATCACGATAGTGTGATCACCCACCTAGAGCCAGATATCCTGGAATGTGAAGTCAAGTGGGCCTTAGAAAGCATCACTATGAACAAAGCTAGTGGAGGTGATGGAATTCCAGTGGAGTTATTTCAAATCCTGGAAGATGATGCTGTGAAAGTGCTGCACTCAATATGCCAGCAAATTTGGAAAGTTCAGCAGTAGCCACATGACTGGAAAAGGTCAGTTTTCATTCCAATCCCAAAGAAAGGCAATGCCAAAGAATGCTCAAACTACCACATAATTGCACTCATCTCACACACTAGTAAAGTAATGCTCAAAATTCTCCAAGCCAGGCTTCAACAATACATAAACTGTGAACTTCCAGATGTTCAAGCTGGTTTTAGAAAAGGCAGAGGAACCAGAGATCAGATTGCCAACATCTGCTGGATCATCAAAAAAGCAAGAGAGTTCTAGAAAAACATCTATTTCTGCTTTGTTGACTATGCCAAAGCCTTTGACTGTGTGGATCACAACAAACTGTGGAAAATTCTTCAAGAGATGGGATTACCAGACCACCTGACCTACCTCTTGAGAAATTTGTATGCAGGTCAGGAAGCAACAGTTAGGACTGTAAATGGAACAACAGACTGGTTCCAAATAGGAAAAGGAGTACGTCAAGGCTGTATATTGTCACCCTGTTTATTTAACTTCTATGCAGAGTACATCATGAGAAATGCTGGGCTGGAGGCAGCACAAGCTGGAATCAAGATTGCTGGGAGAAATATCAATAACCTCAGATATGCAAAGACACCACTCTTATGGGAGAAAGTGCAGAAGAACTAAAGAGCTTCTTGATGAAAGTGAAAGAGGAGAGTGAAAATGTTGGCTTAAAGCTCAACATTCAGAAAACTAAGATCATGGCATCCAGTTCCATCACTTCATGGGAAATAGATGGGGAAACAATGGAAACAGTGTCAGACTTTATTTTTTTGGGGCTCCAAAATCACTGCAGATGGTGACTACAGCCATGAAATTAAAAGATGCTTACTCTTTGGAAGGAAAGTTATGACCAACCTAGACAGCATACTGAAAAGCAGAGACATTACTTTGCCACCAAAGGTCCGTCTAGTCAAGGCTATGGTTTTTCCAGTAGTCATGTACGGATGTGAGAGTTGGACTATAAAGAAAGCAAAGTGCTGAAGAACTGATGCTTTTGAACTGTGGTGTTGGAGAAGACTCTTGCGAGTCCCTTGGACTGCAAGGAGATCCAACCAGTCCATCCTAAAGGAGATCAGTCCTGGGTGTTCATTGGAAGGACTGATGTTGAAGCTGAAACTCCAATACTTTGTCCATCTGATATGAAGAACTGACTCATTTGAAAAGACCCTGATTCTGGGAAAGATTGAGGGAGGGAGGAGAAGGGGATGACAGAAGATGAGACGGTTGGATGGCATCACCAACTCAATGGACATGAGTCTGGGTAAACTCTGGGAGTTAGTAATGGACAAGGGAAGCTTGGCATACTGCAGTCCATGGGGTCGCAAAGAGTTGGACACAACTGAGCGACTGAACTGAACTGAACTGAAAGGAAAAGAATGTTTTTATATTCTTTTCCTTTATAGGTTATTACAAAATATTGAGTATACTTCCCTGTGCTATACAGTAGATCCTAGTTGGTTAACTATATGGTAGCATGTATCTATTAAACCCAACTCCCAATTTATCTGCCCCTTTTCCACTTTAGTAACCATAAGTTTGTATTTTTACTTTGGATGTAAAGGGAGTCAAGTAAATAAAAATTACCCATGTCCTCTGTTTTGAGTGTTGAATATGATATATCCTTTCACTCTGAGTTACCCTATGGTTTGCTTGCACCAGTCACCCACTGTTTCTAAGAAGAAAGTTTTTCTGACAATTTTATCATTTCATCAAATCTTAGCTAAGGTAGCTAATGTTTATTGAGTATTCTGTGCTAGATGTTCTTTGGAGTGAAGTTTAAAATTTAAACTCTCACACAAAAATCTATGAGATAGATACTTTTAATATTCTTTTTTTTTTTTTTTTTTTGTATCAGGAAACTGAGCCACACAGGATTGTGTGATTCATAGCTATAAATTTGGGTTTGTACCCAGGCAGTCTTATTTTGGCACCACAGCTTTAAAGTGAGTATCTTCAATAGTATTTTTCAAACTAGATTCTGGAGAATAATAGTTCTACAAGATAATAACAGTTATTTTTCAAAATCAGTTTCCAAAGTCTAAGAGGTTCACCAATGCATGAAAACTTATGGTACAATTTTTCAGAATCTTCAATACAGTGATAGGCATTGTGAATCTTCAAGAAGGAACATGATATGCAGTGTTTTCCCAAACATCTATGTGTGCACACAGGTACATAAATGTATATAGCTATATAAACACATGTAATAGTACATAAATTATGAATAATTATATTTATAATCTGCCTGCAATGCAGGAGATGGGGCTTCTATCCCTGGGTCAGGAAGATCCCATGGAGAATGGAATGGCTAACCACTCCAGTATTCCAGCCTGGAGAATTCCATGGACAGAGGAGCCTGGTAGACAACAGTCCATGGAGCAGCAAAGAGTTGGACACAACTGAATGACTAACACTTGCACTTCACTTTCACATACACATATATGTATTTTACTACTAATGAGGAAACATAGTGTTCTAATTAGTGAAGTCTTTTTTTTTTGTTTTTTTTTTAGTCCTAGCACATCTACCTCTAAATATAATGTAACTCAGCAATGAATAGCAAGCCCTTAACTTTTATATAGTTAGGCATAAAACAGAGCTTTTTGATACTTCTCCAAATGTAACATGAAAATAATAGTAAAATCATAGATATTTTAGAGTACAGCCCCAAAAGAATGGGCTTCCCAGGTGGCTCAGTGGTAAAGAATCTGCCTGCAGGAGCCGCAGGAGACACGAGAGCTCAATCCCTGGGTCAGGAAAATGCCCTGGAGGAGGAAATGGCAACCCACTCCAGTATTCTTGCCTGGGAAATCCCATGGACAGAGGAGTCTGGTGGGCTACAGTCCATGGGGATGCAAAGAATCAGAAATGACTGAGCTGAGCGACTGAGCACACCCACATCAAAAAGAATGTCAGCATCCGAAGTTTGCATCCCTTTCAGAGAATCAAATAACCAAAGGTGTTAACAAACATTGACCGAATAGTTATCTACTTTAAAGCATTCGAATTCTAATAGCACTTAACATGTCTTCTAGCCAGCCCTTTTACTATAAGAAGAGTTATATGGAAATTTTTAATACACACTGTGGATTTTTCAGAAATCTTAGGTAACAAATATTACGTTCGTTCAAATTTTTAAACTGTCTTCTGAATTGTATTGACCTTGACACAAAAAAGTGGCTCTTAGTTGTAAAATTAATGTACTGCTTCTTTTCCTTCAGTGCTGTTTTCAGAAAGATATTTTGGAGTCCTGTCTTTGGGATTGGAGAGGAGTTAGTCCTAGTTCCATCAGAAGTCATCTTTATAATGGTAACAATGCTGAGGTTTGAGCATAGTATCATGAAATGTACTTTATGATAAGAGTTTGAGCATAGTATCATAAAATGTACTTTATGCTAATAGGAGTAATTAGTGTATCAGATTACATAATCTACACAGCATAGCCACAATGCATGTACATAGGTATACACCCCCACACACACAAAGGCATACAGATATACAGTTGCAATTTTCCTTAGTATTTTTGCCCTGTGACTGATACAGGAAAATTTATCACAGTCCACTAACATCCACAGCAGACTCCTTTAACTGAGATTCCTGGCATTACCAACTTTAAAACATTAAGGAATCAGAAGACTTAGGTTCTAGTTTTCCTTTAAAAAAAAAAAGTTAAGCCTTTGTTCTAGGACCAATTCATTTACTATAACTGTGACTTTGTTTTCTTATCTATAAAATGGGGTAAATAAAACTGTGCCATGCCTAAATTGATTGATATAAGTATCTAAGTAAAATATGTGTGTGAAGTTGTCAGGGGTCTATTTTTTTATTTTCAACTTTTCTCCACATTATGCTTATATTGTCTTTTTAAATACTGTTTTTCATAGTTATAGGTCATATTTTCCTACTAGTCATGTCCAGTGATTTTTGATTGAATGTTGGGCATTGTGATTCCCACATTGTTAAATGTTTGGATATTTTGTGTGTTTTTTAAAGAGTATTTTAGCACACAGTTAAGTTGAGTATGAGTTTAATCAATTTGAGACTTGCTTTTAAGACTTGTTATGGAAGGTTTTGAGCAACTTTCCCTCCAGAGATAATTTAGCTCTACTACTAAGTCATGATCCTTTGGGGTCTCCACTGAATGCCCCTGGGTGAGAACTAATGACTCTTTACCCTGATTAGTTGGTGCTCAGAGGACGTTCTCACTTCTGTGAGCTCTAGGGATTATTATGCTTACAAATCCCAGACTGCTCTTTGCCTGACATCAAGAGTTTTATTCTCACATGCACTGGCTACTACTCAACCAAGACTCAAAGTGGTCTCAATACAGATAGCTGCCGTTATTTTGGTTTGTTTTTCATGGCTCTGTGCATTGTGTAACTCTTCCCTGCAACTTTCAGACACCTCAGCCTCTCTGAACTTCCATTTCTGGATCCTCAAGTCCCTAAGACCATTGAACTCTGTTTAGTTTTCCTCTTCATATGGGCAATGTACAGAAAGTGCCTGGAGACTGGGACCAAGGGAAAGTAAGTCTCGTGACAACTTTTCCCTTCTCTTAACGATCACAATCTTGGATTATCTGTTTCAGAAAGTCTAAAAGTAGTTATTTTATGTATTTCATCTAGTTCTCTTTGCAAATGTCTGAATCTGGTCTTTGTTATTCCATTATGGCCAGAAATGGGAGCTTCTATCTGAGGGTTCTTTGACATCTTAAAGTATTTTATTTTTCACATTCCCCCATCTTTCAGTTATTTTATTCCTAATTTTTTAGAACAATATATTCACAGAGGTAGATTGGCATTGTGTGTGTGTGTGTGTGTGTGTGTGTGTATGAGAGAGAGAAAGAGAGTGACCAATCAAGAAAAGAGAGAGAGAGATACCTAGCATATTGTGGAAAACTATTTTTATTTTCTTATCTGTTACTTCCAGGTTTTGGCTTTTGAGTGGTAGCCTTTTAATAGTTGTATGTTTACTTTTTAAAGAATTATAAATGTTAACACCAAAATTATCATTCCATACATTATAGTGCTTAGAAGGTGGCTAAATAAAAAAATAAATTTAAAGAAAATTATTACGTAAATAATGGTAGACATTAAAAACAGATTTGTGAAGGTGATATATGGCTAACTGATTTGCAGGCCTCCCTTTCTATATAGAAGTACTAAATAAGGTAAGAAGGTAGAAGGATATAATATTCAGATACTGTGACTGATTCAACACTACCTTTCTTCTATCTGGAAATCTTATCTTCCCCAAATGCATTCATATTACTGCCCCTTTGGTATTGGTATGAGGGGGTCCTCCTATACTCGAATTGCTAATGGAAGACACTTACAGTTCTGGAAATCAGCAATACAATGTTATGGGTAGAACCTACTTCAATCAGGAATATGCCGATGAGAGCCTAATCATGTACATCTACACCTTTCCTTCATTTTGACAACTACACACTTTTTCTATTTATTAAAGGGTGGAGGGGAAGAGGCCCATGAAGAACTCTTTAAACAGAGCTACTAAAATTATACAGCTTCCCCGGTGGCTCAGCAGTAAAGAATCTGCCTGCAATGCAGGAGCCTCAGGAGACACGGGTTTCATCCTTGGCTTGGGAAGATCCCCTGAAAGAGGGCATGGCAACCCACTCCAGTATTATTGTCTGGAGAATTCCATGGACAGAGGAGCCTGGTGGGCTACAGTCTGGAGGATTGCAAAGAATTGGACATGAATGAAGCAACCTAGCATGAACACACATTAAAATTATAAAGGGAAATGAAGACATTTCTGACAAAAGAGAGTGGACAGTTACATTAAAAACTCACATTTCTTTTACATTTGCTTGTGCTGTGATTGTGTTAGGTAGAGTTCATGAAGCAGACACCATCATTATGAATTAGTTGGATGAGCCAGTTATCAGAAAGGAAAATAACTGAGTGTGAATTCAGAACCTGTGACTACATTAGTCTAAGTCAGGTCTGTACATCTACCTCCTATTGCTTTAAGAATAAAACATAGGGTTGGTCATTTCAAGATTATTTCACTAAACATGATGATTTTACCCAATAACACTAGGAAGGCAGATTTTCTGCAATATGATTAACAATGGTGGAGAAACCTAAAGGAGACAGTTCCTTATAAATATAATCAATAGCTCTATAAATCCATGGGAGTACGGAGTTCCAGGGCTTTGAGGTCAAATCAACCCTGGTGGCTCACAGGTTAAAGCATCTGCCTTCAACGAGGGAGACCCAGGTTCGATCCCTGAGTCGGGAAGATCCCTTAGAGAAGGAAATGGCAACCCACTCCCGTATTCTTGCCTGGAGAATCTCATGGACTGAGGAGCCTGGTAGGCTGCAGTCCACGGGGTCGCAGAGAGTCGGACACGACTGAGCGACTTCACTTTCACTTTCAAGCAGCAAGAAGCTCTTTTAGTCTTTTTTCTCTACATCCTCTTTCCATCCCTCTGAACGTACACTTTCTTCAGAGCTTTGGACCACAGAGTCACTTGACTGATACTTTTAGCACAGAGCAGTTGTGGGAAAACATCTCATCAAATTATGCTGTGAGCTATAAAAAAAATGAAATCTTGCTGAATGATTGTTGAAAGTCTTATGAGAAAAAATGAGTAACTTTCCATGTAAGGAGTCCCAATCAAATATGCAAATTAAAAAATTAACGATAAACAAATCCATCTAAACATGAAAAATACCATGACACATAACTAAAAGTACAAAATACAGTCCTTAAGAGTGATGTTCTGCTCTCATCTGTAAGAGATAAGTACCCACTGAGATAAGCACAGGCTCCTACAATAGAGGAACCTTGGAAGAGAGCGCAACCTAGAGGCTGGAGAGGAAGGAATAGCAGTGACTGTCTTTAAGAAAGCATTTGGGAGAATGACATTGAAACATGTAAAATATCATGTAAGAAACGAGCTGCCAGTCCAGGTTTGATGCACGATACTGGATGCTTGGGGCTAGTGCACTGGGACGACCCAGAGGGATGGTATGGGGAGGGAGGAGGGAGGAGGGTTCAGGATGGGGAGCACATGTATACCTGTGATGGATTCATTTTGATATTTGGCAAAACTAATACAATTATGTAAAGTTTAAAAATAAAATTAAAAAAAAAAAAAAAGAAAGCATTGGAACCCTCTCCAGAAACAGGAAGCAGCTAGAATTAAAGTTGATGTTGGCCACCAGGTGGCAGCAGTGCCTCAGTAACCTTACTTGAAGGATCAGGACAGTTTGCCCTGGTTTCTCCACCTTCTCACCTCCAGATTCATAAGCGTCACTTCTCCGTATCTATAGCTATTGCTAGTGGACTCCAATGTTCTTGCCTGGAGGATCCCAGGGACGGGGGAGCCTGGTGGGCTGCTGTCTATGGGGTCACACAGAGTCGGACATGACTGAAGTGACTTAGCAGCAGCAGCAGTGGACTTATGGGTTCCGTTTATAGCTTTGTTCATTTTATTCCTTCCCTCCCAAGAGGAAAACATAATCTTTACTTAACCAACTTTAATGTCTCTTAGGCTCTTCACACTTCCTGTAATTTCTAAGGCTTTTTGTCAAATTTTCTGTTTATTTTTTTTTTCTTCCTTTCATTCCATTTTCAACTTCTTTCTTTCCTCTTACATCCTGTCTTCCATCTGCAAACATGCCCAAAAATATTCCTAGAATTCCGCGCAGCCAGACATGAAGATCAACGGTGGATGTTTCTTTTGGCTTTTCCGCTTCACCTCATCTTTCTTCCTACACCATTGGGAGACTTTCTTCAGAAGAGCAAGATGAACTCTGTACTTTAAGTCCCCTGTCCCTGGCTCAGCTAAATATGCCTTCTGCCTCACAGAAGCAGAAAAAGAAAGCAAAGCTATTGAGCATGAATAAATCTCTTGTGATTTTGTCTTTTCTTAACAGACATTTCTGCAAATTTGCCTTTAGGGATGTTGAGCTTTGAAGAATTTCTTCATCCTATTCTCTTGTTTTGTTTCTTCAGCTGGGGCTAAATGAAGTCCTCACAGAAGAATACTTTTAATGAGATGTTACTGCCGACATCCACTTCAAATGTAAACTACCTCAATGAAAGCAACTGTGCCTCTATAGACAAGCATCAGGCCAAAAATAAAGCTAGAGGTTAAATTGGAAATGACCCTGACCAAGCATCTGAAACCTATTTAGAGGTAGGATCCTTGTATGCATTCTCCAAAGCCTATGGATTAAGAGAGTGGGTTTTGGAAGGGCTTTACCAAAATCAGAATCTGACACTGGGGTTGGGATGGGAGGAGACATAACTGCCAGTTATGCGTCTTTCCCAGCAGAGAATCTGCACAAGACATAGGGGATGGATTATGAAGAAGAGTGTTACATGCAACGGCAGCCACTGCTGGGCAGTGATTTCTAAGGCAATCCCTTAGAAAATTTGTTTCATGAGTGGAGACTATATCACTAGTTAGGGAATCTGAAGGGGCTACCTGTGTTTCCCAAGGTTGTATACCTACCATGAAAGGAGAATTCAGATTTTGGAAACACAAATTTCCCCATCTGTACAACAGAGTTATTAAACGCTCATCTTAGGTAGCACTTGGTGAGGAGTAAGTAACATGCATTCCATTCTGCATAATAAGTGATACTAAAGTAGGGAGTTGATACATGTAACTTCTCTATGTAATAAATAACAAGCAGTTATTAGCATGGGCTTGTAGGAAGACTGCTGCTGCTGCTGCTGCTGCTAAGTCGCTTCAGTTGTGTCCGACTCTGTGCGACCCCATTGATGGCAGCCCACGAGGCCCCCGTCCCTGGGATTCTCCAGGCAAGAACACCGGAGAAGGAAGACAGATTCATGTTAAAATTCTGCTTACTTCTCCTACCAACTCTGTGTTTTGGTTTTTAAGTTTAGCTTTATTCTCTATTAAATGGAAATATAATAGCTTCTACCTTCTAGGATATATTGGTTATATCTGCTTCACGAGTGCTCAATAAATTGTATCTATTAATATTATGACAAGTGCTTTGAAGTAGAATTGATGAAACATATCTTAACAACTGGAAAGAGAATTAAGCTGTTAAAACTGAATATTAAGCTGAGCATACAGAGAATTGTTTATTAAACGCTATAGGGCATATTGCATGCTCAGTCACTCAGCTATATCTGACTCTTCTCAACCCCATGGACTGTAGCCTGCACGGCTCCTCTGTCCATGGAATTCTACAGGCAAAAATATCGGAGTTGGTTGCCATTGCCTCCTCCAAGGTATCTTCCTGACCCAGGGACTGAACCAGCATCTCTTGCCTCTCCTGAACTGGCAGGCAGATTCTTTACTGCTGAGCCATCCTATATATTATTTTTCTCTCTAGAACAAGTTTCTCTGTAGAAAAATTTTCTCTTGTTTTGGAAAAAGCAAAGTTACTCAAAATGGTTAGGTGATACAAGTTTCTAGATTTAATTAATTTAATACATTAATTATTTAGTGTGTAGCCTATAAATCATTTTACTCTATTATTATTTTAAAATACACTTAATTCCACTCAAGAGCTTTATTTTTATTTTTTAAAAAATCATAACTCAGAACATTTAAAAGTAAGAACATTTCTTTTTTTTTTTTAATTAGGAAAAACTCAAAGTCAGGGTTTAGGTTTGATTTTTTATGTTTTAGCATTTAATAGATATATATTTTAAGTTTATCCCTGAAAAATGACTGAATTTGGCAGTAATTAATATTCAATTAGTGTAGCAGCACCCAAAGAGGATCACCAAACATCCAATCTGTCAAGTTATAATGAAATACTTTGGTTGTGAAGATAAATAATGTCCTTATAGAAATGACAAGCAATAAAAATTGATTTGGAGACATAAGTGGCCAGGACATTATCAACACATCCACATATCAAAAATTCAAAGGATGTAATTTTCTCATTTAGAAAGAAAACATTAAAATAGCATTGAACTCTAAACATTAATAATGCATTTGTGCACATCTGCAAACTCAATTTATCTTTCGTGTTTTGTTCATGCTCAGAATTCAATTACAATTCACTTCATTCTTATCATCCCTTCTAGAGAAATCAGAAATTAAATTTTGCCCTTAGCTGCCCTCATGGTCATGAATCACTAAGGAAATAAAAATTCATTTCAACCACGATATCTCAAAATACAGTCCTGTGAATCAATTTGGGGAGGTCTTACTGAACAGATATATGGAATTTAAATTATAGGAATTAAAATATATGTCTGTGACACTAGCTTAACTCTGAGGAAGAAAAAAATATAAATTATCTGTTAGTTCTTTGCTCAGCTTTTGACAGCTTATACATTTAAGATAATGTATGCAAAGTTATGGAACAAAGAACATGCTTGAACATGGAATACACATTTCATTTTATAAGGAAACTAATTTATTGTGTGTATGTATATCCATACCTTGGCTCTGAATGAGACAAGGTGCTGAGGGCTGGTGCACTGGGATTACCCAGAGGGGTGGGATGGGCAGTGAGTTGGGAGGGGGGTTCAGGATGGGAAACACATGTACACCCATGGGTGATTCATGTCAACGTGTGAAAAACCAGTACAATGTTGTAAAGTAATTAGCCTTCAATTAAAATTATTAAATTTTAAAAAAAGTGTAAATCTATTCTAGTATTGCAAATGACCTTTTTCTTTCTCTCTCCCTCTCTGTATCTATAAAGGAAAGTTGAAAACCCTGAGTCAGTGCAGTGAAAATAGAACAGCAAGTCAGAACTTAGCTATCTTGTTCATAAAAACACAACAGATATGGATCATAAGTTGCTTATAATGGTAGGCATATTTTTGGCTTCACAATAATAATAATAAAGAAAACACAATTTTCAAAGTTGTTGAAGTGAATAGCAATGTGCCATCACCACATTCTATCTTTCAAGATCTTATTCTTGGCCAGCTGGTCATTCCTTTTTCCTGAACAAAAATATGAGGTCTCAAGTATCAGATTAGATTGCTATAGATCTATCCTGTCAAGCATTTTCTATATTGAAAGTTAAAAGCCATTATATGAAAACTATATTAAAAATGAGCACACAAAAATAATTTTCTATTAAATAAATTGGGGTTTCTAGCGCTTATCAAAACATGTCCGTGGTTCTGTTTCCTTTTAAGGAGATGGTATGCGTTTAACTTCATGATTATAATGCCTAAAGCTTTTCAGAGAGGAAACAGAAAGTAAATTGAAGAAAACACAGAAGTAAATAAAAATTGCTGGGTAAACTTGAAAACTAATGTAGTGATGAGAGCATAATTTCAGATTCATGACTTCCTGGGCTAACCCAAATCCTGGGTTGTGTCTTCAGTCTCTTCTTCTGAAGTGTTCTCCTGAAGTTTTCATTCACTGATCTTAATATGCTTCCCTATTCGGACACGACTGAGTGACTTCACTTTCACTTTTCACTTTCATGCAATGGAGAAGGAAATGGCAACCCACTCCAGTGTTCTTGCCTGGAGAATCCCAGGGACAGAGGAGCCTAGTGGGCTGCCATCTATGGGGTCGCACAGAGTCGGACACGACTGAAGTGACGCAGCACATTTATTACTTATTAAAGCAATAAAGCCATTCTATTGTTCACTTTGGTTGTTTGAAGTAAAAAAGAAAATAGGTCTTGCTGATGTGATTTAACAATTCATTAAACCAGTCTTTTGAGATTCTACTCTGTGCCTGTGCTAGGACATAGTTCTGGGGAAAACATCATAAAGCCTGTGTCCCCACTCTTTCAGTTCTCATAGGGGCAGGAAGACAACAAACAAAGACTGCATCATATGCAAGGCGATGTGTTAAGGGGTATAAAGGAAAATAATACAAGGGGACTTAAGAAAGTGATGAGAGGAGAGAAGAGCCTATTTTAACTGTATATTCTAGGGACTTCCCTGGTGATCCAATGGCTAAGACTCCACAATGCCTACACAGGGAACTAGTTTGAACTAGATCCCACATGCTGCAACTAAAGATTCCGCATGTCACAGTTAAAATAAATAAAATAAAATAAACTGTCTATTCTAGAATGACCTTGCTAACAAGATAACATGAACAGAAAACTGGGGGCATGTAAGCCAACTGAGGAGCTGTATCTGAGGAAAAGGAAAAGGATTCCAGGCACAGGACAGAACAGATGCAAAGCCATCAAGACTGCAGAACGACTGGGGTGCTTGAGTGGGGTGAGAGCCGGTAAGGGCTGGGGGACCAGAGAACAGGAGGCCTGAGAAGATGCAAAACAAGCAGGACGTGGTTTTCTTTTCTATTAATAATTTAATGGGCTTCATGTTCCAATTTACATTTTTTAAGGGAGAATGATTCGGTTTTGGACTTTTTCTTTCCCCACAGGCAGCAATCGAGGAGATACAGAATCAGCCTTGTTCTGATTTTCATACCCAAGTTCTCCATCTTTACCTGGGCAGGTGTGGAGGGAAGCGCCCTTGGGGCAGTATGCAGGTCCTGTGTCCTCATTATTACCTGGCTGTCAAGGAGGCAAACTGTGCCATTTTATTTGCCTTCAAAAATATTTTCTGACATTTCCCAGTGGTTTTATGACTGGTGCCTTTCTTTGCATCCCAGGACCCAAACCTAACCAAATACAACCATTCAGTGATACAGCTGACATTTTAGTTACAGATACATTTTCATCACGATAAATAGGATCATCTGAGCTCTTTTTGGATGGATTTTAAGGAGGCGATCAACAAAAAGCATAAATGAAATCTTTGTTATAACAAAATAAACCAAAATACTATTACCAGTAATTCTTTATTTTGTTGGCCTATTTCTTGAAAGAATCTTTTGTTTCACCAATGGCCGAAGTCAGTGAGACGCTGTTGAAATTATAACACAAACAATGACTTAGAGAAAGATTTTCTTTTAATTGTAGAAGGATCCCTAAACATAGAGTGAGAAGAATTTCACATCTATTTCTCTCCATCAAAACAGTGAAATGAGTGTTTCTCCCAAGACAGCAGTCTATAAGATGTATGTCCTTTGAGTATTATCCTAAAAGCACTTGTTCATGTATTAAATTGACTAAACAGTTAAAAGGGAAAACCATCTCTCAATGTTCCACAGAGAAAATACACGTGTAATGAGACTTATGAATCACACCTTTCTTCAACTTTTTCCAATGATAAAATTTTATAGTGATTTTAGAACTAAAATGTAGCCACACTGACTATGTTTGGTTAACTTTTAGTGTAAATGCAGTGGCTCTTACAAGCATTATTTTTTGAACTTAAAATATGGGATGGTAGAATGGGACAGTGAAAGACACTTGTTGGAGAGATTAGGATGAATCCTTCCTGTGATCCTGAATAGATTTCTAGTTCCCTTTGAACCTACATTTCTTCTTCTAAAATACATGAACAATAATGTGTGTGTGTGTGTGTGTGTATAGTATTTTTATGCCACTTTAGGGAGTAATTTTTTACCAGTTAATCATTACTTAATATAGGCAGTCAAAAAATATTTGTCCCTTCAGCTGTGACCCTTAGATACTGGTTGTAATTCTTACTTAAAGTATAGAAGAAAAGCACAAATCCCCTTTTAATGGAAAACCAACCCATTTGCTCTTTTCTTTCTGTCTTTATTTTCCTGTGTGTCTCCTTTATGGTCACAGGGAACCCTTCAATTCTGATACTTATGGTCACCAAATGTGAGAAGGTTTGTCCCCACAAAAGCAATTCTCTGTGACACCAGCTGGGTGTCCTACAACTTAACTCAATTCTAACACTATCTGCCTGTGTCAAGAAAGAACTCAAAGACAAATATTGGAACAAGAGATACTCTAGTGTTCATATCTCACAAGAAATTACAACAGTGTTAGGAGTTCTGTGCCAGGAACCAGGGGTAGAGACTTATATAATAAAATAAAAACAATTATTCAGATTTAAAATATTCCTATTAGTTAAAATATTCATATGGAAGAAAGGGTAAAATGGGATCTTTTGTATTTTCTTGATAGGGCCAGAGATATGGGAGGATATCTTCCATCTACAGCTGGGAGTCAAAATACCAGAAAAAGTCTGGTGAATGATATCAAGCCTATCTATTGCTGCAATTTTGATCCACAGACTTTTATGTCTCTGCTAAACTTCACTGTAACAACTCTAACAGATGCTATTTATATGTTTGGGTTATACAGTAGCTTTGCATTTTTTTATTTCAATTTCCCTGATGATTGATGATGTCGAGCATCTTTTCTTATGCTTATTATTAGCTATTCATATATCTTCTTTGGAGCAATGTGTGGTCAAATCCTTTGCTTATTTTTTAATCAAGTCATTTTTTTGTGGCTGAGTTGTAGAAATCTTCTACAACTCTGCCTAATTTTTAAAAAATCTTCTTATAATTAAATTTTAAGAGTTCTTTTTATATTCTGGATATAAGATCTTTATCAGATATATAATTTACAAATATTTTCTTCTATTTTGTGACCTGTCTTTTCATTTTCTTAATGATTTTAGCTTGTGCATCTATGATTTATTTTGAATTAATTTTTGTATGTGAAGTAGAGTAATGGCTTAGTCCATTTTTAAAAAACATGAATATCAAATTGCCCCAGTACCACAGATGAAATGACTACCTTATCACTCTTATATTTTCTTAATACATTTGTCAAAAAGCATTTAATCATGAATGTAAGGGATTATTGCTGAACTCTCAAGTCTGTTCCACTGATCTATATGCCTACCTTTACACCAACATCACACTGTATTCTATATTATAGCTTTATAATATGCTTTGAAATTAGATAGTGGAAGTCATTCAACTTTATTCTTCCTTTTTCTAAGTTGTTTTGGTTGTTCTAAGTTCTTACTGTTTCCATATACATTTTAGGATCAAATCATCAATTTCTACACAAAAGCTTGGTGAGATTTTGATAAAGATCGTGATAAGTCTACATATTTTTGAAGAAAATTTCCATCATATTAATATTGAGTCTTCTAATCCATGGTCATGGAATGTCTCCCTATTTTTCTCTAGTTTCTCTCAGAAATTTTTTAATATGCAGTGTACAATTAGTGCACTTATTTTGTCCAGTTATTTGTAGATGCATGTACTCATGCTCACTCAGTCGTGTCCACCTCTTTCAACCTCTTTCATAGATGGTAATCCACCAGGTTGCTCTATCCATGGAATTTGCCAGGCAAGAATCCTGGAGTGGGTTGCCATTTCCTCCTACAGGGGATCTTTCTGCCCCAGGGATCAAACCTGGGTCTGCTGTGTCTCCTGCACCGGCAGATTCTTTACCACTGAGTCACCTGAGAAGCCCTATTAGTAGGTACTCTTTTTCTAAATGAAGTATTTGCTTTCTGTTTCTAGTTCATTGAAAGTTTTCGTCACAAATGAGTGCTAGATTTTGCTGAATGCTTGTATCTTTTGAGATAATCATGTGGGTTCTTCATTGTATTAATAAGATGTCATCACATTAAATGACTTTCAGATGTTAAGTCAACTTTGGATTTTCAGGGATAAATCCCACTTAATCATGATATATAATCTTTTTATGTGTTTTATATGTTGCTGAAATGAACTGGCTAGAAATTTGTTGAGATTTTACATCTACGTTCATGAAGAATATCTTTCTTTTTTGTGATATCATTGGTACCAGTAAATTGTGATATTGTGATTTATAATAAGAAATATATATTTGGTCTTTGTCTCCATTTCTGGCATCAAGCTCCTGAAGCCCTTGGAATTTCCTAAGTGGTAAGAACAAGATATTGTCTTGATATTCATAACAAGTAACTTTCAGCCACACCTAAGTTTATATTAACAAGGTGATTTTGGGAAAGTACAGTAAGGAAGAGGATTAGTTGCCAGGAAAACAAACCGCGTGATTGCAGGGTTAACAATTTCAGTCCCACCCCCAGCCTCCAGGAAGAGCAGAGTGAGTGAAGATGCAATAGCTTGTGGTGTAATCAACCGTGCCTCTGTAATGAAGCCTCCATAAAAACCTGAAAGGACAGGGTTCAGAGAGCTTCTGGGTTAGTGAACAAGAGTTTTGGGAGAGTGATCTCTCGAACCCCTCACCCTTTCTCCGTATTCTATGCATCTAGTTCATCTGGCTCTTCCTGAGTCATATCTTTTTATTAATAAACTGATATCCAGTAAGTAAAATGTTTCTCTGAGTTCTTTGAGTTGGTCTAGCAAACTAATAGAATGCAAAGAGGAAGAAGTCATTGTAACCTCCAATCTATACCTTCCCCAGGTGGCACAGTTGATAAAGGATCTGCTTGCCAATGCAAGAGATGTCAGAGACACGGTTTGATCCCTGGGTTGGGAAGATCCCCTAGAGTAGGAAATGGCAATCCACTCCAGTATTCTTGCCTGGGAAATCCCATGCATAGAGGGCTATAGTCCATGGGGTCGCAGAAGAATCAGACAGGACTGAGCATGCATGTTGAGTTGAATCTATAGCTTGTTGGTCAGAAGCACTCAGGTTTGCAACTAGCTTCTGGAGTGGAAGCAGGCACAGTCTTTTGAGACAGAGTCTTTAACAGAGACTTTAACAGAGACAGGAGAGAAATATCTCCTCATAGTGTTAGAATGGAGTTGAATCATAGGACATCCATCTGGTTTTGAAGAACACCACCCCCACTCCCTATTAGAATTGGGTGCAGGATTAGAGTAATACTGACTTCATAGAATACTCTGGAAAATGTTTCCTTCTCTATATTCTGAAAGAGTTTGGTATTATCTCTACTTTAACTGCTTAATAGGATTCACCAGTGAATCTTTCTGGGACTGACCTTTTCATTGGATTACTCTATTGTTTTCTTATTTTCTATTTTGTTGATTTCTAGTCTAATCTTTATTACTTCTTTCTGCTTGGCTTGGGTTTAGTTTACTGCTCTTTTCCTAACTTCTTTTTTAAGTGATATATAGTTGTTTTATGATATTAAGATAATTTCAGAATTATTGTATAGTAAGCTGATATTTGCATACATTATGAAGTGATTGCCATAAGTCTAGTAAGCATCTGTCCCCATACAAATTAAATACAATATTATTGACCATATTCTTTATGCTGTGTATTACATCCCTTGGTTTACTTATTTTATAACTGGAGATTGGAACCTCTTAATTCATTTCATTTATTTTTCCCCCACTTCACCCCTTTCTTCTCTGGCAACCACCTGTTTGTTCTCTGTGTCTACGAGTCTGTTTCTCTTCTGTTTGTTTTTGTTTTTTAGACTTCACACATAAGTGAAATCATATGGTGTTTATCTTTCTCTGTCTGATTTCTTTCAGCTAGCATAATACCCTCTATGTTGTTGCAAATAGAAAGACTTCATTTTCTTTATGAATGAGATATATGCCATGGTTTATATATACTACATCTTCTTTATTCATTCATCTATTGATGGACCCTTAGATTGCCTCCATATCCTGGCTACTGTAAATAATGTTGCAATGAACATTGAAGTGCATATAATTTTTTCAAATCAGTGTTTTTGTTTTCTTCAGACAAATATTCATGAGTGAAATTTCTGGATTATGTGAAAGTTCTATTTTAGTTTTTTGAGAAGCCTCCATAATGTTTTCCATAGTGGCTGCATCCATTTACAATGCCATCAACAGTGTGCGAGGTAGCCAGCAGAGCACAGGTAGCTCACCAAGGCTTGTTTCAGTAGACTCACACAACACTGGAGTTCAGTGAACATTTAATTTATATTAGAATCAACCAACCAACTGTCAGTTCTGGTATATATGTTTATGTGCTCTTTATTCATATTTTTCTTTTTTCTCTGATTTCCTTAGTATTTTAGTTGGACATTAGGAAAAGTCGTGCCATGATATGCTAATAAGATGCTGTTTAAATCCCAAAATAAAATCTAATTTTTGGATTTTGAGGGGCATGGATTTCAAAAGTTCAGAAAATATATAGATATTATAGCATAACCTGAGACTCTGAAAAAGGTGGCAATTTATGAAGGTTGACATCCACGTGAAAATTAAATTTTACTTACATAGACTCAAATTCTCCCCAATCCAGAGGAAAACAACCCATAATGAATGTGAAATTACTATAAAAGCAGTTATATAATGAGATCAGCCACTAAATAAATGTAACAATGGTACATATCATTTTACTTCTGATCATGATTTTCTTTGATGTTTGATATAAACGGTTCTGAAAATTCATCTGAAAGGAAAATATGTAAAAGTATACAGAAAACTCAGTAAAAAAAAAAAAAAAAAAAAAAGGAAGTTGCTCTACCAGCTGTATTTTAAAAGTATGATCATGAAAATGTGTGGTATAGGTGGTGAAGTGGTTAAGTGTGGTGGTCCATTTGTTGAGCCACCACGCTTCCACTGCAAGGGCATAGATTCCATTTCTGGGTCAGGGAACTAAGATCCTGCATTCTGTGCCACATGGGCAAAAACACGTGGCATAGGTGTTGGAACAGATAGATGAACAGAACAAATAAAAGTTCAGTTGAACTTTCCTCTGCATTGTAATAAACATTTTCATCATTATCACTTACATTAGTTGAATGTTTACTATGGACCAGTTGCTACTCTAAGTTCTTTCGTGCATTAACATATTTAATTCTCATGATGATCCTGAATCATGGCCCTTCCAATTTTCAGTTAGACTATTTAACTCCATGACATACTGCCAGTGTGAGTCTAATAAAAGACATGAAGGAAAGGCTGGCATTAAAGTGTTGAATCAAACAAATTAAATAAACAAAAAGAACTGGACTGGG
Organism: Bos indicus x Bos taurus; assembly: GCF_003369695.1. NCBI lineage: Eukaryota > Metazoa > Chordata > Mammalia > Artiodactyla > Bovidae > Bos > Bos indicus x Bos taurus. Next base: position 114,648,151 of record NC_040076.1, read on the forward strand.
TAAGCAGTAGAGAAACAGACATGGAGAATAGACTTGTGGACATGGACATGGGGAGAAGGGAGCAGAGGATGAGATGTATGGGAAGAGTAACATGGAAACTTACATTCTCATATGTAAAATAGATAACCAATGGGACTTTGCTGTATGGCTCAGGAAACTCAAACAGGGGCTCTGCATCAACCTAGAGGGGTGGGATGTGGAGGGAGAGGTAGGGAGGTTCAAAAGGGAGGGGATTTATGTATACCTATGGCTGATTCATGTTGAGGTTTGACAGAAAACAACAAAATTCTGTAAAGCAATTATCCTTTAATTAAAAAATTAAAAATTAAATTAAAAAAAAAAGAATGGAGAACATTATGAGAGCTGGGGAGTAGGGAAGTTATATGCCCCCTTCACATCAGCCCTACTCGACTAGCACAGGATTTCTGGTCATTTGCACAGGAAAATGGGCCAATCTGGGTTCTTTCTCAAAGCGAGTTTATTGCTGACCACCCAGAGCCACTCCTAGGATGCTCAGAGATGGTCAATGTTGCACATAAGTAAAAGGTCTTGATATATGGGATAGGCATGTCTAGATGATGCAGGGATCCTGGATGGGGAAGGCATCTCAGTCTAGTGGCAAAATCAGCGAAGTATTAAGTAATGCAAGAAACAACACCTGGGACCAATCTTCATAGGCCTATTCCAGGGGTGGGTGTCTTCAAAGTGCCTTAATTTGTGGAGAGAAGACCAGTGGGAATCATGGTTTGGGAGTCACAGATTATGGAATACAATCATCTTTCTCTTGTTCTTACATCTAGTGGTGTGTTTCTTCTATCCTGTTTTTTGAGTGCTCATAAACTTAAGGCCATTCTTTGGTCATTAGCATCCACTGAGACTCAATTCCCTGTTGGAGTTCATGTACCAGATGGCTAGTGCAATGAAGGACTGAGAGAAAGGATTGAAGCATTGAATAGCTTGTGAGTAGGAAGTCTGGCGGAGAAGGCAACGGCACCCCATTCCAATACTCTTGCCTGGAAAATCCCATGGATGGAGGAGCCTAGTAGGCTGCAGTCCATGGGGTCGCTAAGAGTCAGACACGACTGAGCGACTTCACTTTCACTTTTCACTTTCATGCATTGGAGAAGGAAATGGCAACCCACTCCAGTGTTCTTGCCTGGAGAATCCCAGGGACGGGGGAGCCTGGTGGGCTGCCGTCTATGGGGTCGCACAGAGTCGGACACGACTGAAGTGACTTAGCAGTAGCAGCAGCAGGAAGTCTGGTTTCCTAAGACTGAGTTTTTAGGTTTCTTTTTTTACCCAAAAAGTGGTTCAGGGAAATGCCAAAAAGTGAATCTCTAGCTCAGATCTCTCTTCCTCCAGTGCTAATCCACACCTCGAAGCTGCACTTCGTCTTGAGTCATGATTGCCTCTGATAGGTTACTCATTAATTAGGGCTTTGGTTTAATGGCCAATCCCCAACTTCTGCCTTGAGAGCTAACATCCTTCCTAGAAAGTGGCCACCTGTTTTTGCTTGCTAACATCAAGGCATTACATTCCCCTCATCTATTCCAGCCCCCAGCCCAATGTGCCTGATCAGGACTTGGCTTTCTGGGAGAAGACTGGAGCTGACATCAATGGAGAGCAGATGCTAGTCAGAACCTGTCAGGTTCCTCTCCCTGGTTCCCCAAGCTGACTAGTTTCTATACCACTGCCTATGAAATTGGCACCTTTTCTAAACTCTTAATGGCTGTTGTCGTGGTTCAGTTGCCCAACCATGTCCGACTCTTTGCAACCCGATGGACTGCAGCACACCAGGCCTCCCTGTCCCTCACCATCTCCCAGAATTTGTCCAAGTTCGTATCCATTATATCAGTGAGGCCATCCAGCCATCTCATCCTCTGATGCCCTCTTCTCCTTCTGGCCTCAATCTCTCCCAGCATCAGAGACTTTTCCAAGGAGTTGGCTGATTCCCTCTCAAAAGCACGGCAGTGCCACACAAAGACCCGTATATAAACAATCACAGCAGCATTATTCATAAAAGCCCAGACCAGAAGCAATCCGAATATCCATCAACTAGGCGAAAGTGTTTTTTTTTTAATTTAGTATATCCAGTCAGTAGAAAATTAGTAATAAAAGGCAAAAACTACCAAGACACGAATGAATATTCAGAATGAATCACCTTCAAAAGCATCACACTAAGTGAAAGATGTCAGATTCAAAGGGCTGAAATGGAGCAGGATGCTGTGGTCCTTGCCTCTGTGCCCCCATGTCCTCAACCTGCCTTTTGTCTACGGAAAGCTTTAGTCAAAGAATAAGTTTAATCAGAAAAAATGAGAACATGTGAAAACAAAGGAAAATAGTCAAAGGAGATCAAATAATAATAATGTACTCATTAAGCATAGTCAAGGACCTTTAGTTCTTTCTCAAGGGCTATGGACAATATTCTGAACCATATCCTGGGAGTTCTCTTACAGATACTGAAACCCCCACCTAGGTGGAAGAAGTTAGCTACATGATGACCAGACTGTATCCATGACAGAAGTGGCCACAATTCTGAAAATTGGCCTCAAAGAAATGGGAACAAACAGACCCTGGAACTGAAGACTAACTGTACCTAAAACAACCAAGATGACACTGGTCCAAACCACTGATGAAATGGTCTGTTAGAGATGACTGTGCTATTTCTCTATGTAGCAACCCCCGCCCCGACTCCGCTGTCTAAAAAAGCTCTTGCCCTACTGGTTGCCAGTGGGGTGGAGTCAGCCTTTTGACAGACATCCACTCTCCTCTCCCTCAGTTTTGGGCATCTGAAATAAAGCAAACTTTCCACCAACCTGGCCTGTTTTACTGGCTTTTGGGTGGTGAGCAGCTGGACCCCATACCTATTAGTAACAGGACTACATCTTCAGTAGTTCTATTTATTTATAAGTCCAGACAAGGAAAGTATAGTAGAAACAGAAAGCAGATCAGTGCTTGTCCAGGACTAGGGTTAGGAAGGAGGATTTATTGTGAAAAGACACAAGGGAACTTTCTACAGTGATTTCTAAAAGTGAGTTGTGGGAATGGTTACACAATTCTACAAATTTACCAGAATCCTTGAGTTGCATAATTATAGTAAGTAAATTGTATCTTATGTAAATCTAACCTCAATAAAGCTGCTAAAAAATAATAATAATAAAAAAACATGGCGGTGATCTCTGTAGATTCTATATGGAACAGGTTCCCCTTCCCCAAAACAGAGTTCAGAACGTAATCCCCAGGTCACATGATAGTCTGAAGTTTAAGAGAATATAGGAATATCTATGCTGGAGGTGACTGTGTGCACACCCAGGAATTGTTAGCAATACCTGCCAAGTCCTTGGGAATAGTAAATAGAAATCTAAGTCTACAAAAACTTGTGTTCAAGAATTATCACATCACTTTTCTCCATAACCTGAATTGACTTCTGTTTTCTATCTTCAACTTCCTAGCTTATGAAGCAGTTATCCTCATTGCTTACTGAAATTCCCACTTCTTGCTCACACCATTGAGGTAAGCCATGGAGCCAAAACACTGATGCTGGCGGTGTCTTCCTGTCCTTGCTCATCCATTTGCATGCAGTCACGGCCCTATTTGCATGACCCCTTCTGACCAATATTCCTTTGTTGTTTTAGTCCCACTCTCTGGCACTGAATTCCCTGGTGGCTCAGTGGTAAAGAATCCACTTGCCAATGCTGGAGACATTGGTTTGATCCCCGGGTCAGGAAGATCCCCTGGAGAAGGAAATGGCAACCCACACCAGAATTCCTGCCTAGAATATCCCATGGACAAAGAAGTCTGGCAAGCTGCAGTCCATGGGGTCACAAAAGAGACAGCCATGATTTAGTGACTAAACAACTAAACAACAGGCACAGGAATCCTTGCTGAGAGGCCCACGGGGCCTGTATAGTGACAGGTTGCAAGTCAGTGGCATGGAAGCTACATCTGGTCTGCAGCTGTGCTTTGTTTGGCCTAAGCTTTATTTTAAAAGCATTGTAGCCAACTTTTAAAAGTCAGAAGGGTTCATGAAAAAAATTACAATTTCTGGCTTCTCTGGAACATCAGGAAAGCTAGAAATTATGGGCACTTCTCCATGAGGCCATGATCACAGGAGTTGAGAAGCAATTGCCCATCTGATATTTGACATAGACACATCCAACCTCAATTATCCCCAACACTGAGGTAGGGTGTCAGTTGATGTTTTGATAATATTTGCAAGATTTTTTTTTTGTTTTTGTTTTTGTTTTTTTTTTAACACTAGGCCCTTTGAAACCACTTGTCTGACCTGCCTTTGCCATAGCAGGTGTTTGAAATCCCTGGTATGGCTTCCCCATAGGCCATCCTCTTACCCCCTCCCCAGTAGACTAGACACACTTTCTTCTGCTTTTCTCTCCCTTGCCAGTGGTATTCTCTTGCTAGTCTGTGAAAGAACCTTCTCTATCAATTTTTTAAAAGTCATTTTCCTTTGACAAGCCAAACTCAATTTGAGCTGTAGGGTTTAGCTTTTTAAAAACCAAAACTAGAATTTTTTTTTTTTTTTTTTTATCCAGGCAGCAGGAGCTTTTGTCCTTTCACAGACCTCTCTTGAAATAAGGGGAGAACAACCAAAAATTCTTGCTTAAAAGGAGAAGAGAGAAGAGAAAATATTATGGAAAGAGGGAACATGGGTCAATATCTCAAAATTTTAACAATTAGGCATAACTTTGTCTTCAGATATCTAATTAAAAGACGTATTCAGTTCAGTACATGCCCAACTCTTTGCCACCGCATGGACTGCAGCACACCAGGCTTCCCTGTCCATCACCAACTCCTGGAGCTTGCTCAAACTCATGTTCATTGAGTCAGTGATGCCATCCCACCATCTTATCCTCTGCCATCCCCTTGTCCTCCTGCCTTCAATCTTCCCCAGCATCAGGGTCTTTTCCAATGAATCAGTTCTTCGCATCAGGTGGCCAAAGTTTTGGAGCTTTAGCTTCAGCGTCAGTCCTTCCAATGAATATTCAGGATTGATTGCCTTTCTCCTTCTGTCCAAGGGACACTCAAGACATAGTAGTTGAGTCAAATGACTCATCAATTAATATAAACACATTCCATCTTTTACTTGGAGTCAAAGTACCATCTGTTCAGTGAGTTGTTATTCCCTTTACTAGTAATATTGCTGGGCTGTTAATACTGGAAGAATCTATGATTATGCAGCTAAGTGCCAGGGCTCCCCTGGAATGGAAAGGATGCTTCAGTTCCAACCATGGTCAGAAACTAACCCCCCTACAAACACAAGCTGTCACTAGGTACCCCTTCCTGTCTCGGGCATGGGTACTGAACAGCAAACCTAGCAGGTAGAACAGAACTCTGAGGAGGTCAAAACCCAGGCAGCAAAGGGCAATGCCCTGTGAATGCTCAAGTCAAAGAGAACTGCAGGGAGTCAACGAAAGAAATTCCAATCCTGGGGTCTGTAAGGAAAAAGCAGACGGTCTGTAGGCATTTAGCCAAGCACACTGGAGGGGAACAGAGGAGTCCTCTGTAGGTTGCACTTGGAGTGAACTCTGAGCATTTACAGATGAGAAGGCTGAGGGCTCTGTGTAAACAGTTATGAAGGAGAAGAAACAAAGAAGCTCCATCCCAGTACAGAATGTCATCAGACCACACAAAAGGATCCGCTGGCTCGAGACCATGCAAAACAAGGTTTCCAGGCAGAGTGGACACAATCACTTAGCCACTGACAAGACTTACTACCAGATCTCAAGAGGCCAGGCACTGGAAGTTGTTTAAAGCTCATTAAATGATGGTAATAGTTTTTCCCCTTTTTTGAGGTAAAGTTGATTTACAATGTTCTATAAATTTCAGATGCATAAATAACCACCAGTAATTCACAATTCTTAAGACTATACTCCATTTCTAGTTATTAAAAAATATTGGTTATATTTCCTGTGCTGTATAATATATGCTTGTAGCTTGTTTATGTAGGTTGTACCTCTTAATCCCCTATCGCTATCTTGCTAAGACCAATGACATTGGGAAGTAGTATAAATTAAACAGTCAACTAATCAATAAAAATACCAGCATCAGTCAGTCAGTTCTGTCACTCAGTTGTGTCCGACTCTTTGCAACCCCGTGATCTGCAGCCAGGCCTCTCTGTCCATCATCAAATCCTGGAGTTTACTCAAACTCATGTCCATTGACTCGGTGATGCCATCCAACCATCTCATCCTCTGTCATTCCCTTCTCCTTCTGCCTTGAATCTTTCCCAGCATCAGAGTCTTTTCAAATGAGTCAACTCTTTGCATTAGGTGGCCAAAGTATTGGAGCTTCATTTTCAGCATCAGTCCTTCCAATGAATATTCAGGACTGATTTCCTTTAGGATAGACATCTTAGGATGCAAGGTTGGATCTCCTTGCAGTCCAAAGGACTCTCAAGAGTCTTCTCCAACACCACAGTTCAAAAGCATCAATTCTTTGGTGCTCAGCTTTCTTTATAGTCCAACTCTCACATCCATAGATTATTACTGGAAAAACCATAGCTTTGACTAGATGGACCTTTATTGGAAAAGTAATGTCTCTGCTTTTTAATATGCTGTCTAGGTTGGTCATAACTTTTCTTCCAAGGATCAAGCGTCCTTTAATTTCATGGCTGCAATCACCATCTGCAGTGCTTTTGGAGCTCAAAAAAATAGTCCGTCACTGTTTCCACTATTTCCCCACCTATTTGCCATGAAGTGATGGGACCAGATGTCATGATCTTAGTTTTCTGAATGTTGAGCTTTAAGCCAATTTTTTCACTCTCCTCTTTCACTTTCATCAAGAGGCTCTTTAGTTTTTCTTCACTTTCTGCCATAAGGGTGGTGTCATCTGCATATCTGAGGTGATTGATATTTCTCCCTGCGATCTTGATTTCAGCTTGTGCTTCATCCAGCCAAGCATTTCTCATGATGTACTCTGCACATAAGTTCATTAAGCAGGGTGACAACATACAGCTTTGACGTACTCCTTTCCCTATTTGGAACCAGTCTGTTGTTCCATATCCAGTTCTAACTGTTCCTTCCTGACCTGCATACAGATTTCTCAAGAGGGAGGTCAGGTGGTCTAGTATTCCCATCTCTTTCAGAATTTTCCACAGTTTATTGTGATCCACACAGTCAAATGCTTTGGCATAGTCAATAAAGCAGAAATAGATGTTTTTCTGGAACTTTCTTGCGTTTTCGATGATCCAACGGATGTTGGCAATTTGATCTCTTGTTCCTCTGCCTTTTCTAAATCCAGTTTGAACATCTGGAAGTTCATAGCTCATGTATTGTTGAAGCCTGGCTTGGAGAATTTTGAGCATCACTTTTCTAGCATTTGAGATGAATGCAATTGTGTGGTAGTTTGAGCATTCTTTTCATTGCCTTTCTTTGGGATTGGAATGAAAACTGACCTTTTCCAGTCCTGTGCCCACTGCTGAGTTTTCCAAATTTGCTGGCATATTGAGTGTATCAACTAATCAATAAAAATATCAGCATGCACAAGCAATTCCAAGACATGTTTTCCCTTTGAATATTGAAGCTGAGTTGGGGTGAAGTGGCCACATGTAAATCTCCTGTTGTTTATTACCAAAGTTGGGGGGCAGGGGGAGCACAGCTTAACTGAAGACCTAGTCTACCCCTGAAGAGATACCTCATTGCCCAAGAGGCAACATGTGTTTCTTCCAACTCAGATATAATTAGGAAGACAGCCAGTGATCAAGGACGTAAAGAGATGATTGGATGGGATGTAATTCCTACATAGTGTGTACTTTCCTTCATGTTGGTTTGGAAACCTCTGTTTTACTGGACAATTTAACCCCTGCTAGAGCACATAAATCACCTTAGACTGGGGGGACCTATAGGTACGTGTGTCCATCCCAGAAACTCTAGTTAACATTCAGAAAAGTAAACTATCAAGCAAGTGACATCACATATGTCCCCTTCTGACCCACCCTCATGATTGACTCCTGGGAATAAAAAACTCACAGGAGGCTGCCCATCCTCCTCGGTGCCCACCTGCTCTGGCACTTGTCAGGGCGAACTGAGACCTTATCCATCCTGGTTTCATACTTTCTATTTTTTTCCTTGTTTTCTCCCTTCTATTCTTTTCCACTTCTACCTTTGTTCCATATACTAACTGGACTGGAATCAACTGTGTCCTTGCCTTTGTACTGGGTGAAAACAGTTCCTGGCCAGGCCCTGGCAATCAGGATGAGTTAAATCTAACCCATCTCATCCCCACCCTTATGCTACCGTGACCACCCCCCACCTCCCTGACCCTGTCTCACTTGTCCTCCGGTTCAAGAGCTCCCAGCTCCTGGCATATGAACAGCATCTGGACATATAGTCAGTATCATGGTTCATGGTGAAAGGGTCACAGAGAGACCATGAGGGGAGGAAAGGAAAACAGAAAGCTGAGAAGGAGGGCAGCATGCAAACTCGACCCGTTAGGTACATGGCAGGATTCCCAGTAACTAATGACTATAAATTAGATGAATAAATCACTGGAAAAGATACAGTCAAAACATAGCTCAGATAGAAGCATCATTTAGCTAGTTGGAGCCACATCTAATAATAGTTGGAAACTAGTAGAATAATTTGATCAATGACTTTTTTTGCAACTTGTATCACTTGTTTTATAGTTTTAAAATACATATGATTTAGACCAGTGCTATTCAGTAGCAGAATGTGGCTATTTAAAGTAATTAAAAGTAAGTAAAATTAGAGACTTTCCTGGTGGTTCAGTGGTTAAGACTTCACCTTCCAGTTCAAGGGGTGTGGGTTCAGTGTCTGGTTGGGGGGCTAAGATCATGCTGGTCAAAAAATAAAACAAGAACAATATTATAACAAATTCAGTAAAAACTTTAAAAAGTGGTCCACATCACAAAATATCTTTAAAAAACAATAAAATTAACGACATTTAAAAATTAAATTCCTCAGTTGCACAAGTCATGTTTCAAATGCTTGATTTCCCCGTGTGGCCAGGGGCTACCATATTGAACAGCAGAGGTATAGAACATTTCCAGCATCTCACAAAGGTTCAGTGTGTTTGCATTTATCAGGTTACTTTTTCCTCCATATCAAGTGAACAAGTGTATTGTGTATTGCTTGTAGCTCTGACTACTGTGAAATTTTCCTTCAGCACTATGGAGGTAGCTGACATGACACTCTGGATCACCTATTTATGCAATCAACTTGTGATTTCTGTTCCCACTTTGCACGCATCAGTGTACTATCTCCATCTTACAACAGACTGATGATACTCCCATGCCACTTTATGACTCTGTAGATTTGATAGCATTCAATTTAGGATAAGCAATTCACATTCCATAGTCACTTTTATTCCTACGATTAAGAGATGTCTTAATCCCCGTCAATGTCCATTGTTATCTGAGGAGCTGTTACTTTCAGCAGAGATGAGCTCTAGATGCCGAGAGGTTTGCCCACACTACCACTCTCCTACTGGAGCCGGTGACTCCCCTGTACCTCTAGCATCATCAGATCTGCAGGATGACAACCACATGGCAGGAAAGATTGCACCACAGCCTGAATCTTCTACAGTATTCTCCAGTCTGAGCTCTAATAAAATGTACAACCTTATCCCATAATCTGATACATTTATTGGAGGTGGTACCCCCAAGCATGGCATAAATTGCCTCAAAAGAAAAAAAAACAGTGGGAGGGTGGTGGAGGAGGGATAGATTGGGAACTCGGGGTTAATAAACTATTATATGTAGAATGGATAAACAACAGGGTCCTACTGTATAGGACAGGAAATAACATCCAATATCCTCTAATAAACTGTAATGGGAAAATATGAAAATGAATATACAAATATAGTCTTATAACTGAATCACTTTGCTGTACAACAGAAATTAACAGAACATTATAAACTGTTCATTATTTAAAAAAAAAAAAAACCAAGTAGACCAAAGCAAACTCTTTCTCTTTCTTAATAGAGGTCCACGATGCAAAAATGTGTTCTTTACATTAAAGAAGAATTTCCTGGAATGCCCCAGATCATTGGTTCACTACAAAACTTTAAAATGTTTCAGGACCTTTGGTATACATGTATGTGACTAGAGCACCTAGGGTAAATGCTACTTCCTGAGTACCAAGTCTATTTAGCAAAATGGAATCAAAATAGTAGAGCAGTATGATATTTCTGGGGCTTCTCAGGTGGCACAGCGGTAAAGAATCTGCCTGTCAATGCAGGCGACACAAGAGACGCAGGTTCAATCCCTGGTTCAGGAAGATGTCTTAAAGTAGGAAATGACAACCCACTCAAGTATTCTTGTCTGGAAAATTCTATGGAATGAGGAGCCTGGCAGGTTACAGTCCATGGGATCGCAAAGAGTCGGACACAACTGGAATATACACACAGAGGATCATGGTGACAATGACAGCCCATATCTAACATCCTTAAAACACATAGCTATTCTTCTTTGTGGAGTCTACTATTATCCTGCAAAACCCAAGGGAACAGTGCAAAGTATTGGAAACAAGGCAAGTGCACTGAATCTGTACTTTTTTTTTTCTTTTGAGCTTTTTGTCTTTTATTGGGGTACAGCTGATTAACAATGGTGTGATAGTTTCAGGTGAACAGCAAAGAGATTCAGTCAGACATATATATGTACCCATTCTCTCCCTGAATCTGTATATTCAGTAAGTTGTTTCAAAACTCTCTTATTCTGTGGGTCTATTTATATGTCTATGCAATACCACAGTGTCTTAATTGCTATAGTTTAATTAAAATTTTGTTATCTGTTAGAACAGTTTTCTTCTTCGGAAATATCTTGAGTCTTCTAGACTTTCTGCTCTTTCATTTAAGTTTCAAAATCAGCTTGTTAAGTTCCATGAAAAAAACTGGATTTGTCTTCAAGAGAGCCATCTTTATGCTTGGGATAGCAGTTAAAGATTATTGGTAGTTACAGAATAAAGATTTCATGGGAATGAGTGTGAATAAAAATTAAAGTGATTAACTGAGTGCTTTTCTGATAAGTGGTATTTGTCCCCCCAATGTTTTATTTTTGCTGTTATATAATAAACTTTAAACTCTTGTAAATGCAGATCAAGGAAAGGAATGAGTAGAGAATGTAGCTTGGAAATAAAGCTTAAAGTTTGAAGGAACATATTTTGGTTTTCTTTGCTATTCAACTAGCAAAATTTGGAGGTACTTACAGATGAAAGTAAAGAAACCAACAGAAAGGTGGAGAATAAAAACTGAAGAAATCAGAAGATAATTGAGGCAGCAAGAGTTCGGTAAACATAGAGTGGAAATCTCCCTCTCTATCTATCTTGTGTGTGTATGTGTGCACTCGAATATACCCTGCATACACGCATGCAGTTGGTGGCATTTCAAGAGTTCACAATATTAAAGAGGGAAATTTTCCACAAAGCATTATCCCCAAAGAATGTCTTTATGTATTCTAATAGAATGGAGGGAAATCATCAGATTTGAGACACTGAGGAACTGTACGAACAAAGAATTACTGTAGGCAATATGACCCATTTTCAGAGTTTTTCTTAAAAAGGAAATTAGATATGACTTGACAATTAGTAGGTTTCACTGTAGAGAGCATCCCAAGTTAATATTCCCAACCAGTTGTATGACTTTTTATATAATGTCATAAGAACTACTTAAATTTCTCTGTATAGATATAATTCACCCATCTTATTTAGAAAGAAAATTTCTCCTCTTCATAACTTAAGGAGAACATTTTTATAAATTAGAGATTGAATTTCCTTTTAGGAAAACGTATTAAAAATCCCATGGACAGAGGAGCCTTGTCGGGCTACAGTTCATAGGGTCTCAGAGTCGGACACAACTAAAGTGACTTAGTAAACATGCATTAAGAACCGAAAAAAATATTATAAGAGTAAATCGCTTCTCCTTCAAATGCACAAATACTTTAAATTTAATAATATGATAAAGCAAATTTTCAGATCAAATGATGACATAGAAATTCAACAAGGAAAAACATGCTAAAAGTTGAATGGTAGTTTTAGTTTTCTTTCCAGGAGAGTGAAATTTCACCAGTATAGTCTTAGGAAGTTTATAATTTACACTCAGTTGTTTTAAAGTATGATTTAATCTAATTGTAATTTGTTTTATCTGAGAAAGTGTGTATATGATTCTATGGCTTATAAAATTATTTTAATAATCAAAGTAAAAATGATTAAAGTACAAATAGAAGAGGTTGTGATTTCTCTTACATTACTAAAAAGTTGCCAGTGAAAATGATGTATTAATAATTTTATTAGTGTTACACATGACTGCAGGAATAGCAATTCTTAATACTATCTTTTCAATCATCTTTATTTTTAAATGACCACATGTGGTTCTTGCTTTTGTTCTATCTTGTGTTTGGGGGGTGTTTCATCCTCCCATTTCTCCCCTCATACACATCTTAATAATTTTATGGTTATTGGAATAATTACTAAATAAGTTATAAATAATCTTTACTTAAAACATAACTAGTTCCTTCACTGTATCCCAGATAGATAAAAATCATTTTTCTTTAAGTCATTAGGGCTCTACTTCAAAATTATGGTCCCAGGACTAAGTAAGACTTTGATGACTTGAGAGAGTAACAAATTGTAACACATACTGCATCTTGCTCACTCAGTGAGAGCTAATTCAGTTGACTAAATCTCACAAATGTGTTTAAAGAGAAATGGATGCTGATTCATCTTGCTCACTCAGTGAGAGCTAATTCGGTAGTTGACTAAATCTCACAAAGGGAAATGGATGCTGATTCCTAGATTCTATCATTTAATGTGTAAATGGGGAGTTTCAGATGCCGTTATTTGCCATAATAAGTCTGATGTCATTCAGTAACAAAGTTCTGGACCTGAAATCAGTGTCATCAGCTTTTAAATCAACCTATCATATTCTAATGAACCAGTTGTATTTGTCTGGATTAAAATGGAATCATTCATAGGACTTCCAGAATGGTGATATGAGGACCCTCTTCCCAGTAGAACAACTACAAATGATTAAAACTGATTACAAAAACAGTGACTTGGAAATTGTTCTAAAGAAATAGAGAAAATGTAAAACATTTATTCCAGAAAATGCACTCAGTTTTTTTAAGAACAGCAGAGTCTGTGGTAACTGATCCCTAATCCACTTCCTCTGGGACTCCCTTAGGTGGCTCAGTGGGTAAAGAAGCCACCAATGCAGAAGATATAAGAGATGTGGGTTTGATCCCTCAGTCAGGAAGATCCCCTGGTTGAGGACATAGCAATCCACTCCAGTATTCTTGCCTGGAGAATCCCATGGACAGAGGAGTCCGTAGGGTCACAAAGAGTCGGACATGACTGAAGTGACTTAGCATGCATGCATGCACCATTTCCTGGCACCTCCTCAGCTCAGCATCATGGAAACTATTCCTGTTGGGTTGCAACTAAGAACACAGAGCCCCTCTTCATCTTGCTCTGAGTCTATATCTATGGAATCTTCCCTGGAGGAGCATCCTCCATCAATACTCATCCCTCCAGCTCCTTGTCCAGAAACTCTATTCTAGCAAAGGGCAATTAAGGGACCTGGGGCTCCCTTTCTCCACCCAGAAAAGAGAGAAAGTGGAAACACAACACTAGTCCCCAGTCACTCTGTCCCAGCTTGCTCATAGGGAGGATATTTCAAGCTGAGACGGTGGAGATGCAAAGATCAGAACTTATCAACATCACCCAGCATTTCACTTGAATGACAGAATTATCCCCACATCTAAACCCTTAATAGTGACACAGAGGTTTTACACAAGGGTAGTAAAACAGATCATAGGAAGGAATAAGTCCATAGATCCATGAATCCAATATACAGGTACCCTAATTGAATTAAATCAAACTGTGGAGCAATTTATGCCCCAGGGCATTGTTGAAAACAATAGGATCATCAACTGGCAATTAGTGGAGGTAACAGAGGGGTATTATCAACAAAGGCAAAAAACTTAACAGGGAGCACAGAGAAAGAGATTAAAGAAAGCCCTGATGTAACCACTGCCTCCTTGAGAGACTGTGTGCCTACCTGAGACTGGGTACCTCCCTATGGGACTCACATCAGAAAATATACAGATTTCACTAAAATTGCCTATTTCAACAAAAATGATGAGACATACAGTAACAGCAAAGTATGACCTATATATAGAGAGACAGAGAGAACAACAACAACAAAAAATGCAGGCAACAGATGTTGCCTTTGAGGAGACTCAATGATCATACATAGCAGACAAATCTTTGAAGGCTATTATAAAATATTCAAAGAACTGAAGGAAACCATGTCTAAAGAAGTGAAGGCAGACATGATGACAATGTCTCAGCAAATAGACAATATCCAAAAAGAGATACATGCTATACAAGAAAACCAAATAGAAATTCTGGAGATGAAAAGTAAAACAACTCAAAAAATAAAATTCACTAGAGAGAATTGACAGTAGGTTTAAGCACATCTAAGAGAAAACCAGTAAACTTGAAGATAATTTCTATAAACTATGTAATATAAATACACAGAACAAGAATGAAAAAAATGGACAGAATCTCAGCGAACACAATATACCTAAACTTATGGAATGCAATTGAAGCAGTGCTTAGAGAGAAATTTATAGCAAAAATACTTAAAAAGAATAAATAAATCAATAATCTGTGACTTTCCACCTTAAGACACTTGAAAAAGATGGGGACACTAACACTAAAGCAAATAGAAGAAAGCACATAGTAAAAATGAGAATGGAGATAAAAGAAACAGAAAATAGAAAAACAATAGAGAAAATCAATGGAACAAAATGGAGGAAAGACCACAAAATTGACAAATCTTTAGCTAGATTAACTGGGGAATAAAGACGAAAGTCTCAGATGAAGGAGGGAACATCACTACTGACCTTACAGGAATGAGAGGGATGTTAAAAGGGGACTTTTCTGGTGGTCTAGGGGTTAAGACTCCATGCTTCCCCTACAAGGGGAAAGTGATTTGATCCCTGGTCAGAGAACTAACTTCCCACATGCCACATAGTGTGACCAAAAAAAACCAGAACAAAACAAAAAGGCTGCTAAAGGGATAATATGCAACTGTGTGTAAACAAATTAGATAATTTAGATGAAAGGAACAAATTCTTAGAAAGAAACTGACAAAAGAAGAAACATGTAAATAGACCTATAATAAGTAGAAATAATAAATTTGCTAATTTAAAACTTCCCACAAAGAAGAGCCCAACACCAGATGCATTTGTTGTTAATTCTACAGAATATTAAATATGAATAAACATTAATTCTTCATAAACTCTTTCAAAAATAGAAGCTAATCATTTTTGACTATTTTATGAGGCCATTGTTACCATTATATCAAAATGAGACAAATACAAGAAAAGCAGAGACCAGTATCTCTTATAAATGTAGATACAAAGATTTTAAACAAGATATAGCAAATTAATATAACGGTAATATATAAAAGGGACTATGCACCATATCCAAGTGGGATTTACTTCAGGAATGTAGAGTTGATTTATCATACAAAAATTATTTACAGAATTACACTATATCAATAAATTAAGAAGTGAAAAATATATGATTATCTCAGATGCAGAGAAAGCATCTTCATGATAGAAACCTAATAAACTAGAAATTTAAAAAAACCTCCTCAACCTGAAAGGCAATTTATATGAAAAAATACCCACAGTTAGCATCACACTTAACAGTGAAAAATCAAATGCTTTTCCCCTACAAAATGAGACAAGGATGTCCACTCTTACCTCATCTGTTCAACATTATTCTTGAGGTTCTAGCTAGGGCATTTAGACAAGAAAAATAAATAAAAGCATTGACATTGGAAAGAAAGGATCAAAAATATTTCTATTTTCAAATGATATTATCTTATATGGAAATATATTAAAGTTAAAATCCACTAAAGTTTATTAGAATATTAGTAATAGTAAATGAGTTAATATATAATCAATATCAGATCAGAATATAAGATCAACATACAATCAATTGTATTCTTGTGTACTAAAAATGAATGTTTCAAAAATAAAATTACTAAAATAATTCAATTTTCACTAAAATAAAAGACAACAGAATACTTGGGTATAAATTAAACATAAAAATTTTCTGTTAATTACTCTTTAATGATTCTATATTATAGTATTTACAGAAAGCACATGTAAAAGTATACATATTAAAATATATCATATTTTGAAATCCTCAAACAAAAAAATGCAGTGTATTTCTTAGAGCAGCATTAGATAAGCCTTCAGTTAATTAAGTTATACCTTTAAAAATATTGCCTCCAGATGGTAAATTAAATCTGTTTTTGTAATATTTTAATAAATTACTCACCTTGGAGTTCTAAGAGTATAGGCTTTAAGATTTCAGACTTAAACTGTCCCTTAAATTCTTTTACCAGGATTACTAATATACCCTAAAGAACTATTTATTTTCTAACTTGTTCATTTTCATTACTTAATATACTGTTGGGAATACTTTATCTTGAGCCATGTCTAGACATCCAGATGGTTTTGATAAATTCATTTGAAAAAGAGGCTGAGTTCAGGGAAATGGCTAATTATTTTTTTTTAACTAAGCATATTTTTTCTAAAGAATGCCACAAAATCATCTTGACTGAATTACTCACCTTTCAACTGATTATTTTGGCAGCGGGTTGATCAGAAACATCATTTTCTATGATGAGAGTTTAATATTTAGCACAGAGATACTAAAGAGGGACTTTTATTCTTTGGCGGGGTACAGGGTGGTAGGAAGGACACTTGCTTTTAATGACCATCAGATTAAATATTGCCAAGTAAAAATATGCCTATCATTTTCACAAGGAAAATCACATCTGAAACCTAAGTAGCATTTTACTTCTAAGGAAAATAGATGTTGCTGAGGTGGCCAACTAAGATTTACTCTTTGAACTATATACTGAATACCATCTTTAAATCAGGACAAATAATAGACATGTTGACCAAATGTGCAGCTTTCTCAGGCTGCAGAATGTAACGCTCTATTTGCTGCAGCCAAAAGAGAAAGATCAGAAAATGACAAGACTCACTGAACACCTCTTGGCAGATACAGAAATGATTATCTCTTGTTTACTCTATCAGATATATCCTGGATCGAATGCAGGAATGACGCTCATTATTCACTCCTTACGATTCTAGAGCCCAAGATCATGACTGTGCCTTCATTCATTTATTCAACAAATGAGGAAATAAGGATTTGTTAAGCGTCTATCATATGGCAGTTCTAAAAGAGGTGAACCGTGTAAATACAAGCCTTATATAATTCTCAGAATAATTCTATGATAAAGAAACCCATGTACGATGAAATTATATAATTTTTCCCCACAGTCTCCTAAGTGGAAAATTCAGGATGAAACAATTCCCTCAGACAGTAAGGATGTTGTTTTTTACTTTGCTGATTCATTTCTTTAAAGATATTCTTTTCATTTTAACTGCAACATATTTTATATATTTTAAAAAGGATGAAAATAGCTCAGCATTCAACAACCAGATTTAAGAGAAGTTAACATTTCACAGCATTTGCTTCAGGTTTTAAAGAAAAAGTGCTACAGACCCAGCTCCAACAATAACTCCATTTTCCTCCTTCCTGATTTCCTAGAAGTATCAACAACCCTGAAGATGCATCATATCATTTCCATGCATGTCATGTTAGACAGTGCCTATGTATTTCTACGTAGCAATGTTGTTTTATGTGTTTAAATGTATATTAATGATATCACTTTATGAATCTACAACTTCCTTTTTCATTTTACATATTTATCAGAAGTCTATTTTGGTATATGGATATATGATTATTTCTTTCTTTAACCAAAAAGTTATATAAAATGCATTTTTAAATGTCCAAGTGCCTCTGTTTTTGCTAATAATTTCTAATTTTGTTATTTAATTTGCTGACGTTTCTTCGTGGCCAAATCACCTTCATTTTTACAGAGGTTTCTTATACTTGAAAATAATGTGTTGTCTTTTACTTGAAAATAATAATAATTGTTTTACACACATTCTGTGTATAGCTACTATACCAAGTTGTAAACTGTTTTGTTTAAATCCTCTATATTGACACTAATTTTTGTTTGCTCAAGCAATTAATGTTTTAAAATTATATTAGGTAGAATGACAAATCTTTCTGTGGTTGCATGTCTATAAATTTTTATCTATCATTTTTGCTTCATGTATATCAGTATGTGTTTTACAAAAATCATAATATCTTCCTTTTATTATATAACACCCTCTTCTCCATAATAATGTATTTAATTTACAATCTATTTTGCTTGATAACCATCTTTCTGAATACTGTTATAGCATGTTTCTTATAAACAAACTGAATTTTGTAGTTTAAACAAACTAAGAATTTCTCTTTTATCTTGTGATTTCCTTTGTATTATGTGTAGTTTCTGATGGTAGATATATTCTATCATATTATTGTCTATTAACAATGCTTTTCCTTTTCTAATTACTTTTTCCTTTTTCCACGATTCTATTAATATCAAATTGATGTGTCTCTAGTTCTATTTTTAAAGTTTTTTAAATATGCATATTTGACAAGCTCTAAATTAGATCAACAATTCTACAAAGCTACTGAAAAACAAGGATAATTTTAATTACTTTACATCAGTTGCAAAAAAAATGTAATTTTTCCAGTCACTAATATATGGAAGAAATTTTCCTATAGCTAATAATAAAGAAACTGCCATGTGATATGGTAAATTTTAAAATCAACAGCATCCTAGTAAATATCTCTGAGTTGTTACTTGATTATCCATATGTGAAGTTAGTGTGGTATGTGTGTTAAGGTGATTTGGATCAAGATAAATTTAGGATTTAGAGGAGTAGTTCAATTGCTCTCATATTGGAATTTTTGCTAAATTCCAAAATGTTCAAGTTTCTAATTGTAAAAACTTAAAGTCATATTTATGATGTTGATAGACAGCATTGAAAAGTTTGAGTTTTAACGATAAAAATATAAATAATCAAGACACACTCCTCAATAAAAGAATGCCAAGTTTTACCATTGTCTGCCTATACTAATGCATAGAAAAATATGATCAGCGTTCCTAACTTTTAGTCCACTGAATAATGTTTTACAGCATTTAAAAACAAAAGACTCTCTTTTAATATCTATCATCTACCTATCCATCTATGTATCTACCTATCTACCTATCATCAATTTGTATATGACAGAAGACTACACAGAGAAAAAAAGAGAAGTGATTCAAATGTTTTTAATATAAAAATAATTTAAAATTCTAATAAAAATATTAGAATCTGTACCAGATAGCTAAAATAATGTTAACAGAAAAATTTATAGCTTTAAATAATATTAGTACATATCAGGAAAGAATGAGATTAATTTAGTTACAACTTACATATTATTAAAGTTGTTTCCAAGCACAGAAAGGAATGAAAACATTTAGATTCTTTACTAAAAGCCACTGGAACATTTATTTCACACTGTCCCAAATAGTACTAAGACCAGAAAAATACAGACCAATCTCAAATACTAAATAAATATACATTATAATATTTAGAGTATATTAGCCTTATTATTGGAGAAGGCAATGGCACCCCACTCCAGTACTCTTGCCTGGAAAATCCCAAGGACAGAGGAGGCTGGTAGGCTGCAGTCTATGGGGTTGCTAAGAGTCAGACACAACTGAGCGACTTCACTTTCACTTTTCACTTTCATGCATTGGAGAAGGAAATGGCAACCCACTCCAGTGTTCTTGCCTGGAGAATCCCAGGGACGGGGGAGCCTGGTGGCCTGCCGACTATGGGGTCACACAGAGTTGGACACGGCTGAAGCAACTTAGCAGCAGCAGTAGCAGCAGCCTTATTATGGGCTTCCCAGTTGGTGCTAGTGATAAAGAATCTGCCTGCCAATTCAGGAGATGCAGGAATTGTGGGTTTGATCCCTGGGTTGGGAAGATACTCTGGAGGAGGAAATGTTAACCCACTCCAGTAGTCTTGCCTGGGAAATCCCATGGACAGAGCAACCTGACGGGCTACAGTCAATGGGGTCGCAAAAGAGTTGGACACAACTGAGCACATACACACACACACACACTCAGCCTTATTATACCATTGGGAACACAAAGTCTCTGTGACGGCGAGGAGAAAAATGTTGGAACCACACTGGCTTTTGATTTCCTCTATCTAGAAGAATATGTGTGACTTCCTAATAGTCCATTTGCTAAAGACTGGTCACATGGACCCACCCCAACTGAAAAAGGAAGTGGGAAATGAAGAGAAAACGGGTATTTGATGAACACTAATGTCTCTCCTATAGATATATTCTTAGTTTAAGAGATAAAACAATAAATTGGAATGCCTTTCCAGATTATGCTAAGCCACTTCAGTCGTGGCAGACTCTTTGTGACTTTATGAACCATATCCCACCAGGCTCCTCTGTTCATGGGATTCTTGAGGCAAGAATACTGGAGTGGGTTGCAATTCCCTCCTCCAAGGGATCTTCCCAACCCAGGGATTGAACTAGGTCTCTTGAAACCTGATGGACTAAACCTGGCAGGCTACAGTCCATGGGGTCACAAAGAGTCAGACACGACTGGAGGAGCATGCAATCCTCAGTAAGAGGAGTCAGGACAGGACTTCGGGTTATAGCACCAAAAAATCATGGGGGTTTCTGACTCTAAATCCTAGTCTTTTACCAGCAACATAGCATAGTAGTTCAATGATCTCTCTATCCTCTTAACACTGTCCTCAGATTTTCCCCCTTCACTGGGGTTACCCTAGGAGTTCAGTGTCACAGAAGGAGAGGCCTTACACTGGCCACATCCTTCCATACTTGCTCCACCCTGCAGTACTCCACAGTTAAGGCTACCATTCTTCTCTGTCTACTCATCAAAATTTGCTGTTCTGTGTTTTTCTTGCAAAAAGCACTAATGTCAGCAAGATGAACAAAAGCATAATCTAGTCAGTCATCTTAAAGAGTACAGGGGCGCTCAGTTGCTCAGTCGTGTCTGACTCTGTGCAGCCCCATGGCCTGTAGCCCACCAGGCTCCTCTGTCCATGGGATTTTTCAGGTAAGAATACTGCAGTGGGTTTCCATTTCCTTCTTGAGGGGATCTTCCCGACCCAGGGACTGAACCCACATCTCCTGCATCAGTAGGCAGATTCTTTACCAATAAGACACCTGGGAAGTCCCCATCTTAAAGAGTAACTTTCATTTTAAATGGGAAAACAATGACTTGGCATTCTTACACAGTAGAATTTGGCAACATGACACTGCAATAATTTGAGACACCTACATATTCCACTAGGTAGGCAACTTTCTATGCTGTCTCTTTAGAGGGTATATTCTGAATATTAATGATTAACACATCCCTATTAAATCATTATACTGACTGATTGCCTAACTTTGGAAATGTGGTAATTCATCCTAAATCATACAATAAATATTAGTTTTAACTAAACATTTTAGATATATTTCCAAAGAGAAAATGAAATTCGTGGAATATTTAAATACATGAACAAAAAATAATTGCAAGCCATTATCAAGTATTCAGATTTTATTTCATAGCAAACCTGAATTGTATTCAGTAGTTTTTCAATGTAATTTTAAAACCTAGGAAAAAACCATAAAAATAATTTTCTCCTGTTATATTATGCTTTTGTCTTAATAGAAGTAGCAACATGAAAACATTTATTAGAACTGTTTAATGTCAGTTAAGATGAGGCATAAGGTTTTTCCAAGTCTAGTAATTACATAAAAGTGCATTACTAATATTAATATATGTCCCCATATTTATCACTACTAAATCTGTCATTTTAATGTTATTTGCATACTACACTGATACCGTTTTTATGTAGTCCAATGTGCTGTAAAAGTTGCAGATGCTTCTTTAAGAAATAACCAATTGCAGGTTGCATTGCTACCATTAGATGGCAATAGTTGTTTCTCTGTAATTTACAAAAGAATACGGTTACTTTAACATTTTTATTTCTGTGGTGTACCAGTTCACTTCAAAGGTCCTTCTGCTTTAATGGAAACCTACGAAAAGAAACAAAGGTGTTAAATAGCTGATACAAAATAAGACCAACTGTGTTAGGGTTTTTAGAAATCCCAAATCACTGGAAACATTATGGTACACTTGATTTTCACCATATATATATATATATATATATGCTAAGGAATACTAAGTCGCTTCAGTCATGTACAACTCTTTGCAATCCCATGAACTGTAGCCCACCAGGCTCCTCTGTCCATGGGATTCTCCAAGCAAGAATACTGGAGTGGCTTGCCGTTTCCTTCTCCTTCTCCAGGGAATCTTCCCAACCCAGGTATTGAACCCATGTCTCTTAGTTCTCCTGCATTGGCAGACAGATTCTTTACCACTAGCACCACCTGGAAATATGTGTGTATGTATATATATATGTATATATATATATATATATAGAGAGAGAGAGAGAATATATATATATATAGTGTATATATATAATAAAATAGTTAAATAAAATGTACATGTACATAGATAGTAAACCTTTTATTCCAAAGTTCTTGCTTTCAAAATTCTGGAAAAATTCTTTGAAGCTAAATCAACCTCAATTTCCATGTCTCTTTCTCCATCACTCTCTTGCTCTCACTCTCCCATATTTATTTATTTATTGGTTTTATGTCTAGTGCACCTATTTTTTCCTGCCCAGAGCACATGCTCAGTCTGGCAACTGAGTACCACTGCTCAACTCAAAGATACTATGTCAGAACAATCCAAGTTTATAATTCAAACCTTACCATAGTTTTAAATTTTTTGATGACTAATGCTAATTTTTCCCTAATAGGTTATTTTTTCTCAAGGCAAACTGCACATGCACACAGAATTTTTTACTCCTTTTAAACAGTGACTACAAGAAATATTTTATAGTTTTCTACTATAGTTAGAAAATTTTATTTAGATTCATTGTCACTACATCAGAAACTCAAACACACATTATATATTATTATATATATTATACTCAATGCTGCTAAGTCGCTTTAGTCATGTCCAACTCTGTGCAACCCCATAAATGGTAGCCCACCAGGCTCTGCCGTCCCTGGGATTCTCCAAGCAAGAATACTGGAGTGGGTTGCCATTTCCTTCTCCAATGCATGAAAGTGAAAAGTGAAAGTGAAGTCCCTCAGTCGTGTCCAACTCTTAGCGACCCCATGGACTGCAGCATGGATTTCCAGGCAAGAGTACTGGAGTGGGGTGCCATTGCCTTCTCCGACTATACTCAATATAGAACAGAATTACTACCATTACGAATTAGTATTATTAATAGCATAGATAAGCTCCTTATTTGCTGTAGGGAAAATTTATGATCTCAGACTCTAGTGGAAACTTGAGCTTTTATTCTTGTAGACAGAAATCATGTCAGTCTTGTTCACCATTGTGACTCCTGTGGTTAGCATGGTGCCTGGTACAGACCAAGCAAGCCTCTGTTTGTGCACAAGCTAAGCAGTAATTTACCAGACTCTTAGTTTTACTAAAAGTGTAGAATTTAGAGAATACAGTGTTTGAACTCAAATTTGAAACCTTAGCTCTGAGAGGTACTAGTTGTGGGTACCTCAAAATAAATTGACAGTAATTTTTAACATTTTAACATGTATTTATTATTAACATTAACTGAGTTTCAACTTCATAGGGAAGATTGGATGAAATAAGGTGTATAGGGCTCTTGAGATAAAGGGCATTCAACTGGAGACTTATTACTTCTCACTCACAATTGCTATAATTTGTTCATCTGAATCCTGATAAGAATAATTTATATACATAACTAGTTTGTTTGTTTTTTAAGCTTGAAAAGTAGCCTACTTGGACCCTTCAGCTTTATTTTATCCCCTATTTAAATTCATAGCATCTCTTGATTTCTGAGTCTGCAAATAAAATTTGAAGACGTTTTACCACCATGGAAAAATCAAATGGCAAAAAAAAAAAAAAAAATCAAATGGCAGTAGAAAAATTGGGGGGCAAAAACAGGTGGACACCACAGAATTTACACTGAGATTTGGCTTCGGCCCATCTGCAATGCAAGTCAAATTACAATCCTCTCTCCCCCTCACGATAACCAGTAAATAGTGTGGCAGGCAGAATTTTACGATGGTTCCCAAGACTCCTACCCGTGGTGTGCAGTTCAGTATAATACCCACCCTTTAAGTTTGGGCAGGACCTATGAATATGAGAGGTAGCCAGTCCTTTTGTATTGCTCTTCTTCCTATTCCTGACGCCAATCGTTTTCGCTCTTGAAACTGTTAGCATTGTTCGCTGAACTCAAGAGTAGGCAAGCAGCAAGCTAAGAGGCGGGAAGGAGACTCTAGGATGACCCATAGGAACTTCAGACACATTTATTCTCTTCCAGCTCGCACAGCAGTCGTAGTAGCAGACATAACATAACACAGCTTAATCGCACACAACCTCTCTCCTGGCTGACACAGCAGCCGTATAACAATATTCTCTTCTGGCTGACACAGCAGCCGTAGCAGTATTCTCGCTATATCCTCTCATCTCATGGCTGACCCAAGGAACACAGCCATGATGCGGGAGTAATTCCCATAGCTTTTTGGGGTGAAGCCCATACAGGCATGAGCTTCTCTGGTGACTCAGACAGCAAAGAATCCGCCAGAACCCGTGGGAGACCTGGGTTCTGTCCCTCAGTTAGAGAAGATCCCCTGCAGAAGGGAATGATTACTCACTCCAGTATTCCGGCCTGGAGAATTCCATGGACAGAGAAGCCTAGCAAGCTACCGTCCATGGGGTTCGCAAAGAGTGGGACGAGACTGAGCAACTATCACTTTCACATAGGCGGACCCTACACAGTAGGACCCCACACAGTAACCCGTGACCAAGTGAGTGCCTTGTGATGCGCATGCGCGGTGCTACAAATGATCTCAGCTGTTACATTGTCATTATTTACAAAATGTGGGGTGAGAGAGCCTGAACACGCCATCTTGGCTAATTGGCTCTCTCCCCACACCTTTGTTTAAATTAAGTTATATAAGGCTCTATTGTGACAGCTGGGGGAGAGCTATTCCAAGCCGCAGCAGATGCTCTCCTGCTGGTCTGAAAGAAACAAACTGCCGCATTGTGGGGAGAGCCACATGGCAGGGGATGGTGGGCAGCCTTCAGGAACTGAGGGCCTCAGTCACACAGTCGTAAGGAACTGCGTTCTGCCAACAACCAGTGAGCTTGGAAGAGGATCTGTCTAAGCCTCAGAAGAGATGGCAGCTCCAGCAGACACTCTGATTTCAACCTAGTGAAAATCTGAGCAGAAGTCCCTGCTCACCTGTACCTGACTTCCTGTAGCACAGAAACTGTGAGATAATAAATTTACATTATTGTCAGTTAATAATGGGAATTTGTTACACAGCCATAGTTATGGCTGCAGATATCTAAGAAATGTTGAGAGTTGAAAAATCTATCTAGATAGAGTAATAATGGGAAGAAAAAATTTTAATGTTTTATTGGGAAGACTTTTAAAATTTTATTCTATTTCATTTTATTTTGGCAGCACTGGATCTCCGTTGCGGTGCTCTAGCTTAGTCATCCTGCAATGTGTAGGATCTTAGTTCCCCAATCAGGGAATCAAACCTGCACTGGAAGGTGGATTCTTAACTACTGTACCAACAGACAAGTCCCAAGAAGAAATAAAAAAATTTTTTTCAGAGTAATTATAAGAAATATCTGAAGGTATTAGCATGCCCAACATAGGGCAAGGTAAATATCATTAGCAAATAATTTATAATTGTTTAATTAAAACGAACAAACAATTTTTAAATAAGGCTAAATGGTGAAATAACAAATGCCCTACAATTAAACTTGATCTGTTGATCTCCAGGTCTGATGACAAGTTAAGGAAAGTCAGAGGATATTCTCCACTGAAGAGAGGTAGTCATGTGGTTAAAAGTTACCCCACTCCCTGAGTTCAGAAGAGTATTTTGCAAGCTGCACATTCTGTTAGGATTTGGCTTCAAATATAAATCAGTCCTCCGGGAAGAAATTGTGGTGATCAGTGAAGTCTGGTATTTTGGTCTATTTGGTAATTTGTCATATTTCTCATTGTAAAGTACCAAATGAGAATTCTTGGAAGCCAAGTCTTCTCCCTCAGCTGGTGTTACTGAACGATTTAATTCACTTATAATTTCAAATGAAGTAACAATATTTCATAAACAAAGTGCATGTTTTAGTTTCTTGTCCAGAGGACACACTTCCCAATACTCACATAAAATATTTGGCAAACTGTGAAATGAAATTTTCCTGTGCAGGTATTCTTGTGTTAGTCCCTCAGTCGTGTCTGACTCTATGCGACCCCATCAACAATAGCCCAGCAGGCTTCTATGTCCATGGGATTCTCCAGGCAAGAATACTGGAGTGGATGGTCATGCCCTCCCTCCAAGAGATCTTCCCAACTCACGGGTTGAACCTGAGTCTCCTGCATTGCAGGTGGACTCTTTACCATTTGAGCCACAAGGGAAGGCTATCAGCTGGCAAAAAGCCTGAGGGTAAATGTTTCCATAAGGCAAAACATAGATCTGCTGATACTTTGGCATGGTTTTGGAGTTACCTTCAAATTATGTATGATAAACAAATGTTCTGAAGGTGAATGTATAAATAATTGTCAAATCCTTGTTGTTTAGTGGCTAAGTTGTGTCCAACTCTTTTGCAACCCTGTGGATTGTAGCCTGCCAGGCTCCTCTGTCCATGGGATTTCCCAGGCAAAAATAGTGGAGTGGGTTGCCATTTCCTTCTCAGGGGATCTTCCTGACCCAAGGATCAAACCCACATTTCCTGCATTGGCAGGCAGATTCTTTACCACCGAGCCACCTTGTCTTACTATTAAAACTTTCTGTCCTCTTTAATTAGTGATTAGCTTTAAGGTTTCAAGTATATAAAGGTGTTTGAAATGTAGGAATTGAAAAATAATCATCAAGGTTGAAATCTCAACATTATTTAATATTTCCTAAGTCTTTTCCATGATTCAGGTAGTATGTAAATAATTGTACATAGGTTATCGTATTTAATCCTCAAAACAACTTTACCATTAAATAGAAGAGGAAACCAAGGCATGGAGAGATAAAAGAACTTGCCCAAACTCATAAAGCTAAAGAATCATGGAACCAGGAGTTAAACTATACAAGCATCCTCCATCTA
Organism: Bos indicus x Bos taurus; assembly: GCF_003369695.1. NCBI lineage: Eukaryota > Metazoa > Chordata > Mammalia > Artiodactyla > Bovidae > Bos > Bos indicus x Bos taurus. Next base: position 114,675,304 of record NC_040076.1, read on the forward strand.
CATAATGCACTAGATATGCTAAATATGATAGTCCCTAAATATATAAGTTGGAGGAGGAAGTGACAACCTACTCCAGTATTCTTGCCTAGAGAATCCCCATGGAAAGAGGAGCCTGGTGGGCTACAGTCCATGGGGTCGCAAAGAGTCGGACATGACTGAGCAACTAAGCACAAATAAGTAATGTAGAAAGATAGTATCTTGGTTAATGAAGGAATTTGTTTATTTTTTAATTAAGCAGTTTTATAAAATTGAAATAAAACATTCACATATGTTGTTCTCCATCTCCAGATCCCCCAAATTCACTTGCATCCTCCTTCAGACAATTATAATTTTTTACATATCCCTGCATGAATATTCTGTGCAAACATATTATATATTTATATATTTTATATGTATATATATTTTAGCATAAATGGGGCATTTACACAGTGTACCACATCTTGAGATTTTGAACCTAACTGTCCATCTTAGAGATCATTTCATATTAGCATTGTAGAGCTGGATTTGTATGTTTTCACTTGGAAACTTGTTGACTTACCACCATGAAAACTAGCAGAATTCTCAGAAGTAGCAATAGTTTCTTTTTCAAGCTTGCCAAAGAAAGCAAGAAAGGGGAAAAAACATATTCTCCCTTTCCCACAGTATGATCTGAAATTTTTGTTTTACAGACAGAAAAAAAATGAAGCCAGGCAAGTCCTGAGACTAGGTAGAAGTTTGCTATTTTGTATATTTATTTCTAAGTTTGCTATTTTGTATGTTAAAGTTAATATCATAATTTTCAGTTTCAAAGACTTCACTTTATTTCACGAACACTTTCCATTTTTCCTCCTCACCATGACATTATAAGAGCTTCCCAGGTGGTGCTAGTGATGAAGAATCCACTAATGGGAATCAATGAGATCTCTAATAACTGTGCATCTCTCCTGAGAGAATCCGCCAGTGCAGGAGATGCAAGTTCCATCCCTGGGTCAGAAAGATCTCCAGAGAAGGAAATGGCAACCCACTCCAGTATTGCCTGGGAAATTACATGGACAGAGGAGCATGGCGGACTACAGTCCATGGGGCCGCAAAGAGTCAGACACAACTAGATCATTGAGCACAGCACATGCCATTAAAAAGAAATGATATTTCAGTTAGTCACCAGAAAACTAAATGACCAAATCTTCTCTGTATCCTTTTGGCTACAGGTCAAAAGTTGGATTCTATGCTCGTCTTCTGAAGATCTTAAACACATTACATTATTTTCTATCAATTGTGTGTGTGTGTGATTCTACATCCAATAATTTGAATATGCAAGGCCTTGGGGATCAAATTTGACGGGTTTTTTTTTTTTTTTTGGTTTCACTAACTCTTGCTCATTATGACTTTATTCTTCATGTGTTTCGTAATTTTTGATTGTGGACTCAAAAATCCACAGTCAAATGACTGGGCTTTATAAAGTGGGAATTCAATGAGATTTCTAGTAACTAATCTCTCCTGAGAGTATTTGCCTTTACTTCTCCCACGTGTTTGGTTGCTACCAATCTGGAATCTTATACAGTTATTTACCTAGTTCAGAGTTCCCTGGACCATGCAGGGAAGTGAAAAATGAATCCCCATCTCCCAAATTATTTCTATCTAGATAAGTCTCTTTGCTGCTAAACAGATTTTCATAAACCTATCATTCTCTGAGAATGTAGTCTCTCATGGTTCTCAAGTTTACATGGGATCTTAGTTCCAAATCGCTGTTTTGGGCATCCATAGACCTAATTTCCTGTCCCATGTATAGCTGAAAAATGTCAAGTTTTAAGATGTAGAGATTGGAAGATATACTCAGCAGAGATGGTTTCATGCGTTAGATCTCCTACTTTATTTTTTATCCCCTAGTCTTGTTCTTCTTTGTCTTATGAGCCAAGCTTCGCATTGAAAAACAAGTTTATTATACTTTATATACAACATATGTAAAGGGTTTTAGAGTGGAAAATTTTTTAAGTAATATAGTTATATAACATGGATAGAAACAGAAGATTCAGAAAGAATTCAAACTGCTTTTTAAAATAAATCTGCTGAGTTCTGAGCATTGGATGAACTTCTGAGCATATAATCTTATTGTCCTCCTTAAAAGAGAGAAAGAATGATAAATAATAAATATTGTGTGCTAGGGAAAAATGGAGGAAAATGAGGGAGTTCATATGATTAAAGAAGAGCCTACGTGTGATGAAAAGTGAAAGTGTTAGTAGCTCGGTCCTTTCCGACTCTTTGCAACCCTATGGACTATAGCCCACCAATCTCCTCTGTTCATGGAATTCTCCAGGCAAGAATACTGGAAAGTGAAAGTGAAAGTCACTCAGTCATGTCCAACTCTTTGCAACCCCATGGACTACACAGTCCATGGAATTCTCCAGGCCAGAATACTGGAGTGGGTAGACTTTCCCATAGTCATTCCCTTCTCCAGGGAATCTTCCCAACCCAGGAATCAAACCCGGGTCTCCTGAATTGCAGGCAGATTCTTTACCATCTGAATCACCAAGGAAGCCCTCAAGCATGGTACAGAGGAAAAATTAGGACTTAAAGTCAGACGTTTGTATCCTTGGTTCATCATGACTTTCAGACCTTGGACAAGATATTTAACTTTTGAGAATGGATAACAGAACTTAATCTACAGAGTTATTTTAAGAACCTAAAGGAAAAATTATGAAAAATTATCTGAATACCAGCTACTCACTTGTATTAATGAAATAGTGTAGTTATCCAGGTGTGCAATACTGGGATGAATTAGAGCCTTTGAGGCTGATCGTAGGAGTGATGCATAATGAGCTTTGCTGAGTGGTGCTTTGACAGGTTACACAAGAGGGGAAGTCCTTCACAGAATATCTTCCAAAGACAACAGGATGGTGCTATCATTTAGAATGGAAGAGAGCAAGGGAGTTCCTGGGGAAAAAAGGAATCAGAAAGAAGCTTACATCGTAGTGATGTCACTTAGCCCCAGAGTGGTGCTTCTCAGTCAGAGACTTCCAAGAGGCAATAGGGTCTTTGTTCTTCTGCAGCCCCAGGGTTGTCTTACCTATATCTAGCAGATAAATCAACACAGTTCCACAGAGGATACAAGGCAGCCAAGCTCTATATGGCTAGAAATATCCTTACTTGGGCTATATTTAAAGCAATTGTATAGGTTAAAACTTGAGTCTGGTGCTGATAAGGTTTGAGATAATGATCCTAGCCTGCTGTAAAGAAGCATATAACATAGGAGCTGATAAATAGGACCCATCTTAACTCTTTTATAGAACACATGTGGATGGACATTCTACAGTTATAGCTGTATTACCTGCTGTATTACCTGCACTACCTGGGGCTTCCCTGGTGGCTCAGACAGTAAAGAATCAGCCTGCAATGCAGAGACACGGGCTTGATCCCTGGGTTGGGAAGAACCCTGGAGAATGGAATGGCTACCCGCTCCAGTATTCTTGCCTGGAGGATTCTATGGATACAGGAGCCTGGCGGGCTGCTGTCCACAGGGTCGCAAATAGTCAGACATGACTGAGTGACTAAGCGTGCATGCCTGTGCTATGTCTGTGATAGCTCAACCCCCTTTACCGTCCAACCAGACCCAGCATCAGGGGTTCTAGTCCCTTAGTGCCTCACTCTTTGCAGTAGAATCTGTTAAATCAACACGTCTCTACCTGCAGTCCTTTCATCTCACAACTAGAGCTCCAGTTCTCAAATGAGAACAAATACTATCTCTGCTAATAAAGTGCAAGTTTCTTTCTGTTTAGGCATTGCAAGTCATGTATATGGATTTAAGATTTTTTTTTAAATGTTTAACTAGTTATGTTCATATAACTCAAAAAAAATTTTTTAAGATTATAAAAGAAAACAAGCAAAAAAAAATACCTCTTTCCTTCCAATCCAGTCCCTTATCTAGTCAGAACCTCCTTCCCTTCCACATAGAAATCTCTATATTCTTAGATTCTATATATCTTTCCAGAGTCATGCATATTCAATAAGATACAAATATAGATTTTTATTTTTTATTTTATACAAAGGTATATTATACATACTGTTCTAACACATTTTTCCCACTATATAGTTCCTATAATTTTTTAATAGATATGTAGCTCTCTGCTATAAAAATAAGCTGTAATTTAGTCATTCCCTATTGATGGATTCTTTTTAGTTGATTCTAGCCATTTGCTATTATGCAAAAATATTACTTAGAATAGATTTGACCTATCAGTCAGTTCAGTCGCTCAGTCGTGTCCGACTCCTTGAGACCCCAGGAATTACAGCACGCCAGGCCTCCCTGTCCATCACCAACTCCTGGAGTTCACTCAGACTCGCATCCATCGAGTCAGTGATGCCATCCAGCCATCTCATCTTCTGTCGTCCCCTTCTCCTCCTGCCCCCAACCCCTCCCAGCATCAGAGTCTTTTCCAATGAGTCAACTCTTCACATGAGGTGGCCAAAGTACTGGGGTTTCAGCTTTAGCATCATTCCTTCCAAAGAAATCCCAGGGCTGATCTCCTTCAGAATGGACTGGTTGGATCTCCTTGCAGTCCAAGGGACTCTCAAGAGTCTTCTCCAACACCACAGTTCAAAAGCATCAATTCTTCAGCACTCAGCTTTCTTCACAGTCCAACTCTCACATCCATACATGACCACTGGAAAAACCATAGCCTTGACTAGACGGACCTTTGTTGGCAAAGTAATGTCTCTGCTTTTCAATATGCTATCTAGGTTGGTCATAACTTTCCTTCCAAGGAGTAAGCATCTTTTAATTTCATGGCTGCAGTCACCATCTGCAGTGATTTTGGAGCCCAAAAAAATAAAGTCTGACACTGTTTCCATTCTTTCCCCATCTATTTGCCATGAAGTGATGGGACCAGAGACCATGATCTTCGTTTTCTGAATGTTGAGTTTAAGCCCTTTTTCACTCTCCTCTTTCACCTTCATCAGAGGCTTTTTAGTTCCTCTTCACTTTCTGCCATAAGGGTGGTGTCATCTACATATCTGAGGTTATTGATATTTCTCCCGGCAATCTTGATTCCAGCTTGTGCTTCTTCCAGCCCAGCATTTCTCATGATGTACTCTGCATAGAAGTTAAATAAACAGGGTGACAATATACAGCCTTGATGTACCCCTTTTCCTATTTGGAACCAGTCTATTGTTCCATGTCCACTTCTAACTGTTGCTTCCTGACCTGCATATAGGTTTCTCAAGAGGCAGATCAGGTAGTCTGGTATTCCCATCTCTTTCAGAATTTTTCACAGTTTATTGTGATCCACACAGTCAAAGGCTTTGGCATAGTCAATAAAGCAGAAATAGATGTTTTTCTGGAACTCTCTTGAACCTGTAGCCCTGAGCATATATGCAAAGAAATCCATATAATATATCATGAAAGTTGAATTCCTGGGTCAAAGGCTATATGCATTTGCAGATATGGTTCACACTAATTCAAATTCCTTTCAGCAATGAAGAGTGATTGCTTCCCTACAGATTTGCCAAAGGAGAATGTTGTCAAACTCCCTTTTCCTTACAGATATTTTCAACATCATATCAAACTCCAGACAGTGGTGCAGGAGGTTTATACACAATTGTAGATAGCAAACAAAAAAGAACTCATGGTGAAAAAACATAGTTAGCTTTAATTTCATGAGCTCACTCAAATATTTAGATACAGGGAAGGAGTTATAAATCACCCTTTTAATCAATTTCCACCGCATTGTCTTGATTTTCTGCTTAATACTGGGTCTTTAGTCCCCCCACCTTCCAAAAATCTGATTTTCTTCCCATTCAAAAAGTGACAACCAATGAGGCAGAATTTTTTTTAAGAATCTTTTTTCATTTTTGATGAATATGATAAGCTTATGAGTCCTTGGAGAAAACATGTAGCAGTCTCTTTCCTTGCCTATCTCCAAGATATTAGTCACAAAAAAAATTATTTTTCTAGCTCAGAGCTGAAGTATCTGGCTGGTATTGCTGGTGGTCCTGTGGGAGCTGTTGCAAAGCATGAATGGAAGAAGAACAATTCCTTCCCTCTTCCAATAAGTTCACTGTTTAACTTCCCAGATGTGGTTATAATGTTAGCAGAACATGCTGAAATTGTGCCTACCACAATTTCTAGATGGGCCAGCATTAATATTTGTTGTTGTTCAATCACTAAGTCGTGTCTGACTCTTTGCAACCCCATGGACTGCAGCATGTCAGGCTTCCCTGTCCTTCACTATCTCTCAGAGTTGGCTCAAATTCATGTCCATTGAGTCAGTGATGCTACCTATTAAAAAGATTGTGTAAATATAAGATAGAAGTGTGCTGGTAAATGTTTACAACATAATCTCCAGGAAATAGGACTCACATTTTAATATCTGTCCATTTCCATGGTGTAAATATTTCCTCCATGACCAGTCTTAAGCTACCAATGTGATGTCACAAAATGCAGAATTGGAAAGAGAGGCACAGTAACTCACCATTATATAGATTTCCATTATATATTGGTTTTTCCTGCAATACTATGATTTATAATAAGAAATACACATTTGGTCTTCTTCAGTTTTGGGCACAGAGCTCCTAAAACCCTTCAAATTTCATAAGGGCTGAAAGCCATAAATGTGTCTTTTGTAATGTTAATGCAGTGACTTCTAGACCTCCAATTCAGATAGAAGCTGATTACCAGAAGAATCAACCTTGTACCAATGTCCAAGGATTTAATCAGTTAGGACTATATAATGAAGCCTCCACAGAACCCCAAAAGGACTGGGTTCAGAGAGATTCTGGCTTGGCGAACATGTGGAGATCCAAGGAGAGTGGTGGCCCTGGAGAGGGCATGGAAGCTCCAAGTCTCTTCCCCAGGCCTTGCCGTGTGCATCTCTTCCATTTTTGTTCTAAATTACATCCTTCTACCATAAACTAGCACTCTAATAAGTCAAATGTTTAGTTGAGTTTGTGAGCCTCTCTGGAAAATTAACTGAACCCAAGGAGGAGTTGTGGAAACCTCTGGTTTATAGCCAGCTTCCCAAAGCACAGGCAGTAGCCTGGGTTGTGGCTGGCATCTGGTCTTATAAGACTGAGACCTTAACTTGTGTAATCCGATGCCATCTCAAGATATAGTTCAGAATTAGTGTTGGAGAATTAATTGATGGTTGTGTGGGGAACCACACTCCCCTACATTAGAAAATGGGTGTCAAAACAATTATCATTATAGATCATAACCTCAAGGGCATGAATGATAATATATTACAGTAAAATAACTAGAAACTATCTAAGTGTTTATTAGCTTTATTTGTAAGATAATTTATGTTATTTAATTTTTAATAATGGCTGTTTAACCATCAGCCTGCAAAATTCTTGAAAATTTATCGTTGGCTCTTGCATACTGATTCCAATGCATTACTAAAAGGGAGATATTATAGTCACCAGAAGCAAAGTAGTGAAAATGACTCATTTATTGCAGTCTTATTATTGGACCTTATTTTTGGGCCTCACAATAATTATAATCATAATAATAGTGGTGAAAAAGCCTGCTAGTTGCATATCTGAACTGAATTTTCTCCTTTTTCTTAACAACAGAATTTTCATTTGTGAGGTTTGGCAATGAATCAAGTTAAAATACACTTCCCATCTCTCCTTAAAGAAATGGGAAAGTGTGTGACTGCATTCAGGATAGTGATCTTTGAGCAAGTTATTGATCGAGACTCTGGAAGAATTGTCATGTATTCCGTTGACCTTCATCATGTAGCACAACCAGCTTTTTTCCATTTTCTCCCTATGTGTAGTAGGTGGGATCATGGCAGCAACACTGTGAGCATGAGGTAATTCTGAGGATGTGAGCTTTTGCTAAGAATACCATAGCAGAAAATAGAAGTATTCTAAGACAAGGGAACCCAACCCCTGGGCCATGGCTGGTATCAAACCCCTGGGCCATGGCTGGTATCAGTCTGCGGCCTGTTAGGAACCAGGCCACATAGCTGGAAGCGAGCAAAACTTTATCTACGTTTGCTGTTGCTCCCCATCACTCACTTTACCACCTGAGCTCCACCTCCTGTCAGATCAGCAGCAGCATTGGATTCTCAAAGGAGCAAGAACCCTACTGCACTTGAATCATATTGAAACCATCCCCCTGACCTGGTCTGTGGAAAAATTGTCTTTCAAGAAATCAGTGCCTGGTACCAAAAAGGTTGGGGACCACTGTTGCAGGATATTGATAATATGAAACAGTCAACATGCCAGTCTTGAACAGCCTATCTCTGGACTCCATTGTAAATGAGAGAAAATTTAATGTATTTTTAAGCCACTTGTTTTTAGATCTTTGTAATGCACAATCAAAGTGTTAGCTACTCAGTCATGTCTGAGTCTTTGCGACCCCATGGACTGTAACAGCTCACCAGGCTCCTCTATCCATGGAATTCTCCAAGCAAGAATACTGGAGTGGGTTGCCAATTCCTTCTCGAGGGGGAACTTCCTGACCTCACAATCAAAATTGGGTCTCCTGCTTTACAGGCAGATTCTTTACCATCTTAGATACCACGGAAGCCTGCACAACCAAATACTCCCTCTAAGTGATGATTATAGTTGATTTATTGAGTGTTTGTTGTGTGCCAGACACCATGTTAAGTAATTTATGTGTTACTCTAGAAAGATAACACTTTTCTGCACAGATTCATCACACTAGTTTGTGATTTTTTAGACTTCTTTGTCCTAGGAAGGATTGATTACACTTATAAATGTTCACAACTTCCCTTCAGCAGAATATAGGTGTTCTAAGAGTCAAATTTATCTTTTCATGTTACCAGGGGTACATATAAATTGTATGACATTTGAATTGTATGTGCAAATACTCAGTTCACTGTTTGCAGTAGTGAATATCTATTTTGAATCATAAGAAGTAAGACTGAATATAGAAAGCATTGTTCTGATGTCCTATAGCTTTCTGATAAAGATTTAATTGCGGTAACTCTACTCCAGTTCTCCATAAGGTTCCAAAAATTTCTAGAAAATATATTATTAAATTAGACACAATATTCAGATATAGAATCCCTGCTGGAATTGCAGACACAAGGAGCTAACATTTCTAGTTCCTTCCAATGAGTCTGTGACAGCACCTCAAAATACAACAACTCATTGAAATCAGCTCCCAGAAGGAACAGTTGATAATCAACCAGAAGAATGACGCCTTTGGCGTGCTTGTCAATCATGTCTATTGTTGCATCCTGTGAAGGAAGGTAATCAATTCTGAATGGCATCTCTTAAGAAATGCCTGGCATCTCTTAAGAGAAAGCCTGATTTTATTAAAATAAGGCTTTTCCTGAAATTTAACTTTTGAAAGCCGTTTATCTCTATTCTTCTTTTCTGAGATACTAAGAGGGCCTTTTGGAGCTTATATTACATTTTATAGTTCAGATGATAGTCTTTTTTTTTTAATTCTAAAATTAAAATTGAGGGGTTTTTATTTTGGATGTGTTTGTTATAATGGCTCAGAATGGAGCCATTAATAATTGCTGGCACCTAGCAACTTTAGCCAAATCATTCTTGATGTTTTCACCTTTATTTAGCCCTGTCTCTCTATTTTATAACAGAGGCAGAGTTTCCTCAACAAATTCAGAATTCCTGGGGAAGATGTGGAGACTAACTCCAAGATTTACACTCCTTTTTTGAACTACCATAAAATGTTTTTTAAAGATAATCGTTCCTAAAATGCCTCCATTTATTTGTATTTATGTTATAATTAAAGAGGGAAAAATTCCATGACTCAGTTACCCATTTTCTCTTTTGTGTTATTTTAAGGAAACAAGAATTTTAAGGAAATTTTAAGAAAACAAGTAAATACCTATATATACACAAGGGTTTAGATAATGGGTTTTATTGCTGTTGTGGGCCAAAAATTCATTTGGATATCCAAGTATGTTTGAGTTAACTACTTAAAAAAATATATTGAAGTATAGTTATTTTACAGTGTTTTGCTATTTTCAAGTGTACAGCAAAGTGATTCAGTTATATATATGCATATATATAAAAATAAAGAATATGCATATATCCTTTTCAAGTTGTTTTGCATTATAGGTTACTACAAGATATTGAGCATAATTCCCTGTGCTATACAGTAGGTCCTTGTTTTTACCTATTTTATATATAGAAGGGTAGAAATGTAATTTAGGAGTTAACTACATTTTAAAGTGACCTGTTGCTTTCCTGGTGTCTGTTCACAGAGAAGAAAAGTTTGAAAGGTGAGGCAGAGCTCCACTACATGGGCCGTTTTCATTTTCCTGGGTCTTCACAAAAGGCTTTATCCAAAGCCTTCCCTAGAAAATAACTGACAGATAAAACATACTGAGTCCTTTCTCGACACTAGGTACTGTGTTGACCAGTTGACATGTGAGATTTCACTTAGATCTCAAAGTAAACCTAAGAGTTAGTCAATGCTATTATCTTTATTTCGTAGATGAGGAAATAAAGGATCAGTCACAGATACAAAGAGGCACCACCTGAACTCAATCAGTTTTGTCTGCCTCCAGGGTGTTTGAACTTAAATCTCAGTGCCACATGGAGAACCTTAGCCGATAGTCACTGCATGCTTGAAGACTGCATAATGGAACTAAAGGGCTTGCAAAAACGCATCCCTTTTAAAGTACTCTGTCTTGAAAATATTTCTCCTAGTCCAATGATTACAGTTGTACTTAGTTCATAGAACCTCACACTGCACAGGTTAAGAGTTATACCCTCAAAGTGATTTACTTTATTATTTTTTTTTTTAAGTGACCACTTTTATTTATTTATTTTTTTTAATTTCTTTTTAATATTAATTTATTTACTTTAATTGGAGGCTAATTACTCTACAATATTGTATTGGTTTTGCCATACATCAACATGAATCTGCCACAGGTGTACACGTGTTTCCCATCCTGAGCCCCCCTCCCACCTCCCTCTCCATACCATCCCTCTGGGTCATCCCAGTGCACCAACCCCAATCCCATGGTCTCCTACCTGCTAAAGATAAGTGCTTCTTGGTACTAGCTGTTTTTGATCTTAGGGAAGGGATGAAAGTTAAGTGAAGAATGGAATCACTGTAGAGTAATATCGACTTTATGCAACGGCAAACCCTGTGATGAGTTGTGAGGTCGCTCGGAGGCAATGAGGAGTGAGTGAGAAGGCAACAGAAGCAAATTTATTTTACTTTGTAAATGTGCCTAAAGCCCTTTTGGCTGAGACATATCCACATGGCACTAACTGTCACACTTGGTTTCTCAGCAACAGCTTACTAATATTTGTTCTGGGCTTTGATGGATTGAAAGCTTTAAAATAATTATAATGGAATCAAAATATCACATATTCTAAACTAAAACAATGCTGAAGATCATATTTTTAAGTTCATGATTCAAAACACCCTTTTGGACCTTGCTATGTCTCCAAGTGAATATTCTGAAATCTGTAGCAAATATTCTCATTATATATGGCTTTGGGTTGTTTGAAGATACTCAGACCTACACAGTGGGACAATGACGTACTCTATCTGTACATTTTCTGCAGGAGGAGCTCCTCTAGACACTGTCGTCTGTGAACACTGGTAGCTTTTCTAGTAGCCTCTTGGCAACTGTAGAGTCACATGGCTTCACGGATGCTGCATTAGTTTTCTGCCTTCATAACAAATTGCCACAAATGCAGTAGTTTAAAACCAAAGAAATTTACATCCCACAATTCTAGAGGTCAGAAGTCTGACACAGGTCTCACTGAGCTAAAATCAAAATAGTGGCTGGGCTGCTTTTTTGCTTTCTCTAGAGGAGAATTTATTTCTGTTTCTTCTCCAGCTTCTAGAGGTGCCCATATTCCTTGCCTCAAGACCCTCTTCCACCATCTTCAAAGATTGTAATATTGCATCTCTCCAATCTTTCTTTTGCCCTCTCATCTCTGACAGTGGAGAAATGTCCTCAGCTCTTAAAGGCACGTGTGACTAGATAATCTCCCCACCTCAGGGCTTTTAACATCACATCTGCAAAGGTCTTCTTGCCATGCAAGGTAACATCCACAGGTTCCACAGACGAGAACCTGGGGATCTTCTGGGGTCCTTTTTCTGCCTACCACAGATGGCCTAACTAGAAATATTTTGACAAGCACAGCAATGGTCACCCTCCACTGGGGCAACCAGGAAGGTCACTGTAGAGAGAGCCTGGCAGGGTCTCACTCTCAGAGTGACTCACGGTTAGTTCTCTCATGGCAACCTCAGTGACAACAAATTCAACAACTAACACCTGCCAGTAGACTCCAGCTGTGAGCAAATTTTGTAGTACTGGGAGGAATAAAATTGGACAAATTGACTTGGCTGCTTTAACATGAAAAAAACTTAATATAAATTTAGGATAGTCCTGATTTTGGAGGGGAGTGGGATATATTTAAAGAAGTCCTCTATTTAAATCAGAGAATCCTAGATTGGAATGAGAAATCACCCTTACTGTCCAATGCTATAGTCCTCCACCACGTTTCTGACCAGAGAATGTTATCTAAGCATAGCAAGATGGTAACTCACTGCTCATTTGAATTTTGCACAACTGTAATTGTTTTAAATGTTCTTCCCACCACAATGCTGAAATAAACCCATCTGTCATGTTCACATATGGCTCTCTGTTCTCCCTTTTGGAACCATAGAAGAAAAAATCTAATTCAGCTCCTACTTGCTAACTGGTTTCTGATGGGGCACAGAGAGCCATTCCAGGCCATTGTGTGTGTGCCCAGTGGGGTCCAGCTCTTTGCAACCCCATGGGCTGTAGCCCGCCAAGCTCCTCTGTCCATAGCGTTTTCCCATCAAGAATACCAGAGTGAGTTTCCATTTGCTACTCCAGGAGATCTTCCCAACCCAGGGATCATCCCAGTGTCTCCTATATTGGCAGGCGAATTTCTTACCACTGCATCACCTGGGAAGCCAACTGTATGGATCAGTTAAAGAAACTGTATTTTTTTCTGTTTACAATTTAGGTCAAGAAAACAACAAATAACAATAATCTAGCTTTACAAGGAATCACTTGGAGAAACAGTTAAAAGATGTATCATATAGATCCATTATATTGTTTAATTTCCTTGTTCAAATTTGTTATAAGGGGAAAAAAATTCTACAATGGATGTTCCAGTCAGTTTAAACTTGAAATTTATTTCCAAGACATTAAAAATCACCTCAGTCATTAATACTAAGTCTAGAAAAACAATCTTTCATTTCTTTATGAAATGTCATTTGAAATTACTATTTCACTTTAAAATTATCTAAATAATATTACCCATGTTCTCTTTTAAGATGATTTTACACTATCAACAAGAAGAGAGTATTTGAAGGTTGAAATTTTTCAAGAAACAGAATAGATATGGTCAGTAATTTCCAGGCAGCTGTTAAACAGATGTTTCTGTATTCACATGAATTGTTTATGAAAAACAAATTAAGTAATGTGTTTTTTAGTGTATTTCTTTTTCTTTTTTCTTTTTTTTTTTTTTGGTCATGCTTTTCTTGCTGTATTTCAAAAAGGATTTTAAATCAATTTTAGTAAATATGTAATAAAAGTTTTAAAAATTCACTCAAGTTTAAATGTTAAATTTGCTTTGCTGCTTAAATTATTTTTTGAATATTCTGTCTAGTTCTTAAAGCTTACTGGGGTTTATAAACAGTCAAGTAAACAAAATGAATCCATGAAAAGACCATTTATTAGTGTTTCCAAAAAAATACTGAAAAACACAGGAAGTTAGGGGGAGAGATTTTCAAATGGGGGATAATCTTAATCATAGGCATGTCAACTTTTTGAAATGACAAAAAGCAACATGTTCTGAAAAGGAACATTTGATTGACAGATAAGAATCTGCACAAAAGCTTTGAGAGTTTGATCCTGGTGTCTTTTGTGAAGTGTTTGAATTGTAAAAACAATGAACAAACCATGTTGTTCTGAGGTATTTTGCAATTGAAGTGCTATTTGGTTCAAAATTTCCTTCTGTTTTTGTTAAATATAATTGGCATTAAAATATCCTTTATGTGTGCTGGTCTATAGTTTAAAATTGGCCTTCAAAATGAATACAATACAAATGAAATTCATGTTTGCGATTAGGTCTCTGATTCTACCTGGATGAATCTATATTAATTGAAATATTTCTAATATTATATAGTTTAACTGAATGCTCTTCTTTCATCAATAATTTAGGCTAGTTTTTATAAATAATGTTAAAAATATAGAATTCAATTGCATCATAGTAGGTCTATTTTTTAACTTTTTTAACTTAAAAAGGCCCTTCTGTGAAAACATAACTGGAATCAGACCTCTTACATAGTCCTATATCTCCACTTGACTATGTCAGCAGCCTCCTGAGTGGTCTCTCTGATTCCCCCTTACCTTACAATGCTTCTCCACACATCAGACAGTGATGCTTTTAAAATTGAGTTCATACCTCTCCTTTGCTTAAAACCTTTCAAAGACTTCATATCACCCTCACAGTCCTACTCACTATCTCACCATCTTAAAACCCCCACCAATTTCGCTTCCCTCACTCTGTTCTGGCTATGCTAGTCTTTCTATTCCTTGAACACACCCACCAAAATCATATTGTCCCCCAGTGGCCCTTTCTCATCTGTTTTCTCTCCCTCAGACTCCAGGCAGAGTTAGTATCTGCATGGTTCCCTCATTTACCTCAGATCTCTGCTTCAATTTTGCCCATCAAAAGTATCTTCCTGCCCCTCCCTGATCCATGATGTAGGTAGTCCGTTAGCTCTTTTGCCATACTGTTCTGAAATTAAACTTTGTTCTAATATGGCCATAGGTATTGACAGCAGCTTATTTTGTATAAAGGTAAATGACTACCACATAAACATGGACTATAAAGAAAGCTGAGCGCCGAAGAATTGATGCTCTTGAACTGTGGTGTTGGAGAAGACTCTTGAGAGTCCCTTGGACTGCAAGGTGATCCAACCAGTCCATCCTAAAGGAGATCAGTCCTGGGTGTTCATTGGAAGAACTGATGTTGAAGCTGAAACTCCAATACTTTGGCCACCTGATGCGAAGAGCTGACTCATTTGAAAAAAGACCCTGATGCTGGGAAAGATTGAGGGCAGGAGAAGGGGACGACAGATGATGAGATGGTTGGATGGCATCACCGACTCAATGCACAGGGGTTTGGGTGGACTCCGGGAGTTGGTGATGGACAGGGAAGCCTGGCGTGCTGTGGTTCACGGGGTCACAAAGAGTCGGACATGACTGAGTGACTTATCTGAACTGAAACATGGCAGATGGAGAGAAAAAGTTAATGACAATTGATAGGGAAAGTAAATTTTGTGGTTTTGCTCAATAAAAAAGTGTTCTTACTGACATCTAGAGGGGACTGATACAAGAGGTGATTAGTTTCCAGTTTCTGAAATGTATCCTCAAGATGCTAGAAAATCACCTGCTGGTGGTTATATTCACAGAATTTATTAGAGGTTGGTTAAATGACCCTTAAGATCTCTTATATATGTGAGTTAGAAGGATTTTATTAAAATTTTAAAGACCACTGTGCTTTCCTGTTTTATGGATCCTTGAGATATATTCATCCATATTCAGATTTGAGTAGACGATCCAGCTCAAGGTGCTCATGGTTTGCCATAAAGATGACTCTTCTTGTAAACAAGGCAGAAAAACACATTTCTCTTGAAGCATTCATTATGCATATGAACACCTGATTAGAAATATGGCAACGGGAAATAAATAATCTCTTGAAAGTTCATTACTGAGTGATGCTATCATGTTCTAAATAAGCACAGTGTAAATTTCAGACTGGCTCATTAATCATTAGAAGACAACTCTAATCAGTGGAGTGTGACTCTAACTTTACTTTAGGGCAATTGTACTTGATTGAAAATAGCAGCCAATTAAGAAAAAAATACAAATGATTGGCAAGAAGGAAAAAGAGAACTTTAAAATCTTAGACATAATGACTCCATTGATTGCAAAAAATTGAGTTGTTTAAAACTCTCAGATTGTCATAGCTGCTCTGAATTAATCCTGCACTAGGCAGATTAGAGAAGCAATTACTAAATATAGTAGAGACAGTTTTTAAATGATCCTTCTTTAGTTTAGAACCCCAATTATATCTGGGTGACAATGCTTTCACTTAATAGACTACATTTCCAGCCAACCGTCTTTATAGTTAGGTGACAAAATTCTGGGTAATGGGATGTAATTTTTTTTTAATTTTATTTTATTTTTAAACTTTACATAATTGTATTAGTTTTGCCAAATATCAAAATGAATCCGCCACAGGTATACATGTGTTCCCCATCCTGAACCCTCCTCCCTCCTCCCTCCCTATACCATCCCTCTGGGTCGTCCCAGTGCTCTAGCCCCAAGCATCCAGTATCGTGCATCGAACCTGGACTGGCATCTCATTTCATACATGATATTTTACATGTTTCAATGCCATTCTCCCAAATCTTCCCACCCTCTCCCTCTCCTACAGAGTCTATAAGACTGTTCTATACATCAGTGTCTCTTTTGCTGTCTCGCACACAGGGTTATTGTTACCATCTTTCTAAATTCCATATATATGCGTTAGTATACTGTATTGGTGTTTTTCCTTCTGGCTTACTTCAGTCTGTATAATAGGCTCCAGTTTCATCCACCTCATTAGAACTGATTCAAATGTATTCTTTTTAATGGCTGAGTAATACTCCATTGTGTATATGTACCATAGCTTTCTTATCCATTCATCTGCTGATGGACATCTAGCGTCGAGGGGAAATTTTGGAGAGGTTGTTTCCTCCCGAGTTGACTCAGCTGGGAGGAATGTTCTTTTGCCCCTCCCTTCCCCTTTCTCATTGCCTGAAAAATCAGACTTGATGGATAAAGTTCCAGAAGCCATCTCAAAGGTAACTTTGAAGGAGGCAAGCTAACTGCAAAACAGTCCTGGACAGCTATCTCTTTTATGTGAGAAGGAAACATAACTTCGATTTTACTTAAGCCTCTGCTTTGAGTTTTCAGATACATGTAGCCAAATCAAATTTGAAAATACTCTGCTTCATGATGTTATATTAATTTCAGTAAACTTTCTCCCTGGAGCACAACAAAGCAAAAAATGCACTGAATATAGTAGTCATGTGTCGTAATTTCTTGCCCAGCATCCATTCCTCTTCTGTAACCTAATCTCAGCTTTTGTAGATCTATCCCTCACCTCTGAAGTTTCTTTTGGTGAGACTACAAAATAAGATGTTCTCTTCTCTGAGCAAGAAGTACCCATTAACTAACCTTGAGTGATGGGATTCCATGTGTCCTAATATTGAACCTTGAGTGATAAAAAGATGAAGTCTTTGGAGCTGATTCATCTACCATCATCCTGAAGTAGAGGCCATGCAGATATTGATTACCTCTAGTAACTGTCCTTTCTAAGGCCTTGCTTACTTATCTTTTCCTTCAGTGCTATATATTTTCCTTTCAGTGTATATATATATATATATATATATTTCATATTTACTTTCCTTTGGAGGGTTGTTGGGGAAGGGGTACAGGGAATAATGCTGTATTTTCTTTTGTTTTTGATTGAGTATACAGAAATGGTTTTTATATTCCAAGTTGCACCTAACACATGACCAAAATTGATCTAATGGTGAGTCATTCAAACATAACATAACTGGATTGATTAAACCTGAAGCTCATGTCCACTGCAGTTGTCACATGGATTTAGACTGTTCTGATGCCAGCTGACTACTAGGACTTCTGAGAGTCTAGCATTGGTTCTAGGTCTGAATAGATCTTAGGTAATGATTGCTTGCTGCTGCTACTGCTGCTAAGTCACTTCAGTCGTGTCCGACTCTGTGCAACCCCATAGATGGCAGCCCACCAGGCTCCCCCATCCCTGGGGTTCTCCAGGCAAGAACACTGGAGTGGGTTGCCATTTCCTTCTCCAGTGCATGAAAGTGAAAAGTGAAAGTGAAATCATTCAGTTGTGTCTGACTCTTTGCGACCCCATGGACTGCAGCCTACCAGGCTCCTCTGTCCATGGGATTTTCCAGGCAAGAGTACTGAAGTGGAGTGCCGTTGCCTTCTCCGAATGATTGCCTAGAGCAACTGATTACAGTATAGATTTAGCTGTGTCAATTTAATGAGGCTAGGTAGACTTTCTCTGCTTTCTGACTCTGGAATGTCCCCACAGCTAACCATACCACAGATGATGCCACTGCCTAACAGCATTATTTTGAGTACATAAATGCGTCTCCACTCCTAGAATATTGTTGTTCTTTAGTCACAAAGTCACGTCCGAAGCTTTTTCAACCCCCATGGACTGCAGGCCACCAGGCTCCACTGTCCATACAATTCCCAGGCAAGAATACCAGAGTGGGTTGCCATTTCCTTCTCCAGGAGATCTTCCTGACCCAGGGATTGAACCCATGTCTCCTGCAATGGCAGGTGGATTATATACCACTGAGCCACCAGGGAAACCCACTCCTAGAATAGCAAATCAAAAACCATATCACATATGCTAATTTAGTAGACTTTTGAACATATTTAGTACAGTCCCAACTTAGTGCCACACAGTGTGAATGACCAGTTCCAGATTACTGTTGCAGAGACTGGGCTAGAATATAAGTTGTCTGACTCTACTTCCTATGCTCTTTTCCTTACACATAATTGATGTACAGTATGAGCTTTAGCTTTGGAGTTGGTGACCTAGGCTAGAGACTACATTTTCTAATTTACTATCTGTATGACTCAGTATAATTATATAACCTCTAAGACTCAGTTTTCTCACTTTTCCTGTGCAAAATGGGAATGATTGAATTAATGTAGATATTGAGCTTAGAATACTATCTGGTACATGGAACTGATACAATGTTACAAATGTTGGATATAATTATTAAGATCAACACAATTATTTTAATAAGAAAATGTTACTATAGATCATCCTTTCTGTTTATTTTCCAGAAACTGATGTATGAGTTAGCATCAGAATTTATAAAGAAAAACAAACTAAAAAACCAAACATGGTAGAAAGCTTTGGATTTACCTCTTTTAACTATAAAATATCAAGTGGATGAAAAATAAATCAATCTTTTTTTCACTTCTTTTAAGTTCTTGGAATATCAAGCCCTTACTTAATTTCAGAATATCTACAAAATATCATTCATTACTATGGGACACTGTCTAAAACTGCACTCAGAGGAAATTTTGTAGTTTGAAATATGTGTGGAAATCAAGAGGAAAGAATATATACAAACTAACCTATAAGAAATTCAATAAACTTTAAAAAATGCCAAATTCAACAAAAGAAAAATGTAAGGAAATCATAAAAATACAGACAGAAATTGAATATAAAAATGAAAGAGACTTGAGGTGGTGACTAAATTGAATAACTATTTAACTAGAAAAGTTACAACTTTAGCCTAAACCAAAGAAAAGGATAAAAAGAATAAATATTAATATATAAAAATGAATGAAGATGAGGAAAGAATCACAGGTACAAAGAAAATCAAAATTATTAAAGTTTACTACTTGATCAAACTCTATGAAAATATGTATTAAAATATCAATGAAATGACTAATTTTCTAGGAAGATATGTGTTAGGAAGACTGACCTTTATAGTAGGAATTTTTTTTTAATCCAATAACTAGAGAAGACAATTGTCAAAGAATTACCTCTTTGAAAAAATTTGGCAAGTGGCGTGGGTTTTTGTAAGTTAAGTCATCTTCTTACAAGGACCTTCTGATTCTGAGTGATTTCTCTTCTCTTTATGGGGCAAGGCAGGGTAGGTGTGAGCACCATAAGACTGAAGACATCTGGCACTGGTCTTCTTGACTCAAACTCTTCCAAGTGATGAAATATAACCTGCGTAGAGATAGCTTTCTTTCAAAGCTGTGCTCCAGTTTTTTAGAAATATGTCTTCAGGTTATTTTATGGGAGTAAAGCTCACTGTGCACCTCAGGGGTTCATTTGTCCAGTTTGTGATGTCTCATCCTCCTTATGTTTTGCAGAAATAGGGTTAAGTTTGTCATTCATGATGACATCTCCTATCCTAATCTCCACAATTCTTTTCCATTATGAGTTTATTCTTATTCTTACATCTTACTTTTTATTTTAAGCAAATTTTGCATGTGTGCATGCTCGGCTGCTTCAGTTGTGTCTGACTCTTTGCAACCCCTTGGACAGTAACCCACCAGGCTCCTCTGTCCATGGGATTCTCCAGGCAAGAAGACTGGGTTGCTACTCCTTCTCCAGAGGATCTTCCCAACCCAGGAATTGAACCCATTTCCTGCATTACAGGCAGATTCCTTACTCACTGAGCCACCTAGGAAGCCAAAAACAAATTTTAACAAGGGGCAAATGCGTGTGCCTGGTCTCCTACATTTAACAAGAAAAATGTTATCTTTTTTCAGATGTTAGGATGTAGGTATTGAAACATGAGATAGCATATACTTTTTTAAAAAATTATTTATTTTAATTGGAGTCTAATTACTTTACAATATTGTGGTGCATTTTGCCATACACTGACATGAATCAGCCACGGGTGCACATGTGTCCTCCCATCCCGAACCCCACTCCCACTTCCCAGTGGCTTTGAGTGCCCTGTTTCATGCATCGAACTTGGACTGGTCATCTGTTTCACATATGGTAATATGCATGTTTCAATGCTATTCTCTCAAATCATCCCACCCTTTCCTTCTCCCACAGAGTCCAAAAGTCTGTTCTTTATATGTGTCTCTTTTGCTGTCTCTCATATAGGGTCATCATTACCAGCTTTATTTTAAAATAAATGATTTATTTTAAACATTTTACTGAGATTAGTAATACTTTACAATTATGTATAAATCTAGCAGTGCAATAGCTTTAAACTGTGACAAAACAGTCATCTATTCAACATCAATATAACTAGTATCAATATTATTTCAGCCTACTACGTGACATATTATTGATGATCAGATCAGATCAGTCGCTCAGTGTGTCCAACTCTTTGCGACCCCATGAATCGCAGCACGCCAGGCCTCCCTGTCCATCACCAACTCCTGGAGTTCACTGAGACTCACGTCCATCTAGTCAGTGATGTCATCCAGCCATGTCATCCTCTGTCGTCCCCTTCTCCTCCTGCCTCCAATCCCTCCCAGCATCAGAGTCTTTTCCAATGAGTCAACTCTTCACATGAGGTGGCCAAAGTAGTGGAGTTTCAGCTTTAGCATCATTCCTTCCAAAGAAATCCCAGGGCTGATCTCCTTCAGAATGGACTGGTTGGATCTCCTTGCAGTCCAAGGGACTCTCAAGAGTCTTCTCCAACACCACAGTTCAAAAGCATCAATTCTTCAGCACTCAGCTTTCTTCACAGTCCAACTCTCACATCCATACATGACCACTGGAAAAACCATAGCCTTGACTAGAGGACCTTTGTTGACAAAGTAATGCCTCTGCTTTTGAATATGCTATCTAGGTTGATCATAACTTTCCTTCCAAGGAGTAAGCGTCTTTTAATTTCATGGCTGCAGTCACCATCTGCAGTGATTTTGGAGCCCAGAAAAATAAAGTCTGACACTGTTTCCCCATCTATTTCCCATGAAGTGGTGGGACCGGATGCCACGATCTTCGTTTTCTGAATGTTGAGCTTTAAGCCAACTTTTTCACTCTCCACTTTCACTTTCACCAAGAGGCTTTTAGTTCCTCTTCACTTTCTGCCATAAGGGTGGTGTCATCTGCATATCTGAGGTTATTGATATTTCTCCCGGCAATCTTGGTTCCAGCTTGTGTTTCTTCCAGTCCAGCGTTTCTCATGATGTACTCTGCATATAAGTTAAATAAACAGGGTGACAATATACAGCCTTGACGAACTCCTTTTCCTATTTGGAACCAGTCTGTTGTTCCATGTCCAGTTCTAACTGTTGCTTCCTGACCTGCATACAAATTTCTCAAGAGGCAGATCAGGTGGTCTGGTATTCCCATCTCTTTCAGAATTTTCCACAGAATGTGAAGTCAAGTGGGCCTTAGAAAGCATCACTACAAACAAAGCTAGTGGAGGTGATGGAATTCCAGTTGAGCTATTCCAAATCCTGAAAGATGATGCTGTGAAAGTGCTGCACTCAATATGCCAGCAAATTTGGAAAACTCAGCAGTGGCCACAGGACTGGAAAAGGTCAGTTTTCATTCCAATCCCAAAGAAAGGTAATGCCAAAGAATGCTCAAACTACCGCACAATTGCACTCATCTCACACGCTAGTAAAGTAATGCTCAAAATTCTCCAAGCCAGGCTTCAGCAATATGTGAACTGTGAACTTCCTGATGTTCAGGCTGATTTTAGAAAAGGCAGAGGAACCAGAGATCAAATTGCCAACATCTGCTGGATCATGGAAAAAGCAAGAGAGTTCCAGAAAAGCATCTATTTCTGCTTTATTGACTATGCCAAAGTCTTTGACTGTATGGATCACAATAAACTGTGGAAAATTATTGATGATAGTAAAGATTAAAAATATAAAAGACCACTTGACTAAAATATGCATATTCATGTAAATGTAATCTACTTTGATATCAGTGGTCTGTCTTAAAAAATGGCTACACTAACTCAAAAATGCATCTTACTCAAAAGTACATTTCTTTTTCTAATTTTCCACTTTGCTATCTAGAAAAAAATTATCTTTCCCTTTCATCTGCACCACCAGATAAAAAGAATTGGGTGATAACGAATTTTGAAAAGTGGGCTTGGATTCTGCTTATCTTAAACCTAATATTCATAAACTATCCAGTAGGCAGTCCACCCTTTAAAAAATTCTAGCATTCTCACACTTCATAATACATCAAAGTACAATACTCATTTATAATGTTGGATGATTTGTCATATCTATAAAATCTCTTATGTCTATATCAGAGACAATCTACTTTGTTTTTAAATCAAATTCAGAAATATGGTATTCCCCATATAACATATGTGGTGGTGGTTGGCGCTTTAGGCGACTCTTTTGTGACCCCATGGACTGCATCCCACCAGGCTCCCCTGTCCATGGGATTTCCCAGGCAAAAATACTGGAGTGGGTTACCATGCCCTCCTCCAGGGGATCTTCCCAACCCAGGGATTGAACTCAGGTCTCCCACACTGCAAGTAGATTCTTTCCCAACTGAGCCACCAGGGAAGCCCTGCCATATAATATATGGTACCCCCCAAACTGAAGTGTTATAGAATAACAGCTAATAGAAAATAAACTTAAAGTTTTCTTTCCAGTAAGTTAATTTGAAAGGCATCATTTACTTTATGAAACATAGTAGTACTTCAAAATAAGTATTCTAAACTCTTTCATAAATTGATTATAGTCACACGCAATGTGATTATATAAGTGTAAAATTCCTACATGTTAAATCTCAATGACTATTACACATAAATTTGAAAGGTTGTTGTTGAATCACGAGAATACACCGGGATTCTTGGCCCCCGGAGGAGAAGAATTCAATCCGGGGCCAGAGACGAGGCTTGATCGCTCAGAGCTTTTGTGTAGTAATGTTTTATTAAAGTATAAAGGAGATAGAGAAAGCTTCTGACATAGGCATCAGAAGGGGGCAGAAAGAGTACCCCCCTGCTAGTCTTTAGCTGGATGTTATATAGTCACTAGCAGTCTGTTAATGAAAGAAAGGAATGTCTTAAAATTCAGAATGGCACCAGGCCCCTCACCCATAAGATGTATTTTGGGATAAATGGTTTATCCTGGGCCATAAAATGATTAACTTGAATCTTGAAGCAGGGCAGACCACCATACAAATAGTTTCATTTACATAGATTAGGGGAACAATATCCATACTGGTTTGTCAAGTAGGTTCTGGGCCAAGAGGCGAAACTGACTTGGAGACAGAGTTTGGGGTAAAGGCATAGTACATTAGCATAGCTTAAGACAAACATTTCCATAAGAAAAAGGCATTGGTTATCTCTAGACTCGAGAATAGCTAACTTCAGGAGAAGCCGGGTGTCATTATGGCAACACAATATTTTAAGAGAAACCTCCCTTTAAATTTGTATAGAGAAGGAAAAAATATTGCTAGTTTGTTTCCTCCTGCCGCTTAAGAGAGATAAAAATGTCTGACACTTGCAGGCTATTTCCTCTATTTGGAGACCCCTGGCCTTCCTGCCTGTTACCCTCTCAAATTCAGGTGAGCAAGTGTTAAAAGATTTGGTTCATCAAATTCATATTAATTAGATTGCTATAAAGGGGTTGTGTATTTCATAAATAAAAGGTGGTATTGACCTTCTGATAACAGGACATCAAGCAATTCCTTTCTCAATTAAATGTAAAATGTGATTTAAATGTAAAACTCTCAATTGTACTGTCACACGTATTTCTTTTTTTTAAATATTCACTTATTTATTTGGCTGTGCCAAGTCTTAGCTGTGGCACTTGTGATCTTTAGTTGCAGTATGTGGGATCTCGTTGCCTGAGCAGGGTTCAAACCCAGGCCCTCTGCACTGGGAGCATGGAGTCTTAGCCACTGGACCACCAGGGAAGTCCTTGTCATAGGTATTTCTTTTGTAATGTAATAATACTTTAACGCATTTAATTACAAATAATCCAATTAATTCAGTAGGAAAAATAGAAAAGCACATTATTTGATATTCTCTGATCTTTGCTTTTCTATATCATCTCTCGTATTATCACCTTGAAAAGATGTTTGTCCTTGAATCACTTACTTCTGCTTTCCTGTGCTCTAGGCTTACCAAGTCTGAATCCGATTATCTATGCCAACTCTAAATATAGCATTTCATCATCCCATGACTTTGATGGCAATAAGGAGTAGAGGAGACTGTTTTATTCACTGCTCTGTGGCATATGGTCTTAATCCAAAAAAATATTTAGTAAGTAATTGAATGAAAAGATAGTGGATGCAGGGAGCACACTAGATTTCTTAGTAAGATAACATTACTTTTCCACACAGATGACATACAATAAAAATAACAAAACTATTATTGATAGCTTGTGAGGAGTCCATTTGTGACAGAACTTTTTCTACATTTTATTCACCTTTTAATTTTCCATTTCTTGCTAACACTTGACATTTTACTTGACATATTTCTTATTTTGTTGACTTTGCCACTCAGCAGAGCAAATACAGCACAGCATCCATCTTTTGAATTGTGCACAAAGTAAAAATACTCTGATCCAAAACAGACAATGGTAATTTTTTCTTTTATTTAGGAACAATGCAACTTGATATAAAACTCTTGAGGAGGAATTGGAAATTAGAATTGAGTGATAGCAGAGATACTAAGAAAGGGGGGTGGGGAATGACAGCAAACTAAGGAAATAAATGACACTCTGGTTAGAAAATTAGAGAACATGCCAAACTCACCCTGAGAGTAATGTGCCTACTGACCATTTCAGCACTGAAATTGAAAACAGAATGTAGAAAGCCCAGAGACAACTGATAAAATGTTTCATTCAACTCCTGAGAACATCTGGGAAGACAATGGCTTCTCTAATGGGAACATGAAAACAGGAGGAACTCTTAGCTGAAACAATCACTAAGCTCATAAATTAGTAGAAGTCTTATTTACTTATTTTACCATAGAGATAAAAAGAACTTTATTGAATGAAGTTATTGTATATCTCATTCAGTTTCTTTTTTTTTTTTTTTTTTAAATCTCTTTATTTCCATTCTGCCCCTTTGGCTGAACTTTATTAATACAATATCTGCCCTTCTCTTGTATCCCCCTCTTCTGTGGAAGGCATCACTATCCAGTCACCCAAGACAAATCTCCTTTGTCATCTCCCGACCAATAGTCATCAATGTTAACAAGACATCTTCCTAAATTTCTGGGATTGATTTCTTCCCCATTAGAGTTCCTTTTGGCAAGTCCATTTCTTCTTCATAAGTCTGACATGTGAGCTCTTAATTGCTCTGCCGCAGTTTTCTCTTCTTCGGTCAGTGGTAACAACTCCAGCTCTGTTTCCTTCTGCAGTTCTTGTATCAAGGTCAGAGTCTTATTGAAAGTAGCACAAATGCGGCTCTTAGTCTCTTTCTGCTCCACAGCAGTTGGTTTAAAGCGAACATGCGAAGTTTGATATCGAGACTTTATTGCTGACAATTCCTTTAAAAGTGTAACTGGATTTTTCTTGCCTGCTGAATCAGGATAATTAGTCTTGATTTCATATTCCAGCCTGTACTGAATGTAGTCCAGATCAGAGTCAGCTTTCTGGAACATCAGTTCCAGCTTATTGACCTCCGCCTCCATGTTGAATAGTTCATCATTCAGTTTCTTAAGTTTTAGAAGAGAAAGAATGATCTGCAGTAGTCAGGCTACTTGCCCAAGTGAAGTGCAACTAGAACCCTTGTCTGCTGACGTCTAGTGAGATGGCCTTTCCACGTATTATTGGATGTAGAGTCCTTTGAAAAGGATTATTTAGGCTCCCAGCTTCAGTGCCCGTTTGAACTGAATAATACTGGAAACATAGCAAAACAAAATCTGTGGAAGCTAGCTGAGAGAAAACAATAGCTTCCTATATTTCTATTACAAAACAAGGAGGGTCTAAAACCAAGTATCTATGTTCACCTCAGAAAGATAGGAAACGGAGAGCAAATTAAACCAAAATTGAATGGAAAGAAGGAAGGAAGGAAGGTGGAAATAGCTGCTTTAGGTCTCACATCTGGTTCGTGTAGGAGTTTCCATGTGTTGATCTGTCAATTATTTTTCCCTTGAGGTTTTCTCATGATGTCCTGGTTTTTTGCATGTTGAATATTTCTGGATTGTATCCTGGACATTTTTAATATCATGTTACAAGACAATCCTGTAACAGTCCACTGGAGGATATTGATTTGTTGTGGTGGTTGATTCACAAGGCAATTTTCCTATTATGCTGAAACTTGAAGTTCTGTCTTATCTTCCATGGATAGCGTTCCAATGTCAGCTGAGTTGTCAAAGCCTCTGCCATGTTGCTTCTGGTCTATCCCACATCCGGACAGCTCAGGGCCAAGCAGACAACTAGTATCAGTTCGTACATATAACTGGGAGGCATTCATCTTCAGTTTTCTCCATGCAGCAGTTTTCTGCATTGTCTCTGATTCCCAGGGCTCCCTTTTCCTATTTCTCTGGCTTGGAAATTGATTTGTTTTGCTTTTTAGGAGCTTCAGTTACCTGCGCTGATGCAGTTTTGCACAATGGGGGCTGCCCCTGGAGCAGACAGGAGTCCCTTTCTTTTCCTGTTCCTCTGGCTAGCAAGACAGGCTTTCTCTATAAAATTCACTGCCTATACCTAGTGCAGAGTTCCACACTGAAGCTGCCCTTGATCAAAGCATAAAGATAAAAAGGAGGTAAGGTAAATAACCAAGAAATTGATGCTGCTAAGGTCAAATTTTGAAAGTTTGATCTTCCTTCTTCAATCTGCTTGTGAGTATTAATTTTAGGAGTTTTCAAGTAGTTTTTGGTTTTGGGGGTGGGGGGGTTTAGGAATTTTGTCCAGACTGTTTGCTTGTAATCCACAAGAAAGGTAAGCTATAGTATGCCTACTTCATTCTGATGACCACCAGAACTCTTTGGGTGATTTTGTTCATTATCTGTCCCATTTCCCAAATTTTCTATGATAATTAAAACATTACTTATATATTTAGGAGTGGCTTTACACAAGAAAAATAGCCTATGTTTTAAATATTCTCAAAATGGTTAGGAAAAATGGTTTTATAGAATTTCAGTCCAGCATAAATTTGGATGCAAGGTTGTAACACTGTACAAGAGGTGGTAATTAAAACCATCCCCAAGAAGAAGAAATGTAAAAAGACAAAATGGTGGTCTGAGGCGCCCTTACAAATCGCTGAGAAGAGAAGCAAAAGCAAAGGAAAAAAGGAAAGATATATCCATCTGAATGCAGAGTTCCAAAGAATAGCCAGGAGAGATAAGAAAGGCTTCCTCAGTGATCTATGCAAAGAAATAGAGGAAAACAGCAAAATGGGAAAGACTAGAGATCTCTTCAAGAAAATTAGAGATACCAAGGGAACATTTCATGCAACGATGGGCACAATAAAGGACATGGAAGTGGTATGGATCTAACAGAAGCAGAAGATATTTAGAAAAGGTGTCCAGAATGCACAGAAGAACTATACAAAAAAGACCCTCATGACCCAGATAACCACGATGGTGTGATCACTCACCTAGAGCCTGACATCCTGGAATGCGAAGTCAAGTGGGCCTTAGGAAGCATCACTATGAACAAAGTTAGTGGGGGTGATGGAATTCAAGCTGAGCTATTCCAAATCCTAAAAGATGATGCTGTTAAAGTGCTGCACTCAACATGCTAGCAAATTTGGAAAACTCAGCAGTGGCCACAGGACTGGAAAAGGTCAGTTTTCATTCCAATCCCAAAGAAAGGCAATGCCAAAGAATGCTCAAATCACCACACAATCGCACTCATCTCACACGCTAGCAAAGTAATGCTCAAAATTCTCCAAGCCAGGCTTCAACAGTATGTGAACTGAGAAATTTCAGATGTTCAAGCTGGATTTAGAAAAAGCAGAGGAACCAGAAATCAAATTCACAACATCCATCAGACCATAGAAAAAGCATTCCAGAAAAGCATCTGCTTCATTGACTACACGAAAGACTTTGACTGTATTTATCACAACAAACTGGAAAATTCTTAAATGGATGGGAATACCAAACCACCTTACCTGCCTCCTGAGAAACCTGTATGCAGATCAAGAAGCAACAGTTAGAATCCAACACGGTAAATGGACTGGTTCAAAATTGGGAAAGGAGTATGCCAAGACCGTTTATTGTCACCTTGCTCATTTACCTTATATGCAAAATACATCATGCAAAATGCCAGACTGGATTAAACGCAAGCTGAAATCAAGATTGCAGGGAGAAATATTAATAACCTCAGATATACAGATGACACCACCCTCATGGCAGAAAGCAAAGAGGAACTAAAGAGCCTCCTGATGAAAGTGAAAGAGGAGAGTGAAAAAGTTGGCTTAACATGCAACATTAAAAAAAAACTAAGATCATGGCATCCGGTCCCATCAATTCATGACAAATAGATGGGAAACAATGAAAACAGTGACAGACTTTATTATCTTGAGCTTCAAAATCACTGCAGATGGTGACTGCAGCCATGAAATTTAAAGACACTTGCTCCTTGGAAGAAAAGCTATGACCAACCTAGATAGCATATTAAAAAGCAAAGACATTACCAATAAAGACATTTACCAAAAAAGGTCTGTATAGTCAAAGCTATGGTTTTTCCACTAATCATGTATGGGTGTGAGAATTAGACCATAAAAAAAGCTGAGCGCTGAAGAATTGATGCTTTTGAACTGTGGTGTTGGAGAAGACTCTTGAGGATCCATTGGACTGCAAGGAGATCCAACCAGTCAATCCCAAAGGAAATCAGTCCTGAATATTCATTGGAAGGACTGATGCTGAAGCTGAAGCTCCAAATAATTTGACCACCTGATGTGAAGAACTGACTCCTTGGAAAAGACCCTGATGCTGGGAAAGACTGAAGGCAGGAGGACAAGGGGATGACAGAGGACGAAATGGCTGATGGCATCACTGACTCACAGACATGAATTTAGCAAGCTCCAGGAGTTGGTGATGGACAGGGAAAACTGCTGTGCTGCAGTCCATGGTGTCACAAAGAGTTGGACACGACTGAGCAACTGAACTGAACTGATAACTAAAAGCAGTGGTATCCAGTCACATTTGTTTTTGTTGTTAATATGTATTCTGCTCTTTATTAGAATATATACTTGTTGCCAGAAACTGTTTCTTAGCTGTCTTTGCTTCTGTCCACCATGATTAGCACTGCATGTAACCCATAGTAAATGCTAAATTGCACCGGATTTTATTCTTTTCAGTGTAGTACAATTTTGTCATCCTTTGTCACCCCTTCTCCTCTTGCCTTCAATCTTTCCCAGCATCATGGTCTTTTCAAACGAGTCAGTTCTTCGCATCAGGTGGCCAAAGTATTGGAGCTTCAGCTTCAGCATCAGTCCTTCCAATGAATATGCAGGATTGATTTCCTTTAGGATTGACTGGTTGGATCTCCGTGTAGTCCAAGGGACTCTCAAGAGTCTTCTCCATCACCACAGTTCAAAGCATCAATTCCTCAGTGTTCAGCTTTCTTTATGGTCTAATTCTCACATCCATACATGACTAGTGGAAAAACCATAGCTTTGACATTTTTCAGCAAAATAATGTCTCTGTTTTTTAATATGCTGTCTAGGTTGGTCATAGCTTTTCTTCCAAGGAGCAAGCGTCTTTCAATTTCATGGCTGCGGTCACCATCCACAGTGATTTTGGAGCCCAAGAAAATAAAATCTGTCACTGTTTCCATTATTTCTCCATCTATCTGCCATGAAGTGATGGGACTGGATACTATGATCTTCAGTTTTTGAATGTTGCATTTTAAGCCAACTTTTTCACTCTTCTCTTTTACTTTCATCAAGAAGCTCCTCAGTACCTCTTCACTTTCTGCCATGAGGATGGTGTCATCTGCATATCTGAGGTCATTCATATTTCTCTCTGCAATCTTGATTCCAGCTTGAGTTTCATCCAACCCAGCATTTCACATGACGTACTCTGCATATAAGTTAAATAACCAGGGTGACAATATACAGCTTGACATACTCCTTTCCCAATTTGGAACCAGTCAGTTTTTCATGTCTGGTTATAACTGTTGCTTTCTGACCTGCATACAGGTTTCTCAAGAGGCAGGTAAGATGGTCTGGTATTCCCAACCCTTTAAGAATTTTCTACAGTTTGTTGTGATATACAGAAAGTCTTTCATGTAGTCAATGAAGCAGAAGTAGATGTTTTTCTGGAATGTTCTTGCTTTTTCTCTGATCCAGCAGATGTTGGGAATCTGATCTCTGGTTCCTCTGGCTTTTCTAAATCTAACTTGAACATCTGGAAGTTCATGGTTCATATACTTTTGAAGCTTGGCTTGGAGAATTTTGAGAATTACTTTGCTAGCTTGTGAGATGAGTGCGATTGTGTGGTAATTTGAGCATTCTTTGGCATTGTCTTTCTTTAGGATTGGAATGAAAACTGACCTTTTCCAGTTTTGTGGCCACTGCTGAGTTTTCCAAATTTGCTAGCATGTTGAGTGCAGCACTTTAACAGCATCATCTTTTAGGATTTGGAACAGCTCAGCTTGAATTCCATCACCCCCACTAACTTTGTTCATAGTGATGCTTCCTAAGGCCCACTTGACTTCGCATTCCAGGATGTCAGGCTCTAGGTGAGTGATCACACCATCATGGTCATCTGGGTCATGAGGGTCTTTTTTGTATAGTTCTGTGTATTCTGGACACCTTTTTAAATATCTTCTGCTTCTGTTAGATCCATACTGCTTCCATGTCCTTTATTGTGCCCATCGTTGCCTGAAATGTTCCCTTGGTATCTCTAATTTTCTTGAAGAGATCTCTAGCCTTTCCCATTTTGCTGTTTTCCTCTATTTCTTTGCATAGATCACTGAGGAAGGCTTTCTTATCTCTCCTAGCTATTCTTTGGAACTCTATTCAGATGGGTATAGCTTTTCTTTTCTCCTTTGCCTTTAGCTTCTCTTCTTTCCTCAGCTCTTTGTAAGGACTCCTCAGACCACCATTTTGCCTTTTTTTGCATTTCTTTTTCTTGGGGATGGACTTGATCACTGCCTCCTGTACGATGTTCAAACCTCTAATTCTTTTAGATGTTGTTATTATATACTCAGAGCATCCCCTCTTACTAGAAAGGGACTCTGGTGAAACAGAGCCCTTTCTGGTTAAAATTTTTGCCTGTGTACTTTTTCTACATTCTTCCATTTTCACTTTTACTATTTTTAAAGCCTTTTATTTTATACTGGAATATAGCTGATTAACAATGTTGTGATAGTTTCAGGTGGACATAAAAGGCGTTCAGCCATATCTATACATGTATTTATTCTCCCGAAGATTTCCCTCCCATCCAGGCTACCACATAACATTGAGCAGAGTTATCCATTTTAAATATAGTAATGTGTACGTATCAAATTAACTCAAAGTCCTGTAGTGAGTTAGAGAGGAACAACATTGAAAGCAAAAGCCTCCAAATATTTAGTAATAACTGTTCTTGCTTGGAGAATCCCAGGGACGGGGGAGCCTGGTGGGCTGCCGTCTATGGGTTCGCACAGAGTTGGACACGACTGAAGCAACTTAGCAGCTTAGCAGCAGCAGTAGCTTTAAAAGGGCTTCCCTGTAGCTTTAAAAAGGAAAAAAAATGATTCTGTCAATAAGATGTCAAATGTTTAAAGAAACATTTTGGGGGGCAAGAATATAGCAGTACTCATATTGCTACTGTCTCTTCTGAAGAATCTTCCCCAAAACAAGTGATTATGTCTAGACTTTGAGAAAAAAAAAAAACTGCCAGTGTCCATAGACATATGAAATTAAAGATATCCATCATTTGGGGTAAATTTTGGCATATCGAATGGGTGATACAATGATACCTATGTATGATTCATCCTACGTCAAATAGTTGACTCATTTTGAGAAAGCATTTATTTGATTAAAAATAAACAATGAGGATATGGCAACCCACTCCTCTATTGTTGCCTGGAGAATCCCATAGACAGGGGACGTGGCAGGCTACAATCCATAGGGTCTCAAAGAGTCAGACATGATTGAAACGATTTAGCACACACACAGACACACACACACACACAATTATAAAATAATAAGCAAAAATATCCAAAAAGATTAAATTTGTTATTTGGTTCTTGTTTTATCGTGCCTTTATTCATATTAAAAAAACAGTAATGAATAAATAGTGTTCTGAACTCAGAAAATTGAATTAGTGGGACTTCACTGGTGATCCAGGGGCTAAGACTCAGCACACCCAATGCAGGGGACCCAGGTACAAGCCCTGGTCAGGAAACTAGATCCCACATGCAGAAACTGAAAAAAAAAAAAGATTCTGCATGTTACAATGAAGATCGAAATCCCTCAAGCCACAACTAAGACCTGACATAGCCAAATAAAATAAATAAGTATTTTTTAAAAAAGAAAAGAAACTTGAATTAGTCGTAAGAGTTGCCAATGCAATGTAGGACAGTACAGTTACCGTCCTACCACTATCACTCATACTGTGTTAATGAAATCGGTTTTTTCAGTATTATACAGTCAATATTGAAATTATAAGTTTTAAACAGAATAATAATCCCAAATTCCATCACCCTAACCCAACTATGAACATTTTGAATTTTCTTACAACCATTATTTTCCTGGGCATCTATGTCTCATTTGGCTTTAATTAGTCAACACACAAAACTTATATCACACTTTCTTTTTTTTTCTGAACCTTATCACAATGCCATATTGTCTCTATAACCTTAATTTTAATTGGAACCTAATATGCCAAGAAGCAAGAGTACCATGGCTATTACAAACAATGCTTTTGTTGGGTAATTTATTCCCAGGCTTTCTTTGTTGGGTAATTAAATAATACTATAATAAAAATTTGTATCTGTGTTGATCTTCTATTTTTTTTCATACTTTCCTTAGTAGGAATTCCCAGAAGTAGAATTGATAATTAAAAATTAACATTATTTTTTGTATTTTTTGAAAAATATTATTCCAAAATATTCCCCTTATAAAAAATATATAAAGTTACTTTCTTTATTTTTACTTTTAAAATCACTGAGTAGTTTTTTGATTTAGTACATAATAAATGGAATCCAGAGTCATTGCATTGTACATTTATTTGATTATTAACTAGGTTTAAATGTTTTTAATTCTTTTTTTATTCTTCTCATTATCTTTTGAAATTTTATTTTTATGTTCTTTGTCTTTAGGAATGAGGTCTTTATAGATTTCTCTGATGCCAAGCAACAAAGAAATATTTGTAATCATTTTTAATGACCTGTTGATCTACCCTTGTAATCTTATGTTCAGCAATCCTGCTTTTTGCTCATGCTGCTACTACTACTAAGTCACTTCAGTCGTGTCCGACTCTGTGCGACCCCATGGACTGCAGCCCACCAGGCTTCTCTGTCCATGGGATTCTCCAGGCAAGAACGCTGGAGTGGGGTGCCATTTCCTTCTCCAATGCATGAAAGTGGAAAGTGAAAGTGAAGTTGCTCAGTCATGTCCGACTCTTAGCAACCCCATGGACTGCAGCCTACCAGGCTCCTCCATCCATGGGATTTTCCGGGCAACAGTACTGGAGTGGGATGCCATTGCCTTCTCCCGCTTTTTGCTCATAGAAATCAGCTTATGTCTAGATGCTGAATGTAAATTGAGCATATAGTAGAGACTAGGCACTTTACATTCATTATCTCATTGTTGTGGTTTTTTGTTGTTTGTCTTCGTGTGGATTGTTAGTTCCTCAATCGGGAATCAAATCCATGCTTGCTACATTGAGACTGCTGAGTCTTAACCACCGGACTGTCAAGGAAGTCCCTTCACTATCTCATTTAATTCTTTTTGTCAGTCCTGTGAAACAGGTACCATCATCATTACCAGTTCAGAGGTGATTAAAGAGATGTTCTGAGAGGGTAAATGATAAAGATTAGACAACTGGTTAATGTCCAAGCCCAAACTAGACCCCACACCCCACATACTTTAACCACTCCAAGCTACCAATTAAAAGAAGTGTCTATAAAAGCAACTTGTCATACAGGAGCTGTCAGAGAATGACCTGCTCCATACTGTCATATTTCTGACCTTGAGCTTTAGCCTTGTGACCAAAAACACTCCCGAAATGGTATGAAGTTTAGCTCTCAACATTGAAGAGCTGGAATTAGAGCTTCTGTTATTTTTATCCAGCCTCTCCATGGACTTAGCAGTAAAGAATCTGCCTGTAATATAGGAAACACAGGAGACACAGGTTCAATCCTTGGATTAGGAAGATCCCCTGGAAGAGAAAACAGTAACCCCGTCCAGTATTCTTGCCTAGAAAATCCTATGGACAGAGGAACCTGGCAGGCTACAGTCCATAGGGTTGCAAGAGTCAGACATGACTGAATGACTAAGCACACACACATCTCTATCCATGTGAAACGACAAAGGGGACCATGATGACATGAGAGCTGGGCCTTCCATTAATCTTCAGGCACCCATTAATCCCCTGAGTGACCACAGGAAGTTACTTAAGCTCCCAGTCACGACGTCCTCATTTTTAGAAACTCTGTTCATAAAGCTTTCCTTGG
Organism: Bos indicus x Bos taurus; assembly: GCF_003369695.1. NCBI lineage: Eukaryota > Metazoa > Chordata > Mammalia > Artiodactyla > Bovidae > Bos > Bos indicus x Bos taurus. Next base: position 114,710,373 of record NC_040076.1, read on the forward strand.
ATTCAGTGGGATCGTATACATAATGGACCAGACAGAATGCTCGGTACATAATAGATGCTCAATAGATTTTATTGTGTTTGGTTTCCAAGACTTGATTTGGATGTGCAGTTGTACATCAAATGCCTCCGAATGATTTGCTCAGGCTCTGTCACTCCTGAGAGTTACTAAACTACTTAATTATTGCCAAGACTTTAATTGGAAGAAAATAATCCCTTTTAGAACTTCTAATAAGTACCTATACTTTGGAAACTTTCCAGTGTAGACTAAATTACTCTCAGTCCATCTCAGGACAATCCCATGTCCTCCAAAATCTCTGTACCTTGACTATATTCACTGTGTAAATTCCTGAAACAGTCTTAAATAATTGGTGGAAGAAAAGAAAAAAGAACCTCATACCATTAGCAAGATTGGATTTAGACTCCCACAAGCCTAGTTACCTCCCTGAAAAGTACTCTTCCGTGCTTTTTGGCTCCATCCTCTTCACATAATTAGCTACAGCCTTGATTTTTCTTTCTTCTCATTACCTGAATGTTACACCTTCAAAATAGATGTGGATGGTGGATTATTACCTTTTCATCCAATACTAATATAGGCACAATTATATGATATCAACACTTCCTCTTCAGAAGCAATTTGTATTCTGAAGTCCTTGATAACTGTACCTGATTTCATTATTTTGTTTAAGGAGATGCCCATTGAAACACATTTCTATTCTACTGTCCTGTTTGTTCAGAGTCTTTAGCTTGCTGCAGGTGAATTTTAAGCCATTAGGTCTTTCTCACATAATCACAATCTTTTTCAGTATAACTGAAGTTACTGCATTTGTTACCTTCAAGTACAGTATAATTTTCAAAATGCACTTAGGAACTAGAATGAACTTAAATTTCCTTTATTCACTAAGAGATGACAGAAAGAATATTGATGGTTTGTAGAGATTAAGTGGGTTGACTAGATATAATTAAGGCTGAGTGTTTTGAATGACACAATGATTTTATCATTTTAAAATGCTTTGTGTTGCCTCCTATACTCTAAGTATTGTCTGTTTGGGCTTTAAAAAAAATCCAATGCTCACCTGATTAACATGGCAGTGCTAATTTTTATTCAGGCTACTTGGTATTTCTGTTTCTACTGTGATGGATAAATCGTTTAGAGGACATAACACTTAATAACCTTTAACAAGACCTCAAACTGTAATCTGTCAGAATTATTCCCTGAATACAGTTCTTCCTTCTGCTTCTGCTGAACCTTTATACAGCTATGAAATATTAATAACTCCTAAGAGAGTTGGCTAGATTTTATTGTATGTTAGAAGGAATCTTTCTTTTCCTCTGAGAGCACAAGATTTAAATTGGATAGTCTATCCAAGGATCTCAACCTCCAAGACTTCTTTAGAAGTAGAATGATCCAGAAAAACCACTGTGTATAGACTCAAATTTTCATCTTTTCTAGAGAAGTTACATTGATACTGATGACATAAAAGTGATGTGAATGCACCTTTCTTGCCTGTCCTGTGTAGAATAGGTGACTCACCTACATGTCCTCATCACCTCATGAAACCCATGTGTCTCTAAACCCACATATGTCATAGTCCAGCTGATTAGAATACTTGGCCCATAAGCTCTATCTACCTTGCACCAGAGTTAACAGAGTTAACCGTTAGGATTTCCATCTGTAATACTTCTGAACTCAGTTTTTGTATATAGACTTCATCAACACTTGATTTTATCTCATCTGTCTTTTTTGGTTCTTGATTCAGTTCTGACTGGAGACCCACAAGTGCAAGAACTTATGTTAGTCCTGATGCAGCCCTCTAAGACTCTACTTTATACTCTGTAGCCATGGGTAGGGCTTTAAAATCCCACTGAAATGTAAAAACAAGAAGAAAACCTCATGTCCTAGGTGCTACTTTAACAGTAATTATCTCTCTTCTCAGAAATGTTTTAATTTCCAGAATGATGTGTAGCTGCTTAGCTATTCTGTTCATTCAATGTGTATCTTAAACATGGACATGGGACAGGTATCTAGATTATTCGGATCTAGATCTCTTCCTGATAGTAGATTTACAAGAAAATTTTCTCTTTATAAATTCAATCCAAATCTATGTATACTCTAAATGTATGTCTATATTTGGTTTTGGTCACTTCATATAGGGAAAGGGACTACACCTAAAATTTGGTTTGTATATTAAGACTGATGATGCCATACAAGCACTGAAAAAGCGGAAGGGACTTGTTAAATAATGAGGCTCTAAGAAGAGAGCAAGATGCCTCCGAGGCAGGTCCAAAAGTGACTTGGGAGAGAAGGGGTGACTAGGAGGTGGGGCTGCTGTAGGAATTCCTGTGTGTGGCTTGAACTTCCCACAGGAGCCACAAGAGGGAGCAGCAGGCTTTCTTGTCATTTTACCCAAATGTGAGGCCAAAGGGGAAAGAGGGGAGAGGCTTAAAAGCCATCACTGGACAAACATCAATAACACTGAAACATGTACGTTACCATATGTAAAATAGATGACCAGTACTAGTTTGATGCATGAAGAAGGGCACCCAAAGCCGGTGCTCTGGGACAACGCAGAGGGATAGGGTGGGGAGGGATGTGAGAGGGGCGTTCAGAATGGTGGGGGAGGCGGGGGGACACGTATACCTGTGGCTGATTCATGTTGATGTATGACAAAAACCATCACAATATTTTAAAGTAATTATCCTCAAATTAAAATAAATTAATTAAAAAAATAATAAACTGGGGCTTTTCCCCCCTAAAACCAAAAAAATAAAAATAAAGGCGGGGCTCAGGCTCTTACTATAATATTACATGTGCATAAACGCATAGCACAGATTTGAATACACTTACCTCCCTGCACTTCCATCATATCTTCCCTTAAGATTTCTGTGCTTAGGTTCTGTGACCACACCTGGCTCATAATTCCTGCTCCTTTGTGATTCTGGCTTGCATCTTATCTCCCAAGGTTATTTGTGTCTTTTCCCTTGAGTGTCATCAAGATAAAAAATTCAGTTCTTGGACTTCCCTGGTGGCTCAGATGGTAAAGCATCTGGCTACAGTGAGGGAGACTTGGGTTCAATCCCTGGGTCGGGAAGATCCCCTGGAGAAGGAAACGGCAACCCACTCCAGTATTCTTGCCTGGAAAATCCCATGGATGGAAGAGCCTGGTAGGCTACAGTCCATGGGGTCGCAAAGAGTCGGACACGACTGAGCGACTTTCTTCTTTCGTCTACCCTACTGAAACAACAGCTAAAACAAAAATGTCCCGCTTCCACAAGACACTTGCCTTTGTGTCATTTTAAAACATTTATTTTACAAGTTTGAAATCTCAAGAAAAGAGAGCAAGCGTGGATGACTATCCTCATTGACTGGAATTTGCCTCACCTCTAAACAGGCCGAGGTGCCTATGTAAGTTTTTTCTCTATAACAAAAGAAAGCTGTCCCCATTTGATTATATGAAATTATAAATCTCAATAATCTAGTAAACACACACACATCCCAACACACACAGACAAGTACTGACACATGGTATGCTGATGTTGTTTCCTTGATGCTAAATAAGGAAATTTTGCATAAACTTGCCTTAGACTTGGAAGACTCAGAAATTCTGATAGTCCCTTTTGGAAAATGAAGCTGAAAATTGAAAAAGAAAAAAGATCTCTCTAAATTAAATTTTATCATTTGTATAAAATTCATGAGTGGAGTTCTAACAGAAAGTATTCAAATTCTCTTTTCTCTAAACTTCTTTTCTTAGAAACAAACCAGAACCATTTCTGTTTATTCCTATGATATATATTCACATCTCACTTGCCCTAATGAAATTCGGAACTGAGAGGTAAATGACTTTAACAATAGTGTCAACTTTGCATCATGAGTTGAATTAATTTGTAAACATTAAGCTTCTGATCCTCACTTATAAGGGCATCACTGCTGAGCATTTACCACAAGCGACACATCTGGAGGCTTCAGACCATTCCCTTAATCTAACTCCCAACAAGATTCCTACTGAAGAGGACCAGCTGATCAGTGCAATTGCTTGAGCTTTGTCTTAGTTGTATGTGTGTGCTAGTTGCTTAGTCGTGTCTTAGTTAGGATATAAGTAATTTGGATGATTCAAATATAAATTTCAAGGTTTATTTTTCCCCAATTCTAGGATATATGATTTTAGAAACAGCTTGTCCAACTTTTAATGGAAGAAAATAAATATTTTCCATCATGAAAGAGTTTCTTAGAACTGCCCAATATTAGAAAATATTCAAGATTAAAATGAGCTGGCCTCACCCAAATTCGCCAAGATATCAGGAGATGATTGTATATGAAAAAAGTTGTACACTTTGGTTTCACATATAAAATCAAAAATATCATCTTGAACTTAAAATCTTATGCCAGTGATCAATGCTGATTTTGTTTTCTTTTTTATTAATTAGTCTTTATAAGTAATTTTTTAACTGATACAATTTAAATGACTCTACTCAATGCTCTGTGTTGACCTAAATGGGAAGGAAATCCAAACGTGAGGGGATGTATATATATAAATATATATGTATATATAATGTATGACTGATTCACTTGGCTATACAGCAGAAACTCACAGAACATTGTACAGCAACTATATACCAATGAAAATGTTTTGAATTAAAATAAATTTAATGAGAAGTAGCTCCTTGCAAAATGTGCTAAAGAATCCCAATGAATTGATGAATCTTTATAATTAAGCATTTTACTTGTTCTTTCCTTGACTGAAAAAGGTGAATTTGATATTAAAACAGATTTTTACTTCCTGATTTATCAAGATTGCCAGGAGAAATATCAATAACCTCAGATATGCAGATGACACCACCCTTATGGCAGAAAGTGAAGAGGAACTCAAAAGCCTCTTGATGAAAGTGAAAGTGGAGAGTGAAAAAGTTGGCTTAAAGCTCAACATTCAGAAAACGAAGATCATGGCATCTAGTCCCATCACTTCATGGGAAATAGATGAGGAAACAGTGGAAACAGTGTCAGACTTTATTTTTTTCGGCTCCAAAATCACTGCAGATGGTGACTGCAGCCATGAAATTAAAAGACGCTTACTCCTTGGAAGGAAAGTTATGACCAACCTAGATAGCATGTTGAAAAGCAGAGACATTACTTTGCCAACAAAGGTCCGTCTAGTCAAGGCTATCGTTTTTCCAGTGGTCGTGTATGGATGTGAGAGTTGGATTGTGAAGAAAGCTGAGTGCTGAAGAATTGGTGCTTTTGAACTGTAGTATTGGAGAAGACTCTTGAGAGTCCATTGGAGTGCAAGGAGACCCAACCAGTCCATCCTAAAGGAGATCAGTCCTGGGTGTTCTTTGGAAAGAATGATGCTAAAGCTGAAACTCCAGTACTTTGGCCACCTCATGCGAAGAGTTGACTTATTGGAAAAGACTCTGATGCTGGGAGGGATTGGGGGCAGGAGGAGAAGAGGACAACAGAGGATGAGATGGCTGGATGGCATCACTGACTCAATGGATGTGAGTCTGGGTGAACTCTGGGAGTTGGTGATGGACAGGGAGGCCTGGCGTGCTGTGATTCATGGGGTCACAAAGAGTTGGACACGACTGAGCGACTGAACTGCACTGAACTGAACTGATATATCCTTTAACCCAAACTAATGCTGACAGAGTAAATCAGATGCAGGATTTCTATAAATATTTTTGTAGATTTAAATAATTGTGAATAAGTTTATGTTAAAAAACAATAAAAGAGTTATAAACCTGGCTAGCTAGAGTTTGAAATTAAGACAAGTGATATTTGTCTTAAGAATCCTAAGATTTTCTCAAGATCACTGGAGTCAGACCTCTTTTTAATTTTTGGTTAATTATTAATATTATATTTGGCAACCTAATGTCCCCTCTGTGCCTCAGATCCCATCTTCTGGATGGATATAAAAGCACCTACTTCAATAGTTTAGTTGTGAGAATTAATTTTAATGAAATGATTTTAAGAAAAAAACAGTGCCTAATTCACTGTGGTACTTCATATGTAGTACCTATTATCATGATGTTACAATTGTACTTTCCAGCTGATACTAAAACTGCAAAATATTTTTTGTCCACTTCTAAAAATACGTATTTTCTGAACTAATACATCAATCTGATAGCAAAACAAGTTTTAAGACTGTTTGGTTTGTATGTCTCAAGCGTATCCTTTATACTTAATACTTACAGTATTCTCTATCCCTCTTTTTAATGCTCAGATACGCATGATACAAAGAAGCTATCACACAGAAAAAAGAAAAGAGCATTTCTTCTTCCTGTTCTAAGCATCCTTAGATGCTTCACTGCAGGAAATAAAACATTTTATGGAAAATTTATGTTATATATGTTACAAAATTTATCGCCAGATATATGCCAAATATAACTGAGTTTAAGGAAGTTTTCTTCTTACAAAAGCCCCTGCAAATGTTTAATTTGCTAATGTAAGATTATCCTTACAACTTCAACTTCACCAGTTTCTAGGCCAATTTTTTTTTTTTTTTTTCTGTACCTGGTCTTAGTTGCAGCACGAGGGAGCTTCATTGCTATGTGTAGGCTCTTAGTTGTATAAAGCCAATTTTGAGATGTTCTTTTGGTCCAAAAGATATGATCTATCTTGCTCAGTAAAGGGGCATTTGAAACAGAGGAAAGATCAAAAATAGAAACCCCTTAGCTTTTTGATAAAACCTATCATCAAAATTTGTTCCTGTTGTTGTTTACTAAGTCCAACTCTTTTGCAGCCCCGTGGACTATAACCTGCCAGGCTCCTCTGTCCATGGGATTCTCCAGGCAAGTACTGGAGTGGGTTGCCATGCCCCCCTCCAGGAGATCTTCTCAATCCAGGGATCGAACCTGTATATTCTGCATTGGCAAGTGGATTCTTTACCACTGAACCATCAAGGAAGCCCACCTCAAAGTTTAAGATAAGTTAATTTAGGACATAACCAATTATCAGCCAGAGCTAGTTTTCCCTACTTCCATCCAGCTCCAAACCAAATAATGCTTGTATAAAGTGAGGGAAATTGAGAATATGTTGACCACAGTTGTTCTCTCTGCCTTGCTTCCCATCTTCACCCCAGGATAGACATTGGATTAGCTGTAGGACATCTCAGAACCATTTGAGGATGATTCAAGAGCTGAGAAAGACTGTGAATCATCAGTTCCTCATGGACTCGGGTGATTGCCAGCTTTGCTGATGTCCTCCCAACAAATGGTGTGGAATTCAGAAATCTGTGAGGAGGGTTAGAAATAAGTTGTAGCTTCTTGGCACCACAGGGGGGCGTGCGAGAGTAACTAGATTTTCTCTGTTCAAGAGAAACCATACCCACTTGAAAGTAACATTTCAATAAAAATTTTTAAAGAAGAAAGCATACAGAAAGTAAATGAGAGAGGGAATAATTACTATGAGTGTGGAGGTAGCTCCTTCAGCCAGGATGAGCAGCAGATATGTGCAAGGATGGCCTGCCAGGTTGGAAATGCTGTCATCACAGAAGGATGTTGGTGTGGACTGGGGCAGTGAAAGCTCAACCTCTAAAGGGACTGTTTTTCTGGGAGTGACTAGAATCAAGAACGGGGAAGGAAATGGCACCCCACTCCAGTACTTTTGCCTGGAAAATCCCATGGACAGAGGAGCCTAGAAGGTTGCAGTCCATGGGATCGCTGAGGGTCCCACACGACTAAGCGACTTCACTTTCACTTTTCACTTTCATGCATTGGAAAAGGAAATGGCAACCCACTCCAGTGTTCTTGCCTGGAAACCCCAGGGACGGGGGAGCCTGATGGGCTGCCGTCTATTGGGTCGCACAGAGTCGGACACGACTGAAGTGACTTAGCAGCAGCAGAATCAAGAAAGCTGTGTTTTTGTTTTTATGTTTTTTTTTCATCAAGCAGAATGAGAACTCTACCCCACCCCCACCTCCAACCCCCGCAGCACCCCGCCGAGGGCTTTGAAGAAAGTTGTTTTGTAGGAAAAAATAAGGGTATATTTTTGCACACATGCCGTTTGAGGAAGTGGTACCAGAGTGAGAGAAACGAGGATTGTTACCCAGGTCTTCTATCTCAGAGCCAGTGGCAGAAAAGGCAAAATAAATCCCCTATTTTCCACCCCCCACCCCAATTATATCAGCTTTTAGAACTGAGGCTCCCAATAATTTAACTTCCATTATTTTAATATATTCTCCACGTTGAATGATTTCATCTACCAAACAAGTTGCACGTGTTGAGTAATCGTTAATTCATATTTTCAAATTTTAAACCAAAGAGTATAGAGTGAATTCTCAGTGCCTCGCTACAGCTTGAGCTGATTGAATCCATCCGGGAGCAATGAAACTTATTTGTGTTCGCATCTTTCACTTTTATCATGGCAAAGAAAAGATGACTTCCTCTTGGAAAATTACTAGACTCCTAAAATTCCAATCACATTCTTATTTTGAGTGAGAAGGAATGGTGAGTGACAGTGGAGGCTTACCCAGGCTCAAATAGTGGAGAGATGGTATGCAAGCAAACGAGGAGAAGCAAAGCGGATCGAGTACTCTCATTATGAATAATTAGAATTTGAATGTAAGAAAAGAAGAATTTAAAGATGTATTAAAATCTTTCATAACTTATCCAAATACACATAAAGCAAACTAACAGGTAAGAAAACTATGAAATTATTATTGGGAATAATTTTAATTACATAATTCACTGTTTCCAGTACAATATCTTATGTGACAAAATTTCTCTTTTGTAAAACCTAGCTTTCTTTAAGTCATTGTTTTGTTTGTGTTTATCTTTTTTAAAGAGCAGTTTTAGATTCACAAATAAAAAACAAGAGGAAAGTACAGAGATTCCCCATATGCCCTCTGTCCCCACACATACACAGCTTCCCCCATTTTCAATACTATTCACCAGAGTGGTACATTTGTTACCAAGGATGAACCTACACTGATACATCATAATCACTTAAAAGTTCATAGTTCACTTGAGGTTTCACTATTGGAGTTGCATATTCTTTTGCTTTGGACAAACATATAATGACATATGGGCTTCCCTCATAGGTCAGTCAGTAAAGAATCTGCCTGCAATGCAGGAGACTTGGGTTCAATCCCTGGGTTGGGAAGATCCCCTGGAGAAGGAAATGGCACCCCACTCCAGTACTCTTGGTTGGAGAATCCCATGGACAGAGGAGCCTGGCAGGTTACAGTCCATGGGGTCACAAGAGTTGGACATGACTTAATGACTAAACCACCACATAATGACATTTTCATTGCTTTAAAAATCCTTTTTGCTCTGCTTGTTCATCCTTTGCCACTCTATCCTGACAACCCACTAATTTTTTTACCATCACCATGTGTGTCATATGGTAAGACAACAGACATTATAGAAAAGGCAGAAGTGTGGGAAGAGTATGTTTAGTTTTGCAAGAAACCACCAAACTGTCTTCCAATATAGCTGTGCCATTTTGCATTCCTATCAGCAATGGGAGAGTATTCACACTGCTCTACGAATTCACCAGCAGTTGTCTTTGTCATCATTCTGAATTTTGGACATTCTAATAGGTGTGTAGTATATCTCACTGTTGCCTTACTTTGTATCTCCCTAATGACAGTGTAATGTGGAGCTTTTTTTTTTTCATATATTTATTTGCCATCTATACATCTTTAGTGTGGTGTCAAAGTCTGTGGTCCATTTTGTAATTAGGTTGTTTGGTCATTGTTGAGTTTTAAAATTCTTAACTATTTGAATATAGTACATATAGTACATAGTCCTTAGAGAATCGAGGCTACGCTCCAAAATCACTCGTATTGGAATTATACGCATGACCAACATTCATTGAAAGTTTGCATGTCATCTCTTCTCTGAAAACCCTTCCCTGAAAAGCTCATGTTTATCCTTCAAGACTCCCAGTCCCTTCCCCGTGAAGTCTTCCTGTCCTTGTTCCCCTGTCTTGTCCGCATTGTTCCCTGTCTTCTGTGCTTTCTTACTAAGTCATTCAAACCTTGTGACAGAACTTAACCCCACGATTACAAGACTTTCTTTAAGGCAGCTAGACTGTTCTCTTTCTTTGATACCTAGGAAATGCTAGATGTTTTTCTCTGAGATAAACACATAGAAACTCTTCAAGCCAAAAATAAAAAAAAAATATCCTTCTGGGAAGGAATTCCGAGAAAAGAATAGATAATGAATATACTTTTTGGAGCAAGAAGAAGAAAGTGAAGTGAAAGTCGTTCAATTGTGAAGTGAAGTAAAAGTCACTCTCTTTGCCACCCAGTTGACTATACAGTCCATGGAATTCTCCAGGCCAGAATACTGGTGTGGGTAGCCTTTCCCTTCTCCAGGGGATCTTCCCAAACCAGGGATCAAACCCAGGTCTCCTGTATTGTAGGTGGATTCTTTAGCAGCTGAGCCACAAGAACAAGAATAAATGTATGTGAAATAGTGTCAGTCACTCAGTCGTGTCTGACTCTTTGTGACACTATGGACTGTAGCTTTTCAGGCTCCTCTGTCCATGGAATTCTCCAGGCAAGAGGACTGGAGTTCTAGGAGAAATAGGAGGACTAGGATTGTTATTCCCTTCTTCAGGTGATCTTCCCGACCCAGGGATGGAACCCAGGTCTCCCTGAACCACGAGGGAAGCCCATAATTTATGTATAACTAAAAACAAATTAAATCTCAAAGGGCGGAAGAATACTGTTGAAGTCGTATCTATTTCCTAACCTACAGCCACATACTTTCCACCCATGAAAGAACAGAATTCTTCAGAATACCTTTTTACACTTCATAAAACTGAGGATCAACAGTACTCTCTTATCTTCAAGGTCAAGTCTGGTTTAGAGGACTTCCTAGATCACATCAAACACCAACACTGACATCTGCTGGAAAGACACTCTGTCCACATTTCCTGCAGTTGGTTAAAGAAAAAAAAAATGTACAGAAACAAAATGATAAGAAACAACCTAAAAAATACCTTAGGATCCAAAAAAGAAACTTGTTTATCAAGAAAATGTGAGCATGAACAATCTAGGGTATTTCTCTTTTTTTGAGAATGTAATCTTGACAAACAAACGTTTGGAGATAAACGTGACCATAGATTTATGACTCTGGATTATTAATTCTTATATACACATCATGTTTGGCCTCCAAAATGTATTGAGTATTTTTTTAAAAAAAGAAAAATAAGATACATATCTCTGCAATTAATTTCTATTTCAGGCTTCATGAATAGCCTGGTTCATGCTTCCTGGATCATAGAAAATACTAAATCATTTTGTGTCCTCAGTTTTCCTGGATATGGAGGACGTAGTTTTGGAAAGTGGTTTGTTGCTGTGGTTTATATTATTCTACCCTTTCTCCTAAGTCTGTTTTCTGGTGTCTCACTTGTGATACTAATTAGGTGTTAGGGGAATAGTCAAACTGAAGAAGAATATACTTTCCTCTGTTTATGTATTTATAAATTAAACAGATGTGAAGTTAATCATAAATTAGATGTGAAGCATTTCTTTCTACACTTATATTTCCCATTTATTAAAACTTCTTGGTAAGAAAAATATTCTGTGACTCAAAAAATTTTTTTGCTTTATTTTTCAGGAAAAAAATCCAAAAACTTGTATGTTAAAGTTGATACCCATTAAAATTAACTCTGGCTTCCCAGCACGAACCTTCCATGTTAAGAGATATTTCTGTTTTCTTCTCAATTTACCTCATAAGTTCCTTTTGGGGGAGAGTAAGGTATTTATTTTGTTCCTTTTTGCTTTCTGGCTTTTTATCTCTTTATAGTGAAATGTGGCTCAGTTGGTAAAGAATCTGCCATCAATGCAGGAGACTTGGGTTCGATTCCTGGGTCGGGAAGATCCCCTGGAGAAGGGAACGACTACCCACTCTAGTATTCTGGCCTGGAGAAACCCATGGACAGAGGACTGTGTCAGGCTACAGTCCATGGGGTCGCAAAGAGTCAGACACAACTGAGCAACTTTCACTACTACTACGATGATGAATATACAGAAAAAGAAGAAAACACAAATGTACAACTTAGTGCATTATAAGAAAATGAGTACTCAGCTCAGGAAATAAACCATGGCTCACATCTTTATAAAAACCCTAGCTGTCCCTTCTCAGTCACAGTCTACACTCTTGCTTTCCTTTACATTTTAACTCCTAAGTATACATCTCTAAGCACCACAGTGTTGCTGGGGTTTTAATTTTGTATAAATGGGGTCGGATTGGGGGCAGGAGGATAAGGGGACGACAGAGAATGAGATGGCTGGATGGCATCACCAACTCGATGGACATGAGTTTGGGTAAACTCTGGGAGTTGGTGATGGACAGGGAGGCCTAGCGAGCTGCGATTCATGGGATCGCAAAGAGTTGGACACGACTGAGCAATTGAACTGAACTGAGTATATGCTTTCTTTTATGTTTGGCTTCATTCAGTCAACACTCTGTGCATTTTATCCGTGTTCTGGCATGCAAGCTGTGATTTGTTTCTCTTAACTGCTCAGTGTTCTTCCATTTTTGTAATATATCACCAACTGCACGTCCAACCCAGTGTTGACAGATATTTGGGTCATTTCTGGTTTGGGACTATTTCTAACTCTAATGCTTCCATCAACATTTCTATGCATGTCTTGTGATGCATTTATAGGCATCACAAGATATAAACCTAAGAGTGAATTTGCTGGGTCATAGGGTAGATGCTGGGAGGGATTGGGGGCAGGAGGAGAAGGGGACGACAGAGGATGAGATGGCTGGATGGCATCACCAACTCGATGGACATGAGTTTGGGTGAACTCCAGGAGTTGGTGATGGACAGGGAGGCCTGGCATACTGCAATTCATGGGGTCGCAAAGAGTCGGACACAACTGAGCAACTGAACTGAACTGAACTGAAGGGTATGTGGATCTTCAACTCCTGTAACACCAAATCTTTTATTGAAGTGGTCCACTGATTCATATTCTACCCAGCAGCTTATGAGTGTTCCATTTACTTCGTGTCCTTGCCAACACCTGATATGGTCAGACTTTCTCATTGTTAGCCATTTGGGAGGGTTTGTAGTAGTCTCTCATTTTGCCTTGGCTTGCATTGGTTATCCTTTATATATGTGTGTGTGTGCTGTACTTATTCACTCAGTCATGTCCGATTCTTTGCAACCCCATGGACTGTAGCCCCCCAGGCTTCTCTGTTCACAGGATTCTCTAGGCAAGAATACTGGAGCCATGCCCTCCTCCAGGGGATCTTCCCAACCCAGGATCAAACCTGGTTCTCCCACATTGCAGGTGGATTCTTTACCGTATGAGACATGGTGAAGCCTTTTGTGTGTGTGTGTGTGTGTGTGTGTGTTATACATATATATGTGTGTGTGCATGTTTGTAAATTACTCACATAAGTCCATTGCTTATTTTCCTAAGGGGTTGTCAGTCTTTTTCTTAGAAATTTCTAGAAGTGTCTGAACAGCTTGGCAGCCTTGCAGCTGAAGCTAAAGCACAGTGCAGCCCTGCACACTTGTGGTCTCCTGCTCCAGTACCTGGGTGACATCAAGGGTGACATCAAGGTGTTTTTCTGAAGCCCCTGAGATGAATAGAGCATGGCCATCCTCATCTTGAGGGTGCCCCTGAAGCTGGAACCTTCTAACAAGATGATACACAACAAGATCTCAAAACCAGTGAAGGAGAATGCCGCTCAGCTGAGCACGGAGTCCACCCTGTACCCAAAAATGCCGGGCAACCTCAGCCTGCTGACCACCAAGCGTTCTGGCAAGGGTGCCTGGCCCATCCCATGGAAGAGCCTTTTAGGGAAGACTGCTGCTGCTTGCGGGGCATGGCTTTCTCTCTGCGGGCAACTGACTGCCCGGGTGGCTGCCACCTGCCACCACCTCCTTGCACAGCAGACCCCACCCTGTGCTCCCAGAGTCTCTCAGGCTCCCCATGCACTATTCTCTCTGACCTGACCCTCTCCTCCATTTTGGAGGGAGTAAAGTTTTGGGGATCTCCTGGTCCAGAGCGGAGAAGGGCCCAAGATCCTATAGGAGGAAAGTGAGGCAGTCAGTTCCTGGCAGCAGTGACCACAGAGAGAGCCATGCCCCCAAAGGCAACAGCAGTCTCCCCCAAACCCTATTTCACAGGGTGGACCAGGCACCCTTGTGGGATATTTGGTGGTCAGCCGGTTGGAGTCACCTGGCATTTACAGATACAGGGCCTCAGGTCCAGCCCAGAAGGAGGGGGCTGTCATTCCTCCAGGTCACACTCCCACCCCCACCCTCTTGGGTTAGGTCTCTGCAGGAACAGCCTCAGTTTCTTTTTCCCAACAGGCTTGGGGGCAGCCCTTTCCAGCCTTGCCTGCTACCCTCTGTCCAGCACCCCCACCCCAGCCCCTCCCACACATAGTGAAATAAAGCCTCCCACCCCACACACACACACAAAAATACAATTAAAAGATAAAAGTAGATGAATTACAGCAAGACACAGGGCTTCTTTAATAGTCCACTTTGGTTTGGTTTCTCCTTGTTGTCCTGCTGGAATTGCCATGGAATCGTGTTAAAATCTGTTAACTCCTCCTCCTCCTACCCTTCCCTCCTTCCTTCTCTCTTTCTTTCACAGGTGTCAGGTCCACAGGACAGTCTGTTCTTCTTGACACTTTTTCTGGCCCCCTCCCAATAAGTCTCCTGCATGTTTAATCCATCTCAGTGTTTCCTAGAAGGCCCTAGGAATTTATTACCTTAATTCTAAGCGTCGTGGTGTCTCATAACCAACAGCTGGTTTTACTGTTTCTGGTTTTGTCTTCCCTAATCTTGTGTCAGTGGCAACCAGAAGGCCCCATTTGTCCATAACTACATTCTGAAAGTACAAACACCTCACTGAAGTGTCTACGACCCATTCCAGCCCCTCTCTCCAGCTTTCCCATTGACCCTTCTCTGCTCACATTTCCTGTGATGATAACTTCCGGCTTGTTAAAGCCTTACAATTCATGCCTTGTTCTCATCTCCTGTGTGCTTTAGCTAAGGTGGCCTTTTCTGCCTGGGTTGATCTTCTGACCTCTTTGCCTAGGTACATCAGCTCCTCTGTTGGCACTTCCCTAGAGGAACTTCCCAGAACACCCTAAGCTATATTTTGTACCTGCTGCTACCAGTTGCCTTATCCACTAAATGCTCCTGCATCTCATGTTACTGCCTTTGTACCTCTCTCACCAACTAAACTGTCCTCCACTGGCTTGTCTCCATATGGCCAGTGCTAGCACATGCTTAGTTCAGAGTAATTCCTCTGTAAATATTTGTTTTTTTTTTTAAATTAAAAATGTTAAACTCTAGTAATTCATTACTTAACCATCTTTAGAAACTCCTAAAATGCAAAATAATTGATTTGTTTGTTCAAGTCTTTTGCATTTATTAGAGGACATTTTGTGTTGCCTTGTTTTGTTTTTTGGCTCCATCACACAGCTTATGGGATCTTAGTTACCAGGGACTGAACCCATGCCCCTGCATTGGAAGCATAGAGTCTTAACCACTGGACCATCACAGAAGTCCTGAGGACACCTTATTTGTAATTCATGGATTCACAAAGCTAAAGCAGTGACTATCCAGAGTTTTTTGTCATTAAGATTATGGGAAAGGTTCCCACCAAAGAGTGAGCCAGAGAAGGAAAATAAAATCAAATCTTAATCAATCCTTTTTCTACTGATAAGAACTTTAGAGGAAAATAAAATGCTAAGACTAACGAGTGAATAGAGGTTTGAATTTTGTGGAGACCTAGTTATGCATTCATATTTGATATAAGACTAATATATAACCAAGTCCTGTCTTCCAAAGTTTTGGAAAAATGCAAAGAAGTAAGAGTTTTAATAATTTCTCTTCTATCTATTTTAAAATATCGTAACTGTTTACCCACCTATGTGGTGGGTATGCACTTGATACTGGCAAATCAGAGAATTAAATAATCAAATCAGATAATTAAAAGCCACATTTATGCCAACAAGTCAATCAAGTTAAAGGAACAGTATCATCAGATTTTGTGTGGCCAAAATGCAGGTGATTATCACACTTTGGATTTACAAATTTAAGATTTGGGTATGCAATTACCCAATAGTAGTAAAAAAAAAAAAAAGTAGTAGTATTCTTTGTCTTGTGAGCATGATAAAGCTTGTTGAGGCCAGCACTTTTTAGAAAGTGGAAAAATGTAAACTAGGGCAAGTTTGCATTTTGTAGACTCATCTCTGGGCTCTTTCTCCACCACTGCTGCTTAGAGATCAGCCATCTTGCCCTCTCCTTTCTCGCATCAATCTGTGTGGTCCTTTAGTCTGCCGGTTCAGTCTGAGGGCTTCCCAGGTGGTGCTAGCAGTAAAGAACCTGCCTGCCAATGCTGGAGACATAAGACACATGAGTTCAATCCTTGAGTCAAGAAGATCCCCTGGAAGAGGGCATGGCAACCCACTTCAGTATTCTTGCCTGGAGAATCCCATAGACAGAAAAACCCGGGGGGTGGGGGCTAGAGTCCAAAGGGTCTCAAAGAGTCAGACACAACTGAAGGGACAGCTCTATCAGTTTAAATTGCAGCTTTTTGTGGGCACGTTATCTTGCCAGCTCTTCTTTGGAGTCTTTGAGCATGGAAACTGATTCGGATTAATTTTATTATTCTCAATGGCAAGCACAGCACATGGCACAGATTGCGTGCACTCTCAGTCACTTCAGTTGTGTCAGACTCTTTGTGACCCTATGGACCATAGACTTCCAGGCTCCTCTGTCCATGGGATTCTCCAGGCAAGAATACTGGAGTGAGTTGCCATGTCCTCTTCCAAGGGATCTTCCTGATCCAGGGATCAAATTTGCATCTCTTATGTCTCCTGCATTGGCAGGCAGGTTCTTTACCACCAGCACCACCTGGAGCACAGTATGAAAGTGAAGTCGCTCAGTTGAGTCTGACTTTTTGAGACCCCCATGGACTGTAGCCTACCAGGCTTCTCCAGGGATTCTCCAGGCAAGAGTACTGGAGTGGGTTGCCATTTCCTTCTCCAGGGGATTGTCCCAATCCAGGGATCGAACCCGGGGTCTCCCACATTGCAGGCAGATGCTTTACCCTCTGAGCCACCACAGTTTAGATTTTCTAAATTCCCTACAAAGAGAGAACACGGGGGAAAAAAGAAAAAGAGCGTATGAGATAGAGGAAAGAAATAAAGTAACATGAATATAAGTCATTTTCCCCCAAAAGTCTCTTAAAATAGTTAAATCTTGTTAACTAGGGAATGAAGGATTTTATCTGTTAGTCAAAGGTTAATAATTACAAGTGAAAGGGTGGGGAAATTGTAAGGGAATGAAACAGTTTCCCAGACCCTTTTAAGTCACATCAGATGAAAGAATTGTTCACTGTATCTTTTCATAAGGAAGGTACTGCTGGGAACCAAAAGTGCCAAAAATAGTGATCAGAGCTCAGCACCTTGTGAAATAATGTAAAGGGAACAGAGAAGAAGAAGAAGGAACAACAAATTAGAGCAAGATAAATATATTAAAAAATATTCAGGCTGTAGCTGTATATTCTGTACAAATCAATTTCCACTGCAATTTCTATAATTTGTTCACAAGTAAATGGTTTATGTTCCTCCTATGAACTACTGTTGATGTTAATTAACACAGGCTTGTGCTGCCTGGGAAAAGAAACAAATGCATAAGTAAAAACAATTCTGCAGATGATAAAGGTATTTCCATGCAAAGCAACAGATTCTCAGTTTTAGACTTAGAAATACTTTAGAGAATCTACTAAGACTCTAAAGGTAGGTTCTCTTTCACCAAGATCCCTTTTATAAGGGGTGGACTGGGAATTTAGGGTTGGTAGAGACAAACTATTACATTTAGAATGGATAAAAAAGGAAAAAATGTCCTACTGTATAGCACAGAGAACTATATTCAGTATCTCGTGATAAACCATAATGGAAAAGAATATAAAAATGTTTGTTTCTGTGGGTATAACTGAGTCACTTTGCTGTACAGCAGAGATAGGCACAACATTGTAAATTAACTATAGTTAAAAAAAATCCCTTATAAGAGTATATTCACAAGTTATACCACCCCTACCAGAATATTCCTTCCTACAGACTCTTCTCCTTAGATAATGAGTTAAGAAATCACATTTTTGCATTCCAGGAGGGAGGAAAGTTTTAATTAAACACTTTCTAAATTAATCTCTTTAGTGGTACATTTCAATGAATTTAGAGTGAGTTGTGGTCTGGGAAATACCAGCTCATTTCTTCCATTTTTCAAACAGTGGAAGACGTTGAAGAGCCTTCAATCTTTCTAGATACCCAGTGGTTGCATTGTTTTTATAGCTTGAAAAGCAGAGTTCCATAAAAGGTTTCTGATCTGCATTTTCAGTGAGGATAGGAGATACATTTAATTAAAATTCAAATAAACAAACGTTCAACCAGCACTTCCTAAATACAATACCACTGCTAGGCACAGAGTGCCACACACAGATGAGTAAGACCTGCTAGTCCTGATAAGAGAATACCTTTCTTAGGGCAGATTCTAATGTGTGATATTCTTCCTATAATGGCAGGAAGGATAAGTACTTAAGCGGAGGTAAAACAATCAGCTCTGACCAAGTAAAGCAAGAAATAATTAATGTGGCTTTCACGGTGTCAGAAAGGAAGACAACGATGCTTCTAAAGGAAATGGCTTTGCCAACAAAAGCCCATCTAGTCAAGGCTATGGTTTTTCCAGTAGTCATGTATGGATGTGAGAGTTGGACTATAAAGGAAGCCAAGCGCCGAAGAATTGATGCCTTTGAATTGTGGTGTTGGAGAAGACTCTTGAGAGTCCCTTGGACTGCAAGGAGATCCAACCAGTCCATCCTAAAGGAAATCAGTCCTGAATATTCATTGGAAGGACTGATGTTGAAGCTGAAACTCCAATACTTTGGCCACCTGATACGAATAACTGACTCATTTGAAAAGATCCTGACATGGGAAAGATTGAAGGCAGGAGGAAAAGGGGACAACAGAGGATGAGATGGTTGGATGGCATCACCAACTCAATGGACATGAGTTTAAGTAAACTCTAGGAGTTGGGCAGGGAGGCCTGGCGTGCTGCAGTTGATGGGTTCACAAAGAGTTGGACATAACTGAGCAACTGAACTGAACCGAAAGGAAATGGCAGGCTTCCCTGAGGGCTCAGTGGTAAAGAATTCTCCTGCAATACAGGAGACACAGGTTCGATCCCTGGGAAGATTCCCTGGAGTAGGAAATGGCAACCCACTCCTGTATTCTTGCCTGGAAACTTCCATAGACAGAGGAGCATGGCAGGCTGCAGCCTATAGGGTTATGAAAGAGTTGGCCAGGACTTAGCAACTGAACAACAACAATAAAGAAGTTGCATTTAATCTAGCTGAAGGGACAAGTCAGTTTTCAGCAGGCTGGATGGCTGGAAAGTGAATGCTTCCAGAGAAGTGGATATTGCCTTACTCCATTCAGGTCTCTGCTCCTATGTCATCTCCTTGGAAAGCACTTCATCTCCCTGTTTAATAAACCTACCTTGCTAGCAAATCTTCCTAAGGTATGTCCCACACACTTTGTTGTTTTTTCCACTATACTATAATAAATATGTAAGAACCAATTTTGATGATTTAGAGTATCCTGACTGAAGGATTGCACTCATACCAGTTCAGTTCAGTTCAGTCTCTCAGTCATGTCCGACTCTTTGCGACTCCATGAATCGCAGCACACCAAGCCTCCCTGTCCATCACCAACTTCACTCAAACTCACGTCCATCAAGTCAGTGATGCCATCCAGCCATCTCATCTCCTCTGTCATCCCCTTCTCCTCCTGCCCCCAATCCTTCCCAGCATCAGGGTCTTTTCCAATGAATCAACTCTTCACATGAGGTGGCCAGAGTACTGGAGTTTCAGCTTTAGCATCATTCCTTCCAAAGAAATATCAGGGCTGATCTCCTTCAGAATGAACTAGTTGGATCTCCTTGCAGTCCAAGGGACTCTCAAGAGTCTTCTCCAACACCACAGTTCAAAAGCATCAATTCTTCATTGCTCAGCTTTCTTCACAGTCCAACTCTCACATCTATACATGACCACTGGAAAAACCATAGCCTTGACTAGATGGACCTTTGTTAGCAAAGTAATGTCTCTGCTTTTCAATATGCTCTCTAGGTTGGTCATAACTTTCCTTCCAAGGAGGAAGCGTCTTTTAATTTCATGGCTGCAATCATCATCTGCAGTGATTTTGGAGCCCCCCAAAATAAAGTCTGACACTGTTTCCACTGTTTCCCCATCTATTTCCCATGAAGTGATGGGACCAGATGCCATGATCTTTGTTTTCTGAATGTTGAGCTTTAAGCCAACTTTTTCACTCTCCTCTTTCACTGTCATCAAGAGGCTTTTGAGTTCCTCTTCACTTTCTGCCATAAGGGTGGTGTCATCTGCATATCTGAGGTTACTGATATTTCTCCCGGCAATTTTGATTCCAGCTTGTGCTTCCTCCAGCCCAGCGTTTCTCATGATGTACTCTGCATAGAAGTTAAATAAGCAGGGTGACAATATACAGCCTTGACATACTCCTTTTCCTATTTGGAACCAGTCTGTTGTTTCATGTCCAGTTCTAACTGTTGCTTCCTGACCTGCATACAGATTTCTCAAGAGACAGGTCAGGTGGTCTGGTATTCCCATCTCTTTCAGAATTTTCCACAGTTTATTGTGATGCACACAGTCAAAGGCTTTGGCATAGTCAATAAAGCAGAAATAAATGTTTTTCTGGAACTCTCTTGCTTTTTTGATGATCCAGCGGATGTTAGCAATTTGATCCCTGGTTCCTCTGCCTTTTCTAAAACCAGCTTGAACATCTGGAATTTCATGGTTCACGTATTGCTGAAGCCTGGCTTGGAGAATTTTGAGCATTACTGACAAATAATTAATCTTAAAAATATATAAGCAACTCCTGCAGCTCGATTCCAGAAAAATAAACAACCCAATCAAAAAATGGGCCAAAGAACTAAACAGACAGTTCTCCAGAGAAGACATACAGATGGCTAACAAACACATGAAAAGATGCTTAACATCACTCATTATCAGAGAAATGCAAATCAAAAACACAATGAGGTACCATTTCACACCAGTCAGAATGGCTGCTATCCAGAAGTCTACAAGCAATAAATGCTGGAGAAAAGGGAACCCTCTTACACTGTTGGTGGGAATGCAAATTAGTACAGCCACTATGGAGAACAGTGTGGAGATTCCTTAAAAAACTGGAAATAGAATTGCCATATGACCCAGCAATCTCACTACTGGGAATACACACTGAGGAAACCAGAATTGAAAGAGACACATGTACCCCAATGTTCATTGCAGCACTGTTTATAATAGCCAGGACATGGAAGCAACCTAGATGTGCATCACAGATGAATAGATAGGAAAGCTGTGGTACATATATACAATGGAATATTACTCAGCCATTAAAAAGAATACATTCTAATCAGTTCTAATGAGGTGGATGAAACTGGAGCCTATTATACAGAGTGAAGTAAGCCAGAAAGAAAAACACCAATACAGTATACTAATGCATATATATGGAATTTAGAAAGACGGTAATGATGACCCTGTATGCGAGACAGCAAAAGAGACACAGATTTATAGAATATTCTTTTGGACTCTGTGGGAGAGGGCGAGGGTGGGATGATTTGGGAGAATGACATTGAAACATATATATTATCATATGTGAAACAAATCGCCAGTCCAGGTTTGATGCATGAGACAGGGTGCTCGGGGCTGGTACACTGGGATGACCCAGAGGGATGGTACGGGGAGGGATGTGGAAGGGGGGTTCAGGATGGGCAACACATGTACACCTGTGGCAGATTCATGTCAATGTATGGCAAAACCGCTACAATATTGTAAAGTAATTAGCCTCCAATTAAAATAAATAAATTTATATTTAAAAAATAAATAAAATAGAAATTTGTGCTATGAATAAAATGTAAATAGAGGATGACCTAGTCACACAAAAACTAATTACAATTTTAGAGAATTAAGACCAAAGACTATACTCGTATGGATTTTATTAATATCCTTTCACTAGTCTTCCCTAAAACAACATACATATTTCACTGATATGGCAAGATATTTTATATGCTTTTCAACTAACAGTGATAGATAAATGCATGTTTTATTAGACATTTTAATATTTTCAATTGGGCAAACCCCAGGGACAGGAAGCCTGGTGGGCTGCCGTCTATGGGGTCGCACAGTCGGATGCGACTGTAGCGACTTAGCAGCAGCAGCAGTATACTCAAATGGGTACATGATCTAAGAAACAATATAAATGAATTTATTGTAAAAAAAAAAGAAAAAATATGAAGCAATTTAAATGAAAAGCAAAAATCGTTTACTAGACACTTAGAAAATTTTAAACCCCCAAATTTAAAAGTAATAACCATACAATCCTACTACTACAATCACTTTCCTGTGTGGCATCTGATACCATCACTTCATAACAAATAGATGGGGAAATAGTGACAGACTTTATATTTGGGGGCTCCAAAATCACTGCAGATGGTGACTGCAGCCATGAATTTAAAAGACGCTTCCTCCTTGGAAGGCAAGTTTTGACCAACCTAGATAGCATATTCAAAAGCAGAGACATTACTGTGCCAACAAAGGTCCATCTAGTCAAAGCTATGGTTTTTCCAGAAGTCATGTGTGGATGTGAGAGTTGGACTATAAAGAAAGCTGAGCACCAAAGAATTAATGCTTTTGAACTGTGGTGTTGGAGAAGACTCTTGAGAGTCCCTTGGACTGCAAGGAGATCCAACCAGACAATCCTAAACAAAATCAGTCCTGAATATGCATTGGAAGGACTGATGTTGAAGCTGAAACTCCAATACTTTGGCCACCTGATGCGAAGAGTCAAGTCATTAGAAAAGACCCTGATGCTGGGAAAGATTGAAGGCAGGAGGAGAAGGGGATGACAGAGGATGAGATGGTTGGATGGCGTCACCGACTCAATGGACATGAGTTTGAGTAAACTCTGGGAGTTGGTGATGGACAGGGAGGCCTGGCATGCTGCAGTCCATAGGGTCACAGAGTTGGACACGACTGAGTGACTGAACTGAACTGAATTGATGTGACTTAATGATTTTTTAAAAAATCCTTTTTAAATGCATAACATAAAGAAGACTGAGCACCAAAGAATTGATGCTTTTGAAGTGGTGTTGGAGAAGATTCTTGAAAGTCCCCTGGACCGTAAAGTGATCAAACTAGTCAATTCTAAAGGAAATCAACTCTGAATATTCATTGAAAGGACTGAAGCTTAAGCTGAAACTCCAATACTTTGGCCACCTGATGTGAAGAGTCAACTCATTAGAAAAGACCCTGATGCTGGGAAAGATTGAAGGCAGGAAGAGAAGAGGACAACAGGGGATGAGATGGTTGGATTGCATCACCGACTCAATGAACATGAGTTTGAGCAAGCTCTGGGAGATGGTGAAGGACAGGAAAGCCTGGCATGCTGCAGTCCATGGGGTCACAAAGAGTAGGACACCACTGAGTGACTGAAAAACAACAATTGTAATAGCTTGTAATAGTTATTTCCTAACTATTGAAATAATTATTGTAATATTGAAAGACTGCTCTTGTTTTCTAATATTATGAAAAAATGCTGCAATGAACATGGCTATTCATAAATATTTTTTCAATAGTCAGGTTACTTTTTAAGGATAAAATAAGTTGGATGAGGATTAGAGTAGTCATAGTATTGATTCAAGAAGATAGGATGATTTTCATTTAATCTTATTCCAAATTATGTTGTGGTTCAGTTAAAGGACTAGAGGCAGATGTGGGAGGCAGGAAATACTAGATCAGCCTATATTCAGGATCCTATACATCTTGTTTTAGTCATTACACTGTGAGGTTCTTGCCATTCAGCCTCGCATCTCAAGCCCAGCATGGTGCCTGGCTAGATTCTTATAATGTGTGTTTACAAAGCTGAGTCAGTGTCAGTTTAAGCATTTAAAATATACTTGTGATGAAATATGATAAGGAAATATGGTAGTGCCACTCAAATATAATTAGAAATATTTTGATTAATACAATAAAATATTTTAAATACATTGTTTAACAGAACAAATTTCATGATGATTATGGCATCCATTCTCTAACTTGATCTTGAACACTGTTTAAATAAAGGGGGAATTCGAATAGTTAAGTTTAGTTATGTCTAAACGGTCACTTTCAAATTGACATGGATTAGGTATGGTATGTGATCATATCATGCTGGATGATGAATTTAAAATTTTCAGAGTGAGTCAAAAAGCACTTGATTCTATTTCTGAAGTGTTCATTATGTTTGCAACAATGAGCAAGACCTATTGTAGGTGCAAAGAACAGGAAGATAAAGTTTCACTACTGAACAGGAAAGATAGAATTAGAGACAACACAAATAGAGTATGTTCCATGACTGCTTTGAAAGGGATGTGTAACATAAGAACTAGGAGGAAAATGAAAGATTAGGTGAAGTAATTTGAAAAATGGATAATAATAAAATAGCAATCATAGTTTCTTGCTGCATGTCAGGCATCATCTAAAATTTTATATGTTAACCCAGTAGTTGCCTCCATAACAATAAAATCAGAATGGTGGAAGAGGGAAGCATCAATACTTTTTAAAAAGATTCCCCTGGATAATTCAATCTGGAACCATTCAAAAACCCTGCAAGGTAAATATTCTCTTGCGATTTCTGTTTTATGAAGGGGGAATCTGAATCCCAAAGAGGCAATGTAGCTTGGCCAAGGTCAAAGAGCCTAAAAGTTGACATGAATCCAGATGGTCTGATTACAGAGGCCTTAATTTTAATCACTTGCAGTGCCTTCCCAGCACTTCAGGGCCATTTCTGATGAGTAGCTTTGATTTTTATGAATTTAAGGAAGTTTCCAATGCATCTCTTAAAAATAACCATTTCAGGGACCTCCCTGGTGGTGGGCCAGTGACTAAGACTCCGTGCTCCCAAGGCAGGGGCCCCAGGTTTGATCCCTGGTCAGGAAATTAGATCCCTCATGCTGCAACTAAGACCCGGTACAGCCAAATAAATAAACAACTGAGCACCTTAAAAAATAATAATAAGATAAAAAGTTACCTCCTAAAAAGGAGGTTATAATCTATTTCTGTGGCTTAGCCAGCATTAGTGATGTTGGTGTCCCTGAGCAGTACTCATCTCTTCCATGCACAACTTGTCAAAACTGTCCTCTCTGCCTCATTCCTTAACCCTCTAAATATCACTATGTCCTAGTTCACCTTCAGAGTTCACCTAAGCTCACGTCAGGAAATTGGTTGCATCTGTGAAAGGAAGAGGCCCAGTGGCAAAGCAAAGCAGGGCAAGCACTGAGGCTCTTTACTGAAGCCACATTCACCCCACCCTGATTTTGACTGTTAGTTTTCCAGTTGTCCATTACAAAGGCTTCTTTTGTTCAGTCTCTGCTCCAGACTTCTAGCTCCTCAGATGTCTTTCTACCTTCAGCCTAAAGCTAAAGTCATGTTATCTTATGGGTCTAGTTTACTGCTTAGCTTGGCCATTCTCACCATATGACTTTAGTCAAGAGGTTTATACTCTCCTCTAGACTACTGTATTCTGTGCTCTTCTAAATGGAATTTGGAGATTTGCTTGGCTAAATTTCTGGCTCTTTGGCAGAGCATTGCTCTACATTTAAGTGCACGCATGCACTTCTGATGACTGCTGCGCTATGTCTAGACCTTCAAGGCCACATGAGCACTAGCTTCTACAACCCCTTATGAACATGCTGTCTCCTGTGAATGGATCCTGTCTGTATGGGCCATCTCAGTCACATTTTTACTGGTCCAAGCAATTGCCTTTCACCTATAATTTGGCAGGGGGTGGGGGTGGGGGGTTGGGGGAAGATATTTCTGTATAGCAACTGTGTGTCTAGTGCCAGAAAAGATGTAATGAGCTGGGCACTTTCGCCTGAGGACTCACACAAATGTGAAACCCTCCTATAGAGAATGTGACTGCTTTTTCATTTATTTTTAATTGGAAGAGAATTGCTTTACAAAGTTATGTTGGTTTCTGCCGTACAACACCGTATATCAGTTATAAGTATATATATATATATATATATATATATATATATATATCCTATATATCCTCTCCCTCTTGACCCTCCCTCCCACCCCCACCATCTCACCCCTCTAGGTCATCACAGAGCACGGAGTTTGGCTCCATGTTACACAGAAGCTTCCCACTAGCTGTGCTTTACACATGGTAATGTATATATGTCAATGATCCTCTTCCAATTCATCCCACCCTCTCCTTCCTTGCTGTGTCCACAAGTGTGTTCTCCAAGTCTGCATCGCTATTCCTGCTTTGCAACTGATGCTTTTTTATTTCCTAGGTGATGTATTTATGACCACGGCACAAGCAGGGATTGCAGTAGTTAAAAATTTCCCTCCAGTGAACCATGCCCATTGCAAGTGGAATCACACAGGCCCACCTGAAGCCACAGTTTAACCCAACCATCAGGCTCTGCTAAATTCCAAGGGCAGAGATTCAACAGCCGGGCTCCACCAAGGGGCCAACGTGACTGAGTGGCAGTTACAATTTACATAACAGCCTAGTGGCTCCCCACCACCGTGAATGAAGCTTCAGGTTTATTCTTTATCTGTTAAAAAAAGAAATCCTCTGTTTTGTCATCATGAAACCCAACTAGGGAGAAAAAAAAACTGATCACACTTGCTTCCGTAAATTGTTTCTGAAAGACATAAACAGGTCACTAATAGTAGCAGATTTTATCTGTGTTCTAATCTGCCACTGCCGTTTTCCCTAAAACAGTACACTCAAGGGCAAGGCTGTATGTTTTCCCTAACATTTAATTAGCAAAAGAAAAATAGTACATGAATTAAAAAAAAAAAAAACAGCTCGCACAACAAGAAAAGAGAACCAAGGGGCTGCTTTCTCAGAAGACACATAAGAGTAGCTCTGGCTACCTTGGTTACCTCAGCATCCCCCAGTGGAGGTGAGGTGGAGGTGGAGGGTAGGCTACAAGAGCTGAGGATGACAGGTGTCCAGAGCAAGTGCAGGCAACTCTGAGGGTGTTTGGCTGCAGGGCTTTGGAGGCGAGTTCACCACGTCCTGGCCCAGGTCAGCTCCAGCACACACCTGTATTTTGCTTTTGCAGGGTTCAGAGTACCTGCGGCCCTTTAAGAACCGAGTCCAACTCTTAAGAAGTTTGGAGAGGGAAGCTGTGACCCTGCGTGGCCTCACACAGCCACAGTCTGAGAGTAGCTTCAGATTTATTGCCCATCCCAAGTGCTGCATAACACAGACCAGCCATGGGAGGACCATGTGCTGGAGGCTGAGCCATGGCCAGTCATGGCCTAAGGCCACTTTAAAGTCACTTCAACAAGGCCCAGTGTTGTTTTGAAAGGTCAAGAGAAGTCAAAAACAAATCCTTTAACATTTAAATCTCTACATTTTCTCATTTTTGTATCTCTTCATGATGTTATACAACAGACTTTGAATACTTTAAATGGATATGTTCTGTCAAAAGTTTCCAAATCTTGAATAATAACATTTTTCTCCAGAATATATAGTAGACTATTTCAAATAGTAAGGTGACTGCCTCAGACTCATCAGTGAATGGAGTTAAAAAAAAAAAAATAGCAAAATCTCATTGCTGACTGTCCCACAGGTTCACAGGTTCGCTGACATGTTAAGTGGCTATTTCCTGTATGGAGGTGTGCCTCAGTAAAATTTAGATCGTCACTGAACTTCAGGGTCATTCCAAAGTGTAAACTCCATGAATGTCTAGGGTCTGTAATGAAATAAGAAACTAGACGTCTAAGACAGGGTTCCATCCTGTGAGCTGAGGACCCCTAGTGGTTGCTGCAGTAATAATTCCTTCTGAACAAGTACCGCCTGGAGAAAGAGTATCTTAAATTACCATTTTTCAGATGCATGTATACGCTGTTGTGATTAGTAAAAATAGTACAATGGCTTTTTGATACTGTATTTTTTTCAATTAAAAGATACCCAAAAGTACTCTCACTAATTGGAGAGGAGCCAGATGTTTTGATGTTACTCAAAAAAGTTGTGAACCCCTGCTTTAGACAGTCACCCCAGGGCAGCTACTGTTTTGAGTAGCTTGAATTAGTTGAGTCCACCGAAAAGAACAGAAATGCTATGCAAAACTCAACCCATAACATAACTGTATTAATTATAAAGTAATGCACTTATTTCTTCTGCAATAGGTTTTAGAAAACAAGCATTGACTACAAAGGAGAATTTGCCATCCCTGACCAAATACCAAGTACCACAGTCACACAAAGTAGCACTCAGCGAATGAGCAAATTTCTTCACATTGGAACTTTGGCTTTCACGATCTGTGAAAATTGAAAAATGCAAAGCCATATGGGAGACCAGGTCTCACTTCAACTGAATTTTTAACTCACCATTTAAAAAGCTCTCTCACACACGCACACACACAAACACAAACATTCAAGAGTGAGTCATCTCACAGCCTGTGTGTCAGCTGTGTGTGTGCATAAACGTTTATCCCTCTGAATCAAGTCATCATTATTCCATTATTGAAATATTCCCTCAGATTGCCTGATTTCCAGTGCCAGTCTCCTGGGGTAGTTAGGCAAATAAAATTTCATTTACAGAAAGACTGTGATTTGGAATTGATAAAGAGAATTTCTTTTTTCCCCTTAAGAGTTCTCCCCTCCTGAACCTAAAATACATCAAACAGCAGTCGAAGTGTCAGAGGAAAGGAGAAGATTTTTCAAAAGCACTGGGCAGTGGTGGCAACACATGATTCAGATTTTCCCCTTGGGCATGAGAGGCTAGTGGGGAGGAGAGTCAAGGTCCCGGTTGTCGTCAGTTAACACCTGATGATGAATTTCCATATCATTATGTTTGTCAAGACAGACACGCATGGATGCATGAAACGCGCACAAATAATAACACTTCAATCTCAGGTACACAAACATACTTAAGAAAGAGAAGTTTTATTAGGGCAATTTCACTTTATTTTTCCATACAGCAAAGTCAACTACTGCAGTAATAATAAAATAAGCATAAAACAAATTGCAGCCCAAGACAAAATACATAATTTTAAGCAACTACAAGCAGAAAGTAAGTTGTGATTACATAATAGTAAAACCAAGCACACCTGTCCTTTCAGCAGATGAAAGTGTAGGGTTGCTGATAAGTGCAACATTATAACCAGCTGGAGTGAAGGCTGGATACACTAATTCAGTAAACAAGTGCCCATTATCACATTTGCTTTTTTGAGTGCTTCTGAGTTGAAAATTAAAACCGTGAAAATTGAACTGTGTTTTATCTTTTTCACCTGCTGAAAGAACAGGCTCCTACAGCAATTAAAAAACAATCACATAACAACTATAGCTACGGTGTGCTGTTTGGTTTGCCTGTTTATGGTTGAAATTTTGTGAAAGTCAATACTTGTTTTGAAGATTTTTTTTTCTTTCTTTTTTTTTTTTGTGAACAGTAAACCACTGAAATTGGCAGAAACTGATTTGAATAGTATATGTCCTTAGTATAGTTCTTTCTCTCGTTTTTTTTTTTGTTGTTGTTTTGTTGAAGTTTTAAACATGCAGTAGTTTTTGAAAAATGTAAGGAATATCTGATCCATGATTTCACCTTAATGGTTGAAGGACCTGCTATTTTTGGTAATGATCTTCAGGCAGGTTTGGCCCAATGGAGTTTTTGTCAGTCATGAGATCTTGGAAGGATGGCATATCTTTCCAGCTGAAAAAATCCTGGCAAACTACAAGCTGTCCACAAAAAAGCAAAGCAACATGTTTGAAGGGGTATGGAGTGCTAACTCTGTGCCACTTTTGCAAGCAATTTTGCTCAGTCTGTCATTTTATTAGCCTTAACAAAACTCCTTGTAATTATAGACGTTTTTATTCAAAATAAGATCTTACTATTATACAGGTTTCTCTCTTTTGACTATATACAGAAGTGCAAAAAGTCAACCTTCTCTCTAGACGTTCCAACATGCTAAATTGCAGCATAATCAACCCTCAAGAGTTTGCACACACGCTATAATTCTCATTACGTAAACTTTGAGTATTTGGATTATCAACAAAAAGTCCCTTGTTCTATTTATTGATTATGCAGCTTATTTATAACAAGGCCTGATATTCAGGGATTTCAAAAATATTAAACAATACTTTAACATTTGAAATGGATACAGTAGAAAATAAATTTTATTCTAATATCTAGGATCTAGATCTTCTTATAATAACTAATTACAAACAAAATAAATCATCAAAATATTACTCAATTGTCTGCCAGGATTGTTGCGATAGCAACAACTTAACTTCTTACTTAGCAATGATTATATATTTATAAGATATCCATATAAAAGATCTTTGTTCTTTAATGAAAACTAGACAAGAACTAACAATGACTGACATTCTTACACTTTTAATATTAAATCAGTAAAATATAAATCATTTAGTTAACAATACGAATATTCATATGACACTACATGTAATTCAAAACTGAGTATGTTATGAAGGAAAAAACTACTTTTTTTTTGTATTTTGAAAAGTTCATCGGTAAAATCTACTAAAACAAGAGTCTATAAACTGAAATGGTATTCAATTGTTAATAGAAAATGAAATCTAATAAATGTAGGAAATGAAAAAACTACACTTTAACAAGAAAAATAAGTAATATTCTATAATGTAACTAACTACAATAACATGTGGAGTCACCATTACTCTCTTAACACGATTGAAATTACATTGGTATGGGTTCCAACCCGTAATGTAATAATCTAAGGCTTTAATAGATGTACAGTACAATCAGTAAAATCAACACATCAGTCTTATATTAGAAAGCATCTCTCTCAAGCATAAAAACTTGCAGTAAACTTGGAAGTATGGAAAGTTCTAGAACTGAACTTTCACTTCTCCCATTCCATACTAGAACTACCAGTGACCTGGCCCCTACTTCAGCAATTTTTAGAACTGCTGAACAGAGCAAAAATATCCTTTACTAGCTGCAACATCCAAACCACAAAAAAGGAATTCCTTTGGATGAATCCATTCTTAAAAACTGAATGCACATCTATTTTTTTTTAATTTGTAAAAGGCTTTCTAAGGCTATAAGCAGTAAATCTGAACAAAACAAAACAAAACAAATCACATATAAAATTCACCCATGTACTTAACCCACCCAATGACTAGGTTAATTAAACATTTCCCATTTTCATATTTTGGTTTATCATGCATCTGATGACAGTGCTGCTTTCTTCTTTGTTTAGAGTCACTATTTTAAATGTGACTGTGATGAAGCATTTAAGCAAATGTGAAACCATTTTTGCAAAGCATTTAGAGTCTTCTGACTTTTGACAGAGCTATAAATAGAAGCAAAATAATTTCCTCAAACTTTTTTTTGTTATCGTGTCTCAGAAATGGCATATCCCTTTTGAATAACGTGTTATACAGTATAGTAGGCATAAATATTACACTACAATGCATTAAAATAATTTTTATATATATCTATTATATATAATCTCCAGTATGTGTGAGTTTATCTGTATTGAGAGAGTCTGTGTTGTGCTGTCTATTCTGTTACTGTAAAGTTAAATCGGCCATTTCTGAGACAGCTTTGGTTTCCAAAAAAAAAAGAATGGTGCCCTTTGACTGATTAGTACTAGCAAATAAGCAACAAAATGTGGCTCTGAAAACAATAACACTGAAGAAATAATACTCTAATTTGATGTACAGTCTATGGCACTTCATGAGAATCCTTAACAACATGGTACTTAAAGCCATGATGTGCTTTAAAAGATACACAGTTGTGGTTTTGCTTGGCACATTCATCTCTGTCAGATCCCTCCCTCACCACATCTTAAAATCTATTACATTAAAAATATTACTCAAACAAAAATGACTGTGCATGCACGCTCTCATCTATAATGGCAATTTTAAATACAAGGTGCACCTTTGTTATTTGTAAACCTTGAAAGAAATAAACTTATTTTTAAAAAATTATATCTTGGTCTACAGACGTACCAATACATAATAGAGTCATGGTTACACCATAGTCTGTCTTTTCAAGATGGCATGAATATATAGGAAACTAATTAGGTCTGCATATTTGAATGCATCACTCTGTGCTAGAAAAGAAAGACAATGTTGTTCTTTTAGACAGGAGTATCACCTCAGCACAAATATCAATTAAATGTACAAAGTGTATAGGCAACAGTGTGCAGTGGGTTTCCATGTTGTCTTTTCTTCTGGTTAACATGCAGTATGTGGATGTCTTGTGGCTGAGGGGTTTTTGTGTGTGGTTGCTTGACGGTATATACAATATGGCTAATGACCTCGTCCTTTACTCTAACCAAGCACACTGTCCTTTCCTCTTTAGTACGATCTACAAGGGAAAAAGAGATAACCTTCTGTTAAAACAGACAATATCTAACAGCAGTTTCTCAAATACATTCAACATGAAAATTGTATTTCTTGGTTTAAAGAGTGAACACAGGAATAGCAGCACCTTCATGTAAAAACAAAAAACACATCGCAGGTACAAAGGACCAAAATGTGTTTATTGTCTCTTTGAGAATAAAATGACACTCACAGCTTCATAAAATTGTAGTCTCTGAACAAATATCAGCCAATACACAGCTTAAAGTATAAAATACATTTGCAGAATCAAGGGGCATGATACAGCAGAGCTCTTTTAGCACTATCATTGTGGGACAGAATTTACAACTCACTTTACTTCTTTCTAAAGTTTAATAGGTTTCAGAAGTAATGGTTTGGCCCACAAAATTAAAATCCATGAAACAGTCCTATTAAACACAATTTGTTCTATGTGAATGCTTGATTAGCACAGTATGTGTTCGGAAAAAAACCAAAAAACAAAAAAAAACGAAGATACTCTAAGTGACTGCTTTGGATAATTTGCAGTTTGGATTTTTTCTCCTAAAGGCAAGAAAAAGAAAAATCATTCCTTATGCTCTTGACAAATTCAGGTTGAACTGATATTACAATGTACTTGTGACTTAATAATTCCAGCTGTTACATGAAATTTGTTCCCATAGAATCTTTACATATTCAACTATGCTTTCATACAACTTGAGAATTTAAAAAATCACCATTCTGCTCCACTCAAAAACCATTCTAAATATCGCAGCTTCTCATGAAAATGTGTAAGTATTTGTTAAATAAACAGAACCTTAAAGAGCTTGAGTTTCAATACTGACAAATCTACTGTTTTGCTAACTGATGAACTCCACAGCCATTTTGTATTTTTTATGAACCTGGATTATTGCTAAGAAACAGAACTTGTTTACATATATGCATACCCAACTGACCATAAAAGCTTGAAATGTGGTTTTAACACGTCTAAAGAAGAACTCTACATACTACAAAGTGATGTACTATTACATTATACAGAATAATAAACCTTATTATTAGAACTGCACTGAGAGAGCTTATGAAATAGAAATCAGTTTCAGTAATTTAATTCATGATTGCAGCACATCTTTGGTGGTGCATCTCGGATTGAGTTTATCATTCCTTTATTTCAAGTTGTGTCTGTTTTCTTCTCTATGAGTTTATCCTCTGACAAGCTCTTCCTATAGATTATTATTGCAAGGGCCTCTGAACTGGTTCCCTAACACCATCTCCTGATTCAACATCCTGTCCCTTCTTCTATAAGGCTCTGATATCTCCTTTCTCTCTGCATCAACCTTTACTGTTCAAATTCACTTAATTTCTGACTCGGTTAGGAAGATCTGCTCCTTCATCTTTGTTCCTAGAGGAATTTGTTCAAAGCTCTCTTATTTTAATAAAGAGTGCTAAAATTTCCATCATCATCTCACTGACTGTCAATCTTTATTTCATCGACCTGGTAACTAACACACAGTAGATAACACAAAAAATCATTTATAAATGTGTTAATGCACAGATAAATGAATGAAAAGAAGCAACAAAGAAAGAATGATCACTCATCTTATTTACCAGATTCAGTTTTAAGCATTGTAGCTCTTCTTAAATATAAAAAGAAATACCTAATATAATTCTGAGCAGGTAGATAACTTGAATGAATACTTAAGAATAAAACATGATCTAAAAGGATGAAACATGGTCATCTTTGCAAGTCAGTGTGTCTGAAAAGAAACTACAAGACTTTCCAACTATTTGAGCAAATATCCAGGTAGATGTGTGCGTGTGTGTGTATGTGTGTGCATATATGAATGCATGCTGCTGCTGCTACTGCTAAGTCGCTTCAGTCGTGTCTGACTCTGTGCGACCCCATAGACGGCAGCCCACCAGGCTCCCCCGTCCCTGGGATTCTCCAGGCAAGAACACTGGAGTGGCTTGCCATTTCCTTCTCCAATGCATAAAAGTGAAAAGTGAAAGTGAAGTCGCTCAGTCGACCCCATGGACTGCAGCCTATCAAGCTCCCCTGCCCATGGGATTATCCAGGCAAGAGTACTGGAATGGGGTGCCATTGCCTTCTCCTATATGAATGCATGAATATATTTAAATTAGGCTCTTTATATCCTAATGACCCTGATGTGGTGAAGCATGGGGTGAACTGGATACATGTTCTCATTTAGGATTTAGCAAGACAATTTTTGAATAAAATAAATGCTGACCTATACCAGGGATCAGCAAACTATTGCCTGTAAGCTAAATCCTGACTACTGCCTGGTTTTGTGTGTGTCCAGCTTTTTGTGACCTTATGATCCATAGCCCACCACGTTCCTTGGTCCACGGGATTTTCCAGGCAAGAATACTGGAGTGCGTTACCATACCCTCCTCCAGGGGATCTTCCCAGCCCAGAGATCTAACCTGTGTCTCTTATGTCTCCTCATTGGCAGGTGGGTTCTTTGCCACTAGCACCACCAATAAAGTTTAACTGGGACACAGCACACCCTTTCATTTACACACTGTCTCTGGTTGCTTTTATGCTATATCGGCAGAGTAGCCCTATGGCCCACACAACCAGAAGTATTTACTATCTCATCTTGAAAGAAAAAGCTTGCCAGTCCCTGATCTATACCTTCTATTTAGTTTTAAGCTGTATTTTCCCTTCACGATTGTGCTTATTTCTAGTACAAAATTTTTAAAAATGTATATATCCTCAGTATTATGCATATTTAAATGACATTAGCATATTTCTTATAAATTCGTACATTAAAATTCCTCATAACCCATCTAAGATAAAATCGTGAGTTCTATATAAGTACATTTTTTTGAATTCTGCAAAATTTTTTAAGTGCATTACATAATTGTTATCTTAAAAAAAAAAACACCATGAATATACACTCAATATTACATAATGAACTTACTGTTTAGTGATGAAAATTCTACATCTGGGTAACATACTTGTGGCTAGTCAGATGTTCGGCAGATATTATGGGTATCTAGCAAATAAAAAATTATTTAATGAATGACCCATGCAAGCAAGCCAACAACCAAGAGATGAAAACATCTTAATATTAAATTTTTTAAGAAAGTGAAATTCAGCTGTGAGGTGACAGTCCTTATCTGATCAACATAACAGTAAGTTAATGTAAACTTAATGCCAAAGTAGCAACTCATTGTTTAAAATCTTTGTGTTAAATACTATTCTATAAATGTTATCAGTTTTTAGGAAGTAAGAGAAGTAAAACTATCAAAAATTCATGCAGAGCAGTAATTGAAAAGAAGCCCTTTTTGTTGGCCTACACACACGCGCCTGTGGTTTCAGTTATTCCATATTCTAGAAAGCAAAGTAGGCAAGGTCTTGCCTATTTTTGTGCAACCAATTTCTACATTTTCATTCAACTTATGGTATCTAACATTTTTTTCCAAGTTAAAAATACCAGGTAATAATTATAAAGGAGTATTTCAAAAGAACCGGATAAAAGCATGTAAGTCTACTTCAGAACATATTCCTGAATCCTGATTGCACATTTTATTGCATTTTAAATGGGCAAGAAAATTACAAAACTTGACAGGAAACACAATAAGGAACCAATATAGAGGTGACTTGTTTCAATCATCCCAACAGCCATTTTCCTGTAGCCCAATTCTTCTCTACCCAGAATGATGACTGCTATACGGGGAGAGGCAACACAGCACAGGTTCAACCCCCTAGTGACCCATTTCTGGGTGTGTAAACGTGAGCAAAGCACTTTATTACTCTATACTTAGGTTTCTTCATCTCTAAACTGGCACTAATCTCATTTCAGCAAGGTTGATGGGAGAAGAGTAAAATCGCATACATGAAGGCATTTTGTTGCTGTTTCCATCTAGATGTCCTAGACTAACTACCTCAACGTATTACAATCCACAGTCTGGAGTGTAAATTAGTATGTCTCTATTTTATTTCCATTTCTCAGCTGACATCTTTACACAATTTACAGCACTGGCAAATGGCACGAAAATGTGCTCCAAGCATAATGAAGCTTCTCATACCATTTTTCCTGCTGCTGCAGGACAGGATGCTGCACCCAACAGTGTAGAAGCATCAAGGATGGGGCTGTCGAAACATACCAAGGACCTTCAACACCAATCGATGCAGATGAAGGGCCAGCTATAAACTTCTGCATGCATGCAGGCTGCATTTTGTGGCATCAGCTATTTCCAGCATCGCTAATGTACTGTAGGCATATACATATGTATGTATATGTAGATATAATATATGTGTGTATATATATCCATTCCCTTTTCTTTCTTCTGGTTGTCAAACAGTATGAAGACCCAAGATTATGCATGAAATGGTCACAGCACAATGCAAAAAGTAAAGTGTCCCCTACAACCAAGGTGGCCAAGGGCATGTTGAAATTTGCTTTGCTGTAGTTCTGCTTACACCAGCAATTCTATAGTCATACATGGTACACACAAGAGAGTGCAGCATCACTGAACTGCACCATAAATGGATTGCATTGAATCCATTAAGAAATTTCCACCATAGATTACTAACATGCCACATATGCACAATCTAGCATTCTTGTAAATGAGTCTGATGTGTTAGTAAAAATCCAAGGCTATTTTGACAAACTTCAGAAAAACTAATGATTCTTTGCCAAGAAATGTTTAAAGCTTGTCTGAAACTTTAAAATACATCCACTTTGGCATGCTGCTTTTGAAAGTTTTTAGTGACTATATTTATAGTTTATAGTTCTTCAATGGTACATGGCGTACTGCAGAAACAAGGCTGGCTCCTCCTTATAGTGATAACTGCACATTCAAATGGCATTTAAAGGGGCAACACGTCGATACCCATCTGATACTGCTTGTTTTGTTTTTGAGATTCATTTGGTTGCATTTAACTTGGTCTGTGAATTATGTGAAATTTGATTGGACTCTAGATATTTCATATGCTGATAACCCTATTGAACTTGCTTTCATAACAAACCTATCTATACTTTCAAGCCAAAAACTACTTTATATAAATTTGATTTTGATTCAACCAGTATTTTCTAGACTATAATTTTAAACAGGAGCTAAAAATGCTGGCTGAATCCATGCAGATTTTAAATTTCAAATATTTTAACAATTATTTTCTTTTGAATAATTACATTATGAAATTTAAATTTCTGAAACATATTCCTTTTACTTAAAAAACAACCCTGTGTATTTGTCACTCCATGTAGACTTGTATGGAGCACAGAATGACTCTAATTGCTATACTTGGTGCCTTCTTCTTTCCTTCATAACCCTCTAACATTTATGCTGAGTAGTTACAGAAATAAGAGCACTTACGAATTTTATTTTTTCACTTAAATCACTGAGAATCAAAACTTGAACACTTATTTTAACTTATTTTGAGTATGCAATCTGCTTATCAAATAAAACTAATGAATTTATAACAAACTCTATTTACAAGAGTGGTTGTTTGTGGCATATATAGCACATTTAAATGTTTTGCTTTTTATTAAGAATTTAGGCAAGAAACTATATATATATATATCCAATGCTTATAACAAAACCCTTAAAATCACCTATATTTTTAAAATTACTTTTTATTATGTAAGTTTCAGGTGTACAGTACTGTAGTTCAACATCTGTATACACTACCTGATATAATTTCGATTGGTCAAAATACCTGCATGATTTTGATTTGAGACCAACTGAGAATTGCTTGTGTAATTATCATTTTAGTAGCTTTAGAAATGGAGCTGCGACAACTTTGGAGCACTTATAAATGGCATAAAAGCATTCTGCTGCTCATCATAGAAAGAATGTGTAGGCCAACAAGAGGTATCTTTGAAACCCCATGCTATTAAAGCACCCTCTACAGCCCTCACGGACACACGATTCCCCACTGACCTCAATGGGAAATCCACGTGCGTAAGGGCTGTTGGATTGAGCCCTATTAGAGTTGGTTTTTAAGAAACAAAGCTGTAAATTAGCAAACCTGGTTGGCTGTGGCTGTTGCAGCGAAGGGAACACTTGTGGCAGATGTTGTTGCTGCGGACACAGTGGCTGGCGTAGCACCGTGCACCATGGGAACTTTCGGAGGGAAAATCATATAAGCAAACATACAGAAGAGTGTAGCAATATGGAAACCATGGCAACATGGAGGAGATAATTGGGCATGGTATTTATCACAGCAGTAAGCCATGTGACGGGACATCATCACCAGCGAGTGACATGCAATCACAGCGCAAAGCAGGACAACATTCCAAGGAGAGAGGGGGAAGGGGGATGAAAGAGAAAAAAAAGGGGAAAAAAAGCTTGTTACCATCAAATCAAGAAAATTGACACAAACAGGCTTAATTTGCTAAGTCAACACCAAGAATTTTATATAGTGTTCATAGTTAGACATTCAAAATCTAAGTTAAAATACAGATATTTACTTCATATATACAATTATCTGGTTTTGAATAAAAGTATGTTTTCTTATTTACTATTATAAAAATACACAATATATTACTTTTATGAGATAGTTTGTTTTTTTTTTTACACACCAGAACTCATAGTCCAATCAAAATCCACCAAAGGTGACTAAAGGAAACTTGTGTGTAAAGAAAACACTTATGTGAGTCCATGTCAATTAAATAGAAAATGGCATTTAATTGACAGGTGTTAGTAAAAAGGAAATGGACTTGCCCAATAGATACAAGTTAAACTCAGCAGTGGATTTTGAGGGGCTGTGAGGTGCACCATAGGTTTAAGATAATCAAGAAACAAAGCTGGCACCTACCAACACTTGTAGCGGGTGTCATGCACAATATTGAGCCTGCCCATCATGCATTGCAACAGGAAGGTGGATTTGAAAAGGGAAAAGAATTAAAACATCCCATCACACGTGTAATTAGGAAATTCATTTGAACAAAGAAGAAAAATTGTTATTATGGGAACAGTGGCATGTAACTGTCAGCACAATCAAATCATACAATAGCATAGTGATCAATTAGAACTAGTCTCAAGTGAAGAATAAAAGCCAGTTTAACTGTGTGCTGGTACACTTTGTTTCTCCTAATTGCTGCCTATAAATAAAAGTGAATTTAAAAAAAAAAATGGAAACCTGCTTAATTCTTTTAAAAATAATATTGCAATTTGTTTTGTTTTAATCTGGTTACTGGCCATCTGGTGGCTTTGCTATTTCTGACTTTTTAACATATGAATTGAGCACATGTTAAATAATTAAGAGAAATTTACTAAGAGGCTAAATAATTCAACGCACAGAACTGACTTAACAATGCAATGAAACCAAAGCACTCATTTCATTCCCTTAGTTTTATTTATTTCCCTGTTCAATGCAGCAGCAACCACACAGAAATGGAAGGGGTTGTGATCAACCATACAGGAATTTTATTTGGAGGGATACCAAGCAATATAAATAAGGCATAAGGAGAAACTGAACTTCTGCACTGCCTTAGTTTGGAATTTAAATGTACAGAAAACATTTAGATGGGACACACTTTCTTAAAGTCTCGAACTGATTTATTACTTAGAAGGTATCTGAGAAAGCAGACTGGTTTTCCTTGATGTTTTAAACCTTCAGGACTTCTCAGACCGGCAAGTGTTCTATGAAATTTCACATTCAAAAATGGTTAATTGGATTAGAATAAAAACCCTGAATGGGGGATAATGAGATATATACACTGCATAGGGGGTGTTGGCACTGATGTTCACAATGGCTCCACCACAACGTTAAAATCAGTATTACATAGATAGTACCTGTTCTCTTGGCCATATAAACATTGGAAAATCTACCTAATCTTACCAAGCACAGGGCACTTTCCCATATACTGAATTACTGTTCTTTCTATGAGACTATTTTAGACTCCTAGGTTTTAAAATATCATATGATTTTATATTTCTATCTAAATCTTGGCACATCCTATTTACATACTAGCAGCATCTGGGATGAACATTTGTTAGAAAAAATCTGCCAATTGCGTCTTGTCAGAGATGGCCCTACAAAACAAAGCTGCCATTGAGAAGCATAGATTACTTCACTGGCATCCTTGTAACAGCTGCAATTAGACTGTTATCACAATTAAGACTGTGGGCGCAATGATCAATGATTAAACTCGGGAAGAGAGCTAGGGAGGCATTGTCTCAGGTGGAGTACTGTTACACTGATAGGCATTATTTATGAAGACACTTGAAGATCTCTGTCATTTGCTACCACTACTGAGTCAAAGCCTTGTGGAAGACAACAGAAACAAATCAGTGATAACTGAGACAGTAATTTGAGACAGTAGAGCAAGCAAACTTTAATATTCTAGATTCTATGAAATCATTATCCTCCAACAGTTGGGCCAGAAGACTGGGAAAGAATGAATGAAAGATGAATGAAAAAGAATAATGTGGAATTTCAGAAATATTTGTTTTAAATACTGTCCAGGGTAAGTTTTAAATTTATTATTATGCTGCAATTTGTCTATTATGTTTCATCCCATGCATAAGGAAGGCTGCACATGCTGAAAATGAGTTAACCTTATCCTACCTCTCTAAAACCCTAAAGCTTTCAGGATTTGAATTTCAGTTTGAGCTATCTTCCTCATTACCATTAAAACCAATGCACACAGTTTTGAGAGGGATTTGCAGCAAATAAACATAAGGCAGCAATGAAAATACTAGCCAGGGTGCAGTAACTCACAAATATGAAGACATAATGCTGTAGGACCCACTTACCGAAATAAAAAATCACTTTTGAAATGACCATAATAGCCATCTTTACATCAGATTGGTTGATTTATGAATAATGATTGCATAAATAGCCAATTAAAATTTTTTATTCAATTTTCAGCATAAGGTAAAATTTAAGTGAATGTATTTGTCAATTTCAAATTTCCCCTACAAAGGTAGAGCAGAATGGTGTGCTTCTGAGGAATGCAGGATGTTAATTACATGATTTTTAAATTGAAATGTTAAGTTAATCTGTATGAAGATTCAGAAAATACAACTAGGAAAGTAGTTTACCAATGAGATGTATGTGTAGTTCAAATCAGTTCAAGGAGAAGGGAAAAAAGTAGAGAGGAAAAGAACTATAGAGATTTTGTTGGAGGTTTTACATGTGGTAATTCAAGCCTATTTAGGTGTATTATGATAGGAGTAAAAAGCTGATTTAAAGCCTTCTAAAAATACTCTATATCATTTAGAACTAAAAGTTCACAATAAATTGAATTATTCTTAAAACTGATGTCTAAAGAAGCAACAGCTTCATATAATTTATTTTTATAATCTATTGAATTATATTTTGTGTCTCTACTGAGTTCAGGAAACAACAAAAAAACAGTGCTTACTACATTCCTGGCTTTATTCCAAATTCTTAGACCTGTCTGTAAAAGCGCTTTAAGAAGATGTTTTATCAAATTATGCTTAAAACTAACTTACACATAACTTTATGAAATAATCACCAGTATTATCTCCTTTTTATATATGAAAAAATTAAAGTATAACTTATGGTAGACTGTATTTAAACTTCCAAGCCAGATTTATAATCATTATGCTAAGGTTCAAATAAACCATCTTTATTAACTTCATTAATCATATAAAAATGATAATTGAAAGTTTTGTTTTCTTTTCTTTCTGTAAAAGCAACCCCATCCCCTGCATCTCTCCTCTTATTCCAAA
This sequence comes from Bos indicus x Bos taurus, assembly GCF_003369695.1. Classification (NCBI taxonomy): domain Eukaryota; kingdom Metazoa; phylum Chordata; class Mammalia; order Artiodactyla; family Bovidae; genus Bos; species Bos indicus x Bos taurus. Next base: position 114,752,407 of record NC_040076.1, read on the forward strand.
CCCTTAGGAAAGTTTTCTGGACTTCTGTTTCCTTCTTTCTAGGAGTGTTTGCTCAAGGTGAAGCTGAAGCTGTTGAAAGCAAACTTATTTTTAGGTTTTTAAAAATCATAAGCCTACAATGACTGAGGGCAATATGCTAGGAAGAGAAGTATGCTTTTGCAGATGGCAAGTGGGCAAAAATGGTGAAGGAAAGCAGAGAGAAAAAAATTCTTCCAGACTCTGAAGAGAAGGCGAGAAGCGTGCAGGACCCCTCGGTAATTGGGCTGGTGGTGTGTTCTTTCACAGAAGTGCTGCCAGAAGCAGGCTTTCCAGGGAATGGGCTGCATGGGAGGCTAAGGAGCGTAGGCAAGGATGCTGGTACCCAAGGCAGGCACAGAAGCCCTGGAGCACCTGCCTTCAAGGGATCTTCTAAGCATGGACAATGATTACATCAGTAATGGCCAGTGTTGACTGAAGAATGGAGACTGGGTAACCTGTCTGAGACTACTGGACGGCACAGGATCACCATTCGAGTAGAGGTGGGAAAGAAGAGGAGATGTGAGGATGGGAATCCTGGAATTTCAGTGGTGCCTGATACATCTATCCAATACTGTAACTGAAGTTTAGAATTGGACTTAATATAAATTCAGGAAAACAAAACTGATGTAAATATAAGTGTTATTTCGTGAAATTTATACCTACAACATAAGTAGACATTAGATTACGTATACTCTGTATGAATAGCAAATTTAGTCTTAACAGGTGAAGGTAAAAAAAAATGGACTATACATCTAAAAAAATAAAAATTTCTTCAGTGTGAACATGGTCCAAATTACTTATATTTATCTTTAAATGAGATGGAGGGTATAAAAGTAAAAGGCTAGAAAACTTTCTTGGGAGGGGTGGTAGTGGGATGGGAGATGCAGTGGGATGTAGTTGACTGAATGAAAAGAAAGACGGATGAACAAGTGAGTTAGAAGGATGTGCGGTGCTAAGTCGTTTCAGTTGTGTCAGACTCATTGTAACCCCATGGACTGTAGCCCGCCAGGCTCCTCTGTCCATGAGATTCTCCAGGCAAGAATACTGGAATGAGTCGCTATGGCCTCCTCCAGGGGAATCTTCCTGACCCAGGGATCGAACCCGCATCTCTTTTGTCTCCTGCATTGGCAAGCAGGTCCTTTACCACTGGCACCACCTGGGAAGCCCAGGAAGAAGGATAGGTGGATGGAAAACAGGGAAGGAAAGAAGAAAAAGAGGAAGATAAGGAGGTAGGAACAGAAAGAATAGATGGTTAGAAGGATGGATGGATAAATGGACAGATGAATGCATACATGGATGGATGCATGGATGGATTGATGGATAGATGAGTAAAGGCCACATAAGTCTAAGTTTGTTCTTAAAAGTTATGGTATATACTAATTTTTCTTTACTAGTTAGGTGGCTTGTCATGGAATCCTGATCTTTTGCTAGCAACCTGTTCTGTATACAGTTACCTGCTCCAAAGATTTAGTCAACCATGCTTCACTGTAATGTCAATGAAATAGACCTATATATCCCTGATGTTATTACTGAAGCAACAGACTACAGAATTCAAAAACTATAAACTGCAAAAAATAAATGTCTTTCTTTCTCTAATCAGTTCCAATAAAGTCTTCAAATATAACTTCCGAATTATAATATTGTGGTTAGATAGGATGCTCTGATCACAGAATTCATCTATAGGTCTGCAGAATAACCTAGACTTTGGAAAATGAATTTCCTTTTCCTCCCTATCCCATGAGATGACACATGAATTTATGGTAGGATAGATTTTCTGTAGTTCTCAAAAATTAATTGACAATGTTTAAAAATGGACAGATTTCACATATAACTGTTCAAAAGTCCAGAGTATCTGGGAAATACATCATAAGATCTAGCAATACTGGACACCAGAGCCATCACTTTGAGTTGAATACAACCAACCCTGAGAGGCACAGACACAACCACCCATAGTCACAAAGACTATGACATATATGGAGCCACAAAGGGTGTCCAGCGCACAACAGGTACAACCTACAGGGCAGATAATCTTCTAAGGCAACAAAAGGCTAAGTCTGAACACCGACTGTCCCCTTCAGACTAGGCCTAAGCTCTCCTGCACCTCCCAGACCCCATAGCTTCAAATTTACTTCTTGCTTCACTTGTTCATATTTCCTGCCTGGCTTTTAAGGCATTTGGGTTTTTATATATTTTCTACATTAGATTTCTTTCCTTCCCAGCTGTATAATAAAGTGGTTTGGCAGGAGTATAGATGGGCTATCCATTATAACTTTTTAATGTCACTGTGGCACATAAGTACATATGAGATTAAAAATACTCTGAAGGAATGAAGGAGGTACTACTTACTTCTATGTGATGACTAAAAGTTAACCTGCAAGCTCTTTAAAACTGGGTTACAAATAAACCTTATTTGATATTACTATTGCAATAATTACATATTGACTACAAATATAAAAAAATATTTCTGATGCAAATTTATCATAAAAAATGCAAACAAATCTTAAAAATTTCAGCATATTTCTTTTTTTTTAATTTTAATTGGAGGCTAATTACTTTACAATATTGTATTGGTTTTGCCATACATCAACATGAATCCGCCACGGGTGTACACATGTTCCAATATATTGTGGCACATTTTATTTAACAATGCTTAGTTTCTAGACAGAGAAGTAAGTATGACTCTGATTTATAAAGGTATTTATTGGTTTTCCCTGAGTTGAATTTTATCTCACATCTTTTGCTCTATCCTATCCACAGACTAAAATCCATTCCATAGAGAGACTATGGTCATAAATCAGAGTCATACATGTCATACAATTAATGATTATACTTATTTAGAAAAGTCTTCAGTCATGTGAATGTTGTTGGAGAAAATGATGCAAAATCCACTTGATAAAAGAGATTATTTTAGGTTTCTTTAAGTAATACATGGAAGAAGTTAAATTTGTTTTCACTTTTAGATTTTTAAATAGAGAAACTGTCATTTCTAGTAGTAATGTTTCATTCAGTGAAATAAACTGACAAAAATAGTTGTTAATTTCTTCAAAAAGATCACAGTAGTTACCTACAATTCCTTGAAACTTTGTCTAGTGATCTGACTATAGAAAAATTGATAGATTATTTGTTGGAGACAGCATAAATCCAGGGGAATGGAAATTTATACTAAAGCAAAAAAAATTATTTCTGGAAATCTCTGAAAACATACATATGTTGAGAAAAAATTTTTAATTTTATAAAACTTAAAAGAAATGTGACTTTTCCTTCAGAGTACAACAAATACCCAAAGATCAAATGACTTAATTTCTATTCTAAAATGGACAAACTTCAACTTGATAGATACTATTTCATGAGTTCAAATATAACTTTATCTGTGGTGCTAGGGCAGGCTATTTCAATTAGTGGAATATTCTATTCTAGTTCATTGAATGTTACTACATATTCTACACATGGATGGCTAGTTTTCAAAGAGGCACTGTATAAAAAGCTGTACTTGGCAGTAAAACCTAATGAGAATATAATTTATTCTCACTATTAAAAAATAAATTATCACATTTCCTCATGGTATTTTGAACCTAATGTACTATAAATACTGTTAGCATAGTATAACATACTAATGGGTCTGGATCTTTGACATACACACCTAACCATAAATTAATCAATTTAATTAATAAAATTATTTTATTAACTGAATCTCTTAACACAAGGCAATTTTTAAGAAAGATTAAGAGATGAAGAGGAAAATAAGATTAGAGTCTCTGGTTACTTGAATTCTAGATTATAAGGAATGTAATATGTATTGTCTGAAGCAAATGAAGAGTAAGTAAAAGTAATAAATTTCCAGGTAATTAAGTGACTGATTATGTTTTTAAATTGTAAATCTTTGTGTATAGTTCTAGAGTATGTTTATGTTACTACGTTGAAATCAACTGAAACCAGAAATGTGTAACTCACTTATACATGTAAACTTCACCAGGTACTTAGGGCTACTTCAATATAAGCTCAGGAGCAACAGCTTTAAGTGATGTATACTGATTGGTACCAATAAGATTGGAACAGAGTCAGTTTTTTATTCTCCACCTTGAAAACAAACAGGCTGAAAAATAAAAATCAAAACTGAAGTGTCATTTCATATAATTCAAATGAACTCTGGAATCATGAAGGCAAAGGGGTCTTACAGCAGGAAAGGGTCATAAAATAGCTTGACAGACACATAACGGTGTTGAGGAAAGAGAAAAAAAAAAAAAGAGAACTCTATTTCATTTCAAATTACACAAATACAAATAAATATACAAAATATCACTGACTTCTCATCCATTTTTCATCAACCTAAAACTCTTAATTTTTAAGGAAAATCATAGGAGAGACCTGAGATAACTTTTCATCTTACCTTCCACCTGCTCTATGGCTAAAAACGACTAGGGGCGTGGCTTATCTGCTCTACCGACAGAAATCTACATGCATTATCAGATTTATTTATTAACAGACTCAAACGCCTTACCTGGTGGGAGAAATGCTGTATGCTGCTGTAACTGCATGTTGGCTAGAGCCTGTTGGTATTGGAAAATACCAGTGTTAAAGACTGCTGTGGCACCGTTGGTTTTTTCAAGAGCAGGCCTCTTTGGTAATGGGGGAAGTACAGCTTGAGGAATTCCCTGTTTAGTGAGTGAGTATAAAAAACAAATACCAGTAAAAAGAGAAAAAGAAAAAAGAAAAATCAGTTGAAGGCTAAAATTGTTAGGAAGCATGAGCAAGCAAGCAGCAGAGCACTTAACTACCCGAGGAAAAAAACATCCAATAAACAAAAATTTAAAGGGAAAAAAAAAAAGCAAGATAAAAGCTTTAAAGGAAGCATTATTTTTGTCTTGGAGAAAAACAATCCCACTAGTATGAGAGCACATGTTATAATGTGTTAAAGTGTTTTAAGTCCCATAATGCTTCAGGCTTTCTGGGAGAAGCCGTTGATTTGGGAAAAGAAGAAAAGCTGCACTGCGAGCTCCATGAGGATTGACAAGTATAAGCAATGTTAATAGTTAATTGTACGAAGTGACCGAAACTGGTAAAATAAACCCAGTCCCACTCTGCCCCCCTCCCCACATCTACCTAAACATGCACATGTCCCAGAGCATGCAAGTTTTTTTTTTTTCTTAAAACACTGAACTATAAATATTAAAAAGTCAATAATTCTATCACTAAAGCCATGCTAACCAAACAGGTACATAAATATACAGTCCAAAAATACATTTTTAATGTCCTTCAAATACTTCATTAGAACATTCTACAATGTAGTTAAACTGAATGTGGGCTGCTGGGTTTTTGGATTCTTTCATTGTACCACATCTGTCCAGGGACTTGTTTACAGTCTTTCCACTAATTTTGTCAGGAAACCACACTCAGTTTTCATTGTACTTTACAACTTTATAACAGAAAAAGGAATATATATATTTAAATTGATTAAAAAAAAAAAAAAAACTTGTATCTACAATAAAGCTACATGCCAAGCTAAAAGGTGAAAGGTCATAGTACCAGGTCAAAGGTTGCCTCGAGGGGTCGCTTCAGTGATTTGACAGCCGACTGAGTCTTAATTAGCAGGCAGCGAGCACATGATGGCAATGGGCCAGTGGGGTTCAAGCGCATTAACATAAACAGCAAGCAGAGGTGCATCATGGGGGCAGCAGTGCATTTTTGGGTAGGTGAGAAAAAACAAATAAAAAAACAAATCATCGGAATGCCATATACAACGAATAACAAGACTAAGCATGCACAATAAAGGCACTACTGAGTTGTTATTGGGAGGATAACTCCTCTTCGTAGTTAATTACAAACAAGATACTCTAACAGAAAAAAAAAAAAAAAAAAAGAAGAGTGGAAGGAAGAGAAGAGGAGAGAGTCTGCCTTCTGTATTTTTGCTCAAGTATCCATAAACAAACACAGAAAAGACCTCTCCGTAACTATTTGACTGTGCTACGAAATACCACACAGTGTTCTTTTTCATGAATAATTTAACAATTAAGTCATATATTTATGTAAAAAAAAAAAGGACAACATTAAAACAGCTAAGCAAAGAACAAAAATGGACTCATTAAAATCAGCTATTAGATCACGTTAAAATTTACCTTCATTATATAGTTTAGTATCGTTCTAAATGATCCATTTCTAACTCTTCCTTCAGTACTGCTTTCTCCTTTCTATGTAATGGCATAGGCAAACTTCTCTGGTTTTACAGTTCTGTTTATGCCACAATATAGTTCAAGAGAATCTAGATAAGCAAACTGCTCAACATCGTGTATTGAATTCTTAAAACAGTTTTGTTGAAGCAATTCTCCTAAATAGTTTCAGATTTTGTTATGGTTAAAGCAAGATAAATGTAGAGAAGAGCCTTGATGTGCAGAAGAACACACCGAAGGAAAACAATGGCTGATTAGATAGCACACAGAAATAAGAGGATCAGAAATGGCAGTATCGTTAAACCGAAAAGGAGACAGGTGTTCTGTACAAAGCAGAAATTTCAGAAACCCTACATCCAGAGTAAGACAGAGTATTAAAAATTAGGCCGAGGGTAGGAGCAATCTGAACCATTTGAGGAGTTACCCTCACTTCTCTGAATGGTCACTTCATTATGTATTGTCTGGGATACCTGAACAAACATATCTTCAGCAAAAAAAAAAAAAAAAATTTTTAAAGGTTAATAAATGAATAGCTTGTTGTCAGATACAGCTGTTCACTGTTTTGTGACCGTTAACAAGGACTGAGCTAAGGTCTCTACTCACCATGGCAGCTGCAGTGGCTGCAGCCTGTGCTGCGGCAGCCTGGTTGACCTGGTATTGGGCAGCCTTGATCTTGGCTTGCAGATGTGCGGGAGGATGGAAGTATTTGCACTTTTCCCGAGAGCATCTCCCTTTGATGTAATCCATACACACGGTGACTGTGTTGTCATTGGTGTCAATCATTGTGCTGTCAGCAGGATGGGCAAACCGACAATCATTTTCTCCTCTGTTGCAATTGCCTCGCTGGTACTCTCGACATACCTATGGGGTCATAAAGTGCACGAAGGTCAGTCAATATGGACAAGTAGAAACTTTCTCAAGATTTAAAGTGCAAGAGTGGTGACAGAAGGCTACAGGTGAAAGGGGGAAAGAATTTGCAAAGGAACCACAAAATAACTTGAAAACTGTGTGTGTGTGTTAGTCACTCAGTTGTGTCTGACTCTTTGCAACCCCATGGGCTGTAGCCTGCCAGGCTTCTCTGTCCATGGAATTCTCCAGGCAAGAATACTGGAATGGATTGCCATTGCCTCCTCCAGAGAAACTTCCCGACCCAGGGATTGAACTCTGGTCTCCTTCCTCACAGGCATATTCTTTACCATTTGAGCTACAGGGAAATTGTAGTATACTAATTACAGCCCCATTTCAATAAAATGTCCATTAGGAAGAAAACGCACTTAAGATACTAACTATGGTAAAACATCTAATTTAAATAAAGTTGATATACTTATTTATTGTTGTTGTTCAATCACTTAGTTGTTTCTGACTCTTTTGTGACCCCATGGACTGTAGCTCACCAGGCTCCTCTGCCCATGGGACTCTCCAGACAAGAGTATTGGAGTAGGTTGCCATTTCCTTCTCCAGGGGATTTTCCCAACCCAGGAACTGAACCTGCAACTCCTACATTGTAGGTGGATTCTTTACTGCTGAGCCATCATGGAAGGCCACACTTACTCATTACTAAGGAGGAAACAGTAACTCTGTAGTGAAGAACTCTATAGACACCCACTTAACCAAACAAAGTTAATATCACCAGTAATAAAGACATAATGATACCACATATTTACTGATATGATGCACTTAAAAAAGGTTACAACATCACATTTGTTGTATTATTGCTGAGAATGCATAACCTGAATTTAATCATGACAATACATTAAACAAACTAAAACGGTAGGATGTTTTACAAAATGACTCATCAGTACTCTCCCAAAGTGTCAAGGTCATGAAAGACAAAGAAAGACTGAGATACTGTTATAGACTGAAGGATCCTGATTCAGAGGAAGGATATTGGGAGCACAATGGGTGAAATTTGATTAAGGTCTGTAGATTGGTTAATAGCAGCATATCAATGCTAATTTTCTGGTTTTGTAAGCGGTAACATGGTTATGTAAGCTGTCAATATTTAGGTAAGCTGGGTGAAGGAGATGTAGGAATTCAGTTCTATTTTTGCAAATTTTACGCTAATCAGAAATAATTTAAAAGTCAAAGTGTAAAAAGTAAAATGATAGCTTTTTTATAAAATGTTTCTAAGAGCTATATTTTTGATCATTAGAGATTCACCAGGTAGTAATGTAAAGCAGATGCAAAGGATTCGTTTTTGTCATTTGTTTGTTTTATATCTATTAATTTTGGATGGGGTCCCTGGAGAAAAGGTGAAAATGGATTATTTTTCACCCATTTGCTTGATTCAGACCTCTTACTATTAAAGGTTGTTGGGGATTTCCCAGGTGGCACAGTGGTAAAGAATCTGCCTGCCAATTCAGGAGATGTGGGTTTAATCCGTGGGTCAGGAAGATCCCGTGGAGTAGGAAGTGGCAACCCACTCCCGTATCCTTGCCTGGAAAATTCCATGGACAGAGGAGCCTGTTGGGCTACAGTCCATGGGGTTGCAAAGTGTTGGATACGACTGAGCACACACTTTATAGCTCTTTTCAAAAAGTTGCCAGCACTTTCATTCAGGAAAGTTTGACCTTTTTACCACAAGAGGGCCACCTAAACACAAAAAGTCCTTGTGATATTTTTATGCTCTTGTTACTTCATGCTTTAAGGATGTTTCCTTTTTGTTTTTCACAAATCTTTTACAAACTGAGCAGATACAGTCCCTGAACACTCTATTTTGGAATTCATGAAGAAAAAAAAAAGGCGAACTCTGCTATGGTTTAAAAAACAAAGATTTTCTTGGATTTAAGTACATAAAATGATTACATTCAATTCTAGGCGTTTCTCCCTTTTATATCCATATCCCATTATTGAGGAAAATGATTCCTTTTAAAAAGGCCTCTATAATTTGTATCATGCTACATGTTAAAAAAAGAGCATCTTGTACTTTTTAGAAACCTCAAGCTAAAGCAATGCATCTTATCTACATAGCCGAGTCAACTCTACTCATCACTTCAATTTATATAATTTTAAAAAAGTATTAAATAATTACTCTGTGCAAAATACTCCGAGAAATATTAGGAGTAAAAGATGACTTAGAAAGTTACAAAAGATGCTCCTTTTTTTAATCATTACATTTATCTTCTTGAATAGAAGAAAACAAGGATATTGAAAGGATATTGAGGAGTTTATAATTTGAAAAGCAAACGTGGTTACGCTGTTATCCGGAATTCTTGTCCTCCACTCTCACTGGGCATGCAATCAAGCTGTGCCGCTTTCTAAACCACAAATCCCCACTTACTAAATTAGACTTCTCAAAATACGAGGAGATTTTAAATACGGATTAAATACGGATAAAAACTTTTCATGTATATATGTAAAACTTATGCATAAGCAAAAAGGCCACTTTTCTGTTTAAAAAAATCTATGTCAATTCAGCCTCATTCAACAGGAAACTGTTGTTCGGACACTACTGCTGTTAGCTTTTCGGTAATTTTTGCTTTCTCGAATATGCTCACAAAGAATCTGCCGGCAGCTGAACCAACACTCTTTTCCAATTTCTCTTACTCTGCCACAATGACAAGAAATAACATCTAAAGGTAGTCTATCTGCAGGAGCCTGAATAACTACTAAAATCAAAGATTTGTTATTTTCCAAAAGCAATTACACCAGTGTTTGTGCCAGAAATTTGAGCAACAGTCCCCCAAAATAAAACCTGAATGCTGGGCTGATTTTGACTTTTTATTTCTCTGTCTGTCTCAATGTTCTTTTTATTTTTAGGAATATGAACTTACCATCAGGTTGCATAAAGATGGTCATTCTAAGACCTCTTCTGGTCCCTGTCCATTTGCTTTATACATGTGTATATGTGTGTTTTGTATAAGTTAGTATGTGTCTTTTGTATAAGTTAATAACTGGTTTAGTACAATTTTGTACTCTTTACAGTCTTGCAGGATTCATTTAGGGAGAATTCTAAAAAACACTTAAGCAGAGTTGATAACTCGCAGTCAGCTTAGAATCTTGTCCTAAAGTGACTGTTTCACTTTTTTTTTTTAAATCCAGCTTAATGTTTCTCCTGACAAGAGAAACAGAACAGAAGAAATACACTGAAATAGCTTTTCTCCAATTATTCTTGCCTTTGAAAAAATATAAAGAAGAAACAGAAAATCTCTTGTGTAAACTTGTACTGGTGCGAGCCACAAGGCCAGGGGGCCTAGAGAATGTTGCCAAGCTTTAGATGTACATCTGGCTTGCTGAAGACCTATCTGAACAGAACAAACCTCCCAGAGCTTTTCACACAGATTTTTCTCTAATAATCAATACATCTCATTTCTAAATAAAATTTTTCATTAAAAATAAAATGAGATCTGTTTCTTGACTGATGAATATGAGTTTGGCCTGGTTTCTCTGATAAACTCGAGAAACTGTAGGGTGTGCTGCTCCCTCAAAGAAATATCTTAGTCTGGTACTGCATTTGCAAATTCTAGTTGACAGACAAAATTTCAACAAATTTAACCATCCAACTCAAATCAGGATAAGAAGTTGCACAATTTACCATATAGAGAATTTGCAACAAAGAAGATTAAATTTGAAAATCCTAACAATGTTATGGTCCTCTTTGCTATTTGCATCTAATCTTCTGCACGAATGTATTTTTCAAATAGTTGTAATTAGAGTATGGTTATTACCTGGTGATATGTTATTGCTTGCTGATGTATGTAAACATTCTTTTTTGCCATTTTACTAGTGTCCACAGTGATCATTTTTGCTGACTGAATCAAATTCCATCAAATAGATATGCACAATCTAAGTAATTCTTTCAGAGAACATCTAGATTATTTTGAATATTTCCATACTACAAATAATGTTGCAAAGACTATTTTCAAGACACACCAAAAAAATCATTCTGTAAGGATGAATATGTAGAAATGGTATTAGTGGGTCAACAAACATAACTACTTTTACAATTTGATAAGTGGTTTCAAACCTACATGAAAATAATTCCATCTACCAGCTAATGTCCTTCAATCAAAAAGAATGTTTGTAAGTGTTAACATAGATTTACTTTCGAAATCACGTAAGTTTTGTAAACTTTCATACAAAAAGGTTAAGAAGTTACTTTCATAGTAAAAATCATCACTTTGATAAAAATATTTACTGAAAACATTAAAGTAGTAAATTTCATTTCCAGAAAAACATCTTTGGCTAATAAACTTTAAATAATCAAAAGGAAAAGCAATTAGAAAAACTTCTGAAGGAAATCTATGTTAATTCTACATAAACCTTCTTTGTTAATTAAATAGCAGTGGTAGTCTGCAAAGAGAACAGAGTCTGAAAACAGAAATTTGGGGTTCTATCTAGTATTTATATTTACTAGTTATGGAATCATGAATACTGAAAAAAAATAATACATAGCTTAAAACATACTATATAAATCTGATTAAAATAAACAGTTCTGTTATGTGATCTCAATTTTTTATAAACATGACAAACATATTTCAAATCAGTCAAAATAATAATAGGTTGTAAGAAATGAAAGTGTTAGTCACTCAGTTGTGTCTGACTCTTTTGCAACCCCATGGACTATTGCCTGCTAGGCTCCTCTGTCCATGGGATTTCCCAAGCAAGAATACTGGAGTGGGTTGCCATTTCCTCCTCCAGGGGATTTTCCCAACCCAGGGATCAAACCCACGTCTCCTGCATTGGCAGGCGGGATTTTTTTTTTTACTACCACTGAGCCACCAGGAAGGCCCAATTTAAGTCTAATGACTAATAATAAGGAGCTTAGTCAAAGATACATATATACCTGCTGTTCAACAGTAAGTATCATGGATATTTTATTTTCTATTAAATTTGAGCTAACACACACTTTAAAGCATAAATACTGAATAATCAATTATTTTATCAAAGAATCCATAGCATTATACGTCATGAATATACAAATATGATGAAATTATCTATGTTTTCAAAAAGAATTCAAATATCCATATCTTAAAATTGTGATGATTAGGGGAAATGATCTTAGTTAATTGTTTCCATAATTACATTCCCAAGATAAATGTCTAATGGTATGATATCTAGTTTCAGTTTGTTACCAGATAATTGAACAAACTTGGTCTACCTGAATCTCATTTTTTAAAAAAATGAAGAAAAAGACATCTATAATGCTACTCTAGAGGATTTCTGTTAAGATCAACAGGGACTTTTCTTTGAAATCTAAACGGTGAAATCCATGATTACTGCCATTAGCCAATGAAGACAAGCACATTTCTATAGATAATATAGCTAAGAATTTGTCATTTGATTTCAAGTAACTTAAAAGTAAAATCTGAATATATTAGAATGGCCAACTAAAGAAACAACTTCCAACTATATTGTTTCCAAAACAAAACTCAAACTAATTACAGATAGCACAGACTAGACGTTTTAACTGGGAACATGAGTTCATCATTTTAGAGTCTTATTACACTACATTATTAAGCCATTCTAAAGTCTTATTACAATTATTTTTTTAATTTAAACTTCATAGAACCATGTGCATTAAACTCTTAATATTTCTTGGTGATTTTCCAAAGAAATTAAAATATCACAGAAGCAGTAGCTAAATACTCGAGACAAAGACACAAAAGTAAAGTAATTATATCAATAAGGCTTTCTTGTATTATTAAAAGCATTTGCTTTTCTAATCTCATTTTGAAATGAGTGCAATAGATCATGACAAATCCATTAAATGCCTATAATGCTGTCATGGAGGCATCCTTTCACCATCACTTAAATCCACATTTAGCTTTAAATGCTTTTTTTGTGTGTGTAGTCAGTAAGTATCATATGTTTTTATACCTATATGAAAAAAGCCACTAGACTCTTCTGTATCAGTAAGTAGTGGAAGCATTCAGTATCCAGCGGCCTGAATTAGAAACTCATGTCATGATTGCCTCAGTAGAATAAAACTTTGAGCACATGAATACATTATTTTGAAACAACTCCAACTGAAAATATCAGAAGCCAAGTAGTTTGGCCACCTTGCTGGAATATGTCATATAGACTATTAATATAAAAATAATACAGTTAACCTAATGGCAATCTAATGTCTCCATCAGCATATGAAGTATGTGGCCACTGGTTTGTTCTGTTTTATTAATGCTTTATGTGGTATAAATTGCCCCCAAAATCATCATTGTTTACTTAAAATATTTCATTATGCTGTACCACGGTGTTCTCAGCAACTTCACAAAATACAGAATGCTAAATGCATTTGAGGAGACAGATTTTTAATCCAGAATCACAAGTAAACTACATGAGGTAAGTGATAAAAAAGTTACTGCTTAAATAACAGGTGCTCACATCCCCTGAATGGAATTTTATAAACCATTTGTATTTACAATCACCCAGATCATCTGTGAAAAGAATTTGAGATCCCCATTGGAGATCCACCAAATCAGTCCGTGGGGATGAGGCCCCACACTTAAAAACAATTTTTTATGTTTTAATTTTTGGTTGTGCCTTGTGGCTTGCAGGATCTTAGTTCCCTGAGCAGGAATTGAACCTGCACCCTCCTCAGTGAAAGCCCAAGTCCTAACCACTGGATGTCCAGAGAATTCCCAGGCTTTCCATTTTTAACAATCATCGCAAGTGATTCTCATCACATTAAAGCTTGAAACTATTGCTCTAGGACTAGGGGCATGAACAGGATGCCTTATTATGTAGTTGGAATGTTCAAAATGTAAACATGTTCCCAAGGATAATGCCAACAATGTTAAAAATGTGTCATGTTTTATCTCCTCTGGTAGATTACCCTAAGCTCTGAATAAGGGCATGGACTAATTAATTGATTAACTAGTTGATTGACTCATTTATTCCTTCATCGAACAAGTTACTAGGCATAATTTATGAGCCTGGCACTATTCTGGGACCTTTTATTGTTACAAAACAGTAGGCAACCTTTGATGCCTCAAGATATTCCTCACAACAGCTTTTACTTGAAATATGGTCAACAGTTCTTCATTGGATATTGCTGAATAAAGGAGAGAATAAATGCATTCATGGATCCTTTTTGCACCATAAAAAAATTATTGTGTATCTTGAAAATAAACAGTTTCCTTGATTACCAACTCTTTGTAGTAAAGCAGATATGACTAAAAACCTCAGTCCTTTCTAGTACGTACAGATTTTAACAATTGTTAAAATAATCACTGAAAATAACTGCCACTCAGAAATTACACAAAGGCACCCCAAGGTCACAAAATGGAATTTTTTAAAAGCCTCATTTCAGTGACCAATATTTAAGAGGTTTGCTCCTCTTTAGAGAAAACTGATTTTACACCATAGAGAGTATGCAGCTGCAAAGTCTTTTAAAAGATATCCAACAAAGAATGGATAATATGGATAGTGATAGGAAACTTATGCATGTGTGGATATATACACACACACACACACATAAATAACCTTTTCAGTAATTTGTGGTTGGCATTAAATGCAAGAAAATGATCTAAATTTCACCTTACTGGAGGTGATCGTAGAGAGTATCTGGTATAATCTCCTAGTTTAATACGTGTGAAATATGACACTTAGGGGGAAAAAAAACTTGACCTATGCTTACTCAATTAGCAACATCACCAGCACTAATCCTTGGGTTCCTCTTTTTCAATTTTTTGTAGTATCAACATTTTTGTAGCATCACATTGGGTGCTATATGTTAGTTCTTCTAAAAAAAAGAATCAGAAGGGTGATAATCTATGGTGTTTTTAACTTCATTTCCTATTTTGTAGTAAAAAGAGAAAAGGAAGTGGCAAGAAGAACTGGCCGGTATTTTAACTGATTCAAAATTTGTTCACCTCAAAAGTAACTCAAAAATTCTAAAATGTACTTGGGAGTTCCATGAGTTAAAAATCAAGCACAGATTTAAATCCCAAACAACTAAATGTGTAAATAAGTGCCGGCGCTTACTACCATGTCTCTTAGACCCCAAGATATGGTGTAATGAGCATGAGAGGAAAGAGCCTGAAGACAGGAGTGTCTAAAATCACAAAGCCAAGGAGAAAGACGTGCCCCTTAGCATCACACTGCAATATCCTAACAGGTTGTAACTGTGACCCTGAATCAGATCCTGTGAATGAGAATAAGATAGGAAGCTGCCCTACTATCAGGCACTGAGATAAGTGGAATTCAGGTTAAAAGGAAATGACAGTCATTACAACAGGAGCCATTTGTTGTGACTACTAGAAAGGAAGACAGAAAAAAAATACTTGCAATAGCTCCTTGCAAAAGAAAAACAAAACCAAATGAAAGACGGAAGTCTTCATTTTAACTGAACATCATGCAGAATATAACCAATTACAGTCTACCTAAAATTGTGGAAGAATTAGTTTAAAAGAGTTCTGAATACACAATCAGCCTTTTAAAAAGGTTCCTTGAAAGAGAGTTAAATAGAGACAATCTCAGTTTTAATCTCCTATTAAAAATTAATTCAATCAAGTTCATCTCAGACTGCCTATTTGGTTCCCATTAAACAATCAAGAACCTTAAGATATGCTTCTGAAAGGTTGGGGGGGAGGGATTCATACATTGAGCATCTAATAAATTTTAAATATTTAAAACTTCCTAAATTTGCTCCTAAATTTCTCTGCAAACAGCGTTAGTTATTAATGAGCAAGAACAACTATGCAATGACAAACCACCCACAAGTCAAGGTTTTATCTCTAGCACACAGCAGGGCCTTGGTCCACAGAGGGCATGAAATCAGGTCTCAACATCCTTCCTGAGTCCTCCTTATGGAACTCCTGTAACTAGGAGCTTTTTCCAGCATGTTCAATGAAAGGTTAAAAATAAGCCCAAAACAAACAAACAAACAAAAACTCTAAAGGGAACACACAAGCCCAAATTTCCTGCCTCTTGTTTGTACCATCACTTGTACGGGAAGGGGAGTAATAACAATGTTTAAAATTCTGGTATCATGCCCTACCAGAAGATCCTACCCATGTGACCTTGAATAAGTCACGTTACATCTCTCTCAAGTTTATTGCCTTGTTAAATGGAGTTAACGATAGTATCTTTCTCATAAGATGGCTTTGAGGATTAAATGTGTGTTGCACATGGAGGGGTAATGCTATGGCTGGTAGAGAGTAAATATCCAGTAATTATCAACTATTGCTACTATCATCAGAAAGGTGGTGGCAGTTATAAATACTCTGAAATCTGAGATCCTTTGTAATGCATGCAATGAAACTTAATCAACAAGAAAGTGGTATTTATTAAATAAATTCCTGCTAAACCGATAAATTATTAGTGTCAATTATGTTCACACAATGGCCTTGTTTTGCCATTTTCTCGTAATTAAGACATGCAAAACTTCTAGTACTAAATATTGCCTCATCCTAACCAGAGAAAAGAGGAAAAGCTCATTTTTTCTTTATTTGGATACCAAAGCCAGATTTGAGAGCTTCAGTGTACAGTAATGCTGCCATTTTTCCCAGAGTTTACCAAGTCTACTAATTTACAGTCAAGTTGAAATTCTCAACTACTTCAATATAAGATTATATCTTTAATTTCTTTTTCACGCAGCAACAGCAAAGCACATACATCAGATCATCCTTGACTCGAAGACAGAATATCACCCAATCTGCAATTAAAAATTTATCAGCACATTTCACAAAGAAAGGTGCCTTGTCATTCCTGTTGAAACATTGTGAGGGTTATAAGGAAACTTAACAATAAAAAAATTTTAAACACTTTGTATGTAGTAACTTAATAACAAGTTCATTCAGGGGATTGACAGAATTTGTTAATACCAACAGTAACAAGAAACATTTAGGAAGCTAAGTCTAACTCTTTGAGATAAAATCGTTTCTCCATTTTGAACATAAAAAAACTGAGGCCCAACCAAGTAAAAAGCAGTCTGATCCCAGAGTCCAAGTTCTTATCCACTTTTCCACATATGGATGTTGTGGCTTCTATAAATGTTACTTTCATGAAATACAGCATCTCTATATTCTAGCAAAATGCTCCAAACACTGAACCAAAATCTCTGAATTATCTTTTAACCTTTATAGCCATTGAAGAAAAAAAACAAAAAACAAAGAGCACATTATGAATTTTAGAATGGAACACATAAAAATACCCGTGACTCCTACCTCAAGTCTGTCTGTCCGCATTAATTTCTGTGCAGCAGCTGCAGCAGCTGCAGGTACAGGGACCCCAGGGTTCCCTGTAACCAACATTGGTGCAGTCGGTAAGATCTCTGCTGGAACCAGGCTTGGGGAAACAGGTCCCAGGTAGGGATTAAAGGCTGCTGATGCATTGGTAGCTAAGCTTGGTGCAACTGAAAACATTGGCTGAAAAATAAAATATAAGGTAAAATTTAATAGGCAGGTCTTGGTTCAAAGTCGATATCCTGCATCATATAGCTATCCTCCACCCATGCATCCATCCATCCTTCCATCCTTCCATGCATCCATCCATAATCCATTCTTCCTCTGCTCCCTTCCTCCCTCCCCCTCCCTCTCTCCACTTAACTGTACATTTATTAACTCTCATTTAGATTAAGAACGTTTCTTAAATAAGCATTCATCAAATCAATGTTTCTCTAAAATATAATGGGTAATTTATCTAGGAAATTTTCCACTGGGATTTTGAAGCTTGGGGTCTACAATACTTGCAATTGCTTTTTTGAAAAATAGCTCAACCATTCAATACAGAAACTTCTTGTAGTTACCTAAACTCCACCTTTGTCCTGATTTAATCCTAGATACTTGTCTAAGAAAATACATTTCATAATTGCTATGTCAGATGTACCTGAAAGATTTGTTTACAACTGTTAATAGGCTGCAAGTGTCTTATCATCTAGAATAAATAAAGCAGAACTCCCAGTGGATAACAGAGTCTCACAGTCAATGTAAACTGTAAATAAATCTCAGGATATATGAAAGGTGATGATGACACCATTTCTTTTGAGCACATAAGATAAAGTGTTTGGCCTATGTATTTGTTGTAGGTTTTCCTGGGGAAATAGATGTTCCACCAGCTTCTTATTCCTTTGTGAGAGACTTTACAACAGATTCAGCTTACTGTGAAGAAATGAAGTCTGAAAAGAATACTCCCAAAGAAGTACATTATGATTATTCAAGGAAATACATATAGTAACACTGAATAAATGCTATAAGATAGATTTTTCTGCCAGAAATGTTTTCATGAATATATGAGGATGGTTTCCATTTGTTGATATGAAAATCTGTATGTCAGGAAATATATCTGTTCTTGAGTAAAATTAAATAATTTACCTTAAATTTACTTTAACAATGTGCTTTTTCATTTTCAAAGCATAACCTAGTACAATTTTCCACCTTGCTGCTGCTGCTGCTAAGTCGCTTCAGTCGTATCCGACTCTGTGCGACCCCATAGACGGCAGCCCACTAGGCTCCTCTGTCCCTGGGATTCTCCAGGCAAGAATACTGGAGTGGGTTGCCATTTCCTTCCCCAATGCATGAAAGTAAAAAGTGAAAGTGAAGTCACTCAGTCATGTCTGACTCTTAGCGACCCCATGGACTGCAGCCTACCAGGCTCCTCCGTCCATGGGATTTTCCAGGCAAGAGTACTGGAGTGGGTTGCCATTGCCTTCTCCAATTTTCCACCTTACTGGTGGTATATTTTCAACCTTCTAAGTCAATGGAGTTTTCATTCTGGATGTTTAATCTATGTGTAATAATAATATTTGTTTCAAAAACAGAAAAACAAATGGACAAAATGGATCCTATTCTTTAAGGTAATATTCAACAGTTTGTTATCTTTACCCTGCAGTAAGGAACAGAATCATAGAAAGTTTCTTTAGAAAGAAAGGGACATGAGAATGTAGATAATTCTTCCCTCTGATAGGAAGAAGAAGTCAGATGATCCAAGAGTTTACTTAGTACTCAAGGGAAAAAGAGCTTTATGCAATCAAGATATATATGTTACAGAAATAATTTTTATAACTCAGAAATATCTTAAAAAATAAAATAAACTCTTTATCTATTTTGGCTCTGACTCCTGTATTTAGAAGAATACCACAGAATTCAAGTATTCCTTTTTTCTTAAGGCAGTGGTTCTCAATTATGGGTGATTGTTTTCTCACAGGGAATATTTTGCAACAGCAGGGGATATTTTTGGTTGTCACAGCTGGGGGGCACTACTGCATCTAATGAAGAGAGGCAAATAATGCTGGTAAGTATCCTACATCACATAGAAAAGCCCCTCATAACATAGCCTCATCCGGCCTAAACGTCAATAGCGCTGGGGTTGAAAATCTCTGACCGCCTTCTCTTGATGTCACAAATTGTTTTAGGACAACATGTTTGCAGCTATCATATACAGTCTTAAGCACAAGATCGTGTAATAGAGAAAAGTTAATACAACTTCTGATCCACTTGGGAGAAGAAAAAGTATATCACAGAGTCCACAGACACTTTCAAATTAAAATAATTATGCCTCCCAATGTGTTGGTCTGAATGCCATGGTGAGCTGCCCCGTCAGGTTGATGGCTCTTGATGAAACAGCCTAAAGTAATACTTCTAGTTCCCAGTTCCATCTCTGCCTAAGGCAGCTACCCACTAACAACAGAAAACTGTGGGAGTCCCAGATATTAACAATCAATAACCTGTCAGAAATGGGGGCCCAGAGCAATCTCTCAAGTCCATCAACAGCTACTTATTCAAATAGCAGTTGATTTGATGTTGCTCCACTGACTATTGGCTGCCAAGGCAGCAGCAAGACAAGAGTTTAGCTGTACAATAAATACATGTTCAACTTGGGTCTCTATTCAGAATTATTCAGATTAAACTTATACCATTACGTACTATCAAATGCAATACGTGACATTTTCAGCCACATGCAGACCAGCACTCTAATTTCTCTCTTATATATTTAAGAATTATAAGTAATTTAGCATAGTAGACTAAAAAACTAGTTTAGAATATGAAGAACAGAAGCCAGTCAATATTAATTCTTGCCATGAATTAATATGCATTTCCAGACAGGGTATTTTAAATGTAAACTTCAGAAAGTAACTGAGATGTTTATGTCACTTTGCACAATCTACTAAAACTATTTAGAAGCAGAGGTCAAACTGGCAAACTTATCTAGAGGGAAGAAAGCATTCTTAAAAATTTTAAGAAAATAAGATCAGTGGCCAATAAAATTCAGCTTTGTTAAATATCATTGAGTAAAACAAATTTATAATCTGCAATACATATAAAATAGCAGCTCCATATTACAGATAAAAGAATACTTTCATTAGATAAAAATACTGATCTTACTAACTGGCAACATTTTTTCCACTGGATTGTCTCTATAGAGTTGTCACATGAATTGACTTTCTGACAATTCAGCAAATGTTAAAAACTTTAGGGCACTGTCCCCAAGTAAAATCAGTAGCAGCTTTCAAAATTCTAAAACATCAACTATGCAGCAAGCATTATCTCAAATTGCTCCCTCTCCAGATAAGTAGCATTATTTGCTAAACAGGCAGACAATAAATAAAAGTAGCTCTATACTTTGAAATTTGATTCCAAAAGTTGCCCCCAAAACATCCCCATCAAAGCGCAATATCCCTTCATTTCTTCTGAGCTTTTGTAAATTCGTTATATCTCTTCTTAAGAAGCACCTTGCTGGAGGTAGGTCATTGCTGGCCCCATCAGAGGGCCCTAATCAGACTAGTGAAGCGCCTGAACGGTGGCACTGCCAGTTCTCTATTACAAAAGCCATCCTGCAGAGTTCAGCAGAATCGCAAAGACTGATATTAATGCAATGGTATTATCAAGTAGTATCCTATTTTCTCCTAAGTATCCACAGAAAAATGTATAATTATGTAACTGGCGCATTTGATCCTGACTACATCCTTGTAATAATGATTTACAGATATCTTTGTTCCCAGAAGGCATAAAGAAGGTTGCTTTATGATTGCCTTTTTTGCCAGTGAACACCCTCAGCAGAGAAAAACAAACTGCAATCTTACTAATGCTGGTGCATTTATAGGCTAATCATTTGTTTGTTTTATATGAGACATTTGATTCCATTAAAGGTAATCAGGCTTTATTATGAATGAAAACATTATTCAATTTCACTTTAGGACCCTAGTTAAATGTGTGCAAACATGATTATTACAATAATTCTATTTATTGTGTGCCAGGTATTGTGCTAAGTGCTTTACCTGTGTTATTATATTTAATCCTCATAATAGTAGAAAATAAATTCCTTGGAGCAAACAAAAGCAAAACCGCTACTGCTTCTATGTCAAGGAGGAGGGGAGACACATTTAGTTCACTGTTAAGTCCCCAGAACTGAAAATGATGTCTGGTATACAATAGGCATTCAATAAATACACGCTGAATAAGTTATTGAATGAAAGAATGAATGAAAGGGTGAATACATTACAGCCTTATCAAGTGGATATTATTAGTTCCATTTAGCAAGTAAGAAAAAGGGTTCACAGAGACTATGTGCATATGGTCACAAATGAGTGCATGAAGACCTATGACTTGCACATCAGTGTGTTTGATTCCAGGTGGTTCTAGAACCAGTGGTTCTCAATGTTGGCTGTCCAACAGAATCACCTGGACAACTTGAAGCCCAGAATGCCCTGGTTAAATAAACTCTCCATTCATCAGAGTTTTCTAGGCAACAGGATTTTTTTAAGCTCCTGGGGAGGTCCAATTCCATATACTATGCAGTCTTCTACTATTTAAAAACAGAAATGGGTCCAGTTTTCAGATTCTATACGAGGTCTCTAAGAACACATGTTTCCTTATGGCTCCCTGCTTTTGAACATGGGTTTCCCTCCACAACAGAGGCTGATCCTGCCAAGCCCAAATGCTTAATAACTAATTAGGCTTCAAGAATCAGGACTCTTTTGGTGTTTGTCCTGATTCATCCACAGCTCCAACTATGAAAGGCATTTTCCTACCCTCAGGTCCTAGGTAACTCTTCATCACTAGAATCCAGTACTGATCACTTAGTGTGTTTACTTAACCATCTTTTCTACTTGGGCTGTCAGAGGGCAGTCTCACACACTGTGCTTTGTCTACTAATATATCCAGCACTTGGCATCTATACATGTCTCTACAAATACTTGCTTAACAAATATATTTATGGATTTGCTGTTTTTCTCTGCCACTAAAAATTAACAAATACATTAAATATTTTCTAGTACACATATCTGAAAGTTTAAAAAGATTTAGTGTTATTTTCTCCCAATCTCAAATTTTAATCATTAATTTCTTTACTATGCTTGTTTAAAATTTATTTTATTTTCAATTGTCACTTTTTTTATATATTGAACTAAGCTTCATTAACATACTGTTACCAAGCTGTAATCTTGCAAATATCATGGGGGTCCTAATTTTTTAAACACTGTGTGAAACAGTGTTTGCATACAATGTTTGCTATTTTTAATAAAATGGAGGGAGTATATAAAATAGATCATACATAATCAGTATGTTCTGGGATACAGAACAAATTTTAAGTCAAGAGTTTTCTAGATTTTATGGTATGTGTGCGTGTGTCTGTTTGTAAAGATCAAACTTTTAAGCAGGGAAAAACAAAGCTTTTAAAAAAATTAACAGCTCACAATCAAGGTGCATAAAGCCATGTTTCTGGGTAGGTACAATCCTGTACAAAAGCTATAAACAGTCTCTGTACACAGTTATTTTGCATATAAACACAGAGCCAAAAGCTAATGGGAATTATCAACAAATTCACATCACAGCGTATTTTTTTCTAAGAAGGCAGCACATGACTGGAATAAAATGAGAAATATTGTTTTAAACCCCGCTTCTAGACTGACTTGCTGACTGGGCAAATCATATGACCACTTCCTTTATTCTGAATTTCACATTATCCTTCAAGCGAGTTCTCCTGAAGTAATAAATACTTAAAAGAGCAGACTCAATTCTAGTCCTCCACACAGAAAGGTATTAACAAACACGGGCTGGTGCCTAAGATTCTGGGCCCATTCTCAAGCTGCTTGAAGAAGCAGAGGCTCCTTGACAGAATCAGGCAGTAAGACGGGCAGGTTGGATGCAATAAGGCTCAGGGTGCCTGACCCGGAAACATTTTACCAGAAGTACTTGGGGATAAAGCAGCCTTATCTCAACCACTAGTTGGATAATCTAGAAAATAAAGCACTAAAAAACAATTTAAGAATTTCCAGGTGTTCCTGGAAGTGTGACAAATGACAACTTCAAAGCTTTGAGCAACCAACTGACAAAAAATGCTTGGACATGAAGTGACAGCAAAGGCAAAGTTTTGCTGTCAGGAGCAGCAAAGGAGCTTCTAAGACTTTAGCTAAATCCAGTAACTCTGAATTTCTCTGTCCTTAAGAAGCAATAGTTAGAACTGGACATGGAACAACAGACTGGTTCCAAATTGGAAAAGGAATATGTCAAGGCTGTATACTGTCACCCTGCTTATTCAACTTATATGCAGAGTACATCATACAAAATGCCAGGCTGGATGAAGCAAAAGCTGGAATCAAGATTGCTGAGAGAAATATCAATAACCTCAGATATGTAGATGATACCACCCTTACGGCAGAAAGTGAAGAACTAAAGAGCCTCTTGATAAAAGTGAAAGAGGAAAGTGAAAAGGCTGACTTAAAACTCAACATTCAGAAAACTAAGATCATGGCATCTGGCCCCATCACTTCATGGCAGATAGATGGAGAAACAATGGAAACAGTGACAGACTTTATTTTCTTGGGCTCCAAAATCACTGTAGATGGTGACTGCTGCCATGAAATTAAAAGATGCTTGCTCCTTGTAAAAGATATGACCAACCTAGACAGCATAGTAAAAAGCAGAGACATTACTTTGCCAACTAAGGTCCATCTAGTCAAGGCTATGGTTTTTCCAGTAGTCATGTATGGATGTGAGAGTTGAACTATAAATAAAGCTGAGCACCGAAGAATTGATGCTTTTGAACTGTGGGGTTGGAGAAGACTCTTGAGAGTCCCTTGGACTGCAAGGAGACACAACCAGCCAATCCTAAAAGAAATCAGTTCTGAATATTCATTGGAAGGACTGATGGTGAAGCTGAAACTCCAATACTTTGGACACCTGATGTGAAGAACTGACTCACTGGAAAAGACCCTGATGCTGGGAAAGATTGAAGGCAGGAGGAGAACGGGACAACAGAAGATAAAATGGTTAGACGGCATCACTGACTCGATGGATATGAATTTGAGTAAGTTCTGGGAGTTGGTGATAAGTTCTGGGAGTTGGTGATGGACGGGAGGCCTGGTGTGCTGCAGTCCATGGGGTCAAAAGGAGTTGGACATGACTGAGCGTCTGAACTGAACTGTACTGAGGTTACTTTGAATTCATGAAATGCATAGAGAATTCGACGTGAGTTCTGCACTTGTAAGTGGCTAGTGTGTGTACCTTCAGGGCAGCTACCATGGGAAATTATGGAGAGTCAAGGCCAACCTTTGGGTACACAGGGAAAGGCATCAGGGCGGGCATGGCTAGGGGGCCTCTAGAGCTCAGTTACAGCCCCTCAAAGCACTGCTGATGCAGACCTCTTCAAGAGCAATGCCAAGAACCTGGAAAAAGCATCTCTCTGGGATAGACCAAAGAAATATAAGAGATGCTTCCAAGTTGTGAAACCCTAGGTGCAATCTATTTTTGGCTATTTAGCAATTTATTGTTAGATTACCTTATATCAGAGAGTGCATGACAAAGTAATAGTATTTTTTAAAGTACTGTGTGTGTGTTAGTTGCTCAGTCATGTTCAACTTTTTGTCACTCTATGGACTGTAGCCTGCCAGGCTTCTCTGTCCATTTTTTAAATCTACTTTAAAAGTATTTTGCTAAGGCACTTCAGTCGTGTCCGACTCTGTGTGACCCCCATAGATGAAAGCCCACCAGGCTCCTCTGTCCCTGGGATTCTCCAGGCAAGAACACTGGAGTGGGTTGCCATTTCCTTCTCCAATGCAGGACAGTGAAAAGTGAAAGTGAAGTCGCTCAGTCGTGTCCGACCCTCAGTGACCCCATGGACTACAGCCTACCAGGCTCCTCCGTCCATGGGATTTTCCAGGCAGGAGTACTGGAGTGGGATGCCATTGCCTTCTCCGTTAAAAGTATTACTTAGATTAAAAAAAACCCAAAATTATTATTTTTTAATTTGGATAATAAAATTCTCTAGGTCCTCTATTTATCTTCAAAAATCATACAACAAACTATTTGCATTTTTATTAGTGATTGAGAAATGACAATACAATTAATACCAATTATTTGATGATTTACTATGATAAATTTAAGGAAGTAGACACACAGATTCAATTACTTATTTTCAACTACTTATTTTCTTATGAAATGGGAATAATTATATAGTTGGTAGGATTTTGCAAGTAATATGTCTTATTATAATTTTTCACTATATGTTGAAGAAGGTTAGGGATTTTTAATGAATCAACCAAAGACCCAAAGTGGGCTGGTGACATGTCTGCACTTAATGTTTCTACAGCATGGACGCCAGAACCTGAACAGTCTGGGTGAAAATCGTGGCCCTCCTACTCACTAGCTATGTAACTTGGGCAAACTAGTAAATCTCTGAACCCCTGAGTCTTCATCTCTAAAGCTGGATAATATTCCCTACCTTATAGTATGGTTGTGAGGATTCATCATACAGAAAGTGCTGAACTCCTTAAATGCCCTCAGAGTACTGTAATTACTACCCACCCCCCAATGTTATGTTCTCTTTCTGATTCATGGTTTGGCACATTTCACTACAACATAATCAAGTCCATGAAAACAAGAAACTCTCCTATAAATCCCACCATTTCCAAGATCAGTCCAGTGTCGTGTCCTGGAGATCTTAAATTTATAGACCTAGTTTGCTCAAACTCTGTGAGAAAATGAGAAACTAAACTCGGAGGCATGCTAGCTATTTCCTGGTCCCAACAGTACTCTCATGAAGTCCCTGACTACCCCATTCTATGCTGCAGTCTCTATAACTGGACTGTGTTCTGGTTCCCAGTTACAATTCCTTTGGAGTCTGGGGTAGGTAAACTACTGTGAATTTCTGTTTTTCCCATGTTTGGGAAACTCGTTCCTTCAATAGTCCTTTCACCTATTAGAAATCTTTTAAAATCTCTGCTACATGTCAGGAATAACACTAAATACTTGTGAATTTGATTAGACCTTCATAGCTCCCTCGTCTTTTCACGTTTCCTCCAGTTATGGTTTGGGGGTCACACTGGTTGGCCATAGAGAACTAAGATGCTTTACCTAATTGACTAAAAACCCTACCACTACTTAAGATATTCCTGATACTGCCTAGGTTACAAATCTGCTCACGTATTATCTCCTCTGAGATCACCACTATGTGGGTTGGATCCATGTTGATACCGTATCTTTGTACACCACCATCTATTCTAATGGCCATCTTCTTTTGAGTGGCAACCTTTTTCCATATTTCCTAACCTTCCAGCCCTGTTGTAACTCCTGTTTGTAGGCTCAGCACTAAAATTCCAGAAAGCAGCTGGTTATGACCCTCTAGTTTATTTCTGAATCTCCATATCATTATCTTCATCAAAACAGGGCTTGCTACAAGAACGATCAGTGTCTCAGGTGGGGTTTTGAAAGCAAATTTCCTGGAGTAAAGCCTTCTCTACAGTCATTAAAAGCCCAAATGTTTCAAAATTGAATAATTAAAATGACTTCTATACTCATTACAAAAACGTCACTCTGAATGGAGTCTATTTTAGACTATGATCTCAGGATGCCTTTAGCAGAAGGGTAATTCCACATTCAAATCTAGTCATATCAAGGAAAATTAACAAAATCTGAATGGGCTCACAACTAATAAAAATAAATGCTTTGTCTAAGCAGAGAATTTTCCAACAAAAACACAAAATGAGGTAATTTTTCTGGTTTCTGAAATCTGCAATTTAGTGATCTCATAAACAACATATATTTTGTTAACAGTATTTCAAAGACATGGGCAGAAATGCTGTTTAGAGTTTGTCACAGGATTACGCATATGATGACCCTGAAATGGCCTTGAGAATAAAACTCAAGGACTGCCTCAGGAGAAGCCAATACTTCACAGTGAGGAGCTCACTGCCATGACCTGTCCTTGTTGTCTGGGAACCACACTTGCTGATGTCAGAGGTGCTCCGGGACACTGAGAGGGAGGAGCCTGCCAGTAAGCACGCTTAAGTGTTTAAGTAGAACAAAGTATCTCACACCAAGGAAAGATCTTATATCAATTAAAGCAGCAGCCACCCCAAGGATTTATCACATCTTTGAAACCATGTGA
The DNA here is from genome assembly GCF_003369695.1 of Bos indicus x Bos taurus. Taxonomy (NCBI): domain Eukaryota; kingdom Metazoa; phylum Chordata; class Mammalia; order Artiodactyla; family Bovidae; genus Bos; species Bos indicus x Bos taurus. The sequence continues at coordinate 114,779,853 of NC_040076.1, forward strand.
GAGTCAAGTATAAGAGAACTCTTATCCTATATTTTACGCTACAGAGAAGACTTTTTTTTTTTTAACCAAATGGAAATCTTCATGCTATCCCCACAAAGACATGTGAAATTAACAGATGTCACACAAATAAATTTAAGATATCATATTGTTAACTGAGTTCCCAATAATGGAAAAAAATATATCAAGTGAAAACAGACAGAATTATAACATTCTCTCACCTCAACTGTATAGTATTGATAATTGGTATCACTGCCGATTGGATTTGGAGATCCCTCCCACCTCGAAATGCAATCCCCCCCTCTTTTTTGGAATGATTGGTTCATTAAGTTCTAAGAGAGAATAATAATTACATTGAGTTCAGGTGTTAAAAGGTATTAGGAAAAAAAATTAGTTAGCACACATGCTACAGTTGCCATATCAGAAAAACGTGGGTCTTCACGTTTCTAGGACCCCATAATATTGCATATAAGTCAGTGACAGCAATATTCCAATTATTGCAAATTTCAACATGCATTTAAATACAAAATTACTATATCAAAATTAATATCAAAACATCTTTTGCAACTTAGTTATGATATTAATCTCTTACATTTTTGTGGATAAGTGTGAGTAAAGGTTATTAAAGTCATATGTCACATACACCCTCCCCCCAAATTCAAACAAAAAAATAAATGAATATGCTCAGAATCATAGGTTATCTACCTACACTGTTCAGTAAACATTAAATGTGTGTGACCAGCTAGAGTTTATAAAATTTAGCTTTTTTCTCTAAAAGTCCATGGAGTTTCTGCCTCTCCTGATTAGTTCTCTGATGAGACTTCCAGATCTATGATATGGATTCACCACTGTCAGAATTTTCCTAGCATCTGTAACTACCAAATAGTTTCAATTCATAATTGAATAACGAAGGCTCCTTTTCAAGAAAGAGAACTATATAGATTCTCTTTAATGAGAGAGGGAAGGGAAATATTTACTCAAAATTAAAGATGATTGACACCAATTTTCAAAATGACTATTAGTGTTAAAAAGGTAACCTGAAAATGCACTGGACTATACTGATGAGTTTAATGGTCATTTTTAAAAAGACCATTGCACATCTGCAAGTCACAGGATTTAATCTGAAGAGAATCTGAGGGGTTAAACATCCTGTCATGTCATTTTTCACGATTTAGCCAGAAGATGAGTAACTTCATCGTGTAAAAATTGTTCCTAGGGAAATTGTTTCTAGGGTTTGACTGATATTTTTGCTGGAAAATGCTAGGCAACTGATATTGTTACCTGTGTTCACTTGATCTAGTGTAATCACCAAGTTAACACTGAAACTGAGCACTCAGCAAGACAAACTTAAGGAATGAGAACTAAGAACATGCTTACCACGGGTTGTAATGGGGCCCCAGGCATCATGGCATTGGCTAGTTGCATTTGCTGGGCCAACATGGCCATGTTCTTCTGCTGAATCAAGTTATTGCGCCCATTTATCTCCAACTGTGTTTTTAAGTGTGGGGGTGGATGAAGATATTTGCAGTTCTCCCTGGAGCAACGACCCTAAGTAACGAAAGCAGAAAACATCATCTTAAAAAAATAAAATCCACCAATCTTTAAAAAAAAAAATCATAATAATATAAACCTATCTTGAATCTACCATGAGTCTTTCACACAATGTATTATCCAAGGACTTTATAACACATTTGAATAAGTAATGAATTCACTCAAGTGTATTATCAAAATGAAGTATTAAGACATTTCAAAAAAGTTTCAAGCTTAGAGAAGTTCCTGTATTAAAATATTAGCATTAATATTTCTAGACCCAAGTTTAAAAATCTACAAACTGCTAGGGTAATATTAACACAGAAGATCAAATAAAAATTTTAGGCTCCTTCCTTAATGTCTCCTGGCTAACTTTAATGAACCCAAAAGAATCATGAAGTTTTACCATCTATTTTTACTTGTACTGAGTTGTAAGGAAATGAACTTACAGGACTCAAGGCACACTGTATCTTCAGTAAAACACCTTTACACATATCTCATAAGAAGTTAAAATTGCTACTAAGCTTTATGAGCCTAAATATTAAGAAATATATAGATGAAAGGGAGGAAATTCCTACATATTTCCTGCTGAATACAGAGATCAGTAAGTATAATGAAATACTGGTGAAAAAATGCAGCCTTTAACCTTTCAGCAATAAATCTAGTCTCCATTACCTAAGAATTATAAAACAACAGAAACAGATATGTTTACCCTTCAAAAACTTACAGCATAAAATAGAGAAACAAAATAAGTTACTATAAAATAAAAAATATGAATATATGTTTCTTTGGGGATGATTCTCCTCATCAAAATACACATAAAAGTCTGTATTATGAAATACTGTCAGGGACAGACCCATTTATTTCAATACAGTATTGTCAAGTCATATTGATAGCAACTTATCTCATTAGTTATTACCTCATAATCTCTTTCACCAATAAATTTAGTTAGAACTGTTTGTGAGGGTAAAAAAAGACTTAATTGAAGCCATCAACCACTTTCTTGAGCTTTCTTTGATTTTGCTAAGAAAAACCTATCTGTTTACCATAATTTGACCTTGTACTGTAAGCTAACTCAGAAAACTGAGGTTTGTGAGAAAATCTGTCAGAATTCTACTTTTAATGACCTATTTCTGTCTTATATTGATTAAGGCTTTTGGGAATAAGTTTATCCACAGGCTAATATCACAGGATACTGCCTGTTCTGGTAACAAGCTTTATGTAATAAAGTATTACTAACAATATTTCAAGTCAGGAGGCAGTAGAGAACAGTGGACAAGAGCAAGACCATTCCAGGCGTCAGGACGTGGGGCAGAGGCCGCGCTCTCCCACTCATCAGCTACATGAGCTGCATAAAAAACTAACTTATTTAAGCCTCAGGCTTTTCATTCATTTCAAAATTGCTATATAACCTACATGCATGTGTGCTAAGTCGCTTCAGGAGTGTCCAACTTCTGCGACCCTATGGACTGTGGCCTGCCAGGCTCCTCTGCCCATGGGGTTCTCCAGGCAAGAATACTGGTTCTAGGCGATCTTCCCTACCCAGGGATCGAACTCATGTCCCTTATGTCTTGTGCATTGGCCCTATATAACCTACACTATACATTTATTTTGAAGATTAAAAAAGATAATGTATATGTCACATCCTTGGCCCTGTCCAGTACTCTTAGAGGAACAAGGGCAAGGTCAAAAGCTGCTGTTGCCACCACCCCCAGCACATTTTAAATTGTATACACAACAGCAGAAAAACAAAATACTGGCATGAAGGTAACTTTTATACCATTAATCACAGCTATCGATATATTTACAAGTAAAGTAACATGTACATATCTCTGATTTATTCCATAGGAAATCACCATGCCTGATACCTGTTGAGATCATGAGCACGTTATTAGCTTAAAAGCATCTGGATGCAAAACAACCTTCACAAAAACAACACTTCAAGTCACAAGACAAACCATGGTGAATGACTGGCCAACCACGGATGACACATGGTCTGATATCAGAAATATCCAAGTTTGGGTATTATAGAGAAAATCTACTTTTTCAGTACAATGAATAACTTGGTTCTAAGAAAAATTCTGGTTATCAATATCTCCACATCATATTTCTTACTAAGATTGGACTTATTTAAGAGCAGATAAGCTGGGTTATATCCACTCTGAGGATTCAGTTAATGTCAGTTCACTCAGATCACTTTCTATAGTTCCACAAATTCCATAAATAACACAGAGACAGCCCTGGGCGCTGAAAGCAGCCTTGTGAACATCAACACTGGTCTTCCTCTCTCTTCATCCTAAGGCCTCCTTGGAACACAAATCTCTAGGGCCCTCCAACCTACAAACACAGCCTATATTGAAACAATAAAGGAAAGAAATCATGTACAAATCACCATATATTCTGTATCACTGCATCTCAAAACTTAATAAAAATTCAGGCCCTTTGGTTTTCCTTTTGTCTTTACTACACGTACTCAGGAAAAATGTCATTCTACTACGTTTCTTACATAGGCCCCCTTTCCATGCTCAGCTTGATTTGAGTGCATTGGAGCCTTACTTTCAAAAAGCTATGTATGTCCGAAAGAATTAACTGAGGACATTTTGTGGAAAAGGTATGCAGATTACCTAGCCTCTTTCACACAGAGTTTGTGGCAACAGACCTGGGGGTCCAGGGATCTACATTTTAACAGTATTCCAGGTTATTCTGATATAGCAGGAAACATAATAAACTACAATTCTGCAAAGCCATGTGAATTTTTCATTGACATCTGTGGAAAAAATAACAGAGTAGCCTCCGCAATGGATATTAGATAAACTTAGCTCCTTAGGAAGGTCAAAACTTGTTTAATGCTGACTGTGCTGCTGAATAATTGTGGTTTGACAAATACAAAGGTCAAAAGTAAGTTAGAATAAACATCCTCTTCTAGAGAATTGCCTAAGCCCTGAGGAGAACCATGAGTGGCAACCCTTCTGGGGAGAGTTAAGGTAAATATGACATTGGTACTTCTCCAGGTTCATCCATCTCCAAGTTCCCAGCCCTGTACCTCAATAAGCATTTGCAGAATGAATGAAGAACATTTCTAACTAAATGCTTAAAGATGAATTCTATTGTAACTCCATTATGGAGACAATGAAGATAATAGAATAAAAACTAGTTCAGTTCAGTTCAGTTCAGTCGCTCAGTCGTGTCCGACTCTCTGCGACTCCGTGAATCTCAGCATGCCAGGCCTCCTTGTCCATCACCAACGCCCGGAGTTCACCCAAACTCATGTGCATTGAGTCGGTGACACCATCCAGCCATCTCATCCTCTGTCGTCCCCTTCTCCTCCTGCCCCAAAAACCTCCCAGCATCAGAGTCTTTTCCAATGAGTTTGACTCTGAGTTGTACTAACCTAGTGATGCTTTTATTCAGAGGCCAGCAACTTGAACACACAATAAATAAAGCTTGCCACAATAAAAGAAGAGAGGGTAACAGGAGGCCTCCAAGTTTCACTAAGGAGGAAAGAAGATCTGTGTAGAGATTCGATGCACTTGGCATCCTAAACTCTATACAGTGCTGAGAATATACTCTAAACCATCTAAAAACAGAAAGTCAATCAGTATCTTCTGCTCACATACACAAATTTTTGTATAGGAGCTACAACTCTAAATCATTAGAGATTTTACTCCAAGATACAATAAATTGGGTTGCAGGATTACTGCAAAAACATGCATAAGTTTTTGTAAAGTTTTGATTCCTACAGATAGATTGAAACTAACTTGCTTCACTCACGTCAGATTCTTTGCAACTGTATGGACCATAGCCTGCCAGGCTCCTCTGTCCATGGGACTCTCCAGGCCAGAATACTGGAGTGGGTAGCCTTTCCTTTCTCCAGGGGTCTTTCCAGTCCAGGGATAGAACCCATGTCTCCCACATTGCAGGCGAATTCTTTACTAGCTGAGTCACAATGGAAGCCCAATAACAAGCAGTTGCCTAATCCAGCACCCTATCTGTTAAAAGTACTAAAAATAATACGAGGAGTAAAACTCCATGACAGTGCATGACAATCATCAAAACTATAATATAAGCTTGCCCTTGATCATCATTCTATATTGGCATACCCACTAAGAAAAAATGCCATTCTAATACATTTTTCACAACGCGATGTTTCTGTGATTTACTTTTGTTGATTGCACTGAAATCTTACTCTCAGTGAGCTGGCCAGCCGATGCTATACAGCTTATATCGTAAATACCTTAGACTCCATTCAAGGAGACTTTTTATAAGTTAACAACACAGATTCCAAAGATACCCTTGTAATGTATGCTGTATATTTTAAGGAAATGAAGGAAGTTCAATAAAATATTGATCCAGAATGAGTCCATTTTCCTCTAATAATTTTTCTACATCTTTAAATAAAAGTAACCTGTTCAAAAAAAGTAAAAAACTTCCCCTTGAAGTCTTAAAAGCCTATATATAGCAATAATGGTCATCAGAAATCACTGGAGGCCAACGGAGAGATCAAATCATCAAATCCTCAATTTCTGAAGTCACAAATTATTAAATTGTGAATTGAAGTGTTTTATTAGCCTTTGAAATCAGTACAAACAGTGTGATTCCAACAAGAATTTGTACACTATTGTTTGAGCCTCAAAATAAATGTCGTTAATTTTTAAACATTATAGTCTAATAAAGTGTGTGTGTGTGTGTTAGTTGCTCAGTCATGTCCAACTCTTTGCAACCCCACAGCCTGTAGCTGTGGGGGTTCCTCTGTCCCTGGGATTCTCCAGGCAAGAAAACTGGAGTGGCTTGCCATTCCCTTCTCCACTAATAAAGTGTACTTTAAAATAATTACATACATAGTATGAGCATATATAATACATATCTAAAAATGATATATGATGTATACAATGAGGTATAAATTGCAGAATAAAGAGAAAACTGCATAAAACAGAGGTGGAGATTTAGAGATATAAGAACACTATTTGTCAGCTATTTTCAATATTTAAGAACCTGCTAACAATCAAAAATAAAACATCTTACTTGGAACTTGGACAAACTTAATAAAACCAAAAAAAAAACCCACCAAAATTATATTTGAAAACTAGAAAAACAAATGTCCTGTTTTTAATTTCACTTCTTCCACCTAAATTAAAAGAAATACAGTGACTTATGAGGTCAGAATACAAAAAGACATCTCATTAAGTTACCAAATGGTCATTATGTTTTAAAATTAAAATTACTGAGTCATATTTGGGCAGACTCTGAAAAGAAAGGAGCAATGAAAAAATTATAAGGATACCAGCTAACACTCAAAAATCTTTTCCAACTTTCACTGGAAATACTGGTTTTCTGATATTTCAATTGTTAAAACTAATATTTTCTTTGCAACAGCTGAGATATGCAAATGTTTTGAAGCACTTTCTAAAGATATTCATTGCTCAGATATTGGCCGGAAGCACTGGCAAAAGAATTTGGTAGCTTCCTACTAAAAACTGTTACTGTTTTTTGATCGACCTTTTTTTTTTTTCCAGCTATGATAATACAAATACTCAGAAAAATTCTGCCAAGGTGGGAGAGTAAGTGGCAGTCAAGAAATACTGTTTCACACTTTTCCAAAATGATGATTTTTATGGTTCTGTCATGCTTTCAATTATCAATTCTAAGATAAGGGTGAATAAATTTACTTACATAATATTTATTTTTTAATTTATTTTACATATACATGCTAAATGCTTTTTGTTTTTTTCATTTAAGTGAATGAAAGTTTAGCTCTAGGAATTAGTTTGTTGGCTTTTGCAAATATTGGAAATAAATTAATTGCATCTAAAACACAGGATATTATAGGTCTTATGTATACCTCTTTATGACTCACTTGTTTACATAAAGTACCTGTGTCAGCTGAAAAAATACATGCATCCTAAAAAGCAGTTCAAGGTTTCTCCACCGCAGCACTGCTGACACTGGAAACCAGATAAGCCTTTGGTATGGGGGCTGTTAGTAGCAGGCCTGGCCTACTAGATGGCTCTAGCACTCCTGGCCTCAGTTATGACCATCAAAATTATCTCTTGATAATTGCCGAAAATTGTCTCAACACTGCCAAAACACCCCTGGGAGCCAGGGGAAGGTAAAACCATCTTCAGCTGAGAGTTAAGCACTGCTTTATACCTAATGGAATTTAATGAAAGCTATATTAATCTGCTCAGGCTACTATAACAAAATACCGTAGACTGGGTGGTTTAAAGAACACAAACATATTTTGTCACAGTTCTGGAAGCTAGAAGTCCAAGACCAAGGTTCTGGACAATTCGGTTTTCAGTGAGAGTTCTATTCCTGGCTTGCATCACCTTAATATTTCCTCAGGTAGCCTTTCCTTGGTGCATGCATGCATAGAGAGCACTCTCACTGGTGTCTCTTATTAAAACATTAATCCTTTCAGATCAGGGCCCCACATTTAGGACCTTAACCTTAACTATTTGCTTAGAGGTCCAGTCTCATCTCCAAATATAGCCTCACCGAGACAGAGCTTCAGCATATGAATTTAGAGAGAGATGAGCTTCAGTTAGTAAAAGGGGCAAGCATAATTTTAAAACAGCTAACCTAAATTTATGTGTTAGTAGCTTTAAATATTTTCATTCTTACATTTAAATGGTAGAATTCTTTATTCTGGAAATTTCCTCAAACATAAGATAACAGATTTGTACTATAACACATGACTAGAATTTGGCAAAATTAAAAGGAATACCACCCCAACACTTGACTCTAAAGTGGTGGTATTCCTTTTTAATTTTGCCGAATTCTAGTAGCTGCAGCTTCTAAAAACTTTCAAAGTATGAAGATGTGAATTTTCCTATTTGTTTGGGTTTTAAACGATATTATTTTATTTAAAATAAAAACAAAGACTATAGTATATCAAAGACTAAATACATTCTGAAATCATATAAGTCATATCAATCAATTCACTTGCTAACTGGAATACTGAAGATGCTGATTTTTTTTTTTAAGGGCAAGCCACATTTTCTTGATTTTATTTCCCCACAAAGTCTTTTCAGAAAAACTGCAAGCTAGACACACACTCTCTCCTTTGAAAAAGAAGTATTGAGAAAGATAAATTAAGTAGCCAAAGAACCCCAGAAAAGTATTTCTGACTGCCACCTGGAATTCTGGAGGACCCATTGCATAGTGTTGTTTTTAATCATATGAAAATGAATGCTGCTACTGCTGCTGCTAAGTCACTTCAGTCGTGTCCAACTCTGTGCGACCCCATAGACGGCAGCCCACCAGGCTCCCCCGTCCCTGGGATTCTCCAGGCAAGAACACTGGAGTGGGTTGCCATTTCCTTCTCCAGTGCATGAAAGTGAAAAGTGAAAGTGAAGTCACTCAGTCGTGTCCGACTCTTAGTGACCCCATGGACTGCAGCCTACCAGGCTCCTCCGTCCATGGGATTTTCCAGGCAAGAGTACTGGTGTGGTTGCCATTGCCTTCTCCAATGAAAATGAATACATGTGTACAAATGTACTTATGCATATACACACATATATATTCACCTCAATTGTATACCTATTTCCAAGAGCAGTGTATGTATTACAAACTCAAACTTTGCTTTTGCGGCAATTTTAAGAAACTTAAGATATATGACTAAAATTTTTATTTCACGCTTTATTTGAAAAAACACAGGAGAACTTTTAGGAAGTTATGGAATAAAACCTAAAGGGGCATAGAACTATTTTTAAGAAATTCCTAAAGTAGTCAAAGCAGATATCTTCATTTTTTTTGTTAGTCTCCAGGGGGATTTCACTGATTTGATGTTATCGTTTATTTGTTTTCTTTTGTTTTACAAATAAGATTCTATACTACATCTCAATGAGTTGACACCTGAACAACACAGGGAGTCTGGTAAAGGGGTGGTTGTTAGGGACACCAACCCCTCCCTCAACATAGTTGAAAGTCTGAATATAATCTTACAGTCGGCCCTCTTTATGGGTGGTTTGGCATCTGTAAATTCAAGCAGCTTCGGATATTGTGGTACTGTAGCAGTATGTATTGAAAAAAAATCCACGTATAAGCGCACCTACAAAATTCAAACCTATGTTGTTCAAGAGTCAACTACAGTATATACACTGTTAGTAAGTCAGAACCATCAATTTGCTATATTTAAATACTATGATATACTACACGATAAATAGATAATACTAACATATTAACAGGAATTTTTCTATTCATTTTTTATTCTCAAATATTATGACCCTCTAAGCCATATTATAGGTGCACCCTTGTACTTATTTCAGTTTTGCCACCTAAAAAGACAAGAAAATATTCTTTAAAACAAACACAATATCTGTTTTAATTTCCTCACTGGACTTTCAGGTAACACCAGAAACAAATGCTTAGCATCCCCCCAGAACATGAAGAAAGGAATCATTTCTCCTATTATTTTTCTGGGAAATTAATCTCTAGTCTCCTAAACTTAACATGAAGTAAAATACAGCAACACTACATCAATACTTAAAGCTTAACTTTTTAGGTGTAAATTGCTATTTCTCCATCCAGTCAACATAAGGACAAGTGCTTGGAGCTTAGGTCAACATAAGAACTGGGACAATTTTTTCCTACCAGTATGAGAAAAAAGAAGCAAAAATCTATAAATGTATTTTCACTGAAATATTCTTAATTTATTACTACAGATCAGAAGTGTTTTCAAACAACAATCAACATAACGCAAATTTTTTTTTCTTCCTTTTCCTGATCCCATAAAACGTTCATGTTCATATATACACTGTGGCTTAAAAACTAAGACTGTCAGTAAAACCAAAAAAAATATAAACATACATACACGTACATATATACAATCTACTCAGTTTAAATTTGTAATTTTACCATGGTTTGAAAGGACATAAAAGGATGTAACAGACTCTGTTTCTTGGGCTTTACACTTTTTCTCACCCAAGTCTAATCTGACTTTAGGGAAGCAATTCTAGGTTAGACTTTCCTAGCTATTTCAAGAGGCCTCTCCAGCATTCAAATGTTCTAGGCACTATTTTGTAGAACATTCCTAAGTTTGATGACGACGACTCTTGGACATGAAAACCAATAGTGACATTTACAAGACCCCAAAATATCCTCAATGCTGACGCAATAGCAACACACTTTAACTCAAACATCAGGATACTATGACTTTTTTCCCAGAGAACTCAGGAGCTTTAATTGCACAACTCCCATTAATCATCTTGAAAATGGCATAACTGAAACTCTACACGTCTAGATAAGTATTATGTAATTCATGAGAGTCGGGTTAGCTGCCTCTGAGGAGGCGGAGAAAGGGAAAAAGGCAACAAATCACACACACATTCTCGTAACCAAAACACCACTCCTTTCTCCAGCAGCTTTTGTCTGTGAGAGATCAGATATACATACAACTGAGACAGCAACAGTTGTTATCAGCACACAATTTCAGCTGACAGTCATCTGAAGAAATCTTAGCCTCCTCAGAGAGGGCCCACAAGGATCTTATATTTAGAGTTGCTTCTGATAGGATGCTGTAAGAAGAAACAGTCTTCACTTTTTCCTCCTGCTCCTAGCCTCCTCTATGCCACAGAGTCCCACAATAGTGTGCGGCCATCTATGAAGTGCTATAAAGGGTTTAGCTGGCACCTACTGTCTGTCACTATTCCACAGTCTTCCTGGGCTCCAAAGATGGGTCTGGCCAGCATCGCTGAGCCAAACCAGAGTCTCCATGACCTTGTGAAAGCCCAGTGACATTTGCTAGGTGCCAGTATCATTAAACAGTCCAACATTTGTTGGCTGCTTTTTTATGGCATCATAAAGTTGGAAATGCCAGATCACTATGTTTCTATTATTTTTTCAATCGCTTCATTATTTTTGCGGTACAGCAACTGCCAGACTTCTAAACTGTTTGTAGCAGAAACAATTCTGAAGTTTTATGGCATCCAAATCAGACACTCTTCAATCTTGGCTAATAATTAAAAGCACGAACATTTACATAATAAAATTTAGAGCTCTATTTGTAGCGCATGCCTTTCAATTGAGAAATACAAAATGTTTTACAAATAGTACCCGATTCATCATCCTACCATGATTAGGTGGATTACAGCATGGTTGTCTCTATTATATTTCTAGGGCTTTCCTGAGGGTAAAAAAGAGGTAAACTTCTTGAGTCAAACACACATAATTTTTTCCTTAACAATCCCTTGGAAGATTTGTTTAAGCAGTTCTTTATAGACCTATTTGAGAGTTCCTAGTGCACTGATAAAGCAAAAGCTCTCTATCTTTAAATACCTTTTCAAATGGGAAGGAGAGAGGTTCTCACTCAAGGACACATAACTAAACACAGACAGTCTAACTATAAAGTTAGTGCCCTTCACCATTACGTTAGAGGTATGTATTTGTACCAATGACCACTTGATCACTGTTCCATGTGCCTGCTTTTCTAAACATTGCTCACACTAAAAACATATATGACTTTATCCAGAATAGGTCAGAACCAATGAAAGCTTCAACCCCCTTGAATTCTGCAAAAGGAAAAGATGTTTTGCAATATAAGAAACTAATTTTATCTTTACAGTTAAATTTATTTTTAATTGAAGAATAATTGCTCTACAATATTGTGTTGGTTTCTGCCAAACATCAACGTGAATCAGCCAATGGTATACCTATGTCTAAGCAACTAAATTTTGAGAAGACTACTCTAATAGTATTTCCAACGTGTCATGGAAAAAAAAATTAAGATTCTCTTATAAATTTCACTTTCTCTGAAAACTAAAAAGAAAACAACTGTACACCAAAAAATTAAACTCTTGCTTCACATCATCCATTTCAACAAGAGTCCCAGTGAGGCAAGAGGTTCTTAGACTTTCTATGGATTCCACTAACTTGGCCTCTGTGATTTAGACAGATCACATGTAAAGAAAAGGTGATTTTATATAAGAAAACAGGATCCATTGTATATATATATGTGCATATATTAAAAGTGAAAAATAAAGTTAGGTAATAATACAAAGAGGTTTTAAGGGGTAAGATTTTCATCCAGCAATTTAAAGAAACTAAAGGAAATCAAAGAGGTAAAAATTTTGGTGAAGTCAGTTGGAGAACACACCATTACTTTGTATTTATATGAAGGATTTATTTGTTTTATTCTAGATCCTATATGCCCACAAATATAGGAAAGCAAACCCTGTTTTTACATCTCTAAAATGATAACATTTATTTTTAGTTACGATAAACCTTAAATTATAAAAAACCTCTGGGATTCCCTAACTGAAAACAATCGTCACTAGCTTCCTGACCTCATAGATTCGGCCTCAAGTCCAGCCATTAAATGCTACTGCTTCACATAAACAATGACAGAGCATGAAGCAAAAGTGAGGTGACAAAGGCCCTCGTTACTGCTGACCACTGTCTCCTTCAGGCAGATCAACTTTGCACTTGAACAAAATGTGCTCAATGCCACTGCCTCAGTCCCTGTGGGGAAAGCACTCCACCCACCCCCGCTTCTCCCCGCCCAACATCCCCATGACAATTTGCTAAAATTGTGCACAGCCATCCGCTCTCCCTCAGACTTCAGTCTGAATCGAGGAGCAAGACAATTGGCTCCTGGGCCCAGAATACGTCTCTATTGGATGCTGACTGCGGTAGCACAGGCAGCAGGATGAAAAAAAAAGCTCTTGAGGTAAAAAAGCAGTATTACAACACAGGTTATCTGAGCCTCTCTCCTCCTCTGCCCCCACCCCCACCCCTAGAGACTTTCACTGGCTTTCTCTGGCAGGTTTCCAAACATTTAAAAGAGTAACCATCAACAAAAGTTACTTAAAAATTATTGCTGGGAATAAAACAGGAAAGTCACTGAATTTAGAGAAATCATTCGTTATATTTCTACTATCCTCGAATAGCTCTCTGGAAAATGATCCATTGTAACAATACATACGTAAATAAAAAAGATGCCTATGAACTATGGGACTCTTTCAGAACATCTGTAAGATGAGTTTCTAAGGCAGAAGGGTACTGAAGTCGTGACTTAAACTTCAGCATTTGAAAAGCTTAATCATTACAAGGTGCTTATTCCAACAGCAATCAGAAGCTGCGGAGATATTCTGAAGTGCTTATTTAAGATGAAAAGTACGGAGATGTTGAGCCTCACGGGAATGCCAGCCATGGCAACACTGTTTTATAATAAGCCAGAATGTGAACGTAAGAGGGAAAAGCACAGGCGGCTGTCACATGATGTTTTTCTCCTGCTATCACATCATCAACATTTAGGCCGAAAGCCCAGATCTTCTAAACACCGGGCTTGGGTGCATTAAGTGAGTAAAGCAACGTTATCTGTGAATCTGACACTGTCCACCTCTGGCTACAGCAGGCGGTTGTTAGTAGATATAGTCATTTCACGTTCCTTGGCACTTTGCACATGTCTGTCTTCCTCCCAAGAGGGTCATAGGGCTTTACTGTGAATTAATTACATGTCTTCCTCCCATGCCGACTGCCTCCAGGAGGGGGCTGTGCCTCAGCCTGTGCCCCCAGCCCAGTCCAGGTCAACACACCCAAGAAATGTTTGCCAAGTGAATCGGTCCTGACTTTATTTCAGAATATAAAGTATTCTGTCCAGAGTAGAGAAATATAGTATGATATCACTTACACGTGGAAGCTAAAAAAAATAAAAGATACAAATGAACTTATTTACAAAACAGAAACAGACTAACAGACTTAGAGAAGGAACTTCTAGTTATCAGAGGGGAAGGATGGGGAAGGAATAGTTAGGGAGATTGGGATAGATATGTACTCATTGCTATATTTTAAATGGATAACCAACAAGGACCCACTAAAAATAGCACAACTCTGTTCAATATTATGTAACAACCTAAATGGGAAAAGAATTTGAAAAACAACAGATACATGTGTGTAGAACTGAATCAGTTTGCTGTACATCTGAAACTAACACAACATTGCTAATCAACTATAAATAAGTTTACATTAAAAAATCCTTCAGATACAAAAAAAGAAAGGAAAAACAAACAAACAAAAACAAAAACAAAAGAAATTAACACTCTAAATCAATCCATGAAGAAAAAAGTGAAAATGTTAGTCACTCAGTTGTGTCTGACTCTTTGCGACCCTATGGACCATACAGCCTGCCAGGCTCCTCTGTCCATGGGATTTCCCAGGCAAGAATACTGGAGAGGGTAGCCATTCCCTTCTCCAGGGTATCTTCCCAACACAGGATCAAACCTGGGTCTCCTGCATAGAAGGCAGATTCTTTACCATCTGAGCTATCAGGGAAGCCCATACTTCAGCTAATATATATATATATAAATATATATATATTTATATATATAAATCTTCTTTCAATAAAGTAGTTCTCAAAAACATTCCTTCTGCATCTTCACCCAAACTTCTACATCTTCACCCAGTCAACTCACACCCTATGGCTCTGTTTTCTCTCAATTCTATTCTCCTTTCCCCCTCATCTCATTTGCTCCATTTTCTAGTAACTTATTATTAATACAATACCATCATCCAAACACAAGTCTGTACTTTGCTCCGACCCAAAGAAACAATATGGCCCTTTGTCGGACTTCTCTGCGCCTTTAGTGTGAAAGCTCCTCCTCTGCAGGCCTTGGGGATCTGCACACAGAAACCATCCCAGGAACCATCCCAGGATGTGATGTAAAAGAGCAGTAGAGCCCCAGGCTCAAATGATCACGTGAACTGGAATCACAAGGCTGTTGGTTCTAAAGCCAACTTTGGTATTTATTAGCAGTAAGACTGAGTAAATTACTCAACCTCACTCTACTTAAACTTCCTCTTTTATAAAACAAGAATACCATCCTAGGGATGATGTGACAAATAAGAGCATGTTATAACAGCCTCTGATTAGGCGCTGGTACTCGGTGACCAGACAGCCCTGAGTCCCTTTCCCACACCCAGCACATTCTTCACATCCCTGGAATCGTGCAACCCCCAATTCTCCTCACACATGCTTGAAAGCATTCCTTCTCCTCTTCCTTCAACCTCTGTTTTGACAGAGTCCTTCAGCTCACGGTCAAGTTAGAATCTCTTTGAATGAACTAACTCCCACAAGCCTCCAGTGGCTTAGGATGGCAAATGTTCAGTCCAGGGGGGACAAAACCACTTCTTTAGGAGCCAGGCAGCCCTGGCTTCAGTGCAGCTCTGTCAGCCACCAACGCTGGCCTCAGGTAGGTGCTCGCCTCCAAGCCTGCACAGTGCCTTCATTTGTGAAACTGCATCCAAGGAACTTTACTCCCGAGTAGCTGTGAGAAAGCTTCCCCCATGCCCAAGGACAAATCAACCAATGCTCATTTCTCTGACCATCAGGAAACTATTTTAACAGGGATTGATAAAAACATGGAATCATTTTCTTAGGTTCAATCTGATGATGAGAGATGACCCTTTTCAAATGTCCCTTTCCGTGGACGTTTTCTCTTTCCTTTTCCCTTCCTTCCTCCTCACCACTTTCTTGTCAGGTAGGATAAACTCACAGTGGTGAATTCAGCACCTGTCAAATTGTATCACAGGTAATTTTTACAAGTCTGTCTATCCCTCGAGATTAAGAAGTTGTTAAAGACAGGCTGAAATCTAATCATTTTCAGTACGTTTGCAGAATGAATAAGCAATTTAGGAGACAAGAAGGACATTTTGGTGTCCAAATCACCACACTACTGAGACACCACTGTTTAAGTTTTAAGCCAGTGGTCCTTAATCATGGTGTGCATGCGTGCTAGG
This sequence comes from Bos indicus x Bos taurus, assembly GCF_003369695.1. Classification (NCBI taxonomy): domain Eukaryota; kingdom Metazoa; phylum Chordata; class Mammalia; order Artiodactyla; family Bovidae; genus Bos; species Bos indicus x Bos taurus. Next base: position 114,796,113 of record NC_040076.1, read on the forward strand.
TAGCTTCAGTCGTATTTGACTCTTTATGACACTGTGGACCACAGTCCGCCAGGCTCCCCTGTCCGTGGGGCTCTCCAGACAAGAATACTGGAGTTGGTTGCCATGCCCTCCTCCAGGAGATCTTCTCAACCTAGAGATCTAACCTTCATCTCTATGTCTCCTGAATTGGCAGGCAGGTTCTTTACCACTAGCAACATCTGGAAAGCCCTTAATCATGACAAATTAAAAATTCCTATACCCAGCCTCCATCCCCAGAAATTCTGATTTAATTGATTTTGGCTGGGTCCCAGGAAAGCTCTCAGACAGTTCTAATGGCTGCTACTCTGAGGACCATTGGTGAACCTCTATCTACTAATACACATTCTCATTTACACATCCATCACAACCCTTTCCACAGGTCTTTTAAAACCAGTGTTTGCCAACGACTCCAAGATAACAGCTAATGTTATCTGCCTGTTAACTGATACTTGTGTTCCTACACTGTCTCCTCACAGCTCCTCTCCTAGACAGTGGGAGAAAGGGTGTTCAGGGCAAGGGTAGACACAAAAAGAGCCACTGCCTGGTGTTCCCTTGGGCATATCATCTTGGGCATACGTGCAGGCAAAAGAGAAAGCACAATGGAACAACTGATTCATTGTCTCCTATCTAACCTGAAAAATAAGCTAGAAGATAGGAAATGAATGGATGAGGCAAAAAAGTAAAATAAGTGGCCTTGCCTAAAATATGCTTCATACCAAGCCTTAATATCTTCTAGAAAAACTAATTTATTTATCGATCCACCATTTATCTACTTGGTGAAACCACTCATGTACTGAGTGCTGCAGGGCACAGGAGACAAAAAATGAATCAGACACACAGTCTACTCAGGGAAATAAAGCAGGCACATAAAAAGTGCGAATATACAGAAAGAAGACAAAAAGCATCGTAACAGGCATTCAGATGAAGAGTTCTTACAATTTCAAGGAAAACGAGAAAGATTTCACTTAGAAAAGTCAGATAATAGCTTTGAACAAGAGAGAGAATTTTATACATGACAAGTTAGAAAAGATATTCAGGTAGAGGGAATAGCACAATTGAAGCATCAGTAACAAGTAATAAATCTGTAATAAGAGTCACGGGAAATAAAGTTTGCAAAGTGAGTCCAGCTTGGGGACCCTTTTAAAAACTGAGTTAAAGATTGTCTACTTCCTCCTACAGGCTAGAGAGAGTCTCTGAAGGGGACCAAGGATGACGTTGGCAAAACTGTGTTTCATGAATTCATCAGACAGGAGCTAAGGCGGCCTGATATGGCTGAGAGCCTAGGGAAAGAAGACCAAATTAAGTAATTATTTTAATAGTCCAGACAAGAGCTAACACAGACCTACCCATTCTCCAGATCATCATCCCGTCTTTTCCACAGTCCCCCACCCCACACCATCCTAATGCACACTCATTCTCTCTCCCTCCTCCTCTCTCTCCCAGCCATATCAAACTAAACTGCATTTAGTCCCTTGGGCAAGATGCTACCTTGTCCACGTAGATCCAGTTATTCAAATACTTCACCCTCCCCTCATCTTTCCTGTTTGGCCTGGCTGATTTCTAGTCAGTTAGACTCCAGTTAAATGTCACCACCTCCAGGAAGTTCTTTAAACTTCAAGTCTTTGTTTAATGCTCTTCCAGTTGGCTCCAGAGCATTCATTACACTTTATCATTATCACTTGGCAGTTGCCCTTATCTTTCACTAGACCAGGAATGAGGGTAGAAACCACAACTGTCTATTTTTCAGCTGTACTCCCAAAACAAGAACATCTAGGATAGTGATGGGCTCATAATAGGAATTAACTCACTGAATGAGCAAAGAAATACAGGAGTATCATAAAGTAGAATATATATTAAATAATATACATGTGTGCTTAATTGCTCCATCATGTTTGACTCTCTTGAGACCCCATGGACTGTAGCCCACAAGACTTCTCTGTTCATGGGATTTTCTAGGCAAGAATGCTGGAACAGGTTGCCATTTCCTTCTCCAGGGGATTTTCCTGACCTAGGGACTGAACTCCGGAGAAGGCAATGGCACCCCACTCCAGTACTCTTGCCTGGAAAATCCCATGGATGGAGGAGCCTGGTGGGCTACAGTCCATGGGGTCGCTAAGAGTCGGACAGGACTGAGTGACTTCACTTTCACTTTTCACTTTCATGCATTGGAGAAGGAAATGGCAAGCCACTCCAGCGTTCTTGCTTGGAGAATCCCAGGGACGGGGGAGCCTGGTGGGCTGCCGTCTATGGGGTCGCACAGAGTCGGACGCGACTGAAGCGACTTAGCAGCAGTAGCAGCAGCAGGGATTGAACCCACATCTCCTACATTGGCATGCGGATTCTTTACCACTGAACTGCCTGGGAAACCCAATATATGCATGATACATATATCTATACACACACATATACTGGACATGTAATATACATACATATATGTTAAGCGTATGTCTAAATTCTAAAACACACCTAGAACAGTGCTTTTTCAAAATCTATTAATGTTTTGAAAATGTATTTATTGATTAGCTGCCACATTAGGCATGATTATTTTCCAATTTCTTGCTACTTAGTAGCAAGTTTCAGATTCAATCATTAGGCCATTACTTTATTTCATGGCTTCCTTCATTCCCAGATAGAAACTAGACTCCATACTACAGTCACATCAGAAAAGAGTAAATAATAATCGAAATCAGAATTACTCAGATTGGAAAATAAGTGTCAAGAAGTTAGGTATGCTCAGTCACTCAGCTGTGTCCTACTCTTTGCAACCCCATGGACTGTAGCCTACCAGGCTCCTCTGTCCATGGAATTCTCCAGGCAATAATACTGAGTGGGATGCCATTTCTTTCTCCAGGGGATCTTCCCAATCCAGGGATCGAACCCATGTCTCCTGCATTGGCAGGTGGATTCTTTACCACTGCAACACCTGGTAGGCCCAATAGCCTAGCTTGGCAAAGATTTTGAGGCATTCATTGCTCATGGGATTACTAATAAAATGAAACAAAAAATGTGGGTTTTTCCCACAACTGTTTTAACAGTTGTTAGAATAGCAAAAAAAAAAAAGCAGCTGATAATCAAATGGACTGATTACACAAACAAAAAGTAACTCCTTCTAAAATCAGTACTCTATGTTATAAGCTGCCGGAGTTTTGCTAAAGCATATTGGCTTATGTGGGGTGGGGGACAGGTGCCCCAGACTCCACAGAAGTGAGTCAATGACGTTACCAGACCACATGGAACACACAGCAGGAAAAGACCACATGGAACACACAGCAGGAAAAGATTTACAATGTATTAGTCAATGAGTTTATTTTAGGGAAGATTAAATAGAGAACTATGTAAGGACCAAGAAATACTTTAAATAGATTCAAGCAAAAGTTTATAAGTTATCAGTAGCCTTAGTGTTTATGCCTAAAACATGTTATCAATCATGAGTCTGAGCATTGCTCAGAATGTCAAGGTTCTTATCTCCAAGATTTTCTGAAGTGACGAAACTTTCAGATGACATCATTCATTTTGAACAGTCTTGCCAACCACGACTTATTGTAGCTTTACTTTCTGTTATTTCTCCTTGTTATTTCCAGTAATAGTCAAAACCATGTTATACCTTCTGTGTTTTTCTTTAACATTTAATTGTTATGGGTCCACTATGTAAAAGCATTTCTTAATTTAACTGCTCACACAAATGTACAGATGGTTCATCGTTCATTAAAATAAGCAGGTAATCCCCAAACTTTCTTTCTGAGAACTTTAACCTACATCTTTCTTTTATCTCCTTGCCTATCAAAAAAGAAAAGAAAAGGTGGAGTGGGACCAACTATAGATCATAATACAAAGTAGGTGTCAGAAAACAAATAATGAATACTATGAAGTGTCCTGTTATACCAAGGGGGACCAAGTGCAAAGGAAAAAAAAGATCAGGAGCGAACCACTTTTTGGGAGCAGTTCAATCAACTCACAATGACCCCAGGAGTAGCAGGCATTAATTCCATTAGTCTGATGTGGAAATTAAAGTCCACCGAAGTTTCATGACTTGCCCAAGATCACAGAAAGAGCAAATAAAATGTAAATCCAGGTCTGCTACCAAGTCTAAGGATTATGTCCTTTATAGCAGACTTGGCTTCTCAGGAATCCAAAAAGCCACGAGGTTCTGCTAAGTAAAACAGCAGCAAGCAATGCCACCCAAATGGGAACTTCAGGCCATTATAAAGACAGTAGATTAAAAAAAAAAAAAAGACAGTAGATAAACTAACCTGGCTGGTATTGAAGGCTTTGTTCAGGAGAGGTAAAGTGAGAGAGTTAAGGCAAAGTTAAGTGGAAATAACAAAGTTAAGTGGAAGTAACTTAACAAAGTTAAGTGGAAGCCTGGTTAAGAAATCTACAAAAAAGCCAAGATAACCCATCCACCAAGTACCTTTGCTGAGACCCGACTGAATTTCAGGAAGACCCTGCATAGTGAAAATGGCCTATGTCATAAGGATATAGAAAGACTGCACTCATTAAGTCCAAGTGGTGACTGCTGGGTACATGGGTTTGTAACAACACAAGACAAAACATTTGCACTAAACTGTTCAAGTGGGCTAGAACATCAAGTTAGGACACAAATGTGAAAGACTGCTGCTGCTGCTGCTAAGTCTCGTCAGTCGTGTCCGACTCTGTGCGACCCTACAGACGGCAGCCCACCAGGCTCCGCCATCCCTGGGATTCTCCAGGCAAGAACACTGGAGTGGGTTGCCATTTCCTTCTCCAATGCATGAAAGTGAAAAGGGAAAGTGAAGTCGCTCAGTCGTGTCCGACTCTCCGCGACCCCATGGACTGCAGCCCACCAGGCTCTTCCTTCCATGGGATTTTCCAGGCAAGAGTACTGGAGTGGGGTTAGGGTACAAGAGTACTGGAGTAGGGTGCCATTGCCTTCTCCGATGTGAAAGACAGTGCAGACCAAAGTGGCGAAGAATAGAAACTGGACTTAAATGATCATCAAGACTATTATTTGATAGTCGAGTTCAAAATAATTTATATTACCCTATGAAGAAATGAAACTGTACCAAGTCACTCTATTAACCCTGAAGAAATAAGAAGTCTGCTTTGCAGCCTTAGATTTATGAAAATAAAACATTTCTCACAAAATAAAAACTATGACTTATCCACTTTTTTTTTTTCTTTTTACAAATTATGAACGTAAGAGTTAAATACCAGGTAAGGAAATTTAATGAATGATGAAGGGAAGAAAGTTTGCCATTTATTGTCTATGCTCTTACAAACAGGGCAGTGGGCATAACCAACTCAACTAAAGCCCTCCCAGAGCCAGGCTCCATCTGTTTATTCTCTTCACAGCACTAGTCATACCTGCAATCCTCTTGCTTATTTATGTGTTTCCTTATTCACTGACAAACAACGCTAGGGATACAAGATCCATGAGGGCAGGGCCTTGCTTCCCTGAGCCTGGAGTGAGTCAGAGTGCTGAATAAAGGAAAGACTAGATCTCCCATAGTCCTCCCCACAATTCTATGATGGGAGTACTGGAATCTCCACCTCCACCTATTTCACGCTGATGAGGATTCAGAGATCCTGTGATATTAAATAAGTTGTACAAAGTCACAGAACAATTAAAGCAACAGAGACTCATCTGCCTGATTCATATGTACTATATAAACATATTTGGCCAGCTATGTTTAGAACTAAGACAATATCAAGTTCAAATTTAAATAGTCAGTGGTATTTAAAATGAAGCAGTGAAAAAAACAATCTTTAGAGGACTCTTTTCACTGGATGTAAGTACAAACAGATTTCTTCTAACTGTCACCACAGTATGTATTTAGTTACACTATGGATTTCACACAAATTAATATGACATTTTGCAAATCATAAACAAAGCTGTTTCTGTTGACCTTTGGGAAAAGCTCAATTTTGCTCCAAAGTATTTGTGTTACCACTACAAAGGTCTCAGTGGTTCTCACTTTGGAGAAAATTATGAAGAAAATCTAGCTGATAATCTTGGTTTTTAAAAGCTGTAGGTTCATCTTCTAAACACATGTAGGATGAACTGAATGTCAGTGTTAAAAATAGATTCACGCTAAATTGGTTACTCTCAATAACTGTTAGAAAAGCTCTATAAATTAGACACCATTTTCCATTGAAATTCTTAGAAAAATTATTTAAAATAATTTCATACCTCCTATTATAAGGGATAATACCCATAAAGGCTAAGAAATGACTCTTTTAAGAAAAGAGCTATATTTAATATTCAAATTCACTGTGCCAATGACTGCACATACATTGGAAAGGAAACTATATCCACAATTTTGCTAATATACTATTTTTATAGTATTAATAAATACACATTGGGTGTCTATTAACCTATCATACCAGATGACACAGGATAGAAGAAAGACAAAATGTAATTCTAATTAGTAAAAAGAATTGGATGGAGGAGAAATGAGTGGAAGCTAATTTCAAGGCAAGCATCCTTAAGAGAGATATAAAGTTGGGCTAAAAGGGTTGAAGGACATTCTCTCAACCCTGATAGGATTCATGCTCTACCTCCCCATTCATTCTCTTGAGAAGGTAAGTCATCAGTGGCTTTCTTACCTACTAGTTCACTAGGATTCCAGAGACTTCTAGCTCACTGCCACCATTCTGTGGCAGTTAGAATCTCAGAAAATGAAAGGGCTTACAACTACTATGCCCATTAAAAGTACGGTGAGTTGCCTCCGTATTATGTTTCGGTCATTGTAAGCAGCACTGCTGTGGATACTGACACACAACCTGAATGTCCAACAAGAGATGAATGGATAAAGAAGACGTGTGAATACACATGATGCATAAACAATGCAATATTACTTGGCCATAAAAAAGAATGAGATAATGCTGTTTGCAGCAACAAGGATGGACCTAGAGATGATCATACTACGTAAAGTCAAAGAAAAATAACATATGATATCACTTCTATGTGGAGTCTAAAAAAAGTGATACAAATGAACTTCTTTATGAAACAGACTCGCAGATGTAGAAAACAAACATGGTTACCAAACGAGGAGGGGTGAAGGACTAAATCAGAAACTTGGGATTAACAGATACACACTACTATAAATGAAATAAACAACAAGATCTTCCTGTTACAACACAGGGAACTATATTCAATATCTTGCAATAATCTATAATGGTAAATTATAGAAAAAGAATACATATATATATACATATATATGTATGTGTGTATATATATATATAAAACTGAATCACTCTGCTATATACCGGAAGCAGTGTATATCAACTATAATTTGAAAAAAATAAAAAAGGAAACGGGCAACAGAACAGCACTCTGGAATCTGGAATCAGTTCTGGATATCAAAAACTCCTCTAGGATAGATAAGATTGTAGCCACAAAATAATTTGTGATTCTAAGCTGCATAACAGATTTAAAAGCCACGCAAGGGCCATAAGCACCTTCTATGTGAATTCTAGCGGGAATGCATGTTGCTCCCTTCTCAGACCTCAGAGGTACGCAGGCACAAGTGGAAAAGGGATTTGAGGGAGCGATGACCTAAGACGGGGAGATGGCCGAGTAAGTGTTAGGTGGGAAGGACAGGAATGTTTATATAGAGGAGTTATATTATCTTCTTGCAGCATCTAAGCAAGTGATGCAAATTCCTTTTAGGAGGGAGGTATCATTAAAGAGATAAGACAGGACCAGTCTAGAACTTAGGACCTAAGGAAATAAATTATATACCGCATTAACATGCTAGAAAATTCAAAAGACCATCTGTGAAGGCGTGTTTCCTGTTAAAAACAGAAAAAAGGGGGCTTTGGGATTTTCTACTCAGACGAATTTCAGGAATATTTTTGCATCTTTTAAGAAGTTTCCCTTACTTTATCGCAAAAAAAGTGAGAGTAGCTCCCTTTCAGAAGAACGTGACTGTATTGCAGAGCACTAAAGTATTCTGAAAGGCTACTTTTATAATGTATGTTCTTTCTTCATGTGTATTTTTCCCACCCTGAGATGACAGCTCACCCAATTAAGGCTATTATATAACTGTGCCCCAAATAGAAGGGAATCAGTTAAGAAGAAATACTAAAAAAAGATATATTATTCAAAAATTAAAGATTAACACTTCAAATGTTTTTTATTTCTTGTTGCTACTTAACAAAAACAGAAATTCTGGGGCAGTTGTTTATTCAAAGAGGCAGAAGTAGGAGAAGTATGCCAATTTTCAAAAGCATTCCATTCATTTTTGGAGTTTTGAAATAGCACACGAAATGTAAATATGTACAAAAGGCTCAATTTGTTGAACTCTGTCCCCATTAACACCACTGCATTGGGTCTCATATCAATTTTAGCTCTCAGAAAGATGCTCTGAAATTTTTAACAGAAGCATTACGGAGCAATAAGAAGTGAATTACATATTCATATGAATACAGTATCATTCAAGTATTTTAAAAATTTAAGGCCTATCTTTAGGAACCTCTTGTTGATATCTCTGTTTATGTTGCATCATATGAAGAAAAAAGAAGTCTTTATGCCAGGACTGGCTAGTTATAAATCTCAACTGCCTCTCCATAATATAAATTTCCCTTTCCAAAATGACAAGACTTAATGATGTTTCCTATACTTATAACCCATGTTCAATAGAAGAAACTCAAAAATAGTTTGCGATTCATTCAAATGACAGAAGCATAAGAGAATGCCAATACTTTATTACAAATTCCTTGAAAACTCAGCCTTTCCCACCAAAGTAAAATTGGAAAGCATTCCTAAGAATGTTTAAATGGGCTTCCCTGTGACTTGGAGTAGGAGGGGGAGAGACACACAGATAGGCATGCCTGAGGCAAATGTGTTACTTCTCACTGCTACCAATTTGGATGTCAGCACTTCAGTAATCAAATCTGATTTTTTCATCTCTCACATACATTCTGTTTTTCATCTTGAATTATGCCAAGGTGTTTGGTATAGGAAGCAGCACTGCAATAATGCCTGGCATATGTTTAGCAAAATGCTGTGCAAACAAAACCATTGCAGGCAGAAGGTAGACACACCAAGGATAAGGAAATATACAAAATTAAGCCCCCGAATATGGTCAGCTTTCCTCCCCCAAAAGTCTTCTGGAGTTGTAAGAGGCATTTGGCTTCCCCATGTGATTTTCAGGCAAATTGTATGAACCAAGTTTGCAAATCCTAATGATAAGGTCAGAAGAAGGAAGGTGTACAGGTATAAGAAACTGGAAGAAAAAATGGAAATGTGGGACAGTCAGGAATGTGAAGGGCAATGTCAGAAATCTGTGAAGGGTAGCTGAAGCAGTTACATAACACATCTCCTCCTAGCTGTGAAGACTTCACACTTCAAACTTGGGGCTGTCATTATCCATTCTAGGAAAGGTTTAAATTTCTCTAAGAAAGATCACCTTTATGTATAATATTATATGGTGAAGTTCCTTTAAAAATGATAAAGGAGACAGACAGTGTTTCAAAGTGGGAGTGGGCCTCAGTTCATTGTTTTGTTAAGGAGAGCCATTCTACAAAGTGCTCTGCCTCTCCAGACTGCAGGACAAGACCATTCTTGTCTGTGTCCTATAGACATACCTTCCCAAATCAAGTATCCCAGTATTCATGTTCCTGCTACTTGGGGGTACTTCTCCACTACAAGAAAGAAGGTATGGCATTTTATTTCCAAAAACGTGATCTCAAACTGATTAACATTTGTGTGTTTGAGTGTGTCTAGAAAGAGAGATACATACAAGAGAAGTGAAGATATATATATATACACACACACACACACACTCACATATATATATATGGGTATGTGTATATCCAGGGAGACCCATATCCACATATACAAAACAGCATATATGGAGATTAAAATCCCTTTCAAGATCTATGAAATACTTCAAGTGAACTTGGAAGGATTGAATAAAAGTAAATTAGTCTCTAAACAACAACAAAAGTGTTAGTCGTTTAGTTGTGTCCAACTCTTTGTGACCACAGGGACTGTAGCCCGCCAGCCTCCTCTGTCCGTGGAATTCTCCAGGCAAAAACATTGGAGTAGGTAGCCATTTCCTTCTCCAGGGGATCTTCCCAACCCAGGAATTCCAGCTCTAACTTTCAACTGGTAGGTCCTAGAACCAGAATCATTGGCGTTTTCCCAGAAAATTCTGTGTCTCCTCTGTCCTACCATTTCCCATAGAGTATCTAGTTATATATCTTCAAAGTCATAAACCCTGGACTGGCTGCAAGTAGGCAGACATAAGAACTGAACTGCAAATCAGAAGCACTCGTGACCAAGGCAGATGCTCTTAGTACAGGAATTGAAAGGCAACAGAAGAATATTCCTTCATTCAATTATGAGACTGGGACTTTTGGAATTAAAAGAGCTGAAGATCTGAAAATGATAACTAATCTTTGTTAGATTTCTTCCACTTTAAAAATTCTATTTGTACATCCCTGATAAGAAAAGACCTTTGATACTTCAAAGCACAACTGTGTCCTCTAGACCACTGTAAGTCCCCAAACATACAAATGCCCCACTTCATCAGAACCACTCTGTATGTGAAGTCAACAGGGACATACTGAGGTGGGTAGCCGATTGGGTATCCTCTCCAGCTGAGGCACCAAGCCCACTTAGGGCACAGTGACTTACAGTTCCTCCCAAGCATGAACACCAACAATTACATGTCATCAATCTTTGGGACTATTCCCAAATACTTAAAACACTATAAGAATATATAGGGTCTACTGAAATCCAGTTGGCCCATAAAACAGTGTTCAAGGCATGTGGTTCAAAGAACTTGGCATCATACAGGGAACTGTAGGCCACCTAATATCTATTTTTCTGTTTATGGAATGGCCTTGGTAGCTGATTTATCACTCTTTATATAAATTAATAATACCCTTTTCTTAGGTTACTAGAGACAAATGTGATACAGTCAAATCTATCCACAAAGCATGTATGTGTATATTTACACACATATTGTCACCCTGCTTATTTAATTTATATGCAGAGTACATCATGAGAAATGCTGGGCTGGAAGAAGCACAAGCTGGAATCAAGATTGCCGGGAGAAATATCAATAACCTCAGATATGCAGATGATACCACCCTTATGGCAGAAAGTGAGGAGGAACTAAAAAGCCTCTTGATGAAAGTGAAAGAGGAGAGGGAAAAAGTTGGCTTAAAGCTCAACATTCGGAAAACAAAGATCATGGCATCCGGTCCCATCACTTCATGGCAAATAGATAGGGAAACAGTGGAAATGGTGGCTGACTTTATTTTTCTGGGCTCCAAAATCACTGCAGATGGTGATTGCAGCCATGAAATTAAAAGACGCTTACTCCTTGGAAGGAAAGTTGTGACCAACCTAGACAGCATAGTAAAGAGCAGAGACGTTACTTTGTCAACAAAGGTCCGTCTAGTCAAGGCTACGGGTTTTCTAGTGGTCATATATGGATGTGGGAGTTGGACTATAAAGAAAGCTGAGCGCCGAAGGATTGATGCTTTTGAACTGTGGTGTTGAAGAAGACTCTTGAGAGTCTCTTGGACTACAAGGAGATCCAACCAGTCCATTCTAAAGGAGATCAGTCCTGGGTGTTCATTGGAAGGAATGATGTTGAAGCTAAAACTCCAATACTTTGGCCACCTGATGTGAAGAGCTGACTCATTTGAAAAGACCCTGATGCTGGGAAAGATTAATGGCAGGAGGAGAAGGGGACAACAGAGGATGAGATGGTTGGATGGCATCACCAACTCAATGGACTTGAGTTTGGGTGGACTCTGGGAGTTGGTGATGGACAGGGAGGCCTGGCGTGCTGCAGTTCGGACACAACTGAGCGACTGAACTGAACTGACTATACATAAAGACAGATAGCAAACATTCCTAATTTGTTTCCTATATAAATGTAATTTACATTACATTACGAGAATCATAACGCTCAGGGAACATATGGAGATAAGAAGGGCAGACTGGCACTTTAACAAGATAAGGTTGAACCATTCAGACATAAATGCTTTCTGAGACTTCTGAAGAAAAGAACAAAGTCATTTGTTAACCAAAAATGCAATAAGAACAAATTAAAGAGACAAAGATCGTACACGAGAAAGGAACACTTTCACAGAAAATCTGCAATAGTGGAGAATAATTAAAAAGAATGACTAAACATATTTTAGTTCTTAACTATATGAAGTCACAGCTTTGAAGGAGGAGATACACAGTATCATTTACTCTTTACAAATTTTAATATTTAGAAGACAAATTTAATATTGTGAGTCTTCAGTGTAGACAAGTTCTCTCTTTCCAAGGATTTGCTTTTGCTAGCTTTCGTTTAATAACAGTTTTCACAGTCAACACCAACTGCACTGGCGTCTTGAGCTTGGTGCAGGGTTATGCTACTGCAGTGATATAAAAATAGCAAAGCCAGAAAAAAATACACAGCAGACTAGAATAGCCTTAAAAATTGAAGCTTTTGGATAAATCTCCCTGAAATAATTATAATAGATACAGCACCTGATCCTTTGCAATAAAATAGTTCTTCCTTTATCATATAATATTAAAATTACCTTAGGGATTCATATTTCTTTCTCTCTAGACCTATCAACTATTCAAGTTATACTGGGTCTCGGAAGAGTTCAAAATCCAAGCTGCATTGGCCTGCTGTGTCTGTTTACTTAATCTATTTTTATAACACTGCAGTAGTCGAATCCAACTTAGCAAATACCTGGTTCAAAATTCTGTACCACATTGATTCGAGAGATAAAATTTATGAGAAGCAAGCTGCAAACTATGTTTGTTTCTAATAAATCAATCTACTCCATACTATTAAAGTCAAGGCCATAAGGAACCACAGATACACAGTTTTAAAAGTTTGAAACTAGCCCAAAAGGATTTAAATATTTTTTTTCAAACTTTGTTTGTTCAGTCAGGTAAGATAGCTGACTACTTCAGCCATGTGAAATAACTCAAGTTGCTAGTCTTAGTTTGTAAGCCTGCGTGTCTGTATCAATCCTTGGCAGGTTTTTTGACACACAACGGAGTGTTGAGATAAATGTTATTATCTCTACAGCAACCTATTATGCAAGTATTGTTGCTGCTATTTAGTCACTAAGTCATGTCCAACTCTCTGCAACCCTATGGACTGTAGCCCGCCAGACTCCTCTGTCCATGGGATGTTCCAGGCAAGAATACTGGAGTGGGTTGTCATTTCCTTCTCCAGGGAATCTTCCCGACCCAGGGCTTGAACCCGTGTTTCCTGCATGGCAGACAGATTCTTTACCACTGAGCCACCAGGGAAGCTCACATATATTATAGCTAAATCATTTAATAAAATAAATCTTGACCATGAGCATCTTCAATGCCAAAGAACAATGCCAAATCTAACTTTTATTTTGTGAAGCACTTTCAACAATTCAATGTACCCTAGAAAAATAAGCTTGAGAGTACTGACAGAATGGGATTTGCCAATTAAAAGTTGTTGCCATAGAAACAGGATTTAATATGTTCTATGAAAAAAAATGAACATGTTATGCTTTCTCTTCAGTCATTTCCATTTGAACATAAAATGTGAAAAACACAATTATGGAGAAGAATGTAGCTCCCTAAGGGAGCACCAAATGCATTCTCTTGTTCGTGAAAAAATAAAAGTTCTTTTTCTTAAGCAAAAATGAACACATACTCTGTTTTCCTGAGTTTTTCATAGGTTATTTGACTAATATATCATTTTAGTGTGCAGGATGATTTTTTTCCCCCCAAGAACGGAGCTTCCCCGCCCCGCCTCCCGACAAGTACTCTGCTAGATTTATATTTTCTGAAAGTCTTCAAACACTGTGCTCTTTGAAACATAACTTTAAAAATATCTTTTGAACTACTCAAGGGGAAGATCATTACAAAGGATCCTTTGACATTCTAAACACTCTAAATACCACATGTTAAAAAGTATTTTAAGTACATCATTGAATGTTCCTGACTGTTTACTCAGGGGATTAATATGGGTTAGACTCCAGCCAGATGACCATAACCAGCCACAGGATATAAAATAGTGAACTACTCTATCACTTTTATTACTGTTTTACTAACATAGTCCATGACAAGAATTCAGGACGTAGTGCTATTAGTCTTCAGGTGGTGACCCACAAGATAAATATTAATGTTTTGTAGAAATTCTATCATGCAGTTCCCAGATGTATGCATTTCAATATCACTCTAAAAAGCAAGTGCCATTTAAAATTTGTCTTTTTTCCAAAGGATCAGTCTATCATGATGTGACTTGATTCATTATAAATAAAATGAAATCATCCTATGACTGATGAAAATTTTGAAGTATAATATATATTCCTTCATTAGTTGAGGGTAGAATGATCTTTATGTGGAAAAGACATTGAATAGACTATTTAATTAATGCATTAATACTATTTACCATTGATTATCCAGAATTAGTATGATTTAATACCATGGAAACTGATGAAGATTTTAATTGAGTATAATTAAGATGAAAGAGTATTTGTTAAGAAAGAGGAGGGTATTTTAATTATGAAAGACCTGAACTAAAACATTAAAAAGTACATGAGAAGGACTTCCCTGGAGGTCCAATGCTTAAGACCTGGCGTTTCAAATCCTGGTCAGGGAGCTAGATCCCACATGCCATGAGGTTCAGCCAAGAAAATTTAAAAAAGAAAAAGAGAAAAATACATGAGAGTACTAGCCCTCTCAATTCCTTTCTTCCTCCCCTATGGGCATTCTCTCTGCCCTCAAAGGGAACTAGAGGATGTCTTAACTTATTTAAGGCAACAACATTTTTTAAAGAACTTAATCTAAGAAAGGTCTAAATACAAGAAGGAGATACATTCTTGGGGAAAAAAAAGCATGTATATATAAATTTACTACAATTCATTTTTAAAAAACCTTAAGCTGTTGGTCTTCCAAATTGCAACACAAATGCAGATCACATCTCAAAACTCCATATTGTTACCAAATAGAGTTCTCTTTCTGAGATTTCTACCAGAGATGTACAACCCCTCTTGCTTTACATGAAATATAAATAATCCTGAATATTACACCATTGTTATTTGATCTTCTTTTCAGGCCTGAACAGTAGATAATAATTATCTAAATAAGTTCAAAGAGGACATGTCCAGTAAAGAGTCAAATCTGTAAGATAAACAGCTAGTCAACTGAGGACAACAGCCTATCTAATGGTTCAAAGTTTAGAATTACAAACTCCTGACAGCATTGGTTTATACAATTAGACATTTCCAAAGCAAGGCAAAAGAATGTTTGATCAAGCAAGAATGTCTTTGCAGATTTAGATTTCAAGTTTGAAAACAAAAAGTTGGAAAGCAAGTATCATAACAAACTCCTCACCTGCCAGTGAATATTGCAAGTGACCTGCTTCAGTGCCTTTCTGCTTTGGTTTAGCAACTAGCACTGTATCAGGCTTGCCTGAGAGGATGTTACATTACTATGACTGAAATCTATTGTTTGGTTTCTATTTCTAAAATATGTTGTTTAGGGAGTAATGACATGACATTTTAAGGTTTTTCAAATTGACAGTGAAGTGTTATTCTTTTTAATGTAACTTTAAAAATCAATTTGAATTTAGTTTGGATTCTTTTCAGACTGTACCTTTCATTTTTTCTATTTTTCTATAATTCTGTAGCAAGACAAAAATCCAGCATCCTTGGGAATAAAGGATTATTTTATACACAAAAAAGACTGTTTTACAAGTTTTTAAAACGCCCTAAAAATGGATAAAAAGTGTCATGATTGGTACAGAGTCTCCTCCAAGAAATACTTCTTCCAGGCAGACTTTGCTATAGCCTACAGCCTTCCCCACCCGCTCCCAAAAGTTACTTTTTTAGAATTAAACATTATAAACTTCTGTTGTACACTAGGCATATGAGGCCTGTAATCATTCGAATACAAATTATTTAAATTTTATATTTTAAAAACTAACATGAAAACATTCATCACTTTGTTACCAAAATAACCGAAATGTTAGTAACTGTGTTACTGAAATAATTTAAATAACAGGTTAATCTAAATATGTAATAAATCTAATAAACAGTAAACCTCAAACTCCCTTAAGTCCCTGGATTTTACTCAGAGGCTAGACATCTGCTGAATGCCCAATACACATAAAAGGAATCTGAGGTGAGTGAAGGTGACATGACTAATTGTCTTGGTCACAGGTTAAAGGTACATTCTCCAAATTCATCATTTCTGTTACGTGTTATTTCTCCAACATGACAGCAACATAGTTTTCGAGGCAAACTGACCTGGAAATATACCACAACACATCTACATTCTGAGAAGTGTTCATCTCTTGGCTTCAGTGTCAATACAATGCAAAAGAGCCCAGAGGATTCCTCTAAAAACCACCCGAGGGTGCTCGCTTGGGAATTAGCTTCAAGGCAGCTATTCCACAGGGATAACAAACCTTTGTTGATCTTGTGACAATGGCTCCTTTACACCAGCTCTTCTCATCTAATTCAATGTATTCTCTATTCATGAAACAGTATTTCTCTATAGCCAGAGTTTTCAGATCTTTTTGCTATTTTCAGAATATTTTCTGGCTCTGTACAGGGCATATAAACAACTCTTCAGCTGTGGAGGGTCAGAGACACCCCTGTATGCTATGGACTCACTCTCCAGGAAACTGCACATGTAGAATTAACATAAACTGTTAGGGCCTTTGAATACCCCCATTCAAACTGTGAACTCCTTCAGGAGTTCTGTGAACTCTCTAAGACTTTTCGGTTTAAGGTAGAAGTCCAAGCTCCACTGTCGCAGTAGCTGTTACAGATGACAAAAAACAGGACTCACCTAAGGATCCAAAAGCAAGTCCATTTGCACAAAATCATTCTCTGCAAGCAGTCTAATTGTGAGGTTTTAAATGGGTAATAAGAGGAGACGTTAAGAGAAACTGGGGTAGAAACTTCTATCAAAAAAACAAACAAACAAACAAAAACGCTGATACTACCTTACAGGACAGCCCTTGTCTTCTGGGCTCCTTGAGTTCAGAGATGGAATCAGACAGGTAGATCTCCCCTTCTCCTAGCTTTGAGACTGGAAGCATGGTCCCAGTCTCTCTCAAGAGAGAACCACTCCTTGAACGAGATATTAACGCTGAGACTAATAATACGTGGAAACACCCATATTAAGTATGGACTGACATACTAAGTAAAGCAACATCACAGGACTAAGAATGCAATGACCAAAAAGAAAAAAAAAAGTTGCAGAAAGTATTAGGATAACAAAAACTGAATTTAAAAGAAGAAAAGTAAGAGACTCCCCTGCCATGGCAACCCACTCCAGTATTCTTGCCTGGAGAATTTTATGGACAGAGGAGCCTGGCAGGGGTCCAAGGGGTCACAAAGAGTCAGACAGGACTAAAGCAACTTAGCATGACGTAGTAAGAAAGAACAGAACAGGACACCTATCCGACTCCTACTTACATTTTGTCATTAAGGACAAGTATCTTTCTTTTTAATAAAATTAAGAAAAAAATTTTTGGCTGCACCACACAGTTCGTGGTATCTTAGTTCCCTGACCAGAGATGGAACCCAAAGCCACAGCAGCGAAAGAGCAGAATCCTAACCACCGGATTACCAGGGAATTCCCAAGGATCTTTAAATTGTAAAATATGGAGCTATAATGCACTCTGCCTAGGATACACACCCAGTAAAGTTCATGGACAGGAGAAATACTAGAAAAATGAAAAAGAGCCTCTACAAAAACATCTAGAAAATAAAATCCATTTACTTCGGATTTTCAAAGTTTCATTTTCTGTCTCACACTTCAAATGACTTGAAGCTTTAGGGAAAGGGCAGGATAAGTTTTACTTCCATGATCTATTTCCTCCTACTAACACAATGTATGATTTCTCCACGTTTTGTGCCTTCTTAAAAATGCTGTGAGGCCTAAAATATCACAGCAAGGGACAAGGATTCTATCACTGATTCATAATGTACTCTTATACTTCAGAGTCTCCATTACGACTTTAGGAAAGAAAAATGTTTCTTTTCCTTTAATCAATCATTGTCTGAGAGGCATTCCGCTTAACTAGTGCGTAAGACAAACAGGGTAAGAGTAGTCAGCTAGTTTTCCATTTGACTCTTTCTACTGCCAAGTGGGTTTAAAGGCAAACTATTTCATACTTATATTTGCTTACTTGATTAAACATTACCACCTCTGCTTACTAAACAAGTCTAAATATACCTTCCTTGGGGTAACTAAGGAGTGTGTTATGACTGCTTGAGTTACACTAAGGTTGTTCCTAAATCAATTCACAAATACACTTAACACCAAATATGTTCCTGGCCTCAGAAAATATGATCTCTGTACTGAAGCAGATTAAGGTGTCAAAAGAGCAGCTGAAAAACAAGGTAATAAGTCAATCAAACAATTATTTGACATCAAATAACTAACCCCTTCAAACCCTTTGACTGGGCTGATTATTTTGAAACAAACCTAAGCATTTTAGAGGAAGCCAAATTTTAGTCTTTTCTCACTTCACTAAGTACTTAATCAGAGAATAAAAAACACACCTTTCATAGAACTACATGTGAGAATGAACATATATGAGTGGAAAGAATAATTATTTGCATATTAAATGAAGGCCAATTTTCATAGAAATATGGATATGAGATGGTTAGACAGCACAGGGATTCTCCCATGGCTCAGTGGCGAAAAATCTGGTTGTAATTCAGGAGACACAAGAGACAGGGGTTTGATCCCTGTGTCAGGAGGATGCCCTGTAAGAGGACATGGCAACCCACACCAGAATTCTTGCCAGGAAAATCCCGGACAGAGGAGCATGGCTACAGCCATGGCATTGCAGAGAGTCAAACACGACTGAAGCACTAGAGCACAGATGGCATCACTGACTCAGTGGACATGAGTCTGAGCAAACTCCAGGAGATAGTGAAGGGCAGTGGAGCCTGGACACAACTAGCGACTGAACAGCAACAGCAAAATTAAATTAAATTAAATTTTGCTATAATGAACTACATTGTCTCCAAAGTGAATTCTCTGATAAGTGATTTTCTAGTAAACAACAGTGACATTCTGCTATAATATTTCAGGAAGGAACAAATCAAATGTCTTCATCTTTTTATGCTGTATTAAAATTTTAAATATTCAAACTATAAACAGGAATTTTTCTTAAGAAAACTATGCATTTATGGGTAGAATATGCTTTTATTTTTATTTCATAACAAGTTAGGTCACATACAAATTCAACATGCCATGATATTTTTCTATGTCCAGCCTAAAGTTTAAAGTGTATATCTATCTATCTATCTATCTAATCCTAAGGAGGAAACATATAAACTTCTGCCACCTATAGCCATATTTGCATACATTTCCCCAAATCCAGATGTGTTCATCTTTCAAGCCCAGCTTTGTCACAGACAATTTTGAATATGGGCAGAGTTTATGCCTTTTACTTAAATGTAATATAAGAATAAAACGTGTTATAATAAAAACATTTGGTATAAAATCTTGGTTTGGGGAAAGAAGTAAGATTTTTGCCATCTGGATCTGTCTAAAAACAAGGAATTCTTTTCTGACATGAACCAGTTTATTGTACCTTGTCACTACCCGCCTTGTTTTATTTACTATATACCTCTCAAATGGTGTAAGAACTTGCTATATTTTTTAAATCTTAAATTGGAATTGTTTTATTAATATCTTGATTATTCAGAATCTTCCTATGTAACGCCAAACAAAAACATCAATATTCAGAAGGGAAAAAATAGTGATTCAATGCTTAGAGAAATATGAAGTGAAAGTGTTTACACACATTTAAAGTGCATACACACTCATAAATCATTTAAAAATTAAACCCATTCCAGGAAAATGTGTAAAAACCATATTAAAATATAGCATATGACAGGCAGTACACTCCTGCTTTGACATAAATCCCAGCCAGATTCTCTCTGACCCACCTTCTAATGGAAATGAAAACAAAAATAAACAAACTGGACCTCATAAAACTTAAAAGCTTTTGCACAGCAAAGGAAACTATAAACAAGATGAAAAGACAACTCTCAGAAGGGGAGAAAATAATTGTAAATGAAGCAACTGACAAAGGGCTAACCTCCAAAATCTATAAGCAGCTCATATAGCTCAGTAGCAGAAAGACAAACAACCCAGCCAAACACATGGGCAGAAACTTCTCCAACGAAGACATTCAGATGGCCAATAAACACATGAAAAGATGCTGAACATCGCTCATTACTAGAGAAATGCAAATCAAAACTTCAATGAGGTACCACCTCACACCAGTCAGAATGGCCATCATCAAAAACTCTACAAACAATAAATGCTGAAGAGGATGTGGAAAAAAGAGAACTCCCCTACACTGTTGGTGGTAATGTAAACTGATACAGCCATCATGGAAAACAGTATGGAGATTCCTTAAAAAACTAGGAATAAGTCTACCATACGACCCAACAATCCCACTACTGGGCATATACCCTGAGAAAATCACAATTCTAAAAGACACGTAAACCCCAATGTTCACTGCAGCAATATTTACAACAGCCAGAACACAGATGCAACCCAGATGTCCATGGACACAGACTAATGGATGAAGAAGTTGTGGTACATTTATATAGTGAAATGTTATGCAGCCATAAAAAGGAATGATCTGAGTCAGTTGCAGTGAGGTGAATGAACCCAGAGCCTCTTATAAAGAGTGAAATAAGTCAAAAAGAGAAAAATAAAAGTCGTACATAAATGCACACACACAGAATCTAGAAAAATGGTACTGAAGAACCTAGTAGAGGTTTGTGCCCACCTAGACTGTGGGCACAGCAGGGGAACGTGAGGGTGAGATGAATTAAGAAAGTGGCATTGACATATATACACTATCATGTGTGAAACAGATAGATAGTGGGGAGCTGCTAAATAACACAAGGAGCCCAGCCTGGTGCTCTGTGATGACCTAAGCAGGGTGGGATGGGGGAAGGGGAGGAAGGCTCAGGAGGGGATATATATATAATTATGACTGATTCATGTTGTTGTACAGCAGAAACCAACACAAAATTGTAAACCAATTTTCCACTGATTAAATATAAATAAATAAAATAAAAAAAAATAAAATACAGCATGTGAAAATGTAATTAAGTCCCATGTATTAGCTCTTCAGTCATATCTGACTCTTTACAACCCCATGGACTGTAGCCCATCAGCCTCCTCTGTCCATGGAATTCTCCAGGCCCTTCCCTTCTCTAGGGGATATTCCCAACCCAGGGATTGAACCCGGGTCACCTGCACTGCAGGTAGATTCTTTACCACTTGAGCCACCAGGGAATTAAGTTCCATATGAAGGGCTTAATATAATGTACTAAGGTATCAAAAATATTACTTATTCAGGCTTACAATACTCAGGATATACTTAGCCAAGCCTTTCGGGGCAAGGATGATAAGGCAAAAGCTATACAACCTTTTGCAAAACCTCCTTAGATGCTTATACCTAGTAATCACAACGAATAATCTGTTCTTTCATCCATGTTCTTGCTTTTCTGTCCATTCCCCTTATCTTCTATTTCTTCTCTATCTGGCTCAGTGCCAGTTAGACCCTAAGACCTAAAGGATTTAGATCCAAGAAAAGTGTCTGATTTGAGCTTTGTGGAAGGTAAGAAGAGTGTCAGATTCTTAAATTATCCCACTTTCTTTCTTCCTCTCACCATTTCAGGCACTGTATTTTAGGCATTCAAGGACCAATATGTTCTACAACTGTTAATGTGAATTTTGTGGGCACTTCCTATTTTTATACTTTCTGACGCATCTTTTAAACTTCAGATTTGTAACAAAAGGAGACCTCGAACACAGAAAACACAGTAAGTGATGAATGATAAAGGAAAATTTCTGGATCTCAAGGTTATACAATCTGAAATATATGGCTGAACAACAAGATTAAAATCTTCATTCTCAGAAATCTTTAATAAGAGACCTCTGTGGTCTAGAATACAAACTTATCCCAGCTGGGAACAGCCATCTGCGGTTTCAAGTTATTTTACTTTTAGAAAGTATACATCTTCTAGTCTAAGCATCCTATATCATTAGTCTCTATGTATCTCAAGGAAATGGGGGTCCTTCACCAATTTAGGTGGAGAAAAGGCAGGATATATTAAACCATTCTCATCTGAATCTTGGACCAAAAAAAAGAAACAAAAAGCCAAAACAAAACAAAATTTTAAAACCTCAAAACAAACAATCAGAAAAACAAAAAACCCACAAAAACCCTACTACAACCTCCTGGTTCTTCTCTGCTTATTTGCAGCAATTATTAAAATGTCATTTAGAAAAATCTGTGTTCCAATAAATTTAATGAAGACAATTCTGAGCAATCTGGAATGATCCCAGGAAAGGAAACTACATGTTGCCAAAAATATAAAGTACCATCAAAACAATAGTTTGAAAGGAAAGTTGAAATGATTTTTAATATTTAAGCATCCAAGAAAAGCCACTCTGCATCTTCAGCTGATTTCAACGCTAGGGAACATGCTGTAATTATTCAATATTAATGATTAATGGTGAAAAATGAGATATTTTGATAAAATTTTTCAGAAATAACCATATTCATAGTTAGGAGAGAGCTACATGTACAGGATTTCCTACATCAGTGTTCTATCAATTTGATACCATCTACAATGAAAAACTCAAGGTTAATTAGAAATGCCAGTGGCCACCCTCCTGTACAAGTCTTCATATTTAATTACCATTGTTTCCAGACTAATTTTAAGTTATTCAGTATGTGTTAAACATGAAGGATATTATAAATCAAAATATACTTGATATTCAGCCTACCAACACACAATTTTAAAACTAAACAATGATATAACAAAATACTGGGTATGATCTTTTGATATTATTAGAATTACAAGAAGCTTCCAAATTTTTCAAAGAAGAAATCTTTCACAGGAACAAGCAATGATACAGGCACATTTTAAAAGGTTTTGCCAAAAGTTATCTAATTATGTAAATATCAGGAAGGAATTGGGCTTCCCTAATAGCTCAGCTGGTAAAGAATCCACCTGCAATGCGGGAGACCTGGGTTCGATCCCTGGGTTGGGAAGATCCCCTGGAGAAGGGAAAAGCTACCCACTCCAGTATTCTGGCCTGGAGAATTCCATGGACTGTATAAGTCTATGGGGTCGCAAAGAGTCGGACACGACTGAGAGACTTTCACTCAGGAAGGAATATACTATTAAATATTTATATACATTTGGAGTGGTAACAGCATTAAAAACAAGTACTATACCTACTTCCTAGTAGTAACATGTGAGTTTAGCTTTCGTAAAATGGAAGAATCAAGACTGATAAATATGGGAACTCTTGCATTTCTACATCTCATTTAAATAGCAAGAGCAGAAGAAATATTCTTAAAATACTTTGTCCTGGTTCCCAGGATTTGATAGCTGTACATTTTATCAAACAATATTAACTAATATTATTTTCAGATTTGAAATCTAAGGTACTGTAGAAGATACATTTACTCAATGTTAAATAATTCTAAACAAGTAACTGCCAAAATTCTGAATCATGAATGTGACTTCCAAATATACTGATGTATAATCAGAGTATACATTTTATTTCCATCAATAATTTGACTTTGGACACATAATGACAACTAACATTTGTTATCCTATAATGTAATGCTAAGTATTATTCTAAGTGCTTCTCATGTATTTGCTCTTTTAAGCCTTTACAATCCTATTCAGCAGGCACCATTAAATATCTCCAAATAAAAGATGAAGAAACTGAAACACAAACAGGTTAAATAATTAGCTAACAGTCACGTGGCTGAGAAATGGAGGTGTCAGGGTCTGAACTTCTTAGGCTTTCTAACCACTCTACCAACTAGTGTGTCTCCTATACCAGCTCCAAGGTCAAGTCTCTGCAGGCAGTCTTCTGCCATTATCGAACAGGAGAGGAGCAGGTACTTGTAAACTGATCAAGATTCAAAGGCCCATATAAGAACAAACACTGGCCAATCTGATGTTCAAAAGCATCATATCTAAGCTTAATCCTGTTAAAAATAGCAAAATGTCATCTTATCAAAAAGGAAGACACCTTTGACAAAAGGAACAAATATAACTATTATTAATAGCTTCTTATTCACAATGCAAATCTTGGAACCTCACTGTTATTGCTGTATTTTTCTCACTGTCATGGCTTTTGGGTTTTGTGTTAAAGCAGCAGGAATGGGCACATGAATCACCCACCACAACCCCTAGCCCAAATCACTTTTTGAGTATGGGGAAAGACAGGGAATGGGAGGATAAGGGGAAAAGGACGTGAAGGAAAGGGAAATACGTCTAGAAGATGGAGAACTGAACTGGCATTGAGCCCCAAGGTGAAGTGGCAGAATCAGAGTTCTCCATGAAGACTTACAGGGCTGTACCCCTTGGATCAACTGCTAATTGACATAACTAGAACAAATCATACGATGTTTCTGTATTCTTCACAACCAGCTCTTATTCCTAAAAACACACCATTTGCCAACGAAGTGTTATTTCAGATTCCTCGGGTTTTGGCTCTCCTCTCAGCTAGATCTAATATATGATCATCTACATAACAATTTGACAAATGGAAAGTTTCCAACAACTATTAGTCAGCAAGTCTTATCTACCATAAACATCTCATTCTCCTTCGAAAACAGCTTCATATTTCAGGTGTGAACCACAAATAACAATGGCATTTTCATAGAATCTCTAAGAAATTCCAGCTGAAAAGTTAGAACTGTTATTAAATGAAAGATTGCAACAGGAGAGATAAAGTGCAGTTCAATTTATATTCCTTCAAGACAGTATGTGAGAATATTTTCTTAGGCATCTGAGTCAAATATTTCTATTTATCTGAACAGTTTAACAGGATACAACCCTAATTGGTGGCGGGGCGGGGGGGGGGGGGGGGGGACGACATATCTTTAATTGTAAATATTTTAGTCATTAATTTAAAATTGTTTCTGAAATTTATAAAATATTTAAAAAATGTAATTCTGTATATTTCAAACTATTACTCTATGAATATGTTGAAGGGCCCTGTAACAAGGATATAAAAATATGTGGAAATTTCTCTAGAAAACAAATGGTTGACATCTAAATTTAAATGTTCTCAAACCTAAAAAGAAATAAATGTGGCTAACGCTGCAATGCAAATAGTTCTCACCCCTGTTAAATTATACCATAGTATTAATCCACTGAAAAATATTCCTTTCAGGATTTGAGAAATATATGGAAATTTGAGTACTAGGTCTCTATTATTATAATTATTATTTATTTTTATGAATTCATTACCCAGGATGTTGTAAATATTTATATGCATAATTCAGGGGTAATCAGTGGTGTTTATCTTGACTAACTGATAATCTACAGACTGCAGTGCATTTATGATTTCAATGGAATTAATCTTCAATTCTCTACACTTCATTGTGAGAAGAGCTATAAACAGATTGCCAAGAGGAGCCTTTCAGCATCGAAGCTTTACTTGAGGGAAAAAAAAAACAATTCCTTTGGGGGAAACTCATTATTTATTCACTGCAGAACACAACTATTCTCAAAAGGAGCTAATAACCTCAACTCTTTATAATGTACATATCTAAAAGATATCTTCTTTGTCATATAAACAAGATACAAGAATAATAGACACTTTCCAAGAGATAATATGAAGCCAATTCTACTTTGTCCACGGGAAATATAATTATTCCCACTTCACAAGCCCTCCTCTGACCTAATACAACGCAAAGGATCTGTGGGAGGTGGGCAGTAGATGATGGGGTGATGACCTGATTCGCGAACAGTTCCAACATCCCTGAAGCCCTCCTCTATTTTTCCAATTATTTTTCCATGTTCAGATAAACACTGAATACTTCATTCTTGTTTGGTGAATTTTATGTAGATTATTCCACCAGTAATACATCAACTTCACTTTCCCGGCAGTCACACCCTGCCCATTTTCAGCCGTCTTCCTTTGACTCCAATTTGACACCCTGGTTTGAAGAGTCATGCCACGTAAGGGAAATGCCAAGGCAAATCTGTCAGCTCTATGGGTTAGAGCCACCGTAGTGTGGCTACTTAATGATTTATAATAGAGCCGGGAAGTACTCACTTGCAGTGCTGCCTGGAGACGCTGGTGACTGACACGATCACAAAAGCGGTACAGATGTCTTCCAGGGTATTTTGTTTCTATCACATCACTGCATGTGCTCACTGGCCATAAAAAACGAAAGTGGTCCATTTCTATCCCAAAGATATTCTATTCTATTCCCTCTTCTCACCAGAAGAAAAAAAAAAACAAACTCTAAAACATGTCTTTCATTGATTTTAAAATATTGGATAATTTTTGAATAATAAATCACTGTGCATAGTAAATTTAAAATAAAAGCTGATTTTGTAAGTGCTCTTTCTATAGCTGGACTATTCTAATCCACAGTTGTCTTTAACAACTTTAAACTTAAATGTTTCCACAGAAGAAGAGATAAAAGTGATCCTCATCTTTAAAAAAGTCTTTATATGTAAATGATGCATATTAAGGCATTTACACAAGAAATGATATGCCGTTTAGGATTTGCTTTAAAATATTCAAGACCACTCCCCACCATCCCCCCAAGTGGAAGGACAGAAGCAACAAGATTAACAAATATTGAAAACTGCTGACACTAGATTACAGAATATTATGCTCTCCACTTCTGTATTTGAAAATCTTAATTTAAAAAAACTTAGTTAGAAACAGATACTCATGGAGTTTTACATTAAATCCCTTCTTTTCCTAAACAACCAAAGCACTTTAGTACGACTTAAGCCTATCTTTGCTACCTCGAACTATTAATGTCTAATATTCTGCAAACTATTACTTGGTCGTTAAGGACAAATGACATTATCTGTAAAGAAAATGTCTTAACTCATCATCCAAAATAACTGACATTAGTAGGCAGTTATTTTGATGTCCCTTATTTTCATAAGGAATGCTAAAACTACAAGGGATGACTGATATTCGAAGGCTTGCTCACCTTCCTAATTGGCTATGATATTTATTTCTTCATTATGCCTATGTATTTAAATTTCAGTCTTGCACCTGTCTTATTCTATCCTCCCAAAGCATCAGATTGCTACATTTCTACAATATAATAATAAACTGAAAGAGCCCTTCATTAATCCTCCAACATGGGCCACTTAAAAGTAGGTGAAACATTATAGCCAAATTCAGTTAAGATTTTCCGTAGCATCTACATTCAAATGGAAAGGTATCTGCCAGCTTATTAGGTGCTGAGGATATTACATTATACTCGGCAGAGCTCAGCAAGATGACTCACACAGTAAAATAAGAAAAATGGATTGAAGTAGAATAAAATTAAGTGCTATAAAAATCAACTGATATAAAGTACATGTGATAAAAGATGTGTACTTTCTCTAAAAATTATGTCTTGAAATCAGAGACACATTGGTCTTTTAAGACCAGAATAAGATGCTTCTGATGGTAATTAAATTCAAGGTTGGAAAGTTGTTAACTCAGTATTCAAATAGCAACAAACCCTCTGGCTAGAATTATAAGCCTAGTTAACAGCTTTTATGCTCCATGGTGAACACTAGAATACTTTTCTTTTTCTCCTTCCTTTTTTAAAACTTTGCAGTTAATAAATAATTGTGGAATCACAGCTGGAATAGAATTTAGAAATAGCGTTGTCAACTGCCTAATATTGTAGATAAAGAAACAAAGGTTTGCTCATGCAATGTCGATCGTGCCTTCCTCCTAAGTGGTAGCAAATTCAGTATTCTTTAAATAAATGTTTGCTCTGATACAGGATGCTTTGTTTATGCTTTTGAAAGATTCTTATATATCTCTGAGTCCAAAATTTTACATCCCTCTCACCTCCTCCAATGACTCCCCCATATATACACATACACAAAAATCATATATAAGTGATAAAGATCTCTTCCTCTTTTAAGTAAACAGAATATCTCAGAAGTCCCTTGAAACTATCTTGAAATTTTCAGGAAAAAAAAAACTGCATTAATTTTCAGCCTTTTAAAAAATGTTTCACAAAATTGTATCATTATAATGACGTATCTCTGTTATATCAACCTCAAGGCTATATTAGTTGTTCACAAAATGTTCTTGAGAAAAAGTAAATTTAAGCAAAGTTTTCTCAACTCTATTTTCAAATTCTATTTCTATTTTTTGAAAAAAATTAACTGCTTAAGAACATCAACTTAATCTCTAATAATATATCTTTGGAGAAGGAACTGGCAACCCATTCCAGTGTTCTTGCCTAGAGAATTCCATGGACAGAGGAGCCTGGTGGGTTATAATCTATGGGGGTCACAGGTCAGACACGACTGAGCAACTAACACACACACACAAAATATCTTTTAGCAATCTTTACATTAGTTAGGGAAGATAAAATGAGCTTAAAGGTTCAATTACATTCATCTAATTTAAAGTAAGAAAAATTGAAAAGGAAAGGGAGAATGAAAGATGGCAGCATTAATACATGAATTATTTTGCCTCATCATGAAGCAATGTGAGAATAGCAAACCTTCAACCATTTCATCTTTGTTTGTTAGGACTTGAAAAGTTAAGTCCTTCAGTAATTTTTTACTAGTTAATCAAGTCATGAAAAGAACCACAAAACTGTAAGATTTATCAGAAAATTGTATGGGCTACATACCCATTTTACTTTCAAAATTTACAAACTGCTGAATGGCAGAGTTTTTGGATCACTTCGGAAAATTTACCACAATACACATTTTATAGGTGTTACCTTCCCACCCAGGTGGTCAGCGGTAACGAATCTGCCTGTGATGCAGGAGATGCGGGTTTGATCCCTGGGTAGGGAAGATCCACTGGAGTAGGAAAGTACTTTTTAGGACAGCTACCACAGACTTGGGCTTCCCAGGTGCTTCGTGGTAAAGAATTCCCCCGCCAATGCAGGTAACACAGGTTGGATCCCTGGGTCAAAAGGAAACGGCAACTTGCTCCAGTATTCTTGCCTGGGAAATCCCATGGACACAGGAGCCTGGTGGGCTATAGTCCACAGGGTTGCAAAAGAGTCGGACACGACTTAGCGACTAAACAACAACTAAAGAAACAACATGCGTGTATTTCAAATCTCTAGCACAGTTAAATGCTTTCTAAATAAGCCACAATCATCCTACGTTTGGTGGTACAGATTTAGTGACATCATCTAAGGAGCTTCCCAGAAGAAACATGGGTTACAAAAGGCTGAACTCAAGGGTGACGAAAGACAGTTCAGCGTTCAGACAGAGCAGTCCACTTCCATGGAACTGCTAGCATGGAGCCAAGGTCCAAACATGGTCTGTCCTGGATTTCACTTACAACTTCAAAAGTAGTTATGCCAAGAAAAAGGCAGGGCATGATACACAAACTGATGAACTGGATTCCTTTTAATCACTATAATGACAGATCTACTTTGTGTTCTTTGGCAATCTCTCTCACCCTGTTGGACTCCCCCACCCCCCAAGTTGGAAAGCTTTTATCAAAACTACAAGTAACAAATTTAAAATATTTTGTAAGAAACAAAATCACGTTGCCAGGACTGGGTTTGGAAAATAGTCTAAAGTTATAAATATGTTCTGAATAAAATGTTTTAAAGATAGTTAAGATTTTTACATGGAAGTCTGTTCACTAATGAGTCATTTGGGCCATAAATATATACTGCAGTTAAAGCTTCTGTTTTACAATTTAGTGGATGTACCTGGTTAATACATCATCTGGGATGTCAGATAGATTTCAACTTCCACATCGGTTCTGAGTGGAAGCCAGTTTTTGGAGTGGCAGCAAGCAAGTAATGAATTTATCCTTCCTGACCTCTGCCATGCTGTACATATGCTAGACATGTAAAAAGCCTGCAGTGTTTTACCAGAAATCACAAAAGGTACATTGTTTCCTTGCAAGTGATCTCTTACCGAGATAACAAAAACAAAAAGTTACTGTAAGTCACACTATAGCTACCTTGTACACAGATGTCTCTTGTTAGAAGGAATTTTAAATATAAAAGATGCAGGCACTGCTACACAAAGATGTTATAGTCTCTATCAATTATACAACTTAAGTGATCAAATTTGAAAAAGAAGGAACTCTTCCAGGAGTTGTACATGAAGAATAACAGCATCTTTAATTTATAAAATATTGTGGGAACAAAATATTCACCTGACAGATATTCTCATCATAGAAAAAGTTTTGATGGAATGTATTTACTGGATCAGCAAAGGTTATGTTCCCTGGGGCCATCAGCTGTGTGATGGATGAATCTCATTCTTGATTATGATTCAGAAAAAGCATGAAAAAGGATGAAATATGAGGGCGATCTGATGAAGACTATTACCTATAAAAGGACAGGATCCGACATATGTTTTCTTCGGTGTTAAGTATCTGGCACATTTTAGCTGCTTGTTGAACACATTCAGTAAAAAATGGGAGCGGGGGGGGTTGTAGCATTTAGGCTCAATCTTTGGTTCTGACATTAACCAACTATATGATATATACTTAGAAATTCTTAGTTTTCTCATCTCTAAAATGGGACTATCAATACTTGCCTCAGTCAGCTGTTTTACAGAATGAACAGTATCATATAAGTGCAGGCACCACAAAGCCTGATATGTAGTCAGCACTCAGTAAAAAATTATTTTTAAAACTTCTATAAATACTTTAATATTATTTTAATACTGGGCTAAGACAGAAACTAATTTCATTGGGCTTATTCCTACATCTACTTCTTCATCTTCCTTTTCTTTGAAACTTACTGGTCTTCTATAAATGCAGCTAGAAGAATTCTAATACCTCTATTCAATTTATTGATAACAGAGCCTCCCTACCAAATCCTTCCCTCAACAGCCTTTACCCTGTTATCCTATGGCTCAATCTATAAACTTAACATTGAGTTGTTAACATTTTAATGAAGATTAGGCTTTCAGTGTATTAGCTTTGTATACATTTCCATAGCAACTTAAATTTATGCCCCTCAATGCTACTTCCAAATACTGCTGCTGCTAAGTCGCTTCAGTCGTGTCCGACTCTGTGCGACCCTATAGACGGCAGCCCACCAGGCTGCTCTGTCCCTGGGATTCTCCAGGCAAGAACACTGGAGTGGGTTGCCATTTCCTCCTCCAATGCATGAAAGTGAAAAGTGAAAGTGAAGTCGCTCAGTCGTGTCCGACTCTTAGCGACCCCATGGACTGCAGCCTACTAGGCTCCTCCGTCCATGGGATTTTCCAGGCAAGAGTACTGGAGTGGGGTGCCATTGCCTACTCCCACTTCCAAATACTAGTAATAACATATTTCAAATTGAAGACTTACTAAATTTGTACATAAAAATGAAACCCCAAAACAAACATATAACTCCAATATTATAAACCATGATTAAAAAGAACTATCTTGTCTGGTTATATTCTTACAGATTTAATCCTAATCCTGCTATTATTATATAAAAACATAGAACCTATTATTGAACTTCATCTACAAATTTGATACACATGTCTGTGGTTGGTTGATTTCTCTCTATATTAATTTTAAAATATGGAAACAACACATATTTAGACAATTCTACAGATATTTCAGATTTGTTCATCCTCTGAAATGCTCTCTAAATTAGCACTCAGCAAAACACCAAAATATAATATTTACATATCTATATCTATATATAAGTATAAACAATATATATTTGAGAAATGAATAAATGCAATTAGACCATGAGAAGGTTCACTGAATTACTTTTTTTTTTTAATCCTTAAGTGTCTACTCTGTGGTTCTGAAGCAGGGGCAATTTTGCCCACCAGGAGACATTTTGACAATATATGAAGACAAGTTTGGTTGTCAGAACTGTTTGGTTTTTTGGGGGAAACTGCTATTCGCATCTAGAGAGTGGAGTCCGGGAATGCTGCCAAGCATCCCACAATACATGGGGCAGACCCCACCACAAATACTCATCACATCCACACTGGTGATAGCGCAGAAGAGAGAAACTCTGGTTTGCCTGAAAGTCAATTTAACAAGATTCCCTTCAGAACTCAAGTCTTAATAACATGCCCTTCAAAGCTCAAGTTGATATACTCTTTTGAGGCATTACCCTTAAAGAAAGAACTCTGCTATCTGACTGAAGGAGTTTAAAACAAACGCAATGTGGTATTTTAAACGAATACTGCTAGGTTATGTTTCTTGAATCTATGTCAGAGATTTGAAACAGCTGCATGAGTGATCCCTATTGATGCAATCTCAGACATGATCTTGGGGCCCATCGATCTGGCTGTAGATCTGCAGTGCAGGGTGCAGAGACCTGAAATGTGAGCGACGGGTACCTTGTCAGAGTTGCTGCAATCTGCAAGTCAATCAGGTGGAACTGGCCCAATAAACAAAAACATTACATCAATTATAAAATTTCCAGAACACTGTCATGTTTTCATTGATTAATTCCTACTCATTTACTCAACTGAAAGAGTTCTGCAGCAAGGAATAAAATGCTTTAAATGACATCCAGTCCCCGCAAACCCAGGTGTCTAATTATAGTGACGCCTTCCTTCTCTCTCCCTCTCTCTCTGTTACGCAGCAAAATTAACTGCAGAGACTACTAACTCTTTGCTGTAAGCAATACATTTTAAAAGCATTTTTTTAAGATGCCCATTATCTTAGGAGAAAATGTATGAAAGAAAATAAAACTGGCTCTTGGGTTAAGAGACACTGGTTGAGTTATCCATTATTTGGTTAATTTCTTAAATACACAATAATTATATATCCTGCCATTTATTCACTTTTGCTCTTTGAGTTACCTCCTATTACAGCAATATTTAGCATCCCCAAATTAAAAATAGTAAGATCGGTCCTCCTCATAATCGTTTTCAGGACAAGTTGACTAAAACACAAATCCGGTAACCATCACTATCCCACCTGAGTTATTCACTAGCTGGCTCAACGTTTTAAGTAAAGATCCAGCTCTGTGGTTGAACTCACAAAGGTTTTCATAACCTGGGTTTTAGCCTCCAGCCCTGTGCCTCCCCTTATCTCATAAATGCCCTTTGGCAACTGCCACAGCAATTACACTAAACTGATGGCAGTTCCTGGAACATCCCATATTTTTTCATGCTTCTTTGACACGAAATATACTGATATTTTAGTCACAAATGTACTTTTGATCTGCCTCATTTACTCCTTATCCTTATCCTTCAACTGACTACTCAAGCATCACCAGAACCATTCAGGAAGCCTGATGTGCCCCCTTCTCCTCTGTTTGCAAAGTACTCTGAGGACCTCCATCAATGAGCATAATCCACTGCCTCAGACGATCTCTGTCTGCTATGTGAGACTGGATTCTTTAAAGGTAAGAAGCCTCCTCTGTGAATACTCAGAGCCCTTGGCAGTGCCTGGTATAGAACAGACAATAATTATCAGTGACTGGTTCAGTGAATGGACCAAGGATGGCAAGTTCATAGATTTGGGTAATGGGTTCCTTTCTCCACTGACAGTGGTAATATTTTATGCTCTCCTTATAACCTAGCCATCCTCAATTAGATATTTTCTGTAGTCAAACTATCTCCTCATTGAAATCTTCAAAGTTTGCCTTCAGCATCTGCAACCTAGTAGCTATTTCATAAATACTAGATAAATGAACAAATCGAGAAATAAATCTCTAAAAATTATTGAGCAAAATTAATCCAAGGACAGGAGGATTTCAGTAAGGGTTGACTAACAAAAGAAGTGGATATGCGCAATTTTACTTCCTTCTGGATTCAGGGAAAAGTGTGTATGAATACATAAACTAACTTGGGAAATCTATTTGAATGGTATATGGCTATTTATGACACCAGTTAGAGAAGGAAATGGCAACCCACTCCAGTATTCTTGCCTGGAGAATCCCAGGGACAGAGGAGCCTGGTGGGCTACCGTCTACGAGGTCGCACAGAGTCGGACACAACTGAAGCGACTTAGCAGCAGCAGCAGCATGACCCTGGTACAGCAATTTCTGCTCGGTTTGCAATTTTTCAGAATAAAATTTTGGGAGGAAAATACCGGCAATTATAATAAATTCAGGAGTACTCACAGAAGGGTCAACAACAGTACTATGGGAGCCCCAAGGAAACGAACATGAGAGGACATCCAAGTTATGTCTGGGAGCAGAGGAGATTACTTAGAGAAGACTTCACAGAAAGGGTGGTTCCTGAGATGAATCTTGAAGAGCAGAGAGGGATAAGGAAAGGATAGGCCAGGATGAGTGAATAAGCAGGGAAGGATTATGTTGGATCCTATCAATTTTCAAAAGTTAAAGTTTGTATCAATATTACCACACATAATTACTGGATGGTGTATGATTTTCAGCTATCCCTAATTGTAATCACCAGGGTTTGTGATATGTGTACAGGACTTTTGTTGTGGTTTGTCATGCTATGGTATAATGTTGGAGCTGCACTGACTTCCAGTAAATATGGAAGATATACTGGGGTAGGGAAGACAAGTAATGGAATACTAATCTGATTACAGGCAAGGACCTATTTGAGAAGCATTAGGGCAAAGATACTAAAAAAAGTGACAGAAGAAGCATATCAGAAACTAGAGATAATAAAACATTTGGAAATCATTAGGGCCCCGGCCAAGGTACTTGGTTGCCATGACAAAGCCAAAAGAATCAACTGAAAAATTGACAAGCAGGTATCTTGGGAGAAGCTGAACAAAGAGAGAAAAGGCCAATGTTTTCAAGAGGCAATAAGATGATAATTTTCTAAGTCTCTCTTGGGAACATGCTCTGAGTTTTATTCTGCTCTGAGTTTTATAGCATGAGTCTGATCTGACTACAAATGAAGCAAAGGTAGGTACTGTACAGGCATGATACACTTAATGTCCGAACCCTCTTCTAGCTTTGTTAATTCACTGTGAATTACTGAGGAACTTGTTATCTGAATAAAAGAAAGAGGCTGGAGCACAGAGCTAAGTTCACATGTAGCATCACATTCACTAATACCAATAGAGATGTCTAGCAAGGATGCTTGCTCAGTCACTTCAGTCATGCCTGACTCTTTGTGGTCCTACGGCCTGTAGCCCATCAGGCTCCTCTGTCCATAGGATTCTTGAGGCAAGAATACTGGAGTGGGTTGCCATGCCCTCTTCCAGGAGATATTCCTGACCCAGGGATCGAACCCATGCCTCCTGTGTCTCCTGCACTGTAGGCAGATTCTTTACCACTGAGTCACCGGGGAAGCCCCAGAGATGTCTAGAGCCACCCTTTATCTTTCACTTCATACCTCCCTCAAGTTGTAGAATGGAAATTCTAGTTTTGTGCAACCACACCTTCCAGGGGTAAGCTGACCCATGCTTGCACTGGCAGGCCTTAGCTGATTGTGTACATCTCTTCTCAAATCTATATTCAGTGACCTTGCATTGGTAATTTGAAATCAGTCACGGCATGAGTATTTCAACCACAGAAACCAGTAAACGTGACAAATCAAGGTGGTTTGTTTTTTATTTCCCTTTGAGGAAGCAAGTTATTAAACATTTACCAGGATACCACTGGATTCATCTATCCCATCTAGACAGTCAGAATCCAATTAAGCATCTCATGATAATAATTGAAAAAATTAACTGAACACTATTTTAAATAAAAAGTATGTGAGACATGGAGAATAATTCAGCTCAGCAATCTGTTAGCAAGCAAATCAGCTAGGATTGATCTCATAAAACAAATGATTTGAAACTTTTAATGTCATCTGTCCTCCCCAAGTGATAAGGTCAAAATATATATGGTTCCCACTAATGTCAACTAAGAAGGAAGCAACAACCATTTCTTGTTTATGCATGTGAGAGTATGTTCAGTTCCTTCAGTCATGTCTGACTCTAAGCAACCCTATGGAGTGTAGCCTGCCTGCCAGGCTCCTCTGTCCATGGGATTCTCCAGGCAAGAATACTAGAGTGGGTTGCCATGCCCTCCTCCAGGGGATCTTTCCAACCTAGGGATCAAACCCAGGTCTCCTGCATCTCCTGCATTATAGGTGGATTCTTCACCAATTGAACCAGCATGTAGCCGAAGTCAAATGATACAACATGTGGATACATTTAAATTGTGTTATTCTGGGAAGATAAAGTTTTAATCACCAGGGGAATAATTAGTCTTTGTTTATAAATACTAAATGTAATTTTTGAGAGAGTCAACACGTTTTCCCTTCAAGGAAAATTAACAAATACACTTGTTAATGTACGCTTCCCAGGTGGCTCAGTGAAAAAGAATCTGCCTGCCAATACAGGAGATGCAGCTTCAATCCCTGGGTCTGTAAGATCCCCTGGAGAAGGAAATGGCAACCCACTCCAGTATTCTTGCCTGGGAAATCCCATGGACAGAAGAGCCTGGCAGACTACAGTCCATGGGGTTGTAAAAGTGTTTGACAGGACTTAGTGATTCAACAACACTTAAGCAACTGATACCTTTCCATAAATTATGTCTGCAGTGTATGTCTGCAGAAGAGATACCTTTTATAATTCAGAGATTAACCAATATGGATCACTCAATTCATTTTACAGAAAAGACAGCTAAACTAGTGCTTTTTTATGCAATTCATAAACATAAAAGAAGCAAAGTATGTTTTATCACAATGGATAAAAGTAAAAATAAAAGAAAAAAAGAGAGAGAATGCCATCACTTAGATAACTCAATTAATTCTCTTCATTCCTGAAAGCAAAGACAACCATTTAAGAAGAAAACTAACTGAACTTGAATATTTAAAAGTGAATGAGATATGTATTTTTTCAAATAGCGTTTGTTGTCTTTTCTATCCTTTATTCTGACAAGTCACTTAAATCCCAAAGGTAACTTTCAACTCTACTTTTCTCTTTAATCATGTCTTTTTTTTTTTTTTCATAAAATGGGCTTATAGAATTTTTAAGAAGCCTGTGATTGAACACTACACTTACTATCTTCATCAATACCTCTGTTTAAATTTGAATAAATAAGAATGTTTTTAAGAAAACATATCAGATAGTGATATATTTATACATACATCATGAATAAACCTGTATATGACTTTAAAGCTCCCTGAATCATAACTGGTTTTTTAAGTTTAATAATTCTTTATACACATGTTGACTGGTCATGGGATGTCAAAAACTATCCTCATTGGTATGGCATATGAAATTTAACACTCTAAAGTTAAGAAATCCTGTTTTTCTTCAATACAGCCTACATAAAATTCATTCCTTAACACACACACACACACCTTTATCTTCATTTTTAACTTCTCAAATGTATTCTGCTCTGTGGGCCCTGGAGACCTCCACATTTCTAATTTCACTCATTTCATAATTTCACTATGAATTCTACTTGTTCCTTTGCCATCACCCGTATCTTGACATACTGACCCTGGACCAACCTTATTTTTAACTCTGCATCTCACTTTCTTCATTCTATATTATCTCATTGTAGCTTAGACTTTCCTGATCAGTAATGTTGCTCATAAAAAAGCAAGAAAAAAGGTGGGGAAGGAAAGGTACCATTTGAGATTCAATTTCTCCGACTCTGTTTTCCACATATCCTTCCTTTCTCCTGTTCCAGACCACCCCACCTCCCTCCCCTCCCCACCCCCGCCCAGCCAAGAAAACACACCACTCATACTCTGAGAACCCTAATTATCACATTACTGAAACAAAAGTTGTCTTTAAGGATCCCTCCCACATTCACTCTCTGGGTGACTTCCTTGCTCCTACAAGGGTCCCTTCTCAGAGATGGGAACTTAGCACCAAAGATACATATAAAGGCTACCACTGTTTATGTTTATATAGCAATTATTATTTCCTATAATCCTCACAACTGTCCTTTAAAAACATCAAGGCAGGTGCTACTACCTTACTGTAAAGGTAAGGAAACTGGCTTTGAGATGTGACATGTCTGGCCAAGTATCACAGAATTGGTGAGCAGCAGTGGTCCTGATGAAAATCAGGGCTTTTGAAAACTGACCCACCTCCTCCCTTGCATCACTTTTAAGGACAGAAGATAATATTGCTAATCACATCTACCATTCCTGAGGGCCTCTGTGAGCAAAGTACTGTACTGGGCTTTCTACGAACACATTCTCCTAGCAGCTTGCAGAGACAGACAAGGCATACTTCATAGTTCAGGACTGCACGAGCCTCATTTAGGAAATGTGTAAAGAGGAGCCTCAAAGCCACATCAATAAGTCCATGGTGAATTTGGAGACAGAACCAGGTCTTCTCATTCCTCAGCTATCTCCCTGCCAAAGGACTCACTACATTTGAGGTTATAAGCATGGTAGTATCACAAGGAAAGTGTATGACCCTGCATTAAAATATACTGGGGGAAATGTAAGAGCATACACACGTGCACACACACACACACACACATACAGCACGTACCTGCATATGTATAAACATCTCTAGGGACTAGATAACAAAAATAATTATACTTTTATAATTTTTAGAAACTAAAAAGAAAATCATTTCTACAACAAAGTTAATGTTCTGAGGGGAACAGTATCTTACTTTATTCCGCATAATTAATTTCAATTTTCTAGGAGGCATACACTTCAAGACACATGCCCTGTCGGATGACTCCTCTTCCACTAGCAGAGGGATCATGAACAGCTCAACTTCTAACCCTTAAGAAATCAGAGAAAAGGGGAGAAGTATCTGCGTAACCGTTTAAAACCATGCCAACTTTTACGAGTGTCCTTTTAAACCTGGGTTACTAGTAGCTTCCGTAGCACATCTTCTATGCATATTCTAGGAGTCCACTGTTTCTTTTAAGGAGCAGATACTGGAAACGTTATCTTAAAGGGATCAGAGGCTTATCTCACAACAGCTGAATGCTGCTGATGACACACAAAAAATGAGAAGGACATTAAGTCTAATCAAAGTGTGCTGGGATATCTGTTTATTTTAGTTTGAGACTATTAAAATTGCATCTGAGTGTAATACAGCATAAGTCACAGAGACTGTTGTCTTTCTTAGCACCCATTTTCATGAATCAGAAAATGGTTTCATAAAATCATGAAAACTGATGCGCTGCCTCGTGATCATCACCAACCCAGGCGGCTCTGCTATACTAGATAACAAGGAATATCACTCAACTGAAAACAGTCTTTCCATTTCACACCATTCTGGAATTCTTGCTGTTTCTTATGACACATAAAGTGTCATGAAATTGGAGCCAGAAACAATTTAAATATATTCTTTAAAAAAAGCAGGCTCTTTTGGGGCTTTGGTAGCTGCGTGGCCACAGTGGCCACCTTTGTTACTATAGTTTATTAATTTACAGGGGCATCGGTACTATGTTAAAGGAACAAGCTCCACTCCCCCGTATTTGGGGATGACTCAAACCAACACATGGCAAAAATACACGAGATCTGGTGCTGCTTCTCCACTCTGTGCTTTTGATTAAATCTATCAGAATAACTGAAGGCAAAAGGAGAAGTGGGTGGCAGAGGATGAGATGGTTAGACAGCATCACTGATACAATGGACATGAATTTGAGCAAATTCCAGGAGATAGTGGAGGACAGAGGAGGGTGTAGTCCATGGGGTCACAAAGAGTTGGACAGAACTTAGTGACTGAACAACCAATCAGAATAATGAAATTGCCTGGAAGCAGACTAAATAACTCTTGGAAATAAAGTCACAATTAGCGAATAATTTTCATCTTAAATTGGCTTTGAAATACACACTCTTTCATAAAACAATAGGTGAATATTTATATTCAGTACATTAGTCTATATTCTGGACTATATCTAATAACTTAGTTAGCTTAGCAGTTCCTCATCTTCTACTCACTAATTAATGACCACATCTTTCTAACTGAATGCTCACTTGACAGTGAAAGAAAATTAAATCTGCAAGAGAAGCTTAACTGTATAGTCCACAAAACTTGTTCTTAAACTTCAACTTATCTTAAATAAGTTATACTTAAATATTTTATGCTAAAACTAAAATCTGAAATTAGTCTCAATTTCCAGAACTATCAAATGCACTGTAGTAAGTCAAAGTTTAAAATATTTTGCTTCCCTTTATTGAGTCCATGTCAAATTTTATTCACTGTCTCTGTCTGATTTTAGTCAAAAATTTAAATATTTATGTCCTATTCACATAATCCTGGGAGAAGGCAATGGCAACCCCCTCCAGTACTCTTGCCTGGAAAATCCCATGGACGGAGGATCCTGGTAGGCTATAGTCCATGGTGTCTCGAAGAGCTGGACACGACTGAGCAACTTCACTTTCACTTTTCACTTTCATGCCTTGGAGAAGGAAATGGCAACCCACTCCAGTGTTCTTGCCTGGAGAATCCCAGGGACAGAGCAGCCTGGTGGGCTGCCGTCTATGGGGCAGCACAGAGTCGGACACGACTGACGTGACTTAGCAGCAGCAGCAGCACATAATCCTTGGGGCTTAAATTTATAAAGCAACATCAAAGTGGACATAGGCTCTGCTCCTGGTATTTGTATATATAAACTGATTTAATCCTCACACCCACACTGTAAGGTAGATAATGTTATTGCCAAGTTCCCTGATGTAGTACCAGGTCAACCTAGTACTTGAACCAAGGAAAGTCTCTACGATGCTATTTTGCCTCTCAGACACTCAGGCTGGGATGGGGTGTCATTCTTTTTTGTTTATTTGTAATACTTTTATTTAGTCATTTGCTCATTCCTTCACTCCATAAACATGTACTGAGTGCCCAAATAAGTGCAAGGCTCTGGAGGAACAATGATATGTGGTAACACAATTTATGCCTCTCAATCTGTCCTAAGTCTAGCAAAGGGAGCAGACTTTTGAAGGAATAACTAAAATCTACTGAGGAGAGTGAAAAAGCTGGCTTAAAGCTCAACATTCAGAAAACTAAGATACGGCATCTGGTCCCATCACTTCATGGGAAATAGATGGGGAAACAGTGTCAGACTTTATTTTGGGGGGCTCCAAAATCACTGCAGATGGTGACTGCAGCCATGAAATTAAAAGACACTTACTCCTGGAAGGAAAGTTATGACCAAGCTAGATAACATATAGAGACATTACTTTGTCAACAAAGGTCCATCAAATCAAGGCTATGGTTTTTCCTGTGGTCATGTATGGATGTGAGAGTTGGACTGTGAAGAAAGCTGAGCACTGAAGAATTGATGCTTCTGAACTGTGGTTTTGGAGAAGACTCTTGAGAGTCCCTTGGACTGCAAGGAGATCCAACCAGTCCATTCTGAAGGAAATCAGCCCTGGGTGTTCTTTGGAAGGAATGATGTTAAAGCTGAAAACTCCAGTACTTTGGCCACCTCATGGGAAGAGTTGACTCATTGGAAAAGACTCTGATGCTGGGAGGGATTGGGGGCAGGAGGAGAAGGGGACGACAGAGGATGAGCTGGCTGGATGGCATCACTGACTCGATGGACGTGAGTCTGAGTGAACTCCGGGAGTTGGTGATGGACAGGGAAGCCTGGCGTGCTGCGATTCATGGGGTCGCAAAGAGTCGGACACGTCTGAGCGACTGAACTGACTGACTGACTGAGAAGACTGCTAAAATGACAGGTAAAGAAATTCTATAGAAGCAAACTTGGAGAGAACCATTTAAACATTTTGAACCTCAGTATTTTCCTCTGAAAAAAATGGGCATAAACAAGTATCACTTTTTGGAAAAGAAATCATCTAAAACCCTAATTAAATAACAGGGCTTCCCAGTGGCTCAGCGATAAGGAACCTGCCTGCAAGGCAGGAAATGCAAGAGATGCAGGTTCGATCCCTGGGTCAGAAAGATCCCCTGGAGGAAGAAATGGCAACCACCCCCAGCATTCTTGCCTGGAAAACCCCACGGACAGAGGAGCCTGGCAGGCTTCAGACCATAGGATCACGAAGCACTGGACACGACTGAAGAGACAGCACTCACTCAGAGCAGCAGGTCTCTTCCCTGAGTCTGGTAGTTTACTGACTGAAATCTTCTGCCTGGACTTCAGAACAAATACGTATCAACTTGGTACTAACTTACTCAATACACACATGCCCTGCTTCACTCTATAAATGAAGAATTTGGGGGCACTTACTTTTCATATGGTAAAAAAACATAAAACTTACAGTGAAGGAATTGAGAATATAAAACTCCAATTTAACAGATTTGCATTATAACTTTAAAGAATGAAGGGACCATGAGTAGAGATTTAAGCTATGGCAATCTCTTTCAGTGTTTTCATTAATCTGTATGATCCTTAAACTCAAGTATATCTTTTAATAGCAAAGCACCGACTTGCCTGTAATACAGTCATAAAAAACTGAAAATTTTAATCCATTTTTCATTAAAGCCTCATATAGGACAACCAGGCAAGGGAGACCATGAATAAAAGGAATTTGCAGTCTCCATCAGCTGCCTGACTCTCTAGTATGCTTTTATAAACAATTTTGTCTATTATTACCACATCTCTCTCCTTGAATGATTCTATGTCCAAGTAGCAACTAATTTACCTCCTCCATTTAACTTGAGAGGATCAAGTTTTAATTTAAAAAGGTTCCTAGTGTTCACCTAAGACAGGAAAAAATTACGTTTGTGCTAATTTCTAATCTTCTCTAATACTTCACCCATCTAGGAGTGCTGTCCGGGCACTCTCAACTCCGCCAGGACGATGACTGGGGGGCTGTGAAGGTTTCATGAGCCCCCAGATTTCAGAGTTACGTGCTGGTGTGCACTTTTACAACTCTTACCAGATTCTCAAACAGATCACAAGCCAAAAAGATGAGGCTCTACTGAGACACTCTTCTTTGGGAATTAATACACATGAGATTTAACAAGGGGATCAGTAAACAACTGTGGAATTACTACAGGCATCTACTTCCTACTCATCTATCTGTCCCTTCTTGCCCACTCCCAAGAACAGGAACATTGAAAGACAAAGCAAAACAGATTGACTCGGTCAACTTCTGTGCACCGTCTTCTCAAAGTGCTCCAAAAGGCTACATTTTCTAGCCTCTCTTGCAATCAAGTTGTGCCACATAACCAACTCTAGCCCAGGGACCCTGAGCATAAACAGTGGTATAACTTCTGAAAGATGATGACCAGAAGGCAATGCTCTTTCCCAGACTCTCTCTGCCAAAACTTTAGGTACCTCAGAAGCCACATGTGGGAGGAAAACGGAGCATTATTCCTGAGCTG
Organism: Bos indicus x Bos taurus; assembly: GCF_003369695.1. Lineage (NCBI taxonomy): Eukaryota > Metazoa > Chordata > Mammalia > Artiodactyla > Bovidae > Bos > Bos indicus x Bos taurus. The sequence goes on from NC_040076.1 coordinate 114,839,236, forward strand.
CTGGATGCAGGACTGCATCATTGACTTTACAGGGCAAAAAAAACCAGCTCTTGGTTGAGATAAGCTACTGAAATTGGGATGGTCTGTTTATTGTAGCTGCTGCTGCTGTGGATAATCACAGCCTATCTAGGAATCCTCAGATTAAAGATAAAAAGTTTATCAGACAAGTTTAAATCTCTCTATGTGTTAATTTTAAGTGGGGCAGAGTTTTCTGCAGGTGCTATTTCTATATTTCTGTAAACTACTCACTATAAACCAAACTTACACTAGTTTATTTTATAAAATACTGCATAATCCCAAAAGCTTATACCCACACACTCCTTGCCCCGAAACAAATAAAGATAAAACATAGCTTAAGGTCCAAAACAAAACAGCTATTTGTACATGCATTCAGGCAACACAAAATGAGCATTTACACAGTGGTGCTGGCCACTGTAGATCCAAAGCTAAGGGTCAGAGTCCCTGCCACCTCCCAGAGGATGCAGATCAGTAAACATTACAAGAGCAACAACAATATAGGATGATACGGGATCATCACTCAAGCCTGGGGGAATGGAAAAACCAAGGGAGGCTCCCCAGAGGAACCGTCACCAGAGTTGAGTCTAGAAGAACAAGACTCATTAATTAAGAAAACAAAGGTGAGGAGGTTTTTAATGAGAAAACAGAATGATGAGAAAGCACAAATGTGAGGTAACTGGATGTATGATGGAAAAAACAAAACAAAACTGCAGGGAGGCTGGAGAGGAGCTTCTAGACGGAAGGGCAGTTTGATGAGGCCTAAGAGAAACAGGCCAGGGCAAAACTCTGAAACTCTGCTTCAGTTTAAAATACAAATGTATTTAGTTGCACTGAGGAGCTTCAGCTGCATGCAACAAATTGCAGTAAATTCTCTTTTCACTTTTATTCTGTTACAAGTATTTTCTAATTCTCTTTGTTATGGCTTCATAGATACACCCATCATTTAATAGTGGATACTTAATTTCCAAATACAGGTTGTTGTTGTTGTTGTTTTTTAAGTATCTTTGATATTAATTTCTCATTTAAATGCTTTCCTCTCTGCAGTCACCCTCTGTGTTTTTTCAGTCTAACTTTATTGAAGTTTTCAATGGTCAAGTTCAAGATTTCTCTTGGTAAATGTCACAATGCACTTGAAAATATGTGGATTATTTTCAAATTTCTTTTGATATTGATTTCTGACACAATTCCACAATAATAAGAGAACAGACTGTATGATTCCAGTAACTTAAGACCATGAAATTTTTGCACCTTGTTTTATGTCTCTGGATATGTTCTATTGTCTCCTAGTCTATGGGAACTTGAATAGAATTTGTATCCTACTATTGTGTGAAAATCATATAAACCTTAATTATGAACTGAATTGATTCATCATGCTTTTCAGGTCTACTATAACCCTCTACTTTTCTGGATATTCAGTCTAGTTAAGTTTTGAGAGTTTGGTACTGAAACTCTAGCTAAAAATCTTAATTAAGCTACGTGAAAAAATAACTGTAATATATAGTGGAACTATATGTAACCTTGTTTTGGATGTTCCAAGTTTCCTGGACGTCCCTGTATCTCAGACAGTAAAAAGTCTGCCAGCAATGCAGGAGACCCGGGTTCAGTACCTGGGTTGGGACGATCCCCTGGAGGTGGAAATGGCAATCCACTAGTATTCTCACCTAGAGAATCCCATGGACAGAGGAGCCTGGCAGGAGCCAGCCATAGCATTGCAAAATGTTGGAGACAACTGAGCAACTAACACTACTACTACTATATACTCATAATTTAAAAAAGAAAAGAGAAACAAACAAAATACAAATGCAATTAAAGGACCTTCTCAAGTTTTTCTGGGCCCCTTCAGGAGAAAATAAGACGTCTGTGCAACTGCACAATAGTCATAATCAATCAGTGTGTTTATATGATTTGGAGTAATGTTAATAAAAACACGGCAAAATGAGTATATGGAAGTTGTCACTGGCGATGGTTTATTCATTTAGATATATTGATTCACTCAGATATATTGATTCACTCCTCAATTCTTCCTTCTCTACTTATTCTGAAGAAAAATAAAACCAAGTATTTTCAGGAGGAATAAAATCAAGTGGTTTACAGTATAAATTTTACAGCTTTATATGATTTAGAAATTTAAATGGATATGGTATTTTATTTTCAGTAGCTAGTGTAAAATCATGAAAATAGTATTCAGTTCATAATCTGTGTCTATAAAGCTCTACTTAAAAAAAAATCATTGTTAATTTATGTAAAAAACAGCAGCCATAAAACAAATAGTAATATACTTAGTATAAACAAATAGAAACATATTTACCATATGTTATCTAAATGGGAAAAGACAACTTTTCCTTTTTAATTTTTGCATCAAATTATTTTTTTCCAAGAAACAATCAGAAAACATAATTCAACTATTCAAATCAAGGGATTTGTGACTACAGTGTGCATCAGACCAAAGTGAAGGACACAATCTAATCTTTAGTTGATATAAACAGTGGTGTAAACCATAGCATTTAGTAAACATTAACTTAATTTTGTTTTTTCATAATTATCTTCTTTAGATATTTCCACTTTCTACAATGAATTATGGTTAAAATTTTTATCTGGTTTTGGAGGTATCCATTTCTGAGATCTTAGTTATGTTTTGCTACGCTGTAACTTTCTTAACCAGAAGACGGAAAAAAGTACCATTTTAATAATCTGTCCCATTCATTTGAAAATGAGGATTTGTTTTAGAAACAGCTTTTGAGGGTCACCTAAGTCACTAATTAGCCGTCAACCTTGTATTATGATGGATAGATCAGGCTGCAAAACATCCCCTGGTAGCACTGGCTTTTGGGATTACTGAAATACATTATGGACTACATGAAAAGGGAGTTATTAAGCAATGCATATGTGGTTATTAAACAATATATTCATGTCCATGTCCCCACAGAATTTACAGTCATGGTGAGACTATAAGGCAAGCAGAGTTAAACTAAAGGATTTAAAAAGCAATACATAATTTTAAGTGTGAACAAGGCTGTGAGTCATCCAGACAACAAACAAGATAGAACCAAAGGTGCAGAGGTGATAGGAGGTCTCCTTCGCCGAGTACCTCCTCCTTCAACACAACCTTCAGAGCCTGGAATTGCTCAGTTCAAGATCCTTTCTAAGATCAACCTTCCTATCCACTTTTTTATTCTTTTCTCTTGCATCCTCCATTATCCTTATTTTAATGAGCATTAGGCAATGGCAAACCACTCCAGTACTCTTGCCTGGAAAATCCCATGGACGGAGGAGCCTGGTAGGCTGCAGTCCATGGAGTCGCTAAGAGTCGGACACGACTGAGAGACTTCACTTTCACTTTTCACTTTCATGCATTGGAGAAGGAAATGGAAACCAACTCCAGTGTTCTTGCCTGGAGAATGCCCGGGACGGGGAAGCCTGGTGGGCTGCCATCTATGGGGTCACACAGAGTCAGACACGACTGAAATGACTTAGTAGTAGTAGTAGTAGTAGTAGTAGTAGTAGTATTTTCTTCTCCAGTAGTAGTATTTTCTTCTCCATGGACTCCTGTATCTTCCTTCAGTGGGAAAAATATGCTTCTATTGGAACCTCCACTATTCTACAAGAGTCTTCTCTGCTCTGAACTCTCCAGCTAACACCCACTTCTCTTTGTTTTATTGTTGATTATCTTGATAGAGTTGTCTGAACTTGTTCTCATACATATCTTCCAACTTACTAGTGACTCATCTTCTTGGAATCTGGTCTGCAATGAGGATTCTACCTCCTCCCCTCCCAACTCTAGTCCAACTGCCTTCTCAATCAATAGTTACTGGTGCCCTTCTAACTGCCAGAATCAATGTCCTTTTCTCATTTCTTGTCCTCTGTATCATCTGGCACCATTAACTACTTCCTTCTTTAGTCTTTTGCGTTTCTTGATAATGTTTCATTCTCCTTTCCCCAAAATTTATTAATTTGCTTATTCTCTGTCACTTTCTTTGATTTTTCTCCCATCTGACTGCTGATTACAGAGAGATGCACTACAGTTTTTTTTCTATCCTTTCTGCCTATCATACATCCTCTGAGTACGACACAGCACTCTTCTGTAACACAGCTATCAATTCTATGTGAATGACTTTCAGGTGCTTTTTTGTAAATTCAAACCATCCCCAACCAAATCAGTTATCTGTATACTCTCCCTGAAAAGAAAGCAAACACATCTATTATTTCTTAACTTGGCTAATAACAATGCCTCAACCCTAATCATCCAAACTGTAAACAAGGTCATTTTCAGCTATCTTCTCTGGATACACTTTGAGAAATAAGTGATAAACAGTAGCATAATGCAAAACATTCACAGTGCCTCTTTGTAAGTAAATATTTTTTCAAAGCACCACATCCATTTTCCTGAAATATCTTTGAGTGGGCTATGTGATTTTTATTGTTCAAGATGGACTACTATGACAAATAGGAACTAAATAATTTCCTATTATTAGGATGAATAAGAGATTAGTCAGAAATGATATCCAGCTTTTCTAGTTCAGTGATTTCCTCTAGGCCTTGCAGAGATAGTAAAACTTTCTCCAGTAAAGCTCAGATAAAATCAAAAGCTAGTGTTTTAAAAAGCTGTTCATTCAGAAGGCCAAGTTTCTATGCTTTCTCCTTTTTTATTTTTCAACATGCCATGGATATAATGTTACATTCAACTATCCATTTACAAAATAATAAGAAATAAGTTTCCAGCTGTTTTAGTCACTGAATAAGGTCACTGATGTTTGCATTTTTCTTAAATGTTGTTTATGTACTTTTTCAAATGATGAAACAAGACACAGCAGGTAACATAAGTCAAAGACTAGCTCTATAAATTGGTACTAAGATAAATAAATGCAACAGCTAGAAATAATTACGTAGTAACCCCTGAAGAACTGTTATTCCAGTATTTCCAAATGTCTACAGAGTGTGTTTACATAAGTACTCTATTTAGCACAAGGGATACATTCCTGGAGAACGAGCCCCAGGAGAGGCCAGTGCTTACGCTGATGTGAGTTTGCTCTTCTATCAGCAGAGGCTCTTCCTTTCTTTTCAAACTCCCACCTCAGTGTATTTCTGCAACTACTCTTTCTGTTCCCATGTTGTAGGAAGATTTATTAGATTTATTATGCTCTCCATAATTTCCCAAGACTTGCAAAAACCCTTAACTTCATACTGACATTTAATTTGTTTCCCCTACCTCGGTTTCCAAGAGTTAAAAGCCTGCCACGACTGTATCAAGTCCACGACTTCTTTTTTTTTTTTAATACTCTATACTTTTGGATGTTACTGTGGCTGGCTAAACATTTAAAAATACATAGTGCATGGTGTCCCTTTAACACAATTATTGTCAAAATCGAATAAAAATAGGGATAGAGAACACAAACTTCTTCTAAACTACTGTAATTTTCTTAATCCATTTCTATTTATCTAATTGAGGATGTAATTAAATGGACAAATATTTATTTTTAGAATAGGACAAACTGCCTTTTTGCTTATTTGTATTTTCTCCTCTACTAATTCCCAAAAACCCTATAAATTCAGGCAGGATAATTCAACCTACATAAGCAATATCTTATAACCTAAGACATTCTCATCATACTACAACTACTGGTTGTTGCCCCAAGAGAAAATGAGGAATTTCACCTTTTTCTTTCAATGAATTCTTTATGATACCTTAAAATAAGTATTGTTTTCTAAAAATAATAAACAGGAAGAAGAGAGTGTTACCACTGTTTATCCTTTCATTTATCCACTCACTCATTTTCACTAACACATTTATTTATTCAATAAATACACATTAGCTTATTCAGCTGTTTGAGGAAATAACACATATTGTTGATATAGCAAATTTTATATTATCTACGTTTGTTAAAAAACCATTTTCTCCTTAAGGGCAGAGGCTTATTTTCTAAACCTTAACTTTCTTACCATCATATTCACCTTCACTTTTGTAAAATTATTTTGGGCAATGGAAAAGTCTCAACACTGTAAGAGAAATTTTAAATATGATCTTAACTTTTTCACATTACTTAACTTTAAGGAAAACAATAGTTTGAACTCATTTTTTCTCCATCTCACAATTCTTCAAAATAGATTAAAATTTGTACTACCAATTATATTATAAAAAAATTATTATGTTTTCAATATTCATCTTCATGAGAGCAATATACAAGTGTACCATTAGTGGTCAGGATTGAGGCAAAGATTTACTAATCACAGTAAATACTTTTGAACTTGCAATTATTTCGCTTGTCAGATAAATGAATTATTTCCCAAATAAGATGAAAGTCAAGAGATGCTGTGCTATGCATTACCCGTATCAGATTTCATGTGGCCCAGAGGAAATATGGTGGGTATGCTTCCAGGGACACATGATACACACAAGGCAAATGGTGATTAAACGGAAACTTGTCACAAGAAACTAAATAAGCAAGTCAGAGTCCAGTGCTTTGTCCTCAGTCTTAAATGATTTGTGGTCTTCTTTGTTGTAAAGTTCCTGACTTCCATTGAAAAATGCAAAAAACAAAACAAACTTACACTTACCAAAATGAAGGGGGAGGGAATCATACCAAAGGGGGAGTATAGGATTAACAGATGCACACTACCATATATGAAACAGATAAACAAGGGTTAGCAGTATAGCATAGGAAACTTATAGTATGTATATCTCATAGTAAATATATATTACAGTAAACTGTAATGAAAACATTTTAAAAAGAACATAGACAAATACATATATATGTACTATCACTGGAAAAGACCCTGACGCTGGGAGAGACTGGGGGCAGGAGGAGAAGGGGTCAAAAGAGGATGAGATGGTTGGATGGTATCACCGACTTAATGGACATGAGTTTGAGCAAACTCCGGGAGACAGTGGAGGACAGGGAAGCCTGGCATGCTGCAGGCCATGGAGTCGCAAAGAGCTGGACACAACTTGGCAACTGAACAACAACATATATGTAACCAAATCACGCGTCTGCCTGCAATGCAGGAGACCTAGGTTCGATCCCCGGGTCAGGAAGATCCCCTGGAGAAGGAAATGGCAACCCACTCCAGTATTCTTGCCTGGAGAATCCCATGGACAGAGGAGCCTGGTGGGCTACAGTCCACGGGGTCACAAAAGAGTCAGACACGACTGAGCGACTTCACTTTCACTATACACCTGAAACTAAAACAATACTGTAAACCAACTATACTTCAGTAAAAAGAAAAAAGATGCCAAAAACAACAAATGAAGCAAAAACGGACCTGATTCCATAAGAACTGGTATATTTGAGTTACAGGGAGAAAATGATCTACTTAAAGACCTAAACATGAAAATTTAATTTTAAAATATCTTTGGAATAGAAATTCATAACAAAAATAATTAAAGGATAATTTTAACTGAATTTGTAGTTTTGTTACTAAAAATAATTAACTGAATTAGCATTTTTAAATAACTTTATTTTTCAATATGTCATTTTTCAACTCCTGTAAAGACATTTCAAAATAACTTAGGTTCTAAATTGAAACTAAAATTAAACTTTCCTCTGAGTTGAGTTGAGATGTCCTTTTTCAAGAGGTCTATTTCTGTGCAGCAATCTTAATAAGGCACAGTTAGGTATCCTTTGTTATATGACAGTTCATTACAGGTTTGCAAATAAGTCAGCACAGTTTCAAAACTCTAAATACATAAAGAAAGTTCAAGTTCAAGCCCTCAACCCTGATCTTTGAAAATGTAATATAGACTACATATTTTCTAAATTAAAGTGATTTTGTTTAGGGATTTGGTGTGGGGCGCAGAACAGGGTGTCCCCACAACCCTTGTAGAAGTTGGGCTGTAAGTTTCTTACCCAGATTTCTTACCCAGAAATCATGCAGACAGCTTCTAAAGCCTTTGTTATTTTTATGATTTTAATTGAAGGTGCTCTGTATTTTCCTCTTGGGCAACCTTCACTTACTGTTGTAGAGGACAATGGTGGCTTTAATTAGCCTAGGCAAACTTGGAAAACAAAACTCAGGACTCCCTATTTTCCTAACCACAGCACACTAAAGCAAAGTCTAGGAGAAAAACTGAAATGGGAACTATCCCAGGCAAGTGTGGTTATCCCATAATACAGCATCATTCTGAGAGTCATCAGGTTTATTCCATTAAATAACCCCTTGCATGTATCCCTGGTAAAATAAACTCTTCTCAGGAAAATGACGGGACAGTAAGGAGAAAAGCAAGAAAAGAAGGGAAATAACCAGAGTTTCTTTAAAATAATGTCTAACCTATTTATGTGAAAGGTATGAATTTTTTTTTAAGTAAGGAAATAATAATTTAAACAGATGTTGGTAAAAATTTCTGACTATAGGACACTGAAACGCAGAATTGATGTGGATACCTTTGTGAATGTTTCTCTAAATCTTCCAAAAGGGCGGCATTGCTAAGCCCCATCTCCCAATGATATAACTTCAGATTATTTATGTTTTAAGTGCAGTTCCCTCCCATCAGTCATTCATAAGCTTATGTCAGTTTGGGACTCCATACTACCACATGAATTTGGCCTCTGGCAGTTGACCTCTTGGAGAAGGAAATGGCAACCCACTCCAGTATTTTCTCCTGGAGAATTCCAAGGACTGAGGAGCCTGGCGGGCTACAGTCTACGGGGTCACAGAGCCCAATATGGCTGAGCAACTAACATACAGCTGACTTCTTGGCTAAGAAACACTCTCACAACTTTCAGTTTTACCTCTTTTCTCAGACTGTCAGTTCCCATCACCCTTACCTCATAAAATAGGAGGCTAAGTAACCAGTTCTGTTAGAAACAAATCACACAAAAAAAGAATAGCAAGATAAGGACTTACTGAATATCTAGTGTATGCCATGCACTGCTCTAAGTGATTTGTTTATTAATTTATTTAATCCTCAAAACAATCTTATGGTTTCACTATTATCTCTATTATAAAGACGAGATAACTGAAACTCAGAGAGGTCCAATAACTTACACAAGGAAACACACACAGTAAGTCAGTGGTGGAGGCGAGGTTTGAACCTTTCTTATCTGGCTCCAGAGTCAATGCTCCTAACTGCCAAGCTGTACCAGTATATTTGCAATTCTACGTAGAAATGCGGGAAGAGTTTCTGCAAATTACATCTAATAAATGATACACATACACATATGTTCATACACAGTGGTTTAACTATACACCTGTCCATCTAAATAAAAAGTGTTTTTTTAAAAAATATGTTTGACTTATTCCATGCAGCACATTTTTTTTAAATATTTATTTATTTGGCTGTGCCAGGTCTTAGTCGCAGCAAGTGGAATCTAGTTACTCAACCAGGAATGGAACCCAAGCCCCCTGCATTGGAAGAATGGAATCCTAGCCAACAGAAAATCAGAGAAGTCTTTCTTTTTTTTTTTAAATTATAAATATCTTTTAAAAAATTCATATATCAAAGGCTAACTGCCAGATAGGAAATCAAGAGTAACAACTGGTAATGATTATCGAGCACCGCTCACTTTATTTACATTTTCTCCCTTAACATTGACACTTTTATTTCCAATTTTAAAATTCTCCTCAGGGAGGGATCCCACTAATTTTATTTCTACCACTCCCTCTTATATTATTAAAAGGATAAAACAGAACAGATTAAACTGCCAAGAACATATGCAGGGCAAAGGCTGGGAGGTGAAATTGACACTCAGGTATCTAAGTTATTTCCTGTGTAAAAGATTTTATGATGAGTTTAACTTTTGTTAGTTACTACATACAGTTTCAGTAATATCTCAAACTTACTACCTAATTAAAACTCACTTTGATGAATTGACCAAATCAACTAAAAGCAGCCATCAGGAAATGAGAAACAGGGAAAAAAAAAAAAAGCACTGCCAGGGTATTTCCTCAAACAAATAGTATGCTAGACCCACATATAATTCAGGGATGCACAGTCACAAAAGCAAATGATTGAAGAGAATGATAGAGATACCATCTTGCAATTTCTGTTTTGGTGTAAATCCTTTACGGTATAAGCAAGTGTTCGTGTGCATGCGCGTGTGTACCTGTGTGTGTGGGTGTGTGTATGCACTGCCACCCCTATGCATACATCTCTGTAAACATCTCTAAGTATACAGAGAGAAACTGGGAAGAGAAGGTGAGTTTATAGGCACATTTGAAAAGAAAAGCAGGGATGGACCTTACTTTTCACAAAATAATGTACTTGTGCTGGTGATGATTTTTCCACTTTCAGACCCAAAGCAAAATTTTTTATATGTGTAATAATTTTGCCCTTGCTTTAAGAGTTTGCTGTTGAGATACCCTGGAAAGTTCCAGCTATCTTAATATTATAGAAGTACTACTGAAACATATGGTCTTTTTCAAATTAAAGAGACACAAATGTTCCAGGAAACATTTGGCCTGATTTTAACTCTCAGCTGAAGTTTTCTAAACAGCCATCCTCCAGGTGGTAGCACACAATATCCTGGGTGTGAGTCTAACTCAATGTGTCTGATCTACACGTACCAAATAATGGGCTTATCTGTTTGGTTTACCTAAAAACACCTTCATGGCAATTTAAGTATCAATGTAAATTGTTATGCTAAAGAAGAGTTACTTTTCTTTTGAATGTGTTTCATGCTTTTAATTGGGCTTTCCTGGTGGCTCAGACTGTAAAGAATCTATCTGCCTGCAGTGAGGGAGATCTGGGTTTGATCCTTGGGTTGGGAAGATCTCCTGGAGAAGTGAACAGGTACCCACTACAGTATTCTGGCCTGGAGAATTCCATGGACAGAGGAGCTTGGCAGGCTACAGTCCATGTGGTCGCAAAGAGTCGGACACGACAGAGCGACTTTTGCTTCACTTCACTATGTTTTTAACACAAACTTTGATTGAAAGATGCTTTTATCTTATTATTTTGGAGAATAGACATCAAAAAAGGAGTAAATTTTATACTAAATAAACTTTTACCGACCATTCCCACAAATATTTCAACTTTTATAATTATACTCCGACTTTCCACATCATCTGCGTAAGCTCATTTTACTCATATACTACAAATTACAACTTTACATATCTAAAACCGTATTTTGACAACTTCTTTATATAAGGACATATACATTAATGACACATTTACAGATGTATTTTTCTTCAAATCTGGCATGAAAATTGGCTTTTTAATGCCAGAAATATCATCTTTAACTGTCTGAAAAATGAATGTAAATTGATTCCAATAGCTTTTAATTTTTTAAATATGTCCTCAGCTTGAAAAGTTTTATAAACAGTTAGGAATATTTTATTCCTGCATTCATTAATCAAGCTACAATGACAGTCTCAATTCTGCTAGGTCCCCAAACCTGTCATTACAAAGATTACATACATTCAGCTCCCTGGTCCACCCCTAGGATCTGCCTTTAACCCTTCTCTCTGTCCCTGAGTGAGGCCTCCCTGGTAGCTCAATAATAAAGAATTCGCCTGCAATGCAGGAGTGAAGATGTGGGTTTGATCCCTGGGTCAGGAAGATCCTCTAGATGAGGAAATGGCAACCTATTCTAGTATTCTTGCCTGGGAAATCCCAAGGACAGAGGAGCCTGGCAGGTTGCATGAACAGAGGAGGCTGGCAGGTTACAGTCCATGTGTTGCAAGAGAGTCATACATGACTCAGCAACTAAAAAACAACAACTGTCCCTGAAGGAGCCCCAGGGCAGGCTAAGCTTCTGCAACTACAGTCTTCCGTTCCAGCCCCTTTGATGGCCGCGATATCCTTAAATAAGTTCTTCTGTCCCATTTCTAGAACATCTGTTCTTTAATTATCAAACATGCACGGAGTGTCCGCTATTTCCCAGAGTCTGTACAAGGCATTGTAAAGAAATATAATAAACCTCTCTGACCTCAAGAAGCTGAGAATCTAGTAAAGGAGGTTAGACATGTGAGCAGAAGTCCCTGCTCTGACGAGTGTTCAAGGCTAACCTCTGACACTCAGTCCAAGTTAACACTCTCTCTCCAGGACTTAACCCCACCTGCTAGTTTGTGTTCTGTTTCAAAAGGGAAAGAACACTGTTACTACCTACCATCTGTTTAACCAGACTGTGCCCACATATTCCCACCAACTGGTGACCATGACGCCAGTCACTAATATTACCCAATTGAGAGCAGTTCATCCACCTTCCTGATGGCAAAACCACTCCATATTTGGGTCAGTTCTGATCTTTGATGACTCTCCCCCATCTTCCTCTACGGGCCTGCTACTGACAGTGAAAACGTATTGATTATTGGGAGAATGGCAGATCATATAATTACCAAGATCCAACCCATCTCGGATTTTCATAACCATGCATCTCATTCTGTGAACATACCATATTTTAAAAGAAATATGTACATCTCAATTAATTATTAATAGAAAGTCATTTATTAAAGGAGTTCTTTAATTTACATAAATTTCTGTCATTGTACCCAATATAATAGGTACTATTATTAGCTTCATATTTAGATAAAGAGCTGTAGATGGGTTATGTAATTTGCCCAACACCAAATAATTTGCAAGCAATGGAGCTAGAATTCCAATTTTTGAAAGCCTTACCTCTAGTTTCCCCTGAGCCACTAAACCATGATACTTTTCCCAACAGCATTCATGACATCATGATTCAATCATCATAAAAGGTATGGTTAGGCATAAGAGGTAGCATCAGAGTTTGAAGAAAGCATGAGTTTTTGCTCTGTGGTTGTTATCCTGTTGTTATTGCTATTGCTTTGTGGAAAGTGTGTATGTGTGTACATGTTCCGTTTAGTTTTTCAGTCTTACAAACTTGGGTCTGAATTCTGACTCAATCACTTCTTAGTTGTGTGACCTTGAGAAAATTACATAATAGCATCAACAATTCAATAGCTATTTTCTATATGCCAGCCACTGTGCCGAGTGCCTGGCATACACTCTCATTAAATTAAATTTTCATAAAAAGACAAGGAGATAATATTACTCCTATTTCAGAGCAAGTGGGACTATGACTAAAAGAGGATAGTAAGTCATCTGTTCAAGGTCAAATAGCCAGTGATGATCGGCAGCCTAGACTGAATTGGGAGGGGGTTTAGAAAGGAGCACCTTAGTGGCACTAAGTCATAAAAAGGGGCAGGACTGAATTTGGGAACTAGCACTCACTGCTGGAATTTACAATTAATAGGATCTCTGAGTGTGGACACTGGAGCCATATGTCCTGAGTTGGAATCCCTGGGTCCAGTTATGGTATCTTGAGCAGATTATTCAACTTCTCTTAGCCTGTTTCCTCATTTGTAAAGGTAAAGTAGTACTACACACTTCCAGGTGTTTCTGTGAAGAATAAATGAGATAATTATTGTAATGACTAGAAGTAGTAGGTAGTCAATAAATTACAATTAAAGACATATCTTAACCTTGAATAATTCAATAAGCTTTCATTTCTACACAACAAAAAGGATATTGAACAGTGTAAAACTCCCCTAAAGTATCAAAAAGTCAGTATCTGGGACCATCCCTAGATCTGTCCTTTCTTTTATTTGCTTGAACCAAGTTCAGCTCTGTTTTTTCCTTTCTTTTCTACACAGATATGTCTAAGACTGGGAACTTTATTTATTACAACTGAGGAAATATATCATAAAGGCTTATGTACATTTGACATTTCTCAGTGTCAATTATAAATGTTCTGCTCATAGCCCAAGAGTCAGCACAACTCTCATACTCTCCAAGAAGGCACAAAGAATAGATGGGAAATAAAAACCAGTGGGAATTGAGAGGCGTGAGTCTTATGAGCTGAGTGATAGTGTAAATACTCAGGGATCATTATGATTGGGATTAAACAGACCTTAGTTTTTGAACTAACCTAAGACTTTTAAGACTTTCAGTGAATAAGTACTTCATACTTTTTTCTAAAGTAAGTGTTATAAGTTTCTGTTGCAAAATATTCTAGCACTTAAGTATTTTTCAAATTGAACCTTCTTAAAGGAGAATTCAGAGTTTATATTCTTAGTTTTGCACACATTTTTCCCCTAGGTCTGTCTTGGATAGTGAGCATCTTGGAAAAGGACTGGATTACAATTATACTTCCCCAAGAATCATAGTAAAAGAGCCATAGTAAAAGGTCCTATTAAGTGATGATATTGTGTGTGTGTGTGTGCCCAGTCATGTCCAACTCTTTGTGACCCCATGGACTGCCAGGCTCCTCTGTCCATGGGATTCTTCAGGCAAGAATACTGGAGTGGGTTGCCATGCCCTCTATCAGTGGGGTCTTCCTGACTCAAGGATCAAACCCATCTCCCCTGCATCAGCAGGCAGATTCTTTACCACTGAAGCACCTGGTAAGCCCCAAGTGCTGACAGAAGTGTGGTAAAATCAGGGGGACAATTGATTTTTGAAGTAATAATTTCAAGTCGGGCAACCAGAATGCATTTAATTAATAAATATGTCAAATAATTTCACACAAATACAATTACTCTATTACAGAGAATGAGCATTCTCCCACCTTTATGATGCCATAAATAGATATCTTGAAAGTTGCAAACTGAATAATTTTTTTAATTTTGGAAACAATCGAAGTCAATTAAAATTTCTACTTAGAAACAGAAAATATACAGTTGCATACAGGTCTGATCTTTTCAACTTTAAGAATTGAAATTTTTGGAAGACTGTCAAATTTACAGGATCATAAACTGAAATAAATGGGATGGCAGAAGTTCTACACTCTCATTAAACAAAAATATTTCAATGATTTCCTTCCAATGTGCTTTTCAAACTCTTAATATAATGAAAGCCACACTAAACAAGACAGAAATAAAAAAGAAATTCTAAAGGCCCCAATCATGCTACACTGGAGAAGTGAAACCAGGTTTATGAGCCATGCTCAGAAACTCTAAATACTAAGGAATATCTCTTCTAATCCTAGAATCCATTCGTTGCTCTGCCGACATTGCTCTGGCCCTTCAAATGTACTGCAACTTTAAGAAACAGAATCACATACAAACAAGTGCACTGGTTAGAATTCAGTGACTTGAATTCTGGTCTTGTCTCTGAGCTTAAGAAATTATGAATTATTGGTCCTCTGTTTCCTTATCTCCAAAATAGTCATTTTATAATTTGTTCAATTTATTTATTATTATTATTTATTCTATTCAGCTAACTGCTAAGATCTTAATAACACCACTATTTGGGGATATCTTGTACCTTTTCTGTATGCCTTAAAAAAGCAACCACTAAATTCTAAATATTACTATATTGTGTCCTGCTTACATGCAGTTACTTTCTTCATAAAACATTAAATACAATGAACATCACTAATTGATTATGTTCCACTAAAAATGCTTTTAAAGTAATTTTAAAATTGTAAGAACATTTTACAAATGGCCATAAGTACCATCTATCAGTCTGTCTTCACTTAATTAAATAATTTTAAAATTTAATACATATATATAATTTTATATGTATATTGTTTCATTTCTTGTCCCAGTAGAATATAAGTATTCTAGATAATAAAACAGAAAAAAGCATTCTACAAGCCAACTTGAGAATAATGCAAACTCCTAACTTCTACGGTGCCATACATTTTTTAAAACTGTAAACTCATTATAAATGTTAAGAATCAAAGCATTAAAATTTCCCTTTTCTGTTTTTACATGTGAAATCAATTACTCAATTAGATGCACTGAAAGACAGCAGAACATTCCATTTGCTTATGCTTCAAAAGTCTAGAGGGAATAAAACTTGAATTCGATTGTAAATAAAATATTCGGTTGAACATCTTTTAGTTTTAAAAATACACATGCTAAAATAAGCACCATCAAAGATAAGTCTTCTATTTCATTTTATACAGCTGTTGGTCAAAACTTCTTTTTCATTTTTAAAATCTGTTACATTTTTGGTTATTGAAAGTGTTTCAGTGTGACAGTAAGCTAATAATAGCCTTGATTCCAACTACAGGGAATCAATTAAAAGATTAAGTCCTTATTGAGAAGAAAACAAAGGGAGGAAAAAAGAAGGCATGAATTGATAGTAAGGCCGCCAACGATCTCATATTAGAAGTGTCTTAATAACACTTTCCAGAATAATGTCCATGAATGGAGGCAAAATAAAGAATAAAGTTTATAAATAAGTAACAGTTGCCAAAAAAGCTATAATGCTGAAGAGATGATTTGTGCCATTCACTCCAACATGCTGCTGTGCTCTCTCCCATCCCTCACACACCCCCACAAGTATTCTTAATCCAGTATTTTACATGTAAATGGAGCAAAATCTTCCCCCAAGAAATAGAGGCAGGAAAATAATCTCTTAAAAAAAATAAACGAAATTAAATTCTAAAAGAAAAGAGACTGCTACATTTAGAACAACAAGCAGTAATTTTTGACAAAGGACAATAATGCATCCTGGCACTACCATGAACTGAGCTGCCCTTCTCATTCCTTCTGAATTAACTGTGGACTTTGGAATTTGAATTTGAAAAATGTGAGGAAATAACCATTTCATGTTTCTGGTTTTCAACATGAATGGAGAGGTAAATAAAATACAGGCATTTGAAAAATACACACTTTCTATTTTATTTTTAACTGTTTCCACTCTCAACAAGATTCTCTGACAAGATACACAAAGCCAAAAGGTCCTTCACAAGTTCCACTTCAAATGATGGAAAAAGTATTTTTTAAAAAACTATTCATCATCAAGTTTAATCTAAATAAAATCAAATAGAAATGTGACTATTACACCAAATTCCTAAAAGAAGTGTTTTTTACTTTGGTTCTATCATCAGATACAGAGCTGCCCAAGGATAGCCTACCTATGGAGTCTACATTAAGTCAACGGCTGTAGGTTGTTTTAGCATCTAGAGCAGCTTCCTGGAGAAATCGGAATCTTACCTTTACACATCTTCTGCAGAGGTTTCTTGGTGCTTTGTAAACTCCTGAGGTCTATGTCAAACGGCCATTCTCTTGCTCCCAGGGTCTTAGGGGCTTGGAGAGATCCCAACACCTGCTGCTACCACTGAGTGTCGAGGCTAGGAAAGCTTGAGGGTTTGGACAGCAGGATCACTGAGCCGCAGCCAAAGCTTGGGAAGCCTTAACAACTGAAAGCAGGTGTAGAGGGCAACATGGTACCCAGCACAGGGCGCTCAATTGTAGCAGCAGGGGGAGGAATATTCCCGCCCTCACAGGGGTTCAGAGGCAGCCATCGGGGAACCCAAGGGTCTGTCAGTGGACAGGGCCAAGGAAGTGGAGACATGACCACACAGCACAAGACCCTAAGGGGACAAGGGAATGGGAACAACTAGCACAGAGCTCAAGAAGCGCTTGAAAAGAATCACCAAAATTCACCAACAGAACATAAGAAGCGATGGCAAAGTGCAACGAAATACACGAAGATAGGCCATTCTAGCATCCCACATACAGCCAAAAACACAGCTGAGGGGGGAGATGGAGCTCTAGTTCTAGAAAGAAAAGTAAGGAAGACACATTATAGTATGTCTACTGGCGTTGAGGTTAAAAATCTAGTAAGTGGCATAAAATTCCTAAATCACATTATTATAACATTTATATTAAGATAAGGGAATTTACAAATACAAAAAAAGTCACAGGGTGCTGACCCACAAGACTACAGAGATTAAAAGGCAAAGTTATCCACTATGAGAGGAGAAAATGAGAAGACAGCAAGAAGGTTAAACCCAGTTGATTTTTTAAATTGAGAAACCATTAAAACTGCTTTTTAAATACAACATGTTTCATCAAACACACCACCTTCTATTATGATCAGATGACGGGAGACTGAAGGAATTCAATGAGATAAGAAGAATAAAAAGAAAAAGTAGTGAACAAAGAGTGTTCAGAGATGAGGCAGAGATGGAAAAAAGAGAAAAGAGAGGAGGCAGAAAGAAAAATGAGCTTAACTCAGTAGTTTTTAATGCTCTGTCAGGTAACTACTCACTGAGATTCTCCTAAATTTGGGCTTCACAATATTCTATTTTCCATGGAGACACCTATAGCTTGTTAACCACTATTCACAGCTCTTCAACTGCTCACAAACCTTCAGGAACTTATCTTGAGGAGCCAAGTGAATGTTAAATATTAAACAGTTACAGGAGATAGACCGTAAGACAATTTTGCTTTAATGAGCTGGATAAAATCAAGCTAGAGACTAAATATAAACTCTGATAGAACTTTAATAATCCCTAATATGAATCAAAATTAAAACGATCAGACTCATTTAGGAACTGTCACTGTTTCAAGATGAGAAGCAAATTAACCATGCATAATATTTTATATTGTTTTAGAATTAAATGAAAAGAAATACTACTGCCTAATGGAAGTTCTGTGTGTGTAATCTGGACTTTGGGTATTTACTTTTATATATACATATGTGTGTGCGTGTATATATATATATAAGTCCAAGTTAACTAGAAGAACAATAATAATAATCTATTTACTTGGTGTCAAATAACTCAAATATTGTGTGTTGGGAAAGGCTGACTTCCATCTCCAGTCTCATATACATGTGGTTATGTCATATATATTATGTTGCTGCTGCTGCTGCTAAGTCGCTTCAGTCGTGTCCAACTCTGTGTGACCCCATAGATGGCAGCCCACCAGGCTCCCCTGTCCTTGGGATTCTCCAGGCAAGAACACTGGAGTGGGTTGCCATTTCCTTCTCCAGTGCATGAAAGTGAAAAGTGAAAGTGAAGTCGCTCAGTCGTGTCCGATTCTAGCAACCCCATGGACTGCAGCCCACCAGGCTCCTCCGTCCATGGGATTTTCCAGGCAAAAGTACTGGAGTGGGATACGTGCAATAAAAGCAGCACTTGCTTGGGCAAAACTTATGTCCAGTAAGTCACTAAGGGTCAGATATTTTTATAAAATGAAATAATCCTTATACTACAAAATAGTAAATACTGCCTAGGCAGCTAGTATTTTAAATCTGAGAGAATTGAGATTGTGTAAGAGGATGAGGAATATGAATTTCCCTTTTAAAATACCTTTATTGTATAAACAGTGCCTAAGTGGAGACAGATGTTTGTTTGAACTAAAGTTTAATTTTTTAAGACACAATCATGTCAATATGATAGGTTTGCATACGAAAAGATGAACTGAGTCCCTATGGTGGAAACCAAATGGAAGCTGACGTTTTTTCAATGTAGTAAGTCTGACTTTAAATAAAATATTTAAAAATCAATTACAGTTTGTTTTCTGACCTCTTTTCTCAATCCCTCTCATGAAAATCAATTTCAATCATCTAAACAACAAAAACTAAAACATACAAATAAGAAATGTGGAAGAGAAGATAAGAAACGGAATTAAAGTTGCCAATTAAAATAGTACAGTCCATTCAATTATAAGCTCTTCAGACTTCAGAATAGTATGTCAGGATTGTCAGTGAAAATAGAAAAATCGGTAGTGGCTTTTTAAAAATAAACATGATATTGCTACTAAAGTATCTTCCTAAAAGTAATATGATTAGATAATCTAAACCAAAGTTTGTTTCCCTATTGTTAAGCATCACAAAGGAAGAAATTGTTGACAAAGGTGCTTACAATTGTATTCCTGCACCTCATTAACCTGTGAACATAGTAGGTGTAGTGTGTGTGTGTTAGTTACTCAGTCGGTGACAACTCTTTGTGATCCCATGGTCTGCAGCCCACCAGGCTCCTCCATCCATGGAATTCTCCATGCAAGAATACTGGAGTGGGCAGCTAGTCCTTCAGTAGGTACTCAATATACATTTACTGGCTGAATAGTCCCGCCACATGTGAAAAGGCACTTCTCAAAAAGCATAGATGATGGGGGAGTGGCAGTTATGGTCAAATAGAGTTCTTAAAAATTGAAATGACATTAAAATCATGGCTTGTCATGGCCTTTACTATGCTCTGAGTAAACTCCTAAATTTGATTGTCAAAGTTTTTTATTAAATACCTATTAATCATAGATTAATTATTCTGGAAAAACATGGTCTACACATCTATGAAAAACTTGGTATTTCTGTATCTTCCAATCTTTTCATGAAAGATACAGGTAAACAATTAATTGGCATATATTCCCTTCTGATATAAATTATAAGATGGAAGAGATACATATGTATTTCAAATCTCAAAGTAGGATTATCAAAAACTATAATAGAGGGGGGATTATAATAGCAGAGGGGATTATCCTTTCCCCTCTGCTTTGGGGAAAGGAAATTTTAGGGTGAGAAAATTTCAGAGTGAGAAAAACTGAGATGAGAAGTGAAGTTGCTTAGTCGTGTGAGACTCTGCGATTCCATGGGCTGTACAGCTTAGCAGGTGCCTCCGTCCATGGAATTTTCCAGGCAGGAGGTCTGGAGTGGGTTAGCTCATTCAAATTATTCATTTTACCAATCAAGAAACTCGCTCAAATGAACTACCTTATATTGGCAATTAAATACATTAGCAATGAAATTTCTTTATTGCTAATGTCAAAGATTCATCCTGAGCAACGAAATTTCTTTAGTGCTCATGTCAAAGATTTATCCTGAGCAACTATCTGACTAATATGAACAGTATCTTACTAATTTCCTTACATAATTATCTTGAATTGAAAAGAATATTCCTGACAAGAATTATATGTAATATACAGTCTCTTAATTTAAAATTCTATATTCTTATTGTGTTGCAAAAAGGAGTAGCTCATTTAGATTTGAAAGGAAAAATAATTTCTTTCATATACTGAAAAGTTATTTAAAAAAAAAATCACTGTGGGTCAAATGAAAAACAAGAATGAAGATTAAATAGGGCCTAAGAAATAACATCTACTCCATATACTGAGACAGCTAACAAACTTCAGGATTAGAACTTTCAAGTGGTCAAGCTGGGAATAAATATGAATTTTATTAATGGAACATATATGGTATCATGGATCAGGTCACCAGTGTTAAAACTATGATTTCTTTCTAAAACAAAGTTCTGAGATTCAGACTATAGATGCCATTTTCCCAGGGACGCCACCTCAGTCCTCAAGAGAGCGGGTCTGCCCAAAAGGTATCTTAGTAAACTGGCTCCCCACTTGCCTTATTCACTCACCAGCATCCATTAGCCAATTCCATGCTTTATCTTCAATAGATAAGATACTGCTTCTTCTTGCCATGGTGCCATGAAAAGGATCCAGGAGGTTCCCTTAAACAACATTTCCTGAGTGACTGGGGCAGCACCAAGAGTAAAGGATATGCCAGGTCAGCCACTTGTCCTTCCCAGCAATATTAGCAGCAGCAGCAGCAGCAGAAGCTGGAGCAGACCATTTAGACCCGACTCCTTGCAGGATGCTAGCCAAAGCATTCTTGTTTACTCTACACCTAGACAGAGTTTGCCCGTATGTTTGCGCCTTCCCCACAGAGTGTCAAAACAGGTGTTTTCCTGTGATCGTGCTTAAAATCTGCTCCCCAAACAAGGTGATAAATATACTTTTACTATGAAATTCCACATTTTTAATTCTATGGAAAACACAGTTTTAAAGATTTACTTTATCACAAAGAAGACTTGATGAATCTTTGTTCAATTTTTGTTTACTTTTCCCACTCCTAAGAAGCAGGTACTTTGCCCTAACATCTCCTGTTAATGAAAAAAAGGATGTTACCATATGAAATGAATGTCATCATGCAACTTTGGTCATTTCTTTCATAATACTCTATTTGCCTTTCTGGCATAAAATTACATTTTACAAACGCTTATGTTTTCATAATCTTTACAACACTCCCGACAGATGGGGAAATATCAGGACTCATGAACTTTATTTTACAGAAGAAGCAATGTCTTCTCTGCTTCTCTCTTTCATTCCCATTTTTATGTTATTGATGAGTTGCTTTTCCTCCCAGTGGCACTCAACTTAACGAGTGGCTAGAATATGTCTGGACATAGAAGGTAAATCACTAACAAAACATTTACTTTATTTAACTAATTTATCCAGAGCTCAAATCTCACAGATAAAAAAAAAAAATTAAGATTTAAAAAAAAATCTAAATAGTCTAACAAAGGGTAAGTGAAAAACACATTACTATTATTCTCCTAACAAGTAAATGTTACTTATTAGAAAATAATTATAAACACTGACACATTTATTCTCTGCATAGTAAATAACAATAATTCTCATTAGCAAAACTGAAACCCTACATACACAGATTCTGATGTGTGAAACCTGTATGAAACCCTACATACACAGATACATACATGTTGCTCATGTATCAATACTTCACATGTTCACTTAAACACCAAAGTAAAAATCAGAACAGTAATTAACACATACCACATACCCAAGAAGTGCCAGGCACTCATTACTTTACATGTGTTATTCCATTTAATCTTCGCAGCAACAAAATCAGATATTATTACTGCCCCATTTTGCAAATGAGAAAACTGAGGCTCAGTCAAGTTATGTCACATGTTTAAGGTCACAGGGCTCAAAAATGATCACTGAATCCAGGTTATACATAGTTCCAGGCCAGGAGCTCTTAAACATGTTGTGAAAACTGCAGTATCAGTTCTGGTTTACAAAGTTTAGGTAAACAGATCATATGTATATGGTACTTATTGTGTGCTCTAGAATTTCGTAAGTCCTCTACTTCTTCAAGATTCAAAACAACTCAATAAGGTAAATATGTTCCTATTTAGGGGGGTATGAATGTTAAGGACATTGCCAAAGGTCATAGGAATTGTAAACAGCAAATGTAAACTCTGGTTTCAGGGAATGTAGTTCCTGAAGTGGTTTTGTGCCTACGCCTACCCTCTATTGCCTCCTGAAAGCTGATTACATGTTAGATTCTTAAATAAAGGAGATAAGAAACGTCAGCTCTGGCCAGAACCCTGGTGGGAGAAGGATCATCTACCCCTGCTCCTTTTCAAAAACATAGGTATGAAGTACATAATGTCATATACCCTGGTGACTCAGATGGTAAAGAATCTGCCTGCAATGCAGGAGACCCAGGTTCGATCCCTGGGTTGGGAAGATCCCCTGGAGAAGAGAATGGCTACCCAATCCAGTATTCTTGACTGGAGAATTCCATGGACAGAGGAGCCTGGCAGGCTACAGCCCACAGGGTCACAAAGAGTTGGATACGACTGAGCAACTAACAAGTAGATAAGCTTACACAATACACAATTCTATCATTTTTCTTAATGATGCTTACTAATTTAAGGAATTTACAAGTGTTTTATTCTCAGATTTTAAAAAGGACAAACTCAGTTTCATACTTTATTCCAATGTATCATATCTTCAGAGGCAGTAACAGAGTAGTAACATTATTATCCTCACAGTGTCAGTCATTCTTTTTGGGGGGATTACCACTGCTGAGAGTCATATTTATTTTTATTCCCATCTTTGGCAAATAAATGTGATCATGTGTAGGGCCAAGACAATAACTGTGAGCTCAGAGAAAGCTTCAGAAATCCAAGGTTCATCCCTTGAGACACCGGCTGCAACCAACCTTAGACCAGGATACTTCCTTGAATATTTAGCAGCTGAAATGACCTTCTTTAAATTAGCTCTTAAAGACACAAAGCCATCTGGGGAATGTCAGACAGCTCAAATCAAGCATCTAGGGAGCCATGTGTAAGTCTGAGAAACCAATAAGAATACTGAGACCAAGCAATTAATTTGGCAGCAAGTCTAACTCTCTGGACAAATTTTGGCCAACTTTAGCTTTTTATGGCTTTAACCTGATATAAATTACCATAAGAATCCATGAAAACTTCAGAGAAAAAATATACTTATGGTAAAGGTATCTACCCTGTGTCAGAATTTAGCCACCAGCTGTAAGCAATGCAGCCATTTGGTGGCATTTAGCAGGAAGAAATTTACATACCTATGTGGCACAGCCTGGGGTGATGCATTAGAGCCTACTTACTCTCCATTATTTTTACAATCAAAAGTTTCCACAGAAGGAAGATGACAATTCTTTACCGTATTTCTAGACAACTACCTTCTCTGCAGAAATCCTTAGGAATTGGAAGTATAGACTGTGTCCACATAAGCTTGATTTTTCTCTTTGCTGACAACAAGATTTAAACTTATCTCAATGTCCAATGTTAACACCGAATTAAAACAAGTTATTCAAGATTTTTAGAAATAGATTCTGGAATTTTTTTGGGTGGGAAAAAATAAAATAATTCCATGGGCTTTTACATAGACAGAACACAACAAATGATTTTATGACTTTGGCACTACTGAGTGACAGACTAGGAAGATCATGACTCATTGATGCAGTCATCTGTATTTCATATGAATATACATAAATATATTTTATATATGTATATAGTCATTCTGAATCTTTGTCTTATCTATTGAAGTTACAGTTCTTACTTCTTGCTGTCAGTGATTGCAATTAAAAACTTAGAAATATGATTCTGAGGTGTCAGACAATAAATATATGTTTGTGGATAACTAAATTAATAGCTTCTTACTCATCAACTCCTACTAGGTCGACTCTTTTATTTAATTCTGTGAACTTGGCTTTATCTGCAAAGAAATATATTAATAAGCACCAACTCTAGCCCGTACACAGATCAAAACAGGAAAAGCTGCAGTGAGCTTCCCAGCTTCTTCTGGAAATTAAACAACGTACCAACTGTAATCAATCCTTAACTAACACAAGTCAGCTAGATATGTACTGGTGACCTAAAAGTGAAAAGCTTTAATTGCGCATTACAAATTTCTGAGTCATTTTGTCCTCACAACTTTTTAAGCTTGAAATAAACCTAAATGCTGGCTAAAGAAAATCCCCAAGTATGACTTAGTGTTTCCAAACCAGGAAAAGGAAGGACTTTCAGTGTTTGAGATAAGGTTTGTTTTCTGTAGTTGGGAAAATAAACATTTCCTACGAAATTATGCCTGGGAGGCTGGGTGTGTGTGTATATGGAAAGAGTGTCTGTCTGGATGTGGGTAAGGTTAGAAAGGGGGAGAAAGCGAGAGAGGGAGAAAGAGAGAGAACTTTTTAGTAGTATTTGGTGTTCGTGCAAACTGGTTATTCTGGGCTGGAATCAGACTTTATCTCAGGAAGTGTGTGTACCTGAGTCATGAAAGCATTGCAACTTATCATAAAATCAACAGGAAATGCTTACCTGACTACATATCATATTTCTATAAATGAAGTGATATAGAATATGTCCCACGTGGTTACCTAAAATAACAGTAGTCTTGGGTCTCTAAAGTTACATTAGTTAGATAACCTTTTAAAATTTGATATCTTTATTTCAATATACATAAGCCACTTTCTGCATTTATATTTTTTCTAAATAGATGAATACACAAATTTTGTCCTGATGCTGTGATTATGTAACCTTAGAGATATCTACTTTCTTGAAAACTACTTTTTATGTAATTTACTGTTTACTGTAGTTACTGAGGGATGACCAACAGAAGTACAGTTTTATATGTCAAGTAAGGATACATATGTAACCTAGCATATGACATTTTAAGCATCAAGGCATCAATAAGAGCTTCTACTACAATGATGCATCTTCCCATGTTGGTTAGTTGGAAATGTGTCATACAAGCCTGTGTTTCAATATCTGGATATCGGATTAAAAGTAGAAAGACAAAATGCCACTTCCAGGTCTGTGTCTACCAGTTCATCTAATCCTTATTACACACCTTGGAGGCAGATATATTATTATTACCCTTTGACAGATGTGAACATTCAGAGAGATTGGAAAACGTGTCCAGCAAAACCTGTTCCCTAACAGAAATGAAGGATTAATAGGATTCTACCAACACACATACCACTTGTGATGTTAACTTTCTTGTTTTCTGTTATAGGGACTGTTACACATATATACTTCATCTGATATATAGAGTTAAATTTATATTTTTGAGAATTTATAGAAGCAGTTCTTAAAGTATTTGGAGATTGTTAACTCTTCTGTTGTCAGATACGTAAACAATAAGTGAAAATCATTTCAAACCGAGTAGCACACTTATTTTAAGACATCCAGAATGTTTTTGTTTTACCTAACACTTGAAAACAGTAGAATGTTTGCCTGTTTTAAAAGAAATCTGTTTTCTTTATGCACTTGAACATTAATATGTGACTTAAGCCAGGTCAGTTTGGCCAAGGAGTAAATATCGCTCTTTTATTTCAACATCATTTCTTTTATTTCTCTGAATCCGTAACAGAAAAATGTCTCCATTTTATTTTTGTTTGCTATTGACATAAACATTATATGTTGTAACTAAATTTGACCAGTATTATTCCTTTTTTTGAAAGTCCAGTTCTGCCCTGTAATGAACTCCTGTCTGTCTGTTAGCACTGGTACTTCCAGTTCCCCCTTCCTGTTTAAAATACTTTTTCCCCCATTCCCCACCTTTTTTTCCTTCCAGAAATGACTAATCTTCCTGTTATTCTTCTCTGTCAATTTTCCCCCTGGTATTCTTTTTGTGCTGCATAACATTTACTTTTCACCAACTCCTTTTAGAAGTTTACTACTGTATCCTTGACGTTAGCCTTCCGGTTTTCAACAGATTCAAACAGTCAATATTTATGGATGAGTACACTTCTGGGTCAACTTTCATGCTATTTAGATTAAGCAATTTCCTCAAGTCAAAAATACAGCTATTGTTTCCACTGACATAACATAAATATCAATTCTTATCTTCAAAGTTAAATTCAGCTTAATCCTCAGTTACCAGATACCACAATTAAAGGGTTTAGTTTTTTGCCTCTCAAATTTCCTGATAAGGTGCTAGCAAAGCAAACCTAATACTACTGCTTTTAAACATCTCTTGCCTCTCAGCACTTCTCTGCAACATTATACATCATAAAACATGTTAGCACAGACTTATAAGCCAACTGTAAAATTTCTCTATCTTCCTGATTTTCAATTGCAAAAAAGTATTTTCAATGATATTCCAGGAATCTGCCTTTTACTCGAATTTCAATTAATCATAAAGCTATTTCATACTATCCGAACATGAATAAAAGAGTTTCTATTCCAGAGAAAATATCTGAGAAGACTTTGGAATTACAATGGTTATTTAAATAATACCCAAAATTTACAACATTAACAGCACATGTCTAGCAAAACAATATAAATTATAACCTCAGATTTGCAGAATACATTTTTCTGGTGAATTTAACATGATATTGTATTTGCTATCTCCTAAACACAAATCCAGTAGATGTTGGCAATTTGATCTCTGGTTCCTCTGCCTTTTCTAAAACCAGCTTGAACAACTGGAAGTTCAAGGTTCAAGTATTGCTGAAGCCTGGCTTGGAGAATTTTGAGCATTACTTTACTAGCGTGTGCTGCTGCTGCTGCTAAGTCGCGTCAGTCGTGCCCGACTCTGTGCGACCCCATAGATGGCAGCCCACCAGGCTCCCCCGTCCCTGGGATTCTCCAGGCAAGAACACTGGAGTGGGTTGCCATTTCCTTCTCCAATGTAAGAAGGTGAAAAGTGAAAGTGAAGTTGCTCAGTCGTGTCCGACTCTTAGCAACCCCATGGACCGAGGCCCACCAGGCTCCTCTGTCCATGGGATTCTCCAGGCAAGAGTGCTGGAGTGGGGTGCCATTGCCTTCTCCTACTAGCGTGTGAGATGAGTGCAATTGTGCCCTCAAGAGATGGGAATACCAGACCACCTGACCTGCCTCTTGAGAAACCTATATGCAGGTCAGGAAGCAACAGTTAGAACTGGACATGGAACAACAGACTGGTTCCAAATAGGAAAAGGAGTCTGTCAAGGCTGTATATTGTCACCCTGATTATTTAACTTCTCTGCAGAGTACATCATGAGAAACGCTGGACTGGAAGAAGCACAAGCTGGAATCAAGATTGCTGGGAGAAATATCAATAACCTCAGATATGCAGATGATACCACCCTTATGGCAGAAAGTGAAGAGCTACTAAAAAGCCTCTTGATGAAAGTGAAAGAGGAGAGTGAAAAAGCTGGCTTAAAGCTCAACATTCAGAAAACTAAGATACGGCATCTGGTCCCATCACTTCATGGGAAATAGATGGGGAAACAGTGGAAACAGTGTCAGGCTTATGTTGAGGGGCTCCAAAATCACTGCAGATGGCGACTGCAGCCATGAAATTAAAAGACTCTTCCTCCTTGGAAGGAAAAGTTATGACCAATCTAGACAGCATATTCAAAAGCAGAGACATTACTGTGCCAACAAAGGTCCGTCTAGTCAAGGCTATGATTTTTCCAGTGGTCATGTATGGATGTGAGAGTTGGACTGTGAAGAAAGCTGAGTGCTGAAGAATTGATGCTTTTGAACTGTGGTGTTGGAGAAGACTCTTGAGAGTCCCTTGGGCTGCAAGGAGATCCAACCAGTCCATCCTAAAGGAGATCAGTCCTGGGTGTTCATTGGAAGGACTGATACTGAAGCTGTAACTCCAATCCTTTGGCCACCTTATGCGAAGAGTTGACTCATTGGAAAAGACTCTGATGTTGGGAGGGATTAGGGGCAGGAGAAGAAGGCGACAACAGAGGATGAGATGGCTGGATGACATCACCGATTCGATGGACATGAGTTTGGGTGAACTCTGGGAGTTGGTGATGGTTGGTGATGGACAGGGAGGCCTGGCGTGCTGCAATTCATGGGGTCGCAAAGAGTCAGACACGACTGAGTGACTGAACTGAACTGAACTGAACTGAAACACAAATCCTGTAGAGAAAGGAGGGTCTTACTAGTACCATTTACACGGGCTATTCATACAAGATGTTCACAAACATTTAGATATATGTTTTCTAAAATCCAAAACACCTTAAAAAAAAATCCTGACAAAACATATTTTAATTATAGGAGATAAAGACATCCATAAAATGTCACCCTCGGTTCCTGAATACAGAAGTCAAACTAAGTTCAAATACTTGCTTATGTTAAGACAGCACAGGATCTTAAGCATTAATTTTTGTCTTTTGTCTTATGGAGGTCTCATTATTCCCTCTTCTTACCTTTCCAAATAATAAAAATAAAAACTTCCTCTTTTGTCACATAGAGTGCCCAATATGCAGATACTTAATTTTTCTTTGGGTCAGCAGTAACAACTTTCAAATCTCTTTACTGTTTTTATTTCAGAGACTAGGGCCAGGGTCTCTAAAATCAACTAAAAATATTGTTTGTTAAAAATGTGTAATACAGGACACCAAATATGAGAGTAAGCAAAAACAGATTCATAGACACATTTGTTTTTTTTTAATCACATCATATTATGAATAGGAAACAAACCCAAACTATATATTCTGTGAAAAAGCTGGGCCAATGTCTACATTCTAAGTCTAGCCTAACCAGGTGCTTACCAAAAAAAAAAGGATGAGCAACAAATAACTTTTGAGAGAACAGACTCAATCAGATAGCAGTATATTTACAGTAAACAGAAAGGAAAGGGAACTTTCCATGAGAAGTAATGTTATCAAAATGCATTCATCCAAAAAAAAAAAAAAATCAAAGAACTTCCATAAGGGAAATTTTGTAAAAATGTGTTAGAATACTTTGACTATAACTATATTTCACTTTATTATTAGAAGTTAATGTCTGATTCTGAATATTGGTAAATAAAAAATCATGCATTTCTCCATCTTTTGCTGCTGCTGCTATTAAGCCACTTCAGTTGTGTCTGACTCTGTGTGACCCCACAGATGGCAGCCCACCAGGCTCCTCCATCCCTGGGATTCTCCAGGCAAGAACACTGGAGTGGGTTGCCATTTCCTTCTCCAATGCATGCATGCATGCTAAGTCGCTTCAGTCGTGTCCGACTCCATTCGACCCTATGGACAGCAGCCCACCAGCTCCTCTGTCCACAGGATTCTCTAGGCAAGAATACTGGAGTGGGTTGCCATTTCTTTCTCCATCATCTTTTGCTATAAATTGTATTATGGAACTGCCAACTAGATACTATGGCAAAGCCCTTCATAGAAAAATTTCAGGTAATAAATGCAGCAAGAATAATATAATTAAAAGTCACTGCTTTACAATCCCTAACAAAATCATGGTGCTATGAAAAAGCTCAGCAGTGGAGTGAAACCACTGGATCTAGATCTGATGGAGAACTTTATAGGAACTGGCCCAAGTTTACCTGAACTTACTGATAGATTTTAACATCATTAAAAGTGGAGAGAAATGAATTTATTCCCTCCTGATGGGATGCAACTGGAAGTACACAGCACCAGGTGGGAAATATTCTTACCAAATAATAAGCAGTAGCATTAAAATCAAATTCAATTCTAGTTTTAATTTCTAGTCTACAGAAAATAAGGGTGATGGGAGAACAAGCTAAATGATACTATTGGGAAGCAATTAGCTAAATTCAGAATCTCAAATATTCTCTAGGACAATGACCTGATTTTTCTCAACAAATAAAGCATGAAGGGGAAAAGGAGCAGGAATTATCATAGATGAAAAGAATCTTGAAAGACATAAAATCTAGATAGGTATTTTTTAGATGGTCATCTGAGCGATCTATTTGTAAAAAGATGTGTTGTGATAATTGGGAAAATGTTGAATGTAAACTGGGAATTAAGTGATACAATGAAATTATTATCAATATTGATAGATTCGTAAATGTTATATTTAAAACAAGTTATTAATACATAAAGTTCCTACATACATATAAGTAAACTGATAAGAATGTCTGAGATTTGTTTTAAAAGATATCAGGGGAACATAAAAAAAGACGCCAGGGACAAAAGGTACCTGGAAGGTAATAAATTAAACAAAAAATGTTCACATGGATGCATGCATACAAAATACTGATTGATATATACACAGGAGGTGTTACAATATTTCTCTAATTCTGTATATGCTTAAATATCACTATACAAATTTTTTGTTTTTGTGTTTCTCTAATTTTTTAGATTTTTATTTTTTTAATTGGAGGATAATACCATAGTAATTTCTTAAAGCTTCCCAAAGAAGGGAAAGAAAATGAAAACAAAGTATTGCCTATAAGAATAACCAAACCTTCTTCTGTATTTCTGATTCAGAAATAGAACAAAAGCAAAACATGGTTGACAAGCTAGGTGCTGCTTCTTAAAACTTGACCTGACTGACCTGACTGACCTAACTCAATTCATTTATATTTGGGAACATAAAAATCTGTATGTAACAGGGAAGTAAATGACCTTTCCTACTTCAGGAAAATGTATATATGAAAATAAATTATAAACTTAATTTCCATCCCTGGGGTCACAAAGAGTCAGACACGACTGAGCGACTTTCACTTTCAAACAAATATAAATATCATTATAAAATGCTTTCTTGTTCACCTTCATGTCACATGGGTATACTAGCATCTCTTCAACCAAGTAATAAGGTCTTTAGGAGCAAAGTCTCGTATTCCTTCAACCAACAACCATTCAGACATTCTTTTCGATGGAGTCTATTACGTAACAAGTATTTCACTAAGTGACAAAAACACGAAGGTGGTAGGTCACATGTCATGCACTGAAATCCAGAGAGGGAGGAAGATGCATGTAATTAGAATTCATGTGCCGAAGACAGTGATGGAGAAATGAACTGGGTGCATTACAGAAATAAGAAGGCAGGACAATAGCATGACCAGGGCGGGTTTGAGGAGAAGCTTCTTAGAAAGGGGTCATGTATAAACTGAATCTAAGTATGAAGAAAGTTTGCAAAACTCATACAAGAAGAAAAAAGCACTGAGAAGAAAAACAGAAAAAAAGAAAGAGAAGACATTGGGTTGGGACAGCAAAAAAGGAAGGCTTTAACCATAGAGCACGAAGGCTAATACTCATGGTTAGAGGCACTGAGTCTTGATCAATGACCCACTGAACTAAGCAAAATATTAAGTACTTAGTAAAGAATCAATAAATACCTATTAATTAAAGTACAGAGAGGTAAACAGTAATGCTACTTGTGTGTTCATTGTACATCAAGCATTTTGCTATTAGACTGAGAAAAGTATATTTCTTATTCAACATCATATCCATCCCAAGGCAGGTACCATTATTATCCCTCTCCTACAGATAAGGACACCAGGACACAGAAAGCATAAGTAATTTGCTCAGTTACTTCACTGGCAAGTGGGATAGAAAGAAAGTATCTGGAAAGAAATAAAACAGCAGAGAAAGAAGATATCTGGAAAGAAAATTCTACACGGCTATTCCACATGGTCCAACAATTGTTCAAAAAAGAAGAGATAATTCTATAACCAGTGGGTGCTGCTAAGTGTTTAATAAGTGGCTTTCTGAGGAGGGAGTTGTAGCATTTGCCAATTTCCACAGTGTAAATCCTCCCACCATGGCCAAGTCTAGGCTGCCAATATGACGTCACTTAACCTGGAGTTAGGAAGAGGTCTTAAGTAAGCCAACTCCACCATACCACTCCCTGCAGCCTTCAACAAGCTATGCAGGGAGAGAGCTGAATCAACAGGCTATTCATTTGATCAGAAGATAACAAGTAAATCAAAGAAAAGGTGCCACTGCTATCTCTTGTTATTCACAGACTCTGTACATAAGCAACATTCAATTTAGAGTTGAAATTAATGAGCTCCTAAGAGCTTCCCTGGTGGCTCAGACGGTAAAGCGTCTGCCTACAATGCGGGAGACCTGGGTTCAATCCCTGGGTCGGGAAGATCTCCTGGAGAAGAAAATGGCAACCTACTCCAGTATTCTTGCTTGGAAAATCCCATGGATGGAGGAACCTGGTAGGCTATAGTCCATGGGGTCACAAAGAGTCGGACATGACTGAGCGACTTCACACAAGGAGTATAATGAAATGTATGAAAAGCAATGAGAATGAACAAGTAATTCAAGGAAATATACATTTTATATGAATGACAGAGTTGACATTAAAAAAAGGATTCTTTCTATGTGATTAATGAACAGTGATTATTAAGTGATTCCCTGCTAAACTATTCTTCCCTCAGGGAGCACACAAGATGATTTATTTCTGACTAGAGAAGCATAAAAGTGAAAGCATGGTTTAGAGAAATTACTTGATTTTGGTCAGCAACAGTCATTACAACCAAAAAAAGAAGAGGGGGATTGTTTTTGCATACCATCTGCTTTACAAATTACCTATCGTATAAAAGGGGCAGAATGACACTGATCAGAAGAAAGGAGGAAAAAAAGCCAATTACTCACAGATCTAGATGTATCTTATCTATATTTAAAGAACATACAGATATATGTAGAAAAGGAGTTCCAATTATTAATATTAGTGTTATGTACACCATTGATTTGAAAATATTCCTTCAGGTTATCCATTTAACAACAGCACTGACCGAATAAGCACAGTTAGATCAATTTTGCATTTGTATATGAAGGGAGTTAGAATTATTAATATTAATATATTGATCCTTTCTCCTTATAAAGTTCCTTTATCACTTCACAAGTGTCCAATAAATAAATATATCTAGATAAATTACAAGTGAAATATAAAAT
Source organism: Bos indicus x Bos taurus (assembly GCF_003369695.1). NCBI lineage: Eukaryota > Metazoa > Chordata > Mammalia > Artiodactyla > Bovidae > Bos > Bos indicus x Bos taurus. Next base: position 114,872,567 of record NC_040076.1, read on the forward strand.
CTATTTTTCACACAGAATATGAATACAATGCCAAAGAAAAGCAGCTGGTGATTGGCAAAGTAAAAAAGATAAATTCTACACTAATGTGTTACAAACATCTAGCAAACTTTAAGCAAGTATATACCTGTTTTTGGCACATGGTATGGACTGCAGCCTATCTATTAATGAACAGAATCCTGGCTTATACAGACTCTCTAGGAAAAAAAGGATGCAATTCATGAGCACTGTCTTACGTTACTTGAAAGAAAGTGAAAGTTGCTCAGTTGTGTCCAACTCTTTGCGACCCCGTGGACTACACAGTCCGTGAAATTTTCCAGGCCAGAACCCTGGAGTGGGTAGCATTTCCCTTCTCCAGGGGATCTTCCCAGTCCAGGAATCGAACCAGGGTCTCCTGCATTGCAGGCGGATTCTTGACCAACTGAGCTATCAGGGAAGCCTGGTGCTACTTAATACGTATGCAAAACAAAAGCAAAGGATGCTTCTGAGCCTTGTTAGAGTCTATATACGTTGGTTTCTGATGTTATCATCTCAAAAGTAGGTCCCAGGCATCTTTTATTGGGTCAATTTAACTATTGATTTCTACTCATAATGCTTATCAATGGCAGAAAAGATGTCACTTTTTCAGTTCACCGCCTTAGGGAGAAAAATTCACAGAATAAATGATTATAAAAATGAAAAAAATCAATCAGCAATATTGTCACCTAGTACATAAAATAACTCCAACAACCAATTTGGCTACTTAACTAAATGGACCTTTTTTCAGCCCAGTTACTAGACTGGGATGAAGACTACAGGTGTGTATTTTTATCTTTGTGATATCAAGTTGAGAAGTGAAAATTCAAGTGATTTTGCTGTTCTAGATACAATGCTAGTTTTCATTTCTTTGAATGAAACAGGCCTGTCAAAGAAGTGTCTATGTCAATTTTTAATGAAATGTGTGGTCTACTGCTTTACAGTAGAAACTAACACAACATCTTTTAATCTATGTATTCATACTTTAAAAAATTATTCTTATTTAACTGCTGATCTTTTCTAAAACTGCTACTAGTCATCATAGCGGATTTCTATAATCTGAAAGTTGGTTTAATACTGCACATAGAGCACTTTAGAAACAAAGAAACTTGAAAATAATTTTATTTTTTACTTTTACATGGCATGTTCTGTGCTACTATATTATGACTACATAAACCTACTTGAGCTCTTACAAATGCGTATTTTATGAGATTAAAAGTTTTGTGATTAGAAACACACACACAGGGAGAAATGCCAATCTGAGCTAATTTCATAATTTAATCTCAAACCAATACAAAGACCTGGGATAAATAAATACCTGAATTTGGGGCTAACTTCATACCATCCTACAGATCAATTAATCATCCCACTGTATCAAGTTTGTTATCTTTGAGTCACTGGTTAGTGAAAAATTAGACTGAGGTATTTAATTTTGTACTTGATGAAAATGTGGAGTAAGTTCAAGTCGTATAAATCTCATTGCAGAATGCATATATGTGTAATCTTTGAGGTGTAGTGGCCTCTGTTACGTTTCATAGGACTCAAACTGTCCAACTGATTTAACAATGCAGAATAAAACTCAGGTCACTTTGAAATTGAGATTAATCTTTTTTGATTCATTTAAAAACTAGCTCCCCTTTTTGTACTGGGGTAGGAGAGAGGATATCTAAAATCTTCAGCTTCCAATGACTCACATATGCCAAAGATTTTCAAGGACATTCTTATTATGTATTTTTAAATGATTTATTAACATTACTCTCCAAAAAAAATAATTTTTTCCCTCTTGGGAAGATACCATGCATTGCTCTCTGACCTGAGAATCAGAGCCGTAGATTCTGTTTCTACCTTTACTATTAAACTTAGCCTTGAAATTGAGCTTGGTTAGGTTTTCTGTGCCTTAGTTTCTTCACTTGTAAACAGTTTTCTATAAAAACTGCTTAAATTCCAACCAGAGTTTACCATGTGTGTTCATTCTCTCACCTTGTGGCAATGATCATGCTTAAATTTGATTCTCACCCTCTAAAAAAAATTGTAACTGGCAGTGATTGAACACAGTTTTGAGAGACGGACTTATTTTCCTCACAAAATGTATTGAAATCTGATTTTCCCATCTTATTTTCTAGCGGAAAAAATGTGTATTGTCTTGTGCCATTTTGTAATATGGCTTTCTCAGGAAAAAAAGACCACTTTCAATTGTAATATTTTCTCAGATCATTCACTATGGGTGTGAGGGCCATTATTCAGTATTGTGCTGATCCTATGTGATTTCTTAAAGGAGTTTATGAAAAATTTTAAAGATTATAAATGGAAAACATGAATGAAACACTCTAAAGTAGCAATCTACTTAAGAGTAGAAGTCTCACTTTTCAGTTGTAATGGGCAATAGTCATTTAGGATTGGTTAAGTTACATGTTTCTTATTCTCTCAACTCCTTAGTACTACAGCTAAATACTATTTAATTTATACAAATCTTACTTTATTGTTCTGTTACACTTCCTTTTTTATGAATCTGAAGATAACATGTGAATCAGGCAAATACACCAAAGATACAGTAATCTTTTTTCCTGGCTTCCAGTTTGTTGCCACCATTTTAGTCCTGCAGATGGTAAAGTACCTACTATGGGCAAGGATTTGCTGGGGAGGCCCAGCCATGTCTATTAAGTGCATTGCCTTCCTCCTTGGGAAGATCTTTTTATAAGTTTAAAGTAGACTAATTGTGAGAACAGGCAAGAAGTATTTGCGGGTTGCTTTAACAGTGGCAATCTTATTTTTCTGGCTTAAAATCTAAGAAGACTGTGAAATTATTCTGTAAGAAGGTAAACTTTAGTGCAGAGATTCGCCTCATACTTGATGGTGAAGTGTCTTTAAAATTTCTATATATAAGATACAAAATTGTTTTGTTGCTCTAATGCTTATTTTTCTGTATTTGTTTACACATAAAATTCCTGCAAAAAAAAAAAAAAGCAACTATAGTCCAATAAAAATTAATTTTTTAAAAATGTGTGGTCTGATTTACAACTATAATGGTTATAATTAGTTTAACTGCTTTTTGCAAACCTTAAGTGGGGGGGCAAGAAAGGTTATGGGATGGATCAAGAGCTACTATTGTAGCTGGTATTCCGCATTTTGTTTCACTTCAAAGTCAATACAAGTAAAGTAGTATTTACTGGAAGCTTACCACGTACTGGGCCTATGGGTGAGCAATTGAGATTCTAATGACTAAGGCACAGCCTCTGCTTCCAAACAGCTTCCAGATAGAGGAATGGAAGTAAAAACTTAACTACAATGGTCTGTCTACACTAGGAGCACCACGGAGTTCTAATGTATCTTTTCTGAACTGTATTTTTATGCAGTAAAATCACCTAGTAAGTAATGTGTATGTGTAAGTAATGTATATGTTTTCATAGTTCTGAATTATGGTAATATTACCTGGTTTATTAGAATCATATCTAAAACCAGAATGGATAGACTTTTAGTTAGGGATTAAAAGATTATCCTATGATAATATGTCCAGATTAAAAAAAAATAATAAAACTCAAGGTAAAACAAACGATCACGAACTCTTCCAATTAGTTTAAAAGTAGATCCAACTGTGTGTTCTTTTGAAATTAACATGTTCCTGTGTGCTATACAAATAAGAAGACTTGAAAAACAGAAACACAGAGTTCCTGATTTAAAAACAAAGTTTCTTAAAATTTTGGTGATGAAAAATGGCAAACCAGGCTCAACAGAATGTCTCATGAGCATTTAATTACTTCTCAACTTGCAAGATTAGGAAATTAAACTAGCAGCACAATCATCAATAAACACAGTCAATGTAGTATGAGGGTGTTCTCTTTTGAGCACTGTATGAAGAGGCTCACTGATGAAGACAATAAGCATTGCTTATGCCACAGGGAGACACTCTACAGAGCCCATATCCCTTTAAGAGTATTACCTTCTCTGAAAGCACACTTTACAACAAAAAAGGCACACGGAATCTAAAATAATGGGTCAGCAGAACTTATTCTCCAAGAAGACAACATTTACAAATTGTGAAGCTCCTTGAAGAGGGCCAATAAGTCTCAAGAAATAATGTATCTTACTGTTCAAGTAGAGACTGTAGCATTTGTTACCAGCTACATAATTACTCCACTCTAACCCTTAATGAGCCTGAAGTACTAAATTTTTAATCCCTCCTGATGATCCTCTTCAAAGTGGATAAATGGAGGTTTCCCCTCAATCAAATACTTAATTGCTAGGACTCCTGGCATCGACACACAGTCTGGATCATTTCTGACTCACGAGAACTTCTCAGTTCTTTTTAAGATAGTTCCTGTCATACAGCTCCTAAAAGAATTGTTAGAGGGAAGAAATAATGAGCAAGTGAACAAGTGGTAGGACCTAGACATTTACACTTTGGGGAAGCTTGGACTCTCTGTTCTGCTTGGGTTGAAGATTCGTAACACCATAAAGTTTTCACACTTGGAAGACAAAACCTTTTGGTTTTCCCTAAAATTAAAGTGTAGAGAATTTTAAGAGCATCAGAGTCACATGATCTACGGACAATATCATGTGTCTTTGTTATTAGGTCTACAATAAAAACGACAGTTATTATAGTTGCAGTCTGGACCCTAGAATGTTTCCCCACACGAGAAACACCGACACTAATCAATGTTCTTCTCAGTATTCTCAGCAGAGTGAGAGAAAAAGGAAAAACAAACAGTGATGATATTGGTATCCTGGTAGTATTGCTTCTCCCCATGTAACCTCTGAAGAATAAATTAATACTGTTCTATCTACGTGTGATACTTTCCCAACAAATCACTCTTACTAACAGTGAGTTAATATTGTTACAAGATTAACTGTGTATTGTGCCACTGCTCTCACCAATTACCATTCGCCTCTGAGACATGGGCTGTCCATACAACAATCCTTATCAGGAAGCCCAACCGGGTCCTCAAGTGCTGCCTGCCCAAGATAACATATAAAACGTGGCAGAAGTGCAAATAAAGGCCTGCTCAAGAGATTTACATCAACAGAACAGAAACAGTCTATTAGGGCACCAGAGCAATTTAACTGGATGAGTCCTGCCACAAATGAAGGGGGCCAGATTCCTTAGAGAAATAGTTTAAAAAGAGTTATATGTCACTATCCAACAAACGTCCTATTACATTAAAAAAAATTCTCTAATGAATTTGAAAGCACATAAAATCTGCTCACAATTATTAGTCATGGTTAGGAAGAAACATTGCTTTCAATTCACTGAACGCCAAATGCCAAGGACATTCAAATCGCCATACATAGAGAGGTGATGAATGTAAGCGTCTCCTTCTTAAGGAGTTTGTCATCTTGTGGCAAAAAGAAACATGAAAAACTGAACTATAATATCAGGTATAATGTGATTTATTCTGTAATACATAAAATGGTCGGAAAATGTAGAGAAGAAAAGTTATTCATGAAGTATGTCTCATTTGATAATCACTGTATAATGAGGGCCTCTTATGAGTAAGAGAAATGAAAGAGAACTAATAACTCATCTGTCAATTGCAACCACAGGTTGGCTTCAGATGCAAAGGTTTAACTAAAAAAAAACATTCTATAAAAATCAATTGGCTATCTAGAATGTAAAATACAGGATATTGGGTATTTTATGATATTAAATTATATCTAATACATCCTTTTGTTAGTAAATTTTGGTATAAAGTTAGGTATCCCCCCCCTTTTTTTTTTGGAGAATCTACTATTAAACAACAAAACACTATAAACTTTTAATACTGGCAGTAATCAAGGCATCATGTTAGTCAAGAAAGCTATGCACCTTGATGGCAGTTAACAGCACCAACTCGACCTTAATTAATAGTAGTTATCAACCAAGTGTATCATAGGCTATTTTCATAAGATGAAGACAGCTTATTCCAGTTTTTGCTGTAACTAATTGACCAATCATATTTAAGGGTTCTGGCAATCTCAGGATCTTCATGAATATGATTAAACTCTAACCCCACTAGTGGCTCCTCAGTTTCCTAATCCAAAAAGCAAGTAGATTGCAGGACATCATTTCTAAAACTCTTCTAACTGCAATCCAAAGAATCTATGGATCACTGGAGTTCAATGTTGAAAGTGATAAAAAGAAATCCTGTCTAAATATCATGCAAAACCCTTGAACATTCCATGAAAAATCTTTTAAAATGTAAAGAGAAAACAAATCTTAAATTTAGGCAAGAAAAATGTCAGGTATTTTTAAGGAAAAACCTAGCACCTGAAGTTTTTATTCTTGAAATGTTTACAAAGTTTAATTGTAGTGGAGGCATGACTATTGAGTGATTTGCCCCTACAAGTGTTACTATAGTAAAAATCAAAGTGGAACCCTAGATGAGTCTCAATTTTCTTTCAAGTTACTACTTGAAAAATGCTAGAAACACTTCCAACACTACAAATAAAAATAAGGTTAGTAGGTTATTTTCCAAATTTTAAATATTAACCTGATACTGAAAAATCATAATAATCACAGGTACTTAACTAGCTAGAATCTGTGAATGACTGTGGTGTCTTTTTTTTTAATCTGTATTTTATTTCTGTTCTTCAAATTGACATAATAGCTACTTGTGGCTTAGAAATGAGATTTACAGGCTGTTCCTTCCAAATATCTATGTAGTAATGATAAACCCAGTGATTAGAATCCATCAAGTTCACATGAAGCACGGTCACTGGTACAAAAGTTGCTGCTGGACAATGCATCTTTTCAAACCACTGAGAATAAAATCTGTAAATCCACAAATGAATGATTTTCCACCAGTCAAGTCCTGTGCCTGCATGCTAAGTCACATCAGTCATGTCTAACTCTCTGAAATCCCATGGACTGTCGCCTGCCAATCCCTTTTGTCCATCAGATTCTCCAGGCAAAAATATTGGAGTGGGTGGCCATGCCCTCCTCCAGGGGGATCTTCCTGACCCAGGGATCGAACCCACATCTCTTATGTCTCCTGCATTGGCAGGTGGGTTCTTTATGATCAAGTCCTATTTTCACTCAAATGCAGTTTAGAACCACACAGTGGAAGACACTTGAAGCAACTGGGTAAACTTAAAACATTTCATCTTTAATTTTATGATGATGTAGTTTTATATGTGCTACTGGAAATTTATTTTTAAAAATAGTTTAAAAATACAATGACCAATAATCTGCCAAGGTGATGGAGTTAATGTGCATAAGGGTGTTAAATAATTTCCTACTGAAGTTCAAGACAACATTCATTAAATAATTAGAAATGTATGAAGCAGTATCCTTTTAAGGAGTTTTATTATAAGGTAAACACATTTTAGTGATTAAATCACTTTCAGAATGCTGGCAACTTCAGATTTCATTTTTCTTCCAATGGTGATCTGTTTTTCTCGAGAACAGTTACTAAGAAAAATATTTTTCAACTAGTCATAAGAATGACTTCCTTAGAAGTCCTTTACTTTGTACTATTAAACAGTCTGGAAAATTGCTTGCTTGCCTCATTCATGCTGTCAAAATATACTACAGGCTAAGGCTGACCGTCAATTTTCCCTGCTTCCTAGAACAACACATACAGTTTATGCAGGAAGTTCTAAACGGCATTTGGACTTTTAGGATCACTTTCATGTCTTGAAAGTTTATAAAACTATATCTACCAGGCTAGCCTATTCATTTGCTATGCCTAAGGACTGCCTCTAAAGTAAGAAAAGTTTCGTTCATTTAAATCCATGATCAATTAGAAATTCAAAGACAAGATATTAGAATTCCTTCAAGATTATTATATTGGCAATTACTTGGAGATAATGAGATGAAACAGAATATGCAAAAATACAAAATTCTTAACAAAAATAAAATAATTATGAGGTCAACTAGGTCATCACTGAAACTCCACATTTGTTGATATATATTATAAGAAGCTTAAAAGTAGCATTCTTTTACCAACTATTTTATTGTAATAGAAGAGATACAACAAAATAGAAGATACATATCAAAACTGAAACTTGCTAGTCCTTTTTTTTTTTTTAAGGGATAGAGGATGTTATTTAGAGAAAGAAAAAAAATTTTTGTATCCAAAAGCTAGCAGGGACATTAATGAAATAAAGTGACTCCACTCCATGTTCTAACCATGAATAAGACATTAAGTAGGTGAGGTTATTTCACTTTTTTAAAGTCAGGTTTTCAAATTTATTATTGTTGTTTATTTGCTGAGTTGTGTCCAACTCTTTAGACTGTAGCCTCCAGGCACCTCTGTCCATGTAATCTGCCAGGCAAGAATACTAGAGTGGGTTGCCATTTTCTCCTCCAGGGGATCTTCCCAAACCAGGTATCGAACTCAACATCTCCTCCTTGGTAGGTGGATTCTTCACCACTGAGCCACTGGGGAAGTCCTCTCTAATGAATGCTGCTGCTGCTGCTAAGTCGCTTCAGTTGTGTCTGACTCTGCATGACCCCATAGACGGCAGCCCACCAGGCTCCCCCATCCCTGGGATTCTCCAGGCAAGAACACTGGAGTGGGTTGCCATTTCCTTCTCCAATGCATGAAAGTGAAAAATAAAAGGGAAGTTGCTCACTCACGTCCGACTCTTCACGACCCCATGGACTGCAGCCTACCAGGCTCCTCCGTCCATGGGAGCTTCCAGGCAAGAGTACTGGAGTGGGTGGCCAGTGCCTTCTCCATCTCAAATGAATCCACAGTACTAAATCAGAAAGCAAAGTCAACTCTATATGCGGAGTCTGGAGTATGTAAAGACTTCCAGATGATTTTATTGTTGGAAGAAAAATATATCTTCTATATGGAGTCAGAAGTCGTGGCAAAAATACTAGACTCCCTGAACCTCCTAGCAGTATTAAAAGACTAGCTGTTAACCAGGAGCACAGAGCTTTTGAAAATATATATCTGGCCATGTCTCTTATTTTAGAGATTCCAACTGAGTAGGTATAGATGGTGGGGCAAGTGGCAGAGGTAAGAAAAAATATATATACTTTCCAGGTCTTTTTTGCTTTGTGCAGAAAGCCTGGGAAAGTACTTAAGATGCTACCTGGCATACAGCAGGCATGCCATGTAAGCTTTTGGCTCATATGGAATTAAGTGGTTCCTGAGACTCGGGTTAGATCCCTGGGTCGGGAAGACCCCTGGAGAAGGAAATGGCAACCCACTCCAGGACTCTTGCCTGGAAAATCCCATGGACAGAGGAGCCTTGTAGGCTACAGTGCATGCGGTTGCAAAGAGTCAGACACGACTGAGCTACTTCACTCACTCACTCACTGTTAGCATGGTGGATCACGAAGCAAGGGAAAGGTTTGGGGCTAGCAGGTATTTGTAGCAAAATGGTCCAACTGGCACCATCTCTTACACACACTGCTTTCAGTGCTGAGGTTTCACATTTCTACTGTTAAAAGTTCCAAACTGGCAGGTCCTTTGAGGTCAGGGTTTTAATAGGCATTTCCAAAAAGCCAGTCGAAATTGTTTGCATTCCTTCATTTTTCAAAAATCATATGCTAGGCAAATAAACTAGAGGTGACAAAAGGTTAGAGATCAAAAAGCCCTGGAAGGTATTAACATGGGGAGAAAGTGGTCCTCTTTCAATCATCCTGAAGCAAACAAATTTTGAAAAAATAAACACATTTAAAATTTAAGGCTATAATGTGACTAGGAAGGATTAATATGGAATGCCTTTATTAACCTGAAATTACTATCATTATCAGTATTTCAGTATTTTTTCCAATCTAATATTTCTGTAAGAAATGATCTGCATGTGTCTGTGTGAGTGAGTCAGTCAGTGAATGCACAAGCGCCTCCTCTTAGACTGTTGATAGTATCTGTAGAAACTTGTCTGCTGGAAAATGTTTCTTTAACTTTGGTTTGGCTCCTACCTTGGAGCTGATGGGAAATAACTTTTCCATGGACTAGAGCCAACTGAGCTGCTAAAACAAAAGGTAACATTCATTAGAGGACCATGGTACTATGATCTCATTCTGAAGGTTAATTTTTTTCACATTAAGTGTAGACTGTCTGAAGTTCAGAAAATTCAAACAATTAATGTCAAGGAAAATAAGTAAATGTCACCTCATTTTAAATGTATTGTTTACACGAACAAATAGTTTTTAGCTAAGAAACATGAAATAAACGAGTACATTAAAAAAACTCAGTTGATTCCCAGCTTACTCATTTAGCTTAATTTTCTCTCTGCAATATCCCCCAAATTTGAGCACCTACACACACATACACATTGCATTTGTTATTTCTACATATACCCAATAATACATGGTTTCAATATGAAACCATTCTTAGAAAGAAGTGATTCTTTCTCAATAAAATGTGAGCATCCAAGGGTGTTAGCTCCTTTGATTTTTAAACAAAATACAGGGGGAAAATCCCAGCACTTACATATCTGCTAACTCAATATAATTGACCACTTAATGCCAGGAATGACTTACTACACAAGTTTTGGCATCTTCTAAAAGCTGAAAACAAATTTTATGATCTCTACCCTCAGAGGTCCTCCTGTACTTTCTCTTAATTGTTTCACAACATGTTAAAAGCCTAAATAGGCAACTCAATTAAACAGGCCACAAGCATCTCTTTCAAACATATTTGATCCTCTTTTAACATCAAGTAATGCAATTAACTCATTGCCACATACCAAATCAATACACAGCATAAAGAATGGGCAATAATCAATAGCCTTAACAAGAAGGCAGTGGCATGGCTCAATAAATCAAACAGTAAATACACAACTCATATTCTGAAACCAAATATAACAAAATTTACACCAACTGCAAAGGAAAACCCAGAGCTAGTCACAGGAAACCACTAAGCTATACCAGTCCAGACAAGACAATAATATCAGGGAGCCGGGGTACTTCTCTCCATTTGCTGCAAAAAGTATATACCCTCATTTCTAACCAAAGTGGAAAGTCTCAAACTTGTGAATTAGGCCAGCACGTTTTAAATATCTTGAAGCAAAAGAGAACATTTTACTGGACTAGAATGGGATTCCTATCAATTCTGAGTAATATGAAAGGGGGGAAAAACAAGGATGTGATAAATGGAATATCTTGGATATAAATGCTGCTTTACACCTTTTAGGGGCTTCCCTGGTGGCTCAGAGGATAAAGAGTCTGCCTGCAATGCAGGATACCCGGGTTCGATCCTTGGGTTGGGAAGACCCCCTGGAGAAGGAAATGGCAACCCACTCCAGTATTCTTGTCTGGAGAATCCCATGGACAGAGGAGCCTGGTGGGATACAGTCCACTGGGTTGCAAAGAGTCGGACACGACTGAGCGACTTCACTTTCACTTTCACTTTACACCTTTTAGGACGTTAAGGGGTAGATATTTCACCAACTAAGTTTATACAAGTATAAAAACAAAGTAGGGATAAAGCAAGTCATGAAAAACAGACTTTAATACCTAACCCTCTAGTCTGCACAGGTACTTTACTAAATAAACATCAATTTTATTTTTGAAAAAAGTCCAAGATAAATCTTTTAGGAAGAAATTTACATAACTAATACACATTTGAAATATCAAATGTGAATTATTCATTTTAGACCAACACAGAGCTAAAGAGGCATTAGTTTCAAATGAAATTAAATTTGGAATGATGGTTACAACTACTTCTTCATTCATGGATACCTGCATTAAGGAAATGGCTTTTCAGGCACAATGATATAAATAATGACTTATTAATATTACCCCAATGAGCTTAAGGGGCTTCCCTGGTGGCTCAATGGTAAAGACCCATCTGCCAATGCAGGAGATGTAGGTTCAATCCCTGGGTTCAGAAGATCCCCTGGAGAGGGAAATGACAACCTACTCCAGTATTCTTGTCTGGGAAATCCAATGGACAGAGAAGCCTGGAGGGCTACAGTCCATGGGTTCGCAAACGAGTCAGACACAACTTAGTGACTAAGCTACAACAACTACAACCAGCTTAAAGTCAAGGGGCACACAAGCTAGAGGTTAAGAGATGTATTCTCTTGATAACAGGTAAATGAATAAACTAGTATATGACAATGCAGATAAAAGTTGCTTTTTAATTTTTAAATCAAAAAATGAGTAAGTATCTATAGCACAATATGCAAAATAATGAGATGTCTCTTCTGACATAGGGAAGTTCTTCTTTTAAGGGGACAATAACGTGACCATATTCCAGCATTCAGACAAGAACATCACGAGCAGGTACTAGGTATGGAGCGTTTACACTGCTCAAGATGCTGCATAGAGTGATGTACATTATGTAAGTGATTTCCCTCAGTCCGCACAAACCTTCAAAGAAGGAATCATTAGTCTTGTTTTATAGAGGAGGAAACTGAAACTTAGGGAGGTAAAGGATTAGGCACAAAGTCACTAGGAAATGACTGATGGAGTCAAACCCAGACCCAGCTGCCTTTATGGTTTTGGTGCTTAACCTGGTCCTACTCTATCATGAAAAGTTTTTTACTTACATACTTCTGCATATGGTTTTTTGCAATTATTATGCAGATGCTACTTTGATTAAAAATTCCAGGGTACCGTTGGGACCAAGTAAAAACTATCTGTGGCAACATTACTCCTGGCACCAATATTGATTTGCTACAAAATATTACTGTAAATTTCATCCCAAGGAAAAGAGTACAGAGGCCAATCTGCTGCTGCTGCTGCTAAGTCACTTCAGTCATGTCCAACTCTGTGCGACCCCATAGATGGCAGCCCACCAGGCTCCCCCGTCCCTGCGATTCTCCAGGCAAGAACACTGGAATGGGTTGCCATTTCCTTCTCCAATGCATGAAAGTGAAAAGTGAAAGTGAAGTCACTCAGTCTCACTGCAGGATTTTCCAGGCATGAGTACTGGAGTGGGTTGACACTGCCTTCTCAGAGGCCAATCTAGACACTCAGAAAACACCAAAAAAAAAAAAACTGTCACTAAAGCAAACTAGTGAAGAAAATGCCCAGAGAAATGAAATCAAAGGACAAGGAAAACCACTCACCTTTCCCTGTGATCAATTTGGTTCTAAACACAAAATAAGTTTGACTTATATACCAAGTGTGAATTTATATCAATTCAGTTCAGTCACTCAGCTGTGTCCGACTCTTTGCGACCCCATGGACTGCAGCACACCAGGCTTCCCTGTCCATCACCAACTCCCAGAGTTTACTCAAACTCATGTCCATTGAGTTGGTGATGCCATCCAACCATCTCATCCTCTGCCATCCCCTTCTCCTCCCACCTTCAATCTTTCCCAGCATCAGGGTCTTTTCCAGTGAGTCAGTTCTTCTCATCAGGTGGCCAAAGTATTGGAGTTTCAGCTTCAGCATCAGTCCTTCCAATGATTATTCAGGACTGATTTCCTTTATATATCCCAAACAATTTTGGTAAAAATGTATCTAACTAGCTGTTTGAAAAAGCTGATATATTCAAGAAAATGGCCAAAAGGCATTAAGCTTCTAGTCATTTAAGGAAAGCTTCCTTGTAACACCAGCTCTTGATGTTAAAGGTTTTCTTTTCCCTTTTGTCAAAAAGCTGTGTGAGAATAATTATGTATCTCTCACAGAGCATTTTAAATCATCTAATGAAATTAATATTTGAGATACTTCTCTCAACAGTTCAATGTAAACTAACAATTACCAAATACTCAGGAAGCCCAGAAATTTGATATTTTTAATCCTTGTTTTTTCTGAGTGCAAACATGTTCTTTTTACAACATCATGAACAAAACGCAGTGATTCTTATATTTAGTCATTTTTATTTCAACTACAAATAACTCAAAAGCCTTAAAAACAATGTTGTGAGCGATTTTAAAATTAACTATTCACGTGAAAAAACTTTCCTCTTACTGGACACCAGTACTATGCAAATATACAAAGAATTAAATTAGCTACTATAACATTATTCCAAGCTAAGTTTTAAAACACAACATTAAAAGTTAGCACAAACACTTAAGTGTGACCTACAATAGGAATTTGGCAAAGAGGTGGGCGAATGGTTTAATCTAGATTTCAACTTCATATAGTACAATTTTAAAAGACTTTACAAAAGTTTGAGCAGTTTTTTTTGTTTTTAGTATTATTAAAAATGCCCAGTGAAACTCAAGAAATATGAAGAAGGAACTCTCACCCGCTTACAAAATAGTGTCGCATGGTTCTATGAATTAGAAAAATATCAAGTATACTACTTCTTGAATAAGAAAGGATACTTAGTGTAAACAAAATCATAAAGATAATTATGTAACAAAAACTTCTTTATCTGGTCCCCTGTACTTTCACTTCCAAGCTTTGTCTTAGAGTACTGAATTTTTTTTTTTTTTTTCCCCCAAAGCAGCCGATTTTGCTTTTCTAAACTGTTTCCAGTCTGGCACGATTATTAAAACTCTTCCTGATCTAGGTTTTAGATTCCTTATGTTATCAAACTCCCCGGTAAAATTTAGTATAAATTTCCCATTAAAAAAAAAAAACAAAACAAAACAAAACAAAAACCATTAAAAAAAAAAAAACCTTATTAGCAATTATTCAGGGATTTTTTTTTCTGAATTAAGTGAAAGTGTGAGTGATCATGTTTTAAAAAGTATATGCTATGCTATGCTAAGTCACTTCAGTCGTGTCCAATTTGTCTTAAATTCAGGTAACTACAATTTGGTCGCAAAGAGTCAGACACGACTGAGCAACTTCACACACAGTTTCTCAACAAATATGCCTAAGTATATATGTCTGTCACTCTAATATATAGACTCACTAATAATTAACACTATATTTTTGTATGCGAAAGTGGCGATGCAGTGCTTCATAACACTGTCAGCTTAAACGAGTTAGCGTGAAGGTTGAAGTATAGCCTCTAAAGACGGATTTGCCTGTGTTGGATCCCAGTTTGGCCACTTTCTGGTAGTGCAAATTTGCATAGGTTACCTAATCATTCTAAGCCCCAGCATCTTATATAATCAATAGATGATTATCCAGTCAGGCAATTAAATTAACCATTTCTGCATATCTCACCTAAGAATCAATCTAATTCAGGTTTATCTTGCTGAATTTTGGAATATGATGAATCGTGTACAAATCATTTACAATGTAAACACATTCTACTAATACAAGCATACCGTTTCTCTATAGTTCTGTATAGTTAACCTACTATATGTATGTTATATGTCAAGTTACTATATGTCAGTCAGTTTAAAGGTTTTGGAGAAGCTACTTAGACTCTACCACGCAAGAACTTGTAATATAGATGACTCTTCTTCAATGTGGACCTGACTCTTTAGTTTATCTGAGTTTAAGATGAGTTTGTTTTTTTGTTTTTGGAGTTCTTTTTTTTTTTTTTTAACATATTGGTGTTTTATGTGTACATTTGTATTCAATTTATTCCTATGCTATGATTCATGGAAGGCAATATCTGGCAATAAAACTTCATAATAGTGAAAAAATTTAATAAATAAAATCATGATGATAATCTTTTTCTCATGGCTAGATTTAGATTTCATTAGTTTCCACTTAGTCATGAAGAGATATGAAATAATGTGAAGAAAGATGGTTCATTCAGAATACAGATCTTTCTTAACAGGATTCTTTATAAATAAATGAATTCTTTAGTTATTTCTTTCTTCATGGTTTATTTCTCAGTTGCCTCCCTTAAAGGAGAATTGTTTTATGAAGGGCAATGTCATCTACCAAAAAGGAATCTTATTTTGGGCATGATAAATTTGGCTCTGTTTTTCTCCAAAATCTTTTTTTTTTTTAACTTGGCCCATTTGCTAAGTTAACACTGTTTAGTTATAAAGTCTTCCTGGGATTTGAAGATGTTACTAGACTTATCTGCAGTCTATGAACAATTTTAGACTATTAGATGAGCAAAGATATTTGAAAGCAAATAATCATCTGAATGCTGTAACATGGAGAAGAATGAATTACAGATGTAATTTATCTGTCACAAGCAGATCCTAAACACTGATTATGTCCATACCTGTGCATAAAATTGAAAATGATAGAAAAGCTTCCCAGCTTTTCTAACTTTAATTTTTCATGTTTTACTTTGCATAATTTACTGTCAACTATTAATAGCAGATGCTTCTTACCTATCTGAGAACACATGTATACCCGTGGCGGATTCATGTCAATGTATGGCAAAACCAATACAATATTGTAAAGTAATTTGCCTCCAATTAAAATAAATAAATTTATATTAAAAAAAAAAAAGAACAGCCTGGACTTAAGTATAAGTGATTCTGAAAACCAGAAGCCTCTACTCCATGTCTGAATTTAATGCAGAGAAACAAATTCTAACTTAAGATGCCTGGGGTCCTATGGAGTCTTGAGAAAACAGTTTTGGATCTGAATAAATAGTGTGTCTCAATCAAACAAGTTAAAATATATAAACATTGCTGAACAAAGTGAGAAAGCATCAGAAGAATCCATCTGGGCCTAAAATTGTGATCTGGTGTTAAAATATAGGTGGTTTCCAATAGACCAACAGTGATGCGGAAACAGCTGCCCCAGGCTGGTGGCCTGTGGCTATGGGAGCTCGCTTACTGGGGATTCTCTCTAGTTCTCTTCCCGACTGTGGTCTTGGAATTAGTAGTTGTGAGAAGGAAGAGAGGGAAAAAAGAAAGATAAACCACTAGAGACATTTCTCTCTCTCTTCCTTAAGTTTCTCTTCCACCGACCCTCCAATTGCTATTGAGACGTTCCCATCTGAACCCCACCACCACCACCTAATACACTGGTCTCCCTTTTAGCAATCTGTCCCTGGAAGGCTGTGTTTTTAATATCTTCCTCTGACATAGGAAGTGTTTAAGTTACACTCCTTGAACTGTGAAATTCCCATCCCCTATCACCTCCTAAACATCTTTGTTCTCATATCTGCTCCTTTATTGCTGATCCCTTGACTATATCCTGTGATACAATGGCCAAAAAACGTTTTTTTAATCTGATATTTTTACTATCCACCTATTTTTCCTTATTTTTACTAGTAATTAGAAAGAAAAGGTATTAAAAACAAAGCTATGCTTTTGATAATTTTATTAAAAAAAAAAGAGAATGGGAGAAATTTGTTCATTAATATGAAGTTCCATAGCGGACCAGACTCAGAACCAAAAACCTGCATATTCGAAAAGAAAGCAGGTTGAGTCCTTAGAAAAAAGAAAGGTTACCTGGAAGACATATATCAAAAAAGTCTTCCCACCCTGGGGAAACTTTATAGACTACAGCCCCTCATTCCACGTTGTTGCTGTTCAGTCACTAAGTTGTGTCCGATTCTTCGCAACCCCATGGACTGCAGCATGCCAGGCTCCTTTGTCCTCCACTTTCTCCCACAGTTTGCTCAAATACAAGTCCATTGAGTCGGTGATCCCATCTCATCCTCTGCCTCCCCCTTCTTCTGCCCTCAATCTTTCCCAGCATCAGGGTCTTTTCCAATGAGTTGGCTCTTTGCATCAGGTGGCCAAAGTACTGGAGCTTCAGCTTCTAAAACAGACCTTCCAATGAATATTAAGGGTTCAGTATTTCCCAAATATTGAATAACCCTCATTCCATACTCTGTCTGTAGTCCCTATGATTCTGAGCCACTGCCTTACTGAAAGCCAGCTCAGCGGCAGAGCAGGCCAAATGTGGAGCTGAGAAAACCTATTGCACTGGCTTGCAGAATATGTCCAGAAGTTTGGGAAAGGCCACTTCTCCTGCATTAGGCCCTGGTGAATTTACACAGCCCCAAACTGAAACTTGAAATATATTTTTCCCATTGAAAGAGTTTAACAAAAGCAGTTGGGGGTCTATGACACTAATATAACTTAAGATGTATGATGAGATGGTATTCACAATGCTTCTGGGGAGCCTCCTGGGTTTAATTAATAATCAGAATTTCCAGGGTACTATTTGTACTGGACTATAACTCAAGCATCCTATAGGTTACTTAGGCTTCCCAGGGTTGGACTAATGACTTAACCACACTGCTTCTGTGGGAAAATGCTTTCTAAATGATTAAAACTTTGGAATATGGGTTGTTTTTTTTTTTAATACAATGGGGGATAGCTATATGGTTTAAACAGTGACCACTTATTTAAGATGATTAATTCAAAATGTTTTCCTACATGGCCATACATTTAAAAGAAATATATCTGAAAGTTGGTGGAGCATTCTTGCTGCCATTTTGTGTTCACTTATTGATTCATTTGTTGACTTAAAATATAATTACTTTTGAGTATCTACTGCTTTAGGCCCAATGCTGCAAATCTGTCTGATACATTAATTTTTATTCTAAAGCACTGCTGTTCAGGTGTTTTCTTTGCTGAATCTTTGGGATGTGGATATATAAATTAAGAAGTAATGTTTTACAGGAAAGTTGTTAAAAGTATAGGCAGTGAAATTAGGTTACCAGGCTTGGAGTTCACCTTTTACTGGTTTACTTTACACACATCACTTAACTCCTCTATACCTCAGTGTGACCATCAGAGGAATGGCAGTGATACTGGTAACTCTTCAAAGAGTATTTGTGAGGACTTAATATATGAAAAAATTGAAAGCACTGAAAATACCATCATAGAATTATTTTTAATAAATAATAACTGTTTTTATCTTGCTTCATACACAGTAAATAAGAGTAATGTATATCTGCAGAAGAAGCAGAAACAGGGATCAGAGTAAATACAGATTCTCTTGTCAAAATCATTTGAGACCTGTTTTTTATGACTTACATTCTTGTTATATTCGTTATAAATATTTAACTGTGCATATAAATATGTACTGGCAATAGGAAAAATAAAAAATAAAGCAAACAATTTTTTATTCTGCATTAGCAAAAATCAATCCATTTGTATTATGATATGCTAGATTTTACTGACTAAATACATCATGATTTGAAAGGGAAAAAAGAAAAAAACAACTCTCATTAGCTAGGACAGGAAAAGTGATGACAGCTTAACCAAGAAAAGAAGATACAAGTTTCTCTTCGGAAGTGATCTCTCTTCAACTATTCCCATACCCAGGTGCTTTTCAGAGGGGTTAATTGATTCTGGAAGTTTTCTGGGGGGAAAATAAATCTAACTCTCCCATCGCAGTGACTGCCCTCCTGAATATCCATTTCCCTCCTCCTACCTAAACTACCCAGAAACATGGTTTCAATCAGGGCAACGGTTAAGAATACAGTTTCCAGCCCTCCCTGCTACCAGTAAGAAAGTAGGATAAATCATTGGGCAGAGCTTAAAAGACTTTTGCTAAAAAGAGCCTAAGTGGACCAGGCAGTGGTTTTTTTGCCCATGGCTCTTCCTGCTTCCTAGAATGCAGAAATGATGGCTGGAGCTGCAATGGCCATCTTACGATTTTTAAATAAACCTATGGTTGGAAGGCATGTGCTCCTTGGGACCTAAGGGTGAAGAAATCTAAGTTCCAGTGACTGCAGAGTCATCACATAGGCCTGGACAACCTACTGAAATATAAATCCTTAATCTGTTTATGTCTTGGGCTTCCCTGGTAGCTTAGTCAGTAAAAAAATCTGCCTATAATGCAGGAGACCTAGGTTCAATTCCTGGGTTGGAAGATCCCCTGGAGAAGGAAATGGCAACCCACTCCAGTACTCTTGCCTGGGACATCCCATGGGCAGAGCATGGTGGGGTATAGTCCACAGTGTACCAAACAGTCTAACAAGACTGAATGACTAAACCACCATTACATGATAGAGGAAAGGTTTCTCTGTTACTCACTGTTGAATGTAGTTCCTTATGGACAAAATGTCTAAATCATTTCTATATGACTCCAGAGATAAATGTAAAAAGGGATCTCACCAACACTTCTGATGTTGGGCATGTAAGAAGCTGGAAAGAACTTAGGGATAACACAAGAATAATAATACTGATCAGACATGGCCAAGGCTGAAAGGTATTCAAGAGAAGGCCTTTCAATCAGATAATAATGTGTAAGGGGTTATAACCATTAGAATTTTTCAA
The DNA here is from genome assembly GCF_003369695.1 of Bos indicus x Bos taurus. NCBI lineage: Eukaryota > Metazoa > Chordata > Mammalia > Artiodactyla > Bovidae > Bos > Bos indicus x Bos taurus. The sequence continues at coordinate 114,892,466 of NC_040076.1, forward strand.
AACAAGTCCTTATAATACAGAAAGTTTTATCTCTAACAACAAACCAAATGCCATCTCAAAGTTTAAATCTGTCAAAAATGTGCCACAAGAGTATAAGTAACACCGTAGGTGATGTGCATTTGATGTTATTTATATAGGAAAAATAGTATTAAAACTCTATAGCTGTTTATCATAAATAAATTTTGAAATAAGATGTCCTCACCAAAATTACTCTTGTTTATAGTGAAATTCACCAAGAAATCACTACTCTAACAATCTGTTATACTTTAAGCAACTAAGTATTTCTAACAAGCCTTTTCAGTTGCTTTTACTGAATCTTTGGCATATTATTAACCAGCATCTGGGGAGGGAAATGGGAGGAAGGTTCAAGAGGGAGGGAATATATGTATACCAATGGCTGATTCATATTGAGGTTTTGACAGAAAACAACAAAATTCTGTAAAGCAATTATCCTTCAATTAAAAAATAAATTAATTTAAAAAACAACCAGCATCAGTGCTAAATTAAAGACCGTCTATTTAGTTATCCATTTTCACTGACATAATTTTTGGCCTTGTTAACATAGAAATTGCTCCCCTATCTACAAGCACAAAATGTGTTTCTGCTAAAGTTAAAAAAAAAAAAAAAACCACTTCAAAATTTGCTCAATAGGATCTCTTTGTAAGAAAATAAGAAGCTTTGTCTAAGTCTGTGGGAAGGCAGAGACATTGCTCAGCATGAAAGGTAACAGATTAGCGATGTTGATAGCTGAAATCCTCTACTTATCCTTGGCAAGGAAAATGACAGCATTTAAGCTTCCCAAACTAGGTCCCTAGGTGTCTGCGCTGAGTCTGAGAAACATTCAATTTCTCACCTCTCGCGTGAACTGGGCGCATGTCACACACTTCCTGAATACAAGATTTACCCCATGCTGCATAGGCTCTTTCAAGTCAGTAACAGCCGTCAGTAACAGCCTTGTTTGTACATGGAATCATTTTGAGGCCATTTGTGGAATCAGACTTTTATGTATGTTCTGAAGTACAATTACAGTTTGAACTCGATTATAAGTGCCACATTGCTTTAGGTTTAAACTGTTTTTAGTTTTGCCGCACACAAAAAATTAAACAAGATTAAATACAAAAAAGAAAAAACAGAAGTGTACCAAAATCTTATGCAGAAAAAAAAAAGGAGCTCCAGAATTAGTGCCTTACATATCATGATTCAAAACATTCCTTGAAATTTGTCCAGAAGTTTAAAAATCTTTACTCCTTTAAAAATATTACTCTAAAAAAGTCAAACCATAGAATATAAATAGGTAAATGAATAAAGTTGTAAGTATTACCAAAGCAGCTGCAGCTATTGAGAATTTCATTAAAGAAAGGTTCGTGTCAGAGTTGATGACATCACACTTGGCACATTTACAGGCTGTTCTTTACAAAGTTGTGAAGTTTCTGCTTAGAAAATTTAACTTAAACTTTAACATGCTACACATTGCCACACAAATTATGCTCATAGTCAGTTCATCTCTTAAGTCACTAGAGGGTAACGAGGAAGTCCTATCAACCTGTCACTGAAAGACACATCGAATATATACCTACAGAGTCACATGTACACAAATATAATACCCTGTCAAAGTTGTAACATCACATGGCAGGTGCCCTTAGCAAAAAAGACAACGACAACAAATTCTAAGTAAAAGTTATTCCAATTAAGAGCCTACCATATCAAAGTTTTAATTCAAAAGTAGATGTTTAGCCTGAAACTTGCAGATACCATTTCATCAGGATTATCAGTTAAATTGGTTTAAAAGACATGGCAGAAAGATTTATACTAGGATTTGAAGCTAAATTGAAGATAAAACTGTGTTAACAATGGAAGATTTCTAAAATCTAACTGTCAACAGCTTGAGACCACTTTACTAGGGCCATTCATGTCTGTCTCCACATAACCATCCAGAACCTTGGTTTATTTGTATTTCTAACTTTGGGTTTTCTAGTTGTTCATTTACCTGTATGTTTACTTATTTGTGTGTCTTCTAATGGCTAATTTTATTATTTCATATATTATGCCATGTCTTCAGAGGCACCTTAAATGCATCTACCTGTGCCCTTGATTCCATGGCACTTCGTAGTAGAATCTGGTCTCTGATGTGTCTATGATAAACTTGATTAGCTGGGCTAACTGTACACACAAACATGTGTAAAATGAACAATGAATTATCCTAAACAAAATTGCCTTATTTGATAAAAGAACAAGAGACTAAACTTTTCAAAGGTAAAAGAGTTTTGCTAGATTTTTGGAAAATAAATACTAAAGGTTATATTCCTCCCCTCACAACACCTGAAAGATAAATGGATATTTGAACAAAGAAAAACTCCATAAGCTATAGTGTATTTCTGCTGACCAGAAGATGAGTGAAAGCTTACTTTTTTGATAATATAAAAAACTCGGCATCACATTAAAATACATCCTGTAGGCCTTCTTTATATGAACTATTTAATTTTAGTTAAATTATTACTAAAGAAAAAAAGTAACTTGCCATTAACTATTCTTTGAATCATTTCTGAAATATAATATTCTAAAAGCAGCTTATAGCGTGGACATTTTCCTTTTGACATATTTCTCTTTTGGTATCCCTTTTATAAGCCATAAGGGGAAGAAAAAAAACAAAACCCTCTCCAGCATTAAATAAATCACCTTTTCTGATGTTCAGACTACCTAAAGCAATAAAACACTGAAACCTCAAATTCGTAAACAATTTAATTCTCAACATGAATATACTTTGTTGTAAATTAATACTGCAAGTTCAAAAGCAAAATTAAGTGAGAAAAATGAAGCACTTAAAACACATGATTTAATTTATAAATGAGTACTCATTATTAGAGCTTTTGTTCTATTTATTGCTATCTATTTTGTGACTTGTTTCTGTACAATATTCCTCATTATTATATATTCCCATTTTATTTAGCAACACATTTACTGTGATTCAGAATTCTATGTTTTCATGTAGTAAATGCATCTAAAGTTAATTATTTAAACTTTAAAATCACCACTATGCAACTAAAATGCTACCATAGCTGATTTTCTTCCTATTCCCTTTAGAATATGCCAATTTGATTTCTTCTATATAAATACTTTCTTGAACTGTTCGACTTCTGTTTTTAATGAAATGAATTCTCCTCCTCTCTGTAGAAGTCTGCTATAAACCTAAGTCACCTGGGAGCCTGGCCAAAGTCTGAAACAGCACAGCTGAAGGGTACAGCCATTTCCCAGGGTCCTCTCAGAGAGTATTTGGTTTGCTTTCCTAACTTGCTAAAAATAGGAGATTACACAGGCTACCTCCATCTCAGGGCTCAAGAACTCACAAAAGGCTGGACTATGGATGGGAGCAATACATACAACACATTTTATTAAAGAAGTCAGGATATTACAAGTTCTCTAAATTCCTTCCGTTTACTCTCTGAAACAATACAAATGATCTAGCGGTTACTGGCATGGAAACCTCATAATGCTCCCAAATTTCAGAACTTCAGGCATGAGTCAAAGAATTACTTTAACTGTTTTAAAATATGTTTTTGATCTATTTTAGCCACAAAGTCAAACACAGGAAGACTACTACCTAAAAGGTAGGATTCTAAATACTGTATCAAGAATCACATGTGTTAGTTACAAACATACACACAAATAGATGAAACATGGTTTTTGAAACATGAATACCTAATTAACACATTCCAAAATTTTTACATTAATTTTTAACAGAGTCATTTCACTAACACTGAAGAAGCTGCTGTCATTCTGGGCATGAAGCTCCACGAGAAATAAATTTGTGTTTATTTTTCCTCCTCTTATTCAAATTGAAATATTTTACTACATTTTAGACGCTATAAATTAAATTTCCGTTTCTCTTAGAAAGAACAAAGAGTATGGACAACGTTTGCACTGATTAGCTGCTATAACGAGTTCATTTCAAAAGTAAATTTAAAATCTTAAAATTGTTATTTAAAAAAGTCCTTGATGTGGCAGTTGAATCTTGTTAACCACACAGCATGTCATTAAGCAATGCTGCTGCTTTGCTCAAAGGGGGACTGTTCTGTGGCCACAAGTGAGTAGCAACTAAAAAAATATTTTGAGAGGGGAAAATAGCAACTGAATTTTAATGTTTCACAATATTTCCAAATGCCGTGGAGGCAGGTCTTCTGTGAAACCACTCAATGTCACAGCGAAGTTTAATGCCCTTCGTTCTTCAGCTACCAGTGTACCATCAACTGTCTGTGGGATTAAAAATTGGATTTAGTAGTAATTGGGTCAAAACAGGGTTCCTTACAGACAAAGCTGGTTATTGACAAGCATAATTAGCCTTTTGCCCCTCATTTATGGGTCCCAGTCTCTAATTACACCTAAATTCAGTCGGCAGAATTTAGGATGACACACTCACACGGTACAACTACTGCGTGCCCTTCACGGATGCCTTTCCAAACAAGAGGGGATAAAAGGCCCAGGGTAACTTATAACTTTTGTTTATTGATCTTTAGAACTATGTCATTAAGAACAACCTAACATTATATTTTTCTTATTGTTAATGCTTTCTTTTATATTCTACTTTGAAGATAATATCCTTGAGTCTTTGGTGAAAACTTTAGCAAAGTGAGCAGCACAAACTGACCAAGAAGCAATGTACTGAAAGAGTTAACTCACAACTTAACTCCTAACACTGGGGTGAGATATGGGTTAACTTATGTATTAAATACTTCAGTTAATTCTCCCCTATGGTATTAAAGAAAAATTTTTATAGCACTTTTTTTTTTGCATCAGACAAGATATGTCTATGAAACCTTCACTTCTATATATTTGTCAAAATGATAGCAACCTCCTTCTCAAAGGTTCAGAGTGAATTACACCTGCATATTAATATTCAAAGGCGATTCAATTAAACCAAGTATGTAGAGAGTGCCTAGGAATCTTCACATTTGTAGTTTTGACCTTACACATCAAAATAAAGACATGTATGCTATCTTTTAAAAGACTCACTTTCAACCTTGATAGCTGAAATATGAATCCAATGACATTTTGAATGCCAAAATACACTAAAGTGAATGTGCTAGGATTACGGTACCCACAATAGCTAACTTTTTACAGTCTGGCTGATACTGTTACAAATAAAAAATAATAATCAGGAGCTAACAGAAAAAAACCTGCTAAATTACTTCACATTTGAATTTTAGAAACAAAAAAGTCCAATTAATAATAGTACTTTTTATAGAGTTTCCACTGATTTATAAAACTCACATTCAACAAAGTTTTATGCCTCTGATAATATATTGTAAGAGCAGTTCAGAACCTTACTTCTAGTTATATTTTCCATAAAATGCATTGCTTCTGGCCTTAAAATAATATGCTCATATAATAAAAAGGAAATCCATAATGTCAAAATATTAATATAAAAAGTCTATCCAAGTTTAGCTAACAAAATCTGCTTTTCTTTTACAACTATACAGCACGTTTTCAAACAAGCAAAAACAAACCATCCCCATCTAGCCACTGCTATAGCCCCATATACAGTCTATGCATATGCTGACACATACATGTATCTGTATTTACTATTTCTCTAGACTGACTTAGCCAGTACTAAGTAAAAGTATGCTGACACTTTCTGCTCTAGGGAAAAAAAAAAAAAATCACAGCATTAAAGGACAGATAAAAGTTATCATAACAAAGTTTGGCCAGACTTGGCTCTGTTGCTTCTCAATAAAGTCCCCCACCCCAACATCATCAGTAAGAAGACACTGTATAACTGTTAACAAAGCAATCCATAATTCCAAACTCAGTGGACTGCATGTCCATATCCCCTTTATTCAATTATTGCGTATCCTTAAAATAATATAATATTTACTCACTTTCAATGAATCAAAGCAGGCGATTACTCGTCCATTTTCAACTTGGCAGCTTTTCGAAGGATGTGCAAATTTACATTCCGTGTCTGGCCGTGAGCAAGTCCCCCTTTGGAACTCTCTACATACTTCCAGTGTTAGCCATTTTGTGTCCCGAATTGGAGTGACACTAACAGCCATGTTTAGATTTTACAGGTAGTTAAAATTTTCAGTGAAACCAACAAACCCAACCCCCCTCAAAAAAAAAAGTAACAACCAAAAAAAAAAAAAAAACTGAACTGATAAAACTGTAAAATGATGAAAATGTCCCCTCCAAAATACTTTTCCCCCACTCCCTGCTTTAAAAGTACATGGAAAATTGTGTTCTCAATATCAAGGAAAAGATCTCCCACTAGAAATTCACAGCATGAAACTGTTAATTCAAAGAGGTTTTGGTTTTTAGAGAAATACTAGGATCGTAAGTAGATGAACGTTTAAAAGTAGGGCCTCGAATCAGCCTTGTGCTCTCAGTAACCCCTTCCCAGTGCCAATTTGGAGCCCAAAATGCAAGCATGAAAACGTGGCAGACCCTCTGACACCGAATTTCCAAGCTGCTTTCAGCAAAGTTGTCTGAAAGGTAATCTCCTCACAGCTGAATTTGCAATGGAGTTTGGTGGTGCAATCGGTATTGATTAGTTTGGCATAGACAGATGCAGCAGTTTAGAGCAAAATCGAGAAAATGATTTTGTTTTTCCTTCTTGATTTCCTGGCAGAAGATATCTTACTTTTTCAGCAAACTTTTCTTTTAAAACTAAAGCAGCCTAGGGCAATGCCAGATACTTAGAGCTTTTTTCTTGATTATAAGTAGAAATGGGGGTGTCTGGGCTAGAGGTGGAGGGTGGATGTGCTGTCGTCACAGTCTAGCTGGCAGCAAGCAAGGCAAAAGCAGAGACTGCTCTAGAAGCGGTTCCAAGCAGCAGAGACGTCAGGAAAGGCACTTCTTAGTACCAACCTGTAGAAAAAAGAGATAGGTTAAGATTTACTAAGTAGCTCTTCACTGATGTCCTAAGACAGTATCACAACCTTGCCATGTGCTACCAGACTAAGTCATATTCAAGCCAGCCTCCCTCTCTCTCCCTCTCTCTCACTCTCTCTCTCTCACACACACACACATACACACACACACACACTACTTACAGTGAGGCATATTGCAGCCAGCCATCGTAGATTTATTAAAAAAAGGGGCCGTTTCCCCTTGTGAAGCAATGCATGATAGAGAGATAACCAATCACAGATAGTGTTGCAGCAATATTCTGGGCAGAAAGCCAATAGTGTGGGTTGTCTTATGAAAGGTCGCGCCTGTCAGACGTTCATTACTATGCTATAAGCACAGAAAATGTCCATCAGATGTGACTTATTCCACTGCAAGAGGACGAGCATGTGGGTTTTGAATTTACCCAACATGCAGTTAGTGGACTAAACCATGTTAGTTTCAAAACAGCTTCCCAAACAAGTCCAAGCACTTGAAGATCATTACCAGGAAATAAAAAGCAAGGTTTAAAAATTGCAGCCGACTTCCAAGCTGCTTTCCCTCTGGCTCTGCGCAGGGACAGGCACTGAACAGCCTGCTCCTGCTGTCCTGACACGTGAATAAAAAAGGAAAGGGGTGTTTACAAATGGTACATTCTCCTGACCTATCCAATTCACTTCCTTCTCCAGCCTAAGTCCTGCCCCTCCACTGAAAGTGGCACTCCTACTGTAAAACTATTCCATTCAGCCCGCAGACACTTTGTCAATATATCACAGGCAGGCGAGATATGAACAAAAGCATCCTTTATTTGAACATTTTTTAAGCAAAAGCTGAGGTCATGTGGGGGAAATAAGGAGTGCAGTGTTGTCAGTGTGTCTGGCAAATCTGAAGTCAACCTCAAGGGAGAAAGTGATTCCATCGCAGAAACATTAAATATTAAGTGAGCAGTTTGATTTGGGCAGTATGATGCATTTCAGAGGTACAAATGAAGCCAGAGGCTGGGGGTTGGGGGGTGAGGGACCCCCCATTGCCTAAAGATCTAGTAACTCGGCACCACAAGACCGTTCCCTATATACAGCAGGGCATTTTTGCTTTTAACAACTTACTTTCAATCAGAATGGGAAAACTTTCCCCAAAATGCTTAGTAGTTACAGAATAGCAGACATATTATTTTTTCCCTTTTGAATACTACCAAAGGAAACAAGGCTTAAATAACTCTAGAAGCTTCACACTCCAAAGAGGCAATGACAGTATAATAAATAGTATCTGATTACTTCTTCCAGGGCCAAAAATGGCCAACGGGCATATAACATGTTTATAACTTGGAAATTAAAATACAGAATATGAATATATACACACATACATATAGATAAAACATGGATATATAGCAGAATTTTTTTAATTTGTTTTAAGATTAATACTGTCATTTTTAACATTATTTTTTTTAGAAACTACCAGATACTAGGTTTAGAAAATATTGTAAATATTTTTTTACAAAAAGCCACAACTTTTGAGAAAGATTAAAAAAAAAAAATTCACACTGATGCTCCAGAAGTATCTTTGTTTTCAAAAAATTTTCTAGTCCTAATTCCTGGTTCCATAAAAAACAAAGCCAAGTTAGTCACAAACTCTAAGACTTATTCACCTTCCTTAATATTTGCTCTGCATTCAAAACTTCTCGACTACCTCATGCTGTGAGTGTGTACCACATCTGTGGTCAACATCTCTTTTGTCTTTCTCTCTGCAACCACTACCTCCTTTTCTTTGGGGTCGTGCTCAGTCCTGTCCGACTCTTTAGGATCCCACAGACTGTAGCCCGCCAGGCTCCTCTGTCCACCTAATCATCCTGGTAAGAATACTGGAGTGGATTGCTATTTCCTCCTCCAGAGGATCTTCCCAACCCAGAAACTGAATCCCTATCTCCTGCATTGGCAGGCGGCTTCTTTACCATTGAGCCACCTGGGAAGCCTACCAACATGTCACTTCCTCCAAGACGCTATCAAGATGTCACTTCCTTCATCCCCATCCACCCATATATTAACACTGCCTCCTCCCAATTACCTCTGCTCCCCAATCAGTGTCTGATTTGCATTTATATGACTGACCCATGAGACGGCATGTTCCCAAGGCCAGAAACAATCTTACACATCTTAGAACCCTTAAGTGTCTGGCTTAGGGACGGAAAACAGGTGGAGCCCCATAAACTTCAGTAAATTAAATGATCAATTTCTATTTCAGCACTGGCATTAACTTTACAGCACAAAAATACACAAACACATGCAGGAACACACCCCTATAAACACATATGAGCACCCACAAACACAAACTTGAAAACACACACACACCCATTATTGCCTCCATAAGTTACTGTGTTCTAGGGTCACTCAGGCTTCCCAAATGCCTAAGAATCCTCCCCTTGGCCTGGACCGCCCCCTCTGACACTCCAGCTTTTCTAAAATTTCCTCACTATCAAGTCCCTCCTCCTCTGTGTTCCTCTCACTATCAATAATGGATATGATCTTACATGTCACAAATATTTCATAATAAAAATAGTAGCTCTCAGTCATGAACTTTCTCTCACCTTCCTACCACCCATCTTTAAACTATCTTTTTGTATCTTTCTTCTCAGTCTCCCAGTTCTCTCTTCTACTGCCCAAGGTTAAGCTGCTACCTTGACTGGCTCCTTCTTAAATCCTCTTCCTCTCTAAATTCCTGCTATATATATTCCTGCTTTTCCTCTTAGCTCTTAAAGTGCTAAAGGAGCTCTAAAATGGAAGGGGTTACATGGTAGGAGGAAGGGGACCTTGCCTAGTTATACATCACCTCTCTCTAATGTTCCTAATTCATCACTCCCAAACAAAAATCTGAAGAGTCACCTACACGTGCTCTTTTCTTGCTTCCTCCTCCTCCATTTACTTTTAAAAATGTATCGGTGTGACCTGCACAACTCCTACCTTACTGCTCAGTGACAGTCATCGATGCTCCCATCAAAGCCAAATCTAAGGACTGCACAGTCCTTGTCATTACTTGACCTCTTATCAGCATGCTGCACAACTCCCTCTTTCTCCCTTCCCCTTGTTTGAAACTGACACATTTTATCTTTTTTGGTCTCTCCCAGCCCTGCACCTCTACTTTCCCAGGGAGAGAGGGGCTGTGGGTTCTTAGCATACACCATCCAGGTGGGAGCTGCTGAAACTTGTTACATGCTAAACCTTTGGATTGACACATACCTCCTCATCCCTTCTTGTTTAAACTATTCAAATATCTCCTTCTCTAAAAAGGCTATGCTAACTCTGCTGAACAGTCTACCCCTTCACAATATTCTCAGTACTTTGTATCTCTTAGAACTTTTGTCCCCCAGGTTATAAATTCCACAACAACAGGGTGTTTATCACTTTTTTTTTTTTAACCCAGTCCCTGGAACATGGTGTTTTTTTAAATGTTTAAGAAAAGAATAATTTTATTCAACCTATTAGAAATAAACATGTTTATGAGGACATGTGTCCAACCCTGAGGAAAGTTTCATCGTGATCTATGAGATCCAAACAATGAGGAAAGGCAATGGCATAGCACACAGGAATAACTTCACTACTCGGGGTAACCCCCAAGTAGTAGTTATGTACTGTATTTATGTCTAAATACAACTACAAAATTCATTTCTAGCGCTGTTTTTCCCTTCTACCATGTTACAGACTTAGTCGTACTCAAGTAACAAAATATACCTTAATTACTAAAATGCTTACAAATGGGTGTTCTGATTATATTTTCTGTAGCAGACCAGTTAAGTCAAAAAGTATTACTGAAAAAATATAGCTATGTATTTTTAAGCTGAAAATACTATTATAAAATGTATTAGTCAAGGTGATAATCAAAATATTTATAATTAGCCAGACATGGACAAGTGAGCGATCAGACTGTACACTGATCTTTATGAAATACTCCAGCTACCCCTGATAATATGGGTTTCAGCCTTCGACACAGGGCACTGGGTGTAACGAACTCATATCTTATCTGAAAAAAACGTATTTGAGTAAACTGCTGATATCAGAATGCTATCTTGTAATCTTTTTATTTATTCAAAAATAATTTCAGGGAAGACCAGAAATCTTCATATCTTTAATAAAAATTAAGATTTTATAGGATTTGGACCAATACTTCAGTGGTAATGGATTTTTTGTTCAATAGATAGAGATAATATTTAAATGTGTATGGGTATTGTGCAGATTGTAGGAATTCTTGCAAATGTATCACCCTAAAAATATGTATTGTTTGCAAATAATTATTGAAAGAAGCACCGCTACTGTAAAGGTATTAGCTAACAGGTAAACTTCTTCTGAGGTAAAATTTTGACTGATATTTCAATATGTAATAAACTTCCCTGAAGAAAAACAAAGAAATGGAGAATTTAACTGTTTTCAGTGACAATCAAAATTTAACAACCTATATAGGTTTTTAAGGTAAGAGCCTTCTTTTACCTATTGATCAAATTCAAAACAGTAAACTGTAGAGTTCCTTACATCATGTGACACATTCTATTGATACAAACAAGCATAGTCCTCCCAAGAACCAAGATCAGTTTCTCCTTAAGTGATATCAGAATTCACATGTATTTTCTACTTTAAGGTAAATGGAAAGAATAAAATATAAAGACAGAAGAAAAGAAACCAAAAATAGGATAAAGTATAAAAAGAAAAAGCCTGAGGAAGTACAGATAACTACTCTTATAGCAATTGATATATATTAGCACTAAACTAACAGTGGATTTGCTCCTTGGAAGAAAAGTTATGAGCAACCTAGACAGTGTGTTAAAAAGCAAAGACATTACTTTGCCAACAAACATCCGTCTAGTCAAAGCTATGGTTTTTCCAGTAGTCATGTATGGATGTGAGAGTTGGATGATAAAGAAAGCTGAACGCCAAAGAATTGATGCTTTTGAACTGTGGTTCAAAAAGAAGATTCCTGAGAGTCCCTTGGACTGCAAGGAGATCCAACCGGTCTATCCTAAAGCAAATCAGTCCTGAATATTCATTGGAAGGACTGACGCTGAAGCTGAAACTCCAATACTTTGGCCACCTGATGCAAAGAACTGACACACTAGAAAAGACCCTGATGCTGGGAAAGACTGAAGGCAGGAGGAGAAGGGGACAGCAGAGGATGAGATGGTTGGATGGCATCACTCACTCGATGGACATGAGTTTGAGTAAGCTCTGGGAGTTGGTGATGGACAGGGAAGCCTGGTGTGCTTCAGTCCATGGTGTGGCAAAGAGTCGGACATGACTAACTGAACTGAACTACAGTGGATTATTACATGTGCGTGCCCAATGGCGTGTGACTCTTTGTGTCCCCATGGACTATAGCCCACCAGGCTCCTCTGTCCATGGGATTTTCCAGGAAAGAATACTAGAATGGGTTGCCATTTCCTACTACCCAAGATCTTCCCAATTCAGGGATCGAACTCGAGCCTCCTGAAACTCCTGCACTGACAAGCAGATTCCTACCTCAGTGCCACCTGGGAAGCCCTTAACAGTGGAATGCATTCATGTAAATATCTATTTAAAGGCTGCATACATTGTGCAATACAGGATAAACAGACACAAGGAATAAGACTAAAATTCTGTTTTGGAGAACTGGTTGGCCTCTATGAGCAAGGTTAAACTTCCTAGTCACAAATGTTCACTAATCATTTCAATTCTTCTGGACCAAATATAGGCAGATTGGTTCTACATGCCAGAGTAGTTAGCTGGGAATTTGGGGGACTTTTTTCATAAGTTTTGATTTTGAAATGTTATGTATTGAGGAAGTTAACTTAGTAATTATTTGAGGTTTCTTTTTTTTTGTTAACTTACTAAGAAAGTTTCAAGCTAACTGGAAGAGACGGCCAACTTTGCTGAGTATATTTGGAGCTGACGAGAAAAGGAGCCTTGTCCAAAACTTCTCCCCCTGGCTCACTGGTGTCGACAAGTCTGTAACTAGCAATGTATCACTTCAGTAAACTAAGTTAGCTCACAGCACAATTTTGCCCATGGCTTTTCCCAAATATTAACAGAGATTTTGGTAAACAAATAACTAAGCATTTCTGGAGGCTATATAGCTATTTCTCTACTCACAAGGGACTAAATAAAGTAACAAAATCATTTATTACATGGGAAAAAACTGTGTTCTGAATGGGTTAATGCAATCTTCACCTGTATTCAACTCCATATAACAAAAAGCTAAGATCAGTGTTTCTCAGTGAGGGGGAAGCACCCTAGTGGTAGCACCCATGGTGATTTTCAGTGATGCAGAAACAACGTAATTTTAATAGATGCATCAGAATGCTAAAACAAGCTCGTCAAAGTGTGTGGATATGTAACTTAGGAAGAGGCTAAAGTATAACAAAAGAATTTAAGGAATAATAATAAATATACTGGTAAAAATCATAAAGAATATATGCAAATAACTGAAGTTTTAGATAAATTGCTGAGAAAAAAGATAACTTTCAACCACAAATCCTCTGGAATGGCACAGCAATAGGCAACGTGGCCTACTGGTCTGACGCTCTGCATTGTTTTGGGTGACAGGTTGCTTGCAAGGAAAGGAAGATTATGTTTACCAACTCAAACAAGTAATCTAAGATCTATCAAAGCATTCCTTTAAGATGCTGATAAGGTTTGCTTCCCTAATCATCCAGTGGTGTCTTACTGGAAGGATACTGAAGGAAGTCCGTTAGGTGATGCATTATTGCTAAACATTAGAATTCCAAAAGCAAGCAACTAAACTTTCAAGTTAGATAATGACTACTGTCCCTTTAAGGATTTATATTTAAGACAAAAACGAAACAGGAAGTCTCTATGCAGTGATTAAAAAGTGAATTTTGAAATGATTCCTATAAAAGGCAAAATTATAAAACATAAAAAGGTATTAGAAGATAAACATCAAGACGTCTTGCTGCATTTTGTAGCCTGAGCCACCAGTTCTGTACCTAAATGTGCCCTCACCAGTCCCTACAGCAAAGTTTATCTTCCTAGAAGCTTTTCGGCCCACTGTCAAAAGTATGCAAACCTCTCTTCCTCTTAACACCAGTGCAGACTTGCCAGCCCCTTATCCTGCTTTATTCTTCTTTACAACTCTTGTTAGTATTTTCATAATAGTATGTACCTATTTCACTATCTGCTTATCATCTGCTTTTTCCATTAAAATGTAAGCTCCGTGACAGCAGGCAGGTACCAGCTAGTTTCTTCACCAAACAGCCACCACCAACACAGCACAAGGTCCAGACTAAGTCAACGATCAGCATTTGTTGCATGATAATATTTTTCTTAGTATATCTGAACACTAGTTTACAAATATTTGCTACAACTTATAATGCCTAAACAATAGATACACAGTTTAAAACACTGATATGTCACCTTTATAACTGAATGAAATCAGCATCAAAGACCACTTATTGGAAAGAAAGCATAAGGAAAGGAAGTTAATTAACATAAAACCATTTTTATACTTCCTTAATTGGGAAGCTGACAGAAGTCTTTTTAATCCATGAAATAATATGAAATAGATACACATGGTTTTGCAAATTTTTAACATGTAAATAATTATCGGTGCATTTCTGACAGAATCAGTCCTCAGTTCTGGCTAAAGAAGGAAAATTTGCTTTTTTTTTTTAGGATTCCAACAGGCAGTCTTTTAACATTTCCCTCTATTCCATAAGAAAGTATAACAACACTATGAATGCTACTTTATCATTCTTTGAGACAAAATACTAATCCTATTTAGTGTTTTATTTACTCTGTATATTACAAAAAGATGAAGTTATCTTGTTAGCCTTAGGTAGTCATTTCTGATCCGTTCATGTCATTTAATATTTCAAAATAATAACTAGAAGTCAGAACACAAGACTACAGTAAAATCAACAGTGTTGAATACATGTGCAATGTGCTAAAAGACAGAAAAAACAAATCTAACTATTCTGGCAGTTTTCAGGAAGAATGATTCATTAACCCAACTGAAATCTACCAATGTGAAATAAGCATGACAAAACTCTGAACATTAAATGCAACGTGATACATTGTGATATTGTTATTTCCAGAGCAAAACTATGATTATGGACTTTGATTTTAAAGTTTACTTTTATGAGTTATATTTTATTTGCTGTAGTAACTAGGGGTCAAAATCTTAATTTTCCATCTCCATACCTTCTGAACAGTATCACCGAGCTTCTTATTGAGGCAGGTGATACCTTCATCTAAAACGTGTTTCAATATGATCTTTATTGCTTGAGGAATGGTAGCAAAGTCACCCGTGCTTCCCTAATAACGTTATCATATAACTCAAAAATAAGAATGAAGTTGATTCAGTTCAGTTCAGTTCAGTCACTCAGTCGTGTCCGACTCTGTGACCCCATGAATTGCAGCATGCCAGGCCTCCCTGTCCATCACCAACTCCCGGAGTTCACTCAGACTCACGTCCATCGAGTTAGTGATGCCATCCAGCCATCTCATCCTCTGTCGTCCCCTTCTCCTCCTGCCCCCAATCCCTCCCAGCATCAGAGTCTTTTCCAATGAGTCAACTCTTCTCATGAGGTGGCCAAAGTACTAGAGTTTCAGCTTTAGCATCATTCCTTCCAAAGAACACCCAGGACCATCACCATGGGAAAGAAATGCAAAAAAGCAAAATGGCTGTCTGGGGAGGCCTTATAAATAGCTGTGAAAAGAAGAGAAGCAAAAAGCAAAGGAGAAAAGGAAAGATATAAGCATCTGAATGCTGAGTTCCAAAGAATAGCAAGGAGAGATAAGAAAGCCTTCCTTAGCGATCAATGCAAAGAAATGGAGGAAAATAACACAATGGGAAAGACTAGAGATCTCTTCAGGAAAATTAGAGATACCAAGGGAACATTTCATACAAAGATGGGCTCGATAAAGGACAGAAATGGTATGGACCTAACAGAAGCAGAAGATATTAAGAAGAGGTGGCAAGAATACACAGAAGAACTGTACAAAAAAGATCTTCATGACCCAGATAATCACAATGGTGTGATCACTGACCTAGAGCCAGACATCCTGGAATGTGAAATCAAGTGGGCCTTAGAAAGCATCACTACAAACAAAGCTAGTGGAGGTGATTAACGAGAGACTTAAGAAAATATTCCCATAGAACCCCGTATATCAGTGAAAATTTGCTGCATGTGAACCTCTTTGCCTCAATGTTCAACTTTCTTTACAAGGCAGAAACCATTCTCACAGCCAGTAGTCATTAAAAGATTTTCCATAATTAACCTATGCCCATTTTCCATTTGAGTAGGTCCAATCGAGCTAAATTATAAAATCAGTATGTGAAGAAATGACAAAAACAAGTAAAAAACATCTGGCCAAAATATAAAGCATATCTCTATTAGAATCAAATAATCATAGCTATCACACTTCCCAACCCAGGGATGGAACCTACATCTCCTGTGTCTCCTGCCCTGGCAAGTGAATTCTTTACCACTGAGCCACCTGGGAAGCCCACTATCAACTCTATCTGAGCACACTAACTTGATCTTAACAGTTGATTTAGAATGTAACCTAGTAAGCTCAACCTGGGAGACCTTACTGGCTTATTTCTATTGAAGACTGCCCAAAATCTGTTGCTTAATTATTAATCATTATGAGAAAAATATGTGTATTAAAGAGGGTGGTGCTAGTAGTAAAGATTCTGCCTGCCAGTGTAGGAGACCCAAGAGACAGTGGGTTCAATTGTTGGGTGGGGAAGATCCCCAAAGGAGAAAATGGCAACCCACTCTAGTACTCTTGCCTGGAAAATCCCATGGACAGAGGAGCCTGGCAGGCTACAGTCCATGGGGCTGCAAAGAGTCGCACACAACTGAGCACGTATTTCTTCAACTTCAAAAAGATCTAAAAATAATTATTCTTCAGAATATAATGAATGATATCAAACATGAATATAGGATGCTATTACTTGAATGCATCCTAATTAAGTGAATTAATGGACTTCTGATGACAAAACATAATACACACACATCCCCTTTTTTCCATTTCATCAGTAAAAATCCCCATCACATCAAAAATGCATCTTTTACTGCAAACTTTACAAATACTCAAGCCACAAAGGTACCACACAGTTTAACATTATAATCCTAGGGATATTTCTACTGATTTATATATTTGATCTTAAAGATTACTTTTTGAACAAATAATCTCAAACATACATTTAATAATATACCAATGTCAACTGAATTTATCCCTAAAAACAATAAAATATTAGAATTTCAGTTTAATTTGAGCTTTCCTAAACAAAAAAAATCACAAATTCACATACGCTCACATGCATATCAGAATTAGGCTTTCCCTGACCAACAGTGAATCAAGACCCAGTTGTTTTTCCCTGGTTTAAAAAAGAGGAAGATATGTTTCAAAACAGACATGCATTAATAACTCATATTTTCACTTCAATGTAGCTGTATCTTCTAGGGAACGTCCCACATAACACATATACTAAACTAGGTCTCAGATGCTGAACAACAACAAACTCTGCTAATATTACTGCAACTGCTATACAGTATAGCCAGAGCTTCAGAATTTATTTTGCAGAAGCCTAAGATTTAAACAAGCAGCTCCACAGTGGTAACAGGGAGGTATATTTTGTTGGTGCCTACCTCAACATTTATTAATTACAAGGCTTCTCTTATAAAAAGAAAAACACTGAAAGATTCTGCAAGTCTTAGAAATACAAGACTAACCGGATAAAAAGATAAAATTTGTCTCCCTGATAACTAAATTTATATTTGTACATAAATCATTTACCACACTTTTGTGCAACAACTCTAATTCCTTAAATTTCTAACATACTTAAGAACTGAAATCTCATTACTTGTGCAATGCAGATCTGGAATCATGAGTCATTCATTCAGAGGAACTTTGCAGACACACACCAAAATGCATGTCCCATGAAGTTCACATTCAGAAAGAAATGTAAAATAAAACAAGGCAAAAAATCAGACAGTGAAAATAAAGAATTCTCAAATTAGAAATGTAAAGGCTCAGAAGCAAATCACAAGTTAAATAAACAGTTTATCTAAATTTTGAGTTTTCTCCCTCTACACCTACATTATTTCAAAGTCAAAAAATAACAATTTATGCTGTTAACTATGGTTCTGCCTTCTTTTGTGATCTAGAAGTATGGGTATAAGTACTCAGTTGCTCAGCTGTGTCCAACTCTTTGCGATCCCATGGACTGCAGTCCACCAGGTTCTTCCATCCACGGGATCATCCCAACAAGAATACTGGAGGGGGTTGCCATTTCTTCCTCCAATGGGTATAAATGATAAGGCTATTACCCAGAAGAGATAGTAACATGTAAGTTCAAATGACAGACAGAAATCTCTAGCAAGTAATTTATATGAATTACATACATTATCTACATGCTAAATTCCTTCAGTCATGTCTGACTCTTTGCAACCCTATGGACTATTGCCTGCCAGGCTCCCCTGTCAGACGGGATTCTTCAGGCAAAAATACTGGAGTGAGTTGCCATGCCCTCCTCCAGGTAATCTTTCCAACCCAGGGATCAAACCCTTGTCTCTTATGTCTCCTGCACTGGCCAAGTGTATTCTTTACCACTAGCACCACCTGGGAAGCTCTCACATATATTAACTCCATATATTTTTCTTTCTTTTTGTTTTTGGTTTTAGACATTGCCAAATGAATGGATTTTCACTGTCAATAAATTTAAATCATATAGAAGGGGTTATTGAGAATTTCCCATCTTTCTACTGCCAAATCAAACCCCCTCCAACCCCAAGCATAACCACTATTATTAGTACGGTGTGTTCAGTCCTTTTTCCATGTATTATCACACACAAACACACATCTACACATACAACGCACATACACAGTTTAAATATTTTTTTAATTTTTTTTACAGTAATGATGAAAACATACTAAGCATATTGTCCTTTGGCTTGCTTTCTACAAAATCTGTTAATGACCTTTCCTTATCAATAGAGACAGACTCACATAAATATTTTTTAACAATTATGTATTACTTTATATCCATTTCTATACTAGTGGTCACCTAAATAAATGCCAATTTTTCATTATTTTAAGCAATACTGCAATTATATATACAAAACTATGCATACATTTGAGTGGTATTAATAATATAAATACTTTGGACATAAAGTATATGCAAATATTAATTTTGAACTAAACATCAAACTTATTCTAAGAAAACATTTATCATTACATACTTCTACTCGCAATTAATAACGTTTTTCTACATTTATTAAATCTATGTAAGGCCCTAAAAAAGATATTATCCTTCAAACCATATTGTAAATTTCTATTGTAAGAAAGGAGTAAAAGTTTTATGTCTTTTTCCCATATAAACTTGAAGCCTTGTCTTCGTGTTTTGCTAAACATTTTCAGTTGTTAGCACTTACATGGCAGTTAATCGATGGAAACATTTGTAAAATCAGTTGTTCAACTCCTGTTATTTCAAAATAAACCATCTCATTGCTAAGATAATTACTATATTTATATTTTGCAATTATTTGCCAAAGAACAGGGGCCAGAGGTTTGAATAAATGTTTGAGTTGACAAAGTATCAAAACAAATATATAGCTTACCATTCTTTGCTTCTTAATAAAAACAAAACATGTAGTTAACACTCTGTGGGACATGTTATATTAGGAAAATCTCTGACAGCACAATGTCATATGATTAAGGGAGTGCTTTTTTTGCATATTATTTCTACAAATGTCAGAAAATATCCTGCTTCCCCCCCCGCCCCCCGCTTCTTTTTTAGACACTAATTGACTAAAGGAAATCGTTTCTGACAAGTGCTATAAATAATGCAAGGCGTTATCAAACTAGCTAAGGCACAATAGAACTCTGGTGAACTCATGTAGGCCCAGACACATTTCCCTGTGTGGTAATTTCTCCTGAGGCCAGAGGGCCTCTTGCCCTGGACTGGAGTGTTCTGAAGTGGAGGGCATTACTTCCAGTCTAAAAAACCGAGGTAGGTATATACTCTTGTATGATTTTGCAAAGGGGCATGTGTCCCATTAGAAAACAAAACACTCTCCCCTCCTTTTACCCTCCTCAAACTCTTTATCGGTTATTAAATAACAGTTCGCAGAATAAAGAGGAACCTGAAACTGGATTTTCAAAACACTTAAGATGGTTGGTTGGCAAAATGCGGGCATTTCTAATGCTTTTATTCTCTTTTTGACAGTGTGCTTTTACCATGTTGTCAGAGTATAAATACAGTCACAACTTCTCAGGAGATAAGAGCAAGATTCTATTCCTAGGATTTTGTACTTTCCAAAAGAGTATATGTACTGAACACACTTTGAACAAACTAATATGGCAACGTGAGGTTTGGTTCCTCTGTCGAACAGGAAAAAAAAAGACAATCCCTTTCTTAAGTATTTTAATCACCCATAAGGTTCTGTGCATTCTAGAAAAGCTGTAACACATGAGGAGATCCGAAAAGCTGACTACATCCTTCTAATGAGACAGTGATTAAAGCTGTATGTGCTTCTACCAGCATCATATGCACTTAAAAACCAATGACTGGCTTTCCATGGCAAATCACAACACGTCAGTAACTGGCTAATAAACTCCAGTAACTGCCAACAGTTTATTAACAGCAACACTTTCTGTTCTGTCTGGGAAATTAGAGATTCAGTTAGATTCTCGAACTCTCTATATTGGTCACCCAGGGGTGACTTATAAACACATATTCCTTGGACCTACCCTAGACCTACTAAGGGTAAAGAAGATCAGTAATCTACATTTTAAGCAAACTCCCCAGGCTACCCTTAATCTCATTAAATTCTGGCAATCATAATCAACTAAAGTTAAAAGACTACTTCCACCAGAAATTGTTTACTGCATTTCTACCCAGTAATTTCCCAGAATATCTGCCCTGAAATGATGGCTTATTTGAGATTTGCTGACATGCTTTTTGATTATATTCTATTAACTACTTTAGAAAATCAACATGCCTGCAAAATGTTATGCAAAGTTCTGTTATATTCATTTTTTTCAGTGTCATAACTGAAGGTTTATTTTTAAATATTTCATTATTTTCAGAACATCACTGGCAACTAGAAATTTGTATGCAAAGGTGATTTTATATCAGAGTAAATAAAAGACTTTTATACACTAGTCACAGATGTCTGTCCTTCTCTCAACAGAATGACCTTTGAGGTTACACCACCAAATGGGCCAATTTTGTATCATTTCCTTTTAGATTCTGCTTATAAGGGACTGTTACATTCATTTTTTAAAATATTATTTTAAATCAGGCACCACACATGCCCCTCCACATCATCTAAGATACTACTCATATCATCCTACTATGTCACAAACCTCTTATGTTTCAGTTCTGCTCAAGAGTTCACACCATATAAAAGCTACTTAATCTGTAAAAAAATAAAAAGTACCCCAGTATATCTGAAAGAGTATATTGAATAAATTCAAAAAAATAATTACTTGGTAATCTTAAAACTTCCCATATCTTTCTATCATTAAAATGTCAAATATGTATATACATAAATATATACATATATACACAAATATATAAAATAAATAGAGACAGTGATATTTAGGCTCCACATAGTAAAATTATTTTGCAAAAAGAAAAAACAAGCACTTAATTACTACAATCTGATAAAATTATTAATAGTATAAATAAATAAGAAATAAACTGTAATGTATGTATGGGAGTGTAGATATGCATGTATGTTTGTATACGTGTGTGTGTGTGTGTGTGTGTGTGTGTGCATCCAAAGAATAAAGAGAAACTTTATGTAGGAATTAGTCAAATCATGCTCTTCATATATAACTAACACCTGGCTCTTTATTTAAATTCAAGTAAAACCTCTGTATTCAAGTTAACAAAGGGAAAAAGACTTAAATAAGACTTTAAGCTTCCTTCAACAAAACTACAAACTATGTTTCTTCATTAATAACTCCTGGAGAGATTACCTTCTTGAGAAGTTGGTCTGTGCTACATTTCTTCTTGATTTACTATAATATCTGCAAGATGGTCATCTTGTTCTTTAATAAAAAGTTTTGACTAGAGGAGCCACTTGGAAAAATTTACTTTTCCCCCAGAACTCATACATTCTATTATTAACATTCTCCTATCAACAATAGGAGATAATATTGGGAAAAGGCAATGGCACCCCACTCCAGTACTGTTGCCCGAAAAATCCCATGGATAGAGGAGCCTGGTGGGCTGAAGTCCATGGGGTCGAGAAGAGTCAGACACGACTGAGCGACTTCACTTTCACTTTCCATTTTCATGCATTGGAGAAGGAAATGGCAACCCACTCCAGTGTTCTTGCCTGGAGAATCCCAGGGACGGGGGAGCCTGGTGGGCTGCCGTCTGTGGGGTCGCACAGAGTCGGACATGACTGAAGTGACTTAGCAGTAGTAGTAGCAGATAATATTTGATTCACTGGTATACAATTTACTTTCATATGCATTTTGCCATTTGTTCCTCATGACTCTAAAGGATGGTTATATTATCTTGTTCATTTGTGAACAAATAAATTAAGGCTGGCATGGTTAAGTGACTGACTCACCCAAGCCTCCTAAGCTAACTGAACAGAACAATCAGGATCCAAAATCAGATCTTCTGATTTGAAACTTAAAATTTCAATCACAACACATGCTGGCAATTTAATACCAATCTTTGTAGAAATGACAACAACCTTAAATACAATAGAAGCCAAAAAAAAAAAAACACCAGAGAGATTGGGTATAGAGTTGGGTATGGTACAGTGGCCATGACTACATCCTTAGTGATTTGCTCTGAGAGGTAAGTGAAGGAGCAAACCCTGTGTGTAGAATCTGAAGGAGATAAGATGGCCCCCTTCACAGAGCTGAGAGAAAAATGCTCTTTTCCTTGTATGTCCATGGGGTGTACACTGGACACTAATATGTATACTTAGAAATGTGAGAATTACACACTACCTCTTATCGGTTTCTTCTTAGGACTGCTAGTTTAGTCTTAATCTAGTAATCAATACATTGTTGTTTAGTTGCTAAGTCATGTCCAACTCTTTTGCAATCCCGTGGACTATAGCCTGCCAGACTCCTCTGTCCATGGGAATTCTCCAGGCAAGAATACTGGAGTGGACTGCCATGCTCTCCTCCCGGGATCTTCCCAACCCAGGAATCGAAGCTGGGGCTCCCACATTACAGACAGATTCTTAACTGTCTGAGCTACCTGGGAAGCCCAAGGATACTGAAGTTCTCCGGGGGAACTTCCTGACCCAGGAACTGAACCAAAGTCTTCTGCATTACAGGTGAATTCTTTACCTCTGAGCCACCAGGGAAGCCCAAATAATACATTACAGGGTCCTAAATACTCAGTAAATGATTAAAAGATGAGTTATTAAGGAAAAGGATCTTTGGGCATGATTTTATTTTCATCTGTCTGCTTTCTGAGCAAGAGCATACCTTTCCTTCAGAGCTTTTGAGGACTTAAAATCTATTAACAGAAACCTTCTGCATAAGGATAAAGGAAGACTGCTCTGAAAGCAACACAACTGAATATATGCAAAGCAAGTATGCTTACAGGAAGACTGATCTGTATCAGCCACTAAAACAGTGTTTGAAAAGCAGTGAAGGAGATGGAATAACTGTCTGAAACACTTCTAAGCAATGCAGAAGCAGAGAGATTTTTTGACAGCTGTTAAAACGGTAGAAAAGTATACTAGGGAGAAAGCACTGAAGGTCTGAAATGGCGTTAAGTGATACTTCTCTTTACATGTAACAAAGCTGTTCTCTAGTAGTTACCTTACAGCACACACACACAAAAAGGTAAATATTAAGTTGTTTTCTAATAAGAAAACCCAAAATCAAAACAACTTTAAAAATTACAATCTCAGCTCCACTGCCTCAAAATTATCTCCTTTGACAAAAACTGCAGATGTCTACTCCTCTAATAGTGCTCTTTTTTAGTTCTCTTTCTTTCTTCTCTACTATCCTAGGAAAAAAATGTTTTATTTAAAGAAATCCAAATATATCCAACATACACAATAACCTTACTAAATAAATATTAAGGATAAACAATACATAGATAAAACAGTATATACACACTGATTATATTAAAGTTTATGGATGATCTTGTATATGTAGCCTGGAGAAGGCGATGGCACCCCACTCCAGTACTCTTGCCTGGAAAATCCCATGGACGGAGGAGCCTGGGAGGCTGCAGTCCATGGGGTCGCTAAGAGTCAGACACGACTGAGTGACTTCACTTTCACTTTTCACTTTCCTGCATTGGAGAAGGAAATGGCAACCCACTCCAGTGTTCTTGCCTGGAGAATTCCAGGGACGAGGGAGCCTGGTGGGCTGCCGTCTGTGGGGTCGCACAGAGTCGGACATGACTGAAGCGACTTAGGAGCAGCAGCAGCAGCAGTATATGTAGCCTAGATCTAGGGGGACTATATGGATCCAGCTTTCAAGAGTTTATTGCTTTATTGGGGAAATAAAATTAATACACAAATAATTGCACATAAGAAAGAAAGTGCTGAGAGATAACAATAAGGCTTGGTGATTAAAAGAGAGTCAGGGTGGTTTCTTGATGGATAAGACATCTAAAATGGGCCTGGAAGGATGGGTTTCATTTGATTGGATACAAAAACGAATGGCACTCCAGGCTGCAGGAATACAAGGAACAAAGGCTGGGACAGGAGAAAGCACAGAATATGAACGCTGGAGGAACTGGTCAGTGTGAAGCACCATGTGCAATGGGGCTGGCAGAAGATAATGTTGGAATCTGGGGCTGGAACCAAACCAGTAAGGGCCTTGAAGGCCAGAATGAAGAATTTAGCCTTCATTTCTTAATTATTTGGAATCCATCCATTCCAAGATTTCACTCAAGGGCAGAGTCAGAATATTTAACCAAATACCCTAAGAGCTAAGAATAAGACTGTACATGGGATATAAAGAGATCTTAACAAATAAACTTGGGATTTTTCTACTTCCTAAAGCTTTTGCTTTAGTCTCCAGAAAGCCGAGAGATAAATTCTGTTCTCAATTTCATCTCAAGTACTTGTTTCATTTCTTTTCCTTCTGATTTGTCTTTTCATAGTCTTATTTGATGTGTGCTTATTGGAGAAGGCAATGGCACCCCACTCCAGTACTCTTGCCTGGAAAATCCATGGATG
Source organism: Bos indicus x Bos taurus (assembly GCF_003369695.1). Classification (NCBI taxonomy): domain Eukaryota; kingdom Metazoa; phylum Chordata; class Mammalia; order Artiodactyla; family Bovidae; genus Bos; species Bos indicus x Bos taurus. The sequence goes on from NC_040076.1 coordinate 114,917,511, forward strand.
GAGGAGCCTGGTAGGCTGCAGTCCATGGGGCCGTTAAGAGTCGGACAGGACAGAGCAACTTCACTTTCACTTTTCACTTTCATGCATTGGAGAAGGAAATGGCAACCCACTCCAGTGTTCTTGCCTGGAGAATCCCAGGGACAGAGGAGCCTTATGGGCTGCCGTCTATGGGGTTGCACAGAGTCGGACACGACTGAAGCGACTTAGCAGGAGCAGCATCATAGTAAGGCAACTAACATCCTTTTTTTTTTTTTTTTTTTTGATGAAGTACACGTTACACATAAATAAAATTATTTTAACAAATGCCCTGGTATCAGGTAAGGTTGTAGATCCAACACTTAAAAAGTTTTACAAAGGAGAAATCAGAACCCTCCCATCAAGTAAAACTTGTTCCTCTGTAAATATTTCAGTGGTAAATGGCCACAGCAAATTAGAACACCCAGTTTTTGCAGCTGACAACTATTCTAAAATCTACAACTGTTGGGTTAAGCAACCTATCTTCCTGCCTGGCTGTCCAGTTTGACCTTCCCTGTGAATCAGTGTTTCTACTATGATGCCAAAATGACCTTCTGAAACTTACAAGGCTTCCAAGGCTGCAGATATTTTCAGCTGTATCAGCCCTGGCTGTCACAACATTCTGCATGATATTAAGTGGCAAAACTGGAGCCTCCTGTACTAGCCTGACCTTTTAAACTCTACAGTATTGTGCTGCCACTCAAAATTGAGTTTTCCTTTTCTTCGTACTTTGTGATGCTACTCCTCTTGCTTACTTGGAAAGCAGTCATTCTAAGCATAAAATGGCACCTTCCTTACATGAAAACAGAACGCTTTACTTATTCACAGTAAGCCTAACACTGATAGAGGCTTTAAAATAAATATTTACTGCCATCTATAAATGATACCTTTTTAATCACAGAAAAGATTATTTAAATTCCATAAACAAGATTATTTAAATTCTGTGGCGACAAGAATATAATAATACGTCATTATTTCTGCAATGGCCAATTTGAAATTTGAGAAATGTCTGAATTTTATAATTGCACTTTTATAACTGCATCTGTTTATGTTAACCATTATGTATTCAATGCCTAGCACAGTGCCTAAAACATAAAAGAATCCAAATTAATATTTAAGTGCATGTTGCAGAATCTGAATGTTTAATTATACTTCATTTATCACAGAACTATTGAACTAAAATATAGGTGCTAATTTTCTTGCCAAAAAATTAGTATATTAGCATAGAATATTTATCTTAAAAAACATGCCCGAGAATTCCTGGTACATGAAGGGAAAATATTTTTTAAATCCATTTATGCCAGGTCATTTACCAACAGAAAATTATTGTGCAAACAGGATAAAGTCTAACACCAGTAGAGGAAAAAAGCAATAGAAATCAATTCACTAAGACAGAGGGACTAAGATTCTTAATAACAATATCTATCAATTATTTGATCTCAAGCCTTAATAACTATTAGTAATAATAAATTTAGATTTACACATGTATATTAGAGTATCTTTTCTTTTGGCATACTGTATTTTCACAAATCTTACTTATAATCAGTGCAAAGAACCACACAAAGTGTGGTTGCTATTGTTCAGCTGCTAAGTCATGCCTGATTCTTTGCGACCCCATGGACTGCAGCACGCCAGGCTTCCCTGTCCTCTACTATCACCTGGAGTTTGCTCAAGTTCATGTCCATTGAGCTGGTGATGCTATATAACTGTCTCATCCTCTGCCACTCTCTTCTTTTCCCTTTAATTAAATATACTTCAGAACAAACTTGGTGACCCTATTGGTGAATGCATCCCTTAGTTCCATGAATTTACTTTGTTTCATTTTCAGCTATAACCTATGGACTACTTACTTCATAGTCCTTTATGGAATATACATGTAAATAGGATATAACATATGTATCTGTACACATGACACACTCACAGACATATTCTAATTACTCTGCTAGAGATGGGGGGAAGTGGGAGAAGTTCAACCGAAATTTCCAAGTGAATACCCATTCTCAGTGAAATGTTTATTTTAATGTTGGTAACAGATTTCTATTTTTAAATGATGGGAGAAATAAACTGAACTACCCTAATGCCTTCAATAATGTAGCTGACTAAATTATAAAAGCATTTGCAACACTGTTCTATGGACTCAAGACACTTCTCAAACTGTGCCACTTCAAGCCATACACAGGATCAATTGGCAGAATGCTATGTCATTCAGAAGTGACACCTGAAACTCACAGGTGGTAATGATTTTGAGTCTAAAAGTAGATTTTGCTGATCTTGGCAAGTGCTGGAGCAGAGGGTATTAGGTGTGAGTAGAACTAATACTGAGCAAGCCACCCTGACAGATTAGGCCATTCGATACTGCCCTCCTTTCCAAGCCAGGGAAACGTCAAAGTCCACTCCCTGGTCTCTGCTATTTTATGACCACAATGATTCAAAACCCGCCTTTCACATCCTGCCTCCTTCATTAAGTCTCTGCAGACCTAACCTGGACTGGGCCTCAAGTGTACACTGCTGTGAGTGCTTGTTGACTCAAGTCGTGGCATCTTGATGGAAACAGACAAACCAACAGCAGAACTGGGTTGAGAGCTCAGCACACACAGTACCTTAATACATGGCCCCTGAACAAATTATGTGACCTGAGCCTTGCTGAGCCTCCATTTTCTCACCTGTGAACCAGAGACAGCCAGCCATGCATAAATCTCACAGTGCTATGTAAGAACTTCGTATAGTCACATAAGTAAATGAATAAGTGCCTACGAAATAAGCTATTTTTATAATTATTATAACTGCTGAAGGTCTGGTCTTTTGTAGTTCTTGTTGTATTTTCATTATTTTGCAATGGATGGAGCTTTTCCTTTGGGCCATAAACTTCAGAAAAGCAGAACCCATATCTCTAATTTCTCTTGAAAATTTCAGCCAAAAATCTTATCATGAAGCTTTTTCAGCAGGGGTCTTTAAATAAATGTTTATGATTGCAAATGAAGAATGGCAAGCAACAGAATAAAAATCCTGGTTTCTAACCTGCTGCTGCTGCTAAGTCGCATCAGTCGTGTCCAACTCTGTGCGACCCCATAGACGGCAGCCCACCAGGCTCCCCTGTCCCTGGGATTCTCCAGGCAAGAACACTGGAGTGGGTTGCCATTTCCTTCTCCAATGCATGAAAGTGAAAAGTGAAAGTGAAGTCGCTCAGTCGTATCTGACTCTTCATGACCCCATGGACTGCAGCCCACCCACCAGTCTCCTCCATCCATGGGATTTTCCAGGCAAGAGTACTGGAGTGGGGTGCCATTGCCTTCTCCGGGTTTCTAACCTAGAACACAGAATAAATCCTGGAAACAAGTAACAAACACTTCACAGCTGAATGGGGCCTTATAGAACCCATGCACAGTTGCACTTTCACCATTTGAGAGTTGGGAAGCTAGCCTCCAAAATACAGCTTTCTTTTCTGCACACAAAGAAAAGCCAAAGGGAAGAGAGTCTCATATATCTAAAACCTTCTGTCACTAAAGTTAAATTCGTTAAGACCTAAAGCATATCTCTATCTTAAGATTTTTTTTTTTCCTGTTAACACAAAAGTTTCAGTCTCTGAAACCTGAAGGTCAATACTGAGTGTCTTTATCTCCTAATCAGGAGTTAGTATGAAGACGCTTCAGATGAATTATATGTCCCCACCTTTCTATAAAAATGCCGACATCTGAACTAAATTAATCTCTTCTGTCTGTCTACCTTACATCTGGGTCATGCTTATTTATCAAATACTTAAACAGAAAGAAAAATAGCTTAAGTACTGAATCATGTAATTTTAACAAATTATGATTTGATTTTTTGTCTTCTATGTAATATACAAAGTATGTAAAGAGTTAATGTGTCTACTGGATGATTTTAGGCAAATTCCACACTCTGCCCACAAGCAGCCTATTCTTGGCTCCTCCATGCCCACTTTGTTTTGCCCGTACATTACTTGTGAATATTTCCATCACTACACTGAAACTACTCTGAGAAGAGGATATACCTTACTCACGTCTTTATCCTCTGATAGGTGGATAAAGCATGAGAGATGGCACATGTACAACTACATTCAATAAATCTTTTCTAATATAAGTGCTTTCCTTTGAGGCCAAAAGCAATAGCATACAGTTCTTTCAGGCTCCTTCTCTAAAGAATACATAATTTTATTTGGTGTATGTTCAAAATAGCTCATGAAGAGAGGGATTTTTTAGTAAGGGACTAGCTGCAAGACAAGTCTTCAATTAATTGTTTATCTTTTTTTAATATCATAAGCTCTGCCACATAGGGACAGAGAGCACAGATTATTGTGTGAAGATGATGCAACATGAAAGCATAAAATGCCCATCTTGTTGTTCAGTCACTAAGTCATGTCCGACTCTTTGGGACCCCACGGACTGCAGCACACCAGGCTTCCCTGTCCTTTACTATCTCCTGAAGTTTGCTCAAACTCATGTCCATTGAGTCAGTGATGCCATCCAACCACCTCATCCTGCCATCCCCTTCTCCTCCTGCTCTCAATCCTTCCCAGCATCAGGGTCTTTTCCAATGAGTCGGCTCTTCCCATCAGGTGGCCAAAGTATTAGAGTTTCAGCTTGATAAACAAATTTAGCATGTACTCTGGAGCTAGGCCTATCACTTCTTGGTGAAAATTTTATGGCATCATGTTACTGGTGTGAAAGTACATTATCTTTGCAAAGCTTCCTCTGGGAGGATCCCAGATGGCCCAAATGCAATGTTATAATGGGTCACACTACTGCATGCCTTTACCATATCTGCCAAAAGCAGGAGGCCTGATGTGTTTTGCTTTGCTTTGGTTTTTACAAACCTAAAAAGTAATGATCACAAACAATTGGGCAAATTCTATACCATGTGTATTAATAATCCAATGTCAAAGCAAAAGAACGAAATGTATTAGCCAGCCTTTTAAATTAAATTTATATCTTCCTGAGTCATGTCAATTCCATGGGCGAAGTTTCAAATTACTGTATCATAACTATACCACATTCACTCTCAGCAGAATCATAAAGGGGAGCAGAATGCTATCTCAGAAGTGAAGAAGTACCTGGCTTCAACCACTCATCAGGCTGTGTGAATTTTGGCCTGTAAGTTAACCTCTCTGAGCCTTAGTTTCCTCAACGCTATCAAGAGGATGGTGGTTCCTACCACATAAGTCCGTTCCCTAACTGTGCAGCACTGTGAGCAGGCTCTTTTTTTGAAAAGACCATCTCATATACAGAAGATGCTCGAATTTGGAAGCTAGCCTCATTCTCTTCATACCTTTTCCCTCCATTTTCTGAAAAGATTGCTTAATCTTCACCCTGTCAGGTATCCTCCTCCACAGAGGGGATAGCGATCCTACATGCTAACCACTCAGTTCCTCAAAGACTTCCCTCTTTTCATTTCCTCCTTTGGTATTCAATCGTATGGTGTCAATACTGACTGTACTGTTAACTTCTCATGTCTTTCTCCCCAACTCAATTATATGTCAACCAAGAATAAAACCTATGTAATTCTCCTTTGGGACCTTCTCTCCTGACCTACTATAATCCTTTACTTCTAATAGGTGCTCAGCAAATGTTTGTTAATTGATTACTTAGTAGAACATAAAGAATGATTTCCCTATATCGCCTTATTATTAACATAGAAAAATAGCCTTTTAAGTGAAAAAGACCTCAGCACAGAGTAAACTTTAATCCATTACTGAGAAACAGACACAACAGTCTCTATATTAACTGCTTCCAAAACAATATTTACTTTTAAAATCCAGTCCTCAAACCATTAATATATTTCTCTGGGAGAGTCATTTCCCATGTGCAATTTTCAGTAAATGTGGTCCTTCTGAAAGAATTATGCAGAATTCAATTTTTTTTCAATAATCTCCACTATTGTTCTGGCTATTTCTAATTAATTTTCAGAAAGGTCCTATTTGGAAATACCTCAGAGAGGTTCCACAGCTGGGTTACAGATCTGCTTGTATTCCCAGTTGTTCACTTTTGCTGTGCTCATCCAATCTTTCAAAGTCTTCTGGATAGGGTATGTAATACCAATTATTTAAGACCAACTGTCTTATTTGAATGCCACTAAGTTGACAATGCAGCTTTTCCTGAACTTTTTGAGCAATGAAATTCAAATAACAGCTCAAAATAATTTGGAGTAAATTTACTAGTTAAGATTGGCCCATGAGTTGGGAAGGCAAAGAAGAATTTCTAATCTTAGTACTATTTAATCTTATTTACTTTGAAATGAACATTTTCTATGCATTATCTAATAATTCAACAAAAATAGATTTTTACCGGACCTTTATAGCACACAGCCAAAACCAGATGGGGCAAAAAAAAGTCTAATAATAGAAAAAGACACGTTCTAAGTGTGGTTTTCACATAATACTAAAAGGCATATAAACAAAAGGCAAAATGGAAACACCGTTAACATTATTTTCTCTACCTCTACATGTTGTATTTAAAGACATACACAGTGCAATTTAAAAATTATTTTCCGTGGACACAGACTATCTAAATAAATTAAGTGATAAGTATTTATAAATGGAATCTTTTTCTTGGAAACTCTTGATTTCATGAGAATTTCTCTATGTATATTAAATACAGTCATTGCTCTGACATGCTCAACTTAAACTCTTAAGCCACTTACTTGTAAAAAGCACGTAAATGCCTTATATAAAAAGGCCTACGAGTACTCCTGTAAAGCTTTCTATTTTATTTGAAATATAACTATCCTCCCAACTCCAGGTAACTGCTAACTCAATGCAACTGCTTATTTATTTCCGTATGTAAATCATTCTGTTTATAAGGGTGTCTGATTATTAAGGATCTTTATTTCCAGGAAACAGAGTATCATTGATACCTTCCCTAAAATAGCAAGGTCTGAGAAGTATAAATGTCAGCCACATTGAGCACATTGCAAACTTGTTTTATCATGTATCTATCTGCCACCTGGTTTATCACTGGGGATCATTTACACCAGTGTTCTGCATGAACTTTAAAGGGACCAGAACTGCCTAGCTGTCAATAAGACATTTCCCAGCAAACAACAAGATACCCCTAAGATGAAATGACGGTTACTTTAGAATGACCAATTTGGGATAAAGAATTTAAATACCATTCTTTAATTGATTGGATCCTGTGTTTTAAAGGAGCTTGACACAGAAATGAACTGTTTTTAAGAATGTAACAGGTATCTTCCACCTAACCAAGTTACAGTCCCAGATAAAACATAATTTTAAGTGTTTTTCTCTAATGTTTTAAAATATAGTGCTTTATATGAAAAGAGCTCACAAGGAACAATATGATGAACACGGATAACATTAACAAAGTTTTAAATAAGGGATTTTGGATGAAAAGTTTTAAAAATTCTTACTATACTCTTTAAATCATCTTTAATATCTCCCATCACCTTTAATATCCACATCTAATCAGTTGATACATCCTGTGGACCTGAAGCCTGTGACTTTTTCCCCAGAACACGTGTCCCTTCATTACCTTGTTATTGTCCTTTTCCAGCCCCTCATCTCTAGCCAACAATTTCCATTTCATCCTGTGTATATCCTACTCTCCCTCGAAAAAACGTCACTAAAACACAACACCCGTACGTTACTTGCTAAAGCAAATGTCTCCTAATGTTCCCACTGTGCCCTGAACTTCCTACCTGGTCCTTAGTATTCTCCAGAGTGGAGCCCCAAACTCCCTTTCTCCACTGATTCCCTATTTCTTCTATCCTATCACCTGCCCCTCCCCAGGCCCCTTATCTCTCTCCTCTTAACTTCCTATCCATTCTTCCGGAGTCTCCTCAAATGCTGTAGCAAGAGTTGCTCTTGTGGATTATTCCAAATGTCTACAGTCTCAATCTCCTATCAGTACCCGAGTATCTTTTTAAATTTTGTTTTTATTCTTTCACAACTCTAGAACTGGACTACCTTGGTTCAACTCCCTGTTGTGCCACTTCCTAGTTAAGAAACCATGGGCAACTAACTTTGTGCCTCAGTTTTCTCTGTGAAACTGAGATAGTACCCATCTCATAGGGTTGTTCTGAGGAGTATGTAAATTAATTCATACACCTAACCCTGGCACAAAGTAAGTAGTCCAAGATGTTAGTGATGGTTGTTAAAGCTATTATCCTCATCACCATTCTTTGTAATGATGGCAAGCAAGACCAAAAAAAAAAAAAAGGTTAAAAATATGGAATTGGAGTTAAAAAAAAAGTCTCACAATTCTGAAAATGGCAAAGCGTTTAGCAGTCACGCTAGTCACTATTAAAAGTCAAAAGGGGAATTTTACATCTGTCACAAAGATTAAATGAGATATTTTGTAAAGAAATGTATAGCAAATGGCACTTATATTATTAACTATTATTTACATGCTCATAATTTTACAGAGGTAGAAATTAAACAACAGAAAGAGTGAATGTTTTTTCCCAGTCCACATACCTAGTCACATCTGGTTTGGTAAAATAAAATCCATACACTGTGAGATTTTTGTGCCCCATCTCCCAAGTCTATTACTCCTTTTAAGATATAGACAAAGTGTAATAAATATATAAAAATATAATAACTTGTAAATGATAATAACATCAATATCACCTCTTGTATTTATAAAGTACGTCATTTTTCAAAACAAGTACCCCCAAATGGGCTCTGGTTCTACCTGAACTGCAACAAACACTGGACTTTCAAAACAAATGTAGACACAGTGCTCACAGAAACTGATATATCATTTCATAGGATGGCTTTTTTAAACTAAAATGTAGTAAACAGAAATATCAATGAGAGAGTCTGTGTTAGAACACTGAGTTGCAAAGTCACTTAATGGTTCAGAGCTTTTTCCACCAACTTTCCCCTCCAGCAGGCCATCTGCCTTCCTATTATATCTGTGGTCACCTTGATTATCACCATCCCATCCCAGACTATCTTTCTACTAGGATAAGGGGAGCCATCCACATAGAGTGCTAAAAGGTCATTGTAAAGGTAATTCTCTTCTTGTAATCGGATAAGACAGAAACAAATAAAATGTTAACCTATCATTATTACTGTGATCAACAACGCTGATAAACAGATTGCTGAATATTTGACTTGATTAAATTTTAAATTTTCTGGATACAATAAGCCGTGAACAGTTTTTAAGTTTTAAGTTCAAGAAGTATCTTTAATGATGTTCTAAATATGAATATGGACTTCTTAATGCCTCATTTGGCAGTCTTGTTATTTATCCTGCTTTTGACGTGTTTTAACTATTAAACTGTAAAGTCTTTCACCGTTTCGATTTCCTCACACTCCCACTGCATATACTATTGTTACCACACTTTTTCCAATTTTCTAGAAGAGTCTATTCAGTTATAATCACTGTAGACAAATGTTAGTAAGGAGGAATTTTGAGTACAATAAGTAAACACAATGTTACCACGTCTTCCACAACCACATACTTAAAATATTTATGAACTACTTTTAAAACCCACAAAATTGTATTCACAATTGTGACACTTCTACCAGTGCCTGAAATCATCATCTATATCTTGTTTTTATTTCTTCACTTTCCTATTCAATGTCACATTAAATTGGATACTCTGGCTGTCTCTGATTAAAATCTCCCTGCTAATATATATTTCTCTCATTGCTTCATTCAGTATAAAACATTCTCTTTCCCTAAATGAAATCACTTCTTTTCTTGGTACATTTTAGTAATATTTTCACTGCTTAACTTTAATATATAGATTTTTTTTTAAGCAAATGACCTTGTAACTATCAGTTTACTTTAAACCTAGCTTTTCCCTTGAACAAATTTTCTATGCACTGTTTACCCTGGTTACCCACTTTGGTTTTCTGATACATTTGTAATTATTTGGTAGCTTCAAAAACTGGTATTTTATGGTATTTAACAGTAGTGTTAATGCCAAAGCTATCAATATTTTACTACAGGACATCTGAAAAATATATATTTCTACCAGCAAAATGAACTAAATAAATGAACTAGAATATGTATGAAAATCATGCCTAGATATTAAATATAAACACATTGATAATATGGAAACATCACTGAATAGATATAGTTAATGCTGCTTTGACAGAATAATATTTCTATAATATCAAAAAATGAAGAATGTTTTTTGTTTTCCACTATTTATGCATTAGAACTGTTATATTTATTACATGTATTGGTCAGAGCTTTCTTTATCTCAACTTACCTTTCCTTAACTCAACTTCCATACAATGTTACCTAGGCACCGTTTATGAAATACCTGTTCGCACTTTACAGTTATTTTCAAAACTCTTAACTTCCCCTACAAGACTGCCACCTCTTTGAGGACAAGATGTATCTTGATTAAGTTTGGTAGAGCTCACTGAACCTAGCTTGTTATTTTTGCCACAATATATATTTTCCTATGAATCAATTTTACAAAATAAAATATCTCAAATCAGCATGTAATGTTTATTTCACATGATTAAGTGTGTTCCCACAATCCGAGAATTTTGTTAGCTCTTTAAAACAAGTTCACTCGTAATTATATGAACTATGAATTAAATAATAGTTCAACTATTTTAAAAGTGGAAAATATAGTAAAGGTCCAGTGTCAAGACAGATTTTTTTAAGAATCCTTTGGAGAAGAAATATCATTTTGTGACCTCAGCTAGAGAGGGACTGGAATGGAGTTGATATACATGGACACAGCCTTTGGATTACATAGTATTTTCTATAATCCTTTTTAATAACATTATGTTACTTAATATCTAGATGATTTGAATAAACTGGCATTGCCTTGGGAACAGTTTTATATTCATATATATATACTCACACACAAATTGTACCCACACTTGATGGGACTGTTTACCTTATTAGCTATTATTCACTTCTCTGGGTATTTAAAGATGGAACTCTCAATTTCTTAAAACAATTGTCCAAAGAGATGACAGTTTTTCTTTTAGAGCATATACATTATTTGAAGCATGACACTTATTTCAGAAACATCTTCACTTTAAAAAAAAATAATTGATCACAGTGGGAATGTAATTTTCCACTCTATCCAATATGGCTACATTTCATCTTGAGGTTAATATATCCTGAATTCTTTAACAAAGGATCATCACAGAAACTGAGGATAAGAGCTCAAAAACAGTGGAAAAAGTACCAAAAGATAATGCTCATACTGTAAATATATATCCTTCAAAGGTTTTTCATTTTTATATATGTCATAGGCAGAGGTAATAAGATGCCTTTCAGAAAACATGAGTAGTTATCTGAAACAAATGTAATGCAATCATTAAAAGACTAATGATAATATGCAGAAAGCTATTATCTCATTACTTGTTCAGGGTTTTTTCAAGGATGTAGCTGTAATGTTTATATAAATGCATATTTTTTATAATATAAAAGCATGACATAAATCCCAAATTTCCTACCTCAACTCTAAAAATATAAAATATGTCTAGAGACTTTTAGTGCCCTATGTCAATAGCTCTTCTTAAATCCTTTGCTTTGCAATCAATAATTCTCCAAGCATTAGTGAATCTGCTCCATGACTCATCAGAAACGATCTACAAAGTTAATGGGGATCATTGTTCCCCAAAGGCTCCACATGCATTGACACTAATGGCAGTTATGCTTCTTGTGGTGGGAGACAGATTCAAAATTCGCACCAAGCCGGGAGGTAAGTCTTCTGAGATTCTCCATAAAATCTGCCCCCTCTTCCCCAGCAAAGAAGAATCCATAGGCTCCAACATGTCTCATATATTTAGTATCCTTCAAGTAAATAAAAGTATGCTTATGTTATATGGATTTTTTTTTTCAGTTTAACACTCACTGTGTATGACAAAATGTACTTCAGTTATGAAAATATCTGAGAGGAATGTTTCCAGGACCTATGCCATTGTGCTTTGTTTACCAGTCAGATGCTTTCTCAAGAATGTGTTCAAATTATAAAGACAATGTCTCCGTATATAGGAATTCTTCAAAGCCCAAAACATTACCAAAGAATTGTATTCTTACCTTTCCTAGTATTCAAAACAATGCCCACTTCCCTACAGGTGAAAGTCTTTCCTTCTTGTGAATGTATTAATCTTTGATTAACATACAGTCAGGAGTTGTTTGGATTTATTAGGTGTTTTTATTTTCCAAGGAAGGAAAGTCATAGCAAAGGAAAATATATATTAAACATTTGAAGATAATTGCTATTTACTGAAAATTCTATTTTAAAATAAATTTCAGTGACTCGTTTGTGTTTGGTAACTTTGGGACAATGATAACTATAGAGTCTCTAAAATGTTCCTAACTAGCAATCATACTCTATTCTGGCCTTTGAGAGGTGTTAAGACTCATCCCCTAATTATAAGCCTTTTCTCTGCTATTACTACCTCACCATTAAATCTCTAAACTAAACAGTAGTTTTGAGGAAATAAAAATAGATGTTAGGTGGTGTGTTTTCTCAAATTTTAGTTACAATGGGTAAGAAAGATGAAGTATTCCTATGTATAATAAACTTCTTTAGCCTGTGAAAATGAAAACCCCTTTTACTGTGTTTTATCCAGTAAATTCTATTAGGCTTTCTCCCAGAATACCGCTTTCTTGCTTTACTCTAGAATAGCTCTGTCCAATAGAAATACAATGCATGCCACATCTGTTATTGTAAGTTTCTAGTAGCCATATTTTCTTTTTACTTTTTTTTTTTTTTTTTTGGACCACGCTGCAAAGCACATGGGATCCTAATTTCCAGACCAGGGATCAAACCCCCAGTGCCCTGCAGTGGAGTACAGGGTCCTAACCCCTGGACTACCGGGGAGGTCCCAAGTGGCCATATTTTTAAAAAAAGAAAATGAAAAGAAACAGATAAAATTAATCTAACAACATATTCTACTGAAACTAATAGATTCAAAATGTTATCACTGTAATATATTATCACTATAAAAATATTACCAGGTATTTTACATCCTTTCCTTTGTACAAAGTGTTCAACATCCAGTTAGAACAAACTTCAATCCAGATAACCACATTTCAAAGGCTCAATAGTCACACGTGGCCAGTGGCTACTATATGGACAGCACATTCCAGATTTCAAAACCATGAAGCTTTGTGGCCTAAAAGTTCACGATTTAAACTTTTCCTATGTAATATCCTCTATTATTGCTATTGCTGTTGGGATTTTCTATTGAGCCAAATATTTAAATGACTATATTTCATTTCCTTCATCTGCTTCCCTGACCTTTGTATCTACTGGCCACTCTGACGCCTCAGAGTACAAGAAACTCCAATCACCTATTCTTTTCAGCTTCTTCTAAGCAAGATCTGAGACAGTCTCTCACCTCCGCATCTTCCCATCACCAAGCAGAAAGCCAGAAGGTGCAGGAAGGCTATTCTGTTTCCATAAATAGATACATCAAATACAGGCCTAATGTATGGCAACAATGATAAACACAAGGGCAATTTTTTTTGTTTACAAAAAAGATCAGAAATTTTCTATAACAAAATAACACACTCATCTTCAGTCAGAAATACAATTTTACTCCCTTCCCACCCCCATCCCAGGAGAAACTTTGGGATACTCTGTTCTTGTTCTGGAACAGAATCCAGTGTTTCATGTCATAGGAATTCTGTGCCCAGAGGAAGAACAGAATGTTGGAATCAAAATTTAATGAATTCAACTTGGAGCCTAAGTTTGCCCCAAATGTGGAAATGTAAACACAAGCAATAATATCTCAAAGCATAAAACACTTTGGAGTCTGTTGGCATGGCTGCATAAGAGTATCACACTAGATGTGTATCTGCACACAAATTTTATCTTAGTTCCATGAGAAAAAAAAAAATTAAACCAGGCATATGTGAGGTTTTCTGAGTCTCTTCGTCATAATAAAACCTGATTATTCTGTCTTAAGTGACACTGTAATTATAGACGGTTGGATGAGCAGGTTTTCTAGTGCTGACCCAACTTGTTCCTTAAAACACAAACGGCCACTTTTGTGAGGAAACCCCCCATTAAATAAAACTAAAAGCTACGTCTATCTTTTGAAAGAAGGCCTAACAACACGCTAAGTAATTAAAAAAAAAAAAAAAATTCACCCCAGTGCAACACTGATGAAGATCAGAATGCCGGAGTCTTCCTAAAAAAACAGTTTTGAGCTGCAGTTGTCACCAACTTTAAGAAAGCGAAAATACAAGTGACAACATTGTGCTTTCACTGCCTACAAAATAACTTTATTCAGTGTCTCTGGCTAGAGCACCGCATCAGAGCCATTCTAAGTATTGAGCTAAGTATTCCTAGGGTGAGTTTTACAGTCCTTGAACTTTCATTTTAACTTGTCTCAGTGATAATATTTTTATCTCAACAGCAAGACAGGGAGAAACACCAACGCTCTCAGCAACCCAAAGAGATAACAGGGAGTGGATCACTTAGCCTGGTATAGAATAGTTATGTACTAAATACCCTCCGTGTATAAACAGACACTGTGTTCAAACCCAGGAGGGAGGAACACCGCGTCCACGGGTGTAGAATTTCAAAGCACATTGCGGAGGGCCTGCAAATTCAAAGGCATTAATTATGACTTCTCTCTCGGTGGATTAATTTGCTTAAGAAATTCCTCCGAGTATAGCAGAGTTTACCATCCATTTGCTCTGGACTTGTCCCTGGGCTGGTAGATACACAAAAGGCAGCGGCAATAACCTTGCTGGCAGCTTCTTACTCAATCTTAATCCTAGGGAAGCACACTCCTCGGAAATACACCATAGAATCCTAGCAGCCGCATATTCCCCCCGGCCCGGGAGAGACTAAAGAACACAATTACTCTTCTAGCTCCACCACGCTAGTTGTAAAGTACTGTGAGACGGGCAAGCATAAACTCCACCATATACCTGCTTGCCATACAGGCTCCGGAATCGAAGTATTCTCACATGACACATTACTACCAATAACAGATTCCGGCTCCGTTTAAAAAAGAGAGAGAGAAGGGGAGGGAGGGGACGCGCTACATATTTATCCTGCTTTTGTCTAAAAAAAGAAAAAAACAAGACAAAAACCCCAGAACCCAAGTCCTAACTACTTTTCATTCTTTTCAACCTTTCATGAAAGCAATTGAATCAACCAACTGCGGCTCCACCCAGAGAGCGTCTATACTTACTTTTCTTACAGTTTTTGAGTGACGCACTACAAAACGATGGAAAAAAAAAAAAAAACAGGAGCCCTCTCATGCAGGGCGTCTTCCGCCCTAAAAACTTGGCAAAAGGCAAACTGGACTGAAATACAGCACTCTCCATATAAGGAAGGCCAGCTAAACATGTCATGCGTAATTTATGGGTAGCAGGCAGAGAATTAACCTTTGCGTGCACATATTTGGCCCAGATGAAAACCGGGCTGGATGGCAGCCTCGGGAACAGGGATGCGGGACCTCTAGGGAGAAACCGTGGCTCGCGGCTGATGGACTCGCATCTCCCCCCTCCCCCGACAAAGGCCGTTAAGTTGTAAGTACACTTCCACGCACCTGTTTCTTTTACCGCCCTCCCCCCCTCTTTTCTTTCTTTCTCTTTGTTTTAGGCTGCCAAGTGGGAAGCTGGCAGGGCTGACAGTGTCCGCAGAGCCCGGGGAAGGGCTACTCGGAGCTGGGCTGCAGCTGCAACCTCCCGCTGTCCCTCTAGCTCGAGATGGTGTGTGATCGGAAACCATCCAGCGCGGTGAGCCGGCCCCAGCCTCCTTTCACTTCCTCCTTCAGCCATGTACAGTCCCGAAAGAGTACGAACAATGCAGAGCAGCAGAGCAGCACGAGCAAACTGGGAAAATGGAAACTTACCTCTCACATTTTTTTCCCCCTCAGAGGCAGCCAGACTGCCGAGCGAGTGCCCAAGGCATTGTGGGAGTCATGATTCCAAGAGGCCCGCGATTTAAAATTGAACTTGTCAGTTCCCGGTCACGGGAGCATTGTGAGCGCCACAACTCATTCAGCTGCAGTGAAAAGACTGTTGCATGTCGCTGTGCAGCCTCTTATCGCCGAGGTCTGGTTTCCGCTGCTGCTGCGCGGCCCCTCCCCCGCCGGCCCAGCCCCACCAGGAAGCCCTGGGCGGACTCCGCGAGCCCCGGAACGCACGCGGCGACAGAAAAAAAAAAATGCTCTTCAACTTTCCGCCGCCCGGCGGCTCAGCCCCCCGCCACCTCGCCACCCCTCAATCTAACAAGAGTCCGCCGGGGGTGGCGGTTGCCACTCGCCCATCGGCGCAGAAAGCAAAAGGAAACCCGAGCCGGCGCTGGCGCGGTGCATCCCCGCCGCCTCCCGGTGGTATCTTCCATCTTATACGTTCAACACTGTAACCTCCGAGCTATAGTGCCCACGGGACGCACCCCTGCTACTTTCTGATCCTTGAGACTGGCTGGGCAGACAGATAGGTTCGTATTTGAAAGCGGCGGGTGGATGGGGCTTGGTAAGGCCGTCGGCAAGGTTAGACTGAAGGTGAGTCTCCAAAACTGGATAAAACAGTAGGAGCTGGTGGGGCTGGCCGCCTTAAAATGCACCACGCAGATTTCGAACCTGGATGGCCCATAGACGGGAAAAACATCCGCAAGACTGCCAGTGTGTATCTTTCTCCAGGAACAGGGTGTCCACGGTTTGGGAATTCTACGGTAAAACTGTCACACAAGCACGAATACTCACATACTAGCTTCCCATCTACTTTGTAAATAATATTTGGACTGTAAAACCCCCTTTCACCCCAACTCTGCATTATATGATATATAGAAAGCAGAGACTCCTCCTTCCTTATACAATATTCATTTTCTGAAATACTAGAATCGTCCGAGGCAAATAAGTCATATTATTGCTGGAACAAAAGAAAACACAGCCCCAAATCATAATTCACTGGGTGTTAATGAGATTTAACTTGCCTTCACTTTGAACGGAAAGAATCCTGGACTATTGTGATGTGATCAAGTTTTAAAGATTTGGAGGGCAGAATTTACTTAGGATTTAGGGAATAATTATTCAACGGTGATTATAATTTTTAAACTTTTTTCTATGTTTTGAATACAGTTTAGGAGCAAACTCTACCTATCGTGTGATGTTTCTACAAGTTTGTTAGGTTGTTTTAAAGATGGTGGGGACGGCTGAAGGAGGAGAAGGAAAAGCATCGTGAAAGGTGCCGAAGTACAAAACTACTTCTAGAGGTATTAATAATGACTTGAGTTCTCTACCCTTGGCTACATCCACAAAACACTGAGTTAATATTGTGTACTGCTCCCTTCCAGAACAAATAATTTAATTAATTAGATGGTGCCGCTTCTCAGTATTAATCATGAAAAAGTACCCAAGTGCACACCCAGTGGAAGCAAATTTAAAAGGAAACCGACACTTTCTCAAAGGACAGGGATGGGCATTCTCTATCTGCCAATTAGGAGCTACCCCAAGCAATGAGGACTTCCTTTCTTCTAATTCAGCATTCATTTCAACAACTACATCAATAGCCTGCTATGCCAGAGATTCAAGAATGGATAACAACATAGAGTCCCTCCCCTCAAGAATACCTCTACTAGGGAAGAGACTGGGGAAAAGACAAATTAATTAATTCTGGCTGAAGGATAAATGCTAAAATGATGGGAGGCAAGACCAAGGTGCTTTCAAGTAGAGTCAAGAAGGCTTCCTGGAGGGGTTGTTTTAACAGGTGCCTTAAAGGGGGGTATAGAAATTATCAAGATGAATGGAGAGGTGAATCCAGGTTCTGTGGGAAAAGAGCCTGGCAAATACAATGGAACTGCTAGTCTTGGGGTTAGAAGTGAGCTGGATACTTGTAGGAGAGTGGCAGCAAAGTGAACTAAAAGTAGGTCTGTATTCACCCAAGGAGTCTCAGCTTTACTCTGAAAACTGTAATAATCTAGCTGAGTTTAATCAGCAAAGAGATAGGTTGAATTTGGACTTGTATTTCAGAGGGATCCTGTGGCAGCAGCTTGGAGAGTGAATGGGAGTGTGGGGTGGAGGCTGATGGAAGAAGGGTGAATGGGTGTGGACAGACTGGAAAAATGACTCATGCAGGGAATGAGGAAGGGAGGAGCCTTGGGAGACTCCCAAGTCCCTGGCTTAACCTACTGGATTGTTTGCTACTTGCTTTTTAATTTTGCCTCCATTCTCCATGACAACAGAGACTGACTTCAGAGCTGGGCCACCTGTGCATGTGCTAGCAGGTTGGAGGCCTTGTCGGCTTCCACACGCCTCTCCTCAGAATGACCAGTGAACCGCCAAGGGCTAATCCCAGTTGTAGGAACTTCTTTTCAATTGTTCTCAGACCCTTGCAGACTTCCAAGTCAGAGCTTTGGTGTTCTTTTTTCATGTGGGCTAGAAAATTTGCTGTTTGGAGCAACATGATGAAAAACAAGACTTTGAACCTGTGTATGGTGCCAGAGGGGAAACTATTTTTCCACTTCAACACTGGAGGAGGGGGAAGTTCTGGGAACAAAAGAGAAATTGAAACTGAGACAAATTTTCTGCTCCACTGCACAGAATACAAAGAAATACAAGAAAGACCCTTAAGTGTTAGGAACAGTAGAATAAACATCCTAGTAAATGACAAAGAAGAGGGAAAAAATGTTATTCACACTAGTAAAGGAAAAAGGGGTGGCTAAGAAAACTCATACAAAGCAGTTTTCAACCCAGGACTCCAAAGTGAGTCCAAATAAATTGTGATATAAAACTTCATTATCACTGGTCTAGCTTAATTTATTGTCATTGATAATATCATAACATGAATAATGACATTTAACATTTCGAAGCAGTGTAGCAAACACCAGATACTATGTTAAAAATATTAAATCATATGGCCAGCTTTCACTACCAGTAGCATGCTAACCACATTTCAAATTGTGAAAATTATTAAAAAATCATTATAGTAATAAAAAGTAAATAGTTCCCCATTTAGAATACCAATCATATTCCCTCAGTGCTAGGATAGCATTATGGTTTCTCTTACATCTATGAAGTGTAGTTATAGTCCATAGGCTCAAGAGTGAGTGCATCTATAAGTATAAAAAGAATGTCATTTGTGGGTGGAGAGGGAAATTATAGAGAACAATTTTAGATGAAATAAAACTACATGTTAAGATAAAGGAAAGAATATTCACTGCAGGTTTCTGAAATATTTTAGACCATTCAAGTTTTAATTATACCAATGAATCCCCGTAGAAATACAGTTAAGGAATATGGTTTTTAGAGATAACATTAACTACCTGGTTTACCAATAAAATAGATAAAGGAAACAGTAGCATTGATCTTTTTCATTCAAGTGGGAATCTTTACAGCACTGTGTAAATGTGTGTGTACAAATTGTATGTTTCTTGTCATACACACCACATTTATATAAAGTAAGCTCTCATAGCCGTCTAAATATTATTTCCTTTTTCTGCATCGTCCCCCTCAACTCATCATCTAAATGAAAATACCCTTAGAAGTTACGCTCTTTAAACTCGAATTATGAAAAGGTCTTGAATCACAGATCTAGGAATGCTGTTTGTATTATTCTGAAGTAAAAATAATCCATTGGAAGATAGTGTCAAAACTAAGATTCAAATTCGGGCACCGTGATTTTTAACCCATGTTTAAATATAGATGGTTAAGAGAAGCTGCTGGAAGGCAATGAAGAATTGGAAACACTCCCATATGGTGAATCCATTTTAAGTATATGCATTAAATGTATCTCCATTCAGTTTTACAGCAGGGAAGAGGGTTGAAGCATTTTTCTGTAGCCTGGATTCTAACCTGTTTAGGTATCTGAATAAATATATTAATATTTGATAGAGTTATATGAATTTAGTTACCTAAATTTAGTTTAGGATTTTTATATATTGCACATATAAGTAAGTTTTAAAAATCATACCTAGTATTTAAATATTAAAAATATATATTCTATTATATATTATGTGTATGTATAGTATGTTATGTAATAGGACATATTACATATATATACCACTTAATATACAAATCACATAAATGTAAAAACATTATATAAATTCAATGTACTTGTCTTACAATGTACATAAATATTAAAACTGAGTTAAAATATTAATTTTATTATGCATTTTTTTTGGCATCCCTGGGTAGGCATGAACCAAATGTGCATTTTTCAGTTAGACTATTTTACCTAAAACTTGAATCTAAATCTTCATTATAATTATTTTGGCATAGGGAAAAAAGAATTAGAAAGCAAATACATTTCAGAATTAAAGGTTTAGAACCACAGAATTATAGTCGAGAATGGAACATTGGAGACTTATCTAGTCCTTCTCCCTAATTAAACCAGAGAGCATTGTATAAGTAAGTTGGAACAATGTCAGAGAAGAACTAGCATCAATGTCTTCTGACTCAGGCCATTTATTTTCATCATTTTTTCTTAAAGACACTGAGGTAACGTATACTTGCCTCATATATGAGGCTCTGAGCTCAACTGAGCTCTCATACAGGCATAACTGCTCCCAAGTTTAATGTGAAGAGGGGCCACACTAGATTTTGAGGAGTATACTTCTTTCCGTCCCTATTTCTTCCTTGTTTCTCTTTTCCTTTTTTCCTTTCCATTTTTCCATTCTTCCTCCCTTCTTTCCGTAACAGAAAACATTTTCACACAATGCCACCGTTCAAATGTTCATGGAGCATCCTCTGTGTTAAGTCCTGTTCCAGGTATTGCGGTTTACAGAAATGAACAACACAGCCCAATCACTTCCTTCAAGGAGTTTACAGTCTGCTAGAAGGAGATAGGCAGCAAACAAAAAATAAAGGAACAAATAAACCTTTGAGGCAATTTCAGATGTAGGTAAGTACACGAAGTGAAAGATAGCAGGCTGAGGGGATAAGGAGGGGAGGCTGTGTGTTAAACAGGACAAGTGGTCAAGGGTTGAGACGGTGAGAAGTAGGCATAGTTCTCAAGACAGTGAAAACTATCTGGGAAAAAAATCATTCAAAGCAGTGGCAACTGCAGGCCTAGCACCTTGAATCTTCAGCGTATATTAGGGCTGGAAATCCAATGACCCATAAAAACTAATGGGTGGGAGTTCCCTGGTGGTCCAGTGGCTAAGACTTCACCTTCCAACGCAGGGGATGTGGGTTCAGTCCCTGGTCAGGGAACTAAGCTTCCATATGCCTTATGGCCAAAAAGCCAAAGCATAAAACAGAAGTAATATTGTAACAAATTCAATAAAGACTTTTAAAATGGTCCGCATTAAAAAAAAAAAATCTTAAAAAAAACTAATGGGATGCCTAACTTCAAAGAGCTTAGAGTCCAGTGAGAGAACTGATGAATCTTAATACGATTAGTCACACTCATGATACATAGCCACAATACTGATCATTTTGGCCAGCAGGAACCATTGACATGTTTGATTAGGTTAGAGGTGGGAGTGTGGGTATAACTGGTACAGGATTGGAATTTGCTTTTCATGAAGATGGCTAGATTACACTTGACTGCTATGTGCAGAAGGCTGATAGTCTAATCTCAAAACAGAATGCAGGAAATATACCACTGCTGAGAATGAAAGCAAGTCAAAAGAGTGGGCGGTGGCCAGAACGGCAATGACAGCAAATGGCTGAAGACCTGAGAGAAAGTGATTTGAGGGTCCATAGCAGTGAGATGCAGTAAACATTAGAATCTTCCACTGCACAGCTGAATAGAAACCATAAGATGGCCACCTCCAGGCCTTGAGGGAAGTGAAATGTGTGTGTGTGTGTGTGAGAGAGAGAGAGAGGGGGTGGATTTACTCCCGTAAACACAGGATAGAAAACTCCAAATTACTAAAGATAGAACATTATAAAATCAGCAGTGATTCTAGTTCCCAGATACTGTTACTGATACTATTACAGTTTATTTATTTCCAAGTTTTCCTCAACACATGTTTTAAAACAGTTGACATTGTGTTACAAATGCAATTTTGTGCTCTCCTTTTTTCCCACTTTACCTCAGAATATAACTTTATAAAACAAATAATATCTCCCATGTCATTCATATTCATTATAATCCTCAGTAATCATATGAGGTAACAAAGACTGGAGAACTGACCCTTGACCAAAACCTCATAGTTACCAGGGGGTCAAGCCTCCTGCCCCATAGTACAGCATTTCTGAGCCTACATCCCAGATCCTGAAGTCATGTGTCTAAGGCATATTGTACTTCTATACACTCTGTTTGGGATATATACATGTCTCCTAATACAGACTGTCGTTAGGGAAAAGAAAATATATAATAATAATCTTTTAATAAATAAAAAAGTTATAAAAATAAGTATGAAACTGGTAGCCAGAATGTCAAAATGGACACATTACCTATATTATGTTATAGTATTTAATATATACTTATTATATAAGCATATACTTATATATAATTAGTGTAGTATTATGAAATACTTTCTACCATCTCATAAAATGATGTACTGTGGGTAAGCATAGAATTCTCTTGTAATCATTTTAAAATAGTATCTACTAGATCTAACAGTGCAAATGTTATACTGTACTTATCTCATGGACTGTAATCTAAATATTTCTACATTTTAATTCTGTTCTATGTAGAATAAAAGCATCTGGAGAAAATGTGGCCATTGCATTATTTGTTCCTAAATGCAAAAAAAAAAAAAAATTTAAACATCAATAGCAAGACTGATTTTTCTTTTCCTAAATGCCCACTATATCTATCTACTCATTTATTTTTGAAGTTCCTTTCTTTTGGTTATTATGATATTCCACATCCTTCTCTCTTCTCACTCCTTTAAATGGGTTTTCTCTTTCTGGATCTTTTCTGCATCTGTTATTCTTTCTTTCTTTTCTGTTTCCAGAAATTACTTTCAAACCATGTCTTAAGCAATGTCCTAAAGAGACTTCTGAATAAGAACTTTTGTCACATGAAAATGGTGGGGGTTTTGTATACACATCTTTTTTCTCTTCTTCCCTCATTGCCTTGTCCAGTAGTGTGGGAACTAAGCAGTACAGTCATAAATTAATTCTAATGTCTTAAGGTAGACATCAGGATGCTCCCTGCTGCTTCTTGATTTGTTTAAAAATATTTATTGAGCACCACACACTGAGACTTACACTTGCAATGCAAATACAGAAATTATGAAGACTTCTTCATGGTGCTCACAATCTAGTCTAGTATGGGGGAAGACATAAAGGGGAAAAAAAAAAAAAACCCCTACACATTTGGAAATAGCTGTGAAAAGAAGAAAAGCGAAAAGCAAAGGAGAAAAGGAAAGATATAAGCATCTGAATGCAGAGTTCCAAAGAATAGCAAGGAGAGATAAGAAAGCCTTCCTCAATGATCAATGCAAAGAAATAGAGGAAAACAACAGAATGGGAAAGACTAGAGATCTCTTCAAGAAAATTAGAGATACCAAGGGAACATTTCATGCAAAGATGGGCTCGATAAAGAACAGAAATGGTATGGACCTAACAGAATCAGAAGATATTAAGAGGTGGTGAGAATACACAGAAGAACTGTACAAAAAAGATCTTCACAACCAAGATAATCACGATAGTGTGATCACTCACCTACAGCCAGACATCCTGAAATGTGAAATCAAGTGGGGCTTAGAAAGCATCACTACAAATAAAGCTAGTGGAGGTGATGGCATTCCAGTTGAGCTCTTTCAAATCCTGAAAGATGATGCTGTGAAAGTGCTGCACTCAATATGCCAGCAAATCTGGAAAACTCAGCAGTGGCCATAGGACTGGAAAAGGTCAGTTTTCATTCCAATCCAAAAGAAAGTCAATGCCAAAGAATGCACAAACTACTACACAATTGCACTCATCTCACATGCTAGTAGAGTAATGCTCAAAATTCTCCAAGCCAGGCTTCAGCAATATGTGAACCATGAACTTCCAGATGTTTAAGCTGGATTTAGAAAAGGCAGAGGAATCAGAGACCAAATTGCCAACATATGCTGGATCATGGAAAAAGCAAGAGAGTACCAGAAAAACATCTATTTCTGCCTTATTGACTATGCCAAAGCCTTTGACTGTGTGGATCACAATAAATGGGGAAAATTCAAGAGATGGGCATACCAAACCACCTGACGTACCTCGTGAGAAAGCTCTATGCAGGTCAGGAAGCAACAGTTAGAACTGGACATGGAACAACAGACTGATTCCAAATAGGAAAAGGAGTACGTCAAGGCTGTATACTGTCACCCTGCTTATTTAACTTCTATGCAGAGTACATCATGAGAAACGCTGGGCTGGAAGAAGCACAAGCTGGAATCAAGATTGCCCGGAGAAATATCAATATCCTCAGATATGCAGATGACACCACCCTTATGGCAGAAAGTGAAGAGGAACTCAAAAGCCTCTTGATGAAAGTGAAAGTGGACAGTGAAAAAGTTGGCTTAAAGCTCAACATTCAGAAAATGAAGATCATGGCATCTGGTCCCATCACTTCATGGGAAATAGATGGGGAAACAGCGGAAACAGTGTCAGACTTTATTTTTTGGGGCTCCAAAATCACTGCAGATGGTGACTGCAGCCATGAAATTAAAAGACGCTTATGGCATCTGGTCCCATCACTTCATGGGAAATAGATGGGGAAACAGCGGAAACAGTGTCAGACTTTATTTTTTGGGGCTCCAAAATCACTGAAGATGGTGACTGCAGCCATGAAATTAAAAGACGCTTACTCCTTGGAAGGAAAGTAATGACCAACCTAGATAGCATATTAAAAAGCAGAGACATTACTTTGTCAACAAAGGTCCATCTAGTCAAGGCTATGGTTTTTCCAGGGGTCATGTATGGATGTGAGAGTTGGACTTTGAAGAAGGCTGAGCGCCCAAGAATTGATGCTTTTGAACTGTGGTGTTGGAGAAGACTCTTGAGAGTCCCTTGGACTGCAAGGAGATCCAACCAGTCCATTTTAAGGTGATCAGCCCTGGGTGTTCTTTGGAAGGACTGATGTTAAAGCAGAAACTCCAGTACTTTGGCCCCATGTGAAGAGTTGACTCATTGGAAAAGACTCTGATGCTGGGAGGGATTGGGGGCAGGAGGAGAAGGGGACGACAGAGGATGAGATGGCTGGATGGCATCACCGACTCGATGGACTTGAGTTTGAGTGAACTCTGGGAGTTGGTGATGGACAGGGAGGCCTGGCATGCTGCAATTCATGGGGTCGCAAAGAATCAGACATGACTGAGCAACTGAACTGAACTGACACATTTGGAAAAGAGTGTAGCAAGTAAAATAATTCAATTAAACCCATGTGCTAAGCAGATGGCAAGGAGGGTAGAGCTGGGCAAAGCCTCGCACCTCATAGACTCCCAAGTATTTTCAAATGGTAAGATTACCTGGCATATATGTGTTAAATGTTTGATGGCAGAAAGAAAGACACAGAAAGTTTTGAAAGGCCATTAGACGGACAAACAACTTGATGCTACAACCACTTTTAACAAATCGTTACACTATAGCAACAGTGATGAGAAGTTTGTTTTTCTTATTTTTCGTGCTGCCATTATGTAAAGACAACAAAATGTCAAGTCTAGTTCCCAGACCCTGGGGCTCCAGACAGCCAGACTTCCTCACCCTGCCCTGAGGGAACACCCAGCTGCCCAGCAACTCTCTTCAAGCTTCCCCCAGACCTTTAACAACAAATTCCCAACTAGGTGATAGGAGATTATCTGATTAAAGTCATTCACACTAAGGTGAGAATGAGGCTTAATCCTTCAAAAGTGTTTGCTTTGACAAAAGGATAGCTTGTTAACCCTAATGAACTGCTAATTGGCAGAACTGGAGGGCTCTATGGAAAAGATCCCTCCTCCTCACTTTCCCAGACTCCCCACCCCCTAGTCCTTCCCTGTCTATTTACCTTCCTGAAATAAAGGAAGAAGGGAAACTGGTGCATTCAGAGATGTTAGGGAACTCCTGTTACCCACACTATCTCTTTGAACCCTCAAGAGAGACATGTGAGACGGTATTTATGAGCCCATCCTAGAAAGAAGGAGACCGAAACCAGGGCAGTGACTCTTTAGCCACATTTTGGATCCGTAGAGTACAACCATCTATTTCTGGGCGGCAATTAAATCAGGATTTCTAGGCATGGCATTGGTATTTTCTTATAAGTTCCTCAGATGATTCCTCTGTGCAGTCAGGTTTTCCTACTGCAGAGCTAGAGTTTATGCGATGAAATTACTCAGAATCACTGGCAATGCATGGACCTGCTCTGTCTCCTTCCATTGGCAAGTTTAGTTGGCACAAGAGAAGCAATGTTATCTGCAGGAAACTCTGTCTCAAGTCCAGTTAGGTTTTTGTGTAAACAGGTGCCCATACACATGTAGAAATGCAGGAGTCAGACTAGTTGTGAGGAAGTAAGGTGATGCGGCACTTTTCTTCTGTACCTGGTTGGATGAGGTGCTTCTTGGGCAATCAAAACAGGCTACACTTTATACCAGGTAAGCATCAGTAAAGTTTGGGCTTAAAAACTAGCTAGAGAAACAACCAAGCCCACACAGAGGATAATCCTACATGTTATGTAATGCTTAGGTTGCTGTTTGCTTAGAATTCTATACCCTGTTTCTTTCTAAGAAATTGTGATCATGAGCACCATTGAGAATAGTATCAAAGCTTCAGAGTATCCTGATCCACTTTGGGATTTATTTATATCAGATTACAGAAAACATAATTTTATATATATATATATATATATATAACATATATATATAACATAAATATATATATAACATATATATAACATATAAAACATATATATAATAAATATATATAACATATATATAACATATAAAACATATATATAACATATATATAATACATGTATAACATATATATATATAATATATATATATAACATATATATATAGAGAGAGAGAGTCCCTTGGATTGCAAGGAGATCCAACTAGTCCATTCTGAAGATCAGCCCTGGGATTTCTTTGGAAGGAATGATGCTAAAGCTGAAACTCCAGTACTTTGGCCACCTCATGCAAAGAGTTCATTCATTGGAAAAGACCCTGATGCTGGAAGGGATTGGGGGCAGGAGGAGAAGGGGACGACAGAGGATGAGATGGCTGGATGGCATCACTGACTCGATGGACGTGAGTCTCAGTGAACTCTGGGAGTTGGTGATGGACAGGAAGGCCTCGTGTGCTGCGATTCATGGGGTCGCAAAGAGTCGGACATGACTGAGCGACTGATCTGATATATATATATATATATATATATATATATATATGTTGCAGCCATGAAATTAAAAGATACTTACTCCTTAGAAGTAAAGTTATGACCAACCTAGATAGCATATTCAAAGCAGAGACATTACTTTGCCAACAAAGATCCATGTAGTCAAGGCTAAAGTTTTTCCAGTGGTCATGTATGGATGTGAGAGTTGGACTGTGAAGAAAGCTGAGCGCCGAAGAATTGATGCTTTTGAACTGTGGTGTTGGAGAAGACTCTTGAGAGTCTATTGGAGTGCAAGGAGACCCAACCAGTGCATCCTAAAGGAGATCAGTCCTGGGATTTCTTTGGAAGGACTGATGCTAAAGCTGAAATTCCAATCCTTTGGCCACCTCAAGTGAAGAGCTGACTCATTGGAAAAGACCCTGATGCTGGGAGGGATGGGGGGCAGGAGGAGAAGGGGATGACAGAGGACGAGATGGCTGGATGGTATCACTGACTCGATGGACATGAGTTTGAGTGAACTCCGGGAGTTGGTAACGGACAGGGAGGCCTGGCATGCTGCGATTCATGGGGTCTCAAAGAGTCAGACACGACTGAGCGACTGAACTGAACTGAACTGATATATATGTTCTAGAATACATATAGATATGTATATGCCTATATAAGAAAATATATGTATGTTTGATTATATATGTGACTTTTTAGAAATAAAAGCTCTGGCAAATGTTAGTATATTTTATGAATTCACTCACCAACTAACATGGTTAAATCATAAAGACAAATAAATAACTGGACATTTCTCATTTGAATCTCATTTGCAGGTAGTGTTATTAGTCATAATATACCATCTTTGTGAATGTGCAGTCAGCCCAAAGGACCCTCCTGGTCACACCTGGCTGGCCTCAAATGTCCTTATTTCTGCCAGAGGCTTAGCAATGAGTAATCGCTGACAGGATCTGATCCCCTCTAGCCTTCTCAGTAATTCATGTATTTTTGGATAGTGTTGAACATTCTTTTCCCTTTTCAAACTTCTCTGGACATAGGCCACCAGCTCACCAGTAACGGGCGCATTTTCACTCTTTTTGCTGTCAGCTTTCCTACCTGGTCCATGAATAGTCACTGAGCACTTGACATAATTCTGCCTTTCCTGGAATCTGAGGCTACAGGGTGAGCAACACTAGACCCCCAGCCTCTTGAAAGATACAGTCCCACTGGGGCAATAGACATGAAATAGCAAGTAATTATAATCAGGTAAGTAAACAACAGGACCTCTCTGGTAGCTCAGATGGTAAAGAATCTGCCTGCAATGCAGAAGATCTGGGTTTGATCCCTGGGCGGGAAGATCCACTGGAGAAGGGAATGGCAACCTCCTCCAGTAGTCTTGCCTGGATAATCCCATGGACAGAGGAGCCTGGCAGGCTAGGTTCATGGGGTCACAAAGAGTCGGACACAACTGAGAGACTAACACACACAGGTAAACAGTACAAATTTGCAAAGTGTAGTGAAAGAGAAAAAAGAATGTGAGCAAGTGACTCTAAATTCCAAAGACAGACAATTATTATTTTTATGACCTCCCCTTTATTTCATTGAATTCTAACATCTGGACTCATTGCCTTGTGAGAGTCATCATAGTGTATAAACTACATGTCTACACTGCTCGAATTCCTCATTTGAAAGATAGAATTCTGCTACTGTTTTTGCATAAAACAGTGACTTGACTTCTGTTAAGATGCACGGTGTCCACCACACAGCCCCTGAGGGCAAGGTTTGAAGAAATCTGTGACTTATCATTACCGTTCTGCCCTTGCTCTGTTCTTTGGTGTTTATTTTCACTTGCTTCCTGGGTTTAATCTTTTAAGACTGACATCTACAGACAAAGCTAGCATTTCTCCCACACTTTCAGAGTATAGTATGTCAGCTTTTGAATTAACATATGAAAATCCACTTGTGCTATCTTTTGTTTTGTCAAAATTACAGTCTCTTTTTTTAAAATCCCTGTTCCTGATGTAAAAATTTTTTTCTATTCCTGGATATAAAAAGCAATGTGTGCTTATTTTAAATAATGTATCAAGTGCCTTTAATAGGGTTTTATTAATTCTGTTCAGGTGCCATCGTAAAGATGTTTATGCATGATTATTCTAGGCTAGCAATAGAGCAGCAGTGTCTAACTCCTACCCACAGGCTTATTCCCATGCACACTATAACTTCCTTCTATGGCTTCAAGACGCCCACGTCCTGCAAAAGCACTTTCCTACCTGTCATTTAGTCTTTACAATTAAATAAAGAAAAAGGTAACTGTGTAAGAGAGGCTGGCCACTCTGAGTCTCTCTTTTCATGAAGTCTTTCTTCTCTAAAGATACTCTAAATTACAGACTTCGCCAGAACAGTTTTTCCTCTTGTGATGACTTTGAAGTCTGTTTATTCTTACAATATACTGGTAGGTCTGTGTTGGAAGAAGCTGTAAATGGTTTGTCAGGGTTCCTAAATACTTAGAATTCTACATGGGCCCTGGGAAGTGTTAACAGATTAGACTTGAACTTGTGGAAAAGGGCATATCTGGCACCAAATATCCAATTTATGGGGTGCAGACAAATTGACTATTAGGGAAAATGGAGTACTTGGATGATACTTCGCACAGTTTTGGGTATTTTTCCTTACCATGATGGAAGAAGAAGACAACTGAAGTAAGTCGGCCTCTTTTATGACTAACTTACTGGGTGACTAAAGGGAAAACACTTCGGGGTTTTTGACAACAGGTACGCACATGCCAAATATGACACATGGGCCAGTCTCCATTGGCAAGAGTCTGGCTGCTTCCACCTTGCCCTTTTGCTTGTCTTGTTGAGCACTTTTGAAGCGAGGCATACCCTTCTCTCCCCACCTCATGCAATGACCTGCGTGTGTACCACATTCTTTAGAAGAATCAGGTTAAAAAACACAGGGGTAATTTTTCAAAAAACTGTTATTCTGCCCATGACCTTGGCTCCTGTAAG
Source organism: Bos indicus x Bos taurus (assembly GCF_003369695.1). Classification (NCBI taxonomy): domain Eukaryota; kingdom Metazoa; phylum Chordata; class Mammalia; order Artiodactyla; family Bovidae; genus Bos; species Bos indicus x Bos taurus. The sequence continues at coordinate 114,947,631 of NC_040076.1, forward strand.
ATAAAGACAGTCTTTGGAGCCTGTTATTAGACTCGAGGTTCTGGACAATCTCTTCAAGTCTCAGTTTCCTGTGAACTTAAAATCCCTACCTCATAAAAATGTGCTCATGAATGACTTCATGGGAATTAACCTAACATGGATCCAGCATTTGATAACTTACAACCACTATTATTATTTTAACTGGATAGCAATTACAAATTTAAAAATCTAGAATATTTAAAGAATAAGCTCATGTTAGACTTCAGGTCTTCAAAATATGAGGATTAGACTCAAACTACAATCTTAAGAGATTTACAGCTATTTTCTACAAGATGAAAAGACAGATTCCCTTACAGTTTTTTTGAATAGACAGGTAGGATGTAATTAAAAGGGAATCCCAGATCTTCCCTGGAATGATAAACAGGCACTTTAGAAACATCTTAATTGGCCAGTGAACAGCTTTCTTTTGTCCAACTTTCCCTACCCACTTTACAAGGAAAATCATAAGGACAAGCCAAGCCAAGCAAAGGGCATCTATCTACCACTTTAAAGAACAGTTTATGTGCACAGTTGCATGGAAACCACTTCCTTTGGAGCCATACGTGAAATTATGATTTTTTTTTTTTTTAAACCCAGTCAAAGCTGTTGCCACAGTACAAAAATTTAGCTGTCTACTTGCTTCTTTTAAGTAACACAAGTCAAGAGATCCTTTCAGACATAACTTCCTCTTTTTCAGATTTTATTCCTCCCTCCTGGGAAAGAAAAAAAAAAAAAAAAGCATATCTCTCAACTTCATCAGAACAAACACGCTCAGAACTCTAAGAGGAGAAAATAATGATTATATGTTGCTAAGTACTATTTAGTAACAAAGACTTGGGCCACAGGAATGATGATGTCACCCACAGAAAGAGGAACATTTACACTTTTGAAAGAGATTCTTTTCCAACACGATGGGTCACCATCAGAAGAACAAAGCCAAATAAGGCAGGAGAGTCTGCTTGGCCAGGAGAAGGCATTCTTAGTATCCAATGCTGGAGAAATTATTAGCCCCAAGTTAACTAAATAGAGTCACACCCCAAACCCACACGCCTTTTCTGTGATCCCCTCTTGAACCTAGTTCATGTCAACAAACGTGTACTACTCTATGGCAGAAATCCCATTAACTCCCACAGCAGATTTGCTACTTGGTTAAGTTACCCAACTATAGTAAGCAACAGGTCAGAGAGTGGCTTCATGTTTCAGGACTGGTCTCTTAACATTCACACACGGTAGATAAGCATATATTTATTCTCTCACACACCAGCACTTAGAAACCACACACCATCTCACACTTTGCATTAATCCGATAACATGGTGAGTCATCATGCCCACAAATGTATGTGATAGGATGGAGTGCATTGCTTAAGTAGCATGTAAGTCATTTGCATCCTCCACACTTCCCAATACTGGTAGCATAATGATTTTCTACTTAGGTACTGTCAGGAGCATGTAAAAGTTAGCTTCTAACTCCTACAATATCATGTCTGCCTGCCTTGGGGAAATTATCATTGTGTTCCCCTCCACACCACCCATGGCCAATCTTCTAGCACACACTCAGACCAAGGTCACAGTAGATTTTTTTTTTCTGCTTAGACTCTTAACCCAAAGCAGATATAGAAACAGCCATACTAGTTGCAATTCACTTTTTAAGTATAGGGGGAAGCCATTTGCTCCTAGATATTGAGTCTGCTTACTCCATTTTTAAAAAAAAATAATATATCTTGCTCAGTAAATTAGCTTATATTCCCTTCCCAAATCATACCCCACCTCCAAACTCCCTCAAAAAGTTTTTAATAATAATATTAATAATAATAATAAGTGTTATTTAATTGGGTCATTTAAAGCTCTTGAGATGAGAAAAATAAATCAGAGGGAATTCATAATTACCATGGAAAATGCAATGTATAAGTTACTGCTACTTATAAGAGGAACAGGTTGATATTGCTAGGGTCCCTATGATCACTGACAATGAGATTTAGGAAGAATAAACAAAGGAACATCTGTTGTCTCTAGAGACTCTAATGTAGCCTTTTCTCTAGTCTTTTCTGCTTCATATCAATGCAGAAATGAAGTGCCTTATGACCCCATTACCAGACATCAGTGAATTTATTTTCAGTGGCCATGATTGGGGTCAATTAATCCACAGCAATTTTGCTGAAAAATCTCAAGTTGATAAATTTAAATTATATTTGAGACCTTTTCACTTTTATCAAACTCACACCTATTATGGAAATAAAAAGGCAAGAAAATGTAGTTAACCTCTGAAGGTAAAACTGAGCTTATCTGAAATTTATATAAATATAATAATTTAATCTCCTAAAAAAACTTTTGACCTATGTAGCAATTCCTGCTTAGCTTCAAACAACAGTTTACTCCCTGGCCTGTGTTAAACACAGATAATGAATGAGTCATTCATTGTATTCCTCCACCCCATCCACATATGCACACATCCTTGCAAATATTTGCTCACTTTGGACAACTCTTTTCCTTGACTTCCAACATAGGTGACCTGGCCCTTTGTCAACCTAACCTCCTTAGTTTTATGCCCCATTTCCCTCAAAGGACCAGACTCCTCCTTTCTACTTCTCAGATGTGCTAAGCTCATTCCTGTCTCTGCACTTGCCCCTCAATCTTCCCAGGTCACTCTTCCCTGAATCCATGGTGCCTTAGTCTTTTCAGCATTCAAGTCTTAGCTTAAGTATTACACTTTCAGAGAGGCCACCTCGGGAGGCCAGCTGTCTTTCTGTCCTTCTGCTTTGCTGAATTTTCTTCATGCTGCTATCATTATCTGAAATTCCCTTTTAAAAAATTTACTTGTCTACTGGTGTACTCATTGTCTTTCCCCACTAGACTAGAAGTTCAGCTCCTGGAGGGTGGAAACTTGGTCTTGTCCACGCTTCAAATGAAAACAGTCTTCTCACAAGAATTAAACTCTTCTCCTCACATAACCCACTTCCTGAGAAGAACCACAAAGTCAGGGACACCAAATACCTCCTGTGGTGAGGCCATAAAATGGGGAAAAATTACAATATGAAATTCATTTTATAAATCATAATTCATAAAATATTAATATTTTTAGTTCTTTGAAATTAAAAAGTTTTAGTTCTTTGTAATTTCCCCTAAATTTATTGTCTTTTTCATGTAATAAAATGTGGATGATTCAATTTTAAAGTTACTTCTTTTACTAAGCCTTGTGCCATCACTTCACCCAGGAGTATAGCTTTAGATTATTTTGATGTCTTGGGTGATACCTTATATTTTTCACATTGTGTCTCAAAATCCATTTCTTTAATATTTCCTCTACTAGATGGTAAGATTTCCAAGGCAGGGGTTGTACCATGTAAATCTATAAATTTCTAATAGCATCTAAACCACAGCTTTCCCTATCTTGTTTCTCAATAAATAAATAGTAGAAGCAATATAATACGATGATAAAAATCCAGCTTAGAGAAAAACACACCAAGATCAGTTATGTTACCATTATCAAGTTAGCTCTCTCTGAACCTCTCTCCCTTTTTCTCTTAAATCTGTAAAATAGTACATATTTCACAGGGTTGGTGAGGTATTAAATTACTCATGGGAAGCTTTTGACATACAATAATATTTTTAAATGGTATTAAAAAATAGTCCTAAAAAGTGACATACCATGTCACATGCAATGGTACTAAAAACTGATGCTAAAAATATAATAAAGCTATTATCATCATCATCACCACTATTCTTTGGGGCCTAAAAGTCTCAAGAACCAAGTTGTATGTTTATAACTTTAATCTTGACATTTTCCACAGACCAAAACCAAAACCAAACAAAAGTCAAAAACAATTTTCCTAGAGCAGCTTTATAATCCACTTTGAGATCTAAAATAGATCCAGAAAACATTTGCAAAATATGTGAACTATATGCATAGCCATGAGGGTGATTCATCAGGAAAGGATTCTGGAAGGAGATTGCTTTATATCTGGCTTGAAGAAAGCAATGAACCCTAACTGCAAAGATGAACATGCATGCTAAGCTGCTTCAGCCATGTGCAACTCTTTGCCACCCTATGGACTGTAGCCCACCAGGATCTTCTCTCCATGGGACTTCCCAAGCAAGAATACTGGAGTGGGTTCTTTCTGCAGGGATCTTCCAGAGCCAGGGATCGAACCCACATTTCTCATATCTCCTGCATTGGTAGGGGGTTCTTTACTACTAGCGCCACCTGGTAAGCCCAAAGAAGAATGGACAGGTGTTTTTCTTGGTGTTGAGGACAGGGACAGAAAAAGTGTAGAAGCAGTGAGGCAGCAATGCACAGAGATTGCCCCTCCATATTCTAAGAGGCTAGTGGCAGCCACTATGAACTCATCTCTTTTCAGCTCAGTGGAAAAAAGCCAACACACACCAAAAAGAGAACTTCTTGGTCCATTTGTTGTCTCCAGGGACCACTTTTTGGTTTCAGTTCCTTTCACTCAGTGGTAACAGAAGTATCCCCACCTGACAACTGCATGACAATTTAGAGTCCTACCATAACCATGGCCTCTTCCAGACCGCCTTGGGAGATAGCTGTTATTTTCATTATGCCTGTTTTATTTGTACATGAGGCTTAGAAATGTTGAAACATTTTGCTTAATAATTTATTTTAGCACCTACTATATTCCATGCAGTGTTTGAGATACTGTGGATATAACATGAACAAAACAGACCAAATCCCTGCCCTCATGGAACTTATATTCTAATGGGAGGAATGGACAGTAAATAATTGAGTAAAAAAAAAAAAAACTAAAATGTTATTTAGTATTAAATATCACTCGGATGGAGAAGGCAATGGCACCCCACTCCAGTACTCTTGCCTGGAAAATCCCATGGATGGAGGAGCCTGGTAGGCTGCAGTCCATGGAGTCGCTAAGAGTCGGACACGACTGATCGACTTCAATTTCACTTTTCACTTCCATGCATTGGAGAAGGAAATGGCAACCCACTCCAGTGTTCTTGCCTGGAGAATCCCAGGGACGGCCGTCTATGGGGTCACACAGAGTTGGACACGACTGAAGTGACTTAGCATAGCATAGCATAGCATCATTAGGATACACACACATAAGTATGCACACACACACACACACACACACACACACACACACACACACACATACTGCTATGTATAAAATAGGGCTTCCTTGGTGTCTTAGTGGTAAAGAATCTGCCTGCCAGTGCAGGAGATACAGGTTTGATCCTTGAGTCAGGAAGAACCCCTGGAGAAGGAAAGGGCAACCCATTCTAGTATTCTTGCCTGGGAAATCCTGTGAATAGAGAAGCCTGGTGGGCTACAGTCCATGGAGTCGCAAAGAGTTGGACACAACTTAGCAACTGAGCGTGCATGAGCAGGCATGTATAAAATAAGTAACTAATGAGAACCTACTGTGTAGCACAGGGAGCTCTACTCAGTGCCCTGTGATGACCCAGATGGGAAGGAAATCTGGAAATGAGGGGATATGTGTGTGCATATGGCTGATTCACTTTGCTGTACAGTGGAGGATAGCACAGCAATGAGGGGCAACTATACTCCAATAAAATTTTTATTAAAAAGTGAAAAAAAATTAAAGAAAATTAAAAGACAGAGAATGACTGGAGTAGGAACTCTTCAATAAAATAGTTGGTGATGGAAGACATCTTTTTGGAGGAACATTTGAGCAGAGATCTGAATAAAGAATGCTTGTGTCTTTATTAAAGAATGTGTGGGAAGAGCTTGCTAAGAAAAGAGAAGGAAAAGTACGTGCAAAGTTAAGATACTCTAGGAGCAAAATAACGAGTGGAGTCAGAACATAGTGAATGAAAGGAAGACAGAGCGGATTTGAAGGCGAAGACGTAGGTAGATGGAGAGTCAGAGCATAGTGAATGAAGGGAAGACAGAGAGGATTTGAGGGCAAAGATGTAGGTAGAGGACAAGACATGAAGAATTTGAATTTTATCATACTTAAAATAGGAAGCCACTGAAGAATTTCAAGCATCGAGTTATATGATTTGGTTTATGTTTTAAAGAGTCACACTGGCACTGGGATGCATGAGTAGAAAAAGAGAGATTTCTTAGGAGGATACAGCAAGTACAGAGACAGTGTCTCACATGATACTCAAGATGGCGGAAGGGGTGAGCCTGATCAGTGTTTTGATATATTTTGGAAAAATATATTTAATAGACTTGCTCATAACTAGGGTGTAAATGAAGCAAAGAGAAAAATTAGTGATGCTTTTGACCTACATAACTAAGTATAAGATGGTGCCATTTACTGAGCAAAGAAGATTGGAGGTGGAGAAATGAAAAGTAGTGGATAAGTAGAATTTTTTTTCTTTTTGGACATGTTGACTTCGACATAACTGTTAACATCTGAGTGAAGAGCTTTAACAATAAGTTTGAGGTACGAACCCAGAAGTTGGCAGATGTTAAGGAGGTATGGATTTTTAAAAATTGAACTGTATGAGACTAGATATTTGGAGAGGGAAGACAAGTAACTTATCTAAGATCCACAGTCAGCAAGTGACAATTGAAATTGAAAATGAATCTTTTGACATCAACCCACTTTCTCTTGTTACCGCAAATATTAGGATGTATTCATAGTTATAAGCAACTGGAGTAGAATATAGGGGAGGTCTGGGAACAGGAACATTCTAGAATAACTTATATGGAAGGATGAGAATTTTTTTCAGTGCTTATGGACTATGAAAATTTATGGTTACTTCTTATCTTACTTTCCTTATCTAATTATTTGTTGTAAATAAGATGATATTTGCACAATTAACTTTTAAAAAATCTCTGGAATGATAAACACATAAGGTTGGCCAAGTACCACAGATATTTATCTCCTTTCTCATTTGAAATGGTCATTTTCTGGAATATTCAAGAAAGTAACTGAATTTAGACCAGATGTAGACTGCATAAAGTGAAGAGGAACTAAAAAGCTTCTTGATGAAAGTGAAAGTGGAGAGTGAAAAAGTTGGCTTAAAGCTCAACATTCAGAAAATGAAGATCATGGCATCTGGCCCCATCACTTCATGGGAAATAGACGGGAAACAGTGGAAACAGTGTCAGATTTTATTTTTTTAGGCTCCAAAATCACTGCAGATGGTGACTGCGGCCATGAAATTAAAAGATGCTTACTCCTTGGAAGGAAAGTTATGACCAACCTAGATAGAATATTAAAAAACAGAGACATTACTCTGTAAACAAAGGTCTGTCTAGTCAAGGCTATGGTTTTTCAGGGGTCATGTATGGATGTGAGAGTTGGACTGTGAAGAAAGCTGAGTGCCGAAGAATTGATGCTTTTGAACTGTGGTGTTGGAGAAGACTCTTGAGAGTCCCTTGGACTGCAAGGAGATCCAACCAGTCCATTCTGAAGGAGATCAGCCCTGGGATTTCTTTGGAAGGAATGATGCTAAAGCTGAAACTCCAGTACTTTGGCCCCATGTGAAGAGTTGACTCATTGGAAAAGACCCTGATGCTGGGAGGGATTGGGGGCAGGAGGAGAAGGGGACGACAGAGGATGAGATGGCTGGATGATATCACCAACTCGATGGACGTGAGTTTGAGTGAACTCCGGGAGTTGGTGATGGACAGGGAGGCCTGGTGTGCTGCAGTTCATGGGGTCACAAAGAGTTGGACACAACTGAGCGACTGAACTGAGCTGAACTGAGACTGTGTAAAATTGAAATATAAAGGAAAAGTTCAACTAGTAATTCAAACAAGTATTTCTGAATTGTGTCATAAAATTTCAATTAGGTTGTATCAGGTTTGTTTAACAGAATTGGTCGCAAGCAAGTAGCAATTCCTCTTCATGACTTAAAAAAGATTAAATAAATTAAGAAAAAAAATTAAAGCAATAATAATGAAAAGGAGAAAAATCTTAAAGCCAGAAACAAATGGAAACAAATAATCTAATTGTATTTTAAGTAAATATTATGATAACCTGAATAAAAAAAAAAGAAGAAAGAGTGAGGGATGGAGTGAGAGAGGAAGGAAGGAAAGTGTATTCATCTAATAATTTACAACTACAGTATTTGGTGGGGTATGAGTGTTGGGGAGAGAAGTGCACACAAACTCTGCCCTCTATTTCAGTAGATTTGCTTATTGTAGTAGCAGTTTGGGTAAAGCAATTTAAAGATTATTTTAGATGTATCATGCTGCTGCTGCTAAGTCACTTCAGTCGTGTCCGACTCTGTGTGACCCCATAGACGGCAGCCCACCAGGCTCCCCTGTCCCTGGGATTCTCCAGGCAAGAACACTGGAGTGGCTTGCCATTTCCTTCTCCAATGCATGAAAGTGAAAAGTGTAAGTGAAGTCGCTCAGTCCTGTCCGACTCTTAGCGACCCCATGGACTGCAGGCTACCAGGCTCCTCTGCCCATGGGATTTTCCAGGCAAGAGTACTGGAGTGGGGTGCCATTGCCATCTCCATTAGATGTATCATAAAATTGAGCAAATGAGTAAGCATATTGATATTGTTAGGATCCAGGGCTCACAATGCAGAAGAAGGAGCACAAAAATATGGAATTGTGGAGGGCAAGAAAGAACCCTCTAGTAATAGATTAGAATTAGAGCTATCAGATGAACTCATGATGTCTAAAACAGAGGTGTGTCTATATAAATTTTTTTTCATGAATGCCTATGATTTGTGAATGCATATTTGTGTGTTTATGTCTATGTATGTATATGCAATAATATATTTCTCCAGAAAGAGTCAAGAAGCAAAGATATGGCAGTGGCAGTGAGTATACTAAACTCCCAAATCTTAGCTTCTAACACTATTCCCCACTAAAGGAAATGAGAAATGAATGATTTCAGGGGTGATACAGGATGGGTACTAGAACATCTTATTCAGAAGAGTAAGAGAATACTTACTCAAATGATGAGGGCATGTTGCAAGGCATCAGAAGTCAGAAAGAGAGGGCTTCATTGGCTAAATGTGGACCATTTGAGCACCAAAATTATTAAGGTGGCAATAGCCATTGAAAATACAGAAATCCATGAGTTCACACCAGTGACAGATAAACATAAATTAATAATCAAATAAGTGGGAGGAAAGAGAGCTCTTTTGCTTACAGTAGAATGTGCAAGACTGATGCAAATGTTCAGGAAGTGCTGGAGTTGAAAAATCATCATTTGGAAACCATTTTAGTACAGATTGCATCAGATAGCACTGGTTAATGCTAAACCGACACGCGGAGCCGTCCTTATAAAATGGAGAAATTAGGCAACACCTTGATTAGATAGCCAAAATTAACACTCTCCATGTGGCATAGATGAGCATCACATGCCTCTAGATGTTGATTGCACCTGTATGTGCCGTATTCTAGCAGAAAATGCATAACCACAAGGTAATCATGAAAAAATGTCAAATATATAAAATGAGGAACTGTTAAAAAGAAAAGAAAAAAAAGTATGTGGATAAACCGTATTCTTTAAAATCTGCAACTCCATACAAAGAAATGTTGTTGAAAGGCTCCAAATTAAGGAAGGCTAAGGAGATACTACAACTAAATGTGATATGTGACATTAGAGTGAATTCTTTACTGGAAGGAGAAATATCATAAAAGTTATTATTAGATAAACAGTAAAGTTAAAATATGGACAAATATGAGATTAAAATATTATATCCATGTAAATTTGTGAAGTAGATAATTATATGTAACTGCTAAATAAGAAACTATTTTTAGTCATTACACAGTGAAGTAAAGGGCCATGGTGTTTGTAACTTGCCCTCAAGTGGTTCAGAAAGAAAAAAAAAAAATAGACATAGAAAGATGGAAAGAATGAGAACAAATTATAAGTAAATGAGGTAAAATATTAAGATTAAGTAAACCTGGGTAAGGGAATAAGAGAGTTCCGTATACTGCTTTTATTTTTATAACATTTTTTGAGCTTGAATTTATTTCTAAATAAATACATTTTAAGTAAATGAAATATAACAAGCATATCTAGTGAGCATTTTGAAAAATCCATTGCCATAAGATATGTGACTTTATCTTACTGAGAAAGCCGCCTAATTGCACTGAGAATGTTTTTATCCCTTCTCTAATTCAGATTTGTTCACTAGCACAGGAAAAGAATAAATGCATCTGCTTAAATTTTTTCTTATGAAAAGTGAAACTAAATTTAACTAAGGTATACTTAAAGAAAAATTCTACTTTTTTTTTTCAGAATCTGAAGAAACTGGTGATGTTTTTGAAGATCATATTACCACTTATATCGAAAAGAAGAATTCTGAGAATGTGGTGACAACTACATACATAAAAAACTAAAAGCTTACAATGAAATATCTGTAAAGTAGAATATTTTTCTTTAAATTTGGATTTTAAAATACAAATTTAGCGTTTTCCTCAATAATACTGAAACATTAAAACTTATTTCTTGTATATATACAGAATAAGGAAAAAATAAAACTGGAAGCAATTTGGAAAACATCAAATATAACTGCCTGATTTTAGTTCATGTAAAATAATAAAAATTATCAGTGATGTCAGGTAAGTGTTGGAAATACAACAACAATGCTCAAATAACAAATAATTTGCATTTTAAATATTTAAAAAATTAGCACTGTTTTTAAAAAATTTATTGGAGTAATAGTTGACTTACAATAAATTAGTGGTGTTTTTATTTTCTACACTGCAGTGCAGACGTGTACAGTCGACTGCATTTAATATATCGTTTTAAGTGGGAGTGTTCAGAAATATAAAAGGGCTTGCCCTTATTCTTTATATTTGCAGATATATACTTTCTTGTATGGAAATGAGATACACATTCTATCTCACAGACAAAATATACTGAGTATATTTTTGGGAAATACACAGTGCATATTTTTGGGAAATCAAGAATTTTCCAATTTATTTAACACATAGTTTTATTAGCAAAATAAATATGAATGCACTACATCTGATGCTTATCTGGAAATCATATGTGTTAAAAATAAATAGAAGATCAACAGATGTAGGTGGATACAAATTTGCTTTTAAAAGGCTGAAAGACTCACAATACCTAGTTTTAGAGAATTTTTGTTTCTGAATTTAAAACATGCCATCCTTCTTAGTTTGCACTTAAACCATAACCTCTTTCAGGCAACAAGCTTTCTTGTGTCTATTTTTCTTTTTCTTTTTTTTTGCAAATGGGGAAATGGCCCAAAGAAGGGAAAGCAAAACAAACAACAAAGAAATATTTCTGTATTTCAAAAGACCTTTTGGAAATCCAGTTGTCTATATCAGAAACAAATAATGTTGTTTCAAAGTAAAGTTATTATATGAAAGATGATATATTCGTCAGGGTGGGATAGAGTCTTCTGTTAGCAAGTCATTCTCTTCTACAGGTGGGCAGTTTTGGGAAGTTCATACTGTGAAAGAGAGATATAGCCAGGGAGTTATGAGATTAGCTGGATCAACCCTGGGTCTCAATCAACTGACAGGTCCTCAGCAATATCACCCACAGGTCACATAGTCAACTGTGTCTTATTAAGACAGATATAAAATTTCACAATGCCATACAGCAGTCATTTAGTTTTAACTTTTATTAGACTCAGTGAAAATCGATGCCTTATATAGTATGTCACATGAATATAATTCTAATGAAACATAGTAAAATATGTGTCTATAGTTCAAAAGTCAAAATTTATGTTTCCCAGCAATAAATTATTTACATTATGGTATCTACTTTCACTTAAAAATTTTGGATGTGGTTGTTCATTGGTCAGTTGCCAAGTCATGTCCAATTCTTTGCGACTTTGGATGTGGGGGCAAAGTCTAAATGTTTTATGTAATGACAGTGTGTGAAATAAAAAGTCTATGTAATAGAAATTCCTTGCTGGTCCAATGGCTAGGACTCCATGCTCCCAATGCAGGGGACCCTGGGTTCAATCCCTGGTCAGAGAATTAGATCCCACATGCCACAACTAAAAAAAAAAAAAGATCCCATGTGCTGAAACTAAGAGCCAGCGTAATCTAAATAAACAAATATTTTTTTAAAAGTTAATGAAAAAAAAGCCTATGCAATGCATCCAGCTGTTTTCCTAACAATACCAGGAATATCCCATTCAACTATCTACATGACTTATGCAAACACAGCCAGATAGGCACTGATTTTTTTTCTGTAGGTATAATTTTCTCAAAGGCAGAAAATATTCTAAGCTTATTTTCCATAATCTAGGACTAGGCTGTTCGTTCAGAGACTTTAATAATTCTCAACAACAACAACATCAACACATCTGTCTTACTAGCAAGATAGCATTTTCTCTATTTATTTAGCCTTTATTTGCGTTCTGAATTACAGCAGTGATCAATTTAGATTCTAATTTCCTTGGATTATGTTTTCTCTTTGTTGTCATCAGTTATTCAGTGTAACACCGCACTATGTATAGCATACACATAGCACATAATAGTTTATGATGTCAAAATATCTCATACTTAAAATTCTGGACATTTAAAAATATTTCCATCATTTTTTTTGAATAAAGAAGGGCATTAAAAATGATATTGTTGCAAATAACATAATGAAATTCTATGGAAGTAGTTGTATTTAATTGATATGTGATACATAAAGATGAAGGTGTATAATTTTAATGGTTTTCTCACAACTATCAGCTTAATTTTAAAATGTTAATTAGTTAAGAATTTCAAACTTTAGTCAACAGTTTACTTCCTGAATTTATAACACTATCAATCTGTTTTTATTTCTTTTTTTTTCCTCCTTATAATCAAAAAACAGCAACTCTTGTTACAACACTTGACATGAAAATAGTTTTTTTAAAAAACCCTTTTTCCAGGTAATGTAGAACCAGTATGACAGTACTGTTTACCAAAAGAGTAAAAATTAAATCCGTTAATTGATTGAACAATGTAGACTTTCTCTTTTGGAAGCCATGCTATTATTGTAACTGAAAAAGCAAACCAAGTCAAGTAAGCGTTTGCATTATTATTTGAATATATATAAATGTTATATATGTGTGTGTATAAGTGCATTTTTCTTTTCAAAGATGTTTTGAGATAAATTGTAATGATTTTGGCCAAAGTCATGGAAACCAACTGCTTTTAAAAGGAAGATTTAAAAATTGTTGTATAAAGAATACAATTGTATTAAAAACACTTAATTCATGTTAATATGTATAAACATTACTCTAATTGGGACAAACAATTGGAAAAAATTACATTGTATTTAGATTACTTTAGAATTTCCTAGTGAGATCAGTTTCAGCTTAGTTTGATCTCCAATTACAAATCCAAATGGTCTTTGTTTTAGTTCTTGCTCTGTTGTTAAGCATTAAACTGTAAACTGATCTTAAGACAAACATGAATTCATTTTTCTAGATCATATCATATACGCTACAAATTGCTTTTCTAAAGTATTTAAATATCACTGTAATGTGATGATATGAAAAATAACACTGAAATGTCCTTTTAAAATAATACATTTTCACAGTGAGTAAACAAATGCAAGAATATCTTTTCCCCAGAAAATGTTCAACTAATAATATGCAAAATTAACAAACCAATATATGTAGGAGAATTTACAAACGTTAAGAATTTACAAACGTTAAGAATTTACTGGAGCTGGGAAAGAAAAAAGTTCTCAAAATTTATCATTAATATAAAAATTCTTTTAGTGTAAGTTGTGTACAAACTTACGAAGAAAGAGTATGTTTAACTTTGCAGTTAAAATAATTTAATGGTCAATGAGAACTTTTAAAATTTCCAGCTTTTTAAAGATTGTATGAAGTTGAGACATTGTAAATTTGCTAAGCATTTTCATTTGAAATATTGACTACTTACTTGAGAGAGATATCCGGTTTAATTTAACTTACTTTGTAATCTGGCCAGTATTTAAATTGTTGTTCTATAAGTAACAACCCAAATAAAATGAAAAGTAATAAGTAATACTTTCTTCTTACCTCTATATCTTATTTACAGTTGCTTGTTGGGCTGCTTAGAGAATTAAATTAAACTAACAGCACCTCAAAGAACTCTGTTCTCTGCTCTGCTCTCTTCTCTAGACAAATTTTTTTTTTCCCCCTGTGCAAAGTGATAGTCTACTGAAAGAGGAAGTTGTGAAACACCACAGTCATTATGCTTTATAAATTCTACAGAGAACAGAAAATTATTCACAAAGCTTACACTTGAAATCATGGTAACAGCCTATAATTTGTGGGTATACATACAAAATTAATGTATATAGTTATATATGTAAGCAAATTTTAGAAAAGTTATAGAAATTTATACTTAAGTAATGTTCATTTATATGAGGAAACATCTCCTCTGTGGTTAAATGATAATCATAGAAAAAGAGAAAATATTGCTCTATGTGGAAGAAATTGTCAAGCTGATATATGAGGAATAAACTTGCTTTTTCATAAGGCTAATTAATGTAAAGTCTTTGGAGTATGACCTAAATGCTAACCTGACTACAGACATTTTGTAAAAACAAAAAAACTTCAGTAAACGGGCATGTTCCTGGAATCTGAATAGTGGTTTTTTTACCTAAAAGTTTTAAACTTCCTTTCCCATGAATAGTTGCCTGTTTCATATAGATAAAGCATTGCAAAACTGAAACTGTTCCTTATTCATGAGCTATGATCTCTCTCAACTTCAGCCACAAGAATAAAAAACAGGTGCAGATTCTGCAATGCTGAGCATTTAACTGGTTAATTTTCTAAGAAGATAGGGCATTAATTAAAAATATCTATGGGACAGTAGGGACAATATTTGAAAAAGGACATAAAAACAGTTGGGCAACACATATACTATTGCTAACTTCAAATAAAAGGAAATACTTATGTATATACTTCTCCCAGGTTACTGGATCATAGAAGCAAATGGGTAGCTGCAATTTTTATGTGGCAGTCCTTCCCACCCTCCCTTGCTGGTTGGTGAAGAGATAGGGGGTGGATTGCAAGAATAATTAAGTAATTATGCAAACCTCCACACGTTGCAAGAACTGCTTTCTGAACTTTAGAAACTACCATACTCTCAAGGTATCACACGCTGCTTTACTTAACCTTATTTTCAAAGAGCCAATAAAAAGTAATTAGGGGATGATTAAAAATGGAAACATTTTCCATTTCACCTAAAGTCATACTTAATGTGAATTTGCAGTAAGTGAAAATAAATGAATACACAACACTAAGAAAGCTCCCTCCCCCGCCCCCCAACACTGAAATCAAACCAAATAAAAACTCCACCATAGAGTCACCAATATGAAATTTGATTAAAAAAGTGAGATACTTATAGAAAAACTTTGAAGAAAAAGTTATTGATGTGATTAACATTGCTTAGATTCTATGTGTTTTGAGAGACTTTATAATTACTATATGTGAGTATTATTATAAAACATTAAGCCCATCTGTTGCTCAAAGACCCAGGTTTACTCCTGGAAGCACAGTGCTCAGTATCTCTGGATGATTTTAATGTGCTAGCTCAATATTTGTGTCCCTTTTACCTGGGTGGTAGATGTATATCACTATTTCTCTAAAAATCCTTTCTAGGCTGGTGAATATGTTCAAGGTTCCCCCATCTCAAAAAATCTCTGACTTTACTGCCCTATTACTTTTCTTTTTGAAAACGTTGTCACCATTGACTTCTTTCAATTATTTAAAATTTGAAAAAAATTATTTAATTTTGGCTGCACTGGATCTTTTTTTGCTTTGTGCAGGCTTTCTCTAGTTATAGAGAGTTGGGGCTACTCTGTAGTTGCAGTGTATGGGCTTCTCATTGCAATGACTTCTCTTGTTGCAGAGCACGGGCTCTAGGACTCACAGGCTTCAGTAGTCGCAGCACATGGGCTAAGTAGTTGTGGGTCATGAGCTTAGTTGCTCTGCAGCATGTGAAATCTTCCTGGACCAGGGATGGAACCCATGTCCCTTGCACTGGCAGGCAGATTCTTATCCACTGTCACAGGGAAGTCCTACTTTTGTCATTTTTTAAAAGCATATATCCCAGAGGTATTGTTTGCACATAGTTGTACAACCATCAGGCTTCCCAGTTGGTGCTAGTGGTAAAGAATTCTCTTGTCAATGCAGGGGACAGACATGGGTTTGATCCCTGGGTTGGGAAGAATCCCCTGAAGAAGGAAATGGCAACACACTCTAGTATTCTTGCCTGGGAAATCCCATGGACAGAGGAGCTTGGCAGGCTACAGTCCATGGGATCATGAGTTGGACATGACTTATCAACCAAACCACTACCAGCATTGTTCCATTGTTTGTCTATACTGTATTTTGTTTATCCAGTCATTCTCTAATGGATATTTGGGTTACTTTTACCTTTTGGCTGTTGTGAATAATGCTTCTATGAACATGAGCATACAAATATCTGTCTCTACTTTCAATTCTTTTGTGTATATGTATGTGTGTGCATGCTCAATAGTGTCCGACTCTTTGCGACCCCATGTACAGTAGCCCACCAAGGTCCTCTGTCCATGGGATTTTCCAGGCAAGAATACTTGAGTCTGTTCATTTCCTACTCCAGGGGAACTTCCCGACCCATAGATCGAACTTGCGTCTCTGATGTTCCCTGCTTTGGCAGGTGGATTCTTATATATCTAGAAGTAAAGTTGCTGGATTATGTGCTTTTCTTTTTTTTTAATTTTTGAGAAACTGCCATACTGTTAAATCTTCCTATCTTCCTTATTTGTCATGCCTCTGCACTCTGGTTTCTGTCTCTGCTGTGTATCAAGACTCTTGACAAAGTCATAGAATGATCTTGATACCAAATCCAAATGACAACTCAAAGCCCTGGTATTTGACCTCTTTGCAACATGTGCCACTGTTGACCACTTCCTCCTCCTAGAAGTGTTCTTTGTGCTTGAGTTCTTTACTTCGCCCTCTCCTGATTACATAGCAATTGCTTCTTTGATTTTCTTATAGGGTTCCTTTAACTGTGTTCATCTACTAAAGATTGGAATTTCTCAGGATTCTGTTCTGGGCCTGCCCAGATTTTTACCCACAGTCTCTTTAGTATACATCCATGGTTTCAGTAGGCAAATATGTATTGCTCCCAAACCTGTCTCCAACCTAGGTATCTCCCTAAAGAAGTTTTGACCAGTGCAAAATACAAGATCATTTTTACTTGTGATCTAGAGGAAAAGATTTTGTCTGGAGGCAGTAAGATCAGCCTGAATTAATTTTCACCTCTATTGTTTAACTTTGGGCATGCCAGACATTATTTCTGAGCTGTCTTTCCTCACCCATAAAGTGGGACCTTAAATGACCTCCTTAGAAAGTTATTGAAAGATGATTTTCTTAACATTAAAAAATTATGAAATAAAGATTACTTAAATAACTATGTTTATAGTATAAAAAATATAGGTAAATCAAAAGACTATTCTATTTTCCTCTAACATGATTCTTCTCCCCAGAGGTAATCAATGCTATCAATTTGATACATATCTTTGCAGATCTACTTCCTGTGTTATTATATATGTATACATTATGTATATTATATCACATATGGAATTAAATAATTTTGTGGGTTTTTAAATGTACATAACATCATACTTACGCTTTTCACTGTGATGTTTTTTAACTTAAAAATATAGCTTGGGGCTTCCCTAGTGGCTCAGTGGTAAAGAATCCACCTGCCAAAGCAGGAGACACGAGTTCGATCCCTGATCCAAAAAGATGCCACATGCTGCCGAGCAACTAAGCCCATGCACCAAAACTATTGGGCCTGTGCTCTGGAGACCTTGAGCTACAACTCAAGTTGTAGTCCACTACTGAAGTCCACACAACCTAGAGCCCGTGCTCGGCAACAAGAGAAGTCACTGCAATGAGAAGCCCACACACGGCAACTAGAGAGTAGCCCCTGCTCTCCACAACTAGAGAAAAGCCCACACAGCAATGAAGACACGGCACAGCCAAAATTACATAAACGAATAAACAAAATTATAAAAAATACAACTTGAAAATAGGGCTTCCCTAGAGGCTCGGTTGGTAAAGAATCTGTTTGCAATGCAGGAGACTTAGGTTTGATCCCTGAGTTGGGAAGATACCCTGGAGAAAGGAATGGCAACCTACTCCAGTACTCTTGCCTGGAGAATTCCATGGACAGAGGAGCTGGGCAGGCTACAGTCCATGGGACTTAAAAAGTTGGACACGACTGTGCGGTTAACTGTTATAGCTTGAAAATATCTGTAAGTTATTCTTTTGAACTGATTCATATATATCTAATCCCCCTGTTGATAGAATTTGTGTAAATTCTTCACAATTAAAAATAGTGTAGCCAGTCAGCAGCATTATAAATGCCTATTTCAAAGTTTGTGCAAGTCTTTCTTTAAGGTAGATAAGGGAAAGTAGAATTTTTGGAATGTATATGTATTTGAAATATTAATCGTCACTGCCAAATTGCCCAGTCAAGAAAAACTTTATCCATTTGAGCTTCCAACATGTCCTGGTTTTGGGCTCTTTTTCCAGTATTTGATATACTTAAACTTTTAAAGATTTGCCAATCTGATGCACAAGAAAATGGTGTCTTTATAGTTTTAATTTGGACTCTCTGATTACTATGGAGATTGAATTTATTGTAATGTTTGTATCTCACTTTTTAATTCCTGTTTTGTAAATTGTGTGTTCTTTCATTCTAGACATTTTATTGGATAACTGTCAACTTCTTATTGATTTGTAGAGTTGAATTTATCTTGTTTCGACATATTGTCATCATTCTTCCTTTTTAATGCTCCAGTAATTGGCTACTGTAGCTTTTTGAGATGACTCTAATATTCGTTGATAATATGCTTGCTTTTTGGAACAGTGAGATGACCCAGGTTTATTTTGTACATTTCCTACCACAGGTCTGAGCTTAGTCATTTCTCTAAAGGACCCTGATTCCTTTTAGTAGGACACAGTTTCTTCAGACCACAATTGAGACCTTAATGGTGTTCATTGCTACTGGAGTTCATTGCTACTGGAGTTCATTGCTACTGGTGTTGCAAGAGTTCGTTGCAACTCTTAAGGCAAGCATTAGAGTTGGTCAATAAAATGTTTGGTCTTTCTATGTGCCAAGTAGCACACACTTGCAAGATATATTTAAATATGTATTAGAAGCTTATGAGTCAATATTACATCATATTTTGCATTAAAAATAAGATAGGATTAATGTATCTGGTATAAGAAAATATATTTTAAAAGTAAAAATTGGACATTTTCTTATGAAAGGATATTTTGATAAAGGTAGTAATGTAGTAACTGTCATAGCTTACACTTAGAATATTCAAAATATTCTTCCAAAGAAATGTCAAAAATCATATAGATTGGAGAATATTATACAGCTTTCGTATTTTCCATTATTTTGATTCACAGTTATCATAAGACTCTCAATCACTGTTTCCTTCATTTTTTTCTTGCTAGTATGCAATTACCACTTAAAAGTAAGAAAGCATCTGTGCATATATCCCTGAAAACAGATTTTAATTAGAGCAAAATAAATGTATCCCTGCTTTTAGCCACTATTTTTTTCTTAAGATATATTTTCATGGTCACTTTAAAAGTACAGAAGTAGCAATATTTCGGTTGCTTTCTGCAGATTTCAATGGTGAGAGAAGTACCTCTGATTCACTGATTTTTTTTTTTAACTTGTAGAAATGGCCTTCATGTTTAAGCATTCATATAATGTTTTCTGTTTTGTGTTTGTGCAGCTAGAGAATCAAAGAGGAAAGCATTGTCTGATTATTCTTAAATACCTTTAGCTTTCAGTTCCTTATCTGAAAAAAGGAATGAGAACATCAACTTCAGTAGTGACTGAGAGGATTATTTGTATACTCAGGTAAAGGGTGAAGCTAAATAAGTTTCCTTATAAGTATGATGCTGATATTTCCAGATCTAATTTGAGAACACACAATTGGACAAAAATTTTTCTTCTAATTTTTAGAGGTATATTTATTTACTGGAAAACATCCCAGAAAGTTTACAAATTAAATCGCATCTAGGTCTATATTTATATTACATTTATTGCATTCATTAAAAAGGATGAATGAATGAAAAGAGCCAGGAATATCAGAGATTTGTAGAGAGTCATTTATTCTTCTATTCAATATTAATTATCTGCTATATGTAAGGAAAAGACTCTGATGCTGGGAGGGATTGGGGGCAGGAGGAAAAGGGGATAACAGAGGATGAGATGGCTGGATGGCATCACCCACTCGATGGACGTGGGTTTGGGTGGACTCCGGGAGTTGGTGATGGACAGGGAGGCCTGGCGTGCTGCAGTTCATGGGGTTGCAAAGAGTAGGACGTGATTGAGTGACTGAACTGAACTGAACTGATATGTAAGGAGATATACTAGGGGCTAGCTGGCACCCCACTCCAGCACTCTTGCCTGGAAAATCCCATGGATGGAGGAGCCTGATGGGTTGCAGTTCATGGGGTGGCTAAGAGTCAGACACGACTAAGCGACTTCCCTTTCACTTTTCACTTCCCTGCATTCGATAAGGAAATGGCAACCCACTCCAGTGTTCTTGCCTGGAGAATCCCAGGGACAGTGGAGCCTGGTGGGCTGCCGTCTATGGGGTCGCACAGAGTCGGACACGACTGAAGCGATTTAGCAGCAGCAGTAGCAGCAGGAACACGAAAAGAATAATTGGAGTCTGCAGGTTATTCTCTGTTTCATTCTTTCCTGCCCTGATCCTTTGCCAAGAAGCTGATCTCTACTCACAACTTTACTAGGCTCCCTTGCCCTCTTCTGGTTAAATTTAGCCAGTGAGTGTACCAGCATGAGACAGAGAAGAAAGAATTTGGAGGATTCATTTTATCCACTTCATCCCAGCAGGGCACAGTTTAGGAATGGCAGAATTCCTCTCCCTACAGTTGCAGATCTTCTTTGGCTGTTGTTCTTCCTCAGACATACCTCTGACCTCAGACATACCTCTGACTTCAGACATACCTCATACCATTAACACGGTTTTTCTTGCCTTTCTTGGTCTAGAGATGGCAACAGCTTCTGACCGTCACTAACCTGCAGAGGATGAGATGGTTGGATGGCATCACCGACTCAATGGACATGAGTTTGAGCAAACTCTGGGAGATGGTGAAGGACAGGGAAGCCTGGCGTGCTGCAGTTCATGGGGTTGCAAAGAGTCGGACATGAACGACTGAGTGACTGAACAACAAACCTGTAGGTGCTTCATTGTAACTGGTTGGTTCCTAATTACTTCAACACCTCTCAATCATTCCTTAATTAAATCACCTGAAGTGAAAGTGAAAGTGAAGTCGCTCAGTCGTGTCCAACTCTTTGCAACCCCATGGCCTGTAGCCTATCAGGCTTCTCTGTCCATGGGATTTTCCAGGCAAGAGTGCTGGAGTAGATTGCCATTTCCTTCTCCAGGGGGTTCTTCCCGACCCAGGAATCGAACCTGGGTCTCCCGCATTGCGGGCAGACGCTTTACCGTCTTAGCCACCGGGGAAGCCAAAATCACCTGAAATTGATCCTTTAAAATGCACCATCTCAGGCAGACCTTACCCTCAATATCTACATTAGTCCTGTTATTCAATCAAATTATACATGTTACTGATACTTTGAAAGTGACATATTACAAGGTGTATGTATCACTTCAGAGGGAACACAAAAGTGAAAAACTAAGGAAGATGCCCTAGGCTAGGGGAATCAAGGATCACAGTTTGGATTTTATGGATATTTCAGGGAAGGGTTGCAGTTGGAAAAGTCATGGAAGTCAGAGGAAGAGGACTGAATTCTTGGAGTTGCATGTGATATGCTATATGGAGGTGTGAGGCAGGGCTGGGAAAGAGGATTGTGAGGGAGCCAGAGAGGAGGAATCAAGATGGTGTAAGGAATGGTGTCTTGAAATGGGACTCCTGATCCTGAAGAATAAAAAAAAATGCCTTTAACATGAACAATCAGGTCTTTCAGGTATCTGTACTTTTTCTTACCCACATTACTGATTTTTTTTTTTTTCCTTCTAGAAACAACTTTCATGGCTTTTCTCTGAGGAATAGCTCATCCTTTGTGTCAGCCCAGATAAAGTGAGTGGCACTGATTGTCCTCACACTCTAACATTGGTGTAATGTGACCAAGATCTGGCAAGCAAGTTTTAAGCCTTTTCCTTTGCTACAGTGATTGGTTCAAAGATGGGCATGGGATTCAAGCCAGCCAATGAGACTTATTTCTGGACACTATAAACCCTGCTTTTGCTGAGACTGGCTAGTGAGAAGATTGAGCTCTGATGACATCATCAGAGTCCCTGACTTCAACTATGTCTGCCCTGTTGTCTCTGTTCTCTTCATTTACTGAGTCAAAACATTCTTAGATTTCTGTCACTTGCAACTACAGAGTCTTCTACATCAGGAAGGAAAAGCTGGAGGAGGGAGCTTGTTTTCTTTTCTTGAATTATCGGATATCATCAATAAAAGAAAGCATTTTCATTATCTGAGACTAGGATTGTTCAACAGAAACATAATACAAGCCAAGTTTATCACTTAAAATTTTCTAGTTATTATTTTAAAGAGAAATGGGTGAAATGAATTTTAATAAGGTACATTATTTAACACAATATATATAAACATTACCATTTCAATACATAATCAATATAGAAATTATATCATTTAATTTTTTTTAAAAATTAAAATTAAGCAACAGTTAAAAATTCAGTTTTCAGTCACATTAGCACATTTCAAGTGTTCAGTAACATTGGACAGCACAACTGTAGACCAGATCCTAGAGTACAGGAGTTAATAGAAGTCCAGTTGAAGCTGAGTCTTTAGTCAAAGTTTAAGGTCTCAGAACAGGGTCATATTTCATATTTTTGAACAGGAAATAACTTAAGCAAAACAATGCTTCAATAAAAATAATCTGGCACCTCCAGCATTCTTAAAGCTTTCTTGATTTCCCAGTCAAATTAATGATGTCTTTTTCTATAATCCTGTTGTATGGAGTCATAAGGACATATGTCAGAATCTCTAGGGGCAGAAACATTTATTCACTTAAAGTAAGGCAGCCAGGGAAATAATCTGGTGTTGAACAGACCTCTTCCAAGAACTTGGCCACGCAGTTCCTTTGTCCCAAATAAGATTTGGAACATTCCCATGGCCCAACATTACGTGCTGGGCCAATTTCTGATTACTGCTTCTAGATAATCAGGTACAATGCTGTGGTGGAATAAAATGTATGATGAACAAATAATTAAAACTTTTTTCCTAATGTATCTTGACTTGAGACCTATTCAAATAGGAAGACAGTAAAAGTCTACAGTTAAAAAATATGCTATATATTGTCAGTTCCAAAGTGGGGAAAAGGTGCTTTACTTTTCTTTGACCCCATCCCAGGTTCTTGCCCATAAATGTTTCTCAAAAAAGTATATTTGGAACTAGGGAATTGTAAAATATAAATAATAGTCTTTCAAATATCCTTGGATAAGTAATATAAAATAAAACAGAACACTTTAAAAATATTTTTCCATTTTTAATTTGTTTAACATATTTGAATAACTTCTTAATTAAATTTTTCTGATCAACATTCCATTTTCTTTCCATCTTTTCATAAATGTAGAATGATTTAAAGATATAATACTTTTCATTCCTGGAACATTCATTATGATTTTAATCAAATGATTATACGAATTCTGAGAGTTTTCATTTGCTGGCAGATGAATTATATTAACAAAAAACTTTTTTGTGAGAAACATTTTTCTGTAAGAACATTTCAGATTACTGAGTAGAGGCATTTTATATGGTTAGTGAAATACTTTGTTTCTGCCAAATGGAGAGAGCTATGTTTGTTATTTCTATGGTGAAACAAAGAAAGGATATGTTCTTCTTTAGTGGCACAAAATCACTACAGCAGAGGAATATGTTTCAAAATAGGGATCAGGTCAGGAAAAAATGTCCCCAGAGGAAAGTTGGTGGGAATAGGTCACACCTAAAACGGGAGAAAACAATGTAACAGCCATTGATGGTGGCTGCAGCAGACCACAGCCCCTGTAAGATGGCTGCAGCCCCTTTTATAACAAGACTTTCAGCAAACAATGGTGTTATGTAATGTTGGAAGCTCTCATAAAAATGATACTTTGGCGTCATTTCTTTGGTTTTGTTTGTTTATTTTGAGCAATGGTGAGATATGCATTTGAGAATGTTGTGAGGATTCAGTTTGAGGACTGTAAGCATTAAAAGAGAAGAAATACTTCTTAGTGGGATTTAATCTCTGCTCCTTGGGAGTGGCTGTCTTTGTCAATAAAGTTAACTATTTTTTGCTTTTGGAGACCAGTTCTGACATTTGATGGCAATATGAATATCAATTTGGCCACTACTGACCGAGCCCTTGGTGGTCATATTATAAAGCTTTACAATGTGCCTTTTGTTAGAAAACATTTATATGAGCCTTAATGCATTCTGTTTTTCCCAAAAGCCAATTAGCAGCAGTTACTCAGCTTTCAGAAGGCTTAAAATGAAGTCACTTATGTTTCATAGTGACTGAAAACTCACAGAAATATCAAAGCTCAAATCCTTTATTCTGTTTTCTCCACTGAATCAGTGGTTTTCAGTGTTTTCAGAATGTTGGACATGAAGCACTTTTGCTTCCTGAAAATACTTTTTTTTTGGATGGATAGTTACATAGATAGGGATATAGATAAAATATATGTACACATACACACTATGGATATAAATGGATTTTTTGATGAATGGTAGTAATAAAGGTAATCAACTAGGGATTCTTACTATTCAGTTTTTATATATAACCTTCCAGATTCATATATATGGGGCTTCCCAGGTGGTGCTAGAGGTAAAGAACCCACCTAAGGATGCAGGAGATGTAAGAGATGCAGGTTCGATCCCTGGGTCAGGAAGATCCTCTGGAGAAGGGAATGGCTACCCACTCCAGCATTCCTACCTGGAAAATTCCATGAACAGAGGAGCCTGGTGGGCTACAGTCCATTGTGTCACAAAGAGTCAAACATGACTGAAGCAACTTAGCACAGCATAGCATAGCACATACATAGACATAAATTTTTTCAGAAATAGATTGCATAAAAATATAGCTGACTCCTATATAACTACCTTTTTATATTTATTATTCATAAACTGGGGAAATACTTAATGACAAAACTCTTATACATTCAATAACACTTCTTATTCATACCATCACCTATATACCTTTGAACAATAGTAGCACATATTCTTACAGACCATATATATCCACACTACTGAAATACCTGTGGATGCATGGTTTGGAGATGTTTCATAAAAAATATGTCTCTCACATATAGAACCATTGAAATTGCTTAACAACAAGCCAGCCTTGTATGGCAATGCTGATTGCTCTACATTCAAAGTAAGTTCACCTGCCATAGCTTCTGTTGTTGTTAAGAAACACACATGGAATATTTGCTACAAATCAGAATAGGCCTCAACTTGTAAGAGACAGTCTTGGGAATCAACCTGTCTGATTATGTAATTATGTGACTTCAGGAATTAATCATTAGTGGTTCTTAGGTTAAAGGGGCGTGAGATGTATTAATAATTTCTTTCCACAAAACCTAGTAAGATTTCTAAAACAGGAGAAGATCTGGAAGAGATCTTTAAAGAAGGAGCTAATATTTGAGGAAGTTGTTTGAGCAAATGAAGGTTTAAGGGAGATGTGTAGTCAAAATCCAGAAGAAATATCCACTGAGTAGTGTATAGAGGATGATCAAGAAGTCAAAATTCAGAAAAGAATTTATGTTAGAAGCAGCAGAAGATGTATTTAGAAATGACAGATTTCTTTTTAATTTAGAAGCAAAATTTGAAATAAAGTTAGTTCAGAAAATAATATGATGAAAAATTACATAATGACTCAGAATAAAAAAAACTATTAATGCCTGGGTATATTTTTGTTAGGTAGTTTTTCTTCATATAGTTAATTTAAAAAATCAAACTTTGAAGTACAAGGAGTGGTTGTTAAAGTGTTGGGGATATTATAAAAGAAACTGGAAAGGGAAAACACCTTAGGGAGATATAACTCATGTAATGTACATGACACACACTCAAAAAACCTTTAGAAAAATGACTCGTTGGAATTATTTAAAATTGCAGAGACTCATCAAAGAAGGAAGGTTGACTATGACATGATGTAACATGTTCTAAGTTATTTGGTCTCCACAGTCATTTGATTATAACTCTTTAACTGATTAATTTCAGAAATACAGACAGATTCCAAGTTTAACTGGGATGTGATCCAAAAATTAACTTGCATTTTAGTTGTTCGAATTTGTTCCCCCCTATTTATAAGATTGTACTCTGTTGTTAACTTTCCTGACTGGTTCATAAAAGTCTATTTAACATGTTAGCCAGGATTACCATATCCTTTATGGCTTCCCTTGTGGCTCAGCTGGTAAAGAATCTTCCTACAATGAGGGAGACCTGGGTTCGATCCCTGGATTGGAAAGATCCCCTGGAGAAGGGAATGGCTACCCACTCCAGTATTCTGGCCTGGAGAATTCCATGGACTGTATAGTCCATGGTGTCACAAAGAGCTGGACATGACTGAGTGACTTTCACTTTTACCATCTCCTTTAGGACCCTTTATACATTGTATCGGAGAAGGCAATGGCACCCCACTCTGGTACTCTTGCCTGGAAAATCCCATGGATGGAGGAGCGTGGTGGGCTGCAGTCCATGGGGTCGCTAAGAGTTGGACATGACTGAGCGACTTCACTTTCCCTTTTCACTTTCATGCACTGGAGAAGGAAATGGCAACCCACTCCAGTGTTCTTGCCTGGAGAATCCCAGGGAAGGGGGAGCCTGGTGGGCTGCCGTCTATGGGGTCGCACAGAGTCGGACACAACTGAAGCGACTTAGCAGCAGTAGCAGCAGCAGCATACATCGTATATGGACTTCACCGGTGGCTCAGTGGTAAAGAATCCGCTTGCCAAACGGAGATGCTGGTTCAATCCCTGGGTTGGGAAGATGCCCTGGAGAAGGAAATGGCAACTCACTCTAGTATTCTTGCCTGGGAGATCCCATGGACAGAGGAGACCTGTGGGGTACAGTCCACAGGGTCGCAAAGAGTCGGATACAACTTAATTACTAAACAACAACAGCAACAACAATACATCATATATAGGAAGCAGCGATTGCTAGGTCCGATAATAGTACAGTGGTTATATTTAGCACAAAAAAATTAGTTTTTTATGGCTATGTAGCAAATTATCACAAACAGCAGCTTAAAATAATACAAATTTAGTAATACCTCATGGTTTCTGTGGGTCAGGAATCTCATACAGCATGGCCCTGTTCCTTGATCAGAATCTCAAACTGCTGAAACCGAGGCACTATTCAAGGTTGCTATTCTTATCTGAAGCCTGGGGTCCAGACTCAAACAGGTTGTGGGCAGAATTCAGTTCCTTGTGGTTTTAGGACTGATGTGTCCATTTTCTTACTTGCTGATAATGAGAGGCTGCTCTGTGCTCCTAGAGAATACATTCTCTGCCACCTGGGCCCCTCTGGCTTCAAGCTAGTAGTGGAAGCCATCTTGCATATCATAGCCTTCTCCTGTGTTAAATCTCTGCCTTTCTCTGTCTTTGATCTCTAGGCCGAGTTTTAAAGTGCTCATGTGATAAGGCCAGGCCCACTTAGAAAAATCTTCCTATTTTAAGGTCAACTGATTTAGAATCTTAATTACTTTTGCAAAATCCTTTAAAACAGTGTCTAGGTTAGTGTTTGGTTGAATAAGTAGGAGAAAATATGTGCACAATAGGGCCCAAGAATCTAGGGGCACCATCTTGGAATTCTGCCTATCACAAACCCTATCAATTTGCAATACATGCTGACATATAAAGGAAGGAATGACATGATGCATTGGATTTACATTGAGATAATACAGCAAGAATAAAAAAAAAAATAGAGGGAAAGCTTCCCTGGTGACTGAGTGGGAAAGAATCTGCCTGCCAATGCATGGGACATAAGTTTGATCCCTGGTCTGGGGAGATCCCACATGCTGTTTGACAACTAAGCCCTTGGAGCACAACTACCTAGCCAGGGCTCTAGAGCCCGGGAATCTCAAATACTGAAGCCCGTCTTCCTAGAGCCCAAGCTCTGCACCAAGAGAAACTATTACAATAAGAAGCCTGTGCACTGCAACTAGAAAGTAGTCCCTACTCACTGCAATTGAAGAAGACCCACTCACAGTAATGAAGACCCAGTGCAGCCAACAAATCCAAAAATAAATTTTGTTTTAAAAAATAGAGTGAGAAATAGGTACAATAAAATTGGCAAAATATAAAGAATTGCTGAAATGGAATGATGGCTATCTAGGGGTTTATTTTGCTACCCTTTCTGCTTCTATTGCATTTTAAAATATCCACTAAAATTTTAAGTGAATAAATAATATGTCCCTCAACCTTAATCCTGAGACCTAAACCTCGACATCATTGAACTGTAATCTTGTTGAATTTAATCTCATGGCCTGCATCCTTCCTTTCTTCTGAATCCCTTGTCCAATCATTTTTCAACCTTTTAAAGCCATGAAAGAAATTGGTACTGAGTGCATCCCAAGGCAGACTTGGGATGGCCAGCATGGTAGATGTTAGTGCATGGATAAAGACTAGAGCATTTGCTGTGCTGAAGGTGAGGAGTATGTCTGAGACAGAGATCTCTAGCCAAAGGGCAATTGTGATCAACCTTACAGTGGTTGGAAGGAATAAACAGAAAAAAAAAAAAGGCTTGAAAAGGAAGAACTGTCTTTCATACAAACGTTAGCAATAAATGTACAAGGAATGATAGAATTAGCAAATTGCTATTATGCAATCTGCGATGTAACAGGAAATTTAAACAAGGATGTCAGAGATATGAAATCAATTGGTGAAAGTTTATCAGAGAACAGAATACTCACAGTTTTAAAATATCATCCTGAAAATAGCTTTTCTTTTTCTTTTTTTTTATTTTTTAATTTAACTTTTCTTTTTAATTACCAAGGGAAAAATGGATCTCTATAATGGAGAGATCTTGCAATTACTACTTTAATAAAGCTATGTAATTTAAGATAACCAATAGTGAGACAATGTAATTTTATGTGATTCCTGATTAATGCAGTGAGAGTTAAATACTATCACTTGTGCAATATTTTCCCTAAAATGTTAAATTTGAATACAATCATAAGAAAGTAATCATCTAGGGAATTCCCTGGCAGTCCAGTGGTTAGGACTCTGAGCTTTCATTGCCAAGGGCCTGGGTTTGGTCCCTGATTAGGGAAAAAAGATCCCACAAGCTGCCTGGCATGGCCCAAATCATTATCATCATCACCCAATCTACTGGTCTGAACTCTCATAAAATTCAGTGTCAGTAAATAGAGAAACTAAAAGCATAGGAACTGTTTTAGATTAAAATACTTAACCAAATGTAGCTTCACTGGTGGCCCAATGGTAAAGAATCTGCCTGCCAATGCAGGAGACACGGATTCGATTCCTAGTTTGGGAAGATGCCCTGGAGAAGGAAATGGCAATCCATTCTAGTATTCTTGCTTGGGAAATCCCATGGACACAGGAGATATATGACTCCTCAATGACTAAACCACCATCGCCACTTAACCAAATGCCATAAATGAGCTTTGACTGGATCCTGGTTTGAAGAAAGAGTTTATGAATACATGTTGGAGCAAAAAATTTGAGTATGTTTATATTAGATGTTATAATTTATTTACTATTTGATAATCTTGAGAGTAATAACAGTATTATGCTTTTATAGGAAAATGTTCTTATCAGGAGATGTGTTCAAAAATACTTAGAGATGAAATAATAACAATTTTCAGCAACAAGTTTAATATACATACATGCATATACATGTGTGTGCATGTGAGGACAGAACAAACAAATTTGCCAAATGTTAATAATTGGTGAAGATTATATAGGTTATATTGTAATATTCCTTCAAGTATTTTGCAGGTTTAAACTTTCAAATATAAAGGGAAAAAATCACACAACCTTTCTTGATTTGTCTTTGCATCTGTAAAATGAGGGCCTTTAGAATAAATTATCTCGAAGTTCTCGACTATCCTTTGTATATGCGTGTGTGCTTGCTAAGTTGCTTCAGTCGTGTCTAACTCTTTGCAATCGCATGGACCATAGCCCACCAGACTCTGTCCATGGTATTCTCCAGGCAAGAATACTGGAGTGGTTTGCCATGCCTTTCTCCAGGGGATCCTCCTGACCCAGGTATTGAACCTGTGTATCTTATGTCTGCTGTATTGGCAGGTGAGTTCTTTACCAGTAGGGCCACCTGGGAATCCCTTGAGTATACATAAATTAAAACAAAGGACAAGGCAACAGGTGAATTATTCAATAATTTAATAAAATAGACTAGAAGGATAAGAAATAGGATGCAGATGATATGTACAGTTAATTTAAAACAATTTTTAAAATAACATGTATTCCACTGCCTTGTACACAATTAATTATGATTTTTTTGATTTGTTGAAAATCAACAATTTTTTGATTTGTTGAATTATGCTACACTTTGATTCTTTAAAAATATTAAATGTCATAAAAGCCCAAATTATTTCCATTTTGAGAATAGCAGTTTATATATATATAAAGGCCTGTATTTATTTTATATTCAGAGTATGTTTTTTGAGAAAAATAGAAATTCATCAGTGATTATCTGTCAAAAATTTTGGAGAGTTTTTTAAAACTACAGAAAATTTTTACATATGATATATTATTCAAATGCTAAACATTATTGTCTACTATTAGTTCTTAAGGAAATAATTTTAATTTTTCATTCAGCAGACTAAATGTTTTGGTTCTTTAACAAGTAGTAAATTGGAAGAATTAACAGTTCTCAACTGGTGAATATTGATTAAAAATTAATCTTGTTGCTTTACATTTACAATTAGGTAGCAATATTGAAGGATAGAAACATGTAAAAGTTACTTTAAGTATAAGAATTTTAGCTGTTTTACTTTAAAAGTCCAAAAACGTTACACAGAGAATGTATATAAAATGTACTGTATTGTTGCTGAATAATATTCCTTGTCCATGGTGATATAAAATATTATTTGAAAAGATAAGAAAGATGAAGTTTCTCCTTCAGTTAGAAAGAAAAATGTAAGCAAATAAAGAAATGTTTCACAGATGATTTCCTGCCTATACTATAAATATTAATCAATCTTATGAATAATTTTTGACATCCTGTCTTTCCTTTAATGGTTTATTTATATTGGAATATTCTATTAAAATTGTTACACATCTAAATCTATCATAATGTTCTGATTATAATTGCATTCAAAGAAGAAAAAATGAAAAAAATTTATCCAAAGTTCAAATTTTTACTCTCTATTTTACTACATATTAATATAATGTGTTGTATAGTTAAGAATAAAAGCAAACATGATGTAAGAGGATAGGATACATCCTGGTAGGTTTTCAACAAAGTATCAATATTAAAAGATTGGTCCAGAATATGTGGTTTTTAAAAATTAGTGCTGATTTATTTATTTATTTATTTCTGGCTGTGCTGGGTTCATCGCTGTGTGAGTTTTCTCACAGAAAAAGCAGCATCTTCCCTTTCGTTGTGGTGCACAGGTTTCTCAATGGAGTAGCTTCTCTTGTTGCGGAGCACAGGCTTTAGGCGTGTGGGCTTCAGTAGCTGTGGCACCTGAGCTCAGTAGTTGCAGATTGCTGGCTCTAGAGTACAGGATCAATAGTTGTGGCACACAGGCTTAGTGACTCCATGGCATGTGGGATCTTCTTGGACCAGGGATTGAACCTGTGTCTCCTGAACTGGCAGGCAGAATATGTATTTTAAAAAAGAAATAACATTTTTATTCTAAAAAATGGTATTTTCTTCTTATTTGATCTTTATAGGTTCCTGATAACTAATTGGAACACATTACTGGTCTGTCTTTGTATTAATATTTAGATTTTCTTGTCAGGCAAGAAAATCACAGACCATGAACCTGCACACCAAATGGTTATTTTGTCTTTGACTCCCTTAATAACATCCAAACTTAGGGGTAAATTAATTTTATAAACCTTAGTCATGTTGGTACATTTTAAAGTGACTCTTTTTTCTTATGAAACACAATAAATTTACTGAAAGTTAAAAATTAATTCTGGGTACTTTCTTGGTGGTCCAGTGGTTAAGGCTCTGTGCTTCCACTGCAGGGGGTGCAAGTTCAATCCCTTGTTGGGGAACTAAGACTTCACATGCTTGGGCAGCTTGGCCACACACACACATACACACACACACACACACATAAAAGAATTCTGCTTTGTTGTATACTGATGGTGTCTTGTTCTCATCTACCAGTCAGTATTAAAATGGCTACATGTTGATCAAATATAATTTGCATCCCCCACATCACTTAATACATAAATAATACATAAATATATAAATAGACATTATTTACAGTTGTGCTTCCCCAGTGACTCAGCGGTAAAGAATCTGCCTGCAATGCAGGAGATGCAAGAGACTCAGGTTCGATCCTTGGGTTGGGAAGATCCTTGGAGAAGGAAATGGCAACCCACCCCAGTATTTTTGCCTAGGAAGTCCCACGGATGGAGAAGCCTGACCGACTACAGTCTACAAGGTCTCAAAAGAATTGGACATGACTTAGTGACTAAACAATAATTTTCAGTTGTATATACAAACACACACGTCCAGTAGATATTTGTTGAATGAATGATTCAATGAATGAACTACCCTGGTAACTAAGAAGGTGCTCCCAGCTATGTGATAAGGTTCCCATGTAATGAGTCATTGTTTTTAAAATTAGTGTGAGCATTAGCTCTTAAAACTTTGAGATCAGTAGGTCTTCCTATTGTTTAGTATGTCTCCCAGATTTTGGTATCATATTTCTGCCCATTTTTCTTCTACTTTTCTTTAATGCTTAATTTATTACAAATTTCAGAACTAGCAAATCTTATTTCCCCTTGTTCCCCGTAACAAAATATAGTTAGCATTGCTTAACTAAACAAGCAAGAAACATTAATTCTATGCTCTGTCTACTCATATGCCAAATTCACATCTTTGTCTGATTTACTTGCATCTGTTTTATTTTAGCTTGATCAAGAAAACAATACAGTATTGAACTGTATTACAAAAGACCAGAAATGTGACTAGTGACTACCATTCATTACAATAGTTATATTTGAAAAGGATATTGTTACAAAGAAATCCTGTAACTATAAGGGAGATGAAAATAACTAGAAATAACTGTGTACAGTGCTTTACAGCTCTGCAATTTATAGATTTCATGTGCATTAAATAATTTGCAGTACTCTGACTCTTTATAGTCAATTTTCCAAATTATCTAAGGCAAACGTACCATTGTTTATGCTGCTGAACATTTGAAGTTTAAAAAATGTTTTAAAGTTTTTTATGACAGGGCTATTTTTATGACAGATCTATGAAGTTTAAATAACAGGGCTATTGTACTTAAACATGTTGCATAATGATGGTCTTTGCTATTTATCTGAATAAATTAGTAATTTTACTTAGGATGACTTTTATGCATAAATAAATATTTCAAAAAATATGATTCTATATGCTTAAAAGATTTATACTACTCATTTAACATTATTATTAAACTATGAATGTCCTTGAATAAGATTTATGTAAATAACAAAAAAAGAATCAATTGAATATTATCCTCCCTTTACGGCTCATAGTACATCTTAATTCTGCACGTAAAAATAATTTTTTCAGTGAATTGTAGTGTAGAGGTATGAATAACAATATAAAAACACCGATACAGTATAATCTTCGTACCATTTGTATCCCGTAAAAACTGAATTTTTTAGTCAAGAAGAACAAAGTTATTAAGTTATATGTTCATTAATGCTTCATTATGATGATAATATTAAGAACAATTTGGTAATATTTCTATATTTCTCATCCTCTAAGTTAAAAAAAATGACAATTTCTGCCCAACTTGATCTGCAGCTACTTCCTTTTCCAGATTGGTAATGAAAATTAATTGCCTAACTTCATAGTTGCATTGAAAACTAGTTTAAAAAAATTTGCATACAGAAACTTTCTGTCACATCATCTTAAGTTTCACTGAAAACCTAAAGGGGCAAACAACATCTAGAATAGGAAACAAAAGTCAACCACGAAGAAAACATTTCTTCTCTCAGTTATTTATAATTGATTAATCTTGATAAAATCTATGTAATTTTTATTTTTCACTGATGTTGGAAATTTATTCTTATGGTAATTTGCAACTCCAGGTACCACCAATAATTAGAACTTAGAGCAAACAGGACCCAATTCAATCTTCTCATACATCTCCACCTTTTTCTCCACCTAGAATACGAATGTCTCTCATTCCTAAGAGGTATCAAGTTTTCAATCAAAAATCTAAATCAAAAAATATTTTAGACTCTCTTGAGAGAACAGAAACAGCATAAAATTATCACTTATGCAGTGATATTTTGTTTTGTACATATATAAACACAGTGGTGAGAGACAGTCATGTGTGTTAAAAAGCAAATTAAGTAAAATCACAAGCCTGAAAGGCAGTCATGATTGAAAAGCAAGATATCTATCTCTGCTTCTGGCCGTGAGGGAGTCACAGAGCCCCTCATATGAAAGTATTATCTTTCATCCATTATGAAAGTATTATCTTTCATGCATTAACAACTAGAAAACTGGGCAAAACATAGAGCACATTGATTTTCAGAAACTGGACCATAGGCAGTGTAGCTAATGGTCTCTGAGAAAAGAAACAAATGACTTGATCTTCTTGCTTGGAGCTAATTTCTGGGCTACGGTGCAGATATGGGGAAACCAAAATGAGCCCAGAAATCTCACTGAGTCACGTCATTGATGTCTCAATTTGAGAAGGCTGCAGCAGTTAAAATATACAGGACCAAGTATCCAAGATAAAGGAACCGCACAGAAAAAGAATTCTTAACAATTTAACTAGGAATCTCTATGAGTCTTTGGTTGAGTATTAAATACACAGTAATAATATGAAGCCTCATGGGTCCAGATTAGGAACTGCTGCTGCTGCTGCTAAGTTGCGACTCTGTGCGACCCCATAGACAGCGGTCCACCAGGCTCCCCCGTCCCTGGGATTCTCCAGGCAAGAACACTGGAGTGGGTTGCCATTTCCTTCTCCAATGCATGAGAGTGAAAAGTGAAAGTGAAGTCGCTCAATTGTGTC
Organism: Bos indicus x Bos taurus; assembly: GCF_003369695.1. NCBI lineage: Eukaryota > Metazoa > Chordata > Mammalia > Artiodactyla > Bovidae > Bos > Bos indicus x Bos taurus. The sequence continues at coordinate 114,982,729 of NC_040076.1, forward strand.
CGACTCTTAGCGACCCCATGGACTGCAGCCCACCTGGCTCCTCCATCCATGGGATTTTCCAAGCAAGAGTACTGGAGTGGGGTGCCATTGCCTTCTCCAAGAATAAAGTTGTAAGATGAACAATTTCCAAAACTCAGAGAAGGGAGTTGAGTTCCCATTAACCAGAATAGAGAAAATTGATTCTAGACTTTCCCTAAAATGACTTTAAAAAGAACCTCGAAGGATCAAAGTTCTAAAATGTGCACCTGGTCTAACAATGTTTAAACGAATATAACGAAACCCTGTACTTAGTAACCTAAAATTCATAATTTTAACAACTGATAAAAATTATTAGCTTTATGAAAAAAGATAAAAATTTGACCCTTAATTCAAAGAAAAATCAATTAAAGGTAAGAATCTTAGAAATAAAAGAGAGGATAAAATTGGTGACAATGACTTTAAGATATCAATACAAATATGTTCCATATCCTCAAGGACATAAAAGAAAACAACATAATGAGGATACAAGTAGAGGATATAAAAAAGAAAAAATGGAATTTCTAGAGATGAAAGTTAAACTATCCGGAATAAGAAATTCATTAGGTAAAGTTGACAGCAGTATATTCATTTCAGAAGAAAAGATCAGTAAAAGTAAAGACGAGGGGGGAAAAGCTATCTAAAATGAAATATAGAAAGGTCAAAGACTAAAAAATATAAACAAAGTTTCAGTGATCTGAGGGGCAAGATAAAGCAGTCTAGAGAAGACCTTGAATGAAAGGAGGGAGACCAGAGTGGGGGACAGAAATAGCAGAGAAAATTCTTCAATTCCATGAAGCTTACAATTCCAAAGCAAAAAAAAAAAAACAAAAAAAACAAAAACAAAACCCAAAACAAGAAAAACAACACAGTGAAAACTATCCTAACACATAACACAAGCAAGTTGCTGGAAACTGCTGTTTGAGGCTGGAGACAGGTGCAGGGATAGGGAACAAGAAGATGGAGTTAGGGTTGTCATTGAGATAACTGAAGCATCCACTGGCCTCTCCTTGAGGACTCACAACAGACAGGTATAAATACTTAACACGGACTTTAAATATTGACATATTTTTTCTTAGTGTGACATTAACAATGAACAAAATTAAAATGCTTATTCTAAAGTCTAGAAAAATATACACAACACACAGCCAAAGATGTTTACTGGAGATATATGTGGAGTGTGGGTGATGGCAGAGAGAAGGGTAAAGGAAAGCTAAGGATCATTTGCCATTTATTACAATTTTTAGTCACTCCATCAGAAGAGTCTTCCATATACATGCTGAATAATGCTATGCTTCTTTAGTGCCTGCGTACTAAGTCACTTCAGTCGTGTCTGACTTTTTTGCTGCACTATGGACTATAGCTTTTCAGGCTCCTCTGTTCATGAGAGTTCCCAGGCATGAATACTGGAGTGGGTTGCCATGCCCTCCTCCAAGAGACCTGCCTGACCCAGGGATCGAACCTGCGGTTCTTATGTCTCCCGCATTGGCAGGCGTGTTCTTTACCACTAGTGCCACCTGGGAAGCCCATGCTTCTTTAGTATTACATTTGTATTCAAAGTTTCTCATGTGATATATTACTCTGTAAATCCGCTCCTCCTCCATTTTACTCTCTCTTCACTTGTCCTTTATTATGGATATGAATTCACATCCATAATTCCTCTTCATCTACTTTTTATTTTATGTATATATATACAATATCTCTTCATCTGTTTTTCATATCTCTTCATGTGTTCTTTATTATGGACCTGGCATCATATCCAGTTTCCTGGTCATGAGGAGACTGGTAAGAGCTGAGGTAGGAATATACCATCATAGTGAATAGATAGTCTAGAGGTTGGGTATGGAGGTCACAGGACTTAGAGGGTCTATTGTGTTGAGAAGTGGGAAAGATGGGCTTTAGTCAGCAAAAGAGGGCCACGGGGCCCTGACAGTATTAAGAAAAAAAAGACTTGTAGTTCACTAACCATGAACTAAGCAGGAGTTATCAACTGGGCCCCAGCAACCAGGTATGTTTAAAGAAAAAAAAAAGTTGATTATTTCCACATGATTTTTCCTCAAAATATTTTAACTGGATGAATAAAATAATGTCTGACATAACCCATATTCTAGGTGTTTTAAGTGACTCAGCCACTTTGATAAAATATTTTGAAATAACCATATATTAGCAGTAAGTTTGAACTAGTTATGGAAAACTATTTTATCTAAATATTTTATATAACATGATTTTAAAAAACTAAAGGAAATACAGGAAAAAATTAAAACATATTCATTTTTGGAATGTGTATCACTGATGTATGTCTATCTATCTTCTATCTTTATGTAATAGATGTATCTTCTATCTTTACGTAGCGTTTCCACCTGGCTCAGACTTGCTGGGAGATGCTTATTTCTTGTTAGATGGTAGTGCATGTTTTCGAAAGAGGCAGATAGCTGGGAGCTTAGCAGTGTATTTAAGATGGGACATATTTCAGTACGGGGACTTGGAAAGATCATGTGACGCAGAGGAAAAAAAGCCCATAGATGTACATGCTGCCTAGTGTCCAACCTATGGTCTCATTATCCACATGAATATATTGAGTCTTGTCATCTCAGACTCTGATGAGATCACTTAGAGTACTAATTGTGGCTAAGGTGTCAGACAGAGTAGAAAGAGCCCTGGATGGGGAAGCTGGATATACTGACCTCTACACTGGTTTCTGCCATCAACCAGTCATGTTAACTTCAAACTGAGGTTTAGTTCTATGGGGTTGAGACTAATTATTTCCAAGATCTTTGTCAATTCTAATATTTTTGGAACTTAAAAAAAATTCTACTTTCATAAATGTAGAAAACCACATCATCAATACCCAGGTTCAAAACTATTAAAAAGTGATGACATTTAAGAATGAATAAAGTAATAATTTTTAGCTTACTATTTGTACTTTTAATCTAAACACCTGTGCCTTTCTCTGTTGCCCTAGAATTCTTCTCATTGTATTGAAATGAAACATAAAATAGCAGATGTACTTGTATCTAATATTCAGTAAAAATATTCTGTCAACCATCAGTGAAAATATTCTGGAGTTTAAAAGTAAATCAGTCACTCATTCTTCTGATGGTGTTACTATAAATACTAATGGTAATATTGCTTGTGCACATTGTCCAAGGAAGACACAAAATCTGACTTAACTTGGTCCCTCTTTATTACTCATACATCTCTAATTTCCTTTTTACCCCAAATTCTTCTTTCCGTGTATGTGACACAAACTTGGAAAACTAGAAGTTGCCTGTGACCTCCCTCTAACTTCCACCCACCTGAAATTATTTTTCTCTTTTCGGAGTTTCCTCCATAAATTTACTTATAGAATAATCTATTTTATCCCTTTTATCTCTCCTCTTAGAAGAAAGCATCTAATAAACTTAGTAATTGTAAGCTATCAGTGACAATTATGATTAGTAAAATTCATAGGGCATATTTATTTTTAAAAAGATGCAGTAATTGTCTAACTGCAATGGCACCCTACTCCAGTACTCTTGCTTGGAAAATCCCATGGATGAAGGAGCCTGGTAGGCTGCAGTCCATGGGGTTGCTAAGAGTCGGACACGACTGAGCGACTTCACTTTCACTTTTCACTTTCATGCATTGGAGAAGGAAATGGCAACCCACTCCAGTGTTCTTGCCTGGAGAATCCCAGGGACGGGGGAGCCTGGTGGGCTGCCGTCTGTGGGGTCGCACAGAGTTGGACATGACTGAAGTGACTTAGCAGCAGCAGCAGCAGAAGTCCCATATACACCATTAATTCCTAGTGATATTTGTTAATTATGAACTACTAAAGAGACATCTTTTAAAATTAATTAGTGTTTACATAGCTCATGAAGATTTTTTAAAAATATCATTTTTAACACTTTCAAATAGAAACTCTAGTAACCTATTGTAAAAGGAATAATTAAGCTAATGTATAATGAGCCACAAACTATATCAAAAGCACAAAATGAAATGAGTACTACAATGTCAGGCACTGTCACAATCAAAGGATTTATAGTTTTTTTGTCATTACTGTGTTGGGTAACTGTTTTTACTGTGAAAAGCTTAATTGCATTCATCATTCATATATACGGAAATCTCTGCACCATTCATTCATTAAACATTTATTGAGCACCTACTATGTTCCTTGACTAATTTCTTGACTATTTACAAAATATATAAGGCACACATATTACTAGTTAGGTTATGCCCATGGCAGCCACCTAACTGAGAGGCTATGAGTTGGTGAGTAAATAAACACTAAACAGTACTTTACATAGGAAAACAACTGCATATAATAATCTCCAAAGTCTCATCGCATAAATACTTACACCAGTTATAGACTTATTTTTATGCATCAAAACTCCAAGATATAGTATTTGGATTAAAATAAGACTTTTCTCCCCACTAAAAATAACGATAATCCTAGCATCAAAGGGTGCTGGAACTGAAGGAAAATGTAGAAGTATTTTAGTACAGTGGCACTCAGACTTCCTTGAAAGAGGCCAGGTGGCTGCCCCAGGAAGGTTGCAGGAGTGACATGCTGGTGGGGGCAGATTGGTTGAGCAGACGGCCCCTGGTATAACAAGAGAAGTAAAATCCCTGGGGCTAGGGGTGGCGGTGGGGGCAGTGTTCTCTGCCTCACACTCTGCCAGACTTTGCAAGTTACTTATTTACATTATATGCTCTGGTCCTGTAGACATTTAAGTTTGCAAAGCCTGAGTTATATTCTCCCTCTCCTTGTCATTTTTTGGTTTTTAAACTCATCTTTAGTTTCTACTCAATGTGTAATCACTAAAGATTTGTGTCATTGGCTGACGTTTTCCTAGATAGCACATTCTTTCCTAGCACAAAGGGAACCATTGACTTAAGTAATTTTTATTTTAACTCATTACTATCTTAAGTGATTTTATGTAAACTTGTTTTATGACTGTGGACAAGCATTATTAATGCATGTTTGTGGAATTAGTTTTATTTTAACACTATTTGTATATAGCTGAAATGATAGTTTTAGGCTTGGAAGCCTGATCCATCTCACTTGCTTTAGATTTCTCACAGGCAAAAGTTAAACAGTACTGCCAGCAATATGAGCTTCCCAGGTGACTCAGTGGTAAAGAATGCGCCTGCCATTGCAGGAGATGCAGGTTTGATCCCTAGGTCAGGAAGATCTCCTGGAAAAGGAAATGGCAACCCACTCTAGTTATTTTGCTTGGGAAATCCCATGGGCAGAGCAGCCTGGCTGGCTACAGTCTATGGGGTCTCAAAGAGTTGGACACAGCTAAACCAGTACAACAACAACCAGCAATATAACTCCAAATCCTTCATAATACTTAGGAAAAAAAATACAAATTTAAGAAAACTCATCTTATTCTATTTGACAGGAATGAAACATAGAGAAAGCTTCTATTTTGCCTGCTGCACTGTCCAATATGGTAGCTACTAGCCTCATGAGGCTATTTAAATTTAATTTAACTGAAATTTTGAAAAGCAATTTTCTCAATATCACTAGTTACATTTCAATTGGCTAGCAGGTGCTTTATTAGACAGCTGAGATGTAAAAAAATTTTCGTTATTACAGAAATTCTACTGGACAGCACTGTACTAGAGAAATGTTATAAATTGAAGAAAATTGCTTGTCATCTATGAGCATGAAATCTTACCCTCCTTCTTTCTCTTGTCATGATAAGGAAATTGTTACTCTGTGAAAAGAATATGTAGTGTGTTTGTTTTCCTTGTGATATTTCTTCAATTGTCATGTCCTCCTGTCTACCTTTTACGATTAAGGGTTTATCTCTCCTGTTCAATCCTCACATTAAACACAGAGACATCAACTGTTTCCACCCACAGCCTTCCCTGCTTAAAAAAAACTCCAATTGTTCCACTATCACTAATATTAACTATAAGTTGTTATCCTGCAACTGGAAGACATTAGATTGTACAAACTTAAGCTAACAACTTCTGTCTTTGATAGATCTCTAGTAAATGTCTTTACCCCCAAATACCTTCCAAGAATACGATCACAGTGCTGAAATCCCAGCATGTTCCTGAAAAATTTCACTTTGCCAAAAGTTTATTGCTGCTGCTAAGTCGCTTCAGTCGTGTACGACTCTGCGCGACCCCATAGACGGCAGCCCACCAGGCTTCCCCGTCCCTGGGATTTTCCAGGTGAGAACAATGGAGTGGGTTGCCATTTCCTTCTCCAATGCATGAAAATGAAAAGTGAAAGTGAAGTCGCTCAGTCGTGTCCGACTCTTAGCGACCCCATGGACTGCAGCCTACCAGGTTCCTCCATCCATGGGATTTTTCAGGCAAGAATACTGGAGTGGGTTGCCATTGCCTTCTTCCCTATCAGCTCCTGCTGCTGCTAAGTCGCTTCAGTCGTGTCCGACTCTGTGCGACCCCATAGACGGCAGACCAACAGGCTCCCCCATCCCTGGGATTCTCCAGGCAAGAACACTGGAGCGGGTTGCCATTTCCTTCTCCAAAAGTTTATTACTGAAATGCAAATTTCTGGCCGCTGTGTGTCAGTCTGGTTTCCACGTGTAACTACTTGTAATTTAATAGGTTAATTCTTCTAGGTTTAGAGCCTGGAAGGAAAAGGGCTTTGGCAACTGAAGAGAGCAGTTTGTCAGGGGAAGTTTTCATGAAAATGCCAGGTTGTCCGTGAAAATGTAAACTTCCATACAAAGAAAGGAAACCAAAAAAAAAAAAAAAGAGGATGCTGTTTGGAGCACTATGGGATAAACCTGGGTGTGGTCCTGAATTGTAATGTTCTCTTGTGCCCTTGGACATACTACTTAACTTCTCTGAACTTCAGTTTTATGTCCTTAAAATGTGTTGTTATTGTTCAGCTGCTAAGTCATGTCTGACTCTTTGCGATCCTATGAACTGCAGCACACCAGGCTTCCCTGTCCTTCACTATCTCCTGGAGTTTCAAGTTCATGTCCCTTGAAGTGGTGATGCCATCCAACCATCTCATCCTCTGCCACCCTCTTCTCCTTTTGCCTTCAATCTTTCCCAGTGTCAGGGTCTTTTCCAATGAGTTGGCTCTTCGCATCAGGTGGCCAAACTACTGGAGCTTCAGAGTCAGCATCAGTCCCTCCAATGAATATTCAGGGTTGATTTTCTTTAGGATTGACTGGCTTGATCTCCTTGCAGTCCAAGTGGCTCTCAAGAGTCTTCTCCATCACCACAGTTGGAAAGCATCAGTTCTTTAGCGCTCTGCCTTCTTTATGGGCCAACTCTCACATTGTTACATGGCTACTAAATGGATCTAAAAGTAACTCATCAGGATAATAAAGGATGTGAACAAGACCTAGTTCTGTATAAAGCATACACTGGGAATGATAATAAGGAGCTACTGTTGGGATTATCTGCCCCACCTTGTCATTTTGATTTCAAACTAAAAATGATGACCATATTCAGTGTCTTTCCTCTCTGTCTCAATTACTTGACAGTCAGCCAGTCCGAGTCAGAAACTGACTCTAGAAGAGTTCAGAGAAGGTATAGAAGAGAACTTCCATGGTGCCTGTGATGAACACAGAGAAATGTCTTGCCTGGAGCAGAGAATCATTAAAGCATTATCCAGAAATGCTGGAAAAGGAGACTGGAAGTTTGGGATAAAGATAAAATGTAAGGCTTGGCAAAAGTTGCTTTTTTTGTTTTTGTTTTTATATAGCAGTTTCCCTCAGGGACTAGAACCAGAAAGTGTAAATTATTCCTAATTGTTTCAGTTTCTTGCATCTGTCTGGTTTTATACTGATCTTAAGTATTATTTTCAGTTACAACCAGAAAGTAAGTGCATACTGAGTACCTATTTGTGTCTATAAAATAGGCATATCCTTCTGTTTAGGATTTTTAAAAAATTATTTTTATCATATTACTTTTCTATTTTTTTAAAAAAATAGTATTTATTTATTTTTTGGCTGCACTGGGTCTTCATCACTGCACACAGGTTTCCTCTAGTTGCAGTAAGTAGGGCTGTTTTCTAGTTGCAGGCTTCCCTGGCGGCTTAGACGGTAAAAATCTGCCTGCAATGCGGGAGATCTGGGTTCATTTCCTGGGTCAGGAATATCCCCTGGAGAAGGAAATGCCAACCCACTTCAGTATTCTTGCCTGGGAAATCCCATGGACAGAGGAGCCTGGCAGACTACAGTCCTTGGGGTTGCAAAGAGTCAGACACTACTCAGTGACTAACACACACACACATACACACACACTCTCTCTCTCTCTAGTTGCAACACATGGGTTTCTCATTGTGGTGGCTTGTCTTGTTGCAGAGCACAGGCTCTAGGTGCATGGGCTTCAGTAGTTGTAGCTGAGGGTACTAGAGTGCTGGCTCAGTAGCTGTGGCACATGCGCTTAGCTGCCCTGTTGCATGTGGAATCCTCTCTGATTGGGATCAAACTTGTGTCCCCTTCATTGGAAGGAGGATTCTCAACCACTGGACAACCAGGAAAGTCCTAGGAATTTTTTTTAAGTCTAGAGGGGCAGATAGACTTAAAAAAAATTTTCTATAAGACAATATGACTTGAACGATGTAGGCTGCAATGGGAGTGCAAGTGCATCTGCTCAGAAAAATAAATTTCCCCGTAACAGCAAGCAAAACTCCAAACTGAGCAGATGTCATTTCCTGCAGCCATGACTCTGAAAAAACAATGGTTACTTTATTTAATGTTTTAGGATATTTTCTCTATCTTCTTCCTGTCCTATTTCTTTTAATATAAACCACCTAGAATCAAATTGAAATATTTAAGTTTATGACTGTCCTAGAAAATTATAGTTAATAGTCAACTTAATAATTCTTGTTCAATAACCTTACCCATTTGGAGTCAATATAAAGAATGCAAATGAATACTTCTGAGGGCTATATGGTTGCCACAAGCAGTTTTTATGATCATCATTTATTTTGACTTTTATTTTATATGTAATGTGACAAATTCTTGTGTTCCTTTCTTGTTTGTTTTGGTCATCCGTAAAGGCTGACTAGTGATAACAAATGAGAAATCTGAAGAAATCAGGCACTTTGGAAGTCGAAATGGCTGAATATGAACCAGAAAGGATTCTGAATTTTGAAAAAAGGGCATTAAGATTTGAATCATACTGCATTCCAATAGCAAGCCAATGGGAAATGAGTTTTAAAGGATTCCCTTACAAGTGATCAAAATGGGAAAAGAAGGCATCTAAAGTGATGTTTCCACTATTTAGAATTTTTTACTTATATGAAATATTACTTTTATCGGTGATGATTGATAAATAAGGTGTTATAAAACCTTCGGACATAGGATTTATGTCCTCAAAATGTCTGCTTATTTATAAAGCTTTGCAACAAAATTATTAAAATCTTTCCTCTCTGCACTCTGATTCCAGTGTCAAAAGATCTTACTCTTCAGGAAAGATTTTAAGGAAAATTAAGATTCTGTCATAAGTTTATGTAACAAAAAAAAAAAAAAAAATAGAAGTTAAAGGGTTTGACTCATTTAAACCAAGTTATTGAAAAATTTATAAAATTAAGTAGTGATATGCAATTTATATTTAGTTGAGTAACTTAAGAGTAATTATAAAAAAATAACCTAAGAGTTTTTATGGGACCAAGGGCTAAAGAACAAAAACCCCAAAGGAAAGAAAAAAGAAAAATCTTCAGATCAGCATTTCCAACCGAAGACTACTCTAAAAATCTACCTCCAGAATAGTAATTATAAAATGTTTTATTTCTTACGTAACAGTTAATTTCTAAAGACTGAAATTTTTAAGCACTAACAAAATTTATGTGTTGATGTAGAAGATTGTGGAATTAAAGTAGGGTTCTCTTATTAGAAAACACAGTTCCAGTTTAAGTTAGAATATGAATGAACACCTCATTCCCACCCACCTTAGTTCTGGGTCCTGGTTCAGCCACCTTTGCACTATTTCAACAGTCTGATAATTGAAAGTTTTCCTTATCACTAATCTTTCTTTCTTCCAGTTTATCCTATTCATTTGATAAGATTAATCTTTCTAGAGCAGTGCTATTCTATGTCATTCCCACAATAAGAAACCTTCAAAGGCTCCCATTTTTAATTGAGTTAAGACACACCTGTCAGGCTGTACTTTAAATCCCTCTATCCCACTGGTTTTTCAAATGAGTTCTCTGGAATCCTAATGAACCAAAGATGTGCTTCAGAAGTTACATGAAATTTTGGTCTAAGTGCAATGGATGCTGACACTGCAACTATTGTCTGTTATCCTGGGGTTCAAATGTCTACATGTCATTAGACCAAACATTATAGGAGTAACTGTGCTAAATCTGAACTTACAGAATAACTAATTTACTACTTTAAAGTATTTTACAAATTAGTATTTTCTGCATAAAACGTTGTTTGAAAAAATGTTTGATCTATTAAAAGAGTTTGGAAAAAGTTATTTTACATACAGCATGAAATTGAAAGTTTTAGTTGCTCAGTCATATCTGACTCTTTGTGACCCTCATGAACTGTAGCCCACTAGGCTCCTCTGTCCATGGAATTTTCAGGCAAGAATATCAGAGTGGGTTGCCATTCCCTCCTCCAGGGGATCTTCCCAACCCAGGAATTGAACCTGGGTCTTCTGCATTGCAGGCAGATTCTTTACCATCTGACCCACCAGGGAAGCATGTACCATTTTTATTCCCAACATGCCCCAGTTCCCTGCATCTATTGTCATGCTGGTTCTCTTACTGGAAATTTCTTCTCTTCCCTTCATTCCCCATTATCCCAAGGTTAAATCTTTCTATGACCATCAAAGCTTTTACTGGTCACCTATCTATCTTTCTCTTCCCTTTGGTCATGTTGAATGTTTACTGCACTCATTGGATTTTCCTCCCTGTGTTTTGTCCATATTCCACACTAGGTTTATTGTTCTTGAGGGTAAAAATTGTGTCTTACTTTCCATTTATTAAGTGACCAATATTTCTTTAAAAGGAATTGAGCACCACAAATTCTGACATAAAAATAATTACCACCACCACTGTTCCCACCGCATAAATTCAATAAATTCTCTGCTTTAAGAGTACTATCTTTTCAAGAGGCTGGTCCAATGACAGATGTTCTTTAATTAGTAAAAAGTATGAAATATGATACTTTCATAGAACATATGCAAAATCACCCATATCTTAGAATTATTTGACAATAAGAAAAAATATGGTGATAATAAGGATAATGAAAACAATAATTTATTGAATGCTTATGTGCTAGATCTATCCATACATTTTTCTCATCTCATTCTAACAGTTCTCCAAAATGGGCAGCATCTTACTTTTATAGAAGAGAAAACTGATACTCCAAGAGGTCAAGTCATTGACTCAGGGTTACAAATAGAGTAAGTAGGAGAGTCAGGATTCAAACATTGTTTGTGTTGCCCAAGAATGAATGCTCTTTCCAGTTCATCACATTATCACTCAGAATGGAAATAAGGAAAATAACAAGAATGGCATATATATGAATTTTTCATGCAAGAAACTTTGAAAGTTATTATCCAATACTTGGAGTTTGAGACTGCTTTTTAATATGTTACAAAATTCTTTCTTGAGGGTTTCCCAAGATAACACACCCACTTGATCTGAAACCGTTTTCCTCAGTTACTGAGCATTTCACTCTTCTTGGCTAAGATGAAGAGCTTGCACCAGGACAAATGACGATAAAAGTAAAAAAATGAAAAATAGAAACCTTATATCCTTAGTTACAGAGTGACTTTAACTTAGTGAAGTTAAAATGTATACTGCTTTTCATAATAGAATAAGAATGAAGAGAACAAGTGTACAGTATACATTAGTTAAATATAGATTTGTGAGCAACTCTGGTAATGCTAATAGTGTAGTGATTAAAGCTAAATAGACAGAGACAGATTTCCTATCATAGCAGAATGGATTGGAGGTATTGATGAAGATGCTTTTGAAGTGTACAGGAGTTTCAGACTTTTTCAGCTTGTTCCTCTACTTGAATAAATGCCAACGGTGACAGTCTTCCTGAGAGACCTACTGTCTCCTCACTGATGCAACCAGGTAACCTCAACCAGCCCTGGTTTTAACTTCTCTTGCCAGTTGGCAGTCTTTCTGATTTCGCTCTTAGCTTTAAGCCCATTGACTGGCTAAAAACTAAATAGTTGCCTTATTTCACAATACTTAGAAATTCCAAGCTTACCCTTAGGTCATTGAGCTAAATTTTACATTGGTGATTCCTAAGTAAACTTAGCATCTTTCATAACTTACCCATATTTTTCCTTAATTGTGATCTTAGAGTGTCTGAATTCCTAAATTATGACACTAGATGCAATTTATCAGCCTCCAGTTATTTGGCAGGAGACACCAGTTCAACACCAGGGAAGATCTCCTGGAGAAGGAAATGGCAACCGTCTCCATACTTGTCTGGGAAATCCCATGGACAGAGGAGCCTGGCAGGCTACAGTCCATGGGGTCACAAAGAGTTGAACATGACTTAATGACTAAACAACAACAGTTTTGAAACTAGCTTTTGTGACTATCACCTTGAGACAACCTTGAGATTATTACTGGGAGGAAATGAGTGTGAACAGCAGGGATGCTCAGTGGAGGTGGTCTCCAAGGAGGAGAGAGCAGAGGTTCAGTTGTTAATTAGCCCCAGTGCTTGAGGATTCGGTTCCAGTTACCTAGAAGCCAGTTGTCCTAAGCTGTTTACAAAACCTCCCTCTCCTCCCTCTTTCTTTTCCTACCTGCCTCCCTCCTTTGCTCCCCTAGTCCTCTCTCCTCCTCCTCATCCTTCATCACTGATTTTCCTGACCACTTCTCTCTGATCCTACATTGATAGATCTGAAGTATGACTTCATCTTATGAGAAGCTTTCTCCAAAGTCAGAGTGAGCGGAATCATTTTAGACAATGATACTGTCAAGATGATATTTAAATTGTCAGTAAGAGATCATTGTAATTGCTAGCACCTACAAGATGCCACTTCTATTTAAAAATTAAAGATGATTTATATCTATTAAGTGTAGTCTTCATTTTGTTTCAAAGTGAAAAAATTTTAACTAACACCAAATTTTCATTATGTGCCAGGCATAAGTATTGACTATTTTACACAAACTTCCTTATAACATCTTTAAAATCAGTCCCTATCAGATAATAGGTATGTGGAAACAGTGCCAAACTTTATTTTGGGGGGCTCCAAAATCATTGCAGATGGTGACTGCAGCCATGAAATTAAAAGACGCTTACTCCTTGGAAGGAAAGTTATGACCAACCTAGATAGCATATTCAAAAGCAGAGACATTCCTTTGCCAACAAAGGTCCATCTAGTCAAGGCTATGGTTTTTCCAGTAGTCATGTATGGATGTGGGAGTTGGATGATGAAGAAAGCTGAGCACCGAAGACTTGATGCTTTTGAACTGTGGTGTTGGAGAAGACTCTTGAGAGTCCCTTGGACTGCAAGGAGATCCAACCAGTCTATCCTAAAGGAGATCAGCCCTGGGTGTTCACTGGAAGGACTGATGCTGAAGCTGAAACTCCAGTACTTTGGCCACCTCATGCGAAGAGTTGACTCATTGGAAAAGACCCTAATACTGGGAAGGATTGGGGGCAGGAGGAGAAGGGGACAACAGAGGATGAGATGTCTGGATGGCATCGCCGACTCACTGGACATGGGTTTGGGTAGACTCTGGGAGTTGGTGATGGACAGGGAGGCTTGGTGTGCTGTGATTCATGGGGTCGCAAAGAGTCGGACATGACTGAGCGACTGAACTGAACTGAATATTACCCTTACTTAACAAGTGAGGGAATTGGGACTTATAGAGATTAGGCAATTTTCCAAGGTCACACAGCTAGTAAGTATTCAGACTCAGGATTTGAAACCAGATACTACTAATTATAAAGAAAAAAAGAAGTGCTCTTTATCACTTATACTACTGAAGATTTTAAATTATTAATTTTAAGCTATATCTGATATCTTTTTGGTGAAAACCACCTCTCCTAAAGCTATTATAAAATATGGTGAAAGAGAGGCAAGAAGCAGACTGGTCAAATTTCACAGAGAATTAGTTTGGGTCAATAATAGAGTCAGTTCCAATAATAAAGTCTACTTGTATTATATTTCACAAGATTATAATAAAATGGCTTTTTTTCTTTTTGTAGAAATATTTTCATGTAGCATGGCAAGATGGTTTAAAACACTACATACCAATTCTCCTGTTAATTTAAGTCTTTCTCCAGAAATGTTCTTACAACTGGATAACAAAGATCTACTTTTTAATGGTGGGTTTTGGGGCAAACAATCTCCTAAACTTTAACGAGAACATCTCCTTAAGAACATGGAAATTATGTTTTTATGTTTAATACTGTGCCAGTCTTTAGGCTCACATTTGGAGCTGCAGTATTACAGAGGACTTATCTCTTTACCATAGTTTTGTTGAGTATCTCCTGTGAACAAAGAGTCTTAGACAATAAGAAGGTTACTGGTCTAGTATCAGACCTTACTTGCTGGAGCCAGGCTCACCATGATGAAAGAGGTTTGTACATCAAGATGAATCCCTCAGTTCTTGAAGCAAGCTGATCAGAAGTGAGTATTTCAGGAGCATTTCCCTCACCTCAGGTGGAGAGGCAAACAATTAACTGTATAGCCTCAGATTAAACTACACAATGGTTTTAACCTATGACACTGTAATCTACCTGACTTCCAGTATCACCACTATCTCCAAATACCTATTTCTATTCCCTGTCCACTAGATTGAACCCACTGTATATTTACACTAATCTAGTCTAGGTTCCGGAGAAGGCAATGGCACCCCACTCCAGTACTCTTGCCTGGAAAATCCCATGGACGGAGGAGCCTGGTGGGCTACAGTCCATGGGGTCTCGAAGAGTCAGACACGACTGAGCGACTTCACTTTCACTTTCCACTTTCATGCATTGGAGAAGGAAATGGCAACCCACTCCAGTGTTCTTGCCTGGACAATCCCAGGGATGGGGGAGCCTGGTGGGCTGCCATCTGTGGGGTCACACAGAGTCGGACACGACTGAAGCGACTTAGCAGCAGCAGCAGTCTAGGTTCACAACTCTTCCTAGGGCATGGTTATTTGGGGCATTGATACTTTCGGGGGAGCTCATCTACTTTAAGGATCAGTTCCTTTAGCCATAGTTCCAACTAGTCCCACCAGTTTGAGATGCCATGTATCCAGCTGAACCCATTTAATTATGACATTTATTTGTTAGAGCTGGAAAGAGACTCAAGATCCCTGTTTTAGAAAATTTTAAATCAAACTATAGTTGATTTCCACTTGGTGTGTTATTTTAATCAGTAGATTCACTTCTTCAAGTGGAATTTAATGGAGAAGCTCAGCTTTAAAAAACAACTAAATAGAAATAAAAGTGCAGTTTAAACAAGAATACAGAAATGAGAAAGTCGAAGATTCCTCAGTCCCCATCCACCACAAACACACCTGTTAAATGTGTTCAGAGCACAGCCTTGACATTCCTGATTCAGTCCAACGAACCCTGAGTCCTAGGCATCTTGCCTGAAGTCATCCAACTAGTAACCAACTAATAAGTCTAGGACCCCAAACTAAAGACCAGTGTATTCATCAAGGTTCTCAAGAGAAACAAAAACAATAGAATGTGTGTATGTGTGTGTGTAGTAATTGGACGGGACTGGCAAATATGAAATTTGCAAGGAGGCAAGTAAACTAGAGACTCAGGGAAGAGTTGATTTTGTAGCTCGAGTCTGAAGGCTGTCTGGAGGCAGAATTCCCTCTTCCTTGGGGGACTTCAGTCTTTTTCTATTAAGGCCTTCAACCGATTGAAGGATATCCACCCACATTAAGGAAAGTGATTCACTCAGTGTCTTCTGAATTAAATGTTAATCACATATAGGAAATACCTTCACAGTGACATCCAGACAGGTGTTTGACCTATCTGGGTATCATGGCCTAGCCAAGTTGACATACAAAATAAGCCATCACACTCAGAGTTCTTAATTAAAAATCCTGTGCTCTTTCCCTTGTGAAAATGGTTTATGATCCAGCAGGAGAGAAAGGACAGTGTAGCATATACTGTTTGTTCCTTACCTAATACTGATTTTCCTCTTCCCCTTCCTAAGACAACCTAAAATTTTTGTGTGAAGGCCAATGAGCCTACCTAGAATTTTAACTTTCCTAGTTTTTCCTAGGGTTGTTTTTTGGCCAGTGAAATGTAACTAAAGATGACTGGGTGCAGCTTTGGGAAATCTCCTTAAAGAGACAAGCTGAATCAGCTTAGCCTTTCCCCATCCCCCTTTGTCTTGTCTGGAATTTGGACCTGAGGACTGAAGCTACAGAAGACACCCTGTGATCACAAACGTCAAGAGAATCAGAAAAACCTAAGGCCTAACATTTTTTGAGTTGATGACAAGTAACTCTTTCCAGATTTTTTTTGTTTTATGAGAAAAAGAAAAAACCCTTTTTTTCCTCCTATGCCGTTGTTAAGATTGTTACGCAGTCTCAGTCCTTAATTGATATAGACAAGGATACAGGTAACTACAGTGAAGATCTTGAAAACTGAACAATGATGAAAACCCTGAGACTGTGCCTAAGGCAGCAAGGCAGAAGGAACAGGGTTTCTATGAGTTAGACGTCATGAACACATCAAACACTATGACAGACCATTAGGCAGGAACTCTGGGAGACTGAAGAGCTGCCATGAATTCAGCAAAAAGTGTAAGGGGACATAAAAGGCTATAGGAAGAAAGGAGATGGACATTTAAAAGAACTAATTTTTAGCCACAAGCCTAGGACAGTCACTGGAATGAATTACAGTAAAACTGTGTGACTTTTTTCTCTGAACCTTTCTGGGAAGTGACAGGACAGGAGAAGAACAAGAAGAAATTAACTATCCTCATTAGAAATCTCCAGTGTAACTTACCTCCTCGTGACAGACCCTTTGACGAGCTTATCTTGACTGGTTTGTCAGTGGAAGCGCCTCCTCATCCCAAGGTTTTTGTTTTTTGTTTTTTAAAGACAACTGATTAAACTGTTTAACTTGTGACTACAAGTGCCCACCTTGCAGCAAGAGATGAATCACAAATCACTTTTAGACATTAATTTTCAGGGGTGTGGGTTGGGGAAAGAGAGAGAGAGAGGGAGGGGAAGAGTAAGATACTTAATCTCTTTGAGATGATTTAAATTAACTCCTGCTTTGAGGCAAAGAGAGAGAGAGTCTCTGAACTTTCCATAACCATCAAAAACCTTTTCTAAAAATACTCTTCTTATGAGTGTTCGGTTTTATGGAAAGAATGAGGAGCTGTACAGTAGTGGTAAGGGTATAAGTGGGAGGATTTAGGAATTGAGTTTTTGTGAGTTGAAGTGGGAAAGCTTCACTAAGTGGATGGCCTTGGGTGCAAGACAATCATTGACTGGAAGTGAACACATAATATCTTTGGGGAAAAAAGAATAGAGTAGGGCAGTTTCAAGTCAAGTTTGAAGCCAGAGATGTAAGTGAGAATCAAGATGCATCTAGCAATAAGAGATCAGGACAGCAAAAGAACTAAGCAAGAGGACAAGAAGCAGCGGTTAGCAAATAATAGGGTTGGAATTGTGTCTGAACATTCTGACAAAGGGAGATTTCTCCCCTCCTTTCATTTCCCTCTTTCCTTCCTTCCCAGGACATTAGAGGTATCGGGCTCACTTTCCTGGCCAAGTTTATTTCATCCTCTTTTCTCAAACCCCACACTGCCAATGAACATAATGGTCCTTATTCACAGTTCGCCTCTGAGAAGTCTCTTGTGAAGCACAGAAATTCAAACATGTTTATTATACTCCATCTGTTGTCAGGAATTTAAAAAGTATTTTTTTGTGCAAAAAATACAACATGAAGTTGATTTTGACAAGGAAAGATAGTTATTTTAAAGATATTTTACACAATAGGATATGAGACTCAAATCTTATAACGCATCCATCAGTTCAGTTCAGTTGCTCAGTCGTGTCCAACTCTTTGCAACCCCATGGACTGTAGCACGCCAGGCTTCCTTCTCCATCACCAACTCCTGGAGCTTACTCAAACTCATGTCCATTGAGTTGGTGACACCATCCAACCATATCATCCTCTGTCATCCTCTCCTCCTGCCTTAAATCTTTCCCAGTATCAGGGTCTTTTCCACTGAGTCAGTTCTCTGCACCAGGTGGCTGAAGTATTTGGAGCTTCAACTTCAGTATCAGTCCTTCCAAAGAATAGTCAGGACTGATTTGCTTTAGGATTGACTGGTTTGATTTCCTTGCAGTCCAAGGGACTCTCAGGACTCTTCTTTAACACCACAGTTCAAAAGCATCAATTCTTCAGTGTTCAGCTTTCTTTATAGTCCAGCTCTCACATCCATACATGACTACTGGAAAAACCATAGCTTTGACTAGAGGAATCTTTGTTGGCAAAGTGATGTCTCTGCTTTTTAATATGCTGGGTTGGTCATAGCTTTTCTTGCAAGGAGCAAGTGTCTTTTAATTTCATGGCTGCAATCACCATCTGCAGTGATTTTGGAGCCTAAAAAAATAAAGTCTGACACTGTTTCCATTGTTTCCCCATCTATTTCCCATGAAGTGATGGGACCAGATGCCATGATCTTCGTTTTCTGAATGTTGAGCTTTAAGCCAACTTTTTCACTCTCCACTTTCACTTTCATCAAGAGGCTTTTTAGTTCCTCTTCACTTTCTGCCATAAGGGTGATGTCATCTGCATATCTGAGGTTATTGGTATTTCTCCCAGCGATCTTGATTCCAGCTTGTGCTTCTTCCAGCCCAGCATTTCTCATGATGTACTCTGCATAGAAGTTAAATAAGCAGGGTGACAGTATACAGCCTTGATGTACTCTTTTTCCTGTTTGGAACCAGTCTGTTGTTCCATGTCCAGTTTTAACTGTTGCTTCCTGATCTGCATATAGGTTTCTCAAGAGGCAGGTCAGGTGGTCTGGTATTCCCATCTCTTTCAGAATTTTCCACAGTTTATTGTGATCCACATAGTCAAAGGCTTTGGCATAGTCAATAAAGCAGAAATACATGTTTTTTTGGTACTCTCTTGCTTTCTCCATTATCCAGCTGATATTGGCAATTTGATCTCTGATTCCTCTGCCTTTTCTAAAACCAGCTTGAACATCTGGAAGTTCACGGTTCATGTACTGCTGAAGCCTGGCTTGGAGAATTTTGAGCATTACTTTACTAGCCTGTGAGTCAGCCATAGGTATACATATATCCACTCCCTTTTGAAACTCCCTCCCATCTCCCGCCCCTTCCCACTCCTCTAGATTGATATAGAGCCCCTGTTTGAGTTTCCTGAGCCATAGAGCAAATTCCCGTTGGCTCTCTATTTTACATATGGCAATGTAAGTTTGCATGTTACTCTTTCCATACATCTCACCCTTTCCTCCCCCCTCCCATGTCCATAATTCTATTCTCTTTGTCTCTTTCTCCATTGCTGCTCTATAAATAAATTCTTCAGTACCATTTTTTCTAGATTCTGTGTATATGCATTGCTGCTGCTGCTGCTGCTAAGTTGCTTCAGTCTTGTCCGACTCTGTGTGACCCCATAGATGGCAGCCCACCAGGCTCCCCCGTCCCTGGGATTCTCCAGGCAAGAACACTGGAGTGGGTTGCCATTTCTTTCTCCAATGCTTGAAAGTGAAAAATGAAAGTGAAGTCGCTCAGTTGTGTCCAACTCTTCGTGACCCCATGGACTGCAGCCTACCAGGCTCCTCCATCCGTGGGATTTTCCAGGCAAGAGTACTGGAGTGGGGTGCCATTGCCTTATCTGATATATGCATTATAATACAATATTTATCTTTTTCTGAGTCACTTCACTCTGTATAATAGGTTCTAGGTTCATCCACCTCATCAGGACTGACTCAAATGCATCTTGATTCCAGCTTGTGCTTTACCCAGCCCGGCATTTCACGTGATGTACTCAGCATATAAGTTAAATAAGCAGGGTGATAATATACAACCTTCATGTACTCCTTTCCCAATTTGGAACCAGTCTTCTCTTCCATGTCCAGTTCTAACTGTTGCTTCTTAACCTGCATACAACTTTCTCAGGAGGCAGGTAAGGTGGTCTGGTATTCCCACCTCCTTAAGAATTTTCCACAGTTTTTTGTGATCCACACAGTCAAAGGCTTTGGCATAGTCAATAAAGCAGAAGTAGATATTTTTCTGGAACTCTCTTGCTTTTTCAATGATCCAACGGATGTTGGCAATTTAATTCATAGTGTTATCCAAATTCTTCCACTGAAGTAGTATTTTGTTAAATAAATGTACATATTCTTAGCACTTTCTAAATTAATAAATATACATTAAAAATATTGTGAGAAAAGTCTACTTAATTCTCTGAGTAAAGGGCATCTGAAAGAAAAACTATCTGTATTTTCTTTCTCTCTTTCTTTGTTCTTTCTTTCTTTCTCTCTTTTTCTCCCTTTTTTTCTCCTCTTTCCTTCCTTCTTCTACTAAATTCCCTTTCCTCTTCCTTATACTTTTGCAGCCTCAATTTCCTTTTAGCCAAATATCAATCAGTTAATTGGAATCTAATATTTGTTGAGTACAAACATGGTCTCATTTAATGCTCACAGTAAGCATCTTAACATTTTTTAAAAAGATTTTTAGCCACTTGTTGAAAGTCATTTAACTAGTAAGAATAGTAGAGAATTTTCATTTTCCTTGAAATAAATTATCAGCTTTAAAAAAAGCCTTACTAAATGATGCTAATTCTGTACACTTCCTCAAGTTATTTTAAAAGGCAGGGGAAGTATAAAAAGTGTCAGTCATTCAGTCGTGTCCAACTTTTTGTGACCTCAAGGACCGTAGCCAGCCAGACTCCTCTATCCATGGAATTCTCCAGGCAAGAATACCAGAGTGGGTAGCCATTTCCTTCTTCAGGAGATCTTCCCAACCCAGGGATCGAACCCAGGTATCCTGCATTTCAGGCAGATTCTTTATTGTCTGAGCCACCAGGGAAGCCCTAGGGGAAGTATGCTGCTGCTGCTGCTAAGTTGCTTCAGTCGTGTCGGACTCTGTGTTACCCCAGAGATGGCAGCCCAACAGGCTCCTGTGTCCCTGGGATTCTCCAGGCAAGAACACTGAAATGGGTTGCCATTTCCTTCTCCAATACATGAGAGTGAAACGTGAAAGTGAAGCTGCTCAGTCATGTCCGACTCTTAGCGTAGCCTAGAATTAAAACTGAGAGCTGTTTTGGGGACATATAAACTGATTTGAATATGCTCATTATACCAATTTGATAATGAATACCCAGAACTAGAGGAACTTTAGTAGTAAAGTAATTATAGAAAATGAAATATTCGCATTTTAGTTTAGCAATTTTATTTCAATATGTGGAGAAATATTACTTTATACAACAGAATCTGTAAACATGGTGGGTTTAATTTACAGTAATCCAGTTAATGGAGTTAGTGGCCAGCATAATGATGCAAACAGTTCCTAACAGTCATCACAGAGCTTCACCGCTGGTCCTATACCTTTTCGTGGCTCCTTGTGATTTAGCAATCATATACCTGTGACTTTACAAAAAGATAGAAAAGGGTAAATGAGCAGTTTGGTTATTGTTTAACCATGAAATAATTTTCCTGCTTTTTACCCAATAGGAAAATTATATGATAAGCAAAAGATTGCTTTTCATATTTACCACAATGAAGGACATTTCAAAACCGTTTTACTTTGATGGTTCAATGACTTTATTTCTTAATTTATAATCTCTTGGAAGGTAAAAATATAGTAAATCTTTAGATAATATAAAAATCACAAAGCTTTAAGTAGTTTCACATAAGACATTAGAGGTATGCTCTACTTTCTAAGCAAAACAACTAATTTCTGAATATTTATTTAGTTTTTAAAACAGAAATATTTGCAAAAATGTCAGACACAAACCTACATATTGCAAATCTTCTCAGAGCATAAATACTTGTGTTAAGATGAAGTATTTTAGATTTATGACTTATATGCAAGAAGTCATAGACGACCTAATTTTATTATTTTTAATGTTCTAAAACATTATAATCTTTCAGTAGTTTTCACGTTTCAAGTCTATAAATGTATCTATTAATAAGAATGTTGAAGTTCAAAATAATCTATTTTTTAAATGCCACCCACTTTTCTGATATATTTAAATAATATTGCATACTAACACTTAAATGAAAAATAGTTTGAAACCTCAGCATTCCTAAGAAAGGAAATACTCTCTGATGAGCCCTCTCAGCATTTTTAGTTCATAGCACAGTACCTGGTATATATTTTATACTCAGTAAAATTTAGTGAACTAAAAAATTAGTGAATTACTATGAATTATTTTATCTTTAAAATTTTTATATTGTATACTGGAAGAAATCTAGGAAATTTTAAGCATCCAAAAATTATGATAAAAAATAAAGCATGAGTCAATAATGAAATGAATTGTAGGCTAGGATCTATTGGTTATAGGATATTTTGAGATGTAAGTTTATTTTAAAGTATTTTATGAATAGCAGCAGCACATTTAGCTACAAAATCCTTAATTGCTAAACATTTTATGTCTTAAATGGATAACCTCTGAATGGCAGTTTTTTTTAGTGTTATTTATACTTACCTTATGTTAAGTGTAGTACATATTTAACATCTATTATGAACACATTTGTTCACATATGTAAACTTTCCCTAGGACACTCCTGCTTTATCTTTACTAAAGGTTTCCCCTCACAATAGCACTTCCTTCTGCTTTCTCAAAAGGACACCTCTGTCTTACTCCCGCAAAGCAGAACTAATGGGATCCAATGCTACTCTTGTTCACCACTCCTCCACAGGCTCCATGAATCCGTAACCATCGCTCATCAAGCCTTTCTCATTTGTGACTCTCACTTTGTTACTGGTTTCTTACAGCTTCCATTTATTGACTTCTAAGAGATTCAGGTTTTACAACTTCAACACCTGGACTGAACTCCATCTCTTTTCATTCCTTATCCCACTACCACATTCATCAGTGAGCCTTCCAAACCCATTGGCCCAACTTTCTGTCTCAGGCAGAGACACCCTGGTCATTACCCAGAACTGGTTCTTCAAGATATCAAAGTCTGAAACTGCCTCTCAGTCCACAACATCTTTATTCCACACCATGAGCTCTTATACTCCTATGGAATTTGTTGCTTTGTGCCCATAATGAATCTTGGTTTCCAACCCCTTTGTACTGTCCTCAGGTATGAGAAAGCCAACTACCTTTGTGGCCTCATCACCCAGTTAAAGATCCCATGTTGAATCAATTAAACTTTCATCTCATTAGCCCCTTCCCTCTCTTCCCCAATCCAAGACACATTCCACAATCTGTTCTCTCCACTCCTATTCCATGACAGCATACTGCTGAAGAATGTTGCATAGTAATGTGTACTATAGAGAAAAGAAATTTATGCTCCCTGACATCAGCTGGGTTTTCAGTGTTTCTCAATAGTATTTTTGTGATTTTATTGCTTTATTTTCTATTAAATATTATTTGTTACCTAAAACTTACTTTTGATTATCTCACTCTAAGCAGGGAGAAGATTTAGGCCAATTAATATGAATTCTCCATTTCTCTCCTCTCCAAAAATCTTCTTTTCTTTCTTACTCTTGTTTTAGATAAAAAGGAAGATCTCTACATTTCCTTTGCTAAACTTTCCATCCATATTTTTAAGCCAAATTTTCCCCATATTCTGCACACATTTTCTTTTAGTTCCTTTAATTTATCCTCATCTTCTTTCTTTCAGTTAATTTCCCTCTTTCCCTCTTGATAAATGAAGGCCCAAGTTGTCACCAAACTTAAACTAAGTTTTCCTCAGTTTTGCTTTCAACTTAAAAAAAGCCATCCTCTTTCTCAGTTACTTCATAATCAGACTTTTAAAATATAGTCTTTTATTTCTGCTCCCTCTTCTTTCCCTGGAATTGTTTTTAGCAACTGGGAGCCTAGACTTCCTCCCACTGGTCTACTGGAACAGTTTTCTCCCAGATAAACAAATTCCCATATCCAATGTCTCTCCCTAAACTACTCTTAAGTTTTAATCTAGCACTGTAGACCATTCTGCTTCTCAAATGTCCAAAGTGTCCTCCCAACAAATATTTAAATCACAACTATATGCAGTATATGCAGAAGCCCATAGACTAGAGATGGAACATCCTACTGAAGTTATGAGCAAGAGCTATCATGACAGAGAAAAAAATAGAGTGATCAGCTCTACCAGGGAGAACTGGGAACAACTACAGCAGTGTGTCATCTTTAGTGCTGGTACTAGGACTAGTATGCATTTGCTGCATGAAAAACAGGAAGGTAAGCGTGGAAGACAGAGACAACATGCCTGGGGCACTTGTCTGGCAAGTTTTGGAAAAGTTTAATGCATGTGAGTAGATGTAGAATGTCAAGCATTCAGAGTGTTTTATAGGGATTGGTGAAGGTCACATGTTGAAGGACTTTTTAGACCAGGAGAGGTTAAAATCTGTCCCATTTGTATCAAGGAGACTTCTAAGATGTAGAGCTTGATGATATGATTTAGCCAAAATAGAACAGATTGTAGAGCCTCTGAAACTAACTCTTCATTTACTAAAATTTTGATTAAGGGAAACTTTATTCTCCTAACCAGTCAGTCTTTAAAACTTAGACTTCTATGTCTAGTCTGCCTTCCCCAAATCACTCTGTATATTGTCCATACCAAACTCTATCCATTGTACTCTACATCTCTTGCATTTTGGTTTTCCATTCCTCTCATCCTCTGTGTTCAGATTCAAACTTCACTGATTAGCTCTTGCTTGGACTTTTGAAGCACATCACACATGGAGGTCCCAGCCTCTAGTGCCTCTCTTTTTATTAACATGCTCCCCATAGTATTAGAGTTATATAATCTCTGCAAGGAATAAACCAATATTTCAAACTTTCTCCAGGTCCACCTGATATGAAAAGGCTTTTATTTCCTTTTGTTAAACCTTTATTGTGCACTTGCTATTTCAGAGGCACTCTGCTGGTGCTTTGTTGTCTTATTTTACATTTGTGCATAAGAAAATAATTTCATATTAACACTAAAGCATGTCAGGGGACTTCCCTGGTGGTCCAGTAGCTAAGACTGCACTCCCAAGGCAGGGGCGGGAATTTGCTCCCTGGTCAGGGAACTAGATTCCACATATCACAAGTAAGAGTCCACATGTAGCAATGAAGACTGAAGATCCTGCATGCCTTAACTAAGACCTGGCACAGCCAAATAAATAAATACATAAAAAAAATAAACTCACTAAAGCATGTCATAGCTGTATATACAATCTCTGTCAGCATCTCCCTCTCCTGAATCCCCTTCCCTCAACTTTAATTTCGTAGCTTTGTCCCTAAACACACTGTATAGGTTAAGTCCTTATTCTAAGTCACCTGTGTAAACAGAGAATTATTCATCTCTGGTACCACCTCAGAAAAGACTGGATTGCTACCACTCTAAATGAACCACTAAAGTAGCTCCTTCAAAGGGTTGGTCCAATTGTGAATCACTATATTTTACACTTGAAATTTACATAACATTGTATATCAATTGTACCTCAATAAAAATGTTAGTACATACATCATGTAGATCAATCTGATCTCAGAAGTTAATGAATTTTGTGACTACTAAGCTACTAAAAACATTTAAAAATAGCTTTAGTGCAGTGCTCCATTTTTATAACCTTGACGGCAAAACTAAGGTCATCACTATAAATCATGGTTTGAAAAGTGAAAGTGAAGTCACTCAGTCGTGTCTGACTCTTTGCGACCCCATGAACTGTAGCCTACCAGGCTCCTCTGTCCATGGGATTTCCCAGGCAAGAGTACTGGAGTGGGTTGCCATTTCCTTCTCCAGGGGATCTTCTCGACCCAGGGATTGAACCTGGGTCCTCCCGCATTGTAGGCAGACGCTTTTACTGTCTGAGCCACCAGGGAAGCATGGTTTAACTCTGCTTCAATTATACTTTTTAAATTTTAGTGCATGCAACGCTTATTATTAGATATAATTAGTTAATTATTGCTGCATAGCCTTTAGTATCAGAAAAATCCAGAGGTCTTAATGTAGTAAGTTATAATTACAGAATATTAGAGTGGAGGCTGTGAGTTAATATCTCCACTGAGCCCTTTGGTCCCCAAAAGTAAAAAAACAAGTAGCCAATCTGCTTCTTGCCTTTAGTCAGGGTAGAAAGCAGAAGTATCCTACTGGCAAGTGCCTTATGACATTTATCAAGTCCAAGGAGAAGTTGTAAAATGGTGGCCCTTGGGTTGAGTTGACTCAAAAGCTGTGTTTTATATAAACAGCATCATTTAAATAAACACTTACAGTTTGGGACAACTCACACAAAAATAAAAACTTATGGTTTCTGTTGAAAACACCTATCTGTCAAAGCAGGATCCACAATCAGATGGTTCTAAATAGTGTGTGCATGTGTGTACATGCTGAATTACTTCAGTTGTGTCCAACTCTTTTGCTACCCTACAGACTGTAGCCTGCCAGACTCCCCTGTCCATGGGATTCTCTAGGCAAGAATACTGGAGTAGGGAGGAGCAAAGTCTTCTAAAGGTATCACTTGTTACTGCCTTTTCATCTCATTTGATTTCTTTCCGCTAATACAATTCTGGGGCAGGGAAGAGGCGCAAAAAGGGAAGGGAGGGAGGGCTGAAGAAGCCTGGAGATGAATTTCCTGTCATTTTAATGGGAAGAGGTCTAAGAGTCAGAATTACATTTTAAAAATTATGATCATAAAATAGTATGCAATTTCTTGAATACTTGAGTGTTCATACCAGCATATTCTTGCCTGGAAAATCCCATGGATAGAGGAGCCTGGCAGGCTACAGTCCATGTGAAAGTTAAAGTGTTATTTGCTCCTTGAGATCCCATGGACTGCTGGGAGCCAGCATATTGCGTATTGAGTGCATATTGAGTGCATATTGCATATTGAGTGCATATTGCATATTGAGTGCACATTGCATACTGAGTGCATATTGCATATTGCATATTGAGTGCAGCACTTTCCACAGCATCATCTTTCAGGATCTGGAATAGCTCAACTGGAATTCTATCACTGCCGGTAGCCAGCGTGAGGAGCTCCGCCCATGACAAAGGTCATGAGAAAGGAGGCTCGGCACACGCAAAGGCGGGATCGAGCCTCAGGAGTCCCCCTGGAAATTCTTGAGCAATCTACCCCCAAAACCAGAGTCTGCCTACTTTCTGCTTTGTGCTTTCACCTACACCTCTGACTTTACGGGGGGCTGTCCCCCACTACCTCTCTGAAAAAAAGAGTTAGCTTACAGCTCCAGTTAATAATTCCTGGGTGTGACAGTGTTTCAACCTACAAACTCCTTTGGAAATCCTCTAGCCTGCCTGAATAGGTTTTTCCGGCCACATGTGATTGTTCAGAGCCTCCCAACTGTGAGAGGCAGGAGATGTTCTAAACTGTCTAAACACAGATTCTTTTGAGTAGTTAAAAGATTGATTAGAAATTGTATTGGTGAAGGGATTTTCACTTGTTGGGCCAATGTTTGCTGCTAAGTTTCCATATCCCTTACCTGTTGTGTCCCTGGCAGTGTATTGATTAATATAATTGGCGTAAGTAGTAGCTTTAATGTTTGCTGGGACCTGAGACCCTTGAGTTAATTCTTTTTCTTGTTATAGCCCACCGCACCTTTGCTCTGTAGGAATGCAACTTTATCTAATGCTTTTGGAGGGTGGCTCCTGACCAATCACCTTTAGAGAAAAATAAGTTTTCTGAAGAAAAGGTCTTAAAATGTTAACAGGCCTCCGGGCCAGAAGATGATGCAAATCACCTAAGCTTTTGCATATGATAAGTTTGCAGGAAGAAAGCCTGACTTGCTGCATGACTCTACCCCTTCCCCCATTACCCTCTATGCATAACTTAAGGTATAAAAACTACTTTGGAAAATAAAGTGCGGGCCTTGTTCACCGAAACTTGGTCTCACCATGTCGTTCTTTCTCTTACCTTCTGGCTGAATTATTCAGCCTCTTTTCTCCACTGAATTTCCTCACTGAGCTATCCTTATTCTAGTACTCTTTATATCCTTAATTAACGTTTAATTAAGCAATTGTTTCCTGATCTTCGCCTACGCCGTCTCTCCTTCGAATACCCTGGATCAGCCGGGGCTGGACCCCGGCAATGGACTATAGCCTATGTTCATGGAGTTCTCTAGGCAAGAATACTGTAGTGGGTTGCCATTCCCTTCTCCAGGGGATCTTCCTAACCCAGGGCTTGAACCCAAGTCTCCTGCATTGCAGGCAGATTCTTTTTCACCTGAGACACCAGGGAAGCCCAAACAAAGTTTATGGAATTCTCCAGGCAAGAATATTGGAGTGGGTATCCATTCCCTTCTCCAGCAGATCTTTCCAACCCAGGGCTTGACCCCAAGACTCCCACACTGCAGGCAGATTCTTTGCCATCTGAGCCACCAGGGGGGTTACAAAAGAGTCAGACAGGACTGAGCACATGCACACCAGCAAGGTGTAATGTCCGTAATTTATCCCAACTAGATGTAGCATCAATGACTTTCTTATTTTAGATTTAAAATGACCCTTTGGTTTCTACTTATATCTTATTCTCTCATCTTTTTAAGAAGAGTGGTCATCAGAGCATTGATAGATGCAGTGAAAAGTGAAGAGGGACATGTACAGGAAATGAGTGGTCTTCAACACAGAAATTCAAAGCAGTAAATTCGGTTAAGGAATATCATGGGTAGAAAGCCAAGAAAAGAAAAATAAAATGCATGGGCAACAAAGCATGGGAGAAAATTCCTTGTGTGATAAGAAAATGCAGGATTGAAAGCAGAGATTTTATCTTTTCAAGTGTTTTAATACACCAGGACACATCACAGCCAGAGTTAGAGAACATATGAAGCAGAAGTCTAGAGAAGTCCCCAAACTGATGAAAGAAACTACTTCCCCAAATAGTTTAAGGATGTTTGTCTTTGGTGAGCCAAACCACTAAAATAAAAAAGGAGGCAAGGTCAGGATTTTCTCTTCTAGGTTTGAAGGCATCATGTTTCACCTGATCTGATACTGAAGCAACTGTATTTCCCTACAGAGCATGAAGCTGTATGTAAATTCATCCATTGTTTAAACCTATTCTGCAAATATGTAATAGGAGACAAAAAAAACCAGCTGGCTCATAACATTGCATTTTATACCTTTTATTAACATGTATCCCAGGGACTAATTTGCATAACATTTGCATTGCCTCAGCCAACTACAAACCCTTGATCCAGGGAGGAAATAGTGTGTGATGGGCTTATTGAGATATTTGTGAGTGAAGGTTGTGGATGGAAAGAGAGAGGCATTCGTAAGTTCAGTTAAGACAGAAAATGAGTATTTAGGTTCCTTTAAAACCTCTCTTTCCACTTTAAAGCTATTTTGGGACTTAGAACCTCAACAGTAGAAATTGTTCTTACAGGGAACAAAGTTCTCTAAAAGAAAAAAATGCTAATTCCATATTTGGCAAGAGGCTTTATTTTTTAATTAAATTTGAAGATAAATTTGTTTTTCAGATAGTATAAAAAAGCAACCTCAGAAAAAATGTCAGAAAAGTATAGTTTTTTATTTAAAAAACACAGAGATATAAATTGATTTATATTCTTGTTATGTTCCCTTGGATATTACACAGATTGAAAAGTTGTAACTAGAAAAGGAATTAAAAATAACTCCATAAAACTTACACTGAAAATCCAGAAGAATGTAATGACATAATCCAGTAGTCAGTACAAGGAGTCATTCTTTTAGGTGAACTGAAGTGTCCATTATTGCAGCAATAGCAAAAAGACCCATAGCTGATATTTGGGGGAGTTCTGACTGAGTGGCATGTTATTCAAACTTTCCCTATGTAACGCACAATTCCATATGTATATCTGTAGTTCAAAGCTTATGAATTTTGCACAATCTCTGCCAATCTCTATACACATGTAAGTTCAGTTCAGTCGCTCAGTCGTGTCCGACTCTTTGCGACCCCATGAATCACGGCACGCCAGGCCTCCTTGCACCATCACCATCTCCCAGAGTTCACACAGACTCACGTCCATTGAGTCAGTGATGCCATCCAGCCATCTCATCCTCTGTCATCCCCTTCTCCTCCTGCCCCCAATCCCTCCCAGCATCAGAGTCTTTTCCAATGAGTCAACTCTTCACATGAGGCGGCCAAAGTACTGGAGTTTCAGCTTTAGCCTCATTCCTTCCAAAGAACACCCAGGGCTGATCTCCTTTAGGATGGACTGGTTGGATCTCCTTGCAGTCCAAGGGACTCTCAAGAGTCTTCTCCAACACCACAGTTCAAAAGCATCAATTCTTCGATGCTCAGCTTTCTTCACAGTCCAACTCTCACATTCATACATGACCACTGGAAAAACCATAGCCTTGACTAGATGGGCCTTTGTTGGCAAAGTAATGTCTCTGCTTTTCAATGTGCTATCTAGGTTGGTCATAACTTTTCTTCCAAGGAGTAAGCGTCTTTTAATTTCATGGCTGCAGTCACCATTTGCAGTGATTTTGGAGCCTAAAAAAATAAAGTCTGACACTGTTTCCACTGTTTCCCCATCTATTTCCCATGAAGTGATGGGACCAGATGCCATGATCTTTGTTTTCTGAACGTTGAGCTTTAAGCCAACTTTTCACTCTCCTCCTTCACTCTCATCAAGAAGCTTTTTAGTTCCTCTTCATTTTCTGCCATAAGGGTGGTGTCATCTGCATATCTGAGGTTATTGGTATTTCTCCCAGCAATCTTGATTCCAGCTTGTGCTTCCTCTAGCCCAGTGTTTCTCATGATGTACTCTGCATAGAAGTTAAATAAGCAGGGTGACAATATACAACCTTGACATACTCCTTTGCCTATTTGGAACCAGTCTGTTGTTCCATGTCCAGTTCTAACTGTTGCTTCCTGACCTGCCTGCATATAGGTTTCTCAAGAGGCAGGTCAGGTGGTCTGGTATTTCCATCGCTTTCAGAATTTTCCACAGTTTATTGTGATCCACATAGTCAAAGGCTTTGGCATAGTCAATAAAGCAGAAATAGATGTTTTTCTGGAGCTCTCTTGCTTTTTCGATGATCCAGGACAACAGCCTTGTCTAACTCAATGAAACTATGCCATGCCCTGTGGGGCCACCCAAGATGGGCGGGTCATGGTGGAGAGGTCTGACAGAATGTGGTCCAGTGGAGAAGGGAATGGCAAACCACTTCAGTATTCTTGCCTTGAGAACCCCATGTACTGTATGAAAAGGCAAAATGATAAGATACTGAAAGAGGAACTCCCCAGGTCAGTAGGGGCCCAATATGCTACTGGAGATCACTGGAGAAATAACTCCAGAAAGAATGAAAGGATGCAGCCAAAGCAAAAATAATACCCAGCTGTGGATGTGACTGGTGATAGAAGCAAGGTCTGATGCTGTAAAGAGCAATATTGCATAGGAACCTGGAATTTTAGGTCCATGAATCAAGGCAAATTGGAAGTGGTCAAACAAGAGATGGCAAGAGTAAATGTCAACGTTCTAAGAATCAGTAAACTTAAATGGGCTGGAATGGGTGAATTTAACTCAGATGACCATTGTATCTACTACTGCAGGCAGGAATCCCTTAGAAGAAATGGAGTAGCCATCATGGTCAACAAAAGAGTCCGAAATGCAGTACTTGGATGCAATCTCAAAAATGACAGAATGATCTCTGTTCGTTTCCAAGACAAACCATTCAATATCACAGTAATCCAAGTCTATGCCCCAACCAGTAACGCTGAAGTAGCTGAAGTTGAACGGTTCTATGAAGACCTACAAGACCTTTTAGAACTAACACCCAAAAAAGATATCCTTTTCATTATAGGGGACTGGAATGCGAAAGTAGGAAGTCAAGAAACACCTGGAGCAACAGGCAAATTTTGCCTTGGAATACAGAATGAAGCAGGGCAAAGGCTAATAAGAGTTTTGCCAAGAGAACGCACTGGTCATAGCAAACACCCTCTTCCAACAACACAAGAGAAGACTCTACAAATGGACATCACTAGATGGTCAACACCAAAATCAGACTGATTATATTCTTTGCAGCCAAAGATGGAGAAGCTCTATATAGTCAGCAAAAACAAGACCGGGAGCTGACTGTGGCTCAGACCATGAGCTCCTTATTGCCAAAGTCAGACTTCGAAGAAAGTAGGCAAAACCACTAGACCATTCAGGTATGATCTAAATCAAATCCCTTATGATTATACAGTGGAAGTGAGAAATAGATTTAAGGGCCTAGATCTGATAGATAGAGTGCCTGATGAACTATATACATATACATATATTTAAAAGGGTTATGTTACTTAAGTCATAGCCAATGAACCATTTTAAAAGAGAGGAAAAACTTACTGTAAAAACCAAGCCAGTTCTTACTGTGTGTTTTAGTTAAATTTAACATGTCAAAGTTTGCTTTAAAAAATTCAGAATTTCTAGACATTTCTCCAAAGATGACATACAGATGGCCAAGATGCACATGAAGTGATGTTCGATATTGCTAATTGTTAGAGAAATGCAAATCAAAACAACAATGAGGTATCAGCTCATACTGGACAGCATTAAAAAGTCTACAAATAACAAATGTTGGAGAAGGTGTGGAGAAAAGGAAACTCTCATACACTGTTGGTGGGAATGCAAATTGGTGGAGCTACTATGGAGAAGAGTATAGAGATTCCTTAAAAAGCTAAAAATAGAGTTATCCTCTGACCCAACAATCCTACCCTTGGGTATATATCCAGACAAAACTGTAATTCAAAAGATATACGCACTCCAATGTCCACAATAGCTAATACATGATAACAGTGTAAATGTCCATCAACAAATGAGTGGATAAAGAAGTGGTATGTATATATATAATGGAATACTACTCAGCCATAAAAAATGAAGTCATACCATTTGCAGCAACATGGATGGACCTGAGTGTCATACTGTATGCAGTAAGTCAGAAATAGAAAAATAAATACCATATGATGTCATTTATACATGGAATTTAAAGTAAGACACAAACAAACATATCCAGGAAACAGAAATATAACCGCAGACATGGAGAACAAACTTGTGGTTGCCAAGGGGGAACGAGGATGGAGGAGGGAGGGATTGTGATTTGGGATTAGTAGATGCAAATTATTATATGTAGAATAAATAAACAAGGTCCTACTATATATATAGCACAGGAAACTGTATTCAATATTCTATGATAAACCATAATTGAAAAGAATGTGAAAAAGAATATATTTATGTATAACTGAATGAATTTGCTACACAAACAGAATTAACACAACATTGTAAATCAACGGTACTTCAGTAAAATTAAAATACCTTTAAGGCAAAAAAAAAAAATTTGGAATTTAAGAAATAAACAGCATACAGTTTTATTGTTTTTCCAGTCCATCACAACCAGAAAAAGAAGTGAATTGTTTCAAAGTCATCACTTGAAAACTATATTATCATAGTTGGAAACAATCTTTGGGAAAGTTCCAACTGTCACCAGGGAATAAAATATTACCACATTTCAATTCAGAGCAAAATTTTAAAGTGTTCCATATCACTGTATGGAATATTTTTTGAAAAACGTAGGTACATCTTTCCATGTTTTGTTGTTTATTGCTCTAAATAATTTTTAGCTAAACAAAAGTTTCAACTTATATAAAATGTAGTTCATAACACAGTAACTACAACATTTTTACAATAACTTACAATCTTCTGAGATGATGTTTCACAACTCTTTCAGTTAGAGCTGGCAAATATGATTTCTGTTACTCTTCTATTTTAGCTTTTCAGTAAGTGCCAGCAAATGAAATTATATTCCTTCCCTTTTATGGCTTTCTACAAGGCCCTGGCTTGTGAAGAAGGCATTTGTGAGGTTGCTAACATTAAAGTTAATGTTAAACAGCTTATATTTTAACTACAGCTATTTTGCATGTTGAAATACCTACATTTTGATTCTTCACCACAAATTTTGGAGTTGAAATAGTAAATGACCATACTTTCTTCTTACTTATTTTTATTACTGGAATGGTGGCCTCCTTACACCTTTAGAAACAATAGTTTCTATTAAAAGAAGATCTGGAATATTGATTGATATGAAGATGAAAGTTCACGTGATCAACATTTTTTGTTTGTTTTAAATAACTTAGAAGCCAAAAAATGAAATTAGTTCACATGGCCAAAATGCAAGGCATTTTAGGCTTTTATAAAGAAGTAAACACTGACATGGAAATAAGGAAACCGCTTAGAGAAATATGTGACGGGAAGAAGGCTTTTGTTGGAGGACATGGTGGCTTGCCATTAAAAACGATTCCTGTTCCAAGAAGTCTGTCTGGCTAATGCCAGAGACTCTTTATCAACAAAATAAGTGAAGCATGCTATGCCTCAGACATGTTTCTACACACTCTTTGAAAAAGTCTGAGCAACTGCAAAAATAAGAATGAAGAGTAGAAGCTGTATTGGTCATAATCTTGTTTGAAGTGATCCCTGATCTCTACCGCCACTCCGAGCTCACCTCCAGGCCCCAGCTCTGTGCCTGTGACAAATGGAAGCAATAAATGACGTCCTCATCAACAGGATTCCAACAAAAGCTCTCACTACATTTCTCTTTGCTTTTGACCACATATATTGGCATTGTTTAGATATAACTAAAGGAAGCGAAAAATTGATTTAGGTAAAAAGGTCAAAAAGAATCCAAAGAGGCACTGCTAATAAGAACGCACGTTGAAATGTGCTTTCATATGATAAGACGGTAACTCCTAAAACGCTCTTTGAAAATCACTCTGTATGGAATGTACTTATTGGGCCAACCAAAATAATCTATACTATCAAATATTTTAAACTATTGAAATTCTGAATAGTGCCTCCTTTCTTATGTAATCCTTTGTCTTACAAGATAAAGGAATATTTTCATTCATTTTCCCTTTCTTAAATGGTTGTCCTGTCAAAACTAATAGTGCTCTGATAATAGGATTTTTTCCTTTTTAAACTAAGCAGGTCTCTTCTTTTTGATGCATGTTTGGTTGTCTACACATATTTGTACAACAGTGTGTTAGGCTGTTAGTCTATTTAATTAGGCTTTGATCACTGGCCAGCTGGATTTACACTTTTTATAGATCTTTTTGTTAGAACGCAACAAATATTTAATAATGATCATTATAAAGAAGTACGGAAACAGCCACAGTATAGTTTTATATAATCAGTGAAAGTGAAAGTTGCTCAGTCGTGTCTGACTCTTTGCGATACCATGGTTGTAGCCTACCAAGCTCCTCTGTCCATTGAATTCTCTAGGCAGGCATACTGTAGTGGGTTGCCATTCCCTTCTCCAGGGGATTTTCCCAACCCAGGAATCGAACCTGGGTCTCCTGCACTGTAGACAGATTCTTTACCATCTGAGCCACCAGGGAAGCATATTATCAGTGACTCTAGTTAATTATCATATTTTATGCAATTTTCTAATTTTTAACATTTTAATATAACTGATACATAATAGTATGTCTGAAAAATCAAATAAAGCTTTTTAAGAGTATCCTTTCCCATTCTCAGAAATAAGACACCTAATATGATTTAATTGCACTTCGATATTTTTTAAAAAACATACTAATTAACCTTTTAGAATACAGAAATTCATGATTTTAAGTCTGTTGTGAGCCTAAGAAATTGTCTAGCTCAATTGCCTTCATTTTGCAGATTAGAAAATTTGAGTCACTGAATGAAAAAATTGCCTGGATTCATGTAGCAGATGTGAATAAAGAGTAGACAGAGCAATTTGAATATGAAACAAAATAATTACAATCTAAAAACCTGAAATTTTCTTCTTTTAGTGATTATAAGACCCCATCCATCTACTACATGTGTTTGGTATAATATTAGAAGCCAGTGTTTCCCTTTTTGAAAAATATTCTTTGTATCATAGAAACACAAAGATAAAAAAGTAACTTTTATTCTCATTTATTTCAACAGATATTTAGAGAGAATGATTCCCTTCCAAACAATAACAAAAATGTTTTGCAGTTGTTTAGTAGCTAAGTCATGTCTGACTCTTTTGTGACCCCATGGACTATAGCCCTCCAGGCTCCACTGTCCATGGGATTCTCCAGACAAGAATACTGGAGTGGGTTACCATTTCCTTCTCCAGGGGATCTTCCCAACTTAGGGGTTGAACTCACGTCTCCTACATTGGCAGGCGGACTCTTTACCGTTTGGCTACCAGGGAAGGGGTCAGTTCAAAACATTTTATTAACATTTTCATAATAGCAATATATAATATGAAATCATAAAATATTTTGTGAGTTACTCAGTGATACTGAAATTTTGATGTTTTGGTAAATTATTCTCTTGCTAAATCCAAGCTGTATACTCTTAACTCTCCAAATTATTAAGTAAACCTTTACAGAATTGAACACACATTATACCTTGTCTTCCCTCATTAGTCCTACTTTTCAAGCAATGGTAATCTGAATGGATATTTTTATTTTGGCTCTTTTTGTAGTGAGTTATGAACAAACAAAAAAGGCAGGGATAACCATATGATGAAACATGTAACCATTAAAACTATGTTATTAAATAATCTTATAATCGCAAAGGAAAAAGAATATAATTTAAGTGAAATAATCCATAAGATTCCATTTATAAATACACATACACACACAGAGTGCAAGCTTGTAAGAAATATTCAAGAATATTAACAATGTTTTCCCCTCTGGATTGCAGGATTTTGGAGGAACTTTTAAAAATAAATGTCAATATTTTTAGCATTTTCTACAATTATCTGATATATTTTTATAATCAGGCAAGATTAAAAATAATTTCAAAAGAATATAAACATTAAAAACTAAAGTATGGAGTATAATTATGCATGTGGAATTCAGGTTGCTTAAAGTTTGCATTTGGACAGCATCTTTTCTCCAGAGAATGTTTAGATCTCGTGAGTTTGTATTTTCTAAGGAGGTAATGAGACAAAAGACATTTTTTGCTCAGCGAAAGATTAGAAGCATTGCAAAGCGGAAGAGTCCAGTGGCACAGGAAACAAACGTAAAAGAGTTAAGATAAGGGACTGCTGAGAAAAACAAGAGAGCCTGTGACAAGTAGTAAAAACATTTTCTGAGTGTTTTGGCTTATAACAGTAGTCAGAGAAAAGTAGAAGAAAGTAAAACTTTGGCAACATCTGCAATATGGCAGAAATTATGTTTCGGTCATTTAATTCTTGGTTGTATTGCATTAGTCTCATATATTCTTATATAAATTATGGATAATTTACCTCATCCTGATGAGTTATTCAGAAAAGCAGAATCACAAAATTAAAGAGACCAGGATTTAAATCTCAGTTAGTTGGCACCTGAAGCTTCTGCTCTTTGCATTTCACCCCACTTTCTCCAGAGTCTTTTGGTGAAATAACTAAACAGTTTGTTTTCTAGGACTTTAGTGACTGTTATTTGACTGAAAGAAAAAGGGGAATTTAGTCATTTTTACTTTCAGATAGGAAAGTAGAACCCGGGAAGTGTTTAATGTAGAGACGAATTTCTCAGTGTTCTCAGTTCTCTAGCTGAGAGGAAGCCAGTAATATAATAAAAAATAAATGGCCACCAGAGTAAGACAGACCTTAGTACTCAGCTCACATTTACTAAATATGTGACATCAGGCAAGTTTCCTAATGTTTCTGAGTCCAGATTTCTCTTCTTTAAAATAGTTTAATGACACCATCATACAGGGTGGTTGTAAGGATATATGAAAAAAATATTCCAAGTGTGCCTAGAAGAGGTCATAGTACACAGTAGGCACCCAGTAAATGTTGGTTATATTTTCCTTGCATCTTAGCCATTGGAGACATATTACAGCAAGCTACTCATTGTCCAAGACATTTGTAAAA
Organism: Bos indicus x Bos taurus; assembly: GCF_003369695.1. NCBI lineage: Eukaryota > Metazoa > Chordata > Mammalia > Artiodactyla > Bovidae > Bos > Bos indicus x Bos taurus. The sequence continues at coordinate 115,020,580 of NC_040076.1, forward strand.
ACACTTGTTTATTTGGCTGCATTGGGTCTTAGTTGTGGCATGCAGGATCTTCAATTGTGGCACACTGGCTTAGTTGTGTGGCATGTGGCATCTTAATTCCCCGACCAGGGCTTGTACCCATATCTCCCATATCTCCTGCATTGGAAGTCATATTCTTAACCACTGGACCACCAGGCAAGTCCCCCAAAGTGTTGATTAGTTGTTACTGAACTTACACTAGCAGTTGTCAGCCATCTATGAGTTCCTAAGTACAAGTAATTATTTTTTAAAAGTACGTCTTGTTGAGATGTTTCATTGTGATTTTCCCTTTACCATTTTCTGTTTTTCTCCATGAACTTCAGTTTTCTGCTGTCAAAATATAGAGATGAAATTTAATAAAGTCATAATCAAGCTTGTATTTTGAGTATGTAGAATCTCAGTATTATACAGAAGGACCCTAAGAGATCTTTAAAGTTCAAGAAGTGAACAGGATGAATCAGGCTTATATTTTTTTAGCCTGAGCTAGAACAGCTTCTATTACTATAACTATTGTCATTGTTTTCTTTCCAACTTGAATGTTCCAGATAGCAAATCTGCCTCCTGCAAGTTCTATCACTTTCTTTTGTGGCAGCTTCTCAAATTTACTTTCTTTATGTGGTACTGGATTTCATTCATACCCCTCTTTCAATGGTCCCATCAGAAACACTGACATATATACACAACTATGTATAAAAATGGTAATTAATGAGAAGCTACTGTATAGCACAGGGAACTCTACTTCGTGCTCTGTAGTTACCTAAATGGGAAGGAAGCCTAACAAAGATGGGGTATATGTATACATATAACCGATTTACTTTGCTGTACAGCAGAAACTACCACAACATTGTAAACCAATTACACTCCAATAGAAATTAATTTTTTTGAAAAGAAAAGGACCAAGGGCATCACTTGAAGATCCATTAGAAATTCTTGGGCCTCAATGCAGACCTTCTGAATCAGAGACTCTACAGATGTGGCCCAGCAGTCTATGTTTCAATGTCACATCCGGGAATACTTGCTCCATTTTGAGAATCTGTATTTTCGATGGTTACAGCTGAATCACTACTAGCACTCAGGTCTCGTGACAGTAACCCGGCCCCTCAGCCCCCACAGGTTCAGTTCTTGGCTACTGCCTGTTTCACACCTTTGCTTTCTTTGGGGGCATTTCAGTAACGTTGACCTTGCGGTGTCTCGTGTCAGCCTCCACAGGGAGAGTTCACTTTTACAAGTCTCACAAAGTGGCATTCAAAACATGTCTTCATGCCGCTATGACCTTCTCCCAATCCATTTCCTGTTTACCACACCGTTAAGACTTCCATGGAGGTGAGCAGAGTATATAACTTTAGTGTTCTTTTTAAACATTAACAATTTGATCTTGTTTTCTTAGGAAGTTGAGACTCACTCTGTAGATTAAAAACTAAAAGCAAAACAAAAGCAAAAACATAACCAAAATAATTAAATCAAACAGAAAATCCCCCAGACCAAGTCCTTAAAGTAACAGAAAACTTAAGCAGTATGTATCTAATTAAGATCATTGAGGGTCACCGTTATATCGCACAGGCGTATTTGGTGTCAGCCACTTTTGCTTTACAGAGCAGAGTTTGGTCTCCTCCATCCATCTGTACCATCAACATAAACACAGAGTGGAACCTGAGCTTCTTCAACTTCTGATACAGCATGTCCATGTGAAATAAATAGGAATACGCTTATAAAATAATGGAAAGTGAAATGAGAGTTAAGTTTCATTTCTATTTATATTGCTAAATATTGTTTTGTTTCACTTGCTTTTGTTTCTCTTCCACAACTTTTTTCCAAGTCAGGGAAGCTGTTAACATTACTGCTTCTTCAAGATGTGGGAAACAGTAGTCAAATCATGGACTGGGCAGTCGAAATCTCAATTGTCTAACCTTGACTACAGTTTGATGATGCTGTTTTTGGTGCCAGCTACAATTTGTAAGTGCTTACTCATTCCCCACAATGAAATCCCTTTCAATGGACTTTCTCCTTTATCTAACCATGTATATTTCTCTTAAGGTCAGACAGACCGTATACCCACTAATGTTTTTATCAGAAAATGAGGGGGGAATTTCGGGACACTTTGCAATTATTTTTTATATAAAGAACAAAAATTAAATGCAAAACAGTGAATGCAATTCAATTATTAAACAGAGAATCTTTTTTGCAGAAAAGATTTATTCTTCATTTCTCTCCTCAATAGCTTTCCCTCCAGAGCTATGAAAAGATATCCAGGAATACTGTTTACCTTATCTGTGTATATATTTTGTTTTATTCAAATCTCAGGAATAAAATCTATGAACTTCTTGGTATGAGAAACAAAATATTTTTGTATCACTGTTACTTTACATAGTGAGTGAGTGCTAAGTTGCTTCAGTCTGTCTGACTCTTTTCAACCCCATGGACTATAATCCACCAGGCTCCTCTGTCCGTGGAATTCTCCAGGCAAGAACACTGGAGTGGGTTGCCATGCGTTCCTCCAGAGGGTCAGTCCTGACCCAGGGATTGAACTCATGTCTCCTGCTTTGGCAGGTGGATTCTTTATCACTAGCGCCACCTGGAAACCCCACTTTACATAGTGACACCAGTCAAATGTATGTTTAGTATTCTTGTGGACAATTAACAGAGTAGAAAATAGAGCACTGAAAATTATTATTTGGGGGGTATATTATCTTATTATTCTTTGAATCATCAGCATTTGGCACAGTTCCTGATACGTTATAGACAATGCATGTTAAAATCATGAGTGCGTAATTACTAATATTCACTGGCTTGATTAATAATTTGGGTAGTTTAAAAAAAGTCTTAAAATGGATGAAGGAATGAAGCAGGCTATGATTCATCATCATAGATTAACTAGTAGGAGTTTAAAAACTGAACAGCAACAACAAAAAAAAACCCTGTTAGGAATGACATCTGAGTCATAAACCCAGTAATAGAAGCCTCGAGTTTTAAAGCATGTGTTGCAATCACTTAATTTCAATCATTCTTTCACTATCCTCCAACTTCACATGCCATGTTCGGAGGCAATATGTCAAGATGTGAAGCGACCAGCTTATCACGGAGAGTGAAGATATAGAATTCCTCTTCTGCTTTCATCTACATTTTGTCATTTTGTTTTCTTTTAGTAGAGATGGGGGTTGAACTTTGGCCTTACATCAACACTTGAAAAACGTGTTTATTAAAATATGTTTATAATAGGCATTTTTGGTGTATTGTACAAATGGTTTATTTGGTTTCTGTTTCATAATTTAATTTACATAAAAAGTCTTTTCCAAGGGTGGGCATATTTTATTTTTGTGATTTTTTGTTAGTTCCTGAATTGGGGGGAAGATTTTTTTTTTTTCACTTAAACACTTAAATTTCAGGACATCTTCAGATGCTTCTGAGTAATATGAGTTCCAGTGGATGGTAATTTTTTTCACAATCCATTTAAGAATCACTCTGAGAAAAGCAACAGTGTTGAAGATTCAGTCTCTCTTTGCAGTTCTGTAAGTTAAAATGACTGAAAATGAAACTTCGTATGTGGTTAGTGTAGACTGAACTCACCCATGTTTCTCAACTTAACTTCCTTATTTTAGGCAAATATACTGTCGTTAATACTTTCTTTATTAATTCAACAAGGGATTAGAAAAAAGGAGAATGGTTGTTTTAAAAAGTGTTCCCCAAGATGATAAATGAAATGACTAAATTCACTCTATTAACAAAATGTTAAGTGTTTTTTCTTGCTTAAACACTTCATATTTGTTTCCATCTATCCTCTTCAAAGCCTTTCACTCTGTTCAGATTCATGCCTTAATTTTCTTTAAATCTACTCTTTATAATCACCTTTCCAAAAAACTCTTTAACTTGCTTAGGACCACTTGCATTGAAAATATTACTCTATTTTATATTTTCTGCTTACATTTTCTTAACATTCTGGGTTAAAAAAGAAATCCAACAATAACCATTAGCCTTTCCCCACCTTCTACTCTTACATATAAATTCCTTATTTGGTGTCTCAAGCATTTCTACACTGTGGTCCCATTCATGTCCTCAAGCACTTTGATTCCTTCTATTCCCTACCATAAGTCAAACTCCACTTTATTGTCTTCCAATTGTAACTTGTAGGTTTGTTCAATCTTTTAATTTACATTATCTCCCTCTCAGCTTCTTATAATCTACATCTACCTCCTTCAGAATTAACATTTAATACATAAATATCTACTAAGTGTTGTGCTCTCTTGGTTCTCTGGATTCGTGACAGCACAGATCCCACTAAGTGTAATAAATAAATAATAATAAATTCCTACTAAGTGTCACCATGTCCCTGGCCCCAAGGTAGAAAATGCAGAAATGGAAGTGAACAACTGAAGAATGGTCCCTGCACATGTAGAGCTTACGGTAAAAAAAACCAAAATCACCAAATTAAGTAAAAAACTAGAAATTTACTTAACACTTGGAAGGTACTTTCTCCATTGGTCCCACTCTCTCTGCCCACCCCACCCCCCCACCACTGTATCCACAAGTACATTCTCTACATCTGTGTCTCTATTCCTACCCTGCAAATAGGTTAATCAACATCATTTTTCTAGATTTCATATATATGCATTAATATGTGATATCTGTTTTTCTCTTTCTGACTTACTTCACTGTATAGCAGGCTCTAGGTATATACACCTCACTAGAACTGATCCAAAAATTTTTTTTTAATGGCTGAGAAGTAGTATCTATATATATATACACACACACACTATCATGTGTAAAATGGATAGCTGGTGGGACGTTGCTGTATAACACAGGAAGCCTACTCTGGAGCTCTGTGATGGGGTGGGGTGGGAGTAGGGGAGGGAGGGGGGATATATGTATAATTACGGCTGTTGTTGTACAGCCATATAATTTGTGTTGTTGTACAGCAGAAACTAACACAACATTGTAAAAATTAAAAAACAAGAAATAAAAATAAATTCTAAAACAAACATTTGGAAGAAAAGATCCAGAGAACCACGAAAGCAAAACAGAGAGACTCAATTAAAATTGAGGAATCTCTCAGTTAGCAATACTGTGAGATCCAAAGTACAGACAGGATTAGCTGAGTGAAGATTAGGTGGAAATCCATTCAGTCAGAAGGAACAGCATTTTCATACACATTAAAGAACTTTCTGAAGAAGATTAAATGTGACCATTGAATAAAATGAGAGAAGGAATTGCATCTAGATGGAACACCTGTCCCAGGCTGCAAAAGAAAATGTGCTTATCCATTCCTTCTTCTAACCTAAGTACTGAACAATTTTTATGTAGTTATCCATCCTTGGCTTAAAAATTTTGTAAATATCTTATATCCCCTCATAGCTCAGTTGGTAAAGAATCCGCGTGCAATGCAGGAGACCCCGGTTAGATTCCTGGATTGGGAAGATCCCCTGGAGAAGGGATAGGCTACCCACTCCAGTGTTCTTGGGTTTTCCTTGTGGCTCAGCTGGTAAAGAATCTGCCTGGATGTGGGAGACCTAGGTTCGAGCCCTGGTTTGGGAAGATCCTCTGGAGAAGGGAAAGGCTACCCAATCTAGTAATCTGGCCTGGAGAATTCCATGGACTGTATAGTCTATGGGGTCGCAAAGTGTTGGACACGACTGAGCAACTTTCACTTTCACTGTCTCCCCTACTAGACTAGGTCCTTGATGGCAAGAATTATTTCTTATTCCTATTTGTGTCCTCTGTATCATGCAAAATGACCCATGGGTAGTGACAGCAAGGCTGACTTCCTAAGTGTAGTACTGAGAAGGACCCACTGTTGCTTTAATTCTCTACTGTCACCATCTTCCATTTCTTAGTACTTTTGAAATAAAGGGGCCTGCATTTTCATTTTTCACTGAAACCCCCAAATAACTTAGTTAGTCTTGAGTGAATACAAAGGTTCCGAATGAATGAGGGGCTCAAAGGTTAAAGGAATTGAATTAGAGTATTCTGTAGGGTATTTTTTCTTTTAGGGTCAACTTTATTCCAGGAATACCATATGATTCTTGGTTATATAATGGATAGCTGAGAAATGGACAGTGTTCTTTAAGAGAAGTCCCTAGTCCTTCAGGGTGCTATTCCTTAAACACTAAATTGAACTTCTTATTCACTTGGCCACTGTGACTTATTTTGGTCTTCCTAGAACCCACTCAGCTGAAGCATTTTCTTTCATGAACACTTTTCAGAATCTACACTAGAAATTAGTCTAAGTTCCAGACATTATTTATGAGGTCATTCATCTCTCTGCATTATGTGAATTCTTTGTCCCCTATCACAAGTGCAAATGTGGAAACATATTATATCATTCAGGCCCCTGCTGATGAGTCTACAGAAGCTTGTTAAAAAAAAAAAGGAGAAGCAACAAAGAACTTCAATTAGGAAGGATTAATCACATTATTTGTGCCTGGCAGTGACTAAGACTGGACATTTTGAAGCTGAGGCCTTGTGATTTTGGGGGTCTGAAGAAACTAGTTTAGTTCTTAGTTGAGATGAGTACAATGCTGGAAAGTTGTGAGAACAAGCACAGATGTAAGAACCTGAAATAAATATTGAGTTATTGACTGAATTGCTCTTTTTATTTGAGAAGCCACTTGGAGAATACTGAAGGATTTTTTTCATGCTCCAGTTCACCAAGCTATAATCAATGTTATTATGAAGTTTTGATATGACAGGCTACCTCGCTCTATCTGTCTGGCCAATGATGGATTATGGCCTCTTTAAGTTGACAACTTAAACTATTTTACCTCATGAGGAGTTTTTACAGTTATTTGCAGCAGTGAGTCGAAAAAGTACCTGTAGAGTACAACAATGTACCATTCATTCAATTCATTGCCTGCTGACACAGTGTACAGATTCCAAGTCTATTTCATGTGAGACTTTTAAGGATCCCAGTGGGCAATCTCATGTACATACTGAGCTTAAGCCTAGCTTGTTATCTCTCTGTTAAATAATGATGGTACATATTTCCATTAACAGTGATTGCCATACTTCATCATCTTTCAGAAGAGCTAAGAACATATTGTAAAATTAGTGACTACAAATATTGTTTTGAGAGAAGGTGAAATTTAAACCTATGCAATCAAGCAGGACTGCATAAATCTAGCTTTGTCACCTTGGTGATTGTTTAGAAACATGGAGTTATACTCTTGCTAAGCGAGTACATTCATTTTGTAATGGTGGAATATTGTGAATCTGTATTATTTATGAACAAATATCATCCCTGTGGATTTTTTTTTCTAAATCCCTCAAGAAGGATTCCCCTTTGGTAGCCTACTTGTACATTGTACATTTTTCCTAGCAGTTCTTAATCTTCCTCAATGTATTCATTTTTATCATTTTATCTCTCTCTAGCTGAAAGCTCCTTGAGTGGAGGGACCACTCTTTGAGGGCAGGGATATTTTTGAAATCTTTATCCACAGTTTACTGGAAAGTAATAGATGCTTATTAAATAAATAATGAAAAAAATGTAAATGATTCTTCTTTTAAATTATATCATATTTAATTTGATATGAGAAGAATATAAAAATAATATAAAATTTAAATAAAATTTTATAAAATATAAAAAGAATATAAAAATTCTTCTTTTAACTTATATCATGTATCTCCTTAGTCCAGCCACTTAAATAACCATCAAGTCTATGAAAGATAGTCTGATGCAGTAGGAAATTTATACCAGACCCAGAAGTTGTAAGGACCTCTGAGAAGGGCATGTGTGATGAGCTCTGGAAAGCAGAGTGTTTTCTATCCTAGAGGCAAGAATATCTAGCTCAAGTGGCAGAGGCAGGGAGTGTTTCAGAAGAGAGCAAACAGCACAGGGCCTGCTTTGATGCCTCTGCTCACAGTAAACCACATCCTCATCCTTGGGGTGAGTTAGTCTCTGAAGGGCCTGGCCTATGCTCTAACATCTGAAAGTAAGCACTCCTTTTTAACTTCTGCCCCCCAAATATAGGCTCTAGTGGGAAGATGGAGAAGTATAATTAAAGCTCCTAGCAAACATTTTTTTGTCAGATGATAGAAACATCTGATTTAATGAAAGAGATTAGGAAGGATTCATTTCTACACGTACATTTCAAATTTGTTAAATTCTGTAGGGCAGAGTGCCAATGAGTTCATTTACAGAGAGACAAATATTTCACAGGTGTATATAAAAGACATCTTATAAAGAATGCTTTTTTTAAACAATCTAGATTGGGTTCTGCTTCTCTCCTTCTACAGAACTAGTATCAATTCTTAAAAATAAAGTATATATTCACGTATATTAAAAAGCCTGCTTATAAAGCAGTCAAACTAATTGTAGTAGAAAACTTTAATCTGTCAATCTGACTAAGAATATTCTCTAGATGCTTATGGGAGACCCATTTCATAGGACAGGATAAAAGAATGTTAACAAAACTGTAATAGTTTTTATAGCTCTCTTTCCCCCTAATTTGGTTGTAGAAAGATATTTTTTTCCAAGTAAGTTTTCCCTTTTGATTTTTGGCTCCACTAATTTTTTTCTCAACATAATTTCCAATTACAGCATAAAATGCACTATTATTTATTGACAATTTAAAAGGCAAGCAATATCCATTTTAATTTTCCCCAAATCAATTTAAATGTAAATTTTTTCTTTTTAATTGTTATTTTCTTTTTTTAAATTGTCTACAAGAAAATTTTACTCTCAAGGGACTTCTGTAAACACTACTGTCCCTCTTCCCAACCCTTCTATGCTCACACAGAAGCATGATTTTTATTTTTAATTTTTTTTTTGAAGTATCAGAAGACCATGCCTTCCACCTTAGGAAGGAAATATTGGTTAGCTTAAGACAACTATTCATCTTTGCAATAATGTAATGGACATGATCACATGATGTAATTCATGCCAGGGGAAGGCCTGCTGGAAGCAACTAGGAAAATTGTTAGTTTCATTAATAAAAGGCACAAAGAAAATATATGGCCTCTTGTAATATTTTTTGGGTGATAATGCAATATTTGCAACTACTGCAGCCAACTTAGAGTTATGTGGAAGAGATAAGGGTGCCTGTGGGGCAAAGCTAAGGAATTAGAAAGACAAGATGAACAGATCATGAATCAATTTAAAAATCTTTGTGAGTTAATAAATTGTCTTATGTTTTAAGACAATTTAAGTTGCATCCTCTTTTATTCCTTGAAAAATGTTAACAGATACAGCACTGTTTTTGGAGACTCATGGCTTCCACTGAGAGTGGGGCTATGATTTCATACCAGAACTTGTCACTGAATTCAATATTTTTTATTGAATGTGCAAACTCAGCCAATTAAGGTCTATAATTTGATTCTTAAGATATTAGATGAAGACGAAGTTAAGCTTAAGCTAAAATTCTGTAGTTCCAAATATCTATATTTTAAAAAACATTTTGACATTTAAACTATATAGGTGCAGAATTAAGCTGCTGTAGTCTTGCCTTTAGAATGACATTTACATTTTGAAAACTTCCATTCTCTTCCTCTCCCTGTTTGCTTTTACCCAATAGATTATTATAAAGTGAATTTGAAATATTTTGATCCATTATTATACTGAGACATCAAAATCATCAAGATGTGACAACTGAAAAATTTATCAACAAGGCATAGACTTTTAGGGAACTTTACACAATTCTGATCATTTTATTAGGTCCTGAATATTCAGAAAATGCAGTTGGTAGTCACATACCAATACTTTTCTGAGAGTATCGCCATGAGAACCAACAAAAGAACTCATGGCTAGGGCATTTTGGAGAAAGTATCAAAATTAAAAGAAATATTCTACTTTGTCAGTTTACTTATTGATGCTTAATTCTTCTCAATATCACTGTAAGTAATTCCAGTCCAGTAATTCTCCTATTTAGTATCACAATTTATTAGTATGTAAGTGGAATTTTTGTGGCTTCTTGTTGACTATGACTTGATAAAAATAGAAAAATCCATTCCATATTTTGATTTTTCAAGCCATGCTTCATTGAAATCTGCTTGTATTTTCTAGTATTTCTCGTAGTGAATCTCTATGAACAGTATTTTAAACAGCATTCCAAATAGATGCAGCTTAAAAGGCAGCTGAATGGTGTTGTCTGTATAGCAGGTTGATTCTACCATACAGCGCATGCCTGCCAGCTCTGGGTTCCCATCCTTAAGACCTTGCAATGCCACAATCCTTGCAGAGACTAAAATGTTTCCAGAGCAGAAGGTTGCGTGCTCTGCTGTTTTCCCCGGGTGAATAGTAACTCCACCAGTACCATGTGGAATGTGAGAAGGGAGTAATGCCCCAGTAGCATAGGTCCCATTACCAGCAAAGAATGGCAAAGATTCTAAATAAGACAACACATGTCTTCTACACAGGGGATACTTGGAGCAGTATGCAGAGTTTCCCAAATTAATTTGCCTGGGAACCATTTCCACTCGGAACATCTGTTACCATTTCTGGGAAGCAAATTTTTGACTTAACACTTTGCAAAGTTATTCTTTAGAGTATGCAAAACACTTCAATACAGATTAACTCCCTGGACCTTTGTAACAGTCCTACTGGATACATCAGCCAGATATAACCAGTTTACCTTAGGACACCGAGATTCAGAGAGATTTAGAGACTTGTGAAAAGTCACATAGACTACTGGAATAAAAATTCAGTTCCAGTAAATTGTTCAAAGTTGTGAGACAGTGTTTGGACTGTGTAGTGGCCAGTTTTTTTAAAGTTTTCTCTAATTCTGTAACTACCTCATGTAAGACCCTTCACACAGCAATGTCAATGCCACATGATAACTTGGGCACTGTGGCATTTTATAGTCCATGAGTACAATTATACAAGGAAGCCTTTTTTTTTTTTAATATAAATTTATTTATTTTAATTGGAGGTTAATTACTTTACAATATTCTATTGGTTTTGCCATACATCAACATGAATCCATCACAGGTATACACGTGTTCCCCATCCCGAACCCCCCTCCCTCCTCCCTCCCTGTACCATCCCTCTGGGTCATCCCAGTGCACCAGCCCCAAGCATCCAGTATCGTGTATCGAACCTGGACTGGTGATTCATTTCATATATGATATTATACATGTTTCAATGCCATTCTCCCAAATCATCCCACCCTCTCCCTCTCCCACAGAATCCAAAAGACTGTTCTATACATTTGTGTCTCTTTTGCTGTCTCGTATACAAGGTTATCATTACCATCTTTCTAAATTCCATATATGCGTTAGTATACTGTATTGGTGTATCAACCACTTACATGAGAATCCTGGCTATTCTTTAGATGAGAGTTGTGCCCTCAGGCAAGTTATTTTCACATTTGAAAATCACATCTATGAAAAGGCTTACCCTATGGGGTTGTTGTTGTGATTAAAAAAGATAAATGAGTATAAATTACTTAACAGAGTGATTAGAACACACTAATCACTCAATAAGTCTCAGTTATGAATTCAGAGACAATTTTCACAATTGATAAACTGTATCGAACAAGTCCATTCTGAAGGAGATCAGCCCTGGGATTTCTTTGGAAGGAATGATGCTAAAGCTGAAACTCCAGTACTTTGGCCACCTCATGTGAAGAGTTGACTCATTGGAAAAGACTCTGATGCTGGGAGGGATTGGGGGCAGGAGGAGAAGGGGATGACAGAGGATGAGATGGCTGGATGGCATCACTGACTCGATGGACCTAAGTTTGAGTGAACTCCGGGAGTTGGTGATGGACAGGGAGGCCTGGCGTGCTGCGATTCATGGGGTTGCAGAGTCGGACACGACTGAGTGACTGAACTGAACTGAACTGATAGTGAAAAATTCCAGAAAGTTTCATATTAATTGTATATCTCTCTTTCAAAGCATGAAAAGGAATTAAAAATCTTGCCTGCAAATATGCTTTTTCCCCCTGATCTGTATCTTCTAATATTTTTTGTAAAAAATAAAGACCACACACACACACACACACACAAATGGAAATCAATTAACCTAACTTGAAACAGATGTCATGAAGATGAGCTGTATGTACTTTCACCCATGAACAGCTAACACATCAATTATGGGAAGGGAGAAGCATCCAAAGCCAGATGTTTTGAATGTCTTTGGAATTTATACTTTCTTCACTATGGCCAGTTGAGTTACTGGATGTTGATAACTGAAATAACTTCTCCTTAATTGCACATCACTGGAATCTCAAAGACAGCTCTTGGCCTTTTAAATAGGCACAGAGGTGCTTCCGCTCAGTGTGAAGCAGAATGAAGAGAGATCAGATGCAGAGCATATGGATAACATTCTTTTTTTCTAAATTGTTCCATCAGAAAAGGGATTCAAACATATTTCCTTTTGCCAGTCTTTCTTTATACCTTGGTGGAGCTGACAGATCTCAAAGGAGCTCACAACCATTCCACATAGGGATTTATTCCAAGGCAGAAAGAAGCAAATATAGTGTAGTATGATTTACAGTCCATTGCTGAAAATAGGATATTGTGGCTTAAAGAAATATTTAGACGTTACTTAAGCTAACTATTACGGGATTGAAATGAAGGTCTAAATGTTATGACTGGAACTGCACTCATGTTTCCAAAACTTTTTAACCAAGCTGGTAGCCTGCAGAACAAACTCTATTCTGGAGTAGAAAGTGGACACACACATACCCACCCATATATACAATCAAGTACAAATAATAACATAATTTATTTGAGTATAATTTCTAATCTTTCTTTCAAAACCTAATTGGTATTACTTAGCTCACTAAATATGGATAATTTATATCTGAATATTCAAGAAGTCTGCCTCTGAGCATTTGTATCATGAACTTGCATGTCAGATTGTCTTGAATGTATAGTATAATAATGCTGCTGCTGCTAAGTCGCTTCAGTCATGTCCGACTCTGTGCGACCCCATAGATGGCAGCCCACCAGGCTCCTCGGTCCATGGGATTTTCCAGGCAAGAGTACTGGAGTGAGGTGCCATTGCCTTCTCTGCCTTTATGCTCTCCCAAATTCTGACTCAGCTTCATTTGACTATAGTAGTAGAAAATTTCCCTAAATCATCTCCACTTTAAAATATGTTCACGCTTGATCATGGGCCTATTCAAAGAAATCTAAAACTTTTAATCTCTACGATATAAAGATATGAGGAAGTTCGACAGTGGATGGACTTGGCATGTGTCTCTAAGGAATGGAGGGCTGTGGTGGGGAAGAAGCAGTGGGAGAGAGTGTGGGCTAGTTTGGGACTTGAGCTTGAAGTTGCCCACTTCAAGTATTAACATTACTTTGAAGTCCTGCTTCAGCATAAATTTGTGTGAATTTAATAAACATTTTTATTCAAGTCTTTAAGTATAATTGATTCTTTGGGAAAATGTTAGCCAGTGATTTCTCACACTTGCTGGCCCACTCCCACATATGCAAACACTCATACCCCAACTGAGAAGTGTGGAAAAAAGTGCACACCAAGTTTGCTTCATGGAAAGTCTTTCATGATTGAAGAAAAATCACATGCAATACCCAACTTTTATGCAAATTTCCGGCAAATATTTTTAGGCAGTGAGCAGAGGATTGTGTTGCCACGCTGCTCTAGCAATGAAAATCTTCAGGGAAGGTTCCTGGTTATGTCTTAAAGAAAAGGTTAGAAGTAGAGGAAGGGGGTGGAGCCACTGCCATCTAGTGTACAGGTCATGCCCTCACTCTCTTGTAAGGACTTGGGGGCCAAAATCGACTGAGTTTTTAGTAAGAGCAATAAAGAGATTGTAGGAGATGTGAGAGACATGGGTTCAATTCTTCCTGGATTGGGAAGATCCCCTGAAGAAGGGCATGGCAACTCACTCTAGTATTCTTGCCTGGAGAATCCCATGGACAGAGGAGCCTGGTGGACTACAGTCCATAGGGTCGCAAAGGGTTGGACACGACTGAGCAACTTAGCACATTTATATATGAGTACCTCTCTATGCTTTCCTCTAACACAGGGATTGGCTTGTTCTATGCATCTTATTAAGTCATATATAGCCTGCTACTGAGGAATGTCAATACGTTAGGAGAAGAGTATGCTATCAGGACAAAAGGACGGAAGAAGGACTTGGCTTGGAGAGCCTCAGGCTAAATGTCTAACTGTGAGGATTTCCTTGTTGCTTGCTTCATCTCATCAAGCAACTCATGAGGATTTGGAGGCAGAATTTTTTTCAATTGAGGCATGTGAACCAGTTGTGTTTGGGGTCTAGTTCCCTGACCAGGGATCAAACCTGAGCCCCTGCATTTTTTTTCCCTAAAAATCAGCCCAATAAGAATTATTATAGCATAAGTCCTGCTTTATATCTAGGATGTTGAACTGAAGGAGCAAGTGACTGGATGGGATTTTGAGTCTAATATATATGAGAGAGAATCCTAATGTAATAGGATTCAAAATTTTAATTCAGATGGGCAAAGATAACCCCGACTGGGAAAAGAACTGACTAAATATCCAATCCAATTAAAAGCTTATCCCAATTATATAATATATATACTCCCTTTAGGTAATTAATACTCAATTTTTTCTGGAAAAAAGAAAAGCTCAATTTGAGTCACCTCTTTCTTTTTTTTCCCTTCTTGAGTTGCAGCATGTGAACTCTTAGCTGCAACATATGGAATCTAGTTCCCTGACCAGGATTCAAACCTGGGCTCCTGCATTAGGAGTGTGGAGCTTAGTCACTGGACTAGCAGGGAAGTCCCCCTCTTCTCCTTTGCTTTTTTTCTGAGGTGATGATTAAGTATCTGGGATAAAGGGTGAGACAGGGAGGCACTGCTATCCTTGGACACAGCTACCTCAGCTCCCATCGTCCTCACGTCCATACCCTTTCTCTGGGGCTGTGCTGTCTTTCTGTTCTGTTGCTACTTGTCCACTTATCAATCTGTACCAGTTGTGGCTGGGGAGGGGTGGTACACACTCTTATCTTTCTGAGAACTTGGAAAAAGTCCAGTAGGTGGGATAAAGAAAGGGGGGCCCAGCCCACTTCAGTCCCTGATGGTACTATAGACCCCTCTGATACCAAGTTGTGATGCTCACTTGGGCTCCATCTGGTGGTCTGTTCTGTAGCTCTTTCTATAAAGCCATCTGTCTCTGTCTAAGCCATAGCTACTGCCAAACTACACATCAGATTCTCAATCTTGTCCAAGTCCTCTTTATGCCCCAGAGAAACCAAGGTGGTGTGTACAGCTTAATCTCAGGGCCCCCTCTGCCTGGTAAGACCAGGGGTTGGTATGGATGGTCAAGGCTCAGGACTTGAAAAAGGCTTGGGAACATGTCTGACAGCCTTGCTCTCTAGTCCATCAGTATCTCTTCTCTCTCCTCTTCTGTTATCTCTCCACCTCCCCTTCTTCTGCCATCAGCCATGAGGTCTCCCCTGTGCCTCACCCTTTCTTGTGTGTCTGAGCTCCTCTCAAATATTAGTAGAGACAGAGAGTATTTTCTCTACACCGAATGAAAACTCTGATCCTTCAAGTTTGGTTACTGAAATGCAAAAGTGTGAAGAAAACAGATGAAAAAAAGTTTAGGAGATCATTTTTCAAGAAAATGTCTTGGCTTATAAGGCACTTTCCCTGCTGCATTATCTGATTTACATGTGAGAAGCAGAATATCTCCTTTCTTCTTTTACTCTCAATGTAATAAGTGATTTCCTTTTGTAATAAATTTTAATCTTCCTTCAGCAGATAGATACTTTAGGTTTACCTGTGCCAAGTTTATGAGTTCATGTATTTAGAAAGGTGAAAATGGAAAATATATTAATATTTCCAAGAAGTCAGATGGTATTTCCAGACTTTCCTCTTCTAGCTTTGACCCAGAGAAAGGCAGTATGTTTGGTAAATGATGGTAATACCAAAGGCAGTGTTTTTTTGCCTTACCCTGCTTCTTGGTAGTTGTGTATCCAAGAAGAGGTTGCTCTGTGGGATATCCACACCACCGTGGGTGCTGCCTGGTTCCTTTGGGAGGTGAGAGTGGCATGGTCAGACTCATAGAATTCCAGAGCCTCTTTCATTCTCCCTGCAGGGTGGACAGTGAGTTGAGAGCACAGGTGATTGGTGGGTTGCCAAGGAGGCGGCTATGTTTAAGATGGAAAGGTTCTGTATCTGGTAGCAGCTGAGGGGAAACTGAATCAAGAAGGCACCTCACTGTAGCTAAAAAAAACCCTGCACATGAGTTCAGAAGCTACAAGCTTTGGCCCTGGGATCCAGCTAGGCATCTAAGTAGCAGGACATCAGGGACTGGGCATGGGAGACCTATGAATGTCAGCAGAAGCCCACTATGAAACCAGTCATGTTAGACAAAGGCTTAAGAGAGATGGGTTGTTTACTTAACCATATCACGCTCTGCTCATCAGAAGAATCTCAGACTCAAAAAAGGCCCCACCTTTTAGTTCATCCTTGAATGCCAACAAGATGGTGGCTTTCCACGAGTCGTCTTTTGACCCCGAGAATTTAGAGTGAAAGTGTTAGTGGCTCAGTTTTGTCTGACTCTTTGTGAACCCATGGACTGTAGCCTGCCAGGCTCCTCTATCCATGGGGATTCTCCAGGCAAGAATACCTGGAGTGGGTTGTCAGTCCCTTCTGCAGGGGATCTTCCTGACCCAGGGATTGAATCTGGGTCTCCTGCATCGAAGGCAGGTTCTTTATTGTCTGAGCCACCTGGGAAAATTTAAGCCATATGGTGGAGGAAAAAGATAAGAGCCTGGGCTCTTAATGATTTCATGAAGCTGCCATATCTATCCTGGAGCATCCTCTTCTGCACTTGTTTTAATCAAAGAATAAAATTCCCAGATTTATATCACTAGAGTCAGTTCTCAATCACTAGCAGCCAGCAGAACTCAATTCCTGGCTGAAACAATTAGCATGTTTTTTCCTCTTTGAATTTCGTCTGCTAAGAATGTATCATTTCCCCCAAGACATACATTGTGTACACAGGACAAAGGTTATTTTTTTCAGAGATACAAAAGAACACATTAGGAATTTTCAAAATGTTACCTGAGTGATTGCGCAGGACTGAAAGCCAAAGTTATTTGTCTTTGTTTTTTAAAACCTATGCCTAAAGGGCATAAAGATCAGGTGTGTATGTATACATTGATATGTGCTTCTGTTTTCTTGGCTGAATAGAAAAAAAAAAAAAAAAACTAGGGGAGATTATAGCAATATCATGAGTGTGGAGCATGTATGTGCATGCTCAGTGGTGTCTGAGTCTTTGCGACCCCATGGACTATAACCCATCAGGCTCCTCTCTACATGGGATTCCTCAGGCAAGAATACTGCAGTGGGTTGCCATTTCCTTCTCCAGGGAAT
The DNA here is from genome assembly GCF_003369695.1 of Bos indicus x Bos taurus. Lineage (NCBI taxonomy): Eukaryota > Metazoa > Chordata > Mammalia > Artiodactyla > Bovidae > Bos > Bos indicus x Bos taurus. The sequence goes on from NC_040076.1 coordinate 115,037,857, forward strand.
GTTCCCACTCCAGGGATTGAACTCACGTCTCCTGCTTGGCAAGAGGACTCTTTACTATTTGAGTCACTTGGGAAGCCCAGAGATAGAATTACTGCATATAATTTGTGAAGAATGCTCAGATAGCAGCATCATGGTCAAGGAAAAAAGAAAGGCACTCCATGAGTCTGAAACATGACCATTTTAGAACATAGACAATAATGTGGGGAGGAATGGGTTGCCTAGTCCCAGCATATTAACTATCTTTGTAGACAGACTGTACATATGTCTGCCCTCTGAGTGCTGGAGGTGAGGATCCTGGGCAGGCACTTCTCGTGAAGCTCCAGGAAGTACCCTTCACATAGGAGGGGAAGGAGCTCTCTGAAACTCCACTGAAAATTTCTATATCTGAAACCCAAACCTATAAGCTCAATTTTTCCTTTAGCAGAACATCTATAAATTTCTCTGTCCCCACATATTGGTTCCATATTATTTAAAAATTTTTACTGGCCATATTACCTGTATTTTTTTTAACTAGTAATTCTATAATTGAACAAACATTATCTTTAAAATGAAAATGTTCTTGAGGGCAGGTAACATGGTTATGTTCTTAGGGAACATACATTTTGTTTGAAGAAAATAGAAAAGAGATAGCAGTATGGGAATCATGTTGGTATCGGAAAAATTCTGGAAAGTAAGACCTGGCAAAGAAGGGCCAGGTCATATGGGATACATTCAAGTCCTGATTAGCAGAGGTATTTGGGGAAACTCCTGAGACCTTTGCACGTGTGGAGAGGTCTGCTTCCTTGTTTTTCATCTCGGATCTTACCTGCAGTAAGTATACATCACGGGCTACATGAAACAGTCCCAGCTTATATCAGCTGTCCTGGAACAATTCTTTTAAACTTTCAAAATTGTCCCAGAGTTTCATAATTGTCCTAAATCATAGGATCTAGTCAGGACTTAGATAACTTGCTTTCTGGTAATTAAATAGTAGGATAAAGCTTAAAAAATCTAAAAGATACATACTTGCAATTAGTAGATGAATAAGTCCTGGAGATCTAATGCACAGCATGGTGATTATAGTCAACAACACTGAATTACAAATTTCAAAATGCCTAGGAGTATAGATTTTAATTGTTCTCTCCATGAAAAGGAAATGATGATTATGTGATGTGAGACATGTGTTAACTAACACTATGGTGGTAATCATATTACAATATATAAATGCACCAAATTCATACACTGCGTATCTTAAATGTATAGTGTTGCACATCAGTTCTATTTCAGGTAAAAAAGAACCGGAGAATTAGAAAAAATAGTCCCGGAATGCACGATAAATTTTATGGAAAGTCTCTTCCCGATTTTCAGAGATTCAGGATGAGTCTGTGATTTCTTTCTTTAAGAGGGATACTTGTCTTACTTCTCTGTCTTGATGTCTTTCTAGGTTAGGACAAGATCTTGTTTTGGGATAAGGTCCTTTTATCTACACTGTCTCAATGGTCATGAGTTTGAGTAAACTCTGGGAGACAGTGGAGGACAGAGGAGTTTAGTGCACTGCAGTCCATGGAGTTGCAAAGAGTCGGATACAACTTAAAGACTGAACAACAGCAATGCATAGCGTAGTTAAGAGCCTCCAAAATGAAAAGAATACAGCTAAAGAGGGCCTCTCTGCCTTTTACCTGCCCCAGTGAGATAGATCAGGGGTGAGGTGGTACTTGAGGTGTTTTTAAGGGCCCAAGGATAGTGATAGCCATCTATGTAGAGTGATAGTATGAACAATCACAACTACCTTACATGCATGTGTGTTGGAGGACAATATATCAAGGCAAAATATCTTACACTGAATTTCCTCCAAGCAGACCCCAAGTGGAAGTAGTTTATTTGGGAAGTAATCTCAAGAAGGGCTTCCCTGATAGCTCAGTTTGTAAAGAATCTGCCTGCAATGCTGGAGACCCCGGGTCAATTCCTAGGTTGGGAATATCCCCTGAAGAAGGGAAAGGCTACCCAATCCAGTTTTCTGGCTTGAAGAATTCCATGGACTGTACAGTCCACGGGGTCACAAAGAGTTGGACATGACTGAGCGACTTTCACTTTCACTTTCAATCTCAAGAAACCAATAGGGACGTGGAAACTGGTGAGTTATGATAAAAAAGGAAGCCAATGATAATAGTCTATTATTGAGTGGGCTACCTCTGTGAGTATAGTGGCTCAGTCTAGCTAGGGACCTCTGGTAGGTTGTGTATCATTTCAAATAAGTTGTGGAAGAACTAGGATATTTATCTTCTAACTCCTGATGGTCATTTGAAATAGACTGCTCCCAGGAGGCATAAACAACCAAGAAATTCTGACCTATCAGCAAATGGGCAGAAACATCTTCCATGGTCTGAATCAAGCAAAGGGTCTCAGGTCCTTGAAGATGGAAGCCAGTATTTGGTACAAATGTAATTCCCAAAGAGATGTAGATACGACATTGATGGTATCTGGGGCATAGGCACAGGGAAATCAACTGCATGTGAAATATGATTTCAGGAGGGTCAGATAGATCAATCAACACTCTATGACAGCCCCTGTGAAAGCTGTTTATCTTTCACTAATGTTGAAAACAGTACTTGATTCTAATCTCTTAGTTGCAAGTTTAGCGGTAGATAGGCTTCCTAGATCAGAGGGCAAACAGACTGAAACTACAGTCACAGACAACTAGCCAATCTGATCACACGGACCACAGCCTTGTCTAACTCAGTGAAACTAAGCCATGCCGTGTGGGGTCACCCAAGATGGCTGGGTCATGGCGGAGAGGTCTGACAGAATGTGGTCCACTGGAGAAGGAAATGGCAAACCACTTCAGTATTCTTGCCTTGAGAATCCCATGAACAGTATGAAAAGGCAAAAAGATAGGACACTGAAAGATGAACTCCCCAGGTCGGTAGATGCCCAATATGCTAGTGGAGATCAGAGGAGAAATAACTCCAAACAGAATGAAGGGATGGATCCAAAGCAAAAACAACACCCAGTTGTGAATGGGCCTGGTAATGGAAGCAGGGTTCAATGCTGTAAAGAGCAATATTGCATAGGAACCTGGAATGTTAGGTCCATGAATCAAGGCAAATTCAGTTCAGTTCAGTTCAGTTCAGTCACTCAGTCGTGTCTGACTCTTAGCGACCCAGTGATTGCAACAGGCCAGGCCTCCCTGTTCATCAACAACTCCCAGAGTTACCCAAATTCATGTTCATCGAGTCAGTGATGCCATCCAGTCATCTCATCCTCTGTCTTCCCCTTCTCCTCCTGCCCCCAATCCCTCCCAGCATTAGGGTTTTTTTTTTTTTTTTTTAACAATGAGTCAACTCTTTGCACAAGGTGGCCAAAGTATTGGAGTTTCAGCTTCAACATCAGTCCTTCCAATGAACACCCAGGACTGATCTCCTTTAGGATGGACTGATTGGATCTCCTTGCAGTCCAAGGGACTCTCAAGAGTCTTCTCCAACACCACAGTTCAAAAGCATCAATTCTTTGGCGCTCAGCTTTCTTTATAGTCCAACTCTCACATCCATACATGACCACTGGAAAAGCCATAGCCTGGACTAGACGGACCTTTGTTGGCAAAGTAATGTCTCTGCTTTTGAATATGCTATCTAGGTTAGTCATAACTTTCCTTCCAAGGAGTAAGTGTCTTTTAATTTCATGGCTGCAATCACCATCTACAATGATTTTGGAGCCCCAAAAAATAAAGACTGACACTGTTTCCACTGTTTCCCCATCTATTTCCCATGAAGTGATGGGACCAAATGCCATGATTTTTGTTTTCTGAATGTTGAGCTTTAAGCCAACTTTTTCATTCTGAAAGAGATGGGAATACCAGATCACCTGACCTGCCTCTTAAGAAACCTATATGCAGGTCAGGAAGCAACAGTTAGAACTGGACATGGAACAACAGACTGGTTCCAAATAGGGAAAGGAGTACATCAAGGCTGTATTTTGTCATCCTGCTTATTTAACTTATATGCAGAGTACATCATGAGAAATGCTGGGCTGGGAGAAGCAAAAGCTAAAATGAAGATTGCTGGGAGAAATATATCAATAACCTCAGATATGCAGATGACACCACCCTTATGGCAGAAAGTGAAGAGGAACTAAAAAGCCTCTTGATGGAAGTGAAAGAGGAGAGTGAAAAAGTTGGCTTGGAAGTGGTCAAACAGGAGATGACCAGAGTGAACACTGACATTCTAGGAATCAGTGAACTAAGATGGACTGGAAGGAGTGAATTTAACTCAGATGACCATTATATCTACTACTGTGGGCAGGAATCCCCTAGAAGAAATCAAGTAGCAATCATAGTCAACAAAAGAGTCATAAATGCAGTACTTGGATGCACTCTCAAAAACGACAGAATGATCTCTGTTCTTTTCCAAGGCAAACCATTCAATATCACGGTAATCCAAGTCTATGCCCTGAACAGTAATGCTGAAGAAGCTGAAATTGAACAGTTCTACGAAGACCTACAGAACCTTCTAGAACTAATACTCAAAAAAAAGATGTCCTTTTGGGGGGTCTGGAATGCAAAAGTAGGAAGTCAAGAAACACCTGGAGTAACAGGCAAATTTGGCCTTGGAGTACAGAATGAAGCAGGGCAAAGGCTAACAGAGTTTTGCCAAGAGAATGCACTGGTCATAACAAACGCCCTCTTCCAACAGCACAAGAGAAGACTCTACACATGGACATCACCAGATGGTCGACACTGAAATCAGATTGATTATATTCTTTGCAGCCAAAGATGGAGAAGCTCTATACAGTCAGCAAAAACAAGATCAGGAGCTGACTATGGCTCAGATCATAAACTCCTTATTGCCAAATTCAGACTGATTGAATAAAGTGGAAAAAACTACTAGACTGTTCAGGTATGACCTAAATCAAATCCTTTATGACTATACAGTGGAAGTGAGAAAGAAATAGATTTAAGGGACTAGATCTGATAGACAGAGTGTCTGATGAACTATGGATGGAGGTTCGCGACATTGTACATGAGACGGGAATCAAGACCATCCCCAAGAAAAAGAAATGCAAAAAAGCAAAATGGCTGTCTGAGGAGGCCTTACAAATAGCTATGAAAAGAAGGGAAGAGAAAAGCAAAGGAGAAAAAGAAAGATATACCCAAATGAATGCAGAGTTCCAAAGAATAGCAAGGAGAGATAAGAAAGCCTTCCTCAGCGATCAATGCAAAGAAATAGAGGAAAACAATAGAATGGGAAAGACTAGAGATGTCTTCAAGAAAATTAGATATACCAAAGGAACATTTCATGCAAAGATGGGCTCGATAAAGCACAGAAACGGTATGGACCTAAACACAGAAGAACTGTACAAAGAATGATCTTCAGGACCAGATAATCATGATGGTGTGATCACTCACCTAGAGCCAGACATGCTGGAATGTGAAGTCAGGCGGGCCTTAGGAAGCATCACTACAAACAAAGCTAGTGGAAGTAATGGAATTCCAGTTGAGTTATTTCAAATCCTGAAAGATGATGCTGTGAAAGTGCTGTACTCAATATGCCAGCAAATCTGGAAAACTCAGCAGTAGCCACAGGACTGGAAAAGGTCAGTTTTCATTACAATCCCAAAGAAAGGCAATGCCAAAGAATGTTCAAACTACCACACAACTGCACTCATCTCACACGCTAGTAAAGTAATGCTCAAAATTCTCCAAGCCAGGCTTCAGGAATACGTGAACTGTGAACTTCCAGATGTTCAAGCTGGTTTTAGAAAAAGCAGAGGAACCAGAGGTCAAATTGCTGACATCCTCTGGATCATTGAAAAAGCAAGAGAGTTGCAGAAAAATATCTATTTCTGCTTTATTGATTATGCCAAAGCCTTTGACTGTGTGGATCACAATAAACTGTGGAAAATTCTGAAAAAGATGGGAATACCAGACCACCTGACCTGCCTCTTGAGAAACCTCTATGCAGGTCAGGAATCAACAGTTAGAACTGGCATGGAAGAACAGACTGGTTCCAAATAGGAAAAGGAGTACATCAAGGCTGTATATTGTCACCCTGCTTATTTAACTTCTATGCAGAGTACAGCAAGAGAAACACTGGGCTGGAATAAGCACAAGCTGGAATCAAGATTGCCGGGGGAAACAGCAATAACCTCAGATATGCAGATGACACCACCTTTATGGCAGAAAGTGAAGAGGAACTGAAAAGCCTCTTGATTAAAGTGAAAGAGGAGAGCAAAAAAGTTGGCTTAAAGCTCAACATTCAGAAAACTAAGATCATGGCATCTGGTCCCATCACTTCATGGCAAATAGATGGGGAAACAGTGGCTGACTTTCTTTTTCTGGGCTCCAAAATCACTGAGATGGTGACTGCAGCCATGAAATTAAGACGCTTACTCCTTGGAAGGAAAGTTATGACCAACCTAGACAGTATATTAAAAGCAGAGACATTACTTTGCCAAGAAAGGTCTGTCTAGTCAAGGCTATGATTTTTCCAGTGGCCATGTATGGATGTGAGAGTTGGACTATAAAGAAAGTTGAGCACCAAAGAATTGATGCTTTTGAACTGTGTTGTTGGAGAAGACTCTTGAGGGTCCCTTGGATTACAAGCAGATCCAACCAGTCCACCTTAAAGGAGATCAGCCCTGGGTGTTCATTGGAAGAACTGATGTTGAAGCTGAAACTCCAATACTTTGGCCACCTCCTGCGAAGAGCTGACTCATTGGAAAAGACCCTGATGCTGGGAAAGATTGAGGGCAGGAGGAGAAGGGGATGACAGAGGATGAGATGGTTGGATGGCATCACCGACTCAATGGATGTGGGTTTGGGTGGACTGAGGGTGTTGGTGATGGATAGGGAGGCCTGGCATGCTGCGGTTCGTGGGATCACAAAGAGTTGGACATGACTGAGCGACTGAACTGAAACTGAGTAGGCTTCCTGGTGGCCCAGATGGTAAAGAATCTGCCTGCAGTACAGGAAATCTGGGTTTGATTCATGGGTCAGGAAGATCCTTTGGTGAAGGGGATGGCAACACACTCCAATATTCTTACCTGGAGAATTCCATGAACAGAGGAGCCTGGTGGGCTACAGTCCATGGGGATTGCTAAATGTGTTAATTCAATACAAGTGAAAATTTCAGGTCTTTGTCATCTGACATGACTTGATTCTGTGTTTCTGATTATGCCATCATGATTCATTCTCTCTTTTTGTACTTTCTATGTTTTGGCTTCTTACTTAAGTAGGTATCAGCTATTGGTGCAAAATTGACTACCATTTAGATTTAATCAGTTTAGTAAGCCCAGAATAAATAAAGCACTTGTTTTTACAAAAATTCCAGAATAAGTCTAAGGAAGTTCTCACTGTATTAAATCATGTCACTTGTAAATCCCTCAGCCAGTTATTGCTGGTTAGAGAAATAAAATTTGATGATTGGCTGGATTGAGTTCATATGCCTTTCCATTGGACTATGGGAACTGGGAAAACCTTGCCTGAATCACATAGCCCAAGGTATGTGCAGAGAAATTCCTTAGAAGAAAATCGGGTTGTTGTTGTTAGAAGAAGGAAGAAAGGATAACAGACACTAATCAAATATACACACCCCACAGAAATATAGTCACATTCATTGCCATTTTACCCATTAAGTTTGATCTCTAAAAAAAATATATTTTTTCTATTAAAAAAAGATTTAATAATTTAATTGCTTTCAAGCCAGATAATAGCTTCCTGGCTTTGCAATAGCTGTTTGTATGATACTGAGCAATTTGCTAATAGACTGTTAAAATGGGATGTTTTCTTTCTTGGCAGTTTCAGCTGAGATCTCAAAACTGAAAGCGCCAGGTACCAAGGACCCCTATGTTCAAATGGCAGGTTTTAGGCCATCCAAATAGGATTTACAAGTAAGAGGTCCCCAGATTTGTTCCTTGATCTTTAGCCAAGCAAAACCATGTGAGCCCTATGAGAGTTCATCAAGGAGAATTCCTTAAGAGACACTAGGATCCTGGGTTTCTCCTATTTCTCATAGGGGAGAGCAAGTGGTATTTTCCACATAAATATGGTAAAGCAGGTGCCTAGGGAATCATTACAGAGCCTAGCACCTGCTCCCGGGGTTGGGTTTCCTGACTTATGCCTGGAAAGGTAACTGGGACTAGGGCTGCCTCAGATGACAGAGTGAAGACACAGACTTAAGAGGGAAAGAAAATCCCCTGGTGTTTCCCTCAGTGGGGCATAGTAGTGAGGTATGTAGATCCTGAAGATGCTTCTGCTTTAGTTCAAATCTCACTTCTACCACTTACTGAGTGTTCATGGTTGTGTAACTAATTTTTTCTGTACTTCTGTGGAAATAATTCAAAGAAGTGTTGTGAGGATAAAATAAATTGAAGTTCATTAAGGGCTTGGAATGGGAAAAGGAATACGTCAAGGCTGTATATTGTCACCCTGCTTATTTAACTTCTATGCAGAGTACATCATGAGAAATGCTGGACTGGAAGAAACACAAGCTGGAATCAAGATTGCCAGGAGAAATATCAATAACCTTAGATATGCAGATGACACCACCCTTATGGCAGAAAGTGAAGAGGAACTAACAAGAATCTTGATGAAAGTGAAAGTGGAGAGTGAAAAAGTTGGCTTAAAGCTCAACATTCAGAAAACGAAGATCATGGCATCTGGTCCCATCACTTCATGGCAAATAGATGGGGAAACAGTGGAAACAGTGCCAGACTTTATTTTTTTAGGCTCCAAAATCACTGCAGATAGTGACTGTAGCCATGAAATTAAAAGATGCTTACTCCTTGGAAGGAAAGTTATGACCAACCTAGATAGCATATTCAAAAGCAGAGACATTACTTTGCCAACAAAGGTCCGTCTAGTTCAGGCTATGGTTTTTCTTGTGGACATGTATGGATGTGAGAGTTGGACTGTGAAAAAGGCTGAGCGCCGAAGAATTGATGCTTTTGAACTGTGGTGTTGGAGAAGACTCTTGAGAGTCCCTTGGACTGCAAGGAGATCCAACCAGTCCATTCTGAAGGAGATCAGCCCTGGGATTTCTTTGGAAGGAATGATGCTAAAGCTGAAACTCCAGTACTTTGGCCACCTCATACGAAGGGTTGACTCTTTGGAAAAGACTCTGATGCTGGGAGGGATTGGAGGCAGGAGGAGAAGGGGACGACAGAGGATGAGATGGCTGGATGGCATCACTGACTCGATGGATGTGAGTCTGAGTGAACTCCGGGAGTTGGTGATGAACAGGGAGGCCTGGCGTGCTGAGATTCATGGGGTTGCAAAGAGTTGGACACGACTGAGCGACTGAACTGAACTGAACTGGAATGGGATTATTATTTCTTTCTCACGTATTTCCAAGGATCCACAGAGAAAATTGGGTTTGAGTTATCTGAAGAGGGAGCAGGAATAAGAAAGTCATCAGAGGGGCAAGTGACACAGCAGGGAGAGTCTGTCTGGGACATGTGGAAGCGGGACTGAGAAAGGTGTCATACATAGTCCAGTAGAGGAGACATCATGCCATGTGGAGTCTGTGCTGGGATCCGTGATAATGGAAGATATCTTTGAAGAACCCTCAAAGACACCCTAAAAATAAAATTTTAAAGATTTGCCCATGGGCATGAACAGCTAAGTGAGAATTGCATGATATCACTTCCCCTTCTTTTTTTTTTTTTTCCCCTATCTGTGCCCACTTCCCCAGATAAGAGGAGCAGTTTTGTGATGGGAGAGGAATGCAAAAGCCAGGAAGAATAATCAAATAGACCTGAGAAAAGCTGATCCCTTCCCAAAACTTTAGCTATGAATTAGACAAAAAGAGTGAAGCTTCGGGATTGATATGAACATTATGCCTCCCATTCCCACTGTGCCTGCAAATTTACCTGTTGGAGCTGTAACCCCCAAAGTGACAATGTGGCTTATTGGAGGATAGGACTTTTAGGAGATAATTCAGGTTAAATGCGGTCATAAGGGGGGGGCCTTAATTCAATAGGGTTGGTGATCTTAGAAGAAGAGAGCAAGAGGTCTCTTTCTTTCTCTCTGCCTTGTGTACACATCAAGAAGATGACGACCTGTAATCCAGGAAGAGAACCTACCTAGGAGCCAAGTTGCCCAGAACCCTGATTCTAGACTTTCCAGTCTCTAGAACTATGAGAAACAAATTTCTATTGTTTAAGCCATGCAATCTATGGCATTTTATTGTGGCAGCCCAAAATGACTAATCCTAATATTAAGCTTTCTATGGCTGAAAAATTAGACCATGTATGCAAGCTGAGTCTCTCCAGTCATGTCCGATTCTGTGTGACCCCATGGACTGTAGCCCGCCATGCTCCTCTGCCCATGAAAAATTAGACAATGCATGCATGCTGAGTCTCTCCAATTGTGTACGACTCTGTGTGACCCCATAGACTGTAGCCAGCCAGGCTCCTCTGTCCATGGGATTTCCCAGGCAAGAATGCTGGAGTGGGTTGCCATGCCTTCCTCCGGGGAACTTCCTGACCCAGGGATTGAAATCGTGTCTCCTATATCTCCTGTATTGGCAGGCAAGCTCTTTACCACTAGTACCACTTGGGAAGCATTCACACTATTCATTAATATCTAACAGTAGCTGGAAAAGCAATACTTTCAGCCTAAGACTTCATCCCAGAACAGGAAAGAAGTATTTGATATAACAGACGGAAAAGGGCAGTGGTGAGAAGGCATGGACATACTTTTCATGAGCCTAGCTTTTCAATAATTTGGTTGGACGCAACTTCTTTGGACTATGTCTCATTTCTCTAGAATTATAAAGGAGTTGGAGTTAATGGGACTCAAGTCCCTGTGGCAGCTCAGATATTTTATTCAATGGTTCCTTTCCATTTATGTGAAAGAACTTCAGATATTTTCATGAAAACACAAATATTTTCAAGAAAAGTAAATACAATATGTCGGAACACTTCAAAAACAAGATAGAGAGAAAAAGGAAGACCTTTTAGAAAACTAGAAGTCTTAGGGTTTTTAACCACAAACCACACTTTGCTTAGGCCCCAAGCTCCAAGTCACCAGTATTAGCCATATCATTTAAGAAAGTACACTAGACTACAAATCATTTAGTGAAATTCCTGTGGTTCCTGACTAATGAGAGTCCACCAGTGTTCTCAGAAATTTTTCTTAATAGCCTAAAACTAATTTTAGTGAATATAAATTAAATTATGAAGACCACACACACAGACAAACACACATACTCAATGTCTTGACCAAAATGAGTTTAGGACTCTAGAACTTCTGCCTAATAAAACCCCTGATTTCAAGCAGAATATAGCTAACTGTACAAGTTTTAAAAAGTTGCTGTGACTTTCTGAAAGATGTTCAGAGCACTTCACATTCACTCTCAGGCAACTCTTCCTAGTAGTTTTTCTTTAAATAAAATTATTTCTTTCCTACACCACATATGTCCCTATGCTTGCACAAATCATAATTCCAGTTTTAAAGTTCTTCCATGCACTGATCTGAGCTTTAAAGACATTCCCTTCCAACATGTCAAAATCTTAGGTTTCTGAGGAGGAGAAATCAATGAAAATGTACACTATAAATTCTCAGTTAAAAAGCACCTGCCCACACAAAAGCGTTTTCACATTTAAATGTTGCCAGTCATGTGTAATTTGCAAGCTGCATGTATAGAAATGCTCCATTGAAGACCTGCCCAAACCAAGAGCCAGGGTTATTAAAAGTCTTTGTGCCCTTTTCACATAAATCTAGTACTTCTTATACAAACATTTTTCTCATGTCAGAGTGATTCATAAAGCCTATAATCCCATGGGTGTAATAGGACACTTCTCAATTACGCATCCCAGGGATGAGTAATTTCACAAGCTGAAGGAAAAAGATAAATGCATTAAAATGTTCCTGTGAAACAAATTTCAGAGAGAGAAAGGGATGAAAAAGGAAGTAAATTTAGAAACTGAAGATTTACTTCATTGAGCAGAAAAGAATATTAGATCTGCCTTGGCAGACTGCTTAATTCATAATTCTGCACAAACAATCCTAGTAACAGACCTGCCAAAAGCCTTCCTAATATGCATGTACCTACAAATGCTCAGCTTTGTCTCTGGTAACTGCAAAGTATGAGAACTGTATAATAATCACATCTCATAGTGAGTCATGGGTCAGAGAATCTGTGACGAATTAACTCATTATGTTGTTTCATTCAGAAGCAGTTCGATACAGAAGCATTGTGGTTGGGACTTTCTGGGGTTTTAGCAGCAGCTATCTGTTGAGCTAATGTGTAGGAAAGTACACAGTAGCTAGGAGTAAGCTGGGTATGACATTTATAAGAACAAAGGCTTATACATGAGAAGGCAAATAGCCATATAAAACAGTATCATTTGTCTTGGGTGAAAAAACCCTACAGATGTGAAGAATTAGGTAAAATCAGATTATTGGAAGCACTAAAGAAGGTTTCATGGGTGAATGGACAAATGGAACTTTAAAAGAAAGGTAGTCTTTAGATAAGCAGAAGTAGAAGAGGTATCTTAGAAAGTTATCTCGTGTTGAAGAAATGGAATCATATAGGCCTAGATGCTGGAATATTTAAAGCATGCTTGAAGAAAATTTATATTACTAGATTTAACAATATGAAATTGCTGGTTTTGTAGGTAAGAAATGATCAAGTATCCTCAGTTTTGTAAGATGCAGGTCTGGCATGCGTGTGTGCTCAGGCACTTCAGTTGTTTTTGACTCTTTGTGACTCTGTGGACTGTAGCCTGCCAGGGTCTTCTGTCCATGGGCTTTTCCAGGTAAGAATATGGGAGTGGATCTTCCAGACCCGGGGATTGAATCTGCATCTTCTGCATTGCAGGCATCACTGAGCCACTGAGGAAGCCCACAGGTCTGGCATACTGGAAGACAAGGGTGGATAGGTGGGTGGGAGCCAGTTTATGAAGGAGTTGGAAATGTCATGGCAAGGTGTTTATAGTGAGGCATTTCCTTTAAACCTCAACGACAGCACAGCATCTGAAATCTAAAAAATTATGAATCTTAGAATTTTCTAGGGAAGGGATCTTAGGTAAAACTTAGTTTAACTTCCAACCCCCAAACGACTGTTCACTGACTTGCTTTTATCATCCTGATGATAACAAGTGAAAGTGAAATTGAAGTCACTCAGTCGTGTCTAAACTCTTTGCAACCCCATGGACTGTAGCCCACCAGGCTCCTCCATCCATGGGATTCTCCAGGCAAGAATACTGGAGTGGGTTGCCATTTCCTTCTCCAGGGGATCTTCCTGACCCAGGGACTGAACCCAGGTCTCCCGCATTGCAGGCAGATGCTTTAACCTCTGAGCCACCAAAGGTACACCTAATTCAGCTAATTCTCTTTTGAGTCCAAAATAATGGTTTGTTTCTTTATTCTTTTAGTTGCTTGTGTGTTTATTTAGTCTTGAACCAAAGATCAGTGCTACAGGCAAGGTTAAACTTTAGGTCATCCCTCAAACATTTGAAGACACTTGATTAAATTGTCTCTTAATTTTGTGACAGTTTCAGGCTTCTCACCATTCTAGCTGGTTTCCTTTAGACATACTCCAATTTTTGAGTTTCTCTGAAAGTTTAGTGTTCAACACAACATAGCACAACACACTATATGTATGTTGTATACAGGTATCCACCCTTCTTCTAGACATGTTTTCTGATTAATGTATAATAATATAATTGAATCTCCTTGGCAATCGCTATACAAAGCAAAATCATATCGAGTTTCAGTTCAGTTCAGTTCAGTTCAGTCCAGTTGCTCAGTCGTGTCCGGCTCTTGGCGACCCCATGAATCGCCTGCTGCTGCTGCTGCTGCTAAGTCGCTTCAGTTGTGTCCGACTCTGTGCGACCCCATAGATGGCAGCCCACCAGGCTCCCCCGTCCCTGGGATTCTCCAGGCAAGAACACTGGAGTGGGTTGCCATTTCCTTCTCCAATGCATGAAAGTGAAAGTGAAGTCGCTCAGTCGTGTCCGACTCTTAGCAACCCCGTGGACTGCAGCCTACCAGGCTCCTCCGTCCATGGGATTTTCCCTACTGTCAGCTAAAACCTAATTCATTTCCTACCCAAACAACTAAGCCATATTGTATAGCTGTGCAAATGGTTTTGTGTATCACAGTTAGAACTTTTCATTAAATTCTTATTTGATGACATCTGGATAGAGTTAACCCCTTTTTTCAACCCCTTGTTAAAATCACTCTATTTTCAGTCAGAATATTATCTGTTGATATCAAAATTTTCATCTGTAGGTTTAATCAGCAGGCATCAAAGCCTTACGGTAGTCTTTGATAAAACTAAGGTGGAATTCTAAAGTATATCATCCTATCATATATAAAAATAAACTTAAGATGGATTGAAATCTAGATGTAAGATCTAAAATCATAAAACTTATAGAAGAAAACAGGCAGTAGGTTCTTTGACATTGGTCTTAGCGATATTTTTTAAGATGTGTCTCACTAGGCAAGGGAAACAAAATAAAAAATAAACAAATGGGACCATATCAAGTTAAAAAGCTTTTGCACAGTGAAGGAAATTATCAGCAAGATGAAACAGCAGCCTATTGAATGGGATAAAATATTTCCAAATGATATATCTGATAGAGGTCAATAATCAAAATATACAAAGGAGTCATACAACTCAACATAAAAAAAAAATGAGCAACGGAATCAGAAAATGGGCAAAGGACCACTCATTTTTTCTTCTTTGGAATAGACGTTTTCCCAAAGAAGTCATACAGATGGCCAACAGACACATGAAAAGATACTCAACATAACTATCAGGGAAATGCAAATCAAAACCACAATGAGACAACCCTTCACATCTGTCAGAATGACTAGTATCAAAATAACAAAGAATAGCAAATGCTGGTGAGGAAGTGGAGAAAAGGGAATACTTGTACACTGTTTCTGTGAATGTAAATTAGTGAAGTCAATATGGAAATCAGTATGAAGGTTCCTCAAAAAATTAGAAATAGAATTACCATATGATGCATCAGTTCCATTTCTGGATAAGTATTTGAAGAAAACAAAAACATTAATTCAAAAAGATAGATGAACCTTTATGTTCACTGCAGTAATATTCACAATAGCCAAGATATGGAAACAACCCAAGTGCCCATCAGTAGATGGATGAATAAAGAAGGTGTGGTATACATAGAATGGACTGCCATACAAAAGAATGAAATCTTGCCATTTTTGATAACATGGATGGACTTAGAGGGTATTATGCTAAGTGAAATAAGTCAAATAGAGAAAAACAAACACCATATGATTTATATGTTGAATCTGAGAAACAAAACAAATTAATGAACAGAACAGAACAGAACAGACTCATAGATGCAAAGAACGAACAGGTGGTTGCCAGAGGAAAGAGAATTGGTGGGATGACTGAAATAGGTGAGGGAGATTAACTGGTATAAACTTGAAGTTACAAAACAAAGGAGTCATGGGGATAAAATATACAGCATGGGGGATACAGTCAATTATATTGTAATATCTTTGTATGGTGATATATGGTAACTAGATAAATCAATTCCACTTCAGTTAAAAAATATGTAAACATTGGGAGGAAATACATCAAAACACGAATGACAGTTATCTCTGGAGGGTGCGGGTAAAGGATGATTGTTAATTTTTACTTCACAGGTTTATGCATTTCTAGTTGTCTGCAATGAACATGTATCTTTTGTAAAGTTAGAAAGAAAACAATAAAGTTATTGAAAATGAAAAAAGTGAAAGAAAAAAGTACACCACTAGATGATCATTATCTGGATATGCATAAACTATTTAGAAAGTAACATTTATGAAATTCACCTAATCTGGCTACAATGTGACCAATATTTCTCAATCTCAGTCCTAAGTGTCGCGTATCGGTAAGGTGTCTTGGTGATATACTGGCTGCCTTTGCTTTCAGCATTTTCTATTTCATAAGCTCTATCTCAACATTATCACAATCTTTGCTTAATGAGTTGTTTCTACAAGGCCTTTGTAAACAAGAGTGAGGTAGAATATAGAAGCCACCTTTGTTATGCAGTAGGACCCATTTATCGATTACCTCTTCAGTTATTCCTATATCCCACCACAAATGGTAATTAAAAGACTAGTCAGGAAACCTTTATATAAAAGGCCGGATAGTTAATCTTTCAGACTTTTTGGGCTATGTGGTCTCTGTAGCAAATACTCAACTGACTGCTTGCCACAGCAGACCCAAAGCAATCATGGATGATACTAAACAAATGGGTGTGGGTGCATGCCAATAAAACTTTATTTACAAAGACAAGCAGCAAGCTGGTTTGACCCATAGCAGTAGTTTGCTGACCCCTGTATTCATATATTAGTGTTAACACATTGTCAGCGGTCTTTTTTGTAATGTCTGAAAGTTTGGAAGAATCTCTAAAGGAATAACTATAGATGAGAGAACTCTGAGAGGAAATTTGAAGATTAGAATCTTTCCCTGAGGGGAGAAGATAGCTACCCACTTCAAGGAGCTGCAGGGACAGCTAAGGGCTTTAAGGAGGAGAGAATGGATAGTTACCTTTATCTGTTAGAGTGTGCCTAGCAACTAATGCTGAAGAAGGCAATGGCATTCCACTCCAGTACTCTTGCCTGGAAAATCCCATGGATGGAGGAGCCTGGTAGGCTGCAGTCCATGGGGTTGCTAAGAATTGGACATGACTCAGCGACTTCACTTTCACTTTTCACTTTCATGCATTGGAGAAGGAAATGGCAACCCACTCCAGTATTCTTGCCTGGAGAATCCCAGGGATGGGGGAGCCTGGTGAGCTGCCGTCTATGGGGTCGCACAGAGTCGGACACGACTGAAATGACTTAGCAGCAGCAGCAGCAGCAACTAATGCAAATTTAACCCATTTTGCACTTTTGCTGAGGTCTGGGACAGGTTTCAGTATTGATATTATCCAAATATCACACTCAGTTCTCTAGGGGCTTGAAGTGAAGCCAAAAAGTATACAGCATTCAGCTACCACCAGCTTGAAGAATTTCTTCACTTGGCTGGTGGCAAGTTGGTGAGAAAGCCTTGGGCACATACATGTAAAACAGTACTTAAAGACAAAGTGGAAAACTGGGTTCAGCAAACCTTGACCTGGGCACTCACAAAGTACCATTATGATTATAAAAGTAGACAAATGAAACTTCCTTCTAGGGGAAAAGCCAGCTTGTCAAATGAACTGAAATAGGAACCAAAAGAATCTTTCAGGAAGGACATTAGTTTTTACTTTTGTATGGAGTTCATATACCATCTCCCTTCAATTATAAAATAGCATGGTTTGTAAGATGCACAACTGATTTATTTTTTTTTTTTTTATTTTATTTTATTTTTAAACTTTACAATATTGTATTAGTTTTGCCAAATATCGAAATGAATCCGCCACAGGTATACCTGTGTTCCCCATCCTGTACCCTCCTCCCTCCTCCCTCCCCATACCCTCCCTCTGGGTCGTCCCAGTGCACCAGCCCCAAGCATCCAGTATCGTGCATTGAACCTGGACTGGTGACTCGATTCATACATGATATTATACATGTTTCCATGTCATTCTCCCAGATCTTCCCATCCTCTCCCTCTCCCACAGAGTCCATAAGACTGTTCTATACATCAGTGTCTCTTTTGCTGTCTCGTACACAGGGTTATTGTTACCATCTTTCTAAATTCCATATATATGCGTTAATATACTATATTGGTGTTTTTCTTTCTGGCTTACTTCACTCTGTATAATAGGCTCCAGTTTCATCCATCTCATTAGAATTGATTCAAATGTGTTCTTTTTAATGGCTGAGTAATACTCCATTGTGTATATGTACCACTGCTTTCTTATCCATTCATCTGCTGATGGACATCTAGGTTGCTTCCATGTCCTGGCTATTATAAACAGTGCTGCGATGAACATTGGGGTACACGTGTCTCTTTCCCTTCTGGTTTCCTCAGTGTGTATGCCCAGCAGTGGGATTGCTGGATCATAAGGCAGTTCTATTTCCAGTTTTTTAAGGAATCTCCACACTGTTCTCCATAGTGGCTGTACTAGTTTGCATTCCTACCAACAGTGTAAGAAAGTTCCCTTTTCTCCACACCCTCTCCAGCATTTATTGCTTGTAGACTTTTGGATGGCAGCCATTCTGACTGGCGTGAAATGGTACCTCATAGTGGTTTTGATTTGCATTTCTCTGATAATGAGTGATGTTGAGCATCTTTTCATGTGTTTGTTAGCCATCTGTATGTCTTCTTTGGAGAAATGTCTATTTAGTTCTTTGGCCCATTTTTTGATTGGGTCATTTATTTTTCTGGAGTTGAGCTGTAGGAGTTGCTTGTATATCTTTGAGATTAGTTGTTTGTCAGTTGCTTCATTTGCTATTATTTTCTCCCATTCTGAAGGCTGCCTTTTCACCTTGCTAATAGTTTCCTTTGTTGTGCAGAAGCTTTTAAGTTTAATTAGGTCCCATTTGTTTATTTTTACTTTTATTTCCAATATTCTGGGAGGTGGGTCATAGAGGATCCTGCTGTGATGTATGTCGGAGAGTGTTTTGCCTATGTTCTCCTCTAGGAGTTTTATAGTTTCTGGTCTTACGTTGAGATCTTTAATCCATTTTGAGTTTATTTTTGCGTATGGTGTTAGAAAATGTTCAGCCACTTTATAGAAAGGAAACCAAAGCAAATTAAACTTTACCATATTAAATCTTCACATCAATTGTAGAATATATATTTTGGCTTTAGAAATTCAAAAAGAAAAAAAACCCCAAAACATCAGCATGCTGCTGCTGCTGCTGCTAAGTCGCTTCAGTCGTGTCCGACTCTGTGCGACCCCATAGACGGCAGCCCACCAGGCTCCCCCGTCCCTGGAATTCTCCAGGCAAGAACACTGGAGTGGGTTGCCATTTCCTTCTCCAGTGCATAAAAGTGAAAAGTGAAAGTGAAGTTGCTCAATTGTGTCCGACTCCTAGCGACCCCATGGACTGCAGCCCACCAGGCTCCTCCATCCATGGGATTTTTCCAGGCAAGAGTACTGGAGTGGGGTGCCATTGCCGCCTCCGCTAGTTGCAGTGAGTGGGGGGCTATTTTCTAGTTGCAGTGTGCGGGCTTCTCACTGTGGTGGTTTCTCTTGTTGCAAAGCACAAGCTCTGGGGTACATGGGTTGCAGTAGCTGTGGCACGTGTGCTCAGTAGTTGTGGCTCCAGGGCTCTAGAGCCCGTGCTCAGCAGTTGTGGTGCACAGGCTTATTGCTCTGAGGCATGTGGGATCTTCCCGGATCAGGAATCGAACTCATGTCTTCTGCATTGGTAAGCAGATTCTGTACCACTGATTCTGTACCCCCAATTGGGTATTAGATGTATGACTTACAAATATTTTCTCCCATTCTGTGGGCTGTCTTCTTTTTTTTTTTAATTTAGACTTTATTTTTTTAGAGCAGTTTTAGGTTGACAGTAAAACTGAGGGGAAGGTACAGAGATTTTCCATTTATTTCCTGCCCTCACATCACACAGTCTCCCTCATCATCAGTATCCCCCACGAGAGTGGTACATTAGTGACAATGGATAAATCTACATTAATATTACATCATCACGTAAAGATCATAGCTTTTTCTGCCATTCACTGTTCTCCTTATACATTCTATGGATTTAGACAAGTCTATAACAACACATATCTGCCATTATGGTATCATACAAAGCGTTTTCACTGTCCTAAAACTTCCATGTGCTCTACGTATTCATCCCACCCTCCCCACAACCTTTGGCAACCACTGATCTTTTTATTGTCCCCATAGTTTTGCCTTTTCCAGAGTGTCATAGAGTTGGAATCATGTAGTATGTAGCCTTTTCAGATTGACTTCAAGTTTCCCGCATGTTTGTCATGACTTGATGGCCCACTTATTTGCAGTGCTGAATAATGTTGCACTGTCTGGATGGACCACTGTTTGTCTGTTCATTCACCTACTGAAGGACTTATGGTTGCTTTGAAATTTT
This sequence comes from Bos indicus x Bos taurus, assembly GCF_003369695.1. Lineage (NCBI taxonomy): Eukaryota > Metazoa > Chordata > Mammalia > Artiodactyla > Bovidae > Bos > Bos indicus x Bos taurus. The sequence goes on from NC_040076.1 coordinate 115,057,790, forward strand.
GGCAGGTATGAATAAGGCTACTATAATCATCTGTGTGCAGGTTCTGTGTGGACAGAAGTTTTCAACTTCTTTGGATAATGCCTAGGAGTGGATTGTTGGATAATTTAGTAAGAGTATGTGTAATTCTGTAAGAAACAACCAAATAGTCTACCAAAGTGGCTGTACTATTTTTGCTTTCACAAGAGTAATGAATGAGCATTCCTATGCTCTACATTCTTGCTAGCATTTGTTATAGTGAGTGTTCTGGATTTTGACCATCCTAATAGATGTGTAGTGATATATCACTGTTTTAATTTGCATTTCCCTACTGGCATATAAGCTTCCCTGGTGGCACAGATGGTAAAGCATCTGCCTGCAATGCTGGAGACCTGAGTTTGATTCCTGGGTCGGGAAAATCCCCTGGAGAAGGAAATGGCAATCCACTCCAGCACTTTTGCCTGGAAATCCCATGGATGGAGGAGCCTGATAGGCTACAGTCCATGGGGTCGCAAAGAGTCGGACACGACTGAGCGACTTCACTTTCACTTTCATTGGCATATAATGTGGACCATCTTTCCACAAGCTTATATGGAATCTGCATTTCTTATTTGGTCTGTTAAGGTTCATTTTTAAATCAAGTTGTTTGTTTCCTTATTATTGAATTTGATTACTGTTGAGTTTTAAGAGTTTTGTGAATTTTGGATAACAGTCCTTTATCAGGTGCATTTTTGCCAATAGTCTCTCTCAGTTTATCTTGTCTTCTTATTCACTTGACATCATCTTCTGAAGAGCAGAAATTTTTAGTTTCAATGAAGTTTGATTTGTCAAATTTTTTTTTCATGGATTGTGCCACTGGTGTTGTGCTTAAACATTGCCATAAAAAAGGTCATCTAGATTTTCTTCTACAGTATCTTCTAGCAGTTTTATATAGTTTTGCATTTTACATTTAGGTTTGTGATCCATTTTGAGTTAAGTTTTGTGAAGGGTGTAAGACCTTTGTCTAGATTCATTTTTTTTGCATGTGGATGTCCAGTTACTCCAGCACCGTTTGTTGAACTTTTTGTCTTTTCACTCTCTTGATAGTGCCCTTTGATGCTCTTTGATGAACTTATAATCAAGTTTAATTTCTGTTTTCTTTAAAAATTTTTTTTGTATATGTGCATGGTAAAGGTCCAATTTCATTCTTTTACATGTTGATGTTTTCCGGAAAACTTTCTTCAAAGACTGTTCTTTCCCTGTCGAATGGTCTCCTCATCCTTGTCAAAAATCAATTGACCACAGAGGTGACTTTATTTTTATATTCTCAATTCTACTTGTCTATTTGTCTATTCTATGCCAGAACCACAAATTTTGATTACTTTAGCTTTTTAATACATTCTGAAATCAGGAAGTGTGAGTCTTTCAGTTTTGTTCTTTTTCAAAGATGTTATTGCTATTCAGGGTTCCCTTGAATGTGAATTTTAGCATTTGCCCATTTCTGCAAAAAAAAAAAAAAAAAAAAAAGGATTGGGTTTTGATAGGGGTTGCCTCAACAACAGATAACTGGAGGTAGGATGTGAATGCTGACACCTTGCCCCGTTAGGAATATAAACTTCTAACTAGAAGCTGGGAAGAGAGGGAAACCCTGTGTTCTCAAGGGTATTTCTCTTTCACTGATCTGAGATAGGAAAAGGAAACCCATCTTGTTTCAAATGCTATAGATTCTCATTGTTCTTAGTGAGTTTTAGTAGATTTTCTTGAATGAGTGTTTCTTCATTTGCTGTATACCCTTAGGGTCATTTCCAAAGACTCTAAGTAGTTGTTTCTCTAAAATTTTTATTTTACCAGGTTCTTTGGCGAATGTGTCAGCAATGCACTTAACACTGTCATGCTGTTAGTGGAGTTCTCAACGTAATTTAATACAACATTTATAACTTGTTAAATTAGATTTGTCCTTCACAGAAAACCAATTTGAATTATAAATTTATTCATAAAATACTTGTTATAAATTGGTGTGTGGCATCTTCCCCAACAAAGTCAAAGTTTTGGATATTTCTAGGAAATTTTATGTCTTTTTTGGATCAATTAGTAACTTAAGATATGGTTTGATTTTTGTAATTCAAAAATTTTAATTGAAGCATTGTGTGTAAACTGTACACATTTGCAAGGAAAGGTAGTAATCTGAATAATTTCACAAAGCATATTTTCCTTTTTATTTTATTTATAATGCATCAATAAATATTTCTTATTAAAGGTTTAAATAATGCAGTTCTGTATCCCCATAGAAGTTTAATGCATTTATATACATACATGCTTATGTATAATTTAAAACCAAATGTGTCTGTTTTCTGCAACTTCATTTTTTTTTCACTTCATAACAGCTCTTGGAAAGTTTTACTTGTTAGTTGTATCTATCTTCTTCATATTTTTCTTCAGTGATTGCAAAATATTTCATAATGTAGATCACCTTATTTTTTCAAAACACTCCCCTATTGGTAAACATTTAGGTTTCCTTTTTTCTTGAATTTTAATTATAATTATTTGGAATTGGAATTCATTGAACATTACTCATCAAAGTGGATTTGGGTTCAGTTACCTGTAGCAGAAATTCTAAATAATAAGCTCTAACTTTCCTCTTCCACCATACAATTATCAAGATGCTCAGAGTTGGGGTCAGTTGATGATGTTACTGAATTCTTAGCAGATCAGGGTCAGGGATTCTGAGATTCTCCTGGTTTTCCCTTCCAGATCACAAAATGGCTATTTCAGCTGCAGCTTCTCATCCACATTCCTGGTCAAATGAAGGAAAAAAATACAACACACAAATAAAGCTTATGCCCCTGTTAAAGTGCTTTCTTGCAAACTGTACTGTTATGCACTGAATTGTGTCACCCCCTCCCAATTTGTATTTTGTATTCCTAATTCCTAGTATTTCAGAATGTGACAGTATTTACAGATAGGGTCTTTGAAGAGGTAATTAGGTCAAAATGAGGTTATTTTAATGGGCTCTAAGCTAATGTGACTGGTATCTTTATACAAAGAGAAGATTAGGACACAGACACACACAGAAAAAGACCGTGTGAAGATCCAAGGAGAAAGTGACCATCTATAAGCCAAAGAAAGAGGCCTCAGAAGAAACCAACTCTACCAACAATTTGATCTTGGACTTTTATCTTCTAGAAATTGTGAGAAAATAAATTTGCATTGTTGTAAGCCTCCCAGTTTGTGGTTTATTACGACACCTTAGGAAATGAATACATGTACTCAGTGATTATTTTTTTTTTGCTTACATCACACTGATTAGAAGTATGCCACTTGAATATCCTTAGATGTAAGGAAGGCTGGGAAATTTATATATATATATATATATATATATATATACACACACATATATGTATATATATATATATATATACATTTTATAGTTGAATATATTGCTGTCCCTATAAAACCAGGATTCTGATACTATTAATAAATGAAGATATAATAGGTAGTGGATAGTCTCTGTTACTGAGTTCTAAACCCTTTACTTAAATAATCTTATTTAATCTTTATAACAACTCTGAAATATTGAATAAATCAAGGAATCAAATAAAAGGCCATATATTAGTGCACAAAGCACCCTGATTGGATCACAGGCTGTCTGACTGTAGAACCTAGGAATCTAAAATATTTCAACATTTTGTCTGCTATTATGCATAATACCTGAAGAAGGCAATGGCAATCCACTCCAGTCTTCTTGCCTGGAGAATCCCATGGACAGAGGAGCCTGGCAGGCTACAGTCTGTGGGGTCGCAAAGAGTCAGACATAACTGAGCAACTAACACACACACACATACATGCATAATACCATAATTTAATTCTTAACACATATACTTTTATGCATATGAGAAAGATTTTTAGAATAGATTCCTGTGATCATAACCACTGGAGTCTATGCTGATATTAATGTTTAAAATAAGAATATTCTAGTTAAATTGCCTTCTAAAAAGGCATTCCCAAGTAATACTCCCACAAACAGTTTATGTATCCATTTTCTCTCCAATGCTGGATATTAACAATACTATAAATTATATTTCGCTAATCTAATGGATTAAAAATATAAAATAATTTTTAAAATATTTATCTCCCTTATCATCCAGAAATTAAAGAATTTTTTTATACATTCATTTACCATATGTATTTTTTTCATTCATTTTTCTATTTTGTTGACTTTTCATATTGATTGTAAGAGCTCTTTATAGTCTGAGTATTAATTCTTCCTTATATTTGCTTTACTTTTGCTGTCCAATTTATAATTTCTCTTAAATTTGTTTAAGGAATCATTTCTTAAAGCAAATATTTAATTTTTTATGATAAATACTTGCATTTATGTTATCTTAGAAAAATTTTCCCTAAGTTATAGATATGTATACCTATTAGTTCATTTTGCTTTTATGGTTGCCGGTATGTGGTTCTTATGTAAGTTTAACATTTAGTTCTTTTATTCCCCCTATAAAAGGTTTTTGTCTTTTAAAATCTGCAATTTTTCTTATATGTATTGTGTGAGGTAGAAATTTACATTTTTATAAACTTTTAACTGTTTTTTCCGAACATTGTTTTTGAAGTTGTCAAGTCCATGCCTTTTTAAAAAATATATAAGAATAATTTTTTTGTTTATATACCAAAACATTACAATTATACTTCATTTATTATAAACCTTAAATTGGAAAACATGTTTTGATGGTTAATTGTTAAAATATTTGTACTCTTTCTTTAGTTTATGGAAAAATTCTGTTTCACCAGTAGTTTTAACATTAGGGTTGCTCCCTTATGGGAGGCAAATATTGCCTTTGGGGGATTCTCAAGTGGTTGGTGAACATGCCTCTCTATTTGGCTTTTCCACTAAAACTTTTATGCCAGAGCTATTTTTAGTTCCCATCTGTTAGTGGATTAAAATGTTTGATGGAAACTACTTTATCTCAAAGATTTATTCAATCCTTCAGCCACTTGAAAAATGAAGGTTAATCACAAAACACAGTTTTATTCCTTGACTTGAGAGCATCCCATTGAAGGGTTAATATTTCCTTCTATAGAAAAAAGAAGGTTCGTAATTCCCAGGGAATTAACTAAACAGGAGGAATTATCTGATCCAGGGCAATTCCTCAAGGGTCCTATAAAAGTTCCAAGCATTCTGAAGATTGGTACTCAATCTAGTCTGTTTTTTTTGAGCCAGTTGCACTGTGGAAGAAAACATTTTCTCTGATATTTTGTTTTATCAGTATACAATTTAATACTGCATGTATAGAAACATCTCTCAAATTTACTTAGAAATTTAAACAGGAGAATGATATTTTGGGAGAGAGGGGCGAAGGGGGATTCTTTTATAGCAATTAGTAAAATGAAATTAATAGTCTAAATGTTCTTCAAATTTAACACTTATTATAACCCAGAAAATTTGACTATAAATATTCTTGCTGTCTTGATAAACTGTAACCTGTCTCAGCTATATTAGAAGGACTGCAACAGGTCCATCTACATTGAAAAAAGCATAATTGATTTATTTTATAAACTAAATATATAAGATGAGATTTACTTGTGTATATTTCCCTGTAAACTGGGGAATATTGATTTACTTTGTGAACACTTTTGGTTACAGACCAGTCCATCTCACTGACTTCTCACTAGTCTATTTCTAAATTAACTGCATTGTTTTAGATTCGATGTATCTAACTGAAATATCATGTGCTACAAATAAATAAATAAATATAAGAATTAATAGTTTTACTGAAGTGAAGAGATAATTTACATTCTTAAAAAGTGATTTATGAACTCTTAGTGTGGACATTAGAAAATAAATTATTTTGGTGGCTGTGTGTGAACAAATTCTTTCAAGGGACAGATATCTACTTAAAAATTTAACAAGCACTTCTCACACTGTTGTTTTGTTTTCCTGATTGTCGTTATCCAGCAGTACATGATTTGCAAGCTCTCTTCTTATTGCTTGGGTTGCAAAAACTGTCATGAATTAAATATGTTGTCTATGGAGTATAGCTAATCTAGAAACCAACATCATGTTATGCAGTTTAACCTTGACTTTCTTTGACAATTGTTATAAAAACTGCTTTTGGTTTCAATCCAGTCCTGTTTGATAATCACACTTTGCATTGCTTCTCAGAGAAAATCCTTTCCTATGATCTGAGTGGGGAAGTTCTAGGTTCATTGTATACATCAGGTCTTCTTAGGTAAGTGAAAATAATAGCTGATGCAAACTCCTTGTTTAAAAAACAATAGCTGTTCCTATATCTTTGAACAAAGGTCAATGAAATAACAACAACAACTCAAAAACTTTCTTCAGAAAACACATCTCAGAAAAAAACACCCTTGCAAGCATATCCTTAGAGACTGGTATAGAGGAAAGATCCTAGATTTCAGGCTACATGGATGTTGGATTGATCCCAGGCTCCCACCTGCCTAAGGGAATTTTAGCAGCAATTAATTTTACTCTTCCATATCTCAGCTCTTTCTAGAGTTGGGTTGCAAATGCCCAAGTCATAGATTGTTGTGTGTAACAGGAGAATTACAATATAGAAAGCACCTGGCACAGTGCTAGCAACAGTGGGACCTTCTAGATAAACATTCCCTGATCAAATTATTCCCCCTAGGTTTCAACTCGCCACTGAGTTTTGTAGGGTTTTTCACTACTGTATGTTTCCACACCCTGCTGAAATTGGACTCAGGACAGAGAAACACTAAGGCAGGTAGCCTGCGGAGGGAAGAAGTAGAGGGGTAGGGAGGGTTAAGTTATTGGGGCAGAAATATGGTGTTATAAAGCTTTTAGAAAATGAATTTTTGCATATTGTCAGCAGTCATGGACTATGCTAAGAATACTGGTGTGATGGTTAATTTTATGTGTCAACTTGACTGGGCTAGGATTTCCTGGGTGTGCTTGTGAACAGATTTCAGGATGAAATAAGCATTTGAATCAAAAGACTGAATAAAAAAGATGGCCTTCACCAATGTGAAGGGCATCTTACAATCCATTCAAGGCTTGGGTAGAACAAAGTGAAAGAAGGGTGAATTCTCTCTCTCTGAACTGAAACAACCATCCTCTGCTGCTCTCAAACATTGGTGCTCCTTGTTCTTGGGTCTTCTGACTCAGAAGGTCTTGTACCTCAGCTACCCATTTTCAGGCCTTTCAAAAAGAACTGAATTACATCATCACCAGCTCTCCTGGTTCTCCAGCTTGCAAATGGCAGATCTTGGGATTTCTAAGCCTCTATAATTACGTGAACCTTTTTTTACAGTAAATCTTCTTATATACGTATCTATGAATCTCTTACTGATTCTGTCTCTGCAGAATCCTAACACAGTTGAAATTTTGCTTTTTCTCATATTCAGGTAATTTTAAAAACAGAGAATTTAGAGTCATGATATATGCATTTATGCCCTGCCTGTTACTACTATGCTCTTATGAAAATTTATAATAAGGAAACCTCATTAATTAGAGTTGGGAGGCCAGAAGGGGGAGCTCTCATGCAGTACCAATTGAAGTCAATTATAGGAAGAATTGTTAATTACAGACCCAAAAGAAGAATCATCAGAAAAGAATCATTGATTTTAGGTCTCAAGAGGGACAGATGCACATTGCATCTCCTATATGAAATCAATTACCCCAGAAACTTGGCCAATGAGAAACTGTCATTATGCTGCATTCTCACTTTTCTCCAGTGAGCTTCTTTTTGAAACAATCCCTCTCAACTTCCTCCTTTTTTTCTATAAAATAATGTTCCTCATCTTTGTTTCTTGGACTTGCCTGTGGTTTTTGCCATAACTTGCTTGTAATGAATTGTGATTCTCTGCTATTCCTAAACAAAATATTTTTGCTGATATTAATAAAATAATTGACTGTTTTGTTTTTAAGGTCAGCATTCTTAAGCAAATAGCTTCACGGATTTAGGCTTCAGTTTTCTTATCTGTAAATTGACAACAGAAATATTTCATGCTATGTTTAATTCAAATGGTTATTGAGAGAATCAAATGTAATTAGTGTATGAGATAAGTCTTGGTGAGTATAAATCCTTATATACATTTCTTGCTCTGGATGAATTAACCATATATCATATACCAGAGGAGATATAAGAATAAAGACAAATTGATTGTATTTTAAAGTACCACATAATCTTGAAAGAAAAAATTCTCAAGGAAATAAATAGATATTTTCAATATATAAAGCCAGTTTATGTTGATCATATAGAAATTCTCATAGTTTATCACACACTCACACAAACAGACACACAGACACACAGTATTTATAATGAGAAACCCAAGATTCTCAGTAGAAAAATCTAGACTTTTTGCTAGAAAAACTAGTGACCTGGAGATTTTATTACCATGGTTTATAATTGTTATTAATATAAATGTAATATATTGAAATTGTTAAGTAATAAAATTTTAAGCTGTTTCAGAAAGCTAAATAAAATAGAAAGTCCTTCCTTTTTTTTTTTTGGTCATTCAGTCAGCCTCCTAATATGGGCATAAACTTTAGAGGATTGGACTTTGGACTTCAAAAATAAAGCAAACTGTTTCCCATGACTTTATAACATTATTACCCATTGGAAATAGGTTGCACAAAAACTCCATGCAGCACGACATAGCAAACATGCTCCAGTTGATGCAACAGTGTAGGGAAGCACAGTGTACATGTACATTTAACTGTCCAGAAAAGCTCCTTAACTTTAAAATTGTGCATTGGAACCAGACCACATAGAAACTTCTAATGGACTCCAAATGAAGAATAATGACAGAAATTAATTAGAGCTGGAGAAAGAATAAATACTACTTCTCCAAAAAGCATGTACTAAGAATCCAAGGGGACAGACAGGTTACTCATTCAGGGTATGTTTAATGAGGTTTCAAGAAAGCACTCTATTTAAAGATTGGTAGCATGTTTTGGTTACATTTGCAGGACACTCTGCTGTGTTCTTTTTACTCTGACTGGAATTCTAATTTTTGCTATGTCCAAGAGACTCGCAAGTGTTTTTTAAATCCTCTTATAAAACTATTTCTCTATTTGGCACTTAATGTAGATCCAATCAACCCAAAGTACATTGCATTTCAGGGAAAGAAAAATTAAAATATAATTCTGCTGTTGCTGCTGCTAAGTCGCTTCAGTCGTGTCCCACTCTCTGCGACCCCACAGACGGCACCCCACCAGACTCCCCCGTCCCTGGGATTCTCCAGGCAAGAACATTGGAGTGGGTTGCCATTTCCTTCTCCAATGCATGAAAGTGAAAAGGGAAAGTGAAGTCGCTGAGTCGTGTCTTAGCGACCCCATGGGCTGCAGCCTACCGTGCATCTCTGTCCATGGGGTTTTCCAGGCAAGAGTACTGGAGTGGGGTGCCACTGCTTTCTCTGAAATATAATTCTAGTCCCTATTATTTTAAATCTGCTATATTTACCAAATACTTTTGACTCACTGACATTTTTTAAGGCATCAATATTTATCAATATGAAATTTCTTATGTACATTACTGTTAAAATTTTATATTATGCTGCAGTATGTTTGCATATTATTTTAATAATATGAGAAAAGATTAGGACAGATGATTTACTGTGACCAGGTTTTCTCATTTCATATAAAGGAGAACTTTATGTAGGTAAATTTTTTTCCAGTCATTTCTTCCTCAAAATAAATACAATTTTTCTCAAGTATGAGGCTAAATATCATTTGAAAATAGTTTAACATTGTTGAAAGAATTTACTATTTTCACAACCTCACCACACAGTATTTCATATTGTAGCACCATTATTTGCCAGTAACTATGCACTTAGAGAATCCCAGGGACGGTGGAGCCTGGTGGGCTGCCAGCTATGGGGTTGCACAGAGTCGGACACGACTGGAGCGACTTAGCAGCAGCAGCAGCAACATGCACTATTTAAAGAAGAGAAAAAAACAGACATGGGACTAGCATCTCAAAAATATTTTAATTGAATGTTAGCATATTGATTTCTCAGAAGAAGAGTGAAGTATGTGAGTCAACAAGAGACTCTTTAAAAACTGCTATTACTTCTTTTTCCACATTCCCAGAAATTATCTGTAATCTACATTCCAGAATTTATGTATGTCATACTAAAATTGTATACATATCAATTTCTCTTTAGAGAATGCTAGGTCCTCTAAGATAGAGACCATTTTATTATTTTTTCAATTAATTATCAGTGTACTCAACGTGGATAAATGAATAACTCTACATATGTATGAGTATAAATGCAATTTTGGTAAATTTTAAAAAACATTTATGATTCACAGTAAAAATACATTTTACATTGGGGTGCAAAATACAATGTCTATCTCCCTATCTATCAATCTATGACTTCTCCATCATCTCTCTCACTCTTAACTTTTCTTCTTTGTAGTTCTTTTGGCTGGCAATTAAAATGACATAAGGCAGATTAACAGGAGAAAATCAAATTTATTGCATGTGCACATGGAATCTACATTAGTATGAATTCCACAGACGATAAAGGCAAAATGAGGTATCTTTGCTATTCTGGACCGAGAAGGAGGAAAGGGTTCTGAGACTTCAAAGGGAAGTAAGGTAATTCACAGGAAGATTAAAAAGTTAATGTTTGGTAAATAAACGTTTTCAGGGCTATTTAAAGACAATGGGGCACAGAGAGGACTTTGATCAGATGGGCTTTGCTAGGTTCCTCCCTGAAACCACACCTAATTCATACTTAGTTATCTCCAATGATAGCTCCTTCTGGGGCAGGCCTCCTATCTTAAATTCTTTTAGGCCATAAGGAGGAAGTTCAAAGTTTCTTCCAGAGTCTTTTGGGCTTTGATTGTTTCAGCTCAAAATAATCCACAAGTTAGAGCAGCATGTCTTGGGGCAATCTTCTCTGAATTTCATCACTATCATTTATCTATCTATCTACCTTCTTACTTACCTACCTACCTATCTATCTATCCATTGGAAATATCAATGCAGCATCAGCAAGTAATATTTTTCCCGTGGTGAAAAGGAGTATACACAGGAAACACAACTAACCTATTCAAATGCCCTTAGAAAGAAGTGATAGAGATCGACTAATTTGGAAACAGCTGAAAAAGAAAGGTGCCTGCTTGCTTAGGAGACTGAGCAAAGGTTGGAATTAACCCTTTATTTTATGACCTTGACTAAGTGGTGGAATATTGGCAGCAAAGACAGGGCAATGGAGAAATCGAAAATAATGGTCTGTGTTAGGGGGCTATTAAAGGTGTTTTTGATGCTGCTCCACTATTGAATATTTCAATATCCAAGTTTATCTTGCTGCGCTGGAATGTATAATGGTGATTTTTAGCTAAAGTTTTTCAATCTCTTTGACAATTTGTAGTTTGTATCCTTACCTTTGCTATGACATGACATCAGGATGTAATTGTTAGGCAATGAATGATTTCTAGTTGTATAATTGCACGCCTGCGCTCAGTTGCTCAGTTGTGCCCAAATCTTTGTGACCCCGTGGACTGTGGTCTGCCAGGCTCCTCTGTCTGCGGGATTCTCCAGGCAAGAATACTGGAGAGGGTTGCCATTTCCTTCTGCAATTGCACAATAGGAATTACGTTAAACTTCAGTGTCTGGATAGTCTATTAGCAAAGAGGCAACCATCTTAGTAACTACCTGAACTGGATTACTCTTGACATTTTCTCCAAATCTTATGGTTTAACACTGTTGAGATTCAATATGCAATCCTAGGTTCAAAAATTTAAGTATCAGGAACCAAAAACTAAAATAAAAACAAACAATAAAGTTGCCCTGAAACAAACTGCATCATGGAAATATATTGAATGCCATACAAAGCTTGACCGAAGTTGTTTCTTTTTTTCACAATGAAAACATTCTGATCTTGAGCATGATTTTCAAAATTAAAAGGTTTCTATCTATTAGATTTAAAAATTTCTTGCCAGTGTTGTTCTCATCTCCCACTACTTTCACCTTCTTCCTATTCCAAGTCACTAAACTAAGATACAAGAGTGGACTGTGGTAGACACTTTTGGTGAAAACTAAACCCAACAGATACAGAAGTATAATACAGAGCATTGTTTTAATTTTTTAAACACCCAAGTAAATTCTCTTTGGGCTTAAGAATATTAATTAATATTATTTTCATGACTACTCTTATTATTTGGAATCCATTCATCTGAACAAATCAGAAGTCTTATAAATAATATCTTTGCATGATGATTCACCTTACCACTATTGTTAGGTAGTTAGAATAGGAAAAAGGAGTCCAGAGTTGCAGTGGCTAAAAGATAAGGGAGGGAAAAGCCCGCAAAAATAGAACAAAGAAAGGTCGGAGGACCAGAGTGAAGACCTCAGGTAAAACAAACAGCACTCCTGGATAGCCCAATTTACATAGGGCAGGCCCAGGGGGAGGTGAGAAAACATAAAAAGAGGAGAAAAAATTGGTCTGGGGGGGGGGGGGCCTCTCTTCTCTTCAGTCTTTTGGGTCGGCACTTCCTCCTGCCTTGAGGATGTATTTTTCTTTACTTTCTAAATAAAACTGAACTGTAACATGGAGCTGTAATGCTGGCCCATCCAAGAGCTGTAACACTGGTCCATCCAAGGGCTGTAATGCTGCTCCATCTGTCGCTTCAAATTTTTGTTGCAACAAGACAGAACAGAACTCACCCGACACTGTGATTTTATGTGAAATGAGAATATCTATTTCATTAATTTGTTTTGTTCTCAGACAGAGAAGACATCCATGATAAAAGTCAATGCAACAGAGTAAAATATTAAGATTTACAGGATCGTTTTTAGAGTGTGTATATGTGGTAGGGTAGCATCATATACTCGACAAGAAATGCATATCTTACAACTTCAGAATGTGTTCAGATGTCTACAGCATATGTTTCAAATGTTTTAATAGCCTCTTTGCTGTTGGTCCAAAAATATAGCACTTTGTTTATGAGATAAAGTGTGATACACAACAAATTCCTACAAAATTTGTTTGAGTTGAAAAAAGGAGGTAAAAAACTAAGCTAGCTAAATAGATACTTGTGTGTGAGAGAGGCCTCTACTGTTAGTGATCTGCAGGTCTGGTGGAAAGAATTATTCCAGACACCAGTGCTGCAATGGGTTCTGTTCCATTGCAGGAATTAATGTTTCAAGACATCTTTATGGAATGTCAGGTGATGCTCTGTTAAAAGCCAATTTCCCCCCTCTAGATTCTAATGGTTCCTAGCATGATTAAAATGTTCTGAATGTAAGTGCTATAATGAGAGTCATTAGGAAAAAAACAGACATCAATCATGGATGATTAAAAAATTAAAAGAAAAAATTAGTTTCTTCAGGTAAAACAAAATTGGGATTTGGTAAGCATTATTATTCCAGTACTTCTGTTCAGAAATAATGCATTAGGGACTAGTAAGAACATAAAATATTATTCTTCACAGGTAATGATGTCTTCAGTGGTCAGGGCTCAGTGGCGTCTGACTTTTTATGACCCTATGGACTGCAGCCTGCCAGACTCCTCTGTCCATGGAATTCTCCAGGTAAGAATACTGGAGTGGGTTGCCATGCCCTCCTCCAGGGGATCTTCAAGACCAAGAGATCTAACTCACGTCTCCTGCATTGGCAATTGAATTTTTTTTTTTTTTTTTTTACCACTGAGCCACCAGTGATGTCTTAGAAGAAACTAATTATTCAGAATCTAGTCACTTTCTTTGTTAGTTCTTTTATAGTAAGTTTAAACAATAAAAGAAAGAAGATAGTGTTAACTATGCCAGATTCCAAGACTGCTCTATAATGGAAGTGGTTTAACTTTAGATAAGATTCCAAAAAAGTGAATCTGAATCATAACAAGCAAAATAATTCCAAAGCTTTTGAAATGTGACACCACTGTTGATTGCTGAGAATGTGATTATTATAAAGAGTCAACAGTGAGTCTGCACTAAAATATGATTTAAATGATCTTTCCTTCTTGCAATGCAAAAAGGAGCATAATATAAATTCAAACTCTGGGAGATGGTGAAGGACAGGGAAGCCTGGTGCGCTGCAGACAATGGGATTGCAAAGAGTCAGATACGACTGAGCAAATGAACAACAACAGGAAGTTTAACTTTGCTAAGACTAAGAAAATATTCAAGTGAAGCAATAACAACAGTAAGAAAACACATAGCAACAGGACAAATCACAAAAGGACTTTTTTGAGTCCTAAGAACTTTGGGAAATGAAAGCATATGAAAGTAATGAAATTAGGCAGAGTTTGGAAATCAAGTACTGGTGCAGACGTGCAGTCCATATAAACCAGATTTCAAGAGTATCCCAGCACCAGCTTCGCATGAAATTGGGAAGTAGGTAGATACTGGCTTAGGCACTGACCAATAGTTTGTCAAGCCTACATGTGGTGGGTGGGTACTGGGGTAGGGTTGAATTGGATAAAAGGAGAAGCTTACAGCAATTTCTCAAATTCCTTTAAAATGTTCTGCCTTCGGCACTTTCCTTAGCCACCACCATCCATCTAAATAGTCATTCTATGCACCTCAACCCAGAAGGCTGCCATCAGATCATTTTTTGCTTCCAAAGACGTTTCACTGTTCTTCTAAATACCCCTCCATGTTTCTCAGTATGAAATCTGTCTGACAGACCCATGTAGGCAATGGGAAAGCATTATAAAGCCTTTTTTTTTTTTTTGGCTTAGTTGGAAGATCCCTTTCTTTCAGTATCTCTCTGAATATTAGATTTCTCATCAGCAAAGTAGAACTAATATACCACTGTCATAGGACTGTGGTAAGGTTTCATTGGAAATAGTCTCTGGCATCCTGGAGCTTGGCACAAAGTTTGGGCAGAAGTGCCCTTCATCTTCCACATAGTGCTATTGAGGAGGGAATTCTGTTGTCTGCAAAGATGGCATGTGGGCTGGGTTAAATAGCTTCAGTCATATCCGACTCTTTGTGATCCTATGGACTATATCCTGCCAGGCTCCTCTGTCCATGGGATTTCCCAGGTGAGAGTACTGGAGTGGATTGCCATTTCTTCCTCAAAGTTCAGGTAATTAATTTCAAACTTTGGTGGGTATATCACACATGCAGATGAATATACTTCCTTCCACCCTTCTTTCCTTCTTACCTTCCTCTCTTTCTTTACTTCCTTCCTTTAAAAAACCTCAGTCCATAAAACACCACATTCTTATCAGTCACATGTATGCATGCATGCCTACTGTTTCATTCGTGTCTGACTCTTTGCAACCCTATGACTGCTTTGATTGAAGAGAGGGATGAAGGAGAATCTGGAGCCCTTTCTGTTATGCAATATCCAAGGTAGTGCCACAGAACATATGCAATTTGAAGAAAAAAAAATCATTTTTGTGGTCTGATCTGGAAATAATCATTCTTTTTTGAAATTTGCCTGTCCACTTTTCACACAAACAAGACAGAAAACAAGACACAAAGCCAGGATTTCAACAGTAGATTCTAGTTATAGGCAGGCATTCTCTAGCTTTTGTAAAGTTGAGTAAACAAAAGCTGGCTCTTTCAAAAAACACATGTATTCTGGTTTCTAAAACTTTCCTAGGAAAATAGTGCCTTAAAAAAATAAAGCTTTATAGAACTACAAAACCTGTAGATCCTTTATATGTTTGATATTTATACCCATTTATAGTCAAATTAAGGTAAGATATGGACTAATTTTGAAAAATATTGTTAATCAGATAATGAAGTGCTATACAGAGGTTGAGATATTAAAAGCACAGATTTCTTCAATCCCCATCCCCCATAAGCATTGGTTTTTATGAAAGGATACACTATTCTATTATAATTCAAAAATACTTCATAATTTTAGGGAAAAAGTTTAAATATTCCCACATTTACAGCTTTCTAATACACATAATAGAGAAATTTAGAGCATATGCTACTTTGGAAATTTCAAATGTTGCAGTCACTAAAAATGCTGTTCACGATGATAATAAAATCATGGAATCAAATCATTTTATAATTTAACAGGTAGCATTTTTGACATTGTTATCTATGCCAGTTTATTATTGATAAGTTTTAACTAATCAAATAAGTGCATTGTGATTTAACATTATTTATATTTATTAATCAGAGAAGGCAATGGCACCCCACTCCAGTACTCTTGCCTGGAAAAATCCCATGGATGGAGGAGCCTGGTAGGCTGCAATCCATGGGGTCGCTAAGAGTTGGACACGACTGAGCGACTTCACTTTCACTTTTCACTTTCATGCATTGGAGAAGGAAATGGCAACCCACTCCAGTGTTCTTGCCTGGAGAATCCCAGGGACGGGGGAGTCTGGTGGGCTGCTGTCTATGGGGTCGCACAGAGTCGGACACGACTGAAGTGACTTAGCATAGCATAGCATAGCATATTTATTAATATTTTTTCAAGATAATTATTTTTCAGTCAATTTGTGCTTTGCACTTCTAACTAGCTTGATCTAGCTCCAGACAAAGTGAGGAAAAGAGGTCAACAGTGGAGGAGGAAAAGATCCAACAGCTGTGGATCGGGCAACTCACCTAGAGAGACTATGCTTAGGTTCCCGTATCCATAAAAATTGGTGTAATAACCGTCACTCCTCCTTTTATTTAGCAGACATCATAAAGATAAATAAGATAATTAAAGGTGCCCGAACATATGGGAATAAATATATAAACCTGAGGCAGGATTGTTCTCATTATGATGATGAACAATGATCATATTCAAAAACTGAATAATTAATTCAAACTATACAAGATCATTTTTTTGTAACTGCATGCAAAGAGAAATTTGGAAAGCAGGGAGGAATCACAAACTGGGCCTTTGGCAAAGTCTGAGAACCTAAATTCTGCCTGAGGCACTGCTGGGTGTGGTCACTTGCAACACTCCTGTCTGGCAGCTCCCATGTGAGTGCATCACAGATTTTTCTTTCCCACCAGCCTGTGCCTAATAGTTTCCCCTCCTACTGCAAACCAGGCATGTTTCCCTCTACTTCTGGCAGGAGCAAGAGTCAGAGGCCTGATGGGACAAGCAACCTCTCTTCTCTGATCTCAGAAAATGCCCAGAGTTTCAGGAAGTGGGTATAGAAATCAAACTCTTCTGTTCCACCTTTATTTATAGGACTAACACTTGGAGCCTCTGGCTTAATTATCGGTCATATGCCAAAAAGGAAAGACACTGGGTCACCCCTAAAATACAAGGATTTGTTTCTTCATCAGAGTGTGCAGTAGGCTTGCTACTACTTATACCATAAAAGTTAGAGTCACTTCCCCTTTAATATAAAACTGTCAAGAAAGTATTAGAGCATCTCTGTTTCATTTTCCCCGGTGTCTCTGGCCCACTGTCTCTTACGCACTGAAGTCTTCCCTGGTGGCCCCTTCCTGGCCAGGTTTCTTACTCAGTTACTTTCTCCTTCTATACCTCTAGACCTATCCTTGGGAATACTTATCTCAGTTACAACTTTTGTTTACCTGAAAGATTATTGGATTAGTATCTGCCTCACTCAATGGACTTTAAATTATAACATATCAGGAACAGTCTTTAGTTTTACCAGGGCTGTCATATTTAACATGCAAGCATAAATAAATATAATGAAATTTAAAGAGATTACAGGATCCTTGTTTATTTGAATTTCAGATAAACAATAATTTTTGGTGTATGTTGTTTATCTGGACTTCCCTGGTGGCTCAGTGGTAAAGAATCTGCCTGCAATACAGGAGACCTGGGTTCCATCCCTGGGTAGGGAAAATCCCCTGGAGAAGGAAATGGCAACCCACTCCAATATTCTTGCTGGGAGAATTCCATGGAGAGAGGAGACTTGTGAGCTATAGTCCACAGAGTCACGAAGAGTCAGACATGACTAAAGCAACCTAACACCCACACATGTACATGTTATTTATCTAATATTCAAATTTAACTGGGAATCCTACATTTTATCTGGCATTGCTTTCTAGTCACAGTGTGATGTTCAATACCTATCATAGTGTTAGGGACATCATCAGAGTTCAATTAAAATTTCTTGGGTAAATGGAAGGAAAGAAAGTACCATAAAAATTGTAGATATTACCAACATACAATAATGAATATTTGGGTACTTATAATCCATCCTTTCCCCCAAATTTCTTCAAGTTTTAAAAACAAGGACTAATTCATCAAGTTCATATATAAAAGACTTTGACAGACTTATTGACAAAAATATTATACTAGAATTCTGTCATTTATATAGTTTCAACTCTCCTAATTCCTATATATAAGAAGTAATAAAAATCATATACACACTATAGAAATAGAAAAAGAATTTAAGGAAAAAGTTTCTTGTAATTTCTTACAACTTTGGTTAATATATAACTGATGAAACTTGTATAATAGGTAGTTGCAGTGAAATAATTCTCTAGAGATCAACTGCAGCAGAAATAGCAAAAGAAATTGCTAGGTAGCCTTCATAAGGCTTTAGGTAAACTCAGGTATTGTTCTTCCTCATCTTGCTATAATTGTTTGACATAATTGCTTCCTATAGATTACAAAGGCTTCCCAGGTGGCGCAGTGGTAAAGAATCCACCTGCAATGCAGGAGAAACTCAGGAGATGCAGGGTAGATCCCTGGGTTAGGAAGATTCCCTGGAAGAGGAAATAGCAACCCACTCCAGTATTCTTGCCTGGAAAATCCCATGGACAGAGGAGCCTGGTGGGCTATATAGTGCATGGGATCACAAAGGGTTGGATTTGACTCAGCATGCACAAACGCACGTGGCTGAACAGACCCCCTGTGACTCAGTTGCCACTTCTCCTCACCTGCAGAAGTTTGACACCTCAGCCTCACTGGCCTTATTCAGTTCCCCCAAAATGTCATACTCTTGCAAAATATTGGACATGGATTTTCCTTTGCCTGGAATGCTTTCCATCAAAGTTTCACCTGATTTATTAGTGTTTGTCTTTCAGACTTCAGCGCTAGTCTCATTTTTGAAAAAAAAAAAAAAAAAAAAGCTTTCCCTTTCCTTGATTGCCACAGAGTACTCTTACTCACACCTCTCTAGGACCATTCAGTGCTCTTTTATAAAATTTATGACAGTGTGATATTAATATACTGTTACTGGACACAGGTGAAGAAATTTTACCAAAGGAGCTGTAGACCTTGATCTCACTCATATACCTGTATGCATTTATCTGTGATGAAAAATAGTAAAAAAATAAACAAACAAAAAAATCCAGAAAACCAAAACCCAGCAAAAACAATACATAGTCACTTTAAAATTTCTAAACAATCGAACATCCCAAAGACCTATTATTTGTAAATGTCAGCAATACACCTTTGACTAAAAAGTAAAAGCAAAACAAGCCAAGAAAAAAACCAAGATGCTTATCTATATTATGCAAACTGTCTACTTAAATTCAAAAATTAAGGTTTCTTTTGTGGTTTACACTAGATTCTCTATTGAAGTATTTTTACTTCAAAACAGAACCAAACCATGATCATTATTTCCTCTGAAATTATCTCTGGCTTCAAAGTTTTCACCACTTCACCTTTCTTGAGAACCTGGGTTCTAACATGGTTATTTAGAGGACCTCTCTAATACAGTTTCTAGAATCCGAAACTGACTTACCCATCTGGAAAGACATCATTTTCTTTTTTTTATGGAACATTATAAAGTTTTATGGGCTTACCAGGTGCGCTAGTGGTAAAGAACCCATCTGTCAGTGCCGGAGATGCCAGAGACACAGGTTCAGTCTCTGGGTCAGTAAGATCCCTGAGGGCTTGGCAACCCATTCCAGTATTCTTGCCTGGAGAATCCCATGGACAGAGGAGTCTTGCAGGCTGCAGTCCATAGGGTTGCACAGAGTCAGACATGACTGAAGCGACTTAGCACACAAATATGCATGAAGTGTTATCCTAATCATGAAGATAATTTTAGAGGACTTAAGGTGATTGATATTTCCTTCCTTGCTTCCAAAAAACTGAAATGACCAGAGCTAGTAACCATAGGGTTAAAAGGCTTTTCTTATCTTGATGCTTTTTTGAAAATTCTTCCAGAGTTTGTTCCTAACAGTCTGGGTGTAGTTCACAGCTCATGCTTAGGGACTGGAGGACACCTGCCCTCCTTTTAAATTGCCTGGAAAGATCACAGATTTTGAGGTGAGATAGATTAGCATGTACTCTTGCCTGGAAAATCCCATGGGCGGAGGAGCCTGGTAGGCTGCAGTCCACGGGGTCGCTAAGAGTCGGACACGACTGAGCGACTTCACTTTCACTTTTCACTTTCATGCATTGGAGAAGGAAATGGCAACCCACTCCAGTGTTCTTGCCTGGAGAATCCCAGGGAGGGGGAAGCCTGGTGGGCTGCCGTCTATGGGGTCGCACAGAGTTGGACACGACTGAAGCGACTTAGCAGCAGCAGCAGCAGATTAGCATGACTTCAGAGATAATACTAATTATTTAAAGAAGTGTTACAGGGATTAAATAAAAGTACCTCCTTAAATTTTAAATGCAAAAATTTGAGGCATAAGCATTCACTTTCTTCTTCTTCCTTCAGTGTATTCTGTCATCTGTGATGGTTCACTGAGAGCTCTAATTGCTGTGTGGAGTACACACTGTTTTCTTCTCTGATATCTTATATCTATGATTCTGCATTCTATCTGTTTCCAAAATTTCCTTGCCTTTCCATAGCTTTATGTTTCTTGGAAAATCTTCTGGAAATGTCAAGTTTATTCTCCATTTTTTATCTCAAGTGGCATCATTCTTAACTGTTGGCATTATCTCTTTGCCTAGTGTTTCTTTAAAAACTAGCTTCCTAGAACCTGATTTTCTTCTATTTTGTAAAAAAAGAAAAAAAAAACCTCCTTCAATTTTATTTGTAGCTGAGTTTTCTAAGAATGTGAAAATAACCCAAGAGGATATGGAAATTACCCAAGAAAACAGTGAAACTTTTATACTTTAGACCCTCGTTAAGCAAGCCAATGACTGGCCCCACATGTCTTCTGGGTGGATCCTGGAGGATATTTGTTACAGGTGACTAGTTTGGTTCTCCCTCTGATACTCACTTTTGTATGTCCAAGATGTCTAGCAATGGCTTCAAATTTTCTTTGTTGCTTATTTATCAAATATTTTATACAGACATATAGTGATTAGGCAATTTTTCTGAGGTCACACAGCTAGTAAGTATTCACTAAGGATTTAAAACCAGATGCTATTAACCAAAAAAGAAAAAAAGAAGTCCTCTTAACTACATATACTGTCAAATATTTAACATGATTAATTTTAGCTATATATGATAATATTTTGGTCAAAACAACCTCTTCTAAAGCTTTTATAGAATAAATTGAATGAAAAGCAAAAAGCAGACTGCTCAAATTTTAGAGAATTAGTTTGGTCAGTAATAGAGTCAGTTCCAATAATAAACTCTACTTATATTTCAACCATATTATGATAAAAATGGCTTTTTTTTCTTTTTGTAGGAATATTTTTATGTAGTATGGTAAGATAGTCTAAAACCCCATATACTAATTCTGTTCTTAATACAAAGTCTTTCTCCAGAAATATTCTTACAACTGGAATAACAAGGATTTGCTTTTTATCTTTATATCTTCTCATAGTTCTGGAGTCTAGAAGTCTGAATCTCTAGGGCTGTAGTTCCTCTGAGAGCTCTAAGGGACAACTTGTTTTTCTCTTCTAGCTTCTGTTGGCTATCCTGAAATTCGTGGACTGTGGCCACATCACTCCAGTCTTTGACTCTGTCCTTACACTGCGTTCTCCACTCTGTGTTGGTATCTCCTCCTTTCTGACTGTCTCAAATATCTCTGCCTTTCCCTCAAAAGGAAACTAATCACTGGATTTGGGATCCACAAAGAAAATTCAGGATTATCTCCTCATTTTCAGGATTCTTATTTTAATTACATCTGATAAGACCATTTTCCCAAATAAGTTAACATTCATAGTTTTCATGGCTGTTATGTAGGTATTTTTATTTTTGAAGGAGGAAGGGTCATTTTTCAGGCCACCACAGTCTACCTTCTGGTCTTGAAGTCTCACATGCATCCCACATGGACATTTATGCCATCCCAACATGCCCCAAAGTCTCAAGCTATTAGCATCAAGTCAAGTTTAAAATCTCATCTACATTTCATCAGTCCATAAATCACAAATATCATCATCTAAATCATCAAAATCAGATATGAGTATGACTCTGGGTATCATGCATCATGGAGCAAAGCTTTTTTCTGTCTCATAAAACTATGTAAACTATCTGCTTCCAAAATACAGTGGTGAAAATGAAGATTAGAAACTGCAGATGAATAAAATATGTCTCTCAGCCAGATTAAAGTCTTGGACTACCAGATTGTAGACCTCTGCTGGAGAATGGCAGAGCTCCTCCAGGGGGAGATTTGTACATTGGATGGTAGAGGGAGCGGAAATCTTATTAAGACATATTAGGTAAGGGAAAGCTCCAGAACTTGCCTGACTGGAAGATTTTTGATGCTAAAAGAGGGAGGAGTTTCTTTGAATAACAAAGTAACAAGAGCCCCAAGGTTTTGAATTCTTGGATACAGTGGGGAAGGGGCTAGAAGAGCTAAGGACTTCCCAACAAGTATTGGAAAGCTAGAAGGAGAGCAACTATGGAACTGCAGATAAATACCAGAAAGTGTCTATTATACAACAATCATATTAGATGCTTTGCATAATGATTCAGGACCAATGTCTGGGTTGGAGTGTGAAGAAAGTACAATGTTTAGAAGACAAGAGTGTCAGAGAACTTTGATTGAATCAATAACAGAAATTTTAATTCAGAAACATTAGATAAATATCAAAAGTACATATCCAGCCCTCACACATAGCAGGAATCCTTGGAAAGTTAAAAGAGGTTAATGGACTTCCAGTAGTTACATGGAACAAGACAAGGTATTTAACTTAAATGTATCATGAAAGAAATACTAGAAAACATATTACTGTGTTTGTTTTTTTCTTCTTTCTTCAATGAGCTTTACTCAGACTAACTTAAGAAAAGAGTTATATTAGGATTGTCACAGAAAGATTTAAATGAGAAGGCAAGGGTTAATATTCAACATCTGGTATTTAAAACAAGATTTTGAAGTATCACAAAAGGAGTTTTTTAAGAGAGAGAGAAAGTAATTTCCAAATTCCTTTAGTTCATCAGACCATGTCTAAAAATCAAATCTTAGATCTCCTCCTTTAACACTGAGAAAGTACCCATGTGTGTTATTAAAGTTTAGCCAAGAGGCTAAAGTCCAAAACAAAAAGACTATGTCTTCACTGATGTAAGAAAAGTCCAGAGATTTTGTGAGAGGAAGAAAACAGAGAAGGACACAATACTTAGCTTTCTGGGTCACTCCATGTTCTCTTGTGGTGACAACTTGTCTGGGAAATATCAGAGCTGAGTAGTTTCAAGAAGAACCTCATGAGATTGGTCCAAATGGGAGTCATAGCCAAGCAGGTCTCAGAAGTTTCTGTAACACTTGTGAAAGCCAAAATGGGGCAGGTCCAAATAGAGGAGAGACCACGTGGCCCTCAAAGAATTCAGAGAGAGCAGATTATGTTGTTGTTACTGCCAGCAAAACAGCAAGCTAAACAGTGTCACTAACTTTGAGGACAAAAGGTAGACAGGACCTGGAATGAAACTGAGAATATGTAATCCCCAACATCACAAGCCTAAATTGACCATCTTCCCTTGTTTTCTCAGGATGACTCAAAACGTCTGTTGTCTGGGCACAGTTTAATTTGGTGGTTATACTACCTAAGTCTTCTTGTTTTGAAAAACCAAGATACAGTCTTGGAAAGAAGTGGGGGAGTTCAGGATGGGGGACACATGTACACCCATGGCTAACTCATGTCAATGTGTGGCAAAAACCACTACAATATTGTAAAGTAATTAGCCTCCAATTAAAATAAATTAATTAAAAAAAAAAAAAGAAGCAAGTAGGAGCAATGTGGTAGAAATCTGAAAATTTCTACTAGGAGAATCTGAAAATTATGTGAAAGGACTTTTTAAATTGCTGAATATAATTAAAATCAATAGAATGAGATAGAAGTAACCAACAATTATTATATATCTATTCATCTGTTGAAATTTATAGAAAAACTGCAAGCATGTTACAAGGAATAATTTCATTTTTCCTGAATCATTTGAGAGTAAGTGGCCAACCTGAAGGCCCCATAATCTCTAATATTTTAGCATTTCCTATAAACCAGCACATTTTAAAATACATGATTAAAGCCAAGAAATGTTTTTTGGTATATTATTACATCTAATCAGATTCCACTCAACTTCTAATAGACTTCAAGATGCTTGAGTCTAATCTAATCCTCATACCCCAATCGAATATCCAAATTGTCTCAATAATGCCTTTATAGAAAATATACCCAGTTAAGTCTCTCTTTGCCTTTCAAGGCATTTTTGAAGACTATAGCTTGTTCTTTTTTTTTAAATAGAATATCTCTTTCTGGGTTTGTCTGATAGTTTCTCATGATTGGATTTTATTATGCATTTTTGATAAGAATATCATTGAAATAGTATTGTGTTCTCATTGCATCCTTTGATATAAGTTTGTATTTTGTAGGATTTTATATGAATGAAATTATACACTAAGCATTCTTTTTCACTCACCATAAACATTTTGAGGTTTATCCATTTTGTTGCCTATATCAGTAATTCATTAGTTTTTGTGAGGGGAGTACCAAATTATTTAAAGGAATGGTACAAGTAAAAGAACTTAAGTAGATACTTTGCTAATTCATTTCTTTTTATTGCTGAACAGTGCTCTGTTATATGGCTATACCCCATTTGTTTATCCGTTCGTTTTCTGGTGGATATTTGAGTTTTTCCCAGTTTTAGGCAATTACAAATAAAGCTGCTGTGAACAAAATCTGTATACAAGTCTTTGTATGGACATATGCTTTTATGTAGGGGCAGTAAATACCTAGGAGTGAAATGGCTGAATCCCATTAACTTTTAAAAATATACCAATCTCATTTCCATAGTAACTGTACCAATTTGCATTTCTACCAGAAGTGTATAAATGTTCTGACTTCTTCAGATCCTCACTGATACTTGAATATGGTCAGTAGTTAAAATTTAAAGTTTTTAGCTGTTCTAGTGAGTGTGTAGTGTTATCTCATAGTGGTTTTTATTTATGGTTCATTCCGCATCCATGTATCTTCATTGATAAAGTCTGTTCACATTTTTTTCCCATTTGGTTGGCTTCTTATTAAGTTGTAGGAATGCTTTATACATTCTAGATAAAAGTTCTATTCAAAATGTTGAATAAGTGTTTTATGAAGTCCAACTTTTTCAACAATTTTAAATGATTACTATGCTTTGCAGTTCATTTTTAAAAATCATTACACTGAAGTTCACTAAGAACTTGTCCTATATTTTCTTCTGTAAATTTGATAGGTTTTGATCCTATATTTAAGTCTCTGTACATTTGCATTGCTTTCTTTTTAATACAGTATGTGAAGTAAGGGTTGAGGTTCTTTTTATTTTATTTATTTTTTGCATTTATAAAATTGTTCTGGTATCTTGATTGAGAAGGTTATACTTTCCACACTGAATTATCTTGTGTCATTGTCACAAGAAACAATTCACCATGTGTATGTATTTTTGGACTTTTTATTTGTTCCATTGACCCATATCTAAATTTATGTCAAGAGCACAACTTTTTCTTAGTTTGGCCAGTAATTACCCTTCAAGGTTCCTATTGTGTTTGTTTGCTTGTTTTTAATATTTATTTATTTGGCTGCACCCGTGTCTTGGTTGTGGTGAATTCTTGTTGTGGCATGTGAGATCTTATTTCCCTGATCAGGGATTGAACCCAGGCCCCCTGCATTGAGAGTGTGGAGTCATAGCCACTGGAAACCAGGGAAGTCCTCCTACTGTGTACTTCTTAACATATCTTCATTATTCTTTGAGCACTTCCTTACTTTCTGGAACAAAAAAAAGTCTACATGTATCTTTTATTGCCCTGTTGTTATTTAGTCGCTAAGTGAAAGTGAAAGTGTTAGTCTCTCAGTCTTGTCTGACTCTTCGTGACCCCCTGGACTGTAGCCCTTGGGGCTCCTATGTCCATGGATTCTCTAGGCAAGAATACTGGAATGGGTTGCCATCCCCTCCTCCAGGGATCTTTCTGACCCAGGGATCAAACTGGCGTCTCTTACGTCTCCTGCATTGGCAGACCAGTTCTTTACCACTAGGCTACCCAGACCAGGCAGAGCACCAGGTAGTTTTCAATCTGCTGCCTCTGTGCTGGGACTGGAAGCAATCAAGTCTGTGTGTGCTTTCCAAGAGTGGGGTCTTGGTTTCCTACAGCCATCTGGAAAGCCCCACTGGTTTTCAAATCAGATAAATGGGGTTGCCTTCTGGTATCAGACCCCAGGAATAGAGTGCCTAATATGTTGCTCAAACCCCTGACTCTGAGGGAGGACCCTGGAGCCTGTGAGTTCTCACCCTCCTTTGGGTCACCCATTCTGCGTGCAGGTACCACCTAGATTGCTTTTCTTCCCCTCCTACCAGACTCCATGTGGTTTTCCTTGTAGCCTTGGTTGTAGATCAGTTGTTCAGCGAGTCTTTAGGTCATTCTCATTCAAAGCTGCTTTATATGTAGTTGTAGCTTTGATGTGTTCATGTGGGGAGGTGGGCTCAGAGTCTTCCTGCTCCACCATCTTGATCCTGCCTTCAAAAATGTAGAGACTTTAAAGGAAAATTTCTGAATATACATTCAATCTATTAGTTGCTAGGAAAATATCTTTTTAATAAGAAGTTCTCTGTCTTTTTTTGAAGCTCTCTGTGTCATATAGACTATAGGTATAATTTATATATTAAGTTTCTCAAAAGGCAGGTCAGGTGGTCTGGTATTCCCATCTCTTTCAGAATTTTCCACAGTTTATTGTGATCCACACAGTCAAAGGCTATGGCATAGTCAATAAAGCAGAAACAGATGTTTTTTCTGGAACTCTCTTGCTTTTTCCATGATCCAGCAGATGTTGGCAATTTGATCTCTGGTTCCTCTGCCTTTTCTAAAACCAGCTTGAACATCTGGAATTTCACGGTTCACGTACTGCTGAAGCCTGGCTTGGAGAATTTTGAGTATTACTTTACTATATGTAGGTCAGGAAGCAACGGTTAGAACTGGACATGGAACAACAGACTGGTTCCAAATAGGAAAAGGAGTATGTCAAGGCTGTATATTGTCACCCTGCTTATTTAACTTATATGCAGAATACATCATGAGAAAAGCTGGGCTGGAAGAAGCACAAGCTGGAATCAAGACTGCCAGGAGAAATATCAATAACCTCAGATATGCAGATGACACCACCCTTATGGCAGAAAGTGAAGAGGAACTAAAAAGCCTCTTGATGAAAGTGAAAGCGGAGAGTGAAAAGTTGGCTTAAAGCTCAACATTCAGAAAACAGATCATGGCATCTGGTCCTATCACTTCATGGGAAATAGATAGGGAAACAGTGGAAACAGTGTCAGACTTTATTTTTCTGGACTCCAAAATCACTGCAGATGGTGACTGCAGCCATGAAATTAAAAGACACTTACTCCTTGGAAGGAAAGTTATGACCAACCTAGATAGCATATTGAAAAGCAGAGACATTACTTTACCAACAAAGGTTTGTCTAGTTAAGGCTATGGTTTTTCCAGTAGTCATGTATGGATGTGAGAGTTGGACTGTGAAGAAAGCTGAGTGCCGAAGAATTGATGCTTTTGAACTGTGATGTTGGAGAAGACTCTTGAGAGTCCCTTGGACTGCAAGGAGATCCAGCCAGTCCATTGTAGGGGAGATCAGTCCTGGGTGTTCATTGGAAGGACTGATGCTAAAGTTGAAACTCCAATACTTTGGCCACCTCATGCGAAGAGTTGACTCATTGGAAAAGACTCTGATGCTGGGAGGGATTGGGGGCAGGAGGAAAAGGGGATGACAGAGGATGAGATGGCTGGATGGCATCACTGACTCGATGGACGTGAGTTTGAGTGAACTCCGGGAGTTGGTAATGGACAAGGAGGCCTGGTGTGCTGTGATTCATGGGGTTGCAAAGAGTTGGACACGACTGAGCGACTGAACTGAACTAATATATTAAGTTCTTTTAAAGTCCAAAAGGCCAGACATACTTTTTTTGAATTTATAAGAAGTAAATAATTAGAAGACTTTCCCCTCTTCATCGCATTCAACCAACATCACGGATATGTATGATTGCATACCACATATCACGTACAAGGTATAAAGCACCTTGCTGGTATTGAGTGAAGCCATGGTGAATTTGCAGTTCCTGCTCTGTAGCCACTCTAGTATGGGAGACAGCCAATTAATAATTTCTATTACTTATCAGAAAAAGAGAAATAGTTATAATGAAGGTATAATATATGATAGAATTATCCAGGAATATAAGACAGAGATTTATCCATACTGCCTAACTTCATGGCACAGATGAGATTTGAGTTGGACCCAAATGAATGATCGGAGAAGGCAATGGTACCCCACTCCAGTACTCTTGCCTGGAAAATCCCATGGACGGAGGAGCCTGGTAGGCTGCAGTCCATGGGGTCGCTAAGCGTCGGACACGACTGAGCGACTTCACTTTCACTTTTCACTTTCCTGCATTGGAGAAGGAAATGGCAACCCACTCCAGTGTTCTTGCCTGGAGAATCCCAGGGAGGGGGAAGCCTGGTAGGCTGCCGTCTATGGGGTTGCACAGAGTCAGACACGACTGAAGCGACTTAGCAGCAGCAGCAGCAAATGAATGATAAAGACTTCCAAATATTTTTATCAAAAAAAGACATTCTAAGCAGTGAGGATGGCTTGAGCAGAGACATAGAAACAGAAGAATAGGCATTGTTTAGAGAAGCAATGATTAATCTGCTGTGTTTTGGACATGTTTATCTGTTTCGGATGTGTTTAACATGTGTTATTGGCTTCCCTGGTGATTGAGATGGTAAAGAATCTGTCTGAAATGCAGGAGACCCAGGTTTGATCCATGGGTTGGGAAGATCCCCTGGAGAAGGGAATGGTGGCCCACTCCAGTATTCTTGCCCAGAGAATCCTATGGACAGAGGACCCTGGCAGTCTATAGCCCATGGGGTCACAAAGAGTCAGACACGACCGGGCGACTAACACCAGCAACATGTGTTATAAGATAGGTAATTTTATGGAAAATTCTGACTGCTTGGCTGGCAAGTTTCAACCCTGAGGAAAGGGGCACTATGAAATGATATTAACCATAGATACATTATTTCTTCTTGTTTTTCCATGGCATTTACAGATGCAATAATGGTAATAAATTTAAATGTTTATTAATATTATTTTTTTCTTTTTAGTGTTTCCTGACCCTAATCCTTCATATTGCCTCTGATTGCTTCTCTCTGCCTCAAGGAAGATTAATATTGCTACATCAGAGAGTAAGACAACAAAAGGGTGAGACAGAGAACTTCAGTACAAAGTTTTGAATTGCAAAATTGTGTTTTTGTGTTCTTAGCAAGACAATAGCCTTAAAATTTTAGCATTGCTGCAATACAAAAGGAATTTCCAAATTTCTATAGCTTCCACAGGGATCTGGAGCCAGTGGTCTGATTAAATCTTAGCACTCTTTTTCCAGTATGCAATACATTCTGTTTTGAGGCTAAGTTCTCTGGGAAGAAGCAAGATGTGATGCAGGAAAGAAGAGGGAGTTAGAGCCAAATCTAAGTGCTCCATTATACTGTGGAAAGAGGAGACAAAACCTGATCCAAAGAGAAAAGAATATCTGTTGCGGAGAGACACTTTCCTGAAAACATTGTGGCTTTGGGCGTCCTTCTCTGCTACCTCCACCTAGCTAAGAAAACCCATTTATACCTGACAGAACCATCTCCAGAATGCATGGAAAAAGAAAGGGTTTCTAAATAACTTACCTAAGAAAGACAAAATCAACCAAAAGAGACAGTTTAATGGAGAAGACATGAAATATTATTTCAGGAATTGAGAGTATTTGGTTTTCTGCTCAAAGAGATTAGGTTCTCAAAGGAAAATCAGATCAAGCATAGCAAATAAAACATTTACATTGAATATCTGAATGTTGTAATTTTCTATTTACTGTGTAAAGTGCTTTATCCATGTATGTTATTATTTATTTCTTTAAATTAAGCCACACCAATCATATAATAAGGACTTCCCTGGTGGCTCAGATGGTAAAGCTTCTGCTACAATGTGGTAGACTGGGGTTTGATCCCTGGGTTGGGACGATCCCCTGGAGAAGGAAATGGCAATCCACTCCAGGACTATTGCCTGGAAAATCCCATGGATAGAGGAGCCTGATAGGCTACAGTCCATGGAGTCGCAAAAGTCGGACACGACTGAGCGAATTCACTTTCACTTTAATCATATAATAAAAGACTAAAACAATCTCATGTTGGATGATTGAGCTTTGTAGCAACTTGGTTTTCTCACTTTGTTAGGGGAAGCACACTGATTGAAACCGCCCACCCCACCGCAATTCCCAAGAAGTATCTTGAGTATGAAGTCTCTCAGAGGGTAGTTGTTAGGAGAAGCACACTGAAACTGCCCCCCGCCCCGCGCCCCCCCTCCCCCGCCCCCCGGCCAGGCACGACAGTAACGATTTGCATGAGTTGTTTTATGACAGGAGGTCCTCGTAAAGAACAGGGAACTAATAAGCCTCCATCAACCAAAAAAGTTCGGGAAAGGTCAGAAGGAGACACCACCTGTCTGACCACCTCCCAGAATCCTTCTCTTTGACATCCATCTTGGTTGAACAAGGTGTGCACTCCCAGGAAGGACTCTTAGTCAGAATGATTGGCTAAGGACAACCCGGAAACTAATCCCATCACCATAAAACCCGAAACTGCAAGCTATGTGACAGAGCAGTTCTCCTGGGTTCCCTTACCCTCCTGCTCTCTGCCCAGGCACCACTTCCCAATAAAATCTCTTGCTTTGTCAGCATATGTGTCTCCTTGGACAATTCATTTCTGAGTGTTAGACAAGAGCTCAGTTTCAGGCCCTAGAAGGGGTCCCCTTTCCTACAACAATTTGATGCCTGGATCACAGGTCAGAATTAGTGATTCATGGCCTAAGATAAATGGTGTCCATTGAGTCTCAGGTGCCCCATGAGGAAGGCAGTACAGAAGTTGATAGAAAGAGAGGAGAGTAAAGGAGATGGGAAGTGCTATGTCTGGTAGAAAGAAGACTTGTGATTTCACAACTCTGAAGTCCAGATAATCTGGACCTAGTGATCACTCCCTGAAGTCAGGTACCACTACTCTGGTACACAGAAAGCCATATTCAATTTATTTACTATTTTTTGAATTAATGTTTCATTTAGTCAACCTTGCAAAATAAATGTATAGGCTCTTTTCTTCCCCTCCTTGTTGCTATTAAGCCTTAATTGCCATACTCCATGGTGGCTCAGTGGTAAAGAATCTGCCTGCCAGTACAGGAGATGTGGGTTCAGTCACTGCATCTGGGAGATCCCCTGGAGAAGGAAATGCTAACCCATTCCAGTATTCTTGCCTGAGAAATCCCATGGACAAAGGAGCCTGTAGGGCTGCAAAGAGTTGGATACGACTTAGCGACTAAACAACAATTGCCATACATCTGTTTGAAACTTAGATTTGGTAATATTAACAGATATTAAAAGAAGGATTAAAAAAAGAAGGATCATATCATTTCAAACTATGCTAAAACATGAAGTGTTATAGCCATGCGTTCCAGGAAACAAACTCACTCAGATGGACAATGCAGATAGTGAAGTGCAGTTTGTTACACCAGTGGGCCCAAGGCAGAGTTTCCTCTTAGCCAAGGAGCCCAACCATTTTTTGTGAAGACCTTATATACCCTAAGTATATGTGCTCTAACCCACCTCCCCAAATTCCCTGAAACTAGTCTGAACAAAGGAAGAGAAAGATACAATCAAAGTTAACCTGTGATTCATATGCTTTAAGCCTAGGTAGTTAACAATGGACAATTATCAATAGACCTGTGGTCATACCCCAATAAGCATAATAGAATTTATGATTCTGTTTGGTTACACAGATAATTAGGGTATTCTTTTAGGCAATGGAGAGTCTAGGTATGAGCCCTGGGGTTCTTCCATCCGGGGGGGTCTGGTTTTCCAGTTGGTATGTCGTTTCCATAGATACTGGGCATATAGTTCAAAGTCCACAGTCCGGCCCAAGATGGAGTCCTGCTTTCAAGATGGAGCCTGTTCTGTCTGTTTTCTCCTTCAGAAGAAATGTACATTTGGCATTATGTGTAAAACTGTCTTGTTAAACAGAACACATGTGCAATAAAACAAAGAAGTATTTCTAGAGATTGAGAGCCGACAAGTGATTGTCAGAGAAGAAAAAATGGTGGAATACTAGCACAAAATAGAACTCTTGGGAGTAATAGAAATGTTCTACATCTTTTTTGTCATGATGCATCCACTTGTCAAAACTCATTGAATGGGCTTCCCTGGTGGGTCAATGGTAAAGAATCTGCCTTCAGTGTAGGAGACATGAGTTTGATCCCTGATCCTCACATCCCATGCTGAGGAGCAACTAAGCCCACATGCCACAACTACTGAAGCTTGCAAACCTGTGCTCTGCAGCAAGAGAAGCCACTGCAATGAGAAGCCCACGCACCGCGACTAGAGAGTAGCCGCCATTCTCCACAGATAGAGAAAAGCCCAAGCAGCAATGAAGACCCACCATAGCCAAAAGCAAATAAATGAGTAAAGTTATATTGAACTGTACACTTAACGTGCATATTATTCATCATATGTAAATTATATTTAAGTAAAGTGAATTTACAAAATAGAACACAGTAACTTTGCTAAGAGGTTAAAGAGGTTTAAATGCTTGCTGGGCTCCTTACAGGCTGAATGACCTGGAGCAAGTGGTGACCCCTCTGAATCTCAGTTTCTTTATCAAGTAGGTTTAACAGTATTATTTATCCCAGGTTCTGTATTAAGAAAATATGTTAATGTATGTGAAGTACATACTAAGAGGTCTGTGAATCAATATTTTTCTATATTTGTATAGCCGAGTTAGAGGTAATAAGAAAATTTTTACTTATTAGACTTGAGTAATACAATTCCAATTATGAGACAGTACCTTGATAAAACACCCAAAATCAGTATGTGTGCTGTTATTTTAGTTTTTTTCTAATATAAAAATATTATTTCCTTATTTGTTATTTCAGGGGAAAAGATCATACTTAGTTCTTCTCACAGAAATTTTGAAGGGGGAAAAAAGTTCTTATTATGCTCTTCAGAGGATTACTACAGTATGCTAATTACTCCAGCTTTGTAATAATGGTCACATAATTTTCTTTCACTGTAGGAGCTCTAAAGTACACTATACCAATAATAAAAGCTATGAACTTTATTAGCTTATGCTATTAGAAATAGCTTCCTTTCAGAGTAAAAGATCCCAGTTTCTTCTTTGGTTCCATAATCACTTTTGGAATGTTCTATTAAATTCTTTTAAATCAGCTTAATTAATGGCTCGTTATCATGGTGACTTCAGTATGAAATTAATTCACTGAAACAAATACTAGCTTCTGATTCTTTCTGAGATTTACATTGCATCCATAGATGGTATAAAATAGATCCACTCCCTCAGAATAAAATGATAAGAGTTATGGCTCTTGGCCCCTCTATGACTGCTCCAGTTAACAAATGTGTTGACCTTTTAAAATGATGACTAAACAGCTGACCATCTGAAAGCTAGGAAAGGAATGAGTGTACCACAAAGTATTTAAATGGGGTTTCACCAGAAGCTGAGAAAAACCAGAGAAAAATAAAATCCCTTATTTGCTACTTATTTCTTACTTCTCACTTCAACTTGTTTATGAAAAGAACTAGGGATGAGGCACATAGCCTTGCATGGTGTAGATACTTGAAAAGGTTTGGAGAAAAAGAAAAATGGTATTAGAGTGCATTCATGCATGCCATGTATGCAGAGTTCAGTCGCTCATTCTTGTCCAGCTCTTTGCTACCTCAGGGATCATAGCCCGCCAGGCTCCTTTGTACATGGGATTCTCCAGACAAGTACACTAGAGTGGGTTGCCCTTTCCTCCTCCAGGGGATCGTCCCAAACCAGGGATCAAACCCATAACTCCTGCATCTCTTGCAGTTTAGGCGGATTCTTTACCACTGAGTCACCAGGGAAGCCTGAAATTAGGGTGGGTTTATTTAATTATTTTAATATATACTAAATACCTTTAATTCCTTGTTACTAAGCAATGGTAATTAGAGTTGGAAAGAAACTTACCTTAGTTGCTTTGTGGTGACGTTTAATCTATAATTTGGAACACATTTGATTACCATTTTGTACTCCAGCATTAAGGCTTTCCTACAGGCCATTCATTTTAGTGAAATTTGAAAAATAATAAGAAAGAGCACATATTCTAGAGTCAGGAAAACCTGGTCTTGAGCCCTGGCTCTCCAGTCCAGTGAACAAGTAGTATGAACCCTGTTAATTTGAAGATAATAACAATACCTACCCCATGATTTTTTGAGGGTATTAAATTCAATCAGTTCAGTCATTCAGTCGTGTCCAATGCTTTGCGACCCCATGGGCTGCAGCACGCCAGGCCTCCCTGTCCATCACCAACTCCCAGAGTTTACTCAAACTCATGCCCATTGAGTCAGTGATGCCATCCAACCATCTCATCCTCTGTCGTCCCCTTCTCCTCCTGCCTTCAATCTTTCCCAGCATCAGGTTCTTTACAAATGAGTCAGCTCTTTGAATCAGGAGGCCAAAGTATTAGAGTTTCAGCTTCAACATCAGTCCTTCCAATGAATATTCAGGACTGATTTGCCTTAGGATTGACTAATTGGATCTCCTTGCAGTACAAGGGACTCTCAAGAGTCTTCTCCAACACCATAGTTGAGTTCATAATTAAATTCAGTAGTATATGGCAAAGGCCTGTTTCTACACCTGGCAGATGGTAGGTGACCAATTACCCCAGACCCATTTATGCAGAGAATTTCCTGCTGTGTGAATAGTCATTTTGTTTGTCATTCAGTCACTAAGTCCTGTCTGATTCTTTGCAACCCAGGGAACTGCAGCACTCCTCGTTTCCCTGTCCTTCACTATCTCCTGGAGTTTTCTCAAAGTCATGTACCTTGAATCAGTGATACCATCTAACCACCTCATCCTCTGTTGTCCCCTTCTCCTCTTGTCCTCAATCTTTCCCAACATCAGAGTCTTTTCCAGTGAGTCGGCTCTTCGCATCAGGTGGCCAAAGTTTTAGAGCTTCAGCTTCAGCATCTGTCCTCCAATGAATATTCTGGGTTGATTTCCCTTAGGATTGACTGGTTTGATCTCCCTGCAGTCCAAGGGACCCTCAAAACTCTTCACCAGCATCACAATGTTAAAGTGTAAATTCTTCAGTGGTCAGCCTTCCTTATAGTCCCACTGTCATTACATATTAATAAATAGTACTGAGAGCAAAATTTAAAATCTTGCCCCGTTTTTCCTATGCAAGATGAATGGAGAAGAAAACCTGAGCGTCATATCTTTACATGATTGCAACGTATCCCTGTTTTAACCTTTAGTCTTTTCATGATCCTATATACTTGAACATACAAATTCCCTATAGAACTCATTGCTTTCTTTAATGTCTGTTTTCTGAAGAATGATTATATTTCCCCAGGCTTCCCTGATGCCTGCATTTTCTTTGGTAACAGATTACTCTAGGGGTTCTTGTCTCTCTGTTTACAGTTCAGCTGGGTTTTGCTTTACTTGAGGAGATTGATGGAAGGCAGATGGGCTGAGTCGGATGCCCAGATTCCATTCTTAGAGTCATAACTTTTTAGTTTCCCTTTCTATAAAATGGGGTTAGTGTAATACCAAAATGTAGTTGATATAATTAAATAAAACAAGGCAATTAAAAATTGTTTTATTGAAATACTTCCTTTTATTGTGCTTTTCCATTTGAATCTCCTATGACCTAAACCTAAACTGATGTTATGTACACTGTTTGGTCAAAAATTGCTTGTTTATTGACTATTATAAAGGAAATATAAAAAGAATTTTTTGCTTCATGTGAGAAAAAATATTTAACATTTCTGATGAAACATACAGATCATCATATTTAGAATCTTTTTTTTTAAACTTAGAAGTAGCTTAGAAAAATGAATATCCTGAGTAGAATGTCTGTATTTACTGTGAAAGAGTCAAGAGTAAAACAAGCAAAAAGAGAATAAAACTAGAACTTGGCGTAAAGTCCAGCCACACTGGTCCATTTCTGTAATCACTCTGATTTCTTTATCTCCAGACTTCATCTGCTTTGATCCCTTTAATGACCAACTCAGAGATAAATCTTTAAAAAATACCGCTGTTATCATTTTACTTCCTGGTTTAGGATGTGCAGGACCTCTACATATCCTATAGCATCAAGACCCTGATTCTCTGCCTGAAATTCAAAGTTGTCTGTAATCTGGTCCGACTTATCTCGCCAAATTCATCACCTACTACTACTAGCAGATGTGATCCATAAAGTCCTTCTATCATACACATTTAATAGTGTGTGGCCTAGGACCTGACACATCAATGTGTCTGGGGATATCTAAAGCCATCCTTTTTACTGAAAACTGCCTTAACTATTAGAATCTGCATTATTAGTGTATAAATTGAATATCAAATCAAACACACTTTCTGTTGCTTAGAAGGGGTCAAGCTCTATGATGGAAACGTTGAGGCACATAAAGATGAATTAGTCATAGTTTTACCTCCAACCTGTTACTAAGTTTAATGGGACCCACAGAAAATACTATGAAGATGGAGGAGAGAAAAGAGTAATGCACATTGTGTGTGTGTGTGTCTTGGTGAGTGCCCTTGGAGAAGATTTCCAGGATGAGCTGATATTTAAGTTGTGCTTGGAAGAAGAGTCAACTAACACAAAATGCACAATAACGCATAGTGCCTAATACCCATGATCTTTTCATGGGCCTGTAAACAAAATGTTTAATTCTAATTTCTTTTTAAATTTGAAAATCAAATATAATAGTAACAGATACATAAAATGAACTTAACCAGGATTATATATGTCTTTATACCAACACAATAGTTTTTTGATATTTTATGGTGGAAGGGACCCCTGAAGACAAAGTGACCTAGGTTCATAAAAATCATATTGTCACCCTGCCTGGAAGAATGGTTGTGATATTAGTGAGTAGAGATGGAAAGAGGAAAAATGTGGGCTAACGTCCTGTTGTGGGAAAATAAAGGGTGTGTGGGATATTCCTGGGGAAAAGTGTGTGCATGCATCCTAAGTCACTTCAGTCGTGTCCAACTCTGTGACCCTATGGACTATAATAGCCTCCCAGGCTCCTTTGCCCATGGGATTCTCCAGGCAAGAATACTGGAATGGGTAGCCATTCCCTTCTCCAGGGATCTATTCCAACCTAGGGATTGAACTCGCATCTCTTTATGTCTCCTGCATTGGCAGGAGGGTTCTTTACCACTAGCACCACTTGGGAAGGTGTGTTGACTAAAGTGTTGACCAACACTACCTGGGGAAAGGTGGTGTTGATCAAATATGAAAAATGATGGCAGAGAAAGGTCAAATGGTAAATACAGAGGGTGGAATGGAATCATATTATGGAGGCATTGTTGGTGGCAATTTTGAAGAGATTTGAACTTGTTACTGCTTATATTAAGGGCTGTTGAATAGAAGAATGACAGGCTAGCAGAGTTCTATATTTAGTGCATTCATTCAACAAAATTTACCAAGCACCTTTGATGTGTTAGACATTGTGCTAAGCATACAGTAATAGGGGAGTTTCTGTCATTATGGAGTTAACATTTTAGTGGGTTCCCCAAACAGTAAACACACAGGCTATCAAATGTTAATTTTCTAAAGTGATAGGTGCTTTGAAGACAGTAATGGAGGATAATAAATAGGATAAATGTAGAGCACTGTTGTAGTTGAGGCAGTCAACATTCCATGAGGGAGGAACGCAGTAGAGAGAAGAGCAAGTTCCAAGAGTTGGTAAGCTGACAAGTCTGAAATGAGTTTGGTGTGACTGGAGTGAGTAAATTAGAGAATGAGTCTATGGGATGAGGTTGGGGAGGAAGTTTACATTTTGCCACTTGATTATATGACATCTTATGTTTCTAACCTTGTTACTATTTCTTATTTTTATTCATTTTTATTTCATCTTAATGTGCTTCTTTTTAATGTATCTGTGTAAAGCATTTTGAATCTTTTTTGGAAAATGATGGTGTGCTTAAAATTCTCTTCTCTCCTGCCCAACATCTATCAGTGAGTTGAGATTATGAAAGACATTCAATAAACATTTGTATGACTGGTTTGTGAGTCAGCTGATATATTCAAATATCATATGTAATTCCACTGTAAGGAGCCAAGAATTCAGTTTGGTCTTAAATAAAACAAATTGTCATTTAGTTTACACAGTCCTCTGAACATCTAAAATAAAATAAGAGGCATCACATGGCTACTTTAAATAGTGTTGGCCTGCTTCTTTGACAAATGTGTTTAACACTAATCCAAAAGCAACCATGGTTCATGATTCAAAGTGGAATTTTATCCATTGTCATGGTAGACCAAGAAAAATACTACCTAGGAGCAATATTTAAAGATTATTTTTGGACGTTCTAGTATGTAGATATAATTTCCCTCAATGTCTTCAAATAAATGTAAAAAATTAAAATAAAGCACAAATTCCATTTAAAAGGAATATTCTATGAATTGATATAAGCTTTGGGAGCTTGAATAAGCTGTGTTTAGATTAAGTATCAATCTATATTTATGGAATAGTAATATTATATAAGTATAAAATGAGGATGCTGCTAAGCTGATAGATTTTGGTGTATTTTGCAATGTATATAGTATTTCTAGCTAAAACAATTTACTAGGGACTGTAGTTTGTCCCTATATATGTTTTTCTTGATCACTGATTCTAACTGCTGCTATCTTCTGGGGGGTTACTGGACTCTTATATTTTATTTCAATCTATGTTCATAGAGTGAATATATTTCTACTTGTAAATGAATGGTTGATTATGGGGAGTTTACATTTATGATAAGTTTGGCTTTTAAGAGTGATAAATAAAGCTTAATAATTTTGTATTAAGCCACCACCATCCTTGGACAGATGCTCTCCTCAAACTGTCTTCAGACATACCTGTTAGGACTGTCTCCTAATGGTATACCCTTCCCATCCTTCTTGAGCGTGGACAATCAGCAGTCAGATGTCCTCCCTTCCCATGGGAAGCACACTCCTAATTCTGCTTGTATGCTAACAGCCCATAGAGGCCCCTGACCCATGTGAGGAAATGCTGCTTAACATTTTGGGGCTTTGTTACCCTAAGGTGGGCCACCTTCTCACCTGAACCTCACCCCTTTGTGGGTATCCCTTTGCTATGAACTGAATTGTGTCCTCTTTAAATTCCCGTGTTGAAGCTCTAACCTCTCAATGTGATGGTATTTGGGGATGGGACCTTTGGGAGGTAGTTACACCAACTAGATGGGCATACATGAGTTTGGGTGGACAAGCTCTGGGAGTTGGTGATGGACAGGGAAGCCTGGTGTACTGCAGTCCATGGGTTGCAAAGAGTCGAACATGACTGAGTGACTGAACTGACTGCCTATGGTTAGATGAGGTCATGAAGGTGGGGCCCTCAGGATCATATTAGTGACTTTATAAAAAGACGAAGAAAGAGATCACTTTCTCTCTGCCATGTGAAGACATAGTGGTAAGATGGCCATCTGCAGCCAGAAATAGTGTCTTCGTTAGAACCAAGTGGTCTGACGCCTTGATCTTAGACTACTTGGTTTTGAGAACTGTGATCAATAAAAGTCCTTTGTTTAAACCACTCAGTATAGAGACCAGTCCTGGGTCTTCATTGGAAGGATTGATGCTGAGGCTGAAACTCCAATACTTTGGCCACCTCATGCAAAGAGTTGACTCATTGGAAAAGACTCTGATGCTGGGAGGGATTGGGGGCAGGAGGAGAAGGGGATGAAAGAGGATGAGATGGCTGGATGGCATCACCACTCAATGGACATGAGTTTGGGTGAACTCCAGGAGTTGGTGATGGACAGGGAGGCCTGGCGTGCTGCGATTCATGGGGTCGCAAAGAGTCAGATACCACTGAGTGACTAAACTGAACTGAACTGATAGGGTATTTTGGTATAGGGGCCGGAGCAGAGTAATACACCTCCTTACCTCGGTCAGGCTTGAATCACCCTCTCCCTTCTTCATAAATGCTCTTCTAAATATTCTTGGGCTCTGACACTATGGGCCTTATGTTCTCCTGGCCTGGGGCTACCTAATGGATTTTCTACAAAATTGTTTAGGAAGGGAAAGGAAGAAAGGGAAGAAATTCACTTTAAAATGCATAATTTTTCTTGCAATCCCTTTGATACCTGTTTCTCCCTGAGGCATCAGAATTCTTAATGGATATGGCTCCTGTGATGATCATGAAGGGGAGGATTTATGCAAATTCTGTTAATAGGAAGACTCACTTCCTGCTTGGAATCCTGTTAAAACAGATCTTTCATTTCCATAGTGCCATGAAACTTCCTATATAATGTTGCTAAACTTAGTGGTAGTATCTTAGACTGCTATCTAATTATGTCATTCTCCACATTGTATATGTTTAAAATAATAAAGCTTTTAAAAAAGACAAAAATGATGAAAAATCCATGTATATCTATATGCAGAATCTTTCTATGTACATGTTTCTCTATTTTAATTTAAATGACAGCTTGCTGTCCCTTTTCTGGAAACACTTTTAAACAGATATTTTTATTGTTTGTTTTTTCTCATAATTCACTCAGGTCTATGTTGCTAACTGTCATCACTTCAGAGAGGTCTTTATTGGCCACTCAGAATACCATCTCTCTTTCTGTCACTTTATTCCCTTGTTTTTCTTCAGTTCAGTTCAGTCGCTCAGTCATGTCCGACTCTTTGTGACCCCATGAATTGCAGCACGCCAGGCCTCCCTGTCCATCACCAACTCCTGGAGTTCACTCAAACTCATGTCCATCGAGTCGGTGAAGCCATCCAGCCATCTCATCCTCTGTTGTCCCCTTCTCTTCCTGCCCCCAATCCCTCCCAGAATCAGGTCTTTTCCAATGAGTCAACTCTTTGCATGAGGTGGCCAAAGTATTGGGGTTTCAGCTTCAGCATCAGTCCTTCCAAAGAACGCCAGGACTGATTTCCTTTAGAATGGACTGGTTGGATCTCCTTGCAGTCCAAGGGACTCTCAAGAGTCTTCTCCAACACCACAGTTCAAAAAATCAATTCTTCAGCGCTCAGCTTTCTTCACAGTCCAACTCTCACATCCATACATGACCACAGGAAAAACCATAGCCTTGACTAGATGGACATTTGTTGGCAAAGTAATATCTCTGCTTTTGAATATGCTATCTAGGTTAGTCATAACTTTCCTTCCAAGGAGGAAGCATCTTTTAATTTCATGGCTGCAATCACCATCTGCCTTGATTTTGGAGCCCAGAAAAATAAAGTCTGACACTGTTTCCACTGTTTCTCCATCTATTTCCCATGAAGTGATGGGACCAGATGCCATGATCTTCATTTGCTGAATGTTGAGCTTAAGTCAACTTTTTCACTCTCCTCTTTCACTTATATCAAGAGGCT
This sequence comes from Bos indicus x Bos taurus, assembly GCF_003369695.1. NCBI lineage: Eukaryota > Metazoa > Chordata > Mammalia > Artiodactyla > Bovidae > Bos > Bos indicus x Bos taurus. Next base: position 115,099,317 of record NC_040076.1, read on the forward strand.
TTTTAGTTCCTCTTCACTTTCTGCCATAAGGGTGGCGTCATCTGCATATCTGAGGTTATTGATATTTCTCCCGGCAATCTTGATTACAGCTTGTGCTTCTTCTTAACACCTATCAAATTGTATGAATTATATCATTTAACCACTTATTTGCTTATTGTTTCTCATCTACAATAAAACTTGTTTTGTGAGAAAATTAGCTTTATATATCTTATTCATTAAGATGTTTCTAGTACCTCAAACTGTGTCTGGCACATGATTTATATTCAATAAACATTAAAAAAATGCATTCAATAAATGTTTGTTGAGTGAGTAAAACTGCATGAAGGCAGTGAAGAATCAAAAAACTGTAAAAAGTTGTATTTCATATATGTGAAGTAGGCAAAGTATGAATTTTCATAATTAAGGTGTATTTCAATAGTTAAGGATGGGTCAAGAAGTCAGGCAGTAACCGCAAACAATATGAGTTTGCAATTTGAGGATACAAGCTATAATGTGTATTAATAGATCTGCTAATATCAGGAAAAGTAATACAGACTCATACATATATACATAGTGTGTGTGCTTAGTCATGTCTGTCTCTTTGCAGCCACCAGGCTCCTTTGTCCACCGACATACATATAAATAAAACAAATTTCAGATGTTTTCATTATTAGTATATTAATACATCTGCTAATATCAGGAGAAAGTAACAGAGAATCATATCTCTATATTTATATTAATCTATATAATTTTTTAGTTATTCATATATTATATATAAATATTAAATATTACATTTAATAGTTAATGCATGTATCAATAGTAATTGCTGATTGAAGCTTATCTCAAATATTTAATTATTTCTATATCATACTTATGCAATTTTAAGTTGAGGTTGTTAAGAACACAATTTGGAGAGTAAGCCAAGTCTAAAGCTATGACAAACCTAGACAGTGTCTTAAAAAGCAGAGACATCATTTGCCAACAAAGGTCTGTATAATTAAAGCTATGGTTTTTTTAGTAGTCATGTATGGATGTGAGAATTGGACCATAAAGAAGGGTGAGCATTGGACAACTGATGCTTTCGAACTGTGGTGCTCAAACCAATCAATCTTAAAGGAAGTCAATCCTGAATATTCATTGAAAGGACTGATGCTGAAGCTGAAGTTTCAATACTTTGACTACCTGATGCGAAGAGCTGAGTCACTGGAAAAGACCCTGATGCTGGGAAAGATTGAGGACAAGAGGAAAGGAGGTGATAGAGGATGAGATGGTTGGATGGGATCACTGACCCAACAGACAGGAGTTTGAGCAAACTCTAGGAGATAGTGAAGGACAGGGAAACCTCGTGTGCTGCAGTCCATAGGGTGGCAAAGAGTCAGACATAACTTAGAGACTGAACAACAACAACAAGCCAAGATCTATTGGGGCACATATGACAGATACCTCATTTCAAATAGTTGAAGTGAAAATAGATTTTATCTTCTCATGAATCTACAAAATGCAGGGATGCATGGCTATATACAGGACCGTAATTGAAACTGTTAGATCTCTTACTTTCTTGGTCTACCTTTCCTCCTTGTCCCTTTCTGCTTTGCTCTTAATGGATTTCTTCACAGGCAGACTGCTGCTGCTACTGCTGCTAAGTTGCTTCAGTCGTGTCCGACTCTGTGCGACCCCATAGACGGAAGCCCACCAGGCTCCCCCATCCCTGGGATTCTCCAGGAAAGAACACTGGAGTCGGTTGATTTCTACATAATTTTTAAAGACTTTATTTCTTGATAGAAGTAGTGCAAAGTCACACTGCAAAGGGCATGCATGCAGGGATGGGAGGAGCTAATGAAGACAATTTGCCACTGCTTAGTGATTGCCCAGGGCAAGCCATGGCTTATGTTTTCTCATAATTAGCTTTTTCAGAGCAAAGGAGGAGTGCTGTCAATCTCAGCATTCTGGCAAACATCCTTCTGAGGACTCTGATTATTGGGGCTTTGTCACATGCTTGCCTCTGAATTGGTTACTGGAGCCATGGAAACATTCTCTGGGAAAGTTCCAGGTCAGTTTTACCCCTAGAACTAAATGGGGTCAGCTGCACCTAAGCCATACAGACTGAGAGGAGACTAAACCTCAGGAGACATTTCTAGACAGTAATAAATACATGCAGTATCAACAGACAGAGAATTTCCTGTAAGGTAAGAGAAGTCTCTGGACATATTTGAAATCTTTTGTTGTATTTCTTTTATTTTTCTCTTGTACTTCTTAGCAGGAAGATATCACAAATGGGACCACTTTATAGTTCAACTTGAGTCTAATATTGAGCCCTGGTTACAAAATGTACTAGGTACATAATTTGAGTAAAACAGAGATAGCCACTTCTGCTCTACCAAAGCAGAATAATTTGACAGACTCCATATTTAAACTTTCTGCTTGTTTTTTTTTTTTGGAAAGTGTGTGTATGTGTGGTGTGTTTGTTCATATATTCATGTGTTGACCACATAATAGATCTAATCAACCTACTTCACTATTTTTTTCCATCCCACTCTTATACATACCATTGTGTCTATGGTGAGGGATAAGAAGGGTTAAGGTCAATTATGTTTTGTATTTTATTTCATAATCTCATAAAACGATGAAAGTTTAATGGCTCGTGAAACACTAGAAGAACAAGAAATTCAGAATGTTTCTCTACTCTTGGGAATGGAGACAGCTTTTGTAAGCCTGGGAAGCAGTATTCTTTGAGGTTGAGAACAACTACTGTATATCATATACATTTGGGTAGAAATCCAAGAAGTTCTTAGTAGTCATGAAATATTTGCTAAATTCTTTACTGATTCCAAGCATTAATTTCCTTACCTGTAAAATGGATATACAAATAATACGCAATTCATTGGATTGCTAAGTGTATATCACTGAGTTTACTATATGACTCTTAAGAAGCCATTTATTATTTGTAGCTTTTTGAAACTTCCCCAAATTTCTCTTTTCATAAAGTTCAGTTCAGTCATTCAGTCATGTCCGACTCTTTGTGACCCCATGGACTGCAGCATGCCAGGCCTCCCTGTCCATCACCAACTCCCGGAGTTTATTCAAACTCATGCCCATTGAGTTGGTGATGCCATCCAACCATCTCATCTTCTGTTGTCCCCTTCTCCTCCCGCCTTCAATCTTTCCCAGCATCGGGGTGTTTTCAAGTGAGTTAGCTCTTCGCATAAGGTGGCCAAAGTATTGGAGTTTCAGCTTCAGTATCAGTCCTTCCAATGAATATTCAGGACAGAGTTCCTTTAGGTTGGACTGGTTGGACTATTATTTTGAGTTAAATCATTTGCCATGGGACTTCATTGTTGGTCCAGTGGCTGCGATTCCATGCTCCTAATGCAGAGGTGGCTGTGTTCAATCCCTGGTCAGGCAACTAGATCCCACATGCTGCAATTAAGAGTTCTCATGCTGCCCAATTGCACTCATCTCACATGCCAGCAAGAGTTTGCTCAAAATCCTTCAAGCTAGGCTTCAGCAGTACATGAACCAAGAACTTCCAGATGTACAAGGTGGATTTAGAAAAGGCAGAGGAGCCAGAGATCAAATTGCCAACATATGCTGGATCATAGAAAAAGCAAGGGAATTCCAAAAAGGCATCTACTTCTGTTTCATTGACTATGCTAAAGCCTTTGACTGTGTGAATCACAACAAACTGTGGAATATTCTTAAAGAGATGGGAATATAAGATCACATTACCTGCCTCCTGAGAAACCTGTATGCAGGACAAGAGGCAACAGTTAGAACCGGAGATGGAACATTGGACAGGTTCAAAATTGGGAAAGGAGTAAGTCAAGGCTGTATATTGTCACTCTGCTTACTTAACTTATATGCAGAGTACATCATCCGAAATGCCCTGATGGATGAATCACAAGTTGGAATCAAGACTGTCAGGAGAAATATTAACAGTCTCAGATATGCAGATGATGCCACTTTAATGGCAGAAAGTGAAGATAAATGAAGAACCTCTTGATGAAGGTGAAAGATAGAGAGTGAAAAAGCCGGCTTAAAAGTCAACATTCAAAAAACTAAGATCATGGCATCGGGTCCTATCACTTCATGGCAAATAGATGAGGAAAATGTGGAAACAGTGTCAGATTTCATTTTCTTGGAATCCAAAATCAATGCGGATGGTGATTGTAGCCACAAAATTAAAAGACTCTTGCTCCTTGGAAAAATAGCTATGTCAAACCTAGACTGTGCTTTAAAAAGCAGAGACAACCACTTTGCCAACAAAGGTCCATCTAGTCAAAGTTATGGTTTTTCCAGTAGTCATGTATGGATGTGAGAGCTGGACCATTAAGAAGGTGAGCAGTGAAGAATTGACACTTTTGAACCATGGTGCTGGAGAAGACTCTTGAGAGTCCCTTGGACAGCAAGGAGATCAAACTAGTAAATCCTAAAAGAAATCAACCCTGAATATTCATTGAAAGGGCTGATGCTGAAGCTGAAGCTCCAATACTTTGGCCACCCGATGAAAAGAGCCAACTCATTGAAAAAGACCCTGATGCTGGAAAAATGAGGGCAAGAGGAGAAGGGGTGACGTAGGATGAGATGGCTGGATGGCATTACTGACTCAATGGGCACAAGTTTGAGCAAACTCAGGAAGATAGTGATGGACAGAGAAGCCTGGCATGCTGTGGTTCATGGAGTCACAAAGCATCAGAAACAACTTAGTGACTGAACAGCAACAAATGCCGCAATTTAAAAGATTCTGTATACTGCAACTAAGACCTGATGCAGCCACATAAATACAATATTTAAAGAAAACATTTGCCATGAGAAAGCTCAGTTCACTTCAGGTGCTTAGTCATGTCTAACTCTCTGCGACCCCATGGATTGCAGCATGCCAGGCTTCCCTGTCCATCACCAACTCCTAGAGCTTGCTCAAACTCATGTCTATCAAGTTGCTGATGCCATCCAACCATCTCATCCTCTGTCATCCCCTTCTCCTCCTGCCTTCAATCTTTCCCAGCTATTGAAAGACAAATATTTTGTCAATGTTATGCAACACTCCAGTAGCTGTTAACAGGTTAACTGACATTACTTTTCAGTTTCCTAGACAAAAGGATGGTTTTAGGCACAAGCAACATAGAGAGGGTCACAAGCAGTCAAACATGACTGAGTGACTGAACTGAACTGACTGAACTGAACACAGAGAAGGTAAGAGTAGGTGCTTTATTCAGTCCTAGCTGAGCTCCCAGCTGACAGCCAGCATTAATTCTCAACTGTGTGATGAGTCACTTTGGAGGTCCAGCTAGTAGAGACTTAGATGACTGCAGCCCTAGCGGACCTCTGCCCTTAACCACATATAAGACTGGAAAGGAGACCCACCCAGCAGGACCCAATAAACCTATAGAATCATGAGAGATAATATTAATAATGCATTATTGTCTTAAGCTGCTAAGTTGTTGTGTGGTTTGTTATGCAAACACTGATAATCAGAAAAGCAAGATTGGAGGGGTAAGAAAGAAAGAGAGCAAGCACTGAAACACCTAAGAGAATAACTTAATGGAAACCAGATGATGATAAGCACCAATATCTTCTCATTTTACATCACAGCTTTGCCTGGAACCAGCCCAAATGACGTATTCAGACATATTCAACTGCTTGGACTATCATTTTATAAATGATTTCACTAGACTTTTGGCTGCATAATCTACACAAATCTATTAAGTTCTGTAAAGTTAAGTTAAACTAAGAAATATGGAGCTGGTAGTTTTTTCTTAATTCTCTAAGGAATCTTGGGTGGTAGATTGAATTGAATGGTACCACATTTTTCTTATATACACCATAGCTTTTTATTTGTGTATTTGTTTTCCAAGGGCTTGCACTATTAGATTACATAGAGAATCAAAAAATTTTCATGAATAAACAAACAATATGGAAATTTAGTTTCCTCTAAAAAATCTTTTAACCTCCATCTTACTTTTATAGTTGTATAGAATCTTTCTAGCCCTCTCTTGCAACTTCCCTCTCTTTGTGGTTTGGCCTGCCTCTATTCTTGGATATTCTCAAGGCAAATATAGTGCAAATTTACTGCAAAATGAAACTTCAAGCTTTGCAAAAGGTACAGAATTCCATGGAAACCATAATGGGTTATTAGATAAATACTTAGATCTCGTTTAAAGCCAGTGGCAAATTAGTAGTTAACAATGGGATAAGAAGAAAAATTAACTGGGATAAGGGCAAGCATTTCAAAGAGAATGATTTAAAAATCAGAGACTTAAGATAGATCTTTGAAAAAATTGATTAAGCACATACACATTTACAAAATACCTCCTTATTATTGCACTGAAAATATAAAATGTTTTGTGCAAAATACAGTATCATGCAATAGTACAAGTTTGTCAGTTAATGATACCAAGAAGAAAACAATGTGTTTTAGTTTCTCTGAGAATTGAACCTGGTTTGCAATTATAAATTAAATTTAGTAAAACATTTGATAATATTTTATCATATTTTTGCAATTTTGGTTTCATTTTTTAAGATAAAGTTCTAATCAAAATTTTTTCCTTTATTTTTAGAAAAGAAATTGTGGTGTCAATTCAATGTTGATTAAATGTGTTTTATCCCTATTTTAAGCATATAAATTATCCCAGGATGAGGAAGCAAAATAATATTTAGCCTCCTAGACTAGAGAGAAATAATTTATTTGACAATGGTTTTTATTGTCAAGTTAATGGAAGATACTTTCTGAAGTAACTCAGAGATTGCAGCAATGGATAAATAATCTTTAATAAGCTCAGATATTAGCTTACATTAAATAGTCAACATTAAGATAATGGAAAATACATATTTTTCTTGGGGATGGATGGATTCAAAGAAATTTTATATTTGATTTTAGATATTACAAGAGAATATTAAATACAGCACAAAATGGAAAATCCCACTGTCTATCTAATTCTTGTTTCATCTACCCAGGGAACCAGCAGTTACTCCACTAATTTCTAAGGTAAAAACACATGGGACTATGCCCTACATGAAGGTGGTAAGCCAGTGCTATTTAATGCCTGTGCTGTGAAATGTGCAAGACAACAGAAGAGATTAACGGTGACTGGTTACAAGGTAGTCGGTAGTTGCTTCAGGAAGAGAAGAAAAGAAAAGGTGGGGCCATCAGGTTACTGAAACAAGGGACCATGATAGTTCAATGAGAAGCAGAATAATTCCCACATTAGCTGCCACAACAATATATTGCTCATTAGAGCTCCTAGGTAGTTTCAGAATTATTATTGGGTATTTCATAAATGAGTGTTAGTCTTAGGAAAGAGTATCCAAAAAATGTTTCCCAAAGGAACTCTTCATAGAAAGACTTTAAGGTAAGATCAATGGAAATTCAAGAAACTGTGAGAGTTGGCACCCTATAATGAAACAAATGTAATACTGGGTATCCATACATTCATATGCTAGAACCACTTACATTTTAAGGAAAATATCCAGTTTGGATAAAACAAAGAGGATGGACTAAGTAAGTTATATCATATGAGTCTTAGTCACAGAATTCCCTTTCCTTTCCTTCTCTCCCCTTTGCCCTTTCCTTTCTCCCACTCTCTCTTTCTCTGAAAGCTGACAAGGCCAATATATGACATATGCAAGTGGATAGCTGTAGCTGAAACGACGGTTCCAGACCCAGAGCTAATTTAGCCAGTCTCCACTTATCCTCTCGCTTATTAGCATCTATGCTTCTTCCATGGAAACCTAAGAGCTGAATTGAAGATACTTTGAAGCCACTTTACTGAGTGTTCTATCAGATTAGAGCCCACAATTCTGTCAATCAGATTATTCATTCTGGTGGTGTAGTCATATTTTACAACGTCTGCTCATATCATAGTGCTTGCCTTTCTTTTAGAATTCCTTCCTGTGGTAGGCTATCATAATCATCTTTGTGCTATGTGGCTCTTCAATGTATATTGTTGTCAGTTGAAAGAAGAAACAATTAGCCTAAGAAAAGCCAGTCAGGTTTACCTCCTGGAAACATGTAACATAGGTCAAAGAAGCTACTTTGATCTAGACTGACCAATTGAGTGGAGATACCGAATGAGCCATGATGTGAGTATTTTTGACCATGGAGAGGAGAAAGGAAGAAAGAAAGGAGAATAATAAGCAAATACAGAGACAGGTGAGATTTCAGAACTCCTTAATCTCCTAATGGCTTTTGAGTTGCTAGTTTCTTCATGAGACATGAGTGCCTTGGGTTCTGTGATATTTTCTTGTATTTTTCAAACACATCTGTAGATAGATATAAATTTATTTTACTTGAAACTAGGGGAATGGTCATGGACATGCAGGGTTAAGCTAAAGGAAGGTGTTCACAGAAATTAATCTAAAGCATTTGATATGCATTTCAGTATGTATAGAGAACCTTTAAAATGTGCCTATCCTTTGACATACATATATATATATATTTTTTTCTACTTTAAGGATATTCCTTAAATTAATGAAAAGTTAATACAAACATTTTTGCACAATTTCATACAACATTATATATAACAGCAAGAATGAAAAGTTAAAATCCAGAAGTAGATTAGTATTTAATAAAGAATAAGCAATTGTGTGGCCATTTCAAATGTTCTCTAAGAATACTTAATATAGACTGTCACATTACACAACGTCATTGTCCAAGTGAATACGTTTTAGAATTTTGCAGTACCCAGCATATACTTGTATACACTAATGACATACCAAAAATTAGACTGTGTTTTTAACCTTATATTACAGTTAAATAAAAAAGTGGTATTCACACAAAATTATGTCTTTGGTATGCTGCTGCTGTTGCTAAGTATCTTCAGTCATGTCAGACTCTGTGCGACGCCATAGACGGCAGCCCATCAGGCTCCCCCATCCCTGGGATTCTCCAGGCAAGAACACTGGAGTGGGTTGCCATTTCCTTCTCCAATGCATAAAAGTGAAAAGTGAAAGTGAAGTCGCTCAGTTGTGTCTGACTTTTAGTGACCCCATGGACTGCAGCCTACCAGGCTTCTCCATCCATGGGATTTTCCAGGCAAGAGTACTGGAGTGGGGTGCCATTAGTTCAGTTCATTTCAGTCACTCAATCGTGTCCAACTCTTTGTGACCCCATGAGCTGCAGCATGCCAGGCCTCCCTGTCCAGCACCAACTCCCGGAGCCCAACCAAACTCATGTCCATTGAGTTGGTGATACCATCCAACCATCTCATACTCTGTTGTCCCCTTCTCCTCCTGCCCTCTATATTTTCCAGCATTAGGGTCTTTTCAAATGAGTCAGCTCTTCGCATCAGGTGGCCAAAATATTGGAGTTTCAGCTTCAACATCAGACCTTCCAATGAACACCCAGGACTGATCTCCTTTAGAATGGACTGGTTGGATCTCTTTTCTGTCCAAGGAACTCTCAAGAGTCTTCTCCAACACCACAGTTCAAAAGCATCAATTCTTCTGCTCTTTCTTCAGCTTTCTTTATAGTCCAACTCTCACATCCATACATGACCACTGGAAAAATCATAGCCTTGACTAGACAGACCTTTGTTGGCAGAGTAATGTCTCTGCTTTTGAATATGCTATCTAGGTTGGTCATAACTTTTCTTCCAATGAGTGTCTTTTAATTTCATGGCTGCAATCACCATCTGCCTTGATTTTGGAGCCCAGAAAAATGAAGTCAGCCATTGTTTCCACTGTTTCCCCGTCTATTTGCCATGAAGTGATGGGACCATATGCCATGATCTTAGTTTTCTGACTGTTGAGCTTTAAGCCAACTTTTTCACTCTCTTCTTTCACTTTCATCAAGATTCTTTTTAGTTCCTCTTCACTTTCTTCAATAACGGTGGTGTCATCTGCATATCTGAGGTTATTGATATTTCTCCCAGCAGTCTTGATTCCAGCTTGTGCTTCCTCCAGCCCAGCGTTTCTCATGATGTACTCTGCATATATGTTATATAAGCAGGGTGACCATATACAGCCTTGACGTACTCCTTTGCCTATTTGGAACCAGTCTGTTGTTCTATCTTTGTATATTAGATCTTTGTTGTTATATCTTTGGTATAATCCCAAATATATTTCAATGAATGTATGCAGTATTTCTTTAGAAAGATTATAGATACATACATCAAATTGTAATAAACTATTTCTGAGTATTAGAAGCATGATTGATTTCAGAAATCCTTTTTGGTACTTTCCATTTTTTCTTTTATAATGAGAGCATATTGTTGTAATCAGAAGAGATTATAACTATCATTTTAATGCTCATATCTGTTGGTTTGTTAAAATAAACACCATACACTGGGTTTATAAACAATAAAATCTTCTATTATACCCCATATATGGTGTTCTCTCTTCATGTCATCATCCAAATTTCCCTCATCATATAGGGACACAATATCCAAATTACTCTTGTTTTATATGGACATAAGTCACTGGACTGGAGCCCACTTGAATCTAGTATAAACTCACTTTAACTTCATTAGATCTGCAAAGACTCTATTTCCAAATAAGGTCACATGCATAAGGAACTGGGCTAGAATTTCAGCATATCATGTTGGGCAACGTAATTCAACTGATAAAACTAGGTCTTAGAATTCTTCAAAAATTGCATTAAAAACACGGAGAACTTTCTTCCAGCTACCAGGATTTCACTTTATTGATTCCTCTGAATAAACAAGATTAATTTATAAAAGGAAGGTTAAAAAAAGTATAGTTTGGTTTGGACACACACTGTGCCTATCCAGATTTTCTTGAATATATCTCTCCTCATCAAGAGTTTCTTACTAGAAATGTACTATCTATATATCAAGTGTTAAAATTTATTTACTCACTTTTGAATTCATATTTATTAGCTGATCTTTTCTTCTACTAATATACTGTCTGGGACTTGGGTTAGGTGTTACATGCTTAATATCACTCCACTGTGCTGAAGAAACCTGTTTAAACAAATCACGATGCTGTGACACAGGACAGAGCACTGAGACAAAAACATTTTAAGCTTTTTTCCATTTAAAGTCAGGCTGATATTTACAAATGCAGGCAAACTACCGGTTGCTTCAACATCATTCTCCCACAAACCCTCTAAATCATACTCCGGATAAGAGCCCTGAAAATTCCAGCTTTCACAGTGACATTTGCATCTGCATATGGAATTCTCTCCTACACTGGTTGGCAGCTGGTTTAGCACTGAAGATTCATGTCCTGTTATTTTTCTTCAGCAAGACCAATAGTTCTTGATAATATTTCTCCCAACTCTGTAAACTTGGGTTATATTTTCTGTGTGTTAAATGAAAATATTTTATTTTTTTCATTTAAAATATCCAGAGCAGATTTAAAAGTTTTTTTGTATAAAAATGGAAAACAAGTAGATATTACATAATGGAATGATTATTTTTTTCTTATATTCTTTTATTTCCCCACTCTCTTAGACTGAGGACCTTAGGAAACAGAGTCTGAACAAAAATATATACACAAATATTCTTTGGCAGGGGTGGGATGTCTATGTGCAAAGTGAGAATGAAGGAAAAAAATGAAAAAGGGAAATGAGACAAGAAAAGGGAGTGGAAATGAATCCAGTTGCCTGTGATTTCACAAGAAAATGCAGTCAGTTGTTGAGTTATATGGGGTATCTCTGGACAAGTTTAATGCAATCACTTTATTTGGGAGCTATAGTTTGGGTAAAAGAATGAGTATTTCTTCTTATGGTTCCACTGTCTTTCATTGGTCAAGTCCACTTCAGGGGATGTGAATTCCCCACACTCTGATTGTACCACACAGGTCTTCCGCACAATCGATGGAGAAGTCAGAGCCTTACAGCTCCATCTGGCCAGTGGTTATCCTCAGGGTCTCTACTTATCAGTTGGGGACTTCTAGATCTATAGTGATCATGGCCATAGTTGGAATCTCCTGAAGTTGTGTTAGTCAGGCTAGGGCTGCTCAGACCAAGAACAAAGGCAAGTAGTTGAGGTCTAGAGAGTGGGGATCAAAGGAGCCTATTGGGCAGTGCATAAACGAATCTAGTGAATCAACACAGTTATGGATACCCTGTCCTATGAAACAACTGCTGATTTTTATAGCTGGGTTGATCTTTAAAAATCATGTAGTCCAAATGTGACTTCAATACATGAAAAGATATTTCCATTTTCAGTTAAAATAGAGTAGTCGGGACTGAACTTCCCTCCCAACTGAAATTATTTACCCCACAAAAGTGCAATATATATTTAAAAAGCCAAGAGTTTTCAAGACACTAGACATCAGACAATGGAAGACAGTGATACCTGAGAAATAGGAAGCAAAAAACATGAGCCCAGTGAACACTGCCACCTACTTCCATCAGACTTCCCAAGCTAAGGGAGAAAGACTCAGTAGGAGCTGAGCAGATTCTTTGTGTGAGGAGATGAAGCTATGAGTGTGGGTAGACTGAGGCAGTTAGAGTCTACAGTACTCAGTATCATAAGGAAGACAGCAGTACAAAGAGAGAGCTCCAGAAATCTGGCAAAGATTCCTTTTCAGTATGCAGTTGGATACTACTAACACATGCATGATGCATGCTATGAGACTATACCCTGGATTGAAAGAACCACATAACAGAATTATTATGAGTAACAGTGCCAACCAAGCACTCACATGAGACTGGGACTAACGCCTGTTTTGTGTGTGTGTGTGTGGGTGTGTTAGTTGCTCAGTCGGGTCCTACTCTTTGCGATCCCATGGACTGTAGCCCATCAGACTCCTCTGGAATTCTCCAGGCAAGAATACTGGAGTGGGGTGCCATTCCCGTCTCCAGGGGATCTTCCCAACCTAGGGTTTAAACCAGGGTCTCCTGCATTGCAGGCAGATTGTTTACCATCTGAGCCACCGAGGACCACCAACCAAATTGGAAAAGCCTCATGATTCAATGGGCATTAGAGTGCGCAAAAGAAACTTGCCTATGTATTGGGAATATTTGGTCTTGATTAAATACTGCTCTGATTCTGCTTAACAAATGTAAAAGTGAGAACTGAAAGGAACAAACTGTTTGTAGGTAACTTATCTGCATGCATCATGGAACAAAGATCACAAATACTTATATAAAAGCCAAACTATCAAGAACTCAATAGGACAAAATTCACAATGATGAGGAAAATAACAAAAACTAAAGAATTACAGACTTGCAAAGAGGTAAGAAACATGAGCCATTTTAAGGAGAAAAGCTATAAACTGAAACTGATTTAGGATTGATATAGAAATTAAAATGACTAAATGAGGACATTAGGAGAGATATGGAACATATAAACACCTTCCAATCTGAGCTTCTAAATATAAAACCCTGGATGAGATTAACCAAATTACAAATTAAAAAAAAAAAAAAAGAGAACTTGAAGACAAGCAGTAGAAACTATTCAAAATGAGACACTAAGAAAAAATATAAATTTCAAGGAGTCAGTGATCCTTGGGACAATTTATGAGGGTCTACTAAAATGTAACTGGAATCTCTGAAGAAGTTTCAACTCTTTAAGGAAGAAAGTGGCTAAATTTTTTCAGAAATCTCAGTTCAGTGAACCCCAAAGTACAAGAAACATGAAGAAAACTATACCATGGCACACCGCAATCAAATTGTTCAAAACCAGTGATAAAGAAAATAACAACCTTAAAACAGCCAGAGAAAAACACATTACATAAAGAGGAACAAAAATAAGAATGACAAAAGATTTCTCTGCAATAACAACAATAAAAACAATGCAAATGAGAACTCTGTCTTTAAATATTAAAAGAACAAAATACTTTCAAACTGAAATTTATACCCAGCAAGTATCTTTCAAAAGAAAGGTAAAACAATACCTGTCTAACATATATAAAATGAGAGAAATCATGACAAACAGACCTGCACTATAGGAAATGTTAAAAACAGTCTCAAACATAAGGAATGATATCAGATGGAAATATGAATTTACACAATGAATGAAAAGTTTTGAAAATAGTAAATTCTTGGGTATTTATGATTTGTAAAAATTATTTACAACTTAAAAATAACTATCTAAATAAAAATAATATCTATATATTGTGGGCTTTATAAAAATAAAATACGTGACAATAATTGCACAAAGGTGAAGAGGAAGAGAAATGAAAATATTGTAAAGTTCTTAAATCACAGGTGAAGAGAACAGGTTTAATATAATTTGAAATTAGTGATAAATAAGATGTTCACTCTAAATTCTCCAGAAATCACTGAAATAACAAAATAATTGTAGCTAGTATGCAAAGAAAGGATATAATATGGACTCATAAAGTAACATTTAACTAATTCAAAAAAGAGCAGAAAAAGAGACATATATATATATATATATATTTCTTCAGATTCTTTTCTCTCATAGGTTATTATAAAATACTGAATATAGCTCTTTGTTCATTGCTGAGAGAAATGAAAGAATGTGTAAATAAATGATAAACTATATTCATGGGTTTAAAGCCTTGATTTTGTTAAGATGTCAATTCTAATTAATACATATGTGAATGCATATATGCATATATATGCTAATAGACATACATAGTCACTCAATGCAATCTCAATAAAAATTCCAACAGACATTTTCTTGAATAAAAACTAACAAATTAATTTTGAAACTCATCATGAAATGCAAAGAAGCAAGAACAAGAAAAATGACTTTGAAGAAGAGAAAATTTGGAGAACTAATACTACCTGGTTTTAATATTTATTAGAAAGCTAAAAATAAAAAATGGGAGTCATTGTCATAAATATCGATTTTTTTTTTCTAATTTTATTTTATTTTTAAACTTTACATAATTGTATTAGTTTTGCCAAATATCAAAATGAATCCGCCACAGGTATACATGTGTTCCCCATCCCGAACCCTCCTCCCTCCTCCCTCCCCATACCATCCCTCTGGGTTGTCCCAGTGCACCAGCCCCAAGCATCCAGCATCATGCATCGAACCTGGATTGGCAACTCGTTTCCTACATGATATTTTACATGTTTCATTGCCATTCTTCCAGATCTTCCCACCCTCTCCCTCTCCCACAGAGTCCATAAGACTGTTCTATACATCAGTGTCTCTTTTGCTGTCTCGTACACCGGGTTATTGTTACCATCTTTCTAAATTCCATATATATGCGCTAGTATACTGTATTTATGTTTTTCCTTCTGGCTTACTTCACTCTGTATAATAGGCTCCAGTTTCATCCACCTCATTAGAACTGATTCAAATGTATTCTTTTTAATGGCTGAGTAATACTCCATTGTGTATATGTACCACTGCTTTCTTATCCATTCATCTGCTGATGGACATCTAGTTTGCTTCCATGCCCTGGCTATTATAAACAGTGCTGCGATGAACATTGGGGTACACGTGTCTCTTTCCCTTCTGGTTTCCTCAGTGTGTATGCCCAGCAGTGGGGTTGCTGGATCATAAGGCAGTTCTATTTCCAGTTTTTGAAGGAATCTCCACACTGTTCTCCATAGTGGCTGTACTAGTTTGCATTCCCACCAACAGTGTAAGAGGGTTCCCTTTTCTCCACACCCTCTCCAGCATTTATTATTTGTAGACTTTTGGATCGCAGCCATTCTGACTGGTGTGAAATGGTACCTCATAGTGGTTTTGATTTGCATTTCTCTGATAATGAGTGATGTTGAGCATCTTTTCATGTGTTTGTTAGCCATCTGTATGTCTTCTTTGGAGAAATGTCTATTTAGTTCTTTGGCCCATTTTTTGATTGGGTTATTTATTTTTCTGGAGTTGAGCTGTAGGAGTTGCTTGTATATTTTTGAGATTAGTTGTTTGTCGGTTGCTTCATTTGCTATTATTTTCTCCCATTCTGAAGGCTGTCTTTTCACCTTGCTAATAGTTTCCTTTGATGTGCAGAAGCTTTTAAGGTTAATTAGGTCCCATTTGTTTATTTTTGCTTTTATTTCCAATATTCTGGGAGGTGGGTCATAGAGGATCCTGCTGTGATGTATGTCGGAGAGTGTTTTGCCTATGTTCTCCTCTAGGAGTTTTATAGTTTCTGGTCTTATGTTGAGATCTTTAATCCATTTTGAGTTTATTTTTGTGTATGGTGTTAGAAAGTGGTCCAGTTTCATTCTTTTACAAGTGGTTGACCAGATTTCCCAGCACCACTTGTTAAAGAGATTGTCTTTAATCCATTGTATATTCTTGCCTCCTTTGTCAAAGATAAGGTGTCCATATGTGCGTGGATTTATCTCTGGGCTTTCTATTTTATTCCATTGATCAATATAAATATTGATTTTTTAAAAGAAATACAATAAAATAAAATAGAATAGATAATGTAGAAATAGACTAATATGTGTAAGGACCATTGGTTTTGACAACAGCTGAGGCAATTCAATGCAGATAGGATAGTTTTTCAACAACTATCCAAATTGCTGCTGAAACAATTGGATATCCATATGTAAAAAAAGTACTATAATCTATACCTCATACTATATAAAAATTAGTACCCTTGGGCAATGTACCAAAGGTAAAACCTAAAATTATAAAGCTTCTGGAAATATATGTAGAAGAAAGTATTTGTGAACTTGGTTAGGTGATATTGAGTATATATCACACCAAAATTGTATTTCATAAATAAGTTGGACTTCATCAAAATTAAAATCTTTTCTTCAAAGGACACTGAGAATGTAAAAATGAACCATAAAATCATGAAAATATTAGAAAGTTACCTATCTGGTAAAGGACTTATATTCTGTATTTATTAAGAACTCTCAATATTCAATAACAAGAGATAAAACAGTAAAAATAAAATATAGGCAAAAGATTTGAACTGGTACTTGACCAAATAAGATATACTTACAGCTACTAAGTCCTCGAAAAAGAAGTTCAACATCATTTAATCAACAGAGAAATGAAATTAAAACTACAAAGAGATACTTCTAGAAAGGCTGAAATTTAAAAATTGACCATACCAAACGTTGGCAACGAAGGAGAGAAATTGGAAATTTCATAAACTGCTTGTGGGAATGTTAAATGATATAGCTACTTCAAGAGATAGTTTCTCAAAAAAATGACAGTATATGTCCATACAAAGAACTGTACACAAATTCCAGTAGCAATTTTAATATCCCAAACTAAAAATAACCAAAATATCTATTGTTAGGTAAATAGCCTAGCAAGCTGGGTATGTTCACATAGTGGAAAACTTCTCAGCAATAAAAAGGAATGAAATATTGAAACATGCAACAAAATGGATAAATTTCAAAATCATTATGCTGAGTGGTAGATTCAAGAAAAGAAAATATATTGTATGATTCAAGTTATGAATTACTCAAACTCTAGAGCTTAAAAACTAATCTATAGAGACAGAAAACATACTACTGGTTGCCTGGAAATGGGAGAAGGACAAGGAAAGCTGGATGGGAATGATTACAAGGACCCTTAGAAGTTACTGATATATTCATTATTTTGATTGTAGCAGGGGTTCATGGTGTGCACATATGTGAAAACTAATCAAACGAATCAAAACTAATCAAACCCAGAGCTTGATCCCTGGGTAGAGAAGATCCCCCAGAGGAAGAAATGACACCCCACTCCAGTATTATTGCCTGGAAAATGCAATGGGCAGAGGACCCTGGGAGCTACAGTCCACGGGGTGGCAAAGACTTGGATATGGCTGAGCAATCAATCAAGGATAGTCCAAGATGGCACTGTTTATACTTGAATCCTCACAGAACCAATGCAAGATCACAAGTTCAATAAAGTAATTTTTTAAAGTGCTTACTCCATGTCACACTATGTATTAGGCATAGTGAACAAGTCAGGCATGGTCTTCACCTTTTGAAATTTTCTACTGAGAAAATTGTCATTATACATTTAAATAAAGCACAATTTGACAAGTATATAGGAGAGCTCTAAATATTACTGATGAGCAGCACAAGTATAATGGTCATATTTTTGAGGAAATTACATATAATCTTGTTACTTGATTGGGTCTGTATTGTCTTCAAATCCAATGACAATTTCTGATATAATTTGTACTAGTGTAATAGTTCTAACAAGTAAGACATTCTAATTTCCATATAAACTTTCACTGCTTTTGGTTTTACCTCTGAATATTTATCTTCTTTGTCTTATTTCACTTTTCTATGTTTAGAAATTGTGGTGTCACTTTATTCAATGTTTCATTTCATTGTCTGATTTTATCTCAACTGAAAGAGACCTCTTGCTTATTTTACCTGTGGAAAAGAGTCAGATTTTTCTGAACTTTGTTAAATTTACACTTCCTTTGCAAGACAAGTACTTCACAGGAGACTTTGATGTGTGTTCAACAAATGCATTTCCTCTGTTTCCCAAGTATTCTTTTCTGTATTCTTTCAAAAACATTAAGCTTGTGAAATTCTTGAAAAATATAGTCTTAAAATTTTCTTGAAACCTGAAACTTGTGTATACCACAATGTTTGCTCAGGCTCCTAGCTTTCACCTAAATGCCATTTCCAGAGCATGATATGTTTCCTCTTATCATTTCACAACCTTTTAAATTTTCAAAGAAAAGTTTTCCTCCAATTCAATTTTCACACTGAAGGAAGTTTTTAATCCCTTTGTAAGGGTTACCCTGTAAGTATGTGCAGAGAAAAATCAAAGTTGCTCTAAGAGGTAGATAGTGAATGATTGACTAAGCTGGTGTTTTCTCTCTTAGGTCTTGGGGGCATATCGAATTATACAGCCTGAGAGCTGAAAGGGCCAAAATCTCAGGACTCACAGCTATGACAAAGCTTTGGCTGGGATGTTCAAGCTAGGTTCCATCATCAGCTAATTGTCTCACCCATTTACTCAGAACATGAGATAATTTGTGATGGAGCAAAATCTTCATAACTCCAAATCATGAATGTCAGGGTTTTGTGGGAATTGTTCATTTATTCTTTCATCATTTATAACATATTTATTCAACAAATTACAGGATCATGGCTAGTAATTTTCCAGTGCTAGATGAACACCAAGCTTCTACACTTCTTCCTTAATTATGCCAGGCTGTATAAAATCATGGGTCTCAAGATCCTGTGACATTATTTACCACTCACTCATTATTTCTCTCATAGCTGTCATACTATCTTAGATTCTTATCTCATTCACCCATTTAAGCATTTTTGAGATCTACCATGATCTAAGCTTTTTGTCTACCTCTTGATAAATAATACAATCACTGCTCACTTAACAAGTCTACATTTCAGTTGGGTAGGAAAAAAACCACAAAAGATCATTACAGTGGTGTGTCCAGAAAAGTAAAGGACAAAGAAAGACATATCAAGTTTTCCTCTCACTAGTCCAGTAAAATTTCCCATAGATTTTCTCCTCATTCTGAACATGAGAATGAAATAATATCTTTATCACGTCCAGAGTCAGCTAGTACAATTCAGCATCTGGTGCTACGGTCCCCTCTGCAGTTTATGCTATGAGTGAACCTGCCTCCTGCCTGATCTAGTTTAAGTTATTATGATTTCTATCAGGAAATCCATGTGGAAATTAGTTAGACATGATAGACTTGAAATAGAATTTATTCAAGGGAAAAATATCCATTCTAGGTTAAAATCCCTTATCAAGTAAAAGTTGCTACATAACTACATAATGTTACTCATATTCTGCAAATGATATAGCTTTTAAAAAGTAAGTTATGTTTTATTTAAAGTGTTTTCTCATTTTCTGTAATGCCTCTAGATAGGGAACTTCTAATACTACTGCACAAATTTAAATAAAACATACTGGCCATTAATTTCTGATTTCAGTAGAGTTACTCATACCTGGAATCCTTGCTGAGGACATAGTGGGGTTTGGTGCACTGAGATTTGAGGCAGATTTTCCAAAGATTTTTATTGTCTTGACTTGTCCTAAGAAGAAGAAATGAGTCTGTGTTAAATGAAACCCCAAAGAATTATTAGGATTGTTTGGCTCCAAAGAGGGCAACAGAGTCATGTAAGTAATGAGAACATCTGTTGACTGAAACTCAACATTCTCTTTTCCAACCAAATAGTATGCCCCTGCAGGTAGAGACTATCATATGTCTTTGGGCTAGCAACACTTAATTCTCTATTCTGTATTTGGAAGGCACTCAATAAACATTCTGCAATGATTATAAAAATATAATGAAGATGAAGTTATTTTAATTTTAAGATGAAGTTAATTTAATTTTAAATTATGTTAAATTCTGGGAAGATTTCATAATAAAAGTAAATTTAATATTTCCCCCTGTTCTATTCTTTGTTCTTTAGGACATTTCATAAGTATGGCTTGCCTATTCAGAATGACACTATGCATTATTCTCAAAAGGCATGATTTTTTTAAATCTCTTGAGTTATATTGATTTGAAATAAACATGTCCTTAAAATTCTAATTTAATGTTCTCAGAAAATCTTACCATTATGGAAGTCACTTTCATATGTTCCTGGGAGAGTCAGGGAAGAGATTTGAATTTCTACTTGATTTCTTTCTTCTATTCAATTTCCTACACAGGATGTCAATTCATCTCTTGCTTGTGACTTTCATAGGAAGATATGATAGCTTCATTGGCAGAAGGGAAAGGACTATATTTATAATTGTCAGTATTTTTATAGCAACAAGCTGTTGGATCAACAAAAGATAATACAGACTGAGCTGTTTGTATTTTTACAGCTATAATTTAATCTTTCTTGGGAGCAATATGTAACTTTCCTTTTATGTTTATTTAGTTATCTTCAACTTGAGGCCACTTTGGTGCCTTTGAGTTGTCAGTTATTATAATACTGTTTTTAATTTTTTTTCTGTGAAAGTGGAAAAAATTTTTTTTGTAATGACACTGTAAGAAAGGTATTGTTAAAGTGAAATGCTAAATGTCAAAGTTCTTCAAGTGGAGGAGAAAACTTACATTTGTTTCTAATTATAATGTACTTTACCAGCAAATTGAAAAATACAAAGAGAGTCTAAAATTAGGATAAATTGATGAATAAATCAAAATTGCTTTTAAAATGCCTTCTCTTTGCTAGATGATCAAAATACTTATTTTTCTTCTGTAGGGAATGCAACCTGTTCTATACAGCCTTCTTGACTGGTTGAAAATGAAATGGAACATTCTTTGTATTTTTTTCACATCTACCTCAGTCATATGTCATCATTTTGTATTTTGCAGTTTCCCATATTTTCTCCTTTAACAATCAGTTTCTTATCCATTTAGGTGTGTATATCCTCAAGAGAGTCTTTGAAGAATACATAAACACTACTATGTAGATGAGATACTGCTATTACAGTGGATAACCATTGACTCTGTACCACTAGTTTGCTTTACAGTTCATAGAAGCCAAAACAAGACAAATATTCTTATGGATCACAAATCACACTATAATTCATCAATAGACAATGAGCAAAAATGAAATCTTATGATTTTCATTGATCTTTTCATTTTAGAGTAATTTTGACTAAACAGTAGGAATATTCAGAGAAGGCAATGGCACCCCATTCTAGTAGTCTTGCCTGGAAAATCCCATGGCCGGAGGAGCCTGGTAGGCTGCAGTCCATGGGGTCACTAAGAGTTGGACACGACTTTTGCTTTTCACTTTCATGCATTGGAAAAGGAAATGGCAACCCACTCCAGTGTTCTTGCTTGGAGAATCCCAGGGATGGGGGAGCCTGGTGGGCTGCTGTCTATGGGGTCACACAGAGTCGGACACAACTGAGGTGACTTAGCAGCAGCAGCAGCAGCAGCAGTAGGAATATTTAAGATAAAATCTGTTTTGTTTGGTTTTCCATTATCAATTAATAAATTGTGTAGAGTTTAGGAAGAAGACAGTAGATTATAAATTAAAACTTGAGCCACATTCCTGACCTTGTAGGTGACCATGAATAAGTTACTTTTCAGGTATCCTTAGGTAAATTATGAGGGAACAGTAAGTCTCTAGAATTTTCTGAAGCTTAAAAAAAGAATTCCTCCAACATATTTTTTTTAATGCTGAAAGAATGTAGCAAGGCTAGATGTTTTATTTCAAACTACTCCATATGACATTTTAAATTAAAGCAAGTTTAATTAAAATTTGATTGCTGCCATGAAGATAGGCATTACTTTCTTCATGTATCACTAATACCATATGTTTCAAATACACCTTAACAGTTATCACGTGAAAACAGAGAAGAGACTTTCATATCTATATATATCCATTTAAAATTATTGAAGGAAAGTCAATAAATATATAAAAATACAGTTCTTTGAGATAAGTACCTCAGAGTTGTTATCACAACATAAAATATTAAAGGGTTTCTGCAGCAACTATAAAATGGGAATTATGTTATTCAATGAAGCCACAAAATATCAGATATGTCATTTCAGTTGGGTTGCATAGGACTAAAGTAATCAATACATTAGTTTCATAAACATTATGAAACTATATTCTCATATCTAAGTTAAAATCAACCAAGATTTTAAAGCTCCATGAAACTTCTAAAATTCTAGTGAATAGTTTATTTTGCTGTATATTCTTCATCCATAGTTCTCTTATGTCTTTGAATGATTTTTGTTGGAATATGTGTTTCATGATTACTCTTTTGGTAATGCATGTCAGTTCTGAGATCACACTGTATATGCATTCTCTCTACTCTCCCTCACTTCTTCCTACTATTGTATGCACTACTTTAGCAGAAACAAGTTTTGCTTCCTTTGGGTCTTCTCTTCAATACTCTGGGCCTTTCGAAATAAGGACTTATCTTCTATAAGACAAATCATTACTCATGTTTTAATGTTTTGTTTTATTGTGCTCAAAAGATAATGCAAGTCTTACAAATTTAAGGTTTGTGACAAGTCTACCAGCACCATTTTTCCAACAGCATTTCCTCACTTTGTGTCTCTCTGTGTCACAGTTCAGTAATTCTCATAACTTTTTCATTATTACTATATTTATTAGGGCTTCCCTTGTGGATCAGCTGGCAAAGAATCTGCCTGCAATGCAGGAGACCTGGGTTCGATCCCTGGGTTAGGAAGATCTCCTGGAGAAGGGAAAGGTTACCCACTCCAGTATTCTGGCCTAGAGAGTTCCATTGACTTTATAGTCTATGTGGTCACAAAGAGTCTGACATGACTGTTTGTTATGGTAATCTGTGATCAGTGATCTTTGATGTTATTGTGGTAATTGTTTGGGGCATGATGAACTGTGCTCACATGAAACAGCAAACTTAATTGATAAATGTGTGTGTTCTGACAGCTGTACCAACTGGCAGCTTCCCCCCATCTCTCACCCTCTCCTTGAACCTCCCTATGCCCTGAGACACAACAGTACTAAAATTGAGCCGATGACTAACCCTACAATCCCCTTTAAGTGCTTAAGTGAAGAGTCACATGTCTCTCACTTTAAATCAAAAGTTAGAAATGATTAAGCTTAGTGAAGAAGGCATGTTGAAAGCTGAAAACTAGACCTCTTGCACCAATAATTAGCTAAGCTATCAGAGAAAAGGAAAAGGTCTTAAAGAAAATTAAAAGTGCTATTACAGTGAACAAATGGATGGCAGGAAATCAAAACAGTTTTATTACTGTTATGAAGAAAGTTTTACTAGTCTGATTAGAAGATCAAACCAGCCACAATAATCCCTTAAGACAATGCCTAATTCAGAGCAGGGCCCTAATTCTCTTAAATTTTGTGATGTGTGAGACAGGTGAGGAAGCTGCAGGGGGCAAATATGAAGCTAGCAGAAGTTCATGAGGTTTAAGAGAATAAGCCATCTCCATCACATAAAAGTGCAAGGTGAAGAAACACCTTGATGTATTGATGTAGACGTGGCAGCAAATTATCCAGACGCTCTAGTTAAGGTAAATAATGAGGGTGGCTACACTAAACAATGGGGCTTTCCTAGTAGCTGGTAAAGAATCTGCCTGCAATACAGGAGACCCTGGTTCAATTCCTGGGTTGGGAAGATCCCCTGAAGAAAGGTTAGGCTACCCACTCCAGTATTCTTGGGCTTCCCTGGTGGCTTAAATAAGAATCCGCCTGCAATGTGGGAGACCTGGGTTTGATCTTTGGGTGGGAAGATCTCCTGGAGGAGGGAAAGGCTACCCACTACAGTATTCTGGCCTGGAGAATTCCATGAACAGAGAAGTCTGGCAAACTACAGTCCATAGGGTCACAAAGAGTCAGACATGACTAAGCGCATGGACACACACACACACACACACACACACACACACTCACACACACACTAAACAACAGATTTTCAATGTAGAGAAGAGAGTCTTAAACTGGAAGAGGATGCCATCTAAGGTTTTCTTAGCTAGAGAAAAGTCGGTGCTTGGCTTTAAAGCTTCAAAGCATATGCTAGCTATATTGGTAGGCGGTAATCAGCCAGTGACCTCTAAGTTGCTCATTTACCATTATGAAAATCCTAGCCCTTTAAGAATTCATTTAAGAATTCATTTAAGAATGCTAAATCTACGTTGCCCATGATTTAGAAATGAAACAACAAAGCCTGGATGATAACACATCTGCTTATGACATGGTTTATTGAATATTTTAAACCCACTGTTGAGACCTACTGCTCAGAAAAAGAGGTTCTTTTTATAACATTACTGAACTCTGATGGAGATATGCAATGAGATTAATGATGTTTTCATGCCTCCTAACTCAACATCTATTCTGCAGCCAATAGATCAAGGAATAGTTTCAATTTTCCGGTCTTATTATTTAAGAAATACAATTTGTAAGGCTATATACAGCTGCCATAGATAGTGATTCCTTTGATGGGTCTCGGTAAAGTAAATTGAAAACCTTCTGGAAAGGCTTTACTATTCTAGATGCCACAAACTTTCATGATTCACAGGAAGAGGTCATTATTGGAGTTCAATTTATTAAAAGGAGTTTGGAAGAAATTGATTCCAACCCTCATGGATGACTTGGAGGGGTTCAAGATTTCAGTGAAGTAATTAACTGCAGATGTGCAGAGCTAGCATGAGAACTAGATTTAGAAGTGCAGCCTGAACATGTCACTGCATTGCTCCAATTTCATTATCAAATTTTAAGGGATGAGGAGCATAAGGATGCTTCTTATGGATGATCAAAGAAAATGATTTCTTGAGATGGAATCTACTCCTGATGAAGATATTGTGATGACTATTGAAATGAGAACAAAGGATTTAGACTATCACATAAACTTAGTTGGTAAGGAAGCAGCAGGGTTTAAGAGGATGAACTCCAATTTTGAAAGAAGTTCTACTGGGGGTAAAATACTTTCCAACAGCTTTGCATGCTACAGAGAAATTTTTCATGTAAAGAAGAGCCAGTTAATATGGCAGGCTTCATTGTTGTCTTATTTTAAGAAATTGCCAGCACCATTCCAACCTTCAGCAGCCACCACTGGGATCATTCAGCGGCCATCAGTATTAAGACAAGATCCTCAACCAGTAAAATGATTATGACTCGTTGAGGCTTGGATGATGGTTAGCGTTCTTTTTTAGCAATAAAGTATTTTAAAATTAAGTTATATGTACTGTTTTGTCAGACGCAATGCTATTGCACACTCCATAGACTACAGTGTAGTATAACATAACTTTTATATACACTGGGAAAACAGGAATTTGTGTGACTCACTATACTGTGATTTTTGCTTTATTGCGGTGGTCTGGAACCAAACCCGCAATATCTCTGAGGTATGCTTGTATAAATAATCTATTTGTAGACAGGCTAATTATATCAGTCCAAAATAAAGAGAAAATTCCTTCATATTTGGATTTGTCCACTGGCAAATAAATGTAAGAAGCTGGCCAAAATATAATTTAATTCCTTTGGGATTGCTATTTAAGGAAAAAAAAAAAACCAAAAATGATCAGTTTTAACAAATTCTCTTATGTACTCCTCCCTAGGCATGTAAATAATAAAAACAATTTATCCTCTGTGGATAAATTCATGTCCTCCTCCCCAACTTCTTCATTTCTTGATTAGAGATAAAGCAACTAAGTCAACATTTTTCATATAAAATTTCCAAGATTTCTAAAATGTTATATAAGAAAATGTTACTTAGTACATTAAAATGTTACTTCGTACATTAAGATGTTACTTAGTACATTAAGAAAAACCTTCAAATTGGCACCACATTATCCACATAACAAGAAGTCAGGACTAGAGGGAAACCCAAAGGTCAAACATTGGTTCCAAATATCTTCCAACTCTTGTATTACACAAATCCTCAATTTAAAGCTAGTCAGTTAAAATGTTTTTAGCTTATTTAGGCATTAGACATCAATTAAGGCAGCAAGGACTGTGGATCCAAAAGACAAGGAAAATACACTCAAAGAAGCTATAGTTGCTTAGCAATTTTTTTTCTATTGAGGAATTTGATATTATTTTCCACTTTGTACTGTTGGGCACAGAGTTAAAGTAGAAAGTGCCTGCTCAGAATTTTTGTCAAGCTCTTGGAATGAGGAGATAAAAATGTAATGATATATAAAGCAGGCTAAACCCAAAGGACAAAGATCTCAAGAAAATGGGCTTGTAGCGATGCAAGGACAACATTCTTATCCTTGAGGCATTTGTTAACATTACACTTCCAGAGTGCAAGAGATTGAGAAACTAGGAGGGGAGCAGGTAACGAGGCTAAGGAAAACTTTTAACAGTCTCTTAACATTGGAGGAACACAAATTGGAAATTAGAGTCTGCTGAGGAGTAGATGCAATGATAATACTACATATTTCCAAGAATACAGGCAAGTTGAAAATGTTTTACCTCTCACAGAGTTTGAAACCTATTCTCAAATTGTATCTATCCCTAATTAGACCAGAGAACCTGGCCCTACCCTAGCTACTGGCTAGAATAATTACATCTTTGAGGAAGATAATATCATCCAGAGCTTCTTGACAGTATAGCATTGTGTCTCAGATGGTAAAGCGTCTGCCTGCAATGCAGGAGACCTGGGTTAGATCCCTGGGTTGGTAAGATACCCTGGAGGAGAGCATGGCAATTCTTGCCCAGAGAATCCCATGGACAGAGAAGCCTGGTGGGCTACAGTCCATGGGGTTGCCTAGAGTCAGACATGACTGAGCGACTAACACACACACAGAACTTCTTACCTGGGCAGCTCAACATTCAATTAAACCAACAACAACAATAACAATAGCAACAACAGAAATAAGCCTGAAAGAGAAGAGTACCAAATAATCAAAAACACAAGAGAAAGACTAGGTGCCAGAAACAGACCCAGAGATGATCTAGTGATTGACATAACAAAACATAGACTTTAACTGTTCAGTTCAGTTCAGTTCAGTCGCTCAGTCGTGTCCGACTCTTTGCCACGCCAGGCCTCCCTGTCCATCACCAACTCCCGGAGTTCATTCAGACTCATGTCCATCGAGGCAGTGATGCCATCCAGCCATCTCATCCTCTGTCGTCCCCTTCTCCTGCTCCCAATCCCTCCCAGCATCAGAGTCTTTTCCAATGAGTCAACTCTTCGCATGAGGTGGCCAAAGTACTGGAGTTTCAGCTTTAGCATTAGTCCTTCCAAAGAACACCCAGGACTGATCTCCTTTAGGATGGACTTGTTGGATCTCCTTGCAGTCCAAGGGACTCTCAAGAGTCTTCTGTAACACCACAGTTCAAAAGCATCAATTCTTCGGCGCTCAGCTTTCTTTACAGTCCAACTATCACATCCATCATGACCACTCGAAAAACCATCCATAGCCTTGACTAGACTGACGTTTGTTGGCAAAGTAATGTCTCTGCTTTTCAATATGCTATCTAGGTTGGTCATAACTTTCCTTCCAAGGAGTAAGTGTCTTTTAATGTTTAGGGACTTCCCTGGTGGTCCAGAGGTTAAGAATACATACTTTCAATCAAGGGGGCATGGATTTGATCCCTGATTGGAGAACTAAGATCCCACATGCTGCATGGCATGGCCAAGAAAAAATAAGTTCAATAAAATGTCAAGATGGAGAGTTTCAGAAAGCACTGGAATGAATATATATTCATTCATATAAATATGAATATATTCAAGTATATATATATATATTCAAATATTCAATATATATACATTAATATATATATATATTAATCAAAGTTCTAGAACTGAAGGATAAAATAACTGAAATTCAGCACTTGGTGATTAAATTGCCAGCAAATTAGATACAGGAAAACAGAGATGTAGATCAGTAGAAAATATGCAGAATAAAATACAAAGAGAAAAGAAGGAAGGAAAATACAGAAACAGATTAGAAGACTGAAAGGATATTGGAAATTATGTAACATTTGTAGAAGAGAAAAAGAGGAGAGGGAGAATGGGATTGAAACAGTAGATGAATAGAAACTGGCAAAACATTTTTTAAAGCTGAAAAAAGATATCGACACAGCTTTGCAAAGCCTTACTACTTCCCAGGTGGCACAGTGGTAAAGAATCTGCCTGCTAATGCAGGAGACTCAATAGACTTAGGCTTGATCCCTGGATCAGGAAGATCCCTTGGAGTAGGAAATGGAAACCCACTCTGGTATTCTCACCTGGGAAATCCCATGGACAGAGGAGCCTGGTGAGCTACAATTCATGGGGTCAAAAAGAGTTGGACATGACTGAACGACTGAGCGTGGACACACACACATTACTTCCTAAAATTATGAATATCAAAAATATCATGTCTGTAAGTTTATTCTCTACATCTGTGACTCCATTTCTGCTTTACCATTAAGTTCATCTGTACCATTTTTCTAGATTCCACATACAAGCAATATTATACAATATTTGTTTTCCTCTTTCTGATTTCACTTATAGTTACCAAGGGCAGTAAGGCGGTGGGATGAATTGGGAGACTGGGATTGACATACGTACACTCATAGTAGTGATGGTTTAGTTGCTATGTTGTATTTGACTCTTGCAATCTCCTGGTCGTTAGCCCACCAAGCTCCTCTGTCCATGGGATTTTCCAGGCAAGATTTTCCAGGTAAGAATTCCAGGCAACTGGGTTCCCATTTCCTTCTCCAGGGGAATCTTCCTGACCCAGGGATTGAACTCACATCTCCTGCATTGCAGGTGGATTCTTTTACCACTGAGCCACAGGGAAGCCCACATGTACACTCCTATGTATAAGATAGATAACTAATGAAAACTTACTACATAGCACAGGGAACCCTACTCAAGTGATCTGTGGTGACCTAAATGGGAATGTTTATGTATAACTGCTTCACTTGTTACACAACAGAAAATAACACAACATTATAAGGCAACTTACTCCAATAAAAATTAATTTAAAAATTACATCTAGGTATGCTGTATTAAAACCAGTAAAAAAATTAAGAGAAAATCTTAAAAGCAGCCCAAGTAAAGAAAAAAAAACACATTGGGTTTTCAGACTTGAAGTAATTCTCATTTTTTTATTTTCTTACACCTTTATAGTGATGTATTTCTCTAATTTAATTCATCCTATCATCCTTTATTCTAGGAACTTGTAAAACACAAAAACAAATGCATAGGGCTGGGAAATTTGAATGATAGAAGATCATGTTTCTTTAAAAATCTGTTCAGATTACTTGTTTTATTTCCCTTTTGTAGCATGAATTATTTTCCCATTTATAATTTTACTTGGAAATTAGGAGGTGACTCTTTGTTGCTTGATTTACTGGGAATTTTAATATTTGAGACTAATTTTCTAACTTGATTTGTCATTTTCCCATGAGCTATTCAGACTTTCTTGCACATATGTCCCCCACTGATCCATTCAATATACAAACTTTGATGTTTTCAAATTCAATTCATAGTGACTATGAAACTTGAATCTTTGTTTTTAGGTCACAGTTCCATTATAAAATATTTACAAGAGTTAGAGAATAATTATTTTACTCTGGGAAGATAGAGCTATAATGTTTTTGAGTGAGAACATTCTTAAAAATGATATAGGGGCTCATCCTCCTGATCTCTATTTAAACCAATTTGAAAGAAAATAACCAAGAAGAATTGCCATGTCCTTTGGATTTATATTTTGCTCATTTCTTATTGGACAAATCATTACCTAAATAAGAAGGGGCAAGATAACTACAGTGGTCAATTTTAGGAACAAAGATTTGTGCAAGAGTAAATAAAAAGACAATAGAGGAAGTGATTTGGAAAATTATGTAGGAAAAGCAGAAAAGAGAAGAACAGGTAGAGAGGAGAGTTGTTTAAACAGTTTACAAAGAAAAGAGTTAGATTTAGGTGTTCAGACTTAACAAATATCGTCAGCCTCTATTATGGGCCTGCCTATATCTTAGACTCTAAACAAAATGGAGAAAATTTCTGCTTTCAAGGAACTTATATTCTAGTAGTTATATATCAATTAAGATTAGGTTGTCTGCATTAAAAAAATGTTTAAAAAGATGAGAAAAATCAGTTTCCTCTCTAACATAAAACATAAAACAAAACAGAATATAACTTAGTCCTGATACGGTGATTTCAGAATCACTGTGTTCATTCTCCATCTATATTTTTTCTCCACAATCACTTGTTAGCGGTAATTGCTTAGTTGTGTCCAACTCTTTGCAACTGCATAGACTCTAGCCTGGCAGGCTCCACTGTCCATGGAATTCTCACATAGTAAATAGCTTCAAAGAGGATGAGATGGTTAGAGAGCATCACTGACTCAATGGACATGAATTTGAGCAAACTTTGAGAGATAATGGACCAAGGAACTTGGCATGATGCAGTCAATGTCGTGAAGAGTTAGACACCAATTAGCAAATGAACAACAAAATCCTCAAAGCAAAGCGCTGTTCAAAACATCTACTGGGGCACCAGCCTTCACATCCATTACCAGAGAGCAAGAAAAGGGAGGGGTAAAAAAATAAAAGGGAACTATTAACCCTTAAATCTCTCTAGGAGTCTTTTTCCAAAACTTCCACTCATAACTCATAGGTCAGGACTTAGTCATATGAAACCTGCCGCTAAAAGGAAGATTGGGGAATAAGAAATTTTTATCAGGCATATTGCTGCTCCAAATAACATTGCTTTGGTTGTTCCTAAAGCAGAAGGGGAAGATGGAGAGTACTTAGGGATCCAATTGGCTTTGCCATGTATATAAGATATGATTATGGTTATTTTAATAAAATGTTACTCAGCATGTCAGTGGAATTGTAATTAACCCAGTGTTGTCTTGTTATTTTATAATTATTTGCTTCTTATGGTCTTCAAACCATGGCTCTCTATATAATGTTGTGAAAAATAAACAGATCCAGGTTGGCTGAGAAAATCTATTTTCTCCTAGCTGGCCTTATCTGTTATTGTTCATTTAAAGCCACATTTTGGAAAAGGCAATGGCAACCCACTCCAGTATTCTTGCCTGGAAAATCCCATGGACGGAGGAGCCTGGTAGGCTGCAGTCCATGGGGTCGCAAAGAGTCAGGTACGACTGAGCAACTTCACTTTCACTTTTCACTTTCATGCATTGGAGAAGGAAATGGCAACCCACTCCAGTGTTCTTGCCTGGAGAATCCCAGGGACGGGGGAGCCTGGTGGGCTGCCGTCTATGGGGTTGCACAGAGTCGGACACGACTGAAGCGACTTAGCAGCAGCAGCAGCAGAGCCACATTTATTTTGCTACATTCTGTAAAAGCCTACTTTTTAATATGGGACTGGGAAAATTATTTAAACTCTTAATTTCATTTGTAGAACTACTTACAGATATTGCGTTTGGACATTTAAGAGACTAATAAGAGCTGGACAATTATCTCATAGGATTATTCAAAAATAAAAGTAACACATTTATGTTCTCAATAGTCTAAGAGCCAGAGAGTTGGCATGAGACCCTACCCACTCAATCCTGTCAGTTATTCATATTCCTATTTCAGTTATTCATACTAAGGTTATATGTAAATAAACTCCAAAAGCACCTGAAAGTTTCAATTCCATTATAATTCTTTCCTGTGGCTGATTACTGGTAGTAAAAGTATGAGTTTCTCTTACAAACTACTTTTTTAAAGTTAAACTCTGTTAGAGTATTAATAAGGAATATATCGATTGCTTTCCAGCTCTTATTTTCTCTGTCTTACACTATGAGGAAATAAATTGTTAACTCATTTTCTGAATTAATTATTCAATTTCCTGGGAACAGGAGCTTTACGATTTACAACACACTTTCCCATGTAATAACTCACTTTATTCTCACAATTGTCCTATAAAATAAACAATTTGCAGTTATTATTCCTGTTTTATAGCTACTTGAGGCTCTTAGGTATACAGTGAATTGTTGAAGTCACTTGGCCTGTAAATAATGAAATATGGATTATAATTAATTTTAAAAATATTTTTCACACTATAATTATTGCCCCTCTTATCTACCCATAAAGGATAAATGCTTTTTTAGTAAAATTATTTTCCTACGTTGCTGTTACCAATACCATGGAAAAAGAAAATTGCTCTATGTGCTTCTGATCTCTTCCCTTTTAATTACATTCATACACTCTCACACCATCTCCTCCAGGGCAATTTGTTTGGTTGCTATTGCTTAATTAATGCTCATTCTTCACCAACATTGCTGTAAAGGGCAGGAGTGAAATATCAAAACTTGCTTTATGATTGTAGATTCACTCCTGCTGTGAGGTTCAATGAAAGGAATAAAATTTCAATTAAGCAATTACCTAAGAGTGCCACCGGAAGCCTCAGGAGTGCAGCGGTTCCTATCCATGGCTTTTGCAGCCCTTATTGACCATATGTAGAATTTTCATTTTTCATGATTTCCTCTTAGGCAGAAATTTCTACATACTGACACGAGTATAGTGGAGGAGCACCACATGAGGCCCAGTTTTGTATTTACCCAAATCCACTGGTGTCAAGGTCTGTAACATGATTAGAATAGGTACCAGGAAGACACCCTACATTTTCCATGCCCTGTCAAAGGCTGGCTGTTCCTGGTCCTGTGATGATATGGAAATGGCTCCTTCTTTACTGTGCGAGCCAAGCTCACATGCGGATTAGCCTTTTGAACACCAAGTCCATTTCTTTGCTTTTATTGTTAGTATTTGTAAAGCAGACCCTGCCTAGACATCAGACACTCCTCTTTCCAACTGAGCTGACTGACTTAGGAGAGCCTAAGAGAGGAGAGACATCAAAGCTCAGGAGAGTCGGGTCCTCTCCAAGATACCAATTAACCCAAGTTTGATCATATTTTCCTGTCTTTTAAGTCACAGACCAGTTTCCAGGAAGTTGTGAGCACAAACTGTCACTCTTCGGATACTCAAGGTACTTGGAATCAATCACCACATGTCTACCCACTGAAATTAATTTGGAGCAGGAACATGTTCTATGGATATTTCTTAGGTTATTTTTTTAGTTTTCATGCTTTTGTTCCAAGATTATAAAGTTTACATTTTAAAAACTTTTATAGCTTTAAAGGTAAAAAAAATGCTATAATACAATGTAAAATAGCACTATTAATAATATATGACATTTGCATTATGACTTAAATTTGTTTACATACTGTATATATGATTTTAAGTAATCAGTATATTGATTTTCTATGTATTCAAAACAGTCGAGTAAAGATACAGAAATTTCAACAAGAAGCTATAGTACTTTCGTATCATTTTTCTTTCTTTGCATTGCTGAACTTGATGTATAAAAACAGAAACATGGAAGCAGCACTGACATTTTTCATTATTTTTATATAAAAAGAAATCTAGGACTCTAAAACAGGAGTACAAAAAATATGTATGTTTAAATATTCAATTCAGTTCAGTTCAGTTGCTCAGTCATGTCCGACCCTTTGCGACCCCATGAATCACAGCACGCCAGGCGTCCCTGTCCAACACCAACTCCCAGAGTCCATCCAAACCCATGTCTATCGAGTCGATGATGCCATCCAACCATCTCATCCTCCGTCATCCCCTTCTCCTCCTGCCCTCAATCTTTCCCAGCATCAAGCTCTTTCCCAGTAAGTCAGCTCTTTGCACCAGGTGGCCAAAATATTGGTGTTTCAGCTTCAACATCAGTCCTTCCAATGAACACCTGGGACTGATCTTCTTCAAAATGGACTGACTGGATCTCCTTGCAGTTCAAGGGACGCTCAAGAGTCTTCTCCAACACCACAGTTCAAAAGCATCAATTCTTCAGCGCTCAGCTTTCTTTATAGTCCAACTCTAACATCCATACATGACCACTGGAAAAACCATAGCCTTGACTAGATGAACCTTTGTTGGCAAAGTAACGTCTCTGCTTTTGAATATGCTATCTAGGTTGGTCATAACTTTCCTTCCAAGGAGGAAGCATCTTTTAATTTCATGGCTGCAGTCACCTTCTGCCTTGATTTTGGAGCCCAGAAAAATAAAGTCTGACACTGTTTCCACTGTTTGCCCATCTATTTGCCATGAAATGATGGGACCAGATGCCATGATCTTCGTTTTCTGAATGTTGAGCTTTAAGCCAACTTTTTCACTCTCCTCTTTCACTTTCTTCAAGAGGCCCTTTAGTTCTTCTTCACTTTCTGCCACAAGGGTGGTGTCATCTGCATATCTGAGGTTATTGATATTTCTCCCGGCAATCTTGATTCCAGCTTGTGCTTCCTCCAGCCCACTTTTTCTCATGATGTACTCTGCATAGAAGTTAAATAAGCAGGGTGATAATGTACAGCCTAGACGTACTCCTTTTCCTATTTGCAACCAGTCTGTTGTTCCATGTCCAGTTCTAACTGTTGCTTCCTGACTGCATATAGGTTTCTCAAGAGGCAGGTCAGGTGGTCTGGTATTCCCATCTCTTTCAGAATTTTCCACAGTTTATTGTGATCCATACAGTCAAAGGCTTTGGCATAGACAATAAAGCAGAAATAGATGTTTTTTGGAACTCTCTTGCTTTTTCGATGATCCAGCGGATGTTGACACTTTGATCTCTGGTTCCTCTGCCTTTTCTAAAACCAGCTTGAACATCTGGAAGTTCACAGTTCATGTATTGTTGAAGCCTGGCTTGGAGAATTTTGAGCATTACTTTAATAGCGTGTGAGATGCGTACAATTGTGTGGTAGTTTGAGCATTCTTTGGTGTTGCCTTTCTTTATGATTGGAATGAAAACTGACCTTTTCCAGTCCTGTGGCCACTGCTGAGTTTTCAAAATTTGCTGGCATATTAAGTGAAGCACTTTCACAGCATCATCTTTCAGGATTTGGAATAGCTCAACTGGAATTCCATCACCTCCACTAGCTTTGTTTGTAGTGATGCTTCCTAAGGCCCACTTGTCTTCACATTCCAGGATGTCTGGCTGTAGGTGAGTGATCACACTATTGTGATTATCTTGGTCGTGAAGATCTTTTTTGTACAGTTCTTCTGTGTGTTCTTGCTACCTCTTCTTAATATCTTCTGCTTCTGTTAGGTCCTTACCATTTCTGTCCTTTATTGAGCCCATCTTTGCATGAAATGTTCCCTTAGTATCTCCAATTTTCTTGAAGAGATCTCTAGTCTTTCCCATTCTGTTGTTTTCCTCTATTTCTTTGCATTGATCTCTGAGGAAGGCTTAGTATTATTGAAAATATAGAACTTAAAAAAGTTAAAAAGAGGCTTGTAGAAAGGCCTTGACTTTAAAGAAACTTAAAAATAAAAATAAATAGAATCTTCTCTGATCTCTTTCCCCAAGACCATGTCTGCAGAAGTGAACACAGACTACAAAGAACCTGCTTGATTTTTAACAAGCAGAATTTTGATGACTCCCTGTCATCAAGCCCATCAAGCTCATGACCATCATTGTTGTATCCCAAACCCTAATGGTCTGACCCATGCCTTGCTTAACTTGTTCATTTCTGGTCTCTCACCTGAAATTCCAGTCACAACATTTTACTGAAATGTCTTGAATGGATTTAAGCGTATGCACCATTTTATGTTGAAC
Organism: Bos indicus x Bos taurus; assembly: GCF_003369695.1. Classification (NCBI taxonomy): domain Eukaryota; kingdom Metazoa; phylum Chordata; class Mammalia; order Artiodactyla; family Bovidae; genus Bos; species Bos indicus x Bos taurus. The sequence continues at coordinate 115,135,037 of NC_040076.1, forward strand.
TGTTATAGGTTGAACTGTGTTGCTCAAAAAACATACTTTGAAGTTGTAACCCCCAGTACCTCAGAATGTGACCTTATTCTAAAATAAGGTCAATGCAGGTATAAATAGTGAATTAAAATGAGGTCATACGGGAGCAGGGTGAACCACTAATCCAATATGATTCACGTGCTTAGTTATAAGAAGACTGCTCAATGGAGATACAAACACAGGGAGAAAGACATGTGGGGATTGAGGTGATGTATCTGAAAGGATTGTTGGCCATTATCAGAAACCAGGGAAGAGGCATGGAAAAGATTTTCCCTTATAGGCCCCAGAAGAAACCAACCCTGTAGACATCTTGATTTTGGACTTCCAACCTGCAGAAATTTGAAAGAATAAGTTATTGTTTTAAACTATCCAATTTATGGTAGTTTGTTACAGCTGCCCTAGAAAATTAATACATACTCTTATCTCCAACTGTTCAGTTCAGTTCAGTTCAGTCACTCAGTCTTGTCCAACTCTTTGCAACCCTGCGGACTGCAGCACACCAGGCCTCCCTGTCCATCACCAACTCCTAGAGTTTACTCAATGGGCATTTACTCATGCCCATTGAGTCAGTGATGCCATCCAACCATCTCATCCTCTATTGTCCCCTTCTCCTCCGGCCCTCAATCATTCCCAGCATCAGGGTCTTTTCAAATGAGTCAGCTCTTCGCATCAGGTGGCCAAAGTATTGGTGTTTCAGCTTCAACATCAGTCCTTCCAATGAATATTCAGGACTGACTTCCTTTATGATTGACTGGTTTGATCTCCTTGCAGTCCAAGGGACGCTCAAGAGTCCTCTCCAACACCACAGTTTAAAAGCATCAATTCTTCAGCGCTCAGCTTTCTTTACAGTCCAACTCTCACATCCATACAGCACTATTGGAAAAACCACAGCTTTGACTAGATGGACCCACCTATTCTCTAGGGGGAGCACTGTTTAAATGTAATCACTGCTTTATCTGACTCCTTCCTGAAAGAAACTAATTATCAACATGTTATTTTGCTACTGTTTTCCTAAAAACAATTATAATAATAGCTCAACCCATAAGGGAAAATATTTAATATTAAGAGCCTTATGACCAGAAAATGAAAATATAAATTTATAATTTTATTTTTACCTTACAGAAATACAAGTTAATCATTTAAAAACAGAATGTTGTGTCCAATCCATTCTGAACTTCTTTCTCTTCATTCTAAATCTTTGTACATACTATATCCCCTTCTATCTTTCTTTTTTATCCTTCTTTTGCCTGCTGCTGCTGCTGCTGCTGCTGCGTCGCTTCAGTCGTGTCCAACTCTGTGCAACCCCATAGATGGCAGCCCACCAGGCTCCCCCGTCCCTGGGATTCTCCAGGCAAGAACACTGGAGTGGGTTGCCATTTCCTTCTCCAATGCATGAAAGTGAAAAGTGAAAGTGAAGTCGCTCAGTCATGTCTGACTCTTCGCGACCCCATGGACTGCAGCCCACCAGGCCCTTCCGTCCATGGGATTTTCCAGGCAAGAGTACTGGAGTGAGATGCCACGATGACATCTACTCTGAAAAACCATCTTTAAACTCCAATTATAGGCTTGCAATATGTTCTCTATGGTCAAATAACAGGCTTATAAAGCTAAGTTTATGCTACCAATAAATTTCAATAAGAAACTTGGTTTATCATAGGGATGTGTGAACTAAGAAATGGCCATTGAATAGGTAAGGTATCTAAGAATAATGCATTTAAATTTTTAAGTGTGGTTGCTTTAGCCAAAAGGGCTTCCCCAGTGGCTCAGCAGTAAAGAATCTGCCTGCAATGCAGGAGTCATGGGAGATTGGGTTTGATCCCTGGGTCTGGAAGATCCCTTGGAGGAGGGCATGACAACCCACTCCAGTATTCTCACCTAGAGAATCCTTCGGACAGAGGACCCTGGTAGGCTACACTCCATAGGATCTCAAAGAGTCGAACATGCCTGAAGCGACAGCACCCATGCATGCTTTAGCCAAGGAGTAGAATTTTACTAAAATTCAACTTTGCCTTTATTTTATTTACAAATATAGTGACAGACATAATGACATTGGTGCATAAATTTGAATTTTGATTTGGACCTGGCCACCATGAGGGTAAAATTGGTGATGCTCCTTATAAATGCATAACTATTTTATTCCAATGACTAATTGCCTATATGACATTTTATTGTTTATCTTGTAATATTTAAGTTTCTCCTAAATACTTAACTGACTAAAGGATGGAGTTTACATTAATGGTGCTAAAGACAATAATGGCATGAGCTTGTAAAGAGCATCACAAAGCACTGCTGAGCTTGCTCAATTAAGCCTGCATAATTCAGATTTACTCTGTCGATTCGAAACGTGACTTTCATGTGCTTTTTTCCTCAGCATATCATTATACTAGAGCTTAATGCACAAAATTACTATATTCATAGGAAACCCTACATGTGACTTTCTATAGTGAAACTTAGTAGTCTTAGATTTTAACTTATTAGTCTTAGACTTTAACAAGTTTCCTGAAGTCTGTGTCCCATGTTAACATGAAATAAACAAAGCACTTGCAATAAAGGGTAAAGAAATGTTGATGTTACCATGTATTCTATCTGGAAATACACCTTGGCTGACATTTTGGAGATGTATCGGGTCAGTTCAGTTTAGTCACTTAGCTGTGTCCGACTCTCTGAGACCCCATGAACTGCAGCGCGCCAGGCCTCCCTATCCACCACCAACTCCCGGAGTTCACCCAAACCCATGTCCATCGAGTTGGTGATGCCATCCAACCATCTCATCCTCTGTTGTCCCCTTCTCTTCCTGCTCTCAATCTTTCCCAGCATCAGGGTCTTTTCCAATGAATCAGCTCCTTGCATGAGGTGGCCAAAGTATTGGAGTTTCAGCTTCAACATCAATCTTTCCAATGAACACCCAGGACTGATCTCCTTTAGGATGGACTGGTTGGATCTCCTTGCAGTCCAAGGGACTCTCAAGAGTCTTCTCCAACACCACAGTTCAAAAGCATCAATTCTTCAGAGCTCAGCTTTCTTTATAGTCCAACTCCACATCCATACATGAGCACTGGAAAAACCATAGCCTTGACTAGACAGACCTTTGTTGGTAAAATAATGTCTCTGCTTTTTAATATGTTATCTAGGTTTGTCATAACTTTCCTTCCAAGGAGGAAGCATCTTTTAATTTCATGGCTGCAGTCACCATCTGCAGTGATTTTGGAGCCCCCCCAAATAAAGTCAGCTATTGTTTCCACTGTTTCCCCATCTATTTGCCATGAAGTGATGGGACCGGATGCCATGATCTTCGTTTTCTGAATGTTGAGCTTTAAGCCAAGTTTTTCACTCTCGTCTTTCACTTTCATCAAGAGGCTCTTTAGTTCTTCTTCACTTTCTGCCATAAAGGTGGTATCATCTGTATATCTGATGTTACTGCTATTTCTCCTGGCAATCTTGATTCCAGCTTGTGCTTCCTCCAGCCCAGCATTTCTCACGATGTACTCTGCATAGAAGTTAAATAAGCAGGGTGACAATAATGTATAAACATTTCTAAAATATTTCTGAACCAGTTGCTTTGGCTGATTATAGGAATGTCTCATTTTTAGCACTTTCTGAGGTGAAGTGAAAGGCACTCAGTTATGTCTGACTCTTTGCGACCCTATGGACTATACAGCCCATGAATTTTTCCAGGCCAGAATACTGGAGTGGGTAGCTTTTCCTCTTCTCCAGGGAGTCTTCCCAACACAGGGATTGAATCCAGGTCTCCCACATTGCGAGCAGATTCTTTACCAGCTGAGCCACAGGGGAAGCCCAAGAATACTGAAGTGGGTAGCCCCTTCTCCAGGTGATCTTTCTGACCTAGGAATTGAACCAGGGTCTCTTGCATTGCAGATGATTCTTTACCAACTGAGCTATCAGGGGAGCCCTGATACTCTCTGAGGTGAAGTTCTTACAATTCACATTTTTCATTCTGTAATTGGTAGAGCAACTACCTCAATAGATTAGGATTTCGTGGGTTCTTTCCCCAACCTATTGAATCCAAAGAGATCCAATTTCAGCGGAAAAATAAATACAGAAGAAGCTGAGGAAATTTTTTCAGCAGTTCATCAGAGTCATTTATAATGCAATTATACATAAATACAGTCATTAAAAAAATGAAACTGAAAAATGTTAATTCCTGGTAAATTTGCAGAGAAAGATGTCAAATACTCCTTGAATGAAAGCTTTATGATGCAAGTTCTTAAATCACTTTTTTAAAGACAAATTCTCTGTGTAGCAGCTCATGTTTTCTCCAAGGAAAGACTAATTAAAAAGTATTTAAGGAATGACTTGGGATAGCAATGCTTAGCAGTGTTAATGCTACTCGGTTTAGAAGTTTTAAGTGATATAAACACTAAGCAAAGTTGATCCATAATTTTTCTAATGCCAAAGATAATGACAATGTTATTAACATACATTTTCATATTGTCTTAATTTTTTCTAATTATAAAAGTAAGAATAAATTAAAATTCAAATATTAAGGAAATGAATAAAGCAAATAAAAATTCTCTGTAGTGCCATAGCTTTAGTTGCTGGCTACATAGTCCTTCTGCTTTTTTTCTTTTTTCTGTACATTTGCTAATACTGTTATTGTCCTATTTTTATAGAAAAATGTCACATGATACATACTGATCTGAAATTTAACTTTTTTCATTTAGCAATGTATTTCGAACCTTTTTTCATAATGCTAAATTTAGCTGCATCTAACTTTTAATAGCTTCATGCTACTCCATGAAATGGGTCTATTATGATTTTTCCCCATCAATGGATACTTGAGTTCTTAACTATCAAAGCAAAGCAGAGTGAATATTCTTATACACACAGATTATTATACCTTGGTACTTATTTCTCAAAGATAAATACCCAGAAGTGAAAAATACTGTTAAGAATATGATCAGTTTAGATTTAATAAAAATTTCTAAAATATGCTTGAATTAGTATTGCCCTGAATACAGCCAAAACATTAGAAACCTCTCATCAATTCCTTAGGTATTTTTATTTACTTCAGTTGTGTAAATTGATGTGGGGCTATATAATATTAAGCCTTTCTGTGGAAGGAGATGATATTTCTCATCGTTTATTCAGGTTATCTTTTATGTTCTTTTGGCAAGTTTTATGTGTAGGAATAGGGCACATAAATTTGCATGATCCTATACAATTTATATTCACAGAATGTCATCATTAATTGCTAAACTCTCATGTTTTGATTTATATTCTGTGTTCCAAGTTTTATTTGCATAATATTTTGCTTATCAAATGAATTCTTTCTAAAAATTAGCATATTAATATTAATGTAGACAACCTAGAAGTCTTTCACATTTACTTTGTATTCTAAGCACAAAATATAATGTTTGCCACATTTTAGGAATTTAATAAATTTTTATTGTATAGAAATGAAAATTACTTACCTTTATGAATAGAGCAAACAAGGGGACACTAAATATCTTAAGGGGGTGAAGCCAAGTTTATCACAGTTACTCTTCTTCCTATCACATCACACTAATTTATGTGAAAAACATCTCAGAGAAATTACACTATAGATTTTAGTGTTAGTGGTGGACAGAGAGACATCTAGTCCATTGAAGGCTTATGTGTTTGGTTGCTACCTATTTCTATTCTAATTCCCCTCTCTCTCCAAATGTACACAAGTACTACTTAAGAAGCTGAAAATGTGAAGTCGTGCAAAGATTTGTTTAAAAAGCTAAACATTTCATGAGCCACCAATCAAGATCTGATAATATTATTCATGCAGCAATTTGAAGGCGAAACAGGAGGAAAATCAGACTCACTCTGCCGCTGTAAAAATCACCCCCATGGGAGTGAGGGAAATGCTCAGAGAATGAAAAATGGGAAATTCGTGACTCTTCCCAACAGTTCAGCCTAGAGTGAAACAGCAGTCATGATTTTCCAAAAACACCTCCTCACGAAACTAAGATAAATTTCTATTCAAAAAAATGCTTTTATGGTACTCAGAGTGGTTTGTTTTGTATAAGACACGGCTTATTAGACTGATGAAACTTGTCACTGAAAATAGCGTTTTATGCAGATTGCACTTGGTTAGTAGGATCTTGCAATTGGAAACTGACAAGAAACTATAATGTAGAACTCATAACTGATTCTAAGGGGAAGAAGGACTGAGATAACAACTGCTGCAAGCATGCAAACTGGGAAGCCTTAATGTTTTGCTACCAAGGTGGTTTCAACCGGAAGTGGTCCTTCCCCCAGCCACTCTCCACCTCAATATGTCTGGTAATCTCTTCAGAAACCTTTGACTGTCACAACTGGTGTGTGTGTGTGTCACAGGGGAGTCAGTTGCCATAGACATCTACTGGGTTGCTAAACATCCTAAAACACACAGGGCAGCCCTCTACAACATACAATTACCCAACCCCAAATGTCAGCATTACTATTATTATGAAATCCTGTGACGGATGAATGGACAAATTATCAGGTATATCTTTGTAATATGACTTATGATTTAGGGTGAGATAATTAAGAAGAAAAACATGACTTGAGGCAAATATTAAATTGTTCTTAAAATTATACCTCTAAATTGCTTTAAATGATACTAGTAATGAATGGTAAGTTCATGTTGATTCGTGTTGCTTGGATAAATAGTTATGTTTTTATGGGCTGTGTGCTTAGTTGTGTCCGAGTGTTTGAAACCTCATGGACTGTAGCCCACCAGGCCCCTCTGTCCATGGGGATTCTCCAGGCAAGAATACTGGAGTGGGTTGCCATGCCCTCCTTCAGGGGATATTCCCAACCCAGGGAATCAAACCCAGGTCTCCTGCATTGCAGGTGGATTCCTTACCATCTGAGCCATCAGGGAAGCCTGTTTTTTAAAGGTAGGATAATTCAGCATTATTAATTTGCAGAGTTTTGAGTAGAATTTAGCATCTGGGTCTCACATAAATTATGTTTCTCTTCATTCAGTCTTTGTGGACAATGTCTTACTGTACACCTCAAGGCAAATTTCCAGAATGGCATGTTTGCAATCCAGAATAGATACATAAATTCTTTTGAAAACTTGTATACTTAACAGATTGGGTTCTGAAACCTCAGTTTCCCTGAAACTTTCTTTAGAAAATGGTGCCAAATGACCCTTCATTAATTGTTGTGGCTCCAGCTTCGGCCCTATAGGTGAACTCCCCTGACCACAGCCACTTGGATCAGAAATAGGGACATGTACCATAGGCACAGTATGACCAAAATGTCAAAGGTGATAGTTTATGTGATATACTCAGTGGTGGTAGCTTTCTGTTTTCATCTTAATACAAAAGTTTGTGATTTTTATTCATTTCTTTCCAGAAACACTGAATTGTGATTTATATTTCATAATTTAATCAGCTGATTTCATTATGCATTTGAGGAATTATTTTTTTCTCTTAATTCTATTTTTTCATTTTCAGCAGTTTGTTCTCAATAAATGCCCTTCATGGAAGCAACGGAGGCAACTGACAATTAAATTCTTTTTGTAAGAAGGATAAAGTTTCAGTCAAAGAAAAATTTTATTTAGGCCTAGCGTATTGTCTTTGGCTGTGATAAACTATTTCTAAAGTCATTTAAGACACCCAGGAATCTGAAGTCAATCAGACAAATCAAAAGCCACCTTAGGTTTCTGTGTGTTCTTTCAATGAGGCATAAACTTTAAGCGTATACAGCTCCATCTCGTAACTCTGAAAGTTCCCCTTTCCTTTTATGACTCAAATCTATGGGACTGGATTTGAGCACTAGAACCAACATAAGTAAGTCCTTTCCTTCATTAAACAACACTGGGACAAAACTTATTTTTCTGTACCCAACTTAAAAATGTCTGTGATTGAGCACACTTGCCTAGTCATACTTAAACAATACTAAGAAGAACCATGGAGAAGGCAATGGCACCCCACTCCAGTACTCTTGCCTGGAAAATCCCATGGATGGAGTTGCCTGGTGGGCTGCAGTCCATGGGGTCACTGGGAGTCAGACACAACTGAGTGACTTCACTTTCGCTTTTCACTTTCATGCATTGGAGAAGGAAATGGCAACCCACTCCAGTATTCTTGCCTGGAGAATCCCAGGGATGGGGGAACCTGGTGGGCTACCGTCTATGGGGTCCCACAGAGTCAGACATGACTGAAGCGACTTAGCAGCAGCAGCAGCAGCAGCAAGAAGAACCATTTGAGTGCAGAGTTCGAAACAATAGCAAGGAGGGATAAGAAAGCCTTCCTCAGTGATTAATGCAAAGAAATAGAGGAAAATAATAGAATTGGAAAGACTAGAGATCTCTGCAAGGAAATTATAGATACCAAGGGAACATTTCATGTAAAGATGGGCTCAATAAAGGACAGAAATGGTATGGACCTAACAGAAGCAGAAGATATTAAGAAGAGGTGGCAAGAATACACAGAAGAATTCTGTGTACAAAAAAGATCTTCATGACCCAGATAATCATGATGATGTGATCACTCACCTAGAGCCAGACATCCTGGAATGTGAAGTCAAGTGGGCCTTAGGAAACATCACTATGAACAAAGCTAGTGGAGGTGATGGAATTCCAGTTGAGCTATTTCAAATCCTGAAAGATGATGCTGTGAAAGTGCTGCGCTCAATATGCCAGCAAATTTGGAAAACTCAGCAGTGGCCACAGGACTGGAAAAGGTCAGTTTTCATTCCAATCCCAAAGAAAGGCAATGCCAAGGAATGCTCAAACTACTGCACAATTTCACTCATCCCACGTACTAGTAAAATAATGCTCAAAATTCCCCAAGCCAGGCTTTGGCAGTATGTGAACCGTGAACTTCCAGATGTTCAAGCTGGTTTTAGAAAAGGCAGAGGAACCAGAGATCAAATTGCCAACATCTGCTAGATCATCAAAAAAGCAAGAGAGTTCCAGAAAAACATCTATTTTTGTTTTATGGACTATGCCAAAGCCTTTGACTGTGTGGATCACAATCAACTGTGGAAAATTCTGAAAGAGATGGGAACACCAGACCACCTGACCTGCTTCTTGAGAAACCTATATGCAGGTCAGGAAGCAACAGTTAGAACTGGACATGGAACAACAGACTGGTTCCAAATAGGAAAAGGAGTACATCAAGGCTGTATATTGTCACCCTGCTTATTTAACTTCTATGCAGAGTACATCATGAGAAAAAGTGGGCTGGAGGAAGCACAAGCTGGAATCAAGATTGCCGGGAGAAATATCAAGAACCTCAGATATGCAGATGACACCACCCTTGTGGCAGAAAGTGAAGAAGAACTAAAGGACCTCTTGATGAAAGTGAAAGAGGAGAGTGAAAAAGTTGGCTTAAAGCTCAACATTCAGAAAACAAAGATCATGGCATCTGTTCCCATCACTTCATGGCAAATAGATGGGGAAACAGTGGAAACAGTGGCTGACTTTATTTTTCTGGACTCCAAAATCACTGCAGATGGTGATTGCAGCCACAAAATTAAAAGACGCCTACTCCTTGGAAGGAAAGTTATGACCAACCTAGACAGTATATTGAAAGGTAGAAACATCACTTTGCCAACAAAGATCCATCTAGTCAAGGCTATGGTTTTTCCTGTGGTCATGTATGTATGTGACAGTTGGACTATAAAGAAAGCTGAGCACTGAAGAATTGGTGCTTTTGAACTATGGTGTTGGAGAAGACTCTTGAGAGTCCCTTGGACTGCAAGGAGATCCAACCAGTCCATCCTAAAGGAGATCAGTCCTGGGTGTTCATTGGAAGGTCTAATGTTGAAGCTGAGACTCTAATACTTTGGCCACCTGATGTGAACAGCTGACTCATTGGAAAAGACCCTGATGCTGGGAGGTATTGGGGGCAGGAGGAGAAGGGGAGGACAGAGGATGAGATGGTTGGATGGCATCACCGACTCGATGGACATGGGTTTGGGTGGACTCCAGGAGTTGATGATGGATAGGGAGGCCTGGTGTGCTGTGGTTCATAGGGTCTCAAAGAGTCGGACACTACTGAGTGACTGAACTGAACTGAACTGAACTGAGGAGGAAGCAAAAAATGCTTAGCTACTACTTCAGGAAAAAATTATTCTTGATAAACAAGAGTATGAAACAACTAAATTAGCGTACTAATTAGACTCAGAGCTTGCTCATCAAGATGCTTAAAAAATCTCTTTCCATCAGTTTGCTGTGCCCACCAATACAAGGTCATTATGTCATAAACTTTACCTAACTCTATCTGTTTTTTTACTTTTTAAGGTGCAAATTACAGTGATCTTGATGATGACTTAAAACCATATCCTTTTCTTGATCTTCCCCTTTCAGACAGTTTTAAGACTCAGTCAAGGTAAATTCTCCTTTGCCACAGAAGGTATAATTAACTTAATTTTGCTTGACCACTATGCTATTCTGGTGGTCTTTGGGAATATTAATAACAAAATTAAAGTACTACAATAAAAATTAAGAAGACTGAGGACCCCCAAATATAAATAGATCTTATGTGCTGAGCTTTCTTAAAAAGTGATTTATACTAAAATTGGTTTCTAAGGAGAGACGAAAATTAACCAGTCATTTTCTATGACCAGTCACTAAAGTGGTTTAGTTATCTATCAAAACTGTTATATTCTGTAAGAAAGAAGGGAAGTTTCTAAATGTTTCCTTGAAGCTGGTAATTATGGATACAAAAATCTCACAAAAATAATATCTAGCTGTACATTGAACAAGAACTCTTGTTATGTAATTATGAAAGCAAATGTATTTTTGACTCTCATAATCCTCATCATTTTAAACCTGTTTAGTGAGCATTGTCATTTCTCTGCGTATGGATGAAATAGAACTAATTGCCATTACTTTCTGTCCTTTAAATCTCAGCCTTTAAAACATCCAGTCCTGTGTAATGATCAAAATTTTTGAAGTTGAATTAAATTCTCTTCTTTTCCTTCCATCTGGAGTTTTCTTTGGGCTGACTACTTGCAGGAAACTATAGAATACTACTTCTTTTTCTCTTCTTTTTGTAACCTCTTGTTCCACTTGATATCTTTTAATCCAACACCATCAAAGCTGAGGTGGGGGGTACCACTGAGAGACAAATTAAGTGTGAGAGAAAAGGTAAGGCAAATAGAAAAGCTTATATTTGGCTTTTTCTACTTATCTCAGAAATCTTCATGATTTTTTAATATTACAGATACTTAAAGCCAACTTTTTAACTTGTTGGGCACTTTGGTGGGTTTTTGGAAAAATTCTCTGTGGAGTGCCTTGTTCCAAAACTCCTGAGACCTGGGCAGAGTCTTTACTTTGTCAGGTCTATCTCCACACAAAGATTTTTTTCTGCATGGATATCCTGCGTCCTTTTCCAGCTGATATTCCTCACCTAAATGACAACTCTCCTTGGGTGGATCATATTTAAAACAATCCCAAGATGACATTTCTACTTAGAAATCATAATTGGTTACCATGATTAACCTGCATCTGACTCCTTTTTGGAAAGAGAGAACTTCCCAGTTCCAGCCTTCATTCAAAGATCACTTGAATTTTTTCAGGCATGAGTCACAAATTTTAGGGGAACACAAATAAAGCTTATTAAATAGACCCTTCAAAACTTCTTTCACCACACTTGAAGTTAGAACCAGACACTGCCCAGACACTTCTCTGCTATGGGACTGAGATCCCTAGCATATTGGTGATGCTCTCAAAATCACTTTTAATAGAGCCTTCTCTCTAATACCAACTCTCAATCATTTCTTCAAGGAGATGTAGGGCTTTAGGATTTGTGTTGCCAGTTTGGAGACATTTTCATTGTAAATCTTACAAGAGGTATAACAGTTACTTTGGAGTAATGTCTGGCATATTATACTTTATCTCATTGTGCTGTCAAAAATGTCAATTTTAACATTCTGTTAGATACTGAAAAATTTCAATGTAGTTCTTCTTACATATAGTAACAGAAATGTTAAATAAATTAATCCCAGATAGAATGCAGCAGCATATTAATTGAGTTACATATCCCAGATTGTATTTGGTCTCAGGAATGCAAGAATGGCTAATATTGAGAATTTTTTTTCTTAGAATTAAAAATCCTTTATTGATAAAAATTATGATTGCCTAGTAACTTTAATTTGCATTTTGTTTTTTATTTTAATTCATTTTTTTATTGAAGGATAATTGCTTTACAGAATTTTGTTGTTTTTTGTCAAACCTCAGCATGAGTTAGCCATAGGTATACATATATTCCCTCTCTTTTGAGCCTCCCTCCCCTCTCCCTTCCCATTCCACCCCTCTAGGTTGATACAGAGCCCCTGTTTGAGTTTCCTGAACCATATAGCAAATTCCCATCGGCTATCTATTTTACATATGGTAATGTAAGTTTCCGTGTTACTCCTTCCATACATCTCACCCTCTCCTCCCCTCTCCCCATGTCCATAAGTCTATTCTCTATGTCTGTTTCTCCATTGCTGCCCTGTAAATCAGTTCTTCAGTATCATTCTTTTAGATTTCATGTATATGTGTCAGAATACAATATTAATCTTTCTCTTTCTGACTCACTTCACTCTATATAATAGATTCTAGGTTCATCCACCTCATCAGAACTGACTCAAATGCAGTCCTTTTTATGGCTGAGTAATATTCCATTGTGTATACATACCACAACTTATTTATCCATTCATCTGTAGATGGACATCTAGGTTCTTTCCATGTTCTAGCTATTGTAAATAGTGTTGCAATGAACAATGGGATACATATGTCTTTTTCAATTTTGGTTTCCTCAGAGTATATGCCTAGGAGTCATATGATTGCTGGGTCATATGTTTTGTTCCTTGTTTTTTAAAAGAATCTCCATACCGTCTTCCATAGTGGCTGTATCAGTTTCCATTCCCACCAACACTGCAAGAGTGTTCCCTTTTCTCCTTACCGGCTGCAGCATTTATTGTTTGTAGACTTTCTGATGATCCTTCTGATCGGTGTGAGGTGATATCTCCTTGTAGTTTTGATTTGCATTTCTCTAATAATGAGCAATATTCAGAAAACAAAGATGGCATCCAGTCCCATCACTTCATGGCAAATAGATGGAGAAACAGTGGAAATAATGGCAGACTTTATTTTTTGGGGCCCCCAGATCACTGCAGATTGTGACTGTAGCTATGAAATTAAAAGATGCTTACTCCTTGGAAGAAAAGTTATGACCAACCAAGACACCATATTAAAAATCAGAGACATTACTTTGCCAACGAAGATCCATCTGGTTAAGGCTATGGTTTCTCAAGGAGTCATGTACGGATGTGAGAGTTGGACTATAAAGAAAGCTGAGTGACGAAGTGCCGGGAGCTCCGCCCCTGGCAACAAAGAATTGATGTTTTTGAACTGTGGTGTTGAAAAAGACTTCTGAGAGTCCCTTGGACTGTAAGGAGATCAAACCAGTCAATCCTAAAGCAAATCAGTCTTGAATATTCATTGGAAGCACTGATGTTGAAGCTGAAACTCCAATACTTTGGCCACCTGATACGAATAACTGACTCATTTGAAAAGACTCTGATGCTGGGAAAGATTGAGGGCAGGAGGAGAAGGGGACAATAGAGGATGAGATGGTTGAATGGCATCACTCACTCAACGGACATGAGTTTGAGTAAACTCTGGGAATTGGTGATGGACAGGGAGGCCTGGCAAGCTGCAGTCCATGGTTTCGCAGAGTCGGACACTACTGAGTGACTGACTTAACTGAATAATGAGTGATTTTGAGCATTTTTTCATGTGTTAACCATCTGTAGGTCTGCTTCAGAGAAATGTCTGTTTAGGTTCTTTTCCCAATTTTTGATTGGGTTGTTTGTTTTTCTGGCATTGAGTTATATGAGCTGCTTGTATATTTTGGAAATTACTCCTTTGTCAGTTGTTTCATTTGCTATTATTTTCTCCCATTCTGAGGATTGTCTTTTCACCATGCTTATAGTTTCCTTTGCTGTGCAAAAGCTTTTAAATTTAATCAGGTCCCACTTGTTTACTTTTGTTTGTATTTCCATTACTCTAGGAGGAGGGTCATAGAGGATCTTGATTTGATTTATGTCGAGTGTTCTGCCTATGTTTTCCTCTAAGAGTTTTATAGTTTCTGGTCTTACATTTAGGTCTTTAATCCTTGTTGAGTTTATCTTTGTGTATGGTGTTAGGAAGTGTTCTAATTTCATTCTTTCAGATGTAGCTGTCCAGTTTTCCCAGCACCATTTATTGAAGAGGCTGTCTTTGCCTCATTGTATGTTCTTGCCTCCTGTCTCAAAAATAAGGTACCCATAGGTGCATGGGTTTATTTCTGGGCTTTCTATCTTGTTCCATTGGTCTATATGTCTGCTTTTGCACCAGTACAATGCTGTCTTGATGACTGTAGCTTTGTAGTATAATTTGAAGTCACAAAGGTTGATTCCTCCAGCTTCATTCTTCTTTCTTAAGACTGCTTTGGCTATTTGGGGTCTTTTGTGTTTACAGATTAATTGAGAAATTTTTGTTCTATTTCTGTGAAAAATGCTATTGGTGATTTGATAGGGATCACATTGAATCTGTAGATTGCATTTGGTAGTATAGTCATTTTCACAATATTTATTCTTCCTACCCAGGAACATGGAATATCTCTCCATCTGTTTATGTCATCTCTGATTTTTTCCATGACTGCCATATAATTATCTATGCATAGTTCTTTTGTCTCCTTAGGTAAGTTTATTCCTAGATATTTAATTCTTTTTGTTGCAATGGTGACTGGGATTGATTCCATAATTTCTCTTTCTGATTTTTCATTGTTAGTATGTAGAAATGCAAATAATTTCTGTGTGTTGATTTTGTATCCTGCAACTTTGCTAAATTCACTAATTAACTCTAGTAATTTTCTGATATTATCTTTAGGATTTTCAATGTACAGTATCATGTCATCTACAAACATTGACAGTTTTACTTCTTCTTTTCTGATCTGGATTCCTTTTATTTCTTCTTCTTCTCTGATTGCTGCAGCTAGGACTTCCAAATCTATGCTGAATAACAGTGGTGAAAGTGGACCCCCTTGTCTTGTTCTTGATCTTAGGGGGAATGCTTTCAGTTTTTCACCATTAAGAATAATGTTTGCTGTGGGCTTATCATACATGGCCTTTAGTAAGTTGAGGTAGGTTCCTTCTATGCCCATTTTTTGAAGAGTTTTAATCATAAATGGATTTTGAGTTTTGTCAAAAGCTTTTTGTGCATCTATTGAGATTATCATATGGTTTTTATCTTTCAGTTTGTTAACATGGTGTATCACATTGATTTATTTGCATATATTGAAAATCCTTGCATTCCTGGAATAAACCCAGCTTGATTATGGTGTCCCTTGAACTGCATGGAGTCCCTTGGACTGCAAGGAGATTCATCCAGTCCATCCTAAAGGAAATCAATATTGAATATTCACGAAAGGACTGATGTTGAAGTTGAAACTCCAATACTGTGGCCACCTGATGCAAAGAACTGACTCATTTGAAAAGACCCTGATGCTGCAAAAGATTGAAGGTGGGAAGAGAAGGGGATGACAGAGGATGAGATGGTTGGATGGCATCATCGACTCAATGGACATGAGTTTGTGTAAACTCCTGGAGTTGGTGATGGACAGGGAAGTCTGGTGTGCTGCAGTCCATGGGGTTGTAAAGAGTTGGACATGACTGAGTGACTGAACTGAACTGAACAGATAATGGTGTATGAGCTTTTTGATGTGTTGCTGAATTCTATTTGCTAAAATGTTGTTAAGGATGTTTGCATCTATGTTCATCAGTGATATTGGCCTGTTCAGTTCAGTTCAGTTCAGATCAGTCACTCAGTCCTGTCCGACTCTTTGCGACCCCATGAATTGCAGCACGCCAGGTCTCCCTGTCCATCACCAACTCCCGGAGTTCACTCAAACTTACATCCATCGAGTCGGTGATGCCATTCAGCCATCTCATCCTCTGTCGTCCCCTTCTCCTCCTGCCCCCAATCCCTCCCAGCATCAGAGTCTTTTCCAATGACTCAAATCTTCACATGAGGTGGCCAAAGTACTGGAGTTTCAGCTTTAGCATCATTCCTTCCAAAGAAATCCCAGGGCTGATCTCCTTCAGAATGGACTGGTTGGATCTCCTTGCAGTCCAAGGGACTCTCAAGAGTCTTCTCCAACACCACAGTTCAAAAGTGCCAGTTCTTCGGGGCTCAGCTTTCTTCACAGTCCAACTCTCACATCCATACATGACCACTGAAAAAACCACAACCTTGACTAGACGGATCTTTGTTGGCAAAGTAATGTCTCTGGTTTTGAATATGCCATCTAGGTTGGTCATCACTTTCCTTCCAAGGAGTAGGCATCTTTTAATTTAATGGCTGCAATCACCATCTGCAGTGATTTATGAGCCCCCCAAAATAAAGTCAGTCACTGTTGCCACTCTTCCCCATCTATTTCCCATGAAGTGATGGGACCAGATGCCATGATCTTAGTTTTCTGAATGTTGAGATTTAAGCCAAGTTTTTCACTCTCGTCTTTCACTTTCATCAAGAGGCTTTTTAGTTCTTCTTCACTTTCTGCCACAAGGGTGGTGTCATCTGCATATCTGAGGTTATTGATATTTCTCCCAGCAATCTTGATTCCAGCTTGTGCTTCCTCCAGCCCAGCGTTTCTCATGATGTACTCTACATAGAAGTTAAATAAGCAGGCTGGCAATATACAGCCTTGACGTACTCCTTTTCCTATTTGGACCAGTCTGTTGTTCCATGTCCAGTTCTAACTGTTGCTTCCTGACCTGCATATAGGTTCATCAAGAGGCAGGTCAGGTGGTCTGATATTCCCATCTCTTTCAGAATTTTCCACAGTTCATTGTGATCCACATAGTCAAAGGCTTTGGCATAGTCAATAAAGCAGAAATAGATGTTTTTTGAAACTCTCTTGCTTTTTTGATGATCCAGTGGATGTTGACAATTTGATCTCTGGTTCCTCTGACCTTTCTAAAACCAGCTTGAACATCTGGAAGTTCATGGTTCACATATTGCTAAAGCCTGGCTCGGAGAATTTTGAGCATTACTTTACTAGTGTGTGAGATGAGTGCAATTTTGGGTAGTTTGAGGGTTCTTTTGCATTGCTTTTGTTTGAGATTGAAATGAAAACTGATCTTTTCCAGTCCTGTGGCCACTGCTGAGTTTTCCAGATTTGCTGGCATATTGGGGGCAGCACTTTCACAGCATCATCTTTCAGGATTTGAAATAGCTCCACTGGAATTCCATCACCTCCACCAGCTTTGTTTATAGTGATGCTTTCTAAGGCCCACTTGACTTACATTCCAGGATGTCTGGCTCTAGGTGAGTGATCACACCATCATGATTATCTGGGTTGTGAAGATCTTTTTTGTACAGTTCTTCTGTGTATTCTTGCCACCTCTTCTTAATATCTACTGCTTCTGTTAGGTCCATACCATTTCTGTCCTTTATTGAGCCCATCTTTGCATGAAATGTTCCCTTGATATTTCTAATTTTCTTGAAGACATCTCTAGTCTTTCCCATTCTGTTGTTTTCCTCTATTTCTTTGCATTGATCACTGAGGAAGGCTTTCTTATCTCTCCTTGCCATTCTTTGGAACTCTGCATTCAGATGCTTATATCTTTTCTTTTCTCCTTTGCTTTTCACTTCTCTTCTTTTCTCAGCTATTGTAAGGCCTCCCCAGACAGCCATTTTGCTTTTTTGCATTTCTTTTCCATGGAGATGGTCTTGAACCCTGTCTCCTGTACAATGTCAGGAACCTCTGTCTATAGTTCATCAGATCAGATCAGATCAGTCGCTCAGTCGTGTCCGACTCTGCGACCCCATGAATCACAGCATGCCAGGCCTCCCTGTCCATCACCAACTCCCGGAGTTCACTGAGACTCACATCCATTGAGTCAGTGATGCCATCCAGCCATCTCATCCTCTGTCATCCCCTTCTCCTCCTGCCCCCAATCCCTCCCAGCATCAGAGTCTTTTCCAATGAGTCAACTCTTCACATGAGGTGGCCAAAGTACTGGAGTTTCAGCTTTAGCATCATTCCTTCCAAAGAAATCCCAGGGCTGATCTCCTTTAGAATGGACTGGTTGGATCTCCTTGCAGTCCAAGGGACTCTCAAGAATCTTCTCCAACACGACAGTTCAAAAGCATCAGTACTTCGGCGCTCAGCCTTCTTCACAGTCCAACTCTCACATCCATACATGACCACTGGAAAAACCATAGCCTTGACTAGATGGACCTTTGTTTGCAAAGTAATGTCTCTGCTTTTGAATATGCTATCTAGGTTGGTCATAACTTTTCTTCCAAGGAGTAAGCGTCTTTTAATTTCGTGGCTGCAGTCACCATCTGCCATGATTTTGGAGCCAGAAAAATAAAGTCTGACACTGTTTCCCCATCTATTTCCCTTGAAGTGATGGGACTGGATGCCATGATCTTCGTTTTCTGAATGTTGAGCCTCAAGCCAACTTTCTCACTCTCCACTTTCACTTTCATCAAGAGGCTTTTTAGTTCCTCTTCACTTTCTGCCATAAGGGTGGTGTCATCTGCATATCTTAGGTTATTGATATTTCTCCCGGCAATCTTGATTCCAGCTTGTGTTTCTTCCAGTCCAGCGTTTCTCATGATGTACTCTGCATAGAAGTTAAATAAACAGGGTGGCAATATACAGCCTTGACGTACTCCTTTTCCTGTTTGGAACCAGTCTGTTGTTCCATGTCCAGTTCTAACAGTTGCTCCTGACCTGCATACAAATTTCTCAAGAAGCAGGTCAGGTGGTCTAGTTCCCATCTCTTTCAGAATTTTCCACAGTTGATTGTGATCTACACTACCAAAGGCTTTGGCATAGTCGATAAAGCAGAAACAGATGCTTTTCTGGAACTCTCTTGCTTTTTCCATGATCCAGCAGATGTTGGCAATTTGATCTCTGGTTCCTCTGCCTTTTCTAAAACCAGCTTGAACATCAGGAAGTTCACGGTTTACATATTGCTGAAACCTGGCTTGGAGAATTTTGAGCATTACTTTACTAGTGTGTGAGATGATTGCAATTGTGTGGTAGTTTGAGCATTCTTTGGCATTGCCTTTCTTTGGGATTGGAATGAAAACTGACCTTTTCCAGTCCTGTGGCCACTGCTGAGTTTTCCAAATTTGCTGGCTTATTGAGTGCAGCACTTTCATAGCATCATCTTTCAGGATTTGGAAGAGCTCAACTGGAATTCCATCACCTCCACTAGCTTTGTTTATAGTGATGCTTTCTAAGGCCCAGTTGACTTTACATTCCAGAATGTCTGGCTCAGCCACTCTATCTATCACATTTCTTTTTTTGTGATGTCTTTGTCTGGTTTTTGTATCAGGGTGATGATAGCCTCATAGAATGAGTCAGAAGTGTTCCTTCCTCTGCAATTTTTTGAAAGAGTTTTAGGAGGATAGGCATTAGCTCTCTCTAAATGTTTGAGAGAATTCTCCTGTGAAGCCATCTGGTCCTGGGCTTTTCATTTTTGGGAGTTTTTTGATTACAGCTTCAACTTCTGTGCTTATATTTGGGTTGTTCATAATTTCTATTTCTTTCTGGTTCAGATCAAAGATTGAACTTTTCTAAGAATTTGTCCATTTCTTCCAGGTTATCCATTTTATTGCCATATAGTTGTTCATAATAATTTCTTATAATCCTTTTTATTTCTGCATTGTCTGCTGTAACTTCTACTTTTTCATCTCTAATTTTGTTGATGTGATTCTTCTTTCTTTTTTTTTTCTTGATGAGTCTGGCTAAAGATTTGTCAGTTTTGTTTATCTTCTCAAAGGACCAGCTTTTACTTTTATTTGTCTTTACTATTGTTTCTTTCATTTCTTTTTCATTTATTTCTGCTTGGATCTTTATGATTTTTTCCTTCTACTAATTTTGTTGTTGTTGTTCTCTTTCTTCTTTTTCCACTTGGCTTAGGTGTAAAGTTAGATTGTCTATCCGATGGTTTTCTTGTTTCTTGAGATAGGATTGTATTGCTATAATACAATTTTAAAACTGCTTTTGCTGCATCCCATAGGTTTTGAGTTGTTGTGTTTTCATTGTCATTTTGTTTCTAGAAATTTTTTGAGCTCCCTTTTGATTTCTTCAGCAACCTATTGGTTATTTAGAAACCTGTTGCTTAATCTCTTGTGTTTCTTACATTTTTTTTTTGTAATTGATAACTAGTCTCAGCATTGTGGTTGGAGATGATGCTTGATATGATTTCAGTTTTCTTAAATTTACTGAGGTTTGATTTGTGACCCAAGATGCAGTCTATCATGGAGAATCTTCCATGTGCACTTGAGAAGATGTATTGCTCTTCACTTGGGTGGAATGTCCTGAAGATATCAATGAGATTCATCTCATCTAATGTATCATTTAAGACTTGTGTTTCTTTTTTAATTTTCTGTTTTGAGGATCTGTCCATTGGTGTGACTAGGGTGTTAAAGTCTCCTACTATTATTGTGTTACTGTCAATTTCTCCTTTTATGTCTGTTAGTATTTGTCTTATGTATTGAGGTGCTCCTGTGTTGCATGCAAAGATATTTACAATAGTCTTCCCCTTGGATTGATCCCTTGATCATTATGTAGTGTCCTTTTTTATCTCTATAATCTTCTTTATTTTAAGGTCTATTTTGTCTGATATGAGGATTGCCACAACAGCTTTCTTTTGCTTCTCATATTCATGGGAATATATTTTTCCATCTTCTCATTTTCAGTCTATATGTGTCTTTAGGCCTGAAGTGGGTTTCTTGTGGATAGCCTATATATGGGTCTTGTTTTTGTATCCATTCAGCCAGTCTGTGTCTTTTGGTTGGAGCATTTAATCCAGTTACATTTAAAGTAATTATTGATATATATGTTCCTATTGCCATTTTCTTAATTGTTTGAGGTTGATTTTGTAGATCTTTTTTCTTCTCTTGTATTTCTTGACTATATAAGTCCCTATAACATTTGTTGTAAAGCTGGTTTGGTGGTACTGAATTATCTTAACTTTTGCTTGTATGAAAAGTTTTTAATTTTTCCATCAATTTTGAATGAGATCCTTGCCAGGTACAGGAATCTTGGTTGTAGATTTTTTCCCTTTCAGTACTTTAAATATATCCTGCTATTCCCTTCTGGCTTGCAGAGTTTCTGCTGAGAGATCAGTGGTTAAGCCTATGGGGTTTCCCTTGTATATTATTTGTTGCTCCTCCCTTGCTGCTTTTAATATTCTTTCTTTGTGTTTAGTCTTTGTTAGTTTGATTATTATGTGTCTTGGCGTGTTTCCCCTTGGGTTTATCCTGTTTGGGACTCTGTGCCTCTTGGACTTGATTGACTATTTCCTTTTGCATGTTGGGGGAATTTTCAACTATAATCTCTTCAAAAAATTTCTCACGTCCTTTCTTTTTCTCTTCTTCTGGGACCCCTATAGTTCAAATGTTGGTGCATTTGATATTGCCCCAGAGGTCTCTGAGACTATCCTCAGTTCTTTTCATTCTTCTTACTTTATTCTGCCCTTTAGAAGTTATTTCCACCATTTTATCTTCCAGCCCACTGATTTGTTCTTCTGCTTCAGATATTTTGCTATTGATTCCTTCTAGAGTATTTTTAATTTCAGTAATTGTGTTCTTTGTCTCTGTATATTTATTCTTTAATTCTTCTAGGTCTTTGTTGATTGATTCTTGCATTTTCTCCTTTTTGTTTTCAAGGTTTTTGATCATCTTTACCATTTTTATTCTGAATTCTTTTTCAGGTAGTTTTTCAGGTAGTGTGCCTATTTCCTCTTCATTTATTTGGACTTCTGTGTTTCTAGTTTGTTCCTTCATTTGTGTAGTATTTCTATGCCTTTTCTTTTCTTTTTTTTTTTACTTATTGTGTTTGAGGTCTCCTTTTACCGGGCTTCACAGAGAACGCAATGGCACCCCACTCCAGTACTCTCGCCTGGAGAATCCCATGGATGGAGGAGCCTGGTAGGCTGCAGTCCATGGGGTCGCTAGGAGTCAGACACGACTGAGTAACTTCACTTCCACTTTTCACTTTCATGCATTGGAGAAGGAAATGGCAACCCATTCCAGTGTTCTTGCCTGGAGAATCCCAGGGATGGGGGAGCCTGGTGGGCTGCCGTCTATGGGGTCGCACAGAGTCAGACATGACTGAAGCGACTTAGCATGGCATAGCATAGCATAGCATAGCATTTACCAGGCTTCAAGGTTGAATTCTTTCTTCTTTTTGGTTTCTGCCCTTCTAAGGTTGGTCCAGTGGTTTGTGTAAGCTTCCTATAGGGTGAGATTTGTACTGACTGTTAGTTTGTTTGTTTTTCCTCTAATGGGCAAGGCTGAGTGAGGTGGTAATCCTGTCTGCTGATAATTGGGTTTGTATTTTTGTTTTGTTTGTTGTTTAGATGAGGCGTCCTGAACAGGGTGCTACTGGTGGTTAGGTGGTGCTGGGTCTTGTATTCAAGTGGTTTCCTTTATGTGAATTCTCACTATTTGATACTCCCTAGCATTAAATAGGAAAAGGAGTTCATCAAGGCTGTATATTGCCACCCTGTTTATTTAACTTATATGCAGAGTACATCATGAGAAACGCTGGACTGGAAGAAACACAAGTTGGAATCAAGATTGTCGGGAGAAATATCAATAACCTCAGATATGTAGATGACACCACCATTATGGCAGAAAGTGAAGAGGAACTAAAGAGCCTCTTGATGAAAGTGAAAGTGGAGAATGAAAAAGTTGGCTTAAAGCTCAACATTCAGAAAACGAAGATCATGGCATCTGGTCCCATCACTTCATGGGAAATAGATGGGGAAATAGTGGAAACAGTGGCTGACTTTATTTTTCTGGGCTCCAAAATCACTGCAGATGGTGACTGCAGCCATGAAATTAAAAGACGCTTACTCCTTGGAAGGAGAGTTATGACCAACCTAGATAGCATATTCAAAAGCAGAGACATTACTTTGCCAACAAAGGTTTGTCTAGTCAAGGCTATGGTTTTTCCAGTAGTCATGTATGGATGTGAGAGTTGGACTATGAAGAAAGCTGAGCGCCGAAGAATTGATGCTTTTGAACTGTGGTGTTGGACAAGACTCTTGAGAGTCCCATGGACTGCAAGGAGATCCAACCAGTCCATTTTGAAGGAGATCAGCCCTGGGATTTCTTTGGAAGGAATGATGCTAAAGCTGAAACTCCAGTACTTTGGCCACCTCATGGGAAGAGTTGACTCATTGGAAAAGACTCTGATGCTGGGAGGGATTGGGGGCAAGAAGAGGAGGGGACGACAGAGGATGAGATGGCTGGATGGTATCACTGACTCGATGGATGTGAGTCTGAGTGAACTCCGGGAGTTGGTGATGTACAGGGAGACCTGGCGTGCTGCTATTTATGGGGTCACAAAGAATTGGACATGACTGAGTGACTGATCTGATCTGAGGGTTAGTTCTCTGGTAATCTAGGGTCTTGGAGACAGTGCTCCTACTCCAAAGGCTCAAGGCTTGATCTCATTGTAGGAATCCAGGAATTCAGTGGAGAAGTCTCAGCACAACACTGGAGCAAACAGAAATCCAAAGCAAGGTCCTGGAGCAGCACCCCACTCTTGTGGCAGACGGTGGGCAGAACATGGCAGTTGGCTTTGCTCCTGGGGGAGAATATTTAGAAATTGATTAATTTTCTTCAGTATCTCCCATCAAAGTTAGCAACTAAAAAGGAATTTGATAAAATTCAACCATCTTGTTGGTATAAACTTTTAATTAACAAAAATTACTATTTTCTTAAAATAGCAAAAATGTATAAGAAATATTGAGTCATGCTTAATTGTTAAAAGGTACTTACATCAATATCACCAAGAAATTTAATGTTGTTCTGGTAGAATGTTCAACTTAATTAGAAAAGAGAAGAGTAGTATAAAAGTGGAAAGGAGAAAATATAATATAATTAAAATTATTTGCAGGAAGTATGATTACATAGCTAGAATCTCTAAGAAAAATACCTGGTAAACTGTAAGACAAAATAAGAGAATTTAGTGGGATAGGTGATTTCAATAAGCAATAGCTTTTCTTTTTATGAAGTAGAAATAACATATCACGATGTCTTAGTTAATTTGGGTTGCAATAACAAATAATTGTAGACTGGGTAGCTTTTAAACAACATAATTTATTTCTTAAATTTCTGGGGCTGGAAGTCTGAGATCAAGGTGCCAGCATGGTCAAATTTTGGTGAGGGTTCTCTTTAAGAAGGTTGCAGAGGGTTGAATTCTCACATAGTGAAAAAGGGGTAAGAACTTTCTGATGTCTCATTTATAAGGATACTATTCCATTCATGAAAGTTCTACCCTCATGACCTAATTACTTTCCATAAGCCATCTTTCTAATACATCATACTGAAGGTTAGAATTTCAGTGTATTTCACTATGCAAATTGAAATTGAATATATACAGTGTTTAGATCGTGTCAGGGAATGTTTAACAGGAGGATTCCTGTGTGCTGTTTTCTGTCTCTCATAAATACTCTGTTCCTTCTCAGTTCCTGGTATCAGGAACGAGTGGAGTGGCACGCTGCTCCCAGGACTGAGGTCATGGGATGAAACACATGCATGGATTTCCTTCAGTAAACACTCTCCTTATGACAAAACTGCTTAGTCATGACCCTCTTTCTTGAGATATGGATAGTCTTCTGACCTTATGACCATTGCTAATTCCTTGTTTCCTTGATAACAGTTGCTGTACGTTTGGTTTTCTAATCTTTATCATTGTTGAAAGAAATTCCTTGTATCACAGCCTATATATACCCACAGAAAGATCATTAAAGCATCCTTGCTCCACCAGAGACTTGGGTCCCCATGTCTTTCTCTCTCTCCCCCTCTGCCTAATTCTCTGGATAGTGGAAACCCGCCAAGCTCACTCTCCTGCCTGGGCTTTCAAGACTTCCTTGAGAGAACGCCCTGTACCTTAGTGAGCAGTGCAAGCCCTGTTCTAGGGTTTTATTGGTTCTGTTTGTAAACCAGGAAATACTAGCTTCTTTTTCTCTTTCACTTTCTTATCGTCGACTCCAGACCACCAGGTTCTGGTCCATTAAAGGACTGCAACAAGATGGGTAGAATTTTTCTCTCTAAAAATTTCTTATTTAATGATATATTTGATAATTTAATGTTTTGAACAGTGTTCCTTGAAGACATTAAAGTAATTGACAATTTTTCACAGTCAAAGTCAATGCTAAAAAGAAAACAAGATTTTTTCAAGTAGATTTCTCTTTGCTGTTAAAAATTTCAACATTCTTTCAAGAGTTGAATAATAAAGCTCATTAATTGTTATTTCACAATTTTAAACTTTTTTCTACATATGTCATCTTGATCACCATCACCTATCACTTTGCCATTAGATGCATAACTACATTTAAAAAGTTGTACAATATTTAACTATTTGTATGTGTATGTGTTGGGGGGAGGAGTCTTTTTGGCATTTCACTTCTGTTGTGCAGTGAAATAACATTTTTGGGAATAAGAATTATGTGGCTTCATCTGTTGCAGTGAGAAGGATACATTTAAATAGATCCTTAAAGGAAAAGATAATTAAGTAATTTAAATAATAATTTAAAGAAGTGTTAGTTTATGACCTTCAGTTCAGTTCAGTTGCTCAGCCGTTTCTGACTCTTTGCGACACCATGAATCGCAGCACACCAGGCCTCCCTGTCCATCACCAACACCCGGAGTTCACTCAAACTCATGTCCATCGAGTTGGTGATGCCATCCAGCCATCTCATCCTCTGTCGTTTCCTTCTCCTCCTGCCCCACTAAATTATAATGTCAGAATAGATAAATTTGTATTAATTCCTTATGAGATTTAATTGTGTTTCTACTAAAATATCTTTTGGGGTAATCTTTAAATACATGACTCAGAAAAAAATATGTTTTTAACTTTGACTTTGCATCATTGAGCCAAAGTCAGCTGAATTTTAAGGTAATAAAAACAATAGAATGGGAAAGATGAGAGATCTCTTCAAGAAAATTAGAGATATAAGAGAATATTTTATACAAAGATGAGAACAATAAAGGATAGAAACAGCAAGGACCTAACAGAAGCACAAGAGATTAAGAACAGATGACAATAAAACACAGAAGAACTATGCAAACCAGATTTTAATGACCTGGATAATCATAATGGAGTGGTCACTCACCCAGAGCCAGACATCATGGAGTGTGAAGTTAATTGGGCTTTAAGAAGCATTACTACAAGCAAAGCTAGTGGAGGTGATAGAATTCCAGCTGAGCTATTTGAAATCCCCAAAGACAATGCTGTTTAAGTGCTGCACTCAATATGTCAACAAATTTGGAAAACTCAGCAGAGGCCATAGGACTGGAAAAGATCAGTTTTCATTCCCATCCCAAATAAAGGCAGTGACAAAGAATGTTCAGACTGTGCACAATTGCACTCATTTAATGAGCTAGCAAGGCAATGCTCAAAATCGTTCAAGCTAGGCCTCAACAGTATATGCACTGAGAACATCCAGATGTTCAAGCTGGGTTTAGAAAAGGCAGAAGTACCAGAGATGAAATTGCCAACATCTGTTGGATCATCAAGAAAGCAAGAGAATGCCAGAAAAACATCTACTTCTGCTTCATTGACTACACTAAAGCCTCTGTGTGGATCACAACAAATTCTTTAAGAGATGGGAATACCAGACCACCTTACCTGCCTTCTGAGAAACCTATATGCAGGTCAAGAAGCAACAGTTAGAACTGGATATGGAACAATGGACTAGTTCAAAATTGGAAAATGAGTACATCAAAGCTGTATATTGGCACCCTGCTTGTTTAATTTGTATGCAGAGTATATCATGTGAAATGCTGGGCTGGATGAATCACAAGCTGGAATTAAGATGGCTGGGAGAAATATCAGCAACCTCAGATATGCAGATGATACCACCCTAATGACTGAAAACAAAGAGGAACTAAAGAGCTTCTTGATGAAGGTAAAAGAGAAGAGTGAAAAAACTGATTTAAACCAAACATTCAGAAAACTAAGATCATGGCATCTGGTTCCATCACTTCATGGCAAATAGATGGGGAAAAATGGAAATAGTCACAGATTTTATTTCCTTGAGCTCCAAAATCTCTGTGGATGGTGACTGCAACCATGAAATTAAAAGATGCTTGCTCCTTGGAAGAAAAGCAATTACAAACCTAGGCAGGGTTTTAAAAGGCAGAGGCATCATTTTTCCAACAAACGTCTGTATAGTCAAAGCTATGGTTTTTCCAGTAGTCCTGTACAGATGTGAGAGTTGGACCATAAAGAAGGCTGAGTGCCAAAGAATTGATGCTTTCGAACTGTTGTGTTGAAGAATCTTGAAATTCCCTTGGATTGCAAGGAGATCAAACCAATAAATCCTAAGGGAAATCAATCCTGAATGTTCATTGGAAGGACTGATGCTGAAGTTGAAGCCCCAATACTTTGGGCACCTGGTATGAAGAGACAACTCATTGGAACAGATTGAAGGCAGGTGGCGAAGGGTGTGACAGAGAATGAAATGGTTGGCTGGCATCCTTGACTCAATGGATATGAATTGAGCAAACTCCGGAGATAGTGAAGGAAAGGGAGGCCTGTCATGCCACAGCCGTTGGGGTGGCAAAGAGTCGGACATGACTAAATGACTGAACAACAACAACTCCAATTCAGATGTAAATAGTCTCAAATTAAAAGGCAAAATATAAATATAATCATCTCTATTACCCTAGAGAAGTTTTTTAAAACTTCCTGTTTTATTTCTCCTTAATCATTTCATCAAATAGGCAGAATCTCATACAAACTAAAAACTGCATTTTGTAGGTACATAAATTTTATATTTGCAAACATGTCACTATTTTTATTATAAATTAAATAATCATTTAGTTAATAATTATTTGATTTTATTATAAATTAAAAGGTTATATAATTAAATTTTTTTGGTGCAAGAACAGTTTTATTTTTCTATCTTTAAAACACAAATTAAAGTATTTCTTTAGGGGTTTAACATAGTGATAATTGTATTGGAGAAGAACAGTGTTTACTGCTCTAGTAATTCTAAAAGTGCACATTTTGGTCTCCTTGTTACATACATAGATGACATGGGAAAGGGAAGAAACATAGAATGTAATCCTCAACAAGTAGAGTTTTCAGGAAGTGCCATACCAGAAGTATGACTTGTGGGCTGTGTGCAGAGCTCTATAGAAAAATAGCAGGTGGCGAACTCCGGCAGATAGTCTTAGCTATGATCAGTACTTATGACTTTCAGGCAGATGACTTGAGAATTGAAAGACAACACATTTCCCCCCAAATTTTATTATCAATGAAGAAGGATGCTTTTGAATACTGAGTCTTTTTCCTACTTAGCATCTTAATCCCATTGATTAGAAAACAATCCTACCCAGAAATTATGCTCTTTAATATTCACCCAAGGGTTATGAAAACTTATGTCCATGTAAAAACCTGCACGGGAATGTTTCACAGAAGCTTTATTGGTAATTGTTCTTGGAAGCAACAAAGATGTTCTTTAGTTGGTAAATGGATAAATAAACCCATAGTGCGCCCAGATAGTGGAATACATTTGGTGCAAAACAGAGATGCCCTGTCAAGATATGAAAAGACATGAAGTAAACTTAATTGCATACTTGTGAAGTGAAAGAAGCCATTATGAAAAGTTTCATGCTATGTGGGGAGGGATAGATGGGTTGAACATGATTTTTAGGGCAGTGAAAATACTCTGATAATACTATAAAGATAGATACAGGTCATCATACATTAGGCTGAACCAATAGAATGTACAACACAAAGAGTGAGCCCTAATGTAAATTACAAACTTTGAGGGATAATCATATGTCAGTGTGGGCTTCCCAGGTGGCGCTAGTGGTAACGAACCTGCCTGCTAATGCAGGAGACATAAGAGACTCAGGTTCGATCCCTGGATCAGGAAGATCCCCTGGAGGAGGGCATGGTAACCCATTCCAGTATTCATGCCTGGAGAATCCCATGGACAAAGGAAACTGGCAGGCTATGGTCTATAGGGTTGCAAAGAGTCAGTCATGACTGAAGCAACCTAGTATGCAAAAGATATGTCAATGTAGGTTCATTAATTGTAACAAATGTAGGAGATGGTGGGAGACTATGCAGTTATGAGGCAAGGAGTACACAGGAAATCTTTCTATCTTCTGCTCAAGTTTGCTAGGAACCTAAAAACTGCTCTAAAAATTAAAGCCTATTGAAAACAAAACCAGACACCTACAATATAATTGCTTGTATTTCCTCTTTCCGTTAGCGCTCCTTCTGTACAATCCAGAGGCTAAATGTTTTTGAGTGAGCACTAGATGCTGTTTGCCTTTTAGTTAAGCTACTTGTACCCATAAATTATTAGGTGCTGTTTTGAATTATTTGTTCATTTGAGGTGTCATTAGCTGTTCTTTCTATTATGTTTATGTATGAGAACAAATGGAGTATGGTTAATTATAACGTTTGAGCAATAATAAATGGTTGTTGAAACTAGTTCCTCTTCTGTTTGTTCCTCTAATATAAAGCATTACATTTTCTGGCAAAAGGATAGTAAGTCATTAATAAAACAAAAGTAGGTGGCATAAAGAATACATTCAAGTAGTCAGGTAAGCAACAGGAACCAGCATTCATCCAGAAATAGCATGCAAGTTTTAAAATTCTAGTTCTGGAAGAAAATTAAATATTTGACATCAGTCATTTTGCTTATCATTGTTTAAAATAGAGATTATTAAGATCAAAATTTTGGAGAATGGATACAGAATTTTTATTTATCAAGTTTTCATTCAATCTTGTTTTCTCTGAGCCCCATCATATAGAAGTGCACATATCTGTTTATATATAGATTAGAAGTATTATGAACATGGAGTATACAAAGGAAATAAATATCATTCCCTTGAATATTAGAGCATGGTGACCATGCAGTCCTAGGAATGGGATAAATTTATACAAATGAATGAAACTTATGCTAACAATGAAAAGGTAAACTAATCAGTGTCACTTTAATCAATCAATTAATAAAAGCTTAATTAATGTGAATTAAAATACCAGAAAAATGATGCTTGAATATTAATTCTGATGAATTCAAGTCTTTGACAGAATTAGTATAGGAAAGTCACATCTGCTGCTAACAGATGTAAGATCCTGTTAAGGTTATAAGACTTTGGGTTGTGAGTGACTTCATCTATAAAGTAGGGATGATATTGATGATTCTACTGTGAGAATTCATATTATGGGTGCTTTTTATTAATGAATTGCAGAATGGTTTTGTATCTAAGTAAGGGTTAGCATCAGATAAAGCACTGCATTGAGAAATGATGTAATAGGCTGCTGTCAGACTTACCATCCTATGAAGAGATATAAAAGGGAAGGGGAAAAATATATATCTTAAACTTGAAAATTATGCTGGCAGGATTATAGTCGCCATTTCCTGATTTCCCAAAATAGGCCAGTCAGATCTCCTATTAGAGGAAGAGTGTGAGCTTAATAACTCAAGATTCTGCCATAATCCAGCTGGTAGGTCTCAACATGTTTCTTTCAACCTATCATATTTCTAGTTGCTCCTGGCTCAGAGCAGACCCTCAACATACATGTATTGAATAAGTAACCAAACATACGGCCTTGCCTGGCACTTGGATCTTCTTCTTTGAAGGTAGCAGGTGTATAATTTTTTCAAATGGGAAATATAAAAAGTGTACTAAGGTTTTTAAACAGATTAAGTAAAACAAATGACAATAGAAGTCTGCTTCTGAGAATTGATGGGGGAAGAGTGCATATCAGAACGATAGGGTGGCTGACACCATGGGGCAGAGTAGAGAAGCAGGTACAAAATATGAAAGCTCCTGTGCCCATAGTGAAAAGGGTATTACTTCCAAATGTTCTTTCAGTTAGCCTTGAAACTGAATTTATTTAAAAAAATGAAAAGGTACAATATAATGTGAGACAAATAACTGGCATAAATGTATACCTATCTAGATCTATTAGATTACCCAGTGGGGCACTGAGTAATCAAAACCGATACTGAACACTATGCTGTACTAATATGTACTGGCTAAATAACAATCATTCATCTCAGATAATCCTTGAGAGATCCCTGATCAATAGAGAGATTACTTATAGAAATGCTTTTCTGTCTTTTACTGGTCATGGATGAAAAGGTCATTTTGTTCCCCAGAGCTCTTTATGCCGCCAGATGCATAGGAAATAGATGTCATGAATAATTGAGAATAAAAACATTTTGGAATATATCTGTATATTATTAGTCACTCATTCATTATGCAGGAACTAAAAATGCGTTTTCAAAATAATACAAATGAAAATAATAGACCCCAACAATCGGGAATTTGAATAAGAAATTGAAGTGGCATTTAGCAAATGTTTGAGAGAAAAATCAATCATCTAGTGGAATTATTTATTTTGGTAGCCAATTGTGACAGCCTGAAAAGGTGCATTTTTTTGTTCTTTTAAAGTAAAATTAAAAAATTTTCAAGTCAAGCCAACTAACCTGTGGGATAAATGTGAAGATCCTATTTTCTCTATTCTGAAGTATTCACATCAATTGATATGTGTGTTAGGCCTTGGGTAGTTGAAGTCATCACTAGACTTTCCTTAATCTTTCCTAAAATCACAAGGACTGCTCATTCGGACAGCTCTTACCAAAACCAAGGAGGCAAGTGCTCTTAGAACAGACCTAAATCCTCTGTGCACTTCTCATCTAATCAGAGCATTTAATGCCAATTCTTAATCAGAGGGACAGGGAAGAAAGCGATGAACTGAGAAAAACAAGACATCATCACACATTGAGCTTTGTTCCCTTAAATTCTCTGACCATTTATTATAGTTTTGTTCTCAAGATTTAGTTTGCTTAATTGGGAATGACTTGCCTGCCAACATTATGCTGTATTCTCCAAAGGCTTGCCTTTAAGCTTGCTCTTAAATACAAGATGCCTGGGGTTGGAAGCTTAAGTGAAGAACAAACACTTTTGTCTTGGCTTAGTATTTGACTTACTGCTTTATATAGGAAATCTAACACCCATAGTTAAGCCTTAGCAAACCCTCACGTTAGCACATGTTAATCTTTGCCTTTAACTCAAATGTAGAGCTGAAAGCTCAGCCAATGAAATTACCACCTTTGGCAATCACGTATGTGTGAGTGTTTGTGTGTTTGAGAATGTTTGTTTTATGTTGGTTTTTATGGGCATTATAAATCATGACTGTGGTTGTAAATTAACAAAAATAATTTAGTAGTTAGAAAAGAGAATTTGTACACTATGTACCACATTTATGGAGATTTTTTAAAAAAACAACATAGTGTTCATTTAATTGACTATTTTGGGTGCCATTTGAGACTATGTGCCCTCTGGTTTCATTTGTAAAGCTAGTTTCCACCCAAAATTAATCTTTTCTTTCTCTTTTTCTTTCCTATAGTCACTTTTCTGTACCTCTAGCACATATAATCTGACTTGTAATATTGTTTTTTAAGTGTCATTCTCAGCTGTACACAGTAAATTGCTTGGTGGTGGCATTATTTCAGCAGTGCCATAGATCACACAGGGAGAATTCAGTAGCAATTTTTAAGTTGAATAATTTTGTATAAGATATACTACTGAAAACAGATTCCTCACAATTTAAAAATTTACATACCAAAGAGGAGCCCATTTAAAATGCATGGTTGGTAATGAAAATATTCTTATTTTTTACTCATGAATATTCATTTATTCTTTTCCCACACTAGACTCTATGGAAGTTCTAAAGGAGAGAGGAAAATATAAAATACATTAGATTGTCCAAATGCTAATGCATAAAACCAATAAATCATTGAAAAACTAAGAGATGCTAAAAATACTGTACTAAGTTCAGGTGGGTAAGATTATTTCCTTGGTAATGTGAAATGTCAATACAGCCTTCTCAGAGAGGATGATATTTGAATTGGGTCTTGAGGTAAATCCAGAAGGATGAGAAAGATTTTGCCAAATAAACAAGAAAGTAAGGCAATTTCAGGGTCAGAAATTGTCATATACAAAAGTCTAAAAGATGGAGTAAATAACATAGTTTATGAGACTGAGTAAAGGACACCTATGAATAGTGATGGGATTCTATGAATGAAGAGGGACCAGGCATTAATCTGGGCTATTTGTGTTTTATTCTACAGGCTGTGATGATTTTTAAATATGGAAGTGACATAGCATAGTTTGCTAGTCTAGAATGGAAAAAATATTGGAGAAGCAAATGATAGAGTCACGGAGACCAAAGAGGAGGTAGGTGATGAGAAGCTGTGAGAGGACAGTGATAGTAATGCTGGGAAATATGAAGCCATGAGACAGCTGGGTGTCAGACTAGAAAATGCTTGAATATAGGCAGAGAGGATATGGAGGTCTCTCTCTTTCAGGAAGTGAGGCTGGGTTGGTGGATAACCATGAGTTTGGCCCAAGAGTTTAATGTGCCCATGGGACAATGTAATGGAAACCCATTATTTATTCGAGCCAAGCATATCTTTTCTCTTCACTCAACTCCTGTTCTTCAGTCTTGTCTCATGTCCATTCACATGGGTTTGAAGCACCATCATTTGTACAAGTGGCATTTCCTGTGACTAGAATGAACTGGTTGGAGGATAACACCTTCCAAGAATGGGCCACTAAGACTCCTTCCTTCAGTTACTAAATTGAAACAGAAAAAGCAAAGTTGGTCCCTCTCTGAATGTCTGAAAATAAAGATATGTAAATTTGGTGACTATTAGTTATCACATTCCAACAAGTAAAAAAATACAGTAAGTTAGTTGCCAATGTGAGAGAAGCCATGAATAGACACTCAGAGAGTGGTACAAGGGAGAGGAGAATGTTCTTGACTTCCCCTCAGGCCTTTGGTCTCCTGTGGCAGTCATGCATTCCATCTCTTAGGCACCTGGAATTCTATCACTCTAGTAAGCCTCCCTGTCTTTGTTCTTGACTAAGCTGGCCAGAGTCCATTTCTGTCGTTGTTGTCATTGTTACTTGCTTTTAAGCTAAAGTTGAATTATACTAAGTCTGAATGGAGTCATTCAGTATGCAAAGAAAAATATTCAGAACATAATGTCAAGAACTGCACATAGATTTAGACATCATCGAAAGAGATTTGGAAGCTGAAGCCCTAGGAGTGGATGAAGATGTCAGGAAAGAGCAGGTGGACTGAAAAGAGAATAGGCCTGATGGCAAAAACTGCCTAACTACTCAAATTAATAGTAAACACAGAGGGAGAGATTTTGTAGATAGGAAGAGGAAAAGGAGAAGTAGGTCCGTAAAAGCCAAAGGAATTTCAAATATGAGGTGTGGATAGCTCTGCTAAGTATTGCAGAGAGGCCAAACAGGATGAGGACTAATAAGAAGCTATTGAATTAAGCAAACAAATGATTACTGTTCACTTTTTTTTAGATGTAGACAGCTTGAGTAGAATGAGAAGGATGTTGACCAAAAGCAGGGATAAATAATGAATGAGAGAAGACTGTTGTTGCAAGATGTGTGAAAGAATATAAAATAAAGGCAGTGGATGGAAAAAGCAATTACATTCATTTTGAGAAATGTTTACCAGTGTGTGTTAGGTATTAACCTAAGCTAAGTGTTAAGGTAAGTAAGTTTTGGCCTGCAGCAGTTTATAGTCTAGTGGTGGAAACGCATAATCCAAAGTGGGAAGAGAGACAAGGCTAGGGAAAAATGCTTTCAATTCCCCAATAGTTATGTGGCCATGTTGTATTGACGTCTAAAACTCATATCAATTTTATGTGCCTGTGCATTTGCCTGCATATATGTGAGTACAAACACAAATGCACACATACACACCACGTAGGGTCAAAGTTGAAATAGTTTGTTTGTAAAACAATCAACACTATAATCGCTTGCTTGAATGCATTTGTCAACCGACTACCCTGGTCAGTCCTAATCCACTAACAAGCTGAGGGCACTGTTTCCTGATCAACTGTTAAGAGTGAATTCTTTTTCTTACAATTGAACCATGTAAGGAAAGAGTAGCCTTAAATTATCTTCCTTTTAGACAAAGTGTGTCAATATTGTTTGTAGAAAGAGAAAGAAACACTTAGATCTCACCAGTATTACTAGTTTTAATTGGTTTTATTTTGCTTTATTTTTTAAACATCAATGAGAACTACACATGCACATATTTTCCCCTCCACTTACAATAATTATTTGCAGCTAAAACTATGAAACCTTCCACAAATGGAAGATTTTAGTATTTTTAAGGACACACCCCTAAGTGTCTAGTTTTTCCAAGCAAAGAATGCCAAGAATAAAATTCTTTAGAGGGGAGGCTCCTGTTTATGAGTTACCCATATTCTATTCACTGATACTGAAAAATAGCTCCTCACTGTTTATAACTTTATTACCTGGCCAGAGTTTCTGACCTCAGCAACTTCAAACACTCCTTTTCAAGACTGTTCCAAATCTGTCAAAGACTTTGGATAGGTAATCAGCCTTGACAAATTTGTATTTCTATTTTTTCTAAGAATATTGTACGTTATACACATTTTATTCATTCTACCATTTGTGGTAGAGAGAGGAAGTCCAGTTGAAAACTGAGCCATAAAACAGATAATACTGGAACAAAACCATTTTGAATTAAAACTTGGTCTACTCATCAAGCCTATATATGTCAGACAGAGAAACGAGAAAAATAAATAAAGCCTGTTTGGAAAAATGCCACAGGTTCTAAAATGATTATTAGATTAAAAAGTAAGTTTTCTTCATTTTTTCATGGACTGGTCTTTGATCAGATCAACCCACTAGCTTGTATCATAAAGCTTGTCTGTTTGCTTGCTTGTTTTTCATTAGGACTTAAATGCAGAACTGAGAAGAAGAGTTGAAACAACTACTGATTACACCTACCTCAAAGTTCTTCCTTTGTGATATGCTTTCCCAAATTTCATTTCTTTCCTCCCAGTCCATTCAATTTTTCTAGCCATGTAACTAGGTGTAATCCTTAATTCATTTCCTTGTCTCAAACTCAAGTCATGAAATACAACATTGAGACAGAGCAGGAACTTATGATTCTTGCCACCCGCCCCCCACCCCGCTCCATGATCTCAGCCTGCCTTTGTCTGTGGAAATACTTTAGTCAAAGAATAAGTTTAATCAGAGAAGTGAGAACATACAGAAACAAAGGAAAACAGTCAAAGGAAACCAAATAATAATAATAATGTAGTCATTAAGCAGAGTCATGGACTTTTAGTTCCTTCTCAAGGACTATAGATAATATTCTGAGCCATATGCTGTGAGCTGTCTTACAGCTGCTGAAACCCCCACCAGGTGGAAGATGTTAACTACATGATGACCACACTGGAGTCATGACATAAGCTGCTGCAATTCTGAGAACTGGCTTCAAGGAAATGGGAACAAGCTGACTCTGGAACTGAAACTAACTGTCCTTAAAACAATCAAGATGATGCTGGTCAGATCACTGATGACCAAGTTCAAGGTAATGGTCAGAGCTGACTGTGCTATTTCTGCTTGTAGCCCCCCTCCCTCAGCCTATAAAAACTGTTGCCCTTGACTGTCCTTCCCCCATGTTGCCAGCATCCAAAATAAAGCAAACTTTCCTTTCCACCAACATGGCCTCTTTAATGGCTTTTGAATGGTGAGTGGTCGAACACCACTTTTGGTTATAATATTCTGGTCATTTCTATCTCCAAAATCTACCCAAACATGTGTCCTTTACTCCAGCTCTGCTGCTACTAACCTTCCTCAGGTCCTCATCTCTTGCCTGAACTCCTGCCTCAGCTCCCTTATTGGTCACTCTGCTTCTGCTGAAGGCTAAAAGCCACTCCCTGTTGCATCCGTGATCTTATAAAATGTGAATCAGGGCACATGTAAAACCTAGAGTTTAGAATAAAATGCAAGCTCCTCATCTTGCATTCTCTTCCCAGGTAGCACTAGTGGTAAGGAATCTGCCTGCCAATTCAGGAGACACAAGAGATGTGTGTTCAATCCCTTGGTCGGGAAGATCTCCTGGAGGAGGAAATGGCAACCTACTCCAGTATTCTTGCCTGGAAAATTTCATGGACAGAGGATATTGGTGGACTACAGACTATGGGGTCACAAAGAGTTGGACAACAACTGAGCAGGCATGCATGCACAGCATCTTGATTTCCGAGATGAGTTGTCTCTGACATCAAGTTGCTATTCTTTTCTTCACTCCCCTCACTCCAGACATATCTGTTTTCAGTTCCTCAAACTCTCCAAAAGTTCAGGTTTCTGTACTTGCAGTTCTTTCTGTTCTGAATGTTCTTACTTAGGGTTACTCCAAAATTGGCCATGACTATGAAAAGGAATTTAGGTCAAATGAAAAAAAAAAAAAAGCAATATCTTTTAGTATATGTCATATAAGCCAAAAATTCAAATATTGAAAAAGTGTTAATGCACAATAATACCGATTGATTGGTCATGAGTTAGTAAAGGAAATTAGGATTTTAGAAACAATATATTGTTCCAATTACTATGACTGCACATAATAAACAATTTCAAATTTAGTGGCATAAAACAAAAATTTTATTACGCTCATGATTTCTGTGGGTCAGGAACATTTTTAATGGGTTGGGTTGGAATGACTTCATCTTGTTACATGTCTGAGTTTTCAGTTAGGAAGCTCCAAGGCTGGAAATGACTTAAGAGTAGTAAAAATTGTCTGAGAGCTCATTTATCCACATGACTGGTGTATGGAGGCTAAATGTCAGCTGAAACCTCAGCTGGACCTCTTGATGTGGCTGCTCAGGCTTCCTCACAGTATGGTAATCTCATTCCAAGAGTGAGTATCTCAAAAGAAAGAGGCACAGACTGTATGGTTTTTAAAAATCTAGCTCAGAAAGCATATAGCCTTGCTTCCACTGTATTCACGAGCTTGCCCAGATTCAAGACACACATCTACCTTACCTGTTAATGGGAGGAGTGTCAAAGTCACATGGTCAGAAGAGCAGGTGGAATGGAGATATTGTTAACACCCTCTCCACATATTTTACCTTGAATTATGGTTCATAGAGAGCAATGAAATGGTTGGTTGTAAAACAAATACAATGTCTATGTCTGAGATGGAATACTGGATGTAATGGATAACTGGTCTCACTAAAAAGACAAATATTTATGCTGCTGGATATTTTGTTTCAGCCAGGTTTAAAGTAATATCACATTTTAGAAAAGAAAATTCTTTATTTCAATTGATCAGGGGGATTTAATATATTGAAATTATTTGTAACAATGTAATTTATTGTATTACTTATGAAATAATGTTGTAACACCTATATGCAAAATAGGCTGCATATCCTCAAATAAAAGATCAAAGAAGATATTGAAAATCAAAAGAAAGCTTTTAAAACTTTCAAACTTAGTAATGCCTCACCTCCCTAGGCTATATCTTACTTAGATTTTTAAAATCACTATGAGACAAAAAATTGTGAGACATAAAGCCACAAAGCCCAACCAAAGTGTTGTTCATCCATAGTATGCTCCCTCTTAAATACAATGCACAAACTGTTCAGAGACATTTCTCCCATTGCTTTGTGTGTGTGTGTGTCTGCATGTGCTCAGTTGAGTCTGACTCTTTGCGACCCCATGGACTGTAGCCCACCAGGCTCCTCTGTTCATGGAATTTTCCAGCCAAGAATGGTTGAGCATGTTGCCATTTCTTTTTCCAGAGAATCTTCCCAACCCAGGGATTGAACCCATGCCTCTTGTGTCTCTTGCATTGGCAAGTGGATTCTTTACCAGCTAAGTCACTGAGGAAGCCTTGACTAAACATGGGAATCTTCAAATATTCATTCTTTCAAACTCTCCTAATTGGCCTTGGTTGATGATTAGAAGTTGAAAATAGAGGTGAATAGCTTATGGGTAAGAAATTATACCCTTAAAGAATTACAATTTATTTAAATCAATTATTAACTAACCACTAATTTAAAAATAAAAAATTAATGTGATATATGGCATTTTGGGGAAAAAATTGAAGACTGTATTTATTAGTAAGTGGTCCCAGAATGAATGTGTATATATTATATATGTAGGGAAGGATACTATACATCCTTCCTTCAATTATAAGAATGTAATTGAAGAGTATTTTGCCAATAGAAATTGAGTTTGCAAAGCATGGAGTATTACCACTGTAGACAATCTTTTGAGGTGAGAAATTTGGCTTTGTATGTGTAAAATGTAGGAGATTCCCAGGTGGTTCAGTTGTAAAGAATCTGCTTGCCAATAGTGGAGCTGCAGAAGTAATGGGTTCAATCCCGGCATCTGGAAGATCCCCTGGAGGAGGAAATGGCAACCCACTCCAATATTCTTGCCTGGATAATCACATGGACAGAGGAGCCTGAAGGGCTGAAATCCATGGGGTCACAAAAAAATCAGACACGACTGAATGTCTGAGCACACATGTATGCACCTATGTAAAATGTACCTTTTGAATATTTTCTTTTTTCTCAGTTAGGTATTGATAATTCAATCTTGAAAATATTGATAATTTTGTACTTGCAAGTTAAAATTTATAAGTTCAATTTGAAATCTGTAATCCAAGGTTTATGCCTTTGCAACAGTTTTCTCCTTATTTTCTTGGCTACTTAACAAAAGCCTATTTATCCCTCAAGATCTAGCCCAAATATTTTCTGTTCTGTTTCTATAACAGAACATTGTTACAACACACCATATTTCACTGTATTTACTATGTACCCTGAGTTTCCTCATGTCTCACTAGTCATGGGTATAAATTGCTGATACCGTGTACAAATGAATTATAATGACCAAAAGTGTTTTGGGTTTTATCCCAACCTGCTCAAGTAGTAACTCAGTACCCTGGGAATTATCCATCAAACATTTCTAGTATTAATAATACTTAGAATAGCTTCAGGTGTGGGCTCCCCTGGTGGCTCAGATGGTAAAGAATCTGCCTGCAATGTAGGAGACCTGGGTTCGATCTCTGGGTTGGGAAGATCCTCTGGAGGAGGGCATGACAACCCACTCCAGTATTCTTGCCTGGAGAATCCCCATGGAGAGAGGAGCCTGGCAGGCTACAGACTATAGGGTCACATAGAGTCGGACGCGACTAAGCACACATAACTTCATGTGTATTCAGAAGCTGGTTCTACAAGTGGCGCCCACAGTCTATCCTCCAGGCTGACACTGGTACTGCTGTGTCGTCTGTAGATGCTGGTCGCCGTTGAGCACCAGGGCTGCTCAGATGCAGTTGCTCTAGACGATATTGTGATGTACCAGTCTGAGCCTCCTGGTACTGAGGAGAAGGCTGTTCTGTGCAGAAGTAGGGAGGATTCTTATCTGTCCAGTCCTGTTTTGTGCTTTGTCATTGGAGACATGAACATCTCTGCTTATGCTCCTGTGTTTCAGTGGTTTTTCATGAAAATAATTCTTGTAGTTCCTCTCAGCCCTGAGATCAGATTTCATTCCCTAGGGTATTATTTTTCTTTCCTAGTCTTCCTAGTTACGGCAGATAGCAATCTCCATTCTCTTCCTTTCTGCCAGGCAACAAGAAAAACACACGACCTCAGGAAAGTTGCTCTTTCCTCTCATCTTCCAACCCACTCAGCTTTCCAACCAAGTTATAGACATGACTACTGGGGCTGAAGGTGCAGTGCCTGCAATACTTCTTTACACATTTCAGCCTCAGAAAGATGGTAAGCCCTTGAGGACATGAAACAAAACTCCTCCTTTTCTGTATTGAATAAGAATGAAAACGTAAATTTGAACCCATTTATAGACTATTCCCTCTATTCTAAAGATAAATTATATGATGTGTTAACAACTGTGACGATTTTACTCTGCTTGGAAGTTAGCAAGTTAATCTGCTACTGTATTATGGAAACCGGCAGAAGTCATAACACTCCCTTGTCAGAAAGACAAGATTTCAATACTCACAACACACCAAGAAGCACAAGCTTCAGGTTTACATCATGTAGCCTTTCTAGACAGTACCAAGAGTACCAGACCTAAGTTTCATATTGCTGAAGAGGGGCATGTGCTGTGCACTTGGGGGCAATGAGTTGCATGACGGCTGAGGAGCCCTAAGCTTACAGAACCCTACTATTTTATAATGGGTTGCGAGCAACCTGCCCAACTTATGTCCAGAAGAAAACATTACCTTTGTTATGTGCATGCATGCTAAGTCTCTTCAGTCGTGTCCTACTCTTTGCAACTTCATGGACTGTAGCTCGCCAGGCTCTTCTGTC
The DNA here is from genome assembly GCF_003369695.1 of Bos indicus x Bos taurus. NCBI lineage: Eukaryota > Metazoa > Chordata > Mammalia > Artiodactyla > Bovidae > Bos > Bos indicus x Bos taurus. The sequence goes on from NC_040076.1 coordinate 115,176,227, forward strand.
CATGGGATTCTGTGGCAAGAGTACTGAAGTGGGTTGCCATGCCCTCCTCCAAGGGATCTTCCTGATCCAGGGATTGAATCCAAATCTCTTATATCACTTGGATTGGCAGGAGGGTCCTTTACCACTAGTGCCGCCTGAGAAGCCCCTACCTTTAATATACTGGAGAATAAATAAACTTGCCCTCTGCTCTGGAGGAAGATTCTCCTGACCTGCAAGGCAGTTTGCTAGAGAAACATCCTTGGAAAGATAACATTTCCAAGGTCCAACAAAGGCCATCTGTGCCTCTACTCATATGAAATGCAAAAATTTGGAATCGTCTATGAACGGTATTGTGAGTAAAAGTGATCTTCTCTTGTTCCCAGAATTAGTTTATATCAGGGCCAGAACTCAGGTCATTTGGCATATGATCCAGTAATTTCTTTAAGGAAACAGCAATTGATAGAATAGAACTAGTATGGTATTAGTTCAGTTTCATTGATTAACATTGCTAAAGACAATGAAGGCTTTCCAAAATATATTTTAAAAGTTCTAGCAACACTGATTATCCACATACAATATTAACAGTATAAGTTCCAAGCTGTTTTTCAAACTTCTAAAGGATTGATATACTGACAAAATTTAAAACAAGCAAGCAAACCAAAGGAAAACAAGCAGTTAACAGCAAAGACAGTATTGCCTTATTCCCACTTGTGCAACTAGGACATAAATAAGATCTATTTTAAAATCATCAAGTCAACATCTACTAGAATTTATAGATTTTAATCAGAGATTTTCACATATAAACCATGTTACGTCCAAGTACTGGGGCCTGAGAACCTTGGCTCTATTTTTCCACAGCCATATTTTAGAAATTGTCAGAACAAAATATGAACTCATTAATTGAGGAGTTCATATTCTATGAAATAGCATCTGGAAAAAAAATTATATGAAGTTAAACAGCTAATATTACTGTGAGTGACACACTGTTTTCAAGGATGTTGTTCAAACTGCTACTGGGTGTAGCCTTAGCTCTTCAAAATCACTAACATGGTCATTGAGAATTTTTCACTTAACTCATTACATCCCAAAGTGAGGAACTGTTTTATGATTGCTCAGCCTACAATTCTATCCTCTCCCTAATTCTATTCTTCAAGATACTTTCTAGAGTCACTCTAGGTATGAAATTCAAACAATGAATAAGAAGATAAGTAGAAGTTAATATATGCCTGCAGGTACATTGGGAAGAAATCTGAACTAAAAATAAGGTATTTGGGGATCAATTCCCAGTTCCCAAAGCATGATCATAAGTAGATAAAAAAGGACAAAGCAAGCATTTGTTTCAACTTTTCAATATAAGTTTTGCCTAGTTTTAACCAAAAAGTGATGAATATTAAAAATTAAGGCTTGATAAGGATGTTAAATGACACCATAGAATGTAATTAATAAAATTTGAAATGTATGATGCTCTAAGGAATGTGGATAACTTGCTTTATATCAACAAATTATTTTGCAAGGAGAGAAAGAAAGAGAGGGAGTAAAAGAGAATTTAGAAGACATTAAATTGCATTGTAAGATTCTTATTTGGATTTCAAAAAATTGAACTAAAAATTTAAAATTTTGCTGAGTCAATTGGGAAGTATTATAGAAGTAACAAATTATTGTCATTTAAAGATTATAATTATGAAATTGTGGTTAGGGGTAAAAGAACCTTTATTTTTTAGAGATACAGACTGAAATACTCCCAGATAAAATAATATGTTATCTGGAATTTGCTTTAAAATAACATAGCTACTGCAACTGCTCAATTAATTACAAATGTTTCAGTCTCCCTTCTACTTTTTGCATCTGTTGACTTTGGGAGGCAGTTGAAGGAGGGAACCCAAGGTCTTTTATGTCAATGAAAATCTGCTGCTGGCTTCCCTCCTGGAATCATTGTACATTTTCCAGCATTCAGTGATAATTAGTTTAGAATCCTTCACAGTATATGTGGATCAAACTTAGTATTAACAGAAGTGTATAAAACTCTAAATTAACGGTTTGTAAATGAAGCTTTTTCATCTTCTACAGAAACTTACCAGTAATATGTGATATTAAAATAAGCCAAATAGGGTAATCTTGCTATTGAAATATCATGAAACTTACTGAGTGGCTGAAGTCCACCCCTTGCCTTAGATTTTTAATGATTTAAGGATATAATTAAAACACTGCTACCTTGTTACAAGAGAAAAAGCTGTATCCTATGATACTTGGTAAGGGAATGGCTTGCACAATTGAGCCTGACCCCTCTGTATTCCACTGGTGCATATATATATTTTTTATATTGATATTTATCTGTAGTTTTTGATGTAATAAATCTTATCTATACTAAAAAAAAATTTTATTTCCATTTCTGACCATTATATTTGGCTCATGTTTTGAGTGTCTCCTGTAATGGTATGGGTCAGCAGTATACTGCTGCAGCGAGAGGGGCTCTGGGTGCAGTAGCCCTGGGTATGGCATAAGCCCTCTTGGAGTAGGTCACCATTAACCCCACCAAAGAGACACAAGAACTTATACAGGCCTGTGGAAACAGACTCTTGGAGAGCACAAATAAAACCTTGTGCACACCAAGACGCAGGAGAAGGGAGCAGTGACCCCACAAGAGATTGACCCAGACTTGCCCGTGAGTGTCCAGGAGTCTCTGGCGGAAGCGTGGGTTAGCAATGGCCAACTGCAGGGTTGGGGGCACTGAGTACAGCAGTGCATGCAGGTCGCCATTATCTTCATTACCTCCACCATAGTTTGGCCTCAGGTCAAACAATAGGGAGGGAACACAGCCCAACCCCCTGCCCCCCTCATCAACAGAAAATTGGATTAATGATTTACTGTGCATGGCCCCACCCATCAGAACAAGACCCAGTTTCCCCCTCAGTCAGTCACTGCCATCAAGGAAGCTTCCATATACCTCTTATCCTTCTCCATCAGAGGGCAGACAGAATGAAAACCACAGTCACAGAAAACTAAACAATCTGATCACATGGACCACAGCCTTGTCTAACTCAATGAAACTATGGGCTACCCAAGACTGATGGATCATGGTGGAGAGTTCTGACAAAACACAGTCCACTGGAGACGGGAATGGCAAAAAACTTCAGTATTCTTGCCTTGAGAACCCTGTGAACAATATGAAAAGGCAAAAAGATATGACACTGAAAGATGAACTCCCCAGGTCAGTAGATGCTGCCCAATATGCTACTGGAGAAGAGTGGAGAAATAAATCAAGAAAGAATGAAGAGATAGAGCCAAAGAAAAAACAAAACTAAACAAAACACAAAACACCCAGTTGAGAATGTGACTGGTGATGGAAGTAAAATCCAATGCTGTAAAGAGCAATATTGCATAGGAACCTGATTGTTCAGATCAGTTCAGTTGCTCAGTTGTGTCCAACTCTTTGCCACAAGATGAATTGCAGCATGCCAGGCCTCCCTGTCCATCACCAACTCCTGGGGTTCGCTCAGACTCACGTCCATCGAGTCAGTGATGCCATCCAGCCATCTCATCCTCTGTCATCCCCTTCTCCTCCTGCCCCCAATCCCTCCCAGCATCAGAGTCTTTTCCAATGAGTCAACTCTTCACATGAGGTGGCCAAAGTACTGGAGTTTCAGCTTTAGCATCATTCCTTCCAAAGAAATCCCAGGGCTGATCTCCTTTAGAATGGACTGGTTGGATCTCCTTGCAGTCCAAGGGACTCTCAAGAGTCTTCTCCAACACCACAGTTCAAAAGCATCAATTCTTCAGCACTCAGCCTTCTTCACAGCCCAACTCTCACATCCATACACGACCACAAGAAAAACCATAGCCTTGACTACACGAACCTTTGTTGGCAAAGTAATGTCTCTGCTTTCGAATATGCTATCTAGGTTGGTCATAACTTTCCTTCCAAGGAGTAAGTGTCTTTTAATTTCATGGCTGCAGTCACCATCTGCAGTGATTTTGGAGCCCCCAAAAATAAAGTCTGACACTGTTTCCCCATCTATTTCCCATGAAATGATGAGACCAGAGGCCATGATCTTCATTTTCTGAATGTTGAGCTTTAAGCCAACTTTTTCACTCTCCTCTTTCACTTTCATCAAGCGGCCTTTTAGTTCCTCTTCACTTTCTGCCATAAGGGTGGTGTCATCTGCATATCTGAGGTTATTGATATTCCTCCCAGCAATCTTGATTCCAGCTTGTGCTTCAACCAGCCCAGCGTTTCTCATGATGTACTCTGCATATATGTTAAATAAGTAGGGTGACAATATACAGCCTTGACGTACTCCTTTTCCTATTTGGAACCAGTTTGTTGTTCCATGCCCAGTTCTAACTGTTGCTTCCTGACCTGTATATAGGTTTCTCAAGAGGCAGGTCAGGTGGTCTGGTATTTCCATCTCTTTCAGAATTTTCCACGGTTTATTGTGATCCACACAGTCAAAGGCTTTGGCATAGTCAATAAAGCAGAAATAGATGTTTTTCTGGAACTCTCTTGCTTTTTCGATGATCCAGCGGATGTTGGCAATTTGATCTCTGGTTCCTTGTCTTTTCTAAAACTGATTGAACATCTGGAAGCTCACAGTTAACATATTGCTGAAGCCTGGTTTGGAGAATTTTGAGCATTACTTTACTAGTGTGTAAGATGAGTGCAATTGTGTGGTAGTTTGAGCATTCTTTGGCATTGTTTTTCTTTGGGATTGGAATGAAAACTGACCTTTTACAGTCCTGTGGCCACTGCTGAGTTTTCCAAATTTGCTGGCATATTGAGTGCAGGACTTTCACAGCATCATCTTTTAGAATTTGAAATAGCTCAACTGGAATTCCATCACCTCCACTAGCTTTGTTCATAGTGATGCTTTCTAAGGCCCACTTGACTTCACATTCCAGGATGTCTGGCTCTAGGTCAGTGATCACACCATCGTGATTATCTTGGTCATAAAGATCTTTTTTGTACAGTTCTTCTGTGTATTCTTGCCACCTCTTCTTTATATTTTCTGCTTCTGTTAGTTCCATACCATTTCTGTCCTTTATCGATCCCATCTTTGCATGAAATTTTCCCTTTGTATCTCTAATTTTCTTGAAGAGATCTCTAGTCTTTCCCATTCTGTTGTTTCCCTCTATTTCTTTGCATTGATTGCTGAGGAAGGCTTTCTTATCTCTCCTTGCTATTCTTTGGAACTCTGCATTCAGATGCTTATATCTTTCCTTTTCTCCTTTGCTCTTCACTTCTCTGCTTTTCATAGCTATTTGTAAGGCCTCCTCAGACAGCTATTTTGCTTTTTTGCATTTCTTTTCCATGGAAATGGTCTTGATCCCTGTCTCCTGTACAATGTCACGAACCTCAGTCCATAGTTCATCAGGAACTCTATCTATCAGATCTAGTCCCTTAAATCTATTTCTCACTTCCACTGTATAATCATAAGGGATTTGATTTAGGTCATACCTGAATGGTCTAGTGGTTTTCCCTCCTTTCTTCAATTTAAGTCTGAATTTGGCAATAAGGAGTTCATGATCTGAACCACAGTCAGCTCCTGGTCTTGTTTCTGTTGACTATATAGAGCTTCTCCATCTTTGGTGGCAAATAATATAATCAATCTGATTTCAGTGTTGAACATCTGGTGATATCCATGTATAGAATCTTCTCGTGTTGTTGGAAGAGGGTGTTTGCTATGACCAGTGCATTTTCTTGGCAAAACTCTATTGGTCTTTGCCCTGCTTCATTCCGTATTCCAAGGCCAAATTTGCCTGTTACTCCAGGTGTTTCTTGACTTCCTACTTTTGCATTCCAGTCCCCTATGATGAAAAGGATGTCTTTTTTGGGTGTTAGTTCTAAAAGGTCTTGTAGGTCTTCATAGAACCGTTCAACTTGTGCTTCTTCAGCGTGATTGGTTGGGGCATAGACTTGGATTACTGTGATATTGAATGGTTTGTCTTGGAAACGAACAGAGATCATTCTGTCGTTTTTGAGATTGCATCCAAGCACTGCATTTTGGACTCTCTTGTTGACTGTGATGGCTACTCCATTTCTTCTAAGGGATTCCTGCCACGTAGTAGATATAATTGTCATCTGAGTTAAATTCCTCCATTCCAGTCCATTTTAGTTCGCTGATTCCTAGAATGTTGACGTTCCCTCTTACCATCTCCTGTTTGATCACTTCCAATTTGCCTTGATTCATGGACCTGACATTCCAAGTTCCTATGCAATATTCCTCTTTACAGCATCGGACCTTTCTTCTATTACCAGTCACATCCACAACTGGGTATTGTTTTTGGTTTGGCTCCATCTCTTCATTCTTTCTGGAGTTATTTCTCCACTGATCTCCAGTAGCATATTGGGCACCTACCAACCCAGGGAGTTCCCCTTTCAGTATCCTATCATTTTGCCTTTTCATACTGTTCATGGGGTTCTCAAGGCAAGAATACTGAAGTGGTTTGCCATTCTTTTCTCCAGTGGACCTGAATGTTAGGTCCATGAATCAAGGTAAATTGGAAGTGGTCAAACAGGAGATGGCAAAAGTGAGCACTGACATTTTAGGAATCAGTAAACTAAAATAGACTGGAATGGGTGAATTTAACTCAGATGACCATTATATCTACTACTGTGGGCATGAATCCTTTAGAAGAAATGGAGTAACCATCATAGTCAACAAAAGAGTCTGAAATGCAGTACTTGGATGCAATATAAAAAACCAAAGAATGATCTCTGTTCTTTTCCAAGGCAAACCATTCAGCATCACAGTAATCCAACTCTATGCCCCAGCCAGTAATGCTGAAGAAGGTGAAGTTGAATGGTTCTATGAAGACCTACAAGATCTAGAACTAACACCCAAAAAAGATGTCCTTTTTATCATAGGGGACTGGAATGCAAAAGTAGGAAGTCAAGAGATGTCTGGAGTAACAGGCAAATTTGGCCTTGGTGTACAAAATGAAGCAGGGAAAAGGCTAATAATGTTTTGCCAAGAGAATGCACTGGTTATAGCAAACACCCTCTTCCAACAACACAAGAGAAGACTCTACACATGGACATCACCAGATGGTCAATACTGAAATCAGATTGATTATATTCTTTGCAGCCAAAGTTCGAGAAGCTCTATACAGTCAGTTAAAATAAGACCAGGAGCTTACTGTGGCTTCAGATCATGAACTCCTTATTGCCAAATTCAGATTTAAATTGAAGAAAATAGGGGAAATCACTAGACCATTCAGGTATGACCTAAATCAAATCCCTTAAAATTATACAGTGAAAGTGATAAATATGTTTAAGGGACTAGATTTGATAGACAGAGTGCCTGATGAACTATGCATGGAGGTTTGTTACATTGTACAGGAGATGGGGATCAAGACCATCCCCAAGAAAAAGAAATGGGAAAAAGCAAAATGGCCATCTGAGGAGACCTTACAAATAGCTGTGAAAAAAAGAGAAGTGAAAAGCAAAGGAGAAAAGGAAAGATATACCCATTTGAATACAGAGTACCAAACTATAGCAAGGAGAGATAAGAAAGGCTTCCTCAGTGACCAGTGCAAAGAAATACAGCAAAACAGAATCGGAAAGACTAGAGATCTCTTTAAGAAAATCAGAATAACAAGGGAACGTTTCATGCTGGGCACAATACAGGACAGAAATAGTTTGGACCTAACAGAAGCAGAAAATATTAAGAAGAGGTGGCAAGAATACACAGAAGAAATATACAAAAAAGTCTTCATGACCCTGATAACCATGATGGTGTGATCACTGACCTAGAGCCAGACATCCTGGAATGTGAAGTCAAGTGGGCCTTAGAAAGCATCACTATGAACAAAGCTAGTGGAGGTGATGGAATTCCAGCTGATCTATTTCAAGGCCTTAAAGATGATGCTGTGAAAGTGCTGCACTCAATATGCCAGCAAACTTGGAAAACTCAGGAGTGGCCACAGGACTGGAAAAGGTCAGTTTTCATTTCAATCCCAAAAAAAGGCAATGCCAAAGAATGTTAAAACTACCGCACGATTGCACCCATCTCACATTCTAGTAAAGTAATGCTCAAAATTCTCCAAGCTAGGCTTCAACAGTATGTGAACTGTGAACTTCTAGATGTTCAAGCTGGATTTAGAAAAGGCAGAGGAACCAGAGATCAAATTGCTAATATCTGCTGGATCATAGAAAAAGCAAGAGAATTCCAACAAAACACCTACTTCTGGTTTATTGAATACGCCAAAGCCTTTGACTGTGTGGATCACAACAAATTGGAAAATTCTTCGAAATGGGAATACCAGACCACCTGACCTGCCTCCTGAGAAATCTGTATGCAGATCACTAAGCAAGAGTTATAACTGGACATGGAACAACAGACTGGTTCCAAATTGGGAAAGGAATATGTCAAGGCTGTATGTTGTCACCCTGCTTATTTAACTTATATGCAGAGTACATCATGAGAAATGCTGGACTGGATTAAGCACAAGCTGGAATCAAGATTGCTGGGAGAAATATCAATAACCTCAGATATGCGGATGATACCACCTTGTGGCAGAAAGTGAAGAAGAACTAAAGATCCTTTTGATGAAAGTGAAAGAGGAGAGTGAAAAAGTTGGCTTAAAATTCAACATTCAGCAGACTAAGATCATGCCATCTGGTTCCATACCTTCATGGCAAATAGATGGGGAAACAATGGAAACAGTGACAGACTTATTTTCTTGGGCTCCGAAATCACTGCAGATGGTGACTGCACCCATAAAATTAAAAGACCCTTGCTCCTTGGAAGAAAAGTTATGACTAACCTAGATAGCACATTAAAACACAGAGACATTACTTTGCTGATAAATGTCCATCTAGTTAGAGCTATGGTTTTTCCAGTAGTCATATATGGATGTGAGAGTTGGATGATAAAGAAAGCTGAGTGCCGAAGAATTGAAGCTGTTGAACTGTGGTGTTGGAGAAGGCTCTTGAGAGTTCCTTGGACTGCAAGGAGATCCAACCAGTCCATCCTAAAGGAAATCAGTCCTGAATATTCATTTGAAAGATGGATGCTGAAGCTGAAACTCCAATACTTTGGCTACCTGATGTGAAGAACTTACTCATTGGAAAAGACCCTGATGCTGGGAAAGATTGAACACAGGAGGAGAAGGTGTCGACAGAGGATGAGATGATTGCATTGCATTACCAACTGATAGACATGCGTTTGGGCAAGCTCCAGGAGTTGGTGATGGACAGGGAAGTCTGGCGTGCTGCAGCCCATGGGGTTGCAAAGAGTTGGACATGACTGAGTGACTGAACTGAACATAAACAACCTCTGTGCCTATGAAATAGAAAAACCAAGATTCTGGGAGAGAGAAATAGCAGATGTCTATATCTGCAAAATCTCCTGAGTAACCTATGAGATTTAGGGGGGCAAGTCACCAGAGGTGATGCAAATTGTACTGTTGGCATCACTAGTTTGACATCAGCTTTGAGTTGCTGCTGCTAACATTTGGTGATCTTATTCTACCTAATTGTTGATCCCTAAGGAATATGATTAATGAGAGGAATACAAGGTAATTTAGCACTGTGGAGGAAAAAAAAAAACAACATTAAAGAAGTATTAAAAATGTATTGAATTTTTAAACCAAAAAAGGAGGTAAATACTCTTCTAAAACAAACTTAAAATTACTCTTTTTTACAGCAATTATAAGAAGGTCATTGGGAGATCCATATTTGACCTGATGAGAGCAGTGCAACCTTTTATTAGTTTATTTTTTTAAAATTTTGAGCTAGAAAGTAGTTATTCTCAGGGATAGTATGTGCTGCTAAAAAGAAATCTATAAAGTGTTTTTGTGTTTCTCAGTGCTCTATGTAGCAGGTATTTTGTTCAGACTAATGTTGAATGGAACAGGATAATGCTTGTTATTACTGGCTTCTGCTTACCTTAGAGTAATCAGAAATGTTTGTTCACCCCCAAGTGGAGGATTTCCTCTTGCAAATGATCCAGGAGAAAACAATCATTTATTTTGATTGCTTCAGTTGGTGATGTGAACATGGAAAACCTTCTACTTAAAGTAAGTAATATAGAGATAAAAGACAAATTAATATTTCACATGAATTCTAAGTTTTCCCCAGAGTTGGATTTAGGTTAATTTGGAGAATGATTATACCAGCAGCAAATAAGGGGTCTGGTGCCAAGTGGACACAAAAATCAGTTGCTGAAAAATCTTATGGCATAAACATTAGGTGACATAAAACACTGTTCAAACTCAGATAGTTTTGAATGAAGTGAGGAGCTATTCATAATTTTGCTGTGACTGTCCCAGGCAAATCTTGATGTATGATCAGCTTGATATATAAAATTATCCTAAATACATTCACCAAATGTTAAGACAATTACATTGTGCCAAGTTTTACCCATCTTAGCTTATTTCTTTTTTTGGAAAATAAAATGTAGTTAAAGTCAATATCTTATCCCATTTGATTTGACTTAAGAGTATATTTTTATGCTAAGTGTTACATTCAAAGAAACCAAAATTAAATTTTTTCATATGTCTTGCCTGATAAAATCTCATTAGTAGAAATGATCACAGAGGTAGTAATAGATTGGTCATAAAAGGCTAATAAATGAGGTTACCTGCCAAAAATAATTTCATCCTTATATTGATTTCACTCTTCTTTAATTAGTTTTCCATCTATTGCTAGCACTGTACAATTTAATACTAGAGTTATCAAATCAAGCTTACTCATTTTACAGATGCATAAGTCACTAACTTTTCTCAGCTGTAGAATATAGCCTGAATTTGAAACCAGGCAGTTCTTTTCCACCATCCATGGGAAGCTGCTGGTCTCACGGCACAGTATCATTAGTACTGTACCTGTAGCTACAGAATAGTGCTTTCTGTATCTAGTTTGTGCCCCACTGATATGCAGAGCTCAGCAGTTCTTTGAGTTCCTGTAAAGAATGAGTATCTACTAAGGATTTTATACAGGAGACAAATGAGAAATTTAACAATGGACACCCCCAGCAAACAAATTGTTCTCAGTGGCTCAGTCATGTTTGACTCTTGGCAACCCCTCGGCCTGTAGCCCATCAGGCTCTTCTGTCCACAGAATTCTTCAGGTAAGTATACTAGAGTGAGTTGCCATTTCCTCCTCTAGAGCAAACAAATCAGGACTCCTCTATTAGATATATTTTGTAACAAACACTTTGGAAACTCACTAATATCGGGTTTTCCTCTCATCGTGGACATATAGAAATCTTTACTTCCCAGCCCCCTTTCACTGGGTTGGGGGCATGTTTCAGTCAGGGGGCTGTGACAGAAGTGAAATGTGTTTATTGCATGTATGAGACCATCTACTCTCTCTTCCCCAGCAACTGCATTTATGAGAGTCTTAGGTTTTGAGAGTAGAGACAAAAGGTGGAAGTGGAGTGGTTTGCTGAGTAGCCACTTAAAAAGCCAACCAACCTGGATAGCTGCTTAGACTCAGGGGGTAGTTTGTGAGAAAAAACCCCTTCATTGTGTTAAGACACCTAAAGGACTGAGTTGTGAAGTCACTCTATTAGCTCATGCTGCCAAGGACCTGTCTCTGCTCCAGACCTTCCTCTCTGCCCCCATGCTGCTGGGATTCTGTCCTTTCTTCTTAGAGGCCAATAGAGTCAAGATTCTTCCTTCCAGGTATCTCTAGCAATTCATATTTCTATTTCCTTTATTGGGCAGGGCAATCAATCTATCTCCAAACTTGCACACACATGCTAAGTCACTTCAGTTGTGTCCGACTCTGTGTGACCCCATAGACGGCAGCCCACCAGGCTCCCCCGTCCCTGGGATTCTCCAGGCAAGAACACTGGGGTGGGTGCCATTTCCTTCTCCAACGCATGAAAGTGAAAAGTGAAAGTGAAGTTGCTCAGTTGTGTTCAACTCTTAGCGATCCCTTGGACTGCAGCCTACCAGGCTCCTCTGTCCATGGGATTTTCCAGGCAAGAGTACTGGAGTGGGGTGCCATTGCCTTCTTATACACATACTAAAACTAACACATACCATCACTACGCTCATTTAAATAAACGGGACTTCCAGTTTCCTCCTTATAGTGAATTCTTCTCTCTCTCTCTCTCTCTGTGTTTGTGTGAGTAAGAAATATAGTGTGTGTACTAAGTCACTTCAGTTGTGTCTGACTCTGTGATCCCATGGACTGTAGCCTACCAGACTCCTCTGTGCATGGGATTCTCCTGGCAAGAGTACTGGAGTGGGTTGCCCTGCCCTCCTCCAGGGGATCTTCCTGACCAGGGATTGAACTTACGTCTCTTACGTCTCCTGGGTTGGCATGTGAACTCTTTACCAGTAGCGCCACATTCCTGTGATTATCTTTTAGTCAGACTGAAAGTTTCTTGAGGATGGAGAGTTTGTAAGTGAGAGTCCATGGATAAGCATCAAGTTCTATGAATCCCTTGAAATGATCGTTTTTTTTTTTTTTTTTTTGGGTGTCTAGGCTATGTGCCCTTCTAGTTTTCATCAGATTTTCAAAGGGGTCCTTGAATTAAAAGAAAAATTAGGCAACACTGGTGCAGGATCAGCCTAAGTTTGAAAAGAAGAACTTCCAATGGCCCTTATTCCAGCCCTGATACTTACTAATGTGATTCAGGTTCTTATCATTGTCTTAGATTAAGCATGGCCAGAACTGGTCACTCTAATTCACAAGAGTCTGAGATATATAAATCAGAAAACAACTGATTAATTTAATCAGGACTATATCTATTAGGTACCTAGGATAATTACCGGAGAAGGCGATGGCACCCCACTCCAGTACTCTTGCCTGGAAAATCCCATGGAGGGAGGAGCTTGATAGGCTGCAGTCCATGGGGTCACAAAGAGTCAGACACAACTGAGCGACTTCACTTTCACGCATTGGAGAAGGAAATGGCAACCCACTCCAGTGCTCTTGTCTGGAGAATCCCAGGGACAGAGGAGCTGGTGGGCTGCCCTCTATGGGGTCACACAGAGTCGGACACGACTGAAGCGACTTAGCAGCAGCAGCAGGATAATTACAGGACAGATTATTGTCCTACTTACTTATTTATCCATTTAAGCAAATTATTAAAGGCAGATTTTGAACATTTTTTTCCCTAAGGAATCAGTCATCACAAGAGATATTGTTGTCAGAGGGACTCTGGGTCAGCTGGCCTGGAAGATATCCTGTCTCTTGGACCATGTTTGGACAGGCAATACCAGCAATATCTCCTTTACTCCCTTCTTCTTCCCTCTTTTCCATTCCTCTCCACTTTTACCCTTCTCTTTCAGATCCAAGGCTGGCCCACACTATTCTGGTAGATTGAGTGCATAGTGTTCAGTCAGACCTTGAAATGTCTGGATGCTGTTCTGTTATTTTAAGATAATCTCTGTTCAGATCTCATGAGCTGATTTACAACTTATAACTTACTCCTAAGACACTTGCTTAGGTATTTATAAGGCTATACATTATGGGATAAAGTGAGAGAAACAGGAAGGAGAAGCAGTCATGCGTCAGAAGGCTGCCAAATATCTTGGCACCAAGGAAATCTGCTTGGTTTTTTCATGAAACATATCCAACTTGGCTTCCTTCCCTTTTTATTTGGAATTCATCTTATTTGTTATTGATGTTTGACAGCATATGACTCTGGACATACATGAGTAGCTGGATCTACTGCTACTCTTGCACAAGAGTCGCCTAATTTTGGTAAATGTACTGAAAAACTAATATGTTTTTCTTTGAAACTGAGATTATATAAATATCATGAATATCTTTAACAAGAGTCAACATCAAGATGCTTTCAATTATTGTCATAATCCAAGAGATTCTGCTTTTCATAGAATCTTGAGCAAGAACATTATTTTGAAGCCTCATATTCCTCGTGTATAAAATGTAAATAATAACAGCAGTAGTCTCTAAAGTTTATGATGATAGTAGCCATTTGGCGTTAGAAATTCTATCCCCTCCTTCCAAATCCTTGTGAAACAAGAGTCAAGCAACTATTAGATTAGAGTCGATATATTAGAGCAAGTATTAACTTTATTTCTCAGTTTTATTACTGGAATTCTTAATCAGCTGAATAAAGTATTTTGCCCTTGGCATAGTGTTAGTCTTCATCTATCACTATTTGTACCTATTAATTCAGCATATATTACTGAAAAATAAAAACCTTTTCCCATTTACACTTAAATTTCTAGATTTTTAATTCTTTGTGATTTGGTATTTGCTATGATAATGGGAAAAAGTGAAGATTATTGAGAACGTTTTATGATCCCCTGGGCTCATGATTCTATTGTAGGCTTTCTCTAAAAATAGTTCAAAAGGGTTTAAAGCTCAGGATAAAATTTTGCTAAAAACAAGCAGTGCTGGAATGGCAACTATACGAAAAGGAAGAGATACCAAAAGGAAAGGTAACAGACCTCAAGAGGCCATAACTATCCCTTCTTTTCTTCAGTCACAGAGGATGGGAAATGGGTGCATGGTTTCTCTGCTTTCTATATGATTATGGATCTGTCCCACTACTAGATTTGGAATGAATGATTTTTATTTTTTTTTATGTGAAAGCTATTACTTAGCCCTGGACCAGGACTTGGTGCTGATGGTGGAGGTTACAGAGAAGTAGGGTAGTGAAATGGCAGCAAAGCTGGTTCAATCTGCAGGCCCATGGGTGGAAGTGGCCTAGATATATAAGGTCCTGTGGGTAGAGGATGCCCAATGCAGCTGGGATTTTGGCATCTTGCAGGTACCACAAGATAGCTACCAGAGGAAAAGTGAGAAAAACCCAGCAGCAAGAGTCAATGGAGTGGATGGCCCACTGGGGAGTAATGGGGAGGAAGAGGTTCACAGTACCACTTACATCAAGGAAAATATCAGTGGAGCACCTGAAACTTCAGCAAATGAGTAAAGCTCATAAAAGGACTGGTATTTGGGCACTGACCACACTGTGACATCCAAGGTCATAATAATGATAATACTAGTATTATTATCTCGGAGAAGGCAATGGCACCCCACTCCAGTACTCTTGCCTGGAAAATCCCATGGATGGAGGAGCCTGGTAGGCTGCAGTCCATGGGGTCGCTAAGAGTCGGACACGACTGAGCGACTTCACTTTCATTTTTCACTTTCATGCATTGGAGAAGGAAATGGAAACCCACTCCAGTGTTCTTGCCTGGAGAATCCCAGGGACGGGGGAGCCTGGTGGGCTGCCGTCTATGGGGTCGCACAGAGTCGGACACGACTGAAGCAACTTAGCAGCAGCAGTAGCAGTATTATTATCTAGACAGCATATTAAAAAGCAGAGACATTACCTTGCCAACAAATGTCTGTCTAGTCAAAGCTATGGTTTTTTCCAGTAGTCATGTGTGTATGTGAGAGTTGGACTATAAAGAAAGCTGAGCGCCAAGGAGTTGATGCCTTGGAACTGTAGTGTTGGAGAAGACTCTTGAGAGTCCCTCAGACTGCAAGGAGATCCAACCAGTCCATCCTAAAGAAGAACAGTCCTGGGTGTTCATTGGAAGGACTGATGCTGAAGCTGCAGCTCCAATACTTTGGCCACCTGATGGGAAGAACTGACTCATTTGAAAAGACCCTGATGCTGGGAAAGATTGAAGGCAGAAGGAGAAAGGGACAACAGAAGATGAGATGGTTGGATGGCATCACTGACTCAATGGACATGAGTTTGAGTAAGCTCCAGGTGTTGGTGGTGGACAGGGAGGCCTGGCATGCTGCAGTCCATGGGGTCACAAAGAGTTGGAAACAACTGAGCGACTGAACTGAACTGATGTGCTATGAGCATCTGATGAAGAAAAATTCAGGGATACCAATTTTAGATCTGCCATTTAATACTCTGTAATATAAGAAAGTCACAATTCTCCAGGTCTCATCCTCTCAATTTATCAAAAGAGGAGAAATCACCTGCTTGAACATCTTCACTGGGATATTAAGAGGCTCTAACTAATTGCTTTGCAAATGTGAGCTGTTAACCAGGGAGGGCTGTGAGACCTTAAATGCGACATCAGTTTCTACCTTTGATATCTTTGTTTCTTCTGCCGCAGTGAATTTTGTCTTTTTGTTGGTGATGATTCATTTTAAACAGAAGTTATTCATAATTGTCGTAGCTAGAATTCCTTGGGTTTTTATTTTGTCTCTGTGCCAAATTTTTTATATTTTGATATTTTCATCACTCCTCACTTGCTTAATCTATTTTTCCCAATGTGACAGTTAATTGATGTGTCAACTTGACTGGATCATTGGATGCCCAGATACCCAGTAAAACATTGTTGCAGGACGTATTTGTGAGGGTGTTTCCAGGAGAGATTAGCATTTGAATTGGTAGACTGAATAAAACAGATTGATCTACCCAAAGTGGGAAGGCCTGAGTAGAACCAAAAGGTAGGAGGCATGCTCTGCCTCTGTGGCCTCTTCTATGTCTGTCTTATTGCTTGAGTTTGGACATCAGTCTTTTGCACGTGGTACTCCTGGTTCTCAAGGCTTCATATCTGGGCTGGACTCAACACTATTGGTTTTCAGGCTTTCAGAACTTCCAAGTGTACCACTTGCTTTCCTGGGTCTCCAGCTTGCAGAGAGCAGACTGTGGTATAGCCTCCATTAATTACTCACATGAACCAATATCTTTTAATAAAGAAATCTCTCATCTTCTCTCTCCTATTGGTTCTATTTCTCTGGAGAACCCTAACTAATAAACCGGTTTTTCTTTTTGAAAATTGAAGCCTTATCTATAATTCCCAGATATTATATTTGTCATTTTAATAATTTCTCTTCTTCACCTCTAGGATATTCCTTCCTATGTTTTAATGTGCATATGAATCATCTGGGAATCTCATTAAAAGGAAGATTCTCAAGTAGTAGCTCTGCATTTGCAACAAGTTTGCAGGTAATGCTGATGCTGATGGTCCACAGAACACACTTTGACAATCGTTGTTCTAGAAAAGTAATAATAATAGTAATAGTAACTGCCAACGTTGCCAGAATACTGCCATGTCCCAGCACTCTTCTGGATGCTTTAGGCATATTTAATCCCACAGTAACCCCATAGGGTAGGTAATGTTCTATTTCAGCTATTTTGTAGATAAGGAAACCAAAGCACAAGGAGGTTGACTAGATGTCCAATGTAATAATGGGTGCAGAGTGAGGAAGTTTTAAACCTAAGCATTTTGGCTTTAGAACCTAGGCGCAAGAAACTACTGTACTCTAGTGGCCTAAAACTGACCATCAGCTTATTTGTACTTATCATGTTAAACTATTCTTGAATTTCATACTTATCTAATTTGTTGCTTTTACTTAGAGTTTGTGCATGTAAGTGAAGGTGTCATACTGTCTGTTACGCTAGCCATTAGTCTGAACTGAGATGAGCTGTGAGTGAAAAATACACATTGGATTTAAAGATAATTTGGCAAAACTAATACAATATTGTAAAGTTTAAAAATAAAATAAAATTAAAAAAATAAAGATAATATGGAAAAAGTAATGTAAAATATTTTATTTATAATTTTTATAAGAATTGCATGCTGAAATCATGATATTGTGGATATAGAGAGTTAAAATATATTTTAAAACATACTTTCAAGCAGCAGGGAGGGATATTGGGAGATTCGGATTGACATATACATAGTGCTTATACATAAAATACATAACTATCAGGACCTCCTGTATAGCACAGGGAACTCGATACTCTGTAAAGTTCAATATGGAAAAGATCTAAAAAGAGTGCATATTTGTATATGTATAACCAATTGTAGAGTACATCATGAGAAACGCTGGGCTGGAAGAAGCACAAGCTGGAATCAAGATTGCCAGGAGAAATATCAATAACCTCAGATATGCAGATGACACCACCCTTATGGCAGAAAGTGAAGAGGAACTAAAGAGCCTTTTGATGAAAGTGAAAGTGGAGAGTGAAAAAGTTGGCTTAAAGCTCAACATTCAGAAAACGAAGATCATGGCATCTGGTCCCATCACTTCATGGGAAATAGATGGGGAAACAGTGGAAATAGTGTCAGACTTTATTTTTTTGGGCTCCAAAATTACTGCAGATGGTGACTGCAGCCATGAAATTAAAAGATACTTGCTCCTTGGAAGAAAAGTTATGACCAACCTAGATAGCATATTCAAAAACAGAGACATTACTTTGCCAACAAATGTCCGTCTAGTCAAGGCTATGGTTTTTCCAGTGGTCATGTATGGATGTGAGAGTTGGACTATGAAGAAAGCTGAGCGCTGAAGAATTGATGCTTTTGAACTGTGATGTTGGGGAAGACTCTTGAGAGTTCCTTGGACTGTAAGGAGATCCAACCAGTCCATTCCAAAGGAGATCAGCCCTGGGATTTCTTTGGAAGAAATGATGCTCAAGCTGAAACTCCAGTACTTTGGCCACCTCATGCGAAGATTTGGCTCATTGGAAAAGACTCTGATGCTGGGAGGGATCGGGGGCAGGAGGAGAAGGGGATGACAGAGGATGAGATGGCTGGATGGCATCACTGACTCGATGGACGTGAGTCTGAGTGAACTCCGGGAGTTGGTGATGGACAGGGAGGCCTGGCGTGCTGCGATTCATGGGGTCGCAAAGAGTTGGACACGACTGAGCGACTGAACTGAACTGAACTGAACCAATTCACTTCGCTGTACAAAAGAAACCAACACATCATAAATCAACTATACTCCAATAAAAATTTAAAAAATATATATATTTATACCTGTTTCCTTTTACTTTTTTAAAAAGTGGGGCTAGTAGGAATTTTTTTTTTTTTGCTAGTAGGAATTTTACAATTCTATTCATGACTCAGATTACATTTCTATCAAACAACACTTGGGTAAAAGTCCCAATACAGGTAACTGAGCATAGCCTTTCTCCATAATTTACTCAGTGGTTAAACTCACAGCTTTTCTTTCATCAAGAAAAAAGACATGCCTTAAGCTCAGGGAATGTGGCTGGTCATGGGTGGGACCTGTGGGTAACCAGATGGCTATTGGAATGGCTAACCATGTCTGCCTTCCTATGACCTGATTGTTCACTCTAGTGACAGTGATCACACTGAGTTTTCTTGAATTGTTTACTAAATTTTACTTAAATTTTTTACTAAAAAAATGACCACGAGTTAGTGTGTCTGATTTTAATATGAAAAATTCTTGGTTTTGCCCACAGAATTAAATTGTGCATTCTTCCAGGACATTAATTTTCTATCTGCAAAATGAGACAAAGAAACTTTAAGATTCTTTCAGACTTTAACATGGTATCATTGTTAGCTGATAAATGCAGGAAGATTAAAAATTTATAACAGGTGACATGTTTTAATTTCATGGAGGCAGGGCAGGGGGAAGGCCATTTAGCTCCCAAACCTATGAGTAAGGGTAACACACCAGACATTTTAGACTGACTAAGTCAGTCCACCAGCTGTAAATCTTGGTAACTAGGGATTTAGCTTTCTTTGTTTCCCACTAGCAAGCATTTCAGAGAGTTTTAGTATACATGTCCCCTTTTTTTATTGCTAAAGTTATCAAACTGCATGAAAAGATAATGAAAGGGTTTGTTTTATGCTTTAAAGTCACCAAAACCCAATGAAACAGGTCATAAATCAAACACTTTAAGCTGGTTGTACTTTTTTTGTGACTTCTGAACCACACCCAGAGGTGGAGAATAGCTGAAATGAGGCTGATTTTTCCTGTTCAAAGTTCAAAGTTAATGCTGTTTATTTTAAAAATTCCCATCTCAAAATTAGAAATTTTTTAAAGCATGAGATCATGTGGATAAGATTTTTAAAAATTGTCTAATATAAAATAAGAGATGTAAGTAACAGTTCTAGAGTATAACAAATGAGAATCATTTCTATTCAATCTTTGGGAAGTGATAGTTTCAGTCAATGTAATTACTGACTTAAAGCTTTAAAACCTAACTAAATACATCAACACATTTTTAATCTCTTTGGGGTTTAGGAAAATATTGTTTCCATAAATTTTTTCATTGTTTTGAAAATTATTATAATTCAATCTAAAATCTTTGGAGTAATTTGTTCAGTTATTAGTTTAGTGTCCTCTAACAGAAGAGTAGATACTAAAATAAAATTCCAGAAAAAAATCAATGTCCTAAAGGTCAGTCTTCCTTCAATTCCTGTTAATTTCAGGCTTCAGTGCTACGTTAATTTGTTTGTAACTTTTAAGCCCTTACATTCATAACGACAGGTCATTTTTAAGACAGTTCATTAAACAGAGAATGAGAAAAGCAAAGGCAAATAAATTTTTGGATAACTTAAAACCTTGAACTTACTTTAAATATCAACCTGGCATTTTGTACTTTAGGGTTTGGCCTCAAGCACAGTTTAAACCAGATAGTAAAAGGACACAATAGATTATGAAGAATTCTTAGTGAATCTTAGTGAAGCACCCAAAATACAACATGATACAGTTACTTAACCATTTTATATTCAAGTTCTCATTTAATAAAGTTATTTGATAGTTTCAAAAAATTTAACATGATAATTCATCTGCTAAATTTTTTAAGGAAATAAATGGTCTCAAATATTAAAACATATTTAATACTATTCAATCATTTTATAGTTTGAAGATAGGCTTAACTTTTCTCTACAAAGAGCTTAACTTCAGTGGACTGTAGATTATTCATGTTCATACTATCGTTTCCTCTCTTTTAAATAAATGGCTTCGACATTCATTTCACTGCTTGCTTGAAAGTATAAGACCAGTTCATTACTACAATTAATTCTTTTTGTTTGTTTGTTTCCCTTATAAGAAGCAGCAAACTTTCATTTTAAAAGGGATTCACCACTAAGAAGAAAAGATCTAATCCAAGAATAAATGCAAACCTTTTAGGAAGAATAATCATGGCACTGAAGTTATTACAGTAATAATTTATTCAGAAAGAAGCATTTGTGTTTGGAGATGGTTATAAATGGGAATGGAAATACTGAGAGGATAGAACAACACATATTTTAAGGCTTAGTCACCATTTCCTTTTGTAAGGACTTGGTCATGCCATAGGCATCATTTCTTTAAAAGATCAAGCTAAACTTCTTTATGTGTGGCGGTCTGCCCTCTTCTGGGCCAGAGTAATATACAAAAGATCAATTTGACTTGTAAGAAGAACCTCAGCTCCCAAATAAAGTATCCTTTAAGTCAACCTAGTATTAAAATCTTAATATGTATTCATGACTGTAATAAGTTCTCACAGATTGTGGTCCTTGTCCAAATATTTAAAGAGTTTCTTAGGTGCGGTTGCTCCATTAATTTCCTTCTTATCTCTCTTTACCCCTTCTCTCCATTGCAAAATAAACACAGCTTGCCTCTTGATATTTTTCTTGACCTCTCTTTTTAAAGTATTTTAAAATTAACTCGTAGGCAACGAACAGAACTCCCCTCTTTGCTCACATATTTTTCCATTAAATTTTTCTTTATTATATTATAATACAAATTTGTTAAAGGAGAAAAATAGAGAATGAAAAAATTAAACTTAAATATTGCTTGTAATCCCATCACAATGATATAATCACTATTAACATTTGAGAAACTACTTCTCCAGACATTTTTGAGATATATGTGTGTATGTGTGTTTATATATATATGTATACATATAACATAATTAATATGTGATTATTAAATAACTAATATTATATTAATATAATATATATTATATGCATATAATATATATATACTATATATATAATACATGTAACATATTACTCTAAAAGGCATGCATTTTAATAAAGTAGAAAATAGAACATATACTTTAGAAATCTTTGATTTAAATTGAATACATAAAATATTTGTATTTGCCACTTAAAAAGCTGTACATTGCTCTTTAATCATTGTAGTGCTGTCTCTTTTGCTCAGTTAAACAGTATTCTCCTTTGGGACAATAGCTCTGCTGAATTAACTTGGAATTTCTATTGTTAGGTACAGAATTATATACAAAAATATACACTCACTGTTTTAGAATAATCTCATATCTATTTTGACAATGAGTTGTCCTTGGAAAGTATTCCCTAAAGGAGAAAAGGAAAACTACTAGATTCTGTCCCCTCAATATATGATTAAGAGTGAATGAAGAAAAATGAATCTAAACAATGGGTAATATCAGGATTTCAGCTATACTCATGATTACAGTAAGTGATGTGCATACAAAAACATAAGTAGCTGAGATCAAATAGGTGACTTTGACGAAGTTTTAAGTTTGCAGTTTATTTATAGTTCTCCTGTGAGTCCTGTTTCATTCTTCATGGTTCAGTAGGAAAAAACATATCTTCTGGGATGTGTTTTCAGCCCATGAGCCTTCCCTCTGGGGTGAGTTAGGAGAACTCTACTTACTGGTGTAAAAGTTAGCCCCGCAAATATATTACTGAAATATACTAAAAACTTGTTTCTCCCAAGTAACACTAGGGAGTAGTTTGGGAAGTTTGGCAAAGCAGCTCTATTCCACTTGGTCGATTAGTAATCCACATGAAGTCCTGCTAACTTAAAATGATAGCTTCAGACCAGTGACTTCCTGGGGATGGGGAAAATTGCGAGGGATGGGAAGGTTTTACCAAGGGGAATGAGGAAATTTTCGGGTGATGGGCGTGTTCATTGTCTTGATGGTGGTGATAGACTGTTGATGAGTGTATGCTAATGTCAAAACTGATCAAATTGTATACTTTTAACATGTATACGTAAATTATACCTCAAAAAATATATGAAAAGAAAATAGCTTCCAAGGTCACCCTGTTCCAGTTAACCCTAAAAGGAAGGAAACATATATGAGTATTACAAGGGCCTGTGCCTTAAATTGGCACACATCATTTTCAGTCATTCCATGATGAAAATCCAATCAGTCTGCTATACTCAACTGTAAAGCAGACTGAGTCCTGTAGTCCAACCATGTTCTAAGAAGAAAATATAGATTTTTATCCATATTGTGAACTACTAGCTGTCTTTGCTATATACCTCTTTATGAGAATTGCCCCTGCCTTTCCAGGAATGAGATGTTCCTTCCTATTATGACCTTTCACCCCACCCTCACTGATTTATCAATGCTGAACACCTGGCATGTCATAAACCGACCAGTCAAATTCAGATTCTCCTTTCAGGGAATTAGAAGGTAGGATTCAGAAAGATTTCTGTATGTGGCTGGAGCCATAGCCATTAAACTCATGAGGTTCCAGGACAGAGGGGTAGGATATGGGATGAGAATGAAGCAAATAATCCAAAAAAGACATGAGACAGATTTGGATTTCTGCTGACTTTCCAACTGCTGACTTTAGTTCCTGATTAATTCCTGATCTGACTGGTTACTCTGATTCATGAAGCAAGTTTATATCCCATACATTAATTCTCATTTTTTGATTAAGTTGACTTGAGTTTTTTTCTGTTACTTTAAACCAGATTTTTGATTTGCAGAGAGCATGTTGTGAAAAAGTTTCTGCTGCTGCTGCTGCTAAGTCGCTTCAGTCGTGTCCGACTCTGTGCAACCCCATAGACGGCCCCCCAACAGGCTCCCCCGTCCCTGAGATTCTCCAGGCAAGAACACTGGAGTGGGTTGCATTTCCTTCTCCAGTGCATGAAAGTGAAAAGTGAAAGTGAAGTCGCTCAGTTGTGTCCAACTCTTAGTGACCCCATGGACTTAGCCCACTAAGCTCCTCCATCCATGGGATTTTCCAGGCAAGAGTACTGGAGTGGGGTGCCATTGCCTTCTCCGGAAAAAGTTTCTAGTGAGTAGGAAAGAGTTAGACAAGGCCATTATTAACCTTTTTTAAAAAAATGTGTTAAGTGTCTGTCTGCCTTTCATGGAGTGATACCTGACTGACCTTTCCCCCATCTGCAAAATGTGAACAATAATGTGCACCTTTCAGTGTTCTCACAGGTTTTCAACAAATAAAACACAGAGTCTATTGCCAGACCTACAGTGTATGCTCAGCATTGGATAGTTCTGGTGATAAAGAGGATGATGATGATGTTTACAGATACCAAATGACGCTTGTTTTCTGGTATATATCTTTCAGTGGAACCAGTGGCCTACAGCCGTTCCTGAGGTTGTATTTTCTCAGATTTCCAGGTGAGACCCAAAGCAAGTGAACTGTGGTGTGCCTAATTAAGGAACCTGAAGCTTTGTGCCAACTTCTATAGGCTGTCTATCGCTAAAGGTCATCTAAAGACCAGAAAAAAACTTCAGAAAAATTCATCCTAAATCAAGTAATGCCAATTATATAAAGGGAAAAGTATTTTATCATTTTCTCAAATTTGCTTTTGACCTACATTGCTCTAAGTCTACTTTCTAGAACAGGATTATATCTATAACTTTATGTTGTTACGATGTGCCTTTAAAAAAAATGAAAGATTGGGAAACTGAAAGATTTGAAAATATATCTGTCACTCCTATAAAACAAAAATGGTAGGTGTGATTTAAATTGTCTCAATCTATCTGAACCTAATCAGCTCACTGAATTAACCATCACTCTCCACGGCAGATACAATTGAAGTGCACTTAATTTAATTCCATTTAGCCAAGTCACTGAATTAACCATCATTCTTCATTTTTACTATATTGTACATTGATAGATGCCTACATAATCTTGCATGATCATAGCCAGTGGGCTACTCTTTAACACACACATAAAACAAATGCTTTTGAATGAGGAACAATAAATGAAGGAATAAAGTTGAAAATCCTAAAAGAGGTTGGCATTCTGAGTGCTTAAAGCACACACACACACTTCAAAACAGATCAAACAGGGAAATGTTAATGACATTGTAGGAGTATGGAAGCTGAAGTTGGCTGAATTTTAATCTACCAAGTGACGTTCACGCGAAAGTCCTTGGTGATGAATCAAAATGTTATTCAGTGACTGTACATTCATGTATGTAGGTTTTAAAATCTAAATGACCCCATATAAATTTATTTATACACACATACACACATAGAGTATTACTCATCGATGTTGCAAATGGTAAAATTTTATCCATCCAACAACATGGATGAACTTGAAAGGTATTTTACTAAGTGAAATAGGTCAGACAGAGAAAGACAAATACTGAATATTACCCTTCCCTGTATTATTCTTGAAGTTCCTACTCTTGTTTGAAATTATTTTAAAACAAAAAGTTATTTTTTAAAAAAGTCTAAATGATGTATCTTTTTAAATGATAACCCCCTCTAACATTTTTGATTAATTATTTAATTGTTATGCCAATTGTGTTAAATTGGAGGGGAATTACTGTCTTTTCACTTAACGCTTTTTGTACCAGATTTTTTTTTTCGTTCATGGAATATTTATTGGCAATATTTAGACTTCTGAGGAAATTGTGGTTATTCTTTCCTTTAAACTCAGATAAACCATGGCATTAGGAGAAGCATTTCTCCAAGAAGGCTGTGATGTGTTTAGATGTTAGAGAAATGAAGTGCAGTTGCCAAAGTGTGTTTCTTATTCAGGACTCTAAAGTTATACATGATAGCAAAAGCAGACACATAGGAAATGAAGGAAAACAGTCATAGATATCCTAAACCTGTGTACTTACATTTTCCAGTGAGGAAACACAGGAAACAGTGAACTTGATAAAAGCAGTAAGTAATGATAAAAGTACCAATTCATAATATCTCAAGTTAGACGCATTCCCAATATTGATATACAACTCAGAGAAAATATTTTTATTTGATTAAAATAGTTCTCCTCCATGAAAAAAAAAATGCAAGATCAAAAGACCAAAAGCAGAAAACAATATTGTCAACTCACATCACAGACAATGAGCTAAAACATAAATCTATTTGAAAATGACCCAAAATCTAACAGATAATGAGTAAAAAAGTACAAATACAAATATGAACAGAAAATTTACATAAAATGAGCTATAAAAGGCCTTTAAACATATGTAAAGCCTTCACCTTTGAGTATGAGAACTGCTAATTAAACCAAAATTAATGTCATCTTTTATTCCTCTAAGAATGGCAAAGATCCAACATTCATATAGGATTGAAATTGCTAAAGCTAGAAATAGCCAAAATGTCTAAAAAGAGTGGAATGGATCAACCATAGTATATTTCTTCTGTGAAATCCCCCATTAAATAGGATTGAATTGGAATTACACATGAAAATGTTTACAAGCATGTAATGTGAAAGGAGTATGTCAAAGCTGTATATTGTCATCCTGCTTAATTAACTTCTATGCAGAGTACATCATGAGAAACACTGGGCTGGAAGAAACACAAGCTGAAATCAAGATTGCTGGGAGAAATATCAATAACCTCAGATATGCAGATGACACCACCCTTATGGCAGAAAGGGAAGAGGAACTAAAAAAGCCTCTTGATGAAAGTGAAAGTGGAAAGTGAAAAAGTTGGCTTAAACATTTTTTAAGCCATTTTCTGAAAGCTCAACATTCAGAAGACTAAGATCATGGCATCTGGTCCCATCACTTCATGGGAAATAGATGGGGAAACAGTGAAAAGAGTGTCAGACTTTACTTTTTTGGGCTCCAAAATCACTGCAGGTGGTGATTGCAGCCATGAAATTAAAAGACGCTTATTCCTTGGAAGGAAAGTTATGACCAACCTAGATAGCATATTCAAAAGCAGAGACATTACTTTGCCAACAAAGGTCTCTCTAGTCAAGGCTATGGTTTTTCCAGTAGTCATGTATGGATGTGAGGGTTGGACTGTGAATAAAGCTGAGTGCTGTGGAATTGATGCTTTTGAACTGTGGTGTTGGAGAAGACTCTTGAGAGTCCCTTGAACTGCAAAGAGATCGAACTAGTCCATTTTAAAGGAGATCAGTCCTGGGTGTTCTTTGGAAGGAATTATGCTAAGGCTGAAACTCCAATACTTTGGCCACCTGATGTGAAGAGTTGACTCATTGGAAAAGACCCTGATGCTGGGAGATATTGGGGGCAGGAGAAGGGGACGACAGAGGATGAGATGGCTGGATGGCATCACTGAATCGATGGACGTGAGTTTGAGTGAACTCCAGGAGTTCGTGATGGACAGGCAGGGCTGGTGTGCTGCAATTCATGGGGTTGCAAAGAGTTGGACACGATTGAGCAACTGAACTGAACTGAATGTGAAAAAATATGCATATAGTACAATTTTATTTTCATAATATTTATACATGAGATCAAATCAGATCAGATCAGTCACTCAGTCGTGTCCGACTCTTTGCGACCCCATGAATCACAGCACACCAGGCCTCCCTGTCCATCACCAACTCCCAGAGTTCACTGAGACTCACTCCATCGAGTCAGTGATGCCATTCAGCCATCTCATCCTCTGTCATCCCCTTCTCCTCCTGCCCCCAGTCCCTCCCAGCATCACAATCTTTTCCAATGAGTCAACTCTTCGCATGAGGTGGCCAAAGTACTGGAGTTTCAGCTTCAGCATCATTCCTTCCAAAGAAATCCCAGGGCTGATCTCCTTCAGAATGGACTGGCTGGATCTCCTTGCAGTCCAAGGGACTCCCAAGAGTCTTCTCCAACACCACACTTCAAAAGCATCAATTCTTCGGCACTCAGCCTTCTTCACAGCCCAACTCTCACATCCATACATGACCACTGGAAAAACCATAGCCATGACTAGACGAACCTTTGTTGGCAAAGTAATGTCTCTGCTTTTGAATATGCTATCTAGGTTGGTCATAACTTTCCTTCCAAGGAATAAGTGTCTTTTAATTTCATGGCTGCAGTCACCATCTGTTGTGATTTTGGAGCCCAGAAAAATAAAGTCTGACACTGTTTCCACTGTTTCCCCATCTATTTCCCATGAAGTGGTGGGACCAGATGCCATGATCTTCGTTTTCTGAATGTGGAGCTTTAAGCCAACTTTTTCACTCTCCACTTTCATTTTCATCAAGAGGCTTTTGAGTTCCTCTTCACTTTCTGCCATAAGGGTGGTGTCATCTGCATATCTGAGGTGATTGATATTTCTCCTGGCAATCTTGATTCCAGCTTGTGTTTCTTCCAGTCCAGCGTTTCTCATGATGTACTCTGCATAGAAGTTAAATAAACAGGGTGACAATATACAGCCTTGACGAACTCCTTTTCCTATTTGAAACCAGTCTGTTGTTCCATGTCTAGTTCTAGCTGTTGCTTCCTTACCTGCATACAAATTTCTCAAGAGGCAGATCAGGTGGTCTGGTATTCCCATCTCTTTCAGAATTTTCCATAGTTTATTGTGATCCACTCAGTCAAAGGCTTTGGCATAGTCCATAAAGCAGAAATAGATGCTTTTCTGGAACTCTCTTGCTTTTTCCATGATCCAGCGGATGTTGGCAATTTGATCTTTGGTTCCTCTGCCTTTTCTAAAACCAGCTTGAACATCTGGAAGTTCACAGTTCACATATTGCTGAAGCCTGGCTTGGAGAATTTTGAGCATTCCTTTACTAGCATGTGAGATGAGTGCAATTGTGTGGTAGTTTGAGCATTCTTTGGCATTGCCTTTCTTTGGGATTGGAATGAAAACTGACCTTTTCCAGTCCTGTGGCCACTGCTGAGTTTTCCAAATTTGCTGGCATATTGAGTGCAGCACTTTCACAGCATCATCTTTCAGGATTTGGAATAGGTCAACTGGAATTCCATCACCTCCACTAGCTTTGTTCATAGTGATGCTTTCTAAGGCCCACTTGACTTCACATTCCAGGATGTCTGGCTCTAGGTCAGTGATCACACCATCGTGAGTGTCTGGGTCATGAAGATCTTTTTTGTACAGTTCTTCTTGTATTCTTGCCATCTCTTCTTAATATCTTCTGCTTCTGTTAGGTGCATACCATTTCTGTCCTTTATAGAGCCCATCTTTGCCTGAAATGTTCCTTTGGTATCTCTGATTTTCTTAAAGAGATCCCTAGTCTTTCCCATTCTGTTGTTTTCCTCTATTTCTTTGCATTGATCACTGAAGAAGGCTTTCTTATCTCTTCTTGCTATTCTTTGGAACTCTGCATTCAGATGTTTGTATCTTTCCTTTTCTCCTTTGCTTTTGGCTTCTCTTCTTTTCACAGCTATTTGTAAGGCCTCCGCAGACAGCCATTTTGCTTTTTTGCATTTCTTTTCCATGGGGATGGTCTTGATCCCTGTCTCCTGTACAATGTCACGTACCTCATTCCATAGTTCATCAGGCACTCTATCTAATATTTATACATAGACATGACTAAGTTCCACTGAATAGGAGTACCTATATGAATGATAGAATAACAAGAAACATATTAACATAAAAGCCAGGAGAATTGTCACCTCCGGAAGAATGGATGAGGAAAGATTGGCACTGTACATGATGGAGGTCCTGGAATGCCAGAACTGTTTTGAGTTTGATCCAAATTGTAGTTAAATTGTGCCTAAATGTTTTAAACTTCTTTCCAAGAAGAGAAAAAAAATCATGACTAACAAACCTGTGAAAAAATTCCTGATCTAAATTCGTAATAATAGAAAAGAAAATTAAATAGATGTAAATCTATACTCACAGATTGCAAAGGCTAAAAGTATCATAAGAATGTAGAAAAGTGGCAGCAACAGTGTACTTTGGAAAACAATATGGTATCATCTAGTAAAGTTGATGGTGCTCAAACCCCATGACTCACCATTTTCACTATTAGATATATATTTTGCAGAGAAACTCTATTTCACATGCAGGAGAATTATATAAGAAAGTTAATGGCAATGTTATCTACAAAAGCAGGAAATTGGAAACAATTAATATATTTTACCACTGAAGTATAGATAATCCCATATAATCTCATGTAATGATGAAAATTAATTACCTACCTATCATTATGTGCATTAACACAGATTAATCACACACTGATATAAAAAGAATGCTATAGAAAAATAAATGTAGTATGATTTCTTTTTTATTATTGCTCAAATTCATGTAATGTGAAAATAAGTAATCATATATATATTATATACATACACATATACATTTGTGGTAAAATATTAAAGAAAAGTGTGTTAAATATAAAATTTAGTTTAAAAATTCTCAGTGAAAGAGAGGAAATTTGATTGGAGAGTGATGCAAATGGATTTTAGGTGACACTAGAGATAAAGAACTCACCTGCCAATGCAGGAGACGTAAGAGACGTGGATTCAGTCCTTGGCTGGGAAAGATCCCCTAGAGAAGGTCATGACAACCCATTCCAGTATTCTTGTCTGGAGAATCCCATGGACAGAGGAGCCTGGCAGGCTACAGTCCATTGGGTTGCAAAGAGTCAGATATGACTGAAGTGACTTATGATTAATATTCTTTATCAAGTCGTGAGGTATGTACATAAGTGTTCATTCTATTATTGTTCTAGGTAATTTCCTAGAGTGCCAAAGAATTGATGCTTTTGAACTGTGGTGTTGGAGAAGACTCTTGAGAGTCCCTTGGACTGCAAGGAGATCCAATCAGTCCATCCTAAAGGAGATCAGTCCTGGGTGTTCATTGGAGGGACTGATGTTGAAGCTGAAACTCCAATATTTTGGCCACCTGATGCAGAGAGCTGACTCATTTGCAAAGACCCTGATGTTGGGAAAGATTGAGGGCGGGAGGAGAAGGGGATGACAGAGGAGGAGATGGTTGGATGGCATCACTGACACAATGGACATGGGTTTGGATGAACTCCGGGAGTTGGTGATGAACAGGGAGGCCTGGGCGTGCTGCATTCATGGGGTTGCAAAGAGTCGGACATGACTGAGCGACTGAACTGAATTGAACTGACGTAACTTCCATATGCTATATAGATGCATATGCCATATACACACATGCATGTGTGCATGACATGTATTTATGACCCAATCCTTAGTTTAAAAGAATTAATAAGAGAAAATAAGATGATTCTTTATATATTTAAATGGAATATTCTTCAAGATAAATTAAGTGGATATGTGTATAGGATGCTATGATTAGTTTTAAACAAAAGGGCAAAATGAGAATAAATATACATTTTGTTTATTTGTGTACTAAACATCTTTAGGAAGTTATCCAGGAAATGGATAGCTGGATTACCACTTGAGGAACTGGGTATTTGAATGGAACTTAAGTGGGAGTGAGAATTTTCACTGAATGCCCTTCTGTAAGTTTAAATTCTTGTACCAACCAAATACATTATAATTATTACAATAGTTGCAATTAAACTTTTAAAAATAAAATATAACATCCTATACAAATTTTCTGGTTAAGGTGGGTCCTGTGTTACATCTAAATGGGTGGGAAAGGAGAATTTGACATATTCTACTAACAAAGGATGAAGGCATTCTCTCCATGGCCTTCCTGCCTAGAGGGCAGAGCATAAGGAATGGGTATATTCTTTTGCTGCCAGAAGGGAAGGAGAAATTGGGAAGGCATGCTGTGATTATTATTTTCACAAATTGCTAATGATAAGCATGAAATAAGAGCATAGGATTGAATTCAGTTAATGTCAAGCCAGAAAATCACACCAAATGTCAAATTTTCATAGACGCTCTCATTAACAACACTTATGCCAGTCACATACATTGGTTTCCACAGAGACCAGCCAAAATTTCCATCAGTTACTGGCTTTATAATCTGACTTTCTAACAAAAAAATAACTTAATATATCCATGCAAAGCCCAAGGTTGAGCAACACAGAATAGCAGCAGCAAAGAACAAACATTGTGAAGCAAAATAAATCTATTTATTTATGATATAGCTTAAGTTTTGGAGGCTCATATTTTATAGCACCATCCATGATTCTGGAATTTTCCTTCAATTAATAATTGTGCCAAATTTACTAAATATATGATTTAGTTGTCCAAAATTGACAAAGCCGCTATTTTTACAAAGTAATTATTTTGTAATTTAACATTTAACTAATAATTTAAAAAATGCTTTTAGGCAGGACAGAGCTAGTTTATTTTTACTTTGCTTGTTCTTCAACTCTCTGTGCTGTCCTGAGGGTTGTCACTTTAAACTTCCTGAGTTAGTATCTAAAAAGAGGTAATCATGTTACAAATATTGACATATTTACAACATATAATTATATAAGTAGTCAGCAAAAATTTCTCTACCTACTATTGTTGAAACAGTCTATCAAGAGGTAAAAAGACATAGAGGGGTACTATATAGATTGTGCTTTCCAATAGATTCATTTGCCTGGAGGACCAAGCAAATCTTTCATTTGACTGCTCAATGAAAGATAAGCAAAGGAAAAGTAGATAAATTACTATTGTAGAAGTGTATAACATCTAGGGCTTATTTGGAAATTTGATATTATTTGGAGTTATCTGAATTCCATAAGGCTTAAAGGCAGAAGGAACATTATACCTTGACCCTAGAAGTTGAGAATGATTTTTTATAAGAAGGAGGAGAACAGAGAAAAATCTTCCAAAAAGAGGGGCGAGCATGCGCTTGTTAAGATTGGTAGCACAAAAGTAAATGAAACTGGTATTTGGAAAACTAGAAACTATGCCTTAAATAGCTAGTTACAGGATCTCAGAGAAATGAAATGAAGTCAGACTAGAGGGCCATGAAAGTTACACTAAAGTCATTTACACCGTTTTGTTGTTCATCTGCTGCTGAGTTGCTTCAATTGTGTCCAACTCTTTGAGAACCCATGGACTGTATAGCCTACTGGACTCCTCTATCCATGGGATTCTCCAGGCTAGAATACTGGAGTGGATTGCAATTTCCTTCTTCAGGGGATCTTCAAGACCCAGCGATTGAACCTGCATTTCTTATGTCTCCTGCATTGACAGGCGGGTTCTTTACCCCTCGCATTGCTGTTCGTGGGGAACCATTTATGTTTTTGAAAATGGCTACTTAAATATGAAACACATTTTATGTAATAGAAGAAATATTTGGCCAGAGTAGATTAGTGAATATATCTTTTAAAAAATTATTATAAAATACACAACATAAAAATTACCATCTTAAACTTTTTCAAGTATACATTTTAGTGGCATGAGTACATTCACACGGTTGTGTTGCCGTAACCACCTACCCATCCACAGAACTCTTTCATCTTGCAAAATGGAACTCTGTACCCAATAAATGAAAATTTCCCATTCTCCCCCCAGATCTGTTTAAAAATAAATATGAAATAGTAAACAGACATATAAAAGGCAAAACATTTTCCCAAGGGTGTTGAGAAATATATACGATTTAACAAGTGGGTATGCTTGATGTACCCTATTTATATGTTTCTTTCTTATCATCTCACTCTCTCTATATATGACGTATTTCTTAGATTTAAGAAACTTAAAAGGCTAAGGAAAGAATATGGCTGAATTGATCAAGCAGGGGAGAGATTTCATTAGCAAGATGCCCCAGAGGTTAGTCATCATGGGCCTTGACCAGTAATATCAACCAGTGAACATAAAATATAATGGACATAAAAGAAACATTTAGGTAGAACTTAAAAGGGTTGTATTGAATAATATAGCAAGAGGGAATAGGTCCACTCTTACTGTTATCTGCTTGATTTATTGACAGTGCCACATCAATAAATGATCCTATGCGAAGGATCTTGTAATCAGCTTTAGTCCCATACACTACCTTCTGCTCAGAAGGTCTTTCACTGCGCCATTACCCGAGAGGGGCCTCAGATGTTAGAGAACCAATGAAGTATTCAGTTACTTTGGTTTAACAAGCTTCTGTGGAAACCGAAGACCAGGAAATTTCAAATGAGCCAATAGTCTTCACTGAGCAGCACACAATGTATTCAGCCAGGTTCCAGGTTTTACTGATCACAGTGAACTTTTTAGCATTATGTATTGTCAGGAAGGCCAGAGTTTTACATCTTACAGGAACATGTGGTTATATTCAACCACAATATTATGGTATTTCCATATCTTGTGGTTCTGCCATAGGAAAACATAAGTTTGTTTTGATGTGTTTCCTGAAAAACCAGTTGTCATATATGCCTTAATTTAAAAATAATTAGTCTTTTTTTTTGGGGGGGGGTAATTGGAAACATGAGGAGGAACATTGTAAAACACCCCAAAGTAAACAAACCCAGTTGGCAGAGTAAATTAGTTTTGATTTACATGCAATTTTATAAGCTTAGAGATTTTGGATTGAAACAAAACTTTTTGAATCCTGAAAACAATTTTTGTGCATTTTATTTCTTATGTTTGCTTAATATTGACTGTTGTTTTTTATTGCTGTCATCAACTTCTCCAAGCCTTTAAAAAGTTGCATTTTCATATCTCTTATGGTCATTAACTTCCTAAAATAATTCACTTCTACTTGGTAGAAGATATGTTGATGATCTATAAGTTATGTTACAATAATTTCATTTTGTGACAAATGTAATAGTGAATATCATTCTTCTTGAATTGGAAAATCATGCTTGTTATTATCCATTATGTGTTTCTGAACCTGAGGTTAACATTACAGTGTTATCACATAATCCCTAGATTGGAACTGGCTTTACAAATTTTTGAATCAACTATTTAGGAGAATAAACTGAGAGGAAGAAGGGCTGGGTAGGGTGTGGAAAAATTCTACCTTCCAAAGTTTGGGGGTTGTTGCCTTTAATATCATATGAGAAGGAGAAAAAGAACTCTGATTCTCCTCCTTATTTGTTCATCAAATCATTATTTCCAAGCCAAGTTTCTTTCAATAATTTTATATTTTGGTTAAAGTTTACTTATTGTGCTTATCAGAAACAGAGGCAGATTTATGTAGCTGCCCCAAAGTTTTCAATTAAAGCCTAGAAACACTTCTTATTAAAGAATGTTCATGGTTAATCACTGAATGTAAGGCAGCAATTTGATTATGTTTTTTTGTTAGTATTGCTTTGAGGAGATTATGATCCCTTTCAGAATACTGTGAATAAGACAGGCACTTTTTCTGAAAAAAAAAAAAAAAAAAAAGACAGGCACTTTTTCTGGATAAGTTTCTATCTACTGCATTTACAATTATATACAATTTCAAGGTGTCTTTATATCTCCTGAATTATATCCTAATACCCCTAATTTAGAACCTGAAGCTTGGAACACCAATTCTATGCTTTTTGAGTCACCTTTTACAACCAGAGAACCTCTTGTCTCAATCTCTTCTCCCACTATTTTTATAAAAGTAAGCTTCTTTTCAAATCAATATGATTTCCTTATTGTCCCCAAGACAAGTCACATTGAAATCTAACTACACACTAATGCATTTCTTTTTCTTGGGGACCATTGCCTCCTGTACAATGTCACAAACCTCTGTCCATACTTCTTCAGGCACTCTGTCTATCAGATCTAGTCTCTTGAATCTATTTGTCACTTCCACTGTATAATCATAAGGGTTTTGATTTACATCATACCTGAATGGTCTAGTGGTTGTCCCTACTTTCTTCAATTTAAGTCTGAATTTGCCAATAAGGAGTTCATGGTCTGAGCCACAGTCAGCTCTGGGTCTTGTTTTTG
Source organism: Bos indicus x Bos taurus (assembly GCF_003369695.1). Lineage (NCBI taxonomy): Eukaryota > Metazoa > Chordata > Mammalia > Artiodactyla > Bovidae > Bos > Bos indicus x Bos taurus. The sequence continues at coordinate 115,211,481 of NC_040076.1, forward strand.
CTGACTGTATAGAGTTTCTCCATCTTTGACTGCAAAGAATATAATCAATCTGATTTCAGTATTGACCATCTAGTGATGTCCATGTGTAGAGTCTTCTCTTGTGTTGTTGGAAGAGGGTGTTTGCTATAACCAGTGCCTTCTTTTGGGAAAACTCTGTTAGCCTTTGCTCTGCTTCATTTTGTACTCCAAGGCCAAATTTGCCTATTACTCCAGGTATCTCTTGAGATCCTACTTTTGCATTTCAGTCCCCTTGCTTTTTCCTAAAGCAAATCAGTCTGGAATATTCATTGGAAAGACTGATGCTAAAGCTGAAACCCCAATACTTTGGCCACCTGATACAAAGAATTGACTCATTGGAAAAGACCCTGATGCTGGGAAATATTGAAGGCAGGAGAAGGGAACAACAGAGGATGAGATGGTTGGATGGCATCACCAACTTGATGGACATGAGTTTGAGTAAGCTCCCAGAGTTGGTGATGGAACAGAGATGACTGGCGTGCTGCAGTCCATGGGGTCACAAAGAGCTGGACGTGACTGAGTGACTGAACTAAACTGATAAACTAATGCTGCTATCCTCCATGGACTTTGGACAACTTTTGTGTTTTTTCTCCTTTAATCCCAGATCCTACAAAATCAAGTTTAAATTAAATTAGTCTTTCAAAGAAAACATAAACTCCTGATATCACCCCCCAAATGCATTCTCTCTTCTCTGAATTTTAATTTGTGACTCACTGCATATTGATGAATATAATATAGTATCTTGAAGTAGTAATATTTTCCCAAGTGTGTGATAGAGACCCTCAAGAAAACTATGAACTCCAGTAGCATAGGGTTACACTCCACACTTGGATTCTTTCAGTTAGAAACTACTCTATGAAGAAAGACACTGTTGGGATATATTGACTTCATTGTGATGTGTTCCCTTAAGGAGGACCAGCTGTGTCAATATTCTAGTTGTATATTACCCTATTACTTGCTTTGTTTTACCTTATGGTTATTTGAATTTCATAGCTAATTTCCCTCTCCTCTTTGTTTGCTAGAAGCTTAGAGCCTAATTGGTGGAATTTTAGTAGCAGTATGACATGTTCTTCATGGCATGTTTTCATTTGGTTTTACTGTATTTTATTTTCCTTTTATAAACATTTCCTCATGGTGTTTATCTTCTGATAATATATTAATCTTTCCAAAGCCATCTAAATGTCCTTGGAAAAAAATCAGAGCACACAATAAACAAAATATATTATTTTCTTCCTTTATTGTGTTATGGCAATGCTTGAAGAGGGCATGTGGTTACCAAAATCAAGTGAAGGAGGAGACAGAAGACTTGCATATATTGGAATATTAGTTTTATTAATTTCAAAAAGAGTAATTTTAACTTATAGGTTATAATAATTTGAATTAAAATAGTAATTTTCCATCTCAGACATTTTCCTTTCCTCATTCCTATTTTATTTTTCTCTATAGCACTTATACTGGGTATATCTCTATGCACTCTTTGTTTATTGTCTGTATCCTCCTATTGGAATATCAGCTCCACGAAGGTGAGAATTTGTTTTGTTCCTCACATATACCCCCAAATATTAATAGGGTATGCTGCTAAGTCACTTCAGTCGTGTCTGACTCTGTGTGACCCCATAGACTGCAGCCCACTAGGCTCCCCCGTCCCTGGGATTCTCCAGGCAAGAATACTGGAGTGGGTTGCCATTTCCTTCTCCAATGCATGAAAGTGAAAAGTCAAAGTGAAGTCGCTCAGTCGTGTCTGACTCTTAGCGACCTCATGGACTGCAGCCTTCCAGGCTCCTCCATCCATGAGATTTTCCAGGCAAGAGTACTGGAGTGGGGTGCCATTGCCTTCTCCTAATAGGGCATGGCCCCAATTAAACATTCCACAAATACTGAAAGAATGAATTGCAACAATATCTTATGGATACAGGGTAGAAATAGTCTCACAAAACTGGGAAATGTATGTCTCTTAGTTCTATGTGTTCCTATACCAGTTTTGCGGATTTGGTATAATTGCCATATCTTTCAACTTTATTACTCTCTTTTATTTGTTTTACAATGATTTTGGATTAGATGAACTATAACATATAATGCCAAGTCCTTTTCTCAAGTTCCATTTATAAAAGTTTTAAAAAGTGTTGATTAATCAACTAGAATCCATGGGAATAGGGTTGTTTCTGAAAATTTCTCATATTATATCTTACAGCCCTTCTGAAAAGGTCTTTATTTCTGAGTCAATAATTTCTTTTTTCCTCATTTTTAAGGGTAGCATAGTCTCTACATGCAGGTCTGCAAAGTTAACAAGACAAACCTTAACAATTCTCAATTCAGTCATTCAGTTGTGCCCTACTCTTTGTGACCCCATGGACTGCAGCATGCCAGACCTCCCTGTTCATCACCAACTCCTGGAGCTTGCTCAAATGCATGTCCATTGAGTCGGTGATGCCATCCAACCATCTCATCCTCTGTTGTCCCCTTCTCCTCCCACCTTCAATCTTTCCTAGCATCAGGGTCTTTTCCAGTGAGTCAATTCTTTGCATCAGGTGGCCAAAGTGTTGGAATTTCAGCTTCAACATCAATCCTTCCAATGGACATTCAGAACAGATTTCCTTTAGGATGGACTGGTTGGATCTCCTTGCAGTCCAAGGGACTCTCAAGAGTCTCTTCTCCAACACCACAGTTCAAAAGCATCAATTCTTTGGTGCTCAGCTTTCTTTATAGTCCAGCTCTCACATCCATACATGACTACTGGAAAAACCATAGCCTTGACTAGACAGACTTTTGTTGGCAAGGTAATGTCTGTACTTTTTAATATGCTATCTAGTTGGTCATAACTTTTCTCCCAAGGAGTATGCAGCTTTTAATTTCATGGCTGCAGTCATCATCTGCTTGATTTTGGAGCCCAAAAACATAAAGTCTCTCACTGTTTCCATTGCTTCCCCATCTATTTGCCATGAAGTGATGGGACCGGATGCCATGATCTTAGTCTTCTGAATGTTGAGTTCTAAGTCGACTTTTTCACTCTCCTCTTTCACTTTCATCAAGAGGCTCTTTAGTTCTTCTTCACTTTCTGCCATAAGGGTGGTGTCATCTGCATATCTGAGGTTATTGATATTTCTCCTGTCAATCTTGATTCCAGCTTGTGCTTTTTCCAGCCCAGCTTCTCTCATGATGGTCCATCCCAAATTCTGATATAAAAATGGAGATAGAAATCTAGTTGTTCACCCCAAATAGCTAACTGTTTGCTCCTTCACAGTGTAAAAAATTATGTATAAATATTCTTATCATGTTAAAGTTTAATTTTATCATTAGCAAATTACTCTTTGAGTTTTTAAAAACTTTGTATTTGTGTTCTTTGTCACGTTCTGACTATTGTTCTATATAAGGAGAGGGAGTTAACCAGGGGTCCTAATCATGCCCACACAGTCTTGTGGAGTGTGTTGTAAGGCTTACCTATTTCCTGATACTGAGCTATATCTGTAGCTACTTACATTGGCAACTGATTAGGCCAATAATACCCATCCTAAAACTGTTCACTTCCTGGGGCAAGGGTGTGGGGAGACTGGCTTGTTCATTGCTTCCTATAATGTTTACTGTTTGCTTAAATATGCTGGGCCTTTTGCCCTGGATTCCTTTCCTTGAATAAAACTCTGCCTCTGCAGGTGTTATCCAGGCCCATTGCACAATCCTGGTGGAACATAGGGACAAGAATAAGCACTGCAAATATGCTGAATGATGGTAAGTTCACCAAGACAAGTGTGTTCCTGCAGGTCCTTATTTAGATGGTCAGTTCTTCTTTTACAAACTATACTTATTTATTTTGCTGCATATAATTAAATTGTTACTATTTCCTTTGGCAATTTAAGTTAGTTGAGAATTCTAGAACCCGACAGACTCGATCTCAGACTACTATACTAATACTCACTAATTTATCAGTCCTACTGTAATATACAAGAGTCTGAAAGGCAGTCCTTGGATGCAGTCTCAAAAATGACAGAATGATCTCGGTTTGTTTCCAAGGTAGACCATTCAACATCATAGTAAACCAAGTCTATGGCCCAACCACTAATGCCAAAGAGATGGAGTTGAATGGTTCTATGAAGACCTACAAGACCTTCTAGAACTAAAACCAAAAAAAGTGTTCTTTTCATTGTAGGGAACTGGAATGTAAAAGTAAGAAGTCAAGAGATACCGGGAGTAAACTGGCAAATTTGGCCTTGGAGTACAAAATGAAGCAGAGCAAAGGCTAACAGAATTTTGCCAAGAGAATACACTGGTCATAGAAAACACCCTTTTGCAGTAACACAAGAAATGATTCTACACATGGACATCACCAGATGGTCAATACTGAAATCAGATTGATTATATTCTTTGCAGCCAAAGATGGAGAAGCTCTGTTTAGTCAGCAAAAGCAAGACCAGGAGCTGACAGTGGCTCAGATCATGAACTCCTTATTGCCAAATTCAGACTTAAATTGAAGAAAGCAGGGAAAACCACTAGACCATTCAGGTATGACCTAAATCAAATCCCTTACAATTATACAGCGGAAGTGACAAATAGATTCAAGGGATTAGATCTAATTGGCAGAGGGCTTGAAGAATTATGGACAGAGATTCATAACACAGTACAAGAGATGGTGACCAAAACCATCCCTAAGAAAAACAAATGCAAGAAGGCAAAATGGTTGTCTGAGGAGGACTTACAAACAGTTGAGTAAAGAAGAGAAGTGAAGAGCAAAGGAGAAAAGGAAAGATATACCCATCTGAATGCAAAGTTCCAAAGAATAGCAAGGAGAGATAAGAAAGCCTTCTTAACTGAACAATGGAAAGAAATAGAGGAAGACAATAGAATGGAAAAGACTAGAGATCTCTTCAAGAAAATTAGAGATACTAAGGGAACATTTCATGCAAAGATGGGAACAATAAAGAACAGAAATTGTAAGGACCTAACAGAAGCAGAAGATATTAAGAAGAGGTGGCAAGAATACACAGAAGAACTGTACCAAAAAATGTCTTAATGACCAAGATAACCATAATGCTCTGGTCACCTACAGCCAGACATCCTAGAGTGTGAAGTCAAGTGGGCCTTAGTAAGATATTCTAGCTATAAACCTAGTGAAAGTGATGGAATTCCAGCTGAGCTATTTCAAATCCTAAAAGATGTTGCTGCTAAAGTGCTGCACTCAATATGCCAGCAACTTTAGAAAACTCAGCAGTGGCCACAGGACTGGAAAATGAAATTCCTTTTCCTTACTCAAAGGAGTACGTCAAAGCTGTATATTGTCACCCTGTTTATTTAATTTATATGCAGAATATCATGCTGAAGCTGAAGCTCCACTCATTTGGTCACCTGATGTGAATAACTGACTCATTGGAAAAGACCTTGGATGCTAGGAAAGATTGATGGCTGGAGGAGAAGAGGGTGACAAAGGATAAGGTTTTTGGATGGCATCACTGACTCAATAGACATGAGTCGGAGCAAACTCCAGGAGATAGTGAAGGACAAGGAATCCTGGTGTCCTGTAGTTCATGGGGTTGCAAAGAGTTGGCCACAGCTTAGCAACTGAACAGCAACAACAATTTAAATGAAAGCTACTGGATTTGTGTCATTTCTATTTTGCAGGACAGTGAGGTGATGTGGAATGACTTCTAGTCCAAGAAGCAGAAGCATCATCTGGAGAAGTGCACAGGCAATATATCCATCAGTGTCTGCTTTCTAATACCAAGAACTTGCATTCAACAATGGAATAAATCACAACAGAAAGCAAATCACTGGGCTTAAAATTATTGAAATATTGCAAGATGAATTAAAATTAATCTACTTTTCAAATGAAGCATTCAAAATGTGAAAGCAAGGCCAGTGTTTCCTTCTCCCTGTCATAGGTTTTGCTTGTGCCCCTCTTGCAGCCATGTTCACAATCTTCTAATTGACCTCCTGCCTCTGAAAACCGGTGGTATTTCATCATTTCTATATTGCCAAACTTTTTATCATAGCACCTTGCCCAGGAAGTGAACTGAAATTATTTTTTTGAACCAATACATTGTTACTTGTAAAAGCTGAAAGTAGTGCATAATGTTAATTGAGTAATTATTTTTGTTAATACCTACTGTATGCCATTATTGAAGCTTGATACCAATCAGTTCATTAAAAAATTAAGCAATTAGACTCTGAACTCATTGAGAATATAAATTTCTCATTTATATCTACATTCCCAGGTTCTCTTGACAGTTCCATATACATATGTAATAATAAGTGCACAAAGGAGTTGTTCAATTAATACCCAATCTGATTAATTATTGAAGATTTTCTGATACATTTACTACTGATAAAAACAAATAAGAAAACAGTTGTTGAAATTTCTTATGGTTTGTGGCTGTGGCTCAGATCATGAACAGGAGTTTAATAACATCAAATCTCTTCAGAATGTTCAAAATTTCATTCATTGTGATGAAAATTTACAATGTATTATTTTATTTAATCTTCACAACAAATCTATGAAAGTTGCGTTATTACTTATTGTGAGTATCCCTTATATGGACACTTGTTATTGGATTTAGGACCATCCAGATAATCCCCCGAAGAAAGTTACTTACATTCACAAAGATTCCTTCCAAATATGTTAACGTTCACAGGTTCTGAGGCTTAGGACATGGACATATCTTTTTGGGGGTCAGCATTCAACTCACTACAGTGTTGTAACAGATTATCATAAACTCAGTGGCTTAAAAGAAGATAAATTTATGTTCTTACAGTTCTAGATATCTGAAGTCTGACCCTAATCGCACTGCGTTAAAACCAAGAAGTCAGCAGGGCTATGTTCCTTTCTGGATGGAGACTCTGAAAATGAAACTGTTTCCTTGTCACTTCCAGCTTCTTGAAGTTGTCCCCATTTCTTGGATCATGGTTGCCTTTCTCTATCTTTAAAAGCTAACAGCATTGCATTTCTGCTATTCTTCTTCTGTTTTTATATCTCTCTAACCACAGGAGATATTTTCATTTTTAAGGAGTCATGATCAGGGTACCCACCTGTGAAATCCAGGATACTCTTCGCATCTCAAGGACCTTAACCACATTCAAAAACTCTCTTGCCACATAAGGTAATATATTCAGAGGTTTGAGATACTGGGACATAGGCATCTTTCAGTCAGTTCAGTTCAGTTCAGTTGCTCAGTCGTGTCCAACTCTTTGCAACCCCATGAATCGCAGCACTCCAGGCCTCCCTGTCCATCACCAACTCCCGGAGTTCACCCAGACTCACGTCCACTAAGTCAGTGATGCCATCCAGCCATCTCATCTTCTGTCGTCCCCTTCTCCTCCTGCCCCCAATCCCTCCCAGCATCACAGTCTTTTCCAATGAGTCAACTCTTCCCATGAGATGGCCAAAGTACTGGAGTTTCAGCTTTAGCATCATTCCTTCCAAAGAAATCCCAGGGCTGATCTCCTTCAGAATGGACTGGTTGGATGTCCTTGCAGTCCAAGGGACTCTCAAGAGTCTTCTCCAACACCACACTTCAAAAGGATCAATTCTTCAGCACTCAACCTTCTTCACAGTCCAACTCTCACATCCATACATGACCACTGGAAAAACCATAGCCTTGACTAGACAAACCTTTGTTGGCAAAGTAATGTCTCTGCTTTTCAATATGCTATCTAGGTTGGTCATAACTTTCCTTCCAAGGAGTAAGCATCTTTTAATTTCATGGCTGCAGTCACCATCTGCAGTGATTTTGGAGCCCCCAAAAATAAAGTCTGACACTGTTTCCACTGTTTCCCCATCTATTTCCCATGAAGTGATGGGACTGGATGCCATGATCTTAGTTTTCTGAATGTTGAGCTTTAAGCCAACTTTTTCACTCTCCACTTTCACTTTCATCAAGAGGCTTTTTAGTTCCTCTTCACTTTCTGCCATAAGGGTGGTGTCATCTGCATATCTAAAGTTATTGATATATCTCCGGGCAATCTTGATTCCAGCTTATGTTTCTTCCAGTCCAGCATTTCTCATGATGTACTCTGCATATAAGCCATCATTCTGCCTACTGGGGATTCCCTAGTAAGTTAGCTGGTAAAGAATCCTCCTGCAATGCAAGACACCCTGGTTCTATTTCTGGGTCAGGAAGATCCCCTGGAGAAGGGATAGGCTATCCACTACAGTATTCTTGGGCTTCCCTGGTGGCTCAGACAGTAAAGAATCCGCATGTAATGAGGAAGACCTGGGTTCGATCCCTGTGTTGGGAAGATCCCCTGGAGGAAGGCATGACAACCCACTCCAATATTCTTGGCTGGAGAATCCCCATGGACAGAGGAGCCTTGAAAGCTACAGCCCATAAGGTCGCAAAGAGTCAGACATGACTGAGCGACTAAGCACAGAACATTCTGCCTACTGCACAATGCCTGAGAACTGCTGTTGCTTCAGAACCCTGTTTGAAGACATTTGAAGATCAGTGATGTTACCACCACTCACAGGAGCTGAAGATTGTATGCTTATCAATAGAAGCCAGACCATAAGGCCTGGACAACTAGACACCTGTCCTGTTAAGGCTCCTCTACTAGTTATCTCTTCTCACTGCTGTTTCTACTCTAGGTTCCAGGTATTCCTGGTGAAACCTGAATATTCTGAAGAGATTTGATGTTATTTAACTCAGCAATACATGAACCATGAATTAAGGATGTTCAAGGTGGTTTTAGAAAAGGCAGAGGGACCAGAGATCAAATTGCCACATCTGCTGGATCATTGAAAAAGCAAGAGAGTTCCAGAAAAACATCTATTTCTGCTTTACTGACTATGCCAAAGCCTTTGACTGTGTGGATCACAATAAACTGTGGAAAATTCTGAAAGAGATGGGAATACCAGACCACCTGACCTGCCTCTTGAGAAACCTATATACAGGTCAGGAAGCAACAGTTAGAACTGGACATGGAACAACAGACTGGTTCCAAATAGGAAAAGGAGTACGTCAAGGCTGTATATTGCCACCCTGCTTATTTAACTTTTATGCAGAGTAAAGCATGAGAAAAGCTGGGCTGGAGGAAGCACAAGCTGGAATTAAGATTGTTGGGAGAAATATCAATAACCTTAGATATGCAGATGACACCACCCTTATGGAAGAAAGTGAAGAAGAACTAAAGAGCCTCTTGATGAAAGTGAAAGAGGAAAGTGAGAAAGTTGGCTTAAAGCTCAACATTCAGAAAACTAAGATCATGGCATCCAGTCCCATCACTTCATGGGAAATAGATGGGGAAACTTGGTAACAGTGTCAGACTTTATTTTTCTGGGCTCCAAAATCACTGCAGATGGTGATTGCAGCCATGAAATTAAAAGACGCTTACTCCTTGGAAGGAAAGTTATGACCAACCTAGACAGCATATCAAAAAGCAAAGACATTACTTTCTCAACAAAGTTCCATCTAGTCAAGGCTATGGTTTTTCCAGTGGTCATGTATGGATGTGAGAGATGGACTATAAAGAAAGCTGAGCACTGAAGATTTGATGCTTTGAACTGTGGTGTTGAAGAAGACTCTTGTGAGTCCCTTGGACTGCAAGGAGATCCAACCAGTCCATCCTAAAGGAGATCAGTCTTGGGTGTTCATTGGAAGGACTGATGTTGAAGCTGAAACTCCAAAACTTTGGCCACACAATACGAAGAGCTGACTTATTGGAAAAGACCCTGATGCTAGAAAAGATTGAGGGCAGGAAGGAGAAGGAGATGGCAGAGGATGAGAATGTTGGATGGCATCACCAACTCAATGGACATGGGTTGGGTGGACTCCAGGAGTTGGTGATGTACAGGGAGGCATGGTGTGCTACGGTTCATTGAATCTCACAGAGTCAGACATGACTGAGCGACTGAACTGAACTGAGCTGAACTACTGTTCATGATCTGAGCCAGTCAGCTCCCAGTCTTGTTTTTGCTGACTGTATAAAACTTCTACATCTTTGGCTGCAAAGAATAGAATCAATCTGATTTTGGTATTGATCATCTGGTGATGTCTATGTGTAGAGTCTTCTCTTGTATTGCTGGAAGAGGGTGTTTGCTATGACCAGTGCATTCTCTTGGCAAAACTCTTAGTAGCCTTTGCCCTGCTTCATTTTGTATGCCAAGGCCAAATTTGCCTGTTACTCCAGCTATCTCTTTACTTCCTACTTTTGCCTTCCAGTCCCCTATGATGAAAAGGACATCTTTTTTGATTGTTAGTTGTAGAAGGTCTTGTAGGTCTTCATAGAACTGCTCAACTTTAGCTTCTTCAGCATTACTGATTGGGGTATAGACTTGGATTACTGTGATATTGAATGGTTTGACTTGGAAGCAAACAGATTATTCTGTCACTTTTGAGATTGCACCCAAGTACTGCATTTCAGACTTTTTTGTTGACTATGAGAGCTACTCCATTTCTTCTAAGGGATTCCTGCCCACAGTAGTAGATATAATGGTCATCTGAGTTAAATTCACCCATTCCAGTCCATTTTAGTTCACTGATTCCTAAAATGTTGATATTCATTCTTGCCATCTCCTGTTTGACCACTTCCAATTTACCTTGATTCATGGACCTAACATTCCATGTTCCTATGCAACACTGTTTTTACAGCATCAGATTTCCTTCCATCACCAGTCACATCTACAACCAGGTGTTGTTTTTGCTTTGGCTCCATCTCTTCATTCTTTCTGGAGTTATGTCTCCACTCTTCTCCAGTAGCATATTGGGCACCTACTGACCTGGGGAGTTCATTTTTCAGTGTCATATATTTTTGCCTTTTCATACTGTTCATGGGGTTCTCAAGGCAAGAATATTGAAGTGGTTTGCCATTGCCCTCTCCAGTGGACCACATTTTGCCAGAACTCTCCATAGTGACCCTTCTGTCTTTGGTGGCCCTACAGGGCATGGCTCATAGTTTCATTGAGTTAGACAAGGCTGTGATACATGTGATCAGTTTGATTAGTTTTCTGTGACTGTGGTTTTCATCCTGTTTGCCCTCTGATGGAGAAGGATAAGAGGCTTATGGAATCCTCCTGATGGCAGAGACTGACTGAGGGGGAAACTGGGTCTTGTTCTGATGGGTGGGGCCATGCTTAGTAAATATTTAATCCAATTTTCTGTTGATAGGTGGGGCTGTGATCCCTCCCTGTTGTTGACCTGAGACCAAACTATGGTGGAGGTAATGAAGACAATGGTGACCCCCTTCAAAATGTTCCATGGATGTACTGCCACACTCAGTGCCCCCTATCCTGCAGCAGGCCACTGCCAAGCCAAGCCTCTGCTGGAGACTCCTGGACACTGACAGTCAAATCTGGGTCAGTCTCTTGTGGGGTCACTGCTCCTTTTTTCTGGGTCCTGGAGTGCACAAGATTTTGTTTGTGCCTTCCAAGGGTCTGTTTCCCCAGTCCTGTGACTGGGGAACATTCTGGTGACTCTGTGTGGGGTTAATGGTGACCTCCACCAAGAGGGCTTATGCCACACCCAGGTCTGCTGCACCCAGAGCCCCTGCCCATATCTCAGTGAGTAGGCCATTGCTCACCCATATCTCTGCAGGAGACAAACACTCAAAAGCAGGTCTGGCTCAGTCTCTGTGGGACTCTGGATTCTTGGTGATGGACAGGGTCTCTCTGAGACTGAGTCTTTGGGAGTCCTAAAAGACGATGTTGTGAAAATGCTGCACTAAATAAGCCAGCAAATTTGGAAAACTCAGCAGTGGCCACAGGACTGGAAAAGGTCAGTTTTTGTTCCAATCCCAAAGAAAGGCAATGCCAAAGAATGCTCAAACTACCACACAATTGCAATCATCTCACACGCTAGTAAAGTAATGCTCAAAATTCTCCAAGCCAGGCTTCAAGAGTACATGAACCAAGAACTTCCAGATGTTTAAGCTGGATTTAGAAATGGCAGAGAAACCAAATATCAAATTGTCAAAATCTGCTGGATCATCAAAAAAGCAAGAGAGTTCCAGAAAAACATTTACTTATGCTTTATTGATTACACCAAAGCCTTTGACTGTGTGGATAACAACAAACTGTGGAAAATTCTTAAAGAGATGGGAATACCAGACCACCTGACCTGCCTCCTGAGAAATCTATATGCAGGTCAAGAAGTAGCAGTTAGAACTGGACATGGAACAACAGACTGGTTCCAAATTGGGAAAGGGGCACATCAAGGCTGTATATTGTCACCCAGCTTATTTAACTTATATGCAGAGTACATCTTGAGAAATGCTGGACTGGATGAAGCACAAGCTGGAATCAAGATTGCCAGGAGAAATATCAATAACCTCAGATATGCAGATAACACCACCCTTATGGCAGAAAGCAAAGAGGAACTAAATAGCCTCTTGTTGAAAGTGAAAGAGGAGAGTGAAAAGGTTGGCTTAAAACTCAGCATTCAGAAAACTAAGATCATGGCATCCAGTCCCATCACTTCATGGCAAATAGATGGGGAAACAATGGAAACAGTGAGAGACTTTATGTTTTGGGGCTCCAAAATCACTGCAGATGGTGACTTCAGCCATTAAATTAAAAGACACTTGCTCCTTGGAAGTAAAGCTATGACCAACCCAGACAACATAGTAAAAAGCAGAGACCTTACTTTGCCAATAAAGGTTCATCTAGTCAAAGCTATAGTTTTTCCAGTAGTCATGTATGGATGTGAGAGTTGGACTGTGAGGAAAACTGAGCACCAAAGAATTGTTGCTTTTGAACTGTGGTGTTGGAGAAGACTCTTGAGTCCTTTGGACTGCAAGGAGAACAAACCAGTCAATTGTAAGGAAACTTGTCCTGAATATTCTTTGCAAGGACTGATGCTAAAGTTGAAACTCCAATAGTTTGACCATCTTCTGGGAAGAATAGACTCATTGGAAAAGACCCTGATGTTGGGCAAGATTGAAGGCAGTAGGAGAAAGGCATGACAGAGGATGAGATGGTTGGATGGCATCACTGACTCTATGGACATGAGTTGGAGCAAGCTCTGGGAGTTGGTGAAAGACAGGGAAGCCTGGCACTCTGCAGTCCATGAGATCGCAAACAGTAGGACACGAATGAGCAACTGAACTGAATTGAAATGAAACTCCTCTTCAGACCAGACCATAGGCATTCCTTAAGGTGCCGTGATGGTAGCCAAATTCTTCCACAGGACTATCACCCACAACAAATTGGCTGTGTACCACTGGCTTTATGGGGCTTCCCTGGTGGTGCTGGTGGTCAAGATTCTGCCTGCCAATGTAGGAGACTTTAGAGACACAGATTCGATCCCTGGATCAGGAAAATCCCCTGGAGGAGTGCATGGCAACCCAATCCAGTATTCTTACCAGGAGAATCCTATGGACAGAAGAGCCTGGTGGGCTATGATCCATAAGGTCACAAAGAGTTGGACATGAAGTAAGCGACTTAACATAGCACAGCACAGCACTGGTCTTTTAGTTCCTTAACAGAAGCTTTTAATCTATGAGTCAAGATGGCCACCAGGGTGGCTGGATTGAGACAGATTCCTGGTGTCGCCTGATTCATATACCCTAAACCACCACCATTCCCTCTTCAGCTGTGGTTTGTTGAAAGGGCAGGACAACAGGTCTTTTTTTTTTTTTTCTCTTTTCCATAGAAGTAATATTTCCTGGTGAGGGCCTTTAAGTCCATTCTGTTCTAAATAAAGAGGTTTTTAAAACTGGACTTATTTTTAGGTTGTATAAAACCAATTTCTTTCCAAAATTGTATTTTAATAATTTATCCAGAATTTGTTTCTGTTGAAACCAATGAAACTTAGAAAGCTGAATGATACAGAAACTTTTTCATCTGTTCAATATACTAGACTTTATTGTGGAGAAACGCTTAGTCTTTCAATGTGATGTTAATTCTCTCAGACACTTCCATTTTGCTTCCATATGTTGAAATATTTTAATTATAACATTGCTGTTTTCCATCAAGTTGCATGACCTAATATGTCATTTCTTTTTGATGTCTAGTTATTATCTGGCCTAACTAGGCCAAAAAAAAAAAAAAAAAGATCTATTTAGTTTAAAGAATGCCAATAAAATAGATTGGCCACAGCTATCCATGAGAGACATCACGTTCTATTAAAATGACCTTCCACAATTTGATTAACCTTTCTGGGTATCAGTTTCTACATTTTTTTTTATTGTGACAAGTAAGGGAAATGAAGTAAAAATATTATATGTGAAAACGTGCCTCTCATTTATTAATACTCGGTGCTTGGTAGGTGCCTCATTGGTGACATGATAAATTTTGGTAAAATTATTATTTTATATGATTGTTTATAATTTTCAATAGCAAATTTGAAAAAAGTATTTTGAAAGAGATCAAAATCTTATAGAAAAAGATGATCTCTTTCAGAATGCTTACTGGATGTAGTTGGAATGTCATGAAGATAAGTATTAATATAAATGCCACAGTATTCTAAGATCCAAGTCTTAAAATGGGTTCCTAAAGGTTGAGTACATAAAAAATGACTTCTCTATTCTTGAAAAACTTTCTGTTTTAGACCAAAAGACCTATGAGCTATTGGACTGCCCAGTGAAACAAAATAGTTCAGGGCTTAATTTATTACATTACTGCTTCTCTTAATCCATAGAGAACATCTCTTGCAATGACCTGGAAGCTGCCCGTGGCACAGCCAAACATGTGATGCAGATCTTAAACATTTATAATTATTAATTCCAGATTTTTGCTTTGAGCCTTGCATCACTCAGGATCAAACAGAAAAATAGAAAACTCTCTAAGGGTTTAAACCAGAGGGGATTCAGTTACACAAGTGATAAGATGGCTGAAAAGTCAAATCAAGTATAGAAAGACAACACAGAGATTAGCAATGGCAGGAAACCAGTAAAAGCTCTGACTGAAGAGTCAATGGGAGCCTGTGTTATGAAATTCTAGGGACTGAAGTCACTAAAGTTATCTAGAAACACATCAGGTCTGTCTGGTGTGAACTAGAGAAATAGACATATCCATCCCTGGTAGAGACAACCATCCAAAGCAGAGAAATAGGGTAAGAGGGAGAAGATGGGAGAGGAACAGGGAGAAGTTGGAGGGAGAGGAAGAGAGAAGAAAGAGAAAGCAAAAGAGAAAAGGAAAGAGAGATCACTCAGGCAGAGAAAGAGAAAATTACCTTGGCTTCTTTTTCCTGTCCTTCAGTCTCCCACAAGAGTTTTGCATTGACTGAACCTGATCAAATGTTAGCTGAGCAAATGGATTCTACAGGAATCAACCATGGTGAAAAAGAACAGGGGAGGCCTGAAAAAATGTATCTGAATGTTAATAGACTCAGAACTGGCTCCCAGCCCAGAGAAGCTTTATCAGTTCTCAGAATGGAGCTAGTTCTTACAAAGCATTCACTAGAGTGGAAAAGGAAGCAAAAAATATCATGGGTATTCTTGAAAGTTTAATAACCATACTTTCTCCAACTCTCTGCATCAACTCCATTGTGAAACTCTGTTGATATTATTTTATTCTCCATGGTCATCTTTCTAAATCTTTTTCATGAATTATTGCAGCAGCTTCCTAACTAGACTCTTTATTTTATACTGTGAAAAATTTGATGGAACTCATCAGTCAAAAATTTTTTATCAAATTACAAATCAAATTATGTCACTTTTCAGTTCTGTTCAGTCACTCAATGGTGTCTGACTCTGTGACCCCATGGACTACAGCATGCCAGGCTTCCCTGTCCATCACCATCTCCCAAAGCCTGCTCAAACTTATGTTCATTGAGTCAGTGACGCCATCCAACCATTTCATCTTCTGTCATCGCCTTCTCCTCCTGCTCTCAATCTTTCCCAGCATCAGGGTCTTTTCCAACGAGTCAGTTCTCTGCATCAGATGGCCAAAGTATTGGAGCTTCAGCTTAAGCAATGAATATTCAGAACTGATTTCCTTTAGGGCTGACTGGTTTGATCTCCTCGCAGCCCAAGGGACTCTCGAGTGTCTTCTCCAACATCACAGTTCAAAAGCATCAATTCTTCAGCACTCAGCTTTCTTTATGGTCCAACTCTCACATCCATACAAAACCAGAGCTTTGACTAGACAGACCTTTATCAGAAAAGTAATGACTTTGCTTTTTAATATGCTGTCTAGGTTGGTCATGGCTTTTCTTCCAAGGAGCTGGTGTCTTTAATTTCACGGCTGCAATCATCATCTGCAGTGATTTTGGAGCCCAAGAAAATAAAGTCTGTCACTGTTTCCATTGTTTCCCCATCTATTTGCCATGAAGTGATGGGACCAGGTGCCATGAACTTCAATTTTTGAATGTTGAGTTTTAAGCCAGCTTTTTCACTCTTTTTGTTACTTTTCATTCATCATTTACCTCGTAATGCCTTCTTATTGCTCCTAGATAAAGATCCATATCTGTAAGTTGACGTATAAGACCCTGTATAGCCTGGCCTCTGTCCACCTCTTCAGGATCACTTTCAATGGCTCTCCTTTTCATATTTTGTTTCAATTATTCTGGAACTTTCATAGTTTAAGAAAAATATACCATTCTACTTTTCATTTGATGATTATCACATATGATATTCCCACTACTTGAAATTCTACTTCCCCGTTTAACTTTTGTGTTTGTGTGTGATCAGCACTTTCTGACTGCTGGTTATATATTTTTAAAGCATCTGTACCTTTCCTCATAGTTAGTTACTATATATTATACTTTAATTACACGTTTGAAATGGAGGTAGTGTTTCATGATGCCTATTCTATGCAAGAGAGGTGCTAGGAAATTTCTCTTTCACAACAACAGTGTTCTTCTCTGGGCTTCCTTCCTGTGAAAACCTCTGTAAAAGTTCTTCTCACTGAATTCATTTTGAGAAGTTCCAACTGTCTTCTGCCAGATTCTGACTTGCACACAACTTTTCTGGTTTTTCAGGACAGTAAAACAATTTCTTTTTTGATATGGGCACTAAGTTCTACAGTATGAATCAAGGGAACAGAATAGAAAGTTTAGGTCTATATATTCATGTGTATACAGTACACTGATTTTTGACAAAAGTGACTAAGCAATTGAATGGGGGAAAGGACAATCTTTTCAATAAAATGTGTTGAAATGTGAAACATCCTATGCAAAAAAAAAAAAAAAAAAAAGAAATAAAAAAATGAGAGTAGACCTTCAGATTAGATGCAAAGATTCACTTGAAATAGATTATGCATCTAAATGTAAACGTGAAAAACTATAAGGCTTCTGGAGGAATACAGGCATAATCATAATCCTCTTGGGTTGGACAAAGATATCTTAAATGTGACATAAAATACATAAACTATAAAAAGACAGTTAACAAATTGGGCTTTTTCAAAGTTAAAACCACTTGCTGTTCAAGATACACTCTCAAGAAAATAAAATGCAACCTAAACTGAGAGAAAATATTTGAAAAACTAATATCTAAAACTACTTATATCTGGAAGATGTAACTTTCAACTCAATCATAAGTAGACATACAGCCCAATTGAAAAATGGACTAAAGATTTGAATAGACACTCCTCTATGGACATATATACATATATGAACACAAATAATCACATGAAATACAACTAACATAATTAATCATCAGGGAAATACAAATTAATTCCAGAACAAGAGTCTATTATACTCACAATAAAATTGCTAAAATGAAAAAGATTGACCAATACATCCTGGAATGTGAAGTCAAGTGGGCCTTAGAAAGCATCACTATGAACAAAGCTAGTGGAGGCAATGGAATTCCAGTTGACCTATTCCAAATCCTGAAAGATGATGCTGTGAAAGTGCTGCACTTAATATGCCAGCAAATTTGGAAAACTCATCAATGGCCATAGGACTGGAAAAGGTCAGTTTTCATTCCAATCCCAAAGAAAGGCAATGCCAAAGAATGTTCAAACTACCACACAACTGCACTTATCTCACACGCTAGTAAAGTAATGCTCAAAATTCTCCAAGCCAGGCTTCAGCAATATGTGAACCATGAACTTCGAGATGTTCAAGCTGATTTTATAAAAGGCAGAGGAACCAGAGATCAAATTGCCAACATCCGCTGCATCATGGAAAAAAGCAAGAGAGTTCCAGAAAAACATCTATTTCTGCTTTATTGACTATGCCAAAGCCTTTGACTGTGTGGATCACTAGAAACTGTGGAAATTTCTGAAAGAGATGGGAATACCAGACCACCTGACCTGCCTCTTGAGAAACCTATATGCAGGTCAGGAAGCAACAGTTAGAACTGGACATGGAACAACAGACTGGTTGCAAATAGGAAAAGGAGTACGTCAAGGCTGTATATTGTCACCCTGATTATTTAACTTCTATGCAGAGTACAGCATGAGAAACGCTGGGCTGGAAGAAGCACAAGCTGGAATCAAGTATGCTGGGAAAAATGTCAATAACCTCAGATATGCAGATGACACCACCCTTATGGCACAAAGTAAAGAGGAACTAAAGAGCCTCTTGATGAAAGTGAAAGTGGAGAGTGAAAAAGTTGGCTTAAAGCTCAACATTCAGAAAACGAAGATCATGGCATCTGGTCCCATCACTTCACAGGAAATAGATGGGGAAACAGAGGAAACAGTGTCAGACTTTATTTTTCTGGGCTCCAAAATCACTGCAGATGGTGACTGCAGCCATGAAATTAAAAGATGCTTACTCCTTGGAAGGAAAGTTATGACCAACCTAGATAGCATATTGAAAAGCAGAGACATTGCTTTGCCAGCAAAGGTCCATCTAGTCAAGGTTGTGGTTTTTCCAGTGGTCATGTATGGATGTGAGAGTTGGACTGTGAAGAAAGCCGAGTGCCGAAGAACTGATGCTTTTGAACTGTGGTGTTGGACAAGACTCTTGTGAGTCCCTTGGACTGCAAGGAGATCCAACTAGTCCATTCTGAAGATCAGCCCTGGGATTTATTTGGTAGGAATGATGCTAAAGCTGAAACTCCCGTACTTTGGCCACCTCATGCGAAGAGTTGACTCATTGGAAAAGACTGTGATGCTGGGAGGGATTGGGGGCAGGAGGAGAAGGGGATGACAGAGGATGAAAATGCTGGATGGCATCACTGACTCGATGGACGTGAGTCTGAGTGAACTCCAGGAGTTGGTGATGGACAGGGAGGCCTGGCGTGCTGCGATTCATGGGGTCACAAAGAGTCAGACACGACTGAGCGACTGAAATGAACTGAACTGAACTGAATTGAAGTTTTGGAAAATATGTAGAACAACTTGAATTCTTATACACTACAAATGAGGCTATTAAATGGTGCTATCACTTTAGAAATAGTTTGACAATTTCATAAAATATTACATATATATTTATCATACTCCTCAAACATAGTTATAGGTATTTACCCAAGATAATTCAAAGCATGTGTTTACAAAATTCCTGCACTCAAATGCTCATAACAGCTTTATTTTGTAATACCCCAAATATGGAAATAATTGTTTTCTTTTTATTTATTTTTAATTGAAGGATAATTCCTTTGTAGTATTGTGTTGGTTTCTACCAAATGGAAACAGCTGAAATGTCCATAAAAAGACAAATGACTAAAACGTTGTGGCTTACTATACAATAGAATAATATTCAGCAATAAAATAGAATCAACCATTAATACATGTGACAACATGCCTGAATCACAAAATAAATGCACTGAAAGGAAACCAAAAAGACAAGATAATATACTATAATATATAAAATTCTATAAAATGCAAACCAATTTATAGTAGCAGAAAACAGATCAGTGATAAAACACTAAATGTGGTTAGAGAAACTTGTGAAGAAGGAGGAAGGGCTTTAGAAAAGAACATGGAAATTTTGGGAGGTGATAGATATGTCCACTAACTTGATTATGATGATGGTTTCATTTGTGTATTTATTTGTCCAAATCAATCAAATTTTACACTGTAAATATGTACAGTTTATTGTATGTTGATTAAATCTCAATAAATTCATTTAATAATTAAAGTACATTCCAATTCAGTGTTTCACTCTTTAAAAGCTCATTTTCTACCAATAAATAGAAATATCCTTTTTTTCCCCTTAAATCTTTGCTTTGTAATCCATTAGATGGATATATCATACTTTATATAAATAGTTTCCACTGATGTACACTGGTATCTTTTCTAGTCTTTTGGTAATAATAACACTCTAGTAATTAACAAACTTGTGGATAAATTATTTAACATGTGTACAAGGACATGTGCATATGTGTTCTCAGTCACTCAGTCATGTCTTACTCTTTGTGACCCCATGGACTGTAGCCTGCCAAGTTCCTCTGTCCATGGGATTCTCTAGGCAAGAATACTGGAGTGGATTTCCATGCCTTCTCCAGGGGATCTTCCTGACCCAGGGATCGAACCTACATCTCTTGGATCTGCTGCAGTGAGGTAGATTCCCAACCTCTGTGCCACCTGGGAAGTCCTGCATAAAAGAATACCATAGGACAAATCCACAAAAAGGGATTTATGAGATTATATATATATGTGTATAAAATTATTATTCTTCCAACTGACCTCAGTAAGATTTGGACTGATTTATTTTCCCATAGTTTTTAAATTTTTCTATTAATCTCATTATACCTCAATTTCTCTGTTTCCTGAAGCCCTCCGCACACTTCTGAAAATCTGTTCCTTTCATCAATTTGTCCTCTTAATTCTGTGAATGAAATATCTCACAAACTCCACTGGCCTTGCTTTAGTTAAGACTTTATTAAGATATTCCACTCTTACTCTCGTCATAGAATCTTAATTGGTCACTCTGGCACCTCTTTTTCCTGTTTTTCCATCTTTCACAGTTACCACCCTCTCAAATCATAGAATAGTCACATCACTGCTCTGATGAATTTATGGGCTTCCTCACTAACCACAGAACTTATCTATAAACATGTACAGCTTTATACAATCTGGAGCCAGCTAGACTTTCATATTTCTTCCTCCTGACAAGATCCCCACTACCCACACATTTTGCTCTTAACCTGCACTGAAATTATGCCTGCCAAATATATCACTATGTCACACACTTCTATCTTTGAACATGCATTTCTCTCCAAGAGGATGCCTCCTCCACTCCTTTCTCTGACTAGGAAATTCCTACTGTTCAATTAAGAGCCAAATAATTGTGGCTTAAGTGATACCCAATTAGTCTTCTTGATGTTGCTCTTCACACTGTTCCTTTAAGTAATACACACACACACACACACTCACAAGAGGAATGCATCAACTGAAAAAGGAAGTCTTGGAGGCAACCTTATTTACTGAAAGATTCATAATGCTGAATTGAGAAATCATCGTTCACTGCATTAGCAAAACCACCACACCCTTCCGAAACAGAGCTATCAAAAAACCGATGTGTAAAAATGTAGCTAGAGAGGACAGACAGTGGCAACAAGAATCTTCCTAATTGACTGGGGGTTGTGATTTTGTACTTACTAAGTTTTATTTAAAGTGCTGGAAAACAGAGAATTAAGAGATAAAACTTACATCTGTTTAGACTGGGAGGAGAGCCAACCAGTCCATCCTAAAGGAGATCAGTCCTGGGTGTTCATTGGAAGGACTGATGTTGAAGCTGAAACTCCAATACTTCGGCCACATGATGCGAAGAGCTGACTTATTGTAAAAGACCCTGATGCTGGGAAAGATTGAGGGCAGGAGGAGAAGGGGACGACAGAGGATGAGATGGTTGGATGGCATCACCAACTCAATGGACATGGGTTTGGGTGGACTCTGGGAGCTGGTGATGGACAGGGAGGCCTGGCATGCTGCGGTTCATGGGCTCGCAAAGAGTTGGACATGACTGAGTGACTGAACTGAACTGAACTGAGCTTGCAATCTATGTATACTTAATAGACTCTGAAAATTGGGCCTTTTGTACACCTATAATTCTGGGAAGTTATCATCACCATTTAAGAGGAGAATAAGGAAAGCACTATTTGGGGCAAATACAGGGCCTTAATAGGTTTCTGTTATTTGATCAGTAAGAAGAAAAAAATTAACAGTATTCTTATTAAGAGAAAAAATACTATGTAACAAAGTAAACAAAAATTATAATTTACAGTCAGAAGTAAAAGGTACCACTCAGACTTACTTACTATAGGTATCAAAATACATTTCAGAAAGTTACTTTATATAGTTTTATCAGGATGGAATAAGGCACAAATATTTTAAAAGGAAAAAAGCATCTCAAGATAAACAGAAAACAAATTAAGCTCCCTCAAAGAAATGAAAACTTTATAGTAGATTTAAAACCCACGTTGTTGTCAGTAAAAAGGAAAACTGACCCAGCAAAATAACAAAAACGTGAAAACCCATTACATGTAAAACAACAACAACCTGAGATGAAAAAAATGGAGATTAACAAAACAAAATAGTCCAAAGAAAATTTTATACATTTGAAAAGTATTTGTCTTTTCAAGTAGGGAGAATTTAAGTGCCAAAACTAATTAAGAGGATTATAGCTAGAGAAATCCTAGCAAACATTTGAATTGCAAAAATACAAGGGATAAAAACGGGACATAGTTTTGAGACAGAACTGAGGCCCTTCTCTCCCAATTTTACATCCACTTACATGTTTGTTCATATGCAATAAAACAATTTTAATTATCAGGTAACCCATAATAAAAAAATAAAATATGCATTCTAATTTGATTATCACTCACATTATTCTAAACATTTTGACAGACTCAATTTTTTTAAAAAAGGATTTTACCCTTAAGAGTTATCATTAAAAGAGTTATCATTAACAGAAAGAAAGGAGAAGGTATTATTTTTGAATATATTTTGTCCATAAAGCCATTAAGCTAAATGGAATTAACAAAACTTCTTAGAATTAAAAAAAATTCTACAAAGTAGGCACCTTAAAAAAATTTAAAATCTTAGTTTCCTATATATCTTGTCTATTGAATTTATGCATCAAATTTTCTATATCATAATGAAAAACAAAAGGTAGGGATTATTCTATAAAAAAAGGACTCTGTATAAAATGAGAGAAAGAAGAAAAAAGAAAAAGAGAGAAAGAAAAAGAAACAGAGAAGAAGGAGGGAGGAAGGAAGAGAGGAAGTAAGGAAAAATTACCACCTTTTTGCTAGCACATATACAAAATGGAGAGACAGACTTTGTTTCTAAATGGTACAACTGTCAAATAAATAGTTCAAAGATGTCAGAGTAAGGATGTAAAAGCTTTGAGTGGAAAAACCCAAACATGGTATAGTAAACCAGGAAATAGGTAATTTAGAAATGATTTCAGGAAGAGGAGCAACTCCCTAAACACTAAAGCAATAGAAAAAAAGTCTGAAGGAAAACACTGCCTGAGTAGCAGATTTGCCTGAAAATGAAAATTTTTACATATATATAAAATTACATATACCAAACAGATCAAAAACCTTAATAAATTGATAGGGTAAATGTTAGCACTCTACCAATTAAACTAGAGAACACAGAGGAAATATTTATAGGAGAAAAACAAATGGTCAACTGAAGTATAAAAGAAAATGTTCTACCTGTCTGCTGCTGCTGCTGCTGCTGCTGCTGCTAAGTCGCTTCAGTTGTGTCTGACTCTGTGCGACCCTATAGACAGCAGCCAGGTTCCCCCATCCCTGAGATTCTCCAGGCAAGAATACCGGAGTGGGTTGCCATTTCCTTCTCCAATGCATGAAAGTGAAAAGTGAAAGTGAAGTCGCTCAGCTGTGTCCTACTCTTAGCGACCCCATGGACTGCAGCCTACCAGGCTTCTCTGTCCATGGAATTTTCCAGGCAATAGTACTGGAGTGGGTTGCCACTGCCTTCTCCGGTTCTACCTGTCTAGTTGCTATAAATATTGGTCTCAGAATATCCTCTTGTGTATATACACTAGTGTAATCATCCCTTAATGCTAAAGCTGAAACTCCAATACTTTGGCCACCTCATGCGAAGAGTTGACTCATTGGAAAAGATTCTGATGTTGGGAGGGATTGGGGGCAGGAGGAGAAGGGGACGACAGAGGATGGGATGGCTGGATGGCATCACCAACTCAACGGACATGAGTTTGAGTGAACGGGAGTTGGTGATGGACAGGGAGGCCTGGCGTGCTGCAATTCATGGGGTCGCAGAGTCACACACAACTGAGCGACTGAACTGAACTGAATCATCCCTTAAGATTATTTGACAACATATTAAGATCTTTAAAATGTCACGCCCTATGATCCATTCATGCAAGCATTAAGAGAATTTCCTGTGGAAATAACTCAGAATTGACCCAAGCAGTTTGCCAGTGGGAGTCTCCGGAAGCTCAGAAGTCAGGAAGAGAATGAGATTAGAATACTCACTTCCCCAACTCTCCCCTTGCCACAGCACCACCAGTGAGCTAATTTCATCTCATTTAGGCCAAAATTTTTATTGAGCTGACTTCTTCAGATTCTGGTCACAGTAACCCCTATGCTTGCTGACCACAGTCTCAAGGCTCTTTAGTCCTAAGGCTCCCCGTATTTGCTTGTTGGTGTCCCTTAATTCTGCCTCTACCTTTGTAAACATCCTCTTCATTAAGCTTTCCCCAATAATATTGCTTGAACATGCCATTTCCCTCTGGTCTCTTGCCTGGTACACTAATGATACCTCATATATTCCATCTCTTAAAAATCAGATCTTGCAAGAAAGGATATTTCTTTCCCCAGTATAGCTACTGTGTGTGCTCAGGCGCTCAGTCATGTCCGACTCTTTGTGACCGCGTGGACTGTAGCCCACCAGACTCCTCTGTCCATGGGATTCTCCAGGCAATAAACACTGGACTAGATTGCCATTTCCTCCTCCAGGGGATCTTTCTGACCCAGGGATCAAATCCACTTCTGTTGCATCTCTTGCATTGGCAGGTGCTCTTTACCACTGTGCCACCTAATTAGTTAAGTTTCTAATTCTCTCATATTTTTATTATTAAAAAAATTTATTGGAGTTGATTTATAATGTTGTGTTAGTTTCAGATGTACAGAAAAGTGAATCAGTTGTGTGTGTGTGTGTATCCTCACTCTTTTATTTTTGATTCTTTTCCTATATAGGCCATTTCAGAATATTGAATAGAATTCCCTGTGCTATACAGCAGATTCTTATTAGTTATCTATTTTACATATAGTAAAGTGAATATGTCAATTCTAATCACTCAGTTAATCCCTACCCACCTTCCCTTGGTAAACATAAGTTTGTTTTCTACATCTGTGACTCTGTTTTATAAATAAATTCACTTGCATCCCTCTTTTTTAGATTCCACATATAAGTGATGTAATATGACACTTGTCTTTCTGTGTCTAACTTCATTCAGTATGACAATCTCTAGATCCATTCATGTTACTACACATGTGCAATATTTTGTTCTTTTTTATGGCTGAGTAATAGTCCATTGTATATGTTTACCACCTCTTCTTATCCATTCCTCTGTTGATGGACATTTGGTTTGCTTACATGTCCTGGTTATTATAATTAGTGCTGCAATGAACATTGGGCTGTATTTACTTCTTTTTTTGCTGTATCATTACTATATAGCCCATTGTAGGCAAAAGAGTGAGGGGCTCTCATACATTTTATCCAAACTTTATGCCAACTTGAAGAGACATACTCAATAAATCTTTTTAATATATTGTATATAAATAAAAGCAGATGTTCAGCCCTGAGGTAGAACTACAGGATGGAACTGTAGATGAATTGATCCCTCAGTTTTTGTATAGCTACATAGAAGAAGATAAACTAACTCATGTTTTAGGTGACATCTCCTCTACTTCTGTCAGCCTTGCTGAATGTTCATAGGTTTTATTCATATGCTCCATAATGTGTTGTATGTTTTCATTTTAAGTTAACTAGTAGTGATATCCAATTTTTATTCAACATAGTGAATGTATTTAAATCCTCAGGGAAAGAACTGTTTTAGGTACTAACTAATACTGGTCAGCTTTAATCAAGATTCATTTGCCCAGTACACTAATCTACTTAAGACAAATGTGTGTGTATGTCCACTAAAAGACATGTACAAAACTGTTCCTAGTGGCTTTATAATTATTACAAAATCACTATAATTAATTAAGTAATCATCAAGAGCAAAATAGGTAAGCATATTATAGTATATTCTTACACTAGCTAGGTACACAGTGATTAGAAAAAGAACAAACCAGTGATTTCCACAGTAGCATATTAAACTAAATTATACTGAGTAGAGAAAGCCAGACACAAAATAGTACCTCCTATATGATTCCATTTATGATTTGAGAACAGGGATAAAGTCAGAATAATTATCTCCAATGGTAGTATGAAAAGAGAGGACATGGGTGCTAAAAACATTATAGCTTAATGTGGGTTGTACTATGTTAAACAAGTAGCATATACGTAAAAATTCATTGAACTGTATACTTATGATTTTTGCATTTAATTCATCTTAGCATATGATTTTTACCTCAAGTTAAAAAGTTTTTGCTTTGTAAATAATATCTTTATGAACTTTTTTATACAGTTTTTTTCTGAAGACACTGTTTTATAATGTTACTTACACCTTATTTCTTCACTAAATCTTCATAAAAATCCATGAAAAAGTCAAAGGAGTTACATAAGTTGCCCAAAGAATTAGATAAGAAGCTTTGATAGTGGGCTTTCTCAGGGGTTCAGTTATAAAGAATTTGCCTGCCAATTCCTGAGATGCAGGAGTGCGAGTTGCATCACTGGGTTGGAAAGATCCCCTGGAGGAGAAAATGTCAACCAACTTCAGTATTCTTTGCTGGAAAATCTAATGGATAGAAAGGCCTGACGGGCTACAGTCCATGGGGTTGGAAAGAATCAGACGTGACTGAATGACTGAGCACGCACAATAATAAATAGGACCAGGCTTCAAATCCCTTCTATTATTATTAAATTATTGAATTCCCTGGAAACAGACTCCAAGATAAAGATTAGGGAAGTACTCTTGGAAACTACATCCATAAGGGTGTATGAGAAGCAGGAATAGGGAGTTCAGTTCAGTTCAGTCACTCAGTCATGTCCAACTCTTTGTGACTCTATGGACTGCAGCATGCCAGGCTTCCCTGTCCATCACCAACTCCCGGAGTTCACTCAAACTTATGTTCATTGAGTCAGTGATGCCATCCAACGATCTCATCCTCTCTCGTCCCCTTCTCCTCCTGACTTCAATCTTTCCCAGCATCAGGCTCTTTTCCAATGAGTCATTTCTTCCCATCAGATGGCCAAATATTGGAGTTTCAGCTTCAGCATCAGTTCTTCCAATTAATGTTCAGGATTGATTTCCTTTAAGATTGACTGATTGGATCTCTGCAGACCAGGGGACTCTCAAGAGTCTTCTCCAACACCACAGTTCAAAAGCATCAATTCTTCGGCACTCAGCTTTCCTTATAGTCCAATTCTCACATCCATACATGACTACTGGAAAAGCCATAGCTTTGACTAGATGGACCTTTGTCAGCAAAGTAATGTCTCTGCTTTTTAATATGCTGTCTAGGTTGGTTATAGCTTTTCTTCCAGGGCGCAAGCACCTTTTATTCATGGCTGCAGTCACCAAGTGATTTTGAAGCTCAAGAAAATAAAGTCTGTCACTGTTTCCATTGTTTCCCCATGTATTTGCCATGAAGTGATGGGACTGGATGCCAAGATCTTAGTTATTTGAATGTCGAGTTTTAAGCCAACTTTTTCACTCTCCTTTTTCACTTTCATCAAGAGGCTTTTTAGTTCCTCTTCATTTTCTGCCATACGGGTGGTGTCATCTGCATATCTGAGGTTATTGATATTTCTCTGTGCAATATTGATTCTGGCTTCTGCTTCATATAGCCTGGCATTTCACATGTACTCTGCATATAAATTAAATAAGTAGGGTGACAATATACAGCCTTGACATACTCCTTTACCAATTTGGAAGCAGTCCTTTGTTCCATGTCTGGTTCTAACTGTTGCTTCTTGACCTGCATACAGATTTCTCAAGAGGCAGTTAAAGTGGTCTGGTATTCCCATCTCTTTCAGAATTTTCCACAGTTTGTTGTTATCCACACAGTCAAAGGCTTTGGCATAGTCAATAAACCAGAAGTAGAAGTTTTTCTGGAACTCTCTTGCTTCTTCTATGATTCAAGGATGTTGCAATCTGATCTCTGGTTTCTCTGCCTTTTCTAAATCCAGCTCGAATATCTGGAAGTTCACAGTTCATGTACTGTTGAAGCCTGACTTGGAGAATTTTGAGCATTACTTTGCTAGCATGTGAGATGAATGCAATTGTACAGTAGTTTGAACATTCTTTGGCATTGCCCTTTTTTGGGATTGGAATGAAAACTGACCTTTTCCTATCCCACTGAGTTTCCAAATTTGCTGGCATATTGAGTGCAGCACTTTCACAGCATCATCTTTTAGGATTTGAAATAGCTCTACTGGAATTCCATCATCTCCATTAGCTCTGTTATCAGTGAACTAAAATGAACTGAATGGGTGCATTTAACTCAGATGACCATTATATCTACTACTGTGGGCAAGAATCACTTAGAAGAAATGGAGTAGACCTCATAGTTAACAAAGGCATCTGAAATGCAGCACTTGTGTGCAATCTCAAAAACATCAGAATGATCTCTGTTTGTTCCAATGCAAACCAGTCAGTATCACAGTAATCCAAGTCTATGCCTCAACCAGTAATGCTGAAGAAGCTGAAATTGAATGGTTCTATGAAGACCTACAAGACCTTCTAGAATTAACACCCAAAAAAGATGTCCTTTTTATCATAGGGGACTATAAAGCAAAAGTAGGAAGTCAAGTCCAGTTATTTACCTAGAGTAACGGGCAAGTTTGGCCTTGGAATACAAAATGAAGCAGGGCAAAAGCTAACAGAGTTTTGTAAAGAGAATGCACTGGTCATTGCAAACACCCTCTTCCAACAACACAAGAGAAGACTCTACACATGGACATCACCAGATGATCAATATTGAAATCAGATTGATTATATTCTTTGCAGCCAAAGTTGGAGAAGCTCTATACAGTCAGAAAAAACAAGACCAGGAGCTGACTGTGGCTCAGATCATGAACTCCTTATTGCCAAATTCAGAATTAAATTGAAGAAAGTAGGGAAATCCACTAGACCATTCAGGGAAGACCTAAATCAAATCTGTTATGATTATACAGTGGAAGTGACAAATAGATTTTAGGGGTTAGATCTGATAGACAAAGTGCCTGAAGATCTATGGATGGAGGTTCATGACATTGTATAGGAGGCAGTGATCAAGACCATCTTTAAGAAAAAGAAATGCAAAAAGGCAAAATGGATGTCTGAGGAAGCCTTCAAATAGCTGAGAAAAGAAGAGGAGAGACAGGTAAAGGATAAAAGGAAAGATATACCCATCTGAATGCAGAGTTCCAAAAAATAGCAAGGAGAGATAAAAAAGCCTTCCTCAGCAATCAATGCAAAGAAATAGAGGAAAACGATAGAATGGGAAAGACTAGAGGTCTCTGCAAGAAGATCAGAGATACCAAGGGAACATTTCATGCAAAGATGGGCACAATAGAGGACAGAAATTGTATGGAATAGAAGCAGAAAGTATTAAGAAGAGGTTGCAAGAATACACAGAACAACTATACCATAAGATCTTCATGATCCAGGACTAGGGAGATAGAGTTTGAATTGTGATTCTGTTGCAACACAGACCTCAATCCATTGCATGAAGGAGCTCTGGAGGTGAATGGTATTTACATTTGAAAAGAAGGAACTGCTGCTGCTGCTAAGTCGCTTTAGTCGTGTCCGAATCTGCATGACCCCATAGATGGCAGCCCACCAGGCTCCCCGGTCCCTGGGATTCTCCAGGGGAGAATACTGTAGTGGGTTGCCATTTCCTTCTCCAATGCATGAAAGTGAAAAGTGAAAGTGAAAGTGAAGTTGCTCAGTCGTGTCCGACTCTCAGCAACCCCACGGACTGCAGCCCACCAGGCTCCTCCGTCCATGGGATTTTCCAGGTGAGAGTACTGGAGTGGGGTGCCATTGCCTTCTCCGAAAGAAGGAACTAGGCAGTGACAAGTCAATGGATGTGGACTGAACGAGTATAGGGAATAATCTTGAGTGGGACAATTCTTTTTGCAGAGGGCAATTTTGTGACCTATTAGGGGTCAATATTCTTGGTAGGTGGAAGAAAAAAATGACTATATCCCAAAAGGAGGACTGAAATGAACATAACATATCCTGTACAAACATTGCCAGAGTTCTACTACATTACTGAGTACATGAAAATCTAATTCAAGAAAATTTTGCAACTTGACTGATAAAAGAGTGATGAGAAGTCAAATTATAGATTTCCTGCCCAATGGATTTTTTATATAATGCTGCCAGGTTATCACTGACTTTTTTTCTCATTTCATAAATATCAAATATTAAAGACAAGTATTATTAAAATGTATAAGGTCTCTTCTTGTTCAAAATTAAAATAATAATGTGAAATTGTAAAGGTTAGTTAATGGCTTCACATTCTGTCTTTACATGTGATTTTTTACAGTTATTGATAATTTGATTCTTGAAATAAATCTTGTGTTGTTGTAAATCATAGCTGTATAGCAAGAATTTTCAAATGTAATATTTTGATATAGAATAGACACCTGTCATTCAGTCAATCATCAGGACTTAAAAGACACTCAAATTTTGTATAATTTATGTTTAAAATGATGAGTTTCAATAAAAACCCCAATACAAATGCATTTGTACATAATAAAAATATAAAATAATATATATAAAAATTTAATGAAAAGCAAAGCATAATTTTAGAGAAATTCAATAATCTGTAAAAGGACGATGGTACACATCTCTTATTTTCATTTGTGAAAGTGTATCTCAATTGTGGGAATTCTGATTTCTTTTTTTGGGTATTTTAGTGTTTTTCAAAATAAGAGGTATTTCTTTGAGATCTAGAAATATTATTGCAAAACAAAATTAAAAATTAAAGATACATAATGATGGTAGGAGTAAGGGGTCACATGAAATCTCCAAGAAATAACAATTATAAAAAATGAATTATAGAACAACCATTTAAAGAAACTTAAAAGCATCCAAAAGCAGAGAGAGGACAAATGAGAGTTCACACTTAAAAATCTGGATCTACAAGGTGTTAGAGTTATGAGAATGTAGAATTGTGTCAGAGTACACTCCTCAGTCTCCATGGCTATAGCAGCTGAATGGGCAGAAGAAAACATCATCTTTATCAGGTCAAAGTACTGGAGATAAGAACTTAGGGTTGAAAAAGAAGCCATGAATTTAAAAGGATGATTTTGCGATGAAAGAACTGCCAAGGTAATGATATTCAAATTCTGAGTGTTAACTCTGCTCAATACACTAGCTGAAAGTTGAACAATATATTTATAGGCAACACTCCAGAGTCCCTAATGAGAAAGGACAGATGGTATAACTATATGGAGACCAAATTTCTGAGTTTCTACCTTTTTTCTTTTTAATAGAAGAGTATGTTCCCCAACAGTGTACCGATAGAGTGAGCTGAAGAAAACTGTGTCTTTTAGGCTTAGAGCAATGTTAGTGCCTGAGTATGATGAGTTCACATTCCTCACTTCACTCTCAGTGCCTTGCATTTGGTGGTTGCTTACTTAGTATTTGTTGAAAATGTCATAGAGTTATTGATTAGGTTCTCTAGTGTTGTAAATTATTCACAAAATAAAAATTGTTACTACAATTTTTAAATTGACACAGTTAAAAATCTTATTAAAAATTTAAAAAGTTTTCCAGTTATCTCAATTTTATTTAAAACCCAGTGAAAATCAGGCTACATTTTATAGCATTATTTTACCTAAAAACAATATTCAAAGATTCTCACATTAAAGTATAGATCTTTCACCAAGATCTCACATTTTATCGGTCATAAATCACAAAATAGACATAGAGAATAGTAGAAGAATGTTTTAGAAATCAACAAATTTCGTAATATGATACAACAGCTTCTGCTGAGAGCTTCCCTAGTAGCTCAGCTGGTAAAGAATCGACCTGCAGCGCAAGAGATCCTGGTTAGATTCCTGTGTGGTGTAGATATCCTGAAGAAGGCCTCGGCTACCCACTCCAGTATTCCTGGGCTTCTCTGGTGGCTAAGGTGGTAAAGAATCCACCTGCAATGTGGGAGACCTGGGTTCGATCCCTGAGTTGGGAAGATCCCCTGTCAGAGGACATGGCAACCCATGCCAGTATTTTTGCCTGCAGAATCCCCATGGACAGAGGAGCCTTGTGGGTTACAGCACATAGGGGTCACAAAGATTCAGACACTACTTAATGACCAAGCACAGCACAGCCTCAGCTGAATTCATTTTACTTAAGAGTAATGCCTGGAGAACGGGACCTAAAGGATAACAGTGGGAGAACTGTGACTTGCAGAAAGACAATTAATTTATCAATAATATCCTTATTCTATTTTGGTTTCTATGTTCTCAAAAATATGTGAAATAATCCTAGGATCACTTTAAGGTTATGGTTTATCTATCAGACTTAGTCTCTATTTAAAATACTAAAGTATGGTTGATTTATAATATTGTATTAGTTTCAGGTGTACAGCAAAGTAACTCAGGTATATTTTCCAGATTATATTTCATTATAGGTTATTACAATTATTGAATGTAATTCACTGTGTTATATAGCAAATCCTTGTTGCTTATCTATTTTATATCTAATAGCTTGTATCTGTTAATCTCATACTCTTAATTTGTTCCTCCCTTCCTCCCTCTCCCCTTCAGTAACCATATTTGTTTTCTATGTCTATAAATGGGTTTCTGTTTTGTATATTTTTAGATTTCACATATAGGTGATATCGTATAGTATTTTTATCTTTTTCTGTCTTCACTAAGTACAGTATTCTCTAGGTCATCTATGTTGCTGCAAATGGCAATATCTCATTCTTTTTTATTGCTGAGTAATATTCCACTGGACATATATCTTCCTTAACCCATTCATCTGTTTATAGGCACTTGGGCTGTTTCCATGTCTTGGCTGTTATAAATAATGCTGCTGTGAACATTGTGGTGTGTGTATCATTTCAAACTAGGATTTTCTTTTTTCCCAGACCTATACCCAGGAGTGGGATTGCTGGATCATATGGTAGTTCTATGTTTAGTTTCAAAAGGAACCTCTATACTGCTTTCCATAGCGGTGGCACCAGTTACTTTCCTACCAGCAGTGAAGGAGGTTTCCCTTTCTCCATACCTTCTCAAGCTTTTATTATTGTAAACTATTTGGTGCTAGCCGTTGTGACTGGTGAAGGTGATATTTCATTGTGGTTTCAATTTGCATAACTCTAATTAGCAATATTGATCACCTTTTTCATGTACTCCTTGCCATTTGTATATCTTCTTTGGAAAAATGTCTATTTAGGTCTTTTGCCCATTTTTTGATTCCTGTTGTTGTTCAGTCATTAAACTGTGTCCAACTCTTTGCCACCCCATGGACTGCAGCACGCCAAGCTTCCCTGTCCTTTACTGTCTCCTGGAGTTTGCTCAAACTCATGTCCATAGTGTCAATGATGCCATCCAATCATCTTATCCTCTGTCACCCCCTTCTCCTCCTGCCCTCAATTCTTCTTGGCATCAGGGTCTTTTCCAATAAGTTGGTTCTTCACATTGGGGCCCAAAGTATTGGCTCTTCAGCTTCATCATTAGTCCTTCCAATGAATATTCAGGACTGATTTCCTTTAGGATTGGCAGGTTTGATCTCCTTGCAGTCCAAGGGACTCTCAAGAGTCTTCTCCAACACCACAGTTGGAAAGCATCACTTCTTTAGTGCTCAGCATTTTTATGGTCAAAATCTCACATCTGTGCATGACTACTGGAAAAACCATAGCTTTAACTAGACAGGCCTTTGCTGGAAAAATGATGTCTCTGCTTTTTAATACACTGTCCAGGTTTGTCATAGCTTTTCTTCCAAGGAACAAATGTCTTTTAACTTCATGGATGCAGTGTCTGTCTGCAATGATTTTGGAGCCCAAGGAAATAAAGTTTGCCACTGTTACCTTTTTTTCCCTCAACTATTTGCAATGAAGTGGTGGGACCAGATGTCATGATCTTAGTTTTTTGAATGTTGAATTTTACATCAGCTTTTTTTCACTCTCCTCTTTCACTTTCATCGAGAGGCTCTTTAGTTTCTCTTCACTTTCTGCCATTAGGGTGGTATTATCTGCATATCTGAGATTGTTGATATTTCTCCCAGCAATCTTGGTTCCAGCTTGAGATTCATCCAGCCTGGCATTTCAAATCATGTACTCCACATATAAATTAAATAAGCAGGGTGACAATATCCAGCCTTGAGGTACTCCTTTCCCAATTTGGAACTAGTTTGTTGTTCCATGTCCAGTTCTAACTGTTGTTTCTTGACTTGCATATAGGTTTCTCAGGAGACAGATAACATGGTCTGGTATTCCCATTTCTTTAAGAATTTTCCACAGTTAGTTGTGATCCACACATATCAAAGGCTTTAGTGTAGTCAATGAAGCAGAAGTAGATGTTTTCCTAAACTTTGGTTTCTCTATGATCCAGTGGATGTTGGCTATTTGATCCCTGGTTCCTCTGCCTTTTCTAAACACACCTGATATGCCTGGAAGTTCTTGGTTCATTTTTTGATTATATTGTCTTTTTCTTTCAATATGGAGTTTTGTGAGCTATTCGTATATTTTGCAGATTTACCATATTTGGTCTTACAGTTAATATCAGTAGTTCTCAGCATGGATGATTCCCCTGACCCTTGCCCCTTGGTAACATTTGGCTTTATCTGAAGGTATTTTTTGTTACCTTTGGGTGGAGGAAGAGGGAGAGTGATGCTGGCATCTAGTGAGAGGCCAGAGATGCTGCTAAACATCCTACAGCACTCAGGACAATACCTCATCCTAAAGAATTATCCCACCCCAAATATATATAGTGCTAATGTTGAGAAAACCTGTATATCAAAGACTGTGGTTCCAGACACAGTTATACAACAAACCTAGGTCAAAACCTTGTTTATGAAGACACATTTCCTTGCCCAGTGCTGAGATATTGAAGCCTCTTCAATAGAACTCTTTCTGTCTGCATGGATTTACAGTGCAGGCCAATTTCCTTTACATACAGTAAGTCTTCTACATATGAACCTTCAAGTTGCAAACGTTCAAAGGTGTGAACATGCCCCTGTATGCCAGCTGTTGTCCTGTACCTCTGTATTTTTCTACCTACTGTATTATAAAACTAAAATGTTTTCTTTATTTTTTGCATTTGTTTTTATGCA
Source organism: Bos indicus x Bos taurus (assembly GCF_003369695.1). Classification (NCBI taxonomy): domain Eukaryota; kingdom Metazoa; phylum Chordata; class Mammalia; order Artiodactyla; family Bovidae; genus Bos; species Bos indicus x Bos taurus. The sequence continues at coordinate 115,246,628 of NC_040076.1, forward strand.
TTATTTGTATGAAAAATATTATGAACCTATAATAGTACAGTACAATATAGCTAATTGTGTTAGTTGAAACCCTAGGCTAACTTTGTTGGACATACTAACAAGTTGGACTTATGAACATGTTCTTGGAATATATGTACAGGAATTACTGTGTATTATACCCCTGAAAATGTATAGGAAGATTTAACGTATTTTGTGTTTCCAAAAGCTATAACAAAAATAAATTTAAAAATAAACCTCATCATATCTCCATTGTTAGATGCTGCCATGACAATATTTTGTTCATGCTCTTTATTTTTCACTGTGTTCCACCAAGCTGTAGGTGGTCAACCAGCTTAAGGGCCTTGAACATCCAATTCAGCTGAAAAATGCATAACTATTATTGCATTTGATACTACTTTGAATCAATTTTATGCATGATACTCGTGATTTTCATCAACACATATTTTTGTCCGTTTATTCTTGTATAAAAAAGCAGCAATTTTCAAATTCTTTTTACCAGCAACCTCCACCTTCTTCTTACAAACAGAAGTCCTAAATGTAAGTGAAAGACTTAATGAACACCAAGTCATTGCTACCCCCTATTTCCATCATCCTTATCACTTTACCCCACCTTCCTAAACAAGCAACACCTTTGCAAAACTTCTGAGGGTAAAATAAAAACTATACTGTAAAGAAACTGCAATATTATATTAAAATAACTGCATGAAATTTCCCTACTCTAGTGACAAAGACGTTGATGATGCTAAAACTGAATTTTTGGCACATGAGCCATGTTATCAGTTTCAAATGTTCCTTTATGAGCAGATGTATGGAAATCAGTCTGGCATAAAACAATGACCTTGGCAAATATCAATTTATAATACACGAGAGAGTGAGTTGTTCAAAGCTTGATTGTCTATTTATGGAAATAGTGAGTTTTTCTTTGCCTTGACTACTTTTTGCTGAGCTTGCCTCCTTGTTATTGTCCAATGAGCCCCCTGAATTTGCTCATTCTCTGCCAACACACCCTCCTTCTGATAAGAATGTAGCCAGACTCCTATTGCTGGTGTAACTTGTCACTTTTGATCTTCATGGCACTTTGGAAAAAAAAAAAATGAACATTAAGATCACATAATTAAGAATAAGATCCTAAATCTCATGGTGATATAAAAGAAATTATCTTTGAAAAAATATTTGACTTTTTTTGGTCTATCAAAATTATCATTCAAAAAAAAATCTTAAAACTAAGATAAAATAATAATTCAACTAAAAGAGTACACAAAATTTTAAAAATTACTACTATGAAAGAAGAAAGAAATTCAATTTTCATATCAAAAATTGTCTTCAGATAAGGAATTTAAAATGAGCACAGCCATCCAAGATTTATGTTTTTGTCTTTGTGCTGTCTTTTCTCTGCATGTGCTAAAATCTATTTCTCATGTCTTATGTGAAAGGAAGGAGAAGAGTCAAGATTGAAATGCTTAACACAAGACATACATTTTCTTTTCAAAATTAATTTTTCTTCTGTCAAATATGTCATGAATATTTATTAGGTATATTACACATGACAGGCAAAATGAGGCATATAACAGGTAAGATTCCTGCATCTAACCAGTATGACTCAGTGCCTATATGGGACCAGACACTGTTTTAGGTACGTTGGGTATGTGAGTTCTCAGTCACTCAGTTGTGTCTGATTCTTTGTGACTCCCTGGACTATAGCACCCCAGGCTCTCCTGTCCATGGAATTTTCTAGGCAAGAATACTGGAGTGGGTTGTCATTTCCTCCTCCAGGGGATCTTCATGATCCAGGGACTGAACTCACATCTTCTGTGTCTCCTGCATTGACAGGCAGATTCTTTACCCTTGCACCTTCTGAGAGGTACACTTAGAGTATAGCAGCAAGAAAAACAGATAACATCCTCCCTTCATGGATTCTGGTGGAGGATATGATATGACTCCTGTTAATGAGGAGTTTTCAAGAAAACTCAGAGGGAAATAAGTATACAATATAACCAAAACAAGAGACTGTGCCTCTCCAATGCTCCCATAATGGTACATATGGCCATGAAGACTTTTAGCAAATTACGATTATCTGTTTATTTTCCATTACATTCATTAAGACAGTAATTTTCAGGCTAAGAAAATCAGCAGAATCTTGTACATATGTGCATGCAAAATAAAAAATCATTGAAAATGTTGTGAGCAGAGAATATAGCTTATCATAGTTAGCAAAGTGCCTATGAACACAAATCTTTGTAGAATGAATAAATGACAATTATGAGAATGAGACATTATTAAGTGTTGGAGGAGTCTAGAAAAGACATGAGACTCAAGTTGTCATTTAGGATGCCTTAGTGTCATGAAAGTGGCAAAGTGAGTTTGTCTTGAAAAACAGAATGACTTGGGAAATGGGCCATGTAGTTCAAGGTGCGTAGTGGACTGAGGGGGCAGAGGCAGGTTGCTGGGCCAGGAGAGGAGGATGCACGCTGGAAAATAGTGTTTTGATCTCTATAGGTAATGGGCCATGAAGAATAGGTGCTAGAAAGGAGGAAATGGAACTGCCCAGAGATTAAACAACTTCCCTAACGTGGGTCTCCAAATTTGTGTTTTCTCATCATGGACTATTTAAATGTAATCTGTTAAGCACTGTACATACTTTACTTATGAATCTTATGTCATTTTTCAATTCTGTACAGTTTACAGCAAACCATTTTAGCTGGGAAGCATTGAGCAGTAGTCAACTTCTCTGTAACTCAAAGATTTATTATTTTTAAAATTAGAGATGGGTAATTATCGTATGCATATACTTATTCCTAGTTAAAATGAAAATAAAGGTTCATGCAATTGTCCCTTTTCTGACTGATCATATTCAAATGATCAAAATTAATTTATCTTTTAAAAATAGAATTGCATTAACAATGTTCAATAGCACTTGCATTCTATTTGAGAAGCCATAACTCATAAGGAAAATGGACTTCGAGAAGCACTTAGGAAGGAATAGTTCAGCAATATAAATCGTATACATGTCCTCCTAGGAAAGCAGTTATGTTTAAAACTCTTACAAATCATGGTTTATAGTGGTTGTTTTAGAACGAGAAATGAGTATATTACCGTACATATATTTTTATGGCTTCATAAAGCTAAGTACTGCTTAAATGTATAAAGGGGTTGTTATGTCAACTAAATGACTTTTCTTCCCCTACAGCAGGTTTTAAATATCTGAGCTTACAAACACTTGCTAGCTTATCCTTGTCCTGAATGTAGAGACAAGTCTAAAAGAGATGTTTTAGTGTTTGGTCAATAATAAATAAAATAAAAAGTAAAACATTTCCTTTATCCTTTGAACACCAGAAATTTGAACATCATATGATTTTAAAAATAAGAACATCATAATCACTGACCTGAGAAAAGTTCCAAGTAGGAGTGAAGAAATGCCCACCTGTTAATGAATCCACTGATCTGCTTTATACCAATTCCTTGCCTCTTAAAAATTTTATGTTAATACACTTAAAAGATATAATCTACCATGTAAGGAACTAAATGATATTTATCCAAGAAGATCCATGTTGACTCTCTTTCCAAAAAACTCAGATTTACTCATAACTTCTGATCCGCAACCCAGTTCACATGAACTCAAGTGTTTGCTAGATAAACTACTACATGCTAGACATTGTTCTAGCTGTGGAGATGACAAAAACAAATTATGTCTTAGTTTATTTCCTCCAAAAGTTTCCAATCAAGACAAGTAAGAAATATATAAATAGCCATCAAGAATCCAGGCCAGAAGAGAGGTATAAACAAACTGCTCTGGAGAAGCCACAGGGAAAAAATTTACTTTCCACCACAGAGAGGTAAGGCAATTAGGAGAAGATTTAGGGAGGTGGCTGCCTTTCAGTAATTTGGATTTCAATAGTGGAAACAGTGTCAGACTTTATTTTTCTGGGCTTCAAAATCACTACAGATGGTGACTGCAGCCATGAAATTAAAAGACGCTTACTCCTTGGAAAGAAAGTTATGACCAACCTAGATAGCATATTCAAAAGCAGAGACATTATTTTGCCAAAAAGGTTCGTCTAGTCAAGGCAATGGTTTTTCCTCTGGTCATGTATGGATGTGAGAGTTGGACTGTAAAGAAGGCTGAGCGCCGAAGAATTGATGCTTTTGAACTGTGGTGTTGGAGAAGACTCTTGAGAGTCCCTTGGACTGCAAGGAGATCCAACCAGTCCATTCTGAAGGAGATCAGCCCTGGGATTTCTTTGGAAGGAATGACGCTAAAGCTGAAACTCCAGTACTTTGGCCACCTCATGCGAAGAGTTGACTCATTGGAAAAGACTCTGATGCTGGGAGGGATTGGGGGCAGGAGGAGAAGGGGACGACAGAGGATGAGATGGCTGGATGGCATCACTGACTCGATGGACGTAAGTCTGAGTGAACTCCGGGAGTTGGTGATGGACAGGGAGGCCTGGCGTGCTGTGATTCATGGGGTCACAAAGAGTCGGACACGACTGAGCAACTGATCTGATCTGAGGTTGAAAGGGGCTAAAGAAGAGGCATCACAGAGAGAAGAATAGAAACAAAATCTTGAAACTTTGGAATCTTCCTCAGTATTGCCAAATCTTGTGCACTTCCTTCCTGATAAAGATGACTCATTCTGGGTGAGGCTTTCCCAGAATGCCCTGAGGCCAGTGGCAAGCTGTGCAGAGTGGTTCAGTTCAGTTCAGTTGCTCAGTCGTGTCTGACTCTTTGCGACCCCATGAATCGCGGCATGCCAGGCCTCCCTGTCCATCACCAACTCCCGGAGTTCACTCAGACTCACATGCGTCGAATCAGTGATGCCATCCAGCCATCTCATCCTCTGTCGCCCTCTGCTCCTCCTGCCCTCAATCTTTCCAGCATCAGGGTCTTTTCAAATGAGTTAGCTCTTTGCATTAGGTGGCCAAAGTATTGGAGTTTCAGCTTCAACATCACTCCTTCCAATGAATACCCAGGACTGATCTCCTTTAGGATGGATTGGTTGGATCTCCTTGCAGTCCAAGGGACTCTCAAGAGTCTTTTCCAACACCACAGTTCAAAAGCATCAATTCTTCGGCACTCAGCCTTCTTTATAGTCCAACTCTCACATCCATACATGACCACTGGAAAAACCATAGCCTTGACTAGACGGACCTTTGTTGACAAAGTAATGTCTCTGCTTTTTAATATGCTCTCTAGGTTGGTCATAACTTTCCTTCCAAGAAGTAAGCATCTTTTAATTTCATGGCTGCAATCACCATCTGCAGTGATTTTGAAGCCCACAAAAATGAAGTCAGCCACTGTTTCCACTGTTTCCCCATCTATTTCCCATGAAGTGATGGGACCAGATGCCATGATCTTCATTTTCTGAATGTTGAGTTTTAAGCCAGCATTTTCACACTCCTTTTCCATTTTCATCAGGAGGCTCTTTAGTTCTTCTTCACTTTCTGCCATAACGGTGGTGTCATCTGCATATCTGAGGTTATTGATATTTCTCTCAGCAATCTTGATTCCAGCTTGTTCTTCTTCCAGCCCAGCGTTTCTCATGATGTACTCTGCATAGAAGTTAAATAAGCAGGGTGACAATATACAGCCTTGACGGACTCCTTTTCCTATTTGGAACCAGTCTGTTGTTCCATGTCCAGGACATGGAAACAACGTAAATGTATAGATGAAAAATCGATAAAGAAGATGTGGTACAAATATACAATGGAATATTAATCATTAAAAAAAACCCCAAAATAATACCATTTGTAGCAAAATGGATAGAGATTGAAGAGATTGAAGTAGGTCAGAGAAGGACGAATATTATATGATATCTCATTTATGGAATCTAAAAATAATTGTACAAATTAACATATTTACAGAACAGAAATATTCCAAGCCAGGCTTTAGCAATACGTGAACCGCGAACTTAAGGATGTTCAAACTGATTTTAGAAAAGGCAGAGGAACCAGAGATCAAATTGCCAACATCTGCTGGATCATTGAAAAAGCAAGAGAGTTCCAGAAAAGCATCTATTTCTGCTTTATTGACTATACCAAAGCCTTTGACTGAGTGGATCACAATAAACTGTGGAAAATTATGAAAGAGATGGGATCACCTGACCTGACTCTTGAGAAATCTGTGTGCAGGTCAGGAAGCAACAGTTAGAACTGGACATGGAACAACAGACTGGTTCCAAATAGGAAAAGGAGTACGTCAAGGCTGTATATTGTCACCCTGCTTATTTAACTTCTATGTAGAGTACATCATGAGAAACGCTGGGCTGGAGGAAGTACAAGCTGGAATCAAGATTGTCGGGAGAATATCAATAACCTCATATATGCAGATGACACCATCCTTATGGCAGAAAGTGAAAAAGAACTAAAGAGACTCTTGATGAAAGTGAAAGAGGAGAGTGAAAAAGCTGACTTAAAGCTCAACATTCAGAAAACTAAGATCATGGCATCCAGTCCCATCACTTCATGGGAAATAGATGGGGAAACAGTGGAAACAGTGGCTAACTTTATTTTTCTGGGCTTCAAAATCACTGCAGATGGTGATTGCAGCCATGAAATTAAAAGACGCTTACTCCTTGGAAGGAAAGTTATGACCAACCTAGATAGCATATTAAAAAGCAGAGACAGTACTTTGTCAACAAAGGTCCATCTAGTCAAGGCTATGGTTTTTCCAGTGGTCATGTATGGATGCGAGAGTTGGACTGTGAAGAAAGCTGAGCGCCGAAGGATTGATGCTTTTGAACTGTGGTGTTGGAGAAGACTCTTGAGAGTCCCTTGGACTGCAAAGAGATCCAACCAATCCATCCTAAAGGAGATCAGTCCTGGGTATTCATTGGAAGGAGTGGTGTTGAAGCTGAAACTCCAATCCTTTGGCCACCTGATGCAAAGAGCTGACCCTGATGCTGGGTAAGATTGAGGGCAGGAGGAGAAGGGGACAACAGAGAATGAGATGGTTGGATGGAATCACCGACTCAATGGACATGGGTTTGGGTGAACTCTGGGAGTTGGTGATGGATAGGGAGGCCTGGCGTGCTGTGGTTCATGGAGTTGCAAAGAGTCAGACACGACTGAGTGACTGATCTGAACTGAACTGAACAGAAATAGAGTTACTGATGTAGAAAACACTCATATCTCACTGTTTGTGATCCTATGGACTGTATGGTTTACCCGGCTTCTCTGTCCAGGGGATCTCTAGGAAAGAATACTGGAGTGGGTTGCTGTGCTCTCCTCCAGGGTATCTTCCCAACCCAGGCATTGAACCTGCATTGGCAGGAGAGTTCTTTATCACTAGTGCAACCTGGGGTACCCAGAAAGAATAAACAATTACATGCAAATCTGCATTATATCAAAAGACAAGTCTAATTAAAACAAAATAAAATTCCATAGAACTTGTTTTAGTTTGTTAGAGTTGCCAAAATAAAATACTACAGTCTTAGTGGTTTAGACAACAGGAATTTATTTTCTCATAGTTCTAGTGGCTGTTAGTGAAAGATCAAGTTGTTGACAGTTTGGGTTTCCTCTGGGGCCTCTCTCCTCTGCTTTCAGATGGCTGCCTTCTTGTTGCGTCCTCATATGATCTTTTCTCTGTGTGCCCATACCTGTGTCTAAGTTTCCTCTTCTTAAAAGGATATCAGTCATATTAGATTGGGGTCACCCTAGAGACCTCATTTTAATTTAATTATCTGTTTAGAGACTTTATCTCCAAATATGGTTACATTCTCAGGTATTGGGGATTAGGGCTTCAGCATATAAATTGAGGGGAAGAAGCATGATTCAACCCCTTACAGACCTAAAAAATCAGTCCTGGATATTCATTGGAAGGACTGATGTTGAAGCTGAAACTCCAATACTTAGACCATCTAATGCAAAGAACTGACTGATTGGAAAAGACCCTGATGTTGGGTAAGATTGAAGGCAGTAGGAGAAGGGGATGACAGAGGATGAGATGATTGGATGGATGGACATTAATTTGGGTAAACTCTGGGAGTTGATGATGGACAGGGAAGCCTGGCGTGCTGTAATACATGGGGTTGTAAAGAGTCAGAAATGACTGAGCAATGAGCTGACTGACTGATTTATAGAGCTACTTCAAATTGTTAAATTCGTAGAGAAAGTAGAATGGTGATTGCCAGACGTTAGGGTAGAGGGGTGAGTGTGGAATTATTCTTTAATAGGTAGAATTTCATTTTTGCAAAAGGAAGAGTTCTGTGGACGGTTGCACAATGGTGTGAATGTATTTAATGTTACTGAATGATACATTTAAAATAGTTAAGATAGTGCATTTTCTGTTTTATATATTTTACCATAACTAAAATAAATACAAATTCAGTTAAAAATTTTTTTTAAGTCAGAGAGCCCTGAGCACATAGCCAGAACTTAGAAAATGATAGTTACCGCCTTTTAATCCGTATAAACACTAAGATGGATTTTAGTTTCTTCATTGATTTCTCTCCAGGACCCATCCCTCTTCCTGTTTCCTTTTTGTAAATCCTTCTTCTTCAACAAGAACCTTGAAGATCTAACCAGACTAGGTCCTTATCACTTCACCTTTTTATTGTGTATGATTCTAAAATGAAATAGTTGGTGACAGGCCATTTTATATAGTCTTTTCCCATGTAGATGTAAGAAAGCTGCTTCTTGGTATTAATATATCTCTTTTTATAATATGACAGAAAATCTAATAACCCAAGTGTGATAAGATAATAAGTGTTCCCATCTTGTTGCTTGGATACAGTGGCATTAGTATTCCTGAGGGAATGACAAAAATGGAACCCAGCTATTTCCCCCCCAACAGTAAAAATTACATCTAAAGAATTTTGCTTTCTATTATTTTAATGTAAAATATATTCAGTGTTTTTCAGATTATATATTAGAGTTCATATATATTTTGATAATTAGGATCCAATGTTCATACATATTAAATAGACCGTGGACATTTTGCTCATCAAAACTCCATATTCCTTACCCATGGATTTCTTGTTAATACACAGTTAAAACACTCTATTGTTAAATAAGTTTGGGAGGCATTGGATAAGCAAAGTTAAACATTTATTTGTGGCTATGTTTCTCATATCTCCTAGGTAATAATTTGTACTTTTGCTCACCAAGCAGAAAATAGAATACATGGGAGTCTTAAAACTTAATTTACCACCCTACCACTTATTGTTTTAGGTTGAATTATCTCAGGACTATTAAAACACCTTTTGGGACACAGTTAAACTTGGAATTGGAATGTATGAGGATATGACATGTTGCCTGTGAGGATCCTGGTAATATATTTATGTTGGCTTTCCTTGAAAAAGAGGTGGAAAAGGCAAGCACTGACTTTTCCTTTAAGTGAAAATGTTGCTGTTTGGGGTTGACCCTAGAAAAAAAATTGAGACTGTTAGCATGGTGAAGTGATGACTAGCATTGAACAAGTGTCTGCTGAGCATCAAAGACTTTGTCTTATTAGAGAAGGATAATAGAATGGTGGGAAAAGAGAGGTATATGGGATTAAGAAAGCTTCATTTATTCATTTGGATCCAGCTGAATTAATTCTCATAATTATAGCTTAAAATAGAGTGAGTAGTTTAAAATCATATGCTTTAAAACTGAAAAAAGAAAACCGTAAAGATCATTATGTATGGTCATAATAATTAGAATATATAACCTAAAAATATAATTTTCAATACTATCTAGGAATAATCAAACAACAGATATGCAAGAATTATTCACAGAAAAGTATAAAGGCTTAAGGAGACATCACAGAAAATCTAAATAACTGGTAAAATATCCTACGTTCTATAAAGTGTCGTTATTTAGTCATTAAGTTGTGTCTAACTCTTTTGTGACCCCATGGACCATAACCCATTAGGCCTCTCTGTCCGTTGAATTTCCTAGGCAAGAATACTGGAGTGGGTTGCTATTTCCTCCTCCAGGGGATTTTTCCCAGCAAAGGTATTGAACCCATGTGTCCTCAATTGGCAGGCAGGTACTTTACTGCTAAGCCACTGGGAAAGTCCATGTTCTCAAACAGAAAGACAATATTTTTAAAATGGTGATTTTCCTAATTGACTTGGAGATCCTATGCAACTTCAATTGAAGTCCCATCAGGAATACTTTTGAAAGTTGGTAATATGATTCTAAAGTTTATATGGAAGAAAAAAGAACCAAAAATTTCCAAAATTCTTTTGAAAAAGAAAAATGAGATAGAAAAACTTATTTTAGCAGATGAAAATATTTAAAGCTATAATAATTAAGATAATATAGTATTGAGAGGTAGACACATTGATCAATAGAGCTTAGAAAAGATCCAACCATAAATGGAATTTTAATATATGAAAGAGGTAACAGTAGATAAATTGAAAAAGGAAGAATGATTGAAAAATGGAGCTGACACCTTATTTAACCATATTGCAAGGGAATGAAAGGGGCCTAGAAATGGCATTTAATTCATGGTACACAACCTATGGACAGAGAAGCCTAGCAGGCTACAGTCCATGGGGTCGCAAGAGTCGGAAACGACTTAGTGACTAAACCACCACCACCACAACCTAACTGAAAATCAACTCCATGTGCATTAACGTCAAAGGCAAAATTCCAGACTTTTGGCATTTAAAATCTGTAAAGTTTCTCTGATCTTGTATAGGGGGCGTGTGCACGCTAAGTCGATTCATTGTGACCCTATGGACTGTAGCCCACCAGGGTCCTCTATCCATGGGATTCTCCAGGCAAGAAGATTGGAATTGGTTTCCATGCCCTTCTCCAGGAGATCATCCTAACCCAGGAATCAAACCTGCATCCCTTATGTCTCTGCGTTGGCAGGTGGGTCCTTTACCATTAGTACCACCTGGGAAGTCCAACTAAAAGCTAACCAGGAAATCAAAAAACCTAGTAAATTATTTTACATTAATATCAAGTATTCATCTAAAGATAACTTAAAGAAAGTGAAAAAAGACACAAAGAAGATGAGGGTATTTATTATTTTGAGTTATAAATAACAAAGAAGTTTAACATCAAAAATATATAAATCTAGTGTATATCCAATAGGTGATCTGTGAAAATTTAGAAGTCTTAGGATGCTAAGAGTTGGATATCAAAACAATGTTTTCTACATTGCTTCTGGAAGTCTAACTTTAACTTTTTGTAAAGCAATATGGCATTGTCTATAAATTTCAAAATTTGTATACCCCATGACTTAGTCATTCTACTAGAGTTTAACCCTATGCAAGAATTCATGTACAAGAATATTGGTAACAGTACTCTCTGACTCAGGAAAATAACCAGTCTGGAAACAGCACAGGTCCTCTTGATGAAGAAATAAGGAAATGAATTATGCTGTATTCACAAAATAGAATATTATACAGCACTGAAAACTCAAATTACAGTGAAATGCAGCATTAAGTATAAATCTTAGCGTAGCATGCTTAAGTGAAAAAAAAGAAATTCCAGGAGATTAAAAACAATATACATAAAAAATACACAATATGTTCTTCAGGCATGTAAATATATGAAATATAAATCACTTTTATAAAACAAGAAAGTAGAAAATATAGACCTCTCAAGAAGGCAGTAAGCTCTGATAGGAGGATGAGTGGTTAAGTATGGATCTAGGTTACTACAGAAATACAAAGATGAATATAAAGTAATGGTAATATTGTATCTTGGGTTGAATGTTTGTAAATTTCTTTTTCCCAACTGTACATGCATATGAGGGCTTCCTTTGTGGCTCAGATGGTAAAGAATATGCCTGGAATGCAGGAGATCCTGGGTCAGGAAGATCCTCTGGAGAAGAGAACAGCAACCCACTCCAGTATTCTTGTCTGGAGAATTCCATGGATAGAGGAGTCTGGTGGGCTACAGTCTATTGCAGAGAGTTGGACATGACTTAGTGGCCAACATTTTCATACATATATATGTACATACATACATATGTACATACATACATATGTACATACATACATACATACATGGTCTGCCAATTGACTATTCATATTAGTCCATTTATAATTAATTCTATTTTGTGCATCTGATTTCCTTAAGGAAAATAAAAAGAGTTTTACATTGTGATGGCCCCACTGTCCCCTCAGAAGCCTTTATTAGAATGGAAGTTGATGGGTTTGCAGGCAACTTAGAGACTTTCTGTTCTTCTACCCTACAGAAAGAAGGAGGTCTTGGGAATCCTCAGTGTAGTTCTGGCATCACAAAGCTTCCTTGATCTGTGTAGAGATAGAATTCTTCTAAATGGCATCGTGAGAACTTCCAGTATGATGATGGGGATATTTTAAATATTACTAAAATTTCTTTTCTTTTAGAAAGCCTTATTTTTACAGTTATCATTTTGCATCAGAACCTATCAACCACTAAATCTGACATCCATTTCTCATATGGTGGTCAAACTCATGGAGGTGGGACTGACTCCAGCAATGATTGTCACTGAAATGAAAGTCTGTGAAAATAAGTCAATCTAATCTTTGAGCATACAGCAATCTGTGACTTTCTCCTACCAGTGTTGGACTTCAGTGATCTGAAACAAGCAGCAGTGGCTGAAAAGTAAACTGAATTGTGGTTTTTGTGAGTCATCGATGGTAATCACAACTGGTTTCCAGTCAAACTCTAGTGGCATCTCTGGCCTAATTGGAATGCATTAAAATGTTCCTTTTTCTGACAACATGTATGCTCACTTTCCTGTACGCTCACTTTCCACTGGGCACTTTCCAACCTCAGTGGGTTAGTATTTTAATAGCTACCTTCCTCAGCCAGGAAACAGCTTAAGCTATAATTCATTCAGATTGGTAAAAATAGATCTTTCTGGGGACTACGATCTCCAAGTCAATTGAGGAAAACAACAGAGCAACAGGAGGATAAAATAAAAACATTATAGCTAAAGAAAAACAAAGACTTCTATTTGATTGGAAGGAAATTTATACTCTTAACTTTTGAAGTATCTCTGATAACTTTACAATAGAAAAGGTCAACATTTATTTTATTGATGTATAGTAGCTTTTCAATATTCTAGTACTTTCAGGTATACAATATAGCGATTCACTGTTTTATAGATTATGTACACGCATGCTAAGTCACTTCAGTCATGTCTGACTCTTTGCAACCTTATGGACTATAGCCTGTTGGGCTCTACTGTCCATGGGATTCTTCAGGCAAGAATACTGGAGTGGGTTGCCATGCCCTCATTTTCCCAACCCAGGGATCGAACCTGTGTCTCTTTGTCTCCTGCACTGGCAGGTGGGTTCTTTACCATTAGCGCCAACTGGGAAGCCCATTTTACAAATTGTAATCATTTAAATGTTATTATAAAATAATTGCTATAATTCCCAGTGCTATACACAGTATATCCTTGTTGCTTATCTCTTTTATATGTAATGGCTTATATCTATTAATCCCATACCCTTATTTTACACCTTTCCCTTTTCTTTCCCCACTGGTAACCACTAGTTTGTTTTTTATATCTGTGTGTCTGTTTCCTTTTTTCTACACACATTCGTTTCATTTTTTAGATTCTACATACAGGTCTTAAAATAGAGTATTTCTCTTTCTCTGTCTGACTTAACTTCACTAAACATAATTATTACCCATCCCCCCAGGTCTATCCATGGCAAATAGCAAAATTTTCATTCTATTTCCAGTTAAATAATATGCCATTGGATTTATATATGACATCTTGGTAGCTCAGCTGGTAAAGAATCCACCTGCAATGCAGGAGATCCTGTTTCAATTCCCGGATCAAGAAGATCCTCTGGAGAAGGGATAGGCTACCCACTCCAGTATTCTTGGGCTTCCCTTGTGGCTCAGATGGTAAAGAATCTGCCTTCACTGCAGGTGACCTAGGCTCATTTCCTGGGTTGGGAAGATCCCCTGCCGAAGGGCATGGAAACCCTTTCTAGTATTCTTGCCTAGAGAATCCCCATGGACAGAGGAGCCTGGCGGGCTATAGTCCACTGGGTTGCAAAGAATGGACACGACTGAGTGACTAAGCACAGTGCAATATGCCACTGGATTTATATACGACATCTTTATCCATTCATTTGTTGATGGATACGTGAATGGCTTCCATATCTTGGCAATTATAAATAATGCTGCTATGAACATTGGGGTGCATATATCTTTTAAAATGTGTTTTCTTTTCTTTTTTTTTTCTGGATATATACCCAGGAGTAGGATTGCTGGATCACATAGCAGCTCTATTTTTAGCTTTTTGAGGAATCTCCATACTGTTTTCTGTAGTGGCTGCACCAATTTACAGACCTACCAACAAGTGTTCAAATGATTCCTGTTTTCTCAGTATCCTCACAACATTTGTTATTTGTAGACACTTTTGGAATGATTTGAGAAGGATAGATATGAGCTCTTGTTTTTTGTTTTGTTTTGTTTTTGTTGTTGTTGTTGGTAGAATTCCCCTGTGAAGCTGTCTGGTCCTGGACTCTTATTTGCTGGGGATTTTTGTTTGCTTGTTTGAATTACAAAATCAGTTTCACTACTTGTGATCAGTTTGTTCAGATTCTGTTTCTTCTTGATTCAGTCTTGGCCATTTGTATGTTTCTAGAATTTTGTCCATTTTTCCAGGTTGTCCAGTTAATTGGCATACAACTCTTTCATTACTCTCATGATTTTTTGTATCTCTGTGTTATTAGCTGTTATTTCTCCTCTTTCATTTCTTACTTTGTTTATTGGGTTCCCTTTCTTTTCTTTTTGGTAAGCCTGTGTAGAGGTTTATAAATTTTGTTTATCCTTTCAAATAAAAAAAAAGTTCTTAGTGTCATTGATCTTCTCTATAGTTTTTCAGTTTCTATTTTATTTATTTCCTCTCTGGTCTTTATTATTTAATTCCTTCTGCTGACTTTGGGCTTTGTTCTTTTCCTAATTCCTTTAGATAGTAAGTTAGGTTATGTCAGATTTTTCTTATTTCTTGAGAAAGGCTTGCATCACTATAAATTTCCCTTTTAAAAAGTATTTTTGCTGCATCCTGTAGATTTTGGAAAATTATGTTTCCATTTCCATTTGTCTCAAGGTAGTTTTTGATTTCCTCTTTGATTTCTTTATGGACCCATCGGCTTATTAATAGCATATTGTTTATTCTCCATGTGTTTGTCTTTTCCATTTTTTCTTTCTGTAGTTCATTTCTAATTTTATACTATTGGGATCAGAAAAAAATGCTTTATATAATTTCAGTCATCTTAAATTTATTAAGACTTATTTTATGGTGTAGCATGTGATCTATACTACAGAATGGTCCATGTGCACTGGAAAAGAATGTGCATTCTGCTGCTTCTGAATGGAATTTCCTGTTGGTATCCATCAAGTCCAAATTGCAGATTTTGTTCTTTAAGACCACTGTTATAAAAGGCCAACTTTTGATTTCATCTTAAAGTTATGATCATTATGGTCTTCTGCTCAAACCCTAGGAGTGTTATATAAGGAAAACAAAACTAAACTAGTCCTGTGGAGACTACATCAGATGGTATTGCCTCAGGACATTCAGCTTGGTGAAGGAGGTCACTTTGCACTCATTTATTCATTCATTCAAGATACCATGTATCTTCCATTTAGAAGGCACTGAGTATTTATACAAATATATTTGAAACACATTTTTTAAAAAAGAGTTTATGTCTGACATGGTTTATTCCCCTATGATACAGATAAATTGAGTTTTTAATATGTCAATGAATTGTAAAATTTTTTCTAACATTTTTCAATATATTATTAAAGCTTCAATATCAAACTATATTAAAGAAATAAATTTAGACATTCTTTTATTTTTAGAACCTTTGTTGTTTGCTTAAAAATTACATCTATAAATCAAACTGCCTTGTATTTCAGAGGATTACTTAAGAAACGAAATTTAGAATATCTTTGTGACTCAACACATTGCTGAAATATGTTTTTAATATCTCTTGTTTATTCTACATCATTCTGTACTGTGAACTACCTCTAAGCCTATGAAAACCATTTAAACTGAAACCTTGTTCCTGGAGAAAGGAAAGACTCAAAAGGGACCTACTGTTGATGTAAATTCAGTTTTATTCTCAAAGACTACATCTTTGGAAACACTCTATAGAGCTGACATAGATTAAACAGTGTCACTTCATTATGAAGACAGTCATATCTGTCAACTGCTTATTACTAATCTAATTCTTTAACTTACAAACTTGTTGAAAGCCATTGAAAACCTTATTGATACTGAGGAATGTGACTATTTTTCCCTAAAGTAAAGGAAAATACAAAACATTGATCCATGTCAGAAATATGGGACTCAATTTCTCATAAGTTTGACTTCCTGTTGCAATTAATTTAAGAGATTTACAGAATAATTTTATTTTAGAAGACATAATTAAAACAGCACTTGTATATACACTGAATGAAAATAATGAGACCACAGAACATGGTACTCTCATCAGTGAAAATCTTCTTAAAAAACACATTAAATAGAGAAATATGAAATGTGTAGACTGAAATTGAAGAAAATGGGGAAAACCACTAGACTATTCAGGTATGACCAAAATCAAATCCCTTATGACTGACTATACAGTGGAGGTGAGAAATAGCTTTAAGGGACTAGATCTGATAGACAGAGTGCAGAGTGAACTACGGAGGGAGGTTCATGACATTGTACAGGAGACAGGAATTAAGACCATCCCCAAGAAAAAGAAATGCAAAACAGCAATATGGCTGTCTGAGGAGGCCTTAAGAATACCTGTGAAATGAAGGGAAGTGAAAAGCAAAGGAGAAAAGGAAAGATATACCCAATTGAATGCAGAGTTCCAAAGAATAGCAAGGCGAGATAAGAAAGCCTTCCTCAGCAATCAATGAAAAGAAATAGAGAAAAACAATAGAATGGGAAAGACTAGAGATCTCTTCAAGAAAATCAGAGATACCAAGGGAATATTTCATGCAAAGATGGGCTCGATAAAAGACAAAAATGGTAGGGACCTAACAGAGGCAGAAGATATTAAGAAGAGGTGGCAAGAATACACAGAAGATCTGTACAGAAAAGATCTTCATAACCCAGATAACCTAGATCCAGACATCCTGGAATGTGAAGTCAAGTGGGCCTTAGAAAGCATCACTACAAACAAAGCTAGTGGAGGCGATGGAATTCCAGTTGAGCTATTTCAAATTCTAAAAGATGATGCTGTGAAAGTGCTGCACTCAATATGCCAGCAAATTTGGAAAACTCAGCAGTGGCCACAGGACTGGAAAAGGTCAGTTTTCATTCCAATCCCAAAGAAAGGCAATGCCAAAGAATGCTCAAACTACCATACAATTGCACTCATCTCACACACTAGTAAAGGAATGCTCAAAATTCTCCAAGCCAGGCTTCAGCAATACGTGAACCGTGAAATTAAAAATGTTCAGGCTGATTTTAGAAAAGGCAGAGGAACCAGAGATCAAATTGCCAACATCTGCTGGATCATCGAAAAAGCAAGAGAGTTCCAGAAAAACATCTATTTCTGCTTTATTGACTATGCCAAAGCCTTTGACTGTGTGGATCACAATAAACTGTGGAAAATTCTGAAGCAACAGTTAGAACTGGACATGGAACTACAGACTTGTTCCAAATAGGAAAAGGAGTACGTCAAGGCTGTATATTGTCACCCTGTTTATTTAACTTTTATGCAGAGTACATCATGAGAAATGCTGGGCTGGAGGAAGCAAAAGCTGGAATCAAGATTGCCAAAATGTCAATAACCTCAGATATGCAGATGATACTACCCTTATCGCTATGGCAGAAAGGGAAGAACTAAAGGGCATCTTGAAGAAGGTGAAAGAGGAGAGTGAAAAAATTGGCTTAAAGCTCAATATTCAGAAAACTAAGATCATGGCAGCCAGTCCCATCACTTCATGGCAAATAGATGGGGAAACAATGGAAACAGTGGCTGACGTTATTTTTCTGGGCTCCAAAAACACTGCAGATGGTGATTGCAGCCATGAAATTAAAAGATGCTTACTCCTTGGAAGGAAAGTTATGACCAACCGAGACAGCATATTAAAAAGCAGAGACATTACTTTGTCAACAAAGGTCTGTCTAGTCAAGGCTATGGTTTTTCCAGTGGTCATGTATGGATGTGAGAGTTGGACTATAAAGAAAGCTGAGCGCCAAAGGATTGATGCTTTTGAACTGTGGTGTTGGAGAAGACTCTTGAGAGTCCCTTGGACTGCAAGGAGATCCAACCAATCCATCCTAAAGGAGACCAGTCCTGGGTGTTCATTGGAAGGACTGATGTTGAAGCTGAAACTCCAATATTTTGGCCACCTGATGGGGAGAGCTGACTCATTGGAAAAGACCCTGATGCTGGGAAAGATTGAGGGCAGGAGGAGAAGGGGACAAAAGAACATGAGCTGATTGGATGGCATCACTGACTCAATGGACATGGGTTTGGCTGGACTCTGGGTTGGTGATGGACAGGGAGGCCTGGCATGCTGTGGTTCATGGGGTCACAAAGAGTTGGACATGACTGAGTGACTGAACTGAATTGAACTGATCAGGTTTCCCAGTATGTTTTCTTTGTATTTATCTTTATATGTTGCACTCAGATTTGACATTCGCAGGAATTTTATGTGACAAAATAAAGAAGAATATACAAAGCAAGCAAAACAAACATGCCAAAAAAATGAGACAACTCCATGGAGAATATGAATATACATAGAAAACAATTAACTTACTAAGTACATGTATATTCAGTGTTCTGTGTTTAAGTTACTATCTTCACCATTACATGGAAATATAAATACGTTGAACTAAAAATCACCACCTTCCCAGTTTATATTTCTGTTGAAAGATAAGAGAGAGAAACAAGTAGACATAAAATCCAGAGGATACTGAGTTGGTTTTAATGTCTCCTAAAACTCAAATAAATAGAGTTTCCAGTATACTTTCTCAAACAACTTTGTAAAGCTTTCCCCCATTATAGTGCTTAACACAATTTGTGCTTATTTGTCAACTTATGTCTCTAAAAAATATCTATTAGCCCTGCTAGACTGTAAGTTCCAAGAGTACAAGGATAATCACTGTTTGACCCGCCCGTATTTTCTCAGCACCTAGCATATATGTAGCAAATGAAAGCACCCCTCTTTTTTGAATGAATGGCTAAATTCTAGAAGAATGATGACAGTACATTTATTCAAAGAAATCTTATGTAATAATAAAAGTAACTATAGTAATTGTGAGTATAATCATGTTGAAAATACTCTAAAACATTTAGAGAAAAAAAATCAAGCAATGGTAGAAAATTAAAAAGTAAGCTCTATTATGTAAAAATAGATGCCTAGAAAGAGAAAGTATTTAAAGTGTGCCCTGAACTCATTTCATTCTTTTCCTTTACATTCTTTTCTCTATTTTTCAAATTTTCAAGAATAACCAAATTTTCACGTCA
The DNA here is from genome assembly GCF_003369695.1 of Bos indicus x Bos taurus. Lineage (NCBI taxonomy): Eukaryota > Metazoa > Chordata > Mammalia > Artiodactyla > Bovidae > Bos > Bos indicus x Bos taurus. Next base: position 115,265,994 of record NC_040076.1, read on the forward strand.
CATAATGAATTGCAAAAAGGTGTATTGGAAAAAAAAAAGATGCATTGGATGTTGTTGACGATAGGGCCATCATAAAGTTCTGGGGAGGTTTTAATGAGATTTTAAGTGGATTAAATGAAATTATGGCTAAAGAGAAAATAATCTGTATGTTAATTCTACCTTCTAGGTAGGATAGAGATTGATTCTGACTCTAGACAGCACAGGACCTTCAATATTAGGGGTTAAGACTATTTTTTTTTTAAGTTTATATTTTTAATAATCTTAAAAACCTACTTAAGCACCTAGTCATTTTATTTAGTAAATTTTAGCCCATATGAAAAATGAGATTTAAGTCATAGATTATTTGATTTAGGTTTTTAAAAAAATAATAGGCAAGTTTAAATTTTTCATTCATCACATAATGAAGTTATTCTCAGTAGTTGTAAAAGTGTGAATAAAATTATTCTTATACCCAGCGTGCTTGTTTTCCTGAGAGAGCCAAAAAATAGTATATACACTCAAATTCTAGGAAATTTATTAAGACTTACTAGAAATAAACTACTAATAAGAATTAGCTAGTTGTTTCCTCCATCTTTATATTATGAAAAATTTCAAACACACCACAAAATTAAAATTATTTTTGCAGTAAAAAGCTATGTACCTACATTTATACTTGCCATTCACATTCTATTTTACTGATCACTTAGCCATCTAGCTGGGCTTCCCTGGTGGCTCAGACAGTAAAGAATCTCTCTGCAATACAGGAGACCCAACTGTGATCCCTGGGATGGCAAGATCCTCTGCAGAATGGAATGGCAACCTGCTCCAGTATTCTTGCCTAGAGAATCCCATGGACAGAGGGGCCTAGTGTACTACAGTCCATAAGGTCACAAAGAGTTGGACACGACTGAGTGACTAACACTTTCACTTTCACTATCCATCTAACTAGCCATCCTTCTAAAATCCATTATGCCAACAAATCTTACATTTTGATACACTTCAAAGCAAATACATACTTCTCATTATGTATTACAAAACACATTGTTAACCAGGATTAAATGTTTATATTTTCTTTTTATATAAATTGCATACAATAAAATAGGTAAATCTTAGTTATAAATTTATTCATTTATGACAATGTTACACTTGAATAACCCATATCTCTATTGCCATCATCCCTCACTCCCCTTCCAGTCAATTTTTACCTCCATTCCCTGAGGGAAGTTTATTCTGATTTCTTTATGCTATAGATGAGTTTTGATTAGAATGTCATATCAATATAATGAGGCAACATATACTCTTTTGGGTAAGTCTGAATTCACTCTGCATAATATTTTGAGATTCATCCATATTTTTATGTATGAGTAACATCTTTTTTTACTACAGTTTATTAATTCATTCTCCTGTTGTTAGATCCTGGACTATTCCAGCTTATAAATATCAGGAATAAAGTTAATATTGGAGCTCATATATTGGAACTGCCTTGATGATGATTTTTAATATTTTTAATAACAGAGTGGACTCCAGTGCTTTGACTCTCAAGCAACAGACATGAGGCAGGTGTACTAAAAAATGGATGAGGAGGTATGCATGGGGAGGCATAGATCATTACAGGAAAAATTTCCTTGTCTGACATGTTCAAAGGAGACAATGAAGATTAGGTAATAGTTTTCTGAACCTATGAATGTAAGCCCTTCCAGATCTCACATATAGCCTTGGAGGAGGATTTTGACAGAAAGAATAAAAGCACACAAATAATAAAGATGTTGATGATTGCTTGAATTTGTGGAGTAGGAATCTTTGGGATACGAGGAGAAGGTTTTCTAAGAAAGCATCCAAAGTACCAGGTGCTTCCTATCATTGAGACACTCACAATTCCTGGCTTTGAACAGACCTCTTATCAACTAATTACCAGAAAACCCAAAAGAGGCTTGGCCACTTAACTGTTAGGGAGCTTGGTGTCCTTTTGATGTTTGCTCTTGGCATGCTAAAGGGTAATTCACATAAAGATAAAAAGCATTCATGACACTCAAAGGCTATTCTTATTAGATTAAAGCTTCACAGCTTGTTCAATGGCCAAGGTCTTTCAACATATATTTTCTTTCACCTCTAGAGTAAATATGCAACAATTCTCTGTAAATAATAAGGGAAAATTACACCAGTAGAAGGGAAACTAGAGTTTCATTATTTAATGGCAAATGAGACAGAATGAAGTGAAATGAAATGTCCAAGATCATAGGAATGAATATGTGTTTTGCTAGAATAAATTTAATTTCTTGTCCTCAATATCCTTTTACTCAAATTTTAAAATATGGGATGTCATTCCCAGGGGCTCTTGTTTTGTATGTGGCCTAGGTATTATTTACTCTCAAGAACACTCTTCTTCCAGTTTAACTTCCTTCTGTTGGCTACAGACAAGGTTATCACCAAAAAGGAAATGTAAATGTTCTTTCATCTCTCAGGGGGGATGTGAGTCAACAGTGGAAGGTACTATTAGAAATCCAAGAAAGGCCTAAAGAATAATCACAAACTTTGAGTAATTTACAGTGTAGCTGAGACTAAATTATTATAGATGGAGCCCCTACAAACATGAAGAAGACTAAATACGAGCAAGTGAAAAGAGGTAAAGCATAAACTTTACATAGGGTCAAAGGAAAGTCAGACCCAAGACACTCCTTAGACTTAGCATAGGCCTTAGAGAATGGGTAGAACCCTGACCAGGCTTATAAAGCAGGGGTGAGGAGACAGGGCAGGGAGTGGAGGGGTGTGGACTAGGGGAAGTAGCGGGTAGAGGGGAAGGAGATGGGATATGGGGAGGGAAAAAAGCATGGTAGAAGCTGCATAGAAAGGAGGGATAAGAGGAAAACAACCTTTGCTTATAGTATCTCCTCTTGTTCCCATGTAGTCTGGAGATTAGATATTAAAACAGGTGCAAAATTTTTTTGTAGGGATTATTGGGTAGTTTATTAACCTGGAAGTTCATTTTGCTCCTTGTACTATACCCCTCAACAAAAATTATAGCCTTTGAATAATTATGCAGTGTTTATTTCTGAAAGACATTGGCATCTCTGTGGATATTATAAACAACATTTCCTGTTAAATGAATGTCTGAAAGGTTTGGATTTCACTTTTTTTTTTTTTTTAGGTGTAGAGAATAACTCTAACTTTGATATATGAATCTTTTCCCTGTAAAATATTTTCCATCAAGGAATTCACAAAGGTAACAGAATTCTATTTGCTTTTACCTGACTTGGTTGTATTAATACCTTGAAAGTTGTCTTCTGAGCTCCCTGAGCTCTATTTTCATTCAAAATAGACATTCTTGTACATTATTAAAAGGGAAGGAACAAGGAAGTAGATGGGCAAAAAGAAGAAAAATTAACTCTTTTAGAATAAGGCTGAGTCCTTTCTATAAATTTGTTATTGTTGTTGAGAATACTTTATTAGTCAGTTAATATGAACAAATACAGATTCTTATAAAGCTATTAAAATTTTTACCATCCCTTTAGATTTTATATCTTTCATTTCTTTGTTTAGGCAATTGGGGAAAAAAGTTCATTTTTAATTTTTAGCAATATTAGCACATAAGTAGAGAACATACAAAACACTATATTGAAAAGGAATACATTTTAGTACTTGCAGATGTAAATCTATCACTTTCTCTCCTTCCCCTGCCAAGTTCAAGTTCTGCATCTAAATTTTTATGTTTACTCTAGTAACTTATATAACCTAAATGGCTTTCAGTTTTTTTAATCTGGAAGATAAGAGTTTTTTTAACTACATGATCTTTGTTTCTTTTTACTGTTAATATTTATTTTAAATTATCACCTAAATTATTAAAGACCTGACTATAAAGTTAGATTAAATACCGATAGATCATGGAGCATTAGAACTACTTGATAGAAATGTGAAAAGTAAAAAGAAATGGGTATAGTTCTTTTCCCATATTTCTGCTTTAATTATAAAAATGAGAGACCAAAATTTTATTGTTAATCTAAATTTTTTCATATCAAATTGCAAATTTGCTTACATAACAAATAAGACCATATTATAGTACTTAAATAGCATGAACTCCCCTCTAAATTTGTCTAATGTTAATTGATCTTTATTTAGGGGTTTAAAAAAAGGCATGGTCAGTTAGGCATATTTCTATGGTTATTTTTTCTGAGACAAAAATATGGTATCTTTTCTCATTCCATTTAGACTGTCACAGATCAGCTGCTTCACTCTCAGCTTCAAATGTTTCTCCTCTCACCCAGACAATTGCCCTGATATCAGAATCACCCTGCCTCAGTTCCCCCACCCGCTGAGGGCAGGTGCAGTCCTACTAAACACTCCTGTTTTTCCCCCTAGTTCCTTCATCCTACCAAGTTTTGTATGGTTCTATACATTCTTTTCTGGTGCTCAGGTACTCCTCTCCAATCTCAGCTAGTGTTCTGCAAGCGTTTCTGTGTCTGAAGGTGTATTCCTGATGTATCCGTGGAGAGAGATGTATTACTCTATGACCACCTATTCCTCCTCCATCTTGTTCCTTCCTGGTATCTTTTATAGTCTCTCTGTGTTCCTAATACTTCACATAGACAAAGATTCATGGAACTATGTGTTCCTCACCTACAATAAGTTAAAAAAAAAAAAAAAAAAAACATGAAGTGTCTTGCTTCAATCTTCTAGACTTACACAATTTCTTGTTGCAAGGACTAAGAAGTGCTACATTACCTATTCCCAAATATCAACAGCTCAGGCTGTAACCAGAAAGATCATGCAACAAACTCAAATTTCATTTACATTTTATGTAGATTTTGAGGTCCACATTGTGATGTATGACCAAAATTGCTCTTCAAGAATGAAGCATTTACTCCCCCAAACCTGAGAATGCTACTAGCAGATGGGCCCTATGTTCCACCCTCCTTGGGAATTTCCTTGGTCAAAGAAAATGCCCTCTAAAGAGGCAACACTTCCTTCCAGGAAAGCCTATGATAGTGGCTCATCAGTGCTGAAAAATAAATGATTGGTCCCACCTACTACAACTCAGGATAATCCTCAAGAGCCATCTAGGCTTGAGGGCTGACCAAGCAGTCAGCTGAGGCCTTTGATGAGACTTCACCAAAATTCAGCTTTTCCCTCTGTCCAATCCTCTCCCTTATACAGGTGTTGATACCAAGACTACTGTTTAAGTAATGAGCTACATGCTAATATCCATCTCAGTGTCTGCTTTCTATCCATCCTATGAGAATGAATGGTCAACATTTAGGTACAAGAAAACAAATGCTATTGTGGGATTTTTGAGGTGGGTCGCCTACAGCCTAGAGGGCAATTTGTTGTTGTTCAGTTACTAAGTTGTGTCGGACTTTTTCCAATACCATGGACTTCAGCATGCCAGGATTCTCTGTCTTCCACTATCTCCCAGAGTTTGCTCAAATTCATGTCCATTGAGTCAGTATGCTATCTAACCTTCTCATCCTCTTCCACCCTCTTCTCCTTTTGCCTTCAATCTTTCCCAGCATCAGGGTTTCTTCCAATTAGATGGCTCTTCACCATAAGGTGGCCAAAGTATTGGAGCTTCAGCATCAGTTCAGTTCAGTGGCTCAGTTGTGTCTGACTCCTTGTGACCCCATGAATCGCAGCACGCCAGGCCTCCCTGTCCATCACCAACTCCCGGAGTTCACCCAAACTCACTCCCTTTGAGTCAGTGATGCCATCCAGCCATCTCATCCTCTGTTGTCCCCTTCTCCTCCTGCTCCCAATCCCTCCCAGCATCAGAGTCTTTTCCAATGAGTCAAATCTTTGCATGAGGTGGCCAAAGTACTGGAGTTTCAGCTTTAGCATCATTCCTTCCAAAGAAATCCCAGGGCTGATCTCCTTCAGAATGGACTGGTTGGATCTCCTTGCAGTCCAAGGGACTCTCAAGAGTCTTCTCCAACACCACAGTTCAAAAGCATCAATTCTTCGGCACTCAGCCTTCTTCACAGTCCAACTCTCACATCCATACATGACCACTGGAAAAACCATAGCTTTGACTAGACAGAACTTTGTCGACAAAGTAATGTCTCTGCTTTTGCATATGCTATCTAGGTTGGTCATAACTTTCCTTCCAAGGAGTAAGCGTCTTTTAATTTCATGGCTGCAGTCACCATCTGCAGTGATTTTGGAGCCCAGAAAAATAAAGTCTGACACTATTTCCACTGTTTCCCCATCTATTTGCCATGAAGTGATGGGACTGGATGCCATGATCTTTGTTTTCTGAATGTTGAGCTTTAAGCCAACTTTTTCACTCTCCACTTTCACTTTCATCAAGAGGCTTTTGAGTTCCTCTTCACTTTCTGCCATAAGGGTGGTGTCATCTGCATATCTGAGGTTATTGCTTCAGCATAAGTTGGTCCAATAAATATTCAAGATTCATTTCCTTTTGGCTTGACCAGTTTGATCTCCTTGCAGACCAAGGGACTGTCAAGAGTCTTCTCCAGCACCACAGTTCAAAAGCATCAATTCTTTGGCACTCAGCCTTCTTTATGGTCCAACTTTCACACCCATACATGACTACTGGAAAAACCACAGCTTTGACTGTATGGAACTTTGTTGGCAGAGTGATGTCTCTGCTTTTGAATACAGAGGTTTGTCATAGCTTTCCTTCCAAGAAGCAAACATTTTATTTCCATGGCTGCAGACACCATTCACAGTGATTTTGGAACCGAAGAATATAAGATCTGTCACTGCTTCCAATTTTTCCCTTTCTACTTGCTATGAAGTATGGGACCAATGCTATGATCTTAGTTTTTTTTTTTTTTAATATTGAGTTTCAAGCCAGCTTTTTAACTCTCCTCTTCCAAGAGTCTCTTTAGTTCTTCTTCACTTTCTACCATTAGAGTGGGATTATCTACACATCTGATGTTGTTGATATTTTTTCTGGTATTCTTGATTCCAGGTTGTGATTCACCTAGCCTGGCATTTCACGTGATACACCCTGCATAGAAGTTAAATAGGCAAGGTTACAATATACAGCCTCGTCATACTCCTTTCCCAACTTGGAACCAGTCAGTTATTCCACGTCTGGTTCAAGTTGTTTCTTGAACTGCGTGTAGGTTTCTTACAAGATGAGTAAGATGGTCTAGTATTCCTATCTCTTTAAGAATTTTCCACAATTTGTTGTGATCCACAGTGAAAGGCTTTAGAAGAGTGAGTGAAGCAGAAGTAGATGTTGCTTTGGAATTCCCTTGCTTTTTCTATGATCCAGTGGATGTTGTCAATTTGACCTCTGGTTCCTCTCTTTTTCTAATTCCAGCTGGTACATCTGGAGTTTCTCAGTTCACGTACTGCTCAAGCCTAGCTTGAAGGATTTTGAGCATTACCTTGCTAACATGTGAAATGAGCACACTTGTATAGTTTGAACATTTTTTGGCATTGCCTTTATGGGATTGGAATGAATACTGACATTTTCAAATCCTGTGGCCACTGCTGAGTTTTCCAAATTTGCTGGCATAGTGAATGCAACACTTTAACAGCTTCATCTTCCAGGATTTGGAATTCCATCATCTCCACTGGCTTTGTTTGTAGTAATGCTTTCTAAGATCCATTTGTCTTCACACTCCAGGAAGTCTGACTCCAAGCAAATGACCACACCATAATGGTTATCTGGGTAATTAAGATCTTTTTTTTGTACAGTTCTTCTGTGTATTCTGGAGAATCCCATGGATGGAGGAGCCTGGTGGCTTACAGTCCATAGGCTAGCAAAGAGTTAGGCATGACTGAGCGACTTCACATACATCTGTGTATTCTTGTCATTTCTTCTTGATCTCTTCTGCTTCTATTAGGTCTTTATTGTTTCTGTCCTTTATTGTGCCCATCCTTCCTTGAAATGTTCCTTTCATATTTCCAGTTTTCTTGAAGAGATCTCTAGTCTTTCTTCTTCTGTGGTTTTCCTCTATTTCTTTGCATTGTTCATTGAAGAAGGTTTTCTTGACTCTCCTTGCTATTCTCTTGAACTCTGGATTCTGTTGAATATACCTTTCCCTTTCCCCCTTGCCTTTAACTTCTCTTCTTTCCTCAGTTAAAAAACTTTCTCAGACAACCAATTTGCCTCTTTTCATTTCTTTTTCTTGGGGGTGATTTTGGTCACTGTCTCATATACATTGTTAGGAATCTCCATCCATAGATTTTCAGGAACTCTGGCTACCAGATCTAAATCCTTGAATCTATTCATCATCTCCATTATATAATCATAAGGGATTTGATTTAGGTCATACCTGAATGGCTTAGAGGTTTTCCCTACTTTCTTCAATTTAAGCCTGAATTTTGCAATAAGGAGCTCATGATCTGAGCCATAGTTGGCTCCAGGTCTTGTTTCTGCTGACTGTATAGAACTTTCCCATCTTGGCTGCAACTAATACAATCAATGTTATTTCACTATTGACCATCTAGTGATGTCCATGTATAGTTGTCTCTTGTGTTGTTGGAAGAGGGTGTTTGCTATGACCAGTGTGCACTCAATATTGTTTATTTGAGGAGTACTTGTAGCCCTTGGGATGAATTAGCAAGCTGTTCACCACTGGTACTGCTATTGTTGAACTCAGCTGAAATGGGGAAGATAAAAAGCTGAGAGTGATTCAGTTCAGTTCAGTCACCCAGTCATGTCTGACTCTTTGTGACTGCATGGACTGCAGCATGCCAGGCCTCCCTGTCCATCACCAACTCCTGGAGTTTACTCAAACTCATGTCCATGGAGTCGGTGATGCCATCCAACCATCTCATCCTCTGTCATGCCATTCTCCTCCCACCTTCAATCTTTCCCAGCATTAGGGTCTTTTCCAATGAGTCAGTTCTTTGCATCAGGTAGCCAAAGTATTGGAGTTTCAGCTTCAGCATCAGTCCTTCAAATGAATATTCAGGACTGACTTCCTTTAGGATGAATTGGTTGGATATCTTTGCTGTCCGAGGAACTCTCAAGAATCTTCTCCAACACCACAGTTCCAAAGCATCAGTTCTTTGGCACTCAGTTTTCTTTATAGTCTAACATCCATACATGACTACTGGAAAAACCATAGCTTTGACTAGATGGACCTTTGTTGGCAAAGTAACTCTACTTTTTAATATGCTATCTAGTTTGGTCATAACTTTCCTTCCAAGAAGTAAGCATCTTTTAATTTCGTGGCTGCAGTCATCATCTACAGTGATTTTGGAGCCCCTCAAAATAAAGTGTGTCACTGTTTCCATTGTTTCCCCATCTACTTGCCATGAAGTGATGGGACCAGATGCCATGATCCTTGTTTTCTGAATGTTGAGTTTTAAGCCAACTTTTTCACTCTCCTCTTTCACTTTCATCAAGAGGCTCTTTAGTTTTTATGCTTTCTGCCATAAGTGTGGTGTCATCTGCATATTTGAGGTTATTGATATTTCTCCTGGTAACCTTGATTCCAGCTTATGTTTCATCCAGTCCAGCATTTCTCATGATGTACTATGCATATAAATTAAATAAGCTGGGTGACAAAGTGATTAATCAGCAATTAAAATCTAAGTGTGAAAGCTGGAGTGTCTTTGTGGCAGCATATAAAGAGGCTCATGTATCCTATACTAAGAAAGTAGAAAATGCTGAGGCCCAGGCCTTAATTCTCAGAGTATTCAAGCTCCAAAAAAGGTTAAAGTCATAGCTAAGATAGGTAAGATAATGCAGTGTTCAGAGTCCTGTTTGGGAAAGAATAGAAACCTGGACATATTAGAATGGAAACGTGTATTGATGCACATGAAATCTTGATTCTCTTGATTCCTCTGAACTCACTGATCCTTCAGAAGTGGTTCACTACTGCTGCTGCTGTTGCTGCTAAGTCGCTTCAGTTGTGTCCGACTCTGTGCAACCCCATAGATGGCAGCCCACCAGGCTCCCCCATCCCTGTGATTCTCCAGGCAAGAACACTGGAGTGGGTTGCCATTTCCTTCTCCAATGCATGAAAGTGAAAAGTGAAGGTGAAGTTGCTCAGTCGTGTCTGACCCTCAGCAACCTCATGGACTGCAGCCTTCCAGGCCCCTCCTTCCATGGGATTTTCCATGCAAGGGTTCACTACGGAGGACTGTCATTTCCCCATCTCTTGAAGTTGCTTCAGGAGTGTGTGTCTCACTTGAAAATAGCATCCCATTTCCCTCTGCCCACCTTGCCTTAAGATCTTCCTCAGCCTCCCTTCCTGTTAGGCCAATAACTAAAATTATTTCCCAATATAAGCTGGCTACTGATACTCTGAGTCACTAAGGAAGGAAAGGATGAAAGGACTTCAGGGTCTAGCCATTAAGTAACAGCAGAGGCTGGGTGATTACTCATGGTCTGGATTATGATGAATTAAATTGGAAACACACTCTTTTGGAATACAGAATTTTACACCCTAGAAAGGATATTGGGAGATGTACACACATCCAGATAGCTTTTTGAAGGATGGAAAAAGTGATCACTTACATTGAATAAGATGGAAGTTCCAGGACCGACTTGATAGATGATAGAAGAAGGGATTTGAGGGCCCAGGGAATTAGGCAGTTTAGAGTGGATATACTTTGTGAGGATATGAACCCCTGCAGAGGACTCTGTTCCATACATTGACCCACAGGAACATGCTGATGGGTCACCATCTACCACGTTCAGCTGAGGCTCTCCTTTCAGTCAAGGTTGACAGTAGGAGAAGCTTTTACATAACCGGACTCATCAGTTATAATGGAGATAACAATTGGAAACAATAGAGGCTGTAAGGCAAGGTGTAACTGTCAGAATACAGGTGAGTACAATTACCACAAAGAACAGCAATGTTGTGAGTGGCAGCTAAGTAAGTCCCAGGGTTTGCAAGAGTTTAGCATTCTTAAAGGGAGAAGGCAATGGCAACCCACTCCAGTACTCTTGCCTGGAAAATCCCATGGATGGAGGAGCCTGGTGGGCTGCAATCCATGGGGTTGTGAAGAGTTGGACACAACTGAACAAATTCACTTTTCACTTTCATGCATTGGAGAAGGAAATGGCAACCCACTCCAGTGTTCTTGCCTGGAGAATCCCAGGGACGGGGGAGCCTGGTGGGCTGCCGTCTATGGGGTTGCACAGAGTCGGACACGACTGAAGTGACTTAGCCTCAGCAGCAGCAGAATTGTTAAAAGCACATGTTGGGAGTTCTGCTTCCATCAGAACAGTATAAAGAACTTCATGGACCAAATCCCCAGTTCCTTGTGCCAAGCAGCAAGAAGATGAGTCAACATTTGGTATGGGTAACTGACCCTGATCACCAGGTAGGTACAGAGCTGCTGTTAGAATGGGAACAAAGGAATGCTTTGGACACCTGCATGATCCCTTTGGGAGCTTCTTGGTACTCTTCCCCAGTTAATAAACAATTTTAGGAATATTGCCCAGAGTACAGTGGCAAGGGGCTCAGTCACTTCAGGGATGAGGGTCTAGAGCCTGGAAGGAAAATTTAGTAAAAAATTTGATTAAACTGCCTAGATAGAGATTATAACAGATACTTAAAAACAACCTGGCTTCCCAAGTGGCTCAGTGGTGAAGAATCTGCCTGCCTTCACAGGAGACACAGAATCGAGTCCTGGGTTGGGAAGATCCCCTGGAGAAAGAAAGAGAAACCCACTCCAGTATTCTTGTCTGGGAAATCACATGGACAGAGCAACCTGGTGGGCTACAGTCCATGGGTCCTAAGAATCAGACACGACTTAGTGACTAAATAACACTACCTACCATTTGAAAAAGTTGAATCCACAAAAGCCAAAATCTGGAGCAATAGAAACAAGTGGGAAAATGAAAAGCCTTGAATTATTGCTGAGAGCTGTCTTTTTTCTTTTCCCTCACAAATGAGTTTTCCTGTCTCTCTACTTTGTCCCCACACACCTGGCTTATTTAATCAAGACCAGATGATATGCTATTCTAAACGCACAGAAAAAGGTTTACTTCCAAAATGGACATCTAAAAATCTAGGTTTTAATGGAGTCTTGCAAAAACCGTTTTCTGTATGTTTACTTCTTACAGTATTTTAAATTCCTCTCCTCTACTCACATGAATAAGAAAAAAAATAAGGTGATTCTTCAAGACACAAATACAGAAAATACATCCATATCTGTTATCTATTTCACCTTATTGTCTAACAGCACTGTGAGTTTCTCAGTTGAATGATTTATTGGGATTACTCCTGCCCTCATCTCCATGGGTAGTTCTGATTGTATAAAACAGCTTACATATTTGATACCAGAGAGAGCTTGATTCGAGAAGGCTACAGGCCAGTTAGGGTTACTCAGAACTTTACCTCTTTCCTCAGAGAATAGGAAGTTAAGAGTAATCTTCAAGAGCATGGGTTATGTTACACAGACTCAGATTCAATTCCTGATTCTGATATTTATTATTTGCATGGTATTTTATAAGTTACTCAATTTCTTAAAGTCACTTTCCTCCTCTGTGTGAGAGAGTTAATAATAACAACTGAATTTTAAGAGAGATTATATTAAAGTTTGTTAAAACTGTTGGCACTTCCAAAATGCTTAATAGCTGTTAGCTTTTAAATGCAGTGCAGAAAAACTTCTGTGGGGAGACTCCAACACATGGCTATAGATATTCTGAATCCACACCACTGGTTAGAATCACCATTAGACCTGAGCAAGTAGGGTGCTAGCCCAGAGTGCCCCATGCTCTTGCCTTTCTTAAGTGTTTTTTTGTCTCTCTTTATTATGCTTGGGACCAGCTATGATTGGCAGTAGTATCTGGGTAGGGTTCCCTGAGCCCAGACTAAGTACGAGAGCCTGGTTGTCAGATGTACCAAACTCAGAATTTTCCAAGTCCCTCTCCAGTGACTCGGACTGTTTAGCACCTTCATTGTGGTCTGGGTTAGATGCCCCAAGCCTTGAGTTCAGTTCAGTTCAGTTCAGTTCAGTTCAGTTCAGTCGCTCAGTCCTCCGACTCTTTGCAACCCCATGAATCACAGCACGCCAGGCCTCCCTGTCCATCACCAACTCCCGGAGTTCACTCAGACTCATGTCCATCGAGTCAGTGATGCCATCCAGCCATCTCATCCTCTGTCATCCCCTTCTCCTCCTGCCCCCAATCCCTCCCAGCATCAGAGTCTTTTCCAATGAGTCAACTCTTCGCATGAGGTGACCACAGTACTGGAGTTTCAGCTTTAGCATCATTCCTTCCAAAGAAATCCCAGGGCTGATCTCCTTCAGAATGGACTGGTTGGATCTCCTTGCAGTCCAAGGGACTCTCAAGAGTCTTCTCCAACACCACAGTTCAAAAGCATCAATTCTTTGGCACTCAGCCTTCTTCACAGTCCAACTCTCACATCCATACATGACCACAGGAAAAACCATAGCCTTGACTAGACTGACGTTTGTTGGCAAAGTAATGTCTCTGCTTTTGCATATGCTATCTAGGTTGGTCATAACTTTCCTTCCAAGGAGTAAACGTCTTTTAATTTCATGGCTGCAGTCACCATCTGCAGTGATTTTAGAGTCCCCCAAAATAAAATAGTCTGACACTGTTTCCGCCTTGAACTGCTTCCTATTTCTTCCTTTTAGGTCATTCTGTGGCCCTCTCCTGCAGATGTGGGGTTGACTAGACATTTTAAGGATCTTTGAATTGTGCCTATATAGAGCAGGAGGGTGTCCTGATGGGCAATTCTTCCCATTGGCTGGTGAAATATTTCATTCATGGGATCATGCAAGACTGGTACACTAGAATGATGCTGACAAGCTGATTTGGGGTGACCTCACTTATATTAGACATTGGATCTGTTCAGTCCTAAGAGCTACCAGTGGTCCACTTCTGACCTTTAGGCTTGAGCCCTGTGTGTAGATCTGTCAGTTGGATATTACCCACTTATGTTCCCTCTGGAATGCTGCCTCTAATCTATGGCACTGAGGAGAAGTGGTAGAATCTTTTCCAAAGTGCACTCCTTATTGCTAGGACCCAAGGTAACTCCACCCCCTCCACAGGCTCTGTACCCTGTGTCAAACAGTCCTCTGAGGTAACTAGCTTCACTTACCTCCTCCATGAGGTTTTGAGACCACTATTCTTCAATGCCAGTGTTGCCCTTCTTGTCTCTGGTTGATGTGGTGACACTGTGTTCCCCTGTATCACTCTTAAGCTGCAAGTGCATGAAAGATGAACATTCTTTGTTCAAATGGAACTGTTCTTACTTAATCCATGGGCCCCTCCTCTATCTTCTCTTCTGGTGGTGGTATGTGAAAGGCAGGGCTGTGGTCAATAATGAAAGAAATTGCACTCCACAAACTCAGAGATTATAGGCTAAAGAGTTCAAGAGAAGACACAAAAGATGTGCTGTTCAATATCTAGACTATAAATTTCTGAAGGATGAACTTAACATGATCAGAACATGAATTATAATTCACATTTCAGCATATCTTGAGTAAGGCTTTCATTTGTAGTTATCTTCAAAGAAGTAAGAGTAATAATTTTTGAAACAATTAATGAGAACCAATATTCATAAATGGTACAATGGTTGATTTAACACTGTGAGTGAAAATGCAACCAACACCTTAAAAATTGTGTTAAAGAACTGAATAGTGAATATATGTATTATTTAAATATATAAATGTTAGGAAAAACCTATATATAATATTCTATTATTACATATAATGAATATATAGAGAGAATGGGATATATATATATATATGTGTATATATATATATATATATATATATATATAATGGAATACTACTCAGCCATGCTGCTGCTAAGTCGCTTCAGTCGTGTCTGACTCTTAGTGACCCCATGGACTGCAGCCTACCAGGCTCCTCCATCCATGGGATTTTCCGGGCAACAGTACTGGAGTAGGGTGCCATTGCCTTCTCCCACTCAGCCATATAAGAGTGAAATAATGCCATCTGCATGCATGGACGGATTTAGACATTATCTTACTAAGTGAAGACCACATGTTTGCATGTATATATGTTTGTGTGTATGTATATATACACACACACCACATCTTTCTCCACTCATCTGCTGATGAACACTTAGACTGCTTACACATCTTGGCTATAGTTCTTCTAAGAACATTGGGGGTGCATTATCTTTCTGAATTAGAGTTTTCATCTTTTCTGGATATATGCCCAGGAATGGGATTGCAGTGGATGTGTGCATGAGAAGTTGCTTCATTTGTGTCCAACTCCTTGCAACCTTATGGACTGTAGAACCGTAGGCTCCTCTGTCCATGAGATTCTCCAGGCAAGAATATTGGAGTTGGTTGCCATGCTCTCCTGCAGGGGATCTTTTGGACCTAGGGATCAATCCCTTGTCTCTTTCTTCTCCTACATTGGCAGGTAGGTTGTTTATATCTAGTGCCACTTGGGAAGCCCCAGGGAAAGCAGGATCATATGGTAACTCAATTTTTAGCTTTTTAAGGAACTTCCATAATGTTTTCCTTAGAGGCCGCAGCAATTTACTTTCCCACCCACAGTGTAGGAGGATTCTCTTTTCCCCACACATTTCAGCATTTATTATTTGTAAGATATTTCAATCATGGCCATTCTGACTGATGTGAGGTGATACTTTAGTATAATTTTGATTTGACTTTCTCTAATAGTAACAATCTTTTCATGTGCCTGTTGGCCATCTGTATATCTTCCTTAAAGAAATATCTATTTAGATCTTCTAATTTTAATGCCTTACCTATATTTTAATGCTTTCTCTGATCCTCATTCTGTATTTCCTCTCAGTTTTAGATTTTTCTTCCTCTTTAAGATGTTTTTCTCTCAACTCTTGAATATCCCAAAAGGACACTGACCTACTTCTCCCCCACCATCACTACAGTCAAAAGTCCAACAGTCCAACCTCAGCTATAGATCCCAGATCCATTTCATTTTGCCCATTTTTCCCCCCATTAATAATCAGGTTATTCCCTGGTAGCTCCACAGTAAAGAATCTGCCTGCAATGCGTGAGATTCAGGTTCAATCCCTAGGTTGGGAAGATCCCCTGGAGAAGGGAAGGCTATCCACTCCAGTATTTTTCTTGTCTGGAGAATTCCATGGACAGAGGAGTCTGGCAGGCTAGCAGACTGCATGGGGTCACAAAGAGTCAGACATGACTGAGTGATTAATACTTTCACTTTTTCCCAACACTATTTAAACAAGATCCTCCTCTACCTCTGTCTCTTCCCAAGTTCTGCTCTTACATTAAAAACCATATTGTCCTCAACTAGCCATTCTATAATGGATACCTACTTAAGTATTCAGATAAAATTTGAGGTCCTTAGAAAGATACAAAGGGTCTTTTAAAATCTTGCCCAAACCTCCATTTATTGTGTAATTTCTTAATGCTGATCCCATGCTCTTGATACCTCATTCCCATGGTCATCCTCTGAACAGAAAATAAACCTTACATTTGGTACTTCCTGATCCTTTCTCCTTAGAAAACTTTCCTTCATGTTGTATACATGGCAAGGTTTACTCACCTTATGATACAGCTGAAAAAGTATTTTTCTGGGACATTTTACCAGGTTCCTTGGGCAAGTCTAACAGCTCCCTCCACCATGCCCCCTACTATTAATCATTTAACATGTTACATGTGGAATTATCTGCTTGTATGTCTGTCATTGTGCTGGACAGTGAGCTTCCTGAAGCCCAAGATTATGTTTTATTCATAACTGTATTTACAGTGCATGAGGAGTGGGTGCTCATTAAATTTATGTATTAATGAACAAATAAATCTCCCAGGGTTCTCACATTCATTTACCAAATCCCTCTTTTCTATTTGCAATTTTTGTATCCTTATTAATATTCTCTGTCTGTTAAAATATTATTCTCTTTATTTTCTCTGATCCTTTGTCCCTGGTTTCCTTTAGCCCTTTGAGCCTATATTTAAGACAGCTGTTTTAAAGGCTTTGTCTCATAATTCTAATTTCTAGGCTTTCTAAGGGAGATCATCTCTTTCAGTCTCTTGTTTATTTCATATGAATGGATTATAATTCCCTGTTTTATCATATCAATTATACTTTTTACTGAAAACTGAACATTTTACATATTATAATGTAGTAACTGTGAAAATCAGATTCTCCCCACCCTTCCCTCAGGTTTTGCTGTTGTGGTATTTTATGATCTACAAATCATCCATTTTTAAACTTTTCAAACTATTTTTACAAAAACTGTATTCTTTGATGCATGTGCCACAGAAATCTCTTTTCCATTATTTCAGTGTTATCTCAGTCAGGCAGTGTACTGACATATTTCTTTACTTTTACTCAATTTATTTAAACTAAAATCCAAAAAACAGTTCACTCATTCTCCCACCTCTTTCCAATCCCCAGCCTCTTGTAACCACCAATCTGTTCTCTTTATCTATGAACTTGATATTTCTGTGTTTGTTCTTTTCTTAGATTCTACATTGTCCGATAGACATAACTATTTTCAAAAGTACTCATGAAAAATTATTAATGTACAGTTAAAAAAGATATACATGAAAGTTGAAAGAAACAAAAATGACTGAATATTTTATAAAATTGCATAAGTCAAATATTTTAAAATCACAGCTATTCTTGAAAGGCAGTTAAACTCTCATTGAACCTGCTTTACTGGATCTTTACCATAATACTAAATAAGACTTGAGAGGACTGGAGTTTATAAAGAAACCCACAAGAAGAGAAGGAAACTAAATTCTAGATGAAAATACAATTAAAATGCTAGAGTAAAAAGTATAAAAAACCTATCATAAATCAAGCCAGAAGATAAATCTGGTCATACATGAATATTAATACTTAGAGTAAGCAGTGATTTAGAAACCAGAAAGATATTTTTTAAAAGTTGGAGATGAAATAAAGAAGTTGGACAAAGGTCTAACAAATATTAAATAATCCATAGGAACCAAAAGAGTAAGGTGAAGAAGCAAACACCATAAATTTAATGCTCAAATATCAAGATATCCTCACATTTAATGAAAAAATTCTGGCCTCAGTTTTTAAGCTCTTCTAAGACAGAGCCATCTCTGAACGTATAGGTGAGTGGGTGCTCTGATTAGAAAGATAAATTTAAGTAACTGCCAAAGTAGCCTTCAGTTCAGTTCGGTTCAGTCACTCAGTTGTGTCCGACTCTTTGTGACTCCATGAATCATGGCATGCCAGGCCTCCCTGTCCATCACCAACTCCCGGAGTTCACTCAAACTCATGTCCATCGAGTCGGTGATGCCATCCAGCCATCTCTGTCATCCCCTTCTCCTTCTGCCCCTAATCCCTCTCAGCATCAGGGTCTTTTCCAATGAGTCAGTTCTTCGAATCAGGTGGCCAAAGTATTGGAGTTTCAGCTTCAGCATCTGTCCCTCCAATGAATATTCAGAACTGATCTCCCTCAGGATGGACTGGTTGGATCTCCTTGCAGTCCAAGGGACTCCCAAGAGTCTTCTCCAACACCACACTTCAAAAGCATCAATCCTTCATTGCTCAGCTTTCTTCACAGTCCAACTCTCACATCCATGCATGATCACTGGGAAAATCATAGCCTTGACTAGATGGACCTTTGTTGGCAAAGTAATGTCTCTGCTTTTGAATATGCTATCTAGATTGGTCATAACTTTCCTTCCAAGGAGCAAGCGTCTTTTAATTTCATGGCTGCAATCACCATCTGCAGTGATTTTGGAGCCCAAAAAAATAAAGTTTGACACTGTTTCCACTGTTTCCCCATCTATTTCCCATGAAGTGATGGGACCAGATGCCATGATCTTAGTTTTCTGAATGTTGAGCTTTAAGCCAACTTTTCGACTCTCTTTCACTTTCATCAAGAGGCTTTTTAGTTCTTCTGCACTTTGTGCCATAAGGGTGGTGTCATCTGCATATCTGAGGTTATTGATATTTCTCCCAGCAATCTTGATTCCAGCTTGTGCTTCCTCCAGCCCAGCGTTTCTCATGATGTACTCTGCATAGAAGTTAAATAAACAGGGTGACACTATATAGCCTTGATGTACTCCTTTTTCTATTTGGAACCAGTCTGTTGTTCCATGTCCAGTTCTAACTGTTGCTTCCTGACCTGCATATAGGTTTCTCAAGAGGCAGGTCAGGTGGTCTGGTATTCCCATCTCTTTCAGAATTTTCCACAGTTTATTGTGATCCACACAGTCAAAGGCTTTGGCATAGTCAATAAAGCAGAAATAGATGTTTTTCTGGAACTCTCTGGCTTTTTCAGAGATCCAGCAGATGTTGGCAATTGATCTCTGGTTCCTCTGCCTCTTCTAAAACCAGCTTGAACACCTGGAAGTTAACAGTTCACATACTGCTGAAGCCTGGCTTGGAGAATTTTGAATATTACTTTACTAGCTTGTGAGATGAGTGCAATTATGTGGTAGTCTGAACATTCTTTGGCATTGCCTTTCTTTGGGATTGGAATGAAAACTGACCTTTTCCAGTCCTGTGGCCACTGCTGAGTTTCCCAAAGTTGCTGTCATATTGAGTGCAGCACTTTCAGAGGGCATCAGAAGGCAGACACACTGAAACCATAATCACAGAAAACTAACCAATCTGATCACACAGACCACAGCCTTGTCTAACTCAGTGAAACTAAGCCATGCTCTGTGGGGCCACCCAAGATGGGAGGGTCATGGTGGAGAGGTCTGACATAATGTAGTCCACTGGAGAAGGGAATGGCAAACCACTTCAATATTCTTGCCTTGAGAACCCCATGAACAGTATGAAAAGGCAAAATGATAGGATACTGAAAGGGGAACTCCCTGGGTTGGTAGGTGCCCAATATGCTACTGGAGATCAGTGGAGAAATAACTCCAGAAAGAATGAGGGGATGTAGCCAAAGCAAAAACAATACCCAGTTGTGGATGTGACTGGTGATAGAGGCAAGGTCCAATGCTATAAAGAGCAATATTGCATAGGAACCTGGAATGTCAGGTCCATGAACCAAGGCAAACTGGAAGTGGTCAAACAGGAGATGACAAGAATGAACGTCGACATTCTAGGAATCAGCCAACTTAAATGGGCTGGAATGGGTGAATTTAACTCAGGTGACCATTAAATCTACTACTGCAGGCAGGAATCCCTTAGAAGAAATGGAGTAGCCATCATGGTCAATAAAAGAGTCCGAAATGCAGTACTTGGATGCAATCTCAAAATCAACAGAATAATCTCTGTTCATTTCCAAGGCAAACCATTCAATATCACAGTAATCTGAGTCTATGCCCCAACCAGTAAGGCTGAATAGGTTGAATTTGAATGGTTCTATGAAGACCCACAAGACCTTTTAGAACTAACACCCAAAAAAGATCCCCTAAATCATTTTAGGGGATTGGAATATAAAAGTAGGAAGTCGAGAAACACCTGGACTAACAGGCAAATTTGGTCTTGGAGTATGGAATGAAGCAAGGCAAAGGCTAATTGAGTTTTTCAAGAGAACACACTGGTCATAGCAAACACCCTCTTCCAACAACACAAGAGAAGACTCTACACATGGACATCACCAGATGGTCAACACCAAAATCAGATTGATTATATTCTTTGCAGCCAAAGTTGGAGAAGCTCTATACAGTCAGCAAAAATAAGACCAGGAGTTGACTGTGGCTCAGATCATGAACTCCTTATTGCCAAATTCAGACTGAAATTGAAGAAAGTGGAGAAACCACTAGACCATTCAGGCATGACCTAAATCAAATCCTTTATGATTATACAATGGAAGTGAGAAATAGATTTAAGGGACTAAATGTGATAGAGTGCCTAATGAACTATGGACAGAGGTTCGTGACATTGTACAGGAGACAAGGATCAAGACCATCCCCATGGAAAAGAAATGCAAAAAAGCAATAGCTGTCTGAGGAGGCCTTACAAATAGCTGTGAAAAGAAGAAAAACAAAAAGCGAAGGAGAAAAGGAAAGATATAAGCATCTGAATGCAGAGTTCCAAAGAATAGCAAGGAGAGATAAGAAAGCCTTCCTCAGAGATCAAGGCAAAGAAATAGAGGAAAACAACAGAATGGGAAAGACTAGAGATCTCTTTAAGAAAATTAGCGATACCAAGGGAACATTTCATGCAAAGATGGGCTCAATAAAGGACAGAAATGGTATGGACCTAACAGAAGCAGAAGATATTAAGAAGAGGTGGCAAGAATACACAGAAGAACTGTACAAAAAAGATCTGCATGACCTAGATAATCATGATGGTGTGATCACTGACCTAGAGCCAGACATCCCTGAATGTGAAGTCAAGTGGGCCTTAGAAAGCATCTCTAAGAGCAAAGCTAGTGGAGGTGATGGAATTCCAGTTGAGCTATTTCAAATCCTGAAAGCCTTAAACAGTAGTAAAGGAGTCATTTCATTTTTAAAATCTCGAGCCTCCACATTAAGGTAGTTCAGAAAATTCACAGTCTCATGGTGGTTTAATTGCTAAGTCATTTCCAACTTTTGCAACACCATAGGCTGGCTATAGCCTGTCAGGTTCCTATGGCCATGGGATTCTCCAGGAAAGAATACTGGATTGGGTTGCCATTTCCTCTCCATGGGATCTTCCTGATCCAGGAATAGAACCTGGATCTCCTGCTTTGTAGGTAGATTCTTTACCGACTGAGCTACAAGGGAATCTTGATAGTCTATATTTAAAGTTCTCATGCATTGTAATTTTAGCTTAGTTGTGATATTTCAGTTGCCCATATTTGTATACCTATTTTTACTACATATTTGATGTGGTGTATGTTTGAGATATCCCAGTAGACATCCTCAAACATACACCATATCAAATATGTAGTAAAAATAGGTATACAAATACTGGCAACTGAAATATCACAACTATGCTAAAATTACAATGCATAAGAACTTTAAATATAGAATGGAAAAAGTGAGCAGGGATAAAGATAGATCCTGGGAATATAAAACAGGTAAGGTACCTGAGTCAGAGAGTCATATAAGATAATCATGACTTAGTTCATCATGAGAGATGGCAAGCTGGAGTCAAGGTTGCTGTGAAAGTTAGGAGATGGAGGGTGGTACGGTAGAGTTTCTCATTCATAGAAGGAGAAGGAAAAGAAGATATGTTTGGAAATCTGCTTATAGGAAAACTGAGGACCTAAGGAGGTGAAAGCACTCTGACTCATGATCTGTAACTGAAGAAAGAGTGAGTAATAATTCAGCCAGGGACAGTGCCCTTAGTCATCACTTTAAGTAGTGGCTCTGGGTTGAGAAATCTTGGGTCTGTGCCACCACAATCTGCCAGGCAGGGGCAGGTACACAGAGGGAAGGGAGTGGAATATAAAAACAACCCCCCAAATAAACAACTTTGCACACAAAATGAGCCTACCAATGGAATATTACAAAACACTACAAGAAATCTAATCATAAGAAAGACAACATTCATGCCAATTAGCATGGCTATGTTATAAAAACAAACAAACAAGTTATTATCAAAGAGAGAATGGTTATGAGAGAATAGAACACTTGCGTATTGCTATTGGGAATGTAAAATAGGGCAGCTACTTTGAAAAACAGTATGGCAGGCCTTCAAAAACTTAAAAGTAGAATTACTGTATAATACAGCACTTTCACTTCTGGACATACATACTGAAAACAGTTGAAATCAAGGATTCAAACAGATTTGTGTATATTCATGTTCAAATCAGCATTATTTGAAACACTCAAGAGTGGAAGCAATCCAAGTGCTCGTTAACATTTAAATGAATAAACCAAATGCAGTGTACACACACACACACAGAGGAACATTTTTCAGCTTTTAAAGGGAAGGAAATTCTGACACATACTATAACACAGATGAAACTTGAGGATGTTATGTTAAGTGAAATAAGCTAATCATAAAAGGATAGCTAGTATGTAATTACATTTATATGAGGTACTAGGCTGGTAAATTTATAGAGACAGAAAGTAGAATAGTGGCCAGGGGCTAGAGGGAAGGGGGAATGAGAAGTTGGTATTTTATGACTACAGAGTTTTGCAAAGAAAAAAACAAAATTCTGAAGATGGATGACAGTGATAGCTGTGCAACACTGTGAATGTACTTAATGAAACTAAATTTTATGCTTTAAAATACTTAAAATGGTAAATATAGTTTATATATTTTGCCATGATAAAGAAAGAAAAAATAGCAAACTAACTTAAATAAAATAAGATTGTCATTCTAAATAAAATATTTAAGCATCTGATAAAAGTATAAAATGAGAATAATGAAAATGCTGACACAAATGTCTGATAGGAATATACTGTATTTGATGTTGATAGGATCCAAGGTCTGTAACACCATGCTTGATAGATGACAGACAGATAGACATAACCCTCATACACACCACCTCATTGCTATGAGTGGCTGCTGAATTTCTAGAATCACTTCCACATGGAATGCAAAAAGAAGGCAGGAAGAGGTAACAGGCTTTCTTCATTAGACATTCCATTTTAACCAGAAATAGAAAGCCTCCTTAAATATTATCCTGATATACTGCTCTCTTCATGACTAACACAATGCTCAATTTTACATTATTCACCCACCAAAGAGGATGCAGTGATCCCAACTGGCTTAGATCAAGCAGAATTTGTTATCTCAAGATGGAAAGGTGCTTAGCCTTCTGCCCTCTACCCTCCCCTCTACACTTTCAGGAAAAATCAATGCTATGTTTGTTTTTAAGAAAAGGGGAAATGGCTCTTAAATATGTATAAATAAACTCTGAAACATTTAGCAGGAAGAAAAATGAACCAAAAGGAAAGTTGTAGGGTACAGGAAAAGCAGACAGAAGTGGTATGGAACTAACAGAAGCAGAAGATGTTAAAAAGAGGTGGCAGGAATACACAGAAGAACTACACCAAAAAAAGTCTTAATGATCTGAATAACCATGATGGTATGATCACTCTCTTAAAGCCAGACATTCTGGAATATGAAGTCAAATGGGCTTTAGGAAGTATTACTATGAACAAAGCCAGTGGGGCTGATGGAATTACTGCTGAGCTATTTCAAATCCTAAAAGATGATGCCATTAAAGTGCTGCACTCAATATGCCAGCAAATTTGGAAAACTCAGCAGTGGCCACAGGACTGGAAAAGGTCAGTTTTCATATTAAACCCAAAGAAGGGCAATGCCAAAGAATGTTCAGACTACTGTAAAATTTCACTTATCTCACATGCTAGCAAGGTAATGCTCAAAATCCTACAAGCTAGGCTTCAATAGTACATGAACTGAGAACTTCCAGATGCACAAACTGGATTTAGAAAAGGCAGAAGAGCCAGAGGTCAAATTGACAACATCTATTGGTTCATACAAAAGCAAGGGGAATTCCAGAAAAACATATACTTCCAATTCACTGACTATGCTAAAGCCTTTGACTGTGTGGATCATAACAAACTGTGGAAAATTCTTAGAGATGGGAATAGCAGACCACCTACCTGTCTCATGAGAAACCTGTATGTGGGTCAAGAAGCAACAGTTAGGACCAGACATGAAACAATGAATTGGTTCTAAATTGGGAAAGGAGTACGTCAAGGCTATATATTGTCACCCTGCTTATTAAACCGAAGAGTACATCATGTGAAATGCTGGGCTGGATGAAGCTCAAGCTGGAATCAAGATTTCTGGGAGATATATCAATAACTTCAAATATGCAGATGACACCACTCTAATGGCAGAAAGCAAAGAGGAACTAAAGAGCCTCTTGATGAAGGTGAAAGAAGAGAGTGAAAAAGCTGGTTTAAAACTCAACATTCAAAAAATGAAGATCATGGCATCTGGTCCCATTACTTCATGGCAAATAGATGGGGAAACAGTGGAAATGGTGACAGACTTTATTTTCTTGGGCTCCAAAATCACTGTGGACAGTGACTACAGCCATGAAATTAAAAGATGCCTGCTCTTTGGAAGAAAAGCTATGACCAACCTAGACAGCATATTAAAAAGCAGAGACATCACTTTCCTGACAAAGGTCTGTCTAGTCAAAGCTATGGTTTTTTCCAGTAGTCATGTATGGATGTGAGAGTTGAACCACAAAGAAGGCTGAGTGCCAAACAAGTGATGCCTTCAAACTATGGTGCTAGAGAAAACTCTTGAGAATCTTTTGGACAGCAAGGAGATCAACCAGTCAATCCTAAAGGAAATCAATCCTGAATGTTCATTGGAAAGACTGATGCTGAAGTTGAAGCTCCAATACTTTAGCCACCTAATGTGAAGAACTGACTCATTATTAAAGACCCTGATGCTGGGAACAACTGAAGGCAGGAGGAGAAGTGGATGACAGAGGATGAGATGGTTTGATGGCATCACTGATTCAATGGATATGAGCTTGAGTAAATTCCAAAAGTTAGTGAAGGACAGGGAAGGCTGGTGTGCGCAGTCCCTGGAGTTACAAAGAGTCAGACACAGCTGACTGACTGAACAACAACAGAAATAACAGTGAGTAAAGACAATGATAAATTATATTGGTAAATCAAGTATTTTGTTTTAAAAAAATCTACTTGGTAGTGTTTGCTTACAAAAATAAATGAATAAATAGCTCGAATACTTTATAACAGGATAATAAAGGGCTTATTGACTGGTAAGTTAAAATATGGTAGGGTCCTTTTTCATCTTCAGGGGAAAGACTGAATTATTGTATTACGATTTGGTTAGAAAAATGTTAATGTTTTCTAAGAATTTAAGAATGGAATCTACTGATTTCAAATGAGCAAAGAAAAAACAAACAAATCTGTCTTTAGAAAACTCTGTCATTTCAAAGAAGCCCTAAAGGGACTTCCCAGGTGGTCCAGTGGTTAAGAATCTGTCTTCCAATACAGGAAATGCAGCTTCAATCCTTGGTTAGGGAACTAAGATCCTACATGCCGCAGGGCAACTAAGCCTGTGCTCTGAAGCCCATGTGCTGCAACAGAGAGCCCATGTGCCACAGCTGAGGCCTGACACAGCCAAAAATAAATAGAATGATAGATAAATTAAAAGTTAAAATGAAAACAAAGAAGCACTAACAGCAGGAAGAAAAGAAACAAGAACAAAAAGGAAAACTGACAAGAAATTTACCTATTAAAAGGGAAAGATTATCATCTTGGATAAATTTTAAAATCCACTTGTAGTCATCCATAAGAGAGAAAAAAGATGAAAAGAATAAAGCCATACTTGTATTCCACTCTCAATATGAAATTAAATACTGTTGATAGAACTGAAAACTTTTTACAGAATTTGCTTTGACAGCATGCTCCTCGACAATCCACCCTCTCCTGAAATATTCATTCAACCTCTCTTTATATTTTTATGGACTTATATTTGTATGACTGCATCCCTGAACAATATATTTATTATTTTAAACTTAATATGGATGGGAATACTATATCAAGTCTTCTACAACAGCTTGCATCAACATTATATTTGTGAGATTCACATATGTGGGTTTTTTCATTGTTGCTGATGAATAGTATTCTATTGTTTGAAAACATAATTTTTCATGCTGAATATTTAGGGGATTTTTCTCCAAGTTTTTGCAATAAATGCTGCTATAAGTTTTCTTGTACAAATTTCCTTGCTCACATAAGATGCTAACAATAACCCTGTGTACGAGACAGCAAAAGAGACACTGATGTATAGAACAGTCTTATGGATTCTGTCGCAGAGGGAGAGGGTGGGAAGATTTGGGAGAATGGCATTGAAACATGTATAATATCATGTATGAAACAAGTTGCCAGTCCAGGTTCGATGCACGATACTGGATGCTTGGGGCTAGTGCACTGGGACGACCCAGGGGGATGGTATGGGGAGGGAGGAGGGAGGAGGGTTCAGGATGGGGAACACATGTATACCTGTGGTGGATTCATTTTGATATTTGGCAAAACTAATACAATTTGTAAAGTTTAAAAATAAAATAAAATTAAAAAATTAAAAAAAAAAAGAAGTTTACTGGAGCATATACCAAAGAGTGAAATTGTTGGTTTATGACACACATTTATACACTCAGCTTTACTACATGTCATCAAATTGTGCTCCAATGTAGATATCCCAGATTATGTCCCACCACCAGCAATGAGAATTCCCATTAATTTGCATTCCCACTAATTTGATATTGCAAAACTGCTTAGTATTTATCAAACTTATTGGTGTGAAATAGTTTCTAGTTGTGATTTTTATTTGCATTTTCTTGTATTTCAATGAGTTTGAGAATCTTTTATGCTATGTTTATTGGCCAGTTGGTTTTTCTACTTTATGAATTTCCTTTTCATATCTTTTGTCCATTTTCTCTTTGGTTTGTGACTGTGTATATTTTCCTTTAGTAAGAAATCACTATATATTCTGAATGATAATTCTTTGTGGAATTTATGCACTTTGAATACATTTTCTGTTATTTTTTCGCTTTCCTTGTGAGATCAAAACTTCTTAGTATTAGCATCATCTAGTTTGCCAATCTTTCCTTGAATAAGATATTCTTTTAGAGTCGTAAAATTCTTCCTTAGATCAAGATCATGAAGACAAGTTTGTAATATTTTTTTCAAAATGGCTAAGTTTTGGTGTGTTACATTTAGGTTCTTTGATACACCTGCAGCAATAGTCAATGCAAAATTCTTAGTTAGGCAGATATTATGAGCACAGAAGAAAAGTCTGTTGGGGAATAGTCTTCTCCAGTATCTTACTGATTTGTGTCCAAGGCCCTGAAGCTTTTTGTGATTTGCTCTCCCCTTTCTTATACAGGGTTACTTCCTATGGCAAGCACACTTCTGGAGCTCTTGGTTATTGTTCAAAATTTTGCTCCCTCATAAACCTACATCCCTTCTCTCTGTTCGCCTCTGGTAATTGACCGCTCATAAGACCCTCTTTTCTCAGGACAATCCATTGTACTAACTTTCTAGGAAAGACTTCACTCAGGGATTTCTGATCTTGCCTATAGGGTGACCTATTCAGTAGTTTTATCCATCAAATTAAAAAAAAGAAAAGAGGAAAGTAAACTCATTAGTTTAAACTCTAGGTTAAAGTGATGTGCTCCACTCTGAAACCATGGATGCTTTGACCAGCTAATAAATGTGTATTACTTACTTTCAGTCAATCCGCACTTTAATGAATCTTATTTTTATGTTATGTTTATATATGTATGTGCTCAGTGGTGTCTGACTCTTTGCAACTCTATAGACTGTAGCCCACCAGGCTGCTCTGTCCATGGAATTTTTCAGGCAAGAATACTGGAGGGGGTTTCCATTTCCTTCTCCTGGGGGATCTTCCTGACCCAGGGATCAAACCCATATCTCCTATGTCTCCTGCTTTGGCTGCTGGATTTGGGGTTGCAAAGAGTCGGACATGACTGAGCAACTAATCCACAACCACCACCATATATATATTTTCTTTTATTTATATATGTTATGGGTTTCCCAGATGGCCCTAGTGGTAAAGAACCCACCTTCCAATGCAGGAGACATAGGGATGTGAGTTCGATCCCTGGGTGGGGAAGATCCCCTGGATGAGGTTACGACAACCCATTCCAGTATTCTTGCCTAGAGAATCCCATTGACACAGGAGCCTGGCAGGCTATAGTCTACAGGGTCACAGAGAATCAGACATCACTGAAGCAACTTAGTACATGCACATGCATGTTTTTATATATATATATATGTTATTTACCAAATATATAAATATTGAGGCTTCCTGGTGGCTCAGGCATTAAAGAATTTGCCTGCAATGCAGGAGATCTGGGTTGGATCCCTGGGTTGGGAAGATCCCGTAGAGAAGGGAATGGCTACCCACTCCAGTATCCTTGCCTAGAGAATTCCATGAAAAGAGAAGCCTGGCAGACTACAGTTCATGGGGTCATAAAGAATATTATATCTTATATTTATGTTATTTACCAAATATATAAATATTAACATGGACAAAAATCCCTGTTGGAATGTTGAGTTCCATCTTTAAAACTAAATTTTGTTATAGATAGTAAAAAATACAGTTCCTAAATTGAGCTCCCCCAAATTGATGTGCTTCCTTTTTCTCTCTTACTTGCCAGGAGTTCAGTACTGGGGTTCCCTTGGCTCCCTCATGAAAGTTCATCACCATTAGAGGAGTCCTCATGTTGTTGAGGGCTTTGTGTCATGAACACAGAGGTTAATATGACACCCATGTTCTTCATGTTACAAGTCAAGGCGACTTTGTCACAGTCAAACCAGGTCATTGGAAATACTGGGGTTAGAATCCCTGGTTTTACCAAGTCAGCTCAGCTTAATTTATGGCTTTTTATTACCAGCCAGGAAAAGGGAGTTGAAAAATTTCTCAATTCTTTTTACTCAAATGAAAAAAAAAAAAAAAATCAGGCATTCTAGAGAGGGTAAGGAGTCAAGATGTGAAACTTTGAGATAAATACAGTAAGCTGATTTTCAATGAATTCTAGGTGCTTACAAGTCAGAGAATGAGGAAAATTTATACAATTTAGAAATATCTTCTAGGAAGATAAACGCATTTTGTGTTCACTTTATAACACAGGAGGAGACTCTACACATGGACATCACCAGATGGTCAACACCAAAATCAGATTGATTATATCCTTTGAGCCAAAGATGGAGATGCTCTATACAGTCAGCAAAAACAAGACCGAGATGACTGTGGCTCAGACCATGAACTCCTTATTGCCAAATTCAGACTTAAATTGAAGAAAGTGGGGAAAACCACTAGACCATTCAGGTATGACCTAAATCAAATCCCTTATGACTATACAGTGGAAGTGAGAAATAGATTTAAGGGACTAGATCTGATAAACAGAGTGCCTAATGAACTATGGACAGAGGTTTGTGACATTGTATAGGAGACAGGGAGCAAGACCATCCCCATGGAAAAGAAATGCAAAACAGCAAAATGGCTGTCTGAGGAGGCCTTACAAACAGCTGTGAAAAGAAGAGAAGTCCAAAGAATAGCAAGGAGAGATAAGAAAGCCTTCCTCAGTGAACAATGCAAAGAAATAGAGGAAAACAACAGAATGGGAAAGACTAGAGATCACTTCAAGAAAATTAGAGATACTAAGGGAATATTTCATGCAAAGATGGGCTCGATAAAGGACAGAAATTGTATGAACCTAACAGAAGCAGAAGATATTAAGAAGAGGTGGTGAGAATACACAGAAGAACTATACAAAAAAGATCTTCACAACCCAGATAATCATGAAGGTGTGATCACTCACCTAGAGCTGGACATCCTGGAAGGTGAAGTCAGGTGGGCCTTAGAAAGCATCACTATGAACAAAGCTAGTGGAGGCAATGGAATTCCAGTTGAACTATTTCAAATTCTAAAAGATGATGCTGTGAAAGTGCTGCACTCAATATGCCAGCAAATTTGGAAAACTCAGCAGTGGCCGCAGGACTGGAAAAGGTCAGTTTTCATTCCAATCCCAAAGAAAGGCAATGCCAAAGAATGCTCAAACTACTGCACAATTGCACTCATCTCACATGCTAGTAAAGTAATGCTCAAAATTCTCCAAGCCAGGCTTTAGCAATACATGAACCATGAACTTCCAGATGTTCAAGCTGGTTTTAGAAAAGGCAGAGGAACCAGAGATCAAATTGCCAACATCTGCTGGATCATCAAAAAGTGAGTGTTCCAGAAAAGCATCTATTTCTGCTTTATTGACTATGCCAAAGCCTTTGACTGTGGATCACTAGACACCGCGGAAAATTCTGAAAGAGATGGGAATACCAGACCACCTGACCTGACTCTTGAGAAACCTGTATGCAGGTCAGGAAGCAACAGTTAGAACTGGACATGGAACAGACTGGTTCCAAATAGGAAAAGGAGTACGTCAAGGCTGTATATTGTCACCCTGCTTATTTAACTTCTATGCAGAGTACATCATAAGAAACGCTGGGCTGGAGGAAGCACAAGCTGGAATCAAGATTGCCGGGGGATATATCAATAACCTCAGATGTGCAGATGATACCACCCTTATGGCAGAAAGTGAAGAACTAAAGAGCCTGTTGATGAAAGTTAAAGAAGAGAGTTAAAACGTTGGCTTAAAGCTCAACATTCAGAAAACTAAG
This sequence comes from Bos indicus x Bos taurus, assembly GCF_003369695.1. Taxonomy (NCBI): domain Eukaryota; kingdom Metazoa; phylum Chordata; class Mammalia; order Artiodactyla; family Bovidae; genus Bos; species Bos indicus x Bos taurus. Next base: position 115,296,890 of record NC_040076.1, read on the forward strand.
ATCATGGCATCTGGTCCCATCACTTCATGGAAATAGATGGGGAAACAGTGGAAACAGTGTCAGACTTTATTTTTTTGGGCTCCAAAATCACTGCAGATGGTGATTGTAGCCATGAAGTTAAAAGATGCTTGCTCCTTGGAAGGAAAGTTATGACCAACCTAGACAGCATATTAAAAAGCAGAGACATTTCTTTGCTAACGAAGTTCTGTCTAGTCAAGGCTATGGTTTTTCCTGTAGTCATGTATGGATGTGAGAGTTGGACTATAAAGAAAGCTGAGCAATGAAAAATTGATGCTTTTGAACTGTGGAATTGGAGAAGATCCTTGAGAGTCCCTTGGACCGCAAGGAGATCCAACCAGTCCATTCTAAGAGAGATCAGTCCTGGGTGTTCATTGGAGGGACTGATGTTGAAGCTGAAACGCCAATACTTTGGCTACCTGATGCGGAGAGCTGACTCATTTGAAAAGACCCTGATGCTGGGAAAGTTGAGGGCAGAAAGAGAAGGGGACGACAGAGGATGAGATGGTTGGATGGCATCATCGACTCAATGGACATGGGTTTGAGTGGACTCCTGGAGTTGGTGATGGACAAGGAAGCCTGGCGTGCTGAGGTTCATGGGGTTGCAAAGGGTCCTACATGACCGAGAGACTGAACTGAACTATATTCCCTCATCCTTTGCACCTCTTACAATTCATTTTTACTAATTAAATTCCAGGAATCAGAAAAAAAATAAAAGTTGGGTGGAGATACTTGGAAGACAATATCATAAGCGAATCAGAAAGAATCATGTAGGAAAAAATACGGCTCCCGAAGAGGTAGGATATAAACTGAAGCTGTTTTCTTAATTGGCCTGAAGAAATCTCTTAGATCCTAGAAGAACTTCCTAGAAGTAAAGGTAAAAGACAGTTTTGTTACTGCATCTGTGAGGATAATATCTGATGAGGTGATAATAGAGGGGTGAAAATGATGGTTTTATGTAAAATAAACAAAAATGAGGCTGAACAGCGAACTAACTGTCAGGATGTAAACACCTAGTCATATTGAAAACAGTTTCTGTTGAAAGAAAACTGATAAATATCCACATGTCTGAATCTTCAGAAGATTTTGGATTATAAACTGAATTAACATCTTGAATGCTGAAGGGATCATTTATAATATTTTGATTGAGCTAAATTTTCAATGAAGTCAGATTTTTAAAAAACTATCTATTTGGTGATTTGGTCCACAAATTACAAATATATATGATAACTTACATTGAAAAAAAAAATAGAAAATGAAGCAAATAAAAAGAGTAATAAATATAAATGTTATCACTTCATAATAGTTTATAATATTCAGATGTAAAACATATGGTTAAGGTGTAGCAATTCTCTTTAACTTGAAATTTTAAAAATCTCTCTATAGCATACACACAATATATGCTATGAATGAAATACACATTTACTTAAATGTTTAGAGGAGCCCCCTGTTACAGATAAGAAAAGCTGCTTATACATATGCAACTGTTTCAGATGATATTTGTAAAACATTTTCTAAGATAGGCAGATGGAAATACTTTACTACTATGGCATTTCACCATGACAAGGGAGACACTCTTGCAAAGAATATCAAATCCATCTTATCTTTTTATTGTTTAAAAATCAAAATATTAAAAGTCTATTAGATGTGTCCTTGGTTCAATTTGTGCTTTAACTGGTCTACAAGACATTTTTCAGAGATCAAATTATTGAAAACAGAGAGCATATTGCAAGTGAATAACACTTTCTACTAAAAAAAAATCCTCAAATATCTGGTATAATGTTCTGTAGTCTTTATGGATATATATTCTATTAAACTTTAAATTAAGTTTGAGTATTTAAACTCTACTTTATGATTTTTATCATAAAAGTAAATGTGGACTTCCCTGGTGGCTCAGACAGTAAAGCGTCTGCCTACAATGTGGGAGACCCGGGTTCGATCACTGGGTTGGGAAGATGCTCTGGAGAAGGAAACGGTGACCCACTCCAGTATTCTTGCCTAGAAAATCCCATGGATGGAGGAATCTGGTAGGCTACAGTCCATGGGGTCACAGAGTCAGACACCACTGAGCGACTTCACTTCACTTATGATTTTTATAATAAAAATGAAGCATAGTACCAGAGACATATTATCCTTGAAAAAAATTTGATTCTTTTAACAAAGAAATTTAGAAAGTGAGTAGTCAATTATATAATCTAATTATGAGAACATTATGGAAAAGTTTATCACTTTCCATACATTCTCCTCAGTCTTTTGTAAGCATTTTTTTTTTCTTGGCAAAGACCGTGAACTCACAGTCATTAACTAAAACACAAGCCATTTTTTATTTAATACATAATCTATTTTTGGAATATTTAAATAAAGGAATCACTTTAGCAGTCATCAGGTCAAACTCTAGTGCTTTTCACCAAAACCCTCTGTGGTTTAAAGTCACTTTTCATAGTAAGGTTAAAAAAATGACATACATTAGTAAACCCCTAAATTCTTAAGTTTTGCTAACTTTTTTTAAATTATATATGCTTAAAATGTTATACCTCTAGGGCTTGTGAGTGCCTTATTAGCTTACTCTCAAGTTTCCATATTTATCTTAAAGTGTTAAGAAATAAGCTTGATAGTATTTTAATTACGCTGTAAGAAAAATAATATGTTACAAATAATGGTCATTAATAAACTCAGAATAATCTTACTAGTTATTCAACATTACACTAATCATAGTTCAGAACTTGCAATTGTTAATATACTGTAACTTTTATGGTACATAAACTAAGATGTGTCACTAAAATTGTAAGTCCTTCTATCACAAAAATGGGACTGAAATCTTAACTTCATTAGCTTTTTCAAACTTCTTTAAATTAATCAGCTTTCAGCATTCATTCAGCTTTTTCTATTGCTAGCTAAATGTCAATATATTGTTGTATTTATAATATGCTAGGGTATAATGGCACCCCTCTCCAGTACTCTTGCCTGGAAAATCCCATGGACGGAGGAGTCTGGTAGGCTGCAGTCCATGGGGTTGTAAAGAGTTGGACATGACTGAGTGACTTCACTTTCACTTTTCACTTTCATGCATTGGAGAAGGAAATGGCAACCCACTCCAGTGTCCTTGCCTGGAGAATCCCAGGGACGGCAGAGCCTGGTGGGCTGCCATCTATGGGGTTGCACAGAGTTGGATGCAACTGAAGCGACTTAGCAGCAGGGTATAATAGTTGTATTTAATTTTAATTGAATAATTTCTATCAAATTATATATTATGAGACGTATATTGCACGTGTGTATAATATACAATACACAAATATAATTTGATAAACATTATTCATGGTAATTGCTACTTTATACTTTAGTTTATTATATATACACATGTTCAATCAGTACAAATTATGTTTTATAGAATAACTTACACTTTTAGATTTTTTCAGGCATTTCCACAGTTAAGTGCCTTCAAGTTATCAAAATTAGGAGATTTTTAATGGGTAATATAAATAAAATATAAGTGAAAAGAAGAATGTCAATATATTGTTCTAATAAATTACACATAAGCATGTAGTATGTTAAAACTGATTGGAGTTTTTTTGATAGTTTAAGTCAGAAACTCCCTCCTCAGTCTTTTCTGATTACTACAAAATAGATTTCTGTTAATAAACAAGAAATTTAAAGTAGAAAGAACATATAATGAAAACTAATAGATTATAAATTAGAGTATCAGTTCAGTTCAGTTCAGTCGCTCAGTCGTGTCCAACTCTTTGCGACCCCATGAATTGCAGCACGCCAGGCCTCCCTGTCAATCACCAACTTCCGGAGTTCACTCAAACTCATGTCCATTGAGTTGGCAATGCCATCCAGCCATCTCATCCTCTGTCGTCCCCTTCTCCTGCCCCCAATCCCTCCCAGCGTCAGAGTCTTTTCCAATGAGTCAACTCTTCGCATGAGGTGGCCAAAGTATTGGAGTTTCAGCTTTAGCATCAGTCCTTCCAAAGAGCACCCTGGACCTTTAGGATGGACTGGTTGGATCTCCTTGAAGTCCAAGGGACTCTCAAGAGTCTTCTCCAACACCACAGTTCAAAAGCATCAATTCTTCGATGCTCAGCTTTCTTCACAGTCCAACTCTCACATCCATACATAAATAAAGTATAAAAGAAAATAAAGTATAAAAAGATATCCTTTTATTTATAACAGCTTATAGCTAAAATAATTTTACAGAGCTATGAAAAATTAATAATTTCTATTTTAAGAAGTATCAGGTACTTAGAATAAAATGGAGAACTAGTTTGTTCTATGCTCTTCTGCAATACTACAAATAATATGAGCTTATAATTTGACAAACAATAACTCAATCTACATAGTTTCTATCTACTAATTGGAGAAAGTGAAAGTGAAGTGAAAGTGAAAGTCACTCAGTTGTGTCCGACTCTCTGTGACCCTATGGACTATACAGTCCATGGAATTCTCCAGGCCAGAATATTGGAGTGGGTAGCCTTTCCCTTCTCCAGGGGATCTTCCCAACCCGGGGATTGAACCCAGGTCTCCCCATTGCAGGTGGATTCTTTACCAGCTCAGCCAAAAGGGAAGCCTAATTAGAGAATGACTATATTTCTTTATAGAATAAATTATTAAATTATAATAAATTTTGTTCTTAACATCTAATATTATGTTTAAAGATAATGATATGGTAAATGATTTATGTTTTCTTACTCAGCAATTAGTTGAGGCTAGTATCTACATAATGCGGTTATAACAAAATTTTCTGTGTACCTTTATTTTTAATAGACTTTATTTTTTTATAGTACTTTTAAGTCAGAGCAAAACTGAGTGAAAGCGTTTTCCACATACCTCCTACCCCCATACAAGCATAGCCTCTCCCATTATTGACATCCCACTGGGCTGGAGGAAGCACAAGCTGGAATCAAGATTGCCGGGAGAAATATCAATAACCTCAGATACGCAGATGACACGACCCTTATGGCAGAAAGTGAAGAGGAACTAAAAAGCCTGTGAGAGTTGGACTGTGAAGAAAGCTGAGCGCCGAAGAATTGCTGCTTTTGAACTGTGGTGTTGGAGAAGACTCTTGAGGGTCCCTTGGACTGCAAGGAGATCCAACCAGTCCATTCTAAAGGAGATCAGTCATGGGTGTTCATTGGAAGGACTGATGCTGAAGCTGAAACTCCAATACTTTGGCCACCTCATGCAAAGAGTTGACTCATTGGAAAAGACCCTGATGCTGGGACGGATTGAGGAGATGGCATCACCGACTCAATGGACATGGGTTTGGGTAAACTCTGGGACTTGGTGATGGACAGGGAGGCCTGGTATGCTGTGATTCATGGGGTCGAAAAGAGTCAGACATGACTGAGCGACTGAACTGAACTGACATAGTGGTACTTTTTTTTATAATTGGTGAACATAGATTGACACATCATTATCACCCTAAGCCCACAGTTTACATTACATTTCACACTTCATGTTTTATATTCTATGGGTTTGGACAAATGCATAATGATGTGCACCCACCATTATAGTATCCTACAGAGTAGTTTTACTGCCTTAAAAATCCTCTGTGCTCTGCCTATTCTTCCTTCTCTCTCACCTAACCTCTGGCAACTATGAAATTTTTTACTGCCTTTATGGTTTTGCATTTTCCAGAGGCATATTTCATGTGGTTGGAATCATTCAATACGAAGTCTTTTCATATTGGCTTCTTTCAGTCTGTAATATGCATTCAAGGTTCGTCCATGTCTTGTTATGACTGGATAACTCATTTCTTTGTAACACTAAATAATATCCCATTATCTGGATGTAACAGTTTATTTATCTATTCATTTACTGAAGGACATCTTGACTGTTTCCAAGTTTTCGCAATTGTGAAATAAGCTTTTATAAACAGACTTTTGTCTAGACATCAGTTTTCACCTCCCTTGGGTAAATACCAGAGAGTTTGAGTGATGAGTCATATGGTAAGAGTATGCTTAGTTTTATAAGTTGTAGCAATTTTAAAATAATGGAATTCTAAGATGAACACTAGGATAACATTTGTATAATCAGATTTTAAATATACGAACAAAACAATACTGTCAAATTGTTTTCCTTGAGTGTAATTAGAGAAGAAAATAAAAATTTAAAAAGTAAAAATGTTTTTCTACCATTTAAAAAATTAGATGCACAAATACAGCCAACGAATATTCCAGAAATATGAAAAAAATCACCATTAAAACAAACATGTAGAAAGTTCCATTTCCAATTATATGGTTACTTAGTTCATTAGGTAGACTCAATGAAAACAACCAGAATACCAGATAAATTAAAATAAAACATTTTAAATATGGAGAGGTACTCACAGGAAAGTGAGAAATACTTAAGTCAAAGTCCATCTGAAGGCAGGAGTCTTCAGGTGACTTTTAAGAAGTGGAAGCACTGAATTTTGCTGTCCATAGCCTCTATGGCATCAGGGACTGGAAACGGGTCTCTGGGCTTCTTTATCAGGTAGAGGAGTCAAAAAGGAGACATATCCAACAAGCCTCCTTCCCTCAACTTCAAGACAAATGTATTATCTTGAATCTTAGCACTGAAAAAAGAAAACAGAAAAAAAACAAAAGAAAAAAAAACATATGTCTGCCTCTAAAATATAATCACAAGCCTATCTTACACCAATTTGGAGTTAGAATTCATATCAGTATGATCTGAACAAAGTCAGGTCAACATTTTAATTTTCTGTTACCTCAAATAGGTAATGCATTCAACTTCTAAAAACTAAGAGAAATCCTCTGAGAGTCTACTTTTAACCTAGTTCTCAAAGAATTTCTAATAGGATTCCAGAGAACTGAAAATCTTGACAAGTCACAGTAGAGAGGCAGTAGCAACAATAATAGGAAAATACTTTATATATAGGAATTGTCAGATATAGCAAATGAAATAAAATATGTGATAATTATAAGATAATTGTGAAACAATTTTTTCAAGGAACATGAAATTATAAAGAATAAGACGGCATTCTGGATGAAATGGAATAAGCACATTTCACCTTTCCCACTGAGTGCATCTATGAAACCAGGACAGAATGCATGGATCAACTGTGGCAAGTCTAAAATTTTTCTGCAGTAGGCAGGATGGAGATGAACACTACAATTTCAAAGTAACACTGAATAGACAGTGAGTTTACAATTTATTTTCCTCCAGTACTCGTGCCTGAATGCAGTGCATCTGTAAACTCATGAGTGTGACCTGTGGCAGAGAGTGAGAGCTTTTGGATAAGCTCTCTAGTTCTGTCTTGAAGACCAGAAACAGGAACTCCTAATGCTGAGAGGAAATACAGAAATTCATCATTATTTTTTTCCTCACAGCTTGGTTCTACTTTCTTGCCCCAGTCTGCAGGGAACTCTTGCAGGAAAGACAGAGATCTACAGAAAGCTGAAAAGGCTAAAGCTCTGAGGGAAGGGCACCTTTTTCTCTTTTGGTTGTAGCCATAGCTTCAAAAGAATAGGACTGGCCCATTGCTTTATATGTCTCTCTCTCCTCATTTCAGTAAGACCAGAGTATGGGTCCCATCATGGAAGTACATCACAGAGTGGTTTCACTAGAGAGCCCCACCAAAAACTGAAGCTCCTGGAAATCAAAGTACAGGGGCAGATCATGGAGAGGGATGAGCTTATAAAAGGATGCTTGGGGCTGGTGCACTGGACGGCCCAGAGGGATGGTATGGGGAGGGAGGAGGGAGGAGGGTTTGGGATGGGGAACACATGTATACCTGTGGCGGATTCATTTTGATATTTGGCAAAACTAATACAATTATGTAAAGTTTAAAAATAAAATAAAATTAGAAAAAAAAAAATGAAAAGACAAACTAAAAAAAAAAAAAAAAGTGATCCAAAAATATAATTTAGGAAAACCAGGGCTTCTCCTTAATCTGTATATGCATAGATCTCATCCCAATGGTTTTAAAAACTAAACTAACAAGCTAGAGTAGGTCTGGGACTGACCACTGTGGGGCATACATCCAAGAGAGAAGAGTGTAACAAAGGTTTTTAAAACTTAAATAACACTAAAACCATAGCTCACAAGGTGTACATTAGAACATGTGGGCTGAACTTACTAAAACGAAAATACCAATATTCTGCATAGAGTTCTAATAAGAATTAAAGTCTCTTAAAGTAATTCACAATATGTCTAAAATGACTTGGCATAGAAAGAACCACAAATACTTCAATTCACCTGGGAAAAGACAATCAATAGACACCGATGTTATGAGGATACAAATGTTGGAAATATCTGACAGAGACTTCAATGTAGCTATTATACAAATGCTTCAAGAAGCAATCATGAACACTCTTGCAGTAAGCGTTAAACTAAAAAGTTTCAGCGAAGAAATTAAGAAGAATCAAACTGAAATTTTAACATTGCAAAATATAACAGTGACCTCCTCCTTCCCCAATCTCATTGAATTGGCTCAGTAGCTGAATGAACATGACAGAGGAAAGAGTCATTCAGTAAACTTGAAGACTGAACAATATAAATAATTTAATTTAATACATAATTTAATCTGAACAATAGAGAGAAAAACACTGAGAAAAATAGTCTCAGGAATCAGTGGGAAAATACCAGGAAGTCTAACAATATACCAATAGAGTTCCAGAAAAATAGGAGAAATAGGATAGTGATGAAAAAAAGATTAAATAATGGCTAAAATCTTCCCCTGTTTGGGGAAAAAAAATCAAACAAAATAAAACAAACCAACAACCATAAATCTAGAGGTTCAAGAAGCTAAGGTGAAAAAAAAAAGGGAAAGTGTTAGTCGCTCAGTCATGTCTAACTCTTTGTGACCCCATGGACTGTAGCCCACTAGGCTCCTCTGTCCATGGAATTCTCCAGGCAAGAATAATGGAGTGGGTAGCCTTCTCCAGGGAATCTCCTCAACCCAGAGATCAAACCCAGGTCTCCTTTACCATCTGACCCAGGTAAACCCAAAGAAATCTATGCCCAGATACAGCATAATCAAACTGCTAAAATCCCAAGATAAAGAAAAAATATTGAAAGTATTCAAAGATAAACACATCAACTAAAGAGGGAATACACATGCGCACAACTGAGATTTCTTATCAGAAAACCATAAAAGGCAAAAAGAACTGCTATAAAATTCTTAAAATGTTGAAAGAAAAAACTGTCAACCTAGAATTTTTAACTAAATAAAGTATTCATCAGTAGTGAATGTAAATTAAAAATATTCTCAGATGAAAAAAACTGAGAGATTTATATCTATCTGCTTTGAAAGAATTTTCTAAAAGGAAGTTTTTCAGAAAGAAGGAAAATAATTCTAGAAAAATACTCGTGACTTTAGGAATGAAGGAAGAGCAACAGAAAGAGTAAATATATAGTCTTGAATTAGTCTTAAAATTTTTAACCCAAAGGAGACTGGAAATGGGAAGCAGAATAATGCAAAGTAAAGGGAATAAACAGAAAAAACAGAAAACGAACAAAAAAATATGATCCTTTTAAATCTAAACATATCTATAATTATATTAAATATATGTGATCTGAAGATACCTATTAAAAAGCAAAGATGGTCACAACAAATTTAGGAAATTAAAAAATTTTAAATTACTTTCTAAAAATAGTCACTTAAAATATAATGCTTATAGGTAGGTTGAAATAATGATGAGAAATGATATACTATGCAAGAACTAGTCAGAAGAGAACTGGACTGACTGTGCTAATATAACAAAGCAGACTTCAGAGCAAAAAACATTGCCAGGAATAAAGGACATTACATGATGAAAAAAATAAAAGTTTCGATTTACCAAAACGCCATAATAATTCCCAATGTATATGAACCTAACAACAGATACTCAAAATATACAAAGCAAAAACCTACAGAGCCAAAAGCAAATATAGACACATTCAAAATTACAGTTGGAGACTTGAACAGTCCTTTCTCAGCAATAAATAAAAGTACTTAAAAGAAAGTCAGCAAGGATATAGAACAAAATACTACTACCAGCTAACTTGATTTACTTCATATTTATAGAACTCCATCAAAGAACAGCAAAATACACTTTCTTTCTGGGAGCACAGGGAATATTCACCAAGATGGATGAGATTCTGGATTATAATACACACATTGACCAATATATAATAATGGAAATTGTACAAAGTATGTTCTTTGACCATATTGGATTTATACTAAAAAGAAATAACAAAAAGAAAACAAGAAAGTCCCTGAACACTTGAAAGTTTAAGTTCATGATTCAAAATAATCTATGCCTCAAATAGTCTGTCTCAAAGGAAATTAGAAAATATTTTAACTGAATGAAAATGAAAATATAACATAGAAAACTATGGAATTCAGATAAAGCAGTCTTCAAAGGGGAATTTGTAAATATTTTTAACATTAAAAAAACCCAAAATTTAAACTTCTGCTCTGTGAAAAATAATGGCAACAGAATGAAAAGATAAGCCATAGGCTTGAATAAAATATTTGCAAAAGACGTTTGATAAGGGATTATATAAAAATACACAAAAAAGTCTTAAAACTGAACAATAAGAAATTAACTGGATTTAAAAAAAAAATGGGCAAAAGACCTTACAATATCTCACCAAAGGAAGTATACAGATGCAAATAAGCATATGAAAAGATGTTTCACATCATAAAACATCAGAAAAATGCAAATTAAAACAAGATACCCCCACATACCTAATACAATGGCCATTATCTGGAACATTTACAGCAAATGCTGATGAGGAGGTGAACAGTAGGACTTCTTATACATTGCTGGTGGGAATGTGAAATGGTGCAGCCATTTTGGAAGACAGTTTGACAGTTTCTTAGAAAACTAAATATACTCTTACTATATGAATCAGCAAATACATTCTTTGGTATTTACCAGAAGAAGTAGAAAACTTACAACCACACAAAAACCTGCACACAGATGTCTATAGAAGTTCCATTAGTATTTGCTAAAACTTGGAAACAACCAAGACGTCCTTCCATAGGTGAGTGACTAAATAACCTGAAGTACATCCAGACAATGGAACATTATTCACCGTAAAGAGAGATGCACAATCAAAACATAAAAAGGTACAGAGGAACCTTAAATGCATATTACAAAGTGAAAGAAATCAATCTGAAAAGATCATACGCTGTATAATTCCAACTACATGACGTCCTGGAAAAGGTAAAGCTATAGAGACAATAAAAAGATTAGTGTTTAGCAGGGTTTGAGTAGGGAGAGATATGAATAGAGTGCAGAGAATTTTTAGGGCAGTGAAACTACTCTGTAATGATACTATAATGATGGATACATGTCATTATACATTTGTTCTAACTCACAGAATTACAGTACTAAGAGTAAACCATAATAGGCTTTGGGTAACTATGTGTCAATGTAGATTCATCGACTGTAACAAATGTACCATTCTAGTGAGTAGTGCTGATAATGGAGATCACAGATGTGTGGGGATAAGGAGGGATATGAGAAATCTCTGTACTTCCACTCAGTTTTATTGTGAAATCAAAACTGTTCTTAAGTTCTTAGTAAAAACAACACAAATAACAACAACAAAAAAATTTATGATGATATCAAAACAGGAAGTAATTAGGAATGACTTTAACAAAAGATGTGCCAAACCTTTGTGTGTGATATGATTAAATCTCAGTGAAACAACTTCTAAACAAGATCTAAATAAATATGTACTAGGATTAGAAGATAACATATGGCAAAACTGTTAATGTTCCTCAAATTAATCAATAAATTCAAGCAACGTCAATCATATTGCCAACTGTTTCTCTATTGTATTTGATTTGCAGGTTAGAAAATTTTATTTGGTAGTTTAAGGGCCAAGAATAACTAAGAAAATCTTAGAGAAAAAGATAGAATTTAAATTTCCCTAAAAGATAATAAAATGAATTACATACTGACAGTGTGGTATGTGCATGGGATAAAACATTGCAACCAGTTAAAAAGTCCAGAAAAAGATCATTGTTATATAAACTCTTGATATATTACAAGGATAACATGTATTTACGTATAGAAAGAAGTGACATTCCAATAATGGTACTGAAATGACTATCAGAAAAAGAAAAAAAACATCAATTTTTCTAGTTCACTTTATATATTAAAAATCATCTTCAAGTGTACTAAAGAACCAAACATGAAATATCTTAAAGATTTTGAGTTTAAAAGTTATTTTAAATAAGGTTTGAAAGATTTTTTTATTATAATACACAATATATAAGTCTGGAGAAGGCAATGGCACACCACTCCAATACTCTTGCCTGGAAAATCCCACGGATGGAGGAGCCTAGTAGGCTGCAGTCCATGGGGTCGCTAAGAGTCAGATACGACTGAGTGAGTTCACTTTCACTTTTCACTTTCGTGCGTTGGAGAAGGAAATGGTAACCCACTCCAGTGTTCTTGCCTGGAGAATCCCAGGGACAGGGGAGCCTGGTGGGCTGCCGTCTATGGGGTTGCACAGAGTCGGACATGACTGAAGTGACTTAGCAGCATGTACAAGTCTCATAGGAAAAAGTGATATATCCATTTACATTAATGTTTACCACATATCTTCATCTAGACACCATGAAGAAAATAAAAAACAAACAAAAACAAATAAGAAAGTCTTTACTATTGATGACAACCAAAAACCTGGAATCCAGATTACATAAATTTATCACATAAATCACTAAGAAGGTTACAACCAATAGAAAATCAAATAGTCTTAAATAGCATATATCAAAAAGGAAATGAAAAGACGGTCAATGTCATTAGTAATAAAAAGTAAATGCAAGTTAAAACCATAGAGTCACCATTTCTCACCCATATTTTCAGGAAAATAGTTAAAAATCTGACACTATTACATATAAGCACATATACAGAACAATAGGAACTTTGGTAGAATGGTGGTGTGATGTGCAAACTGACTCAAACACTTTCAAAAACAGATTGGCATTCCATAGGAAAGGTGAATGTACACATAATGTATACTCCCCAGATTTCATTCGTGGAGTAAATATGCAAGAATATCAATAACAAATTACACGAAAGCCAAAATGTCCATCAAAAACAGAATGGAAAATAATCTTAAAGTATAATACTATTTAGTGGGGAAAATGAATGAAGGACAGCTACACACACAAATGAATCTACCTTAAATCCCATACTAATTGTATATTATAAAGTTGATAAAGACACTATAGAGTAGTTTATATTTATTAAGCTCATAGATGGAAGAGATATATTGATAAGCAGTAAAATTATTTATAATGAAAAGAAAATTCAGTTCCATTCAATTCAGTCACTCGGTCATGTAAGACTCTTTGTGACCCCATGGACTGCAGCAGGACAGGAAGCCTTGTGCATCACCAACTTCCGGAGTTTACTCAAACACATGTCCATTGAATCAGTGATGCCATCCAATCATCTCATCCTCTGTCATCCCCTTTCTCCTCCTGTCTTCAATCTGTCCCAGCATCAGGGTCTTTTCCAGTGAGTCAGTTCTTCACATCAAGTGGCCAAAGTATTGGAGTTTCAACTTCAGCATCAGTCCTTCCAATGAATATTCAGGACTGATTTCCTTTAGGATGGACTGGCTGGATCTCCTTGCAGGCCAAGGAACTCTCAAGAGTCTTCTCCAACACCTCAGTTTAAAGCATCAATTCTTCAGCCCTCAGTTTTATTTATATTCTAGCTCTCACATGCATACATGACTACTGGAAAAACTTTATTTTTGACTAGATGGACCTTTGTTGGCAAAGTAATGTCTCTGCTTTTTAATATGCTGTCTAAGTTGGTCATAACTTTTCTTCCAAGGAGCAAGTGTCTTTTAATTTCATGGCTGCAGTCACCATCTGCAGTGATTTTTTTTTTTTTTTTGGAGCCCCCCAAAATAAAGTCTGTCACTGTTTTCATTGTTTCCCCATCTATTTGCCATGAAGTGATGGGACCAGATGCCATGATCTTAGTTTTCTGAATGTTGAGTTTTAAGCCAACTTTTCCACTCTCCTCTTTCACCATCATCAAGAGGCTCTTTAATTCTTCTCTGCTTTCTGTCATTAGGGTGATGTCATCTGCATATCTGAGGTTATTGATATTTCTTCTGGCAATCTTGATTCCAGCTTGTGGTTCATCTAGCCCAGCGTTTCTCATGATGCACTCTGCATACACGTTAAATAAGCATGGTGACAATATACAGCCCTGACGTACTCCTTTCCCTATTTGGAACCAGTCCATTGTTCCATGTCCAGTTCTAACTGTTGCTTCTTGATCTGCATACAGATTGCTCAGGAGGCAGGTCAGGTGGTCTGGTATTCCTAACTCTTTAAGAATTTTCCACAGTTTGTTTTGATCCACACAGTCAAAGGCTTTGGCATAGTCAATAAAGCAGAAGTAGGTACTTTTCTGGAACTCTCTTACTTTTTCAATGATCCAACAGATGTTGGCAATTAGATCTCTGGTTCCTCTGCCTTTTCTAAATCCAACTTGAACATCTGGCAGTTCATAGTTCACGGACTGTTGAAACTTGGCTTGGAGAATTTTGAGCATTAATTTGCTAGTGTTATGAGATGAGTGCAGTTATGCGGTAGTTTGAGCATTTTTTTTGCATTACCTTTCTTTGGGATTGGAATGAAAACTGACATTTTCCCGTCCTGTGGCCACTACTGCATTTCCCAAATTCTCTGGCATATTCAGTGCAACACTTTCACAGCATCATCTTTTAGGTTTTGCAATAGCTCAACTGGAATTCCATCACTTCCACTAGCTTTGTTCATAATGATGCTTCCTAAGGCCCACCTGACTTGGCATTCCAGGATGTCTGGCTCTAGGTGAATGGTCACACCAGCGTGATTATCTGGGTCATGAAGACCGTTTTTGTATAGTTTTTCTGTGTAGTCTTGCAACCGCTTCTTAATATCTTCTGCTTCTGTTAGGTCCATACAATTTCTGTCCTTTATTGAGCCCATCTTTGCATGAAATGTTCCCTTGGTATCTCTAATTTCCTTGAAGAGATTTCTAGTCTTTCCCATTCTATTGTTTTCCTCTATTTCTTTGCACTGATCACTGAGGAAGGCTTTCTTATCTCTCCTTGCTATTCTTTGGAACTCTGCATTCAAATGGGTATATCTTTCCTTTTCTCCTTTGCTTTTCACTTCTCTTCCCTTCTCAGCTATTTGTAATGCCTTGTTAGACAACCATTTTGCCTTTTTGCATTTCTTTTTCTTGGGGATGGTTTGATCACTGCCTCATGTACAACACGAACTGCCATCCATAGTTCTTCAGGCACCCTGTCTGTCAGGTCTAATCCCTTGAATCTATTTGTCACTTCCACTATAAGGGATTTTATTTAGGTCATACCTGAATGGTCTAGTGATTTTCTCTACTTTCTTCAATTTAAGTCTGAATTTGGCAGTAAGGACTTCATGATCTGAGCCAGTCAGCTCCCAGTCTTGTTTTTGCTGACTATATAGAGCTTCTCAATCTTTGGCTGCAAAGAGTATAATCAATCTGATTTCAGTATTGACAATCTGGTGATGTCCATGTGTAGAGTCGTCTCTTGTGTTGTTGGAAGAGCATGTTTGCTGTGACCAATGGGTTCCCTTGGCAAATTTCTATTAGCTTCTGCCCTGCTTCATTCTGTACTCCAAGGCCAAGTTTGCTTGTTACTCCAGATATTTCTTGACTTCCTACTTTTGCATTCCAGTCCCCTACAATGAAAAGGACATCTTTTTTGGGTGTTAGTTCTAGAAGGTTGTAGGTCTTCATAGAACCGTTCAACTTCAGCCTCTTCAGCCTTACTGGTCAGGGCATAAACTTGGATTACCGTGATATTGACTGGTTTGCCTTGGAAACAAACAGAGATCATTCTGTCATTTTGGAGACCGAATCCAGGTACTGCATTTCAGACTGTTTTGTTGACTATGATAACTACTCCATTTCTTCTAAGGGATTCTTCTCCACAGTAGTAGATATAATGGTCATCTGAGTTAAATTCACCCATTGCAGTCCATTTCAGTTTGCTGATTCCCAAAATGCTGATGTTCACTCTTGCCATCTCCTGTTTGACCACTTCTAATTCACCTTGATTCATGGACCTAACATTCTAGGTTTCTATGCAATATTGTTCTTTAGAGCATCGGACTTTACTTCCATCACCAGTCACATCCACAATAGGTGTTGCTTTCGCTTTGGTTCCATCTCTTCATTCTTTCTGGAGTTATTTCTCCACTGATCTCCAGTAGCAGATCAGACAGCATAGTGTCCAGGAGTCTGGACACTATGGGTGGGTCAGCAGTGGCCTGCTGCAGGTTTGGGGGCACTGAGTGTAGCCCTGTGTGCCTGGTTCCTTTTGAAGGAGGTCCCACTATCTTCATTACCTCTACATAGTTTGGTAACAGGGAAGGAACATAGCCCCACCCATCAACAGAAAATTGGATTAAAGATTTACTGAGCATAATGCTAAGTCACTTCAGTGTCTGACTCTGTGTGACCCCATAGACGGCAGCCCACCAGGCTCCCCCGTCCCTGGGCCCTACCCATCAGAACAAGACTCAGTTTCCCCTCAGTCAGTCTCTTCCATCAGGAAGCTTCCATAAGCCTCTTATCCTTCTCCATCAGAGGGCAGACAGACTGAAAACCACAATCACAGAAAACTAACCAATTTGATCACATGAATCACAGCCTTCTCTAACTCAATGAAACTATGAGCCATGCCACGTAGGGCCATTCAAGACAGATGGGTCATGGTGGAGAGTTCTGACAAAATATGGTCAGCTGGAGAAGGGACTGGCAAGATACTTCATCACTCTTGCCTTGAGAACCCCATGAACAGTATGAACAGTATAAAAGAAAATTGGATGATTATTATAAAAGCCAAAATGATGAAAACCTCTTGGTGGAGGGTGAGAAGGTAATGCAATTGGGGAGAGGAACACGGGAATTTCGAAAGAATTGGCAGCAAACACAAAGGTGCATAATTTATTAAAACTTCTTAAGCTAAAATATATATCCACACACTCTTCTCTATGATATACTTTTTTCCCTCTTTTTAAAATTTAAATATATTAAATTTTTTTTTACAATGTTGTATTGGTTTCTGCCATATAACAGTGCAAATAGCCATAATTATATATACATCCCCTCCCTCCCTAGCCTCCTTCCCCTCCCTCCATGCCATCCCTCCAGGTGATCAGAGAGCACCAGACTGGACTCCCTGGGCTACACAGCATCTTCTCTTCAGCTTTCCATCTTATACCTGATAGTGAATATATGTTGATGCTACTTTCTCCATCCATCTCATTCTCTCCTTCCCCCAAGGTATCCACAAGTCCATTCTATGATATACTTTTAATAAAACAAATGGAAAACTGCATAGTAAAGTAAATAAATTTTTTGAGATACCCAAACTGAATTACTGTTTAAAAAGTTGCAACCTGACATATTAATAGAATCTTTGCTTATAATTTTTTTCCCATCTAACATATTCTAGATTTCAATTCTTGACTTTCCTGATGCCAAAATATAATTATACTACAGTATATTGTTTAACCATGTGTAATTAAAATGACACCATTGAACTGTGGTAGTGTGTAATGTTTTCCAACTGTTAGAGGTTGAGAATATAATTTCATGTTGTGTATATGCTCCTGAAGACTATTTTATAGATTTACATAATACTAGAAAGATCTCCTTCATGTTACTCAAATTATAGATTAAAAATGAGCTATTGTTTGGTACAGAAGTCAGGAGAATGCTTCAAGAGTACTACTAATACATTTTGGGAAATACTACTTAGGCATAAAAGGGCCAGTTTGTGAAGCCAGAATTGTCGTTATTGCTGTTTTTGTGAAGTTTGGCATAGCAAAATTTGCTCGGCCGTGTCCGACTCTTTGTGACCCCATGTAATTCTCCAGGCCAGAATACTGGAGTGGGTAACCTTTCCCTTCTCCAGGGGATCTTCCCAACCCAGGGATTGAATCCAGGTTTCCCACACTGCAGACGGATTCTTTACCAGCTGAGCCACAAGGCTAGCCCAAGAATACTGGAATGGGTAGCCTATCCCTTCTCCAGCAGATCTTCCCGACCTAGGAATTGAAACAGGGTTTCCTGCATTGCAGGCAAATTCTTTACCAACTAAGCTGAGGGAAGCCCAGTTTGGCATAAGTCAAGGACATATTTGGGGCTATGCTGAGAAGAAAGGAAACTTTGCCCAGCGGATTAGAATTGGAGCTTAAGTGAGCAAGGGGAGAAAGTTCATAGGAACCAATTATAATTAAACTTATTTATTTTCTACCACATGTCTTTTATAGAAGACTCTTTCACCCACTGTTTCACATCTCAGTATTTCCGTCTTTCTCATGATCCTTAAGATTATTCTATCCTTTAAAATGTAAGATTATTCTATATTTTAAAGCTAGAAAGTTTTCCTTTTTAAAATAAACAGATAAAATTCATATAAGTTTCTCTGCAGATTACAGATCAGTCTTTAGAAGATCTGCTTCTCTTGCTACATCCTATAAAATATTTTTCCTTGCGAATTTATATCTACCTATAAATAGACACACTTTATCTTAAGATCTAAATTAATCATTATTTTGCATAACAGGTAGAGAATGGAGTTTTACTTTGACACTAGTAGGGCTATTGAGTTCTAGCCCCTTTCTGTGTAAGTCATGAATATATTTTAAGACAATTTTGCAGTGAGAATATAAGTAACAGTATTCTCACCAAGTAATACAATAGATACAGTGTTCTGAAAAGTCATGCTTTGTACATTTAACTCAACTTGGCAGAAATACCCATTCCTTCTATGGAGAATACTAATACTATGTATAGAAATTTACATAGAAAATATGCTTACAGACTTCTTGGAGCTAGAGTTTAAAATATGCAACCTAAATTGGATCAATTTTATGTAAATATTCTGTGGGAATCAAAAGAAATTAGAATGGGACTTTGACAAACTCTTACACATGCACCCACATGCATATGAGTATATGAATGTGTGTTTGTTTACTTGTTTATTTTTCTTCTAAATCATTTGCCTTGAACAGTTTTAATCAAATCAGCCTGATTCTAAAAGGAATGCAGCTTTCATAAAACAGAGGTACTACATGAAGGTAGGTCCCTGAAGAAACTAAGTATTAAAATCTCCAGGAATTATTGGCAAATTCTAAGCTGTAATTCAATTAAATGACTTTACAAAACAATTTTGTTTCTTTTGAACAAACTGTACTGAACTAATTGAAGATACATGCACACACATGCAGATCATTGGTGTATACCTAAATAAATTTTCCAAAACAAATATATCTTTCCAACCAGGACTTATATACACAGACAAAATACTATCATACCCTAGAAATTCCCCACATATTCCCGTTTAGTCACTACTCTGTTCCCAAAGGAAGTCACTATTGAACTTTTAACACCATGAAAGTGAAAGTGTTAGTCACTCAGTTGTGTCTGACTCTTTGTGACCCCACTGTCTGTAGCCCGCAGTCTCCTCTGTCTATGGGATTTTTCAGGCAAGAATACTGGAGTGGGTTGCCATTTCCTTCTCCAGAGGATCTTCCCATCCCAGGGATCGAACCTGTAACACCATAGATAAAATTTATTCATCTTTGAACTTTATGTAAGTGGAATCATATGGCATGTACAAATCTGTGTCTTTTTCCTTGGCTCAAAACTCTGTTTGTAAAAGTTATCCATGTTGATTTACGTATTTATATTTTACTCACTTACATTGCTGTTCAATATAAAATAATGATTTTAAGGCATCAACTATCCTTGACTATATACACTGTGTTAATGATATCACACTTAGTAAAATACTATTTTGAGTGTCAGTAGTTAAGCTGGCTGAATAACAGGGCATAAAACTTGGGATCAAAGGAGCTGGAGGAAAGTTAGTAGCAGAAGCTCTTATTAACTCTTCCACTCTATAAAAATAGGGCTGAAAAAAAAAAATAAGGCTGACTTTAATAGCAAACCCCTATTATCAGGCTATTGTAATTTACCTTATTCCTAATTTAGCAGACCCTGATGCTTGGCTTATCCAAGAGCCATTAAAACTATTGTCCTTTCTTCTCTTTTCTCAATAGGGGCTGAAAGAGCCTGATATATATTTTTCCCAAATCTCTCATACTACTAAGGAATGACCATGTGATACAGTCCTGCCAACGAAGTAAATTTAAGAGGGAGTTTGGGGGGATGATTTCTAGGAAAATTTTAATTCTTTTGTTAAAGAGCTAAATGTGGAGAGGTAACAAACCAGAATAGCCAATACCCAAGCCAATATTGAAAGAGAAGAACAAAGTTGGAAGACTGACAGTATCCAGTTTTAAGATTTACTAAAAAACTATGGTTGGTGAACAAAATAGACAAGTAGACAATATAACAAAATATGGAATACAGAAATAGATCCCTATAGTCAACTGATCTTTGACAAAGTAGGAAGGGGAATACAACAGGGCAAATATAATCTGTTCAACAAATGGCACTGGATTTTTCCATGCAAAGAAATAAACCCAGACACAGACCTTATATATGTTATGAGTTAACTCAAAATGGATCACAGATCTAAACGTGAGACACAAAACCAGGAAAATCTTAGAAGATAAGATAGGAGAAAACCTAAGTGACCTGGGGTATGGTGATGCCTATTTACAACACCAAATTCTACCAAAAGAACAAATTCACAATCTGGACTTCATAAAATTAAAAACTTCTCTGCATAAAATGGTGGCATGAGGATGAGAAGACAAGTTATAGACTAAAAGGAAATATTTGTAAAAGACACCTCTAATAAAGAACTGAATGTATATTTTAAAAACGACAATAAAGAAATAAATGATCTGATTAAAAAGTGGGACAAAGACCTTAAGAGACCTTACCACAGAAGATACATGCATTTCTCATGTTATTGTGCTTCACTTTCTTGCAGTTTGCAGATGCTGCTTTTTTTTTTTTTTTTTTACAAACTGAAGGGTTATAGCTAACCTATGTCAAGCAAGTCTATTGATGCTATTTTTCCAACAGCATTGCCTCACTTCATGTCTCTAGGTCACATTTTGATAATTCTCAGAATATTTCGAACTTTATTATTATTATTATATTTGTTATGGTGATCTGTGGTCAGTAATCTTGATGTCACTACTATGACTTGCTAAAGACTCAGATAATGGTTAACACTTTTAGAAATTAAAAAAAAAAAAAGAAAAAGAAAATCAAGTTACTCAGTCATGTCTGACTCTTTGCACCCTGTGAACTACAGCCTGCCAGGTTCCTCTGTCCATGGGATTTTTCAGGTAAGAATACTGGATTGGGTTTCCATTCCCTTCTCAGGGGATTTTCCCAACCTAGAGATTAAACCCAGGTTTAATATGCACTGCAAGCAGATTCTTTACCATCTGAGCCACCAGGGAGGACTTTTTTAGAAATAAAGCATTTTTTAATTAAAATATATGCTTTTAAAGACATAATGTTATTGAGCACAATAGACTGCATTATAGTGTAAACATAACTATTCTATGCACTAGAAGATCAAAAATTCGTGTGACTTGCTTTGTTTTAATATTCACTTTACTGTGGTGGTCTGGTGTTCTGAACCTGCAATATCTCTGAGGTATGCCTTATACAGTGGCAAATAAGCAAATTAAAACTTCGATATTACTACACACCTATTAGAATAACCAAAATCTTGAACACTAACAACCAATGCTGACCAGGATGTGAAGCAACAAGAACTCTTATCCATTGCTGGTGGGAATGCAAAGTGGTATAGCCGCCTTGGAAAATAGCTTGGTAGTTTCTTAGGAAACTAAACGTAGAGCCACACTTTGCTATCTGACTGAGGATTATCTCCAGGACTCCCCTCACCCAAATATACCAAAATCTATGGATGTTTATGTCCCTCATATAAAATGCATAGTATTTATATATAACCTATGAGCACCCTCCCATATACCTTCAATCATATCTAGACTATTTATAATATTCAATACAATGTAAATACTGTATAAATAGTTGTGAATACAGTGTACATTCTATGTGAATACTTTCCAGTGCAGGGCAAAGTCAAATTTTGCTTTCTGGAGCTTTTCTGGAATTTCTTTTTTCAAATATTTTTGATCCACAGTCGGTTGAATCCACAGATGTGGAATCTGTGAATATAGAGAATTGACTGTATTCACAGGTTTTGCCTGTGTTTTGCAGATCATATTACCATATGACACAACAAACTCAGCCCTTGTATTTTTCCAAAGGAGCTGAAAGCATACATCCGCACTAACACCTGCACACAGATGTCTTTCACAGCTTTTTGCATAACTGCCAAAATTTAGAAGCAACCAAGATGCCCTTTAGAAAATGAATGGCTAAATAAATTGCAGTCCATCCAGACAATGAAATACAGGCATACTTCAGAGATACAATGGGCTTGATCTCAGACTATCACAATAATAAAGTAAGTACTGCAGTAGAGCCACAAACCATAACACGCAAGTTATATTTATACTATACTGTAGTCTATTAAGTACGCAATAGCATTATATGAAAAGGCTACACACTGTGTGACTCCAACTATTCTGGAAAAGGCAATGTATTTTGTAATATGTCTATAGTACTACGTACTATAGAATGTACTATGTATTCCATAGTATAGTACAAAGACGGGTAGTAAGTAGGGCTGGAGTGGGGAAAAAGATAAATGAGTAGAGTAGAGATGGTTTTTAGGGCAGTGAAAATATTTTGTTTGAGACCATAACAATGAATATATGTCATTACACACTTGTTAAAACCCATAGAATTCATAGATTGTAGACCACCAAGAGTGATCAGATCAGATCAGTCGCTCAGTCGTGTCCGACTCTTTGCGACCCCATGAATCGCAGCACGCCAGGCCTCCCTGTCCATCACCAACTCCCGGAGTTCACTCAGACTCACGTCCATCGAGTCAGTGATGCCATCCAGCCATCTCATCCTCTGTCGTCCCCTTCTCCTCCTGCCCCCAATCCCTCCCAGCATGAGTCTTTTCCAAAGAGTCAACTCTTCGCATGAGGTGGTCAAAGTACTGGAGTTTCAGCTTTAGCATCATTCCTTCCAAAGAAATCCCAGGGCTGATCTCCTTCAGAATGGAGCCTAAGGCAAATTATAAACTTTGAGCAATTATGATATAACATGATTTATCAATTATAACAAATGTACCATTTTGCTGAGTGATGCTGATAATGGGGGAGTCTATGGTTTCCCAAGTGGTGCTAGTGGTAAAGAACCTGCCTGGCAATTCAGGAGATGTAAGAGATGTGGGTTTGATCCCTGGGTCGGGAAGATCCCCTGGAGGAGGGCATGGGAACCCATGCCAGTATTCTTGCCTGGAGAATCCCATGGACAGAGAAGCCTGGCAGGCTACAGTCTATAGGGTCGCAAAGAGTTGGACATGACTGAAGTGACTTAGCACATGAATGTGTGGGGTAGGGTATATATGGAAAACCTCTGTACCATCTACTTGATTTTGTTGTAAACTTAAAACTTCTCTAAAAAATAAATAAATGGAACAAGAAAAAAAGAGATAAACAAAAGAGGAGAAGGGACCAATGACCTTCTTATCTTCCTGTCTTGCCTCTGAATAAAATTCCTGGAACTTCAACAGTCCTTTTGAGATCATGAAACAAAGAACATGAAAATGAAATGGTAGTATACTAAATTGGTCAAGCCAAAATGTGAAAATCAGAAACTCTGACCACACCATTGGTGCTGAACCAAGTTTTAGACTCATTGTTCAGTAAAATAAGTAATTTCTTTATGATATAACCCCATATTATTCAAGGTTTACATTAGTTCAATTAAAAGTATATCTGATATACTATTTATAGTGATAATCAAGATAAAAACATGTATTGAAGAATGTTACTTGGAGTTATAGTGTATTTTACATTGACTTCTTGAAAGACAACATCTTTATTAGAAATTTAAAACTCCATATTCATCCAAAAGATGAACCATGCCTAGTTATGAAATACCTGAAATGCTTTCAGATGCTTTGCTTTTTAAAAACAATTTCTATGAATTTCTTGCTATGGTAGCACAACTTGAGCAAACATTCAAATATTTTAGTTTATCACTTCTTGGCCTTTTGGCTAAGATCAATTATAGTATCTGTTCTTAACAGTTTAATATCTGATAAACTCTGGGAGTTGATGATGGACAGGGTGGCCTGGTATGCTGCAGTCCATGGGTTCACAAAGAGTTGGTCACGACTGAATGAATGAACAGAACTGAGCTGAACTGAATGTCCTCTATCTGAGAACAACATATTAAATGGATT
This sequence comes from Bos indicus x Bos taurus, assembly GCF_003369695.1. Classification (NCBI taxonomy): domain Eukaryota; kingdom Metazoa; phylum Chordata; class Mammalia; order Artiodactyla; family Bovidae; genus Bos; species Bos indicus x Bos taurus. The sequence goes on from NC_040076.1 coordinate 115,321,208, forward strand.
TTTGGAGCAGGAAGTTGGAATAGAGGCTTTCTCAGACAAATACTTTACTGTGCAGACTCTTCTTGGTCCACTGGAGAATTCTGGTGGTAGACTGCTAGCTAAAAGTGAAAGTGTTAGTTGCTCAATCATGCCCAACTCTTTATGACCCAATGGACTGTAGCTCCCCAGGCTCCTCTGTCCATGGAATTCTCCAGGCAAGAATACTGGAGTGGGTTGCCATGCTCTTCTTCAGGGAATCTTCCCAACCCGGGCACTGAAGCCAGGGCTCCTGCATTGTAGGCAAATTCTTTACTGTCTGAGCCACGTGGGAAGAGCCTTAGCTAGCTAGTGAAGTGAAAGTTGCTCAGTCATTCCCAACTCTTTGCGACCTCATGGACTATATAGTCCATGGAATTCTCTAGGCCAGAATACTGGAGTGGGTAGCCTTTCCCTTCTCCAGGGGATCTTCCCAACCCAGTGGTTGAACCCAGGTCTCCTGCATTGCAGGCAGTTCTTTACCAGCTGAGCCACAAGGGAAGCTAGCTAAGCATCTAGCTAAAATCCTCAGAGGTCGATGGACTTCAAACATGATTATTATCCCATCAGTAACAGAAAATAGCTTTTTACATCTTCATTTAAACAGGTGCTGCTAAGTCACTTCAGTCGTGTCCGACTCTGTGCGACCCCATAGACGGCAGCTCACCAGGGTCCCCCGTCCCTGGGATTCTCCACACAAGAACACTGGAGTGGGTTGTCCTTTCCTTCTCCAATGCATAAAAGTGAAAAGTGAAAGTGAAGTCGCTCAGTCATGTACTACCCTCAGTGACCCCATGGACTGCAGCCTTCCAGGCTCCTCCGTCCATGGGATTTTCCAGGCAAGAGTACTGGAGTGGGGTGCCATTGCCTTCTCCGATTTAAACAGGTAGACTACTATAATCATAGTTCTGAAATGCTTTATTGTCTCATTAAATTAATAGTTTCCCACAGACTTTCGGTCTCTGGTTTTGGGGTTGAGATGGTAGGGGAAAAGCATTTAAAAGTCCTTTGTTCCTCCTGTTGAAAACTGAAACTTTTATTTGTACCTCTTTATTTTTATTTTTAGCAACAACCCTTATTTCTCCCTTGTAGGCTTTCTATGGCAACATCTAAGTAAGAATAAATTGGCGTTAACCTAAGTTTTCTTTTAATCGGAAGTAAATCTGATATCTTAAAATATAGACGGATGTACCCCAATGAGTATTTTATGAGTATTTGGAGTCTTTCCTATCAAAAGGCATTTTATTAACAATCTATCTTTCTTATGTTTGTGATGAGACAGTATGCTGTATTGAGTTGACCTAAACAATGTAGTCAGAAAAGCTGTCCTCAAATCTTACTGTTAGTAATATTTTAATAGAGAACTTGAGGAATCATTAAAAAAAATGTATGTTAATAATCCTGCTTTGCTTCCCTGGAGAAACACTATTTTTTATACAACTGAGAGCCCAATTAATGATTTTTTTTCATTCTTATTACATTTTATAACAGGAAAATCAGAGTTTGGGGCTTTAAATAACAATTGTATAGTGTTTGTGAAGTTGAAAAATTTTCTGCATGCTCAGATCTCCTCTATCTGATAAGTCTAGACAATTTTAATGAAACTCTTTCACTTAAACCACAGATCACATTGTGACATGAAAATGATGACAAATATTTCCCAGAAAAGTAAAAAATGAGTATTTATGAATATTTGCTCTTCTTATAAACCACTAATTGTAAGCAGAAGGAATGCATCAAAGAGCTCTGATATAACCATTTTCTGTAGATTTTGCATGGTATATTAAAACTTTAGAATTTGATAAATTTGGAAGATAGGAAAATTAAATCCGAGATGAAAAGAAACACATGCAAAAATGCACATTTTCTAAATGATGAATAATAATATAGCTAAGACTCATGGACATCCAGTGTTATTTATCAGACTGTACTCAAGCATGGTGCAAGAAGAAAGTACTTATACAGCATGTAAGCCAGTATTTGACCAGCTCTGGCACCTAAACAGGAAGATTTTTGGAGCCACGAATGTCTTCTGCACAGATAGGGTTTTATTTAGAGCCAGGGGCATGTCTTTTTCTACTTACATTTCCTGGAAAACAAGTACATATTTTGTAACCAGCCTATGAATAATGAAATACCTTCTCATGAATGGCGGACTTCAGAGAGTTCAGGATTTCAACCTTGGTAAACAAGCATGTATTTGTATGCCGGTCTAGGTTCATGTGAGCCTATGCTGCATTCCACAAACCGTCTCACAGAAAGGTTTCTGAAGCCCTCTTCTGACTCCCACTTCCCACATTTCATGAAGGAATGTGTGTATGGAAGAGGGATGGCTCTTCACAGAAGGATTCTAGTCAAGTGTTTCTGTCTCAAAATCAACCGCAGGCTACTTTAGAAAGTAGAGCAATTTGGAACATTCTTTTGGGAAACTGGTAACATTCTACTGAAAGATGGAAGAGAATAAGTGCTCTTAGTTCTTTGGAGAGATTTTAGAGACTTCTTACTAATGGATAGGGTCAAAGACTTCGATGATTCTGAACTAGGATGAGAAAGAAGATTACTATGTTCTGATAAGGAAGGAAGTAGAGGTAGAAATCAGTTGTGTTTATGATGTGTGGTGTATTATGGTAAGGCAAAGGGGTCTGACTTCCAGATGTCGATGCCCCTTGTTTTATTCAGCATCCAATTTTTTTTTATTCCTTCAGATATGTGCTTAGTGAAATGTTCAAACCACCCCAGTACCAATTTTCCCTCCCATACTCACACCTCTCCCCCCACACATACATAACTCAGGTGGATAAAAGTCCCTCAGGTTTCCTGTCTTGGAGACAGAAGGTACAGTTAGTCTGCAGATGGCCAATGAGATGACCCTGGCATCTATCAGTCATAGACTCAATGGATTCCTTTGACTCCTCAGAGGTTGAACGAGATGGAAACTACAGAGATAATTTTAACTAAAGAATCAAACACTTAAATTCCAGGTTTTGCTTAAAGAAAATTACACAAATATAATCATGATTCACGTGTCGCTTAACATCTAGAAATTTAGATAAATACTGGCAACATTTACTACCCATTTGATTTTTTATTTCTCAAGAAGATTTGGGCATTATTTTTCTCTCAGGTAATTCGCTTACAATTTGATATGTCAGTAGGTGGCTATGGTGCCTGATTAAGGCATTCTTATCTGAAAAGAGTGTAAATCGTGCAAGTAAAAACCCTAACTCAAAGATAAGAGGATATTTCCTATTCAAATATACAACTGTTCAAAATGCAAATAATTTTTTCTCTCAAGAAAGTATAATATGGTGTCTTTGATGTGTAGCTTGACTAGTATCAATGTTCATTACTATAAAATCATTTTTATTTATTCATTAATTTTAAAGTGATACTAATCGCTATACTCTCCAAAATATTTTGAAAATAGTAGTGAATTGTAACTTGTGTTTGTACTAATAGTGGCACCACTATAGATGTTAAACAGAAATTACAGCTGTACTTTTTACTGAAATGAGTCTTAAATTTTGCAAGTATTTGATATGCAAGAGTCTCAGAGATACATCCATTACATAAAATATGACCACCCTGTAATTACGTGACCATTGTGAAATATTTCATCAAAACATCCAAAGAAGAAAGTAAAAATCATCCATAAGCCTAACACTATCAGAAATACACTTATGATCTTTAAAATTTTTTTAAATACATATAATTGCTGAAACGTTTAAGCAGAATGTTAACTTATATTTTTATTATGATACAAAATTAGAGTCAGGTTAGAAGAAACACATCAGTTAAGTACCTCAATTACTTAAATACTACTGCTCCATAACTATTGCTTACTTGGATTTATTTCTACCCCCATTATTACCATTAGGTTTGAAGAAAACACAGCTCCTGCATGCCTTCTGCCATGTGGGTGATGCTCCTAGATCCCTTCACTCTTCTAAATATCAAGTTCCTTGACTCTGCTTCCAACATACACCTCAAATTCTCTCACGTTCCTTCATTATTGCTGCCACTGCCCTTGTCGAACCCTCCATCATCTTGTACTTAGATTAATGTTAAAGTCTCCCTGTTAGTCTCCTTGCTTCAACTTCTGCCCCTCTGGGACTTCCCAGGTGGGCTAGTGCTTAAGACTCCCTGCTTTCCCTGCAGGGGCTGGCTGATTGATCCCTGGTCGGGGAACTAAGATCCTGTGTGCTGGTGGTATAACCAAAAATAAATAAATAAAATGATATTGCCTCTCCATTCAACAGTCAAAAATGGCTGATAATAAATGACGGGTTTGTTTGTTTAATCATTCATGGCTTTGCACCTACTTTAAGGCTAGTTCTTTCCTAGGCACTGGGGGTAAATCAGTGAACAAAATGAAGTTCCTTTTCTCATGCCACAACTGATAGGTTCTTGAGTTCCTATGCTTTCTTAGGCTCCATGTTCTTGCTCAGGGCACTCACTCTGCCTGGAAGGACTTTTTCTGAGTCACATCCTTGCTTGGGTTACTTGTACCAGTGGTTCTTCAAGATAAACAAAAATGGCCACCTCTTTGAGGAATACTTCTGTGTCTCACACCCTACCAGGCTATGTTAATGCAAATATTTGTGCTTTTTAACATTTTCTATGCATTCCCATCTCTCAGCACTTGCATTGTATTATCATAGTTAATTACCTCTCTGTCTTCCTGAATTTGACTGTGAAATCTTCCTAAGAGGGGATTTTGTGTTTCCATTCTTGTTTATTAGATCACAACATGACCCATGACCTAACTGCATTATTGGAAGGCTGTTGAGACAAAACATCTAGACAGTTTTAATTTCAACATCACACAGATATGAGGCAGCAAGTTAAAAAAAAAAAGCTAATGAAGGGTCTCAGGTTCAGAAGTCCATTCTGGGCTTTTTCTTTGATATCTTCTGGACAAGCTTTAGAATCTGGTTGATTGTGAATGCCCCTGATTAAGGTAGGGGACACATAAGCAGAAAATAAAGACAGCCAATGTGTATGCTCAGTTGCTCAGTCATGTCTGGCTCTTTGCAATCCTATGGACTGTAGCCCACCAGGCTCCTCTGTCCATGGGATTTCCCAGGCGAGATACTGCAGGGGGTTGCCATGTCCTTCCGCGGGGTATCTTCCTGACCCAGGGATCTCATGTCTCCTGCATTGGCAGGCAGGTTCTTTACCACTAGTGGAAGACAGCCAATATCAAACCCATTTTTAACCTTCTTGCTGGGTGATCCTCTGCAAATTGTATAAGTGTGAGATACAATTTTCTCATTTACATCTCAATAATTAATATGGAGGGCATGAAATATCTAGTTGGTTTTCTTCCAAGCAAATGAAAATATTCATGCTAATTGTGAGATATCCATGCAATGTGAGTTTTTATTTCAGTCACTAGTACTTTTCTGAAAGTTCTCCTTGAAGTCTGGATCTATCTTTTAAGTCTATTCATCTCCATCCTCTTATTTTTCCAGGCACAGGAATGTGGTAGGGTGTGTTAGACAGTGGTTTACAGTCAAACATAATTGGTTAGATCTCTCAGAGAATATGTTTTTCTGAGATTCTGTCTGTGGAAAGAACATTGAATCCACATGTGTTGTTTTCTCTTGTTGCCATTGACATCCAGAAGTCAACATTGGTCTGTTTTTAGCTTTTTAAAAACTTTTCTTTCTTTTTGTTTTAATGTGGCTTTCCTATTTTTCTAAACTTACCCCAGATGCCAAGATTGCTTCAATTCTAGCCTTTTCTCCAGGGCTTTACTTTGTATGGATAATGGGATCAGTGCATGATTGTTATCACTTTCCTCTGTAAAGTGAAGCCGATAATCCTTATGTTTTCTTAGGCTTTTATAAAGACGAATTGGCTGTTTAAAACTGTTTTAAAGTTGAACTTTATGCTTTTCTAATTGAAGGAGTATTTTAAAAAATAATTGAAAAAACTGACTTGATACACCAGAACAAAAACATATTCTTCTTCTTGGCTCAGGATTCATTGGCTTGATTTTGCAAAGGCCAAAGACTCATTTTGTTAGTGTTGAATTTATTCACCTTCTTAATCTTGGTTCAGAATATGTAATCTTGTGTGGGGACTGGAGATTGGAGTCCTAAGGATACTCTTCGAGTTTTAACAGGAAGGAAAAAAGACTCATATTAAAACTTGCCTTAGATTTAATAGTGATCACTCTCCAGAAGAACATAACCCTATGTTTAGAGGGAAAAAAATGACTAGAGGCTCTCACCAGCCCAAGTTTCAATTCTAAATGAACCAAAATACTCAATTTAACCTGAACCCATGTGAATTTCTTGGATCTCAGCCGAGTTTATTTTACAACTGGAAAGTACTGAGACCACCCTGAAAAAACAGATGATGATTTTGCCTTAAAAAATCATTAAATAAATATTGATTCCTCAGGAGAAAAGCTCAAGCCACAGACATCCACACCCAATAATTAGCTAATCGACTCTAAATGTCAAAGATGAATAGAAAAAAATATTTAAAAAGAAACTACAACCTTTATTTGTGGTTTAACAGGTATATGAAATACTATAGCCAAATTTCTGTTGCCCAGAGTTGGATGCCAAATGCTAATTTGGTTTTAAATATTTAACAGATTTTTAAAATGAAAATGTTTTAATATAAACTGCTGGTTAAATAATTTTCCTAATGTTCTTATTTCCTTTTTCCTGTGACTAACAGTTGAGAAAGCATAGTCATTTTTGCTCAAAAATTATCTGAAACTATTTAACTCACTTCAAAAATGAGCATAAATATTGAGGACCATTTGTACTTTTTACTTATTGCCTTCCATTCAGATCATTTACTATAAAGTATAAAGTATAATCATTTACTATAAAGTATAAAAACATAAGGTGGTCCACAGAGTGTTTATACTTTAAGTCGATGTATTATCTTTTCAAATGTTTTACTGTTAATGCATCTATTAATTATTCTCTGTATACACTTTGTAATTTGATACATATTCCAGGATTTTCTTCTAGGAAGCTGATCTGTATATGTAGTATTATGAAATTGATTATTGATATACAAATTCATTATCTCGGGCACATCATAAGAGTTGTGTATTGACTGATTGCTCCAATTCATAAATTTTACATTTGGGGAAAACAGAGTCATGGTAAAATATGCTCTGATAAGTATGAGAGTTTTTCTCAGAAAATTAAAAGTAGAACACTGTTCAAAGATTGTTTAAAAACACATAATTTCCCTGAAGTCCTCTTTGCTCCCTAATTATGAAGGACCCTGAAGTGACTTTGAGGTTGGTTATCTACCTAAAAGATCAAGTGGCAAGGATTGTCACTACAGGTTCTTACATTATTTAACCCACAGGAAGTTTCCTTTTTAGGCAAACTCTACTCAGAATTTGGGCAGATATCAGACCTCAGTTTTTCAAGCCATGTTCTTCCTATAAAAATATAGCCACACAATTCTTATCCCTGTGTTTTCATGAGAGTGGCAGGATTCCTATTGCAAACAATGAAAGATGTACACAAAGTTATGATTTGAGAAAGATAAACAGATGCTCTTCACTATTATATCCTAACAAGCCTTCTGTTATACATTATTAATTACTCTGGAAGTAACTCCAGGATGTTTAATACTTCTTCAAGAGATTTTAATAAATTTTCCTCACTTTCAGAGCTTATTGACTTTTTTTCTTAAAGCTTCAAGTTTGGCATTAAAAATCAAAGCCTGTCTGTTAATGCCAAAGATAATTGTTGAAAATTACAGCACTTAAATTGGTGACACTGCTGGTGCAGAAACAAATACAGTGCTACCCAGTGCTGTCGTATCCTCTTTGCTTTACTAGTACAGATTCTCACTAGCAAATCCGGATTAGCTACTCCAATTGCCTTTCCTACTCCATTTGCAATTGCCTACTCCAATTGCAAATGGTTTCTTACCTCTTAACTGGTGAGAAATTTTTAAAATATTTTCTTTGTCTCAATCAGAGCGTGAGTGATGAAATTTAAAAAACAAAAACAAAAAAACCTTAGATTTCTTTCTTGTCTGTCTGCACAAACCTCCTTTCAACTTCATGATTGTTTCTTCCAACTGGGATCTGGTTTACCAGGCCACAGGACTAAGCCACCCACTGTCTTGATACTCTCAGGTTTGAGTTAGAAGCTGTCACAGCAAGAACTTAAGATTGTTTAGTTCAACTCTCTCATTTATAAGATGATGAAACAGAACCAGAGATGTGAAGGGACCTGTTCAAGGTTATGCAGCTAGGTAGTGGAAGACTTGGTTTAGATTTTGGAGGTGGGGTGAGGCATTCTTCATTATACATTCATTGGGTTATGCAGCTCCTCTTCTTTATAATTTTAATTGTTTATTATGTAGATGTTGTTGAAAAATGGTCATTTCCCCCCTGCCTCTTCACTGAACAATATGAACGTAATTTGCTCTGGATATCTGACAGGCTGATATCTTTGGTGGTGGTGGTTGACTGTCATGTGTACCCCTTTCCTTCCTGGGTAAGTGAGGAATGGGGTAAAGAATTACCCATTACTCTTGATGTCCACAAAAGTAATAAATAGCAGGTGCCTGCTATGACAGCTTTTGTAGCAGCCAGAATAAAGGATTATAACCTTAATATTGCCAGACACTCTCAACCAATAAACCTACAGTAGGACAAGTGATGTGAAGATACAGGGACAAAGATTTTGGCCTGGTGTAGGCAGCAGCGATGACAGTTCCTGGGTGAGCACTGGCAATGATGCCAGCGGCAGGCAATGTCCAAGACTGGCAAGGGCAGTGTCTGGCATCCTTCAGATATGGCCATCATGTCCAACCTGATGTTTCCTGAGGAGTAATTTTAGCTGTGTTCCAGGTACTCTGGCTTTCTTGGTTCCTACTTCTTTCCTGTGGTTACTTAATATTCTAGCTTTCCTGGAAATTTTGTGAGTATCCAGTAACCTTTTTGAGAAATTCTTTTTGGATTTAGCTCATCCAAAGTCAGTTCTGGTTACTTCCAAGAGGAACTCTGATAGTTACATAGCTTGAATAGAGAAGTTTTGTTTTCTGGATCTTGGAATATCCAATAAATATGGTTGCTCTGGTATACATTTCACTAGCAGAGAGATGAATCCAAAGCCAACTTAATTTCTCAACTGCCAATAAGTGATGGCTGCCCATTCTAGCCTCTCCAAAATATTCCCTATATAATTAGCAAAATATTTCAAGTAAAGTATGTTTCTCTCTCTTTATTTCAGAGTTGGGGTCAATTATTCCTTCTGTAAGTATTCCAAAGACTTTGCTTTAAAAGCTGTATGCATCATACACAGATCTAAAAAATTTTACTACGTTTGCGTTATATTCATAAAGGCCTTCCTCCTACTATTGTTCTTTCCAAGTGTTAAGAGCGCTGGACCGGAAGTCTGGAGGACATAGATCCTAGTTCTTACCCTTCTTCCAACTGATTTGTCACCTTTGTAAATGATGGCATCTTTCTGGGCATCAATTTCCTGGGTGTAAAATGTGGGAAAGGAAAACCTGAAGAAAGTGGGCTGTATCACTTCTTCTTATATTGTTACTTCTTGCTTCACAGACTCTGATTTTAAAAGAAAATGTTGGAACAGGAGAAAATCTGTCCTGTTCCTTTCTCCCCATCTCCCCTAAGTAAGCATCAATATCCATCCTTCAATAAAATACAAGGAACAATATAAGCAGGAAAAAAAAACAACTTTTTTTTTTAATAGAAGCTCATGAAATACAGTAACTCAGTTTCAATTTTCTGGAGCTTTGCACAATAATTAACCTTAATTATTGCCTAGAGTAAGCAAACATGCACAACTCCAAGTTTTAAAAAGAATTCCATTCATTAATTTAAAAGAACCAGGCATAGGTAGAGTGATATTTTTTATGAAGTACTTGACTTGAAATTTTCTAACATCTGTAGAAAGTTAAAAAACAATCACTACAGTCATTTCAGTTACTCTGAAGCCAGCAATACATGAGTAATCCTTAGGCACTTTATGGATCCTACAAAATCATCAAATGATCTTCAAAAGTGTTTGCAGGAAGAACCACACCTCTTTTTTTCTAGGCATGGAAAAACCACGTAAAATAGACTCTCAGTGAAGCCAGCGTTGCAAGTAACAGACACAGAGTTTATTTTTAGAGACTAGGTTGCTATTCGGAGAAGGCAATGGCACCCCACTCCAGTACTTTTGCCTGGAAAATCCCATGGATGGAGGAGCCTGGGAGGCTGCAGTCCATGGGGTCACTGAGGGTTGGACACGACTGAGCGACTTCCCTTTCACTTTTCACTTTCATGCATTGGAGAAGGAAATGGCAACCCACTCCAGTGTTCTTGCCTGGAGAATCCCAGGGATGGCGGAGCCTGGTGGGCTGCCATCTATGGGGTTGCACAGAGTCGGACACGACTGAAATGACTTAGTAGTAGTAGGTTGCTACTAGGACATAGTTGGACACTTTTTAGTCTGATTTAAACATACAAGAAATACCTTTCTGATCATTTATAAACTCTTGTCTCCACCCTACACAGAATATAAGATGTAAGGGTTCTAATAATAAGGACACAGTTAAATGCGTTGACAGGTGCTTTCTCCTTTAACAATTAATTTGGCCTAAGCAGTATCTAGTTAATGAGGCCTTAAAGTGTCAGGAATGAATAAGTGTGCTCTCCCCTAACTTCAACATGAGGCAATGGCAGACACTGCTCTTTTCAGCTTATTTAAGCTTATTTGGATGCTTTTCCTATTTATTCAGTGTCCCTTTAGTGAGAATGGTCATGGACTTCGAGCTGTCTCCTCCCTAAAAGACCGGCTTCACTGTCATGAGTCCCTCCCAACCCCTCCACCCTTATTGTAAGCTGACACTGTACTACTAATACAGAACTGCTGGCAAACAGCTGTAATTAGGAAGTACAAACTTGGTAGTATTAGGTAAAAGCAGTTTAGTTCTGAATTACCCTTGAGCATTTTTAGGAGGTGTGAAGTACTTTTTGCTTCTAATTAAAAGCAGAGGAAATACTGAATGAAGGCGAGCTTTGAACGTAAAGAAGAAGGTGTGTGTTTGGACAGGCTTTCTCCCTGCTATTTACTTCACTGAAGACCTGACTTCTCAAATTTCTTTAATAAGGACAAGCCACTTCATTCAAGCTTTCAAACTTAAAAAGATGATGGCCAAATTCTTAGGAGAGGCAATACAGTGTCTCAAATTCATATTAAGGGACACATGGCTGACATGAAGCTATTTTCTGAAGACTGGCTAAAAGAAAAAGGATAGGAAGAAAAAAACCTTAAGATGCTAAGAAATCTTGGAAACTGGGCAGGAAGCATAATTCATCCCCCAAGAAACATGGGACAAGCAGATATTTCAGAGGAAGTTGTAAACTAGTGGGATGCTTACCCATTCGGCATACTGAGAGGCTGCTAGACAACTTCTGTCTTAATCGGGGCTCCTTGGTCAGGTGTGGCTTGATGTCTAAAGAATACATCAAGCAAATAGAAATCCCAGTAGGACTTTTTTTTCCTTGTCTCTCTTCACCTCTGGCATGTGAGCTCCTTGGGGTAAGGAGTATTACTGTTTTATTCACCACTAGATTGCCAATACCTGAAAGATCTGGTACATGATAAGGACTTAATAAATATTTGATATAAGAAGAAAGAAGGGAAGGAAGAGAGGGAAAAAAGGAGGAAGGAAGGAAGAATGGAAAGAGCGGAGGACCCCTGAGACCAACTAGTGGCAGAAAATTTTGAGGAGTGTGATTTTCAGTAGTCCAATGAGTGTGTAGGTATCTTTAAGAAATCTTGTCTGTGATGTGTGAAAACACCCAACACTCCCAACTGAGTGTGGTTATAAGATAGCTGACACAACATCCTCTTAGCTGAATTTGTTCCACTGTGTTCACTCACCCCAAGTTCCCTCTGGCTTCCAACTTACCTCCTACTACTTAGTTCCTCCCTCATGGAGCATCTAAACATGTCTGCATCACCCATCAAGCTGCCCTTGACTTGTGTTTGATTGCTGGTCCTCAATTGAGGTCTTCCCTATTTTTTTTTTTTTTTGGAATTCACCACAACATCTGCAGAAAACCTGTGACTATCCAGGTGCTTTAGATTGAGCAGCAACTTTTATTCTGAACTGTGACCCCAGCCTGGCCATTGCTCAATCTTGTCAAGTCCTGTGATCATGATGTGGTCTAAATCTTAGGGTGAGATGGAGTCTTCAGAGAAGGGAACTAAAGTGTCAGCCTCTGCGGAGCTAGCAACAGCACAGGCTGAGGAAAGGGGAAGAGAGAAGAAAGGAGTTCTAGGGATGAGGGAGCACAGAAAAGGGGGATGGGAGTGAAAGCTTTACATACTTTAAAATCTGGCTCTGGCTTTGTCCTGTCTCACATGCTGACTGTACCAGCTCATAAAACATTTAGAGAGATGCACAACTGTGCAAACAGAGTGAATTGAAACCAGTTTTAGTAATTTCTCAATGAAGGTATTACCCTGTAATTCTCTGTGAACCAATTTTGCAAGCCCAAAGGGAATAATGGTTTGTTCTAGACAGGTCTATTAATGCTGGTCCCGTCCTCAGCTGGTTGGAAGGGAAGATTTCATTGCCTTCAAGTCCCTGCCCAGTATACACAATCATGTTCACTGGCCTCATCCATAAAATACGGTCAAAATAGCGTCTGCCTCCCAAGTTGTTATTGGGATTAAATGAATCATGTCTAGAGTTTTTAGGAGGTTGTCTGGCACATAGTAAGTATCCATTAAATGCTAGCAATGGTATTGACTGTGATGATATGAGATGAGAGTGATGATGATTATAAGGGATGTTAACACATCGTTGGCTATGATTGATTGGACAAGACAATCAAGGCCCAAAGCTTAACCCAAAGCAAACAATCCAAAAGTTGCACATTGCTTTATGATTTCTGCAATTGGTTTCAAAAGAGGAGCTAGAGCAATCTGGGCCCTTCCTCCGACAACCAACCAATGGAGATTGACAAACTTCAGGGGCTGGAATAGCCACAGTGAGAAGATTAAGATTGGGAGGAGAAACTAACTGAAACAGGGGTGGGGTGGGTGGGTGAAGAAGAGGCATTGTAAGAAATGCTCTCAGAAGCAGGGATACTTTGCATGAGATTGTATGCAGCCAGTACCCAGTCAGCTGTTCTCATTACATACTATTTTCTTGAATGTCTCTTAGGTTCTAACCCTCACTCCTGGCTTTTAGCTTTAAACACATCTGGGTTTGAATGTTTGTGTTTATGAGTCCAAAGAATCCGGACTGGATTTTAAAAATACTTTTTATAGTATAACTAATCATACTACAAAAAATAATGAGTCAGATATTATCTGGCTATAGGACTTCCTTTCAGTTGTGGCTTAACAGTTTTAGAACATACCAATGATTACAAGAGGCTTCCCAGGTGGCACAGTGGTAAAGAATCTGCCTGCCAATGCAGGAGACACAGGGACATGGGTTTGATCTCTGGGTTGGGAAGATCCCCTCGAGGTGGAAATGGCAACCCACTCCAGTGTTCTTGCCTGGAAAATACCGTGGCAGGCTACAGTCTATAGGGTGGAAAGAGTTAGACATGATTGAGCACACATGTGCACACACACACGTACCCAGAATTACAAACTGATACAGATTCAGCTGTTTATGAAAATTAAATTTCTATGGCTAGGCTCTTCTATGTAATTCTACCCTCACCTCCACTATAACATATTGCTAGATATTAGTGATCTCACCAGTGACTGAGATGGCAGAGGAAAGTGTCAGGTATGCAAACTCTAATGCCTACAGGGATATTAATTCATAGACTGAATGCAATACAATACAGAGTAGTAGGAATGCTGCCAATCAAAGAGGCATACCCATCTGTGCCTTCAGGGCCCCTCCCCAAGAAGGGACTTCATCCTCATATCAATCTTTTCTTAGCTGGTGGAAGTATGTTCTGAATAAAAAAGCTAGAAATCCAAAATTTAAAAATTGCAGCCTTCTGTTTGTTGAATACTGGAAACTAAGTTTTTTTTTTAAAAAAAAAGACGTGGCCCAAAGAAAATGTATCTGCAGACTAAACTTTATCTGAGGCTGTCAGTTTGCACCCTCTGATACAATATATAGGTTATGAAATATACTCTGGTAAAGAAACAGACGTTTTACAATTTATCACATTTCCTAAGTCCCCAGACAACTATGTGGTTATACTTTAGAAAGACAAGAGAGGGAAGACTTTGAAACATTTTATCAGAAGTAAATGAAAACTGTATATCAACACATCACAAAATTTTGAAAAAAAGAGTTAACATAATTATGTCTGGGGAGTGTGTGATTTCCTTGGTTCTGTCTCATCACAACAAAAATTTGAAGCAATGGACCAGTGTTTCAGCCCTCGGAAGGACCAGTATTACAGCTCTGTGTTACAGCTCAATTTTATTTAGAAAGCAAAGGAAAATACATCCTAAGGTATGAGGGCATGCTGACTCAAAAGATGTGAAGAAAAGAGAGAGACCCCTGGCCCTTTGGCTCCTCTTTTTATGTTTTTTCTCCTCCCCCTGGGCCTGCCCTATGTAAATTGGGCTAGCCAGGAGTGCTGTTTGTTTTACCTGAGGTCCTCACTCCAGTCCTCGGACCTTCCTTTGCTCTATTTTCTCAGGCTTTTCCCTTGCTTGTCTTTAGCCACTGCTATTCTGGACTCATTTTTCCTATTCTAACTACCTAACATTTCCCCCTCAAGAGACGGGAGGCCCAATTCTTTGGGAATAGGCACATCAAGGTCTCTCTGGCTACTTCCTGCTGAACTGGGATGGCAAGGGGCATTGGGCTGCCCCCTCTTGCTAGTCTCAGGCCTCAGGGTCCTTATAGCTGTGTCCATATAAGGGTGAGTGATATTTTCTGTGGTCAGCTCTAGTTTTATATATCCTTGTTGAACTGGCACTGCATGTTGTAGCTTGTTGACCTGGGCAGAGACAAAATGGGCTAGGCAATTGATAATACATGGAATAATCACAAGCAGCATCAATATGGTGATGACAGGGACTAGTAGGGGCATTAGCCAACTCTAAATTTCTATCACCAGGAGGATCCCCCAAAGAGAGATTGTGGCCACCCTGAGAACTCTCCAGCTCATTCTTTGAGATCCTGTAGGGTCTGAATGTTTTTCTTGAGTACTGTGATACTTCCTTTAACTTAGCTGGAGGTATTTACCCAGAAATAAGACGTCTCATTCAAGATGGCTCAAGTCCCTCCTTGTTCAGAAACCCTTGCAAGGGCCACACCGAGGTTGTTTCAGCCAGGTTAAACATGAGAAATGGCACCATAGATATCTGGGGAGTGTGTAATTTCTTCGGTTCTGTCTCGTCACAACAAAAATTTGAAGCGACAGACTAGTGTTTCAGCCCTCGGAAGGACCAGTGTTACAGCTCCGAGTTACAGCTCAATTTTATTTAGAAAGTAAAGGAAAATACATCCCTGAGGTATGAGGGCATGCCGACCCAAAAGACGTGAAGAGAAGAGAGAGACCTCTGGCCCTTTGTCTCCTCTTTTTATGTTTTTTCTCCTCCCCCTGGGCCTACCCTATGTAAATTGGGCTAGCCAGGAGTGCTGTTTGTTTTACCTGAGGTCCTCACTTCAGTCCTCGGACTTTCCTTTGTTCTGTTTTCTTGGACTTTTCCCTGCCTTGCCTTTAGCCACCACCATTCTGGACTCCTTATTCCTTTTCTAAGTGCCTTATGAACTATGGCCTGAGGTTCATGACATTGTAAAGGAGACAGGGATCAAGACCATCCCCAGGGAAAAGAAATGCAAAAAAGGCAAAATGGCTGTCTGGGGATGACTTACAAATAGCTGTGAAAAGAAGAGAAGTGAAAAGCAAAGGAGAAAAGGAAAGATATAAGCATCTGAATGCAGAGTTCCAAAGAATAGCAAGGAGAGATAAGAAAGCCTTACTCAGTGATCAATGCAAAAAAATAGAGGAAAACAAAAGAATGGGAAAGACTAGAGATCTCTTCCGGAGAAGGCAATGGCACCCCACTCCAGTACTTTTTCATGGAAAATCCCATGGATGGAGGAGCCTGGTGGGCTGCAGTCCATGGGGTCTCAAAGAGCTGGACACGACTGAGTGACTTCACTTTCACTTTTCACTCTCATGCATTGGAGAAGGAAATGGCAACCCACTCCAGTGTTCTTGCCTGGAGAATCCCATGGACGGGGAAGCCTGGTGGGCTGCTGTCTCTGGGGTGGCACAGAGTCGGACATGACTGAAGCGACTTAGCAGCAGCAGTAGCAGCAGCAGAGATCTCTTCAAGAAAATTAGAGATACCAAGGGAATATTTCATGCAAAGATGGGCCCGATAAAGGACAGAAATGGTAGGGACCTAACAGAAGCAGAAGATATTAAGAAGAGGTGGCAAGAATACACAGAAGAACTGTACAAAAAAGATCTTCATGACCCAGATAACCACGATGGTGTTATCAGTCACCTAGAACCATACATCCTGGAATATGAAGTCAAGTGGACCTTAGAAAGCATCACTATAAACAAAGCTAGTGGAGGTGATGGAATTCCAGTTGAGCTATTTCAAATCCTGAAAGATGATGCTATGAAAGTGCTGCACTCAATATGCCAGCAAATTTGGAACACTCAGCAGTGGCCACAGGACTGGAAAAGGTCAGTTTTCATTCCAATCCCAAAGAAAGGCAATGCCAAAGAATGCTCAAACTACTGCACAATTGCACTCATCTCACATGCTAGTAAAGTAATGCTCAAAATTCTCCAAGCCAGGCTTCAGCAATACGTGAATCATGAACTTCCAGATGTTCAAGCTGGTTTTAGAAAAGGCAGAGGAACCAGAGATCAAATTGCCAACATCTGCTGGATCATCGAAAAAGCAAGAGAGTTCCAGAAAAACATCTATTTCTTCTTTATTGACTATGCCAAAGCCTTTGACTGTGTGGATCACAATAAACTGTGGAAAATTCTGAAAGAGATGGGAATACCAGACCACCTGCCCTGCCTCTTGAGAAATTTGTATACGGGTCAGGAAGCAAAAGTTAGAACTGGACATAGAAAAACAGACTGGTTCCAAATAGGAAAAAGAGTCTGTCAAGGCTGTATATTGTCACCCTGCTTATTTAACTTCTTTTTTTTTTTTTTTAATTTAACTTCTATGCAGAGCAAAGCATGAGAAACGATGGGCTGGAGGAAGCACAAGCTGGAATCAAGATTGCTGGGAGAAATATCAATAACCTCAGATATGCAGATGATATCACCCTTATGGCAGAAAGTGAAGAGGAACTAAAAAGCCCCTTGATGAAAATGAAAGAGGAGAGTGAAAAAGTTGGCTTAAAGCTTAACATTCAGAAAATGAAGATCGTGGCATCTGGTCTCATCATTTCATGGAAAGTAGATGGGGAAACAGTGGAAACAGTGTCAGACTTTATTTTTCTGGGCTCCAAAATCACTGCAGATGGTAATTGCAGCCATGAAATTAAAAGACGCTTACTTCTTGGAAGGAAAGTTATGACCAACCTAGATAGCATATTGAATAGCAGAGACATTACTTTGCCAACAAAGGTCCAAATAGTCAAGGCTATGGTTTTTCCTGTGGTCATGTATGGATGTGAGAGTTGGACTGTGAAGAAGGCTGAGCACTGAAGAATTGATGCTTTTGAACTGTGGTGTTGGAGAAGACTCTCAAGAGTCCCTTGGACTGCAAGGAGATCCAACCAGTCCATTCTAAAGGAGATCACTCCTGGGTGTTCTTTCGAAAGAATGCTGCTAAAGCTGAAACTGCAGTACTTTAGCCACCTCATGGGAAGAGTTGACTCATTGGAAAAGACTCTGATGCTGGGAGGGATTGGGGGCAGGAGGAAAAGGGTCGACAGAGGATGAGATGGCTGGATGGCACACCGACTCAATGGACATGAGTTTGGGTGAACTCCAGGAGTTGGTGAAGGACAGGGAGGCCTGGTGTGCTGCAATTCATGGGTTCGCAAAGAGTCGGACAAAAATGAGCGACTGCTCTGAACTGAACTGAACTACCTAACCATTATCATCAAATGATGGATCCTGGTGGTTAATAATGCACACACAACAATGTGATAATGCCTGTCA
Source organism: Bos indicus x Bos taurus (assembly GCF_003369695.1). NCBI lineage: Eukaryota > Metazoa > Chordata > Mammalia > Artiodactyla > Bovidae > Bos > Bos indicus x Bos taurus. The sequence continues at coordinate 115,339,329 of NC_040076.1, forward strand.
TATTTTAGTGAAATCATATTAAGTCGCCTAGCATACCTGCACACCTGCATGTAAGTTTTCAATTTTTTTCTTCATTATGTATAGCTATAGTACGGTACAGGAGTAAATTTCAAATCTTTTCCCCTATTTCTAAGATTACCATTAAACACTTAGGTTTTAGATTATATTTAAACAAGCTCTTTGACTATGACTAGAAAGTAGTTTAAGCGATATACACACATTTTAAAAATTTTCCCTAAAATAGTGTGCTCTAGGATTTTAAGTTTTCCAGATTAACCTAATTAATTGAAATAGAATATACATTTTTGTTGAAATGAAAAGCATGTAATAGATGATACCAGCCATACAAGGCATGGTTTTCACATTATGATTCAGTGATAAGTCTTCTTGTCTTAACTGTTCTCTTATTTTCAAAAGACTAGGTGAAAGACTACTTTTGATTTCTGTGAAATGTAAATCTTTTATAGCCTGGTTTTGCTCCAAATTCCTCAAATTTAAAGCAAAGTCTTTATAATGGAGAGAGCATCTTCCTTTCACATCCTCTCTCTTAAACTTATGTGTCTAATGCTGAAGACAAAAAATATAAGAGAATCAGCTGCTGTTATGTGAGAACTATGGCTCTAGTATGAAAAAGTACTATTTGTAGTGTTGGTCGAGATTACTTAAAGAATTTAGAAGTCGTTGCTCCTGTCCTTAGAATAAGAGAAAACTGAAAAAATAGCTCAACGATTTTAGCCCAGTGAGACCCACACAAAAATCTGACTTTGAGAACTATAAATTTGTGTTGCTTTAAGACATCACACTTGTGGCCACTTGATACAGTAGCAATAGGAAAATAATATGTGGATGAATCCAGAGAGTCAGACCTCAAGCAGAAACCACTAGGGCTATCAGCTGGTATGTGTGTTGGTTGCTCAGTCGTGTCTGACTGTTTGCAACTGCGTGGACTATAGCCCGCCAGGCTCCTCTATCCATGGAATTCTCCAGGCAAGAATACTGGAGAGGGTTGCCATTCCCTTTTTCAGGGGATCTTCCTGACCCAGGGATTAAACCTAGGTCTCCTACATTGCAGGCAAATTCTTTACCATCTGAACCACCATGGAAGCCCCATCAGCTGGTTGGAATATCAAAACGCTAATTTTTACAAATTGCTGGAAGCTGGGTGTGGACTAATGAGAAAGTCCTGAGAGCCATGGACTTCTCAGAGAGGTCTTAACATTTTTATGGCTTTTACCACTTGGCTTTCATGATGTAGATCTAAGAAAGATCTCCTGTGGCTCTGGCCAGAGTGGGTGGGAAGACCAACCAACAAAATAGATCAAGAGCTTTCTCCACAATAAAGGCTTACAGCTTAGGTTGACCCTTGTGTAAAGTATACATTTTATTGGTTTTTCCTTGTACCTTAAGGTGAACAATTGAGAAAATACTGGTTTAAGCCAGCAGTTCATAAAGGTGGGTTCTGGGATAAGAAGCATCAGCATATTCTGGGAACCTGTTAGAAATGCAAGTCTTTGGAATCCACTTCAGGACTACTGATCGGACACTCTAGGGGTGGGGCCAGACATCAGTGTTTTAACAAATCTTCCAGGAAATTCTGATGGAGCTAACAGTTGAAGCATAACAAGTTTGAGAAAAAAAGAGAGCCCAAGACAGATCCTTTGCATTAACAGGGGCTCTTCTGTGATGTGAGGGCATCTAGATGTTTCCTTGTGCTTCTTTTGTATAGGGAAGGGGAAAGGAAGAAGGCTACTGAAAACCAGAAGACTTAGAATGGCCTTTCCAGAGTCTGTAATAGATGCACAGGAAGTAGAAGCCACAAGCAACTACCCTAAACCAGGATTTTCAAGGGGTTGGCAGCATCTGAAAGAATCAAGGGAAAGCCAAGGCAGCAACAAGGTGAACCAACCAGCCAGTTTTGCACATACCAGCACCCAGGGAGGGTACAGTGAGCTTCTGGTGAGGTGTTAATGGAAGAGGAAGGAAGCATAAGCTCTCAGAATGTTTGTATAAAGTAAGACTATTTTCATGTCTAATATGGAAGATAAAATTATACCCACACCCTTTCCCTACCTAAACCCTAACCAGTTAACTTGGAGCTCATGAAGCAGTCACACACAAATTTAAAAAGATGACAAAACCAACAATTTTGAAATTGTTGTAGAGAGTTCACATATTTTAACACAACTACATAAAGCTGATTAATAACATTTTGTTATCTAGAAAATATTTGAGAATTAAAGTCTTTTTTTTTTCAGATTTCTTTTCTCAAATAGTTTCTATGAAGTGAATTTGATGGAAATACTGACTGAAATAGAGATGTTGCAGTGATAAACTAAAACCACTTGAGGGCAGTAAAAGCACATTTCTTGTGTTTGTTGCAGCTGATTTAATTATAACTTTAAACCAAACACTACCAAAATGCCCTTTTTTGTATTTCTACCTTGGTCTAGAGTTACACCTCACCTCTGCAGTTCAGATTCCTAGAGAATTTCTCCATGTAGGTAAAACAACAACAACAATTATTTTCAATGCAACATTTTTGTTTGTTTATCTGCTGTATTTTTGCTGTGGCTTGTACTGATATAATTCTGAGACATCGCACAATTAAGTCATAAGTTCAATGTCTTCTCAAATAATCTATTAGGTTCATGGAAGTATATCCCCAAATTCATCGATATATGTGTACCCATGGTTATGTGCATGTGTGTTTACCCAGAAAAGTTTGAGTAAATAAATAAAATACTGTATGTAACCATACAGTGAGCCAGCAGAATTCTTTGGAGGCACATTCATAAAGTATCTTTATTCTTTCCTATCACTGTCCTGTAAACCCACTGTCAAAACCCTCTTTTTCATGACCATCTTGGATAAATCTTGGGCAAGTCCCATAATTTCTCAGAAGTTAAAAAAAAAAATTGTCAAGTTATTTTGTTTCCTTCTCAACTTATCTCATTTCAGTAAGTAAAATATCTGTCTTATAAAATACTTAAAATTCCAGACTTCGTGTAAAGTTTGTCGTCTCCATTTCATCTGCTCTTGAAGTGGGGAGAAGTGGTGGGGTGGCGACACATATTCAGGTTGATGTCTCTGCCTAGTTTCTACTCATCTGGTTGCTTACTAGGCTGCCTCTGACTTCTGGAAGATTGAAAGAGAGGGAAGAGAGGTACAGAGATGTCTTTCTTTGAAATCTGTGATACACACTGATTTTCTCTATCTGTGGAAGAACTTTATGCCTAATTTCTCTTGAGTTAACTTGTGGGAACTTTGAGAGCTGTGTGATTACACTACTAAATCAAGGGCCAGCTTAATTGGTGTGAGCCCTGTGCAGATTCTCAGGACCACAAGCTCAGGGGGGGCCTCAGCCTTGTTTTAAAGCTCTGTCATCACCATCGTGAAATGTTTAAATTTTGAACAAGAGCACCCTGCATGCTTGTGTGCTAAGTTGCTTCAGTCGTGTCCAACTCTTTGTGACCCTATGGACTGTAGCCCTCCAGGCTTCTCTGTCCATGGGATTCTCCAGGCAAGAATGCTGGAGTGGGTTGCCATGCCCTCCTCGGGGGATCTTCCTGACCCAGGGATTGAACCCCCATCACTTGCATCTCCTGTATGGGCAGGTAGGTTCTTTATCACTAGCGCCATGACCCAGCAAATTACAAAGCAAGTCCTAACTGAGCCACTCCAGCTTCAGCTCCATTGCCGGGCAGTGCCTCTCCTTCAGCTGAAAATCTACAATCTCCTCCTCAGTCTCTTTCTGGTCAGGTAAACTCTACAGCAGAAACCAATTTGGGTGGGATTCCATGAACTGAGACACAAGCCAATATCCCTACTTAGGTTCTTTTGTTGTAGAAAAGCAAACACTTTGGGAAGTACAGCGATTGGAAACCTCTAAGCTAGTGCTACAAGTTCTCTGTGGAGCCAAACTCTTCAAAGAGACTTTTATCCTCAAGCATGAGTCAGATGATTCTATTGTTTTAAATGACAATGATCCCACTGAAGCTCTCCTTGAAACCCTCCTCCTCCAGATAATTGTCAAGTCAATCCTTCGTCTAACTCCCTGACTTCTTCACCTCAATTCTTTTATATCTTCAAGAGAAATGAGGAGCTGAGGGTCTAAACTTTAGTTCTTGGCTCTCCTATGCAGGGTCTCCAAAGGGGTTTAGCCTCACTCTGAAAACTGCTGGTTCTTGCCCTCTGCTCTTCTGTTCTCAACCTTTTAAGAAACTTGGCAGAAGCAGAGTCCCAGGACAGTGCTCAACCATATCATTTATAGCAACAAATTCTTATTTAAAGGGAGAGATTTTGAAATTAAAATACTTGAGAAACATTTTAAGAAGCACCAATTCTATAAAGATGTTAATAACCTCATCAATAGAAAGTGAAGTCGCTCAGTCATGTCCAACCCTTTGCAACCCCATGGACTGTAGTCTACCAGATTTCTCTGTCCATGGGATTTTCTAGGCAAGAGTACTTGAGTGGATTGCCATTTCTTTCTCCAGGAGATCTTCCTGACCCAGGGATCGAACTCAGGTCTCCTGCATTGCAGGCAGACGCTTTACCCTCTGAGCCACCAGGGAAGCCCATAGATAGAAAAGTTCCATTCAAATATGTTGAGCATCTCTTTTGTCTAGGAAACAGCATTAAGTTCTAATGATATGCAAATTAATAAGACAGTCTTGGTGAGCTCAGAGTTAGGGAACAGCATAGATGATTTTGTGAAGATGGGTGATAACAAAGTTTTGTCATGGGTTTTGTGCAACTTTCCTGAGCTTGTGGGTGAGAGTGGGGGTTGTGGAGCTTCTTCTCTGAAGCTTCCTGACTGATAGATGGCTTTTAAGAACCTCTTTTGTAGAAACATAGCTTCTGGCTCATAGCTGAGTCTCTGGCTCCACCATATCCACAGTGGAGTTGGGACAGGATGAATTCCCAACTTACACACTTTTAGACAAGGGGTTCCATTTTACCCATAAACTATTTTATGCCTATCCAAAACTAAATTCCATAGCAAAGCTTTGCATAGGGCATCTTGCATTTTTCTATCTCGTTGCTATGAGGAATCAGTATTAGAGCCAACAGACAAAACCCTTTTTTAGCTTCCCTTCAGTGTGACAAATAGTCCACAAAGAGTAGTGGGTGGATATCAGACTCTGTGTGTTCCATTAATGGATAGAAGAGGGAAGCCGATGGCGGCGTTCTCAGTGACACTTCGTATCTTAATGTGGAATTTTGTCCTCTCCTCCTTTTTATTTCCCCCCTTGGAGAGTTCCTATTATGATAAATAAAATCTTATTAAATCTTTTAGGTTATGAATCCTTTTCAGAATGAAGGGGGCATTTAGATCTCTATCAAGGAAAAAATTTCCTAAGTTCATTGAGTTAAAAAAAAAAATCCCATTTAGTTGGAAAGGAAACAGGGGATAGGGTGGATTTCAATTTGGAATTTCTGGGACATAACAATTATAAAGTGATTCACAACTTGGAAACATCTGTCCAGATTTTGTCTTTTTGCTACTAAAGAAAGAAAATCAATGCATACTGATTACAGAATTTGATAACTGGATCATTTTCTAAATAGGTTGACTTAACTGGGTGTTATTTTTCGTGTGTGTGTGTGTGTGTGTGTGTGTGTGCAACTCAGTCATGCAGTTTTTCTTGGGGAGGGAGTCACATTTTGCGTAAATATCCTCTGCAATAGTGGAGCCAAAACACGCCTTCTGATCGGCCCTGATGTGTTTCTTCCCTGAAGCACTGAAATCATCTTGTACCACTTTCAAATCATCATGTATCACTCTCAGTATGAAGGAACAGTATTTCTGAAGCAATATCAATTGCTTCCATAGCCTGTGCATTGGGTATTAGTACATCATATCATATACTTTTCATTAATGATAATTTTTCCCATTCTCAGAATAGGGTTCTCACACTTTCAGGAAAGATGTCAGGAAGGCTCATTTCTCATCTCTACCTTTATCTTCCAAAGGATATCTGTTTTTCAGTTCTTCCTTTCTATCTAGATATATACTAGAGTTAAAGCTGTAAAATCCTCATCTGCTATTGTTAAAACCTCTGGTGGAAGGCCCAGATTTTCAGTCATGTCTCTGTCCACCACAACTTTGAGAGGTCCAGTCAATTCATACTCAAGTGGAGGGTATCAGAGGTCTGAGGGTCAAAACTGTCTTACAGAGCATTTGCCTTTTCTGGGTGAACTCTGGACAATAACAAACGATTAAGTCATACTCTTATGGCTAGAATATTTGAATGCAGAGTTCCAAAGAATAGCAAGGAGAGATAAGAAAGCCTTCCTTAGTGATCAATGCAAAGAAATAGAGGAAAACAATAGAATAGGAAAGACTAAAGATCTCTTCAAGAAAATTAGAGATACCAAGGGAACATTTCATGTAAAGATGGGCTCAATAAAGGACAGAAATGGTATGGACCTAACAGAATCAGTAGATATTAAGAAAAGGTGGCAAGAATACACAGAAGAACTGTACAAAAAAGATCTTCATGACCCAGATAATCATGATGGTGTGATCACTCACCTAGAGCCAGACATCCTGGAATGTGAATTCAGGTGAGCCTTAGGAAGGCCAAAACACTATGAACAAAGCTAGTGGAGGTGAGGGAATTCCAGTTGAGCCATTTCAAATCCTAAAAGATGATGCTGTGAAAGTGCTGCACTCAATATGCCAGCAAATTTGGAAAACTCAGCAGTGGCCACAGGACTGGAAAAGGTCAGTTTTCATTCCAATCCTAAAGAAAGGCAATGCCAAAGAATGCTCAAACTACCGCACAATTGCACTCATCTCACACACTAGTAAAGTAATGCTCAAAATTCTCCAAGCCAGGCTTCAGCAATATGTAAACCATGAACTTCCAGACGTTCAAGCTGGTTTTAGAAAAGGCAGAGGGACCAGAGATCAAATTGCCAACATCTGCTGGATCATCGAAAAAGCAAGAGAGTTCCAGGAAAACATCTATTTCTGCTTTATTGACTATGCCAAAGCCTTTGACTGTGTGGATCACAATAGACTATGGAAAATTCTGAAAGAGATGGGAATACCAGGCCACCTGATCTGCCTCTTGAGAAACCTGTATGCAGGTCAGGAAGCAAAGTTAGAACTGGACATGGAACAACAGACTGGTTCCAAATAGGAAAAGGAGTCCGTCAAGGCTGTGTATTGTCACCCTGCTTATTTAACTTCTATGCAGAGTACATCATGAGAAATGCTGGGCTGGAGGAAGCACAAGCTGGAATCAAGATTGCCGGGAGAAATGTCAACAATCTCAGAAATGCAGATGACACCACCCTTATGTCAGAAAGTGAAGAAGGACTAAAGAGCCTTTTGATGAAAGTGAAAGAGGACAGTGAAAATGTTGGCTTAAAGCTCAACATTCAGAAAACTAAGATCATGGCATCTCGTCCCATCACTTCATGGCAAATAGATGGAAAACAGTGGAAACAGTGTCAGACTTTATTTTTGGGGGCTCCAAAATCACTGCAGATGGTAATTGCAGCCATGAAATTAAAAGACGCTAACTCCTTGGAAGAAAAGTTATACCAACCTTCAGTTCAGTTCAGTTCAATCGCTCAGTAGTGTCCGACTCTTTGGGACCCCATGAACCACAGCACATCAGGCCTCCCGGTCCATCACCAACTCCCAGAGTTCACACAAACCCATGTCCACTGTGTCGGTGATGCCATCCAACCATCTCATCCTCTGTTGTCCACTTCTCCTCCTGCCCTCAATCTTTCCCAGCATCAGGGTCTTTTCAAATGAGTTAGTTCTCCACATCAGGTGGCCAAAGTATTGGAGTTTCAGCTTCAACATCAGTCCCTCCAATGAACACCCAGTTCTGATCTCATTTAGGATGGACTGGTTGGATCTCCTTGCAGTCCAAGGGACTCTCAAGAGTCTTCTCCAACAACATAGACAGCATGTTAAACAGCAGAGACATTACTTTGTCAACAAAGATCCATCTAGTCAAAGCTATGATTTTTACAGTAGTCATATATAGATATGAGAGTTGGACTATAAAGAAAGCTGAGCAGAGAAGAATTCATGCTTTTGAAGTGTGGTGTTGGAGAAGACTCTTGAGAGTCCCTTGGACTGCAAGGAGATCCAACCAGTCCATCCTTAAGGAGGTCAGTCCTGGGTGTTCACTGGAGGGACTTATGTTGAAGCTGAAACTCCAATATTTTGGCCACCTGATGTGAAGAGCTGACTCCTTTGAAAAGACGTTGATATTGGGAAAGATTGAGGGTAGGAGAAGAGGACGACAGAGGATGAGATGGTTGGATGGCATCACCAACTCAATGGACATGAGTTTGAGTGAACTCTGGGAGTTGGTAATGGACAGGTAGCCCTGGCGTGCTTCGGTTCATGGGGTTGCAAATAGTTGGACACAACTGAGTGACTGAACTGAACTGAACTTGTGGCTAGATAATACTATAAATACTAAGTTTATTGTATTATCCCATCCAGTTTAGGAGAAGTAAGGAATGTTACCAGTCTACTCTTCGGAAGACTCTCCAAATGTATACGTTGAATTTAACCATGTAGCCCAATTCAGGGCTAAAAAGTCTAGTTTACAAATGGGAGATTGAGCTTTTAGCCATGACTAGCAAATGCCAGTGTTTTCTTTCTCCACATATTTGTTTTTTAAAAATATACTACTACTGGTAAGGCTTATGAGCCAGTGACCATATATGATGTGTAATGCTTATTGAAATTAGTAGAATTCAAATGATGATGTTTTGATAAAAATAGTTTCCTGGGTGTGACACCAGAGTCACGGTACTGTGAGTCATTCTGTCTCTCTCCTTTGATCTAAGGAGTAAAACATCCATAACTCAATGCAAGTTCCTCATACCAGGACATTGGCAAGTTCCATACATCTGTATATCAAACGGTGGGTGGACTGAACACAGAGAAGAGGCAGAACCAGGGAAAACGTAGAAGTGGTGCCCAAAACCTTGGATTCTCTGCCATACCAGGTAAACCTGCAGTCCAAGAGAACCCAGTGGCAACAGGGAAGCAGTGCAGGTGACTCCAGCTTCCTGGTTGCGACAGTGCTCACTACCACAGGGGACTGCCAGCAGTAGCGGCAGTGGGACTTGTGACCCCCATCCCTCCATCTGTAGTGGCACCAGCAGAGGTGGCATCTGTGAATACAACAACCCCAGAGGTAGCAAAGTCACCCGTGACCCCAGCTCCCTGCATACCTTTCTTTCTCTGCTACACCTGTTTCCCTCCACCCAGGCAATCCTGATCACAGTGGAAGTGCCTGCCATCCTGCGGTGCCCAGCAGCAATACCAGTGACAGCAGCGACACTGGCATATCAGGGCGCCAGCAATCCTGGAGGCAGAAGCAGTGACAATGAGGGCACCTCACAGTGACACCTCTGATAGAAGTGTGAGAGTGGGAAGTTCTGGTTCTCAACAGCAGGCAGAAGCAGCTCAGGTAAGAGAATCAATAATTTGTGCTATAGTGCCATCTACTGAAAGATAAAAGAAAGACTGCTAATTACCGATCTGTTGGATTGTTTAAATAGAAACAAGTAAAACAAACAAACAAAAACTTTACTTAGAGAGGAAATGTATTCACTACTTAAAATGGACCAGCAGCAGAGCCGCTCATCAAACACCATGAAGAACCACAGTAACGCTGTACCATAAAAAAGAGAATGACCATTCTTCAGAAACCAAACTTAAAAGCACGGAATATTACAATCTAACTAAGAGAAAGTTCAACATAGTTGTGAAGCTCAACAAGCTACAAGAAAATTCAGAAAGGCAATTCAATGAGTTCATGAATAAAATTAATGAACAGAAGGAATGCTTTGCCAAAGAGACTGAAACTCTGATAAAAAACTGAACAGATATTATGAAATGAAAGAACTAAAAATATGAGATAAAGAAAGCTTTATCTCATATTTTGGCTTAAAACTCAACATTCAGAAAACTAAGACCATGGCATCCAGTCCTATCACTTCATGGCAAGTAGATAGGGAAACAATGGAAACAGTGAGAGACTACTTTTTGGTCTCCCAAAATCACTGCAGCTGGTGACTGCAGTCATGAAATTAAAAGATGTTTGCTCCTTGGAAGAAAAGCTATGACCAACTAGACAGCATATTAAAAAGCAGAGACTTTACTTTGCCAGCAAAGATCCATCTAGTCAAAGCTATGATTTTCCCAGTAGTCATGTATGGATGTGGGAGTTGGATTATAAAGAAAGCTGAGCGCTGGAGAACTGATGCTTTGGAACTGTGGTGTTGGAGAAGACTCTCAGAGTCCCTTGATGGCATCACTGACTCAATGGACATGAGTTTGAGTAAGTTTGAGTAAGTTTAAGGAGTTGATGATGGACAGGGAAGCCTGGCATGCTGCAGTCCATGGGGTCGCAAAGAGTCGGACAGGACTGAGCAACTAAACTGAAACTGATCCCTCCAAAGTCTAATTCTCTAAGTTATTAACATCAAGGATAGAAGAACTCAGAAACCCAGAATACACAAAAGAGCAGATATTTAATAATTACACTTTAGCTTTTGTAAATCCTTTACTGGTCTCACTCACTCATCTGACAAGCTGAGTGAAATTAGTGGAAGAACCCTGATTATATTTTTTAAAGAGATAAAAAAGAAAATGGAAAGTGAAAGTTTCTTACAGTAGGTAATATTTGCATAGCCAGTTACAAAATTTAGCCTGCTATTAAGTGAAAGATTTTATTTCAGATTTTAAAGATCAATATGTTACAGTGAGCAAAACATACAAGTAAAGCATGACATTTTATGGTAATCTTCATGCTGTTTTATGATTACAGTTCAAGTCTCAAAGCTAAAATAAATAGATACATAAAATATACTGTCTCCTCACTTTAAATATAAACTCTAGATTTACTCATGCTAAATTCAGTGAAAGCTGGCAAAAACCAGTCCTTTTCCAGTGTGTATAGATAAAGCACTGGGTAGGTTTCTCATTGAGCCTGAATGCTTTTCCTCTGGGATCCATGAAATAACTCTGTGCTATGCTAAGTTGCTCAGTCATATCTGACTCTTTGCAACCCCATGGACTGTAGTCAGTCAGGCTCCTCTGTCCATGGGATTTTCCAGGCAACAATATTGGAGTTGGTTGCCATTTCCTTCTCCAGGGAATCTTCCTGACCCAGGGATCAAAGCCACATCTCTTGCTTGGCAAGTGGATTCTTTACCACTGAGCCCACCTGTGAAGCCCCTATACCCTCTTAATAATTTTCTTAATTTTGCCTGAAGTACTTTATGATAATCTCTGTTACTTGCATCCAAATGACCCCAGACCTGAAGTACTGCAGTCTTAAGTAGCTCATTAGATACCCACACCACTTTCCTTTTCTAGTCAATATCTAATGCAAGTAAGTAGGAGCACTTAGGGTAACGGTACCAACCTCAGGAAGGTTATGGAAGAACTTAAGGTTCAGGTGATAACTCAGTCATCCTGACAGCAAATAAGAATGATCAACTCAGCAATGCAGGAGAGTAGGCATACCCTAAAGACATGAGTAATGAGGGGTTCATCTCACATTTGTCACTTGGCAGACCCCACTAACAATTCCCAGGAAATAAAAATAGAATCTAGGTAATGAAGTCTAACCTTCTTTATCTTTTCCTTTGTGCTTCGTCTTATTTCATTCGCTCATAGAGTGTTGTGTGCAGAGGCCTTTCCTGGTGAACTTCAGGCCAGAGTTCCTAGTGTGAAAGAGCTTCACCAGGCACTTCAGCTCATCTGGCAAGGGCAGAAGCACTGCACAAGACACACTCAATTTAGGATGGCGGCAACAGGCGTGATGTGTGCAGGGACGCTGTGCTCAACACTAGGAGATCGGGAGCACGAGCTCTGCAGCTACACCCACCTCACAGAAACTGCCCGCCCCCCACTCCCGCCCCCAACCCAACTGCTGAAGCGACCCTGGTGGAGCAGCCCCACCCGCGGCCTGTCTGGGGAGAGCCTGGGCTCTATAGCTCCAGCTGGTGCCTCTTCATTCTTTGACATAAAAATAAAGATTTCCTTTGTTTTGGAGGCAACTTACCCTTGTCCTATTGGCTTGAACAACACTGGGCAGGAGGACTCCTGTTGGAGACCAACTTGGGTGGATCAGTAACAAACGCTGTCAGGTATTATTGCTGATATATATCTTATAGCCCATATACCATTTTACATATATTATCTTCCTTATAAGACTATGACCCTCTAAGGACATAGTTCCTAATTCATATTTTCCAATCAATCAGTGTGGAATCTTGCTATTTAGTATTTGGATGGCACTAGTGGTTCAAAATTCTCCAAGCCAGGCTTCAGCAATATGTGAACCATGAACTTCCTGATGTTCAAGCTGGTTTTAGAAAAGGCAGAGGAACCAGGGATCAAATTGCCAACATCCGCTGGATCATCGAAAAAGCAAGAGAGTTCCAGAAAAACATCTATTTCTGCTTTATTGACTATGCCAAAGCCTTTGACTGTGTGGATCACAATAAACTGTGGAAAATTCTGAAAGAGATGGGAGTACCAGACCACCTGATCTGCCTCTTGAGAAATTTGTATGTAGGTCAGGAAGCAACAGTTAGAACTGGACATGGAACAACAGACTGGTTCCAAATAGGAAGAGGAGTACGTCAAGGCTGTATATTGTCACCCTGCTTATTTAACTTCTATGCAGAGTACATCATGAGAAACGCTGGGCTGGAGGAAGCCCAAGCTGGAATCAAGATTGCCGGGAGAAATATCAATAACCTCAGATATGCAGATGACACCACCCTTATGGCAGAAAGTGAAGAGGAATTAAAAAGCCTCTTGATGAACGTGAAATGGAGAGTGAAAAAGTTGGCTTAAAGCTCAACATTGAGAAAATGAAGATCATGGCATCCAGTCCCATCACTTCATGGGAAATAGATGGGGAAACAGAGGAAACAGTGTCAGACTTTATTTTTTGGGGCTCCAAAATCACTGCAGATGGTGATTGCAGCCATGAAATTAAAAGACACTTACTCCTTGGAAGGAAAGTTATGACCAACCTAGACAGCATATTCAAAAGCAGAGACATTACTTTGCCAACAAAGGTTCGTCTAGTCAAGGCTATGGTTTTTCCAGTAGTCATGTATGGATGTGAGAGTTGGACTGTGAAGAAAGCTGAGCGCCAAAGAATTGATGCTTTTGAAGTGTGGTGTTGGAGAAGACTCTTGAGAGTCCCTTAGACTGCAAGGAGATCCAACCAGTCCATTCTGAAGATCAGCCCTGGGATTTCTTTGGAAGGAATGATGCTAAAGCTGAAACTCCAGTACTTTGGCCACCTCATGCGAAGAGTTGACTCATTGGAAAAAACTCTGATGATGGGAGGGATTGGGGGCAGGAGGAGAAGGGGATGACAGAGGATGAGATGGCTGGATGGCATCACTGACTCAATGGTCCTGAGTCTGGGTGAACTCGGGATTTGGTGATGGATATGGAGGCCTGGTGTGCTGTGATTCATGGGTTCGCAAAGAGTCAGACATGACTGAGCGACTGAAGTGAACTGAGTGGTTGGCAACCCACTCCAGTGTTCTTGCCTGGAGAATCCCAGGGATGGGGAAGCCTGGTGGGCTGCCATCTATGGGGTCATACAGAGTCGGACACGATTGAAGTGACTTAGCAGCAGCAGCAGCAGCAGTGGTAAAGAACCCTTCTGCTAATGTGAGTTAGACATAAGAGGTGCGGGTTCCATCCCTGGGTCTGGAAGATCCCCTGAAAAAGAGCATGGCAACTCTCTCCAGTATTTTTGCCTGGAGAATCCCATGGACAGGGCAGGCTGGAGGGCTACAGTCCATGGGGTCACAAAGAGTCGGACATGACTGAAGTGACTTAGTATGCATGCACGCATGTGCCTAATACATTTTTGTCAAAAGAGGGAAAATGATAGAAGGTTACGATTACTCTCATTGGAAATTCTGATATTCAGGGATAGCTTATTTGAAAACAAAGGGAATATACCTTAAAAGAAGTGATTCTCTGAGATGTCACCTTATAGGTAGGATGAATGTGAAAGTCACTCAGTCATGTCTGGCTCTTTGTGACCCCATGGATTGTAGCCCACCAGGCTCCTCTCTCCATGGAATTCCTTGGATAGACTAGTGGTTCTCAGTCAGGACTAGTTTGTCCCTTAGAGGTATTTAGTAATGCCTGGTGACATTTTTGTTTATCACAACTGGGGTAAGGGATGCTACTAATATCTTTAGTGGTTACAGGCCAGGGATGCTGTTAAACATCCTACAATGCCCAGAAAAACCCATTCTCAACTTTTCACAGCAAATAATTACTTGGTTCAAAATGCCAGTAGTACCAAGGTTGAGGAATGCTAACTTTCCCCCTGATCGAAGACTTTTTTTCCTTGCTGACTGGAGTAGGAAGAACACCTCTGGACTTCAGTTACTAACACCAGCAACTGGTGCCAGAGGTAGTATTTGTCCCACTGCAGCAATTCTCCTCTTATTTCATTAGGTAATAGGACAGCTTAAGCTTTCGCTGGACCCTCAATTACCAACTAGAGACTACAACTCTTATCCTCTCTTGTAGGCAAGATTGAGGAGACAAGATTAAATTCTAGCCAATGAAAATGAGTAGAAATGATGTGTACTTTATGTCCTTCAAAAGGAAGATCTTTGCAGTCTTCATTTTTTCTTTCCTGCAAATTATAACATGGATGTGGAGGGTATGAATGATATTTGTCCATGTAGATATGGTTAAAATTACAGGAAGGGAATTCCTCAGTGGTCCAGTGGTTAGGACTCAGTGCTTTCATTGCTATGGCCTGAATTCAATCCCTGGTTGGGGATCCAATATCCTGAAAGTCTCTTGGTGTGGCCAAAAAAAAAAAAAAAAGTGATGGACAATAGAAACCTGGTCTCATAGAGCAGTCACCTACCTGCTTTATCCTGCCCGTTCCCTGCTGGCCAGTCACACAAGAAAAAAGGCAAACTGCTTTTTGCTTCAAACACCTCTGTTTGAACATTTTATAATAGCAATTCTGTTTTTGTTCTAATACAAACCGATACAGTTTTTAGTGTTCTACATGATGACTGGGAGTGAGTAGCACTAGCCACATGGTTTAGAAAGCTGTAGACAGGACTGGTTAAAACTGGTAAATATATAATATTGGTAGCCAGAAGCAAAGAGACCACATCTCAAAAGACCATACTATTTGCATGTAGTGGACTTTGTAGCAGTCAGCTAACTCAGGGATCACACCAACTGTGAAACATGGTAGATGTTGAAGTTACTGTGATTTTCAAGTTGAAGAATTTATTTGGTTGGCCCAAAAGTCCATTCAGGGTTTTCCATAAGATGTTACAGAAAATCCCGAATGAACTTTTGGGCCAACCCAATAGAATGTGTATTGATTTTTCCTCCTGTATTGGTATTATATTTAATTTTTTTGCTTATAAGCTTTAGAAGTGTGATTAAGATTTATAACCACCCTACTCCAGTACTCTTGCCTGGAAAATCCCATGGACGGAGGAGCCTGGTGGGCTACAGTCCATGGGGTCTCGAAGAGTCGGACACGACTGAGTGAGTTCACTTTCACTTTTCACTTTCATGCATTGGAGAAGGAAATGGCAACCCACTCCAGCGTTCTTGCCTGGAGAATCCCAGGGACGGAGGAGCCTGGTGGGCTCCCATCTATGGGGTCACACAGAGCCGGACACGACTGAAGCGACTTAGCAGCAGCACAGCAGCAGTAGAAAAAAAAAAAATTCAGTTTCCTGGGACAATGCTCTATGGAAAGGAGTTGGACAGTTGACTCATTATAAACACTAGCTATCTTAAGAGTAATGCAGATATCTTATTTAGGAATTTGAGCAAAAGATGGGGAGTAGATAAAACAAGTACTTTTTAGCTACCAAGTGCCTGATCCTCTGCTTTATTCCTTTTGTTGTGGGATATAATTTCAATGAAAAAATCATGTTTTTTTCCTCCTGCATGTTGTGGTTACTGCCCCTATTTCCACCTATCAGATAAGTGGCTTTCATCCTTTTGAAGAAGGACACATGTAGCTGAGAAGGCAAAAATCAATTGAGCTCCTGAAGAGATATGTTAAAACTCCTCTGAACCAGGAATTTTGAAAGCCAAGACTTTCATGAGCCAAGTTTTTGAGATCACAAAGTGTTTTTAAGCTAAAAAAGGCTAAGTCTCTGGAGACTGTTGAACATGGAGTCTTGAGGATAAAGTTAGGGGTGGAGAGGAGCTTGCTAAGAAAAAAGTATTTTCCCACGCCTAAAGGAGATGAAGTTTAATAAGTGACTGGGGTGAGTGTTATCTGAGGGGAAGGAGCTAGAGCATGGAAATTGGGGGTGACTGAAACAGCACGTCGTCCCCTATTGTCAGCCCAACTAAGACTTGGATGGGCAAGTGCAGACCACAGGGAGATTTGGATCAGAGCAGACAAACTTTCCTTGAAGCCCAAGAGAGTTTAAACCTCAAAGATGTCCTCTCAGTGTACCTGTTCCCAACCCAAATCATCATCATCATCTGGCAATAGAAGGGTAGAATCAGAGACATTTCATCAGAAATGGTCACAGACGCCAAGCCTCTCACTAATTTAGACTAACACAGGCAAGTTTTCAAAAGATTTCTGTGTTCTTGAGAAGAGATAGAAGAGAGTTGCTCCTTCTGGGAATTCCCAGTTCCTGGGAATCTGGACTGTCCTTACAAGTGGGATACGCAGGATGTGAAGTGATCTTAGACACGGCAGAGGGAGAGTCAAGGGGGATATGGATTTACAGCAGTGGGTTTAAATGGGCTAGGGAGGGATGAACAAGTAGCAGTAGGCCCCAGCATAGGTCTAAAAGGATGTGAAGAAAAGAAATGGGTGCATCTGCCTTTCAACATATACCAGTATATACTAAATCTCTTCCCCAAAATAATCTACGTCAATACTGTGAAGAAAAAGAGCAGAAAGCAATGAAAACAACCTGGAATTGACTATTCACCCCAAAGAAATGAAGAAAAGTCTCATAAGCCTTCTACATAAATATGCAGTGACCTCCAGAGGAGAGAGGTGAGAAATCATTCAATGATCCACAAACTCTTGCCTAGTTATGAGGATGTTTTCAAGAAATGGATTCTGAACAAAAACAGTAGTTTTGAAAATCTAAGTGTTAAAAATGGACAAGTAAACAGAAAAGTAAGTATTCTTTGAACAGGGCATAGACAGGTAAATGTGGTCGGATGCACTTTGGAGACATCTGAAACTTCCCAAAACCTCCCCAAATATCCTGATGCCCCAATCATGGAATACAGGCATTTATTGCCACAGAAGGGGGGGTTAGATAGAGTTGGAGATGGGGGGGTTAGATAGAGTTGGAGATAAATTGTCGATTAGTCCCTGTATATGATTAAAAAATCTAATTGCACAAATAAGAATACTGGAAGCCAGAGTTTACTAGTACAGGAGTCAGAGTTATAAGAAGTAAAAGATATCAAAGGAGCAACTGCAAGAAAAAAAATGAAAATTTAAGGATAGTTTTCTCAATTAAAAGAGAAAGAAGTTCAACCTGTGCTAGGAGGGAGAGTCTTATAGGACACAGGGCTGGACTTTAGAGGTTTATGTCATCTGAGAATGGGAGCTTTCAGCTTTCCTCCCCACCTGCCCTGATTCCAGATCTCTGTGCAATGAATAAAGCCAAACAGAATCGGTGTCACTAGAATGATATAAACATACTTTGGGTGGTCAGGCTCACAAAAACAACCGCAGCTTATATAGAGTCAGGTGTCAAGTTGAATGAAAACACTGAAACATCTGTGAGGAAATTTTAATTATGACACTTTCAAATGTACAAAACATCCATAAACAGAAAAGACACCTGTATATCTTCCTTCAAAATGGCCAAAATTTTAATTGTCTTATTTTCATTGATTTTTTCAAGAAATTAAATGTAATTCAACTACACCCCTCTTTCCTCCCTATTCCATTCTTAAAAACACTGCCTGAGCACAACGAATCCCAAGTCAAAAGGCAAAGAAAAAAGACTAGAGTTCAGGAGCCAAGCTTGGAGCCCTAACCTGAGACTGGGCTTGAGTCTGGGTCTGAGGGCACTGAGCCCGGGTCTAAGAGGTCTGGGTCTGGGTCTAGGACTGGACTGGGCCTGGGCCCAGGTCTAAGAGTGGACTTGGACTTGGAGAGACTGGCAATGGGACTGGGACCAGTGATGGATCTGGAACAAGGCCTAATCCTGAGCCTGGGCTTGGGACTGTGCCTCATTCTGCAATATATCTGGGCCTAGATTTAAGTTGGAGATGGGGCTGGATCTGGAGCTGGGCTGGGGCTGAAAACTGTTTGTCTGTAAGAGGAAGTTGGGGCTGCTGCAGAGCTGCAGAGACTTTGCTCTTGGTTAGTAGATACCAGGAGTGTATCTAGATTTGTTCTGATAAGGTCATCAGTGACTAAGAATTTCTCATCAACAAACTCACTAACCCCTTTCAGACTCAGACTTTCCTTTAATTCAGAAATCTTGCTATCTGAATTCAGACAAAAGTTCATCAAAAGAAGAACAAAAGTGAAAATCCAGCTTTAGTTAGGCAGAGACTTAACAGTTTGCAGTTAGAAGACATTCAGGAATCTTAGCTCTTTTAAATCTTAAACAAGTTTCAGTTATTCATATTTTATGTTTTAAACTAGTTTTTTATATTTTAATAAAACATGTTACCTTTGGTTGTTGTCAATATTGGTTTTGAAATTAAGCATTACTGTTATTTTCTAAAATCTTGTGAATCTATGATTTTATAAAAATGGGTTATGCATTATAGTCATTCATGTTGGAGATGGTACAGCTTGCCTTGGGAACAACTCTTTGAATTCCACTCTGCCTTAACTTAACTTTGAATGTCTCAGTTACTCTTAGAACCCCACTTCTGACATAACAGCATTGCCTCATGGGGTTTTTAGTGGTCCATAAGCTAGTAAAAACAATGTACAGAATAGAGACTAGACGAGACATACTCAGTTAGTATGCATTCCTTTCATAGGCACCACCCTCCATGAGGCTTCACTATGGAATACTCTCCTGAGGAACACAAGCTATTTTGGACAACTCAGTGTTTCGAGTTATGCAAAAGTGGTTATGAATAACTTAGAGACTGTAAAATACCCCCACACTAAGTTGCTTAAGTGTAAGTTACTATCCTACATTGGATTCAATTGGCTTCTTCTGTTCTTTAATTGGTAAGAGAAAGTAACCATTATGGGTTTCCATGATGTCTGGCACTTAGAACTAATTTACTCAATTTTCATAGTGAGCTGAAAAGGTGTGTTATTATCCCTACTCAATATACAGTATGTGAGAGTTAGACCGTAAAGAAGGCTGAGCACCAAAGAATTGATGCTTTCGAATTGTGTTGCTAGAGAAGACTTTTGAGAGTCTCTTGGACTGCAAGGAGATCAAACCAGTTAATCTAAAGGAAATCAATCCTAAGTATTCATTGAAAGAGAGAATGAGATGGTTAGATAGCATCACTGACTCAGTAGACACGATTTTGAGTCAACTCCAGGAGATAGTGAAGGACAGGGAAGTCTGGCATGCTGCAGTCCATGGGGCTGCAAAGAGTCGGACACAACTTAACAACTGAACAACAACAACCATCTGAAGAATATGAGCCTGAGAAAGATTTTATCACTTGCCCCTAGGCAAGTGATATGTAGGTATTCCTGACTGAGCCAGGATCTGAAGTAGATACCTTCTAACCCTGCGTAGGAGCCCCCGACCTATCCCTGCTTTCTGAGTATGTGGGCACTTTACAGAGGGGGCTGACAGTGCTCCCTGACTCACAGTCAAGTGCTTGCCTTTGGTTTCTGGCATTTACTAAGTTCCTCTGACCCTTGACTTTCTTTCAATATTATGATTTAGCTTCTTTTATCTTGAGTATGAGCCCCATGTCTGTGATTCACTGTTAGATCTTCTCTCAGTTGGGTGCCTAGGGGAAGAACTTTTCCTTTTTTGGAAGTTCCCTGCATGAAGCAGGGCACTCAAAGCCAGTGCTCTGGACAACCCAGAGGGATGGGGTGGTGAGGGAGGTGGAAGAGAGGTTCAGGATGGAGGTACACATGTGCACCCATGGGTGATTCATGTTGATGCATGGCAAAAACCATCACAATATTGTAATTATCCTCCAATTAAAATAAATTAATTAATTTAAAAAATAGATTTTTTAATGTATGTAAAAATTGATTTAATTTGGGCATATTCGATGATGTCGAAATAAAGACATTATATATAAACTAAGAAAAACTACACCAAATTTTTGATTTTCATGAGTCTGTCACAAATCTCGAGGCAATTTTTTTTTTATCCCCATCTAGTATAATACACTGCCACCTACGCCAGTCTGTGTTTTCAAAGAATGCAAATTAATTTTAATATTGGAATATGGCATTTTCAAGGAAGGAAAATCTGTTGTTAAAACATCATATAATTCAAATTTCATTTGTGTTTCGCTTTGAATAGTATTGCCTGTGATATTGCTTCATCTAGAAGCACAGATGGTGAAAATATGCTTATATATTCTCATTTTTTGTATTCCTTATCGATTTCATTCATAATCTTTGGCACTGTCAACTAACACAGTTTTATTTATTGAGATTCTAAAATTTCTGTAGAAATGATCTGTTCAATTGGTCTGAGTAAACAAGTCCAGGAAATTTAGTCATGAGAAAATCATTAGTCACAACCTTGACAAGTTAATGTAGTGAAGAAAAGCAAGAAGAAAGATTCTGTTGACCACTGATTACTCAACATCAGTTTCTGGTGAAAGACAAAATACTAAAAGGTGAAACAGAAAGCCTTATCAGCACTACTCCTGATCAACACGTTCAGCATGGCTGACATAGGGTTGACTGTTGTCCTGGACACCAGAGTCTCGGCAAGGACTCATCAGTATCTTGACCTCTAGAGTTACACTAGGAAAGAAATGAGAACTCTGTTGTTTTATTAGTGTTTTTGTTTGTTACCTGTTTTTTTTTTTCATTAATTGCAACATCAGAACAGTAGACTTGACTAAGCATTGGCTATTAAAAACCAATTGTTAAACAATGATGAAAAGAAAAAATGAGGATTTCCCTGACAGTCCATGGTTAAGACTCTGTGCTTCCAATGCAAGGTTTGATCCCTGGTCTGGGAACTAAGATCCCATATGCCATGCAGCTAAGAAAAGGACAACTGAGTGGAGAGATTTAGCAATATTATCAAATCTTAAGGTAGCAGTAAAAAGGAACTTTGTAGTCAGAGCCAGATTACATATAATAAATTATCTAAATACTAACCTGTTATAAATTCTGTGGTCTTAGGAATATAAAATAAGAAATTAACTCATGCCTAAGATCTTACACCACCTTTGTTTTCCCTTCAGGTTAGAGTTTTGAACTCTGATCAATTGAATATCTCTTCTTGGGAGATAATGTTGCCCAGAAATTGGTACAAAGTTTCTTAAAAGAGAACCAGAGCAAGATGCTGGGAGTGATCACATGAGGCAGAGTCCTTGCTCAAGATCTTATGTGCTGATTGGCTTGGGGGTTGCCAGTTCGCTAAACCAGCATGGATAAACATCGGAAGTAGGTTTACCTAGAACAGAGGAAACAAAATAGAGTTGGACCACATCAGAAGAAAATAATGACATGAAATAGGTAGACCACCACTGTCTTTTTTTTTTTTTTTTCCTTCAATATTTTATTTTATTTTTATTTTATTTTATTTTTTAACTTTACAATATTGTATTGGTTTTGCCATATATCAAAATGAATCCGCCCCAGGTATACATGTGTTCCCCACCCTGAACCCTCCTCCCTCCCCATACCATAGGACAGTATTTAAGGACAAGACTTTGGAAATTACACATGCTCGGGCTCAAATCCTTCATCCATCAGCCATTTGTAGAGACAAAATACATAACTATGCTATGATACAGACTCCTTAGCTATATCTGCCAGAATTGTGGATAAGATTAGATAAGATAAGCATCATGAACATAGTATAGGGCTTAGCTCTACAAACAGAATATAATTGGGTTTGGTAGCTAATATTAATTCTATTATTATCATCATCACCTCCATTGCATGGTCAGAGTACAGATTCTGGAGCCAGACAATTAGGTTCAAACCCTTTTATCATCATTTACTGACTCAGTAACTCTCGGTAGAATATGTACCCTTCATGTACCTTGATGTCTTCAGTTGTAAAAAGAAGATAATAATATCCATCGTGTTAAGAGGATTCAGTGATTTAATATACGTGGGCTATTAGAATCACTACATCCCATAAATAGTAAGCACTCTGTTAGTTGATATTCCATCTATATAATTTTAAATGGTATAGAGAAACTCTGAGTGAGAGATCAGTGACAATTTGAACATAAGAGAAGGTGCTTTTTAGCATGAGGAAAATGATTTTTTCTTTTTTGTATGACTGTTCAAACTAAGTTCAGGTGCCTGAAGGTTAGGAATAATTGTTTTTCTAGGCCCCTGTTATGCTTGGAGGAGTACCTGTAACCATCAAATCTACAAGTAGGAGGAAACCTAGTGGTTATCCTAACCCATCTAAGACATGCACACTCTTTACAGTATTAATGCTTCCAACAACACATGGCATAGCCAATGAAGGTGAACACATTACTTTTCAAGGCAACCAATTTTCAGACAATCACAGGAAAGAAAGTTTGCTCTTCTCTGGAACTGAATCTCAATTCCCTTCCAACCACCAGACAAGTCCAGCCCTAGAAATCATCACAGACAAAATATCGTTTCTCTTCCTTATGACAATTATTCAAATACTTGTAAATTGCATCCATATCAACTCCTCTCGTCCTCGCATTAGGCTGTTTCCCTTTTCTTGAACAAAGTACCTTCCACTGTTCTTTGTATAAAAGCAGCATGAAACCCTTTGGAATCAGACTGAGTGGACCTCAAATTTCCATGTGCTTAACTTGGGCTGTTTAGTAGATCATTCTTGAATGCTTCATAGAAATGGAAGTGGTAATACCTAACTTTAAAAATCGCATTAAGAATTAAATGTATGAGTATGTGCATAACACTAGACACAACATAAGTGTTCAAGAATAACAACACCTGTGTTAATAATTATTGTTGTAAACAGAATATTTCTCCTGCTATTCTTGGCCTTCTTTGAGGACAATGTTCAATGTGTCGACATGTGGAAGAGAGAAAAACAATTACTTTCCTGTTTTGTACTGTTCCTAAATTTGGTTTAATCTTAATTTTTAAGCTTAAAATGTCACAGAGACATTTGAAATCACTCCTAAGGAATGCATTTGGTGAAAGTTGCAGAGTGCTTATTATGTGTCATTCACTGTGTTAAGTGCATTAGGTACATCATGCACTGTCTCCAATACAATAATTCTATGTGGCAAAAGGTCATTACTATCCTCATTTTATATCAATAGAAAAGCAAACTGAGATTGAGTGTTATGATTGGGATTGACTGGGCTTCCCTGATGGCTCAGCTGGTAAAGAATCTGCCTACAATGCAGGAGATCCTAGTTTGATTCCTAGGTCGGGAAGGTCTGCTAGAGAAGGGGTTAGGCTACCCACTCCAGGATCCTTGGGCTTCTATTGTGGCTCAGCTGGTAAAGAATCCACCAAGGAGACCTGGGTTGGGAAGATCCCTGAAGAAGGGAAAGGCTACCCATTCCAGTATTCTGGCCTAGAGAATTCCACAGACTGTATAGTCCATGGGGTCCCAAAGAGATGGACACAACTCAGTGACTTTCACTTTCACTTTGGGGTTAACTATATATATTAATATATATAAAGTATATAACTAATGAGAACCTGATGTATAGCACAGGGAACTCTATTTGGTGCTCTGTGGTGACCTAAATTGGAAGGAAACCCCATAAAAGAAGGGATATATATATATATATATATACACACACACACACACACACACACACACACACACACACACATGGCTGATTCGTTTTGCTCTAGAAATTGGAAGTATGTAACAAATTTTAAATTTAGAAACAACAGAGAAGAATGGGCTCCAGAGTTGGAGTGCTGGAAGACCTGAAGGGTTGAAAATGGCTCCATTCACGTGGTTTGTTGCCGTTTGCAGGGGCCTTGGCTGAGACTTTCACCAGGGATCTTGATCTTCTCCAGATGGGTCTACTGACAAGGCTTCTTGGACTTCCTCAAACCTCATGGCTGAGTTCCGAGGAAAAAGTAGAAAGCAGAAGCTAACAGTTCTCTTAAGTCTGGGGCACAGAAATTCTAGGAAATCACTTTCCCTGGTCAAAGCAGTCACAGCATCAACCAAAGTGTGGGGAAGTAACCCAGCTGTCAATGGGAGGGTACCACATTCATTATGTGAGAAAAGAACTGATGGAAGCCATCGCTGGAAACTATTTACTATACATGTTTATATTAAAAATGCAAAGAATGAAGCTAAAAGTGTATCTACTTGTCGATAAAACTATTCTGAGAGCAGGCTTCCCAGGTGGCTCAGTGGGTAAAGAATCCACCTGCAATGCAGGAGATGTAGGCTCTCCTGTCCATGGTGGGTTGCTATGCCCTCCTGCAGGGGATCTTTCTGACCCAGGGACTGAACCTGTGTCTCTCATGTCTCCTGCATTGGTAGATAGGTTCTTAACCACTAGTGCCACCAGTGAACCCCATACATATTATACAATTATTTTATATATATGTGTGTGTGTGTATATATATACACACTTACTTATTGTAGGTATAGATATATATGCATATATATCTTATATACTTTGTGGTATATATCACATTTTTGGCAGAATTGAAAATTTTAAAACTGGATATTTGGCATTCAGTTATACTAATTAAGCAGTTAAGCAATAATTACATCTAAATTTCAAATCTCAACACATATTTCTTGCTCTTTCCCCCAAATTAATGCATTGTCTGGGCAGTTCTGCCTCAGGCTGTGACTTGTGTTTAAATGTGGTCCATGAATTCCTTGGTCTCCCTAGATTGCATGTTCTTCTAATGACAGATAACAGGAGCACAGAGGTCAAACTTAATCACTATATCGTCTTTGCTGGTGTTATGGGCACTAATATTTCAAGCTATTTTCATGGTCAAGTTCATTTACCTACAAGTGAGGACATAAACTCTGTCCACAGGGGTGCAACTGTGAAGTCACATGGTGAAGGTCATAAATAGGTAAGTCTATAATAAAGTAAAAGTGAAGATATGGGCACAGTAACCCATTCTACCATATACTTATAACTATTTTAAAAACAAGTTTTTATCTCTTAGAAATAAATATTAGCATTTATGGAGTAAATGGTATGATATGATATCTGGTTATTATTTCAATACGATAAAGGTGATAAAGGGGAGGGTCCTTATGAAACAAAGTCTTGCATAAATTGATGACCATTGTAGTTATGTGATGGGAATACTGTGAGTTCATTTTACTATTGTTTTTACTCCAAAATAAAATGTTAAAAATTTCAGAGTAACTGAAAAACAAATACACAATGCCCTTCATCATTATTTGTAGATCATAGACTCATGAATAAATATTTGCTAAACATCCTTAGCGGAGAAGGCAATGGCACCCCACTCCAGTACTCTTGCCTGGAAAATCCCATGGATGGAGAAGTCTGGTGGGCTACAGTCCATGGGGTTGCTAAGAGTCGGACACGACTGAGTGACTTCCCTTTCACTTTTCACTTTCATGCATTGGAGAAGGAAATGCAACCCACTCCAGTGTTCTTGCCTGGAGAATCCCAGGGACGGGGGAGCCAGGTGGGCTGCTGTCTCTGGGGTCGCACAGAGTCCAACACGACTGAGCGACTTAGCAGCAGCAGCAGCAGCAAACATCCTTAGCGGAGAAAGCAATGGCACCCCACTCCAGTACTCTTGCCTGGAAAATCCCATGGACAGAGGAGCCTAGTAGGCTGCAGTCCATGGGGTCGCTAGGAGTCGGACACGACTTTGTGACTTCACTTTCACTTTTCACTTTCATGCATTGGAGAAGAAAATGGCAACCCACTCCAGTATTCTTGCCTGGAGCATCCCACGGACAGAGGAGCCTGGTGGGCTGCCATCTATGGGGTCGCACAGAGTCAGACACAACTAAAGCGACTAAACAGCAGCAGCAGCAAACATCCTTAGAAATACAAATAGTTTTAGATACCATCTTAGGGAAGGAGGATTTCTTAAAAAAGGAGTAATTTTGAATTGTGAAAGCCCAGATGAAAAACTAATATGTTTGTTCTTTCTGAAAAGCTTTTGAGTAATATATACTTAGAACATAAATGATTGTTTCTCATTAAGCCATTTCAGTTCTATAAGTAGATATATCCACAATCATCTCTTCAGTTGTTATTCAGTGATTCAGCAAAGAATGATCACTTGTCTTTTCAACATATCACCATTACTGGATGCAATAAAAAATAAAGTTTTAATCCCCTTTTCCATACTTCACTCTATAGAAGCTATTTAGCTCATTTTATTTATTTAAATTTCAAAATGTTATTTACAACTTATAAGGTACTTTAAGCTTATAAAAGCCCTTTAGGTATCACTTTCTGATATTCATCTTCATTACACTACAAAAGCCCACTAAACCTTCCAAAATGTGTAAAAACAGAGATGAACAAAAAATTTCAGTTTTATAAACAGTGCTTTTCCTAATTACTAGGCAAACATCTAGAACTGATATTTCTTCCCAATTCATTAAGTCTGTATCATAATTCCTTCAGTTCAGTAGCTCCGTCATGTCCAACTCTGCAACCCAATGGACTGCAGCTCACCAGGCCTCCCTGTCCATCACCAAATCCCGGAGTTTACCCAAACTCATGTCCATTGAGTCAGTGATGCCATCCAACCGTCTCATTCTCTGTCATCTACTTCTCCTCCCACCTTCAATCTTTCCCAGCATCAGGGTCTTTTCAAAGGAGTCAGTTGTTCACATCAGGTGGCCAAAGTATTGGAGTGTCAACTTCAGCATCAGTCCTACTAATGAACACTCAGGACTGATCTCCTTTAGGATGGACTAGTTGGAACTCCTTGCAGTCCAAGGGACTCTTAAGAGTCTTCTCTAACACCACAGTTCAAAAGCATCAATTCTTCTGCGCTCAGCTTTCTTTATAGTCCAACTCTCATATCCATACATGACTACTGGAAAAGCCATAACCTTGACTAGACAGACCTTTGTTGGCAAAGTAATGTCTCTGCTTTTTAATATGCTGTCTAGGTTGGTCATAACTTTCCTCCCAAGGAGTAAGCGTCTTTTAATTTCATGGCTGCAGTCACCATCTGCAGTGATTTTGGAGCCCCCCAAAATAAAGTCAGCCACTGTTTCCATTGTTTCCCCATATATTTTTCATGAAGTGATAGGACTGGATGCCATGATCTTCGTTTTCTGAATGTTGAGCTTTAAGCCAACTTTTTCACTCTCCACTTTCATCAAGAGGCTCTTTAGTTCTTCTTCACTTTCTGCCATAAGGTAGTGTCATCTGCATATCTGAGGTTATTGATATTTCTCCCGGCAATCTTGATTCCAGCTTGTGCTTCCTCCAGCCCAGCGTTTCTCATGATGTACTCTGCATAGAAGTTAAATAAACAGGGTGACAATATACAGCCTTGACGTACTCCTTTCCCTATTTGGAACCAGTCTGTTGTTCCATGTCCAGTTCTAACTGTTGCTTCTTGACCTGCATACAGATTTCTCAAGAGGCAGGTCAGGTGGTCTGGTGTTCCCATCTCTTTCAGAATTTTCCACAGTTTCTAGTGATCCACACAGTCAAAGGCTTTGGCATAGTCAATAAAGCAGAAGTAGGTGTTTTTTCTGGGACTCTCTTGCTTTTCTGATGATCCAATGGATGTTGGCAATTTCATCTTTGGTTCCTTTGCCTTTTCTAAAACCAGCTTGAACAGCTGGAAGTTCTCAGTTCATACTGTTGAAGCCTGGCTTGGAGAATTTTGAGCATTACTTTACTAGCGTGTGAGGTGAGTGCAATTGTGTGGTAGTTTGAGCCTTCTTTGGCATTGCCTTTCTTTGGGATTGGAATGAAAACTGACTTTTCCAGTCCTTTGGTCACTGCTGAGTTTTCCAAATTTGCTGGCATATTGAGTGTAGCACTTTCACAGCATCATCATTCAGGATTTGTAATAGCTCAACTGGAATTCCATCACCTCCACTAGCTTTGTTCATAGTGATGCTTCCTAAGGCTCACTTAACTTCACATTCCAGGATGTCTGGCTCTAGGTGGGTGATCACACCATTGTGATTGTCTGGATCATGAAGATCTTTTCTGTATAGTTCTTCTGTGTATTCTTACCACCTCTTCTTAATATCTTCTGCTTCTGTTAGGTCCACATCATTTCTGTCCTTTATCGAGCTCATCTTTGCATGAAATGTTCCCTTGGTATCTCTAATTTTCTTGAAGTGATCTCTAGTCTTTCCCATTCTATTATTTTTCTCTATGTCTTTGCATTGATCACTGAGGAAGGCTTTCTTATCTTTCCTTGATATTCTTTGGAACTCTGCATTCAAATGGGTATATCTTTCCTTTTCTCCTTTGCTTTTTGCATCTCTTCCTTTCACAGCTATTTGTAAAGCCTCTTCAGACAGCCATTTTGCTTTTTAAATTCCTTAAATGGCAATAAAAGCAATCATATAACAGGACAGTATTCCAGCATATTAAAATATTTTATCAGAAGTATGTTGTACAAGAGAAATTTGTTAAATAATGCTGATTTGAAAACAGATTAGACTTTTGACTCTTATTTGATTCAATGTGTGATTTGACTATGAAAAATCTCTAAAATGATAATATAGGTTTGGTGATATTTACAAACCATAACTGACTAAACAGGAGTACTGGAATGAATTTGAAAATAGCAGTTAGAGTACTCCACAATTCCTTTTCAAATCATCTTTTAGGGATTGGGAAGAAAAGATTTCAAACAGGTACCTGGGATTCATTCTCTCCTGTTCTGCTAAGTAGAAAAGCATCTAGGAGAAAAAAAAAAAAAAGGCTAGTGATGACTTAGTCTAATTTCATAAACATGATGATTGACCCTCCTGGAAAAAAGATTAGTGCTATTCATTAGCGAGTGTTTATCTATGGAATATTTTTTTAGCAGAATTCCCATGGTTTAGGACTGACATTGATGGCTTCGTGAAACAAAGCTTCCTGTGAAATGTGACACAAGCTCTAAGTTCTAGGACACAGACAGCAGTCTGTGGCAATGTAGATGCTAAGTGCATTGTGAAGTCTCTTAGACACTTCATCTATTACTTTGGGTCCTCAGGGCTTTTCCTTTGGTAGGAGAAAGGATCTGGGGAGGTGCTCTCAGTGTTCCAGAGCATTTCCTGCTTTGCTTATGCCCTATCTTCCTTGGTGGCTCAGATGGTAAAGCATCTTCCTGCAATGCAGGAGACCCAGGTTCAGTCCCTGGGTTATGTGATCCCCTGGAGAAGGGAATGGCAACCCACTCCAGTATTCTTGCATGAGAAATCCATGAACAGAGGAGCCTGGTGGGCTATACAGTCTGTGGGGTTACAATGAGTCAGACACAACTGAGTGACTAATACTTGACTGCCCACAACCTTGAAAATATTAGCAAACCTTGGTACTGGGTATGACCTTTTATTTTTCTTTAAATTTAATTGATGTATTTGAGTCAGATTGATTTAACACTACTTTAAAACATTTAAATACTGCCTAAATTAAATCATGGGGTTTCCCAATAACTGACTTGAATTATGTGATTCAGAAACAGAGTAATGCGTGTTAATGCTTGACGAGTTAGTTAAAACAACAAAACAAAACTGTTCCTTTCCGTAAGCAATTAGAAGCAATAATTAGTAAGAAGATCAGAATCTACTTCTAAGAAATATATATTTTACTGATAATTGAACTGAGAGGGTAACAGGCAGGAAGGCCAGGGGTCTCCAAATAGAGGAAATAGCCTGCAAGTGTCAGACATTTTTATCTCTCTTAAGCGGCAGGAGGAAACAAACTAGCAATATTTTTTCCTTCTCTATACAAATTTAAAGGGAGGTTTCTCTTAAAATACTGTGTTGCCATAATGACATCCGGTTTCGCCTGAAGTTAGCTATTCTCGAGTCTAGAGATAACCAATGCCTTTTTCTTATGGAAATGTTTGTCTTAAGCTATGCTAATGTACTATGCCTTTACCCCAAACTCTGTCTCCAAGTTGGTTCTGCCTCTTGGCCCAGAACCTACTTGACAAACCAGTATGGATATTGTTCTCCTAATCTGTGTAAATGAAACTATTTGTATGGTGATCTGTCCTTCTTCAAGATTCAAGTTAATCATTTTATGGCCCAGGATAAACCATTTGGCGCCAAGACTATCCCAAAATGCATCTTATGGGTGAGGGGCCTGGTGCCATTCTGAATTTTAAGACATTCCTTTCTTTCATTAACAGACTGCTAGTGACTATATAACATCCAGCTGAAGACTAGCAGGCGGGTACTCTTTCTGCCCCCTTCTGATGCCTATGTCAGAAGCTTTCTCTATCTCCTTTATACTTTAATAAAACTTTATTACACAAAAGCTCTGAGCGATCAAGCCTCGTCTCTGGCCCCGGATTGAATTCTTCTCCTCTGGGGGCCAAGAATCCCGGTGTATTCACGTGATTCAACAACAACCTTTCAGAACCTAGATTGATGAATCAAAAAATGAAGATTTGGGAGAGTGACATTGAAACATGTAGAATATCATGTAAGAAACGAGTTGCCAGTCCAGGTTCGATGCGCGATACTGGATGCTTGGGGCTGGTGCACTGGGACAACCCAGAGGGATGGTGTGGGGAGGGAGGAGGGAGGAGGGCTCAGGATGGGGAACACATGTATGCCTGTGGTGGATTCCTTTTGATATTTGG
Organism: Bos indicus x Bos taurus; assembly: GCF_003369695.1. Taxonomy (NCBI): domain Eukaryota; kingdom Metazoa; phylum Chordata; class Mammalia; order Artiodactyla; family Bovidae; genus Bos; species Bos indicus x Bos taurus. The sequence goes on from NC_040076.1 coordinate 115,370,237, forward strand.
CAAAACTAATACAATTATGTAAAGTTTAAAAATAAAATAAAATTTAAAAATAAATAAATAAATAAATCTAATGGTTCTGTAAAAAAAAAAAAAAAAATTGTGTGGGTTGCAAACTAAATATTTTATCTGTGATCTCTACAAAGGAAACCATAGTCACAAAATGAGATTGCTTGATATCCTTCATAACAGGGTAAATGTTTCTATATTCTTGCATTAATATTTGGAGGCTGCAAAATGGTGGTCTGTTTTCATTCAGAGTGATTCCATCACCTCAGAAAGGGAATAACATTTTTCACAAATTTGAAAATAATATTTTGAGATTTACACGTAAAGTTGATCCCAAGCTTCTTTTTATGTATCTTGAGAAATATTGCTATAAATAATGATGCTCTGTCTCTTTGATTTGATTATTTGATGCCATAAATAATATGATACCAGTATTTCTAAAATATATCTCTTTCAGTTCAGTTCAGTCGCTCAGTTGTGTCTGATTCTTTGCGACCCCACGATCAGCAGCACGCCAGGCCTCCCTGTCCATCACCAACTCCTGGAGATTACCCAAACTCATGTCCTTTGAGTCGGTGATGCCATCTAATCATCTCATCCTCTGTTGTCCTCTTCTCCTCCTGCCTCCAATCTTTCCTAACATCAGGGTCTTTTCAAATGAGTCAGCTCTTCGCATCAGGTGGCCAAAATATTGGAGTTTTGGCTTCAACATCAGTCCTTCTAATGAACACCCAGGACTGATTTCTTTTAGGATGGACTGGTAGGATCTCCTTGCAGTCCAAGGGACTCTCAGAAGTCTTCTTCAACACCACAGTTCAAAAGCATCAATTCTTCTGTGCTCAGCTTTCTCCATAGTCCAACTCTCACAGCCATACATGACTACTAGAAAAGTCATAGTCTTGACTAGATGGAGCTTTGTGGACAAAGTAATGTCTCTGCTTTTTAATATGCTGCCTAAGTTGGTCATAACTTTCCTTCCAAAGAGTAAGCGTCTTTTAATTTCATGGCTGCAGTCACCATCTGTAGTGATTTTGGAGCCTCCCAAAATAAAGTCAGCCACTGTTTCCATTGTTTCCCCATCTATTTGCCATGAAGTGATGGGACCAGATGTCATGATCTTAGTTTTCTGAATGTTAAGCTTTAAGCCAACTTTTTCACTCTCCTCTTTCACTTTCATCAAGAAGCTTTTTAGTTCCTCTTCACTTTCTGCCATAAGGGTGGTGTCATCTACATATCTGAGGTTATTGATATTTCTCCTGGCAATCTTGATTCTGGCTTGTGTTTCATCCAGCCCAGCATTTCTCGTGATGTACTCTGCACAGAAGTTAAATAAACAGGGTGACAATATACAGCCTTGACTGGACTCCTTTTCCTATTTGGAACCAGTCTGTTGTTCCATGTCCAGTTCTAACTGTTGCTTCCTGACCTGTATACAGGTTTCTCAGGAGGCAGGTCTGGTGTCCTGATATTCCCATCTCTTTCAGAATTTTCCACTGTTTATTGTGATCCACACAGTTAAAGGTTTTGGCATAGTCAATAAAGCAGAAGTGGATATTTTTCTGGAACTCTTTTGCCTTTTCGATGATCCAGCAGATGTTGTCAATCTGATCTCTGGTTCCTCTGCCTTTTCTAAAACCAACTTGAACATCTGGAAGTTCACGGTTCACGTATTGCTGAAGCCTGGCTTGGAGAATTTTGAGCATTACTTTACTAACCTGTGAGATGAGTGCAATTGTGCAGTAGTTTGAGGATTCTTTGGCATTGCCTTTCTTTGGGATTGGAATGAAAACTGACCTTTTTCAGTCCTGTGGCCACTGCTGAGTTTTCCAAATTTGCTGGCATACTGAATGCAGCACTTTCACAGCATCATCTTTTTTGACATATACAATATTGAAATAAGATTTAAAGATAAAATCATGTTTCCCTGTAGGGGTGGTGTTGAAGTCAATTTAAGTTCACAGATAAGACAGAATCCAATGAAATTCTCTGGAGGAAGAAGACAAAGCTGAAAAGATGAATATTTAAGAAAGAAGAGGCTGGGATAAGAGTGACAGACATTGCAGAGCAGTGAAAGAAAGAAAGCAAGACAGAGTATGTCAAATTGATGATTTAACTGTTCACTAAATTTTATTTTGTCTAAGCCTCCATAAAATAACCCTTTTGGTGAAAGTCCTACTTGGACAACTCTTGAATGTTTCTGTGTAAACTGAACTGGAAGCTGAACAGCTTTGCATACATGTATGGTTTCTCTTGGGGCTTTCCTGATGGCTTAGTGGCAAAGAATCCATCTGCAAAGCAGGAGATGAGGGTTCAGTCCCTGGGTCAGGAAGATTCCCCAAAGAAAGTGGCTACCCACTCCAGAGTTCTTCCCTGGGAAATCCCATGGACAGAGGAGCCTGGTGAGCCACAGTCCATGGGGTCACAAAGAGTCAGTCATGACTGACTCTACAACAACAAATGGTTTCTCTACTACCAGAAAGACACTCCTGCCCATATCATCTGAAAATGCATATTTAGACAGAAGTGGATCTTCATGGGGTTTGCCTGCAATCATGTACCTTCCAGGGCTTTCCAGCTGGCACTAGTGGTAAAGAATCTACCTGCCAATGCAGAAGACATAAGAGATGTGTGTTCAATCCCTGGGAATACCATGGATAGACGATCCTGGCAGGCTGCAGTCCATAGGGTCACACAGAGTCAGATACAACTGCAGTGATTTAGCACACACATCTACCTTCCAGGCATATGCCTTTATGCTTCAGCTCCCCCTTCTGTTGCCCTTCCTCTCCCCACATGGCAGCCCTCAGGAGGATTAGCACCTCCTCCAAATCATACCCCAACCTACTATGACAGAATTAATGCCTGTACTTTTAGCAATTTAGGCACATGTCTGTTTTGTCCTGAACTTATGTCTGTCTGTTTACATGTCTGCTTTCCTTCTAAGACCATGAGCTAATTGAAGGCAAGAAATATTTGCTGTTCATAGTTTATCTAATGGCAAAATTTCTGGCAAACACTGGAAATATTTGTTGAATAAGTATATTTTTTTATACAAGTGGAAAACTGCCACATACTTCTACCTGCATAGATTATACATAATATGATTTTTATTTTAAATGTATTCAAGGCACATCTCAGTTTAAGTCTTATCAGTCTTCTAGTGTAGACAAAGCTTAATGAGAAAATGTCACACAGGAACTGAGTGTTGGCATGACTGATGTCATGAGCTTTACTTTCCTGTTACATGTATTAAATATGTGTGTATTTATCTCTCCATATAACAAATTTATATATGTTTGCCAAGACTTTCTCCAGGTTCATCAATTTGGGAGCGCAAATAAAAATGCTTTTACTTGATTGTGCTTCCTCTACTCAGCACGCATAAAATCCTGTCCAGGTATATATTTTTGTAAAGCCACTAAAATGTGTATCATTTATGCTCATAAATATGCTCATGTTTCCTTCTCTACTGATGCAGATTTTTTTTCATGGCATCCTGCTTGGACTGCTGAAAACCAGAGATCTGACTATCTACTTTTCTCTTGATACTTCCACTTGGTACTTGGTACTTCCACTTAGACCTAGGATCTGAGAACCACCTATCACCAATGGATATTATATCACTTAAGTTTCAAAACAGCATGATATTCCTAGGTGAAGTGTGTGAAGATCTTTCCTTTTAAAGAGCTTATAGTCTGGATGCAAGTCCTTGTCAGGCAATGCTGGTTTGCTGAAATCCAGAAAGAAACCTGTTTGTCTATTCAGCATGGGAAAGAAAAGACGAGTTCAAGATGAACTCAGCAGCTGGAAAGTAAGTGGGTAAAGATCCTACGGAAGAGAGAGCTTACATATGTTGTACATAAACTCAGTTTAAGTCTCTAGCTAACCTCTGAAATTTGGGTGTGCTGGGTAGATTCTAAACAACTGAGTTTCTAAGCTGGCTAAAATAAATGAACTGAGATTTCAGAGATTTGAATTTGAATTTCAGCCATGAAATAAAATATCAGTACTTTTTAGGAACATAACAGAATCTAGAGTCTCCATAACATATTCATAATGCTGAGATAGCAGTCTAAATTTATTAGGTGGGAATAAATAAGAAATTGTCAGCCATGCTTAAAGAACTTAAAGAGAAAAAGCTATCAGTGGAGACCAACTTCAAAATAACCCAGATTTGGAACTAGTAGGCACAAATATTAAGCATCCATTAAAACAATGCTCAAAAGTATAGAGGAAAATATAAGGATCAAGGCAATGGCAGCTGGCACATGTATTTGTGTATAGACATTCTTTCCTTCCTATAAAGTAATGTTCATTATAAAAGCAGTGAGGACAGAGAATAGCTTGACATACACACTCAAAAGGAGCATTGAATTCAAATTTGTCCTATAAGACATTCATTCATAATGAAGAATCATTTAAAATGTACCTTGTTTGGTGCTGTGAAGACAATAAAATATTTTTTAAAATTAGATAGTTTTTCCATTAACAGACTTAAGAATTGACTTTAAAATGCATTTTATGAAAACAATAGTCAAAAGTAGTCTGAAGCCCCAGAGGTAGGCAGATTTATTTTCAGATTTGGGGAGAAGTCCTAAAAGTAAGGCTTTAAGATGGAGAGACAGATGATATAGACCTTAAAAGAGGCTTAGATTTTTTTTTAATATGTAGGCTTAATAAAACAAGGGTGAGCATCCAGGAGTCCTCAGTAGATAAAGTTCTAAATATAATGAAATGTAGTAGCTATCTTGGTTGAAAGGTATAATTTGTGACAACAGGGGTGAGAGAGAATGCACAGGGAATAGGTGGGTCCAGACTGCAAAATGCTGGACCAAATACTTTAGTCATGACTCTGGAAGGTACTAAAAAGCCAAGAAAAGACAAATTATAAAACCCAACATTTTTTCCCTCACAAAACACAAATGCAGAAATGATATCCATTATTTATTGTTTGAGATTCCATTCATTACTTATTGCTTGCAATTGTAATCGCCTTGTACAAAATGCAAATGGAATAGTTCTTGTAACTTCCATGCAGATCACTTTAATCAGTTAAGGATTATTACATGGCAAATTTGAACAAAAAATAAGAAGTATGTTATAAAATTAACATTTTGCTTATAAAATATGTGTAAGAGTTCATAGTTTCACAAAATATTTTGCTATACTATTAGAAAAGCTTACCCCTACCACTTCTTAGGATAGGTGTGGCACAAATTTAATGTCATGTTTATAAATGAAAATCAATGCGTCAAATGCAAATTACAGTTAAATTATATGTTTGCAGATAAGCGAATCTTTCTTTCCTAAGACCCTTTCTTGTGGCCTTTTCTAATGAAAAAAATTCAGAAGATCAACTTTTATCAGGCAGTTATAAAATGACATTGACACTTTAAAATTATTGAAAAACATGAAAAAAAAATTAAAAGCCTAAGGTTAGGTAGGAAACAAATCCTTTGTGAGTAATGTTTTTTTACAGTATTTCAATGGGAACATTTTGGGGTTTTGGAATGTCAGGATATAATGTTACCAGGAAACCTCAAAACAGGGGAGACATGGAATTTTATGTCTTTGCTCCTATAATGCTTATTTTTATCCTTTGCATTACAGCTAATGACCTTAAGGAAAAGAGCATAGGCATGTGGCCATGCACACATTTTACTGCATGTAATATGTAAATTATTATGTGATACTTTTTAACTCTAGATAGCTAATGCAGCACTCATTTTCCCTCTCCAAATTTGATTTGTGGCATGGGATAGTGTTTACATAACCCTCCTGGAATGATCTAGATTGATAGGTACATAAATGTTCTGTACATTTTGCAAATTCATATAGCGTGTTTTGTTTAAAACATTTTCTCCAATGGTCTTAGGTATGGTCTTAGGTCATAGGCTTATTCTATGAAAATAAGTTTCATTGCAGATATGAGTCACTCTCTTAAGATAAAATTGTCCTTGTAAATTATCCCATTGCTTAAAAAAAAAATGTGTGTGTGTATTGGGGGCAAGGGGCAGGGGTAGAAAAATTGATTTTTCCCTCCGAAAAAGGAAAATAATTAACTCAATAAGTTTTGACATTACCATTTCACTTCCTCTTATTTTCTGGTTTTATGATATTAATATATTTCAAAGTTTACTATTTAATCAAGAGCAGGAAGGCTAAAGAACTTAATATACTTCCATGCGCTGAAAATCACATTGTGATTATAAAATACCAGATGGTATACTGATTATAAAAACAGTGCACTGACTTTGTTTTGTTTTGTCTTCCTTTGAGTTTCCTAGTAGGTGCTTTGTGTTCTGTGACTTTGGAATTTTTACAGTTATCCTTGGTATCTGACTCTATTATTTTTATAAAGCCACTTACACCTAAGTCCCCTGAGAGCTGAGCTCAAATATGTCTCTATTAAATCATCTGTTTAGGTTCTCTTTAATATGATTCTTTGCACTAAAAACCATATAACATCAGAAAAGGACTTATAATTACAACTGGACCCCAATTCTTAATCAATATAAGGAAATATAGGCATATTTGAACCAGTTATATTTTCTATGCTCTTTGTTGTTACTATTATCTCTAAATTTGCTCAAGAGTACAACTTCTAGCAACAATATTTAACAGCACGTGACTAATCTTCTCTTATTTGGTCTTCATAAAAAATTATGGGATTGTATGAGTAACCTTGTATGAATAACATTGTATGGGCTTCCCCAGTAGCTCAGCAGTAAAGAATCAGACTGCAATGTGGGAGACATGGGTTAGATCCCTGGGTCAGGAAGATCCCCTGGAGAAGGGAATGGCAAGCCACTCCAGCATTCTTGCCTGGAGAACTCCATGGACAGAGAAGCCTGGCGGGCTCTAGTCCATGGAGTCACAAAGAGTTGGACATGACTGAGCAACTAACACACACACACACACACACACACACATATACACACACACGAATAATATACAGAATATTGCCAACACAATTTTTTTTTTACAATCTGACTAGTGATTAAACACTGGAGAAGGAAATGGCAGCCCACTCCAGTGTTCTTGCCTGGAGAATCCCAGGGACGGGGGAGCCTGGTGGGCTGCCGTCTATGGGGTCACACAGAGTCGGACACGACTGAAGCAACTTAGCAGCAGCAGCACCAATGATTAAATACAAACAACTTGCAACTTTATCTTCTGTTCCTTTTATACTGATTGAGAGGGTCTTATATCACGTAGAATTTTGGACTTACGTGCTCAAACATTAGACCGTGCTAGTCCAACTTCTTTCAATGCTTAGGTCAAGAAACCAATAAACACCTTCCATCATCTTCTTTTCACACACCCTGGATCCAGCATGCCTTTAAACCAGAGTCAAGTCTGTAGGCCTCTCTGATTTATGTCTGAGTTAAACTCTAACTGACCTACAGCTGCTTCTGTAAAACAATCTGCTACACAGGCACCTCACTATTCTCAAATGAAAATGTTAGTCCATAAGCTCATCTTCTGAAGAATGTGAGGGCCTTGAAGTGGTGCCTCAGTTTATTCATCAACATCTCCCTGAAGTGATCTCCCAAAAGGAAATAGAAGACAGGGTTGATGACACTGTTCAGAAAGGCCAACGGCCTTGTCAAGATGTACAAGGAGTTGATGATGGCTTCAGTGCATGGGGACTTCTTCCAGGTCTTCAGGCGTGAAGCAATCCGGATATTTCGCATGACATGGTAAGGAGTAAAAAGCACAGAGAAGATCACAACTGCCATGATGACTAAGTGGAGAGGCTTCTCAAGGGGCAAAGCTGTAGTGAGCTGCCTGTTCCTCTGCTTTAGAAAGAGAGCAATCTTGAAATAAAAGAAGCACATCACAAAAAGGGGAATGAGAAAGCCCAGAAAGGTTAGACACATGCTATAAATGAAGCTTTGATTGGGGTCCCCAGAACTTGCATAATCAGTACAGTTGGTGCTATTGTCATCAGAATGTATAAAAAGAAGTATGGGCAGGAGCTCCAAGGTTACTAAACCCCAAATGGCCAAAGATATTAAAATAGCAAATAGTTTCTTTTGCAGGAGGTGTTCCCGGAAAGGATAGTTCATGAGCAGATATCGATCAATGCTGATAAAAGTGAGGAAAAGAATACTGGTATAGAGGTTGGCATGAAGTACATATCGGTTGCTTATACACAGCACATACCCATATGTCCATTTTCTCTGGGCATAGTTTCTCATCAGCATGGGAAGGGTACACAAAAAAGCCAAGTCACAGATAGAGAGGTTGAAGAGGTAGATGTTACTGCTGTTCCAGTTCTTCAGGCAGAAGAGGTAGCCAAAAACAACAGCAGTATTCCCAAGGATTCCCACAATAAACTCAATGCCATAAAAAACGGGAAGGTAGCGGCTTTCCAGGGCAGTCTGCACGGCCTGCCAGTGTTCACAAGTTGCATTCCATTCCTAAAGAAAGGAGAGAAAACATAAGGATGAATCACTAAAGTAAGACTGAAAAAACTACAAAAAATCATTGCCTTCATTATTAGCATCATGATCAACATCATCATCATCATAAAATAACACTTAAAATTTGAACTGCAGAGAGTTGGTTACATTAGTAAGGAGTGTGTATGTATAATACATAATTATATGCCTACATATCATTAATATATTATTTTTACCTATACTTATTGAGATCCTGGAATGTGAAGTCAAGTGGGCCTTAGAAAGCATCACTACGAACAAAGCTAGTGGAGGTGATGGAATTCCAGTTGAGCTTTTCCAAATCCTGAAAGATGATGCTATGAAAGTGCTGCACTCAATATGCCAGCAAATTTGGAAAACTCAGCAGTGGCCATGGGACTGGAAAAGGTCAGTTTTCATTCCAACCCCAAATAAAGGCAATGCCAAAGAATGCTCAAACTACCACACAACTGCACTCATCTCACACGCTAGTAAAGTAATGCTCAAAATTCTCCAAGCCAGGCTTCAGCAGTACGTGAACCGTGAACTTCCAGATGTTCAAGCTGGTTTTAGAAAAGGCAGAGGAACCAGAGATCAAATTGCCAACATCCGCTGGATCATGGAAAAAGCAAGAGAGTTCCAGAAAAGCATCTATTTCTGCTTTATTGAGTATGCCAAAGCCTTTGACTGTGTGGATCACAATAAACTGTGGAAAATTCTGAAAGAGATGGGAATACCAGACCACCTGACCTGCCTCTTGAGAAACCTGTATACAGGTCAGGAAGCAACAGTTAGAACTGGACATGGAACAACAGACTGGTTCCAAATAGGAAAAGGAGTACGTCAAGGCTGTATATTGTCACCCTGTTTATTTAACTTATATGCAGAGTACATCATGAGAAATGCTGGACTGGAAGAAACACAAGCTGGAATCATGATTGCTGGGAGAAATATCAATAACCTCAGATATGCAGATGACACCACCCTTATGGCAGAAAGTGAAGAGGAACTCAAAAGCCTCTTGATGAAAGTGAAAGTGGAGAGTGAAAAAGTTGGCTTAAAGCTCAACATTCAGAAAACAAAGATCATGGCATCGGGTCTCTTCACTTCATGGGAAATAGATGGGGAAACAGTGGAAACAGTGTCAGACTTTATTTTTCTGGGCTCCAAAATCACTACAGATGGTGACTGCAGCCATGAAATTAAAAGACGCTTACTCCTTGGAAGGAAAGTTATGACCAACCTAGATAGCATATTCAAAGGGCAGAGACATTACTTTGCCAACAAAGGTTCGTCTAGTCAAGGCTATAGTTTTTCCTGTGGTCATGTATGGATGTGAGAGTTGGACTGTGAAGAAAGCTGAGTGCCAAAGAATTGATGCTTTTGAGCTGTGGTGTTGGAGAAGACTCTTGAGAGTCCCTTGGACTGCAAGGAGATCCAACCAGTTCATTCTGAAGGAGATCAGCCCTGGGATTTCTTTGGAAGGAATGATGCTAAAGCTGAAACTCCAGTACTTTGGCCACCTCATGCGAAGGGTTGACTCATTGGAAAAGACTCTGATGCTGAGAAGGATTGGGGGCAAGAGAAGAAGGGGATGACAGAGGATGAGATGGCTGGATGGCATCACTGACTCAATGGATGTGAGTTTGAGTGAACTCCGGGAGTTGGTGATGGACAGGGAGACCTGGCGTGCTGCAGTTCATGGGGTCGCAAAGAGTCGAACAGGACTGAGCAACTGATCTGATCTGATTGAGATCCTTTGAACTATATGCTAGACACGGATGACAGTTTTGAGTAAAATAACATTCCCCATCTCAAATGACTTTTCCTCTCTTGGGAAAAATTAAGAAAGAAATGAATGCATGTCACGTAATGATAAAGATTGTCAGACAAAAGGAAAAGCACACGCAAAGGTCCAGAGATGGAAACATGCATAGAGGACTTGACAAACAGCAAAGAGACCAAGAAAAACTGCAGTGAAATAAGTGAGAAGTCAAATTAATTATGTCTTCAGGATTGACTGTGGTCCATAGCAAATCACAGTTCAACAAATTCTCTGAGCTATGTTTAACTGAACCATAGACTAGAAGAGGAAATAGCGATTCTTACAACTTCAGTCTTGCAATTTTAATGGCTTTGATTTTGTTTCCATATTGACAAAGGATTATGCTTATTGTATTATGTTTATAAAATACAACTCCTGTCTTTTAATTTTGCAACAAGAGAACATATTTATTGACATATGCCAAGCACATCACAAATATTATCTCTAATTTTCAGAAAAATCCATTTAACTCAATTCCACTTCTATCCCACTCGACATGAGAAAAACCTGGGTTGAAGAATTAAATTACTAATCACAGGTCACCAAATGTCAGGGCCAGAATTTGCCCTGCAGCCCATGGCACCGCACACAGTGGATCCTTCACTGTAAAATTGAGCAGGCTAATTTGAAGAACCGAGCAGATTGGTTTCACTCTGTATTTGAAGTTATGTGAGTTTACTGTTCTCTCACATTACCAGCAATTTACTACATTTCTCATTGTCATACCTTTCCAATTTTTTCAAACCTCTGTCCTACTCATCATTAGCAGATGGTTTTGCCTGTGAATCCCTGAGAAGAACCTGGTCATTGGGTGTCCACTCTCTGGTTCCTGCCTCTCTTACTATCCTCTCCTTCTTCCTTCCTGTGACAACAGAAAATATCTATTTCTCTTGGCTTACTTCAGATTAAACTCATCACTGAGTTCTTAAGATTCCTACATGTTATTCATCATCTTTTCAGCCTCTCTATTTCAACTTCATCCTTTCCAATGGCTCTTATATACTCTCATCTTGTCTTAAAAGCAAGGCATATATAAGATTAAACAACTCTCCCTGGTTTCACATGTTTCTCTCCTTGTCATACATTGATCAACATTGGAGCTGTCTTCACTAATTAGTTTGACATCCTGACACTGTATTCCTTTTACAATCTACTTTAGTTTGGCTTCTGATCCATCACTCCACCAAAATGGCCTCTGCATTACTCCATCTAATGCTTATTTTTTCAGTCATCTTATCTGACGCCTCTTCATACAGATATATTTCTCCATTTTTCATAGAAAAACTCCCTTCTTTTGCCTTCTGTGACATGAAAATCTCCTAATTTTCCTTTCTTTCCCTCCCTGGTTGTGTTTTGAAGACTCTCTTGTGGTCTAAGCCTTCAAGGCCTAAGCATTAAATGTTGACTTCCTCGAGGATCAATACTGAATCCCTTCTTTATCTAAACTCCTTTCTTTATCATATCCCTTCTTTTCACGCCCATGGTGTCGATGGCATTGTCAATACCATAGACATGAGTTTGAGCAAACTCTGGGAGATAGTGAAGACACGAAAGCCTGGTGTGCTGCAGTCCATGGGGTCACAAACCATTGTTAGCATCTGAACAACAACAATCTAGATGCCTGGATGATCCAATCCACTTTCTGTCTTTAATGACCATTCATATATCCACCTATCAATGTACATCCCAGCCCAGCCCTGTCTTATAAGTGCTAGTGGTTTATAGTTATTACCATAGATTGATCTCTCAGAGGTACCTGTCTCTAGAAATCCTAAATAAGTTCTCCAACTTCCTTCTCAATCTTGCTGTACCTCCACTTAACTCAGTAAATGGCCACACCATTTACTGAAATGTTCACCTTAGACATCTGAGCAATGTCCTTGAAGTCATCTGTAACTCACCTCCAATAATGAATAAACAACCATGTGTTGTTGACTTCAATGTCTGGATATTTCTCTAATTCATCACTATTGCTTCATATCTTTCATCACCATTCTAATTCAGGCCACCAGCATCTGGGACTATTTGATATTCTCCTATTGTCTTCTCACATCTTCCCTGGCCCCCTTTCAGTCTACTTTCAACATGATAGCCAAACAATATTTAAAACCTGCAATCAAAATTTTGATCATATTTCTCTCTGCAACCAAAAGGCTTGAATTATTTTCACAGTCTGAGGAATAAGTCCATAATTTTTAGTGAGACTCCAATGCCTGCATGGTCTGGCTCCTGGACTCCACTTCAACCTCATCTAGTATTATTCTCCTCCTTTCTCATCTTTCTTCCTGTTGTTTGCATGCACAGAGAATTTTCCTAATGTTCAGTTTGTTGGATTTTTCACTGACCTTTTATATGATCTTTACTCCATCACATCTCTGTCTTACATCTCCGCTTCTTTCAGACTTCAGCTTAAGTGCAGTTCTCCAAGATAGATTCTGACTCCCCAGTCTAATTAGCCCCTGCCCACTGTATACTTAGTTTTTTCTTAGCATTTCTCACAACTTTATCTTACATACAGTTTTTCTTCTATACCTGGTACTGGTCTATAAATAATCGCTTAGTGGAAAGAGGAACATAAACACTTGACTTTTTACAAAGCATTTTTATAAATATTTCCTCTGAGGTCTAATAAGTGGTAATCCACCAAATTAAGCTCCTTGTTCTATTTCCACATAAAAGATGATGTTATATATATAGTATGAAAGTGAAAACATTAGTCACCAAGTTGTGTCTGACTCTTTTGCCATCCCATGGACTGTAGCCTTCCAGTCCCTCTGTCCATGGAATTATCCAGGCCAGAATACTGGAGTGGGTTGCCATTCCCTTCTCCAAGGGATCTTTCTGACCCGGGGACCAAACCCAGGTTTCCCACATTGCAGGCACAGTCTTTCCCATCTGAGTCACCAGGGAAGCCCTATATATAGTATGACTAATATTCAAAATTAGCAATAGTAGTAGTGATATCTATGATTTAGACATATAGTTGTAGAAGGTAAAATTTAATATATATCTTCTAGGATCAATTTTAAAAATTTAAATTAGCTAAAAAACTGAAATTTGCATATGAAGTTAATAAACCTCAGAAAGTTCAGGACAGATACTACAATATTCCTATTGATGAGATTCCAGATAATTTTTATTCTGTCCTTTCTGCTTTTGGTTTATTTGGACTGTCTATTTTTACTTCCAAATCAGCATGTGTGATATTAAACATTTCTAGAAATGCAGTAGAAGTTCAATGGTATTTACAAAATACAGGCTTTATTTTTCAGCTCACTGGTAATTTTTCAACAGTATTTTTTACTCTATTCCCAGTGACTTCCCATTCCGTGATTCTGAAAGTTCTCTCTTCCTTGCTTTCTGTGACATGGCGATCTCCTTGTTGTCCTTTTTCCTCTCTTTGTAGACACTTTAACAGTCTAATATTTCTTTGCCCATGTTGTAAATATTAGTTTTTCAAGGTTCATTTCTAGGCAACTTTCAAAATGTTGGTGCATGCACCCAAATGAATATTAAACCAGTAGGAAGTTTCATCACGACAAGAAGCTTACTCGTTTCAGTTTTGAATTTCCTGTTTTTCTAATTACAATTCTTTCTGCCTAGTCAGTGCTTAAATGTACTGACTTATGGGAACAGCTTATGTGTAGCATAAACATTTGGCTGCCATGAAAGTAAGGGTAAGGTTGCCTAACATTTTCAGACCACTATAACCTCAACTGGACCCACTATTTTTAGATTTCAATTTGTATGAGTATGTCTTTAGTGTGGTAATCACAGTACAAATGGAAGTAACGTAGTCCTTTAAGCAAAATTCTTGTTGAAGATGAACTTCCTTCATGAAAAATGAATATTATTTTTGCTTTTTAGTGGTTAAATTCTTAAATTTCAGAAATAGAAATCATGATAAATATGTTATAGCTGATTTGGATGAATTATTTTTAACAGGTTTTTTTTTTATTAGATGTTGGCAATTAAAGTGAAACCTTCAACTATATTTATAAAAATATATCTAGACTTGTTAGAGGTATTAAACTATAAATAATATTCAAATTACATAAGTAGATCACTAGTTCTAATTTTTAATTTGGGAACAAAGTGTTACTTTAATTGTATTCAGCTTTTTAAAAATGTACATTTTTGACACAAATTTAAAACTGTTTGATAGTCTATTAGCTTTTAAAGTGTTTTTCTTATAACATCAAAGTAAGATAAAGAACATTTATGAAATTTTAATTCTTAACTACTTCAAGACTATTTAGCAATATAAATATTTATAAACAAATTGCTTTTTCACTAATTTGAATGAAAATATTTACACTGAAAAGATATAATCATTCAATATGAATTACTTCATCTTTTATATATTTTTGTATATTCCAGAAATTATACCAGAAATCAAAGGATTAAAGGCTGATAGAATGGTTTCAAAATGTGTGTTTATGAAGCTCTTTAAAAATACTTAACCAACTATTGAAAGTTCTGGAAGTTATAATAGCAACAGTTTCTACAATTTTCTCCTTTCCCTTGGTGAACTATAAATATTCTTAAAGGATATAATTTTTACAAACAAATGCTAAATCTCATTTTTAGAATGCCTTAAAATTTCTTCTGACACATTATTTTCTGAGCATGCAATTATTATACATTATAGATTGTTTCATCTGATTTAGAAACTTTAGTTTTCTAAATTTTCTATAAGTATTTATATTTATCTAAATAAGTCTAATTATTCTTTTTGTTGAAATATGTTACCAAGAATTAGCAAATAAAATAAATAAACCCCTTTTAATAAATTAGATTTACATTTGGCAATTGAAACAAGACATATAGTTTGGCAAAAAAAAAATGTAGAGGAAACAGCTATGACTTTCTTTTGGCTTCTTTTGCTGTTCTTTGTGTACTTACAAATGACAGTTCAGACAGTTCATTTAAACACTGCTTAAAATCTTAATTGCTCACAGACCACTTTTAAAAGAAACCCCCAACTAATGGGAGGTCTAGATTACTTTATACACCTGGACAACATGAATTGCATTAGAGCTTACCATTTTGCCAGGAGGCTTGATCCCTCAACAGAAATTTTTTGCCAGCAACTTGATTCAGCTTCTGATCCAGTGCTGTGCTGCTGACCATAGTTAGTGCAGTCTCATTTGCATATCACGTGGCCAAGATTAATAATTCAAAAGTTCAGGAAAAATGTCAAACCCCCAAGTCAGCTGTTCATGTAAGGAACTTCCTGAAAAGTTGAGACATAAACTAATTATTCATTTTATGGAAAATACATTTCACAAATAGATGTTCAAAAGGTTACTGTTGAAATTATTCCTTTCACTAGCAAAACAGCAGAGAAGCACTCATTATTTCCATGTTTATTTGTTTATTTAAATAATAAGAAAATGTAAGCACTGTATGTTCGGTTTACAACTGCTTCTGCTTTTTCTCCAGTTTTCAAATTCACAAATTTTGGTGAATTCTGTATCGGGCATATAAAAACTAAACAACTATTATCAACATGTTTGAGGGAAATATAAAACTGAAAATTTGAAGGCAAATCTGGATATTGCTGTCAGAGTACTAATAAAAGGGATACTAGAGTTTTAGGCATTTTCATTTTATTTTCAGTGGTTAAAAACAAGAGATACTTAAAAAAATACATCAGGTGGCCAGGGATTAGGGAGAAAGGTGACAGCTAAGTAAGATAACCTCAGTAGAAGGCAATTTACACATCCCAAGCAATGCTCTGCATAGCACCTGGAAACATATAACCACCATTTCAAACAGGAAACACACCTGGCTTTTCTGAGGATTATATTAGATTTATACTCAAGCAAACACTCAGTCTGCTTTATTTGAAGCCTAGTAATGATGCTGAGAAAGATCCTAAATTGTGCAGGCAGTAGTCATTTAATTTGAATGCCTTGAAAGTTTAATGTTGAATTGGCCGTGACAGGCAAAAGCCCCCAAAGAAACTATTGCATCCAGCCCTCCTAGCCAAGTATTTCACCTTTTCTGATATATAAGAGCCCCAAACTCAGGAACCTAAAAAATAAAATTTATAAATAAATACATACACATAAGTATGGCTTCCCTGGTGGCTTGGATGGTAAAGAATCTGCCTGCAATGCAGGAGACCCAAATTCGATCCTTGGGTCAGAAAGATCCCTGAAGAAGGGAATGGCTACCCACTCAAGTATTCTTGCCCAGAAAATTCCATGGACAGAGGAGCCTGGTGGGCTACAGTCCATGGGGTTGCAAAGAATTGAGCACAACTGAGTGTCTAACACAAACACACATTATATACTTAACAGTATATGCATACATTGAAATACAAATGTACTCATATATGAAATGTATATATATTTATATGAAATACTGTCTTTATAATTTGTTGAATTATTGTGATATGCCAGGTATTGCACTAAGCACCTTTTTGTATTGAATATTTATAAAGATCCTCTGAGGTTTTTTACTGCTTCTAAAATTTTCTCACTTTATAGATTAAAAAACACTGAGGCTTAGAGAGATTAATTAACTTTCTCAAGGTCACAGAGTCAGTAAGGAGAGGGATCTGAGTTTAAACATATATATTTTAATTCTAAACACACCTACTCTGATTCTTAACTGCCTCCAAGATAGAGTGATGATACTTTTGATGGACACCACAGATTGAATCAAAGATCAAAAATTAATGCAACTATTTTCCAGAAATTCAACTCTCTTTTAGTTTGAAAAGAAAGGATAAAAACATCATTTTCTGTCTACAATTTTAAAAGGGCAAAAAGCAAAGCATTTGAATGACCCATACCAGGCCTACTAATTTTAAACAAATTAGCATAGACCACCCCCCCCCACCCCCGCGCCCCCGGTACATGGACACATTTCACAGGTTTCTGCCTTGTTCTGAGGGGATGCAGGGCAATTCCTTCTTTGTGAGATGGTGGGAGTTCCCCAGAGCTTCCTCTTTCTTCTCCCCACATCCTGACCGCCATCTCACTCTGGACTGTTAAGATGAAAAGTGGTCTTCACTTCTCCTTTCTCATAGCACCAGTAATGATTACTGGTAGCCTTGGTTCCCTCTCAAGTTTTACTTCACAAACTGTCGTTCACCTCAGGTCGTTCAACGGAACTTCACCTCAGGGTGTTCTCACTGGAGAAACCAGAGGGCTTCTGAGACAGACTCAATAAAAGGTCTCTACTACTTCCTTTCTCTTATGAGGCTTTACTGGAGGGCTTCCCAGGCGGCCCTAGTGGTAAAGAGCCCACCTGCCAATGCAGGAGATGCAGGAGACCCAGGTTGGATCCCTGGGTAGGGAAGATCCCCGGAGAAGGGAATGGCTACTCTCTCCAATGTTCTTGCCTGGGAAATCTTATGGACAGAGGAGCCTGGTGGGCTACAGTCCCTGGGGTCACAAAAGAGTTGGACATGACTAAACAGCAACAACAACAGCAACGTGGGGTAGATCTTAATAGCAAAATAAATGCTGGGTATTATAGAAGTTTATAATAAATGAGAAGGTTTCTTCAGAATAATCACATCAATCTAATGCCATTAGTGTTAGAACACTTGCTGCCCAGGAATATCCATTTGAAAATGACCTTACAAAAGGCAGCTTGGTGAAAAAAGATTAGTGAATTCTCACAAGACTTTGCCTTTTAGTTTCTGTATGCACCTTGGAAACATAATGAAATTTTGTTTCCTTGTTTGGAAAAGGGGGATAATAATTCCTATCCCTTAAATCTCAAACTGTTTATAGTATCAAATGAGATAATATGTGAAAATTCAATGGGTTAGGAATGTGAGAGCAGTTCATACATACCAGGGGCACCAATCAGGAAATTCAACAGGACAAAGAATAGAGTGGGAAAGACAATCAAAGTATTAATTAAATCCAGTGTGAATAATAACTTTAATATTTTTGAGCACTCAGTCTATAACAACGTGGTGTTTCTTTTTTGTTTTATTTATTTATTTTCTTGGCTGCACCACACCATGTCTGGGGATCCCCAAGCAGGAACCAAACCTGCTCCCCAGCACAGTGGAGGGATGGCTCCGTAACCACTGGACCAACAGGGAATTCCCAACATTGTGTATATTAATTCCTTTAATATATATAAGAACTGAATGCAGTGCATATTATTACTGATCTTGGGTGGCCTTGGCATGCAGTTACTTGAAGCAGGTTTTGGTTCCAGGCCAGAGATTGAAGTCAGGCTGCAGCAGTGAGAGCTCTGAATCCAAGCCACTAAACCACCATAGGCAGTGGCCAGTGGCAAAGCCCTGGTCTGTCAGCTGTGTCGTAATGAATTTCCTGGTAAAGATGGAGAGTAGTGAAACTAGTAAAGTACTTATTATCAGGAAAAAGGGCGTGTGTAGATAGATACATAGGCAGACTCTGAGAGAGTTGTGCCTTTATGGTAGATTGAATTGCTTTTATGGGGCATTTCTTCCTGTTTTCCTTTGGCCAATCATCCTGCTTTGCCTGTTTTCGATTCCCGTATTTGGTTTACTTCAGGATCCTCCCATAAGTGCACATGCATGTCTTAGCCAAGACGGATTCTGGGGAAGAGGCCTAAGGGTAGATTGACATCACTTGCTATGGTGATGCCCCCTCACTTTTAACCTGCTTGGAGCCTTTCTGTACAAATGTCTCCTTGACTTCAATATTGAGGAATATGTGTCTTTTATCTTTTATCACTGACTCAATGGACAGGAATATGAACACACTCTGGAAGACAGTGGAGGACAGAGGAGTCTGGCGTGCTGCAGTCCATGGGGTTGCAATGAGTCAGACATGACTTAGCAACTCAACAACAGCATCTCTTATCCGGGCAGGCCCTGCTCCTCTCCCACTCCTGTCCATAGGGGATGAACTCCAGCTGCTTAGCCTTGGGTCTATTTATCTGTGGTCTCATTACTATGTCTAATTTTCAAATAAAGAAACTGAGGCCAAAAAAGATTAAATAACTTTCCACAATCACACAGCTAGTAAGTGACTGGGCTATAATTTGAAGGTTTGTGTGTTTGACTCCCGAACCCAAGCCTTTATTAATTTGTTGCCCTCATGGTAAGGAGGAAAATATTAGGTCAAAATATAAAATGACTGACACTGTACAATTTTTACTTTACATATGGCAATTTACTGTGTTTTAACCCAATAAAAAAAAGTTTAAAACTAACATTCAGTTTAATTACTAGTTATCAGTTTTATTGGTTATCAAATTTAAGTATTTAAGTCTGACAACTAAAGATAATAGAACATTTTAGATAAGAAACCAGACAACTAGACACATTTAAAATAAATAAGTGGTTTTGGAAAGGTTCTACTAGCAACAGCCCTAGGCATGTTTACCAGACACATTTTTTTCAACATCAGGAACAAGTCTCAGTGGAAAACAAGCTTGTCTAAGGGTCATACTGACCATCAAGGAATCACAAGCAGGGAAAGAGGAGAACAATTAATTTAATCCAAGGAATTTCTCCTAAGCCCGTCTGGGTAGTAATAGTAACAATATGACTCCAAAGAAGTTGAAAGGAAACAAGAAGATTATTTTGGTGTTGCTGTGCTAGGAGGATTTACCCAAGGAAATCTAGGTATATCTTAAGTCAAAGAATGGGTTTAGATAGGAAAAGAAAAATTAAGAGATCAGCAGAATAGAAAACATAATAGAAAGTATATGTAGACCGTCTCTGAAAAGTGAAAGTGAAAGTGTTAGTCACTCAGCTGTGTCTGACTCCTGGCAACCCCATAGACTGTAGCCCTCCGGGCTCCTCTGTCCATAGAATTCTCCTGGCAAGAATACTGGAGTGGGTTGCCATTCCCTTCTCCAGGGGATCTTCCCAACCCAGGGACTGAACCTGGATCTCCTGCACTGCAGGCAGATTCTTTACCATCTGAGCCACGAGGAAAGCCCAGATTGGCTCTAAACTCTTCCATATTCTAAAATTCAAACAAACCTCTATTGGCCAAATTTACTTTACCATGGAGAGTAGTTCATCCAAGATGGGCATTCCAGCTGAGGCAAAACAATCTATTTCTTCTATATATAAAAATCCTTGGGACTTCACTGGTTGTCCAGTGGCTAAAACCCCATGCTCCCAACGTGGGAGGCCAGATTCGAGCCCTGGTCAGGGAACAAGATTGCACACGCTGCAATTAAGGGTTTGCATGCCACAACTAAGATCCTGCATGCTGCAACTAAGACCTGGTATAGTCAAATAAATATCAAGAAAAAATCTTTGTCATGTAAGAGTCACATTAGTAATGAGAATTTGTACAACATTGATGCTTCTTTGTTTCTTATCCAAGTGAATAAAATATCATGTTTATCATTTCTCAGCAAAATTCAGAAGAATTATGTTCTGCTAAATAAAAATGTTACTTGTTAAAAATATCTGGCTATAGCTGAAAAAGGTTCTAAGTGTTTTTGAGCTAGTAATAGTCCAACATACAGCAAACTCACCTCTTAATTTCCAGTTTATACTCCAAAATTCCAACAGCTAAATGACTTTTTAATGATATATGATAGCGATAACCATCAGTGTCTCCCTACAGAAAATAATGTTGTCTTGTTTGCCTGACATGAAATTCAAATATTTATGTGAAATTATGGCAATTTTTTTTTAATTATCAATGACCAAGGCACAGACTTTTTGTTTAAAAAAGAGAGTTTGCCTGAAATATTGAAATAATTGATTCATTTAATTCGCTATCCTACTCCTCAGTGTTTTTCAGCCAGATTTATCGTATTTTGTACAAACCTGATTGATTCTTGGAATGTTTTGTATTACTTACAAAAACAAAACAAAAAGCAGCTAGTTCATTGTTTTGATGTACATATAAGCACTTTTCAATTGGACAGTAATTAACCACTCCTTATCTTGCCTTCTTGCTTGTTCAAATATATACCCTTGGAATATATAATAAGAAATCAGTATGTTTGAATCTCACTGAGCATTTTATAATCGAATTGAGAGATTTTCAAAATTCCCCTGTGTATGAAAAATATGTTATTAAGAGAGTAAACTCTCTGTGATTGCCTTAGTTATTAAATTTAAAAAATTACCTGTTTCCACCTATGTATTTCTGGAATACAGTGTCAAGTGGGCCTTAGGAAGAATCACTATGAGCAAACCTAGTGGAGATGATGGAATTCCAGTTGAGCTATTTCAAATCCTAAAAGATGATGCTGTGAAAGTGCTGCACTCAATATGCCAGCAAATTTGGAAAACTCAGCACTGGCCACAGGACTGGAAAAAGTCAGTTTTCATTCCAATCCTAAAGAAAGGCAATGCCAAAGAATGCTCAAACGACCGCACAATTGCACTCATCTCACATGCTAGTAAAGTCATGCTCAAAATTCTCCAAGCCAGCCTTCAATAGTACATGAACTGTGAACTTCCAGATGTTCAAGTGGCATTTAGAAAATGCAGAGGAACCAGAGATCAAATTGTCTACATTCACTGGATCATCGAAAAAGCAAGAGAGTTCCAGAAAAACATCTATTTCTGCTTTATTGACTATGCCAAAGCCTTTGACTGTGTGGATCACAACAAACTGAGGAAAATTCTTTAAGAGATGGGAATACCAGACCACTTGACCTGCCTCTTGAGAAACCTATATGCAGATCAAGAAACAACAGTTAGAACTGGACATGGAACAACAGACTGATTCCAAATAGGGAAAGGAGTATGTCAAGGCTGCATATTGTCACCCTGATTATTTAACTTCTATGCAGAGTATATAATGAGAAACCCTGGGCTGGATGAAGCACAAGTTGGAATCAAGATTGCCAGGAAAATATCAATAACCTCAGATATGCAGGTGACACCACCCTTATGGCAGAAAGGGAAGAAGAACTAAAGAGCCTCTTGATGAAAGTGAAAGCGGAGAATGAAAATGTTGGCTTAAAACTCAACATTAAGAGAACTAAGATCATGACATTTGGTTCCATCACTTCATGGCAAACAAATGGGGAAACAATGGAAACAGTGAGAGTCTTTAATTTTCTTGGGCTCCAGAATCACTGCTGATGGTGACTGCAGCCATGAAATTAAAAGATGCTTGCTCCCTGGAAGAAAAGCTATGACCAACCTAGACAGCATATTAAAAAGCAGAGGCATTACTTTGCTAACAAAGGTTTGTTTAGTCAAAGCTATGGTTTTTTTCCAGTAGTCATGTGTGGATGTGAGAGGTGGGCTATAAAGAAAACTGAATGCCAAAGAATTGATGCTTTGGAATTGCGGTGTAGGGGAAGACTCTTGAGAGTCCCTTGGACTTCAAGGAGATTCAACCAGTCAGTCCTAAAGGAAATCAGTCCTGAATATTCATTGGAAGGACTGATGCTGAAGCTGAAACTCCAATACTTTGGCCACCTGATGCAAAGAACTGACTCATTTGAAAAGACCTTGATGTTGGGAAATATTGAAGGCAGGAGGAGAAGGGGATGACAGAGGATGAGATAGTTGGATGGCATCACCGACTCAATGGACATGAGTTTGAGTAAGCTCCAGGAGTTGGTGATAAACAGGAAAGCCTGGCATGCTGCAGTCCATGGGGTCACAAAGAGTTGGACACGGCTGAGCAACTGAACTGCACTTATAAAACACTTAGTGATGTGATTCACTTGTAGTATTTTCTTTGTCTCTACAACATACTCATTGATGCAATTATTAATTTTAAAGTATGTTTAACTGAGGACTTCCCTGGTGGCTCAGTGATAAAGAATCTGTCTGCAATGCAGGAGACCCAGGTTCAGTCCCTGGGTTAGGAAGATCTCCTGGAGGAGGTCGCGGCAACCCACTCTAGTACTCTTCCCTAGGGAATCCCATGGACAGAAGAGCCTGGCAGGCTGCAGCCTATAGGGTTGCTGGGAGTTGAACACAACTGAAGTGACTAAGCAGCAGAAGCATGTTTTACTCCTGGCTTATTATACTGCAAAACTAATAAAATTTGACTTCACTATTAGGTCAGTGTTGTAATATAGTAAATGAACGTTCAGGCTATAGAAATTTTGATAGTTACATTTAAACAATCTGAAAGGTTACAAAAATATTTCAAGTATTGCCTTTTAAAATATCCTTTTACCCTGCATGTATTATTTATGTGTCTGTAAGTAGTATTTTTTTTCATGTTTACATAACGTGGTTTTTTTTTTTTTTTTTTTAGCCACACTTTGTGGCTTGTGGGTTCTTAGTTCCCCAACCAAGGATTGCACCCAAAGAGCCTTCAGCCATGAAAGTGCAGAATCCTAACCACTGGACTGTCAGGGAATTACCTTAACTTTGTGTATTTTAAGTAACAGAAAAGAGGAAAAGAAAACTAACAGCAAGCTTGAGAAAGGATCCAGCCATTTGACACTCATGATGGCTCCATGGTCAGGAGAGGGATGTGACAAACTTGAGCTGATCAGGAACTTCTTACTGCCCAAAGACCACAAAACAGGAAAGCTTAGTCAAAAGACAATTCACTGTATGCAGAATTTTTTGTGTTGGTATGCTGTGACCATAGTGAAATGCCCAAGCTGCATCTGTTTTACCACTGATTGGGGCTTAACCCTGAAATACCAAGCAAACTTTTTGAATAAAAATGGACCTTTTCCTCTATTCTGCCATTCTTTCACTTTTATTCAACATCTTTTAAAGGCCTCCATGTATATCTATGGGGAACTGGAAATGGTGAAATGCTTATCTGTAGCAGAGATTAGCACACACAGAAAATAAAATACATTTTCCAATGACACTAGATTCTTGAATGTTAAATACCAAGCATGAGGAGAAGTGGCCCTTATTGTTTGCCATCTGTAATTCAGTCCATCAATCTGCTTATTTTTGAGAAAATCAAGGCTCAGATAGTGTAAATTTTGCAAGGTCACATGCTTCCCAGCTAGCTCAAATGGTAAAGAATCCACCTGCAATGAAGGAGACCTGGGTTCAGTCCCTGGGTCAGGAAGATCCCCTGGAGAAAGGCATGGTAACCCACTCTGGTATTCTTGCCTGGAGAATTCCATGGACATAGGAGACTGGAGGGCTACAATTTATGGGGTCACAAAGAGCCAAACACGACTGAATGACTAACACTTCTACTTTCACTCCTCATGCTAGAATCCGTGGTGGACATGAATCATGCTGTTGCTTCTACTTGCCCAAAGTTAATCTAACAATATTTCTTGACAGTGTGCTCCAGGAAGTCCCTACCAGGTAAAGATATCTTGGTGTATCTTGTCTTGAATGTAGTAGCTCTTGTTTAAATACAAATTATCTAGTTCTACCATATGATAATGTCCTCTTAAAAATGTAGTGCTGTGTCGCTCAGTCGTGTCCAACTCTTTGTGACCTCATGGATTATAGCCCGCCAGGTCACTCTGTTCATGGGGATTCTCCAGGCAAGAACACTGGAGTGGGCTGTCATGCCCTCCTCCAGGCGATCTTCCCAATCTGGGATTGAACCCAGGTCTCCCGCATTGCAGACAGGTTCTTTTTTTTTTTTTTTTTTTTAATTTTATTTTTAAACTTTACAATACTGTATTAGTTTTGCCAAATATCGAAATGAATCCGCCACAGGTATACCTGTGTTCCCCATCCTGTACCCTCCTCCCTCCTCCCTCCCCATACCCTCCCTCTGGGTTGTCCCAGTGCACCAGCCCCAAGCATCCAGTATCGTGCATTGAACCTGGACTGGTGACTTGTTTCATACATGATATTATACATGTTTCACTGCTAATCTCCCAAATCTCCCCACCCTCTCCCTCTCCCACAGAGTCCATAAGACTGTTCTATACATCAGTGTCTTTTTTGCTGTCTCGTACACAGGGTTATTGTTACCATCTTTCTAAATTCCATATATATGCGTTAGTATACTGTATTGGTGTTTTTCTTTCTGGCTTACTTCACTCTGTGTAATAGGTTCCAGTTTCATCCATCTCATTAGAACTGATTCAAATGTGTTCTTTTTAATGGCTGAGTAATACTCCATTGTGTATATGTACCACAGCTTTCTTATCCATTCATCTGCTGATGGGCATCTAGGTTGCTTCCATGTCCTGGCTATTATAAACAGTGCTGCAATGAACATTGGGGTACACGTGTCTCTTTCCCTTCTGGTTTCCTCAGTGTGTATGCCCAGCAGTGGGATTGCTGGATCATAAGGCAGTTCTATTTCCAGTTTTTTAAGGAATCTCCACACTGTTCTCCAGGTTCTTTACCATCTGAGCCACCAGGGAAGTACCAACTGAGAATTTTTAAAACCTTCTTTCTGCCAGTTCATATTCCATATTGTACCAGGCTCCTAGAAAATTCCTGGTTGTGAGTTTGATTACAGTTTCTGTATTAGCTAGATTTATCTAATTTTATTGCTTTTGTTATATCTGGAAATTATTATAGACTGTATCAAATGCTTTCCATAAAATGTCAGCTTCTAAAAAATAAGCAAAATTATTATTTCAGTGATTAGTATGGTCTTTATAATCTTATTCAAGTCTCATAGGATATCAATTTCAACTTAAAGTACTTCAAAGAATTAGTGTGCTAACTAATTTAGAATCCAACATGTAATGCTTGAAATTTTCACAATTTGTTTTTATAATATATAGAGTTATGACTAATGTGAGGACCTTGTCCATCTTTGGTTATTACTCAAGCCTCCTTTTAAATAGCATAAAGGCTTGTGTATATAGGACAAAGGGCAAGAATAAGTTTCCAAATATTATTCCCTAGAGTAATGAAAACCCAGCCTCTAAGAAAATCTGGGAAGGGAAGGAATGAAAAAAAAAAAAATCTATCATGTAGTACCATGCTTTGTGAACTCAGGAAGAGAATTGAGAAGAAAATAAACAATAGAAATGGAGAGAAAATCCTCTTAGATTTCAAGACATCAAAAAGTGGTGCTGACTTGGGGAATGTTTGTAAGCCCATACATGTATGTCAAGGTCAAAGAACAAATATTAATGGGAAAAATAAGTACTTCACTAATAGCAAGCAATAAATTCACTGCTGATGGTAAAAATGAACACAATTCAATAAATCTGGCTTACTTTTCTCTTAACTAGATTTGTTGCATATTTATTTTAATTAAGACAATCTATTGACTCTATTCAGAGAAGGCAATGGCACCGCACTTCAGTACTTTTGCCTGGAAAATCCCATGGATGGAGGAGTCTCGTAGGCTGCAGCAACTTCACTTTCACTTTTCACTTTCATTCATTGGAGAAAGAAATGGCAACCCACTCCAGTGTTCTTGCCTGGAGAATCCCAGGGATGGGGGAGCCTGGTGGGCTGCCGTCTATGGGGTCGCACAGAGTCGGACACAACTGAAGCGATTTTTGCAGTGGCAGCAGCATTGACTCTATTAAACTTACAATTGTTTAATTTATACAGATAGGAAGATTTTGCCAGAACTGATATGCTTTCGTTAATTTTAGTTTGTATACTATACTTTTGCAAAATTGAAAATAATTGTAGATAGTAATTTTTAAAGTTTATTTATAGATATTCTACCCAGCAAAGTTCTAAATTTACATATGAAATTTTATTATTTTTAATTTTAGGGAAATGAAAAAAAATAAAATTATATTTTATAAGCAGACAGTCAGTAATGTAATATCTATTGTTAAACTGAAAAATAAAGGGAAAAGAACAAAGATTTGATTGTGTGGCATAAAAGAGATGGCAGGAAAATACTGTATACACAGAGAAAAGGTTAATGTGAACCAGTAAAATAGTTTCCAGCTCAGTCAGGGCACTGAAGCAAGTAATAATACTGCCCACTGGGGCTCCTCTGACCCCACCCCAGAGGGGAGTAGGGGTTGGGGAAGTGCCTTGATGCTGCCCAGAGGGGATGCAAGTCCTGCCTCCATCAAGAGAGTTTGAGGTGCCTTTACAGCCTGGCAAGGGTGGGGTCTAGGATGCTCACTCAATCTTTGCTGGTGTGGTGGGAGTGGGCCAATTTTTCTCTTCTAGTGTTTGATTCAACTAGAGTGGTTTTAAAAAGCTTTGTACCCTGCCAGACTGTCCCTTTCCTATCACCTGGGCTAGAGAGAACAGGCTTTTATCGTGCTTTTTAAATTTTTTTCTGTTTATGCCTCTTGCCATGAGTTTGAGAAAACTCTGAGAGTTGGTGATGGACAGGGAGGCCTGGCGTGCTGCAGTCCACGGGGTCGCAGAGATGGACACAGCTGAGCGACTGAGCTGAACTGATCGTCATCTGTAGGTTGTGCTTCTTTTGCTCCACATCTGATCTACACGAGGCAAGTAACAAATAGATAAACAAAACAACCATTATCTTTGACATCATCTTTGTCCTCATATTATGTTTTAAATCTTTAAAACTTTAAAAAGGACTTTTAAAAGTTTCAATGATGTACCAAGTATAACCAGAGAATTATTCTGGACATAAAGTTCAAATACATTAAACTGTTTTTTTCTTTTTTTAACCTTTAATTGTTGTGACCAAATGTATGTCAGTTAAAATGTTTAAAAATAATTTATGCATTATTGTCTGAAGATTAAGTGTTTCCAACTTCAAAAGAACACTGATAAATGGCTAATTTTGATGAAATTATAATTTGATTTATTATATTATGACATAGGTCACAGAAAGCCACTGGCTATTTAGAATAATGAGTAATGTGAAATGAAGTAATTTCCTCTGATATTCAGAAAACATTTTCATGTAAACAGATATTAATCCTTTATATTCTCTCTAATAACATATATCAGCAGATACATACATATATAACATTTCAGCTCATAAGAATCTGTTGTTAAATTTTCAGGAATTTTTAAAGCTAGTAGAGGTCAAGGTAATAGAACCTGGCCATAGTGGGAATATTTACACCATGGAAATCGCAAATCCTTTAAATGAGCACCATGTCCCCTCAAATCTTACTTTCACAGAGAGATGGTTGTTAAACATTTACCAGCACATCACTCTATAAATTCAGGTATTTGTCATTACTAACTGGCACATATATTTGAATAAGTGCATATGTATGAAATCTACATATATTTAATAAATGCATATAGCAAATATGTATATGGCAGTTTTCATTCCAATCCCAAAGAAAGGCAATGCCAATGAATACTGAAACTACTGCACAACTGCACTCATCTTACATGCTAGTAAAGTAATGCTCAAAATTCTCCAAGCCAGGCTTCAGTAGTACATGAACCATGAACTTCCACATGTTCAATCTGCATTTAGAAAAGACAGAGGAACCAGAGATCAAATTGCCAACATCCATTGTTTCATCGAAAAAGCAAGAGAGAATCAGAAAAACACCTACTTCTGCTTTATTGACTATGCCAAAGCCTTTGACTGTGTGGATGACAATGAACTGGAAAATTCTGAAAGAGATGAGAATACAAGACCACCTGAACTGCTTCTTGAGAAACCTATACGCAGGTCAGGAAGCAACAGTTAGAACTGGACATGGAACAACATACTGGTTCCAAAAGGGAAAGGAATATGTCAAGGCTGTATATTGTCACCCTGTTTATTTAACTTCTATGCAGAGTACATCATAAGAAATGCTGGGCTGGATGAAACACAAGCTGGAATCAAGATTGCCAGGAGAAATATCAATAACCTCGGATATGCAGATGACACCACCCTTATGGCAGAAAGTGAAGAACTAAAGAGCCTCTTGATGAAAGTGAAAGAAGAGAGTGAAAAAGTTGGCTTAAAACTCAACATTCAGAAAATGAAGATCATGGCATCCAGTCCCATCACTTCATGGCAAATAGATGGGGAAGCAGTGGAAACAGTGTCAGACTTTATTTTTTGGGGCTCCAAAATCACTGCAGATGGTGACTGTAGCCATGAAATTAAAAGATGCTTGGTCCTTGGAAGAAAGGCTAAGACCAATTCCTAGGCAGCATATTAAAAAACTTTGCCAACAAAGGTCCATCTAGTCAAAGCTATGGTTTTTCCAGTAGTCATGTATGGATGTGAAAGTTGGACTATAAAGAAAGCTGAGTGCCAAAGAACTGATGCTTTTGAACTGTGGTGTTGGAGAAGACTCTTGAGGGTCCCTTGGTCTGCAAGGAGATTCAACCAGTCTATCCTAAAGGAAATCAGTTCTGAATGTTAAATTGAAAGGACTAATGCTGAAGCTGAAACTCCAATACTCTGGCCACCTGATGCAAAGAACTGACTCATTTGAAAAGACCATAATGCTGAGAAAGATTGAAGGCAAGAGGAGAAGGGGACGACAGAGGATGAGATGGTTGGGTGGCATCACCGACACAATGGACATGAGTTTGAGTAACCTCTGGGAGCTGGTGATGGAAACGGAAGCCTGACATGCTGCAGTCCATGGGGTCACAAAGAGTTGGACACGACTGAGTGACTGAACTGAACTTGCTATAGAGATAACTTTTAATTATATCAGTATATATACTTTATACACACACATCTACAGTCCATGGTTTGGCAGGACCCATGCTAGTTCTGTTAGGGAACACAAAAGTGACTTAAAGGAGTCCCCTGCCCTATCTTCATGAAAGTACCTAATTTTAAACAAAAATGAAAGCAATATTGTGATATTTTTTCCTCTCACTTTTGTCTCCTTTTCTCTTTGGAGTCCTGAAATATATATTTCTTGGAAAGGGTTGATACTTAAACAGCTGTTTAAAGAAATGATTGCTTGAACATATACCAGTTCTTTTTGATGAGCACAAGCAGGTTCTCTCCCTGCAGGAAATTATAAACATATAGTAGTGATATAAGGGCTTCCCAGGTGGCTCAGAAGGTAAAGAATTCGCCTGCAATGCAGAAGACTCAGGAGACACAGGTTTGATTCCTGGGTCAGGAAAATCCCCTAGAGGAGGTCATGGAAGCCCATTCAAATATTCTTGCTTGGAGAATCCCATGGACAGAGGAGCCTGATGGGCTACTGTCCATAGGGTCACAAAGAGTCAGATACAACTGAATAAGTTGAGTATGAACACATGCAAAGCACTGCATGGTTATGTTCCAAATAAGTCTAGAAATCCTCCCTTTCTTGTAGGTATCCACCTTAAGCAATGGATAACTAATCTCTCCTGTTTGGATGCAGTAGATGGGCAAGTGGTTATGTGTGATCATGGCTGTGGACATCAAAAGGTGTCAAGGATTCAAGAATCTGAACTCTGCCTGTTTCTCTTCTGTATAGCATCCCAGTTCAGCACTCCCAATCGTTCTTCATTCCTTCACATCTGAGATGGAAATCAGCTCATTTATCTCATTAAATAAGAAGCCAGCCTTCCTCTCACTCCTAACTACAGTCAGTTCATTTTAAAATTTCTTAATGTGGAAAGACTTAAACTGCTTTTCTAAAATCTGAAGGGAGAGAAAGCTATAAGAAATAAATGTTGAGTGTTCATTTATTTTATTCCTAGTTTCCTTCGGGCACTTATCAGTTAAATGTACAATAATAAAATATCTGTTTCATGAGATAACATGATTCATGATTAGGATCATTAAGTTTGAACTGATAATGATTCTGTTTCAAATGCTTTGTTGTTGTCTTTAAGGAGCTAAGTGATAAATGACTTGAAAATGTGTAGCTTGTTTGAATCATGAAATCTAAGCCTGGTATTCTTGTCATCACATAAATAATTGCTTCATAATCCTCAGAGGGAAAATTATGTACATCTAGATTTGCACCTGTCTTAGTTTAGTTTAAAGTTACATATTGCTGTTAGGTGCAATCAAAATAGCAAATAAAATATCTCTTGATAATGTTTATTGTACTGACTATCATTATATGGTTGTGTTCTTAAATTTCTGCTGGTTTAATGTATCTTGTTTCAAACTCTGAAAGTTTGAAACAACTTTCAAACAAATTTCTCTTTCTCAGAAAGAGAAATAAATAAAATATAAAATGAGTTGTCTTAACTTTGCCAATAAATTCTTTACTACTTTCATGTTGTTGTTTTGTTGCTAAGTCATGTCCCACTCTTTTGTGACCCCATGGACTGCAGCCCTCCAGGCTCTCTCTCCACAGGATTTCCCAGGCAAGAATACTGGAGTGGGTTGCCATTTCTTTCTCCAGAAGATCTTTCCCACCCAGAGATCAACCCTGAGTCTCTTGGCAGGTGGATTCTTTACTACTGAACCACCAGGGAATTTCCAACTTCCTTGTAAGACTGACTAAAATTAACTAGAAAAAGAAGGTTACATTGTTGTTCTTATAAAAGTGGCCATTTAGGAGAGAAGGAAATGTTGTTTAAAAATCCTTTCTGCCCCTATTTATCCAGGGATTTAACCTGGCCCAATCTCAGGGACTCAGAATGATGGGGGCCTTATCAGGGCCAAGAGATATGAGCGTTCTGTGTTGAGGAATTGACACTCTTTGTCTTGAAGGAAGAAATTAAGTCCATGCTTAATTCCAAAATTATTCCTGGACTATAGCAATTCTACCTTTCTATGTCTTCTTCTGCAGACATTCTTTGATAAATAAAGGAGACGTGCTGTGTTGTGCTTAGGTGCTCAGTCGTGTCTGACTCTTCGAGAACCCATGGACTATATAGCCTGCCAGGCTCCTCTGTTCATGGAGATTCTCCATGCAAGAATACTAGAGTGGGTTGCTATGCTCTCCTCCAGGGATCTTCCCAACCCAGGGATCAAACCCAAGTCTCCTGCATTGCAGGCAGATTCTTTACCGTCTGAGCCACCAGGGAAGCCCAAGTAAAGGAGATAAATACTTGGAATTTTCTAATCCCAATGAATGACTCTTCCTACCCCCAAGATGGGTCAGTCACAGAGAAAGGAGGAGGAGGGTGGGATGAATTCCTAGATTGGGATTGACATATATATATACACATATATGTATATATATATATTATTGATGTGTGTGCATGCTTAGTCATGTCTGACTCTTGGCAGCCCGCCAGGCTCTTCTGTCCCTGGGATTCTCCAGGCAAGAACTAGAGTGGATTGCCATTTCCTTCTCATATATTATTGATACTATGTATAAAATAGATAACTAACGGGAACATACTGTGTAACATAGGGAACTCTACTCAATGCTCTGTGGTAAACTAAATGTGAAGGAAATCCAAAAAAGAGGAAATATATGCATATGTGGAGATCATTCACTTTGCTGTACAGCAGAAACTAACACAACACTGTAAAGCAACCAAACTGCAATAAAAATTAATTGGAAAAAAACCCAACATGAATCACGTTCCCCCTTCAACTCTCAATGGCCTTTTTCCTTACAAAAATGACATTAGGTCACATTTAGTTGCATAACTAACAGAGGAATTCGCATACCGATAATAAATCAACAAGATATTTCAAAATAACTAATATTTCTCTAAAACCGTATCTACAAGTCCATACACAGAAGCTGTTGCATATTTCCCATGTACCAGAGGTCAAACCTTGAGAGATAAGCCCCATGGGCATAGAACTTTTCAAATTCTGGATTAGAGGTAATTATACTATGTGGATTTAATTATAGTGTTTCTTTTTTGGATTTATATTTTCCTCTGAGATTTAAAAATCTCAGATATAATGTTTACTGGCTAAAACTTGCAACTCTTGATAATGCATAATAAAGACCCATTAAGGACTATAATTTTGAATAGGCAACATTTTATTGTTACTGGCAGAACATCTATTTTCTTAAAAATAGCACTGAAATCAGTGAGCTGATGATATACAATATATTATAGGTTATTTGTATTTTGAATTGCAAATGTGATTTTTAAAAAGCAAATTAACTTTTATATAATAGATTATAGCATAGTATCCATAGCCTTATATACACAGAAAGTGCCACCTTCCATATATTTTGGTAATAAATAAATTAATGATGTTGTTATCCCTATCATGGCTAAGTACTATGCCAGTTGTCCTGCTGTAGAGATAGATAATAAGATAAAGTGCCTGCCTTAAAAAATTACTTAATAATGTATTTGAAACTATCGGTCACCACCAAGAACCATAGAGGTATGGGACTGAGGATGTAACTAAACTGTTTTTTTTTTTTTTTTTTCTTTTTTGATGCTCTGTGGCATGTGAGATCTTAGTTCCCTGCCCAGGGATTAAACTCATGTCCCCTGCATTGGAAGTGCTGAGTCCTAACCAGTTAGATGGTCAGGGAATTCCCAAGACTCTTAATAGGAAGCTTCATGTTTTATACCTTTCCTAAAAGAATAATTGGCATGTGGAATTCTAAATATGGAACTTTGAAAAATATAAAAGTATTATGTTGGTTTCTTAATATATTGTATTTTATATCCCTTGATATATTTTCTTTATGAAACTTCATATGACACTATGTTAGAAGGCCTTGCAGCAGAGAAGCAAAAATGGCTGCTTAGTGATGCATTTTCTTGGTTTCTGGGAGGAGGATTAGATTAAGTGATATATAATTTCATAATCCATGAAATAATCATGGTCTTCCATGTCAGACCATGATTGTCATGATTGTCAATCATGCTCCTCCAGAAATGAGGAGCATATATCATGGAGTTCAAAGTACATGATTGTGATATGAACTATTCCACAATATCTTCACTCTGAGCTTCTAAAAATAGGTTGTGATTTTCTTTGTTTAACTTACTATGTGTAGTTTACTGACAGTTTTAAAGGTCTTTGGGGATTACTGAAAATACTAACTAGGTAGATTATTTCACCCACAGTATTCTAGTAAATGCATATTTGGTTGCAGGGAAGACTTATTTTAAAGAGTACTCATAAATAAGACGGAGAAGGCAATGGCACCCCACTCCAGTACTCTTGCCTGGAAAATCCCATGGATGGAGGAGCCTGGTGGGCTGCAGTCCATGGGGTCGCTACCAGTCTGACACGACTGAGCGACTTCACTTTCACTTTTCACTTTCATGCATTGGAGAAGGAAATGGCAACCCACTCCAGTGTTCTTGCCTGGAGAATCCCAGGGATGGCGGAGCCTCGTGGGCTGCCATCTATGGGGTCGCACAGAGTCGGACACGACTGAAGCGACTTAGCAGCATAAATAAGAGTACAAAACTAACGTCTGGGAGAGCATGTGCCGATGCCAGGCCTGCTCTTGCCGCCACCAGGGGGCAGCACAGAAGGTGAAAGCACCTGATTTCCTCTGCTGGGGACGGACAGAATGACGATTCTGTCCAGGCTGAAGGTTCCTACCCTTTTCTTTTCCCAGCCAGAGAGGACTTTATGGGTATTGCATCTCAGCCAACTCCTCGCCGCACTGGGAATTTTCCTGAGATGTAATCGCTTCTCACTCTGCATTTTGGACCATAAAACTGGCAGTGAAAGTATTTCTCTAAACCTGTCGGCTGGTTTCTTCCACAAACCTGCATGCCTCCTGATTTTTTCATAGCTTTCCTCCAGGCTTTTTAGGAATCTGACACCTGCATTTGGGGTAGGGGTCAGGTTGCTTAGGAGGAAAACAGTGAGATAAGGAGAGGGTAATGTAGACTTTACTTAGGAAAAGTATACAAATTAGGTTATTTTACACAATTATGGTTTATTGTGGGAGAAGGCAATGGCAACCCACTCCAATACTCTTGCCTGGAAAACCCCATGGACGGAGGAGCCTGGTAGGCTGCAGTCCACGGGGTCCCTAGGAGTCGGACACGACTGAGGGACTTCACTTTCACTTTCATGCATTGGAGAAGGAAATGGCAATCCACTCCAGTATTCTTGCCTGGAGAATCCCAGGGAAGGAGGAGCCTGGTGGGCTGCCGTCTATGGGGTCTCACAGAGTCAGACACGACTGAAGCGACTTAGCAGTAGCAGCAGCAGGCCTCACTAAGAATCTGGAAATATAGAAGTCAGCAATTAATAAATGGAAGCTGGTCTGTTTGGGCTTTTCTGTTGTCTCAGTGGGCCAACCTGCCAACGCAGGAGAGATGGGTTTGATCCCAGGTGAAGATCCCCTAGAGAAGTGGCAACCCACTCCCATATTCTTGCCTGGGAAATCCCATGGACAGAGGAGCTTAGTGGGCTCAAAGAGTCAGATGTGACTTAGCAACTAAACAGCAGTCTGTCTGTCTGCCTTTCTCTTTATTTACCTATATCTACTGTCCATATGTCTGCCTATCTATGTGTCTCTCTACCTATCTATCTATCATCACTATCATCTATTCTCTCTCATTATCTACTCCATCGTCTTCTCTTACTGTATGGCTTCAGATGGTCATCTTAGCAACTAAAGCTACATAGTCTTTCACCACAGTTTCCTTAACCTAATGACTTCATTCCTAATTTTTGAAAGAGAGGTCTAACTTTCTAAGTTCACTTTTCAGCTAGGTCTATGAGTCTTCAGTAAGGAATAGACAAGGCATCAGGTCAAGTGGTCTATGTTGAATGAAGTTTTCCTTAGCAAGGAATAAGAATGGAATGAGCAGTAAGAGGCATCTCTCATAAACAAGCATTTTAAAACACAACATGCCTAAAACTAGAATCGTCTTTCTCTTCTCCACTCTTTCCTAATCCATATCCACACGATACTCATCTTCTCTGTATTTTTAACTTTATGAAAGGTTCATCTATTGACAGTTATCCAATCAAGTTATCCAGTCAAAAAGAATAGAAGATGCAATTGATTTTTCTTATCTCCACATATCCAATCAACTCTCAAAGTCTGAAGATTCATTGATTTTGTGATAGCAATACCATTCACTTGATGGAATTTATATAATTGATTTCACTTCAATTTTTTTTAAAAAAGGATAAATTTAATACAGTACTCATATTTTATGGGTTAGGAAACAAAAAACAAAGACTTAGAGCAGTTAGTTAACTTACTCAAAGTGACCTGCACAGCAAAAGACAGAGCTGAGTTTTATCCTAGCACTCTGACTCTAGAAATATCCCTGCAGTAAGTAGTCCCTTGCCTAACCTTATGGGAGATTGGAGTACTTGTAAACAGGAGAAACTTGAACTTGCCGCAGATATTTTACTTCTAATGTTAACCTTATATTGGGCAAGTTACTGATTAATTCCTATCTTAATCAACTGCAAGGAAGCTGGTTGGATGGTGATAAAATAATGAGTACTCTGTGCTTATTGTCTGTACTATTTCCTGCCTCCATTTCTTTTTCCAGGCACAATTCCTTACTATTCTGGTATTCAGAATGCCTGGCTCAGTTTAGTGCTTGGATCTCCACTTTGTAAATTGTTGAAAGGACAAGTTTAAATACAATCTAATCTTACTTAAGCAGACTCATGTGTATTTCTACCTAAAAGTAAGATACAAAGAGAAAGGCACAACTTATTAATCTTTCCCATAGTTTAAGGAAATTTCAGATGAGGGGCAGGGAACTGAATCTATTATTTTATTATTTCTATAATTTTATTTTTATTATTTCAATTATTTTTCTTTATCCTATCCTACGTGGGCCCTATTTCAGATTTGGTTAAACATTGCAATCTTTTCCTCAATATTTATAATAGGACTGTCATAATTCTTTGCAAATATTTGTTCATGATAATTGTTTGCCCCAAGTCTTCATGCATATGTTTGTGTAACTGAGTGTGTAGATGGCAAAGAGTGTAAACCATGTAACTAGAGTAGGGTTTCTGTGAACAGCACTTGAATAATAAGCCTCTGATTGTTGCGTATTTGTTCTTATGACATTGATAGCCAAAGCTATGATTTATTTGGTGTTAATTCTTGGTCAGATTTGTACAGAAATCAATAAACCATTTTATAATGTCCTACTTTCTGACTCATTTTACAGCAATATATTTACAGAGACAGTTGGGATTGTATCTACAAAATGTTTTCCGTTCAAGATTACAGGATCTTGATTTATGATCTGTTACTTATTTTTTAGAGAAAATTTACTTTGCCTTATTGGCCACTATTTTCTACTGTGCTTTTAACCTTCTTTCCCTTTAGTCCCTTGTAGCTCAGCCGGTAAAGAATCTGCCTGAAATGCGGGAGACTCAGGTTCATTTCCTGGGTCAGGAAGATCCCCTGGAGAAGGAAATGGCCACCCACTCCAGTATTCTTGCCTGGAGAATCCCATGGACAGAGGAGCCTGGCAGGCTACACGCCATGGGGCTGCAAGAGTCGGACATGACTCAGCAACTAAACCACCCTCTTCAGTCAGTTCAAACAAAACTCAGTTTCCTCCTAGAATTTTAAAATAAATTTGTTAGGGCACATCATAATACATTTTGCTGTATAGAGTTACTTTATTATTTGCATTGTTGAAATTCTAGATACCTCTCAAAGAGAGAGCATGCAATTAGAGGTCAATAAATACCACCTGAAATAAAAGAATGCTCTGTTGAATTGATTGAATCATGTTTATTTTTCTGTTTCATGTTTATTATTCTCCTTTTTTTCTCTAAGTTTTAGAATTAAACTCTTGGCTATATTCATTAGGAGTTCCAAGGACATATGCTGATAAGAAAGGTATAGTTGAATTAGAATTAACTATTACATTTAGCAGTGTGGAGTCATTGATGATATTCCCAAGAGTATTCTGAAGGATTTATGAGGTAAAACACAGATTGCAATGGATATAAAAGAAAATAAATGGAGAAGAATTGGAACCTAGTGTTAACACTTTTGAGAATTTCTCTGTTTTAATCCCCCATTTAACCACCAACTTTCAAAACACCTTGTGTCTCAAACTCCAAGCTTACCTGGCTTTCTATGGCCAGATTCAGCTTGCTTTTCATAGAGATTTGCTACTGACCCTGGGCAGGACCCTGTGGGGCTCCTGGCCTTGGAAGATTTTCTGTGTGCCCCATTTGTTATTCAAGCTTCAGCCTCCATGACCTTACCTGAGCTCCAAAGGATAGGTTCAAACAGCTTTTAATTAGGGAAGGGAAGGGATGCAGA
Source organism: Bos indicus x Bos taurus (assembly GCF_003369695.1). Taxonomy (NCBI): domain Eukaryota; kingdom Metazoa; phylum Chordata; class Mammalia; order Artiodactyla; family Bovidae; genus Bos; species Bos indicus x Bos taurus. The sequence goes on from NC_040076.1 coordinate 115,408,286, forward strand.
GAAAAGGGGGAAGCAGTGAAGAAACAATAGTACAGCCTTAAGGCAGGGTTCTGGTTCCACTTCAGAGGATAACATAACACTATCTTTGAATTCTTCTGTGAAACTAAGACTCCCAACAAAAGGAAAATGTTAACCACTTGATGAAGCATTCTTCATCCCAGAGACAGTCACACAGTTTGGCAACTTTGAGAACCACAGAAGCTCATCAGGAGACCACTTGAGATGAGATTAAAGGAATCCAGGCCCTCAGTTCAGTCAGTTCAGTTCAGTCACTCAGTCATGTCTGACTCTTTGTGACCCCATGGAATGCAGCATGCCAGGCCTCCCTGTCCATCACCAACTCCCAGAGTTTTCTAAAACTCATGTCCATTGAGTCGGTGATGCCATTCAACCATCTCATCCTCTGTCGTTCCTTTCTCCTTTCGTCTTCAATCTTTCTCAGCATCAGGGTCTTTCCAAATGAATCAGCTCTTCCCATCATGTGGCCAAAGTATTGGAGTTTCAGCTTCAGCATCAGTCCTTCCAATGAACATTCAGAACTGATCTCCTTTAGGATGGACTGGTTGGATCTCCTTGCAGTCCAAGGGACTCTCAAGAGTCTTCTCCAACACCACAGTTCAAAAGCATCAATTCTTCGGCACTCAGCTTTCTTCACAGTCCAACTCTCACATCCATACATGACTACTGAAAAAACCATAGCCTTGACTAGACAGACTTTCATTGGCAAAGTAATATCTCTGCTTTTAATATGCTGTCTAGGTTGGTCATAACTTTCCTCCCAAGGAGTGGTTGTCTTTTAATTTCATGGCTGCAATCACCATCTGCAGTGCTTTTGGAGCCCCCAAAAATAAAGTCTGTCACCGTTTCCACTGTTTCCCTGTCTATTTGCCATGAAATGATGGAACTGGATGCCATAATCTTAGTTTTCTGAATGTTGAGCTTTAAGCGAACTTTTTTACTCTCCTCTTTCACTTTCATCAAGAGGCTCTTTAGTTCTTCTTTGCTTTCTGCCATGAGGGTGGTGGTCATCTGCATATCTGAGGTTACTGATATTTCTCCCGGCAATCCTGATTCCAGCTTGTGCTTCCTCCAGCCCAGCGTTTCTCATGATGTACTCTGTATAGAAGTTAAATAAGCAGGGTGACAATATATAGCCTTGATGTACTCGTTTTCCTATTTGGAACCAGTCTGTTGTTCCGTGTCCAGTTCTAACTTTGCTTCCTGACCTGCATATAGGTTACTCAAGAGGCAGGTCAGGTGGTCTAGTATTCCCATCTCTTTCAGAATTTTCCACTGTTTATTGTGATCCACATAGTCAAAGGCTTTGGCATAGTCAGTAAAGAAGAAATAGATGTTTTTCTGGAACTCCCTTGCTCTTTCCATGATCCAGAGGATGTTGGCAATTTGATCTCTGGTCCCTCTGCCTTTTCTAAAACCGCTTGAACATCTGGAAGTTCGTGGTTCACGTATTGCTGAAGCCTGGCTTGGAGAATTTTGAGCATTACTTTACTAGCATGTGAGATGAGTGCAATTGTGCGGTAGTTTGAGCATTCTTTGGCATTGCTTTTCTTTAGGATTGGAATGAAAACTGACCTTTTCCAGTCCTGCAGCCACTGCTGAGTTTTCCAAATTTGCTGGCATATTGAGTGCAGCACTTTCACAGCATCATCTTTCAGGATTTGAAATAGCTCAACTGGAATTCCATCGCCTCCACTAGCTTTGTTCATAGTGATGCTTTCTAAGGTCCACTTGACTTCACATTCCAGGATGTCTGGCTCTAGGTGAGTGATCACACCATTGTGATTATCTTGGTCATGAAGATCTTTTTTGTACAGTTCTTCTGTGTATTCTTGCCACCTCTTCTTAATATCTTCTGCCTCTGTTAGGTCCCTACCATTTCTGTCCTTTATCGAGCTCATCTTTGCATGAAATGTTCCCTTGGTATCTCTGATTTTCTTGAAGAGATCTCTAGTCTTTTCCATTCTGTTGTTTTCCTCTATTTCTTTGATTTGATCTCTGAGGAAGGCTTTCTTATCTCTCCTTGCTATTCTTTGAGACTTTGCATTCAGATGCTTATATCTTTCCTTTTCTCCTTTGCTTTTCACTTCTCTTTTTTTCACAGCTATTTGTAAGGCCTCCCAGACAGCCATGTTGCTTATTTGCATTTCTTTTCCATGGGGATGGTCTTGATCCCTGTCTCCTGTACAATGTTACGAACCTCCGTCTATAGTTCATCAGGCACTCTATCTATCAGATCTAGGCCCTTAAATCTATTTCTCATTTCCACTGTATAATCATAAGGGATTTGATTTAGGTCATACCTGAATGGTCTAGTGGTTTTCCCTACTTTCTTCAATTTAAGTCTGAATTTGGCAATAAGGAGTTCATCATCTGAGCCACAGTCTGCTCCCAGTCTTGTTTTTGCTGACTGTATAGAGCTTCTCCATCTTTGGCTGCAAAGAATATAATCAGTCTCATTTCAGTGTTGACCATCTGGTGATGTCCATGTGTAAAGTCTTCTCTTGTGTTGTTGGAAGAGGGTGTTTGGTATGACCAGTGTGTTCTCTTGGCAAAAACTCTATTAGCTTTTGCCCTGCTTCATTCCGTATTCCAAGGCCAAATTTGCATGTTACTCCAGGTGTTTCTTGACTTCCTACTTTTGCATTCCAGTCCCCCATAGTGAAAAGGATATCTTTTTTGGGTGTTAGTTCTAAAAGGTCTTGTAAGTCTTCATAGAACCATTCAACTTCAGCTTCTTCAGCATTACTGGTTGGGGCATAGACTTGGATTACCGTGATATTGAATGGTTTGCCTTGGAAACGAACACAGATCATTCTGTCGTTTTTGAGATTGCATCCAAGTACTGCATTTCGGACTCTTTTGTTGACCATGATGGCTACTCCATTACTTCTAAGGGATTCCTGCCTGCAGTAGTAGCTATAATGGTCATCTGAGTTAAATTCACCCATTCCAGTCCATTTTAGTTTGTTGATTCTTTGGCATTGCCTTTCTTAGTGATTGGAATAAAAGCTGACCTTTTCCAGTCCTGTGGCCACTGCTGAGTTTTCCAAATTTGCTGGCATATTGAGTGCAGGCCCTGGACACATTCAAATCCTTATCAACAATCTCACACTTGAAACACTGTTATAAAACTTCTCACCAAATCCCTCTGTTTTGATGCCATTAGTTCACAGTGTCCCTATTTGCCTGGCAAAGCAATAAAACTATTCTTTTCTACTTCCCCCAAAAGTCCGTTTCAAGATTTAAGTCAGCTCTGGTGAACAGAGGCCAAGTTTTTGGCATCACTACTTTAGCATTTTCAAAAATTTCTATCTTCCAAAATTTATAAAGCTCTGTTTTCTCCATTTCTGTTATTTTTTTCATGAATGTTTACATGATGCAATTCCTTCATTCTCATTTTAGTGATGTTTCTTGAGGAAGCAGAAATCCACATTTGTTCAATGCTATGTTTAAGTAGAAACAATCAGAGATTCTTAGGAAGAGGTTATCATATCATTTATATCCTATATTGAATGAAAAGCAGAATACTAAATTTATTTTAGGGTAAATTTAACATTTATTTTTACCTAATTTTTATTTTTCTAGGCCTAAATAAAGAAAAAATCCTAAATTGAAATTATATTCTCATTCATTGCATATAGAATTTCTCTTTAACACCATTTTTGGTCTACAATCTGAAGAAGAAATACAATTTTAGAAAAGTCAAACAAGGCATTATAAAGCTTACATCAAAACCAAACTTTCAGAAAAATAATAATACAAATTTATTATGAATTGATTAATCTTATAAAATAGTTGAATAAATCTCAGTTAAAAATTCCTAAAAATACACCCCAGATAGCAAAGGATACATATGGGTTATTTGATGGATAAGCTTAGATGTATGTGGTTATATAATTATTGAGTATAGGAACTTAGTTTATGAGAACTAAACAGAAACAGATTGAATAACACAATGGAATTTACGTATGGGAGTATGGGAGCAAGATTTCCCATGCTAAAATATATGTCTCTGGCATATTAATTAACTTTTCCTCCTTCTTCCTCTTCTCCTTCTTCTTTCTGAGAAACAGCAGATATAGGAAGGGCTCTGAAAACCAAGTAGGAGTTGCCATTTTGTAGCATATTCAAAAGCAAAGACATTACTTTGCCAAGAAAGGTCTGTCTAGTCAAGGCTATGATTTTTCTTGTGGTCATGTATGGATGTGAGAGTTGGACTGTGAAGAAGGCCGAAGAATTGATGCTTTTGAACTGTGGTTTGGAGAAAACTCTTGAGAGTCCCTTGGACTACAAGGACATCCAACCAGTCCATTCTGAAGGAGATCAGCCCTGGGATTTCTTTGGAAGGAATGATGCTAAAGCTGAAACTCCAGTACTTTGGCTACATCATGCGAAGAGTTGACTCATTGGAAAAGACTCTGATGCTGGGAGGGATTGGGGGCAGGAGAAGAAGGATGAGATGGCTGGATGGTATCACTGACTCAATGGACATGAATCTGAGTGAAATTCAGGAGTTGGTGATGGACAAGAAGGCCTGGCGTGCTGCAATTCATGGGGTTGCAAAGAGTTGGATAGGACTGAGTGGCTGAACTGAACTGAACTGAAGACACATTTATATTTGTGAGGGATGTTGCCATTTGAAACATGTAACATGACTTATCTTCCCTTTTCATTGTAAAGTCTAATTAGTAAATGCCTACACAGTTGCTCCCAGCTCTAACTAGTGATTGTTCTAGACTTTAGATCAAAACATCTTCACTATAATAGCTTAGCAAAGGGGTAGTCAGAATTATGCTTCTTTGCTGGTTTCCCTGGCAGAAACTTGATGTTTTTCTTCCTTTATATCTATTAATTTCCCCTTCCTTTGCCTCAATAGTGAAGATTGCTGCCATGTCCTGCCATCTGTCCATCTGTTACACAAGGTAGGGTGAAACTCCAGGACCTTGCTTCAGACATATAAGACCCTGTATCCACTAAACCCTTGATGCCTCTGCCCCTGACTCCAGGCTCTTTCTTCCATCTTAAGGCTGGTAAAGTACAGAGCTTGGAGACCTGTAGGGCTTCCCAGGTGGCTCAGCAATAAAGAATCTGCCTGCCAGTGCAGGAGATGTGAGTTTTATCCTTGGGTCAGGAAGATCCCCTGGAGAAGGAAATGGCAACCCACTCCATATTCTTGCCTGGGAAATCCCATGGACAGAGGAGCCTGGCGAACTACAGTCCATGGGGTTGTAAAAGAGTCAGATACAACTTAGTGACTAAGCAACAACAACCCCTCAACATTAAAATGGTGAAAATGGTAAATTATAACTTTACAATTTGTTCCTATGGTTTTGTTTTAAACACCATAGAAATCAAGTGTATGAGATAATTAAATTATAAAACAGAAAGATAGAAATTGTTTAGCACTTCATTTCCAGAATACTGAAGGTCATGTAAACAATAAATTAAAATATACTCTGATCAGTTAGTATGTTGAATGGACAGACACAGGAAAACAGCTTGATGGTAATAAAGCACAATCATTTTCTTTTAATTTGTAAGAATCATTAGTAAACATTATTCATATTCTATCAAGAAATGCTTCCTTTATCATACTCTTTATAGGCAGAATTCTAAATGCTACAGGCTTTCTATAAAATTTGGGAAAAAAATGGAAATATACATAAAATTATTGCTATTACATTGCAGTGTTCAGTAATGTCACATTGTATGTTCATTGCTTTGTTATTACTAGTGATAAACAGTTCAAGATGTGATGTAAATTTATAGTGAGCAAAGAGGATTTTCCTAACTCATGCAAGTGCATCTGTGATGTGCTGGCTCATATGATGTGCCTCCCACTTTCATTGAGTAAAGCTTCATTTCTTGCATATTCCAGAGGTAAAATAAGTAGTTTCATTCTGTTTAAAACAAACATTATATCTGTTTCCAGACTTTATGGCCAATCTGTGCATTCTCATTCTACAGTACAATGGCATCAGAACAAGAACGCATTACAAAATAATGGGAAAAAGTTTTGGCTCTGGTGTTTGTAAACCTAGGACTGAGTTTTAAGCGCACTGAAGTGAGTTTTTCACCTCTAACCGCCTTAGATTCTTCATCTCTAAAATAAGGTTGTATGCATGCTAAGTTGCTTCAGTTGTGTGTGACTCTGCAACCCTATGGTCTGTAGCTCTCCAGGCTTCTCTGTCCATGGGATTCTCCAAGGAAGAATACTGCAGCAGGTTGCCATCTTCTTCTTCAGGGAATCTTCCCAACCCAGGGATTGAACCATGTTTCCTGCAGCTCCTGCATTGTAGGTGGATTCTTTACTGCTAAGCCATTAGGTAAGCCCAAAATAAAGTTGCTAGAGGGTCAAATCAGATGTCATAGGACATTTGAAATACTTTTAGATAATAAGATATTATAATATTATTCTTATTATTGAAATTTAACTTAGCATCTTCTCAAATAATGCTGTGATAAAATGTAAAGCATGTTAAAAGATTTCTTAAAGCCACAAATACAAATCTATTGCTGGAAAAAAAAAAAAAAAAAGATAGCAAAGGCTATGTCTCTGGCCAATGGGCTGGGATTCAATGGAGAAGGAGCATGAGGAAACTTTTTAAAGGGTGATAGCAATGCTCTGTATCTTGTTAGGATAAGATTTATGTAGGTATATACATTTGTCAGGACTCAGTGTTTGATATATTTAAGATTTATGTATTTCCTTATGCATATATTTATCTCAAAGAAGGCAAACAAAAATAACTACTGTATTCTGGTTAGTGAAATGTTTACTAAAATGTTTAGAGTTGGAATTTACTGATGTCTGCAACTTTGACATACATTAAAAAATAAATTGGATTGATAGAGTTGATAGAGAATGAATAGATGAACAGAGACCTAATGAAGCAGATGTAATGAGATATTTGTTGTCAAATCTAGGGGATGGGCATATAAATATTCACTATACAATTCTTTCAACTTTTATGTATGTGTGACAATTTTTACATTAAAAGTTGAAAAAGAAAGGCCAAAAAAATATAAATAAAAATATACCCCTTCCCAAAGGATATGTTTTGTCTCTAGCTCTTCCTTAAGGGTTAATGAATTGACCTAAATGTCTATATTTGTAAAGCAAACAGAATATACTACCTCAAAGTCTCCAACTAAAGAAATCCAAAAAGAGGAAATATATTGAGAGCAAAACTAGACGAAACTAAAAGCAAATAAAATCAAGTTTTTGAATTTTCAAATAGACAAAGCATAGCTTAATTAATGAAAGACAAGATATGATTTGTCATTAAAACAAAAACTAGAGAAGGGTTGGTTATACATTCTCAGTGAATTTCCAACTGGAAATGGAAAAAGTTTATACTTAAAAATATAAAGTGGCAAAAGTGATAATACCAAATAGAGACTATGACAGGAACAATAAAAAAGGAATTAATGAGGAAAAAAGGAAATAATTTCAAAACTAAGCTAAATGGAAATTTTCAAAATTTTCTAGTGATGAATAATTTTTGTGCTATAAATATTTCTTCAAGATATAAAAAGCATGGTTTATTATCTGATTTTTTTTAATGAAGAATTTAAAAATATGTTTTTTCTCCCACTTTTGACCAGAGCAAAACTGAAAGGAAAGTGTTAGCCCTAGTGTATTTTGAAGATACATAGACCTGAAATTAAATCTTAGGAAATAATTTGAATTTTTAAAAAAATGAAGTATTGAAAAATATCTTAGAAAATAGAATTTAGTTTCCAACCTGTTGAGAATTTCACTTGCCCCGAATCCCTCCCAGCATCAGGGTCTTTCCCAATGAGTCAACTCTTCGCATGAGGTGGCCAAAGTACTGGAGTTTCAGCTTTAGCATCATTCCTTCCAAAGAAATCCCAGGGCTGATCTCCTTCAGAATGGACTGGTTGGATCTCCTTGCAGTCCAAGGGACTCTCAAGAGTTTTCTCCAAACCACAGTTCAAAAGCATCAATTCTTCGGCCTTCTTCACAGTCCAACTCTCACATCCATACATGACCACAGGAAACATCATAGCCTTGACTAGATGAACCTTTGTTGGCAAGTAATGCCTCTGCTTTTGAATATGCTATCTAGGTGGGTCATAACTTTCCTTCCAAGGAGTAAGTGTCTTTTAATTTCATGGCTGCAGTCACCATCTGTAGTGATTTTGGAGCCCAGAAAAATAAAGTCTGACACTGTTTCCCCATCTATTTCCCATGAAGTGGTGGGACCAGATGTCATGATCTTTGTTTTCTGAATGTTGAGCTTTAAGCCAACTTTTTCACTCTCCACTTTCACTTTCATCAAGAGGCTTTTGAGTTCCTCTTCACTTTCTGCCATAAGGGTGGTGTTATCTGCATATCTGAGGTGATTGATATTTCTCCTGGCAATCTTGATTCCAGCGTGTGTTTCTTCCAGTCCAGCGTTTCTCATGATGTACTCTGCATAGAAGTTAAATAAACAGGGTGACAATATACAGCCTTGACGGACTCCTTTTCCTATTTGGAACCAGTCTGTTGTTCCATGTCCAGTTCTAACTGTTGCCTCCTGACCTGCATACAAATTTCTCAAGAGGTAGATCAGGTGGTCTGGTATTCCCATCTCTTTCAGAATTTTCCATAGTTTCTAGTGATCCACACAGTCAAAGGCTTTGGCATAGTCAATAAAACAGAAATAGATGTTTTTATGGAACTCTCTTGCTTTTTCCATGATCCAGCAGATGTTGGTAATTTGATTTCTGGTTCCTCTGCCTTTTCTAAAACCAGCTTGAACATCTGGAAGTTCACGGTTCACATATTGCTGAAGCCTGGCTTGGAGAATTTTGAGCATTACTTTACTAGTGTGTGAGATGAGTGCAATTGTGTGGTAGTTTGAGCATTCTTTGGCATTGCCTTTCTTTGGGGTTGGAATGAAAACTGACCTTTTCCAGTCCTGTGGCCACTGCTGAGTGTTCCAAATTTGCTGGCATATTGAGTGCAGCACTTACACAGCATCATCTTTCAGGATTTGGAATAGCTCAACTGGAATTCCATCACCTCCACTAGCTTTGTTCATAGTGATGCTTTCTAAGGCCCACTTGACTTCACATTCCAGGATGTCTGGCTCTAGGTGAGTGATCACACCATTGTGATTATCTGGGTCATGAAGATTATTTTTGTACAGTTCTTCTGTGTATTCCTGCCATCTCTTCTTAATATCTTCTGCTTCTGTTAGGTCCCTACCATTTCTGTCCTTTATCGAGCTCATCCTTGCATGAAATGTTCCTTTGGTATCTCTGATTTTCTTGAAGAGATCCCTAGTCTTTCCCATTCTGTTGTTTTCCTCTATTTCTTTGCATTGATCGCTGAAGAAGGCTTTCTTATCTCTTCTTGCTATTCTTTGGAACTCTGCATTCAGATACTTATATCTTTCCTTTTCTCCTTTGCTTTTCACTTTTCTTCTTTTCACAGCTATTTGTAAGGCCTACCCAGACAGTCATTTTGCTTTTTTGCATTTCTTTTCTATGGGAATAGTCTTGATCCCTGTCTCCTGTACAATGTCACGAACCTCAGTCCATAGTTCATCAGGCACTCTATCTATCAGATCTAGTCCCTTAAATCTATTTTTTCACTTCCCCTGTATAATCATAAGGGATTTGATTTAGGTCATACCTGAATGGTCTTTAGTGGTTTTCCCCACTTTCTTCAATTTAAGTCTGAATTTGGCAATAAGGAGTTCATGGTCTGAGCCACAGTCAACTCCTGGTCTTTTTTTTGCTGACTGTATAGAGCTTCTCCATCTTTGGCTGCAAAGAATATAATCAATCTGATTTCAGTGTTAACCATCTGGTGATGTCCATGTATAGAGTCTTCTCTTGTGTTGTTGGAAGAGGGTGTTTGGTATGACCAGTGCATTTTCTTGGCAAAACTCTATTAGTCTTTGCCCTGCTTCATTCCGTATTCCAAGGCCAAATTTGCCTGTTACTCCAGGTGTTTCTTGACTTCCTACTTTTGCCTTCCAGTCCCCCATAGTGAAAAGGACATCTTTTTTGGGTGTTAGTTCTAAAAGGTCTTGTAGGTCTTCATAGAACAGTTCAACTTCAGCTTCTTCAGTGTTATTGGTTGGGGCATAGACTTGGATTACTGTGATATTGAATGGTTTGCCTTGGAAACGAACAGAGATTATTTTGTCGTTTTTGAGATTGCATCCAAGTACTGCATTTCGGACTCTTTTGTTGACCATGATGGCTACTCCATTTCTTCTGAGGGATTCCTGCCCGCAGTAGTAGATATAATGGTCGTCTGAGTTAAATTCACCCATTCCAGTCCATTTCAGTTCGCTGATTCCTAGAACGTTGACATTCACTCTTGCCATCTCTTGTTTGACCACTTCCAATTTGCCTTGATTCATGGACCTGACATTCCAGGTTCCTATGCAGTATTGCTCTTTACAGCATCGGACCTTGCTTCTATCACCAGTAACATCCACAGCTGGGTATTGTTTTTGCTTTGGCTACATCCCTTCATTCTTTCTGGAGTTTTTTCTTCACTGATCTCCAGTAGCATATTGGGCACCTACTGACCTGGGGAGTTTCTCTTTCAGTATCCTATCATTTTGCATTTTCATACTGTTCATGGGATTCTCAAGGCAAGAATACTGAAGTTGTTTGCCATTCCCTTCTCCAGTGGACCACATTCTGTCAAATCTCTCCACCATGACCCGCCCGTCTTGGGTTGCCCCACGGGCATAGCTTAGTTTCATTGAGTTAGACAAGGCTGTGGTCCTAGTGTGATATTCCAATGAGGAAATAGTTCACCACTTGAGTCATGTTTTTAAAATGATAAAATTATGGAGAATGATTAACTTTTATTTATCAGTTCAGTTCAGTCACATAGTCTTGTACGACTCTTTGCGACCCCATGGACTGCAGGACACTAGGCTTCCCTGTTCATCACCAACTCCTGGAACTTACTCAAAATCATGTCCATTGAGTAGGTGATGCCATCCAACCATCTCATTCTCTGTAATCCCATACTCCTCCTGCCTTCAATCTTTACCCGCATCACGGTTTCTTTTCCAATCAGTTCCAAGAACTGATGTGAGTCAGTTCTTCACACCAGGTGGCCAAAGTATTGGAGTTTCAGTTTCAGCATCAGTCCTTCCAATAAATATTCAGGACTTATTTCCTTTAGGAACGACTGGTTGGATCTCTAGTCCGACTGGAGAATTTCCTTTAGGATGGACTGGTTGCAGTCTAAGGGACGCTCAGGAGTCATCCCCAACACCACAGTTCAAAAGCATTAATTCTTTGGCACTCAGCTTTCTTTATAGTCCAACTCTCACATCCATACATGACTACTGGAAAAACCATAGCTTTGACTAAATGGACCTTTGTCAGCAAAGTAATGTCTCTGCTTTTTAATATGCTATCTAGGTTGGTCATAACTTTTCTTCCAAGGAGCAAGCATCTTTTAATTTCATGGCTGCAATCATTATCTGCAATGATTTTGGAACCCCCCAAAATAAAGTCTGTCACTGTTTCCACTGTTTCCCCATCTATTTGCCTTGAAGTGATGAGAACAGATGTCATGATCTTAGTTTTCTGAATGTTGAGTTTTAAGCCGACTTTTTCACTCTCTTCTTTCACTTTCATCAAGAGGCTCTTTAGTTCTTCTTCACTTTCTGCAATAATTGTGGTGTCATCTGCATATCTGAAGTTATCGATATTTCTCCCAGCAATCTTGAACTTTTATTTTATCTTAGCAATAAATTGTAACTAGGCAAAAAATAAATAAGTAAATATTTGAAAAAGAGTTTAGTTTGTTAATTCTGTTTTTAAGAAACAACTATATAAGCTTTAGACTCTACATCTGAACATAAGTTGATATTATATGACAGCTGTGTAAGTTTCAATTTATAAAAAATAAAATATTTGGTGAAATAAGTTATCTAAGTGCTGATATATATCCTATTTAATGAAATAAGGATAAAACTATGACTTTTTGCATTCTTCTTAGCAGTTGTGGGGGACCTTTGTATATGTTATCTACATAAAAACTCTACATATTAGATTTTAAATCACAAAGTTAACCTCCTAAATATCATATTTTCGTATTTATTACATATTCAATGTTTTGTTATAAAAATGGATATGGTCTTCATAAAAATCAACATATTATTTGTGAAGACTATAATATCAGATCAGATCAGATCAGATCAGTCACTCAGTTGTGTCTGACTCTTTGCGACCCCATGAATCACAGCACGCCAGGCCTCCCTGTCCATCACCAACTCCCGGAGTCACTGAGACTCACATCCATCGAGTCAGTGATACCATCCAGCCATCTCATCCTTTGTCGTCCCCTTCTCCTCTTGCCCCCAATCCCTCCCAGCATCAGAGTCTTTTCCAGTGAGTCAACTCTTCTCATGAAGACTATAATATAGACCTGTTTGAATATAATTGCTTTCTATTTTTTTCATTTCATGAACTTATTCAGGAAGTGTCAATATTTATTTAGCTTTTAAGTACAAAACACTGTGCTGGCACTGGAGAGGAATACAGAAGTGAAAACTGAGTGAACTGCTACTAAGAAAAAAGAGGATGAAATTGTCACTGCTGACAAGTAAGTAAAGTTCTTATTGGAGAATTAAAGAGGTTACAGTTTTGAATTGAGCCTTGGAGAATGAGATGGATTATGTTCAGTCAAGTGGTGTTAATTGACCAAAGTCCTGATGTGTTTAGGGCAGTGTGTTTTTGTCAAGTTTTATAATTTTATTCTGGAAATAGAATATAGATTGATTAGTGGTAGTGATATTAAACATTCAATGATTGATAAAACTGAGGAGAAAACAAGTAAACAAATAAATATAGCTCTGATTTCAGGCTATTACTGTTAGACTTAAGTAAACTTAGAAAACAATAGCACATTCCAAACTGCACATTTCTGCAAAGCCCGTGTTTAACCTATATCCCTAAGTTGCTCTGAGTCTAATAGCTTGGGTACCTTAATAGCCAATTGATTTGGAGCAAACATGGTGAGAGACAACAACATATCAGGAAAACGAAATGATAAGGACAGTTGCAAAGCTCAGAGTCTTTGGAGGATGAAGTCTGTTGTCCCTCATGCAAAAGTACTGAATATACTCCAGTTTTGGGTTATCTGATGACCCAGAGGGATGGTATGGGGAGGGAGGTGGGAGGGGGGTTTAGGATGGGGAACACGCGTACATCCGTGGTAGATTCATGTCGATGTATGGCAAAACCAATACAATATTGTAAAATAATTAGCCTCCAATTAAAATAAATAAATTTATATTAAAAAAAGAAAAAATTAAAAAAAGATTGCCAAATTAAAAAAAAAAAGAAACATACTCTTATCGTATAGTGCAGTAATCATGCTCTTTTTTTAAAAAAAAGAGAAATTAGAAGTCTCTTCTCCATGTGCCTTTGACATGAGACTGATCAACAGGAGAAAATTAAACAAGTTCAATAGCAAATACATATAGGAGAGACCCAAAAGAACTGAGTAACTCAACAAAATGGCTAAAACCCTCACCTTAAATATCATCTTCAGCTAAAGACAAGAGGATTTGGGCATCATGGTTTGGGACTTCAGAGGAGCAGATGGCAATTCACAAGGGAATAGTAAGAACTTCCCTGGTGGTCCAGTGGCTAGGACTCTGTTCTTCCAATGCAGGGGGCCTGGATTGGATCCCAAGTCAAGGAATTAGATCCACACGCCACAACTTAAGAGCTCCCATGCTACAACTAATGATCTCACATACTGCAACTAAGACCTGGCACAGCCAAATAAATAAATGAATAAATATTAAAGCAGATGTTTGGTAAGTAAATGTTTGCTGGGCCCTGCAGGGACAGTGGGACACAGAGTTGACTCTAATCATTACCTCCCTCTGAGCTTCTCCCACCACAGTTAACTCATATTCTTTGCAGATATCGCTGGTGATAGCTCCGTTCTAGAAACAGGCCCTCTATCTAAATTCTTTTAAGGAAGTTAGGGGGAAAGTAACTATGTTTCTTGACTTTTTTGGGCCTTGATTATTTTCAGCCTGAAATAATCAGCATGCCAGACACATCTAGGGTGTCAAGTTTGCTGGTTTTGTTGCCTACACCTTCCATTCAGTTTATGAAACACCGTTCTAAGTTGAAGTTGGGCAGCTGTGTTGATGACAGATGGCTACAGTAAAGACAAAGCCAGCTGTTGCTTTTATTCCTGTGTACTATGAAAGCAGGGACAGAGATGTTTGCTTTCTCTTCTATTTGTGTTAGCGCCATAATAAAATATGACCTTTTCTGCTATTTGTCTTTGACCTTGAGGTCAGTTTCATCCTTTCTACAAAGTTGCTCAAGCTGCTTATTTTTCCATTGTTGGTAAGAGAAGAGGGGGCAGATCCAATTTAGATGTACAGTTTTTGTCTGAATTTTTGTTTTGATTTTAACTGTATTTAATAAGGAATGAATATATAGGGCTATAAAGGATCTTTTTTAAGGATTAAAAATTTATCTTTATAAAAATATGCATTGTTTTAAAAATTATTATCATACTTTCATTATTAATTAGAAGAATATCCCCTCTAATCTATGCACAGTAATAAAATACATGTGTGACTAAAAAGAAAATTAATTGTAAAATTGATGTTTTATAATAAAATGCTTATTCAATTATGAATTTTAAACTAGTTACAATTTTCATTGAAAAATTTAACCATTAAATATTTTGATAACAGACTCCTGATTGTGTTAAACTCAAATTTTCAGACCAAATTAAATAAAACTCAAACAGATCAGGGCAATATCATCAATATAGTGATTAAATAATTTGGTAGCTAATTATATTGAATTATAGAAATAAGAAATTCTGTATGTGACAAGTTTTGAATACTGCTTTTTTTTTTAAAATGATCTTTGCAAATTTGTGGATATTGAACTATTTGTTAGAGGAGACAAAGTTTGAACCTATCATTTTTGTTTGTAGAATAAATAAACAAACATTTATTATTAGTTTTAAACAAACCTATGCTATAAGCCCACTAGATATCATTCTTTTTATTTACTACCTATTTTCTTCTGTCTGGAGTTATTTCTATTGATTATTCCATATATTCTGAACCATCTTTTCCTTTGGAGTATGTTCATTCAGAACCTCATCAGCAACCAATCTGTCCTATTATCAATTGCTCTTATTACTGCACAGTCCATTCATTTATAACCTCACTTTTGCATAAACTCTTAATTCCCTGACCAGGGATGAACCCGTGCCCCTGCAACAGAAGTGTAGAACCTAACCACTGGGTTACCTGGGAAGTCCTAAGCTCAATTATTTTAAAGGCTTCCTGGAATGACTTGGGTGCTTGTGGAGTGTGTGTCCTTAACATTTCACAGTCTTTGCTTTAGTATAATTGGTGTTACAAATATGTTTTGGTTCTGGGCCTTTGTTTTCCCTCAGAATTTATGACATCCTTTCCCTCTACCTCACCAAAGAGCCATCATGGCATCAGTTTGACATCATGATATCTCAGCCAGCACTTCCTGGAGGTTGTTGATTTTCTTTCACACAACATTATTGCAGCTTTGCTTTAAACATCACATGCCTCGTGTGTGTGTGTGTGTGTGTGTGTGTGTGTGTACTAGACTCTTTGAGACCCTATGGATTGTAGCCCACCAGGCTCTTCTGTTCATGAGATCCTCCAGGCAAGAATACTGGAGTAGGTTGTCATGCCCTCCTCCAGGGGACCTTCCCAACCTAGGGATTGAACCCATGCATCTTATGTTTCCTGCATAGGTAGGTGGGTTCTTAACCACTAGTGCCACCTGGGAAGCCCCATCACATATCTTCTAAATTGGTTTGCTTATTTTGATATGTGTACAGGAGATAAAAACCCAAAAATAATAGAGAAAAATCAATTTGTCTTTCTTTTGTGGTGTGCGGCCTTCCTCTGGTAGTTCCATTTAAAGCTAATCAATATCAGATTTTAAAATAAATGTTAAAGGCTGAAAGGAATTTAAGAAACATTTCTCTGATTTGAGCAGTGATGGAAGTCCATCAAGAGTACTTTTGAAAACTACAAAGATTCTTAGACTATATATTGAGAAACTCCTTCTTACAAATTCAAGGTCTATGTTTTAGGTTTTCGCTTTATGGTGGTGCCTGGTTATCTAACTTAGCAATCATCTAAATTATCCATTATTTGCATGTGCATTATTAAAATTATAAAATCAATATACATAAAAAATTCTCCTGGAAGACTGTGAACACCTACAAATAGATATGAAGATATTAGTTTGAAAAATACTGACCAGCTCCTACACAATGATTTCACAAGTGAAAAAGCTAAGTTTAGAGAGGTGTGGGGGCCTTGTTCAGAATCACCAAAGAGCTACAAGAATAAGGTTTGGTAAGAAAATTGTTTGTTAAGTGTGTGTGCGCATGTGTGACTGTGCATACATTTAACATAGTTTGTGCCCACCTAATTTTACTTTGTTTTAAATCTTGAAACAATATAATTCCCTTTACTTAAAAGGTTATGGTCATACTGAAACCTGAGGCATCATTTGGGAAAATGGCATTGCAATTAATTATAATGTTTGTGTTTATTCTTTCCTTTATTCACTTAATTTAAGAATCCACTCACTTATTAAAACATGAAAGCTAAAAACCAGTTGCATCACCAAAAAGAAAACAAAACAGAAAAACAAATCCCCTGTCACACAAAAACTGTGTATAATCTATTAAAATATAAAATGAAAGATACAGAATAAGTAATTTAAAAACTAAATCAAGTTTAATATTAGTAATATTATAGCTTAGAGATTACCTGTTTAAATATTCAAAATTTAAGAACTAATACATCATTCATGTAGACTTATTAGTTACCAAAATATGCCAGCAGATAGTTATCACTGAATACCTTTTAAAATCTACAAAACATTGGCATTTAAAGTTTATGCAAACCAAAGAAATGTGACAGAATCAGCATCAAAGTCCTTATCTGGCTTGCAACATCTTCATTAGAGCAAGTTCTAAGGGCAACCAGCTACAAATCTATTGAATGTACCTTTTCTTCTCTCACACAATAAAAACTCAGTTTATTTTGTGAGAATGTGGATAAATGCTTTCAAAATTTATTCACAGGATGTTGAATGAATGCAAAACAGCCCTCAGCCAAATTGCTTCATATAGCAATTTTTGACAATTACTCCCAATATCTAATTTCTACAGGGCTTTTGAAAATAAAAATCTTAAAATTTTTGAAGTATGTGTGTAGTTTGTATAGTATTTTCATTCTTAAAAATAATTTTAGGAACTAAAAGAAATGTCATCAATTTATTCAAAGATGTTGATTTTGAGGCATGTATTTCTAATTTTAAATATTTTTGTATGACAAACTAAAGCAGGCTGAAACATTTTTCTAAACCACTTCAAAAGATATTAAAACTTGATCTTATTGTATATATATATAGCAAGACAATTATGTACATATATACATATATATATAGCAAGACTATTTTATAACTGTGCTGTTTTATGTTGGAAAAACCAACATATGTTGGAGACCACAAGTGGGAAGACCAAGAACAAATGAAAGAAAATAATCCTCAATATGTAGCCTCTTAATTCTGTCAAAAAATTACTTTCAAATTGAATGGATCTGGTTCTAATTTCTTTTTAATGAATTTTATATTGTTTTCTTGTGACTGTGAAAACAATTTCACAATCTCTTGCAAATACTGAAAAACTGATTGAGCATTAACATCTAAATTCATTTGGTTGATTATAACCAGTTTCTCTTATTTTCTTCTAAGACATAGAAGAACTATGTGAAAGTGACAATTATGCTGGAGGAACACATTTTCATTCCATTATTTTCCACTAATTAATTTTATTTTGATATTTTATTTTAAAATGTGAAAAATACTAATCACAACTAAAGTCTTATTTTTTTCATACAATCATATAGATTAATACTTTAAAAAGAAGTGGCTTGGAAAGTCTTGTATTTCTATTATTCTTATGGCAACTTCATAGTTTGATTGAAGTCTTGTTTTATTTATTAATTTTTGGCCAGGCTGAGTGGCTTTGCTTTGTTCCCCAGGAAGTGATTGAACCCTTGGCAACCTCAATGAAAGCACCAGCTCCTAATCGCTGGACTGCAAGGGAAGTCCCTTGATTAAAACTTTTAAACACCCCTCTGTATTTACTGAAGGTATTTGATTAGCTGGGAAAAATATTTTCCAACAGAAGCTATTTTTTTTTTTTCCAAAAAAGTGTATTTGTGTGTGCTCATCTATCTTAAAAAGATAACTATTGTGTAACAATTATATGACTAACACATTAAAAACCATCCTTTGGGACAGAGGAAAAAGCTCATACTTGCATTAATCCTTAATAATTAACGGAATGTTTTGTTCATGAAGAATTAATGCCTGTTTAGAATAAAGAAAAGATCTTCATTGAAGTCAACATTTTGATCTATTATAAATAAGTGAGATTTCAGTTCAGTTCAGTTCAGTTGCTCAGTCGTGTCTGACTCTTTGTGACCCCATGAATTGCAGCACGCCAGGCCTCCCCGTCCATCACCAACTCCCGGAGTTCACTCAAACTCACGTCCATCGAGTCGGTGATGCCATCCAGCCATCTCATCCTATTTCATCCCCTTCTCCTCCTGCCCCCAATCCCTCCCAGCATCAGAGTCTTTTCCAATGAGTCAGCTCTTCGTATGAGGTGGCCAAAGTACTGGAGTCAGCTTTAGCCTCATTCCTTCCAAAGAACACCCAGGGCTGATCTCCTTTAGAATGGACTGGTTGGATCTCCTTGTAGTCCAAGGGACTCTCAAGAGTCTTCTCCAACACCACACTTCAAAAGCATCAATAGCTCAATTTTCTTCACAGTCCAACTCTCACATCCATACATGACCACTGGAAAAACCATAGCCTTGACTAGACGGACCTTTGTTGGCAAAATGATGTCTCTGCTTTTGAATATGCTATCTAGGTTGGTCATAACTTCCTTCCAAGGAGTAGGGAAGTTTACTTACTTTTAATTTCATGGCTGCAATCATCATCTGCAGTGATTTTGGAACCCCCAGAAATAAAGTCTGACACAGTTTCCACTGTTTCCCCATCTATTTGTCATGAAGTGATGGGACCAGATGCCACTATCTTCGTTTTCTGAATGTTGAGCTTTAAGCCAACTTTTCCACTCTCTGCCTTCACTTTCATCGAGGCTTTTTAGTTCCTCTTCACTTTCTGCCATAAGGGTAGTGTCATCTGCATATCTGAGGTTATTGATATTTCTCCTGGCAATCTTGATTCCAGCTTGTACTTCTTCTAGCCCAGCGTTTCTCATGATGCACTCTGCATAGAAGTTAAATAAACAGAGTGACAATATACAGCCTTGACAGACTCCTTTTCCTATTTGGAACCAGTCTGTTGTTCCATGTCCAGTTCTAACTGTTGCTTCCTGATCTGCATATAGGTTTCTCAAGAGGCAGGTCAGGTGGTCTGGTATTCCCATCTCTTTCAGAAATTTCCACAGTTTCTAGTGATCCACACAGTCAAAGGCTTTGGCATAGTCAATAAAGTAGAAATAGATGTTTTTCTGGAACTCCCTTGCTTTTTTGATGATCCAGTGGATGTTGGCAATTTGGTCTCTGGTTCCTCTGCCTTTTCTAAAACCTGCTTGAACATCTGGAAGTTCACGGTTCACATATTGCTGAAGCAGCTAACATGTTAATCTACATTGTTTCTAGATTCAATTAGATTTAAAAGTGGAAGTTATCTAACAGCCTACATACTTAAATATATCCAAGTAAGGTGTTTCATTTAAATTATTACAGATAAAAGGTTTCACAGGCAGCACTAGTGCTAAAGAATCCATCAGCCTGCCAATTCAGGAGATGTAGGAGATATGGGTTCAATCTTTGGGTTGAGAAGATCCCTTGGAGGAGGATATGAAAACCCATTCCAGTATTCTTACCTGGAGAATCCCATAGACAGAGGAGCCTGGTAGGCTAAAGTCCATGGGGTCGAAGAAAGACATGACTGAGCAACTGAGCATGCACACAAGCATTACAGATAAAACATGAAGTTTCTTATTCACTTAGCCCTGTCTTTAATTCCAAAGTACTGCTTGAGATCTAGCCCAGATATAATGCTTCCTATATGGCAACCCACTCCAGTGTTCTTGCCTGGAGAATCCCAGGGATGGGGGAGCCTGGTGGGCTGCCATCTATGGGGTCACACAGAGTTGGACACGACTGAAGTGACTTAGCAGCAGCATACTCCAATACTCACAATTTAATCTCACTGAGATTCTTTTTTGAGATTTTAAAAATACATACATTTAAATTTGATATTTAATTTGCAGAATAAAATTTTTTAAAGTTATAAAACTTGTGGTTAAATCTCTAAACAGACACCATACATCTCAACATAAGGATAAAGAGAATGAAAGCACAACTGAAATTAGAACTATTCACAGGTGAAAAGCCACTTCACATGTCATCCTGCTGAACTGATCCCTACCCCTTAGCAAGAAAGCTTTGAATAAGAGGAAGTCCATATTCTTAACTTCAGCTCTTTTACAGGCATAGAGTTTTAAATCTCACAACTAAACTTGATAAAGATCTTTGCTTAGAATCAGCCACTTTTCAGGGAAGAAGAGATTTAATTTCCAGGCAGTATAATTTTGGGAACTGTTAGGGTCAGGATATAAGCTTTAGCTTTAGTCGCACTATGTTTTTGATTGACATGATCAGAACTGGTATGCCTAGTTCATCTTGTCAGTAGTTAGAGCGTGTCTTTCTGACTGCAGGTTTTCTGGGTTCTACCGCTGGCATAATAGTGGGAGTCCCTGCAGAGTGAGTTACCACCTGAAAACTTATGGGAGTCAAGGCCTCAGCTTGGAAAAGAAGAGTGACATCATGTTGCTGAGAGACAAATGGAGTATATGCTTATCACACAGTCAACTGTTTAGGTATTTTCTTGTAAGAGAGATATCTCATTCAGATGTACCCTCTGAACGGTGTTAACAGACATTCTCTGAGAGAACACAGCTCCAGAATGAAACATGCATTCTTACGCAGGCACCGCATCTTCTCAGAGCCTTAAATGTACCACACACACACACACACACACAAAGTCTCCTGTTTTCTAGAAACTGACGAATGAGACACTTCCTTAACCCACCCTTGGCCTCCTTTCAGAATTCTACAATCTTTTATAAGTGATTTAAGTTTTAAGGGATCTTAGGCTTTCCAAAAAGGATTGTGATTTTATTTTATAATGATGATCCTATCCTAGAGCCTACGGGAATGGAAGAGCTGAGAATCTTAGAAATACAATTAGGAATAATTCCAATTCTAATCAAGAGAGAGAAGTGAATACCAGTCCTGGGAGAACATTCCTATGTAGAATACTGCCTTCCAAGATTAGATTCCAGTTTAAAAAAAAAAAATGATATTAAAAAAAACTTGAAAAAGACAAGTCAAAATTTGTAAAATTTTAAAGACTAGAAAGGTAGTTATCAATTATATGGCATAGTCAATAATATTAGGAGATCTCCTCACATTTGAACACAAAGATTTGCCGTGTGTGAGCTAAAATGTTCTAAATTCACAAGCCTTAAGTGTGTGACTTTCCCCCACTGCTTCCTTTTTTGAAAGGTTGCTGGGCAGATTCTCCTTAGATCCATGTTAAAATGCTCAGAGCACAAAGAAAATCTAAATTCTTTCTCCTGTCTTCTGGCTCCTCTGTCTCCTGCCCCCTTTGAAATCTGATGAGTTTCTAAATTCTTGGGTACTTTTGTGCAGCTCAGACAGTCCCCTGCCCTTCTCCCAACACATCTACTTCAGAAAAGAAACAGCCTGAGCCTGATCTACCAGGAAGAATACATGCTATTACTTGTAGTGTTTGTTATGCAGAGTTAAATGATGCTTGCACTATAGAGGTACTTCAGAAATATGTTCAAAATTGGTGTATGTGATTGGTGTGTATGATACCCAACTGGTTTGGTCCCTAAGTCATGTCTGCTTCTTGCTACCCCATGGACTGTAGCCTGCCAGACTCCTTTATCCATGGGATTTCCCAGGTAAGAATACTGGAATGTGTTGCCATTTCCTTCTCCAGGGGATCTTCCTGACTCAGGGATCGAATGTGGGTCTGCTGCATCACAGGCAGGTTCTCTACTGACTGAGTTATGAAGGGAGCATTCTTTGTGGTTTATGTGATACACTATCAGCAATGGAGTCGTGGAGCTTTGGGGCAGACACAGGAAACTCGAGACTTGCCTGAGGTGACCTACATAGTTAACAGTTTTATAGTTATCCCTGTTCTCGCAATCCCCTCTCTAAGGAAGAAAAGAGTAGCCTCCAATATCATTAAATCATTGATAGGACAGGCTTTGAAGCTGAGCTGTTTGGGGTTGATTTCCAGACTTACAACTTACTAGCCATGTGTCCATGGGAACCTAATCTCTACTTCTTCCTTTTCCTTCTCTGCAGAATACAAATTAATATTTCCTCCATAAAGTTGTGAGAACTAAATGAGTAGATGTGTGTATATACTCACACACAATATATATATATATGTATATATATATATATATTTAGATTTTCATTTATTTCTATGAGAAATATTATGATGGTCTAAGATTTCTGTCCGTAAATTTGGAAAACTCAGCAGTGGCCACAGGACTAGAAAAGGTCAGTTTTCATTCCAATCCCAAAGAAAGGCAATGCCAAAGAATGCTCAAACTACCGCACAATTGCACTCATCTCACACGCTAGTAAAGTAATGCTCAAAATTCTCCAAGCCAGGCTTCATTCAGCAATATGTGAACCGTGAACTTCCAGATGCTCAAGCTGGTTTTAGAAAAAGCAGAGGAACCAGAGATCAAATTGCCAACATCTGCTGGATCATGGAAAAAGCAAGAGAGTTCCAGAAAAACATCTATTTCGGCTTTATTGACTATGCCAAAGCCTTTGACTGTGTGGATCACTAGAAACTGTGGAAATTTCTGAAAGAGATAGGAATACCAGACCACCTGACCTGCCTCTTGAGAAATTTGTATGAAGATCAGGAAGCAACAGTTAGAACTGGACATGGAACAACAGACTGGTTCCAAATAGGAAAAGGAGTCTGTCAAGGCTGTATATTGTCATCCTGCTTATTTAACTTCTATGCAGAGTACATCATGAGAAATGCTGGGCTAGAAGAAGCACAAGCTGGAATCAAGATTGCCAGGAGAAATATCAATAACCTCAGATATGCAGATGACACTGCTCTTATGGCAGAAAGGGAAAAAACACTAAAAAGCCTCTTGATGAAAGTGAAAGCGGAGAGTGAAAAAGTTGGCTTAAAGCTCAACATTCAGAAAACGAAGATCATGGCATCTGGTCCCATCACTTAATGACAAATAGCTGGGGAAACAGTGGAAACAGTGTCAGACTTTGTTTTTTTGGTCTCCAAAATCAATGCAGATGGTGATTGCAGCCATGAAATTAAAAGACACTTACTCCTTGGAAGGAAAGTTATGACCAACCTAGATAGCATATTAAAAAGCAGAGGCATTACTTTGCCAACAAAGGTCCATCTAGTCAAGGCTATGGTTTTTCCAGTGGTCATGTATGGATGTGAGAGTTGGACTGTGAAGAAAGTTGAGTGCCGAAGAATGGATGCTTTTGAACTGTGGTGTTGGAGAAGACTCTTGAGTGTCCCTTGGACTGCAAGGACATCCAACCAGTCCATTCTGAAGGAGACCAGCCCTGGGATTTCTTTGGAAGGACTGATGCTGAAGCTGAGACTCCAATACTTTGGCCACCTGATGTGAAGAGTTGACTCATTGGAAAAGACCCCGATGCTGGGAGCGACTTGGGGCAGGAGGAGAAAGAGACGACAGAGGATGAGATGGCTGGATGGCATCACGAACTCGATGAACATGAGTTTAGGTAAACTCCGGGAGTTGGTGATGGACAGGGAGGCCTGGCGTGCTGCAGTTCATGGGGTCGCCAAATGTCGGACACGACTGAGTGACTGAACTGAAAATTTCTGTCTTTAGGAGACAGATTTCTTTAGGAGTAAGGTCTGACACATTTTAAGTAATTCTGATTATCATTGAGAAATTAAATCACTTACTTTTAGGTCTTCTTTTTGCCTGAGTAACACACACACATACACATTTTTTTTTTCTTGACTCTGATCAGCATAGGCCTAGCCTTCACTTTCCATTACTTACTCAAGCTTATCTAAGAAGCACTATTATTGTTATTTTTTGGTGTAATCATGCATCAGGCAATAAAACTGATAATCTTGATATGTAACTCATCCGGTCTGAAAACAAACCAGCACAGCTCTTGTTTGGTTGATATGACAATAGCATATCTGTCCATCTTGACAGTTGGTCATAATTTTGTGAAGATGAAATGAGAGGAATAGAAGCAGGATATTAGTAAGAATGAACACATGAGAAGAACTGTTTCCTTCACAAGCATTCTACTGTACTTATTTTATATTCTGACAGCTCTCCATCTGTTTCACATTGAAATACTAAGAAGACAAATTTAATCCTGGACTTTATAAGAAAGCACTCTTTCAAGTACACTAGAACTGGAGTTTCTCAGTGAACCCCCTAACTTCTCTGTCTCGTTTATATTCTGTCCTGCATATTTGGTTGTTGGCTGTTTTATACCAGCTTCATTCTCTGAAAGACTAATTCTAACTCCCTTATAGGAAGAGATGTCAATTTGCCTCTGTGGTAGGTGATGAATGTTTAAATATAAAAAGACAAGTCAATGACTTGTCCAACGTGCTATTAGATATGTGAGCCAAGAACACATAAACAGAGTTGTGGTAATATAGAAGGACCACCTAAATCTTCAAGGACAATAGCAGAATTTCTAAAAATAAGCAAAATAGAACTATATTCCCTTAAAACGCAAAGCTGGAATGCCTTCATTAAATGCTTTTGTCTGCTTTACTATCCTAAATATGTATCTGGCTAAAACTTGTCTTTGCCTCTTTTTGTTTTGTCTAGGAGAAAGCACCAATGTTCTTTGTATGCATCTCCAATCCTTCTACTCTGGTTGCTCAGTTGGTAAAGAATCTGCCTGCAATGTAGGAGACCCAAGTTCAATCCCTGGGTGGGGAAGATCCCCTGGAGAAGGAAATTGGAACCCATTCCAGTATTTTTGCATGAAAATCCCATGGACAGAGGAGCCTAGTGCTACAGTCCATGGGATCTCAAACAGTCAGACACAACTTTGTGACTAAATCACCAATCCGTCTAGCCACATCTGATTCTTTGCCAGTGTTCTGAATCTTCTTCCCTCTTATATTCTCTGGGATGTTTATCCATTGGTCAATATTTTCAGCTCATCTATTTCTCTAACATCAGATCAGATCAGATCAGGTCAGTTGCTCAGTCGTGTCCGACTCTTTGTGACCCCATGAATCGCAGCACGCCAGGCCTCCCTGTCCATCACCAACTCCCGGAGTTCACTCAGACTCATGTCCATCGAATCAGTGATGCCATCCAGCCATCTCATCCTCTGTCATCCCCTTTTCCTCTTGCCCCCAATCCCTCCCAGCATCAGAGTCTTTTCCAATGAGTCAACTCTTCACATGAGGTGGCCAAAGTACCGGAGTTTCAGTTTTAGCATCATTCCTTCCAAAGAAATCCCAGGGCTGGTCTCCTTCAGGATGGACTGGTTGGATGTCCTTGCAGTCCAAAGGACTCTCAAGAGTCTTCTCCAACACCACAGTTCAAAAAAAAAAAACATTCTAAATCCATTCTAAAAAAACAAACAAACAAACAAAAGCATCCATTCTTCAGCGCTCAGCCTTCTTCACAGTCCAACTCTCACATCCATACATGACCACTGGAAAAACCATAGCCTTGACTAGATGGACCTTTGTTGGCAAAGTAATGCCTCTGCTTTTGAATATGCTATCTAGGTTGGTCATAACTTTCAAGGAGTAAGCGTCTTTTAATTTCATGGCTGCAGTCACCATCTGCAGTTATTTTGGAGCCCAGAAAAATAAAGTCTGACACTGTTTCCACTGTTTCCCCATCTATTTCCCATGAAGTGATGGGACTGGATGCCATGATCTTCATTTTCTGAATGTTGAGCTTTAAGCCAACTTTTTCACTCTCCACTTTCACTTTCATCAAGGGGCTTTTGAGTTCCTCTTCACTTTCTGCCATAAGGGTGGTGTCATCTGCATATCTGAGGTTATTGATATTTTTCCTGGCAATCTATTGCTATTAATTAACCTTACTTTTTTCAGTTTATGAACTTTGTCAGGTCTCTCCCACATAAAAAAATTAATTGTTTCTTTATTCTTCAATCTATAATCCTCTTACTTATTACTTTCACAACTAAATCCCTTTAAGGCCAATTTAAAAAAAGTAATTAGCTGCAGGACTCATAGAAATAATAATCAAGGAACTCACAAGTTATAGAGCAAAAGGCAACTATGAGAAAAAAAAAGAATGTTCTACTGCTTGAAACTCTTCAATAACTCTACCAATGCCCAAAGAATGAAAGCAAAATTGGCTGCCATTGCCCACAGACCACTGTGGGGTTTTTTGGTTCTGGTATTTATTTACTTATTTAGCTACACTAGCCCTTAGTTGTAGTATGTGGGATGTCCTATCTTCATTGAGGCACGTGGAATCTAATTCTTTGACCAGGGATCAACCCTGCATTGGGAGTGCCAAGGAAGTCCTGCCTACAGGCCACTGTTAATCTAACATCTTTGAATTAAATTACAGCTTCCCCATCAATCCCAAATGTCTCATAGGATTTCTTGATTTTATGGTGTTTGTGGCAGGGACTTTTGCTCTTTTTCACTAGCTCTGCTGGGAAACTCTTAACACTCAGGGTGGCTGTTTCCTTTTTCAATATTCCAGTCTCTAAGCACCTGTTTCCTCTTCAGAGAGGATCTCTGTGACCACACAGCCCAGCCCCTCCCATCTGCCCAAATCACTCCAAATTATCTCCTTCAGAGCACGTCTCCTGATCCTAAATTGCTCATTTATTCATTAATTTGATGTTAATTTGTTAATTTTCTCCACCACTAGAATGTAAGCTCTGTGGGGACAGACTCCTTGTTTGGTAGCATTTATTAAAGAATTCATTGTTGAAGAAAGGAGAAAGAATATACCATCTTTAGAAAGAGAGTTTTTTCAATGGAGTGAATAAAATAATCATAGAAATAATAGGAAAACATCTCCAAGAGGTTATACAGAGCCAAACATTTTTTTGCAGGTCAGCATCAGAGCTACTCTGGCAGCCAGTTAGTTGCTATGACATCCTGAAGTCCTCCCCTCCTTCCATTTCTGCATATCATGTCTCTCTCCTGGTTAACCCTGAGCATATGCCAATCAGCTTGCTTATAGATCATTTCCTTGAAGACTTCCTCACATGCCTTTAATTTATACTCTGGATCCCCAGATGATGGCCTAATAGTATACAACTAACACAGGATCAGATGATCTCTGATATGTTGGTGAAGTTAAATACTAAACAATATCTCAGATGAGAATTTCAAAGAGCTGCTACTCTTTTGACATTCAGTTCAGTTCAGTTCAGTTGCTCAGTCTTGTCCAATTCTGCAACCCCATGAACCACAGCATGCCAGGCCTCCCCATCCATCACCAACTCCCTGAGTCTACCCAAATCCATGTCCATTTAGTCGGTGATGCCATCCAACCATCTCATCCTCTGTCATCCCCTTCTCCTCCTGCCCTCAATCTTTCCCAGCATTAGGGTCTTTTCCAATAAGTCAAATCTTTACATCAGGTGGCCAAAGTATTGGCATTTCAGCTTCAGCATCAGTCCTTTCAATGAACCCCCAGGACCGACATGAATGCTACTAAACAAAGCATTTTTATGTAAAAGCTGCTCAAATGCCTCCTTGCTTATTTTTGTTGATTCCTAAAACCATGATTTCTGTTATTAATATATAAACTAGAAAGCAAACAAACAAGGAAGCAACATTTATAAACAATAAATAGAGAAAAGATGGTGGTGGTGGTTTAGTCGCTAAGTTGTGTCCGATTCTTGCTGACCCCATGGGCTGTAGCCCACCGGGCTCCTCTGCCCATGGGATTCTTCAGGCAAGAATACTAGAATGAGTTGCCATTTCCTTCTCCAGAGGATCTTCCTGACCTAGGGATTGAATGTAGGTCTCCTGCATTGCAGGCAAATTCTTTACCAACTGAGCTAGGTGGAAAGCTCTAGTGATTTATATATAGACCAGCCCAAATAATAGACTTATGAGACCTGAATTATTGTTTTCTCATCAATGAATTAAATGAGTTTTCAGAAGGTTAAGTAACTGGGCCAAGACCGTAAATCTCAAGTACTACAGCCAGAAGAGCTGAGGTGGCTAAGGATAGCTTCCCTGGTGGCTCAGGCGGTAAAGAATCTGTCTGCAATGTAGGAGACCTGGTTAGATCCCTGGGTCGGCAAGATCCCCAGGAGAAGGAAATGGCAACCCACACCAGTATTCTTGCTTGAAGAATTCCATGGACAGAGAAGCCTGGCAGGTGACAGTCCATGAGGTTACAAAGGGTTGAACATGATTGAGCGACTAACACTTTCACTTTCAAAGCTGTAAACAGAAAAAATTTTAAACTTTTAATTTTTATCCCCAGATGGGCTTCCCTTGTGGCTCAGTTGGTAAAGAATCCATCTGCAATGCAGGAGACCTGGGTTCGATACCTGAATTGGGAAGATCCCCTGGAGAAGGGAAAGGTTACTCACTCCAGTATTCTGGCCTGGAAAATTCCATGAACTGTACAGTCCAAGGGGTCACAAAGAGCTGGACACAGCTGAGTGACTTTCACTAGTATATATATACACTCTAGAATGTTTGGAAATACAAAAGGAAAATAATAATTAAAAAATCACATCTCTACATTGCTGAGATCAGTACATTGACACCTTAATATCTATTCTGCCATAAGTTTTTTCTGTCTGAAAACTTGAGATAACCATTTTTTCAAGGTGTCCTGGATTCCTTTAGTGGGAAATGAAAGTAGAGAAAAAAATTGGCACATACTCATTGACATTAGTCTATTTTAATGTACAGAGCTAAAAAGTAATACATATTTTAAAAATACATACATGAGTTTACAATGATATAAATTTAACCATACAGGATCATATCTTAATTTTTTATTTTTATAATTGCATATACCTTTTAGTAAAATAAAATTTTATATTTTATTTTTTATTTTATATTATATTTTATATTACTAAAATTTTGTTTCTAGTGATTGTAAAATTAGAAAACATTGATATGCAAAAAGGAAAATAAAAAACTTTGAAATACTCCATGGAATATTGCTTTTAAACCAAAAGAATAAGAGAATAATTAAATGCAACAGATGTTTTTGATATTCTCTGTGTATTCATTTTGGGTTTAGAAGTAGTATGATAACAATAATAAAGTAGAGTTTAAAAATTAATGCAACAAGTCAGTGCTTACCCACATACCTGACTTGATGACATTTCTACTTGTGCACATTCAGGGTTATGTTTGTTTATACACCCAGTAATTTAGGATTTGCTTTACTCCTTTGTGGTGATGTTTAATTTCCTATGATGATATTTACTACCCTGAAATGAGGTGAATCTGTGTCACATTTTATTGAACCTCCATAGGAATTATGTTTTTACCATTTGAGGCAGTCACCTGTGGTCTTTTCTATAAGGAACTTTCCAGAAGTCTTGGCTTCTTCAAGTAGTAATAATAATAATAATTATATCTAATATTATTGATACACGTGGTTTTCTCATTTAATTCTCTTCACAAGCATTGATGAATTGTTCTTATCTACATATTAAAAGTGAGGAAACTGTTGCACAGAGAGGTTAATTAACTCACCAATGTTATACACCTAATTATCTTTTTATATCACAGTAGTTTCTTATTACAAATGAATAATTTACTTCAGCGTGGAATTGTATCTTTTTTCACTCTCGCTTTTTATTCTCTTTAAAGGAAGACAGTCTGGGCTTGCATTTGGTTTATCACCCTTTAGTTGTGTATCTGTATTATCCTGAACACTTTATTGCTGATAATTATTTCATATTTGCTTTACACGGGAAATGTCTCAAAATATTAATAATATTTGCTCAGGTGGCTCAGTGGTAAAGAATTCACCTACAATGAAGGAGACATGGATGATGTGAATTCCATCCCTGGGTCAGGAGGAACCCCTGGAAGAGGAAATGGCAACTCACTGCAGTATTATTGCCTGAGAAATCCCATGGACAGAAGAGCCTGGCTTGCTCCAGTTCATGAAGGTCACAAAGAGCTGAACACGATTGAGCAACTGAGCACACACATGCATATTAATAATAATTTATTATAATTAATAAATCACCTAGAGATTATTTAAATTTCTTTGCTTTACTTTCTACCTTGAATTCATCCATTTGCCTCAATTACACAATAAAGTTACTAGAAATTCATTCTTTTGTAATGTTACCAATATAAAATATGGTTAGGTTCATTTGTTTCCACTTGTGTTCAATTAGTGGCAATATTCTATATCTAAATTATTATTTTTTTTATTTTTAAACTTTACATAATTGTATTAGTTCTATAAAGCTCAACATTCAAGAAACGAAGATCATGGCATTCTGTCCTATCACTTCATGGCAAATAGATGGGGGAAAAGTAGAAACAGTGGCAGGTTTTATATTCTAGGGCTTCAAAATCACTGTGAACAGTGACTGCAGCCACAAAATTAAAAGACACTCCTTGAAAGAAAAGCTATGACAAACCTAGACGATGTGTTATTTTGCCAACAAAGATCCGTATAGTCAAAGCTATGGATTTTCTAGTAGTCATGTATGGATGTGAGAATTGGACCATAAAGAGGGCTGAGGGCCAAAAAATTGATGCTTTGAATTGTGGTGATGGAAAAGATTCTTGAGAGTCCCTTGAACTTCAAGGAGATCAAACCAGTCAATCTTAAAGGAAATCAACCCTAAATATTCATTGGAAGGACTGATACTGAAACTGAAGCTCCAATACTTTGGACATCTGATGTGAAGAGCTGACTCATTGGAAAAGACCCTGATGCTGGGAAAGATTGAAGGCAGGAGGAGAAGGGGGCAATAGAGGATGAGATGGTTGGATATTGTCCTCTACTCAATGGACATGAGTTTGAGCAAACTCCAGGAGATAGTGAAGGACAGGGATGCCTGGCATGCTGCAGTCCATGGGGTTGCAGAGTTGGGCATAATTTAGCAATTCAACAACAACAACAAAAAAAATATTCAGCAATATACTACTGTGTCTCTGATTATAGCCCACCTTTCTGTATTTTTCTCTGTAAGGCTAGGAAAGGACTTCTATAAACTGTTTTCAAACTCTTGTCCTCTGGATACTGATTACTTTCTGCAAGTAGAAAACACTAATACAAGATTGAACAATGGGAAAGAAGAAAAATGATTCTTCTTCCTACTTCTGGTTTCTTTTTACAGCCTTCTAACAGCCAAAGACATACCAGCTCCAGCATCTTTCTGAATGACCAGCAAGAGCCCAACCACTGCCTGCTGAAGGTTTAAGCACCTGCAGTATCAACATCAGTCACATGGCCTCTCTGAAAGGTCTGAACACCAAGGTGTGCAATTGCTCTTCTTCTGCACACCTGGATTATGACCACTATCCCTTCCCTTTGGTCATGGGTTCCTGGGTTGTTGAGGGAAGCCTGCCTTCAGATCCCTTACCATGGGAGCTTCTCCACAGGGAAACTCACAACATGGCGTCTGGCTTCGTTAGAGTAACACAGGGAGAGTGGGAGTGCCAGAAAAAGAGAAGTCACAGTCTTTTACAACCTAATAGTGGAAATGCCGTGTCCTCATTATTGCCCTATTCTATACCTACAAGGGAAAACATGAAGTCCAGCTCATAGAAAAGGAAAAGATAACACACATGTATGTGTGTGGGGAGTCATTTTAGAAACTGTCTGCTACTAAGGAGATAATTTTTTTAAAAATACAAAGTACTAACACTGATATTTAAAAAAATAAGGTGCTACAGTCCTATATACCTATCGCAGAAGTTAAATTCATAATTAAAAATCTCACAAAGAAAACTGTAGTCCTAGGTGTCTTTGAATTTGAGTTCTTTCAAATATTTAAGGAAGACATACTGTGAATGCTACACAAAGTGGTATTTCTACTCATTTTAGGAGACCAGCCTTATAATGATACTAAAGCAGACAGGGCATTACAAAGAAAAGAGAAATACATATCAATGTTCTTCAGGGACATAGATAAAATCTTGAGCAAACTATTAGCAAATTACCCTTACAGAAAAAGTAATATTTTAAAATGTCTTGTCTTCAGCAGAGGGAATAAAGCCAAATTGTGATGCTATGGTGTGATGGTGACCAGGGTCTTTTGAATCATCCCAACCTAGCCAATTCAGGATATTTAGAGAAAATACTGCAGGAAAACATGATTTTCTTAGAAAACCATTCTGAATAGAATGTTCACCAAAAAATTACCAAATCTTCAAAAAGGTGGCCTCATGAAAATACTAACTGGGTTTTCTCTTTTTGACCACATATACTTTTTAGTTGTTTTTTCTAAAAGCTTACATTTTCTTTTTTTTTTCTTTTCCATATTAAACTTGTGTTATTAAAATTTTTTTTAATTTTATTTTATTTTTAAACTTTACAATATTGTATTAGTTTTGCCCAACATCGAAATGAATCCACCACAGGTATACCCGTGCTCCCCATCCTGAACCCTCCTCCCTCCCCATACCCTCCCTCTGGGCCGTCCCAGTGCACCAGCCCCAAGCATCCAGCATCGTGCATCGAACCTGGACTGGCGACTCGTCTCATACATGACATTACACATGTTTCAATGCCATTCTCCCAAATCTCCCCCCCCTCTCCCTCTAACTTGTATCCTTAAAAAACTTTTTAATACAATTTTTAAAGGTTATGGTCCATTTACAGCTACAGCAAAATATTGGCTATATTCCCCATGTTGCACAATACATCCTTCTAGTCTATCTTACACCCAATAGTTTGTACCTCCTGCTCCCCCACTCTTATATCGCTCCCATCCCCGTAATCACCAGTATGTCCTTTATATGTGTATCTGCTTCTTTTGGTTGTATTCACTAGTTTGTTGTAGACTTTAGATTCCACATGTAAGTGATATCATACAGTATTTGCCTTTCTTTCCATTTTAAAATATGTAAATTTATTTAAAACAGCAGCCAAATGAAAGTCTTGTCAAGAGGAGGTGGGGTAGAAAATATTTGTGTTCATTTTATTTCTTTTTAGAGTAGCTACTACTGATGCTATCTCTCCAGATAAATTAGAAGCTCAGATTGCATCAAGCAGTTGCAAAATGTAGAGATGAAGGAGGATATGCACACAGAGGTTGCCACAAACAACTATGATTAAATTATCAATGATGAATGTCAAAAGATAAGGCAAAAGGCAAAGTAGAAAGTTAAAGCTGAGCAAGAAATCATTGACTTCAAAAGCTGGTAAGAAGGCAAGTGCATGAAACAAGAGACCTCACATGCTATGGGACAGTCTGGGGGTCTCTCAAAGACCTTGAAAAAATAAGTGGGTTTGGCAGTAGATTGAATGGAATGATACAGTGCCAGTGTTGTTGGGAATTACACATGAGAGCACTTTGTGCTGTGTTTTTTGTTGTGCAATTTTATCCCACCTGAAAAGTTTCTATTGATGATTTCTCCTTTTCTTCAGCAGAGAGCAAAGGAGTCATCATGGGCAGTTGATAAAAATGTGGGGCTGAATTTACAGTCATTCACTGACCGTCATGTACCCTGATGCTGACAGAGCACAATTAAGAGTCTCTAATTAGAATAAAAATCTGTTCTTTACAAAAAGAAAGGAAGAAAAGTATTATATAAAGTATTGCATGCCATTATGGAACTCATCTCTTGAATGCAAAAACTGATAAACTTTGTAAATTAATCAATTAGATAAACTGAATTTTAAAAAAGCATATTTTATCTTAATTTATGTAGCAACCATATTAGACAAAATCCAACAATTTTTTCTGGTCCCAAAGTCACCAAGAAAACTTGAGTCAGAAGAAAATATACACATTTGGTGAAAACCAGCTCTAAAATACAGACCTAATATCAAACAGTTAAATGATAGACCTAATATCAAATAGTTAAAATCTGAGCACTGGAAAAAACATAATAGTCTCCATTCTCCTCAATCTTTCTGTCCCTGAAATTATACTGGAGATCCTAGACAGTGCTATAGACAAGAAAGAGACATAAAAGACATACCTATATTTAAGGAGTAATTAAAACACTTATTCACAAATGACAGGATTACCTACAAAGTAAATCATAAATCATTTAGTCTAAAGATATTACAACTAATAAGTAAATTAAGCAAGGTCTTGGGCTATAATAAGAGCAATATATAAAAGCAAGTGTGCTTCTATATTCCTGATATCAACAATTAGAATGAAAATTACAAAAATAAAACACTGAAATTTGCAATGGCCTTAAATATAAAATAATCAGGTATAAGCTTGCTGCTGCTGCTGCTGCTTAGTCACTTCAGTCGTGTCCGACTCTGTGTGACCCCATAGACATCAGCCCACCAGGCTCTCCTGCCCCTGGGATTCTCCAGGCAAGAACATTGGAGTGGGTTGCCATTTCCTTCTCCAATGCATGAAAGTAAAAAGTGAAAGTGAAGTTGCTCAGTCGTGTCCGACTCTTAACGACCCCATGGACTGCAGCCGACCAGGCTCCTCCATCCATGGGATTTTCCAGGCAAGAGTACTGGAGTGGGGTGCCATTGCCTTCTCCATGTATAAGCTTAAGAAAGTATAAATAATAATCACATAGGAATTACACATCTGTACCTCTGTTCTTGTCAAATTTATCAGTCAGTTCAGTCGCTCAGTCGTGTCCGACTCTTTGTGACCCCATGGACTGCAGCACACCAGGCTTCCCTGTCCCTCACCAACTCCTTTCATGTTCATTCACATATTTGGCTGTGATTTTGCTTGTTTTATGTTAAAGTATCACATGTAATAATACACTGATTCAGTTAAGCACGAATTTTTAGTACACTGAACTCTGAGTAATACTGCTGCTGCTGCTACTGCTAAATCACTTCAGTCGTGTCTGACTCTGTGCAACCCCATAGATGGCAGCCCACCAGGCTCCCCCGTCCCTGGGATTCTCCAGGCAAGAACACTGGAGTAGGTTGCCATTTCCTTCTCCAATGCATGAAAGTGAGAAGTGAAAGTGAAGTACCTCAGTCGTACCCGACTCTTAGTGACCCCATGGACTGCAGCCTATCAGGCTCCTCCATCCATGGGATATTCCAGGCGAGAGTACTGGAGTGGGGTCTGAGTAACACTGGACCATCTTTATTAGCTAAATTTCTCTGTTGCAGCACCCTTTGAGGCCGGCAGAGAATAATGGCAAACACACTAATGAAAGTATTCCACAAAGATTTCTGAAATACGTTTTTCAAATTATTGAATTCATAATGTTTCAGGAAGTCTCAATTTAGAGGCACACACATAATTTTTAAAAATCAATTTATTTCATGTAAAACATCTTCTAACTTACCTATTTCATTCCTCAATAATTTATTTTCCCAGAATTATTTTAGAAAACATATTACTATATTGAGGTTTGGTATGTGGATATGGATATATGTATGGTGTGTGTGTTTACACATATATACACACATGTAACAGTTCAGTTCAGTTCTGTCGCTCAGTCGTGTCTGAATCTTTGTGACCCCATGAATCGCAGTACACCAGGCCTCCCTGTCCATCATCAACTCCCAGAGTCTACCCAAACCTATGTCCATTGAGTCAGTGATGCCACCCAACCATCTCATCCTCTGTCGTCCCCTTCTCCTCCTGCCCCCAATCCCTCCCAGAATTAGGGTCTTTTTCAATGAGTCAACTCTTTGCATGAGGTGGCCTAAGTACTGGAGTTTCAGCTTCAACATCAGTCCTTCCAATGAACACCCAGGACTGATCTCCTTTAGGATGGACTGGTTGGATCTTCTTGTAGTCCAAGGGACTCTCAAGAGTCTTCTCCAACACCACAGTTCAAAAGCATCAGTTCTTCATTGCTCAGCTTTCTTCACTGTCCAACTCTCACATCCACACATGACCATTGGAAAAACCATAGCCTTGACTAGATGGACCTTTGTTGGCAAAGTAATGTCTCTGCTTTTCAATATGCTATCTAGGTTGGTCCTTTCCTTCCAAGGAGTAAGCGTCTTTTAATTTCATGTCTGCAATCACCATCTGCAGTGATTTTGGATCCCCAAAAAATAAAGTCTGGCACTGTTTCCACTGTTTCCCCATCTATTTCCCATGAAGTGATGGGACCAGATGCCATGATCTTAGTTTTCTGAATATTGAGCTTTAAGCCAACTTTTTCGCTATCCTCCTTCACTTATACATATATATATATAAACATATGTCACACACATATATGTATATATACATACATATTTTTTTTTGTTTACTTGTGTTTCTCCTATTACGGATTGGCCACACATATTTGGAATTATTACTTACATTGACTCCTTGCCAATCTCAAGGACCCAGATTAACCAAATGTATATACTGCTTTTGTCTGCTTAAAGTAAGTTCTCCCTACTGTCTTATCAAAATTCAAGAGATCCAGATATTTTTAATATATAATGACTTATATTTCATTTTCCTGGACTAAGGAGATGAGTTGTGCACTAAGAAATGTATTTTGCAATGGTGAACAGTTAATATTGAACTGGGACAAAAAATACTTAGAGAAACAACTTAATTCATACTAGAGATAAATAATATCTATCTATTCTGAGGAACAAAAGTGAGTGAATCACTCTGAGACTAACCTATAAAAATCATTCCTTGACAACAGTTATGTACATGTGGATTTAGCAAGACTGTGGTAGATGTGTTCCTAACAGGAATCCTTTGGGTTATTGTCCTTTTTTCCTGAAATTCTGGGGCTTACCTTTTTCTATATTGATCAGATTTTTATTACAGGTTTTCATGTAGCCAATTAATATACTGATTGGCTGCTCTATAACGAACTTTAGTAAAAGAAAAGAAAGTGTTCCATGGAATGCACCCTCTATGTGGTTATGGATCACTCGAACTCCAGAATTCTGAAGTCGAGTAACATACATGAGTCCATCATCTCTTAAGACATCATATTGACAAGTGATGACATAGGTCAGGGGTAAACCATGCAACTTGCTGTCATCAGCTAGCAGTGGTGAGCTTTCACATCTAGAATCCCTGAATATTTTTTAGTCAGCTCTGAACTACCATGAGTTGGAGTCTTATAAATGTGACCTTTCTTAAACTTCTCAGGGAGCAAAGAACTCCAATTAACAAATTTGAACAGATTGCTTGATTCCAGAGGAATGTGTTGGTTGGAAAGCATTGCTTTCTTAAGTGATCTATTCGTAGTAAAATATTCACTCCAGAATCTGACCATGAGTAACTTGGGCAGAACTGGATAATGTGCATTTTCTCGATATGATGGTAAACCGAAATCAAAATTCTGAAGGGCAGGATATATTAAAGTTTGAACCTTGAGCTTGATCTTGACATCTGGATCTTCTAAGAGCTGAAAAAAATTAGAATGTTATTTAAATAAATCTCAAGGAAAAAAAGAAAAAGCTACAATGCAAAAAATGTATCCTTAAATTTAAAATTCTTAAAAATACAACATAACAACATTTTGATAAAAAATAAACGTTAGTATTAAGCAAATTTTAGTACTAGATACTCATAAATTATAAGCAACTTTTAATATCCAAGGCAAAAATAATCAGTCTTGATTGTGTAAGATAGACTGCATAAGATCTTTTATTTTTATATGAATTTCATACATATGTAACCTAGATTTCTAATTTGAAGCATTGCACATATTTAATCCTCTCTTTTCCATTATTAAGAATATTTTACGTATCTAAGTATGTCAACAATCATTGAGAGGGGAAGGAGATGGCTCTAATACTGAAGAGATGTTTGTTCTTGCATAAATCTACACCATGTGGAATAATTTTTTTATTTCTTTGAGCATTGCTCTGTCTTTTCTAGGGCTAGTCCCCATCTTTCCAGGAACAGTAGCATTTTATAGTTTCCTTCTAAGTTAATTTTCCTGCAATATACTTCTGCTACTGAAACAAAGAAATTATTGTATTTGTCATAAAATATGTATTTAGTAACCCATGTGTTTTCTTTTTTGAACAACAATATTTGGGCAAATTGAAATGTTCAGACTTGCAAAAGGTTGTTTTTTCAAACACTACCAACTGTATCTTGTGTTAATATATGCCTGGAGCACTGGCCTACTCAAGAGAAGTCAGACTGATTAGCACACTTTAGTATAGCTTACACATCACTCAGAGCACCGGCCAGGACTTCAGGTGCCATTTGGTAGTGGTGGTGTGTATCCAAGAGAATGTTTTTAATAACTAATCATTAAGTATGATGTTTCTTCTAAGAGGTTTTGTTTATATACAAAGTTAAAAATCTCTCTTTTTACTATTAATAGCTTACTATTAATAAATTAACTAATAGTTTACTATTTTGCTTCATCTTTAAAGATGTTGAATATTATCTTTAAACAGTTTAATTTGAGATTATCATAAGATTTTTTAAATTTAATTATTTATTTGGATAATTGTATTAATATCTATTTTAATGTTAAACCTATCACATTATCCTGGAATAAATGCAAGATAATCATGCTATGCTACCTTTTTATGTATTGCTTAATTTTTTGGCTAGTATTTCATTTCAGAATTTTGTATCTATGCTCATAAATGTGAATGCCTATAATTTTTCCTTCTTAAACTGACCTTGTCAGGTTAAGAATCATGACATATCCACTTCTCAAAATGCAACATTTGTTAATTTTCTGAATTCTTTTTTAGAAGTAGAGATATTTGTTTTAAAAATAAATGTTAGAGTGTATGTTTAAATCTATTTTACCCTTCACTAAGTATGTGTCTGTGTGTAAAAATATTAAAATGACTATACAGTTTACTGATTTCATGATAGTAGGATAATTCTTGTTCTATATTTCTCCTACAGTCAGTTCTTCCTTTGGTGAATCTTTCCATTTCATCAAATTTAACAGCATAGCAGTAAAAGTGTTCAAAGTATACTATTGTCCTTTTAATATCTGTGAGATACGTAGTTATAGTCCCCTCTTCATTCTTTATATTGGTTTATTAAGATTCTCCTCTTTTTTTTGTTTTGGTCTATCTCACCAGAGATTAGAGCTTCCCTGATGGTTCAGTAGTCAAGTATTTACCTGCAATGCAGGAGGGAAGATTTCCTGGAGAAGGAAATGGCAACCCACACCAGTATTCTTGTTTGGAAAATCCCATTGACAGAGGAGCCTGGCAATTAAAGTTCACGCGGACACAAAAGAGTCAGACACAACTTAAGCGACTAACCACCACCACCAGAGATTAATCAGTGGAAGTACATTTATTGACTTTGCTGATTCTATTGTGTTTATTTTCAACTTCATTTGTATGTTTTCTATCTCTCATATCCTTACTTCTATTATTTTATCTTTCCTTCTAATTTTTAGGCACTCTTTTTTTTTAATTTCATGAAATAGTTGCTGAATGGTTCATTTCAATAATTTTTATATATTTAGTTAAGGCTGTATATTTTCCCCCGGATATTGATATAGATGTATTTCATAAAGGATAATAATATTTTCATTGTATTGTGAAAGTCGCTTAGTGGTCTCTGACTCTTTGCTACTCCATGGACTATACAGTCCATGGAATTCTCCAGGCCAGAATATTGGAGTGGGTAGCCTTTCCTTCTCCAGGGGATTTTCCCAACCCAGGGATTGAACTCAGGTCCCACTCATTGCAGACAGATTCTTTACTAGCTGAGCCACAAGGGAAGCCCAAGAATACTGGACTGGGTGAGAGTTCAAATATTTTCACATTTTCATTGTTATTTCTTCTTTCACACTTGGATTAATCAGGAATGAGCATTTTACTATCAAAACATAGACTTTTCTCTTGACATTTTATTGGTAATCCAAAGTATTATGCTAACTGTGGATAGAGATATAATCAAAATAACTTGATTTCTCAAATTTTATTGTGCATACAAATCACTTTGAACCCTTGCTAATATGCAAATTGTTATTCAGGAACTCTGTGATAAGAGCAATAATTCTGCATGTCTAATAAGTGCCCAGATACTGCTGATACTGCTAGTCCACAGACTATGCTATGAATATCAGAGGTCTATTCAGTTTCTGTTCTTTGAATTGATTGAGACGTGGTTATAACCCTGTATATGCTTGATTATAAAAAAAAATATTTTGTGTGCTTGAAAAGAATGTATTTTCTGATGATTATTATTTTATGTTCACTGTTAAATTTATTAGCCAAGCTGTTCTATTACTGAAAGAGGTTAGTAAAATTCTTCCAATTTTGCTATTAATTTGTCAATTTTTCCTTTATTTCTATCAGTTTTGCTCTGTGTATTTGGAGACTATGTTATTAATTGCATATAAGTTGATAGGATTTTTTTCATCTTCCAGTGGAATGGAATTAAAATTAGGAATGTTGCATGCTAACTCTAGTGATAGGTTTTCCTTCTAAGACTAATTAATCCCTTGGACTGCAAGGAGATCCAACCAGTCCATTCTAAAGGAGATCAGCCCTGGGATTTCTTTGGAAGGAATGATGCTGAAGCTGAAATTCCAGTACTTTGGCCACCTCATACGAAGAGCTGACTTATTAGAAAAGACTCTGATGCTGGGAGGGTTTGGGGGCAGGAGGAGAAGGGGACGACAGAGGATGAGATGGCTGGATGGCATCACCAACTCGATGGACGTGAGTCTGGGTGAACTCCGCGAGTTGGTGATGGACAGGGAGGCCTGGCATGCTGCAATTCATGGAGTCACAAAGAGTCAGATATGACTGAGCGACTGAACTGAACTAAACTGAATCTGATTATAAAGTATTAATGGTCATACTAATTAGCATTTGCATGACATACCTTTTAATAACTTTTTAATTTCCATCTATCTATTTACCTATATTTTATTGCATCTTTCACACAACTTATGGTTATTTTAAAATTTTATTGTTTCCTTATTTTATATTCTACCAGAAGTTTTAGT
The DNA here is from genome assembly GCF_003369695.1 of Bos indicus x Bos taurus. NCBI lineage: Eukaryota > Metazoa > Chordata > Mammalia > Artiodactyla > Bovidae > Bos > Bos indicus x Bos taurus. The sequence continues at coordinate 115,449,500 of NC_040076.1, forward strand.
ACTTCTACACTAAAACCTTTATTAATATATTTGGTTTAAATTTATAAAATTTATCTATTATTGTACATTCTGTTTATCTCACCTATTCTTTTTCTGTCTTTTGTATTTTTTGATGTATTGTCTCATCATTCTATTTTCTTGTAATATCTTTTTATTTGTACTTTTTTAAAAGAAATTTTTTATAGGTTACACTAGGAATTAAAATAAAATTCATTGATTTATCAATGTCTAATATGAATAGTTTCTTTTTATCTTCTTAGATAATAGAAAGCTGTTCAGTTCAGTTCAGTTGCTCAGTCATGTCCGACTCTTTGCGACCCCATAAATCGCAGCATGCTAGGCCTCCCTGTCCATCACCAACTCCCGGAGTTCACCCAGACTCACATCCATCGAGTCAGTGATGCCATCCAGCCATCTCATCCTCTGTCATCCCCTTCTCCTCCTGCCCCCAATCCCTCCCAGCATCAGAGTCTTTTCCAATGAGTCATCTCTTTGCATGAGGTGGCCAAAGTACTGGAGTTTCAGCTTTAGCATCATTCCTTCCAAAGAAATCCCAGGGCTGATCTCCTTCAGAATGGACTGGTTGGATCTCCTTGCAGTCCAAGGGACTCTCAGGAGTCTTCTCCAACACCACAGTTCAAAAGCATCAATTCTTTGGCGCTCAGCCTTCTTCACAGTCCAACTCTCACATCCATACATGACCACAGGGAAAACCATAGCCTTGACTAGACGGTCCTTTGTTGGCAAAGTGATGTCTCTGCTTTTGAATATGCTATCTAGATTGGACATCACTTTCCTTCCAAGGAGTAAGTATCTTTTAATTTCATGGCTGCAGTCACCATCTGCAGTGACTTAGTCCCTTCATGCATGTGTTATTGTCAGTTTTTAATATTAATTTCTTTTTATTTTTAAAATCATAAGAAACAGCTATTAATGTTTTATACAGTCAACATTCATTTTCATTTTTGGTTTGTCAATATATTTACGAATTTTTTTCCCTGTTCTTTATATATTCCTGCCTTTTGACCCTTCATCTGGGGTTAAATTTCTTCTGCTTGAAATAATCCTCTTTAAAATCCAAAGGCTATTATGTTGGGTTGTGAACTCTCTTGAATTTTATTTGTAAGAAAAATACTAATTTTGTCCTCAGACTAGAAAAATATATTCATATTAGTCTTTTTCTAGTGCTTTTTCTGTGCTAAGTCATTTTAGTTGTGACTCTATGGATTATAGCCTGCCAGGCTCCTTTGTCCATGGGATTCTCCAAGCATAAAACTGGAGTGGGTTGCTATGCCCTCCTCCAGAGGATCTTCCTGACCCAGGGATTGAACCTGCAGTTCTTGCATTGGCAGGCAGGTTCTTTACTACTAGTACTGAATGGGAAGCCCTTTCACCATATGCTTAATGACTATTCTCATTATTTTGTATTTTCTGTCTTTTAATTTCTCTGTTCAAAATACAATTTGTCTGACCTCTCCCAATATTCTATACTGTATTGCAGTCAATACATTGACCACCTTCTACACTGTAAAACCAAGAATGAACTCCAACATAAACTATGGACTTTGGATAATTATGAGGTGTAAATAGAAATTCATTAACTGTAACAGATGTATTACTCTGAGTGGTAAAATTGAAAATGAAGGAAGTTATGTTATGCATGGCAGAGTGGATATTGGAAATTTAAAAAAAATGTTTAAGCTATGCTTTATCTTCACTGCTATGAAGACTTTTCTGTAGTGTGGTGAGCAGGGCTACTCTCTCTAGTTTTGGTGTGTGGACTTCTCATTGTGGTGACTTCTCTTGCTGTGGAGCATGGGCTCTAGGGCAGATGGCTCATTAGTTATGGTTCCCAGGCTCTATAGCACAAGATCAATAGTTGTGGGGCATGGGTTTAGTTGCTCTGTGGCATGTGGGATCTTCCCAGACCAAGGATCAAGCCCATGTCTCCTGCATTAGCAGGTGGATTCTTTATACCTGAGCCACCAGGGAAGTCCTGGAAATTTCATATCTTCTCAATTTTTGTATGGATCTAAAACTGCTCTAAAAGTACAAAATCTTAAAAAAAATCCCTACATTGAATGCCTAATTTTGATAGCTAATATTTTTACTTGTTGAAGTTCTTGTTTATTTTTCAAATAAGTCATATTACTTTATAACTTCTTCCATGAATATATTTCCAAGTTTTAAAATCTATTTTTATTTATATTAAACAGATTCTATTAACACATTTATTCTAAGATAACAGTATCTAAATCTGGGTGATTATTTTCCTATGAAATAGTCCTTATTTTCCTCTTTGTCTGTCTACCTGCATACCTTCAGATTTCTATTGATAATTAAAATAAAAAATTAGTTTTAGGGTTAAAAATGAAAAAAGAGTTAGTTTTAGGAATAAATTGAAACCTAAAGTGACACTACCTTCTTGAAGTGATGACCTGTTTCTGGTAAGCCTACATACACATATTATATTATACCATAATATACAATATTCAAAATATATGTTATGAATGTACTCAGATAACATACCTTATTCTGATTTCCTAATTATGGTTATTGCTATCATTTATTAATTTCCTCTCATTAAAAATGCCTGTAAACTATATAGGAAATTGTTATCAGGATTTTACATAAAAAGAAGTATTAAAATATGAAATTACTCTTCATAATTTTCCCTAAATAAGTACAATGAAAAATAATGACACATTGTATTTATAATATAAATGTACAAATCAAAAGTTATTAAATGAAAGATAAAACATGGTGGCTCAGGTGGTAAAGAATCTGCCTGCAATGCAGGAGACCTGGGTTCCATCTCTGGGTTGGTAAGATCCCCTGGAGAAGGCAACCCACTCCAGGATTCTTGCCTGGAGAATTCCATGGACAGAGGAGCCTGGCTACAGTCCATGGGATGACAAACAGGCACAACTGAGCGACTAACACTTTTCACTTTTCAAAGAATACATAGTAAGTGAAAATGCTGAGCATCTTACCTGCTGTGTCACTGCTGCAGCTAAATTCCCTCCAGCACTGTCTCCAGAGATACCAATTCTTTCAGGATCTACACCATAGCTTTCGAGAATCTGGGGGTCTAAAAACCATTTTAATGCAATGTACACATCTTCAAATTGAACTGGAAAATGATGCTTTGGGGCTAGTCTGTAGCTGTAGATAGAAAAACAATATTTCTTCAATCAGTGATATTTTGGTCATTTAATTTAATTTTGTTTTTAATTAAATTTTATTCTATTTTGAGATACAGTTGATTTACAATGTTGTGTTAGTTTCAAGTGTACAGCAAAATAGCTCAGATGATACATACGCACATCTCCATTGCTATTCAGATTCTTTCCACATATATGTTACAAAAGAATATTCAGTAGAGTTCCCTATGCTATCATCAAGTCATGCACTAAAACTAGGTTTGGACTCTTGATCCAAAATCTAAAGCAAAAATTTGTTTTTCACCAACATAATATTTGTTGGAAAGCATGTTTTTCTTAATCATAAGATTTAACAATCTCTAAATATCATATCTATAAAATCAAAATTTGAAGTTCAAATATTAAATTTGGTTCAATCTTAGGGGGAAATCTTTTTAGCTGCTCTCTTAGCTAAAAATGTGTACAGAATGATTATTTTTGATAATTGACATATTGTTTTTTTAAAAATCAGTCATTATTATTACTTGTTTCTCCAGAATTACTTTTCAAACTTTTCAAAACATTTCAATTTGACATGACATTATTACATTAGTTTATTAATTCTGAATTATCTAAGGTCTAACTTTAAGTAGATTCTCACATGGAATGTGTTCTATAGAAAATGTAAATGCTTTTCCTACTCTTTCTAAACTGTGAGTTAGAATGGACTTTGAGATAGTTTCTGTCTTACCTTTCATGTTTAACATGAGTAATAGTTGCTTTTATCAAAGGAATAAAACTTCCAGGCACCATTCCAAGCACTGTTACATGTATTATAACAATTAAGCCCATATCAATACTGAGATATGCAAATTATCATTTAGAGTTAAATATTCTTTAAAATATCACACAGTTACCAATTTGCAGAGCCTACATTCAATCCCAGTCCTCTGGCTTCAAAGTCCTTATCCTTAATACTCTGCTAATTATAGGCAAAAAATCCAGAGGTGGTGGTTAGGTCCATGTGATATGTGTGTGTGTGTGTGTGTGTGCATGCATGCTGTCATTTCAGTTGTGTCTGACTCTTTACAACCCCATGGACTATAACCCATTAGGCTCCTTTGCCCATGGGATTCTCCGGGCAAGAATACTGAAGTGGTTTGCCATGCTCTTCTCCAGGGAGTGAACTCAGGTCTCTTATGCCTCCTGCCTTGGCAGGCAGATTCTTTACCACTAGTGACATCTGGGAAGCCCAAGTCCATGTGATACTGTTGGTTAATTTCACTTGATCTATTTCTTTATAGCTTTTGTCCTCTTCTTGAAATATGTGTACATGTGTTTTCTCTCTGATGCTGGACTGGAAAGCCTCTGATAGTAGGTAGGTTTCTTTGTCCATAGTTAATGTCATCAGTGGCATGGATTAATTTTGGCCATATTTAGACACTCTATAGTTGAGTATATTTTGATATGTAAGGCATATGACCTAAAATCAAATGAACACAGCTCTTACTTGGTTGATATGATGACTGCATCAACTCTGTCTGCTGTCCATCTTGACAGAAGGTCATAGGTATAACAATCTGAATAAAAAAAATATTGGACCACTTATAAGACTTGAAAAATGATACTGTTAAGAATAATGTTTACTATTGCAGCTTTATGATTACTTCTTGAAATACTACCTAAAGAATCTAACTCTAGGATAATGTTGATCAATGCTCATATTCATCTCAATAGAATGTGAATCATTCCTTCAGTGATCCTTTCACTTGACCCTGGTCAGCTTTCCTGTCCATTTGCCAAAGTTTTCAATGGGCTAGTCAAATTAGCTTTGTGTTGCTGCCTATTATGTGATTTTGCCTCTATGTGATTACAGGCTGGGAACAAAAATTTGAAGAGAATATGTTTTATAACGTTAAGGAACTCACATCTATGGGGTATAGGGGCAACAATAAAAACAAGCAAAAAGATAGCTGCTTTAATTGAGGTGGGTAGAAAGATATGCTAAAATATAGGAGGGAAGTCTCTCAGTAATCTTTCTACTGGTTCTGAGTAGAATTTAGAAAGGATTTGGGGTCCTTTCTAAATTCAGTCCATGGGGTTGCTAAGAGTCGGACATGACTGAGCGATTTCACTTTCACTTTTCACTTTCATGCATTGGAGAAGGAAATGGCAACTCACTCCAGTATTCTTGCCTGGAGAATCCCAGGGACAGAGGAGCCTGCTGGGCTGCCGTCTATGGGGTCGCAGAGTCGGATATGACAGACGCGACTTAGCAGCAGCAGCAGCAGACTAGAGATTGCAAATTTGTATAAATGCTTTCTATGAGGAGTCTGTACATATAGGTGTGTGAGTTTGTGTGCGTGTTTTGAGAATTGGCACTCATGCAGGTACGAATTTAGCAAAATAGTTTAAGGATCAAAGCTTTGAGCAGTTGGGGCCATTTGAAAGACAAACCCATCATAGTAAAAAAAAAAAAAGTTTAAAAACACAACTTTATCAATAGCGATGAACAATATCACCTATTCATGGTAATCATTAAGTAGCACTCCCTCAATTACTTTTTATGCTCCCTCTGCCAACAGGCAACCTCTCCACTGAAGTCTTCCTTTTATTCCCTCTCATAGCGAGACTTAATCCTCCTTCTGTTTGCTGGCAAAACTTTGCCCTTGTATCTCTTTCAGTATTCACCCATCGTAACTGAGTTAACATCCTACCATTCTACAGTTCCTGACCTCATAAAATCCATGAAATTGTCCATGAGGCTTTCTTTTAACATTTCAAGATTCCTTCAGCTTTTGGTACTAAAACACCCTCTTTCCTGATATTTTCTTCTCTCTGCTTTTCTCTTCTATCTCTAACCATTCTTTGTCCCGTGGAATGACTGTCATCTTTTCCTTCACTATTGAAAAATAGTTTCATGCCAACACTCACACAACCTAGAACACTGGCAATTAGAATCCACTTCTGACCTAGGGAGCTGAGGCCCTGCTCTGGGCCCTGCATTTTAAAGAACTGTTTGGATTTTTCTGGTTGCCTGCTTCACAATAAGGTATAGACCCAACAGAGAAAAGTGGCATGTCTTACCCTTACAAACTATACTCTCATACCCTGGACCTTGGGTCTTGAACAGAATCTTTCTACTTTTAATCCACAATCCTCTCTATGGTGATATCCTACATGAAAAAAGGTACTAAATGTCAACTTTCAACATAAAGAATCATCTATTTTTCTGGAGTACATCTTGATCTGGGGAAGGGATAGAAATTCTCTTGGAAATAAAGAAAAAGAAAACACAACCTATTACTTAGTCCTATGCTCTTAAGCAGTAGATGATTTCAAGAAAGTAGACTATACCTTAACATTTAATTTAACTAACTGGGAATTTTTTCTACCTTTATATGAACCCCTTTGGATACTTGGAAAATAATCATTTCAGTCTTGAAGAATAAATCTGAAGTTTCCAGCAGTATGCTAATGAGTTCAAAAGACAAAAAGGTTTTTTTATTTCCTCTGTTCAGTTCAGCCACTCAGTCGTGTCTGACTCTTTGCAATCCCATGGAGTGTAGCACACCAGTCTTCCCGTCCATCACCAACTCCTGGAGCTTACTCAAACTTATGTCCATCGAGTTGGTGATGCCATCAAATCATCTCATCCTCTATCATCCCTTTTTCCTCCTTACTTAAATCTTTCCCAGCATCAGGGTCTTTTCCTATGAGTCAGTTCTTCACATCAGGTGGCCAAAGAATTGGAGTTTCAGCTTCAGCATCAGTCCTTGCAATGAATATTCAGGATTGATTTCCTTTAGGATTGACTGGTTTGATCTCCTTGTAGTCCAAGAGACTCTCAAGTGTCGTCTCAAACACCACAGTTCAAAAGCATCAATTCTTCGGTGCTCAGCCTTCTTTATAGTCCAACTTTCATATCCATACATGACCACTGGAAAAACCATAGCTTTGACTAGATGGACCTTTGTTGACAAAGAAATGTCTCTACTTTTTAATATGCTGTCTAGGTTTGTCATAACTTTTCTCCCAAGGAGCAAGGGTCTTTTAATTTCATGGCTGCAGTCACCATCTGTAGTGATTTTGGAACCCTCCCAAAATAAAGTCTGTCACTGTTTCCATTGTTTCCCCATCTATTTGCCATGAAGTGATGGGACTGGATACCATGATCTTAGTTTTCTGAATGTTGAGTTATATATATCCAAGATGGAGGAGTGGAAGGACATGCGCTCAACTTCTCCTTCAAGAACTCCAAAATTACAACTTGCTGCTGAACAAGCATCGACAGGAGAATGTTGGATCCCACCAAAAATAGATATCCCATGTCCAAGGGCAAAGGAGAAGCCCCAACAAGACAGTAGGAAGAGTGAAATTGGATTTAGAATCAAACTCCATACTCCTCAGAGATGCTTGGAGGGCTCAAATAAAACTTCGTGCACATCAGGAGAACCCAGAGAGACTGAGTCAGACCTGCCTTTGAGTGTTTGTGTGTCTTCTGCAGAGGTATGGGTCAGCAGTGGCCTGCCACAGGGCAGGGGGTCTGGGTGCAGCAGACCTGGATATGGCATAAGACCTCTTGGAGGAGGTCACTATTACCCCACCACAGAGCCATCAGATCTTACACAGGACTGGGGAAACAGACTCTTGGAGGGCACAAACAAAACTTTGTGCACATCAGGACCCAGGAGAAAGGATCAGTGACCCCACAAGAGACTGACCCAGACTTGCCCATGAGTGTCCAGGAGTCTCTGGCGGGGGCGTGGGTTGGTGGTGGCCTGCTGCAGGGTTGGGGGCACTAAGTGTGCAGTACATGCACAAGACCTTTTGAAGGAGGTTGCCATTCTATTCATCACCTCCATGATAGTCTGGCCTCAGTCAAACAACAGGGAGGGAACTCAGCCCTGCCCATCAACAGAAAATTGGATTAAAGATTTTATTTCCTAAGTAGCTTAATCTCCATTCTGTAAAACTTGTAAGTTCTGTCAGTGAGTGATAAGATCAGAAGCTCTCATAATTTTTGTAACAAAAGTGTTTTAAATTCTATATGTTAATAAACTTTTATTTTGACTGAGATTTCAAGAACATTAATTCACACTGCTTGACTGAAATGAACTTCACAAACAGGAACATGATATTTAATTTTTAGATGATAATATGATAGTAATCATATACATTATATGAAGTGAATCATTCAACATATCATCCTTACCATTGCTACCCAAACACCAGCCACCACCATGAACATAAAACAAGCCTCTTCTTAATGATTTTGTCTCCATTGGGGCACATATATATGGACAGGAATGTTGTTAAATGTTGTATCTCTCACAGTTATATTTTTATCTGATGTTGGTGAAACACATTGAATACTTGAAAAGAATAGGATGGCTTCCATGACGTGGCTTAGTCCCAATGTTTCAGCAAACAAGGCCTAAGATGAAACACATTCATATACATGTGTATTCTAAATGTAAAGAGCTTTTGAGCCAAGAATTGCACATTAATCTTCAACATGATCATAAGTGTTAGTTATGCAGTCTCAGAAAAATCAGCCATGACACCACCAGAAGATATATGAACCCAAATGCTTTATTACCATATGATGAATGAGCATGAATGACATCAATCCTTCTTATACATTTACCCAATAGTAATATTAATATGGAATATATAATTCTCTGTTAAATACTATCAATATCCTGCAGACCCAGGCAAACTCTTCATTCTCAAAAAAAAAAAAAAAAGAAAGAAAGAAAGAAAAGAAAAATCAGAGTCAGATGGAAAACTTGTTATAAAAAGACATCCTAATTATGACCAACCTAGATAGCATATTCAAAAGCAGAGACATCACTTTGCCAACAAAGGTCCGTCTAGTCAAGGCTATGGTTTTTCCTGTGGTCATGTATGGATGTGAGAGTTGGACTATGAAGAAGGCTGAGCGCCAAAGAATTGATGCTTTTGAACTGTGGTGTTGGAGAAGACTCTTGAGAGTCCCTTGGACTGCAAGGAGATCCAACCAGTCCATTCTGAAGGAGATCAGCCCTGGGATTTCTTTGGAAGGAATGATGCTAAAGCTGAAACTCCAGTACTTTGGCCACCTCATGTGAAGAGTTGACTCATTGGAAAAGACTCTGATGCTGGGAGGGATTGGGGGCAGGAGAAGAAGGGGACGACAGAAGATGAGATAGCTGGGTGGCATCACTGACTCAATGGATGTGAGTCTGAGTGAACTCTGGGAGTTGGTGATGGACAGGGAGCCCTGGTGTGCTGCAATTCATTGGGTTGCAAAGAGTTGGACACAACTGAGTGACTGAACTGAACTGAACATAAAATATGGCTGTAATTCTTTGAAATAGTTGTGAAGATGCTGGGGAAGGAAAAGGTTTTTGACTTATATTTGAACAGAAACTTTAATGGGAAAGTAGAGTTTGGATGATCAACTGAGCAAAAGCCCTTTCAGTCAGATAAAATTAGCTTAACCTAGAGAAAAACAAAATTGTGGTGTTAGAGAAATACAGGTTATTTGCTATTCCTATACTTCCAGACTTCATGAAGTTAAGTAAGAGGAAAGAATCCTTAAGAAGTATTGTACAAAATATATACACACTTACTAAAAGCAATACAAAACCCAAGAAGCTATGATACATATATTGAGAATTTATTTTTAAAAAAATTATGAAATATTTGAAAGTACAGCCACAATGTGAATAATGATACTTGCATTATTTTAATTATGAAAATACTATTCTTTAGAATGGGCTTACCTGGTGTCTCAGATGGTAGAAAATCTGCCTGTAATGTGGGAAATCTGACTTAAACCCCAGGGTCAGTAAGATCCCCTGGAGAAGGGAATGGCTACCACTCCAGTATTCTTGACTGGAGATATATAACAAACTCATAAAAATAAGAAGTAGACTAACACTTCCACACACAAAAGACTTCAGTACCTGTTTCATCAAAGGTATAGAATGATTGGGATTCTAAGGAACAAAAATATTCATTTTCAAATATATAATTTCAAAAAAATGGCAGACACAAAACAATGGTGGAATAAACATTGTTTTAACCTTCCTTCATTTCTCCTCATTTTATAAAAATGATGGTAAAAAAGAAATCTTAATGGTAATACAATTATGCTAAGGAAGCAAAATACAATTGGCCCTCCATAGTTTAGGGATTTGATCTGCGGTTGGTTGAATCCATGGATTTAAAATTCACTGACAGGACAATTAACTGTGTTCATTGTTCTGTACTGTTTTATATAAGGGGACTGAAAATCCACAGATTTGTTATCTGATTTGTTACCAATCTCCTGCCAGCTCTGATAATGAGGGACAACTGTATTATCATCTATACCTCTTAAAAAGGTGATTCTTTATATACCTCTTATAGATGATTCTTGATTATTATCAAGAATCAGAATAACAAAAGACCTAGTTCTCCAGGAAGACACAGCAATCCTAAAATGTGTCTGCATTCAGTAACAGAGCTTCATAACATAGGGGGTAAGAATTGAAAAAAACTGAAAGAAAAGACAGAAATATCTGAAATTACTAGTTGGCAATTGATACTCCTATCTCATTAATTGATAGAGCAAGTAAACAGGAAAATAGTATATAAAAAATTTGAAAAACACTATGAACCCAACAGAACTAATTGACATATTGAAAATATTCCACCCAGTGACAACAGAATACACATTCTTTCCAATTGCATGCAGAACTTTCACAAAGATGTTGTTGTTGTTGTTTAGTTATTAAGTCGTGTCTTTGTGTTCCATGGAATGCAGCACACCAGGCTTCCTTGTCCATTATCTCCAAGGGTTTGCCCAAGTTCATATCCTTTGAATCAGTGATACTATCCAATCATCTCATTATCTGCCACCCTCCTCTCCTTTTGCCTTCAATCTTTCCCAGCATCAGGGTCTTCTCCAATGATTCAGCTCTTCACAACAGGTGGCCAAAACGTTGGAGCTTCAACTTCAGCATCAGTCCTTCCAATGAATATTCAGGACTGATTTCCTTTAGGATGGACTGGTTTGATCTCCTGGCAGTCTGAAGAGTCTTCTCCAGCACCACAGTTCAAAAGCATGAATTGTTTGGTGTCCAGCCTTCTTTATGGTGCAACCATAGCTTTGACTATACGGACCTTTGTTGGCAAAGTGATGTCTTTGTTTTTTAATACTCTGTCTTGGTTTGTCATAGCTTTCCTTCCAAGAAGCAAGTGTCTTCTAATTTCATGGCTGTAGTCACCATCTGCAGTGATTTTGGAGCCTAAGAAAATAAAATCTGTCACTGCTTCTACTTTATCCCCATCTATTTGCCAAGAAGTGATGGGTCCAGATTGCCATGATCTAAGTTTTTTGAAAGTTGAATTTTAAGCCAGCTTTTTCACTCTCTGCTTCCACCTTCATCAAGAGGGTTTTTAGTTCCTCTTCACTTTCTGGCATTAGAGTAGTATCATCTGCACTTCTGAGATTGTCGATATTTATCCTGGAAATATTGAGTCCAGCTTCTGATACATCCAGCCTGGCATTTTGCATGATATACTCTGCATATACTTTAGGTAAGCAGGGTGACAATATACAGCCTGTCGCACTCCATTCCCAATTTTGAACCAATTTTTCCATGTAAGGTTCTAACTCTTGTTTCTTGACCTGCATATAGGTTTCTCAGGAGACAGGTAAGATGGTCTGGTATTCCTATCCCTTTAAGAATTTTCCACAGTTGGTGGGATCCACACAGTCAAAGGTGAAAAGCAGAAGTAGATGTACCTTATGACATATTTTGGGAAAAAATCAGCAAGTTAAAAAGGATTAAAATAATACAGAATATGTTGTCTGTCCATTGTATAATTAAAATAAAAATCTGAAACAATGATTTATGAGAATCCCCACATATTTGGAAATTAAACAACATACTTCTAAATAATTCATCAGTCAAGGAAGAGATACCGCTAGACAAATTGAAAAAAATTTTTGAAGCAATTGAAAATGAAATTATTCCATATCAAAATTTGTAGCGTACAGGAGAAACATTGACTGAAGGAAAATTCATAGCTTTAAATGCATATATTAGAAAAGAGGAAAGGTCTAAGGGAAGTGAGCTAAGCTTCCTCCACTAAGAATTTACCGTTAGATTATCAAATTAAACCATAAGTATGGAGAAAAGACGTAGGGCAAACAAAACCCCAGAAATCAATAAAGTCAAAATAGATAAATAAAACCAAAGATTTATTCCTTGAAAAGAAACTATAAAATTGATCAGCCTCAGATCAGACTAGTCAGAAACAAAAGAGAAGATGCTGCTTAGCAATATCAGAAATAAGTGAAAGGACATCACTTTACATGCTCAGACTTATAGGCAGCAATCAGTCTGTGCTCAGATCAATTGGCCTGGCCACTCAGTGAGACTAGTACTTGGAAAAGTATATGACGTTGAGGAAAGAGATTGAAGACGAAACAAAAATATGGAAAGATATACAATGATTATGAATGAGAAGAATCAGTATTGCTAAAATGACCATACTCCCCAAAGCAATCTATAGAGTCAATGCAATCTCTATCAAAATACCAATGACAGACTAGAAAAAAGAATTCTAAAATATGTATGAAAACACAAAAGACTCCAAAAGCCAAAACAATCTTGAGAAAAAAGAATAATGCTGGCTCTAACATGCTGTCTGATTTCAAACTATACTACAAAGCTACAGTAATCAAACAGTATGATATGAGAATAAAACAGACCCATACATCAATGTAATAGAATTGAGAGCCCAAAAATAAACCCACACTTATATGGGCAATTAATCTATGTCAAAGGAGGCAAAAATATATAATGGGGAAAAGATGGACTCTTCAATAAATGCTATTGAAAAAACTGGACAGCTACATGCTAAGAATCAAACTAGACTACTTTCTTACAACATATAAAAAGAAATTTAAAATATTTTAAAGACTTAATGTAATATCTGAAACCATAAAATTCTTAAAGATTAGGCAATATGTTCTTTGATATCAATATTAGTAATTCTTTTTGAATATGTCTCTGAGGCAAGGGACACAGAAGAAAAAATAAACAAATAGGGCTATATCAAATTAAAAAGCTTTTGCATGGTGAGGAAAACTATCAACAAAATGAAAAGGCTGTCTACTGAATGGAAGAAGACATTTGCAAATTATGTAATGGATAAAAGGTTAATGTCCAAAATATCCAAAGATCATTAAAAATTAATCATGACCTTGCATTTGCCAAAAGCAGCTGACTTCACTTTTAATGATATGAACTGAAAATGAATTTGTCTAAGTACATATTTTGTTGACCTGATGAATAAATTAATAGAAAAGAAAGCCAGAAAAATCTTGTGATCAATAAAAAACATAACATTAATAAATTATTATTTTTCATTATAACACACAAGTTATATCAAACTATAGTTTTATAATTTGTAACTTTTGCTATTCATGTATTCACTATTACCCATATTTTATCAGTAATAAAATGTTTTTAAAAGAAAAGTTGTATGTTTTAATGCCTTTGTGCTTTTCTAACTTTTGAACAAGGGTTCTTGCCTTTTTATTTTGAATCAGGCTCTACAAATAATGTAGTCAGCTCCTCTTGATGTACACTTGATATGAATATTATGGATAAATATAGATGCACAGACAAGGGATGGACTACTCTTTTGTTTCCATAATGTAGTATTTATGTCAGCCATTGTCATGTACACTAAATGCACCTATTAAAACTGCAACAAAGCTGGTAGTTACAAAGGTGAAGGTATTTGATATTTGCTTAGCCTGATGCAAGCACTCCCAGGCTTGTCACACAATAGCAGCATTATGACTCAGCTTAAGGGACTAACTGTTGGAAAATTTATTTCCTGAGCTTCTTAGGCAGAATCTAAGAGAAATACAAAATAAAAGTATACTAAGATACAACTTATCATTATGTTGATAAAACAAAACTGAGAAAAATTACAACATACTTTGTTGAGAAACTGACAGAGCATGGATATTCTCATGTCTCGTTGGTTGGTGTGGACAATATAAACAGGGCAATTTTGCAATAATTAGCAAAATTCCAAAATGCTCAACAATCCCACTTCATGGATTTATCATAGACAAAACTCGGCCTCTGAATATTTTTCATGTATTATCATTTTATTATTCATAATAACAAAATCCCAAAAAGATAAAAAGCTTGAACTTCAATAGGCCTGATTAAGTGAACTATGGTTTATATTCATACTAAATCCTTTGCAGTATGTAAGTGAATGAGGGGGCTTTATATGTGAAGCTGTGGAAACATCTACAGGATATATAACAAAATGAAAAATATAAAAAACACAATAGAATACTTGCTATGTTGTTTCTCATGTAAAAATGAAAAGAGGATAAGAATATATGCTTTTTATTACTGTATTATAGGTATTATTTGTATAAAGAAGCCCCAGGATGAATCACAAGAGGCTAATAAACTGGTTTTCTTCAGAGGCCTGGGCTGAGGATAGAATGGATGAACACAGGAATAGGAGCAGGAATTCTCAATGTTTACTTTTTTCATATTGATTTGATTTTTGAACTATATGGATGAGTGTGTGCCTGTTCAGTCATGTCAGTCTTGTCTGACTCTTTGCAACCCTATGGACTGCAGCCTGACAGGCTTCTCTGTCCATGGGATTCTCCAGGCAAGAACACTGGAATGGGTTGCCATGCCCTCCTCTGGGGATCTTCCCAACCCAGGGAGGGAACCCACATTTCGAGCATCTTCTATATTGCAGGCAGATTCTTTACTGCTGAACCACTGGGGATGCCCATATGGATGCATTACTATTCAAAAAATAAAATTTGTTTAAAAAAATTTTTTTACTGGAGTGGACTACATAAAACAGTAGTGAACTCTCCATTCCTGGAAATATGCATGTGGAGTTTAGAGATTTCTAGCGGTTGGACCTTTAGCAGCCTCCAGTCTCTACCACCAAACAGTCTTTGTTGATTACTCTTTTTAGTATATAGTGAAAGAAGGAGACAGGGACAGAATGAGAAGGCTAATTTTTCAGGGAGAGTGTTAGAGGAATAAACTGGATTAGGTTCCCAATGAAGTAGTCATAATAGAAACAAAAGATCCAGTGGCAATAATCCATTGCCACTAACTACACATCTTATGCTTTTTATTAGGCATTTGCAGTCAGCAAATATATACCATTAGAACCTATTAACATGCCTACTGTATACACTGTACTCTAAATCCATTATTAGTGTTTAAGTGTCACAGTTAACTAGAAGATCTCAAGCACATGATTTCTGAGTTTTGTAGGGAATTTAAAAATCACACAAAAGTAAAAGTAGAGAAAGTAAAACACGATTGTCACACAAACACACACATGCATGCACACAAATGATCACATTTTTACTCTACTGCTAGCAGAATAGATCACTTTAAAATTACAACCTGAATGTCTCCTTGGTTATCGTGTTAGCAGTCTGCTCTGAGATCGTTCGGAGGTATAGCATTTCACAACATGAGCAGAATTTGACAATAGGAAGCTAAGGCTATGTAGAACTTGCAGAAACAAAACAAACAAATTGGGAAACTTAGAAAATTTGCCTTTTTTGATTAGCACATGTTTTCACTTACCAAATATCTTGATGTTTGTAAAGAAGTATCTAACAGCATTATTTTCCATGGTTCTTCAACGTCTGGGAGGGGTTTATAAATATAAGCTGCTAGGAAGATTTCCAATATCAGAAAGCCTAAGGATGTTTTCCCCATATTGTAACTGTTCCTTTCCTAAGCAAGACCGTATGATACCTCATTTAAATGCCTGAAATGGTCTTGGGGAAAACTCTGCTCAAAATTATTACATAACTTCTGAGTCAAGGAGATTTCTCACTAGCACAGTAAGTTGCCACAGGGCAGTTTTTGGTGTTTATAAAAAAAAAATACATTCTCATAAAGGCCAGGTCAAATCTTCCAGCTTTAGCATAGGAGAAAAATATCTGTGGAACTCCAAGATAGAAAAGAATATTCCTTCTCAAAGATTCTGGAAAATAGAATCACATTCCCCCCCTGAGAGTAGTAAGTGAAGGAATCCATAAAAAAGTTTTGATATATCTTTACTATATCTTTAATAAAAGCCAAGTAATTAAATGCAAATAGAGTACCATAAGAGATACGTAGTGATTGGAATAGTTTTCAAGAGAATGATGGAAAACTTTGCTGACCCAAGCCCAAGCTGTTTGATAAACAAGAGAAAGGTAAAGGACTGTGTAAAATAAAAAGCACTGACATAGACTTTGTAAGTCCAATTTTTAAAGTTCATTTCTGAGTTTAATATATAACTTGCTATTTCAAATTATATATTGGTTAATATACAACCTTGACTTATAGGTTGTTAAATAACTCCACTATAAAATATTGGAAGTGAAGACGTCTTATATGGGTCCTTAAGCTAACTCTGCTGACTTTAAGGTCTGAGTGTTTTCTTTGTCATGATTCTACTTTCTAGAGAACAAGAAAAAGAATTTGGATAACTACTTTTTCTATGTTTTCAAAGGAATTCCTGCATAGAGGTTGTTTGGTATAAAAGGAAAAATTTTAACGCACAGATCTACTTGCCCAGGAGAGAGAGAATCAAAACTTAATGCTGTATTTCACTAGAACACTTCTGACACTCATTTTCTTAACAAACCATGAACTTTAAATACCCCTGACCTGAATCTAACTGGAGATTCTTTCATGACTAATGATTAAGGGCATTTGTATACAGACCTATGGACCCAACAGTACTGCATGGACAGCTACATTTCAGTTCTTAATGACCACAGCCAATGTGGCAGATGCCCTTTCACTTTGCAGTTCTCAAAAAGTCTGCTTTTCCTCCTTCAAAAATGACTCAGTGAATTTCTTGTCTGGTATGCAGTCCTTGCCTGGCAATTAGCTTAGCATTAAAACAAAAACATATAAACTTTTCATATAGTCTGCTTTATTATTTGACAGTAGGGAGAAGGCAATGGACAGGATTAAATAACAGGTTAAGACTCAGGGGGAAACGTTTAAAGATTACCTATCACTCTTCTCTCTCTGTCTCTCTCATTTTGATTTGTTCAACAATTTCTTTTCTTAAAATATATACTTTAATTTGAAAAGCATTCAGGTGAAATTAGTAATAAGTCACAGTAATAGATATAAGTAATAGAAATTGTGGGGAATAATTTTCTTAACCAAAGGCAAATCTTTCTCAGGTTAAAATAGATAAGTAGAAATTAAACTTCACCCTTAAGATGCTATCTTTTAAAAAAAGTTCTTGAGGAATCTGCATACCATTTTTCAGAGTGGCAGTACCAGTTTACATTCCTTCCAGCATTGGAAGACTCTGCCCTCCCAATCCATGGAGTCCGGCTTTGAACCCTGCTCAGGGAGCTAGATGCCCCATGCAACAATGAAGATGAAAGAGCCCATGCCCCCCAACTAAGACTGGTGCAGTCAAATAAATATATAAACACTTTTTTTTTTTAAAGTGCATTAGGAACATGCTTCAGACACTGTTATCCATGTTCTACTGGGAGGTCCTGTGTCTCTGCTATATGATTGATCTATTGTTTAAAGTGTCATCAGTTTCCTGGCCCTATCACTATTCTTTGTTGATACGTGTTCACATTTTCTTAATCATCAGCATTCTAAAAATTGGACTATAATTGCTTTTACAACGTTGTCTTGGTTTCTGTTGTATGATGAAGTAAATCAGCTATATTTACACATACATCCCCTCCCTCTTGAGTCTTCTTCCCCTCCCCCATATCCAAACACTCTATGTCATCACAGAGTACCACGCTGAGCTCCCTGTGTTAAACAGCAACTTTCCACTAGCTATCTACTTTTGTACATCAACCCTACTCTCTCAATTCGTCCCAGTCTCCCCTTTCCCACCATGTCCACATGTCCATACCCTATGTCTACATCTCTATTCCAGCACTGCAAACAGAATTTCTCAAAAACCTTTATCAAAACAAATATGCTTGGCAATAGATTGACTGGAATGAGACAGTGTCCGTCTTGTGGTAGGGATGCATTCATGAAAGCGCTTTGTGTGGTATTCTTTGTTGTGCATTTCTACCCCACCTGACAGAACTTTTATTGATGTTTTCTGTTTTTCTTCAGCAAAGAGCAAAGGCATCATGATGGGAAGTTGACAAAAATGAGGAGTTTAATTTACATAGTTATTCACTGACTGTCATGTACCCTGATGCTTAAGAAGCACAATTAAGAGTCTCTACTTGTAATAAAAATCTGTTCTTTAAAAAATGAAGAAAGAAAAAAGTAATAAATATAAAGAATTGTATGACTTTGTGGAATTCATCTCTGGAGTACAAAAATTGATTGACCTTCTAGATTAAACAACCAGATAAACTGAATACAGAGAAAATAGCATGTAATGATTTCAATTTATGTAGCAACTAAATTAGACAAATTCAACAATTATTTTCTTGTCCAAAATTCAACAAGCAAACTTGAAGGAGAAGAGAATAAACACATTTGGTAAAAAGCAACCCTAAAATGTAGACCTAATATCAAGCTGTTAGATAATACACTTAATATCAAATAATTAAAATCTGAACACTGGAAAAAACACAAGAGTATCCATTCTTGCCCCTCTTTCCCTAACACTTTACTGGAGATCCTAGACAGAGCAATATGACAAGAAAGAGACATAAAAGGCATGAAGACTGTTAATTAATAATTATTGATAAAACTCTTATTCACAGTTGAAACAATTATCTACACAGAAAATCATAAATCATTCAGTGTAGAGCTTTCCGAACTACTAAGTGAATTAAGCAAGGGCTTAGAATACAATGTCAATATATAAAAATAACTGGCTTCTATATTCTTGATGTCAACAACTAGAAAATAAAAATTACAAGAAAATATTATACTTTTGAACAGGTTTAAATATGAAAAAAATCAGGTATAAATTTAAGAAAATAACATAATAATACATAAATTGTTTCTGGACTTCTGTTCTTGTCTAATTCACATCCATTCACTTATTCAGCAGTGTTTTTGCTTATTTTATTTTGAATACACTAACTCAGTTAAGGAAATATTTTTTAGTATGCTCAACTTCAACACTGGACTGTCTTTATTTGTAAAGTTTTCCACTGCAGAATACTTTGAGGTAGGCAGAGGATAATGACAAACACCAGTAACAGAAGTATTCAACAAAAGATTTTTACAGCACTTTTTTCAAATAATTGAATTCATTATGTTTTATAAAGTCTCTATTTAGAGGCACACATGCAATTTTTAAAAATAAATTTATTTCATATAAAACATCTTCAAACTTACCTATCTCACTTCTTAATAATTTATTTTCCCAAAACTATTTTTATTTATTTTTTTAATTTTATTTTATTTTTAAACTTTACAATATTGTATTAGTTTTGCCAAATATTGAAATGAATCTGCCACAGGTATACCTGTGTTCCCCATCCTGTACCCTCCTCCCTCCCCCCTCCCCACACCCTCTCTCTGGGTCGTCCCAGGCACCAGCCCCAAGCATCCAGTATCGTGCATCGAACCTGGACTGGCGACTCGTTTCATACATGATATTATACATGTTTCAATGCCATTCTCCCAAATCTCCCCACCCTCTCCCTCTCCCACAGAGTCCATAAGATTGATCTATACATCAGTGTCTCTTTTGCTGTCTCGTACACAGGGTTATTGTTACCATCTTTCTAAATTCCATATATATGCGTTAGTATACTGTATTGGTGTTTTTCTGTGGTTTGGTATACATTTGAGGACATGTATATATGTATGTGTGTGTATATACAGATATATATATATATATAGATGTAGATTAAATACATTGGTATATGAGCATATGTGCAAACATATATGCACACACATATGCATTTTTGTTTCCTTGTGCTTCTCCTGTTACTGCTCAGCTACTCATATTTGGAGCTATTTTCTTAGCTGACTCCTTGACAGTTTCAAGGATTCAGATTATCCAAAAGTAAATGTTGCTTTTGTTTGGCTAAAATAATCTGTCAGCACCTATCATCAAAATATCAAAAGACTGAGATTTTTTATATCTTTGTTTTCCTTGACTAAGGAGTTGGGCATTAGAAAATAAATTTTGCAGTGGTGGACAGTTGATATAGAACTGGGACAAAAATACATAGAAAGAATAACAATTTCATTCACACCAGCATTAAATGGATCTTATCCAAGGACCTAAAACCATGCAGAGTAAATGGTTGGTATTAAACAAGCAGACATTTATTCTAACTGAAATAATTTATGAAACAAGTAAAATGAAAGGAATGTAAGAAAACTAGATGCTTGAAAGTGATAGCTAAAAGTGAAAAATAAAATCTAATATACTCTGAGAAACAAAAGTGAGTGACACTAACCTATAAAAATCATTCCTTGACAATAACAATAATTACCTACATGCAGATTTAGAAAGACTGTAGTCTATAAAACATGTATTCCTAATGTGAATACTCTCAGTGTTTGTCCTTTTTTCCTGAAATTCTGGGGCTAACTTTTTTCTATATTGATCAGATTTTTATTACAGGTTTTCATGTAGCCAATTAATATACTGATTGGCTGCTCTATAACCAACTTTAGTAAAAAGAAAAGCAAGTGTTCCATGGAATGCACCCTCTACGTGGTTATGGATCACTTGAACTCCAGACTTCTGAAGTCGAGTAACATACATGAGTCCATCATCTCTTAAGACATCATATTGACAAGTGATGACATAGGTCAGGGGTAAACCACGCAACTTGCTGTCATCAGCTAGCAATGGTGAAGCTTTCACATCTAGAATCCCTGGGTATTTTTTAGCGAGCTCTGAACTACCATGAGTTGGAGTCTTATAAATGTGACCTTTCTTAAACTTCTCAGGGAGCAAAGAACTCCAATTAACAAATTTGAACAGATTGCTTGATTCCAGAGGAATGTGTTGGTTGGAAAGCATTGCTTTCTTAAGTGATCTATCTGTAGTAAAATATTCACTCCAGAATCTGACCATGAGTGATTTCGACAGAACTGGATAATGTGCATTTTCTCGATATGATGGTAAATCGAAATCAAAATTCTGAAGGGCAGGATATATTAAAGTTTGAACCTTGAGCTTGATCTTGACATCTGGATCTTCTAAGAGCTGAAAAAAAATATAATATATTGTTTTAATAAGTCCTTTTAATGAAAAAAGTAACCACAATGTTAAAACAATGTATTATTAAGGTTCTTAAAAATACAATTCAATAACACATTTTGATAAAAAATAAAAATCTTAATATCAAGTAAATTTTAGTATTCAGTTCAGTTCAGTTCAGTTGCTCAGTCGTGTCTGACTCTTTGCAACCCCACGAACTCAAGCATGTCAGGCCTCCCCGTATATTAGATGTTCATGTAGTTAATATGTTTTAATTTTCAAAGCAAAATTAATTCATATCCTCCTCATAGATTGTGCAAGAGAATCATTTTTTTAAGAGGATCTTTTACTAAATGTAATTTCATACTTATGGAACTTGGATTTATAATCTGAGGTTCTATAAGTTTATAATCAGGTACTGTTCTTCTCTTTTCTATTATTGAGCTTCCCTGGTGGCTCAGATGGTAAGGAATCCACCTGCAATGCCAGAGACCTGGATTCAAACCCTGGATAGGGAAAATCCCCTGGAGACAGGAATGGCTATCCACTCCAGTATTCTTGCCTGGAAAATTCCATGGACAGAGGAGCCTGGCAGGCTATAGTCCATGGGGTCACAAAGAGTCAGACACGACTGAGTGATTAACATATTTTTCTATTATTAGAATTATTTTAAATACCTAAATATGTTAGCAAGCATTGAGATGGGAAGGAGATAGCTTGAGTTTTAAAGAGATGCTTGATTCTGGATAAGTTTAAATTATACAGAACTATTAAGTTTTTAATATTTGAATTTATTTGATGGTTTAACTTATTACTCAAATTTAATATTTAAACTTAATAGTTCAAAGAAAATTAGAACTTTTGTGCTTTTGTAAATATAGTCCCCATCTTCTTCCAGAAACAGTAGAATTCTATAGTTTTCTTCAAAGCTAATTTTCCTGCAATATGCTTCTGTTACTGGAACAAACAGATCATTTTATCAGTCATAAAATATATATCTAGTTTACTGCATAGTTATGTTTGGTAAGTTAAAATTTTCAGAACCAACTTTATCTTGTATATGCCTGAAGTAATGACATACTCAGGAAGAATCAAACTGATTAGCACACCGAAAAATAGTATCACTTGCTTATCATTCAGAGCACTGGCCAGGATTTCAGGTACACTTGGGTACAGGTAGTGTTTATCCAATTTTCAAGAGAAAACTTTTATGAATTACCTATTAAGTATGATGTTTCTTCTAAGTGATTTTGTATACATACTTTTTCAAATTAAGGAGATTCTTTTCTATTCACTGTTTCCTAATTTTTTCATATTTATAGATGCTGGATATTTATTATCTTTAAACAACTTACTTTTATTAAGATAATCATTATTTTCTTCTTTATTAATTTGAAGAATTGTATTAAAGGTATTTTAATATTAAACCTATCACAATCTAAAGAATGAACTCAAAATAGTCACGATATACTAACCATTTAAAGTATTGTTTAATTTTTTGGATAGTATTTTAGTTCAGGATTTTGCATCTGTGTTCACAAATGTAGATGTTTATCATTTTTCCTTCTCAAATTGACATTGTCAGGTTACAAATCAAGATATGTCAGCCTCCCAAAATGCAACTTTTGCAACTTTCAGAATTTGTTTTTAGAAGTAGATATTTCTATTAAAAATACTTGCTAGAGTTTGTGTTTAAAACTATTTGATCCTGGAGTGTGTGTGTGTAAAAATATAAAAATGACCGTTCTGTTTATTTCATGATAATAATATAATCCTTTTTTCATATTTTCCCTAGAGTCAATTCTTTTTATAGTGAATATTTCTATTTCACGTAAATTTGAATGCATTGCAGTAAAGCTGTTCAAAGTATACTATTGTATTTTTAATATCTGTAAGATATGTAGCTATAGTCTCCTTTTCTTCCTTATATCAGCTTATTAAGATTCTCACCATTTTTTCTTGGTCTGTCTCACCCAGACTAATCAACTGTATTGCTTTTTTCAAGAAACTATTTCTGTTGACTTTGCTGATCTTATTGTGTTTATTTTTAATTTCATTTTTATGCTCTCATCTATCTCTTATCCCTTTTTATTTTGTCTTTGTTTCTATTTTTTAGGCATTCTTTTCTTTTTTTAATTTCATTAAAAGGATACTGACCTGTTAATTTTAGCAATTTTTTTATATTTAGTTAAGGCTGTATATTTTCCTCTGGATGTTGATATATCTGTGTTTCACACAGTATAATGTATATCTATTATAATGCAGGTCAAATATTTTCACACTTGGATTAATCAGGAATGAGCATCTTACTTTCAAAACATACAGAGTTTTCTCTTGATATTTTATTAGTAGTTCAAAGCATTATGCTAACTGTGGACAGAGAGAGATATAATCTAAATAATTTGATTTCTCAAATTTTATTGTGCATACTTAGAATCACTTAGAATTCTTGTTACATATGCATAGTGTTATTCAGGACATCTTTGGTAAGACCAATGATTCTCTATCTCCAATAAGTGCCCAGATGCTGCTGATACTGCTAGTTCACATACTATGCTATGAATAGCAGGGGTCTATTTGATTTCAGTTCTTTGAATTGTTTGAGACTTGGTTTATAACCCTGCATATGTGCCTGATTAAGAAAAATGTTTTGTGTGTTTCAAAGAAATGTACATTCTGCTGTTTATTATTTTATGTTCACTGTTTAAATTTATCAACCATGCTATTCTATTACTGAAAGAGATTAGTAAAATTCTTCCAATTTTGCAATTAATTTGTTCATTTTTCCTTTATTTCCTATCAGCTTTGCTCTGTCTTTTCAGACTGTTATTAATTGCATGTAAATGGATGTGTTTTTTTTTTTTTTTTTCATCTTCCAGTAAATGGAATTATAGTTAGGAATGTTGCATGTTAATTCCAGGAATAGTTTTTTTCCTCTAGGATTATTTAATATGATTATAAAATAAGTATACTGATTAGTATTTGTTTGACATATCTTTTACTATCTTTTTTTCTTGCATCTATTTATATCTGTTTTAAAGCATCCTATTCATACAACTTCTGTTGGAATTTAAAATTTTATTGTTTCCATTTTTTGTATTCTACCAGAATTTTTAGTACATCTATACCAAAACATTTATTAATATTTTTGGTTTAAATTCATAATTTATGTATTATTGTGCATTCTATTTATCTCATCTATTCTACTATTCTTTTTCCATTTTGTAGTTTTTGAAATATTTTTTATTATTCAATTTTCCTGTGATATCATTTTATTGGTACATTTTTATAACATTTTTTTATATGTCCACTAAGGATAAACATAAACTCATTACTTTATCAAATGTGAAGATGGCTGGATGGCATCACCGACTCGATGGACATGAGTTTGAGTGAACTCCGGGAGTTGGTGATGGACAGGGAGGCCTGGTGTGCTGTGATTCATGGGGTCACAAAGAGTCAGACACTTCTGAGCGACTGAACTGCACTGAACTGAATATTAATTACATCTTTATTACCTTCTTACAAAATAGAAAGTTAATGGAATATTTTAATATTCTAATTAGTCCTTCTATGCATGGGTTATTATTTTTCATATTAATTTTTTTTAAATTTTATTTTCTTAAATTTTTAAAATTTTTAAATTTTTAAAAGAAAATCCATCCATTAATATTTTTCATATTAATTTATTTCTATTTTTACATCACAGGACACAATTATTATTCTTTTATAGAGTCATGTTCATTTTCATTTTAGTCTGTGAATATATTTACCTTTTTCCCTTCTCTTTATTTTTTCCTATCTTTTTGATCCTCCCTCTGTGGTTAATTTCCTTCTGCCTGAAACACTCCTCTTTAAAATCCAAAGGGAGAGTATGTTGGGTTGTGAATTTTCTGGAATTTTATTTCTAAAAATAGTCATCATTCTGTCCTCAGATTAGAAGGATATATTCATATTAGTCTTTTTGCCATATATTTAATGACATTATTATTTTGTATTTTCTATCTTTTAATCTCTCTGTTCAACATTACAAACAATTTTCTGATCTCTCTTCCAATTTTCTATATTGCTGTATTGCAGTCAATATACTAACACTTCTACATAGTAAAACCTAGAATGAACCCTAATATAAACTATGGACTTTGGAGGATTATAATGTGTAAATACAAGTTCATTAACTGTAACAAATGTACCACTCTGGGTGGGGTTGTTGATAATGAAAGAGTCTATGAATGTGTGGCAGAGGGTAGACTGTAAATTTCTCATCTTCTTCTCAATTTTTATATGAATCTAAAATTGCTCAAAAAGTATAAAATCTTAAAACAACTACATTGAAAGCCTAATTTTTATGGGTAATGTTTTTATTTATTGAAATTTTGTTTATTTTTCAAATATCTTATATTATTAGTTTTACATAGTTTCTTTCATGAGCCTATTTCCAAATTTTGAAATATACTTTTATTTATTTTAAACAGATTCTACTAAAAGATTTTTATAACAATAGCAACATCTGAATCTGGGTGATATTTTTTTCCTGTTAACTTGTTTTTATTTTCCTCTTTGTATATCTGCTTACTTTCAACTCTCTGTTGATTACTGAAAAAAAATAATCAGTTTTAGGAATAAACTGGAAACTAGGATCATGTTGACTTCTCTCAGTGATGACCTATATTTCTTTCTGGCAAGCATATATACACATATTAAAGTATATTATAATATACAATATTCTGAACATATGTCATGAATATACTTAGATTACATACATATTCAGATTTCTTAATTATACTTATTGTTACCCTTTATTGAATTTCTCTCATTAAAAATGCCAATGGACTATATAGGAAATTGTTTCAGCATTTTATATATAAAGAAGTTCAAAGTATGAAATCATTCTTCTCAATGTTCTTAAATAAGTAAAATAAAATTAGCGACAAATTATATTTATAATCTTGATGTATGAGTTAAAAATTTGTAAATGAAAGATAAAGAAAATACAATAAGTGAAAATGCTGAGCATCTTACCTGCTGTGCCACTGCTGCAGCTAAATTCCCTCCAGCACTGTCTCCAGAGATACCGATTCTTCCAGGATCTACACCATAGCTTTCAAGATTTTGGGGGTCTAAAAACCATTTTAATGCAGTGTACACATCTTCAAATTGAACTGGAAAATGGTACTTTGGGGCTAGTCTGTAGCTGTAGATAGGAAAACAATGCTTTCTTAATCACTGATTTTCTTATCATTTCAAATTTTTTATTTAACTTTTACTTTATGTTGACATATTTGATTAACATTGTTGTGTTAGTTTCACGTGTACAGCAAAGTGACTCCGTTACACATATACATATATCCATTCTTTTTCAGATTCCTTTCCCATATAGTTTATAACAGAATATTGAGCAGAGTTCCCTGTGCTATAACCATTGATTTTCCTGGACTCTTGACCAAAAATCAAGAGTAAAATTTTGCTTTTACCAACATATTTGTTGGAAACATGTTTTTCCTAATCATAAAATTTGACTGGGAATCTCTAAATATTGTCATTTTTATAATCAAAATATAAAGTCCAATTGTTAAATTTGGTTTGGTCTTGGGGAAAAGCTTACTAGCTGCTACCTTTCCCAGGAAAAAATATTTGCAGAGTGATTATTTTTGGTAAATATTCTATCTTTTTTTTAAAAAATATATCATTATTATTACTTGTTTCTCTAGAATTACTGTTATTTTATCAAAATATATCAGTTTAATATGATAATTATTCCATTAGTCCATTAACTGAATTTTCTGAAGTTTATGTTTAAGAAGGTTCTCACAGACAGTGTGTTCTATAGAAAATTTAAACCCTTTCCCTACTCTTTCTAAGGTGTATATTAGAATGGACTTTGAGATAGGTTTTGTCTTACTTTCATGGTAAATATGGGTAATATCAATGGATTACTAACTTCTAGGCACCTTTCTAAGCACTGTTACATGTATTATAATATGTAGTCCCCATGTCAATGATGAGATATGCAAATCGTTAATACTTAGAGTTCAATATCCTGTAAAATATCACACAGTTACCAATCTGCAGAGCTGACATTCAACCCCAATCTTCTGGCTCAAAAATTTCCTTAATATCCTGCTAATTATAGGGAAAGATCTAGAGGTAGTAGTTAAATCCATGTGATACTGTTGGCTAACTTCACTTGAACAACATCTTGCCTTTCTGACCTCTGTTCCTTCTTCAAATATGGTGTATGCCTTTTCTCTCCACTGCTGGACTGGACAGCTTCTGACATTTGGTTTCTCTGTCCATAATCAATGTCATCAGAGGCACAGATTTATTTTTGCCATAATAAGACACTCTATATAGTTGAGTGTATACTGATATGTAAGGCATATGGCCTAAAATCAAATAACACAGCTCTTACTTGGTTGATATGACAACTCCATCAAGTCTCTCTGCTGTCCATCTTGACAGAAGGTCATAGCTATAATAATCTGAAATAAAAGAAAAAATACTGGACTGTCAGGGGACGTTCAGCTTTAAGGGATCCAATATGTTGCATTTTCCTTTGTGTGCCATTTCTCAAGGACTCTCTGTTTCTTATCAGTTCCTGGAATACAGGAAAGAGTAGAGCTGCATGCAGTTCTCAGGGCTGAGAAAGGGCACCTGCTTGGATTCTTTTCAGTGACTCTCTTCAGTGACTCTCTTCAGTGACCTTGTATATATTAGACTATCCATTTTGTTGCAACTGGTAGAATTTCATTCTTTGTAATAGCTGAGTAATCATTTTACTGAAGATATATAAGCATGCATTTCTGCTAATAAAACACCCTTGTTCCACTAGATACTTGGGTCCCCCACGTCCTTCTTTCTGTCTTCATTCTCTTAGGAGCGTGGAAGCCTACCAAGCTCAATTTCTCACCGGGCTTTCAAGACCCTCTTGAGAGGACGCCCTGTGCCTTCATGAGCGGCACATGTCCTGTGCATGGGCTTTATTGGTTTTGCACGTAACCTGAGAGATACTGCTCTCTCTCTCTCTTTTTCTCTCTTCCTTTTCATCGACTCTGGTCCCCAGGTCCTGGTCTGTAAAAGACCACAACACTGGACCACTATAAGAATTGAAAAATGATACTGTCAAGAATAAAGTTTACTGTGATGACTTTATATTTCTTCCCTTTATCTTAAAATATTACCTAAAGAAAAAAGTCTAATACTTAGCTTCCTGTTGATCAGTTTACATATTCACATGTCAGTAGAATGTGAATCATTAAGTCTGGTGATCCTTTCACTTGCCCCTGATCAGTTTTCCTTTTCAGAGCACAGTGGCATGTCTTACCCTTGCCAACCATACTCTCAGTACACTGGACCTTGGGCCTTGAACACCGTCTTCCTACTTTCAATCCACAGTCCTATCCATTGTGATAACATACATGAAAAAATGTACTAAATGTCTCCTTTCAAACATAAAAACTAAACTGTTTTTCTGGAGTACAACTTGATCTGGGAAAGGATAGAAATGTTCTTCAAAGGAAAATAAAATAATGAAATGCAACTCATTATTTAGTCCTATACTGTTAAGCAGGAGATGATTTCAAGAAAGCTGACTATACCTTAACATTTAATTAAGTAATTGGAAAGCTTTTTCACATCTATATTGGGGCATTAGGAACTTTGAAAATAATCATTTGCGTCTTGAAGGATAAATAAGACATTTCCAGCAATATGTTAATGAGTTCAAAAGACAAAAAGAATTTTTATTTGCTAAGGTGCTTAATCTTCATTCTGCAAAATTTATAGGGTCTGTCAGTGAGTGGTAGGATCAGAAACTGTCTTAATTTTTTTTGGTAACAAAATGTGTTAAATTCTGAATGTTAATAACATTTTATTCAGACTGAGATTTCAAAAACTTAATTCACGTTGCTTTCCTGAAAATAATTTCAGAAGCAAGAGCATGATATTTAATTTGTAGCTCCTAATATGAGAATCATCATTTACATTATATGAAATGAATCTACCAATGTATCACCCTTACCATTACTACCAAAACACCAGCCACCACCATGAATATAAAACAAGCCTCTTCTTAATGATTTTGTCTTCTGTTGGGGCACATATATACGGACAGGAATATCATTGAATGTTGTATCTTTCACAATTATGTTTTCATCTGATGTTGGTGGAAAACCTTGAATTCTTGAAAAGAGTGCCATCGATTTCATGAAATGGTTTAGCCCCAATATTTCACCAAACAGGGCCTAAAATGAAATAAAAATACACATATACTCTAACTGTAAAAAATGTTTTGAGTCAAGAGGTGTACATAAATATTCAATATTACCCCAAAACTCTTAGTTATAGTCAGAAAAATCAATGATTATACCACCAGAAGATATACAAACCCAGATGCTTTACTACTGTATGATGAATAACCTAAGTGACACTAATCCTCACTTATACACTCACCCAATAGATATTAGTATGGAATATATAATTCTGTTGTCAATGCCCAGTACAATTAGGCAAGCTATTCATCCTCAAAAAAAAAAGAAAAGAAAAAAATCACAGTCTAATGAAAGGCAAGTTACAAAAGTACATTGTAATGTAAATATGGGAAAAATTCTTTGGAATAATTGTCAAGGTGAGGAAAAGGTTTTTAACTTCTACTTTAACTAAGACTTAAAAGGAAAATAGAGTTTGGATGATTAACTGAAGAGAAAACCTTTCAGTCAGATTAAGTAAGCTTAGTCTAGAGAAAAACAAAATGTGGTGATAGAGAAATACAGGTTGTTTGCTATTCCTATACGTTTGGACTCCAAGAGGCTGAATGAAAGGAAAGAGTCCTTAAGAAGAATTTAATAAAATATACAACACACACATATTAAAAACCAAACAAAACCCAAAGGCTATGAAAGGCATATTGAAAAATTAAGTTTTGTTAAATTTAACAATAATATTTAAAAAATCTAGTAAAGTGGTTGAAACGTCAAAGCACAATGTAAATAATAAACTTGCAATTATGAAAATGATAGTCTTTAGAATATATAACAAACTGATTACAGTAAGAAACAGACTAACAATTCAATAGACAAAAGATTCCAACATTTTTATCATGAAAGGTCTAGAATGACTGAGGCTCTAAGGAACAAAAATACTCAATTTTCAAATATGCAATTCAAAAGAATGGCAAATACAACAAAATGGTGGAATAAGCACTGTTTAAACCTTCTTTCATTTCTAATTTTATTAAAATTAAGGTAAAATAAAAATCTTAATACAGTTACGCTATGAAAGCAAAATACAATTGGCCCTCCATATCCTAGGGTTGTGATCTCTGGTGGGTTGAATCCAGGCTTCCCAGGTGGCGCTTTTGGTAAAGAACCCACCTGCCAATGCAGGAAACATAGGAGAGGCCAGTTTGATCCCTTGGATAGGGAAGATCCCCTGGATGAGGGCATGGCAACCCACTCCAGTATTCTTGCCTGGAGAATCTCACGGACAGAGGATCCTGGCAGTCTACAGTCCATAGTGTTGCACACAGTCGGACATAACAAGCAACTTAACAGGCACACACAGGTTGAATCCACAGATACAAAATCCACTGATAGGAGGATTGGCTATATTAACTGGTCTGTGCCATTTAATATAAGGGACTTCAGCCCTGATATTGGTTTCTGAGGGGGTTTCTTCAATCAATCTCCTGCCACCCTGATAACAAGACTGTATTATAATATATGCTTCTGAAAAAAGGCACAGTACTAGGAATCATAATAACAAAAAGCTTAGTTCTCCAAGACACAGCAATACTAAAATGTGTATGCAAACAGTAACAGAGCTTAATAATGCAGGAATCGAGAACTGAAAAATTGAAAGGAGAAACAAAAAAAAAATCCAAAGTTATTAGTTGGAAATTGATATTCTTACATCATTTATTGATAGAAAAAGCAAATAGAAAAATAGTAACCATATAGAAAATTTGAAAAAACTATCAACTCAACAGAATTAATGTATTGAGGACATTCCACTCAATGAAAACAGAATACACATTCTTTTCAACTGCATAAAGAAATTTCACAAAGATGTACCACATGACAAATTTTGGGGAAAAAATATCTCAACAAGCCAAATAAATTAAGATCATACAGAATAGTTGTCAATCATAGCATAAGTAAAATAAAAACTGGAAACACAATAGTGTATGAGGAATCCCTACATATTTGGAAATTATACAACATATTGCTAAATAACTCATTGGCCAAGGAAAAGATACCTCTAGACAAATTGAAAAAATATTTTTAAGCAATTGATAATGAAATTATAGCATATCAAAATTTGTAGAGTGCAGAAAAAGCATTGACTGAAGGAAAATTCTTAGCTTTAAATGCATTATTAGAGGAGAAGAAAGGTCTGAAGGAACTGATCTAAGCTTCCTCCACTACAAATTTAGAGTTAGATTAGCATATTAAAGTATGAAGGAAAGAATAAAGGAGGGAAAACCCCCTGGAAATCAATAAAATAGAAATAGATAAAGAAAATTAAAGATTTATTCCTTGAAAAAAAAAATCCCATAAAATTGATCAGCCTCCAGTCAGAATAATCAGAAAGAAAGAGAAGCTGCAGTTTACCAGTATCAGAAATAAATGAAAGGACACAATTTTAAATGCTCAGACCCATAGACACAGTAGGCAGCAGTCAGTGTGTGCTCAGAGCAACTGGACTGGCCACCCAGGGAGGGTGACGTGTAGGGCAAACTGGGACTAGGACTTGGATAACTGTAAGACGTGGAGAGAAATCGAAGATGACACAGACAGACAGATATACAATGCTTATGAGTTAGAATTGACATTATTACTGTAAAAATGACCATACTTCTCAAGGCAATCTACAGAGTCAAAGCAACCTCTGTCAAAATACCAATGGCATATTTCATAGAATTAGAATAAAGAACTCTAGAATTGTATGGAAATGCAAAAGACTCTGAATAACCCAAACAATTCTGATAAAAAAGAACAATGCTGGAGGTATCATGCTCTCTGATTTCAAACTATACTACTAAACTTATATTGATCAAATAAGGACTATACTGGGAAAAAAACAAACCAAGACATCAATGGATTAGAATTGTGATACCGGAAAAAAACAGATCCAGACATCAATGGATTAGAATCTCAAGACCAGAAATAAACTCGCACTGATATGGGAAATTACTCTATGACAAAGGGCAAGAATATACAATGGGGGAAAAGAGAGCCTCTTCAATAAATGGTGTTGGGAAAACTGGACAGCTACATGCTAAGAATCAAACAGGACTACCTTCTCACATCATTTAAAAAATATACTCAAAATATATTAAAGACTAAATGTAAGACCTGAATCAATAAAACTCTTTAAAAAATAAGCAATATGCTCTCTGACATCAGTCTCTGCAATACGTTTTTGGAAATGTCTCTTTAGACAAGGGAAACAAAAACAAAAATAAACAAGTGGGACTACATCAAATTAAAAACCTTTTGCACAGTGAAGGAGACTATCAACAAAATGAAAAGTCTGTCTACTGAATGGGAGAAGATGTTATATAAATGATATAACTGATAAGGGGTTGATACAGAAAATATACAGATTATTAAAAATTAATGTGATCTTGCGTTTGCTATAAGCAATTGGTTTCAATTTCAATTATATGTATTGAAAATGAAGTTACTAAAAGTATAGATCTTGTTGACCTGATGAATAACTTTATAGAAAAATGAGAAAAGACTTGATAAATAAAAAGCATTACATTAATAAGTTATTATTATTCATAGCAACACATAAATTACATACATATTTTTATAATTTGTATATGCTGTTATTCATGTATTCACTATTACCTGTATCATTTGTTGCTGCTGTTTAGTTGCTCAGTCGTGCTTGACTGTTTGTGACCCTGTGGACTGTAGTCTGCCAGGCTCCTCTGTCCATGGGATTTCCCAGGCAAGAATACTGAAGTAGGTTGACATTTCCTCCTTCAGGGGATCTTCCCAACCCAGAAATCAAACCTGCATCTCCTGCATTGGCAGGCAGATTCTTTACTGCTGAACAAACAGAGAAGCCCAAACATACCTAGCTCAACATTGTGTGTGTGTGATCAGTCGTGTCTGACTTTTGCAACCCCTGAACTGTAGCCCTCTAGGCTCCTCTGTCCATGGGATTTTTCAGGCATGAATACTGAAGTGATTTCCATTCCTACTTCAGGGGATCTTCCCAACCCATGGATCGAACCCTTGTCTTTTGCATCTCCTGTGTCGGCAGGTAGATTCTTTACCATTGTGCCACCTGGGAAGCTCACATATATTATATATCACGAGTAATAGATGTTTTTAAAGGAAAAGCTTTATGATTAAATATCTTTGTGCCTTTTCCTCCCTGCCTTTTGAACAAGGGTTCTCGAGTTTTCATTTTGCACCAGGCTCGAAAAATTATTTAGCCAGCTCTACTTGATGCACACAAACTGGGGCTAGACTACTATTTTGCTTCCATAATGAAGTACACATGTCAGCCATTATCATGAACACTAGTGCACATATAGACACTGAAACAAAGCTGGTAGTTACCAAGAGGAAGACATTTGTTATTTCCTTCGCCTTGTTGGAGCGCTCCCAGACTTGTCTCATAATAGTAGCGTCACTCCAACATAACAAGTATTCTGTTGGGTTTTTTGCATTTCTCATTTAATCATATATCTTATAGATCTGTCCACATCTTCACGTAAAAAGTCCCCTCATTCTTTTACATAATGCAAAGGATTCAGTAAGTGTATAAAAATATAGTTCACTTATTCAGCCCTATTGAGGTGCAAAGTTTTGTTATTTTTAGTATTTTGGTATTACAAGCAATAAAATAGTAATACATGAAAAACTTCCAGAGGTTGCATTTTGTCTATGATAAATCCATGAAATGGAATTGCTGAGCCAATTGGAATTTTGCTAATTATTGCAAAGTCATTCTGTAATATTTTCATGCCTTGCTGGTTGGAGTGGAAAATATTACAGAATGACTTTAGCAGTTTCCAGTCTGCCACCAAACAATCTTTGCTGATTTCTTTTTTATATAGAGAGGGACAGAGAGAGAGAGACAGAGAGACAGACAAAGGGAGGAGGCTAATCTTGCAGTGAGAAGGTTAGAGGAGTAAACTGGATCAGGTTTCCAAATAAGTAGTCATAACAAATCCAGGGGTGATAACTGATTGCCTCTAACTAAACCTCTCATTCTTGACTATATGGATCTTGGACACTTGGGCAAACTTAGGGATATTGTGAGGGACAGAAAAACCTGGTGTGCTGCAGTTCATGGGGTCACAAAGAGTCAGACACTACTAGGCAACTGACCATCAACAACAAACCTCTCATGTTTTTTATTAGGCATTTACAGTCAGCTTTTCTATACCATGAGAACCTACTTGCACGTCTACAGCATATATTGTGTTCCAAAACCATTACTAGTGTTTAAATGTCATAGGTTCCTACTGAGTAAGCATATGACTTCTGAATTTTGTATGAAATTCTGAAAGTGAAAGCTTGTTGTTGACGGAATTCTTGGCCTCCAGAGGAGAAGAATTCAATCCAGGGTCAGAGACGAGGCTTGATCGCTCAGAGCATTTGTGTAATACAGTTTTATTAAAGTATAAAGGAGATAGAGAAAGCTTCTGACAAAGGCATCAGAAGAGGGCAGAAAGAGTATCCCCCTGCTAGTCTTCAGCTGGATGTTATATAGTCATTAGCAGTCTGTTAATGAAAGAAAGGTGTGTCTTAAAACTCAGAATGGCACCAGGCCCTTCATCCATAAAATGTATTTTGGGATAATCTCTGTACCAGACGATTCATCCCAGGCCATAAAACGATTGACTTGAATCTTGTAGAAGGGCAGATTACCAAACAAATAGTATAGTTTACATAGATTAGGGGAATAATATCTGAGTATAACATAATGGTTTGTCAAGTAGTTTCTGAGCCAAAAGGCGGAACCAACTTGAAGACAGAGTCTGGGGTAAATGCATAGTACATTAACATGGCTTAAGACAAACATTTCCATAAGAAAAATGCATTGGTTAACTCAAGGTTTGAGAATAGTTAACTTCAGGTGTTCTGGTATTCCCATCTCTTTCAGAATTTTCCACAGTTTATAGTGAGCCACACAGTCAAAGGCTTTGGCATAGTCAATAAAGCAGAAATAGATGTTTTTCTGGAACTCTATTGCTTTTTCCATGATCTAGCAGATGTTGGCAATTTGATCTCTGGTTCCTCTGCCTTTTCTAAAACCAGCTTGAACATCTGGAAGTTCACGGTTCATATATTGCTGAAGCCTGGCTTGGAGAATTTTGAGCATTACTTTACTAGCTTGTGAGATGAGTGCAATTGTGCGGTAGTTTGAGCATTATTTGGCATTGCCTTTCTTTGGGATTGGAATGAAAACTGACCTTTTCCAGTCCTGTGGCCACTGCTGAGTTTTCCAAATTTGGGGCATATTCAGTGCAGCACTTTCACAGCATCATCTTTCAGGATTTGGAAGAGCTCAACTGGAATTCCATCACCTCCACTAGCTTTGTTTATAGTGATGCTTTCTAAGGCCCACTTGACTTCACATTCCAGGATGTCTAGCTCTAGGTCAGTGATCACACCATCGTGATTATCTGGGTCGTGAAGATCTTTTTTGCACAGTTCTTCTGGGTATTCTTGCCATCTCTTCTTAATATCTTCTGCTTCTGTTAGGTCCATACCATTTCTGTCCTTTATCGAGCTCATCTTTGCATGAAATGTTCCTTTGGTATCTCTGATTTTCTTGAAGAGATCCCTAGTCTTTCCCATTCTGTTGTTTTCCTCTATATCTTTGCATTGATCACTGAAGAAGGCTTTCTTATCTCTTCTTGCTATTCTTTGGAACTCTGCATTCAGATGCTTATATCTTTCCTTTTCTCCTTTGCTTTTCGCTTTTCTTCTTTTCACAGCTATTTGTAAGGCCTCCCCAGACAGCCATTTTGCTTTTTTGCATTTCTTTTCTATGGGAGTTGGTGATGGACAGGGAGACCTGGCGTGCTGTGATTCATGGGGTTGCAAAAAGTCGGACACGACTGAGCGACTGATCTCATCTGAACTTCAGGTGAGACCAGGTGTCATTATGGCAACACAGTATTTTAAGGGAAACCTTCTTTTAAATTTGTATAGAGAAGGAAAAAAAATATGCTAGTTTGTTTCCTCCTGCAGCTTAAGAGAGACACAAATGTCTGACAGACGCGGCCTATTTTCTCCATTTGGAGACCCCTGGCCTTCCTGCCTGTTACCCTCTCAAAAGCACACAAGAGTAGAAAAAATAAAACGAGATTGTCACACACACATATGCACACACACACACATTTTTACCGCTAGCAGAATAGATCACTTTAGAAATACAACCTGAATGCCTCCTTGGTCATCTTGTTACACTTTGCTCTGAGATCACTCAGCGGTATAGCAGTCAGGAGAATTTGACAACAAGAAGCCAAGGTTATGAAGAACTTGTAAAAACAAAATGAAACAAAGCTAGAATATTATAAAACTTGACTTTCTTGATTAATAAATAATATCACTTACCAAATATGATGAAGTTTTTAAAAAAGTATTTAACAGCATTATTTTCCATGGTTCTTCAACATTATCTGGAAGAGGTACATAAATATAACCTGCTAAGAGGACTCCCAATATCAGAAAGCCAAAATATTTTTTCCTCATGTTGTAACTGTTCTGTTTCTTAAGCAAGACAGTATTAGACAACATTTCAGTGCCTGAAACTAAATAGAGGCAAACACCACCTAGTTACTATGTAACTACTGGGCCAGTTGAGTTCCCTCATTGGCACAATAGGTTGTTACCTGGCAGGTACAGAAGGCTAGTGCTAAGGATAACAGCTGAAGTTCCAGTGTGCAGTTTGTAAAGGATAACACTCACATTTTTGACAGTTCATATCAAATCTCCCTGCATTAACATATGAGAAAAATAATTATGGAACACCAATTTAGAGAAGGATATTCTCAAAGATTCTGTAAAATAGAACAGACACACACTCCCTCTGTGTGTGTGTCTTAGTTGCTCAGTTGTGTCTGACTTTTTTGACCTCATGGACTGTAGCCCACCAGGCTCCACTGTCCACGGAATTCTCCAGGAGAGTACTGGAGTGGGTATTCCACGGGATCTTTTGACCCAAGGGTTGAACCGGGTTCTCCTGCATTGTGGGCAGTTTCTTTACCATTTGAGCTGCCAGGAAAGAGAAGAAAACAAAGAGATCCATAAAAAAGTTTGATATACCTTTACTGATATCTTTATTATAGCTTTATTAAAAGTAAATCATATACAAATTGATCATCTTAATGGCTATGTAGTGACTGGAGTAGTTTTGGAGTGAATAATGGAAAACTTTCCAGCACCTAAGCCTAAGCCAAGACTTAGGTCCACTGTTGGGTAACCCAGGAAAGATAATGAACTTTGTGAAATGAAAGGCACTGATGTAGACT
The DNA here is from genome assembly GCF_003369695.1 of Bos indicus x Bos taurus. Taxonomy (NCBI): domain Eukaryota; kingdom Metazoa; phylum Chordata; class Mammalia; order Artiodactyla; family Bovidae; genus Bos; species Bos indicus x Bos taurus. The sequence goes on from NC_040076.1 coordinate 115,487,333, forward strand.
TTGTAAGCCCAATTTTAAAAGTGCATTTCTCAGCTTAATATGTAACTTGCTATTTCAAATTCTATTTGGTTAATATATAACCTTGATTGATAATATATAACCTCAATTGTTACATAACTCCACTAAATAATATTGGAAATGAAGATGTCATACATGTGCACCCAAGCTAATTCTGATGATTTATGTAAAATGTGTGATTCTGTTACTGTTCCACTTTCTAGAAAGGAAGAAAAAGAACTTGGATAACTACATTGTTATGTGTTGTTAAGGGAATTTCTGCATAGAAGGTGGATAGTATACAAGGAAAATTTTTTAATTTCAGAACTACTTTCACAGGAGAGAATCAAAACTTAATGCTCTGTTTAACACTTCTGAGGCTAATTTTCTTAAAGAACCATGAATTTAAGTAACCCTGACAGAATGTGGTCCACTGGAGAAGGGAATGGCAAACCACTTCAGTATTCTTGCCTTGAGAACCCCATGAACAGTATGAAAAGGCAAAATGACAGGATACTGAAAGAGGAACTGCCCAGGTTGGTAGGTGCCCAATACGCTATTGGAGATCAGTGGAGAAATAACTCCAGAAAGAATGAAGAGATGGAGCCAAAGAAAGAAAAAAAAACCCAGTTGTGGATGTGACTGGTGATAGAAGCAAGGTCCGGTGCTGTAAAGAGCAATATTGCATAGGAACCTGGAATGTTAGGTCCATGAATCAAGGCAAATTGGAAGTGGTCAAACAGGAGATGGCAAAAGTGAATGTCAACATTCTAGGAATCAGAAAACTAAAATGGACTGGAATGGGTGAATTTAACTCAGATGACCATTGTATCTACTACTGTGGGCAGGAATCCCTTAGAAGAAATGGGGTAGCCATCATGGTCAACAAAAGAGCCCAAAATGCAGTACTTGGATGCAATCTCAAAAATGACAGAATGATCTCTGTTCATTTCCAAGGCAAACCATTCAATATCACAGTAATCCAAGTCTATGCCCCAACCAGTAACGCTGAAGAAGCTGAACTGTTCTATGAAGACCTACAAGACCTTTTAGAACTAACACCCCCCCAAAAAAGATGTCTTTTTCTTTAAAGGGGACTGGAATGGAAAAGTAAGAAGTCAAGAAACACCTGAAGTAACAGGAAAATTTGGCCTTGGAATATGAAATGAAGCAGGGCAAAGGCTAATAGAGTTTCGCCGAGAAAATGCACTGGTCATAGCAAACACCCTCTTCCAACAACACAAGAGAAGACTCTACACATGGACATCACCAGATGGTGAACACCAATATCAGATTGATTATATTCTTTGCAGCCAAAGATGGAGAAGTGCTATAGAGTCAGCGAAAACAAGACCGGGAGCTGACTGTGACTCAGATCATGAACTCCTTATTGCCAAATTCAGACTTAAAATGAAGAAAGTAGGAAAAACCACTAGATCATTCAGGTATGACCTAAATCAAACCCCTTATGATTATACAGTGGAAGTGAGAAATAGATTTAAGGGACTAGATCTGATAGATAGGGTGCCTGATGAACTGTGGAATGAGGTTCATGACATTGTACAGGAGACAGGGATCAAGACCATCCCCATGGAAAAGAAATGCAAAAAAGCAAAATGGCCATCTGGGGAGGCCTTACAAATAGTGTGAAAAGAAGAGAAGTGAAAAGCAAAGGAGAAAAGGAACGATACACCCATTTGAATGCAGAGTTCCAAAGAATAGCAAGAAGAGATAAGAAAGCCTTCTTCAGCGATCAATGCAAAGAAATAGAGGAAAATAACAGAATGGGAAAGACTAGAGATCTCTTCAAGAAAATTAGAGATACAAACGGAATATTTCATGCAAAGATGGGCTAAATAAAGGACAGAAATGGTATGGACCTAACAGAAGCAGAAGATATTAAGAAGAGGTGACAAGAATACACAGAAGAACTGTACAAAAAAGAGCTTCACGACCCAGATAATCATGATGGTGTGATCACTCACCTAGAGCCAGACATCCTGGAATGTGAAGTCAAGTGGGCCTTAAAAAGCATCACTACGAACAAAGCTAGTGGAGGTGATGGAATTCCAGTTGAGCTATTTCAAATCCTGAAAGATGATGCCATGAATGTGCTGCACTCAATATGCCAGCAAATTTGGAAAACTCAGCAGTGGCCACAGGACTGCAAAAGGTCAGTTTTCATTCCAATTCCAAAGAAAGGCAATGCCAAAGAACGCTCAAACTACTGCACAATTGCACACATCTCACACGGTAGTTTAGTAATGCTCAAAATTCTCCAAGCCAGTCTTCAGTAATCCATGAACCGTGAACTTCCAGATGTTCAAGTTGGTTTTAGAAAAGGCAGAGGAACCAGAGATCAAATTGCCAACATCCACTGGATCATCAAAAAAGCAAGAGAGTTTCAGAAAAACATCTATTTCTGCTTTATTGACTATGCCAAAGCCTTTGACTGTGTAGATCACAATAAACTGTGGAAAATTCTGAAAGAGATGGGAATACCAGACCACCTGACCTGTCTTTTGAGAAACCTATAATGCAGGTCAGGAAGCAACAGTTAGATCTGGACATGGAACAACAGACTGGTTTCAAATAGGAAAAGGAGTTCGCCAAGGCTGTATATTGTCACCCTGTTTATTTAACTTATATGCAGAGTACATCATGAGAAACGCTGGACTGGAAGAAGCACAAGCTGAAATCAAGATTGGTGGGAGAAATATCAATAACCTCAGATATGCAGATGACACCACCCTTATGGCAGAAAGTGAAGAGGAACTAAAAAGCCTCTTGATGAAAGTGAAAGAGGAGAGTGAAAAAGTTGGCTTTAAGCTCAACATTCAGAAAACTAAGATCATGGCATCCAGTCCCATCACTTCATGGGAAATAGATGGGGAAACAGTGGAAACGGTTGTAGACTTTATTTTTTTCGGCTCCAAAATCACTTTAGACGGTGATTGCAGCTATGAAATTAAAAGATGCTTACTCCTTGGAAGGAAAATTATAACCAACATAGATAGCATATTCAAAAGCAGAGACATTACTTTGCCAACAAAAGTCTGTCTAGTCAAGGCTGTGGTTTTTCCAGTGGTCATGTATGGATGTGAGAGTTCAACTGTGAAGAAAGCTGAACACTGAAGAATTGATGCTTTTGAACTGTGGTGTTGGAGAAGGCTCTTGAGAGTCCCTTGGACTAAAAGGAGATCCAACCAGTCCATTCTAAAGGAGATCAGTCCTGTGTGTTCATTGGAAGGACTGATGCTAAAGCTGTAACTCCAATATTTTGGCCACCTGATGTGAAGAATTGACTCATTGGAAAAAACTCTGATGATGGGAGGGATTGGGGGCAGGAGGAGAAGGGGAGGACAGGGGATCAGATGGCTGGATGGCATCACCAACTCCATGGACATGAGTTTGAGTGAACTCCGGGAGTTGGTGATTGACAAGGAGGCCTGGCATGATGCAATTCATGGGGTCACAAAGAGTCAGACATGACAGAGCGACTGAACTGACTGACTGACTGACCTGAATTTAACTAGAAATTCTTTCCTGACAATTGATCAAGGGGCCTTGTATACTAACCTATGGGGTCATCAGATCAGATCAGTCGCACAGTCGTGTCTGACTCTTGAGACCCCATGAATCGCAGCACGCCAGAGTCATCAGTACCACATAAACAGCTGCATTTCAGTTCTTAATGCCCATAATCATTGTGGAGTATGCCCTTTCACTCTTTAGTTCTTAAAAACATCTGCTTTTCCTCCTCTGAAAATGACTAACTGAATTTCTTACCTGGTATGTGTTCTCTGCCTGGCGCTTAACTCAGTGTTAAAACAAAAAGAAACAAATTTTCTTATAGTTGTTTTATTACTTGACAACAGGGAGAAGGCATTGGACAGGATGAAAGAGCAGGTTAAGACTCAGGGTGAAATGTTTAAAGATCAACTATTACACTTCTCTATCTGTCACTGTCTCTTTCTTCTTGCTTTGTTTAACAGTTTCTCCCTTAAAATACATACTTTAATTTTAAAGACATTCAGGTGAATTTAGTAATAGTATAAGTAATAAAATTTGTGAGAAATATCTTGCCTATCGAAGGCAAACCTTTCTCAGATTAAAACAGATACATGAAAACTAAACTTCTGCATTAACATGCTACTAATTAGAAATAAATTCTTGAAGAAAATGCATAACATTTTTCTTGGTGGAGGAACCAGTTTACATTCCTTCTAACATGGGATCGGGTTTCCCTTTTCTCAACATCTTCACCTTTCTCTCTTGGTTTTTTAAAAAATCACCCTCCAAACTGGTGTGCGGTGATATCTCACTAATTGAATTGTTATTTCCCTGACGATTAGTCATATTGAGTACCTTTTCATGTACTTGGTGATCATTTTGATGGAAGAAATTTTCATATACTGTGATATGCGGAAGTCACCCTGGATTATACATGGTTTGGCTTGAACTTTCTGCCAAATAGAACAATCTGTCTTATGGCCTGTCAAACATCCATCTGTTTTAACCAATTTAAAAAAAGAATGCAGTCACCAGATTGTTTAGGATGTCCAAATTTGAAGGTAGAGATAAATGCTCCCCTTCCTATTTCGCTAATGCTAGTACTACTGAACATGAGGTTTTCTTTACAAATGTTGTGCTGTCTTACTATGTACATGCTATTCTGTCTCTTTTGAAACCTTGAAGGAATGTAAGAGTCATGTTTGATGTCTGTTCTTTGTTTTGACAAGATATAAAACTGTGGTTCAGGCATCCGAAATGGGGCCGGGTGGCCATCATACATGTGGTTTTGGACATGTTCCTGCATCATTGAAAAGTTGAACTTTCTGAACTACATAAATTAAAGGACAACATCGGTCATCCTCAGAACATCATCTGCTAGTGTTAGTGAACATAGATTGGGGTCTGCTTACCCAACACATAGCAAAGTCAATCAACTGACCCCGGATTGTGGTAAAGGAAAGTACAGCATTTATTGCATGGTGCCAAGCAAGGAGATCTCTACTCTTTCTCTTTCTATTGTTTTCCTCTATTTCTTTGCACTGATCACTGAGGAAGACTTTCTTATCTCTCCTTGCTATTCTTGGGAACTCTGCATTCAAATGGGTATATCGTTCCTTTTTTCCTTTATTTTTCACTTCTCTTCTTTTCAAAGCTATTTGTAAGGCCTCCTCAGAGAGCCATTTTGTTTTTTTGCATTTCCTTTTCTTGGAGATGGTCTTGATCCCTGTCTCCTGTACAATGTCACAAACCTCCAATCCATAGTTCATCAGGCACTCTATCAGATCTAGTCCCTTGAATCTATTTGTCACTTCTACTGTATAATGGTAAGGGATTTAATTTAGGTCATACCTGAATGGTCTAGTGGTTTTCCCTACTTTCTTCAATTTAAGCCTGAATTTTACAATAAGGAGTTCATGATCTGAGCCACAGTCAGCTCCCAGTCTTGTTTTAACTGACTCTATAGAGCTTCTCCATCTTTGGCTGCAAAGAATATAATCAATCTGGTTTCAGTGTTGATCATCTGATGAAGTCCATGTGTAGAGCCTTCTCTTTTGTTGTTGGAAGAGGGTGTTTGCTTTGACCAGTGAGTTCTCTTGGAAAAATTCTGTTGGCCTTTGCCCAGCTTCATTCTGTACTCCAAGGCCAGATTTGGTTGTTAGTCCAGGTGTTTCTTGACTTCCTACTTTTGCATTTCAGTCCCCTGTAATGAAAAGGACATCTTTTTTTTGGGGGGGGGGTGTTAGTTCTAAAAGGTCTTATAGGTCTTCATATAACCATTCAATTTCTGCTTCTTCAGCATTACTGTCTGGGGCATAGACTTGGATTAGTGTGATATTGAATGGTTTGCCTTAAAAGACGCTTGCTCCTTGGAAGAAAAGTTATGACCAATCTAGATAGCATATTAAAAAGCAGAGACATTACTTGACCAACAAAGATCCATCTAGTCAAGGTTGTGATTTTTCCAGTAGTCATGTAAGGATATGAGAGTTGGACTATAAAGAAAGCTGAGTAAAGAAGAATTGATGCTTTTGAACTGTGTTGTTGGAGAAGACTCTTGAGAGTCCCTTGGACTGCAAGGAGATCAAACCATCCTAAATGAAATCAGCCCTGAATGTTCATTGGGCGGACTGATGTTGAAGTTGAAGCTCCAATACTCTGGTCACCTGATGCGAAGAACTGACTCATTTGAAAAGACCCTGATGCTGGGAAAGATTGAAGGTGGGAGGAAAAAGGGATGACAGAGGATGAGATGGTTGGATTTCATCACTGACACAATGGACATGAGTTTGAATAAGTCCCAGAAGTTGGTGATGGACAGAGAAGCCTGGTGTGCTACAGTCCACGGGGTCACAAAGAGTGGGACATGACTGAGTGACTGAACTGAACTGAAGCAAGGAGAATGAGCAGTCAGTGCTCAGAATACGTGAAATCCCCAATGACTTTCAGGGAAGGGTTTTTAAAGGCAACATTAGTGGTGGGTTGCAGGGTGCCTGATAAGACTTTGGATCTTTTTTCTGATTGGTTGCTGGCTAAGGGAGATACTTGGATCAACATCATCAACCTTATGGTACCAACCAGTCTGAGGTTTATGTACTTGTGGTTAACAGTTTCCTAGTGTTGGAGTCTGGTGTCTGTAAAAACAATTTAGGAGGAACTTTCCCGGGGTCCATGGTCTAAGACTCTGTGCTCCCAACGCTGGGCACCCAGGTTCAGTATAGTCAGGGAACTAGAGCTTATGTGCTGTTTCTTAACCCTGGTGCAATCAAATAAATACACACATATTTTTAAAAAAGCAACTTAGAAATGTGTTTCAGACAGGGTTATCATGTTCTGGGAGGCATGTTATCATGTTCTATATCCCTGCTGTATGGCTGATCTATTTTCTAAAGTGTTACTAGTTTCTGGCCCAATAGCTATTCTTAGTTGCTACATGTTCACATTTTCCAAATCATTACCTTTTGAAAATTGGAGTATAACTGCTTTACAACATTGTGTTAATTTCTGTTGTAAAACTAAGTGAATCATCTATATGTATACATATATCCTCTCCCTCTTGAATTTCCCTACCACCCACCCTCATCTGACCCCTCTAGGACACTACAAGCTAAGTAGTGACCAAGCTAAGTTCCCTGTGCTATACAGGAGGTTCCCACAAGTGTATGTCAGTGCTATTCTCCCACTTTGTCTCACCCTTCCCTCCCTTCCTCTGTGTCCACGTGTGCATTCTCTATTCCTGCCCTGCTAACAAAGGTTCTCAAAGACCTTTATCAATATAATAGGCTTGGTAATAGATTGAACGGGATGATACAGTGTTGGTCTTGTGGGCTGGGGGGGAATTCACACATGAAAGGACTTTGTGCTGTGTTCTTTGTTGTGCATTTCTACCCCACCTGACAGAACTTTGCATTGATGCTTTCTCTTCTTCAGCAGAGAGCAGAGGAGTCATGATGGCAGTTGATAAAAATGAGTTTTATTTACAAAGTCATTTACTGACTTTCATGTACCCTGATGCTTATGGAGCACAATTAAGAGTCTCTAATTGGAATAAAAATCTGTTCTTAACAAAGAAAGAAAGAAAAAGTAATAAAAAGTAAAAGAAAGTAATAAAGTATTGTATGCCATTATGGACTTCATCTCTGGAGTACAAAAATTAACCTTGCAGATTAAACAACCAGATAAACTGAATAAAGGGGAAAAAAAGCTTACAATCATATCAATTTATGTAGCATCCATATTAGACAAAATTCAGCAATTATTTTCTTGTCCCAGTGAAACTTGAAGGAGAAGAGAATATACACACTGGTAAAAAGCAACTCCAAAGTACAGACCTAATATCAAACACTTAAATAGTAGACTTGATATCAAATAATTAAAATCTGAACACTGGAAAAAACAAAAAAAAATATCCTTTCTCGCCACTCTTTCTTTCCCTAACGTTATACTGGAGGTCCTCGGCAGTGCAATAAGACAAGAAAGATGTATAAAAAGTAAGCAGATTTTTAAGGATAATTATTCACAGATGGCAGGATTATCTACATAGAAAGTCATAAATATTTCATTGAGAAGTTTTAGAACTACTAAGCAAATTAAAACAAGGTATTGAGATATAAGATCTCTCTATATATAAAAGCAATTGCACTTCTATATTCCTGATATCAATAATAAGAAAATGAAAATTACAAATAAATTATTGCAATTTGTAACAGCCTTAAATACGAAATAAGAAGAAAAGAAGAAAGTGAAGTCGCTCAGTCATGTCTGACACTTTGTGACCCCATGGATGGTAGCCTGTCAGGCTCCTCTGTCCACGGGATTTTCCAGGCAAGAATACTGGAGTGTGTTGCTATTTCCTTCTCCAGAGGATCTTTCCAACACAGGGAATGAACCCCATTCTCCTGCACTGCAGGCTGACTCTTTACCATCTGAGCCACCAGGGAACCAGGGAATATGAAATCACTTCAGTTCAGTTCAGTCACTCAGTCGTGTACGACTCTTTGCGACCCCATGGATTACAGCATGTCAGGCCTCCATGTCCATCACCAACGCCCAGAGTTTACTCAAACTCATGCCCATTGAGTCAGAGATGCCATCCAACCATCTCATCCTCTGTTGTCCCCTTCTCTCCTGCCTTCAGTCTTTCCCAGCATCAGGGTCTTTTCAAATGAGTCAGTTCTTCGCATCAGGTGGCCAAAGTATTGGAGTTTCAGCTTCAGCATCAGTTCTTCCAATGAATATTCAGCACTGATTTCCTTTAGAATGGACTGGTTTGATCTCCTCACAGTCCAAGGGACTCTCAAAGGTCTTCTCCAACACCACAGTTCAAAAGTATCAATTCTTTGGTGCTCAGCTTTCTTTATAGTCCAGCTCTCACAGACTGCTGAAAAAGCTATAGCCTTGACTAGACAGATCTTTGTTGGTAAAGCAATGTCTCTGCTTTTTAATATGCCATCTAGATTGGTCATAACTTATCTTCCAAGGAGCAAGTGTCTTTTAATTTCATGGCTGCAGTTACCATCTGCAGTGATTTTGGAGCCCCCCAAAATAAAGTCTCTTTCTCTTTCCACTGTTTCCCATCTATTTGCCATGAAGTGATGGGACTGGATGCCATGATCTTAGTTTTCTGAATGTTGAGCTTTAAGTCAACTTTTCACTCTCCTTTTTCACTTTCATCAAGAGGCTCTTTAGTTATTCTTCGCTTTATGCCATATGGGTGGTGTCATCTGCATATCTGAGGTTATTGATATTTCTCCTGGCAATCTTGATTCCAGCTTGTGCTTCCTCCAGCCCAGTGTTTCTCATGATATACTCTGCATAGAAGTTAAATAAGCAGGGTGACAATATACAGCCTTGAAATACTCCTTTTCCTATTTGGAACCAGTGTGTTGTTCCATGTCCAGTTCTAACTGTCACTTCATGAGCTGCATACAGATTTTTCAAGAGGCGGGTCAGGTGATCTGGTATTCCCATCTCTTTCAGAATTTTCCACAATTTGTTGTGATCCACACAGTCAAAGGCTTTGGAGTAGTCAATAAAGCAGAAATAGATGTTTTTCTGGAACTCTCTTGATTTTTCAATGATCCAATGAATGTTTGCAATTTGATCTCTAGTTCCTCTGCCTTTTCTAAAACCAGTTTTTGAACATCTAGAATTTCACGGTTCATGTACTGTTGAAGCCTGGCTTGGAGAATTTTGAGCATTACTTTACTAGCATGTGAGATGAGTGCAATTGTGTGGTAGTTTGAGCATTTTTTGGCATTGCCTTTCTTTGGGACTGGAATGAAAACTGACCTTTCCCAGTCCTGTGGCCAGTGCTGAGTGTTCCGAATTTGCTGGCATATTGAATACAGCATTGTCACGGCATCATCTTTCAGGATTTTAAATAGATCAACCGGAATTCCATCACCTTCTCTAGCTTTGTTCGTAGAGATGCTTCTTAAGACCCACTTGTCTTCACAATCCAGGATGTCTGGCCTAGGTGAGTGATCATATCATTGTGATTATCTGGGTCAGTATCTTTTTTGTATAGTTCTTCTGTGTATTCTTGACACCTGTTCTCAATATCTTCTGCTTCTGGTATAATGTTCAAACTACCACACAATTACACTCATCTCACATGCTAGAACAGTAATGCTCAAAATCCTCCAAGCCAGGCTTCGACAGTACATGAACCAGGAACTTTCAGATGTTCAAGCTGGATTTAGAAAAGGCAGAGGAACCAGAGATCAAATTGCAAACATCGTTGGATCATAGAGAAAGCAAGAGAGTTCCAGAAAAACATGTACTTCTGCTTTATTGAGTACACCAAAGCCTTTGACTGTGTGGACCACAAAAAACTGTGGAAAATTCTTCAAAAGGTGGGAATACCAGACCATCTTATCTGCCTCCTGAGAAATCTGTATGTAGGTCAAGAAGCAACATGAACATGGACATGGAACAACAGACTGGTTTCAAATTAGGGAAGGAGTATGTCAAGGCTGTATATAGTCACCTTGCTTATCTAACTTACATGAGAGTACATCATGTGCAATGCCAGGCCAGATGAAGCACAAGCTGGAATCAAGATTGCCGGGAAAAATATCAATAACCTCAGATATTCAGATGACATTATCCTCATGGCAGAAAGTGAACAATAACTAAAGAGCCTCTTGATGAAAGTGAAAGAGAGTGAAAAAGTTGGCTTAAAAGCCAACATTCAGAAAACTAAGATCATGGAATCTTTTCCCATCACTTCATGGCAAATAGATGGGGAAACAATGGAAACAGTGACAGACTTTTTTTGGACCCCAAAATCACTGCAGATGGTAACTGCAGCCATGAAATTAAAGGATACTTGCTCCTTGGAAGAAAAGTTATGCCCAACCTAGACAGTATGTGAAAAAGCAGAGACATACTTGCCAAGAAAGGTCCATCTAGTCAAAGCTATGGTTTTTCTAGTAGTAATGGATATGAGATTTGGAGTATAAAGAAAGCTGAGTGCCGAGGAATTGATGCTTTTGAACTGTGGTGTTGGGGAAGACCCTTGAGTTCCTTGGACTGCAAGGAGATCCAGTCAGTGAAACGTAAAGGAAATCAGTCCTGAATATTCATTGGAAGGACCAATGCTGAAGCTCCAATACTTTGGCTGCCTGATGCAAAGAACTGACTCATTGGAAAAGACCCTGATGCTTGGAAAGAGTGAAGGCGGGAGAAGAAGGGGATGACAGAGGATAAGATGGTTGGATGGCATCACCAGTTCCATGGACATAAGTTTGAGTAAGCTCTGGCAGTTGGTGATGGACAGGGAAGCCTGGCATGTGGCAGTCCATGGGGGTCACAAAGAGTTGAACATGACTGAGTGACTGAGCTGAGGTAAAAATTTTAGAGAATATACATAAAAATAATACATAAATTATGCTTCTGGGCCACTGTTCTTGTCAGATTCATATCCATTCATTTATTTAGCAATGATTTTGCTTGTTTTATATAAACATCCTCAGCTAACTTTGCTGTTTTGGGCTCAATAGTTTTAGTGTACGAGCTTAGTTTCTTGGCAGCATGTGGAATCATCCAGGACCAGGGACGAACTCGTGTTCCCTGCATTGGCAGGCAGATTCTTAACCACTTGACCACCAGCGAAGGGAAATCCAATGACAGTGTTTGGGCTTCCCTGGTTGCTCAGGGTGAAGAATCTGCTTGACAATGTAGGAGATGGAGGTTCAATTCCTGGGTCAGGATAATCCCCTGGAGAAGGAAATGGCAACCCACTCCAGAATTTTTTCCTTGGAAACCCCATGGTCAGAGGAGTCTGGCAGGCTACCATCCATGGGGTCACAAGAGTCAGACATGACTTAGTGACTAAATAGCAACAGCAGCAACAACTTCATTCATGCTAGCAATAAATGGATCTTCTCCAAGGACCTGAAATCATGCTGAGTAAATCCTTTGTAATAAACTAGCACATATTTCTTCTAGCTGAAATAACATTTATCAAGCAAGGAAAATGAAAGGAATGTAAGAAACCTAGCCTTTTAAAAATGATAAAAATAACAGACTGGAGAAGGAAATGGCAACCCACTCCAGTACTCTTGCCTGGAAAATTCCATGGACAGAGGAGCCTTGTAGGCTACAGTCCATGGGGTTGCAAAGAGTTGGACATGACTGAGCAACTTCACTTCATTTCCCTGGCAGTCCAGTGGATAACACTCCACAATTTTAATGCAGGAGATGCGTGTTCGATCCCTGGTTGGGACTAAGGGAACTAAATCCCCCATGCCATGTGGCACGGCCTAAAAAAAAAAAGATAACAGAAAAAGAAAATAATATATTCTGAGAAACAAAAGTGAGTGAATCCACTCTGAGACTAATGTATAAAAACATTCATTGACAATAACAACAATTACATGCATGTAGATTTAGGAAGACTGATCTATAAAACACACATTCTTAATGTGAATTCTTTGCAGGCTTTTCCTACAACACTAGGGTTTACATTTTTTATATTGATCAGATTTTTACTACAGGTTTTCATGTAGCCAATTAATATACTGATTGATGCAGTGTAACCAACCTTAGTAAAAAGAAAAGAAAGTATTCCATGGAATGCACCCTCTATGTGGTTATGGACCACTTGAACTCCAGAGTTCTGAAGTTGAGTAACATACATGAGGCCATAATCTCTTAAGACATCATATTGACAAGTGGTGACATAAGTAAGTCAGAGGTAGACCACACAACTGGTGGTTATCAGCTAGTGAAGGTGAAGTGTCACATCTAGAATCCCTGGATATTTTTTAGCCAGCTCTGAACTACCATGAATTGGAGTCTTATAAATGTGACCTTTCTTAAACGTCTCAGAGAGCCAAGAACTCCAATTAAATTTGAACAGATTGCTTGCTTCCAGAGGAATGAGTTGTTTGGAAAGCATTGCTTTCTTAACTGATCTATCTGTAGTAATATATTCACTCCAGAATCTGACCATGAATGATTTCGACAGAACTGGTTAAGGTGCGTTTTCTCAATATGATGGTAAATCGAAATGAAAATTCTGAAGAACAGGATATATTAAAGATCAAACCCTGAGTTTGATCTTGACATTTGGATCGTCTAAGAGCTGAAAAATACTAGGATATGTTGATTGTATAAGTCATTTTAATGGAAAAAAAACACAATGCAAAAAAGGCATTCTTAAATTTAAAAATCCTTAAATATATAACATATTTACACAGTTGGTAAAAGAATAAAAATATTAATATCAAGTAAATTTTAGTAGTAGATGCCCATAAACTAAATATAAACTTAAATTTTCAAAACAAAAATAATCAGTACTCTCCTCATAAACCTTGTTAAAGTATCTTTTATTATAATATGAATTGCATACTTATGTAACCTGCAGGTGTTTGATCCTCTTTTTCATTTTTAAGACTCTTTTAAGTATCTAAGTATGTCATCAAACATTGTGATGGGAAGGAGATAGCTCTCATACTGAAGAGATGTTTGATCTTGGAAGATTATAAACAGTGTGAAACTTTTAATTTTTAATTTTTTTCAGCACTGCTCTATCTTTTCTAGGTCTAGTCCTTATCTTTCCAACAACAGTAAAATTTTATCATTTTCTTCTAGGCTAATTTTCCTGCAATGTGCTTCTGAGCACATTGCGACAAAATGATTATTCTACCCGTCATAAGACATGTATCTAGTAACCCATGTTTTTTTCTTTTTTGTTGCACAGTAATGTTTGGATAAATTAAAATTTTCAGACTTTCATAAGGTTGTTTTTCCAAACACTACCAACTTTGTCTTGGACATGCCTGAAGTGCTGGCCTATTTAAGAGAAGGCAAACTGATTATCACACTGAAAAATAGTATCGCTCACTCATCATTCAGAGTACTGACCAGGACTTCAGATACAATTTGGTAGTGGTAGTGTGCATCCAATTTTCAAGAGAAAACTTAATAACTACCCAATAAGAATGATGTTTCTTCTAAGTGTTTTTGTTTACATACTTTTTTTCAAAGTTAGGAAATTCTCTTCCATTCACCATTTCCTATTTGTTTTGTATTTATAGATGCTGAGTATTATCTGTAAACAGTTCACACTTATTAACATAACCATATGATTTCCTTCTTTAAATTGACTGCTGGGTCAAGCTCACTCATCAGAACTTCCAGGGTTTGATCTGGCTGATTGATGACCCAACTCTCTGGGAAATCCAAAGTGTACAAAGTACCAACAGTCAGAATTCATGTGTCCCATACAATATGCTGTTCCATTTGGGAAAACTGCATTTAAAAAGTCTATTTTTGCCTGGAAATTCCTGTGGGGTGTCCCCTTGGTGAGACAACTTCATGAAATTCTTATGAGAATAAAAGAAGCTTTAAATTAAGCTACATCCACTGTAATCCCTAGCAAATTTCAACAAGGGAATCAGTGCTTTCAGCCAGAGGATGGTACCATATGTCTTCAAAATGGAACGGTCTGTTAGCGACAAACATACTACTCTCACTGAGTACATAAGCTTCCTGCTTGTCAGTTTCTGTTACATGATTGAATATTGCAGTCTTCAAAAATATGACCCACTCTGATTTTGGTATTGTAAGAAGATCCCCAGATGCTTGGTTTGTGTTGGGCTGCTGCATGGAGAAGCAAACTTCCAGCAGTTTCTTGGTTTTCCTCCAAAAAATGTGCAGCTTCCATAACCGTGAGACTAGTGACCCACCAACAACCACAGAAAATCAACTACATTAAATCTCTTTTCCCACAGATGACGCCGCCACTGCAGATTGTTCCAGCTGTGTTAGTAAAGTTCAGGTTCGTTTTTGCCATAGCTTTATATTAACTTAAAAAAAAAAAGGATTAATAAAAATTTCCTGGCTTTTTTTTTGGTGTGGGAACCCGAACATGAGCTTGTTGGGAATAGAGGCAGATACAGCTGTCTCTTGTAGTCCACTGTTTCCCCGTGATAAAGAGCACAGCAAGTGTTAGCTAACATTGGACCATACTGGGAGAGCCCCTTCCTGTCTTTTTGGTCCTCCATCTGGGGTTAATGTTCTCCTGCCTGAAATCATCCTCTTTAAAATCCAAAGCGACAGTAGGCTGGGTAGTGAATTCTCTTTAATTTTATTTGTAAATATATGTCCTCATTTTGTCCTCAGATTAGAAAGATATATTCATATTAGTCTTTTCCTCCATATGCTTACATGTCTATTTTCATTTTGTATTTTCTTTTAATCTAGCTGTTCAGTATTACAATTTTTCTGGTCTGTCTTCCAATTTCTATATTGTATTGCAGTCAATATAATAACAAATATCTACATTGTAAAACCAAGAGTGAACGATGAACTTTGGATGATGATAATGTGTAAATATAAGTTCGTCAACTGAAACAAATGAATCACTCTGGGTGGAGATGTTGATAAGGAAGGTGGCTATGTATGTGTGGCAGAGGGTAGTCTGGAAATTTTTGTCTTCTTCTCAATTTTGCCATGAATCTAAAACCGCTCTACAAGTAATCTTAAAGTCTGTATTAAATGCTTAACTTTGAAGGTTAATATTTTTGTATATTTAAGTTTTATTTCTTTATTTTTTGAATAATCCATAATTTACAGCTTCTTCCATGAGCATATTTCTAAGTTTTAAAATATATTTTTATTTCTACTAAACAGATTCTACTAAGACATTTTTTCTAAGGATAATGATATCTGAATCTGGGTGATTTTTTCCCCCTGTAACTAGTTCTTACTTTCATCTTTGTCTATATACCTGCTTACCTTCAGCTTTCTATTGATTATTGAAATGAAAAATTAATTTTTGGAGTAAATTGAGACCTAGGATCAGGTTGCCTTCTCTCAGTGATGACCTATATTTGCTTCTAGTAAGATACATACACATATTATAGTATATTATAATATATAATATTCTGAATATATATTATGAATATACTCAGATTAAATAAAATACTTTGATTTCCTAATTATAGTTATTGCTGTAATTTATTGATTTTCTTTCTTAAAAATGCTTATATACTATACAGGAAATTATATCAGCATTTTGCAAAAGTATTAAAGTATAAAATTGTTCACCTCAGTGTTCCTCAAAATAAGTAAAGGAAAAAATACTGACATTGTATTTATAATTTAGAAGTAAGAATCAAAAATTTTAATAAAAGATAAAAGAAAACCTATTAAGTGAAAATGCTGGGCATCTTACCTGCTGGGTCACTCTTGCAGCTAAATTCCCTCTAGTACTGTCTCCAGAGATACCAATTCTTCCAGGATTTACACATCTTTCAAGAATTTGGGGGTGTAAAAAACATTTCAATGCAATGTACACATCTTCAAACTGAACTGGAAAATGGCACTGTGGGGCTAGTCTGTAGCTGTAGACAGAAAAACAATCACTGATTTATTTACCATTAAAAATTTTTAATTTAATTTTTATTTTCTATTGGGGTGCTCCAGGTGGTGCTAGTAGTAAAGGACCTGTCTGCCAATGCAGGAGACATAAGACACACAGGTTTGATCCCTGGGTCAGGAAGATCCCCAGAGAAGGGCAAGGCAACCCACTCAAGTATTCTTGCCTGGAGAATCACATGGACAGAGGAGCCTGGCTACAGTCCTTGGGGTTACAAAGACTCAGACATGACTAAAGTGACTTAGCACGCACATAGTTGATTTACGTATTAGTTTCAAGTGTATAGTAAAGTGGTTCAGTTGTACATATGTCCATTTTTTTTCAGATAATTTTGCCATATAGGTTATTACAAAAGAATATATAGAATATTGAGTAGAGTTCCCTGTACTATAACCATTGATTCTTAGTCATATACTAAACTAAGGCAGGCACTTCTGATCCACAATCAAAAGTAAAATTTTGTTTTTATCAACAGCATATTTGTTGAAAAATGTATTTTTCCTAATCATAAAATGTGACTGGCAATCTCTGAATATCATTTTTATAATAAAAATTTAGAGTTTGATCAATTTGGTTCAATTTTGGGGGAAAACTTTCTAGCTGCTATCTTTTGCTGCTGCTGCTGCTTCTAAGTCACTTCAGTTGTGTCCAACTCTGTGCGACCCCATAGATGGCAGCCCACCAGGCTCCCCTGTCCCTGGGATTCTCCAGGCAAGAATACTGGAGTGGGTTGCCATTTCCTTCTCCAGTGAATGAAAGTGAAAAGTGAAAGTGAAGTTGCTCAGGCGTGTCTGACTCTTCATGACCCCATGGACTGCAGCCTACCAGGCTCCTCTGTCCGTGGGATTTTCCAGGCAAGAGTACTGGAGTGGGTTGCCATTTCCTTCTCCATCTTTTGCTAGCAACAAATATTTACAGAATGACTAGTTTTGGTAATTCCCATACTATTTCTTAAAAAATCAGTCATTATTATTACTTGTTTCTCCACAGTTATTTTTCCAACTTTATAAAATTATTCAAATTTTACATAATCTTAATTGCATTAGTCCATTAGTTCTTTATTTTCTAAGCTTTAAGTAGCTTCTCACAGAGAGTATATTCTATAGAAAATTTAAACCTTTTTCTTACTCTTTCTAAAGAGTGCTCTAAAAAGGACTTTAAGATAGGTTGTGTCTTACCTTTCATAGTTAACATGGTAATAGTTGCTTTATTCAATGGATTACTATCTTCTAGCCACCATTCCAAGCACTGTAACAGGTATTATAACATTTAATCCCCATATAAAT
Source organism: Bos indicus x Bos taurus (assembly GCF_003369695.1). NCBI lineage: Eukaryota > Metazoa > Chordata > Mammalia > Artiodactyla > Bovidae > Bos > Bos indicus x Bos taurus. The sequence continues at coordinate 115,505,021 of NC_040076.1, forward strand.
GATGAATTTTGCAAATTAGTAATATTTAGAGTTCTCATCCTTTAAAATATCACACAGTTTCCAATTTGCAGACTCTACATTCAATCCCAGTCCTCTGGCCCCAAAGTCCACCTCCTTAGTACCCTACTAATTATAGGGGAAAAAACCAGAGCCAGTAGTTAAGTTCCTGTTATTCTGTAGCCTTGAACAACTTTTTAACTTTCTGGTGTTTGTTCCTTTTTGAAATATGTGTATGTCTTTTTTCTCCAATGCTGGACTGGACGGCCTCTGGCATTAGGTTTCTCTATTTATAGTCAGTCTCATCAGGGGCATGGATTAATTTTTGCCATAAAAGACACTCTATATAGCTGACTGTATGTTGATATGTAAGGCACGGGGCCTAAAATCAAATGAACACAGCTCTGACTTGGTTGATGTGACAACTGTATCAATCTGTCTGCTGTCCATCTTGACAGAAGGTCATAGGTATAATAATCTGAAATAAAAGAAAATATAATGGATTACTAATAACAACTGAAAAATGGTACTGTTAAGAATAAAGTTTACTGGCAATGTTGTAAATTTCTTCCCTTTATTGTGAAATACTAACAAAAGGAAAAAAAAAAAAAAAAACTAACCCTAGTTTCATGTTGATCAATGCACATATTCACATCTCAATAGAATGTGAATCATTCTCTTTGGTGATCCTTTCATTTGCCCCTAATCAGCTTTCTTTTCCATTTGAGAAATTTTTCAATTGCCTAGTCCAAATTAGCTTTGTTTACCTGCCTTTAATGCAACTGACATGTAGTTAGAGACTGGGAATGCAAATATGTAGAGATATGTTCTCTGACTTTAAGGTGCTCACATCAATGAGGTATACAGGCACAGATACAGGTCAACAACAAAATTACAAAAGAAAATAAAATAGTGTGAGTGGGCAGCAGTGTTGAGATATAGGGGAGAAATCTCTCATTAAACCTCCCAAGGGTTCTGGGTAGAATTTAGAAAGGATTTTAGTAGACTAGAGACTACAAATTTGTATAAATATTTTCTATGAGAATGTGTGTGTGTGTCTCGGGAATTAGCACTCATATAAAGTACAAATCTAGCAAAATAGTTTGAGGAACAAAGCTTTCAGCATTTGGGCCCACTTGAAAGACAAATTAGCCATGGTAAAAAATTTTTACTTTAGAAACACACTATATCAACAGCAGTTAATAATACTGCCTATTCATTGTAATCTTTTAGTTGCTGCTAAGTCGCTTCAGTCGTGTCCGACTCTGTGCGACCCCATCGAGGGCAGCCCACCAGGCTCCCCACCCCTGGGATTCTCCAGGCAAGATCACTGGAGTGGGTTGCCATTTCCTTCTCCAATGCATGAAAGTGAAAAGTGAAAGCGAAGTCGCTCAGTCGTGTCCGACTCCTAGCGACCCCATGGACCGCAGCCTATTGGGCTCCTCCGTCCATGGGATTCTCCAGGCAAGAGCCCTGGAGTGGGGTGCCATTGCCTTCAGCACTTCCTTAATTACTTTTCATACAATCAACTCCACATACCTACAACTAACTTACAACCTCTCCACTGAAGTCTTCTTCCCTCTCCTAGGAAGACTTGTTCCTCCTTTTGTGTGCTGGCAGAGCTTTGCCCTCAGATCTCTTTCACTATTCATTTATCATAGCATCATTATATAATTTCTGCCCTCATGCAATCAATAAAATTGTCCATGAGGCATTCTTTAACTTTTCAGGATGCCTTTAGCATTAGGTATTGACAACTCCATCCTCTTTCCTGGTATTCTCTTGTTTCTAGGTTTCTCTTGTATCTCTGACCATTTTTAGTCCTACAGTGTGGCTGTCATATCTTCTTGCACCATTTGAAAATATTAATAGTTTCATGCCAACACTCCCTAGGTCACGCAGCCTAGAACACTGGCAATCAAGCTCGCTTCAGACCTAGGGAACTGGGGCACTGCTCAGGGTTCCAACATTAGAAGGACTGTTTGGATTTCTTTGGTAACTGCTCCACCACAGGGTATAGACCCAGCAGGGCACAGTGGCATGTCTTTCCTTTGCAAACCACACTCTCAGTACCTTGGACCTTGGGCCTGGAATAGAATTTTGCTCAATGGTACCCCACTCCAGTACTCTTGCCTGGAAAATCCCATGGACGGAGGGCCTGGTGGGCTGTAGTCCATGGGGTCGCTAAGAGTCAGACACGACTGAGCAACTTCACTTTCACTTTTAATCCACAGTCCTATCCATTGTGATATCCTTCCTTAAAAAAAATTTCCTAAAAGTCTTTTTAACATAAAAACAAAACTACTTTTCTGAATACATTTTGATTTGGGAAAGGGATAGAAATGTTGCTGAGGGAAAAATAAGAAAGAAAACATAACTCATTATTTAGTTGTATGCTCTTAAGCAGGAGATGATTTCAAGAAAGCAGACTATACTTTAACATTTAATTTAAAAAACTGAACATTTTTTGACCTCTATATGGTGCCACTGGGAAAGCATACTTGAAGTATAATCATTTGAGTCTTGAAAGATAAATAAGATATATGCAGCAATATGTTAGTAAGCTCAAAAGACAAAGAAATGATTTTATTTTCTAAGGAGCTTCATCTTCATTCTGGAAAATTCATAAGTTCTGTTAGTGAGTGGTAGGATCAGAAACTCTCATAATTTTTGTAACAGAAATGTTTTAAAATCCAAATGTTAATAAACATTTATTTAGAATGAGATTTCAAAAACTCCATTAATTCATGTTGCTTGAATGAAATGAGTCTCAGAAGCAGAAACACGATATTTAACTTATAGATCATAGTATGAGAGTAATAATTTATATTATATGAAGTGAATCTTCCAAAACATCACCCTTATCATTACTACCCAAACAGCAACTACCACCATGGATAAAAAACAATCCCCTTCTTAATGATTTTGGCTTCCATTAGCATACATATATATGGACAGGAATGTTGTTAAATGTTGTATCTTTCACAGTTACATTTTCATCTGATATTGGTGAAATGCTTTGAAAGCCTGAAAAGAATGCCATGAATCCATAAATTGGTTTAGCCCCAGTATTTCAGCACACAGGGCCTAAAATAAAACAGACACACACATCTATTCTAAATGCAAAAGCTGTTTTTGATCCAAGAGTGCACATTAATATTCAATATGACACCAAAAGTTTTAGTTGCAATCTTTCAGAAAATCTGTCGTGATACCACCAGAAGATATACAAACCCAGATGCTTTATTACCATATGATGATTTCCCATAAGTGACAGTAATTCTTTACTTATACAGTCATCCAATAGGAGTATTAATATGAAATATATAATTTTGTATTAAATACAGTCAATGACCAGGAGAACTAAGCAAACATTATTCTCAGAGCCAAAAGAAAGACTTAAGTTATAAAAGGACATCCTTTTTAATATGTTGTCTAGGTTGGTCATACCTTTCCTTCCAAGGAGGAAGCATCTTTTAATTTCATGGCTGCAGTCACCATCTGCAGTGATTTTGGAGCCCAGAAAAGTAAAGTCTCCCACTGTTACAACTGTTTTCCCATCTATTTGCCATGAAGTGATGGGAACAGATGCCATGATCTTAGTTTTCTGAATGTTGAGCTTTAAGCCAAGTTTTTCACTCTTCTCTTTCACTTTCATCAAGAGGCTCTTTAGTTATTGTTCACTTTCTGCCATAAGGGTGGTGTCATCTGCATATCTGAGGTTATTGATATTTCTCCCGGCAATCTTGATTCCAGCTTGTGCTTCATTCAGCCCAGCGTTTCTCATGATGTACTCTGCATAGAAGTTAAATAAGCAGGGTGACAATACACAGCCTTGACGTACTCCTTTTCCTATTAGGAACCAGTCTATTGTTCCATGTCCAGTTCTAACTGTTGCTTCCTGACCTGCATACAGGTTTCTCAAGAGGCAGGTCAGGTGGTCTGGTATTCCCATCTCTTTCAGAATTTTCCACAGTTTCTAGTGATCCACACAGTCAAAGGCTTTGGCATAGTCAATAAAGCAGAAATAGATGTTTTTCTGGAACTCTCTTGCTTTTTTGATGATCCAGCAGATGTTGGCAATTTGATCTCTGGTCCCTTTGCTTTTTCTAAAGCCTGCTTGAACATCTGGAAGTTCATGGTCCATGTATTGCTGAAGCCTGGCTTGGAGAATTTTGAGCATTACTTTATTAGCATGTGAGATGAGTGCAATTGTGCAGTAGTTTGATGATGAGTGCAAATCTTTGGCATTGCCTTTCTTTGGGATTGGAATGAAAACTGACCTTTTCCAGTCCTGTGGCCACTGCTGAGTTTTCCAAATTGGCTGGCATATTGAGTGCAGCACTTTCACAGCATCATCTTTCAGGATTTGGAATAGCTCCACTGGAATTCCATCACCTCCACTAGCTTTGTTCATAGTGATGCTTTCTAAGGCTCACTTGACTTCACATTCCAGGATGTCTGGCTCTAGGTGAGTGATCACACCATCATGATTATCTGGGTTGTGAAGCTCTTTTTTGTACAGTTCTTCTGTGTATTCTTGTCACCTCTTCTTAATATCTTCTACTTCTGTTAGGTCCACACCATTTCTGTCCTTTATCGAGCCCATCTTTGCATGAAATGTTCTGTTAGTATCTCTAATTTTCTTGAAGAGGTCTCTAATCTTTCCTATGACAAACCTAGAGTCTGTATCATTTAGCTGTACAGCAGAAACTAACACAACATTGTCAAGCAATTGCACCCCAATAAAAACAAAACAACAAAAGGTGTTTCTAGTTCCTTGGCCCAATGACTATTCTTTCTTGCTGTATGTTCACAGTTTCCTAATTATTAATTTTGAGGGAGATGTTTGACACTCAGGTGAGGTCTGAAGCAAAGGCTTATACTTTAAGAGAGAGGGAACACACGGAGTTGGATAGCTGAGATGGCCCGAAAAGATTCTACTCGCTTTCATTAGCAGCTGCCAGCTTCAACCCTATGATCTCAAGGTCTCCACTTGTAATTATGCAACCATTTCAGACTCAATTCAGTTCTTGCTTAACAAGCACCCTTACTTCTTGACAGCCTCCAATCCTAATTCTTGACAAAGAATTTTGTAACTTTGTGGTATTTCCTATACAAGTCTCTCCCATTTTATACTGTGGTGGAGCATAATTCAAGTGCTTCTCAAAATACAGATTTGAGATATAGCTTTTCCAAGCTATATTCTCAGTTTGGCTCAAGTAAAACTCTTTTCTATTCCTATTGTAGATTGTTGATTATTTCCATTAACAATTTTTATGCTCCCTTTGAAAAATGTCTAATCAAATACTTTTCTTTCAAAAGAAAGCTTTTTTTTATTGAGTTGCATGAGTTATTTGTGTATTTTGGATATTAACTCTTTATTGGAGAGTCATCTGCAAATATTTTCTCCCATTTCACAGGTTGCCTTTTCATTTTGTCGATGGTTTCCTTTGTTGTGCAGAAACTTTTTAGTTTGATGTAGTCTCACTTTTATTGTTATTATTATTATTGCTGCACTTATTTAGGTGTCAAATCCAAAAAATCATTGCCAAGACCAATGTTAGGATATCTGTATAACCATATTTATTGCAGCATTATTTATAGTAGGCAAGTATGGACATGACTGTTACCAAGAAAGGATTTGCTGCCCAACCTGCATAGAAACCAATACTATGGTAATGGCTTCTGAGAAAAGAAAAAGCTCTATTGTCAGGTTGAAGGGCAAGGACATAGGCGGGCTTCAAATCTGTCTGCACAATTCAGGGTTCAGGGCAAAATTTAAAAGGCCAGAGGGAACAAGCTTATATGCACAAATGCTTATGGGGCAGGTTTTGATTAGGTTTTAGAATGTGACCATTTATGGTAAGGATGGTAAAGGGGCTTCAGCACTGAATCTTTTTGGAAAATGGACTCTTTGCTTCTGAAAGGATTCTAACATTCAGGTTCCAGTCACATCCCAGTTCTTTGATTTGGGTGGGTGTGTGTGTGTGTGTGTGTGTGTGTGTGTGTAGGTGGGGGGGAGTCAGGGGATTTTAGTTACAGTTGTTGTTGTTGCTGCTGCTGCTGCTAAGTCTCTTCAGTTGTGTCCGACTCTGTGCGACCCCATAGACGGCAGCCCACCAGGCTCCCCTGTCCCTGGGATTCTCCAGGCAAGAATACTGGAGTGGGTTGCCATTTCCTTCTCCAATGTATGAAAGTGAAAAGTGAAAGTGAAGTCACTCGGTCGTGTCCGACTCTTCACGACGCCATGGACTGCAGCCTACCAGGCTCCTCTGTCCATGGGATTTTCCAGGCAAGAGTACTGGAGTGTGGTGCCGTCGCCTTGAGGTAAAAAATTTCTCTGTTGTGCATATTTTGGCTGCATGACTTGTAGTTCTGTTGTCTTTAGGAAACAACAGAGTATTTTGGTAGAAACAGGATAAAGATAACTTGGGCTGCTTTTTTTGTTACACAACCTCAGTTCAGTTCAGTGGCTCAGTCGTCTCTGACTCTTTGTGACCCCATGGACTGCAGCACGCCAGGCTTCCTTTTCCATCACCAACTCAAACTCATGTCCATTGAGTTAGTGATGCCAACAAACCATCTCATCCTCTGTCGTTCACTTCTTCTCCTGCCTTCAATCTTTCCCAGCATCAGGGTCTTTTCCAGTGAGTCAGTTCTTCCAATCAGGTGGCAAAAGTATTGGAGTTTCAGCTTTAGCATCAGTCCTTCCAGTAAATATTCAGCACTGATTTCCTTTAGGTTTGAACTCCTTGCAGTCCAAGGGACTCTCAAGAGTCTTCAACATGAAAGTTTAAAGCATCAATTCTTCAACGTCAATTTTCTTTATGGTCCAACACTCACATCCATACATGACTACTGAAAAAACCATAGCTTTGACTACCTTTGTCGGTAAAGTAATGTCTCTGCTTTTTAATATGCTGTCTATGTTTATCATAGCTTTTCTTCTAAGGAGCAAGTGTCTTTTAATTTCATGGCTGCAGTCACCATCTGCAGTGATTTTGGAGCCTCTGAAAATAAAGTCTGTCACTGTTTCCATTGTTTCCCCATCAATTTGCCATTAAGTGATGGGACCTGATACCATGATTTTAGTTTCTTGTTCTTTTTAAAATTAATTTATTTATTTTAATTGGGGGCATTACTTTACAACATTGTAGTGATTTTTGCCATTCATTGACATGAATGTGCCATGGGTGTACATGTGTCCCCCATCATGAACCCCCTTCCCACCTCCCTCCCCATCCTATCCCTCAGGCTTGTCCCAGAGCACTGGCTTTGAGTGCCATGTTTCATGCATTGAACTTGGACTGGTGATCTGTTTCATATATGGTAATATACATGTTTCAATGTTATTCTCTCAAATCATCCCACCCTCGCCTTTTCCCAAAGAGTCCAAAAGTCTGTTCTTTATATCTGTGTCTCTTTTGCTGTCTCGCATATAGGGTCATCGTTACCATCTTTATAAATTCCATATGTATGCATTAATATACTGTATTGGTGTTTCTCTTTCTGACTTACTTCACTCTGTATAACAGGCTCCAGTTTCATCCATCTCATTAGAACTGATTCAAATGTGTTCTTTTTAATAGCTGAGTAATATTCCATCATGTATATGTACCACAGCTTTCTTATTGATTTGTCTGCCAATGAACATCTAGGTTGCTTCCATGTCCTAGCTATTGTAAACAGTGCTGCGATGAACACTGGGGTACATGTGTCTCTTTCAGTTCTGGTTTCCTCAATGGGATTGACAGCAGTGGGATTGCTGGTTTGTATGGCAGTTCTATTTCAAGTTTTTAAAGGAATTTCCATACTGGTCTCCTCAATGGCTATACTAGTTTTCATTTCCACCAACAGTGTAGAAGGGTTCCCTTTTCTCCACACTCTCTCTAGCATTTATTGTTTGTAGACTTTTTGATGGTAGCCATTCTGACCAGTTAAGAAGACTCTTGAGAGTCCCTTGGACTGCAAGGAGATCCAACCAGTCTATCCTAAAGGAGAACAGTCCTGGGTGTTCATTGGAAGAACTGATTCTGAAGCTGAAATGCCAATACTTTGGCCACCTGGTGTGAAGAGCTGACTCATTTGAAAAGACCCTGATGATGGGAAAGGTTGAGGGCAGGAGGAGAAGGGGACGGCAGAGGATGAGATTGCTGGATGGCATCACTGACTCGATGGACATGAGTTTGGGTAGACTGCAGGAGTTGGTGATGGACAGGGAGGCCTGGCATGCTGTGGTTCATGGGGTTGCAAAGAATCGGACACGACTGAGCGACTGAACTGAACTGAACTGATTCTGAACGGTGTGAGATGGTACCTCATTGTGGTTTTGATTTGTGTTTCGCCAATAATGAGTGATGTTGAGCATCTTTTCTTGTGTTTGTTAGCTATCCATATGTCTTCTTTGGAGAAATGTCTGTTTAGTTCTTTGGCCCATTTTTTTTTAAATTGGGTCATTTATTTTTCTGGTATTGAACTGCATAAGCTTCTTGTATATTTTGGAAATTAATTATTTGTCAGTTTCTTCATTTGCTATTATTTTCTCCCATTCTGAAGGCTGTCTTTTCACCTTGTTTATAGTTTCCTTCATTATGCAAAAGCATATAAGTTTAATTAGGTTCCATTAGTTTATTTTTGCTTTTACAGGTGGTTGACCAGTTTTCCCAGCACCACTTGTTAAAGAAATTGTCTTTTCTCCATTGTGTATTTTTGCCTCCTTTGTCAAAGATAAGGGGTCCATAGGTGCATGGATTTATCTATGGGCTTTCTATTTTGTTCCATTGATCTATATTTCTGTCTTTGTGCCAGTACCATACTGTCTTGATGACTGTAGCTTTGCAATACAGTCTGAAGTCAGGCAGGTTGAATCCTCCAGTTTCATTCTTCTTTCTCAAGATTGCTTTGACCATTTGAGGTTTTTTGTATTTCCATACTAATTGTGAAATTATTTGTTCTAGTTCTGTGAAAAATACCGATGGTAGCTTGATAAAGATTGCATTGAATCTATAGATTGCTTTGGGTAGTGTGCTCATTTTCACTATATTGATTCTTCTGGCCCATGAAAATGGTATATTTATCCATCTATTTGTGTCATCTTTGATTTCTTTTGCCAGTGTTTGATAGTTTTCTATGTACGGGTCTTTTGTTTCTTTAGGTAGATTTATTTCTAAATATTTTATTCTTTTCATCACAATGGTGAATGGAATTGTCTCCTTAATTTCTCTTTCCTCTTTCTCATTGTTAGTGTACAGGAACACAAGGGATATCTGTATATTAATTTTATATCCTGAAACTTTACTATATTCATTGATTAGCTCTAGTAATTTTCTGGTGGTGTCTTTAGGGTTTTCTATGTAGAGGATCATGTCATCTGCACACAGTGAGCATATTACTTCTTTTCCAATCTGGATTCCTTTTATTTCTTTTTCTTCTCTGATTGCTGTGGCCAAAACTTCCAAAACTATGTTGAATAGTAGTGGTGAGAGTGGGCACCCTTGTCTTGTTCCTGATTTTAAGGGAAATGCTTTCAATTTTTCAACATTGAAGATAATGTTTGCTGTCATTTTATCATATATGGTTTTCATTATATTGAGATACTCCCTCTATGCCAGCTTTCTGTTTTTTTGTTTTTGTTTTTTAATCATAAATGGATGCTGAATTTTGCCAAAGGCTTTCCCTGCATCTGTTGAGATAATCATCTGGCTTTTATCTTTTAATTTGTTAATGTGGTGTATCACATTGATTGATTTGTGAATATTGAAGAATCCTTACATCCTTGGGATGAAACCCACTTGGTCATGAAGTATGATCTTTTTTAATATGTTGTTGGATTCTGTCTGCTAGAATTTTGTTGAGGATTTTTGTATCTAAGTTATTCAGTGATATTGGCCTGTAGTTTTCTTTTTTTGTGGCATCTTTGTCTGGTTTTGATATTAGGGATTTTTGAATGTTGAGTTTTAAACCAGCTTTTGCACTCTCCTCTTTCACTTTCATCGAGAGGCTCTTCAGTTCCTCTTCACTTTCTGCCATAAGATGATGTATTCTGCATATCTGAGGTTATTGGTATTTCCTCCGGCAATCTTGATTCCAGCTTGTACTTTATCCAGCCTGGCATTTTGCATGATGTACTCTGCATATAAGTTAAATAAGCAGGGTGACAATATACAGCCTTTATATACTCCTTTCCCAATTTGGACCAGTCTGTTGTTCCATGTCTGGTTCTAACTGTTGCTTCTCGACCTGCATACAGATTTCTCAGGAGGCAAGTAAGCTGGTCTGGTAGACCCATCTCTTGAAGAATTTTCCACAGTTTGTTGTCCAAACAGTCAAAGGCTTTGGCATAGTCAATAAAGCAGAAGTAGATATTTTTCTGGAACTCTCTTGCTTTTCTATGATCCAGCAGATAGCAGCAATTTGATCTCTGGTTCCTCTTCCTTTTCTAAATCCAGCTTGAACATCTGGAAGATCTCAGTTCACATACTGTTGAAGCCACACTTGGAGAATTTTGAGCATTACTTTGCCAGTGTGTGAGATGACGGAAATGGAGGGGTAGTTTTTACATTCTTTGGCATTGTCTTTCTTAGGAATTGGAATTAAAACTGACATTTTCCAGTCCTGTGGCCACTGTGGAGTTTTCCAAATTTGCTGGCAATTTTGTTGCAACACTTTCACAGCATCATCTTTTAGGATTTGAAATACCTCAACTGGAATTCCCCCACTTCCACTAGCTTTGTTCATAGCTATGCTTCCAAAGGCCCATTTGACTTTGCATTCCAGGATGTCAGGCTCTAGTTGAGTAATCACACCATCCTGGTTATCTGGGTCATGAAGATCTTTTTTGTATAGTTTTTCTGTGTATTCTTGCCACCTCTTCTTAATATCTTCTGCTTCTGTTAGGTCCATAATATTTCTGTCCTTTATTGTGCCCATCTTTGCATGAAATGTTCCCTTGTTATCTCTACTATTCTTGAAGAGATCTCTAATGTTTCCCAGTTTAATGTTTCCCTCTATTTCTTTGCATTGATCACTTAGAAGGCTTTCTTATCTCTCCTTCCTATTCTTTGGAACTCTGCATTCAGATGGGTATATCTTTCCTTTCTCCTTTGCCTTTAGCTCCCTTTCTTTTCTCAGCTATTTGTAAGGCCTCCTCAGACAATCATTTTGCCTTTTTGCACTTCTTTTTCTTAGGATGGTTTTTATCACTGCCTTCTGCATCATGTCATGAACCTCCAGCCATAGTTCTTCTGGAACTTTGTCTATCAAATCTAATCCCTTGGATCTATTTGTTACTTCCACTGTATAATCCTAAGAGATTTGTTTTAGGTCATACCTGAATTGTCTAGTGGTATTCCCTACTTTCTTTAATTTAAGTTGAATTTTGCAATAAGGAGTTCATGATCTGAATCATAGAAAACTAACCAAATTCATCACATAGACAACATCCCTGTCTAACTCAATGAAGCTATGAACCATGTGTGTAGGGCCAACCATGATGGGTGGGTCATAGTGAAGAGTTTTGACAAAATGTGGTCTACTGGAGAAGATAATGGCAAACCACTTCAGTATGCTTGCTTTGAGAAGAAGAAACAGAATGAAAAGAGAAAACAATACAACACTGAAAGATAAACTCCCCAGGTCAGTAGGTGCCCAATACATTACTGGAGAAGAGTGGAGAAGTAACTCCAGAAAGAATGAAGAGATGGAGCCAAAGTGAAAACAATGCCCAGTTGTCAATGTGACTGATGACAGAAGTAAAGTCCAATGCTGTAAAAAAACAATATTGCATAGGAAAGGGGAATGTTAGGTCCATGAATCAAGGTAAATTGCAAGTGGTCAAACAGGAGATGGCAAGAGTGAACATAGACATTTTAGGAATCAGTGAACTAAAATGGGCTGGGATGTGTGAATTTAATGCAGATGACCACTATATGTACTACTGTTGGCAAGAATCCCTTAGAAGAAATGGAGTATCCCTCGTATTCAACAAAAGAGTCTGAAATGCAGTACTTGGGTGCAATCTCAAAAATGACAGAATGATCTCTGTTCATTTCCAAGGCAAACCAATCAGTATCACAGTAATCCAAGTCTATGCCCCAACCACTAATCCCGAAAAAGCTGAAGTTGAACAGTTCTTTGAAGACCTACAAGACCTTCTAGAACTAACATCCCCAAAATGTACTTTTCATCATAGTGGAATGGAATGCAAAAGTAGGAAGTCAAGAGGTACCTGGAGTAACAGGCAAGTTTGGCTTTGGAGTACAAAATTAAGCAGCACAAAGGCTAACAGAGTTTTCTCAAGAGAACATACTGGTCATAGCCAACACCCTCTTCCAACAACACAAGAGAGGACTCTACACAACCTAAGTGTCAACAAATAAATGGATCAAGAAATGTGAAATAATACACATATTTAGCCTTTACAAAAGGAGATCCTATCATTTACAAAACATGGATGAATCTGGAATGCATCATGCTGAGTAAAATAAGCCAGAGAGAAAAAGACAGATACTGCATCAGTTCAGTTCAGTTCAGTTCATTTGCTCAGTCGCGTCCGACTCTTTGCAACCCCGTGAATTGCAGCACGCCAGGCCTCCCTGTCCATCACCAACTCCCAGAGTTCACTCAGACTCAACGTCCATTGAGTCAGTGATGCCATCCAGCCATCTCATCCTCTGTCGTCCCCTTCTCCTCCTGCCCCCAATCCCTCCCAGCATCAGAGTCTTTTCCAGTGAGTCAACTGTTACCACTTATATGTAGAATCTGTTTGTTTTTTTTTTTAAGCCAAATTGAAGACAGGAAAGTGGTTTCCAGGGACTGACGTGGGTGGAGGAAATAGGGCGAAGCTGGTAAAATGGTAGAGACGTTCACAGTAGGATGAATATAAAATCAATAAGGTCTAAAGATATAATGTGCTAACAAGATGACTATCGTTGACACTTATACAATTGAAGTTAGCTGAGAGAACTTAAATGTTCTCACCAAAAAAAGGTAAATGTGTGGGTGATGGATGTTTTAATTAAGGGAGGGAATCCTTTCACAATTATATGCTATAGAGTAAGAAGTTGAAGTTTCTGAGTATGGATCAAGTAGAGAAAGCTAAGTTACATCATAACCTACATAATAAAGGTATTTACTTTTAAAATATAATAAGCATATCATGTTTATAATCTTAAAAATAAGGTCATTGAAACTGACACAATTGCTACTTGTATGGTCTAAGGTAAGGTTATTCTTGATGCAATAATTTCATTTATAATAAAAGCCTGTCAGTTATATAATAGGGCTGTTGTTTGAATTAAAGTATAGAGATCTAAGCATAAATTTTGGCATCTTGGAGGTCTTCACTAAATTGCAATGTTATCATTACTGTTATTATCAATATACATATTATTTTAAAATTACAGTAAGAAAGGAATACAATCTAAATTCATGCCCAGGGAATTTCCTGGCTGTCCAGTGGTTAGGACACTGTGCTTTCACTGCAGGGCATCTGGGTTCAACTCCTCATCAGGAAATAGGATCCCCCAAGCCATGAGGTATGGCCAAAAAAATAAAAAAAAATCATGCCCAGATAGATATCACTTCACTCATCCTCTATTTAAAACAATTTACTCCTTGGTGCTGCCTAAATTGCTGGATTGAAATATGAAGCACAGCAATTTAATGCATGAACCCTAAAAAACCACTGCTCTAGCAAAGTGGGTGGCAACATAGAAAAGGCCAAGAATAACCAAAGCAGAAAGTATAGTAGAATAAAGGCATAATCAACTATGAGAGTTAAAATCTTCTTCTTGACTGTTGAAGAATTATTAATCCACTGAAAAGTAGAGAAAAATAATTCTAATCAGAATTCTATGAATTAAAGGAGTATAGGTTTTACACGAATATGTTGATTTTTCTCCCTACTCTCCACCTGGATCACTCTCTCTCTTCTAGATAATGCACACGCTGTAAGAGTCAAGCAAGTCAAGCTCTCAAAAGTGAGCTGTTTTCTATATATAGGTCTTTAGTTTCTTTAGGTAGATATATTCCTAAGTATTTTATTCTTTTCGTTGCAATGGTGAATGGAATTGTTTCCTTAATTTCTCTTTCTGTTTTCTCATTATTAGTGTATAGGAATGCAAGGGATTTCTGTGTGTTGATTTTATATCCTGCAACTTTACTATAATCATTGATTAGTTCTAGTAATTTTCTGGTGGAGTCTTTAGGGTTTTCTATGTAGAGGATCATGTCATCTGCAAATAGTGAGAGTTTTACTTCTCCTTTTCCAATTTGAATTCCTTTTATTTCTTTTTCTGCTCTGATTGCTGTGGCCAAAACTTCCAAAACTATGTTGAATAGTAATGGTGAAAGTGGGCACCCTTGTCTTGTTCCTGACTTTAGAGGAAATGCTTTCAATTTTTCACCATTGAGGATAATGTTTGCAGTGGGTTTGTCATATATAGCTTTTATTATGTTGAGGTATGTTTCCTCTATTCCTGCTTTCTGGAGAGTTTTTATCATAAATGGATGTTGAATTTTGTCAAAGGCTTTCTCTGCATCTATTGAGATAATCATATGGTTTTTATTTTTCAATTTGTTAATGTGGTGTATTACATTGATTGATTTGTGGATAAAAGAATGAAACTAGAACACTTTCTAACACCATATACAAAAATAAACTCAAAATGGATTAAAGATCTCAACGTAAGACCAGAAACTATAAAACTCCTAGAGGAGAACATAGGCAAAACACTCTCTGACATACATCACAGCAGGATCCTCTATGACCCACCTCCCAGAATATTGGAAATAAAAGCAAAAATAAACAAATGGGACCTAATTAAACTTAAAATCTTCTGCACATCAAAGGAAACTATTAGCAAGGTGAAAAGACAGCCTTCAGAATGGGAGAAAATAATAGCAAATGAAGCAACCGACAAAAAACTAATCTCAAAAATATACAAGCAACTCCTACAGCTCAATTCCAGAAAAATAAATGACCCAATCAAAAAATGGGCCAAAGAACTAAATAGACATTTCTCCAAAGAAGACATACAGATGGCTAACAAACACATGAAAAGATGCTCAACATCACTCATTATCAGAGAAATACAAATCAAAACCACTACGAGGTACCATTTCACACCAGTCAGAATGGCTGCGATCCAAAAGTCTACAAATAATAAATTCTGGAGAGGGTGTGGAGAAAAGGGAACCCTCTTACACTGTTGGTGGGAATGCAAACTAGTACAGCCACCATGGAGAACAGTGTGGAGATTCCTTAAAAAACTGGAAATAGAACTGCCTTATGATCCAGCAATCCCACTGCTGCGCATACACACTGAGGAAACCAGAAGGGAAGGAGACACGTGTACCCCAATGTTCATCGCAGCACTGTTTATAATAGCCAGGACATGGAAGCAACCTAGATGTCCATCAGCAGATGAATGGATAAGAAAGCAGTGGTACATATACACAATGGAGTATTACTCAGCCATTAAAAAGAATACATTTGAATCAGTTCTAATGAGGTGGATGAAACTGGAGCCTATTATACAGAGTGAAGTAAGCCAGAAGGAAAAACACCAATACAGTATACTAATGCATATATATGGAATTTAGAAAGATGGTAACAATAACCCTGTATACGAGACAGCAAAAGAGACACTGATGTATAGAACAGTCTTTTGGACTCTGTGGGAGAGGGAGAGGGTGGGAAGATTTGGGAGAATGGCATTGAAACATGTAAAATATCATGTATGAAACGAGATGCCAGTCCAGGTTCAATGCACAATACTGGATGCTTGGGGCTGGTGCACTGGGACGACCCAGAGGGATGGTATGGGGAGGGAGGAGGGAGGAGGGTTCAGGATGGGGACACATGTATACCTGTGGTGGATTCATTTTGATATTTGGCAAAACTAATACAATTATGTAAAGTTTAAAAATAAAATAAAATTAATAAAAAAAAAAAAAAAAGTGAGCTGATGGGGAAAATCTTCCTCCTTATCTGGGAGAAAACACTGAGTATAGACAAGCACTGTGCCCAGGGCAAGTATGCTAGGAAGCAATGTTAAGTGCTAGGAAAAGGACATGTTTCCCTTACACTGATCTATCTGTACACTATAAAACAGAAAAAGGAGATTAAAATAATGGCACAGCAGAGCATCATACACAACACTGTAAAAATACTCACAGAAGAGATTGTCAATGAACTAAATTCTTGACTTTTTTCTGATATTCATTTTCACTTATATTCAGCAAGGCAGGAGATGCGTATGATTTCCAAATTTTTAGCCATGAAGAAGTTTCCAAAATGTTTGTGGAAAAGCTTTTGGAATTTAACTAACTCTAGGCTCTTATTTTTCTGTGACCTAATTAAGTGCTACAATTTAAATAGGTTTCCAATAGCAAATTAAGGAGTTTTTCACATGCTTAGATAATGGTTGTGATTTGAGGAAACTGTATGTGATTCTCACCAAATTGATCTCAGGTTTATTTTTGTTTTTATTAATACCAATCTTTTTTTTTACAAGGATTCAGTAATCTGCTCTGAAATATTGTGGATATTGGGAAAAAATCTCATGGAGAGAGAACACCATGAAGAAAGTGGTTGCATTTACTCCCCTTGATCTTCTCACTCCATCTAGGAACAATGCCTTGACCTCAAGCAATCTGTTTATCAAATAGGCTCTCATTAGTTGTTGATGGACCAAAGGGATTTAGCTAAAGCAATATTTACTGCTTCAGAAAGACACAAGCGAACATGACATAAATTATGACACATACACATAAGTCACTTGAAATAAGGCAATATTGCAAAGTAGTGTCTCAACCTAGCAGGGCCATGGGTTGTATGATGGGAAGCAGGAGAGAACTGTGAGTTAGGAAGTGGACAAATCAACTACTTCCTCCATGGACTGGCCCACATGCCTGTAGATAAAGGAGTATAAAAAATCTTGGGAGACATCTTTCCCACAGTCAGGATTTTAATTTATGTCAGGCTGCAACCTCTGAGTGCCAAGACCTGGAATGCTTGCATGAAGACGAAATAGTGAGTGCTATCACTGTTCTTTGCAATTCTCTCAGTTTTGTGGCTTAGGAAATGTGGTGAGTGCAGTGGGTTTACAATATGAGGTAGTATCTATGCTTCTCTGAAAAGAGCATCAAAACAGGCTGAACTCTGATCTGTGCATCCATACCTTTACAAACTCAACTCTATCAAAGTACTTTAATTATTTTTCAATGGACTGTAGCCCGTCATGCTCCTCTGTCCATATTCTAGGAGGTGGGTCAAAGAGGATCTTGCTGTGATTTATGTGTTATATAGCAGCTTCCCACAAGCTATCTATTTTACACATGGTAATGTATATATATGTCAGTGCTACTCTCTCAACTTATGCCATCCTCTCCTTCCCCCACTGTATCCACAAGTCCGTTTTCTACACATCTCCAGTCCTTCTCTGGAAATAGGTTCCTTTCCTTGTGCTGTGCTAACCCAATGGACTGTAGCCCGTCATGCTCCTCTATCCATGGGATTTTCCAGGCAAGAATACTGGAGCACGTTGCCATTTCCTACCCCAGGGGATCTTCCTGACCCAGGGATCAAACCCACATCTCTTACATCTCCTGAACTGGCAGGAAGATTCTTTACCACTGTGCTACCAAATAGGTTCATCAGCTCCATTTTTCTAGATTCCATATATATGCATTAATATACAATATTTGGTTTTCTCTCTGACTTACTTCACTCTGTATAATGGGCTCTAGGTTCATCCACCTCACTACAACTGACTCAAATTCATATCTTTTTATGGCTGAGTAGTATTCCACTGTATATATGTACTATAACTTCTTTATCCATTCATCTGTCAATGGACATTTAGGTTGCTTCCATGTCCTAGCTACTGTACATAGTGCTGCAATGAACATTGGGGTGTATGTTTCTTTTTGAAACATTATGGTTTTCTCAGGATGTATGCCCAATAGTGGAATTGTTGGATCACATGGTAGTTTTATTCCTAGCTTTTTAAGGAATCTCCATACTGTTCTCCATAGTGGCTATATCAATTTATATCCCCACCAGCTGTGCAATATAGTTTCCTTTTCTCCACATCTTCTCCAGCATTTATTGTTTATAGATTTTTTGATGGTCATTCTGACTGGTATGAGGTAATACCTCATTTGACTTGCATTCTCTAATAATGAGCAATGTTGAAAATCTTTTCATGTGTTTATTGGCCATTTGTATATCTTCTTTGGCAAAATGTTTGTTTAGGTTTTCTGCCCATTTTTTGATTGGGTTGTTTTTCTGATATTGATCTGCATGTTTATTTTGGAGTTTAATTCTTTGTCAGTTGCTTCATTTGCAATTAATTTCCCCCATTCTGATGGTTACCTTTTCATCTTGTTTATAGTTTCCTTTGCTGTGCAAAAGATTTAAGTTAAATTAGGTCCCATTTGTTTTGTTTTTATTTCCATTACTCTAGGAGGTGGGTCAAAGAGGATCTTGCTGTGATTTATATCAACATGTTCTGCCTGTTTTCCTCTAAGAGTTTTATAGTTTCTGGTCTTACATTTAGATCTTTAATTCATTTAGAGTTTGTTTTCATGTAAAGTGTTAGGAAGTGTTCTAATTTTATTCTTTTACACACAGATATCCAGTTTCCCCAGGACCATTTATTGAAGAGGCTGTTTTTTCTCCATTGTATATTTCTTTCCTCCTTCATCAAAGATAAGGTGCCCATAGGTGCATGTATTGATCTCTGGGATTTCTATCATGTTCCATTGATCTATATATGTTTTTGTGCCAGAAAAATACTATCTTGATGACTATAGATTTGTAGTGATAGACTTTATAACTTAGCCCCCAAGATGATAGCTTACACCTTGTCTTGGAATCCTGGACGAGCCCCCAAGATGATAGATGAAAGCGTATGGTGTTCCGCTGAATTTGTGGTCTCTGAAGGAAAAGCTTTAACTCCAGGACCAAAGACAGTCTAAATCACCCAGAGCATTGTGTTGTAGAAATTTTATTAAAGTAATAGTGACAGAAAAAGCTTCTGACATAGACATCAGAAGGGGGTAGAAAGATTACTCGTCTTGCTAGTTTTAAGTAGGGAATTATATACTTTTCTGCTAGCTGTTGAGAATAGAAAAAAGAAACGCCACAAGACTGAGAGAGTTGCATCAGGCTTCTCTCCTACAACATACATATCTGCACAAGGGGCGTGGACAAAACATCTCTGGGTGAGATATATTGTATAAGTCTTGAAAGAAAGCAGAACTCCAAACAAGACACATAGTTTCATTAACATAGCTTAAAAAATATTTTTTTTTCATGAGTAAGATGTGTTGTTTTGGGGGGCAGTTAGTAGCTCAAGGTTGGAAAAAAGTCACTTTCAGGTAGAACCTATTGTCATCATAGTAATACAGGATTAAAGGAGCCTCCTAAATCCTGACTAAAGTGGAAGCGAAGGAATACAGGGGAAAAAAAAAAAAAAAGGTCTGCCGCTTGCAGCTTTCTCCCTCCTGTGGCCTGGAGACCTCTGGCCTCCCTAGGAGACCTGCCTAGCAGTTAACTCTTTCAGTAGTATAGTTTGAAGTCAGGCAGGTTGATTCCTCTGGCTCTGTTTTTCTTTCTCAAGATTGTTTTTTGCTGTTTGGGGTCTTCAGTGTTTCCAAACAAATTGTAAAAACTTTTTGTTCTAGTTCTGTGAAAAATGTCATTGGTAACTTGATAGGGATTACGTTGAATCTGCAGATTGCTTTGGGGAGTATATTCATTTTGACAATATCGAGTCTTCTGATCCAAGAACATAATATATCTCTTCTTCTATTTGTGTCATCTTTGATGTCTTTCATCAGTGTCTTATAGTTTTCTGCATAGAGGTCTTTTGTCTCCTTAGGTAGGTTTATTCCTAGATATTTTATTCTTTTTGTTGCAGTAGTGGATGGGATTGTTGTCTTAATTTCTCCTTCTGACATGATAGTATACCTAGAAAATCCTAAATTACTAGAGCCAATCGATGAATTTAGTAAAGTCACAAGATATAAAATTAATACACAGAAATCGCTTGCATTTCTATAAATTAACAATGAAAAATCTTTTCTTTCTTTTCTAAGTCTTTTTTCCCTCAACAGAGACTTAACTCTGAGAGCTTGTTTGTGGCCACATGCCCAATCTCAAACCCAGAGGCTGGTGCAGAGCAGCAATACAGTACATGTTTGTTCAATAAATAAAACTTTCTTTAACTGCCAAGGAATTACAACGCCTCTTTTGCAAAGAATTTAAAACTCTTTTCACTGTTTGCTTTCTTTTTAGTATCTTCTCTAATAATAAGTTGTAATTACACATATAATGAAATATTCAATTATAAATAGGATAGTAAAATGTATATGGAATATATCTAAATATGTAAGCAAACATTTAAAATATACTCCCAAATGTTTCTTCAGAGCCAAAGATAACTTACTTGAAATACCCACACTCTGCACTTAAATGTACATATATTTATAACTCAATTTAAAGAGAAAATGTGTAAAAATAAACTTTCTAATAAACTGTATCCGTAATAAAAATGAGTTAAGAAGAATCTATATCCTTCTTATTAGAACTATATGAACCACAAATGCCATTTATGTAATTAAACTTTTCCTAGTATAAACATTAATTAAAAGTAAAAACAGTTTAAATTAATTTTTTTAACATGCAATTATTAATATAAAAATACTTAGATATTTTTCTAACAAGCCTTCATAAAATTATGATTGCAAATATAGAATCATACATGCAAATTTTTTAAGAATACTTAAGAGTTTTCAAATTTTGCAGAATGCACTCACATTTTGTCAAAATATAAAATGAACATCTCAAAAGAAAATGACAACTCAGCAATGGAAGATTAATTTCTTTACAATACATAACATTGCTACAAATTGATAATAAAAATAGCAGTGACAGATATATAGAGAAAAATTATGAACAGCTATGGGAAAATAAATACGCCATAACCATATCTCACACATAATGGCAAAAATGCAAATTGGTCCCCAATATTTATTCTCTTTAGCCTTAGTGCATTTAATTCTCTCTGAAATCTTCCATATCTTTCTCTCTCTCTTTGATGTACTCTACTTCTTTATACCTATCTATTGTTCTAATATTCACTTCAGTTGAGTTTGATATGTTGTTAAAGCCATCTTTTAGGTTTTAATCTTCAACTGTTAATCTTCCAAGTAGTCAAGAATAATGGTGACCATGTAAATTTCAAACATCAGGAAACCATACAATTCATTGAGTATAACAAATAATACTACACAATCTCAAACTCCAAATTACCTGTGAATAGAAAAGTAAGCTCTATATTACAGCAGAATTATTTCAAAAGCTCTTGTCAAAACTTTACAGAGAATGGGAAATGTGAGAGTATGTATGAAAAAACTACACAAAAGAGAGAATAAAATGAAGGGACTGAGACTGAAGTAAAAATTACCTACTTCCTCAAAAGAGAAAGAATATCCCAAAGTAGAAAATTCTGTAAGAGTCATAGTAGATGTTTATTGCTGATGTTCAGTCGCTAAATTGTGTCTGATTCTTTGCAACCCCATGTACTGAAGCACATCAGGTTTCCCTGTCCTTTACTACTTCCCAGCAATTGCCCAATTTCACATCCATTGAGATAGTGATGCTATCTAACCATCTTATCATCTGCTGCCTTCTCCTCCTTTTGTCTTCTGTCTTTCCCAGCATGAGGGTCTTTCCCAATGAGTTGGCTCTTTGCATCAGATGGCCAAAGTATTGAAGCTTCAGCTGCAGCATCAGTCCTGCTAATGAATATTCAGGATTGATTTCCTTTAGGATTAACTGGTTTGATCTCCTTGTAGTCCAAGGGACTCTAAAGAGTCTTCTCCAGCCCCATGATTCAAAAGAATTAATTATTCAGCACTCAGCCTTCTTTATGGTTCAACTCTTACCATCGGTAATGACTACTGGAGAAACCATAGCTTCGACTATATGGACCTTTGTCGGCAAAGTGACGTCTCTGCTTTCTAATACACTGTTTAGGTTTGTCATAGCTTTCCTCCCAAGGAGCAAGCATCTTTTAATTTCATGGCTGCAGAGACAGTTCTCAGTGATTTTGGAACCCAAGAAAATAAAATCTGTCACTGCTTCCACTTTTTTAAGTAGATCATAGAACTTACTCAAATGAAGAGACTTAATAAAATATGCACACTGCTCATTTTGGTTGAGAACTGGGGAGGAAGAGGAGATGAAACAGAGAGGGTTTATAGCTCAGGGAATAATCTGAAAAAGAAAGGATAATGTTGGTAAATATTTTCTAACTTTTCTTGTTTATATGAAGTATAAAATTTTCCATTAATTTTATAAACTTTTCTAAATTTTAATTTTCTAAACACCTGTATGCATATCTATTTTAATAGCTTTTTATTTGGTTATTTTAAATTACCTAAGTCATATGAAACAATAATAATTTATGTCTTTTCCAGTTTTTTTATTTTTAAATTTTATTTTCTTATCTAATTGAGATGGATAGGATATACACAGAAAAAGAAATATAGTAAAGGTAATAATATTCATAAGTTCTATTTAATTTTGATATTATCATGAAGTTAATTTTGGATTATAATAACTTGTTTAGTCATATAAATCTATTACTATTACATGAATATTGTTTAAAGGTCAAAAAGTGAATGTGAACTTTTATTTCTCTTTGAGATATTTAGAGACAAGCATATGATTTTTCTCATTACTACTAACAAAGATACTGAATAATTCCTTTATTCCTAATATTAATATAAACACTTCTTAGTTATGATATATTGTTCTTATACTCTGCTAATGTATTCTCTTTGCTTATATGTTTTTTCATTTGTTATGCATAAGTAAATTCAATCTGTAGGTTCTCCTTTCCTACTATCCTTCTAGTTTTGATGTAACTATCTCATAAAATGAATACGGAAATGTTTCCTTTTTAGATCATCCCAGTAACACTGCTTTTTTTCTGATCAGTCAGAATTATTTTTAAATTTCTGGTATGGTAATATATATTGAAAATACATTTTAGATTCAATTTATTTTGCTGTTGGAATTTCTCAGTGGCTTAGCGGTAAAGAATCCACCTGCAATGCAGGAGACACAGGAGACATTGTCTTAATTCCTGGGTCAAGAATATTCCCCTGGAGGAGGGCACAGTAACCCACTCCAGTATTATTGCCTGGAGAATCCCCATGGACAGAGGAGCCTGGTGGGCTACAGTCAATGCAGTCGCAAACAGTAGGATACGACTGAGCGACTAAGCACAGAACGTTCATTCATTTCTATCTGGTGTATTTTTCTTATCAATTAGGATACATAGAGGCCCAGCAATCCCACTGCTGGACATATACCCTGCAGAAGCCAGAATTGAAAGAGTCACATGTACCCCAATGTTCGTTGCAGCACTATTTACAATAGCTGGGACATGGAAGCAACATAGATGTTCATCGGCAGATGAATGGATAAGAAAGTTGTGGTTATTTACACACAATTCAATATTACTCAGCTATAAAAAGAAACACATTTGAGTCCGTTCTAATGAGGTAGATAAACCTGGAGCCTACTATATACAGTGAAGTAAGTCAGAAAGAGAAAAATAAATACTATATATTAATGCCTATATATGGAATTTAGAAAGAGAGTACCAATGATCCTACATGCAGGGTAGAAAAGGAGACAAGACATAAAGAACAGACTTTTGGACTCAGTGGGAGAAGGTGAGGGTGGGATGATTTAAGAGAATAACATTGAAACAGGTACATCACCATATGTAAACTAGATGACCAGTGCCAGTTCGATGCACGAAGCAGGGCACCCAAAGCCAGTGCTCTGGGACAACCCAGAGGGATAGGGTGGGGAAGGAGATGGGAGGGGGATTCAGGATGGATGGGACACATGTATACCTGTGGCTGATTCATTTTGATGTATGGGAAAAACTATCACAATATTGTAAAGTAATTATCCTCCAACTAAAATAAATTAAAAAAAAAACTCAACTCTTGAACTAGCTAAGTAAACAAACAAACCAAAAAAGGGGGGGAAAAACTTTTTGTAGCCATTGCAAGGATGATTTTGGAGGTGTCCACTACTTGGTCAATTGCATACTGAGTCTGTGGTAGAACTGAAATGTTGTTATCCAGTGGCATCCTTTGGGACTTGTAATAAGCTTTTTTTTTTTTTTCCTTTTCTCTGTATTTTGGTGTTTCAACATCTGAGGTCTTTCTTGTCATGGAGGGACTACCCCTCTCAGAGTCAGCTAATACAGAGAGATAAGCCACCAACTTGCCTGTGAACACATTTTTCATATACAAACCGATCAGTTCAGAATCCATTCCCTTGAAGTCTCTTTATCTTAATCACCCCAGGGCCTAATCATCTAATCACCTAATCACTACAGGGCCAAGTACCAGCCAGAGACAGCCCCTACACCCAACTGTGCCCTGAAATTATTCAAATTAGCCAATCCTAACCTTGCTTATCCTGCCTTGCCTATATTCTTTCCCATGGAAACCACAATAAAGCTCTGGTCCATATTTCCCTCTGCTCTCTCTGCATCCTGGTCAACTCTGGTGCTTCCACGTGTGGTACCTGCATGGTGTGACATGCCTCCTCCTCGTGGCACCTGTGAGAAACTCTTTTAATTGGCAGTCATCTCCTGATCTCTTTGCCATAGAAGAAGAATAATAAAATCTATGCTTTCAAGTCAGATTATAGATTCAAAACCTACCTTGTAAAAGAGAATTGCTTTCCTGTACCTGGGCTATGGGACAAATAGCTCCTGCCACAGAAGGCAGCCTGATAACCTAAGATATGTGCTACTTACTATGGCACTTACAATGTCAGAGAAATCTCAAGTAGGAATCTCTGGGTTTGTGCTTTATAAACACTTTTGTCCCTGAACTTTCCTCTACTTTTCCCCTCAACCTACTGGAATGGGTTGCCATTGCCTTCTCCCATTCATAATTTAGAAAGAGTAATTACACATTTCATTTAGCAGTTTGAGGCATATGTGCCTAAAAGTTTTCTTCAGACATCTTGGCTACTGCCCTAGTGAAGACAAAACTTCTTGGGGGACCATGAGAAGAGGAGTAACATGATCTTTCATTTTAAAAAAGATCATTCTGTTTGACATCTTGCAAATTGATTCTAAGGATTCAAAATGAAAAAGGAGAGAGAAATTATAATCCTATTGGACTATTTCCAGCAAAAATTGATAGTGATTTAGATCAGAATGTTAGCAATGGAAATAAGAATAAAAAAAGGGTTGGATACAGGATATATTTTGGCTAAGAGGATTTAATAATGATATCTGTGACAGAAAAAAAAGAGACAAATAATAGTGAATTTTTGTTTACCTGTTTTGGTTTTACTCTGCTTTTGTTTGTTTTTGCCTTGAATAACTGGAAAAAAGGAGTTGCTGTCTGCAGAAATGAGAAAGATGAAGATCAGCAATTATTTGACAGAAGATCATAACTTTAAGTTTGAGGCATTTATTTAAATCCAACTGGGATTGTAAAGTACGTATATAGATGTATATGTATACCTAATCTGGAGTTAAGAAGATTCAGACCAGAGATGTGAATTGGGATTTCAGTTTACAGATTATTGAAAGCCATGAGACTAGCTGATATCACCAGAGAAGAAAGCATGGGTTAAAAAAAGAAATAAATAAAACACGCAAATGCAGAAACACTCCACTAAGAGATCAAGAAAAAAGACAGATGAGAAAATGTAATAAGGAATCTCCACACTGTTCTCCATAGTGGCTGTACTAGTTTGCATTCCCACCAACAGTGTAAGAGGGTTCCCTTTTCTCCACACCCTCTCCAGCATTTATTATTTGTAGACTTTTGGATCGCAGCCATTCTGACTGGTGTGAAATGGTACCTCGTAGTGGTTTTGATTTGCATTTCTCTGATAATGAGTGATGTTGAGCATCTTTTCATGTGTTTGTTAGCCATCTGTTGGGAGAATGGCATTGAAACATGTAAAATATCATGTATGAAACAAGATGCCAGTCCAGGTTCAATGCACGATACTGGATGCTTGGGGCTGGTGCACTGGGACGACCCAGAGGGATGGTATGGGGAGGGAGGAGGGAGGAGGGTTCAAGATGGGGAACACATGTATACCTGTAGTGGATTCATTTTGATATTTGGCAAAACTAATACAATTATGTAAAGTTTAAAAATAAAATAAAATTAATTAAAAAAAAAAGAAAATGTAATAGAGAGCAAGAGATAGAAGCTCGGGGTGTATACAAGAAAGTGATCATAATGATTGACTGAAGAACTAAATCTGAATAAGGAAGGAAAAATACGTGCAGAATGAAGAAATTTAAAATGCTGATATAATTCAAGTACATGGTAATTAGGAGTATTAGTGAGAGTGACCTGGTATGACAGCAGGTTACAGTCAGATAATAGCCTATTTGATACTGAGATTATAGGGTGCAGTTTCGGTTAGTAACAAAGTCTAAGTCATGATCATAAGAGCAAAAGGTTTATGCAGAGTAAAAGCCAACATTATCAGGGAGAAGGAAAGTCAAACAATTTACAGTTCACAATGTTAGTTGTATCATCTATATAGATTTTGAAATCCCCAATTGTAATAGTGGAGATAGTGACAGTGACTTTAAAGGTGAAATCTTTGAGACATTAGAGTCAGTGATGCAGAAGTTGGCAGGTGACTACATAATGGAAACGTAACTGAAGGGAGAGAGAATAGTCTGGTAGCATCAGTGAACAAGGAAGATACTTATGGTTTGATCAATGTGGGAGGGAAAATAGAAGCCTGGTCCTCAATTAAGTACTACATCTCAGATGACAGTTAATAGAAGGCACAGATAAAATCTTATGGATATCCATTCATGATGATCCAAGAGTTCCAGAGAACTCAGTGGAAAGATTATAGGAATTGAGAAGGGGTTGTGGAAAGGGGAGAATCAGGGACAGGGAATACGTTACAGAGATTAAGGGGTGAAAAATGAAAGTGATTGAGAGTGAGGACAGATGTAGAGAGGGGTAAAGATCAATTAATGATAGCCAGTTACCCCTTCCCCTGTGATCTTCCCAACCCAGGAATTGAACCAGGGTCTCCTGCATTGCAGGAAGGTTCTTTACCAACTGAGCTATCAGCGAAGCCCAAGACGTCATCAGGACACCAATTCTCTTATTCATCCTATTGTACTTGGTAAAAACCAAAAGTGGGGATCTAGATGGACTTTTGTAATAGAAACTTAAGCTGAGAATAGATAATTCTTTTGTTGCTGTTGCTTTGTTAGTTATTGATCCCTCCGTCTGCTATAACTTTAGGCTGGAAATCTGAGACACATGCAACTGACATCAATTTGTTGCATCATTATTATTTATATAGCTTTAAAAAAGTACCTTGTGTCATATGTTATGTCCATATTTAAATATATCTTTATATTCCAAATTAAGACTATATCCCTACCTGGTAATTAACATACATTGTTTTGATTTATGGGTAGGTGGTTTGAAGGAGGTAAAAGAGTGGGACATACAGATACAAGTAAAAAAGTCCTCTTCAACTGAGACACAAATATTACAGTACACAAGTATCCCAATGGTGCTCCATTTGGAACCATAAGTATGGTTCATTTATATTTCTGTCTCATGTAATACATTACAACAATATTCCTGTGCATTTTCCAAAAGTAATTTAAACCATTTATTCCTACAGAATTTGTGGCCTAACTACCAGTTGTTTACTCAATTCTCTCTCACAGATTTACGTAAAAAAACAAATATTAATTTTGTTCAGGACATTGTGCCCAGGTTAAAAAAGATATTACTCCTTAAGCAACCTTGACAGTTATGTGTGTCCACGTGAAATACAGTTCTGTAAAATGAAACATAAAATGAGACATATGTTGGGTAGGACTTGTAGAAATGCTATTGTTTTTCTTGATAAAAACAGAAATGAAAGTTTCTGATTCTCCCATTCCCCTAACCCGCACCTCTTTCTGCCTGATAATAGCTGAGGAGGAATGGAAAGAAGCCTTGACTTCTGATGGTTGGGAGGAGATGCCATACTAGTCCTGAGCTGCCTCCCTCAGTATTTCTCCAAAATTATCAAACATTACATAATTTATGGTCATTACTGTTTATTCGCTATAGTCTATGCTATAGACTGAATGTGTCCCCCAAGTTTCTTATGTTGAAACCCTGCCTTCTCTGTGATTGTATTAGGAAGTGAAGTGAAGACTTTGAGAAGTAATTAGGATTAGATGAGTTCATGAGAGTGGAGTCCTCATGAATGAAATGAGTGCCCTTATAAGAGTCATAGAAAAGCCTGCTTCCTCTCTTTGTTCTCTGTCACGGAAATCACAGTGTGCAATGCAGAAGAGGGCTCTCACCAGAATCTGACCATATTGACACTCTGAACCTCCCAAACTGTAAGCAATAAATTTCTATTGTTTTGTAAGCCACCAACTCTATTGTTACAGCAGCCCAAGTTGACTAAGACAGTCCAATAACATAGCAATTTTGTTTGTCACTCTACTAACTTCATATAGACACAAGAACTTTAGAGCTCAAAATTTTCAGTTTGGTTTTGTGATTTCCTCTATGTCCTGGGCTTCACTCATCATTGCTACATGTAGAGTTACTGCCTCCCACTTAAATGCCCCTTATTTGTCAAAAGAATAGAGCTGCTTTTTCCTAAAATGCCTATGAGATCATTGGCACTGATTCTGGTATCTGAGCACAGGAAGAAGTTTGCATTAAGAAGTGAATTTTGCAGTGATAAACACATGATGTTGTATTGAGGCTAACACTCTGAAAAAATAATTGGCAAGAAAATATGATTGCCTATAAGGCGGCATTTCAGGACTCCAAATCCATGCCAACTGAAGCTCTAGCATTTCACAAACCAGATGTATTCCTTTAAGCTTTCTTCTCAATAGTAATACTATTAGACAAAAAACTAGGGCTATAAATTAGAGTTATAAGAAATGACTAACAGCAGCAAGAAAAAATATAGAATATAAATATTAGTTAAGGTACAGAGATGAGTAAACAACATTTAGAATAAGGGATAGAGAAGAATCTGCTGAGTTAAAAAGACAAACAAAATACAATGGTTATGAGAACCTTGGAAAGGTCACAGATAATCAAATATCAATGCAAACACAACCTTTTCTCACTAATTTGTTTCCTACTCTAAGGTTTATATATTTTTATGAACCACTGTTCAGATATTTTACTATAAATTTTCACTTAACCAACTCATATACTGATTTTCTATTCTATATCTGATTTTAAACCCACAATAAATAAGTGCTCCATGGAATCCATCCTCAGTGTGGTTATGGGTCACCCTAACTCCCACGTTCTGGAGTCTAGTGACGTACATGATTCCATCATCTCTTAATATATCATACTGACAGGTGATGACATAGGTCAGGGGCAGATTACGCAATTTGTTGTCATCAGCCAACAAGGGAGCTGCCCTCACATCTAGAAACCCTGGATACTTTTGCCAGCTTAGAATTACCATAAGTTGGACTGTTATAAAAATGCCCTTTCTTAAACTTCTCAGGGAGCAAAGAACTCCAATTAACAAATTTGAACAGATTGCTTGATTCCACTGGTACATGTTGATTGAAGAACATGGCTTTTTCAAGTGATCTGTCCGTGGTAAAGTATCCACTCCACAATCTGACCACGAATGATTTGGTCAGACCAAGAAAATTTGAGTTTTCCCGATATGATGGTAAATCCAGATCAAGAGACTGAAGGGCAGGATAAATTAAAGACTGGGTCTTGAGTTTGATCTTGACATCTGGGTCATCTATGAGCTGAAAATAATTTAAAGTTGATTAAATAGTAATTTCATTTAAAAATATATTTTAAATTTAAAAACAATAACTGATATGAGTTAAATTCAGAATCTCAAAAAGATCATCGGAAACAAGAAATATATCTCAAAGAACATTCCAATTTTCAATTATATCTAAGACTAGGTGTATTACTTAAATACTATGAACATAAACAGTGATAGAACCCAGGTCTCCTGCATCGCAGGTGGTACCATCTGAGCCAACAGGGAAGCCCACTACTTTCCTTATGGATGGGTAAAAAGGCCATCTAATCTGTGATTAAAAAGCAAAATATATACTCTTACTGCTAAGAATGGCAACCAGAGGAAATTGATATATTTTAAATAAAATTTTTATATACATGTTATTACATTAACAGAGAGTCCCTTGGACTGCAAGGAGCTCCAACCAGTCCATCCTAAATGAAATCAGTCCTGAATATTCATTGGAAGGACTGATGCTGAAACTGAAACTCCAATACTTTGGCCACCTAATGCAAAGAACTGACTCATTGGAAAAGACCCTGATGCTGGGAGGAGAGGAAGGCAGGAAGAGAAGGGGATGACAGAGGATGAGATGGTTGGATGGAATCACTGACTCGATGGACATGAGTTTGAGTAAGCTCTGGGAGTTAGTGATGGACAGGGAAGCCTGGTGGGCTGCAGTCCATGGGGTCACAAAGAGTCGGACAAGACTGAGTGACTGAACTGAACTGATATCAACAGGCAGTAACATTTAAGGAGAAGATCATGTCATTAGGAATTCTAATTCAATGCTGACACTAAACAACTAAATCCTAGGTAAAAGTCTAATTGATTTTAATGTTTAAGTGTTTCAAATATTCAGATTAGTGCATTAAGACAAATGTATCTATAAATTAATATGCATATATTTGGGGTGTACTAAAATTTTTCCATCAATAGGATGTATAACCCAAAATATTTGGGAACCAGTAATACTGAGCAGATGACACCACCCTTATGGCAGAAAGTGAAGAGAAACTAAAGAGCCTCCTGATGAAAGTGAAAGAGGAGAATGCAAAAGTTGGCTTAAAGCTCAACATTCAGAAAATGAAGATCATGGCATCTGGTCCCATCACTTCATGGGAAATAGATGGGGAAACAGTGTCAGACTTTATTTTTGGGGGCGCCCAAATCACTGCAGATGGTGACTGCAGCCATGAAATTAAAAGACGCTTACTCCTTGGAAGGAAAGGTATGACCAATGTAGATAGCATATTCAAAAGCAGAGACATTACTTTGCCAACAAAGGTCCATCTAGTCAAGGCTATGTTTTTTCCTGTGGTCATGTATGGATGTGAGAGTTGGACTGTGAAGAAGGCTGAACACCGAAGAATTGATGCTTTTGAAGTGTGGTGTTGGAGAAGACTCTTGAGAGTCCCTTGGACTGCAAGGACATCCAACCAGTCCATTCTGAAGGAGATCAGCCCTGGGATTTCTTTGGAAGGAATGATGCTAAAGCTGAAACTCCAATACTTTGGCCACCTCGTGCAAAGAGTTGACTCATTGGAAAAGACTCTGATGCTGAGAGGGATTGGGGGCAGGAGGAAAAGGGAACAACTGAGGATGAGATGGCTGGATGGCATCACCGACTCGATGGACTTGAGTCTGAATGAACTCCGGGAGTTGGTGATGGACAGGGAGGCCTGGCGTGCTGTGATTCATGGGGTCACAAAGAGTCGGACATGACTGAGCGACTGAAATGAACTGAACTGAATACTGAGCATGGGGCTTACCTGATGGCTTAGATGGTAAAGAACCTAACTGCAGGGCAGGAGACCCAGGTTTGATCCCTGGGGTGGGAAGATCCCCTGTAGGAGGGCATGGCAATCCACTCCAGAATTCTTGCCTGGAGAATCCCATTAAGAGAGGAGCCTGGCAGGCTGTAGTTTATAAGGCTGCACAGAGGCAGACACAACCGAAGCGATTCAGCAAGCACACACACAATATTAAGCATTGCATTTTAGGAGATGTTTCTATGTACATTTATATGGTTCCCACATTGAAATGGCCCAGAATGTCTCATAGATTAGCTTCTCTAACTGTGGTCCCTAGATGCCTAGTACTCAAATGACCCAGGGATTTGTTAGAAATGAAAATTCTTAATCCTAGCCCAGACTCACTAAATTAAGTTGGGAGGAACCAGCAATGTGTGTTTTGTCATCTTTCGGGTGATTCTGATGCAAGGAAAAATTTGAGCTCCACTGGTGTAGATCATAAACAGTAATTATTGAAACCATATGTACTCTGGTGATGCTCAGAGTAAAGTATAATGGCTAGATGAAGTTCATTTCTGAAAACTTGATATAGAGTTGAAGACATCACAGGACCCTGACATTCTTTCCTTTGATATAAATATGACATTTTACACACACACAGGCATATGTGAGTGTACACACACACACACACACACACACACACAGGCCTGCAAAAGCAAATGGCAACAATGTTTATTTTATTTTATTTAGATCAAAGGAATTAGAACTAGTTAGTAGAATAAAATATTTAAAAGTTCATTACTAGATTATTTTATGTAAAAATAATTTCTGAATTTAAATAACCAGTTCAGTGTTTTATTTCATGTAAAATTACCACATTCCGTTTATCTTGGTACCTAGTATGAAGAATGCTGTTAGATTGTTAAAGGAGTGATAATTATTAAATGGCTTCCCTGGTGGTGCAGTAGTAAAGAATCTGCCTGCCAATGCAAGAGACACAAGAGAACGTGGGTTCCATCCCTGGGTCATGAATATCCTTTGGTGTTGGAAATGGCAACCTGCTCCAGTATTCTTGCCTGGAAAATCCCATGGAGAGAGCCTGGCGGGTTACAGTCAATGGGATCACAAAGAGTTAGACGTGACTGAGTGACTAAACACGCACAATTATTAAATAGGTAGCTCACAGGTGACTGATTTAGAGTGAGTTAAGGAGATCCAATGGCAACCCATTCCAGTGTTTTTGCCTGGAGAATCCCAGGGATGGGGGAGCCTGGTGGGCTGCCATCTATGGGGTTGCACAGAGTCAGACATGACTGAAGCAACCTAGCAGCAGCAGCAGCAGCAAGGAGATCCAACTAGTCCATTCTAAAGGAGATCAGTCCTGGGTGTTCATTGGAAGGACTGATGCTAAAGCTGAAACTCCAATACTTTGGCCACCTCATGCGAAGAGTTGACCAATTGGAAAAGACTCTGATGCTGGGATTGGGGACAGGAGGAGAAGGGGACGACAGAAGATGAGATGGCTGGATGGACATGAGTTCAAGTGAACTCCAGGAGTTGGTGATGGACAGGGAGGCCTGGCATGCTGCAATTCATGGGGTCACAAGGAGTCGGACATGACTGAGTGACTGAACTGAACTGAACTGAGAAGACATACAAAAATATTTTATACTTGACCAATTAATGAAAACTTTACAGATAGCCAAAATCGTGACCTGTAGATTTAAAAAAATAATAAACCTATATTTTATTTAAAAATTTTAATGAAGTATGGTTGATTTACAATATTGTTTTTGTTTCTGCTGTACAGCAAAGTGAATCAGTTATAAATATATATAATCTCCACTCTTTTTTAGACTCTTTTCCCATATAGGCCATTTTCAGAGTATTATGTAGGATGCCCTGAGCTGTATAGTAGGTCCTCATTAGTTATCTATCTCATATGTAGTATTCTATACCAATCTCAATCTCCCAATTTATTCCTCCCCTTTCTTCCCCCTGGTAACCATAAGTCTGTTTTCTTCATCTGTGAATCTATTTCTGTTTAAAACATTATACTTTATAATTTTATAATTAAATATAACACATATGCTGCTGCTAAGCCGCTTCAGTCGTGTCCGACTCTGTGCGAACCCATATATGGCAGCCCACCAGGTTCCCCCATCCCTGGGATTCTCCAGGCAAGAACACTGGAGTGGGTTGCCATTTCCTTCTCCAATGCATGAAAGTGAAAAGTGAAAGTGAAGTCACTCAGTTGTGTCTGACTCTTTGCGACCCCATGGACTGCAGCCTACCAGGTTCCTCTGCCCATGGGATTCTCCAGGCAAAAGTACTGGAGTGGGGTGCCATTTCTTATATACAACTATATAAGGCAGAAATGTGAAATGTAATAAATATGTTTAAGGGTCAGGGAATTCACCATGCTCTTGCACACCCTTCTTCCTCTCCAGTAACCATCAACCTATATTTTATTACATTCAATTTTATGTATTTCTTTAAAATTGCACTAGTTATATATATATCAATGCAGTTAAACTGGTTAAGGCTTCCCGGCAGAGTGGTAAAGAATTAGCTTGCAATGCAGGAGATGCAAGAGACACAGATTTGACTCCTGGGTCAAAAAGATCCTCTCAAATAGGAAATGGCAGCCCACTTCAGTATTCTTGCCTGTAGAATTCCATGGACAGAGTATCCTGGTGGGCTACAGTCCATGAAATCGCAGAGTCGGACGTGACTGAGTACACACACACAGCTATTCCTAGGTAAGCAATAATTGTTACTGTGACTTTTAAAAACTTATTTTTTGTACATGAGATATGATTTTACTTCCTTAAGTAAACAAAAAAAAAAATTGGAGAAGATTAAGTGCTATAGAGAAAATGACATTTTTTCCAAAGGCAAACAAGGACTACATGTGTACATAAATGTATTCACACACACACATAATTAATCCAAATAATAAAAGAAATCAAAACAATAAATCAAAATCAACCAAGAATAACTTTAAAAAATGACTTGAAGCTATATTCCACCAAAACTGATCCGAACCCAATAACGTGTACTATAAAATTACTAAAAATGGCCAAATCACTAATAAGAAAATAAAAATTAGACAAGCATCACACTTATTCAGAGCTACATTAAACTCCAGAAAAGTGCTGAAACTAAAAAAATATATGCAAGAGATGTTGAGCCAAGGGTTTAATACCCAGACTGTCTATGAATTATTTTTGTTTTGTTTTTGCTGCAGGGAGGCAATTCACAACAAAGTCAAAGGAGCGAATTATATGGCTTTATTTCCAAGTAATTAGACTCATTAGAAAAGAACCTCAAGTCTTTGAGGACCACCCATGAACAGGAGGTAGTGAGCCAGCCATGCGGGATCCTATCACTCAGCAACTAAACCCTTCAACTGGAAACCGTATTCCTTGTTTCCCCTGGGTTTATATCAGCTGACTTGTTCACAGGTATTTCAGTAAGAAAGGATTTGCACATCTGAATACAAGGTTACTGTATCGAATTCTGTAACTAATCAGTGTTGCTCAATTCTACCATTTCTGAAGTTCAAAACGCTTCATTCTGGCAGCACTCATGCCATGAAACTCACAATAAGACTTTTTGTCTTTCTTAGCCAGTCTATTTTGTCTTCTAGTATTTAAAATGGAAACTCCTTGACTACTCCCTCCATATTCATTCTGTTCGGGCTCTGCATTAAGCAATACATAAAATATTAAAAAGGTCTTAAAACCAGCAAGCAAACTTTGAGTAAAATTTCCAAAACAGCAGAAATTATTTAAAAAATAATAAAGATAATTATTTTCTCCTGATTAAACTTCTAAACATTCAGAGTCAATAAAAGTTTATACTTACCAAATGTGTCATAGTTTTCAAACACGTTGTTACCCACATTAATTTCCACAGCTCCTCAATATTATCCGGGAGAGGTGTGTAAACATAATATGCCCCAAGGACCCCCACGATCAGAAGCAAAATCGTCTTTCTTCCCATCATGTTTTCCAACTGCACATTCTACTTGGCAGCAAAGCAAATACACTTCTGAAATATTTGAATGTTGAAATTTCATAACAGTTTTTGGATTTATCAAAAAGTGTTATCTTACTTCTTAGACACAAATTCCATTGGTCCAGTTGTCATTCTGCAAGCTGCTGGGAAATAATTAACTCAGAAAAAGTACAAAGAACTCTGTGAAATCCATACTCATATTATCTGCAGGTTCTGCCAAGTACAACAGCCTTATAATATTGCTAGGCAGTCAGTAAACAAGCATTTGTTGCTCAATTACTTGTTGGGGAGTACTTTAACCATTAGAGAAAAGGCCACAGGAAATATAAGAAACTCAGTGTATGCTTCAAATAACAAATCTCAGAGTGGGGGAGAAAAAATATGTTTAAACTATTGAGAGCTTTTACGAAGTATGATAGATATGGTCACTTGTATCTTATATTACTTTTACTGTCTTGATACAAATAAAATTATTAGTGAAAAATGCTAAATAGGTTAAAGTTATACAATTTTTTCCAATGCAACATAAAACCTTATATTCAAACAACTTCAGCATAGGGCACAATTCAGATTTTTTTAAAAAGCAAAGGAAAAAGGAAAAATATTTTCAGCACTTTAAATCTTCATACAAGTTTTGCAGTTTTCTGTTTACATTTATTCATTCAGCATGGAATCCCCTGGATTTGAGATCTTTTAGCAAAATTAGGGGCTTTGCTGGTGGTTCAGACAGTAAAGAATCAGTCTGCAATATGAGAGACCTGGGTTCAATCCCTGCTTGGGAAGATCCCATGGAGAAGGGAACAGCTACCCACTCCAATATTGTGGCTTGGAAAATTCCATGGATAGAAGAGCCTGGCAGGCTATAGTCCATGGGGTTACAAAGAGTCGGACATGACTGAACAAGCAAAATTAGAACACAGAGAAGGTTCTTCTTACAAAGGTCTGTGTTCTGGCTTTGTTGTTTTTTTTTTTTTTTTTTTTCCTTGATTATAAAATCAAGGAGATAGCTAACAGTTTTTGAGAATTTACTCTGTATCCCAGGCAATGTACTAAAACAAATCTTAACATCATTGCTGTTGTTCAGTCACTCAGTCGTGTCCATCTCTTTGTGACCCCATTGACTGCAGCAGGCCAGGCTTCCCTGTCCTTCACCATCTCCCAGAGCTTGCTCAAACTTAAGTCCATTGAGTTGGTGCTGCCATCCAACCATATCATCCTCTGTTATCGCTTTCTCCTCCTGCCCCATGAGGTGGCCAAAGTATTGGAGTTTCAGCCTCAGCATCAGTCCTTCCAATGAATACCCAGGATTGGTTTCCTTTTGGATGGACTGGTTGGATCTCCTTGCAGTCCAAGGGGCTCTCAAGAGTTTTCTCCAACACCACAGTTCAAAAGCATCAGTTCTTCGGCCCTCAGCTTTCTTTATAGCCCAACTTTCACATCCATACATGACTACTGGAAAAACCATAGCTTTGACTAGATGGACCTTTGTTGGCAAAGTAATGTCTCTGCTCTTTAATATTCTGTCTAGGTTTGTCATAGATTTTCTTCCAAGGAGAAAGCATCTTTTGATTTCATGGTTGCAGTCATCATCTGCAGTGATTCTGGAGCCCAAGAAAATAAAGTTTCTCATTGTTTCCATTGTTTTCCCATCTATTTGCCATGAAGTGATAGGACCAGATGCAATGTTTTTAGTTTTTTGAATGTTGAGTTTTAAGCCAGCTTTTCACTCTCCTCTTTCACCTTCGTATTAATGTGTACTCGTGGAGGACTGCTCTGGTTTCACTTTGTCCTGGCTTGCCTCCAGGAGTACACATTAATACCTTACTTGTCCCAGTCTTTAATTCATCTCAGATGGCAGATAAGCAAATAAGTAGGTCATACAAAAACAAGTAGCAGGACTTCCTTGGGTGGTCTAGTGGTTAAAAATCTGCCTTGCAATGCAGGCGACACAGGTTCCATCCCTGGCTAAGGAAGTAAGATTCCCATAAGCCATGAGGCAACTAAACCCATGTGCTACAAGTAGTCTGTGAGCTGCAATGAAAGTTCGCATGATGCAATGAAGATTCCACTTGCTGCAAGTAGGACTGGATGCAGCCAAATAAGTAAATAAAATAACAAAAATTTAAAAAGCAAGTAGCAGTGTTAAGAGATGTTAACTCTTCACTAAATATCCACATGCCCCTGTGACTTTTACTTCTTTTCTCTTATAGTGAAGTGAAATAAAGAAGTGCTGGCCAAATGGACTGAAAAGAAAGTCATGTGTGTCACTCCCAGAGAGAAGTAATTACAATCCATAAGACCTGGAAACTATCTTTTAAATGGTAACATCACAAAATAAAGGTAGTTTGGACTGCTAAGTGATCCAAGCGTTCAGGTCCTCAAACTCCATTAAGAATTTTCTTGAGAAGCAAGTAAATCTCATGCTAAGCTTAAAGTACTATATGACTTAATATAATTTTAAATATATCACTGTGTGCTCATATCAACACTGGTATGTAAGAACTAATACTATGAGAGATTTTCTTTCCCAAGGTCACATCATTTATCATTTTAGCTATCATTTCCAAAGCTATCATTTTAACCTAAATCTGCAGGCTTTGAGGTCTTTATCCTTGACTCTATGGAAACTAATAAGAAGTGAAAATCCATAGGAGCTAGTTATGTCCATGTAGTGTCACTGTTTAATTTTATTTGAATAATTTCTTGAATTTTCAGAACTTGCATCCCTCTTTACCTACCTATAATCTGTCTTTTCTAACTTGGCACTGGGG
Organism: Bos indicus x Bos taurus; assembly: GCF_003369695.1. Classification (NCBI taxonomy): domain Eukaryota; kingdom Metazoa; phylum Chordata; class Mammalia; order Artiodactyla; family Bovidae; genus Bos; species Bos indicus x Bos taurus. Next base: position 115,543,438 of record NC_040076.1, read on the forward strand.
AGGTACTAATACTAGCTTCTCTTTCCATACTCAGTTTCATCTGGGACACAGATTTACTTTGGGAAGACTGAGAGGATATTGATATAGGGGGCATCAAGCCTAAAGTATAACCAACACTACAGTTACTTGACAACATATCAAGTCTGTCTACTGCTTATCTTGAAAAAAAGATCATAGTTAAAAAGTGGTGCTGGGAAAACTGGTCAACCACTTGTAAAAGAATGAAACTAGAATACTTTCTAACACCATACACAAAAATAAACTCAAAATGGATTAAAGATCTAAATGTAAGACCAGAAACTATAAAACTCCTAGAGGAAAATATAGGCAGAAACTATCTGACATAAATCACAGGAAGACCATGATGACCCACTTCCCAGAGTAATGGAAATAAAAACGAAAATAAACAAATGGGACCTAATTAAACTTAAAAGTTTTTGCACAACAAAGGAAACTATAAGCAAGGTAAAAAGGCAGCCTTCAGAATGGAAGAAAATAATAGCAAATGAAGCAACTGACAAACAACTAATCTTAAAAGTATGCAAGCAGCTCATGTAGCTCAATTCCAGAAAAAATAAATGACCCAATCAAAAAATGGACCAAAGAACTAAATAGACATGTCTCCAAAGAAGACATACAGATGGCTAATATACACATAAAAAAATTGCTCAACATCACTCATTATCAGAGAAATGCAAATCAAAACCACAATGATGTACCATCTCACACTGGTTAGAATGGCTGCCATCAAAAAGTCTACAAATAATAAATGCTGGAGAGGGTGTGGAGAAAAGGGAACCCTCTACACTGTTGGTGGGAATGCAAACTAGTACAGCCACTGTGGAGACCAGTATGGAGATTCCTTAAAAAACTGGAAATAGAACTGCTATCAGTTCAGTTCAGTTCAGTCACTCAGTCGTGTCTGACTCTTTGTGACCCCATGAATGCAGCACGCGATGGACAGGCCTCTCTGTCCATCACCAACTCCCAGAGTTCACTCAAACTCATGTGTATCAAGTTGGTGATGCCATCCAGCCACCTCATCCTCTGTCATCCCCTTCTCCTCCTGCCCCAATCCCTCCCAGCATCAGGGGCTTTTCCAATGAGTCAACTCTTCGTGTGAGGTGGCCAAAGTATTGGAGTTTCAGCCTCAGCATCAGTCCTTCCAGTGAATACCCAGGATTGGTCTCCTTTTGGATGGACTGGTTGGATCTCCTTGCAGTCCAAGTGACTCTCAAGAGTCTTCTCTGGAACTGCCATACGACCCAGCAATCCCACTGCAGGGCGTACACACTGAGGAAACCAGAACTGAAAGAGACATGTGTACCCCAATGTTCATCACAGCACTGTTTACAATAGCTAGGACATGGAAGCAACCTAGATGTCCATTGGCAGATGAATGGATAAGGAAGTTGTGGTGCATATACACGATGGAATATTACTCAGATACAAAAAAGAACACATTTGAGTCAGTTCTAATGAGATGGATGAAACTGGAGTCTATCATACAGAGTGAAGGCAGCCAGAAAGAGAAACATCAGTACAGTATATTAATGCATACATATGGAATTTAGAAAAATGGTAACAATGACCCGACATGCAAGACAGTAAAAAAGACACAGATGTAAAGTACAGACTTTTGGACTCTGTGGGAGAAGGCGAGGGTGAGACAATATGAGAGACTAACATTGAAACATGTATATTACCATATGTAAAATAGATGACCAGTGCAAGTTTGATGCATGAAGCAGGGCACTCAAAGCTGGTGCTCTGCAACAACCCAGAGGGATGGGGCAGAGAGGCAGGTGGGAGGAGAGTTTTGGATGGTGGAACACATGTGCTCCCATGACTGATTCATTTAGATGTATGGGAAAAACCACCACAATATTGTAAAGTAATTAGCTTCCAATTAAAATAAATTTATTTTAAAAACAGTTCAAATAAAGCAAAACAAAACACAAATGAGAATTAGCAATTTAAATAATTCAACTTTTTTCTTCATAGAAAGCTTCCTGTGATGATTTTATATTTCTACAGTTCATATAGAAATCCTAGGGGGAAAATCTAAAAGTAGCCTCAAACATAATTAATTAACACACTGCTCATTGATTCTTTGACTTGCTTGTGATCAGTTTTCTTTTCCATTTCTGTGCTGATCATTTTAAACAAGCCCATCCAAATCTTATTGTAGCAGCCAACATCAATACAGCTGTCTTCTATGTGATCTACATGGTGGTAGGTGCTGAGAATACAAAGATAAAAATACTTGTTTTCTGGTTCCAAAGAGCTCATATCTATAGGGGGGATATGTTCAAGTCAACACTCTGCTTTGAAGAGGGGAGTTGGGTTAAAGAAATCCCTTCAAAAGTTTTCAGAATATTTTATAAAGCAAAATAAATATAAGAACTGGACAATAATGTGCAAATTGTAATGGTTTATGTGCATTAAGCCACATGTTTGACAAAGGGTGATAGGCTGGTAAGTTAGAGGAAGTAACACTTTCAGCTGAAATTCTTTTAAAATAAAGAGCACTGAAGGAGATGTAGTAAATTCAGTTTTGGGGGAAATTTCTCAGTCTGATATGTAATTATTTATTCTTTCATACATTAAGTTCTATTTCAGTTAATATACAACTGTAGCTGGTTTTTTTTTTATTTGCTACTGATTAATTGCATTATCTTTATTGGTTGAAACTTATGTGTAAGCATGTGAGTGTGTGCACATGTGTGTATATGTGTGTATATGTGTGTGTTTACTGTCTAAAAATTGCACATCCTTCTGCATTGCTAAAGGGATTCCTGCATGGGAAGGGTGATGCAAAATGAAAAATTTCAACTTGCAGTATTACTTGCTAAATGCTGCATTTCACAATTGTACTGCTAATCCTCATCATGACCTTAATAATCTTGCTAAGTCAGATTCTTATTGAACATAACTGCAGTTTATTCCAGATCAGAACAATGAGACATGTTTTAACCAAGATCTGTGGACTCATTTGTCCTACCCTGTAAGCTATAAATAGCTATAATTAATTAATCATTAATTACCATTATGGCTCAGATGCTAAAAAATCTGCCTGCAATGCCAGAGACCCCGTTCGATTCCTTGGTCGGGATGATCCCCTGGAGAAGGGAATGTCAATTCACTCCAGTAATCTTGCCTGGAGAATCCCATGGACAGAAGAGCCTGGTGGGTTACAGTCTATGGGGTCACAAAGAGCTGGACACGACTGAGCGACTAACACTTTCACTTCACCATTACCTCCATGAAACATTATCCCCTTCCTTTCTAGTACTTAAAAACTTGGACTTTGGCATTTTCCCCTCAGAAAACTAGCTGGTTTTCTTGTCTTGTAATAAACTTCTCTTTTAAAAACTTTTCTGTGTGTATTCACTTGGGAAGAGTAATAATCAGAATTAAATGACTTTTTAAGACCCAGACAAATCAAAGTAACACTTGAAGAATGCATATCAGCATGCCAGGTTCTGTGCTATGGGCTTTACAACAGTTTTCTCATTCAATTTTTACAGCTACTCTGAGTTATGTATTATTTTTGCCAATAAGGAAAGTGAGCATCAACGAGGAATAAGTACTTTAGTCAAGGTCAGGTAGTAAACAAGAGGTTTGTTAAATAGTCATGATTCCTAGTGCTTGACTCTCCTAAGAATCATGGTGTAAAACTATATGATATGTTTGGCTACAAAATTCCTTATCTTTCTTTAACTTCAGTGGTTTTCTATCCTCATTCAGCCTCAACATAGCTAAGGGATATAGGATTCTATTATCAGTGATGATTCACAGTGGGGATTATATTTAACTGAGAAGTTCAAGTTATCTCTTGAGTAGGGCATCAAATTTTAATGGTGAAGGCAAGAGGGTAGGGATGGGGAGGACCATAAAGATTTTTTTATTTTAATCTCCTAACTAGTTCTGACACAGTCCCTTCTCTCATGTTAAGAATAGCTACTTTATACTGACTTGCCTCTGTGGAAACACTCTTATTTAAATAGGTCTAACTTAGACCTAGCAGGAGGCAAAAATCTTGATAAGAGATCAGAAAATGGGAAGTGGTATAAAGGTATCAGTCAAATGTTTTTCAGTTCAGTTTCTCAGTTGTGTCTGACTCTTTGTGACCCCATGAACCACAGCACGCCAGGCCTCCCTGTCCATCACCAACTTCCGGAGTTTACCCAAACTCATGTCCATTGAGTCAGCGATGCCATCCAACCATCTCATCCTCTGTCGTTCCCTTCTCCTCCTTCCCCCAATCTTTCCAAGCATCAGGGTCTTTTTAAATGAGTCAGCTCTTTGCATCAGGTGGCCAAAGTATTGGAGTTTCAGCTTCAACATCAATCCTTCCAATGAGGACCCAGGACTGATCTCCTTTAGGATGGACTGGTTGGATCTCCTTGCAGTCCAAGGTACTCACGAGACTCTTCTTCAACACCACAGTTCAAAAGCATCAACTCTTTGGTGCTTAGCTTTCTTTATAGTCCAACTCTCACATCCATACCTGACCACTGGAAAAACCATAGCCTTGACTAGAAGGACCTTTGTTGGCAAAGTAATGTTTCTGCTTTATAATATGCTGTCTAGTTGGTCATAACTTTCCTTCTAAGGAATAAAATGTTTTTAAGAACATGTTATTGCATAAATAAAATTTTGAAAGTCTTCCCTAAATTTGTCAAAGGAAGTTTGGACGACAAGAAAAAAAAGACATCCTTAAGGATGGGCAACCTTTTGTTTCTTAATCACATAAAGTAGCATAAGTGTCCCTTAATTTGTTTCTAAGTGTTTTTCTAGACGATCCTATTGTTAAAAAAAAAAAAAAATAGAACACAGTTTTGGAAGAAAGAAATTTAAAAGTTCTTAAATATAAAAAGCTTAAAAAGGTCTATTCAGATTCTTTGCCCATTTTAAAATCAGATTGTGTTTTTTTGTTATTGAGTTGTGTGGGTTCTCAATATACTTTGTATATTAATCCCTTATCAAATATTTTATTTCTATCCTCTCATATTCAATGGTTTCCTTCAAGATACACAAATTTTAGTTTGATGCAGTCTCATTTGTTGATTTTTGCTTTTGTTTCCCTTGCAGTTATAAGATAAATAAGTTATGGAATGCAATGTACAGCATGGAAAATACTGTCAATAATATTGCATTAACTTTGCAAGGTGACAGACCAAAACTGAAACTATTGTGGTGATCATTTCACAATGATCATCAATGATCACCACTGTATAAAAATATTAAATCACAATTTTGTGCAACTGAAACTAATATTAATATGATACTTTAAGTATTATATTATAATTAATATAATATTTTAAGCAAAACAAAAACCTCTTTTTGACTTGTTTTGAGTATATTGTGAACAAAATTTAATTTAAAAAATCAGAATAAAACATCTGTAATATTCCACAGTTAACAGAAATTCATAGTTAGCTATAAGTTTAATCCTATACCTTGTTCAGTGAAAAGAGATATATGAAAATTTAATTCTTCATCTGTAAGTTCTATTTTTAATATAATATTACAAATTTGGAAATGAGTTTTTTAATGTAAATCTGTGAAGATAAATTCAGAAGCAATATGATGAAAGAATATTAACATCAGCAACCAGAAAGAATCATTTCCAGAAAGATGAGCTCCTTACAAATGTCACTTTGTGACCTGCCCAACTGTGTTAAGAAAATAGGGAACTTGAGTTCTAAGGAAAATCAGGACCCAAGACCTAGAGAACCAAATAAAATCTCCATTACATTTTATCCCACTAATAAATGTGTTTGGTGTCTGAAACAAAAGTCTTGCATTATAATTTTATTTTGAGCATTTTACTGGTGAGTTAACTGAAATTTACATAATTACTAGCTATATGACCATAATAAAGATTCTTGACATAATTACTTCATCAAAAGTACAGCTGTGCTAATACTTCTCTTTCATGGTATTTTTTGGGTTAAATTAGGTAATGAACTTAGAAAGCTTGGCATACATCATCAAAAAGTCTACAGATAATAAGTGCTACAAGGTGTGTGGAGAAAAAGAAACCCTTCTACACTGTTTGCGTGGGAATGTAAATTTGTGCAACCACTACGGAAAACAGTATGGACGTTCCTTGGTTGTTGTTGTTTTAATAGCTAAGTAGTAGCTGACTCTTGCAGCCCCATGAACTGTAGCCTTTCAGGCTTCTCTGCCCATGGATTTCTCAGACAAAAATACTGGGGTGGGTTGCCATTACCTTCTCCAGAATATCTTCCTTACCCAGGCATTGGCAGGCAGATTCTTTACCACTGAGCCATCAGGGAAGCCCCATGGAGGTTCCTTAAAAAACTAAAAATAGAGATACCATATGATCCAGCAATCCCACATCTGGAAAAGAAAAAAACTCTAATTCAAAAAGACAGGCAGTCCTAAGATGGCAGAGGAATAGGACAGGGAGATCACTTTCTCCCCCACAAATTCATCAAAAGAACATTTGAACACTGAGTAAATTCCACAAAACAACTTTTGAATGCTGGCAGAGGACATCACGTGCCCAGAAAAGCAGCCCATTGTCTTCGAAAGGAGGTAGGAAGAAATATAAAAGACAAAAAGAGAGACAAAAGAGGTAGGGATGGAGCTCCATCCCAGGAAGGGAGTCTTTAAAAAGAGAGAAGTTTCCAAACACCAGGAAGCACTCTCACTGCCTAGTCTGTCGTGAGCCTTGGAACCACAGAGGGCAACATAATCGGGAGGAAAAATAAATAAATAATTAAAACCCACAGATTACGTGCCCAGTGGTAACTCCCCCAGCAGAGAAGTAGCACAGATGCCTGCATCTGCCACTAGCAAGTGGGGGCTGGGCAGGGAGGAGAGGGCTGCATTGCTTAGAGTAAGGGCTGGGCGTGAATGCCCAGAGGGCAATCTGAGGGAACTAACTTGGGCTAGCACACCAGACTCTGGGATAGCTACCACGCGAAAAGCCCTAACCTAAGACACCGCCAGGCCCACTCACAGAACAAAGGACTGAGCAGGGCTAGCCAGCTACAGACCATCCCCCTCCAGTGACAGGCAGCCAGAGCCGGAAAGGGGCAATCACGGCCCCAGAGAGCCATTATCTACCAAACTGCAAGCAGGCTTCGTTGCTAACTAAGACTCCTTGGGATTCTGGATGGTCAACATCCGCCTGAGAAGCCAAGCCGGTTGTACACACAGAAAACCGAGTGGCAGGGACGGGGGAGGCAATTGGGGGAGGCAATAAGTCACAGCGACTGCACTTGCCAAACACCTGGTCACCTAAGCTGCTCGGACCTGGGAAGGGCACAAAACGCAGGCCCAAACGAGTCTGCGCCTCTGAGGACTACCCGAGTACCCAAACCTGAGCGGCTTAGACCTGGGAAGTGCACACAACCCAGGGCCAGCATCAGACAGTTCCTGGCTGAGCAACCTAGAGCCTAAGCAGTGTAGACAGGGAAAGCACACACAATGTGAGGGGGGGAAAACCCAGTGTGGCCGAGTCACTGCGAGCACACGCCAGTGTTATCTGCTGGCAGTGTCCCTCCCTCCACACAGCACGATGGAACAAGTGAGCCTAGAAAGTGTCCACCACCGCCCCCTTGTGACAGGGTGGAAATTAGACACTGAAGAGACCAGCAAACAGAAGAAGCTAAAATAGAGCGAACCTCCTTGGACGTGACAGGTGCAATAGATTAAAACCCTGTAGTTAGTGCCGAATACATAGGAAGGGGCCTATAGATCTTGAGAAATATAAGCCGGATCAAGGAACGATCTGAAACTGAACTGACGCCACACTGCCCACAACACCAGAGAAAGTCCTAGAAATATTTCTACTATTTTTACTATCATTCTTTATTTTTTTAATTTTTAAAAATTATTTAAGTCCTCTACTACTCCTTTAATTTTCATTTTTATAACCTATTCTACTTTGCAAGAAAAAAAAAAGAGAGACCTTGTTTTTTAAAGCTGTCTGGGAAGGCCTTACATATAGCTGTGAAAAGAAGAGAAGCAAAAAGCAATGGAGAAAAGGAAAGATATAAACATCTGAATGCAAAGTTCCAAAGAATAGCAAGAAGAGATAAGAAAGCCTTCTTCAGTGATCAATGCAAAGAAATAGAGGAAAACAACAGAATGGGACAGACTAGGGATCTCTTCAAGAAAACCAGAGATACCAAAGGAACATTTCATGCAAAGATGGGCTCGATAAAGGACATAAACGGTATGGACCTAACAGAAGCAGAAGATATTAAGAAGAGGTGGCAAGAATACACAGAAGAACTGTACAAAAAGATCTTCATGACCCAGATAATCACGATGGTGTGATCACTCACCTAGAGCCAGACATCCTGGAATGTGAAGTCAAGTGGGCCTTAGAAAGCATCACTATGAACAAAGCTAGTGGAGGTGATGGAATTCCAGTTGAGCTATTCCAAATCCTGAAAGATGATGCTGTGAAAGTGCTGCACTCAATATGCCAGCAAATTTGGAAAACTCAGCAGTGGCCACTGGACTGGAAAAGGTCAGTTTTGATTCCAATCCCTAAGAAAGGCAATGCCAAAGAATGCTCAAACTACCGCACAATTGCACTCATCTCACACGCTAGTAAAGTAATGCTCAAAATTCTCCAAGCCAGGCTTCAGCAATATGTGAACTGTGAACTTCCTGATGTTCAAGTTGGTTTTAGAAAAGGCAGAGGAACCAGAGATCAAATTGCCAACATCCTCTGTATTATCAAAAAAGCAAGAGAGTTCCAGAAAAACATCTATTTCTGCTTTATTGACTATGCCAAAGCCTTTGACTGTGTGGATCACAAGAAACTGTGGAAAATTCTGAAAGAGATGGGAATACCAGACCACCTGATCTGCCTCTTGAGAAATTTGTATGCAGGTCAGGAAGCAACAGTTAGAACTGGACATGGAACAACAGACTGGTTCCAAATAGGAAAAGGAGTATGTCAAGGCTGTATATTGTCACCCTGTTTATTTAACTTATATGCAGAGTACATCTTGAGAAACGCTGGGCTGAAAGAAGCACAAGCTGGAATCAAGTTTGCCGGGAGAAATATCAATAACCTCATATATGCAGATGACATCACCCTTATGGAAGAAACTGAAGAGGAACTCAAGAGCCTCTTGATGAAAGTGAAGTGGAGAGTGAAAAAGTTGGTTTAAAGCTCAACATTCAGAAAACGAAGATCATGGCATCCGGTCCCATCACTTCATGGGAAATAGATGGGGAAACAGTGGAAACAATGCCAGACTTTATTTTTCTGGGCCCAAAATCACTACAGATGGTGACTTCAGCTCTGAAATTAAAAGACGCTTACTCCTTGGAAAGAAAGTTAGGACCAACCTAGATAGCATATTCAAAAGCAAAGACATTACTTTGCCAACAAAGCTTCGTCTAGTCAAGGCTATGGTTTTTCCTGTGGTCATGTATGGATGTGAGAGTTGGACTGTGAAGAAGGATGAGCACCGAAGAATTGATGATTTTGAACTGTGATGTTGGAGAAGACTCTTGAGAGTCCCTTGGACTGCAAGGAGATCCAACCAGTCCATTCTGAAGGAGATTAGCCCTGGGATTTCTTTGGAAGGAATGATGCTAACACTGAAACTCCATACTTTGGCCACCTCATGTGAAGAGTTGACTCATTGGAAAAGACTCTGATGCTGGGAGGGATTGGGGGCAAGAGGAGAAGGGGACAACAGAGGATGAGATGGCTGGATGACTTCACTGACTTGATGGACGTGAGTCTGAGTGAACTCCGGAAGTTGGTGATGGACAGGGAGGCCTGGCGTGCTGCAATTCATGGGGTTGCTAAGAGTCGGACACGACTGAGCCACTGATCTGATCTGATCTGATTTTTTAAAGCAAACTTCATATATATATATATATATATATAAAATAATTTCTGTGACTTTTTTCTCTTTAATATTGTATTTTTGAAAATCCAACCTCTACTCTAGATTTTTAATCTTTACTTTTTGGTATTTGTTATCAATTTTGTACCTTTAAGAACCCAATATTCAGTACCCATTTTTACTCGGGAGTGAGATTACTGGCTTGACTGCTTTCTCCCCCTTTGGACTCTCCTTTTTCTCCACCAGGTTGCTTCTGTCTCCTCCTTCCCCCTTCTCTTCTCTTCTCTACCTAACTCTGTGAATCTCTTTGTGTGTTCCAGACTGTGGAGAACACTTAGGTAACTGATTACTGGCTGGATCTCTCTCTCTCCTTTTGATTCACCCCTTTATCCTCCTGGCCACCTCTGTCTCCTTCCTCCCTCTTCTCTTCTCTGTATAATTCCATGAACATCTCTGAGCAGTCCAGACATTGATGTGCACATAAGGAAGTGATTACTGCACATAAGGAAGTGATTACTGGCTAGCTTGCTCTCTCCTCTTTTGATTCCACCTCATCACATTCGGGTCACCTCTAACTCCCTCCTCCCTCTTTTCTTCTCCATGTAACTCTGTGAACCTCTCTGGGTGTTCCTCACTGTGGAGAAACTTTTCATCTTTAACCTAGATGTTTTATAAATGGTGCTGTATAGATGGAGAAGTCTTGAGGCTACTGTAAAAATAAGATTGAAAACCAGAAGCAAGAGGCTTAAGTCCAAATCCTGAGAACACCAGAGAACTCCTGACTACAGGGAACATTAATTGACAGGAGCTCATCAAATGCCTCCATTCAGTTCAGTTCAGTTCAGTTCAGTCGCTCAGTCGTGTCCGACTCTTTGCAACCCCATGAATCGCAGCACGCCAGGCCTCCCTGTCCATCACCAACTCCCGGAGTTCACTCAGACTCACATCCCTCGAGTCAGTGATGCCATCCAGCCATCTCATCCTCTGTTGTCCCCTTCTCCTCTTGCCCCCAATCCCTCCCAATTATCAGAGTCCTTTCCAATGAGTCAACTCTTCGCATGAGGTGGCCAAAGTACTGGAGTTTCAGTGTTAGCATCATTCCTTCCAAAGAAATCCCACGGCTGATCTCCTTCAGAATGGACTGGTTGGATCTCCTTGCAGTCCAAGGGACTCTCAAGAGTCTTTTCCAACACCACAGTTCAAAAGCATCAATTCTTCGGTGCTCAGCCTTCTTCACAGTCCAACTCTCACATCCATACATGACCACTGGAAAAACCATAGCCTTGACTAGATGGACCTTTGTTGGCAAAGTAATGTCTCTGCTTTTGAATATGCTATCTAGGTTGGACATAACTTTCCTTCCAAGGAGTAAGCGTCTTTTAATTTCAGGGCTGAAGTCACCATCTGCAGTGATTTTGGAGTCCAAAAGAATAAAATCTGGCATTGTTTCCACTGTTTCCCCATCTATTTCCCATGAAGTGATGGGACCAGATGCCATGATCTTCATTTTCTGAATGTTGAGCTTTAAACCAACTTTTTCACTCTCCACTTTCACTTTCATCAAGAGGCTTTTTAGTTCCTCTTCAGTTTCTTCCATAAGGGTGATGTCATCTGCATATCTGAGGTTATTGATATTTCTCCCAGCAATCTTGATTCCAGCTTGTGCTTCTTTCAGCCCAGCGTTTCTCAAGATGTACTCTGCATATAAGTTAAATAAACAGGGTGACAATATACAGCCTTGACATACTCCTTTTCCTATTTGGAACCAGCCTGTTGTTCCACGTCCAGTTCTAACTGTTGCTTCTGACCTGCATATACGTTTCTCAAGAGAAACCATGAAACCAAGCACCACCCAAGGGCCAACAAGTTCCAGAGCAAGACATACCATGCAAATTCTCCAGCAACAGAGGAACACAGGCCTGAGCTTCAATGTACCAGCTTCCCAAAGTCACTCCAAACCCATTGACATCTCATAACTCATTATTGGACACTTCATTGCACTCCAGAGAGAAGAAATCAGCTCCGCCCACCAGAACACCAACACAAGCTTCCCTAACCAGGAAACCTTGACAAGCCACCCATACAACCCCACCCACAGTGAGGAAACTCCACAATAAAGAGAACTCCACAAACTGCCAGAATACAGAAAGCCTGCCCCAAGCACACAATATAAACAAGATGAAGAGACAGAGGAATACCCATCAGGTAAAGGAACAGAATAAATGCCCACCAAACCAAACAAAAGAGGAAGAAATAGGGAATCTACCTGATAAAGAATTCCGAATAACGATAGTGAAAATGATCCAAAATCTCAAAAACAAAATGGAACCCCAGATAAATAGCCTAGAGGCAAGGATTGAGAAGATGCAAGAAAGGTTTAACAAGGACCTAGAAGAAATAAAAAAGAGTCAGTATATAATGAATCATGCAATACATGAGATCAAAAACACTCTGGAGGGAACAAAGAGTAGAATAATGGAAGCAGAAGGTAGTATTAGTGAGGTAGAAGATAGAATGGTAGAAATAAATGAATCAGAGAAGTGAAAAAAAAAAAAAAGAATTAAAAGAAATGAGGACAATCTCAGAGACCTCTGGAACAATGTTAAATGCCCCCAACATTCGAATCATAGGAGTCCCAGAAGAAGAAAACAAAAAGAAAGACCATGAGAAAATATTAGAGGAGATAATAGTTGAAAACTTCCTGAAAATGCGGAAGGAAATAATCACCCAAGTCCAAGAAATCCAGAGAGTCCCAAATAAGATAAACCCAAGGCAAAACACCCCAAGACACATATTATTCAAATTAACAAAGATCAAACACAAAGAACAAATATTAAAAGCAGCAAGGGGAAAACAACAAATAACACACAAGGGGATTCCCATAAGGATAACAGCTGATCTTTCAATAGAAACTCTTCAGGCTAGGAGGGAAAGGCAGGACATACTTAAAGTGATGAAAGAAAATAACCTATAGCCCAGATTACACTACCCGGCAAGGATCTCATTCAAATATGAAGGAGAAATCAAAAGCTTTACAGGAAAGCAAAAGCTGAGAGAATTCAGCACCACCAAACAAGCTCTCCAACAAATGCTAAAGGATCTTCTCTAGATAGGAAACACAAAAAGGGTGTATAAACTCAAACCCAAAACAATAAAGTAAATGGCAATGGGATCATACTTATCAATAGTTACCTTAAACGTAAACGGGTTGAATGCCCCAACCAAAAGACAAAGACTGGCTGAATGGATACAAAAACAAGACCCCTATATATGTTGTCTACAAGAGACCCACGTCAAAACAAGGGACACATACAGACTGAAAGTGAAGGGCTGGAAAAAGATATTCCAAGCAGATGGAGACCAAAAGAAAGCAGGAGTAGCAATACTCATATCAGATAAAATAAACTTTAAAACAAAGGCTGTTTAAAGAGACAAAGGAGAACACTACATAATGATCAAAGTATCAATCCAAGAAGATATAACAATTACAAATATATATGCACCCAACATAGGAGCACCACAATATGTAAGACAAATGCTAACAAGTATGAAAGGGGAAATTAACAATAACACAATAATAGTGGGAGACTTTAATACCTCACTCACACCTATAGATAGATCAACTAAACAGAAAATTAACAAGTAAACACAAACTTTAAATGATACACTAGACCAGTTAGACCTAATTGATATCTATAGGACACTTCACCCCAAAACAATGAATTTCACCTTTTTCTCAAGCATACACGGAATCTTCTCCAGGAGAGATCACATCCTGAGCCGTAAAGCTAGCCTTAGTAAATTCAAAAAAAAAAAAAAAAAAGAAATCATCCAAGCATCTTTTCTAACAACAATGCAATAAGATTAGATCTCAATTACAGGAGAAAAACTATTAAAAATTCCAACATATGGAGGCTGAACAACATGTTGCTGAATAACCAACAAATCACAGAAAAAATCAAAAAGAAATCAAAATATGCATAGAAACGAATGAAAATGAAAACACAACAACCCAAAACCTATGGGACACTGTAAAAGTGGTGCTAAGGGGAAGGTTCATAGCAATACAGGCATACCTCAAGAAACAAGAAAAAAGTCAAATAAATAACCTAACTCTACACCTAAACCAACTAGAAAAGGAAGAAATGAAGAACCCCAGGGTTAGTAGAAGGAAATAAATCTTAAAAATTAGGGCAGAAATAAATGCAAAAGAAACAAAAGAGACCATAGCAAAAATCAACAAAGCCAAAAGCTGGTTCTTTGAGAGGATAAATAAAATTGACAAACCATTAGCCAGACTCATCAAAAAAACAAAGGGAGAAAAATCAAATAAATAAAATTAGAAATGAAAATAGATCACAACAGACAACACAGAAATACAAAGGATCATAAGAGACTACTATTAGCAATTATATACCAATAAAATGGACAACTTGGAAGAAATGGAAAAATTCTGAGAAAAGTACAACTTTCCAAAACTGAATCAGGAAGAAATAGAAAATCTTAACAGACTCATCAAAAGCACATAAATTGAAACTGTAATCAGAAATCTTCCAGCAAACAAAAGCCCAGGTCCAGACGGCTTCACAGCTGAATCCTAACAAAAATTTAGAGAAGAGCTAACACCCATCCTACTCAAACTCTTCCAGAAAATTGCAGAGGAAGGTAAACTTCCAAACTCATTCTATGAGGCCACCATCACCCTAATACCAAAACCTGACAAAGAAGCCACAAAAAAAAAAAAAAAAGAAAGAAAGAAAGAAAGAAAGAAAAGTACAGGCCAACATCACTGATGAACATAGATGCAAAAATTCTGAACAAAATTCTAGCAATCAGAATCCAACAACACATTAAAAAGATCATACATCATGACCAAGTGGGCTTTATCCCAGAGATGCAGGCATTCTTCAATATCCACAAATCAATCAATGTAATACACCACATTAACAAATTGAAAAATAAAAGCCATAGATTATCTTAATAGATGCAGAGAAAGACTTTGACAAATTTCAACATCCATTTATGATAAAAACTCTCCAGAAAGCAGGAATAGAAGAAACATACCTCAACATAATAAAAGCTATATATGAGAAACTCACAGCAAACATTATCCTCAATGGCGAAAAATTGAAAGCATTTCCTCTAAAATCAGGAACAAGACAAGGGTGCCCACTTTCACCATTACTATTCAACATAGTTTTGGAAGTTTTGGCCACAGCAATCAGAGCAGAAAAAGAAATAAAAGGAATCCAAATTGGAAAAGAAGAAGTAAACTCTCACTCTTTGCAGATGACATGATCCTCTACATAGAAAATCGTAAAGACTCCACCAGAAAATTACTAATCAATGAATATAGTAAAGTTGCAGGATATAAAATCAACACACAAATACCTTGAATTCCTATACACTAATAATGAGAAAATAAAAAGAGAAATTAAGGAAACAATTCCATTCACCATTGCAACAAAAAGAATAAAATACTTAGGAATATATCTCAGTCATGTGGAGTGACTTCACTTTGATTTCTTTCATCAGTGTTTTATAGTTTTCTATATAGGTCTTTTGTTTCTTTAGTAGATATATTCCTAAGTATATATAGAAAATTATAAAACACTGATGAAAGAAATCAAAGAGGACACTAATAGATGGAGAAATATACCCTGTTCATGGATCAGAAGAATCAATATAGTGAAAATGAGTATACTAACCAAAGCAATCTATAGATTCAATACAATCCCTATCAAGCTACCAACGGTATTTTTCACAGAGCTAGAACAAAATAATTTCACAACTTGTATGGAAATACAAAAAACCTCAAATAGCCAAAGCAATCTTGAAAAAGAAGAATGGAACTGGAGGAATCAACCTATCTGACTTCAGGCTCTACTACAAAGCCACAGTCATCAAGACAGCATGGTACTGGCACAAAGACAGAAATATAGATCAATGGAACAAAATAGAAAGCCCAGAGATAAATCCATGCACCTATGTACACCTTATCTTTGACAAAGGAGGCAAGAATATACAATGGAGAAAAGACAATCTCTTTAACAAGTGGTGCTGGGAAAACTGGTCAACCACTTGTAAAAGAATGAAACTAGAATACTTTCTAACACCATACACAAAAATAAACTCAAAATGGATTAAAGATCTCAACGTAAGAACAGAAACTATAAAACTCCTAGAGGAAAACATAGGCAAAACACTCTCTTACATAAATCACAGCAGGATCCTCTATGACCCACCTCCCAGAATATTGGAAATAAAAGCAAAAATAAACAAATGGGATCTAATTAAAATTAAAAGCTTCTACACAACAAAGGAAACTATAAACAAGGTGAAAAGACAGCCTTCAGAATGGGAGAAAATAATAGCAAATGAAGCAGCTGACAAACAACTAATATCAAAAATATACAAGCAACTCCTACAGCTCAATTCCAGAAAAATAAATGACCCAATCAAAAAATGGGCCAAAGAATTAAGCAGACATTTCTCCAAAGAAGACATACAGATGGCTAACAAACACATGAAAAGATGCTCAGCATCACTCATTATCAGAGAAATGCAAATCAAAACCACAATGAGGTACCATTTCATGCCAGTCAGAATGGCTGCTATCAAAAAGTCTACAAGCAATACTTGCTGGAGAGGGTGTGGAGAAAAGGGAACCCTATTACACTGTTGGTGGGAATGCAAACTAGTACAGCCACTGTGGAGAACAGTGTGGAGATTCCTTTAAAAACTAGAAATAGAACTGCCATATGACCCAGCAATCCCACTGTTGGGCATACACACCGAGGAAACCAGAACTGAAAGAGACAGATACCCCAGTGTTCATTGCAGCACTGTTTATAATAGCTAGGACATGGAAGCAACCTAGATGTCCATCAGCAGATGAATGGATAAGAAATACACAATGGAGTATTACTCAGCCATTAAAAAGAATGCATTTGAATCAGTTCTAATGAGGTGGATGAAACTAGAGCCTATTATACACAGTGAAGGAAGCCAGAAAGAAAAACTCCAATACAGTATACTAATGCATATATATGGAATTTAGAAAGATGGTAATGATAACCCTGTATGCGAGACAGCAAAAGAGGCACAGATGTATAGAACAGTCTTTTGGACTCTGTGGGAGAGGGAGAGGGTGGGATGATTTGGGAGAATGGCATTGAAACATGTATGATATCATATTTGAAACGAATCGCCAGTCCAGGTTTGATGCATGATACAGGATGCTCGGGGCTGGTGTACTGGGATGACCCAGAGGTATGGTATGGGGAGGGAGGTAGGAGGGGCATTTAGGATGGGGAACATGTATACACCCGTGGCAGATTCATGTTGATGTATGGCAAAACCAATACAATATTGTAAAGTAATCAGCCTCCAATTAAAATAAATAAATTTATATTTTAAAAAAGACATATGCACCCCAGCGTTCATAGCCACATTGTTTATAATAGCTAAGACATAGAAGCAACCTAAATGACCTGTTGGTAGATGAACAGATAATGAAGATGTGGTATAGCATACACACATACATACATACAGTGGAATATTAGTCATAAAAAAAAGAATGAAATGTTGCCATTTGAAGCAACATGGATGGTCTAAGAGATTAACATGGTGAGTGAAGTCAAACAGAGAAAGACAAATAGATCACTTACATGTGGAATATAAAAAATAATATAAAGGGATTTATTTACAAAACAGAAACAGATTCACAAAACATATGATTACCAAAGGGTAAAGGGGGGGTGGTAAATTAGGAGTATGGGATTAACAGAGACACACCACTATATATACATAATAAATAACAAGGCTTTACTATATAGCATGAGAACTATATTCAATACCATGTAAAACGTATAATGGAAAAGAATCTGAGAAAACATATATGTATATAAAACAGAATCACTTTACTGTACACCTGAAACTAGCACAATATTGAAAATTAACTATAAAATAAAAAATAATATATATCAGTAAAAGAAGAGCTTAGCATAGGTTATTGACACACTGCTGCTGCTGCTGCTGCTGCTGCTAAGTCGCTTCAGTCGTGTCCGACTCTGTGCAACCCCAGAGAGGGCAGCCCACCAGGCTTCCCTGTCCCTGGGATTCTCCAGGCAAGAACACTGGAGTGGGTTGCCATTTCCTTCTCCAATGCATGAAAGTGAAAAGTGAAAGTGAAGTCGCTCAGTCGTATCCGACTCTTCGTGACCCCATGGCCTTCAGCCCACCAGGCTCTTCCATCCATGGGATTTTGCAGGCAAGAGTACTGGAGTGGGGTGCCATTGCCTTCTCCTATTGACACACAAGTAGCCCTTAATAAATGTAGTATCGTAGTTAATGTCATTACTGCTGTTTATCTCACTAATATTATTGTTATTAAAGTAAGAAAAGGACACAATCAAGATTTAAGCCCAGCTATGTCTGTACCCATACTATATATTTTATTTCCCCATGCTGCTGCCCATACTTAGGAACTGAGGTACCTGGAAATTCAGCATTTTAATGTAAGTCATTTAAAGATATTGTAGGGCCATTCAGAATTTGTTTTAAGAATTGGAAAGGTCATGTTTACATAGGGCAGAAAGGGACATGGGAGAGAAACAGAGAACAGTGAGTGTCAAAGCCTATTTCTTTGTTCCTTATGAAACAATCTTTTTATAATTTCACAGACGAAAGAGATAATGTACAAATTAGCCCTTCCAAGCAGAACTTTAAGATCTTAAAAGAGTGTAGGACTTCCCTGGTGGTCCAGTGGCTAGGAATCCACTTACCAAAGCAGGGGATGCAGGTTCATTCCCCGGTCCAGCAAGATTCCACATGCCTTGCTTGTGCACCCTAGAATCTATGCTCTGCAACAAGAGAAGTCACCTCAATAAGAAGCCCGTGCACCACAGGTAGAGAGCAGCCTCTGCTCACCACAACTAGACAAAGCCCATATACAGAAATAAAGACCCAGCACAAACAAAAATAAACAAGTAAAATTAAAATAAAGGAATACAGCTTGCTCATAAACATGAATTGTGTGGTCCAACTTTGACCAGTATACATGGGTCATATTCTTCCTTTTGGAAAACAAGTAGTATTAAAAATAAAAAATTATGCAAGCCAAGCCTTCAAAAGGTGCTGAGGAGAAATGATAAAGGTCTTGGGGAAAGAACAGGGCATTCAGTGGTAAAGTTGGATACATCTTTTAACAGCCTTATTGAGGGACAGTTGATATAAAAAAAACTTGCACATATTTATACAATTTGATGACTTTGGACATATTCATACACCATATACCATCACCACACTCAAGATGATAAACATAATAATTACCACCAAAAGCTTCCTTGTGTCATTTTGCTGCGCCCTTTGCTGTGTGTGTGTAAAGAATACTTTAACATGAGATTTACCCTTTAAACAACTATCAAGTGCACAACACCATATTTTAAACTATAGACACTGTTGCACAACAGATCTCTAGAATTTAATCTGTCTTGTACAACTGCAATTTTATACCCACTGAACAATACCTCTCAATTCCCCTGCCCCCATTTCTAAAAACTATCATTCTATACTCTATTTTTATAATATTGACAATTTTCTGCTTATTCATATAAGTGAACTCATGCAGTATTTGTCCTGGAGAGTGAAAAAGTTGGCTTATAACTCAACATTCAGAAAACTAAGATTATGGCATCTGGTCCCATCACTTCATGACAAATAGATAGGGAAACAGTGACAGACTTTATTTTAGGGGGCTCCAAAATCACTGCAGATTGTGATGGCAGCCATGAAATTAAAAGACGCTTGCTCCTTGGAAGAAAAGTTATTACTAACCTAGACAGCATATTAGAAAGCAGAGACATTACTTTGCCAACAAAGGTCTGTCTAGTCAAAGCTATGGTTTTTTTTCCAAAAGTCATGTATGGATGTGAAAGTTAGACAATAAAGAAAGCTGAGCATCGAAGAATTGATGCTTTTGAACTGTGGTGTTGGAGAAGACTCTTGACTTCTCCCTTGGACTGCAGGAAGATCAAATCAGTCAATCCTAAAGGATATCTTTCCTGAATATCCATTGAAGGACTGATGCTAAAGCTGAAACTCCAATACTGTGGCCACTTGATACGAAGAACTGACTCATTTGAAAAGACCCTGATGCTGAGAAAGAGTGAAGGCAGGAGGAGAAGGGGATGACAGAGGATGAGATGGTTGGATGGCATCACTGATACAATGGACTTGAGTTTGAGTAAACTCTGGGAGTTGGTGATGGACAGGGAGGCCTGACATGCTGCAGTCCATGGGGTCGCAAAGAGTCGGATACGACTGAGTGACTGAACTGAACTGAACTGAACACCGATTTATTAGTTAAGATAATGTCTCTCAGAGCCACTCATATTACTGCAAACAGTAAGATTTCCTCCTTTTTTAAGGCTGAATAACATTCCATTTATATATGTATCATTATTTTCTTTATCCATCTATCTGTAGATGCACATTTGTGTTGTCCCTATATCTTGACTACTGTGAACAATACTATAATGAACACAAAAGTGCAGATATCTTTTTGAGATTCTGGCTTCAAGAATTTTAATATATACCCAAGAGTGGAATGCCGGGTTATAAAGCAGTTCTATTTTAACTTTTTTTCTAGAATTTCCATACTATTTTGACAGAAGCTGCACTACTTTGCATTCTCACTAACAGTGTACATTGGTTCCAATTTTTACTCATCCTCACCAACACTTGTGTTTTGTCATCCTAGTATGTGTGAGGTGACATCTCACTGTGGTTTTGATTTGCATTTCTTTGATTAGTAATGTTGGGTATTTTTTCATATATCTATAGTTACCTTCTAAGCAAATGATAAAGACTCTGCCAAAAAACTCTTAAACAAATTCAGTATGGTTGCAGGATACAAAATCACTGTATAAAAATAAGTTATCTTTTTGCATACTAACAATGAACTACCTAATGGAAAATAAAATGAGAAAAAAATGTATATATACATATAACTTAATAACTTTGCTATACATCAGAAATTAACCAAATGCTGTAAATCAACTGTACTTCAATAAGATAAAAAAGACGAAAAATTTTAACTATTTGAAAAGAAAATTAAGAAAACAATTCCATCTACAATAGTATCAAAAAGAATAAAATATTTAGCAATAAACTTAATCAAGAAAGAAAAAAAAATCAGCACTGAAAACTGCAATACTTTCCTGAAGTAAATTAAGGAAGACTCAAATAAATGGGATGATAGCCTTTGTTCATGGATTGAAAGACTTAATATTGTTCAAATGTCCATACTACCCAAAGTGATCTATAGATTCAATGATATTCCCATCAAAATCCCATGGCATTTCTTATAGATATAGAAAAAAATATTAAAATTCACATGGAAAATAAAAGATCCAGACTAGCCAAAGAAATCTTGAGAAAAAAAAAAAAATGGCTGAAAGCAACAGACTTCCTGATTTCAAAATATACTGTAAAGCTACTATAACTAAATCAACACCATACTTACCTAAAAATAAACATATAAGCCGATGGAACAGAATACAGAGTCCAAAAATTAACTCATGTATGTACAGTCAACTAATCTTTGACAAGAATGCCAGAAACTATAAAACTCCTAGGGGGAAACATAGGCAAAACACTCTCTGACATAAATCACAGCATAATCCTCTATGACCCACCTCCCAGAGTATTGGAAATAAAAGCAAAAATAACAAATGGGACCTAATTAAACTTAAAAGATTTTGCACAACAAAAGAAACTATAAACTATAAGGTGAAAAGATAGTCTTCAGAATGGGAGAAAATAATACCAAATGAAGCAATTGACAAAGAATTAAGATCAAAAATATACAATCAGCTCATGCAGCTCGATTCCAGAAAAATAAACGACCCAAACAAAAAATGGGCCAAAGAATTAAACAGACATTTTTCCAAAGAAGACATACAGATGGCTAACAAACACATGAAAAGATGTCCAACATCACTCATTATCAGAAATGCAAATCAAAACCACAATGAGGTACCATCTCACCCCAGTCAGAATGGCTGCTATCAAGTCTACAAACAATAAATGCTGGAGAGGGTGTGGAGAAAAGGGAGCACTGTTGATTGGAAAGCAAACTAATACAGCCACTATGGAGAACACTGTGGAGATTCCTTAAAAACCTGGAAATTGAACTGCCATACGACCCAGCAATCCCACTGTTGGGAATACACACTGAGAAAACCAGAATTGAAAGAGACACGTGTACCCGGACATGCATTGCAGCACTGGTTACAATGGTTAGGACATGAAAGCAACCTAGATGTCCACTGGCAGACAATGGATAAGAAAATTGTGGTGCATACCCACCATGGAATATTACGCAGCCATTAAAAAGAACACATTTGAATCTGTTCTAATGAGATGGATGAAACTGGAGCCTATTATACAGAGTGACATAAATCAGAAAGAGAAACACCAGTACAGTATATTAATGCATATATATGGAATTTAGAAAGATGGTAAC
The DNA here is from genome assembly GCF_003369695.1 of Bos indicus x Bos taurus. Taxonomy (NCBI): domain Eukaryota; kingdom Metazoa; phylum Chordata; class Mammalia; order Artiodactyla; family Bovidae; genus Bos; species Bos indicus x Bos taurus. The sequence goes on from NC_040076.1 coordinate 115,565,827, forward strand.
GACAACCCAACATGCAAGATAGCAAAAGAGACACAGTTATGAAAAACAGACTTTTGGACTCTGGGAGAAGGCAAGGGTGGGATGATTTAAAAGGATAGCATTGAAACCTGTATATTACCATATGTGAAATAGATCACTAGTCCAAGTTCAATGCATGAAATAGGGCACACAAAGCCAGTGCACTGGAACAACCCTGAGGGATGGGATGGGGAGGGAAGTGGATGGGAGTTCAGGATGGGGGACACATGTACACTTATGGCTGATTCGTGTCAATGTATGGCAAAAACCACTACAATATTGTAAAGTAATTAGCCTCCAATTAAAATAAATAAATTTTTTAAAAAGAGCAAATTTTGGCATTAAAAAACAAAGAAAGAAAGAAAAGTCTCTTCAACAAATGGTGCTGATAAAAATTCGATTTCCTCATATGAAAGGGTGAAATTCGACATATGTATGGAAATAAGTATCTTACAACATACACAAATATCAACCCAAAATGGATTAAAAACTTAACCATAAGACCTGGAACTGTAAAACTCCTTAAAAAAAAAAAAAAAAACAACACATAGGAGAAAAGCTCCATGACATTGTTTTTCTCAATGATTCTTTTGAGATTTGACATCAAAAGCCAAGCAGCAAAAACAAAAATACACAAGGGCCTACATCAAAATAAAAATCTTCTACATAGCAAAGGAAATAAACAACAGAATAAAAGAACAGCTTATCAAATGGAAAAAAGATTGTTACTAACCATGTATCTATAAGGGGGTTAGTATCCAAATTGCATAAGGAACTCCTACAAATTAGTAACAACAATGAAATAAAGGATCCAATGAAATAAAGCAGCACACACTTTGACTGAATCTCTTGAACAGGAGCCCAATAATGACAGGAAATTTGCTATATCAGAATAACATATGTGACAACCCTAGGAAAATACCAACAAATCAACCCATTTGTGAACCTGGACATTTTTGCAATATTTTAGCTCTCACTGGGTCAGAGTAATGTCCACATCTGCCACTCTTGCAACTGTGTATAAAGTTCCAATATGTCCTTGAAAATGCCTTTGAAATTTAAATACTAGCTAAAATATAGAAGTTTATTTTCTATGAGTCTACTAGTTGCTAACATTTAAATGATTCCACAAATAACTCAGGGCTTTTCATAAGTGTTTGGGAAAAAATAGAGTATTTTCTGGTTTAGGAGCAAATGATTAAGTTAATCACTAACTTGTTTTTCTGATTCCCAACAGTCTAATTTTCAACTAGCTTTTACTAAATACTGGGCATCAAAGAGGCTACCAACAAAATTAATTATTTTTCCCACAGAAAGACTTAGGATAGCCTGATGTAAAACATACAGTTTATCATTGCAGACATTCAAGAACATGACAACTATTAACATTGTATCCCTGTACTTCTCACTGTAAAGCCCCAAAGGAAAGCCGAAGAGCATTACAGAGTACAAAGGAGGCAATCTGGTTGGTGATTTTATGGACCATCCCTAAATAACAGCATTAAATAAACTAGACCTTGTTCTATACACCCAATGCCCACAGACATATTTCTATTAAAGCTTTCATATTTTATTGTTCTTCTTTGTCTCTCTTTCTCTCCTGTGTATGTGTCTCTCTCATCTAAACTGTCTCAGGATTTACCACTAGAAGTCTTGCATCCTGAGAAAGTTCTCAGCATCTGGAAAACCAGGGATGTCAGTCATCCTAACAATGAGTTATTTTAACAGTTTCTTTCATGGTTATTTGCCTACCCCAGGCATTCAGTACTCTTTTTTTTTTTTAATAAATAAATAAATTTTTCTATAAAGGTGAGAACATTTTGATTCTTTCCTCAATTAAAAACAGTTTAATGCTCTTTTGGTTGAATGCCTGATTATTTTCTAACACTTCTTCCAAAAAGTTTTAATTGCATATAAAAGATTTTTAAACATGTAAAGTTATATTATATGTTGAGCTTTACTAGCGTGTGAGATGAGTAAAATTGTGCAGTAGTTTGAGTGTTCTTTGGCATTGCCTTTCTTAGGAATTGGAATGAAAACTGACCTTTCCCAGTCCTGTGGCTACTGCTGAGTTCTCCAAATTTGCTAACATATTGAGTGCAGCACTTTCACAGCATCATCTTTTAAAATTCGAAATAGTTCAACTGGAATTCTATCACCTCCACTAGCTTTGTTCATAGAGATACTTCCTAAGGCCCATTGACTATACATTTGAGGATGTCTGGCTGTAGGTGAGTGATCATACCATTGTGATTATCTGGGTCATGAGATCTTTTTTGTATAGTTCTTCTGTGTATTCCTGCCATCTCATCTTCTGCTTCGGTTAGATCCATACCATTTCTGTCCTTTATTGTGCCCACCTTTGCATGAAATGTTCCCTTGGTATCTCTAATTTCCTTTAAGAGATCTCTAGACTTTCCATTCTATTGTTTTCCTCTATTTCTTTGCACTGATCACTGAGGAAGGCTTTCTTATCTTTCCTTGCTATTCGTTGGAACTCTGCATTCAAATGGGTATATCTTTCCTTTTCTCCTTTCCCTTTCATTTCTCTTCTTTTCATAGCTGTTTGTAAGGCATTCTCAGACAACCATTTTGCCTTTTTTCATTTCTTTTCCATGGGGATGGTGTTGATCCCTGTCTCCGTACAATGTCATGAACCTCCAACCATAGTTCTTCAGGCACTCTGTCTGTCAGATCTAATCCCTTGAATCGGTTTGTCACTTCCACTGTATAGTCGTAAGGAATTTGATTTAGGTCAAACCTGAATGGTCTAGTGGTTTTCCCCCACTTTCTTCAATTTAAGTCTGAATTTGAAAATGAGTTCATGATCTAGCAACAGTTAGCTCCTGGTCTTGTTTTTGCTGACTGTACAGAGCTTGTCCATCTTTGGCTGCAAAGAATATAATCAATCTGATTTCTGTACTGACCATCTGGTGATGTCCACCTGTAGAGTATTCTCTTGTGTTATTGGAAGAAGGTGTTTGCTGTGACCAGTGCGTTATCTTGGCAAAATTCTATTAGCCTTTGCCCTGTTTTATTCTGTACCCCAAGGCCAAATTTGCCATTATTCCAGGTATTTCATGACTTCCTACTTTTGCATTCCAGTCCCCTATAACGAAAAGGACATCTTATTTGGGTGTTAGTTTTAGAAGGTCTTGTAGGTCTTCATAGAACAGTTCAACTTCAGCTTCTTTAGCATTACTGGTTGGGGCATAGACTTGGATTACTATGATATTGAACGGTTTACCTTAGGAATGAATAAAGATCTCTCTGTAGTTTTTGAGATTGCATCCAAGTACTGCATTTTGGACTCTTTTTTTGACTATGATGGCTACTCCATTTCTTCTAAGGGATTCTTGCCCACAGTAGTAGATATAATGGTCATCTGAGTTAAATTCACCCATTCTGGTCCATTTTAGTTCACTGATTCCTAAAATGTCAACGTTCACTATTGCCATCTCCTGTTTGACCACTTCCAATTTGCCTTGATTCATGGGCCTAACATTCCAGGTTCCTATGCAGTTTTGTAATGCTCAAAATTCTCCAGGCCAGGCTTCAGCAATATGTGCCCATGAACTTCCTGATGTTCAAGCTGGTTTTAGAAAAGGCAGAGGAATCAGAGATCAAATTGCCAACATCTGCTGGATCATGGAAAAAGCAAGAGAGTCCCAGGAAAACATCTATTTCTGCTTTATTGACTATGCCAAAGCCTTTGATCACAAGAAACTGTGGAAAATTCTGAAAGAGATGGGAATACCAGACCACCTGATCTGCCTCTTGAGAAATTTGTATGCAGGTCAGGAAGCAACACTTAGAACTGGACATGGAACAACAGACTGGTTCCAAATAGGAAAAGGAGTACGTCAAGGCTGTATATTGTCACCCTGCTTATTTAACTTCTATGCAGAGTACATCATGAGAAACGCTGGACTGGAAGAAACACAAGCTCGAATCAAGATTGCAGGGAGAAATATCAATAACCTCAGATATGCAGATGACATCACCCTTATGGTAGAAAGTGAAGAGGAACTAAAAAGCCTCTTGATGAAAGTGAAAGTGGAGAGTGAAAAAGTTGGCTTAAAGCTCAACATTCAGAAAACAAAGATCATGGCATCCGGTCCCATCACTTCATGGAAAATAGATGGGGAAACAGTGTCAGACTTTATTTTTCTGGGCTCCAAAATCACTGCAGATGGTGACTTCAGCCCTGAAATTAAAAGACGCTTACTCCTTGGAAAGAAAGTTAGGACCAACCTAGATAGCATATTGAAAAGCAGGGACATTACTTCGCCAACAAAGGTCCGTCTAGTCAAGGCTATGGTTTTTCCACTGGTCATGTATGGATGTGAGAGTTGGACTGTGAAGAAGGCTGAGCGCCAAAGAATTGATGCTTTTGAACTGTGGTGTTGGAGAAGACTCTTGAGAGTCCCTTGGACTGCAAGGAGATCCAACCAGTCCATTCTGAAGGAGATCAGCCCTGGGATTTCTTTGGAAGGAATGATGCTAAAGCTGAAACTCCAGTACTTTGGCCACCTCATGCGAAGGGTTGACTCATTGGAAAAGACTCTGATGCTGGGAGGGATTGGGGGCAGGAGGAGAAGGGGACGACAGAGGATGAGATGGCTGGATGGCATCACTGACTCGATGGACGTGAGTCTCAGTGAACTCCGGGAGTTGGTGATGGACAGGGAGGCCTGGCGTGCTGCGATTCATGGGTTGCAAAGAGTCGGACACGACTGAGCGACTGATCTGATCTGATCTGATGTAGTTTTGCTCTTTACAGCTTTGGACTTTACTTCCATCACCAGTCATATCCAGAACTGGGTGTTATTTTTGCTTTGGCTCCATCTCTTCAGTCTTCCTGGAGCTATTTTTCCACTGAACTCCAGTAGCATATTGAACACCTACTGACCTGGGGAGTTCATCTTTCAGTGTCCTACCTTTGTGTCTTTTCATACTGTTCATGGGGTTCTCAAGGCAAGAGTACTGAAGTGGTTTGCCATTCCCTTCTACAGTCAACCCCGTTTTGTCAGAACTATCCTCCATGACCTGTCCAGCTTGAGTGGCCCTACACAGCATGGCTCATAGTTTCACTGAGTTAGAGAAGGCTGTGGTCCAAATGATCAGATTGGTTAGTTTATTGTCACTGTGGTTTTCAGTCTGTCTGCCCTCTCATGGAGAAGGATAAGAGGCCTATGGAAGCTTCCTGATGAGAGAGACTGACTGAGGGTGAAACTGAGTCTTGTTCAAATGAGCAGGGTCATTCTCATTAAATATTTAATCCAATTTTCTGTTAAAGAATGGATCTGTGTTCACTCCCTGTTATTTACCTGGGGCCAAACTATGGTGGAGGTAATGAAGATAATGATGACCTCCTTCAAAAGGTACCACGCATGCACTGCTACACTCAGTGCCCCAACCCTGCAGCAGGCTACCACCAATCCACGCCTCCCCTGAAGACTCCTGAACATTCACAGGCAAGTCTGGGTCAGTCTCTTGTGGGGCCACTGCTCCTTTATCCTGGGTCCTGGTGCACACAATGTTCTGTTTGTGCCCACCAAGAGTCTGTTTCCCCATTCCTGTGTAAGTTCTGGCAGCTCTATGGTGGGGTTAATAGCAACCTCCTCCAAGAGGCCTTATGCCATACCCAAGTCTGCTGCACCCAGAGCCCCTGACCCTGTGGCAGTTCACTGCTGACCCATACCTCCACAGGATATACTCAAACACAGTTCTGTCTCAGTCTCTGTGGGGTCTCTGGGTCCTGGTGCACTCAAGGTTTGTTTGAGCCCTCTGAGCCACTCTGGGAGGTATAGGGTTTGATTCTAAACACGATTTTGCCCCTCCTACCATCTTACTGGGGCTTTTTATTTGACCTTGGACATGTGTATCTCCTCACAGCTGCTTCAGCACCCCTCAGTCGCTGCTCCAATGCCACTCATCTCGCAGGTTAGTAAAGTAATGCTCAAAATTCTCCAAACCAGGCTTCAACAGAACATGAACTTCCAGATGTTCAAGATGGATTTAGAAGGGGTAGAAGAACCAGAGATCAACTTTCCAAATCCTTTGGATCATCAAAAAAGCAAGAGAGTTCCAGAAAAATATTGACTTCTGCTTTATTGATGGAGGAGCCTGTTAGGCTGCAATCCATGGGGTCGCTAAGAGTCGGACACGACTGAGCGACTTCACTTTCACTTTCATGCATTGGAGAAGGAAATGGCAACCCACTCCAGTGTTCTTGCCTGGAGAATCCCAGGGACGGGGGAACCTGGTGGGCTGCCGTCTATGGGGTCGCACAGAGTTGGACACGACTGAAGTGACTTAGCATTATTGACAATACCAAAGACCTTGACAGTGTGGATCACAACAAACTGGAAAATTCTTAAAGAGATGGGAATACCAGACCACCTGACCTGACTCTTGGGAAATCTGTATGCAGGTCAGGAAGCAGGAGTTAGAACTGGACATGGAACAACAGACTGGTTTCAAAAGGGAAAGGAATATGTCAAGGCTGTATATTGTCACCCTGCTTATTTAACTTCTATGAAGAGTACATCATGAGAAACGCTGGGCTGGAGGAAGCACAAGATGAAATCAAGATTGCCAGGAGAAATATCAATAACCTCAGATATGCAGATGACACCACCCTTATGACAGAAAGTGAGGAAGAACTGAAGAGCCTCTTGATGAAAGTGAAAGAGGAGAGTGAAAATGTTGGCTTAAAGTTCAACATTCAAAAAACTAAGATCATGGCATCCAGTCCAATCACTTCATGGCTAATAGATAGGGAAACAGTGGAAACAGTGTCAGACTTTATTTTGGGGGCTCCAAAATCACTGCAGATGGTGACTGCAGCCATGATATTACAAGACCCTTGCTCCTTGGAAGAAAAGTTATGACCAACCTAGACAGCATATTAAAAAGCAGAGACATTACTTTGCCAGCAAAGGTCCATCTAGTGAAAGCTACGGTTTTTCCAGTAGTCATGTATGGATGTGAAAGTTGGACTATAAACAAAGCTGAGTGCTGAAGAATTGATGCTTTTAAACTGTGGTGTTGGAGAAGACTCTTGAGAGTCCCTTGGACTGCAAGGAAATCCAACCAGTCCATCCTAAAGGAAATCTGTCCTGAATATTCATTGAAAGGACTGATGTTGAAGCTGAAACTCCAATACTCTGGATACCTGATGCAAAGAACTGACTCATTTGAAAAGAGCCTTATGCTGAGAAAGATTGAAGATGGGAGGAGAGGGGGATGACAGGAGATAAGATGGTTGGATGGCATCACCTACTCAATGGATATGAGTTTGAGTAAACTCTGGGAGTTGGTGATGGACAGGGAGGCCTGGCGTGCTGCAGTCCATGGGGTCACAAAGCGTCAGACACAATGGAGTGACTGTACCAAACTGAACTGAAACCAGCCCTGGGGTCTACAAACTCTACGGTAGGTTTAAGGGTGACCTCCAAGAAGACTGACACCACGGGGTCCCTTCCAGGTACAAAACTGTCAGCAATAGACACTAAGAGGGTGTAAAGACATCCCAAAAAAGCAGACTACATGTTTTATATCTTTACCAGTATTAATCTGTACATTTTTGGTTGGCTCTTTTCCTTAAAATATGTCATTTTTAACCAATCAGTTGAAAGATCAAGATGTTTAACTTAATATGTGTATGGCTTCTCTTGATCCTCAGATTAAGTCTGCCATTTTCATGCCCTCTGGCCATTTTACAATGGACCAGATGTATGAGTTTAAGATTAATGACCACCAGTTATTTTTCCCTCAGGCATATGGAAGGCAGTTAATTACTGCCTTTCCTGTATCTGAAGCACAGATAAAGAACCTGCTCACCAGTGCAGGAGAGGTAAGAGAAAATAGTTCTATCCCTTGTTTAGGAAGATTCCCCTGGAGGAGAAAATGGCAACCCACTCCAGTATTCTAGCCTGGAGAATTCCATGGACAGAAGAGCCTGTCCTCTATGTGGGCTACAATCCATTCGACTCTGTTCCTTTAAGTTGCTCAGTTGTGTTCCACTCTTTGCGACCCCAGGGACTGCAGCATGCCAGGCCTTCCTGTCCATCACCAACTGCTGGAGTTTACCCAAACTAATCTCCATTGAGTCAATGATGCTATCCAACCACCTCATCCTCTGTCTTTCCCTTCTGCCCCAGCCTTCAATCTTTCCCAGCATCAGGGTCTTTTCAAATGAGTGAGTTCCTTGCATCAGGTGACCAAAGTATTGAAGTTTCATCTTCAACATCAGTCCTTCCAACGAACACTCAAGACTGATCTCCTTTAGGACAGACTGGTTGGATCTCCATGCAGTCCAAGGGACTCTCAAGAGTCTTCTCCAACACCACAGTTCAAAAGCATAAGTTCTTCAGCACTCAGTTTTCTTTGTAGTCTGACTCTCACATCCATACATGACTACTGGAAAAACCATAGCCTTCACTAGACAGACCTTTGTTGGCAAAGTAATGTCTCTGCTTTAAAAAATTTTTTTTTATTTTAATTGGAGGCTAATTACTTTACAATACTGTAGTGTTTTGCCATACATTGACATGAATCAGCCATGGGTGTACATGTGTCCCACTTCCTGAACCCCGTCCCACCTCCCTCCCCATTCCATCCCTCAGAGTCATCACAGTGCATCGGCCCTGAGCACTCTGTCTCATGCATTGAACCTGGACTGGTGATCTGGTAATATACATGTGGTAATATACATGTTTCAATGTTATTCTCTCAATTCATCCCTGAATTCATTCTCTCACCTTCTCCCAAGGAGTCCAAAATTCTGTTATTTACATCTGTGTCTCTTTTGCTGTCTTGCATATAGGGTTATCATTACCATCTTTCTAAATTCCATATATATGCGTTAATATACTGTATTGGTGTTTTTCTTTTTGACTTACTTCATTCTGTATAATAGGCTTCAGTTTCATCCACCTCGTTAGAATAGATTCAAATATGTTCTTTTAAATAACTGCATAATATTCCATTGTGTATATGTATCACAGCTTTCTTATCCATTTGTCTGCCACTGGACATCTAGGTTGCTTCCATGTCCTAGCTTTTGTAAACAGTACTGTAATGAACATTGGGGTACATGTGTCTCTTTCAATTCTGGTTTTCTCAGTGTGTATGCCCAACAGTGGGATTGCTGGGTCATATGGCAGTTCTATTTCCAGTTTTTTAAGGAATCTCCACACTGTTCTCCATAGTAGCTGTACTAGTTTGCATTCCAACCAACAGTGTAAGAGGGTTCTTTTTTCTGCACACCCTCTCCAGCATTTATTGTTTTTAGACTTTTTGATAGCAGCCATTCTGACCAGTGTGAGATGGGACCTCATTTATGGTTTTGATTTGCATCTTTCCAATAATGAGTGATGTTGAGCATCTTTTCATTTTTTTGCTACCCATCTGTATGTCTTCTTTGGAGAAATGTCTGTTTAATTCTTTGGCCCATTTTTTGATTGGGTTGTTTATTTTTCTGGAATTGAGCTGCATGAGCTGCTTGTATATTTTGAGATTAATTCTTTGTCAGTTGCTTCATTTGATATTATTTGCTCCCATTCTGAAGGCTATCTTTTCAACTTATATAGTTTCCTTCATTGTGCAAAAGCTTTTAAGTTTAATTAGACTCCATTTGTTTATTTTTGCTTTTGTTTCCAATACTCTAGGAGGTGGATCATAGAGGAACCTGCTGTGATTTATGTCAGAGAGTGTTTTGCCTATGTTTTCCTCTAGGAGTTTTATAGTTTCTGGTCTTATGTTTAGATCTTTAATCCATTTTGAGTTTATTTTTGTGTACAGTGTTAGCAAGTGTTCTAGTTTCATTCTCTTACAAGTGGTTGACTAGTTTTCCCAGAACCACTTGTTAAAGAGATTGTCTTTTCTCCATTGTATATTTTTGCCTTCTTTGTCAAAGATAAGGTGTCCATAGGTGCGTGAATTTATCTCTGGGCTTTCTATTTTGTTCCATTGATCTATATTTCTGTCTTTGTGTCAGTACCATACTGTCTTGATGACCGTGGCTTTGTAGTAGAGCCTGAAGTCAGGCAAGTTGATTCCTCCAGTTCCATTCTTCTTTCTCAAGATTGCTTTGGCTCTTCGAGGTTTTTTTGTATTTCCATACAAATTGTGAAATTATTTTTCTAGCTCTGTGAAAAATACCATTGGTAGTTTGATAGAGTTTGCATTGAATCTATAGATTGCTTTGGTAGTATACTCATTTTCACTATAATGATTCTTCTGATCCATGAACATGATATATTTCTCCATCTATTTGTGTCATCTTTGAATTCTTTCATCAGTGTTTTGTAGTTTTCTATATATAGGTCTTTTGTTTCTTTGGGTAGATTTATTCCTATTTTATTCTTTTTGTAGCAATGGTGAATGGAATTGTTTCCTTAATTTCTGTTTCTGTTTTCTCCTTATTAGTGTATAGGAATGCAAGGGATTTTTGTGCGTTAATTTTATACCCTGAAAATTTACTGTATTCATTAATTAGCTCTAGTAATTTTCTGTTGGAGTCTATAGGGTTTTCTTTGTAGAGGATCATGTCATCTGCAAACAGTTAGAGTTTTACTTTTTCTTTTCCAATCTGGATTCCTTTTATTTCTTTTTCTGCTCTGATTGCTGTGGCTAAAAGTTCCAAAACTATGTTGAATAGTAGTGGTGAGAGTGGGCACCCTTGTCTTGTTCCTGACTTTAGGGGAAATGCTTTCAATTTTTAACATTGAGGATAATGTTTGCTGTGTGTTTATCATATATGGCTTTTATTATGTTGAGGTATGTTCCTTCTATGCCTGCTTTCTGTAAGGTTTTTATCATAAATGGGTGTTGAATTTTGTCAAAGGCTTTCTCTGCATTTATTGAGATAATCACATAGTTTTTATCCTTCAATTTGTTAATGTGGTGTACCACATTGATTGATTTGCTTATCATAAATGGGTGTTGAATTTTGTCAAAGGCTTTCTCTGCATTTATTGAGATAATCACATAGTTTTTATCCTTCAATTTGTTAATGTGGTGTACCACATTGATTGATTTGTGAATGTTGAAGAATCCTTGCATCCCTGGGATAAAGCCCACTTATCATGCTGTAAGATCTTTTTAATATGTTGTTGGATTTTGTTTGCTAGAATTTTGTTGAGGATTTTTACATGTTCATCAGTGATATTGGCCTGTTCAGTTCAGTTCAGTCGCTCAGTCTTGCCCAACTCTTTGTGACCCCATGAATCACAGCATGCCAGGCCTCCCTGTCCATCACCACCACCCAGAGTTCACTGAAATTCACGTCCATCGAGTTGGTGATGCCATCTAGCCATCTTATTCTCTGTCGTCCCCTTCTCCTCCTGCCCCCAATCCCTCCCAGCATCAGGGTCTTTTCCAATGAGTCAACTCTTCTCATGAGGTGGCCAAAGTATTGGAGTTTCAGCTTTAGCATCAGTCCTTCCAATGAATACTCAGGACTGATCTCCCTTAGGATGTACTAGTTGGACTTCCTTGCAGTCCAAGGGACTCTCAAGAGTCTTCTCCAATACCACAGTTCAAAAGCATCCATCCTTCGGTGCTGTTTTCTTCACAGTGGAACTCTCACATCCACACATGACCACTGGAAAAACCATAGCCTTGACTAGACGGACCTTTGTTGGCAAAGTAATATTTCTGCTTTTTAATATGCTATCTAAGTTGGTCATAATTTTCTTTCCAAGGAGTAAGCGTCTTTTAATTTCATGGCTGCAATCACCATCTTTGGTGATTTTGGAGCCCCCCAAAATAAAGTCTGACCTGTAGTTTTCTTTTTTTGTGTGGCACCTTTGTCTGGTTTTGGTATTAAGGTGATGGTGGCCTAATAGAATGAGTTTGAGAGTTTACCTTCCTCTGCAATTTTCTGGAAGAGTTTGAGTAGGATAGATGTGAGCTCTTCTCTAAATTTTTGGTAGAATTCACCTGTGAAAGCATCTGGTCCTGGGTTTTTTGTTGTTGTTGTTGGAAGATTTTTTATTACGGTTTCAATTTCTGTGCTTGTGGTGGGTCACTTAAGATTTTCTACTTCTTCCTGATTCGGTTTTGGAAAGTTATACTTTTCTAAGAATTTGTCCATTTCTTCCAAGTTGTCCATTTTATTGGCATATGGTTGCTGATAGTACTCTCATGATTCTCTGTATTTCTGTGTTGTCTGTTGTAATTTCCCCATTTTCATTTCTGATTTTGTTGATTTGGTCCTTCTCCCCTTTTTTCTTGATGAGTCTGGCTAATGGTTTGTCTATTTTATTTATCTTCTCATAGAACCAGCTTTTACTTTTGTTGATTTTTGCTGTGGTCTCCTTTGTTTCTTTTTCATTTATTTCTGCCATAATTTTTATGATTTATTTCCTTCTACTAACCCTGGGGTTCTTCATTTTTTCTTTTTCTAGTTTCTTTGGGTGTAAAGTTAGGTTGTTTATTTGATTTTTCTCTTGTTTCTTGAGGTAAGCTTGTATTGCTATGAACCTGCCCTTTAGCACTGCTTTTACTGAATCCCATAGGTTTTGGGTTGTTGTGTTTTCATTTTCATTTGTTTCTATGCCTATTTTTATTTATTTTTTTATTTCTTCTGTGATTTGTTGGCTATTCAGAAAAGTGTTGTTTAGCCTCCATATGTTTGTATTTTTAATAGTTTTTTTCCCTGTAGTTGACATCTAACCTTACTGCATTTTGATCAGAAAAGATGCCTGAAATTATTTCAATTTTTTTTAATTTACCAAGGCTGGATTTATGCCCCAGGATGTGATCTATCCTGGAGAATGTTCCGTGTGCACTTGAGAGAAAGGTGAAATTCATTGTTTGGGGATAAAATGTCCTATAGATATTAATTAGGTCTAACTGGTCCGTTGCATCATTTAAAGTTTGTGTTTCCTTGTTAATTTTCTGTTTAGTTTATCTATCCATAGGTGTGAGTGGGGTATTATACTAATCCCACTATTATTGTGTTACTGTTAATTTCCCCTCTCATACTTGTCAGCATTTGCCTTACATATTGTGGTGCTCCTATATTGGGTGCATATATATTTATAATTGTTATATCTTCTTCTTGGATTGATCCTTTGATCATTATGTAGTGTCCTCCTTTGTCTCTTTTCATGACCTTTATTTCAAAGTCTATTTTATCTTATATGAGTATTGCTGCTCCTGCTTTCTTTTGGTCTCCATTTGTGTGAAATATCATTTTCCAGCCCTTCACTTTCAGTCTGTATGTGTCCCTCATTTTGAGGTGGGTCTCTTGTACACAGCATATACAGGGGTCTTGTTTTTGTATCCATTCAGCCACTCTTTGTCTTTTGGTTGGGGCATTCAACCCATTTACATTTATGGTAATTATTGATAAGTATGACCCTGTTGCCATTTACTTTGTTGTATTGGGTTTGAGTTTATAAACCCTTTCTGTGTTCCCTGTCTAGAGAAGATCCTTTAGCATTTGTTGGAGAGCTTGTTTGGTGGTGCTGAATTCTCTCAGCTTTTGCTTTCCTGTTAAGCTTTTGATTTCTCCTTTATATTCAAATGAGATCCTTGCTGGGAACAGTAATAGGGGTTGTAGGTTTTTCTCTTTCTTTATCTTAAGTATGTCCTGCCATTCCCTTCTGGCCTGAAGAGTTTCTATTGAAAGATCAGCTGTTATTCTTATGGGAATCCCCTTGTGTGTTATTTGTTGCTTTTCTCTTGCTGCTTTTAATATTTGCTCTTTGTGCTTGAGCTTCGTTAGCTTGATTAATATGTGTCTTATGGTGTTTTGCCTTGGATTTATCCTATCTGGGACCTTTGGGGTTTCTTGGATTGGGTGGCCATTTCCTTCCCCATTTTAGGGAAGTTTTCAACTATTATTTCCTCAAGAATTTTCTTATGGCCTTTCTTTTTGTCTTCTTCTGGGACTCCTATGATTCAAATGTTGGGGCATTTAACATTTTCCCAGAGGTCTCTGAAGTTGTCCTCATTTCTTTTAATTTTTTTTTTCTTTTTTCCTCTCTGCTTCATTTATTTCCACCATTCTATCTTCCACCTCACTTATCCTATCTTCTGCCTCTGTTATTCTACTGTTGATTCATTCCAGTGTGCTTTTGATCTCAGTTATTGCATTATTCATTATATATTGACTCTTTTTTATTTTTTCTAGGTCCTTGTTAAACATATCTTGCATCTTCTCAATCCTTGTCTCTAGTCTATTTATCTGTAGCTCCATTTTGTTTTCAAGATTTTAAATCATCTTTACTAACATTATTCTGAATTCTTTTTCAGGTAGACTTCCTATCTCCTCCTCTTTTGTTTGGTTTGGTGGGCATTTATCATGTTCCTTTACCTGCTGAATATTTCTTTGCCTTTTCATTTTGTTTCAATTGCTCTGTTTGGGGTGGCCTTTCTGTGTGCTAGAAGTTTGTGGTTCCTCTTTATTGTGGAGGTTGCTCCATGTCGGTGGGGTTGGACTAGTGGCTTGTCAAGGTTTCTTGGTTAGGGAAGCTTGTGTCAGTGTTCTGGTGAGTGGGTCTGGATCTCTTCTCTCTGGAGTGCAATGAAGTGTCCAGTAGTGAGTTTTGAGGTGTCTGTGGGTTTGGTTTCACTTTGGACAGCCTGTATTTAATGCTCAGGGCTATGTTCCTGCATTGCTAGAGAATTAGCATGGTATGTCTTTCTCTGGAACTTGTTGACTCTTGGGTAGAGCTTGGTTTCAGGGTAGTCATGGAGGCTTTTGGATGAGTTCTTGTCAATTAATGTTCCCTGGAGTCAGGAGTTTTCTGGGGTTCTCAAGTTTTGGATTTAAGCCTCCTGCCTCTGGCTTTCAGTCTTATTCTTATAGTAGCCTCAAGACATCTCCATACATATAGCACCAATGATAAAACATCTAGGTTAATGGTAAAAAGATTCTCCACAGTGATGAACACCCAGAGGTTCACAGAGTTACATGGAGAAGAGAAGAGGGAGGAGGGAGATAGAGGTGACCAGGAGGAGAAGGGTCAGTGAAAAGGGGAGAAACCAATCTAGCCAGTAATTACTTCCTTAACTGTTCTCCACAGCCCAGAACACCCAGAGAGATTCATAGAGTTAAGCAGAGAAGATAAGGGGGAGGGAGGAGATAGAGGTGACCTAGGGGAGAAAAGGGAGAGTCAAAGGGGAGAGAGCAATCAAGCCAGTAATCACACCCCTATGTAAAAATGGGTACTGAAGATTAGATTCTTAAAGGTACAAAATTGATAACAAATACAAAAAAGCAAAGGTTAAAAATCTACAGTAGAGATTAGACTGTAAAAAATACAATATTAAAAATACAAAACAAAATCAATCACAAAAATTATAAGATATATATGTGAAATTTGCTTTAAAAAGTGTCTTTTTTACAAAGTAATAGTAGGTTATAAAAATGAAAATTTAAGGAGTAATAAAGAACTTAAAAATTTTAAAAAATGATAATAGTAAAAACGTATCTGGGAATTTCTCTGGAGCTGTTGAGGGCACTGTGGGGTCAGTTCAGTCAGATAGTTCCTTGTTCCAGCTTGTACTTTTTCTCAAGGTCTATAGGCCCCTTCCAATGCTTAGTTAATGGTAACTACAGGGTTTTAATCTGTTGAACCTGTCACTTCCAGAGTGGATCCCTCTTCTTTGTTTATTTTGGCTTCTTCTGCCTGCAAGTCTCTTCAGTGTCTAATTTCCACCCTGACACAAGGGGGCAGAGGAACATTGCAAACAAATATCACTGGTGTGTGTAGGGAGTGCTCACAGTATATGGACCACACTGGGTTTGCCCCAGCTCACGTGTGTGCTTTCCCAGTCTACACTGCTCAGGCTCCAGGTTGCTCTGAAGGGGAACTATCCAAAGTGGGCCCTGGGTTGCATGCACTTTCCATGTCTAAGATGCTCAGTTTCAGGGTCTTGAGTACTCCACAAAGGCACAGACTCGGTTGGACCTGCGTGTTGTGCCCTTCCCAGGTCTGAGGACCTCAGGCAACCAGGTGCTTGGCGAGCTCACTCTCCCAGGTAGGCAGTGAGTCTTAATCCCCTCCCCAGTCCCAGCCACTCGGTTTCCTGGGTGCACCACAAGAGTGCTGTCTCAGGTGTGCCATTTGCCTCCTCTGGGGAGCTGATCTCAGGCTGCAACCCTCCTGGCAGATGTCAACCGACCAGGATCCCAGGAAGACTTGGTTAGCAACTGGAGCCTGCTCACAGTTTGGTGGAGGATGCTGTCTCTGGGGCCGAGATTACCTCTTGCCTTCCAGCTCCAGTGTCGCCCTCCTGCCTCTCTGCCTCCGATGCGGGGAAGGGCCGGTCCACAGCCAGCTAGCTCTCCTTTGGTGTTCGCTCAATCCTTTGTTCTCTGAGCCAGCCAGGTTGTGCCTTAGGATAGAGCTTTTCAGGGGAAAGTTCTCTCTCTCTCGCTTTTTCCCCCCATCTCTCTCTGGCTATCCCACAGTTTGCGTTGCTATTTCACATTAGCTCCTTCAGATTGTCCTCAGGGCATTCAGGCCCAATCCTTACCATAAGCATGCAACCTGTGCCTCCCCCACTCACTGGTAATGGTCGCAAGTGTCTGAGCTATTTCTCTCCAGGGAGTTGTGGTTAAGGCACATATTCTGTGGGGTGTCTTTTTTTTTTTTTCCCCCTCCCAGTTTTGTTGCCCTCTGAGATTCCAAAACTCCCCATAAACCTGCTGGTGAGAGGGGTTCCTAATGTTTGGAAACTTCTCCTCCTTCACGACTCCCTCCCCAGGATGGGTCTCCATCCCTAACTCTTTTGTCTCCCTTTTTTTTGGCTGAAGGTAAAATGTAAGTAGAAACTGATTTATTAAGTTAAACTAAAAATAACTCAATATTATTTTTTTCACTAGGGAATCAACACCCATTAATATGTAGAAAATGCTATAAATTTGACAGAGGCAACCATGACTGGTCACAGCTTAGCTGGGCAGGGAGTTAGGTCAGTTTCACAAGCGACCATCTGGAATCTGGCATGAGTGCCAGGAGGGGAAGGGTGCCTCCTAGCGGGCTGCTGAGGTACTACAGCCATTCCTGGAGCCCTTCGCCGAGGCAGAAGGCATCTGCCAGCAGGGCTCAGTAAAAATAGCAACATCACCTCTACACATGGCTCTCTTCCATTTCCCCACACTTGAGCCATCTCTCCACAGGAAAGCTGGGACTGAGCAAGCCACAGACTCAATCTGGACATGCCGCAGACCACCTGTCTAATCAGACACAGGAGATGCTTTCGTGCTAGAGCCGGTCTTCCTTCTGTCCACACAATTGAAAATTCACACTCCGTTATAAAAATGGAATGGAGTCGCTTCTCTGAATGACTAGAATCCAGGTGGATTTCACATGATCTTGACTGCAGTGACTGCAAAAGCCGGACTTTTGTCTCTCTTTTTGTCTTTTATATTTTGTCCTACTTCCTTTCAAAGAGAATGGGCTGCCTTTCTGGGTGCCTGGTGTCCTCTGCCAGCATTCAGAAGTTGTTTTGTGGAAGTTGCTCAGCATTCAAATGATTTTTTGATGAATTTTTGTGGGATAAATGGTCTCCCCATCCTATTCCTCCATCGTCTTAGGACCACCTGTATCTGCTTTTTAATATGCTGTCTAGTTTGGCCACAGATTTTCACCCAAGGAGCAAGCATCTTTTAATTTCATGGCTGTGGTCACATTTGCAGTGATTTTGGAGCCCCCTCAAAATAAAGTCTGCCACTGTTTCTGCTGTTTCCCATCTACTTGCCATGAAGGGATGGGACCAGATGCCATGATCTTAGGCTACAGTCCATGGAGCTACAAAGAGTTGGACAAGACTGAGTGACTGAGCACACACATCCTGGATCTAAGTAATGACTATTTATCAGACCAAGGACACATTCCAGGAGCTTGGAACACAGGGTATAGCTTTAGGCTAATGGAGTGAGATGTTTATTGAGAACAAGACAGTGGTCTCAGAGTTCTATACTGACTGCCTAGTAATTTCTGTCTCTAGTCCATAACACTGGAAACTACAAAACACTGTCAAAATAAATTAGAAAATATTTAAATCAATTGAGAGATATACATTCATGGATTTGAAAATGCACTATTTTTTACTTATTAATTCTCCTAAAATTAATCCACAGACTCGATGAAATCTGATTTTAAAAATCTCAAAAAATTTGGGGGAGGGTTGGCAAATAGATTCTAATTTCTTTTTAAATACAAAGAACATAGAATAGCCAAGACAATTTAAAGAAGGACAAAGTTAGAGTATTTATCAAAACAGATTTCAAACGGTATAAAGATAAGTGAACTTGAATAGCAATAGAAAGTATTCAAAATGAAGTACACAGGGGCAGAGGAATGGACAAATGAAATCTCAGTGACCTCTGGGAAACTCTAAAGCAACTTAATATGTGTAATTGGAGTTCTAGAAAGAGGTAGAGGATAAATTATTGGAGGGGGAAAGATAATTTATTTGAAGTTAAAAAAGTCAAATTTTCCAAATCTGAAGAAAGCTATAAACTCAAGGACCCAATAAGCTCACCAAATCCCCCCAGATTAATAAAAATATAAACTACAGCAAGTCATGTCACAGTGACATTACTGAAAAACAATGATGAAAAAGGAAGTTCTTCAAATGAACCAGACATTAAAAGAAAAAAAAAAATTACATAAAAAAGGCCATAGATAAGAATGAAAAGTTCCAAAAATAATCATTAGGGTCAATAGAAAAGATGTATCTTCTTCATTTTAAAAATGCTTCAAAAGATAAACTATTTAAAACAAAAATATTAATACAATGTTGGGTTGATAACACATATAGAATGAAATATATGGTAACAGTAACCAAAAAATGGGTTGAAAGAAAAGGCAGTATACTGTTGTAAATTTTTGACATTTACATGTAGTAAGTATATTATTTGAAATTATACATGATAACATAAAGATGAACATTGCTACTACGAAATAATAAAACCAAGACATGTATTTTAAAACTCGATAATGAAGAAAATGATTAAATTATAAATACTGAATTAATCCAAAAGTACAAGAAAAATGATGAAAAATGAGCAAATATGACAAAGAGGAAACAAGTCATGAGATGATTTAATACCATCCATATACTTCTCCAGCTGCTGCTGCTGCTGCCTAGTCGCTTCAGTTGTGTCCAACTCTGTGCAACCCCAGAGACGGCAGCCCACCAGGCTCCTCCGTCCATGGGATTTTCCAGGGAAGAGTACTGGAGTGGGGTGCCATTGCCTTCTCCGATACTTCTCCAGACATATCTCTCCTGCACTGACAGATGAGTTCTTTACCCAGAAGTCCAATAGATAATTGTAGAAGCTAAGATACCACTTGTGTCATAGGTAATGTCAGAGAGATATCCTAATAAATATAGGACAGATGTCCTATATTACCTATGTACCTATATTACCTACATTACCTATGACACAAGTGGTATCTTAGCTTCTACAATTATCTATTGGACTTCTGGGTAAAGAACTCATCTGTCAGTGCAGGAGAGATATGTCTGGAGAAGTATCGGAGAAGGCAATGGCACCCCACTCCAGTACTCTTCCCTGGAAAATCCCATGGACGGAAGAGCCTGGTAGGCTGCAGTCCGTGGGGTCGCTGCCAGTCGGACACGACTGAGCGACTTTACTTTCACTTTTCACTTTCAGTGGAGAAGGAAATGGCAACCCACTCCAGTGTTCCTGCCTGGAGAATCCCAGGGACGGGGGAGCCTGGTGGGCTGCCGTCTTTGGGGTCACACAGAGTGGGACATGACTGAAGCGACTAGGTAGTAGCAGCAGCAGCCTATAACCCCAAATACAAAACAAATACTTATGAGCCCCTACTGTCACAAGTAAATGATTAAATAAACAAATGTGAAAGAAGATACGAATTTTCCCCACAGAAGAATTCCAAATAAATGATGTAGATCTTACCCTGCAGGAGGCAGAGTTTAATTCTTCCTACTTCTTGAGTGTGGCTGAACTTAATGATTTGCTTTTTAAGAATTGAGTATGGAAAAATGGAGGAAAACATAACTTTACCATGGAGACATTTGAAAAAACTACTTTGACTAAATGAATAAAATTAACATCATCACTTATGAGTTATGTTGATAGTACTGTATCCCCTGATGCGTGAGGACATTTCACCTGTAGTATTTCTTTCCCAAGCCCTTCATGCAGACTGATTATGAGAACAAAAGGTAAATTCAAATTGAAGGACATTCTATAAAATACTTAACTAGGACTCCTCAAAACTGTCAAGGTCATGAAAAACAAAGACTAAAAAACTATCTGTTGGAGGAGGTTATCAAGAAGATGCAACAACTGGTTTCACCTGCAAGCTGGGTCCTGACTATTGACCAGGAGGCTTCTCATCCCATCACTGTCCTTGGAATACTCTTTCCAGTTGCCTTCTGTGTTCCCAGAAGCTTCCACAAGGATATAGTCTTAAAGCCTTTTAAGATTCTGGCTGACAGATGCAGAAATCTACTTGTCTTGAAGCCCAAAACAAGGCTCAAAAATTAAGTTTCCTTGCTTATTAAACCTGCTACCTACCAATCTGGAGTGGTGAGCCTATTTCTTTGATCTCTCCCTGCCCTCCATTTAAGGGGCAGGTTCCAGATTACAAGACGTTCCTGAGGTTTTGAACACTATGAAAGACCAGAGGAGACCAAGGAACCATGACAATTAAACACAATATGGTATCCTGGATTAGATCTTGGAATGGAAAAAGGACATTATTGGAAAAAACAGTGAAAGCTGAATAAAATCTGAAGTTTAGTTAATAGTAAAATACTAATGTTGGTTTCTTAGTTTTTAAAAATGTATCATGGTTTTATAAAATCAACAACGAGAACATGGGGGAGAGGTATATAGGCTTTCTCTGTGCTATCTTTGCAAATTTTCTGAAAATCTAAAATTATTTCATAGTAAAAAGTTTACTTTAAAAAATGGGGAGCAAAAAAGGAGAATACACACAAAAAGATTTAAATATTTTCAATAACCATACTTTAGTGGCAGTATATTATTCTGGAAATGATTTCTAAGGAATGTGGGATAAAGCAGATGAACAATTATACTATATTATAACTATGTCATTTCCAGTGTACACAAGAACTAGGAATCTCAGTGTGAAGAAAAGGAGATAGAGATGTAAAGGAAAGCATTGATAAATGTCCCAAAGCCCAGGCTTTGAATTGAAAATTTCAGTATGACCTCAGGAGTTATTTTATCGAAGATTTAAACTCATTAGTGATAATAGGCATTACTTCTTATTTATAATTTCAACTGAAAGTGTTTCAGTGATTTATTAATTGTGATCATCATTTCTGCTACAGTTGGTAATTAAGCCTTTATTTGATTAACAAATTTTCATTTATTATTTTCCTTAGATTTATATAAATTAAGGACCAGTTATTAACTTTTATGATGCCTTCTTAAAATCTGATTATCTTATTTGGTTCCTGTCTTAATTTTTTTATAGAATAAGTTGTGTTGATACATATGCTAGTATTGAGTCATTATGGCATGCCTAAAAGAAAATCTACTTGGTCAAATGATATCATTCTTTTGATGTATCATTCTCTTGCTTCTTAAAATGAACTAGGAGATTTTTATTGTCTTTATATCACTTGGAATAATTTCAAAACTACTGAAATTAACTAACTAGATAAAATCCATGCTACTATAAATCCATCTAGTCATTGTATCTTCTCT
This sequence comes from Bos indicus x Bos taurus, assembly GCF_003369695.1. Taxonomy (NCBI): domain Eukaryota; kingdom Metazoa; phylum Chordata; class Mammalia; order Artiodactyla; family Bovidae; genus Bos; species Bos indicus x Bos taurus. Next base: position 115,587,551 of record NC_040076.1, read on the forward strand.
AATTCTGTATTATGAATTTCCTATATTTCTTCATCTTTACAAATTGAGGGAGGGTCCATTTTCTTTTGTACCTATTTTGCCCACACCTTCAATGTTGTAAATATTTTGCCCTTTTAGGCATATAGTAGTCACTTATAATTAATATTTCCCATGTTCTTTTCATTACTAAAATTGTTAGAAAGTTGTTATTTTTCTTATACTATGTACCAAGGTGGTAGTTATTTGTCATGTGTGTGTAAGAGGGTGTATATGTTAGTCTTCAGTCTTATCTGACTCTCTGTGACATCATGGACTGTAGCCTGCCAGGCTCCTCTGCCCATGGAAATCTCTAGGCAAAAATACTGGTGTGGATAGCCATTCCCTTTTCCAGGGGCTCTTCCCAACCCAAGGATCAAACACAGGTCTCCTGAATTGCAGGTAGATTCTGTACCATCTGAGCCACCAGAGAAGTCCCATTATTTGTCACCAGTTCAGTTCAGTTTAGTGGCTCAGTCATGTCTGACTCTTTGCAACCCCATGAATCACAGCACACCAGGGCTCCCTGTCCATCACCATCTCCTGGAGTTCACTCAAACTCACGTCCATTGAGTCAGTCATCAAAAATTACTATTTTTTTTTTATAGTAGGGTATCTATTTTAAGTGTTTCTATTTGGTTGGTTATATATTTTAAATGTTTTGATACAAATAAGTTCATTTGTATAATTTTTTTAAACATTCCTCATGTAAGCAATATCATGTGACATTTGTCTTTTTCTAACTTACTTCACTTAGTATGATAGTCTCCAAATCCATCCCTGTTGCTTCAAGTGGTATTATTTCATCCTTTTTAAAGGCTAAGTGATATTTCATTGTAAACATGTACCACTTCTTTACCTATTCCTTTGTCAATGGCCACCTAGGTTACTTCCATGTCCTGGCTATTGTAAATAGTACTGTGACAATAGGCACATGTATCCTATTGAACCATGGTTTTCTCCAGATATATGCCCAAGAGTGGGATTGTGGGATCATACAGTAGCTCTATTTTTAGCTTTTTAAGGAACCAAAATGTTATACACACACACATCTGCCAAGGTCCAGCCCCGGCTGATCCAGGGTATTCGAAGCTGGGATGGCGTCAGCGACTTTTTTAAATATTAATTAGAGATATAAAGAGTAATAGAATGAGGATAGCTTAGCAGGAAAATTCAGTGGAGAAAAGAGGCTAAGTAGCTTGGTTTATGCGGTAAACCAATAAAACTTCAAGACAAGAAGCTTGCACCACTTACGTAGGCCGCAGGCATCCTTCCATTCTCCTGAAGGAGAGGGGACACTGAGGCCTCCCCGGTCGGATCTTAGAAGCCCAGGCATAATTAGTAAGCATGGCGGGCTCTGCGCTCCAGATGGAGACTCAGCCAGAGTTTGAGAGAGAGACATGGGGAGATCAGTCTTTCAAGGAACTGATCCCAATTCTTTATTTTCCAGGGTCTGTTTTTTACACTGAGGTGTTATACAAAAGTCACGTGGGGACAGCAGTCCTGACTTTTATTAAAGTCAGGTGCTTCATACAAATGTATACAGAGGTCTTAGGGGTGTGACATCATCTTCTGGCCAGGGGGCCTGCTGACAATTTATGACCCTCTCCTTGTGACAGCGATCAGTAAACCAGGACACTTATTTCTCCAGGGGTGATTATTCTTAAAAAAGACTCCACCCAAATAAAGTTACATTCCTATAGGGTGAGGGTGTAGTGGGTTTTAGTTAAGGAAAGAATTTACTTAGCCTAAGGTCTAACATGATTTATATCAAAGGTTAATACTTATTTCTTCTATATGTTCATTAATGCGTGTAAGGGCAGGGGATGTGGAGACTTAGCAGCGAACATTGGCTCAACAAATGAAAAACCCTTCACCAATACAATTTCTAATCAGCCCACTATACTTATACTAATAGTTTTCTAACTTCTCTAAAGAACCTGTTTTAGAAGGTTTAAAGCATCTCGTGCCTGTCACGGTTGGGAGGCTATGAGCAATCACATGCGGCCGGACAAGCCTGTCAGGCAGACTAGAGAACCTTCAGAGGAGTTTGTAGGTTAAAACACTCTTGTCACGCCCAGGAGTTTTTATTAACTGGAGCTCTAAGTTAACTCCTTCTCTGAAAGAGGTGGTGAGGGACAGCCCCTCGTAAAGTCAGAGGTGTAGGTGAGAGCATAAAGTAGTAAAGTAGGCAGGCTCTGGTTATGGGGGTAAATGCTCAAGGATTTCCAGGGGGACTCCTGAGGCTCAATCCCGCCTTTGCGTATGTCGAGCCTACTTCCTCATGACCTTTGCCACGGGCGGAGTGCCTCCCGCCGGCTCCACGCACACATCCAAATATATATAAATTTACAGAATTACTATGACACCAGCACTTTTCTTAAACATTCCTCTTAGCCTCTGTGGAAATATTTTGCACACATATTTTATGAAAGACATAATGTCCAAGAATTCACATTAATGCTTCCCAAGTGGCTCAGTGGTAGCTTGCCAATGCAGGAGACCCGGATTCTATCCCTGGGTCAGGAAGATCCCCTGGAGAAGGAAACGGCAACCCACTCCAGTATTCTTGCCTGAAGAATTCTATGGACAGAGGATTCTGGAGGGATAAAGTCCATGGGGGTCATAAACAGTCGGACATGACTGAGCACATACTCGTTCACATTAATGGAAAAGGGTGGAATGATAAACAGCCCAAAGTTGGTAGAATATAAAATCATATACATTTGACCCTGCCCCACATGCCATACCTTGTGATAACAGGAAGGACAACAAACATCCACCAATACGTTTTTGAAGTGAGGCAATAGTTCAGGACTTGAGTCGGAAGACTGCTTTATGAACTACCAGCTGCAGGAAGATTAGTGAACAGGATGATTCCCCAAGAGGCAAACAAAGCAAAAAGGACTGTCATACCATGCAAGTAAATTTCCTCATTTTTGTTGTTATTTAGTCTCTAAGTTATGTCCAAGTCTTTTGTGACCCCATGAACTGCAGCCCGTCAGGCTCCTCTGTCCATAGGATTTCCTCATTGAGTTCACATAAAAGCTGAAGATAATATCACACTGACAGCAGTTGATTTGAATGCTTCTCATTCATAAATGGGCTTCCCAGGTGGCACTAGCGGTGAGGGTTGGGGTGTGGATGTGGGGGTGGGGGACAATACCTGGGTCCGGGAAGATTTCCTGGAGGAGGAAATGGCAACCCACAACCCATTCCAGTATTATTACCTGGAGAAACCCCATGGATAGAGGAGCAGGCTGCAGTCGGGGGTCGCATAGATTCGGACACGTCTAAAGCACCTTAGCACACATGCACGCATTCATAAATAGACTGGAATGTAGCAAAATGCTCTGGCCTTATAATTACCGTAGTAGGCTGAAAAAAACGACGCCTCACCAGGCTCCCCAGCAGTGGCACAGGCCAGGGGAACCATGATGACCTCATCACGTGGGAGTTGTGGCATGCACTCTGGATGGTGCCGCGCTGCTCAAAGAGACCCACGAAGGTCCTGCGCAGGCAGCACAGTGCTGTGGAGGCAGGGCTAAGACCAGGCCCAACCACCTGGGCCTCTGGAGTCCAGAGCCCACCATGGGGATATTGTCAAGTTAAAGTGAGTTTATTAGGGTGGGCCCCCATCCTATATGATTTGTATTCTTATGAAAAGAAGAAAATTTGAATAGACAAATGTATACAGGGAGACTAGCATGTGATGATTGGATTTGTGCTGCCTCAAAGCAAGGAACTACCAGAGACTAGGACAGAGGCTTGGGAAAACATAGCTAGAGAAAAGAATAAAAAGCTTGGAAATTTTAGATATTGTGGTATGGGATCCAATCAGGTCTTCCCTTATACTGCCAATAAAGCAATTACAAAAGATTACTTTTGCTTCAGTTCAGCTCAGTTCAATCACTCAGTCGTGTCCGACTCTTTGCGACCCTATGAATCGCAGCACACCAGGCCTCCCTGTCCATCACCAACTCCCGGAGTTCACCCAGACTCAGTCCATCGAGTCGGTGATGCCATCCAGCCATCTCATCCTTGGTCGTCCCCTTCTCCTCCTGCCCCCAATCCCTCCCAGCATCAGAGTCTTTTCCAGTGAGTCAACTCTTCGCATGAGGTGGCCAAAGTACTGGAGTTTCAGCTTTAGCATCATTCCTTCCAAAGAAATCCTAGGGCTGATCTCCTTCAGAATGGACTGGTTGGATCTCCTTGCAGTCCAAGGGACTCTCAAAAGTCTTCTCCTTAGATGTTTCCAAACTTAAGAGGAAGCCAGATGCCCACTGTTAGAGATTGCAGTGGAAGTCTATCCAGGCTTTTTTCAAAGGTCTCTTCCAGAAATGTTCTGAGACCAAATTCACAAAGTAAATAAATGAGGATTGACTGGGCTACCTTAGCATACATCTATCCACGGTTTTAAGTAGGAAAAAAAAAAAGGAAGGAAAGGAATAAAAAAAGTGATTTCCTGCTCAGTGGAGTATAAGGTTTTTCAGGAATCAAAACCTAAACTCCATGAGCTTTTCTCTAGCTGTGGGCTACCCTTCCTGTCCAAGGATGTAAAGCTATATGCTAGTGAGACTCACACTAACACTCATAAGATTGAAAGAATCTTCTGTCAGGAATTACTGTAAAAAATATTCCGACTGTGGAACAACCAACAAAGTATTTTTTTCTGGCAAGCTGCAGTTTTTATGGTTTGCTTACACATCAGTTATTGTTGCAGAATATGCTTTCATAATGAAGAGATTTCCAAGAGGGTTTTTTTTTTTTTCTAATAAGAACTAGTAGCCAATATTCTACATGATGACAATGGGAAGGAGATTCATTATTACTAAAAAAGAAATACTTTTACAAAAACTTTTAAAATATATATTAAAAGAGTTTAAAGGAAATTAAATCAAAACTGTGAAAGTATAAGTTGTTATATTGTCAAGTTTCTATGTAGAGTGTATAAATGACAATGCAGAAAAATAACTGATTCCAATGACTTTTGTTTTCATTTGTGACAGTCATGGGGTTATTTCTCATCCTTTAAGTGCTGAAATTGAGCTGAAGAAAAATGGCTCTTTGCTTATAGTTAATTTCTTTCAGATTTGAAAAATGTGTGTGGTTTGTGGACTGTCATATTTAATTTGCCATCTGAAATATGTAGGTTTGCCACAATGTCTGTTCTCAACTGAAGAAGTTAGATATCTCAGTTCTTCTTGGGTCAGCTGGGTTTAGATTTTCTTGCCACTCTCCAACAACACACACACAATTTCTTACTACATTTTCAACTTCTTGATTCAACTGATTAAGCATAATACCCAAGATTCATATTTCATATCATTGTACTATAGATTTGTTTTTACAACAATAAGTATTCTGTTTTATGATTCCACTCAACAAAATGCTTGCAGATATGATTTATTATTTGGCTATTTTGAGATGATACATTTGATGGGTTTTTGGGTTTTTTTGAAAAACCTTTTTCACTTCACTTTCAGATGGGCTATATTGGTGAGTGCATATTTAGACTTGATTGTTATAATAAATTATAATGTTGATCTGTTGCCGTTTGAAAACTACAAATTGGCTGAAAATGTCGGGAAAAAAAGGCTTCCTAAAAAATATGCAAATCCTAATCCCTACGAATGTTTCCAGGTATGGGGGGGAAAAAAAACAAAACAGAGTATTTGTAAATGTAACTAAGGATCTTGAGCTAGGAAGATTATTCTGGGTTATTGGGGTGGACTCTAAATGCAAAAACATGTATTTTTCTGAGAGGAGGGCTGAGGAGAAGGCCATATAAAGATGGAGAAGAGAGAAGTTTGAAGATGCTGACCTTTGAGATTAAAGTGACTTGACTTCAGCAAGGAACACTGGCAGCCATAGATGAAAGAGTCAAGGAGGCCTGATAGAGCCTCAAAGGTAGTATGGCTCTTGTCATAACCTGGATTTTGGTCATATGATACTAATTTTGGACTTTAGCTGTCTAGAACCTTGAGAGAGTAAATTTCTATTGTTTTAATCCACCAAACTTACAATAATTTTGTACAATAGCCACAGGAAACTGATACAATTACCTTGCAATTTTTTTTCCTCTTCCCAATTGCTACTGCAATTTTTGTGCCTGTCTGGAAACTGTCTTCTCTAACTTGCTAGTAACCATCTTATTTCTAAAATTTAATAAGCACTTGTCCCTTTAGAACCAACATACTTACAATAAAGTATAAGTGAAGGGAAAATTGGAGAAGTGAATGGCAACCCACTCCAATATTCTTGCCTGCAGAATTACATGGACAGAGGAGTTTGGTGGGCTGTCCAAGGATGTAAAACAGTCCACTGGCTTGCAAAGAGTTGAACACTACTGAGCGACTAACACTCACACATTACTGAGTCACACACACACACACACACACACACAAAGGGAAAATGGATGTGATTATATACTTTTTTTATATGCAAGTTCTGTCAGTCAGAAAAATTGATAATCTATTCAAGGACATACAGGTAATGTTGTAAGATTCAAATCTAGAATTAGACAACACAAATGATATTATTCTTTGCACTACAGTTATAAAATATCAAAAATTACAACCCAATAAGTGAAGACCACACATGTTTTATATAAATGTATTTATAAATTCTTATCCAGCCAACTAACATACATTATCCCTTATTCTGAGACCTAGATTTAAATACAGTGATGTCATAAATGATAAAGCTCCATGGATTGCATCCTGAATATGGTCATGAGCAACTTGAACTCCAACATTTTGAAGTCTTGAAACATATATAAGTCCATCATCTCTCAGGACATCATATTCATAGGTCAGAATATAGGTTGATGGCAAATTCTGTAACTGGGACTCATTGGCCAACAAGGGTGATAATCTGATATACATAAGTGCTGGTGATGAATAACTAGATTTTCCAAGAATTGGTTTAGTATAAATATGGCCCTCCTACTTCTTGGGTAAGAGAGTACTCCAGTTAACAAACTTGAACAAATGTCTTGATTCCAGAGGCATATGTTGGTTTCTTCTCATTGCCTGGGGAAATGCTTCATCCTTGGTTAAATACACACTCACAAGTTTTATGGGTATGTCTCTTGTCAGAACTAAACCATGTTCACTTTCTCAGTGAGATGGTAAATAAGAATCAATGAACTGTAAGAAAGGGTAAAGCAAAGCTTGTATCTTGATTTTATGTTTTATTTCAAGATCATTTTGCACCTGAAAAAAAAAAGATAGTATCTTGTAATGCAAAGACTTCTGAAACACCAGGAGGAGGAAATTTAATTTTAATAATTTATGCAATCTTGAGATAAACAAGTCTATGTAAATTGATGGATGTTAAAATTATTTTCACAATACTTATGTCTTTCAGTGATATGAAAAAAAGTGTCAAACTTATTTCAACAGTAAAGTTTTAAAAATTTTCATGTTGTGGGTGAGACTGATAGAGATACAAACTTCCAGTTATAAAATAAATGTCTCGTATGTAATGTATAACATGGTGACTATAGCTAATAATACTATGTTGTCTATTTAAACATTGATAAGATAGTAAGTCTCGAAAAGCCTCATCACAAGAAGAAAGTTCTAAATATGTGTGGTGATGGATATTAACTAGATTTATTGTGGTCATCTTTTTGTTTTATATATACATATGTATATAATTTTTATATTGTACACATGTAACTGATATACTGTTATATGCCAATTACTCTCAATATAAATTTTTCTAAAGTCATATGGCAGAAGGTGAGGCACTATTGGTCTATACCCAAGAGAAATGGGGGAAACTGGAGCTGCAGCCTCAGTGAGCTCCTCAGTCTGAGATGCTGACAAAAGTATCAGCAACCTGGCTCCATTACCACAGTAACAGCACAAACTATTGCTTAGATTTGTGTTAGCAAATTGACGTCTTAGGATCAGTTGAGTTAGTACATAAGTGAGTTCAACACAGAGGGAAATGGGGGAAATAAAGAATGAGAAGGAGAGATAGAGAGGAGAAAGGAAGGTACATACATTTATGGTGTTTTTGTCAAAAATCACCAATAGAAATTACCTAAGTAAGATATTCCTATGGAAAATTGACAGTATATATAAGTTTGTAAAAATTCTTGGCTGAAAGTAACCTAAGTGAATAGAAGAAATCAATGTAACTATTAAAATAATCTTATTTCATTTAAAAATTAAAGATAAATGTTTATATATTTAAAATAAATGTTAAAAATTAAAATATTATAAAATATTCTTAAAATTTAACATAATGTTATTTGGCTAATAAAAAAAGTTCCCAACATCATGCCATACATTTTTAAGAAATATACAAATGTAGAAGTACCAAGACAAAAAATGAACAGGTAAGCCAGTCGATAGGTAACTTAGCTTGTGAAAAAATAGTAATGTGTTTGTGAAACAAAGGAATAAAATTATGAAAAACATCTTGATGATATTCACACAGTTTTACATGCAAGGGAAAGATGTGGAATAATTGACAAGGATTTTCCTTTCCCGAGGTAGTGGGTATCCTGAGGTCTCATTTGTGACCCTAAAGACTATCATAGAGAACCTCAGGATAATGTCCAAGGAACAACTGTCTCAGCCGAAGTGTCGCATCTGAGACAGTGGCATCTGGACAAATGAAAAAACCTGCTACTGCTCCAGGTAAAAGCTCAGGAATGAAGGACATATCTCTTGGTCAACCTCTCACCACAGTGGCTAGCTGAACCTAGTGGAGGGAATACAGTGAAATTCAAGAGGACCATCAGAAAGGGAAATGCACCTCCACAATGCATGCTCAGGGTGCTAGACATTTCACAAGTATATAATAAAAATGAGCCAAGATAAAGCCCCCTGACAGAAACTCCTCTAGATCCAAAGCTCTCCCAAGTACCCTCAGGTAGATGATCTAATGAGCAAAGGTCCACTATCTACAACTCACCCTCAGTGTCCCACACTTAAGAGACAGGGACCACATGCCCAGGGATGAGGCAAAAAGGAATCTACCAACTCTCTTATCTAGCTCTAACCTTCCTTTCTGTACTGTTGCATGAAATAAATCACTTTCCTATGCATGTGCCACTGTTTGCCACCCCTACATCCCTATTGTGCCCCCTCTTGCCATTTAAACCTTTTTCCCATCTCTCTCCTGTCCTTCAAAGCTCCTTTCAAAGTCAACCATTTTCTTTTCTTTTCTTTTTTAACTTTACAATATTTTCAAGATATTGGGAGAGCACCTTCTAATTAGATCCTTCACATTTGGAAATTCTGCCATATTCTCAATATCTGTGTTATCAGTCTGCTGTAAACTTTTCAGATATTTTCTACACATTTTCTATATACTTATAACCATATATATGTGATAGATGGGGAAACAGTGTAAACAGTGGCTGACTTTATTTTTGGGGGCTCCACAATCACTGCAGATGGTGATTGCAGCCATAAAATTAAAAGACACTTACTCCTTGGAAGGAAAGTTATGACCAACCTAGAAGCATATTATAAAGCAGAGACATTACTTTGTCCACAAAGGTGCATCTAGTCAAGGCTATGGTTTTTCCTGTGGTCATGTATGGATGTGAGAGTTGGACTATAAAGAAAGCTGAGCACTGAAGAATTGATGCTTTTGAACTGTGGTGTTGGAGAAGACTCTTGAGAGTTCCTTGGACTGCAAGGAGATCCAATCAGTCCATCCTAAAGGAGATCAGTCCTGGGTGTTCATTGGAAGGACTGATGCTGAAGCTGAAACTCCAATACTTTGGCCAGCTGATACAAAGAGCTGACTCATTTGAAAAGACTCTGATGCTGGGAAAGGTTGAGGGCAGGAGGAGAAGAGGACAACAAGGATGAGATGGTTGGATGGCATCACTGACTCAATGGACATGGGTTTGGGTAGACCACGGCAGTTGGTGATGGACAGGGAGGCCTGGCATGCTGTGGTTCATGGGGTCACAAGGAGTCGGAAATGACTGAATGACTGAACTGAACTGAACTAGTTTGGTCATAACTTTCCTTCCAGGGAGTAAGCGTCTTTTAATTTCATGGCTGCAATCACCATCTACAGTGATTTTGAAGCCCATAAAAATTAGGTCAGCCACTGTTTCCCCATCTATTTGCCATGAAGTGATGGGACCGGGTGCCATGATCTTAGTTTTCTGAATGTTGAGCTTTAAGCCAACTTTTTCACTCTCCTCTTTCACTTTCATCAACAGGCTCTTTAGTTCTTCTTCACTTTCTGCCATAAGGGTGGTGTCATCTGCATATCTGAGGTTATTGATATTTCTCCTGGCAATCTTGATTCCAGCTTGTGCTTCCTCCAGCCCAGCATTTCTCATGATGTACTCTGCATAGAAGTTAAATAAGCAGTGTGACAATATACAGCCTTGACATACTGGCTCAATACTTGTTATTATTTTATTTCCCATTGGGTCTAAGATAGTAAAATGCTCAATACAGTTTGAAAAAATAATAGAAAATGAGTGAATAAATATTGCTCTTCTTTTTATAATTTTGTTAAGAGGACACTATTCTTGGGACCAGAAGTCACAGGATATAAAAAGAAGTAACAGGCATATAACAAATAGGTCGCCAAAATAACTCTGAATTATTGATCTATAGCTTAGTTATTTTCTTCTAAAGTCATCTCGACTCAAAGACAACCAGTTAATCAGAATGCAAAGGTACAAATAACCATTAATCTTGAAACATAAATATTAATGCTGAAAAAGCCCTGAATGGAACACACTAAAAAATGGACATGAATATCATATAAATGGATATGTATTCCTCATTTTGTGGTCAACTCATATGTACCTGAATGCAAAAAAAATAAGTAAGACATTCATTTCAGGATGTCATTCTTTGGAGAAATAAGAATGAAAGTACAAAGTCAAGAAAGTTGAAAAACATACCCAGCTCATAGAAATATTCTTGAGAATTGGACATCAGTAACTGTATTTAAATTGTCCATTTCACTTTGTATTACTTTTTCAGTAAAATAAAGACCGTTGGGTAACTCAGTAATTAAATGATTATGGAAGATGTTCAACAAAGCCCATTCTTTATCTTTTTCAATAAGAACACAAGGGATATGATGCTATTAAACCTTATATATTTAAACACCATTAATCCTAAATTCAGGCTACTTAAAGAAAAATTCTCCTATATAAATTATTCACTCTGTACCTTATTTATTAAATTACCTAATTTGAATCTCTAATTTTTCAAGTTATAGGCCTTGCCACTAATATTATTGTCATTGTGAGAGTAGTTTATTAACATCATGGTAAAGATTGATCTCCTTGATCTCCATATTTGAGAGCAAAATTTGGGACCAGTTCATGAAAGGCATCTATATTATGGTTAAAAGCTTGGAGTTACATGTACACTCCTACATCAATTTTTTTGTTCACAACCAATCCCCAGGAGTTGGGAGTCATGGCTGAGGATTGTTTGGTCACAGAGTCAGAGAAGAGATGATGTTCCATGACTTTCTACCGTGCCCAGAGAGGCCTGTATCAGTCCACCAACTCAGCTTCTTTGAAGCCCACTCATAGCAGTTGTCTGTGTCACGAACACCTATGCCTGATATAAAGCCTACCCCAGGCTGCCTGAAGCATTATTAAGTCCTCTTCTACCTGCCAAATGTCCTGAGATCGAATATCTAGAGCATGATACCCTCCTGGAGAGTGGTAGTTTCCTCCTGCCAGTGGACTATACTTCAGTCCTTGCACTGAATCCCTCATTATACTCACTGGTTCACCAGGGTCCCTTCCAAACTTAGACTCCTGATTTGGGAGTGTGTTATCTATCCAAAGCCCTACACATCTGCAGAAGCTTACCCACTGCCTGTCATTCATAGAAAAATCAGTTCAATTCAGTCGCTCAGTGGTGCCCGACTCTTTGCAACCCCATGGACCGCAGCATGCCAGGCTTCCCTGTCCATCACCAGCTTCCGGACCTTGCTCAAACTCATGTCCTTGAGTTGGTAATGCCATTCAGCCATCTCATCCTCATAGAGAATAGATGTGTGCAAAATGTTAACTTATTTATGGTGTTCCTACATTGCTAGCAATGTCTTTGTACTCACACAGCTCAGCAAATCTGTTATATTTCAACCTTGAATACCTAGCTTTATGATAATGTGATCTCCCTCCTCTCCCCACCCCACCAACTAATTTCCTCTCCACTGACCTAACTCCACCCCCCAATACCACACCCAACTTTACAAAACACAGATAGTCAGTGAGTATCTGGATGTACTATGGATGACCATGAAGGAATTCCAATATGAGAGGCCTTTTGGTCTCATTCTAGGACACATGTTACAAGCACACTGGAAGCTGGAGAAACCCCATACCAGGCCTGCTATAGTCTAAATGTTATCTAAATGTGCTTCCATTATTCATATATTAAAAATCTAATGACCAAGGTGAGGGTCTTAGTAAGAACACATTTGAGAATTGATTTGGTCATGAGGTGAAATCCTGGTGAATGGTATTAATACCCTTATAAAAGAGGTCTTAAATGGCTAGCTCTCCCCTTCCATCGTGTGAGGATGCAATGAAAAGCCTGTGAGCTGGGAAAGGGCCCCAGTTCAACTTCCAGAACTGTGAGAAATAAGGTTCTGTTATTTATAAGCCACCTAGACACTGGTATTATATACAGAAGCTCAAACAGACTAAGACAGGGCCCTTTAAAGAATCCAACTTACTCTCCTCTTTATGGATTCATCCCATCCTTTCCTGTTTCTTATTACCCCCTCAAAAATCCTGCCTCCCATTATGTTCTAAAAGTAGGACATTGCAACCTAGCATATGATGTAAAAGTGCCAGATTCACAGTGACCCATGCCCAGGTGCAATACCCAGTCAGTTGGGAAAGAGGAGCTTGAAATCAGTGCTACTCCATGGTTAAGATGTTCATATCTGAGTTTGAGTCCTGGACAAGTTATTTAACCTTGTAAACCCTCAGTTTCTTGATCTTTGAAATTGATGTAATAATAGTAAGTGCAGCATATGGCTTTTGCCAGGGCGAGATAAAGCATTTATAGTACAGTTTCTGGCATACAGAAAACAATAAATACTGATTATATTTCTTATTGTCATTGAAATAAATGTTGAAGGAACCCAACAGCTTATCTTTGGAATGCTTCAGAAAATATTTGTTGATCTTTCAACAGGCAAACCATAGGAAATGACGGCTTAGCTCCATTTTTGATTGAAGATACAGAGGTACTATCTGAACTGGACAAACATCTTAATAACTCCTATATAAACCATAGCTCAAACCACAGAAGGCTTCTGAAAAACATATGCTCCCCCAAACCCATGTAAGTATTATTATATGATGGATCAGTGTCGTCATACACTGCTTCTTTTTACCATTTCAATCACTTGCTTAATCTGGTTTGTTACCCAGTTCTCTCCTATTGTTATTTCCCTTATTTCTCTAGAATACACATTTTTGACCAGCCCCACCTCCACTTTTAAACACACACCAAGCTCCCAGAAGTTCACTTTGGATTAAAGCTATCTACTCTTTGAGAAGTCATGATTACTAGTATTTAATGTGTATTTGGAGAAGGCAATGGCACCCCACTCCAGTACTCTTGCCTGGAAAATCCCATGATGGAGGAGACTGGTGGGCTGCAGTCCATGGGGTCACTAAGAGTCGGACATGACTGAGCAACTTCACTTTCACTTTTCACTTTTCACTTTCATGCATTGGAGAAGGAAACGGCAACCCACTCCAGTGTTCTTGCCTGGAGAATCCCAAGGATGGGGGAGCCTGGTGGGCTGCCTTCTATGGGGTCGCACAGAGTCAGATACGACTGAAGCGAATTACCAGTAGCAGCAGCAGCAATGTGTATTTATTCCAAGCAAGACATTCTGGTTACTGTTTTATATTGAATTTCCTCTTGTTTATATCTTAAACTTCTCAAATCTACCTCCTTGCCTCATCTTTATTCATTATTCCCCAAATCCAATACTATAGTTCCCCAGATCTGTCAATTCCACTTCTTTTTATTTCACTAATTCATCCACTTTTCTCCATCCCCACTGCCACTATCTTAATCCACGGCACTCTTTTTGCTGCTCAAAGTACTGAAATTCTTTCCCTATTCCTTCCTTTCCCACTTTCCAATTTACTCTCCATTTTTTAACAGAATTTTTTATTTATTTATTTTTTTTGATGTGGACCATTTTTAAAGTCTTTATTGAATTTATTACAATACTGGTCTGTTTTATGTTCTTGGTTTTTGGAACCTGCATTAGAAGGTGAAGTGTTAACCACTGGACTGCTGGGATGTCCCAACAACAGTCATTTTTAAATAAGAATGTGATTGAATCTTTTCAATAACTTCATTGTCCCCTGGAATCAAGGAAACATATCTCACAAGGGCCTTTCATGATTTGCCCCACCAGTCTTTCTAACCTCATCACTCACTATACTTTCCTCATTTCCTCTGATATAACATGTATGGACTTCTTTCATTTGTTTGGATCAAAAGCCAAGGAAAGGAACAAACAATGACAACCTGTGCAGGGAGAGACAAAGAGAATCCACCCACACTCTCTTCGGCAATTAAGAGATAGTGAGGTGAATTGAGAGCTTAGCATTGAAGCATAAACATCACCATATGTAAAACAGATAGCTTGTGGGATGTTGCAGTATAACACTGCGAGCTCTACCAGGTACTCTGTGACAAGAGCTCTAATTTTTTTTCTACTAAGACATTAAGGACTACTTGTGAGATTGTTTTCTATTACACAATGGGACAGCTCAAATAAAGTAGCTAATCAGGTACAAAAAGTTGAAGAGAGGAGGAGTTCAAACCCTAGGATATCTGAAGAGTGGAGAGAGAAGACAGGTATGTTGCCAGACTTTGGAAATATAAAGATTTTTTAAAAGATTATTATCCCAGTTTTCAAAACACTTAGAGTCTAATTGGGTATATACACAAGCAACAAATCATAAGACAAACCTTATACTGTAACTGTAGAGATGCAGGTTTGATCCCTGGTTCTGAAGATCCCCTGGAGAGAGAAATGACAATCCACTCCAGTATTCTTGCCTGGAGAATTCTATGGACAGAGGAGCCTGTCAAGCTACAGTTCATAGGGTTGCAAGAGAGTCAGACATGACTTAGCAACTGAACAACAGCAGCTAGATACTATAAATTTATATAAACTCCTTCAGGAAATACAGAGGTAACATAGAGGAGGCTTGGCTGGAGGACTTTCTGGAACTTATGGCACATCCAGGTGGAGAAATCTATTTGTGTATGTGGGTTCTGAGTTCATAACAGTGATCTCAGTGGAAGGCATAGATGAAGCCAGGAGACCAGACAGAGAAGGGGATAAAATAACGACTGAGTGTTGAGACCTGGAAATACTAGATTTAAAGAGGAGTTTGTTTCATGTAAAACTGAATGGAGGAGAAGTAAGAGGAGAAAAAGAGAGAGTGCTATCATAGACCTCATTGGAAGAGTTTTCTAAAAAGCCGGCAAGCTGGCAAGGGTTTTAAATGATAAGAAGAAGTTATATAAAAAGAACAACAAAAAAATGCCCTTAGATTTAGAAAACAAAGATGATTGACAAACTTAGCCACAGCAAGTTAAAAGGAATGGCCAGGAAAAAACACAAAGAGATGATCTGAGGACGGTATATGAATATGTAGAAAAAGAGTATAATTAGATTTCAAGTGAAGTTGGATATAAAATAAAGGTTACAGATAGGATGGAATGTTGGATAAGTGGTTACAAAAAGCTCATTAGCTTTGGCTTTTTGTTTTCAGGTTTAAGATGAGAAAGCTTAGATATGATTGATTATATACTAAAGTAAAAGAACAAAGTTAGAGATTTTGAAGATACTGGAAAGAAAGAAAACAATTTTTAGAAAAAGATCCCTGGAGATGTGGGAGGTGGGAAGCAAATAATCCAGCAGACATGGTAAAAGTAACGGGAAACATGTAAACATAACAGAGGAATTGTGTCTGATGGTTGGTTGGTTGATTTCTCTGTTGGTGTCAGGGATAAGACAAGATTTAAAAGAAGTACATATCTGGTAGCCACTGCCCATTATTTCAGAGAAGGCGATGGCACCCCACTCCAGTACTCTTGCATGCAAAATCCCATGGACGGAGGAGCCTGCTAGGCTACAGTCCATGGGGCCGCTAAGAGTTGGACACGACTGAGCGACTTCACTTTCACCTTTCACTTTCATGCATTGGAGAAGGAAATGGCAACCCACTCCAGTGTTCTTGCCTGGAGGATCCCAGAGACAGGGGAGCCTGGTGGGCTTCCGTCTATGGGGTCGCACAGAGTTGGACATGACTGACGCGACTTGGCAGCAGCAGCAGCCCATTATTTATTTAGGAAAATATATTTTAATTGATAGGCAATAAACAAAGATAAACATGTGAGTCAAAAACAAATTTAAAGTAGGAGGTGTCTTGGATGAGAGAGAGAGACCAAGGAAAGAGACAGAGAGATAGAAATTCTTTACATATTATTATTTTATTCTTTATCTGGCTAATAAAAATCTCTTACCCTTAAACTTCCATGTTAAAAAAAAACTGGCTATTTAAGGAAAATAATATGTAAACCATGAACTTCCAGATGTTCTAGCTGGTTTTAGAAAAGGCAGAGGAACCAGAGATCAAATTGCCAGCATCTGCTGGATCATCGAAAAGGCAAGAGAGTTGCAGAAAAACACCTATTTCTGCTTTATTGACTATGCCAAAGCCTTTGACTGTGTGGATCACAATAAACTGTGGAAAATTCTGAAAGAGATGGGAATACCAGACCACCTGACCTGCTTCTTGAGAAATCTGTATGCAGGTCAAGAAGCAACAATTAGAACTGGACATGGAACAACAGACTGGTTCCAAATAGGAAAAGGAGTACATCAAGGCTGTATACTGTCACCCTGCTTATTTAACTTCTATGCAGAGTACATCATGAGAAATGCTGGGCTGGAGGAAGCACAAGCTGAAATCAAGATTTCCAGGAGAAATATCAATAACCTCAGATATGCAGATGACACCACCCTTATGGCAGAAAGTGAAGAAGAACTAAAGAGCCTCTTGATGAAAGTGAAAGAGGAGAGTGAAAAGGTTGGCTTAAAGTTCAACATTCAGAAAACTAAGATCATGGCATCTGGTCCTACCACTTCATGGCAAATAGATGGGGAAACAGTGGAAACAGTGTTAGACTTTATTTTGGGGGGCTTCCAAATCACTGCAGATGGTGATTGCAGCCATGAAATTAAAAGACGCTTACTCCTTGGAAGGAAAGTTATGCCCAACTTAGATAACATATTAAAAAGCAGAGACACTACTTTGTCCACAAAAGTCCATCTAGTCAAGACTATGGTTTTTCCAGTAGTCATATATGGATGTGAGAGTTGGACTATAAAGAAAGCTGAGCACCAAAGAATTGATGCTTTTGAACTGTGGTGCTGGAGAAGACTCTTGAGAGTCTCTTGTACTGCAAGGAGATCCAACCAGTCCATCCTAAAGGAGATCAGTACTGGGTGTTCACTGGAAGGACTGATGCTGAAGCTGAAATTCCAATACTTTGGCCACCTGGTGCAAAGAGCTGACTCATTTGAAAAGACCCTGATGCTGGGAAAGATTGAGGGCAGGAGAAGGGTACGATAAAGGATGAGATGGTTGGATGGCATCACCAACTCAATGGACATGGGTTTGGGTAGACTTCAGCAGTTGGTGATGGACAGGGAGGCCTGACATGCTGTGGTTTATGGGATCGCAAAGAGTTGGACATGATTGAGTGACTGAACTGAACTGAATCCTCATTAAAATCACCCTCAACATAATCATACAAGAATGGGAATCTAAAATTCTGTGGCATTGAAACAGCTATAGTTGATTCAACTCTTACGAGGCAAACACATGTTAGTGACAAATCAATTCTATCATAATTGTGAATATTGTTTCCACGGATGAGGAAGAAAACAATCCAAATTTGAGACAAAGAAAATTATGATGGTTAAATATCTGGTGTCAGTATGGAGCAAAACAATTTTCTTACCTGCCAAGTTGACCCTATGGACTGTTGCTCACCAGGCTCCTTTGTCCATGCGATTCTCCAGGCAAGAATACTGGAGTGGGTTGCCATGCCCTTCTCCAGGGGATCTTTCCAATGCAGGGTTCAAACCAACGTCTCCTGCAATGGCAGGTGGGTTCTTTACCAGTAGCGCCTCCTGGGAAGTCCCATCTGTTACTTTAGAGTAAGGCAATTTTGCCGTCACAGTTAAACAGCTTTCAAATGTTAAAAGATAATAATTTCCAAGCCTTTTAAATGTCAAACTTAACTTGCTGTATTGATATAGGTGTTTTGGTTTTATAGACCTGAGGAAGTTAGCCAATCTTTTATTTAATCTGTCACTCTTATTAAGATAAAGTTTTTCCTGAGACCAGGATGGATATCCCAAGAAAAGTTGCTTTCCCTGGACATATGTTCCACTTGATGAATTTAGGGAGAGAAGGAGATTCTGCTAATTCACCCAAAAGAGAAGAATTGAGGAATCTGTCTGTCTTGAGTAGAGAGTTACTCAGTTCAAGGTTAACAATTGATGACAGATACCATCCAGTGGCTTATGCAATTCATCTGGATTTGATTAGCACAGATGAATAGTAGCTCCCAGAGCAATGGTGATACAGTATTCATGGAAGAGGACAAATGTTTCTGCTTTCAATGGATTTCAGGTAATCTGTGCAACACTGAGATGTTCGAACTACATGTTCGAACAAAAATGGCGGTAACAAGGTTGCTACAAGTCAGTCAATAGAGTGTCCTCATTAATTACAGTTTCTGATTAATATTTACTATTAAGACTTTTTTGTAAAGAAAATCTTAAAAATATTTTTAAAGATGTGTCAAATATATAAGATCATATGTTGCCATAAAAATATTATTATAAGTCAGATTACCACCTTATGACAAATGATCCAAATTAGTAGGAATAGTATATTTAGAAAAGACAAACTATAAACTTTAATAAATACAGATATCTTATATCACAGTTTCCTTTTAAAATTACCTATATTGAAGTACATAGTTTTTAAAAGTTGATCAGAGGGAACTTAATGATTACCTCAAAATATCAAATTAATTTATATTATTTTCTAAAATTAAAAAGATATTTATGATCCTAAATAAATAAAAAATAATGCATAGATTAAAAATGGATTAAATGGCTATTTAATTGGATTTAAATGCTGTGATTACATTTAAAAATATTTGTTCCTCTTAAAGAATAAGTGACTATGTTCAGAAGAGTTTCCTTGACTATATTGACCATCCAGATCATTGTGACAGGCCAGCAACATTAATGATTTTAGAACACATTATGTAAAAAAAAAAATCTTGAAATTATAGTAGTAGTCATTGTCTTTTAATTATGGTAATATAATTGCAAAATGGAAAAGTTCCACAAAATAAAGTTATGTAAGACTCTATTTGCCCTCCTAACCCAGGCAAACATCTTTTTATATTGTAATTTTATATGAAACAATGAGTCATCTTTTTGTATACCTATAAGAAAGACAAATCTAATATTCCTTCTTGAGGTCTTCTCAGGGTATACAACAATATTGATCTCTCAGTGGTGTATTCTTATTGAAACTGAGTTTTTCAGGCCATAAATATGTAACGTATTATTAAACACAGGATCATGACATTTTGAAAAAAAAAAAAAGATTTATAATATATTACAAAGTAGGAGTTCATTCTGATGACCCAGATCAAGAATAATCCTAGAACAAGTAAAACTTTTTGATTAAAATATCTCTTATAGAAAGCTTAGCAAACCATGAAGATGAGTAACTTGAAGTATAGTCATAAAAATAAACAGGAAAGGGTAAAGGAAATGATCTTTTTATGTTATTTAACCATACTGAGTTCTGATGCACTATTTTCAGCTGTAGCAATCTCTTTGGACAGATAGAAAGTTAAAGAGATACTATCTTCTTGAATAATTAATTAATAAGACTACAATAATTTCAAATTTTAATTCACTGCACTACAAACTTTACTGAGAATTGCATTAGTGAGCATTGCCTCGAAAGTGGCTTTGTTAGTATTTAGGATTGCCCTGCCAGAAAGCTATAAGGCAGGTCTTCACATCTTTGTAAGTCTCCAGGAGTACATCTAATTGTCATTTCTAAAGCTCCCTTCACTTACAAAACCAAGCAAATATTATAATGTAGAAGCAGAAATTGTAAGTGTGGCAAGATGTTGCCTGATGATTATTGGGTAATTGCTGGACAGTTTTCAAAATCTCTACAGCCATAAAACTAGTTTTAGGTAAGATTCAAGGTCAAATTGCTATATGACTTGGTATAGCAATTGGAATAATAATCTCAAAGAAGATACAGTCCTCAACTTTCATTCTCTACCACACTTCACACTCCACCTCAGCAAGATCCTTTTTTCAAATACA
Source organism: Bos indicus x Bos taurus (assembly GCF_003369695.1). Taxonomy (NCBI): domain Eukaryota; kingdom Metazoa; phylum Chordata; class Mammalia; order Artiodactyla; family Bovidae; genus Bos; species Bos indicus x Bos taurus. Next base: position 115,608,026 of record NC_040076.1, read on the forward strand.
AATCAGTTCAGATTGGAAGAGATCTCAAGAATCAACAGGTTTAATGGTTTGCAAACTTTCTTTTGGGCAATGAAATTGTCTTTTTTCCCCGTAAGGCAATTTATATAGAACTGTATACATGAAGGGGATTAAAGTGAAGCATCTTTGGTTGAAAGGAAGCGTGGGGTGCACAGCCAAAGAAGAAGCTTTGCTATCATCCTTACCAATCTGGCTCCACATCTAGGGGTTTGCGGTGTGTGTATGTGATGTTACATATTGGCTTACACATATAGGCTTATGTTTATGGATATGTACATATATATATATATATTTGCATGTGTCTGTGTATATATAAAATATAAACATGTGTGTACATATATTTGCATGTGTCTATGTGTATATAAAATATAAACATATGTATGTATATATAATCTTCCTTCCAACCCTGAGTATTTTATTTTCAAACTGAAGAAGAAAAACTTTTTCTTTTAAAGGAGTTGGATTTCTTCCCCAATGATTTAATGGGGCTAATATAACACTTATATCAAAACCTGACACAGAATTTTTAATAAGTAGAAATAAATTCCTCAAAACCCACAGATTTTTAATTCTAGCAAGTGAAAACCAACAATACATGAACATTTTAATTCACCATAACCTGTGAGGCTCGTGCTTGGAATGCAAGCATAATTTAGGATGATTTAGGAGAATGACATTAAAACATGTATAATATCATATAAGAAACGAATTGCCAGTCCAGGTTCGATGCAGGGTACAGGAAGCTTGGGGCTGGTGCACTGGTGCACTGGGATGACCCAGAGGGATGGTAAGGGGAGGGAGGTGGGAGGGGGGGTCATGATGGGGAACACGTGTACACCCGTGGTGGATGCATGTTGATGTATGGCAAAACCAATACAATATTGTAAAGTAAAAAAAATAAATAAATAAAATTGAAAGATGACTAACACAATATTGTAAAGTTTAAAAATAAAATAAAATTTAAAATAAATAAATAAAAATTAAACAAAAAACAGAATGGAACAAAAAAAAAAAAGAAAGATAAAAAAAAATCTGAAAGTCAACTGACATAATCCAACATGTTGAAAGAATAAAGAAGAAAAGTCACACTGTGATTTCAATAGTTGCATTATAAACATTTGGCAAATTCAGTAACCATTTATGCAAAAAACTATCAGCAAACTGGGAATAGAAGGGACTTTCAATGTAACAAAAGCCAGCTATGAAAACTCTTCAGTTTTTTTTTAGTGAAGCATTGAACAATGTTCTCCTAAGATCCAGAGCAAGATAATTGTAATCAATATTCCTGGAAGCCCTAGCCAGTACACTAATAAGAGGGAAAAGCAAAGCATAAAGACTGGAAAAGAGGAATTAAAACTCTCTCCAGAGAGTTTCTGTCTCTGGTTACAGAAGTTATGATTGTTTTTGTAAAAAATCCTGCTGCTGCTGCTGCTAAGTCGCTTCAGGAGTGTCCGACTCTGTGTGACCCCATAGACGGCAGCCCACCATGCTCCCCGGTCCCTGGGATTCTCCCTCCAGGCAAGAATACTGGAGTGTGTTGCCATTTCCTCTTTCAATGCATGAAACTGAAAAGTGAAAATGAAGTCACTCAGTTGTGTCTGACTCTTAGCGACCCCATGGACTTCAGCCCACCAGGCTCCTCCATCCATGGGATTTTCCAGGCAAGAGTACTGGAGTGGGGTGCCATTGCCTTCTCTGAGAAAATCCTAGGAAATGTAAAAAAAAAAGAAGAAGAATATATGAGTGAAACTTTCAAGGATATGATTGGGAAGGTCAAAGTAAAAATGAAATGTATTCTTGTACACTCTCAATGAACATTTGAAAAATTTTATTTTAGATTAAGTTCCAAAATAAGTCAGGGATGAATTCAAGAAAAGATTTGCAAGACTTCAGCATTGAAAAAATAATATATTATTTAGGAAGTTGAAGAGGACCTTATGCATTACTTGAAAGTCTCAATAATGGTAAGATATCATTCCTCCCCTAAATTTTTAGGTTTAATGCAATACCAATCAAAATCCTATTAGTGGTTCTTTCTTAGAAGTTGACAAAATATCCTATTATTTTGATGGAAAAGACATGGAACACAAGAAACAATTGTGAAGATAAGAACAAAGCTGAAGTCAGCATGGTATTAGCATAAGGGTAAAATATATAGATCAATGGAACAGAAGAGAAAAGTCAGAAATAGTCATGTTATGGTCTTTATTTTAGACTCAAGCATCACTGTAATCTAATGAGAAAGGATAGTCTTTTCAGTGAATACTGCTGGAGGAACAGGGTGTCTGCATGGGGGAAAAAAATGAGCTTTGAACTCCACTTCCCAATAAAAGACAAGGGTGTACCTGTTGAGTCACTGCCACTGCTAAGGTGCCCCCAGAACTGTCTCCTAAAATACCAATTTGGATAGGATCCACTCCATATTTTGTAAGAATTTTATCCTGAAGAAAAAACTTGACTGCAGTAATGCTGTCTTGAAATGGAGCAGGAAAGTGGTGTTGAGGGGCTGGCTAATCTATAGCTTTAAAACAAAACAATTTTATTTAAACAATTTTTTAAAGTATGGTTTATGGCTCTATCTGTGAATGTAGCTTTCAAACACCAAATGGATGCAATTTAACACCATGTTCTCTTGTTTAATCTTCCAAATACCAAAACTGAGTTCTCTACTAACTTCTTATATGAATGACTCAAAATTGATGTTAAAGTTTTCAACCTTGTATCTGAGGTCCATGGATGGCATTGCCCAGGAGAAGTATGGAGAGTATTAAAACTCTCGAGAACATAAACATGAATTTAGTGCAAGTATATTTTGGATTGGAAATGCCCTATAGCTCATGTCATATTCTCAATGTAACTAGCAATCTAAGCATTAAAAATAAAAAAGCATATGAATTTTTGAAGGCAGTAGATCTAAGAGCATACTCTAGGCAAATGTTCAATTTTTTCAAAGCAATTAGATAAAAATTATACAGACTGGCAATGCACATACCTCATTATGAATAATGCACAGGAATTGATTCTAAATAATTTTTTTGAAATATAAATAGTATTTAGATATGCTAGAGAGCTTGCTTGTTTCTGGTATTGATCAATTCATTTGCAAGGTAAACTATCTTACCATCCCTTTAATGGATACAAATGGATTTTCCCCCAACATGTGTGGACCAGTAAAAACAGGAGAGTACTTCTGTTAACCTGTTCTCAGGGCTAACTTTTTCTTTTCATTCTTCAGAATGCTAAAATTAGTAAGTATTTGTACTTAACATTAAATATTGGTGAGATAATTCTTATATGTTTATTATAATTTATATTTAGAAAATCCTAAACAAAGTATAATTTAAACATAGGTATGTACCAAAAGATGTTGGTTTCTAGTTTAAATACAGTACATTTAAGCTTTTAGAGCTAAAAACAACAAAAATCATAAGGATCTGATAGACAATATAAGCAAAGCACAAAAATATCACTGTATTAAAACAGATTTAAAATCAATGATTTAGATTACTCCAAAAGCTATGGAGGTAGAAAGAATATCCTAATATTATAAGTTAGAAGTATCCCTGAAAATAGAAGTTCTTCCTTGTTCTATATGTAACCATAACAACAAGGACAGAAATCACTGCTTAGATGACCCATTTTTAATCTGTTTTCTCTCTAAACTTTCATAGCTTCCAACTGAAAAACCACTGCCACCAACTACAAATGTCACAATGATACCACTATGTCATCTCAGAACTGTTGGATTGGAAGTCTCTAAGGATAATTTTGTTACTATAAAAAGGGGAAAAGGGAAGAGGGGGAAGAATTCCTCCTGGGAATGTTGGCTTCAGATATCCAGACTATGATATCTGGATATCCGGATATCCAGACTATTTCCAGCATGAGTAAGAAAATACGGACCTGTCCTAAGATATTCTGGTATGCCCTTGCAAAATACAGAATGCAAAATCACTTTTCCAAAGAGTGGCTTAAAATTCTCAGCTATTCCCAAATTTTGCCTCCTCTATTACTTCCAAACAAGAATTACTGTAAGTTAAAACATTTTATTATTAGTCTTAATACAGCATACTATCCCCAGTGTGTAATAGTTTATTAATTTCTTCCTATCTAGCTGGATTACTTGGGGCATAATTAAAACCTTATATAACCTAAATTTTATGTGTCTAGAGCAATAGTCTTTTCTAAAAATGCTCACCCTGGGATGTCACTCAGAAATTCTCACAATCACAGAAAAGTAATGACATACTAGATCCTCTTGAAGATCTATGTTGCAATGGGGATGAATAAAATACATTAATTAAAAAAAATCTATTTGAGGCATAACTGATTTGATTTGGAAATCACATCTCTACTGGATAAAGGCAAAAATCACAGTGACAAAAAAAAAAAAAAAATCATTCTCTCACTCCACTCCCACAACCAAGCTTGCTTGCCGTCCATCTGTTCAGAAGTCAAAAGTCTTATGCTCTGAAATAAAGAAATAAGTGTCAAAGTACTCCCTGTAATTAAAAAGCAAGAGAAATGATTATAAGTATGACCTTGGAAAGAAATGTGACTTGTCAGTGTCACATAGAAACATTTATTTCCTTTTCCTGTTTCTATGCAGAGGGACCTGAATCACCATGACACACTCTGCAGTAATGTCTTCCAGGAGTCAAAAGATGATTTTGTTAATTGGTGTTCTGTGAGAGAGAAGCTGGGTTAAACTTCAACCCCCTCTAATTTTCTCATGCCATCTGCTGTCTGTACACAATGATCCTCCCCAAAACCTTCCATGGCTTGTTGTGTTTTCTTCTGCTCTACTCATCAAGGTAGCAAGTTTCATATGGGTTAGTCTTAACTTGAGTGACGTGTATACCTCAATGCACATTCTCCAAAGCTTTCTTTAGAAATAATGGTTATGTATTAACTTCAATATATTTGAATTTTGTGTTAATATTTCAACTGGTTAATATTTCAGGGGATAAAGAAAGGGATAGATGTATTGACTCTCTAAAACCACAACACTGAATAATATGGTTCCTCCAAATCTCCAAATTCTTTGATTATGAAATGGTCCAATACATTATGAAATGGTCCAATAACCTTGACATTTAAGACAGAATGTAATGAAAAGCAACTACATTTTGAGAGAGGTTCTTGGAAGTCAGTGTATGGACTTAGATGGACATGTTCATTTTGTCATGCTTGGCACACAAGCCATCAGCTCTCCCTCCAGTAGGCACACACACACACACTCCTCTCTTCCCAGTTAACCCCAACTCCAGTTTGTCAGCACCTGGTCACAATACTTTGGCAAAACGGTGACATTTGCGATGTACTTACCACAAATCCTAGAAATTCAGAGAAGTCTCAAATCATAATCAAATTTCAAACTTTTGTAAGGTGTTCTGAGCATATGAACAAAACTTCAAAGTAAAAGCAAGAATACACAGAACTATACAAAAAAAATCTTCACAACCCAGATAATCTTCACAACCCACCTAGAGTCAGACATCCTGGAATGCGAAGTCAAATGGGCCTTAGGAAGGAAGCATCACTATGAACAAAGCTAAGGGAAGTGATGGAATTCCAGTTAAGCTATTTCAAATCCTGAAAGATGATACTGTGAAAGTGCTGCACTCAATATGTCAGCAAACTTGGAAAACTCAGCAGTGGCCACAGGACTGGAAAAGGTAAATTTTCATTCCAAACCCAAAGAAAGGCAATGCCAGAGAATGTTCAAAACTGCACAGTTACACTCATCTCAGTTCAGTTCAGCTGCTCAGTCATGTCCAACTATTTGCGACCCCATGAATCGCAGCATGCCAGGCCTCCCTGTCCATCACCAACTCCCGGAGTCACCCAAACTCATGTGCATTGAGTTGGTGATGCCATCCAGCCATCTCATCCTCTGTCGTCCCCTTCTCCTCATGCCCCGAATCCCTCCCAGCATCAGGGTTTTTCCAATGAGTCAACGCATCTCACATGCTAGCAAAGTAATGCTTAAAATTCTCCAAGCCAGACTTCAACAGTACGTGACCATGAACTTCCAAATGTTCAAGCTGGATTTAGAAAAGACAAAGGAATCAGAGATCAAATTGCCAACATCTGCTGGATCATCTAAAAGCAAGAGAGTTCCAGAAAAACTTCTACTTTATTGACTGTGCCAAAGCCTTTGACTGTGTGGATCACAATTAACTGTGGAAAATTCTGAAAGAGATGGGAATACCAGACCACCTGACCTGCCTCTTGAGAAATCTGTATGCAGATCAGGAAGCAACAGTTAGAACTGGACATGGAACAACAAACTGGTTCCAAATAGGAAAAGGAGTACGTCAAGGCTGTATATTGTCACCCTGTTTATTTAACTTATATGCAGAGTACATCATGAGAAAGGCTGGACTGGAAGAAACACAAGCTGGAATCAAGATTGCCGGGAGAAATATCAATAACCTTAGATATGCAGATGACACCACCTTTATGGGAGAAAGTGAAGAATTAAAGAGCCTCTTGATGAAAGTAAAAGAGGAGAGTGAAAAAGTTGGCTTAAAGCTCAACATTCAGAAAACGAAGATCATGGCATCCAGTCCCATCACTTCATGGCAAATAGATGGGGAAATAGTAGAACAGTGGCAGACTATTTTTTTGGGCTCCAAAATCACTGCAGATGGTGACTGCAGTCATAAAATAAGAAGATGCTTACTCCTTAGAAGAAAAGTTATGATCAACCTGACAGCATATTAAAAAGCAGAGACATTACTTTGCCAACAAAAGTCCATCTAGTCAAGGCTATGGTTTTTCCAGTGGTCATGTATGGATGTGAGAGTTGGACTATAAAGAAATTGAGTACCAAAGAATTGATGCTTTTGAACTGTGGTGTTGGAGAAGACTCTTGAGAGTCTCTTGGACTGCAAGGAGATCCAACCAGTCATCCTAAAGGAAATCAGTACTGAATGTTCACTGGAAGGTCTGATGCTGAAACTGAAACTCCAATACTTTGGCCACCAGATGCTAAGAGTTGACTCATTTGAAAAGACCCTGATGCTGGGAAAGATTAAAGGTGAGAGGAGAAGGGGACGACAGAGGATGAGATGGTTGGATGGCATCACTGACTCAATAGACATGAGTGAGTAAACTCCGGGAGTTGGTGATGGACAAGGAGGTCTGGCGTGCTGCAGTCCTTGGGGTCACAAAGAGTTGGACACGAATGAGCTAACTGAACTGAACTGAACTGAATCCTGTTATCTTAAAATGTAAATTTGGGAGTGGGTCTGGTAAAATTTTTACAATCTTGAGCCATTCTTATGATTTATTGTAATAACTAAATTTAAAAAGTGTATAGCTCTCTTGCTAAAGACTAGTGAATGGGGCATTGTCTGTCCTCTTCTGATGTCTGTGTTAGAAGCTTTCTCCATCCCTTCTCACTGTGATAAAGCTTCTGCCACACGAGACCGCTGAGTGTTCAAGTCTGTTCTCTAGTCCTGAAGCTAAATCTTCTTTTTCAGAGATTGCAAATCCAACATCGTTCACCATAAGCTATCAATAATATTCCTTTTTCCAGTCTCTTCACAGTGCCAAGATTAAATTTTTTTCCATGAATACTGAATCATAAGTAGCAGAACAAATGTAGACTGAGAACGTTTTCAGGTAATGTGATCATCTTAAGAACAAGAGGCTAATTTTCTTTTAAATATTATAGCACCAGTAGAAACCTGTTTTGCAATAGACAGACTCTGACACAGATACCTAATTCATTTCTTATTTGCATGCAGTTAAAAACTCTCACAGTATTTCCTCACCCTGTGATTGCATCATCAGCCCAACGTATTTAAGATGCAAATCAGAGTCTAAATGATAGTTATGAGACAACCATGAAGTGTAATTCTGTGATTGGCTGGTTGCAACATTTTATAAGAGGACGTTTAAAAAAAAGTTGCCTGGTAGTCTGTCAGAATCCAGTCTCACATTATTAGCATGGACTACTAATCCTGTTAACAAATCCTGCTTGTTGTAATGGACCAGACTTTGGGACAAAAGATAAAAGTGTAGGGTCTCGTTCAAGTTTCATTATCCACCGAGCTGAAACTTTTTATTAGACTGAGTACCACCAGGTTCAGTACAGGTATCAAAGAAAAATCCTGTTTTTAAAGGATTACATAGTGATTTTGTCCATAAGGTTTAGTGGTAAGTATCTAAAATTATACTGAGAAATCAGCCTAGGATGGCAGGAAACATCAAGTGTGAATATTGCATTCATGCTTCTTGCCACCTGAGAGCCTGAGGGAGACTTGTCTGTAAAGCAGATCACCTGGAATGATCCTTAGTTCTTTAGTGATGCAAGAAACAAGATTTTCCTGTCCAATATGTCAGGACAAACTAAATAGATGAACAGTCACAGATCAATAAACACACAAGAACTCATCAAACAGGAATTGTTACTTAAGGGAAGTAATTTTATGATAAAATTCAGTTTAGTCAGGGGTCTGATATAAGGATATATCAGTTTAATTCCAAAACTTATCATAAGCTTAATTATTAAAATGTTTGTTTATATTCACCTATGTTCTCAGTTCAGTTCAGTCGCTCAGTCGTGTCTAACTCTTTGTGACCCCGTGAATCGCAGCACGCCAGGCCTCCCTGTCCATCACCAACTTCCGGAGTTGACCCAAACTCAAATCCATCGAGTCAGTGATGCCATCCAGCCATCTCATCCTCTGTTGTCCCCTTCTCCTCCTGCCCCCAATCCCTCCCAGCATCAGAATCTTTTCCAATGAGTCAACTCTTCACATGACGTGGTCAAAGTACTAGAGTTTCAGCGTTAGCATCATTCCTTCCAAAGATATCCCAGGGCTGATCTCCTTCAGAATGGACTGGTTGGATATCCTTGCAGTCCAAGGGACTCTCAAGAGTCTTCTCAAACACCACAATTCAAAAGCATCAATTCTTTGGTGCTCAGCCTTCTTCACAGTCCAACTCTCACATCCATACATGACCACAGGAAAAACCATAGCCTCGACTAGATGAACCTTTGTTGGCAAAGTAATGTCTGTGCTTTTGAATATGCTATCTAGGTTGGTCATAACTTTCCTTCCAAGGAGTAAGCGTCTTTTAATTTCATGGCTACAGTCCCCACCTGCAGTGATCTTGGAGCCCAAAAAAATCAAGTCTGACACTGTTTCCACTGTTTCCCCATCTATTTCCCATGAAGTGATGGGACCAGATGCCATGATCTTCATTTTCTGAATGTTGAGCTTTAAGCCAACTTTTTCACTCTCCACTTTCACTTTCATCAAGAGGCTTTTTAGTTCCTCTTCACTTTCTTCCATAAAAGGGTGGTGTCATCTGCATATCTGAGGTTATTGATATTTCTCCCAGCAATCTTGATTCCAGCTTGTGTCTATGTTCTAGTCTTCCCTAAATCTGCTGGCACAGCTTTTGGTTTGTGAGGGTATACATTTCAGGGTAAAATGTGCTTATTTTAGTTTCCCCACCATTTTTCACCACACAGTATCACTATCAGTCGACTAATATCTGTGGAGTTTTGGTTACCCTTCCCACATCTCATTTCCATTCAAGTCAGACAATCACAAATACCTTTAAATTGATGACATTTTCTCATTTCTTACAACATAAAATCCAAGTTCCTAAGTAGGGCATTGTATGTTTCCAAGCCTCTCCATAATGTCTTTCCTCATACCCTAGAATCCAGGTCAACCTCAAATGCTGCCCTGTAACAGCAGATCATATAAGATTTCTGGAGATTTTGTCACATGTCTCTTCCTCAAAAGAGCCCCCTCAATTGCTTTCTGATCTCACTCCCTTGTGCTTTTAATTTTCAGCTCATTCCCTTCTGTGTTGTTTTTTGTGATCCCTAACACATGGAGTTGATCAATTTCCCTTTCTTTACACCATCCAATCCCAAAGAAAGGCAGTGCCAAAGAATGCTTAAGGTACCGCACAATTGCACTTATCTCACACGCTAGTAAAGTAATGCTCAAAATTCTCCAGGCCAGGCTTCAGCAATATGTGAACCGTGAACTTCCTGATGTTCAAGCTGGTTTTAGAAAAGGCAGAGGAACCAAAGATCAAATTGCCAACATCTGCTGGATGATTGAAAAAGCAAGAGAGTTCCAGAAAAACATCTATTTCTGTTTTATTGACTATGCCAAAGCCTTTGACTGTGTGTATCACAATAAACTGTGGAAAATTCTGAAAGAGATGGGAATACCAGATCACCTGACCTTCCTCTTGAGAAACCTATATGCAGGTCAGGAAGCAACAGTTAGAACTGGACATGGAACAACAGACTGGTTCCAAATAGGAGAAGGAGTACGTCACAGCTGTATATTGTCACCCTGCTTATTTAACTTCTATGCAGAGTACATCATGAGAAACGCTGGGCTGGAAGAAGCACAAGCTGGAATCAAGATTGCTGGAAGAAATATCAATAACCTCAGATATGCAGATGACACCACCCTTATGGTAGAAAGTGAAGAGGAACTCAAAAGCCTCTTGATGAAAGTGAAAGAGGAGAGTGAAAAAGTTGTCTTAAAGCTCAACATTCAGAAAATGAAAACCATGGCACCTGGTTCCATCACTTCATGAGAAATAGATGGGGAAACAGTGGAAACAGTGTTAGACTTTATTTTTGGGGGCTTCCAAATCACTGCAGATGGTGATTGCAGCCATGAAATTAAAAGACGCTTACTCCTTGGAAGGAAAGTTATGTCCAACCTAGATAGCATATTGAAAAGCAGAGACATTACTTTGTCCACAAAGGTGCATCTAGTCAAGGCTATGGTTTTTCCTGTGGTCATGTATGGATGTGAGAGTTGAACTGTGAAGAAAGCTGAGCACTGAAGAATTGATGCTTTTGAACTGTGGTGTTGGAGAAGACTCTTGAGGGTCCCTTGGACTGCAAGGAGATCCAACCATTCCATTCTAAAGGAGATCAGTCCTGGGTGTTCATTGGAAGGGCTGATGCTAAGGCTGAAACTCCAATACTTTGGCCACTTCACATGAAGAGTTGACTCATTGGAAAAGACTCTGATGCTGGGAAGGATTGGGGGCAGGAGAAGAAGAGGATGACAGAGGATGAGATGGCTGGATGGCATCACCGACTCAATGGACATGAGTTTGTGTGAACTCCAGGAGATGGTGATGGACAGGGAGGCCTGGCGTGCTGCGATTCATTGGGTCGCAAAGAGTCAGACACGACTGAGCAACTGAATTGAACTGAACTGAACTGAAAGAAGTATAAACTTTTGCCTTCTTCCCAATAACACCAAATAGAATTTACATAGTGAGCATGTATCTCAACCTCTTACTAATATGCACAAACAAATATTTCTACAAACACTGCTACCCACTGAATTTTTGTGTTCCCCCAAAATACATATGTTGAGCACCTAATGACCAAGGTATTTCTGTTAGAAAGATGGTTAGGTCATGAGGGCAGAGCTCTCATCAATGGAATAGTACCCTTATCAAACAGACCTCAGACAACTCCTTCCCTTCTGCCTTGAAGGGACACATCAGGAAGATGACTGACTGTCTATAAACCAAGAAACAGTCCTTCTCCAGACAGAAAATCTGTTTATGCCTTGATCTTCCCTGCCTCCACATATGTGAGAAATAAGTATTTGTTGTTTAAGCTACTTGGTTTATTGTATTCTGTTACAGCAACCACGATGGATTAAGACAAACCCAAAATGACATTAAAGCATTATGCAAATTAAACATTATAGATAAAACATAACTTGTTTACATGCACAATAAAAATTGCATTTTATAATATTGCTTATATACAATATAAATATATTTTTACAAATATATTTATATTTAAAATATAAATATATTTGTATTTATATACAATATAAATATATTTTCTCTGTCTATATATCTGTGCATTCACCTGAGACTGACTTCTGCCTAGAGAACATTTCCTTTAATATCTTTTTTTTTTGTCTATATAACATTTTTTTTTAAACTTTACAATATTGTATTGGTTTTGCCAAATATTGAATGAATCCGCCACAGGTATACATGTGTTCCCCATCCTGAACCCTCCTCCGTCCTCCCTCCCCATTCCATCCCTCTGGGTCGTCCCAGTGCACCAGCCCCAAGCATCCAGTATCGTGCATTGAACCTGGATTGGTGACTCGATTCATACATGATATTATACATGTTTCAATGTCGTTCTCCCAGATCTTCCCATCCTCTCCCTCTCCCACAGAGTCCATAAGACTGTTCTATACATCAGTGTCTCTTTTGCTGTCTCGTATACAGGGTTAACGTTACCATCTTTCTAAATTCCATATATATGCCTTAGTATACTCTATTGGTGTTTTTCTTTCCGGCTTACTTCACTCTGTATAGTAGGCTCCAGTTTCATCCACCTCATTAGAACTGATTCAAATGTATTCTTTTTAATGGCTGAGTAATACTCCATTGTGTATATGTACCACTGCTTTCTTATCCATTCATCTGCTGATGGACATCTAGGTTGCTTCCATGTCCTGGCTATTATAAACAGTGCTGCGATGAACATTGGGGTACACGAGTCTCTTTCCCTTCTGGTTTCCTCAGTGTGTATGCCCAGCAGTGGGATTGCTGGATCATAAGGCAGTTCTATTTCCAGTTTTTTAAGGAATCTCCACACTGTTCTCCATAGTGGCTGTACTAGTTTGCATTCCCACCAACAGTGTAAGAGGGTTCCCTTTTCTCCACACCCTGTCCAGCATTTATTGCTTGTAGACTTTTGGATCGCAGCCATTCTGACTGGCGTGAAATGATACCTCATTGTGGTTTTGATTTGCATTTCTCTGATAATGAGTGATGTTGAGCATCTTTTCATGTGTTTGTTAGCCATCTGTATGTCTTCTTTGAAGAAATGTCTATTTAGTTCTTTGGCCCATTTTTTGATTGGGTCATTTATTTTTCTGGAATTGAGCTACAGGAGTTGCTTGTATATTTTTGAGATTAGTTGTTTGTCAGTTGCTTCATTTGCTACTATTTTCTCCCGTTCTGAAGGCTGTCTTTTCACCTTGCTTATAGTTTCCTTTGTTGTGCAGAAGCTTTTAAGGTTAATTAGGTCCCATTTGTTTATTTTTGCTTTTATTTCCAATATTCTGGGAGGTGGGTCATAGAGGATCCTGCTGTGATGTATGTCGGAGAGTGTTTTGCCTATGTTTTCCTCTAGGAGTTTTATAGTTTCTGGTCTTATGTTTAGATCTTTGATCCATTTTGAGTTTATTTTTGTGTATGGTGTTAGAAAGTGTTCCAGTTTCATTCTTTTACAAGTGGTTGACCAGTTTTCCCAGCACCACTTGTTAAAGAGATTGTCTTTTCTCCATTGTATATTCTTGCCTCCTTTGTCAAAGATAAGGTGTCCATATGTGTGTGGATTTATCTCTGGGCTTTCTATTTTGTTCCATTGATCTATATTTCTGTCTTTGTGCCAATACCATACTGTCTTGATGACTGTGGCTTTGTAGTAGAGCCTGAAGTCAGGTAGGTTGATTCCTCCAGTTCTATTCTTCTTTCTCAAGATAGCTTTGGCTATTTGAGGTTTTTTGTATTTCCATACAAATTGTGAAATTATTTGTTCTAGCTCTGTGAAGAATACCGTTGGTAGCTTGATAGAGATTGCATTGAATCTATAAATTGCTTTGGGTAGTATACTCATTTTCACTATATTGAGTCTTCCAATCCATGAACATGGTATATTTCTCCATCTATTAGTGTCCTCTTTGATTTCTTTCACCAGTGTTTTATAGTTTTCTATATATAGGTCTTTAGTTTCTTTAGGTAGATATATTCCTAAGTATTTTATTCTTTCCGTTGCAATGGTGAATGGAATTGTTTCCTTAATTTCTCTTTCTGTTTTCTCATTATTAGTGTATAGGAATGCAAGGGATTTCTGTGTATTGATTTTATATCCTACAACTTTACTATAATCATTGATTAGTTCTAGTAATTTTCTGGTGGAGTCTCTAGGGTTTTCTATGTAGAGGATCATGTCATCTGCAAATAGTGAGAGTTTTACTTCTTCTTTTCCAATTTGGATTCCTTTTATTTCTTTTTCTGCTCTGATTGCTGTGGCCAAAACTTCCAAAACTATGTTGAATAGTAATGGTGAAAGTGGGCACCCTTGTCTTGTTCCTGGTTTTAGAGGAAATGCTTTCAATTTTTCACCATTGAGGATAATGTTTGCTGTGGGTTTGTCATATATAGCTTTTATTATGTTGAGGTATGTTTCTTCTATTCCTGCTTTCTGGAGAGTTTTTATCATAAATGGATGCTGAATTTTGTAAAAGGCTTTCTCTGCATCTATTGAGATAATCATATGGTTTTTATTTTTCAATTTGTTAATGTGGTGTATTACATTGATTGATTTGCGGATATTGAAGAATCCTTGCATCCCTGGGATAAAGCCCACTTGGTCATGGTGTATGATCTTTTTAATGTGTTCTTGAATTCTGATTGCTAGAACTTTGTTAAGGATTTTTGCATCTATGTTCATCAGTGATATTGGCCTGTAGTCTTCTTTTTTTGTGGCATCTTTGTCAGGTTTTGGTATTAGGGTGATGGTGGCCTCATAGAATGAGTTTGGAAGTTTACCTTCCTCTGCAATTTTCTGGAAGAGTTTGAGTAGGATAGGTGTTAGCTCTTCTCTAAATGTTTAACAGAATTTGCCCGTGAAGCCATCTAGTCCTGGACATTTATTTGTTGGATGATTTTTAATCACAGTTTCAATTTCATTACTTGTGATTGCTCTATTCATATTTTTTATTTGTTCCTATTTCAGTCTTGAAAGGTTGTACCTTTCTAAGAATTTTTCTGTTTCTTCCAGGCTGTCCATTGTTTTGGTATTGTAGTAGTCCTTTATGATCATTTGTATTTCTGTGATGTCTATTGTAACTCCTCCTTTTTTATTTCTAATTTTTTTATCTGAGTCCTCTCTTCTTTTCTTGATGGGCCTGGCTAAAGATTTATCAATTTTATTTATCTTCTCAAAGAACCAGCTTTCCATTTCATTGATTTTTGCTATTATTTTCTCTGTCTGATTTCATTTGTTTCTGCTCTGATCTTTGTGATTTATTTCTTTCCACTAACTTTGGGTTTTGTTTGTTTCTCTCTAATTGCTTTAGGTGTAAGATTATGTTGTTTATTTGGGATTTTTTGCTTCTTGAGGTAAGATTGATCGCTATAAACTTCCTTATTAGAACTGCTTTTACTGCGTCACATAGATTTTGGATCATCATGCTTTTGTTGGCATTTATCTCTAGATATGTTTTTAATGTCCTCTTAGACTTGTTCAGTGATTCATTGGTTACTTATAAACATATTGTTTAGCATCCATGTGTTTGTGTTTTTTATAGTTTTTTTCCCTGTAATTGATTTCTAATCTCCTAGGAATGCAGTCAGAAAAGATGCTTGAAATGATTTCAGTTTTCTTAAATTTACTAAGGCTTTATTTTTGGCCCAAGATGTGATCTATCCTACAGAATGTTCTGCCCGCACTTGAGAAGAAAGTGTATTCTGCTGCTTTTGAATGGAATGGTCTACAAATATGAATTAAGTATATGGTCAATGTGTCATTTAAGTTTTGTGGTTTCCTTATTTTCTGTTTGGATGACATGTTCATTTATATAAGTGAGGTGTTCAAGTCTCCAATATTATTATGTTATTGTAGATTTTTCTTTAATGACTGTTAGCATTTTCCCTACATATTGAGATGTTCCCATGTTAGACGTATGTATATTTACAATTGTTACGTCTTCTGCTTGGATTGATCTCTTGATCATTATGTAGTATACTTCCTTGTCTCTTGTAATAGTCTTTATCTAAAAGTCTATTTTGTCTGAAATGAGTATTGCTACTCCAGCTTTCTTTTGATTTCCAAAGGCATGAAATATGTTTTACCATGTCTCCTCACTTTTAGTCTATATGTGTCCCTAGGTGTGAAGTGGATCGCCTATATGTATAAATATCTTGTTTTTATATCCATTCAGGCAGTCTATCCATTTTCTTGGAGCATTTAATCCTCTTACATTTGACATAATTATTGATATGTATGTTCCTCTGTTCAATTCAGTTCAGTCGCTCAGTTATATCTGACTCTTTGTGACCCCAGGGACTGCAGCATGCCAGGCCTCCATATCCATCAACAACTCCCGGAGTTTACTCAAACTCATGTCCATTGAGTCAATGATGCCATCCAACCATCTCATCCTCTGTCGTCCCCTTCTCCTCCTACCTTCAATCTTTCCCAGCATCAGGGTCTTTTCAAATGAGTCAGCTCTTCGCATCAGGTGGCCAGAGTATTGGAGTTTCAGCTTCAGCATCAGTCCTTCCAAAGAACAACCAGGACTGATCTCCTTTAGGATGGACTGGTTTTATCTCCTTGCAGTCAAGAGTCTTCTCCAACATCAGAGCTCAAAAACATCAATTCTTTGGCACTCAGCTTTCTTTACAGTCCAAATCTCGCATCCATACATGACTACTGGGAAAATCATAGCTTTGAATACATGGACCTTTCTTGGTAAAGTAATGTTTCTGCTTTTCAATATGCTGTCTAGGTTGGTCATAACTTTCCTTCCAAGGAGTAAGTGTCTTTTAATTTGATGGCTGCAGTCACCATCTGCAGTGATTTTGGAGCCCCCAAAATTAGTCTGTCATTCTTCCCTTTGTTTCCCCATCTATTTGCCATGAAGTGATGGGACCGGATGCCATGATCTTAGTTTTCTGAATGTTGAGCTTTAAGCCAACTTTTTCACTCTCCTCTTTTACTTTCATCAAGAGGCTCTTTAGTTCTTCTTCACTTTCTGCCATAAGAATGGTGTCATCTGCATATCTGGGAGAAGGCAATGGCACCCCACTCCAGTACTCTTGCCTGGAAAATCCCATGGACAGAGGAGCCTGGTAGGATGCAGTCCATGGGGTTGCTAGGAGTCGGACATGACAGAACAACTTCACTTTCACTTTCAGGCATTGGAGAAGGAAATGGCAACACACTCCAGTGTTCTTGCCTGGAGAATCCCAGAGACAGGGGAGCCTGGTGGGCTGCCTTCTATGGGGTTGCACAGAGTTGGACACAACTGAAGCAACTTAGCAACAGCATCTCCGTATCTGAGGTTATCAATAGTTCTCCCAGCAATCTTGATTCCAGCTTGTGCTTCTTCCAGCCCAGGATTTCTCATGATGTAATCTGCATATAAATTAAATGAACAGGGTGACAATATACAGCCTTGACGTACTCCTTTTCCTATTTGGAACCAGTCTGTTTTCCATGTCCAGTTCTAACTATTGCTTCCTGACCTGCATATAGATTTCTCCGGAGGCAGGTCAGGTGGTCTGGTATTCCCATCTCTTGCAGAATTTTCTACAGTTTATTGTGATCCACACAGTCAAAGGCTTTGGCATAGTCAATAAAGCAGAAATATATGTTTTTCTGAAACTCTTGTTTTTTTGATGATCCAGCGGATATTGGCAAATTGATCTCTGGTTCCTCTGCCTTTTGTAAAACAAGCTTGAACACCTGGAAGTTCACGGTTCACATATTGTTGAAGCCTGGTTTGGAGAATTTTGAGCATTACTTTACTAGAATCTGAGTTAAGTGCAATTGTGTGGTAATCTGAACATTCTTTGGCATTGCCTGTCTTAGGGATTGGAATGAAAACTGACCTTTTCCAGTCCTGTGGCCACTGATGAGTTTTCCAAATTTGCTGGCATATTGAGTGGAGCACTTTCACAGCATCATCTTTTAGGATTTGAAATAGCTCAACTGTAATCCGTCACCTCCACTAGCCTTGTTTGTAGTGATGCTTCCTAAGGCCCACTTGATTTCACATTCAAAAATGTCTGGCTCCTGGTGAGTGATCACACCATCATGATTATCTTGTTTGTGAAGATGTTTTTTGTGTAGTTTTCCTGTATATTCTTGCCACCTCTTCTTAATATCATCTGCTTCTGTTGGGTCCATACCATTTCTGTCCTTTATTGAGCCCATCTTGGCTGAAATATTCCCTTGGTATCTCTAATGCTCTTGAAGAGATCTCTAGTCTTTCCCATTCTGTTGTTTTCCTCTATTTCTTTGCACTGATCACTGAGGAAGGCTTTCTTATCTCTCCTTGCTATTCTTTGAAACTCTGCATTCAGATGCTTATATCGTTCCTTTTCTCCTTTGCTTTTCACTTCTCTTCTTCTCACAGCTATTTGTAAGGCCTCTTCAGATAGCCATTTTACTTTTCTGCATTTCTTTTTCTTGGGGATGGTCTTGATCACTGTCTCCTGTACAATGTCATCAACCTCTGTCCTAGTTCATCATGTGGTCTATCAGATTTAGGCCCTTAAATCTATTTCTCACTTCCACTGTATCATCGTAAAGGGTTTGATTTAGGTCATACCTGAATGGTCTAGTGGTTTTCCCTACTTTCTTCAATTTAAGTCTGAATTTGACAATAAAGAGTTCATGATCTGAGCCACAGTCAATTCCCGGTCTTGTTTTTGCTGACTGTATAGAGCTTCTCCATCTTCGGCTGCAAAGAGTATAATCAATCTGATTTTGGTGTTGGCCATTTGTTGATGTCCATGTGTAGAGTCTTCTCTTGTGTTGCTGGAAGAGGGTATTTTCTATGACCAGTGCATTCTTTTGCAAAACTCTATCAGTCTTTGCCCTGCTTCATTCCGTATTCCAAGGCCAAATTTGCCTGTTACTCCAGGTGTTTCTTGACTTCCTACTTTTGTGTTCCAGTCGCCTATAATGAAAAGGACATCTTTTTGGGGTGTTAATTCTAGAAGGTCTTGTAGGTCTTCATAGAACCGTTCAGCTTCTTCAGCATTACTGGTCGGGGCATAGACTTGGGTTACTGTGATATTGAATGGTTTATCTTGGAAATGAACAGAGATCATTCTGTCATTTTTGAGATTGTATTCAAGTACTGAATTTTGGACTCTTTTGTTAACTATGATGGCTACTCCATTTCTTCTAAAGGATTCTTGCTCACAGTAGTAGATATAATAAATATCTACTATTATAGTAGATATAATATATTTAATCTGTGTTAAATTTACCCATTCCAGTCCATTTTAGTTCACTTATTCCTAAAATGTTGATGTTCACTCTTGCCTTGTCCTGTTTGATCACTTCTAAGTTGCCTTGTTTCGTGGATCTAACATTCCAGGTTCCTATGCAATATTCCTCTTATAGCATTGGACCTTGCTTCTATCACCAGTCATACCCAGAACTGGGTGTTGTTTTTGCTTTGGCTCCATCTCTTCATTCTTTCTGGCGTTATTTCTCCACTGATCTCCAGTAGCATATTGGGCACCAAAGACCTGGGGAGTTCATCTTTCCATGTCCTATCTTTTTGTCTTTTCATACTGTTCATGGGGTTCTCAAGGCAACAATACTGAAGTGATCAGTATTGCCATTCCCTTCTCCAGTGGACCACATTTTGTCAGTACTGTCCACCATGACCCATCCATCTTGGGTGGCCCTACATGTCATGGCTTAGTTTCATTGAGTTAGACAAGGCTTGTACATGGAATATCTCTTCACGGCTGCTCCAGCAAAGCACAGCTGCTGCTCCTTACCTTGGACATGTGGTAGCTCCTCATGGCCTCCACTACTGATCTTGGACTGGGGCATCTCCTCTCGGCCACTTCCCACCCCAGTGCTATGTAGCCATGTATGTTCCTATTGTCACTTTATTAATTGTTTTGAGTTTGTTTTTTAGGTCTTTTTTATTCCCTTCCTCTTTTGTTCTCTAGTATTTTCTGCCTACAGAAGTTCATTTAGCAATTGTTGTAGAGCTGACTTGGTGATATTGGATTCTCTTAGCTCTTGCTTGTCTGTAAAGCATTTGATTTCTACATGGAATCTGAATGAGACACTTGCTGGGTAGAGTATTCTCAGTTGTAGGTTTTTCCCTCTCATCACTTTAAATGTATCATGCCTCTCTCTTCTGCCCTGAAGAGTCTCTGCTAAAAAAATCAGCTGATAACCTTATGGGATAGTTCTGACAAAACATGATCTACTAGAAGAGGGAATGTCAAATCACCCCAGAATACTTGCCTTGAGAACCTCATGAACTGTATAAAAAGACAAAAAGATATGACACTGAAAGATGGGTCCCCCAGGGCTGAAGGTATCCAATATGCTACTGGGGAAGAGTGGAAGAGAACTACTAGTAGCCACAGAAAATTAAAGCAACTGGGCCAAGGCGGAAACAATATTCAGTTGTAGATGTGTCTGGTGATGAAAGAAAAACCCAATGCTTCAAAAAACAGTATTGCATAGGAACCTGGAATTTTAGGTCCATGAATCAAGGTAACTCTGGCGTGGTTCAAGCAGGAGATGATAAGAATAAACATCAAGATTTTAGAAATCAGTGAACTAAAATGGACAGGAACAGACAAATTTAATTAAGATGACCATTATAACTACTATGGGCAAGAATCCCATTGAAGAAATGTAGTAGCCCTCATAATCAACAAAAGAGTCCAAAAGGTAGTACCTGGGTGCAACCTCAAAAATGACAAAATGATCCCACTTTGTTTCCAAGGCAAGCCATTCAACATTACAGTAATTCAAGTCTATTCCCCTACCACCAATGCTGAAGAAGCTGAAGTTGATCCATTCTATGAAGACTTAGAAGACCTCCTAGAACTAACACCCAAAACAAAGATGTTCTATTCATCACTGGGGATTGGAATGCAGAAGTAGGAAGTCAAGAGGTACCTGGAGTAACAGGCAAGTTTGACCTTGGAGAACAAAATGAAGCAGGGCAAAGGCTAACTGAATTCTGCCAAGAGAATGCACTGGTCATAGCAAATACCCTTTTTCAACAACATGAGATGACTTTACACATAGACATCACCTATAATTTGGGTCAATACCTAAATCAAATTGATTGCGTTCTTTGTAGCCAAAGATGGAGAAGCTGTATACAGTCAGAAAAAATATGACCTGGAGCTGACTGTGGCTCAATCAGCTCCTCATAGGAAAATTCAGGCTTAAACTAAAGAAAGTGGGGGAAACCACTAGGCCAACCAAATACAACTTAAATAAAATCTCCTATGAACATGCAGTGGAAGTAATGAATACATTCAAGGAATTAGATCTGAATAACTATGGATGGAGGTCTGTAATATTGTACAGTAAGCAGCAAACAAAACCATCCCAAAGAAAAATAAAAGCAAGAAGGTAAAGTGGTTATCTGAGGCAGCTTTGTGAATAGCTGGATAAAGAAGAGAAATGAAAAGCAATGGAGAAAGGGAAAAGTACATCCAACTAAACAAAGAGTTCCAAAGAATAGCACAGAGAGACAAGAAGGCCTTCTTCAATGAACAGGGCATAAAACTAAAAGAGAACAACAGAAGGGGAAAGACTAGAGATCTCTTTTGGAAAATTGGACATATCAAGGGAACATTTCACCCAAAGATGGGCAAAATAAAGGACAGAAACAGTAGAGAGAACTCGTTGACACTGAAGAGATGAAGAAGAGATAGAAAGAATACATGGAAGAACTGTACAAAAAAGATCTAAATGAACTGGATGGTGTGGTCCGTTACCCAGAGCCAGACGTTCTGGAGTGCAAAGTCAAGCAGGCCTTAGGGAGCACTGCTGTAAATAAAACTAACGGATGCGATGGAATTCCAATAAAACTATTTAAAACCCTAAAGGATGATGCCATCAAGGTGTTGCATTCAACATGTCAGCAAATCTGGAAGACCTAGCCACAGGACTGGAAAAGGTCAATCCTCATCCCAATTCCCAAGAAGGGTAGTACTAAAGAATGTGTTAACCATCAGACAATTGCACTCATATCCAGTACTAGTAAGATCATGCTTAAAATCTTGTATGCTAGGCTTCAGTTTAGTTCACTTCAGTTCAGTGGCTCAGTTGTGTCTGACTCTTTGTGATCCCATGAATCGCAGCACGCCAGGCCTCCTTGTCCATCGACAACTCCTAGAGTTCACCCAAACCCATGTCCGAGTCAGTGATGCCATCCAGCCATCTCATCCTCTATTGCCCCCTTCTCTTCCTGCCTCCAATCCCTCTCAGCATCAGAATCTTTTCCAATGAGTCAACTCTTCACATGAGGTGGCCAAAGTATTAGAGTTTCAGCTTCAGCATCAGTCCTTCCAATGAACACCCAGGACTGATCACCTTTAGGATGGGCTGGTTGGATCTCCTTGCAGTCCAAGGGACTCTCAAGAGTCTTCTCCAACACCACAGTTCAAAAACATCGATTCTTCAGTGCTCAGCTTTCTTCACAGTCCAACTCTCACATCCATACATGACCACTGGAAAAACAATAGCCTTGACTAGACTGACCTTTGTTGGCAAAGTAATGTCTCTGCTTTTCAATATGCTGTCTAGGTTGGTCCTAACTTTCCTTCCAATGAATAAATGTCTTTTAATTTCATGACTTCAATCATCATCTGAAGTAATTTTGGAGCCCCCCAAAAATAAAGTCTGACACTGTTTCCACTTTTTCCCCCTTCTATTTCCCATGAAGTGATGGGACCAGATGCCATGATATTAGTTTTCTGAATGTTGAGTATTAAGCCAACGTTTTCACTCTCCTCTTTCACTTTCATCAAGAGGCTTTTTAGTTCCTCTTCACTTTCTTCCATAAGGGTGGTATCATCTGCATATCTGAGGTTATTGATATTTCTTCCAGCAATCATGATTCCAGCTTGTGCTTCCTCCAGCCAGCATTTCTTATGAGGTACTTTGCATATAAGTTAAACAAGCAGGGTGACAATATACAGCCTTGATGTACTCCTTTTCCTATTTGGAACCAGTCTGTTGTTCCATGTCCAGTTCTAACTGTTGCTTCCTGACCTGCATATAGGTTTCTCAAGAGGCAGGTCAGGTGGTCTGGTATTCCCATCTCTTTCAGAATTTTCCACAAGGTTTTAGCATTATGCAAACCAAAAACTTCCAGAAGTTCAAGCTGGGTTTGGAAAAGGAAGAGCAACCAGATATCACATTGCCAACATTCTCTGGATCATAGAGAAAGCAAGGGAATTCCAGAAAAACATCTACCTCTGTTTCATTGACTACACTAAAGCCTTTGACTGTGTGGATCATAACAAACTGTGGAAAGTTCTTAAAGAGGTGGGCATACCAAATCATCCAAACTGTCTCCTGAGAAAACTGTATGCAGGTCAAGAAGCAATATTTTGAGCCCTGTATGGAACAATTTATTGGCTCAAGATTGAGAAAGGAGTATAACAGCTGTCTGATGTCACCCTGTTTGTTTAAACTATATGCTGAGCACATCATGAGAAATGCTGGGCTGGATGAGTTATGAGCTGGAATCAAGATAGGTGGGAGAAACATCAACAACCTCAGATATGCAGATGACACCCACCCTAATGGCAGAAAGTGAAGAAGAACTAAAGACCCTGGTGATGAGGGTGAAGGAGGAGAGGGAAAGAGTTGGCTTAAAGCTAAATATTTTTGTTTTTAAACTAAGATCATGGCATCTGGCCCCATTATTTTATGGCAAATAGAGGGAGAAAATGTGGAAGTAGTGACAGATTTCCATTTCTTGAGTTCTAAGATCACTGTGGATGGTGACTGCAGCCATGAAACCAGAAAACAATTGTTTCTTGGCAGGAAGCTATGACAAGCCTAGATAGTGTGTTGAAAAGCGGAGACATTACTAGGCCAACAAAGGGTCCATATAGTCGAGGCTATAGTCTTCCCAGTGGTCACGTATGGTTGTGAGAGCTGGACTGTAAAGAAGCCAGAACTCTAAAGAATTGATGCCATCAAACTCTGATGCTGGAGAAGACTCCTGGAAGTCCCTTGTACAGCAAGGAGATCAAACTAGCCAATCTTTAGGGAAATTAACCCTGAATAGTCATTGGAAGGACTAATGCTGAAGCTGAAACTCCAGTATTTTGGTCATCTGATGCCAACCGCCAACTCATTGGGAAAGCCCTAATGCTGGGAAAGATTGAGGGCAGAAGAAGGGGGCATCAGAGGATGAGATGGATGGATGGCATCACCAGTGCAATGGACATGAACTTGGGCAAACTTCAGGAGATGGTTAGGGACAGGGAAGCCTGGCGTGCTGCAGTCCACGGGGTTGCAAAGAGTCAGACACGACTGGGCAACTGAAAAATAATAACGTTATGGGGGTTCCCTTGTATATTTTTTGCTGCTTTTATCTTGTTGCTTTTAATATTTTTTTCTTCTTATTTAATTTTTGATAGTTTGGTTAATATGTGTTTGTGTTTTCATCCTTGGCTTTATCCTGTATGAGACGCTGTGTACTTCCTGGATTTGGATGACTATTTCTTTTCCTATGTTAGGGAAGTTTTTTATTATAGTCTCTTCAAATTTTTTCTCAGGCCCTTTCTCTCTTTCTTCTTCTGAGAAAAAAAAAAAAAAGTGTGTTTAATGTTGTCCTAGAGATCTCCTGAGACTGTCCTCATTTCTTTTCATCCTTTTTTATTTATTCTGTTCCTTAGCAGAGATTTCCACCATTCTGTCTTCCAGGTCATTTATCCATTCTTCCATCTCAGTTATTCTGCTACTGATTCCTTCTAGAGTATTTTTCATTTCAGTTATTGTATTGTTCATCTCTGTTTGTTTGTTCTTTAGTTCTTCTAAGTCTTTGCTAAACTTTTCTTGTATCTTCTTGACCTGTGCCTCCATTCTTTTGCTGAGATCTTGGATCATATTTACTCTTGAGTCTTTCTCAGGTAGATTGCCTATCTCCTCTTCATTTAGTTGTTTTTGTCAGTTTTTATTTTGCTCCTTTGTCTGAAACGTATTTCTTTGTCACCTCATTTTGTTAAACTTACTGAATTTGTGGTCTCCTTTCTGCAGGCTGCACTATTGTAGTTCCTCTTGCTTCTGGTGTCTGATCCCTGGTGTGTGAGGTTGATCCAGACATTTGTGGCACTATCCTCTTAATAGGGGGTTTGATTGGTGTTGTAGTGATGAGGGCCTGCCCTGGATATTGAGCATGGCCTCCCATTTGCTTTTTGCTTGTCACTGCCCTATCAGGAGTGAGGTCTGCTCCCTAGTTGTTGTAGCAGAGGCCCCCTGATCTGTTTCTTAGCTGTCATTTTAATCTGTGGCACAAGGTATGTTGTATTAGAGCACTTCCACTGGGAGAAAAGCCACTGAATATTCCTCCTCTGGAGCCATTCATTTGTGAATATACTCTGCAGTGTTCCCTTTTCGTCTTGTGTAAGCTCACAAAGTATACTGTTGTTGGCATTGCTCTCAGTCTCATCTTACCTGTGGGTATGCCTGAATTTGGCCCCAGTGACTCTCAGGTGTTGTTTTCACCAGGACACTGGCACAGATCCACTGAGATAAGGACCCAGGACTTCAGTAGTCATGAACCTGGACCAGCTATAGAAGCAGCTCAGGTGCTGGCCTGACCTAATCTCTATGTGTACATGCCCACAAAGTCCACAGCTGGTAAAGTCAGACCTATTCCAGCTTCTAGGATATTTATTCTTTCAGATATTTTGTAACCACTGAATTTAGGAAGCCATCAAAGGAGTTTTATGGAGCTACAAGGAGAGATTTCAACTCTTCTTCCTTAGTCACAGAGCCAGTGGGGCTCAGCTATGGTTTCAGTGCCTCCTAGTTGGAGGAGGTATCCATGCCTTCCTGGGACAGCAGGGTGCATCCCAGTATCCACTGACAGATTTCCTAATAGTGAGAGCTTTCCTCATAAACCTGGGGAAATGGGGCAGGTCCCAGCTCTCACTGATGGACTTAGTAGGGGAAATATCCCAGGACTGGAGGGCAAGTCCCAGCACCCACGGGTAGTCAGAAGTTTCCTTGCCATTTGAGGACAGTGTAGGCAAATCCTGGGACCCACTGGTGGAATTCCTAGAGGTCAGAGCTGTCAGCTCCTTTCTGGGTCAGTGTAGGCAGGTCCTGTGACCTGTTGGTGGAATTGCTAGTTTGGGAAGCTCTCTGTGCCCGTTTGGGTCAGTGGAGGAGGTGGTCCTAGGGCTCAGTGGCAAAATTTGAAATTTGTAGTGGTGGGAACTGCCCATACCCTTCTGGGTCCACAGATGTGGAGCCTGGCATCTGCTTGTGTTCTGGAGGAGGTGGCCAGTGTCCATCTTTGGAGCCCAAGGTGGCAGTGGCGACTTGTGCCCATCCCCAAAGCTCCTGTAGGAGGTGTTCTGCACCTGAGAGCTCTCACAGGGAAAGACGCTTTTACGATGGTCCCACCCCTCTCCTTGTGCACCTCCAAATAATGGTGCCTCACCTCTCTGGCAGGCCCAGGCTTCTTCCTAGTACACCCTCAGTTGCTACAGCCTGAACTCTTCAGCTGTTTCCACATACAACCCTGGTCCTTTCCCTGGGACTGAGCTCTTGAATCTGGGCATCAGCATGTGCTTCTCACCCTTACCAACACAGGACTGTCTAGGTTGTGGGGAGCCGGGTGGTGGTGTTGACCCTCTGGGCAAGTTACTCACTGTTACGCCTTCCACAGATTGATTGTTGCTCTCTCCTTTAAGGCTCTGAAATTCCCCATCTGTCCAGGCTGATCTCCTTGCTGATAAGAAGACTTCCAGAGCAGTGGGAACCTTTCCTCCTTCACAGCTGCCTCCCTGGGGCACAGTACTGATTACTTCTTTTCTTTCTTCCTTTGGTTCTTTCCTGATTACATGGAAGTTTTCTTGTCTTTTCAGAGATCTGAGGTCTTCTGTCAATGTTCAGTAGCTGTTCTGTGTGAATCTTTCCATTTGTATTTTCAATGTTTCTGTGGAAGGAGGTGATTTTACTTTCTACTCCTCTGCCATCTTGATTCTCCCCCTCTCCTCAGTTCAGTTCAGTTCAGTTGCTCATACTGTCCGACTCTTTGTGACCCCATGAATTGCAGCATGCCAGGCCTCCCTGTCCATCACCAACTCCCGGAGTTCACTCAAACTCATGTCCATCGATTCGGTGATGCCATCCAGCCATCTCATCCTCTGTCATCCTCTTCTTCTCCTGCCTCCAATCCCTCCCAGCATCAGAGTCTTTTCCAATGAGTCAACTCTTCGCATGAGGTGGCCAAAGTATTGGAGTTTCATCTTTAGCATCATTCCTTCCAAAGAACACCCAGGACTGATCTCCTTTAGAATGAACTGGTTGGATCTCCTTGCAGTCCAAGGGACACTCAAGAGTCTTCTCCAACACCACACTTCAAAAGCATCAATTCTTCAGTGCTCAGCTTTCTTCACAGTCCAACTCTCACATCCATACATGACTACTGGAGAAACCATAGTCTTGACTAGATGGACCTTTGTTAGCAAAGTAATGTCTCTGCTTTTGAATATGTTTTCTGCTGCTGCTGCTGCTGCTGCTGCTAAGTTGCTTCAGTCCTGTCTGACTCTGTGCAACCCCAGAGATGGCAGCCCACCAGGCTGTCCCATCCCTGGGATTCTCCAGGCAAGAACAATGGAGTGGGTTGGTCATAACTTTCCTTCCAAGGAGTAAGCATCTCTTAATTTTGTGGCTTCAATCACCATCTGCAGTGATTTTGGAGCCCAAAAAATGTCTAACCCCCTCTCCTAAAGCTCTTTAATTGGCTCATTGATATAGCTCTATAACTACAGATATAATTCACATAGCAAATTGTTCTGATGCTTTAAAGTGTTGAGAAATTTACTCTCATCTTGTCCTTCTTTCCACTAAAGAAAAAATAAATGTACTTCAATAAAAAACTGATCTTCTGTGTTGCCTAGAAGAAAGAGATCTTCTTTCTTCTGTGTCATCTTTGTGTTTCTCTACGTTATCTGGGTCTAGTATATTATGGTCTTTGAAATACTTTACAACTATGCATTGTCTACATTAAGCACACCCTCTATTGCTCATTGTCTTTGACGTCTTTTTGTTATATCGGTCCTCTGAATTATCTTTTGTATGAGTTATAACAGTGGCTTGGTTTGCTTACTGATTGAATTGAATTAAAATATAGTCTTTAACATATCTGGATTTTTATATCTGCATGGGTCATAAATTTTTCTTAGTTTAAAAATTGTCTTCAATTCCACAGACCTTCCTTTCCTCAATAATCACATGTTAGTCACTGTAGTATTTACATATTAACTTAATGGTTTGTAATACTGACAGCTATAAGCTTTATGTTAAGTTTTATAATTAATGTAAATAATGATGTTTACAAAATAAATCTTGAACCACAAAGATTCACATGATTCCAATGATTAATTCAGGCAAGCAATTTTTTTTTTCATCTGAGAAGGAAAGTTATGACCAACGTAGATAGCATATTCAAAAGCAGAGACATTACTTTGCCAACAAAGGTCCGTCTAGTTAAGGCTATGGTTTCTCCTGTGGTCATGTATGGATGTGAGAGTTGGACTGTGAAGAAGGCTGAGCACTGAAGAATTGATGCTTTTGAACTGTGGTGTTGGAGAAGACTCTTGAGAGTCCCTTGGACTGCAAGGAGATCCAACCAGTCCATCCTAAAGGAGACCAGTCCTGGGTGTTCATTGGAGGGACTGATGCTGTGCTGAAACTCCAATACTTTGGCCACCTCATGCAAAGACTCTGATGCTGGGAGGGATTGGGGGCAAGACGA
Organism: Bos indicus x Bos taurus; assembly: GCF_003369695.1. Lineage (NCBI taxonomy): Eukaryota > Metazoa > Chordata > Mammalia > Artiodactyla > Bovidae > Bos > Bos indicus x Bos taurus. The sequence continues at coordinate 115,636,621 of NC_040076.1, forward strand.
GAAGGGGACGACAGAGGATGAGATGGCTGCATGGCATCACCGACTCGATGGACGTGAGTTTGGGTGAACTCCAGGAGTTGGTGATGGACAGGGAGGCCTGGCGTGCTGCAATTCATGGTCTCGCAAAGAGTCAGACAGGACTGAGTGACTGATCTGATCTGATCTGAAGACAGTATCTTTGAACAGTGTCTCTTTTATAAAAAACACAACTAGATGATTGTTGAGTAAGATGTTATTTCATGCATGTGATGAGACAACAAATACCAATGAAAACATAATAGTCTATACTCATGGGTCCTGATGTAATAGTTTAGTGTTTGGATTTCAGGGAAGAGCTTAATATGGTGGAATATGTTAGGAGATTGGAGAACAGATTAGGTGCTGAGATGACCAAAAAGCAAATAATGCAGCTGTAGACTCAAGCAATGTGTTTGGGGATTAGATTCTCAAACAAATGAACAAACACAATTACACTTATACAGCACCAAATTTACTCAGTTTAATAAAAAGACACAGAACTAACAATAGCATGCAAAGAGTAGCATCACAGGGACTTCAGAAAAGGAGGCACTGTTTATGAAGTGTCCTAATGGGAATTATGGAGAAGGCAATGGCATCCCACTCCAGTACTCTTGCCTGGAAAATCCATGGACAATGGAGCCTGGTAGGCTGCAGTCCATGGGGTCGCTAAGAGTCAGACATGACTGAGCGACTTCACTTTCTCTTTTGACTTTCATGCATTGGAGAAGGAAATGGCAACCCACTCCAGTGTTCTTGCCTGGAGAATCCCAGGGATGGGGGAGGCTGGTGGGCTTCCGTCTATGGGGTCGCACAGAGTCAGACATGACTGAAGCGACTTAGCAGCAGCAGCAATGGGAATGAATTTTAGTCGTGAGGTTCATCTAGATTAACATGAGTGTGGACCCCATTATCACTGGAGAGTCCATAGGTCCAGATATCATCAGTTAAATATTTTTGTAGTTATATAGCTTTCTGTGAAGATAAATGTATGACCCCAGAAGTTCAAAATAATAGAATACCCAATACTTACAGCAATGTACAATTGGTGAGGGAACATCTTGGATAATCAGTACATAGAAATCAGTGTAGTAACTCATCTATCTTCTGGGTTGATGTTTCTAAACATTTGAGTAAGGGCTAAAAATTTAGGCTTTTAAAGGATTTACAGTTTAGATGTTGGCCTTTTCCCTCTATCAGCAAAGAAGGCTAGCAATATGTCTGAAAGCAGATTTTGTGTGAGTAAAAGAAAACTAATGATTTACACAGAGAGGATAAAATTAATGTACAGACCACTAAATAATAAAAATTAAAAAGCTTGAAAGGTATTACTTCCCAACCCCATCTAAAAGCCATTGCAATTTTTCTTTCTTAAAATTACTTCTCACTCACCATTACCATTCCTGTCGGAAACTATGATGTGTATGTTGCTTATAATCATACTTATTTTTATACTTTATTATGAAATTGGTGAATATTTAACATGTATCACACTGAATAAATGACATTTATTAGGATAAATATGTCTTCCTTTTAGCAAGATCTATGATTAGGGAAATTAATTTTTTTCAAAGATACACAATAATTATGCTTTGATTTAAACCTTGATTGATCAGAACTAACATCATATTGTCACTTAAATTCACAAATCTCAAAACATAGCCTTTGCACTATAACACTGATTAGCTAGTTAGTTATATGTACTACTTACAGATTTTCTTCTAGCCAATTAATATACTTATCTTTTATTCTAATGCCTAATTTTAAGTAAACTGGTGCAGCCATGAATGATAAAGCTCCATGGATTCCATCCTCCATATGGTCATGAGAAACTTTAACTCCAACATTTTGAAGTCGTAAGACATACATAAGTCCATCATCTCTTAGAATATCATGTTTACAGGTGAGGATGTAAGTTAAGGGCAGATTTCGCAACTGGGAATCATTGGCTGCCAAGGGTGATAACCTACTATCCAAAAGTATTGAATATGAAGGGTTAAGTTTTCCAATAATTGGTTCAGTATATACATGGTTTTTCTTGTACTTCTCAGGAAGAAAGGTGCTCCAGTTTACCAACTTGAACAGATGCATTGATCCATAAGGCATGTGTTGATTTTTCATCATTGCCTGGGGGAGTGCTTTATCCCGGGTAAAATATAGGCATGCAAGTTTGATTGCCAGTTTCCGTGACAGAAATGGACCATGCTCATTTTCTCGGTGAGATGGCATAGAGACATCAACTAGCTGTAAGCCAGGGTAAATTAAAGCTTGTGCTTTCAGTTTATTTTTGAATTCTGGATCATTCTGTATCTGAAAAAAGACACAATAAAATGTGAATGAGTCCAAGCCTTCCAAGCTATAGGAGTAGGAAGCTTTCCTCCCATCATATCAGCTCTTATGTAAATAATTATAAGAATAATATAGTACCTCATAGTTAGAAATATCGGAGAAGGCAATGGCACCCCACTCCAGTACTTTTGCATGGAAAATCCCATGGATGGAGAAGTCTGGAGGGCTGCAGTCCATGGGGTTGCTAAGAGTCGGACATGACTAAGCGACTTCCCTTTCACTTTTCACTTTCATGCATTGAAGAAGGAAATGGCAACCCACTCCAGTGTTCTTGCCTGGAGAATCCCAGGGACAGCAGAGCCTGGTGGTCTGCTGTCTCTGGGTTCACACAGAGTCAGACATGACTGAAGCGACTTCGCAGCAGTTAGAAATATCAATAACCTCAGATATGCAGATGACACCACCCTTATGGCAGAAAGTGAAGAGGAACTGAAGAGCCTCTTGATGAAAGTGAAAGAGGAGAGTGAAAATGTTGGCTTAAAGCTCAACTTTCAGAAAATGAAGATCATGGCATCCGGTCCCATCACTTCATGGGAAATAGATGGGGAAACAGTGGAAACAGTGTCAGACTTTATATTTTTGGGCTCCAAAGTCACTGCAGATGGTGACTGCAGCCGTGAAATTAAAAGACGCTTACTCCTTGAAAGAAAAGTTATGACCAACCTAGATAGCATATTGAAGAGCACAGACATTACTTTTCCAACAAAGGTTCGTCTAGTCAAGGCTATGGTTTTTCCAGTGGTCATGTACGGATGTGAGAGTTTGACTGTGAAGAAAGCTGAGCACCAAAGAATTGATGCTTTTGAACTGTGGTGTTGGAGAAGACTCTTGAGAGTCCCTTGGACTGCAAGGAGATCCAACCAGTCCATTCTGAAGGAGATCAGCCCTGGGATTTCTTTGGAAGGAATGATGCTAAAGCTGAAACTCCAGTACTTCGGCCACCTCATGCAAAGAGTTGACTCATTGGAAAAGACTCTGATGCTGGGAGGGATTGGGGGCAAGACGAGAAGGGGACGACAGAGGATGAGATGGCTGGATGGCATCACTGACTCGATGGACGTGAGTCTGAGTGAACTCCAGGAGTTGGTGATGGACAGGGAGGCCTGGCGTGCTGCGATTCATAGGGTTGCAAAGAGTCGGACACGACTGAGCAACTGAACTGAAGTAAGTTATACTTTGAGTGCTTTAAAAAGTGTCATGCCACTTTCATCAATAATGATTCACACACAAGTTTACTCACATATGACAACCAAATAAAAAATAATTATGTAATTCCTATGGACAAGTAGTCTATACTGAAAAATCTGACCCTCAGTAACCTGAGAAGAAATAATGAATGTAATAATAGAATATCATTGCCCAAACTCACATATTAACTAAATTCAAATGGAGTTCGATCAAGTTAAAAAAAAAATTCCTAACATACAACTTGTCTTTTGGAAAAAACAGTATAGTGGCACTAGTGATAAAGAATTTGCCTTCATTGCAGGAGACACAAGAGACATGGGTTTGATCTCTGGGTCAGGAGGATCCCCTGGAGTAGGAAATGGCAACCCACCTCAGTATTCTTGCAGGAAACTTCCATGGACAGTGGAACCTAGTGTGTTAGAGCCCATGGGGCCACAAAGAATCATATATGACTGAAGTGACTGAGCACACACATGCACAATAAACAGCTTATCTTTTGGAGAAAACAGTGTAGTGTGGTAGGAAATAAGCATAGTGCTATGTGTGCTAAGTTGCTTCAGTTGTGTCCGACTCTTTGCAACCCCAGAGATGGCAGCCCACCAGGCTCCCCCGTCCCTGGGATTCTCCAGGCAAGAACACTGGAGGGGGTTGCCATTTCCTTCTCCAATGCATGAAAGTGAAAAGTGAAAGTGAAGTCGCGACCCCATGGACTGCAGCCCACCAGGCTCCTCTGTCCATGGGGTTTTCCAGGCAAGAGTACTGGAGTGGGGTGCCTTTGCTTTCTCCAATAAGCATAGTAATTAATGAAAATTTGAAGGGCAAAAAAAGACATAAAGCATTGTATTTGAAGTTTTTCTTTCTTACAGAAATAAGAAGCATCCTAATATCTCAATCATGGGGTGAGATGAGCCACTGTATATTTTCCTTTCTTTTGATTTTACTCCTACACTCTAAAGAAGAAAACTTACAAGTAATGTGAGGTGCCTAACCCCAGACCAACAGCCTCAATAGTGACATCTGTAGAAATGAATATACCAGTTGCCACTCCACATGAAAGGCTCAGTTTCTGGAGGGTGTTTCTTAATCTTAAACCCTCCCAGAAGTAACTGACATACAAAATAAGAATTAATTGAAATTAACCCCAGTAGAACCTCAGAAGGGAACGTGATATCCAACCAACTGCAAACTATACACTCAAGGTATAATGGGGGCATGGTTTCAAAAAGACAATGAAGAAAAACAAATTTGTCTAACAATCTCTCTTATGCCCTTGATCCCTTCCCAGTGTCCTCCATACAGATTATTTTCTAAATCAACCGGCTTATGTCATAAGCAGAGTGGAAGAAACAACAGCAACCCAAAAACAAAAATGACAGAAGCTCAACCAATACTTTCTCAGGCTAGTAGCAAAGTCATACAAGAGGAGTTAGAAGAGCCTGCTGGTTTTACTGGTAGGTATCCTTCTTCTTATGTTAGTTTTGCTCCATAAAATTTACTTTTGGGGTTAAAAATTATCTATTGTACTGAATTCATTTTTCAACTGTAATAGTTATTGGGGACAACTATTATTTAACTGCACACAGCAATGGTTTTAACATAGACCATTTTCTTTATTACAGTAGTGATTCTTCCAAGCAAGCATGTCTTGTGGCCCAAATGTTGTCTGCTAGCATTCCACTGAAATACATGAACTACAATACCTAAGGAGAACAAAAAATCCCTTGTCATATTAAACAGTAGTTCCTAGACATTGTTCTGTTTCCTTCAAAATTTCCTTCAAAATTAAAAGCCTTATTTAGTATTATATGTCACTTTTCCTCAATGCTGCTAAAGCCACATTGTCTAATGGTAAAACTATGTAAAAGGACAGGAGGGTTTTTTCTGTTTATTCCACTTAACAGCTTGAAATATTAAACCATTAAAAATATCCTACCAAAGAAAGTGATTTTGTGTTAGAGTTATAGCATGTGTGTATGTGTTATAAATATGTATAACATATAACACATACAGCTTACCAGTTGAGCCACTCCTGCTGCAAGTGCACCCCCAGAACTATCACCTGAAATACAAATTCGATTGGGGTCCACTCCATATTTTGCAAGGATTTTATCATGTAGAAAGTATTTGACCACAGAAACAACATCCTCATAGGGAACTGGAAATGGATATTCAGGAGCTAGTCTAGGGCTTCAGAAAAAAAAGAAAAGAAACAAAGCATATAGGATTAAACTTCAGTTGCATATATCCACGTATCTCTCAATTTAATCATCAGGTCCAGAGAACAAAATTGGCCCTACTTTGAATCTTTAGTTTCACCAGTCATACCTGGACTTCCTACTAACTTCTGTTTTTAAAATAAAATGTAGATTCTTGTAGAACGTTTTTAAAATATTGGGTTCTATGGGAGATGAAAGAGATCAGGATTCAGTCTTTATACTCATAAAATTGTATGTAAATTTTTCAGCAAAAGTGCGATCAAAGAGACATGCTCTGTAAGATTTATCAGATTCTCTATGGAGTTGGTGACTAACATTTTTACAATCATTCTTGGGAGTGCACACTAGATTTTAAAAGCACCAAATCTGAGAGAAAATGATTTATAGGTGTCATATTAGAAATTTATCTAGGTAAAAATTCTACAGAATAGAATTCTGTTATCAGAATTTGTATCATAAGCTGAGTACATGAGTATGAGTTTACATATGACCTGAAAACACAATTCAAAATAAATATTTAAGTATAGTAAGTGATCTTGTGTGACAGCTGTAAATGTCATTCTAAGGCAAATTATTAGAGCATCTGTTAATGTACCCAACTGTACACTGTGTATATATATATATATATATATATATAATTTTTTCTTCTAATAGTGAATTAAACTCTATTGGGTAATCTTACTTACTTACTTAGTAAGATTGGGTAATCTTACTCTGCACTAGTAATCTTACTTTGCAAAAGAATTGGTGAATTAATAATGTCAATGCTGCTGCTAAGTTGTTTCAGTCATGTCTGACTCTGTGACAGCCCAGAGACAGCAGCCCACCAGGCTCCCGCGTCCCTGGGATTCTCCAGGCAAGAACACTGGAGTGGGTTGCCATTTCCTTCTCCAATGCATGAAAGTGAAAAGTGAAAGTGAAGTCACCCAGTCGTGTCCAACTCTTAGTGACCCCATGGACTGCAGCCTACCAGGCTCCTCCATCCATGGGATTTTCCAGGCAAGAGTACTAGAGTGGGGTGCCATTGCCTTGCTGCTGCTGCTGCTAAGTCACTTCAGTCGTGTCCGACTCTGTGCGACCCCATAGACAGCAGCCCACCAGGTTCCTCTGTTCATGGGATTCTCCAGGCAAGAACACTGGAGTGGGTTGCCATTTCCTCCTCCAATGCATGAAAGTGAAAAATCAAAGTGAAGTCGCTCAGTCATGTCCTACTCCTAGCGACCCCATGGACTGCAGCCCACCAGGCTCCTCTGTCCATGGGATTCTCCGGGCAAGAACACTGGAGTAGGTTGCCATATGCTGACTGGATGACCCCTGCAATCTTGTCATATTGTAACTATATCTAAAATATCTGAAATGTAGTATAAATTAAGGAAAATAACATATCAAAAATGTATTGTTACTTTAAATGTTCTTCAGGGTACAAAAAAAAGAACAAATATCAGAAGTAACTGATTGAATTCTTAAACTCAGTACAATACACATCACAATTTTAAAAGTATCTTAAAATAATAAAGTGGTATATTAGGTTCAATTATAGAGAGAAAGGGAGAGCATCCTAATTATTATAAATTAGACGTATCTCTGAAAACATCCAATTCTTCTGGTTGCCCTACGGCAGCATTAATGAGTAGAACAGCAGTGGTTCCACTTGTATTTTCTATTTAATACCCTTAAGTTTTCAATTAACAAAAATACTACTATGTTCTCTGTTCGCCATTGGGCTAGGAGTCTCTAAGTATGTTTCTGCACTACTTAACTGATTGGAAAATGGGGGGAAAAAACTTCATTATGAAGATGAAATACAGAGAACCCCTGAATAGATCATATAGTACTGGACATTTGCTAGTCTTTCTTGTGTATTGTTGGAAATTTGGGCAAAAATCATTAGCACTTAAGTTCTCTCATTTTGGAATGATTTTAAATTTTCAGATGGTCCCAACATTTTCATCTGATGTTTCTCCAATTAAGAGTATCTATGTTGCCAATATCTTCTAATAAATTATAATGAAAATGAATCTAAAAAAGAATATATATGAGTGTAGCTATATCACTTTGCTGTATACTTGAAACTAACACAATATGATAAATCAATGGCACTTTAGTGAAAAAAAGAATGTCTATAAAATTAATCTTTTATCACCAACTCAAAAAAAAAAAAAAAAAAACTTCACAAAACTCAACATCCCAAATGTATAACGGGTAGCTAACTACTTAGACATTTCTAGAAGTACCACAGTTGGGTTGCCAAAGATGTTCAGCCTGTGGTGCCTCTCAGAAGTCTGTCCAGTGACAGAGGTTGAAGGGAAACTAGGTACCTTTCAGGAAGATAAGATAAGGTAACATTAGTAAAAGTTACTAACATAAATATAAGATCCCTAGGTTCCAAGTCCTTTGGGAGGCTTGGGTGCCTTCTTTGGAAATCAAAACTATGTCACAAGGGCAAGAATTATAATACTAAAAAAAAATCACTGTCTTACTCCACTCCAACAACAACAGCATCAACTTTGTTTGCCGTCCATCTATTCAGGAGGTCCAAAGGTGTATGCTCTGAAATGAAGAAATTAATATGAAAGTCTACCCTGTAAATAAATGGCAATGGAAAACCAACAACACTGTGAAACATGACAGAAATATGATTAATTGGTGGAATCCTCACATTTTCACTTTTCCTGCTACCACATGTTAGGATCCAGAGATGAAAGATTTGATGGCTGCCATCAAATGGGGAAGGTCATTGCAGAAGAAAATACATTCGAAGAATCATGAGAATACATTTAAAGCTCAGGGAATTAACTGTTAAGTACAATTGAAACAAGTATTGAGAGAGAAGTAGGCTATAAAGTGAAACCACATTGGAAAATAAGAATACCTGTACCAGTACTTGGATGCTACACTAAAGATTTCTTTGTCAACAAGGTGATAGATATTACCAAAGAATTTAGTTATAAAATTTATGACCAGATTTGCATATAACAGAAGCAAATTAGAAAAAGGGTGACATAAACAAGGAAATGGTGGTGAGCAAAAAAAAAAAAAAAAAAAGGAGAAGCAACAGAAGGAAATAAAAATGATAATTTTTTTAAGCATGGAGAGAGAAAAAGCTATTTAGGAAGATAGGTGGACAGAATTGGTTATTAAATGTAGATGCTAAGGAACAATAAATAATTGATTGTAATTCTCACATTGATAAAATGACAGCTGAGGAGGAGTTCCTCTGTTTGTTTTCTTGAAGTTGTTTTTACTTTTGTTGTTTATTTGGGTTTATTTTTTTCCTAGACTATGGGGGTGGGGACTAGATATGATTCAGGTTGTTTAATCATGCTAACCTTATATTATCTGCTGCTGCTGCTAAGTCACTTCAGTCGTGTCCGACTCTGTGTGACCCCATAGATGGCAGCCCACCAGGCTCCCCCATCCCTGGGATTCTCCAGGCAAGAACACTGGAGTGGGTTGCCATTTCCTTCTCCAATGCAGGAAAGTGAAAGGGAAATCGCTCAGTCGTGTCTGACTCTTCGCGACCCCATGGACTGCAGCCTATCAGGCTCCTCCATCCATGGGATTTTCCAGGCAAGAGGACTGGAGTGGGGTGCCATCGCCTGTGGTTCCTCCAAATATACTGGCAAGCTCTGAAATTCTATATATATTGATCTTAAACTTAAGACCATGGTTACAGCTGGAGGTACAGCTTTGGAAATCAACAGCATAGGTGTGAGGGGTAGTGCTGAAAAGTGGAAAGGTCTAAATAAAAGAGCATGAGGAGTCAAAAACTAATGAAAGGACTACTGGAGAACACAAATACTTATAAAATGTAAAAACAGGCCCATTTTGTGCATTTGTTTATGTTTGCTTTATTTTAAAGAAAGAGAAGCATGTGAAGTTAAGGGGGAGAGGCAAAAGTCAAAAGAAATTGGTTTCATAGAAACCAAGGGAGCAAAGAATTTCAGTGAAGCAAAGATGAGGGATCATTGTCAAATTACACAATTTAAGAAGTCTTAAAGGAGAAATTGGATTCCACAGTGTATAAAAATGAGCCTGAGAAAGATAAGAGTGATAAGTGACTACCTAGAGAGAGATATTTGGAAACAAAGAAGATCAAGGTAGAAGATGTTGTAACATGTTTAAGTGCCAATAGAGAGGACACATTTATAGATAGAAGAAAAATACTGATTAAAATTTTAACAATAGTAGGAAATATGACCACAGACAAAAAAGAGATTAAATCTTAGCAAAGATAAAAATGCATTTTTCTACAGTATAAGTAGAAAGAAGTAAAGTTAAGAATTAATACAGTCCATAATTTTTGAGGACACATATGGTTGGCAAGGAGTAAAGAATAGATGGGTGCTGAATTTGCACAGACATCCTTGATAGATGAGGGAGGATAAGCTGAGAGACTTGAAAGAGCATGAGGTTTTGAAAGTGGCATTGATATGAAGGACAGTAACTAAATACACACAAGAGACAACATCTTGAAACCACCTTGAGGGTTTGTAGGATGAAACTGCTCACCAGTGGTATGAGGGTTAAACCTGTTGATCCTGCTGACAGGCCTTGGTTTGGGTTTTGGTTCCTCCACTTGCTAATAGGACTTGGAACAAATTACTGAACCATTCTGTAGCTACCTTACCTCTAAAAGCATGATAATAATACCTATCTTAATATTGTGCTGCTGCTGCTGTCACTTCAGTCGTGTCCGACTCTGTGCGACCCCATAGATGGCAGCTCCCCTGTCCCTGGGATTCTCCAGGCAAGAACACTGGAGTGGGTTGCCATTTCCTTCTCCAAAGCATGAAAGTGAAAAGTGAAATTGAAGTTGTTCAGTCATGTCCGACTCTTCATGACCCCATGAACTGCAGCCTACCAGGCTCCTCCATCCATGGGAATTTCCAGGCAAGAGTACTGGAGTGGGGTGCCATCGCCTTCTCTGATCTTAATATTGTGAGTATCTATCAAATAAGAGTGGACCACTCACCAAACTACCATAGCATTTGTGATTATTTTGAAATGTTAACAGATCACAAAGTCAAAATTCTGGGTATAATCACTCAGGCTGTGTCTCTTTGGTGAAAGGAGTCTTTTCATTTGTTTCTTACATTTTGAAATTCCTTCAATACAATATCAATTATATTCTGTGCTGTATGGTGAATCAATAATATCAATAGTCTAAAAGCAACTGTGTACATATGTGTGTTTGTGAGTGTGTGTGTATATGTTTGAGCATGTTTGAGTTTGTATCTGTTTGGGAATGTGTATGAGTGTGTAACTGTCTTAGCTATTCCATCATACCTCTTGGAATCATCTCCAAATATTAGACAGGAATATACTTGAGGAGAGGAACTTGATTACTCAGGTGTATTTTATTTTTCAAGTTCAAAAATATGCATTGGAGTCTAAGCCTCAAAGTGATAAGTATTGATGCATCACTGTCTACAATATGAATATGTGTTTGCTACTTGGAAGTTGCAGATATTATCACTTCTGAACAAACATTTAAATCATCTTATTCACTTCTGTTTTTCTGAACCTAAAATCAGGCCATTAGGTAATTTCAAACCCAAGCTTTAAGTTTACCACTTGAATCTCCCATTATACATTGTCAGTGTAACTTTATTTGATAATAACTTTTTTAAAGCAAAAATCTCACCTGATATTTTTATGATTTATTTACAAAAAAGTATATGAAGATATATATATGAACCTTGACTGACACAGTTTATCTCTCTGCTAAGTACACTTACTTACAAACATAAATTATATCAGCAAAAGTTCTGCCAAATATAATATACAAAAATTATTTTAATATAAATACTTATAATGTGCAACACATACAAACACACATACTCACACACATTTGCTTATATAAAAAGTACTTACTATAACTTCCTAAGACAAAGCCACCACCATGAATAAAAATTACAGCTGGTCTCTGGCTTTCTCTCTTCCTCTTTGGCAAGTACAAACGTACTGGAATATCACTAAATGTTGTATCCATCACTGTAACATTTTCGTCTGAAATTGGTTGTGTATAGTCCAGTTTTACTAGTATGGCCAAAAAATCTTCAAGTCTTTTAAGGCCTATTTTTTCCAATATCGTAGCCTGTCAAAACAAACAAAAAATTTAGAACTTTAAATATTTCAGTTTTTAGTAATATGTAATCAAAGAGGAAAAATAAAAAATGAATACCGTAAAACTACTAGAATTCATCAATGAATTTGGTAAAGTTTCAGGTTGCAAAATTAATATACAGAAATCTCTTTCATTTCTATACACTAACAACAAAAGATCAGAAAGAGAAATTTAAGAAGCAATTCCATTTACTGTTGCATCAAAAAGAATAAAATACCTAAGTATAAGCCTACCTAAGAGACAAAAGACGTGTACTCTGAAAGGTATAAGATGCTGATGAAAGAAATCAAAGAAGAAACAAACAGATAGAAAGATATGCCATGTTTATGGATTGAAAAAAAATCAATATTGTCAAAATGACTATACTACTAAAGACAAACTACAGATTCAATGCAATCCCTATCAAATTAACATTGGCATTTTTCAGAGAACTAGAACAAAACAAACAAAAAAAATCTCAGAATTTGTAAGGAGACACAAAAGACCCTGAATAGCCAAAGCAATCATGAAAAAGAAAAACAGAGCTGGAGGAATCAGGCTCCCTAACTAATACTACAGAGCAACAGTCACCAAAGAGTATGGTATTGGCACAAAAATAGAAACATAGATCAATGGAACAGGATAGAAAACCCAGAAATAAACTCATGAACCTATAGTCAATTAATCTATGACAAAGGAGGCAAGACTACACAATGTAGGAAAGACAGTCTCTCAACAAATGGTGCTGGGAAAACTGGACAGCCACATGTAAAGAAATGAAATTAGATCATTCTTTAACTTCAGACTGGAGAAGGGAATGGCAATCTACTCCAGTATTCTTGCCTGGAGAATCCCATGGACAGAGGAGGAGCCTGGCGGGCCACAGTCCATGGGGTCGCAAAGAGTCGGACATGATTGAGTGACTAACACACTAACTCCATACACAAAAAATAAGCTCAAAATGGATTAAAGACCTAAATATTAGACCAGACACTATAAAACTCTTAGAGGAAAACATAGGCAGAACACTCTCTGACATAAATCACAGCAATATCTTTTCACTCCATCTCCCAGAATAATAAAAATGAAACCAAAAATAAACAAATGGTACCTACTCAAAGGCTTTTGCACAGCAAAGGAAACAATAAACAAAAAGACAACCCACAGACTGGGAGAAAATATTTGCAAATGATGTGACTGATAAGGGGTTAGTCTCCAGAATTTACAAACAGCTTATGACACTTAATAGCATCAAAACAACCCATTCAAAAAATGGACATAAGACTTGAATAGACATTTCTCTAAAGAGGACACACAGATAGCCATCAGGCACATGAAAAGATATTCAACACCACTAGCTATTAGAGAAATGCAAATCAAAACTACAATGAGATATCACCTCACATCAGTCAAAATGACTCTCATCAAAAAATCCACAAACAACAAATGCTGGAGAGGATGTGAAGAGAAGGGTACCCTCCTGCACTGTCGGTGGGAATGTAAATAGGTACAGCCACTATTGGAACAATATGGAAGTTCCTTAAAAAACTAAAAGTAGAGCTACCATATGACCCTGCAATCCCACTCCTGGGCATATATCCAGGAAAGAATATGGCCTGAAAAGATACATGCACCTCAATGTTAATTGCAGCACTGTTTACAATAGCCAAGACATGAAAACGACCTAAATGTCCATTGACAGGGGAATGGATAAAGAAGATGTGGTACATATATACTATAGAATATAACTCAGTCGTTAAAAAGAATGAAATAAGGCTATTTGAAGCAACATGAATGGACCTAGAGAGTGTCATACTGAGTGAAGTAAGTCAGAGAGAGAAAGAGAAATATTACATGACACCCCTTATATGTGGAATCTAAAAACAAACGATACACATGAACTTACTTACAAAGTAGAAAGAGATTCACAGACAAAAAACTAACTCACATCTGCCCAAGGGAAGGGATAGTCAAGGATTTGGGGAAGATCATGCCAAACTGCTATATTTAAAATGGATAAGCAACAAAAACCTATTTTATATCGCATGAAACTCTGCTCAATATTATGTGCCAGGCTGGATGGGAGGGGTGTTTGGGGGAGAATGGATACATGTATATGTATGACTGAGTCCCTTCATTGTTCACCTGGAACTATCACAGGATTGTTAATTGGCTATACCCCAAACAAAATGTTTTTAATATTAAAAAATTGAATAAATATAATAATACTGTAGAGGTCTCAATGTACATCCTAACACATATGCTATCAGTCAGCTCAGTTGCTCAGTTGTGTCCAACTCTTTATGACCCCATGAATTGCAGCACACCAGGCCTCCCTGTCCATCACCAACCCCTGGAGTTCACTCAGACTCACGTCCATCGAGTCAGTGATGCCATCCAGCCATCTCATCCTCTGTCATCCCCTTCTCCTCCTGCCCCCAATCCCTCCCAGCATCAGAGTCTTTTCCAATGAGTCAACTCTTCGCATGAGGTGGCCAAAGTACTGGAGTTTCAGCTTTAGCATCATTCCTTCCAAAGAAATCCCAGGGCTGATCTCCTTCAGAATGGACTGGTTGGATCTCCTTGCAGTCCAAGGGACTCTCAAGAGTCTTCTCCAACACCACACTTCAAAAGCATCAATTCTTCGGTGCTCAGCTTTCTTCACAGTCCACCTCTCACATCCATACATGACCACTGGAAAGACCATAGCCTTGACTAGACGGACCTTTGTTGGCAAAGTAATGTCTCTGCTTTTGAATATGCTACCTAGGTTGGTCATAACATTTCTTCCAAGGATTAAGCATATTTTAATTTCATGGCTTCAGTCACCATCTGCAGTGATTTTGGAGCCCCAAAAAATAAAGTCCGACACTGTTTCCACTGTTTCCCCATCTATTTCCCATGAAGTGATGGGACCAGATGCCATGATCTTCATTTTCTGAATGTTGAGTATTAAGCCGTTTTCACTCTCCTCTTTCACCTTCATCAAGAGGCTTTTTAGTTCCTCTTCACTTTGCCATAAGGGTGGTGTCATCTGCATATCTGAGGTTATTGATGTTTCTACCAGCAATCTTGATTCCAGCTTGTGCTTCTTCCAGCCCAGCGTTTCTCATGATGTTCTCTGCATAGAAGTTAAATAAGCAGGGTGAAAATATACAGCCTTGACGTACTCATCTTTCCTATTTGGAACTAGTCTGTTGTTCCATGTCCAGTTCTAACTGTTGCTTCATGACCTCCATATAGGTTTCTCAAGAGGCAGGTCAGGTGGTCTGGTGTTCCCATGTCTTTCAGAATTTTCCACAGTTTATTGTGATCCACACAGTCAAAGGCTTTGGCATAGTCAAGAAAGCAGAAATAGATGTTTTTCTGGAACTCTCTTGCTTTTTCCATGATCCAGCGGATGTGGGCAATTTGATCTCTGGTTCCTCTGCCTTTTCTAAAACCAGCTTGAACATCTGGAAATACACAGTTCCCGTATTGCTGAAGCCTGGCTTGGAGAATGTTGAGCATTACTTTACTAGCATGTGAGATGAGTGCAATTGTGCAGTAGTCTGAGCATTCTTTTGCATTGCCTTTCTTTGGGATTGGAATGAAAACTGACCTTTTCCAGTCCTGTGGCCACTGCTGAGTTTTCCAAATTTCTGGTATATTTAGTGCAGCACCTTCACAGCATCATCTTTCAGGATTTGAAATAGCTGCACTGGAATTCCATCACTTCCACTAGCTTTGTTCATAATGATGTTTCCTAAGGCCCACTTGACTTCCCATTCCAGGATGTCTGGCTCTAGGTGAGTGATCACACCATTGTGATTATCTTGGTCTTGAAGTTCTTTTTTGTACAGTTCTTCTGTGTATTCTTGCCACCTCTTCTTAATATCTTCTGCTTCTGTAAGGTCCATACCACTTCTTTCCTTCATTGTGCCCATCTTTGCATGAAATGTTCCCTTGGTATCTCTAATTTTCTTGAAGAGATCTCTAGTCTTTCTCAATCTGTTGTTTTCCTCTATTTCTTTGCATTGATAGCTGAAGAAGGCTTTATCTCTCCTTGCTATTCTTTGGAATTCTGCATTCAGATGCTTATATTTTTCCTTTTCTCTCTGCTTTTTGCTTCTCTTCTTTTCAAAGCTATTTGTAAGGCCTCCCCAGGCACCCATTTTGCTTTTTTGCATGTCTTTTCCATGGGGATGGTCTTGATCCCTGTCTCCTGTACAATGTCATGAACGTCCATCCATAGTTCATCAGGTACTCTGTCTATCAGATCTAGTCCCTTAAATCTATTTCTCACTTCCACTGTACTCCTTTACATATAATTAATTGCTAAATTATGTTTTACAAAAGAGCCTATAAGAAATGGATGGGAGAAAAACAAAGAGATTGAACAATCAGACAAGAAAAAGAAAGAAAAGGAATCCAGATTGGAAAAGAAGAAGTAAAACTCTGTTTGCAGATGACATGATCCTCTACATAGAAAACCCTGAAGATACCACCAGAAAATTATTAGAGCTAATCAATGAGTATAGTAAAGTTACAGGATATAAAATTAAAACACAGAAATCCTTTGCATTACTATAAACTAACAATGAGAAAACAGAGAAATTAAGGGAACAATCCCATTCACCATTTCAATGAGAAGAATAAAATACTTAGGAATAAATTTACCTAAGAAACAAAAGACCTATATATAGAAAACTATAAAACACTGATGAAAGAAATCAAAGATGATATATACAGATGGATAAATATACCATGTTTGTGGATTGTAAGAATCAATATCATGAAAATGAGTATACTACCCAAAGCTATCTAAAGATTCAGTGCAATCCCTAACAAGCTACCAGTGGTATTTTTCACAGAACTAGAAAAAATAATTTCACAATTTGTATGGAAACAAAAACCTGGAATAGCCAAAGCAATCCTAAAAAAGAAGAATGGACTGGAGGAATCAATCTGCCTGACTTCAGACTATTCTGAAAAGCTACAATCATCAAGACAGTATGGTACTGTCACAAAGACAGAAATATAGATAAATGGAACAAAACAAAAAGCCCAGAGATAAATCCATGCACCTGTGGACACCTAATCTTTGACAAAGGAGGCAAAAATATACAATGGAGAAAAGACAATCTCTTTAACAAGTGGTGCTGGGAAAACTGGTCAACCACCTGTAAAAAATGAAACTAGAACACTTGCTAACACTATACACAAAAATAAACTCAAAACTCAAAAAGATCTAAATGTAAGACCAAACTCTATAAAACTCCTAGAGGAAAACATAGGTAGAACACTCTGACATAAATCACAGCATGATCCTCTATGATCCACCTCCCACAATAATGGAAATAAAAGCAAAAATAAACAAATGTGACCTAATTAAACTTAAAAGCTTTTGCACATTGAAGAAAACAGGGTGAAAATGCAGCCTTCAGAGTGGGAGAAAATAATAGCAAATGAAACAATTGACAAAGAATTAATTTCAAAAATATACAAGCAGCTTATGCAGCTCAATACCAGAAAAATAAACAACCCAATCAAAAAGTGGGCCAAAGAACTAAACAGACATGTCTCCAAAGAAGATATAGAGATGGCTAACAAACATATGAAAAGATGCTCAACATCACTCATTATCAGATAAACGCAAATCAAAACCAAAATGAGGTACTGTCTCATGCCAGTCAGAAAGACTGCCATCGAAAAGTCTCCAAATAACAAATGCTGTAGAGGGTGTGGAGAAAAGGGAACCCTCTTACACTGTTGGTGGGAATGCAAACTAGTATAGCCACTATGGAGAAGAATGGAAATTCCTTAAAAAACTGGATATAGAACTGCCACATGATCCAGCAATCCCACTGCTGGGCATACACACCAAGGAAACCAGAATTGAAAGAGACATCTGTATCCCAATGTTCATTGCAACACTGTTCACAATAGCTAGGACATGGAAGCAACCTAGTTGTCCATTGACTAATGGATAAGGAAGTTGTGGTACATATACACAATCAAATATTATTCAGCTATTAAACACACACACACACACATTTGAGTCAGTTCTAATGAGGTGGATGAAACTGGAGCCTATTATAGAGTGAAGTAAGTCAGAAAGAAAAACACCATGCAGTATATATAGAATTTAGAAAGATGGTAATGACAACCCTATATGCAAGACAGCAAAAGAGACACAGATGTAAAGAACAGACTTTTGGACTATGTGGAAGAAGGAGATGGTGAGATGATTTGAAAGAATAGCACTGAAACATGTACATTACCATATGTAAAACAGATGACCAATGCAAGTTCAATGCATGAAGCAGGGCACTCCAAGCTGGTGCCCTGGGACAACCCAGAGGGTTGTGGTGGGGAGGGAGGTGAGAAGGGGTTTCAGGATGGGGGGACACTTGCACACCTGTGGCTGATTCATGTTGATATATGTCAAAAACCACCACAATATTTTAAAATTATCAGCCTCTAATTAAAATTAATTTAAAAAACAAAATTAAATTGAAAAAAAGAAAGGAAAGGTTCTCTGATAGAAATAACTTGACCAAACTTAAAAAATAATATTTACTTAAGGAATAATGAATCATAAATACTCTGCTTGTCCGCATAGTACAGGCTTGAAGTAGAAATTTCAGCATATTAACATTTCTAAATAGCTCTAAAATACTACTGATTTCAAATAAAAACGCACATGCACACTTCCCAGATGGCTCAGTTTAGAATCCGCCTGCCAAGCAGAAGAGGCTGATTTGATTCCTGGGTCAGAAGATTTCCTGGAGAAGGAACTGTCAACCCACTCCAGTATCTTGTCTGGAAAATTCCATGAACAGAAGAGCCTGGCAGGCTGCAGTCCTTGTGGTTGCAAAGACTCAGACTGAGGAGTTGAGCCTGTACACACATAGAAGCAAAAATCCTTAACAAAATATTAAATAACATTCCCTGATATTGAAAAATGACAATCCATTATTATCAATTGAGTTCTGCCCCAGAAATGCAAGATTAGTACACTATTTGTAAATCAATGTAATTCATGATACTAATACAGAAAGAAAAATTATATATGCTCATCCTAATATACAATTATAATAACAGATGCAGAAAAACAATTTGGCTTAACTCATCACCTATTCTTGATAAAAAAAAAAATCTCTGCAAACTTATAATAAAAAGAAACTTCTTTAATCTGATAAAGGATATCTACAAAAAAAATCATATTTAATAGTGAAAGACTGAATGCTTCGTCCTAAGGCAAGGATGTCTGCTCTCTACTCAACAGAATTCTGGGAAGTCCCAGTCAGGGCACTAAGGCAGAGAAAGAAAATGTCACACAGGCTGGAAAGAAAAGGATAACAGTTTCTCTGTCTCTATTTCCAGTCAACACAATTATCTAAGCAAATATTATGGGATTTACCAAAAACCTTAAAAAACAAATAAGCATGTTCAGTCTGAACAAAATATACAAGTGAATATACATAAGAAACATCATTTCAAATGTAGCAATAAACAAAAGGAAATCAAAATTTAAAAATGTATCAATTTTAACAGCACCAAAATTAAATTTTTAGTTATATAACAATATACATATAGAGTCTTTATCTGCTGAATACTGATGGGAAAACACTGATGGAAGAAATTAAAGACCTAATTAAATTGAGAAATATTCATAAACTGATCAGAGACAATATTGTTGAACTGACAGCTCTTTCTGAATTGGTTTACAGAGTCAACAAATTTCAGACAAAAAGCTCATCAGAATTTTTAGTCACTACTAAAAATTATGATTAATGGTGATTAATTATAATGATCAAAGCAATTTTGGTAATTAAGAAAGGTTGGTGGACTCCTACAACCTGGTTCCAAGACTACTGAGAAGCTAAAGTAATCAAAACCGTGTAGCATTGCTGAAAAGCTGGACTCACAGATCAAGGGAAGAAAAAGGAGTCGGTTCAAAAATAAACCAACACAGGGACGTCCCTGGTGGTCCACTGGAATCTGCCTTCCAGTGCAGGGGACACAGGTTCTATCCCTGGTCTGGGAACTAAGATCCCACATGCCTCGGAGCAACTAACCCTGTGTGCCACAAGTAGAGTCTGTGCACCACAAGAAAAGATCGTACATGACATGACGAAAATTCTGCATGCCACAACTAAGACTGACAGGGTAAAATAAGTAAATATTTTTAATAAAAAGGAAAAAAATAATACAACTATGTCCAATTTATTTTTGACACAGATACAAGGCAATTCGATGAAGAAAGGTAGTAAGTGTTTCAACAAATGATTATGGAACAACTGGACATCCATATGCAAAAAGAATGTACTTTGACCAATTCCTGACACATTATATAGAGATTAACTCATAATGGATCCACTAAGCAGTGTGTGCTCAGTGTCCAACTCTTTACAACCCCATGGACTGTAGCCTGCCAGGCACTGTTATCCATGAAATTTTCCAGACAAGAATGGGTTGCCATTTCCTACTTCAGGGGATCTTCCTGACCCAGGGACTGAATCTGTGTCTCTGGCGTCTCCTGCATTGGCAGACAGATTCTTTACCACTGAGCCACATGGAAAGCCCGATGAATCCAGTACCTAAATGTAAAATGAAAAACTGCAAACCTCTCAGAAGACATGATAGGAGAAAATCAGTGATCTTAGATTAGGTAAAAAGTTCTTAGATACAATGTTAAAGAAGGAAAGCTTTACTTTTTGGAAAGCTAAATTGGACTTCAATGACATGTAAAAGTTTTTGCTGTGTAACTTAAGACAACAAGAAGAAAAGTCCCAGACTGGGAGAAAATATTTACAAACTAAGTATCTGCTAAAAGAATACACAGGAAAACTATACAAAAAAGGTCTTAATGACCCAGATCACCATGATAGTATGGTCACTCACCTAGACCCTGACATCCTGGAGTCTGAAGTCAAGTGGGCCTTAGGAAGCATTACTACAATCAAGGCTTGTGGAGTTATGGAATTCCAGCTGAGCTATTTAAAATCCTAGAAGATGATGCTGTGAAAGTGCTGAACTCAATATGCCAGCAAATTTGGAAAACTCAGCAGTGGCCACTGGACTCGAAAATATCAGTTTTAATTCCAATCCCAAAGAAGGGCAGTGCCAAAGAATGTACAAATTACCATACAATTGCTCTCATTTCACATGCTAGCAAAGTAATGCTCAAAATCCTTCAAGCTAGGCTTCACCAGTATGTGAATCTAGAACTTCTAGATGAACAAGTTGGATACAGATAAGCAGAGGAACCAGAGGTCAAACTGCCAACATTCACTGGACCACAGAGAAAGCAAGAGAATTCCAGAAAAATATCTGCTTCTACTTCATTGATTACTCAAAAGCCTTTGACTGTGTAGATCACAACAAACAAAAATTCTTAAAGAGATGGGAATCCCAGACCACCTTACCTGTCTCCTGAGAAATAGGTATTTGAATCAAGAAACAACAGTTAGAACCTTACACTGAACAAGTGACAGGTTCAAAACTGAGAAAAGTGTATGATAAGGCTGTATGTTGTCACCCTGTTTATTTAACTTATATGCAGAGTACATCATGTGAAATGCTGGGCTGAATGAATTACAATCTGGTATCAAGATTGCCAAGAAATGTCAGCAACCTCAGATATGCAGATGATATCACTCTAATGGAAGAAAGTAAAGAGGATGTAAAGAGCCTCTTGATAAGGGTGAAAAAGAAGAGTGAAAAATTGACTTAAAGTTCAGCATTCAAAAACTAAGATCATGTCATCATGTCCCATTCTTCATGGCAAATGGATGGGGGAAAAGTAGAAGCAGTGACAGAGTTTATATTTTTGGCCTCCAAAATCATTGCACAGGTGACTGCAGCCATAAAAATTGCTTGCTCCTTGGAAGGAAAGCTATGACAAACCTAGACAGCATATTAAAAAACAAAGATATCACTTTGCAAACAAAGTGACATAGCTATAGTCAAAGTTATGGTTCCTCCATTTGTAATGTATAGATGTGAGAGTTGGACCATAGAGAAGGCTGAGCACCAAAGAAGTGATGTCTTCAAACTGTGGTGCTGGAGAAGACTCTTTAGAGTTCCATGGACTGCAAGGAGATCAAACCAGTCAATCCTAAAGGAAATCAAAATCATTGGAAGGACTGATGCTGAAGCTGAAGCTCTAATACATTGGCCACCTGATGCAAAGAACCGACTCATTGGAAAAGATCATGGCTCTGGGAAAGACTGAAAGCAAAAGGAGAAGAGGGGCACAGAGCATAAGATGGTTGAAGTGAAATGAAGTGAAGTAACTCAGTCATGTCCGACTCTTTGCAACCCCATGGACTGTAGCCTACCAGGGTCCTCCCATGGGATAGCATCACTAACTCAACGGACGAGAATCTGAGCAAACTGGAAGAGAGTGAAGAAAGCCTGGTGTGCTGTAGTTGATGGGTTTGCAAAAAGTCTGACACAACTTAGCACTGAACAACAACAACAAATGACTTGTATCCCCAATAGGAAGAACTCTGTATAGTTAAAAATAGCAAAACAAAGAACCAATCTTTCAAAATGGAGGAAAAATTAAACATGCATGTCACCACAAAAACATGGAATAAGATATAAATATATGAAACAATACTCAATACTTGTAATCATAAAGGAAATGCAAATGTGTACCACAATCAAATATTTTGAAACAATAATAAAATTGCTCTTAAAAAATTGAAAATATTAAGTGTAGAAAGGACACAGAACAACTAAAACTTTCACGTTTTGCTGGTCTGAATGCCAAATTGTACTGGCTCTTTAAGACCCAGAGGGATGGTATGGGGAGGGAGGAGGGAGGAGGGTTCGGGATGGGGAGCGCATGTATACCTGTGGCAGATTCATGTTGATATATGGCAAAACCAATGCAATATTGTAAAGTTAAAAAATAAAATAAAATGTGAAAAAAAAGAGACAGACCCAAAACAAACAAACAAACAAATAGGCAATTTGCTATATGTTAAATACACATTTATAATATTACTCAAAACATCTAATTCTAGGTATTTACCTGGTAGAAATTAAAATTTTTGCTCTTTCAAAATCCTGTATATGAGTGCTTTACCAGCTTTATTCATATCCACTCCAGTGGGAACAACCCAAATATCTTTCAACTGTTTATTTGGGATAAACCATGATACATCCAGCTTCCCTTGTGGCTCAACTGGTAAAGAATCTGCCTGCAATGCAGGAGACCTGGGTTCAATCCCTGGGTTGGGAAGACCCTGGAGAAGGGAAAAGCTACCCACTCCAATATTCTGGCCTGGAGAATTCCATGGATTGTATAGTCCATGGGGTGGCAAAGAGTCGGACATGACTGTCTTTCACTTTCACTTTCATGATACAACCACATAAGGGAATACTACACAGCTTTAGAAAGGATTGAACTTGTGATACTCTCAATGCATAGATTACTTTAGAATATATCTTTCTTTTTATTTATTTTATTTTTGGCTGTGCTGGGTTTCTGTTGCTGTGTAGGCTTTCTTTAGTTGCAGTGAGTATGGGCTACTATAGTTGCAGTGTAAGGGCTTGTGGTGGCTTCTCTTGTCGAAGAGAATTGCCTATGAAGTGCATGTGGAATCTTCTCGGACCAGGGATCAAACCCGTGTCTCCTGCATTGGCAGGTGAATTTTTAACCACTGAACCACATGGAAGTCTCTCAAATGTATTATGTTTAGTGAAATCCATTAAGCTGGACTCACAATTCCCATGCAGTATGAACCCATCTGGGCTTCCAAGGTGGCTCATGGGTAAAGAACTCACCTGCAATGTAGGAGACACAGGAGACACAGAGAGGATCCCTGGGAGGAGAAAATCCCATGGAGGGGGGCATGGCAACCCACTCCAGTGTTCTTGTCTGGAGAATCCCATGGACAGAGGAGACTAGCAGGCTACAGTCCATAGGGTCTCAAAGAGTCAGAAACGGCTGAAGTGACTGAATACACACACACACACACACACACACACACACAGATACACAAACATGAACCCATTTATGATATTTCAAAAACACAAAGTGTACAGGCATACAATGATCAGCAGTTACCAGATGTTTAGGGTGTGGAAGTGTTTACTAAAAAGGGAAGCATGAGGTGATTTGGGGGGTTATGTTTTCATGTTTGATTTTGGTGCTGATTACATGAATCTCTACCTATATTAAATGACATAGGACTGTATAACCAATAGGCTGACTTTTAATTTGGCATAATGTTGAAGGAAAGTAGAGTCTGAATATAGACTGTTTGGTTTGAATCTCAATTCTAAAAATTATTACCTATGTGTCTTTGGTTTTCTTATTCCCTGTGCCTCATTTTCCTCATTTATAAAAAGAATAACTATAGTGACATCTTCAAAGTGCAGTTGTAAGTGTTAAATAACAGTTTTAAGGAAATTAAAGCATGAAAGGATACATCATAAGTGCCCAATAAATTTTAGTTTTTTTTTTTCATTATCAATATATGTGAAAAAACACTCTTAAATATTTTCATTGCTGGTTGAAGATAATCATAGTGAAGATAATTTCCATTTAGCAGATAATTATCACTTTAAAATGAACTCCACTTAATGCACTGTGGTGACCTGAATGGGAAGGAAGTCCAAAAAGGAGGGGATATATATATATGTAAATGGATTAATTTTTCTGTACAGTAGAAACTAACACAATATTGTAAAGCAACGATACTCTAGTAAAAATTAATTTAAAAAATTAACTGTTTTAGGGTGTGGCCCCTCATTTCTGATTGTTCTGATGATGGGAGTAGATGCTTACTAGATTTCTACTGAACAAACACCAGCTACCATTTTAGACATCACTACATGCTGTCTTGGAAAACATGCCCTCTTACTCTCATAGTAATGCTGCAATTTGTTTATAGATTTCTCACTTTGCAGTTGAAGAACTTGAGCCACAGAAAAATGAAGTAGACTCTTTTAAGATCTGGATTTCAAGTTCATGCTCTGTCTTCTACTTTCAGTCAGTTCAGTACAGTTGAGTCACTCAGTCATGTCCGACTCTTCATGACCCCATGAATTGCAGCACGCCAGGCCTCCCTGTCCATCACCAACTCCCGGAGTTCACTCAAACTCACGTCCATTGAGTCGGTGATACCATCCAGCCATCTGATCCCCTGTCGTCCCCTTCTCCTCCTGCCCCCAATCCCTCCCAGCATCAGAGTCTTTTCCAATGAGTCAACTCTTCGCATGAGGTGGCCAAAGTATAAGAGTTTCAGCTTTAGCATCATTTCTTCCAAAGAACACCCAGGGCTGATCTCCTTTAGAATGGACTGGTTGGATCTCCTTGCAGTCCAAGGGACTCTCAAGAGTCTTCTCCAACACCATAGTTCAAAAGCATCAATTCTTAGGCGCTCAGCTTTCTTCACAGTCCAACTCTCACATCCATACATGACCACTGGAAAAACAATAGCCTTGACTAGACAGACATTTGTTGGCAAAGTAATGTCTCTGCTTTTGAAATGCTATCTAGGTTGGTCATAACTTTCCTTCCAAGGAGTAAGCGTCTTTTAATTTCATGGCTGCAGTCACCATTTGCAGTGATTTGGGAGCCCCCAAAAATAAAGTCTGACACTGTTTCCACTGTTTCCCCATCTATTTCCCATGAAGTGATGGGACTGGATGCCATGATCTTCATTTTCTGAATGTTGAGCTTTAAGCCAACTTTTTCACTCTCCTCTTTCACTTTCATCAAGAGGCTTTTTAGTTCCTCTTCACTTTCTGCCATAAGGGTGGTGTCATCTGCGTATCTGAGGTTATTGATATTTCTTCCGGCAATCTTGATTCCAGCTTGTGCTTCTTCCAGCCCAGTGTTTCTCATGATATGCAGCCAATAATATGAATGTCTAACTCTGTAGTCTTGTTTTTCCACATCATTTTATCAAGAATTGTTGCACATTATAAAATTTACTTATGACAATAACAAAGTGATTATCACTTGAGCAATTAGAAGCTGATTGCTAAAATAATTGCATGTATATATAAGCAAATACAAAAGCCATTTCTATTTTACATATGCAATATTTTAATTCTGTTTTGCATTTGATAAACTAGAAGTTGAATTCTACAGTTGCATGGTTTCAGAATGTACTAACATTGATGAGGCAGGGCAGTAAATTAGCATTCGTTACTCTGAAGTTTAAAGCTATAGAAGCTCTTCAGACAATAACATGGCAGTTTCTCTGTAGGGCTGGCACTTGCTCATTTTTCTCTCTAATTCAGTGAATGAAAAGGTGGAGCATTCACAATAAAAGGGAACACTGAGGGCAACAGATCATTCGGCACACTTTTAACTTTAGACAGGAGATACCTTGGGATCTAGTTTGACAGATCTGTCATCTCTAGGTAGCACACTAGACAAGCACTTCCCTGGTACCATGCACCGCTCTCCCTTCTCTGATCATTTATTGTCTGTTGATGCATTGTCCCTCAAACTTCCTATTGTTCACATATTTATAAGGCCTCCAGTTAGCAGCATGCTTTGATAGGAGAGCCTGATACTTTCAGTGAGGTAGATCTTAGTTCAAATTCTAGTATTGTCACAAAAAAATCTAAAATGTAACAATATAGTATTGAAGATAGACAAAAGCAGTGGTTTTCAAGGTATGGTCTTAGAATTCTTGTGGGTCTCTGACAGATATTCAGGAAATGATACTTCCTGCCTTTTTTAAAAGTCCAATTTCCTCATGAGCATGTAGTGGAATTTTCTAGAAGCTACATGACATGTAATATTGCAGCAGGTTAAATGCAAAAGTAGATGGTGACTCCAGCTCTCTTCCATAAAGTGAGACATAAATGAGATTTACAAAAATGGAAAACAATATCACTATTATTTATTTTAACTTCTAATAGGCTTGTTATATTAACATCATTATCATTATTAAGTTCGTTGATTTCTTTCTCTCTCTCTTTTTTTTCCACACTGTGGGGCATGCAGGACCTAAGTTCTGCTACCAGGAATTGTACATAGGCCCCCTGCAATAGAAGTGTGGAACCTTAACCACTAGACTACCAGGGAATTGTTATCTAATGAGGTCAGTTTCTAATGCAAATACTAATAACTATAACCCACATTAAAAAAGTTCATTTAGTCTCAATATTTAAAAGGTATAGAGTTCTGAAACTAAAAACTTTAAAAATGACTGATAGAGACACTAAACCAATACAGGTACTAAATGTACATCAAAATATAAAAACATAATCAGTATACATGAGTAAGTTTAAGAAAATACATGGTTAGTTTTTCTCAGGAATATAAAATATAAATTGCTTTAAAATCCCTTCAATTTTCCACTTAAATAATATTATTTCTTTTATTCTTGGCACAGTATATTTTGCATTTATTTTACCAGCAAAATTTTATCTCCCATGTTTTATACAGATTCAATAGAGTTTATAATGATTTATCAAATTAAACAGATTAATAATATTTGAATGATCTATCTTAAAAAAGTCATTTTCAAAATACTAATTACAAGAAACTTTACATGTGCTTTTAACAAGGAATCCCAATTCCCTGGAAAAAAAAAAAAAAAATTACCACAAGTGAAGTAGTTTTTATAGCAGCATCCATGATCCTTACTTTCCATGGTTCTTCAATGTTTTCTGGGATTGGTGTAAAAATATAAAAAGCACAAAGAATACAAGTCAGTCCAAAGCACAGAGCTTTGTACCCCATGATATTCTTTTCACAACCTCTGGATAGTGATGATACAATGTCCCCGTATATATACTAAAATGCTAAGTAGTAGGACAAAGGTACATGACAGAGTCTCTCAAGTAATCTGACTGTGTTAACCATGCTGACCTAAAATTCAGTTCCAAGATTAACAATGACCAGTTGTAACTGGTTCAACAGTTACACACACACTGTATCTGAAACACAGTTCACAATATGTTTCATCAAACATGCAGACAGAATAGTGAAGAATTTAGAACGTTGGCAGAAGCTCTTTCATCCTGTGACACTATCATTGACTCAGCACAATAAATTTTACTATGAGTCTAAACAGAGCACAAGATAAACCATAGAGTCTGGTGTTTTTCCTATTATTATTTTACAAAGATTAATGTGAAGAGCTTGACTCTCTTTGCAAAACAGAAATAGAGACACAGACATAGAGAACAAACATTTACACACCAAGAGGGGGAGGAAGGAGTGGGATAAACTGGGAGATTTGGATTGACATGTATACTTTATACTATGTATAAAAAAGATAACTAAAAAAAAAAAAAAAAACTACTGAATAGTGTAAAGAAAAAAAAAGATTAAAAACACACACATGCACACATACACACACACACAGAAAAAAAACCAAAACCTGTCAGGTAATATTTAGTCACACTCAAGGCTAATATCTTTGTCATACATTATTACAAAATTAAAATCCACTTTGATCATCTGAGCTTTAGACAAGAAGAGTGGAACCTAGTATTCTTGGCAGAATTAATTCATCCAGTCCAGAAACACTTATAAAGTGTTTATTTACATTGAAAGTGAACATTTTCAATCTATTTAGTTGGATGATCATGCAAAAAGTATGTATTGATTAAACAAATATTTATCACATATCTTATATATGCTAAGTACTGGACAAAATGCTAAGAAAACTGAGCAAAATCTGGCATTTATCCATTCCTTGGTGGACCTTTTTTTGAACTACCTTTCTGACTTCCATTTTCCTTAAGACCATTTTTGGGGAGTTTTTTCATAAAATAGCTAATTTGGGGCCTCTCCCGTTTCTCCATTCATTTTGCAACAGAAGTTTTTATTCTTACTGTAATTGTTGTTTTATCCCCATACTGTCATTTCTCACTACAACCCTGCTTTATTATCTATCTAAGCATCAGACTTAAAGGGATAAAGATAATTATTCTAAAACAGTTGCAGAATAAGAACCACATGGGTGGAAGAGGATAAGAAGGCTGAAAAAAGGCTAATGGAAAAGTAAACATTTTGAAATATCAGTCTAATTTTGCACACTCATCCTTTCCCAACTTCTTTGGAACCTCATTGGCCCTGCTCTTCTCCCCATTGGCTAGCTTTTTCTCTTGATTTCTAAATGACAGAATATGCTATCAGAAAATAGAAAAAAAGTATAACTTCTTCCTGCATTCTGAAAGTTAATCTCTTACATTAATAAAAAGGATTCTTGATAAAGACATGAATTCATATGCTTTATTGCAATATGGAAGAGTTTCAAATGCAGAAATAGTTTTCCTTGATTGCTGATTTTTCCCTCATGGATGTGGTGGTGAGGGAGGCTAGTAAGCAGGTTGAAAGCAGAGAAATATTTCCCCATGTTTCTAATGGTTGTATGAGACATTTCTGCTGGAAAGAGGTATCTGCCAAGCACATGAGACAGAGCTAAAAATCAAAACTGTAGAAAACAGATGTGAGTTGAAACTGATTAATGATACTATGTAGTCACAACTCAGGTCAATTCCTGATTGGTTTGAAGTAATTAACCCTCACACTTGCTACAAAATATAGATATAGGTATGTTCATTCTTTGTAATAAAAATAAGATACAACACTCTGTAAAGCAATTATCCTTCAATTAAAATAAATAAATAAATAAAAATTACTTCATTTTCAAAGATTCTTTTAAACACAATGTCTGGTACACACACATACACAAAAATTCAATGAATAAATCAGACTCATAGACAGCTCTAATGTTGGAATTCACAACAACAGAGAAAGATGTTATAATAACTATTTTAAATATGTTAAATAAATTAGTTAAAATGGAGAAACATATAAAAGTGTTGAATTCATCATAGGTAAATCAAAAGATTATAAACAGTTATTCTAGAATTAAAAATAAAATGTCTGATACAAAGGATTAATTGAGTAACTAAGAAAAAGACATGAACATAAAGATATGGCAATATAAATTAAGCATGTGTGCAACATCAAATGGTCTAAAATATGTTTGAAGATTCCCAAGAGGACAGGAAATAATAAATGGGGAAGAAACATACTGGAATAGATGTTGGATGAGAAATTTCTAAAATTCATGAAAGACATGAGCTCACAAGTCAAACAGCTCAGTGAACTGATGACAGTATAAATACAAAGGAAAACATAGAATCACATCATAGTTGTAACTGCTGAAAATCAAAGATGAAGACAAAAATCTTGAAATTGGAATTCTAAGATGACTATCTGGGGTTTTTGGTTACTGGTGTAAAAACAACTTATCCTAGTTATTCAGTCAAGTACCATTGCCAACATTAATAAGAAAGAATTTGGCCGATGTTATTAAGGCTCCAAATCAGTTGACCTCAAACTTTCAATTACTGACATGAATACGCAGAGGTCCAATGTCAACCAATGTGGGCAGATACTAAATGTTCAGTGGCTCCCAGTCAACAGCTTGCAAGAAAATAGGTAAGTCCTACAACCATAAATAACTCAACTCAGGCAACAACCTAAAAGAAGTTGAAGGAAGACTCTAAGCTCAGAAAAGCTCAATTCTAACCAAGACCTTGATTTAAGCAATATAAAACTCAAATGCATGAACCCACTCATACCATACAAGATCCACAAAGTTTTGAAATCTTTGAATTGACTTAACCTATTGAATTAAATTTGTGGTAACTTATTACACAGGAATAAAAACTAACACAAACATTAAAGAAAACTAATGAAGGCAACATCATATTATTGAAGGAAACAGCAGGAAGAAATATGGGTGGTATTACATACCAAGCAAAAGACACTGAAGAAAATAAAACAAAGTCTGAAAAGTATTGAAGATAAAAAAAGAGCTACCAATATAAAATGCTATACATGAAAAAATAGATATATCCTTAAGGGGGTAAATAAAGACAAAGATAACACAATTTGTCACCAGCAGATTCACATTACAAGAAATACTAAGCCTTCTTCCGAAAAGCCAAAATAATCCCAGAGAGAAATACCAGCAGGCAAGAAGAAACCAGAAAGGATGTGAAACAAGGATATCCATTCCTACCACTTTTTTTACAGAGGGATTTATCCAGTGAAATAAGTCCAACAATTTGAGGCATGATGAAATACAATTTGTATTTAAAGGCAGGACAAGAGAAAAATTAAACATTTTCTGTGTCCATCCAGGCCTCCTCTTTCTCACCCTCATGTGCAGTGTGCATCTGCTTTCCACATTAACCAAACCTCTCAAAGATGGAAGTACCTGCTTACCATCAAGATCATTTTTTCCCCTTTCTGCAGACCTATGTAAATTCATAAAAAACCAGCATTCTTTCCCAACTCTGCAAGAGATCATGGTGACTTGCTACTCACTTTGTACCAGCTAACCTATACTATGTATCCTCAGTGAACTTTATGTAAAATATCAGTATGTCATGTTGATGCACAATCCTTTGTCTCAAAATCGTGTATGACTACGCCTTAAACTTCTAACTGGCAGAACAGTGCTCAGAGGTTTCTAAGAGTCTCTCTCCTGGGTTATATTCTTCACTTTAGCCCAAATAAAATTTCCTTTTCCTTATTGACTGCTCACTGAACATTGTTGACAGGCATCAAGGTTGAAAATAAGAAAGAAAATATTTTTTTTAAGTGATTCATTAATAGTCACAGAGAATCCAAAAGAATACATCTGGAAATGAAAATTTAGCAAGCTTATGGGAATAAAGTGTAAAATTATAAATATTGCAAATCAATGTTTACCAAAAAATTGGAAATGTATTTTAAAAACATTTAGAATTCTATTCTTTTTCTGGCCAAAGTAGATGAATACAACAAATCTACTCTCCCCCCACCCAGTTTGGAAATATATGAAACAATACTTTGGAAAACACTGAAGATCAGGAAAAAAGAGTAATTCCTAACAGATGAGAAATGTGATTGCCCTAGCTTTCTGCCTTGGGCGAGTTTTCTGTGACATAGAGGAGGGAAAGAAGTCTGGTGGTTCCCTAAGATGAACACACAGAGGAAGGAGTCTTTAGACACTAAGGTGCCTACAATTCACAGGACAGAAAATCGTAGTTGGGAACATCGCTCAGAAAAAGAACTTCATGAATCTGTAGCTGGCTTCCTTGAATACTGACTGGCACATTGTATGTGGGGATCATACATGGGGCACAGAAAAAGACCACCAGAAATGATTAAAGAGTGACCCAGTGCTCACAGAGGGTTAGGAATCTTGTCTGTTCTAAGAACTACACTGGAAAAATTCAAGATTCACGGGCTTATTAAATAGAGGACACAGAAGGTCTTCCCTTAGGACTGGGGAATAATTAGCCCCAGGCTGAAGACTACTCTGGTTTTATTTAACAAATCTTAAAAAGCAAGATCTAAAGAATCAGTCTTTTTAAAACAAAAATATCCAGTATACAGAAAGGTAAGATTTACAATTTTGGATACCCAATACAAAATAACCCAGCATGTAAATATGTGGACATTAGAAACCCCATAATGAATAAATAAATCAATGAATCAAAACCGAACAACCTAGCACAAATGTCAGTAATAGCAGAAAAAGACATTAAAAGCGTATGCATAACTGTATACCAAAATGTTCTACATTGTTTGGTTGTTTAGTGACTAAGTCCCATCTATGACTCTTTTTGACGCCATGTACTGTAGCCTGCCAGGTTCCTCTGTCCTTGGAATTTCCAAGGCAAGAATACAGGAGTGGGTTGCCATTTCCTTCTCCAGGACATCTTCTCAACCCAGGGATAGAATGTGCATCTTTTGCATTGAAAGGCAGATTCTTTTTCGCTGAGCCACCAGGGATGCCCAAAATGTTCTATACATTACATAGAAACATGAAGATAAAAACATGAGCCACATTGATGTGATCATCTTCTTTTTCTTTTCTCTCTCTCTTTCTTTTTGGTATGAAATATTTTTGTGACTCAGAAAAACCTTCAAAAATTCGTTATTACAATTTTAGGGGAAATTGAAGTTCCTGGGTTGGTCCCCAGGGTCCCAGGCTGTGCTCTGTGAGAAGCATGGATTTCTCATGTATGAATTGGTTCTTCCATCTAGGTCCTAGAGCCTAGAGGCACCAGTTCACCCTCCAAGAGGAAACTCATTCAATTAATGGCCTACATTTTCCCTAATTCCAGTGCAAGAGCTGATCAAGAACCACATATTCAAAGGCTTCCACAGCAACCTGGAATATACACTCAAAACCATCAATTTATCAAGATGGAAATTTAACATAAATCTTTTAGACTAAGCTTCAGCATGTAAAGACCTTGTAAGTCATCACATTATCTTCATAAAAAGATAAATTCCAAACAGCTGCAAAACTAAGAACCTTTTTACTTGCTCCATTAGAGAACTGTCACAGGGCAAAGAATCACCCCAATCTAGAGAGATAGGCAAATACAAAGAATCACAGGAAAGGTCAGATTACCTAAAGCAGAAGACACTGAAACTAGAAACTGATAAAATTATTTCAATGATAATTGCAGTAAATGGCTGGATGCCTGATGTGGATAAGTTTGAGTCAAATTCTCCTGGGGACTCAGAGATAAGAGGTTCCCAACCCTTTCTTGGGTGTTACATCCAGAAACTCCACTAGGGAGTTGTCATAGAGAACAGTGGAAAAAATTCTTTCCTGTCTTTGGTAGGGAGAGAAAAAAAAAGAAAACATTTTAAGTTGTTCACAGTAATCTTCATAATGAAGGTTTCCTTTTCACAGAAAAAGCCTTCTCTCACCTGGAGAAAGAACAAATAGCCAACTCCAGCCCCTTCTGATCTTCCAGTCTCATGTGAAGTACAAAGCGAGAAAGCAGAGGAGGCTAAGAAATGCCTTAAAAAGGCACAGGTCAGAGACTCAAATCCACTAAAAGAAAAACTACAGTCTGAAGAGATAAAGCAAGCATCAGAACATGATTCAGATATACTTGCCGGGGTCCAGCCCCGGTGGATCCAGGGAATTTCGAAGGAGAGACGGCATCGGTGAATACACTGGCTTTAATTAAATATTAATTAGAGATGAAAAGAGTAATAGAATGAGGATAGCTCAGTGAGAAAATTCAGTGGAGAAAAGAGGCTGAATAACTTGGTTTACATGGAAAGCTAACAAAATTCCAAGGCAAGGAATTTATGTCACCTACATAGGCCGTAGGCGTCCTCTCATTCTCCTGAAGGAGAGGAGACACTGAGGCCTCCCCAGTCAGATCTTAGAAGCCCAGGCATAATTAGTAGGCTTGACGAGCCTCCACGCCCCAGATGGAATTCAGCCAGAAGATGAGAGAAAGAACGGCATGGGGAGACCAGTCTTTCGAGGAACTGATCCCATTCTTTATTTTCCAGGGTCTGTTTTTATACACTGAGATGTTATACAAAAGTCACGCGGGGTCAGCAGTCCTGACTTTTATTAAAGTCAGGTGCTTTATACAAATGTATACGAAGGTCTTAGGGGTGTTACATCATCTTCTGGCTAGGGGGCCTGTTAACAATTCATGACCCTCTCCTTGTGACAGCGGTCAGTCAACCAGAACACTTATTTCTCCAGGGGTGATTATTCTTAAAACAGACGCCACCTTCCAAAGGTACCAGATAAAGTTACATTCCTATAGGGTGAGGGTGTAGTGGGTTTTAATTAAGGAAAAAATTTGCTTAGCCTGAGGTCTAATGTGATTAATATCAAAGGTTAATACTTATTTCTTCTATATATTCATTAATGTGTATAAGGGCAGGGGATGTGGAGACTTAGCAGCAAACACTGGCTCAACAAATGAAAAACCCTCACCAATACAATTTCTAATCAGCCTGCTATACTAATAATTTCCTAACTTCTTAAAATAATCTGTTTTTAGAAAGTTTAGAGCATCTCGTGCCTCTCACGGTTGGGAGGCTGTGAGCAATCACATGTGGCCGGACAAGCCTGTCAGGCAGGCTAGAGAACCTTCAGAGGAGTGTGTAGGTTGAAACACTCCAGTCACGCCCAGGAATTATTATTAACTGGAGCTCTAAGTTAACTCCTTCTCTGAAAGAGGTGGTGGGGGACAGCCCCCTGTAAAGTCAGAGGTGTAGGTGAGAGCACAAAGCAGTAAAGTAGGCAGGCTCTGGTTTTGGGGGTAGCTGCTCAAGAATTTCCAGGGGGACTCCTGAGGCTCGATCCCGCCTTTGCGTGTGCCAAGCCTCCTTCCTCATGACCTTTGCCACAGGTGGAGTTCTTCACGCTGGCTATCGGCAGATACTGATTTTGGAAATATCAATTAGGGAATTTGAAACAACTATGAGCAGGGGAGAAGGAGACAACAGAAGATAAGATGGTTGGACTGAATCACGGACTCTATGGACATGAGTTTGATCAAGCTCCGGGAGTTGGTGATGGACAGGGAATCCTGGCCTGCTGCAGTCCATGGGGTCACAAAGAGTCTGACATGACTGAGCAACTGAACTGAACTGATGAGTACATATTAGCCTCAAGTTAGAACATATGCCTAATGGGAATACAAAAACAATCAAATAGAAAAACGCCTTAAAGAAATATTTGAATATCTGATAATTTCCCAAAATTAATAGCCAAAAACACACATCCAGAAATATCAGTGAACATTAAGCAGGAAAAAAATCTATTTAAAAAATAAACATTGAAAGAGTTAGAAGGGAAAAGCACCTTGCTAAGGGGAACAAAGATTAAAATTACATCCAATTTCTCTTAAGAAGTGAATTGAGAGCTGAATAGCCCAATTTTCTTTTGTTTGTGTGAACGGAGGTAAGAGGTAGCACTCTTGGCAGAAAGACTGAGAGGTATGTGAAATTTTGAGTTTGGTTGCCTAATGATAGTCAGCAGCCAAAAACTTAGACAGATAAGCCTGGAGACAAATACAGGCTCTGTAAGCCTCATGTAGGAGTCTGGGTTTTACTCTGAGGGATATGGGGACATGCTGCAAACTACACAGAGGTGTATGTGTGGGCATGTTCCTCTTCCCTGAGGCAGTCACAGATTATTCCTCTGCTTATTCACAGTGATCCAGGTGTGTACAGTATGTTATCTGGTCATCCATCTATAAACGTTTTTCGGGGTAACCAAATCTGACCTCTAGTACTTAGGTTGGCAAGGAAGACGCTTGGCCTATAGTTTTCTTTTTTTGTGGGATCTTTGTCTGGTTTTGGTATTAGGGTGATGGTAGTCTTATAGAGTCAGTTTGGGAGTTTATCTTCCTCTGAAATTTTCTGGAAGAGTTTGCGTAGGACAGGTGTTAGCTCTTCTCTAAATTTTTGATAGAATTCACCTCTGAAGCCATCTGGTCCTGTGCTTTAGCTTGTTGGAAGATTTTTTATTATAGTTTCAATTTCTGTGCTTGTGATGGGTCTGTTAAGATTTTTTATTTCCTCTTGGTTCACTTTTGGTAGGTTATACTTTTCTAACAATTTGTCCATTTCTTCCAAGTTGTCCAGTTTATTGGTATATTGTTACTCATAGTAGTCTCTTATGATCTTTTGTATTTCTGTGTTGTCTCTTGTGATTTCTCCATTTTCATTTCTAAATTTATTGATTTGATTCTTCTCCCTTTTTTTTCTGATGAGTCTGGCTAATGGTTTGTCTATTTTATTTATCTTCTTAATGAACCAGCTTTTAGTTTTTTGATCTTTGATATATTCTCTTTAGTTTCTTTCTTCATTTATTTCTGCTCTGATTTTTATGATGTGTTTCCATCTACTAACTTTGGGGTTCTTCTTTTTCTAGTTGCTTTGAGTATAAAGTTAGGTTGTTTATTTGATGTTTCTCTTGTTTCTTGAGGTAGGCTTGTATTGCTATGAATCTCCTTCTTAGATTTTACTGAATTTTATTGCTTTTACTGAATCCCATAGGTTTTGGGTTGTCATGTTTTCATTTTGATTTTTTTTAATGAACATTTTGATTTCCTTTTTGATTTCTTCCATGATCTGTCGTTTATTCAGAAGTGTGTTGCTTAGCCTCCATATGTTTGGGTATTTTATAATTATTTTTTCCTGTGGTTGATATCTAATCTTACCACATTGTGATCAGCAAAGGTTTGAAATTATTTCAATTTTTAAAAATTTAGCAAACTTATTTTGTGGCTCAGGATGTAATCTATCCTGGAGAATGTTCTGTGTGCACTTGAGAAAAAGGTGAATTCCATTATTTTGGGGTGAAATATCCTGTAGATATCAATTAGGTCTAACTGGTCCCATTTATCATTTAAAGCTTGTGTTTCCTTGCTAATTTTTTGATTGTTTGATCTATCCATAGGTGTGAGTGGAATACTAAAGTCCCCCCCTCCCCATTATTGTGTTACTGTTAATTTCCCCTTTCATACTTGTTAGTATTTGTCTTATGTATTGGAGTGTTCTTATGTTGTGTGCATATATATTTATAATTTTAAGTCTTCTTTGTTTGATCCCTTGATCATTGTGTAGTGTCCTTCTTTGTCTATTTTCACGGCCTTCATCTCAAAGTCTATTTTATCTGATATGAGTATTGCTGCTCCCGCTTTCCTTTGGTCTCCATTTGCATGAAATATCATTTTCAGTCTCTCACTTTCAGTCTGTACGTGTCCCTAGGTTTGAGGTGGGTACTTTATAGACAGCATATATGAAGAGTTTTGTTTTTTTATCCATTTGGACAGACTTTGTCTTTTTGTTGGAGTATTTAACCCTTTTACATTTAAGGTATTTATTGATAACTATGATCCCATTACCGTTTACTTTGTTGTTTTGGGTTTGTTTTTATAAACCTTTTCTGTGTTTCCTGTCTAGAGAAGATCCTTCACCATTTGTTGAAGACTGATTTGGAGGTGCTGAATTCTCTCAGCTTTTGCTTGTCTGTAAAGCTTTTGATTTCTCCTTCATATCTGAATGAGATACTTGCTGGGTAGAGTAACCTTGGTTGTAGATTTTATCTTTCATCATTTTAAGTATGTCCTGTCATTCCCTTCAGACCTGAAAAATTTCTATTGAAAGATCAGCTGTTATCCTTATGGGGATCCTTTGTGTGTTTGCTCGATAAAGGACGGAAATGGTATGGACCTAACAGAAGCAGAAGATATTAAGAAGAGATGGCAAGAATACACAGAAGAATTGTACAAAAAAGATCTTCACGACCCAGATAATCACAATGGTGTGATCACTGACCTAGAGCCAGACACCCTGGAAGGTGAAGTCAAGTGGGCCTTAGAAAGCATCACTATGAACAAAGCTAGTGGAGGTGATGGAATTCCAGTTGAGGTATTCCAAATCCTGAAAGATGATGCTGTGAAACTGCGTCACTCAATATGTCAGCAAATTTGGAAAACTCAGCAGTGGCCACAGGACTGGAAAAGGTCAGTTTTCATTCCAATCCCAAAGAAAGGCAATGCCAAAGAATGCTCAAACTGGGGGAGGAGCCAAGATGGCGGAGGAGTAGGATGGGGAGAACACTTTCTCCCCGACAAATTCATCAAAAGAGCATTTAAACGCTGAGTAAATTCCACAAAACAACTTCTGAATGCCGGCAGAGGACATCAGGCACCCAGAAAAGCAACCCAACTCTTCGAAAGGAGGTAGGAAAAAATATTAAAGACAAAAAAAAGAGACAAAAGAGGGAGGGATGGAGCTCTGTCCCGGGAAGGGAATCTTAAAAAGAGAGAAGTTTCCAAACACCAGGAAACCTTCTCACTGCCGAATCTGTGCCGAGCTTTGGAAGCACAGAGGGCAACATAACAGGGAGAAAAAATAAATAAACAATTAAAACTCGCAGATTGCGAGCCCTACGGTAACTCCCCCAGCGGAGAAGCAGCGCAGACGCCTGCACACGCCATTAGCAAGCGGGGCTGGGCAGGGAGGCGCGGCGCGGGCTGCATCGCTGAGAGTAAGAATCTGGCCTGAATACCCTGAGCGCTATCTGAGCGAAATAATTTGGGCTAGCAAACCAGACTGTGGGATATCTACCACGTGAAAAGCCAGCCCCAACCTAAGACACCGCCAGGCCCGCGCACAGAACAAAGGACTGAACAGAGAACAGGCTGCAGACCTTCCCCCTCTGGTGACAGGCAGCCAGAGCCGGAAGGGGGCAATCGCAGCCCCAGAGAGACATTATCTATAAAACTGTAAGCAGGCTTCTTTGCTAACTAAAACTTCTTGGGGGTCTGGACGGTCAACATCTGCCTGAGAAGGTGCGCCGGTTTTACACCCAGATAACCGAGTGGCGGGGAGGCGTTAAGTCGCAGCATTGGCGCTCGCCAAACACCTCATCACCTGAGCTGCTCGGACCTGGGAAGAGCACAAAACGCAGGCCCAACTGAGTCTGCGCCTCTGAGGACTACCCGAGTGCCTGAACCTGAGCGGCTTGGACCTGGGAGGTGCATGCAACCCAGGGCCGGCCTCGGATTGTTCCCAGCGGAACAACCTAGGGCCCGAGCAGTGTGGGCAGGGTGGCTACATGCACCGTGAGAGGGGGCAGACCCAGGGTGGCTGAGGCACTGCGAGCCCACGCCAGTGTTATTTGTTTGCAGCATTCCTCCCTCCCTCCCCACAGCGCGACTGAACAAGTAAGCCTAAGAAAAAAAAAAAAAAGTGTCCTCCACCATCCCCTTTGTGTCAGGACGGAAACCAGATACTGAAGAGACTAGCAAACAGAAGGAGATATAACAGAGGGAAACGCCTTGGAAGCTACAGGCAATAGACCAAAACCCTGTGGTTACTACGGACTACATAGGAAGGGGCCTATAGATCTTGAGAAATATAAGTCTGACCAAGGAACTAGCCAAAAATGAACTGAACCCACAACAACACCAAGAAAGTCCTAGATATATTTTTATTATTTTTACGATCATTCTTTCTTTTTTTTTTAATTAAAAAAAAATTTTAAGTCCTCTATTGTTCCTTTAATTTTCAATTTTACAACCTATTACTTTGCAAAAAAAAAAAAAAAAGACCCTATTTTTTTCTTCTTCAGCAAACTTCATATATATATTTTATAATTTTTTGACCTTGTTTTTTTTTTTTTTTTCTTCTTCTTTTCTTTAACATTGTATTTTTGAAATTCCAAACTCTACTCTAGATTTTTAATTTTTGCTTTTTGGTATTTGTTATCAATTTTGTACCTATAGTTTTTTTATATATAATTTCTGTTACTTCTTTTTTTCTTCTTCTCTGTTTCTTTCTCTTCTTCTTCAGTATAACATTGTATATCTGAATAATATCAATTTTGTACCTGTATTTTCTTTATAATTTTTGTGACATTGTTTGTTTTTGTTTGTCTGTTTTCTCTCTTTATTTTTCTTCTTCTTCTTTTTTTTTTTAACATTGTATTTTTGAAATTCCAAACTCTACTCTAGATTTTTAATTTTTGCTTTTTGGTATTAGTTATCAATTTTGTACCTGTACTTTCGTTACAATTTTCGCGACCTTGTTTGTTTTTGTTTGTTCATTTTTTCTCTCTTTCTTTTCCTTCTTCTTTTCTTTAACATCGTATTTTTGAAATTCCAAACTCTACTCTAGATTTCTAATTTTTGCTTTTATGTATTTGTTACCAATTTTGTACCTTTAAGAACCCAATCTTCAGGACCCATTTTTCACGAGGGAGCAAGATTACTGGCTTGACTGCTCTCTCTCCCTTTAGACTCTCCTTTTTCTCCACCAGGTCGCCTGTGTCTCCTCCCTAACCCCTCTACTCTACCCAACTCTGTGAATTTCTGTGTGTTCCAGACGGTGGAGAACACTTAGGGAACTGATTACTGGCTGGATCTGTCTCCCTCCTTTTCATTCCCCCCTTTTATCCTTCTGGCCACCTCTGTCACCTTCCTCCTCCTTCTCTTCTCTGTATAACTCCGTGAACATCTCTGAGTGGTCCAGTTGTGGAGTGCACACAAGGAAGTGACTACTGGCTAGCCCACTCTCTCCACTATTGATTCACCTCATCTCATTTGGGTCACCTCTAACTCCCTCCTCCCTCTTCTTTACTCCATGTAACCCTGTGAACCTCTCTGAGTGACCCTCATCGTAGAGAAACTTTTCATCTTTAATGTAGATGTTTTATCAATGGTGCTGTATAGAAGGAGAAGTTTTGAAACTACTGTAAAAATAAGACCAATAACTGGAAGCAGGAGACTTAAGTCCAAACCCTGACTCCAGGGAACTCTTGACTCCAAGGAACATTAATTGACAAGAGCTCATCAAATGCCTCCATACCGACACTGAAACCAAGCACCACACAAGGGCCAATAAGTTCCAGGGCAAGACATACCAAGCAAATTCTCCAGCAACAAAGGAACACAGCCCTGAGCTTCAAGATACAGGCTGCCCAAAGTCACCCCAAAACTATAGACATCTCATAACTCACTACTGGACATTTCATTGCACTCCAGAGAGAAGAAATACAGCTCCACCCACCAGAACACCGACACAAGCTTCGCTAACCAGGAAACCTTGACAAGCCACCTGTACAAACCCACACACAGTGAGGAAATGCCACAATAAAGAGAACTCCACAAACTGCCAGAATACATAAAGGACACCCCAAACTCAGCAATTTAAACAAGATGAAGAGACAGAGGAATACTCAGCAGATAAAGGAACAAGATAAATGCCCACCAAACCAAACAAAAGAGGAAGAGATAGGGAATCTACCTGATAAAGAATTCCAAATAATGATAGTGAAAT
Source organism: Bos indicus x Bos taurus (assembly GCF_003369695.1). Classification (NCBI taxonomy): domain Eukaryota; kingdom Metazoa; phylum Chordata; class Mammalia; order Artiodactyla; family Bovidae; genus Bos; species Bos indicus x Bos taurus. The sequence continues at coordinate 115,678,112 of NC_040076.1, forward strand.
TGATACAAAATCTTGAAACTAAAATAGAATCACAGATAAATAGCCTGGAGACAAGGATTGAGAAGATGCAAGAAAGGTTTAACAAGGACCTAGAAGAAATAAAAAAGAGTCAATATATAATGAATAATGCAATAAATGAAATTAAAAACACTCTGGAGGCAACAAATAGTAGAATAACAGAGGCAGAAGATAGGATTAGTGAATTAGAAGATAGAATGGTAGAAATAAATGAATCAGAGAGGATAAAAGAAAAACGAATTAAAAGAAATGAGGACAATCTCAGAGACCTCCAGGACAATATTAAACGCTACCACATTCGAATAATAGGGGTTCCAGAAGAAGAAGACAAAAAGAAAGACCATGAGAAAATACTTGAGGAGATAATAGTGGAAAACTTCCCTAAAATGGGGAAGGAAATAATCACCCAAGTCCAAGAAACCCAGAGAGTCCCAAACAGGATAAACCCAAGGAGAAACACCCCAAGACACATATTAATCAAATTAACAAAGATCAAACACAAAGAACAAATATTAAAAGCAGCAAGGGAAAAACAACAAATAACACACAAGGGAATTCCCGTAAGGATAACAGCTGATCTTTCAATAGAAACTCTTCAAGCCAGGAGGGAATGGCAAGACATACTTAAAGTGATGAAAGAAAATAACCTACAGCCCAGATTATTGTACCCAGCAAGGATCTCATTCAAATATGAAGGAGAAATCAAAAGCTTTTCAGACAAGCAAAAGCTGAGAGAATTCAGCACCACCAAACCAGCTCTCCAACAAATACTAAAGGATATTCTCTAGACAGGAAACACAAAAACAGTGCATAAAGTCGAACCCAAAACAATGAAGTAAATAGCAACGGGACCATACTTATCAGTAATTACCTTAAACGTAAATGGGTTGAATGCCCCAACCAAAAGACAAAGACTGGCTGAATGGATACAAAAACAAGACCCCTACATATGTTGTCTACAAGAGACCCACCTCAAAACAGGGGACACATACAGACTGAAAGTGAAGGGCTGTAAAAAGATTTTCCATGCAAATAGGGACCAAAAGAAAGCAGGAGTAGCAATACTCATATCAGATAAAATAGACTTTAAAACAAAGGCTGTGAAAAGAGACAAAGAAGGTCACTACATAATGATCAAAGGACCAATCCAAGAAGAAGATATAACAATTATAAATATATATGCACCCAACACGGGAGCACCGCAGTACGTAAGACAAATGCTAACAAGTATTAAAAGAGAAATTAACAATAACACAATAATAGTGGGAGACTTTAATACCCCACTTACACCTATGGATAGATCAACTAAACAGAAAATTAACAAGGAAACACAAACTTTAAATGATACGATAGACCAGTTAGACCTAATTGATATCTATAGGACATTTCATCCCAGAACAATGAATTTCACCTTATTCTCAAGCGCACATGGAACCTTTTCCAGGATAGATCACATCCTGGGCCATAAAGCTAGCCTTGGTAAATTCAAAAAAATAGAAATCATCCCAAGCATTTTTTCTGACCACAATGCAGTAAAATTAGATCTCAATTACAGGAGAAAAACTATTAAAAATTCCAACATATGGAGGCTAAACAACACGCTGCTGAATAACCAACAAATCACAGAAGAAATCAAAAAAGAAATCAAAATTGGCATAGAAACGAATGAAAATGAAAACACAACAACCCAAAACCTGTGGGACACGGTAAAAGCAGTCCTAAGGGGAAAGTTCATAGCAATACAGGCACACCTCAAGAAACAAGAAAAAAGTCAAATAAATAACCTAACTCTACACCTAAAGCAACTAGAAAAGGAAGAAATGAAGAACCCCAGGGTTAGTAGAAGGAAAGAAATCTTAAAAATTAGAGCAGAAATAAATGCAAAAGAAACAAAAGAGACCATAGCAAAAATCAACAAAACCAAAAGCTGGTTCTTTGAAAGGATAAATAAAATTGACAAACCATTAGCCAGACTCATCAAGAAACAAAGGGAGAAAAATCAAATCAACAAAATTAGAAACGAAAATGGAGAGATCACAACAGACAACACAGAAATACAAAGGATCATAAGAGACTACTATCAACAATTATATGCCAATAAAATGGACAACGTGGAAGAAATGGACAAATTCTTAGAAAAGTACAACTTTCCAAAACTCGACCAGGAAGAAATAGAAAATCTTAACAGACCCATCACAAGCATGGAAATTGAAACTGTAATCAAAAATCTTCCAGCAAACAAAAGCCCCGGTCCAGACGGCTTCACAGCTGAATTCTACCAAAAATTTAGAGAAGAGCTGACACCTATCCTGCTCAAACTCTTCCAAAAAATTGCAGAGGGAGGTAAACTTCCAAACTCATTCTATGAGGCCACCATCACCCTAATACCAAAACCTGACAAAGATACCACAAAAAAAGAAAACTACAGGCCAGTATCACTGATGAACATAGATGCAAAAATCCTTAACAAAATTCTAGCAATCATGCGCGATACTGGATGCTTGGGGCTGGTGCACTGGGACGACCCAGAGGGATGGTATGGGGAGGGAGGAGGGAGGAGGGTTCAGGATGGGGAACACATGTATGCCTGTGGCAGATTCATTTTGATATTTGGCAAAACTAATACAATTATGTAAAGTTTAAAAATAAAATAAAATTAAAAAAAAAAAAAGAACTCAGCTGGGAAAAAAAAAAAAAGAATCCAACAACACATTAAAAAGATCATACACCATGACCAAGTCCGCTTTATCCCAGGGATGCAAGGATTCTTCAATATCCGCAAATCAATCAATGTAATACACCACATTAACAAATTGACAAATAAAAACCATATGATTATCTCCATAGATGCAGGGAAAGCCTTTTACAAAATTCAACATCCATTTATGATAAAAACTCTCCAGAAAGCAGGAATAGAAGGAACATACCTCAACATAATAAAAGCTATATATGACAAACCCACAGCAAACATTATCCTCAATGGTGAAAAATTGAAAGCATTTCCTCTAAAGTCAGGAACAAGACAAGAGTGCCCACTTTCACCATTACTATTCAACATAGTTTTGGAAGTTTTGGCCACAGCAATCAGAGCAGAAAAAGAAATAAAAGGAATCCAAATTGGAAAAGAAGAAGTAAAACTCTCACTGTTTGCAGATGACATGATCCTCTACATAGAAAACCCTAAAGATTCCACCAGAAAATTACTAGAAATAATCAATGACTATAGTAAAGTTGCAGGATATAAAATCAACACACAGAAATCCCTTGCATTCCTATACACTAATAATGAGAAAACAGAAAGAGAAATTAAGGAAACAATTCCATTCACCATTGCAACGAAAAAGAATAAAATACTTAGGAATATATCTACCTAAAGAAACTAAAGACCTATATATAGAAAACTATAAAACACTGGTGAAAGAAATCAAAGAGGACACTAATAGATGGAGAAATATACCATGTTCATGGATTGGAAGAATCAATATAGTGAAAATGAGTATACTACCCAAAGCAATTTATAGATTCAACGCAATCCCTATCAAGCTACCAACAGTATTCTTCACAGAGCTAGAACAAATAATTTCACAATTTGTATGGAAAAACAAAAAACCTCGAATAGCCAAAGCGATCTTGAGAAAAAAGAATGGAACTGGAGGAATCAACCTACCTGACTTCAGGCTCTACTACAAAGCCACAGTTATCAAGACAGTATGGTACTGGCACAAAGACAGAAATATAGATCAATGGAATAAAATAGAAAGCCCAGAGATAAATCCATGCACATATGGACACCTTATCTTTGACAAAGGAGGCAAGAATATACAATGGATTAAAGACAATCTCTTTAACAAGTGGTGCTTGGAAATCTGGTCAACCACTTGTAAAAGAATGAAACTAGACCACTTTCTAACACCATACACAAAAATGAATTCAAAATGGATTAAAGATCTAAACGTAAGACCAGAAACTATAAAACTCCTAGAGGAGAACATAGGCAAAACACTCTCTGACATACATCACAGCAGGATCCTCTATGACCCACCTCCCAGAATATTGGAAATAAAAGCAAAAATAAACAAATGGGACCTAATTAAAAGCTTCTGCACAACAAAGGAAACTATAAGCAAGGTGAAAAGACAGCCTTCAGAATGGGAGAAAATAATAGCAAATGAAGCAACTGACAAACAACTAATCTCAAAAATATACAAGCAACTCCTCCAGCTCAACTCCAGAAAAATAAATGACCCAATCAAAAAATGGGCCAAAGATCTAAATAGACATTTCTCCAAAGAAGACATACAGATGGCTAACAAACACATGAAAGGATGCTCAACATCACTCATTATCAGAGAAATGCAAATCAAAACCACTATGAGGTACCATTTCACACCAGTCAGAATGGCTGTGATCCAAAAGTCTACAAATAATAAATGCTGGAGAGGGTGTGGAGAAAAGGGAACCCTCTTACACTGTTGGTGGGAATGCAAACTAGTACAGCCACTATGGAGAACAGTGTGGAGATTCCTTAAAAAACTGGAAATAGAACTGCCTTATGATCCAGCAATCCCACTGCTGGGCATACACACTGAGGAAACCAGAAGGGAAAGAGACACGTGTACCCCAATGTTCATCGCAGCACTGTTTATAATAGCCAGGACATGGAAGCAACCTAGATATCCATCAGCAGATGAATGGATAAGAAAGCAGTGGTACATATACACAATGGAGTATTACTCAGCCATTAAAAAGAATACATTTGAATCAGTTCTAATGAGGTGGATGAAACTGGAGCCTATTATACAGAGTGAAGTAAGCCAGAAGGAAAAACATAAATACAGTATACTAACGCATATATATGGAATTTAGAAAGATGGTAACAATAACCTGGTGTACGGGACAGCAAAAGAGACACTGATGTATAGAACAGTCTTATGGACTCTGTGGGAGAGGGAGAGGGTGGGAAGATTTGGGAGAGTGACATTGAAACATGTAGAATATCATGTAAGAAACGAGTTGCCAGTCCAGGTTCAATGCACGATACTGGATGCTTGGGGCTGGTGCACTGGGACGACCCAGAGGGATGGTGTGGGGAGGGAGGAGGGAGGAGATTTCAGGATGGGGAACACATGTATGCCTGTGGTGGATTCATTTTGATATTTGGCAAAACTAATACAATTATATAAAGTTTAAAAATAAAATAAAATTTTAAAAAAATTAAAAAAAAAAAAAAAAAAAGAATGCTCAAACTACTGCACAATTGCACTCATCTCACATGCTAGTAAAGTAATGCTCAAAATTCTCCAAGCCAGGCTTCAGCAATATGTGAACCGTGAACTTCCTGATGTTCAAGCTGGTTTTAGAAAAGGCAAAGGAACCAGAGACAAATTGCCAACATCCGTTGGATCATGGGAAAAGCATAAGAGTTCCAGAAAAACATCTATTTCTGCTTTATTGACTATGCCAAAGCCGTTGACTGTGTGGATCACAATAAACTGTGGAAAATTCTGAAAGAGATGGGAATACCAGACCACCTGATCTGCCTCTTGAGAAATTTGTATGCAGGTCAGGAAGCAACACTTAGAACTGGACATGGAACAACAGACTGGTTCCAAATAGGAAAAGGAGTACGTCAAGGATGTATATTGTCACCCTGTTTATTTAACTTATATGTAGAGTACATCATGAGAAACGCTGGACTGCAAGAAACACAAGCTGGAATCAAGATTGCCGGGAGAAATATCAATAACCTCAGATATGCAGATGATACCACCCTTACAGCAGAAAGTGAAGAGGAACTAAAAAGCCTCTTGATGAAAGTGAAAGAGGAGAGTGAAAAAGTTGGCTAAAACTCAACATTCAGAAAATGAAGATCATGGCATCCGGTCCCATCACTTCATGGGAAATAGATGGGGAAACAGTGGAAACCGTGTCAGACTTTATTTTTCTGGGCTCCAAAATCACTACAGATGGTAACTGTAATTACCATGAAATTAAAAGATGCTTACTCCTTGGAAGGAAAGTTATGACCAACCTAGATAGCATATTCAAAAGCAGAGACATTACTTTGCCAACAAAGGTTCATCTAGTCAAGGCTATGGTTTTTCCTGTGGTCACGTATGGATGTGAGAGTTGGACTGTGAAGAAAGCTGAACGCCGAAGGATGGATGCTTTTGAAGTGTGGTGTTGGAGAAGACTCTTGAGAGTCCCTTGGACTGCAAGGAGATCCAACCAGTCCATTCTGAAGGAGATCAGCCCTGGGATTTCTTTGGAAGGAATGATGCTAAAGCTGAAACTCCAGTACTTTGGCCACCTCATGCGAAGAGTTGACTCATTGGAAAAGATTCTGATTATGGGAGGGATTGGGGGCAGGAGGAGAAGGGGACGACAGAGGATGAGATGGCTGGATGGCATCACTGACTTGATGGACGTGAGTCTGAGTGAACTCCGGGAGTTGGTGATGGACAGGGAGGTCTGACGTGCTGCGATACATGGGGTCGCAAAGAGTCAGACACGACTGAGCGACTGATCTGATCTGATCTGATCTTGTGTGTTATTTGTTGCTTTTCCCTTGCTGCTTTTAATATTTGTCTTTGTGTTTAATTTTTGTTAGTTTGATTAATATTTTTCTTGGGGTGTTTCATCTTGGGTTTATCCTGCTTAGAACTCTCTGGGTTTCTTGGACTTGGGTGGCTATTTCCTTCCCCATTTTAGGGAAGTTATCATCTGTATTCTCCTCAAATATTTTCTCATGCCCTTTCTTTTAGTTTTCTTCTGGGACACCTATGATTTGAATTAATTTAACATTGTCCCAGAGTTCTCTGCATTTGTCTTCATTTCTTTTTATTCTTTTTTTCTTTTTTCATCTCTGCTTCATTTATTTCCACCATTCTATCCTCTACTATACTTATGCTCTCCTCTGCCTCAGTTATCCTTCTGTTGGTTCCTTCCAGAGTGTTTTTAATCTCAGTTATTGCATTGTGCATTATTGATTAACTCTTCTTTATTTCTTATAAGTCAGTTGTTAAATGTTTTTAGCATTTTCTCAATCCTTGTCAAAGAAGGTTTATTTATCTGTAATTCCATTTTATTTTCAAGATTTTGGATCATCTTTACTGTCATAGTTCTGAATTATTTTTCACGTGGACTCCCTACTTCCTCCTCCTTTGTTTGGTTTGGTGGATTTTTATCATATTCCTTCACCTGCTGAATATTTCTCTGCCTTTCATTTTGTTTATATTGCTGTGTTTGGCGTGCCTTTTCTGCAGGCTGAAAGGTCGTGTTTCCTCTTAATTGTGGAGTTTGCTCCCTGTGGATAGGGTTGGAGCAGTGGCTTGTCAACGTTTCCTGGTTGGGGGAACTTGTGTCTGTGTTCTGGTGGATGGAGCTGGATCTCTTCTCTGGAGTGCAGTGAAGTGTCCAGTAGTGAATTTTGGGGTGTCTATAAGTTTGGTAAGGCTTTGGACAGGCCATCCTTTAATATTCAGGGTTGTGGTCCTGTTTTGCTAGAGTATTAACGTGGTGTATCTTGCACTGGAACTTGTTGGCTCTCAGGTGGAGCTTGGTTTCAGTGTAGGTAAAGAGAATTTTGGTTGGGCTCTTAATGCTCATTAACATCTATTAATGCTCATTAACCATCAAGGAGCCACGGCTGTGCAGGGGCAGGAGGGCCTAGAGGAGCTATCCCACGTTGAAGGTCAGGAAGGGTGGCAGTGAGGAGATACCCATCGTCCAAGGTAAGGAGCAGTGGCTGCACTTTTCTGGAGCAGCCATGAAGAGATACCCCACGCCCAAGGTAAGAGAAACCCAAGTAAGACAGTTGGTATTGCAAGAGGGCATCAGAGGGCAGACACACTGAAACCATACTCACAGAAAACTAGTCAATCTAATCACACTAGGACCACAGCCTTGTCTAACTCAATGAAACTAAGCCATGCCCATGGGGCAACCCAAGACGGGTGGGTCATGGTGGAGAGGTCTGACAGAATGTGGTCCACTGGAGAAGGGAATGGCAAACAACTTCAGTAGTCTTGCCTTGAGAACCCCATGAACAGTATGAAAAGGCAAAATGATAGGATACTGAAAGAGGAACTCTCCAGGTCGGTAGGTGCCCAATATGCTACTGGAGATCAGTGGAGAAATAACTCCAGAAAGAATGAAGGGATGGAGCCAAAGCAAAAACAATACCCAGCTGTGGATGTGACTGGTGATAGAAGCAAGGTCCGATGCTGTCAAGAGCAATATTGCATAGGAACCTGGGATGTCAGATCCATGAATCAAGGCAAACTAGAAGTGGTCAAACAAGAGATGGCAAGAGTGAATGTCAATATTCTAGGAATCAGAGAACTAAAATGGACTGGAATGGGTGAATTTAACTCAGATGACCATTATATCTACTACTGCAGGCAGGAATCCCTCAAAAGAAATGGAGTAGCCATCACAGTCAACAAAAGAGTCCGAAATGCAGTACTTGGATGCAATCTCAAAAACGACAGAATGATCTCTGTTCGTTTCCAAGGCAAACCATTCAATATCACAGTAATCCAAGTCTATGCCCCAACCGGTAACACTGAAGAAGCTGAAGTTGAACGGTTCTATGAAGACCTACAAGACCTTTTAGAACTAACACCCAAAAAAGATGTCCTTTTCATTATAGGGGACTGGAATGCAAAAGTAGGAAGTCAAGAAACACCTGGAGTAACAGGCAAATTTGGCCTTGGAATACGGAATGAAGCAGGGCAAAGACTAATAGAGTTTTGCCAAGAAAATGCATTGGTCATAACAAACACCCTCTTCCAACAACACAAGAAAAGACTCTATACATGGACATCACCAGAAATCAGATTGATTATATTCTTTGCAGCCAAAGATGGAGAAGCTCTTATACAGTCAGCAAAAACAAGGCCAGGAGCTGACTGTGGCTTAGACCATGAACTCCTTATTGCCAAATTCAGACTGAAATTGAAGAAAGTAGGAAAAACCACTAGACCATTAGGTATGACCTAAATCAAATCCCTTATGATTATACAGTGGAAGTGAGAAATAGATTTAAGGACCTAGATCTGATAGACAGAGTGCCTGGTGAACTATGGAATGAGGTTCATGACATTGTACAGGAGACAGGGATTAAGATCATCCCCATGGAAAAGAAATGCAAAAAAGCAAAATGGCTGTCTGGGGAGGCCTTACAAATAGCTGTGAAAAGAAGAGAAGCAACAAGCAGGGAGAAAAGGAAAAATATAAGCATCTGAATGCAGAGTTCCAAAGAATAGCAAGAAGAGATAAGAAAGCCTTCAGCGATCAATGCAAAGAAATAGAGGAAAACAACAGAATGGGAAAGACCAGAGATCTCTTCAAGAAAATTAGAGATACCAAGGGAATATTTCATGCAAAGATGGGCTCGATAAAGGACAGAAATGGTATGGACCTAACAGAAGCAGAAGATATTAAGAAGAGATGGCAAGATACACAGAAGAACTGTACAAAAAAGATCTCCACGACCCAGATAATCACAATGGTGTGATGACTGACCTAGAGCCAGACATCCTGGAAGGTGAAGTCAAGTGGGCTTTAGAAAGCATCACTACAAACAAAGCTAGTGGAGGTGATGGAATTCCAGTTGAGCTATTCCAAATCCTGAAAGATGATGCTGTGAAACTGCGTCACTCAATATGCCAGCCAATTTGGAAAACTCAGCAGTGGCCACAGGACTGGAAAAGGTCAGTTTTCATTCCAATCCCAAAGAAAGGCAATGCCAAGGAATGCTCAAACTACCGCACAAGTGCACTTATCTCACACGCTAGTAAAGTAATTCTCAAAATTCTACAAGCCAGGCTTCGGCAATACGTGAACGGTGAACTTCCTGATGTTCAAGCTGGTTTTAGAAAAGGCAGAAAAACCAGAGATCAAATTGCCAAAATCTGCTGGATCATGGAAAAAGCAAGAGAGTTCCAGAAAAACATCTATTTCTGCTTTATTGACTATGCCAAAGCCGTTGACTGTGTGGATCACAATAAACTGTGGAAAATTCTGAAAGAGATGGGAATACCAGACCACCTGATCTGCCTCTTGAGAAATTTGTATGCAGGTCAGGAAGCAACAGGTTGAGAACTGGACATGGAACAACAGACTGGTTCCAAATAGGAAAAGGAGTTCGTCAAGGCTGTATATTGTCACCCTGTTTATTTAACTTATATGCAGAGTACATCATGAGAAACGCTGGACTGGAAGAAACACAAGCTGGAATCAAGATTGCAGGGAGAAATATCAATAACCTCAGATATGCAGATGACACCACCTTTATAGCAGAAAGTGAAGAGGAACTAAAAAGCCTCTTGATGAAAGTGAAAGAGGAGAGTGAAAAAGTTGGCTAAAACTTAACATTCAGAAAATGAAGATCATGGCATCCGGTCCCATCACTTCATGGGAAATAGATGGGGAAACAGTGGAAACCATGTCAGACTTTATTTTTCTGGGCTCCAAAATCACTGCAGATGGTGACTGCAGCCATGAAATTAAAAGACGCTTACTCCTTGGAAGGAAAGTTATGACCAACTTAGATAGCATATTCAAAAGCAGAGACATTACTTTGCCAACAAAGGTTCGTCTAGTCAAGGCTATGGTTTTTCCTGTGGTCACGTATGGATGTGAGAGTTGGACTGTGAAGAAAGCTGAACGCCGAAGAATGGATGCTTTTGAAGTGTGGTGTTGGAGAAGACTCTTGAGAGTCCCTTGGACTGCAAGGAGATCCAACCAGTCCAATCTGAAGGAGATCAGCCGTGGGATTTCTTTGGAAGGAATGATGCTAACGCTGAAACTCCAGTACTTTGGCCACCTCATGCGAAGAGTTGACTCGTTGGGAAATACTCTGATGCTGGGAGGGAATGGGGGCAGGAGGAGAAGGGGACAACAGAGGATGAGATGGCTGGATGGCATCACTGATTCGATGGACGTGAGTCTGAGTGAACTCCAGGAGTTGGTGATGGACAGGGAGGCCTGGCGTTCTGCTATTCATGGGGTCACAAAGAGTCGGACACAACTGAGCGACTGAACTGAACTGAACTGAACTGAACATCTATTAACATTCCCTGGAATCAGGATTCTCTGAGAGTCTAAAGCTCTGGAATTGAGCCTCCTGTCTCTGGGTTTATGTTCCTCCTCTACAGTAGCCTCAAGACTTCTCCATCCATACAGCACAAAAGATAAAACCCCTTCGTTAATGGTGAAACAACTCTCCACAGCCAGGAACACCCAGAGAGATTCACAGAGTTATATAGAGAAGAGAAGTGGGAGGAAGGAGATAGAGGTGACCTGGGGGAGAAAAGGGAGAGTCAAAAGGGGAGAGAGCAATCAAGCCAGTAATCAAATCCCTAAGTGAAAATGGATACTGAAGATTAAATTCTTAAAGGTATAAAATTTATAACAAATATAAAAAAGCAAAGATTAAAAACGTAGAATAGAAGTTAGACTCCCAAAAATACAATATAAAAAATACAAAACAAAATCAGTCACAAAAATTTTAAAAATATATATGAAATTTGTTTGTCAAAAACAGGGTTGTTTTAAGGAAGGTAATAGTAGGCTATAAAAATGAAAGTTAAAGGAGTAATAAAGAACTAATTTTTTAAAAAAATTAAAAAGTGATAATAGTAAAAATATGTCTAGGAATTTCTCTGGAGCTGTTGTGGGCAGTGTGGGGTCAGTTCAGTATGAGATAGTCCATTTTTCTGGCTTGTACTTGTTCTTAAGGTCTATAGTTGCCCCTCAAATTCAGTCTCAGCATTACCTGTAGGGTTTTAATCTTCTGCACCTGTCATTTCCAGGGTGTTTCCCCTTTCTTTGCTTATTTTGGCTTCCTGTGTTTGCAAGTCTCTTCAGTGCCTAATTCTTGCCCTGACACAAAGGAAAAAAAGCCACTTATTTAGGCTCACTTTTTCAGTTATGCTATGGGAAAAGAGGGAGGGACAATGCAAACAAATATCGTTGGCATGTGTGGGGAGTGGTCACAGTGGATGGACCACTCTGGGTTTGCCATAGCCCAAGGCAACATGTACGTCCTGGATCCACACTACTCAGGCTCCAGGGTGCTCTGCAAGGGCATTGTTCTAACTGGGCCCTGAATTTTGTATATTTCCCAGGTATAAGCTGCTCAGGTTCTCGGGTGTCCCAAGGACACAGACCCTGATGGGTTTTGTGCCTTTCCCAGGCCCAAGCCATTCAAGCAGCCAGGTGCTTGGCGAGCACACCATCACAGGTAGGCCGTGCCTCTTATGCACCTGCCTGGTCCTGCCACTTGGTTTCCTGAGTGCATCGTGGGGGTACAGTGCAAGGTGGGAGCTGACCTCAGGTTGTGACACTCCTGGTGGATGTGAACTGTCCAGGATCCTAGCAAGACTGGGATAGCAACTGATTAGCAACTGGCAGCCTGCTCACAGTTTGGTGGAAGATGCAGTCTCTGGGGCTGAGATTGCAGCAGCCCCTTGCCTTCCAGCTGTGGCTGCCCCACACCTGCCTCCCTGCCTCTAGGGAGGGAGGACCCTAAACAGACAGTAGCCGTCTTGCTCTCCTTTGGTATTTGCTAGGACACAATCCTTTGTTCTGTGAGTGTGCCAGGGTTCACCATACAGCGTAAAAGCCTTTTACGGAAAAGACCCTTTTATTTTTGGTCTCTCTGGTGATCCTACATTTTAGGTTGCTTGTTCACATTAGCCCCTTCAGATTGGCCTCAGGGCATTCGAGCCCAGTCCTTACCCTAAGGACCAACGAAGCAGCCCGCGCCTCCCTGCCTACCCCCGACACTGCTGGGAGACGCGAGTGTCTGAGCCGCTTCTCTGCATGTGTTTGTTTTTTTCCCTCAGTTATGTTGCCCTCATCTGAGTTAAATTCCCATCTGAGTTAAAATCCCATGTGTTTGTTTTTTTCCCTCAGTTATGTTGCCCTCATCTGAGTTAAATTCCCATCTGAGTTAAAATCCCATGTGTTTGTTTTTTTCCCTCAGTTATGTTGCCCTCATCTGAGTTAAATTCCCATCTGAGTTAAAATCCCATTGACTGTGTGGATCACAATAAACTGTGGAAAGTTCTGAAAGAGATGGGAATACCAGACCACCTGATCTGCCTCTTGAGAAATTTGTATGCAGGTCAGGAAGCAACAGTTTTAGAACTGGACATGGAACAACAGACTGGTTCCAAATAGGAAAAGGAGTACGTCAAGGCTGTATATTGTCACCCTGTTTATTTAACTCTGTTCATTTCCAAGGCAAACCATTCAATATCACAGTAATCTAAGTCTATGCCCCAACCAGTAACACTGAAGAAGCTGAAGCTGAAGAGTTCTATGAAGACCTACAAGACCTTTTAGAACTAACACCCAAAAAAGATGTCCTTTTCATTATAGGGGACTAGAATGCAAAAGTATGAAGTCAAGAAACACCTAGAGTAACAGGCAAATTTGGCCTCGGAATACAGAATGAAGCAGGGCAAGGGCTAATAGAGTTTGCCAAGAGAACGCACTGGTCATAACAAACACCCTCTTCCAACAACACAAGAGAAGACTCTACACATGGACATCACCAGATGGTCAACACTGAAATCAGATTGATTATATTCTTTGTAGCCAAAGATGGAGAAGCTCTATACATCCAGCAAAAACAAGACCAGGAGCTGACTGTGGCTCAGATCATGAACTCCTCATTGCCAAATTCATACTTAAATTGAAGAAAGTAGGGAAAACCACTAGACCATTCAGGTATGACCTTTAGTCATTAAGGAAATGCAAATGTACACTACAACCAGATATTTGACACACTTATTAGAATGGTTTTTAAAGAAAAACTGAAAATACTAAGCGCTAGTAAGAAGACAGAGCAACTAAATCTTCCATCTAATGCAGATCTAAATACAAAATGGTACAAGCTTTTTAGGAAGTATTTTGGTAGTTTCTTGTAAAGATAAATATATGTTTATATCATGAACTAGCAATCTATTTCTAGGTATTTACCCAACAGAAACTAAAATTTTTGTTCATACAAAAGCCTGTATATGAGTGCTTTAGCAACTTTATTCATATCCACTCCAAAGTTGGACAACTCAAATATACTTCAAATGTTTATTTAGGACAAACTGTGATACATCCATATAATGTAATACCACACAGCTTTAGAAAGGATTTAATTTATTATACTCTCACAGCATGGATTACTCTCTAATGCATTATGCATAGTGAAATACATCAAGCTGGACTCAAAATCCAAATGCACATGAACCCATTTCTATGAAATTATAGAAAGGGCAATGTATACAGATATACAATGATTAGTGCTTACCAGGGGGTTAGGATGGGGAAGTCTTTACTAAAAAGAGCAGCACAAAGGTGATTTTGAGGGGTTATGTTTTCATATTTTGATTATGGTTGGTGGTTACATGATTCTCTACCTATATTAAACCACATGCTGCCGCTGCTAAGTCTCTTCAGTTGTTTCCGACTCTGTGCAACCCCATAGACAGCAGCCCACCAGGCTTCTCTGTCCCTGGGATTCTCTAGGCAAGAATACTGGAGTGGGTTGTCATTTCCTTCTCCAATTCATGCATGCATGCTAAGTCGCTTCAGTCATGTCCAACTCTGTGTGACCCTGTGGACAGCACCCCACCAGGCTCCTCTGTCCACGGGATTCTCTAGGCAAGAATACTGGAGTGTGTTGCCATTTCCTTCTCCTATTAAACCACATAGGACTATATAATTGAAAGATTGAATTTAATTGTATGCAAAGTTAAATTTAAAATTTGGCACAACAATAAAATAAAAAAGTAGAGTCTAGATACAGACTGTCTGGGTTTGATTTCCAATTCTATGGATTACTGACTATAAGTCTTTGTTTTACTTATTCCCTATGTCTCATTTCCTCATCTATAAAATTAGAGTGACAAGAGTGGCTTGTTCAAAGGGCATTTGTGTTAAGTCATAGGTTTAAGGACATTAAAGTAGGACAGGGCACATCATAAGTGTGCAATAAATTTTAGCTTTTTTCACTATCAATATATATATGGAAAATATTCTGAAATAATTTCATATCTGGTTGAATATAATCACAGTGAAGATAATTTCAATTTAACAGATATATTACTTTAAAAGTAACGCTTTTTTACTTTTTTTGGCCTCTTATCTCTCATAGATCCTATCATGGAGTAAATGCTGACTATATCTCTACTGTAAAAAAAACAGCTACTATTCCAGACATTACTACCTGCTATTTTGTAATATGTCCCCTCTATTCATATAAAAATGCTGCAACGTTTTATAGACTTCTCACTTTACAGTTGAAAAAACTGAGCCACAAAAGGATTAAGTAGACCCTTTTAAGACCTGTTCACAGTCGTGTCCAATTCTTTGCAACCCCATGGACTGGGACCTACCAGTCCCCTATGTCCATGGAATTTCCAGGCAGAAATACCAGAGCAGGTTGCCATTTCCTTCTTCAGGGGATCTTCCCCACCAAGAGATCAAACCCAAGTCTCTTGCACCTCCTGCATTGGCAGGTGTATTCTTTACCACTAGCTTCATGTGTTTTCAGAATGTACTAAAATTGATGAGGCAGAGTTAAAAGGCAGGAGGAGCAGGGGACAACAGAGGGTGAGATGGTTGAATGACATCACCAACTCTGATGGATTTGAGTTTGAGCAAGCTCCCGGAGTTGGTGGTATACAAGGAAGCCTGGCGTGCTGCAGTCCATGGGGTTTCAGAGAGTCGGACATGACTGAACAACTGAACTGACTGATTGACTCTCAAGTTCAAGGATATATGAGCTATTTAGAAGATAAAATAGCAGTTTCTCCGTAGTGCTGGCACTTGTTTGTTTTTGTCTAAGACCATTGAATGAAAAGG
Source organism: Bos indicus x Bos taurus (assembly GCF_003369695.1). NCBI lineage: Eukaryota > Metazoa > Chordata > Mammalia > Artiodactyla > Bovidae > Bos > Bos indicus x Bos taurus. The sequence continues at coordinate 115,694,006 of NC_040076.1, forward strand.
TGTAGCAATTGCAATAAAAGGAAACATTGAGGGAATGGCTGATTAGGCGTATTTTGGACTTTGGGCAGGAAATACCTTGGTATCTGGTTTGACAGATCTGCTGCTTCCCAGATACCATGCACTGCTCTCTCTTCTCTGATAATGTATTGTCTGCTGATGCATTGCCCCCCAAACTTCTTATTCTCCATATCATCCCTAAGGCCTCCAGATAGCAGCATGTTTTGACAGAAGAGTGTGATATTTTCATTGATGTAGATCTTAGTTTCAACTCTGACATTGTCACACACACACACACATAGAAAAATGAAATCCAGTAATTTAGGATTGGAGAGAAAGAGACAAAAGCAGTAATTTTTGAAGTATGGTCTTAGAATTCTTGTGGGTGTCTGAGACATATTCAGGGAATGTGCATAATACTATGACACTTCCCATATTTTTTAAAAGCCTAATTCCCTCATGAGTATGCAGTGGCATTTTCCAGAAGCTACAAGACCTATGATATTACAACAGATTAAATGCAAAAGCAGAGAATCCAGCTCTCTTCCATAAAGTGAGTCATTAATGAAATTTGCAAAAACAGTGCCACTATCTGATTAATTGAGAAACGCTGGGCTGGAAGAAGCTCAAGCTGGAATCAAGATTGCCGGGAGAAATATCAATAACCTCAGATATGCAAATGACACCACCCTTATGGCAGAAAGTGAAGAGGAACTCAAAAGCCTCTTGATGAAAGTGAAAGTGGAGAGTGAAAAAGTTGGCTTAAAGCTCAACATTCAGAAAATGAAGATCATGGCATCTGGTCCCATCACTTCATGGGAAATAGATGGGGGAAACAGTGGAAACAGTGTCAGACTTTATGTTTTTGGGCTCCAAAATCACTGCAGATGGTGACTTCAGCCATGAAATTAAAAGATGCTTACTCCTTGGAAGAAATGTTATGACTCACCTAGATAACATACTGAAAAGCAGAGACATTACTTTGCCAACAAAGGTCCATCTAGTCAAGGCTATGGTCTTTCCAGTGGTCATGTATGGATGTGAGAGTTGGACTGTGAAGAAAGCTGAGCACCGAAGAATGGATGCTTTTGAACTATGGTGTTGGAGAAGAGTCCTGAGAGTCCCTTGGACTGCAAGGAGATCCAACCAGTCCATTCTGAAGATCAGCCCTGGAATTTCTTTGGAGGGAATGATGCTAAAGCTGAAACTCCAGTATTTTGGCCACCTCATGAGAAGAGTTGACTCATTGGAAAAGACTCTGATGCTGGGAGGGATTGGGAGCAGGAGGAGAAGGGGACAACAGAGGATGAGATGGCTGGATGGCATCACTGACTCGATGGACGTGAGTCTGAGTGAACTCCAGGAGTTGGTGATGGACAGGGAGGTCTGGCATGCTGCGATTCATGGAGTCACAAAGATTCGGACACGACTGAGCGATTGAACTGAAGTGAATTGAATCTGATTAATTATAACTTCTAATAGGTAATCATCATCACCATTATGAACTACATTGATTTCTAATGAGGTCAGTTTCTAATGCTGTAAATATTAACTAATATAATCCACATACAAAAGATCTCTGAGCCTCAATAAAGAGTTCCAGAGAGACCAAAACCTTTGAAAATCACTGAGAAAGAGAAAGACACTAAAACAGTACAAATACTAAACATATATCAAAATATAGAACATAATCAATATACATGTGCAAATTTTAACAGAATGTATGAGACTAGGTTTTCTCAGAAATTTAAATACAAGTTGTTTTAAAATCCCCCCAATTGGGGGAGGAGCTAAGATGGCAGAGGAATAGGATGGGGAGAACACTTTCTCCACCACAAATTCATCAAAAGAACATTTAAACGCTGAGTAAATTCCACAAAACAACTTCTGAATGCCGGCAGAGGACATCAGGCACCCAGAAAAGCAACTCATTGTCTTCGAAAGGAGGTAGGAAAAAATATAAAAGACAAAAAAAAGAGACAAAAGAGGGAGGGACGGAGCTCCGTCCCAGGAAGGGAGTCTTAAAAAGCGAGAAGTTTCCAAACACCAGGAAACATTCTCACTGCCGAGTCTGTGCCGAGCCTTGGAAGCACAGAGGGCAACATAACAGGGAGGAAAAATAAATAAACAATTAAAACCCACAGATTATGAGCCCTACGGTAACTCCCCCAGCGGAGAAGCAGCGCAGATGCCTGCATCTGCCATTAGCATGCGGGGGCTGGGCAGGGAGGCACGGCATGGGCTGCATTGCTTAGAGTAAGGATCTAGCCTGAATACCCCCAGCGCTACCTGAGCGAAATAATTTGGGCTAGCAAACCAGACTGTGGGATATCTACCACGTGAAAAGCCAGCCCTAACCTAAGACACCACCAGGCCCGCGCACGGAACAAAGGACTGTACAGAGATAGCCGGCTGCAGACTGTCCCCCTCCAGTGACAGGCAGCCAGAGCCGGAAGGGGACAATCGCAGCCCCAGAGAGACATTATCTACAAAACTGTAAGCAGGCTTCTTTGCTAACTAAAACTTCTTGGGGTTCTGGACAGTCAAAATCCGCCTGAGAAGGTGCGCCGGTTGTACACCCAGATAACCGAGTGGCGGGGAGGCGATAAGTCGCAGCAATCGCACTCGCCAAACACCTCATAACTTGAGCTGCTCGGACCTGGGAAGGGCACAAAACGCAGGCCCAACCAAGTCTGTGCCTCTGAGGACTACCCGAGTGCCTGAACCTGAGCGGCTTAGACCTGGGAGGTGCAAGCAGCCCAGGGCCGGCTGCGGATGGTTCCCGGCAGAGCAACCTAGAGCCTGAGCAGTGTGGGCAGGGAGGGTACATGCATGCCCCGTGAGCGGGGACAGGCCCAGTGTGGCTGAGGCACTGTGAGCACACACCAATGTTATTTATTTGCAGCGTCCCTCCCTCCCCACAACACAACTGAACAAGTGAGCCTTAAAAAAAAAAAAAAGGTGTCAACCACCACCCCCTTTGTATCAGGGCGGAAATCAGACACTGAAGAGACCAGCAAACAGAAGAAGCTATAACAGAGGGAACCGCCTTGGAAGCGACAGGCAATAGATTAAAACCCCATGGTTAGTACTGACTACATACAAGGGGCCTATAGATCTTGAGAAATATAAGCCAGAACAAGGAACTAGCCAAAAATGAACTGAACCCACAATACCCACAACAACATCAGAGAAAGTCCTATATATATTTTTACTATTTTTACGATCATTCTTTTATTTTTTAATTTTTAAAAAAATTTTAAGTCCTCTATTACTCCTTTAATTTTCACCTTAATAACCTAGTATTACTTTGCAAAAAAAAAAAAAAAAAGACCTTTTTTTTTTTTTTAAAGCAAACTTCATATATATATATTTTTTAGAACTTTTGTAACCTTGTTTTGTTTTGGGTTTTTTTTTTCTTCTTCTTTTCTTTAACATTGTATTTTCGAAATTCCAAACTCTGCTCTAGATTTTTAATTTTAGCTTTTTGGTATTTGTTATCAATTTTGTACCTATTTTTTTTTATAACTTTGTGACTTTTTTTTATCTCTTTCTTTCTCTTCATCTTTTCTTTAACATTGTATTCCTGAAATTCCAAACTCTACTCTAGATTTTTAACTTTTGCTTTTCAGTATTTGTTATCAATGTTGTACCTATATTTTCTTTATAATTTTTGTGACTTTGTTTTTGGTTGTTGTTGTTTGTTTTTTTTTTTTTTTCTTTTTCTCTCTTTCTTTTCCTTCTTCTTTTCTTTAACATTGTATTTTTGAAATTCCAAACTCTACTCTAGATTTTTAATTTTGCTTTTATGTATTTGTTACCAATTTTGTACCTTTAAGAACCCAATCTTCAGTACCCATTTTTTACTAGGGAGTGAGATTACTGGCTTGACTGCTCTCTCCCCCTTCGGACTCTCCTTTTTCTCCACCAGGTCGCCTGTGTCTCCTCCCTAACCCCTCTCTACTCTACCCAACTCTGTGAATTTCTGTGTTCCAGACGGTGGAGAACACTTAGGGGACTGATTACTGGCTGGATCTGTCTCTCTTCTTTTCATTCCTTCCTTTTATCCTCCTGGCCACCTCTGTCTCCTTCCTCCCTCTTCTCTTCTCTGTATAACTCTGTGAACATCTCTGAGCGGTCCAGTTGTGGAATGCACATAAGGAAGTGATTACTGGTTAGCCCACTCTCTCCTCTATTGATTCCACCTCATCTCATTCGGGTCACCTCTAACTCCCTCCTCCCTCTTCTCTTCTCCATGTAACGCTGTGAACCTCTCTGGGTGACGCTCACAATGGAGAAACTTTTCATCTTTAACCTAGATGTTTTATCAATGGTGCTGTATAGAAGGAGAAGTTTTGAGACAACTGTAAAAATAAGACCGATAACTGGAAGCAGGAGGCTTAAGTCCAAACCCTGACTCTAGGGAACATTAATTGACAGGAGCTCATCAAATGCCTCCATACCTACACTGAAACCAAGTACCACACAAGAGCCAACAAATTTCAGGGCAAGACATACCAAGCAAATTCTCCAGCAACACAGGAACACAACCCTGAGCTCCAATATACAGGCTGCCCAAAGTCACCCCAAAACCATAGACATCTCATAACTTATTACTGGACACTTCATTGCACTCCAGAGAGAAGAAATCCAGCTCCACCCACCAGAACACGGACACAAGATTCCCTAACCAAGAAACCTTGACAAGCCACCTGTACAAACCCACACACAGTGAGGAAATGCCACAATAAAGAGAACTCCAGAAACCGCCAGAATACAGAAAGGACACCCCAAACTCAGCAATTTAAACAAGATGAAGAGACAGAGGAATACCCAGCAGGTAAAGGAACAGGATATAAACCACCAAACCAAACAAAAGAGGAAGAGATAGGGAATCTACCTGATAAAGAATTCCAAATAATGATAGTGAAATTGATCCAAAATCTTGAAATCAAAATGGAATCACAGATAAACAGCCTGGAGACAAGGATTGAGAAGATGCAATAAAGGTTTAACAAGGACCTAGAAGAAATAAAAAAGAGTCAATATATAATGAATAATGCAATAAATGAGATCAAAAACACTCTGGAAGCAACAAATAGTAGAATAACAGAGGCAGAAGATAGGATTAGTAAATTAGAAGATAGAATGGTAGAAATAAATGAATCAGAGAGGAAAAAAGAAAAATGAATTAAAAAAAATGAGGGCAATCTCAGAGACCTCCAGGACAATATTAAATGCTACAACATTCAAATCATAAGGGTCTCAGAAGAAGAAGACAAAAAGAAAGACCATGAGAAAATACTTGAGGAGACAATAGTTGAAGACTTCCCTAAAATGGGGGAGGAAATAATCACTCAAGTCCAAGAAACCCAGAGAGTCCCAAACAGGATAAACCCAAGGCAAAACACCCCAAGACACATATTAATCAAATTAACAAAGATCAAACACAAAGAACAAATATTAAAAGCAGCAAGGGAAAAACAACAAATAACACACAAGGGAATTTCCATAAGGATAACAGTGGATCTTTCAATAGAAACTCTTCAAGCCAGGAGAGAATGGCAAGACATACTTAAAGTGATGAAAGAAAATAACCTACAGCCAAGATTATTGTACCCAGCAAGGATCTCATTCAAGTATGAAGGAGAAATCAAAAGCTTTACAGACAAGCAAAAGCTGAGAGAATTCAGCACCACCAAACCAGCTCCCCAACAAATGCTAAAGGATCTTCTCTAGACAGGAAACACAAAAAGGGTGTATAAATTCAAACCCAAAACAATAAAGTAAAAGGCAATGGGATCATACTTATCAATAATTACCTTAAACATAAATGGGTTGAATGCCCCAACCAAAAGACAAAGACTGGCTGAATGGATACAAAAACAAGACCCCTACATATGTTGTCTACAAGAGACCCACCTCAAAACGGGACACATACGGACTGAAAGTGAAGGGCTGGAAAACGATTTCCATGCAAATAGGGACCAAAAAAAGCAGGAGTAGCAATACTCATATCAGATAAATTGGACTTTCAAACAAAGGCTGTGAAAAGAGACAAAGAAGGTCACTACATAATGATCAAAGGATCAATCCAAGAAGAAGATATAACAATTATAAATATATACACACCCAACATAGGAGCACCGCAATATGTAAGACAAATACTAACAAGTATGAAAGGAGAAATTAACAATAACACAATAATAGTGGGAGACTTTAATACCCCACTCACACCTATGGATAGATCAACTAAACAGAAAATTAACAAGGAAACACAAACTTTAAATGATACAATAGACCAGTTAGACCTAATTGATATCTATAGGACATTTCATCCCAAAACAATTAATTTCACCTTTTTCTCAAGTGCACACAGAATCTTGTCCAGGATAGATCACATCCTGGACCATAAATCTAGCCTTGGTAAATTCAGAAAAATTGATATCATTCCAAGCATCTTTTCTGACCACAATGCAGCAAGATTAGATCTCAATTACAGGAGAGAAACTATTAAAAATTCCAACATATTGAGGCTGAACAACACGCTGCTGAATAACCAACAAATCACAGAAGAAATCAAAAAAGAAATCAGAATTTGCATAGAAATGAATGAAAATGAAAACACAACAACCCAAAACCTGTGGGACACTGTAAAAGCAGTCCTAAGGGGAAAGTTCATAGCACTACAGGCATACCTCAAGAAACAAGGCAAAAGTCAAATAAATAATCTAACTCTACATCTAAAGCAACTAGAAAAGGAAGAAATGGAGAACCCCAGGGTTAGTAGAAGGAAAGAAACCTTAAAAATTAGGGCAAAAATAAATGCAAAAGAAACAAAAGAGACCATAGCAAAAATCAGCAAAGCCAAAAGCTGGTTCTTTGAAAGGATAAATAAAATTGACAAACCATTAGCCAGACTCATTAAGAAACAAAGGGAGAAAAATCAAATCAATAAAATTAGAAATGAAAATGGAGAGATCACAACAGACAACACAGAAATACAAAGGATCATAAGAGACTACTATCAGCAATTATATGCCAATAAAATGGACAACGTTGAAGAAATGGACAAATTCTTAGAAAAATACAACTTCCCAAAACTGGACCAGGAAGAAATAGAAAATCTTAACAGACCCATCACAAGCACAGAAATTGAAACTGTAATCAAAAATCTTCCAGCAAACAAAAGCCCAGGTCCAGACGGCTTCACAGCTGAATCCTAACAAAAATTTAGAGAAGAGCTAACATCCATCCTACTCAAACTCTTCCAGAAAATTGCAGAGGGAGGTAAACTGCCAAACTCATTCTATGAGGCCACCATCACCCTAATACCTGAAACCTGACAAAGATACCACAAAAAAAGAAAACTACAGGCCAATATCACTGATGAACATAGATGCAAAAATCCTTAACAAAATTCTAGCAATCAGAATCCAACAACACATTAAAAAGATCATACACCATGACCAAGTGGGCTTTATCCCAGGGATGCAAGGATTCTTCAATATCCACAAATCAATCAATGTAATACACCACATTAACAAATTGAAAAATAAAAACCATATGATTATCTCAATAGATGCAGAGAAAGCCTTTGACAAAATTCAACATCCATTTATGATAAAAACTCTCCAGAAAGCGGAAATAGAAGAAACATACCTCAACATAATAAAAGCTATATATGACAAACCCACAGCAAACATTATCCTCAATGGTGAAAAATTGAAAGCATTTCCCCTAAAGTCAGGAACAAGACAAGGGTGCCCACTTTCACCATTACTACTCAACATAGTTTTGGAAGTTTTGGCCACAACAATCAGAGCAGAAAAAGAAATAAAAGGAATCCAAATTGGAAAAGAAGAAGTAAAACTCTCACTGTTTGCAGATGACATGATCCTCTACATAGAAAACCCTAAAGATTCCACCAGAAAATTACTAGAACTAATCAATGAATATAGTAAAGTTGCAGGATATAAAATCAACACACAGAAATCCCTTGCATTCCTATACACTAATAATGAGAAAATAGAGAAATTAAGGAAACAATTCCATTCACCATTGCAACGAAAAAGAATAAAATACTTAGGAATATATCTACCTAAAGAAACTAAAGACCTATATATAGAAAACTATAAAACACTGGTGAAAAAAATCAAAGAGGACACTAATAGATGGAGAAATATACCATGTTCATGGATTGGAAGAATCAATATACTGAAAAAGAGTATACTACCCAAAGCAATTTATAGATTCAATGCAATCCCTATCAAGCTACCAATGGTATTCTTCACAGAGCTAGAACAAATAATTTCACAATTTGTATGGAAATACAAAAAACCTCGAATAGCCAAAGCTATCTTGAGAAAGAAGAATGGAACTGGAGGAATCAACCTGCCTGACTTCAGGCTCTGCTACAAAGCCACAGTCATCAAGCCAGTATGGTATTGGCACAAAGACAGAAATATAGATCAATGGGACAAAATAGAAAGCCCAGAGATAAATCCATGCACATATGGACACCTTATTTTTGACAAAGGAGGCAAGAATATACAATGGATTAAAGACAATCTCTTTAAAAAGTGGTTCTGGGAAAACTGGTCAACCACTTGTAAAAGAATGAAACTAGAGCACTTTCTAACACTATACACAAAAATAAACTCAAAATGGATTAAAGATCTCAACGTAAGACCAGAAACTATAAAACTCCTAGAGGAGAACATAGGCAAAACACTCTCCGACATACATCACAGCAGGATCCTCTATGACCCACCTCCCAGAATATTGGAAATAAAAGCAAAAATAAACAAATGGGACCTAATTAAAAGCTTCTGCACAACAAAGGAAACTATAAGCAAGGTGAAAAGACAGCCTTCAGAATGGGAGAAAATAATAGCAAATGAAGCAACTGACAAACAACTAATATCAAAAATATACAAGCAACTCCTACAGCTCAATTCCAGAAAAATAAATGACCCAATCAAAAAATGGGCCAAAGAACTAAATAGACATTTCTCCAAAGAAGACATACAGATGGCTAACAAACACATGAAAAGATGCTCAACATCACTCATTATCAGAGAAATGCAAATCAAAACCACAATGAGGTATTATTTCACGCCAGTCAGAATGGCTGCGATCCAAAAGTCTACAAGCAATAAATGCTGGACAGGGTGTGGAGAAAAGGGAACCCTCTTACACTGTTGGTGGGAATGCAAACTAGTACAGCCACTATGGAGAACAGTGTGGAGATTCCTTCAAAAACTGGAAATAGAACTGCCTTATGATCCAGGAATCCCACTGCTGGGCATACACACTGAGGAAACCAGAATTGAAAGAGACGCGTGTACCCCAATGTTCATCGCAGCACTGTTTATAATAGCCAGGACATGGAAGCAACCTAGATGTCCATCAGCAGATGAATGGATAAGAAAGCAGTGGTACATATACACAATGGAGTATTACTCAGCCATTAAAAAGAATACATTTGAATCAGTTCTAATGAGGTGGATGAAACTGGAGCCTATTATACAGAGTGAAGTAAGCCAGAAAGAAAAACACCAATACCGTATACTAACGCATATACATGGAATTTAGAAAGATGGTAACGTTAACCCTGTATACGAGACAGCAAAAGAGACACTGATGTATAGAACAGTCTTTTGGTTCTATGGGAGAGGAAGAGGGTGGGATGATTTGGGAGAATGGCATTGAAATATGTATAATATCATACATGAAACGAGTCGCCGGTCCAGGTTGGATGCACGATACTGGATGCTTGGGGCTGGTGCACTGGGATGACCCAGAGGGATGGTATGGGGAGGGAGGAGGGAGGAGGGTTCAGGATGGGGAACACATGTATACCTGTGGCAGATTCATTTTGATATATGGCAAAACCAATACAATATTGTAAAGTTAAATAAAATAAAAGAAATTTTTAAAAAAAGGAAAAGCAAATAAATAAATAAAATAAAATCCTCCTAATTTCCAACTTAAATAATAACATTTCTTTTATTTGTGTCCCAATATATTTTGTATTTATTTTATCAGCAGGCTTCCCTGGTAGCTCAGCCAGTAAATAATCGCCTGCAATGCCAGAGACCTGGGTTTGATCCCTGGGTTGGGAAGGTCCCCTGGAGGAGAGCATGGCTACCCACTCCAGTATTCTCACCTGGAGAATCCCCATGGACAGAGGATCCTGGCAGGTCTCAAAGAATCGGAAATGACAACTCAGCACATCTTATCAGCAAGAAATTGATCTCCCTGTGTTATGTACAAATAATTAGATTTGATAATGATTTATTAAATTAAACAGATTAATAATATTCAGCTGATTTGTCCTAAAAGAAAACCAAAGTCTCTTTCAAAACACTAATTAAAAGAAATTTTACATGTGCTTGTAACAAGGAATCCCAATTCCCTGGGGAAAAAATTTACTATAAGTGAAATCATTTTCATAGCAGTATCCAAAATCCCTACTTTCCAGGGTTCTTCAGTGTTTTCTGGCATCAGTGTATAAATATAATAAGCAAAGATAATACAAGCCAGTCCAAAGCACAGAGCTTTGTACCAGAGCATGATATTCTTTCCACAACCTCAGTATAGTGATGATATAATGTGACCTTTTATATACTAAAATGCTAAGTAATAGGACAAACGTAGATGAAACACTCTTTCAAGTAATATGATCATTTTTATCAATATTTACATAATATTCAGTTCCAAGATTAACTGACTGTAGTAACTGGCTCAACAGTTACACACTCTACCTGAAACACAATTCACAATTCAGTTCAGTCCAGTCCAGTCATGTCCGACTGCAACCACATGGACTGCAGCATGCCAGGCTTCCCTGTCCATCACCAACTCCTGGAGCTTGCTCAAACTCATGTCCATCGAGTCAGTGATGCCATGAATTGATGTGACAGTTCACAATAGGTCACATAAAATATGCACTCAGAGTAGCAAAGTATTTAAAATGTGGCCAGAAGCTCTTTCATCCTATGACACCATCATTGCTTCAACACAATAAATCTTATTATGAGTCTAACCAGAGCACAAGAGCAACTATAAAGTCTGTTTCTCCTATCAGTATATTGGAAAGATTACTGTGAAGAACTTAATTTAAAAAGTCTATCAGGTAATATTTAGTCATGCTCATGGCTAATGCCTTTGTCACAGATCATTACAAAATTAAAATCCACTTTGGTTAACTAGGCCTTAGACAAGAAGATAGGAACCTGGTATTTTTGAGCAAGTTCCAAAATTTGTTTATCCCGTCCAGAAACATTTATAAAGTGTTTGTTGTTGTTGTTGTTTATTTATATTAGTGGTGCAAATTTTCAACTTTTGTAGTTGAGTGATAATGCAAAAAGTATGTATTCATTAGGGAAATATTTGCCTGTCTTATATATGTTAACTCAATATTAGGAAAAGCGGTAAGAAAACTGAGCAAAGCCTGGCGTTTGTCCATTCCTTTGCGGAGCTTTTTTGAAGTATCATTCTGGTTTTCATTTTCCTTAAGAATATTTTTGGTAATTTTGTCATCGAATAATTTATTTGAGGTCTCTGCTATTTCTCCTTTCACTTTGTAACAGAAGTTATTACTCATACTTTAATTGCTGTATTATTCCCATACCATAATTTCTTACTACAAGCCTGCTTTATTATCTATTTAAGCATCATACTGAAAGGAGTAAAGATCATTATTCTAAAATAGTTGAGGATTAGAACCAAATAGGTGGAAGAGGATAAGATGGCTGCAAATAAACTAAACATGAACAATCCAACATGTGGAAAAGCATAATGGAAAACAACATTTGAAATATCAGTCTAATTTTGCACACTCATCCTTCTCCATCTTCTCTGGAACTTCATTGGCCCTGCCCTTCTTCCCATGGCTAGCTCTTTTTCTCTTAATTTCTAAATAATGGAATATGCAGTTAGAAAATAGAAAAAATTACAAATTATTCCTAACTTCTGTATTTTGAAAACTAAGATCTTATATTTAAAAAAGACTCTTGATTAAAAAATTAATTTATATGCTTGATTGAGATACGGAAGAGCTTCAAATGCAGAAATAGTTTTCTTTGGTTGATGACTTTTTTCCCTCACAGGTGTGGTGATGAGGGAGGCTTGTAAGAAGATTGAAAGCAGAGAAATATTTCCCAATCCTTCTAGTGCTAATATGCCACAAATTTCTGCTAGAAGGAGATGTCTGCTGAGTACATGAGACAGAGTTTAGTCTCAAAACTGTAAAAATCAGATGTGAATCAAAATTAATTAATGACGCTGCTGCTAAGTCACTTCAGTCGTGTCCGACTCTGTGTGACCCCATAGACGGCAGCCCACCAGGCTCCCCCATCGCTGGGATTCTCCAGGCAAGAACACTGGAGTGGGTTGCCATTTCCTTCTCCAATGCACGAAAGTGAAAAAATAAAGTGAAGTCGCTCAGTCGTGATGCTACAGAACCACAATTTAAATTAATTCCTATTTGGTTTGAACTAATCAGTGCTCACACTTGTTACAAATATAGGTAAGGGTGTACCCTGTGGCGGATTCATTTTGATATTTGGCAAAACTAATACAATTATGTAAAATTTAAAAATAAAATTTAAAAAAATAGTTTAAAAAAAAAAGAAAAAACTACTTCATTCAAAGATTGTATTAAACATAGTTATAGTACACACACACACACACATAATGCAGTAAAGCAGACTCACACACAACTCTGGTGTTGGAATTAATAATGAGAGCAAAAAGATGCTAAAATAAATATTGTAAATATGTTCAGAAATTATATAAAATGGAAAAATGTATAAAAGTGTTGAATTCATCATCTGTAAATCCAAAGATTATAAAGTTATTCCAGAATTTAGAAATACATTGTCTGCAATAAAGGATTAGATGAGTGAGCTAAGAAAATACAAACTTGAAGATATTCCACCATAAATTAGGCATGAATGGTCTAATATATGTTTGATAAGATTTCCAAGAGGACAGGAAATGAAAATAGGGAAGAAGAGTACTGGAACAGATGTTGGATAAAAAATTTCTAAAATTCATAAAAGACATGATCCCACAAAGCAAATAGCTCCGTGAATTGATGACAGTATAAATACAAATGAAGCCACATATAGGCACATCATAATTGTAACTGCTGAAAATCAAAGATGAAGACAAAATTCTTATAATTAGAATCCTAAGATGGCTACACAAGGTTTTTGCTTACTTGTGGACAAACATCTTATCCTAATTACTCAATTCAACACCAATGTAAGAATTGCTATGAAGGAATTTTGTGGATGTAATTAAAGCTCCAAATCAGTTGACCACAAAATTTCATTTACTGACCTGAATATGTAGGGGTTCAAATGTCAAGAAAGTGGGTAGACTCTAAAGGTTGAGGGGCTCCCAGTCAACAGCCTGCCAGAAAATGGGCATCTAAGTTCTACAACCATAAACAACCAAACTCTGACAACAACCTAAAAGAGCTTGGAAGAAGACTCCAAGGTCAGAAATGTTTATAGCTGTCACCAAGTCCTTGATTCACGCAATAAAAACCCTGAAGCCTGAACCATCCATACCATTCAAGACTCACAAAATTTTGAAATATTTTCGTTGTCTTAATCCATTAAGTTTGTGGTAACTTATTACACAGTGATAGAAACTAACACTAATGTTAAAGGAAACCAATGGGGGTGGGGGAACAACAGGAAGAAGTGTGGGTGATATTACACTCCAAGCAACAGACACTAGAAAACAATACCTGAAAAGTATTGAAGATTAAAGAAAAATGGAGCTTTCAACAAAGCATTCTACATGTGAAAAAAATATATATCCTTAAAGGAAGTAAAATAAAGACAAAACTAAGACTCTGTCACCAGTAGATTCACAAGAAATATTAAGAAAACTTCTTCAGAAAAACCAAAAGAATTTCAGAGAGAAGTGCAGCAGGCAAGGTAGAACCAGAAAGTGTTTGAAGCAAGGATATCTATTCTCACTTTTTTTTTTAAAACTGAAAGACATATCCAGTGAAATAACTCAAGGAAAAGTAATATGAGATGTGACACGTGGACTATAGCCTGCCAGGCTCCTCTGTCCATGGGATTTCCCAGGCAAGAATACTGGAGTGGGTTGCCATTTTCTTTTCCAGGGGATCTTCCTGACCCAGGGATCAAACTCAGGTCTCCTGTATGGCATGCAGTTTCTTTACCAACTGAGTTACAAGGGAATCCCACAAGACAGGACAAGAAATAATTAAAAATCTCTGTGTGTCCATCCGGGCCTCCTCCTTCCCACCCTCTTGTGCAGTGTGCATCTGCTTTACACGTTAACCAGAACTCCTCAAAGACGGGGGTACCTGCTGACCACAAAGATCATTTCTTTTTCCTTTCTGCAGATACTAGCAAGTAACCTCTTCTTGTAACCACCATTCTTTCCCAACTCTGTAGGCAGTCGTGGTGACTTGCTACACGCTTTGTACCTGCTAACTTTCACTATCTATCCTTGGTGAACTTTATGTAAAATATCAGCATGTCATGTTGATGCACAATCCTTTGTCTCAAAAATGTATGTAACTGTGCCTTTGTTTTCTAACAGGCGGAGCAGTGCTCAGAGGTTCCTGAAAGTCTATCTCCTGGGTGAAAATTTCCTTTCTACTTCCTAACTTGAGTGTTCACTGAACTCTTTTTTTTTAGCTTTTCACAGCTGTTTATTTCTGACCTAGAATACAGAGTGTAAAAAGAAACTATATAAGATTTGGATGAATGAATTAATCATTAAGAAGAACAGTTGAAACTTTGACCATTTTACCTCAATGGACTGTGATTCAACTCTTCTTTGCCTCCACTGAAATCCACTAAACAGAAAAGTAACAACTTATCAAATGCAGAATCTAGCTTATCTATAAAAAAAGAACACAAAAAGACACAGTGTACTTGTACAATGATTAAATGAAACCATTGAGTGATAAAATAATCTTTCATTGAACTTGCTGACAAGCATCAAGTTTGAAAACAAGAAAGAAAGCTTTCCCCCTCCCCAGGTGATGCATTAATACTCACATAAGATCCAGAAGAATATATCTATGGAAATGTAAATTTAGTAAGATTGCTGAATAAAATATAAATATTAAGTTTCACAAATTGGAATATATATTTTAAAAACATTTAAATTCTACTTGGTTTTTGGCCAAAATATATTAATAGGGCAGATCTACTCTCTCTCATAACTCACACCCCCAGCCAATTTGAAAATATATGAAACAACAGTTTGCAAGACATTGAGCATCAAGAAAAGGAGAGTAATTTTAAAAGGTGAGAAATATGATTGCCCTAGCTTACTGCCTTGGAAGAGTTGTCTGTGGCACTTTTCTGGCTTTAACAAATCTTAAAAGCAAGATCTGAATGGATTAGATTATTTAAAACAAAAATATCCAGCACACAGAAAGGTAAGATTTACCATTTCTGGCAACAAATAAAAATAGTCCATCATGTAAATATGCAGAAAGAAACTCTATAATGAACAATGGAGTTAATGAATCAAAACTGAACAGCCTAGCACAAATATCAGAATTAGTAGAAAAAGACACTAAAAAATACCAAAATATTCTATAGGTTATGTAAACACATAGAAGATACAGTGGTTCGGTTTGGTCAGTTCAGTCGCTCTGTCGTGTCTGACTCTTTGCAGCCCCATGGACTATAGCATGCCAGGTTTCTGTGTCCATCACCAACTCCCAGAGCTTGCTTCAATGGTTCCCATCACCAGGGTCTTTTCCAATGAGTCCGTTGTTCACATCAGGTGGCCAAAGTACTGAAGCTTCAGCTTCAGCATCAGTTCTTCCAGTGAATATTCAGGACTGATCTCCTTTAGGAAATTGTTTTCTTTTGGTAAGGAATATTTTTATAACTCAGAATAACCTTCAAAAATTCATTTTACAAGTTTACAGGAAATTGGGGTTCTCAGTCTTGATTCCAGCTTGTGCTTCATCCAGCCTGGCATTTCGCATGATATACTCTGCATAGAAGTTAAATAAGCAGGGTGACAATAGGCAGCCTTGACATACACTTTTCCCAGTTTGGAACCAGTCCATTGTTCCGCATACAGTTCTAACTGTTGCTTCTTGAGCTGCATACAGATTTCTCAGGAGGCAGGTCAGGTGGTCTGGTATTCCCATCTCTTGAAGAATTTTCTATAGTTTATTGTGATCCACACATTCAAAGGCTTTAGCATAGTCAATGAAGTAGAAGTAGATATTTTTCTGGAATTCTCTTGCTTTTTCTATGATCCAATTGATGTTGGCAATTTGATCTCTGGTTCCTCTGCCTTTTCTATACCCAGCTTTAACATCTAGATGTTCTTGGTTCTTGTACTATTGAAGACTAACTTGGAGAATTTTGAGCATTGCTTTGCTAACATGTGAAATGAGTGCAGCTGTGCAGTGAACATTCTTTGGCACTGACTTTTTTGGGGGTTGGAATGAACCTGACCTTTTCCAGTCCTGTGGCCACTGCTGAGTTTCCCAAATTTGCTGGTGTGTTGAGTGCAACACTTTAATAGCATCATCTTTTAGGATTTGAAATACCTCAGCTGGAATTCTATCATCTCCACCAGCTTTCTTCACAGTGATGCTTCCTAAGGCCCACTTGACTTTGCATTCTGGGATGTCTGGCTCTAGGTGAGTGATCACAGCATCGTGGTTATCTGGGTCATTAAGATTGGCTTCAGGCTCCCAGTCTCTGCTCTGGGAAGGACATGGATTTCTCATGTATGAAGTGGGTTCTCCATCTTGGTCCACTTAAGTCCTAGGTCCAAGAGTCACCAGTTCACCACTCAAGAAGGAACTCATTCAGTCATGGCCCACCCTTGCCCAAGTTCCAGTGCAAGTGGTGATCAAGAACCACATCTTCAAAAGCTTCCACAGCAACTTGAAAGATACATTCAGAAACTTAACTAATTTATCAATATGGAATCTTAACAAAAATATTTTAGTGTAAGCTTCAACATGCAAAGAACTTGGAAGTCATCACACTATCTTCATAAAAAGATAAATTCCAAACAATTACAAAATCAATAGCTTTCTCCTTTGCTTCATCAGAGGATTGAGGTCACAGGGCAAAGAAACTCCCCATATCTGGAGACATAGGCATATACAAAGAATCACAGCCAAGGTCAGATTACCTGAAGTAGAAGACACCAAAACCAGGAAATGACAGAAAGACTTCGACAATAATTTCTGCAAGTGGTTGGATGCCCAGTGTGGAAAAAGTGTTAGTGGCTCAGTCGTGTCCCTTTGCAACCTCATGGACTGTGTAGCCTGCCAGGCTTCATCTGTCGATGGGATTCTTCAGGCAAGAATACTGGACTGGGTAGCCATTTCCTTTTCCAGGGGATCTTCCCAACCCAGGGATTGAACCAGGTCTCCTGCACTGCAGGCAGCTTCTTTACCATCTAAGCCACCTCAGTGTGAAGAAGATTGAGAGTTAAAATCCCCATGGGGACCCAGAGATAAGAGGTTCCCAACACTTTCTTGGGTGCTACATCCAGGAACTCCACTAGAGAGGTGCCACAGTGAACAATGGGGAAAAAAATTTCCTTCATGTCTTGAATGAGGAGAGAAAAAAAGAAAACATTTTAAATGTTCCCAGATGCCTCTTCAAAACAAAGGCTTTGGTTTTCAGTGAAAAAGCCTCATCTCACCTGGGGAAAGAGCAATTAGATTTGCCAACCCCACCTCTTTCTGATCATCCTATCTCATGTGAAGTACAAAGGGAAAAAGAAGGAAAGGCTAAGAAATTTCTTTAAAAGTCACACTCAGAGACAGACTCAGATCCACAAAAAGAAAAACTACATTTTAAAGAGATAAGACAAGCATCAGAATCTGACTCAGATATGATACTGATTTTAGAAATATCAATTAGGGAATTTGAAACAACTATGAGCAATATATTAGCCTTTGATGGAAGAGTAGGCAATATGTAAGAACAGATGGGTATGATATAAACAGAGAAATAGAAACACCAAGAGAGAATCCAAAGGAAATTCAAGAAATCAACAACAGTGTAAGAGAAACAAAGACTGCTTTGATGGGCTTGAAAGGGACAAAGAAACAAAGTATGTGATTAAGTAGTTAATCCCACTAGGGGATTGTCAATAGAAAAAATATGGGAGATGCCTGTGAGTTAATGACTACTCAAGAAAGCAGGTTTGCTTAACCACAAAGACAAGCAGGCTTGCTTAGCAACAAAACCATGCAAGAGAAGCACAAAACATGCCCCCAAACAATAAAACAATGGTGGCATGAGACCCACATCCTGCCCAGTGATCTCAGTAAGTTAATGATCCCTAGGACATACTCTTTGCACACATAAAAAAATAATAATTTGTGGACCTAACTTGACCACACAGGGACAAGAAAACTCCCCTGCTCAACATGGAGGAGGAGCTGATGATGGAAACATGAGGTCTACTCAAGAATGACAAAGAAGGTCTTCTTCCTCTGGTCACTTTTCCTTTGATTATAAAACTGTAGCTCAGAAACTTCTCAAGGTTCAGCATCCTCTCACCCACCTACTTTTTAGCCTCACAAAAGTCCTATTCTCATAAGTCACTTCTTATCTATCACAGCTGAGACATAAAGCACTGAGGTACTGGGAGCTCTTTGGAGCCCCACAAAAGGACACCAAATGGTTTCAGGTACATTAGCAGAGTGAACATAACCAAAATAAGAATCAATAAGTTTGAAAATATTGTAAAATAAAAAGTTCCCAAAATAAAATTCAAAGACAAAAAAGAAATTAAAAAATGAAATAGAATGTCTAAGATGTGTGGAATAATTCCGAAAGTTAGAACACATGTCCAATGGGAATACAAAGAGAAAAAAAAAAAAAAAAAAAAGGCAAAAGAAATATGTGAATGGCTGAGAATTTCCCAAAATGAACAGACACAAAAACACACATACAGGAACCTCAGTGAACACCAAGCAGGAAATATACCAAGAAATCTATTTTAAAAATAAATACTCAAAGAAGCCAAAGGGTAACACACCTTCCAAAGGGGAAGAAGGATTAGAATTATATCAGACTTTTCTTCAGAAGTGAACTGAAGAGCTGAATAGTTATTCCACTTTATATGTATGCAGAGAGGTAAAAGGTAGCACCTTCTTGGCAGAAAAACGAAGAGGTATGTGAAAAATTGGATATGGTTGCCTAATGCTTGAGAGCAGAAAAGAACACTGGAAGATAAGGCTGGAGACAAAGACAGGCTCCATAAACCTCATTTAGGAATCCAGGCTTTACTCTGAGGGATGTGGGAACATAGTACATGCTACATAAGGTAACCGTATGATCCTCTTGCCTGAGGCAGTCACAGATTATTCCCCTCTTTATTTAAAATGATCTTGGTTTGTGCAGTAAATTATTAGATCATCCATCTATGAAAGTTTTTCAGGGTAACCACGTCTGACCTCTAGTCATTAGTCTTACAGGGAAGAGGTATTAGAAAGACACCAAAACACTCAGAAGATCTGATGACCCTGAGTTGTGTGTAAGGGGAACTCTGGCAGAAGATGCAATATGAGGCGGCTTCCTTTTCCTTCATAAACTTAAATCCAGAAGGTAGAAATTCACAAACTAAGCTTCCTGATCCATGCACCTTGAACTTCAGCTTGAACTATAGACTCACACTCTAATATTTCAGCAAGAAGGAAAAACAATAAAAATTGAAGCCCAACACAAAGCAAAGTGGCCAACAGCCCTTACCCTGAGGAAAAAATCTATTTGGTCTACTACTGAGTCTGGAAGGAGGAGGGGTCAGCTCTATGTCTTTCTCTAAAATTAGCATAGGCTGCCAAAGGGACCAGGATAGCACCTAGGGCTTAGTCAGGGAGACCTAAAAGTGGTTCAGATTCTTCAGGTGCCCACCATCCATTTTTCTGCACCTCCTCTTTGACTCACCTTCAAAGGTATGGATTCCCCCAGGGACCACCCCTTTCAGAGCTTCCCTTTCCCACAGTGTTGTTACCTAAACCACCTCACTTAATCAAAACCTCCTTTCTTTTAGAATTGCTGATTTGATCTGTTATAACATTAATAACAGTAACTAAAAGTTAAAATTGACCAAACACATACATGTGTCAGGAAAATTGTTATACTCTTATTAAATAATCGTAATCATCACTTAACACATCTCATATCCTTTTAAATAGCAGATGATTAAGCCTCAAATGGGATCTCTGTTGGTGGCTCAGTGGTAAAGAATCTGCCTGTCAAGGCAGGGTATGCAGGTTCAATCCTTGGGTTGGGAATATCCCCTGGAGAAGAAAGTGGTAAACCCCTCCAGTATTCTTGCTGGGAAATCCTACATACAGAGGAGCCTGGTGGACTACAGTCCATGGGTCTTAAAGAGTTAGACACAACTTGGCCACTAAACAACAACAAACCTCAAAACTCTGATACCTTATTTTTAATGTAGTTCCACCCTCACTGCTAATTTTTACTATTGTTGCTTTAACCATATCCTCTAAGCTCTTTAACTGGCTCATCCATCCATCCTTATATACCTACAGACATAATTCACCTGGAGAATTGTTCTTGTGGTTTGAAGAATAGAAAATTTTATCTACATTTTTTCCTTCTTTTTGCTACAGAAAAAAAAATGTACTTTAATAAAAAACGGTAAGTTGCTTAGGAGTTCTTTCTAAGTAATCTGTATATTTCTCAAGGTTATTTGGGTCTAGTCTTTTATGGTCTTTGAAATGTTCTTCAACTGCACATTGCCTGCATTAACTGTTCATCATCTTGAGGGCTTATTTTTTTTAACTTTTTTAAAAACTGCAGTATAATTGCTTCACAATGCTATGTTAATTTCTGCTACACAGTGAAGTGAATCAACTATATGTATACGCCTATCTCCTCCATCTTGAGTCTCCCTCTGAACACCCCATCCCACCCCTCGATGTCATCACAGGGCACCAAGCTGAGCTCCCAGTGTTATACAGCAGTTGCCCACTAGCTGTCTATTTTACACATGGTACTGGATATTTTTCATTATATTGGTCCTTTGAATTCTCTCTCTCTTTCTTTCTTTCTTTTTTTTTTTTTTTGCTTAAGGAATCCATGTACTTATGTATATGTATTCAGTTTTAGTTCAAGGAATGTTTACTTATAACTAATTTTTAAATTAATTTTTATTGGAGTATAGTTGATTTACAGTGTTGTGTTGGTTTGTGCTGTGCAGCAAAGTGATTCAGTTATACGTACATGTATATCCACTCTTTTTTAGATTCTTTTACTGTATAGGTCATTACAGACTATTTAGTAACATTCCCTGTGCTTTACAGTACATTCTTATCAGTTAACTAGTCTATATATAATAGTGTATATATGTCAAGCCCAATCTCCCAATTTATCCTTCTCCTTTCTTTCTCTCTCAGCAACCTTAAGTTTGTTTCTAATATCTGTGAGTCTACTTTTATTTTGTAAATCAGTTCATTGTACTATTTTTTTAGATTCTAATATAAGAGATATCACATAATATTTGGCTTACTCTGTTTTACTTCATTCACTCAGTATGACAATATCTAGGTCCACCCTGTCACTCCAAATGATATTATTTTGTTTTTTTTTTAATGGCTGAGTAGTATTCCACTATATATAGGCAGTATATCATCTTTATCATTTCTCTCCTCATGGATATTTAGGTTGCTTCCATGTCCTGGCTATTTAAATAGTGCCTCAGTGAATATAGGGCTGCATGCATTCTTTCAAAATACAGCTTTCTTCAGAGATATGTTTAGGAGTAAGATTACTGGTAGCTCTATTTTTAGGTCTTCAAGGAACCTCCATACAAGAAAGCTCAGTGAACATCAAACAGGAAAAAAAATCATTTAATAAATATTGAAAGAGCTAGAGGGGAAAAGCACCTTGCTAAGGGGAACAAGGATTAAAAATATATCCAATTCTTAAGAAGTGAATTGAGAGCTGACTAGCCCAACTATGTGTTGTTTGTGTGAACAGAGGTAAGAGGTAGCACACTCTTGGTAGAAGGGCTGAGAAGTATGTGAAAGTTTGGGTTTGGTTGTCTAATGATAGAAAACATCCAAAATCATGAAAGAGATAAGCCTGGAGACAAACACAGGCTCTATAAGCCACATGAAGGAATCTGGGCTTTACCCTGAGGGAATGTGGGGATATGCTGCATGGTGACCATATGTTCCTCTTGCCTGAGGCGGTCACAGATTATTCCTTCTTATTCACAATGATCTTGGCTTGTACAGCACATTATTTGGTCATCCATCTATAAATGTTTTTCAGGGTAACCATGTCTGAGCTCTAGTACTTAGGTTAACAAGGAAAATGCTTTTGGAAAGACACCCAAACACCCACCAAAGAGCTCATGATCCTGAGTTGTGTGTGAGGGAAACACTGGCAGAGAATGCAGAATGAAGCGCCTTCCTGATGCTTCATCAGTGTAAAACTAGAAGGTAGAAATTCACAAACTAAGCTCACATTAACCTTCACCTTTTACTTGAACTGTAGACTCACATCCTAATATTTCAGCAAGAAAGAGAAACAATAAAAGTTGAAGCCCAGCACAAAGTGGCCAAGACCCTTTGCTCTTAAGAAAAATGCTCACATCTACTGAGTCTGGAAGGAGGGGAGTTCAGCTCTGTCTTTCTCTAAAATTAGCATAGCCTGCCTAAGGGACCAGGATATCACATAAGGCTTAGTCAAGGAGAGCTAAAAGTGGGTCAGATTCTTCAGGCGCCATCCCATTTTCTGCATATTCTCTTTCACTCACCCTCAAAGGTCTGAATTCCCTCAGGGACCACCCCTTTCAGATCTTCCCTTTCCCATACTGCTCTTACCTAAATCACCTCTATTAATCAAAACCTCCTTTATTTTAGTTGATTTGATAATATTAATAATAACAGTAGCTAAAAAATTATATAAATACATATGTGTGTCATGTAAATTTGTATGTTCTGGTTAAAATAATCATAATCAGCACTTCACACATCTCATATAATTTAAAATACCAGATGATTAAGCTTCAAAATCCTGATATCTTATTTTTAATGTAGTCTCACTTCTGATTATAGTTCTTGTTATTGTTGCTTTAACCATATCATCTAATGTTCTTTAATTGGCTCATCCATCTATCTCTATATACCTACAGACATGTCACCCAGCAAATTGTTCTTGTGATTAGAAGAGTAGACAAGTTTATCTTCACCTTGTCTTTCCTGTCACTATAGAAAAAAAAGTGTAATTTTAAAACATGTATGCTGCCTAGATCTCTCTAGGTCATCTGTGTAATTCTCTAGGTTACTTGTATCTCGACTTTAATGGTCTTTAAAATGTTTCACAACTATGATTGCCGACATTAAGCACACCCCATACTGTTCATTGTCTTTGAGCTCTTATTATTATACTGGTCCTTTGGGCCCCCTCTCTTTCTCTTTTTTTCCCTTAAGCCATCCATTCACTTATATATTTATTCACATTTTTTTCAATAAATGTTTATTTCTAATTTTTAATTAATTTTTATTGTCAGTCAGTCAGTCAGTTCAGTCACTCAGTCGTGTCCAACTCTTTGCGACCCCATGAATCACAGCACGCCAGGCCTCCCTGTCCATCACCAACTCCCGGAGTTCACCCAGACTCACATCCATCAAGTCAATGATGCCATCGACCCATCTCATCCTCTGTCGTCACCTTCTCCTCCTGCCCCCAATCCCTCCCAGCATCAGAGTCTTTTCCAATGAGTCAACTCTTCGCATGAGGTGGCCAAAGTACTGGAGTTTCAGCTTTAGCATCATTCCTTCCAAAGAAATCCCAGGGCTGATCTCCTTCAGAATGGACTGGTTGGATCTCCTTGCAGTCCAAGGGACTCTCAGGAGTCTTCTCCAACACCACAGTTCAAAAGTATCAATTCTTCGGCACTCAGCCTTCTTCATAGTCCAACTCTCACATCCATACATGACCAGTGGAAAAACCATAGCCTTAACTAGACGGACCTTTGTTGGCAAAGTAATGTCTCTGCTTTTCAATATGCTATCTAGGTTGGTCATAACTTTTCTTCCAAGGAGTAAGCGTCTTTTAATTTCATGGCTGCAGTCAGCATCTGCAATGATTTTGGAGCCCAAAAAAATAAAGTCTGACACTGTTTCCACTGTTTCCCCATCTATTTCCCATGAAGTGATGGGACCAGATGCCATGATCTTCATTTTCTGAATGTTGAGTTTTAGCCAACTTTTTCACTCTCCTCTTTCACTTTCATCAAGAGGCTTTTTAGTTCCTCTTCACTTTCTGCCATAAGTGTGGTGTCATCTGCATATCTGAGGTTATTGATATTTCTCCCGGCAATCTTGATTCCAGCTTGTGTTTCTTCCAGTCCAGCATTTCTCATGATGTACTCTGCATATAAGTTAAATAAGCAGGGTGACAATATACAGCCTTGACATACTCCTTTTCCTATTTGGAACCAGTCTGTTGTTCCATGTTCAGTTCTAACTGTTGCTTCTGACCTGCATACAGATTTCTCAAGAGGCAGGTCAGGTGGTCTGGTATTCCCGTCTCTTTCAGAATTTTCCACAGTTTATTGTGATCCACACAGTCAAAGTCTTGTAGTATAGTTGATTTACAGTGCTGTATTAGTTTTGGGTGTACAGCAAAGTAAATCAATTATACATATACATATATGCACTTTTTTTCAAATTCCTATCCAATATATGTCACTTAAGAGCTCCCTGTCCTACACAGAAAGTTCCTATTGGTTAAATTTTTTATATATAGTAGTATGTATATGTCAAGGCCAGTCTTCCAATTTATCCATCTCCCTTCTTTCCCCTTTGGTAACCATAAATTTGTTTCCTACTTGTGTAGCTGTATTACTCTTTTGTAAATGTAGGTTCATTTATAATATTTTTTAGATTCCATATATAAGCTATATCATATGATATTTGGCTTTCACTTTCTGACTTACTTCACTCAGTATGACAATCTCTAGGTCCACCCATGTCACTGCAAATGCATTGTTTTGTTCCTTTATGGCTGAGTAGTATTTCATTGTGTGTGTGTGTGTGTGTGTGTGTGTATATCTATATCTATATCTATATCTATACCACATCATCTTTATGCATTCCTCTGCTGATGGAAATTTAGGTTGCTTCCACATCCTGGCTATGGTAAGTACTGCTGCTGTGAACATTGGAGTATATATATTTTTTTAATTATTGTTTTCTTGGATATATGCCCAGGAGTAAAATTGCTAGATCATACAATAACTCTATTTTTAGTTTTTAAAAGAATCTGCATACAGTTCTCCATCATGATTGCACCAATTTACATTTCTACCAACAGTGTAGGAGGGTCCCCTTTTCTCCACATCCTGTCCAGCATTTATTGTTAGTAGATTTATTATTATTATTATTATGGCTATTCTGACTGCTCTGAAGTGATATCTCATTATAGTTTTGATTTGCATTTCTCTAATAATTAATGATGTTGAACATCTTTTCATGTGCTTTTTGGCCATCCATATCTCTTCTTTGGAGAAGTGTCTATTTAGATCTGTTGCCTATTTTTTGATTGGGTTTTGTGTTTTTTTGATATTGAGCTGCATGTGCTATTATATATTATAGAGATTAATCCCTTGTCAGTTGCTTCATTTGCAAATATATTCTGTCTTTCTAAGGGTTGTCTTTTTTGTGTGTTTACTGTTTCCTTTACTGTGTAAAAGCTTTGAAGTTTAATTCAATCTCATTTATTTATTTTTGTTTTTATTTTCATCATTCTAGGAGGTAGATCAAAAAAGTCTTGCTGAGAAACTATTGTATAGCATATGGAATTCTGGTCATTGTTATGTGGGAGCCGGTATGGCAGGGGAGTTTGGGGGACAATGGATATATGTATATGTATGGCTGAGTCCCTTTGCTGTTCACCTGAAACTATCAGAACACGGTTATCGGCTATACCCCAGTACAAAATAAAAAGTTTAAAAAAATACAACATAAAAGAAATATTGCCACAATGTATGTCAAAGAGTGTCATGCCTATATTTTCCCCTAAGACTTTTATAGTGTCTGGCCTTGAATTTAGGTCTTTAATCCATTGTGAGTTTATTTTTATGTATAGTGTGAAGCAGTTCTAATTTTTACTCGTACATGAAGCTGTCTAGTTTTCCCAGCACCATTTATTGAAGAAGCAATCTTTACTTCACTGTATATTCTTGCCTCTTTTTTCACATCTGGGGTGACCATATGTGCATAGGTTTATCTCTGGGCTTTCAATCCAGTTCCATTGATCTACATTTCTGTTTTTGTTCCAGTACCATACTGTTTGGATGTCTGCAGCTTTGTAGCATTGTCTGAAATCAGAGAGCCTGGTTTCTCCAGCTTCATTTTTCTTTCTCAAGGTTGATTTCACTATTCAGAGTCTTTTGTGTTTCCATAGCAAATGTAAAATATTTTGTTCTAATACTATGAAAAATGCCATTGATAATTTCATAGGGATTGCACTGAGTCTGTAGATTACTTTGCATAGTATAGTCATTTTGACAATATTAATTCTTCCTATCTAAGAACATGATCTATCTCTCAATCTGTTTGTGTCCCTTCAGGTTCTATTTTGAAGAAGTTTTAACAGATACCTGGTTTCCTCACTGAATGAATTAAAATATAGTGTTTAACATATGTTCATTTTTATATCTGCTTGAGAGTCATAATTTTTTGATAGCCTGATAAGTACCCTCAATAGCACAGACCTATCACTTTCCAGTCACTATAGCATTAATTGTGTATATTAATTAATTAATTAATTATATATAATTAATTAATTATACACATCAACTTGCTATTTTGTAATATTAATAGCTACAGTGCTTTATATTAAGTTTTGTAATTAAAAAAATTAATGATTACAAAACAAGCACAAACTACCTACTCACATGATTCTAATGATTATTGATTGATTCAGGCAAACAAATTTTTGTCAAGTCTGGTTTATGATGATACTTTTGAACAATGTCTCTCTCTTTTAAAAAATACACAAACAGATGATTATTGAATAGGATGTTATTTCAAACATACAAGACAAGTAATACCAAAGAAAACATATTAATTACCACTTTGGGAACCTGATGTAATAACTCAATGTTTGGATTTCAGAGAAGATTCTAATTTGGTGGGTTGTGCTGAAAGATGAGAAAACAGATTATGTGTTAAGATGACCAAAAGGCAAATAGTAAAGCTGTAGACTCCAGCAATGTGTTTTGGAATTAGATTATCAATCAAATGAATGAAACACAATTACACTTATCCAGCACCAAATTTACTCAGCTTCCAAAACTGACACAGAACAGAGAAAACAACAACATGCAAAGAGTAGCATCACAAGGATCTCAGAATATTAGACACTACTTAAGATGTCCCCTAATGGGAATAAATTTTAGTTGTGAGGTTCACATAGACTAACATGAGTGTGGGCCCCATTATCAAAGGAAAGTCAATAGATGCAGAGATCATCAGCTTAAATATCTTTCTATTATAAAGCTCCCTGTGAGAATAAATGATTCACTCCAGAAGTTCAAAATAAAACAATAAATAATTCTCATGTCCATGTACAATTGGTGAGAGAATATCTTGGATACTTAATCAATAAATAGATATTGACACAGTAACTCTCTACCTTGAGGCTGACATTTCTAAACCTTTAAGTAAGGGTTAAATATTTAACTTTAGATGCAGATGTTGGCCTTTTCCATAATATACCTGAAAGCCCCTTTCTTGGATCACAGCCTTGTCATGGCAAAGGGGCTTGCATAATTCACTGATACTATGAGCCATGCCATGCAGAGCCATCCAAAATAGATGGGTCATAGAAGAGAGTTCTGACAAAACATGGTCCACTGGAGGAGGGAATGGAAAACAATTCCTATATTCTTGCTGTGAGAACCCCATGAACAGCAAAAAAGGCAAAAAGATATGACACTAGAAGATGACTCCCCCCCTGGGGAAGAGTGGAGGGCAATTACTAATAGCTACTGAAAGGAAAAAGCTGTTGGGCCAAAGCAAAAATGACAGTCAGTTGTGGATGTGTCTCATGATAAAAATGAACCCCAATGCTGTAAGGAACAATATTACATAGGAACCTGGATTGTTAGGCCCATGAATCAAGGTAAATTGAATGTGGTCAAGCAGGAGATGTCAAGAGTGAATATCAACATCTTAAGAATCAGTGAACTGGCTGGTCCGAAGGTAGTGAGTTGTCTCAATTGATTGTTCACAGTCAGTTACAGATCAAACTCCTCGTTCTACTCTTCCCCCCTTCTCACTACTGCACTTGACTAGTCTAAAAAAAAAAAAAAGAATCAGTGAACTAACATGAACAGGTATGGGAAAATTTAATTCAGAATATCATTATATCTACTATTGTGCACAAGAATCCCATAGAAAAAATGGAGTAGCCTTCATAGTCAACAGAGCCCAAAATGCAGTATGTGGGTGCAATCTCTAAAATGACAGAATGATCTGTCAGTTTCCAAGACAAACCATTCAATATCACAGTAATCCGAGTCTATGCCCAGTCACTGATGCCAAAGAAGCTGAAATTGAATGTTCTATGAAGACCTAAAAGACCTTCTAGAACTAATACCATAAAAAATGTCCTTTTCTTCATGGGGATTTGGAATGCAAAAGCAGGAAGTCAAGAGATACCTGGAGTAACAGGCAAGTTTGGCCTTGGAGTACAAAATGAAGCAGGACAAAGGCTAACAGTTTTCTCAATAGAAAACACTGGTCATAGCAAACACCTTTTTCCAGTAACAAAAGATGACTCTACACATGGACATCCCAAATGGGATGAAGTCAGATTGATCAATACTGAAGTCAGATTGATCATAATTTTTATAGCAGAAAATGGAGAAGCTCTTTACAGTCAGTAAAAACAAGCCTTAGAGCTGATTGTGGCTCAGATCATCAGTTCCTTATTGCAAAATTCAGGCTTAAATTGAAGAAAGTAGGGATCATATGAAAAGCAAGGGAGTTCCAAAAAAACATCTACTTCTATTTCATTGACTATGCCAAAGCCTTTGACTGTGTGGCTCACAAAAAAACTGGAGAATTCTTGAAGAGATGGGAATATGAGACCTCTTTACCTGTCTCCTAAGAAATCCATATGCGAGTCAAGAAGAGTTAGAACATTACATGGAACAACTAACTGATTCAAATTGGGAAAGGAGTATGACAAGGCTGTATATTGTCACTGTGCTTATTAAACTTATATGCAGAGTAAATTATTCAAAATGCCATGCTGGATGAATCAGAAGCTGGAATTAAGATTGATGGGAGAAATATCAACAACCTTGGATATACAGATGATACCACTCTAATGGCAGAAAGTGAAAAGGAAATAAAGAGCTTCTTGATGAAGATGAAAGAGGAGAGTGAAAAAGCTGGCTTAAAATGCAACATTCAAAAAACTAAAATCATGGCATCTGGTCCCATCACTTCATGGCAAATAAAAGGGGGAAAAAGTAGAGGCAGTGACAGATTTCTTTTCTTGGGCTCCAAAATTACTGCAGATGGTGATTGCAGCCATGAAATTAGAAGATGCTTGCTCCTCAGGAGGAAAGTTATGACCAGCCTGGAGAGTGTATTAAAAAGCAAAGTTGTACTTTGCCAACAAAGGTTCATATAATCAAAGCTGTGGCTTTTCCAGTAGTGATGTACAGATGTGAGAGTTGGACCACAAAGAAGGCTGAATGCTGAAGAGTTGATGCTTTCAAGCTGTGATGCTGGAGAAGACTCTTGGGAGTCCCTTGGACTGCAAGGAGGTCAAACCAGTCAAACCTGGTTTGAAACCAAAGGAAATCAACCCTGAATATTCGTTCAAAGGACTGATTCACTGAAGCTGAAACTCCAATACTTTGGCCACCTGATGTGATGAGCTGACTCATTGGAAATGTCCCAGATGCTGGAAAAGATTGAAGGCAAAAAGAGAAGGAGGGAGAGGATGAGTAGGTTAGAAAACATCACTGACTCAATGGACATGAATTTAAGTAAACTGTGGGAGATAGTAAAGGACTGGGAAACCTGGCAAGCCGCAGTACATGGGATAGCAAAAAGTCGGACATGACTTAGCAACTGAACAACAATAACATGCCTGAAAGCAGACTTCTGTATTAAATGAATGAAAGAAAACTAACAGTTTACAGAGTGCATAAAATTAATGTATGGATGATTAATTGACAAAATGACTTGAAGATAGTATGACCCAACCCTATCTAAAGAAAACTACAAGTTTTTTTTTTTCCTTAAAACTTATCCTCACTTACCACTACCATTCCTGTAACTGTCTTGAAACTATTGTGTATATTTTGCCTATAATCATACTTTGTTTTTATACTTTACTATGATTGGTGAATATTTACCATGTGTCAGAGAAAGTAAATGATATATATTAGGATAAATATAGCAGAAGTCTTCACTGTAGCAAGATTTAAGATTAGGGAAACTAATTTTTTCAAAGATACATAGTTATTTTGCTTTGATTTAAACCTAAATTTATCCAAAGCTAAAATTGTGATATTGTTCCTTAAACTCACAAATCTCAAAATATATCCTGTAGACTATAACTGATTAGCTAGCTATATGTATTATTTATAGATTTTCTTCTAGCCAATTAATATACTTATCTTTTATCCTAATGCCTAGCTGTAAATAAATTGGCAAAGCCATGAATGATAAAGCTCCATGGATTCCATCCTCCATATAGTCATGAGAAACTTTAACTCCAACATTTTGAATTCATGAGACATACATAAGCCCATCATCTCTTATAATATCATGTTGACAGGTGAGGATGTAAGTTATGGGCAAATTTTGCAGCTGGGAATCATTGACTGCCAAGAGTGATAACCTACTATCCAAAAGTGCTGAATATGAAGGATTGAGTCTTCCAAGAATTGGTTCTGTATATATATGGTTCCTCTTACACTCTTCAGGAAGGAAGGTACTCCAGTTAACTGGGTTGAACAGATGCCTTGGCCCATGAGGCATGTGTTGATTTTTCGTCATTGCCTGAGGGAGTGCTTTATCCTGAGTCAAATACAGGCATGCAAGTTCTAATGCCAGTTTCTTTGACAGAAATGGACCGTGCTCATTTTCTCTGTGAGAAGGAATGGAGATATTAAGGACCTGTAAGCCAGGGTAAATTAAAGCTTGTGCTTTCAGTTTATTTTTGAATTCTGGATCATTCTGTATCTGAAAAAAACTGTATAATAAAATGTGAATGAATCAAAGGCTTCAAAACTACAGCAGTAGCAGCCTTTCCTCCAATCATATCAGCTGTGATGATGTAAATAATTATAAAAATGATATAGTTCCTAGTAATTATTTTCATCATATTTATACTTCATAGGGCATTAAAATGTGTCATCCCACTTTCATCACTAAAGTAATGATGCACACATATACACGCATGCATCTATTCATATATGTAAGTTACAGTTAGTCACTCAGTTGCATCTGACTCTTTGTGATCCCAAGGACTGTAGCCCACCAGGCTCTTCTGTCCAAGGAATTCTCCAGGCAAGAATATTGGAGTGGGTTGTTATTTCCTTTTCCAGGAGATCTTCTCAACCCAGGGATTGAACCGAGGTGTCCCGCATTGCAGGCAGACTCTTTACCGACTGAGTCACCAGGGAACCACCAAATAAAAAAATAATTATGTGATTCCTAGGAAAGATGAGGAGAAGGCAATGGCACCCCACTCCAGTACTCTTGCCTGGAAGATCCATGGACAGAGGAGCCTAGTGGGCTGCAGTCCATGGGGTCACTAAGAGTCGGACACGACTAAGCGACTTCACTTTCACTTTTCTCTTTCCTGCATTGGAGAAGGAAATGGCAACCCACTCCAGTATTCTTGCCTGGAGAATCCCAGGGACGGCGGAGCTTGGTTGGCTGCCGTCTATGGGGTCGCACAGAGTCGGACACGACTGAAGCGACTTAGCATAGCATAGCATAACATAGGAAAGATGAAAAGTTACCTATATTGAAAATCATTTTTGACCTAAAATGACCTAAGTGAGAAGAAAAAAATGAATACAGCAACAGGATATCAATATCCAAATTCACATTATCTAAATTCAAAAGGAATTCTATCAAGTTAAAGGAAATATTCCTAATATACAACTCACCTTCATGCAGCATGTATTTGGAGATTCTCTTTCTTGTAGAGATAAGAGATCCTGAGATTTCAGCTATGGGGTGAGAAGGGCCATCATACATTTCCCTTCCCCTTTCTTTTACTTCTATGATGTACAGAAGAAAACCTACAATTAACCTCTGAGGAGCCTAGACACAGATCAACCTTCTTAATGACATCTATAGAAATAAATATACCAGCTGCCACTCCACACGAAAATCTCAGTATCTGGAGGGCCTTTCTTAAAGTTAACCCCTCATCAAAGTAGCTGACATACCAAATGAGAGAATTAATGGAAAATAATCCCAGTGGAACCTCACAAGGGGACATGTTAGCCAACCAACTGAAACTGCACACTCACGGTATAACGGGTGCCACAGTTCCAAAGCGGAAAATGAGGAAAGACAAATTTCTCTAACGTAATCTCTCTTATGCCCTTGATCACACCCCAGTGCCCTCAGACAGATTATTTTCTAAACCAGCTGGCTCATCTCATAAGCAGAGTGGAAGAACAACTGCACACACATAAACAAAAATGAGACAGAGAGACTCAACCAATACCTTCTCAGGCTAGTAGCAAAAGTGATCCTACAAGAGGAGTT
Source organism: Bos indicus x Bos taurus (assembly GCF_003369695.1). Lineage (NCBI taxonomy): Eukaryota > Metazoa > Chordata > Mammalia > Artiodactyla > Bovidae > Bos > Bos indicus x Bos taurus. The sequence goes on from NC_040076.1 coordinate 115,726,815, forward strand.
AGAAGATCCTACTGGTTTTAAAGATAGGTATCCCTCTTATTAAGTCAGTTTTGTTCAAAAAAATTAGTTTTGTAAGTAAGAAGATATTCTACTGAATTCCTTTTTCAAATGTATTAGTTATTGTGGGCTGCTATTATTTAATTGCACATAGCAAAGATTTTTTCATAGAGAAGGCAGTGAAAGTGAAAGTCGCTCAGTCGTGCCTGACTCTTTGAGACCCCATGGACTATCCAGTCCATGGAATTCTCCAGGCCAGAATACTGGAGTGGGTAGCCTTTCCCTTCTCCAGGGGATCTCCCTGACCCTGGAATCAAACTGGGGTCTCCTGAATTGCAGGTGGATTCTTTACCAACTGAGCTATCAGGGAAGCCCAAATAATTGATGTTTTCCAACTGGGATGCTGGAGAAGCCTCTTGAGCATCCCTTGGACAGCAAGAAGATCAAACCAGTCAATCCCAAAGGAAATCAACCTTAAATACTGACGCTTCAATACTCTGGCCACCTAATATAAATAGCCAACACATTGGGAAAAACTCTGATGCTGGTAAAGACCGAAGGCAGAAGAAGAGGGTGACAGAGGATGAGATGGTTGGATGGCATCATCGATACAATGGACATGAACTTGGACAAACTCTGGGATATAATAAGGGACAAGAAGGCCTGGTGTACTGCAGTCCATGGGGTCAAGAAGGGTCAGAAATGATTTGGTAACTGAACAATGAACAGCAGCAAGGGTTTGAACGCTGTAAAAATGGCCATTTTTCTTTTTTATTACTGTAGTGATTCTTCCATGTAAGCATGACATGTGGCCCAAATGTTATCTCCTCACATTCCACTGAAATACATGAACTACAATAATCCCAAGTGCTTGGTAAACTGTACAGTTTACTTAAAGAGAACAACAGGCTTCCCTGGTGGCTCAGTGATAAAGAATTTGCCTGCAATGCAAGAGACCCGAGTTCAATCCCTGGGTCTGGAAGATCCCCTGGAGGAGGGTATGGCAACCCACTCAAGTACTTTTGCCTAGAGAATCCCATGGACAGAGGAGCCTGGAGGGTGATGGTCCATAGGGTCACAAAGAGTTGGACACAACTGAAGCGACAAAGCAGCGGCAGCAGCAAGGAGAACAAATCTGTTTATCACATTAAAAATGGTTCCTAGACATGTTTTATTTCCCTCAAAATTGGTGATTAAATTAGGAGGTTTATTTACAAGTATATTTTTTTTCCTTCAATGCTTTAGAGCCACATTATCTAAAGGTAAAGTTATGTAAAAGGACAGGTTTCTTTGTTGTTGGTTTTTCCATTTAGCAGTTTAAAATATAAATTCATTAAAAACATTCTAACAAAATGACACTTTTGTGTTAGAGTTATAGTATGTGTTATAAATAAGTATAACATATAACACATAAAACATACCAGTTGAGCCACTGTTGCTGCAATTAAACCCCCAGCACTATCACCTGAAATGCAGACTCAAGTGGGATCCACTCCATATTTTGCAAGAATTTTATCTTGTAGAAAGAATTTGACCACAGAAACATCTTCATGGGCAACAGGAAATTGATATTGATGACCTAATCTATAACTTCAGACAAGGAAAAAAAAAAAGAAATAAAGAAAAGCATATATGATTAAACTTCAGTTGCATATATTGAGGTATCTCTCAATACAATCAGTAGGTCCAGAGAAGAAAATTGACCCTGTTTTGAATCTTTAATTTCCTTTAATTTCGCCAATCATACCTAGGCTTACTACTAACTTGTTTTTCAAATAAAATGTAGATTCTTTGATAAAGTTTTTTTTCAAATGTCCTGTTCAATGGGGACTTGAGAGAGATAAAGATTATGTCTTCATCCTCAGAACACTGTATATAAATTTTTCAGTAGGGGAGATGATCAATAGGGGAGATGATCTCTCTGTAGCATTTATTAGATTCTCAAATGCAGTTGGTAGCAAATATTTTCACAACCATGTGAAGAGTGCACACTAGATTTTCAAAGCAGCAAATCTGAGAATGAATGATTTGTAGATGTCTTATGTTAGAAATTTTATTTAGGTAAAAATTCTATAAAATAGCATGTTCTATTATGAAAACATATCATAAGGTGAATACATGAGTATGAGCTTACATATGACCTGCAAACGTAATTCAAAAGAAAAGTTTTGAAATTTGATATTGAAGTACAGTAAGTGATCTTGTGTAACAACTGTCAAAATTATTTTAAGGCAAATTATTAGAGCATCTGTTAATGTGAACAACTATATCTATATCTCTCTATAGTTTATTCGTCTACTATTGGGGCAAGCTCTATTGGGTTGTCTTACTATTTTTTTATTTCTACTTATACTGGTAATCTTACTACAAATTTGAATTGGTGAGTTAATAATATAACTACTAACCATTGCATTCTGGACAGATAACCCTTGCAATTTTGTCATACTGTAATCTATCTCACCAGAAGATAGTAAAGGACAAGAAGGCCTGGCATGCTGCAGTCCAACTGGGTAGCAACTGGGTCAGATGCTGAACTGGGAGACTGAACAACAACAATCTATATCTAAAATATCTGAAATATATTTTAAATATAGTATAAACTAAAGAACATATAAAAATATACTATTACTTTAAATTCTCTTCAGGATTAAAAAAACACAAATATCAGAAATAACTGATGGAATTCTTAAGATAAGTACAATACATATTACCATTTAAAAGTATCTAAGATAATAAAATGGTATACTAGGTTAAAATTATTAAGTGAAAGGGAGAATATTCTAATTATTATAGATTAGAAGTCTCTGAAAACATCTAGGTTCTGGTTGCTCTAAGGCAGCAATGATGAGTAGGACAGCACTGGTTTCACTTGTATGTTATAGTCAATCTGCTTAAGTTCTCATATACCAAGAAATTCCACTATATTCTCTATTCACTATTGGGCTAGAAGTCTCTAAGAAAATTTCTGTACTATTTAATTGATAGGAAAAATGGGGAAAAAAATCATCCTGAAGATGGAGTACAGAGAATGTCTAAATAGGTCATAAAGGACTGGTTATTTCCTAGTCTTTGCTGCATATTGTTGGAAATTTGGGCAAAAATCATGAGCACTTATGTTCTCTCATTTTGAATGACTATAAACTCCCAGATGGTTCCAATATTTTCATCTGATGGTCCTCCATAAGAATATCTATATAACCAACATCTTATAATAACCTATAATGGAAAATAACCTGAAAAACTGTGCATAACTAATCACTCTGCTGTATACTTGAAACTAACACAATATTATAAGTCAATTGCATGTGTGCATGCTAAGTCGCTTCAGCCGTGTCCGACTCTTTGCGACCCCATGGACTGTAGCCCACCAGGCTCCTCTGTCCATGGGATTCTCCAGGCAAGAATACTGGAGTGGGTTGCCATGCCCTTCTCTGAAATCAACTGCAGTTCATTTTTTAAAAAGAATATTTATAAAATTAAATTTTTTATCACCAACTCAAAAAAAAAAAAAAACAAAAAAACCCCACAGCATCCCAAATGTGTAATGGATAATTAAGCACCTAGGCATTTCTAGAAAATATCACAGCTGTATTGCCAAAAATGTTCAGCCTGTGGTGCCTCCCAGAGGTCTGTCTAATGACAGAGGTTAAAGTCCCCTTTGTTGGAGAAGGAAATGGCAACCCACTCCAGTGTTCTTGCCTGGAGAATCCCAGGGACGGCGAAGCCTGGTGGGCTGTCATCTATGGGGTTGCACAGAGTCAGACATGACTGAAGCAACTTAGCAGCAGCAGCAGCAGGCACCTTTGTCATTCCCTGGTGGCTCAGACAGTAAAGCGTCTGCCTATAATGCAGGAGATCCAGGTTCAATCCCTGGGTCGGGAAGATCTCCTGGAGAAGAAATGGCCACCCACTCAGTATTCTTGCCTGGAAAATCCCATGGACAGTGGAGCCTGGTAGGCTACAGTCCATGGAATCACAGAGTCAGACATGACTGAACGCTTTCGCTTTCACTTTCACTTTCAGGCCCCTTTGGAGAAGAGTGGATAATGTAACACTAATAAAAGTTACTAACATAAACCAAAAAAATCCCTAAGATCCCTGTCTTTTTAGGAGGTCCCAAGCTGTTATTTCTGAAATGAAAAAAAAAAAAAATTTGAAAGTGTACTCTGTAAATAAAAAGCAATAGAAAACCACCTACATGTGTGAAATGTTATAGAAATGTGTTTACAATTAGAGAGTTTCAGGGAAAAAAATAGGAGTGGTCATTCTCAAATTACACAGTGTAAAGAATTATTGAAAAGGGGAAAATGGATTCCACAGTGTATAAAAGTGAGCCTGAGAAATATAAAGAGAGTGATAGAGGACTACAAAGAGAGAGAGAGATTCCGAAGCAAGGAAGATCAAGGTAGAAGAGGTTGAAACATGCTTAGGTGTCAATGGAGAGGACATATTTCTAGATAGAAGAAAGAGAAATATGGATTAAAGGCAAAACAATATGAGGAAATATGATCCCAGAAAAAAATAGAGATTAAACTTCACCAAAAGATTAAAGTGCATTTTGTAGGACGTAACTAGAAAGAAGTGAAATTAAAGATGAAAACAGTGTTAATAATTTTAAGGACACATAGGTACTCAAAGAGAGGGAGGGCAGAACATTCTGAATTTGGACAGACATCCTTGATAATTGAGAGAGGAGGAGCTGAGAGACTTGAAAGAGCACTGAGGGTTTGGAAGTGACATTGACATGAAGGATAGAAACTAAATACACACAAGAAACAGCATCTTTAAGCCACCTTCACTGTTGGTAGAATGGGATTGCTCACCAGTGATGTGAGGGTTAAGCCTGTGGCTCCTGCTGACAGGCCTAGATTTGGCCACAAGTTCTACCACTTGCTAATAGTAGGGCTTGGAACAAGTTACTGAACCATTCTGTAGCTACCTTATCTGTAAAACTGTGACAATGTTAGCCATCCTAAGAATGTGATTACCAACCAAATAAAACTGGACCACCCACCCGACTAGAGTAGCATCCGTGGTTGTTTTGAAACGTTAGTTCAGTTCAGTTCAGTTCAGTCACTCAGTCCTGTCCTACTCTATGCAACCCCATGAATTGCAGCACGCCAGGCCTCTCTGTCTATCACCAACTCCCGGAGTTCACTCAGACTCACGTGCATCGAGTCAGTGATGCCATCCAGCCATCTCATCCTCTGTCATCCCCTTCTCCTCCTGCCCCCAATCCCTCCCAGTATCAGAGTCTTTTCCAATGAGTCAACTCTTCGCTTGAGGTGGCCAAAGTACTGGAGTTTCAGCTTTAGCATCATTCCTTCCAAAGAAATCCCAGGGCTGATCTCCTTCAGAATGGACTGGTTGGATCTCCTTGCAGTCCAAGGGACTCTCAAGAGTCTTCTCCAACACCACAGTTCAAAAGCATCCATTCTTCGGTGCTCAGCTTTCTTCACAGTCCAACTTTCACATCCATATATGACCACTGGAAAAACCATAGCCTTGACTAGACAAACCTTTGTTTGCAAAGTAATGTCTCTGCTTTTGAATATGCTATCTAGGTTGGTCATAACTTTCCTTCCAAGGAGTAAGCATCTTTTAATTTCATGGCTGCAGTCACCATCTGCAGTGATTTTGGAGCCCAAAAACATAAAGTCTGACACTGTTTCCACTGTTTCCCCGTCTATTTGCCATAAAGTGATGGAACCAGATGCCATGATCTTCGTTTTCTGAATGTTGAGTTTTAAACCAACTTTTTCACTCTCCTCTTTCACTTTCATCAAGAGGCTTTTTAGTTCCTCTTCACTTTCTGCCATAAGGGTGGTGTCATCTGCATATCTGAGGTTATTGATATTTCTCCCAGCAATCTTGATTCCAGCTTGTGCTTCTTCCAGACCAGCGTTTCTCATGATGTACTCTGCATATAAGTTAAATAAGCAGGGTGACAATATACAGCCTTGACGTACTCCTTTTCCTATTTGGAACCAGTCTGTTGTTCCATGTTCAGTTCTAACTGTTGCTTCCTGACCTGCATACAGATTTCTAAAGAGGCAGGTCAAATGGTCTGGTATTCCCATCTCTTGAAGAATTTTCCAGTTTATTGTGATCCACACAGTCAAAGGCTTTGGCATAGTCAATAAAGCAGAAATAGATGTTTTTCTGGAACTATCTTGCTTTTTTGATGATCCAGCGGATGTTGGCAATTTGGTCTCTGGTCTTCTGCCTTTTCTAAAACCAGCTTGAACATCTGGAAGTTCATGGTTCACGTGTTGCTGGAGCCTGGCTTGGAGAATGTTAAGCATTACTTTACTAGCGTGTGAGATGAGTGCAATTGTGTGGTAGTTTGAGCATTCTTTGGCATTGCCTTTCTTTGGGATTGGAATGAAAACTGACCTTTTCCAGTCCTGTGGCCACTGCTGAGTTTTCCAAATTGGCTGGCATATTGAGTGCCACACTTTCACAGCATCATCTTTCAGGATTTGAAATAGCTCAACTGGAATTCCATCACCTCCACTAGTTTTGTTCGTAGTGATGCTTTCTAAGGCCCACTTGACTTCACATTCCAGGATGTCTGGCTCTAGGTCAGTGATCACACCATCGTGATTATCTGGGTCATGCAGATCTTTTTTGTACAGTTCTTCTGTGTATTCTTGCCACCTCTTCTTAATATCTTCTGCTTCTGTTAGGTCCATACCATTTCTGTCCTTTATCGAGCCCATCTTTGCATGAAATGTTCCCTTGGTATCTATAATTTTCTTGAAGAGATCTCTAGTCTTTCCCATTCTGTTGTTTTCCTCTATTTTTTTGCATTGATCCCTGAGGAAGGTTTTCTTATCTCTTCTTGCTATTCTTTGGAACTCTGCATTCAGATGCTTATATCTTTCCTTTTCTCCTTTGCTTTTCACTTATCTTCTTTTCACAGCTATTTGTAAGGCCTCCCCAGACAGCCATTTTGCTTTTTTGCATTTTTTTCCCATGGGGATGGTCTTGATCCCTGTCTCCTGTACAATGTCACGAACATCAGTCCATAGTTCATCAGGCACTCTATCTATCAGATCTAGGCCCTTAAATCTATTTCTCACTTCCACTGTATAATCATAAGGGATTTGATTTAGGTCCTACCTGAATGTTCTAGTGGTTTTCCCTACTTTCTTCAATTTGAAACGTTAAACAGATCACAAAGTCAAAATCCTGGGTATAATGACTCAGGCTATAGGCTCTTTGAGGAAAGGAGTCATTATTTGCATCTTACATTCTGAATTGCCTTAATACAATATCCTCTGTATTCAGTGCTATGTGGTGAGTCAATAATATCAAGAGTATAAAAACAACTTTGTGTATATATGTGTATGTGAACTCTATGTGATATGTCTGAGCGCCTTTGATTTTGTGTCTGTGAGAATGTGTATGACTATAGTTTTCTTAGCTATTCCATTGTACTTCTTAGAATCGTTTCTAAACATTAGATGGGAATAGACTTGATGGGAGGATCTAATTACTCAGTTGTATTTTATTTTTCCATTTGATGTTCAAAATGAATTTCCCATTTTACATTGTCAGTATAACTTTATTTGATAATTTTTATAATAATCTGATATTTTTTATGATTTGCCAAGAAGTATATGAAGACCTATATATGAACCACGAATGATACATATATATACTTATAAACATATCAACACTCTACTAATTATATATATACCACAATGTATTCTAATATAAATACATATAATGTGCAATACACACAAACACACATGCTCACTCATATTTGCTTATATAAAAAGCACTTACTACAACTTCCCAAAACAAAGGCACCACCATGAACAAAAATTACAGCTGGTCTCTGGCATTCCGACTTCCTTTTTGGCAAGTACAAATGTACTGGAATATCACTAAAGGTTATATCCATCACTGTAATGTTTTCATCTGAAATTAGTTGTGTGTAGTCCAGTTTCATTATTATGGAAAACAATTCATCAAATCTTTTAAGACGTATTTTTTCCAATAATGTAGCCTGTCACAACAAACAAAAACAAATTAAAACACTAAATATTTTGATTTTTAGTACATCAAAGGCATATAAATATGCACTCAAAAAAGAAGAAAAAACATAATAATACCTTAGAGGTCTTATTGTACATCCTAATACATAAACTACAGTTGCTTCCAAATAAATCTCAAGTATGTAGTGTTTTTAAACTAAGTAATCTCATTCATTTAACTTTTATCAATTTACATGCAACTTATTTTGGTCTACTTATTTCTTAAATGTAAGTTATAAAATTTTATCATAAAAAATTATCTGAATAACAAGATTTTACACTTATCTGTATGCAAATTCTGAATATTTTAATTTCATTTCATTACTTATTTATTTAAAATTTCAGAGAGTTTATAATCTCAGGCAAAATTTCTTCAAAATTTTTAGTCACCAATAAGCTAAATTTAAACTTGTACATGGAAAGGATGATTAATTATATTATATAGTCAAAGCAATTCAGATAATGAAGAATAAGATTGGTAGACTCATAAAACCTTATTCCAAGACTCCTGAGAAGATTCAATAGATAATACAGTGTATTATTGGTGAAAGAATGGACTCACAGATTAAGGGAAGAACACAAAGTCAGTTCAGAAATAACTGTTCATTTGTGAACAGAGTTCACAAATATGTCCAATATATTTTTGACACGGACACAAGGCAATTCAATGAAGAAACGTGTTTCAACAAATGGTGTTGGAGCAATTGGACATCCATATGCAAAAAAATGTACTCTCATCAATTCCTCACACTTTATATAGAAATTAACTCATAAAGGATCCAATTCCTAAATGCAAAAAAGTAAAACTACAAACCTCTTAGAAGATATCATAGGGGAAAATCTTTGTGATCTTGCTGCTGCTGCTGCTAAGTTACTTCAGTCATGTCCGACTCTGTGCGACCCCGTGGACTGCAGCCTACCAGGCTTCTCTGTCCATGGGATTCTCCAGGCAAGAACACTGGAGTGGGTTGCCATTTCCTTCTCCAATGCATGAAAGTGGAAAGTGAAAGTGAAATCGTTCAGTCATGTCTGACTCTTAGCGACCCCATAGACTGTAGCCTACCAGGCTCCTCCATCCATGGGATTTTCCAGGCAACCGTACTGGAGTGGGGTGCCATTGCCTTCTCCCTTTGTGATCTTATGTTAGGTTAAAAAGTTAAGAGGCTTAAAGGCTTCCCAGGTGGCTCAGTGATCAAGAATCCACCTGCCAAATCAGGAGATGCAGGTTCCGTTTCTGGGTTGGAAAGATTCTCTGGAGGAGGAAATGGTGACCCACTCCAGTATTCTTGCCTGGAAAATTACATGGACAGAGGAGTCTGGCAGGCTACAAGCCATGGGGTTGCAAAGGGTCAGATACAACTGATCTCACACACACACATAATATCAAAAAACAAAAGGTTTTTGTAGAAAAAGATAAAAAGGACTTCAACAAAATATATAACTCAAGGCAACAAAATGAGAAGTCCCAGACTGGGAGAAAATATTTGCAAATTAAGTATCTGCTAAATTACTTCATCCCAAATATAAAGAATTCACAATAATCAACAATATTTTTTTTCAAATGGAGAAAAGATTAAACATATATGTCACCACACACACACACACAAAAAACATGGAATAACAAATTAAATACATGAAAAGATACCCAATACCTGTAATCTCTAAGGAAGTGAAAATATATACCACAATCATATATTTTGACACACTTATTAGAATGGTTTTCAAAGAAAAACTGAAAATATTAAATGCTAGTAAGGACTTAGACCAACTAAAACTTTGATGTATTGCTGGTCTGAATGCAAAATTGTATAGCTTCTTTGGGAAAAAATTGGGGCAATTTCCTATAAATTTAAGTATACATTTAAAATATGACCCAGCACATCTAGTTCTAAACATCGACTCAACAGAAATTAAAATTTTTGTTCATGTCACTCCAGAGTGGGAACAACCTAACTATCTTCCAACTGTTTACTGAGGACAAACCATGATACATCCACATAATGGAGTACTACACAGCTTTAGAAAGGATTGAACTTATGATACTCAATGAGTGGATTACTCTCAAATGCATTATGCCCAGTGAAATGCATTAAGCTGGCTTCAAAATCCGTGCAGCATGAACTCATTTATATGATATTATGGAAAAGGCAAAGTATACAGACTTATAATGATCAGTGGTTGCCTTGAATTTAGGGTGGGAAAGAGTTTACTGCAGAGCCTTCACCACAGAACCACCAGGGAAGCCCAAAAAGGGCAGCACAAATGTAATTTTGAGGGATTATGTTTTCATATCTTGATTATCTTAGTGGTTACATGAATCTCTACCTATATTAAACTACATAGGACTACATAACCAAAAGACTGAAATTTAACTGTATGGAAAGTTAAAAGTTGGCAAAATGATAAAAAGAGGTAGAGTCTGAATATGGATTGTCTGGGTTTGATCCCCAATTCTAAAATTTATTAACTCTATGTCTTTGGATTACTTATTTCTTATGTCTTGTTTTCCTCATTATAAAGTAAGGGTAACAATATTGACTTGTTCAAAGCACAGTTTTAAGTGTTAAGTCATACTTTTAAGGAAATTAAAGTAGGGCAGGCTACACCACAAGTGCTCAGTAATTCCTAGATTTTTTCATTAACAACATGTATGGAAAATATTCTCAAATATTTTCATAGTTGGATGAAGATAATCACAGTGAAGATAATTTCAATTTAGCAGATATATCACTTTAAAGTCAACTTTTTTTTTACTTTTGTCCCCTCATTTCTCATAGGTCCTATCTTGGAGTAGATACTGACTAGATCTCTATTGAACAAAAAACAGTTATTAATATTAATACCATTTTAGATATCACTACATGCTATCTTGGAACACCTGCTCCCTTATTCTCATAGTAACTCTGCAATGTGCTTATAGTCTTCTCACTGCAATTGAAAGAACTGAGCCATAAAAGGATGAAGTATACTCTTTCAAGGAACGATTGGCTTTTAAAATTAATGCTCTCTCTTTCTTCTACTCTTGCTGTCAATAAAATGAATGTGTAACTTATATTTTTCCACATCATTTCATCAAGAACTGATGGTTGCCTCCATGACATATGTTAAAAATCTCAGGCATGACACTAACAAAATGATTATTACACAAATAAGTAGAAATTGATGAATTGCTAGCATAAATCACACATATACACGTAAAATGCATCTATCAGATCAGATCAGATCATATCAGTCACTCAGTCATGTCAGACTCTTTGCGACCCCATGAGTCCCAGCACGCCAGGCCTCCCTGTCCATCACCAACTCCCGGAGTTCACTCAGACTCATGTCCATCAAGTCAGTGATGCCATCCAGCCATCTCATCCTCTGTCGTCCCTTTCTCCTCTTGCCCTCAATCTCTCCCAGCATCAGAGTCTTTTCCAATGAGTCAACTCTTCGCTTGAGGTGGCCAAAGTACTGGAGTTTCAGCTTTAGCATCATTCCTTCCGAAGAAATCCCAGGGCTGATCTCCTTCAGAATGGACTGGTTGGATCTCCTTGCAGTCCAAGGGACTCTCAAGAGTCTTCTCCAACACCACACTTCAAAAGCATCAATTCTTCGGTGCTCAGCTTTCTTCGCAGTCCAACTCTCACATCCATACATGACCACTGGAAAAACCATAGCCTTGACTAGATGGACCTTCGTTGGCAAAGTAATGTCTCTGCTTTTGAATATGCTATCTAGGTTGGTCATAACTTTCCTTCCAAGGAGTAAGCGTCTTTTAATTTCATGGCTGTAGTCACCATCTGTAGTGATTTTGGAGCCCAGAAAAATAAAGTCTGACACTGTTTCCACTGTTTCCCCGTCTATTTCCCATGAAGTGGTGGGACCGGATGCCATGATCTTCATTTTCTGAATGTTGAGCTTTAAGCCAACTTCTTCACTCTCCACTGTCACTTTCATCAAGAGGCTTTTGAGTTCCTCTTCACTTTCTGCCATAAGGGTGGTGTCATCTGCATATCTGAGGTTATTGATAATATCAATAAAATATGCAGATGACACCACCCTTATGGCATAAAATGCATCTATAAGCAAATACAAATGTTGGTTCTATTTTGGATGAACAATATTTTAATTCTGTTTTGCATTTGATAATTAAAAGGTGAATTTTACAGTTGTATGTTTTCAGGATATACTAGCTTTGATGAGCCAGAGTAATAAACTCTGTAGTAGTAACTCTGAAGTTTAAGATATATAAGCTGTTCAGAAAATAACATGGCAGTTTCTCTGTAGGGTTGGCACTTACTTGTTTTTCTCTAATATCCACTGAATGAAAAGGTTAAGCCTTTGAAATTAAAGGAAGCATTGAGGGCAAGGGGTGATTTGGCATACTTTGGGCAGGAGATACCTTGGGATCTAGTTTGACAGATCCGTCATCTCCTCTGGGTAGCACAATAAACAGCCACTTCCCAGGTACCATGCGCTACTCTGATTATTTATTGTCTGCTGAGGCATTCTCCCTCAGACTTTCTATTGTCCGTATCATTTATAAGGCCTCCAGGTAGCAGCATGATTTGAGAGAACAGCATGGTATTTTCAGTGGGGTAGAACTTAGTTTAAATTTTGGCACTGTCACAAAAAAATCTGAAAACCAGCAATTTAGGATTGAAGGTAGACAAAAGAGTGGTTTTCAAAGTATGGTCTTGGAATTCTTGTGGGCATATTGTTTATTTTATAAGCAGAAATTGTACCTCCCCATGTTTTGTACAGATTCAAATGGGCTTCATAATGATTTATTCAATTAAACAGGTTAATAATATATGGCTCATTTATCCCAAAAGAAAACTGAAGTCTTTTTCAAAATGCTAATTGAAAGAAAGCTTACATGTTCTTGTAACAAGCCATCCCAATTCCCTGGAAAAGAAAAACTTACCATAAATGAAGTTATTTTTACAGCACCATCAATGATCCTTACTTTCCAGGGTTCTTCAATGTTTTCTGGTATCAGTGTATAAATATAATAAGCAAAGAGGATACAAGTCAGTCCAAAGCCTAGAGTTTTGTATCCCATAATGATATTCATTTTACAACCCCTCTGCAGTATTGATATAATGTAGCCCTATATATTGGAGAAGGCGATGGCACCCCACTCCAGTACTCTTGCCTGGCAAATCCTATGGATGGAGGAGCCTGGTAGGCTGCAGTCCATGGGGTCACTAAGAGTCTGACACGACTGAGCGACTTCACTTTCACTTTCATGCATTGGAGAAGGAAATGGCAACCCACTCCAATGTTCTTGCCTGGAGAATCCCAGGGACGGGGGAGCTTGGTGGGCTGTCCTCTGTGGGGTCGCACAGAGTTGGGCACGGCTGAAGCAACTTAGCAGCAGCAGCAGCAGCCCTATATATACTAAAATGCTTGGTAGGTGAACAGATACTTGACAGTCTCCTGCTAACATGATCATATTATGTAGAACATAATCAGTTGCAAGATTAACGGTGACAATAGTAACTAGTTCAACAGTTACTCTACCTGAAATACAGTTCACAATATCTTCCATCAAATCTGTAGACAAAGTAGCAAATATTTTTAAATGCTGGTGGAAGCTCTTTCACCCTGTGACACCATCATTGATTCAGCACAACAAATTTTATTATGAGTCTAAGCAGAACACATGATAAACCATGATGTCTGTTTCTTCTATTAATATTTTGTAAAGATTACTGTGAAGAGTTTAATAAAAAAAAAAACTGTCAGGTAATATTTAGTTACTCTCAAGGCTAATGCCTTTGTCATAGATTACTATAAAACTAAAATCCACTTTGGTCTACTGATCCTTAGACAAGAAGATAAGAACATGGTATTCTTGAGCAAGTTCCAGAATTGATTCAACCAGTTCAGAAATATTTATAAAGTGCTTCAGTTCAGTTCAGTTCAGTCGCTCAGTCATGTCCGACTCTTTGCGACCCCATGAATCACAGCACGCCAGGCTGCCAGTCCATCACCAACTCCCGGAGTTCACTCAGACTCACGTCCATCGAGTCAGTGATGCCATCCAGCCATCTCATCCTCTGTCGTCCCCTTCTCCTCCTGCCCCCAATCCCTCCCAGCATCAGGGTCTTTTCCAATGAGTCAACTCTTCGCTTGAGGTGGCCAAAGTACTGGAGTTTCAGCTTTAGCATCATTCCTTCCGAAGAAATCCCAGGGCTGATCTCCTTCAGAATGGACTGGTTGGATCTCCTTGCAGTCCAAGGGACTCTCAAGAGTCTTCTCCAACACCACAGTTCAAAAGCATCAATTCTTTGGCGCTCAGCCTTCTTCGCAGTCCAACTCTCACATCCATACATGACCACAGGAAAAACCATAGCCTTGACTAGACGAACCTTTGTTGGCAAAGTAATGTCTCTGCTTTTGAATATGCTATCTAGGTTGGTCATAACTTTCCTTCCAAGGAGTGAGCGTCTTTTAATTTCATGGCTTTATAAAGTGCTTGCTGCTGCTGCTAAGTCGCTTCAGTCGTGTCCGCCTCTGTGCGACCCCACAGACGGCAGCCCACCAGGCTCCCCCGTGCCTGGGATTCTCCAGGCAAGAATACTGGAGTGGGTTGCCATTTCCTTCTCCAATGCATGAAAGTGAAAAGTGAAAGAAGTCGCTCAGTCGTGTCCGACTCTTAGCGACCCTATGGACCGCAGCCTACCAGGCTCCTCCACCCATGGGGTTTTCCAGGCAAGAGTACTGGAGTGGGGTGCCATTGCCTTCTCCGTATAAAGTGCTTACTTACATTAAAAATGAAAATTTTCAACCTATTTAGTTGGGCAATCATGCAAAAAGGATATATTCATTAAGCAAATATTTATTACATGTTTATATTTGCTAAACTCTGTATTGGGCAAAATGGTAAGAAAATTGAGCAAATTCTTGCATATGTCCATTCCTTGGTGGAGCTTTTGCAAACTTCCTGACTTCCATTTTTCCTAAGAATTTTGTCACATACTAGTTTATTTGGGGCCTCCCCTGTTTCTCCATTCATTTTGCTGCAGAAGTCATCACTTTTACTATAATCACTGTATTATCCCTATGCCATAATTTCTTAATACAACCCTGCTTTATTATCTATCTAAGCACCAGACTGAAAGGAATTAAGATTATTATTCTAAAAAAGTTGAGGAATAAGAACCACATGGGTGGCAAAGGATATGAAAGGCTGGAAAGAAGCCATATATGAACAATCCAACATACAGAAAAGCATAATGGAAAAAATCAACATTTTGAAATATCAGTCTAATTTATTACACTCTTCCTTCCCTATCTTCTCTACCTTACTTGGAGCCTCATTGGTCTTGCCTTATCCCCATGGCTAGCTCTTTTTCTGTTAATTTCTAAATGATAGAATATGCTGTCAGAAAATGGAAAATATTATAATTTCTTCTACCGTGCATTTTGGAACCTAACGTAAAAGTGAAAATCGCTCAGTCATGTCCAACCCTTTGGGTCCATAGAATTTTCTATGCCAGAATACTGGAGTGGATATCCTTTCCCTTTCTCCAGGGGATCTTCCCAACCCAGGGATAGAACCCAGATTTCCTGCATTGCAGGCAGATTCTTTACCAGTTGAGCTACAAGGGAAGCCCAAGAATACTGCAGTGGGTATCCTATCCCTTTTCCAGGGGATCTTCCCGACCCATGAATTGAACCAGGGTCTCCTGCATTGCACACAGATGCTTTACTAACTGAGCTATCAGGAAAACCCTTGGAACCTAAGCTCTTACGCTAATAAAAGGGACTCTTGATAAAGACATGAATTTATATGTTTGATTGATATACGAAAGAGCTTCAGTGAAGACATAGTTTTCCTTGGTTGTTGATTTTTCCCTCATTCATGTGGTGGTGAGAGAGGGTGGTAAGCCGATTGAAAACAGAAATATTTCTCAGCATTTCTAGTGGTTACATGCCAAATTTTGGCTGGAAGGAGTTGTCTGCCAAACACATTGGAACAAAGCTAAATTTCAAACTGTAGAAATCAGATGTGAATTGAAATTAATTAAACATGCCACATAGCCACAACTCAAATCAATTTCTGATTGGTTTGAAGTAATCAGCCCTCACACTTGCTACAAAATATTGTAAGGGTGTGTCCTTTCTTTTTAAAAAATAAAAAATTACTTCAATTTCAAAGATTCTTTTAAATGTAATGACTAGTATACACACACACTCAATGCAGTTAAGAAGACCTACAGACAACTCTGATGTTAGAATTAAAAACAACAAATAGAGGTTAAAATAACTGTTAAATATGTTAAAGAAATTAGATAAAATGGAGAAATGTAGAAAGGTGTTGAATTCATCATCATAGGTAAACCTAAAGAATATAAAATGTCATTCCAGTATAAAAAATACAATGTCTGAAATTAAGGATTAATTGAGTAGACTAAGGAAACAACTTAGAGATATGCCAATATAAATTAGGCATGTGTACAATATCAATGGTCTAATATAAGTGTGATAAGGGCTGGAAATAAAAATAGGGAAGAAGCATACTGGAATATATGTTAGATGAAAAATTTATAAAATTCATGAAAATCATGAGCCCACAAGTCAAAAAGCTCAGTGAACTGAACAATATAGAGGAAATGACATATAGAGACACTATAGTTATAATCGCTGAAAATCAAAGATGAAGACAAAATTCTTATAACTGGGACTCTAATAACGGCTACCTAAGGTTTTTGGTTACTGGTGAACAAACCCCTTATCTCATCTATTCAATCAAACACCTTTCCAAGTATTGCTATGAAGAAATTTTTGCAGATGTAATGAAGGCTCCAAATCAGTACACCTTAAACTTTCAATTCCTGACATGAGTATGGTGTGTGTTGGTCGCTCAGTCGTGTCCGACTCTGTGATCCTGTGGACGATAGCCTGACAGGCTCCTCTGTCCATGGACTTCTCCAGGCAAGAATACTGGAGTGGGTTACCACTCCCTTTTCCAGGGGATTTTCCTGACCCAGGGATCAAACCCAGGTCCCCTGCACTGCAGGGAGAAGCTTAATCAGCTGAGCCACCAGGGAAGTCTGAGGCCCAAATGTTAAGCAATGTGGGCAGACTCTAAAAACAGAGTGGCTCCCAGTCAAACCACGTGCATGAAATTGGGCTTCTAAGTCCTACAACCATGAAGAACTAAATTCTAGACTTTAGAACCTAAAAGATCATGGAAGAAGGCTCCAAGCTTGAAAAGCTCTCATCAAGATGTTGATTTAAGCAATAAAACTCTAAGGGCTGAACCAATCCTTACCTTATAAAACCCACAAATTTAGAAATATTTCCAGTCTTAACCCATTAAAATGTGGGAAGAAATATCAATAGAAACTACACAAATATTAAAGGAAACCAAGGCTGGGGGTGGGGGGACACATCATATTATTAAGGAAAACAACAAGAATAATGCATATTATATACCACGCACCAGAAGACAATAAAACAGTAGTGAAAAGTGTGTGCTTGCTCAGCAGCTAAGTCGTCTCCAGCTCTTTGAGATCCCAAACACTCCTCTCTCCATGGAATTCTCTGGGCAAGAATATTGGATTGCCATTTCCCTCTACAGGGGATCTTACTGACCCAGGAATCAAACCCCCGGCTCCTGCCTTGGCAGGCAGATTCTTCACCACTGAGCCTCCTGGGAAGCCTTTTTGGTACCCGAAAAGTACTGAAGATAAAAAACAAGGAGCTGCCAATATAAAATTCTATACATGAAAATAAAATATGCTTAAAGGGGCTAAAATAAAGACAGAGCCCAGACAGTTTGTCACCAGTAGATTCATAAGAAATATTAAGAAGCTTTCTTCCAAAAAGCCACAATATTCCCTGAAAGAAGTGCCAGCAGGTAAAAAGAAATCAAAAAGGATTTGAAACAAGGATATTCATTCCTATCACTTTTTTTGTTTTTTAACTGAAGGACTTATCCAGTGAAGTAACTCAACAAAGTAATATGAGGCACAATGAAATAAAATTATTGGATTTTAAAGGCAAGACAGGAAAAATTAAACAGAATTCTCTCTCTGGATCCATTTGGGCCTCCTTTCTCTCTTCCTCGGGGGCAGGGTCTGCATTACTCGTTAATGGAAACTCCTCAAAGATGGGAGTACCTGCTGACCATAAAGATGATTTCTTTTTCTTTCTGCTGACACTAGCAATGTAACTTCTGAAAAGAAGAGCATTCCTTCCCAACTCTGTAGGGGTCATGGTGATTTCCTGCTCTCTTTGTACTTGTTTACTATGTTGCTTGGTGAATTTTATGTAAAACATCTGTGTGTCATTTTGATGTATGATCCTTTGTCTCTAAAATGTATATGACTTGTGCTGTCGACTTCTAACAGACGGAACAGGGCACAGAGGTTTCAGAGAGTCTCTCTCCTGGATTATAATCTTCAGTTTGGCTCAAGTAAAATTATCTCTTTTCTTCTTGACTATTTCTTGAACTTTTACTGACAGCCACCAAGATTGAAAACAAGGAAGGAAATCTCTTTTATTTATTTATTTTTTAGGCAATGCATGAATATTCTCAGAAAATCTAGAAGTATATATCTTCTGGAAATGCAAGTTTAGTAAGACTGCTTAATAAAAAACAAATATTAAAAAATATTATAAATATTGCAAATCAAATACATGTTCACGAAATATTAGAATAGATATTTTAAAAGCATTTAAAATTCTATTTGTTTTCTGGACTAAACAAATTAATAGGTCAGGATATACTCTCCCTCCCAACTCACACTCCTCTGCTTAATTTGCAAATATATGAAACAATAGTTTGCAAGACACTGAACAGCAGGAAAAGGAGAATATTCCTAAAAGATAAATAATATGATTGCCCTAGATTACTGCCTTGGTAGAGTTTTCTGTAGCATAGAGGGGGGAAAGCAGGAGAAGCCTGGTGATTCCCTAACATGAAGAAACAGAGAGAGGCATCTTTAGACACTAGGTGGCTTCAGTTCACAGGACAGAAAACCATAGCTGAGAGCACTGCAGAGAACAAGAACCTCAGAGATGCAGCAGGGCTTCCTTGAATACTGACTGGTACAATGCATGTGGGGATCACACTTGGGGCAGAGGAAAAAGCTACCAGAAATGATTAAAGAGTGACTAGTGCTCATGGCACCCCACTCCAGTACTCTTGCCTGGAAAATCCCATGGACGGAGGAGCCTGGTAGGCTGCAGTCCATGAGGTCGCTAGGAGTCAGACACGACTGAGCGACTTCACTTTCACTTTTCACTTTCATGCATTGGAGAAGGAAATGGCAACCCACTCCAGTGTTCTTGCCTGGAGAACCCCAGGGACGGGGGAGCCTGGTGGGCTGCCATCTATGGGGTCGCACAGAGTCGGACCCGACTGAAGCAACTTAGCAGCAGCAGCAGCAGTGCTCACAGAGGGTCAGGAATCTTATCTGCTGTAAGAGTCACATTGGAAAATTTCAAGATTCATGGGGCATTCAGTAGAAGACACAGAGGGCCTTACCTCAAAATCAGGGAATGACTAGTCCTAGACTGAATACTTCTCTGGTTCTGCTGCTGCTGCTGCTGCTAAGTCACTTTAGTCGTGTCCGATTCTGTGCGACCCCATAGACAGCAGCCCATCAGGCTCCACCATCCCTGGGATTCTCCAGGCAAGAACACTGGAGCGGGTTGCCATTTCCTTCTCCAATGCATGAAAGTGAAAAGTGAAAGTGAAATCGCTCAGTCGTGTCCAACTCTTAGCGACCGCATGGACTGCAGCCTACCAGGCTCCTCTGTCCATGGGATTTTCCAGGCAAGAGTACTGGAGTGGGGTGCCATTGCGTTCTCCTCTCTGGTTCTAACAGATCTTAAAAGCAACAACTGAAAGAATCAAATTATTTTTTAAAATTTACTTGCACACAGAAAAGTTAAGATTTACAATTCTGGCATCCAATAAAAAATAATGCAGCATGTGAATATTGGAAAACACCCTGATGCTGGGAAAGATTGAAGGCAGGAGGAGAAAGGGATGACAGAGGATGAGATGGTTGGATGGCATCACTGACTTGATGGACATGAGTTTGAGCAAGCTCTGGGAGTTGGTGATGGACAGGGAAGCCTGGCATGTTGCAGTCCATGAGGTTGCAAAGAGTCTGATATAACTGAGTGACTGAACTGAACTGTGAATATGCAAGGGAAAGAAACCACATCATTTCTAAATAAATCAAAGAATTAAAGTTGATCAGTCTAGAACAAATGTTAGAAAAAAAATATTAAAACAGTATTCATAACTGTATACCAAAATGTCTATATGTTACATAGAAACATACAAAATGAGCCACATTGGTATGGTCATTTTCAGGGGTGGGCGGGGGGTGGGGGGTGGTCAGGAATATTTTTATGACTCAGAAAAACCTCCAAAATTTCATTTTTACAAATGTAGGGTAAACTGAACTTCCTGGGATGGGGCCTGAGGCTCCCAGGCTGTGCTCTGGAAGAGGAATGGATTTCTCATGTATGAAAACAGTCCTCCATCTAGGTTATATGGCCAAGAGGCACCAGTTCACCCCCCAAGAGGAAACTCATTCAATCACGGTCCGCCTTTTCCCTGGTTCCAGCGCAACAACTAATGGAGAATCACATCTTCAAACTCTTCCAGAACAACCTGGAAGACACTCTAAAAGCTTTATTAATTTATCAAGATGGAATCTTATCAAGGTTTGATGCACAATACAGGATGCTTGGGGTTGGTGCACTGGGATGACCCAGGGGGGTGGTATGGGGAGGGAGGTGAGAGGGGGGTTCAGGATGGGGAACACATGTACACCCATGGCGGATTCATGTTGATGTATGGCAAAACCAATACAATATTGTAAAGTAATTAGCCTCCAATTAAAATAAATAAATTTATATTTTTTTAAAAAACCTTTTAGTGTAAGCTCCAATATGGAAAGGGCTTATAAGTCATTACACTATCTTTATAAATAGAAAAATTTCAAACAATTACAAAAACAGTAACTGTTTTCTTTGCTCCAACAGAGAATTGAGGTCAAGAGCTAAGAATTTACCACAATCTGGAGAGATAGGCAAATACAAAGAATCACAGCCAAGATCAGGTTACCTGAAGCAGAAGACACTGAAACCAGGTACTGATAGAATTATTTCAATGATAATTTCAGCAAATGGCTAGAAGCCCAGTGTGGATAAGTCTGAGAGTTAAATCTTCCAGGGGACCCAGAAATAAGAGGTTCCCAACACTTCCTTGGGTGTTACATCCAGGAACTCCACTATGAGTTGTCATAGTGAACTGGAGAAAATTCCTTCCTGTCTTTACTAGGGAGAGAAAACAAAAATCATTTTAAAATGTTCCCAGATGATTCTTCCTAACACCGTCTTCTTTGAAAAAGCATCATCTCACCTGCGGAAAGAGCAAACAGCCAACTCCAATCCCTTCTGATTTTCCTGTCTCATGGGAAGTGTAAAGAAGAAAAGGCTAAGAAATGTCTTAAAAGATCACAGCTCAGAGTCAAATTCACTAAAAGAAGAACTGCAGTCTAAAGAGATAAAGCAAGCATTAAAACCTGATTCAGATATGATACTGATTTTGGAAATGTCAATTAGGGAATTTGAAACAACTCTAAGCAATATATTGGCTTCCCTGGTGGCTCAGATGGTAAAGCACCTGCCTGCAATATGGGAGACCCAGGTTCGATCCCTGGGTCAGGAAGAGGGAGAAGGAATTGGCAACTCAATCCAGTACCCTTGCCTGGAAAATCCCATGGACAGAGGAGTCTGGTATGCTACAGTCCCTGGGGTCGCAAAGAGTTGGACATGACTGAGTGACTTCACTTTCCCTTATAAGCAATATATTAGACTTCAGTGGAAAAGTAGGCAATATGCAAGAACAGGTGGGTGAAATAAGCAGAGAAATGGAAACATAAGAGAGAATCCAATGGAAATTCAAGAAATCAGCAACAATGTAACAGAAATGAAGACTGCATTGATGGGCTCATTAGAAGAATGAATATGGCAAAGGAAAGAATCTGTGAGTTTGAAAATATGGTGATAGAAAGTTCCCAAACTAAAATTCACAGACAAAAGGAATAGAATAGCTAAGACCTGCAGAACAAATACAAAATTAGAAGAGATGCCTCATGGACATACAAAGAGAAGGAAAGAGAAAAAAGCAAAAGAAATATTTAAATGGCTAAAATTTTTCCAAAATTAATAGCAGATACTAAAACCACATCCAGAAAGCTCAGTGAACACCAAGCAGGGGAAAAAGTGAAATAAATATTTAAAGAAGCCAGAGGGAACAACATCTTACAAATGGGAACAAAGATTAGAATGACATCAGATTTTATACCCATGCAATCAATAAGAGTTGTGCAATAATATTTAAAGTGTTGAAAGAAAGAAAACAAAAACCCCAGTGAATCAGAACTCCATATTTTGCAAAATTATCCTTCAAAAGTAAAGGAGAATTTAAAGCTTTTTCAAACATACAAAAACTGAAGAAGTGTACCATATAGAGACTTTTTCTGCAAGAAATTTTTTCAAGTTTTCCAAAGCTAAGAAAAATTATATAGGTGATGTACATAAAGAAATGAAGAGTATCAGAGAAAGAATAAATGAAGGTAAAATCAAACTTTTTTCTTCTTTTTCTTAGTGATATAATAACTTCAAATTAATAAGAGTAAAAAGTATTGCATCAATGGGTAATATGCATAAGTGAAATGAATCCCAGTTATTTTATCAGAGATGGAAGGGAGGAATTGAGAACACACTGTTGTAAAGTACCTATGCAAACAGTGAAGTGGTATAGTGTTATTTGAAAATAGACATACTTAGTTGTAAATATATACTTCAAACTCTAGAGCAATCCAAGAAAATGAAGTATAATTGATATGCTAATACAAGATATAAAAATAGTATTAAATGCTCAATCAAAATCAGAGGAGGTAAAAAAAAGGTGGGAGGGGAGAAAAAAACAAGTACAATGAATGACAAGTAATTACAAAGTAGCTATTAATACAACTATAGCAGTAATCACTTTAAATGTAAATGGTCTAAATAAAAAAGTAAAAAACAGAGATGTCAGAGTGGATAAACCAAGAATTCTCAATTATATGCTCTCTGCAAGAAATCCACTACAAATAAAAAGCATAAATAGACTCAAGGTAAATGGATCAAGATATACCATGCTAACACTGATCCAAAGAAATATAGATTCACTATGTTAATGTTAGACAAAGCAGAATTCAGAACAAGGAAACTCACTAGAGATAAAGAGAGGCATCATATTATGATAAAGGGGTCAGTTTTCAAGAAGACATCCTAATCCTGAACAGGTATGGCCCTAAGAACAGAGCATCAAAATACATGATGCAAAAAAAAAAAAGATAGAATTGTACGGTGAAATAAACAAATCATTTGTTGTAATTAAAGACCTCAATACATCTCTATCTGTACTTGACAATCCAGCAAGCAGAAAACCAGTAAGGATATAGTCACTCATCTATAAAGTTGGTTAAGGAGATTTTATGTCTAACCTTGTGCAGTTAGGCTGACAGGGAAAAGGTATTGGAAAGACAATCAAACACCTGCAGAAGATCTGCTGATACTTAATTGTGTGTAAGGGAAACCCTGGTAGAAAATGCATCTCCTGTTGCTTTATCAACTTAAAACCAGAAGACAGAAATTCACAAACCAAGGTACCAGATCCATTAACCCTAATCTTCTATTTGAACTGTAGACTCACACCCTGATTTTGCATTAAGAAGGAGAAACTGTAAAAACTGAAATCCACCACAAAGCAAAGTGGCTGACAGCTCACATCCATAGGAAAAAAATACTCATACCTACTTAGTCTAGAATGAGGATAGGTCTTTCTCTAAAATTAGCATAAGCTGCCTGAAAGACCAGGATAGCGTGTAGGGCTGAGCTAGAGAGACTGATGGAGAAGGCAATGGCAACCCACTCCAGTACTCTTGCCTGGAAAATCCCATGGACGGAGGGGCCTGGTGGGCTGCAGTCCATGGGGTCGCGAAGAGTCGGACACAACTGAGCAACTTCCCTTTCACTTTTCATTTTCATGCATTGGAGAAGGAAATGGCAACCCACTCCAGTGTTCTTGCCTGGAGAACCCCAGGGACGGGGGAGCCTGGTGGGCTGCCGTCTATGCGGTCGCACAGAGTCGGACATGACTGAAGCGACTTAGCAGCAGCAGCAGAGAGAGCTGAAAGTACATAGGATTCTTCAGGTAACTTTTATCTCATTTCCTGCATACACACCCCCTCCACTGACCTTCAAATGTCTGAATTCCTCCCAGTGACCACGCTTTTCAGATTTTCCCTTTGTATGCTGCTTCACTTCAGGTCAGTCACTCAGTTGTGTCTGACTCTTTATGACCCCATGGATTCCAGCACGCCAGGCCTCCTTGTCCATCACCAACTCCCGGAGTTCACTCAAACTCATGTCCATTGAGTTGGTGATGCCACCCAGCCATCTCATCCTCCGTTGTCCCCTTCTCCTGCCCTCAAGCATCAGAGTCTTTTCCAGTGAGTTGACTCTTCACGTGAGGTGGCCAAAGTATTGGAGTTTCATCTTTAGCATCAGTCCTTCCAAAGAACACCCAGGGCTGATCTCCTTCAGAATGGACTGGTTGGATCTCCTTGCAGTCCAAGGGACTCTCAAGAGTCTTCTCCAACACCACAGTTCAAAAGCATCAATTCTTCGGCGCTCAGCTTTCTTCACAGTCCAACTCTCACATCCATACATGACCACAGGAAAAACCATAGCCTTGACTAGACGAACCTTTGTTGGCAAAGTAATGTCTCTGCTTTTGAATATGCTATCTAGGTTGGTCATAACTTTCCTTCCAAGGAGTAAGCGTCTTTTAATTTCATGGCTGTAGTCACCATCTGTAGTGATTTTGGAGCCCAGAAAAATAAAGTCTGACACTGTTTCCACTGTTTCCCCGTCTATTTCCCATGAAGTGGTGGGACCGGATGCCATGATCTTCATTTTCTGAATGTTGAGCTTTAAGCAGACTTTTTTACTCTCCTCTTTCACTTTCATCAAGAGGCTTTTGAGTTCCTCTTCACTTTCTGCCATAAGGGTGGTGTCATCTGTGTATCTGAGGTTACTGATATTTCTCCCGGCAATCTTGATTATGGCTTGTGTTTCTTCCAGTCCAGCATTTCTCATGATGTATTCTGCATATAAGTTAAATAAGCAGGGTGACAATATACAGCCTTGCCAGACTCCTTTTCCTATTTGGAACCAGTCTGTTGTTCCATGTCCAGTTCTAACTGTTGCTTCCTGACCTGCATATAGGTTTCTCAACAGACAGGTGCTTAGATACTGCCTAAATAACATCTACTTCTCTCCTCCTAATCAAAACCTACTTTCCTTTTAAGAAATTGATTTCATCTATTATGGTAACATTAGTAACAGCAGTAACAAACTAAAATGGACTGAACATGTCCATGTATCTGGCAAACTGACATGTTCAGGTTAATCACAGTCATCACTTCCTACAGCTCTCATCCTTCTAAATATCAGATTAGTTAAACCCAAAAACATGATTTCCTACCTCTGAAATACTTCACACCTCTGCATACCATTCCTCTTGCAGAGGAACCAGAGATCAAATTGCCAACATCTGTTAGATCACAGAAAAAGCAAGTGGATTCCAGAAAAACATCTACTTTGGCTTCATTGACTAAACTAAAGCCTTTGACTGTGTGGGTCACAACAAACTTGGAAAATTCTTAAAGATATGGGAATACCAGACCACCTTACCACCTCCTAAGAAACCTGTATGCAGGTCAAGAAGCAACAGTTAGAACCATATGGAACAACAGACTGGGTCAAAATTGGGAAAGGTGTGTGGCAAGGCTGTATATTGTCACCCTGCTTATTTAACCTCTATGCAGAATACATCATGGAAAATGCCAGGCTAGATGAAGCATAAGCTGGAATCAAGATTGCCAGGAGAAATATCAATAACCTCAGATATGCAGAGGACAATACCCTTATGGCATAAAGTGAAGAGGAATTAAAGAGCCTCTTGATGAAGGTGAAAGAGGACACTGAAAAAGCTGGCTTAAAACTCAACATTCAAAAAATGAAGATAGCTGCATCCATTCCCATCACTTCATAGCAAACAGATGGGGAAGCAATGGAAATGGTGACAGACTTTATTTTCTTGGGCTCCAAAATTACTGCAGATGGTGACTGCAGCCATAAAATTAAAAGATGCTTGCTCCTTGGAAGAAAAGTTATGACCAACCTAGACAGCATATTAAAAAGCAGAGGCATTACTTTGCCAACAAAGGTCCGTATAGTCAAAGCTATGGATTTTCCAGTAGTCATGTATGGATGTGAGAGTTGTACCATAAAGAAGGCTGCAGGCTGAAGAATCAATGCTTTTGAACTGTGGTGTTGGAGAAGACTCTTGAGAGTCTCTTGGACTGCAAAGAGATCAAATCAGTCAATCCTAAAGGAAATCAGTTCTGAATATTCATTGGAAAGACTGATGCTGAAGCCGAAGCTCCAATACTTTGGCCACCTGATTCGAAAAGCTGACTCATTAGAAATGACCCAATGCTGGGAAAGACTGAAGGCACAAGGAGTAAGGAACAACAGAGGACGAGGTGGTTGGAAGGCATCACTGACTCACTGGACATGAGTTTGAGCAAGCTCCAGGAGATGGTGAAGGACAGGGAAGCCTGGCGTACTGCAACCCATGGGTCACAAAGAGTCAGACACAACTGAGTGACCAAACAACAAAAAACATGATTTTCTACCTCTGAAACAGTACACACTTCTGTATACAATTTCTGCCGCAGTACACTTCAAAACTGATTTAGGACTTTGCCTCCAGATGCTGACAACACAGGACAATAAAAGAGCCTGACATCTGTGAAGGTAAGACATGATTACTGAGGAGCACCACCATTGAGTCCTACTTGAGTACACCTTTAAGGATTTCATTTCGGCTAAGTCATCAAAGCACTACAATTCATTTCCATGTTTCTATATACCAATATAGAGCTTCCCTGGTAGCTCAGCTGGTGAAGAATCTGCCTCCAATGCTGGAGACTCAGATTGGATTCCTAGGTCGGCAAGATCCTCTGCAGAAGGGACAGCCTACCCACTCCAGTATTCTGGGGCTTCCCTAGTGATTCACATGATAAAAGAATCTGCCTGCAATGCCTGAGACCTGGGTTCGACCCTGGGTTGGGAAGATCCCTTGGAGGAGAGCACAGTAACCCACTCCAAAATTCTTGCCTGGAGAATCCCCATGGACAGAGGTGCCTGGAGGCTTACAGTCCATGGGGTCACAGAGAGTCAGGCACAGCTGAGCAACTCAGCACAGCACATATACCAATATAGCCAATCAGCAAAAATATGTGCCACAGATTTCTAATATTCATAATTTAGAATTTACCACATAAATTATAATACACTTACCACATAAAATACTACATTATTTATAAGTATATCCTTTATTTCTAAAATTATCGTTCTTAAAACATTTCTTCCCAACACATAAAATTTTCATGTTTCAAAAACCTCACCCTATTTGAAAATGTACTACTAAACTTCAATGTGCAAATAAACCAGTGTCACCAAACTGAAAAAAGGAAAAAAAAAAACAAGGAAACACTGCTGTATTGGGTATATAGTTTTACCACAAATAATGACAACATGTGTCTTACACGGTACTAACATACATATTCTTGTTTCACTTCTCAGTCATTGTCAGAACCATTTATAGGTAGGAAAACCAACACATCATTGAAAACATGCCCAAATGCTCTTAGGTGATATACCCCATACATCATCACATACATCTGATTACATGTCAGCCCATTAAAAGTAATAGCCATATCTGAACAACATCCTTCCACCACCTGGTTGGGATGATTAGTCATTGCCTCTTTAATAAAAATCCCAACAGATTTTGTATTAAACACATCTTTTCCTTTAGAATCTTCTGCATTTTCTGCAAACACTCCAGCATATTTCAGGCAGACTGCAAGCTGCTTATCTTCAGATACCTCTCTAACCATCCTTCCCTTTTCAGGACACTTTTCAGGAATACTGAGAAGGCTGTTAAGTCTTTTAATTGATTCTATACTTAAGACAATTCCTCCTCCCACACTCACATATTCAAGATCTCCAGATTTTGCAGTGTGGCCTAGATAGAAAGGTTGTGAATAATTCTTTTTTAGCAGAAAGTACTTTAAGTTTTCAATAATAGCAAACGTAGTGGGGTGTGCAAGGAAGAACCAGTTGTATTGGTCTCTATATTTATCAAAGGCATATTTGTAAGCTTTTCTCATCATTAACCACATGTCATTAGTTTCCATGTTAACTGACTCAAACACTTTAACATTTTCAGAACTGAAGAACTCTGCTTTGTCACAATGTTTGGCCCACGTTTCCTTCACGGCAGCCCAGAGACGCACATCCTTCGGTTTTACAAGGATGATACAGTATACCCGAAAGCTTTTACTGAGTTCCGTGCGTTCATCCTCTGAAATTTTCAAGATATCTTCTTTAGTAGGAGCTTGTAGGTGGTGACGCTCATGGTGGTGCGTTCTCTTTCCATAATCAATCTTAATATGTGCTAGCATAGTCATCAAGACACATAAAATGCTTCCGAGCAGTACACCCTTCAAAAACAAACTGCTTTCTGAAAGCATCTTCCTCCACGTCCGGTATGGTTCAATGGCCGAAAGCGCAAGCGCACCCGGCTTTCCTCTCACTTTCGCGAGCCCCTCCTTTACGTTCCAGGCTGCTCTAGATGCAGGCGGTGTCCTCTCGTTGGTTCGGCCAAAGGTGGAGGAGGCCAAGCAGCAGCCTGAGGGCCACCGGGCGGGGGCAAAAGAGCCCTGGGCAGGCAGGCTGAGCCGCCCTCAGTATATAAAAGAGTTTCCACTTAGAGCTCGGATCATATCTAATTAGTATACTGTATTTCACTATGACTGGGTCTAACCAGCCAGGATGGTTAAACCCTGCCCACTGGTCCACCCTAGAACACTATCGAAGATTTTACGCTGAACAATAAACAATAAAACTCACTTTAACCAATCAAAAGCAGACTTCTAGATTCACGTCACACTACCCAGGGTGCAAATTTCAAACCATAATTAACGTAACAGTAAGAAACATTCTCTTCCTAACAAAATTTTCGGAATTTTCTTCTCGGTGTTGTAGTGAGTGTTTTTTTGTTCTGTTTTGTTTTGTTTTGACCTAACAAGTAAACAAGTTCAGTACTTGTTTACTTAATCACGGCTACATTTACACATTAACATATTGATTTGGTGTTTTGATTATGTTTTATGTTAAGGTGAGTTAACCTTGGGCTTCCTTGTTGGCTCAGTGGTAAAGAATTCGCCTCCAAAGCAGGAGACATGGGTTCAGTGCCTGGGTTGGGAAGATCTTCTAGAGATGGAAAGGAAGATCTACTCTAGTACTCTTGGCTGAGAAATCTCAGTGACAAAGGAGTCTGGCTGGCGGTCAATGAGGTGGCAAAAGAGTCAGCCAGACAAAACTTACGGATTAAACGAACAATTTTGAATTAACCATAACACTTTAAACAGGTTCATTAATTTTTACTTAATCTTAGCCTTGAAACTGTGAATTCCTATTAGTCAAGTCTGCTACTAAATTAAACCTGAAAAAATTATGGTGGTTGCATTCAAAACATTTAATGAAGAGTAAACATTTTCCTCTTATGGAAGGGAAAAATGCCAACCCTAAAAAAGAAATACCAACCCTACTCTACTTGCTGAAAATGATTTCTCATTGAGTGCTCACACAGCTTTGCATACATTATTACCCATGAAGACGTAAGTGTGAAAATAATAGGTCAATAAATGTACCTCCTACTTTGAAAATTCTCCAAGCCAGGCTTCAGCAATACGTGAACTGTGAACTTCGGGATGTTCAAGCTGGATTTAGAAAAGGCAGAGGAACCAGAGATCAAATAGCCAACATCCGCTAGATCGTTGAAAATGCAAGAGAGTTCCAGAAAAACATGTATTTCTGGCTTATTGATTATGCCAAAGCCTTTGACTGTGTGGATCACAATAAACTGTGGAAAATTCTGAAAGAGATGGGAATACCAGACCACTTGACCTGCCTCTTGAGAAATCTGTATGCAGGTCAGGAAGCAACAGTTAGAACTGGACATGGAACAACAGACTGGTTCCAAATAGGGAAAGGAGTGGGTCAAGGCTGTATATTGTCACCCTGCTTATTTAACTTCTATGCAGAGTACATCATGTGAAATTCCAGACTGGATGAAGCACAAGCTGAAATCAAGATTGCCAGGAGAAACAGCAATAACCTCAGATACGCAGATGACACTGTCCTTATGGCAGAAATCAAAGAAAAACTAAAGAACCTCTTAATGAAAGTGAAAGAAGAAAGTGAAAAAGCTGGCTTAAAACTCAACATTTAGAAAACTAAGATCATGGCATCCATGATCATGGCATGGTCCCATCACTTCATTGCAAATAGATGGAGAAGCAATGGAAACAGTGACAGAGTTTATTTTGGGGGACTCCAAAATCACTGCAGATGGTGACTGCAGCCATGAAATTAAAAGACACTTGCTCCTTGGAATAAAAGCTATGACCTACCTAGACAGCAGAGACATTCCTTCACCAACAAAGGTCCATCTAGTCAAAGCTATGGTTTTTCCAGTAGTCATGTATGGATGTGAGAATTGGACTATAAAGAAAGCTGAGTGCTGAAGAATTGATGCTTTTGAACTGTGGTGTTGGAGAAGACTCTTGAGAATTCCTTGGACTGCAAGGAGATCTAACCAGTCAATGCTAAAGAAAATCAGTCCTGAATATTCACTGGAAGGACTGATGCTGAAGCTGAAACTCCAATCTTTGGCCACCTGATGCCGAGAACTGACTCATTGGAAAAGACCCTGGTGCTGGGAAAGATTGAAGGCAGGAGGAGAAGAGGATGACAGAGGACGAGATGGCTGGATTGCATCAACTACTTGATGGATGTAAGTTTGAGTAAACTTTGGGAGTTGGTGATGGACAGGGAGGCCTGGCGTGCTGCAGTCCATGGAGTTGCAAGGAGTCGGACATGACTGAGTAACTGAACTGAACTGATTTTTTATTTTATATTATTTTTTATTTTATTTTATTTTTAACTGAACTTAGATTTTTTATTTTATAAAACATTTTGTCATTGAGGAAAATATTAGATGAACCACTGAGAGGCAGTGTAGTCCCCCAGATTATCCTTTCTTCCCATGAAGATTCCTTTTGAATCCAGAACATACTAATACTACTTTCAAAGATTTTAGTGTACATAAGGGATTAAGAATCACTGACAACCTCTCATTTTTCTTACTGGCTCTTTTTCTATACAACTGAAAATCATGCTATTTTGGAATCACATCCTGGAAAATTGAAAACTGTCTTTAAAAAAAAATGTTTCCCAGAAAGATCACAAAGTGAATATTGTCATCATTTGAACAAGGATGGATCTAACATTTGTTAAGGATCTTATTCAAACTGAGCAACTATTTTTAGCAAGTAATTTTACTGAAATAAATTCAGTGAAAAGATGCAGAAATAAAGCATAAGTGATCTACTGTGAATATGTTAAGCAGATTTATAGAACTAAACTAGACAAACTCACAGTAAAACATTTCAGTTGAACCACTAGAAATTTTTTGGTTCCTGCTCCATCTGCAGGTGATACTGCGCTACTCACCACATCATCTCTGGGGAAGGAAAACTCAGAGGGACACAAGCTTTTAAAAATATTTTTCCCCTCTCTGGCAATGCTTTACAAAATGACTTCAGTATAAGTAGCTATCAAAAGAAAGCCAAACACACAGAGAAAGTAAAAACCAAAAACAAAGAAACATAAATATTACCACAGTTATAGGTTTTCTGTTCAAGGTGGGAAAATAGCAGTTTGCGCACTTGATTTTTATATCCGCCAGGGCCAAAGGTCATCGTATATCTCCAGTCATCAGTATTTCAAAAGTCAGGGAGATAGCAACTTAGCAAAAGGGCTCAAGGTTTTACTTACTTAGAAAATGCTCTGAAAGAATGTTTCTGCTTTATCCTTTTAAGAGGATGTGAATTCCTTTTTTTCTAACTGTTATATCATGTGCTCGATAAAAAAGGCAGCAGAGCAAGGATCTATTTTGCACTCTCAGCCCGTTTCTGGTCAAATATCCTTCCTACATAAGTGGAACTTTGACCAAAGCTGTTTGTATAGCTATTTCTAATTCAGTGTCAATAATGTGATGTTTTATTTGGATGGTTTTATTTTATTTTATTGTAATTAATAACCAAAAATGTTCCTATTAATGTGATTAATGTGAACCATATGAAACTAGAGTGTGATATTTAATTTCTTTCTGAAGGGTTTGTAAAGAATTGGGGGCCATAAGTTAATCACTTATTACAAGGTTTGCCTTTGGAAAACAACCAGTGTATCACTACTAATCTACCTGCAATGCTTATAAATGTAGACATATTTCTTTTTCTCTAAGATTTCCAAGATTCCTGACCTGTAAGAAAGGGGCATTCTTTCCTATCTGATAGTCTGGGAATATATAAGTCATAGACAGAAATCAAGGAGTATATTGTGGCAACATTTCCATATGAGAAAAATATTCTTTGTTCCTCAATTGACTTATCATGCCTTAGTAAATAAGATTCTTATTGAAACTATGCAAATAATTATATTATAATAAAAAGTCACAGAACACACTAAAGGCATTTTGCCTAATATTTAGCCATTGTTCTGAGCAGTTCTGCCAACAGGAACCAATAATGTACCTTTGAATTAAACAAAATCATCTTAAAATTTTTCAAATTATGTTTATTTTGTATTTTAAGGGCTTAAATAAGAAACCGTTTAAAGAATTTTACTGTTCGTAATAGGATAGCCTGTTAAGGTTGATAGATCAAGAAGAAAAGTAAATATTCTATTACTTAGTAAAAAAAAACAACACATTAAGCACAATTAAATTTTCTCTCTAGAGTCATTTAGTCTGAAGTAATTGCTTCTTATTTGTCTGATTTGGAGTTTTGGGGAAGTCTATTATCACATAGTTATATGCATATATACCAGGAATGCTAGAAATCCTTTCTGCTCCTGGGAGCTCTATGCTAAAGGCTATTCCTTATAGAATCAGTAGTTAAGAGTGTGTGATCAATTCCTTTACTGAAGTCATCATTTTTTTTTAATGTTTCTTTAGAAGGGGCCTTTAGGCAAGGCTGAATCAAAAGCAAAAATCACTTTTTGATTATAGTATTAAAAGACTATGGCTATTATAATAATGAACAAAATAAGAACAGAGAAGCCACCTATTAAAGATAACCTGATATTTTAACAATTTAGTAAAAGATCACTCTGAGAATAAGTACATATTAATGAATGCCTTCAGAGAAGACAATGGCACCCCACTCCAGTACTCTTGCCTGGAAAATCCTATGGATGGAGGAGCCTGGTAGGCTGCAGTCCATGGGGTCTCGAAGAGTCGGACACAACTGAGCGACTTGACTTTCACTTTTCACTTTCATGCATTGGAGAAGGAAATGGCAACCCACTCCAGTGTTCTTGCCTGGAGAATCCCAGGGATGGGGGAGCCTGGTGGGCTGCCATCTATGGGGTCGCACAGAGTCGGACACGACTGAAGTGACTTAGTAGCATCAGCAGCAATGAATGCCTTTAGTGTGTTCGGTGACTTTTTATTTGCATAGTTTCAATAAAAATCTTATTTAGGCATGGTAAGTCAATTGAGGGACAAAGAATATTTTTCTCATATGGAAATGTTGCCACAATATACTCCTTGGTTCCTGTCTATGACTTATAGATTCCCAGACTGTCAGATAGGAAAAAAAGCCACTTTCTTACAGGACAGGAATCTTGGAGATCTTAAAGAAAAAGAAATATGTCTACATCTATAAGCATTAATATTAATGACAGTGAGATCATTAACAAGTCTCCAGGGTCTGTTAATTTATCCTCAAATTGTGTGTTAATAATTTTCATCAATTGCAAGCTATTTTAAGCCTAGAAACTAACTCTTTATCATCAACTTATTGATATTTGCACACTATGGTTATCTTTGTACATTAATTTGACTTCTCTATTCATCCTAAAAAGTACAAATATACTAAACTATTTATTTTGCATATAATTACTATAGGAAAAAATTAGCTCTTTCTGATTTGTCATCTCTTCTTATATGTTAGGCTTGGCAAACAAGACAGGTTTGACAGTAGTGTTGAGCCAATTAAAATAATGGTATGATTTTATAAACATATACAATTATCTTTAGTTTCCCTCCTTTTGTAAAGTAAGAGTTACTGATGTATGATTGTTGGTTGATCTATTAGTCTTCTGAGTACAAAAGATACCATGATAGTTTTATTACTCTGGTTTTGAGAGCTGAATTTGTTGCACTCAAAAGAAGACACAGTATATATTGTGATGTTTTAAACATAGTAAATAATTATAGGAAAATACTATAATCTTCATATAGCCTGGAAACAAACAGAGCAATTAGTAACAAGATACATGAGAAAATCTAATTTTCAGAAGTGAAATCTTGTTAAAAATATATTCAAAGCATGGAAAAAGTATACATGCAAAAATAAGTAGGCTTTTGAGTGAGATAGTTTTGTTGATTATAAGAAACTTTTGCCATCTAAAACAGAAAAATATACTACTACTTGTCAAGAGTGGCCAGTAGTAGATCAAAGATCAAATGTAGTTTGAACTATTTGGTTGTTTTTTTCCTTATTATCTGGAAGCTTCCTTTAACCATTTTATATCTTCATATTTATTTTTAGACACGTATCAACAATATTTAGTTAAAGGCTAGTTTTTTGATTATCAGTTCAGTTCAGTCACTCAGTCGTGTCCGACTCTTTGAGACCCCATGAATCACAGCACACCAGGCCTCCCTGTCCATCACCAACTCCCGGAGTTCACTCAGACTCACGTCCATCGAGTCAGTGATGCCATCCAGCCATCTCATCCTCTGTCATACCCTTCTCCTCCTGCCCCCAATCCCTCCCAGCATCAGAGTCTTTTCCAATGAGTCAACTCTTCGCATGAGGTGGCCAAAGTACTGGAGTTTCAGCTTTAGCATCATTCCTTCCAAAGAAATCCCAGGGCTGATCTCCTTCAGAATGGACTGGTTGGACCTCCTTGCAGTCCAAGGGACTCTCAAGAGTCTTCTCCAACACCACAGTTCAAAAGCATCAATTTGTCAGTGCTCAGCTTTCTTCACAGTCCAACTCTCACATCCATACATGACCACAGGAAAAACCATAGCCTTGACTAGATGGACCTTTGTTTGCAAAGTAATGTCTCTGCTTTTGAATATTATTTCCTTTAGGATGGAATAATTGGATCACCATGCCATCTAAAGGACTCTCAAGAGTCTTCTCCAACACAGCAGTTGAAAAGCATCAATTCTTCTGTGCTCATCTTCTTTATAATCCAACTCGCACATCCATACATGACTACTGGAAAATCCATAGCTTTGACTAGATGGACTTTTGCTGGCAAAGTAATGTCTCTGCTTTTTAATATGCTGTCTAGGTTGGTCATAGCATTTCTTCCAAGGAACAAGTGTCTTTTAATTTCATGGCTGCAGTCACCATCTGCAGTGATTTTGGAGCCCAAGAAAATAAAATCTCTCACTGTGTCCATTGCTTCCCCATCTAATTGCCATGACGTGATGGGACTGGATGCCATGGTCTTAGTTTTCTGAATACTGAGTTTAAAGCCAACTTTTTCACTCTCCTCTATCACTTTCATCAAGAGGCTCTTTAGTTCTTCACTTTCTGCCATAAGGTGGTTTCATCTGCATATTTGAAATGATTGATATTTCTCCCAGAAATCTTAATTCCAGCTTCTGCTTCATCCAGTCCAGCATTTTGCATGATGTACTCTGCATATAAGTTAAATAAACAGGGTGACATATACAGCCTTGACCTACTCCTTTCCCTATTTGGAACCAGTCTGTTTTTCCATGCCCAGTTCTAACTGTCGCTTCTTGACCTGCACACAGCTTTCTCAGAAGACAGATCAGGTGGACTGGTATTCCCATCTCTTTCAGAATTTTCCACAGTTTGTTGTGATCCACACAGTCAAGACTATGGCATAGTCATAAAGCAGAAGTAGATGCTCTTCTGGAACTCTCTTGCTTTTTCAATGATCCAACAGATGTTGGCAATTTAATCTCTGGTTCCTCTACGTTTTCTAAATCCAGCTTAAACATCTGTAAGTTCAAGGTTCAGGTACTGTTTTGAACCCTGGCATGGAGAATTTTGAGCATTACTTTGCTAGTGTGTGAAATGAGTGCAATTGTGTGGTTATTTGATCATTTTTTGGCATTGCCTTTCTTTGGGATTGGAATGAAAACTGACTTTTTCTAGGCCACCACTGACCCACACTTCCCCTGGAGACTTCTGGACACTCACAAGCAAGTCTGAGTCAGTATCTTGTGGGGTCACTGCTCCTTTTTCCTGGGTCCTGGGGCACACAAGATTTTGTTTGTGCCCTCCAAGAGTCTGTTTTCACAGTCCTGTGGAAGTTCTGGTGGTTCTATGGTGGGGTTAATGGTGACCTCCTCCAAGAAGGCTTATGCCATACCCAGGTACACTGCACCCAGAGCCCCTGCAGCAGTCCACTGGTGAGCCGTACATCCACTGGAGACACTCAAACACAGTTCTGGCCCAGTCCTTGTGGGGTTTCTGGGTTCTGGTGCACACAAGGTTTGTTTTAGCCCTCCAAGTGTCTCTGGTGGGTATGGGGTTTGATTCTAAATGCAGTTTTTCCCCTTCTACCATCTTGCTGGGGCTTCTCCTTTGCCCTTGGATGTGGGGTATCTTTTTGGTGGGGTATCTTTTTGGTGGGTATCTTTTTGGTGGGGTATCTTTTTGGTGGGTATCTTTTTGGTGGGGTATCTTTTTGGTGGGTATCTTTTTGGTGGGGTATCTTTTTGGTGGGAACCTTTTTGGTGGGAATCTTTTTGGTGGGGTATCTTTTTGGTGGAGTATCTTTTTGGTGGGGTATCTTTTTGGTGGGGTATCTTTTTGGTGGGTATCTTTTTGGTGGGGTATCTTTTTGGTGGGTACCTTTTTGGTGGGGTATCTTTTTGGTGGGAACCTTTTTGGTGGGAATCTTTTTGGTGGGGTATCTTTTTGGTGGGGTATCTTTTTGGTGGGTATCTTTTTGGTGGGGTATCTTTTTGGTGGGTATCTTTTTGGTGGGTATCTTTTTGGTGGGGTATCTTTTTGGTGGGAACCCTGTCAATGGTTGTTCAGCAGCAAATTGTAATTTTGGAGTTCTTACAGGAGAAGATGAGCACACAAGATGCAAATTGCTTCCTCCCCCAACTCTGTGGGAGGTAGTAGGCTTATTCAAAATGGCAAAGAACAATGAGTCAACTTTCCTTCTCACCTGGAACACAGAGAAGAAAGGACTTGAAAGGAGAAATACAATCAGTTTCTTGTCCAACAGATATCACACATATAAGCTACTGTATAAAATGTACCTTCTCTTTCCAAAATGAACACAGTGGGCTTCTGTTTATATTAATTTGGCAGATGAAGAAACCATGAACTAAAGAGATAAGTGTGACATAAGCCAAATTTCTTAATTATTCATCCTGTTTTTAAATGGTGAAGACAGAGGTTCCATATAACTGCCTATTTACATCCTGCTGTTTAACAAGCTAACAGTTAAGGAAAATGATCTGCTTTAAATATACTGAAGGAAAGATCAAGAACACTCATTTGATACAAGCCTTATGTACCAAAAATCATATAAGGTTGACCTTTGAAATCACAGCAAGTGAAATACACTGAAATAATCAAATATATTTAAGAAGGGTTAAAAGAACTTTGGAAGTGTAAGTTTCAAAATTGCTATTTACAGACTCTGTACTTTGTTAGCTAGCCATAATTTATCTTTAAAATATCCCATAGTACTGTTATGTTTAAAGAGGGGGGAGAGAAAAGGGGATATAATAATTAATTTGATACAGTTGGACATGACCTATACATTTTGATTCCTAACCATTCCACAACACCACAAGTATATATTTTACTATAAAAATATGCCTGGTAGCTTCAACAAATCATTCAAAGTAGCCTAGGTTTTGTCAAAAATTATACACATTACCAGTTAATGGTAATTTTTAGGATCTTAACATTCCTTGGGTGAAAAATGAAAGAGTAAGAGCTTAACCATAGATGTTTTTGCAACGGTGATTTTTCTATAGAGGAGCCCACTTACTGTGACTTGCTTTAATAAGGAATCTTTGAGTAGTGATGCCCCCCCCCAAAAAAATGCTGAACATTTTTAATGGAAAAAAAGAATGGTTTTCTTTCTCATTTGTTATTAATTACCAGATTAGAACTTGTGCAAATAGAAACAAATTGCTTCACTTCATGAACCATTTTCTAAATAAACATACAACTCCCCCCCCCCAAAAAAAAACAGAATTCAAATTAAATATCTCATGTATTTGAGGCAGGGCTGGGCCAAATTATATTTCTTCCACCAAAAGAAGTACCAGAAAAAATTCTGAGTGACATCAAGAAGATGGTAGGATAGGAAGTTCTAGCTCTAACATAGTAACGCCAATTCTATAACTGTCCACAGAAGAAAATACCTTCATGAGATTTCTGGACTCCAGGTGAGAGGTAACAGCACTGAGTGGAGCAGTGAAACAAAACAAAACAAAAAGATTGGAAAGTAGGAAAGAGTAAGAGTAGCTTCACTTCACCTGTATCACTTATCAGAGTGCAATCCCAAGAGAGATCCCTTTGGCCCACAGATCTCCCAGGGTGGAAAGGAGAGTCAAATGAGCAAGCGACTTTGCTGCAGACCCTTGAACACTGGTGAACCTCATCAGCCAGCCCACCCAGAATCTTTGTTTAGACTGACTGGTAAAGTACTTTCCGTGCAAAGACTGGAAGAAGTGCTGCTTCTTCAAATGCATAGACACCAACAAAAGCAACAAGGAAAATAAAGAAGCAGGGAAACTTGACACAACCAAAGGAACTAAACTAGAACCCTAGTAACTGTCCTAAAGAAACAGAGATATTTCTACCTAACAAAGAATTAAAAATAATTGTCTTAAAGAAGTTTGGTGAGCTATAAGTGAACATAAATAACCAAATGACATAAGGAAAACAATACATGAGAAGAACTTTACATAAAAAAGCATGTTCCTTGTAGACGAGAATCATCTGTGCTGCTCAAAAGACTTTGTTTTTACGTTCCATTATTTTACATATAAATTATTGTACATGTATAAAGTCATGTTTTCAAAGACTATATATAGCTATTTTTGATACATTCCTAAATCAGAGGCCCTGTACAGGAAATACATTTAGACATTTTTGAATAAAATAATTAAATATTAAGCAGTAAAATAAACACAATTTTTGGATTCCAAGCAATATAAATTATATTATTTTAAATTCTAATTTAAGTGAAAATAGTTTTGCTACTGTACAGATGGGTGCAGGAGCCAACATGAAGGGGTTCCCACTGACCAAATATGGAACAATTCAAATTTTAATATAGAGAAGAAATGCAATGGATTAAATTCTATAAAAAATGTTTAAATATGTAAATTTATAATAATACTTTAAAAGTAAACCAACAAACTAGGTATCTTCTGAAAATGACAATGAAAACAGTTTGTCATATTGAAAATTGTATGTACGGGAAAAGATAAAGAATTTATCCTGGGCTTCCCTGGTGTCTCCAGTGGTAAAGAATCCACCTGCCAATGCAGAAGACCCAGGTTCAATCCCTGATCCGGTAATATGCCACATGCCTCAGAGGAACTAAACCCATGCACCACAACTATTGAGCCTGTGCTCTAGAGCCCAGGAGCCGCAACTCTGAACCCACATGCCACAACTACTAAATCACACACACACTAGGGCCCATGCTCCGCAACAAGAGAAGCCACTGCAATGAGAAGCTCGTCCACAGCAACCAGAGAGTAGCTCCTGCTCTCCATAATGAGAGAAAAAGCCGGTGAGGCAATGAAGACCCAGCACAGTCAAAAATAAATTAAATTAAATAAAGAATTTATCCTGGCTTTCCCGTATAAAATACTAATGGTCAACCTAGGAGTAGGTAAGCAGAAAATTCTTTTTATTGAAATCATTACAGCTAATGAATGAAAAAGAAGTAATACAATTAGAATATCACCTTTTTTCAAACCCAACTGAGGTTAACAGTTTTAAATACTAAGCATCAGTGGTTACTAACAACAAAAAAGAGCAAAAGCCAACAGCATGTTTTCTGATGGGCAAACCCAGCCTCACCTACAGAATGGCCAAAGAGACGGATCCCGAGTCTGATCAGTACTTTTAAACCAGCTCCCAATTTGCATAAAAATACTGAAAACAGAGTATCATTTTGAACTATACCATAACTGGGCAAGATGAATATATAAACATCAATTGTATTTCTATACACTAGCAATGAACAATTTAAAATTAAGAAAACAGTTCTGTGTACAACAATATCAAAAAGAATGAAATACTTAGGAATGAGTTACCAAAAGAAGTCCAAAACATGTTCTCTAAAAACTACAAAACACTATTTAAAGAAATTAAAGAATACCCAAATAAATATAAAGATATGCTCTGTTCATACATCTTTTCTCCCTCACAGCTTAGTCAATAAATCTGCAAAATCTGTTCCTTATCTTTGAGAATATTCTCTAGCATAAGAGATTAAATAGAAAATAACAAAGAGTTCATTCATCATTATAGCCTCTGTAAATAAAAATGAAAGTTCTAAGATCAATAGATTTATAAGCAGATAAAAATTTTAATGAAGTAAAACATATTGCCTATTTTTGAGGAAGACCTAAGAATCCACATTGCTAATATGAATGCAAATTAGTACAATA
The DNA here is from genome assembly GCF_003369695.1 of Bos indicus x Bos taurus. Lineage (NCBI taxonomy): Eukaryota > Metazoa > Chordata > Mammalia > Artiodactyla > Bovidae > Bos > Bos indicus x Bos taurus. The sequence continues at coordinate 115,767,801 of NC_040076.1, forward strand.
TTTTTGGTGAAAATGATTGCATCAAGAGACTGACAAATATTTTTATTCTTGGATTAAGTAATTTACATGCTCTTCTTGGTCTTATTAAACACAGAGAAGGCTTTAAATACTAAGAAAAGTATTGTGTGTTGTTGCGATCCTTTAATGGACTGGAACCTGGTGGTCCAGAGTCGACGATAAGAAAGTGAAAGAGAAAGAAGCTAATATTCCCTGGGTTACGCAGAGAACCAATAAACACTCATTCCTGTTACCAAGAACTGATAAGGAACAGAGGATTTATGAGAAATAGAAAACAGCACACAGGAATCCTCCTATTAAACGTTCCCTGACAGTGTGTAATTTTCATCATAGCCATATTTATAAGATAGGAGAATTGGAAACAGTTCAATAACAGGGGGATGCAAAACCAAACCACAGTACAGCTATGCAATATAGTACTATGTAACCACTAAAAATATTTCAAAGTTTAGCAATGTGAAAAGGTATTTATGTTAAATATTAACTAAAAACAATCAGAATGAAAATCTCTTTATAGAATCTCAATGGTATAAATGCGCATGGGAAAAAAACAGGAAAATGTTAAATTATTAATAATTGTTACCTTTGCATGATTGTAAGAAATCCATGTGATCACTTTTCTTCTTTCCAACATAAACACTTTTGTATAATGACTATATATACTAACCATAAAGAAATACATGTAACAGGATTTCCATGACCAGGAATTGAACCCTCACTCCATGCATTGGAAGTGTGTAATATTAACCACTGGACTGCCAGGGAGGTCCCATATAGCATTTTAAAGAAAACAAATGACATGAAAAATAACCTGCTAAATCAAAAAATCAGCATAGTATTTTTTTTAAAATATAATTTGCTTGACTAGTTATTGGCTGACTTGTTGCTTATACAAATATACAGGAATTTTTGTTTCTCCAAGTTAATTTCCTTAACTTTATACTCAAAGTGACCTTTTGTTTACAATTCTGAGAACTTAAAGAAATAAACTTTCTTTACCAAATATGACTATTAAAGGAATATGCATAATTCCTAGCATAACTCTAGAAATGATTACTAAAATTCAAAATGTGTTTTAGGCAGCATTCCATTTTTTAGTAATCATATGCAACTTAAAAAAAAATCAAATCCAAACGTTACTGATTCATTTACACTTACATCATCAAATAACTGAATCCAGTTTTGGCGAGATTTAGTGATTTAGAAGCATTTAAATGGTTTTTCCAGTAGTCATGTATGGATTTGAGAGTTGGACTGTGAAGAAGGCTGAGTGCTGAAGAATTGATGCTTTTGAAGTGTGGTGTTGGAGAAGACTCTTGAGAGTCCCTTGGACTGCAAGGAGATCCAACCAGTCCATTCTGAAGGAGATCAGCCCTGGGATTTCTTCGGAAGGAATGATGCTAAAGCTGAAACTCCAGTACTTTGGCCACCTCAAGCGAAGAGTTGACTCATTGGAAAAGACTGTGATGCTGGGAGGGATTGGGGGCAGGAGGAGAAGGGGACGACAGAGGCTGAGATGGCTGGATGGCATCACTGACTCGATGGACGTGAGTCTGAGTGAACTCTGGGAGTTGGTGATGGACAGGGAGGCCTGGCGTGCTGCAATTCATGGGGTCGCAAAGAGTCGGACACAACTGAGCGACTGAACTGACTGACTGAAATCTATTTCACAAGCTTATATTTTCCTCTTAGTATTGTTGTACTATCTCAAACTACCAGCCTATTTTCTATCTCATAGTTACAAAGAATTTGATTTATGGCTGAGCAATTCCCTCTCAAAACATAATTTTCATTGTTCAATTTTATCTCAATGAAAAAGAAAACTAAAGATCAAAGTGTATAAAGAGTAGAAATGGTATACTGATATATTGGTTGATTTATATTATAAAAGATAAATATACAATAACTGCATTTTGATTAAAGTTTGTCAGAGCTTGAGAGAGGCACAACTTTTTCCTTTTAGCTGAAACTACTAATATTTGGGGGTTTCCCTGGTGGCTCAGAAGTAAAGAGTCTGCCAGCAATGCAGGAGACCTGGGTTCAATCCCTGGGTTGGGAAGATCCCCTGGAGAAGGAAAAAGCAACACACTCCAGTATTCTTGACTGTAGAAGCCCATGGATTTAGGAGCCTGGCAGGCTACAGTCCATGGGGTCACAGAGTCAGACACAATTGAGCAAACTTAACACTTTGACTTTTCACTATTATTTTGATAAATGAAGATATGCCCAAACATGTATATTAAAAACTGGATTTTCTTTAAAATGTTTACATTTAACACAAAATTATAACATAATTGTATTATTCTCAAGACAATTAGGAGCTTAATGAAAACATTAATTTGACATATGAGAAACATAATATGGTTCATAATGGACACAAACATAATGAAGGCATCTTCTTTTACACTGTCAGAATATCTATGGAACTATGTGTAAAACTTAATTACATGTAAACCTTTAACCCAGGATTTCTGATTCTAAGGCAGTTGCACTTTTCACTGATGATGCAGAAGACTTTCAGGCAGTAAAGCTCTTTGACCAACACTGACATTGAAATGACACACAGACTCTTCATCAACTAGTCTAATAGCTGGAAGGGAAACAGGTACTACAAGGTCCAAGACTTCCAAGAAGACAAAAAAACAAAGACACAACAGAATAATGTGATAAGGAAGTAATTGAAGTAGACTAAAATAGGGGTGCTGGCACTTTCCAAGACCAGTGGAACTGCAGGAAATGCCAAAGGATGACCTTACACGTGAAGGCCTGGTCAGGATTCCATAAATTTATTTAGATAAAAGAAGAAAGCATCAAAAGATATAGTAGAATTTTGTGGACTTCTTACATCTCAGCTCAGATGTTACCCCTGCAAGAAGATCTTCTTTACAGAAAACACTAGAGAAGTATAATGCATCATTTAAAACCAAAAAAAAAAAAACAGTACAAGTGACAATTTCAACTCCTTGAGAGAAACCTGAAGTGTACAACATCAATATTGTGCTATGGATAGTGTACTTTTCAGATCAGGATGGACATCACCAGTGAGTCTATAGAATTCCAAAATATAGGTCACACCAGACCTACTGAATCAGATTTTGCATTTTAACAAGCTCATCAGTTAATTCATAATTCCACTTGCCAGAAGCAGAAACTGTATTAGACAGATACTCTTTCATCTTGTTTAATGGGTAGATGAATGGAATCATATAGATAAAAAGAATATGAGCCTTTTATCTAAAATATTAAGGATTATTTTAGTCTCAGAACTTCAGAGCAAGGTGATCAATATTTTATTTGCTTCTTTAACCTACAGCTTGAAACAGTCTAATTGAACATTTTCATAGGAAATAATTACTTGAGTTATTAAAACTCAAATAATATAGATATAAAACTATAAAAAAAAAGTTATATTTTTTGAAAGCCTGGAGTAAGCATGCTGCTGCTGCGGCTGCTAAGTCGCTTCAGTCATGTCCAACTCTGTGCGACCCCGTAGACGGCAGCCCACCAGGCTCCCCTGTCCCTGGGATTCTCCAGGCAAGAACACTGGAGTGGGTTGCCATTTCCTTCTCCAATGCATGAAAGTGAAAAGTGAAAGTGAAGTTGCTCAGTCATGTCCGGCTCTAGTGACCCCATGGACTGCAGCCCACCAGGCTCCTCTGTCTATGGGATTTTCTAGGCAAAACTACTGGAGTGGGGTGCCATTGCCTTCTCCGGGAGTAAGCATAACATATGATAAACGTTGTAGAAAATATTTACAAAGAAGTTTGACACCTCAAAAATATGATCAGAAGTTTACAGATACCTAGAAAAAAAACATTCTGTATAAATACAGACATAAAAAAGAATAAATATACTCGAACATTTGAGGATAATAAAACCACCTTGAATCAGAAATGGAAATATATAGGGGGGAAAGTGGGAGAAATAAACGAAGAGTTGCTTGAACTCAGGAAAGCAATGGGAAAAAAAAGACAAAATTATCTCAGAAATGTAAACTATAAAATGCTTAAGGCAGAAATCATGTCAAATAAGAAAGTAACAAAGGGCACTGGAAAAAGGCAGGAAAATGGCCAAAAGGCTGAAAATAACAAAGTAAAAACTGCAGAAATGGAAGACAGGCAAATTAAGAATAATATTCATATTACCAGAGTCACTGGAAAAGAAAAAAAGAGGCAATGGAACAGAAATATGTAAAATAAAGCCTAAGAAAAAGTTTCAGAAATTTTAAAAAGATCACCTAAATCTACACATTGGAAAGGCTTACTGGGTAACTGGCAAAATGATGAAGTCATTTTCTTAGTAAAATAATTAGATTTAAAAGATAAATTCAAAATCTTCAAGATCTCCAAGCAGATAATTCAGATAGTTTACCACACCAATATTATTAATTTACAGACTTTAAAACCAAATACAACTATGAATCAATCTTTATAAAAATATTCAGCAAAAGAAAATGTAAAACATAAAGAATTTTATGTCCAAACAAGTCATCCATCCTTTAAATACCAAGCATAGTAAATTCATTTCTAACATATAAAAATATATGAGATTCTTCATTCAGCAGCCCTTCTTGGGGAATTAACTATCAAATGAATTTCAATCAAGTAATGATTGGGGAATCTTAAACAAAAGGATCAATAATAAGTGTATTAAAATACATAAATGTACATGTAAGACTAAAACAATATGGGATAAAAGTGGAAGACTAAGATATAAATGTTACATGCTATGATATCATAGAAGTTAAAAGGCTTATTGCTGTATAGGCAATAAGGGAGTATTAAAAAATGTTGAAAACATAGTATAAACTGGATATTAAAAGATTAGATAAGAAAACATGGGACTAAATATATTTTTATAGAAATAAATACAAAGGTAACCACAAGGTTTGTAAAAATACAAACCCTCCTAAATACAAATAATAAGTAAACAAAGAACATAAATAATATACATCTCACAGATGAAGACACATAGCAAATCCAACAAAATATCCATAATTACAAAACGTTTTGTGACAATTAAAACCAAACATATCAATCATATCAATAAATGTGAAAGAATTTAACTCACTTATTTAATAAAAAACAAATTTTAAATTTGGCTCAAAAAACAAGACCCAAATATATGCTGTAAACAAAAGACAACCCTAAGTCAAAGTAACTCAGAGAGGCTAAAAATTAAATGGACTTTGACTTACAGGAAAAGAGAATAGACACACTTTTCCCTAAGTACAACTAAAGTACTCAAATAAGTAAAAGTAAAAGTGCTGAACATTGTACAGAAAAGAAACATAAAAAGTCTCCGATAGGTGGAAAGAAGGCAGATGGGCTAGAGAGCTCCAAACCTAAGGAACAAATCTTAAGTTCCTTCAGTTGAGTTCAGTTCAGTCGCTCAGTTGTGTATGACTCTTTGTGACCCCATGAATCTCAGCACGCCAGGCCTCCCTGTCCATCACCAACTCCTGGAGTTCACCCAAACTCATGTGCATCGAGTCAGTGATGCCATCCAGCCATCTCATCCTCTGTCATCCCCTTCTCCTCCTGCCCCCAATCCTTCCCAGCATCAGGGTCTTTTCCAATGAGTCAACTCTTCACATGAGGTGGCCAAAGTATTGGAGTTTCAGCACAGCATCAGTCCCTCCAATGAACACCCAGGACTGGTCTCCTTTAGGATGGACTGGTTGGATCTCCTTGCAGTCCAAGGGACTCTCAAGAGTCTTCTACCAACACCACAGTTCAAAAGCATCAGTTCTTCAGCACTCAGATTTCTTCACAGTCCAACTCTCACATCCATACATGACCACTGGAAAAGCCATAGCCTTGACTAGACGGACCTTTGTTGGCAGAGTTATGTCTCTGCTTTTGAATATGCTATCTAGGTTGGTCATAACTTTCCTTCCAAGGAGTAAGCGTCTTTTAATTTCATGACTGCAATCACTATCTGCAGTGATGTTGGAGCCCAAAAATATAAAATCTGACACTGTTTCCACTGTTTCCGCATCTATTTCCCATGAAGTGATGGGACCAGATTCCATGATCTTAGTTTTCTGAATGTTGAGCTGTAAGCCAACTTTTTCACTCTCCTCTTTCACTTTCATCAAGAGGCTTTTTAGTTCCTCTTCACTTTCTGCCATAAGAGTGGTGTCATCTGCATATCTGAGGTTATTGATATTTCTCCTGGCAATCTTGATTCCAGCTTGTGCTTCTTCCAGACCAGTGTTTCTCAGGTTTTCTTTTTTGGCTCACAAGTTCTAAACTTGGAGTTGAAAACAGCAGCTTCCTGGAAAAACCAAGGAACACAGGCAAAAACCTGCTCTAACAAAGGATTAGGAAAGGGGCAGCTTAATTAGCGTGACATAAATATACAGATAATAACCACTCTACTCCAGTCAAAATACAGAAAAAGCCATGGCTCACCCCAGTGCACACCCTAAAAGGCCAAGTAAGCAGCCTAGACTTCCACCATCATGCTTGCTTTCCACATGGCAAAGACTATAAAAGAAGAGCGATTAGCTTGTCATAAATACAGGAGACAAGAGACAGGGGTTCAATCCCTGAGTCAGAAAGATCCCCTGAAGAAGGAAACAGCAAGCTACTCCAGTATTCTTGCCTGGAAAATTCCATGAACAGAGAAGCCTGGAGGCCTCAGTAGCAAAGAGTAGCATGGGTAGCAAAGAGTCTGACACAACTGAGAGCGCGCACACAAGCACACAAACACACACACATAAACACACTATAATTCACTCTTTTTTTGTCAATACAGTTTGCTATTGGGCCTCCAACGTTCTAGACTTCCATCTACATGTACCTCTGCCCACCTCATAAAATTGGCCTCCAAGTTAGATTTGTGAGATGTGACATCCCCTCTTCAGACTGACCTTGATGCCCTCCACATTCCAAAATTACACACAAAACTATAAAGTCTCTAAATGTATTTAGCTTCTTATTTCCCAATTGTTTTTAAAGTTGTTGAAACAATACCATTTTCGCTAGACTACTTGTTGAAAGAGAAAAAAGCGTGGAAAAGTAATAAAAGCTAATATTCAACACATGTTAAAAACCACTACCACTAAATATTTGAGCTTTGTTTGCTTATGTAAGGGGAAACTTCACTCAAGCTACTGCAAATGATTTTCAAATGATATTGCATAATATTACCAAAAATCAGGAATTAGAATAAAATGCTTATTTTCTGATCACATGAGATTCTCAAATAGATTCAGACACAGTGCAATGTCTTCTCAAAAAAGATTGTATTAGAAAATACCTTTAAAGTTCTAAAAAAAAACAGTCATGTTTTGCATGAAAGATTTCTTGAATTTGAAAGATAATGTTATATTTGCATTATCTGCTCAACTATAAGATGACTTTGGCATAACATCTTTATGAAAAGATAAAAACTATTACTATATTATTTCTCCAATAGGACACCAAAGGCACAAAAGAGAAAAAAACAAATAAATTGGGCTTTGTGAAATTTCTAAAATTTGTGAACCAATTGATAATGTCAACAGAGAAAAAGGCAACCCACAGCATGGGAGAAAATACTTGCAAATTATATATTTAATAAAAGATTAATATGCATAATACATAGAGAATTCCTATAATTCAAAAATTAACAAAATAACTTTATTCAAAAACAGGCAATGAGTTTGAACAGGTATTTCTCCAGAGAAGATATACAAGTGTCCAATAATCACACATAAAGATTTTTAACATCAAAACTTTAACAACAACAACAACAAAAAAACTTTGACAACATACCATCTCATACCCATTAGGATAGCTACTAAAAAAACAGAAAGAAAATATCAAGGGTTGGCACAGAGGTAGAGAAATTGGAACACTTTATACTATAGGTGGGAATTGAAAGCAAGGTCTCAAAGAGATATGTATAACAATATTCATAGCAGCATTATTAACCATATGTATAACAATATTCATAATTCATATGGAAGCAGCCAAGAGTTAGTTCATAGGTACACGAATGGATAAGCAAAATGTACATATGCATACAATGGACTGTCATTTGACCCTCAAAAGGAAGGCACTTCTGACATACATCACAACATGGGTGAAACTTAGGGACATTATACTAAGTAAAATAAGTCAGCCACACACAAACACACACATACACACAAAAACATACTGTATGATTCCACTTATAAAAGATATTAATACTTAGAGTACTCAAAATCATAGAGACATAAAGTATAAAGTATCTATGGGACATCCAGAAAGCAATTAGATGTCAGATTGTCAGTGAAGTGGACTGGGATAGAAATGAACTTTAAACTCAATGAAAATGTTAGTCACTCAGTCATGACTGCCTTTGTGACCCCACAGACTGTAACCTGACACACTCTTCTATCCGTGGAATTCTCCTGGCAATGATACTGGAGTAGGTTGCCATTCCCTTCTGCAAAGGATCTTCCTGACTCAGGGATAGGTCCCTAAATAATTAATTTCTCCGCCAATTGATTCTTATACTTATTTTCTCTATCTTGATGTTAGTATCTTATCCAATTTATCTTCCAAGACCACAACTCTTCTTTCCCTTCCCCAAACCTGATTCCCCCATTTAATTGTACACCAGTAACTTCTCTTCATTCTAACTCTCACAGCCTAAATTATCTCTCCTGCGTTCCTGCAGTGCTTCCTCAGGGGGGTTTCTTGTCTCATTTCTCCTGCCCGCTCCTAATCTGTCCTCAAAACTGCTTTCAGGATTATCTTTAAAAAACATTTTTCTGTTGTTTCTCACCTAGTTGGTGTCATCAATGACTCTTTATCATTATCAGGATAAAAATACATTACTTAGCATGATACTGTTTCCTTTTCTAAACTTATCTGTTGCTACCTTCCCCCTTAAGAAACATTTTAAATTATCTTTGTTTCTCCTAACATGAAGTGTGGTAAAAGCAGGCACTAAATATTTTTCAAGTGAAAGAATAAAGAAGGCATATTTCCCTTAACAAACAGTATTGTTTTATGTTCCTTAGTCTTCTGCACAAGTCTAGAAAATCTTTACACTCCATACCACACTGCTGCTCTCCACTATCTTTATCTAATGCTCACTTATTTGTGCTTCCCTATTCAGTTCAAGTATCACTTCCTTCGATATATCTTCACTCACCCCTACCTAATAATAATAAAGTAAATGAATCTCTCCTCTTCATGACCTTATCGCTGTGATGCTATTCCAAGTAGCAACAAGCAATTATACTTAATCTGTTTAACATATATTCTTTCTTAACAGGCTTGAGGATAATATTTCAATCAATTCATACATTCCCAAGGTGTGGCATAGAAATTAATAAGCAGTAACATAGAAAGGGTACAACAAATGATTTCTCAAAGAGTAAAGAAATAAAAGTGTAAATCAAAATATAAAAAATTTGATAAGGGAGATGTACAACATGTATCATTATAGTAGAGCTAGTATCTATTAGAATAAATATTTTCAAATGTTCTAACTATTAACATAGGTGTATTCTTGATGTGGTATGCTGCACTTTCAAGAAATAAAGAATAATTAATGATCAATAATCTTCCAACCCTAGGACTTTTGAAAAATATTCTGAAAACCTAGAACTAATCAGAAGAAGAGTGACGCAAATAGAAAAGAATAAAACAAATAGGAAAAAGAGACATTCTCTGATAAAAACAGAAAGTCTAATTTTATCCAAAAATAGAATTGAAACACATGCTTCAAATTCAAAAATCTTGGTTTTGACTTCTATTGCTTATTTTTCTAAATCTCTTCTCATCTTGCAACAGAAGTCTCAGGGTACCATTTCATGGTCTAAACACTAAAATAGCCTGACCAATTTCCAGACCAAACACACTTTGCTAAGCTTTTTATATCAGGATGCAAATGCTTACCCAAAAGTAACTCTTAACTGCTCATCCATCACAAAACAGTGGGTAAGAAGAAGTACTAGGATCTGGGTATGCATAAGCTTTGCTCTGAGGAGCCAAGATTGATTTTAAACAGGACACATTTTTTCAGTGGTAAGTCAAAATGTTCATATGAGAAAGGAGAGAAGGATATTTGTAAGATTAAGAACAAAAGAATATAATAGTGTCTGGTATATAGTCCATGGTGGGATAAATGTTTGTTAAATAGGTCTGTTGATTATTTGTGATTGAATAAAATAGAATATATTTGTTAATCCCTATTTACTATCCTTTATGTAACAGAGAAGATTTGAAAAGCAATCCTTACCTTTAAAAAAGTGTCTTTTCCTTACAGAATGACTCAGTAGTAATTCCTTCTCTGAGAAATGGACACTATGAAATTATTCTTATGAGAAGAAATTGTTGCATGTGAAATCTGTAGAGTTAAATGTTACTTGAATTACCCAACACACACACACAGTATTCCATGTATAATTAGTAAGTTTATCCCTCAAATGTTAAGAAGAAAGTGAGAGTTGAGATAGTACCTACAAGGGAGTAAAAAGAGTATTTAAGATTTCAAGGAAGAATGTTTTTGAGGAGACTCCATGAACAAGCAGGGAAGAGAGGGCTCCTGTTGGGGGGAGGTTCCTACAGCTGGAACAAATATGTGAGACAACTTTCACTCTGTCTCATGGCTTTGCCTAATACAGAAGACAAGACATTGATCACACCCCCAGCTCTCAACCATGCCTGTCTTTTAAGATGAAGCAGCTTTCTATGGATCCCTTTCACTTTGCAATTTTCTGAAGACCACACCTTATGAAGCTCCAGGGAGCCCCTTAGATTTGTAATCCTAGCCCCTTAGATTTGTAATCCCCTTAGATTTGTAATTCATTTTAATTACATTAAAAATGTAATTAATTTTTAATGTAATTAAAAATTCATTTCTTAGTTACCTTTCTAAGAACTTAATGCCAAAAAGGAGTAATTCATCCATTCCACCCTTCTATCTTCTGTTTTATATTTTCCCATTATGGGAATAATGAGAAATGTAAAACATCATTTATAGCCCCTCCTGTAATTTTTAGTTTATCTGTAAATACCCTTAGGAAAAAAATGATCTGCTAGAAGGAAAATCTAAGGACATACCAATGGCTATTTGACATCCAAAAAAGAGTCTGCTTATAGCTTTCAAGTGTTTAGGAGACAAGCTCCAAGAAGAGACAAGGATGGCTTTTCCAAAGACCCCATAACAGACAAATAACTTCCCCTCAACCTGCATCTGATCACCACCGAATGTGAAGGTCCTTCTTTTGTCCCTTAAGATGTTGAGTGCTCTTATTCTGATTAATTGAAATATTTTCTTCCATAATTTGTTGAGGGCTTACTGATTAAAGACCAAATGCCAAGACATAAGTAATATATGTTATTTCCCCTGTTTTGCAGGAAAATTTTTAAATAAAGTTCTTCCATACTGAGGCCAAAGCTTTCCTTCGTATAGTGAAACCACTCATTGAAAATTGTACAAAGCATTTTAGAGGCGTTTATTCCACCTTTGGCACTTCCCAGGTGGCTCAATAGGTCAAGAATCCCCTGCAATGCAGGAGATATGGGTTTGATCCCTGGGTCAAGATGATTCTCTGGAGGAGGGCATGGCAACTCACTCCAGTATTCTTGCCTGGAGAATCCCATAGACAGAGGAGCCTGGCAGGCTATAGTCCATAGGGTCACAAAGACTTGTACATGACTGAATTAACTGATCATGCGTTCGCATACATTCCACCTTTATGAATCAAGATTACTTTTCTGTCTACCACTACACTAGTTTAATCCATCTTTGGAATATCCACAAACAGATCATAAAAAATTATCATCAGCAGAAAAGAAGATTAAAAATTTTAAACCAGAAAACAACCAGTTCAATTCAGTTCAGTCGCTCAGTCGTGTCTGACTCCTTGCGACCCCATGAATCACAGCACTCCAGGCCTCCCTGTCCATCACCAACTCAGGGAGTTTACCCAAACTCATGTCCATCAAGTCAGTGATGCCATCCAGCCATCTCATCCTCTGTCGTCCCCTTCTCCTCCTGCCCTCAATCCCTCCCAGCATCAGGGTCTTTTCCAATGAGTCAACTCTTCACATGAGGTGGCCAAAGTATTGGAGTTTCAGCACAGCATCAGTCCCTCCAATGAACACTCAGGACTGATCTCCTTTAGGATGGACTGGTTGGATCTCCTTGCAGTCCAAGGGACTCTCAAGAGTCTTCTCCAACACCACATTTCAAAAGCATCAATTCTTCAGTACTCAGCTTTCTTCACAGTCCAACTCTCACATCCATACATGACCACTGGAAAAACCATAGCCTTGACTAGATGCACCTTTGTGGACAAAGTAATGTCTCTGCTTTTGAATATGCTATCTAGGTTGGTCATAACTTTCCTTCCAAGGAGTAAGCGTCTTTTAATTTCATGGTTGCAATCACCATCTGCAGTGATTTTGGAGCCCCGAAAAATAAAGTCTGACACTGTTTCCACTGTTTCCCCATCTATTTCCCATGAAGGGATAGGACCAGATGCCATGATCTTCGTTTTCTGAACGTTGAGCTTTAAGCCGACTTTTTAACTCTCCACTTTCACTTTCATCAAGAGGCTTTTTAGTTCCTCTTCACTTTCTGCCATAAGGGTGGTGTCATCTGCATATCTGAGGTTATTGATATTTCTCCCGGCAATCTTGATTCCAGCTTGTGCTTCTTCCAGTCCAGCATTTCTCATGATGTACTCTGCATAGAAGTTAAATAAGCAGGGTGACAATATACAGCCTTGACGTACTCTTTTTCCTATTTGGAAAAGTCTGTTGTTCCATGTCCAGTTCTAACTGTTGCTTCCTGACCTGAATACAGGTTTCTCAAGAGGCAGGTCAGGTGGTCTGGTATTCCCATCTCTTTCAGAATTTTCCACAGTTTATTGTGATCCACACAGTCAAAGGCTTTGGCATAGTCAATAAAGAAGAAACAGATGTTTTTCTGGAATTCTCTTGCTTTTTCCATGATCCAGAGGATGTTGGCAATTTGATCTCTCTTTCCTCTGCCTTTTCTAAAACCAGCTTGAACATCTGGAAGTTCGCGGTTCATGTATTGCTGAAGCCTGGCTTGGAGAACTTTGAGCATTACTTTACTAGCGTGCGAGATGAGTGCAATTGTGCGGTAGTTTGAGCATTCTTTGGCATTGCCTCTCTTTGGGAAAACAACCAAGGCTTGATCTAAACTTTATCTTGGTTATTAACAAGTTTATATTTCAGTGCCAAGATGACTGGTAGGAGGGTATGGAGGAAAGAAAAGAGTAAATGATGGTGTATATTTTCTTTTTGTTTTTGATCATTTTAATTTTATTCCTCAAAGAATTCCAAAAGCATATTCCCCCTTTATCTTGCCTTTCTTTTACATTTTATTTATTGTCCCTCTTTGTAGCCTTCATTTTCGATTTCTGCCTATAAATGTTTGAGTTGATATGGAGAGGAAAAAAATGAGGCTTAGGAAAGCTTAATAATGAGGGGAAAAAAATGATTTCAGAGTTATTAGTTTAGTTTTGCCCATGCAAAGGCAAACTCCAAATGTTATTTGGGTTTCTATAAAGTCAATTTTATTTAGCCATGAGAAAACTTTTATTAAATAAAAATAAGGTTTTTTAATCATCAAAATGATGAAATCAAAATGGCTGTTTGAGTTTTCTACCATCTTTTTCCCCAGAAAAAGTAGATTTTTAACAATTGTCCATGAATGAGAGAGCATTTGTGGATTTCCAGAGTTCAGTGGAGAAGATCTAGTATATCAAAGGAGCAAGAAAAGCCCAAGATTGGATACACTGAAGAGGTCAAAAGGAGCTGTTTTGCTTTACCTGTGTCACTTTCCCCAGGGTGTACAAACTGCCAAGAGAGACCTTGTTGGCCCATGGATTTCTGCCAAAGAGAAACTAAGAACATATGAGTGAGCACCTGATTTTCCCAGCTGTGTGTGTCCCTGCCAGTTCTTTATTGCCCATCCATAATACTGCTTCATGAGCTGCACAGCTGAGGGGCAGTGAGTGGCTGTGAGAACAGTGTCTTGGGCTTGAAACACATCGAAAAAATGCAGATCCTAATAATTGCTTTACAGATGCCATCAGGAAGGCCATCCATGAGGCTCTGGAGCTGCTTCACCAGCAGATGATCCCAGCTAGCTCATGGGTTCCTCCAACACTCCACATACCTCACTCCCACCACCTCTCCCCCACACACCCCAAGCTAGCGCCCTATGTGCACCCCTAACAGCAGTGAGAGTGAGCCTTTGCAGACACCTAGTGACCATATGCAGAAAGAGGCTCAACTCTTCAGGTTTGGGGAAAAGTACACAAACCTGTGGAGAAGGCAATGGCATCCCACTCCAGTACTCTTGCCTGCAAAATCCCATGGATGGAGCAGGCTGGTGGTCTGCAGTCCATGGGATCGCTGAGAGTCAGACACGACTGAGGGACTTCACTTTCACTTTTCACTTTCATGCATTGGAGAAGGAAATGGCAACCCACTCCAGTGTTCTTGCCTGGAGAATCCCAGGGATGGGGGAGCCTGGTGGGCTGCCATCTATGGGGTCGCACAGAGTCGGACATGACTGAAGTGACTTAGCAGCAGCAGCAAAAGCACACAAACCTGAGCATTCAATACCACCTTAGAGAAAGCAAATAAGACACAGCGAGCACCTGGCCTGGCTTACAGAATCTAGAGAAGGCATATAACCCTTAGAATTCCTCAAGAGGACACAAGAAATGTAGGACAGGTATATCCACATAAGAGGTCTGAGAGAGCCTCAGAATCCTTAATAAAGAAGTATAAAAGAGTTTTTCTATGAGATCAAAGTTAAGTTGCTATCATCTTAAAACAGACTGCTTTATCTATAAGATGTTCTGAACCCCATAGTAATCACAAAGTAAAATCCTACAGCAGATACACAGAAGATAAAGAGAAGGGAATCAAAGCATACCATTACAGAAAGTCATTAAGTTACAAGAAAGAGCAAGAGAGGGAGAAAGAAAGAAGGGAACTACTTAAAGTCAAAAAACAATAAAAGGTCATTAGTAAGTTCTTGTCAAGAATTTCTTCAAATGTAAATGGATCAAATTGTTCAATCAAAAGGTACAGAATGGCTAAATGGATTTAAAACATAAAACACAACTATATGCTGCCTACAATAGACTCATTTTGGCAGGATACACATAGTTTCCACATGGAAGAATGGGAAATAGTATCTAATGCAAACAGAAACCAAAGAGAACAGGGGTAGCTGATCTTAATATCAGACAAAATAGACTTTAAGGCAAAAACTGTAACAAGAGATAAAAATGTCATTATGTAATGATAAAGAGCCAACTTATTAAGAGAATATAACAATTCTAAATAAATATGCACCCAATATCAGAACACCTACATAGACTAAATATAACAATCAAATACTAACAAATCTAAAGGGAGAAATAGACAATAATCCAATAATAGTAGGGGACTTCAGTACTCCACTTCCAACAATGGATAGATTATCCATACAGAAAATTAATAAGGAAACATTGGACTTTACATTCTAGATCTAATAAACCTAACAGATATATACAGAATATTTCATCCAACAACAGCAGAATGCTTATTCTTCTCAAGCACACAAGGACCATTCTCCAGAATATATCATATGTTAGACCACAAAAGATTTAGCAAATTTAAGAAGACTGAAACCATACTAATTTTCTTTTCTGACTACAGTAATATGAAACTAGAAATCAATAACAGAAGGAAAATTGGAAAGTTTCTCAAATATGTGGAGATTAAGCAATATGCTATTGATTAGTCAGTGTATCAAAGCACTCAAAAAGAAATCAAAATTATCTGAAAATAAATGAAAATAGCATATGAACACTTATGGGATGCAGGGGGAAAAAGCAGTTCTAAGAGGGAAGTTTATAGTGATAAATATCCACATTAAGTAAAAAGAAAGATGACAAATAAATTACTTAACTTTATCCTCAACAAACCAGAAAAACATTAAGTCCAAAGTTAAGAGAAGGAAGGAAATAACAAAATTAGAGCAAAAGTAAATAAAATAGAGACCAAAAAATAACATAAAAGATCAACAAACTAAAACTGGTAAGATAAATAAAATTGACAAGTTAAGGTAAAAAAATGTCAGAAGGTAAATAAAATTGACAAACATTTAGCTAGACTAGTGAAAAAAATTTTTTTTAAATTTTCTCTAGGATCAAGAATAAGACAGAGATGCCTATCCTTATCCCTTTTATTCAACACAGTATCGGGAGTCCTAGCCAGAGCAGTTAGGCAAGAAAAATAAAAGTTATCCAAATCAGCAAAGAAAAAAATTCAAATTGTCTCTGTTTGAAGATGACATGATGTTATACACAGAAAACCCTAAAAACTTAGCAAAAAACTGCTAAAATTAATGAACAAATTCAAGAAAGTTGCAGAATAAAAATAAACATACAAATATCTGTTGCACTTCTATATGCCAACAACAACAACGATACTCAAAAAAGGAAACCATGTCATTTACAGAGGCATTAAAACAATTTTAAAAAGCCTTTGGAATTCATTTAATCAAGAGGGTGAAAAATCTGTACACTGAAACATGAAGACACAGATGAAAAAAAAAAAAAAATTGAAGACACAAATCAAAATTTCATCTTGTGAGCAGAAAGAATTAATATTGCTAATGTCCATACTGCTCAAAGCCCTCTATAGATTAAATACTATCTCTGTAAAAAATTCTAGTGTTATTTTTAATGGAACTAGCACAAACAATTCTAAAATCTGTATGAAACTACAAAAGACCCTTTATAGCCAACACATTCTGAAAAAGAAAAAGAAAGCTATGGGCATCACACTTGCTGGTTTCAAACTATGTTACAAAGCTACAATAACCCAAACTGTGTGGTACTATCATAAAGACAAACTCATAGATAAATGGAACAGAATTGAGAACTCAGAAATAAACCTATGCATTTACAATCAACAAATACTTTATAAAGGAATCAAGAATGCTCAATAGAGAAAGGGTAACTCTTCAATAAATGATGCTAGAAAAACTGGATATTCACATGCAAAAGGATGATACTGGACTCAGCACTGCTCACAAAAATTAAATGGATTAAAGGCTCAAATGTAAGACTTGAAACTCTAAAACTCCTAGAAGAAAACATAGGGGGAAATCTCCTTGACATTGTTGCCAACAATTTTTTGGATATGACACCAAAAGCGCAAGCATGTATTCTAAGTCACTTTAGTCATGTCTGACTCTTTGTGACCCCATGGACTGTAGGCCAACAGGCTCCTCTGTCTAAGAGATTCTCCAGGCAAGAATACTGGAGTGTGTTGCCATGCCCTTCTCCAGAGGATCTATCCAACCCAGGGATCAAACCTGCATCTCCTGCACTGAAGGTGGTTTCTTTTACCACCGAACCACCACAGAAGTCTCCAAAACACAAGCAACAACAGCAAAATTCAACACTTTTGAGTATATCAAACTAAAACACTTCTACACAGCAAAAGAAACAGTTAACAAAATGAAAAGACAACAAATGGATCCAGAGAAAATATCTGCAAATATGCCCTTTGGTAAGGGGTTAATACCAAACATATATAAGAAACACATATGACTCAATAGCAAAAAAAAAAAAAAAATCAATTAAAAACTGGGCAGAAGAACTAAATATACATTTTTCCAAAGAAGATATACAAATGATCAACAGGTACATGAAAAGGGGCTCAGCCTCACAAATCATCAGAGAAACGCAAGTCAAAAACACCACGAGATATCACTTTATACTTGTTAGGATGGGTATTTTCAAAAACACAAGAGATAACACTTGTTGACAAAGATGTGGCAAAGTGGGAATTCTTGTGTCTTGGTGGGGATGTAAATTGGTAAAGCCACTGTAGAAAGTAGTATGAATAGAAATAGAATTAGAATAGAAATAGAATTACCATAGGATCCAGCAAGCCTATTTCTGGGTATATGTCCAAAGAATGAAAACAATAACTTGAAAAAATTATCTGCACACCCCTACTCATTGTAGCATTATTTACAGTAGCTAAAACATAGAAACAACCTAAGTGTCAGTCCTGAATATCCATTGGAAGGACTGCTGCTGAAGCTGAAACTCCAATACTTTGGCCACCTGATGCAAAGAACTGACTCATTTGAAAAGACCCTGATGCTGGGAAAGATTGAAGATGGGAGGAGAAGCGGATGACAGAGGATGAGATGGTTGGATGGCATCACCAACTCAATAGACATGAGTTTGAGTAGGCTCTGGGAGTTGGTGATGGACAGGGAAGCCTGGTGTGCTGAGGTCCATGGGGTCACAAAGAGTCAGACATGACTGAGCGACTGAATTGACTGACTGAAGTGTCTGTCAACAGGTCAATGGATTGGAAAACGTGAAATTTATATGACTATTATTCAGCCATAAAAAGAAGGAAATCTAGCCATTTTTGACAATATGGATTGATCTTGAGAGCATTATGCTGAGTTAAATAAGACAGTGAAAGACAAGTACTGTGTGATATCCCTTATACATAGAATCTGAAAAGTCAACTCACAAAGAGAATAGAATAGTGGTTTCCAGAAGCTGGGGGTGGGGAAATGATGAATATTAGTCAGAGAGTGCAAACTTCCAGTTATAAGATGAATAAATTCTGGAAATCTAATTTACAGCATGATGACTAAAGTTAATAATATTGTATTATTTACTTAAAGTTGATAAGTGAGAATATCTTTAATGTTTTACTACATTACACACTCAAAAAGGTAGTTATAGGAGGTTATGGATGTGTTAACCAAGATTATTGTGGTAATCACAGTATTTACATATATCAAATCATCACATTGTGTAACGTAAACTTATATAGTATTATATATTAATTATATCTCAATAAAGTTGGGGGGAAAAGAAATGCAAATATATTTTCTTTACATCAAAAGAAACGTATTAGGATTTTTAAAGTAATAGTCACTACCAGGTAAAGGGCACCAGAGACTTCAGTACAATCTTTGCAATTTCCTATGAATCTAATTTAAAATAAAAAGTTTAAAAAATAATAAGCAAGAGAAAGCAGTGTGCAAAATATTAATTCTTACTGAATTTAATAATGGGTATTAAGTATAGGTACAATGGGTAAAATATATATAATTTAAATATTAAATATAGATATAGGTATTCATTGTGTTATTCTTTTTACTCATCTATATGTTTGGAAATTTTCATAATGAAATTTTGAAAATAAAAAGAAAACTTTTATTTAAAAGAAGTAAAAAATTATTACTCAAGCCTGCAATTCATTCATTTTAATTGTGTTCACATATCTATTCTGTTATAAACTGATTTGCATCCATTTAGCTTCTGCATATGTATCATGTTTGTCTAAATGGGTGATGATGGACAATTAATACTCAGGAAAAAGGTGAAAGAAAAATTATGAGAGAAAAGAAATGCACATAAGTCAATTTAAGTCTTCAAAATTCACTTTAAAAATGTCTTTCTTAGGGCTAGTTTATGAAATGAGTTTCCTACTTATCCCCTTTCAATGTGTAATTTTCAATACTTGATCCCCTCCCCACCCCTTTTTATTTTTTACCATTTTCAAGGCTTCAGAACACTAAATCCAAGTGGATTTAGTTCAGCTTTAGTTAGAAATTTCAGGCTAAAGTTGGATCCTGCTAAGCTTTCTTTCTTTTTTTTTTTTCTTTCATCTCTTCTCTCCTCCCCCTCCTTCTAAGAATTAACATTTGACTCTAATCACTAATCTCTAACAACTAGAAAAAGACTTGACTTTCATTTCTGTCTTAAAATGATACTTTGAAGGTAATGACAAGAAACCCAGGATTAGTTCATTACAGAAAAAGAAGATATATGAATGTAAAATTATTCAGCAAAGTATACCGGGATGATATAAATATACTTAGAGGGGCCTGATACAGAGGCCATCTAAAACTTCCAAAAGATGCTAAAGTCCTTTAAAAACCTAAAGCATCCAAACTATGTGCAACAATCTCACTTGCTGCACAGAAGACTGATAAATAAGACTTTAGGATTGAAAATCAATAAACAAAGATAAAATGTACACTCAAAAGAGTCTGGAAATAATCAGTTTTCCTATATCTTCATAAATAAACCATGTCTGAAAAAAACCAGATTAATTTCAACTCCCCCTAGTTGAACCACTTCTCAACTTCTCTCAACATCTATGAAAAAATCATTCAATCTGTAACAAAAGATCTACTTGACTTTTAACAAAATTACTCACTTCACATATTAAATAATATTTTTCAAAACATCACTATAAAAGGGTAATACATGTCAAGGAAAATAAAAACCTTTCATTAAAATTTAGAGAAAGTGCAACAGGATAGTCCCAGGAATGTAAAACACTTCTGTTTATTTTCTTTGGGTCCCTGTTAGATTTGCCTTGCTGTTTCCAGTAGTTTGAACAACTAAGGGTTCAAGAATATATTCATGATTTTTCTTCTGGTCTGAGTTAAAATTCCTGCATGCCCTGCAATTTATAGCATGTTATCTATAGAGTTGTTGTCAGTCTCTCCCCTTGAAAGGAAGAATAATAATTTTTAGGGTCTTTAGAATAGGAAAAAATAGGTGCAGATATCAGAGCATTTATTGCTGAATAGGAAATTATGCAAATGATTTTTTTTAAGCCATGTGTAAAGAGAAACGTTTAAAAAGCTGTTCTAATACAGCAAAACCTTACCAAAGCAAGCTGAGTGACCTAGATTTCCTTTTCTTTTTCACATAAAATTTGTCAAAAAAAAAAAAAATCCACAATTTTTATTCCATTGTTATAAAGAAGTGAAGACAAATTATCAGAGCATAAAACCAATGCATTGATGAAAAATAACCTCTCAGGAAGAGAAAGTTAACAGAGCGTGCACCCTAGCCCTGATTTATATCAGTGTTGTATTATTAGTGTTTCCCTTTACAAGAGGGAAGGTAGGAGAAAGGGAGGAAATAAGGAACTAGAAAGAAAGAAGTAACAAACTGTTATGATTGTAATCCAGAATTTCATACATACATTTAATGTTCAGAAAAATATGGATCCCCAATTTTACAGCATTCTCTAATATCAGTGAAGGAGGAAACAGACAGAACAGGCTCCATCTTGAAAGCAGGACTCCATCTTGGGCCGGACTGTGGACTTTGAGCTATATGCCCAGTATCTACGGAAACGACACACCAACTGGAAAATCAGACCTCCCAGATAGAAGAGCCCCAGGGCTTGTATGTGGACTCTCCATTGCCTAAAAGAATACCTTTATTATCTGTGTGACTGAATAGAATCATAAATTCTATTATGCTTATTGGGGTATGACCACAGGCCTATTGATAATTGTCCACCGTTAACTACCTAGGCTTAAGGCATATGAATCACGGGTTAACTTCGATTGTATCTTTCTTTTCCTTTGTTCAGACTCGTTTCAGGGAATTTGGGGAGGTGGGTTTGGGCATGTACACTTAGGGTATATAAGGTTTTCACAAAAACTGGTCAGGGTCCTTGGCTAAGAGGAGACTCTGCCTTGGGCCCACCAGTGTAATAAACTGCACTCCACTATCTGCATTGCCCTTCTGAGTGAGTTTGTTTTCCTGGAACACGTGGCTATAATATCAACCAGCTAGGACTCAGTGTGTTTAGCTGATCTTTTCTTGCCCTGGGTAGGACTGAAAATTACTTACAAAGCTATGTAAAATGCAGATCTCAAAACCCATTCCAAGATTAATGAATCTCCAAAGATAAGAAACAAGAATTTATATATATATATATATATATATGTGTGTGTGTGTGTGTGTGTGTATATATATATGTTTTATTTTTTGTTTATTTTAACTTTTTAACTGAACTGTAGTTGATTTATATTGTTTCAGGTATACAGCAAAGTGATTCAGAAATATATAATTCTTTTCAGATTCCTTTCTAAGTTATTACAAGATATTGAATATAGTTCCCTGAGCTACATGGTAGGTCCTTGTTGTTAACCTATTTTATTTATAGTAATGTACATCTGTTAATCCCAAATTCCTAATTTATCACTCCCCAACCTCTTTCCTTTGGTAACCACAAGTTTGTTTTACATGTCTATTGCATGTATTTTTAAAAAGAAATGGTAAATCACAAGGGATTCAGATTACATCTTTGTTAAAAACCTAGTGCTACTAAAAATCCAGAGAACCAAGTGAAAAGGTAAAAGAATTCAGCAAAATAAGTGAATAGAAAATTAATGTATAGAAATTTTTAAAACTTCATGCATCTTTAAGATATAGTCACAAGTAAAATAAGCAAATAAAATAACAACAAAAATATTGGAGTTACAGGCTACTATATATAAAATAAACAACAATAACTAACTACTGTATAGCACAAGGAACTATATTCAATATCTTAAAATAACCTATAATGGAAAAGAATCTGAAAAACAATCTATCTATCTGTGCATTCATATATATGAAACAATTTGCTATACTCCTGAAACATCAGAAATCAACTAGACTTCAATAAAAACAAATGATTTTTTAAAAATCTAGGAATAAAATTAAATAGAAACCTTCAAGATCTCTCTAGAAGAAACTATAAAATTCTCCTGCAGGACACAAAATAAGACGAAACAACTAGAAAGTCTGTGTCCTCTGGAAGGAAGATTCAACACCATGGAAACACCCAGCAAGATAAACAAGATGATTCTAAAGTTCATATAGAAAAGTAACAAAGAGAAATCACTAGGGAAACTCAAGAGTACTGACTGATTATCAGTTTTTCAGAAGTAAAAGCATATTATAAAACTATAATAATTAAGCCAGTACATGAATGTCATAAAGCTACAATTAAAAGCATATAATTTGCTATAATAATAGAAAACTAATAGTGGGAAAAGGAAATCCAGTAATAGGTGAAACACACCTAGAGACATTGTATATTAAATACAATAAAAGCAACATTTCAAATCAATGAAGAAAATTCAGTTTATTCATAAATGCTCTCATCAACAATAAAAAGTATAAATCTACTAGATGAAAATATGGAAGGAGCATATAAAATAAACTTGGAGTGAAATTTTTCTAAATGTAACACAAAACTGAGAAGGCAAATAAAAGACTGATAACTTCAACTACCAAAAATTTTATCAAGGTCAAAAAGAAAATCTACAGAAGGCAAAATAAAATTAGGAAAATTATCTACAGCTCATATCACAATGTGACGTCCTCAAAAAACTCTTAACCACATGCAGCTACAGATCTTTTCCTCTCAGATTGGCAAATATCACAAACTGTTATTTTCAAAAAAAAAAAAAAAATGTCTGGCCAAAGTGTAGAAAAAAGGCATTTCCATATATTACCAGAGGGAGTATAAATTGAAGCAGTCATTGAGAAGGGTGATTTAACAATGGCAATTCAAATAAAAAATGTGCATATCCTTTGACCCATGAAAACTACTTCTATAAATATAATCTGATTTATATTTGGAACTGATATATGCACAAATTATTCATTTTAGCATTGCGTGTAAGATCAAAAGGTTGAAAACAACCTAAATCTCTATTACTGAGGATCTAGCTAAATAAATTGTGGGGACACTTTTATGCAATGAAATAATCAGCCAGTATTTAAAAGAATAAGGTGTATCTATGTAGATTGTTTTGGTGGAAAATTAAGATGCCAAGAACTGTGTTTATTCTGTTATTTTCATGTAGCATATATACTTTTTGGTGAAATAGAATATCTCCCAAGTGTACACAAAACTGGTACTAGTGCTTTCTTCTTGGGAGGAAGGTTAAGTGGCTTCAGAGAAAGAATGGGAGGAAATTTTACTGTTCATTGTATTTGAATGTTTTTATTTTTATAATAATTATTCAATGAAAAAAATGAACCAGAACACTAAAAACCAACACCTTACTCCTGCCTGAGGGTTAACCAGCTTGTTTTTCAGACAAAGCCTCTTTAAAAAGAAGAGAGACAACACTCAAGGCAGAGCTGTCCAGGAAATGCCAAATTGGTCTGTTCAAACAGCGATCTTGAATTACACATTCTCAGCTACTGTGCCTGTCTGGCTCCATTATTGGCTGGCCTTCTTTCAGCTCTCCTGGCTGAAATGACTTCCATTGCTCCTGCTTCTCAATTACTTTAAGCTGGCTTGTCTGAGGTCTGTAAATCAGCTTGTTTACTCCCTCCAATGATAACTTCATTCTCATCTACATTCCTGAAACACACAAGCAGTACTTTATCCCATCATCTACCTTGGATTATTCATCACAGTCCCTTTGACCTAGCCCCAGCTCAGTTTCCCACCTTCTATTCCTGTGTCTACAGAATAGTTAGGCATTTGAGCAGGCAGTCCCCTTCTCCCTCCAATTCTCAATTTAGTTACTAGCCTTCCCTCAGCCTCCTCTCCCCTAGGGATAGATGTCTTCTCCTCAGTTCAGGGGAGAAGAATTTCATGCAGGGCAATGGCATGTGTACTAGTATGTATAGTATAGACAGTGGATCACAAAGATCAGATGTGGGAGGTACAAGAGGAGGTGGTAAAGTCAGTTAGAATTCTTCTACTAAGATCCAGACAACAACAAACAAGAACTTGGCTAGAGAGCTGAGGGAGAAAATGAAAAGTGAGTGAATTTGTATATTTTTTTGGACTCAGAGAAGTAACTGATATCTAAGAATACCAGGCAGAGAAGGCAATGGCACCCCACTCCAGTACTCTTGCCTGGAAAATCCCATGAATGGAGGAGCCTGGTAGGCTGCAGTCCATGGGGTCGCTAAGAGTCGGACACCACTGAGCGACTTCACTTTCACTTCTCACTTTCATGCATTGGAGAAGGAAATGGCAACCCACTCCACTGTTCTTGCCTGGAGAATCCCAGGGTTGGGGGAGCCTGGTGGGCTGCCATCTCTGGGTCGCACAGAGTCGGACACGACTGAAGCGACTTAGCAGCAGCAGCAGCAGCAGAATACCAGGGGCAACTATCGAGGAGAACTATGATCTTTGGCTTCGTGCTTGATAACAGCAAGGAAGTTGGTGCTTTCCTGATATGGGAAAAAGCAAGACACAAAAGGGCAGAGGGACACCCAGAGTTCGAGATGCTTTGATAAAACCTGGCAGGGAAGTAGGGTAACTATTTGGGTAAAATCAGTTCAGTTCAGTCGCTCAGTAGTGTCCAGCTCTTTGTGACCCCATGAATCGCAGCACGCCAGGCCTCCCTGTCCATCACCAACTCACGAAGTTTACTCAAACTCATGTCCATTGAGTTGGTAATGCCATCCAGCCATCTCATCCTCTGTCATTCACTTCCCCTCCTGCCCCCAATCCCTTCCAGCATCAGAGTCTTTTCCAATGAGTCAACTCTTCGCATGAGGTGGCCAAAGTACTGGAGTTTCAGCTTCAGCATCAGTTCTTCCAATGAACACCCAGGACTGGTGTCCTTTAGAATGGACTGGTTGGATCCCCTTGCAGTCCAAGGGACTCGCGAGAGTCTTCTCCAACACCACAGTTCAAAAACATCAATTCTTCGGCGCTCAGCTTTCTTCACAGTCCAACTCACATCCATACATGACCACAGGAAAAACCATAGCCTTGACTAGACGGACCTTTGTTGGCAAAGTAACGTCTCTGCTTTTGAATATGCTATCTAGGTTGGTCATAACTTTCCTTCCAAGGAGTAAGCGTCTTTTAATTTCATGGCTGCAGTCACCATCTGCAGTGATTTTGGAGCCCGAAAAAACAAAGTCTGTCACTGTTTCCACTGTTTCCCCATCTATTTGCCATGAAGTGATGGGACCAGATGCCATGATCTTCGTTTTCTGAATGTTGAGCTTTAAGCCAACTTTTTCACTCTCCTCTTTCACTTTCATCAAGAGGCTTTTTAGTTCCTCTTCACTTTCTGCCATAAGGGTGGTGTCATCTGCATATCTGAGGTTATTGATATTTCTTCCGGCAATCTTGATTCCAGCTTGTGCTTCATCCAGCCCAGGGTTTCTCATGATGTCCTCTGCATATAAGTTAAATAAGCATAACAGCCAATAACTATTAGCTGACTTAACTGCACTCTAGATCTAAGTGGGTTTATATGTATAAGAAGTTTATATATCATTATGGATTGACTGTTTATGTCACCCCCAAAATTCATTTGCTGAAGTCCTAACCCCTCATATAATGGTGTGCCCTCAGTCATGTCTGACTCTCTACAACGCCATGGACTTTAGCCTTCAGGCTCATTTGTCCATGGAACTTAACAGGCAAGAATACTGGAGTGTGTAGCCACTTCCTACTCCAGGGATTGAACCTGCATCTGTTGCATCTCTTGCATTGGCAGGCAGGTGCCTTACCACAGTGCCACTTGAGAAGCCCAAATATAATGATATAAAGAGGCAAAACCCTTGTGAGGTAATTAGACCATGAGGGTGAAGTTCTCATTAATGAGGTTAGTGCCCTTATAAGAGACACAAGAGCTTCCCTTCCCTTTCTGGTCTGGAAGTTACAGAAGACAGCCATCTGCAAACCAGGAAGGTGTCCCTCATTAGGCAGTGGATTTGCTGGTATCTTAATCTTGGAATTTCCAACCTCCAGAAAGCATATCTTTCACCAGTACTGTAAGAAAGAAATGTCTGTTTTTTACTCATCCTGTGGTATTGCATTATAGCAGCACAATCTAACATGTAAGTAATTCAGGGTACATAACTCCTGGTGTTATATATTATTATTAAGCCAATTTTTCTGCCCTAACTCATTTAACCCTCAAAACAAATGTACAAGTTTTGTACTATTATTAAACACATGAAAAAACTAGAACATACAAAGGTCAAGAAATTTGCCCAAGTTCATCATGTAGCTGAAGAGGGGAAGAGCCAGGGTTTAAATTTGGGTGGTTCCTAAATTGAGCTCAGAGAAGAGGTCCTATACAGAGAAATCCATGGTGGAGTCAGTCAATAAATGGTATTCATAACTACGAAAAGGATTGACACAGTTTAAGAAGAGCATGTTATTAGAAAATAATGCAAGTCCTGTGGAAAGCTAATGATTTAAGGGCAATTAGAGAAGGAGGATTTAGAGAAGGTGAAGGCAAAAGACCAAAACTGTAGGAAGAAAACTCATGGATCTGATGCCCTGCCAATGTCATTGTGTGTTCACAATGGTCAGCTTTGTTTAAAGAAGAAGGAAAAGGAAAGGAGGAGAAGGAAAAAAAAAAAGGAAAGGCAAAGGAAAGAAATGTATAAAAATATTAAATTAAATATGTTTATAATACATCAGAGGGCAAGGGGTAGAATCTTAAGTCTCAGGTAACAAGTCAGGGTCTCATTTTTCAGATGAAAAGCTGTATGTCTAGCTTAGATTTAGTAATCATAGTTTCCATAATATATAGTTGAATTTATTGGACAACTAAATTGAAGGGTATTCAAAAAACTCCAAAGCACAGTGCCCATAATCACATGAGGCATATGAGTATAGGCTCCCTCAAGGAAGGAATTTCCCTTTTACTTCCCAAGCCTGGAACACAGTAAACACTCAAAAATGACTTGATAATATTGGACATAGCACAGAAAGATGCATTTAAAAGATAAGTAATTTTGAGGAAAACAATGTTACTTTGCTAATTTCTTTTTATTTTTAATGTCACCAGATTTGCAAAGTTTGCAGTCTCAGAATTAGATTAGTTTTATAAAGTTTTCCTCACTTTGTTTTTCCCCAATCCCATACCAGTCAAATAAAATAAATGTCAGTTCTGCTAACATAGCTTGAATTATGAATTTAGGTCTTTTTTACAGAGCAGAGTTCAACTTTTAAAAGAGTTTTACTACCACATTATAAAGTAACAAATGTTCAGTAATGTTTGACATTTCAAAAGCTAGTACATAGAACTGTAAATTTCAGATTTATAAGGGGAACATGTAGATTTTTAATTATAGCAATTCCATTAACTTCAAGATGTGTACTCAACCACACAGAAACATTTCTTTCTTATAGTTATTTGGGAACCAAAGAAATACGTGTGCATCACCACAATCTTCTTTAAATGGAAATTTCAAGTCTCTCAGAAACAGAATGCCATCTTTTATGTTTTTAAGTATAGAAACATTTCACTGATTTTCCACAAAATGTTTTCATTAGAGTCAGGGAAATCTTGGATTTTTAATCTGTCCTCTTTCAAAAAGAGATGGAAAAAATGTTTAATGCATGACTACTAAGAATTTTGCAAAAGACTTTCACACTAATGTTTAAAGAATTCCCAAATGTCATTTATCTGATACCTTTTTTCTTTGACATGGGAAAAAAGGAAGTGGCAGAATCGAAAAAAAAAAGTATTGAAAACAAATAGACTGACCTATGCTTAGCCTGTCTCCATGCTGTCAGGTTGAGATAAAAGCCCCAACAGAGTCCCCAAGAATCCCACGACTGCATAGGTTCTCAGTACACTACATGTGCCCAAGAGAAGAAAAAGAAAACTGAGGAAGAAATAGAAAAAAATGTGTAATTGGTGATTTTTTTTCTTCTAATGAAGACAGCAAATAAAGGTGTTGTCCTTCACTCCTCTTGAGGCCAACTGAACGGGTCAAAACAGTAAAAAATAGGGAAGGAAATATCATCTTCAATAGGTCAGGGAAATGGCCATGTTTTTAATACATGAGTCAGGACACAAATCTGCTAAACTGTGAAGGATAATAAAAGAAAATGCATGATACATCAGACCTGGAGGAGGATGCAGTTCCCTCTAAAAATAGATGTCATGACCCAGCTTATCCAATAATTTCCAGAATTCATAGGAAAATGACTAATAAAGGTATGATCAGGTCACAGGGACTAAAAGAGTCACAGGTTGATACTGCAGAACACGGAGCAGAGATGAAGGAGAAACCATGTTGACATAACCATTGTTGTTCTTTCTAGATGGGCCTCTCAGCTGTGGAAGATGGGTAGAGGGAAAGCAGGGCAGTATGGAATGTGGTAAGAAGACACACGCAGGGGGCACTCGCGGTAAAGAACCTGCTTGCCAATGCAGATAGACATATCCATTTTCCCCTAAACTCCCCTCCCATCCAGGCTGCCACATAACATTGAACAGAGTTCCCTGTGCTATACAGTAGGACCTTGTTGACCATCCATTTTATTAATAAAAATAGCAGCAGGTACATGTGGATCCCAAACTCCCTATCTATCCCTTCCTCCCATGCTTCCCCTCAGCAACAGTAAGTTTATGCTCTAAGTCTGTGACTCTGTTTCTATTGTGTAAATAAATTCATTTGTATCATTTGTTTTTAGACTCCACATACAAGGGATGTCATATGATATTTCTCTTTGGCTTACTTCATTCACTATGACAATCTCTAGGTCCATTGATGTTGCTGCAAATGGCATTATTACATTCCTTTTAATGGCTGAGTTATATTCCATTGTATATATGTACACATCTTCTTTATCCATTCCTCTGTTGATAGATATTTACGCTGCCTCCATGTCTTGGCTCTTGTAAACAATGATGCAATGAAAAATGGAGTGCATGTGTCCTTTTGGACTCTGTTTTTCTCTGGATATATGGCCAGAAATGGGATTGCTGGATCATATGGTTCAGTCAGTTCAGTTCACTCAGTTTTGTCCGACCCTTTGTGACCCTATGGACTGCAGCACACCAGGCATCCTGTCCATCACCAACTCCCGGGGCTTGCTCAGACTCATGTACTTCAAGTCGGTGATGCCATCCAACCATCTCATCCTCTGTTATCCCCTTCTCCTATCTTCAGTCTTTCCCAGCATTAGGATCTTTTCCAATGAGTCAGTTCTTTGCATCAGGTGGCCAAAGTATTGGAGTTTCAGCTTCAGCATCAGTCTTTCCAATGAATAGTCAGGACTGATTTCCCTTAGGATTTCCCTTTGGATCATATGGTAACTGTTTTAAGGAGCCTCTGTACTGTTCTCCATAGTGGCTGTGCCAATTTACATTCCTACCAACAGTGTAGGAGGGTTCCCTTTTCTCTGCACCCTCTCCAGCATTGTTTGTGGATTTTTTCATGAGACTCATTTTGACTGGTGTGAAGTGTTTGCAGATTTAGAATTGACAACTCCATAGGAGAACAGGTTACTTGTGACAGGCACTTGGAGAGGGCTGCTTTTGAAGGTTATGAGAATATTTTTCTGATGTAAGTGAGTTTGGCATAGCTGGGAGGAACAAGACATAAGCACAAGGCCAGCACAGCTTGGTTTCCCCAGGACTATCCAGGTTTCAGCATGGAGAGTCCTGCATCCTGAGAAACCTCTCAGTCCTGGGCAAATGAAGATGGTTGGTCGGCCAAGGGAGGAGCCACAATTCCTCCAAGATTCCTCGCAAAAGGGATCCTAAAGGTAGTATTCTGACTTCAGCTTGGGAATTGCACTAGCAAAGCGGCAACAATCCAGAATGCGAGTGGGGAAGAGATGGGGCCCAGGCAAATGACTGAAAACATCAAGGCTACACAAATCTGTCACGACACTGGTCCCTTCAGTTTACCCAAAGGTAAGTAAGTGTTCGGGTCCTGAGAAGCCTCATGCTTGTAATAAAATGATTAGTTGATTTCTAAGCAGTTTAAAATATCACCCTGTTGCTGGAAAGCAGTAAGAGAGACACAAGGAAGCAAAGAAGACTGAAGTTCAGACTCCAGAAAGGCTGCTGCCACATCCCTGTGTGGCGGCAGAGGGAATTTTGGCAGTGAAAGTAGTGAGTTTTATTAAAATGTCCAAAAATATTGTGCCTTTTGTGATTAATTTTATTGTTCCATTAGATGACTTCCTAGAACTCTCCTCTGGAGAAGTATTAGTCATCATGAAATAAATAAAGCCCTGCTGCTCCTCCCCTGTAGCTCATGACATGGAGCAGCTCACATGACTGACAATCCAGGTCTGCCCTTGTGCACTAATAGGAGTTCAGTCAAAATTATAAATCACAGATTTGTGATAACACCAGTTAAGCCCAGATATGTACTTTCTTTAACACACGTCAGTCCGAGGAGAAAGGATTGTTGGGTGAATCACAGTGATGGTGAGACAGGCTTAACAAGTTACTGGAAATGAGATTAAAATGATTGACTACAGGGCCCCAGCTGGGGAGGAAAGGACATGAGGGAACTGGGTAAATGCAGTGCAGGTAGCAAGACCACCATGTAATGGAAAAGCAAATGGGTTAAATGGAGTTTTGATCAAAGGATAGAATATGAAAATACAAGGTTTCAGAGATAAAAACCCTTAAAATTGATTAAAGCTCCAGAGTACCGGCATGAAAGTACCTTGCTAAAATTGAGTGAAGAAAAATGTCCTTGAAGGATGATTGAAGGAATTGCTAAGGGATTGGATGGGTCAGTGTGGGTGCTGAATTTTTCCAGTCTTATGTCAAAAGGCACACTGAGCCATGATGAACCCCATGGAATTTGGAGAACGATCAAGGCAATTCTATCTCTATCACAAATTCTCAATGTGGTTCACAATGAAATTCTCATTAGAGCAACTCCTGATTAGCACTTAGTGCTTAGTCTGACTCTTTGCATCCCCATGGACTCTAGTTCATAACCCCATGGACTGTAGCCTGCCACACTCCTCCGTCTGTGGAATTTTTCCAGGAAAGAATACCAGAGTGTGTTGCCATTTTCTCCCCGAGGTGATCTTCCTGACCCAGGGATCAAACTTGTGTCTCTCGCGACTCCTGCATTGGCAGATGGGTTCTTTACAACTGTTCCATCTGGGAAGCCCTCCTTAATTTTGTGTTAGGGAAAAAGAAAAAGATGATATATACTAGAAACCTAAACTTCAGGGGCTAATTTATCCTACCTATTACTGTACACAGTGCTCAGAAAACTGCATTAAATATCCAATGCTGAAATAATTACACTTGATGTGCAGATTTCCTGACTTTGGAATGGTTGAACAGAGGCCTCAATGATAGGACAGCCAAAGAATTACTTAACTGCTTAAATATCAACAAACCTGATCTTAAAGTGAAGCCAGTCACTTCAACCACAGGATAAAAGAAAGTTTATGGAAAAAATGACTAAACGATCACCATATGAACAGCTTGGATGCAAAGGGCAGAGTATCATCTTGTGTGTGTGTGTACGTGTGTGTGTGCACTCAAATGTGGTTGTTATTCTGAAGTTGTCAACATGAGTTAGCAGAGGGGAGAGAGGCATATTCACTTTATTTAGACTTGGATCTTTCAACTTTTCTGTCTAGTCATGCCTGGATGTCCATGTGGCTGATCATCCTCAAATCTTATACCTCTTACCTTGTTTCATGTGGTTTTTTCATATCCTTCATTATGCCCTCAATGTAAACATTAACAAGACTTGCTTACATTAAAACAGGACTTTTCCCAGAAACTGAGAATCACTATAACTTCTTCAAAAGCATTGTCTTACTGAAGAATACCACATATTTACTGTGTGCCAACCTCTATTCTAAGTATTCCATATTGATCAATTTATCTAGTTCTCACAGTGATCTTATGAAGTAGATGCAATCATTACCCTCATTATATCAATATGGAAACCAGGCATGGAGAGAGAAGTAACTTGCCCAAGCTGAAGCCTTGATTTGAAGTGGACAGTCTGGCTCCAGGGTACATGTTCTTAGCTACTAAATCAGTGGTCTTCATAGGATGGTCCCCAGACCAGCAACAACCGCTTTCTCTGGGAACTTGTTAGAAATTTAAATTCCTGGCTAAGCTGCTGCTAAGTCGCTTCAGTCGTGTCCGACTCTGTGCGACCCCATAGACGGAAGCCCACCAGGCTCCCCCGTCCCTGGGATTCTCCAGGCAAGAACACTGGAGTGGGTTGCCATTTTTTCCTCCAATGCATGAAAGTGAAAAGTGAAAGGGAAGTTGCTCAGTCGTGTCCGACTCTTAGCAACCCTGTGGACTACAGCCTACCAGGCTCTTCCATCCATGGAACTTTCCAGGCAAGAGTACTGGAGTAGGGTGCCATTGCCTTCTCCATAAATTCCTGGACATCACATCGTATCTACTGAAACTTTGGAGGTGGGGCCTAGGAATATGTGTTTTAACAAGGTCTTTAGGAGACCCTTTACCAAGGATCAGCTTTACCAAGCATTTTCCAAGCAGGCTCAGTTTGAGAAACACAGCAACATACCACCATGCTCAAAAGTAACAATGCAGTAACAAATATGTATAGACATTGAAAAGGCTGTGCTGACAAATTTTCCCCTATATCTGGGACTTGGGATAACTGTTGTTTCAAATTTTCTGTATTAAATTTTTAGCCTCAGGTCCTGAATTCTACTGAAAGGAATTCACTTAAAAACCCACAACAGGGTAATGTTCATGGCATAAGCTGTCAGTATGTGGCTTGGAGTAGAAAAATACAATTTTTTCTTGTCCAGCGTGGTTTCTACATCTGCCCATTTGAAATTTCAGTTGGAGTGGTTTTGGCTAACAAGCAGTGTGTTTTTGAATCACAGAGGTAAAAAGCCACTCAACTTTTTCAGAGTGGCAACTATCAAATCCATCTGCCAGAACATCTGCATTATAATCCCAGGCAACACCCTGCCAGATCTATCATTATGAAAAAGTGACTCTGGGTCATTTTCAGGGTTTCAACAATGTGTTTCCAAATCATATTAAGAGATAAAATATCATTGCCTTTGGCCAAGATCCGATATATTTTTAAAATATTCTTTCTGCTCAAATAATATATCTGCATAAAAAGTCTGAGAAGTAAACCAGCAATTAATAGTGTCTACTTCTGGCAGGTGGACTTATGGGAGTATTTTTCTTCTTACATTTTTGTATCTCATGTCTTGACCTCTGCCCTGAACTCCAGACTCAAATATCTAATTGTCCACTCAACATATATTTATATGTCTGATAAGCAACTCAAATATAAATGTAAAAATACAACCACTTCATTTCTAGACCCCCTCAAGAATCATTTAGGCCCCTTTATTTCCCATCTTACCAATAGGCAAATGCTTGGACCAAAATCTTATCTTCATTTTTATTCCCTTTCTCTCATAAAGTATATCCAATCTGTCTGAAATCCTACTTAACCAAATATATCCAGAATAGGACAACTTTTCATTAACATCACAAAACCACCCTGATCCAACCTACTGCCTCTTCTCACCTGGATTACTGTGGTCGTCTCCTTGAAGGTCTCTGTTTTCACCCTGGCCCTATAAGTATACAGTCTATGGGGTAGTCAGAGTGACCATTTTAAAACATAAGTCATGTCATTCTATTGATCAAAAACTTTCCAATGGCTGCCAAAAACTGTGAAGAATTTAAGATTTTATTTTTCCTACTTACAAGTCGATAAATTAGCCTGTTACTATTTTATGGATGTTAACAGAAAACACAAGGCTCCTGGGTCCAAAAGGATTTTATTACTCACAGGCTGGCAAGCAGCATGAGTATCAGCATATTTGCAACAGCTCCTCATGTGCTCCAAGTTCCAAGAGGGTAATACAATGGGCCTAAATGATTATGTGCATAGACCATGGATCTCTTTGTAGAAGAGGAACATTGAGGTCAAAAAGTCCATCATTTTGTAGGAAGTACTGAGCAAGCCTGATCTTTGTTCTGGTGGGAGATGTCACATCATCCCTCAAGGCTGCTAATTATAAACACAATCCTGAGAAATACCTTGCATAAAGAGTGGTCAGGACCTTGCATTCTTGGCATACTTGGCAAGACAAGTAGCAGTGCAAGAAATCCATGAAAGATAGATTCTCCCAACAGTAGCTTCCCATGTTAATCAGAATAAGTTGTTAGTCAGTCATGTCCGACTCTTTACAACTCCATGGACCGTAGCCCACCAGGCTCCTCTGTTTATGAAATTCACCAGGCAAGAATACTGGAGCCGGTTGCCATTTTCTTCTTCAGGGGATCT
Organism: Bos indicus x Bos taurus; assembly: GCF_003369695.1. Classification (NCBI taxonomy): domain Eukaryota; kingdom Metazoa; phylum Chordata; class Mammalia; order Artiodactyla; family Bovidae; genus Bos; species Bos indicus x Bos taurus. Next base: position 115,802,665 of record NC_040076.1, read on the forward strand.
TCCTGAGCCAGGGATCAGACCCAGGTCTCCTGCACTGCAGGTGGATTCTTTCTTTCCCTGAGTCACAAGAAAAGCCCCAGAATAAAAGCCAAGGTCTTTCTTATTATCTACAAGGCCCTACACTATCTGCATTCCTCTATTTCCACGTCTTTCTTTGTTTGCAAATTATCTCTACCAATCATCCTACCTTAGTCATACTGGGCTCCATGCTATTCCTCACACATACCAGGTACAATCCTGCTCAGAACTCTTGGACTTACTGTTGGTCTGCCTGAATGCTTTTCCTCCAAGATGTTTTCATGAGCTTGTTCAAATGTTACCTTCTTAGTGAAGCCTTTCTTGGCCATATTTATAACTGCTACTTCTGTTAAATGCTACTCTTGGCATTTCATGTCCCTCTATCCAGCATTTTTTACTTCATACTTATCACAATCTGACTTTATGATATACTGTATATACATTATGTGTATCTACATAAATGTATACACATAACTTGTTTATGTCTATTTTATTATATATCACTCCTCTAAGAGGTGGCTTCCCTGGTGGCTCAGATGGTAAAGAATCTGCCTGCAATGGGGGAAACCTGGATTTGATCCCTGGGTCAGGAAGATCCCCTGGAGAGCGGAATGGCAACCCACTCCAGTATTCTTGCCTGGAGCATTCCAAGAATAGAAGAGCCTGGTGAGCTACATCCATGAAGTGGCAAAGAGTCAGACATGACTGAGCAACTAACACTTTCCTCTAAGAGGAGAAGGACTTTATTTGTTCTATGTGGGATTTGTTCACAATGGGATTGCCAGTGTCTAAAAGCAGCACTACAGCTCACAGTAGATCCTTAATAAGTATCTGTTGAATAAATTCATGTTTTTGCATACTTTTCAGATTTTCTAAAATAACCATTCATATACCCAGGAAAAACATTATTTTCTATATACAAGAATTTCCTGAATAACAGCCAGTTGTTTATGTATTCAAACAACTTAGTTTGACCCTAGCCATGCCCCTGGCCAAGGAAGAATTGCTAGTAATAGTCAATTTTACTAAGCATTTTCCATATTTGGGGCACTTTATAAATTAGTTCATATAGTTTTCACATCTTTGTAAGGCATTATCACCATTTTACCTATGATAAAACTGAGTGAGGCTCAGCTGAATAACTTTTCTAAGAAAGGAGGGCCACTGCCTGAGTCCCTGTGATTTTTGGGGTAGGCTTGCCTCCTTCGAAATGTTGACTTATTCTCAAGTGTGTGGGACAAATTGGGTTCTGCACTGCTGTCTGGGCAAAATGCCCTGAGCCTGGGTGGAGAACCAGATAGATTCTGAACCTATTTCTTTTCTTCCAAGTGCTCTCCAATTCTCTACCTTACATTGGGATCAACTAGATCTTGAGGATCTTTGAAACTGACACTTATGGGTAAAAAGAGACTGGCCCAAATGTGGGTTCCAGAACAGTGGCTGGACATGTGAACCACTCCTTCTGGTTTTACTTAGATATTATGAGACTAGACCACAAGAATGACAGACTCGAGTGACTCTTACCCCACTCCCAGGCCATGTCCCAGGCTCAGGGCTACTAGGGTCCACTGCTGACTACTGGTTTTGAGCCACATTTGAGTCCTTGCATCATCGTTTGCCCGTTTGTTTCAACCATGGTATCACTTAACTGTTTACAGCACCTAAGGATGGTGGGGGCAGTGGTCTTTTATGTACCCACCCTGTGTGCCCACACCCTTCCTCAGTGTTTACATCCCACATCCAGGGGTACCAAAAAAGCCACCACAACTATCTATTCCTGATGGAAGAAAACCAGCTGTCACATACAACTCTGCTAAATACAGTTGCATGCATTTGCTATGATGTTACAACATGAATCTGTGCACCTGTTGCCCTGCAGCCTGAATACCTCTTGTGCTGCTGCTGCTGCTAAGTCACTTCAGTCGTGTCCAACTCTTTGTGACACCATAGACGGCAGCCCACCACGCTCCCCCGTCCCTGGGATTCTCCAGGCAAGAACACTGGAGTGGGTTGCCATTTCCTTGTACTCTTGTCTAATTTCCATGTCCCTCTCAAAATACCTTTTAGGAAAGCCTGCCTTGATTCCTCCTGCATTTCCCTCCAGAGGCCTAGGCTCCTTTGGAGTCACCCTTTGTTTATACCTCTTTTGATAGTAACAATGACTCTGTATTTCTAATTATTATTTCATAAGACTGTCTTGCCCTCCAAACTATGAAGTTCTTCAAAGCTATCTTTATATCCCCCAAAATTTGTCACCATACTTGATCCATACTAAGTACCTAATAAATATTTGTTGAGTTAATGAATGAAGAAGAAAACCAAGAAGTACAGACCCAAGTGATTTTGCAAAATTTTTAAATGAGTAACTTCAAATCATCTAAACACTACTTCAGGATGAAAAATGTTATTTGAATCTACCCCAAATTTTATTGATTTCTTTATGCAAAATATGTGTTATGTTCAAAGTCAAAGGGGCTTTAATGGCTTTAATTCAGATCCTCCATCAAATCCTTTGGAAGTAACACTGACAATGAGGAGACAGTAAATTATAAATCAGGCTAAAAAATCACTACAAACAAAGCTAGTGGAGGTGACAGAATTCCAGTTGAGCTCTTCCAAATCCTGAAAGATGATGCTGTGAAACTGCTGCACTCAATATGCCAGCAAATTTGGAAAACTCAGCAGTGGCCACAGGACTGGAAAAGGTCAGTTTTCATTCCAATCCCAAAGAAAGGCAATGCCAAAGAATGCTCAAACTACCCCACAATTGCACTCATCTCACACGCTAGTAAAGTAATGCTCAAAATTCTCCAAGCCAGGCTTCAGTAATATGTGAACCGTGAACTTCCTGATGTTCAAGCTGGTTTTAGAAAAGGCAGAGGAACCAGAGATCAAATTGCCAACATCTGCTGGATCATAGAAAAAGCAAGAGAGTTCCAGAAAAACATCTATTTCTGCTTTATTGACTATGCCAAAGCCTTTGACTGTGTGGATCACAATCAACTGTGGAAAATTCTGAAAGAGATGGGAATACCAGACCACCTGATCTGCTCTTGAGAAATTTGTATGCGGGTCAGGAAGCAACAGTTAGAACTGGACATGGAACAACAGACGGGTTCCAAATAGGAAAAGGAGTTCGTCAAGGCTGTATATTGTCACCCTGTTTATTTAACTTATATGCAGAGTACATTATGAGAAACGCTGGACTGGAAGAAACACAAGCTGGAATCAAGATTGCTGGGAGAAATATCAATAACCTCAGATATGCAGATGACACCACCCTTATGGCAGAAAGTGAAGAGGAACTAAAAAGCCTGGTGTTGAAAGTGAAAGTGGAGAGTGAAAAAGTTGGCTTAAAGCTCAACATTCAGAAAACTAAGATCATGGCATCCGGTCCCGTCACTTCATGGGAAATAGATGGGGAAACAGTGGAAACAGTGTCAGACTTTATTTTTCTGGGCTCCAAAATCACTACAGATGGTGACTGCAGCCATGAAATTAAAAGATGCTTACTCCTTGGAAGGAAAGTTATGACCAACCTAGATAGCATATTGAAAAGCAGAGACATTACTTTGCCAACAAAGGTTCGTCCAGTCAAGGCTATGGTTTTTCCATTGGTCATGTATGGATGTAAGAGTTGGACTGTGAAGAAGGCTGAGCGCCAAAGAATTGATGCTTTTCAACTGTGGTGTTGGAGAAGACTCTTGAGAGTCCCTTGGACTGCAAGGAGATCCAACCAGTCCATTCTGAAGGAGATCAACCCTGGGATTTCTTTGGAAGGAATGATACTAAAGCTGAAACTCCAGTTCTTCGGCCACCTCATGTGAAGAGTTGACTGATTGGAAAAGACCCTGATGCTGGGAGGGGTTGGGGACAGGAGGAGAAGGGGATGACAGAGGATGAGATGGCTGGATGGTATCACCGACTCGATAGACATGAGTTTGAGTGAATTCCTGAAATTGGTTTTGGACAGGGAGGCGTAGTGTGCTGTGATTCATGGGGTCACAAAGAGTCGGACACGACTGAGCAACTGAACTGAACTGAAGGTGTTAGTGCACTTTAAAGATAATTTTAACTGTAGTACATGAACCCCCGTTGCGACAGAGACCTAAAGTCATGATGGTCATTCTCAGTAGATGCAGAATAAGATTCACAAACCAACAACAACAACAACAAAAATAGGAGAAAGAAAAAGATACGTTGATCATATCACAAGCTGTACACAGCTACATGTTTTCTCACAGAAATGAATTCTACTAACCATTATGGGTCTACAAGCCGAGAATGTTGGCATGAGTCAGAGATTCATTTTTATCAAATTATTAATAGCTTGACCAAAAGCCCCAATGTGATTCAATTATCTACACTTCCCTATTCCTAATACGAGAAATGCATTCAGCAAAATTAAGGTCCTGAAAATGTATTTGCCGTCCCTCTAAAGTCTTTCCATTCTTGCTCTTCTGTCTTCTAACCCTCTGATCCTGCCCTAAATTCTTTCCTTCTGTCTATTTATTACTAGAGCTAGTGCTTTAATGTTATTATCCATAAATTATCTGACAAAAAAACTGGATATGGTTAAAATTAAGTTCCTCTGAAACAGGTTTAAAATACTGACATAGAATTTAAGTAAGCTAATAAATACTTGGAATATCTACCACCTTTCAGTTCAGTTCAGTCCCTCAGTCATGCCCTACTCTTTGCGACCCCATGAACCTCGGCACGGCAGGCCTCCCTGTCCATCACCAACTCCCAGAGTCCACCCAAACCCATGTCCATCGAGTCAGTGATGGCATCCAACCATCTCATCCTCTGTCATCCCCTTCTCCTGCCCTCAATCTTTCCCAGCATCAGGGTCTTTTCCAATGAGTCAGCTCTTCACATCAGGTGGCCAAAGTACTGGAGTTTCAGCTTCATCATCAGTCCTTCCAATGAACACCCAGGACTGATCTCCTTTAGGATGGACTGGTTGGATCTCCTTGAAGTCCAAGGGACTCTCAAGAGTCTTCTCCAACACCACAGTTCAAAAGCATCAATTCTTTGGCACTCAGCTTTCTTTATAGTCCAACTCTCACATCCATACATGACCACAGGAAAAACCATAGCCTTGACTAGATGGACCTTTGTTGACAAAGTAATGTCTCTGCTTTTTAATATGCTGTCTAGGTTGGTCATAACTTTCCTTCCAAGGAGTAAGCATCTTTTAATTTCATGGCTGCAGTCACCATCTGTAGTGATTTTGGGGCCCAAAAATATAAAGTCTGACACTGTTTCCACTGTTTCCCCATCTATTTGCCATGAAGTGGTGGGACCAGATGCCATGATCTTCGTTTTCTGAATGTTGAGCTTTAAGCCAACTTTTTCACTCTCCACTTTCACTTTCATCAAGAGTCTCTTTAGTTCTTCTTTGCTTTCTGCCATAAGGGTGGTGTCATCTGCATATCTGAGGTTATTGATATTTCTCCCGGCAATCTTGATTCCAGCTTGTGTTTCCTCCAGCCCAGCATTTCTCATGATGGACTCTGCATAGAAGTTAAATAAGCAGGGTGACAATATACAGCCTTGACCCACTCCTTTTCCTATTTGGAACCCGTCTGTTGTTCCATGTCCAGTTCTAACTGTTGCTTCCTGATCTGCATACAGGTTTTTCAAGAGGCAGGTCAAGTGGTCTGGTATTCCCATCTCTTTCAGAATTTTCCACAGTTTAATGTGAACCACACAGTCAAAGGCTTTGGCATAGTCAATAAAGCAGAAATAGATGTTTTTCTGGAACTCTCTTGCTTTTTCTATGATCCAGTGGATGTTGGCAATTTGATCTCTGGTTCCTCTGCCTTTTCTAAAACCAGCTTGAACATCTGGAAGTTCACAGTTCACATATTGCTGAAGCCTGGCTTGGAGAATTTTGAGCATTACTTTACCTGCGTGTGAGATGAGTGCAACTGTGTGGTAGTTTGAGCATTCTTTGGCATTGCCTTTCTTTGGGATTGGAATGAAAACTGACCTTTTCCAGTCCTGTGGCCACTGCTGAGTTTTCCAAATTTGCTGGCATATTGACTGCAGAATTTTCATAGAGTCATCTTTCAGGATTTGAAATAGCTCAACTGGAATTCCATCACCTCCACTAGTATTGTCTGTAGTGATGCTTCCTAAGGCCCACTTGACTTTACATTCCAGGATGTCTGGCTCTAGGTGAGTGATCACACCATCATTTATTATTATTATCTGGATCATGAAGATCTTTTTTGTACAGTTCTGTGTCTTCTTGCCACCTCTTCTTAATATCTTCTGCTTCTATTAGGTCCCTACCATTTCTGTCCTTTATTGACATCTTTATTGACATCCTAACCTACCATCTTTAAGGTATTACTAATGAAGAGAATGGTCTAGTGGAGGAACTTATGGTCTAGTGAGGACTTTATAATCTAGAAGAAAATGATAACCTAGTGAGAAGCAAAGACAAAGCAACGTGACTTTGCAATGGAAGAGGAACAAAGTTTAGTAGGAACACCAAGGAGGGAGGTGCTCTTTCTGTCAAAAAGAAGGGAAGTCCTCCCAAAGGAGGGGGATAATGCCAATTGATCATCATCAATTATATGGTTATCCACTGATTTGAAAACTACTGCTTTGAATAATAATTTTAGAAAGTATTATTGACCTAGATTCTTCTCTATAAATAAGTTTTAATAAAACATTAAATGTCAGGGAGGGAGGTTACCTAAACTACTAAATGAAGACTAATTTATTTTTGCTCTTAAATCTTAATAACAGCACTTTTCTGAAAGACTGCATCCAAGCTAAATCCCTGTAGAATGTGAATTTAAAAGTAATTCAAACCATGTAGACTTATACAATTTCAACATCTTTGAAAACTGTTTCAGTATCAAAGTTAAGTGCCAAGGCTGAGAGGTAACAGGTGTCCTTGCTTTGCCAATGGAGGGAACTGAGTTCAAATCCCAGCTCTGCTGCTTGTTAGTCCTGTGATCTTTGATTCAGGTCCTTTAATGTTTCAATAAAAGTTTTAGTTCTTGTCACCTAGTAGAGAAATGTTATATAGATTTCACTACTATACACACCTGAATACATTTTTCCCTCTTTCTTTCTTTTTTAAAACTTTTGTTGAATGTTTTATTTTATAGAAAGTATAATATACACGTTTATATAGTACAAAATATACTCCAAAAAAACTATTTGGGGGTATACTTGATTAACAATGTTATGATAGTTTCAGGGGTACAGTGAAATGATTCAGTTATACACATGCATGTATCTATTTTTCAAATTATTTTGCCATTTAAGTGTTACATAATACTGAGCAGAGTTCCCTGTACTATACAGTAGGTCCTTGTTGGTTATCCATTTTAAATATAGTGATGTGTACTTGTCAACCCCTAACTACCCCTCCCCCATCATTCTCCCTGGCAATCATAAGTTCCTTGTCTAAGTCTGTGAATCTTTTTCTGTTTTGTAAGTTCATTTGTATCATTTACTTTTAGATTCCACTTATAACCAATATCATACAATATTGCTCTCTCTCTCTGACTTATATCACTCAGTTTGACAATCTCTAGGTCCATCCATGTTGCTGTAAATGGCATCATTTCCTTCTTTTTAATGACTGGGTAATATTCCATTGTATATATGTGCTACATCTTCTTTATCCAGTCCTCTGTTTTGGATATATAGGTTCTTCCATGTTTCGGCTATTGTAAGCAGTGCTGCAGTGAATACTGTAGTGCATGTATCCTGGAAATATGGATTTCAAGTTTCCCTCTGCTAGTATTCTTGATTTGTGCACCTGTTTGCCTCTTCAAGTGCTTTCATATTTATAATCACACTGATGATACCACAATGAATCTGGGCAGTGTTTATTATCACTTACCTAGCACTCTGCTGCTTCAGTCGTGAAGCAGTCATGCTTAAGTCACTTCAGTCATGTCTGACTCTATGCGACCCCATAGATGGCAGCCCACCAGGCTCCACCATCCCTGGGATTCTCCAGGCAAGAACACTGGAGTGGGTTGTCATTTCCTTCTCCAATGCAGGAAAGTGAAAAGTGAAAGTCAAGTTGCCCAGTCATGTCTGACTCTTAGCGACCCCATGACTGCAGCCCACCAGGCTCCTTCATCCATGGGATTTTCCAGGCAAGAGTACTGGACTAGGGTACCATTGCCTTCTCCACACCTAGCACTGTACCAGCAAACTAAATCCAACCTAGGCTGTTTGTTTCTCTAGCACCAACTCACTAGTAGAAGAGCCCAGTCTTAACCTAGATTTCATAATTCCAATTGCTAGACACTCTTATCTTCAAGCTTGTGAGGTTTCCCTCCTCACATTTCCCAGTGGCAACATCATCCACTTCTTTCTGGACATAATGCCAAGTGCCTTACATGCAGTCTCTTGAATAACTTGAACCTCACTGCAAGTTAGAAAACAGGGTACTTTGGAATGAATTCTACAAATGCCCTCTCCTCCTTACCCACCATTCCATTGTAAAGTCCTAAAGACCAGTGATTGGCTTACTCTACTTTTGTACCTTTCTGAGTGCTGTAACAGCTCAGATATAGTTTTAAGTCAGTAGCACTACCTTCCAGAAAGCCATCCCAAAGAAATGAAAGTTAAGCCTGTGACTCCAGCACTTCACTCATTGAAAACCAGTAAATGACAGGATGCATATGAATTAGTCAGATGTTTGCTTTCACAGGAAGCAAATAGGTAGCCTCCTTTTTTTATTTGCTAATGAAATGAGAAAAAGTCATGACTTATACTTCCTTTGGTGCTCATTCTTATCAATCTTTGACGTTGGCCTTCCACTTACAGAAGCAAGACCTAGTATGACTAGGCATCAGCACAAACTTCTAGATGGTGTTATCTTTTTAATCTTAATTATTTGATAAAGAAGATTAAAGTAACTCATGGTTTCAAAACTTGTTTATTACCTTTCATCAAATCAGTTCAGTATCTTCTGTAGCTCTAAGGGAAATTCTGGTTAGGGCAGATCTCTTTCTGGATTTAATCTCCATATGCCTTTCTTCCTTTAGTGTTCATAGGTATCTACCCTTCTCCCTGGAAGCTCAGAGTAAGAGTACCAAAGCTTCAGAGATGGCAAAAGTTCATTATTTGAATATTTGTTTTCAATGGGAGGAAATAAACCCATGCCAACAGGGTATCCTCTACAAAATGAAAAGCTTTCATTGTTTCCTGAAGAAATAAATAAGGTTACAGGACCAATAGTTTAATCCTTCATTTGTCAAATATATTTGAGGGTGTATATAAACTTGTCTCAAATTCTTCATCCTTAAGCATCAAAAATTTAGGGTGAGCTCTTTTGATGAACTGACGTTTGGGCTATGATTCACTGTCTCAGACAAGCAGACCATCAAGATGAATGTTTAATCTACATTAAGTAAAAATTATGGAGTCTGAAAATCTGGAGAAACATTTAGCACTACTGTTCCTTAAATGTCAGGATATGCCCAATTTCTCTCTCTGGAAATACTACAGGTGAAAACTCCATCAGTGATTGTTCATGTCTGCCTCAGTGCCAGGATATATAAGCACTCATTCATTTGGACAATTCTGAAGGAAATTAACTTCGAATGGTTTGGTAATCACCTCAAAAACATATTTGTCAAAGGGAATCAGGCTGGAGGTTTAGAGAAATATCTGTTGTTGTTGCTTTGTTCAAATAAGCAGAACCTTTTCCCCCTCAGAAATCTGAAAGCCTGATTGTCTCACATCCTTCAAGCCTCTCCTAAAAATCACCTTCCCAATGACACCTTACCCCCGACTCTATTCAAAACTGTAACACTTCTCCAACCACCATATGCTTATTTTTATTTACTTTTCTCAAATGTACTTATTACCAGCTGACAAACTACATATTTCACTATTTTATAGCTTCTCTGATTTCCTTGGTTAAAATGCAAGCTCCATGAGGGCAGGATTTTTTTCCTGCTATATCCCGCATGCCTAAAATAGTTACTTTGTCATATATAGGCATTCAATAAGTATTTGAGTGAATGTGTCAGTGAGCCAATAATCTAAGCTTGGAGTCTTATTAAAAGTGAAGCCATAAATCCAGAGATGTCAGGCAATAATAGCTCTTCCTATAATTTTTATGGGCCAGAAGACTTTCTTTAATAAAACCACAGATTGCTTTTTTTTTTTTTTTTAATGTATATGCTACACTTCACCCAGTTGGGGAGCTGTGAACAAAGGAGTATGTTCTGGAAGTGAAAACATAACTTAGGAAATTTATCCTTTCTTTTTTTTACTATTATCTCTCAAGTAGATGCTGGAGGTGACAAATTGAGTATTCAAATACATGGTGCTTTCTATGCTGGAGCTTAGGAAGAGTAGTTTTGTGTGGAAATGTAAGATGGAGAGAAAGTCGCTCTAAAATTTTGTGCCTGAGTTATCTTGAGTTGTAAAACTTTTTCTCTGGAAAAGGGATACTGTGAGAGTAAAAGTAAAGGGTAAAATAAAACCAATTTGAAAAATATAAACACTAGATATTATTGCTGCTAAGTTTTATACTTATTGTTAATAAAGTTATGTACTTTGGCAATATGGTAACATCTAACACTTAATTTAGGAAAATACTGGCCCATATTGAATATTATCCAGTGTTTGAAAACACTTGGATAGATATGCTTCCATTGACTTCATCTTTGGGAGAAGATGGAGAAAGGCAATTTTGACTTTCCTATGGCTTGATTTTATGGAAACAATTTATCCATAAATATAAAAATAATTTAACATGTCTTAAGTACCATCAAAATAAAATTCGCTTTCAGTTTAAGATTTAGTCCACTATTTCAAGTTGTTCATAATCAAATTATATAGCTCAGATTTTTCTATGAAAGTTCTAAAATAATAGAGATCTATCTAACAGACTGGTTCCAAATAGGAAAAGGAGTTCGTCAAGGCTGTATATTGTCACCCTGTTTATTTAACTTATATGCAGAGTACATCATGAGAAACGCTGGACTGGAAGAAACACAAGCTGGAATCAAGATTGCTGGGAGAAATATCAATAACCTCAGATATGCAGATAACACCACCCTTATGGCAAAAAGTGAAGAGGAACTAAAAAGCCTCTTGATGAAAGTGAAAGTGGAGAGTGAAAAAGTTGGCTTAAAGCTCAACATTCAGAAAACGAAGATCATGGCATCCAGTCCCACCACTTCATGGGAAATAGATGGGGAAACAGTGGAAACAGTGTCAGACTTTATTTTTCTGGGCTCCAAAATCACTACAGATGGTGACTGCAGCCATGAAATTAAAAGACGCTTACTCCTTGGAAGGAAAGTTATGACCAACCTAGATAGCATATTCAAAAGCAGAGACATTACTTTGCCAACAAAGGTTCATCTAGTCAAGGCTATGGTTTTTCCTGTGGTCATGTACGGATGTGAGAGTTGGACTGTGAAGAAGGCTGAGCGCCGAAGAATTGATGCTTTTGAACTGTGGTGTTGGAGAAGACTCTTGAGAGTCCCTTGGACTGCAAGGAGATCCAACCAGTCCATTCTGAAGGAGATCAACCCTGGGATTTCTTTGGAAGGAATGATGCTAAAGCTGAAACTCCAGTACTTTGGCCATCTCATGCGAAGAGTTGACTCATTGGAAAAGACTCTGATGCTGGGAGGGATTGGGCGCAGGAGGAGAAGGGGACGACAGAGGATGAGATGGCTGGATGGCATCACTGACTCGATGGACGTGAGTCTGAGTGAACCCCGGGATTTGGTGATGGACAGGGAGGCCTGGCGTGCTGCGATTCATGGGGTCGCAAAGAGTCAGACACGACTGAGCAACTGATCTGATCTATACACCTGTCCCTAAATAAAAATTACCCTAGAATTATAAATTATAGTATATCTATGTCAAGAAATATGAGAACTGACTATTCTAATAAATGTTCACTGACTCCATTCCATGTTGGAAAATTTAGCTGACTCTGGAAGACAAATATTTGGGTTTCCTGTCTTCAGTTGAAGATGAAGGCTCTGAGAAACCTCAAAATGTGCTGGGGAATTAAGACCCTTGCCTTCCATATTGGTTCTGCTACAAAAAATCTACTGCATGTGGTCTTGGCCAATCTGCATTCTTTGGGACTCAGTTTTTATTTATATAAAAGGAAACATGAATTCTATTGTCATAGGAGCATCAGAGAATGTTAGAACTAAAGGAGATATGCGACTCATTTAGTCTAACATGTTTATGTTATAGAAGAAACAAATTCTAAAGGGCCTGCATCTCTTGGATGTGCTAATTCTATTGCTAATCTTTCCAGTCAGATTTTTATAGTAACTCCTCACTCCTTCCTCCAAAATGAAATGAAATTAAGCTTTCTATTTAAAAAACATCCCAAAAGATATTAGCCAAAATAAGAAACATTATCAAGAGTAGATTTATGACCTATGACTATCAATGTTATTCTTAATCAATCCCACAATTGAAATATTTTCCCTTGCCTAGGAATGTGAAATGGGTATATGTTAAAATGAAATTATATATCATATACACTCCAATTAATACTTCTTTGGGAGTAAAGGTTAATGATAAATTTTTGAACCTCTACTATTTGAGAAGCATTTTACATTTATTTTTTTGTTTCAGTCCTTTAATCAGTGGTATCTATCATCATTTTTATTTCATAATTTAGTATCATGGGAAATAAATGATTTGTCCCAAAATAGATTACAAAGATGAATGTCAAAGCTGGGATTCAATATAAAGTCTTGCTGGCCTCAAAGTTTAGGAACCATTCACTATTCTACATGATCTGACTAAAACAAAAATTTTGTCTCAAAATTTTGGGGTAGTTTAGAGTTATCCATTTTTGGATAAAAGCCACTTAATAACTCAATGACTTGACAATCCACAGAGAGCAGAATGCCTGGCTCAATATGGAGGAGTTCCCCATTTGGATCTCTCTTTCCCACTAAAATAGAAATAAGGGATAGGACTTCCTTGGTGGTACAGTGGCTAGCAGTTACCTGCCAGTGCAGGGGACCTGTGTACAATCCCTGTTCTAGGAAGATTCCACATGCCACAGAACAACTAAGTCTCTGCACCACAACTACTGAGCCCATGTACTGCAAATGCTGAATCCCACGTACCCAGAGCCCTTACTCTACAACAAGTAAAGCCAGAGCAATAAGAAGCCCGCACACTGCAGTGAAGAGTTAGCCCCCCACTCACCGCAACTAGAGAAAGCCTGCATGCAGCAACGAAGACCCAGCACAATCAAAAATTAATTAATTAATAAAAAAGATAAATAAGGGGTAAAATATTTAAGTGCTAAAAGGTATAGAAAGTGAAAGTCGCTCAGTCATGTTTGACTCTTTGCGACCCCATGGATTATACAGTCCATGGAATTCTCCAGGCCAGAATACTGGAGTGGGTAGCCTTTCCCTTATCCAGGCAATCTTCCCAACCCAGGGATCAAACCCAGGTCTTCCACACTGCAGGCAGATTCTTTACCACCTGAGCCACCAGGGAAGCCCAAGAATACTGAAGTGGGTAGCCTATCCCTTCTCCAGGGTATCTTCCCAATCCAGGAATCAAACCAGGGTCTCCTGCATGGCAGACGGATTCTTTACCAATTGAGCTATCAGGGAAGCCCAAAAGGTATAGGACTACACTCAGAAATAGAAAGTGAAAATCTTTATGTTGCAGAAGCAGGGGGAGCCCAGAGCAATAGCGGGGATTCAAGTATTATAACCCAAATGGAGGTATAACCACATATATGTATTAGAGACGATACTTTAGGAACTGTAGGTACAAAAGTCAAATCTGCCACACACATGGCAGTGAAAGGTTGTTGTTGAATCACGCAAATATACCGGGATTCTTGGCCCCCGGAGGAGAAGAATTCAATCCGGGGCCAGAGACGAGGCTTGATCGCTCAGAGCTTTTGTGTAATAAAGGTTTATTAAAGTATAAAGGAGATAGAGAAAGCTTCTGACATAGGCATCAGAAGGGGGCAGAAAGAGTACCCCCCTGCTAGTCTTTAGCTGGATGTTATATAGTCACTAGCAGTCTGTTAATGAAAGAAAGGAATGTCTTAAAATTCAGAATGGCACCAGGCCCCTCACCCATAAGATGCATTTTGGGATAATCTTGGCACCAAATGGTTTATCCTGGGCCACAAAATGATTAACTTGAATTTTGAAGAAGGGCAGACCACCATACAAATAGTTTCATTTACATAGATTAGGGGAACAATATCCATACTGGTTTGTCAAGTAGGTTCTGGGCCAAGAGGCCAACCAACTTGGAGACAGAGTTTGGGGTAAAGGCATAGTACATTAGCATAGCTTAAGACGAACATTTCCATAAGAAAAAAGGCATTGGTTATCTCTAGGCTCGAGAATAGCTAACTTCAGGCGAAACCGGGTGTCATTATGGCAACAGAGTATTTTAAGAGAAACCTCCCTTTAAATTTGTATAGAGAAGGAAAAAATATTGCTAGTTTGTTTCCTCCTGCCGCTTAAGAGAGATAAAAATGCCTGACACTTGCAGGCTATTTCCTCCATTTGGAGACCCCTGGCCTTCCTGCCTGTTACCCTGTCAGCAGGGAACAGGAAATGGCAACCAATGTGAGCCCAGGAAGCAGAACACTACTGCCTGCCTATTTAAAGAGCTGAAATAGCTCTACCCACTCACATACTTACAGTTGGACACATTCCATTTAAGTACAGAAAGACTGCATGAGATCTATACCCATGCTTCTGAACAACTGCCATAGTTGCTGAAACAAAATTTGATAAAATGTAATATCTATTCATGTAATATCTATTCTCGGAGAAGGCAATGGCACCCCACTCCAGTACTCTTGCCTGGAAAATCCCATGGATGGAGGAGCCTAGTAGGCTGCAGTCCATGGGTTCGCTAAGAGTCGGACACAACTGAGCAATTTCACTTTCACTTTTCACTTTCATGCATTGGAGAAGGAAATGGCAACCCACTCCAGTATTCTTGCCTGGAGAATCTCAGGGACAGAGGAACCTGGTGGGCTGCCATCTATGGGGTCGCACAGAGTTGGACACAACTGAAGTGACTTAGCAAAAAAAAAAAGAAAAAAAAAAAATATATATATATATATTCTGGGTTAAAAACCATTCATGAAATAGCAAATGGATATTTTCTAGTTATTTATAAGTTACAAAATCCATCAGCAAGCTTAATAGGAAAACACTAGAAAATGAAAACTGGCTTCTAGCTAACACACATAGACAAAGAAGAGAGACAGAAAAGAAATTCATGTTGTAAAACTTAGAGGAAAAAGGTAAAATTAGCATTTCTTGCACATGATACCATTGTGGTCCAGAAAAGGCCATGAGATTCAAAATCAAAACTATTACAAGCTATGCAAAGTTTTAGGTACAAATATAAATAACCTTCAATAAAAAACACAATGTTTAGACAAAGATAGTATACTTACATAATGAGTAGCAAGGAAAAATGAAAAACTAAGAACAAAACTTTAGAGAGCTCCTGTGAGACCAAAAAAAACACTTAGTCAAAAAAAAACCAAAACGTACTTATCCTTACACAAGTTTCATAGCATAAGGTTACTAATTTTCCTAAAATTAGTCAGCAGGTCTAAAGCATCCCAATAAAATAAAAACATATTTTCTTTGGAAATAAACAAGCTGATTCAAAAGTTCACATGAAGAAATAAACAAACAATAATAGTCACTGAATCATGATATTTATGTAATAGAATTAACTGTGTCCTCCCAAATTCATGTTCATAGGGCTGAAGCCCTAACCCGCAGTGCCTTAGAATGTGACTGTATCTGGAGACAGAACCTTTAAAATGGCAGTGAAGTTAAAATGAATTCTCTAGGATGGACCAAAATCCAATCTGACTAGTGTCCTTATAAAGAGATTAGGACATACAGGGAGACACCTGGGGTGTTCATGTACAGATGAAAGGACATATAAGGACAAAGCAAGAAGGTGGCCATCCACATTGCAAGGAGAGGGACCTCAGGAGAAATCAAACCCACAAGCCCTTCTGAGTTCAGTAACACTGCTGCTGCTGCTGCTACTGCTAAGTTGCTTCAGTCGTATGCGACTCTGTGCGACCCCATAGACGGCAGCCCACCAGGCTCCCCCATCCCTGGGATTCTCCAGGCAAGAACACTGGAGTGGGTTGCCATTTCCTTCTCCAATGCATGAAAGTGAAGAGTGAAAGTGAAGTCGTGCACTCGTGTCCGACTCTTCGGGACCCCATGGACTGCAGCCTACCAGGCTCCTCCATCCACAGGGTTTTCCAGGCAACAGTACTGGGGTGGGTGCCATTGCCTTCTCCTCAGTAGCACCACTTACATTGAAAATCTGGTAAGAGATATATACTAAAATTGCTTCAGTAAGGAATGCTTATCCCTGCAAGATTTTTAGGACCTGACAAGCAGCACCTTAAGCAATTTAGTAATCTTCCATAAAGAGAAGTCTGGTGCTAGAATTGGTCCTCAATTCAATCATCAAAAACCTAACCTATTCATACCCTCTTATTCAGGCATCTTCAGTTTGGGGGCTTTTTGGGGCTTCTGCTGTTGTAACCTCCATGACACAACTCAGCTATCAGAGCTTCAGGCATGACTATATCACATTAGCAACACAGACCACAAGGAAGAAGGAGAACACGTCTCACAGGGCTATCTTTTTCATGCATAAAGAAAAGCTTTCCCCCAACTCCCTAGTTGACTTTCTTTCATGCTTGGTAATATTAATATGATATACACATGCATCCATTCTTTCCACACAAAATTACTGCATATTCAGTATCAGGGAAATATTCATATGTTACTATTAATAATAATTAATGTTATTAATAACCTGGCTCTGCATATTGGGAACAAGCATAAACTGTAGAGCTGAGGAGAACCTGAGCTACTGTAGGAATCACCCAAGTGTCTCTACCCACTAAAAATCCTGTTAAAATAATGGCAATTTGCTAAACTGGTTAAAGTAAATAATTCAACCCACAGTATTTTCCCTCCTAGTCTTCTCAGGAGAAGATTCCCCATATATAATAAATCAGAATATTTCTTGTACAATCTCTAGATATAGATTTAGGTGACATGAGGGATATTTAAAAAAAAAAAAACTTTCCATGAACAAGATTCTTTTAGATTTATTAGGGAAATAAGATCTATATTTGAAAGAAAATGTGACCAAGAATGAAATATCTCTATAAAAGTAATACTTATGCTGTGTGGTGCTAAGTCACTTCAGTCATGTCCAACTGTGTGATCCTATGAACTGTAGCCCACCAGGCTCTTCTGTCCATGGGATTCTCCAGCAAGAATACTGGAGTGTGTTGCCATGCCCTCTTCCAGGCAGGGGATCTTCCCAACCCAGTGACTGAACTTGCATCTCTTGTGTCTATATATGTTTTAAATTTTCATTCTGTTTAGTTTGCAGTTCCCCAAACTTCCACTCCTTTCCTTTAACCTACAATTTCCTTCCTTTCTCTCCTTCTGTTCCTCCTCATTCTCTGAAGCTCAGATTAAGGGTTAGCTTCTGTAAAAAACTTTGTCCAACCAATGACATCCTCTTTGTGTACCCTCTGCAAAATATTTCAACAGCACAAGCTGCCAATTCTTGCTTGTATTGTTTGCATGCTTGTCTCATCCATGATTACACCCATTCAACTTTATGTACCTGACACCTAACACAACGTTGAAAACAAAAGGTCAAGCAAATAAGTGAATAAAACAATGGGAGTCTGACTATTTAAAAAGGAGGCAGAATACAATATTGTGAGGACCAAAAGAACTAGAGAAGCACAGGAGTCATTTTTGAACCCTTCATGCCGAAGGAATGAATAAACTAGATCTAGAGGCATGCTGACTCTAAAAGACAAAGATCTGGCTGTGTGTACACAACTTGAATTGATTTTAAGTAAACTGCAGTGAGAAATAAGGGCTTCTCTGGTAGCTCAGCTGGTAAAGAACCCACCTGCAATGCAGGAGACCCCAGTTCAACTCCTGGGTCTGGAAGGTCCCCTGGAGGAGGACATGGCAACCAACTCCCAATATTCTTGCCTAGTAAATCTCCAGGGACAGAGGAGCCAGGCAGGCTATAGTCCATGGGGTCACAAAGAGTCAGACACAACTGAGCGACCAAGCACTCTGAGGAATAAAATCATACTTGACTTTCCTGGGCTAAAAACTTTGAAGACAAATATATTTTCCTATTTCTGTGCTAAACAAAACTGGGACTGGGCAAAAGCAATTTAGCAGCTTGCTATAGCAAATGTTTGCTTTGGAAGATAAATCTGTGAACCAACCAAAATAGCTTACTTACAAAGACTCAGCTCACTTCAAGACCTTCTCCTTTCCATCCACCAAACCAAAGCTTATTTTGTTATAAATCCTGCCAATCCATTTCCTCCCTTGCAACATCTGCTTTAAAAATTACCTGAGGTTCTGTATACTTTCCACCTTCAGTTCAGTTCAGTTCAGGCGCTCAGTCGTGTCCAACTCTTTGCGACCCCATGAATCGCAGCTCGCCAGGCCTCCCTGTCCATCACCAACTCCCGGAGTTCACTGAGACTCACGTCCATCGAGTCAGTGATGCCATCCAGCCATCTCATCCTCTGTCGTCCCCTTCTCCTCCTGCCCCCAGACTGTGTGGATCACAATAAACTGTGGAAAATTCTGAAAGAGATGGGAATACCAGACCACCTGATCTGCCTCTTGAGAAATTTGTATGCAGGTCAGGAAGCAACAGTTAGAACTGGACATGGAACAACAGACTGGTTCCAAATAGGAAAAGGAGTATGTCACAGCTGTATATTGTCACCCTGCTTATTTAACTTCTATGTAGAGTACATCATGAGAAACACTGGACTAGAAGAAGCATAAGCTGGAATCAAGATTGCCGGGAGAAATATCAATAACCCCAGATATGCAGATGACACCACCCTTATGGCAGAAAGTGAAGAGAAATTAAAAAGCCTCTTGATGAAACTGAAAGAGGAGAGTGAAAAAGTTGGCTTAAAGCTCAACATTCAGAAAATGAAGATCATGGCATCCAGTCCCATCACTTCATGGGAAATAGATGGGGAAACAGTGGAAACAGTGTCAGACTTTATTTTTGGGGGCTCCAAAGTCACTACAGATGGTGACTGCAGCCATGAAATTAAAAGATGCTTACTCCTTGGAAGGAAAGTTATGACCAACTTAGATAGCATATTCAAAAACAGAGACATTACTTTGCCAACAAAGGTCCGTCTATTCAAGGCTATGGTTTTTCCTGTGGTCATGTATGGATGTGAGAGGTGTACTGTGAAGAAAGCTGAGCGCCAAAGAACTGATGCTTTTGAACTGTGGTGTTGGAGAAGACTCTTGAGAGTCCTTTGGCCTGCAAGGAGATCCAACCAGTCTATTCGGAAGGAGATCAGCCCTGGGATTTCTTTGGAAGGAATGATGCTGAAGCTGAAACTCCACCTTCAGAGACCTGGCTAAAAATCTATCACACTGGTGTTCTCTCTTACTCTAAACAAATTCAGATTTGCTTGATCAACATGTGTGTCTAGGGGTCTTTTGGGTCGAGCTAAAGGCCAATAGTAACCTTAAAATGAATTTGACATATACCCAGCCTTGAAGAACAGTACATCTGAGGTAGGAAAGCTATTTTTGTGTTGTTTACCTTAAACTTTATTTTTCTCCTCAAATATGAGGAGGTCTTAGTAATTTATAACAACATATTTTTCTTCATTTTTAAAATAACAGCTAAAGTTATCAATTTTTTCACTTGCTTCCTCTGATAAGAATTATTTATTCATATTTTCATACTGAACTTTAATGACTGGTATTACCTTAAAAATAACAATTTATTTATTTTAAACAGCTTTATTAGGACACGAGTATTTTTTACATGAAATGTACATTTCCTGTGAGAGAATTTCCAAGACATAAAACCATTGCCTCCTTTGGAAATGTTTTAACCTAATGAATGTCCACAGAAAAGAAAATACACTGTCACCACTCTATTACAAGATGTTGTTTACAGAAATTTTATATATTTCAGTTGCTTTACTATATCAAATTATGACTAGTTGTTATCATCTCTGAAACCTGTAATCTATGCTGAATGAATTAAACAAAATGAAAAAAAAAAAAAACCTATAGTAAAATAGATGTTTGGTAAATAAATAAGTGGATAAGTGAGTGATTATAAATTGATATAATGCCAGGAAGCCACAGTTGCTTAAGTATTTAAATGAGTATTTTGCCATTTTAAGAATTATTGACTGCCAGTATTTCTTTATTTTTTATTCTTCAAAAGATTCATCTCCATCTACCTTTCTGTTATATTTTAATCATTCTCTTTTTATAGTCCATATGTTTTATTTGCCATTTTCCTTTATTGTTTCCTTCACCAGACCTTCCCCGGTGGCTCAGACGGTAAAGTGTCTGCCTGCAATGCGGGAGACCTGGGTTTGATTCCTGGATCGGGAAGATCCCCTGGAGAAGGAAATGGCAATCCACTCCAGCACTCTTGCCTGGAAAATCCCATGGACAGAGGAGCCTGATAGGCTACAGTCCATGGGGTCGCAAAGAGTCAGACACGACTGAGCAACTTCACTTTCACTTTATTGTTTCCTTTTAGCATTACTTATTTGCTTTTCTTTGTAGTTTACTTGATCCATAAAGATCTTATAAAATATTTTTTATTAATTCCACATTGGTATGTTCTCATTAAGCTTATTCCATGTACTTAGCATAACTTCAACTTTTATTTACCCCTTAATGCAAATTTCTTCACTTCCTTGGACTTTAAAAAGGTAGAAGAATTAAAATACAGCATGAAAAAATAAGGAAAAAAGTATATTTTTTAGAAACTGCTTGTAAGATGTGACCATCCATGAGATTTTCCTGGCAAGAATACTGGAGTGGGTTGCCATTTCCTTCTCCAGGAGTAAGAGGTGATAAAGAGATTTTTTAAAAAGTATTTCCACATAGAGATGAGATAAATATAAAAATTTTAAAGGAAAGATACTAAAGAAAAAAGTAATACCTATAGTAAAGACATGGGAAAGGCTCCATTTAGGTGAATTTTCATTGCTTTAAATCACAAGACAAAATTTGACATCCAATCTTCTAAATAAAGCAGTTTTAGTTATACATCTCAATCAAATGTCACATAGGAGACCAGAACACTGTAGGGCTAACAGGAGAGGCTCAATGCATATGTTTCCTCAAATATGTCCGAATAAATTTACCAAAAATCGTGGTGTTAAAACTTTCTGTCCTCAGTAAATGTTAACAGATTGTGGAAAGCCACAGACTTCGGGAGTAATGAATCATTAAGAGAGGGCTTCCTAGGTGAATCAAAAGTAAAGAATCCACTAGCCAGTGCAGGAGATGCAGGAGACATGGGTTCGATCTCTGGGTTGGAAAGTTACCCTGGAGAATGAAATGGCAACTCACTCCAATATTCTTGCCTGGGAAATCCCATGGACAGAGAAGCCTGGTGGGCTACAGTCCATAAAATTGCAAAGACTCAGACACAACTGTCACACACACACACATCAAGGGAACACCTGTGACTATTTTTAGTCAGGTGTCTTTTCCAATGATGTAACCAAAATTATTAGTTTATAGATTTCATAATACCCAATATCAGCCTATTCATTTTCACTGTGAAGAGCTAAGTTTTTACAAAGTGTCCTTTCTCTGAAACCATCAAAGATTATGACTTAGACAGTCTACCCCTAACTGTTAAGCCCATTTGGAAAGCTGATATGTCTCAAAACCTCAGAAGGAATACTCCCATAAATAATGGACTTTATTCAAAGAAGTCTTATTTCAATTCAGTCCAAAAATCATTTGCCAGCCATGTTGTATGCATAGCTTTGGACCAGTCATTGAGGGACAATGGAGACCAGAAGACACAGAGGATATCTCAAGGAACTTGCTTTCAAGGAGCTAAACCTCAAGTAAAGTGAAAGTGAAAGTTGCTCAGTCGTATCCGACTCTTTCCAACTCTATGGACTATACAGTCCATGGAATTCTCCAAGCCAGAATACTGGAGCGGGTACCCTTTCCCTTCTCCAGGGGATCTTCCCAACCCAGGGATCAAACCCAGGTCTCCCGCATTGCAGATGGATTCTTTACCAGCTGAGGCACAAGGGAAGCCCAAGAATATCCCAAAAAGTCCAAGGGATAGGAGTGGGTAGCCTATCCCTTCTCCAGCATATCTTCCGACCCAGGAGTTGACTAGGGTCTCCTGCATTGCAGGCAGATTCTTCACCAACTGAGCTATCAGGGAAGCCTAGAATTCAAGTAAAAGAAGTACAAATAACTAATTCAAATTAAAGTGTCATATTTGTACAAATGGAGACAAAATATGATAGGAGACACAAGAAGAGAGGTTATGATCTCCAAAAGTAAGAGTAGGAAAACCTTCAGGATTTTCAAGTTACTGATTAAGTATTATGTCAAATATAGTTGAGAGAAAGAGAAGATAGTTTAGGCTAAACAGAGACAAAGATGTCTGCAAATGTGTGGCCCTGTCAGTGGTGGTGAAGATTATGGAATATAGAAGGAAATAAGGCAAACAAAAAAGTGGAAAGATGTGAGGGACCAGATTGTGAAGACCTTGAATATCATGGTAAGGAGTTTGTATTTACACCCTCTGGCCCACATACATGTTCCAACAGTAGCTGAGATCTTAGCTGTACCAGAATTGCTTCAGGAAGGTCATACTCTTCAAGACTCATTACTCCTTGGTGCATTTTCAGAATATCGATTCTTGGTTGCTTACTCATGCTCTCAGGTTAAACAACAAAAAGTCTTGTAGTGAGCTCATTTTTAATATTCTACATTCTTAATTTTATTAATTGTAACTAAGCTTTTCTCCCACTTATGGAGTCACTGGCAATACAATGTCTGGTTGACAGTTTCCCTATTTCAGCCCTGTACAGGATTCGACATGTTTCTCAAGAAAGTTATGTGGCAACAGCACCTCACACTTGTATAGTGCTTTGTTGTTTGAAACCTGTTTTCAAATACACTGTAACTCTGTCACATTGTGTAACACGTTGTGTCCTTGTTATTTGACAGACATTAGGCCAAGCTCTTGGAGAAGGCAATGGCACCCTACTCCAGTACTCTTGCCTGGAAAATCCTATGGACGGAGAAGCCTGGAAGGCTGCAGTCCATGGGGTCGCTAAGAGTTGGACACGACTGAGAGACTTCACTTTCACTTTCAACTTTCATGCATTGGAGAAGGAAATGGCAACCCACTCCAGTATTCTTGCCTGGATCACTTTTCACTTTCATGCATTGGAGAAGGAAATGGCAACTCACTCCAGAATTCTTGCCTGGAGAATCCTAGGGACGGGGGAGCCTGGTGGGCTGCCGTCTATGGGGTTGCACAGAGTCGGACACGACTGAAGTGACTTAGCAGTAGCAACAGCAGGCCAAGCTCTTAATATTTAATCCCATTTAGAAATGAGAATATTGAGGCTTATGAACATTAAGAGACTTTACAAGATGATAGAATTAATAACTAGAAATAAGATCAGGGCTGAGTCTAGAATTTCCACCTTAACCATCATGCTACATCATTTCTGTTATAAACACACATACCCCAAAACTATTACATTTTCAACAGGCCAACAAAACATTTTTAAATCAGTGACTTTCCAGACTTTGTTCCTCTAAATTCTTAATTCAATTCAGACTAATATTAAATTTATCTTACTTGTTCAATGCATCCAAAATTATCAAAAATGTATCATGCAATCTTTTTTTACATGGACTACCCCAGCCAAGAGACCAATGCATCTGAAGTTATATGCCAAAGTTAATGATTTGAAGTTGTATGCCAAGCTTATGCATTAAAATATATTCAATTCAGTTCAGTGGCTCAGTCATGTCTGACTCTTTCCGACCCCATGGACTACAGTACACCATGCTTCCCCATCCATCACAAACTCCTAGAGCTCACTCAAACTCATGTCCATCGACTCAGTAATGCCATCCAACCATCTTATCTTCTGTCATCCCCTTCTCCTCCTGCCTTCAATCTTTCCTAGCATCAACATCTTTTCCAATGAGTCAGTTCTTTGCATCATGTGGCCAAAGTTTTGGACTTTCAGCTTTAGCATCAGTCCTTCCAATGAATATTCAGGACTGATTTCCTTTAGAATAGACTGGTTGGATCTCCCTACAGTCCAAGGGACTCTCAAGAGTCTTCTTCAACACCACAGTTCAAAAGCATCAATTCTTTGGCACTCAGCATACTTTGTAGTCCAACTCTCACATCTACTCATGACCACTGGAAAAGCCATAGCTTTTACACAGACCTTTGTTGGCAAACTAACGTCTCTGCTTTTCAATATGCTGTCTAGGTTGTTCATAGCTTTCCTTCCAAGAAGCAAGTGTCTTTTAATTTCATGACTGCAGTCACCATATGCAGCGATTTTCAGTTCAGTTCAGTTCAGTCGCTCAGTCGTGTCCGACACATTGCGACCCCATGAATCGCAGCACGCCAGGCCTCCCTGTCCATCACCAATTCCCGGAGTTCACTCAGACTCACGTCCATCGAGTCAGTGATGCCATCCAGCCATCTCAACCTCTGTCGTCCCCTTCTTCTCCTGCGCCCAATCCCTCCCAGCATCACAGTCTTTTCCAATGAGTCAACTCTTCGCATGAGGTGGCCAAAGTACTGGAGTTTCAGCTTTAGCATCATTCCTTCCAAAGAAATCTCAGGGCTGATCTCCTTCAGAATGGACTGGTTGGATCTCCTTGCAGTCCAAGGGACTCTCAAGAGTCTTCTCCAACACCACAGTTCAAAAACATCAATTCTTTGGCACTCAGCCTTCTTCACAGTCCAACTCTCACATCCATACATGACCAATGGAAAAACCATAGCCTTGACTCGATGGACCTTTGTTGGCCAAGTAATGTCTCTGCTTTTGAATATGCTATCTAGGTTGGTCATAACTTTCCTTCCAAGGAGTAAGCATCTTTTAATTTCATGGCTGCAGTCACCATCTGCAGTGATTTTGGAGCCCAAAAAAATAAAGTCTGACACTGTTTCCACTGTTTCCCCATCTATTTCCCATGAAGTGATGGGACCAGATGCCATGATCTTCGTTTTTGAATGTTGAGCTTTAAGCCAACTTTTTCACTCTCCACTTTCACTTTCATCAAGAGGCTTTTCAGTTCCTCTTCACCTTCTGCCATAAGGGTGGTGTTATCTGCATATCTGAGGTTATTGATATTTCTCCTGGCAATCTTGATTCCAGCTTGTGCTTCTTCCAGTCCAGCGTTTCTCATGATGTACTCTGCATATAAGTTAAATAAGCAGGGTGACAATATACAGCTGTGACGTACTCCTTTTCCTATTTGGAACCAGTCTGTTGTTCCATGTCCAGTTCTAACTGTTGCTTCCTGACCTGCATACAGATTTCTCAAGAGGCAGATCAGGTGGTCTGGTATTCCCATCTCTTTCATAATTTTCCACAGTTTGTTGTGATTCACACAATCAAAGGCTTTGGCATAGTCAATAAAGCAGAAATAGATGTTTTTCTGGAACACTTTTGCTTTTTCCGTGATCCAGCGGATGTTGGCAATTTGATCTCTGGTTCCTCTGCCTTTTCTAAAACCAGCTTGAACATCAGGAAGTTCACGGTTCACATATTGCTGAAGCCTGGCTTGGAGAATTTTGAGCATTACTTTACTAGCATGTGAGATGAGTGCAATTGTGCGGTAGTTTGAGCATTCTTTGGCATTGCCTTTCTTTGGGATTGGAATGAAAACTGACCTTTTCCAGTCCTGTGGCCACTGCCGAGTTTTCCAAATGTGCTGGCATATTGAGTGCAGCACTTTCACAGCATCATCTTTCAGGATTTGGAGTAGCTCAACTGGAATTCCATCACCTCCACTACTAGCTTTGTTCACAGTGATGCTTTCTAAGGCCCACTTGACTTCACATTCCAGGATGTCTGGCTCTAGGTGAGTGATCACACCATCGTGATTATCTGGGTCATGAAGATCTTTTTTGTACAGTTCTTCTGTGTATTCTTGCCATCTCTTCTTAATATCTTCTGCTTCTGTTAGGTCCATACCATTTCTGTCCTTTATCGAGCCCATCTTTGCATGAAATGTTCCCTTGGTATCTCTAATTTTCTTGATGAGATCTCTAGTCTTTCCCATTCTGTTGTTTTCCTCTATTTCTTTGCATTGATCACTGATCACTGAAGAAGGCTTTCTTATCTCTTCTTGCTATTCTTTGGAACTCTGCATTCAGATGCTTATATCTTTCCTTTTCTCCATTGCTTTTCGCTTCTCTTCTTTTCACAGCTATTTGTAAGGCCTCCCCAGACAGCCATTTGCTTTTTTGCCTTTCTCTTCCATGGGGATGGTCTTGATCCCTGTCTCCTGTACAATGTCATGAACCTCATTCCATAGTTCATCAGGCACTCTATCTATCAGATCTAGGCCTTTAAATCTATTTCTCACTTCCACTGTATAATCATAAGGGATTTGATTTAGGTCCTACCTGAATGGTCTAGTGGTTTTCCCTACTTTCTTCAATTTAAGTCTGAATTTGGCAATAAGGAGTTCATGGTCTGAGCCACAGTCAGCTCCTGGTCTTGTTTTTGCTGACTGTATAGAGCTTCTCCATCTTTGGCTGCAAAGAATATAATCAATCTGATTTCAGTGTTGACCATCTGGTGATGTCCATGTATAGAGTCTTCTCTTGTGTTGTTGGAAGAGGGTGTTTGTTATGACCAGTGCATTTTCTTGGCAAAACTCTATTAGTCTTTGCCCTGCTTCATTCTGTGTTCCAAGGCCAAATTTGCCTATTACTCCAGGTGTTTTTTGACTTCCTACTTTTGTATTCCAGTCCCCTATAATGAAAAGGACATCTTTTTTGGGTGTTAGTTGTAAAAGGTCTTGTAGGTCTTCATAGAACCGTTCAACTTCAGCTTCTTCAGCGTTACTGGTTGGGGCATAGACTTGGATAACTGTGATATTGAATGGTTTGCCTTGGAAACGAACAGAGATCATTCTGTCATTTTTGAGATTGCATCCAAGTACTGCATTTCGGACTCCTTTGTTGACCATGATGGCTGCTCCATTTCTTCTGAGGGATTCCTGCCCGCAGTAGTAGATATAATGGTCATCTGAGTTAAATTCACCCATTCCAGTCCATTTCAGTTCGCTGATTCCTAGAATGTCGACATTCACTCTTGCCATCTCTTGTTTGACCACTTCCAGTTTCCCTTGATTCATGGACCTGACATTCCAGGTTCCTATGCAATATTGCTCTTTATAGTATCGGACCGTGCTTCTATCACCAATCACATCCACAGCTGGGTATTCTTTTTGCTTTGGCTCCATCCCTTCATTCTTTCTGGAGTTATTTCTCCACTGATCTCCAGTAGCATATCAGGCACCTACTGACCTGGGGAGTTCCTCTTTCAGTATCCTATCATTTTGCCTTTTCATACTGTTCATGGGGTTCTCAAGGCAAGAATACTGAAGTGGTTTGCCATTCCCTTCTCCAGTGGACCACATTCTGTCAGGTCTCTCCACCATGACCCACCCACTTGGGTTGCCCCACGGGCATGGCTTAGTTTCATTGAGTTAGACAAGGCTGTGGTCCTAGTGTGATTAGATTGACTAGTTTTCTGTGAGTATGGTTTCAGTTTGTCTGCCCTCTGATGCCCTCTTGCAATACCTACTGTCTTACTTGGGTTTCTCTTACCTTGGGCGTAGGGTATCTCTTCATGGCTGCTCCAGCAAAGCACAGCTGCAGCGATTTTGGAGCCCCCCAAAATAGTCTGCCACTGTTTCCGTTGTTTCCCCATCTATTTCCATGAAATAATGGGACTGGATGCCATGATCTTAGTTTTCTGAAATATGAGCTTTAAGCCAACTTTTTCACTCTCTTCTTTCACTTTCATCAAGAGGCTTTTTAGTTCCTCTTCACTTTCTGCATAAGGGTGGTGTCATCTGCATATCTGAGGTAATTGATATTTCTCCCAGCAATCTTGATCCCAGCTTGTGCTTCACCCAGCCCAGTGTTTTGCATGATGTACTCTGCATATAAGTTAAATAAGCAGGGTGACAATATACAGCCTTGACGTACTCCTTTCTCCATTTGGAACCAGTCTGTTGTTCCATGTCCAGTTCTAACTGTTGCTTCTTGACCTGCATACAAGTTTCTTAGGAGGCAGGTCAGGTGGTCTGGTATTCCCATTCTTTCAGAATTTTCCACAGTTTGTTGTGATCCACACAATCAAAGGCTTTGGCATAATCAATAAAGCAGAAGTAGATGTTTTTCTGGAATTCTGTTGCTTTTCTCAATGATCCAGTGGATGTTGGCAATTTGATCTCTCACTCCTTTCTTTTCTAAATCCAACTTGAACATCTATAAGTTCACAGTTCATGTACTATTGAAGCCTGGCTTGGAGAATTTTGAGCATTATTTTGCTAACTTTTGAGATGAGTGCAATTGTGAGGTAGTTAGAGCATTCTTTGGCATTGCCTTTCTTTGGGATTGGAATGAAAACTGACCTTTTCCAGTCCTGTGGCCACTGCTGAGTTTTCCAAATTTGCTGGCATGTTGAGTGGAGCACTTTCACATCATCATCTTTTAGGATTTGAAATAGCTCACCTGGAATTCCATCACCTCCACTAGCTTTGTTCATAGTGATGCTTTCTAAGGCCCACTTGCCTTCACATTCCAGGATGTCTGGCTCTAGGTGAGTGATCACACCATCATGTTTATCTGGGTCATGAAGATCTTTTTTGTCTAGTTCTTCTGTGTATCCTTGCCAACTCTTCTTAATATCTTCTGCTTCTGTTAGGTCCATACTATTTCTGTCCTTTATTGAGCCCATCTTTGCATGAAATGGTCTCTTGGTATCTCTGATTTTCTTGAAGAGATCTCTAGCCTTTTCCATTCTATTGTTTTCCTCTATTTCATTACATTGATCACTGAGGAAGGCTTTCTTATCTGTACTTGCTGTTCTTTGGAACTCTGCATTCAGATGGGTGTATCTTTCCTTTTCTCCTTTGCCTTTCACTTCTGTTGTTTTCACAGCTATTTGTAAGGCCTCTTCAGACAGCCATTTTGCCTTTTTGCTTTTCTTTTTCTTGAGGATGGTCTTGATCACTGCCTGCTGTCCAAGGTCATGAACCTCCATCCATAGTTCTTCAGGCATTCTATCAGATTAATCCCTTGAATCTATTTACTACTTCCACTGTATAATTATAATAATAAAGTATATTATTAATGGATAAATAGTTGTAAAATGCACCAATGGTAAGACAACCATTTTGAAATCTAAACATATTTCACTTCTTTAGATTTTAGAATTCTAAATATATTTCATTATTTTAATACAAAACACTTAAGAGAAAATTGAAACATTATGTTTCTGAAGTCAAAGTCAGAATAAATGTATAATCTCCCAAGTGTTATACTAGTCACTATTTCCTTTTTTTAAATTTATTTTTTAATTGAAGGATAATTGTGTTGGTTTCTTGCAAATATCAACATGAATCAGCCATATGGTTCGCTATTTCAAAACTGTTTGTTCTCGATGTTATAATTTTGGCCTTGAGGGACCTTTATTCATACATGAGTAGGAAGATTTTTAGCCATTACTGTACTTCCATTCCTGTTCAAACAGTAGCACCAGCTAGTTTCCCATCTCTTTACCGTCCCAAATGTAGCAATACTTTCCTGTGATTGAAGTCACTCTTGCCTCTCCTTAAGAAAGTCATTGGCAGCTGAAGAAAAAAACGAAGTCTAATAAAAACCACAGGAGTATTATTAAATTGGATTTAAATGAACAACCTTATTAGAAAAACATAAAATTCTGTTCCCTATCTGTTAAAGAAATACCATTTTGATGTTATATATAACAGAGCTAAGCAAGAAATTATATCCCCAGAAGCAAATTGCTAGCCTAGTATGGTTATACCAGAGGAAAGAGCAAAATGTCCTTTTAAAGAAGCTTTATCGTCAAAGTAATTCTTAAAATCTCATAGCTAAGAGGCATTCGTTGATAGCTGAAAATTTGAAAAACTATCCAGGAAGGAAAACCAAGTAATAATAGTTTTGTATTGATTAAATATCATTTGTTCAAATATCATTTGTAAATATCGTATGTACAAGTGCCCAGCTCCTCCTTAGCAGAACTCCTAAGAGAACAAATACTTGGAGCCACGGAATAATCAAAGAGAACTGAAGAAGAGAAAAATATATTACATGTAAATTATTTTTATTCTGGAGACAGATAAAAGTGGTTTCTCTAAACAGATGACATGAGCCAAAATAAATTTTAATGGCCATTTGGGAAAACATGATTGACCAAGCAGCAGAATGAAACATGTTCTCCAGAGAACAGAACAGGCCTTAGGAACTCTGTAAGTAAAAATGTGTTATGATCATGATGACAACTTATCTACATTTTTTATTACCTTAAGAATCCAATAAAGAAAATAAATGTGTTCTCTCACAAGAAAGAATTTACCTCAAAAACTTATTTGGTATCCTTTAAATAAACCACATTCATATTTTACAAGCATGTATATTAAATCTAATATTAGTATGAAAACCCAAGCCATATAATTTGAGAAATCTATTCACTTTATTTACAGTTAGCACTAGGGAAATCAAAAGGCTATGTTTCTGATAAAAATGACTGGTTTACATTTTGTTAATATGAAAAAGATAAATGATAGCTTTACTGACCGTATTTTGAACTGTTAACTTATTAAAAAATAAAAATAGGAATTTCCCTAGTGATCCAGTGGTTAAGATTCTGTACTTCCAATGCAGGGGGAATGGGTTTGTGGGAAAAAAAAAAAAAAAATTAGTATCCTTATCTTTCATTATTTAACACCCTTTCAGCATTCTCCTCTTCTCGTCTAAATGTTCTATTTCTGCCTTTTTTCCTTTCCTCCACTTCTCTGCTATTATTCATGCAGTTTCATAGGAGGATGGCAGTGACAAACCTATGAATTCCAATAGTAAACCCGCAGCGCTGAAGTCCTCATGATAATGAGCCAGGCTCTCTCTATTTTAATCCCCTTTTATTTGTCCTTTTGATCCCTGAGGAAAAATCTCACACTTCATTGTGTTTTACATAACTTCCTTCCAGAGTATAAGCCATTTTATTGAACTTATTTTATATCTTTTTCTCTATCAGTCTAAGTTCCTTGAGCACAGGACCCTCTAAGCATCTTCATGGAACCAACTCAATGCCTAAGACTGAACAAGTGGTGTTAACTCAACCTGTACTATCAACCTTTTTCTTCAATGGCCAGTAGTCAATATTTCAGACTTTTGAGGGCCATCCAATCTCTGTCACAACTACTCAACTCTCCCACTGTAGTAGGAAATTAGCCATAAATAAAATGGTTTTTTTTTAAATGAGCATGGCTCTCATTCAATAAATTTACAGAAAGGTGGACATCCTGTATTTCAATAAAGTGTTATTCACAGAAAAGGTGGGCTGCCCACAGTGCCATTAATTTACCAACCCCTGCTATAGGAGGGTAGGCATAAACACAAAAGTGAAGGCTAAGGGGTGAGTCTAAAACACTGTAGCTTAGGTGAAAATTACTTACACCGCATGCCATGTGTTCCTAAATAAAACATGGTTGTCCTTAGATTTTTAAACTTTATATAAATAGTATCATAGAACAAACAGCTTCCTACATTTTGCTTTTGAGCAATGTGATGCACATGCTGACACTTGTGGCCTCGAGTTCATTATGTTTGGCAATTGCATAATATTCTATTCTATCAATAGACCACAGTTTTCCCTTGCTCTTGATGATAAATGTTAAAACAACACAAATCTTTTATCTCACAGTTAATTTTTAACTACCAAAAGTGCTGCAACTATCTTATATAAATTCTTTTGAAAATGTACCAAATTTTCTGAAGGGACTCTACCTAGAAATGAAAGTGCAAGGTCATTAGACATAAAAAACTCAGTTTTAATAGATAGTTCCTATTGTAGGCAGAATAATGGTTCCTCAAAGAAGTCCATGTCTTAATCCCCAGAATTTGTGAATATGTTTGTTTACATGGCAAAAGGAAATTAAGGTTGCTAACCAACTGACCTTGAGATGAGATTACCTTGGATTATTCAGGTAGACCCAGTGTCCTCACAAGGGTCCTTATAAGTACCTTCCTTATAAGAAGGAAGAAAAAAGTGAGAGGAAGAACCTGAGAGATGGTAGTATGAGAAGGACTCAGCTCAATGTTTCTGACATGAAGATGGAGGGAATGTAGATGGCCTCTAGAAGCTAGGAAAAAACAAGGAAGCAGACTCTTTCCTAGAGTTTCCAGGAAGGAATACAACCCTGCTGACCCATTTTAATCCAGAGAGACCCATTTCAGACTTCTGACCTCCAGTACTGAGATAATAGTTTTGTGTTGTTTTAAGCTACTTATTATTAATACAGCACCAATAGAAAATTAGTACATGTCTATATTGCCATACAAGTGTTAGCTCGTGCTAATTTATAAGCTTACTAGCAGTATACAATGCCTAGAGTTATTGTTTGTATATGGTTTTAGGAAGGAGTATAACTATGTTTTTCAATAGTAGCTACTCAGTACAATTTATTGTATCATTTCTACTAATAAGTAATACCAATTTAATTATTATATCAAATTCAAATTTTTATATATAGTAGATGTATTTCTTAGGTATTTTTTTTTCATTCTATTTGGTTCCTTTATCTAGACTGCTTCAATACTATATTACACTTATCATTATTTTGTAACTTTTGTCATTTATAATTTACCATTGTTTCATAATTTTACCTTATTTTTCTTCAAAGTTTTTTAGCAACTCTAGGCATTTTGTTCTTCCATATAAAGAATTTTAGAAATTCTCTCAATTATATTGCTTCTCTGATATTCTGTTATTTTTCTCTTGTATCTTTTCTAGAAACCTTTCTATTTTCCTTCTTTTATGACTGCTCTATTATTTCTTCTTCTTTTAATTAATTGCCCTATGCTTTGCTCTGTCATTTAGCACTCTTCTGATTAATTTGTTTTCTTTCTACAGTTCCTCTCATTGCATGAATTACAGAAGGTAAGGAGAAAAGAAGTCTCCAGAATCCCCAGTTGGTACTTAAGTTCATTTTTCCAGAGAGCAGTATTGTACATAATAGCTATTTCCTTAATGGTGTTGGTATACATGGACACTTCAGAAATCGTGAGAGGTGGTGTGGGAACCTAGCTACTATACAGAACGTTT
Organism: Bos indicus x Bos taurus; assembly: GCF_003369695.1. Classification (NCBI taxonomy): domain Eukaryota; kingdom Metazoa; phylum Chordata; class Mammalia; order Artiodactyla; family Bovidae; genus Bos; species Bos indicus x Bos taurus. The sequence goes on from NC_040076.1 coordinate 115,835,957, forward strand.
AATTCTAAGGGAAAATGTATCTGCTTTCTAAGCAATGAAATGAATTTTTAAAATACAGTCAGTTTGTAAGGTAGAAACTGCCTTTATAAACACACACTCACATAAATACCAGATGGATTTTGTTTGTATGTGCTCCACAATCCCAACTCCCTCCACTTACAAATAGGCTTTATAATGGCCTCCAAAATCATCTATCAACTTAATGACATCGAGAAAAGTTTAGTTCTCTAAGAGCCAGGTCTGAAGTTTAGATATTTTTTTTCAGCATTGAAAAATACTACTAAAGAATGCAAATAGCCAGAAGTCATACTGAAGAGAACTACTTAAACAATTTTATAAGGGTTTTTGTGGATATTCCCTTAATCATTGGGCCAGGGAACACCAAACCAAATGTACATCCCCTTCCAGAAGACCGTTAGCTTTTTCACAGGACAAAATTTTAATATTATATCATTGACTCTTAAAGAAGTATACTGAGAATATACTCAGAAATACTATGGTATGCTCCTTCCCACAGGGATGCTCAAGAAAAAATTGTAAATTAAAGATTGTCTTTGGAGTCTATTCACTGTGATATTTTCTGATACTTCTTTCCTTCTAGATAATATCCTTTTCCAACTCAAATATCAACCACTTTTTAAGAAGTATTGTGCCCTTCTAGATTCCAACAGAATTTCTTCAATGCTCTAAATAAGTGCATTCCCACTTATATAAGATTCACATTCACATTTCATTCATAATTTCATTGCAAGTAGTTACTATCTGAGAAACTAAATCTTCAAGAATATTACCTATCATTATTGAAAACAAAATGAGCTACTTTTCTTAGGAGTATATGCATTATAAAAAGACATTTTTGAGAAAATGTCTCAAAACAAAGGAATCTAGAACAATGGATTATCTAAGAATATTATAGATGATGGATGGTAAACTTATTTCCCCACCAAATTAAGGATCATGTTTGCAAAATTTAACCTTGTGTCCATGAGCACTTCATTGAAAATTAAATATTCTCTGCCTTTCTGAAAGTGAAAGTGTTAGTCACTCAGTTATGTCCAACTATTTGTGACCCCATGGACTGTAGCCCACCAGGCTTCTCTGTCCTTGGGATTCTCCAGGCAAGAATACAGGGGTGGACGGTCATTTTCTTCTCCAAGGGATCTTTCCAACCCAGGGATTGAACCTGGGTCTCCTACATTGCAGGCAGACTCTTTACTGACTGAACAAACATTGCCTCTATGAGTTTGCCTAATTTAGATACCTCATAAGTGGAATCATGCCATATTTCCTCTTCTTTGACACTTATTTCACTTATATAATGTCCTCCAAGTTCATCTATGTTGTGGCAAATGGCAGGATTTCCTTCTTTTTAAAGACTGAATTATATTCTGTTGTATGTATATACATTTTCTGTTATCTATTCATCAGTGATGACATTTGGATTATTTCCATATCTTAGCTATCATTGAATAGTACTGCAATGAACATGGAAGTGTAGACATCTCTTCAAGATTGATTTCACCTCTTTTGAGTATATACCCAGAAGTAGAATGCTGAATCATATGGTAGTTCTATTTTTAATTTTTTAAGGAACATTCATTCTTTTTCTTAACTGCATTATTTTACATTTGCATCAACAGTGTGTAAGAGTTCCAATTTCTCCATATCCTTGCCACTTGTTATCTTTGGGGTTTTTTTAATAATAATCATCCTAACCTTGTAGCTCAGTCGGTGAAGAATCTGCCTGCAGTGCAGGGTGCCCGGGTTCAATCCCTGTGTTGGGGAGATCCCTGGAGAAGAAAACGGCAACCCGCTCCAGTATCCTTGCCTGGAAAATCTCATGGACAGATGAGCCTGGTGGGCTGCTGTCCAAGGGGTCACAAAGAGTCAGGCAGGACTGAGCAACTAACACTAACCAATGTAAGATGATGTCTTATTGTATTTTTAATTTGTATTTCCCAATAATTAATGATTCTGGGCATCTTTCCACAAAAAATAGATGTAGATTCCTTAAAACAAACTAGGAGCAAAACTATGACCCAACAATCCCACTACTGGGTATATACCCTTAGGAAACCATAACTGGAAAAGATACATGTACCCCAGTGTTTATTGCAACACTATTTATAATACCTAGAACATGGGAGCAACCTAGATGTCCATCAACAGATGAATGGATAAAGAACTATAGTACATATATGCAATGGAATATTACTCAACCATAAAAAGGAATGCATTTGAGTCAGTTCTAATGAGGTGGATGAACCTGGAGCCTATCATAGAGAGTGAAGAAAGTCAGAAAGAGAAAAACAAGTATCATATATTAATGCATATATGTGGAATCTAGAAAGATGGTACTGATAAACTTACTTTCAGGGAAGCAATGGAGATTATACATAGAGAACAGATTTGTGGACACAGTAGGGGAAAGGAGAGGGTAGGACAAATTGAGAGAGTAACATTGTAATATATACATTACCATAAGTAACAAATAGCCAGTGGGAATTTGCTGTATGATGCAGGGAGTTAAAATGGGTGCTCAGTGACAACCCCAAGGGGTGGGATGGGGTGAGAAATGGGAAGGAGGTTCAGAGGGAGGGGACTTATGTACACCTATGGCTGATTCATGTCGATGTATGGCAGAAACCAACACAGTATTGTAAGGCCATTATCCTTCAATTGAAAATAAATAAATTTTTAAAAAAAGAAAAAAACAGAGGACACAAGGAAACTTTGTGAGGTATTCAGTTCAGTTCAGTCGCTCAGCCATGTCTGACTCTATGCGACCCCGTGAATTGCAGCACACCTGGCCTCCCTGTCCATCACCAACTCAAACTCATGTCCATGGAGTCAGTGATGCCATCCAGCCATCTCATCCTCTGTTGTCCCCTTCTCCTCCTGCACCAATCCCTCCCAGCATCAGAGTCTTTTCCAATGAGTCAACTCTTCGCATGAGGTGGCCAAAGTACTGCAGTTTCAGCTTTAGCATCAGTCCTTCCAATGAACACCCAGGACTGGTCTCCTTTAGGATGGACTGGTTGGATCTCCTCGAAGTCCAAGGGACTCTCAAGAGTCTTCTCCAACACCACAGTTCAAAAGCAGCAATTCTTTGGTGCTCAGCTTTCTTCACAGTCCAACTCTCACATCCATACATGACCACTGGAAAAACCATAGTTTTGACTAGACAAACCTTTGTTGGCAAAGTAATATCTCTGCTTTTTAATATGTTATCTACGTATTAGGTATGTCTTTTACCTTGTCATGATATCACAGGTGTTTGCATATGTTCAAACCTAAATTGTACATGTTAAATATGTACAGTTCCTTATTGCAATAAATCTGCTTTAAAATGAAAATTAAACAGTTTCATGGAAAGAAACAAAATCCTAAATTGAATACATGCACAAATAATTTTAAATTACATAAAAAATAGTAAATCAAGTATGGAATTTTTTTTTCTATGTTGGCAAACTGGAACAATTGTGGCTCTTACGTCATAACACTTTTGAGTCGTTCATGTCATGTGTAATTCACCCAAACAAAAATGATTGCTAAACCCTTTCTGTGAGGGGCGCTGTGTGTTGAGATTGCTCAGCTTCATACCAAAGTGCACCAGCAAATTCAACTGAGATTTATCTGGTACAAGTAATTATCTTTAGCAATTTATAATTGGATCATAGAATTTAGATATTAAAAAAAAAGATTAGCCAAGAATGTCTGAACTCAAAACTCAGGAATGGACTATATGTAACCCAAGTTTTACCAAGACCCAAAGATTGAAATATCGACTCAAATTACACTGGCTCTTGCTTGCATTTTCCACAATAATATCCCTCTTCTGCTGAGTGACTTGCAAGTATTTCTGTGAAAACCCAGAATGCTTAATTTGCAAGTGCTTAAACTCCTTTGATAATCTCTACAACCACTTCCATTCACTCTTGTTCTCCAATAATTCCAGGACAGGGAATGGCATAGCCCCCTCTCACCAGATACCACAGTCACTATGAAAACTACGGAGTAAAATGAAGGATGGCAGTCCCCAAAAACCTCTAAAAGGTAGAAAAGTTAATATTTTTTCCTAGAGTCTGGAGAATGGAGCCCTAAATTCCTTTCAATACTTGATTTTAGCCACGCAAGACCCATTTCTGAATTCTAACCTCCAGAACTGTAGGATAAATTTGTATTAAGTCACTAGATGTGTGATAATTTTTATATCAGCAATAGGAAACTAATGTGAAAGAGAAACTAATCTATTTTTCTTGGTTCAATTCAGGTTCTCCTTCCTTTTTTGTTGGTTGGATGTGACTTCCTAATCCTCTGTTATATTCTGCACTGGTCTTGACTGACAAATCCAACAAGATCTATTCTAACATTTGTTTCCTTATATCAAATCTTTAACACTCATTGAAGAGAATTTTAGGTCTTTTACTTACAGGTCTTAGAGTCTATATGTCCATATCTCTAATTGTTTTTGTTTCTGTATAACCTTCAATTGAATTATTAGCAAAGCGTTAAGTGCAAATAATTGTTATTTGGGAATGGCTTATTTTGGGAGTGAGAGAATCCTTCTTTTCTACTTTTTACACTCTTGTGTTGCTCTTTCCTTCTGGGTCATTTTGGAAGAGAAAAACTTGAAGGTTAGCTGCCACCTGAAAAAGCGTTTCCCAAGACGCTAAAGTCACTGGTTCTGTGGTACGTGAGTATCATACAATCAGATATCTTCTGTGAGTAGAACAGCCTAGGATTGTGCTATAAAATCATCTTATTCACACTATGTGTGGGCCACATCCAGGGGAATTAAATGAGAAAGAAAATGCTTACCAATTCATTTCCAGGGCTTCTCTGGGGGTGCTGAGATTTCAGGAAGTTTGTGAAAGAGAAAAAAGATGCTTTGAGAACTTGAAAAGAATTACATACTTGGTACAGGAGCAAGCAAAAAGAAAATGAAAGATGCAACTATAAGATCTTCATTTGGAGACAGGGAAAGAAGTCTGAAGGAGAGAGGATGAGAAAGGAAATAGTCCTCAGGTCAATGCTGTTGATTTCTCTACTGTATCAACATTTTTTCAAAGCATCTGAGCTTTCATAACTTTTCACATCCAACCAATGTTCCTATTCACTAGCAGAATTATCTTAAAGGTTACTGGCTCAGCCTAGAAGGGAATTCCTGCATAGTTTTTTGTTAACTACTTAATATTTCTTCTCCAATACAGTATCTAGTATAGTTATTCAAGTAATAAATCTTAATTAGAAAAGAAAGGAATGCAGAATTCAGGTTAAAATACAAGTGGCAAAATGTACATATGATTTAAGTTGCTTTTCTACATGCAGCTGAAATTTTAGAGGTAGAATTTGTTATTGTTGGGCTAACACAGCCTGTCAGGAGGTCTTAATAATTTTGGCAAGCAAGAAAGCTGTTGGAAAGTTTCTCTGCCTAACAAAAATCCTTTTTAAGGACTCATGGGAGGTATTCATTACAGAGAATTGAGAAATCCATGAGGAAAGGGAAACATTAAGACACTATTTTTGTTCTGGTGCGCAAGTTTTTCCTTTCCCTTTTTATAGAAGCAAAATCAAGTTCTTACTTTACAGGTCAATGAATCAAGATATTGGATCTGTTCGGGCTCAAAATGTATGTTTTGCCCATTTGGTCACAGGCAAATATAACAGACTTTACATTCAACATGTATAAATAATAAATGCAAAGACTGAATACTTAAAATTTGGGGAACTTAAGGTAAACATTTAGTGAATTTTCATTGAAAACATTAAAGTACTTTTTCCAGGTGTTACTTTTTCATTAGAAATTTGAGAAATGTTTACAACAATTTTATGGAGATATTCTCATTTACAATGTTTCTTTAAACTCTGCAAATTTTTGCACATGACAAGCTACATAAGAAAATATATATTCCTAGTTGTTTTTCTAAAACTTGATTTATGACAGTCTAACAAAAATCACAACAGTTTCTTCCACCTTTATAACCAACCTACTATATGTTTTTTTTTTTTTAAGACAAAATCAGTTTAGCTGGCCAGCCTGAGACCAGCAGAATAGAAACTCAATTAAAAAAAATCTTGGCCTTGAAAACATGCATGTGTTACCTAAGTTTAATTAAAACAGATTTAATTAAAACACATACCTTTGAGAAGTTCACCATTTTCATAATTTATACATTTGATCATTATGTCATTCACTAATGACAAATGTGTAAAAAATTATCATTAAGGGGGAATCTAAGAAAGACTGAGTAACTATCATATCTGTAAGCCCTCTCAAAATAAAGCTCTTCCTTCTGTATGAATTAACTTGCTTTGTCCCATATAAGCCATGGGCCATGACTCATTAGAGCTCCAAATACTAAGACAACCATCCATTAATGGACACAAGGAAAACTAGTAGCCTATAAGATGGCATGATGTTCTGCAATGGAAATGGAGTGGGTTTGTCAACTAAGTGACTCACTGCTCAGATTTTCTTTCTTAGGGAATGGATAATAGATGCATAGCAAGTCCCACCAGTTCCTCTTCTAAAATATTCTCCGTGTTCATGCACTCCATCCACTCCATTGCCACCACACTATCCAAGAGACCATCTTCTTTATTGGGCTGAAGTCATAGTCTCCTTACCTGGTCTCTCCTCTGCAACAATTGCCCCTTAAAAATCCATCGTCCATATAACAGCCAGGGTGTTCTTTTAGAAAATATTAAGATCATGTCACTCACCTGATTAAAATTCTCCAGTGATCTCATTTCATTTAAATGTCAAACATATAAAATATATAAAATTCCAACTATAGCATGAACTGCTGTTTACCTGCTTCTACAGACATCCAGTCTCTCTCTCTCCTACTGTGTTCTAGCTCTGTGACACTCCATTTTCTTCCTGGGACATGCCAAAGCCTCTCCCTCCTCAGGTCTTTGCAACTGCTCTTTTCTCTCTGAAGCAATCTCTTCTCCACTCCAGCAGGCTGACTTCTTCCTTCAGGTGTCAGCTCAAACATCTTCTTCAAGAGATCTTCCTCTCAAATAGTAGTTCTCAATCCTTACCATATATCAAAATTACCTAGGAAGCTTATAAAAACTTCAGCTGATGGGGTCCCGCTGCTGCTGCTGCTGCTGCTGCTGCTGCTGCTAAGTCACTTCAGTCATGTTCGACTCTGTGCAACCCCATAGACGGCAACCCACCAGGCTCCTCCATCCATGGGATTCTCCAAGCAAGAATGGATGGAGTGGGTTGCCATTTCCTTCTCCAATGCACAAAAGTGAAAAGTGAAAGTGAAGTTGCTCAGTCATGTCCAACTCTTAGCAATCCCATGGACTTCAGCCCACCAGGCTCCTCCATCCATTGGATTTTCCAGGCAAGAGTACTGGAGTGGGGTGCCATTGCCTTCTCCGGGGTCCCACTACTAAGAATTATTCTGAGTAGGACCATGGCAGCAGAATTAAAACAAACCAGACCTCTACAGGTGATTCTAATTGCAGCCAACTTGTGAATCAGCAATGAAGAATCTCATCATCTCCTCCCCCATCATATCCACCTATTAGTATGCTTCTTAGCATGTATCCTATGTAATTCTTATTTACTTGTTTTCCTGTCAGTTGTCTTTTTTTTTTTCACTAAAATGTTAATTCCATAAGGGCAGGGAAGTTCCTTCTGTATTCCCAATGCCCAAATATATGTAGGTCAATAAAGGAAGGATTGAATATCCATCCTTCAATTCAGTAGAGAAGTTTTAAGCACATGAAAGACAGTACAATATGGAGAATCTGATAAGTAGAGAGGATATAGAATAAGAGTAAGAATGAAAAGATGAAGAAACCAAAGAGAAGCTGAGTAATGTAAATGAAAGATGAGCATAAACCATGGACTATAGAAAGCTCTCTTGGGCCACTGTCTTCTCCAATGAAACCTGAAAGTAAATTGACTCAGTTCCACACAAACTCAGTTCTATGCAAACAATGCCTACTTTGTTAACACGCTGAGATCAAGGCTATCTCATTTTTTACTTTTAACACAGAAAAGTCTTATCTTAGATTCAAAGCTTTCTCTTTTTATTCAAACTATTTTACTAGAAGCCTTCTTAAAAATATATTACATTTACTTACCTTTTAAAAAAATATATGAAGGAAATTTACGTTGTCTACATCCAGGATATTCAAAGTCAGATATTTTGCTATCTATATTACCTTGATAGTCTTATGAAATCTTTAAACATATAAACCATATAATCATTTTAAAAAGTTTTTGAAAGAGGGAAATTTTATGGCTCTTTAGTTTTTTTTTTTAATTTTATTTTTAAACTTTACAAATTGTATTAGTTTTGCCAAATATCAAAATGAATCCGCCACAGGTATACATGTGTTCCCCATCCTGGACCCTCCTCCCTCCTCCCTCCCCGTACCATCCCTCTGGGTCATCCCAGTGCACTAGCCCCAAGCATCCAGTATCATGCATCGAACCTGGACTGGCAACTCTTTTCATACGTGATATTATACATGTTTCAATACCATTCTCCCAAATCTTCCCACCCTCTCCCTCTGCAACAGAGTCCATAAGACTGTTCTATACATCAGTGTCTCTTTTGCTGTCTCGTACACAAGGTTATTGTTACCATCTTTCTAAATTCCATATATATGCATTAGTATACTGTATTGGTGTTTTTCCTTCTGGCTTACTTCACTCTGTATAATAGGCTCCAGTTTCATCCACCTCATTAGAACTGATTCAAATGTATTCTTTTTAATGACTGAGTAATACTCCATTGTGTATATGTACCACAGCTTTCTTATCCATTCATCTGCTGATGGACATCTAGGTTGCTTTTTTTTTTAAGTTTTATATTTTCTAAGTTTGCAGCTCAGCTTTTACCTACATGCCCTCATTGCTTACCTTGCTTATACTCAGCTGTGACCTTTTAAAGTTAATCATACCCATTATAAACAAATACAAATGCACAGTGGTTTCCAATCTATGACTGTAATTACCTGGAGAGCTTTAACACCCACAAATGCCTGCCTGCCTGCCTCCTCTTCAGACTACAGTATTTATTATTTAATTGATCAAGAGTGAGACCAGAGCATTAGTTGTGTTTTGGCTTTGATTCTGACTGTGTTTTGGTTCCCATGTGCTTCTAATATGTACCTCATTGAAAAAACCCTGTGCAAAACCTTAATAAAGAAATTTGGAATGACCAAGCTTTATATTTTAAGGGGTAATTGTTCAAGCCACAATTGTTGACTCTTCCTCTTAGCTTGGTTCTCTCTTTAGGGTCCATCATGTGAACTCTGCTGCCCCCACCCAAACAGCCCCATGGTTATGAGGCTCCCATTTAAAATTCCAGACCAAGAATGGGAAAGCTCTATTTTCTTGGTTTTCCAAGTGGCAATCCACTCTAGTATTCTCACCTGGGAAATCCCAGGGACAGAGTGGCCTAGCAAGCTACAGTCCATGGGGTCACAAAGATTCAAACATGACTTGAGCAACTAAATAACAATAGAGCTGGAAGAGCTCTTTAAAAAATAATCTAAATTAACTCTCCTCTATTTACAAGTGACAGATTTGAGGTAGGAGAGTAATGGCCCTGAAATCATGCAACTACTTCTTCCCAGAGGTGGCACAGCTAATTCTCCATTCCTTGCCAATTACAACAGTGTCCCTGAGGAAAGGTGGTGCTCTAGGAAGAGTATGTCTGTAGCAGGCTTGTTAGGGAAACACTGACTGAAATCGCCCACCTCGGCCAGGCATCATAATAACCACTTGCACGCGTTATTTTACGACAGGAGGCTCCAGTAAAGAACACAGAACCAACAAGCCATCACCAACCAGAAGAATTTGGGAAAGGTCAAAAGGAGACACCAGTCCATATGGCCTACCAACCTCCCAGAATCCTCCTCACTGGAATCCATCTTGACTGAGAAATATATGTGCTACCAGGAAGGACCCTGAGTCAGAATGATTGGCCAAAGACAATCCAGAAACTAATCCCATCACCATTAAACCTGAGATTCCGAGTGATGTGGCAGAGCAGTTCTCCTGGTTTCCTTACTGTTGCTCTGGGCCCAGGAGCCCCTAACCAATAAAGTTTCTTGCTTTGTCAGTACATGTGTTTCCTCAGACAATTTTTTTCCAAGTGTTAGATGACAGCCCACTCCATGGCCCTTCCTGCAACAAACTCTAAAGTTATTTTACAGGGGAAAACCAAAAACCTATTCAAAAATGAGAGAGTCTCAGAATCAAGAGCATCTTACAAATTTCCAGTCAAACCTCCTTAGGAAGTGGAACCTGCAATTGGAAAAATGGCGCGAACCCACTTATTCTCTGACCCTACGTGTGGGTGTGTGTGTCTCCAGGCCACTTTTTCCCCCTCACTTTGCACATGAAGGTAAGTAACCGACCCCCCTGCTCCTGCATATAAATGTCCTTCAGTTTCTAGAGCTAAACGAAGCTAGCAAATAACTCTGCTTCAAAGTCTCAGGAGCAGGAATCTGATCAGCCCTCTGAGTCAGGCATCCACCCATTCCCCTTTCAGGAGTGAGCAGAGAGCAAAATCAGTTGTAGAAACAAACATGGGTACAGGATTACCTTACTGCTGGTGGAGAAGTTCTCAGAAATAGGACATGTGATATCTACTAACACAATCCTAAACTATCTTCACTTCACTTAGTAGAACAATGGAACTTGCAAACTTTGCATAACAAAATCTTAACTGTTTTTCTTTGACTCATTTTATGTCATGAGATTAATACCAGTAGTTCTTGCCCAGTCCCATATTGAAAGCTCTATTCCAGAAACTGATCTTTTTGTTACTTTCAAACGATTTTTAAAAATTAAATAGCTGAAAGCTGAAGGGCATCAAGGGTGCAATCACAGAGAAAATAGTTCCACATGCGTGCTTAGGCCGGTGGCAGAAGTTAGTAAAAGCACAGCAAGTCCAACCTGTGTTCTTCCGCCAGCCTCACCAAGACAGATTTCCCAGTGAAACTGGTTCAAGTACCGAAGTAAAAATAGTCCTCAACCGGCAGAGTCAGCATTACCTGGGAACTTAAAATAAAAATTTGCAGGTTCCAACCTAGGCCTACGGAATCAGAAACTCTGTAGGGAGCGGGGAGGACCCAGAAACCTGTGTTTTAAATAGCCTTCTTGTTGATTCTGACTATTCTGAACTTTGGAAACACTAGAACAGAAAGTTATTGAGGCCATAGCCACTAATTTGACCTGGCATAAGCTGGTCAACTTTCCATACAAAGGCAAGGTAAAGAAATGACCATGGGGTATGTCATGGAAACCTAGCTATGTCCTGATATCATCTTTACTAGAAGTATTATGGCCTTGAACAAGTCACCTAACCTGTCCAGCCCTTAGTTTCTTTCGTCTTTAAAATAGAAAATAAGGTTTTTGGAAATCAAATTTGGAGCAATTCATGATACCTTTGTGATCAAAAATTTTAAAATAATTGTACCATAATTTTCATACTGGAGACTATACCCATTCTCAATGGTGAAGAATAAAATCTAAAAATAGAGCTAATAGTGCTCCTGGATTTTAGGCCTCTAAACTCGGACTGGAACTAAACTTGTTAATCAGTGTTTCTGAGCCTCCAGTTTGCTGACTCACCCTACAGATCTGAGGACTTGCCAGCCTCCATAATCAGGTAAGCCAATCAATATATATATATATATATATATATACACCAGTTCTGTTTCTCTTGTGAACTCAGACTAATAAAAAGTGGAAATTATACAAATAATGATAAGAGTTAAAGAGACAAATTTCTAGGAAAAAAGAAAAATGGGTACAGAAATCTGGAAGCAGAGGGTATAGCATCTTAAAATAATTTAAATAAAAATTACATCAACAAATAATTACTTAATATTTACTGTATGTTTTACATAGAGACCTTGTTTTAAGTTCCCTTCATATATTACCTCACTTAATCCTCAAAACAACCTTATGAGGTAGGTTCAGTTATTATCTCAAAGTGCAAATGAGAAAATTGAAGTACAGAGAGGTTAAATAGCTTGCTCAAGGTCACAGAGATGGAACAGGAAGACCAAGGTACCATGGGCAAATGTTCTATCTCCAGAGCCCAGCTCTTAACTATGACTCCTTCACTTCTCTCTGGGGCTGGGGAGAATGCTGCTGCTGCTAGGTCGCTTCAGTCGTGTCTGACTCTGCGACCCCAGAGACGGCAGCCCACCAGGCTCCCCCGTCCCTGGGATTCTCCAGGCAAGAACACTGGAGTGGGTTGCCATTTCCTTCTCCAATGCATGAAAGGGAAAAGTGAAAGTGAAGAAGCTCAGTCGTGTCCGACTCTTTGTGACCCCATGGACTGCAGCCCACCAGACTTCTCTGTCCATGGGATTTTCCAGGCAGGACTACTGGAGTGGGGTGCCATTGCCTTCTCCGGGGGAGAATGGGAAAGCAGTAAAGAGAAATGCCAGACCATAGGGAAACTTGGAAGCCTTGAGCTTTTTCCTAAAAGCAATGGGAACCACAGAAAGAAAGGTTTAAAGCAGAAGAGTGACAGATCAGACTTTAACAGATATGAAATAGTCACAGGGAGCAAATGGAATGGAGGAGGTAGCAAGACAGGTGATTTATTTACTTACTGTTTATGACTGTGCTGGGTCTTTGTTGCTGCTGCGCTCCAGCTTTGCCTAGTTGTGGTGAGCAGGTGCTACTTCTTAATTGTGATTCGAGGGCTTCTCATGGCAGTAGCTTCTCTTGTTGCAGAGCACAGGCTCTAGGCTATGCATGCTTCAGTAGATGTGGCACATGAGCTCAGTAGTTGCGGCTCTCAGGCTATATATAGTGCATGGCAGGCTTAGTAATTGCGATGTGTAGGCTTACTTGCCCTGAGGAATGTGGACTTTTCCTGGACCAGGGATCAAACCTGTGTCTGTTGCACTGGCAGGTTCCTAACCACTGGCCCACCAGGGAAGTCCAAGGTGATTTTTCTTTGATACAAGATTTTCTCTTTTAATCACTTTTAATTGAACATTTAAGAATAGTTTAAATTACTCCAGAAAATCCATATTAAGGGATTAGATGAAATCATGTGTGTAAAACTTTCAAAAATTGTAAACATTATTGAATTTAAATCATTTCATTCAATAAAAAATTACTCCAGAAAATATCAAAAGCAGAAACTCATACAATATAAAAATCTTTAATATCATGTCTTCTTAAAGGGGTAATTATGATACCACTCCCTTTAGTTACCTCGGATACTGTTCCAAGAATGTTCAAAAAGTTCCTGGTCACTCAAAAGAGCAAAGATGAGGCAAAATGATGTATGAAGGTATGTGAGAAAGACAAGAGATATGCAGGAGAGTGTCAGGGGACAGCCTTGATCAAGAGTAGCAGGTCAGAGGATGATGAAGGATGAAGAAAAAAGAAACAGGAGATCATAAAAGGAAACTGTTGTATAAATGTATGAGCCAACTAATACTGCTACTGCTAAGTCACTTCAGTCATGTCCGACTCTGTGCGACCCCAGAGACAGCAGCCCACCAGGCTCCCCCGTCCCTGGGATTCTCCAGGCAAGAACACTGGAGTGGGTTGCCATTTCCTTCTCCAATGCATGAAAGTGAAAAGTGAAAGTGAAGTCTCTCAATCGTGTCCAACCCTAGCAACCCCATGGACTGCAGCCTACCAGGCTCCTCCGTCCATGGGATTCTCCAGGCAAGAGTACTGGAGTGGGTTGCCATTGCCTTCTCCCATGAGCCAACTAATATAGATCTCTTATTTAGAAATTTAAATATAATTTAAATTTGATAGAATTTCATCACTGTCTACAGCTGATCCAGAAATGTTCCAAAAGCCACACATGTAGCATTGGGCCATTTGGAATAGCAATTTTCCAAGGGAAAGTTTAGCTTCTTAGATTCAACATACAATGATTAAGTTCAGGAAACCAAATAGTGGATTGAAGCCAAATTTTACATGAGCATCATATATAAACCATTAAAGGAGTCTCAACAGATATGTTTTTTACTTTAAAATGCATATTGGAATTTATTTTAAAATCCAATAAATTCTCCATATGTAGTTAGTGGTAATAAATGGTCTATCCTGGGAGAAATACCAGAATAGCCAGTCCTGTTCTTAACTCTAAACATCAAAAGGAGTCCACAGCAAAGCTTGCCTTAGAGAAAGTCACAATAAATATGCCCCTAGGCTGTTTCCAGTTTTATTTTCATTTTTAAGGATTGCTAGTTAAACACCACTGATAAAAGTAGGAAATTCTTGGCAAGGCTTTACCTTGATTTATAACAATGCTCCTTGAGTAATAACATGTATTTGACATCCATGATCCCTCAAAAGAGATACTTGAGAAGGTATTTAGCTGCCTTTTTCTATAGGAAGAAAGTTTCTGAAGACTGTGACTAACTGCCCTGAGGGGACATATGTCAGAGCTTGGATTCAGCTTTCCTTAAGTGTCCTTTTCATATAAGCACAGAATCTAGAGCAGTTAGTTCAATGCCCTTGCGTTCTTGTGTGTCCATTACTGGTTCTGTATCTATGGACATACACAGGTTTTCAACAACTTACTGACAGAAGCACAAGGGTACTGAGCTCAGACTCACGCCTCTGAGGAACTTTACTTTGGATGTTAGCCTATGTGCTAAACCTCATGAAATTTTATACATGGGCAGAGAACACAAGAACACAAGACAAGCAGTCTGATCATTAAGCCTCTCTTTCATTTAAAACAGGTTTTTTGAGCCAAAGCAACAGCATTTTATTTGGTAAGCATCTTTTTCTAATGCAATATGAGACATGACTTTAAAATTTACTCATAAAAATGTGTATTTTATTCCAAATTTCATTCTCCTTTCAAATGTAGTTTTTGCATAACTTTAAGATATTCTGAAGGAACGATGCTAAAGCTGAAACTCCAGTACTTTGGCCACCTCATGTGAAGAGTTGACTCTTTGGAAGAGACTCTGATGCTGGGAGGGATTGAGGGCAGGAGGAGAAGGGGACCACAGAGGATGAGATGGCTGGATGGCATCACTGACTCGATGGACGTGGGTCTGGGTGAACTCCGGGAGTTGGTGATGGACAGGGAGGCCTGGAGTGCTGCAATTCATGGGGTCGCAAAGAGTCGGACACGACTGAGCGACTGAACTGAACTGAACTGAAGATATTCTGCTGCTGCTGCTGCTAAGTCGCTTCAGTCGTGTCCGACTCTGCGACCCCATAGACAGCAGCCCACCAGGCTCCCCAGTCCCTGGGATTCTCCAGGCAAGAACACTGGAATGGGTTGCCATTTCCTTCTCCAAGATATTCTGCATGAATTAAAATGGGCTGTTTTTTCCTTCTCTTCTGATTACTATTCCAGTCCTCTTGGGATTGGCTTAGTTACATTAAAAGAATTTTACTTTATTTTTTCTTTACCCTGGATCTTCATCTCTGAACTTGTTCATTTACACCTTGAGTCAATGACATTATTCAATAGTGAAGTAAGGTCACAAAAAGTATTGATTATAGATCAAATAGATTTGTGTGACTCTCACAGGATGTTGTGTAAAAGTGAGCTAAGTGGGACAATTCTTATTTTCTGGTAAAGTAATTGAAATCTTTCAACTGTAAGGCTTTCTCTTTTCCATTTGTGAAACTTGGTTTGACTAGGATTTCTTTCCTTGAAAACGTACTTTCAAGAATTATTTTATTTTTAAAACAGAACATGATCTCAATAGAACAATAAGCCAAGAATATGATCAGACAATTCAAAGAAAAGGAAATGACCTTTAAAAACATGAAAAGATGTTCAAGTTCATGATCATATGAGAAATGTACTTAAATATTATAATGGAATGCCTCATTTTTTAATTTATCAGTCTGGGAAAGATTTACAAATTTCAGTTCAGTCGCTCAGTCATGTCCAACTCTTTGCAACCCCATGAATTGCAGCACGCCAGGCCTCCCTGTCCATCACCAACTCCCAGAGTTCACCCAAACTCATGTCCATCGAGTCAGTGATGCCATCCAGCCATCTCATCCTCTGGCGTCCCCTTCTCCTCCTGCCCCCAATCCCTCCCAGCATCAGGGTCTTTTCCAATGAGTCAACTCTTTGCATGAGGTGGCCAAAATACTGGAGTTTCAGCCTCAGCATCAGTCCTTCCAATGAACACCCAGGACTGGTCTCCTTTAGGATGGACTGGTTGAATCTCCTTGCAGTCCAAGGGACTTGCAAGAGTCTTCTCCAACACCACAGTTCAAAAGCATCAATTCTTCAGCGCTCAGCTTTCTTCACAGTCCAACTCTCACATCCCTACATGACCACTGGAAAAACCATAGCCTTGACTAGATGGACCTTTGTTGGCAAAGTAATATCTCTGCTTTTTAATGTGCTATCTAGGTTGGTCATGCCTTTCCTTCCAAGGAATAAGCATCTTTTAATTTCATGGCTGCAATCACCATCTGCAGTGATTTTGGAGCCCCAAAAAATAAAGTCTGACACTGTTTCCACTGTTTCCCCATCTATTTCCCATGAAGTAATGGGACCAGATGCCATGATCTTAGTTTTCTAAATGTTGAGCTTTAAGCCAACTTTTTCACTCTCTTCTTTCACTTTCATCAAGAGGCTTTTTTAGTTCCTCTTCACTTTCTGCCATAAGGGTGGTGTCATCTGCATATCTGAGGTTATTGATATTTAGCTATTACTTTATTTTGAGAAAGAGATAAAACATTCGTTATGATATATAGTTGGGATGGTATAAATTATTGAAACTTTTGAAAGTCAATTTAACAATATTCATCAGTTAAATATGCAAATGTCCACTGCACTGAAATCTACTCCTAGAAATTTTTCTTATAGAAACCCTGTCATGCATACATAGAGATGTTTGTACACAGTTACTTGTTATAGCATCCATGTGTTGGAATACTTTGGAGCTACTAATAAGGAAAAGCTATAGAAATTGATATGAAATCAACTCCAAGTTATATTAACTAGCAAAAGTAAGATACAGTGCAAGTTTGTAGAGTGCATTGCTATGTGAGTAAAAGAAAATGGCACTATATACATATACATGTTACTTATGTGTGGATGTGAAGTATAATGAACTGGTAAAATAAATGACCTCTCAAGTGGACTGCCAAATTGAGAAGCTAGGAGAATAAAGTGAACAGAAACTCACTTTTTAGTGTGTATCTTTTTCTCCTGTTCAGATTTTTTAAAAAACCATCAGCACTATACTTTTATTTTTTTAAAATAGCATTAAAAAAAAGGTAAAAACTTATGCCCTTAGCTACATGATGGTGTGTAAAATAAAAACAAAAAATGCCAATACATATAAAGGAGTTCTATTTACCTGCTTTAATTTGATAATGGTGATATAAAATCCTTAAAAAATGCATATTAATGATCTTAAGTTATACTTTATGATACTACAACAGATAAAAAATGATTTAGACAACTTACTGCTTTGTCTACATGGCAAAAACTTGTTTGTTACACCCTTGTGTTTTCCACATCCATGCACAGTCAGGAAATTCACACCAGGATAGGCCTGACCATCTGGTCTGTTTCCTCCTGTCCTTTCATACTCTCCTCATTATTTCCCATGTAGATCAGTACTTGGCTAGCTTTTTCTGTAAAGAACCAGAAATTAAACACTCTAGGCTTCGTGGGCCAAGAGGAAAAATTGAGGATTTATCTATGTGTTTATACTACAAAAGAGAAAACAAATTTTTCTACTTTTTTATTGAATAAATTAAAAATACAGTAATTGAGAAAAAATGTACTGTAGGCCTACTAATGAGAAAAATAGAATTTTTTTCAGGGAGATGAATTTTGCTTAATTGGAGTTCAAGGTTAGTGTTCCCTATCAAGTTGATTGAAAATATTTATAAAAACCTTATCTCTTGAGCCAAATAAAAAGAGGTAGTAAGTCAGTTTGGGCCCAAGGGCTGTAGTTTTCCACTTCTAATTTTAAGACCAGTGTCTTCACCTACCAATCTACCTTCCTGTTGCTAGTATTTTGACAAGTGAATCCAATCTGCCTCAGAGATATACTAACCTCTAGTGTGACCACCCACTCTTCTGCTGAAATATTGCAATAATTTCCCACCACTCAGACTAGAGAACAAAGCTTGAGCCCTTTGGCCCATCATGCTAGGTCCTCCGAGCACACTCTTTGCCTAATCTCACCCTCATCTTCTTCCTTTCCAGCCACCAGTCCTGCTCTCATCCCAGACATACCAACACATTTTGCTAACTCTGAACTACTTTCCAGCACATCACATGCTGTTTTACCACCTCATACTTGCTGCTTCACTGCCTGGAGTCTTCCCTTCTTTCCCTTGATGGGCTCCCAGTCACAGAGTTCTCACCACTCACCCCTCTAGGAAGACTGGCTGCTCCTCTGTCTACCCTACCACAGCAATATAACAATTTCACTACTTCTGTAGTTTGCCTGAACTTCCATTCTTGAATGGATAAATTTATTGTTTTTATTAGTGGTAGATTTCTATTGCCTTTCCTATCTCTGATTTATAATTGCTAGCCTCTAGAATATGCCTAGAACACAATAGTTACTCAATAATTTTTGGTAAACTGAGATATTATCAATTACAAAGCAATCATGGCGGTGAATACAATTGACAATACAACCTCCATCCACCCACTTGTTCAGTTGCTAAGTTGTGTTCCAACTCTTTACAATCCCATGAACTAAAGCACAACAGGCTTCCCTGTCCTTCACTGTCTCCCAGCTTGCTCAGATTCATGTCCATTGAATATGTGATGCCATCCAACCATCCCATCCTCTGTCACCCCCTTCTCCTCCTGCCCACAATCTTTCCCAGCATCAGGGTCTTTTCCAATGAGTCATTTCTTTACATCAGGTAGTCAAAGTACTAGAGCTTCAGCATCAGTCCTTCCAATGAATATTCAGGACTGATTTCCCTTAGGATGGGCTGGTTGGATCTCCTTGCAGTCCAAGGGACTCTCAAGAGTCTTCTCCAGCACCACAGTGTGAAAGCATCAATTCTTCAGCACTCAACATTTTTTGTGGTCCAACTGTCACATCCATACATGACTACTGAAAAAACCATAGCTTTGACTATACGGGCCTTTGATGTCACTGTTTTCTAATATGCTATCTAGGTTTGTCATAGCTTTTTCTTCCAAAGAGCAAGCGTCTTTTAATTTCATGGCTGCTGTCACTGTCCACAGTAATGTTGGAGCCCAAGGGGGGAAAAAAAAAAATCTGTCACTACTTCCACAGAAAAATACCCCAAGCTCCCTCTAGGAGAGCACATGTCATGGCAGTGTGGCCATCCAGAGCATATAGGGATCACCCCAATGTATCCAAGTAGCTCTCAATCCTCTAAACACTAAGCCAGTGAGTCATTAAATCAACCAGATCTTTGCATGACACTCCTTGAATCTGTGCTCACTGATAACATCATCCAAAGTCCCTGATTTTGTTCTCTGAATCTGTGATTTTGATTTTGTTTTGATTTGTTATTTTAGATTCCACATATAAGTGAGATTATCCATCCAGTGTTTGTCTTTCTCTGTCTGACTTATTTCACTTAGTGTAATTCCCCCAAGGTACACCCATGCTGTCGTAAATGGCATGATTTCATTCTTTCTATGGCTTTTCATATATATGTGAATATATGAGATATATACATATGTAGGTATATAGGACAGATTATCCATCCATCCATTGATGGACACTTTGATTCTTTATCTTGGTTATTGTAAATAATACTGCAATGAATATAGGTGTGCATATATATTTTTAAATTAGTGTTTTAGATTTCTTCAGATAAATATCCAGTAGTGGAATTGCTGGGTCATATGAGAATTCTACTTTTAATATTTTGAGGAATCTCCATACTGTTTTCCATAGTGGCTGCAACAATTTACATTCCCACCAACAGTGCACAAGTGTCCCCTTTTCCAACATCCTTGCTAATATTTGTTATTATCTTTTGATAATAGCCCTTCTAACAGGTATGAGATATTTCATTGTGGTTTTCATATGCATTTCTCTATTAATTAGTGATGGTGAACATACTTACATGTGTCTGTTGGTCACCCATATGTCTTCTTTAGAAAAATGTCTCTTCAGATCCTCAGCCCATTTTTTCATCAGATGTTTGCTTTGTTGTTCAGTTGTATGAGTTTGTATGAGTTGTACCGGTTTGTTGTTCAGTTGTATGAGTTCTTTATATATTTTGGATATATAACAGATATGTAACTTGCAAATGTTTTTCCCGCTCAGTAGATTGCCTTTCATTTGTTTCATCTTGTTCATAGTTCTGTCTGCTGTATAGAAGCTTTTTAGTGTGATGTAGTCTCACTTGTTTATTTTTGTTTTTGTTACCTTTGCTTTTGCAGCCAGATTCAAAACTTCATCACTGGGACTGATGTCAAGTGGCTTACCACCTATGTTTTCTTCTAGGAGTTTTATAGTGCTAGGTCTTACAGTCAACACTTTAATGCATTAGGGATTAATTGTTGTGTATGGTGTAAAACTGTGGTCTAGTTTCAATCTTTTGTGAATAAGTCTTTTTAAAGTAGTAAAGAATTCTGCTTCTGCTAAGTCACTTCAGTCCTGTCTGACTCTGTGTGACCCCATAGACGGTAGCCCACCAGGCTCCTCAGTCCCTGGGATTCTCCAGGCAAGAACACTGGAGTGGGTTGCCATTTCCTTCTCCAATGCATGAAAGTGAAAAGTGAAAGTGAAGCTACTCAGTCGTGTCTGACTCTTAGAGACCCCATGGACTGCAGACTTCCAGGCTCCTCCATCCATGGGATTCTCCAGGCAAGAGTACTGGAGTGGGGTGCCATTGCCTTCTCCACACTCAAAAAAAGAACCACTACTCATTTGCACAAGTTAAATTTTCTATCATTGCTATTGTTCTGCTGTTGCTGCTGCTAAGTCACTTCAGTTATGTCCGACTCTGTGTGACCCCATAGATGGCAGCCCACCAGGCTCCCCCGGCCCTGGGATTCTCCAGGCAAGAACACTGGAGTGGGTTGCCGATTCCTTCTCCAATGCATGAAAGTGAAAAGTGAAAGTGAAGTCGCTCAGTCGTGTCCGACTCTTAGCGACCCCATGGACTGCAGCCTACCAGGCTCCTCTGCCCATGGAATTTTCCAGGCAAGAGTACTGGAGTGGGGTGCCATTGCTATTGTTCTAGGGGTTCCAGGAAGAGCTTTTCATCAAAATATTTTAATCTGTGTTTTCATATAGATAGTGACTGCTGTGTATAATTTGGGGGACTATGGTATTCCAAACTATTTCCCATCATTATGAGTTTCTATGATCCATCCCACAATAAAATAGCATGCAATAAAAATTTCTGAGTGATTATATTTTCTGATCATTACTGTTAAGGAGTTCCATGGCCTTTACCAAAGCTGGACCTTGTGCCTTGGATGTTCTTCCTAATGCTCATAATTTCAAATCTTACTCACAGTTTCGAATCTTATGGTTTCAAAATCCCCATCTTACCTGGCTTGCATGTCATGTAATCTATACCAGTCCTCACTCTAATATGTCCATTTAGTTTTCATGTTTTATGTTATTTCACTGTCAGCTTCTCAGAGGTCCATTTCTATTCTTGAAAGGGAAAGAAAACCTGTTGTATTTCTGTTCTAGACAGATGTGGCCTGAGGGAGAAGTATAATACAAGGTACCCTAAAGGTTGTGAATGTATGCCTTCTAAGAATGTGCTAATATGAGAGAGGATATAGATGCATGAGAAATGCATAGGCAATTGTGGGCATGCGTAGAAAACACACACGTCCGCGTGCACACACAATCTCTGTTTTAAATTAATTTAGTCTGGGCCTCATTATACGAGAAACATTTTTTGTTCATCATTTTGCCTTTTGTTTATTCTTCAGCCTACCAAGAGTGCAGATTGTATCCAAAAAACAAACAAATATGATAAGAAAATATCACACATAGGTGATACCAAAGTGAAAGTGAAGGTGAAGTCACTCAGTTGTGTCTGACTCTTTGCAACTCCATGGACTGCTGTCAGGCTCCTCCATCCATGGGATGTACTGGAGTGGGCTGCCATTTCCTTCTCCAGGGGATCTTCCAAACCCAGGGATCGAACCCTGGTCTCCGGCATTGCAGACAGATGCTTTACCATCTGAGTCCCATAAATGGGTATTCAGTAGCTTACCCACTCCCATAAAAACATTGTTTTGTCTATTGATTAATGGCACTGTTTTAAAAAACTGACTATTGTAAGCTCATTGTCACTCATGGCTCAGCTAATTAAAGCAGAATGGCACTAAAAAGAAAACTGAAAAAACAAGTACTGAGTAAAAGCCTTTGAACCATGGATGTAACCCCATGGTTTGCATGTTCAGTTCTTTAGTTTGGTGCTCAAAATGCCTCTCAAGTGGACACGGACACAGCAAATGGAGTTTTTTACTTAGTTACATAATGGAACCGTAGAAACCCAACTCAGTTCCCTTTAAAAAATAATCTGTGCAGCATTATACTCATGGACTGCGTCCTGTTCAGCCAGAAAGACAGACTCAATCTGGACACGTTTCTTCTCAGGATTTTGAGTTCCAATACAAGGCTTCCAAATAGTGTTATTAATGATGAGTCAGTTCAAAATAGAAGTGGTACAAACCACGTATTAAGAGAAGCCACTTAAATTGAACAGCAGGAAAGAACTGAAACCAGAGAGCAGACTGGAGGCAAAGTATAGTTGACCCAGTTTGAAGGTAGCCTGCAATAAAAGTCTCTTCTGATCTACCAAATCAATTCCTTCAACCTATTCCTCAGTCTTTTTTTTTTTCCTGAGATGAAATCTATGCAGAATTTCTATTTATTGTTAATATTATCAATTTTTTCATTGAAGTTTGTACAAATACACTGCTTTTCCCTTCCTCTTCTAATTTTCTTTACAAAAACCAAGTTCACCCTAAGAAGCATTTTAATAGTCTTTTTCAGTTACAGTTTTTAACTTTGAGATGTCTTTTCTATTAATATCTCCCTTATATCATCCCTTTCTTGCACTTAATGGCTGAAACAACATTCCAAAATTCTTCCTTTACCAATATTATGTAATACTTGCTATTTTTTTCCTATGTCTTTCATCTATCCTAAGTGGTCTCTGACTTTTTTCTTTCTGAGTATTTGTTGGAAATGTCTTTGTCCTATTGTCAGAAATGTTAATTTTTTTCCTGATAATTTTCCATATCTACATATATGCTGGCATTTGTGAAATAGTACAAAAATCTCAAGTCCTAAGCAACACAATAATCAAAAGAAAAAAACCCAGACACAGGTTGCTGTGCATAAACAGTAGTAACAGCCACTCACTCCCTCACAGAAAGCTATCATAACATTACTTAGGATCACTTTTACATTCTAATTGTTATACTTTGGGTTAATTAATAAAATATTGACAAAGTGTTTAAACTTCTGTTAAAATGACCTGTGGACCCAAAGCAGTTAAGTGCTACTGATCAGAAACAAAATTTCAAATTTCTCCAAGTTTATCTCTGAGAAATATCTGTTAATATAAACATACTTCTCTGTAACTCTTTTTACCTGAATATATACTAAACATTGGGCTTCCCTGGTGGCTCAGTGGTAAAGAATCCAGCTGCCAGTACAGAAGCCACAGGAGATGCAAGTTCAGTCCTTGAATCGGGAAGATCCCCTAGAGGAGGGAATGGATACCCACTCCAGTATTCTTACCTGGAGAATCCCATGGACAGAGGAGCCTGATGGGCTACAATCCATGGGCTCACAAAGAGTCAGACATGACTGAACACACACTCATTGAGTCTATTTTAAATTATTTTTATTAAAATATAGTTGATTTACAATGTGTTAGTTTCAAGTTACTAGCACCGTGACTCAATTATGTATATATTTCCCTGTGCTGTACAGTAGGTCCTTGTTGTGTACTCAGGAGTTTTTAATATGTGAACAGCACTGTTCTTAATTGCTTATACAGTTGAGAGAGAGAATTCTTCAAGAGTTTCTCATGCCCTTATATGTCTTGCTAGGGATGTTAATAATGCAAGGTCTTAATAGCCCATTTGTTTGTTGTTTAGTCACTAAGTCACATCGGACTCTTTTGTGACCCCATGGACTGTAGCCCACCAGCCTGCACTGTCCATGGGATTTCCCAGGCAAGATACTGGAGTGGGTTGGCATTTCCTTCTCCAGGGGATCTTCTTGACCCAGGGACTGAACCTCTGTCTCCTGCATTGGCAGGGAGATTCTTTACCACTGAACCACCTAGGAAACCCTAATTAGCCATTATGCAAGCCATTTCTCAGGGTTGTATTTACAACAAGGAATGCCAAGAAGGGAGTGGCAACGCATTTCAGTACTCTTGCATTGAGAACCCCATGAACAGTATGAAAAGGCAAAAAGGTAGGACACTGAAAGATGAACTCCCCAGGTCAGTACATGCCCAATATGCTACTCGAGATCAGTGGAGAAATAACTCCAGAAAGAATGAAAGGACAGAACCAAAGCAAAAACAGCATGCAGTTCTGGATGTGACTGGTGATAGAAGCAAGGTCCAGTGCTGTAAAGAGCAATATTGCATAGGGACCTGGAAATATATGTCCATGAATCAAGGCAAATTGGAAGTGGTCAAACAGGAGATGGCAAGAGTGAATGTCGACATTCTAGGAATCAGCAAACTAAGATGGACTGGAATGGGTGAATATAACTCAGATGACCATTATATCTACTACTGTGGGCAGGAATCCCTCAGAAGAAATTGAGTAGCCATCATGGTCAACAAAAGAGTCTGAAATGCAGTATTTGGATGCAATCTCAAAAATGACAGAATGATCTCTGTTCGTTTCCAAGGCAAAGCATTCAATATCATGGTAATCCAAGTCTATGCCCTGACCATTAATGCTGAAGAAGCTGAAGTTGAATGTTTCTATGAAGACCTACAAGACCTTTTAGAACTAACACCCCAAAAGATGTTTTTTTCATTATAGGGGACTGGAATGCAAAAGTAGGAAGTCAAGAAACACCTGGAATAACAGGAAAATTTGACCTTCAAGTAAAGAATGAAGCAGGGCAAAGGCTAATAGGCTTTTGCCAAGAGAATGCACTGGTCATAGCAAACACCCTTTTCCAGCAACACAAGAGAAGACTCTACACATGGATATCACCAGATGGTCAATACCGAAATAGATTGATTATATTCTTTGCAACCAAAGATGGAGAAGCTCTATACAGTGAGCAAAAACAAGACTGGGAGCTGACTGTGGCTCAGATCATGAACTCCTTATTGCCAAATTCAGACTGAAATTGAAGAAAGTAGGGAAAACCACTAGACCATTCAGGTATGACCTAAATCAAATCCCTTATGACTATACAGTGGAAATGAGAAATAGATTTAAGGGACTAGATCTGATAGACAGAGTGCCTGATGAAGGATGGACAGGGTTTCATGACATTGTACAGGAGACAGGGATCAAGACCATCCCCAAGAAAAAGAAATGCAAAAAAGTAAAATGGGTGTCTAAAGAAGCCTTACAAATAGCTGTGAAAATAAGAGAAGCGAAAAGCAAAGGAGAAAAGGAAAGATATACCCATTTGAATGCAGAGTTCCAAAGAATAGCAAGGAGAGATAAGAAAGCCTTCCTCAGCGATCAATGCAAAGAAATGGAGGAAACCAATAGAATGGGAAAGGCTAGAGATCTCTTCAAGAAAATTATAGATACCAAGGGAACATTTCATGCAAAGATGGGCTTGATAAAGGACACAAATGGTATGGGCCTATCAGAAGCAGAAGATATTAAGAAAAGGTGGCAAGAATACACAGAAGAACTGTACAAAAAAGATCTTCATGACCCAGATAATCACGATGGTGTGATCGCTTACTGAGAGCCAGACATTCTGGAATGTGAAGTCAAGTGGACCTTAGGAAGCATCACTACGAACAAAACTAGTGGAGGTGATGGAATTCCAGTTGAGCTATTTCAAATCCTAAAAGATGATGCTGTGAAAGTGCTGCACTAAAGTGTCAGCAAATTTGGAAAACTCAGCAGTGGACACAGGACTAAAAAGGTCAGTTTTCATTCCAATTCCAAAAAAAGGAAATGCCAAAGAATGCTCAAACTACTACACAATTACACTCATCTCACAGGCTAGTAAAGTAATGCTCAAAATTCTCCAAGCAAGGCTTCAGCAATATGTGAGCCATGAACTTGCAGATGTTCAAGCTGGTTTTAGAAAAGGCAGAGGAACCAGACATCAAATTGCCAACATCTGCTGGATCATCGAAAAAGCAAGAGAGTTCCAGAAAAACATATACTTCTGCTTTACTGACTATGCCAAAGCCTTTGACTGTGTGGACACAATCAACTGTGGAAAATTCTTCAAGAAATGGGAATACCAGACCACCTGACCTGCCTCTTGAGAAACCTATATGCAGGTCAGGAAGCAACAGTTAGAACTGGACATGGAACAACAGACAGGTTCCAAACAGGAAAAGGAGTACGTCAAGGCTGTATATTGTCACCCTGCTTATTTAACTTATATGCAGAGTACATCATGAGAAATGCTGGGCTGGAAGAAACACAAGCTGGATTCAAGATTGCAGGAGAAATATCAACAACCTCAGATATGCTGATGACACCACCCTTATGGCAGAAAGTGAAGAAGAACTAAAGAGCCTCTTGATGAAAGTGAAAGAAGAGAGTGAAAATGTTGGCTTAAAGCTCAACATTCAGAAAACTAAGATCACGACATCTGGTCCCATCACTTCATGGCAAATAAATGGGGAAACAGTGGAAACAGTGGCTGACTTTATTTTGGGAGGCTCCAAAATCACTGCGATGGTGATTGCAGCCATGAAATTAAAAGATGCTTACTCCTTGGAAGGAAAGTTATGACCAACCTAGATAGCACATTAAAAAGCAGAGACATTACTTTGCCAACAAAGGTTCATCTAGTCAAGGCTATGTTTTTTCCAGTAGTCATATATGTATGTAAGAGTTGGACTATAAAAAAAAGCTGAGCACAGAAGAATTGATGTTTTTGAACTGTGGTGTTGGAGAAGACTCTTAAGAGTCCCTTGGACTG
This sequence comes from Bos indicus x Bos taurus, assembly GCF_003369695.1. Taxonomy (NCBI): domain Eukaryota; kingdom Metazoa; phylum Chordata; class Mammalia; order Artiodactyla; family Bovidae; genus Bos; species Bos indicus x Bos taurus. The sequence continues at coordinate 115,863,029 of NC_040076.1, forward strand.
CAAGGAGATCCAACCAGTCCATCCTGAAGATCAGTCCTGGGTATTCATTGGAAGGACGGTGTTGAAGCTGAAACTCCAATAGTTTGGCCACCTGATGAGAAGGGGTGACTCGTTTGAAAAGACCATGATGCTGGAAAAGATTGAGGGCAGGAGGAGAAGGGGACAACAGAGGATGAGATGGTTGGATGGCATCACCAACTCAATGGCCATGAGTTTGGGTAAATTGCAGGAGTTGGTGATGGACAAGGAGGCCTGGTGTGCTGCGGTTCATGGGGTCACAAAGAGTCAGACACGACTGAGCAACTGAACTGAACTGAATGCCGAAAAATGAGATAATGTTTCCCATTAGGAGCAAGAGCAGGCCAACTTACTGGATGTTATAAAAGAGGTGGATTCCCCAAGCTTAGTGTTCCCGGGCTACAACACAAACCTACTGTGTGCATAATGTCTTCCTGGATCCTTTACATACAAACCTGATACTCTTGCTGCTTGCTGACCATCAATAGTGCATTCCTTTTTCTCCAGCACTGAAGTTGTATATATTTTGCTAATATCCATGAAAAAATAACAGTGTAAGTTATTAGCTTTTAAGCAGAGTAAATTAAATTCCAGCCCCATATGTGTGTGTGTGTGTGTGTGTGTGTGTGTGTAATTTAATCTCAAAATATTTTATGAGGTGAACACTACTCTAGCCCCATTTTTATAGACAGGGAAACTAAAACATATATAAGAAATTCAATCACTTACCCTAAATCACATGGCTGGTAAGGGTTGGAACAAGGATTTACACCCAGGCCATTTGTCTCCAGAGTTCATGTCTTTACCTCTATGTTTTTTATACCACTCTAAGGAGACATATTCCTTCCTGCGATTCATGGGGTCACAAAGAGTCGGATACGACTGAGTGACTGAACTGAACTGAAGGAGACATATTAATTCATTTATCATTTATGTTTTAAAAGACCTTTAATTACTTTTCTTAGGAGTAAAAGCTACTAAAGCTTAACTAAAAATTTGTATCTTAAAGTAGTATTCTCAATGTAATGAAACAGAATGACACACTTGTACAGTAAAAAAAAAAAAAAAAAAGTTTTTTTTCCCATGCCAGAATGTTACCAGAATTTGTGTATCTTTTACCAAACAGTAATAAAGAGAATAACGCAAAGTGATATTCTTCCTCTCTCCAGACCTTCATGGCATCTCAGACATTCTCCCAGGCCAAACTCAAGTGCCATTTCTCAACAAATCTTGCCTGAATAGCTGCATATGATCTCTCCGTCCCATTTCCATTTTCTGTCTGGCTGGAACTTAGCACCTTAGCCTGTGCATTCTCCTTATTCCGTGTTGGTCACTTCCCTTTCTAGACAGTTAGTTCCTTAAAGGCAATTTCTACTTATGATTCACCTTTGAGTGTGATGCTTTGCATCTGTTGAGAAATGATACAAAGTACTAGTTAAGAAATGATTAAAAAATAAAATAAAATCCAACAAGGAATTTTAAATATTTTTTAACAAAGAATGTTTGAAGCAAAGTAAGATATTCAGATTTCCTAAATCTCTGCTGTGATTGCCTGACAACAAAAGTAATGTTTTCTCACTGTAAATTATAGAAAAACATACTGAATTTATATTCACTGATGTATTATTCATATATATACAAACACACACACAGACATACATATATATTTGCTTTCAGTTGAATGTTCTGATATTTTGAGGGTAAGAGGTGTGTATTTTCATCATGTTTTCCCACATGATAGCCATCACAAGGAAGATAATCACATCACATCTCTTCTGCCTTTAAAGCCCACACTGAAACCGACTGGTGTCATTTCAGGGGTACTCCAAAGAGCCCTGGTACCACAGTCCTATATGTCTCAGTGCCGAGAAAAATTCACTGAAAGCAAAGTGATAGATAAGAAGTGATTTATTAAAATAGGATGCTTGTGAGGCTTACAAGTGAATGGGTGAGAAACGGCACACCCTGAGGTCTTAGTGGTCTACAGTTTTATAATCAAAGGAAAAGGAGAAGACCTTCTTTTTCTTGAGTAGATGTCATGTTTTTGTCTTCAGCTCCTCCTCCAGGTTGAGCAGGAGAGTTTTCTTGTCCCTACATGGTCAAGCTAGATCCACAAATTGTTGTTTCTGATGTGTGCAGACAGCATGTCCTAGGGACCATTAACTTGCTGAGCTCACTTGGCAGGATGTGGGTCTTGTGCCACCATGGTTTTAGGGTATGTCCCATGCTTTTGTTCCCTGCTTTTGTTGCTAAACAAATCTGCTTGGGTTTGCAGTTAAGCAAACCTGTATTCTCAAGTACTTATTAACTTACAGGGGTTTCCTATGTTTTTCTACTTACAATCCCCTAGTGGGATTAACTATTGAATTACCTATTGTGTCCCTTCCTTCTGTCCCTATCAACACCTGGCCTCCTCTCCAGTCTCCCCCACTCTCCAATCTATTCCACTACTAGATGGATCTTTTTAATATTCTAATTTCTCTACACTGTGATTCTACTCAAAACCTTCAGTTACTCTCTGTTGACCATAATATAAAGCAGAACTCCTTGAGAGCATAGCCCTTCAGTCCAGATTTAACATGAGTGACACCTATTGCCTGCTTCTTTTCTACAGGAAACATTACTTCTGTCAAATTGACCTACTCATTATCTCACACATGTCCCTTGCATTTCTCTGCTTTTCTCATCCATGGGATAGAATACATCTAAATCTTTCACATTCTTCAAGGGCAAAATCAAAGCCATGCTTTTCTTAACACTCTGGTCAAGAATTTTGCCCCTATTCTCACATTTTTCCCTGTGGTGTCATGCTAGATTTACTTTATTCCATGTTATTCTTCTTACCTGAGGTGGGATTGTGATGTGTATTGAAATTTTTGCACTCCACTAAATGTCATCTTTCAAAGATTTCCCTCAGGAACTATTCCAATAATCCTCACATTATTTGAAATATTTCAAGGGCTCTTTCCTGGTAATAGCAGCACCAGCTTTGCTAGAGACCTAACCATTTTATTTTTACAAGCTCCCTTGGTTTCTGTAAAATAAAAAATATGGCCCAACCTGGTCATCCATCCTTTTTCTCAAAATCAATTTCCAATGATTTTTTTGTTCCTTTTTTAAAAAGTACTTTCTTTCAGAGGGAAGAAATTGACCACAATTGAGGACATCCTGAAAAATACACCATGGGTTGTAAAAGCATATACTCCTTGCCATGATTTAAAAAGAAAATCTTTTCCTTAGATTAACTGATAGAAATAAACAAAGGTCAGGTCTATGAGCATTTACATTAGTAACCAGAAGTTCCAGTCACCCTGTAGAGTCCTTTAGGGTTCATTTACATCACTTTTGGCAGTGACTTAGGCCATGGTTTTCCCATTAAAACTTTTTTCCAACTGGCATGACATGAAAAATTGAAATATTTTGTCATATTTAAGACTGTGCAATAATAAAAGAGCATACTCCATTGCCTGAAATTGCAGACAAATGTGCTTGCAAATTCTTTCTCTGTGGCCAGAAAAGCAATGGAGACTTTTACCATGGAGAGATTGACTATGAATTTCCTCAGTATTTCTGCCACTTCTAAAGGCATCAGCTGGGTTAAATACATTAATGTTTTACATCTGTGTATATGTTGATGTAAGACCACTGTCAAGTACATCTTCAGACAGAAAACTAGTGATGGTACATCTGCATTAAATAAAACCTAACTACATTGCCTTTCTCAGAAAGTCTGTGGGAAGATAATATGCCTCTACCACCATTTCCATTTGGTTTCATTTGTGGAAATGAGTGTTTTCCAGCTTTTAGATGATTTCTAACACTACAGAAGCCAAAAGTACAAGTTTAGAAGATTTTCATCAAGAACTCACTGAATTTTCCATGAAATTTTACTGAATAAGATCTAACAAAAATTCTTTTTTTTTTTTTTTGGTTACTTCTGATTTTCTAAAGAAAATATCTTAATTTTATCCATCATTGCTTTTTTTTAATCTATTTAAGTAACCATAGAAATAGCTTTAATGAAATCTTTTATGACTCCTGCATCCTATATTCCCAATATTATTGATATAAAGAAATTATAACAAGAGTTTAGGAAGCTGTTTAAAAATCATTAAATAAATACAAAATTTTGTATGTTTTATTTTGATGTTTTTCTTCATAGCATGCTGTCACTCTCCACCCTTTTACCATATGTTATTTCTTCACTACACTTACTAACCTGATTTTATATTCTTTTGTTCTATCCGCTGATAGTCATGTATTATCTAGTTATCTACTAACCTGATTTTACACTCTTTTATTCTGTCTGCTGATAGTTACCTGTTATCTAGTTATCTGTGTCTCATTAGGATATAAGGAAGCCCCATGAGTGCAGGAAGTTTCTCTTCCTCATTATGATATTTCTAGCACGAACAGCAGTATATGTAGGTCCTCACTAAATATTTACTAAATGTAGAGATGATTTAATTAATAACTCCTAACTGACATAAATTTGTGCATCATATCAGGAACTGGGCTGTAGTCTTGTAATAGGGGCTCATAACTGGGTATCCCTAAATTTATACAGCAACATTTGTATATATGCATTTCATGATTTGTCATACATTCTCTCAATAGATCATAAACCCCAAAGGGACAGAGGATTGTTGTTATAGAGGGGGAAAATGAGAAATTATCACTTATGCCAGGAAACATCTGGAATTGAGACAATGGAGAGAACCAATCATGGAGCTATTGGGCATAGGAAAGAGCCCTTTTGCATTCTGTTTGAATATTCCCCAGTGACGTTTTTCTGGAGATTCAGGACCAGAATAGAAAAAACCATCATGATGGAGACACATAGATGTGAATTATAAAATGCTAGAAGATAGTTTTATTTATTCAAATGAGTTCCCTGTATTTATCTGTCTCTGACATACTCACTGAAATCCTGACAACAACTGATATGTTGTCATCTGGAGCCCCAAATCCTCAACTTTTAGAATCTTGAAGGTTAGTTTACATTAACTATTTATCTATTTCATACCACACTATAATTTATTTAATATTTTCTGGGACTTTTGACCTTATGTCTTTAAAGGTTGAAATTTGTTTGGGCCAGTATGCTACTGGAGGAGTTTGGCAAATGTTAACAAGAAAAATAAATCATAAGGTGTTAGTTTGAAAATGAATCTGTAATCCTATGCAAGCAATAAAAACTGGAAAAAAAATCTTATTCAGTACCCAGAAGAGAAAGTACTAATTCAAGCAGTGCAAGTAGTGAAATTTAGCTATTCTTTTTAAGCAAATTAAAGCATCACCTTAGTTAAATTCAAACCAAAAATTACACATTCTCAACAAAATTACCCATTCTCTCATATATTACACATTCTCAAAAAGAATCCAAACTTACATATTAGGCCATAAAGCAAGATGTTAATCCAGGACAACCACAGTATGGCTTTTAGCACTCACTATAAATTACCTTGGTTCACACTGAACCCTGGCTCAGGGAAGACTACGGTTTGTTAGATTTATTCAAGCATTATCTCATTTCCTTTGCCAATAGTTTACTGAATTTACTTTTTTTTTTTTAAGTGGGTTTGCTTCTTTTTGGTTGTTTTTTCTCTTTCCCTTGTAATGTCATTTCATTGGATATTTGGGCTAGTAACAGAAGACCCTTAAGTCAGCTTTAAAGAACAAAAGCATCTTTCATTTCACCTTTTACTTACCTAATAAGTAAGGCAATCTTTCGTGCTTGGTTGATTAAGCACTTGGATAGTATTGTCAAGGACCCAGGTATTTTCTATCTTTCCATAGGAAGATCATCACTGTTGGTTTAGCAAGATACCCAGGACAACTACAAATGCTGTATGCAAGCATGACAATTTCAAGAAGAGATAAGAATACTCTGAAGAGAAACTTCCCAGATTACCAATAGCAGGTTTATCCTTGTATTTTTGATGCCCTGAGTAAGTCATATTTCTGATCTAACTACACACTCCATCTTCTCCTGGTTATGATAGTTATTTTTATTGTTGTCAGTTTTTGTTTTCTCATATAGTTTTAATATCTTAATTAGTATTAATAAAATGATAGCACTTAGCCTTCAGACTGCAGACCTTTAAATCTTTCTAATGTTTGTGAGGAAATGCCAGCAAGGTTTAAAAAATATATGTCCTCTCTCAGCACAGCTATAGAAAAGCAGCTATTATTTTGCATTATAATGTCCATATTAAATTTAATTCTAATAAGGAAACTTTTTACAAGAGCTAAACTTCAACAATGGTTTTATATTATTGAAAAAAACCTTTAACCTCTAAAGTACTTGTAATGCTGAGTGGCTTATTTCATGTTGTCCAGATAACGGTATCAAATTGACATCACTATATTCTAAAATGTATAAACGTCCTGAGTTTATTAGGCCACAAGAGAATTAATTGACATTTTCGGGCTTTCCAGGCGGTGCTAGTGGTGAACCCACCTGCCAATGCAGAAGACGTAAGAGGCATGGGTTAGACCCCTGGGTGGGGAAGATTCCCTTGGAGAAGGGTGAAAGGTTGTTGTTGAACCATGAAAGACACCAGGATTCTTGTCCTCTGGAGGAGAATTCAATCCAGGGACAGAGATGAGGCTTGATCGCTCACAGCTTTTGTGTAATAGAGTTTTATTACAGTATAAAAGTGATAGAGAAAGCTTCTGACATAGACATCAGAAGTGGGCAGAAAGAGTACCCCCTTGCTAGTGTTAGCAATGGAGTTATATACCTTTTAATTAGTTATTACAGTGAATCAAAAGAATGTCTCAAGTTTGTGAAAATTTTACCAGACCTACTCCCATAATGTACATTCTAAGATATCAGGATTAGTCAGAAGGTTTTCAGGAAGGAGAAACTGTCTTCCAGCAGGATACATTGTTGTTGTACAATTCCTAGTACAGAGTTTAAACTGAGTTGTGTAATTGACTAAGACTAAGGAATAGGAAAAGGAGTACGTCAAGGCTGTATATTGTCACCCTGTTTATTTAACTTCTATGCAGAGAACATCATGAGAAACGCTGGGCTGGAAGAAGCACAAGCTGGAATCAAGATTGCCAGGAGAAATATCAATAACCCCAGATGTGCAGATGACACCACCCTTATGGCAGAAAGTGAAGAGAAACTGAAAAGCGTCTTGATGAAAGTGAAAGTGGAGAGTGAAAAAGTTGGCTTAAAGCTCAACATTCAGAAAACGAAGATCATGGCATCTGGTCCCATCACTTCATGGGAAATAGATGGGGAAACAGTGGAAACAGTGTCAGACTTTATTTTTCTGGGCTCCAGAATCACTGCAGATGGTGACTGCAGCCATGAAATTAAAAGACGTTTACTCCTTGGAAGGAAAGTTATGACCAACCTAGATACCATGTTCAAAAGCAGAGACATTACTTTGCCAACAAAGGTTCGTCTAGTCAAGGCTATGGTTTTCCCTGTGGTCATGTATGGATGTGAGAGTTGGACTGTGAAGAAGGCTGAGTGCTGAAGAATTGATGCTTTTGAAGTGTGGTGTTGGAGAAGACTCTTGAGAGTCCCTTGGACTGCAAGGAGATCCAACCAGTCCATTCTAAAGGAGATCAGCCCTGGGATTTCTTTGGAAGGAATGATGCTAAAGCTGAAACTTCAGTACTTTGGCCACCTCATGCAAAGAGTCGACTCATTGGAAAAGACCCTGATGCTGGGAGGGATTGGGGGCAAGAGGAGAAGGGGACGCCAGAGGATGAGATGGCTGGATGGCATCACTGACTCGATGGACGTGAGTCTCAGTGAACTCCGGGAGTTGGTGATGGACAGGGAGGCCTGGCATGCTGCGATTCATGGCATCACAAAGAGTCGGACACGACTGAGCAACTGATCTGATCTGATCTGAAGGAATGTAGAGGGGAAAAAAAGTTTGTCCTTTTCTCTTCCTTGAGAATTCCAGACCCTTCCCTCCTTGGAGACCCCCAGACTTCTTATCAACCTACCTAGGAATTGAGTCTCTCAAGGGTATGGCAACCCACTCCAGTATTCTTGCCTGGAGAATCCCATGGACAGAGGAGCCTAGTGGACTACAGCCCATAGGTCTTCAGTCAGATGTGACTGAAGAGACTTAGCACACAAAAACAAATAAAAGATGAGCTTTTGTATATCTGATTTAAGAGAGAAAAACTATTTCCAAACAAACAAAAACTGAGAGAGTTTGTCAACAACAAAGCCCGTGTTGTAAATATTAAAAGGAATTCTTCAGGCAAAAGAAAAATCATCCTAGAAGGAATAAGGAAATGCAGAAGGAATGGAGACCAATGGAAAGATAAATTAAAATGGGGCTAAATATAAACAAATATTGACCATATAAAAATTAGTAATGATACACATGGGGGTTAAGAAATATATATAATTTAAAATGCATGCAACAATAACAAATGTGAGAGTGAGTCAAAGGATTGTATGGTTGTAGTATTATTTGGGAAGTAGGCAAAACATTCATTTATATCAGACAGAGTTGTCCCATTGAAATATTATGTCATGCAAGCCACTAATGTAATTTTAAATTTTCTAGGTAGTCACATTAGAAAAAGTAAAATCAGTAACATCTGTTTTAATGTATTTTTATCTAAGTAATATATGAAATTTTCAATATATAATAATTTTTTTAAAACATTGAGATATATTACATACATTTTTGTACTAAATCTTCAATGTTCAGTATGTTATACTTACAGCAAATCTCAACTCAGACTAACCATATTATAAATGCTCAATAGCCACATGCAGTGACCACTATGTTACATGAAACAATATCAGGCCCTAATAAATCAAGGATATATCTTTAAATCTTTACAGTTATCACTAAAATTACTAAAAGTAGAAGAATACATAGTCCTCAAGTATGAGAATAGGAAAAAATGGAGTATTAAGTAGAATTACTAAAGTAATAAGTTCTAATAGTGCCCTGCCCAGATCTCCTTTATCTGGCCAGCGTACCTGCACTCCAACTGTTTTGAGTGTTTGCTGCTTATGGCACAAAGCTTCCCTCATCTGAAGAATTGCCCTTCACCAAAGGGGAACCAGTACCCCTGGAGGTTATTTTCCTGACCCCCAACAGGAAGTCAAAGGCAATGACTGACAGACAGAGGGCAAAAAGACCTGGAACCCTTGGCAAAAGGGTAGACCAAAGGAACATAAAACAAGTGAGACAAATAAATATAGTAGATATAAACCCAAATATATCAGCAACTAAATTAAGATGTATATGGTCTGAGTAGTATAGTTAAAAGATAAATACTATCAGATGATATAAATATGTTTTTAAAAAGCCGAACTATATATGCAGGTCAGGAAGCAACAGTTAGAACTAGACATGGAACAACAGACTGGTTCCAAATAGGAAAAGGAGTACATCAAGGCTGTATATTGTCACCCTGCTTATTTAACTTCTATGCAGAGTACATCATGAGAAACGCTGGACTGGAAGAAGCACAAGCTGGAATCAAGACTGACGGGAGAAATATCAATAATGTCAGATATGCAGATGATACCACTTTTATGGCAGAAAGCGAAGAGGAACTAAAAAGCCTCTTGTTGAAAGTGAAAGTGAAGAGTGAAAAAGTTGGCTTAAAACTCAACATTCAGAAAACGAAGATCATGGCGTCTGGTCCCATCACTTCATGGGAAATAGATGGGGAAACAGTGGAAACAGTGTCAGACTTTATTTTTGGGGGCTCCAAAATCACTGCAGATGGTGAATGCAGCCATGAAATTAAAAGATGCTTACTCCTTGGAAGGAAAGTTATGACCAACCTAGATAGCATATTCAAAAGCAGAGACATTACTTTGCCAACAAAGGTCCGTCTAGTCAAGGCTATGGTTTTTCCAGTGGTCATGTATGGATGTGAGAGTTGGACTGTGAAGAAAGCTGAGCACCAAAGAATTGATGCTTTTGAAGTGTGGTGTTGGAGAAGACTCTTGAGAGTCCCTTGGACTGCAAGGAGATCCAACCAGTCCATTCTAAAGGAGATCAGCCCTGGGATTTCTTTGGAAGGAATGATGCTAAAGCTGAAACTCCGATACTTTGGCCACCTCATGTGAAGATTCGACTCGTTGGAAAAGACCCTGATGCTGGGAGGGATTGGAGGCAGAAGGAGTAGGGGATGACAGAGGATGAGATGGCTGGATGGCATCACCAACTCGATGGACATGAGTTTGAGTAAACTCCGGGAGTTGGTGATGGACAGGGAGGCCTGGTGTGCTGCGGTTCATGGGGTCGCAAAGAGTCGGACACGACTGAGCGACTGAACTGAACTGAACTGAACTATATATATGCTCCTTATCACCCCACTCCAGTACTCTTGCCTGGAAAATCCTATGGATGGAGGAGCCTGGTGGCTTACAGTCCATGGAGTCGCTAAGAGTCGGACATGACTGAGCAACTTCACTTTCAATTTTCACTTTCATGCATTGGAGAAGGAAATGGCAACCCACTCAGTGTTCTTGCCTGGAGAGTCCCAGGGACGGGGGAGCCTGGTGGGCTGCCGTCTATGGGGTTGCACAGTTGGACATAACTGAAGCGACTTAGCATAGCATAGCATATGAAAAATAAACTTATATATAAAAGGACTCAGAAAGATATACTCTACAAGCTCATGCCAAAAGAAAACTGATTTTGCTATACCAATATCACATATGATCTACTTTAAAGCAAGAAATATCTCTAGAAATGAAAGAAATCTTTAATAATAATAAAAGGGTCCATCTACTAGGAAGATATAAAAATTATTTTGTATACACCTACTAATACAATTGCACAATATGTAAAGCAAAATTGACAGGCTTAAAAAGAAAAATTTACAAATCCACAGAGAGGCAGAATTTAACACAGCTTTTGGATAAGTTTCAAAATAAACATCCAAAAAAGCTTGAAGCTATAGTAAATCTGAACAACACTATTAATAAAATAATAGCATTGTTTCATTAAAATGCACAAAAGAATGGCACCATACACAATTTTGGCTAGTATATATATAGAACATTTACAAAATCAACCATATTTGGGGCCAAAAAGCCAAACTCAAAAAATTTAAAAGGACTTGAACAAATTAAATGTGTTATTTCATCATAGTAGAATAAAACATGAACGTGAAGTCGCTCAGTTGTGTCCGACTCTTAGCGACCCCATGGACTGTAGCCTACCAGGCTCCTCTGTCCATGGGATTTTCTAGGCAATAGTACTGGAGTGGGTTGCCATTTCCTTCTCCAAAGTAGAAACCAATAACTAAAAGAGAAATAAGGTCCTCAAACATCTATAAGTTAAACAATGTGTTTCTATGTAACTAATGAGTTTAAAGGGAGAAGGCAATGGCACTCCACTCCAGTACTCTTGCCTGGCAAATCCCATGGATGGAGGAGGCTGGTAGGCTGCAGTCCATGGGGTCACGAAGAGTCAGACACGACTGAGCAACTTCACTTTCACTTTTCACTTTCATGCATTGGAGAAGGAAATGGCAACCCACTCCAGTGTGCTTGCCTGGAGAATCCCAGGGACAGGGGAGCCTGGTGGGCTGCCATCTATGGGGTCGCACAGAGTCAGACATGACTGAAGCGACTTAGCAGCAGCAATGAGTTTAAGATGAAATTATAATGTAATGGTAAAATACATGAAGTGAATAATGAATGAAGTAACATATTTTGAGATATCTAGTTGAGCTATCACCAAGCTTAGAGAGAAATCTATAACTTAAATTCATGTCTGAGGAAAGTAAAAAGTCCGAATATCAATTGTTTAGATATTCATCTCAAGAAATAAAAGATACCAAATTAAACTAAAAAAGAGGAAAAAAGGAAAAATAAATATGAGAGTAAGGATAAATAATAAAAATAATAAAAAATAAAGGACAAAAATAAGAAACATAGATGCAAGAAAAAAATCAATGTCAAAAAGCTGATTCTTGGAAAGACTAATGAATTGACAATTGACTTCCTAGCAAGTCTAAACAATAAATAAATATATATGTATTTGTGATATATATCACAAATAACATATATCAAGAGATGTAAGAAGTAAAAAAAAAAAAAGTAAAACCACAGAGGGTGGCAGAAATAAATCTCTAGGCAATCTAGGAATAAAAAGATTTTCTATAATAAAAAAAATTTACTGAAAAATACAAATCAATAAAAGGGAATTATCTTAAACTACAGAATATTTATTGAATATTTTAAAGCTATCACAAAATTGTACTTAAGTATGAAATATTGAAAACTGACCTCTAATTTTGGGAATGGATGGGAAAATGTTGTCCACTATCAGCCTTTGTATTTGACATTGTACTGCAAATAATATCCAGAATCAGAAATAGATTATTGTTTGATAGCATCAAAAGTTGAATGGATGACTAAATGGTGATATATATTCACACCCTGGAGAAGGGAATGGCAACCCACTCCAGTATCCTTGCCTGGGGAATCCCATGGACAGAGGATCCTGGCTGGCCAGGGTCCATGGGATTGCAAAGAGTCAGACACTACTGAGTAACACACACATATAATCATACAGTGGAATACTGTGCTGCAAGGAAAAATAATAAACTATGGCTACACTAAACAATATGAATGAATCTCATAAATAAAGTGATGAACTAAAGAAACCAAAGACAGGTGTATACTATATTATTTCATTTATATAAAGGTAAAAAATATGTAAAAATAAATTGGTGGTAAGTAGAAATAAAGATAATAGTTAACTTTGTGGCAATAATCACTAGGAAGGAGAAAACTGGGACTTCTGGGCTACTTCTTTGGTTCTCTGTTTCTTGATCTGAGTATATGATTACATGGGTTTGCACTTATACTTTGTGCTCCTTCTCTCTGTGTCTCTCTGATATTTTTAATGAAATATTTATTTAGAAACAAAAGTGCTTAATACTTATTAGATGTTCCTGGTTCTTTCTGGGGTGTGTGTGTGTATGTGTGCATGCGTATGCATGTATGCATACTTACTCGCTCAGTCGTGTACAACTGTCTTGGCCCCATGGGCTGTAGCCCACCAGGCTCCTCCATCCATGGGATTTCCCAGGCAAGAGTACTGGAGTGGGTTGCCATTTCCTACTCCAGGGGATCTTCTCAACTCAGGGATTGAACCTATGTCTCTTGCATCTCCTGCATTGGTAAGCAGATTCTTTACCACTAGCACCACCTGAAAGCCCATGAAAATATGTTTGTTGTGGAAGGCAGATTAAATTTTGTGAGACAACCTATTGAGTTATCGTTTGCTTTATATACCTTTTATAATTATATTTTAGAAAGAACATTTCATGTTGATTATTGTACATATACAATCACCATTTAATAACAGCTTAAATATAGAATGACCAACCTAGACAGCATATTAAAAAGCAGAGACATTACTTTGCCAACAAAGGTCCATCTAGTCGAGGCTATGATTTCTCCAGTGGTCATATATGGATGTGAGATTTGGACTCTAAAGAAAGCTGAGCACTGAAGAATTGATGCTTTTGAACTGTGGTGGTGGAGAAGACTCTTGAGAGTCCCTTGGACTGCAAGGAGATCCAACTAGTTCATTCTAAAGGAGATTGGTCCTGGGTGTTCATTTGAAGGACTGATGTTGAAGCTGACTTGGCCACCTGATACGAAGAGCTGATTCATTTGAAAAGACCCTGATGCTGGGGAAGATTGAGGGCAGGAGGAGAAGGGGACAACAGAGGATGAGATGGTTGAATGGCATCACCAACTCAATGGACATGAGTTTGGGTAGACTCTGGGAGTTGGTGATGGACAAGGAGGCCTGGCCTGCTGCAGTTCATGGGGTCGCAAAGAGTTGGACACGACTAAGCTACTGAACTTAACTGAAATATAGAAAATAGAGAAAAACTATAAATTCTGTTACAAATTATGTTAAATAACCTTTTAAGTTTTCATTATTACTTCTCACACTAAGAGTATGGTCTTTAAAATATGCTAGAAAGGATTTTTTCTAGTAGTGAGAAGAAAAGATGTAAAGTTTAGATCCATTATCTGGTGGAGGCAACAGAAATCTTTCAAGTATGAATAAGGTGAGCTAAGTCATTTGCCTAATGAGACCCTCAGCACTCTTTCAGTAATCTCATTTTATCTTTTTTTTAATACAGCTTCGTCTATTGTGTGTATATTTATGTAGTTGATGCATAATCTTTTATATATTATACGTGTACAATACAGTGATTCACATTTAAAGGTTATATACCAAAGAGCACAATGAAATAGCAGTCCTCCAGACACTGTTTAGTTATGACAGTGAGTACTCTTATTTTTTTAAATAAATAGAATTTTTAAAACATCTTCTTTCTCTCTACTTTTCTATTTTCATGGAGATCCATGTAGGTTATGGAAAGTCTGTGGAGGCTTGTGGGATGAGTAGAAAGTGTGAGAACCGCTGATTTCTGTTGAAGCAGTTGAGGTCTTAAGATGAATGGGGTTTCTGATCTACCACATTACATCACTTCTGGTTGTATCAAATTTACATCTACTAAGCAGCACAAAATTTTTGTGGCAGACGTCTTTTGCCCACAGTCTAACACAAGAACATATGGAAATTGAGTTAAATATTTGATTTGACTCAATGCATAATACACACAGAAAAATGAAGCAGAAACATGTATATAAAAATATGAGCTTTTTTCACAAATCTGTTTCTACTCAGAAGAAAAAAATCTTATAATAAAATATTTTTGTGCTATAATAAAAGACTTCCTCTCTCTTTGCTTTTCTCTCCTCCAGTCTCTCTCTCTTTCTCAGTCTCTCTTGTACACACCCAAACAAAATCTGATTTTACAAAAAGCAGAAATGCAATTTAGATGGCCTGGGAAAATAATAGACAAATGATATCATAAATTTAGAAAATGCTATTGGAAAAATGTCTGGTATAAACAAATAGGGAAGCTGCAACGTATCAAATTAGGTAATTAAGCTCTTTCTTCTCTAAAGCAAAGGAATATCAGAGTGAAGAAAAACAGTAAGTTCTCCTTGGAAATTGAACCATGGGGTCGCAAAGAGTCGGACACGACTGAGCGACTGAACTGAACTGAACTGAAACATCATCCATAAATATTCATACCATAAGTTCCCTTTTAGACAAAAATTTTAGAATTTAAACAGAATTTTAAAGGGAACTTGTTTTTAATGCTAAAACCTCTGGAGGGTTTTTGTTGGATGGTTTATGGGTGCTTGAGTAAGTAATACAATAAATAATAGTCTTGAGTCACAACAAACCTTAATAGGCTTTTTCAGTAATCAAATATTAAAATTATTTCAATAAATATTTATATGTTATATACTATGATATATTACTTATTTTTCTTTAGTCAATAATCTTTTAGTGTAATCAAAATAAAAATAAATTGTATATATACTTTCATTTTTACCATTTCCAACATTTTTTTTCTTTGTATAGACACAGGTTTCTATATGATAACATATTCCTTCTACCTAAAATACTTTTTAACTTTTCTTATAGTGAAAGTTTGTTGATAACGAATTCTTTTGTCTTTCCTTGTCTATAAAATCTTTATTTCTCTTTCATTTTTCAGTGATAGATTAACTGGGCACTAATTTCTGAGGTAATTGTTTTTTTCTCTTTCAGTGCTATAAAGATGCTCCTCCGTCATTGTCAGGCTTCAGTTCAGTTCAGTTCAATTCAGTCGCTCAGTCATGTCCGACTCTTCGCAACCCCATGAATTGCAGCACGCCAGGCCTCCCTGTCCATCACCAACTCCCAGAGTTCACTCAAACTCACGTCCACCGCAGAGAAGGCAATGGCACCCCACTCCAGTACTCTTGCCTGGAAAATCCCATGGATGGAGGAGCCTGATAGGCTGCAGTCCATGGGGTCCCTAAGAGTTGGACACGACTGAGAGGCTTCACTTTCACTTTTCACTTTCATGCATTGGAGAAGGAAATGGCAACCCACTCCAGTGTTCTTGCCTGGAGGATCCCAGGGATGGAGGAGCCTGGTGGGCTGCCATCTATGGGGTCGCACAGAGTCGGACACGACTGAAGCGACTTAGCAGCAGCAGCAGCATGTCCATCGAGTCGGTGATGCCATCCAGCCATCTCATCCTCTGTCGTCCCCTTCTCCTCCTGCCCCCAATCCCTCCCAGCATCAGGGTCTTTTCCAATGAGTCAACTCTTTGCATGAGGTGGCCGAAGTATTGGAGTTTCAGCTTCAGCATCAGTCCTTCCCATGAACACGCAGGACTGGTCACCTTTAGGATGGACTGGTTGGATCTTCTTGCAGTCCAAGGGACTCTCAAGAGTCTTCTCCAACACCACAGTTCAAAAGCATCAATTCTTCGGCACTCAGCTTTCTTTATAGTCCAACTCTCACATCCATACATGACCACTGGAAAAACCATAGCCTTGACCTTGTCAGGCTTAGATAGCTTCTAATAAAAAGTTTATTATAACTCTTAGCTTTGTTCTCCTTGTGTATCTTTTTTGCACTGGTTGCTGTCTAGATTTTATCTTGGTCTTTAGTATTGGTGTGTCTAGGTGTTTTCTTCCTTTCTCTTATGTACTTTTCCTCCCTTCCTCACCCTCCCTCCTTTCTCTCTTCCTTTCTTTTCAGTATTTCTTCTATGGGTGTTCTATGAGTTTTTCAAGTCTTTGATTTAATATCTTTCACTATTTGAGAGGAATGTTTAGCCATTATATTTTCAAATATATCTTCTCCTCTTTCCCTCTTTTTATTTTGGAATTTCAGTTGCTCATATTTTAGACTGTTTGACATTGTCCCACAGTTCTTGGACCTACTGGCCTTTTCTTCCCTCTTTGTGTTTGCTTTGAATTTTTTTTTTTTTTTTTGACTGATCTTTATCTTTGTTATTATATCTTTATTTCTGGCATTTCCATTTCATAGTTTCCATTTTTATGCTAAAATTTTCTGTATGTTCTTGTATGTTATCCTTCTTTTATACTAGAACCTTTAACACATTACTCAAAGTTTTCCCTTTTAAATATCATGCCTAATTGTATTGTCTCTTGGTAAAAAGTTACTTTATCTTGAATTTTTGGAATCACGTCATTTTTGGTTGAAAGCTGGATGTCACATATAGACCAGTAAAGACTGAGTTATATATAGATTATAGATATATGCCTAGAATTGGGCACACATATTCTTCTACTATACATTGGAGAATTGAGTCAACTTAGTCAAAAGTTGGGGGGGTTCCCTGGTGGCTCAGATAGTAAAGCGTCTGCCCTCAATGCGAGAGACCCGGGTTCGATCCCCGGGTCAGGAAGATCCCCTGGAGAAGGAAATGGCAACCCACTCCAGTATTCTTGCCTAGAAAATCCCATGGATTGAAGAGCCTGGTGGGCCACAGTCCATGGGGTCGCAAAGAGTTGGACACGACTGAGCAACTTCATGGAGTCAAAAGTTGAGTAGACTTTGGGTTTTGTTAGCTCAGTGTTAACCTTCTGCACACTACTGACTTCAGATTCCTCTGGAATCACCTTGTACTTAACGGGGAAGTTGAGTTTCCAGAGAATAATTTTTAATGTTCCATTTCCACTCTCAAGTTTAGTCTTCTTCTGTGAACGTAACCTCAAAGACGGTTTCTCATTTCTTGCCTCTCCTCCAATGATAGACTGTTGTTACTTGTTATTTGGTGTTAGCAAGCCTGGTGGTGGAGGGGGGAAATATTCTCTGTTTCATCCTTTATCCTTTCTTAGGCAAGACCTCTTCTCACAGAAAGGGATTTTTTGGTGATTATGCCCCTTGGCTACTTGTAGTTGACTTCTAATAGTCTGGGCCAGGGGGAATTCCTTCCCTTCCCTCAGGAGTTAAAGGTGGTTTTTTGTTTTTGTTTTTTTCTGCTCCCTCTCCTATCTCCAATTATGTCTGGGAAAAACAGTATTTGCTGCCAGTTCCCCAGAGGCTTAAAGTTTTTATACCATAGCAAAAATAGAAGAAATGATCCAGGCATGGGTTTCTATATCCCTCACTGCTGTTCCCCTACCTGAGTCCTGCGTTGCCAGGGGTCTCTTTCTGGTCTACGGCCCCCATTCTCAATCTATCTCATGGGAAACCAATGAAGGCCATGGAAAAGAATCTGGAAGTGGGTACAAAATGCCTTTGTGTCTATCATTTCAGGTATTCTATATTAAGACCCAGAAAACTGGTTTGTGGGCTAATCACTTGTTTTTGTAAATAAATATTCAATGAAGTGTAGTCATACTCAATCATTTGCATAATGTCTATAGTTGTTTTTGTATTATAAACACAGAGTTGAGTAGTTGCAGCAGATACTTTGTGGCCCACAAAGCCTAAAATACTTATTATTTGACCTTTATATATAAGTTTTCCAATCAATGTTCTATATTCCTACACTAACCTAAAGTTAGCCATTAGCAATTCATTTAAAATTTAGGTAATTTCTACTTACCTACTTTTTGATTGCCCCATTTTCTTCCCATGCTCTATCCCAAGTAAACTCACTTCCCCATATTTTAATAAAGCCCCCTATCTTTTCTTAGTTTTCAGGTTGCTTGTTAACCTATGAAACTCAATTCTCTGGTTGAAGAAATGTTATTTTGTCAAAGTGCTGGTTTTTATGGATTTTTTCTTACTTTTTTTTTTTTTTTTTTTTTAGGTTTCTCTTATTGTTATGTTGGAAGTGATTCTGCTTTCAGTTGTTTTTTTTGTTTGTTTTTTTTTTTTAGCATTCTAGCTGAAGCCCCTCATTGAAATTTTAGTTTGGTATGCTATATTTTTTTTTCCCAGTCCTGTGAAAGTTCTGGCAGCTCTATGTGGGGTTAAAGGTGACCTCCTCCAAAAAGGCTTATGCCATACTCCAGTCTGCTGCACGCAGAGCTCCATCCCTGTGGCAGTCCACTGCTGACCCGTACCTCCACAGGAAATGCTCAAACACAGTTCTGTCTCAGTCTCTGTGGGGTCCCTGTGTCCTGGTGAGCACAAATTTTTTGAGCTCTCTTACCTCTCTGGCAGGAATGGGGTTTGATTCTAAAGGTGAATTTGCCCCTCCTACCATTTTGCTGGGGCTTCTCCTTTGCCCTTGGATGTGGGGTATCTTCTCACAGCCAGTAAAGCAAAGCACAGCTGCCACTCCTAACCCTGGACATGGGGTATCTCCTCTTGGCCACTCGCCAGCTCCAGCACCACACAGTCACCACTTGCTGCTCTTGGAGGACACAAACAGAACCTTGTGCACCAGGACCCAGGAGAAAGGAGCAGTGACCCCACAAGAGACTGAACCAGACTTGCCTGTTAGTGTCTAGGAGTCTCCAGTGGAGGCTTGGGTTGGTGGTGGCCTACTGCAGGGTTTGGGGCACTGAGTGTAGCAGTACATGTATAGGATGTTTTGAAGGAGGTCACCATTATCTTCATTACCTCCACCATAGTTTGGCTCCACATAAACAGCAGGGAGGGAACACAGCTCCTCCCATCAGCAGAAAATTGGATTAAAGATTTACTGAGCATGGCCCTGCCTATCAGAACAAGACCCAGTTTCCCCCTCAGTCAGTCTCTCCCATAAGAAAGCTTCTTACATAAGCCCCTTAATCTTTCTCCATCAGAGGGCAGACAGACTGGAAACCACAATAACAGAAAACTAACCAATCTAATCACATGAACCTCAGCATTGTCTAACTCAGTGAAACTATGAGCCATGCTATGTAGGGCCACGCAAGACAGACGGGTCATGGTGGAGAGTTCTGACAAAACGTGGTCCACTGAAGAAGGGAATGGCAAGCCTCTTCAGTATTCTTGCCTTGAGAACCCCATGAACGGTATAAAAAGACAAAAAGATAGGACACTGAAAGATAAACTCCCCAGGTCGGTAGGTGCCCGATATGCTACTGGAGATCAGTGGAGAAATAACTCCAGAAAGAATGAAGAGACGGAGCCAAAGAAAAAAACAACACGTAGTTGTGGATGTGACTGGTGATAGAAGCAAGTTCTAATGTTATAAAGAGCAATACTGCATAGGCACCTGGAATGTTGGGTCCTTGAATCAAGGCAAATTGGAAGTGGTCAAACAGGAGACGACAAGCGTGAAAGTTGACATTTTAGAAATCAGCGAACTAAAATGGACTGGAATGGGTGAATTTAACTCCAGTGGCCATTATATATACTACTGTGGGCAGGAATCCCTTAGAAGAAATGGAGTGGCCATCATAGCCAACAAAGAGTCCAAAATGCAGTACTTGGATGCAATCTCAAAAATGACAGAATGATCTTTGTTTGTTTCCAAGGCAAACCATTCAATAGTATGATAATTGAAGTCTATGCCCCAATCAGTAATGCTGAAGAAGTTCAAGTTGGATGGTTCTATGAATACCTACAAGACATTTTAGAACTAACACCCTAAAAAGATGTTTTTTTCATTATAGGGGACTAAAATGCAAAAGTAGGAAGTCAAGAAACACCTGGAATAACAGGAAAATCTGACCTTCAAGTAAAGAATGAAGCAGGGCAAAGGCTAATAGAGTTTTCCCAAGAGAACACACAGGTCATAGCAAACACCCTCTTCCAACAACACAAGAGAAGACTCTACACATGGATATCACCAGATGGCCAACACCAAAATCAGATTGATTATATTCTTTGCAGCCAAAGTTGGAGAAGCTCTATACAGTCAACAAAAACAAGACCAGGAGCTGACTGTGGCTCAGATCATGAACTCCTTATTCCCAAATCCAGACTTAAATTGAAGAACATAGGGAAAGCCACTAGACCATTCAGGTATGACCTAAATCAAATCCCTTATGACTATATAGTGGAAGTGAGAAATAGATTTAAGGGACTAGATCTGGTAGAGTGACTGATGAACTATGGAATGAGGTTCATGACATTGTACAGGAGACAGGGATCAAGACCATCCCCAAGAAAAAGAAATGCAAAAAAGCAAAATGGCTGTCTGAGGAGGCCTTACAAATAGCTGTGAAAAGAAGAGAAGCGAAAAGCAAAGGAGAAAAGGAAAGATATAACCATTTTAATGCAGAGTTCTAAAGAATAGCAAGGAGAGATAAGAAAGCCTTCCTCAGTGATCAATGCAAAGAAATAGAGGAAAACAACAGAATGGGAAAGACTAGAGATCTCTTCAAGAAAATTAGACATACCAAGGGAATATTTCATGCAAAGATGGGCTCAGTGAAGGATAGAAATGGTATGGACCTAACAGAAGCAGAAGATATTAAGAAGAGGTGGCAAGAATACACAGAAGAACTATACAAAAAAGATCTTCTTGACCCAGATAATCACGATGGTGTGATCACTGACCTAGAGCCAGACATCCTGGAATGTGAAGTCAAGTGGGCCTTAGAAAGCATCACTCTGAACAAAACAAGTGGAGGTGATAGAATTCCAGTTGAGCTATTTCAAATCCTAAAAGATGATGCTATGAAAGTGCTACACTCAATATGAGAGCAAATTTGGAAAACTCAGCAGTGGCCACAGAACTGGAAAAGGTCAGTTTTCATTCAAATCCCAAAGAAAGGCAATGCCAAAGATCTGCTCAAACTACTGCACAATTGTTCTCAATTTTATGTCAGAAAGTGAAGAAGAACTAAAAAGCCTCTTGATGAAAGTGAAAGAGGAGAGTGAAAAAGTTGGCTTAAAACTCAGCATTCATAGAACAAAGATCATGGCATCTGGCCCCATCACTTCATGGCAAATAGATGGGGATACAGTGGAAACACTGGCAGACTTTATATTTTTGGGCTCCAAAATCACTGCAGATGGTGACTGCAGCCATGAAATTAAAAGACGCTTACTCCTTGGAAGGAAAGTTATGGCCAACCTGCTAAGTCGCTTCAGTCGTGTCCGACTCTGTGCAACCCCATAGACGGCAGCCCACTAGGCTCCTCTATCCCTGGGATTCTCCAGGCAAGAATACTGGAGTAGGTTGCCATTTCCTTCTCCAATGCAGGAAAGTGGAAAGTGAAAGTGAAGTCGCTCAGTCGTTCCCGACTCTTAGCGACCCCCTGGACTGGAGCCTACCAGGCTTCTCTGTCCATGGGATTTTCCAGGCAAGAGTACTGGAGTGGGGTGCCATTGCCTTCTCCATGGCCAACCTAGATAGCATATTAAAAAGCAGAGACATTACTTTGCCAACAAAGTTCCATCTAGTCAAAGCTATGGTTTTTCCAGTAGTCATGTATGGATGTGAGAGTTGGTCTATAAAGAAAGCTGAGCACTGAAGAATTGATGCTTTTGAACTGTGGTGTTGCAGAGGACTTTTGAGAGTTCCTTGGACTTCAAGGAGATCCAACCAGCCCATCCTAAAGGAGATCAGTCCTGAGTGTTCATTGGAAGGACTGATGTTGAAGCTGAAACTCCAATATTTTTGCTACCTGATGCAAAGAACTGACTCATTTGAAAATAGCCTGATGCTGGGAAAGATTGAGGGCAGGAGGAGAAGGGGATGACAGAGGATGAGATGGTTGGATAGCATTGCTGACTCGATGGACATGAGTTTGAGAAACTCCAGGAGTTGGTGATGGACAGGGAGGCCTGGCCTGCTGCAGTCCAAGGGGTCGCAAAGAGTCAGACATGACTGAGTGACTGAACTGATATATTTTTTAATTATAATCATCAAAAGTTGTTAATCAATGTGTAGTATAGATAGGACATATTGATAGGACAAAAGATAGGATATCAGGAGCTTCTTTAAAACTTGAGGACAAATTTAGAGACTGACACTCATGTAACCTGAAACTCATGTAAAAATGGAAAAGGTTGGCCATAGGAGATGGTTGGCATAGCATTCTTAAGCATGGTAACTATAATCAAAGCATATAATTCTTAAAATGCTACAGAATGTGTGTTACAATTCCAAACCCTGTTATATAGTCTCTCCATTTTCAAGAGAAATTTTAAAATATTTTGAACTAAGTTAAAATGAAACACAACTTATCAAAACTTGTGGGATGTACCATCATCATTACATAGAGAAATTTATAACATTGAATGTACTTATTAGGACAGAAGAAAGACATAAAATCAGTAATATCAATTCCCACGTGATAAAATTAGAAAGAGAATGCTACCAAGTCCAAGCTCAATTTCCTCACATGATAGGCCAATTAACTGAGAGAGGAGGTTTATTCAGAAAGCTGGCTGGCCAAGAAGATGGTGGACTAATGTCTCAGAATAACCTTCTTATTGGGGTCTGGATGCTAGGTTCTTTTATAGGACAGAGAAGTGGAGGAGTTGAAAGTGGAGACTATTATCTTGCAAATATATCTGGAATGGCCAACCTCAGGGAGTGGGTGTGTTAATTCTTCAAGCAGAGGGGCAGGGATCACCAAAGCAGGTAATTATGTATGATTATAAGAACACAGCAATAAAAAGCAAAGATTAAAGTCAAAGAAACAGATCCATGATGGAGTCAGTATTGCTCTTTTCTGTAACAAAAAGAGTAAATTAAATCCAAAGTAAGTAAAACAAAATGAATACTAGGAATTAAAGCAGAAATCCATTAGGCTGGAAGTAAGAAATCAGTAGAGCAATCAACAAAACAAAAAGTTGGTTCCTTGAGATAAACACATCAATAAATCTCTAGGAGGGCTAACTAAGGAAAAAAGAAAAAAGAGGATACAAATTACCAGTATCAGAAATGAAAGAGAGCCATCACTTTGGATCCCATGAACACTGTAAAGATAACAAAGGAATTGTATGAACAACTTTTGAGCCACAAATTTGATAATCTAGATGAATTGAACCAAATCCTTGAAACATTAATCTGCTAAAACTCAATAAGAAGCAATCTAAATAGCCCTATGTATATTAAATAAATTTTTTAAATAGTTAATAATCTTCCAATAGGGAAAGCATTAGTACCAGATGGCTTCACTCATGAATTCTATCAAATATTTAAGGAATAAATTATACCAATTCTCTAAAATCTCTTTTAGAGGATACAAGTAAAAGGAAAACTTCCTAACTCATGCTATGAGACAGCATTATCCTAATGACAAAACAGAAAACAAATTATAAGGAAATAAAACTACAGACCAATATCTCTCATGAACATACTTGCAAAAATCATCAACAAATTTTAGGCAGTTGAATTCAATAATATATGAAAAAAGTTATACCTCACAATCAAGTAGGACTTATTCCAGGTCTGCAAGCTTGCTTCATCACTCAAAAATCAACATAATCCACCACAATAACAGACTAAAAATAATACATCGATAGATACAGAAAAATATTTGACAAACTCAAACACCCATTCATGATAAAAACTCTCAGTAACCTAGAATATAGAGGAATTTCCTCACCTTAATAAAACATAGCTACAAAAACCTACAGCTAATATTGCACCTAAAAATGAGAAATTGAAAGCTTTCCCTCTAAGATCAGATACAAAACAAGGATGTCTCCTCTTACCACTCCTTTCCAACATGTTGCTGAAAGTTCTATCCAAAGCAATGGGATAATAAAAGGAAATTATTTGTATACAGATTTAGAAGGAAAAAATAAAGCTCTTTGTTCATAGATGACACAGTCACCTTTGTAGAGAATCCAAAAAATTGACCCCCCCAAAAAAAATATTTGAGCTAATAAGTAATTATAGCAAGGTTGTAGGATACAAGGTTAATACACAAAAGTAAATTTCTTCCCTATATACTAGCAATGGGTGAATGGAATTTAACATTAAAAGTATGGTATCATTTACTTTAGCACTAAATGGCAAACCACTTCAGTATTCTTGCCTTGAGAACCCCATGAACAGTATGAAAAGGCAAAAATATATGACACTGGAAGATGAGCTCCACCTCCCCCAGGTCAGTGGATGTCTGATATGCTACCAGGGAAGAGTGGAGAAATAACTCCAGAAAGAAGGATGATGCCCAGTTGTGGATGTATCTGGTGGTGAAAGTAAAGTCTGATGCTGTAAAGAACAATATTGCCTAGGGACCTGTAATGTTAGGTCCATGAATCAAAACAAATACTTAGGTATCAGTTCAGTCGCTCAGTGGTGTCTGACTCTTTACAACCCCATAAACTGCAGCATGCCAGGCTTCCCTGTCCATCACCAACTCACAAAGCTTGTTCAAACTCATGTCCATCAAGTCGGTGATGCCATCCAAACATCTCATCCTCTGTCGTCCCTTCTCCTCCTACATTCACTCTTTCCCAGCATCGAGTCTTTTCCAAGGAGTCAATTATTCTCATCAGGTGGCCAAAGTATTGGAATTTCAGCTTCAACATCAGTCCTTCCAGTGAGTATTCGGGACTTATTTCCTTTAGGATAAACTGGTTGGATCTCCTTGCTGTCCAAGGGACTCTCAAGAGTCTTCTCCAACACTACAACTCAAAAGCATCAATTCTTCGATGCTCAGCTTTCTTTATAGTCCAACTCTCACATCCATATATGACTACTGGAAAAACCATAGCTTTGACAAGACAGACCTTTGTTGGCAAAGTAATGTCTCTGCTTTTTAATATGCTGTCTAGCTTGGTCATAGCTTTTCTTCTTTTAATTTTATGGCTACAATCACCATCTGCAATGATTTTGGAGCCCAAAAAAATAAAGTCTGTCACTGTTTCCATTGTTTCCCCATCTATTTGCCATAAAATGATGGGACTGGATGCCATAAACTTAGTTTTTGAACATTGAGTTTTATGCCAACTTTTTCACTCTCCTTTTTCACTTTCATCAAGAGGCTCTTCTCCACTTTCTGCCATGAGGGGTGGTGTCATCTGCCTGTCTGAGGTTATTGATACTTTTTCCAGCAATCTTGATTCCAGCTTATGCTTCATCCAGCCTGGCATTTCGCATGATATACTCTGCATATAAGTATGTATGCAGAATGTACTTAGGTATAGACCCAACAAAATATGAACAAAATCTATACAAGGAAAACTATAAAACTGATTAACAAAATCAGAAAACTAAATAAATTGAAAGATATTTCATGTTTAGGGATAGAAAGACTCAATATTGTCAAGGTTTTTCTTTCAATTTGATTTATAGATTCAATGCAATCCTAATAAAATTCCCCAGCAAGTTTGTAGATATTGACAAACAGGTTCTGAAGAGGCAAAAGATCTAGAATAGCACATATTGAAGGAGAAGGACAAGGTTGGAAGACTGACATTACCCAACTGCAAGACTCACTATTAATATAAAGCTGCAATAGTCAAAACAGTGTAATATTAATGAAAAAAAAGACAAGTAGATCAATATAAGCCTAGAAATAACAACTGGATATACACATGCAAAAAATAATAATAATAATAATCTAGATACAGATATTGTACCCTTCACAAAAATTACCTCAAAATGGATCACAGACCAAAATGTAAAGTGAAAAATTTTTAAACTCCTATAAAATAACTTAGAAGAAGGCATAGATGCCCTTGTATATGGTGTGACTTTTTAAATATTAATATAGCACCAAGCATAATGGGTAAGATGGGCTTATCAAAATTTAAAACTTCCATTCTTAAAAAACAATGTCAGAGAAGAGAATACGAGTCACATATTGAGAAAAAATAGTTGCAAAAGACAGCTGATAAAGAACCAAAACTATACAAAATATACAAAACTTAAAACTTAGGAATAAGAAAACAAGCAACCTAATTAAATAATGACCCAAAGACCTTAAGAGACATGTCACCAAAGAAACATAGATGGCAAATAAGCATATGAAAAGATGTTCTACATCATACATAACAAGGGACATGCAAAGTAAAATAACAATGAGGTATCACTATAAATCTATTAGAGTGGCTTTGGCCAGCAAAGGTTTTGGACACCACCAATGCCGACCAGGAAGGGGAGCAACAGGAACTCTTAATCATTGTTGATGGGAACGTAAAATGCTA
This sequence comes from Bos indicus x Bos taurus, assembly GCF_003369695.1. Taxonomy (NCBI): domain Eukaryota; kingdom Metazoa; phylum Chordata; class Mammalia; order Artiodactyla; family Bovidae; genus Bos; species Bos indicus x Bos taurus. The sequence continues at coordinate 115,889,890 of NC_040076.1, forward strand.
CACTGAAAGGCGATTTGGTGGTTTCTTACAAAATTAAACATGTTCTTACCATACCAGCCTTGGTATTTACCAAAAGGAGTTAAAAACTTCCTGTATTTCCAAACAAAATCCTGCACATGAGTGTCTATAATAGCTTTATTCATAACTACCAAAACTTGGAAGGAACCAAGATAACCTTCAATAGGCAAATGGCTAAATCAACTGTTGTACATCCAGATAATGGAATTTTATTCAGCACACACAAAAAAAGCTATCAAGCCATGAAGAGACATGGAGGAAGCTTAAATCCATTTTATCAAATGAAGTAATCAATCTGAAAAAGCAACATATGTATGGTTCCAACTATACAGCATTCTTGAAAAGGCAGAACTATGGATTCAGTAAAAGGATCAGTGATTGGAGAAAGAGAAATAAGGATGAATAGGAAGAGTGTAAAAGATTTTCAGAGCAGTGAAAATATTCTGCATGATACTATGATAGAGGATACATGTCATTATACAGTATGTTAGCTGTAAACTACAGACTTTGGGTAATAATGATGTGCCAGGATAGGTCTATTAATTGTAATAAATATACCACTCTGGTGGGAGATGTTGCTTAATGGGAGAGTGTATGCATATGTGGACACAAGGAGTACATGGGAAATCTCTAGCTTCTCAATTTTTTTTGCGAACCTGTAACTGGTTTAAAAAGTATTATTTTAAAAATCATCCAAAATACCAAAATAAATGCCAAGAAAAAAAAAAAAAAAACACTTCTACATACTACAAGTATGTGTGTCTTACATATACTTCTATATAAAGAAACATATGCATAGAATAAATACAAAATAGCATGATTAAACTGAGCCAAAGGTATTGGTTATTTAATTAAATGTGAATAGGATATCATACCTATGAAAATTTCATATTGGCAGTCAAAACAAAGTACTGCTGCTGCTACTGCTGCTAAGTCGCTTCAGTCCTGTCCGACTCTGTGCGACCCCATGGACAGCAGCCCACGAGGCTCCCCAGTCCCTGGGATTCTCCAGGCAAGAACACTGGAGTGGGTTGCCATTGCCTTCTCCAATGCAGGAAAGTGAAAAGTGAAAGTGAAGTTGCTCAGTCGTGTCCGACTCTTAGCGACCCCATGGACTGCAGCCTACCAGGCTCCTCCGTCCACGGGATTTTCCAGGCAAGAGTACTGGAGTGGGGTGCCATTGCCTTCTCCGAAACAAAGTACAACTCTTCCCAAAAATTACTCAGAAAGATGATGATGCAGATTGGATGATGGCAAACAAAAATGTACATGCATACATAAATAAATAGAAGGAATCAGAATCTTGATTTCAAATAAGGCATAATTTAGCCTCCAAAATATAAAATGAGACCAAGAAATATACTTTATACATTTTTCATTATGCTAAGGACCAAAATGTATAATGAAAAATTTTATTAATATTTATACATAAAATAGCATAGTAGCTACTTTATAAAGCAGAAACCAAAGGAAATAAAGAGAAAAAACTAATAGACTAATATAACTGTCTTAAATTTAGTAAAATCAAGTGGGAAAAATTAGAAAAAGTATCAGAGCTCTAAATAACACCATAGAGTAGAACATATGGAAAAAATCCATATTAAACTCTGTGCCACAATGAAAGAGAACATCCTTTTTATTCAAATGGACATGCAACATCTGTGGTACCTAAGTCTACAACAAGTTCAGTTCAGTCGCTTAGTTGTGTCCGACTCTTTGCGACCCCATGAATCGCAGCACACCAGGCCTCCCTGTCCATCACCAACTCCCAGAGTTCACTCAGACTCACATCCATCGAGTCAGTGATGCCATCCAGCCATCTCATCCTCTGTCGTCCGCTTCTCCTCCTGCCCCCAATCCCTTCCAGCATCACAGTCTTTTCCAATGAGTCAACTCTTCGCATGAGGTGGCCAAAGTACTGGAGTTTCAGCTTTAGCATCATTCCTTCCAAAGAAATCCCAGGGCTGATCTCCTTCAGAATGGACTGGTTGGATCTCCTTGCAGTCCAAGGGACTCTCAAGAGTCTTCTCCAACACCACAGTTCAAAAGCATCAATTCTTCGGCACTCAGCTTTCTTCACAGTCCAACTCTCACATCCATACAAGACCACTGGAAAAACCATAGCCTTGACTAGACGGACCTTTGTTGGCAAAGTAATGTCTCTGCTTTTGAATATGCTATCTAGGTTGGTCATAACTTTCCTTCCAAGGAGTAAGCGTCTTTTAATTTCATGGCTGCAGTCACCATCTGCAGTGATTTTGGAGCCCCCCCAAAATAAAGTCTGACACTGTTTCCACTGTTTCCCCATCTATTTCCCATGAAGTGATGGGACCAGATGCCATGATCTTCGTTTTCTGAATGTTGAGTTTTAAGCCAACTTTTTCACTCTCCTCTTTCACCTTCATCAAGAGGCTTTTTAGTTCCTCTTCACTTTCTGCCATAAGGGTGGTGTTATCTACATATCTGAGGTTATTGATATTTCTCCCAGCAATCTTGATTCCAGCTTGTGCTTCTTCCAGCCTAGCGTTTCTAGGGCCTAGAGTAGCTATTCCACATTCAAGATCAGAAGGGGCGGCAGGGAGGAGATACTCCTCGTCCAAGGTAAGGAGCAGCGGCTGCGCTTTGCTGGAGCAGCCGTGAAGAGATACCCCATGTCCAAGGTAAGAGAAACCCAAGTAAGACGGTAGGTGTTGCAAGAGGGCATCAGAAGGCAGACACACTGAAACCATACTCACAGGAAACTAGTCAATCTAATCACACTAGGACCACAGCCTTGTCTAACTCAATGAAAAAGCCATGCCCGTGGGGCCACCCAAGATGGGCGGGTCATGGTGGAGAGGTCTGACAGAATGTGGTCAACTGGAGAAGGGAATGGCAAACCACTTCAGTATTCTTGCCTTGAGAACCCCATAAACAGTATGAAAAGTCTACAACAAGCCTATTTTAAATTTTTAAAAATAGGTGTAGTATCATGATCATTTCAAAACATTCACAAATTCTTTCGTATTCCTAAAATTCAGGGAGAGAGTCTATATACCCTACCCCTGAACCAGAGCAGGCCTTTGTGACTGCATTTGAAGTTGCTAGGCCTTTAGAAACAGCCTTTGTGTCTGGGTGATAAGGGTTTATAATGTCCTGATAAAAGTGGGACAAATCATTTTAGCACACAGCATCACTTCTGTGCCTTTTATACTGTCCTCGGGGGTCATAGGACTGGAAGCTTGGGAACGACATTTCCCATGCAACCTTCCCATTAGAATTTATTAAAGCTAGCAAATGAGAGGCAATGGTGACACTCAATAGGTATATTCTTGCTACAGAAATGTCATGGTAGACCAGCAGTCATTTGCTGAAGCTACCTCAGACTGCACACATTTCTCTCATCCTCTCTCATCTGTTGGCTGTGAGGTGGCTGTGGCTTCATATTAGCTTCCTGCACTTCCCTATGATCTCTCTTTGCCCCGCCCCTATGATTTCTTAAGTGCTGATATTAAATTTCTTTCTACCTGAAACATTTAAAGTAGTTTTGTTTTCATGACTATACCCTAACAAATACACCTGAGAGCAATCATGAGGGTTCCTTACCTAGCATATCAATCTTGTATAGTCCATTCTTCTTGAGCCAGAAAGAACTAATTCAGCATCTGGGAACCCAACTTCTGAGATACATTTTTCTATTTTATACCAACACTAAGTGAGGAAACAAAATATTGCTGTCCTAAACTCTCCCCTGTCTTTAGGTTCTGGAACTAAAAGGAGGTAAATATTTTCAACAAATTCTATATGTGATTGAATGCCAGGTTATTACAAACAGAAGCAAAGCCATGAGTTTATAGAGAGAGGAGAATTGTGCCATGAGTCTCCCCTGCTACTAAGTCACTTTAGTCGTGTCCAACTCTGTGCAACCCCATAGACGGCAGCCCACCAGGCTCCCCTGTCCCTGGGATTCTCCAGGCAAGAGTACTGGAGTGGGGTGCCATTGCCTTCTCCGAGAGTCTCCCCTAGAGAGATATATAAATCATAATTCAAGCATTTCCATGTCCCCTAGCCAAGTGCTATCTAGGAGTGTCCCAGATCAGTAATTTAATTCTCACAGAGTTGAGGTCATTGTTTTGTTGTCATAGTAAAAGAATGGTAGTTGTCACTGTGTTTGGACTAAAAGAGGAGGGATATATCTGTGTATTTCTAAGTTCTGTCCAAGAGAGAGCATGCCTGTGACAATTGGTATTGATTTTCTACATAAAAATATGCTTAGAAGGATGCTTCATTATAATGATAATATAAATTTAAGGGAGGAAAGCATATTTCCTTTACTTTTTCTATGCACTTAGCTTACGATTTGAATATCTGGGTGGACCACCTACCAGAACAGAGGGCCCTTACTCTTCAGACAAATAAATCAATAGGTAACCTAATGTGGAGGCCCGGAAGAAAACACACTTGTCTTGTGTGGTAAGACAAGCAGAAATGACCGTTGTGAAGGATGAAGATTTATACTCACAGATCCCTAGAAGCAGGAGATGCAGCACACCATATTCAAAGGAGCCACATGAGGAAGCACCAGAGTCAATCCAGGATCTAAAGACATGAGCAGAAAGCAGGGGCAAAACCCTTTGTTGTAGTTTTTGTGAGAAGGAAGAAGCAAGGCAGGGGAAGCCAGGATAAGCAGGTTTAAAATTGCATTGTGTGCTCTGAATAATTTTAGCAGGCGCTGGAGTGTAGGGGCTGTCCTGCATTGTCGGGCACCTTACCTGGGGTGATTAAGGTCGAGGAACACTGGTCTGGAGTGTAAGATGTAAGTACAAGAGTCTAACACAGGAGGGTTTCGAGTGGGGTCGGGGGAGGCCTCTGGACTTGTTTGCAATCAAAGATGTACTCCCAGGCAAGATGTTTGCTTTCTCTAGGAACTGAGTAACCTGGAAACGGTAATCTCTTCAAAGTCAGTGAAGTCCCAGATTCCAGAGCATCAAGATTACAGAAAATAAGAAAGTTAATAAAAGTTCATAGTGAGATTCTTTTCCATCAGTCCCCAGCCATACACCCCAGCATTAATTCTAGAATTTCTACATAGATCTGACCTAGACCAGGGATGACAATCTAGGTAGAGACAGAGTAACTCGGGTTCTCCATTCTTAGGGATAAACAAGTGGCTCAAATGAGGACTTATTAAAAGGCTATAAAGCTACCTCACAGAAATGAAGCTGGGCTTCATGGGGCAGGAGCTGGTATCTAGGAACCACTGAAGGTGCAAGAAGTTTCTCTTGCACTCTAGTGCTCTCTCTCTTTCTCTAAGAATCGATAATTCTAGTTACTCTTGTCATCCCTGATCTATGCCAGATCTATGCAGAAATTCTGGAACTCTTTAGAACCACATATAATCCTGTATCCCATTTATTCCATTCATCTTCCCTGATGTTTGGCTACGCTGCCCAATTTCTCATTTATTTAGAACTGTGATCCTGTCTGAAAATGCCTGCCAGAGGCCCAACTCTATAGAAACTTTTAATTCATAGACCCCCTCACTATTTTGATCATAAACTCTGTGACTCAGAAAATATGTTTGGTGACAGGCTAGCCAGCAGATTGGCATCCAATAGGTGTCAATCCCTAGTTCAGTTTGTCATGGGGAAAGGTGATGACATGTACAAACATGACCAGAGAAACCCATCTCTTCAGCAAGGGGTAAGCTTGGAGCACAGCGTCCAGAGAAGGGAAGAGGAAACAGGCACCCTGAAACTGCCAACTACAATCATATATCCTACTGCCAAGAGTTTTTCAATTATCTCCATTGTCTAAGGGGATTAGTTTTTCTTGGTGTTTAAGAAGTTGCTAAAACTCTGATAGGACTTCTGGCTATTTATTCAGGGAGAAAAGTGGTAGCAATGAATTCTGCTCACTGAATATTTCCAACACTCTGCCTTCTAGGCACAGGGTATAGTTTCTCTTTCTAGCTCCCATTGGTTGGTTGAGGACATGTAGTCATTCTGGCCTAAAAGTACAGATAATGTGTGCCACTTTCTGGCTGAAAATGAATTTCTTGGTGTGATATCCTTGGAGCTCTCTTCTGTCCCTTTCATGACAGCATGTTCCTGATAGTAACTACTCTATCAGCCTGGGTCCCATATGGGCTCATAGCATGGGCTATTGCAAGAGCAAGAACAATATTCACTCCAACACTTTAAAACAGAGCTAACTGGGACTTCCCTGGGATTCTGCACTTCCACTGCAGGGGGCACAGTGTTCAGTCCCTGGTCAGGGAACTAAGATCCTGCAAATTGGCATCATGGTCAAGAAATAAATACATAAAACAATATAGAGCTAAATCCAAGTGAATTTTCTGTTTTTGGCAATGACTCCACAGCACATGGATGTATTCTAGCAGAAAAGAAGGTTGTTGTTGACAGCATGTGTGTATTTGAGTAGTATTGGACTTGATGGCTGCTGAGGTCTCTTTCAGATTTAAGAGTGGCAATGAAACTTATAGAGAAAACTGAGCTCTCTCCCCAGAGTTCTTAGCTCTTACATAGACACAGAGCTTTCTGAAGCCTACATGCAGACCAATTAAGAAGGCCTGAGTTTTATGGTTTTGTTATTCTAGTTAATTCCTGCCTAAAAGCTAAGTGGGGTGTCCTGTGACACGAGAGGCAGAAGCATGAACCTTCAGGAGCAGTACCAGGGAGAAGGAATGGAGGGGAAGTTCATTCTTAAGGCCAAAGTTGTTCATTCTGTCTCCTAGACCACAGGGTGAAGAGTATGTCCCTAGAATTAAGAAGCCTAGGGCTCTAGTGAGGACTTTGGTTCTAACAGATAGTTAACCCTGGGTTCTTCCACTCTGAGTTCTGCACCGCTGCCATGAAGTGGGGCAGCTTGACCAGATGATTCTCAAGGTCCCTTGAATAGTCTATGTCCCTTTCTACTAGAAGATGAGCATAGGACAGGGCTTAAAGTCTTATGTTTAGAGCAGAGGAAGATCAAAGCTGCACATGTGGCTTACATTTTCAGTGATTTATTTGTTTAATTTAAATAAAAAATATCATCATGTGCTTAAATACTTGAACAGTACAAAAAAACTGCATAATAATAATAATAAAATTGTTCTTCCAACTCTGCATTCCCCATACCCTGGATTCTTTCCCAGAGGCCATTAAAGATATGCACACATTATGCTATCTCCCCCCTTTTTTTAACCACAAATGGTAGCAAGATATAGGCATTAATATGTTCCTTGCTTAAACAATGAGTATCTTGGAATAAATTCCAGATCAGTACACATTCGTCTTCTTCATTCTCTTTAAAGGTCACATATTATTAATATTCTATTACATGTGAGTGAGTGAATAAGTGAGTGAAGTCACTCAGTCGTGTCCAACTTTTTGCAACCCATGGACTGTAGCCTACCAAGCTTCTCTGTCCATGGGATTTTCCAGGCAAGAATACTGGAGTGGGTTGCCATTTCTATTTCATAGATATAAACAATAAAACTATCCCCCTATTAATGGATACTTGCATTTATATTTACATATATATTTGCATTTATATTTATATATATATATATTTTTTAATATATATATAAAGTAACTAGCCTTCTGCAACTGGAATCAATGCTTTGTACTGATGAACCTTGTAGAGGGAGGAAAATATTTGGTTTTCTAGGGATTCTTAGATTCTTCATAAAACAGGTAAAAAGAAGTAGCATGTTTTTGTCTAAAAGAGTAGATCAAATTCTCATTTAGAGAACTATTTAATATTTAATCTATGTGCCTCTAGGACAATGAGTTTTTTTTTTGCTTTAGGAAAAAAAAAAAGAAAAAGAATCCACAATTTATCATAAATTTTTAAAGGTCATAACATGTTTCCAAAACTCTCTTTGGGAACTCCTTATCTGTCATTGGTGGGCTGTTGTCAGCAAAATCGTACTAACATGTTTGACAGGAAACAAATAATAGACAGATTCTTCCAAAAATGTTAACCAGACTTTATAAAAGAATGTATATCCTCAGGATATCTCAGCCTGAACGATGTTGGCTTATTTTATACAGAAAACCAGAATTTCATCATTTTTTTCCTTGGAACAACTACAACAAATAGTTTTGTTAATCCTAAACACTTTCCAACAAATAAACTAAGACTCAGAAGCTAATTTTAAACTGTGTTGGGCCAAGAAGCCAACGTGGTTAATAGCCCATGTGAGTCATTTTTTTCCCTCTGATTACTTGGTTTATAGCATCTTGTAGCTTAATCAAACAACATACCACAGAGGCTAAAATTTCAAGAGATGGTGTCAATACAAATTAATACACAGTATAGCTTGTTTGCTTAAGAGACTGTGGTAGGGAACAGAAGGAAGGGCATTGCATTGTTTGTTATAGATCTGTAACTTGAATAGTCCCAGATCTTACCAGTTCGTGTTTATAAATGGGGTCACATGTACATATTCATTGACTCTAGCCCTTCTTATGTAAAACATGTATTTCATGAATCATGTCCACCCCCAATAAAACTCCTGCCCCCAAGCTCAGAAAAATGGCCTTGAATTCTCAGGGAATGTCTTAAATATATTCAGATGTGTCCTTCTCTAGCCTATTGTCATTGTTTATACTGCCTGAGGAGAACTGGTTAGGCTGCAGCAGAGGACATGACTGTGCTAATCCCTGGATCTGTATATACCACTGCCAAAAACCTAAGCAAACCCTTCAGGAATCCAAGAAGTTCTCAGATAACCCCAGTCAGGCCCCATTCACACAGTAATTCGTGCAAAACTCTCACTGAGCTCTGAGTTAGAGTTGGGTCATATGAGCATCGCATCATCTCCTCATAAACACTGACTTAACAACCTTTACCTGGAGCTCTGTTTTCTGTAACTCATATGACCAAGGATCAACTGGAGCATCCAATACAGACAGATACCAAGCTGTCTCCCCCACCCTACCCTACCACTCATTGGAACTGCTCTGTCTACTAATCACATATGCAGTCTTATTCCTCCATCAAATGCCTTCTGTGGCAGCAATGCATCAACCCTATTCAAAGTAGTCTGAATCCTAGTTTAGAAAAGGCTGAGACCACCCTCACTCCACCTCCACCACATACATATTTCTCCAACCCACCCTTCCAAATCTTTTCAGCCACCATATAATATATCAGATGACTTTATTTCACTCTTAGGATTCAGTTCAGTTCAGTTTAGTCGCTCAGTCATGTCCGACTCTTTGCGACCCCATGAATCACAGCACGCCAGGCCTCTGTGTCCATCACCAACTCTGGGAGTTCACTCAGACTCACGTCCATCAAGTCAGTCAAATAAAGCATTTTCCCATATTCCCATATTTCTGCAATAAGTTAAGAAATGTCTCTAAATGCCCAAAGTTATCTGTACAACAAAAATCATTGATTTCTAGAATTTTCAGGTTTTTCCTGGAATTGCCATGTATCAGGTATTCTCCCAGTAGTTGTTTTCTAGCACACTAGTCCCTTTATAGTATTTGTTCATGGTTTTACAATAGTCATGAACTTCAGGCTCTTATAGCATTTTTATTCTAAACTCTCAGCAATCAAATATTTTGTTCGGTGGATTCTCAGTGTGCATGTGATACCACGGTCTGGAGGAACATCACTGTCGGTCTATCAGTCACCATTGACTGAAAACATTCTGCCTTCAGCTACATGTTTATAGTTTCACGTGTGTTGGCAAAATATACTGATTAGTAATTTTGTTTTTCCTTATTTGATCATTCTTCTAGCCAGCCCAGAAGGCTTCTTCTATCTTGTGACTGTGATTACCCCGAAGAACCTACAAGTTGAATTGTTTAAATTACTTGACTTATTCTTCTCAGCAGAATAGAAGCTATCTTTTTCCATTGGATTGGGTTCCTGTAAATGAAGCCTTAAGGCTTTTATCATGCCTCATATCATTTTTAAATGAAACTGGGCCAACAATGACTTCATCATTGCATTCCTAAAATTCAGGAGGCTAGAAACAAGTGACTGTACATAAAGACTGTACATGAAAAATAGAATGTGTCCCATGGAATTCTCCAAAACTCTTCCTAACAGACCCATTCTGTCTCAGAATGACATCACATGGGTCATGGGTCACAAGGACACTCTACCAGAGATGACACATCTTCTGGGTTCTGCCAGAGTATGCCAAACATTGTCACTGGCAAACTCTAGGATCTCATGACCTTCCCAGGACATTTTCTGCCTCAGTGGCAGGAAAAATATTTATTCATGTGACCTATTTTCAAGGTAATGTGACAGCAATTATTAAACTCCAGGAGTATAGAAAGAATATGTGGTTGGCAGCCTCTTGGGTGGGCATTACCTACATGTGTAACATTTCATTCTACTTTTTCCTGTCAAGGCTGGTAATTCCTATAGAAGCCTTCCTTTGCAAGATTATAAATCACTGAAGTCTGTCTCTCTCTCTCTCTCTCTCTTACTCTGTTTCTGTCTTTGGCTCCTTCTCTTAATCTATTGAAATTGAGTAGAAGCAAATACTGCAAAAAAGCAAAATGGCTGTCTGGGGAGGTCTTACAAATAGCTGTGAAAAGAAGAGAAGTGAAAAGCAAAGGAGAAAAGGAAAGATATAAGCATCTGAATGCAGAGTTCCAAAATAGCAAGAAGAGATAAGAAAGTCTTCCTCAGTAATCAATGCAAAGAAATAGAGGCATACAACAGAATGGGAAAGACTAGAGATCTCTTCAAGAAAATTAGAGATACCAAGGGAACATTTCATGCAAAGATGGGCTCAATAAAGGACAGAAATGGTATGGACCTAACAGAAGCAGAAGATGTTAAGAAGAGGTGGCAAGAATACACAGAAGAACTGTACAAAAAAGACCTTCATGACCAAGATAACCATGATGGTATGATCACTGACCTAGAGCCAGACATCCTGGAATGTGAAGTCAAGTGGGCCTTAGAAAGCATCACTGTGAACAAAGCTAGTAGTGGAGGTGATGGAATTCCAGTTGAGCTACTCCAAATCCTGAAAGATGATGCTGTGAAAGTGCTGCCCTCAATATGCCAGCACATTTGGAAAACTCGGCAGTGGCCACAGGACTGGAAAAGGTCAGTTTTCATTCCAATCCCAAAGAAAGGCAATGCCAAAGAATGCTCAAACTACTGCACAGTTGCACTCATCTCACACACTCATAAAGTAATGCCCAAAATTCTCCAAGACAGGCTTCAGCAATACGTGAACCATGAACTTCCAGATGTTCAAGCTGGTTTTAGAAAAGGCAGAGGGACCAGAGATCAAATTGCCAACATCCACTGGATCATCGAAAAAGCAAGAGAGTTCCAGAAAAACATCTATTTCTGCTTTATTGACTATATGCCAAAGCCTTTGACTGTGTGGACACAATAAACTGTGGAAAATTCTGAAAGAGATGGGAATACCAGACCACCTGACCTGCCTCTTGAGAAACCTATATGCAGGTCAGGAAGCAACAGTTAGAACTGGACATGGAACAACAGACTGGTTCCAAACAGGAAAAGGAGTACGTAAAGACTGTATATTGTCACCCTGCTTATTTAACTTAAATGCAGAGTATATCATGAGAAACGCTGGGCTGGAAGAAGCACAAGCTGGTATCAAGATTGCCAGGAGAAATATCAATAACCTCAGATATGCAGATGACACCACCCTTATGGCAGAAAGTGAAGAGAAACTAAAAAGCCTCTTGATAAAAGTGAAAGAGAAGAGTGAAAAAGTTGGCTTAAAGCTCAACATTCAGAAAATGAAGATCATGGCATCTGGTCCCATCACTTTATGGCAAATAGATAGAGAAACAGTGGAAACAGTGTCAGACTTTATTTTTGGGGGCTCCAAAATCACTGCAGATGGTGACTGCAGCCATGAAATTAAAAGACGCTTACTCCTTGGAAGGAAAGTTATGACCAACCTAGATAGCATATTCAAAAGCAGAGACATTACTTTGCCAACAAAGGTCCGTCTAGTCAAGGCTATGGTTTTTCCAGTGGTCTTGTATGGATGTGAGAGTTGGACTGTGAAGAAAGCTGAGTGCCGAAGAATTGATGCTTTTGAACTGTGGTGTTGGAGAAGACTCTTGAGAGTCCCTTGGACTGCAAGGAGATCCAACCAGTCTGTTGTAAAGGAGATCAGCCCTGGGTGTTCTTTGGAAGGAATGATGCTAAAGCTGAAACTCCAGTACTTTGGCCACCTCATGCGAAGAGTTGACTCATTGGAAAAAACTCTGATGCTGGGAAGGATTGGGGGCAGGAGGAAAAGGGGATGACAGAAGATGAGATGGCTGGATGGCATCACCGACTGGATGGATGTGAGTCTGAGTGAACTCCGGGAGTTGGTGATGGACAGGGAGGCGTGGCATGCTGCAATTCATGGGGTCGCAAAGAGTCGGACACGACTGAGCAACGGAACTGAACTGAACTGAGAAGGAAATAATGAAATATAGCTCATGGAAATCTATAACTTAGGGAGGGAGGAAGGAAGAGAGGAAGGAAAAAAAAAAAAAGAAGTGAAGAAAGAAAAGCTATAGTCTAACTGTTAAATAGGTCTCTAAAATGCAAATAATATACTGAAGAGGTATTAATATTAAACTCAGGGGAGAATGTTTAAACTTAGTAATATAGAGAGTAGTTTTCGCAAGTAAAGATCTCAGTCTAGGGTAGTGTTACTATTTTCATACAGGGAAACTAAGCAATCCACTCACTCTTCATGGATTAGAATTCCTTCAGAAACAGGATAAATATAGGCTTTAGATGAATTCTTTCCAGAGAGATCTGAGTCTGTCCAGAAAGAGATTAGTAAAACCTTTAAAGCCAGATAGCTAATGTTTCTTTCTCTTACATGTTAAGGAACCTGAGTCACCCCAAGAACTTAAGATCCTCTCTTCATCCTCCCTCTCCCCTCATCCTACCATTGTATTGGCCTCATTCATTTACGCATTAAACAAATATGTGTTTTCTCCCCAAATCCTCACTATACCCCTCTCTCTAAAAGCATTTTCAGTGCCATTCGTGTAAGATGACTGTAGAATTTATTGTCCAAACTGGGATATTTTTAGCTAGGACAAATGGCAAACCAAAGGAGATCCCAGGGCATTAAGTGTAAATCATGACTAGTCCATGAAATTGCTAGGTATTTTGAGAGAGAGAGACCACATTCACATAACTTGCGTTACAGTATATTGTTATAATTGTTTTGCCTTATTTTGGGGAGTGGTGGTTTAATCACTATACCATGTCCAACTCTTTGTGACCCTATGCACTGAAGCCTACCAGGCTCCTTTGGCCGTAGAATTTTCCAGGCAAGAATACTGGAGTGGGTTGCCATTTCCTTCTCCAGGGGATCTTCCTGACCTAGGGATTGAACCTGCATCTCCTGCATTGGCAGCAAAATTTTTTACTACGGAACCACCTGGGAAGACCTTATTTCATTATTGGCTGTTGTTCATCTCTTACTATGCCTAATTTATAAATGAAACTTTATCACAGGCATGTACATATAGGAAAAAACATACTATACATAGCGTTCAGTACTATCTGCAGTTTCAGACATTTATTGAGGGTCTTGTAACATATCCCCTGTGGATAAGGAAAGACTACTGTAGTTTTTAAGAACCTGTGGTAGGAGTTTGTCATAATTGACATTACAGTGTTTTAACATGATGTGGAAAATTCTTAGTTCAGTTTTTCAATTATCAAGAGAGAACGATTAAAGTGACACAATACACGCATGATCTTATATAGAGAGATAAGCATAGTAGCATAGAGATAAGCATAGCATATACTAGGTAAATGAGAAGAAACAAAATGAAAACAAACAAAAAAAATTGCATCTCTTTGTCATTGACTTCTTAGAAAATACTAAAAGTAAAATGGATAAGAATAATTTCCAAAATAATTAATTCAAATTTTATGTAGATACAAGACTATACCCAAGAAAATGTAGTTTTTTTTCCTCTCATCTTAATCCAATTTACCAAAACTGATTATACCTTTGAAGGAAAACATCAGAGTCACAAAAACAGAAAAACAATGGAACCTTTGACCTATAGTAGTGTTCTCTGGCAGAAATGCCATATAATCCTGCAGTATTTCTAGCAGTATAGGCATGGGGATGGGGAAAGAGCTGATTGGATTGATACAGGGCAAGAGTCCACAAAGAAGGTGCATTATAGAGAAAAGGTTTCATTTCTCTTTAAATCAAACCTATTTCACCTATCATTTGTAATTATTCCTCCCCCCCCCCAAAAAATATAATCTTTGAAAAGAGCTACAAGTTGTTGTTCCGGAGAAGGCAATGGCACCCCACTCCAGTACTCTTGCCTGGAAAGTCCCAGGGATGGAGGAGCCTGGAAGGCTGCAGTCCATGGGGTCGCTGAGGGTCGGACATGACTGACTGACTTCACTTTCACTTTTCACTTTCATGCATTGGAGAAGGAAAGGGCAACCCACTCCAGTGTTCTTGCCTGGAGAATCCCAGGGACGGCGGAGCCTGGTGGGCTGCTGTCTATGGGGTCGCACAGAGTCGGACACGACTGAAGCGACTTAGCAGCAGCAGCAGCAGCAGCAAGCTTATTAACTCTTACCCAAGCAGCCTTTATTCAATAACTGACTCATGCAGTTATGAAGTACCATGTCATTTACCTTCTCACTAAAGAACATCTTTAACTATTATGGGAACCAAAATAGTTCCCATAATTATTGTTTATCTGACAAAGTTTTATTTCCCCTTTTGAGGAATAATTTCAAAAGGGACAAAATTCTTGGTTCATGTACTTCTTTTCCCAACATTTTATTTCATTCCATTTTCTTCTTGTTTGCATGGCTTCTGAAGAGAAGTCTGATGTAACTCTTATCTTTGCTTCACTATAGATAACATGGGGTTTTTTTCCCTCTAGTTTCTTTCAAGATGTTTTTCTTTATTTGATAAAATACCTAGTGTTGTTTTTCTTTGGAATTTATACAGCTTCATGTTTTCTGAACTTCCGGGATGGGTAGTTTGGTGTCTGACATTAATTTAGGAAAATTCTATTATTATTGTTTCAAGTATTTCTTCTGTACCTTTCTCTCTCCTTCTGGTAGTGCCGTTACACTTAAGTTACACTTTTTTGAGATTGTCCTTGGATATTCTATTGGGTTTGTGGGGGTGGGGATTTGTTGTTGTTTGGGGGATTTTGTGTTTTAGCCTTTGTTCTGTTTACTTTCCAGTTTAGGAGGTTTCTATTGAGATACCTTCAAACTGAGAAATTCTTTCCTCAGCCATGTCCAGGCTACTAATAAGCCCATCAAAGACATTCTTTATTTCTTTTACAGTATTTTTTTTAATCTCTAGTCTTTTTGTGTTTTTTTGCAGAATTTTCTCCTTTGTTTACATTGCCTTCATCTGTTTTTGTATATTTTATTCATTAGAACCCTTAACATAGTAATCATAGTTGTTTTAAATTCCTACTGTGATAATTCCAACATCCCTGCCCTATTTGAGTCTGGTTCTAATGCTTGATCTTTGTCTTTAAGTTGTGTTATTCACCTTTAATATGTCTTATAATTTTATTTTGGTAGCTAGACATAATATGCTGAGTAAAAGAAACTGTTTTTAAGTAGGCCTTTAGTAATATGGTAAGGGAAAGGAAAGTATTCTATAGTCCTATAATTACATCTCAGTCTTTTAGGCAGGCTGTACCTCTGGACTGTGAGCTCCACATTTGCTTATCAGTTCCTGCAGAGCCCTTAGATGGGACAGGATGTCTATAGCAGGCTAGAATTTGGTATTTCCTTTCCTGTGCTTAGAAGGCTAGCACCAGCTGGAGTTGCACATCTCCCTTCCTCCAGGTCAGTTAGGCTCTGATAAATCCCCGCAGATTAGCCTCTGGTTAGTTTCTCCTAGGGACAAACCTTGTTAAGCACAGAATGTCCAGTGTATTTTGAAGTGGTTCCTTTCCACCTCCCCCTGTCCGAAGCAAAAGGGGATTTTTTTCCCCAATATTTACTGTGAGAACTCACTTGAAATACTAGAGGTAAAACTTATAAAACTGTGAGGGGTTCCTGATGACCAAGTCCCCTTAGAATTTTAATCTCTCATTTTTTTCTTCGATAAGCCTCCAAAAACTTGTCAGTTACAGTTCATTTTATTTTACTGCAATACCATCTCCAAAGATATTTCAGCTCATGAGCTTCTGCTCCAAGAAATTGTAATTCTCCATATTTGCCTGGCAGTCACTTCAATTTGGGAGGCAGTGGTTTGCCCTATGACCTCACTTTGCTTTCATATGGAAGAGTTGTTGATTGTTCAGGTTTTAACTTGTCATTAGAATGGAGTGGCAACTTCCAAGCTTCTTATATACAGGACTGGACACTACTTTAGTTCCTTCTTTTATTCATTTTTTCATTTAACATGTTTCAAGCCCCAGCTCCATCCAAAGCCTTGTGCTGGAATACGTAAGAAAGAGAGATCATTAAGACGAAGACCACATCCTCTGGTCTGAGTAGCAGAAAAGATCAGTAAAAGGAAAGCCTACTAATGATACAACATTGAATGTGTTAGAGGCCATTAAAGAGGTAAATCCAAGTGCCCTTTGAGGATGGGTTATTTGTACTCTTATTTCTGGAGTAATCAGAAGCATTCAGTTTTTAATTTGACGTTGCAGAGAGTGTGTGCTAAGTCACTTCAGTGGTGTCTGACTCTTTTCGATTCTATGGACTATAGCCCACCAGGCTCCTCTGTCCATGGAATTCTCCAGGCAAGAATACTGGAGTGGGTTGTCATGCCCTCCTCCAGAGGATCATCCCAACCCAGGGATCTAACTGGCATCTCTTATATTTCCTGCATTGGCAGGCGGGTTCTTTACCACTAGCACCACCTGTGACAGGGTGGCACTAAACAGGGGCCTCAAATCAGAGGAAGACCATGTGCAAAGGCACAGAGATGAAAAGATATGCTCTGTGGCTGAGGATGGCAAGAGCCATGGGTATGTGAAGGGGAGGGTGTGCTAGGGGTAGTGGAAGAAGAGCAGACTGCAAAGGTAAGCAGAGCCCTACATGCCCCCTTTAGGGAGTAAGTTCGATGTTATTCAGTAGGCAGTGAAGACTAAGAACGAGGCTTCCCTGGTGGCTCAGCAGTAAACAATCCATCTACCAATGGAGGAGACACGGGTTCAGTCCCTGGGTCCGGAAGATCCCCTGGCATTGGCAATGACAAACCACTCCAGTATTTTTGCCTGGAAAATTCCATGGACAGAGGAGCCTGGTGGGCTATAATCTATGGGGTCACAAAGAGTCAGACACAACTGAGCACACACAGGCACAGTAGGAAGATCAGAGCCTGCCCAGGAAATTTTGACTGGCTGATGAGTATTCAGTCTTACCATTTTAAAAGAACTGTAGGAGTTTCCTCAACTGGTTTGAATTTAACTTTCTGTGGCCACGGGTTTATCCTCAAACTCCAAAACTCCTCCTTTTTGATTTAGCTAAAAGTTCATTTCACAGAAAAAAACTGGATGCTTTTTTCCCAAATTTAATATCAGGAGCAGAGGAACAGCAGCTCCAGCCTCTTGATCATGTGGGGCAGCTTCCATACAATATGCAGTCTGTCTTTGCTCTCATCCTTTATGTTCCAGGTCAATTCCTATTTTTAGTTTTCATTTTTTAATCTAAGTAATGCTTTGAGAATTTTGACAATTTTAGTAGCTACTGCTTCAGCATCATAAAGTTTACCTAAATTAGAATTAATAATAGTTTAATAATAAAAACTCAAGAAAAATTCTTCTTCAGCGTTAATTTTGTTGTAATTCAGATTATATGAATTTTGATTAAAAAAATATAAGGTAAACCTGCTGAAATAAAGACAAGTGAATTTAATGAAATGAATAGAATTTAATTTTTAAACATGTCTTTATTTTGTTCATAGTAAAATTACTGAATCGTCAACAAAACATTTAGACATGTAACCTTAATAACTTATTTTTCTTTTATCTATTTTTTTAATTGAAGTACAGTTGATTTATAATATTTTAGTTTCAGGTATATAGGAAGGTGATTCATTCATACACACATATATTTTTTTTCATATTCTTTTCCCTTAAAGGCTATTATAAAACTTCGAGTATACTTCCCTGTACCATACAGTAGGTCATTGTTGGCTATTTTATACATAGTAGTATGTTTATGTCAAACCCAAACTCCTAATCTACCCCCCAACCCCCCAGTAACCTTAAGTTTGTCCTCTATGTCTGTGGGTCTATCTTGTTCTGTATATAAGTTCATCTGCATGATTTTTTTTTTTTAGATTCCACATAGAAGTGCTATTATCCAATATTTTTCTCTGGGTTACATCACTTAATATGATAATCTCTAGGCCCATCCTTGTTTCTACAAATCGGGTTATTTCATTCCTTTTTATGGATGAATAACTTTCCATTGTATAAATATATCACATATTCTTTGTTCATTATTCAGTTGAACATTTAATTTGCTTTCATGTCTTAACTATTGTAAATAGTGCTGCAATGAACATTGGGGGGCATGTATTTTTTCAAATTGTAATTTTCTCCAGATCTATGCCAGGAGGAAGATTGAAGAGTAACATGGTAGCTCTACTTTTAGTTTCTTAGGGAATCTCCATAGTGTTCTCCATAGAGTCTGTACAAATTTGCATTTCCACCAACAACATTCTTGTTGTTCAGGCACTAAGTCATGTCCAACTCTTTGCAACCCCATAGACTGTAGCACACCTGGCTCCTCTGTCCTTCACTGTCTCCCAGAGTTTGCTCAAGTTCATGTCCATTGAGTCGGTGATGCTATCTAACCATCTCATCCTCTGCCTCTCACTTCTCCTTTGCCTTCAATCTTTTTCAGCATCAGAGTCTTTTCTTTTTTTTATTGTTTTTTAATAGATACAATCTGTAAAATATTTTATTTATTTATTTATTTTTTAAAATTTTATTTTATTTAACTTTACAATATTGTAGTATTGTAGCTTCAGATTTCAGCATCAATCCTTCCAATGAATACTCAGGGTTGATTTTCTTTAGGATTGACTGTTTTGATCTTCTTGCTGTCCAGGGGACTCCCAAGAGTCTTCTCCATCACCACAATTCAAAAGCATCAATTCTTTGGTGCTCAGCCTTCTTTATGGTCCAAGTCTTTCATCCATTCCCTCATAGCTCATTTGGTAAAGAATACACCTGCAATGCAGGAGATCCTGGTTCGATTCCTGGGTCAGGAAGATCTGCTGGAGAAGGGATAGGCTACCCACTCCAGTATTCTTGGGCTTCCCTTGTGGCTCAGCTGGTAAAGAGCCTTCCTGTAATGTGGGAGACCTGAGTTTGATCCCTACCCACTCCAGTATCTGGCCTGGAGAATTCCATGGACTATACAGTCAATGGGGTCTCAAAGAGTCAGTCAGTGAGTGACTTTCACTTTCTGTCATCTATACACAACTACTGGGAAAATCATACCTTTGACTATATGGATGTTTGTTGGCAAAATGATGTCTCTACTTTTTAATATGCTGACTAGGTTTGTCATAGCTTTCCTTCCAAGGAGCAAGCATCCTTTAATTTCATGGCTGCAGTCACCATCTGCAGTGATTTTGGAGCCCAAGAAAACTACTTCAACTATTTCCCCTTTGATTTGCCATGAAGTGATGGGACCAGATGCCATGACCTTGGTTTTTTGAATGTTGAGTTTTAAGCCAGCTTTTTCACTCTCTTCTCTCACCCTCATCAAGATGCTCTTTAGTTCCTCTTTGTTTTCTGCCATAAGGGTGGTGTCACCTGCATATCTGAGGTTATTTATATTTCTCCCAGCAAACTTAATTCCAGCTTATGATTCGTCCAGTCCAGCATTTCACATGACATACTCTGCACTTAGTTAAATAATCAAAGTGACAATATATAGGCTTGTCATACTCCTTTCCCAATTTTGAACAAGTCCCTTATTTCATGTCCAGTTCTAACTGTTGCTTCTTGACCTGCATACAGGTTTCTGGTTCCTTTCTCTTCACACCCTCTCTAGCTTTTATTATTTGTAGACTTTTTGATAATGACCATTCTGACCAGGGTAAGGTGATACCTCATTGTAGTTTTGATTGCATTTCTCTGATAATTAGCAAAGTTGAACATCTTTTCATATGTCTTTTGGTCATCTGTATGTCTTCTTTGCAGAAGTGTCTATTTAGATCTTCTGCCCAGTTTTTGCTTAGCTTGTTTGTTTTTATATTGAGCTGTATGAGCTGTTTATATGTTTTGGAGATTAATTCCTTGTCAGTTGTATCATTTGAAAATATTTTCCCTCATTCTGTAGGTTGTCTTTTCATTTTGCTTATGGTTTCCTTTGCTATGCAAAAGCCTTTAAGTTTAAGTCACACTTATTTATTTATTATTTCCATTACTCTAGAAGAGTTGTGATTTATGTCAAAGAATGTTCTGCCTCTGTTTTCCTGTATGAGTTTTATAGTATCTGGTCTTACATTTAGGTCTCTAATCCATTTTGAGTTTATTTTTATATATGGTATTAGGGAATGTTCTTATTTCATTCTTTTACATGTAGCTGTCCAGATTTCCTAGTGCTAGCTATTGAAGAGACTGTCTTTTCTCCATTGCATATTCTTGCTACCTTTGTGATAGATCAGTTAACCATAAGTATGTGGACTCCATAAGTTTCTGGACTTTCTATCCTGTTCCATTGATCTGTGCATCTGTTTTTATGCCAGTACCATGCTGTGAGGCTTCCCTAATGGCTCAGTTGCAGTTTGCCTGCAAAGTGGGAGATCTGGGTTCAATCCCTGGGTTGGGATGATCCCCTGGAAGAGGGCATGGCAACCCACTCCAGTATTCTTGCCTGGAGAATCCCCATGGACAGAGGAGCCTGGTGAGAAAGAGTCAGACATGAGTGAGTGACTAAGCACAGCACACAGCACCATACTGTTTTGATTACTATAGCTTTGCAGTATAGTTTGAAGTCAGGACGCCTGATTTTCTCCAGTTGTTTTTCTTTCTCAAGATTGCTTTGGATAAATCATCCTTAATATGTTGCTATTTCACTTATATATAAACTATATATTTATACATAATTTTCTATTTTGTATGATGAAGGTATATTTATAATACTTTCATTTATGTTCAGTCACATGAAAATTATAGCTTTGCACATATTTTATAAGATTATAGCTATGAAAGTATACTTGTTTCACATAAATTAGGGCTGGAATGGGAGCTGGAGATAAAGCTTAAGAAGCCATCAGTGGGAGTCATAGATCTAGATGAATCATAAAACTGAGGGACTGTGTAGAAAGTACATGGTTTAAATTTTCTCTTAGTAATTATGCCAGATAGAATTATCACCTTGTCAAAAATCATCACAACTTGTCTGAATCACAGCTAAAACTAAAATTCCCAGTTTTTTCAGGTAATTAGATGTTTAAATATAGACTCTAGTTTTATAACCTAACTATCATTAAATTCAAGAAGGTGGCTTCATAAATATTTAAATAGTAAATATAAAATCCCCTAACTATACACTTTTTTTATGAGAAATGGATATCTCATCAACAAATATGCCTTTGGATTTCATCTAAAATGGACGATTTTATAGGGACCAGCAAAATGGCTAAAGTAAGAGCAGGCAAATCCTATAAAAATTTTCTTTGTACTGTCCAGTTCCTTCTAAATTGTGTGTCTGTGTGTGTGTGTGTGTGTGTGTAGGTGGCCCTGATCTAAGACATTTTTATATCTTTATATTAAGATATTAATAATACTAAAGTTGAAATTAGTTATTTTCCTTGATAAATGATGAATGTTTCCTCAAGCTAAAATAATTCATTCCCAAAGAAAATACAATATAATAAGATATTTCTGAGGATTGTGGCCAAGATGGCAGAGCAGAAACCCCCTAAGCTCACCTCCTCCTGCAGGCACACCAAAATTGCCACTACTTACAGAAGAGCTATGACCAACCTAGACAGCATATTAAAAAGCAGAGACATTACTTTGTCAACAAAGGTCTTTCTAGTCAAGGCTATGGTTTTTCCAGTGGTCATTTATATGTGAGAGTTGGACAATAAAGAAAGCTGAGCTCTGAAGAATTGATGCTTTTGAACTGTGGTGTTGGAAAAGACTCTTGAGAGTCCCTTGGACAGCAAGGTGATCAAACCAGTCAATCCTAAAGGAAATAATCAGTCCTGAATATTCATTGGAAGGACTGATGCTGAATCTGAATCTCCAATACTTTGACCACATGATGCAAAGAACTGACTCATTGGAAAAGACCCTGATGCTGGGAAAGATTGAAGGCTGGAGGAGAAGAGGGCAACAGATGGTTGGATGGCATCACCGACTCAATGGACATGAGTTTGAGCAAGCTCCAGGAGTTGGTGAAGGATAGGGAAGCTTGGCGTGCTGCAGTCCATGGGTCACAAAGAGTTGGACATGGCTGAGCGACTGAACTGAATTGAACTGAGCAACTATTTATAAGGACAACCTGAAGACTAGCAGAAAAGGTTTTTCACAGATAATGGTATAAGGAAGAAACCACAACAAAATAGGTAGGAAGGATAGAAATGGTATGATCAGGACCCATACCCCTGGGTCAGCAAGCAACAAATAGGAGGAATATCACAACTGTAGAGGTTCTTCCCAAGGAGCAAAGGGGCTGAGCCCCACCCCACATCACACTTCCTAGCTTAAGGGCTCTAGACCAGGAAGATGAGTCCTAAGACATCTGGCTTTGACAATGAGCAAGGCCTTATGTTTGTGAGAACTGAAAGGCAATAAGAAACAGGCTCTACATTTAAAAGGCACGCACAAAATCTGACATCCTGTAAGTCCCAGCACAGAGGTAATAGTTTGACAGAAAACCGGGTCAGACCTGCTTGCTGATATTGGAGAGACTCCTGCAAAGGCAGAAGACAGGTGGGACTCCCTTTGCATATGGAGATGGTAGCTGCTGTTTGGGAAGCTCAGTACCTCAATGATGCTGTTAAGGACAACCACCATTTTAGAATTCTCCTTCTATATTATTGGCATTGAAGGCTTGCCCTACCCAATAGCAAGTCTGAAGCAGCCGCACATCCCCAGGCCAAATAGCCAGCCACATGGGGACCCAACCCACTAATGGGGCTCATGGCTACCATGCAAGCAAGGACTTCATATCCAGCTGACTCAGAGTGCAGCCTCACCTACGAGCATGCCCACAGTAGTCACCCCTACCACAACAGAGGGGAAAATGCACCCCACAACCCACAAATCATATAGCTCTGGTGACCATAGAGGAATGTGCTGCTGGGCCCCACAGGATGTCTATTTACAAAAGACCACTTCTCCAAGATCAGAGATGTAACTGACCTTCCTAATGCATAGAAATAAATATAGAGAATTAGGCAAAATGAGAAGATAAAGGCATATGCTCCCTAAAAAAGGACAAGACAAAAATCTCAAGAAAAGAAGTAAATGGAAATAGTAATCTACCTAATAAAGAGTTCAAAGTAATGATCATAAAGATATTCACCAAACTGGGAAGTAGAATGGATGAACACAATGAAAATTTTAAAAGTTAGAAAACATAAAAAGAACCAAACAAAACCGGAAAAACACAACAAAAGATTAAAAATATGGAAAGCATCAACAGTAGATTGGAAGATACAGAGGAATGAATCAGTGATCTGGTAGACAAAGTAGTGGAAATTACCCAAATTGAACCAAAACAGAATTTTTAATGGGGATAGTTTAAGAGACCTCTGAGACAATATCATGTGAAATATGCACGGTCCCAGGAGAACAGAAAGGAAAAGGGGCAGAGAAATTATTTGACATAATAATAGCTGGAAATTTCCCTAACCTGGAGAAGAAAATAGACATGCAGGTCTAGGAAGCACAGAGTCCAAAACAAGAGCAAACCAAAGAGGTCTACACTAAGACACACTGCAATTTAAATGGTACAAATTAAAGGGGGATCTTAAAAGCAGCAAAGGAAGAACAACTAGTTACACACAAGGGAATTCCCATAAGGTTATTAGATAACTTTGCAACATAAATTTTGCAGTCTAGAAGAGAGGGGCACAATATATACAAAGTTCTGAAAGGGAAAATCAGACCTAAAACCAAGAATATTCTTTTCAACAAGGCTATCATTCACATTGGAAATAGAGACAGAATTTCACAGAAAAGCAAAAGCTAAAAGAGTTCAGCACTGAACTGGTATTATAAGAAATATCAAAGGGTCTTTTCTAAGTAGAAACAAAAAGGGCACAACTAGAAATACAAAGTTAGCAAAGGAAAAAGTAAATCTCATTAGTAAATGCAAACAGAGTAAAGACAGTCAATCAACCATACGTGTATGCTGCTGCATACATGAGACTCACTTCATATCTAAAGAGAAACAGACTGAGAGTAAATGTATAGAAAAAGGAATTTCATGAAAATAGAAATAAAAAGAAAGTCAAGGGAACATATTTAGAAAAAATTGACTTTAAAACAAAGTCTGTATAAGAGACAAAGACATTGAATAAGGATAATAAATCCATTTAATAAGGAGATAGTGTGATTGCAAAAATATACGCACCCACTATATGAACATTTAAATGAATAAAAAAGCAAATATTAACAAATAAAAAGGGTGAAGTTGATAGTGATGCAATAATATTTTAGTTCAGTTCAGTCGCTCAGTCGTGTCCGAATCTTTGCGACCCCATGAACCGCAGCAGGCCAGGCCTCCCTGTCCATCACCAACTCCCGGAGTCCACCCAAACCCATGTCCATCGAGTCAGTGACAACATCCAACCATCTCATCCTCTGTCGTCCCCTTCTCTTCCTGCCCTCAATAGTTCCCAGCATCAGGGTCTTTTCAAATAAGTTGGCTCTTCGCATCAGATGGCCAAAGTATTGGAGTTTCAGCTTCAACATCAGTCCTTCCAATGAACACCCAGGACTGGTCTCCTTTAAGATGGACTGGTTGGATCTTCTTACAGTCCAAGGGACTCTCAGGAGTCTTCTCCAATACCACAGTTCATAAAAATCAATTCTTCAGTGCTGAGCTTTCTTTATAGTCCAACTCTCACATACATACATGACCACTGGAAAAACCATAGCCTTGACTAGACGGACCTTTGTTGGCAAAGTAATGTCTCTGCTTTTGAATATGCTATCTAGGTTGGTCATAACTTTCCTTCCAAGGAGTAAGTGTCTTTTAATTTCATGGCTGCAGTCACCATCTGCAGTGATTTTGGAGCCCCCCCCAAAAAAATAGTCTGACACTGTTTCCGCTGTTTCCCCATCTATTTCCCATGAAGTAGTGGGATCAGATGCCATGATCTTTGTTTTCTGAATGTTGAGCTTTAAGCCAACCTTTTCATTCTCCTTTCACTTTCATCAAGAGGCTTTTTAGTTCCTGTTCACTTTCTGCCATAAGGGTGGTGTCATCTGCATATCTGGGGTTATTGATATTTCTCCTGGCAATCTTGATTCCAGCTTGTGCTTCCTCTAGACTAGCGTTTCTCATGATGTACTCTGCATAGAAGTTAAATAAGCAGGGTGACAATATACAGCCTTGACATACTACTTTTCCTATTTGGAACCAGTCTGTTGTTCCATGTCCAGTTCTAACTGTTGCTCCCTGACCTGCATATAGGTTTCTCAAGAGGCAGGTCAGGTGGTCTGGTATTCCCATCTCTTTCAGAATTTTCCACAGTTTATTGTGATCCACACAGTCAAAGGCTTTGGCATAGTCAATAAAGCAGAAATAGATGTTTTTCTGGAACTCTCTTGCTTTTTCGATGATCCAGTGGATGTTGGCAATTTGATCTGTGGTATACAAAGTTAATATGCAGAATCTGTTGTGTTTCCATGCTTTGATAAAAACTATCAGAAAGATAAATTGAGATAACTATTCTACTTACAATTATATCAAAAAGAATAAATTACCTAGGAGTAAATCTAACCAAGGAGGTAAAAGAGGTATACCCTGAAAATAAGACATTGATGAAATAAACTGAAGATACAAATGGAAAGATATACAATGAAAACAAAAGCAAAATAAACAAATGGGACTATAAAAGTCTAAAAAGCTTTTGCACAGCAAAAGGAACTATCAACAAAATGAATAGGTAGCCTAGTGAGAGGGAGAGGATATTTGCAAATGATGTATCTCATAAGGGGTTAATATTCAAAATATACAAAGAACTCATGCAGCTCAACAGTGAAAAGCAAACAAACCAACTAGAAAATGAGCAGAAGGTCTGAAAAAATTTTTTTCCAAAGAAGACATACAGATGGCCAACAGACAGAAGAAAAATTTCTCAACACGACTAACCATCAAGAAAATGCATGTCCAAACCACAATGAGATGTCATTTCACACCAGTCAAAATGGGTGTAATCAAAATAACAACAATTGTTGACAAGGAAGTGGACAAAAAGGAGCCCTCATGCAATGTTGGTAGGAATGTAAATTAGTACAGCCACTCTGGAAAACAGTATGAAGTTACATCAAAAAATTAAAAATAGAACTGTCATATTATCTAGCAGTTTCACTTCTGAGTATTAACCTGAAGAAACAAAAACACTAATTTGAAAAGATTATGCACTTTAATGTTCATAGCAGTATTATTTATAATAGCCAGTGGAATAACCTAAGTGTCCATCATAGATGAATGGATAAAGAAGATGTGGTATAAACACATAATAGAATATTAGTCATAAAAATAAAATCTTGCATTGACATAGAAAGACCAAGAGAGTATTACACTAAATGAAAAAAGTCAAAGAGAGAAAGATAAATACGAAAACAAAATGAAAACAGATCATAGATACAGAGAACAAACAAGTGTTATCAGAAAGGAGAAGGATAGAAGGCTGGACAAAATAGATAAAAGGATTAAAAGGTAGAAACCTCCAGTTATAAGTCACAGGGATGTAATGGCATAAGGAATATGAAAAATAATGTAATAAGTCGATATGGGGACCAATGGTTAATAGACTTATCATGGGATCACTTTGTAATGTATGCAAATGTCAAGTCACTGGGTAGTACACCTGAAACTAACATAATAAGTCAACTATATTTTAATAAACATAGTTTCGGTATTAAAAAAATAAGGTACCACTCAGCTCATCACAGACTCATAAGTATGCATAAGAGGTAGCTAACTTTTGCATTTAAAAGAATAAAAGAGATGTTATCCATTACACAACAAATTACTCTGCTATCCAAAAAACTATTCTTAATCTCTGGTTGCTGGTGGGGTGTGAGTTTGTATGACAGGACCTAGTTAAACCTGGTAACACACAAGCAAAGTGGGCAATCTTGGGTCTAGGTTTTAGGGACCAGACTGAGTCATGCAGGGCTATTAGCTGAAGACCGTAGGCAAGTCCATTCCAAGGAGAAGTCAAGTATAAGCACAAAAGGTGCAGCAGCAGACCTGAGAGTTAACGGGCCTTTTAGCTCAGTCAGTAAAGAATCTGCCTGCAATGCAGGAGACCCGGGTTCGATTCCTGGGTCAGGAAGATCCCCTGGAGAAAGAAATGACAACCCACTCCAGTATTCTTGCCTGGAGAATCCCATGGACAGAGGATCCTGGTGAGCTACAGTCTATGGGGTCGTAAGAGTCGGACAGGACTAAGCACACAGCACATGAAATAAGAGATAGCAGACCAGGCAAGAGGTCAGGAACCAAGAATAGGAACAAATCAGGAAATGGACTACCCCAGAAAGGCAAAAAATGACAAGATCAACTCTAGGGTCCATGGCTACTACTATATTTGGTGCTGGCCATATGAAATCAGAGCTATTAGATTGGCTGAGTTAATGGCTCAGGGCATGGTCAGACAGTAGAAATGTCAACAAATACATAAAGCAAATCTAAAAACTTCCCTTTTAAAAAATCAGGTTTCTTCTATATCTAGGAAAAGATTTAGTTGGCAGCCATATGGCCCATCCCCTTTCTCAACAATCACCCCCTGAAAAAAGGAACATTTTAAGTAGTCATTATGAAACTAAATCCTCTAAGAAGTATCTTCGCCAAGTTGGACACTTTCCCTCACCATATCCCAAGGAAACCTCATATGCCCTCTTTCTTGTACAACAAAGTTCTTGGAATTTGTCCTTTTATATTGGCATGTGAACAGTAATACTTTAAAACTCTCAGTTAAATATTATCAAAGATACTCTAGAAACATTAAATGTCATAATTCCAACTCCTTAATAGCAAATAGAAATGAAATCCAAATGTTTGACCACATAAAATTCAGGATAAAAATTTTCACTATGCCTGAGATGTTAATAAAGAAATCAAATGGAACATGATTTTATTTGACCTGAGGTAAAACTTTAAGGTTTGTATATTTCCATGACATTAATTTTTCTCTACTATTTAGTAAGGCCAAAATATAAGGTAAATGGTTAATGAGGTACTACAAAATCACTTTTTCTCTTCACTTTATTGCTAATTTTTTTCTTAATTTTATTTTTATATTTAATTATTACAGTTTCTCAATTCAAAGATTTCTAGTATTTTCTACTTCGGCTTTTCTGAAACCAGAGTCTTTCTTACAATTCACATGTATATTTATTGCAAATATTCTTTTTCCTTAGAAGCTGTTACTAATTTGAAATTGCTTCTTAGAACTGAATTAAGAAATACAGCATTAAAAATTTTTAATAGTCTTATAAAAAAAAAGAAATTTAAGAAGACATATCTAGATTAGTGAATAAATCCTAAATATGCTGCAGAGAATCTGCTGATGTGAAGCTTTAGGTAGTTGTTTGGATAGGAGATTGAGTACATTCATTTATTTTCTCTGCCTCCCTGGATTTCATTAAAATCATATCAAAGTGAAAAAAACCCCTTGTCCAGGGAATCTTCCTGACTCAAGTGTCAAACCTGGGTGTCCTATATTGCAGGCAGATTCTTTACCTTCTGAACCACCAGGGAATCCCTCTAAGAAGCATATCAAATCATTTCTTGACCTCTTGACTCAGATCGAGTGTAAAAAGCATATCACCCAAGGACAAAGGGAAAAGGAAAAAAAAAATGCCAATCACAAAATTTCAGAAGCTATAAAAGAGATGGATAAGTAATAGCTGACTTAGCAGTAGCAAAACTGAATCATAAAAGCTAACTCTTAAGCCAGGTAGGAAAAATAAAGAAATAAAATTCACATTGCAAAACCTTAAAAGCACAGGAATTGAAGATATTATCAGGTTATTTTAGAGGAAAAAGATAGAGTAAAACTGAAGGGTGATTGAGTTAAAGAGGAAAAAAGCAAACAAGCAAACAAAAAACTGGTTTCTAATATACTAGCACAGATAAGAGAAATTACAGACATTTTATAAAAGAAAAAACAATAGGATGCCTGAAAAAAATGTCTTGGAAATTAAAACCTTGATAAGTATAGGGAAAACAAAGTTTAGGAAGTATCCCACGAATTAGATTAAGAGCTGGAAAATAAGATAAAATAAGTGAGAAAATTAGAGGATTAGCCCAGAAGTTCTGACATCTAAATAATAGGAGCTTCAGTAAAAGAGACAGTAGAGGGAAAATATTATGGCTAAAGTAATTCAAGAAAATTCTAAGAAGTAAAGTGTAAAGTAAAGTGAAGTTGCTCAGTCGCTCAGTCGCATCTGACTCTTTGCGAAACCATGGACTGTACTGTGACCCCCATGGACTGTGGCTTGCCAGGCTCCTCTGTCCATGGGGTTTTCCAGGCAAGAACACGGGAGTGGGTGCCATACTGAATGACAAAAATTTTTTTCAGATTGAAAGCACACACATAGTGCCTAATATAACGAGTAAAGTGATCATCATAAACTTTCAGAACACTAAAATCAAATATAAAACCCTAAAATCTTGAAGAAAAAAATTGAAAAATCACATATTCTTCCAGTTATTGGTGTCATGCAACAAATTCTCCCAAAGCTTGGTGACTTAAACAACAATGTTATGCACTTTGATTTTGTAGGTCAGTAAATTGGACAGGGTACAATAGAAATGACTGTTTCTTTTCTGCAACATCTGCAACTTCAGCCAGGAAGACTCACAGATAACCCAACAGATGGATGGAATCATCTGAAGTCTCATTCACTCACATATTTAGCATTTGATGCTATCAGCGGGAACCTAGCTGGGGCTGTTGACAGAAGCATTCCCGGTGGCCTCTCTCTTTGCCCTGATTTCCTTAGAGATAGGTGTCTAGAGTATTCAGACTCTTGTTTTTCTTACATTTTTTATTTTTTAAAAATTTATTGAGGTATAGTCAATGTACAATATTGCATGTGTGTGGTAGTATGTAAAAGAGAATGACATCCTTTTTCCATGGTGGAAGTTAATTTTAAAAAGGCATAAAAGTGAAAAATTCTGAAGAAGCAATTTAAGCATGTTATTTAGAATGTGAAGAGAAGAATCAGCCAAAAAACTTAAAGGAACTGTTTCTGCAGAATGGGAAAGGGGAGACAGAGGATTTCTGCTTTTGTAATAAAACTTCAGGAACAATTTATATGCACGTATAATATTGCCAAAAGCAGAACATAAGCAAGAAAGAAGGGGCTTAGAAATTTCTCAGTTAAATTTGTCTCTGAGGGTTTTCAGAGTCTTAGGTTTGTATTGTTGCTGGCGGCTGTGGTGGAGTTTTGCTGTGTTGGGTGATAGTGTTTTTCAGTAGGGGAACTTTTCATGCTAACCTGGCTAAACATTAGAATCACCCCATTCTTGAGGCTCACCCCTAGATATTTTGGCTAATGATCCAGAGTGGGAGATAGTCCTAGGAATGTTTCTAAAGCTTCCAGGTTGAGAACTACTGCACTTGAAGTGGGTCTGCAAGATTTCTCTGGAAAGAGCCAGGTAATTACTTAGACTTTGGCACATATGTCCTCTATTACATGTTCCTCTATGTTTTTGTTTTTGTTTTGCTTTACAACCCTTTAAAAATGTAAAAAACCAGGCTTAGCTCATGGGCCATACCAAAACAGGCCCTGGGTCAGATTTGGCCAGCAGGCAGTAATTTGCTAACCATGGTGCAAGAGATCCCTGCCTAGTTATCCGTCAGCACCTAGTACTCGGCTTCCTTCTTGTTCATGGCTATTTCAATTAAACATTACATATTCTCCACATAAGTTTGTTTTTATTTCCCTCTGGAAAGCTTATGACAGTAAAGTATTTGAAAAGGTACAAATATAAAGGCAAAGGTGAGAAAGGTGAGGCGATGGCTGCAGATGAGGAATATCAATAAATCACTGGAAAAGAAAAACAACTAACTAATAGTTGGAAACTGGCACCTGACCAGGCAAAGGGGGGAAAGCTAACATGTGGGCCCCATACTAAGGGGATTACAAGTGTGAATTTAGCCAAAATGCCCACTGGAAACTTATTACAGCCTCAGGACCTGAAGGCACAGCAGAAAATGGGCTAACGCCACATGTAAGGGTGGTAAACGGAGAAGGCAATGGCAGCCCACTCCATATTCTTGCCTAGAGAACCCCTTGGACAGAGGAGCCTGGTGGGCTGCCACCTATGGGGTTGCACAGAGTCGGACACGACTGAAGCGACTTAGCAGCAATGGTGGTAAAAGAGAGCCTATCCCTAACTCCCTCAAAGCCCCAAGGCAGAGGATTATAGGATTTTTCACTGTGAAACTGAACACCTCAAGAGAATATACTTCATATTTCCTGTAATAAGACCACCTTTTTGCCATTTATCTGTCCTACAGTGAAGTCTGCTAGCCGACTGTGCTTGCACTTCGTGATGCCATTTGCTTCTTAGTATCTCCTTCTAAATATGAGTCAGGAGCCAAGCATTGCCGTACACTTGAGAAAAATCTCTAATACAAGAAGAGGCCAAAAATAACAGGAATGGAAGCCAAAGAAAACAAAGCATATGCAAGGAAAAAATTAGAGAATGTATTTCAATCATGAAATAATTATAACAGTTTATTTAAAAGGAACCAAGTAAAAACTTTAAAGCAGTTAAACATAGAATAACTAAAATAAAAATTCAATAGGAAATTCTGAAGATAAAGTTGTGGAAATTTCTAAGAAAACTAGACTAAAAAGACAAATGGAAAATTGTTTTTAAAGTTAAGAAACTTAGAGGATTAGTATAGAAGGCCCAACACCTCAAATAATAGAAGTTCAGGAATGAAAGCTCAAAAAAAATAAAGAGAAAAATCGTTACAGAAGTATTTAATAATATAAGACAGTTTCCAGAATCAAAGGACAAAAACCTCCAGATGGGAAGGGTTTATCTCGCATGTAGTGCATATAGTACATACATCATCATATATGAATGATAACACAACACAATGCAATTTTAGAACCCCAGGATACAAAGCAAAGAGCCCCTCCCCATACCCTACCCCATATCCAACATTTTAGGAAAAGAAAACAGTTCATTAAATAGAGGAATGGAAAATCAAATAGAAAGACTTTCCACAGCAAGACTAAAATTTAGGGAAAGGGAATATACAGAGCCATGCTTTTTAAATTCTCTGTGAAAAAAAGGTTTTTGATTTAAAAGTTTTACTACACCAAATTGTTGGGAGTTGATTCTGTGTCTTTAGTTCTGAAATGAGTCTCTTATAAGTAGGATATACAGGGATCTTGGTTTTTTAATCCTATCAGCCATTTTGACTGAGCACATTTGATTCAAGTATTCAGTCCATTGACATACAAATGGTAGGTATGTCCTTATTGCCATTTTGTTATTCCTTTTCTGGTTGTTTTTGTAACTCTTCTCTGTTCACTTCTGCTTTTATTCCCTTATTGGTTGATGGTTTTTCTTTAGTAGTAAGCTTGTGTTCCTATCTCTCTAGTTTTTGTGTATCTATTGTAGGATTCTGATTTGTGGTTACCATGGAATTTATATACGTTGACCTATAACTATATCTACTTGTTTTAAATTTATAGTCATTTAAATTCAAACACATAATAAAAAATCTATAATTTTTACTTCCCTCTCCTTTATTTTGTGTTTTTGATGTCATATTTTACACCTTCATGTTTATCCCTTTACTGATTATTATAGCTATAGTTGATTTTGCATTTTTTGTCTTTTAATTTTTGTTTTTTTTTTTTAAACCAAATTTCTTTTTTTTTTATATATTTATTTTTTTTTTTAATTTTTAAAATTAAAAAAATTTCAGGTATACACATGCTCCCCATCCTGAACCCTCCTCCCTCCCCCCTCCCCATACCATCCCCCTGGGCCGTCCCAGCGCACCAGCCCCAAGCATCCAGCATCGTGCACTGAACCTGGACTGGCATCTCGTTTCATACATGACATTTCACATGTTTCAATGCCATTCTCCCAAATCTTCCCACCCTCTCCCTCTCCCACAGAGTCCATAAGACTGTTCTATACATCAGTGTCTCTTTTGCTGTCTCGTATACAGGGTTATCGTTACCATCTTTCTAAATTCCATATATATGCGTTAGTATACGGTATTTATGTTTTTCCTTCTGGCTTACTTCACTCTGTATAATAGGCTCCAGTTTCATCCACCTCATTAGAACTGATTCAAATGTATTCTTTTTAATGGCTGAGTAATACTCCATTGTGTATATGTACCACTGCTTTCTTATCCATTCATCTGCTGATGGACATCTAGGTTGCTTCCATGTCCTGGCTATTATAAACAGTGCTGCGATGAACATTGGGGTACACGTGTCTCTTTCCCTTCTGGTTTCCTCACTGTGTATGCCAAGCAGTGGGATTGCTGGATCATAAGGCAGTTCTATTTCCAGTTTTTGAAGGAATCTCCACACTGTTCTCCATAGTGGCTGTACTAGTTTGCATTCCCACCAACAGTGTAAGAGGGTTCCCTTTTTTCCACACCCTCTCCAGCATTTATTATTTGTAGACTTTTGGATCGCAGCCATTCTGACTGGCGTGAAATGGTACCTCATAGTGGTTTTGATTTGCATTTCTCTGATAATGAGTGATGTTGAGCATCTTTTCATGTGTTTGTTAGCCATCTGTATGTCTTCTTTGGAGAAATGTCTATTTAGATCTTTGGCCCATTTTTTGATTGGGTCATTTATTTTTCTGGAGTTGAGCTGTAGGAGTTGCTTGTATATTTTTGAGATTAGTTGTTTGTCGGTTGCTTCATTTGCTATTATTTTCTCCCATTCTGAAGGCTGTCTTTTCACCTTGCTAATAGTTTCCTTTGATGTGCAGAAGCTTTTAAGTTTAATTAGGTCCCATTTGTTTATTTTTGCTTTTATTTCCAATATTCTGGGAGGTGGGTCATAGAGGATCCTGCTGTGATGTATGTCAGAGAGTGTTTTGCCTATGTTCTCCTCTAGGAGTTTTATAGTTTCTGGTCTTACGTTGAGATCTTTAATCCATTTTGAGTTTATTTTTGTATAGCTTACTTACATGGTTGATTCTGTCTTTACTATAAATCTGCTTTCACTAGTGGGATTTTTCCTTTTCTTAGATACTTACTTCTTGTTATAGCCTTTTCTTTCCCATTTAGAGAAGACTTTTCAACATTTCTTTTAGGATCAGTTTAATATTGATGAGCTCTTTTGATATTTGCTTATATGACAGGTTCTTTGTATCTCTTCAATTATAAATAATAATGTTGCTGGTAAGAGTGTCTCATGTCTCAGCACTTGGAATATAGCATGCCACTCATTTCTGGCCTACAAAGTTTTTGCAGAAAAATCAGCTGATTACTTTATGAGGTTCCCTTGTATATGACTATTTTTCTCTTGCTACCATTAGAATTATCTGTCTTTAATTTTTATCATGTTAATTATGAAATATCTTGGCATAGATCTGTTTGTGTTCATCTTTTTTAGGACCTTCTGTGCTTCCTACACCTAAATATCTGTTTCCTTCTTCAGGTTTGGAAAGTTTGAGCCATAATTTTATTAAATACATTTTTGACCCCCTTCTGTCTCTCCTTCTGTTTCTGAGACCCCTATAATGCATTGGTATGGAGATCCCTTGAACTATTTTCAGTTTTCAATTTGTTTTTCTTTTTGCTGTCCTAATTGGATGATTTCCATTATTATATCTTCCAAATCTTTATCACTTAGTCTGCTGTTCATTCCTTCTAGTGTGTCTTTCATTTCAGTTATTTTATTCTTCAGTTCTGACTAGTTCCCTTTTTTTATATTTTATAGCTCCTTGTTAAAATTCTCAGTCTGTCATCCTTAATTTTCCCTTTATAACATTTTTATTACTAGTATTTTGAACTCTTTTCCTGGTAAATTATTTCTGTTTTGTCCATAATTTTTTCAGGTTTTCCTTGCTCTTTCTGTTGAAACAAATTCCTCTGATTCTCATTTCACTCATCTTTTTCTATCTCTATAAAATTACATGAAACAGCTTTCTGTGGAGTCTTAAAGGGATTTTCTTGTGTGGGAGTGTTCCTATACAGTCTGGCTGTGCCTGTGGCTTTGGTGGGAGAGCTGGATCTGACATAAACACAAGTCACATCTTTCCCCAGGGTGTGTTGGCAACTCTCAACTTGGGGGGAGATGGGGCTTGAGATGAAGAGGTTAGGGCCAGAGCCAGGTGTGAGCTAGGACTTCTCCTCTGCTCAGTGGCTGTCATTGTTCAGTCTGGTGTGGGAGCAGGTTTCAAGTTTCTGGAGCAAAAGATCTGAGGGTCAGGTTCGAGATTCCCTTTTAAGTGAGTGTTCTCCCCTCTCCCAGTACTGGCATCCTCTCCCCAGAGGTGAGCAATGCTGGAGCAAGAGGGGCTGGTACAGGCACTTGGTGTGAGTCTGGGCACAGGCTGCCTCAGCGTCAGCTTTAGTCAGCAACTAGAACCACTTCTGATGTGCTGTCTTGTAGGCACCAGTAATGGCCAGGTCAGAGTCACCTTTATGCCTCACAGCCAAGCTCTTCCCTTGCACGCAACAGCCCTCACCGCAGTGTGGCGCTGTGACACGAGACAGGTGCAGCCAGAGCAGTCACTGGGCTCAGAGACTGGTGCAAGCTGACTGGTCATGGGAAACATTAGGTGTCGGTCAGCATTAGACCTAGTTTCAAAACACTTTTTCTGCCCTGTTTCAGGAGTAAACTGGCATGTGTGCACTCCTCACAAATGGAGTCCAAGCTTCTCACTGTTCTCCTGTTAGTCCCACCAGCCCTCTAATCAGTCAAAGATACTCATCTTCCCAGTGTCAAACCCCAGGGCTAGGATGACCAATATGTAGCTCAAAGCGCTCACTCCCTAGAGAGGATCTCTACTTATGTAATCTTCTCCCTCTTGTAAGTCCCGTCCCAGGGCACAAATCTTGACCTAATCACTTTTCTTCCCTTCCTGTCTCGATCTTTCTTACAGCCTTGGTTGTAAGAAGTCTTTCCGCCAGTATCCAGTTAGTTTTCAGTGAGAATTGTTCCTCATGTTGATGTGTTCATTGGGGAAGATGAGTTCCGCATCTTCCTGCTCCACCATCTTGATCTCTTCCGTCTTAATCAAAATTCGTATATAATTAGATTGGAAGATTGCAGTAGGGGAATTAGTAGAAGAGGGACTGTGTAAAATGAGGTTAACCATTTCTTTTTAACAAAAACAATATCACTAGATGATGTCTAGGATTGGTGAAATAAAACGTAATTTTATCTGTGGTGGATTCATTTTGATATTTGGCAAAACTAATACAATTATGTAAAGTTTAAAAATAAAATAAAATTAATTATAAAAAAAAAAGATGAGCATATTGTTTGGAAATAGAGTGGTACATACTTTAAATATTATCTAAAAATGTAAAAATATATGGATTCTAGATAATAAGGGAAAATTTGCATAAATATCTTCAATAAAAAGTATTATTTTAACAAGTAGGTAATACAAATTTCAAATCACTAGTAGCTTAAAGTACTTCCTCCTTAAAAGGATATGCTTTAACAGGATTAAAGTAGAATTAGTTTTAAGAACCCAAATGAGAAAACTATAAGCAGTTTCTCTTGTGTAAATTCTAACTATAAATATTTCTGTACTTATTTTATTTTTAAATATTCAATTTATTTTGTTAGTGAAAAAAGCAAGGAAAAGGAATATGCACAAATGATTCCCAAACTTTTAGAGGAATATAATGCAGGCTATATATTTTAAGAAAACTATGCATGCATATGTTTATATGAAGGATAACTTTGCAAGGATGCAGCTGATGTTGGGAATGATGGTTACCTATGAGGAAAAGAAATGTAGTCTGGAGATCAGAAATGAGAGGAAGAGTTGCTTTTATCTACATAAATTTTTGTATTTCTTATTTTAAAATATCCTTATGAATGAATTTGATTATATTAGAGGAAGAGAGATTTTTACCATGATGAAAAAAACCAGCAACTAATTACAGTGTGTGCATTTTATATCGTGTTAAATATTATATATAAATAAAACAAATATTTGCATTCATGTCATAATTCTGACATAAGATATACAAGAAAAGGAGAAGTTTGCAGTGTGGAAATGTAAAATGTGGGTTTCTTTTGGAATTTGCTGAGTTTAGTGCCAATGAGATACCCAGAATCTGGAGTTCATTTGAGCCATTTGAGCTAAAGGTAGTGCTGTGAAAGCCATAAGATCATCTAGGGAACATCTAAAGAATGAAAGGAGTTGGTCAAAGCAATAGTAATTTAAAGGACAGCACAAGAAAAGAGATTGAGATGAAGCCAAAGAATGTGTTAAGAATGTCAGTCACAGTTGCTTTCACATACTCTGCCCTTTCTAAGGAAGCTGCCCTGCTTAACGGACTGTCATAAGTAATAGCGCTTAACTCTCGTTGGCCTCCAGTTCCTCTCCTCTCCATAGCTCATTGGTTCAACATGGGCACCAGACCTGCATCCATCCATCCACCCATCCATTTACACACACACACACACATTCTACTTTCTATAAATGCTTGACAGGTAAGAGATGGGGAAACAGCCATGGATTTCAGAAGAGGGTATGAGGAGATATTAGAAACATGAAGTAATAAGAAATATAAACACTTTGAAAAAAGAACTAAGACATACACACAGAGAGAAAAGTCAATCAGTAAAAATAGAGAATATAAAATCAGAAATCTCCTCCTCCTTAAAGAAGAGTGTCAACTTTAATGAATGCACAACTGTGAGGAAATCTCTAAAAGTACTCACATAATGTGTTTAAATCCCTTCTATATTGTTATAAGAAAACTGAATTTATGACCTAGGAAAAAAAAGCAAAGAACTTTGGTGAGCTAACTAATCTCATTAACATGAAGTTCTAAAGTATGATTATATATGACTCAACTCAGTTTTATATCATTGCAGATATTTTTTAGCCTCCCATTCTCTGTAAAGACATTCTGTCTAAAAGTTATTCTTCTTTAGCAGATATGTCTGACTTTCTGATGTGAGGTTCATAAAATATATATTGAATAATTTTAGAAAATCCAAAATATGACTAATATTAGAGAACTGACAGTTTGTGAATGTTAGTTACTCCTTATCTGTCCCTGCTGTGCTTAATCACTCACTCATGTTCGACTCTTTGCAACCCATGAACTGCAGCCTACCAGGCTCCTCTGCTCATGGGGATTCTGCAGGCAAGAATACTGGAATGGGTTGCCATGCCCTCCTCCAAAGGATCTTCCCAACCCAGGGATAGAACCCAGGTCTCCCACATTGCAGACAGATTCTTTACCGACTGAGCCACTAAGGAAGCTTATTATGTCAGATATAAATAGTTTTAAAATGTACCCCGGGTGTTCTGAGGGTCTTTTTTTTTTTTTTTTCAGTCTTAAACCGAATCATTTATTCTGTACACATTATAAAAAACTGCAGCATGATTCCCACTGTCTAGAACCAGAATACCTCTGCTGTCTCCCCTCTGCAGTGGTTCAAATCTTTTTTTCTGATAATCACACTTAAAATGTAGAGCGTTGTTCAGGATTTTCAGAGTAAAGAACTGAGAAGATCCTCTGAAAGAAACTGAATTAATAGTGAATTTTCAGTATGGATCAGAAAGTTTTTTGCCACAAAGATAGCATATTTACATGTTATTGGGATTAAGCTGTGGACATTTTGGTAGCTTATGGCAACAGTTTGTGAGGACGTGAAGCAACTAGAAGTCTCATATATTGCTATGGAAGTGTAAATTAGTACACATTGTGGGCAATGTCTAGCACCTATGAATGCAAAACAGTTGCCTGCCTCTGAGCCAGCAATAACACTCCACATATAAGTGTAGGAGAAGACAGGAGAAGTAAGTAGGATAGATAGGAGAAGTAAGTACATTTGTCCACCAAAAGACATTGAATAAGAATGTTCGTATCAGTACTATTCATAGTAATTCCAAATTGTAAAATACACAGATGCTATCAAAAGTAGAATGGATAACTAAAGCAAGTGTATTCAAACAATGAAGTACAATACACTAATAAGAATGGATGATCTACAAATACACATAATACCTTGGATGCTGCTGCTGCTAAGTCGCTTCAGTCGTGTCCGACTCTGTGCAACCCCAGAGACGGCAGCCCACCAGGCTCCCCCGTCCCTGGGATTCTCCAGGCAAGAACACTGGAGTGGGTTGCCATTTCCTTCTCCAATGCATGAAAGTGAAAAGTGAAAGTGAAGTCGCTCAGTCGTTCCCGACTCTTAGCGACCCCATGGACTGCAGCCTACCAGGCTCCTCTGTCCATGGATTTTCCAGGCAAGACACATATCACAAAAATAATGTTATGCAAAAGAAGCCAGACACAAGAATATATACTGTATGATCCCATTCATTAAAAAGTTGAAAAATTAATATATTCTCTTAATTCAGATGATAAGAAGAGAACAAGGGATCAGAAGTGATGGTAATGTTCTATTTTTTGATCTGGTGTTGGTTACACACATATTCAATTTCTAAAAATCTATTGAGCTGTTTTCTTATAGGAGATATACAATTCTGTGTGTTTATATTTCTGTTAAAAATTTTAAACTATGCTGCTTTATTGTTGCAGATGGGATTTTTTATAAAAATTGAGTGCTATGCTTATGATGTGTACATTTAATTTTTAAAAGTCTTCCTCAATTTCACCCCAAATTATGATACTAGAGACACACAGTATAGGAAGAGGAGACTTATCATTTGTGTCTCTAGGGCTGGGGCTAACAGGTTCTGCCAGAGGCTCCTCACTCCAAGTTCCCTCACTGCTCCTCTCCACCCATAGATAGATGTGAGCTAGATAAGTCACTCAGTCATGTCCTACTCTTTGTGATCCTATGGACTGTAGCCCGTCAGGCCCCTCTGACCATGGGGATTCTCTAGGCAAGATTACTGGAGTGGGTTTTGCCACACCCTCCTCCAGGATATCTTCCCAACCCAGGGATCAAACCCACATCTCTATGTCTCCTGCACTGGCAGGTAGGTTCTTTACCATTAGCGCCACATGTGAAGCCCCCATTCAGTTCAGTTCAGTTCAGTCGCTCAGTCAGGTCCAACTCTTTGCAACCCCATGGACTGCAGCATGCCAGGCCTCCCTGTCCATCATCAATTCCCAGAGCTTACTCAAATTAATGTCCATCAAGTCAATGATGCCATCCAACCATCTAATTCTCTGTTGTTCCCTTCTCCTTCTGCCTTCAATCTTTCCCAGAATCAGAGTCTTTTCTAATGTGTCAGTTCTTCACATCAGGTGGCCAAATATTGGAGTTTCAGCTTCAGCATCAGTCTTTCCAATGAATATTCAGGACTGATTTCCTTTAGGTAGACTAGTTGGCTCTCCTTGCAATCCAAGGGACTCTTAAGAGTCTTCTCCAACACCACAGTCCAAAAGCATCAATTCTTCAGCACTCAGCATTCTTTACAGTCCAACTCTCATGTCCACACATGACTACGGGAAAAACCGTAGCTT
The DNA here is from genome assembly GCF_003369695.1 of Bos indicus x Bos taurus. Lineage (NCBI taxonomy): Eukaryota > Metazoa > Chordata > Mammalia > Artiodactyla > Bovidae > Bos > Bos indicus x Bos taurus. The sequence continues at coordinate 115,930,709 of NC_040076.1, forward strand.
TGACTATACAGACCTTTGTTGGCAAAGCAGTCTCTGCTTATTAATATGCTGTCTAGGTTGATCATAGCTTTCCTTCTAAGGAACAAGCATCTTTTAATTTCATGGCTGCAGTCACTATCTGCCAGTGATTCTGGAGCCCAAAAAAATAGTCTATCACTGTTTCCATTGTTTCCCCATATATTTGCCATGAAGTGATGGGACTGGATGCTATGATCTTAGTTTTCTGAACGTTGAGTTTTAAGGCAACTTTTTCACTCTTCTCTTTCACTTTCATCAAGACGCTCTTTTGTTCTTTTTTGCTTCCTGCCTTAAGGGTGCTGTCATCTGCATATCTGAGGTTATTGATATTTCTCCTGGAAATCTTGATTCCAGCTTGTGTTTCATCCAGCTTGGCATTTCTCATGATGTACTCTGCATGTAAGTTAAATAAGCAGGGTGACAATATGCAGCCTTGACATACTCCTTTCCAGTTTTGGAACCAGTCTGTTGTTCCATGTCCAGTTCTAACTGTTGCTTCCTGACCTACACACAGATTTCTCAGGAGGCAGGTAGGGTGGTCTGGTATTCCCATCTCTTGAAGAAGTTTCCACAGTTTATTGTGATCCACACAAACACTTTGGTATAGTCAATAAAGCAGAAATAGATGTTTTTCTGGAACTCTCTTGCTTTTTCAATGATTTAATGGATGTTGGCAGTTTGATCTCTGGTTCCTTGAACATATGGACGTTCACAGTTCATGTACTGTTGAAGCCTGGCTTGAAGAATTTTGAGCATTACTTTGCTAATATATGAGATGAGTGCAATTGTGCAGTAGTTTGCACATTCTTTGGCATCGCCTTTCTTTGGGATTGGAATGAAAACTGACCTTTCCTGGCCTGTGGCAACTGCTGAGGTTTCTAAATTTGCTGACATTTTGAGTGCAGCACTTTCACAGCGTCTTTTTTTAGGATTTGAAATAGCTCAACTAGAATTCCATCACTTCCACTAGCTTTGTTTGTAGAGATGCTTCCTAAGGTCCACTTGACTTCACATTCCAGAATGTCTGGCTCTCAGTAAGTGATCACACCATTGTGATTATCTGGGTCATGAAGACCTTTTTTGTACATTTCTTCTGTGTATTCTTGCCACCTCTTCTCAATATCTTCTGCTTCTGTTAGGTCCATACCATTTCTGTTCTTTATTGTGCCCATTTTTGCATGAAATATACCCTTGGTATTTTCTTGAAGAAATCTCTAGTCTTTCCCATTCTATTGTTTCCTCTGTTTCTTTGCACTGATCACTGAGGAAGGCTCTCTTATCTCTCCTTGCTATTCTTTGGAACTCTGCGTTCAAATGGGTATATCTTTCCTTTTCTCCTTTGCTTTTCACTTCTCTTCTTTCACAGCCATTTGTAAGGCCTCCTCAGACAACCATTTTGCCTTTTTGCATTTCTTTTTCTTAAGGATGGTCTTGATCCCTGCCTCCTGTACAAAGTCACAAACCTCCATCCATAGTTCCTCAGGCACTCTGTCTATCAGATCTAATCCCTTGAAAATATTTCTCACTTCCACTGTATAATCATTAGGGATTTGATTTAGGTGATACCTAAATGGTCTAGTAGTTTCCCTTACTTTCTTCAGTTTAAGTCTGAATTTGGCAATAAGAAGTTCATGATCTGAGCCATGGTAAGCTCCCGATCTTGTTTTTGCTAACTATATAGAGCTTCTCCATCTGTGGCTGCAAAGAATATAATCAGTCTAATTTTGGTATTGACCATATGGTGATGTCCATGTGTAGAGTGTTGTTGAAAGAGGGTGTTTGCTATGACCAGTGCATTCTCTTGGCAAAACTCTGTTAGCCTTTGCCCTACTTCGTTTTTTACTCCAAGGCCAAATTTTCCTGTTGCTTCAGGTATCTCTTGACTTCCTACTTTTGTATTCCATTCCCTATAATGAAAAAGACATCTTTTTTGGGTGTTAGTTCTAAAAGGTCTTGTAGGTCTTCATAGAACCGTTCAACTTCAGCTTCTTCAGCATTACTGGTCGGGGCATAGACTTGGATTACTGTGATTGTGAATGGTTTGCCTTGGAAATGAACAGAAATCATTCTGTTCTTTTTGAGATTGCATCCAAGTACTGCATTTCAGACTCTTTTGTTGACTATGATAGCTGCTCCATTTCTTCTAAGGAATTCTTGCCCACGGTAGTAGGTATAATGGTCATATGACTTAAATTCACCCATTCCAGTCCATTTTAGTTCACTGACTCCTAAAATATCAATGTTCACTCTTTCCATCTCCTGTTTGACTACTTACAATTTACTCTGATTCATGTACCTAACATTCCAGATTCCTATGCAATATTACTCTTTACACCATGGACTTTACTTCCATCACCAGTCCATAGTTACATGATAAGTAGATAAAAGGCTGTTGAAATCAACTTAGTTGAAAGGATTACAACCTGAGAATTATCAAGAATTACTTCTTATTATCTAAGTATTGGAGAAACTACCAGTTAGATATTGGGGGAGGATGGGTGTTAGATTACGATTCATTTTGATGAGATGAGTTTCAAGTGATTGTTACACATTATTACTGCATCTCAACTTCTTTAATTACAAAAATAGGGATAATATGTGCCCTGCTTACCATCTAGACTTTGGAATTGAGTCGACTATGTAAACACATTCTAGTAACACAAAACATTTAACACAAAAGTGTTAAAATACTCTAGAGCAAAAACGACTTCTGATTCTCTGATTTTTTTAGGAAGAGGGATTTTTCTAGACAGCAGTCTCATGCTCCATCTTTAGCATGCTAACTTCCAGGTGGAGTGAATTTACCTAGTTGAAGAGCTCAAAATAAAGTATCAGGCAGGCTGCTCCCCTTCTTTTGAGAGCAGGCATGAAGAGGTTCACGTTCTGAGTCTCCTTCAAGGTTACAGGAGCCAGTCTCCAGGCAAAGGCCTTCAGTTTTGAGGATGGCTTATGACTTCTGTAGTCTCACATGAACTCAACTGGGAAAAGGTAGGAATTAAGTCCCTAATTCTATGGATCTGTACTAGCAGACACACAACTATGTCCCTTTCTAATAGCCAAGAAGCTGACTTTAATCTTGTATCTACCTGAAACATTTGCTTCTATCTCATCTTTTTAAAGAACACTGGCAGAAAGAAAAAAAAAATTACTCTTTATTGTGCCCATTCAAATGCTAATAAAAGCTAAAGTATTAATTTTTGCAACATTACTTCCATTTGTTGCTATTACAGTCCGCATCTGTGTTCAGTCATAATCCCTTCTCTTTCCTTGAATCATTGATATCTGTGAAATAACTATAATGGTTTTCAGAGTCCAAGATTTAACTTGCATTTTTTTTATCATGTGGCATGTAAACTCAATTAAGCAAACATTTTTATGTGGCTACTAAGTGTCTGACAAGCATTAGACTTGGGGGATCAAAAGAATAGTGTTCTTAAAACAACGCTTGTATCCTGGTTGTTTTTTATCAAATTTTCTTTGTGGGAACTCGTTTTATGTTCTGATGTCAGAAATGTTAATGGGGAAAAACAGCATCAAAGGCCTGATGATTGTGTTTGTTTAATATAAGACAGATATTCTTTTCTTGCTGCAAAAATCTTTATGGTTTCTATTTGGTCTAAGCCTCGGGAGAATGCTCCAAGGTGGTTAAAAAGCTGCCAAGTGGCTGCAGAGAGGGGGCTTCAGGCAGAAGTCCTTATACCAGAGAGACTCCTCAAAGGCCCCTGGGCTCCAAGCCTCTTAGTTGTGGTTGTGGGTGAGGCTTTAGAAGAGATTCTTGCCCAGCCTGCGGAGGTTGGTCAGTTGGTCACCCATCTTCTGGATGAGTTTCATCTCCTCACCTAGGAAGTGGCTCTCCAGGAAGTCACAGAGGTAGGGAGTCTGTACGGGCAGAACTCAGGCCATGCAGATCCCAAAGGGCCTGCTTCAGATTCCTCTCCAAAAGAAGAGAGGTTTCCATAGTATCCTGTGTTTTACCCCACTCATCTTGAGATGGCTTCTGTGTGTCATGGGACAGGGTGCGGCCGCTGTACTGGTTTTGGATTTTCAAGAGACGCTGGGTGCCTTCATGCTCCTCCTCGTCCAATTCATGGAAAAAGTGGCCCACACCCTACACAGCCACATTGTCAAGGTTGAAATAGAAGCCCAAAGAGAGGGAGGTGTAGGAGGCCTGCAGATGCATGTTGACCAGGCGGCTATGACAGTGGCCTCTACCTTGGTGTAATAATTCCTATGAATGTGGGAGCTCATGGTTGATCAGTAATAAGAATTTAAGCTCAAAAAATGGTGTTAACTTGGCCCAGTGATTGAGGACAGCTGAGTGGCTGATTCTGAAAGTTGCGACTAGAAGAATATAGTTGGAGGATAATCGGAGGCTGGAGTAAGGGGTGTCCCTGGGTATGTTCTATCCAAGCACTGTTGAAGCAAGAGACAGATCCACAGGATCTGTGAATGCAATGTCTCTTTTTTCACCTTTATATTCCAGTGTATAACCCAAAGATTTAGATTTCTCATTCCAATTAGGCTGTAATCTTAAAGTTTATTTTACTATTACTTGCTTGTGAAATGAGATATCTAATCATTAGTAATCATTATAACATCAATATTTAAGTGAGAGAATAAAAGCAAAATGAAATAAACAAGCAAACAAAAACAGTTCAGGTTCTTTTCATTAAGAAAATGGCATCAGGTGGTCTTTTTATTTTGGCAGCACTACATGTCGTGTGGGATCTTAGTTCCCCAATCAGGGATGAATCCACACTCCCTTCTTGGAAGCATGGAGTCTTAACCACTGGACCACCAAGGCTTCTTTCTTTTTTTAATGATAGATATAATTGACATGTATCATTATATTAGGCTCAACTGTACAACATTCAATATTTGTGTAATATTGTGAAATGACCACTGCAATAAGTCTAGTTAATGTATTCCATCACTACATATAGTTACATATTTCTTTCTTCTTTGTGATGAGAATTTTAAAAATTTATTCTTAGCATACCAATTTTCAAATGTGCAATACAGTATCATTAACTATAGTAATCATGCTATAAATTACATCTCCAGAATATTTTATAACTGGAAGTGTGTACCTTTTGACTCCCTTCACCCATTCTACCCACCCTTCACCCACCACTTAATGGCAACCACCAGTCCCTTCTTTGAATCTATAAACTTTTTCATTATTGTTTGTTTTTAAGATTTCACACATGAGAACATACAGTATTCATCTTTCTCTGACTTATTTCACTTATCATAAGGCCCTTAATTTCCATTGATGTTATTGCAAATGGCAAGATTTCATTCTATTTATGGCTGTATAATATTCCATTGTGTGTATACATATACCACATCTTTATCCATTTATGTGTGTGTATACATATATATAAATATTTGATTTCTCATTCCAAAAACACACTCACACTGTACATATGTGGCCTGCCCAGGTGGTATGGCCTGCCCAGGTGGTTCAGTGGTAAGGAATCCACTTGCTAAATAGGAGATGCAAGTTTGATCTCTGGATCAGGAAGATCCCCTGGAGAAAGAAATGGCAACCCACTCCAGTATTCCTGTCTGGGAAATCCCAGGGACAGAGGAGCCTGGTGGGCTATAGTACATGGGGTTGAAAAAGAACTGGACATGATTTAGTGACTGAACAACTATACACACACACACACACACACACACACACACACACACACACACACACGCATGCACGCACACACCACATCTGGTTTATCCATCAGTGGGCACTTAAATTTTTCTGTATCTTGGCTCTGCTGCAATGAACATGAAAGTGTAGATAAGTTTTCCAGCTAATGTTTTTATTTTCTTTGGATAAATACCCCAACGTGGAATTACAGGATTGTATGGTAGTTCAAATTTTAATTTTTTGAGGAACCTCAATACTGTTCTCCACAGCAGCTACACCAGTTTGTATTCCCACCAACACTGCATGAGAGTTGCCTTTTCTCCACATCCTTACCAATGCTTAACATTTCTTACCCTTCTGATAATAGCCTTTCTAATGTATGAGGTGATATCTCATTGTGGTTTTGATTTGCATTTCTCTAATGATTAGTGATGTTGATCATCTTTTTATGTACCTGTTGGCCATCTGTATGTCCTCTTTGGAAAAAATGTCTATTCAGATCCTCTTCCAGCTTCTCAATCAGATTGTTTGCCAGTGAGTTATGTGAGTTCTTTATATAGTAAATATTTGACATAAGAAGCCCTTATCTGATACATGATTTGCAAATATTATCTCCCATTTATCGTTTGCCTTTTAGTTTTGTTGATAGTTTCCTTTGCTGTGCAGGGGCATCTTAGTTTCTTGCAGCTGCACTTGCTTGTTTTTATTTTTTCTGTCTTTGTTTTTGGTGTCAAATCCAAAAAAATCATCATCAAGACCAGTGTCAAGTGGCTCACTGCTTTGTTTTCTCCTGGAAGTTTTATGATTCCATGGTTTACATTTAAGTCTCTAATCACTTGAGTTAATTTTTGTGTATGGTGGAAAATATTGTCTAGTTTCATTCTTTGACAGATAGCTGTCTGGTTTTCCCAGCAGTATTTATTGAAGGGGCTTTCTGCCCATTTTATATCCTTGCCTCCTTTGTCATACATAAATTGTTCATAAATATGTGGGTTTATTTTGGGGTTATTTTCTTTCATTGATCTGTGTGTCTGTTTTTATGCCAATATCACTCTGTTTTGATTACTATAGTCTGCAACAGTATTAGAAATCAGGGAGCATGATACCTCCAGTTTTGTTTTTTCTCAAGACTTCTTTGGTTATTGGGGGATCTTCTGTGGTTCAAAGCAAATTTTAGAATTGTTTGTTCTATTCCTGTGAACAATGCCATTGAAATTTTGATAAGGATTGTGTTAAAACCTGTAGGTTACTTTGGTCAGTATGGACATTTGAACAGTATTCTTCCAATCAATGATCATGGAATCTTTTCACTTATTTGTGTCCTCCCTAATTTCTTCATTAATATTTTGTAGTTTTCAGTATATAGGTCTTTCAACTTTTTGGTTAATTTCATGCCTAGGTATTTTATCCTTTTTAAGGCAATGTAAATGAGATTAATTTCTTAATTTCTCTTTTTAATAGTTCATTTTTAATGTATTCAACTGCTTTTTGTATTCTGCAGTGTTACTGAGTTCACTATTCTAATAGTTTTTTGGTGGGGTTTTTAGGGTTTTCTATAATTTGTCATCCAAAAATAGTGACAGTTTTACTTTTTCCTTTCCAATTTGAGTGACTTTTCTTTTTCTTGTCTGATTTATGTGGCTAGGATTTCCAATACTATGTTGAAAAAGACTGATAAGAGGCAGCATCCTTGTCTTGTTACTGATCTTAGAGGAAAAGATTTCAGCTTATCACTGTCGAGTATATTATTAGCTGTGAGTCTGTCATATATGGCCTTTATTCTATTGAGGTACATCCCCTCTTTACCCAGTGTGTCAAAGTTTTTATTATAAATGGATGCAAATTTTATAAAAATATTTTTCTGCATGTTAAGATGACTATGTGATTTTTATCTTACATTTTGTTAATGTGGTATATCACATTGATTTTTGTGGGTATTGAGCCATTACTGCATCCCTAGAATAAATCTCAGTTGACCGTGGGGTATGGTCCTTTTAATGTTTTTTAGAATTTGGTCTGCTAATATTTTGCTGAGCACGTTTCAGTTCAATTCACTAATTCAGTCGTGTCCAACTCTTTGTGACCCCATGGACTGCAGCACACCAGGCCCCCCTGTCCATCACCAACTCCTGAAGTTTTCCAAACTCATGTCTATCAAGTCAGTGATGATATCCAACCATCTCATCCTCTGTCATCCCTTCCTCCTCCTGCCTTCAATCTTTCCCAGCATCAGGGTCTTTTCAAATGAGTCAGCTCTTCACATCAGGTGGCCAAAGTATTGGATTTCAGCTTCAACATCAGTCCTTCCAATGAATACTCAGGACTGATCTCCTTTAGGATGGGACTGGTTGGATCTCCTTGCAGTCCAAGGGACTCTTAAGAGTCTTCTCCAACACCACAGTTGAAAAGTATCAATTAGTCAGTGCTCTGCTTTCTTTACAATCCAAATCTCACATCCATACATGACCACTTGAAAAACTATAGCCTTGACTAAATGGACCTTTGTTGGCAAAGTAATGTCTCTGCTTTTGAATGTTGTCTAGGTTGGTCATAACTTTCCTTCCAAGGAGTAAGCATCTTTTAATTTCATGGCTGCAATCACCATCTGCAGTGATTTTGGAGCCCAGAAAAATAAAGTCAGCCACTATTTCCACTGTTTCCCCATCTATTTGCCAAGAAGTGATGGGACTGGATGACATGATCTTAGTTTCCTGAATGTTGAGCTTTAAGCCAGCTTCTTCACTCTCCTCTTTCACTTTCATCAAGAGGCTCTTTAGTTCTTCTTCACTTTCTGCCATAAGGTTGGTGTCATCTGCATATCTGAGGTTATTGATATTTCTCCGGGCAGTCTTGATTCCAGCTTGTGCTTCATCCATCCGGGGTCCTCATGATGTACTCTGCGTATAACTTAAATAAGCATGGTGACATTATACAGCCTTGATGTACTCCTTTCCAATTTTGGAACCAGTCTGTTGTTCCATGTCCAATTCCAACTATCGCTTCCTGACCTGCACACAGATTTCTCAAGAGGCAGGTCAGGTGGTCTGGTATCCCCATCTCCTTCATAATTTTCCACAGTTTGTTGTGATCTACACAGTCAAAGGCTTTGGAATAGTCAATAAAGCAGAAATAGATGTTTTTCTGGAACTCTCTTGCTTTTTTGATGATCCAGAGGATGTTGGCAATTTAATGTCTGGTTCCTCTGCCTTTTCTAAAACCAGCTTGGACATCTGCAAGTTCACAGTTCACATATTGCTGAAACCTGGCTTGGAGAATTTTGAGCATTACTTTACTAGCATGTGAGATGAGTGCAATTGTGCGGTAGTTTGAGCATTCTTTGGCATTGCCTTTCTTTGGGATTGGAATGAAAACTGACCTTTTCCAGTCCTGTGGCCACTGCTGAATTTTCCAAATTTGCTGGCATTTTGAGTGCAGCACTTTCACAGCATCATCTTTTAAGTTTTGAAATAGCTCAACTGGAATTCCATCACCTCCACTAGCTTTGTTGGTAGAGATGCTTCCTAAGGCACACTTGACTTCACATTCCACTACGTCTGGCTCTAGGTGAGTGATCACACCATCATGATTATCTGGGTCGTGAAGATCTTTTTTGTACAGTTCTTCTGTGAATTCTTGCCACCTCTTCTTAATATCTTCTGCTTCTGTTAGGTCCATACCATTTCTGTCCTTTATCGAGCCCATCTTTGCATGAAATGTTCCCTTGGTATCTCTAATTTTCTTGAAGAGATCTCTAGTCTTTCCCATTCTATTGTTTTCCTCTGTTTCTTTGCATGATCACTGAGGAAGGCTCTCTTATCTCTCCTTGCTGTTCTTTGGAAGTCTTCATTCAAATGGGTATATCTTTCCTTTTCTGCTTTGCTTTTTGCTTCTCTTCTTTCACAGCTATTTGTAAGGCCTCCTCAGACAACCATTTTGCCTTTCTGCATTTCTTTTTCTTCAGGATGGTCTTGATCCCTGTCTCCTGTACAATGTCATGTACAGTGTCATAGTTCATCAGACACTCTGTCTATCAGATCTAGTCCCTTAAATCTATTTCTCACTTCCACTTAATCTTAAGGGATTTAATTTAGGTCATACCTGATTGGTCTAGTGGTTTTCCCCACTTTCTTCAATTTAAGTCTGAATTTGGCAATAAGGAAGTCATGATCTGAGCCACAGTCAGCTCCCAGTTTTGTTTTTGCTGACTGTATAGAGCTTCTCCATCTTTGGCTGCAAAGAATATAATCAATCTGACTTCAGTGTTGGCCATCTGGTGATGTCCATGTGTAGAGTCTTCTCGTGTTGTTGGAAAAGGGTGTTTGCTATGACCAGTGCGTTCTCCTAGCAACACTCTATTAGCCTTTGCCATGCTTCATTCCGTATTCCAAGGCCAAATTTGCCTGTTACTCCAGGTGTTTCTTGACTTCCTACTTTTGCTTTCCAGTCCCCTATAATGAAAAGGACATCTTTTTTGAGTGTTAGTTCTAGAAGATCTTATAGGTCTTCATAGAACCCTTCAACTTCAACTTCTTCAGTGTTGCTGGTCAGGGCATAGACTGGATTACCGTGATATTGAATGGTTTGCCTTGGAAATAAACAGAGATCATTCTGTCGTTTTTGAGATTGCATCCAAGTACTGCCTTTCGGACTCTTTTGTTGACCATGATGGCTACTCCATTTCCTCTAAGGGATTCCTGCCCACGGTAGTAGATATAATGGTCATCTGAGTTAAATTCACCCATTCCAGTCCATCTTAGTTCATTAATTCCTAGGATGTCAATGTTCACTCTAGCCATCTCCTGTTTGACCACTTCCAATTTGCCTTGATTCATGGACCTAACATTCCAGGTTCCTATGCAATATTGCTCTTTACAGCATGTTTACATCTATGTTAATCAGGGATATTGACCTGCAACTTTCTTTTTCTTTTGGGGTCCTTATCTGGTGTTGGTTTCTGAGTGATGTTGGCCTCATAAAATTAGTTTTAGATTGGCTCATTCTTTTCTATTTTTTGAAAGAACTTAAGAAGAATTCGTATTAATTTTTCTTTAAATATTTGTTAGAATTCATCAGTGAAGCCATCATGTCGTGGGTATTTGTTGAGAGATTTTTGATTACTGATTCAGTATCCTTACTAGAAATTGGTTTATTTAAACTTTCTATATTTCATGATTCTGTTTGGTAAGTTGTATGTTTCTAGGCTATATTTAAAATTTTGTCTTCTAAGTTGTCCGGTTTGTTGGCATATAATTGTTCATAGTAACCTTTTATGATCCTTTATAGTATCCTCTGTAGTATCAGTGATAATGTCCCCTCTTTCACTTTGGTTTTATGAGTCCTGCCTCTGTTTCTCAGTGAATCTAGCTAAGGTTTGTCTATTTTGTTTAACTTTTTAAACAGCCAGTTCTTAATTTTATTGATATTTTTTATCATGTTTTTAGTCTCTATTTCATTATTTTCACTCCACCTTTCTTTCCTTTTCTACTAACTTTTAGACTTAGTTTTTATTTTTCTAGTTCCTTGAGGTGTGAAGTTACATGTTTATCTGAAATGTTTCTTGATGTAGGCATTTATCACTAGAAACTTTTCTGTTAAACTGCTTTTGGTGCAACCCATAATTTTGGTATATCATGTTTTCATTTGTCTCAAGTTATGTTTTTATTTCTTTTTTATTTTTCTTTGACCCATTGGTTATTCACTAGCATGTTGTATAATCTTCACATATTTGTGAATTTTCCAGTTTTCTCCTGGTAATTATTTTTAGTTTCATAATGTTGTGGTCAAAAAAGGTTATGATTTTAAATCTATTAAGATATCTTTTGTGGCCTAAGATATAATTTATTCTGGAGAATGTACTATATACTCTTGAGAAGATGTATATTCTGTTGCTTTTAAACAGAATTTTTTGTATATGTCTCTTAAGTGTATCTTGTATAACATGTTATTAAGACCAATATTTCCTTATTGATTTTTTTTTTTTTTTGGTCTACATGATCTATTCATTGAAGAAAGATGGACTATTTAATCTCTTAATATTGTTATGTTGTTATCTATTTCTTCTTTTGTTATTGTTGTTGTTCAGTCACCCAGTCATGTCTGACTCTTTGAGACCCCATGGACTGCAGCACAACAGGCCTCCCTGTCCCTCACCATCTCCTGAAGTTTGCCCAAGTTCATGTCCTTTGCATCTGTGATGCCATCCAGCCATCTCATCCTCTGACACCCTCTTCTCCTTCTGCCCTCAATCCTTCTGAGCATCAGGGCCTTTAAAAATGAGTCAGCTGTTGGCATCATTTCTCCCTTTAGGTCTGTTAATACTTGTTTTATATCTTTAAGTGCTCCAATTTTAGGTGTAGAAATATTTACAAATCCCACAGCTTCTTGTTCAATTAACCTGTTTATTATTGGGTAAAGGCTATTATTACAGTCTTTGTCTTAAAATCTATTTTTTCCTCTTTTTCTTCATTTTCCTTCTCTTTCTCATATATGCATTAGATAAAACAGTCTCTTATTAGTCTTTTTGTCTTAAATTCTTATTATTATAGTCTTTGTCTTAAAATCTATTTTTTCCCTCTTTTTCTTCATTTTCCTTCTCTTTTCTCATATATGCATTAGATAAAACAACCACTTCTTCCAGCCTTGAAGGAGTAGCCTCATACAGGTGATCAGCCTTGTCCTAACTCTTGATTGTCTTTCAAAGCTCTGATTACCCAAGGAGCCAACTTCATTCCTAGTGGCTCCCCATAGTTGAAGGTGTGCAAAGACCTGTCAGTGTCCCAATGGGGAGGAGTTCAGTTGGCACCTAGATTCAAGCTGACTAGAAACCAGACTCTCATCGAGCAGGTTTTAAAGTATGCAAATCTGGCTTGGGAAAACCATGAAATGCCATGTCTATCTCTTCCCACTGCATTGACCTCTAGGGTAACAGTTAAGAACTGTTTTATTGTTTGTTACCATCCTGTTGAATCTGAGAACACAAAGTCCTACTAGCCACCAAATCTAGGCTGTCAAGGGATGTGTCTTCTTGGTGGCAGCCACAAAAACCAGGACACCAGATATGTACACAAGCTCCTTTCTCAAAGATACCAGCACCATGGGTCTGGGCAAAGGGGGAGCACAAAGATCACACCCATCTGTCTCCCCAGTCTCTGGAGAGGATAGTACTAAGTCCTTAAATCTGTATTTAATTATAAACCATCAAGCCACATCTAGAAAGATAAGCTTTCACAGAAAGATTCAGAGTGTATTTTAGTCTACTACCACTGTGCTATGCTTAGAAACTGTTTCTCCACTTGCTACAGTGCCCTGGGACTTGCAAACATAGACCCTGCTGGCCACCAGAGCCAGGTGACCAATGGATGTTCCCTGGGTGGAAGCTGCAGAAAGGGGGCACCAGATGTGTGTACAAATTCCTTTCTGAGACATACTGATGACTGGCAGTGAGGCAGAGAAAGAAGATGAAGGTATTACCTACTCCCCAGGGTCTTTGGAGAGGGTTATAGTAGGTCCTTACATGTATTTTTGGTTAGAAGTCCGCTCTCAGGTCACAGTTATGAAGATAAGTAAATAGGACTCTTTCACAGGAAGACAGAGCATTTTTCAATCAGCTGCCTCAGCTCTGGACCTTGGGAGTAGCCAGATAAGTCTGTGCAAGCCCTCAAAGAGTTGTTTCTCACTAGAGCCTTGTGGGGCTTGTGGACACATTGGTTTTCAAAGCTAGATATTTTGGGGACTCATCTGTTAGGATCAGGTCTTAAAAGTTGGGATGCCTGATACAGATTTCAAATCAGTAGCTCCTCAGAGAGAAACAGGGGCTTCCCTGATAGCTCAGTTGGTAAAGAATACTCTTGCAATGCAGGAGAGCCAGGTTCAATTCCTGAGTCGGGAAGATTCCCCTGGATAAGGGATAGGCTATCCACTCCAGTATTCTTTGGCTTTCCTTGTGGCTCAGCTGGTAAAGAACCCATCTGCAATATGGGAGACCTGGGTTTGATCCCTGGGTTGGGAAGATCCCCTGGAGAAGGGAAAGGCTACCCACTCCAGTATATTGGCCTGGAGAATTCCATGGACTGTATAGTCCATGGATTTGCAAAGAGTCAGACACAACTGAGTGACTTTCACTTTCACTTTCTTTTCAGAGAAACACTGACTTGTGAGTTCCCTTCCACTTGTAGGTCTCCATGCCGGGGTGGGGATTACAATGAGATTGTGTCTCAGCCTCTCCTACCTATTTCAGTGTGAGGGTTTCTCATTTACCCAATGTGTAGAAATTGCTCACCTAGTTTTCAGGTTTCTTTCAGAGGAAATTTTTCTAAATGTAGCTTTAGAAGTGGCATGTCAGTGAAGAAGGTCAGTTTAGGATACTCCTACATGGCCATCTTGAACTACAACTGCTGGCACCAGGCTTTTTAAGCTTTATGTCATGATTATTAAATAAATATACTCAATAAACAGTAAAACAAGCAATAATAGACTTCCATGGTCTTTGTGGTTCTGGTGGCCACAGAAGAGAAACATCACAGTTGTGAGCAACTTCTAAGAATATAAAATATTTTTTATTAGTTGTGTATCAGAATGAGCCTTTGACTCTGCCTCTGAAGATTAGGTGCAGGTCCTTCCAAAGACCTGGAATTAGATGTAAACTTTGGCAACTATTAAAGATCTCATAAGCATCTGTCTCTGCTAACTCATGGGATCAGGAAAAGTGGGGAGTAAATATTAGAGTGATTTGAAACCTAGGAAGCAGGAGAAATCATGAGAGAGATTCTAGTTGCTCTGATTATTTCAAATCCCTTGGCCTGGCTCAACTACATCTCAGGCAGGCAACATAGAGAACGTATGGCTGTAATTACTGTGGGTAATCATTGGGAAACCATGGAAAACAGGAGAGGTGCCAGGAGACTGAAGAATGGAAAGTGTTGCTCCAGTTTTCAGAAAAGGAAGTTAGATTTATTGAATTACAGATCACGGGGGCTGACAAAAATCCTAGAAGGGATACGTTTTTTAAAAGAATACCTGAACATTTAGAAAAGGAAGCATGAAGACCAGAATTAGAATGGCTTCATCAAGAACAGGTCACTGCAGACTAACCCAAATTTTTACCCCCCCCAAACTCTTTTACCCCCAAAATATCTTTTATCCACCCAAAAATCTTTCCTTAGGGGCTTTCCATATTAAATGCATGGAAATAAACCCAATCAAGTGTTGTCATTGAAAATAGTAAATGCTAGAATAGAAAACAAATTTCTCTAATTTTTTTGTTCTCTGAAATTTTACATTTTTTCACTACAGTTATTTTTATTTATTTATTTATTTAAGGATAATTGCTTTACAAAATTTCAAGCCTCAATATGAATCAGCCATGCTGCTGCTGCTAAGTTACTTCAGTTGTGTCCGACTCTGTGCCACCCCATAGACCACAGCCCACCAGGCTCCTCCCTCCCTGGGATTCTCCAGGCAAGAACACTGGAGTGGGTTGCCATTTCCTTCTCCAATGCCTGAAAGTGAAAAGTGAAAGTGAAGTCGCTCAGTCGTGTCCGACTCTTAGCGACCCCATGGATTGCAGCCCACCATGCTGCATGCTCCTCCATCCCTGGGATTCTCCAGGCAAGAGTACTAGAGTGGGGCGCCATTGCCTTCTCTGTGAATCAGCCATAGGTGTACATATATCTCCTCCCTTTTGAATCTCCCTCCCATTTCCCTCCCCCATCACACCCCTCTAGGTTGATACAGAGCCCCGGTTTGAGTTTCCTGAGCCATACAGCAAATTCCTGTTGTCTATCTATTTTACATATGGTAATGTAAGTTTCCATGTTACTCTTTCCATACATCTCACCCTCTCCTCTTCCCATGTCCATAAGTCTATTCTCTATGTCTGCTTCTCCACTGTTGCCCTGTAAATAAACTCTTCAGTACCATTTTTCTATATTCCAGATACATGCATTCAGTTCAGTTCATTTGCTCAGTCGTGTCCGACTCTGTGACACCATGAATCGCAGCACGCCAGGCCTCCCTGTCCATCACCATCTCCCGGAGTTCACGCAAACTCACGTCCATCGAGTAGGTGATGCCATCCAGCCATCTCATCCTCTGCCATCCTCTTCTCCTCCTGCCCCCAATCCCTCCCAGCATCAGAGTCTTTTCCAATGAATCAACTCTTCACATAAGGTGGCCAAAGTACTAGAGTTTCAGTTTAGCATCATTCCTTCCAAAGAACACCCAGGACCGATCTCCTTTAGAATGGACTGGTTGGATCTCCTTGCAGTCTAAGGGACTCTCAAGAGTCTTCTCCAACACCACAGTTTAAAAGCATCAATTCTTTGGTGCTCAGCCTTCTTCACAGTCCAACTCTCGCATCCATACATGACCACTGGAAAAACCATAGCCTTGACTAGATGGACCTTTGTTGGCAAAGTAATGTCTCTGCTTTTCAATATGCTATCTAGGGTGGTCATAACTTTTCTTCCAAAGAGTAAGCGTCTTTTAATTTCATGGCTGCAGTCACCATCTGCAGTGATTTTGGAGCCCAGAAAAATAATACAGTTTATGTTTATACTGTTTCTGTTTATATACTATTTATACAGATACAGTTTCTACTGTTTCCCCATCTATTTCCCATGAAGTGATGGGACCAGATGCCTTGATCTTCGTTTTCTGAATGTTGAGCTTTAAGCCAACTTTTTCACTCTCCTCTTTCACTTTCATCAAGAGGCTTTTTAGTTCCTCTTTACTTTCTGCCATAAGGGTGGTGTCATCTGCATATATGCATTAAAATACTGTATTTATCTTTCTCTTTCTGACTCACTTCACTGTGTATAATATGTTCATCCACCTCATTAGAATGGACTCAAATATATTCCCTTTTATGGTTGAGTAATAGTCCATTGTGTATATGTACCACAACTTCTTTATTCATTCATCAATGGACATCTAGGTTGCTTCCTTGTTCTAGCTATTGTAAATAGTGCTGCAGTGAACAATGGGATACATGTTTCTCTTTCAATTTTGGTTTCCTCAGGGTATATGCCTAGGAGTGGGATTGCTGGGTCATATGGTGGTTTTATTTCTAGTTTTTTAAGGAATCTTCATACCATCTTCCATAGTGGCTGTATCAATTTACATTCCTACCAACAGTGCAAGAGTGTACCCTTTTCTCCACACCCTCTCCAGCATTTATTGTTTGTAGGCATTTTGATGAGGGCCACTCTGACCAGTGTAAGGTGATATCTCATTGTAGTTTTGATTTGCATTTCTCTAATAAAGAGCGATATTGAGCATCTTTTCATGTGTTTCTTAGCCATCTGTATGTCTTCTTTGGAGAAATGTCTTTTTAGGCCTTTTTCCACTTTTTGATTGGGTTTTTGTTTTTCTGGCATTGAGTTGTATGAGCTGCTTGTTTATTTTGGAAATTAATCTTTGTCAGCTGTTTCATTTGCTATTATTTTCACCCATTCTGAGAATTGCCTTTTTACCTTGCTTATAGTTTCCTTTGCTGTGCAAAAACTCTTAAGTTTAATCAGGTCCCACTTGTTTACTTTTGTTTTTATTTCTATTACTCTAGGAGGTGGCTCATAGAGGGTCTTGCTTTGATTTATGTCATCTAGTGTTCTGCCTATGTTTTTCTCTAAGAGTTTTATAGTTTCTGGCCTTACATTTAGGTCTTTAATTCATCTTCAGTTTATCTTTGTGTGTGGTGTTAGGAAGTGTTCTAATTTCATTCTTTTACATGTAGTTGTCCAGTTTTTCCAGCACCATTTATTGAAGAGGCTGTCTTTGCCCCATTGTATATTCTTGCCTCCTTTGTCAAAAATAAGGTACCCATAGGTGCATGGGTTTATTTCTGGCCCTTCTATCTTGTTCCATTGGTTTGTATTTCTGTTTTTGTGCCAGGACCATACTGTCTTGATGACTATAGCTTTGTAGTATAATCTGAAGTCAGGAAGGTTGATTCCTCCAGCTCCATTCTTTCTTAAGACTGCTTTGGCTATTCAGGGTCTTTTGTGTTTCCATATGAATTTTGAAATTTTTTGTTCTAGTTCTGTGAAAAATACCATTGGTAATATGATAGGGATCACATTAAATCTGTAGATTGCATTTGGCAGCATAGTCATTTTCATAATATTGATTCTTCCTACCCAGGAACATAGAATATCTCTCCATCTGTTTATGTCATTTTTTATTTCTTTCATGAGTGTCTTATAATTTTCTGTGTACAGTTCCTTTGTCTCCTTAGGTAAGTTTATGCCTAGATATTTAATTCTTTTTGTTGCAATGGTGAATGGGATTGGTTCCTTAATTTCTCTTTCTGATTTTTCATTGTTATTATATAGAAATGCAAGTAATTTCTGTGTATTGATTTTGTATCCTGCAACTTTGCTAAATCCACTGATGAACTCTAGTAATTTTCTGATACTATCTTTAGGGTTTTCTATGTACAGTATCATGTCATCTGCAAACAGAGCTTTATTTCTTCTTCTCCAATCTGGATTCCTTTTATTTCTTTTTCTTCTCTGATTACTGCAGCTAGGACCTCCAAAACTATGTTGAATCATAGTGATAAAAGTGGACACCCTTGTTTTGTTCCTGATCTTAGGGGGAAGCTTTCAATTTTTCACCATTGAGAATAATGTTTGCTGTAGGCTTATCATATATGGCCTTTACCATATTGAGGTAGCTTCCTTCTATGCCCATTTTTTGAAGAGTTTTAATCATAAATGGATGGGTGCTGCATTTTACCAAGGGCTTTTTCTGCATCTGTTGAGATTATCATATGGTTTTTATCTTTCAATTTGTTAATATGGTGTATCACATTGATTGATTTCTGCATATTGAAGAATCCTTGCATCCCTGGAATAAACCCAACTTGATCATGGTGTTTGAGCTTTTTGATGTGTTGCTGAATTCTGTTTGCTAAAATTTTGTTGAGGATTTTCACATCTATGTTCACCAGTGATATTGGCCTGTAGTTTTCTCTTTTTGTATTATCTTTGTCTGGTTTTGGTATCAGAGTGATGGTGGCCTCATAGAATGAGTTTGGAAGTGTTCCTTCCTCTGAGACTTTTTGAAAGAATTTTAGAAGTATAGGCATTAGCTCTTCTCTAAATGTTTGATAGATTCTCCTGTGAAACCATCTGGTCCTGGGCTTTTGTTTTTTGGGAGATTTTTTATCACAGCTTCAATTTCAGTGCTTTTAATTGGGTTGTTCATAATTTCTATTTCTTCCTGGTTCAGTCTTGGAAGATGAACTTTTCTAATGTTATCTATTTTATTGACAAATAGTTGTTCATTAATAGTCTCTTATAATCTTTTGTATTTCTGCATTGTCTGTTGTAACCTCTCCTTTTTCATTTCTAATTTTGATTTGATTCTTCTCTCTTTTTTCTTGATGAGTCTGGCTAAGGGTTTGTCAATTTTGTTTGTCTTCTCAAAGAACCAGTGCTTAGTTTTATTAATTTTTACTATTGTTTCTTTCATTTCTTTTTCATTTATTTCTGCTCAGACTTTATGATTTCTTTCCTTCCACTAATTTTGTGTTTCTTTGTTCTTTTTTCTCCAGTTGCTTTAAGTGTAAAGTTAGATTGTCTATTCGACATGTTTCTTGAGGTAGGATTGTATTGCTATAAACTTCCCTCTTAGAACTGCTTTTGCTGTATCCCATAGGTTTTGAGTTGTGTTTTCATTGTCACTTGTTTCTAGAAATTTTTTTATTTCTTCAGTAACCTGTTGGTAAGAAATGTGTTGTTTAATGTGTTTGTGTTTCCTACAGGTTTTTTTCTTGTAATTGACATCTAGTCTCATAGCTGGGGTCAGAGATGCTTGATATGATTTCAATTTTCTTAAATTTACTGAGGTGTGATTTGTGATCCAAGATGTAGTCTATCTTATAGAATGTTCCATGTGCACTTGAGAAGAAGGTGTATTCTTCTTCATTTGGATGGGATATCCTGAAGATATCAAGAGATCCATCTCATCTAATGTATCATTTAAGACTTGTCTTTCCTTATTAATTTTCTGTTTTGATGATCTGTCCATTGGTGTGGGTAGGGTGTTAAAGTCTCCTACTATTATTTTGTTACTGTCAATTTCTCCTTTTATGTCTGTTAGTGTTTTTCTTATGTATTGAGGTGCTCCTGTGTTGGGTACATAGGTATTTACAATTGTTATGTCTTCCTCTTGGATTGATCCCTTTATCAATATGTAGTGTCCTTCCTTATCTCTTGTAATCTTTATTTTGAGCCTATTTTGTCTGATATGAGGGAGTGAAAGATGAGAGTGAAAAAGTTGGCTTAAAGCTCAACATTCAGAAAACGAAGATCATGGCATCTGGTCCCATCACTTCATGGCAAATAGATGGGGAAACAGTGGAAACAGTGGCTGACTTTATTTTGGGGGGCTCCAAAATCACTATAGATGGTGATTGCAACCATGAAATTAAAAGACACTTACTCCTTGGAAGGAAAGTTATGACCAACCTAGATAGCATATTCAAAAGCAGAGACATTACTTTGCCAACAAAGGTCTGTCTAGTCAAGGCTATGGTTTTTCCAGTGGTCATGTATGGATGTGAGAGTTGAACTGTGAAGAAAGCTGAGCACCGAAGAACTGATACTTTTGAACTGTGGTGTTGGAAAAGACTATTGAGAGTCCCTTGGACTACAAGGACATCCAACCAGTCCATTCTAAAGGAGATCAGCCCTGGGTGTTTTTTGGAAGGAATGATGCTAAAGCTGAAACTCCAATACTTTGGTCACCTCATGCGAAGAGTTGACTCATTGGAAAAGACTCTGATGCTGGGAGGGATTGGGGGCAGGAGGAGAAGGGGACAGCAGAGGATGAGATGGCTGGATGGCATCACTGACTCGATGGACGTGAGTTTGAGTGAACTCTGGGAGTTGGTGATGGACAGGGAGGCCTGGCGTACTGGGATTCATTGGGTCACAAAGAGTCGGACACGACTGAGCGACTGAACTGAACTGAACTGAACATATTTGTCCTGTGAGATTTCAAATATTTTATGGGCCAATGGCTACTATTGGTCTTCCCTTACCTCTTTGAACAAAAAGTATCAGTTGAGTCTACCTGTTCTCTCCCCATTGGATATTTGGTTTGTGGAAGATATGTAACTCATTCTTTTAGTTCATGGCTCTATGGAGCCAAAGGAGCCACATCCAAGGAACTACCACTGTTCTTAGACTTGATTTATATAATGAGATACTGAACCTCAAGCTTGTTGTCATAATTCAGATAAGGCTTTTGATTATCTTAGAATTGGGGTTAATATAATTTCTCTGTGGGAAGAATGTAAATAATAAAACGTGGACTCTAGAAAAAAATGGCTACATATATATTTACATCCATGTGTGTGTGTGTGTGTGTGTGTGTATATATATATATATATATATATATATATATATACATACACATATGTGTGTATATATATATATGGTTTTGCATCTGTTTCCATCAAGAAATAAACTCTAGGGACTCCTGGCAGTCCAGTGGTTAAGACTTTACCTTCCAAGGCAGGGCATGTGGGTGTGAACTCTGGTCAGGGAGCTAAAATCCCATGTGCCTCACAGCCAAAAAAACAAAATCTAAGAGAAGCAATATTGTAACAAATTCAATAAAGATTTTTTAAATGGTCCACATCAAAAAAGAAAAAAAATAATAAAGTACTGTTAAAAAAAATTGATTCTATTTCTCTGTCCCTGAACTCTGAGTTTGGTCATGTGTTTTGTTTTGGCCAACAGGACAAAATCAAGCTGATTAGAGCAGAGACTTTAAAGGCATTTATCTATTGAGGCTTGACCTTTCTTGATGCATTTGAAACTAAAGACCATGGTGTAAATATGCCTCTGGTAAGCTTTTTGCAAGATACTTGGCCACATGGAGAACTGAGATGACATGGCCAAATTCTGCCAATCTACAACATGTGGATAAGGCTAGCCATGATCATTTGCTGCAAGAGGGCTTATGACGTACCCATGTCTGCTGCACCCAGAGCCCCTGCCCCTGTGGCAGTTCACTGCTGACCCATACCTCCACAGGAGACACTCAAACACAGTTCCTGTCTCAGTCTCTGTGGGGTTTCTGGGTCGTGGTGCACACAAGTTTTGTTTGAGCCCTCTGAGCATTTCTGGCAGGTATTGATTCTAAATGCAACTTTCACTTTCAATTTTTGGGCTTCCCAAGAGTCCCTTGGACTGCAAGGAGATCCAATCAGTCCATCCTAAAGGAGATCAGTCCTGGGTGTTCACTGGAGGGACTGATGCTGAAGCTGAAACTCCAGTACTTTGGCCACCTCATGCGAAGAGTTGACTCGTTGGAAAAGACTTTGATGTTGGGAGGGACTGGGGGCAGGAGGAGAAGGGGATGGCAGAGGATGAGATGGCTGGATGGCATCACCGACTTGATGGACGTGAGTCTGAGTGAACTCTGGGAGTTGGTGATGGACAGGGAGGCCTGGTGTGCTGCAATTCATGGGGTCACAGAGTCGGACACGACTGAGCAACTGAACTGAACACCAGCTTTCTTTTGCTTCCTATGTGCATGGAATATATTTTTCCATCCTCTCACTTTCAATCTATATGTGTCTTTAGGTCTGAACTGGGTTTATCGTAGACAGCATATATATGGGTCTTGTTTTTATATGCATTCAGCCAGTCTGTGTCTTTTTGTTGGAGCATTTAATCTACTTAAATTTAAAGTAATTATTGATATATGTGTTCCTATTGCCATATTCTTAACTGTTTGGGGTTGATTTTGTAGATCTTTTTTCTTCTTTGGTGTTTCTTGATTATGTAAGTCCGTTTAACATTTGTTGTAAAGCTAGTTTGGTGGTACTGAATTCTCTTAACTTTTGCTTGTCTGAAAAGCTTTTCATTTCTCCATCAACTTTGAAAGAGATCCTTGCTAGGTACAGTAATCTTGGTTGTAGATTTTTCCCTTTCAGTACTTTAAATATATCCTGCCATTCCCTTCTGTCCTGCAGAGTTTCTGTCGAAAGTTCAGCTGTGAAACATATGGGTTTCCCTTGTATGTTACCTGTTGCTTCTCCCTTGCTGCTTTTAATATTCTTTCTTTGTGTTTAGTCTTTGTTAGTTTGATTAGTATATGTCTTGGTGTGTTTCTCCTTGGATTTATCCTGTATGGGACCCTTTGTGCCTCTTGGACTTGATTGACTATTTCCTTCTCCATGGTGGGGAAATTTTCAACTATAATCTCTTCAAAAATTTTCTCATACCCTTTCTTTTTTTCTTCTTCTTCTGGGACACCTATAATTCGAATGTTGGTGCATTTGATATGGGCCCAGAGGTCTCTAAGACTGTCCTCAGCTCTTTTCATTCTTTATTTTATTTTGCTCTTCAGAAGTTATTTCCACCATTTTATCTTCCAGCTCACTGATTCACTCTTCTGCTTCAGATATTGGTTCCTTCTAGAGTATTTTTAATTTTAGTAATTGTGTTGTTTGTCTCTGTATGTTTATTCTTTAATTCTCCCAGGTCTTTGTTAAATGATTCTTACATTTTCTCCATTTTGTTTTCAAGGTTTTTGATGATCTTTACTATCATTATTCTGAATTCTTTTTCAGGTAATTTTCCTATTTCCTCTTCATTTATTTGTACTTCTGTGTTTCTAGTTTTTTCCTTCATTTGTGCAGTATTTCTCTGCCTTTTCATTTTTTTTTTTTTAAGTTATTGTGTTTGAGGTTTCCTTTTCCCAGGCTTCAAGAAAAGTTGAATTCTTTGCTTGAATAAGGTTGAATTCTTTCTTCCTTTTGGTTTCTGACCTCCTAAGGTTGGTCCAGTAGTTTGTGTGAGCTTCATATAGGGTGAGATTTGTGCTGAGTTTTTGTTTATTTGTTTGCTTGTTTTTCCTCTGATGGGTGAGGTGGTAATCCTGTCTGCTGATGATTAGGTTTGTGTTTTTGTTTTGTTTCTTGTTTAGATGAAGCATCCTACACAGGGTGTTAATGATGGTTGGGTGATGCCAGGTCTTGTATTCAAGTGGTTTCTTTTGTATGAGGTCTAACTATTTGATACTCCCTAGGGTTAGTTCTCAGAGAAGGCAATGGCATCCCACTCCAGTACTCTTGCCTGGAAAATCCCATGGATGGAGGAGCTTGGAAGGCTGCAGTCCAAGGGGGTCACTGAGGGTCAGACACAACTGAGCGACTTCACTTTCACTTTTCACTTTCATGCATTGGAGAAGGAAATGGCAACCCACTCCAGTGTTCTTGCCTGGAGAATCCCAGGGACAGCAGAGCCTGGTGGGCTGCTGTCTATGGGATCACACAGAGTCGGACACGACTGAAATGACTTGGCAGAGGGTTAGTTTTCTAGTAGTCTAGGGTCTTGGAGTCAGTGCTCCCACTCCAGAGGCTCAGGAATGAAGATTCCACAAGTGGTTTGTTATGGCATTGAGATTAAAACAAATATCCAAAAATGAGAAACCAAAGATGAACCCCAGACAAATGGCAGTTACAAAATTAGGCAAATAATAATTAAAATAATGGAATATACACATATACATATATACCCATGAGCAAAATGAAAACAGTCCAACAAAAATATAGTAGATTTATCTGGCAAACAAAGGAAATAAAAAAATTATATTTACCAGTTAAGAACAAAACTAACTTAAGCACGAACTGGAAAACAAAACTAAAGCAAGGTGCCAAGTTGGGAATAAAGCAATGAAAACAAACTAACAAATTTTTTGAGAGTAAAGGAAAGAAGAAAGAATAGATATGCAAAATTAAATAGAGGTAGATGAAGAAGATTTATATACATTAAAGATTAACTGCAAGGGGAAAAGAACAGTAGGAAAGGCAAACAAAGGAATAAATGTAGAAAAATATAATAGGTTTTTAAAAATAAAAATTATAAAACAGAGAAAAGAGAAAAAAAAGGAAGTATGAAGAAAGGGAACAGTTATTTTATTTTAATTCTCATTTTTGTAAGCAATGACATTTTATACAAACAGCTATGTACCTTCTTATATAAGAATTATTTTTTCTCCTCAGGTGGTTTATTACATCTCACACTTGTTTTTCTTATGTCCTGAAGCAGGCCATAAGAGAGAAAAAAAGCTGATAACCATAACTAGTACTAAACATAATTCTTAACTATATCTTACATAAATGAGATACATAGATTTTTGCTTTTAAGTGTTGAACTTTATTGTGTTTATTTTTTAGCTTTATTGGGATATAATTGACAAAATTGTAATATATTTAAAGGGTACAATGTGATGGTTTAATATATGTATACATTGTGAAGTGATTCCCATAATCAAAGAATAAATTTAATTTCTGTAGTTTTGGAATCTATTTTACAAAAGCAGTAAGACCCAGAATGACAGTTCTTACAATCTTCAACAATGAACATAATTTGCCTGTGTTGTAATGTTAAACAGGCTGACTAACCATAATTTAAGGATTAGACAAAACTAGAAGGATAGTTACTGTAATGTATTATAGAATTAAGACTTTAAACAGTCAACAGCTTTGAATAATGAGCCAAATTGAACAAAATGAATTTGAAAGGGGAAAATAAAAAAATAAAAATCCTTTTGAGCATCTATTCAAATTGGGTACTTTGGGTTCAACATCTCATTTAACAGGAACAAATGTTAAGCTTTACATTAGAATCAGACAGCAGATTTAAAATAGGGCTGGTGAAACTTCAGTTTTCGGGCATCTTACCTTCATGGACTCTTTCCAAGGCTGCCCCGTAGGGCCACAATGTTAGTGTTGCCAAATAAATACAGGATGTCCAGTTAAGTTTGAATTGCAGATAAATAGTGAATAAGTTTTTGATTTGTCCCAAATATTGCATGCATTCTACATTTTTATTGGGTTGGCCAAAAAGTTCATTTGGGTTTTTTTTTTTGTAATATCCAATATTTGCTAGTTAAATCCTACACAGGGAAGAATAACTACCCCATACTGGGGAGTCATCCTCTCCGCCCTACTGGTAGTCTTAGATCCATAGCTGAGGTTTACAAGTTACCAGCTCTACCTCTGCATCTTCCAGGCCCCAGTGATAATCCTGTTCCAGAAGGACCTCAAAGAGTTTTTTAGGCTCTCTGATGCCAAGGAAAAGGACATGAATGAAATTCTGTCCTGATCCTCACTCAAGGCTTGTTGATAGACTTTATGAGATTATGAAGGTACACCACCTCCTCCCCTGCCCACAACAGGATTAGTGGAAGAGGTGCAACAGGAAACAGCAGTACCTAGGACTTGAAGAACCTAGAAACTGAAGCTGCCAATGACATCCGGATTGAAATCAAATGCTCCAGTCATCTGAGGATCTGCCCCGTTAAGTAGTGCCATCTCAGTAAAATTGGAGCTGGAGTTGCATGGGTAGCATTACCAGTCATGAGCTCTAAAGCTGAAGGAAACATCACTAAACCATCAATACTTTAAAAATAAACTTGACTGACCATCCTAAGGAAAGACTGGATTAGTTTTTTATTCTCTCCTTTGAAAACATTATGAAACTGCTGTGATAAGATATAGCAACTAAAGAATATAAAATCAAAAAAGAAAAAAAGTGATTTAGAAGTATGTCAGGAGTTAATTTATTAAAATTATAATTAATTTTCTGGATTTGTGCTATTTCTAAGATTTGTCCATCGTTTATGTATTTGTAGTTTATTACAATTTTTAAATTTAAATATAATTTTCAAATTAATATGTCTCTAATTTTTATTCACAATGTCATATGCTTTCCTCTTAAAAGGCCTTCAAAATTGTACAAGCTTTAAGCCCCACAAAAGTTGGGTCAGTCCTTGAATGGAATAAATTAACAGAGTAAAGCTAAATACTACAGCTAAAGGAGAGAATGAACAGAGTGAAAATGGATAACCAGCATCTGAGCATCTATTACTATGTTTCAAGTTCATTGCTAATAATGCTAACTGATAAGAGCTTTCTATGTGCAAGTACTATGTAAAGAGCTTAACTCACAGCATTTTTGCATTTCATCAGCATGATGCTGGGAGAAAAGCAGTCTATAAATACAATCTCCAAGGTGGAGAGAAACTGAGGCTTAAATATCAAGTAATTTGCTCAGGTTATACATCTATTCATTGCTGGAGATAAAATCCAAACTGAGGTTACCAAAATAATACCCTTTCTTCTCTTCTTCTCATTCACCTTCCTTTCTTTTACGCCAGAAAAAAAACAATGTTTTGAGCAATTAATACTGGGACACCAATATTCATGTGCTCCTTTATCACTCGGTTAGCATTTCTATTGAGTATGTACCATGTAAAGTAACTCAAGTTACCTTAAACTCCAAAGTATTTATAGGGATGTTTAAATATCTTTTATTTTACTTGTATATAGAAAAACCATTAGTCACTCTTCAAAAATGTATTGTCCCAGCAGAAATTCTGGGATTTTGTTTTTTCACTGGGAATGGACTGCCTGACAGCCATCTTTGATGAGAGAATTGCCTGAGAGTGGAGGCAGTAAGGTGATTAAGTGAGCCAAAAGAGAGGTGAATCCAGCTCCCAGTGGTGTCCTCTGGGCTATTCAAGCTAAGTGAGATGAAAATATTCCTATTTGCCTGATCCAGGTTGGAATGGATTTTCTGTCATTTACATCTAGAAGAATTCTGACAGATACAAGTTTCCAAAGAGGAAAATGACTATTCTGGAATCAGTAGTGGTTTTTGCAGCCAATGGAATAGAGTGATGCTAGCTATTTTAGTCTTTAAAACTTTTCTACAAATTTTAAAAACTTAGATCAAATCTGTACAGTTTAGGTTAGGTCAACAAAAGCAAATTCAGTAACTTAATACTGGTCACTCACTTGCTTATCACCTTCACACATGCTTGGATGGAAATGACAGCAGGAAAGCACATGCATCTTCCATGAAGCATCTGATACAAAGGTAGGAGGAAGGGCTTTCAGTGGGGATTGGGTGATAGGGAGGAAGCATAATCTCATTAGAGACAGTCAGAATGATGAGAATGAAAGAAAGGAAAGGAAGACTGAACTAAATCTGGAAGCAAATATTTCTGAAAAGGGAAAAACACATGAGATCGATTAAGAACATCAAGGAAAGAAATGACACTTTTTTTCGTTTTAGTAGTAGAGGACCTAGAAGACCCTAAAGAACTTATACAGGAAAAAAAAAATTAACAGATAAACCATAGATCAGAAATTACAGGAAGAGGCTAAACTTCAACTGACAATAAAAACTTTGCAGTAATTATAAAATCTATGAAGTAGATGCTATGAAGGATCTTGAAGACTTCAGGGTTTTAAAAGATACTAAACAATTAAAAATAACACAATATGGGGGCTTCTCTGGTGGCTCACAGATAAAAAATCCACCAGCCAATGCAGGAGACATGGATTCCATCCACGATCAGGGAAGATCCCATATGCCTCGGAGCAACTAAGCCTGTGTGCCACAACTATAGAGCCTGTACTCTGGAGTCCAGGAACCACAACTACTGGGCCCACGTGCTGCAACTACTGAAGCCTGATCACCTAGAGCCCATGCTCAGCTACATGAGAAACCTATGCATTGCAACTAGAGAGTGGCCCCCAGCTGCCACAATTAAAGAAAGCCCATGCACAGCAATGAAGACCCAGAATAGACAAAAATTAAATAAATAAAAATTTTAAAAATAACAAGTGAAGCATATCTCTATATTATATTAAGATTGTTTGAAGAATTAGTTTGAAATAATTGTATTTCAGTCTAAATTGACAATTGCATGAAAATTACCTGGCTCAGAGGTAAAGAATATACCTGCCAATGCAGGAGATGTGGGTTCGATTCCTGGGTTGGTAAGATCCCCTGGAGAAGAAAATGGCAACCCACTCCAGTATTCTTGCCTGGAAAATCCAATGCACAGAGGAGCCTGTGGGCTATAGCTCATGGGGTTGCAAAAGAGTCAGACATTTGGTGACTAAACAATCAAACAAACAAAAACTCAGTTCATTGACAGAGTTACACAATTTGGGAAAAAGAAACAAGAAAGGCAAAGTTAGCCAAACAAGAAAGGCATGGATTGCAGAACGAGGGGTTAGTGGCTGGTCAAGGGTTTGGGGCCAGGCAATCTGAAAGACCAAGGATTTCTTGGAAAAGAACAAGATTTGCAGACATTTCATCTTCTAATGCCTTCGCTCTGTTGTCTAATCCCTTCAGCATGTAGCTTAAACTTTTTCCTTTGAGTTTTGCCAAATATTACATTCAGAACTATTGTGGTCATATGCTAGACATTTTATTCCTTAACACTGAAGTGCTCAAGTAACAAGGGGTCTCAGAGCAACAAAGGGTTAAATTGATCTTGCAGGAATAATGTTGTGATCCCAAGATATCTTCCCCCAGCTGTATATGCTCTGTATCATCTGCTTCCCTGGTGGCTCGGTGGTAAAGAATCAGCCTGCCAATGCAGAAGATGGAGAAGAGGAGATGTGGGTTTGATACCTGATCTGGGAGTAGGAAATGGCAACCCACTCCAGTATTCTTGCCTGCAGAATTCCATGGACAGAAGAGCCTGGTGGGCCCCAGTCTATGAGGTTACAAAGAGTCAGACTTGACTGAGCAACTAACACAGACTCATCCCCTTTTATTGATAGTCAATGAGACAGTGGCTATGACTGAAACAGCTATAATCTGGCTACTTTATATTTAAAAAGATGAAAGAGATTTTGCAGATATAATCAAATCCCAAATCAGTTTGAGTTCTTTAACAGGAAGATTATCTTTGGTAGGTTTGACCTAATCAGATGAGCTTTTAAAAAGGTTGAGTTCTTCCTGAAGAAGGGGGTTAGAAGGATGAGAGAGTCGTGTGGCATCTCAATGTGTGGAGGGAGCCATGTGGCAGGGACATAAGAACAGCACCTAGGAACTATGAGAGGTCCCCAGTCAATAGCCAACTGAGTCTTGTGTCCTACAACTTCAAAGAACTAAGTTCTGCCAGCAATCCGAATGGTGTTGTAAGCAGATGTCTTCCCAAGTCAGCTTCTACATGAAAATGCAGCCGACTGACACCTTGATTCCAGCCCTTATGAGGCCCTTGTGAGCTTCTGGCTAAAATGTGCCAGACAGCTCCTGACCAACGAATTGTGAAATAATAGATTTGTGTTATTGTTCTGAAGCAGCTGAGTTTGTGGTAATTTCTTTCACAGCTACAGAAAACAGAAACAATTAGGAAATTTGGCTGCTACTATATATTTTTTTTTAATCTTGTTTTACTTGTGGTTATCTGTAGCTGCTGGGGTTACTAAATTGGGACTCAAACATATAATATGGATGAATATGAGCCATGTTCTCTAGTGGAGTCTTAGTTGTCCCTCTCTGAACTACATAAAAATATGTCAGGAAAAGCTGTATATAATAAGCATA
Organism: Bos indicus x Bos taurus; assembly: GCF_003369695.1. NCBI lineage: Eukaryota > Metazoa > Chordata > Mammalia > Artiodactyla > Bovidae > Bos > Bos indicus x Bos taurus. The sequence continues at coordinate 115,960,754 of NC_040076.1, forward strand.
TGTGATGTGCTCCTAGAAATGCAATCTTTGTTTTGTTTTTGTTCAGTTGCTCAATTGTGTCCAACTCTTTGCGACTCCAAGGACTGCATCACAACAGGCTTTTCTGTAATTCACCATCACTCCAAGTTTGCTCAAATTCACGTCCATTGAGTTGGTCATGCCATCCAACCATCTCATCCTCTGTCATCCTATCTCATCCTCTCATCCTTCTCCTCCTGCCTTCAATCTTCCAGCATCAGGGTCTTTTCCAATGAGCCAGCCCTTTGCACCAGGTGGCCAGATATTTGAGCTTCAGCTTCAGCATCAGTCCTTCCAATTCAGGAATTCAGGATTGATTTCCTTTAGAATTGACTGGTTTGATCTCCTTGCAGTCCAAGGGACTCTCAAAAGTCTTCTCTAGCACCACAATTCGAAAATATCAATTCTTCAATTCTCAGCCTTCTTTATGGCCAAACTTTCACATCTATATATGACTTCTGGAAAAACTGTAACTTTGACTATATAAACATCAGCAAAGTGATGTCTGTGCTTTTTAATACACTGTTTAGGGTTGTCACAGCTTTCCCTCCAAGGAGCAAGCGTCTTTTAATTTCACAGTTGTAGTCACCATCCACAGTGATTTTAGAGTCCAAGAAAAGAAAACCTGTCACTGCTTCTAGTTTTTCCCCCGTCTATTTGCCATGAAATGATGGGAGCAGATGCCATCATCTCAGTTTTTTGAATGTTGATTTTTTTTCTCAATAAATTTTTTTTACATATAAATTTATTTATTTTAATTGGAGGCTAATTACAATATTGTATTGGTTTTGCCATACATCAACATAAGCCAGCTTTTTACTCTCCTCTTTCACCCTCATCAAAAGGATCTTTAGTTTCTCTTCACTTTCTGCCATTAGAGTGGTATCATCTACCTATCTGAGGTTGTTGATATTTCTCCTAACTTCTTGATTCCAGCTTGGGATTCATCCAGCCTAGCATTTCATATGATGCACTCTGCATAGAAATTAAATAAACAGGGTGTTTATACAGCCTTGCCATACTCTTTTCCCTATCTGGAACCAGTGTATTGTTCCACATCTGGCTCTAACTGTTGCTTCTTGACCTGCATACAGGTTTCTCAGGAGGCAGGTAAGATGGTCTGGTATTCCATCTCTTTAAGAATTTCCCACAGTTTGTTGGAAACATAGTCAAAGGCTTTAGCATAGTCAGTGAAGCAGAACTGACTGCTTCTTTATTTCAGTTTTTATGGAATTCCTTTGCTTTTTCTATTATCCATCAGATGGTGGCAATTTGATCTCTGGTTCCTCTTCCTTTTCTAAATCCAACTTATACATATGGCAATTCTCAGTTCATGTACTGTTGAAGCCTAGCTTGAAGAATTTTGCACAGTTGCATTGCTAGCGTGTGAAATGAGCACAACTGTACCATAGTTTGACCATTCTTTGGCATTGCCTTTCTTTGGGATTGGAAGGAAAACTGACCTTTTCCAGTCCTGTGGCCACTGCCGAGTTTTCCAAATTTGCTGGCATATTGAGTGCAGCACTTTCACAGCATCATCTTTTAGGATTTGAAATAGCTCAGCTGGAATTCCATCACCTCCATTAGCTTTGTTTGTAGTAATGTTTCCTAAGGCCCACTAGACTTCACACTCCAGGATGTCTGGCTCTAGGTGAGTGACCACATCATCAGGGTTACCTGGGTCATTAAGACCTTTTTTGTACAGTTCTTCTGTGTATTCTTGCCACCTCTTCTTAATCTCTTCTGCTTCTGTTAGGTTCTTATCATTTCTGACCTTTATGTGCCTATCTTAGAATGATATGTTTCCTTGATAGCTCTAATTTTCGTAAGAGATCTCTAGTCTCCCATTCCATTGCTTTTTGACAAAGAGGGTGACTCCATTTCTTCTAAGGGATTCTTGCCCACAATAGTAGATATAATGGTCATCTGAATTAAATTCACTGAATCCTGTCTATTTTAGTTTACTTGATTTCAAAAATGTCGATGTTCACTCTTGCCATCTCGTGGTTGACCACATCCAATTTACCTTTATACAGGGACCTAATATTCCAGGTTCCTATGCAATATTGTTCTTTACAGCATCAGACTTTACTTGCACCACTAGACTCATCCACAACTGGGTATCATTTCTGCTTTGACTCAGCCTCATCATTCTTTCTGGAGCTTTTTCTCCACTCTTCGCTAGTAGCATATTGAACACCTGCCCACCTGGTGGGGAGGCTCATCTTCCAGTGTCATATCTATTTGCCTTTTCATGCTGTTCATGGGTTTCTCAAGGCAAGAATACTGAAGTAGTTTGCCATTCCCTTCTCCAGTGGACCATATTTTGTCAGAACTCTCTACTTTGATGCCTCCATCTTGGATGGCCCTGAACGGCTTGGCTCATAGTTTCACTGAGTTACACAAGGCTGTGATCCATGTGGTCATTTTGGTTCATTTCTATGACTGTGATTTTCATTCTGTCTGCCCTCTGATGGATGAGGATAAGAGGCTTGTGGAAACTTCCTGAAGGGATTGGCTGTGGGGAAAACTGGGTCTTACTCTGCTGGGTGAGGCCATGCTTAGTAAACTTTAATCCAATTTTTTGCTGACAGGTAGGGCTCTGTTCCCTCCCTGTAGTTTGGCCTGAGGTGGCCCATTCCTTGAGTCTGCAGTCTCTATGGTAGTGTTAATGGCACCTCCTCCAAGAGGACTTATGCCAACATGCCACACCTCCCAGGACTGCTGCTACCAGTGCCCCTGATCCTAGAGCAGGCCACTGTCGACCCACACCTCTGCAGGAGACTCCCAAACACTCAGAGGTAGGTCTGGCTCAGTCTCTTGTGGGGTCGCTTCTCCTTTTTCTTGGGTCCTGGAGTGCACAAGGTTTTGTTTGTGCCTTCCAAGAGTCTCCATTGCCCCCAGCTCTGTGGAAGTCCTGTAATCAAATATGCTGACCTTCAAACCTGGAGATTCCCAGTCCCTTTACCAGATCCCCAGGTTGGAAAGTCTAAAATGGGGTCTAGAACCTTCACAACAGTGCTTTGGTATAATTCTTTTCCAGTTTGTTGGTCACCCACCCAGCAGCTCTGTGGTATGATTCCACGATCAACGGTGGTGCTAATGGTGACCTCCTCCAAGAGGACTTATGCCAACACACCATACTTCCCAAGATGGCTGCTGCCAGTGCCCCTGTCCCCATGGCAGGCCACTGCTGCCCTGTGCCTTCACAGGAGGCCCTTAAACACTACAGGCATTTCTGGTTCAGTCTCTTGTTGGGGGAGAATGCTCCTTTCCCTTAGGTCCTAGTGTGCACAAGGCTTTGTTTGTGCCCTTCAAGAGTCTCTGGTGGGTATTGCATTTGACTTTAATATGATTGCATCCCTCCTACCATCTCGTTGTGGCTTCTCCTTTGTCCTTCGAAGTGGGGTATCTTTTATTTTGGTGGGTTCCAACATCCTCCTGTCAATGGTTGTTCAGCAGCTAGTTGCAAGTTTGGTATTCTTGCAGGAGAAGAGGAGTGCACGTCCTTCTACTCTGCCATATCGAAATAGGATTGAAAGGGTTTCATCTTAAAGTGGAATAAAAGGATTTAAAAGATGCATTACAAAAGTCATTTATTTCAGAGTGGAAATACTACAGCTGAAAGGGCCATTTTACTTGATATTAAAGAGGAAATAATGGAGAAAAAGAAGGGAGTGGGAAGGAAGGAAAAATATCAAAATCTACTAAATTAAGCCTGAAACTTGCCATTTTTATGTATCTCAAACCAGTATGTGGAATCTCTTGAATGCAAAAGTACTATAGTTTTCTTTATTAGAACATTTCTATGAATTCAACTTTTCATCAGAGGAAGGAAATTCTTGATCCATTTTATTTGCCTGTTTTATACATCTGAGAAGTGTTTTCTCTTTCATTCCCCTAAACTGCATTAGAAGTACTTTCACAATATAGGTATTAACTTTCCTATCCAAGACATGCTTAACAAACTAAACCACTTAAATACACTTTGGCAAACTGTGTCAAAAGTTATGGCCTCTGCACTGTTTTATGAAACATTGCATAAAGTCATTGTTCTAAGACATAAAAGCTTGGTCAGGATTAGCTGGTAACTACAAAATAAAATCCTGAATATCTGAAAAAGGTACATAACAATGTGTTATTGTAACCTACCATTTTTTGTGAAGTCAAGAGCTCTATGGAAATACAGTTGTCCCTTTAACAATGTGTGTTTGAACTGCAGGGCTCCACTTTTACATGCCTACTTTTCAATAGTAAATACTACAGTACTAACGTGACCCTTGGCTGGTTGAATTCAAAGATGTGGGGAAACCATAGATATGGAAAGCTGACTATAAGTTATATGCAGATTAACTCTCATGTCATTCAAAGGTCAATTGTATATACAAGGATATCACTGGAAGGATACAAAATTTTAAAAGGAAAAATAAAATGTAGGAGGAGAATCTTGTGGACTGAAATTCATGGTAAAAGAACGACTAAGTTGTCATTTTATATCCTTTAGTACTGTTAGAACTTATTTAAACATTCAGGTATTATTTCTATATGAAACAAAATAAAATCCTCATTATGTTACAAAAATACCATTGCATTAATCTTTTTCCAGCTTGCAGTATCAATTTACTGTTTCACTAGTAAGTTTTTATTGAAAGAATACAGTAGCAGTCAGCAGGCCCATAAGGTCCCGAAGGCCTTGTGGTCAGTGACTCTTCATCATGTACAATACAATAGCATATTTGGGGAACTGGTCATTTCTTTTCCCCTTCAGAAGTGAGAATGCATTTGATTATAGTAAGTGATTCTTTTAACGTGGTACTATATTCAATTTTCTGGGGAAGGAAATGGCAGCCCACTCCAGATTTCTTGCATGGAGAATCCCGTGGACAGAGGAGCCTGGTGGGCTACAGTCCATGGGGTTGCAAGAGTTGGACATGACTAAGTGACTAAACCACCACCACCACCATATTCAATTTGCTAATATTTTGTTAAGAACTTTTGCATCTATGTGCACCAGGAATGTGTTGTGCATGTGTTGTGTGTGTTTGTGTGTGTGTGTGTGTGTGTGTGCATGCTCAATCATGGTCAACTCTTTCCAGCCCCATGGACTGTAGCCCATTAGGCTCCTCTGTCCATGGGATTTCCAAGCCTAGCACACAGAATGGGTTGCATTTCTTCCTTTAGGGGATGTTCCCAACCCAGGAATTGAAACTGTATCTCCTATATCAGCAGGCAGATTCTTTACCACTGCACTCCTATTGATAACCTCCTATTGATAATAAGGTTGAGGGTTGTTATGATTGGTATTTTATTTCATGTATGTGATAGTGATAATGTAGTGGTGGTTGAGTTGCTTATGAACATTATGAATAAGATGATATAGATGGCAAGGTTTAGCATTGTTATTAGATCAGACCAGATCAGTTGCTCAGTCGTGTCTGACTCTTTCTGACCCCATGAATCGCAGCATGCCAGGCCTCCCTGTCCATCACCAACTCCCGGAGTTCACTGAGACTCACATCCATCGAGTCAGTGATGCCATCCAGCCATCTCATCCTCTGTTGTCCCCTTCTCCTCCCACCCCCAATCCCTCCCAGCATCAGGGTTTTTTCCAATGAGTCAACTCTTCGCATGAGGTGGCCAAAGTACTGGAGTTTCAGCTTTAGCATCATTCCTTCCAAAGAAATCCCAGGGCTGATCTCCTTCAGAATGGACTGGTTGGATCTCCTTGCAGTCCAAGGGACTCTCAAGAGTCTTCTCCAGCACCACAGTTCAAAAGCATCAATTCTTCGGCGCTCAGCCTTCTTCACAGCCCAACTCTCACATCCATACATGACCACAGGAAAAACCATAGCCTTAACTAGACGAACCTTTGTTGGCAAAGTAATGTCTCTGCTTTTCAATATGCTATCTAGGTTGGTCATAACTTTCCTTCCAAGGAGTAAGCATCTTTTAATTTCATGGCTGCAGTCACCATCTGCAGTGATTTTGGAGCCCCCCCCAAAATAAAGTCTGACACTGTTTCCACTGTTTCCCCATCTATTTCCCATGAAGTGGTGGGACCGGATGCCATGATCTTCGTTTTCTGAATGTTGAGCTTTAAGCCAACTTTTTCACTCTCCACTTTCACTTTCACTTTCATCAAGAGGCTTTTTAGTTCCTGTTCACTTTTTGCCATAAGGGTGGTGTCATCTGCATATCTGAGGTTATTGATATTTCTCCCGGCAATCTTGATTCCAGCTTGTGTTTCTTCCAGTCCAGCATTTCTCATGATGTTCTCTGCATAGAAGTTAAATAAACAGGGTGACAATATACAGCCTTGATGAACTCCTTTTCCTATTTGGAACCAGTCTGTTGTTCCATGTCCAGTTCTAACTGTTGCTTCCTGACCTGCATACAAATTTCTCAAGAGGCAAATCAGGTGGTCTGGTATTCCCGTCTCTTTCAGAATTTTCCACAGTTTATTGTGATCCACACAGTCAAAGGCTTTGGCATAGTCAATAAAGCAGAAATAGATGTTTTTCTGGAACTCTCTTGCTTTTTCTATGATCCAGCAGATGTTGGCAATTTGATCTCTGGTTCCTCTTCCTTTTCTAAAACCAGCTTGAACATCAGGAAGTTCACAGTTCACATATTGCTGAAGCCTGGCTTGGAGAATTTTGAGCATTACTTTAGCATTGTTATAGGGGGGTTGTAAATAGGATTACTGTCATTCATCCTATATGAGCAATGAATACGCTATGATTTTTCATATTTGTGTCTACTTTAGTCCTCCGCAGCTCCAGTTATAATGGATAATATGATACAGTTAGTATTAAATTTAAGTTAATTGATGGTGAAATTTGGTACAGCACAGATATGGGTGCAAGTTTTTGTCATGTTAATAGGATTAAGCTGGATGCTAGTGAAATGCCTTATGTAAATTCTCATACTCAGAAGTGGAATAAGGATATTCCTAATTTTATGATCAAAGCTATTGTTATTAGTATAGATGTTATTGGATTAAATAATTTTGTGATGGTTTATTGGCCTGAGAATAACAGATTCACAATAACAGTTATTATGAGTAATATACAGTGGACTATGTTAAAAAATATTTAGTTGATGCTTCTGTGGCTTATGGGTTAAATATTTTTATTATAATAGGGATGATGGCTGCTGCTCAATCACTTCAGTCGTGTCCGACTCTGTGTGACCCCGTAGACGGCAGCCCACCAGGCTGTTCTGTCCCTGGGATCCTCCAGGCAAGAACACTGGAGTGGATTGCCATTTCCTTCTCCAATGCATGAAAGCAAAAAGTGAAAGTGAAGTCACTCAGTCGTGTCCGACTCTTAACAACCCCATGGACTGCAGCCTACCAGGCTCCTCCGCCCATGGGATTTTCCAGGCAAGAGTACTGGAGTGGGGTGCCATTGCCTTCTCCGATGATGGCTAGCATCTTTATTTCAAATCCAATTCAGATAAGTAGTCAATGGGAGCTGATTATAATGGTAATAACTCCTGAGATAATAGTTGCTAAGATAATGATAAAGATGATGGGATTTATTAGTACCGAAAGAGTATAAACCAACATTTTCAGGGTATGAGCCCTGATAGCTTAATTAGCTGACTTTACTTGTAGAATGTGGTTTTTCAGAGTAACTATATTAGTTGGTCATATCAGAATTGGGGATATGTGCTTGAATTCATAGGAAGGAGATTGTTAATAATAGTGACTTATTTTTAATAATAGTGACTTAGTGAAAAAATTAATTATATATAATTCTGGTGTGTATGGGTTGTGGAATGCCCCTAAGAATAAAATTGTTGTGAAGATGTTTATCATGATAATGTTTGCATATTCTGCTATTAAAAACAGGGTGAATGACCCTACTGTGTATTCTACGTTAAAGCCTGACATGAGCTCAGATCCTCCTTCTGTTAAGTCAAATTGGTCTCTGCCAGGGTAGAGATATACCATATTATAGCTAATGATCATGATGGGAAAATTAATCATAGTTGTTCTTGTATGATGATAAGGGTAGAGAGAGAGTGAAGGACTAGCTTATTAAGAGGACTGATAGGAGAATAATTGCCAGTGTTACTTTATATGAAATTGTCTGTGCTATTGCTCGTAGAACCCCAATTAGTGTGTACTTTGAGTTAGAGGCTCATCCTTATCATTGAGTGGAGTATACGGCTAAGCTTGATATGGCCAGTATAAATAGAACTCCTAGGTTTATATTAATAAGAGGATAGTGTATAGGTCTTCCCCTGTAGTTCAGCTGGTAAAGAATCTGCCTGCAATGTGGGAAACCTGGGTTCGATCCCTCCTGGGTTGTGAAGATCCCCTGGAGAAAGGAAAGGCTACCCACTTCAGTATTCTGGCCTGGAAAACTCCACGGGTCGGACATGACTGACTCCCCACTTTGACTCACTTTCACAGTGTATAGGTAGGGATACTCATATGGTTAAAGGTAGACTCAAGGCTAGGATGGGTGCTAGAATGAATATTGAGATTGATGTTCTGGCTGGTCATAAGGGTTCCTTAATAAACAGTTTGCATCAGCAATGGGTTGAAGTAGACCTTATGGTCCTATGACATTTGCGCCTTTTTGGAATTGCATGTAGCCTAGAACTTTTCATTTGACTAGTATTAAAAATGCTACAGCTAAAAGAATGGGGAAAATGAGTATTAGAATGTTAATAATGAGCATTTTGTTAAGGAGGATTTCAATCTCTGATTATAAAGGTTTAAGTTTTACACAATTATCAGGCTCTGCCACCTTAAATAAACCTGGTTCTTGAGTAGGAGTTTTTTAACTTATTAATTAAGATGAAATCATTAATTGTTTTAAGGTACTTATTTAAAGTTGGCCTTATTTCTCTTGTCCTTTTGTACTGGGAGAAATGGAAAATAGAAACTGCCCTGGATTACTCTGGTCAAACTCAAATCACATAGGACTCTAATCATTGAACAAATGAAACTTTAATAGTGGTTACTCTACTGGGGTGTCCTGATCCAACACCAGAGTCATAAACCTTATTGTCAATATAAACTCTAAAATAAGGTTTTGCTGTTATCCCTAGGGTAACTTGTTCTGTTGATTAATTTCTTGGATCAATAAGTGACAATGTGATTTGACTGGTAGCTCTAGGCTTTAAAAATCACTCAGAGGATTTTTTTCTCTGAGGGTACCCCAACCAAAATTATTAACCCAGTAAAAGTTTTGTTATTCCTTAGTGGCTTAATTTTGGGTTTTTTGGGGGGTGGTGGGGGTGTGAAGGTTAATTAAAGCTCCATGGGGTCTTCTCATCTTATTAATTTATTCCCACCTCTTGGGAAGGTCAATTTCACTGACTGAAAGTAAGAGACAGTAAAATTCTTGTGTGGCCATTCATACAAGTCTTTATTTAGAGAACAAATGATTATGTTACCTTTGCATGGTCAGGATATCACGGCTATTTAATGATTGTCACTGAGTAGGCAACGTCTCTAATACTAGTGATGCTAGAGGTGATGTTTTTGGTAAACAGGCTGGGTTTGTGTTTGTCAAGTTCCTTTTACTTCATTTAATCTTTCCCTGAGTGCATGCCTATGTTGGGTTAACAGTACAATTAATAAATGATTTAATGTTAAGTTATTTTTATTTACTGTTAACTGTCAGAATAATATTAGTTGCTAACATAAACTTATACAAGGAGAAATGTTTCTTGTTACTCATATTAACATCATTGCTCTCATCAAGAAACAAAGGGAGAAAAATCAAATCAATAAAATTAGAAATGAAAATAGATCACAATAGACAACACAGAAATACAAAGGATCATAAGAGACTACTATCAGCAATTATATGCCAATAAAATGGACAAAGTGGAAGAAATGCACAAATTCTTAGAAAAGTACAACTTTCCAAAACTGAACCAGGAATAAATAGAAAATCTTAACAGACCCATCACAAGCACAGAAATTGAAATTGTAATCAGAAATCTTCCAGCAAACAAAAGCCCAGGGCCAGATGGCTTCACAGCTGAATTCTACCAAAAATTTAGAGAAGAGCTAGCACCTATCCTACTCAAACCTTTCCAGAAAATTGCAGAGGAAGGTAAATTTCCAAACTCATTCTATGAGGCCACCATCACCCTAATACCAAAACCTGACAAAGATGCCACAAAAAAAAGAAAACTACAGGCCAATATCACTGATGAACATAGATGCAAAAAATCCTTAACAAAATTTTAGCAATCAGAATCCAACAACAGATTAAAAAGATCATACACCATGACCAAGTGGGCTTTATCCCAGGGATGCAAGGATTCTTCAATATCCGCAAATCAATCAATGTAATACACCACATTAACAAATTGAAAAATAAAAGCCATATGATTATCTCAATAGATTCAGAGAAAGCCTTTGACAAAATTCAATGTCCATTTATAATAAAAACTCTCCAGAAAGCAGGAATAGAAGGAACATACCTCAACATAATAAAAGCTATATATAACAAAGCCACAGCAAACATTATCCTCAATGGTGAAAAATTGAAAGCATTTCCCCTAAAGTCAGGAACAAGACAAGGGTGCCCACTTTCACCATTACTATTCAACATAGTTTTGGCCACAGCAATCAGAGCAGAAAAAGAAATAAAAGGAATCCAAATTGGAAAAGAAGAAGTAAAACTCTCACTGTTTGCAGATGATATGATCCTCTACATAGAAAACCCTGAAGACTCCACCAGAAAATTACTAGAGCTAATCAATGAATATAGTAAAGTTGCAGATATAAAATCAACACACAGAAATCCCTTGCATTCCTATACACTAATAATGAGAAAATAGAAAGAGAAATTAAGGAAACAATTCCATTCACCATTGCAATGAAAAGAATAAAATACTTAGGAATATATCTACCTAAAGAAACTAAAGACCTATATATAGAAAACTATAAAATACTGGTGAAAGAAATCAAAGAGGACACTAATAGATGGAGAAATATACCATGTTCATGGATCAGAAGAATCAATATAGTGAAAATGAGTATACTACCCAAAGCAGTCTATAGATTCAATGCAATCCCTATCAAGCTACCAATGGTATTTTTCACAGAGCTAGAACAAATAATTTCACAATTTGTATGGAAATACAAAAAACCTTGAATAGCCAAAGCAATCTTGAGAAAGAAGAATGGAACTAGGGGAATCAACCCTGCCTGACTTTAGGCTCTACTACAAAGCCACAGTCATCAAGACAGTGTGGTACTGGCACAAAGACAGAAATATAGATCAATGGGACAAAATAGAAAGCCCAGAGATAAATCCACACACCTATGGACACCTTATCTTTGACAAAGGAAGCAAGAATATACAATGGATTAAAGACAATCTCTTTAACAAGTGGTGCTGGGAAAACTGGTCAACCACTTGTAAAAGAATGAAACTAGAACACTTTCTAACACCATATACAAAAATAAACTCAAAATGGATTAAAGATCTAAATGTAAGACCAGAAACTATAAAACTCTTAGAAGAGAACATAGGCAAAACACTCTCCGACATATATCACAGCAGGATCCTCTATGACCCACCTCCCAGAATATTGGAAATAAAAGCAAAAATAAACAAATGGGACCTAATTAAACTTAAAGGCTTCTGCACTACAAAGGAAACTATAAGCAAGGTGAAAAGACAGCCTTCAGAATGGGAGAAAATAATAGCAAATGAAGCAACTGACAAACAACTAATCTCAAAAATATACAAGCAACTCCTACAGCTCAATTCCAGAAAAATAAATGACCCAATCAAAAAATGGGCCAAAGAACTAAATAGACATTTCTCCAAAGAAGACATACAGATGGCTAACAAACACATGAAAAGATGCTCAACATCACTCATTATTAGAGAAATGCAAATCAAAACCGCAATGAGGTATCATTTCACGCCAGTCAGAATGGCTGCGATCCAAAAGTCTACAAGCAATAAATGCTGGACAGGGTGTGGAGAAAAGGGAACCCTCTTACACTGTTGGTGGGAATGCAAACTAGTACAGCGACTATGGAGAACAGTGTAGAGATTCCTTAAAAAACTGGAAATAGAACTGCCTTATGACCCAGCAATCCCACTGCTGGGCATACACACTGAGGAAACCAGAATTGAAACAGACACGTGTACCCCAATGTTCATCGCAGCACTGTTTATAATAGCCAGGACATGGAAGCAACCTAGATGTCCATCAGCAGATGAATGGATAAGAAAGCAGTGGTACATATACACAATGGAGTATTACTCAGCCATTAAAAAGAATACATTTGAATCAGTTCTAACGAGGTGGATGAAACTGGAGCCTATTATACAGAGTGAAGGAAGCCAGAAAGAAAAACACCAATACAGTATACTAACATATATATATGGAATTTAGAAAGATGGTAATGATAACTCTGTATATGAGATAGCAAAAGAGACACAGATGTATAGAAGTCTTTTGGACTCTGTGGGAGAGGGAGAGGGTGGGATGATTTGGGAGAATGACATTGAAACTTGTATAATATCATATACGGAATGAATCGCCAGTCCAGGTTCAGTGTATGATACTGGATGCTTGGGGCTGGTGCACTGAGACAACCCAGAGGGATGGTACGGGGAGGGAGGAGGGAGGGGGATTCAGGATGGGGAACACATGTATACCTGTGGTGGATTCATGTTGATGTATGGCAAAACCAATACAATATTGTAAAGTAATTAACCTCCAATTAAAATAAATAAATGTATATTTTTTTAAAAAAATCATTGCTTCTATTATTTAGTAGATTAGTCCAGTACTGGGTCTAGGAGTTGATTATTTGTTATTGGAATTAAAGCATTTTTGTTGTTGAACCTTAATGCTTTCTTAATTGATGGCTGCTTTTAGGCCAACTATGGTATTGCTTGTTTTTACTCTCTGGTAAAGGTTGTACCCATTTCTAAATGGCTGTACCTTTTTAGACTAATTTTAAAAATACAGTGTGATTTATGGAGATTTTTGCATTTTTTAAAGTTGAACTAAAATTCGTTATCTGGGCAACCAGCTATCACCAGACTCATTAGGCTTGTCACCTCTACTTACAAATCTTCTCACTATTTTGCCACATAGGTGAGTTAGTTCCAGATAAATATTTTTAAGTGTCTCATCTGGTTTCAGGTTATTTAACTTAAGTTCTCTTTGTTAAATTTTTGCTAGTTAACTCATCATGCAAAAGGTACAAAGGGTAATCTTTGCTTTTTAGTACTTTTAACTTTTTCTTTCATTGTTTCCTTGTGGTACTTTCTCTATAGCACCATGGATTCTTTAAATTTCTATCTCCTATACTTTAAATAGTTTACTAAATGCTTTACTTAATTCGACTGTGTTAGTATAACGGGGAAAATAGTGGGCTAGTTTTGGCTCAAGGCATTCACAAATTATGAAATCTTCTAGGTGTAAACTAGATGTTTTGTTTGAGCTATGCTTTGACTTGTCCAAGCACACTTTCCAGTATGCTTACCTTGTTCTGACTTGTTTCCTCTCACATAGTTAATATCTGTAAAGAATTTTAAGCATTTTATTTATTTGAGGAGGGTGTTGGTGGTATGTGCATGCTTCATGGCCTTATTCAATTAAGCACTCTGCTTTTAACTTACCATTAAATGTTCTTAATTTTCATAAGAATTTTTGTATGAAGTTTTCTTAAAATAGAAAATGTAGCCCATTTCTTTCCATCCCATAGGTTACACCTTGACCTAATGTTTTTATGTACTATGATTATGCTTGTATTCCTTTTGAGGATTTGCTGAAGATGGCAGTATATAGACTGAATTAGCAAGGGTTGATGAGGTTTATAGGGGTTTATCGATTATAGAACAGGTTCCTCTAGAAGGGTGTGAAGTACGGCCAAGTCCTTTGAGTTTTAAGCTGTTGCTGTTAGTACTCTGGTGAATAATATTTTTCGTGTAATTATTTGTGTTTAGGGCTGAGCATAGTGGGGTATCTAATCCCAGTTTGGGTCTTAGCTGTCATGTGGCAATACTATTAAAGTTACTTTCATCATTTGGTTTTATTATAATTATGACTTTTTGTGGCTTAAGTAAAATTTAACTTTATTTTTGTAAAATCTCTTTAACATGCCTTACCTCATGTCTCTATTAATTTGGGTTAATTGTATGACTGTGATGGCTTGCACGAAATTTACCAACTCTGTTTTGTATAACTGAGTCAAACTTTCATTCATAGGTTTAATTTTTAACACTGCTCTTTCCCATGGAGGTGTAGTTAAGCAAGGTGTTATGAGCTACTATGCTAGTGGCCTTGATATCTGCTCCTTTTAATCTTAGTGATATAGAGGACATTCTCATTGGGATGTGGATGCTTGCATATATAATTTTTATTAAAAATTTATAGAAAGGCTGGGACTAAGCATATATGTTTATGGAGTTGATATACTCATCTAGGCATTTTCAGTGCCTTGCTTTAGTATTTAAGCAACATTAGCAGTCTATGTTACTGAACAGCTGTGAAAATACTTATATAAATATTTTGAGTAATTCTTCTTGTATCTAGTTTTAAGGTTTTGATAAATTGGTTTGTGGATCGAGGGGGATGCTTGTCCATGCAGGTTGTGAATATCTAAGGCAGGGGGAGATAAAGGAAAATAATGGAGTATCATTTAGTATATGAAATAATATTATGTCCTGATTCCATTGACAAAATTACCTGCCTCTCATTATGCTGATAGTTCAGTTCAGTTCAGTTCAGTTCAGTCGCTCAGTCATGTCCAACTCTTTGCGACCCCATGAATCACAGCACGCCAGGCCTCCCTGTCCATCACCAACTCCCGGAGTTCACCCAAACTCATGTCCATCGAGTCGGTGATGCCATCCAGCCATCTCATCCTCTGGCGTCCCCTTCTCCTCTTGCCCCCAATCCCTCCCAGCATCAGAGTCTTTTCCAATGAGTCAACTCTTCGCATGAGGTGGCCAGAGTATTGGAGTTTCAGCTTTAGCGTCATTCCTTCCAAAGAACACCCAGGACGATAGTTAGTGTTCAGTTAAGTCCAGGTATAGTCAAATGTACCAGGTTAGGGCCTCAGATAACCATAACTGAGTCCAGGCATTCCCCCAAATTTAAAAATACCAAATGTGGGACACCACAGTTGTGTGAACCTCATGAGTCCATCAAGAGGTCTTACTTAAAAGGAACAAGTGGGCGATTTTTGGTAAGATGGTCCTGAAGAAACAGATGTCTGATAAAGTTCTGTCAATAGAAATCCTCACAAGTTATGTGCCCAGAGTGAGAAGAGGTGTACCTGCCGTGCAGGTTGGTGGTTTCATGAGGTTTGGTGACTTAGCTCATGATCTAATGGACAGGATGTATGTTGACAAGGACTTATCTGATGTAATGTACTATGTATGGTCAATAATTATATGTACCATGTGATATTAATAATGTTACATACATGCTTATATGGAGAAGGAAATGGCAACCCTCTCCAGTAGGCTTGCCTGGAAAATCCCATGGAGAGAGGAGCCTGGTGGGCTATAGTCCGTATGGTCACAAAGAGTCAGACATGACTGAAGCAACTTAACACACACACACACACACACACACACACACACACACATGCTTATTGCTTGGGCTAAATAAATTAATATACAATTATACATATTACATACTAGTAGCATATATATTGGGCTTCCCTGGTGATTCAGAGGGTAAAGTGTCTGCCTGCAATGTGGGAAACCAGGGTTCGATCCCTGGGTCAGGAAGAGCCCCTGGAGAAGAAAATGGCAACCCACTCCAGTACTCTTGCCTGGAAAATCCCATGGACAGAGAAGCCTGGTAGGCTTCATGGGGTCACAAAGAGTCATGGGTATGTGGACATGCAGATATGCATGAAGTAATAGAAGGAATTTTTAAATAACTGAATAATTTTAATACTAACATAGTATTTAAATGTATTATAATAAAAAAAATTTCATGGACTAGCTTAAGTAGAATTTCAGCTTTGGGTGTTAATGGTGGGGCTTTAGCCTCTTCCTTGAGTCTTAAGGAGATTTAGTGTTCTCCTTTTCTGGCTTACAAGATGAGGGTAATGGATATACCATGAAGACTCTTCATTTTAGGAGATTGTCTTCAATAATGCTAGTTACTGATATTAATATTGGGATAAGGAAAAAGTATGTAATAGATGCTAGTACCACAATTTATGTGTACATAATAGATTTTTCCAGTGGTCATGTATGGATGTAAGAGTTGGACTGTGAAGAAAGCTGAGCACCGAAGAATTGATGGTTTTGAACTGTGGTATGGAAGACTCTTGAGAGTCCCTTGGACTGCAAGGAGGTCCAAACAGTCCATCCTAAAAGAGATCAGTCCTGGGTGTTCATTGGAAGGACTGATGCTAAAGCTGAAGCTCCACTACTTTGGCCACCTCATGCAAAGAGTTGACTCATTGGAAAAGACTCTGATGCTGGGAGGGATTCAGGGCAGGAGGAGAAGGGGATGACAGAGGATGAGATGGCTGGATGGCATCACCGATTCGATGGACATGGGTTTGAGTGAACTCTGGGAGGTGGTTATGGACAGGGAGACCTGGTGTGCTGCAATTCATGGGGTCACAAAGAGTTGGACACGACTGAGTGACTGAACTGAACTGAACAGCTTTGAACAGATTTTATGTGGATATTAGTTTTCACTTCCTTTGGGTATATACCAAGGAGTGTAATTGCAAAATTAATATTAAACTACTTCAACCTTTCTCCATATAATCTTATGTTATAAAATGTCTTTAAAAAAATAAAATGCAGCTTTATTCCTAAATATTGGGAAATATAATGGTTGTATCTTCTGTTGTAGGTAGATAAAAGTCCAAGTAAATATATTTAAAGAATCCTAGGAAGATTATATCCTCTTCCTCTTCTGACATAGTTTGTTCTCTGGCTGTTACAGGGACTAACATGTCCCTCTAGAAATCATAAAGTTCAAATGCTCGCTGGGCATGTTTGGTTAGTAGAGATTAGGTCTCACTGTCAGCCCTTTCCAGAGAAGGCAATGGCAACCCGATCCAGTACTCTTGGCTGGAGGGTCCCATGGGCAGAGGAGCCTGGTAGGCTGCAGTCTATGGGGTCACTAAGAGTCAGACACGACTGAGCGACTTCACTTTCACTTTTCACTTTCATGCATTGGAGAAGGAAATGGCAACCCATTCCAGTGTTCTTGCCTGGAGAATCCCAGGGACAGCAGAACCTGGTGGGCTGCCATCTATGGGGTCGCACAAAGTTGGACATAACTGAAGTGACTTAGCAGCAGCAGCAGCAGTAGTTGTCCAATAATAATAAAGGGGTGCTCTACTGGTTGTCCCCCAATTCATGTGTTAGGAGGTCTACTACTAGAATTCAGAACACACATTAGCTGAATGGTCAGAATACCATGCTTCATTGTTTAGATGTATGAAGTAGTGGTATTAATACCAAGATTAGGATAGAAACACTTAGAGCTAAAACTCCACCTAGTTTGTTAGGGACTGGTTGCAGGATTGCATGTGCAAATAGGAAGTATCATTCTGGCTTGATATGGGGAGGTGTATTGAGAGGGTTTGCTGGAGTGTAGTTACCTGGGTCTCTAATAGGTTAGGTGAAAATAGGACTAGTATCATTAGTACAAGAACTAGGAACAAACCACCTAAGAGGTCTTTAATTGTATAACATGGATGAAACGGGATCTTGTCTATGTCAGATGAAATTCCTGTTGGGTGTTGGATGCTGTTTTGTGGAGGAATAGTAAATGGACTATAGCAAATTCTTCAATAATAATGACTGAATGAAGTGGAGGGTAAAGAACTGTGTGAGGGTTGCTTTGTCTCCTGAGACGCCCCCTCAGATTCATTCAGCTAGGTTTGTGTTGATATATGGGATTGCTAAGAGTAAGTTAGTAATTTCTGTTGCCCTTCAAAATGGTGTTTGTTCCCAAGGTAATGCATAGCCTATGACTGCTGTGGTTATTACTGTGAATAACACGATAAGTCTGATATTTTATGTTTCTAGAAGTGTGTATAATCCATAATACAGGCCACATCCTACATGTATGCTGCTGCTACTACTGCTAAGTCACTTCAGTCATGTACGACTCTGTGTGATCCCAGAGACAGCAGCCCACCAGAATCCCCTGTTCCTAGGATTCTCTAGGCAAGAACACTGGAGTGGGTTGCCATTTCCTTCTCCAATGCATGAAAGTGAAAAATGAAAGTGAAGTCACTCAGTCATGTCCGACTCTTTGCGACCCCATGGACTGCAGCCTACCAGGCTCCTCTGTCCATGGAATTGTCCAGGCAAGAGTACTGGAGTGGGTTGCCATTTCCTTCTCCATGTATGTATTGGATAATTTGGGCTTTCATGGTGGCTCAGATGGTAAAGAATCTACCTGCAATGCAGGAGACCTGGATTTGATCCCTGGCTGATTCATGTTGATCTTTGGCAGAAACCTACATAATACCATAAAGCAACTATCCTTCAATTAAAAATAAATAAATTTTTAAAAAGATTTGTAAGATTAAGTAAATGCCTAGTAAAGAACAAAAGTTTCATCATGATGACATGTTTGATGGGGCTGGGAGATCAATGAATGTGTGGTTAAAAATTTTTATTAATGGGTGTGATTTTCAAATGTTGGTCATTAGGGTTCTTGTAGTAATGGCACCCCACTCCAGTACTCTTGCCTGGAAAATCCCATGGATGGAGGAGCCTGGTAGGCTACAGTCCATGGGGTCGCTAAGAGTCAGACGTGACTGAGCGACTTCACTTTCACTCTTCACTTTCATGCACTGGAGAAGGAAATGGCAACCCACTCCAGTGTTCTTGCCTGGAGAATCCCAGGGACGGGGGAGCCTGATGGGCTGCCATCTATGGGGTCACACAGAGTCGGACACAACTGAAGCGACTTAGCAGCAGCAGCAGCAGTTGAATAACAATGATGGTTTTTCATATCATTAGTCATGGTTAAATTCCATGAAAGAATAATGATAACATACATTATATTTAGTTTAAGTACTATTTTTGTGATTGGTTTTGTGGGGTTTTCTTCAAAACCTTCACCTGTTTATGGAGGGCTTGGGTTAACTGTAAGTGGTGGTGTTGGTTGTGGTACTGTATTGAATTTTTGTGAGTCTCTTTTATGATTAATGGTATTCCTGATTTATTTAGGTGGGATGTTAGTGGTATTTGGTTATACAATGGCTATGGCTACTGAGCAATATCCTGAGGTTTGGGTTTCTAAGAAGACTGTCTTAGGAATATTTCTTTCCAGCTTAATTATGGAATTTTCAATGGCTTTTCTACACAATGAAGGATGAGAAGAAGCAATTGTATTTAAATTTAATGGTCTAGGAGACTGAATAATTTATGATACAGGAGATTCTGGGTTTTTTACTGAGGAGGCCATGGGAATTGCTGCATTGAATAGCTATGGTACTTGATTTGTGACTGGTTGATCATTATTGATCAGTGTTGCGGTTATTATGGAAGTTACTTGTGGAAATTAAATAAGATTATGCAATGAGCAAAGTAATGAGGAAAGAAAGTATTAATTAATTTATTGATTAATCCTTTTTAGTCTGATACTAGTGTATGTTTTTATCTGAATAAGGGAGGTGGTTTTTGGTAAATGTTCTATAAGCAGATTAAGTCTAAGAGAGAAGAAGCTGATTTTTTGGCTTGTTGTTAAGTTTAAATAAAGGGTTAGATGGTGTATAATAGTGGGAAATATCCTAGGATGTTGGAGAACTTGAATGCTTGATGAACAGTTGAACTTCAAGTTCTGTGCCACATTACTAATTTTGAGTGCCAGGATAAAGCTTAGTATAATTTACAGCTAGGGTGGTTGGTTTGAGGTGACAGAGTATAGTTATTTAGGGGATTGTTTTGGGGGGGATATTGTTCAAGATAATAAAACCAGCAAAAATACTTCCAATTAGTAGATGTTTAATATAATTAACTAGGAGGGCATTGTTCTCAAAAATTATTGATGTAGAAAATCAAGGCTGTCCTTGAGGACATAAATAATATGGCTTTGAAAAAGGTGTGAGTATAGATATGAAGGAATGCTAGGTAAGGTTGGTCAATGCCAATTGTTACTATTATTAAGCCTAATTGACTGTAGGTAGAGAAAGCAATGATTTTTTTAATATCATTTTGGGTGAGCGCATATATTGCTGTGAATAATGTAGTGATAGCTCTTAGGCACAATATAACTGAATAAATTTATTATTTTTTGTTGAAGGATAGAAGCGAATGAGTAGGATGATGTCTGCTAATACTATTGTGCTTGAGTGGAATAGGGAAGAGATGGGTGTGGGACCTTCTATTGCTGAGGGTAGTCAGGGGTGTAGACCAAATTGGGCAAATTTTCTGGCTGTGGCTAGTACAAGACCCAGTAGAAGTAAGTTTGAATTATCTATATGGAGTATAAAGATTTGTTGACGTCTCAAGCATTAAAGTTGGGCAAGAAGCATGCTATTATTATAATAAACCCAATATCACCAACATGGTTATATAAGATTGCTTATAGGGCTTCTGTGTTTGCATCTGCCTGTCCATATCCTCACCCAATAGTAGGAAAGATATCGTTCTTCTCCTTCTCAGTAGATTAATTATTGGAAGAGGTTATTAGTGATGACAAGAACTAGTACTGTGATGAGAAAAAGGAGTAACTATTTAAAGAATGAGTTAATATTGGGATCTAAGTGCATCTATCATACTGAGAGTTCTATAATTGATCATGTGACAAGTAGCACTACTGTACAAATATCATTGAGAAATAGTCTATTTTGAAGCTGATCGATAGTTTGCGAGTTTGAACTGTAATTCAGTGCCAGTTTGAGATAATTATTTTTGGCATATATAAATGAATGTTATTGTTGTATTAAACTGATGAAGGCATATGAAATAGTTTTCACATACAGTGGATATGTGGTTTTGTAGATGTTAGTGTCTGCTATTATAATAGGTATTGTTAGTATAAGTAGGGTGGCTAGGGTGAAAGAGGAGAATAAGTTTATTAGTTTTATTTAGAGTTGCACCGATTTCTTTGGTTCCTAAGACAGATGGATAACTACTACCCTTAAAAGTTTGAAAAAGACATGTTCTTAGTCATGGGAACAGAATTAACAGTTCTTGCATAATTTTTCTATAAATAAGGTACAGTCTTCTGTTACTAGATTCACAATCTAGTGTTTTTCTAAACTATATTTAAGGTAAAAAAGACCTAGAATGATTTTTGAGTTTAAGGATAGTAGAAGGGGTGCCATCTATGGGGTCGCACAGAGTCGGACACAACTGAAGCGACTTAGCAGCAGCAGCAGCAGCAGCAGAAGGGGTAAAATGTGTGATGATATGAGGGCATTTTCTTGTGTAAAAGATAGAAAGATATTGTTAATATGGTGTGTATGTTTTGCTCACTGTGTTGTAATTAGCATATATAAAGACAATAGAGCACTGACTACTATATTAACTCCTATTAAAATAATTGTAATGTTTGATCATGAGAAAGATAATATTACTCCAAATAGTTCTCCAATTAAGTTAATAGTTGGGGGTAAGGCTAGGTTTGTAAAGCTTGATACAGTGGAAGTGACAAACAGATTGAAGGGACTAGATCTGATAAACAGAGTGCCTGAAGAACTTTGGACAGAGTTTTGTAACACTGTATAGGAGGCTCTAACCAAAACCCTTCCCTAGAATAAGAAATGCAAAAAGGCAAAATGATTGTCTGAGGAGGCCTTACAAATCGCTGAGAAAAGAGACTAAAAGGCAAAAGAGAAAAGGAAAGGTATTTTCTGATTTCAGACTTCCAAAGAATAGCAAGTAGAGATAAGAAAGCCTTGATCAATGCAAAGAAATAGAGGAAAACAATAGAATGGAGAAGACTAGGGATCGCTTCAAGAAAATTAGATACCAAGGGAACATTTCATGCAAAGATGAGCACAATAAAGGACAGAAACAGTAAGGACATAATGGAAGCAGAAGATATTAAGAGGTGGCAAGAATACACAGAAGAATTATACAAAAAAGATCTTCACAACCCAGATAATCACGATGGTGTGATCACTCACCTAGAGCCAGACATCCTGGTGTGTGCAGTCAAGTGGGATTCAGGAAGTATTACTACAACCAAAGCTAGTGGAGGTGATGGAATTCCAGTCGAGCTATTTCAAATCCTAAAAGATGATACTGTGAAAGTGCTGCACTGAATAAGCCAGCAAATTTGGAAAACTCAGCAGTGCTTACAAGATGGGAAAAGTTCAGTTTTCATTCCAATACCAAAGAAGGACAATGCCAAAGAATGTTCAAACTACCACAGATTGAACTCATTTCACACTCTAGCAAGGTAATGCTCAAATTCCTTCAAGTTAGGCTCCAACAGTACATGAATCAAGAACTCTCAGATGTACGAACTGGATTTAGCAAAGTCAGAGGAACAAGAGATCATATTGCCAACATCCAAGGGAATTCCAGAAAAACATCTACTTCTGTTTCATTAACTACGCCAAAGCCTGTGACTGTGTAGATCAAAATAAACTGTGGAAAATTCTTCAAGAGATGGGAATACCAGACCACCTACCTGCCTCCTGAGAAACCTGTATGCAGGTCAAGAAGCAACAGTTAGAACTGGACATGGAACAACAGACTGGTTCCAAATCGGGAAAGCAGTACATCAAGGCTATATATTGTCACCCTGCTTATTTAACTTATATACAGAGTGCATCATGCGAAATGCCGGGCTAGATGAGCTCAAGCTGTAATCAAGATTTCTGGGAGAAATACCAATAACCTCAGATATGCAGATGACACCACCCTAATGGCGGAAAGTGAAGAGGAACTAAAAAGCCTCTTAATGAGGGTGAAAGAAGAGGGTGAAAAAGCTGGCTTGAAACACAACATTCAAAAAACTAAGATTGTGGCGTCTGGTCCCATCACTTCATGGCAAATAGATGGCGAAAAAATGGAAAGAATGACAGACTTTATTTTCTTGGGCTCCAAAATCACTGCAGATGGTGACTGCAGCCATGAAATTAAAACATGCTTGCTCCTTGGAAGGAAAGCTATGATGAATTTATCATATTAAAAAGCATAGATGTTACTTTGCCAACAAAGATCTGTACAGTCAAAGCTATTGTTTTTTTTTATTTAAATTTATTTATTTTAATTGGAGGCTAATTTACTTTACAATATTGTATTTGTTTTGCCATACATCAACATGAATCCGCCACGGGTGTACATGTGTTCCCCATCCAGAACCCCCCTCCCACCTCCCTCCCTATACCATCCCTCTGGGTCATCCCAGTGCACCAGCCCCAAGCATCCTGTATCCTGCATCAAACCTGGACTGGTGATTTGTTTCTTATATGATATTATACATGTTTCAATGCCATTCTCCCAAATCATCCCACCCTCTCCCTCTCCCACAGAGTCCAAAGGACTGTTCTATACATCTGTGTCTCTTTTGCTGTCTCACATACAGGGTTATTGTTACTATCTTTCTAAATTCCATATATATGCATTAGTATACTGTATTGGTGTTTTTCTTTCTGGCTTCCTTCACTCTGTATAATAGGCTCCAGTTTCATCCACCTCATTAGAACTGATTCAAATGTATTCTTTTTAATGGCTGAGTAATACTCCATTGTGTATATGTACCACTGCTTTCTTATCCATTCATCTGCTGATGGACATCTAGGTTGCTTCCATGTCCTGGCTATTACAAACAGTGCTGCGATGAACATTGGGGTACACGTGTCTCTTTCAGTTCTGGTTTCCTCAGTGTGTATGCCCAGCAGTGGGATTGCTGGGTCATAAGGCAGTTCTATTGTTTTTCCAGTATTCATGTATGGATGTGAGAGTTGGACCATAAAGAAGGCTGAGCACCAAAAAATTGATGCTTTTGAACTGTGGTGTTGAAAAAGACTCTTGAGAGTCCCTTGGATGTAAGGAGATCAAATCAGTCCTAAAGGAAATCAACCCTGAGTACTCATTGGAAGGACTGATGTTGAAGTTTAAGCTCCAATACTTTGGCCACCTGATGTGAAGAACTGACACATTGGAAAAGACCCTGATGCTCATAATGATTGAGGGCGGGAGGAGAAGGGGATGACAGAGAATGAGATTGTTGGATTGTATCACTGACTCAATGGACATGAATTTGAGCAAACTCTGGGAGATAGTGAAGGACAGAGAAGGCATGCTGTAGTCCACGGATCACAAAGATTCAGACACAACTGAGTGACTGAACAAAAAGCATAGTCGTCAGGTTGCTATAGTGGAAGAAACGTTGGTAGGCCTCAAACTAGAATTATTATTCAGCTGTGGATTCACATGTAGTTTGAATTTTCCAGGCAAAATAATATAGATGAGGTAAGGCCATGGGCAATTATTAGGGCAGTGTCTCCTATATAGCTTCAGGGTGTTTGGATAAGAATAGCTATAATGACAAGTGCTATATGGCTGACCGAAGAACAGGCAATGAGTGATCTTAGGTCTGCCTGACATAAGCAAATTAAGCTAGTTAGAATTATGCCCCATAAGGACAGTATAATGAATGGATATCCTATGAAGTACGTTTGTGAGCTTAGAATTATTTTAACTCATCATGTACCATAGCCTCCACGTTTTAGCAATACTGCTGCAAGTACTGTGGAACCTGCAATGTGGGCTTCTACATGTGCTTTAGGTAATCAAAGGTAGAGGCCATAAAATGGTAGTTTTACTCTGAAGGCCATTGTGCATGCTAGACATGGATGTTGGTTGAGCTAGATAGTGGTTGAGCTCAGTATTGGAGTAGTAGGAAATTTAAGGATCCTACTGAATTTTGAATATAATCTAGTGTCACTAAGAGAAGGAGAGACCCTGTTAGTATATAAAATAAGATGAGGTCTGCATTAAGGTGTTCTGTTTGGATCCCCATCAAATAATGATAAAGAGCATTGGAATTAGTGTGCTTCAAATAGGATATAGAAGAGAATTAATTCTATGGCCACAAATGTTATAATTAAAAATAGTTGTAATATAACTAATATGTGTGTGTCAGTCAGTCGTGTCTGACTCTCTGAGACCGCATGGACTGCAGCCCACCAGGCTCTTCTGTCCATGGAATTCTCCAGGAAGAATACTGGAATGGGTTGTTATTTCTTTCTCCAGGAGATCTTCCTGACTCAGGAATCAAGCCCTGGTCTCCAGCATTGCAGGCAGACTCTTTACTGACAGCCATGAGCAAAGCACATAACTAATATAGTAATATACAATTTTGAGGGGTTTAGGGATCCTTTTAGTAAATGGTGTTGGCTTGCCATTAGCATAAGGGGTAGTAATTATGTAGTTAAAATCAACAGTGGAGTTGACAAGGAGTCAGAGGAAAAAAGCTAATGAGAAATTGAGGTTATTGTCATTGAACTGATTAAGAAGAAGAAGTCATGTGATTCTAATTAGTAAGCTGTGAGTGGTGGTGTTGGTCCAGATTATGTTATTTTCTGATAATCAGGTTAGGGGTATTAGTATAATTATAGGAATAATAATTTTTAGCGTTGCAGTACATTGAGGTTGTGTGTGTAATCAGTACCATACATGTTTGATACTATTAATTACTAATAGAGACAATCTGAGCACTGCTTTGCAGGCTGCAAATACTAATAGCACAATGGGCATTATATTAGCTAGGGTGAAATGTGTGTTGAGGATTACTAGGGTTGCCATTTAAATAAGGATAACATTATTCTTTCTAATCATAGTAAGGATGGTATTAAATGTGATTGATATGTTAGCCTATAAGGGATACAGTGAATGCTATGATAATATTTATATATACTAAACACACTTGGTAATTATGAATTTAATGACAATCGAATGAGTCAAAATCATTTGTTTTAAACTAAAAACCATATTCAGTTCTCTCTAACCCTTTTTGGGTTCATTCATAGGCCAGGCTTGCTGCTAATAATATTAGAAAAAAAGCTGTAATAAGTATGGTATTTAAGTTATTTGTTTGTGATGCTCAGGGAAGTGGCAGGAGGAGTGCAATTTCTAAGAAGGAAGGTAATGGCTACTAGAAAAAATTTTATGGAGAAGGGAAGATGAGGACTGATCCCATGGGGTCAAATCTGCACCCCCTAAGGGCTTGTTTTTCCTGAGTAGACATTTAATTGGGGAAGCCAAAATGCAGTAATAACAAGCAGTGTGGCTAGAATTAGATTTGTTAGTAGTGTCAATATTAGGTTTATTCTTCTTTTTTGGCTATACTAAAACTAACTGATTGGAAGTCAGTTGTGCTATTTAATACTAAAAGCACATGAGCCTTATCAATAGATAGATACCTAGAGGAATTGTCATACTACATCTATGAAGTGTCAGTACCATGTGGTGGCTTGAAAGCCAAAGTGATGATTGGATGTAAAAGGAAATCTTAATTAACATAAAAAATAAACAAGGAAAGTTGATCCAATAATACATGTAATCCATGAAATCCTATGGCTACAAAGAAAGCTGAGCCTTAGAATCCACCTGATACAGTAAATGATATTTTGCAGTACTCTGAGGCTTGTAAGTGTGTGAAATAAATGCCCAGGGCAATTGTGATAAAAAGAGCTTGAAGTACGTGATTTCGATTTCCTTCTGTGAGGCTGTGATGGGCTCAGGTGATTGATACTCTAGAGGCTAGTAGTACAGAGGTATTCAAGAGCAGGACTTCTAAGGATTGAGAGGACAAATGCTTGTAGTAGGTCAGCATCCACCCAGCTCAGGTGCTGGAGCGAGACTTGAATGATAAAAATGGCAAGAATGGCAAGAAATAAGACCTCTGAGATGATTTAAAAAAAAAAAAATTCCACAGCAAAGTCCTTTTTGAACAGTTGATGTATAGTGACGTTGAAAGGCACTTTCTTGAATATCTCATCATCATTGATACATTGTAAGGGTATTTGTTAATAAGCCAAGTAGAAGTGGTGTTGTTGAGTTAACATGGAATAGTATAACTAGACCAGATGTTATTAAAAGGACTGGGAATGGTCAGGGGCTAGGGTTTACTATATGGTAGGCGTGAGTTTGGTGGATCTCACACACACACACACTTTTATGTGTCGTCATGTAAATAAAGGCTTACTAATAGTGTGAATATTTAGGTTTGAATTATGGCCATGGCAAATTCAAGAATGGTGAGTAAAATTAGGGCAAAAAGTGTAAAAGGGCTGTGGTGGTGCTGATGCTTCTTAATGCCAGGGTGGCTCCTCCAGTTAAGTAAATTAACAAGCATCCTGCTGTAATGCTGGCCATTAGCCCTACAGCTACAGCTATCGGTTGAATAAAAAGGCTAATAGTTTCGATAAAAAGTTTAGTGATTAGGGGGACCGGTGTCACTTGTAGAAAATGGGCTGATGATACTTTAGTTTTATTGCAGAAGCCTATAATTACGGTTCCTGCTCATAGAGGGATTGCTATACCGAGATTTATTAATAGTTGTGTGGCTGATGTAAATCAGTGTGGCAATAATCCTAATAAATTTGTTGACCCAATAAATAGGATAAGTGATATTAGTGTTCAAGTTTGTCCTTTACTGTTATGAATGCTTATTATTTCATTGTTCAGTGTTCATATTTTCATTGTTCATTGTTTTGGTGAGTTGGACCAACCATTATTGAAGAGAGATTAAACAATTATTAACCAATTGGTCAGATGTTGGAAATAGTATGCTCTGGAATATAATTATTAGGATGACAATAATTGTTGGGGTAATAAAAGAGGCAAATAAATTTTCATTTATTTTAGTGCTCAAGGGGTGTTCGTTTCTGTATTTTAGTAGATGTTGGTTCTGGATTTTAACAGTAATTATATTTTGAAATTTGTAGTTGAAATATAATAAATAAGATAAAAACATTGATAAAATATTAATAAATCATGTTGATGTGTCTAGCTGTGGCATATCATTAAAAGGAATTTAACTTCCAATCTCCAACTTAAAAGGCTAGTGCTAGCTTAGCTTAATGAATCTATAAGTGAGTGAAGTGAAGTCGCTCAGTCATGTCCAACTCTTTGCGACCCCATCAACAGTAGCCTACCAGGCTCCTCCCTCCATGGGATTCTCCAGGCAAAAGTACTGGAGTGGGTTGCCATTTCCTTCTCCAGGGGATCTTCCCAACCCAGAGATCGAACCCAGGTCTCCCACACTGCAGGCAGACGCTTTAACCTCTGAGCCACCAGGGAAGCCCAATGAATCTATAGTATTGATGCAAATCATTTTTCAAAGTGTTTTAGCGTTACCAACTTGACAATTGGTATAAAACTGTGATTTGATCCACAAATTTCTGAGGATTGTCCATAGTATAATCTTGGTCGTGTTGATAGGGTTGTTTGATTTAGGCACCCTGGTTTAGGTACAAGTCTTGAAAGTAGTACATCTTCTGAGGAAATTAACTTTCAGATAGTTATTTCCATAGGCAGCACAACCTTATTATCTATTTTCAATAGTCACAACTCTCCTGATCTTAACTCTATTGTTAGAATTTTGTAGGCATCAAAATTCAAGTCTTCATAATCTGTATATTCAAAACTTTAGTATCAATAGTGTCCTATAGTTTTTACTGTAAGAGATGGATTGCTGATTTTGCCTATCTGTACTATTAGAATTCATAGTGATGGAAGGGCAGTTAAGATTAAGATAATAGCCAGTAAGATTGTTCAAATAGTCTCTACTTCTTGTGCATCTATTGTGCTAGTGTAAGTTTTGTTGTTAATATAAGTGAAATAATATATAGAACCAGCAAGCTAATTTAAAAAAAATATTATTAATGTGTGATCTTGATAATGTAATAGTTATTCTATAATAGGTTTTGTTGCATCTTAAAAGCCTAGTTGTAGAGGATATGCCAATAAGATATACAGGCTTTTCACCTACGACTTCAACAAAATTATTTAATATTTTACTAATACCTTGTTAATCGAGAAAGATGTAATGGCTATGATGTTGGCTTGAAACCAGTAGTTGGGGGGTTTGACTCCTTTCTTTCTTATCTATTTTAAATTGACATATGTAGGTTCTTCAAATGTGTAATATGGTGGAAGACATCCATTTAATCATTCTAGCCTTGTAGTAGTTAAGTCTACTGTCAAGACTTCTTGTTTTGTTGCAAATGCTTCTCAGATAGTAAAAACTATTACTATTACTGCCGTTAAGGAAATGAATGAACCTATAGATGAAATAGTATTTCAATAGAGATATTGGTCTGTAATTTTCATGTCTTGTAGTATTTTTGGTATCAGCATGATGCTGGCCTTCAAAAATAAGTTTGGTAGTGTTCCCTTCTTTTAGTTTTTTAGGCAAGTATGAGAAGAATTGAAATTAATTCTTTATATATTTGATAGAATTCACCAGTAAGACTGTTTAGTCTGGGGCTTTCTGTGTTGAGAGGATTTTGAGTACTGACTCAATCTCCTTACTTGTTATCAATCTATTTAAATTTTCTACTTATTCATGATAAGGTCTTAATATGTCATATGTATCTAGGAATTTACCAGTTTTTTCTAGGCTATCCAATTTGTTGGCATATAATTTTTCATAGTAGTCTCTCATTCTTTGTACTTCTATGGTACCAGTTGTAATGTCTCCTCTTTCATTTTTGAGTTATTTGGGTCCTCTCCTTTTATTAATTAATCTAAATAAAGGTTTATCAACTTTGCTTACCTTTTCAAAGAAACAGCTCTGAGTTTTGTTGATACCCTCTCTTGTTTGTCTGGTCACTTTTTCTTTTATTTCTGCTCTGATCCTTGTTATTTCCTTCTTTCTGCTAATGTTAGTTCTTTGAGGTTGCAAAATGAGATTATTTGAGATCTTTCTTGTTTCCTACTATAAGAAGACTACAAGAAAACATACTTATCACTATGAATTTGCATCTTAGAACTGATTTTGCTGCATCCCATAGGTTTTGATATATTGTGCTTTCTTTTGTTTCATGATATTTTTTTATTTCCTTTTTGACTCTTTGACCCATTGGTGTTCAGGAGTATGTTGTTCAGTCACCACACATTGTGAATTTTCTAGCTTTCTTCCTAACTAATTTCTACTTTCAGACTGTTGTGGTTGGAAAAGATATTTGGTGTTATTTCAGCCTTCTTAAATTTGCTAGTACATGTTTAGTGACATATTGTGTGATCCATCCTGGAGAAGGTTCTATGTGCCCTTGAATGCATATTCTACTGCCATTGAATGGAATGCACTGTGTATGTCTGTTAGGTTCATTTAAAGTGTCATTCAAGTCCATTATTTCCTTACTGATTTTCTCTCTGGATTATACTGTTGAAAGTCCCCTACTATTATTGCATTGTTGGCATTTCTCCCTTCATATTTGTTAATAATTATTTAATATACTCAGGTGCTGCAAAATTGGGAGTACATATATCTGTAAGTATGTATCTTCTTTATCATTATATGATGACCTTCTTTGTCTCGTCCCTGGTGGCTCAGATGGTAAAGAATCTGCCTGCAATGCAGAGATGCAGGTTCAATCCCTGGTTCATGAAGATCCCCTGGAGAAGGGAATGGCAACCCATTCAGAATTCTTACCTGGAGAATCCCATGGATAGAGGAGCCTGGCGGGCTACAGTCCATGAGGTCACAAACAGATACTACTGAATGACTAACGCTTTCATTTTTTCTTCTTATCTATAATTGTATCTTCTTAATGAACTGACCCCTTTATCATTCTATGATGACTTTCCTTGCCTCATAATTCTTTACTCGAAGTATATTTTGTTTGATATAAATATAGCTATCCCTGTTCTCTTTTGATTTCCATTTGCTTGAAATAATTTTTCCATTCATTCACTTTCTGTCTAAGAGTGTCTTTAATGTTTCAGTGAGTATTTTGTAGGAAGTATATAGATAGGTCTTATTTTTTATTCATCAACCACTCTGTGTCTTTTAGTAGGCAAATTTAAACTATTTACACTAAAAATAATTGATAGGTAAAGACTTACTATTGACATTTTGTTCACTGTAGCCTAATTGTTTTGTGGCTCCTTAATTCCTTTCTTATTGTCTTTTGTGTGTGTGAATTCATGATTTCTTGTAGTGGCTTGTTTTGATTATTTTTTCTTTATCATTTATATATCTATTACAGGTTTTTGCTCTGTGGTTACCATGTGGTTTCCATAACATACCATATAGTTAGAATTGTCTACTTTCAGTTGATAACAACTTAACTTCAGTTGCATAAGAAAGTTCTACCCATTTGCTTGCCCCCTACTTATGTT
The DNA here is from genome assembly GCF_003369695.1 of Bos indicus x Bos taurus. NCBI lineage: Eukaryota > Metazoa > Chordata > Mammalia > Artiodactyla > Bovidae > Bos > Bos indicus x Bos taurus. Next base: position 115,992,037 of record NC_040076.1, read on the forward strand.
GACTTCCTAACTTATATCTTTTTAAATTCTGTGTCTATTAATATAATTTTATAGTTATTTTCAACATTTTTGTCTCTGTATTTTAGATTTCAAAGAAATTTACATACCACCATGCAGTATTAGAGTATTTTATTATATATTTACTTTTATATATTATATATTTACCTTTACCAGTGAATTTTATATTTTCATATGTTCTTATGTTATTAATTAGTGTCCTTCATTTTAGCTTGAAGAACTCCTTTTAGCATTTTCTGTAGGGCAGGCCTGCTGCTGCTGCTGCTAAGTCGCTTCAGTCATGTCTGACTCTGTGCCACCCCATGGACTGCAGCCTACCAGGCTTCTCCGTCCATGGGATTCTCCAGGCAAGAACACTGGAGTGGGTTGCCATTTTCTTCTCCAATGCATGAAAGTGAAAAGTGAAAGTGAAGTCGCTCAGTCATGTCCGACTCTTCGAGACCCCATGGACTGCAGCCTACCAGACTCCTCCATCCATGGGATTTTCAGGCAAGAGTACTGGAGTGGGGGGCCATTGCCTTCTCCGAGGGCAGGCCTAGTGGTGATAAATTCCCTTAGTTTTTGTTTGTCTGGGAAAGTCTTACTTCATCTATGAATAGCAGCTTTTCTAGGTTAACTATTCCTGGTTGGCTTTTTTTTTTTTTTTTTCCTTTGAGCACGTTGAATATATCATCCCACTCTCTCCTGGTCCACAAGATTTCTGCTGAGAAGTCTGCTGATTACTTTATCAAGATTCCTCTGTATGTAACAATTCTTTTTTTCTCTTGCTGCTTTCAAGATCTCTCTGTCTTTGATTTTTGAGAGCTTGATATAATGTATTTCAGTGAAGATCTCTTTGAGTTGAATCTGGCGATCTTTCAACTTCCTATGCCTGGATGGTCACATCTCTCCCCAGTTTGGGGACATTTTTAGTCATTATTTTTTTAAATAAGGCTTCTATCCCTTTTTCCCTCTCTTCTCCTTCTGGAACTCTCACAATGTGAATATTTTTTCTTTTAATCATCCCAGTTCAGTTAGGCTTTTGTTAATTATACTTTTAATGTAGTTCCTTTTTAATTCTAGCTTTATTTTCCTCTGATTGGATAATATCAAGAGATCTATCTTCAAGCTAACAGGTTTGTTCTTCTACCTGATTGAGCCAGCTGCTGAAGCTGTCTATTGCGTTTTCATTTTATCATTGTAGTCTTCATCTGTAAAATTTGTTTGGTTCATTTGTATGATTTCTATTTTTTATTAAATTTCTTGTTTTGTTCATTCTTCCTACATTCGTTTATCTGTGTTCTCTTTAATCTCACTGAGCTTTCTTTATTTTAAATTATTTTTCAAATAACTTGCCTATCCATTTCTTTGGAGATGGTTACTGAAATATTATTGTCTTCCTTTGGTGTACCATATTTCCTTGTTTTTTTATGTTTCCAATAGGTTTGCATTGTTTTCTATGCATTTGAGGGCACAGTTACTTTTTTCAGATTGGCTTTAATAAGGAAAGATTTTCACCTTGAAATGGCTGTAAAGGTGCCAACCAGGTGGAATGCAGCAGCTTTGGTTCCTGGAAAGGCACAGTGGTCCAATCTCATGCGCTCCATTGGTTGAGGCTAACATTGGCCAGACTCTGAGGGTCGGGTGTGAATGTGTGCAGGTTTCCTGTGGAACTAATAATACCTGGGTCTCAGGGGCTCGCCACTGTGACTCCAGCTGACAAATGAGGGTAAGAGGTGGTATGAATGCAGCAATGGTACAGGTCCTGAGACAAAAATGTGCAGCAGTGACTCGGACTCAGCAGACAAGATGCAACAGTAGTACAGCCTAGGGGAGGTGGGTTAGAGTCTCAACTCTAGCCCCAGTGCGCATGCAGTCACAACAACAATATGGCTGCAGGTGGTCTATTTATGCCATGTGTTGGGACCTGGGCTCAGAGCAGTGACAACACAACCCTGGCAATGACTGGTCAGAGTTGTGATGTGGGAAGTGGGATTCAGGGCACTAGGAGCACAGTCTCAGCACTGATGGATAAAAGATAAAATCTTCATCTAGGGACAGGGATCAGGGCAACAGCAATCCAGTCCTAGAAAAGACGGGCTGGAACCTGGTAGGTGGGACTCAAGGGGAGACAACATCATCAGATAATGACAGTCAAAGAGAGACTTTGGACTCTGGGTGCATGGCTCAGGGCAGTGGAGATTCGTAGTGGTGGGAAGAAGCCCTAGCCTGGGGTCAGGGGTGGGCATAGAGCAATGGCAGCTCAAGACAGGTATATGGTAAGGTACTATGGCACCTTATCCCTGAGAGTGGGGCACAACAGCAAATGGATCCCCTGAGGGCAAGTCTCACCTTAGCAACAGCTCTAGCCTCTGAAAGTAGAAGAAGGAGGAGGCACTCCTAGCTATTATATTAGCTAGGATCAGCATCTGTGAAGACTGAGAGACCTCTGTAGCAAAAGCTGCAAATGTCTACAATAGTAAAACTTACTGGGCTTCACCTGTTCTCCAAGTTCTCAAAATTCCTCTGAGGGGATTCCTCTTACTGTCCAGAAGCCCCAGACTGACAGAATAGAGTGATGCAGGCAAAATACTTCCGGTACTTTTTTGTGGCCATTCTTAATTTTTAAGCTCCACTGCTCTTTTTGCTGCTACTCTATCATCTAAAATTCTCCCTGAACTGTTTTCTTGAGTTTTTAGTTGCTTATTTATTCTTGCTTTTTTGTCAAGGAGATGAGTGTTGGCATCTTCTAGCTCTCCATCCTGCTGACATTCCAACATCTCTTCAGATATTATATTTGTCTTCTCTATCTCTCTGGAACTTCTAGAATTCTGGTTAAATATAATAGACCTTCTCATTCCCAACTCCACATCACAGATTCTCTTTTCTGTTTCTTTCCATCTCTTTGTCTCTTTATGCTGCATTCTGTACCATCTCTTCCAGTATCCTAGTATATTAATTCTTTGTGTCCAATCTATCTTAATTTTTATTATATAGAAGTTCTATTTGGATCAGCTTCAAATCTATGTTACTTTGTATTGCTTGTTCTTCCTGCCAATATCTTTAAGCTTGCATTTTATTTTAATTATTTAAATAATAATAATAATTGTAGTTTGTTTATTGTCTGTGACTAGTATTTTTAACATCTGAAGATCTTATGGGTCTGCTGCTATACATTCTGCTTGTGTCTTTTGGTCTTTTTTTTTTTTTTTTTGGAAAAAGCATGTTATTTTATTACTATTTTCCCAATTAAACATGTAGATTTATATTTTAGACTTTTAAAATATTAATCTGAAGATATATTTTATGGTTAAAAATGTGAGGACTACAGATAAAGAGAAATGATATATACTAATATCTGGAAACAAAACACAGTTTAAACATCATAGCATCTATATGTATGTTTCAGTTATTCTGTAAACAAAATTTTTATCATGAATTCAGCTTAGTAAAATAGTTCTCAAATAAGTATTTCATAGTTAAAATACATCATCAGTTCAGTTCAGTTCAGTCGCTCAGTCATGTCTGACTCTTTGTGACCCCATGAATCGCAGCACACCAGGTCTCCCTGTCCATCACCAACTCCCGAAGTTCATTCAAACTCATGTCCATTGAGTTGGCGATGCCATCCAGCCATCTCATCTTCTGTTGTCCCCTTCTGCTCCTGACCCTAATCCCTCCCAGCATCACAGTCTTTTCCAATGAGTCAACTCTTTGCACGAGGTGGCCAAAGTACTGGAGTTTCAGCTTTAGCATCATTCCTTCCAAAGAAATCCCAGGGCTGATCTCCTTCAGAATGGACTGGTTGGATCTCCTTGCAGTCCAAGGGACTCTCAAGAGTCTTCTCCAACACCACAGTTCAAAAGCATCAATTCTTCAGCACTCAGCCTTCTTCACAGTCCAACTCTCACATCCATACATGACCACAGGAAAAACCATAGCCTTGACTAGACGAACCTTTGTTGGCAAAGTAATGTCTCTGCTTTTGAAATGCTATCTAGGTTGGTCATAACTTTCCTTCCAAGGAGTAAGCGTCTTTTAATTTCATGGCTGCAGTCACCATCTGCAGTGATTTTGGAGCCCAAAAAAATAAAGTCTGACACTGTTTCCACTGTTTCCCCATCTATTTCCCATGAAGTGGTGGGACTGGATGCCATGATCTTCATTTTCTGAATGATAAGCTTTAAGCCAACTTTTTCACTCCACTTTCACTTTCATCAAGAGGCTTTTGAGTTCCTCTTCACTTTCTGCCATAAGGGTGGTGTCATCTGCATATCTGAGGTTATTGATATTTCTCCCGGCAATCTTGATTCCAGCTTGTGCTTCTTCCAGACCAGCGTTTCTCATGATGTACTCTGCATAGAAGTTAAATAAGCAGGGTGACAATACATAGCCTTGAAGTACTCCTTTTCCTATTTGGAACCAGTCTCTTGTTCCATGTCCAGTTCTAACTGTTGCTTCCTGATCTGCATACAAATTTCTCAAGAGGCAAATCAGGTGGTCTGGTATTCCCGTCTCTTTCAGAATTTTCCACAGTTTATTGTGATCCACACAGTCAAAGGCTTTGGCATAGTCAATAAAGCAGAAATAGATGTTTTTCTAGAACTCTCTTGCTTTTTCTGTGATCCAGCGGATGTTGGCAATTTGATCTCTGGTTCCTCTGCCTTTTCTAAACCAGCTTGACATCAGGAAGTTCATGGTTCACATATTGCTGAAGCCTGGCTTGGAGAATTTTGAGCATTACTTTACTAGCGTGTGAGATGAGTGCAATTGTGCGGTAGTTTGAGCATTCTTTGGCATTGCGTTTCTTTGGGATTGGAATGAAAACTGACGTTTTCCAGTCCTGTGGCCACTGCTGAGTTTTCCAAATTTGCTGGCATATTGAGTGCAGCACTTTCACAGCATCATCTTCCAGGATTTGAAATAGCTCGACTGGAAATCCATCACCTCCACTAGCTTTGTTCGTAGAGATGCTGCCTAAGGCCCATTGACTTCACATTCCAGGATGTCTGGCTCTAGGTGAGTGATCACACCATCGTTTTTATCTGGGTCGTGAATATCTTTTTTGTATAGTTCTTCTGTGTATTCTTGCCACTTCTTAATATCTTCTGTTTCTGTTAGGTCCATACCATTTCTGTCCTTTATCGAGCCCATCTTTGCATGAAATGTTCCCTTGGTATCTCTAATTTTCTTGAAAAGATCTCTAGTCTTTCCCATTCTATTGTTTTCCTCTGTTTCTTTGCATTGATCACTGAGGAAGGCTTTTTTTATCTCTCCTTGCTATTCTTTGGAACTCTGCATTCAGATGCTTTTATGTTTCCTTTTCTCCTTTGCTTTTTGCTACCCTTCTTTTCACAGCTATTTATAAGGCCTCCTCAAGACAGTGTATACTTTTATATATTTTTCACAGATAGGTAGCTAGTGGGAACCTGCTCTATAGCAATGGAGCATAGCTCAGTGTTCTGTGATGACCCAGATGGATGGAATAGGGGGATGGGATGGGAGTGAGGTCCGAGAGGGAGGGGATATATGTAAACATATAACTGATTCACATTATTGTACAACAGAAACTAATACAATATTATAAAGCAGTTATATCCCAATTTTTAAAACAGTGGCCTCTTCCTGACTTCCTTTCAGAATCCATATATGTAGTTAAATCACAAAGAATAAGTTTTATCCATCTTCCATATATGATCCCTATTTAAATAGCTATTTAAATATTTAAATAGCTATTTAGCTATTTGAGTTATACAAGACTGTGGTCCATGTGATCAGACTGGTTAGTTTTCTGTGATTGTGATTTTCAGTCTGTCTGCTCTCTGATGGAGAAGGATAAGAGGCTTACAGAAGCTTCCTGATGGGAGAGACTGCTGCTGCTGCTGCTGCTGAGTCGCTTCAGTCATGTTCGACTTTGTGCGAACCCATAGACGGCAGCCCACCAGGATCCCCCATTCCTGGGATTCTCCAGGCAAGAACACTGGAGTGGGCTGCCATTTCCTTCTCCAATGCATGAAAGTGAAAAGTGAAAGGGAAGTCACTCAGTTGTGTCTGACTCTCAGCGACCCCATGGACTGCAGCCCACCAGGCTCCTCCATGCATGGGATTCTCCAGGCAAGAGTGCTAGAGTGGGGTGCCATTGCTTTCTCCATGGAGAGACTGACTATAGGGGAAACTGGGTCTTGTTCTGATGGGTGGGGCCATGCTCAGTTCAGTTCTGTTCAGTTCAGTTCAGCTGCTCAGTCGTGTCCAACTCTTTGCGACCCCATGAATCACAGCTCACCAGGCCTCCCTGTCCATCACCAACTCCCGGAGTTCACTCAGACTCATGTCCATCGAGTCAGTGATGCCATCCAGCCATCTCATCCTCTGTTGTCCCCTTCTCCTCCCGCCCCCAATCCCTCCCAGCATCAGAGTCTTTTCCAATGAGTCAACTCAGTAAATCTTTAATCCAATTTTATGTTGATGGGCGGGGCTGTGTTCCTTTCCTCTTATTTGACCTGAGGGCAAACTGTGGTGGAGATAATGAAGATAATGGCCTTCTTCAAAAGGTCCCATGCATGCGCTGCTACACTCAGTGCCCCCAAGCTTGCAGCAGGCCCCTGTCAACCCACGCCTCCACTGGAGACTCCTGGACACTCACGGGCAAGTCTGGATCAGTCTCTTGTGGGGTCACTGCTCCTTTCTCCTGGGTCCTGGTACACACAAGCTTCTGTTTGTGCCCTGCAAGAGTCTGTTTCCCAGTCCTGAGTAAGTTCTGGCCACTCTATGGTGGAGTTAATGGCAACCTCAGCCTGGTTAAGGGCTTATGCCATACCCAGGTCTACTACACCCAGAGCCCTTCCCCTGCAGCAGTCCACTGCTGACACATACCTCCACAGGAGACACTCAAACACAGTTCTGTCTCAGTCTCAGTGGAGTCTCTGGGTCCTGGTGTGCACAAGGTATGTTTGAACCCTCTGAGCATCTCCAAGATGGACAGGTCATGGTGGAAAGTTCTGACAAAATGTCCACTGGAGAAGGGAATGGCAAACCACTTCAGTATTCTTGCCTTGAGAACCCCATGAACAGTATGAAAAGGCAAAAAGATAGGACATTGAAAGATGAGCTCCCCAGGTGGGTAGGTGCCCAATAGGCTACTGGAGATTAGTGGAGAAATAACTCCAGAAAGAATAAAGAGATAGAGCCAAAGAAAAAGCAACACCCAGTTGTGGATGTGACTGGAAGTGGAACTAAAATCCATGCTGTAAAGAGCAATTTGCATAGGAACCTGGAATGTTAGGTCCATGAAACAAGGCAAATTGGAAGTGATCAAACAGGAGATGGCAAGAGTGAATATTGACATTTTAGGAATCAGCAAACTAAAATGGACTGGCATGGGTGAATTTAACTCAACTCATCAAAGTTCATCTTTCAGTGTCCTATCTTTTTGCCTTTTCATACGGTTCATGGGGTTCTCAAGGCAAGAATAATGAAGTGGTTTGCCATTCCCTTCTCCAGGGGACCATGTTTTGTCAGAATTCTCCACCATGACCCATCCATCTTGGAGACGCTCAGAGGATTCGAACATACCTTGTGCACACCAGGACCCAGAGACCCCACTGAGACTGAGACAGAACTGTGTTTGAGTGTCTCCTGAGGAGGTATGGGTCAGCAGTGGACTGCTGATGACCGTTATATCTACTACTTTGGGCAAGAAACCCTTAGAAGAAGTGGAGTAGCCATCATACTCAACAAAAGAGTCCAAAATGAAGTACTTGGATGCAATCTGAAAAATGACAGAATGATCTCTGTTCGTTTCCCAGGCAAACCATTCAATATCACAGTAATCCAATTTTATGCCCTGACCAGTAATGCTGAAGAAGTTGAAGTTGAAGAGTTTTATGAAGACCTACAAGGCCTTCTAGAACTAACACCCCAAAAAGATGTCCTTTTCATTATAGGGGACTGGAATGCAAAAGTATGAAGTCAAGAAACACCTGGAGTAACAGGAAATTTTGGCCTTGGACTATAGAATGAAGTAGGGCAAAGGCTAATAGAGTTTTGGCAGGAGAACACACTGGTCATAGCAAACACCCTCTTCCAACAACACAAGAGAAGTCTCTACACATGGACATCACCAGATGGTCAATACCAAAATCAAATTGATTATGTTCTTTGCAGCCACAAATGAAGAAGCTCTATACAGTCAGCAAAAACAAGATGGGGAGCTGAGTGTGGCTCAGTTCATGAACTCCTTATTGCCTAATTCAGACTTAAGTTGAAGAAAGTAGGGAAAACCACTAGACCATTCAGGTATGACCTAAATCAAACCTGTTACAGTAGAAGTGACAAATAGATTCAATAGACAGAGGGCCTGAAGAACTGTGGATAAAGGTTCATGACATTGTTCAGGATGATGAAGACCATCTCCAAGAAAAAAAAAATGCAACAGGCAAAATGGTTGCCTGAGGTGGCTTTACAAATAGCTCAGAAGAGAAGAAAAGCTAAACGCAAAGAAGAAAAGGAAAGGTATACCCATTGAATGCAGAGTTCCAAAGAATAGCAAGGAGAGACAAGAAAGCCTTCCTCAGTGATCAGTGCAGAGAAATAGAGGAAAATAATAGAATGGAGAAGACTAGAGATCCCTTCAAGAAAATTAGAGATACCAAAGAAACATTTCATGCAAATATAGTCAAAATAAAGGACGGAAATGGTAGGGACCTAACAGAAGCAGAAGATATTAAGAAGAGGTGGCAAGAATACACAGAACTGTACAAAAAAGATCTTCATGACCCAGATAATCATGATGGTGTGATCACTCACCTAGAGCCAGACATCCTGGAATGTGAAGTCAAGTGGGCCTTACAAAGCATCACTGAGAACAAAGCTAGTGGAGGTGGTGGAATTCCAGGTGAGCTCTTTCAAACTCTAAAAGATGATGCTGTGAAAGTGCTGCACTCAATATGCCAGCAAATTTGGAAAACTCAGCAGTGGTCACAGGACTGGAAAAGGTCAGTTTTCATTCCAATCCCAAAGAAAGGCAATGCCAAAGAATGCTCAAACTACCACACAATTGTACTGATCTCACACACTAGCAAAGTGATGTTCAAAATTCTCCAAACCAGGCTTCAACAGTACATGAACCGTGAACTTCCAGATGTTCAGGCTGGTTTTAGAAAAGGCAGAGGAACCAGAGATCAAATTGCCAACATCTGCTGGATCATGGAAAAAGCAAGAGTTCCAGGAAAACATCTACTTCTGCTTTATTGACTATGCCAAAGCTTCTGACTATGTGGCTCACAACAAACTAAAATTCTTCAAGAGATGGGAATACCAGACCACCTTACCTGCCTCCTCAGAAATCTGTATGCAGGTCAGGAAGCAACAGTTAGTGCTGGACATGGAACAAGAGACTGGTTCCAAATCTGGACAGGAGTATGTCAAGGCTATGTATTGTCACCCTGCTTGTTTAACTTCTATGCAGAGTACATCATGGGAAATGCTGCACTGGATGAAGCACAAGCTGGAATCAAGATTTCCAGGATAAATATAAATAACTTCAGATATGCAGATGATACCACATTTATGGCAGAAATCAAAGAAGAACTAAAAAGACCTCTTAATGAAAGAGAAAGAGAAAAGTGAAAATGTTGGCTTAAAACTCAACATTCAGAAAACTAAGATCATGGCATCTGGTCCCACCACTTCATGGCAAATAGATGAGGAAACAGTGGAAACAGTGAGAGACTTTATTTTCTTGGGCTCCAAAATCACTGCAGATGGTGATTGCAGCCATGAAATTAAAATGTGCTTGCTCCTTGGAAGAAATGTTATGACCAAAATGTTATGACAGCATATTAAAAAGCGGAGACATTACTTTCCCAAAAAAGTTCCGTCTAGTCAAAGCTATGGTTTTTTCCAGTAGTCATATATGGGTGTGAGAGTTGGACTATAAAGAAAGCTGAGCACCAAAGAATTGACACCACGAACTGTGGTGTTGGAAAAGACTCTTGAGAGTCCCTTGGACTGCAAGGAGATCCAACCAGTCCATCCTAAAGAAAATCAGTCCTGAATATTCATTGGAAGGACTGATGTTGAAGCTGAAACTCCAATACTGTAGCCACCCTATGCAAAGAACTGACTCATTTGAAAAGACCCTGATGCTAGGAAAGATTGAAGGCGGGAGGAGAAGGGGATGACAGAGGATGAGATGATTGGATGGCATCACTGACTCGATGAACATGAGTTCAAGTAAACTCCAGGAGTTGATGATGGACAGGGACGCCTGGCATGCTGCAGTCCATGGGGTTGCAAAGAGTCAGACACAACTGAGCCACTGAACTGAACTGATTAGCTATTTAGATAGCTAGGGCAGTTGTTTACACAAGCTATTTGTTTGGTTTTGCTACTTCTGCTGTGTTTCTTCCTACTGAGCCTGATTATCTTTGACTGCATATTGTTCACTGTAAATTTATTTAAGGATTACTTGGAGGCTTATTATAAAGATTTATTTCTCCAGAGACAACTTGACTTTGCATTGGAACTATCAGTCCTGACCCTTTATTTTATGTTCAGGGTTAGAAATTTATTCCCTTGTAATACGATCTCAGGTTTCAAGGGCTTCTGAGGGCTCTTCTACTTATGATTTACTCTGAGTGATGCTGGAGTCCCAGTTTATTTTGGAGACAGTCTGCAGTTGGATTCCCAATTCAACCAGACATGAGCATATAACTTCTGTTCCTCTTACTAAAGAGGTTTCAAAATGAAAGTTCAGATTTGCTAAGTCACAAAAGCCTTCAGGACAAAAGCAATTCCCAAGCTTCCTTCTCTCTCTCTAGGGTCCTGTTTTCATTTCAGTTTTCGATCAGTACTTCCTTCTTGTATTGTCAGCTCTTTATATTTTTTAAGAAGGTTTGTTTTTAACAATTTATTTGAGCTTTTTAGCTCTTTTCAGCAAGAGGGTAGGTCCAGATTACCAAGCCTACCAGTACTGGAAGCTGAAGTCTTCCCATTTCAAATTTCAAATATTTTAAAGCAGTTTGGTAATGCTAATATATAACTTTATAATAATTAAAATGGAGAATTGGGGCATTACATAAAACTAAATTGAAATAAATACCCTATGCTCTGGATTTTTCTTTACTAAGGTTTAGCTGAAAGGAGGAGTTAGGGGCACTTCCCTGGCCGTCCATCGGTTAGGACTGCACACTTCCACTGGGGGTGACAAAAGGTCAGTCCCTCATTGGGGAACTGAGATCCTGCATGCTGTTCCCAAGGACAAAAAACAAAAACAAAACAAAACAAAAACAGCAGTGGGTGTGGCAAAATCTATAGAGACTGCTTTTGTTTATTTGGTTTTTAGTGGAGTTAAGGTCCTGTGAATACCACGCCAAAATACCAGGCAAAGATTGACTGAAATACATGTTACTCCATCGATTCATTTCCCTACTCACCTTCGCTTATACTTGAATTCATAACTGTGTCTAAACTCCTAGATAATTTATATTTTTAGATAAAAGTTTACTTATAGAATGCTATTTTTTCTCCTGAGTTTGTTTTTGTTGTTGGTATGAAAAACCTTCTGGCCAAGTCTACATACTCACACAATAAAAAAGCAAAACAAGACAAAACAAATCTGATAAAACTTGTTGTTTGAAACTTTACAGATAAAAAAAATTTTCTGAACTTTTGGCTCCATGAGACATGGCTGTGGAGAGTCCTAAGTGTCATGTGAACACTTAGATAAGGCAGACAACCACACGTGCAGTCCTGTGGCTGGATCCAGGAGGTACAGAGGAGGATCTATTAAGTAATTTCCCATTATCTTAGCAGTGTTTGAATTCATCACTCTTTATAGATATAATCTGGGACTCTTTGATTTAAAGTAGAGAAGAACTAAAGAGAAATATGTTGAGAAATAAATGCTAAGACTTTTTTATCAGTTATTGTGTAACTTTACTGGCAAGAGCAAAAGAGTTCTTTGACTGTTTGCTTTTCCAAAAACAATGTTAAAATGATATTTTTAAATTTATGGGGAAAATTTGAATAAGCAGAAGTTTGGGAATCTGCATTTTCCAGATTGTTTTACCTACACACTCAGTGTTCTGATGAGGGCTTGATTGACCGCTGTTGAGACACAGATCTATTGATTATCATTTTGTGTTTGTTTTTCTAAAATTTCATCCATCTACCTACATCCTACACATTTCCGTCAAACCACTAACTCGGCATTTCTTAAAGGGATCAGCAGAGGTATTGTCATGACATTCCTAGATTTCAAATTGGAGACTATTCTATTTGCTGATGATTTGTGGTATTTCCTTGTACCATTATTTTAAAATAAGCATTATACAAAGTGCATTACTTTCAATATCTCTAATCCTGGAAAGTAGGTATTACAAGGACCCCTCTTCTACAGATGGATCTTAAAAATGGCTCAGAGAGGCTAATAGCTTATTTCAGCTCATGAGTGAGCTGGAATACAAAACCCAACCTACATAACAGAAGTGCAGAAGACAGAGAAGCATCAGGCAAAGCTAAGAAGAAAACAGGAAGACTAGAAAACCTTAAATTGCCTCATGGATCATCTCCATAGCTGTTAGCAGCCCTTGCACTTCTGGACAGTGACCTTTTTATTTTTCTATTAGCCACAGGCTTGTGATCAGATCAGCTCTTGCTGTTATGATGGGAAATTGTTCAGTTCAGTTCAGTCACTCAGTTGTGTCCAACTCTTTGTATTCTTTTACAAAATATCCATTCCCCTTTTTGAAGTGCCCATCTCAAAAAGTCAGACACAACTGATCATGCATGTATGGTCATGGGCTCCATGGGAAGATCATATATCTGTGCTTCCTTGAAACCAGCTTGGCTACATGACTTGTCTTGATCAGTGATATATGAGTGAAAGTGTCAGAGACAATGTTTAAGAGGCCACTCAAGATCTACTGTGATGTTTTTAATCACTGCCATGAGTCTGGCCACAAACCTGATTGGACCTGCCCCATAAGGCTGAGTAATAGGATATAGATGATGGCAAGTATACCTGCAAATGTGTTATGGACAAGGACTGTCAGTGAGAGAGAATTATTTGTTGAAATCACAAAGCTTTAGTGTCACTTATTATCACTTTTGCTTTTCTGAGTTTTGATTACTTCATCTGTTAAATGGATTAATAATATCAATTTGTAGATATTGTGAACAATGGGAGAATTATCTAAGAAAATGGATTTAAAGAGCTAGACATATGGCACATGCAATAGCTGGCAGTTATTATTCCCCACTCTGGTGTTGAATGCTATATTTATCTAAAAGTTAATCAGCTGTATCTGAGCTTTCTTATTTCTGGAGTGGACTGCCCTCTAACAAAATGAAGATAACATCCCCATGTAAAATTTGGCAACAAAAATTTCTTTGCAAGTCAAAATAATAAGAGCAAAATATACTAGTTCATTCCCCAGATATTAACTGACTATCAGGTATCAGGCACTGTGTTTAGTGCTTGGAGGATACACACACACATTCAGTTTTTTTCCTAAAGGGAAGATAATCTAGTGGATTTATTAAACTTTGGTGAGCTAAAGCTTTACATATTGAAGGCTAAACTAGGTGTTGGGATTAGATGTCTTATTTTAATACAGTTATATTACCATCTAGAAGAATAAATCAAACCACCAAGGTAGTATTCCTAGGTAGATACTTGATTGGATCTGCTACAATGGATAAGTAGAATTTATTAGTAATGAATAACAGCAGTAATATTAAAAATAATGACAAGATTTTTAAATAATCATTTTCAAAAAGATAATCTAGTTCACATTTTACTTACACTACAGGTTTCTTCCATTCAAAGTGAAAAGATTAAATTTCAATCCAGATCTAAAGACACTAAGCTCTTCATCAATAAATTAGGAATTGATTATAACTTGCTGTTAAAAATAACATGGCAGTGAATATACCTATCAAGCCCTTAGAAATACATTCGTTTGCATGCAGGTTTAATTTTTTATTCTTTGGTTTTCACACCTCAGACACATGATGAAGTGAACCCCATCAGAAGCCATAGACTTGGAGTGAATGAGGCACTCTAACTGTGTAGGCTGAACCACTTGGGTGCAATGTGCAGAGATAAGAGAATCACCAGTGGGACCTGGGAGCCCAGGTACAGCATTTCATCTCTATGGTTCTCAAGGAACCACAAATTATTTATTAAAATAAAAATATTAATCAGGCATTTACTATGAACACAACACCCTGGTTTGTAGGGAGCTTATAGAGTGCCACAGATACTGAAAGCACATTCTCTGACCTCCAAGAATGTAACCAGCTTAGTTCAACTGCATAAACTCTATTGTAATCCTTAATTGCTATTACTGAGAATTGGGTGGAAAGAAGCAAAATCATTTCTCTAGATCCTTGGAAAGATTTACCGTGTATTGCCACATGTTTTCTATTGCAGAACACAATACACACAGTTCCCTGCCAGTGGCAAACTGACATCATTTAATTAAGTATTCTAAATGTATCCTTTCGCTGAGTTCTCTGTCAGCATTACCTTTTAGGAAAAGATCTACTGCAAGCACTGGCAAGCTTTTTGAAGTCAAATAAAATGAAGGAATTGTTTTGAGTATGTTTTGCTGCCAGACTCTCAACAAGATTAATAGTTCAAGTGAAATACATAGCCAAAGGAATTGTACGCTTTCTCTCATTTGAACAAATGTTTAACTAATGATCTGCAGATGTGCAAGAAAGCCTGTATAAAAGTAAAATGTATCACTTGCTACCACTTTAAATGTAAATACGTCCTATGGCTCCATTTTGCATATTAAAGAATTTTTAAAGTAAACATTTGAGTGAAACATCTCTCCAAATAAAATACTACTTAAAACAAATAATATGTGAGCCAAAACGTCCATTTTAGTAGCCCATTCCTAAACCACTGTTAGCCTCAATCGAGGATAACTGAGCTATTGGAATTGAAATAATCAGGGTGTTCAGGTCTAAGCAGGCTTTTTGAAAATGCACAAAAGCAATAGTGAAGCATTTGGTCCATTGTGAGGGGAAAGTTGCATTTCCTTTTCTCCTGCCATGACCTGCTTATTCCATTTATGAACCAGCTACCTGGGCTTCCCTGGTAGCCCAGATGGTAAAGACTCTGGTAGCAGTGGGGGAGATCTGGCTTCATTTTGGGTCGGGAAGATCCCCTGGAGAAGGAAATGACAACCCACTGGAGCATTCTTGCCTGGAGAATTCCATGGACAGAGGGGCCTGTTGGGCTACAACCATGGCGTCGCAAAGAGTTGGACATGACTGAGCGACTTTCACTTTCACCTGCTTTTTAGCTCCTTTCCCATCAAAACCTAAAATATACCTGAATTTTTTATTTGAATGCTTACTCTTATAGCATTATGTCCTAAACATTATGTGGCTAACTTGACTTCAGAGCAGCTGATGAGCTGTGGCCTTCAGATAAATCTACCTTGCTGAAAGCATGCATGCAAACCAGCAAGGGATTTGTTCTGTCTTTCAGGAGCAAGGATGGCTTCTATACTAGCCAAATAACCAAAGTATTTCATAAGTTCTTTACTATTATGGCATCACATAGATTTTGACACTAAAACTTGAATCACAGGCCAATACTGGCCAGTGGTATTATGCTGCTACTGCTAAGTTGCTTCAGTCGTGTCCGACTCTGTGCGACCCCATAGACGGCAGCCCACCAGACTTCCCCACCCCTGGGATTCTCCAGGCAAGAACACTGGAGTGGGTTGCCATGTAAGCAAAAATGGTAATAATCCACCAAACCTGAATACAAAGAAACTTTAAGATCAGAAGTAGAAGGTGAAACTTTGGTACTAATCAGCCTAGAGTAGATATGGTAAGAAATGTTAATACATATATACACATGCATACATATACACACACAGTAAGAAATATCCAAATACAGTTCACTGATTTCCAGGAAATTACATGATTTAGTGGTTAAATATTCAGATTGTGAGTAATCCACAACACTTGACTTGTGTCCCCTTCTTTTCTGGCCAAATGTCTTTTGACCGTTTCACTCCTCAAGAATATTTTCAACTGGGAGCAGTTAGGGCGAATAAAAAAGGTGAATATCAAACAAGTCATTTGGCCTTGTCGTTAGTTGTGAGGAAGGTCTGTTGGGGATAACAGTGAAAATTACATTTGCGAGTTGTCAGCCTCAATAATATTTTCATTTTACTTTTGATTTTTTCATGGGCATTGTAGAACTGGTGTTACTACTCAAATACCCCAAGTTCCAAGCTTGACTCATTTACATTGAATAAGTCATGAATATTCACTGATACTCATGGTCAGTCATATTCTTCGTCATAACAGGTTTCATTCCAAAGGTCCTGTTTAGCTTTTACATAATTCCATTGGTGCTGTTTTCATTTTGCAACTGACCTTCTGTATTATACAGGAATATATTTAGGGTTTGGTATTTTGACCACAGAAAGTTTATCATTCTGCAACTTCTAAATTGCAGAGGCAGCAATTTTGGAGTAGCCTGTACTAAAACTACTATACTTGAGAATAAGTTTTACTTGAAAGAAGGAAAAAGAACACTTATGTATGTCTTAAACTGTGATGGAAAGTATGTCATTTCCATTTTCCAAGCAGACTTCAACGTACGCATTGGTGTTTTTCGCTCATATAATAGTGAGTAGTCAGATCAAGAGCATGTTCTTCCTCACAGTACACTGAGTGTGCTCGCAAATGATTTTTTCTATGCTTCTCAAAAACTTCGATATTGAATTACTTAAAGTACTAAGCCCTTTCCAGATAGCTGTTGAGAAACATGTGGAATATTTTACCCTGAAGTGTGGTTGTAATTTAATGGCACTGCATTAAAGAAAATATAATTGTTTAACTCTGCTGATTGTTTTGTTTTGCCAGCAAATACTGGCACATGTGTTTTACAGAGGTGTGATATACTTCGTTAGCATTGAGGCCCAAGAGAGCTGCCATTAATGTAAGCTGTATTTTGGACCGAATCTCTGAGCAAAAGGTAAACTTCCCAGTATTTCTAATATTAAGGAATTATTATCTTGTGAGCATTAACCAAATGTAGTTACAGTCAAAATTTGATTATTAAATACTGAACCAAAGTAAAAAGATTTGTATTCTTGAATTGTATTTATTTGTTCATAAAATCACCCCCTCTTTTCCATAAACAAAAGCCATCACTAAATAATACAGAGGAGGGAAAAAGTACAAGTTTTTGGTCACTTGAATTAGTAAGACTGCCTTTATGATTATTTTTTATACAGTTAATGCTATAATAGGAATCTGTAGTCTTCTCATTCAAGATTTGCCTAAGGTTTTTGAACATATCCACTTTCCTTCCATCCACCCCATCTTCCTCCCTAACTAGATAGAAAATTCTAGCTAAATCATTATTTCTTCTTCCTCTTTTTTTATTTCATAGAATATAGCATTTAAAGTTAAATGGGGGAGCCTGGTGGGCTGCCGTCTATGGAGCTGCACAGAGTCGGACACGACTGAAGCGACTTAGCAGCAGCAGTGTTATATCAACCAAAATAACATTCTTGAGAATCTGGAATTCTGGGTCTTTTTTCCAAGGAATAAAATTTTATAAAGTACTTTGGAGAAGGTGAGTTATAGTTGTAGTAACTTAAAGATACTAAACTAGAAAATTCTGTTTTCTCTTTTCATAAAATGTTTATTTATTAGACATTAGTAATAACTTAGGCTCAGAGCTACAATATAAATTCTGTCTCTCTTCCATCTTCTGTCTCTCTTCTTTATAATGCTCCCTTAACTATGTTATGTTTTAGTCCTCTATTGCTGTGTAACAAGTTAACTCCCAAAATGTAGTGGCTGCTGAGCACCGGAGAATTGATGCTTTTGAACTGTGGTGTTGGAGAAGACTCTTGAGAGTCCCTTGGACTGCAAGGAGATCCAACTGGTCCATTCTGAAGGAGATCAGCCCTGGGATTTCTTTGGAAGGAATGATGCTAAAGCTGAAACTCCAGTACTTTGGCCATCTCATGCGAAGAGTTGACTCGTTGGAAAAGACTCTGATGCTGGGAGGGGTTGGGGGCAGAAGAAGGGGATGACAGAGGATGAGATGGCTGGATAGCATCATTGACTCGATGGACGTGAGTCTCAGTGAACTCCGGGAGTTGGTGATGGACAGGGAGGCCTGGCGTGCTGCAATTCATGGGGTCACAAAGAGTCGGACACGACCTAACGACTGATCTGATCTGAAGGCAGCACACATTTATCGTCTTAATAGTTTCTGGGACTCAGCTTTCAGTAGCTGGGAGACTGACTCAGGGTCTCCCACTAGGGTGCAATGAATTGCTGAATGGAGCTGCATCATGTGAAAGGAGGCAGAATCTGACTGGTGTTGGAGGACCTGCTCCCAAATTCATTCTCATAGCTGTTGACAAGAGATTTTATTTCCAGTTGTGAGAGACCTCAGTTCTCCACCATGTGAGTCTCCCCAAAGTGTTACTTGAATGTCCTTCTGATGTGGCAAATGGCTTCCCAAAGAAAGAGTCAAGGAAATCTCACTTTTTTTTTTTCTCTTTTCCTTTTCTAGCTCAGCCTACAGGTAAGCCCCCGACAGGGAACTGCACTGCCATAACACAAGTGGTGGCACAGACACCTAAAATCCTGAGAGAGAATCTGTCACCCTGCTCAGGGAATCCATGAAAGGGACCTCTATGGTAAGATGATTGTTGGGGAAAATCCTGTTAGTTTTTCCTTCTAATTCACTGATTTGCCTTGAGGGCAGCTAAAATCTCATGGAATTATATAACAGTGAGAGAAGCCTAAAACTCTGAGAGAAAGCCATTTTTCTTCTCAGAGAAATTGAAAAATGGGGCCTCTGGGATTTAGAGCATGAGGGGAAATCCATAAGAGAAGAGAGATAGAGAAACAGGTCCCATAATTCTTTGTATGAACAGATGGAAGTCCCAGATTTAACACTATGAATTGGTTACATGAGTAGCACAGACACAAAAGCATAGCAAATGTTTCGTAAACTCTAGTTATTGCACAAACTACACCGTGTCCCAGACTAACCCCTGAGTGAAAGACCCAAACATTACAACAAAAAGTTTAAAAAACTGAAATTCACATTGAAACCAACATCCACAGAAAGCAATACAGAATTTGTCTGCAGTCCAAACCTACATGGCTGTTACCTGTTAATCAAAACAATCAACATTCTTCCTGAGGATTGTAATGAGGCTCAGAACCTCACAACATATTTAAAGTTTCCATAACAACATTCATAATTATTTGACATAGAAATTTTGCCAACAGAATATCTGACCAATTCTCAATGGAAAATAAGTCAACAGACACAAACTCTGAGATCCTCAAATGTCGGAAGTATCAGATACACTTCGGGGTAACCATGAGGTAAATCTGAACACTCTGGAAGTAAATGGAAATATAAAAACTTCCATATATAGAGATATAAATAGAATAAATATTTTAAAAATCCTAAGTGAAAATATGACACTAAAATTAAGACTTCCATGGATATCTTAAATAACAGAAAGGAGAAGACTGAAGAAAAGGTGAGTAGGCTTTAAACACAGCGAAATAAAAATTACCCACTCTGAAGAACATAGTGAAAAAAAGATTGAAAAAATTAACTGTTTCAGGGACTTGTAGGAGAATCAGAAATGTTTAAAATTTGTGTCATTGGAGTCCCAGAAGAGTAAAAACATAAATGGGTGTGGGAAAAGAATGGCTAAAAACTTTCCAAATTTGGTAAAAGACATAAATTTTCAGATTCAAGAAGCTCACCAAATTCTAAACATAATAAATTTAAAACCATGCTCAGATATATCTTAAAACTGCTAAAAACAAAAGAGAAAATAAAATGAAAGCAGCCAAATGTTGTTACTTGTAAGGAAAGAAAATTTCTCATCAACAACAATAGAAGCTAGATGACAGTAGGAAAACATCATTAAATTGCTGGTAAAAGATTGTCAACAGTTTTAAATCAACTTCTATACCAAAAGAAAATATGATTCAAGAGTAAAGACATTCTGAGAAGAAGGAAAACTAGGAATTATTTTCCAACAGAGTTTCTCCAAATGAAATACTACCAGAAATTCCTCAAATTGAAGGAAAATGAAAGAATCAAACTTAGAATTTCAAGAATGAAAGAAAAACAAATATGGTAAATATCAGGGTAAATAAAGTAGACTATTTTTCTCTTCTTATATTTTTTTCAATATAAATGACTATGCTGCTGCTGCTGCTGCTAAGTCTTCAGTCGTGTCTGCCATCCCTGGGATTCTCCAGGCAACAACACTGGAGTGGATTGCCATTTCCTTCTCCAATGCATGAAAATGAAAAGTGAAAGTGAAGTCGCTCAGTCGTGTCCGACTCTTAGCGACCCCATGGACTGCAGCCTACCAGGCTCCTCCGTCCATGGGATTTTCTAGGCAAGAGTACTGGAGTGGGTGCCATTGCCTTCTCCATAAGTGACTATAGAAAGCAAAAATTATAACATTTGCTGGTGAGATTTTTCAGTATATGTAGATGAAATACATATAAAAATATAACAAATGATTTTGATGCTTTTACATTTTAATTCAAATTGAACATTGTCACTTTAAGAAGGCTGTGAGAGATTTACATATAAAGGGCTTCCTCGGTGGCTCAGAGGTAAAAGAATCAGCCTGTAATGCAGGAGATGTAATAGACACAGATTCGATTCCTGGGTCGGGAAGATCCCCTGGAGGAGGGCATGGCAAACCCACTCCAGTATTCTTGCCTGGAGAATCCTATGGACAGAGGAGCCTGGTGGACTACAATTCATAGGGTCACAAAGAGTTGGACACTACTGAAGTGACTTCAAAAGCATGCATGCCTATGTATGTAAAATACTTTATATGGTAAAATCCATAGATAGACTGCTAAAAATGTAATAGCAAAGATAGATAAAAACCCAACAGATAAATTTAAATGAAATTAAAAATTAAAATAATCCAACAGAAGGCATGAAACTTGATAGAGACCAAAAAAATAAGGAGAAAAACAGAAAGCAAGTAATAAAATCAGTTCAGTTCAGTTCAGTTCAGTCGCTCAGTCGTGTCCGACTCTTTGCGACCCCATGAATCACAGCACGCCAGGCCTCCCTGTCCATCACCAACTCCCGGAGTTCACTCAGACTCACATCCATTGAGTTGGTGATGCCATCCAGCCATCTCATCCTCTGTCGTCCCCTTCTCCTCCTGCCCCCAATCCCTCTCAGCATCAGAGTCTTTTCCAATGAGTCAACTCTTCTCATGAGGTGGCCAAAGTACTGGAGTTTCAGCTTTAGCATCATTCTTTCCAAAGAACACCCAGGGCTGATCTCCTTTAGAATGGACTGGTTGGATCTCCTTGCAGTCCAAGGAACTCTCGAGAGTCTTCTCCAACACCACAGTTCAAATGCATCAAATCTTCGGCTCTCAGCTTTCTTTACAGTCCAACTCTCACATCCATACATGACCACTGGAAAAATCATAGCCTTGACTATAAAATAATAAAATAATGAATCTAATTATACCAATAATGACATAGTAAATAGTCTAAATGTACTAAGTGAAAAAATATTGTCAGATTAGCTATATTTCATAACTTTAAATTGAATGATGCAGGTAAATTAAAAACATAGAAATGATATACTATGCAACACTAATCATAAGAAATCTATGGTGGCTGTATTAACATCAGACAAAGATTTCAGGGCAAAAAAATTACCAGGGGTAGAGAGAAACATTAGACAGTGCTAAAAGGGTCAACTCACCAAAAAGACATAACAACCATAAATATGCACATACCTAGCACCAAGGTTGTGATAGGAACAATTCCAGGATGACCCTCCCTGGCACCCCCATTCCTGTGTACACACCTGTATAATTCCATCCTTCAAAGTGTGGGCAGGAACTGCAACTACACTGGGATATCACTTGTGGAATTAGGTTATATCACCTGGCTAAGATGAAGGGATTTAGCAGATATAATTAAGGTTCCAAAGTCAACTTTTTTCTTTAAGTTGGTCAAAAGGGAAGACTTCCTTTGTGGGTCTAATTTAGTCAGTAAAACGTCCTTAAAGGAGTAATTGGTCTCTTCATGAAGAAAGACATTCACCCCATAGCTCTGGAAGAAATATGGTGCCATATTGCTAAAGGGTCTGTGGAAGTGCTACATGGAAGGAACTGTAGAAGTTTCTAGGAATTGAGAGTAAAGACCAGTCAGTAGCCAGCAAGAACACTGGGACCTCAGGTAGACAATATCAAGGAACTAAAATTATGCCAGTAACCTAAGTCATCTTGGAAGAGGACCTTGAGTCCCAGGTGCTGACAAAGACTTGGCTCACATCTTGATTTCAGCCTTAGGGAACCCTGAACAGAGGACATAACTGATCTGTACCTGGATTTCTGACCCACAGAAACTGGGAAACAATAAATAAATGTTATTTTATGTTGCCCTAATGGTCTTGGAGCAAGTGATGAGAATGAAAACAGAACACAAAATCTGGTTCAATGGGTCAGGGAACCTGCAGCCTCTATTGGACAGAGCTGCAGAGTCCACTCTGAGTCCAGCTTTTAATCCTAATTGCAGACTACAAGACTTTTTTGATCTTATTTTTTCCAAGACACTACACTGACATAGTCCAGATTACCTTGTTTCCACCCTAGGCCATTCCCTTTTGGGCTAGTCTCGGGAACAATCAGCAAGTGCATAAGCAGCATTCATGCCTGACCCCCACCCTGTGTTCCAAGGTCCATGCTTTCATGATCCCAGTCATACTCCCTTCTGGGTCTGGCCTTGGGGTTTGTAACAAGGAGATTATTCTTAAGAAAAACATGGAAGATAATCATTAACACAGTTTCTTAATATATGCTGTTTTTTCAGGTGCTATTTCTGTGGAATTTCTCAAGGCTGTGAAAGTACGTTATTACGAATTCCCACTATAATTTTAGGCTGCTAATTTTGTGATAATTTATTGTATAACAGTAGAAAACTAATACAAGAGCTTCAAAATACACGAAGGGAAAGTTCATAAAAGTGGAAGGAAGAAGAGCAAATCCAAAATTATAGTTTGACATTTCAACACTCTGCTCTCAATAAACAATAAAGGAAGAAAAAGACACAAAATATTAGCAAGGATACAGAGGATCTGAACACCATCAAAAAATATTTTACATTTATAGAAGAACATTCCTCCCAGCAATAGCAGAATATACATTCTTTTCAACTGCACATTTGCAAAAAAAAAATCTAGGCCATAAAAACTAATCTTAATACATTTAAAAGACTTGTAATCATACAAAATATGTTCCATGACCATAGTGAAATTAAACTAGAAATCAAAAACAGATATCTTAGAAATTCCCAAAGATTTGAAAATGAACAATACTTATAACTCATGAATCAAAGAGGGAGATTCTCAAGGGAAATTAGAAAATAGGTTTAGCAAAATGAAATATAACTTACTAAAATTTCCAGAATATAGCTAAAGCAGTGTTTACAAGTAAATTTATAGTAGTAAAGGCTTATATTAGACAAAAAAGTATCAAATCAATAACCCAAGTTTTAAGTAACAAACAAATGAGCAAATTAAGCCCAAAGTTAGAAAGAAGGAAATAACTGAGAACACAAATCAATGAAATTTAATATAAGAAGATAATATAGAAAATTGGTGAAAACAAAAGCTAGAAAAGATTAATGCAATTGATAAAATTTCACCCAAAATGAACAAGAGAAAAGGAAGACACGAATTACAAAAATCTAAATTGTAAGAGGCTCTTGATGAAAGTGAAAAAGGAGAGTGGAAAAGTTGGCTTAAAATTTAACATTTAAGAAATAAGATCATGGCATCCAGTCCCATCACTTCATGGCAAATAGATAGGGAAACAGTGGAAACAGTTTCCCCAACAGTGGAAGCTGACTTTATTTTGGGGGGCTCCAAAATCACTACAGATAGTAACTGCAGCCATGAAATTAAAAGATGCTTACTCCTTGGAAGGAAAGCTATGACCAACCTAGACAGCATATTGAAAAGCAGAGATATTACTTTGCCATCAAAGGTCTGTCTAGTCAAGGCTATGGTTTTTCCAGTAGTCATGTATGGGTGCAAGAGTTGGACTATAAAGAAAGCTGAGCACTGAAGAATTGATGCTTTTGAACTGTGGTGTTGGAGAAGACTCTTGAGAGTCCCTTGGACTGCGAGGAGATCCAACCAGTCCATCCTAAAGGAGATCAGTCTTGAATATTCACTGGAAGAACTGATGTTGAAGCTGAAACTCCAATACTTTGACCACCTGATGCAAAGAACTGACTCATTTGAAAAGATTCTGATGCTGGGAAAGATTGAAGGCAGGAGTAGAAGGGGACAACAGAGAATTAGATAGTTGGATGGCATCACCAACTTGAGGGACATGAATTTGAGCGAACTCTGGGAGTTGGTGATGGACATGGAGGCCTGGTGTGCTGCAGTCCATGGGGTCACAAAGAGTTAGACACAACTGAATGACTGAACTGACTAAAAATGTAAGAGACATCACTGCAGATTTGGACATTTAAAAAGCAATGAAAAAGCATTATGAACAACTCTTGCCCATAAACTTAATAACTTAGATGAAATGGACAAATTCCTTGAGATAAAATATTGTCAATTCTATTTAAGCTCTTCCAGAAAAAAGGATAAACTTCCTAACTCATTTTTATGAAACCAGCATAACCTTGGTACCAGACAAAGACAATAAAGGAAGGCTCCAAGCCAATAAACCACAAGAATATAGACACAAAAATTCTGAAACCGATATTAGTTAATTTAATGCAGCAGTAATTATAAATAATAAAACAATCATGACCAATTCAAATTTATACAGGGAATGAAAGTGTGTTTGAAAGTCAACTCTATTAATTGACTGAAAAGGAAACCCTGCAAGATTATATCAATAAAACAGAAGATGCTTTATAATTATGTAAAGTTTAAAAATAAAATAAAATTTAAAAAAAAACAGAAGATGCATTTGGCAAAGTACATTATTAATTCATGATTAAAAAACACTTAGCAACCAAGAATAGGAAAACTTTCCTAACTTGATAAAGGGCAACTATCAAAAAAGGAAAGGAAAATAAAAAGAAATCCTACAGCTAACTTCATATTTAACCATGTTTAATAAGATTTCATATTAGAATAGCTAAATTCAAGAAAATAGTACTACAAGTTCTAATGAAGATGGACAGTAAGTAGAACTCAAATATTGCTGGTGAGAATGTAAAATGGTACAACCACCTTGGAGAACATTTTAGAAGTTTCTTGTAAAGTTAAAAACACACTTATCATATGATCCAACTATGGAGCTCCTAGTATTTATCCAAGAAAAATAAAAAATTTTGTTTTCACAAGTACTTTTTTTATAAGTGTTTATAGCTTCTTTATTCATAATTTGCAGAAAATAAAAACAAAACTAAGCTTCGACTGGAGAATAATTTAGTTCATTACACAATGGTTTGCTGTTCAACAGTAAGAACAAACTACTGCTGAAATCAACAGCATGAATAAGCCTTGAATTCATTATGCTGGCTAAAAGAGCCACACTCAGAAGACTATAATTTTGGAATGACTTTTTTGCACAGTGTTAAGTAAAGGAGATCAGCCCTGGGATTTCTTTGGAAGGACTGATGCTAAAGCTGAAACTCCAGTATTTTGGCCACCTCATGAGAAGAGTTGACTCATTGGAAAAGACTCTGACGCTGGGAGGGACTGGGGGCAGGAGGAGAAGGGGACGACAGAGGATGAGATGGCTGGATGGTATCACTGACTCGATAGACTTGAGTCTCAGTGAACTCTGGGAGTTTGTGATGGACAGGGAGGCCTGGCGTGCTGCGATTCATGGGGTCACAAAGAGTCGGACACGACTGAGCGACTGAACTGAACTGAAATGACTGAAGTACAGGTCAAATTGTATATGTTTTGTTTTTTTTAATCTAAGCAGTTGTCCTAGTCAGTTTATTGAAAAGTCTGTCAACACCACATATGTTATAAATCAAGTTTCCATGCTGCTTGAGTCTATTATGGAAACCCAGTTCAGTTCAGTTCAGTCACTCAGTCATGTCCAACTCTTGTGACCCCGTGAACCGCAGCACGCCAAGCCTCCCTGTCCATCACCAACTCCTGGAGTTTACCCAAACTCATGTCCACTGAGTCAGTGATGCCATCCAACCATCTCATCCTCTGTCGTCCCCTTGTCCTCCTGCTCCCAATCCGTCCCAGCACTAGGGTCTTTTCAAAAGAGTCAGCTCTCTGCAGCAGGTGGCCAAAGTATTGGAGTTTCAGCTTCAACATCAGTCCTTCCAATGAATATTCAGGACTGATCTTTGGATGTACTGATTGGATCTCCTTGCAGTCCAAGGGACTCTCAAGAGTCTTCTCCAGCACCACAGTTCAAAAGCATCAATTCTTCAGCACTCAGCTCTCTTTATGGTCCAACTCTCACATCCATACATGACCACTGGAAAAACCATAGCCTTGACTAGATGGACCTTTGTTGGCAAAGTGATGTCTCTGCTTTTTAATATGCTGTCTAGGTTGGTCATAACTTTCCTTCCAAGAAGTAAGCATCTTTTAATTTCATGGCTTCAATCACCATCTGCAGTGATTTTGGAGCCCAAAAAAATAAAGTCAGCCACTGTTTCCACTGTCCCCATCTATTTCCCATGAAGTGATGGGACCGGATGTCATGATCTTAGTTCTATGAATGTTGAGCTTTAAGCCAGCTTCTTCACTCTCCTCTTTCACTTTCATCAAGAGGCTCTTTAGTTCTTCACTTTCTGCCATAAGGGTGGTGTCATCTGCATATCTGAGGTTATTGATATTTCTCCCAGCAATCTTGATTCCAGCTTGTGCTTTCTCCAGCCCAGCGTTTCTCATGATGTACTCTGCATAGAAGTTAAATAAGCAGGGTGACAATATACAGCCTTGATGTACTCCTTTTCCTATATGAAACTAGTCTGTTGTTTCATGTCCAGTTCTAACTGTTGCTTCCTGACCTGCATACAGGTTTCTCAAGAGGCACTCATCTCATACGCTAGTAAAGTAATACTCAAAATTCTCCAAGCCAGGCTTCAGTAATACATGAACCATTAACTTCCAGATGTTCAAGCTGGTTTTAGAAAAGGCAGAGGAACCAGATATCAAATTGCCAACATATGCTGGATCATTAAAAAAGCAAGAGAGTTCCAGAAAAACATCTATTTCTGCTTTATTGACTATGCCAAAGCCTTTGACTGTGTGGCTCACAATAAACTGTGGAAAATTCTGAAGGAGATGGGAAACTCTATTAATTTCTACTATTTGAGTCTTCCTGAATCAGTATTTCACTCTCCTATTAAATATTTACTATCCTTCTATTTATTTATATTTTATTTAATATAATTCAGTTATTTCATACATCTCTGAAGTTATACACACCTTTGTTAAAATTTTTCTTAGATATTTTTGTATTTTATCCATTACTTTTAAAAAATTACATTTTTAATTGATATTTAATTACATAGAGCAAAACTTTATTTTCATATGTTAATTTTGTGTCTTACAAACTTGCTAGAAAATTTATTAATACTAATAATTTATTTGGGATCCCTTTGAATTTTTGAGGCAGACAATTTTATTACCTGAGATTAAAAGGTTTTGTTTTTTCCTTTCCAAACTCTACGCCCTCACACACACACATATTTACAAACATATATAAATTTGCTTTTCTGCCCTAGCTAGAGATTGAGCAAGAGTGAGCGTAATGAACGTCTTGTTTGTTCTTGATTTTAAAGGGATGGCTTCAACAATTCACAATTCCTCAAGTAACTGGATTTCCTTCAATATCACCATGTAAGATATTTGCTGTAGGTTTTTGAAGAATGCTTTATGAAGGTACAGAAGTTTCTTGTTATTCCTAGTTTGCTAATTTGTTTTTTTTTAAGTCATGATTGATTTTTGAATGTTTTCAAGCATTTTTTTTTTTTTTTGCTCCTGTATTGAGATGATCAGATTGCTTTTCTCCCATTTTTTAATTTTTTTAATTTATTTTTGGCTGTGCTTGGTCTTTGTCGCTATGCTGGCTTTCTCTAGTTGCAGTGAGTGGGGCCTACTCTCTAGTTGCCTTATGCAGACTTCTCATTACAGGGGCTTCTCTTGTTTCAGCACACAGGCTCCAGGGCATGCAGGGTTCAGTAGTTGAGGCACATGGGCTCAGTAGTTGCATCTCCTGGGCTCTAGAGCACAGGCTCAGTAGTTGGGATGCATGGGCTTGGTTGCTCTGCTACATATGGCATTTTCCTGGATCAGAGACTGAACCTGCATCTCCTGCATTGGTAGGCGGAATCTTTACCACTGAGCCACCAGGGAAGCCCCACTTTTCTCCTTTAACACATTCATATTTAATATATTTATTGACTTAATTTTCTAATGTTAAATTCAAATTGAATTTGTAGGGTAAATTAACTCACTCCTAGTGTATCAGTTTTTAATTATTATACATTACTTGATCCTGGTATTTATTTAATTTTGCATCATTTTTCATGAGAGATGATTATTGAGGCAGTCTAAGAGCAGGTTGGAAAAGAATTTCCAGACACAGGACATTTCTGAACAGAGTGAGTTTATTAAGAACAAAGGGCAGAGATAAGTGGCACTCCAAGCTCAGTGGGCTAGCCTCCTGAGAGACCAGCGAAAGCCAACAGTTTTTGTGAATAGCCAATTTTTATAGCCTCAAGAGGAAGAAAATTCCTGTTGGAAGGTTGTTCGGAGGTGATTGGTTGGGACGCTATAGGGTTTACTGGAGTGGGCATCTTTGCCTAATTGGGAGTAAGGAAGCTTGTTAGTGATGATCAGGGGGCTTTTAACAATGCTTAAAAAGAGGCTCCACCAGCTTCAGAGGTGACCTTGATTCTGGGCTCTGCTTCCGTGGCCTTGGGGGCAGGGTTTGAGTCTGGTGTCAAAGTTACATTAATTTTACAAAATAGTGGATTTTCTTTCCCTCTCTTTTCTACACTCTGTAATAGTTTACTTATGGTCAGAATACGTTTTCCTGGTAAAACCATCATGGTCTGTTTTCTTTGTGAACAAAATGTTATAGTAGGCCTATTTTAATTTGACTCCATTTTGATAAAGTATATATTTTCTATATGTAACTTGACATGTATAGTATGTTTCTATCTTTATTTGCAATATATAAAATTATTAGTGTCAAGATATTCAGAAAATACTATTAATTTTCTTGGTTTACAATTTCATTTTAACTTTTTTGTAAAGTAAAATTGACTTTCCATGTTATATAGTTTTATGTTTTGACAGATAAATAAAGTTGTGTAACAACCACCACCATCTAGCTACAGGACTCCACTACTCTGAAAAAAATTATTTATGCTGCCCCATTGAAGTCAAGTCCTTCCTACCAACCCTTACAACAAGCAGCCTCTAATCTGTTTTTCATCACTACATTTTTGCCTTTTCCAGAATGTCATAAAAATTAATCATACATGACTTTGAGTTTGGCTTCTATTACTAACTATAATACTTTTGAGATTCATCCATGTGGTTGTGTGTATCAATAGTTCATTCCTTTGTATTATTGAGGAGTCTTCCACTGTACAGATATTCCACAGTTTATCCACCCACCAGTTGAAGGATTTTTTAATTATTTTCAGTTTGTTTGTTTTACACAGTTCATATTCTTTATTTTTAGTTTTTTATTTTTTGATCATTTTATATTTACAGAAAGTTGTAAAGATGTTACAGAGAGTTCTCATATCCCTTATTTAATTTTTAAATTTTTGAAATAATTTAATTATTTTTATTTTTTAATTGGAGGAAAATTGCTTTACAATGTTGTGTTGGTTTCTGCCATACAACAACACAAATCCACCATGATTATACTTGTATCGTCTCCCTCTTGAGCCTCCCTCCCCTCCCCCCACCCCACTCCTCTAGATCATCACAGAACACCAAGCTGGGCTCCCTGTGTTATACAGCGACATCTCACCAGCTATCTATTCTACACATGGTAGTGTATATATGTCAATGTTACTTTCTCTGTTCGTCCCACTCTTTCCTTCCCCAACAGTGTCCACAAGTCCTTTCTCTATATCTGTCTCCATTCCTTCCTTGCAAATAGGTTCATCAACACCATTTTTCTAGATTCTATATATGTTAACTCATATTCTTTACCAGCTTTCCCTATATAACCATGAGATACGCATCAACACTCAGTTTTTCTCAGTTCGGTCACTCAGTTGTGTCCGACTCTTTGCGAGAGTCCGACTCTGCGAGAGTCTGACTCTTTACGACCCGTCAACACTAAGAATTGATAACTTGTTTGGTTGTTTGTTCAGTCGCCAAGTCATGTCCGACTCTTTGTGACCCTATGGACTGCAGCATGCCAGGATTCCCTGTTTCTCACCATCTGGAGTTTGCCTGAGTTCATGTCCATTGAATCAGTGATGCTATCCAATCATCTCATCCTCTGCCACCTTCTTCTCCTTCTGCCTTCTATCTTTCCCAGCATCAGGGACTTTTCCAATGAGTCAGCTCTTCGCATCAAGTGGCCAAAGTATTATAGCTTCAACTTTAGGATCAGTCCTTCCAGTGAATATTCAGGGTTGATTTCCTTTAGGATTGACTGGTTTGCTCTCCTTGCTGTCCAAGGGACTCTCAAGAGCCTTCTCCAGCACCACAGTTCAAAAGCATCAATTCTTCAGTGCTCTCCCTACTTTATGGTCCAGCTCTCACATTGGTACATGACTACTGGAAAGACCATAGCCTTGATACTATAGCCTTACTACTATAGATTATACTACAGACATTATTCAGATTTTTCCCAGATTTTCTATTAATTTCATTTTTCTGTTCCAAGTTCTTATCCAGGATACCAGCTTGCATTTAATGACTATGTTTCCTTAGCATCTCTAACCTGTGGTAGTTTCTTGGTCTTTCCATGTCTCTTGGATCTTTTCATGCCTCTTGATGTGAGGACTTTTAAAGAGTATTCATCAGGTATGTTGTAGAAGGTCCCTCAGTTTGGATTTATCTAGTGTTTTCTCATTATTAGACTGAAGTGATGGATCTTTGAGAAAAACATCAGTGAAGGCAAGCATTTCATGGTATCATATCAGGGAGTGCATACTCTCAACATGGCATCACTGGTGATATTAACACTGATCATTTGATTATGGTGGTATCTGTCAGCTTTCTCCACTGTAAAGTTATTACTTTTTCCTTTCCATTCTCTATTCATGATAAGTGTGTCCTTAAGTCCAGCCCACCTTCAAGGGGAATGGGATTAAGTTTTACCTCCAGGAGAGAGGAAAATCAAGGAATTTATGAAAATATTAGAAAACCACTAGGGTAATTTAAAAAATATTTTCAGGAAAGTTTCTGGAGGCTATGCAAATATTCTTTTTTTCTTTAAATTTAATCCACTAATTTTAGCATTCATCAATGAAATTTTTTAGTTATTACCATGGTGTTCTAATGGAGATTTTTCTATTTCTCTTTCTTTCTATACTTATTAATTGAATTTCTTCTCTAAGAATTATCTGTCCCCTTTCCAATGTTTGTTGATATTAGCATAAATTCATGGACACTCATTTTATTCTTTGGATTATAATATACTGCTATAATTATTCATTTTGTTGCTCAAATTGTTCCAAATCTATTAAATGTGTGTCAGTTTGATTCCTAAGTCCTGTTGACATGCCTCCATTTTTTAAAAAATACTTTTCTTATTTCCTGGCATGAGATGATCCAGATTCATTTTCCTTTTCAAGCCCTGGAATCAGCTATTTCTCCAAAGAGCTTTTTTTCCTTTTATTGAAAAATGGTATTAATAACCCAAGATCTGCACAGTTACCCTATCACTTCTTCTAGGCCCTGTTAATGAACATAAAAATGATACATTCTGTGTTCTCATTAAAATAAAGTTCAAAACAAGAAAAACTATTCATAGAGTAGAAATTACTATTGGTTACATTTGAGGAAGAGAGAAATTATACTCACAGCCAATAAGAGCCAGACTTCTGGGATGCTGGTAATGTTCTTGATTTGGATGGCAGTGTAATGGACACTTTCACTTCATTTAGTTGTATACTTATGAATTTTTACTGGTTTTTCTTAATATAAAAATTTGTATAATATATATATTTAAAATGTATATGAAATACTCTTACATTCTTAATAGAACAGCTAAAGTTAAAAAGGAAAAAATTAACCTGAAAGTAATAGACTAACAATACCAAATTCTAAAGAGTATATTAAACATATTTACACTGTTTGGGGGACTATAAACTAGTACAACAGCCTTGTTTGGCATGATCTACTAAAGTTGAACATATGCAAACCCTATAATCCAGCAATGACACCTGAGAATAAACAGGAAGGAAGAGAGAAAGATATGTACATACAGTGTATAAGAATGTTCATAGCAACATTCAGTTCAGTTCAGTTCAGTCGCTCAGTCATGTCCGACTCATTGCAACCCCATGAATCACAGCACGCCAGGCCTCCCTGTCCATCACCAACTCCCAGAGTTCACCCAGACTCACGTCCATTGAGTCAGTGATGCCATCCGGCCATCTCATCCTCTGTCGTCCCCTTCTCCTCCTGCCCCCAATCCATCCCAGCATCAGAGTCCTTTCCAATGAGTCAACTCTTCCCATGAGGTGGCCAAAGTACTGGAGTTTCAGCTTTAGCATCATTCCTTCCAAAGAAATCTCAGGGCTGATCTCCTTCAGAACGGACTGGTTGGATCTCCTTGCAGTCCAAGGGACTCTCAAGAGTCTTCACCAACACCACAGTTCAAAAGCATCAATTCTTCGGCGCTCAGCCTTCTTCATAGTCCAACTCTCACATCCATACATGACCACAGGAAAAACCATAGCCTTGACTAGACGGACCTTTGTTGGTAAAGTAATGTCTTTGCTTTTGAATATGCTATCTAGGTTGGTCATAACTTTCCTTCCAAGGAGTAAGCATCTTTTAATTTCATGGCTGCAGTCACCATCTGCAGTGATTTTGGAGCCCCAAAAAATAAAGTCTGACACTGTTTCCACTGTTTGCACTCTTTCCCCATCTATTTCCCATGAAGTGGTGGAACCGGATGCCATGATCTTCGTTTTCTGAATGTTGAGCTTTAAGCCAACTTTTTCACTCTCCACTTTCACTTTCATCAAGAGGCTTTTTAGTTCCTCTTCACTTTCTGCCATAAGGGTGGTGTCATCTGCATATCTGAGGTTATTGATATTTCTCCTTGATTCCAGCTTGTGCTTCCTCCAGCCCAGCGTTTCTCATGATGTACTCTGCATAGAAGTTAAATAAACAGGGTGACAATATACAGCCTTGGCGTACTCCTTTTCCTATTTGGAACCAGTCTGTTGTTCCATGTCCAGTTCTAACTGTTGCTTCCTGACCTGCATACAGGTTTCTCAAGAGGCAGATCAGGTGGTCTGGTAGTCCCATCTCTTTCAGAATTTTCCACAGTTTATTGTGGTCCACACAGTCAAAGGCTTTGGCATAGTCAATAAAGCAGAAATAGATGTTTTTCTGGAACTCTCTTGCTTTTTCCATGATACAACGGATGTTGGCAATTTGATCTCTGGTTCCTCTTCCTTTTCTAAAACCAGCTTGAACATCAGGAAGTTCACGGTTCACATATTGCTAAAGCCTGGCTTGGAGAATTTTGAGCATGACTTTACTAGCGTGTGAGATGAGTGCAATTGTGTGGTAGTTTGAGCATTTTTGGCATTGCCTTTCTTTGGGATCAGAATGAAAACTGACCTTTTCCAGTCCTGTGGCTACTGCTGAGTTTTCGGCATATTGAGTGCAGCACTTTCACAGCATCATCTTTCAGGATTTGGAATAGCTCAACTAGAATTCCATCATCTCCACTAGCTTTGTTCATAGTGATACTTTCTAAGGCCCACTTGACTTCACATTCCAGGATGTCTGGCTCTAGGTCAGTGATCACACCATCATGTTTATCTGGGTCATGAAGATATTTTTTGTACAGTTCTTCTGTGTATTCTTGCCACCTCTTCTTAATATCTTCTGCTTCTGTTAGGTCCATACCATTTCTGTCCTTTATCGAGCCCATCTTTGCCTGAAATGTTCCTTTGGTATCTCTAATTTTCTTGAAGAGATTGCTAGTCTTTCCCATTCTGTTGTTTTCCTCTATTTCTTTGCACTGATCGCTGAAGAAGGCTTTCTTATCTCTTCTTGCTATTCTTTGGAACTCTGCATTCAGATGCTTATATCTTTCCTTTCCTCCTTTGCTTTTTGCTTCTCTTCTTTTCACAGCTATTTGTAAGGCCTCCCCAGACAGCCATTTTGCTTTTTTGCATTTCTTTTCCATGGAGATGGTCTTGATTCCTGTCTCCTGTACAATGTCATGAACCTCAGTCCATAGTTCATCAGGCACTCTATCTATCAGATCTAGGCCCTTAAATCTATTTCTCACTTCCACTGTATAATCACAAGGGATTTGATTTAGGTCATACCTGAATGGTCTAGTGGTTTCCTCTACTTTCTTCAATTTCAGTCTGAATTTGGTAATAAGGAGTTCATGATCTGAGCCACAGTCAGCTCCTGGTCTTGTTTTTGTTGCCTGTATAGAGCTTCTCCATCTTTGGCTGCAAAGAATATAATCAATCTGATTTCGGTGTTGACCATCTGGTGATGTCCATGTGTAGAGTCTTCTCTTGTGTTGTTGGAAGAGGGTGTTTGCTATGACCAGTGCATTTTCTTGGCAAAAGTCTATTAGTCTTTGCCTGCTTCATTTCGTATTCCAAGGCCAAATTTGCCTGTAACTCCAGGTGTTTCTTGACTTCCTACTTTTGCATTCCAGTCCCCTAAAATTAAAAGGACATCTTTTTTGGGTGTTAGTTCTAAAAGGTCTTGTAGGTCTTCATAGAACCATTCAACTTCAGCTTCTTCAGCGTTACTGGTTGGGACATCACAGTGTACTCATTTTCACTATATTGATTCTTCCGATCCATGAACATGGTATATTTCTCCATCTATTAATGTCCTCTTTGATTTCTTTCATCAGTGTTTTATAGTTTTCTATATATAGGTCTTTAGTTTCTTTAGGTAGATATATTCCTAAGTATTTTATTCTTTTCGTTGCAATGGTGAATGGAATTGTTTCCTTAATTTCTCTTTCTATTTTCTCATTATTAGTGTATAGGAATGCAAGGGATTTCTGTGTGTTGATTTTATATCCTGCAACTTTACTATATTCATTGACTAGCTCTAGTAATTTTCTGGTGAAGTCTTTAGGGTTTTCTATGCAGAGGATCATGTCATCTGCAAACAGTGAGAGTTTTACTTCTTCTTTTCCAATTTGGATTCCTTTTATTTCTTTTTCTGCTCTGATTGCTGTGAGAAAGAAGAATGGAACTGGAGGAATCAACCTGCCTGACTTCAGGCTCTACTACAAAGCCACAGTCATCAAGACAGTATGGTACTGGCACAAAGACAGAAATATAGATCAATGGAACAAAATAGAAAGCCCAGAGATAAATCCACGCACCTATGGACACCTTATCTTTGACAAAGAAGGCAAGAATATACAATGGATTAAAGACAATCTCCTTAACAAGTGGTGCTGGGAAAACTGGTCAACCACTTGTAAAAGAATGAAACTGTAACACTTTCTAACACCATAAAATAAACTCAAAATGGATTAAAGATCTAAACATAAGACCAGAAACTATAAAACTCTTAGAAGAGAACATAGGCAAAACACTCTCTGACATACATCACAGCAGGATCCTCTATGACCCACCTCCCAGAATATTGGAAATAAAAGCAAAAATAAACAAATGGAATCTAATTAAAATTAAAAGCTTCTGCACAACAAAAGAAACTATAAGCAAGGTGAAAAGACAGCCTTCAGAATGGGAGAAAGTAACAGCAAATGAAGCAACTGACAAACAACTAATCTCAAAAATATACAAGCAACCCCTGAAGCTCAATTCCAAAAAAATAAACGACCCAATCAAAAAATGGGCCAAAGAACTAAATAGACATTTCTCCAAAGAAGACATACAAATGGCTAACAAACACATGAAAAGATGCTCAACATCACTCATTATCAGAGAAATGCACATCAAAACCACAATAAGGTACCATTTCACGCCAGTCAGAATGGCTGCAACCCAAAAGTCTACAAGCAATAAATGCTGGAGAGGGTGTGGAGAAAAGGGAACCCTCTTACACTGTTGGTGGGAATGCAAACTAGTACAGCCACTATGGAGAACAGTGTGGAGATTCCTTAAGAAACTGGAAATAGAACTGCCATAAGACCCAGCAATACCACTGCTGGGCATACACACTGAGGAAACCAGAATTGAAAGAGACACATGTACCCCAATATTCATCGCAGCACTATTTATAATAGCCAGGACATGGAAGCAACCTAGATGTCCATCAGCAGATGAATGGATAAGAAAGCTGGGGTACATATACACAGTGGAGTATTACTCAGCCATTAAAAAGAATACATTTGAATCAGTTCTAATGAAGTGGATGAAATGGGAGCCTATTATACAGAGTGAAGTAAGCCAGAAAGAAAAACACCAATACAGTATACTAACACATATATATGGAATTTAGAAAGATGGTAACAACCCTGAATGCGAGACAGCAAAAGAGACACAGATGTATAGAACAGTCTTTTGGACTCTGTGGGAGAGGCGGGGGGGGGGGGGATGATTTGGGAGAATGGTATTAAAACATGTATAATATCATATAAGAAACGAATCTCCAGTCCAGGTTCGATGCAGGATACAGGAAGCTTGGGGCTGGTGCACTGGGATGACCCAGAGGGATGGTATGGGGAGGGAGGTGGGAGGGGGGTTCAGGATGTGGAACACATGCACACCTGTGGCAGATGCATGTTGATGTATGGCAAAACCAATACAATATTGTAAAGTAAAAAAAAAAAATTAAATAATAATAAAAATAAATTAATTTAAAAAATTACAACTGAAAAACATTTTTTAAAGTAAATAAATAAATAAAAATAAAAAATAAACATCATAGTGATCAGTAGTTCTGTACATTTCAAAATGACCACCACAGTAAGTCTAATTATATCACCATAGAAAAAGATGTTACCTAGTTATTGACAATAACCCACATACTGAAAATTTCATAGCCATGACTCTATTACTTTGCAGTTGGAAGTTTATATCTCTTAATCTCCCTCACCTATTACTTTCCTGCCTCATCCCCCTCTCTCTTGGCAACTACCTGTTTGTTCTCTGTATCTATTAGTTTGTTTCTATCTTGTTATATTTGTATTTTTAGATCCCACATATGAGTGAAATCATATTGCATTTGTCTTTCTCTGACATTTCACTTAGCATAATACACTCTAGATCCATGTTGTTGCAAATGACAAGATTTAATTCTTTTTTATAGCTAAGTGTTATTCCCTTGTGTATATATATACCATGTCTTCTTTATCACTTCATCTATGGATGGGCACTTAGGTTGTTTCCATATCTTGACTCTTGTAAATAATGCTGCAATGAACAAGGAGTCAATATATCTTTTCTAATTAGTGTTTTCATCTTCTTCAGATAAATATCTAGAACTAGAACTGATGGATCATATGGAGGTTCTATTTTTAATTTTTTGAAGAATCTCCATATTGTTTTCTATAGTGCCTGCATCAATTTACATCTCTACCAACAGTGCATGAGAGTTCTCTTTTCTCTATATCCTTGCCAATATTTCTTATTTTCATGTCTTTTTGATAATAACCATTTTACAAGTTGTTGTTCAGTCACTCATTCTTGTCTGACTCTTTGTGACCCCGTGGACTGCAGCACACCAGGCTTCCCTGTCCATCACCAACTCCCAGAGCTTGCTCAACTCATGTCCATCAAGTAGGTGATGCCATCCAACCATCTCATCATTTGTTGTCCCCTTCTCCTTCTGCCTTCAATCCTTCCCAGCATCAGGGTCTTTTCCAATAACTCAGCTCTTCTTATCAGGTGGCCAGAGTATTAGAGCTTCAGCTTCAGGATCAGTCTTTCCAGTGAATATTAAGGATTGATTTCCTTTAAGATTGACTGGTTTGCTCTCCTTGCTATCCAAGGGACTCTCAAGAGTCTTCTCCAGCACCACAGATTGAAGGCATCAGTTCTTCAGTGCTCAGCTTTTTTTAACGTCCATCTCTCACATCCATACATGACTACTGGAAAAACCACACCTTTGACTATACAGACCTTTGTCAGCAGATATCTCTGCTTTTTAATATGCTATCTAGGTTGGTCATAGCGTTGCTTCCAAGTAGCAAGCATCTTTTAATTTCATGGCCAAGACACCTTCCACAGTGATTTTGGAGCCCAAGAAAATAAAGCCTGTCACTGTTTCTGTTGTTTCCCCATCTATTTGCCATGAAGTGATGGGACAAGATGCCATGATCTTTGTTTTTTGAATGTTGAGTGTTAAGCCAGCTTTTCACTCTCCTCTTTCACCTTCAAGAGGCTCTTTAATTCCTCTTCGCTTTCTGCCACAAGAATGGTATCATCTGCATATCTGAGGTTATTGATATTTCTCTTGACAATCTTGATTCCAGCTTGAGCTTCATCCAGCCCAACATTTCTCATGATGTACTCTTTATAAGTTAAATAAGCAGGGTGACAATATACAGCCTTGATGTGCTCCTTTCCCAATTTTGAGCCAGATTGTTGTTCTATGCCTGGTTCTAATTGCTGCTTCTCAACTTGCATACAAGTTTCTCAGGAGGCAGGTAAGGTAGTCTGGTATTCCCATTTCTTTAAGAATTTTCCACTCTTTGTTGTGATCTACACATTCAAAGGCTTTCATGTAGTCGATAAAGCAGAATTAGATGTTTTTCTGGAATTCTTTAGCTTTTCCTGTGATCCAATGGATGTTGGCCATTTGATTTTTGGTTCCTCTGCCTTTTCTAAATCCAGCTTGTACATCTGGAAGTTCTCAGTTCACATACCTTTGAAGCCTAGTATGAAGGATTTTGAGCATCACTTTACTAGTATGTGAGATGAGTGCAATTGTGTGGTAGTTTGAGCATTCTTTGGCATTGCCTTTCTTTGGGATTGGAATGAAAACTGACCTTTTCCAGTCATGTGGCCACTGCTGAGTTTTCTAAATTTGCCAGCATATTGAGTGCAGCACTTTCATAGCATCATCTTTTAGGATTTGAAATAGCTCAGCTGGAATTACGTCACCTCTACTAGGTTTATAGTGATACTGCCTAAAGCCCATTTGACTTCCCACTCCAGGATGTCTAGCTGTAAGTGAGGGATCACACCATCGTGGCTATCTGGGTAATTAAGATCTTTTTTTTATAGTTCTTCTGTGTATTATTGCCACTTCTTCTTAATATCTTCTGCTTCTGTTAGCTCCATACCATTTCTGTTCTTTATTGAGCCCACTTTGCATGAAATGTTCCCTTAGTATCTCTAATTTTCTTGAAGAGATCTCATCTTTCCCTTTCTATTGTTTTCCTCTATTTCTCTGCATTGTTCACTTAAAAAGGCTTTCTTATCACTCCTTGCTGTTTTTTGGAACTCTGCATTCAGATGGGTATGTCTTTCCTTTTCTCTTTTCACTTCTCTTCTTTTTTAAGCTATTTGTAAAGCCTCCCCAGTCAACCTTTTTGGTTTTTTTGCATTTCTTTTTCTTGGGATGGTTTTGATCATTGCCTCCTGTGATCAATGCCTCCAGCCTGACATTTCACATGATGTACTGCGCATATAAGTTAAATAAGCAGAGTGGCAATATACAGTTTTGACATACTCCTTTCCCAATTTGGAACCAGTCTGTTTTTCCATGTCTGGTTCTAACTGCTGCTTCATGATTACAAACCTCCATCCATAGTCCTTCAGGAACTCTGTCTATCAGATGTAACCCCTTGAATCTATTTGTCACTTCCACTGTATAATCATAAGGAATTTAATTTAGGTCATACCTGAATGGCCAGGTGGTTTTCCCTATTTCTTCAATTTAAGTTTGAATTTGGCAATAAGGAGTTCATTTTCAGAGCCACAGTCCACTCCCAGTCTTGTTTTTGCTGACTGTATAGAGCTTCTCCATCTTTGACTACAAAAAACATAATCAGTCTTATTTCAATATTGACCATCTGGTGATGTCAATGTGCAGAGTCATCTCTTGTGTTGTTGGAAGAAAGTATTTGCCATGACCAGCACGTTCTCTTGGCAAAACTCTGTTAGCCATTGCCCTGCTTCATTTTTTACTCCAAGGCCAAATTTGCCTATTACTCCAGGTACCTCTTGACTTCCTACTATTGCATTCTAGTCACCTATGATGGAAAGGAAATCTTTTTGGGGTGTTAGTTCTAGAAGGTCTTGTAGGTCTTCATAGAACCATTCAACTTCAGCTTCTTTGGTTTTAGTGGTTGGGGCATAGACTTGGATTACTGTGATATTGAATGGTTTGCCTTGGAAACAAACAGAGATCATTCTGTCATTTTTGAGATTGCACCCAAGTACTGCATTTTGGACTCTTTTGTTGACTGGGGGCAACTCTACTTCTGAGGGATTCTTGCCTACAGTAGTGGATATAATGGTCATCTGAATTAAATTCACCCATCTGTACCCATTTTAGTTCACTGATCCCTAAAATGTTGATGCCACTCTTGCCATCTCCTATTTGAACACTTCCAATTTACCTTGATTCATGGACCGAACATTCCAGGTTCCTATGTAATATTGTTCTTCAGAGCATTAGACTTTACTTTCACCACCAGACACATTCACAACTAGGCATTGTTTCTGCTTTGGCTCAGCCTCTTCATTCCCTCTAGAGCTATTTCTCCACTCTTCTCCAGTAGCCTATCAGACACCTACCTACTGGGTGCT
Organism: Bos indicus x Bos taurus; assembly: GCF_003369695.1. Classification (NCBI taxonomy): domain Eukaryota; kingdom Metazoa; phylum Chordata; class Mammalia; order Artiodactyla; family Bovidae; genus Bos; species Bos indicus x Bos taurus. The sequence goes on from NC_040076.1 coordinate 116,032,954, forward strand.
CATCTTTCAGTACCATATCTTTTTTACTTTTCATACTGTTCATGGGATTCTCAAGGCAAGAGTGCTGAAGTGGTTTGCCATTCCCTTCTCTAGTGCACTACATTTTGCCAGACTCTCCACCATGACCCGTCCATCTTGGGTGGCCCTACACCGCATGGCTCATAGTTTCACTGAGTTAGACAAGGTTGTGGTCCTTGTGATCAGTTTGGTTAGTTTTCTGTGTTTCATGGTTTCATTCTGTCTGCCCCCTGGTGGATGAGGATAAGAGGCTTGTGGAAGCTTCCTGATGGGAGGGACTGGCTATGGGGCAAACTGTGTCTTGTTCTGGTGGCCAAGGCCCTGCTCAGTAAGTCTTCAATCCAATTTTCTGCTGATGGGTGGGCCTGTGTTCCCTTCCATAATTTGTAATTTGGCCTGAGGCCAAACTATGGTAGGTGTAATGGTGGTAATGGTGACCTCCTTCAAAAGGACTTATGCCAGCATGCTGAGCCACCCAGGACTGTTGTAGTCAGTGCCCCTGACCCTGCAGCAGGCCACTGTCAACCCACACCTCCACCAGAGACTCCTGGACACTTACAGGAAAGTCTGGTTAGATCTCTTGAGGGGTTACTGCTCCTTTCTCCTGGGTCCTGGTACACACAACGTTTTGTTTGTGCCCTCCAAGAGTCTCTGTTTCCCCAGTCCTATGGAAGTTCTGTAATGAAATCCTGCTGACCTTCAAAGTCGGATTCCTTGGGAATACTGAGTCTGTTAGCCAGATCCTCAGATTGGGAAGTCTGTGGTTGGGCCTAGAATTTTACAAGTACGGGGTGATATCTCATTGTGGTTTTGATTTGCATTTCCCTATAATGCAAATATATTTGCATTGATCACTTAGGAAAGCTTTCTTATCTCTCCTTGTTATTCTTTGGAACTCTGCATTCAAATGGGTATATCTTTCCTTTTCTCCTTTGCTTTTCACTTCCCTTCTTTTCACAGCGATTTGTAAGGCCTCTTCAGACAGCCATTTTACTTTTTTGCATATATTTGCATTTCCCTATAATGCTGAACATTTTTTCCTGTGCTTGTTAGCCACCTGTATGCTGCTGCTGCTAAGTCGCTTTAGTCGTGTCTGACTCTGTGCGACCCCATAGACGGAAGCCCACCAGGCTCCCCCGTCCCTGGGATTTTCCAGGCAAGAACACTGGAGTGGGTTGCCATTTCCTCCTCCAATGCATGAAAGTGAAAAGTGAAAGTAAAGTCGCTCAGTTGTGTCTGACTCTTAGCGACCCCATGGACTACAGCCTACCAGGCTCCTCCATCCATGGGATTTTCCAGGCAAGAGTACTGGAGTGGGTTGCCATTGAGTAACAGGCAAATTTGGCCTTGAAGTACAGAATGAAGCAGGGCAAAGGCTAATAGAGTTCTGCCAAGAGAACACACTGGTCATAGCAAACACCCTCTTCCAACAGCACTAGAGAAGACTCTACATATGGACATCATCAGATGATAGACACCAAAATCAGATTGATTATATTCTTTGCAGCCAAAGATGGAGAGTCAGTCAGCTATACAGTCAGTAAAAACAAGACCGGGAGCTGACTGTGGCTCAGATCATGAACTCCTTATTACCAAATTCAGACTGAAATTGAAGAAAGTAGGGAAAACCACTAGACCATTCAGTTAAGTTCAGCTCAGTTCAGTCACTCAGTCGTGTCCAAGTCTTTGTGACCCCATGAATCGCAGCACTCCAGGCCTCCCTATCCATCACCATCTCCCGGAGTTCACTCAAACTCACATCCATCGAGTCGGTGATGCCATCCAGCCATCTCATCCTCTGGCGTCCCCTTCTCCTCCTGCCCCCAATCCCTCCCAGCATCAGAGTCTTTTCCAATGAGTCAACTCTTCTTATAAGTTGGCCAAAGTACTGGAGTTTCAGCTTTAGCATCATTCCTTCCAAAGAACAGCCAGGACTAATATCCTTTAGAATGGACTGGTTGGATCTCCTTGCAGTCCAAGGGACTCTCAAGAGTCTTCTCCAACACCACAGTTCAAAAGCATCAATTCTTCCGCACTCAGCTTTCTTCACAGTCCAACTCTCACATCCATACATGACCACTGGAAAAACCTTAGCCTTGACTAGACGGACCTTTGTTGGCAAAGTAATGTTTCTGCTTTTCAATATACTATCTAGGATGGTCATAACTTTCCATGACCTAAATTAAATCCCTTATGACTATACAGTGGAAGTGAGAAATAGATTTAAGGGACTAGATCTGATAGAGTGCCTGATGAACTATGGACAGAGATTCATGACATTGTACAGGAGACAGGAATCAAGACCATCCCCAAGAAAAAGAAACACAAAAAAGCCAAATGGCTGTCTGAGGAGACCTTACAAATCGCTGTGAAAAGAAGGGAAGTGAAAAGCAAAGGAGAAAAGGAAAGATATACCCATTTGAATGCAGAGTTCCCAAGAATAGCAAGGAGAGATAAGAAAGCCTTCCTAAGTGATCAATACAAAGAAATAGAGGAAAACAATGGAATGGGAAAGACTAGAAATCTCTTCAAGAAAATTAGAGATACCAAGGGAATATTTTATGCAAAGATGGGCTCAATAAAGGACAGAAATGGTAGGGACCTAACAGAAGCAGAAGATATTAAGAGATGACAAGAATACACAGAAGAACTATACAAAAAAGATCTTCATGACCCAGATAATCATGATGGTGTGATCACTGACCTAGAGCCAGACATCCTGGAATGTGAAGTCAAGTGGGCCTTAGGAAGCATCACTATGAACAAAGCTAGTGGAGGTGATGGAATTCCAATTGAGTTATTTCAAATCCTGAAAGATGATGCTGTGAAAGTGCTGCACTAAATATGCCAGCAAATTTGGAAAATTCAGCAGTGGCCACAGGACTGGAAAAGGTCAGTTTTCATTCCAATCCCAAAGAAAGGCAATGCCAAAGAATGCTCAAACTACTGCACAATTGCACTCATCTCACATGCTAGTAAAGTGATGCTTAAAATTCTCCAAGCCAGGCTTCAGCAATATGTGAACCGTGAATTTCCAGATGTTCAAGTGGGTTTTAGAAAAGGCAGAGGAATCAGAGATCAAGTTGCCAACATCTGCAGGATCATTGAAAAAGCAAGAGAGTCCCAGGAAAACATCTATTTCTGCTTTATTGACTATGCCAAAGCCTTTGACTGTGTGGATCACAGTAAACTGTGGAAAATTCTGAAAGAGATGGAAATAACAGACCACCTGACCTGCCTCTTGAGAAACCTGTATGCAGGTCAGGAAGCAACAGTTAGAACTGGATATGGAACAACAGACTGGTTCCAAATAGGAAAAGGAGTATGTCAAGGCTGTATATTGTCACCCTGCTTGTTTAACTTATATGCAGAGTACATCATGAGAAACGCTGGGCTGGAGGAAGCACAAGCTGGAATCAAGATTGCCAGGAGAAATATCAATAACCTCAGATATGCAGTTGACACCACCCTTATGGCAGAAAATGAAGATGGTCCCATCACTTCATGGAAAATAGATGGCAAAACAGTGGGAGGCTAACTTTATTTTTCTGGGCTCCAAAATCACTGCAGATGGTGATTGCAGCCATGAAATTAAATGATGCTTACTCCTTGGAAGAAAAGCTATGACCAACCTAGACAGCATATTAAAAAGCAGATACATTACTTTGCCAACAAAGGTCCGACTTCAAGGCTCTGGCTTTTCCAGTGGTCATGTATGGATGTGACAGTTGAACCATAAAGAAAGCTGAGCACAGAAGAATTGATGCTTTTGAACTATGGTGTTGGAGAGGACTCTTGAGAGTCCCTTGGACTGCAAGGAGATGAAACCAGTCCATCCTAAAGGAGATCAGTCCTGGGTGTTCATTGGAAGGACTGATGTTGAAGCTGCAACTCCAATACTTTGGCCACCTGATGCGAAGAGCTGACTCATTTGAAAAGACCCTGATGCTGGGAAAGATTGAAGGTGGAAGGAGAAGGGGATGACAGAAGATGAGATGGTTGGATGGCATCCCTGACTCAGTGGACATGTGTTTGGGTGGACTCTGGGAGCTGGTGATGGACAGGGAGGCCTGGCATGCTGAGGTTCATGGGGTTGCAAAGAGTCAGACATGACTGATTAACTGAACTGATGTCTTATATATAAAAATATCTATTCAGATTCTCTGCTTATTTTTAATTGGGTTGTTTGGCTTTTTGATGTTATATGAGTTTTTTCTTGAATGTATTGTATGCAGATATCTTCTCCCATTCAGTAGATGGCCTTTTAATTTTGTTGTGTTTCCTTCACTGTGCAAAAGCTTTTAGTTTGATGTGGTCTCTTTAATTTTGCGTTTTTTCCTTTTCTTGAGGAGACCTAGCCCCCAAAATATTACTAAGACCAATGTCAAAGAACATACTCCTTATGTTTTCTTCTAGAAGTTTTATCATTTGAGGTTTTACATTTAAGTCTTTAATGCATTTTGAATTTGCTTTTGTGCATGGTGTGAGAAATGGTCTACCTTCATTCTTTTGCGTTTAATTGTCCAGCTTTCCCAACACCATTTATTGAAGTAGCTGTCTTTTCTCCATTGTGTTTCTTGCCCCCTTCATCATAGATTAATTGCCCATATAAGTGTAGGTATATTTCTGTGCTCTATATTCTGTTCCATTGACATATGTGTCTGTTTTTGAGCCAGTACCATACTGTTTTGATTACTATACTTTTGCAGTATAGTTTGAAATCAGAGGGAATGATACCTCCAACTTTATTCCTTTATCTCAATATTGCTTTGGTTTTGAGGGATCTTTTGTGTATTCACACAAATTTCAGAATCATTTCTTCTAGTTCTGTGAAAAATGCCATTAGTATTCTGATGAAATTGTATTGACTCTATAGATTGCCTGAGTATAATAGTCATTTAAACAATATTAATTCTTCTAATTCATGAGCACTGTTTATCTTTTAATCTGTTTCTGTTATCTTCAATTTCGTTCATCAGGGCCTTATAGTTTTCTGAATACAGGTTTTTTACCTCCTTAGATTTACTCCTAGATATTTTATTCTTTTTGATGTGATTCTAAATGGGGTTGTTTCCTTAATTTATCTTTCTGATAGAGCATTGTTAATGTATGGAAACGCAACAGACCTCTGTATATTAACTTTGCATTCTACAACTTTACTGAATTCATTAATAAATTTTTGGTGGCATCTTTAGAATTTTTTATGGTATAATACCATGTCATTTGCAAAGAGTGACAGTTTTACTTCTTCCTTTCCAATATGGATTCCTTTTTTTTTTTTTTTCCTTGTCTGATTGTTGTGGTTAGGACTTCCAATACTGTGTTGAATAAAAGTGGCAAAACGGGACTTTCTTGTCTTGCTCATGATCTTAGAGGAAAAGCTTTCAGTATGGTGAGTATAGTAATAGCTATGGACTTGCAATATCAATATATGGCCTTTATTTTGTTGAGGTATAGTCCCTTTATACCTATTTTGTTGAAAGTTTTTGACATAAATGGCTGTTTAATTTTGTCAAAAGTCTTTTCTGCATCTGTTGAGATGGTATTATGGAGTTTACTCTTAATTTTTTTTAATGTGACATATCACATCAATAGGATTACAGATACTGAAACAGCCTTGCATCACTGGGATAAATTTGATTTGATCATGGTGTATGATCCTTTTAATGTATTATTGAATTTGATGTGCTAATATTTTGTTGAGGATTTTTACATATATGTTCATCAATGATATTGACTTGTAACTTTGTGAGTATGTGTGTGTAATATCTTTGTCTGGTTTTGGTATAAGGGTGATGTTGTCCTCGTAGAATGAGTTCAGAAGCTTTCTATGCTCTGCAATTTGGGGGAATATTTTGAGAAGTATTAACTCTTTTCTCTAAGTTTGGTTAAATTTACCTGTGAAGTCTTCTGGTTCTAGACATTATTTTTTGGGGGGGGCAGGGGGAATTTAAAAAATATTACTAATTCAGTTTTATTGCTGGTAATTGATATGTTTAAATTTTCTATTTCTTCCTAGACCTGTCTTGGGATATTGCACACTTCTATTATTTCTTCTAGGTCGTCATTTTTACTGATGTGTAATTGTTCATAATAATAGCTTATGATCCTCTGTTTTTCTGTCATATTGATTGTGACTTCTTTTTCATTTCTGATTTTATTGTTTTGGGCCCTCCTTTTTTTCTTGGTGAATCTGGCTAAAGTTTTATCAATCTTGCTTGTCTTTTCAACAAACCAGGTCTTAATTTCATTCATTCATTTTTCCTTTGTTTTCTGTGTAGTAAAATAGTCTCTTTTATTTATTTCTTCTCTGTTCTTTAGTATTTCTTTAATTCTAATAACTTTCAGTTTCATTTGTTTTTCTTTTTCTAGTTCCTTTAGGTATAGTGTTAAGTTGTTTGAGATTTTTCTTGTTTCCTGAGGTAGGCTTCTATTGCTATAAACTTTCCTCTTAGAACTGGTTTTGCTGCATCTCATAGATTTTGAATTGTTTTGTTTCTGTTTTCATTTGTCTCCAGATATATTTTGATTTCCTCAGGGACCCATGATTGTTTAATAGCATTTTTTTTAGCCTCCACATGTTTGTGTGTTTTGCAGGTTTTTTCTTATAATCGATTTCTAGTCTCGTACCCTTGTGGTCAGAAGAAGCTTGATATGATTCCAATCTTCTTAAATTTACTGAGACTTGTGACTTAACCTGCAATCTATCCTGGAGAATTTTCCATGTGAACTTGAAAAGAATATGTATTCTGCTGCTTTTGGATGGAATGCTTCATATACATTAAGTACATTTGATCTGATGTTTCATTTAAGGCCAGTGGTTCCTTATTGATGTTCTGTCTGGATCATCTGTCCATTGATGTAAGTGGAGTGTTTATGTCCGTTATTGTTATTGTGTTATTGTAAATTTCTGTCTTTACGTCTGTTAATATCTTCTTCTTGGTTGATCCCTTGATCATTTGTAATGTCCTCATTTGTCTCTTCTTACAGTCTTCTTTTAAATTTGATTTTGTCTGATATAAATATTGTGTACCCAAGCTTTCTTTTCATTTCTATTTATATGGTATAACTTTTTCCAACCTCTTACTGTCAGTCTGTAAAATGTCTTTAGATCTAAAGTGAGTCTCTTGTAGGCAGCATAAATGAGCTTTTTTGTGTGTTCATTCATCCACTCTGTCTTTTGACTGGAGCATTCAGTTCATTTATATTTAAAGTAATTATTGATAGGTATGTGCTTATTGCCATTTTGTTAATTTCTTATGGGTGTTTTGCAGTTCTTTTTTGTTCTTTTCTTCTTCTTTTACTCCCTTCCCTTGTGATTTGATGACCACTTTTAATGTTATGTTTGGATTCTTTCTCTTTTTTGTATGTATATATTTTACATATTTTTGATTTGTGGATACCATGAAGTTTATATACAACAATCTATACATATACATGATTACTTCAAGTTGCCTTATCCCTTAAGTTCAAACATAGTTTAAAAATCCTGCATTTTTAATTCCCCCAACAAGAATTTGGTATTTTTTAACATCATATTTTGTATCTTTTAATTTTGTTTATGCCTTAATTATTTATTGTGGCTAATATACTGTAAATGAAGTAAACAAACCACCTATAAAGCTAGTGAAAGGTTAAAGACAAAAGCAGTAAAATCATCTATAGCCACAAAAAGTAATTAAGGTATAAACAATAGATGATTTTACTGCTTTTGTCTTTAACCTTTCACTAGCTTTATAGGTGGTTTGTTTACTTCATTTACAGTATATTTGACTCTACCAATGAGATGTTTTCCTTTATCAGTTTTATATTTCTAGCTGTGGCCTTTTCTAATTAGAAAAGTCAATTTAACATTTCTTATAAGACTGGATTCATGATACTGAACTCTTTTAGCTTTTGATTGTCTGTATACTTTTGATTTCTCTTTCAAATCATAAGAAAAGCCTTGATAGATCATTCTTAATTGCAGGCTTTCCTCTTTCATCACTTTAAATATATCATGCCATTCCCTTCTGACCTGCAGAATTTCTAATGATGAGTCAGCTAATTGTCTTAAGAGAGTTCCTTTACTTTTTACATATAACTTGTTGCTTTTCCCTCACACACAAAAAATGTTCTCTCTTTATCTATAATTTTTACCATTTTAATTCCAATGTTCTTGGTGTGGTCCTCTTTGGGTTGATCCTGTTTGTGACTCAATGCTTCTGGAACTTAGATGCTTGTTTCCTTTCCCAGATTAGGAAAGCTTTCTGCTATTATGTCTTCAAGTAATTTCTCTGCTCTTTTATCTGTTTCTTCTGTAATACAAATGATAGTATGTTTGATATTATTTCAGAGGTCTCTTCTTTTTATGATATGTCCCCTACATATCAATATGTTTCATTCCAAGAATATATTGGTAAGTCCGATTTGTTCATAAGTCCAACAAAGTTAGCCTACATACCCAACTAACAAAACTGGCTCTACAGTACTATACTGTAATAGTTTTATCATACTTCTGACACAAATAATACATAAAAACAAACACCCCCAAAATATTTTTACTCTTACAATACAGTACCCTAAAAAGTACAGTATTATCAGCCACATCACTGCTGCTTTTACACTTGCTTTCAGACATCCTGGGCTTGAAATAAAGATATGGAACTACTGTATTTTGTACAGTACTATACAGTAAAGTACATAAATGCACAACCACTTGTAGAGAATGCATACACGTGACAATGTACACCAAACATGTGAACTAACTCACATGACTGCATATGTAAGTGCACTTTCACATCTTCGAAAATTTGCAACTTGAAGGTTCATATGTAGGGAACTTAACTGTATTCGTTTTTTTTCTGTTCAGTTTCAGTGATTTCCACTGAACCTGCATCTTTTAGTTTGCTTATCCATTCTTCTTTATCATCTAGTCTACTGTTGATTCCTTCTAGGGTATTTTTAATTTCAGTTATATTCTTCAGCTCTTTTTGGTTCTTCTTTATGTCTTCTAGCTCTTCGTACAGTTTCACTGTGTTCGTTCAATCTTTGCCTGAGGCCTTTGAGCATTTTTATGATTATTGCTTTGAATTCTTTGTTGGGTAGATTTCTTATTTTGACTTCATTTCATTCTATTAAGGTTTTATCTTGTTCCTTTGTTAGAAACATATTCCTCTATTGACTCATTTTACCTAATTCACTGTTTATATTTCTATGTAGTTGGTAGGTTGGTTACATTTTCCAGTTTTGGAGAACAAAGGAGACACGTGTCCCAGCAGTGTACTCCCCCTCTAGTCACCAGAACTATGTGCTCTAGGGGTAGCCCTATGTGGGCTTCTTGGGTCTTTCTGTTATAGGTGGTTGACTACCATGGGAAGCCCAGTTAGCATGGCTGCCCTCAGTCTTGTTAGTTGTCAGACCCTGCCATGTGAAGAGGCTACTGGCCACTGGTGGTGAGTGGAGCTCTGTCACAAAAGAGCTGGTTCAGAATTCCTGAAGCCTAGGGGTGGTGGGTAGAGTCGGGTCTTAGGATTGGTGATGTGGATCCAGGCGGCCTGATGTACTGTTGGCCTGTGATGAATGGGGTGGGTTCCTGACATAGCTGGCTGCAGGGTCTGGGTGTCTAAAAGCTGATGTTGGTGGGCTGGTGAGTGGGGCTGGATCCTGGCTGGATAATGATCCTAAGGTGTCTTAAAGCTAGTATCAGTCTGCTAGTAGAGGGTGGGGATGGGGGTAGGTCTTGGAAATAGTACTGGTCCTCTGGTGGGTGGAGCTGAGACCTGGGGTCTTTGGTTTCAGGACCCAGGCATCTGGAGATGATGATGACCCATAGGTGAGTGGGCCTGGGTAGCCTCTGGGTAGCTCACTGGTGGGTGGAGCCTGGTCCCAGTGTCTCTAGTTGCAGGGCCCTAGAGAGTTTGTGCCTACCTTCTAGTGAGTGAGGCTTGTTCCACTGCTAGTATCAGCCAGTAGTGTGTGTAGCTGTGTCCCAAGGTTTCTGGCTGCAGGATTATAGGGATCCTGAGGCTAGTGCTGGCTCACTATTGGGTGGAGCTGAATTCTGGGGTCTTTGGATGCAGGCTCCTTGGGGTTCCACAGTTGATTTCAGCCCACTAATACCCAGGTCAAGTCCAGGGGTCCCTGGGCTGGTGCCAGCTCACTGGTGAATGGAGCTGGATCTTGTGGTCTCTGGCCTTGGGGGTTCCTGGAGATGGTTTTGGCTGCTGGTGAGTGGGCTAGTTCCTGATATGGCTGGCTGCAGTGTCCAGTGAACCTGAAGCTGGTGTCAGCCTGTCACCCACTGTAGGTGGGGTCAGACCCTCGGGCACCAGCTGAGGGGCCCAAGATGCCCCAGAGCTGATGCTAGCCTGCTACTGGGTGCGGCCAGGGCCTAGGTGGTCCTGGTTCTAGTGCTGGTGCACTGGTGGGCAAGACTGGGTCCTGGGCCCTCTGAGAATGGGTCACATCTTGGTGGCAGTTGGGGGCTCAGGAGTCCTAATGCAGCTGGCCTGGTGGTGGATGTGGCTGTGCCCCTGCCCAGCTAGCTGCTTGACCCAAGGCATCCAAGTATTGGTTCTGTCACTGGTGGGTGGGGCCAGGCCTCATTGCTAATAAGCTAGAGGGACAACTCTAAAATGGTGCTTGCCAGCATTAATGTCTTCATGGTAGAATGAGCTCCCTATAATGCCTGCTGTTAGCATCTGTGTCCCCCAAAGTGAGCTCTAGTTGTCTCTCTGGGAGTCTCCAAGATCAGCAAATGAGTCTGACCCACAGGCTTCTCTCAAACTGCTGTTTCTTGCCTAGGTTTCAGCATATGACATTTTGTGTGCACCCTTTAAGAGTGGAGTTTTATATTTCCTCCAGCTCTATGGCTCTCCCAAGAGTAAGCCCTGTTTGCCTTCAGAGCCAAATGTTCTGATGTTCATCTTCCCAGTGCCGGAAGCCCCAAGGTGGGGAGCCTAATGTGTGGCTTGGACTCCTCATTCCTCTGGGAGAACCTCTGCAACTGTAATTATCCTCCCATTTGTGGGTCACCCACCTACGGATATGAGTCTTGACTATACTTGAATATAAAGACTATACTGTCTTTATAGTCTTCTTACCCATCTTGTTATTGTTCCTCCTTTTTATCTTTAATTGTAGATCATTTCTGCTACTGTTTAGGTCATTTTCATCAATAGTTGCTCTGTGAATAGTTGTAATTTTGCCATGTCTGTGAGAGGAGATGAGCTAGGGTCTTCCTACTCCACCATCCTGGCCACTTCCATGAACAGGCATTTTTTTTTTTTTTTAAACAAAGCAACAATAAACATATGGCCATCTTCATACATGGTCATTTAGGTGTATACTCCTCTACAGGTAAGTGTGATAAAGTGATAAAGGTGATAATTGCTCCTTTGTCTTGTTCTCTTCACTGGATATTAACTCCTCAAAGCAAAGACTATGCTTCTTCATAATATAACTCTTTCTGTAGAGTGCACGCTACATGGTGAGTCACTGATGCAGGTAATGATGGCATTGAAGAGGAAGATGCAAAACACATTATGTATAATAATTTATAGGTATTTCTCTTTCCGACTTCACCCTGTATGACTGTCTCTAGATCCATCCACATCTACAAATGACCCGATTTTGTTCCTTTTAATGGCTAAGTAATATTTCATTGTATATACGTACCACATCTTTATCGATGTGGTTCTCTGTTGATGGACATTTAGGTTGCTGCCATGTCCTGGCTATTGTAAACAGTGCTACAGTGAACACTGGAGTGCGTGTGTGTATTTTTTTATTAATTGACATGTTTACACTACCATGTGTAAAATATAGCTAGTGGGAATATGTTACATAGCACAGGGTGCTAAGCTTAGTGTTCTCTGGTGACCTAGATGGGTGGGATGTAGGGGGAATTGGAGGGAGGTCCAAGAGGGAAGGGATATATGTATATGGATAGCTGATTCACTTCATTATACAGCATATATTAACACAATATTGTAAAGCAACTATACCCCAATAAAAAAAAATTATAGGTAATGGACCTCTATCCAGACTCTGAGATCACTTCATAGGTGTGCTTTCCATATTCCCTGACATTGTTAGAAAGTGACATATTTACAAGCTATACATTTAGAGCTCTTAGATCCCAATAAAAACTCTTGGTCCTAACAAGGAAAGCTCTGTTCTGTGTTTTTGTTTTAATGGAGGATATGTTTAACCACTGTGCTAACTGGTGAACTGTCCTGTGTACATGTCTGTAAAATTAGCCAGGAGTTTCCCATGCTATATTATACCTATTAAGTGGAGAATTTAAACAGTGAGTAGTAAGTAGACTACTCAGTTATATTCCTTTGAGGGACAGATTTAAAACTATAAAAGAGTAGAAAATAAAACTAATTAAAAGACATTTAAACTTTCTGTTTTCATGTTAGCCAGAAAGAACAACTGGTTTAGATATATGTAGGAGTCACAATGGCACCCCACTCCAGTACTCTTGCCTGGAAAATCCCATGGACGGAGGAGTCTGGTAGGCTACAGTCCATGGGGTCGCTAAGAGTTGGATACAACTGAGCGTCTTCACTTTCACTTTTCACTTTCATGCATTGGAGAAGGAAATGGCAACTCGCTCCAGTGTTCTTGCCTGAAGAATCCCAGGGATGGGGGAGCCTCATGGGCTGCCGTCTATGGGGTCGCACAGAGTCGGACACGACTGAAGCGACTTAGCAGCAGCAGCAGGAGTCACCCAGTTTCTATTTTCCTCATCAAGACCTGCAGTGAATCTATCCCAGCTTATGAATGGCCAACATCCTACTTTCCTTCCAGTATTGTATTTAATTTTTATACAGGAAAGAAAAATTCATCTATTTGAATGCTTTCAACTTCAGCTCTCTCAACTCTTAGACCTGCAGCAGCTAGTATTTCTTTGATCTGAACTATGTGATATGGAAAAGTCTCCCTGCTATAATTTGCAGACATAGCTTTCCTAACTTAGATTTAGCACAAAAATAAGATAAAAACTTTAAAGAGTATTTGCCTGAGAGTTCAGGTGTTGGGAGATAATAGCAAATTAAATACCTCTTCTTGTGTATTTGATTAGTCTTACTCTTGATATTTTTGGTTTAGGCTAACCTTCCCTGAACATATATCAGTGTAATTTAATATGAAAGGGCTTTATCTCATCCAAAGCTGCCTCTATGACTTCATCCCATCACTTACATTTTTCCTTCCATAGCACACTCTTTTTCAGTCCCTAAGGGTGGGCCTTGGCTGTCCTTTTATCTCTTAGAATTTGTCCTTTTCAAATGCAAAATGTTTTATTCTTATAGAGCATTGGAGTTTAAATCATCTCATAATGATCACAAGTAAATTCTCTCTTTCCTAAATACAGAACTCCAAGAAGAAAAGGGGCATTTACTTGTGAACTGTGGTTTTAAATTATGTCTAGTTAGGCATCCTGTTAAGTAATATGTCAGAATCTCAACAATGCTGGAGTATGTCACTGCTGTATTCTGGCAAGATTAGCACAGAATATTCCATGAAGAAATTCCAAATTACAAAACACCTATTATCCATCCAGAAAGTAACTTTTGACTGCTGAAGATAAACCTCTTAAATCATGTTTGGCCATTTAATTCCAGACATTGAAGTGAAAGAAAACCCTCAAACTCTTCCCTTTTGTATTTTATAAGTCAGATCAGTTTAATGTGACACTAAATGCTTGGATTCAGATCAGATCACCTCTCCACCATAGAGGACCCAGTGGGGATGCTTAGCTCTAAAACAGAAGTACTAACACTGGTCAAACCAGCCCATTGCATGTTTCTGTACAGTGTTTAAGTTAGGAATATTTTTAATGATTGAAACAAAACCGAAAGAGTAATAGCGTTATGATATATCATAAAAATTATATGAAATTCAAACTTCAGTGGTTATAAATGAAATTTTATTGAAACACAGCCCTGCTTATTCATTTACATAATGTCTGTGGTTGCTTTCACAACAGTGACAGAATTGCGTACTTGTGATAGAAACTCTATAACCAACAGAGCCTAACATACTATCTTGCCCTTTGCAGAAAAAATTTTCTAACTCTGCTCTAAAACCATAGACTTTCTTCTGCATTCCGTGATTGTTCTCAGAGTGTGTTAATAAAATTCTGTATTGGAAGAAGTGAAAAAATAGAGTAACTGTGTGATGATTGTGGTCTTTGGAATCTTTTTTTACTGAATCTTTCCACATAAATCTTTGTTCTTTCATAATGTCCTAACATGTCTGTAGCTTAGTCCAAGAGAGTGTCTAATATGTTTTACAACTATGTTTAGTGACTTAAAATAATAGTGATGAATAAAAAGAAAAACATCTATATTTTTTGTGATTATGATGTATGTAAAATAAATCTTAAAATTCCAAGACACCCATCCCCTAAGAAACTCCTTCACTTATCCTATCTGTGCTTAATGCTATAAAGTACTTGAAAATGCAGCCATGTATGTGTGTGTATGTATGTCTGTATATATATATTTACACGCACACATATATGGCTTTATTACTTTTCCTTATCATTGGAGAGACTGGATCTGGAAAATATTGCATTTTGTATCTGTGAAGGGCAAGATTCTAATAAAATATAGAATTAAGGCAAAGACTCAAACTGAGATAAGAGAACAGTAGAAGGGAGTGGTAAGAATGTAAGTAGTGCAGTCATTGGCTTTAAAAAATAATTTTTCAGGGACTTCCCTCGTGGTCCAGTAGTTAAGGCTTTACCTTCCAGATGCAGGGGGTGAGCTCCCTGGTCAGGGAGCTAAGATCCTGCATGCCCTGTGGCCAAAAAAATAATAAAACATAAAACAGAAGTGATATTGTAAAAATTCAATAAAGACAAAAAATGGTCCACATAAAAAAAAATAATCTTTAAAAAAAACATAATTTTTAAGGCATTAACTGACAAGGATGTGATTCTCTAGAACTCACTCCACCCAGAATCCCTACCATGTGTATCAGGAAAACAAAACTCGAACACCAGAATACCTCAGTGAGAAGAAAGCTTCAGACAGTGGCTAATGACTTAATTAGACATTGTGTATGCTCTACCCATAATTACAGTTTTGTATTCCTCACTCCTTTTCCTAGTGGCTGACCTCAGAAACCACCTCAAAGTTGTTCATCCTCGAAAATCAACTTCTAGGGTTGTTAGTGAGATTGACTATAATGCTCTTGAGTTTCCCATAAGTACTGGCTCACACACTGTTTGCTCTTAGAAAACGCCCGTGGAATTCCACCAACATTGTACCACCCTCTTTTCACACACACAGGACATTCACCTTTGGACAGCTTTTGAGATTTCATCTCACAGATGTGAGAATCCTTAGATGTATATCCTGCCCATCCTTAAGAAATCATACTGCTGCTGCTGCTGCTAAGTCGCTTCAGTCGTGTCCGACTCTGTGCGACCCCATAGACGGCAGCCTACCAGGCTCCCCGGTCCCTGGGATTCTCCAGGCAAGAACACTGGAGTGGGATTGCCATTTCCTTCTCCAATGCATGAAAGTGAAAAGTGAAAGTGAAGTCGCTCAGTCGTGTCTGACCCTCAGCGACCCCATAGCCTGCAGCCTTCCAGGCTCCTCCGTCCATGGGATTTTCCAGGCAAGAGTACTGGAGTGGGGTGCCATTGCCTTCTCCCAAGAAATCATGACAAACTGCAAATATCCACCAATGATGGCCTTTGATACAGTACCTGTTAGAAAAGCAACATGTAGCATTTAGTGATCAGTTTACAGTGTTACAGTCAGTAAGGCTGCCCTATAGACATCTGCTTCTAAAGTCTTGACAACTGTGGATACTTGATCATTATAGTGCTCCCTCTTCTGTCTTGGTCTTCTCTCAGGTTTGCATCTGTGTGGGGCTCTCACTTTTATCTGCTTCAGTCCTAGTTTTCCCAGGGTCCTTGGAAGTCAGCAATGAAAAATGTTAAAATTCATCCATCATTTCTCTTTTATTTCTCCTTTATTCTCCATATACATTCCTAACCATTCTGGTCCCTACATACCTCCTCTATCTAATATATTTCTTTACTCTCAAAACCACTAATTTGTCATTTTGAGATAGTACTATGACAATTGCCTCCTAAGTAGCTTTTATATTTCCTATAATCTGGAGCTTTTGGACTCACAAGAGGACCATCCATTTCAAAATGCCTCTAAATCTTCCAAAATTGTACCCATACATAGCTTTCTAAAGTCTAAATGGTTAGAAGCCTGAAATACTAATTGTTCATTGATAAATAAGTGCCTTAGGGTTTGCAGCTTAACTTCGGTTGGCTGAGATGCAATTGTATTGAGTTGGGGTGATGCTGATTGACTTCAATCTCCATTTTCTGCACTATTTCTCTTCATGGCACTTATCACTTGCTCTACTAGACAAGTTCATATAATTGCACAAAATAAGTGGCCAGGATTTTAGTCTACTTCACTGCTGTTGTATTCACTAAGCATATGACTTGATTGTTTGATTAATTGATTAATTAATGAGAAAATTATAGGGCTGGGAGCTAGTAATTATCAGTCCTAATTAAGAGATACAGTAATTTTAACATTATGTTTATCTGTTGAAATGCATATGTGTGTGTGTGTGTGTGTATGTGTGTGTTAGTCACTCAGTTGTGTCCAACTCTTTGCAACCCCATGGACTGTAGCCTGCCAGACTCCTCTGTCCATGGAATTCTCCAGGCAAGAATCCCATGGAGTAGGTTGCTATTTCTTTCTCCAGGGTATCTTCCCAATCCAGGGATCAAACCTGGGTTTCCTGCACTGCAGGTGAATTCTTGACCATCTGAGCCACCAGGGAAGCCCAAAATACATATGAGTGAGTTCTTAAACAATACATAAGTTCAGGAGTTCCCTGGTGGCCTAGCGGTTAGGATTCTGGGCTTTCACTGCCATGGCCTGGGTTCAGTCCCTGGTAGGGGATCTGAGATCTTTCAGGGCATGGCCAAAAAACAAACAAACAAAAGGAGTTTTTAAAATTGTCAGGTGCTGTATGATGGACAGGGAGGCCTGGCGTGCTGCAATTCATGGGATCGCAAAGAGTTGGACACGACTGAGCAACTGATCTGATCTGATATGATGTAACATCTTAGACTTGATTTGTTGGTATTATTTGCTTTGAAATATTTGGGGGTGAAATGAAAAGTGGCACAGTTGATATATTAGAGATGAAGTATAAGAAGTACATAAATACCAAAAATGATAACAAGTCAAGCAAATGACATAGAGATGGGGAGATGTAAATTCCCAGGGGCTGATGTAAAGGGTAAAAAAGATGTATATTTATTGTCATGTTTACTAGAAAAAATATCAAACCTATGAATTTACTGATCTTATTGTTTAGGGAAAGACTTAGAAAGAAGAAGGGAGGAGTGATTTAAAGAAAAATACTAGGTATAGTGGGAGGTAATTAAAATGGCAAACCATTTGGAAGGTGTAGGTGAAATACAGTCCACAGTCCAAGAAGTATAGCATTAGTTCAGATCAACTTCAAATGTGAGATCTTAGCAATTCATATACCTAGTCAACCTCAGTCTCTTTTTATATAAAATGGAATTATTATGACTGAATTTTACTTATTTCTTATAAACATTAAATGAAGCCATATTCAAGCATGAAATTGATCTATACACCTTAAGAATCCATAGAAACACTATAAAGTATGGTTATAAAGGAGAATGGTCAAACTTTGATCCTTCATATGCTGTGGACCCTCCAAATTTTTCAATAGTATAAATATGAACAGAAGTGGAGGAAACTGGGAAACAAGGGTCTTAAGAATAGGGAGTTAGAGTTTTAAAATTAATTCAGTATATTCTGGCTCTGAATTATTTAGAATATCACCTGAAAATTGGTATAATTTTAATGCCTACCTCATGAGAATATTTCTGAGAATTAAACAACACATGTAAAGCCTCTGGCACATACATATTCTGACAATAATAGCAATAATTATTATTACTACTACTACTATTGTTGTTATTTAGGGCTTCCTAGGTGGCGATAGTGGTAAAGAACCTACAAATGCAGGAGACTTAAGAGACTCCAGTTTGATCCCTGGGTCAGGAGGATCCCCTGGAGAAGGGCATGGCAACCCACTCCAGTATTCTTGCCTGGAGAATCCCATGGACAGAGAAGCCTGGCAGGCTACAATCCATGGGGTTGCAAAGAGTCGGACAGTGAGTTAGCACACAGCATGCATTATTAAATAGGGCAAGTTGAACTAGAATTAGTCCCAACATGCCTTCAAGTTTCTAATAATTCTGGCAGATTAAATAAAAGTAGAAAATACATGCAGAACTCTTGACACAAAGCAGCTGTAGACACATCTCTTATAAAAACTCTTTAAAAGAACCAAACATTCCTAATAATAGTTCTTTTTTAAAACTGACAGCAAAAAACAAAAACAAAAAATGACCCTTGTATCCATCCTGGGAAAATAAAGAGCCCTGTAACATGCCATGGTCATCTTTCTGTGATTCATCCTAGCAAGGGTCTGCAAGTCCGGACCTGGGTTAGAAACTAACAAAAGAGTATGATGCCATGAGGTGGTCACCTCATGGAGCTTTGGAAGAAAAACTGTGGATGCCAAGAACCCACAAATATGCCATATTTCCCAAGCAAGTGTCTAAGTCTGCACATCACATGTGACTTTTTAACTTAACCATGTCAGCTCTGCAGATTTAAAAACCATGTTCATATCACATGTACTTCTAGAGTTACTTCAGAGTTCCTGATTCTATAATTCAACCATGGCCGCTGACTCACTTATTACTAACTATAAATCACTTGAACGTTTAGCTGCTGGATGTGGGGGCATTCCCAGTGTTTGGCTAAGTGGGCTGTGAGGCAGCCGAAGCTTTGTGGCTAACCGTTCAGGCTGGAGAGCCAGGCTGCCTGGGTTTGAATCAACTTTCTCTACTCACAAGCTGGCAATGACCTGTGGTGAGTCACTTACCTTTATGTGCCTAACTTGTGAAATGACATGAACATTTTCCTTTTAGATTTTTTGGTGAAGTTTAAATGAGTTGGTATTTGGGAAATGCTTATAATAATATTGCCAGAGTAAACCCTGTTGTCATTATAAGAAGTTATTTCCTTAAACCAGCAAAAATCCTCAAAATTTGCTACATGGGAACAATCTGGAAGGCTTGTTAACACACAGACCCCAGGCCCCATCCCTGCAGTTTCTGATTCTGTGGGTCTGGGATGGACCCTAAGCATTTATGTTTTGTTAACAAGGTCTAGGATCATGCTGACGCTGCTGGTCCCAAAACCACACCCTCAGAAGAAAAACAGCTTTTAAACTCAGTGTGCTGTTAATCCCTTTCAACAGGAAAGGTTTCTCCAAAATTGGCCCACAAAAATCAAACTGCAGGTATCACAGGTTATCATCGCTACCTCTCAGCCTTCAGACCTAACTCTGGGGACCCTCAGACTTGAGAAGAGCTCACAGTGATTAAAGCCAGGTCCTTACATTCAACAGGTGGAGAAGATAAACGTGGATAAGGTCCCCCGGCTGAAACTGCCCTGCGCACCAGTCAGAATGCGCCTGAGAAATCCCGGGATTTAGAAAAAAGCGGAGGAAACGAGAAGCGAGCAGGCATATGTGCCTTCTCAAAAATAAAACTGGGTGGTCGTTTATTATCTGTCTGTGTGCCGTGGAGCCTCGGCTCAGTCCCCAGACACGTAAGTCAACGTCGCCCCGCCCCGCCTTCCCTTCCTCAGCTCCGGAGGGTCCCTTTGCCCCGGGCAGCTGAACTCAGGAAATGCCAGCGGCGGGAGCCCCTTGGTCACCTGGGCGGAGAGGTGAGCGGCTCCGTCAGTCCTTTGCTGGGAAGAGGAGAGGACCGATACCCGCGCCAGCGAGGGGCTTGGCATGGGAAGGCAGCTAGTCCTCTGTCCCAGTCTGGGCAAGGCGAGCAGCGAGGGACGGGCGAGAGTCGGGAGGGGTGGAGCAAGGGCCGATGAGGGAAAGGAATTAAAGCAAAAAAAAAAAAAAAAAATCACCTCTTCAGTGACTGCTGCCGGAGAAAAGACACACTCTTAGTAAAGATTCGTCAGTAGGTAGAGACCCTTATTGTGGGCATTTATGATAGATTTGCCCGTAAAGGCTAAGGGAGGAGAAACTCCTGGGACTTGGGGGTAAAATGGAGTGATGTTAATAGATATACCTAAATTGACAGGTTTAAGGGGAACTGAAGCGCACTGTTGAGGCAGGAGAAAGTACACTTCCAAACCTCCACTTTGCGTTTTGTTTCTGTAACAACAGCAGTTATGAAGAAACACTTCTGACTGCCGACTTTGGGTTATCCACGCTGCAGCTGTCCAAGCGCCTCCAGGTCTCTCTTCAGAGCAGTACTCCTGCGGTAAGCCAGAAAGGTCAAGCCATTCGCCCACCTGGGGAGCAGAGAAGAGAACGCTTCCTCACTCAGCTGGGGGTACAACTCTCCATTTCTTGGGAAGATTTTCAGTCTTTGCCTATGTCAGGAGAGGATTCAGGACGACGACAGAAGAGCTCAGGTACTGTCCATTTCTATTTCATTATATACATTTTCAGGTGTATGGGAAACCGCTCCCATGTGTTCAGACTTTTGGGTCTCTTTTCAGTAACTCTCAAGTGGGCAAACCCAGAACTTCTATTTTTCTAGCTGAGCGGCAGAACTGCTTTCAACCTATTCTTTTCTTTGCTTGCCTAATTATAAGAAGGTGGAAATGCTGTCTCCAATCACATATTTATTTAAATATTTGGTAACCAGACAGTTACAATGACATAAGTGGCCATCTGATTAAACCAGAATTAGATTTTAATTTGCGCTAAATTCTAATTCCATGATATTTATACCTATATGAAGATACAAGCAATTTAGCATTTCATGTTATTTTAAATGTAGTTTGTAGTTAAAGGATGGCTGCTGGTAGAATCTAAAAGAAACCATTCTTTGAAGATGACTTTTCTTAGAAAAGCATAATAGAGATCTTATTACATCTTCATATGTTCTGAATTGCAGGCAAAAATTTGGTTTGGATCCCTGGGCTTGCCTCACATGTGGGTACCAGATACCATTTTTTCCAACAAGCTGAGCATGTTTCTTCTCTGCTTATGCCCCCACCCCCACAGCAGATGTGAGAAGGAGAAGGGACCAAGGGAAGAGGCAGAGGGATGTTCTAAGCAGAGCAAAAACAGCATCATGCCTGTGAGGGGTCAGCGTGGCCCACTGTAGGGCAGGTATAAGGCTCAAGCCCTCTCAGCTGGTCAGTTACTATTCGTTATGGTCATCATTTGGCAGTGACGTGTATAATTTGTCTTTTTTTGGCAATGACTTATGACATTAGGAAGAGATTTATTCATCCTTTCAGTGATGACAGCTCTAACTAAAAGTGTTTTTGAAGGTTTAAGAAAATGAAAAACCAAACATGCTCAGTGATAAAACATGTATTATGAAACTTCACTTGATCACACATACACAGAAACACACACATCCAATAAAGAAAAGGCTAGAAGGAATAGAACAAAATGTTATTGATTATATCTGGGTGGCGGGGAGTATAAGTAACTTTATTTTATTTGACTTATTTACAACTTCTAACTTTTCAGTGTTGCACACATATTAGCTTTATAATTAATTTTTTTAAGTCTAAAAGAACTAATGTATAAACAGGAACTAAATTTTATGTATTTCAGTTGTCACAATATAGCCATTATGCTTTCCATTTTCTTTTTTTTAATGAATCCCTAAGTAAAAGCGATTCCTGCTTTTCATTAAGAAGTGAAAATCTGTAAAGGAATTTTCACAGCAATAAATACCCGGCTTGTCACAAGAGTCCATATGAGGCCAGCACACACTATGGCTTTGTAGTTAGCTTTACCATAAAAGTTGCAAATGAAATTGGTCCCTAATAACCAAACTAAAAAGCCTCTTGATGAAAGTGAAAGAGGAGAGTGAAAAAGTTGACTTAAAGCTCAACATTCAGAAAACTAAGATCATGGCATCCAGTCCCATCACTTCATGGGAAATAGATGGGGAAACAGAGGAAACAGTGTCAGATTTTTTGGGGGGGGCTCCAAAATCATGGTAGATGGTGACTGCAGCCATGAAATTAAAAAGACGCTTACTCCTTGGAAGGAAAGTTATGAC
This sequence comes from Bos indicus x Bos taurus, assembly GCF_003369695.1. NCBI lineage: Eukaryota > Metazoa > Chordata > Mammalia > Artiodactyla > Bovidae > Bos > Bos indicus x Bos taurus. Next base: position 116,055,128 of record NC_040076.1, read on the forward strand.
CAACCTAGATAGCATATTCAAAAGCAGAGACATTACTTGGCCAACAAAGGTTCGTCTAGTCAAGGCTATGGTTTTTCCAGTAGTCATGTATGGATATGAGAGTTGGACTGTGAAGAAGGCTGAGCGCCGAAGAATTGATGCTTTTGAACTGTGGTGTTGGAGAAGACTCTTGAGAGTCCCTTGGACTGCAAGGAGATCCAACCAGTCCATCCTAAAGGAGATCAGCCCTGGGATTTCTTTGGAAGGAATGATGCTAAAGCTGAAACTCCAGTACTTTGGCCACCTCATGCGAAGAGTTGACTCACTGGAAAAGACTGTGATGCTGGGAGGGATTGGGGGCAGGAGGAGAAGGGGACGACAGAGGATGAGATGGCTGGATGGCATCACTGATTTGATGGACACGAGTTTGGGAAACTTCAGGAGTTGGTGATGGACAGGGGGGCCTGGCGTGCTGCAATTCATGGGGTCGCAAAGAGTCAGGCACGATTGAGCAACTGAACCTTACAGGACGGTGTCCCAGATTACCCGTTACTGTGTGTGGTCTACTGGAACTCTGCTCAAACCATATTTATAACTGAGGTATGATGTTTTTTCAGGATGAAGCCCAAAGGCAGGGGAAGCACCAACTTATTGCTCTCCTTCACTGCAATCTGCCTGATAGCCCTCCCCGGGGGCGGGGCCTGTCCTCGCCGCTGTGCCTGTTACGTGCCTACAGAGGTGCACTGCACATTTCGGTACCTCACCTCCATCCCAGAGAGCATCCCACCCAACGTGGAACGTATCAATTTAGGGTGCGTGAGGGCGCTTGTCTTGCTTCCTTCTCAGGGAGGGATTGAGTACACTGGTGATGTCCCCAAAACAGTTGTGACTTTGGTAGATTAATTACAATTCTTTTAATAATACTTTCCTTCTGAAATGAGTGCATGAGGATCTTAAGCTTTCTGGGGCAATAAGAAAATTTTTCCCTGTTAGCTTTTACTAGGGGAAAGTTTTTCTAGAACCCAAAGTCATTCATGGTAGGCTGAGACCCCCATGATTATAGAAAAGCTTCATTCTGGCTCTATTTTTGCTGAGTAATAAAATAACTCTTGCTAAGAATTAGAGTTATGATAATATCCATAAGAGGTAAATGTCCTCCTATATATATGAAAAGTTAACTAGATCTTTTTTTTTTTTAAGCCTTTGGATTTTTTTCCCCTAGAAACCGACTTATTTAAAATACTTAAAAAATTCATAAGTAATTAAATCCACTAAAAAGTGACTGTATTTTAAAGGTTGGTGAACAAACGTGTGTGAATGAATGAAAAGGCAGACTTAACATCTTTTGACATTAGTGAGCACCTACTATGGACCAAACACAAGGATGGTACCAGGGATACAATGATGCAGTATACATTATTCATGTGTAGAAACTAGTTAAAGTGAAAAGACAGATGTATAATCAGTACAATTTACTAAGAATTGTAATACAGCATACGAAGTGTCTTGGGAACAGTCACTACTGACAACAGCTAACATTAATTGTGTCCTGGCATTGAGCTAAGCACTCTTCATGAATGCATTCATTTAATCCTCAAAACCCGTTTCAAGTAGGTTCTATTATTTGCATTTTATAGACAAGGAAACTGAGGCAAAAAAAGATTACTGTTTTTATTTTTTAACCCAGCATTGGCCCTACTCTCAGGAGCTGGGTACCTGAGTTCATAATCATATCTAAAACATTTGATTTCAGAGCCCAGGCTTCTTAACCATTGTTTCATAATGATGAATTCCACCTGGGAGAATGAGGGGCAATGTTATTAGGGAATGGGCTGGGTCTTAACAGTGTTCACAAATAGAGAAGGCTGGAGTCAAGGGCATTCCAACCTGAAGATACAACATAACGTACAAAGGTTTGAAAATGAGAAGGGATGTAGCATGTTCCAGGAATGTGAGTAGGATAGTTTTAACTGAGAATGCAAGGGCTGGGTGAAGGGGCTGACCTTCCATGGCATCTGATGAATTCCAGTGTTTCAAGCATTGGGTTATCTTAGAGCACAGGGAATCTTTAGTGGGGTGTGTGTGTGTGTGTGAGAGGTGGGGAGTGAAATTCAGTTGTGTGTGTGCATTTGTTGGGTTTTGCTTTGACATTTGAACTTTAGTTGACAGACTTATGTCCAGAATGATGTTTTTATTTCAGGTACAACAGCTTGGTTAGATTAACAGAAGCAGATTTTTCTGGCCTGAACAAGTTGGAGTTACTACTGCTACACAGCAACGGCATTCACACAGTCCCTGCTAAGACCTTCTCAGACTTGCAAGCCTTGCAGGTGAGACTGGTGTTGGGAAGGGGCAAGTTAACGAGGTGAGACGTGCCTCCAAAACCTACCTGTTCCCAGAGATCCCCAAAGTTAACATTCTGTACATCAGACGTAGACATCAAGGGAAAATGTGAAAGAACTGATTTCAAGTGGAACAGTATGTGGAAATTAGAATAAGAAAATTCTGATTTTCTTATACCTTAGGCTCACGGAAAGAAGTATCAATGCCCAGGGATTACTCAACCTTGAAACTGTAACTCTAAAAGGCCACTTCTAGTCATGTTCATCTGGGAATTGAATGTAGTTTGTAAAATAATTGCTATCTTTACACAGAAGTTAGCTTTTTATAAGCAATATATTTTTAAAAAATCTTTTTGAGTATGTTTTTATTTTTAATTGGAGTATAATTGCTGTAGAATGTTGTGTTAGTTTCTGCTGTACAACATGAATCACCTACACACACACACACACACCCTCCCTCCCTCCCTCCCTCCTCCCTCCCTCCCCACCCATCCCACTGCCACCCATCCCAGCCCTCTAGGTCATCACAGAGCATCACTGAGCCATACAGCAGCTTCCCAAATTACACATGGTGGTGTATATATGCCAATGCTACTGTTGGTCCAGCCTCTCCTTCCCCTGCTGCATCCACAAGTTCCTGCCCTGCAAATGGATTCATCAGTACCATTTTTCTAGATTCCATACATATGTGTTAATATATGGTATTTGTGTTTCTCTTTCTGACTTCACTCTGTATGACAGGCTCTAAGTTCATACCTCATTACAACTGACAATTCCATTCCTTTTGATGGCTGAGTAATATACCATTGTATTTATGTACATCTTCTTTGTCCATTCATCTGTTGATGGACCTCTAGGTTGCTTCCATGTCCTGGCTATTGTAAATAGTGCTGAAATGAACATTGGGTTATCTGTGTCCTTTTGAATTATGGTTTTCTCAGGGTATATGCCCAGTACTGGGATTGCTGGGGCACATGGTAGTTTTATTCCTGGTTTCTTAAGGAACCTCCATACTGTTTTCCATAGTGGTTGTAGAGCAATATATTTTGTAAGTTTCACGTTACTTTTGCATTGATTTAAAAAAAAATTTAAGTTATGAGGACTTCTAAGAATGTATCAAATATTTTAAGAATTACTACTCCAGTAGGCAAGAAAGTAAAAAGTAGGAAGAACTCTTAGGAACAAGAACAAAGGGAATGCAGGAAACATCAGGCATAAAGATTGGTATGTCTGCTGTAAGTAGGACTTGAAGCTTTAGAGAAGTTAATTCAATTTATGATGTCTATTAATTTTTTAATTAAAAAGTAAAACTACTGTTCAGAAGTACAACCATACCTGACTTTAAATTAGAAAAAGATGTCTCCCCAAGGTCCTCATAGATGACAGTAAAGCAAACTGTCAGTTCTACCCTTAGAAAAGATAAATTGCCAGTGTACGGTGAGTCTTTTCACACCACATCAAGGCTGTGTAAAGCCATAGATTTAAGTCTAGATAAGTGATTATGTTGACTTGGTTTAATCAGGCTTTATTATTTGGAAGCTATATTGTCAGCAGATTAGATGGAGTTTCTTCATGGAATTCACACAGCATGGTAGTGTATATATGTCAATGCTACTGTTCGTAGCATTGCTACTGTTTTTCTTGACCAAGTTTCCAATAGATATTGATGAACACTGAGTTTGGTAATATTTGGGGCAAAGTTGTTCCATGTTGCCAAATTTTCTTTATTAGGAAACTTAGCATTCCAGAAAAGCATTCTCAACAGAGATGACAGATTAGGTCAAATCAGGAAAATATGATAAGAAATCATTGTTTTTACTAGCATTTTTTTCTTTTTGGGAAAAAGAGTATGTTCAGCTGGTAGCTGGAGAAGGAACTGGAGAATACCCAAGCACTACTGAAATACTGAAAAATTATTTTAACTTCAATTAAAATCACATTACTCTTAATAGCTAAAAACTAAAAAAAAAAAAAAACCCAAATGTCTATCAACTCATAAATGGATAAACAAAACATGTTACATGTATAAAGTGGACTACTATTCAATAGTATGAATGAATAACTGACTTATATGCTAAACTAGCGGTAAGTCTTGAAAATAAGGCTAGTTGGAAAAAGGCAGGCACAAAAGACCACATATTGTATCACTCATTATTTTAAATATTGAGAAGAGGCAAAAATCAGTGGTTTTCTGGGTCTAGGAGGAGGGGGGAAATGACTTGTTTCACCTGCACGTCCACCCCACTATTTTTCTACTTCATTGCATTGTTTTGAAATAAATCTGAGATATCGTGTTTCATCTGTAAGTACTTCAACATATATATATCAGAATTAGAGTCTTTAAAAAATAAGTGTAAAATATTGTTTTACCTTAAAATTATAGCATTAATTCATGAATATCACAAACTATTCATGAGTGTTCTAATTTCCCCGATATTCCCATATTTAATTTGCAGCTAGTTTGTCGAATTGGGATCCACACAAGGACTGGATAATCTCAGTGTATGTTTTATTATGAATATGCTTGTCCTTTTTGTGGTAATTCCTTTGACAAAATAAAGGTGTTCTTTGTATTCTTAGGTCTTAAAAATGAGCTATAACAAAGTTCGAAAACTTCAGAAGGACACTTTTTATGGCCTCAGGAGCTTGACACGGTTGCATATGGACCACAATAACATTGAGTTTATAAACCCAGAGGTTTTTTACGGACTCACCTCTCTCCGACTGGTGCACTTAGAAGGGAACCAACTCACTAAGCTTCATCCGGATACATTTGTCTCCTTGCGCTACCTCCGGATATTTAAAACATCTTTCATTAAGTACCTATACTTGTCTGATAACTTTCTGAGCTCCATCCCTCAAGAGATGGTCACCTACATGTCTGATCTGGAAAGCCTTTATCTTCATGGGAATCCTTGGATCTGCGACTGTCAACTGAAATGGCTGGCTGACTGGTTACAGGAGAAGCCAGGTACCTAGACTATTTCTTTGTTATAATTCAACAGATGAAATCTGTATGGAGGTGTTTTACTAGTGAGGGAGGTCAAAGTAATTTAGCTGGAAAGAAAACGAAATGTCAATAATTCAGTGGGAATGAACTGTCTTAATTCATCAATGAATAATCTTTAATTCAGGTCAATTATCCAATTATCATTTCTGGCTTTTAGCAAGATTGGGAGCTAAGAAATGTATCATGTGTTACTCTTCCCTACTTACCACAAGGCATAGAAACCCTTCCCTCTTCTTATTTTCCTTTCAGTCATTTGGTCAATACATATTTTTTTTGGAGTTTTATTCAAGGCCTTGTGCTCAGCGAAGCACCCACCAAGAGCGCTGTGTCTGCTCTAACTACACATCTGGTGGGATATCGATAAGCAATCAGAATGTAAAATGTGCTTTGACAGCAAAGTAAGAGGCAAGATGCATTCAGTCAACAAGTAGTTACAAGAAGTCAGAGAGAACATAGGGATGCAAAAGTGATTGTGGAGCTTATACTCTTTTGGAGAAAATGGGTTAACAACTAATCGCACTATTTCAATTAATCCAGTCGGTAGGGAATGACTGAAAGGACCCCATTGGTTTTGACATCTAAGTGGCGGCTGATTGGAAACAGCAATGAGAGCTGGATTGTTACGCAGGGGTTGGGGAGGCAGGGCTCCAGTTGACCCTGGAGAGACCTGGCTTGAAGTGAGGGAAGAAGGGTGACTGCCAGATGGAAATATGCCATCACTCAGGACTCTCTGAGCATCAGACAGACATGAGCACATTTAAGCTAAGGAGAGATTTTTGAGAGAGAGAAGGTAGCAACATTGCAGAAAGAGCAGATCGTCAATTGAGCCAGTCCCCTGACAAGGCTGGATGTCAAGAGACCCAGCCTTTAGGTGGGTGGAGCGGTTTTCCTTAGGAGACAGGAGAGAAAAGGACTAGGTGGGTACAGAGGCAAGTGAGTTCATGGGTCTAGTGGAGGGGGTAAGAAAGTTCTTACCTGATGCCTTTTCCTTCTTTGTTAAGTTGTAGGAGAGGTGACTAAAGAGGGTGCTAACAAGGGGTCAAGGTTGGAAGTCAGAAAAGTGGAAAAAGTCTGCAGTTGCTGTGGTGAAATATATAGATTCACACATATATATGCATATGTAATACAGTTAGTCAATATAATTAGTCAAAAGGTGAACTGCTTTAGACCAAAAGACACCACCTTTGCACTCCAGGAGCTTGCTATCTTATAGATAAATATACTCAACACATAAAAAGACAATGAGGAAAGGATGAAAAACAGCAAAATGTTTATACTGAAAATTTAGTTCTATAGGAGGCAGAATCAATAAGTTACTTCTGCCTTGAATAATATACCAAAAGAAAAGGAAGGAATAATAGGGAGGGAGCAGGAAGGTAACATATATTCAGTTTGTGTTTGACATTGTGCTCATTGCTTTCTATTTAATCCTCAATTTAGAGATGAAGAAATTGAGGCTAGAAAAGTTGGGTATCTTGGGATAATCATTTAGATTCTTATAGATCAGTTTTCTCACCTGTAACATAGGGATACCAATAAGTGAAAAAGGTAATTAAAATAATACATATAAAGTGCTTAGCACAATATATGACATAAGCATTCAACAAATGTGATTATGATTTTCACTGTCACCCAACTCACATGGCTAGAAAGTAGAAAAGCCGAAACTCAAAGTCTAGTCCTTTTTCTATAATGTATTTGTGATGGAGAAACTGCTTTGTACATATAAATAGGGTAAGTCTCATGAAGAGGGCAATAAGTAGCCCAACTTGCCTGGCATGGGGTAGTATAGACTGGCATGGTGTTTTGTCTTTTGCTGTCTGACTTACTTCACTTAGTATGATAATGTCTAGGTCCATCCCTGTGGTTGCAAATAGCATTATTCCATTCTTTTTATGGCTGCATAACATTCCATTGTATATACACCACATTATTTTTTTCCATTTATTTGTCAATGGACATGTCTTGGCTAGTGTAAAAAGTGCTGGTATGAACACTGGGGCACATGGATCTTTTTGAATTAGAGTTTACCCTGGATATATGTCCAGGAGTACGATTTGCAGAATCATATGTTAACTCTTTTTTATGTGTGTAAGGAACCTAGATAGTTCCACGTACTGGGTACATCATCTACAACAGTGTAGGAGGGTTCCCTTTTCTCTTTACCCTCTCCAGTCACATCAGCTTCTGCTTTGACATTTTTTTCATCTATTTCAAGAGACTGATAGTTTCTCATACCTTTAATTGCCTCATTTGACAGTCCTTTTGTACATATGTGGTCAGTAGTCAAATATAACACAGCTTCATCTGGTTATGGCTATCTTCCACTCCTGAGTTTCACAAAGCTCTAGGTGTTGTTTTTCTAGGAAATATGGATTTGTGGCCTTTTCTCTGACAGTTTTATCACAAATATTAAATTTATGCCCTTTTATTGTTTCCAAGCCTTTCTATATGCATAACTTATTTTAATGGCAAGCACAGTGTAATCTTTATGTAATACCAACAGTGCATGTAACTCAGTTGAAGAGAAAACAAAATATATAAATGGCTATGGCAGTACTGGTATGTGTGCCAGCAGTGGTAGCTATAGCAAGACTGCCAGCTGGTCAGTCACTACTGTAAGACAACTTCAACTGTAAGACACACCTCAATTTGTAAGCTAAAATGTGGAAGAAATGTGGTCTTAGAATTAGACTGCCCTTCCTCCCTTTCTCTAATCTTTCCATCCATTTGCCAGGGCTGGAGACAAACAGACGACTAGACAGGTCTTTCTACTAGTGGGTGATGAGGGCTAGGATAGGGGAAGTGGAAGGTACCGGGAGAACATAAAGCAGGGAGCCCACTGAGGAGGAGTGCTCTTCCGGCTTGCTGACGAAGGAGGTAAGTAGTCAGGCAGTAATGGAAGACAGCCTATCAGACAGCAAGTGTATTGCAAGTAGAAGGACAGTGTATGCTAAGAGCGTGACAGGGTATGGCAGAGTTGAGGACTTGAAGGCATTTCTGTGTGAATGGAATCTAGTGTGATGGAAAGAATGGAAATAATGTGGTCAGACTTGCAACTGAGCTAAAATACTTGATGTCCAGGGCTGAGCAATAACCAAACCAAGATGTGAGTATAATTCTATGATGAGGTTTAATTAAACCAGAGTCTGCCTTTTTTTTCTTTTTTTTTGGCTATAGCAGGGTTTGAGCCCAGGCTACTGGGAAGTAGTAAAAGGTCACAGCTGGTTGGTAAGTAGGTGGTTGATAAAAGCCTCTTTGACAGGCTTGCTAGCTACCTCCTCTGGGTAAGCTGGCACTTTACAATTTGCTGAAGAATGCTGAGGAGCCAGATATATATGACGGTGCCTGTCACACTGAAGAGTTTGGAGTCAGTGATCAGAGAGATTTGTCTCAGGCCTTTGAGGAACTGCACAATTACAGGAAGGTGATTTGACCCTGTGCAGTCACTTGTCAAATGAGATCTTCTAAGAAGTACAGTGCTTCTTTTACATGCTGTGTCTAAATGCATGATATGGAACAGGATGGAAGTCCCTAGCTGTATTTTGTATAAGGTAAAACCCCATATCTCTTATCAAGTATTGCTGTGACCAGCCATTTAAAATAGGCTCACCAGAGTAGTATTTTTATTTTTTGCAGAGAAGAAATAATTAAATGATGAATTAGTATCAAAATGAGACTAATATTAAAGATAAACAAAAATCCCATGTATTTGGAAATTAAATGTCCACTTTTATTTTTTATTTATTTTTTTAATGTCCACTTTTAAATGACAGGTGTATCTAAGATGCCACAACAAGGAAAATTAAAATAAAAATGAAAAGAGAACTTACCAGAATTTGTTGCATGCAACTGACGCTGCTCAATTAAATACAATGTGGAATCTTGAATAAGATATGAAAACAAATAATGGTCACTAGCATAAAATTTTATGAAATTTGAACAAAATCTGTACTTTAATACTACATCACTTGTTAAATTCCTGTTTTGTATTTTTTTTTTTACAACATAGTATTTCTTTATAGTCTCAGAATTGGATTAAAGCCTCAAGCCTCACTCAAAAATTTTTTTTAAATCACTAGTAAATTTTATAGACTTTTAGCAGTAATATTAGATGCCAAAATACATGGAACTATATCAAAGTTTTCAGGTAATATAAATTAGAAAGCTAACATTCTATTCATACTAAATAAAACGAGCAGAAACAAAAAGCTTTTGTTCATACCTATATATAGTATATATGTCAGACCTTTCATGGCTGCCCCATTGTTTGGGCAACAGCTTTCCTCTCTCTGCATTAAACCTGATCCTCCTCAACTGAGTCTACCTCAGGTGCCAAAGTCATACTGTGTCTTTCTGCACTCTTCTTAATAACCCTCTTTGTTCAGCCACATCCTCACCTGTTTCTTGATTGGTTCTACCAGCTTCATTATTTCCGGCATCCATCTTGTTCTCTCCATTCCTATTGTGACCAAGATAGACCAGGCCAAGGTACCTTGTAATTCATTCATCATTCTTTTTAGTAATGGACAGAAACTTGGGTTTTTAATGATATCCAGAATGTATAAATGGTAACTTATCAAACAAGTTATCATTTAAAGGACACTGAAATTCTCTGAGCCTTAAAACATTAAATGGGGGAAACAGAACTAAATAATAAGCTAATAAAAAGTGATAAACATAAGTATATAATTTTGTTTTACCAGATAAGGGAACTATTCAATTAATAGTACCAAATATGTACCCCAGGTGCTTTTTAGGCATGGAAAATATAGCTGTGAGCATGAGAAACAAAATTCTTGTCCCTATGGATGTAATATTGTGGCAGGGTATATAGACAATAATATTTTCAGAAATCAATCCAAAGACCAAAAAAAAAAAAAAAAAAGGAAACACATTTCCAAATTGTTTCAAGTTCTAGCAAAAGCTACTTATTCAAAATGTTTAAATGTTAATTCGTGAAGAAGCCACAATGGGCAATAATTCAATTTTCATTTTTTCCTAGATATCATAAAATGCAAAAAGGACAGAAGTCCCTCCAGTCCTCAGCAGTGTCCACTTTGCATGAACCCCAGGGCCTCTAAAGGCAAGCCCTTAGTTATGGTCCCAGCTGCAGCTTTCCTGTGTGCCAAACCCACCATTCACCCCTCTCTGAAGCTGAAGAACCTGACTGTTCTGGAAGACAGTGGCTCTGTGTCAATCTCTCCCCAAGATTTCATGGCTCCCTTCGGCTCTCTGACTTTGAATATAACAGACCAGACTGGAAATGAAGCTAACATGATCTGCAGTATCCAAAAGCCAGCAATGACCTCATCCATTGCGTTCACTGCAGAAAATGACTACATCATGCTAAATGCTTCATTTTCAACATTTCTGGTGTGTGACATAGATTACAGCCACATTCAGCCAGTGTGGCAGGTTCTGGCTTTGTACAGTGACTCTCCTCTGATCCTAGAAAGGAGTCACTTGTTCACTGAAACCCCACAACTCTGCTACAAATATAAACAGGTGGTACTGAAGCCTGAAGACATCTTTACCAACATTGAGGCTGGTCTCAGAGCAGATCCCCCATGGTTAATGCAAGACCGAATTTCCTTGCAACTAAACAGAACTGCCACCACCCTCAGTACACTGCAGATCCAGTACTCCAGTGATGCCCAAGTCACTTTACCAAGGTCAGAGATAAAGCCAGAGACATACAGATGGACCATGATTTCCAAAGATAACAATACTAAGCTGGAACGCACTGTTTTGGTCGGTGGGACCGTTGACCTAGACTGCCCTGGCCAAGGAGAGCCTCCCCCACATCTGGAGTGGCTTCTAGCTGATGGAAGTAAAGTGAGGGCCCCTTATGTGAGTGAGGATGGACGAATCCTTATAGGCAAAAGTGGAAAACTGGGACTCCAGATGGCTGATAGTTCTGACACTGGCATATACCACTGCATAAGCACTAACTACGATGATGCAGATATCCTCACATACAGGATTACCGTGGTAGAGCCCAACATAGAAGCCTATCAGGAAAATGGAGCTCGTCATATAGCTTCTGTTGGTGAAACACTTGACCTTCCTTGCCATTCTACCGGTATCCCAGATGCCTCTGTTAGCTGGGTTCTCCCAGGAAACACTGTGCTTCAACAGTCCTCAAGAGATAAGCAAATTCTTAACAATGGCACATTAAGACTATTACAGGTCGCTCAAAAAGACCAGGGTCACTATCGCTGTGTAGCAGCCAACCCAGCGGGGGTCGATATTTTAGTTAACCAAGTTTTAGTCAAAATAAAAGGGCAAAAGTCAGCAGAGCATAACGTAGAAACAGATGGATCGGGGTTTGATGAGCCCAATTCCATGGGTCAGCTTCAGGATCCACCAGCTACACATCTCCCCACATCTCCTCCCATGGGGGCTGAGGCTGGAACACATGTCTTGAGCCCAAGTAAGAATCCCAAACAGCGGGTATTAATATCCCAGAGGCGTGGAGAGTCAACCAGCTGGCGTTACAGGGATCACAGGAGGCAATTCCCTCCCTCTGCCCGGAGAATTGACCCACGGCACTGGGCAGCGCTTTTGGAGAAAGCTAAGAAGAATGTTATGCCAGAAAAGCAAGAAAATACCACAGGAAAGCCACCTCCACCAGCCACCCAACTCCTGGATATACCTGGCGAGGAAGCAGACTCGTCAGGCGTGCTCCCTCCAGATGAGCAACTTACGGTCCCAGCAACTAAAGCTGCGGACGTTCTGACAAGGACAGTGGCTGCAGATTCCAGAAAATCACCTGACAGCCCTGTGACAAGTAAAACTGATGGCACCCCAGCCTCCCCAATTGTGAGTCCACAGACCCTATCACCTGAAAAACCAAGAGATTTCAGACCATCTACTACTATTAAAACTCAAGTCACGCCAAGGAATATAAACCCAACCACATCAAGTGGAATGCAAGACACAACCAACCCAAATTTACCTAATGTGTTTCCTCTACTAACTGAAGCAACTCTGTTTCAGGATGCTGATGACATGGAGAGAAAAAAAGAGACCTTGCAAACTGCATCCCCAGTATCAGTGGGGGCTACTGCGATCAAAGATACCCATATCCAAACGCTGAGTAATGCTGTCGGCAAAGCTGGTATATTTTTAGGGTCAGTAAATGCCACAAATAGTTATCAGAGATCTGTAACAGGAGTTGGTGAACCCAGGAGCCATCACTCTCCTCCTCACAGTACTCACAAACCTAGCACCACTAAGCTCCCTTCAGACCCACACACTGCTGCTCCTTCTCAGTTACACATTCCTAGAAAGAGTACAATGAACGGTCCGCTGTCCAGGCGCTTTGGAAGATGGCGAAAAGTTTGGAGCAGGGGGCGAATTATCAGCCCACATAGGACACCAGTTCTCCGACAGCATAGATTCAGCGTTGCAAGGCCCACATTCAGAGGCTCTTCAGAAGAAAGCACCACTGCATTTCCAGCCCCAGAGCTCAGTGCAGTGTGCCCATCCTGTTCTCCCAGAGAAAGGCTCACCACTGATGAGGCAGCGTTGTCTTCTCCAAGCTTATCCCCCATCACCCTCCCCAAAACTGAAATTGCCAGCGTCACAGCAGAAGAACCTACAACTCTAGTTGACAACCCATCATTACTGCTTGAGAACCAACCAAATGCAGATGCTGAGAAGACCACCCCAATGATAAAATACTTCCGTGCTGAAAGTACCCAAGTGACTCCAACTACTGCAGTTATGACTCATGCAACAAGTATTAGTTACCCAAGTGGGTCTAAAGCCAATGAAACCATCAGACATTCTGTGATTGTATCCCCACTGCCAGATCCCACCATCAAGTCACCTGTGCCTACCACTCTAGCTATTACCAGATTTTCAAGAAGGAAAATCCCCTGGCATCAGATCTTTGTAAATAACCACATCCAAAGAGAAACGCTAAAGAATCAGCATAAATTTGGTTCACAAAGCAGCACAGACTCGGTGCTTCCTAAAATATCTCCTGCTTTGCCCACAAATAAAGTTTCTCCCTTCCACTTCGAAACACTCTCAGCTAGTGTAATGAAAATCCCATCTATAACACCAGCCACAACTCACCTCAGTAACACTAACACACACAGCCTTGTAAGTCTCCCAACAATGAAGGAGCTGCCCTCCCTAGCCATTTACCCTACGCCTCCTAGTAGCTCAAGCAAAGAATCAAGTGCAAATTCCGTATCAATGCAAACAGACATGCTGACGACCACTCCCACTGCCCCCGCATCTATCATTATCAACAAAGCCCAGATAGACAGACCCAGGGCACGAAAAGTACAAAGGAAAAAGGAGCCTCAGAAGACAATGAGGGACCCAAATACCTCTCCCACCCAGACTTCTGGCTTCATTACATCCACCACTGTGACACCTCCTGTTCTAACAGCAGCTGAAACTTCAACCAAGCCCAGTGTGTCTGCTTTCACTCATTCTCCTCTAGAGAACACAAAAGAAATTTCAAGCACAGTTGGTCTTCATCCAGGAGCCTTTAATCTGACAGCTGTACTTGAACAACCATCCCAGGAGGGTACTCAGGCTTTGAAGAATATAACTGCTTCTGAAACCACTTTGTCCAGCAAACTACAGAGTACCCCTACTAGGAACACAATCAGACACTCAACCATGCCAACCTTCCTCAGCTCCAGTGCCACTCCAATGCCAATTCCCACCTCCCCTCCCTTGAGTAATCAAAGTGAGGTTACTGACAGTATGGCCACACCCACTTTCAGAATGATGACAAGTACAGTGGTTGAGGTACATGAATCCTCAAAGCACAATGCTACTCCACAGCAATTAGCAGTAACGTCTCCCCAAACTCACCCAAATGCCAAATTTGCAGTTGGAACCATCCACTTTACCTACTCCAATCTGTTACCTTCTACTCCTATGCCAGCACTAATAACAGGTAAACCACAAGATTCTAAGCTGACTCACTCTCCCTGGTCAGAAAACCACTTTTGGCACAAGTCACACCCAGAAATTGCTGAAAAAGGCCAAAAGCCAGTAGTAGTGAGTGTACTGCCCACTCCAGGCTTGCCAGAGGTTACCACGCATGCTTCAAACTGGGACATACAGAAGAATGGAAAGAAAAGTGGCTTTGACAAAACAGCAGTTGAAAAAATAACAACTTCTGAATTCCTCCCCTTTGATACTTTATCTAGGGATGTATTTGAAAGGCCCAGAATAATTGGAGGAAAAGCAGCAAGTTTTACTGTTCCAGCTAACTCAGATGCCTTTCTTCCTTGTAAGGCTGCTGGAAATCCTGTGCCCACTATCCACTGGACCAGAGTCTCATCAGGTATTTGAAACAGTTTCTTTATACTTAGTCTTTAGTAACAAAACAAATACTGTGTGACATTTCAGGGTTACATATTCAAAGAATCAACATCAGCATGAAATTTCTCCAAGACACAGAAACTATTAATATCCTCCTTTAATATACGCATGATTTTTTTGCTCATTAGAAAGTTTTAAAACATATGTTAAGACCATTAAAAAAAAAATGCTTTTAAAGCAGATCTTAAAAAAAATGGTCATTGTGTTGAACCATCTGGCTTTTCCATTAAAATTAGGGTTTTTTTTTAATCCAGAAATAATTTTAGCAATCTGAAGACTAAGGATCTTAATTTTAAATATATTTGTTCCCAGTAGCCTAACAAAAAGATAGCTCTCCTTTTGTGACTTCCACGTGAGCAATTTGTTTTCCGTCTAAACTTTGATGACCTATGACTATAAATTTCTTTCTTATCAGGACTTGATTTATCTAAGAGCAAACTGAATAGCAGGTTCCAGGTGCTCTCCAATGGCACCCTGTCCATACAGAGGGTGGACATTCAGGACCGTGGACAGTACCTGTGCTCGGCATCCAATCCATTTGGCACGGACCACCTTCATGTCACCTTGTCTGTGGTTTCCTATCCCCCCCGGATCATGGAGAGACATACTAAGGAGATCACAGTCCATTCTGGAAGCACAGTCAAGTTGAAGTGCAGAGCTGATGGGAGGCCCAGCCCTACAATTTCCTGGATTCTTGCAAACCAGACGGTGATCTCTGAATCATCTGAGGGGAAGAGACAGGCCCTAGTGACATCTGACGGAACATTGGTCATCCACAATCTCAGCATTTATGACCGAGGCTTTTATAAATGCGTGGCCAGCAACTCAGTGGGCCAGGATGCACTGCTGGTTAAAATACAAGTCATCGCGGCCCCACCTGTTATTCTAGAGCAAAAGAAGCAAGTTATTGCAGGGACTTGGGGTGAAAGTTTGAAACTGCCCTGTACTGCAAAAGGCAATCCTCAGCCCAGTGTTCACTGGGTCCTCTCGGATGGCACTGAAGTGAAACCATTACAATTCGTCAATTCTAAGTTCTTATTTTCAAATGGAACTCTGTTTATAAGAAATGTAGCCTCTTCAGACAGGGGCACTTATGAATGCATTGCTACCAGCTCCACTGGCTCAGAGAGAAGGGTGGTAATCATTACAGTGGAAGAACAAGAGACCATCCCCAGGATAGAATTTGCATCCCAGAAATGGACTGAGGTGAATCTGGGGGACAAACTACTGCTGAACTGCTCAGCCATTGGGGAGCCGAAACCGAAAATCATCTGGAGGCTACCATCCAAGGTTGTCGTCGACCAGTGGCACAGGTAAACTGTACCTTTTAGTTAAGATTATCTTCATCTGTTTAGCTTTACAACTTCTGAAATGGAGAAAGTGGTAGAGCGAGGCTTGCAGCAATGTTAGCGCACAGACTCTGCTCATAAAAGTAACTTGCTCTAAAGAGACCTAATCCTTTTGAGATGTATATAGATATATGTAAAATATAAATTATGTAAAAAGAAAGTTTCTTACATGCTGTATTCTAAGGGCCAATTTCTTGTTGAGTTTATATAGTTAAAAAAGAGATTTTTAAAAGAACTCTAATTTTCTTCCATACTTGTGACAGTTCTTTTTAAACAGTAACTGTATAAATATATTTATAATCTTTCTATCAAAAAATAAGAGGGAATTTTGTAATGCAAACAAGGTCTGGTGAGATGCACTTCATTAATTTACTCTTCAGAGTCTCCTAGTAAAGCATTTTCAATTTTAGTGCAATCCGTACTTCCTTTATTCTACCCCAAAAGTGCAAAGCACTTTATGAGGTTAAGGCTTCACAAAATGAAATGTATTCAGGACCTCCATCACTCTGATGGTGTCAGACAACATATATACACATACAGACTTTCTTTAATATGTTCTGATTCAGGCATATTGATTTTTATCTGTTTTCTGTAGTGATTAAATCTCTTGGAAAAAACAATGATTTACTAGATTATTATTTTTGCTATTTGCATGACTTCATGCAGTGATTTTTCATAATATGACAGAAAAGATGGGCTGAACATTTCCATTTAATGTTTATTAATAGAAACTACCCATGCAAGTAAAATTATACATGAGTTTATGTGTAAAATATATATTTTTTTCTAGTGTCTAAGTTGGTAATGGATATAGTTAAGGAATTTTACTTGTGATCTTTAATACCAAAGTAAATGTTAATTTTCAAATAAGTCATCAAAATTATCTAATTTTACACTCATTCCAAGTATAAATAGCACCAGTAGTTTCTAAGGAACTAATTCAAGCTTATCTTCAGCTGAAGGAGTCATGGTTATGAGTTTGAGCTGATGTTAATATTAATAAGAATCTTGAAGGGACAAGAAAAACTCTTCACATGCCTCTGTCAGTCATTATCAGGCTCCTGTAAACCAGGCCCAAGATGATGTTCTTGGAAAACAAGTGATAGCTTTGCATGACTCAGGAATGGGTACTGGCTAAACTTTAGGGATATTTAACACAACAACAAGAATATAGACCATATCTATAATTAATCATTGCAGAGATACCTTTGATAAGCGTGAGTACAGAGTTTTATAATATGTTCATCAAATTAAACTTATAATCTCAAAAAAACTACTTAAATTTTAAATTGAAATTTAGATTTAAAATTTTAAAATGCAAAGTTATGAAATGTAAACTTCACAAGATACATATTTATGCTTGTCATCTACTGTACATATACCCGCTTGTGGCATCAAATATATTCAACAGTTTACCAGTTTTTATATTTAATTATATCAGCATGTCTGTTTATTAATCACCCTGCAGCACATGGGGGTGCTTCTAGAAACTGCTCATTATTCTGTGTAATCATTAACACAGTTTCACTATCCATGAAGAAACCAGTGCAAGAATAGAAGGCATCACACCTGTGATGGGAATTACAAATAAAGTTCAAATTTTAGGTTGTAAAGACAATGTCCAAAATATTTACTAGATATTAAGTCGGTTTTTAAGAATGGAAGAGGTATGAAAAAATATAAGGGAATGTCTTAAAAAGTTAATCCAAAGGAATGTCTAATGACACATTAGCATCTCAGAATAAATCTCGACATAAACAGTCCAACAAATCCTCTGGAGTTTAATAGCAAAGAAATCAGGTAGGTTGTTTGTATTTCATTTTGGGAAAGCACTTATGGAACAAAGAAAGATTGTTCACAATGTGGAAAAGCCAATAGAAGGTATAAGATCACAGATGCTATCACAGGCCGACCAGAGGTACCAGCATTCTTTTATAAAGAACTAAACAGCTTGTCTGCTAACTGGACACTTTTAGTGATTATTCTGCAATTAACCCATTCAAAGAATACTTTTTAGTTAGGTGCTTAAGATGTCACCAGAAATAAAAAGGGCACTTCTGCTGTTAAATAGAGTCCTTGCTGTTCCCATTTCTTGGTTCTAGAAGTCTGAATTTAAGATTCTAAAAATGAAAATTTTCATCATAGCTAAACACACACACGTCTACTCCACCATGACCGAAATAAGCAAAACCTTTTACTTTGTCAAAGCCTAGTTGTCAGCTGAACTAAGAAAGCCTTTTCTGAATTTTTTTTAACTGTCTCAGACTTAGAGCACTATAGGTCTACCTCCACAACTTTCAATAGGACTTACCTGACGTACGTTTCAGACAAAATTCTGTTTCCTCTGCTTCGGATCTTTGCTTCTCAAGGAGTTTGTTACAAGAACAGAACATCAGGCCCCACCACAGATGGGCAGAATCAGAATTTGCACTTTAAAAATATCCCCAGGTGGAGAATGAATACATATATATGTATGGCTGAGTCCCTTCGCTCAGTCTGAAACTACTACTGTTAACTGGCTATACCCCAAAACAAAATAAAAAAGTTTAAAGTCTGGAGGAAAGAAATATAGTTAGGATGGTAATATATCTGTTGTATTAAAAAGATACAAAAATATCATAGAATTAAAAGTATTTTCATTAAATCAGCATGTGATCACTGAAGCACGTCATTTACTTGGACAAATAAATTCTCCCAGACTTCTTTAAAAATATACATATCTCCAGGTGAATCACACGCACAATAAGGTCCAAGAAACACTGCTTTAAAAAGACTGCAAATGCTGCATTGTTCATTAATCTTCATAAAAGAATTCCCTTTCTTTTACTCAAGGAAAACTTCCACTTTCCAAAGTCAGTTTTCTGTTAAAAACATCAGCTTGCAAAAGGAAACACAATTCTCTTTTATATATATATATATATAACAACTTCCAGAAGTATCAGATTTCGAGGTCAGGGAAGTTCGTTTTAAGTCACTGGTTTTCAAAGGGTTGTCCGCCTGCCAACAGCACTAGCATCACCTGAGAACTTGAACCTGGTTCTCTATCAAAACACGCAGTGTGTTCTTAAAAGCTGTCCAGGTGCACACTCAAATTTGAGACTGGTGTGCAAAGTTAATTGTTCACAGAGTCACCTGGGAAGCTTGTTAAACAGTGGGTTACCCAATCCATGGCCAGATCTATGGGATCAGAATCTCTGAACAGTGAACCTGGTAAATATACATCTTGAATTAGACCCCATGTAAGTTGGAGGTAGGTGATGAGGAGATTGCACTGAGGACAGAGATTTACAGCAGTGCTTCTCAGACTCTGCTGCACATGAGAGTCATTTGGAGAACTGAGTCCAAGGTCACATTCCACACCGTAAGTCAGAAATTCTGGAGGTGGGACCCAGGTATCAGCACTGTTTTATACAAATAATTTTAATGTGCACCTAAGTTTGAGAAACACTGTTCTTAGCATTAGGAAAGAATGACAGCAGGTAGCGATGTAACATGGTGAAAAGGCTAAGTAACTACCTCTAAGTACTTTTTTTTTCAGCTGTATGGTGAGGAACCACCTAAAGATTAAAAAATAAATGCAAAGATCCTTGTGGTTTCCACTTTTAAGTGCATCCATAATGATGACTTTCCCTTGCTTTACATGCCAGATGAATTCTTTCCAGGCTTGAGAGAAGGAAAAAAAGAGTATCAGCACCAGCTGTAAGTTGTCCTACAATAAATACTTTTCCTAACTAAGGTTTTTTGCTGGAAGATAAAAAATGACTTGAGGCTGCTGGACTTGTTTAGCAGTTATGCTGTGAAAGCTCATACACACTTTCATTCACCTTCTTAGCTCATGTTGCCAAAAAATTAGGAGAAACACATGTAATGAATATTTTCACCTATAGGTGTTTTTGATTGTGTTTTTAGCAGTTACTCAGCTTCCACTGGTCTTTCTTAAAAACTATTTAGTTTTATCAGGGAAATTCTGCCATCTGGTGCTTTTGTGTGATAACAGCACGCTGTGCAGTGCTTCAGAGAAAAGTGATGTTCATGCAGTTCAACATAATGCAGAGACCAAGTAACTGTACAGTTGCCTGCAGAGACAGATAAAGCTTTAGAATGCTTCTAAGGAATTTAGCCACCCCATGCAAAGAGTTGACTCATTGGAAAAGACCCTGATGCTGGGAGGGATTGGAGGCAGGAGGAGAAGGGGATGACAGAGGATGAGATGGCTGGATGGCATCACTGACTCGATGGACTTGAGTTTGGGTGAACTCCAGGAGTTGGTGATGGACAGGGAGGCCTGGCGTGCTGCGATTCATGGGGTCACAAAGAGTCGGACATGACTGAGCGACTGAACTGAACTGAATCAGTTATTTGATTAGAAAGTAAAATTTACTTTTTTTAGAGAGAGAGTAAATGCCAAGGTAAAATTCCTTCAGTTCAGTTCTGTCACTCAGTCGTGTCCGACTCTTTTCCACTCTCCACTTTCACTTTCATCAGGCGGCTTTTTAGTTCCTCTTCACTTTCTGCCGTAAGGGTGGTATCATCTGCCTATCTGAGGTTATTGATATTTCTCCCAGAAATCTTGATTCCAACTTGTGCTTCTAATACTCTTTAAAAGGGAAAACCTGGTCTCTTTTCTGAGCAAGTAGATTTGTATGAGAGTTGTTCTTTACTGACGTGTAAAGTGGTCAGGACAGTCATGGGTCTAGGAAACTGGTATTTCTAACATTCTTGTCATCATTAAAAACTTTTAAACTGAATGCAAAGGAGGTGCATTTGAAGTCCATCTAAGAAATACTACTTGTTTGCACAAAATTTATTCAGTTAACTTCATCTTTCAGAACAGCTTAAAAGACAGTAAAGAAGTCAGTACTAATTTTAATTTCACTGCAACGTTTAGTCCTGTGTCAATTAATATAACTCTCTTACCCTTGCTAATAGCTTCACACCTCAGTCTCTTCTTTCCTCAGAATGGGCAGCCGAATCCATGTCTACCCAAATGGATCCTTGTTTGTTGGTTCAGTAACAGAAAAAGATGGCGGGGACTACTTGTGTGTGGCAAGAAACAAAATGGGCGACGATCTGACCCTAATGCACGTAAGCTTAAGACGGAAACCGGCCAAAATTGACCACAAGCACCACTTTAAAAAGCAAGTGTTTCACGGGAAAGACTTTCAGGTCGACTGCAAGGCTTCTGGCTCACCCGTGCCCGAGATATCCTGGAGTCTGCCTGACGGGACAATGATAAACAGCGCCATGCAGGCCGATGACAGTGGCCACAGGACCAGGAGGCTCACCCTCTTCCACAACGGAACCTTATACTTCAACAAAGTTGGGATGGCAGAGGAAGGAAATTACACCTGCTACGCCCAGAACACCCTAGGGAAGGATGAAATGCAAGTCCACCTAACAGTCATAACAGCTGCCCCACGGATCCAGCAGAGTTACAAGACCAACATGAGAGTCACAGCAGGAGACACTGCTGTCCTTGACTGTGAGGTTGTTGGAGAACCCAAGCCAAAAATATTTTGGCTGCTGCCTTCCAATGACATGATCTCATTCTCTAAGGACAGGTATACATTCCATAACAATGGGTCTTTGTCCATCAACGAAGTGAGACTGCTCGATTCTGGGGAGTATGTATGTGTGGCCCGGAATCCCAGCGGGGACGACACCAAAGCGTACAAGCTGGATGTTGTCTCCAAGCCTCCGTTAATCAATGGTCTGTATGCAAACAAAACTGTCATTAAAGCCACAGCTGTGAGACATTCCAAAAGACACTTTGACTGCAGAGCGGAAGGGACACCGTCTCCTCAAATCATGTGGATCATGCCCGAGAATATTTTCCTCACGGCTCCATACTATGGGAGCAGAATCACCGTCCACAAAAACGGAACCCTGGAAATCAGGAATGTGAGGCTTTCAGACTCCGCCGATTTCATCTGCGTGGCTCGGAATGAAGGAGGAGAGAGTGTGCTAGTGATACAGTTAGAGGTGGTGGAAATGCTGAGACGGCCGACATTCAGAAATCCATTTAATGAAAAAATAGTTGCCCAGCTTGGAAAGTCCACAGCACTGAATTGCTCTGTTGATGGAAACCCACCACCTGAAATAATCTGGATTTTACCAAATGGCACACAGTTTCCCAGTGGACCACACAATTCTCAGTATCTAATAGCAAGTAACGGTTCTTTTATCATTTATAAAACAACACGGGATGATGCAGGAAAATATCGGTGTGGGGCAAGAAATAAAGTTGGTTACATTGAGAAATTAATTGTATTAGAAATTGGCCGAAAGCCAGTGATTCTAACTTATGAACCAGGGACAGTTTACAGTTTCAGTGGAGACACTGTATTGCTGCCCTGTGTCTCTTTTGGAAGCCCTAAGCCACATGTCAAATGGACTTTGCCAAGTGGTTACGTAATAGATAGGCCTCAAATTAATGGAAACTACATACTGCATGAAAATGGCACCTTAGTCATCAAAGAAGCAACAGCTTATGACAGAGGAAACTACATCTGTAAGGCTCAAAATAGTATTGGTCACGCACTGATTACTGTTCCAGTAATGGTGGTAGCCTACCCTCCCCGGATTACAAATCGCCTACCCAGGAGCGTCCTCACAAGGACAGGTGTGGCCGTTCAGCTCCACTGCAAGGCCCTGGGAATCCCCAAGCCAGAAATCACATGGGAGATGCCTGACCACTCCCTGTTCTCAGCGGCAAACAAAGGGAGGACACGGAGAATTCGGCCTTTTTACCCACAAGGTACCCTGGTCATTCGGAATCCGCAAACCTCGGATTCTGGGATATACAAATGCACAGCAAAGAATTCACTTGGAAGCGATTATGCAACAACTTACATTCGAGTAATCTAACAGAACATAAAACTGCCTGAACAAAGTCAACATCTGGACAGAATTTAGTTTTTGGAAGAAGTTTAATCAAAGGCAGCCATAGGCATGTAAATGAATTTGAATACATTTACAATATTAAATTTATAATTGACATGCAAAAAAAAAGGACTTATAAATAAATGCATTATGAATTGATACTGATTTTTTTTAATGGATCTCAAAACAAACTTTTAACTTAAGGCACTTTTATTTTGCCAACAAATAACAATGAACAGTAAGAGGAAACTCTTGACCATAAAATAACCAATGTCTAATGTACCTGAATTCTTCATTAAAGAATGGACTTTCTTTTCTGTCACTACTGTTTGCCTAGTGTCCGCCTTCTATCAAGGTCACAAGCATGGCCCTGAGGACAAGACACAATGGAAAGGATTAAATCTGCGGTCTTGATGTAAGTTTGCCATCCTGATGTATAAATATTGCAGTTGTTTTATAAATATTTTACTAAAACCCACAGAAACTAAGCATTGTTCTATAATTCACCATTTTGTACATACTGAAAATTTTCATTGATGGGGAATACAAAAAAATGTTTTAATAACTGCATTTAAAAATAAATGCAGGCTGACTTTTCCTCTTGTAAAAAGCAACTTAACACCCACACATCAAAAATGTGAAAAGAGGGGTGATAACATCTATCCCAAATAAAGCCATTAAAAAGCTTTTAAAATACATCGACACTTCTTTATAACTTCAAAATCTAGCTCAGGCACCCCTGGTTTGGAATTGTTCATAAGGAAAATCTTCTTAGGAGGAATCACTGCTTTATGAGCATTTATTTCATAAGTGAGCATCCTTTATGTGGTAGGGATATGTTTGGGAAAATTTGGACTGATTACATATAATAAAGTGTCACTGTACTGATCATCTCTACAAAATCTTACTTTTTGTAATTCACTGAATTTATTTATATCACGTGCTTAATTCAACCTGAATTAATTTAAGGACATTATGATTAATCTTTTCTAACTCTAGAGACTAGCATTTTCCAGTGTAATTTCTCCAGCATCTATTTAAATATTTGTCTATTATTTAAGAAGAATTATAGGAGCCTTAATAAATGAAAAATGAGAAAATGCCATCAGTTTTGCTCAAGTATCTCAGCACACAAAACTGAGAACTACGTTTGCCCCTGTGTATCATTTTAGGAAGATGGGGGGTGGGGGACGCTTCACTGTGTCTTCATCACACCAAGTTTCGGCTTGCTCCACCTTAAGAGGTAACCTGTTTCCTACTTTCTCTGGTTTTGGTATCCGGTGACCACAAGTGGTCAAAGGATACTCATTCTAACAGAGATCTCATTCTATTTCCGGGCCAAGAAGGATCAATCAGAGGACAAATGGAACCCTTTTAGGGAGGGGCCTACAGTGTAAACAGGTATATGAAAGGGCTTCCTATGTCAAGCTCCATTCTATTTCAAAGTCTTTAACGGGAACTGAGGGCTCCATTTTTCCTAAGATAACTTCCTCTCTGTCTCACCAAGCAAATTATCAGGTTTTTCCGAAGGACAGAGTTATCCTTTGTGATCATTTCAAGATAAATTAATGCATATTCTAAAAAGAAAACAAAACTCACATGAGAGAGGATTAAGTGGAAGGAAATATAAGAACAGATTGAAAATTCTGGTTTCTCTCTGTATAGTACACAGGGGAAAACCGGTTCTAGGTGTTTTCCTCAACTCTCTGTAGAATCTTCAAATCATACGGCCTTACCATATCTTAGCTTTCCCACCTAAAAAATAGGAGACGACAACAAAAAGGTATGCCCCACAGCCTTCATGTGCAAAATGATTAATAAATTAATTTCACTAACTTCTGTAAAATATAAAGTGCATACAAATGCTATGCAATTATAACACTCATTCTTCAAACAGTCTTACTGCTGTTTGCAATATTGAGCTACAAATATATATGGTTCAAACTGAAAGTGGCATTTCAAACATCAGTAATTCTTGAAAAGACGAAAAATAACAATCAGGACAGAACATGACTCGTACTCACTAGGCACGACATTCACATTTCGGTTGTTTGTGCCAAGGCAGTCATTATATATTACTTTGAAGAAAAATAACTTTATGAACTCTATCACTCTGAAAAGGGGAAAAAAACAAGAAAACCAAACCTGATATACAAAACTAGCTGAAATGTCAAGATTCATCTGAAAGCAGATAGAACATGTTAATTTAGTGAAAAGAATGGTCTTTAATGTTTTGGCAAAGTCTTTCTCAGCCCGGAGTAAACATGAAATGAGTGGGCTGGAGTGAAATTGTTTCACAGTGTACAAAGCGGTTCACATGGATGCTGCCACAGCAAAGTAAGCGGACATGGATTTGAGGTCATTTGCATGAGTCAAACTTTGCAATGAGTAACTCACCTAGGAAGATATAAATTATTTAGATAATGATTTGCAAAGGAAATGATCTACTGAAGTTGTACCAGCTACATTTTAAAAAAGTAGTTCTACATGGTTTGCTCATTATAGACAAATCTATTCACAGTATGTGCGACTATATTACATGTAAATTCATATGGCAAAAGAAAATGAATTAACACAGAACATGGGAAAATATCCCCCACATGTTTTAAAATGCCCTGCAATTTTTCACATTCAAAATTTTATGCATCTAAGTCTAAAAAAATATTATATGGAATACTCTTAAGTTACACAAACTGATAATAATTTACTGTATTTTTTACTCTAATAGGAGCAAATTACCACATACTTGAACAAAGTTAAAATAGTTACTATTTCTTTATAATAAATTTGATGTATAATTTACTTTACTTGTGCTTTTTGCACCAATTTATAAATACAGTATATGCAATACACAACCAAGACAGACACCAACATTAATAATTAAATTCAAAATAGCAAATACTTACCATATAAAATAAACAGCAAATACATCTCTTATGAAAACCAGAGCCCTCTGGACTTGGGGGCCATACTCTGGAAACCATGTCAAGTTTGAGCACTGTGGAATCTCAGGCCAGCTGCGAGATTTTTTTTCCCCTCAAGTTGGCATACAGGTTCAGGAGAACCAAAACTGGACAGAGTCATTTTTGCCAAATCTGGCAAACAGTTGGATCGATTCCACTGTGGTTCATTCCGGCCTTTAGAATTTACATGCTGTACCTTCACAAAGACTCTGGTCAATGATCTTGCCATGGAAAAATTTAGTACAGCTACTCCTAACGGGTTTCCGTGTACCTCAGGGTGGCTCTCACAGAAGCCCTGGGTTAAGTTCTTGGTCTAAGAAGTTTAAGTTCTAAGCAACAATCTGTTTCAGCACCTTTTGACCACAACAAAAGCAAAGAAAAATCCTACATAAATAAGAACGCAGTTCATAAAGTGCTTATGAAATTACAAATATTTTAAATTAGAGCAATGCAAATTCATGTCCACTTCACCACCAAAGGTGACTGCAGAGTAAATGGATCACCTTCCTGCCAAGATCTGACAAGCCTTTCCAATCAGTAGTTTGGTCCAGCACAGGTTGCCAAAAAAAAAAAAAAAAAACCATCAATGATACATAAATATTTTAAATCCACCATAATTCCTTCTTTCTATAACTACGAGATTCAATAAGAGCACCAATTTTAAAACGTCTGCTACCAAACTCCTCCTGCAGTAGGCCCACACGTCTACATTTTTAAACCTACTTTTCAAGTTGAATGAAATGAAACCAAACCACACCCTTTCCTTTACTTTTTGTTTCAACACCTTTGTATGAAATGTGGCGTAAAATACAGGAAAACTTTTAAAGAAATGAAAAAACAGACATTTCCAAAGATGACTAATGCAGTAAATGTGATTTTCTATTTTTCAGTGCAAACAAAAAAGTTTGTATCTTTGTCCTCTTCCAGACTCAGAAGTGTGAAGGATGCCCGTAGGGAGTCACTCCTTGCTGTGGCTGGTTACCTAGTGAGAGAAAAAAATTCAAACAAAATTGCAGATGCAAAATGATGCTACATAGAGATGGTATGCACGTGTCACTGCTTTCAGTACCAGCCTCAGGAACAGGAGAACAGACTGGCCCGGGAGTCTAACACTAGACAGACACTTGAGTGGCCAGGTCTTAACAGCACCCTTGGATTCATTCTGCAGAGAGGCCAGCTCTACATCACAGTCCCATACCTGCCAGCAAAAGGCCTTGGGATGTGGGTAACTGGCCCATCAAAAGTCTCTATCCCTGAACCACCTAAATACTAATATTAAAAAGGACTGTTAAGTATCATAAAACATTAAAGGTTCTCAAAACTTCATAAAAGTACATCAGAGATTCTACTTTAACACTGACATTGTAATAGTTGAAAGAGAAGTAGCTTGAAGTGGGCAGTTTCCTGGAAATGGCCATAGATACATCAGAGAGAACTAGGCAAGAGTGTATGCGCGTGAGAGAGGCTGCGTGTATGAGATGCGAGCGTATGCCTATGCACATATGTCTATGCACACAGACAAAGAACCATGCACAGGTTCAAAAAAGTGACACAGGCTTAGAAACAGCTACTGCTCGCACAACTCTGGTGGGACTGTTCAAATCCAGAGGCCCCATGCAAACAGACTATGGCATAAACGGAGCCCTCTAGAGATGTGCAGTGGGCAGCTCAGCTCAGTCGCCCTTATTCAACAAAGGAGACGAGCGCCACTGCTAGTGTCAGGCAGCAGAATCTATACCGTGGTTAAAAGGTGGCTCTGGAACGAGTCACTCTGAGTTTTAGTCCCAGCTGTTGGCAGAATAACCTTGGGCAGACACGTCAGTGTCCCTGTTCTCTAGTTGTTTTCTCATGTGTAATATGGGAATAGCAATAATACCTTATCGCAGGTAAAGAATCTGCCTGCAATGTGGGAGACCAAGGTTCAGTCCCTGGGTTGGTTAGATCCCCTGGAGGAAGGCATGGCAACCCACTCTAGTATTCTTGCCTGGAGAATCTCATGGACAGAGGAGCCTGACGGTCTACAGTCCGTGGGGTCACAAAGTGTCGGATACAACTGAGTGACTAACATGAGGTGGTGTAGAAATTAAGTGAATTAACACATGTAAAGTCATAGTAACTGGGGGCCCCAAACCTGCCCTCTAACACACTTGAGGGCATCAGCCAAGATGCTCTCGGGGGCATCTAGCTTTGCAAGAAAAGAACCTATTGTTTCTTGGGGTCCCCCAGATGGAAAGAAACATTCCAAGACTCAGATGGAAGCAACAGGAAAACATCTTTGCTGAACTCAAGGAAAAGACTAAGGGCTTTTGCAGGAAAAGAAGCCTTCAAACCAAGACTGAACACAGTAGGGACAGCCAGGACTAAAGCAAACAGGAAAGCAGCGAGGAAGACTGTGGTTTTTGAGGAGCGGCCAAGCGTGTGCAGCTCCACCTCCTGGAAGCCATGTGTTTCTGAGGGAGCATACTTACTGGAAAGCTGCTTCTGGAGCTGCCGCACCAGGGCAGCCGTCTGCTGTTGCTGCTGGGTCTGCTGCAAGCCTTGCCTGGGGAACTGTCATCGGGAGAAAGGAGAGAGTCAGCACCGATCAAAGATAAGAACAGAAAGCCTGCAGCCACGCCTGGTCCACACCTGGCCTTCACCTGAAAGTGCCTGATGCATTCCAAACCCATCTCCAGGTGCGGACGTAGCCTTTACCGGAGGAGCCCTGAGGAAGGAGTCCAGCGGTGCCCAGTGGTTCACAAATCCTTGTTCCCTCACCCATCACCAGCTGACTAGTTGGTGTCACTACATTCCAAACCATTTGCAGCAGCAAACTGAAAGCTGCCTGGTGGGAGGATTGGGTCAAGTTCCACAGGCCTGGCCTTGGGTGAATGGAGACAAGAGTGTGGGTGCAGAGGCCTGGACCCCACTGGGACTGCACCTTCCTGCTGGTGGAGGAGGGGAGTTGGGTAGGGTGAGACCAGAGAGGCACCGAGGAGGACCACACTTCGAGGAGGCGCTGGCTTCCAGAGTCCTGCGTGTGCAGAATAATCCGAGGGCCTGAGTGCCCTGGTTCTAGCCATTAAGTTGATTCAAGAAATTGCAGTAGTTATTCCAAAGAGGGGGAAAAAAACCTATGTGGCGGAAGTAAAATCACCTTTGATTAACATCATTCATAGTGCTGATTTACTTTTTTCCTTAACCTTCAGATTTCAGAGTGTCACTCTAGTCTTCCTTTCTACCTCTCCCCCGCTTCTTTCAGCCGGGCCTATGACTGTCCTAACAAAGGACGCGTTCTGATGCAAGGTTATCTTAATCACGTACACATTGGAATTAATCAACTTACCTCCACAGGCCCATCCCCCACCCACCTCAGGATGGAGTGCTGGCCCACTGACCTCCTGACCTCTAAGCGGGGATGGGGTGCACCCTGGAGATGGCAGGGCAGAAGCAGAGTCAAATCTCTGGTGTGTTTTCCTTTGCTTGGGAATAATGTGTTGGGTGTTCTCCTCCATTGCTATGACATCCAACAAATGAGTTATCCAAATCCAGGTGCTTTTCTGGATTCCAGGACACCAAAGTGCGTAAACATAGTCCTTGCCTCCTGCCAGCTGTGTCCTGACACCTGTGACACCACTATCAGTGAGCAAAGGGACAAGTACCAAGGCAACACTGAGCTTAAACCTGCACTGCCGACCGACAGGCTCCACAGACACACAGGCCTTCCTCTGACTGACAGAACACAAACCTTCCTCTCTACCAGCTCTGGCAGAACAGCCTGCAGCACTGCCCAGGCCCCTTTTGAGCATGTGGACGGAACAACGCGTTCCGGATGGCAAACACAGAGAGCATCAGCAGCCGGTGGATTTCAGAGTATTTAGCAGGTATGTATTTGCAAGCTAACTAGCAACTTCCACTGAGCCTTTTTTTTTTTTTTTTAACCTGCACTAGTTTTTCTTCTCAGTGAAAAAAAGAAATCAAAAGTATTAGTGCTGTTACCACAAATCTCCCAAGAACCCCTTCCCCATACCTCCTTCCATAAGTATGACTTCTCTTTTTCCTTCAGGTTGGGGGGCGGGGGTGGGGCATGGATCCATACTCATACAAAGGAAGGCAATCTGGCTCAATTAAAAACTGGACCCAATTTTTTTCACTTGAAAAGAATAGTAATATTATCTGGCTAATTTGGAGTTCCAGAGGCATTCTAAAAAATTTCTGACTGGAACATATGAACTCCTTGAGGAAAATTATATGATAATTCCAACCTTGTCTTTGATTAAAAGTTAATGCAATTATTTAAGTATCTATTTCTGCCATTACACATATTTTTAAAAGCAAGTGTTCAACACAGTATGATATTGACATAACAGTTAATTTTAAAGGCCATTTTTCCAAAGCTTTCTGTTAGCATGCTTTCCTGGCCACCCAACTATGGCAACCTGAGTTCAAGATGAAAATTACAGAGCATGATAGTGTAAACATTATCTTCTTAAAAGCTGGAAGCAACTTTAAAGGAAAAAATCATAGCCTGCTAACAGAGTTAATTTAATCATAACAACTCATGAGCTTTAAAAGTATTTTTCAAATCAACAACCATAATACAGACCAAAGCCTGGATGCCAAATCTAATTCTTCAGCAAGGGCACCCACTCTTTTCCAGATCTCTTCCTTCACAGAAGACAAGTGACTTAAGTAAGCAAACGACAACTCCGGATTTAATTTCTAAGCACGGGCTTTTCTCATATTTTCTTTCTTAGAGGAAAGTTCTATTTTCTGATGACACTTTCTGAAAAAGCACTGGTTCTGTTGTGAGTCCGTTTTGACTCAGGTACACTTACAGAAATGACAAGCCTTGCCCACAGGGGTGTTGATGATGACTGTCCACATGACCCAGCTGCTGTTGCCAACAAGGGAACAGCCTGATAAAGAACTTGTAGTCAAAAGCAGTAAATCAAATACAAATGCACTTTGAGGTTCCCTGCATTCAATTTCCTCTTCCAAAGCTTCCCATACTTCTCCTACTCCTCTTGACCTCTGTTAGGGGTTGAATTATTTTCCCCCCAAAAGATTCACTAGCATCCTAACCATCAGTACATCAGAAAGTGACTTCAGTTGGAAACAGAGTCTTTTTTTTAAAAAAGGGAAATTTGGACACAAACACAGGAAGAACGTCATGAAAGGATGAAAGGGAAGATTGGGTGATGTGTCTGCAAGCCGAGGAATGCCCAAGATTGCCAGGAAACATTCAGAAGCTCAGAGAGAGGTGTGGCTCAGACTCTCAGGAGAAACTGGCTCCACCAACTCGATGATCTTGCACTTCTAGCCTCCAGAATGGTGAGACCATAATTTTCTGATTGTTCAAGCCACACCCGTGGTGGTATATCACTACAACAGCCCTGACAAACAAACACCACCTCACCAGGCTTCCACCACTTTCCCGGGGCCCAGACTGACATCTAACAGCCTTCAGTGATTCTACGCCATCTGGCGGCAGGAAGCAAGCCTGGCACATCACCTCTGTGCTCTGCGACCTTCGGCACCGTGCTGGCCTCCACTGCACATCTCAGTATACACATGCAGACTTGGGAATGTCACCAGACAGCAGGAGGGCAAGTCATGAGGAGGGCGGTGGCATGTTTGCACCATCCCTTCTCCCCTGAGTCTGCAGGAAGGACAGCTGTGAGTGAGTCAGAGCTGGTGTCTCTTCAACAGCCAGTTTACCACTCTGTCACTAGCAAGCAAACAAGCAGGAGAGGAAGAACACTAGCCAGTAACAAGAACTGGATCTGCTAGAGATGATTATAATAAATCTTAGAACTAATAAGAAAAGGAACTGTACCCAAAGATAAAAAGAAATACATTGTGTTAAAATTGCTGAGGCTTTGTCATGGCTCTTCTGAAAATACACAACTAGAACCTTTCTCTTATACTTCTATTTTCTTTCACTGTGAGAGGAAAGAAAAAAAAAGAGCAATGGAATATATAACAAAATATCCCCAGCATCACTAACTTGCAACTAGGAATGATCTAAATGTTCAACAGTAGGTAGGGTGGTTAAACAAGTAATAGCAGAGCAGTACAATGGACCGACTTCTTCACAGCTATTCACAATGACAAATATGCATTATATTAATAAGCTTAAGAGGATATGTAAATAAGCATGCTGTAATTAAGCATGCAAAAAAGAATTATACTAATGCAAAAGTCCAAGATCACTGGTCATCCCTATAACTTCGAATTTGGAAATTATCTGAAGTCTATCACTCTAAGTGATAAGTTTCTCAGTTCATCTTAAAACTTAGGATGTACAACACATCTGCCTTTGTACGCATAGCTGCCAACTAGATTATAATGTATTGGGCTTCCCAGGTGGCTCAGTGGTAAAGAATCTGCCTGCAATGCAGGAGACCTGAGTTCAGTTCCTGGGTTGGGAAGATCCGCTGGACGAGGGCATGGCAACCCACTCCAGTACTCTTGCTTGGAGAATCCCATGCAGAGAGGAGCCTGGCGGGCTACAGTCCATGATGTCTCAAAGAGTCAGACACAACTGAAGCTGCTAAGTAGCAGCAGCAGATTATAATGTATTGCTCTAAATATCAAAATAAAACATTGTGCTTCTCAAGGTAGCTTTTTAAAAGCTAAAAAAAAAAAAAAAAAGCCTACTGTGGATTTTACTTTCTATTTAGATTACTGTGAATGGAGGTGTTTGTTTCTCTAGAATTATTTTCCTTGGAATACACTGAAGAAGAATCATGAGCCTGACATGACTGACCCACTAAGTGGGATAGAAGTGTCTTAAGCCAGTGAGTGAAATACAACCAGCTGCATTAAAACATATCAATACTGACTTAGAACCCTGAATGTGTGATATATGTTCTCTACACACAAAAAATTATTAAACATTATGAAACTATTAGAAGAGTAGAAAGGTACTAAATTTTGCTGTATGCTGCTACTGCTGCTAAGTCACTTCAGTCGTGTCCGACTCTGTGTGACCCCATAGACATCAGCCCACCAGGCTCCTCTGTCCCTGGGATTCTCCAGGCAAGAACACTGGAGTGGGTTGCCATTTCCTTCTCCAATGCATGAAAGTGAAAAAGTGAAAGTGAAGTCGATCAGTCGCGTCAGACCCTCAGCAACCCCATGGACTGCAGCCCACCAGGCTCCTCCATATGCTTAATTCTAGTGCAATATGGGACCTGGGTCTCCTCTCAGTTCTGTATAAGTGGACCTTCTACTAACAATTATAACAAAAATAGTTTGAAGTTAATTTCCACCCCAGTCATATAATTTTAACTTTGTGATAGAATAAAAATTTTTTTTTCCAGTCAGTTCAGTCACTCAGTCATGTCTGACTCTTTGAGACCCCATGGACTGCAGCACGCCAGGTTCCCTGTCCATTGCCAGCTCCCAGAGCTTACTCAAACTCATGTCCATTGTGTCGGTGATGCCATTCAACCATCTCATCCTCTGTCGTCCCCTTCTCCTCCAGCCTTCAATCCTTCCCAGCATCAGGGTCTTTCAAATGAGTCAGTTCTTCCCATCAGGTGGTCAAAGTATTGGAGTTTCAGCTTTAGCATCAGTCTTTCCAATGAATATTCAGGACTGATTTCCTTTAGGATTGATAGACTGGATCTCCTTGCAGTCCAAGGGACTCTCAAGAGTCTTCTTCAACACCACAGTTCAAAAGCATCAATTCTTTGGTGCTCAGCTTTCTTTACAGTCCAACTCTCACATCTATACATGACTACTGGAAAAACCATAGCTTTGACTAGATGGACGTTTGTTGGTAAACTAGTGTCTCTGCTTTTTAATGTGCTGTCTAGGTTGGTCATAGCTTTTCTTCCGAGGAACAAGTGTCTTTTAATTTCATGGCTGCGGTCTATTACATTTCAAGGATTTCTTTAAAAATGAAGATCAAACTGGCCAATGCAGGGGTGTATTAAATTCCCTCAGGGTGTCCTACTTCCATCTTATGGGGGCATTATCAGCCCATCCCCACCTAACTGCACTCTATCCCACCTAATATACCAGAGCCCTGGCCACACTGTTCCTTCTTACTAAAAACTGAAAAACCACCCATCTTTCAAATTCTGTCTTGGAAAAGAATCTACATCAGTGTTTTCCAAAGTGTGAGAGACATGCAGTCATACAGCTTATCTCAGGCATGGTGCTCATTCACTCAACTCCCATGGCTGAATTACCTGCAGAGTAAGTACTTATTTTCACAGGTATTTCCAACACATGACAAGTGATGTGCCCACTACCATTGATAGCAGTGATAAAACGCTTCTTTTTAGAATATGTTCAAGGAAATAGGAAAAGAGGCAATTTAAAGAAAAACAGTAGGTAAATAATAAAGAAGGAATATGGCACTGGCAAAAGTAAAAACTATTGAGGTTTGGCACACGCTGCTTGATACTATGCATAACATTTCAGAATTTGGTTTACAAAGTCACAGAAGCAAATTATAAGATTACATGAAAAATTCACAAAATTACATGAATTCCATGAAAATTCTTGAAGCAAATGCTAACACAGGCTAAAATTGGGAGTTTCTTTTACATCAATAAAGATAATACTTTAGAAAGTACTCTCACGTTTCTTTGGGATTACTCAAAGGAAACTCAAAGCCAAGTACAGCAATATTCTAAGCATACCCATTATTAGTTATCATTTTAACACTGTTTACAAAAAATTTGGTTTCTCAATATAAACATTTAGTCCATAGAATGCAGAGGTCTGAAGAAATTTGAAGAGGAAAAATTATATGACCTAAGAACCCTAAATATTTATTTATACCTTCCATGAAAACAAATATACTGACTACAATAATAACACAATCCTTCTCTGATAAAGTTCTAGGGAGAAACTGGCAGGGTATATTTAGGTTTTTTCAGTTCTTAACAATCTTATGGGACATGAAAAAATGCAATCTGCCTTTGAAGAACCCCAGCAAAAAAAGAATAAAGAAGAAGAAACCCGCATGTTTGGTTTTGAAATGCTAGGCCTTACCAGAGGCTGCTGGGGCTGCATTGTTTGGAGACCAAGGGTCTGACTCTGGGTCTGCGAGGTACCCTGAGGCTGGGGAGGCTGCTGGGGCTGGGGGGGCTGCTGGGGCTGCTGCATCTGGAAAGAAAGAAAAATAATTACACAGCTAAAGTAGGAGGTTAATATCATTCCATGGAGAAGGAATGCCATTGCAACCCACTCCAGTATTCTTGCCTGGAGAATCCCAAGGACAGAGGAGCCTGGCAGGCTACAGTCCATGGGGTCGCAAGAGTCAGACATGACTGAGCAACTATACCACCACCACAATATCATTCCAATTTCCTCCCCAATATATCTTCTGATTATTCTGTTCTAACAAAGATGACAGGCACCTGCCTCCTCCATACTTTTCTCGCCACACATCATTCATCTTCAAGGGCAATACCCAAGTCTGCTCCTCCACACACTCTCAGACTGCTCCAACACTAAGAATCTCCTCTACTGTAGTCACAGTGATCATAGTCTAAACCACCTGACACCGTCCAGGGACATTCTTTGTACTTAACCATTTCTATTCCTTTAGTGCCATTTGCCCTTCCACACATTTGATCCCATCTTATGCTACCAGGTGAGACAAGGACTGCTCACTAGATATCTTTTCATCCCTTATGACACCCAAAGGAACTCCTGAATTTTTTTTTTTTTTTTTTAAAGAAGATTTAGATGTGAGAAGTTCTGGTGTAAATTACCAGCATAAAATTGTAAGCTTATGTCCATGAATGTTGGCTCAAATATATGGCTCTTGGAAAACAGCTCCAAATCACAAAAGAAATATAAACTAGACATCCATCTGGTGGGACACCACAGAGGAGCAGAAAATATTAGGAGGCAGTTTGTCTCAAACTTTAAAGTCTCCTCCACCCAAACACTTCATCCTGATGATGTTAGCATCTGACTTCTTTTTATCTTCTGCATTTTCCACTTGGTTGGCATACTCTCTCCCAAATTATCTTCTTTAGGGCAAGGTAATCAATGGCTATTGTCAGATGGCATTTTTCTCTAAGTGACAAGGGTCCGGGATTTGGAATCCGAGCTGAGGTCTGGGTGGGCCATTTCCACCATGAAAAATACAAGTTGGATCAGAAATACAGCAACTGCAATAGGAAGCTAATTCTCCATTTGGCTCTCTGTGAGCCTGTTCAGGAAAAGTCAACCCAACTTTGTAATTGTTAATCTATCTCTTTATGGAGGAAGCTAATCACCATAAAAGGAATAAATGTAAATTGGATACAGAAACAAATAATTTTTCCTAATCTCCAAGAAATGTGCTGGTAATGAAAAAATTATTAGAAGGACATTATCATGTGAATTGGGTTAAAAAGTACACGGTAACCAATAAGAAAGATTCTCAAAATTTGCAGTAAAAAATACTAGTGGAAGATAGGAAGTGGTAAATAAATACTGTAACAACTTTCCTCAATGATTTGGAAATGAGAAGTTTTAAAACAGAGGGAAATGTAAACACCAGTCATAGAAAGTTCTGAAACCTATCCTCAGAACTTGGGGAAACTGTGATTCAAGAAAATATCACCACAAGTATTAACAGTCATATTAACAATAGTATTACCAAATAAGTGCTTTACTTGTATTTGCTTATTAGATTTTCACTATACATGTAACAAGTGGGCACTATAATCATTTCCATTTTACTTATGACAAAGCTAAAGATTAGAGGGCTTCTGACCACGTTGGAGATTATATGTATGCCGTGAGTGGGGCTGGCCATCTGTAGGCCACACTCCCTGAAATCAATTACCTTTTCTAAATTTTCCACATGTTAACGGTGAAAACTGGGATGTAATTCACAGCATCTTATAATTGTGAAGCACAGTTTTGTTGAAGACTTGTGTTGGCTTCAACTGTCCACCTGATGGCACTGCCAACCAGAATTCTTGGGATCATACTGAATTCAGATCTGAAACCCATTTCAGCTAATGGTTCAAATATTTTCTTCCCACCATCAGTGTCAAGGTTGAGACATGAAAGTTCCTCTGCTGCCCTTTTCTGCATGACTGGTTTATTTCTCATTGACCTCACATGAAGACTATAACCCTTGGGTACCCCAGTTTTACTGGAGTTCCCATTCCTGGTGTTGCTTTCTTCTCCTTTCTTAGAAATACATAAAAGGACAATGCATCTTAAGTTGGATTGTTGATAAGGTTAGAGTCCACTGTATAAACTCATCAAGCAATTTCCAATCCAATAACACAGGACAAGCTTGCTGATAATAAAGACAGATGGAACTGGCAAACATAATAGCTTGCATTCCCTAAACAAGGGAGGCAGAAGTCAGAATGTGTCAAGAGGAAGAGTTCTTTACTTAGGAGACTCAAATATTTATGATGAACAAGCAAAGGGGACAACTGTCTGGATGCTACCAGAGACAAGATGAAATATCCCTTTGAAACATCCTCCTTACGTTACTCCAGCTTCACAGCCCAATCAAACTAGAGATGTTAAACAAAACATTTACAGGCATTACAGGCCCCTCTAGAAATATGATGGAAACTCTGGACAGCTCAATTAAAAAAAAAGAAAAACACACACAAGAAATTTTGAACTCAAATCACATCGTCTATAGTTAAGCAGTGACTGGGGAAACTGAGGCTTACACTATTAAGATAAAGGCATCCAGTTACCCTCCCAAACCTTTGGGAGCAGCAAAGGGATGTCTACATTAAGTACTCTCCTGCCTACTACAACCAGGTGGATGCACAGAGGAAGGAAGACCCCTGCCAAATTGGAACTAAATGACACCAATTTAGCTCCTAGTGTCAAATACACAGGATTCCTTGGAACTCGGAAATTATATAAGAACAGTCGGAAGCGTCTGTTCTTTCTTAAGGCTGCTAAGGATTCTGCCCACAAATCACTCACTCCCAGCCCCCTACCTGGAGAAGCCTCTGCTGCTGTCGAACCTGTGGCTGTCTGGGTCTCATCGGGTCCTGAGACAAGGGCACTGAGGGAAGGTTTGGATGTGCGGAAGTCAGCACCGCATCGATTCCTCCACCCACCAGAGGGCTCTGCTGAAGCGACTGATGATTCAGCCTGGTAAAGAAGAAAACTTGTTTTCAGGCCCAAGTGTGCTGTCAAAGTTTTTAATCAGTGCCGTGGGAGCCGTACATACACTCACAAAGAAACCATCATGGTCAATAATCACTTTGAACAATTCAAATGCAATAAAGGGCAGCGGTTAAGGTCTCCTAGATTCTCAGGGACACCTGGTATCCCCTGACAAAGGACAGCAAGTATACTTACTACTTACAGTGAGATTGCAACATGGATAAACTACTTTTTAAAAATGTTCTGATAGTTTCTAATAAGTGACATTAACCGAGCATTTTACCTGGAGCAGGCGCTGTGGGAAAAATTTGAAATCTGTTATTTCGCTTACTACCCCTACAGCCCTCCTTCGTGTTCAGCAGTTTCGTTAGCCCTACTTTTAAAGTGAGAAAACAGAGCTAGAGAAGTAGTTACCAAAGGTAGTAAGATAGCAAATGGCACAGGTGGGATTTAAACTCAGAACTTTGGGGCTCTGAAGTTCAATTTCTTAGGCAGTATGGTATGTTGCCACTTACTAGACAAATAAATATAATGCATGTTTTCTAAATTTATTCATGTTCCCAAATGTGCTGCCATTAACCGTGCCAATTTTCCAAACAGTGATTACTTGGAGTTGACCTGCACTCTTTGATGGTAACACACAAGAGCAAAGCTGCTGTCCATGGGAGAGCAACATTCCGACATGCTGCAGGAAACTCAATTCCCCTAGACTGATGCCATACAACAGAATATTCTACGCTGACTGCATCTGTGCTCTCCAGTAAGACAGCCACTGGCCACCGGCTACACAAGTTCTGGGTCTCAGGGCAAAAAAAGAATGCAGGGCTCTCTGATCAAAAATGAGTAAGAATTTCAAGTGAGTGACAGCAGAGCATTAATAGCGACCACACAGGCCTCTCTAAACACACAGTCCTGCCTGACTGCACAGATCACATATCTTCAAAGCTGGTCCTGTTAGCCACATGTGGTTAATGAACACTTGAAATGTTACTACTGTGACTGAGAACTGAGGAACAACATTTTTAAACTTAACTTTGATTAGTCTAAATTAAAACAGCCCACGTGGCTAGTAGCTACTCTAACAGACAGTTCAGTTATACGCTATGTCTATAACTTCCAGCTAAGCAAGAACTGAGTAAGAGACATTCATGGCCCTGTTTTGCCAGCCGTTTCTAAAGTGGAAAAGGTAAAAACTGAGATATGTAACAGAACTGTTGTGCACGCTACATACGATGAGAATTGTAATCACAGGCTTTAAGGTGCCAATCAACATATTCTAGTAAGGCACTGCTAGGGACAAGCAACAATTTTTTTATCAATTAAAAAAAGGTTTTAACAATTTAAAACCTTTTTATAAAAGAGAAGGAAAAAAAGAACACTGGAGCTAACATAGTGTTATCACTAAAAAATATTACACAAATACTAAGGGAGATGTGAGTCAAACAACAAGCCTTGAATGAAA
Source organism: Bos indicus x Bos taurus (assembly GCF_003369695.1). NCBI lineage: Eukaryota > Metazoa > Chordata > Mammalia > Artiodactyla > Bovidae > Bos > Bos indicus x Bos taurus. The sequence goes on from NC_040076.1 coordinate 116,094,568, forward strand.
TACACAAGGTGAGGCACTGCTTCTTTTGAACTACAATCCGGATGCTGCTAAAAATGAGATGACAGAATGAAAACGGTGTGGAAATATGCAAACTCATAAGAACAATTATGAAACACCATGTCCTAAGGGAAGCACAGTAAAGATCAGGATTTGAGTGGCCACCACTGTAATCATTTCCACATGCATCACCTCTGGGAGCCGGTCAGGGGATGCAGGTATGGTGACGCCTGCTGCTGAACATAGCCGCTCGGCGGCTGCTGCATCTGTCTGAGTCTTTCCATGAGCGCTGGGTTGGAGTGAGCGGCCGGATAGGTTCTGGAATTATAGGTAGGAGACAGGACCACGCTGCCAGCCTGCTGCTGAGGGGTCTGCTGCAAAGGCATCTGGGTTCCATACATTGTGTAGCCCTGGGGCATGGTCTGCAGGCAGGCACAAGGGAAGAAGTCAACGTTTCCATTTACCAGCTTTCCTATCACTAAGACACACAGGGCAAAAACAAAGCCAGGAGGAGCTCCCTGAGATGTGCTGTTCTCCAAGGCTCTTTTAACTCAAAATATGAGGAAGACTATTCTGGAGGCCAAAAGAAGAGTCATAAAATTATAGGATGAACTTGTGTACTGATTCACCAGAAAGTTCAATTACAAAACATGAATCCTCATTTGGTTAAGCAATCATTTTTAAGCTCAGATGCTTGTTTTCAGGAAAGGAAAGGCATGTTTCTGCATAGAAATAATCAGGCAAGCATGCATACCTCTAGTGCACACATGATATCAGTGTTCAACAGAGTTCAAGCATCATTAATGCTGTTTCAGAAAAGCTACACATATTCAAGGCAAATAAAAATAATGGAGTACACTTTCCTAGTATGGTATGTAACTACACTTCCTTGGGCCTAATGAATTTGCCTGTAGTAACAAACCAGTTAACAAAAAAGAAGAAAAGTCAATTAACCAGAGAATGAGGGTATCACTGAAAGTGAAAGTGTTAGTTGCTCAGTTGTGTCTGACTCTTTGTGACCCCATGGACTGCAGCCTGCCAGGCTCCTCTGTCCATGGGATTCTCCAGGCAGGAATACTGGAGTGGGTTGCCATTCCCTTCTCCAGGGGATCTTTCCAACTCAGGGATTGAACCTGGGTCTCCTGCATTGCAGGCAGATTCTTTACTGGTAGTCTGAGCCACCATGAAAGCCCAATGAGGGTGTCACTAGTGACTATTTGATACCCTTGAGTTCTGGTTGGACAGTAGCCTGTCTCAGCACTCTATAATACCATCAGGATATTCAATTTCTCCATTCAACATTATATAGTGGCTGTTTCTTCAAATCTTGACACCTGATGTAAATGAAAAGCTTTAGGTTCTGCTGGATCACCATCTATAATATACAGAACAGAGTGCTGATTAAAGTAGAAGAGGACCACTCTCCGGGTCCTCTAAATACCACATTTCGAGGTAGCTGAGTGGCTGACTTGGAAGATAGAGTGATGGACAATGACTTTCCTGCAGACAGCATGCAGGGATGCAGCCTGCCATGGGGCTTGGTGCCCATGAAGGCCAATCTCAGCCTTCCTTTCAGCTGTGGACAGTGTGAACTGCTGGCCCCAACTAGAGGTCTTGCCAACAGCCCTGGCTTCCTGATTATGAGAAGGGTAGAGTAAAAGGATGTGGAGGCAGAAATGACAAAACTGTTAGAAAAAAAAAATAGCTCAAGATTTGCATTATATTAAGGCAAACCTATCATTTGCTGAATAACTACCGTGTGTCTAGTGTTTCACTAGTTCTATAGGTGGTCTTAAATCCCCACAATGTTCATTTCTATTTTACGGAGACAGAAATCAAGACTTAGAGTAACTCTCACAATGTTACACAGCTTAGAGGTTGTCAGGAATTTTGTCAAGGTGTGATGCCAAGGTCGATTTTCTTCTTATTCTACCATGATTCCTCTTCGAAGTTATCTTTGAATATCATAAAATTCCATCATAAATTACATCATTATGTATTACAATGTAAGTACTATAGGACTAATAACCATTTCAATATCCATCATCATTATTAACATAAAGTTATGAATTGACATTTCTAATTCATTTCTAATTCTAACAATTTCCTAAAATGTTTTATGCCCTTTAATCAACCCCCGGACTTGTTTAGTAATCACTGGTAAAGATTTCTGTGAAATGTCAATTATAATCTATAGGCAGAAGATGTGACTAAGTTCCATACCCCATAAGGGAACTGATACCCTACTTACTTGGTTCCCCCCTTCAAATAAAGAGCATTAAAAATCCCAGTAGCATCTACAAAGCAAACATGGGTACCTGTGCTTGCTGCAGTCCTGGATACTGGGGGAGCTGAGGGGAGGGCCGTGCCTGAGCAGCAAAGAGAGCAGCCTGGTCCCCTGGCTGGCCCTGGAAAACAAAGCCGAGGTGGCTCTTGATCATAACAGCAAGGGTGATTCGAGCTCTTGGTTCATAACCCCAAAAACCCATGACACCAAACCTTACGTGAGAACAGCACTTGCAGATTCCAAATGGTGTTAAATACTATTTCTCATCAATTTCCTATTGACACTAGAGATTGTCACACTTACTATTTCTTCCAAAGAAGACTACAGCTATCCCAGATGATAAGACATACATACACACAAGTCAAAATATTCAATGGTCTGCTCATCAGAGAGAATCTGAGACAGCTTTCCTGTACACTCCAGGATACAAAGGCCCCTTTAGAGTAAAAGGCATGAGTTTCTTAAGTGTGAAATCTGAAACCACATACTTGCCTCATCCTGTGCCCATCGATTAATTAAGAGAACACGTGGTACATACATACATACAAATGGCATATACATCTTCATGACTTTTTAATGATATTCCTTCAGAGGGACCTAAAAATTGCCTATTTAGCCAAGTATGCAAGGGAAGAATTTGGTTATCTTTTATGACTCTAATAACCAATAGAACCAATTAAATTTTATAATAAGTTAGTATCAAATGCAATTCTAACCAACTGCAATATAAAATAAAACCAATTAACATCTGTTCACCAGCCTTAATTTAATACATGTTTTCGCCTGGGGAAACTATATTCCTAAAAGCAGCTATATGTATTTTGTTTTGGCAGCAGAAGCCACTTCACAGAAGTGTGCAGTATTAATCATAGAAAGAGGACTAACTTCTGACCATCCCTTGGTTTTCTCCAGGACTTACTAATTATAAAGAAATAGGATTTATTCTAGGATATTTTAGTATCATTTTATATTCTAGATGTTCTCATTTTTTTTAAAGTGTTAAAATATAGTAATGTAAAACCAATTTTAATGTTCTTGGAAAGAAGCACAGATATTTCTGGCAGGAAAAAAAGGTATAAACATTTAGCTTAAGAGGGAAAACACCAACACTTATTAGGCACCTATTATATGCCAGGGACTAGGCTTCTTATTCATATCTCCATTTTCTCACAGGAACTCTGCAGGGAGGGAACTTAGTCCCCATTTTCTTCAGGTACGAAAAGTCAGGCTCAGAGAGCCTAGGCAGCTTAGCAAACTCACCCGGTTAAACATGGCCAAGCCCTTAGCGCCTACGTGAGCCTGCCTCCAGAGCCCAGGGTTTTCTCCATGATGATAAGATGCCTTCATATGTGATATCAAGAATGAAAATACTTAAAATTTCATCTGGTGCTTATTCTTTAAGGACATATAGCCTCTTAAATTCACCCCAATAAGAAAACAAAAGGATAATCTTTATTAAGACTTGTTAGTGAGATTCTGAAATGAATGCATACATCAGATGGTGAAGCATTTTTCTCTGATCCCCACATATAAAATCACTTGAGGGCAGTTAAGAAACTTTGGCCTCTCCTAAGGTGACTGACCACACATACATGGACCAAACATAAATTTCTGAAAGTATCTACTATGGTATCTATATATAACAGCTTCAACAAGAATGTAACATTCCAGTGTGGGTACCATGATGATACTCTGAGATTCTAGCTGATTAATTTACTAAGTGTAATTATATCTCTATTTGCTTATTGTTGTTCAGTCGCTGAGTCGTGTCTGACTTTTGCGACACCATGAACTGCAGCATGCCAAGCTTCCTTGTCTTTCACGGTCTTGTGGAGTTTGCTCAGACTCATGTCCATTGTATCAATGATGCCATCCAACCATCTCATCCTCTGTTGCCTCTTTCTCCTCCTGCCCTCAGTCTTTCCCAGCATCAGGGTCTTTTCCAATGAGTCAGCTCTTCACATCAGCTGGCCAAAGTATTGGAGCTTAAGCTTCAGCATCAGTCAGCCAGTGAATATTCAAGGTTGATTTCCTTTGGGATTGACTGGTTTGATCTCTTTTCTGTCCAAGGGAATCTCAAGAGTCTCCTCCAGCACCACAATTCAAAAGCATCAACTCTTCTGCGTTCAACCTTCATTGTCCAACTCTCACATCCATACATAACTACTAGAAAAACCACAGCTTGGGCTAGATAGACCTTTGTCGGCAAAGTGATGTCTCTGCTTTATAATACACTGTCGAGGTCTGTCACAACTTTTCTTCCAAGGAGCAAGCATCTTTTAATTTTGTTACTGCAGTCTCCGCCTGCAGTGACTCTGGAGCCCAAGAAAAAAATCTGTCACTGCTTCCACAGAAAAATACCCCAAGCTCCCTAGTCTAGGAGAGCACATGTCAGGGCAGTGTGGCCATCCAGAGCATACAAGGATCACCCTGACCTATCCAAGTAGCGCTCAATCCTCCAAACACTAAGCCAGGGAGTCATTAAATCAACCAGATCTTTACATGACAGTTCTCGAATCTGCTCGCTCACAGCATCATCCAAAGTCCCTGAAACATACTGCTGTGCTTCTTAGTGGGGACAACATATGTAAATTATCACTTTTACACAAGAAAAGAACAAAAAATTATTTATGTGAGTTAGAACCTTGAGATTCCTAAGTGGTCTAAAATGCCCATGCCCTTTTTTGGCTTGGAGGTAAACAAAATAAGATCTACAGATCTTTTCTAGCTCTTCACTCTTCCTTTGCTTCCTAAAGAATCTTATAAAAGAAACTGACTTACATGTGGGGGGACAGAAGGACCAAAACACTAACAGGGTAAGTATCTGAGTTACTGGGCAACATTCTTTTATTGACAAATAGTTGAGACTGTGGACATTTAAGAAATATGTATTGTAAACTATTTCCATTTTTAAAATCATAAAATTAACATTCAAGAAAAAGCATTGTAACTTTGAAAACAAAGCAAGAAGGGGTAAAAAATTTCTATAATTCATGCATTCTTCAGTGAACCACTTTTAGTCCAAAGGTAAACTGCTTATTTATAAATAGACTGTGTTTCTTCCCAATGCTATTTTTTGCCCAACTCACTCCTTAAGTGCAGGAGGTACGGGTTCTAACATTCAATAGTCTCCCTGAGCAAATCACAAATACGTCACATCAGCCAGCACTCCCTAAGGGCTTTATAGTCCTATTTGCCCTGATCGAAAAATATCCCTCTTTTTCCAAACTGAAATGACCTCCTGCTGTTATCTGGTTTCTCCCAGAATAATGCCAGGAACAAATTACTTCAATTTGTAGAGATATTCAATCTGTTGAGTAAAGAATAGACAACCAAGAAGTTGTCTAGTAACTTTTGTTGTTTTTGTTGTTGTTCAGCCGCTCAGTTGCGTCTGACTCTTTGAGACCCCCAGACTGCAGCACGCCAGGCTTCCCTGTCCTTCACTATCTCTTGGAGTTTAACTTAAAAAGATGCTGAATGAGGACCAATCCTCCAATGTGGGAATAAGAGAACTAGAAACTGGAAGTTAGTAAAAGTCTTAAAATATTAATAGGATGGTTTGGCTGCATTCAGGAAGGGGATGCATTCATATGCATTCATATGCATATGCATTCATAACGTATCGTCCAAACCGGTGGGACAGGCCAGGGGAGCAGAGCCGAGACCACTCCTGGCAAATCAGGACTTAGGCTCACCTTTGTCACATGCAATCCATTTATCTGCTATTTTCGGAAAACTATCTAGGCTTTATTTCATTAAAACAAGATCAGTTCCTAGCACTGTATCTGGCATATAGTAAGTGCTCAATAAATATCTATTGAGGAAATCTAAGATTTAATTTAGTTTATCTGCTAAAGAAGAGATCCAGAGGTAAATTGAGATTTATATCTCAGCATAAATTAGTTTACCAAGTGCTTTCAAGTGCCCCATGTTTTTGAGTATCATCTTTTGTTTTAAAAACTCACTTTTCAATTCAATTCTTAGCATCTGTCATTCTAATGATTTCTTCTTTCGTTTTATTAGTACCTAGAGAGTAGTAGCTCAACTGCCCTCTCCTTCCGCTTAACTGAAACAATCAGAGGCAACATTAACTTCACGCTTTTGTGAGTGTAAAGGGCAGTTCAGGAGGCTGGTTTCTGATGGAGCATTTGTGTCTAGTCAGGTGCCACACTGTGGTCTGGCTTCAGCTCCCCTGGCTCAGGTACCCAAGTTACAAGTGCCAAGGGAGTAAGAAACAGTTAACTGGGCAATTCTGACAGCTACATGAACCCATCTCTACCCTGAGACCCAAGGTTAATTCCCACAAGATAAATTTACCTTCTAAATTCCTACAAGGTAAATTCCTGCCATGTTTGTTTTTAAACACTTTGCTTTAGGTTTGGCTCTGGATAAGAAATAGCAATCTATTTTATTTTCTAAAATTTCCACTTCGTAAAAACTTTTTAAACAGCTGTGCTGTTCAATAATGACTCTTCTTCCTGGCCTGTATAAGATTAAGTCTCTCTCTTACTGCTTTATTTTTAATTAGACAAGAGAGTATCTGAGCTCAGACAGACGTAGGCTGAAAACCTCCTGCGTGACTGGAAACGAATGAATGCAGTAGGTTTAACATTTGTGATAAATCATCCTCAAAGACTATTTTCAATCTTCTGGGTCTTCTTCTTTTCATTACTTCACTCTGAGTCAACTGAGAAAATGTGAGGCTTTCTTTCTACAAGAGAATTGGTTATGACTTCAATTAGCAGGCAGTAAGCATTACAATCAGCAGCACTTCAGGATCAGGAAACTTCTCTCCACTCAATTCACTAGTAATGATATTTTCAAATTCCTATTTAGTAACTTGCCAATACTATTTAAGGGTTGTAAGGAGAGAGAAGTGTTGTACCTAAAAACCACAGCCAGATTTTATGACTCTGAAAATGCTGTTCTGTGTTTCTGAAAATGCTGATTTAGGAATAATAATAATAAAGGTCACCCACTGAGAACCAGTGGGTAATGTTTCAAACTACTTGTTTGGAAGGTCCTGAGTAACGGTGTCCAAGGTTAAACAACAAATGGTGTGAACTAAAAGCTTTGGCATCACATTACATGGGTATATTTTGATTGCAGACAAAGATACATAGAAAATTCTTTAATTAAAAGAGGTCTTGCTGACCATTGTGCTTGATTCTTTCATAAAGCTTTCACATCAAATATAACTCAGTTGGTGATCAATTAACAGTAACATTAACTACTGGCACAAAGAGGTTCATTTTGAAATAAACACACTTCAATAATAAACCTAAACAACAATAAACAACTGTTAGTGTGCTCATAAATGATGACTAGAGCATATTGATTAGTTGAATAATGCATTCATTAAACTTCTAATATTGGAGACTATTAAAGAAAGATAAGAATAGTGAAATGACAGCAAAGATGTATACACACGTTTCCATTTATTTGAATGAATATGTAGGTTATATATAACTCTTTAACTTTAAATACTTGATGAATAAAATATTTTGTCTATTTTTTAAAAAGTAAAATCAATGATAAATGCAAATTATATTGTTTAAATTACATTATCATCTGAACAATAATTGCCCTACAGCAAACATAAACTATATGCAAGTATTTTAAAATCTGATAGTTTAATTCAAGTTTTTAAACAAACAGAAACTTTGCTTGCTCTCTGTATACTACAAATCTCAGGAAAAACTGATAGAAAAATTGTTTTCAGAAAAGTCTGCAAACTTTCCTCTGCCTAAAGAACAATTAATGAAATTGCCTACATGGCAGTATTTCATCACCTAAATATTGTCAAAGTTGTATTTGCAGTTAAGGATATTTTCACCAATGTACAGAAAATGTTACCCATTAAATTCGTAGTGAAACAAGTTGACTTACATTCACATCTGAGATGTGTGCTCTGTTTTATTCTAATGCTTCTTGGGTTTATGTTGTGGGTTGGCTACCTGATATAAAAACCTATAAGTAATTTAATGCAAAACATGCATTCTTAGCTAGCCCAGGCAAAGCAGTAGAGATGAGGTCTTATGACATGCATGCACAAGACCTATGCTCAAAAAAAAAAAAAAATCTTCTCCATACCGGAAAGAAAACAGAGATGATGGGTTCTGTTGAGAATTTAGGAAGAACCAGTGAGTGGGATGTGATGAGTAGGGCATTGTCATAACCACAGTTTTCATTATCTTGCATTGGCCTATGAGTCAGCATGCCATGCGTTCCTCCACTAATGATGTTGAGTTACCACAGAGAGAAGCAAGAGCTCAGGAATAGATGGGTTTGAAAGTGGGACTGAGATGATGGTGCACGAACTTGCCTATGTTCCCAAGCCCAGGACACAATCGTTCACTGGTTTCTATACCATACACATATATGATGGGAAGCACGAGGCAATCAAAGGGGACAACTTCCAGAAATAAATTCTGTTGAAGTGAACATGGGCAATGCATTCATGATTTTGTGTCATGGTTTCAAACATAAACCAAGTGAGTAACAGTGAAATGAAGACTGTAATTATTACCAGCTATAGAGGAATAACCTGCTTCTCATTTTGATGTTCAAAGAGTAATGCTATAAACGTTTACTTAATTTAAAAAAAAAAAGAAAGAAAGAAAGAAAAGAAAGTATAAGGAATGACAGCAGGGGTGTTACCATTATGTTGTCAAAGTCTTCCAGAAGGGAGACAGCAGAGTTACAGAAGTCCTACAGAAAGGGGACAGCAAGAAAACGGCAGACAATACAGATAAGATTTTTTAGCCTAATGATGTGGGTAGCCAAAACACATAAGAATCAGTTCATCTCAAAACAATATTTCAGGGAGTCAAGACTTAAAACCCCAGGCCCTAAGATAGGTTATATTAATTTATATGCCAAACAATATCACCATGGGCTGGGACACAAATAACATGACAACAGTCATGTAACGGAGTAGTACCACAACCTGGAGGTTAAATGGGGACAGACAGGAAGTAGAGAAGCGATCAGAACCAGATAACTTCCCAAAACAAAAGGATGCTGGGCCCCCCAGTGTAAGCCAAAGAGTGCCTGAGACTTTCCCAGCCCAGAATCAGGGGAGAAGAGCTCAGGACATTTGGGTCACATGAAACAGATGAGACATTAAGTGAACAAGTCATGTATTATTAGAGGAGGTCATTAGATTGCTCTATTGCCAGTAAATGCAAACGAAAACAGAGCATCACTTTAACCACACATTCAATCAACCAAAATAGACAAGAACTATTTACAGTGTTCTAGTGTTTACACGCTAACAAGGAATCTAATTTATTAATAAAAAGGAAACTCCATGCTGGGGGAAAAAATACTCCTCTTTTTCAAGTCAATGATTTCCTTGCTTAATCATTTTTATAAATAGATTCTAAGTGACATTTTGTTTGAGATATTAAAGTTTTTCTGTTCACTGAGGTTTAGAAATAGCGATGACATAAAATATTCACAACCTTAATTGAAAAAAAAGCAGTTTACTATAATAAGAACTAGAAATAACAGGAGGAATTTCCCAAGCAAATAATACCTATTCTCACCATTTTAGGGGTAAGTACATAATTCATTGTATCTATTCATTTGTCTTATATCCAACTCTATCACCTTTATATGAGTGGTTCACTTTCTATCCCCTTACCCCTATCTTCATTCCATTCATAAAAATCAAGCTGTGTACACTATCTTCAGGATCATTATATTTGCACAATCATAATTTCATCAAATTACTTCCTCATCATCCAAGTAAATAGAGAAATACCAGCTATTAAGTAATAAGCAGAGCATTCACTTTTCTGGACACAGTTTCCACCCTAGGAACAAAGTGACAGCTGTTAGGGCATATTTACTAGCTCAGTGGGTTTTGTTTTCATAAGCTCATTTTTGTCACTGAGATGTATAAAAATCATAGTCTCTGAGTAAGTTCATGAAGGATTCGTGTCAAAACTCAAGATTTGTTTCAATAAGATTGATCTGCATACCTTTACCAAATAAGAACCAAATTATTTTGAAATATGTTCAAATTATACAATCTGATAAATTGCAGAAGGGAAAATTTAAATAGCTAGTAGAGTTATAAAACATGCCTAACCTCACAGGTAATCAGAAAGTGCAAATTAAAATGTCATAATACAATATCATTTCAGCAGCTCTGAGTGAGAAAATTAAAGGTTAATCAAAGTTTAGTGAAGATGCGGAGAAAGTAAAACACTCATTTATAACTGATGGGAATCACTACCACTTTGGAAATTAAATCTCCACTTCTACTTCCACATACATACCCTGAAACTCTGCACAAACAGAAGTGTACAAAAATGTTTACTGTAGCATGGTTAACAGTAACAAAAAATTGGAAATAACTTAAATGATCATTAACAGAATGGATAAATGTTAACACTCATAATGAAACAGCACCTGAGCAGACAAGCAAATAAAATCAAGTAAGTATAACAAAGTAGATATAATTCAAAATTAGTCAACATTAAAGATACAAAACAATACAATAATACCTATGTGAGGCCATAAATCTGAAGGTGATATTATATAATGTTTGTATCAATGGATGCAAAAATAAGTAGCAAAAATATAAAAACATTAATAAGAAAGAGAAACACAAATTCATGATAATGACTACATCTTTACAGGAAAGAAAGGAAATGGCAGGAAACCAGGGGCCTCATCCATGTCTATCGCATTTATGTTAAAAAAAAAAAAAAATCTAGAGCAAATGTGGCAGAACATTACTATTTAATAAAATTAGGTGGTAAGTATACAAGTGTTTGCTCTATTATCTAACCTTGTATGTTTGAGAGACACTGCTAGAGAGTGAGGAGGAGTGAAAGATCAGAGGAAGGAAACATACACCAAGGTGATACCACATCCGTAAGGGAGATCAGTTACCAGATAAAAAGGATGCTGCTTAACTTAAATGGGCTCTATCAATCCGAGAGGCCTGTTTTCAGGATGTTACAGGGTCACTTCTGCCAAGGCGCTAACAACTCTGGAAGGCTCTGACTGACTCAATGTTCTTTCATTAAAATCTTAGAAGGGTGTCAGTTGCCATTATTGCGGGGAGCCCCATCCCCTTGCTGGCGACCCGGACTCCCTGCAGAGAGCGCTGTGCTGGTGCGGGGGCCTGTTGAATCCCTCTCTCCTCCACACAGTTTCTGGGAGGGTCTCCAAGCCTTCTCTTGAGCCCAGCCATGCTTGCCGGCAGGGGCAGGTGATAATAAGACTTTCTGTAAGGCGCTGCACTCTTCAGTTCTTATCCAACGCCAACATGAGAACAAGCAAACCAAGTGCCAACTTCAGGATATCCAAGTAACCATATGCTATAACTGAGCACATCATTTTTGCCTGGCAGAAATCCTCCTCTTTAATGTCACGAATATCCTTAGGACTCATTATTTACAGCCAGCAGTGAATTGCTTTCTTCCAAATCTGCTCAATCAAATTAAGATAAACATAACTTCTGTCTATCTTTCACTGGACTCTCAAACTCTCTAGCATTATTCCAAAGAACACAAGAGGACTGTGTACACTGAAAAGGAGAAATCAGGATTAAGTGATATCGTAAATCAAGGTAGAAAATTAGGTCCTCTTCCTGTGTCAAAGCTTAAAATTCCCTTCAAAACCCTCTTCCCTAAAAGGTTGATATGGTGGGGGTGGGGAAGGTAGGTATCTCCTATCAGAAGACAAATATGAGAAATAATAAAAAGGTAACTGGAAAACAATTTAAGCAGAATTTGGCATTATAATAACCAAAATTCTATATTTTACAATAGTTTCTCATGGAATATGTGGGAAATAAAATACAACAGTAATACTTTTAATAGTGAAATTGGAATCACTGTTCTAAAGTTTGTATCACAGAATTTAGATCGTAAAAACATAATGCTCCAAGAAGCCAAAATGACTATTAGGAAAACTAAACAATGTTTCTTTTTCTTGTTCTCTTCTACTGGTTTCCACTAAGTACCAGTCATAATAGGACAATGAATGTAATTATGCAAGTAAAGCATTGGATGTACATTTATTTTTAGTCCTTAACATATTTAAGAAAATAAAGATCATTTTTATGGGGCAAGGATTTCCTCTGAAATAATACAACCATAAAATAATATTAATAAAACAGTAACATGAAGTATAGCACCTGACATTTTTTGAGAACACACTATAAGGTAGCCACTGTTCTGAGGGCTGTTACACACGTTAAATCATTAATTTCACAAGAAGCCTATGAAGCAAGTGTCATATTAGCTCCATTTTATAGATGAGCCTCTGGAGCAGAAAGATGACAGAAATCATGACACTGGGTCTCATTTCAATAAGGGACACTGAGTAAGGAATGGAGGGAGAGCATTTTTACTTTACTGGATGAAGACTGTAACTGGGAAAAATAAAAACAAGTTTCCTTGCCAAAACATCTTTATGCATGTCAATATGCACTAAAGCCATAAGAAAATACATTTGATTATAATAAGTCATTACATCAAATAATTTGATTAACAATATCTAACAACATCCATGTTATTGTATATTTAGCACCATTTTTCTAGCACTAGTGTTAATATACAACACTATTAATATATTCCTGAGGAAATGTAAGATGGTTCATAACAGAAAACTGCATGACCAACTGAAGCTGATATATTCAGCCTCTGAAGCAGAATCAGTTACTTTATAATGGGACTCTAGTTTTCCTCATGCACCATCTAAGGCTAGAGATTCCATTACACATCAACTCTCTCCATTAGATGGAAAGAGGCTAGGATGACTCTGCCAGGTCTGAGCCATATCTGGAATTCAAGAGCTTGGGCCTTCTCTGCCCCATCTATGTTTTCAAAACAAGCATAGCAGAGGTTACTGTTGAGAAGAGTTTCTGGAAGCACTCAAAGGAAGAGCTACAAGATGAATTTGTGGATAAAAATCACATTGCTAAGGATTAAGGTTGCTAAAGATGCTCCAGGGTTGGAATTCCCTGGTGGTCCAGTGGTTAAGAATCTACCTGCCAACATGAGACATGGGTTCTATCCTTGGTCCATAAAGATCCCACATGTCATGGAGCAACTAAGTCAGCATGCCACAGCTACCAAGTCCGCTCCTCCTGAAGCCTGTGCTCTGCAACAAGAGGCCACTGCAGTGAGAAGCCAGTGCACTGCAACTAGAGAGCAGCCTCTGCTCGCTGCAACAAAGACTCAGCACAGTCAACATAAATAAATATTTGTTTCAGGGTTCTGGAAATAGCTGCTCAAAATATGAATTCATTCAACAAACATCTCATAGATTTCTACCCTCTGCTCAGTAAATGAAATGATACAAGTATTATAAAGACCCAATGTTTGAGCTAAGAAGAGAGGGTCAGCTAGCTAGAGGGGTGGGGGGTAGGGTGTCATTGTACAGCCAGCCGAAAGAGCAGTCACATCCAAGGTTTGGAGGAACCGGTTAGTCTTTCAAAGGATCTGTCACAATACTAAGATCAATTTTGAAAGCTAAGATAATTTGAAATTCTCCATCAAGCTTGTTGGATTTCTGTAATTAGGAAATTGGTAAGATAAGGAGGAAAATGATACCTATTTCATCTTCTCTAAAAGAAGCCAAAAACTGAGAAAGGAAAAAAAAACACAAGTTTTAAACAGCTAGAGAGAATCACATTTTGTGTATGCATTTAAATTGAGAAAATGTTGCTGCCAAAATCAGAATCAACTTTTCTTACCATGAGGCACATAGGTCAGTACTTACTAGAAAACAGCTAATTGCATCAAGAATAAAATATGAAAACAATGTATCAATATCACTTATATTCCATATAATTCTACCTTTTTAAAGATTACATGAAAATTTGTTTTCTGCCACAATACCATATGTAGCTAGAGTCTATGTATATTAATCCATGATCTACTGGGAGAAAGAAAAGATGCTAACATTTCCCTCAGAACCTCTTTGGTGCAGGCATTCTAGAAATGCTACATACGATCTCATCTGCTCTATGGAGGACCACTCCACCCTGTGTCTGATCATGTATGCATTCCTCTTCCTTTAAAGAATACTATTTCTCTTGATTAGCCAACACTTAAAGAATGATGAGGTAGGAAAAAAAAAATGCCTGCTTCTGTTAAAAAAGAATATAGGAGAGGAGTAGAGGTGACTATCATACAGGCATACCTTGGAGATACTGTGGATTTGGTTTTAGATCACAGCAATAAAGCGAATGCTGCAATAAAGTAGGGCCTCGCATGTGACCCTGGTGGTAAAAAACCGGCCTGCCAATGCAGGAGACCCAAGAGATGAGGGTTCAATCCCCGGGTTGGGAATATCCCTGGATAATGGGAGTCATCTGAATTTTTTTATTTTCCTGTGCATCTAAAGGTTATATTCAAACTATACTGTAGGACTTCCCTGGTGGTCCTGTGGTTAAGAATCTGCTTGCCAATGCAGGGGACGTGGGTTCGATCCCTGGTCCAGGAAGATACCACATGCCGCAAGGCAGCTAATCCCATGAGCTACAACTACAGAAGCTGGCACACTCTCGGGCCCAGGCTCTGCAACAAGAGAAGCTCAAGGACCACAGCTAGAGAGTAGCCCCTGCTTGCTACAGCAAGAGGAAGCCCAGGTGCAGCAACAAAAACCCAGAGCAGTCAAAATTAAATCAATAAAAATTTTAAAAATAAGCCACACCATAATCTAGTAAGTGAGCAACAGTATTGTGTCTTTTAAAAACGTTTTAATTAAGAAATACTTTATTGCTAAAAAATTGTAACCATCTGAGCCTTCAGAGAGTCATAGAAACAACACAGATCACTAATCACAGATCACCATAACAAATATAATAATAATAACGGTTGAAATATTGCAAGAACTACTAAAAAGTTAACAGAGAGACAGAAAGTGAGCAAATGCTGTTGGAGAAACAGTCCTGAGACTTGTTCAATGCAGGGTTGTCAATCTGTACTTACTTACAAACCTTCAATTTGTAGTAAGTGCAATATCTGTGAAGTACAACAAAGCAAAGCACAACTAAACAAGGTATGCCAATACAATCACCGCTGTGCAGCTGAGCTTTTACTACTTGAAGAAAGAACTCCTGACTTCTCAAGGGGAAAAAGAAAAGAGAAAAGAAAAACCTAAGATGTGATAAAATTACTACAGAAGAATCAGTTAACAAATTATCAGTTAATTCCTGTTGGTATAAGCTGTACAACCCTAGACAGTATAAAAGAATGCCATGCTAAGTCACTTCAGTTGTGTCGACTCTGCGCGACCCTACGGACCGTAGCCTGCCAGGCTCCTCTGTCCATGTGATTCTCTAGGCAAGAATACTACAGTGGGTTGCCATTTCCTTCTCCAGGGGATCTTCCAGACCCAGGGATGGAACCCATGTCTCTTCAGTCTCCTGCACTGGCAGCTGGATTTTTTTTACCTCTAGCGCCACCTGAGAAGCCCATAAAAGAATAGAGTAACAGGTATTTTTGAGTGGTGTTAATAATGGGGTCCTATAGGTACATTTTAGGTCATAAATCTACCTCCAAATATGCAAAGACATTTTTGAATACATGAAGATTTTGTCACTGAATTCCCTTTTTAAAAAAGTCTTTTGCTTCAGGGGAAACTGCTTCTCATGGCTGATATCAGGAAGTGAATTTTTGAGGACAGACGTTTCACCTATAACCAGGCTGGCGAGCTGCTGCTCCCCAATGTTAAGAACCACTTAGGAGAAATTCAAAACTGAACTCTCCAGTAACAGTCTGAAAGTTGTCTATTAATAAGTCAAATAACACCTTGTGATAGAAAAGTAGATAAGAAAAAAACATACTTAATGGAGGGTAAATTTTACTTAGGTTTCTATTACTTTAAAAGGGAGATGAATTCATTCTAGTGGAGTGATTACTTAGCTTCTAGTAAATTTTTTCTCCTTGAGGATTGGAAACAGTGGTGTAACTATTTTTGTTCATCCTCAGAAAGAGCTAAAATCCCAATGAGGTTTTGAGTGACTCCAAACTTGTTGTTTAGAGAAAAACCAAGGCTTTTAAAATATTTTCATCAAATTCTCATCATTTCTGTGTAAGAAGCAACTTGGGCCCATCTTTCCTAATACCCAGGGAGTCTGAACAATCAGATCTCCCTGGGAGGTCGGGGGAAATGAGCATACTGTGACTGCTGTTTACATTCTTGTGTGGTTCAAACTAGACTGCTTTCTCCTGTCCTTCTTAAGGGTTAAAAAAAAAATTTGTTTAATGGATCTCTGTTAAGACTGCACACCTAACCCTACCACTCCTATGCCCCAAATCACTAAGTGGACTGAATGTGGACATGCTGTAAGTTGTACAATGGAGGTACGTTTAGAGTTACTCCAAATACAAAGACCATTTCTAAAAGCATTGGAATTCCTTGCTAATTTGAAAACCTGTGGTTGTTCTTAGAGCAGGATGCACTTGTAGATTGGCTACTGCCTTTATGGATCATAAAGTACCTTACTCCTAGGACTGCTGTGAGATCTAAGATAATCAGTACATCAAAGTGCAATGCGTACAAGTGTTTTGGCAAATAGTAAGTGCTCTCTTGGTGTTAGCAGCTATCATTAGCATCATCAAAGTGCAATTTTCCTAAGAAAACTTGGAAAACACAAAATGAATACAGAAACCAAAAGAAAAAGTCATATTCTCACTTCCTTCTTTTTGCTTTAATGTATTTGTGCAGATTTGTAGTTTGAGTCCGTATGAAGTTTTGTGTGACTTCCACCAATGCTTTGTTAAACAACCACTATTATCCTGAACATTAAAAAAAATTAGGGAAAAAATAAAAATTATTTCTATTTTTACAGGACATACAAATAGAAATAATACAAATTAATAATTAAAGATATCCATATCCTGACTGTTACTCGTAGTCTACTCTTTGCCTTCTATAGATATTGGTGAGGTATATAGCCAGAAGTATAAAGCCAGAGTCAGGGCAATGCAGAGCACTGTAGGAGAAAGCCTAAGGAACATCAGTGCTTCAGAGATACAACTTCAAAGTAATACAGCAAATAATGAATGAATCATTAAAGCATAGCTCAAAGGAGCACAGAGTATGATGATTATAACAGGAGTGAGGGCTCAGATAAGGTCATCTCAAAGATAAAAGTCTTGCCGCTTATAAGTGATCAGAAAATCATTAGCTCTTCTTTTTGTTTTCAGGCATACTTTTAACCAACTTAAGACATTTCAAGTTCTTTTTTGATCAATGATAATGGTAAAATACAAGGAGGGGAGAAGTATGTATAAACCTGTACAGGAGAGATATACGTGCACTCTCACAGGTAGTCAGGGATGCCCACACAGGAAGAATCAGTCACACGCCCACACCCATTCCTGGCTAGAGGAACTAATGAAATGCGGAAGACACTGCTGATCTGGACAAACCTGTTGGAAAGGCCGCGTCTGGGCTTGCCTGAGAAGCCGCTGTTGCTGCTGCTGCTGCAGAAGCTTCATCTGTATCAACTGCTGCTGCGATGTGATGGCATGCAGAGAGGGCGGCTGCATCATGGCCCCCGAGCGCCGCTGGAGCATGTTGGACAAAGCTTGCTTGGTGTTGGTGGGGACGAAGGAGCCAGCGGGGTCCAACCGGGAGCCACCTACAAAAGCAACCAGAAGGAAGGGCTTTCTGCGCATGCGGATGCAACTCTTCCTGATTTTATCAAAACACAGAAATCTCACCTTCTGAGCCTCCTTGTAGGAGCACACTGGGAAGTAGAGCACTGCCCCACCCTCTACAAATTTGAAAGATCAGTTACAAATTGCATAAATTCCAGACAATGGGAAGAGTGATGTCCAGTGAATTATACTATTTGAATGACTTATCAGAGGGCCCACTTTGCTTGGTAAAGTGAAACACCTGAGATCCAAAATCCTTGGTACAATTTCAGAATCATGTGGGTTTTAAATTATGTGAGGCCCCCAAGAACATGTTGTGTTATGCTGTGCTAAGTCTCTTCAGTCATGGTTGACTCTCTGATCCTATGGACTATAGTCCACGAGGCTCCTCTGTCCACGGGATCCTCCAGGCAAGAATACTGCGGTGAGCTGCCATACCCTCCTCCAGGGGATCTTCCGGACCCAGGGATGGAACCCACGTCTCTTACATCTACTGCGCTGGCAGGCAGGGCCTTTACCACTAGCGCCACCTGGGAAGCCCGGGAACACGTTACTTTCACAAGATGTGCTGCCTTTTGTGGTGTACTTTGTCAAGCGTGCTAAGCCGGGCAGAGAGACCCTTTTGATGTTCATGGTATTTACGTTTTTTTAACACAGCAAAATAAAAATGCCTATTTTGTGGTAGAGAGGCATGACAATACTTCAAAAACTTGAAATGCTTGGAAACTTCAAATACCACGATTCCAGAGACAAAACACATCTTTTTTGAAGTGCATAGCTAAAATAAATAAGAAATGTCAATTATGGTGAGGCTAAAAAAAGCAAATGAAAACCTTAACATATTTGCATACATAATCTGTCAAATGCCTATAAGAGGGAAAAAAAAAATGGCGAGATTTGCTGGTTTCAAATAGCTGCCAATCTTCAACTCATCATACAGTTTGTATTCTTTACTGTAAGAAAACTTCTATATAAATACCTTACAAATGTTATACCTTTTTTAAAAGCACGTGGTATGATAGAAACAAACATTTAATACTGATCACTGGAAAAGCCTACATTCTTTTAAAGACTCAGTATCAAAATGAGCAATATGGCTTATGAAGTCATTCAACAGCATCTGAAGAACATTTGGAAAAAAGTTAGAGGTCAATTTGAGTTACGTGGCAAGGTGAATTTTGTTGAAGCAAGAATTGAATGTACACTATAACATATAAAGTTAAATGACTCATTTTATGCAGGACATACTTTTTCAAGATTAGACTATGATCTACTCTCTTTTAATTTTCCTAACTTTCATATAATCTTATACCTCTGAATCACCTACAGAAATAAGAACAAATATGCTGAAATCTGCTCTATTTTCTTACATAACTTTCTCAACTCTCACCAAATGGCGTTTATTATTCACATATGTTTCCTTATAAACTTTACCATCCTGGTGTGTATACAGGAAAAATAGAGATTGCTAAAGATGTGTGTGTGTGTGTGTGTGTGTGTGTGTGTGTGTGTGTGTGTGTGTGTTGTGAACAGCACTCTTTTGCCTTTTTAAGAATGTGCAAATAGACTTCCCTGGTGGTGCAGTGGTAAGGAATCCACCTGCCAATGCACGGGACAAGGGTTCAATCTCTGGTCGGGGAAGATTCCACATGCCAAGGACGACTGAGTCCATGTGCCACAGCTTCTGAAGTCTGCATGCCCTAGACCCATGCTCCACAACAAGAGGGCACCTCCACTCACCAAAACTAAAGAAAGCCCCCATGCAGCAACAAAGACCCAGTGCAATCAAAAATAAATTTTAAAAAATGTATGAATGGAAGCAGACTGTATAAACTCTTCTTCAACTCCATAGGGTACATAACTTTATGAAAATCTATTAATTCACAAATGTAAAATCCCCATAATTAACTGTTTTCCTCAAATTTTTTTCTTACACATAATAAAACATTAAGACTTACCTAATACCTAAAGTCTCCCTACTTATGAACACCTTCTATAGTGTTCTAGGGTGAGGGGAAAGGGTATGGGCCTATATAAAATAATAAACTTTCAATTTAGAGACAGTCCTTGTGTTTGACTTCAATATCTAAAAAGTTTAAAAATGCTTAAATTCATAAGCACCTTGGAAGTAAGGAGAGAAAGTCAAAAGAGAGGATGGGCATGTATTATTTCCACCCTTACTGCCTTGAGAGTTTGCTCTTGAGAGTCCTTTGGTTAGCAAGGAGATCACACCAGTCAATCCTAAAGAAAATCAACCCTGAATATTCATTGGAAGGACTGCTGCTGAAGCTGAAGCTCTAATACTTTGGCCACCTGATGTGAAGAGCCGACTCACTGGAAAAGACCATGGTGCTGGGAAACATTGAGGGCAGGAGGAGAACGGGGCAGCAGAGGATGAGATGGTTGGAGAGTATCACTGACACAGTGGACATGAATCTGAGCAAACTCTGGGAGATATCGAGTAACAGGTAAGTCTGGTATGCTGCAGTTCATGGGGTCACAAAGAGTTGGACACAACTTAGAGACTGAATGACGACAAAAGTTAGCTCTTTGTAGTCAACATTCACTCACCCAACAACCTACTTTTAAGGCCCCAGCCAGTCTGGATGAAACACCAGCTGGAATTAAGATTGCAGGGAGAAACATCAATAACCTCAGATACACAGCTGACACCACCCTTATGGGAGAAAGCGAAGAAGAACTAAAGAGCTTCTTGATGAAAATGAAAGAGGAGAGTGAAAAACTCAACACTCAGAAAACTAAGATCATGGCATCCGGTCCCATCACTGCATGGCAAATAGATGGGGAAACAATGAAAACAGTGAGAGACTTTATTTTTCAGGGCTCCAAAATCACTGCTGATGGTGACTGAAGCTATGAAATTAAAAGATGCTTGCTCCTTGGAAGAGAAGTTATGACCAACCTAGACAGCATATTAAAAAGCAGAGACATTACTTTGCCAACAAAGGTCCGTCTAGTCAAGGCTATGGTTTTTCCAGTGGTCATGTATGGATGTGAGAATTGGACCATAAAGAAAGCTGATGGCTGAAGAATTGATGCTTTTTGAACTGTGGTGTTGGAGAAGACTCTTGAGAGTCCCTTGGACTACAAGATCAAACCAGTCAATCCTAAAGGAAATCAGTCCTGAATATTCATTGGAAGGACTGATGCTAAAGATGAAATTCCAATACTTTGGCCATCTGATGTAAAGAGCTGACTCATTGGAAAAGACCCTGATGCTGGGAAAGATTGAGGGGAGGAGAAGGGAATGAGAGAGGATGAGATGGTTGGATGGCATCACTGACTTCATGGGCATGAGTTTGAGCAAGCTCCAGGAGAGGGTTTCTTCCTGAGGCCTCAAAATGTAATATTCAAAATACAATTTAAAAAATCACAATATAACACAGAATGAGGAAAAATATTATATGTTAAGAGTGGCACATCCTAACAAAATGAAGACTGAAATTTCGAAAGAAATTGTTTTTCAAAATCAGGCAAACTTTCATTTAGAGAAAAAATTCATTTCTAACTAAGAGATTTATTTAGAAAATCTGCATTCTAGATATAAAGATAATTTGGGCTTAAATCAAAGCAATACTAACATTTACTGTGATTTATGAAGGTTTTATTACTGATATCTAAATCTATTTGCTGCACCAAATTTCTGAGATCCTACACGGTATAAACAATTTAAAATTTATAACATGAGGAAACAATAAAAGACACTGAAATACTGTCTAATCTTTTAACATGTTGACAAGAATTATATCTGATAAAAGTGAATGAAATTTTCACAGTGGTTAATTTCCTTCTAACACTGGATAAAAATTCCAAAAGTAGCACATAAACTAGTCACTGAAACCTTATTTTTAGAAGAAGGAAGAAACTGAGTGGAGAGAATTACAGAAATGTCCCCTGAGCACTCACTCACTCCCTGAAATATGCAAGTTCTGTAAGAGTGAAGAGAACCCCAAGCTATTACTTCCCATCTTGGAGTCGCCTGACTGCGCTCTGCCCTCACTTACCTGGAGTGACAGACTGGTTCTGAAGGAAGAAGCCGGGCTGCTGGGGCTGACCCATGAGGTTGTAGCCCCACAGGGCGGACTGCGGGTGGTGCATCACCTGGGAGGAGATGGGTGAGTAGTTGGGAGGCACTCGGTACATGCTGCTCTGCGGATACTCCTTCAACACAAAGTTAAACACAAAAGTCACTTACTCCACACACCACATAGATGATTAACGCAAATTCCTTGTTTGAGAGAGCTCCTATCCCAGCAGACAAGGTTATTTTGATAAAGTGGAAGACAAGAGGACAAGAGTATCAATATATCCTCTGCAAAACATTCCTTTAAGTTAAAACTCTTGCTCAACTTAAAATGGACTTGGCTACAGTGGGAGAGATGAAACCAGTCAATCCTGAAGGAAATCTACGCTGAATATTCATTGGAAGGACTGATCCTGAAGCTGAAGCTCCAATACTTTGGCCACCTGATGCAAAGAGCCAACTCATTGAAAAAGACCCTGATGCTGGGAAAGATTGAGGGCAAGAGAAGGGGACAACAGAGGATGAAATGGTTGGTTGGCATCACCAACTCAGTTGACATGAGTTTGAACAAACTCCAGGAGATAGTGAAGGACAGGGAAGCCTAGCATGCTGCAGTCCACGGGGTCTCAAAGAGTCAGACACAACTGAACTGAACAACAACAGTGGGGGAAGATGGAAAAGGATCTTTTCTGAAATCTGTTTTTTAAATACTAAAAGTACATTTAGAACACCAATGCTGACTATCACCTAGAGTAGAGAACTCATCTTCAGTTGCTGAGTCTCCTGATGATTTCATCTTAGAAAGCTTTCCTGATACCTTGGACCTGGATGAGAATTAGCCAGAAACG
Source organism: Bos indicus x Bos taurus (assembly GCF_003369695.1). Taxonomy (NCBI): domain Eukaryota; kingdom Metazoa; phylum Chordata; class Mammalia; order Artiodactyla; family Bovidae; genus Bos; species Bos indicus x Bos taurus. The sequence goes on from NC_040076.1 coordinate 116,117,386, forward strand.
CGCACAGGACTTTGAAACTAGTCTCCAGCCTAGACAGTGTCTTAGTTCCAGCTTTCAAGAAAGCACTGTAAAGAAGCAGACTCCCCCCACTGCAGCCCTCCATCTTGTCCCCTCTGCCCTTCACCACACCTCCTGCCCAGGGCTTTCTCTTCCTCAGAGTAGGTGCAGAGACTCTAAGGATCACATGTGAATATTTTCCCCACTGCTCCTCCTTCTCTAGCCATGGAAAAATAAAAGCTCAGTTCCCTGCAATATATATGACTGAAAAGAGGCAACTTCAGGAGAAGTGTGGGAGAAAAGGACATGACCAGTTCTCACTTGGGGAATGTGATGGGCTTGATGCCTTTTAAAGCATCTAAAAAGAGAAATCCATCCATGTGGATAAACAGGTTAAGAGACCCAGAATGGCAGAAGTGGCAGTCTGGATCTCATTAAGCATCTTTTTCAAAATAGAGACACATTCATAGAAAGGCTCCATGAGAAGAGGGCGCTGACATTCAAGTGGGGATCCAAAAGGGAGGGTGGTCATTTCTAGAATAATACTAATCACCAAGCTACCAGCTAAGAAAAATGTCTTGGTTTTGACTTAGGTGGACAATAAAAATAAGTAGTCATGAGGACAGGTCAACAAACTGTGAATATTTCTTCCACTGCACAATAAGAACTCTTAAATTTTATAGAAAAACATCACAAATTCTCTCTAGAGTATTTTTCAGGTGAATTTAAATAAGACATTTTACACATTGATTCTATAAAATTATTTCTAAATTACCATCTCATAGATTTCTGAGGTTTTCAAGAAAAGGTTATTCTAGATAGGGAAAGCTATCAGGGAAACAAGAGGTAAAACTGCTTTAAATTATGTTCACTTTCTCTCTTATAAAATCTAAAAATATGGTAAAGAAGCAGAAATACACAGGAGAGTAAGATGAAATAGCAAACGATAAAACCTCAGAACCATCTTATTAGATATGTCAGATAGGATCCTATCTAAGGAAAACAGTTATTATGTTAATTTACTACAGATATCAACTACTCAAAATACAAAAAATATTTTAGACATGCCTCATAATAAAAATACATACAAGGATGAGATTTTATTAGGTCAAAAAATTCAAGTTATAAATTTCAGAAACTGTGAGACAGTGAAATAGTAAATGAGTATTAATCACAAGCAAAGTATAAAATTAAACATAGTTATGAAAAGTAGAAGAGGCAAAATCAGAAACTATGATCCTGTTATTTGTGAAAATTTTGTGTGCTGTTCTGTTAATTATATCTGAGCCTTTATGATAACTTACAAATAGGTTTACACTGCACTTCTGAATGTTTCTTAGGGATGTAATTCAGGAACTAGTAAATCTTCTGTGGGATGCTAACACACCCACTATCTCTCTCTACTTCCCATACTCACATCAACCCTTGAGCTGGACTTTGTCTTGCGCTTCCTTCCCTTTGTCTTCTTCTCTTCATCTGTTGCGGTTTTTCCCTGATCTGACAGCTCAGCTGATTTCCTCTCAGGTTCCTGAGAGATGGGAGATGTGGGCTCTTCCTCTTCCTCTTCGGGAGGCAGGGGCAGTGGCTCGAGGTAGTAACTCCGGGGCTTGGGCGTGGGGTGCGTGTGATACAGGAGGAGGTGATGTTGCTCCTCATACTTGATCACCTTCCGGTCCACTCGGACAGTCCCGAACCAGGCCCAGGACAGAGGAGCCGGGTTCTTCTGACCCTCAAACAAATCCCACGGGGACACCTTCTGCTTCGTGGAGACCTGGAGACCCTGTGGTGAAATAAGGAGCTATGACCACATGCTCAGATCTTTTGCTGATATGGAGGCCAGGCTTGCTTAGGACAGATTCAGAGAACATTCTGGCTCGAGGGGGCCTTAAAGAACTCTAGCACACAGCAGTCAGGTTAACTAATGAGTCCAGGCTGATACTAGATCACTGAGGGCAGTGGCTACATACCACACGACACTCTGTTGAGGCTGGGACACCAGACAGCCCAGTAATTTTTACTGTAAATGCCATTTTCTCCATTTAGGTTCTTTTATTCCCCCCAGCCAAAAAAAAAAAAAAAAAAAACCCAGACACTGAAAATTTGATATTACTGTACTAAAAACCTTTGGAATCTATTTATTGTTTTTAAGATAAAACAAAACTTAAGAGTCAAATTACATTCAACCTCTAATTGGGCTCAAATTAACTTCAATCCAAACATGTATGGACTCGGTTCAATACAGTCATCTTTCATGTACTTAATTAGGCAGTCTCTAAGTAGTTAAGTAATATTATTACAGAATTAACGTGTGCCAACAGGTACAAATAAAGTCCTTCAATTCAAGCTTATCTCCACTGAGTTGAGGAGAGGAAATGTTATTCTCTTTCTGAAACTACAAGTTTCTTATTTTTAACATGAATTGGTGCTATCCCTTGGTCCTTTCCCTGCCATACCAATTGGAAAATATTTTTCTCCAAAGTGACCCTGAAGATAACTGCTCAAGTCGTCTTGAATAACTTGTGAATGCTCCTATTCCCAACTACACATACTCTTCCATGGGTGGCTTCATCCAAAACCACGGCTCAGTTACCACCTGTATTTTGATTGTTTCCTAATATCTGTCTTGACATTAGAGCTCTTTCCTGGGTGCCAAGACCACATATCCAAATGGGTTCCAGATGTGTCACCACTGGAAAGGACAGTGGTGCAAAGTCAACCTGCGCTTGACTCTAGTCTTCTCTCTCCACAACTGTGTGGGTGTCAGTACTCAAGGCTCTGCTTTACTGATGAGCTGCATTTTGCCTGTGAGCTACAGTCTCTCAGGCCCTTGCATAAACACTTCCCTTTGTCTGTATCACACTTTGCCTACCTCCTGGCTAACTCTTATTCATCCAAAATGATGTGTCAGTTTTCCTGAAGATCCTGCTCTGACTACCTATCCCTCATCTGAGTGTGATGGCTCTTTCTCAGGGTCCTCCCAACATTCTGTACCAAGACACACAAATCTCACGACATGGTGTGTGTTAGCCGTTTAGTCGTGTCCAACTCTTTGCAACCCCATGGACTGGACTGTAGCCCATGAGGCTCCTCTGTCCTTGGAATTCTTCAGGCAAGAACACCAGAGTGGGTTTCCATTTCCTTTTCCAGGGGATCTTTCCAACCCAGGGATCGAACCCGCATCTGCTGCGTCTCCTGCATTGGCAGGCAGGTTCTTTTACCACTGTGTCACGGGGGAAGCATGACACAGTAATTGTCTACCTACTTTCCCTTAAGGGTAGGAGCTCTGTCTTTCATCTCTGTGATCTTGGAACCCTGCAGTTGTTCAATGTTCACTCAAAGAAGAACTGACAGTATTTCTCATATTTTGGGCTTCCCAGGTGATAAAGAATCCTGCACTGCTTCTGCAGTGGTAAAGAATCCACAGGCCAATGCAAAAGATGCAGGAGACTTGGGTTCAATCCCTGGGTTGGGAAGATCTCCTGGAGTAGGAAATGGCTACCCAATCCAGTTTTCTTCCCTGGAATACTCCAGTATTCTTCCATGGAAATCCCATGGACAAAGGAGCCTTGGGCTACAATCCATTGGGTTGCAAAGAGTCAGACATGACTGAGTAACTGAGCTCAGTTTTAGAGCTTTAGACTGATTCAAGTTTTAGAGAACCATATTTAGTATCTTATATAAATCAAGTGTTCATTAAATGTTGTTCAGCTGATAAGAAAATAAAGTGCTATCACTTTAAAAAATTTTAAACAGCTTTAAAATTTAAAGCCATTTAAATTTTAATTTTAAACTATATGGAGACTTTTATCAATCCAGATTTTTTCATCTACTAAATATATTCCTTTTTTTTTTTAACAAGGTTTTACTTACTTTTCCCTTGATGGGCTTCAAAAATTCATTTAAATTCAGGAAAACATTTAAATGAAGATCTTCAACATCATTATCTGTATAATAATGCCAAAGACCACTGCATTTAAATGACAAGGATATGTTTTAAAAAATCAAGAAACAGTAAAATTAAGATGTTTCATATGCCCTATAGGAAGACAAGAAAGTATAAGTGCACGTATTTATATACATAAGGAACAAACATTTACTCTTGCCTGTTTTTTATCTATAGAATCGAATCCAGCAATTTTGTTTCCCTTTGTGTCAATCAAGGAGCCCATAGGTTCACAGGTAATGATGTCACATGTCTGTTTCGGCAAAGGTAACAGCTGTCGAACTTTGTCAATACTTTCTGACCGCTTGTCCCCCAGCTCTTTCTAAATAAGAGAGACAGTGAGAGAGACAGAAGTGAGATAGAAATTATAACAAAGGCAAATGTTTACAAGGAGGAAGTTCCCCTATGAAACATTTCCTTTTTATAGCTGGAATGTTTTGACCTTCCACAGGGTCTAGGGAGCAGCTCTCATTGACAGTGATGCATATGTTTCATTTCTTCTATTTAAGTAGAAAATAGAACACGTATGAAGGCACCCTTGTTACACAACAAACATCACAGTGCTGAAATGACAAAAACGCTGAGTAGTATTTGCAACCCGAAGACAGGAGCTGCGGCACGGAACACGTTCTCCAATCTACAGTCAGGCCACAAGGTAACCATTGGTTGTTTTATTAGTAAGGTCATTAGATATATTAATTTTTTTCCTGCATTGTTTGTTTATAATTTATTTCAAAAACTGTATTAGTGGCTAGGCAAATGAATTGAATTTAGAAATAGCAATGCAAATGTTTAATATTCAACTGCATGTTGCCAGTGGAAGATGAAATTTACCCTAAATCTAATGTTGGCATTTTGGTTACATATTTGATAATGGACTTCTACAGTCCCTTAAAAAATTAAATATGCTTTATGAATATAATTATTTTAAGAAAAATCTTCAAGCTATATATACTTCTAACTTTGGGGTACTGAGAAGCTGGGGTAAAACAAACAGCAAAATAATCACCTCATATAAACACAAAAAATAACATCTAATTTAAGGAGTAATAAAATAACGTGCGCTAAATAACAAATCCAAAAACCACGTGAACTCCTGAGCAGGCCACAAACTTACTTTCAGTTTCTTGACTAAGTTCATGTATGCACGTTTGTTCTCTTCAGATCCCCCTGGGGATGCATTCGACAGGTCAGAGGCCAATGTTCCATTGATTAAAACACCCAGCATGTCAAGAACTGTTGTGAATAATTCACTAGGAGGAGAAAGAAAAGATTTGCACCTTAAAGCAAAACCAAGATACTGTTAACTGAGCATTTTTATTTAAGGCATAGAACTGTTCATGGTAACCTAAGTGTATATGACTTGGAAGAATCTGTGGCCAGAATATGAAAGCCTCCACTATACATATATGAAGCAGAGCCAGTGTGAAATGATAAGAACCTACTTGTTGGTGTGCATGTCAACGGTTCCAGAAGTAATGATCTGAAGGAGGAGAAGCGCCCAGTCTGTTGTCCACTGGGTGCTCCTCTGCACTGTGTCAAACATTCCTCCCACCTAGCACATAAGAAAACACAATGAAAAAGTCAGCATAGTGTCACAAAGACCGCTACCACCACTTTACACAACCACATTCTGAGTGGTTTAAAAATTTAACAGTTGCTCTAAGCCATGGATTATCCTGTCTTCTCTGTCAACTAGCTATATATTTGCCAGTCTTTTGGGTTCCATTAGCACAGGAAGTGGTCATTCAGAAAAAAAAGGAGGAGGTATGGAGTGTAGAAACGTCATCAACATGAATTACACACTAGTAAAATTAGCTCTCTGTTCTTCCTAAATTTCATGATATTTAGTTTCATTATGTAACTTTCATCCAATTAAATCTGAATAGATGTAAACTATGTGACTCAGTATCTACAAATTTCGTGTTGTCAGTTACTATTGAATCTAAGTCTGTTGTCATAACAACACCTGAAAAGAGCCAGTAACACAGAAGTAATGAGTGGAAGGCCTGGCCCTTAGGACTGCTCATTCACGAGTGGGAATTAATATCAAGCATCAGGCAAGCCATCTTTCAGAGTAGCTTTTATCTGGTCTTGTGCATTGAGAAAAGGAAAAGTCAAAAGAATCTGCCAGAGAAGGAAATGTTAAATTTCTAGGAAACCTGCCTATGGGATTTCTCTTTATGATCAATTTGATGGGAAGTTTGATAACGTTTTGACTTAAAGAACATTTTAATATAGTTTTTAAGCAAGTAGAGTAAAAGCTAATGCTCACCTCAAGTTAGTACTTCCCTAAAAGACCTACTCTTGGCACAAACGGAAAAGAGAGAGAGAGAGAGACGCTGGGGGTGGGATGCAGAAGGCAAGACGATACCAAAAATATCTACTGTTGTCTAGAAGCCAGACCAGACAGGAAGGACAGTGGCAAGGAAAACAGAAGGTCCAAGAGTCAAGGAAGCAGTAAAGAGAGCAGACAGTGGGCTTCACCTTGTAGCGGAGACTGTGACCACAGCAGGAGTGGAAAGCTGGAGTTATTTTCACATGGAGATAAATCTAATGGAGGAAAGACACTAGAAGGCTCTCTTACCAAATTCAGGCGGAGTTGCAATGCCTCATGCATCATCTGTCGTGCTTTGATGTCATCCTGGTATCGTTCTTCTCTCCAGTTACTTAAAATCTAAACCAGAAAATAAATGAACACAAACCCCAATACTTGTTTTCCCTGTTAAATTTTATTTTTCTCATATTTAAAGTTAAACTGAGTTTTTAAGTGATGAGGACAACTTCTTAGTTTAATAAATTAAAAAAAGCAGGGGGTATAAAATTTTGCTTTCCTTCCCTTCCTCCACACAGACAGGAATATAACTATTTTTTGTTTGTTATCTAATTACATACCCTGTTAAGAAAAATCTTATGTAATTACATATACTGTTGATAAGTCTTAGGAAATGCTTAAGAGGATCATCAAGTTAAGCATTAACAAAAATAAAGAATATTTTAAAAATACATCATTACATTGGTCTTATAAAGATAAGTGTAAAGATAAAGGGGCTTCCCAGGTGGCTCAGCAGTAAAGAATCTGCCTGCCAATGAAGGAGATGTGGGTTTGATCCCTGGGTCGTGAAGATACCCTGGAGAAGGCAATGGCAACCTACTATTTCCAATATTTTTGCCTGGAAAATCCCATAGACAGAAGAGCCTGGTGGGCTACAGTCCATGGGGTTGCAAAAGAGTCAGACATGACTTAGTGACTACACCACCACCACCATAAAGATAAAGAGAAACAGAATTATATTTTGTATCAGTCTCCTCTTATATTTCTAGGGAGAGGCTGTGAATCCTAGCAAACACATTATTCTGATGTTTCATTGAAGGGGAGGCTTGCTAATCAATAAACTTGTCTTCCTTGATAAAGGTAATGTAACCAACTTTGAAAAATGTGACATCTTGGACATCAGCCGAGCTGCATACCAATTTATTAAATAAATGCTTCTTCACTTATTCAGACAAATGTTGGGGAAGGGACAGGTTGCTTAGGGAAGGCAAACCACCAGTGGGAAATTTCTGAATCAGATGTAGAAGCAAAAAAAAAAAAAAAAAAGTGGTCTGAAGTAGGGCATCTATGGAGAATCATCTCAAAAGAGCTGAAATGAGTCATATGCAGAAGTAACTGAGTCCAACAGATGATCTGTGATTACACCACACGGTAAATGTGGAGCACTTCTCAAATCTCATCAAAAGATATAGATGAATTTCCCTCAAGGCAGGTGAAGGGTACAAGGTAGTTTAAAAAAGCCCACAAGTTGTCATGGAGCTGACATTCTGGTAGTAGGTCAAATCAAAATAAGTAGAGCAAGTGGTAAGAATCATGACAAGGGGACAGAGAATAACTGTGGTCCTTGTTTTAGAGAGTGATGAGGGTGGGACTAAGGGATGGGAGGGGACTAAGGAGGTGAGAGCTGAGCAGAGATCTGCTGAAATGAGGGAGCTGGCCATGTCGATAACTTCCAGGGAAGGGGAGAAAGGCTCTGCAACAAGAAGATGCTTGACAAGATCAAGGAACAGCAACATGGTCATTGCGTACAGAATGGAGTGAGTAAGGCCATGTCAGGAAAGAAACAAAATAGAGGTGGGAGCCAGTGACAAATGATGGAAAGTCACATAAGCCTATATGGGGAAGTTTTATTCCAGGTATAGTAAGAAACAGGGGTTTCCCAGGTGGCGCTACTGGTAAAGAATGTGCCTGCCAATGCAGGGGACAAAAGAGACATGGGTTTGATCCCTGGGTTGGGAAGATCCCCTGGAGGAGGACACGGCTACCCACTCCGGTATTCACGCCTGGAGAATCCCATGAACAGAGGAGCCTGGCAGGCTACAGTCCATGAGGTTGCAAAGAGTCATACACAGTCGAGCACATGCACACACAAACACATACCCACAATAAGAAACACTGCAACATTTTGGGCACCAGAAAAACATGTGGTTTACACTTTAAAAGGATCACTCTGGCTGTTGTGCAGACATAAATCTCATATATCCAAAAGGTAGCAGATGATTAGAGAACTGAACAAGTGTCTTGTTCAGGTTCATCCAGTACTATTAAAGAAGACACAGTGTATAGAATTAACAGCCGTGTGGGAGGCCTCCATTAGGCACCACTGCTGCTGCTGCTGCTATAGGATAAAATGTCCCACAGAAGCAATCTACCCACACTTCTCCATTCTATACTTTCAAATTACAGTTTGATCACTCAGTGTCCTCATGGCACACAGAACAAAGTGTTTCAAATAGTGACCATGAGAATTACAGCTGGTGAAAAGGCAAAGTCCAAAATCTTTGAAAATGAACTAAAAATGCCTTCTGACTTAGCAATGAGTATCTTGTGCCCTGGGACTTCCAGGTGGTGCTCGTGGTATAGAACCTGCCCACCGATGCCTGAGATTCATGAGATGCAGGTTCAATCCTTGGGTTGGGAAGGCCCCTGGAGGAGGACAAGGCAATCCACTCCAGTATTCTTGCCTGGAGAATCCCATGGACAGGAGAGCCTGATGGGTTACAGTCCACAGGGTTGCAAAGAGTCGGACACAACTAAAGCGATGTAGTGTGTGCAAGCATGCACACATCTTGTGCCCTAGACCAGCATCACTCTGGTTCTGGCAGTAAAACTGAGTTTTGAACCTACAGAGCTCAAGCTGAGACTTTCCCTGCCATGTGGAAGCCCAGTAGAAGATCTGGAGAGCGGGCAGGCTCTCTTTGTTACTGACATGGGCCCTGCAACACAGATTGCTCCAGGACCTCTCCTAAGAGACAAAGTCAGGAGAGGAACAGATATGACAAAGTTATGTACAGTCTGAAAAATGTAACTTTTATAGACATCTATCCAATGCCTAATTCTTATTATACTATTGCTAATCTGATGGTGACCAGAATGCCGGGTAGGAGAACAGGACATGGGTGGTGCTTTCCTGCATCTAATCAAAACATGCTTTGCCCTTATTAGTTTAAGCTCAGTGTTTGAAAGGAAAACAAATGAATGCCATTAGGAAAATACTTGCCTAGCTCAATATTCTACTGTACTTTACCTGGTTAACTTGATTCTGCAGAGATGTTAGAAGGCCTTCTCGTTGTTCATCTTGTCCCTTAAGGCAGGTAAGGACCAGTGAGAGGAATGGTTGTTGACTCAAAAGAGACATACTATAAAGGAAGTAATAACAGCAGATCTGGTTAGAAAGAACAGATTACTTCCTGTGCAGCACTGATTTCCTGCCCTCGGGTTACTGGCTCTTATTTATTTTACTATTAGAAAAGGGAGGGAAGTAGTAAATAGCCAAGACTACTTGAAAAGTTAAATCATATCTCTAACTAATAAGGTTTAAAACCACTGTAATGCTTGTAAATAATTTAATATGTTCTCTTGCCCTTGAAGGCATCTGCAAATGAGCATAAATTCATACTGCATCTGAGTTGGGGGGTGGGGGGAGGAAGAAGAGAATGTATGGTTTGTATCAGTAAACTGAACTTAAAGATACATAGCAGGAGGAATATCACTGTATACACAGAATAAAAAGAAAAACTTTTAAATTTCTCTCACACAGTATTTATATTTTGTTGTTGTTTAGTTACTAAAGTCACGTCTGATTCTTTGCAATCCCATCTACTTTAGCCCACCAGGCTCCTCTGCCCATGAGATTTTCCAGGCCAGAATACTGGAATGGGTTGCCATTTCCTTTTTCAGGGGATCTTCTCAACCCAGGGAGCAAACCTGTCTCCTGTATTGCTGGCAGATTCTTTACCACTGAGCCACCATTCGTATTTTAGGGTCCAGGAAACAGGCCTATTAGGATTGCTGTGCTTGTGTTGCTTTTCAGCACATTTCTCAAGACCAATTAGATGCGCATGAGTAGAAGCGAGATGAGCACCAAGATCTGAGGCCTCTAAAACCATTCTGCCGGCCAGTGACCTAGTGCACAGCTCCACTACATCCCACAGGCTTGACTTGTAAAAGAGTTTTAAGATATTTGATTTTAAAATTTTATTTTAAATTGGCATTTTAGTCCTATTTCTTACATGATCAGAAACAGCTGACATATTGATAAACTAATTTTTCTACACTGCAAAGAAAGATTTCTTAAAATGAGATTGAGGTCAAAATATTTCAATCCGCTTCATTTTACACTAGCAGAGCTTAGAGAGACTGACTTAGGAAGAGCCATCTTCAATCTCTACATTAGCATCTAGGATTCCTGTGGGAAGTGAGGCAATGTACATGCCATCGTTAGCCAATCAACTTTGAGAATTAAAATTGAGTTATCTGGTTGGTTAATAAATACTGGCAAAGGGGATGAAGAACCAGATGCCAAGCAACATATGTGCAAAGCTAGGCCAATACCCAAATGTACTTTAGTTAAGAGCACAGACTCAGAGGCCAGACACCTGGGTTTCAGCTTCACGCCTCCTTAGCTATGTGTCCTTGATAAATATACTTAACTTTCTAGTACCTCAGTTTCTTCTTCTGTAAAAAGGACATAATGAAAGCACCTCAGTATGACTGCTAGGAGATTTTAAAAGTTCACATATGTATGTAATGAATTCTATCTTGAGGCTGACATTTCATAAGGGCTTAGTAAATGACAGCCACCAATTAGGTCATTAGAAATCATTACTGATTAGGGCATAAGAAACCCCAAATGTTCAGAATGCTCAGAATTTTTATGTTAGGAATTTCCTTTTATCTCTGAGGTGCTAAATTCATCATGGTTTTACATTAGAATGTGTTTATGTTCTTTTTCAGTAACATAATCATTTTCCTAATATAATTACTTAAACATTTTCCAGGCCACAAAACTTAAAAAACATTCAACTTGGAAGATTCAATTTGGAGGATCCTATATATTAGGATCTAGCCTAATATACAGGCTAGAACAAGAGCCCTAAATGTTAAAAATATTAGTAACTTATTTCAAGATGCAGCATGACAGAAGTATAAATTATTCCATGAAATTTAAGCATAAGTACCTAAATAACAAGAAAAAACCCAAACAACTGCTGAATACAGGGACTGTGGATATACAGATCTGATTCAGCAGGTCTGAAGCAGAGCTGAGAAGTCAGTATTTTTAATAGTGCAGCAGTGATTAGGGTACACAGGCAGAATTGAATGCTAGTGCATTACATATTATAATCTGGAAACTTTATGTAACAGAACTTGGCCTATCAGATTATTTTCAATTCCACACAAAGACGAAATTTCAGTGGACTCTGAGTACAAGGACTATAACAAACCTAGACAGTGTATTAAAAAGCAGAAACATCACTTTGTAGACAAAGGTCAGTATAGTCAAAGCTATGTTCTTTCCAGTAGTCATGTATGGATGTGAGAGTTGGACCATAACGAAGGCTGAGGGCAGAAGAATTGATGCCTTCAAATTATGGTGCTGGAGAAGACTCCTGAGAGTCCCCTGGACTGCAAGGAGATCAAACCAGTCAATCCTAAAGGAAATCAACTCTGAACGTTCATTGGAAGGACTGATGCTGAAGCTCCAATACTTCAGCCACCTGATGCAGAGTCGACTCATTGGAAAAGACCCTGATGCTGGGAAAGATCAAGGGCAAGACAAGTAGGGGGTGGCAGAGGATGAGATGGTTAGATAGCATCACAGACTCAATGGACATGAATTTGCGCAAACTCCAGGAGATAGAGGAGGACAGAGAAGCCTGGCATGCTGTAGTCCATGGGGTCACAAAGAGTCAGACATGACTTAGCAACTACTAATAACCACCAACAGCAGAGTACAGTGAGCATGTACATCTGTAGGCCATTGAATTTTCTCAACCATTCTTTAACCACTCACATAGAAACAAAACTTCCAGCCATACCTTTTCTGCTTTTGTCTGTCTCTTTCCTTTTTGGAAGAAGAACCCAAGTGCTGTCCTTTCTCCAGCTCTTCCCCAGCTGCTTTCAACACTCTTCCCTGCACAGAAGTCGGCAGCCTGGCAATTAGGGGGGCCACCAGCCACACACCCCTGCGTTCAGAGGAACTAAAATTGGAAACAGGTATTATACCCAAGGATAGACCCAAGGCATCCTTTTCCTCTGCTCTCACAGTTCTGATCGAAACTCCAAAGCAAAACTTACATTCACAGGACACATGGGTTATTCTAACATTTGCCTTTCACTTCTATACTGTTTCCTCTCACCAAATACCAGACATTGGCACACACTCTTCGTGCTTATGGAAAGCACTAAAAGGTGGGATTCTGCAAGGATACTATAGCTCAACTTTTTTTTAAGTCTGGAAAAGTGTTTTTCTATGATTCTGGCTTTCTGAACACTAACAGTCCTTTTGTCTAACAAGCAATATACCTTTCTCTCATGGTTAAAATATGAAATGTTCTGATTACATTTAAGCATATAAATAACCAAATTCACCAGTTGTACTTTACACCAAAATGATGAAATACAAGTCTATCTGCCTTTTGTAATTATCATTTGAGCAAAACTGCCAATTTAAAAAGATGGCAGAAAGAGTGTTTCCTAAGTTAGGACTACCATGGAATAGGGCAGCCTCAGGGCACATGAAAGAAATTCACCCCTCTGGAGCGTAAACTGTGGTTCTAAGGAGTCTGGGCCTGCTCAACCGCATATGTGGAATGCTCCGCTACCGTGCAGCCCAGCAGCATGGCCCTTTAACATATTAAATAATGACAATGGACACTTACAAGCAATTATTTTCCTCACATTCCTGCAGCTTTATGAAAAAAAAGTCTGCATTATCCAAGTAAAATGTGCAGTTACATGTGAAAAATGAATGACAGCTTAGTAAAACCACAGGAAAAAAAAAAATACCTTAGAAATGTCTTTATTCCATTCTGTCTCGTGCTACTTGTATCAGTACTTCCAATTCCATTTGGGTTGAAGAGGCCCATGCCAGCATTAGAAGAGTTATTGTTTAGGTCAGCGGACTGCTGGAACACCTCTATTGTTGCCTTGGCAATATTGTCCAGCAGGTTGTTCATTTCAGCCACCGAACCAGAGCCCTGGAGTCAGACATGAGAAAACAAGCACCCCTGTGTTTCACTTTATCCACAAGCATCAATGCTGTGTTGCTTTTCATAACATGTCACACACGTTCATGCTTTCCTGAATGTACTCACAGGGTCCTTCAAGCACTGTTTGATCATTAACTGAAGCTCCAGCCAGGACTGCCTCAGCGTCCACTGCTCAAGATTCTGGGGAAAATGGAGTTAGCACGTTAAGAATACCAAACATGTCTTAAAGTATAAGAATCCCCTGCAGTATTCTCTTTCTCAAAACAACAGAGAAATGATTACACACAATAAAGGGATTCATATGACACAAAAGGCTTCCAAGTCTATTTCATATGCTCATTATAGGGACAAAGGAAAAAAACAGCAACATTAAAATAATGTGCCTTACTCAGCTAGGCATTAGAAATGAGTAAGACAATCATTTCTTTTCCCAAAGTCTATCTAAACAACTCCATTACAAAATGATTTTGATATCTTATGAATAACATAATGAAGACAGTCCTCCTACAAAGCTTATTTCTCATGTAAACACGATAAATATTGATACGAATTAACATATTTGCACTTATAGATACATAATGGTTGATACGATTTGCAGTGGGCGTATTTACCCAGCAATAAAATGTGGCTGTTACACAAAATGGAAAGTTGGGGGAATAAAAATCAGAATTAATTAAAGTTAAGAATTAGCTAGCAATGACAAGAGAGAGGCAGTAACTCCTGTTATAAACACAAAAAACATGTCAAAATGACAGAAACACAGTCTATAGACTATTTTCACTCACCTGAAGAATGCGTTTAATGTGCTGTCTTTGGAGGTTGTCCCCCTCCGTACATTCCTTAATGCCATGAGGATAACAGATCAGCTGCAGTAATTTCTGTGCTTGCATATTTGAGAGCACAGGGTCCAGAATAAGTTCTTTGTCTGTGCATAATCTCTCAGGTTCTTTTAAACAATGTTCTCCTACCCATTCCTAAAAATAAGAAGGCAATTAGATTGTACTAAACTCATGGCTCACAACAGAAAGTGGACAGGAAATTTTCCATTTAAAAAATAATAGATGGAAAAAGTAGGAGGGAAAGGCTTAGAAATTTTCCAGTATTTTGACTTCTTAAAAATATAAAGTAGAATCTTGGTTACAAAAAATTTTTAAAAAAGGAATGCAAGAAAGAAATATGCAAAAAAATAAAAAAGGAGGTGGGGGAGAAAGCTCAGTAAAGAAAACACTAGTATGTATTTTCAGTTGGAGAATGAAAATTGCTCTAAGTACTGTTTTGGAATCATTTTTTTTAACTTGCTATGTAACAGTAGTGATTCTATGTATCACTAGGGATAATATGTATCCCTCACTTTTATGGAATGCACTGTAATATATCCCACTAATAGACAGGACATAGTAGAACACTGAGAAAACTGTCTTCCTTTTTGATATCATTATGAATAATGTTACCTTTATAAATACTTGTGCACATCTGTTCTGTGTACAATTATGCTCTTAGGATAATTTCTTACAAGTACAATTGCTGAGTCAAGGATGATCAGGCCCCATATCACAGCAATTAATCAATCTCAGTAATGCTATCCAGACATCAGTAATTTCTTAATCATCAAAATGTTTTTAAACTCTCCACGTGACTCCAATGCGCACCCACAATTAGAAACCAATGCACAACTCGGCACACTCTCAACATATATATGACTAATAGTTTACTTTTACCATGATTACAGTATACTCTAAGAAAAACATGACTCAACATTATATTATACCAATGGCAAAGTGAAAAAGAGCATATAGGTATGCCTTTTTTTTCTAATAGGAAAGGAGAATTTAATAAAAATTGGAAAGATAAATCAGAAAATAATGAAACTGATTACTTAGGGCAGGGAGGAACACAGTGTAGAAAAGATGAGGGAAAGAGCTGTACATCTCTGAGCATACCTTCTCGCCAGTAGACTGACCTTTTCTGTTGTTTAGTTGTTGCTATTGTTAGTCACTAAGCTGTGTCCCACTCTTTGTGACCCCATGGACTGTAGCCCACCCAGCTCCACTGCCCATGGGATTTCCCAGGCAAGAATACTGGACTGGGTTGCCATTTCCTTCTCCAGGGGATCTTCCCTACCCAGGGATCGAACCCATATCTCCTGCATTGGAAGGTAGATTCTTTATTGCTGAGCCCACCAGGAAACTCCAGCTGACCTTTGGGAGTATGGTATTCTAAAGATAGATATGGTAGGAAAAGAAATAGAAACTGAACACAAACAAAACCAAATGAAATCAATTCTATTTCAAGTGAGTAATATATCCATACTGAAAAAGAAAGGTCAAATAACTTTTTAACACAATACAGTAAAACCTTAAGGAAAAAAGAATTATAATATAAGCAAATTCTCAACTCCTTTTAGGAGACTCATTTTTTCATAGCAGTATAGGTGTAATAATTCTAAAACTACTTCAGGTATATTGTAGAATTCAACAAATCAGTAAATGATTGATGTTACTGGTATCCAGGACTCTTACTATGGAAGAGAGCACTTTCAACACAGATTGAAGGGATGCTAACAAAAACTTAAGCTGTTTGATCAGAACTGGAGGTATCAGTATAAACTCATGACTATACACACACACATTTATGTATACGGATGCTTTTTTCCCCCAGCTCTGTCTGCTAAAAGGGCCTAGAAGCAATAAACGCACATTGCCCACAGCAATAAGCACACACAGAACTCAGATCTTGGTTTCTAAACAGCATCTTCTTCTAAACAGAACCAAGGTTCCATGAAAAGATGAGTTATATAAGACAGGCCAGAAAGAAAGAAAATACTTGTTATTAAAAAAGAAAGGGCGAGAGAGTTGCGAAAATAACACAAGAGTCAGCATGAAAAGATTCCCACTTCTGGACAAATCTGGAACAATTTGAACATGAAAATAACTGAGGACTGTAACTTTTGTGGATAATAAATAAGTGGAAGAAAGGAAGGGAAGGCAGAAAAGGTTAGGCTTTCCCTTAGAGTAGAATGCAAACTGATAAATGTGAAAAAAATGGAGGAGTTGGGAAAAGCCATCTTGCAACCGTCACAGTAAAGACTGGTTTAGACAAGAATCACAATGGATGCTCTGTGGGACGTGAGGGAGTTTGATGGGAAGCGGAAAACTTGCACTGTCTCAGAGAGTGTCCCCCAAACTGTTTACTAATTCCAAGGGGAAAAATGGTAACTATACAAAACAAAAATTAAAAAAAAAAAATACAGCGGAGATAGCCTAATCAAAACTAACATCACCAATGAGGTACAAATGGGCCTCAGGTCCTTTGGATGTGATTACCTGAGAAGAATATAGCACACTCTACAGTATCATGGTGAGGAATGCATACTCTGACACTAACCTACAGGAAACTAAAGACAAGGCCAAGATTATTGGGAAAACTGACCAAACTGGAATGTGGCCTGTAGGTGAGAAAACCTTAAGATACCAATGCTAAATTTCCTTCCTTTTAAATCCTGTATTTTAGTTATGTTAATAAATGCTGAAATATTAAAAAGTAAAAAAGAACAATGTAGTCTATCTCCTCTCAAATGCTTAAGTAAAAATATAAGAAGTAAAAAGTATATGAGGACCATACTCACACAAACACAAATAGAATTATAAAGCAAACATGGTAAAATATAAAAAATTAGGGAATCTGTGTATAGGGTATACTAGACTTCTTTATAAATTATTACAACTTTTCAGAAAACTTTAAATTATTTCAAAATAAAGTGAGAAGGCAAAAGAGGACTATCTATGTACAAGTTCCCTACAGTAGTGGGCCTTTCTCTCCAAAAGAACAGTAACACACTCAAAGTTAAAGGCAAATTAAACCTGAAAAATACCTGTTGACAGATGGTCCTCAGTACATATCTAGCATATTCTCTTAAATTGGCCGTTTCTATGGAAATGCTTTTCCCACAGGATTTTGAATTTTGTGAGGCAGTCCAGATATCCTCAGCATTCCCATCACGTCGTAAACCCCTCATGGTGAAGTCATCATTTTTTAAAGAGCTGACACTGTTATTGCCAATTTTGGCATCTCCTACATAACAGAATCACAAAAGCAAAATCATAGAAATTCAAAATATTGCCAAATATTTGGAAAATAAATAAGGCAAGCATTCAGAGATTTAAAATGCACAAATGGGATCATTATTGCAAAGTAAGTTGTTCAGCAACAAAGAGAAGGGATCAAGACAGTAAATGCTAGAACACTGAGAAGTTCTATCAGACACGGGAAAAAAAACAAGTTCAAGGCTCATTTTTTATTTCATTTATAGAATTAAGTATACTTTCACCAAACTTGGAAAGGCTATTATGAATCACACTTAATAATCACAGAACATTGATTTCACCAATATTTCAAGCACAAATGTATGCAAATTCATTTGACTTATATAGACAAGGAAAAAATGGGTTACTCACCCTTCTAGATGTCCCTTTTTCATTTCTTCTCTTACAATGAATGACTTATTTTCTATCCATAGGTCAAGAGAAAAGTTTTGCCTTAGCCCACCTTACTATCAACTTCTTGACAAGAGAGATTTATTTCCCTGGGAATGGAAAAGGGCAATGCATACTAAGGAAGCCCTGGAAAATAGGGCATTCATTGAATAACCCATGTCTTTCACTTTCCTCTTTGTAAACATCCAAATTAGAAAACCTCACCTGATCAGCCTCTCATATACTTAGTAAAATGAAGCTCAGGAAAGTGTTTTCCTCACAACAAAGTTCTGAGGGGAAAACTGAGCAGAATTATTGAATAGCCAGAAATAAGAAATATTCTCTAGCCATGAAAGACAAAAATTTGTCATATTTTAAAAGTGAAAAATTAATGTAATTTGGTAAAAAAAAAAAAAAAAAAAAAAGACTGCCAAATGGAAACAGAGCCTCCAAACTCTTATCTATTTACCCACAAAGATCACAAGCATTGAGTAACCAACAAATGAGTTTAGATAAAGCTCTCACTTACTTCACTGTAAGGGAAACGAACCCCAGGTCAGTGCAAAAAGCCTTTTAAAACCCGTAAGTCAGCCAAGAAAAACTTTTGACTCTGCTGAATTTTAAAAATCGAATTGCTTACTAAATGGTTACTTAAAAAATCTTAAGGGGAGGGAGGAACACATAATACATTTCAACTCAGTATCTTATCACATATTATACATTTCTCATTCAAATGTTTACGCAAAAAAGCACCAAGTTCACTTCACTCATGGGCATTTATTTAATTCAACAAAGCTCTTCAAAAGCTGGAACAAAGACTGAATTCTACATGTACCAACATTTAGCATGCTATTTCCAACCTTAGAAGATATAAACAACTATTGTTGCTATTGTTATTTAGTCACTAAGTTGTGTCCAACTCTGCGACCCCATGGACTATAGCCCACTAGGCTCCACTCTCCGTGGGATTTCCCTGGCAAGAATACTGGAGTGGGTTGCCATTTACTTCTCCAGGAGATCTTCAGGACTCAAGGATGGAACCCAAGTCTCCTGCATTGTCAGGCAGATTCTTTACCACTGAGCCCCCAGGGAAGCCCGTAAACATCATGTGCATGCGTGCTCTGTCATGTCCGACTCTTCGCAACCCCACGGACTGTAGCCCGCCAGGCCAGGCAAGAATACTAGAGTGGGTTGTCATTTCCTATTCCAGGCAATCTTTCTGGCCCAGGGGTAGAATCCATGTCTCCTGAGTTGGCAGGGTGTTCTTTACCACTGAGCCACCAGGGAAGCCCTATAAACAACTATTTCCACAACTTAAACTACTAGAGAAATTAGAAATTGAATTCTATAAAACAGTCCTATCTCCCTAACTCAAAATAGATCCTAGTTGACAGCACTTGAGAGAACACTTTGATAAGAACACTGTGAGGTAAATAAAATTGCAAAAACAAGGAAACAAACACCTCTGCCAGCCCCAGTCTAGGAGATCCTTATTCAATTTAGATGTTAGGATGACTGAGGTCAGGAGGGCTGTGCTAGAAGCTTCTGCAGTGGCAGAGACAATAAAACAGACACAGTGTTCAGTGCCTGCCTGGTCCGAGGGTCTGTTGACATTCAACAAGCCTCATCCTGACTTCTCAGACCTGAAGAACCCTCTATCACTTAGGAAGATATAGAATCCACCAAGAACTGGGGCCAATTAAAAAGGTCAAGGAAAGGCCATGAGATAAAAATAAACTGGTGATTAGGCACTGATATTAAAATATGTATACTTAAAGAAGTTGCAAATTATACTTGGGATTAAACCAGTCCCACAAATCAAGGGGATAATATAATGTTTCTATGGTACACATTTTGGTTTCTCCTATGAAAATGTCTATCACATATGCATTCACACTTTCAACATTAGCTTATGGAAAATCTTTCCCTGATGGGCATTGGAAATACCACAGTAAAAAAACGTCAGTCCCTGATTGCTTAGTCCCTATATTTATTTATTAAATAGAAGTGACTGGCCAGCTTTCCTTTCAAACATATTAAAAGTAGAGAAATCTTACTGAAATGAGCATTTAATGTTGGCAGTATAGTACTAAGAGCTCAGAGGAGAGGCTGTGGCCTCCATACGGCTCTACCTTTCCATTTCAAATACAAAATCCCTGGGCATTTCAATAGGAGTGTGTGTGTGTGTGTGTGTTAAGGTGAACTTTAGTTTATGAAAACTCTTGTTATCTACCCTCATCATCACCTAACAATACTTAAGTGTTGTTTGCTCAGTCGTGTCTGACTTTTTGCGACCCCATGAACTGTAGCCCACCAGTCTTCTCTGTCCATGGGATTCTCCAGGCAAGAATACTAGAGTGGGTTGCTTTTTCCTTCTCCAGGGGATCGTCCCAACCCAGGGATCGAACCTGGATCTCCTGCATTGCAGGCAGATTCTTTACCATCTGAGCCACCAGAGAAGCCCCAACACTTCTTAAAGAGAGGTATAAAAAGGTCAGGATACATTCTAAAACACGTTTAAGACTCACCTAAAACAATTCATCTAAACTCAGCAAATTCAGTTCTAGCCAAAAGGAGTTCCTTTGGAACATAAGAGGTAATTTTTGTTTAGTCAAGACCAAAAGAGGGCACCTTAAGTTGAAATTAGGCAGTATGAATTCAAGAATCCTTCCCAATCCTTCAAATCCTGAATGATTTACAGAATAAAAATGTTTTAAGGTACTACACTGTAAATGAACAGAAAAGATAGTACTACTATTCCTGGAGAATACATATCAATAAAGATGTAGGGATGTCTTGAACATTATAAATTAAATGAAAAAAAGTGTGATATCTAATACTGATTTATCAACAGTATCAATATCATTGTAATTATCACCTGATGCATGAAAAAAACTAAGGCAGATGGACAGAAACTTTTTCAGGATCACAATGAAAAACTAAGAGTAAAACCCAGATTTTCTTGTATTCTAGTCCAGTAATGTAACACGAAATGTAAACCTTTACACAGATTACCAGTTCAACAGAGTTCATCACAAAGTGTGACTTCTGCCAACAAATGAAATCCTAACAACCCTATGGGCAGCTAAAATCCCACACAAAAAAAAGTATTTAAATTCCCCCAGAATTGTAAGTAAGGGACAGACATCTTGGAGTCCAACTGAACATACACTTGGAAAAAACCAACTAATTTTTCCAAGAGAATAAACAAACAAAAATGCGTTTCTAATAATTTTAACGAGAGTTAAACCTGAATAGAAATTATTTTGCCTCTGTTTCTAGTGATTAACCAAGCTCAGTGCCAGGATAATCTTACCAAGCATCATAATTGCTTTTAAGACAGCAAACACGGCTCCTACTTCAATGCTGTTGTGAGCAGCAGCTAAGAGGTGTCTGTCACAAGACGATCTTATTCCCGGGAAAGGTTTGCCTATAAGAAAACCAACAAAGCTTTAACAGATTCATCATCATCATTAACCACTGTTTGTAACCACTTACAGTCAGCAGGGCCTTTCATTGTTAAGTTGTGAGCGCTTAATTGCTATTAGCTAGCTTTAATTGATGTTTCATGGATTCACTCAGAGACACTGCCAGTATCCAGTACTTTTTTTTTTTAATTATTAAGCCAATGGCTTTGCTCTTCAGAGATATGTATCGAAAAAAAAATCAGTAGCACTTTTATCCATTTCTGCTGATGTCACACACACATTTACATAGAAATGATCTTTAGGAACAGACTGCACTAAACTCTAATCCCTAGAATTCTTTACCTATTCCCTTCACCTTAGTAAAAGAATAAATGAAATGCCATTGCCCTAAGCTGCTAGAGTATGGTTCTTAACCAACAAGAGTATGTTGGAGGATCACACTGCCCACCAGCATGACTTGGCCAAGGAGCAGAGGTATTTTTATTGTTTATTAACTCCTGATGTGAGTTTCTCAATACACCCTGATATTACATAAAAGAAAGGTGCTGACAACCTTTCTCAATAGCTGACAACCCCTTTCTTTCATCGCCTTGAAAAAAGCCCACCAAAATCAGGAAGAAGATTACAGAATGGACAGCCTACTTGATCAAGTTAAACCTAAAGCTCCAAATGAAAACATCATCAGATAGATTTCAACTGTCATCTCACCAGTTGCTTGAGGTAACAGGCAGGCCTGGGGAGCTCGAAAGAGATGAAGCAGGAGACGGCATGTCATTCTTGCCCCAGGCTCTGCATCTGCATCTCCGCAAGCTAGGAGAGAGGATTTTAAAAGCAAGTTTTGTAACATACTGAAGAACATATCTTCCGCATTTCTCGTAAGCTGAAGTTTCTGGAATAATTTAAATAAATGCTCCTTACGGTAAAAAGTAAAGCACTGGCTATTTCTTTTCTGAGAAACGTGAGAGCTCTCTTAAAAACAAGTACTAAAATAGCCGTTTCCAACCTTCTCCATTGAAATCAGTGTGACTTTGTTTGGAACAATTATTATAATGCTACCATCTCTACCTTGATGACGTATTACGGCACAATGCACGTCTACTCAAATTCTACCCTGTCACTCCTTCAACTTGCGAGAGACCACAGCATCGAGACACCAAGCAAATAACCAGGGCAGCTCCAGGATGCAGCCTTACCTGCGGCGAGGAGAGAGGGGAGTGCGACGTGTTGCACGACGTCCTCCAGGGAGAAACACTGTCGTGCTATCAGAATAGCAATGAAAGTAGCTAATGAATCATGGAATGAAAGGTCACTCACCTTCAAGAAAAACATTGACATGTTTTAATACCTAACACCCTTTTGAATAACATCTTAAGATTAATATCTAAGAGAACGCAGGCAATACCAATAAGATCTCAAATCCCAAAAGGAACCAGTAGAGGGAAATCACTTATGAGTATTACCCTCTAGGCTTTTTTCTATTTTTTAAGACAAAGAAAGAGGTTCACCCATATCCCAATGCTTTAAGACAATACTAAGCTGTACCTGGAGTACATGTAACTGAGAAACCAAACAATAAAACAGCAAAATGAAGATATCTCTAAGTGATATAACATTAAGTAAGTCTTTTTGGCAAAGTACAGTATAATCTGATATTGAAGGGTAAGATCATTAGAAGCAATGGAAAACAAGAAGGTTCTCCTAACTGAAAAACAAGCCTTGTGAGTGTTTTGGTGTTTCTTTCAGGAATAACTAATCTTAATTTTGTAAGATAATTAATTTTAAAAACAACTGTGAAAATTCTCACCGACTCCTAAATTTAAAGAAGAGTGAAGATGAGTGAGGGAGAAAAATGAAAGAGGAGAATCAGGAGAAAAAATCATTCATTCAGAGTGAAACTTCTACCTTTTACAGATCTCACAAGACTTTGGCAGAAAATAATAAGAAAAACAGCTGTAATGGTAGCCTCCACATTAAGTTGTCCGGTTAAGTCAAAAACTATGGTTAGAGATTAACAGAGAAAGAGCACAGCACCTAGAGGTTCATACTGCTAAATCCAACTTTACAGACGAGGGAACAAGCAGAGGTAAAGTGAAAGAGAAACAACTGAAAGGTTAAGGACCTATGTTAAAGACAGAAATTTGGGTCTTTGCTGTCTGGAAGAGCAGGTCACAGGTATGAGTTTTACATCTGAGGTGCCCACATGATAGAGTAGGATTGGCCATGTGGTCTTGAGACACCAGAACTAGGAAATAAAACTTAACTGAGAGGCAGTTTTTATAATGTATGTAGTTCTTCTATATATGAGATGCACTAATATATAACATGATTTACTGCAAGAAATGATGGAAGTGACAGGCCGAAATAAAGAATCAAGATGGATTTTTAAGAAATTCACACACTGATGCAATGTGATAGCTGAGGAAACCTGTGATACTTTATAACGGACATCTCTTCAAAAACTCTCGGACACAGTCACTAAGAAAGACTGGACACCCCTACGAATCTGAGCCTGGACATCCTAATCCCACACACAGAACCAATACTCTAAAGAGAGTTTTTCACCTTAAGAAAACAAACTGGCTGCCTTCAGAACGCAAACTGCTTTAGTTACGTTATGCCCTGCACCGTGAAGGACCCAAGGCACTTAGTCAACTACGACCAGACTACCCTGAGGAGACCAGACATGACGTCTCAGCTACCAAAGAAGGAGACTCCTGGCATCTCCACTCTAAATTAAGCTATTTTAGTTATTTTGGTTTTTTTTTCATTTACTTTTCCCTGGCAATCACACTCTGGTTTATCACTTCTACAGAGAGAGAAGAAAACAATTTATATTATTTCAGTTAAGAGTTGAGTCAACTAAAAAAAGTTACTAATTGAATATTTAGTTGCACAGCTGAGTTTTTAAATGAAACAGAAAACTTACATCGACAGTGCAAAGAACATCATTAAAGCCCCACACGTGATTTGAAGAACAACAAAGAGCCTTCAGGACCCCCAGCCATTCTGAACTGAGAACAGTGCAGCAGGCTGTCAGCTCGGAGGAGAAATTGGCTATGTCATTAATCCTACAAAGAAGAAAAAGAACATAGGAGAAAGTAACAAAAGACAAAATACTCATACAGGATAAACTCAACGAACACATAATTTCAGTATCATCGAACAGGGGACTAATTTCTTAAGATTCAAGGATATAATAAAAATCCACTTGACAAACTACCTACTAGAATACGGGACAGAAGAGAAAGGAGATGTCTTCACACGTTTTCTAATATTTAATGCTGTCAAGCAACAAACAATAACCAGTACAGATACCAATTAACATATTTTTAGTTCTGTAAACAAATCTGACCTATGAATTCATGCTTTTAAAAAAAGTAAAAAGAAGACCTAAATCCAACGTTTCCAAAATTATGTGTATTTTTCATTGGTATTTTTGTCATATATCTTTTTGAAAACGGATCAGACAACTGATAGACTGTATCTAGAGCATCTTACGTCAGATCAATAAGCCAGGTTAAGAAAAGCAGCCAGAATAGAGCTGAAGTAAACTCAGTAACAAAATAAGATTTAAAAAACAAAGGCAAATGTCTCAAATTAAAGATGTGAATTTCAAAGTAGCAATCATGTGTTTAATCAAAAAGCCCAGCTCACCTTCCAGCATCCTGATGACCCATACATACATTCATGAGAGTGTTGCAGACGAAGCTGTAGCGATTGGCTGCATTGTCACTAAGGATCTTGCCCAGCACTGAGTAGTTGACGCTACGGGCCGAGGGATTCTCAATAAAATCCATCATGAAGTCTGGATCCCATCGCAAGTTAGAATTTGCAGGAATCACATTGTTATATATGGTTTGCTTTACTTTTGAACAGGCACTACTGAGGTTACAAGAAGAAGAGTTAAAAGACAAAACAAAACTATAATAACTAGAAAGTGACTTCATTTAAGGACAGATTAAATGGCAGCTGTAAAGTATTCCTAGAGAAAGCTCACGTTATGGCTTCTTGATTCCAACTTTCCAATAATCAGCATTGGACACAGTGCCTAGAATGTTCTAGTTCAATAAACAGTTACTAATTGGGTAGAGGAACAAAACAAAAATAAGACATTTGGGTACTAATGTTAATTTCTAGGTCATTTCTACATTTTACATACTTTAAAAATAATCTACTAAGACGTCCAACAACTTCTCTGAACAGTGAGTGTTGTCACTTAAGACTAATAAAAATGGATTGGATTACACACCAGGAATAACTTGGTGTTTCTACCCTAATCATACATCCTGTAAAACTGTTCCTTTCCATTCGGGATATCCAGGGAGGTTCATGTGCCATGCCTAACTGGGAAAAAGGAGTTCACTCCCTGCCTTCAAGGAGTTTAAATTCTAGTAGGCAGATACAGATAATATACAAATACAAATTCTATGAGAGTAGAGAAACCATTATACTGTTCCTAAAAATGTATCATGCTGTGCTTCTCCGCAGTATCTAGGGTGTTTTAAGAACCTGGTTTACAATATTCAGAATTATACAGAATAATATATAGAATATTGTCTAAGTGTATAAAAGGAAATTAGAAAGCATCCTCTCAAATCTTGCTCTGCAGCTACGGCTGAAGGATGACCTGATTTCGGAGCTCAGTCCCCATGTGCACTTTGCTGTCCTTGCCCACTTGCTGTGGATAACAAGTCCATAAACAACATTTCACCTTCTCTATAAAAGAGCTCTTTTAAACAACAGAAAATCTTTTCCTTTTAAATTTCAGTAAATTTATTTGTGATCAAGGTGACATGCCCTTGTTTCTGCACCTATATAAATAGTAGCTAGGAATGATTTCCTCACAAATGAAAAGATCTATAAACTCTTTTGGAGAAGGCACTGGCAACCCATTCTGGTACTCTTGCCTGGAAAATCCCATGGCTGGAGGAGCCTGGTAGGCTGCAGTCCATGGGGTTGCAAAGAGTCAGACACAACTGGAGTGACTTCACTTTCACGCTTCGGAGAAGGAAGTAGCAACCAGTGTTCTTGCCTGGAGAATCCCAGGGACGGGGGAGCCTGGTGGGCTGCTGTCTATGGGGTCGCAGAGTCAGACACAACTGAGCGACTTAGCAGCAGCAGCAGCAAAGACTCTTTACCCTAAACTGTTACCACTGACAACTGCTTCCAGAAAACAGAGATTGCTCAGTTCAGTGTTTACCATAATGTGACTTCAGATTTTCTCCTTCACAATCACCTCTGGGAATTTGTAAAAATTAAAAGACTTCTGGACCTCACTGTTGGGTGTATGCAATCTGTATGCTTAAAAAAAAAAAAAACACACACAAAACTTTCCCAGGTAAAACTAAGTCCCAGATATGCTTGGAAAGTACTGGGCCAAGAGGGAGGACTAAAGCCACCCACTAAATGACAGCAAATACAACTTTCTACATGCTTTTTCTTTGCAGACAACTTATATAAGAGCTTGTCAGTGGTTGCTGACGGATATAAGTTTGCAACCTGAATTCATGACCTGTTCAAAATGACAAATATTAAATAGTTCCCAGTGCTTTTATTCATTTAACTTTAAAATTGTATTTATTTATGGCTGTGCTGGGTCTTCGTTGCTGCATGCAGGGTTGCTCTAGATGTGGCAAGCAGGGGCTACTCTCTAGGTGTGGTGTTCAGGCTTCTCATTGTGGTGGCTTTTCTTGCTTCAGAGCACAAGCTCTAGGCATGTGGGCTTCAGTAGTTGTGGCTTGCACGGCCTTAGTTGCCTCACGTCATGTGGAATCTTTCCTGACCAGGGACCAAACCCATGTCCACAGGATTGGAAGGTGGGTTCTTAACCCAAGTCTGTCTTTAGAAAGCAAAAGAATTCTGCTTTTCTTTCTGCATTTTCTTATGAGTCAGCCTCACTTTTCTATGGACGTCTTTCAAGTTGATGCCCTCCTGCCTCCTCTTACAATTTTCCTGAACTTTGTGGTTCATGGTGAGTCTCCTCACCCTTCATTTTGAGGCTTCCTATTTCACTTATTACACTCTTTCCGGATGAGCTCTAGGTTTTAATGAAACATTAGCTGCCATCAGGGTCACTGTCAAATTCTTAGCACTCTCTGTTTCAGGAGTATATGAAGTTAACAAACAAATAAATGCTCTCATTTCCTTCTGAAACTGTATGCATCATAAAACCCTGATAAAATAATGAAAGCAACACATAGCTCAAGGCCAAAATGACTTATATTCAGATGTAGGCTTCATCGTTTATTAACTTATGATGAAGAGCAATCATTTACTGATAGGAAAAATTATTTCTACTTCCTGGGGTTGTTAGAAGATTAAAGATCTTGATGAAAACAACCCAGCAAAGCCTTTGGCACACAGCAGCAGCTCAGTCATAGTGAATGTTAGCTGCTCAGTCCATGTCTGACTCTTTTTGACCTCTCAGACAGTAGCCCACCAGGCTCCTGTTTATGTGATTCTCCAGGCCAGAAACTGGAGTGGGTTGCCATGCCCTTCTCCAGGTTATCTTCCCAATGCAGGGATCAAACCAATGTCACCTGCACTGGCAGGTAGATTCTTTAACTCATCTGAGCCACCAGGGAAGCCTGCTCAGTCATAAGTAGACGTGATTAGTGATCTATTTCCTTCAAATATTACACTTATACGCATTATAGATGATGTTTCAGATCCAATCATTAAAACTGGTTTAGTAATATATTAATAGACATCTCTCTGCATATCTAGCTTTTCTTCAACCATTTTCTTAGTCCTAGACTATAAATAACACTTGACTCGAAGGTTTTCCAAGAGACTTGCCATTTTCTTCCATGTCTTTAATTGCTAATGCTAAGCAGCCCCTCAGTTCATTGTTGGTCTCCTAAGTTTCTGCAGAGCCAGTGTGCAATACTTGAATTAACTCACTTAACATGCTTTATTACCCTGCAGGAGCATTAGTGGTCAAACACTGTGGCTTTCTTGAGAAACTTACAGGGCTGTTGCAAGAACCCAGTCATGTATGAGAAAACTCTCTGAAAACTGTAAACTGAAAGCTCTCTGCAAAGTAATAGAAGAACAAGGGGCATTGTTTTTACATTATTTCAGGGGGAAAATATTAATATTTCATAAGGGATTATTTTTTAACCTAATTCATTTCATAGAGACATACTTTCACATTTTTTTCCCCTATCAGTACCATTAAAAATATCACAGGTTTTGTTTTTGGTATAGATCATTCTTTAAACAGACTTTTTTTGCAGTGCCTACTATGAGCCAGATACTCTTCAAGGTACTGGGATAGAGCAATGAAGAAAATATAAAGCTTCTGCTCTCAAGAAGCTTATATTCTAGAAAGGAGCCAGATCATAAATAAGCGTATAATGTATGGAGTGGGGAGGGGGAATAATGCTAAGCTCAGAGAATGACAGAGAGTCGGGGCAGGGGCCGTCCTACATCAAAGGGGCTGATCAGGGAGGCAGAGCCCTGAATGAACTGTGGGAGTGAGCAAGTAACTGTGGGAAAACTTTACAAGAGTGGTAACAGCCAAGTGCAAGAACTCCAAGATGGGAGTGTGTTTAGAATATCTGGAGACCGACAGGGACGTCCATGTGGTTAATTTGAACAGAGAGAAAGAGAAGACAGAGCTGGATCCAATAGATCCTGAAGGATTTTGAATTCTATTTTGAGTAGATAAGAAGCCACTGGTATATGTCAAGTTATTCTTGTTTTAAAAGGGTGACTTTTGAAGACATGCAGAAAATACTCTTAAGAGAATCAAGGATGCAAGCCAAGAAAGCAGTTAGAAGGAAAATGTGATGGTCCAACCAAGAGATGAGCATGGTGGGAGTGGCAAAGCAATGAAGAGTGGTCAGATTCTAGATGTACCTGGAAGACAGAGATTCTCAGATTTACAAACAAACTGGATGCAAGGTACAAGAGAGTGAAGAAAAATCATTAACTGACTATTCTTTCCTTGCCTGATTCTAGATTCCAAATTTATTTTGTCAGCTATTACCATTTCCTTCCCTCCACCAACTTACAATTAATCATCTAAACTTCCTCAAACAACATTAAGTAAGTAAGCAAATTAGGAGTTTCCAGCACCTGTCCACCTGTTGGGGGTACAAGTGCTAAACTGCAAAGGATGACAGGGAGCCAGAATGCTATTTCAAGTAGGAAGGAAAAGGAGTCAAAGAAACAAACGCAGGGAGAAAGGAAGTATGCAAACGATGGGGAAACAAGTTTCTAAGTGAGGTAATAGCAACTGTAAGATACACAATGTTTTCTATTCTACCAAAATTGCAATCAGAGTTAAACATGCATAGTAATTTGGAATAGGAAGTTACAGGTACAATGAAATGTAATTCAACAGGAATTCTGGCAGATACAGTTAGGATTACTTCTCATTATTAAAAAGGATGATAATACTGGTTGGCCCACAAAAAAAAAGGGGGGGGGCATAGACCTATTCTTATTCTTTTGACTTTCTTCTACCCACCTGAAGAGGTCTCCAAATTTACTTCTGAGGTGGCTACATGACACGTAGAGGTCGTAGAGGTAGGCTAAGATGCATCTTTCGGGGGAAGAGCACTCTGAGGGGTTCACAACGTGCTTTACCACACCACACAATCTAAGGAGGAAAATACATGAGGACATGAGACACACACTTTGTCAATATATATGTTATTGTTTGAATCTTTTAGAGTGAGAATACGTCCCTGATTACTTTGAGTAAGAAAAAAAGATATCAGACTGTTAACACTAATCATTATAGCAAGAAAATAACTGAATAAAATATCATTTTCTATTATGATATTGAAACAGTATTTTTAAAACTTCAGAAATGCCACTAACAATAAGAAATGAAAGAAATTCCTCCATACAGAAGATGTATAGGGAGGAGTCCATCAATAAAGTTTCTGTACTGGGATATAAAAGTTTTAGTAGATAATCTCTCTTGAGTAAAAAGATTGATAAATTCAGGAAATGTGCAAAGGACTCCATGTCCACTTTGTAAAGCAGCAATTTCTTCATATCAGTAAGTCTGATAAGTTCAATTTTAAGACCATAAGCTGGTTCAGGCATAAACTGACAAATTCATGTTTTGTGGTCACATTCTCCTTGTTTATCCAAACTAGAAACAAATTTATTTTAGTTAATCTTAATTAAGAATTCCAAACTCCTTCTTTTTGGTGATACAACACTTGCAATTCAGAAGAAGCATTTACTACTCCAATTTCCCGGATCAGACAGATGGCCTCTCGGGCCACAATTCATACAATACACAACTTCACGTGACACATATAGACACACTAATGGGCCACCCACCTATCAGAGTCAGATTCCACTGCCATGCCACATTTGATTACAGGGTTCAGGACGGCTACAACAGTGTCCATATGACTCAAGATTATTAAAGCTGAAAGATGCTTCAGAAATCATATGATTCTTCTTTATCTCACAAAAAGGGCTCTGAGGCTCAGAAAGGTAATGGAATTTGCCCACAAGGCAAAGAGCTAGTTTATAGCAGACCCAAAAAGAGAACTCAGGTCTCCAGAGGCCTAGTCTAGAGCCTTCTCTGCTGTTTAGAAGATGGGAGGAAGCCTGGGATGACAAGCCTGAGAAGGACACTGAAATCACAGGCGATACCTCTGAGCACCCTCCCCAAGACGTGTGACTTGAAGGCTCACATAGTCTTGGACTTGTTATTCCCGCTCTGGGATCAGGAGAACCCTGATAGCTCTGTTGTTCAGCTGGCAATAGCAGAGGAAGAGCAGTGTTCCCTGAAACGGGTCTGCCATGCTGTGGGCTTTTTCTTTGTGGGTGTAAATGAGAAATGCCTTTCAAAATAAGACAGAGAAGCGTCAACATCCAGAAAGAAATCCAGCCCAACATCAGAGGTGGGACTAGCAAACCATGCAAAGAAATAAGCATGTAGCATCCCGAGGCTTGTGAATCGACAGCAGCAGATGCAGACTATTGAAAATGGCTGTCAATTACATCAAAAGTGTCCCCAAGTCAAGAAGAAAAGTAGATGCTTCAATCAGTTGTTACCTATATAAACCAAAATAGCCCTAGGTATACCTTGAAAAAGCAAAGAATTATTTTGTGATTAAAGAAAACAAACATGTATTGAAAGATTGCCAGGCATTTACTCTATCAAAGTCAGTGTTCCCTCCACTTCCTAGAAGTAACATTTTACATTGAGATCCAGTATGTTTATATAAGTACAAAAAAAAAAAAAAAAACCCAACCCAGAATAACAGTTTGGGGAAAAGTACTTATATTTACTATATATGATAAAAAAAAAAAAAAGAAACACAAAGTGAATATCAAACATGATTTTTTTTTTTTTTTTTTTTTTTGCCATACCTCATTTTACTGTGCTTTGCTTTAGTGAGCTTTATAGATACATGTTTTGTTTTGTTTTTTTTTTTCCTTGTTAATTTTCTGTTTACTTGATCTATTCATAAGTGTCAGTGGGGTATTAAAGTCTCCCACTATTATTGTGTTATTGTTAATTTCTCCTTTCATACTTGTTAGGATTTGTCTTACATACTGCGGTGCTCCCATGTTGGGTGGATATATATTTATAATTGTTATATCTTCTTCTTGGATTGATCCTTTGATCATTATGTAGTGACCTTCTTTGTCTCTTTTCACAGCCTTTGTTTTAAAGTCTAATTTATCTGATACAAGTATTGTGACTCCTGCTTTCTTTTGGTCCCAATTTGCATGGAAAATCTTTTTCCAGCCCTTCACTTTCAGTCTGTATGTGTCCCCTGTTTTGAGGTGGGTCTCCTGTAGACAACATATGTAGGGGTCTTGTTTTTGTATCCATTCAGCCAGTCTTTGTCTTTTGGTTGGGGCATTCAACCCATTTACGTTTAAGGTAATTACTAATAAGTATGATCCCGTTGCCATTTACTTTATTGTTTTGGGTTCGAGTTTATACACCATTTTTGTGTTTCCTGTCTAGAGAATATCCTTTAGTATTTGTTGGAGAGCTGGTTTGGTGGTGCAGAATTCTCTCAGCTTTTGCTTGTCTGAAAAGCTTTTGATTTCTCCTTCATACTTGAATGAGATCCTTGCTGGGTACAATAATCTGGGCTGTAGGTTATTTTCTTTCATCATTTTAAGTATGTCTTGCCATTCCCTCCTGGCTTGAAGAGTTTCTATTGAAAGATCAGCTGTTATCCTTATGGGAATTCCCTTGTGTGTTATTTGTTGTTTTTCCCTTGCTGCTTTTAATATTTGTTCTTTGTGTTTGATCTTTGTTAATTTGATTAATATGTGTTTTGGGGTGTTTCTCCTTGGGTTTATCCTGTTTGGGACTCTCTGGGTTTCTTGGACTTGAGTGATTATTTCCTTCCCCATTTTAGGGAAGTTTTCAACTATTATCTCCTCAAGTATTTTCTCATGGTCTTTCTTTTTGTCTTCTTCTTCTGGAACCCCTATGATTCGAATGTTGTAGCGTTTAATATTGTCCTGGAGGTCTCTGAGATTGTCCTCATTTCTTTTAATTCGTTTTTCTTTTATCCTCTCTGATTCATTTATTTCTACCATTCTATTTTCTAATTCACTAATCCTATCTTCTGCCTCTGTTATTCTACTATTTGTTGGCTCCAGAGTGTTTTTAATTTCATTTCTTGCATTATTCATTATATATTGACTCTTTTTTATTTCTTCTATGTCCTTGTTAAACCTTTCTTGCATCTTCTCAATCCTTGTCTCCAGGCTATTTATCTGTGATTCCATTTTAATTTCAAGATTTTGGATCAATTTCACTATCATTATTTGGAATTCTTTATCAGGTAGATTCCCTATCTCTTCCTCTTTTGTTTGGTTTGGTGGGCATTTATCCTGTTCCTTTATCTGCTGGGTATTCCTCTGTCTCTTCATCTTGTTTAAATTGTTGAGTTTGGGAGTCCTTTCTATATTCTGGCAGTTTGTGGAGTTCTCTTTATTGTGGCATTTCCTCGCTGTGTGTGGGTATGTAGAGGTGGCTTGTCAAGGTTTCCTGGTTAGGGAAGCTTGTGTCGGTGTTCTGGTGGGTGGAGCTGTATTCTCTTTGTTCAGTCGCGCTATGGGGAGGGAGGGAGGGATGCTGCAAACAAATGACACTGGCGTGCGCTCGCAGTGCCTCAGCCACACTGGGTCTGCCCCCGCTCACAGCGCGTGTAGCCTCCCTGCCCACACTGCTCAGGCTCTAGGTTGTTCCGCCGGGAACAATCCGAGGCTGGCCCTGGGTTGCATGCACCTCCCAGGTCCAAGCCGCTCAGGTTCAGGCACTCAGGTAGTCCTCAAAGGCGCAGACTCAGTTGGGGCTGCGTTTTGTGCTCTTCCCAGGTCCGAGCAGCTCAGGTGATGAGGTGTTTGGCGAGCGCCAATGCTGCGACTTATCGCCTCCCCGCCACTTGGTTATCTGGGTGTAAAACCGGCGCACCTTCTCAGGCAGATGTTGACCGTCCAGACCCCCAACAAGTTTTAGTTAGCAAAGAAGCCAGTTTTATAGATAATGTCTCTCTGGGGCTGCGATTGCCCCCTTCCGGCTCTGGCTGCCTGTCACCGGAGGGGGAAGGTTTGCAGCCGGCTACCTCTGTTTAGTCCTTTGTTCCATGTGCCGGCTGGCGGTGTCTTAGGTTAGGGCTGGCTTTTCGCATGGTAGATATCCCACAGTCTGGTTTGCTAGCCCAAATTATTTCGCTCAGATAGCGCTCAGGGTATTCAGGCCAGATTCTTACTCTCAGTGATGCAGCCCGCGCCGCGCCTCCCTGCCCAGCCCCCGCTTGCTAATGGCGGATGCAGGCGTCTATGCTGCTTCTCCGCTGGAGGAGTTACTGTAGGGCTCGCACTCTGCGAGTTTTAATTGTTTATTTATTTTTTCTCCCTGTTATGTTGTCCTCTGTGCTTCCAAAGCTCGGCACGGATTCGGCAGTGAGAAGGTTTCCTGGTGTTTGGAAACTTCTCTCTTTTTAAGACTCCCTTCCCGGGACTGAACTCCGTCCCTCCCTCTTTTGTCTCTTTTATTGTCTTTAATATTTTTTCCTACCTCCTTTCGAGGAGTTGGGTTGCTTTTCTGGGTGCCTGATGTCCTCTGCCGGCATTCAGAAGTTGTTTTGTGGAATTTACTCGACGTTTAAATGCTCTTTTGATGAATTTGTTGGGGAGAAAGTGTTTTCCCCGTCCTACTCCTCCGCCATCTTGGCGCCTTCCCCGTCAAACATGATTTTATAAACATTTAATAGAACACAAATTTAAAATATCAAAATAAATGATAATGACATAATTTCAAAATAAAGGGGGAAAAAAAGCACTTGTGACAAACTATTATTTTCATTTCATGACCAATTAGGGCATTTCCATTCGCAGTTTAAAAAGTATGATGTAAATCAAACAGCATGAATGAGCTGCATGAATGATTGCTAACTGTTTCAGCAATCTGGCGGATTTATTAGCTATGAGATGCTGGGTACAACCCTTCACCAGCCACTCCAATTAACAGGCCTGAGTGTCAGTCTCTTGACTTGTAAAATGGTGCTAATTATTCAACTCCACAGGGTAGTTGAGGGCTGTAAAATAGTTCTCTATTTTCTGGATTCTAAGGCAGCTATTTTCTTACATTTAAGAATATCAGGGATGTTTCAGATGCCACTTAGTAATAATCTAAGTGTTTATTATCTGTGGCTTTTCTCTCATATGAAGAGAAAACTTACAGTTCATCAAGGCTAAAATATTTAACTGGCTCAACAGAGAAAAAAAATTCTGCTGACTCTGGTCACAGAGAAAAAACTGAAGAAAGAGGCCAGAAGAGGAGAGACAAACTTGAAGGAAAGATTAAGAAGATATTAAATGAGGTGTCTTCAAATAATAAGATAGTATTTGCTAGGTGAGGAGGGCTGCAAATAGAGAAGAGGCACAGAAATACTTGTATCAAGTTCAATGTCAGCAAAAGTCTAAAAGCAAAAATTCTACTTAAGCCAAAACTCTAGTCAAAAATGTACTTCAACTTTAAAGTAAAAATGTTTCATCTTGGGAAATGCAGTTAAAGAAAAGCACATGTAGTTAGGAGACAGCCTCTTATACGAACTGAATGTAACAATAATTGGATTTACTTTGTTCTGGTTTTTTTTTTTACTTATATGGTTATTACAGAAACATCTTTAAGACTTCAAAGAATAGTTAAAAATTTAAAAACCTATGTGTAGAATTAATGTGGTAGCATTTCCTCTTCCCTCCAAAAGCTGCTGTTAAATAGATGCCACTCTAGAATAGATAGATGACATGTGCTGGATTACCCAAAAAAAGCATGGTGAAACCAAAGAACTCCATGTCTGTCTTTTGAGCCCAGGAGGAAAAACGGAAGAAAAAGAAAAAGAGGTTGCCTTTCTTTTACATATACATAA
Source organism: Bos indicus x Bos taurus (assembly GCF_003369695.1). NCBI lineage: Eukaryota > Metazoa > Chordata > Mammalia > Artiodactyla > Bovidae > Bos > Bos indicus x Bos taurus. The sequence continues at coordinate 116,153,159 of NC_040076.1, forward strand.
AGCCCAGAGAAAGAAGTCTGTAGTGGACAAAAAAGAGCTCAGAATAAGTGTTTTGACAGCTCATTATACTTCTCTGGTCCCATTAATTTTAGCCCCTAATGATAGTGATGTAATGACTTAGCCCAACTTCTCCAGTGGTAGAAGAGAAAACCTTAGCCTACAATTCATCCAAACCGAAAAAGACTAAGAATCAAAAAGTCATTTATGCTAGATTAACTCATCAAAATTTTCCTTTAATTTATAAAAGAAATGAAATTGAAAATTAAATCTGTAAGATGGTATGTATTCAAAGCTTATTTGGAGTTGGATTCTCCAAATAGAAACTGAAATTACATGAACAAAGAAGCAACCACATATTCACCAATAATAATAATAATTCAGGATTCTGGTCAATAGAGATGACAGTAACTAGGGAGAGAGAAGTAGGCAGGCAGGCTTTCTACGCTTTTATCATCGTTCTGTTAAACGCTTCCTGGAACAAGCATTCTTTAACTATGCATCTTTTTATGGAACAAACAGTACTATTTTTCCTTTAAAGACATTATAAAACTTTATCACAAATACACATTCTGTCGTTAAATCTGTGAACAGGTTATATAGGAAGGCCTTTGTTCTTCTTTCAAACTTTATATTAAGTTATTATTTTAAAATAAAGCTTCTTAAAAAAAGCCACATTACACATTTTAGGATATACCAACCCTTCAAACACCTGGGCTGTCTGATCAGGATTCAGGATCAGACAACTGTGGTAACGCCTGAGAACAGCCACGATGCAGACACACAGTCCTGTCGTGTAGCTTCCTGCCAGGCTGGAGGACTTCAGGAGCAGTTCTGCCTCCACAACACTCAGTTCGTTCAGGAGCTGCAAAAGGCAAAACGATCGAATAAACATGTAGCTGCCAGAACAAATAGGAAACAACATTAATTTTTACACACTCTGGATATACTGAGTCATCCTAAAACTGCTTGATCTCCTTTCTTGTTCTGCCACAGGATTATATACATATAAAACCACCAATGCAGTATCTCAGGCAATTAAATGGCTTTTACTTTTAATCCTTTATCAAAATTATACTTTTCCTTCTGCCTGGGCATCATGGTCCATGCCATGAAGAGGGATTCAATACTGAAATAGTTGCCAAAATTGTATGGTGGTCCAAAGTTCTGGACTGGATAATTTCAGGAAAAAACACCCCTAGCCTCTTGATTTTTTTCCATTTACACGTCATTTTCAATAAATGGAAATTATTCATCAGTATTTTCTTATTATTAACAAAGCTAACACCTCCAACAGAATAAGTAAAAGATATGTTTTATTTCTATTCACTAACAATATATACTAACAAAAGAACTCAAGTATGTGTACACGAAAAATAGTGGAACAAATCAATGTTTCATATTTTTTGTTCTTACATTAAATATACTCTATTATAAACAGCAAACAAATTTTCACCTTTCCCTAAGCAAAACAACAGAAGACAAATAAGAAATACAGTCAAAACTCTCACTTTTTTACTATTATATTTTAACACCAATTATATTTAATTGAAAATTATGGACATAGCTGCTAGTTAGATACTGTTGACTCAGAATGTCTCAACTGTACAGAACTGCACGGGTGGCTCATTGTAAACTGGACAATGCCTAGTAGGTTTGCTTTGCTAAAAGGCAGGATGCCTTTGATACCTGTATTGCGAAGTCAATGAGTCCATTAATATTAAGTGCTGGCTCCATGAGATCAAAGATGAGCTGAATGTGGTGAGCCAATGGGAGATGGTATGATGTTCCTGATGCAAAGCTTGTGATTTGTTCTAGCACATTGTTAGAAATCTATGTGAAAAAAGTGAAAGTAATTAGAAGACCAATATTCCAAATAACTTTTATGTATTATTTTAATTTTGGGAGGTAAGAAATGTGAATTTATACATGATTCCACTTAGAAGTTGAAACATATTTTTACAGAAAAGAAAATCAGTACAAATCAAATAATATCCTTAAAACAAATATAATCTGAAGAAATAAGACAAGTTGTCATTACGATTTTGACCTAAGTCTCCTAAAGGTAGAACTATAAATGCTTAATTAATTTCCAGATATCCCTTTGACTACCTATGGATTTGGTTTCTTCCCAATTGCAAAGTACTTTGTTTCAGTCATCAACAGACTTCTCCCTTATCAATCAGCAATGCAGGACACAAAATGTAATAATGTAAGTATTACATTAGAGATTACTTTATGTAGTGCTGATTGTTATCACAAGGTAAAAGTATTTCTGGATAAAAATTAATCCTCTGAGAAAAGTAAACTGACACTTGAAACTGAACTACTCAACAGTTTTAAGACACCTCCAAATAGGTTTTAAAAATGCATTTATAAAACAAGGAAGGCTGAAGACACATATTGCACGAAAGAGATTTCAGGAACTATCCCAGCTCCATAATAAATCAGCTTTAATGGCTACCTGAGATGTCACTTGATGCTGATCAAAATATGAAAGGAGTTGAAGTTTTGTGAACACAGTCTCCAGGGTCGGAAATGCTTCCTGTTTGCTCTTCCTGGCTTTCTGTCCTTCATCTCCAACTAAACAAACACATAGTAGATACATTATTTTTCATTTAATTGAAGCTCTTGACCTTTTTCAGAGATACTTTTTTTACTGAACTATAACACACATATGGAAAAGGGTACAGACTCACTGAATTTCTACAAAAGAAATTAATTCATGTAATGAAACTCAAATAACAAAATCACATACCAAAACCCTAGAAGCCCTCTCAGGTTCCCTGCAGTCACTTCCCCGCCCCAGAGAACCAAGAGCCTGCCCTCTAATGGCTCAGATTAGTGTTGCTCACTTTATACAAATGGAATCATATGATATATACTTTTATATCCCTCATCTTTCATTCAGTAGTATTCTTCTGAGATTGATCCATATTGATGAGGTAATTCTAATTATTTTCTAAACATTAACCATTCTCATTTATGTAATATACTTAAATTTTGGCTATTAATGAGAAATGATAGTTGCTCAGTCGTGTCTGACTCTTCACGACCACAGCCCTAGCCCCACCAAGCTTTTCTCTCCATGTAATTCTCCAGATAAGAATACCGGATGAGTTGCCATTCCCTTCTCCAGGATTAATGAGAAATCCCTCCTTAAATATTTCTTACTCATTGACTTTTAAAATATGATATCAACATTGAATGGGGAAAAAAATCACCTAGGCTCAAATGAATATAACAGAAAACTCCACTGCCATCTTGTTAGGAGACTGTCTAACAATGTAGTGTATAAAAAGGGAAATCTACACAATCCTTAACTTTTTAGGGGACAGGAAAGAACTAAATCTGTCCACATTACTAAAAAAGTGATAACTTTATCAATTTAACATAGAGAAGTTTGCAAAAATTAAAAGTAAGAAATACTATGAATTACAATTCTCTTGTAATTGACAGCTCTGAGGATAAGACCCAGAAATAATTAGGTCCTATTTTAAAACATTTTTTAATATATGTACTTACAAACACAAATCTAAAACCAAGAAAATGCTGTACTGTATGATCTCAAGGTTCTCTTTCAACACTATGATTCTAAGTAGTCAAATGCTACTGAAACAAAAGCCTCCTCACACATCATCTTACATGGGAAAGTTTAATTTCAGGGAACAAAGGTCGTTTTACAGATTTTTGTATTTAAGAAAGATTACACTAAACTAAACCATGACACCATTCAGGTATGACCTAAATCAAATCCCTTATGACTATACAGTGGAAGTGAGAAACAGATTTAAGGGCCTAGATCTGACAGACAAGAGGGCCTGATGAACTATGGACAGAGGCTCATGACATTGTACAGGAGACAGGAATCAAAACCATCAAGAAAAAGACTATCAAGACCCAATAAAAAAAGAACTGCAAAAAAGCAAAATGGCTGTCTGAGGAGGCCTTACTAGCTGTGAAAAGAAGGGAAGTGAAAAGCAAAGGAGAAAAGGAAGGATATACCCATTTGAATGCAGGGTTCCAAAGAATAGCAAGGAGAGATAAGAAAGCCTTCCTCAGTGATTAATGTAAAGAAATAGAGGAAAACAATAGAATGGGAAAGACTAGAAATCTCTTCAAGATAATTAGAGATACCAAGGGAACATTTCATGCAAAGATGGGCACAATAAAGGACAGAAATGGTATGGACCTAACAGAAGCAGAAGATATTAAGAAGAGATGGCAAGAATACACAGAAAAACTGTACAAAAAAGATCTTCATGACCCAGATAATCATGACGGCGTGATCACTGACCTAGAGCCAGACATGCTGGAATGAGAAGTGAAGTGGGCGTTAGGAAGCATCACTACGAACAAAGCTCGTGGAGGTGATGCAATTCTAGTGGAGCTATTTCAAAACCTGGAAGATGATGCTATGAAAGTGCTGCACTCAATATGCCAGCAAATTTGGAAAACTCAGCAGTGGCCACAGGACTGGAAAAGGTCAGTTTTCATTCCAATCCCAAAGAAAGGCAATGCCAAAGAATGCTCAAACTACTGCACAATTGCACTCATCTCACACGCTAGTAAAGTAATGCTCAAAATTCTCCAAGCCAGGCTTCGGCAATACGTGAACCATGAACTTCCAGATGTTCAAGCTGGTTTCAGAAAAGGCAGAGGAACCAAAGATCAAATTGCCAGCATCTGCTGGATCATGGAAAAAGCAAGAGAGTTCCAGAAAAACATCTATTTCTGCTTTATTGAGTATGCCAAAGCCTTTGACTGTGTGGATCACAATAAACTGTGGAAAATTCTGAAAGAGATGGGAATACCAGACCACCTGACCTGTCTCTTGAGAAACCTGTATTCAGGTCAGGAAGCAACAGTTAGAACTGGACATGGAACAACAGACGGGTTCCAAATAGGAAAAGGAGTACGTCAAGGCTGTATATTGTCACCCTGCTTATTTAACTTCTATGCAGAGTACATCATGAGAAACGCTGGGCTGGAGGAAGCACAAGCTAGAATCAAGTTTTCTGGGAGAAATATTAATGACCTCAGATATGCAGATGACACCACCCTTATGGCAGAAAGTGAAGAAGAACTAAAGAGCCTCTTGATGAAGGTGAAAGAGGAGAGTGAAAAGGTTGGCTTAAAGCTCAGCATTCAGAAAACTAAGATCATGGCATATGGTCCCATCACTTCGTGGCAAATAGACAGGGAAATAGTGGAAACAGTGTCAGACTTTATTTTGGGGGGCTCCAAAATCACTGCAGATGGTGACTGCAGCCATGAAATTAAAAGACGCTTACTCCTTGGAAGGAAAGTTATGACCAACCTAGATAGCACATTAAAAAGCAGAGACATTACTTTGTCAAGAAAGGTCTGTCTAGTCAAGGTTATGGTTTTTCCAGTAGTCATGTATGGATGTGAGAGTTGGACTATAAAGAAAGCTGAGTGCCGAAGAATTGATGCTTTTGAACTGTGGTGTTGGAGAAGACTCTTGAGAGTCCCTCGGACTGCAAGGAGATCCAACCAGTCCATCCTAAAGGAGATCTGTCCTGGGTGTTCATTGGTAGGACTGATGTTAAAGCTGAAACTCCAATACTTTGGCCACCTGATGCAAAGAGCTGACTCATTTGAAAAGACCCTGATGCTGGGAAAGATTGAGGGCAGGAGGAGAAGGGAAAGACAGAGGATGAGATGGTTGGATGGCATCACCGACTCAATGGACATGGGTTTGGGTGGACTCTGGGAGTTGGTGATGGACAGGGAGGCCTGGCGTGCTGTGGTTCATAGGGTCACAAAGAGTCGGACACGACTGAGTGGCTGAACTGAACTGAAACGGCTTGCTAATGGCAAATGTAATAGCAAATGTTTTAAAAACAACATTAGGAAGAAAGGAGATTTCTATTTCAACAACAAGCAAGTATGGTTTAGGGGCAAAAGACAAGCAAAACACCTAGGTTGTTTTATTTCCTAAAACAAATAAACAGAGAATCAAAATGTGCTGAATAAAATAAGGTACAAGATTATGTGTAACTTTTGCCAAATAACACCAAATATAATGCAAAGAATAAGAATAAAGAAGTTCATGAAACCTACTAGTTTTTCAATATCTATTCTCAAAGGTACAAATTAAGTTATATTGCCTTAAATATAACTGCTCACAGGTCATAAGTGTGTTTAAAATATTCACGTTTTTAATTTTTCACTTACCAACATCACTGATCCAAGACTGAAAGCTTACACCACTAGTCTTGGATACCATGAGCTTTGGAAGTGAAGTTAATATATTTTTTCAGTCTTTCTTGGTACCAAAACCAAGTGTGTCATCAAAAAAAGTAACAGAATTGAGGATGAAGACCCAGTATGAGAACTCAAAAAAGCCTCTTTATTGGTTTGTCTATATTAATAGGCTCTATTTACTTACACATAGCCAAGTGAAAGAAAAATTTAAGAAATTACTGTTGGTTCTCAAAGGAATATTTTAATGACGTTTACATAAGCAATAATATAATAGCAATTCATAGATTTTCATCTGTTTTATGTTCATTTGCTTTCAAAATATATATTATTGCTCTTCTGTGGCTTAATTTTGGTTTTCCATTTTTTAAAACAACTCTAATCCTGGTGCTCACTTCAGCAGCACATATACTGAATCTCTAATCTTAGAAGTTTGGGCTTTTGTTGTTATGATAAACTTCATTAGTGGTCTGCAAATTCATACCCAAAGATGACCTGTGAATGTAAATGTAGAATGAGACTTGCCTATTTCGACTTGAAATGTCATTTCAACATTAGATTATGAATCCACCCCACCCTCCCAGGCAAAGTCTGGTTGATCCGAGAGCATACCTAGTAAGTTCCTCAAAGCCACGTTTCTATTTGTAACCAGAAAGCAAACACATGCTAACACTACCTGTTTTCTGGTCTCACCAGCATATCAATGCTAGTGTTTACATAGTGACTTAAACATAAGACTTCTTAGCAGAAGGCAGCTCGCTATCCCAAATTAACAAGCATATTTCTGATTGATGAGGAGTTTTATTTAGAATGTGGGAAAGAAAAAATCCGCAATGAAGATGCCCCTCTCCTCAGCGGTGCCTCTAGTACTGGAATATCTCAAAAATTAGCGGGAAGAACAATGATCTCCTGGTGAGTTCATAAGCAAGAACTGACTATTTAAGAGACTAATCCAAAGATAGGACAGATGATAGCTGAACATTTTAAAAAAACTCTTTGTAAAGAAAGGAAGTGGACTCAGCAGAAAAGGACACCACAGTGCTTCCTTCCTTGTCTTACCCCTCAGCCTTCCAACACCAAACATTCCACAGGATCTGGAAAGACTTGCTAAAATTAATTTAGGAAAAGCATGTATTACTGAACCTCCTAAAGAGAAAGTGTCCATCACATTCCCAAATATACAAAAAAGTAGTTTCGGATACATTTTGCCAGCCAGCTGCTGAGCTTCGAAATTCAGACTATTTCCTCTTTTCTTTAATAGAGAAAACAGAAAAATAGCAGATCGACAGTTTTTTTAGAGCAGTTCTTCCCCCTCCTCACAATCTCGATAATGGCAACAGGTTTCATTTCCCTTCCACCACCTCATGGAGCTCCTACAGCACTAGCTCCTTATGTGGCCACAGAAGAGAGTTGGGGAATCTTATGTAAATAACACGAAGGCAGCTGTCCCATTGAGTTCTAATACATCAGATGCCCAAAACACACTTTTAAGACTGAAAAACATGCCACCCTCCTACCTTGTTTCTGCATCTGCACCCTTAATGATGGAGAGGAAAGAGAGCTATTTGCGTTGGTTATATCTAAATTTTCTGTAGGAAAGATCTACTGTGGACAAGCCTCAGTATTTCGTTCAGTTAAAGTCCTAAGACTGGATCCTCTGGGAAAAGGTTCATAAAACAGTATTTATTTTGTAGTGAACAACAAAGTGGAATTCCTAGAGGTGGTTTATGCCAGGTGTAGGAAGTGAGCTATTTTCATAGGGAAAGTCCAAACTTTCTTCCCAGTGTATTACCTAAGTAAAAGAGAAATAAACACCACTGGTGGTAGTGGAGCATACAAAACGATAGCACATTGTAAACCACATGACTATCTAATAAAATAAACTTTGGGAAGGGTAATTAGGCCAATGTGAACCGGATAATTACAAAATTCCAGTTGTGCAATAAGGTGACATAATACAAAGGCATAGCTTCACTGTAGGAACCATGTAAAAACACTGAGGAAAGAGCATTCCAAGTCATTATGGAGCAAAGACCGTTTTATTCTTAACAGAAATTGCTTGGAAATGCAAGTAGCCTCCACTACCTATTGCACCTATTCTTCTGAATAACATAAGAAAAGATCAGTCACTGCACTGTCACGAATTTCAATTATCATGTAAATATGATGAGGCTTCCCTGGTGGCTCAGTGGTGAGAATACGCCTGCCAATGCAGGAGATGTGGGTTCTATCCCTGGGTCAGGAAGACCCCCTTGGAGGAGGACATGTCAACCTATTCCAGTATTCTTGCCTGGAAAATCCCATAGACAAAGAAGCCTCATGGGCTAAAGTCCATGGGGTTGCCAAGAGTCTGACATGACTGAGTGATTAAACAACAACAAAAATATGATGAGCCAACTGCAAGCTTGAGAAAAGGATGGAATTAGGGGAACAGACCTCTTCCAGACTAAGGGTTTTCCATTTTTTCATACTTTATCACATATGCACACTCAGTCATGTCCAACTTTTTGTGACCTTTTGACTGTAGCCCGCCAGGCTCCTCTGTCCATGGGATTTTTCAGGCAAAAATATTGGAGTGGTTGCCATTTCCTTCTCCAGGGGATCTTTCCAACACAGAGACTGAACCCACATATCCTGTGTCTCCTGCATTGCAGGAGGATTCTTCACCTTCAGAGCCATCAGGGAAGTTCTTTTAATACTTTATATATGACTATTGCAGAAAATTTGGGAAATATGAAAAAAAAGAGGAGCAAGTAAAAATTACCTCTATCTATCCATGGAAGGCACCATTTTAAATGGTGCCTATAAATAAATGGAATATGTAACTATAAATGGAATCAAGGCCTTAAAATTTCAATGTGCTTATTCATATTTCAATGTAACAGTCATCTGGGGGAGGAAACACTGCTGACCATGCCACGTATGACTTTGATAAAGACTGCTAAGGCAGAAGACAAGAGAGCAAATGGGGGCAAATGCGTGAGGGCTCTTTACCCCCTGTCTCTGTGTTGCTCTTCTTATTTAGGATTTTCAAAATATCTTTGGTAATCTTCTTCAGCTGATGTCTGGCTTCGTCACGCTCTTTTCCCACTCCATAAAGAAGGATTGTGCGCTGGTTACATTCATGACTTGAAGATTCATCCTGAAAAAGAGAAAACGCATTTTGAAAGCCCTGTTTAGAGGGCGGGGTTCATGGACATGAAATGCGCTAACCACAGCATCTCCATGCTGGCTCGTGCGGTGGTGGCATCTGGCCCGCCTTTCAATTCACCTCAACCTCCACTGGCAACACCCTTGTTTTTCCAGTTTGGAACTTGCTAAAGTTTAAAAAAAAAAAAACAAAACACAGTGTCAACTGACCTGAAGTCTTAATAGAAGCAGTTGATGTGGGCGTACCTTACAGAGTAAGTTTTGACTCTTGATTATTTAAAATTAACATGGTATTAATGTCACATCCTAATTACATACTAGCTATATTTTTATCCTTATGGAAAATGTTATTTCTTAGTAAGCTCGGCTTTCTACATTCAGTAAACATTTTTAAATGGTTTATATTTTTGCTAGGATCCTCAAGTACTTTTATTAAAAAAAAAAAAAATTCCATTAACTTCCAACATGACTGTGTAAGACACAGGAACATATATTTCTTTCCAAGTGTAAACAAAAGCCAGCATGGTCTTATTAGGTGTGAGAAAAATAGCTGGAAATGCAAACGCATTCTGACACCACCTTCCTCTCCTGGACCACCTCCCTCCCCCACCCCACCCCCATCCCAAACACAGTGGATTCCATCACTGTTTTTCCTACACAGGAGAGGGAACTACCAAGGCAGAGCATCACAAAAACACACTCCTTAAGCAAAGTTAAATCATCTAAGATATGTCCTCTCTTATGCCTGGTTTTGAATTTTTCTATGTAATCTTTTCTCTTTGATCCTATATTCCTAAATTTTCTTGATAGAATTCCTAGTTCTATCATTTAGCCCATCTTCTTTTCTTAACATTTGCCCATATTTACTCGTGCGAGGTAATTCCTATCACTAATAGTATCTATCCCTAAGAAGCTCACACGAGGGAAAGATTTGTCCCAGGAAAAACAGACTGTATTCTGTGCATATAAATTAGCAGTGCCTGCAAAAAAGAACAGAGTCCTTGTGACCTGAAGAACACTAATGTTCAATATGGAGTACACTCCATGTGTGTGCTCTGCACAAAGCAGCATTTTGCTTCTGCAGTCTTGAGGAAGGACCCTGTTTCCTCTCAGTCTCAGTCACTGTTCTCTCAGTCCCTTTTTGTCATTCTGTCTTTCTCTCACCTGCCTGCATTCAAGGCACCACTTCTTGCATCGCTTCCTTCTTTACAACATTTTATCAGAAACATACATTTGCATAATCTGCCAATCTATCTTGCTACCACGTCCCCAAATGTTATTTTAAGTGCTCAAATTTGCCTTCTTAAAAAAAAAAAAGCTAGCAGTGTTTTCTAGAAGCTGTTATTTAATACCCTGAGTTGCATAATCTCTTCCAAAGTCTCAATGGACAGACCTAACCCCAGCATAAAGTCAACACAGACAGTGATTCCTATAGCTCTATGACCTGAGCTACTTGACTAATCTCTGATTTTGTTGTTCCTCCACTGATATACTTCCTTTTTGTCTGGTAGGATGTATAAATATAAGCCCTACAAAGGGAACAGAAAGGCGATGAGGAAACTGTACAAAATTCAGATACCAGTCATGTGCCCTGGTGATTGTTTTCAGTTAAGTCACCTGTCAAGTGGTTCTGATGCAAACTTGAGTGTGAGGGGTGATGGAAAGATGTTAGCAACAGCTGTTTACAGAGTACCTACCTACAGCAAGACAAGGTACTACGAACCCTGAAAAAATGCATGGATGAATGTCCCCTGATTAAGGAGTACAGATTCAGTGTCATCCCAGCAGCATCTGCAGAGCTTGAAGCCCAAACAGGGAAGAGGAAGGAAGGTATCCTAGAAAGATCCATGTGTTCTATGGACACGGAGTACTATGGCTCCACACTGATCAAGTAACAGCCTAAGATCAGGGTAAGAGAGGGCTGTGACTGCACCCAAGGTATGCCCTTGCCAAAGCCATGGTCCAGAATAACGAGCCTTTTCGAGCCTCAGATTCTTCCCCTAAAAACTGGTAACACCTCCTTTATTACAATGCTTGAGTGAGAACTGAGATATGTCTGTAAAAATGCTTAGTGGCATATCAGATTCAGCACCCCCTGCTGCCCATTCATATTACTGCACCTCCCCCGGGAAGCGCCCTGCAACCACATTGCTACTCAGTATTTCCCAAAGGCGCTGAGCACTTCCTTCCTTTGCTGGTCTCCTCCTGCCACCTGAAATGCTCTCAGCATCCTCAACTGCACTTGTAGAAATGCTGCGTACAATGACAGCATTTCTGTCACCCGAGTTTATTGAAAACCTTCACTACAGGGGAAGGGGTGGAGAGGACAGACTTTGGAGCATTTATCACGGTGTACAGCACTTATTTTCTCAGTATCTGTTAAACGTCTGTCTTCTCCACGAGACTGTCAGTTTTGTGAGAAAGAACCCGGTCTATTTTATTCACATTTACATTCTCCTTAATGGCACTTAATATTTGTTAAATATGTGAAACAAGTAATAATTAAGTAACCAAAAAACTAAAAGAATGGGGCAGGGGTGAAGATAAGAACAAAACACGGTTTTATAGAAAAGTTGGCTTGATAACTAAGTGTTGAAAAACTGAAGATGAGAAATGAGAGGCAGAGAGAAAGACCAAAAAGACCTCTTTTGGTCTGAGGTTTGTAGGGTCAAGAGGTTGGTCAAGAGGTTTGTAGGGTATAAATTAGGTCTTAATGGTAGAAATAAAAAATAAGAAGCAAAATCAAGAGGTACCTGAAAGAAGTTAGGAAAGGACTGGGAAGTTTCAAGACAGACTCACTAGATAAAATCTGTTGGTGGGTAAAGGAGCAAGTTATAAGGGTAGGGAGCTCATGAATTTACCATTAGGTGAGGGAAATTCAAGGGGTGGGTGAAAATGTATTACAAATGTCTAGTAGGTGGTTTGTCAGCAGGTATAGTGTAGAAGTGACAGCTTAGGGAAAAAAGCAATATGTCCCTAGAAGGGATTCAAACCTCCCATGTTCTCTTTGGAAAGGGTATGGGAGGGAAGAATGCTGAGACAGTGAAGGAGATAAGTAAGTCATCAAATGATGGATATACAGTCTCCATAATTAACAAGTAACCAAAGAAGTCAAGGTCACAAAAGTGAGGGAAGCAAGAATTAATAACAGGGGTCATCAACAGTGTTGAAAAGTTAAGAAATCACAGTGGATGCTGGCTTCCCTGACTTGCTTCTTAAAAAAACAAACAAACAAAAAACCGTGTGAACCTCAAAAGAGAAGTTTCTCTAGAGTGGGAGGGGCAGAGAGGAGGAAACAGGAGGTTGGAGTAAGAGCAATGGTGCAATGGTGACTGGGAGGGAAGTAGCCCACAGTTACTAGCAGCTGAGTGTAAAGAAAAATAGCTTGAGAGGAAAGTGATCACTTTATTAGGATGACCAATGACATACTCTCGTTTCAAAGCTATGTTTCAAGTGAGTCTCCAGGAAGGAAATCCGGATTGGAGGGCAGATAATACTGACAAAGGAGACAGGCAACAGTGACCTCGTGTCTGGATTAACTTCAGAAGAAAGACGAGGACATCTTTCTACTTAACCACAGACAGAAATGAAAACTGGTGAAAATACAGGGAAATCTGGAGGTGAAGAAGTGAGATGCTTGTATCAGTTCACTGGCCGTATTATGCTCAGGGAATGGGCCAGAGGCAAAGTCATGAGGTAAGAGTCAGGGGATGGAATTAAAAAAACAAAAGAAGCTTGCAGCCAGCTGGGGGGAAAAAAGCCCAAAGCACTGGTCACTCTCTACATGGAGCATGAAGACAGCTTTTCTGACATTTAACATTTTCTAGGGAAATCATGATAGGTGTTACTAGCTTCCAAAGACAAAAGGCAACATTTTTACAAGCAAATCTTTCAATAGCCTACAAGACTGGTTTACATCAATTTTTTGTGCATGTAGAAAATGTACAAGTCTTTAAATAGCAACATACACATGAGAATAAGGTCAATCTCAGAAAATGGACCACATATTACCAAAGGTATCGGTTAAGTTCTGCTCTTTCAATTAAGTATCAAAACACTCTGAAGTTGCATGGCTGTAAAAGCTCAAAGAAAGTGTTAGTCGCTCAGTCATATCCGACTCTTTGAGACTGCATCAACTGGAGCCCTCCAGGCTCCTCTGTCCATGGAATTCTCCAGGCAAGAATACTGGAGTGGGTAGGATTTTTCCAGCCCTAGGGATTAAACGCAGGTCTCCTGCATTGCAGGCAGATTCTTTACTGTCTGAGCTACCAGGGAAGCCCAAAAGATCAGTATCAAAGGATTATTCTCTTGTTGATACCCTGAAGGACACATCTGTTGGGCAGGAGAAAGAATCCACAGGACAGTCTATGGAATTCTAGCCATCCCCTTTCATGCTCGCCCACTGCTATCCTTGAGTTAAGAAGGTCACCTCCCTATAAACTGAGTTCTGAAAATCTTATCCTCCAAATCAATCAGTTTTCTTTCTTCAGATAATATCTCAAACTCACAAAGACTTAATTGATTTTAAGAGCAATTAGGAGGATACACATCCAAAAACTCTGGAAGGCTTGTTGTATTGATACCACAGCGATTGAAATATGTTCCTTAAGCCAAATGTTCTGAGAAGGGAAAACTGGAATTAACTGGTCTGATGTTAGTCATCTTCATTTCTTTAGAGTAAGTGACTAGAAATGTTGCCAAAACTTGTGTGTGAGTTCATAAGGATGTGACCACGGTGGTGAGGTTATTAGAGCTGTGAACTCTCCTTTCACCTTCAGTCATTATTTCTTTCAGCTGAAGCATTCAATGGACCATATTATTCTGTATAGAATAGGATAAATTTCAAATCAATGTTACAGCAGGAATAAGCCTTGGGCTGGTGGAGGAGAATGGGTGTGCACACTGCAGGGAGGCTGTGCTAAAGAAGAAGGAATTAACAGCAGCTTCTCAGTAGTATGACACCTGACCTGGAGTAATTTTTTCTAAATCAAGAGAATCAGGGACTCCTATAATTAGACATTTAAAGGAAAGCTTTGTACAATAATAGCTTGTAGTCAACAGTATGGCCAAAATGAGGCCTTGATCCAACAAACTCAGAGCATCCTAGGAGCATTATGGCTGTCAAGCGGATTAATTATAGATACCACTCCTCTGCTTTCAAGCAAAACACGCAAGACAAGGATGACAAATAACTGAATCACCAGAGATAGTATCCTTTTTTTGTTTTTTTTTGCTAAACATCACAATGCCCAATACTCCTTACTTTTGGAATTTATCTTATAATATCTAACCTAAATTTCTACATTCTAACAGGTAAAGCCAAGCTAGATGACATGAAAACTGCCTTAAATGCATGTGCTCCATCAGAACGTTCTCTAATGTCAACACAGCTGCATTTCAAAACCATAAGACAAGAGAACTAAAATAGCATTAAGAGCTAATCCAAGGGCATCATTACCTATTCATCTCCTCCCCAGCCCAGTTTCACAAGGACCACAGGTTCCTGCCATTTCAGGGCATGGCCCTCTCCATTCCCAGAAATCCTATTTGAAGCAAATATGTATTTTCGGATAAACAGACTACCTTTAGTAGACTCGATTAAAAAAGAAACCAATTAAACCATGTGTATATAAAAATTCTAGGGTATACAGAATTAGTTCACTTTTCCAGTCATCTTCCAATGACAAAACACTATCAGAGAAGGTTCACAGACAGGTGTGGTTGCGAGTTAAAGTCAGAGGAGAGATAAAGCTAATTTAATTTAGATCAAGAACTGGAGCCTTTCATTTACCCCGCAACTCCCTAGTCACAGCACTATAGAAATCTGGAAACATAAATGAGTTAAGTACACTGAAATAGTGTTCCTTTCGTGTAGCATACTAATTTCTTGCAAATAGTCAGGATTTCTCCCGCCACCCCCCACCCAAACCTTGTTTCATCCAAAGGTCTTAGAAACACTTCACAAGCATTCCTTAAAGCTGACAATCAATCCGGTGTAAAGGCAAGTATGACTCCTATTTTCCTAAAAGGAGTACAGCCGTTGCATTCACGGCGTTCCCCTCTCACTGCTGGGCCTCAGTGCGGGGGAAGGGTTGTGGAGACAGTCAGATGGAGAAGACTCTTACACGCTGTGGCCACAGGTGCAGGCTCTAGAACTAGAAAGCATGAGTTGGAATCGGGTCTCTAACTTGGCTGCCCTACTCCTCCGTTTTCATCATCCAGAGTACAGAAATAAGATGATTATCTACTTCACAGAATAGTTAACTCATGACAATATAAGAAACCCAAAGTGGGCTGTTATTATTCTGAAGCGTATGTGGCATAAAAGCTTTTTCAAAAAGTATGATCTCTCTCTAAACCAACAAATAAGTTAATTTGCCAAGAGTATATCACCAAACTGACGTCTAGGTGACTAACAGATGGGGACCATGACGTGACTGACATTTCCAACCGAAATTACCCAAATCCATAGCTTGATTTCAAATCCATAATGCCAACAAAATTCTCAGCTAGTTTAAATCAGTGGCCTTCAACCCTTAAGGTATATGAGCACCACTCATACAGCAAACTACAGGAGAGAGAACTACAGACAAGGGCTGCATCCCTGAGTTTCTGAACCACCAGGGCGAGAATGGTGCCCACGAAAGCGCATTTCTCATGACTCCTCAGGTGACACTGAGCTGCTGTTCTATACTTGAAAAACCGTCCGTGAAGATCATCTAATCTACACTGAGATAGACACACTCAAAACTCAGAAAAAATAAATAATCCAAAGATATATTTACAACAAAGACACTTACCCAAGTGGATCTGCTGGTAACAGAAGGACATTATAGTTCAAAACAGTGTGTGAGTGTGCACACAAGCGTGAGTATCCACAATATTTATATAAAGGTGATATTGAGTCTCTTCACTGAATGATTGTTGTTGCTAGTCGCTAAGTCATGTCTGACTCCTTTGCAACCCCATGGGCTACAGGATTTCCCAGGCAAGAATACTGGAATGGGTAGCTATTTCCTTCTCCACAGGATCTTCCCAACTCAGGGATTGAACCCATGTCTCCTGTTTGGCAGGCAGATTCTTTACCACTGAGCCACCTGGAAAGCCCTCACTGAAATGATATATTTCCCCAAAAAACAAAGGCAAAGTCAAAAGAAATTTGTTTAAACTCTACTCAAGACAGGCATAAAAGTCCTATATAATAAGCCTAGCAATGGATACAACTGTTTTTTTCTTTCTTAATGTAATTTTAGAATCTTCAATTTTATAATGGGAGGAAATTGTGTCGCCTACAAAGAGCTGATCAAATACAGATTTAAAATAATGACATTATTAACCAGGAAAAAAAAACAAAGAGCAAGAGACCTAACATCCCTAATGAGCACACATTACGAGTTAATGTGATTACTTGTTAAAAGGCAATAGATCACCAGTGTTGGGCACAATATGTTTTCAGGTAAATAACCATCTGACAAAGCAAGTCTGCAGCCTTCTCCAGGAAGCAGATATCAGTAGGCTTGATCTCCTGGACTTATCATTTGCATGGGAAATAACCCAAAGAGCTCACAAAGCATCAACTCTATGGCAGGTTTCAGTAAAAAGCCACAGGATTTTAAATTGCTTTTTAAAAGATGACTTCTCACCCACCGTGCCCCATATTTCTCAAGGAAATAAAAGCAGAAGTCCTAAAAGCGGGCCAGACGGAAATACAGTGTCTGCACAGCCCTGAGTCCACAGCATCTGAAGGTAATTTCTGATTGTAAAGTCCTCTTCCTCGCTCCCTCTATTTCTCTCTAGAACACTCAAGACCTGACGGACGAAACTTCAGCAGATTCTCTATCATAAAGAGTGTGAGCAGCTAAACTAAGACATTAAAAGGAAAATAACAGATGCCACTCTACAGCCTGTATTAACTACCGCTTACTGGATACATTCAAATCCTTGAGAATCGAGAGTAACCAGGTAATTTTATATCTAGAAGTATTTGACAAGCATACGTATTTGCACTATGATGTGTGTGTATTTTTTTTTTCAAGTTTTCTTAAGTTGGAAACCTTTAATAGCAGTATCAATCTGAGTACTTAAATGGAATATAAACTAAAATACAAGCTACATTAATGATGCTGGAGATAACCATTAAGTTCTTCATTGAAAATAAATTATACAGAACATGGAAGAAAATTCAAACAGTCTTACTTATTTTATCTTGAGCATAAAATGAGATTTGCTATAGTTAGGGGGAGCTGAAGTTCTTCATGTCAAGAATACTTGATGAACAAGCAACAGTTTATGAAAAATGAGCATTCTCAAAGTATAATTTCCAAAACTATCAGGGCATAAACAAAGAAAAATGCCAGTAGCAAGTAAGGTTAAGTGGGTTATCTTCTATCAAATTCTGGGGTTTATTTAGTCATTTTTTTTTTAAGTTAAACTGGTGAGGAGGTATATGATGTAAACCTTAATTTGTTTAATGTTCAATAATAAAAGGATGGAAAAAAGAATTCCACTGACATTTGGGGGAACTTAGAAGTTTTTTCCTTGGTATTGAGGTATCTGTGCTTTAATATTACCATGTCTTATATTTAGGAATAATATTTTCTTTAGAATCAATTCCATTGGTTTTTGATGAATTCAAATTTTACAAATTCCATTTTAAATTTCAAAACTTAGATGCCAAATACTTTATTCAAGTTAATACATTCAAGTCAAGTGTTAATTTCCTTTATAGCTGCCTGTTGTGGTATAAAAACCTATGGTTTTTTTTATACCAGGCAAGGACATGATCTTGGCATTTTATTTTAGTTACCATTATACAGTCTATAAACCTAGAAAGTATGCCTGGGGTATTTTGAGGAATGCCATCTAATGACTACATAGAGAAATCATTTCCTCATTTTTTTTTAACCATTTAAAAAATTTTCCCTGAATGATAGTCAAGAAAACATACGTGAAACTTTAAAATTTACGAAGCAAAGCTGGAAAAGAGATGCACGTGAGTTAAAATATTTGCAGCCAAAGAATACTCTGTGAGGCTGATTTTCAAATGGATGGCAGAGCAATACAGAGGCAGAAATACATTCCAATTATAAAGGGAAAACATTTGTTTTCTGCTTTTTATTTAACAATAAATTTTATACAAGTGATTTTATACAAACTTCTTTTCACTTTTTACTTTAAAAGTCTACTATGCAATTATCAGCCATTTCTCCTTAGAACACTTTGAAGGTACTAGAGAGAATGAAGTCCAGGAGTAAGGCTTGCTATAGGAAAAGTGACTATGCATAAAAACAACAAAGTCAGAAGGTAAGGAAATGACACTGGAGAAGAATAAAGCATAGCCTAAGTATTTCTGTTCTAGGTTTTATGTATATGCATTTTTGCCTAAGATCAAAAACGTTCTATAAGAGGCAAACATTCAAAAATAAGAAATACAAAGTAACCACATCTTCAAAAAATGTTCTCCAGACTATTTTACTGTGCAAATAGAGTATCTGCCACTATGAAATGTTTTGATTTGGTTTTTCTGTGTTCTTTACTATCTGCCCCAGTGAAGATCAGGCACCTCAATTTTTAGAGAAGTCCCGCCAAAAATGTTACCCACAGAGATGAGGGCAAAATCAGATAGCAGGCACCTGAAAATAATCATTCCCTCCATCCCCCTCTAGGTAGCAGAGAGAGACACGAGCCATGGACAACCTCACCTCTGTGGCTGGGAACAGCAGCCAGTGCAGCAGAGACTACAAGATTACCCAGGTGCTCTTCCCACTCCTCTACACTGTCCTGTTTTTTGTTGGACTCATCACAAACAGCCTGGCAATGAGGATTTTCTTTCAAATCCGCAGTAAATCCAACTTTATTATTTTCCTTAAGAACACAGTCATTTCCGATCTCCTCATGATTCTGACTTTTCCATTCAAAATCCTCAGCGATACTAAACTGGGAACAGGACCTCTAAGGGCCTTTGTGTGCCAAGTGACCTCCGTCGTGTTCTACTTCACGATGTACATCAGTATCTCATTCCTAGGACTAATAACTATTGATCGCTACCAGAAGACCACCAGGCCCTTTAAGACAGCCAATCCCAACAATCTCTTGGGGGCTAAGATTCTCTCGGTTGTCATCTGGGCATTCATGTTCTTAATCTCCTTGCCTAACATGATTCTGACCAACAGGAGGCCGAGTGACAAGACTGTGAAGAAATGCTCATTTCTGAAGTCAGAGTTTGGTCTGGTTTGGCATGAAATAGTCAATTATGTCTGTCAAGTCATTTTCTGGATTAATTTTCTAATTGTCATCGTATGCTATACGCTCATTACCAAAGAACTGTACAAGTCATATGTGAGAACAAGGGGTGCTGGCAAAGTCCCCAAGAAAAAGGTAAACATTAAGGTTTTCATTATCATTGCTGTATTCTTTATATGTTTTGTTCCATTCCATTTTGCCCGAATTCCCTACACCCTGAGTCAAACCCGGGACGTCTTTGACTGCACTGCTGAGAATACTCTGTTCTACGTGAAAGAGAGCACACTCTGGTTAACGTCCTTAAATGCATGCCTGGATCCATTCATCTACTTTTTCCTTTGCAAATCCTTCAAAAATTCCTTGATGAGTATGCTGAGATGTTCCAATTCTACATCACCTCCATCCCATGACAATCGGAAAAAAGGACAGGATGGCAGTGACCCAAGTGAAGAGACACCAATGTAAATAAACTGAGGTAATATTTCAGTCTATTAGTGTATAGAACTCCCCAAAGGCAAGCACTATGCGGAAAATATTAACATTGACTAAGAAGTAGCCGAGTTAGTAACAATAACTCTTGAAACAATAAATAGAAGACTACGAAAGCAATTTTCATTTACTTGTCCAATACTGAAAGCAATCTTAAGAAGCAGAGAAGTAACCTAACATGTAGCTGTGTAGAAAAACAAACTGCATCCAATCACCATGCCACATGCAAAACTACACACAGGTTATGATAAGAAGCGTTTTGACAAAATGGGTAACCATATAATAATAATGTATATGTCACAATCCTATTATGAATTTATTATAATCAGCTAAGATTGATAAATCTGATAAAATCACACCAATTATTATATACTAATATATGTATATATACTTATACATGCTTATAAATATATATATATATTGCAGTCCCTTAACCAAATGCTTACCTATGCAATATTCTTTATAAAAATTTAAGTAATTGAGACATGCAAAGAACAGTAACTACTAACTTTCAATTATGAGGAAAAACTTAAGGGATTTAAACTAATTGAAATGGTAACTGATCAGACTAAAAGGTTTTAAAACTACCTTCTCAAGAAAAACAGCAGAAATAGCAAAGTTATTAAAACAGAGCTATTTTACAACATTCAAATACCAGGAACTTATGGATATTTCCTTAACAGCACAGAAACTGGTTTACTCATATTTTGATAACTTTAGTAAATACAGTACCATCATTGATACTGATCTCTATTAACTAGCTTCTAAAAACTGTGATTTGGGCTGATGAACATTTCCCCTATGAGAAAAAACAAATTAAATATGATTATGCAGTTGAACAGTATGAACATTAACAGGAAAGTGATGAAAATATTGGGAATTACCTGTTTGTCATTTGTATATATAATAAATAATTTACATTAAACTCTAAAGCACACTTTGTTGGAATTTCTTTGTTCAAAGTTATGAGATACTATAACTCATTTTCTATACTCCTATATCAAATGAACCTATTTAAGAAAGGATAGTTGCCAATATTATCCTTTTTATTACATGCTATTAGGCAAAATCTATTTTGAAGGTGATCTCTCATGTCAATTAGTTCATTGTTGTTATTGTTGTTTAGTTGCTAAGTCATGTCTGACCCTTTACAGTCCCTGGACTAGAGCACACCAGGCTCCTCTGTCCATGGGATTTCCCAGGCAAAAATACTGGAGTGGGTTGCCTTTTCCTTCTCCAGGGGATCCTTCCAACTAAGGGATCAAACCTGCTTCTCCTGCATTGGCAGGCAGGTTCTTTACCACTGAACCACCAGGGAATCCAATTAGTTCATACATAAATGAAAAATTAGGTCAAACTTATAACGTTGTGAGATTATACACAAGCCATATTGTTTTTTTAATGTAAACAAAACATACATCGCACTTGGAAATGGACATGATTTATCAATTATTTATGATCCTCAGAGGTGATTCCCAAATACAAGGCAGAGATACCAATATCTAAATATAATGTGAGAAGAAATAAAAAGGATTAGCTGTAGTAAAAGGAAGTTCACTGAACTCCAATATAATAGATTCTATTCTACTAAGTTAAATTTCAGTACAAAGCTGAGCTCATTTAACTCTCTGCTAAGTCGTTTCAGTCGTGTCCAACTCTGTGCGACCCCGTAGACGGCAGCCTACCAGGCTCCTCCGTCCTTGGGAGTCTCCAGGCAAGAGTACTGGAGTGGGTTGCCATGGTATCTATTCTCAAGCAGCCACATTTCCTTCTCTGGCACTTCTGCAAGTGAGCACTGGATGTCAGTGGAGACACACACAGAGCCATGAATCAAAAAAGATGCATATTCGACTTACTGCTAGGTCAAGGCAGTAGCCATTTCTGCCAGAGAGACCAACGCAATTCACTCTAATATCACATGAGC
Organism: Bos indicus x Bos taurus; assembly: GCF_003369695.1. NCBI lineage: Eukaryota > Metazoa > Chordata > Mammalia > Artiodactyla > Bovidae > Bos > Bos indicus x Bos taurus. The sequence goes on from NC_040076.1 coordinate 116,175,189, forward strand.
AAATTCGTTCTGTAAGAAAACCAGGATATTTGAGCTGGAAAAGAAACAAGGATCAACAAATCTGACTGCCTTACTTTGAATATAGGAAACATAAAGGGCAAATCTACTCCTCAATCTAGCCAAGTCAACAGTAGATTGGCCACGGATTAGAGCTGGCCACGTCATGCTGTCAAGGTTGCATTAGGTGTCGGAAGACTGCAGGGCAGGCAGAGATTTCCTGACTGATCTTTCATTTGGGATTAAACTCATTCACTGGTGATGATTTCAATAAGAGAAAGAACCAGAAAAGCTAATGGTGTTACAATACTTTTGCAAAACAAATAAACAAACTTGTTCAATATTTGGAATTATCTAGGTTATTATACATAATATGAAAATTTTACATTAAACTCTAAATCATACTTAGTTGAGGGTTTTTATTCAAATACATTAGAAGCATATACTCCTTTATCAAATATCAAACTGAACCCATTCAAGATAGATTAAGAGATCACTATTTATGGAGTGCTCATTTTACACAGAACATGTCACTATCTCTAGCTTTAGGAATTTTAATATACACAATATATCTCTCATTTCACAACAACTTCCAAAAGAAAGAGAGAGAGACACCAAATTTTGTAGATACAGATTCAGAAGATGAGACAGACAAAACATAGTCTTGCCCATAAAAGTGGCTAAGAAGTCCAAATGATGCTGGTTACTGGCATTTTCTCCCAGTGGTTTCTTATATAAATAGTCTAAAGCAGGTGTGACAAATTTTAGCCTGCAAGTCAAATCTAGCCCAGGACCTGATTCATACAACCTGTGATTTAAGCATGGTTTTTACACTTTCAAATATTTGCAGGAGGAAAATCGGAAGAATAAAACCTCACACTGCACAAAGTTGTATGACATTCAAATTTCAGTGTCTATAAGGTTTAATTAGCACACAGCCACACCCACCCAGGTTTTATCTATGGCTGACTGCCTGTTACAACAACAGGGTGGAGTAGTTGTGACAGACTGAGGGGCCACAAAACCCAAATATTTACTACCTGGCTGTTTAGAACACTGACAGCCCTGCACTGGAACCCTAAAACTTCAAAGAAATGCACTGCACAGAGAAAGAGCCCTCTCTCCATGCATCTCAGTGTTTCAGCAGCTTTGCACTGAAAACACCTGTAGGTTCCTCTGGCTGATCTAGGTCATAACGGCTGGCTGGTAACATGCAAAGTGGAAAGTGGGATTACACTGATGCTGGTGGGAACAAAACATGCAAATATACTTACAAGCCAATAAAAGAAACAGCCTGACTTTAACAAAATAAGTAAATAAAAATGGGAAAGGGGCAAGAGAAATCAATTCCCAAGAGAAATACAAATAGATATTAAAAATATGAAAAGATATACACCCTCATTAATAAACAAGTTTATGTTTACATGACATGGCTTTTTTCACCTGTAAATTCAGAATTGATTTAAAAGATTTTTAACAATTTTGTTGGATAATCCCACTTGATGAGACAAAAAATGAGTACAATCTTTCCGGAAAACTTTTTAAAATACCATTCAACATTTCAATGCATATCCTTTGATCCAGAAATCCCACTTCTAGGAAACTTTCTATAAATATATGTAAGAATAAATACATAAAAATACATGGAGTGGTATTTGCTCTACAGCATGTTTTTAATAGAGAAAAATTGGAGGGAAAAAAAACTTAAATGCCCAAAAGCAACGGCTTATTTAAACTATGATAACTTTATATAGTATAACCCTTTTTAAAAAATTGTTAGTAAATCTTCATATACTAACATGGAATGAAGCAAAGATCCAATATGTCAATAAATATAAATATATATATACACACATATACATATTTGTACACCACCCCATGGAAAAGAAATGCAAAAGCGTAAAATGGCTGTCTGGGGAGGCCTTACAAATAGCTGTGAAAAGAAGGGAAGTGAAAAGCAAAGGAGAAAAGGAAAGATATAAGCATCTGAATGCAGAGTTCCAAAGAATAGCAAGAAGAGATACGAAAGCCTTCCTCAGGGATCAGTGCAAAGAAATAGAAGCAAACAACAGAATGGGAATGACTAGAGATCTCTTCAAGATAATTAGAGATACCAAGGGAATATTTCATGCAAAGATGGACTCGATAAAGGACAGAAATGGTATGGACCTAACAGAAGCAGAAGATATTAAGAAGAGGTGGCAAGAATACACAGAAGAACTGTACAAAAAAGATCTTCACAACCAAGATAATCATGAAGATGTGATCACTCACCTAAAGCCAGACATCCTGGAATGTGAAGTCAAGTGGGCCTTAGAAAGCATCACTACAAACAAAGCTAGTGGAGGTGACAGAATTCCAGTTGAGCTATTTCAAATACTGGAAGATGATGCTATGAAAGTGCTGCACTCAATATGCCAGCAAATTTGGGAAACTCAGTAGTGGCCACAGGACTGGAAAAGGTCAGTTTTCATTCCAATCCCTAAGAAAGGCAATGCCGAAGAATGCTCAAACTACCGCACAATTGCACTCATCTCACATACTAGTAAAGTAATGCTCAAAATTCTCCAAGGCAGGCTTCAGCAATACATGAACCATGAACTTCCTGATGTTCAAGCTGGTTTTAGAAAAGGCAGAAGAACCAGAGATCAAATTGCCAACATCTGCTGGATCATCGAAAAAGCAAGAAGAGTTCCAGAAAAACATCTATTTCTGCTTTACTGACTATGCCAAAGCCTTTGACTGTGTGGATCACAATAAACTGTGGAAAATTCTGAAAGAGATGGGAATACCAGAACACCTGACCTGCCTCTTGAGAAACCTATATGCAGGTCAGGAAGCAACAGTTAGAAATGGACATGGAACAACAGACTGGTTCCAAAACTGGAAAGGAATACATCAAGGCTGCATATTGTCTCCCTGCTTATTTAACTTATATGCAGAGTATATCATGAGAAATGCTGCAATTCATGGGGTAGCAAAAGTTGGACACGACTGAGTGACTGAACTTTCACTTTCTACTGTATATTAATGTCAATAACTGAATTCTTTAAACTTTTTTTCCTTTTATAATAAAATTATGAAACTGGATACTAATATAAATATTTCAGATAATAGTGTAAATTTATTGCTTGTTGCCTGGAGAATCCCATGGACAGGGGAGCCTGGTGGGCTGCAGTCCATGGGGCCGCTAAGAGTCAGACACGACTGAGCGACTTCCCTTTCACTTTTCACTTTCATGCATTGGAGAAGGAAATGGCAACCCGCTCCAGTGTTCTTGCCTGGAGAATCCCAGGGACGGTGGCGCCTTGATGGGCTGCTGTCTCTGGGGTCGCACAGAGTCGGACACGACTGAAGCGACTTAGCAGCAGCATTGCCTGTTTCCAGTTATATGTAGAGATTTTACAATACCAAATTTATGTATACACACTACAGTAATGTTAAACTGCATAATACATTTTAGATTACTACCACCTTGGCTTAGGGCTTCCCTGATAGCTCAGTTGGTAAAGAATCCTCCTGCAATGCAGGAGACCCTGGTTCAATTCCTGGGTCAGGAAGATCTGCTGGATAAGGGATAGGCTACCCACTCCAGTATTCTTGGGCTTCCCTGTGGCTCAACTGGTAAAGACTCTGCCTGTAATGTGGGAGACCTGGGTCTGATCCCTGGGTTGGGAAGATCCCCTGGAGAAGAGAAAGGCTACCAACTCCAGTATTCTGGCTTGAAGAATTCCATGGAGTCCATGGGGTCGCAAAGAGTCGGACACAACTGAGCAACTTTCACTTTCACTTCGCTTTCACCTTGGGTTAATTCAGTGTGGGATTTTAAACACTTTCATATAATCTGGGAAAGTACCATGGTATCCTTCGATGGGAAATAAAAGGCTCTTCTATGAGTATAGGAGTTCCAACTTTGACTTTCATTTCAACTGAAAGCAAATACTTCCTCATCTTTTCAATCATTATTTATATGGTACTGGTTACATCGACAGGAACTTTATACTGTCGAGTTTGATCCAAAAGACAATCCCTAAGGAGATGACAAATTCTTCATTTATTTCCATTTGGCAGGCTTCTAATTTCTATTACTTTTCCTTACATATTTAACTCTCTCCTGATCATACTGCTGTAAACCAATTTATGTTTTCAACCAAGTACCTCACTCTGAGACAAACAGTTTCACAAATCCATGAAAGTGGATTATACCTCTTCACTTAGCAATAAGAAACACCCAGCTCAAAAACTCCAGAATTTGATAACCACTCCCACACTCATCCTGTCTCTGGCAATCAGAAGAGAGAGGGGCTGGTTCCAAGTGGGGGCTCTGGAACCAAACGGTGTGGGTTTGCAGAGGGCTTCAGTTGCAGGACTTTGGGCAACCTGCTTAACACCTGCGATTCCATTTTCTCATCTGTAAAATGGGACGGATCTCTGAGCTTGTTTTAAGAGTTCAGTTCAGTTGCTCAGTCATGTCCAACTCTTTGCGACCCCATAGACTGCAGCAGGCTAGGCTTCCCTGACATTCACCACCTCCGGAGCTTGCTCAAACTCATATTCGAGTCGGTGATGCCATCCAACCATGTCATCCTCTGTTGTCCCCTTCTCCTTCTGCCCTCAATCTTTCTCAGCAACAGGGTCTTTTCCAATGAGTCAGTTCTTCACATCAAGTGGCCAAAGTATTGGAGCTTCACTTCAGCATCAGTCCTTCCAACTCAGGACTGATTTCTTTAAGACCACATAATCACTTAGAACAGTATATAGCTAGTGTGATTTCATTGGTTTTGACTAAATTCCCTTTGAGCCTGATGAGATTTTAAATGTTTTGAACCTGACAAATCAGAATAATTTCTAGGACCTTTCATGGTATATCTTCTTTGATTCACTCCTTTAGTCAGCTATCCCCACAGGTATAGAGAGTACTCCATTTTTAATTTCACTTAACAAGACAGGGACTAACATGAACCACTTGACAAGCGTTATTCAAAGCACCTGGCAAACATTCAAACATTTTTATACCCTTAACAACCCAATGAAGCAAATGCTATTATTTATTTTCATTGTTATGAGGGGGCAATGGTTTCATAGAGAGCATAAGTAACTTGACCAAGGTCACAAGAAAAGTAAGCTGGAATATAAGGAAATGAACCCAGACACTCTGGCTCGCGAGCACTGCTCCTGTCCCATCACAGCCTCTCAGGTGCATCATCAAGGCAGAGGACCCTACCCCAGTGGGCACCAGCGCTGCTGTAAACTAAGAGACCACTGGCTAACATGTATGAAGCACAGAGACATAAAGGAGTCTGTTGGATATTTCCTACGGTCAAACATTTTGAAACCTACATTTAAGAGAAGATACTTCTGTAACTCTAGAAATGCCACCATAAATCAGTTCCTCTTTTGAGGTTTCCTACTCTTTGGCATTTTGAAATTTGACCAAAAAGTGATTTCCAGTTTTCATATTATGAAATTAACTTATACAGCATTTCCCTTGTTTAAACTGAAACTATCCCAAACCTACATCTAAATAATGCAGCCATCAGGAAATTTATACTTAATTACATAGGTCTAATCCCTCTATTTAAATTTTTGTAAGTTTGTTTTTATTCTCTACTGAAGCAAACAAAAGGATATATGTTTTAATTATGTTCCATAACATTAATAAAACTCAAAATCTGTATTTCCAAGAAACAATTTATCTAATTCAAACATCAATTTTTCTTTTCTTTTTAAATTTATTTATTTTAATTGGAGGCTAATTACTTTACAATATTGTAGTGGTGTTTGCCATACATCGACATGAATCAGCCATGGGTGTCCACATGTGTTCCCCATCCTTAACACCCCCTCCCCCCTCCCTCCCCATCCCATCCCTCAGGGTCATCCCAGAGCACCAGCCCTGAGCACCCTATCTCATGTATCGAACCTGGACTAGCGATCTATTTCACATATGATAATATACATGTTTCAATGCTATTCTCTCAAATCATCCCACCCTTGCCTTCTTCTCCAACAGAGTCCAAAAGTTTGTTCTTTATATCTGTGTCTCTTCTGCTGTCTCGCATATAGGGTCATCGTTACCATCTTTCTAAATTCCATATATATGCATTAGTATACTGTATTGATGTTTTCCTTTCTGACTTACTTCACTCTGTATAATAGGCTCCAGTTTCATCCACCTCATTAGAACTGATTCAAATGCATTCTTTTAAATAGCTGAGTAATATTCCATCGTGTATATATACCACAGCTTTCTTATCAATTCCTCTGCCAAAACACCAATTTTTCAAACTGTGCCACCACAATGGTAGTTTCAACCCAAATTATTAGGCATCCTATTCTCTCAGAAAAATGTCCAGTGGGATACTGAATTCTCAGAATTCACCGAAAATGCTCGATCAAGCCAACACAACAGTCTAGTCCAATCCTGTGGTAAAACTCACAGCAAGAAATATGAAATGAAACTCGCCATGGAGAACTCCACATTACCTCATAAGATCTCCTGATTTCCTCATTCACTTTATCTGGTGAGGAAACATTTCTTCATAGACAACAACTTTCTCCTTACAAAAGCAGCAATTACATCCTTTCAGAAATTTTACAGAACTCGGCTCAAGGTTGATGAAATTCCTGAAATCTTTAGCACTTTGCAAAGCCACAAATACAGGAAGAGAGTTCCAAAAATGGCTTTCCCGTAAGTAAAATAGTGTATTTCCATTTAAATCTGCAGTGAGTAGCAAACATTTTTTTCATACCTCACCCGTAGTGAGCACTATTCTAGGCGCTCATCTCAGTCTCTAAGCGCTGAAGCATGCAGTGTAATTAAACCCAGGGGAAAATACAGATGGGGAAAATGAGGCACAAAGCTACTAAATCATTTGTCTATTATCTACTACCCAGTAACACGTGATTCTGAAATTCTAACCCCCAAAATCTGGGTCTAATAGGCCTTACCTCTTAGAAAACATATCATTTCATCTCTCAAAGGTTGAAAGACCAAACCAAAGATTAAGATAAATGTCTACAGAAATCATTAGGTCACCCCAACACACACAAATTTCTGAAAAAACCAGTCTACAAGGGTGCAGATGATCATGCTGTCTGGTTTTAGAGTCAACACTTACTCTCCTATAATTTAAGGCTATTTTCTTTACATTTCTCCCTCCTGTTATTATAAGGCATTAAAAATTTCATTGAACATGTAGAGAAGGTAAACTGCAGGAACGTTATTATATAAGAAAAATATAAAAATGACTGCAACTGAACTGATTTATTCAAACCATAGTACCTTAACAGTACATAAGTTTAAAATAAAGAGGTTCCTTATTAGAGAACCCCTCAGAGGATTACACATGAAGAGGTTCTAATGGATCTCAACTGCGCACGTGAAAATGAGGAAGGAAACTTGGTATAAGAAAGCAGAACAGCATTTGCTCCATGTCTTTCATGGGCTCAACTAATGACTGCCTCGATCGATCGCAAGACAGTGAGCTGAGTTTCCTTCCAAATAAAGGTGAATTTCAATTGTTATTATGAATGGCTTGCTTATAAACGATAGAATATTTTCAAGAGGGCAAAATGCTTTTTAAAGTTTAACATTCTATAAACCATAGATTATAAGCACAGGAAATGACACAATGTTCCCCAACATTGTGAATACTTTTACCTCTTAGCCAGTTTTATTTTACTGCCATGTTAGTTAAAAGTAGAACCTGTGAATGGGGTAGAATCTGTTATCTGGATTTCATAAGGGTGTGAAAGGAATGGGACTGTTAATTAAGTACCTAAACTGTACTATGGGCTTTAAAAATGCTAGCCAGAAACAACATGTGCTTTCTCAACTGATTTATTAAATGTGATGAATAAATTTAAGGTGTAAACACGGTGCAAAGCTAAAGTCTATTTTTAACAAGGAGCATTTTGAAATCATGAAATGCTTCTTGTTTTACTTTGTGTATATGTTTTTTAACAGCTGACGCTGGAAACCATGAATGTGACAGTGATGAAGGGCTTCAACGGGTCTGAGCGGTGTCCCAGAGACCTGAAGACAGCACAGTTGGTGTTCCCGGCCATCTACACTATTGTTTTCTTCGTGGGCATCCTGCTGAACAGTTTGGCCCTGTGGGTGTTCATTCATATTCCCAGCTCCTCCACCTTCATTGTATACCTCAAAAACACTTTGGTGGCTGACTTGATAATGACGCTCATGCTTCCATTTAAAATCTTCTCCGACGCCCGTCTCGGACCCTGGCAGCTCAGAGCCTTTGTGTGTCGTTTCTCTGCCGTTATCTTTTATGAGTCCATGTACGTGGGCATTACCCTGCTGGGGCTCATAGCCTTTGACAGGTTCCTCAAGATCATCAGACCTTTCGGAAAATTCTTCGTACAGAAACCTGCTTTTGCAAAAGGGGTCTCAACCCTCATCTGGCTCTTTTTGTTCCTCCTCTCGCTGCCAAACATGATCTTGAGCAACAAGGAAGCAACACCATCTTCTGTGAAAAAGTGCGCCTCCTTAAAGGGTCCTCTGGGGCTGAAATGGCATGAAGCAGTGAATTACATTTCCCAGTTCATCTTCTGGACTGTTTTTGTCCTAATGCTTCTCTTCTATACGGTTATTGCAAAAAAGGTGTATGATTCTTACAGGAAGTCCAAGAGTAAGGACAGCAAGAACAACAAAAGGCTAGAAGGTAAAGTGTTTGTTGTCGTGGCTGTCTTCTTTGTGTGTTTTGCTCCATTTCACTTCTCCAGAATCCCATATACTCACAGTCAAACCAACAGTAAGACTGATTGTCGACTGCAAAATCAACTGTTTCTAGCTAAAGAAACAACTCTCTTTTTGGCAGCAACTAACATTTGCATGGACCCCTTAATATATATACTCTTATGTAAAAGGTTCAGAGAGAGGCTACCGTGCATGAAAGGGAGGCAGATCGCAGCATTCACTCAGGAAAATCATACGAGTCAGTCGGACAATATAACCCTAGGCTGATAACTTTATCATAGTTAACTATTTATTGATGAGACTTCAAATGACAATTTACTTAGAAATCAAACCAAGGCAATGAAAAAAAATGGATTAGAACAAAAGTTTTGTTACTTTTTACTATCCTGGTTCATAGAAAGGATCATGTCAACTTTAATTCCACTGCAATCTATTCATAAGCAGAATAAAGCCTTAGTAAGGGAAAGCATAATAGGAAGCAAATGGTGGCCACTAGAGGTCACCTTTTCAAGAGCATTCACTTCCACTTTGGAAAAGGTGTATTATGGGGAAATGTATGTTTCTAAAAACACATATTTTTTTAAATATAAAAAAATATATTCCTTCACTCTAAAATGCCTCTTCACATTCTTTTGCACATGTAATTCAAACAACACTACTGCTTTTGTATCCCACTTGCCAATTTAAAAAACCAACAACAACAACAACAAAAAACAACTTGCAAGTCCTTTGGTGAAAGCTGAAGCTAGAGGTTGAAATGGATGCTAGATGGAAAGCCTCTGGGGAGTAGGTCAGAAAGCCCTTTGACTCCAGATGAAGGTATTTCTCCTTACAATTACAAATGGCCTCTTCCCCAGTATGCCACTACACTACAGAATGCACGAGCAGCAGTATTAAGTCATATAAAATACCGTAATACATCCTAAGTGTGTACCATGCGAGAGTAAGAATACTGTATTCTTATTCTTTGGCATCTTCCCTCTGCCCAGCAGATACTCTAACAGTGGTTCAATATTCCACCTATTCAGCAAAGCCTTCCAGCACCTCCGCACTCTTTATCTCTGGTTCAATCTCTGGTTGAAAACAACTACTTCTCCCACATCTGGGTAGAAACTCAATGCAGGCTTCCTATAGTTAGCAGTATTCTAATGCATCCTCTAATGATGGTCAGGATTCTTTAAGAAAGGCAACATATTTTAAAGACAGAAATATGTCATGTTTTCTTGGTATCGCCCATGATACTTTCAACAGATAATAAATTACTAATATTTTAAATAGAATATGTTATTATGCCATTTCTTGGTATGTATATAGATAGAAATACTGACCCAGAATCAATAATATCCATACTGGGAAATTTTTAGAGGATGACAACCTACTTGTACTTATATATCTCTGCATTTTCCCGAATCCCTTTGTGGTTAAAAAAAAAAAAAAAAAAAACCTTCAAGTATGTTCATCTGCAGTTGTGGGTGCTGATTTGTGCCTTCTAGATAAAATGTGCAAAGGAGTACTCATGCTCTGCAGATATGCCAGTAGCTCCAACACAACCATCAGAATGTGAAGCCCATGTCTTCTTCCATGGCCCCAAAGACCCTGGAACTTGCCCAACCCTTCTAGTCTTTTCTCCTAACTGTTATTCCATCCCTGGAACTCTCTTATATAAGTTTATAAGTATCAGAAAATGCCATGCTCCTATTTTACCCCTGTGTCAATGAACTTATAAATTTCTCTCTGACTCACCAAGAAAACATTTACCCATCCATGGAACTCTTAAGTTGCCATTACTCAGTCCATGAAATCTCATCTGGCTAACTTCCCAACACCCAAACCCGATCACTCCCTCATCTGTATGTTGTCATACCTCAAATATTGTAATGATCACACTGCTTTGTAATTACTGATTCACAGATGTGTCTACTCTTTTATTAACCTATGTGCACTTATGAGAGCAGAGAGTGTGGGCCGTTGTGCAATCAATAAATATTTGATAAAATATAACAAACCAAACTACCTTTATTTTTATATACCAGAAAAGCAAAAGGGAAGCCAATTCTCACTGACGTTTTACTTTTCAAAACATAACATAAATTTCTTAAAAGCTCAAGCTCTTTTTAGTTGGTCTCCTATGCATGTACACATAAGCCTGGGAAGTGGGGGCGTTCTTGGGTTCATCAGTGAATGACCAGGAAGGAAGGAGGATTACTGAACAGTACACGTATAGCTTGGGGGCCAATGTCTATCACCATTTCCATTTTAGAGCCACTGACAAAATACTTAAGCTATGTACTGTTGGTTTTGGTTAAATAAAATTTGTAACTGTAGCATATCACAATCAGCAAAACTCTTAGAAAGTACTTTGAGTGCCTGATTTTCATTTGCAAGAAGAACTAAGTCATAATGACTATTAGAGATGCCACTAAACCCATGTTACGTTCACTGAGTACATTATGTGATCATGAGCAGACTCTAATAATGTATTATAAGTAACTGCATCTAAGCCACCCATCAAACTAGGCTTGGTGATATAACCCATGTATATTTTACATATAAATAGTTTCAATATACACTGAATGGATATAGACAAGAAATATATTTTAGAACTATCTTTCAAGATAAAATTTCAGTAGTATATCTGTCCTCCAGAGATATTTATTTTATATTCCATTATAGTAATATTACAGTCAAAAGCAGACTACCTGAGGTATAGAACGAAATAATCTACCAAGAACTTAGAGAAGAATCATCATAAAATCACATCCACAAAATGAAAAGCAACTACCTGAGAAGAACTTCCCAAACTAGCAATCACAAACACTAAAATCTAGAAGACTCACAGAATGGGGCACTATAGCCATAGTCATTAATGACACAGAAGACAGGTGGGGAAAAATAGTAGCTTTGGTAAACCCCACAAGCTCATAGCATAATGAAGGGCTTTTGTAAAAATCTAAAATGTAAATATTTATATTGAATAAGGCCTTCCAAATACCCCTGATGCAGGGGAAGTAGGACAGTGTATTGTCCCGATACAGAATTATTCTTCGGAAACCAAGAGAAAGCACTGTAAAGGGGGAAGGAAGAGACAGAGAAGCAGCGTGAATTCCCAGCTCACAGGAGTTAGCTGGCTGATAAAGTGGTCGTGACATCAGAACATAAAATAATTGTTCAATTCAGTCGTGTTCATCTCATCACTTCATACGTTCCAGATTCATTTAAATGCAGCTTGTTCCGTAACTTTCTAAGGTCTTCTTTCTGAAGTTCTCTCACCATCTCCCTGGGTATGTATTCCTCCAGTAAGTTAACAGATCAAAGTGCACATACACATCGATGTCACCAGAACAAAACCTCCAAGCAGAGGAACCCATACCCAGTTGTGTGAACCACTTAGGAAGCACATGTTGAAAAGCAGCCCTGGTGTGCAATTTACACATCATTTGAAGTGCCTAAAACCAAAACACAACACTTTAAACTTGACATGGAAACCAAACATAGGTAATATGAATATAGTACATGTGTGAAACCAGTAGTCAAACTTTAACAGAACCAGCTCTAAGAGTAGATCACTAGGCCTGCCCCCAGAGTTTCTGATTCACTAGGTCTGGGCTGAAAACTGAGAAGAAGTTTCCAGGAGAGGAGATAAGGATGCTATCAATTTGGGCCACATGTTAAGAACCATAAAGCACAGTACTCTTGGACATGAATGTCCAACGGTGGGATCTGTCAACAGGAGACAAACACAACTGTTATTAAGGGAGCAGGACACATATAAGGTGACAGGCAGTGACATGAACTATGGTTACCTGGAAAGTTCGTGTCCCACCTGGGGGCGAGCATCTACTTATTCAATGCCAACTGTTGGCACAGGAGGGAATTTGGACCCGGAGTTGCTAACTGGTAGCCATAGCGATAGTAAAATCAGCACCAGCAACAACAAAAACAAAACACATTATCTACTATTTACTGTGCACCAGGGAAGTGAGTCAAGATCGTTAAGTATACTGTTCCCAGTAATAATCCCAGGAAGCCTGTCAAGTACTGTGTATGCATGCTCTGCACACACAACTCTGCAACCCCATGGCCTGTAGCCCACCAGGCTCCTCCGTCCATGGGACTTCCCAGGCAAGAATACTGCAGTGGGTTGCCATTTCCTACTCCAGGGTATCTTCCTGACCCAGAGATCAAACCTGCATCTCCTGCACTGCAGGTGGATTCTTTACCACTGAGCCACCTGGGAACACCTAGTTAGACCTTCCTAGACTTGGTCTAGGAAAACCTAGACCAAGTGCTATAGTTATTGCCAATTCAGATATAAAGAAGCTGAGAACCAGAGAAGTTAAGCAACTTGCATGGGGTCAAAGAGCTTGTAACAAAGATAAGACTAATTCAGACTCTGGTTTCTGACCATAACCATCTATCCTTAACAACTGTCTACCACAGACTTTCTAATGTTCTCAAGAGAAACCTTAAATCCAGTCTCTTCTGCCATATTACTTGTTATTTTCCCTGGTGGCTCAGATGGTAAAGCATCAGCCTGCAATGTGGGAGACCCGGGTTCAATCCCTGGGTCGGGAAGATCCCCTGGAGAAGGAAATGGCAACCCACTCCAGTACTCTTGCCTGGAAAATTCCATGGACTGAGGAGCCTGGTAGGCTACCGTCCATGGGGTTGCAAAAAGTCAGACAAAGACTGAGCGACTTCAATTCACTCCACCTCCATAGCCACTCCCCCACTCCCTGGCCCCAGAAAAACATACATCATGTGTGGGCCACAGCAGCCCACATACTGCCAGCTAATTATCCTTGACCTCGAAGCTAACAGGCACCTCCCAGGACCTTACACTCTTTTACTGTGTGTGCGGCATATCGCTAAGTATGACCTTACAAGGATTATTACCTTTCTATTTCTCACTCTATCCCAGGAGATGGACACTACAGGGCTCCCTGAAGGGGAGGAAACAAAAAGAAAACTGAGGCACAAAGTGAACAGATGCCTTGTGCTGGTGCCCATGATCCCAGCACCAGCAGAGACAGAGCTGGAACAGACACCCAGCGGGTGGCCTCCAGACCACACCTCACAGACACAACAAGCCCAATTCCTCCAGGAGTGACCTCAAGTCCCCACTGTGACACTGATAAGAAGGGGGCTCCCAAAGAGAGAGGTCTCAACACAAAAGAGTTTCAACAACCTCAGGGATATGCACAGTTCCACCACGAGTCCTCAGAGACCTGTGGGCACCCCTCCAGCCCTTAAGAGGAGTCACATCACAAAGCATAGGATAGCTGATTCATTGAGCCCATCAACCCTTCATCGTGTGCTTCATGCAGGGCCCCTGGGCTCTCTGGAGTCTGCACACAGACCACCATGAATAAAAATGTGGTTTGTGGAATGTGGTCACTCACTCAGTCGTGCGCAATTCTTTGCAACCTTTTGGACAGTAGCCTGCCAGGTTTCTTTGTCCACAAGACTTTTTCAAGCAAGAATACTGGAGTGGATTGCCATTTCCTTCTCCAGGGGATCTTCCCCACCCAGGGACTGAAGCCGCGTTTTCTGTGTTTTTGGCATTGCAGCAGGTTCTTTACCTGTTGAGCCATCAGCTCCCAGAATAAGAGACAGAATTAGCTCACCAAAGCAGCTCAGAGAAAAAGGCAGCTAATGCCGGATGGACAAAGTGAGGAAAGGCTCGGGGGAGGTGGAAGTGTGAGCTGGGCCCTGATGAAGAACCAGAGCCTTTGAAAGGACACCCTGCAGCACTCAGAGCAGTTTGGAGGAAAGTTCAGGGGCTTGGGCACTGAGCTGTGGTCCAGTGAGAGGGGCCACGGGGTCGGGGGCAGGGGGACTGTTCAGGCTGCTGAAGCATGTGTTGGGGTGGGGGATGAGCCTGAGAAGTGAGCGTGGGGCCCCATGGCACAGCACTTTGGGGTTGTTGGGGTGTTTGGAGTTCTCTCTGAGCCACTGTAGGTGGCTGAAGTGAAGACTATGTTCTCTATGCTGTGCTTTAGGAAAATCAATTTGTCAGCAAGATGATGATTCTGGATTAATAGAGCCACTGAGGCTAGGAGATCAATTAAAGAAGTCTTTCATCCATACACTGTTAAGAGCCAAGTGGAAAGAAATCTGATATGGACCTTAGAGACATTTTCAGAGAGAGAGAGGTTTTGAGTCCAACACCACAGGACAGAAGGGGTTTCTATATAAAACGTATGTGATAACTATGCAAAATGTATTCTCAATGGGGTCCATAATCCCCCTTGCACCCCCTCCCAATCAAGAAGCATTGCTTTGAGGAACATTAGCTTGCGTGACGTGCTGTACCATGAAGTTATGTTGAATATGAAGCACCAGTGAGGGAGCTGAGTCAAGGAGACTACCTAGTGGAGGCAAAATATGGATCCAGGGCTCTCAAGACAGAGCCAGATCAGAAGCTGTGGGAATAATCTTTCCCAAGAAAGGGAGAAAAGAAGGAATGAGCTATGCACCTCAGAGGCCACGCTACCCAAGTCTCATGGACAAAACAGACAGAAAAGGAGGAATGGTGCCCGGGACTGGATCGATGAACAACAAGGAGCAACAAGACGTTCCCTGGGAACCAAGGAACAAGAGAGATTCAAGGAGGAAGTGATAGTCCACAGAATCACACACTCTGGGGAGGTCAAATGTGACGAATGAACAACTGTGAGGTCAGTGGTCACTTGAAGAGGAGGTGGGTGGAGCCCCAGTTTCTAATGGGAAGGGAGGGACGACAAGCTACACTTGCCATGAAGGACCAGTCAGTTGACAAGCATTGCAAGGAGGAAATAAGAACAGCTGTTAGATTAGCTCAGCTTTTTCCAAGCATTCCTAAGAACAGCTGGAGTAGCTTCTTCGCATGTTTCTCATGCAATGCACAGGAAAGATGATCCACCTGAAACAGGCAACACAGCAGGCGCACAGATCACACGATGGGTAGAACCATATGACCAAGAAAACCAGCTGTGGCCAGAAAACGGGTGTGCCGACGTGGCAAACCCACGTTCCCTGGGTTTCTGATGCCCAGCCCGCACCCATTCTAGTACAGTACAGGGAGAAAGGAATTGGGGATCACCATTAAGTGACAGACATGAAAACAGAGAATATGGGGAGGAGTAATCAAAGAGAAAGGAAAAATGAATGAAAAGGGAACTGAATTTGAGACTCATAGTAGGTAACTCATGCTCAGTCACTCAGTCACATCTGACTCTTTTTGACCCTATGGACAGCAGCCCACCAGGTTTCTCTGTCCATGAGACTCTCCAGGCACAAATACTGGAGTGGGTTGCCATTTCCTACTCCAGGGGATCTTTCCAACCCAGGGATCGAACTTGCATCTCCTGCATTGGCAGGCAGATTCTTTACCACTGAGCTACCTGGTAAGCCCCATGGTAGGTAAACCAATGATTTTAAAAACTCAGAACTTCACTCAGCATGTGAACATTCACCTCTTCTGCAATAAAACTTACTTGATAAATGTAACTTTCTAAAGCATCAATTCAGTTCAGTTGCTCAGTCCTGTCTGACTTCTTGTGACTCCATGGACCACAGCATGCCAGGCCTCCCTGACCATCACCAACTCCCAGAGTTTACTCAAACTCGTGCTTATTAAGTCCGTGATGCCATCCAACCATCTCATCCTCTGTCGTCCCCTTTTCCTCCTACTCAATCTTTACCAGCATCAGGGTATCTTCAAATGAGTCAGCTCTTGGCATCAGGTGGCCAAAGTATTGGAGTTTCAGCTTTAGCATCATTCCTTCCAAAGAACATCCAGGACTGATCTCCTTGCAGTCCAAGGGACTCTCAAGAGTCTTCTCCAACATCACACTTAAAAAGCATCAATTCTTCGGCGCTCAGCTTTCTTCACAGTCCAACTCTCACATCCATACATGACCACTGGAAAAACCATAGCCTTGACTAGATGGACCTTTGTTGGCAAAGTAATGTCTCTGCTTTTGAATATGCTATCTAGGTTGGTCATAACTTTCCTTCCAAGGAGTAAGCGTCTTTTAATTTCATGGCTGCAAGCACCATCTGCAGTGACTTTGGAGTCCCCAAAAATAAAGTCTGACACTGTTTCCACTGTTTCCCCATCTATTTCCCATGAAGTGATGGGACCAGATGCCATGATCTTCGTTTTCTGAATGTTGAGCTTTAAGCCAACTTTTTCACTCTCCTCTTTCACTTTCATCAAGAGGCTCTTAATTCTTCTTCACGTTCTGCCATAAGGGTGGTGTCATCTGCACATCTGAGGTTATTGATATTTCTCCCAGAAATCTTGATTCCAGCTTGTGCTTCTTCCAGCCCAGCATTTCTCGTGATGTACTCTGCATAGAAGTTAAATAAGCAGGGTGACAATATATAGTCTTGACATACTCCTTTTCCTATTTGGAACCAGTCTGTTGTTCCATGTTCAGTTTAACTGTTGCTCCCTGACCTGCATACAGGTTTCTCAAGAGGCAGGTCAGGTGGACTGGTATTCCCATCTCTTTCAGAATTTTCCCAGTTTATTGTAATCCACACAGTCCAAGGTTTTGGCATAGTCAATAAAGCAGAAATAGATGTTTTTCTGGAAGTCTCTTGCTTTTTCCATGATCCAACGGATGTTGGCAATTTGATCTCTGGTTCCTCTGCCTTTTCTAAAATCAGCTTGAACACCTGGAAGTTCACGGTTCATATATTGCTGAAGCCTGGCTTGGAGAATTTTGAGCATTACTTTACTACCGTGTGAGATGAGTACAATTGTGTGGTAGTTTGAGCGTTCTTTGGCATTGCCTTTCTTAGGGATTGGAATAAAAACTGACCTTTTCCAGTCCTGTGGCCACTGCTGAATTTTCCAAATTTGCTGGCATATTGAGTGCAGCACTTTCACAGCATCGTCTTTCAGGATTTGAAATAGTTCAACTGGAATCCCATCACCTCCACTAGCTTTGTTCGTAGTGATGCTTCCTAAGGCCCTCTTGACTTCACATTCCAGAATGTCTGGCTCTAGGTCAGTGATCACACCATCGTGATTATCTGGGTCGTGAAGATCTTTTTTGTACAGTTCTTCTGTGTATTCTTACCACCTCTTCTTAACAGGCAAATTTGGCCCTGGAGTTCAGAATGAAGCAGGGCAAAAGCTAATAGAGTTTTGCCAAGAAAACACATTGATCACAGCAAACACCCTCGTCTAATAACACAAGAGAAGACTATACACATGGACATCCCCAGGTGGCCAACACCGAAATCAGATTGATTATATTCTTTGCAGCCAAAGATGGAGAAGCTCTATACAATCAGCAAAAACAAGACCAGGAGCTGACTGTGGCTCAGATCATGAACTCCTTATTACCAAATTCAGACTTAAATTGAACAAAGGGGGGAAAACCATTAGACCATTCAGGTATGACCTAAATCAAATCCCTTATGATTATACAGTGGAAGTGACAAATAGATTCAAGGGCCTATATCTGATAGACAGAGTGCCTGATGAACTATGGACGGAGGCTCATGACACTGTACAGGAGACAGGGATCAAGACCATCCCCAAGAAAAAGAAACACAAAAAAGCATGTCTGTCTGGGGAGGCCTTACAAATAGCTGTGAAAAGAAAGGAAGTGAAAAGCAAAGGAGAAAAGGAATACCCATTTGAATGCAGAGTTCCAAAGAATAGCAAGGAGAGATAAGAAAGCCTTCCTCAGCGATCAATGCAGAAAAATAGAGGAAAACAACAGAATGGGAAAGACTGGAAATCTCTTCAAGAAAATTAGAGATACCAAGGGAACATTTCAGGCAAAGATGGACTCAATAAAGGATAGAAATTCTAAGGCACAGCAATAGAATATTCAACTCTGTTTTTTAAATTCAGCTTAAACATTATATGCCTGTATGTGATCATACTTAGTGGTATTCATCTTAAAGAGTTTTAACTAATACATACCTGAATAGTTTCATAGTTATAAAAAATCGTAGCTTCGTGCATTAAATTTTTATCATATCCGTATCATATTTCTCTATGCTTTTCATGCTTTTTATTCTATTTAGTTCTATCACTGACATTTCCCGTAGCGAAGGATGCCTGAACTCATGAGCGAAGCATTAACCTGAATGCCATAACCCTGCAGAGACCACTCCTCTTCTTAACCCACATAGCCTGGCCTCAACTTTTATACCTTCCCACAATATCCCAATCTGGAATAAGCTAGCCCTGATTTCCTCCTTTTCAGAAGAGAAAGCTATCAAGAAAGAATATAAAAAGTATTTCAAGTATCACCATGACATCACTAAAGGAAAACCAAGAGCTTTCTAAGGGTAACCAAAACATTATTAACGACTTTGACTTTCTAGTTGGAATTTATAATCATTCCAACTTTACATTCAGAGAAATTACTGCTATTTATATTCATTTATATACTCTCCCTCTGCCCTCTGATCAAAAACAAAAGCAAGACGAAACAAACAAAAAATGATACTGCTTACTAAGCACCAACCAAGTTTCAAACACTGTGGGAATTATCCTATAGATTATCCCATTTAGACTTTACACCCTTACAAGGCAGCCATCTTTCAGAAGAAGAAACTGAAGCTCAGATGTAATAATGACTTGCCCAAAGTAAGAAAGCTCCTAAGTGGACAGGCTGAAGTTCACAAAGCAATCTATAGGACCCCCAGTTATGGGGCTGTATCTATCAGTACTGACAGCATCCCTCACAACCAAGACTTCCAAAATGAGGAGCTGAATCAAACAGCAGAACACAGGAGAGAGTATCAATATGAGGGCAGGAGTCAGATGCAGGCGTATCTCCAGATTTGTCTCCACAGCATCCCTTCCCTTTAACTGACCATTACAGATAAAGTTCTCATACCAGAAAAAGGTAAGCAGCTTTATATAAAGCAGACCTAATAGATACTAATCATTTCAAAGGACAGATTAAACACAGTAATTCAAACATAGGGACCTAAAGATACCAATCTCAGTGAGGACAACATTAAAGGGTTTGTAATAATTATACTCAGCACAAATCTCAGCTTCTGACTAGATGGTAAGCCACAATTACAGTGATTTTTGTACACAGAGATGGGACAGGAAGATCTGGTGATTTTACTACGACCCTTGTTGTATGTTCTGACTACATTCGAAAGACATAGGCATTCCAGACATATCATATGAACTATGTTTCAGTTAGACCCCTGCTCATCTTTGTTTTCTAATAATGGGATCGAGTACTGGGGGAAGGATTTGGAGGCCCTTTATGTGTGTGTTTTCCTTTAAGAAGAAATGGATACATCAAAGATTATAGAGACAGAGAAAGTAAGATAACAAGTTCTGTGCCTACCAACACTGGAGACAGGAACATTGTGCCCGGGTCCAGGCCAATGCAGAGAAATCAAATAAAGGGAGCAGAGAGGAAGCAGACATATGCAAGGGAGAAATGACTAGAAGACCAAGGTAAGCCTTAGCAATCCATTTGCAAATGGCTCAGGTTCAATCTCTGGGTCAGGAAGATCCCTGGAGAAGGGAATAGCTACCCATTCCAGTATTCTTGCCTGGATTTTCCATGGACAGAGGAGCCTGTCGGGCTACAGTCAATGGGGTCACAAACAGTCAGACACTGAGTGACTTTCACTTCACTCATCCTAAAAAGTGAGGAAGCAGACTTTATCCCAGGATTTAGGAAGATGTATCAACATCACCACATATTTTCATTCCTCTAAAGGTATTAGAAACAGTCTCTCCTTGAGGCCTTCTGTCTCTTTAAGAACATATTTTGAAAGATCACACAGATTCTTTTCTAAAGTTCACTGACGGAATCCTAGTTTTGCAGAACAATGAAGCCAAGAATATTTGAATCAATTGTCCAATATTCCAAAGCAAAAGTGATTTTGGAGTCATGAACCAGGTCTCTGTCCAAACAAGAGTATAGATATTCATATTTTATTTCAAGTTTTTAAACACCAATGTAGATTTCGGATTAATATGTCCAAAAGGCCTCAGAAACATTTAAAAGTATTTCCATTTAAGTGTCCCATGGGCTGGACCTAGCAAATACAGAGCAAACCAATTTTTAAAAGCCAAGGAAATTAAGGAAAAAACAAAGAAACCAGAGAGATTGTTCTAAAGAATAAAAGAATAAACCAGTAAAAAAAAAAAAAAAGAATGCAATGTGAAACTCATTAGTTTCACATCAAAAAATTATAAAGAATGTTACTGGGAATCAGCAAAATTCAGACTTAACATTAGAATTTATTATTGTTTCAGCAGTAATCGCTTGATTGATAATAGTGCTGTGATTAGTAGGAAAATACCCTGATTCTTAGGAAATACATGCTGAAGCAGTTAGGGCTGGGACACCAGTCATAATGACTTCAACTTCAAATAGGTCTCCCTCAAAAATGTGTGTTGAAGGGGTGGGAAAGGGGAGGATGTGAAAACTACCAATATGAAAATATAAAATTTCCCTGAACTATACTTTCAACTTATCTGTAAGCTTAACATATTTAAAAGTAATATTATTATAGAAAAAAATGAAACAAAATTTAAAAAAGAAAAACCACTGCAGTGGTAGAGAAACTCAAGCACATCCTAGGATATCCGGCGTCCTGTATTCAAAATAAATCTGAGGTTTCCAATAGCTGAACAAAACTATTAAAAGAGCTTCTCTGCATTTAATAGGATCTTCCAATGAAGCAGCAAGATAATTATGGTTATAAAGTCTCCTGTGGCTCTTATGAAATCTGAGACTTGCTATAAAAATCAACAGAAAAAAATTATGCCGGTTAACCTTTCAGAGATTTGAATAATAATAAAGTTATGGGCTATTTCTTAGCTGCTCTTTTCATCAAAGCATTACACTTTTTTTTTTTCTGACTAAACCTGTACTACTTCCCTTTTTGAATGTTAAGTAAGACCAGCTTTAACAAGTCCCAACTTGAGATACGCATAATGGGCTTTAAGACGAATGCATAAAGGCTACCTCATGTTAACTTATTCACTACTAAACCTACTTTGCGTCACCAGTGAAAGAAGTTTTTTAATACACAATCCCACTGTATAGTCACTAAGCCATGCCTGAATCTTTGCAAGCCCCTGGACTGTAGCCCACCAGACCCCCGTCCATGGGATTCTCCAGGCAAGAATACTGGAGTGGAGAGCTGGAGACGGTGTCACTGCAGTAGGTGGCCCTCTTTTTCTCCTCCTGAGGGTGGGCCAGGCATGGCCTAATCTTTTCCAGGCCTTAGCCACATACTGGGGCTTCCCTGGTGGCTCAGTGGTAAAGAATCCACCTGCCAATGCAGGAGGTGCAGGTTTGATCCCTGGGTTGGGAAGATCTCCTGGAGAAGTAAATAGCAACCTAATACAGAATTCTGGTCTGGGAAATCCCGTGCACAGAGGAGTGTGGTGGCCTATGGTCACAAGACTTCAGTTCAGTTCAGTCGCTCAGTCACGTCCAACTCTTTGCAACCCCATGAACCGCAGCACGCCAGGCCTCCCTGTCCATCACCAACTCCTGGAGTCCACCCAAACCCATGTCCATCGAGTCGATGATGCCATCCAACCATCTCATCCTCTGTCGTCCCCTTCTCCTCCTGTCCCGAATCCCTCCCAGCATCAGGGTCTTTTCCAATGAGTCAGCTCTTTGCATCAGGTGGCCAAAGTATTGGAGCTTCACCTTCACCATCAGTCCTTCCAATGAATATTCACAACTGATCTCCTTTAGGATGGACGGGTTGGATCTCCTTGCTATCCAAGGGATTCTCAAGAGTCTTCTCCAACACCACACTTCAAAAGCATCAATTCTTCGGCACTCAGCTTTCTTCACAGTCCAATTCTCACATCCATACATGACTACTGGAAAAACCACAGCCTTAACTAGATGGACCTTTGTTGGCAAAGTAATGTCTCTGCTTTTGAATATGCTGTCTAGGTTGATCATAACTTTCCTTCCAAGGAGGAAGCGTCTTTTAATTTCATGGCTGCAATCACCATCTGCAGTGATTCTGGAGCCCAAAAAAATAAAGTCTGACACTCTTTCCACTGTTTCCCCATCAATTTGCCATGAAGTGATGGGACCAGATGCCATGATCTTAGTTTTCTGAATGTTGAGCTTTAAGCCAACTTTTTCACTCTCTTCTTTTACTTTCATCAAGAGGCTTTTTAGGTCTTCTTTACTCTCTGCCATAAGGGTGGTGTCATCTGCATATCTGAGGTTACTGATATTTCTCCTGGCAATCTTGATTCCAGCTTGTGCTTCTTCCAGCCCAGCGTTTCTCATTATGTACTCTGCATAGAAGTTAAATAAGCAGGGTGACAATATACAGCTTTGACGTACTCCTTTTCCTATTTGGAACCAGTCTGTTGTTCCATGTCCAGTTCTAACTGTTGCTCCCTGACCTGCATACAGGTTTCTCAAGAGGCAGGTCAGGTGGTCAAGAGTAAGACATGACTTGGTGACTAAACCACCACCAAAAAAAAAAACCTCATTTATAGTGCATGAAACTCTATCAATAATCTGTGATAAACCATCATGGAAGAGAATTTGAAAAAAGAATGTATGTATGTGTATAACTGAGTCACTTAGCTGTTCAGCAGAGATTGGCACAATATTATATATCAACTATACTCCAATAAAAAAAAAAAATTGAGGCAGATAATAGAACTGCCTTTATTCCCTCAACAAAAGCTTGTGAAATATTTGTCCATACACACTCCCTCACATGAATTTCTATCCACCACTGGAACTGAAGGAATATAATCCTCAGACTTTGCAGAGGTCTTTGCCCAACATACTTTTAAGGAGACTACATGGGGTATGCTCCTTTGAATGGATGCTTTTAAGACTGGCAGTTGGTTATTCTGGCAGTGAGATTTCCCATTTTGAGTAGTACATCAGTTACTATTTAGGGATCATAGTGACAAACCGCAAGTTCAACTCAAGAAAAACAAAGTCTCTCCAACTCAGGCCTGCATGGCATAACTTTTCCCCTCAAGATGCAGGGAAATGGCTTCAGTGATAAAGGGAAATCCCTGGAGAAGTACCAAAGGACAATCAGCAGAGTCCAACCTGAATGAAGTATGATTGGTAAGTCTGACAAGTTCTTGTAAGACTGAACCACTATTAAGTTGGCTAATTTTTGTTCAGAGGCTTTCCCTAGGGCTAGCTACTCATCCACAACATACTTAGTCCACCCTGAACAGAATGGAATGGAAAACCATTAAATTTTAGTTGTCTGTTTTTGTTTGTTTAGAAAAAAGCAATAGAAGAAACAACTACTCAACTCTTGGTATTTACATTGAATACATTTGTTTTTCTGTACCAACACATGGAAAAAAAAAAAAAGTACATATACGTTACCTCCTTAATGCATAAGTAAATTACTAACTAAATACCTATTACCGATTTACTAACTTCAAAAAATGTTCCACCTTCATTATTTTCATTTATCTTTCTCTTCATCCATGAAAATAACAAGTTTTGATTATATTTGATAGTTTTTTTATCTTTTTACTTCTTTGTTTGAATGTTGCATTCAAGAAAACACTGGAGTCTTTGAGAAATTTTTTGGAAGTTCTAAAATTAATTACAAATAGGAAAAAGTGATTTGATTATATAACTTTATCATCGTGGGAAGATCTTTTAAAAGAGTAAAAGTTGTCTTGTGGAATTCAACAGATTAGGGAAACTGGACACCTAAGTAATTTTATTTAAAATGTTCTGAAGGTTTATATTTATGTATAGGTGAAAACAAGTATATATATTTTCACAGATTCTCAAAAGCAACACCACAGGTTTCCCAAGTTATCAATCACCAATATCAACATATTTAATTCTGTTCTTTAATGTGCAGAATATTATCCTGAAAGATCTTTTATTAAAGATATTCTTATCCACTTTAACTCAAAATTTAATTAGCAGGAAGGTTAGTAAATGCATATTTTCCAACTAGCTATAGGAAGTTTGTCCTCCTACCACCACCACCACCACCACCACCACCAGAGGGATTTAGAAAATCCCTCTAAACACTGGGTCTGACTTAGCAAGGCCCAACCTGAGACTGGACACCCTGCTCCTTAAACCGTCCTCTGGCATTCTGGGTTCCAGCCCTCTGTGTTCCCTTCAGGTGAATCACTGTCTCATTCCTGCAGGTTCAGGAAGCGCTTTCCCGTCTACACATCTCACCTCCTCTCAGATGTGAGTCATTTCTCTTAGCAAGACAGCCAGTTGCTCCAGTTGTTCCCGAGCAGGAGGGTTGGAAAGGGCGCCCCAAAGGACAGTCTTTAGGCAGGTAGGGGAGACCTACCTTCTCTGGCAGGGGAGGGGGAAAATGACTATTTTTTTATGCTTTAACAAAAAAGCTACTTCCCTGCCAACTTTAGTTTCAAAGCTTATTCTTAATTGGCACTGAGAAACCTGTTTCGACTTGAAGACGCCTGTATTAGGTGAATGGACAGCCAGGCACAGCAATGAAAGGTAAATGAAATTTTTTTTTTAATTTATTTTCTTAAAAGCCATGGTTGGTAGGACATAGCACTAAGACTGTAATGATACCTCTGCTTAGATCTGAGATCTGAAGAGGAAGTAAGAGTTAGAAACCTAAGTGAATTAGATCCACAAGTCTTGTTTGGGAGGGAACAATTTCTGAAATGCGGGCCATTGTGCTTCACAGAATTTCACTATTCCCAGCTCAGGCAGGCAGGTTAAGCAAACCGTGTGTTATGCCTTCAAACGTGGAAACGATGTTAAGGAAATCACTTCTATTAAGTGAATTTTTAAATCACATTTGCTTTATTGGTTGAGTAAACCCCAAAGTCCATTATAATTGTTTCCCTAGACGCCATACTGAAATTTGTTTCATAATCTTTCATTCACTTTTAAAAGGAGATCAAAAGAAAAAAAAAAAAAAAAAGATGGGTTTTCTCTCCCAACTGCCTCATTTTGATAAAAGAATCTCAATCTTTTCATTGTAACACAAAGAACACGGCAATCCTTGCCCTGATTCCTTAAGAGATCATGCTAAAACATGTTTGGAAAGGCACTGAGAAAGCCGCCTAACTAGTGACGAATGGCTTAGGAACAGCTTGGGTCTGGTTCATGTTCAAAGTCATGGGGAGACTTTTATTTCATTCAGGGAATCAAGAAGGAAATTTGAACTCTTCTAAATTATAATAAGGATTTTTAAAGATAGGTGAGCATAAGGTAGGGTGATTTTTTTGATTTACTAGGTTAAGATTTATCTGCTACAGTATGTTGTATCATATTCTCAAAGTGGGTCTGGTTTCACATTAGGCATATTAACATTTTTAACACAGATTTTCTTTCATAATTCTGATTAGAGACTCCAATTTACTAGAAAAATGAACAACAAAAACTTTGGTTCTATATTAACAAACAGAGCTAGAAACTTTTGATTTTATACTATCATCTTTTTGTACTGTATTATTATTTCTGCCAGTTCAAGGTTGAAACTAGGAATCAAGGGGATGTATTCTCTGAGTCCTTCAGCAAAATCCTGTCCTAAGACTACTGTTTCTAACACCTATCTGAAAAGTGTTCTGAGTGTATGTGGCTTAAGGAGAAGAGGTTGGAGGAGCAGTCAGATGGTTGAATACCATATTTAAGGATATAGCCTAGAAAAGAAAAAGTGTAATTAGTCAGAAAATCCTATTCCATGAAGAGACTGAGTCAAAAATTTCCTGGCAGACAGAATACTGAGATGGTTTATTGCACTCCAGGATATAAGTGGGAGATGGAAAACTAAATTAGAGTGGATGTTTTTATTTAGCTGAGTGTTATCTGGCCTCTTCGGAGCCTGTCTGCTTTCCTTCCTTCTTTGATATCCTGGGGTTTCACTTCCTTTAAAAACAAAAAATATTCCACGCTTAGTCCTGTCCTCTGAGAAAATGCCACAGAAATTTAAGATAGAGGAGACATGAATGGCCATTCACTCTCTGCACTCCTATAAACTGAAGGGAAACTAGGAAAGTTCGCTCAGAGCCCAATAAAAGGGATGACGGTTAAAGCAGGAGAGCAGGGACGTGAAACCTAGGTGAAATCACCCGGGAGCATCCCACAGTCTCCACAGGACTGCTGCGTGCACAAGCGTGGGACAGGACTTTGGTTCAGAGCAGAAAGCCCGGCTGGAGATTGGATGCTGGCGATGCCAAAAGTTAGTGTGACTTGAGCAAGCCTCTTATTTCCTTGGGAGCTCACTACCCTCTCCCACAGTAAAATGAGGGGATTCGATCAGAGGTCACGAGAGACCCCTTGTGTGACTAAATTCCCCTGATCCGGGAGATGTACTGAGGCACTCAGGTTGGTTATCAAGAACCCAAGGCTTGAGCCAAATGAAGTTGCTAATGATGAGGAGGAAGACTGGTTCTGCCCTTTTCTGTCCCAGGCAGCTACATGATGTTCATCCAATCCCAGCCTCTTTAAGCCCCGGATTCTTCCTCTGCAAGACACAGATGACTACAGTCTCCTCTTGCTTCCTCAGGTGGCAAGTTTTGCCTCAGTAGAAAGGCAAGGGCCAACTGGAATCCCTATAGCTGCTGACTATCTAAAGATGAGAGGAGAGAGCAGAGGTAACCGAGACACGTGGTTTAGAACTAGATGAGAAGAACGCATGGAAAACATCAAGGTGAACAAGAAACAAGTTGCGAACCTGCTGTTTCAGGCCAATGATTGAAGTCCAGCCCTTACACAACTTGGCAACAATTTCCAAACTTTCCAACTTCCTTGTATGGCAAATATGGGCAGAATAGAACATTTATTCTTCATTTTGTATTGAAGTAGCACATCGTATCTTTCACTGACATCCTTATTAACCAACATGAAAAACTTACACTAAAAACGCATCTGAAGAGCACTGATAAGCCATCACATTAAGTCATATGTATCAGTGATTCCACAATTTCTCTTATAAAGCAATTTCTTTGACTTTTTTAAAGACAA
Source organism: Bos indicus x Bos taurus (assembly GCF_003369695.1). Taxonomy (NCBI): domain Eukaryota; kingdom Metazoa; phylum Chordata; class Mammalia; order Artiodactyla; family Bovidae; genus Bos; species Bos indicus x Bos taurus. The sequence continues at coordinate 116,202,846 of NC_040076.1, forward strand.
TTTCTAACAATAATTTCACACACGTCAGAAGATGGTAACTCTTAAAATGACTTAGAGCCTTTACAACACAAACTGTCCTTGTAAACTATAATACTAAAACAACAATGATTAACATGCACTGGTAGCTTAACATATGTCTAAGGCTACTGCATATCTTAACATAAATTATTTTTTAAAAGAAAAAACTTCACACAACCTTAAGATATACACTGCTGTTACTTCCATTTTACAGCTGAGCAAACTGAGGCTTCAGTGGTGAACAAGTAGGAAGCAGAGCTCTGAGCTTGACCCATGTCTGCCTGCAGACAACCATGCTCTCTGAGTCATCACTCTTTAGAGTTCCAAGTAAATTCTGTATTTGCTATCTGGGATCGCCTTGTCATCAGTAATTTAATGGGTGGGCTTCCCAGATGGTGCTAGTGATAGAGAACCAGCCTGCCAATACAGGAGACCCAGGTTTGATCCTTGGGTTGGGAAGATCCCCTGGAAGATAGCATGGCAGCCCACTCCAGTATTCTTGCCTGAAAAATCCCATGGACAGAGGAGCCTAGTGGGCTACAGTCCACAGGATCACAAAGAGTTGGACACAACTCAAGTGACTTAGCATGTACACACAATTTAATAGGTAAAATTACACAGATTTGTAATTTATTTACCATGCTACTTGACTGCAGTAGATAAGTGGCTGTCTCAGGCACGTCACATCCTGCAATCAAGCTGGGGCTATTACCTAGTTTTCACAAAGGAGACATCAGATTATAATCAATACATGAACCCCCGGGGTTGATCAGAAGTAGAAGCAAAAGAGTAGTTAAGCCCATCACTCAGACCAACTTGTGTTCAAATGCAGGCTCTGCCCTTACCAGGCCTCTAACCTGGGTGAGTAACAGCAACTGGTGTGTGCTGAAGGAACCTCTGCAAGCCTCAGTTTCTTCAACTGAAAAATGGGCAGACTGTTTTTACTACCATTCAGAAGGCATCTATATAATGAGTTCTTCCTAGATGCCAAGCTCCAATTAAAGATTTCGAGGCCTTGAAGGACATAATACTATGGTAAAACCTCATTCAGTCCTCAAATCAATCCTATATGAATGTTTTGCAGAAGAGGAAACTGAAGTATAGAGTGGTTAGATGACTTGCCCAAGTAAGTGGCACGTCTGGAACTTGATTCCAGTGTCTTTTTCACAAATTATCAAGGGACTTCCCTGGTGGTCCAGTGGTTAAGACACTGCGCTCCCAATGCAGGAGCCACGGGTTCAATGCCTGTTCAGGGAACTAAGATTCCACATGTCATAGCCAACTTTTTTTTTTTATTATTAATCTAAATAACTTAGAATAGTCTTAGGCACAAAATTACACAGGCAGTGCTTGCTGAACCCATGCTATTGTGAGTAAAAAGACAAAAACAGACCTTTCAGCTGCTAGAGGACGCACTGCCTGTAGTCTGGACATGCTCTCAGGTTAGAAATATTACTGGCTTTCAAACTCCACTTTTCAAGTCTCGAAGTCTAAAGAGATCCTTTGCTAAAAAATATCAAGATTCTGGTTGCTTTCAGAGTGGAAGCCAGAGTAATGGGGGCAGCAGAAACAAAATAATCCAAGGTCCCTGCACTACAGGAGCTTAGGATCTAGCTGCAGAAAGAATAATCATAGCAGAAAAACACTCGGGCTGTTAGCAGTCAGCTGTGTCTCACAAGCTGAGAGCTGACAGAAGAGACCCAAGAAAGGAATGCACGGACACAGCTGCCTCAAGACTGCAGGCATTTTAGGGCCTGCCATGCTGCTTTTGGGGAGGATGACCTGCCTGTCCAAACTTGTTCCTCCTCATACCTGCCAAACTCAAAGGTGAGACGTGAAACTGAAAACAAATCATCAATGGGCTTCTCAAAACTTAGATAAACAGACTAAAAGACAAGTTGGAATAACTTCAATTTACTGTTTACTGGTTTATTTTTAAAGACAACGGCCCTTCCTACCATAAGTGGGTACCTTGCAACTACCCCCGGCACACAGGAACGTGCAAACCTTAAATAAGCACAGCTGCACCGATTTGGGGTTGTTTAAACCAAACATGTTAAAATCCTGCAAAATGAAGACTTTGAGCAGGATAACATTTTGTACTGTGCCAAAACTCTTCATGTAGAACTCATATAATACACAGCAAAATGAATAAAACACTGGATCCCATTATAAAAGGTCACTATATTCATGGAATAAGCATATTATGATCACCGTTCAACAGACACTATGGTTTTACCTACTCAACATCAATATTCTCTTTTCCCTTTACCCTAAAAGAGTCATTCTAATTTTTTGTTACAAATATAAAACAAATACACACACACATATATATAGACATATATTGTGGTATGAAAAAAAAACTATTCATACCATGTCTACAGACAACAGTACAACACCTCAAGTATTATCTCCATTTATCATCTTAGGACCTAGAAACACTGAGTATCTGACTGGTACCCACTCATTCGGCTCATGCAAGACTTGGCATGGACACTCTTAGAACCAGTTTACGATCTGTATGAAACTGCAAGTCATACAGACACTGAACAATTGGCCAACGGAGAATGGAGTCTGAGAGGGCAAAGTTGAAGGCACATGATAAATGAGAGCCAGGGCGCCTAACACTTGCTCTGATGGCCTCCCTCGTCCTCCTCAATCCTGGAAGACACTCCCAACAACACAGTTGTCTTGCAACCAGGGTGACCAAGCCTAACATCTCTACGTTACCTTTCCTTACTACACCCCCAAAAGGAGATGGTGTATTTCCCACATGTCCCTTTCCCCCATCCTCTGTCATGAATTACACCCCAGTTGACTTTACACCAGGCAGGCACTCCCTCACATGGCTATTTATTTAGATCGTGCTAATCCCCCAAAGATCTGAGGTAGTGTACAGAGATGCTCAATATCAAATAAGTTCAAATGAATGCTAACAAAAATGGAGCCTGGGAAAAGCAATGGAGTGAAATTCTAAGCCACGTGTAAGATTAGTTCACCAAATGCATCAATTCCTATCTCAACTCTAAAAGGAAAACAAGAAGGCACACTGATACAGTTTCAATAAATAATAGTAGCAGGCCTAAAGGAACACTGGATTCCCAGATGGTGCAGTGGTCAAGGGGGGCTTCCCTGATAGCTCAGTTGGTAAAGAATCCGCCTGCAATTGAAGAGACCTGGGTTTGATCCCTGGGTTGGGAAGATCCCCTGGAGAAGAGAAAGGCTACCCGCTCCAGTACTCTGGCCTGGAGAATTCCATGGACTGTATAGTCCATGGGGTCACAAAGAGTCAAACACAACTGAGCGACTTTCACTTTCAGTGGTCAAGAATCCGCATGCCAATGCAGGAAACATGGGTTTGATCACTGAGTCAGGAAGATTTCCTGGAGTAGGAAGTGGCAACCTGCTCCAGTATACTTGCTGAGAAAATACATGGACAGAAGGGTCACTAAGAGTCAGAAAAGGCTGAGCGACTAAGCACAAGCATTAAAGGAACACTAGTCTCAATATGCAGCCTAAAAAGAACTTCTCATGAGTCCTCATACAGAAAAACAAAATTGTGTTCAACACCCAAAGAATAGATACAGTGAAAATGGGGGACCGCATGGAGGTATCAACTCAAAGCTCAGTTAAAGCCATCCTACGGAGGCAGACGGGAGAACACAGTTTTACTATATTGCTGTTTCTTCACAATTAATCTAGCAAAACCTCTCTGCCCTTTTCTCCCCAGTACTATTATTGTTGTTGTTTAGTCCAACTCTTGCGATCCCATGGATAGTAGCTTGTCAGGCTCCTCTATCCATGGAGGATTTCCCAGGCAAGAATACTGGAGTGAGTTGCGATTTCCTTCTCCAAGAGACCTTCCTGACCCAAGGATTGAACCCAGGTTTCCTGCTTGGCAGGCGGATTTTTTTTTTTTTTTTTTTAAAACCACTGAGCCACATGGGAAGCCTGTTCTAATCATCAAAAGTTCCTGAGCACTAGACATATTAAGTTAACCACATGAAAATGCCATTTGACCTATGAAAACACTTCCAAACAGTTCAACTTAATGCATCAGCATCAAGGAAGACAAAACCTTAAAATCTTTGAAAAAATATTCATCCCAAATTAACTACAATGCCATTAAGTTCTAAAACTGTATAAACTATCTCAAAGCTTGACTTACAAGCTCATCAATTTCATGTAAGAAGGAAATTAATGAATGAGGGGGAAATTGCTAAAAATAAGACTCAAGGTTGGAGCTGGTAGTGGGTACCAAGGCTCGAGGTACCCCAAGGTACTAGTAGAAACCCCATGGAGAGACCTGGGGCAGCCCCACCTTGAAATTAGATGTCACAAACTATAAGCCACAGACAAGCTTTATTTGGTCTGTCTTAATAAAGCTAAGCCAGAATTTAAAATTCATGTAATTTTATACAAAAATCCATTTTTACACTCTTGTGGCAGGTGACCTACACATCCAAATGGCAACAACCCAGAGCCTCGCCATGGAGCAACACTCCCCTGTTCACTGCAGCCCCCAGCCCCCCTGAGCACTTCTCTTAACACGCTGTTAGCTGTATTTTATTGGCCTGCTGATACTAGTGATTATTTCTTCTTATACCTGGCTCATTTTCCTGACATTAGATATGGGGCTTTATGTGGATTTGCATTCCACTGCAATAGTTCCCTTACTTCACAGTGGGCTGTTCAGAAATATCAGAGGACCAGTGTCTGCTCAGCTTTCCCCAGGTCTTTGGCCATGCCTTTCAGGAGACGAAAGTGAAAGTGTTAGCCACTCACTTGTGTCCGACTCTTTGCAAACCCATGGATGGTAGCCCACCAGGCTCCTCTGTCCATGTTATTCTCCAGACAAGAATACTGGAGTAGGTAGCCATTTCCTTTTTCAGGGGATCTTCCCCACCCAGGAGAATTAGGAACTGCTAATTCCTATTCTCTCAGTTCTTCCCGGGTTATACTGTGTTCAATTCATTCATAAAGAAAAAAGTAATTAACGCCAGTGAGGTTGACAGCAGGAACTACTTTAAAGAAAATGTGTTATATATATATGTATGTATGTATGTATGTATGTGGGTGTGTATGTATTCACACACACAGGGAAAATGAATTAAATGTGATGTCATATCCTCTTACTACATATGGGAGAAGGGGGATTGGTTGACTTTTAAATTGAAGTATTGTTGAGTTACAATGTTTCGGGTATACAGCAAAGTGATTCAGATATAGATAATTTTCTTCTGATTCTTTTCCATTAAAGATTACACAATACTGAATATAGCTCCCTATGATACACAGTAGTTGCTTGTTGTTTATCTATTTTATATATAATAGTGTATATCTGTTAATCCCAAAATTCTATTTCTTGTTTTTATGAGAGGAGAAAACGGGACACAGTGAGGGTTCGATGCCGATGAGAACTGCACAATATCCATTGGCATTGAAGATTTCACTAGTGAATCTTTACCACTGAAGGAGGGGCTGAAACAGAAGGAAGATGTGTCTGTTAGGTACTTGTCTTGTTTCATTACTTTAAACAGCATTACAGTTTGCTTAAACGGATTCAAAAAATTAGGGTAGCTAAACTTACACCCAATTCTATTGAGAGCAGCATTGAGGACACCTAACCCCTCAACCCACAGCTATACTGATGACCTGATTAGAATGGTGACCATGACAACCACCATCATCATCATAATGAAGAATAATTATGACCCTTAAGTGAGAGGGTCTTTGCCTCTCACTGACCCTTAAGCCATGGAATGACCCTCCAAACAACATCTCTGTAAGCCTATGAAAAGTACTATTTTTTCTTAAATAGGTTTGTAAATGGTAATCAAACAGCTAAAGACTTTACCTGGGGTCTTAGATTTTGAGAATTTTTTAAGGGAACAGAAGTTACTTGAAATGCAGTTTGGCTTAGAATATATTAATCCAATACCTCTACTCTTACTGGGAGTATAGCCTAAAACCTCTCGGACCAGTAAACTGGTATTAATAATTCAGAATTTCCCTACGCGTACATTAGACTTTGCCTAAACAGAACACAAAAATACACATTTCAACTTGGGAAATGATAAAATTTTACTATATGAGTAATAAGATTTTTATGAAGTGAAGTGACAGTCACTCAGTCATGTCCGACTCTTTTGTGATCCCCTGGACTGTAGCCCATCAGGCTTCTCTGACCATGGAATTCTCCAGACAAGAATACTGGAGTGGGTTGCCATTCCCTTCTCCAGGGAATCTTCTTGAGCCAGGGATCGAACCTGGGTCTCCCACACTGCAGGCATATTCTTTACCATCTGAGGCACAGGGGAAGATTTTTATTATTAAGCAGAAAAAATATTTGACATGAATTCCACTACTTTGCCATGAATTATATTACTGTAGCACTTACAGTATAAAATAGACTTGCACGTACTATCTCTTCAGATTCTCAGAGCATCTTTGGGAGCCAGGCCAAGCATCTATTATTTTCCTCATTTCACAAACAGTAGAGCTAAAATACTTTGCCCAGGGTCACGGGGTCAAAGAGAGAGTCAGCAGCTAACACCTGCTGACTGCACTGAGGTCCAGGACATTGTCTAGCCTACTTTTGAGGGGCCGCTGATCCGGCCAAGTAGCAGAGCAGAGAGGCAGCCTGTTCTGGGGTCACAGACACTGGACCTCATCTCCTGGCTTTGTCTCTCACTGTCTGTGTGATGTTGGGCAAGCTGCTGAAGCTCACTAAGGCTCCTCACCTGCACAATAACCAGGTCTGGGGTAAGGTAATAAGGAAGCACTAGACACAAACCCTGCCTTCAGGGAGTTTACAACCCAGTTCATGCCCTCCCTCATCCACTGCCCTCCCTCAATCAATCAATCAATAAACAATTAATCAGAGGTCACCTGGGGAAAAAAGTTAAATCTAAGTGTGAACCAAATTTTGCTTAATTGTAGGCTACAGATGTCAAGCGTTAACTTTGTAAAAAGAACTTCAGGGTGGTACCTGAAAAACCAGAATGAAGGCTGTTTGCTTGGCATTCCAACACCTTGGGTTACTGACTCCAAGCTTGCATTAATGAAGTGCCCTATGAATACAGTGACCTAATTCTATTACAAAAAGAAGTAAATTATAGCCAATGAGGTAACTTGTTTCTTTCCCAAGGCCTGGAACACACACACACACACAGTCTTAGGTTACAGGTGATTCCAAAATGCAAGAAATGCTGCACCTTCTACCAGAAGCTTCACATTAGATGGTTCTTGTGAACATTACACACAGGCAGCAGAACAATGGCACCATCCCACTGATATTCAGGAATTATAGTAGTATCCCCGTTTAGTATCTACCTTTTAGTACAGTTTTTCTCTAAGAAAGTGACAAAACACAAACAAAACCCCTCAGATCTGAAATTCTTGCAGGTCCAAATGTGATTCCAAATGTGAGCTTCTAAAGAACACACTAAGATGTGGAGGGCAAATTAAACTACAGCTCTGCCATGTGAGAACCGCCACCACCACCAAATAATCAGTCCAAAAAAATCATGAGCAGCTGAATCTAGGGAGTGAGCATTTAACTGGCATTTATCTTTCCCATCTTGACCAGAAGCACAATAATGAGACCCTGGGAAGCCAGGGAGAATAAAGGCATGGCTGTAGCCTGGCAGGCATGCCCGCTGGCCCTGCCTGCTGCACAGGGAATTTCCCAGTCTGGCACAGCAGCTCCCCATCCAAGCCAAGATCTAACCCAGGAACTATGGGAGCAAGGCTGGGTGCCCAAAGCAGCAGTTCCGGAGCCCTGGATGCTCAGCTTCCCAGCCTCCCCACTACCCCTCCAGGGCACAGCAGACACTTGCGCATCCTACACACCCAGGTTCAAGCTGCTCCACCGTGAGTAAACCTCTCCTTCCTGGAGACCCAGAATGTCAGTTCTCCCAACCATAAAAACAGTCTGATATGACCAGGAGGGTTTTCACGAAAAGGCCTTGGCAGAGGGCTGGGCACGGTGAAAAGCTCAACTGTGACAATTCATTTGTTCTCAGGGGTGCACTAAACAAGCTCACCTGCCACTATTCTTTCTGGGTTGTCGAGAGGTACCAGGAGAATCATTTGTTATGAACCCTCAATGTTGGTCACTGAAGCAAGAAAAGTGAGGAGTTGGCAGAGAGGGGCAGAAGAAGAGGAAGAAAGGCATGTTTATAGTCAACACAGACCACTGGATGATCCGTACAGGTCAAGTGTCATCACATAAGGATAAATGATAAATGAATCAAGAGTTGTGAAAGCTGGGGTCTATAGGATCAGGCAGGCAAAACTCCCGAGTGAGGAGGCTCGGGGAAGTTAGGAGAGGTTGCAGTGAGCTGGTGACCTAGAGAGCAGGTTCCCAAGGGGAAGAGGCAGCAAACATTGCTGGACGCTTCATACTCAGTTTGGGCAGATCTTTCTTAAGGTAAGAGGGAAATTTCCTGATGTTGTCCACATGGTTCAGGTCAAACCAAACTATACCTCCAGGTTAGAAGATCAGCAGTTCCTTCTTGGCCTCAACAGGGAACATAAATGCTGCCTCTGCCTTATCTTCCCCCTCCCACTTTCCACCGTCCAATACCAACTATGGAAAACTGCTGTGCACTGGGACTCTAGGGAAGGATAACGGGAAAACACGTGGATACAGCTTCAATCAAATCTGGTAGGAATTCTGATCCCAGCTATTACTAGCTCTGTCAGGGAATATTAATTCACATGTCTGAACCTCAAATCGTCCTGGCTGGGGAGGAAAAGAGGAATAAAACACACGTAGGGCACGGGCCACTGTGAGGGTTGCAGGAGAAACCAAGCAACAAGTTCAAGGCCTAAGATCAAGGAGACACTGAGGACATGTCCTTTTCTACTATTTCATTTCATTCATTTAAAAAGCCAGCTTACAACTAACAACAACACCGTTATGAAAATAGTCAAGGGTTATGAAAACAAGAAAAATATCAATGGTTGGCCCGAAAAAAAGCCAGAAGGTCTCTAAGCATCGATACTATCCAACCTCAGGAATGGCCGTGAAACCCAGACCTGCCACAGACACCACATTCTTGAGAGGTTTCATCAGCTCTCAGCTTGTGGAGCCGTAGGTGGCAGGACGGGGCTTCCGCCCGTCAGCAAGGCCCTGGACCCAAGCCCATAACTACGGCTGAAGCAATGTTCATTGCAACACCCTGCAGGCGCTGGGATGTGCACAGTATGCACAGCTGCTCTGTGATAAGCTGCACGGGGGTGGGGTGGGGTGGGGTCGGGGGGGAATGTCGGTGCTGCTGCTGAAGACAGCCAGCCAGCAGATGAGGATCAGAGGCAACTGAAATGAAGCTCTTGGGGCAAAGAGCTCAGTCAAAGGCCTCCTCACTGGGCGACTGAAACCACAAACCACACAACAGTCTCAGCATAAACAAGGTGGTAAGAACTCCATTGCACCCTGCGTCCAACCCATCAGTCACAAACTGCATTCTACCGTGTGCCTGCGACATGCAACAGGGGCTTGTAAGACTCAGACCTCACCCTGCACAGCTGTGCCAGATGCTTCGTGTGTGTTCTCATGTCAGCCTTGGAGTCACCCCCACAATGGATGCGTCAATGCACACACTGTACAGATGGAGAGGCGGGGACTCAGAGCCTAGCCCAGCACCACACCGCCACCCTACTCGGCTTGTCGTAGCGCCAAGGGTTGCTTCTCATTTGTTTTTAAGTCAAGTGAGGAAAATATTTTAAAATGTTAAGACATTAAATTAGAAGCTTAGCAGAAACTTCCATCAGTACTGTATCTATCTCTACCTCCCACCCCTCCCACTCTCTTTTTCCCAGGGTAGACATGTTTTTCTTTTTTGAAAGAGTTGTCTCAACCCTCTGTTATCAGCCTTCTGCCTCTGCCCCCCACACTCACACAGCATGACTTATGCAGCTCTGACAAAGACCAACAGTGACCTCTCTGTTACTGAACTCCATTCAATGGCACTCTGCTGTCCTAGGCCTCTCGACTTCCCTGCAGGATAAAACTAGTTACAACTTCTTATTTCGTCACCTCAAGTCTCGGTTCACAGGACATGAACCTTGTCTGATAATCCTTCCAGTTCTCTGACCACTCCTCTAGGCACTTCCCTTTCTGGAGAACTGCTCCTGAAAAACTTCAAAGTCAGCCCTCTCCTATTCTTAGTCTATTGGGCAGGGTCATCGTGGGCAATCGCACCCATTCCCATTGCTTTTTCTATCCCAGATCTTCTGTCAACTTTAAAAGTACACCACCAGCCAGGGCCACCTCCCCAGGCCCCAGACCTCAACTTCAGTTACTCAGTAGACATCTCCACATAGATACTACGTAGGCATCCTGAAATCCATGAAGCGAAATCTGAACTCCACCATTCTTCCACATGCTCCTCCTCTCATGGGCCCTCCTATCAGTGAAAGAGACCAATACCCACTGCCTAATACTAGGAGGCCACAACATTCCTCCTCCCTTTGCATCAGCGTCAGCATCCACTCATTCCTCAATGTGCCCCAAATCTGTCACACCTTTCTAGCACTTGAGGCCATCATCTCCCTAGCTGTTGACGTTATCTTGGGCCATGCTGAACATTTCCACATGCTCCTTTCCCATCTCACATTTGGCAAACCAGCCACAACCCAGGCATCAAAGCTCCCATGGAACCTCCTTGATCTCTGCTTCTGTTCATCAGGGGACACCACCATGTCTGGATTTCTACAACATTACCCCTCTTACTCTGTATTTTGTGGTTTAGTTACTTCTGGGTCCTCAACTAGATTTTAAATTCCTTGAGGGCAGAAACTTACCCTCCATCTTTATAATTCCCAGAGTTTGGAATATGAGTAGGCTTTGAGACAATAACCTCACAGAAAAGGTCAGATTATGGTCAACACTGATGGGGAGGTAGAGACTCCCAAGACAGGGAAAGAGGAGAAGACGGGAGATCATTCAAGAGCAGGAATCAGTATGAAGAAAGGCACGGGGTTAAAGGAAAGGCATGCCCCTGTGAGGCAACAGTTAGCATAAAGAATTCCTGATCGAATGAAAATGATCTTGAATTTCATGTAGGCAAGGATTAATGGTAACAACACAAGCAAAAGCTCCATTTACAAAGCATGCAATTTGTAAACATATATTCTAATTTAACCTCATAATGATTCTACAGAGGAGGTACAATTGTCATCTGATTCAGAGGATTAATTATGGAACAAGATTTCTCCCAAAGTTGAGAGCCACCTTTTAATTATCAGAACCCAGCATAATCTGGGTTCCACACTCCATAATCTCCAACACTAAAAACATAACTCCTTACATATGTTATCACTGTAATTTGAGAAGTTCCCTACCATACTGTACTTAGGGTGAGAGAGCATGATGATATGGGTAATTCAGAAAGAAGAATCTAACAAAAAGCAGCAGGAAGAATCTGAGAGGAGAGACGCAAGAAGCAGAAAGACCAGAGAGGAGGTCAGTACAAGGCCATACATAAAACCAGGAGGGCCCTGATCTGAGCAGCAAGATGATGACAGAAGCAAAGCAATGACATTGTAACAGAAGAAGTAGCAAGACCAGATAAGTGACTGACCAAGGGAGAACAATCCAACTCAGTACTGAGGTTTTAAACTCTCTCGATCAAGAGCTGAAGCAAATATTCATAAAGAGGGATGAAAGGAAAATGGCTTCTGGTGAAGAAAGGAAAAAAAGTTAAAGTTTAGAGATGCTGAGTCTGAGGAACACAGATGATACAATGAACAGAAGTTTACAGAAGGAAGATTATGGAAGAGAGGTGATGGCTGATCATCCAAGGAGACATGAACACTCTGGAGAAAACCAAAAAGAAAAAATGAGGATCTATGACCCCAATTTGGGGAAGTCATTCATCTAAAGGAAGTGGTAAAAGAGATGGAGGTGACAAGAGGAAACTCTCACAAGCCACTTGAGGAGAATAAAGTATTTCCCAAACCTGGAAGACAAATTTGATTCCAGAAAATCCACGTATCATGTCTGAACTAATTAAGACCCAACTCGTTCACATAATTTCAATGGGAATTAAGAAAATGAGAGCATGGACTCCCCCAAAGTACAAATCGCCACCCACAGCCAGGGTCTCTAGATTCTGAACCAAATTCTAAAAGAAGAAACTCATAAATGAATCATCCAGATCACTGAGCAATGCCCCACACCTACATCAAGGGGTGGAACTCTTGCTAAATGTACTTTGCATTTTACTGTCTTCTTCAAGACATGATAAGGAATGTGCTTATAAGGTACTTTTCCTTGGTCTATAAAACTCATATTATTGCACAGTGAATTGCTAGCCTGTATCTATTTCTTTTCTGTGCACTCTGTTCCTTTTTAACTTCGTTCAGGTATAATTTACATACAATAATTTTCATCCATTTTAAATGTACAATTTGATGATTTTTGATTAATTTATAGTCGTGAAACCACCATCATAATCCAGTTTTTCTCACCTTAATAAAATTCCTCACCCCCCCTTACAGTTAATCTCTCCACATCTACCCTCAGCCCTTACCTACTTCCCACCTCTATGGATTTGCCTCTTCTAGGCATTTCATTGAAATGGTATGTGGTCTTTTGTATCTGGTTTCTTTCCCTAGCACAATGTTTTTTAATTCATCCATATTATAGCTGAATTTCACTCCTTTTTATTGCTGAGTCATATTCCATTCTTGGACTATACTACCTTTGGTTTATCCATTCTGTTGACTATACTACCTTTGGTTTATTCATTCATCAGCTGATATTTGGGTTGATTCAATTCTTTCAATTCTTAGCTATTATGAATAACACTATTAAAGACATTTGCATCTATGTCTCTGCATCGATCTATGTTTCCATTAGTCTTGAGTAGATACCTACAAGTAGAATTATCGGGTAAGATAAATGTAGGTTAAAGTTTCTAAGAATTTACCAAACTGTCGTTGAAGTGGCCATATCATTTCAAATTCTCACCAGTAATGTATGAGGGTTGCAACACTATATATTTGGCAATACTTGTTACCATCTTTTCCATTTATAGCCACTCTATAGTCAGGGAGATATGAAATCGTTATTTCATTGTGTGGGTGTTTGTTGTTGTTTTTTTTAAGAGATATTTATGTATGTATTTGATCACTCCAGGTCTGAGTTGCAGCACACAGGATCTTTAGTTGCAGCATGCAGGATCTAGTTCCCCAACCAGGGACAGAACCTGAGGCCCCTGCCCTGGGAGTGTGGAATCTTAGCTTTTGGACCACCAGCAAAGCCCCCATTGTGGTTTTTATTTGAATCCCCCTAATGACTAAAGATACTGAGCATTTTTTCATGTGTTCTTGATAAAATCTCTATACAAATCTTTAGACCACTTTTTAGTTGGGCTATTTTCTTTTTATTAGGAAGCTGTAAATGTTCTTTGTATATTCTGAATTTAACCCTTTATCAGAATAAATATGATATGCAAATATTTCTCCCAGAATCTTTTCCGTGTCCTCCTCAATGACTGTCTGCTATCTATTACTGTGACTGTGGCTCACCCACTAGATACTGCTTTTCCTCCACTGGGGATAAGCCATACTGGATTTCTTGTTATCAAGTAAAGTTTAAATGAAGTCAAGAAAAGGAAAACCACATAACTTTCCCACAGAGAAACATGAAATTAGAGATGTCTTTCATGGAAACTCCCTGAAACGTTTCCATCAGAAGTTAGATTCAAGAAAATAAGGTGTACTGAAATCTAAGGGTCATTGTTATAACGTTTAGAAAACTGCCTCAATCCCAGTAAACTTTAATAAAAGAAAAGTAGGGTTTCACCTCCTTGCCTTACTTTTAAAAGACTGCAACACTGGCACCCGAAAAGGAGGATGTCTAAGAGGGTGTCTATTGTCGATGCTCCATAAACCAATGAATACTTTTTGACTACTATGTACCATATACCCTGACGATTCAAGGTGAGACATGGACAGGGCGTCTAAACTCTCAAGAGATGACTGGTAGTGGGGAGGAAATCACTGAACATCTGGACACCACTTTTTCCATCTACTACCAAATCCAGCATCCAAATGTCACGTGCCACTAGGGAACAGAAGAGAAGGACAAAATAACAGAGAAAGAAACACATGCCTCTCCACAGGCTGCCCAATTCTTACATATGCTTTTGCTTTGAAAGTACTCTGAGCCTGCTGACCAGTAGACATAACTGCTTATGCAATCACTAGATTGCTTTAGACTTGGAGGGGTTGAGGTTACTTGGGGTCTCTCTGCAGCTTTGTGGTATTTATAAGCAATATTGCTGAGGGGGCATGAAGGTCTCACGCAGTTTCATTTCATGAGAAACAGTGTGACTTCCCCTAGAGTGAATCCTTCCCAAAAGACATCTGACTTCGGAGAAACACTTTCCAAAACAGTTCCCAGGATCTCTTCTCTCTCTGATGAACACCTGAAGGAAGTCAGAAAACAGGGAGCAGGCTGCTGAAGGAGAAGTCGGGGGCACCGTCACAGTTTAACATGCGTTGAGTGCACGTACAGTCTCGGGTAATCATGAGGAAAAAAGACTGTGAGCAATCTGAAGCTCAGAAAGCTTTGAGGTTTTAGCCAGAATTTCAAAAACTAGTGACTCAAAGCCAATATAATTATTCACTCCTAGCCAGACTTTGAGGTTGGATGGAAAACAGTTATCATAGAGAAATACAGGGACTTCAAGATAAAGGTTCAAGCAGTATTAAATTCTGAGTGGGAACCTATGTTTGAGGAAAACACAGAAGCCCATGTAAACCTGAGTTCCACTGGGGATTTTTTTTAGAGCCTTCCAGTCTAGTTAGAAAAAGGTTAAGGGACATGATAAAGTCACTCAGCTAGTTAGTGTAAAGCCAGAACTAGAAGCCCAGAGAGTTTAAGACTGGGTACTGAAGGTAGTTGAGTTTATAAAACTCTTAACATATATCGCTCCGAGATCTTTCAACTTTTAACAATCTCCAGTTGCATTTAAGAGTCATCAGAGATACATTTAAATACATGTGCTGAGCTTCATAGAGAAGGAAATGGCAACAGACTCCAGTGTTCTTGCCTGGAGAATCCCAGGGACGGGGGAGCCTGGTGGGCTGCAGTCTATGGGTCGCACAGGGTCAGACACGACTGAAGCGACTTAGCAGCAGCAGCTGAGCTCACGTCAATGGGGTTGGGTAGAATGAAGTAGAAGAAATATGGCCAGACACAGGCTAATGTGTCTTGAGAAAACTCTTGGACCCAGGTTCTTATGGACTATGTCACATAATTCTTGTCACAATTCTGTTGTATGATTATTTCCACTCTCATGTCAGAGAGGAGAACACTGAGTCACAGAGATGTTAAGTAACTTTTCCGGGGCCACACAGCGGCATTCAGATGGTGAAGGCTTACACAGAAATGTCCCAGGCTCCCTGGCAGGTGGAAAGAACACACAAAAACAGACAAGTCTTACATGGCACAGCTGTTCATAACAAAAGAGTAGGCCTTTTCTGAATCAAGAGGCATTTTTTTTCTTTTTCTTAAAAGTGAAAATCAAAGTACTGTGTATTCAAATTCCTGCTCAACTGTTTTTTCTTTTTTCCCCTAGAAATCAAACCAGGAATAACCTATGCTGACCCCTTGACTGAATTGTCCCCGAGTGTTTCCTGACACAGATCTTTGCTTTCAGTCCCTCACAACTAAAGAATGGGGCTCAACTTGACACTTGCAAAATTACCAGGTAAGCTGTAGGGGAAAATGCAAAGAAAATCCTACTTGATCAATAACAGTTATTTACACCATGTGTCAATTCAGGGGTTTTGGTGGTTGGCAAATCAATTAACAAAATAAACTTGCATTTATCCTTGCCTTCATTAAATGTAAAACGGCAAACATGCAGGATGGCATTGCCGAGAGAACTCTTAACTTGCCATCACTTTGTCTTAAGCTGTTTCATCTAGAGATGATCTCTAAAAGGACAGAAAGATTAAACTAACAATTGGGGAAGTCTTTCAGCTGAAACTAAGGTATATATTACTTACCACATGGAACAGTCTAGACCAAAGACAACATCTACCTGCACTACTGGGTAACTAGAACATGATTGTGCAGGGCAGCTGTACCAGGTCAGTGACACCTGGTCGTCTGCATGACTTTGGTATTTCATCCCCACCTGGCAGGTACAGCAGTGACATATGGTTGATGCTTTCACAGTTGGTGTCAAAATGTGACATGGTCCCATGAGCAACAGTGGATTGTCTCCAAAAGCAAAAGGAACAAGGGTCTCCATCACATTTCATTCAGAATGTGACTGCTATTCATGACACAAATCAAAATTATGGCCTGACATTGAGACAGACCACCTACTAAGTACCAGATACTGTGCTTGAAATGTGCGCAGAGCATGTTTAAGTCTCAGAAGACCCAGCAAAATGGCTGCTATTTATTCCATTTCACAAAGCTAAGAAGTGACTGAACCAGCATTGTCAAAGAGGACTTTCTAAATGGTATGCTAAGTCACTTCAGTTGTGTCCGACTCTGTGCGACCCCATAGACAGCAGCCCACCAGGCTTCCCCGTCCCTGGGATTCTCCAGGCAAGAACACTGGAGTGGGTTGCCATTTCCTTCTCCAATGCATGAAAGTGAAAAGTAAAAGTGAAGTCACTCAATTGTGTCAAACCCTCAGAGACCCAATGGACTTCAGCCTTCCAGTCTCCTCCGTCCATGGGATTTTCCAGGCAAGAGTACTAGAGTGGGGTGCCATTGCCTTCTCCATCTAAATGGTATAGATGACCTTATCTGCAAAGCAGAAACAGAGACACAGACATTGGGAACAACTACATGGATACCAAGGGGGAAGGGGATGGGGAGGAACTGGGAGATTGGGATTCACACACATACACTATTGATGCTATGTATAAAATGGATAACTAATAAGAACATACTAGATAGAACAGGGAACTCGACTTAATGCTCTGTGGTGACCTGAATGGGAAGGAAGTCCAATAGGGAGGAGAAATATATATGGCTGATTCAGTTTGCTATATAGTGGAATTAGCACAACATTGTAAAGCAACCATACTCCAATAAAACTTAATTTGAAAAAACATTAACAAACAGGACTGCAATGCCCTTGATCTCCACTGTCCAGTATAGGAGCCACGTGGGACTAATGAGGTATCTGACCACAAAATCCATGCATTTCTTCAGCACACACAGTACACACACAATCCCCCTTACACACAAACACAGGCAACCACAGCCCCAGCACACATAACACAATATCACTCTCACACCTTTGCATGCATGCTCAGTTGTGTCCAATTCTTTGTGACCCTATGGAGTGCAGCCTGCCAGGCTCCTCTGTCCATGGGATTTCCCAGGCAAAAACACTAGAATGGCTTGCCATTTCCTTCTCCAGGGGATCTTCCTAACCCAGGGATCGAATCTGCATCTCCTGCATTAGCAAGGGGATTCCTTGCCACTACTGAACCTGGGAAGCCCCACCCTCAAACACACACTGGCACAAAATGATGATTTACTTTGGTACTAGTGTTATTAGGTCATTGCCTTTGCTAACTTAATTTAAAAGGAGTTGGAGCAAGAATGCAGGGGGAAAATAAAAAAGGAAATTTGACCGTAACTCTCCCTCTGTAATCAAGCTCTGCACTAAATAACACAGGGAATAACATCCAAGGAAACAAGGAGTGTGTGAGATATGAGAAAATAGCCTTTATGCTGTAAAAAACAGCTTCAAATCTTTATTAATTGAATCACAATTATACCTGTCATTAAAAATGTTTCCTAACTCAGCCAAGTTCTTTACTGACAGCAAAGAACCACATGATAAAACCTCCTGGGTAAAGAAAGCCACTCACTAAATGGACGTTGTTCCTGAGCAGGAACACTGCAGAGAACTGCTTCTGGGCATAGCCACAGGCATTAGGAAAACTGGAGGCAATAATATAGAAAAGAAATGATGGGAGGTAGCTGGCAGGAAGGAATATGCCATAGTCTTAATTCTTAAAAAAAAAAAAAAAATCAAGTGTCACAAAAAACTCTCTATATTCAGTTTTGAGCCTTCCAGAGCAGCCCACAGATGACTGTTCCCTCTACTACCATAGTGTTTCATAGAATAACCCATAACAGGTTTTAACCACTAGTTTGTTTAAGCTGCATCATAAATGTGAAATTTGCAAATGAAGTAATAACCAAACCCAAGCCTATTCCACTGAAGTAAGAAGTCCTGTATTCCAAAATGTTAATCTCATACATAAACTAAGGATGCAAATACTGTGAGGTGACAGGATTGGCAGACACTCTCAAAGCTACAAAACAGTTCAATCATTACCGTGAAAAGAGGTCAGTTGGCCTTGGTATTATTTATGACTCAGAGTACACATCAGGACTATTTCTGACATTCTGATTTAAGACTAACTTTAATAATAACCATAACTGATCAGTAAATCATTATTTAATAAGATTGCTTGTTCATACAATTAAAACTTTAAAGTATATAATGGACACAAAATTCCTAATCAACACAGACAAGTAGGGGATCCTTCTATCCCACAATGGACAGGCATAGCAGATCCAGGGAGCTAACACTAAGATTTGAAATACTCCATGCCTACTATGTACGCTGGGCTTCCCCGATGGCTCAGCGGGTAAAGAATCTGCCTGCAATGCAGGAGACACAGGAGACTCCGGTTCAATCCCTAGGTCAGGAAGATCTCCTGGAGAAGGGAATGGTAACCCACTCCAGTATTCTTGCCTAGAGAATCCCATGGACTGAGGAGCCTGGCGAGCGACACTCTAAAGGACTGAGAGACTAAACACACAGTAGGTATCTGTGGCCAGTGATCCATTCTATTTGCACTCACCATGGCTTTGAAAATCACTGTTACAAGGTATAGCCAGTGTTTCAGGAGATGGTGTAGCTGCCCCTTTTCGGTGGGGTGCCTCAGTTGGACCACTCATCCTAATTAAAAGTTACTTGTCCTCTCCATACTTCCTTTAGGTGTCTATTCTGGGTTAGATGAAAGGGACTGCTAATAGTTTAATTGAAGAAATTAATTCAAGCAGGTACCTTAATCCAGGTAAAACTGCATATCTTAAGAAGCTTCTAAGGTTATGGATGCTGATATGTATCTGGTGGTACAGAAGCAGCCAAGACGGAGACACTTCATTAAGTCAAAATTGGCTTGAACGATACTGTTTAAGACAATATTTGAAACTGGCAACCGTGATACAGATGGCAGCTGAATCAGGCATTTTAAACTTATAAATACTATGGGTCTCATCATAACAGGCTAGTCCAGGTATAAATTACCAGCCTGTTTAAGGATATTTAAGCCAGGGAAACCAGTTTTTAAAAACACTTCTAGCAGAGAATAAAAGGGAAAGAATTAAACAGAGGACAAGGTTACTTGGGAAGAGCCTATACACTTAAAATTTCAGGCAGCAATTTAAGAACCTGTTTTTGGATTAAAAATCATCCAAACTCTCTTCCTTGGTTCACTTCTTCAAAGAAGGAAAACAAAGTACATACTACGCTGCCTGTCATGTAGGGAACTGAGGGCTAAAATCATGCTGTTAGCCCTAAAACAAAATCATTCCATAACTGTCATTATAGTAAACGTTATTAGTGAGACGTGAAAATTCAGAAATGACTTAAGTCACAACCCAAAAGTTCACTTGTAAACAGTTTCAGTTTTCAAAAAAAAAAAGCAGCAGCAGCAGATAAAAGTAACCATATGCCCAGGAGATTTATAGGGGGAATGACCTGAGGGATTGCAGACAGCTATGCAGGTCCAACCCCTGTGGAGGAGAGACGAGCACAGGGAGCAAATAGGAAGATTCATATTTCTGTGTAGTTGGAAGGAAGTTTTGACCAGACTGACGAAAAGTGCTCCAGCCAAAGTCATCATCAGAGGAACCCCTACTGCCCCAGGAGCAGGCTTGTCTTAATGTTCCTACTGTGCTCAGTTACTAGTTAGGAGTGATCCATGGAAGTGTGGCATCAGCAGGAAAACAGTGCTGGGCTCAGAGCACTGAGCTACAGCTGCCCATCAATTACTTTCCCTGCAGCTGGAGATCTGAGAGGCCCCTTCTCATGGCTGTCACGCAAACCCAATGTTCATAAACTGTTTCAATGATTATGTGATACAATGGTAAGGCTCATGAACTCAAGATTTCAAAATAGCAAAAGGTTTAAAATTTTCATATTCTTAGCGTAATAGGTATAATCTAGCTTATAAATAAAAGTAGGTACCAGGCTGCAATTATTTTTAAAAATTGTCCTCCTTGATAATAAATTTAAATACTAATGACAATTGTCCCTTTCTGTCTTTCTTCCTAACAATGCTCCCTAAACTTTTTTAAGTATTACCCACCCTCCCCCCAAAAAAACAAAATGACCTCCTAGTTTTACTCTTTTGCATTTCAAATAGCTTAAAACTGAGAGAGAGAAAAAGATATTTCAAAGAGCCTGCCAAAGACTGCACTAAAATAACTACATGCTACCCTTCTGTTGTATGAAATTTTTAATTTGCTGCTCCCCAGTTTATTCAATTTGTAATTATATCAAAACTGAATTAAAAATTGAGTCAAGATCATTTTCACTGGTATATTTATTTTCATTCAAATGATTAGCACAACCAACCAGAAATTCACATTTTACTCAAAGGACTTGGTGAGAGAAGTGGGATTCAGGGGTGAGGTCACTAATATTTTTTAATGTTTGTGTGTTTGTTTCTTTATTGAACTACAGCTGATTCACAATGTGGTATTAGTTCCTTGTATACAGCAAAGTGATTCTGGTGTACAGCAAAACAAAATACATATTCTTTTTCATATTCTTTTCCATTATGTTTATTACAGGATACTGAGGGTTGCTCTCTGTACTATAGAGTAGGACCTTGTTGTGTGAGACCACCAATTCTTTAGCCACTCAAAACATTAACAGTGCACTAAATAAAAAAAAAAAAAAAAAAAAAACAGTGCACTAAATAGACTCTTTAAATTACTAAAGACATTTTTTAACTAGCCCGAAACATCAGTACTTCAGCCTGTAAGAAAGCCTGGCTTGAGTAGGGCATGCATGCGAAACATGAAGTGACCTCTCCCCACTTCTCCTACAGATAATGAGCTGCATGGCCCAGGGAATCACACCCCAAGTAACACAAGCGATGGATCTGGAAAGAACACCACCGTTCACAACGAATTCGACACTATCGTCTTGCCTGGGCTTTACCTCGTTATATTCGTGGCAAGCATCTTGCTGAATGGTCTAGCAGTATGGATCTTCTTTCACATTAGGAATAAAACCAGCTTCATATTTTATCTCAAAAACATAGTGGTTGCCGACCTCATAATGACACTGACGTTTCCATTTCGAATAGTCCATGATGCAGGACTTGGACCTTGGTACTTCAAGTTTATCCTCTGCAGATACTCTTCGGTTTTATTTTACGCCAACATGTATACTTCCATTGTGTTTCTCGGGCTGATAAGCATTGATCGCTACCTGAAGGTGGTAAAGCCATTTGGCGACTCTCGCATGTACAGCATAACCTTTACAAAGGTTTTATCTGTCTGTGTTTGGGTGCTCATGGCTGTCCTGTCCTTGCCAAACATCATTCTAACCAATGTCCAACCAACTAGGGAAAATATTCATGAGTGCACAAAACTTAAGAGTCCTTTGGGAGTGAAATGGCATAATGCCATCACTTACGTCAACAGCTGCTTGTTCGTGGTTGTGCTGGTGATACTGATCGGGTGTTACATTGCCATTTCCAGGTACATTCACAAATCCAGCAGGCAATTCATAAGCCAGTCAAGCCGAAAGCGAAAACACAACCAGAGCATTAGAGTGGTCGTGGCTGTGTTCTTTACCTGTTTTCTACCCTATCACTTGTGTAGGATTCCCTTTACTTTCAGTCACTTGGACAGACTTTTAGATGAGTCGGCACACAAAATCCTGTATTACTGCAAAGAAATGACACTTTTCTTGTCTGCGTGCAACGTGTGCCTGGACCCAATCATTTACTTTTTCATGTGTCGCTCATTTTCAAGAAGGCTATTCAAAAAATCAAACATCAGAACAAGGAGCGAAAGCATCCGATCACTACAGAGTGTTAGAAGATCCGAGGTCCGCATATACTATGATTATACTGACGTGTAGGAATTCAAGGTCACCAGGCCCACTCTTGTTTGTCAGCATGTACAAAGTGTAAATAAATGTGTATTTTCATTATCCTTGCTTGAGCCCATCAAAATGTGGATGAAAAGAGAACTGAAATGTTATGAATTTGGGGTATAATTTGGAAATGAGGAAAACATTAAGGGATAAGGAAGAAAGTGAAACTGACGAGATGGCATATGGCTGAGCAGCGAGGATCATGACTCAAAGTTTAAGGAGCAGATTTCAGGGGCAGCAAAGGCCACAGCTATGCCAGTGCTCTGCAGTCATCTTCCAGGAAGTACTGATGCTCTGAAGCCACTTTTGCGAGGACAGGAAGTAGAGAGAACTCTGTTCGACCTTGATCCTTAAGATTTGGGAAAGATAATGCTGTTTTCAACACAGCTCATTTGTTGCAGATGTAACTGAGTAAACACAGATTGCTAGGTTTCTCTGTCATTGTATCTATGACCTGCTCACAACATTAGCCACAGTCCCGTGTCTATGTTTACATTTACGCACATTAGAAAAACTTGCACAGTGCAGGAGTAGGCAAGGAGGTTCAACTGTATTTTTTTAAGCAATACACTTGAAAAGACTCAAGTCACTTAACTGATTTTAAACTTAGGTTATTTCAGAGAAGAAAAAAGTATGAGTATTAAGACAAGTCAATTTTGATGAGACACTGAACATACAGTGCCATTTTTATACCCCTGTGCTGCGTTTGAATTCCTATGTGCTAGGGGCAGAGAACAGAAGATGAAGGCTGCATTAATAGTCAAGTACATATAGTGTATTTAAAAGCCATCTAATAATCTTTATTTTACAAAAACTATAGTTTTAAATTATATCCCATCTCTAATAGGAATATCATTCGTTTTAAACCTTCAGTTGTAGAGCTCAATACATCAAGTCAAAAAGATTAAGGGTAACTTAAAATCTTAGAATAATTTCTCCTTCTTCAATATAAACCTTTGAACCTTCATGCTTTTTCAAAGCCTTCCGCTGCCTGACCATTGTCTAGGTTCCTAACATGGGACAAGGAGCCAGGGGAGCATTAAAAGACCAGGCATGAAGGCATGTTTGCTGATGAAAAGGTATCACTATGGTTAACGAAGACAAAGCAGACGTACATGTATAACACAGTGCAAGGCTTCATTTTATTTAGACTCGTACAAACGATCTGCAAAATTCTGAAAAGCTAAAGTGAGCAAAAAAGAAGGAAGCAGGTCCCAAAAATAACTCAGCCTAACAGTGACTACCAAGGTTAGTTAGGTTCAAGAACAGAAAAGGGGTCTAATAGGTGAGTCAGGTTTAACAGAAGGGATAGAAGCAAAGAGGTTAAAACAACTGTCTAAGGACCTTTATCAGTATCTATTGCTCCATCAAGATTCCAATTCCATAAATTCCAGGGGATCTACAGTACATGAATTAATACACATCTCTGTTGGACACGTGCCTAGCTACCACCACCTGCTGCTCCTTTTGTTCACTAGCTAGGTTAAGACAGCCATGCGCTACACTAGGTATTTAAGAAGACAGTTTGAAAGGCTAATTCCTTTCTCCATTTTCCTCATAACACCCAGGCTGAGTTACAGCTACCCTATATAAAAAGGAGGAACAATGCTGCAGCTGGGAAAACCCTCAGTACAGGGTGTCCTAGACTCTCCTTCCTCTACTTGGCTCTACATCACAGCTCACAAGTGTGTGTGTGTGTGTGTGTGTGTGTGTGTGTGTGTGTGTGTGTGTCCTCTACTTGGCTCTACATCACAGCTCACAAATAGTGTGTGTGTGTGTGTGTGTGTGTGTGTGTGTGTCTGTGTGTGTGTGTCCTCTACTTGGCTCTATATCACAGCTCACAAATAGTGTGTGTGTGTGTGTGTGTGTGTGTGTGCGTGTGTCCTCTACTTGGCTCTACATCACAGCTCACAAATAGTGTGTGCGTGTGTGTGTGTGCTCTACTTGGCTCTACATCACAGCTCACAAATAGTCCGTGTGTGTGTGTGTGTGTGTGTGTGTGTGTGTGTGTGTGTGTTCTGTTAAAGGCACACTCACCTTAGAACATGCCTAAAAACTAAGAACCTATCATCTTCATCAAATGATTCCATTTGGTGTTCTGAAACTTAGCAGAGCTAACCCCACATTGCATTTAATTCTCTAAAATTCAGGCCTCAATTCTAAGAGGCCCTTAAAATATTTCAATCCCATTTTAATGTTTCTAAAATTGTACTGCTGTAGAGTTGGTGGGTACATTTAATATAGTGGTTTCATTCTCTGAAATTACATTATTAAATCAATGGGATAGCTTAAAACATTGACTTAGGAAAAAATTTTAAAGTATTATCTCCATTTTCTTAAAGCCATATTACAAAAGCATCAAAATCATACTGCTTGTATTTTACACAAATACTCACACTGTGGTCACAACCAAGAATAAATCAGTCACATGACTAACATAATATCCACAGGAGTAACGTAAAATATTGTGTTGGTGTCATAAGTTAATATAAACTGCTGCACTAACATTGAATAAAGCAAAAATTCTATTTGGTTTTTAATTAATTTAAAATTTGGAAACAATTTTAAATTTGAAATCCAAAATTTCTTACATGGAACTTTTGGATTATATTCAGTATTTTAGGACCCACTTAAGGCAGCGATTTTAACATAGCTATTTTTATTTTATGCAAATGAGAAATATATTCAGATAATTTCAAAAAGAAATTTTTCTATTATTCATAAAAATTACATGCAGAGAAATTTACCTTGCAGAATATCTTTTGGTGTGCATATTACTAACTCTGTTATATTCATTATACCATTCATACCACCATTTTATTCTCATTTCCAAATAGTATATCAGTATTTTGTTTCTCAATTAAAGTTTCAAAGGAATAATTTGGAAAATGTGTAAGTTCAAACTAAATACCTAAGCCAAAATTGTGAATACACAGTACAATCTCAAACATAAATTTTATGATCACTGTGGAGAAATGTGATATACAAGAAAAAAATAAACTAAAGAAACAAGGGCAAAATAAAGCTTGAGGATCACTTAAGTCTCGTAAATAGAGATACTCTCTCAAACAGACCACCACAAGAAAACAGCTTATCAAATCAATAAATACTAGGCAGACGCTATGTTTAAAAAAAACATTATGGCTAAGACGATATTTACAATAATCTTTGGATATGTCTAAATGAATTATAAAAGCATTAAGATCAAACATTTTCAAATTTAAACATAAACATCTGGTAGATGCTGAATTAGCTGTGCTCTGTCCCCCTCCCAGCCCTCTATCACCATCTAGTGGTAAAATTTATGAAACAACTGAAAACGACTCCAGTCCTATTTACTGCTTGTGACTACACATTACAGTCATCTTTAGTGCTAACAAAAAGCAGTGTGTGTGTGTGTGTGTGTGTGTGTGGGTGGGTGTGTGAGCGCGTACGTGCGTGCGTGCATGTGTGTGTGATGGGGCTGGGGGGTGCCGCTTCACAGGGGAGGGCACAACAGTCCTGGAGCTGCCTAGATAAATGTAAGATGGAAATGTTTGACAAAAAATAAGGCCTATAAGAAATAATGTTGTTGTTTAATTGCTAAGTCTTGTCCAACTCTTTTGCAACCCCACGGGCTGTAGCCCGTCAGGCTCCTCTGTCTGTGGGATTTCCCAGGTAAGAATACAGCAGTGGGTTGCCTTTTCCTCCTCCAGGTAAGTTACAGATGTGTCTTAAAAAAATAAAATAAAAAGGCTGAAATATACATAGATTTCATAGGGAAACGGAACAAATATTGACTATGCTTTTTGACATACAAAAAAATTTATTTAAATATAATTTACTGTTTCAAAATTTATTAGAATTAGACTAATATTGTCAGTGTTAAAATGTTTAACTTACCAAAAAATGTATGAGATTCAAATGGCAACTTTTATTTTGAATATTCTTAAATTTTTCTTCTAAGCTACAATACTGAGATTTAAAAAATCATCTAAAATGATTTAAGAAAATGGTGTAATGTGGCTATTAGATAACCTAGGCTTTCCTTGCCTCATTTGGAAACTCAAGATATGGAATTAAATCAGAAATTCCTTTCTTTCAAACACCTTCCTAGGCAAGTATTCTTAATAAAGTGGCCAGCTTCTCTTTGAATAATGCTAGAGAAATCTGTTGATTGCAGCAGCTCTTAGAAACAAGCCACACATCAGATTAGATCATCCTAACTTATCAACAAGAATCCAGAATAGTCGACCAGATTGGCCAAAGCTTCTAAATCTAGGTTTAAATGTTACAAGCAAGACTTTCCAACAAGACTCTAGACACGTTTACCTGAACACAGATACAAACACACAGTACTTATAACTAGGGCTAAGAGATTTAGTATACCAAAGATAACTCAGCTCCCTAACCTATGATAGCTTCCAGGTGGTGCTAGGGGTAAAGAACCCGCCTGCCAATGCAGGAGACATAAGAGACTCAGGTTTAATCTCTGGGTCAGAAAGATCCCCTAAAGAAGGAACTGGCAACCCACTCCAGAGTTCTTGCCTAGAGAATCCCATGGACAGAGGAGCCTGGAGGGCCACAGTCCATGGCTCAGTCGCCAAGAGTTGGACACAACTGAAGGGACTGAGCACACACAAAAATACACCTTAAAAATCACTTCCCATTCTTAAGATTGTTACTACTATCCCACAAAATACCTTCAGTAACAGTGAAGCCATCTGTCAATTACCAAAAATAAATTCAGTGTTTTTTCAAAATGTCATATCAACTGTATTTTTAGATTTTTATGTGCTATTTTATGCAGCTAGGGAAATGCAAACATTAAACACAATGGAAAAAATGAATGTGTAAAGAGATGAATACTGGGCCAAATACTTATGTGATAAAAATTTGGAATCACCTAGATCAGAACTTCTCAACTCCACTGAACCCAATGCACTCTTTCTGTGAGATATGCTTCAATGTATTTTTAGTAGTAGTAGCATTAGGGCTTCCCAGATGGCACCAGTGGTAAAGAACCTGCCTGCCAGTGCAGGAGAAATGAGACATGGGTTCGATCCCTGGGTCAGGAAGATCCGCTGGAGGGGAGCATGGCAACCCACTCCAGTATTCTTGCCTGGAGAGCTCCATGGACAGAGGAGCCTGGCGGGCTATGGTACATAGGGTCACAAACAGTCAGACACGACTCAGTCTGAGCACAAATGAGCACAAGCAGTAGTGTTAGTCATCAGTTATGTCCAACTCTTTGCGACCCCCATGGACTGTAGCCTGCCAGGTTTCTTTGTCCAAGGGGTTCTCTAGGCAGGAATACTGGAGTGAGCTACCATTCCCTTCTCCAGAGGATCTCCCCGACCCAAGGATCAAACCCAGGTATCTGTCCGACATTGCAGGCAGATTCTTTACCATCTGAGCCACTAGGGAAGTTCAATGTATTTTTAGTACACTGATAATATAATCTATCCATACATGCATACCTCGCCTTGTATGGTAGTGTGGGACCATAAAAATGAGGACTGCGTCACTTTCTCTATGCTATCCAAGGAGGCTCCGTACCTTTGGGTTTGATAAACGCCATCACCATCACCCAGGCACCTGAATGGAAATTCAGAGTCATCCAATGGCTCTTCTTTCCTTCCCCCCACTAGCAGCCCTGCACCCAGTCTGCCCTCACACACGGGGGACAAGCTAGGCCTCCACCCCGAATGGCCCCGTGTCAGGCCTAGCTCAGGCTGGAGGCGGCTGTGTGAGCTCACAGACCAGCAAGGACCTGTGAGCACAGCAAAAAACCTTGGCCCCACCTCCCACTGTGTGTCCAGCTGAGAGGAGAAAATGAACCAACCTCACCTTGAGTTTAAACTGCCAGCACTTCTGCTAGGAGCCTCAAGCTTCCCATTCTGGCCTAGGCCCTCACATACTCCTTTCTAGAACTTCTAACACTACACAGCTATTTGCTAATGAAATAAAAATAGCTAACTTTTATTGGCATTCCCTACAAAGCAGGCATCATTTTGAGCTCCTGACCTGACTACCTTTATGCCCTTGACAAACTCCAAGGAAGCACTGGCATTAACATCCTCAGGGACACACAGGTCAGAAAGGCTATTGCTGGGATCCAGACTTAGGCCATCTGGCTCCAGAAGCTCTGCTTTCAATCAGTCTCAATAATGAAGTGAAACACATGCCTTAAGGTGTTACTGATACGACCAAGAGCCTTGCAAATGATTTATGTTGCCTAATGGTAGGAATACAAACACACTGCAAATAAGGTTGGGAATGAAGCTAAGCAGCACTCTTAAGCAAAGTCTCAATAATTCCTTTACTAAACCTGAAAGATTATACTATTAAGAGAACATTGAGTCCAACAATCACACATATTTGGTCATTTTACTCCCTCATAATTCAGACGAGGGGGCTTCCTTGGTGGCTCAGCAGTAAAGAATCCACCTGACAATGCAGGAGACGCGGGCTCAATCCCTGGGTCAGGAAGATCCCCTGGGGAAGGAAATGGCAACCCACTCCAGTATTTTGCCTGGAAAATCCCCCATAGACAGAGAAGCCTGGCAGGCTACAGTCCATATGGTTGCAAAGAGTCGGACATGACTTAGTCACTAAACAACAATTCAGATAAGCATATAATTCATGATCAAAACCTGGCTACTTTTGAGTGTGGAAGTGTCAATTACTGAGCTGGCACAGGTGTAAACTGAGACAGTGTAAACAAACCTGGACATATGGCCCCTATGCTCACAGCACATCTGAAAATTCATGTCTGTGAGGATTTCGTTACCCAGTTAAACAAGCAGTTTAGGACAAGGATAAAGATATCAAGAAACCCAGCCATTTCATCAAGTTGAAGCCCCACCATGAAGTCTCTTCTGTCCAGTTTACTAGCACAAACTATGAACCCCTGGATGCTGGACTCACAACTATTCAACAAAAATCTCTAATGGAGGTTTCCTGGGAATGTGGATAATGGTTTCTAGGTCAGTGCTCATTGAGAATGGCTTTGTTTAATACCAAAAGAAAGAACCCTGCTCACCAAATTTAGTACTTTTGCCTTGGCAAGCATAACATAATCCAAATTTTAATTTAAATTTTCTCTCTCCTCTGCAACAAAACCATCACGGATCTGTCACACTGTTAACAACTAAGTACAAAATTTATGACTGCTGTGACTTCAACAGGATTTTAGAAAAGGAGGCTGCAGCATTCACTTTTCCAAGGCACAGGCCTCTGCAGAGGCAACTAAACAAACTGGTGGGATAACAAAAGTGGTCAGGATATTGGGCCACCAAGGGTACCGGTGTCAGGGAACTATTATACAACTAGGGTTAGATAATCGCCCCCCACAAGAAGTATGCCAGGCTCCAGAAGAAACAGAACATGGGAACCCAATGAGCCTGCTGGTCATGATGAAGTCACACAAGTGGAACCACACGTCCTCCTTCAACCTGTCTGTGCTCTCCCTGGGAATCAGACAAGGGCAACACGCACAGCTGCTCCCCGAACAGCTCATTCAAGGAACAGACACAGAAACTTGGCCCCATTGAGTCTTCATTCTGACACCAACTGGTCTGTGAAAAACAGCCCACAATTCCCTGCTGTGCTCCAAACGTTAACTAAACAGATATGTAGCTCTCTACAGCATGAATGGCCTAAAACCACAGAAAAACTTCTCAGTCACACCGCCAGTGAAACTAAATTGCCAAAGATGACCACACAACACTCACACAAACCAGAGGTATATACAAGTGTGCTTGGCTAATAGCAGCTTGCTAGACAGAGAAGACTGAGTCTACAAATTTCAGGTATGGCTTACTCGTTGGGTAAAAAAATAAACAGGAAAAACAAAAAACAAAAAAAACAACCCTGCATTCAATTTAACCTCAGACAAGTTCCCTGAAGTCTCCCCACCACAAAATCTTCCCCTAAACTTGAGAGCACCTTCTCCTCCCACACATCACATAGCTGAACAGGCGACATCGGTTTATCAAAACACCTCTGGGAAAATTTATCTAGCTGATAAATGTTCACACATGGAGGCATGGGAAAGTCTTCTAGCTTATATATGAGTTGACTTGAGTTTTGTGCTAGCAGAACAGCCTGCTGGTGGCCTGTCAAATATACACTGGACATCTGTTTGATTATTAAAGAAAGAGCACGCTGACCAGGAGTAAAGAATGTTCATTTCAAAAATAAAGAGTAAATGCCTCTCTTCCTGGGACACCAGTGCTGGTGTTCTGTTGATGATAAGACTCTCTTCCCAGGTGCCATGTCCATACTGATTCACTGTGTGTGTGCTGATTTTTTTTTCTTTTTTTTTTTTGAAACCTTGAAGGAATGCATCCCTGGCTTGTTTTATGTTCTTTGTTCTGACAAGACATCAAACTGCACTGAAAACCATGTTCTTTGGAGCGATTCCTCAGAGTTATCTGAGAGGCTGTGCCCCAGGCTTTATTCCTCAGTTTGGCTCAAATAAAACTCTTCTCCTTTCCTATCACAGGTTCTTTATTATTTTCCTCAACATAATCAGAATGAAGTATTTACATTCATTAAGTCTCCTTCTGACTGAAGCTTCTCTCAGTGGCTTCTGAAGACTCGTTTTCCTAACTTGTTCAAATGATTTACTAAAAAGCTGAGCAGAGTGCTAAGCAAATAAATCGTCTTATAAACAGTGTACTATCCTCTAGCAGGAGTCCCCAAACTCTGGGATCTAATGTCTGGTGATCAGAGGTGTAATAGTAATAGAAATAAAGTGTGCAATAAATGTCATGACACTGAATCATCCCAAACCACCCTGATCCCCAACCCATGGGAAAATTTTCTTTCACGAAACTAGTCCCTTGTGCCGAAAAGGTCGGAGACTGCTCCTCCAAGGGACTCATCCTGTGCTGTGCTCAGACACTCAGTCATGTCAGACTCTCTGCGACCCCCATGCACTGTAGCCCACCAGGCTCCTCTGTCCATGCAATTTCCCAGGCAAGAATACTGGAATGGGTTGCCATTTCTTTCTCCAGGGGACCTTCCCAACCCAGGGACTGAACCCACTATTCTTACATCTCTTGTATTGCAGGTGGGTTCTTTACCAATGAGCCACCTGGGAAGCCCAGGAAGTCCATCTCATTTATCTTTACCCACAGGACCAGATACAACAGTTGGGGGACATTCCCTGCCTCTTTCCCATTTGGACAATACACATTCACTCAACAAACATTCTGAGTGCCTACTACAAGAATGGGCACTGGGGAGACCAAAATAGGCCAACAAAGATTGCCATTGCCCATTCTGGCTGGGATGGATATTAAAAAAAAAAAAAAAAAAAAAGGCGACATAGGAAGAATATGAACAATGGCAAGATAGCAGAGACATGCCTAAGTTAGTGACAGGTGAGTCTTAAGAGCAAATGGGAGCAGAATGAAATGAGAAAGGATATTATTTTGGAGGCTCAGAGGGATAAAAGAAAATAGCCTCTTCTGCTTCATGGCCATCTTCTCAAAAAACTATACCTACAGGAGGAAATATATGCACTGAGATTTTATTTTTGTGACAGTGAGTTCTCAATTTTGACTCTCTGCTAATATCACGGACTGAAATTCATTCCTTCTGATTCTTAAGGTTATATCTATTATTAGCAACAAAGAAAAATTTTTTGAGTAATTCAACTAACTGAGACTAGGCATTCAGCTCATGGCTCAATATTAGTGCTTATTTCAAAGTGAGGTTTTTGTTAGGTCTACAAAACATAAATATTGCTCACATCAGTTCTTTTTATAAACTGTCACTTCTGCCAATCTTCCAGTAGGGGGAGATACTGTAACAGACATTTGTGTCTCCAATTACAATTTTCACATAAAGGGGAGAACATAACTGCCAATGAATTCCTGTGCCCGTTGCTCATTTCAAGAGTCTTTACAAAAAAAATAAAGAAGAAAGAAACCATTGTTTTACAAAATAATGGGTAATTATGTCTTAAAGATATAAATCCTGCTACCCTCTTCCACTACCCTAAATCAATGCACTGACTTTGGCAGGATTTAATGCTTTCACAGAGGGAACACAAAAAGGCATGCCTGCATTCCATGTTTTTCTACCAGATTAGTTTTTAAAGCACATCTTCAATTTCAATTATTTTTACCAAAAAGCTCAAAAATGTCACGGTATCATGAATTATGAACACCTCAGCATGATGATCAAAATGCTCACACTCTATCCCACCCGCCTCTGCTGACTTTCCTTCCCCAGTTGGTGACTTTGGTCATACCATTCTCTTTATCCTGAAGGACTTTCTAGACTGAGTCTAGACATCAAAGAGACATCTAGCAAGAACCACTTGAGATACCACCTCCTTCACAGATCCTTTAAGATGGCAACTTTCAAACTCACTTCCCCTTTTTTGGCCACACCATGAGGCTTGCAGGATCTTAGTTCCCAGACCAGGAATTGAACCTGACCCCAACAATGAAAATACCAAATCCTAACCACTGGACCGCCAGGGAACTCCTAACTCATTTCCTTTTAATTTCTCTATAGTTTCCTATAGTGTTTCTAAGGGGTCTTGTACTAAAATTCTCTGTATTCTTATCCCAGTGTATTTCTCAATGTCGAGTAGAATCCTGTTGCAACCATGATTCCCCCCAATACAAACACACACAGCATAATACATCACTTGCCAGAAAAGCCTTTTTAACTTTTTAAAAAATGATATAACCCAGTAAATAGCTCCTGCAGTTAAAATAGGTTTATCGAAAATCTTCATATAATGACTACATAAATTATGGGACACTACAAAGTCATAGGGAGAAATAAAAAACTTAATTATACAGGGCTAATGTGAGTAAGTACCAAGACAGTAAGTGAGAAAGAGCAAAATGTTCTGGTGTGGCAAACTGTCCAACAAAGCCAAAGGGGAAAAATGTGGGGATAAGGTCATAACAATAAAGTTGTTTTTGTACTTACTGCAAAAAACGATTTGGGGGCAAGGAACAAACTAAGACATTTATAGAAATAAGTAAACCAACTTTTATGGCAGTTGTTGACAGGCTGGATGGAAACTGACTGGAAACAATAACAGACACTGGAGGATTCCATGTATTAGACTCACTCTATTTGAAGGACAAATACACAAGGGATGTTTTATATAACCAGTCTTAGTACTGACGAGGCAGAGTCCAACCTGGAAATGATGCTAGGGAAAGGAAATGTGTGAGTGCATGTGAGCATGGGGCGTGGGCTAGGGGTGGCAATCATACTGGGGGTATGTGGAGGGTTTTGAGATTAATGCGGATGAAGTCCCATGGTATTTTAATCTTAAGAGTTCCACAGAGTGAAATGGGAAGAAGTTGAGGGAACATAGAACTACTCAGCATAAAACAAAGCATCAAAAAAAAAAAAAAAAAAAATCAAAGACAAACCAGAACAGAAAATTGATTATGTTATCTTTTTATCTTCTTTTTTTTTTTTAGAATCCTGGAAGAAGGAAATATGTCCTCTATCCATTATACTATTACTATTTCCATCATCATTATTTTATTTATTTTATATTGAAACTGGTGTCCAGTGTTGAATAAAGCCAAGTTATTTGTGTTGTTAATCATCATAGCAAAATACTATTTAAATACACAAAATATGATCAATAGTTTGTCAGGATAAAATATTTTTGCAAACAATAATATGATGCATTATTTCCAATTCTAATCGGGAAAAATGTTTACAAGCTAATCATCACATTTAAGCATATCCACAAAATGACCAGCAAAAATCTCAAGGAAATACAAAATGGTAATGCAGGGTGGACTTTACATCCTGCATTGCAATACCTGAGTCACAAATATGCCCAGGTTTCCACAAGCTCGACACTCTGGGACACCTGAGGCCAGCTTTCAAAATCTGACTGACACACAACGTGAGGTGCATAAATAAAGGAAGAGTCCACTCCTAAAACTTTTCTGCTACAAAGGAGTAACGACAGACAGTGTAAGAATAGATTTATATCATTCACTGACACCCAATGCAGGAAAGGAGTAATAAGAGAAGACAGGCTGAAATAGAAACTTAAGGGCCCAGAAGTCAGACATCACTGGTTTTGCTACATGAGCCCCTGATGATATTCTGGCTTTTCCTCTTTGGGTTTTACCTGATCTCTGTATGCTGTAGCTCTATTCTCTCTCTCTAGGTCTCTCTACGATTCTCTCCTCTCACTAATACCACCCTCCTAGTCCTCCGATCATCACAATTGCTGCTCTCAGGGCACAAGTCTACATGGTGTCCAAACCTACAACAGTAACTGATAAGGACCAGGTGCCTGGAGGCAGCCAAACAAAGCAGGAAGCAAAACATCTGGCCGGAGGATAAAAGTTTCTCCAAATGTTGTGAGATCAGAGGCTCCAAAACAGCAAGGCCAGGATGCTCACCCCCAGGCCATATTTCTGACTTACCCAGAAGTTTTTGAAAGTAACAGTCCTGAGCCAAAAACATGGATTGTGACTGGTTTACTGAAGTAGGGTCTTAGAATCCACATATAAAGCTCCCCGGGTGGTACAGATGGCTAGTCAAGTATACGAACAATGACCTAACAGAGTCAGAACTGCTTCAGAGTTCCCAAGTGAGTGGAGGCCAAGAAGGGCAACCCAGAAACACAGGGAAAAACAGGTGGCAGCTTCAGGTTTTTCTTAAAAGTCTCTCAAACATTTACTGAGAAACCACAAGGGACTTCCCTGGTGATCCAGTGGCTAAGACTCTGAGTTCTCAATGCAGGAGACCCCGAGTTCAATCCCTGGTCAGGGAACTAGATCCCACATGCTGTAAATAAGAGTTCATATGCTGCAACTAAGACCCAGTACAGGCAAGCAAATAAGTATTTTAAAATAAATAAATAAAAATAAAAAAACATAAGAAGAGACCTTGCCCCACTGGCAATAAGCCCCTACAGCCAAAAGTTCTACTAGCACAGATACTCTGTCTTGAGATATGCAATCTTGAGAAGACAAGATAACCAGATAACTCACCAAGTTTTTCCTGGATACTTAAGTTTTCATCTTCCCTAATTCCAAGGCAAGTACAGCCTTTAACCACTAACTTGACCATTCATCATCACCTGCACCACTTAAATGCCTGCCATCTCTCTCTGTGAAAGTGTTAGTTGTTCAATCATGTCCAATTCTTTGTAACCCCATGGACTGTAGCCTGCCAGGCTCCTCTGTCCATGGGATTCTCCAAGCAAGAATACTGGAGTGGGTACACTTCTCCAGGATACCTTTCCAACCTAGGGATAGAACCCAGCTCCTGCATTGCAAGCAGATTCTTTACCATCTGAGCCATCTCTACCTTGGAATAAAATGTTACACGGGCATACAACCAGATTTCGTGATAAGAAAATACACTCTTCCTGTGTGCCCAACAAGGACTGTCTGATGCTTGATGAATTAATGAATCAGTGTTCACTGTTCATGTGGATGTAGAAAACAGCTGTTGAGCTGGAGAAGGATCCTAAACTCTTGAGTTTAAACTTTGGCTGCAAAGTCCTGTCCAGCTACCTCCTCACTTGAACAACTTGGTTAAATCCTCCCAAGCTCTCTTCTCTCGTCTGTAAAAAGAGAAATAGCTGGCCCTCAACTGGCTCCCATGTAAACTGGGCGCAAAAGCTTCTGATACAAAGAGAGCCCTCCTCCGTCAAATGTCTGGGATGTCGTGTACCTGCGCTTTGATCCAGTCCTTGCTGGTGAGCACTGTTCTGAATCCCCTGGTTTCCTGCCTGGACAACTCACTACACAGCAGAGGTCACAAACCAGCCTTCCACAAGCCAGGCACAGTCAGGGTCTGTTTCAGCCCACAAGACATCAGGCCTACAGAAGCATCTGACTTAGATGACAACATGTAGACATAATAGTGCAGTTAAGAGGAGCACCGGCTCCAGGAGAGGCTCTGTGGAATCTCTGTGCCTTGGTTTTGCGTCTAAGAAAGAGGTGGAACCAACCCAGCTCATAGAGCTGTTGTGAGAGCTCCTTGAGTTAAAACACATAAACACAACAGGTGTTTAAAATGACACATACAATCACCATTCGAGGCTCTGACAACACTGACCTATCCACAGAGGAGGCAATGAGGGATGCTGACAAGGTCTAGTTGAGAAGCAGCTGCCCACTTGGGTGGGCCATGAGCGCTACACTTCACAATTGCTGGATCCCCAAGGGTCTCACACTTGTCTGGACTACCTGCTATCAGGGGACCACCCATAGGGCTATCCCTTTGGCCTTGGGCTTTGCAACTCCTGGTATTAAGAAGAAAATGGGCAGATCAAGTAAATTTTAATGTAATGATCATTTCCATCACAGTCATGCTCCATACAAATGTGGAGCGCCCGTGGACAAGGCAAGAAGCATAAGAGCACAAGGGGACAATTAGTGGGTGTTTCTGAGGTTGTCAGAACAAACAGAACCTCGTGCAATAAACCAAGGAAGCCTTGAGAGCCACAGTTAAGAGACTGTTAATGCCTAATCGTCCATTTAATCAGCAGAATGTTTACATCTGAAGGACTCTGCCAGAGCCCTGGTAATCATCCTTATATCCATTTGTACTTCCTTGTATTTGCCTACCAGATCTGCCCACAGCTGAAGCCAGCAAGCCTCTGCAGGCACACGGGTGCTCTTAGCCCCAGTCAAAGAAGCAGGGAGGACTCTATATAGGCCCTGGGGAAGGACGGGGAATGGGTGCCCCCAAGCACAGTCAAGTGAGAAGCTTTCCTAAACCAGCTCTGGGTCCCTCGGGGCCTCTGCGGAGATTATTAAGATTCAATAGTGACTACTGCCGCCTGCAGCGCAAGAGACCCAGGCTCGATTCCTGGGTCAGGAAGATCCCATTGAGAAGGGAATGGCTACCCACTCCAGTATTGCCTGGAGAATCCCCATGGACAGAGGAGCCTGGCAGGCTACAGTCCATGGGGTTGCAAAGAGCTGGACAGAACTGAGCGACTAAGCACACCATAGTTAATACTGAGTCTGTATATAAGACTCAAAATAAGTAATGCCCTTCATGAGGAAAGGGACTTGGGTCTGATTTAGTCACTATGTCATCCCCAGGGCGTGGAATACTGCCTACTACATAGTAAGTACATATAAAGTATCTAAAGCAGCATGGGGCATATCATAAGCTTATAAATAAGTACTACTGACTACTATAACTGCAAACGCTTCTTACGTTTTTAGGTCCAACTGAATTTGACACATTAAACTATGAGTCCACAGTCTGGGCACCTGAGTGAACACACCTGCAATGCAGCAGCCTAATAAACAGTCTTCCATCTGCTCAATATTCTGTAATAACCTCAATGGGAAAAGCATTTGAAAAAGAACAGATACATGGATAGGTATAAGTGAATCACTTTGCTGTACACCTGAAACTAACACAGCATTAATTAACTACACTCCAACATAAAATAAAAATTAAAAAGAGCCTTCCAGGGCAGAGTTTCTTTCTTATCTGTTTCCGAGTCACACACTTTGATGAGGGATTTACAGCCAAGTTCGGAGTACTTCTACCTGTTAACTGCACACTGTTTTTCAGTGGGAAGGACACTGGAGCCCTCCTTGGGACATTACAAGTGATGTTATAAGGCCTGAAAGGAACCAAAAATACAAAGAGGGCCCTGCCTCTCGCTTTCAAAACAGTAATATTAGCATCACACTTTGAGCAAAAGATTAACACATGATGAGATTACTGAAGTCCTACGTGTGATCTATTTGTCAGTAATGCTCAAATGTGGAAAAATTAACGTGGGGAAAACACAACTGACAATAGCAGCACCTCTTATCTAACAGATGGGTTCATGGATGCCAAAATGCTTCTTTACTCAAATGCTAGTTTCACATTTCCGGGGAGCCCAATCACCACCTGTTTCTGAACAGCTGTTTACACTGTTGTGGCTGCTGCTGAAGGAAAGGGGAGCAAAACTTGCCAACCCCAAATGTGTCTCTTTGATCTGTCAATTATTTTGAGCTGAAAATAAGCCAGGCCCCAAAGACTCAGGAACCTCTGACCTTTCCCCAACTGTCTAAAAGAATTTAGATAGAGGATCTCTTCCCTGAAGGGCGCTACCACTACAGATCCGCGTAGCGTAAAAGGAACTAGTTGCGCAGACACAGAGGGATGCAGCGCAATGTTTGTTAAAACGCCTCTCTGTCCCATTGTCTCTGCACAGCAGAGCAAACATTTGTTCAGCAAACACTTGCTCTTTTTCATCTTCCTGTGAATTCCCAAACCACTACCCCTAACATCTTTTGTCTTTAGCTGAAGATGGTATGTGAGGTGGTGACTTCTGCCATTTTGGTAAGTTACTCAGTCTTCCTGGTCTCTCCCACATATACATGTTTTTAAATTTTTGTTTTTCTCCTGTTAATCAATCTCACGTCAGTTTAATTCTTGGACCAGCCAGAGGAGCCCCGAAGGGCAGAGAGAAGTTCTTCCTCTCCCACAAGTTTCCTGTAAGAAGGGTGCGGCAAACAGAGCCTGGTCTCTACCCCAGTGGTCAGCACCATGAGCAGCCCTCCACCTCTTACCACATGTTGAATTTGGCAATAGCAAAGTATAAAAACAGAAAGCACTTAGGTTGTCACCTGGCTATTCATTTGCCAGATGACGTGGCAATGCTGGGGGGCTGGGAAAAAGTAGTAGAAAATTTCAAGAAGGAAAAAAAAAGGCACTATGCCTTTTTTTTGGATCACTGAAAGAAAGGAACTAATGTGGAGGCTGGCCCAACACCACGGAGATCCAAACACCTCTCTCTTCCTCCTGGTCTCCATTTCCCAACCTTCAGTGAGTTCTGACCAACCAGTTCAGCAGAGTGACAGTCAACCTACTATCTCGTGGTTTCTATCAAGTTCCTGGTTTTCATCTGTTCCTGAAGACAAGCAAGAACTCTGTGTCTAACAGTCTCAACTTGGAGCGTCCACTGAGACATTCTGAAATGGTTGTTGCGTGACTCACAGGTGAAAAACTACAAACAGGTAAGGAAACAGCCTTTCCATGAAATAACTTCAGTGTGTGTGAAAGGGGCATGAGAATGGAAAAGGAGATTTCTGGGCTTGGCAGTAATAATGCTGAGTAACACAGACTCTCTCCACCCTCAGTAAGTTACTGTGGGTTTGAGAACTATAACTGGTTGATACAGTAACGTATTTGCTCACACTGGTCTGAGGATCCAAATCTGAAATTTTACCACTGATGATTATTCGGGATTTCTGACTGTGGCTGTCAAATTACATCTGTGATGAGAAGCTATTAGAGAAAATGCTTCAAAGGTATTCACCCAGGACAAACATTTCAAAAGCCTGTAGATATATATCAAATTGCCTCTAAAAACTGCAAACTCAATTATGACAGTAATACTTATAAGTCAGTGTGAATATGTTTTCACTTACAAATTCATATATGCATAGGTATACAGTCAGTATCTATTTGTACATATATTTATATACATAAAAGCGTTTATCTTTGTTATTGGGATAAGTAACCCTATTAATACCCAGTAAGGTATGTATT
Source organism: Bos indicus x Bos taurus (assembly GCF_003369695.1). Classification (NCBI taxonomy): domain Eukaryota; kingdom Metazoa; phylum Chordata; class Mammalia; order Artiodactyla; family Bovidae; genus Bos; species Bos indicus x Bos taurus. The sequence goes on from NC_040076.1 coordinate 116,242,571, forward strand.
TACCTTGAAAGTGAATTATAAACATCTAGTCTATGGGGTTGCACAGAGTCGGACACAAGTGAAGCGATGCAGCAGCAGCAGCAGCCTATGCATAGCAAAACTTTAAGTTCATCTGTTACTTATAATGGTCTAGGACTAACCAGCTAAATTATTTTTTAAAACTTTAAACATTATAAATTTAAATTACACACAGGGGAATTATTATATATCCACATTGTCAGCAGAGTCAACCAATCTCATGCCAGAAACGTTTTTTTTTTTTTTTCAAACAAGAGAAAAATGAGCCAAAGATCACACTGGTAAAACAGAAAGGAAAAAAAATACATATATATAGTTTGTACATTCATCTTAAAATATATAGACTTGAAAACAGCTTTGGCACCAGAAAAATCTAGGTAAGTTAAAAATAAATAAAACAATGTATTCACTCTAAAATATCAAAATAATATTTTATGATTTGTAAACATAAGTAAGTTTCATACTTCAATAAAATCTATAAATATACACTTAGAAGGATGCACACATATACACAATCACACACTGCTAACATGCACATCAACTGCATTGCCATTTTATAACACTCATGCCTGTTACAGCTGAGTAAGAAAGAAAGGAGGGGTCACCAAGATCCTCAGAGCGTGAAGACCCAGGAAGGGAGAGCGGGCAGGGCATGGGGAAAGAACTCCTGTTTGCTGAGATGCAAAAAGTGCCCGTTTCACACTTGAGGAGGCAGGCAGACAGGAGGTAACCACCCAAGAGAGATCACCCAGCTGATCTCGCAGTGAGCCTGAGCCCCTGGGCACAAGGAAGGGACTTGCATTCCATTCAGGGCAGGAGTCTGACCCCTACAGGTTTCCAGTCAGCCCAGCCTTCCACTGCGACACTCCTCCTGGCCCTGCCACCCTGCCCCACCAGTCACAATCCTCGGCATTGAAGCGCGACCTTCAACCTCTTCAACTACTTTCATCCTCAGTCATGCACTTGTAGGATGGCATTTCTAATTCCCCAGAGAGAAGAATGTTCAATTTAATGCTACACACATATACTGGAGAGAAAAATTATTCTAAAGAATAAGTTATAATCATCCCTGACATATTTAAATAGGATACAACAGGGTGAAAGAGAGAGGAGTAGAAAAAGTCTCTTAAAATCGGGAGAACGGGGGGTGACAGGGGGCGGTGAACGTGGAGTGGAGACGCACATTAAACCAGCTAAGGGTACACCAGGCAGCAAAATACTAAGAAATTACCCTCTAAAGGCCAGTCTACCACGCTCCTGAGTCTCACTCCCCTATCTGTACAACAGTGATGGCATTAGCACAGAATTAAAATCAGATATTACTTGTAAAGTCTTCAACATAGTGATGTAGAAAGTGTTCAAAAAATGTTAGTTAACATCATCATTGCTTTCAATATTCTTATAAAGACATTTAATCAAAGCAGATTGTACATGATTATGTATCAGACCATTGGAAAGCATAATTTAGACATTTCAGTACCTTTGTAGACCAAAATAGATAGATATGACATAAAACCATTTACAGAAACTTCCCTGGCAGTCTAGTGGTTAAAACTCCTAGCTTCCACTATAGGGGGCACGGGTTCAATCCCTAGTCAGGGAACTAAGGGCACAGCATCCTCCCCTCCAAAAAATTACTTACAACAGTGCCTGTGAAACACTGTTACACATCAGAATTACCCGGAGGGCTTGTGGAAACACATGTTCCTGGGCCCCACACCCCAAAGTTTCCATTTCAGTAAGTTGAGGGTGGGGTTTAAGAACCTGCATTTTAACAAAGTCCTGGGTGACAGTAACGGTGCTGACCTGGGGTCCACACTCTAAGAACCACTGATCTGCAGTGACTCTCATGTTCACATCTGCCTTACTAATAAACCTACCCACGTTTCTCATTCAATCCAGGTCAGTAAGCAAGAGGGCAAAATGCTGAATCAATGCTTAAAAAGCAAAGTTAAGGTCACTCAGTCATGTCTGACTCTTTGCCACCCCGTGGACTATACAGTCCATGGAATTCTCCAGGCCAGAAATATTGGAGTGGGTAGCCTATCCTTTCTCTAGCGGATCTTCCTGACCCAGGAATCAAACCGGGGTCTCCTGCATTACAGGAGGATTCTTTACCAACTGAGCCATCAGGGAAGCCCTATTTAAAAAAAAAAAAAAAAAGCACCATATTATCCTCCCATTATTCTTGATTTAAAAAGGAAGAGAAACAAACAGAGTCAAAATATTTCCATTAGATCTAAGATGGTTCTGAAAATCAACTGCTGAATTGAAAAACACTGAGGGTTTTGTGTGTGTGTGTTTTTTTTTTTTTTTTTCCTCCAACGTTCAAAGAGCTAGCTTTGTTTCTGCAGTAAGGTAGGAGTCCTGGATGATGCAATTCTAGGAAGTTCACTTTAGTGCAACATGACGAAAGCAATACTTTCGAGTACTGATGGTCAACACTGCTGGCTCATGTTGAAGCTATCTTTCTGGGTCAGACTATGCCACTTTGAGCAGATGCACCAAGAACAGGAACCCTGACTGAGTTTTCTCGGATGGCTCCAGTAGAGCTGCTGTTGCCCCATTCTTGCTTTTATGGATGCAAAAGGAAAGAGTACAGGAATACTGTTGCTCATGAGGATGTTCAATCTATAAAATGTCTCTGGAAGGAATTTAGGTGCTGAGGCTTCCCTAAGCTGAAATCCCTATGGTAAAAAACCAACGTCACATTTATTTCATTTGGTTTCAACATTTCTTTGAGAGTTGGGTTGGTACCAGGAGAGTTGTCTCTGGAAAATCAAGAATAGACCAGTCCACAGAGACACAGGTCAAAGCAAAGCCAACACAAGTTTTTTGGTTTTTTGGGTTTTTTTTGTTTTTTGTCATCTTCATGGATATCCTCACATGTAGAAGACTGAGAAGGATTTAACACTAAGGAGAGTATCTTTTAACTAAAAATTACATCATCATCACAACAGTGCCAAGCCTGTCTAGGGAGAACAGTAGTTCTGAAACTGCAGTCCCCAGATGAGCTGCAATACCACCACCAATGAACCTGTCAGACAGGCACAATTTTGAATATAAAACTTTGGGAGTAGAGTCCAGCAATCTGTGTTTTAATAGCTTTCCAGGTGATCTTGTTGTAAGTTCCATTTCTAATTCCACTGGGTAGTGTCACTGAATCCGGGGACAGCCCCAGTTTTCACTTTCTGACATAACTGTAAATAGTGTCCTCTTCCCACCTCAGAAGTGTCCTGGTTTGGACAATAAACTATATGGTCATCCTTGCACTTCAGATTGGATGCCATAAAGGGGTTTCATCGGTTGGACTCTGTTTACCACTAGGGATTTCAAATTTGCTTCACAACTGCTGCTATGTCCTGGTACTAAACCAACAGCCACCCTGAACGCTGAAAGATGCTTCATGAAAGTCTAGGGAGTATGGCTATTTCGGAAGAGGTATCCTATCATCACCAAAAAAGCATCCACCAACAAACTATATAAAATCTGGCTTAAATTCCCAGCATGTGGTATCAAGTCTCTTTTATCCAGTCTTCAAAATCCTTTTTACTAAATCTTCTGGTTCTACTATAGGGAGTTCCCTTTTCCCGACTAGTACAGAGAAAAGTGACAAGCTAGTAGATAATCTGCTAGTCTTATTTTTGCGGTAGTAACTTGGCAATATTAATTCACAGAAAAACCAAGTTCACCACAAAGCTTCTCATTCTACCTGTTCGTTTAAAGGCAAAGTGAAATATTGGTCATATGCTTTTGGATCTTATCCATTTTCCATTCCTTTGAAATCTCTGTCTCCACTCAGCCTAAAATTAAATTGTTAGCTTTTTATTCTTCACTGAAGTCTTCCATCTGCTGTTTCTTAAAAGCATCAAAGGCCTCGGATACCCTGTCCTGACCCTTTATCTTTCAGATAAAAGTCAGAAAGGGGTCAGTGGCTTCTACTCAGTTATGTAACATCTGCTGTGGAAGCTAAGCTCTCAAAGGAAAACAGGAAGATCAGCTATTTGGCATCTCACACTTGGCCCATAGGAGATTGTACACTTTGGTGTGATCACAAGGAAAAAGAATCTGATTCTCAATCTTCTAGGATCACACACATATTTTTATCACATGACTGACTTACACCAAGCTGGCCTGAAGTGTGTTAATCCTTTTATCAAGGGAGGATCTTCCCAGCTAGTCCAGCCCTAAGGTCAAAGGTTATTAAGTGAGCTCCCAAGAAGCTTCATCTAAGGAATATTTCCATCTGCTACAGAGGATAAATTCCTCTCTCATCCTAGAGCTATTTCTGGAGAAGGCAATGTCACCCCACTCCAGTACTCTTGCCTGGAAAATCCCATGGACAGAGGAGCCTGGTGGGCTGCAGACCATGGGATCGCTAAGAGTCGGACACAACTTGAGCGACTTCACTTTCACTTTTCACTTTCATGCATTGGAGAAGGAAATGGCAACCCACTCCAGTGTTCTTGCCTGGAGAATCCCAGGGATGGGGAAGCCTGGTGGGCTGCCGTCTATGGGGTCGCACAGAGTTGGACACGAATGAAGTGACTTCGCAGCAGCAGCAGCAACAGAGCTATTTCAGTCATTATCATTCAACAAATACTGATTCCTTACTGTGTGGCAGCCAAGATTCTATATACTAGAGATACTCTGTTTGTAAGAGGCCTTCACCTCATGGAGCTTATGTTCTAATATATACAAACACAGACCTTTCCAAGGTCAATCTTTCTCCTTTGGGAAATGATACTTACTCAGTATGACAACAATCTTTGGGCATATTTTAACTTATTAGGTTACATTTTGGAGGGGAAATGGCAATCAACTTCAGTATTCTTGCCTGAAAAACCCCATGGACAGAGGAGCCTGGCAGGCCACAGTCCAAAGGGTCACAAAGAGTCTGACACAACTGAGCAACTAACTAATAAGCACAAAAGCAGGTTACATTTTTATTTTCTTAGTAGAGATTTGGAGGGGACCCTAATCTCTTCAGAAGCCAATCAGTATTGACTGACTTGATTCACATCCTACATCTAACTCTAGTAGGAGCTGACTGATAGCCTTGCATGCACTATGACAAAATGGAATACTGAGAACAATACTAAATATTTTTAACTATCCTAGAAGCTGCCCTGTATTGTTTCATATTCTCTCTTTCCTGGCCCCTGAACCTGCCAGTTATGTTTCTGCACAAAGGATCTCACTACTTCTTTCCCTACTATAAATATCTCCACAAATCTTTATAGAAGTGAAAAAAGGAAGGGAAAGGATATGTTCTAAGAGGAAAAGAAAACCTAAAATGTAAGATTTGCTGCCTCTGTTATCACCAAGTCTTATAAAGAGTTTGAACACAAGCAGTCCTTGTCGCCAGGGTCCCTGAAGCAGGTGGCTGGTTAACCAGAAAACTAGACGAAGTAGGAGTCATGTTTGTTGTTGCTGTTTAGTCGCTGAGTCATGTCTGCTTTTTGTGACCTTGTGGACTGTAGCCCACCGAGCTCTATCCACGGGATTTCCCATGGAGAATGTCGGACTGGGTTGCCATTCCCTTCTCCAGGGGATATTCCCGATCCAGAGATCAAATCCCTGACTTCTGCTTGGCAGGAGTATTCTTTACTACTAGGCCACTTGGAAAACCTCCTAATTACTTTTAGAAAAGCATAAATATTTCCTTTAAATACATTATTTTAACTTAAAATACATAATATATCTTTATTGCCCTTTTTTTTAGTGTTGTAGCAAGATTTTTTTCTTGAATATGCTTCTGTTGATGAGAGTTCTGTAATTAATTTTCCTTCATAAATAACTGTAGCGTATTGCCAGTTATGACCAGTTTCTTAGTTTAGTTCAAGTAGTATGAGAATTTTTAAATACTTGAGAGGCCACAAGAGTTAAAAAAAAAAAAAAAAAAACAGACCTAGACTCTTAAGCCCTCAATAGAATGGAATCCGTCTTAACCTAATAAGGAAAAGACACAGTAAAGTTTCTCCACAAACATTTTATGGATGAATGGCAATAAAGAGAACCTTAATCTAAGGAACTAACTAAATATGTCATGGAAACAACATTCTGCCTCAGCAGTCTTTATCTAAATCTATTCCTATTCCTACCCCACCCAAGGAAAAGTGCATGCCTTACTCTAAGAAAGACTGCCAGTCCTTATGTTCACAAAGCCAAGCAGTAGAGCATAACAATAAAGAGCAAAGAGTGTGTATTCTGGAATCGGACTAGTTCAAATCTTGACTCCATACTGCTTACTCTGATATGACCCTGATAGAGTTACTTAATGACTATACGAACCATTTCCCTCACTTCTCATGGGAGTCAAATCAATTAATATGTATAAAGTGCCCAAAGAGTGACTGGCATGACATAAGAGTACAAGCGATATTTTCTCCTGCCATCACTAATATAAACTTATTTGTCAGCAACACAAATACAGTGATTTGATGACTACAAGAACAGTGGAAGCCAAAGAAATATATTCAAATTCCAGCTTGTTATTTAACCTATACCTCCTAAGTTTACTCCTCTGTATAAACAGAATAAAAATACCTAAGAAAAACTATTGTAATAGTTATCAGAATGCCTGGTACATAGTTGATGGTCAAAAAATTAGAGCCATTAACACTCTTACACATGTACATATAATGCAGCATATGTACACATAACACTACATATAATATAGTGTTAATGGCACTCTTAATGCAGTAGATCTATTGTACATTCCAATAGATGTCCTCTCCTGAACACCTATCAAACCAGAATTCAAAATCCATAACTAACAGTTGATTGTAGACTCTGCCTTTCACTTAGGGCACTAAAGGAAAAGCTGCCTTTCCCCAGAAAATACATTCTGAGAAAATACACACTCAACGTGTAGAATGTAACCTGTGAAAAGTTAAGTGCTATGATGTGGAGTTAAAACAGGAGCGCAGAAATAGTAAAGAACATGATGTGCTGGAACGACGAACAGATGGAAGGGACAGAATTAGGCCGAGTCTTGAAAGAGGGTTTCCTTGGTGGCTCAGATGTTAAGAATCCCCCTGCAATGCAGGAGACCTGGTTGGATCTCTGGGTTGGGAAGATCCTGTGGAGAAGGGAATGGCTACCCACTCCAGTATTCTGGTCTGGAGAATTCCATGGACAGAGGAGCCTGGCAGGCTACAGTCCATGGGGTTGCAAAGAGTTGGACATGATGACTGAAGCGACTTTCACTTTCTTGAAAGAGGAAAGTGATACACCAACAGAGGGCGGGGACATGAAAAACTGAGTAGGTGAACAGATTCAATTAATATGCTGATTGACCTCAAAACATGTCTTTTTTTATCTTGACCCTTTGTCCTGAGACCCTAACCTTGTTTGGAATATTTTCCCATCAATCCTAATCTCTAACATATATTAATTTCTGTCTTCAAACACAACACAAACCACCTATGGCCCAAAGAACCTTTCTCATCTGATCTGCTTTTTCCTCTGCAGTCACATGATGCATCCTTTGTGTATCTCTGCTAGCCTTCTAACATTCTGTGTCATTTAGATGTAGTTTACAACTGCATCCTGTCTGCTCAATATCCTTACTGCTCCAGAGACAAGTTTTACAGCTTTGATTTCTTCCCCACTGAATTTAGGCTCAGGTACAAACTATCTACAATAAAATGGAAACATTTTAAATGTAAATTCAATGGGTTTGACACTAGGTAAACACCACCCTAATTACCACAATATTTCCATCACAAAAGTTCCCGGTGCTCCTTTCCAGTCACAGGTGCCCACGTTCCTGATTTCTGTCCCTAGAGCTTAATTTTATCTGCAGTAGAACTGCATTTAAATAGAGTCACATAGTTCATACTCCTTTCTGACTTCTTTGCTCAACATATTGCTTTGAGACATATTCATATTGTTGACACGTATCAACACGAATTTCTTTCGATAACTAAGTGATAGCCCCTAAGTATATCATGATTTGTTTACTCATTTTAATCTGATGAACATTTGGGTCAGTCTCAGTTTTCTCTATGAACATTGTAGTCTTTTTTGTGGATATATGCTTTCACTTCTCTTAGGTGAACACCTAGGAGTTAAATTACCAGCTCATAAGTAGTTATATGTTTAACTTGATAAGAAGTTACCACACTGTTTTCCCAAGCAGATTTTCTAGCTTACACTCCAAAAATGCATGAACTATTTACTGTTCCATTTTCTTGTCAACAGGTAGTGTTCTCAGCTTTTCTGTACTTATTTTATTTTTCTGCCATTCTAATGAGGATAAAGTAGGATCTCATCATTTTAATTTGCATTTCCTTGTTGATGAATGAAGCTGAGCATCTTTTTCTGTGTTCCTGGGTCTCACATCTTTGTGATTTGTTCATTTCAGTTGTTTGGGTTTTTTTTTTTTTTTTTTTTTTTTACAGTTCTTTGTCTTTTTTATTAGAGACTTGTAAGAGTTCTTTAAGTAGTCTGAGTCCTTTAACAGAGATACAAATTGTGACTATTCCCTCTCAATCATGGCTCGCCTTTCATTTTCTTAGTGCTACCTAAAAAAATGAAAGATTTAAATTTTTATAGAGTCTCATTTATTAATGTTTTATTTTATGGTTTAGTGCTTTTTTATATCCTAAGAAATCCTCACATATCCAACATTGGGAACATATTCTGTTTTCCTCTGGAAGCTTTATGGCTTGTTTTATATCGAGGTGTACGATCTATCCTGAATTGCTTCTTCAACTTCTCCCCTTTTTCTGGTAATAGATCTTTGCAGAGAACAAGTGCTCTATAAGCACTGGTGATTCACTTATAAACGCCCCACAGGTTAAGAGAAATGTATTTTGAAAGCCTGTTGGAGGGGCATTTGCTCAGCCTCAGGGACACTGTGGATGGAAAACCTACTGACAGGAACAAAGTCATGGTTGCAGCCCAAAGGAGCAAACTGGAAACATCTGTTCAGAACTGTTGCTATGGCCCTGTCTTATGATAGCTTTTGACTAGGACAGGGATCATCCACAGTTTGTATTTCTACACAAGTTAACCGTTTAACCCAGAACAGGGGGAAAAAAAAAAAAAGGCGAACACTGTGCTCACAACATTTTTTCTTCTTGGTACACACATCACAACAATTACCATGTCATTAGTGTAGACTGAATTCTCTTTAATGAGTTAGGTTCCAGAAAAACACTCAATGATTCACCAGCAGTTCTATTGAAAACTGACTCTACAGTGAGTAATAAATGTTAAAAAAAAAATTACTCTTAGGGGACATATTTTCTACAGCCTTAAACATTCTCATTGTTTTGTAGGATTTAGATGACTTTTTAAAATGTTTTACTAATACTTTACCTCGAAAACCCATCAACTCAAAAAATAAAGACAAGTGTTCCTGCTATTCACATAAAGTCTATTTGAGGTTTTACTAAGAAAATGAAGAATTGAGAATAGTAAAAGTATTCTTTACCATGTAATTGGAGCTTGGGGAAATTAATAAAGTAACTAGGATCACAGAGCATTTCATAAGTACTTAGTAATGCAGTTGATCTAAGTTGCCATTTTCCTCCTCCAGGGGATCCTCCCAACCCAGGGACTGAACCCATGTCTCTCGTGTCTCCTTCACTGGCAGGCAGATTCTTTACCATTAGCACCACCTGGGAATCTTATGCTATGCTAAGTCACTTCAGTCGTGTCCGACTCTGTGCGACCCCATAGACGGCAGCCCACCAGGCTCCCCGATCCCTGGGATTCTCCAGGCAAGAACACTGGAGTGGGTTGCCATTTCCTTCTCCAATGCATGAAAGTGAAAAGTGAAAGGGAAGTCGCTCAGTCATGTCCGACTCTTAGGGACCCCATGGATTGCAGCCTAACAGGCTCCTCCGTCCATGGGATTTTCCAAGCAAGAGTACTGGAGTGGGGTGCCATTGCCTTCTCTGAATCTTAACAGGGAAACTTAACAGCTTCCTGAATAGTTGTGAACCAAAATACACTCTTTGTTTAGCAAGGCTCATTTCTTATTACTCTGCTTTAGCTTAAGTTTCCACACTACATCTGAGGAAATGCCATAGGAAAACTACATCTAAACAAAAACTTAGGCACTCATTCGTAGCTTGCAAGTTTTCTATTTTTAATGATTGTTCAGCTTCACAAGCTAACAGCTCTTCGAAATAATCAACAGTAGTTACTTACAATTTAGGTTGAAAAGAAGAGAAAAGTGCCATCTTTCTTTTTTTAAAGAGAAAAGAAGGGTTTGTGTCTAAATACTTGAATTTGGTTAAGTTTCATATTTAAATTCCTTTTCTCATCAAGCAGTTCAATTACCATTATTTCCTTAATAGCACTCCATTATTTATTATGCCTTCTTAAGTGTACAATCCTTTCTACAGCCGAAGGTCAAAAAGAATAAAGGTAGCACATACACACACAAACTCCCAGTAAGAGACATTGTCTTAAGTCATATATTAATATTCCCTGAAACACTTAACGGTTCCAATAATAGTCAAAATAAACTTTTCATGTAAAGAATGTAAGAAACTCTAATATGCAAAAAATACAGTCTAGAATGGGCTTCCCTGATAGCTAGATCCGCTGGAGAAGAGATAGGCTACCCATTCCACTATTCTTGGGCTTCCCTTGTAGCTCAGCTGGTAAAGAATCTGCCTGCAATGCAAGAGACCTGGATTTGATCCCTGGGTTGGGAAGATCCCCTGAAAAAGGGAAAGGCTACCCACTCCAGTATTCTGGCCTGGAGAATTCCATGGACTGTACAGTCTATGGGGTTGCAAAGAATCGGACATGACTGAGCGACTTTCACTTTCACTTTCAGTCTAGAATGAGCTGCCCACATCATTTAATTAGAACAGTTCTCTTGTACTTCACAGCATTGACAGAACTCACTGTCAGCCATGAAGTAAATCCTAGCTTTCCCCAAGTGAAAGTGAAAGTCGCTCAGTCAGGTCCGACTCTTTGCGACCCCATGGGCTACCCAGTCTACGGAATTCTCCAAGCCATAATACTAGAGTGGGTAGCTGTTCCCTTCTCCAGCGGATCTTCCAGAACCAGGAATCGAACTGGGATCTCCTGCATTGCAGGCAGATTCTTTACCAGCCAAGCTACCAGGGAAGCCCAGCTTTCCCCAAAATCCCTATTAACTCACACTGAAAGGATCCCATGAGAGGCAAGGTTGATTCAGTGAGGAAGTAGTTTATAAAAATGACAGAACCTTAGAACTCCCTGTTGGTCCAGTGGTTAGGAATCTGTGCTCTCACTGTCCGGGTTTGATCTCCGGTCTGGAAACTAAGATCCCACAAGCTGCAAGGCATGGCCAGCTGGCCGTGAGAATGCTACTTTCTGGCTGAGAGGTCATTTCTTCCTCACAAACGTCACATCTACAGCAACTTTTTGTTCTGATTCATACCTTTCTCCTTACCGGACACGCAACTGCCCCTGTTTACAGACTTGGTTTTCCCCTGTGCCAACCCACCTAAAGCTTTTCTCCTATGGCTGGAGTTCCTTTCCACTGATTTGTACATGTCACTTACTTATTCACTCCTTCATTTACTTCAAAGAGCTAGAATACAAAAGAATATTCAAGGAAAATCACATGCAGCACCCCCATCTCATACAGCTGACATAAGTGTGGCAGTCAAAAATGCACACACACACACACACCGCTGCAAATAAGGGACTGAACTATTTATACAAGTGCTTTTGTGCAAAGATAGCTGTATCCAGAGTCTAGGCAACCTGTGTTTGATGCTAAGTTCATTCACTCAACAACTAACTGCTTTCCATTTGGGTGGGTACTGTGAATATGAGCCCAAAAACTTCTGTTTGGAATTTCCAGATATATGCAATGATAAGCTCAAATACTTCACAAGTTTGTTTACATTTTTACTTTGATGAGTTCATGTTCTCATTGTAATGGAGGATTTTAAAAGACTTGGAAACTGAGGGCATGCAGGAAAATCAAAAGATTTAACAGAAATCAGATGAGCTTTCCCCAAATGCACAGTGCCAGGAGCAACCGGTAGCATAAAACTTGCATAGCAATGTTGGCAATGTTACACACAAACAGAAGCACTCAGGAGAAAGGAGGAACTGAAAAAAGACAAAGGAAGGTGGCAGCAAAGCCAACAGCAACTGTGGACACAGCCCAGCAAAGCCTAGGCCAATGGCTCAGAAACCCCTGTAGTTAAGTTTAAGCCACAGACATCAATCAAACGTCTCCTTGGATCAGAACTACGCAGAATCATTGAGAACAGGCCACCGGTGCCTTTGTCTGCCACCTTCAATTCTCAGGGATACAAGACCCTCCCTGTTCCAAGTCCTCTCATCATTCCCTGAAAAGGGAAGAGACATCTCAACATCAGAAGTGTTCTGATACTGTTTTATTCATGAGGCGCATCTCACTCTATAGGGAACACTCATACACTAGACAGATGGAAACGGAAGGGCTCTTAATGAGGTTGAAGCAGAACTCCAGCTCTCCTGAAATGCCCTGGAGCCCAGCCCAGAAACAAAGAAAAAGCTTGAAACCACTGCTCTGACCTCTCTTTAGAGACAGGAATGATCTTGGATGAGCCAGCCATATACTTCCTACACCCCCAGAGAGAAGGCAGCATGAATATACTGTAAGACTGTCATCACTAATGCGAGGGGGGAGGAAGGGCAGGAAGGGAAGCACGCTGCAAGTGGGCATTTGAGAAAACAAGAATAAAGAGCCAAAACCACTTTCATGACACAAGAGTAAAATCAAAAAGCCAAGGACAGTTATCAAAGGTGAGAAATCAAGCCATGGTATTTCTGCTTTTTGAAAAATTCTCAGAAACCATTACAAGCCTATGCTCTGAAAAATAAACTGAAAGACAGTTTTTCTGAACTCTTTGAAAGGTTACGTGCTCTGCTCTTTGTTGCTGTCATCAATATTCAGACTAAAGCTTCAAAATACAATATCATACATGAAATTCTACAAGCATCTCTGCTTCCTTGATTCCTTCATTAGTTCAACCAGAATTTATTGAGTACTTCTATTGTGCCAGGTGCTGGCAACAGAGCCGTTAATATTACAAAGTGCTTGACTTCAGGAGCTCATAGTCCTGGGGAAGGAACCAACAAATAGAATGGGCTGGGGCAGCACAGGACCTAATGGGGTGTGCCCTGTGGATGAAGTGACCAGGCATGGTCATTGTGAAGATGGAGGAACCAGAACAGGAGACCTGAACAAAGTGAGGAAGACACTGGGAGGAAGAGCATCTGCAAAGGTTTCAAGGTGGGCCTGACATGTTGAAGGGGGAGGACAAGGAGGAGGAGGAGCAGAGGCAGCAAGAAGGCTGATGCAGCTGCAACAGAAGGAGTGAGTCTGAGAGCACAGGAAGCACCGTGAGAGACCCAGGCAAAGACCAGCCAGGTCAGAGAGGGCCTCGCAGGCCACAAGCAAATCTCAATCAAAATCTCTCCCAGTGGCTGCCACCAAAGGCGTGCCCTGATGGGATGCGGGCTCTTGTAGTTGGCCACAGAAGAGACTGTGGGGGTTGGAGGGAGAAGGTGTGAAACAGGAAGGCAGGAGAGGAGCCTTCCCAGCACTGATCATGACCAAGAGAAGTTTTTATACACACAAACTAAACTACAGTATAAGGAGGAACAACTTCAGGCAAAAGGCATTTCATGGAATATAAATAAGAAACCTCTCCAGGCTGGCTTATGTGCACTTTCTACAATTACACGCCAGCTTGTGAGTTTAGGTTTGAGTTTCTGAGAGACGGGCCATAAGAAGTTTTCAATAAAGGCTCTTAGGCAGTTTTCTCTTTCTTATCTGAGAGAACTCATTCCCACTGCCCTCGGTTTTTCAATTTATACGACTGGATGTCCAATAATTATTTAGTTTTACGCTAAATGAGCACAAATTCTGTCTGATACCCCATTGAACAAGTGTTTATAAAACAATGGAGACAATTACAGCAGTGGTACTGAGACCAATCTCAAAACATGACCTTCAAAGTTTTCAGGGGAATGTTGGAGGAGCAGGGAGTAAGAGTATGGGGTATTTATAATGATGGAAAAATATGGAATAATCCAAATAACCTTTAATGATTCTCTCCTTCAATGGGATGATGTGCAACTATTCAAAAGAGAAATGAGCTTTAAGAACTGACAGGGGGTCCAGAACCTGGTGGTCCAGTGGTTAAGACTTCACCTTTCAATGCAGGGATCGTGGGTTCAATCCCTGGTCAGCAAGCTAAGATCCCACATGCCTTGTGGCCGAAAAACCAAAACATAAAACAGAAGCAATGTTGTAACAAAATCAATAAAGACTTTAAAAATGGTCCACATCAAAAAAAAAAAAAAAACTGACATGGAAAAGCCATGGAGACATACTGCTAAGTGGGTGGGGAGTAATGGTAAGAGGTAGCAACCTATCTGCTTTTCCAGGATTTAATAACTGCTCACATTTATTGAGGAGAAGGAAATGGCAACCCACTCCAGTATTCTTGCCTAGAGAATCCTGTGGACAGAGGAGCCTGGTGGGCTGCTGTCCATAGGGTCGCACAGAGTCGGACACGACTGAAGCAACTTAGCATGCAGGCATGCATTCACATTTGTTGAGGGCTTTCCACTCTTTCAATATCACACTGATGCTTCATGAGTAATGAGTATTATCTCACTGAATTCTTATAACAATCCTATGGGATACAGAGAGGTAGGAGTGTGGGTGGGTGTGTGTGGGTGAGTGGATGTGTGATCAGTGGCTAACTCAAGTTCAACTCTTTGGGATCCTATGGACTGCAGCACGCCAGGCTTTTTCTGTCCTTCACTATCTCTGGATAGTGATATTCATGTCCCCTGAGTTGGTTATGTTATCTAACCATCTTTTCTCTGTGTGGCCCCCTCCTCTTTGTGCCCATCTTCCCATCCAGGGCAGGCAGTGGTGGCTCAGAGGTTGAAGCATCTGCCCGCAATGCGGGAGACCTGGATTCAATCCCTGGGTCCGGAAGATCCTCTGGAGAAGGAAATGGCAACCCACTCCAGTATTCTTGCTCGGAGAATACCATGGACAGAGGAGCCTGGTGGGCTATAGTCCACAGGGTCACAAAGAGTTGGACACGACTGGGAGACTTCACTTTCACTTCCCACCATCAGAGTCTTTTCCAATGAGTCAACTCTTCGCATGAGGTGGCCAAAGTACTGGAGTTTCAGCTTTAGCATCATTCCTTCCAAAGAACACCCAGGGCTGATCTCCTTCAGAATGGACTGGTTGGATCTCCTTGCAGTCCAAGGGCCTCTCAAGAGTCTTCTCCAACACCACAGTTCAAAAGCATCAATTCTTCAGCTCTCAGTCTTTTCATGGTCTAACTCTCACATCCATACATGATAAAACCATATATATGACTATATGGACCTTTGTCAGCAAAGTGATGTCTTTGCTTTTTAATATCTAGTTTTGCATCTCAATTTCCTGGCTTCAGTCATCATCTCCAGTGATTTTAGAGCCCAAGAAAATAAAATCCGTCACGGCTTCCACTTTTCCCCTTCTATTTGCCATGATGAGTTAAGTATTTTAGCCAGACTTAAAGAGCTGCTAAGTGAGGGATTTGAATCCAGGAATTTCAACCCTGCAGCCTGAGTTTTTAACCTCTACATTACTCATCTCTCAAAGAAAAGTCCTTATTCACTAAGTGTATTAGATCAATTTGTTCCTGGATTCTTTTAAATAACATTACAGGAAAAAATGTTAGTGTTCTGGGAAATAATTTTAGGGATGAAACATCCAAAGTTCATGACATTGTGAAAAGTCAGTATGACCCAAATTGGGGTTACCTTCAAGATCAAGTACAAGGCAACTTTACAAATAAATGTTATTTAAAGGCTCGGTGACCTATAATAATTCTGTCAGCCCTCATTATATTAGTAATCTGTGAACACTACATTTGTACATTTCCTTCTAAGTCCAGCTGTTTGTGAATGTTCAGCACAGGGGATGTCATGGTACCCAGTTTAAAATTAAACAGACATCCACCATTTTAAGATTAGTTGAAAGATATCCATCAGCAGACATTCTTTCAACAGTTCCACATGTTGATTACAAAGGAATAAGAGATATTTCAAGGTGAGGCTGATGATCAGCCTAATTTCTAAAGGGTACAAAGCATAGGATCTGTGTACACTCCTGAGTCATTGATCCATCTCTGCACAAACCTGATCCACACAGAAACATCCTAGTTCTCAATGCTCAACCCCAACACATTCCCCTAAAGGGGTCTCCTCTCCTCTCCTCCTCCTGCACCACCACCACCACCACAATCCAACAGTAATTCACAGTAGTGTTTCTTATTATCCTAGAAGACCAGAAGGGTACATGTTTGAGATAGAGAATAAATGTCTCAAATTCGCAACTCAAATCTTTACCAGCTGTGTGACCTCCAGCAAGATGCTTAACCACTCTGACCTTTACTGTCCTTGATATATTGGGGTAAAATAACAACACTTACTCATCTATCAGCTATCAGGTTTGAATGACTTACTATAAATATCAATAACCTCAGATATGCAGATGACACCACCCTTATGGCAGAAAGTGAAGAGGAACTCAAAAGCCTCTTGATGAAGGTGAAAGTGAAGAGTGAAAAAATTGGCTTAAAACTCAACATTCAGTAAACGAAGATCATGACATCCGGTCCCATCACTTCATGGGAAATAGATGGGGAAACAGTGGAAACAGTGTCAGACTTTATTTTTCTGGGCTCCAAAATCACTACAGATGGTGACTGCAGCCATGAAATTAAAAGACGCTTACTCCTTGGAAGGAGAGTTATGACCAACCTAGATAGCATATTCAAAAACAGAGACATTACTTTGCCAACAAAGGTTCATCTAGCCAAGGCTATGGTTTTTCCTGTGGTCATGTATGGATGTGAGAGTTGGACTGTGAAGAAGGCTGAGCGCCGAAGAATTGATGCTTTTGAAGTGTGGTGTTGGAGAAGACTCTTGAGAGTCCCTTGGACTGCAAGAAGATCCAACCAGTCCATTCTAAAGGAGATCAGCCCTGGGATTTCTTTGGAAGGAATGATGCTAAAGCTGAAACTCCAGTACTTTGGCCACCTCATGCGAAAAGTTGACTCATTGGAAAAGACTGTGATGCTGGGAGGGATTGGGGGCAGGAGGAGAAGGGGACGACAGAGGATGAGATGGCTGGATGGCATCACTGACTCGATGGACATGAGTCTGAGTGAACTCTGGGAGTTGGTGATGGACAGGGAGGCCTGGCGTGCTGCGATTCATGGGGTCGAAAAGAGTCGGACACGACTGAGTGACTGATCTGATCTGATCTGATCTGATAAATAGGGTATTTAAACACAACAGTATCTGGAATGTTATAAAATTTCAAAAAATGTTCAACAATTATTACTACTATTTTATTAAACTCGTGCATAACTAGGAAGCATAAAGTCACTGAGTGACTATTTCTGTACTTTTCATTTTTACCATTTACAGAAAAATAACTGGTTACCCAAGGATACAATTCCCTGTCATCTATTAACCCTTTTATTATTCATCCATATTTCTAATTTCCCCATGCATTCCTTAGAAATATTTACAACTTTGTTTTAGTAAATGCAATTCACTAAAAAATTAAAGCAAATTAATAAAAAAAAAAAAAAGTATATTCTTTAAGCTAAAGGGAATTCATTCAAGTTTCCTCCCAACCTCCTGGCTGGGTGGGAGCCCGCCAGAAGTCTACACTACAACCAGTCTGTGGCTGAGTGAGCGCTGAGTCAGGACCACCCACCTTGACATTCACCACAGGGCCCAGGTTAATGCCTGGAGAAAATAAAAACGACCACTGGTGTGCAACTTACTCTAATAATTCTTATAGGATTTATTCTGAAAACTAGAGTACTTAGTGTATATCATAGGACTGAATAAGGGCTTCCCCCAAGCGCTACTATTATATAAAATATCAGATCAGATCAGATCAGTCGCTCAGTCGTGTCTGACTCTTTTCGACCCCATGAATCGCAGCACGCCAGGCCTCCCTGTCCATCACCAACTCCCAGAGTTCACTCAGACTCGTGTCCATCAAGTCAGCGATGCCATCCAACCATCTCATCCTCTGTCGTCCCCTTCTCCTCCTGCCCCCAATCCCTCCCAGCATCACAGTCTTTTCCAATGAGTCAATTCTTTGCATGAGGTGGCCAAAGTACTGGAGTTTCAGCTTTAGCATCATTCCTTCCAAAGAAATCCCAGGGCTGATCTCCTTTAGAATGGACTGGTTGGATCTCCTTGCAGTCCAAGGGACTCTCAAGAGTCTTCTCCAACACCACACTTCAAAAGCATCAATTCTTCGGCGCTCAGCCTTCTTCACAGTCCAACTCTCACATCCATACATGACCACAGGAAAAACCATAGCCTTGGCTAGACAAACCTTTGTTGGCAAAGTAATGTCTCTGCTTTTGAATATACTATCTAGGTTGGTCATAACTTTCCTTCCAAGGAGTAAGCGTCTTTTAATTTCATGGCTGCAGTCACCATCTGTAGTGATTTTGGAGCCCAGAAAAATAAAGTCTGACACTGTTTCCACTGTTTCCCCATCTATTTCCCATGAAGTGATGGGACCGGATGTCATGATCTTCGTTTTCTGAATGTTGAGCTTTAAGCCAATTTTTTCACTCTTCACTTTCACCTTCATCAAGAGGCTTTTGAGTTCCTCTTCACTTTCTGCCATAAGGGTGGTGTCATCTGCATATCTGAGTTTATTGATATTTCTCCCAGCAATCTTGATTCCAGCTTGTGTTTCTTCCAGTCCAGCGTTTCTCATGATGTACTCTGCATATAAGTTAAATAAACAGGGGGACAATATACAGCCTTGACGAACTCCTTTTCCTATTTGGAACCAGTCTGTTGTTCCATGTCCAGTTCTAACTGTTGCTTCCTGACCTGCATACAAATTTCTCAAGAGGCAGGTCAGGTGGTCTGGTATTCCCATCTCTTTCAGAATTTTCCACAGTTTATTGTGATCCACACAGTCAAAGGCTTTGACATAGTCAATAAAACAGAAATAAATGTTTTTCTGGAACTCTCTTGCTTTTTCCATGATCCAGTGGATGTTGGCAATTTGATCTCTGGTTCCTCTGCCTTTTCTAAAACCCGCTTGAACATCAGGAAGTTCACGGTTTACGTATTGCTGAAGCCTGGCTTGGAGAATTTTGAGCATTACTTTACTAGTGTGTGAGATGAGTGCAACTGTACGGTAGTTTGAGCATTCTTTGGCATTGCCTTTCTTTGGGATTGGATGTGCATTTTTCTAGCTTTCTTCAAATTCTGAGAGGTCTTCATGACCTAAAGCTGCTACACATTGTCAATTTAGTAGTAATTCTCAAACCTGAACACACTTTAAGAAGTTTGAGAGTCACTATTAAATGACTAATAGTAATCAGCTACACCCATCAATACAGTGAGGACTCACTGTATCCCCAGGAGTAATATGAATGCTGCTGCTGCTAAGTCGCTTCAGTCGTGTCCGACTCTGTGCAACCCCATAGACAGTTGACCCCAAACTAGAAAACGTCCTGAGCTCCCCACTTCAGACTACAGATCTGGAACATTTATCACATAACCAAAGAAGGTGGGGAGGCTGGGGAATTTGGCTCCAAATAACTTCGAGTTAAAATGTTGAATTACAGAAGGGAGAGAACAGGATGGATTAGCAGAGAGACATCATGAAGGAATCAGAATTAGAACAGAGAATAAACACAGCACAAAGAGAATGCACTGGGGATAAACTGTAAGCCAGGACTCTTTAAAATTTTGTTTGGAAAAGCTACAAGCTCTTTTAAGTAGTTGATGAAAGAATCCTCCTGAAGACTAGAACAGAGTACTTATACACAGTTGATGGTCAATAAATGGACTCATCAATGCCAACCCTACATCAGAGCAGCATTCACTACAAAGAGAGACAAGGTAGCACCTGTCTTGATGCTCATTTTAAGGTTTTAGGTAAGACCTGGGCTTTCAAAAGATTTGGAGACTTCAAAATTTCTATTCTGACTCTCAACAGTGTGCCTACCATGGGGCAAACACATGTCCCATATGCCCATGACAGAACCAGTTCACCCCTGCAGCCCCACTCTAATTATAATTAACACCCTCTTTTGCTCTCAAAGGAGAAGGCGATGGCAACCTACTCCAGTACTCTTGCCTGGAAAATCCCATGGATGGAGGACCCCCATGGGGTCGCTAAGAGTCGGACAAGACTGAGCAACTTCACTTTCACTTTTCACTTTCATGTACTGGAGAAGGAAATGGCAACCCACTCCAGTGTTCTTGCCTGGAGAGTCCTAGGGACGGGGGAGCCTGGTGGGCTGCCGTCTATGGGGTCGCACAGAGTCAGACACGACTGAAGCGACTTAGCAGCAGCAGCAGCAGTTGCTCTCAAAAGAGCCCCAGTTGACATACTAAATTCTGAGATCACCCTATTCACACCTGTTTTGGTTAAGCCTTTGGTAAGTGAAATCTCTTCTGAAGTATTTCCTGGAGCAAGGAACCTCAGATCAAAAGTTTCTCTTCAATCTTAAAGCTGAGATGAAAAATACCTTACAGTTCAAAAGGAGATATTCACAGCATGTCACAGAGAGCATCGTTCTCAAAGCGAGCTATGCGGCCACTGTCCTACAGCACCAGTAATCAAATGCAAACACACAGAGCTCAAGGCTTCAGGTGAACCTTTGTTTTTCTTGCCATTCCATTCTAAAGCATTACCAAATGCTTTTTACAAGGGTGGGGGCGGGGGGATTGTAAGTTTGATTAATAATAATAAAAATTATATACATAGTATAAATATATACATAGTACTTATCAGAATTAGAGAAATTATCTTAAGCAAAAAAAAAAAAAAAATTGACTCACTTTAAGAAAAACATACACATGCGCACACCAAATAAAAATGTAAAAGAGGAAGGCACTGTCACTCAAAAGGCAACTATTTTGGTGCCTATGTTACTATTGACTCCGTGGGGCTCCATAGCCCATGCACGTCCCCAAAGGGTGGTAACTGCCCCGGCTCCATGGCCCTCTCTGTGATCTAGCCCCATCTCGGAAATGCCTGAGGTGCATATGGATATTGCAGCTATGACACAAGGGGGACATGTTCAAACATAACAAGAATGTGAAGTTACTAGATAGTCCTGGTTTAAGACAAGCTGTTTCAGTTTTAAACACTCTAGCCCCCAAAGACGTCTGACACAGAAAGTACCTCACATTGTCCCAGGAAGGGCGAAGGAGCTTGTGGTAAAGAGGTAAACCCCTACCTCTTGGTCCAGTGCACAAACTCGGACCTACTGACCGCACACCAACGCAAAAAGGTTTGGTAAGGAAGGAAACCCGGCTTGAATTAATTGGTTCTCTCTCTGGAGTTTTGTGTGTCCTGATATTGTAACTTCCCAGAGAGACCAGACCCAATTAGCAACCATCCCTTTGTTACCTCTTATCCCCATCTCAGCTTCTAAATGTCAATTCAGTGGTCTTAAATTACTAAAATCTATGAAGCCCACAGCTGCAACTTGTGTGATAGACTTATTCTAGAACAAAAGCGCTTCACAAAATTCACTAGAATGGCACAGTTTTCAAACTGCATTTCTTAGATACAGGAGATCACAGATGTAGCTTGGTGGGCAACCAGTAGAGACCGAGTAGGCAGGACCACTCCTCACTGCATCCCCATCTGCATCCGAAGGTGCACTCTCACCTGTTTAAACGGAACCACTAGAGTTTCATTTAAGATTTCAGTAGGAAAAAAAACAGATTCTACTGCTCTGCCCCTCAAAACAAAACCAGACATACACACCATACACACAAACCCCATTTTAGAACATGTTGCCAGAACCAGAGTCTGAATAAACACTTTACAACGATACTACAACTGCCTGAAAAAGTCTGAAAATTTTAAGGAGGACTGAAAAATTTAAGGAGCAAAGGATCTTAGGATAATCTTTCACACAATTCACTCATTAAAACTAAGGAATTCAATGAGCACGTAAGCCTATAAGTAAAAAGCATATCCTTACAATATCATCTCCATCCCCACTTCCTGCCACACTTGTTCACACCTCCCCCAAAGTTCCCCAAACCCTACCACTGACACGAAGCACCAAGATTCTATCTGCACAGTCTCTAAGTGACGGTGCATCCATAGCACACAGGTGGGTGCTCCAAGAGTCAAAATGCTAACCTGTTTCTAAGATATACCTACTGAAGGGCATGGGGGAGGAACAGAATACAATTTTCATCATCATCATCTTGACTTGGAGAAATCAACAGAAATAACACTAACACTTATTAGTTCTACTTGGTGCCACAAGCTGCGTGCATTCCATGCGCACTATTTCACCTAATGCACACAGCAACTCAGTCAGGGAGGCAACATTATCAGCACCATTTCCCAGGTGACAAAGGCCAAGGCTAGGGAAGAACACCCACCTCCAGAGCACCATCACGCCTTCCCCACCCTGCAGCAGGCAGAGGCACAGAGCTGCCCTCAGGATTCTAAAAGGGCCCAAGCTCATCAGCTTTTGATGCTGAATTTAAAGTGAACCCAGGTACAAAGGAAAAAAATCCACAAATTCCTCGGGGTGTGTCACAAATCTGGTGATTCAACAGTGATTCTAAAAGTAGCTTAGACAGTGCCCGTTCTCCTGCTGCCAGGGGTACCTTGGAATTTGACCTAGGGCCAGTCTCAGACTACACATCATTAATTACCTCGGTTTCCTTCCTTTTCCAAAAAGACATTAAGAAATCTTCTTTACCTGGTTTCTATGTGGCACTCATACTGGAACATACTAAAATTTTCTTATGTCAGCAGTAAGACAACAAAGAAAGTAGTGAAATTATATTAGAAATAAAAAGTGTGAGGGTCGGGAATATTTGATTATGCCTCTGAGCTAGCTACTAGGTAGCTTCCAGATCTTTCTAATCTATCACAAATAAGTAGTGTATAAACTCGATTTTGTGCCGCTGAATGAATCTGAATCACAAAGGTTGGCCTAGAGATATCTCAACACCATAATGACCCACACATTGGAAGAATGAGTCTGCACTTTCACTATTTATAAAAAATAGAGCTCCATGCCAGAAAAATTGAACTTAAAGCCAAAACATACCGATTCTTATGTTGTCTTCAAACAAAATTTCAAAAATGAGTTAAAAAAAAAATAGTGGGGAAGGAAGCAGTAAATATGAATTACCATTCAAATGTCATCATATGTAGAGGAAACCTGTAATATGAAAATTTGTGAGAACCTCATCTACACCAAATGGTGCAAAGACACTTAGTAGATAGTCTGAACATAGGCCAGAGGAAAATCATAATAAAATACCAATCCGTAAGTACTATATTTAAAGTGCCATTTCAAAATCATGTTTTCTCCAAGCAATCATTATCTTTGACAGATAAGAAATGCATTTCAAGTATTTTTAAATTCTCCATTGGGGAATAATACTTATGACAGGCAACATTCATTCTGCTCTTCTATGTGCTTGACAGTCATATAATGCTGTTATTCAGTCACTCAGTCATGTCCAACTCTTTGTGATCCCACAGACTGCAGCACACCAGGCTTCCCTGTCCTTCACTATGTCCCAGAGTTTGCTCAAACTCATGTCCATTGAGTTGATGATGCCATCCAACCATCTCAACCTCTGTCACCCCCTTCTCCTCCTGCCTTCAATCTATCCCAGCATCAGGGTCTTTTCCAATGGGTCGGTTCTTGGAACTCGGTTCTCTCCAAAGTATTGGAGCTTCAGTTTCAGCAAAAGTTGTTTCAATGAGTAGTCAGGGTTGATTTCCTTTAGGATTGACTGCTTTGATCTCCTTGCTGTCCAAGGGACTCTCAAAAGTCTTCTCCAGCACCACAGTTTGAAAGTATCAGTTTTTCGGTACTCAGCTTTCTTTATGGTCACAGACTACGCTGAGTTAAATATTACCACTGCTTTTGCAAGGATCATCCCAAGGAAGAGACTGCTGAGACACAGAGAGGTTAAGTAATGTGCTAAAGGATCCACAGCCAGGATAGCCTGAGCCAGTCTTATGAGGGCAATTACTCTGGAGATCTCCCTCTCAATTAATCAGACATAATGCCTCTTACATCCTCTCGACCACACGTTAAGAAATGTCACAAATGCCTAAAAGATAAATACGCAGAAGTAAGATCCTATAAATATTTAGACTAACTAAAACACACCAACTGGCGTTCAGTAAAACAAAGATTAAATCGAAGTTTTTAAATTACAGCTACAGAGAAAGATTGTACATCAGGATGCCTGCCAGGCAAGATCACTTAGAAACCATCCCAAATGACTGTGAGAAAACTTGACAGATTGAAAATGTTGACAATCTCTCATAATCGTTTCCTTTTTAAAACCATACCATCTCTTTTATTTCAGAAGCAGCTGCATCATGGTGCTGCTTTTTTTGTTTTGTCTTTTGAAACAAAAGGCTTCCAACAGGGTGATAATAAACATCTGAACTACACACAAATAGCACATACTCCATACATAGAGTTGATAAGTGATATTTGGTTTGGTAAATGGCAAGAGATTATTGAGCAAACTCAAACATCGTTTTTCCCTGCAATGGCCCATTTAAAAAAAAAAACAAAAATAATAAGCCTCTGTCATTTCCCACAAAACACCAGAATAAATTAACAACCAATCAGCTGAACTAAAATAATATTTACAAAATATCCTGTTTGTACGAGGTTTTGCTCTCCTTGCCTAAGGAAAGATAAATGTTTCCTGCCTTTACTATGATTTCGCTTCATCTCCTAGGCCTTTAATAACAGAAACTCATCTACACATTGCTAAATAATGCTATCTGCACAGTAAGCTTTGGCCTTTCCTGCAGGAGCTGTAGGCCGATGTGATTTCTGGCAATGGAGAGGTACTTTTAGACCACACGGTTTGTCTACACTAGGAACAAACAGTAGAACCATAACAACTTCTGGAGTTGGATACGGTCAAGAAAGAGGAAGCACGCTCCATCCACACTCTGTGGAGACGTAGTGAAAGGAGGGATGGAACGAGGGGTAAGAAAGAGGCTGGATGCCAGGCTTCCTCACCTAGGAGTCCAGGGAAGTGAAAACACTGAAGTACTCCATCAGATGTGCCATCTTTAAAGGCTTCCAGGCTCCTGCATATTGCTCATTCCCTTTTGAAATTATGTTTACAGTTTCAAAGCATTTCTCTAAGAATTAAGTATGGCTAAGTTATAAAAAGGGGCTTCCCAGGTGGCTTCATGGTAAAGAACCCCTCTGCCAAAGCAAGAGATACAGGAGACGTAGGCTTGATCCCTGGGTCAGGAAGATCCCCTGGAGAAGGAAAAGGCAAGCCACTCCTGTATTCTTGTCTGGGAAATCTAATGGACAGAGGAGCCTGGTGGGGCCCATGGGATTGCAAAGAGTTGGACATGACTGAACATGCACAGACACACGCACACAAGTTATAAATGAGTTTTCCCATAACGATGGTTACTGAGCCAAAGATCTGTTCAAAAGTGGATCTTTCCATAAAAATTAATGTTTATTAAAACTTCAAAGCACAGCACTTTGTACCTCCCATATACTCAATGATAACACAGCTTCAAGAAAATTATGAGGCAACAATTAGCCTTTGCTCATATTAATAAGAGCCCCTACCATTCACTGGCTACTTAACTTTGGCTGAGAACAGCAATTAAGAAAATACACATTATTTCATTTAAACTTTCAAACAACTTGAATGAGGTAGGTGACACTAGGGGAAACAGGGATGTAGAGAGATGATGTAACTAGCCCACCGTCCCCAGGTTGATAAGAGGCAGAGCTTACTTTTGTACCCCAAGTTGACTCTGTTATATGGGATTAACTCTAAAGAAATACAGATTAATCTCATCCTGACCCTTTCTCCATGATAGACAGATTTGCTGGTGTTTATGGTTTTGTTTTTTCCTCCCTTCACTTTGTGCTGGATGAAACTCTAGCCAAAGATGGCCAAAGGTTTCATGTCAGGGGCAGACTCTAACAGATTGTTCAAGATCCCCTAAAGAAGGACTGAAGGCTCCAGGAAAACGGGCTGTGATGAGTCTGCAAAAGGCACACGGCAGCACAGAGGTGCTGCTTACAGCCCACATATTTCCGCTTAGCAACAATCAACTGCCATGGACTTTCTCCTTTCCTGGATGCTCATTACTGAGAGACCCTCACTTTTTTGAAGTATGACAAAAGTTTAGGTAGACATTTAAGTCACACTCTCACACTATGAGGGTTATCAATTAGCATGAATCCTCAACTTAAGATTTTTTTACAAACTAATGAAAGCCATCGAGTTCCTCTCACATCCCCATTATTCAGCTGTTAGCTGTCTTTGCAGATTGATTATTTCTCCCAACAATCTCATCAACTCCATAAGACAATCCCCAGCCTGCCTATTTATGACTCAGATGCTTTTACCTTTTAAGTGATTGTCTGTATTTTTAAATGAATAAAATTAAGGGCCTTGCTTATCAAGTATAATATAAGGCTTCTGGAGAAACTACAAAAGGCAAAGGATCAGAATCTGATTTAGGCTTTTGGTGGCAGGTAACTAGGAAGAACGAAAAACACAGTTCTGGAAGTATTTATATATTGTGAATGGGACTTTTTCAAGATAGCAGTAATTGCCAAGCTGCCAAAAGCAAAATTCTAAAACGAATAAGCTGGAAGGGCTCTTCAGTGAAATATATCAGAAAACAATGAATAACAAGGGTGTGTCAACAACACACATTTTCTCTGCCTGTTGAGGTAAAATACTGAGAAGTATCTATCCAGTAGAAGTTGTACTACGTAAACATACACCTGGACTTTGTGTGTTTTCTCTAAACGCAGCTGCTGGCAAAAGGACTTTCGGGCTTATTCATATGCATACGGTTAAGAACTGGACTAAATTTGGTTTGGCTCAAATTGTAATATTAATGTGATAACAAGAGCTAACATTTATAGAGCTTGTTTACATATCGTAACTAATTCTAAGTGGGAAAATGGGCAGCCTGGATGCACAGGGAAGCTTGCTTACATTAGGCAAAAGGGCACAGTCTCTCCTGGTGATAGAGACAGCTGGGGAATTATGATCCCTTTTAATGTAAGCGATGAGCCTCAGTTATAAACAATACTGCCATGGTTTTAATTATTTGAATAAAGGTTATTGATTTATAAAAAAAAATATAGACATAATTATCTAGGTGAAGAGAAGCATGGAGAATAAAGGAACTAGATCTTCATCTTCCACATCAACAGACACACATGGAAGACAAGAACTTTCAGTTACAACAGGCACATAGGGATTGATACCCCAAAGTAGTAGCTAAAAAAGTGATTGAGGGAGCCACTGGGGCACACAATAAGGGCAAGATTTTTTTATAAGTTTTATAACATTGATTAAAGTACATAAATGCATAACTCCAACAAAAAAAAAACTTTTTAATTAGCTTAATTTGAATTACCAACAAAAAGAGTTCAAAATTAAAAGGATGTTTATATTTCTTAGACTAGGAAAACAAAGAAGGGAATACAGTAGAGGTCCTCATTCATTTACAACCATGTCCTTGTCTCTGAAAGATCTTGTCTTCTCATTGAGATGGAGTCTTAGGAGACAGGGTGCCCAAGAAGTGCAAACAGGTAAGGTGCCAAGCCAAGGAAACCAACCTGGCCATGTGAGATGAGAGAGGACACCGAAAAATATCGTGCCCTCCAGCCCAACAGGCCAGGTGAATGCATGAGTAACAGACAGGGAGCATCAACAAAAGACTCTCCTTTCCTGAGGAGAGGGCCATTACTATCAGCAATTCAGTAGAAGGTTATACACACTGTCAGGAGTGGCCTAATCAAAACTCAAATTAAGCACCATAGGGATAACCATTCATTCATTTTTAGGGGGAAGATAAGGAAAAGCTCCGCAGGTGGTGGAGTCTGGCCTGTGTTTTAAGAAATGCACAAGAGGTCAACAGGTAGAGATGGAAGGAAGGGGCCAATCCAGCAAACCTGAACAAAGTCAGTGGTGGAAGAAGAGATGATGTGTTTGGAAAAGGGACACAGTCAAAGCCAGGCAACTTTAGGGAGTGTGTGGAGAGGAGTGGGTGCCTCCTGGGACAGAGAGTTATTTCAGTGGTTACTGGGACAGTGCAAAACTACAGACACGATCAATTAAAATACTGTAAAAGGGTGTGTGCCTCTTAAATTATCTGGTGTATAGGACATCCTCCTAGTTTAAACTGTTCTTTTCACACTGGACACACTTAAATCCCAGACACTGACATTTATCTCATTGTTCAGGGATACTGTCGTACCTCCAGGTTTCCCCAAGTGCTCACCTTTGCTCTTCCCTTATAATTTCCCAAAAGTGTGGAATTCTTAAGACTCAGAGGTTTGAGTTTCATCTACCTCCGGTTCTCCCTTCAGCTTACAAAACAGAACCATTATAAAGGTACAAGTTCCTTTAAAAAAGAAATTCCCCCCCTTTAGCATTCTCATGTAGCTCTTGTTAGTTTTAACACTGCAATCATTATTTAATCCCATAAAACTGAACCAGCTTTGATGTGCACAGCCACAAGTACTGGTTTTGGTTATTAAAAAAAAAAATATGCTCTTGGCTCAAGGTTTCATTGTAATTGAGCTAGTTCTAGCAGTTACTGGATTACAAACAAACAAACCTATTCCTGCATGTCAAACTGAGTATTTTAAAAAGTCAGTTTATTTTTATATCATGGATCTCAAGCCTTCAAAAATAAAAGCGAACACATTAACTTTTACTCTGGCCTTTATCGATGTTTAGAAGTCTCCTTTATGAAACATACCAAACATTGTAAGTAAAACTTCGAAGGAAAGAACAGATTCCCAGAGGAAGGGTGGCCAAACTGTGTCTGAACCTGGGTTCCCACAGGTCTGAGAAATACTCAGGAGAATCAAACTGAGACAAGTTTACTCAACAGCCATGCAGTTACTTTAATTAAAAGATTAAACACATAAAATCTGTAATTTCAAAGTCATTCTACTTAGAGGAAAGATAAATATTTGATTTTTAAGGCGATGCCATGTCAGTGCAAATCAGATATAATAAATAGAGCAGATGGTACACAGATATAATAAAATTTCAGACATGAGTTATCATCTCCGCTTTTCAAAACAACAAAAGAAATTTGAAGACTTTTTTTTTAATGGAGAAAAGAAAAAAAGTGAAATTCAAAAATACTGTTCAGCATTTGTTTTTCAAGGAGTCACTACAGAGTGAGCTCCCAGCCCTGAGCAGTGGGAGTGGCACCCCCAGCTCCATCCCCAGAACTACACTTAGCTTCTCAGCATGAAGCTGTGAACTGGGTCTGGGAGCATCTGGGCTTTATTTCAATTCATGTGCATCTATTAGAAAGATCTACTTCTACTCCATTAGCAAAACAACTACTTCTGCTTGGTTGACTACTCCAAAGCCTTTGACTGGGTGGATAACAACAAACAGTGGGAAATTCTTCAAGAGATGCAAATACCAGATCGCCTTACCTGTCTCCTGAGAAACCTGTATGCAGGTCATGAAGCAAGGCTTAGAACCAGACATGGAATAACAAACTGGTTCAAAATTGGGAAAGGAGTACGTCACCCTGCTTATTTAATTTATATGCAGAATACATCATGCAAAATGCCAGGCTAGATGAAGAACAATCTGGAATCAAGATTGATTGCCGGGAGAAATATCGATAATCTCAGATATGCAGATGACACCACCCTTATGGCAGAAAGTGAAGAGGAACTAAAGAGCCTCTTGATGAAGATGAAAGAGGAGAGTGAAAAAGCGGGCTTAAAACTCAACATTCAAAAAATGAAGATCGTGACATCTGTTCCCATCACTTCATGAGAGATAGATGGGGAAACAATGACAGACTGGATTTTTTGGGCTCCAAAATCACTGCAGATGGTGACTGCAGCCATAAAATTAAAAGACGCTTGCTCCTTGGAAGAAAAGCTATGACAAACCTAGACAGCATATTAAAAAGCAGAGACATTACTTGGCTAACAAAGGTCCATAAAATGAAAGCTATGGCTTTCCCCAGTAGTAGTGTATGGATGTGAGAGTTGGACGATAAAGAAAGCTGAGCGCCGAAGAATTGATGCTTTTGAACTGTGGTGTTGGAGAAGACTCCTGAGAGTCCCTTGGACTGCAAGGAGATCAAGTGAAGTGAGGAGAAGTCACTCAGTCATGTCTGACTCTTTGAGACCCTGTGGACTGTAGCCTACCAGGCTCCTCTGTCCATGGGATTTTCCAGGCAAGAATACTGGAATGGATTGCCATTTCCTTCTCCAGGAGAACTTCCCAACCCAGGGATTGAACCCGGGTCATTGTAGGCAGATGCTTTACCGTCTGAGCCACCAGGAAGTTCCAAGGAGATCAAACCAGTCATACAGCATCAGGTCTGACGGATTAAACACCATGAACTTATCAGTGATAAGGAGCCATAAAAAGGACACAGGCATGCTAGGATTTTACAAAGATCCTACTCATGGGCGACTAGACGGCAGCTATTATGGGTGGGGAAAAGACTGGAGGCAGGGTGTACAGGCCAAAAATGACCTTGAGTTTGGTGAGAATCATAGATAAGAAATATTTAGGTATTAAAAAAAAAAAACAGATTTTGGTGATTGACTGGATAGTTATGAGACAGTGAAGCAGAATTTAATGTTTTATAGCGCTTGAGTGATCCATGGACAGCAGTACCAAATAAAAGGGACTTAAGGTCAACTGGGGCTTTCAGAGGTTTTGTTTCATTTTGATAATGATAATATACATATCTGATGATGAGCATGCTGTCTAAGGACAAAGGGAAAAGAAACTGGTAAAGTAAGTAAAGCTGATGATCTCGGTCCAAAACTGGCTGAGTCTGAAGTGGACAGTGTATGGGAGATCCAGGCTCTTCCTTCAGGGAGATGTTTCATGACTGCATTAAACCAGAGGACTATGCAAGAAAAGTAAAGGACCCCTGGCAACAATCTGTTAAATAAGCAACAATCCAGAAATTAGCCACCTGGGCTTCTCAGGTGCACCAGTGGTAAATAAAAATAAAAATAAAAAAAATCTGCGTGCCAATGCAGGACACACAAGAGAGTTGGGTTCATCCCTGAGTTGGGAACACGGTTGGAGGAGGCCATGACAACCCACTCCAGTATTCTTGCCTGGAGAATCCTATGGACAGAGAAGCTTTTGTGAGCCCTGGGGTCACAAAGAGTTGGACACGACTTAAGTGACTTAGCATTCACTAGCACTCAGAAATTAGAGACAAATAGGGTACTCACTTGAAGAAAAATTAGGAGGCTCAACAGCACCAAGTCCAGATTGGGGATGTGTAAGCCTAATACCTGGAGTAGAATGGGCACCAGCAGGCATCATGTTCCCGCCCCCCAAAACAGGGTGAGGCTAGAGAGGAAAATCACTCAGGCTCAAAGGAGACAGCTTTGAGGTCCTTTCAATCTCTCATCTCATTTGATAATAATCTTTCCCTTTGCTGGTCAAGACACTCCAGTAAACACGCACTTACTGAGTCTCCCCACTCCTTCCCCCTGGCACCGAAAATGGGAAATGTTCTTGTCTGGTTTACTCTCAAATATTTTCTCAGTTTTCCAACACTTTTCAAGGAGTTAGTGAGGCCGTGTGAATTACAACTTGGAAATACGTCCCAATACATTCAGAAGCTATTCTTACAACAGCCTCACAGCCAAAGGTCACAGCCAGGCATGGGAAAGATCCTGCCTCCTCCTGCTAGCTGAAGCTCTCACTTACCAGGTCAGTTGCACTCGCTCACGTTCACTCTTGCTCACTGGCCCTCACTCTCTCTGTCTCTGCATCTGTTTGTCCGTCTCTCTCTTGGTACCCAGTTTCATACCGGTTACTGTTTGGTCGAGCCTGGATCACTTGTCACCCTAAACACAAATCAGATTGAACTCACACAAGCACAGAGGAAAGAGCTAGGCTCCAGAGAGGACTGGACATCTGTGGTACTTGACGTTCAAGTCCTTGGCGAGATGTCAACATTTCATAGAGCACTTTAAATGTTTTGTTTGAGCGCTAATGCAGCATTCCCCACTGGTCAACAGCAGGAGCCCAGGCAGAAAGCAAAGCAGATTTCCTTCAACATCAGATGTTACACCCAGTGGCTGAGCCAGTCTTGCCTTCCGAAACCACAAGAGACTGGATAAACTGGTAAGTAAAAAAGTCCATCCAAGGCAGAGTGTATTTAGGATATTTGTGGTGCCACTGTAAAATGGCACTTTGGTGCTTATCATGTCCTAGATTCCTTTTTATAATAGACAGGGTGACAGATTTACAGGTGAGATTTTACTTTTCCAGGTTCAAAGACTAAACTAAGTCCAATTAATTTTTCTCTGTAAATGTTCTTTTTAATTGCATGAAGCAGGATTTTCTTTCAAGACCTTATGCACAGGCTTTCGTAAACTCCTGTTTTAGAAACTTTATCTTATTGCTTGTAAAATATAAGACAATGTTGTGTGTATCTGGATAGTGAGTTAAAATCAGTTTTGGAAATGGTAAAGAGCACAAATACAGCTGGGTTATGATGTAATCCTCAGAGCTGAGGGAATCCAGTAAAGAACTAAAATACTGCAGGAGAAAAAAAACAGGTTTGGTGTAAGAGCACAAAAGGCCACAACCT
Organism: Bos indicus x Bos taurus; assembly: GCF_003369695.1. Taxonomy (NCBI): domain Eukaryota; kingdom Metazoa; phylum Chordata; class Mammalia; order Artiodactyla; family Bovidae; genus Bos; species Bos indicus x Bos taurus. The sequence continues at coordinate 116,275,275 of NC_040076.1, forward strand.
CACTAAAAACTGAAACCAAACATGAAATACTTCATGCAAGCAAGCATTTTAAGTCTTCTCTGAAGCGCTAAATGCCTGGGCTACCTGTGTGGATCTAAGGGTGAGTCCCATTTGATTTTCAAAGGAAAGAAATGGGAATTTTAAGAGCCTCAGTTGCTGTTTTAGCTTTTACTATATGTCTCAGAAGTTGTTGCTTTTTATTTAATCGAGTGTTTATTATAAACTCCCACACATGAAATATTTTCTACTTTGAAACTCCTCACATTAATAATAATTTACATTCCCCAGAGAGTATTAAAAGTGTTACACAGAATCCCTCAAAATAATTCAAATATTTTACTAATGACTTCCTTTCTAAAGAAACTGAATTGCATAGATTCTTTCCTCACAAAATCTGTTATTTGCTTTTCGGTATGAATTTCTCACACAAATTTCCTTTTATTTATTTTTCCTCTTTAATTCAATAAAGGACGAAAAAATTATTTATAATGGAGGATAACTACTTCACAATATTGTATTTGTTTCTGCTATACAACAATTTGAATTAGTTATATGTATACACGTAACCCTCCTCCTTGAGCCTCCCTCCCACTGCCTCCATTCCACCATCTAAGCTGTAACAGAGCACTGAGCTGAGAGCCCTGTGTTACACAGCGGCTTTCCACTAGCCATTTTACACGTTAGTGTATATATATGTCAATGCTGTTCTCTCGATCTGTCCCACCCTCTCCTTCCCCTGCTGTATCCACAAGTCCATTCTCTACATCTACGTCTCTACTTCTTTCCTGCAAAAAGGTCATCAGTACCAGTTTTTCTAGATTCTATATATATGAGTGAATGTATTATATTTGTTTTCTCTTTCTGACTTCCGTCTGCACAACAGACTCTAAGTACATCCACCTCAGTACAACTGACTCAATTTCATTTCTTTTTTATGGCTAAGTAATATCCCATTGTATGTATGTACCATTTCTTCTTTACCCTTCCATCTGTTAATCAACATCTAGGTTTCTTCCATGTCCTGGCTATTATAAAACCTACTTCAGTAAACATGGGATACGTGTATCTTTATGAATTATGGTTTTCTCAAGGTATCTGTCTAGTAGTGAGTTTGCTGTTTCTGATGGTAGTTTTATTCCTAGTTTTCTCACTAGGAATACTCTTCATACCTTTTTAACTAGGAACACTCTTTAACTAGGAATACCCACCATACTCTTCTCCCTAGTGGTTGCATCAATTTACATTCCCGCCAACAATCCAGGGGAGTTCCCTTTTCTACACATCCTCTTTAGCATATATTGTTTGTAGACTTTTTGATGATGGCCATTCTGATCCGAGTGAGGTGGTATCTCATTGTAGTTTTGATTTGAATTCCCCTAAGATCATGGCATGTGGTCCCACCACTTCATGGGCAATAGATGGGGAAAGAGTGGAAAGTGTCAGACTTTATTTTGGGGGGCTCCAAAATCACTGCAGATGGTGACTGCACCCATGAAATTAAAAGACGCTTACTCCTTGGAAGGAAAGTTATGACCAACCTAGATAGTATATTCAAAAGCAGAGACATTACTTTGCCAACAAAGGTCCATCTAGTCAAGGCTATGGTTTTTCCAGTAGTCATGTATGGATGTGACAGTCGGACTGTGAAGAAGGCTGAGAGCTGAAGAATTGATGCTTTTGAAGTGTGGTGTTGGAGAAGACTCTTGAGAGTCCCTTGGACTGCAAGGAGATCCAACCGGTCCATTCTAAAGGAGATCAGTCCTGGGTGTTCTTTGGAAGGAATGATGCTAAAGCTGAAACTCCAGTACTTTGGCCACCTCATGCAAAGAGTTGACTCAATGGAAAAGACTCTGATGCTGGGAGGGATTGGGGACAGGAGGAAAAGGGGACGACAGAGGATGAGATGGCTGGATGGCATCACAGACTCGATGGACATGAGTTTGAGTGAACTCCGGGAGTTGATAATGGACAGGGAGGCCTGGTGTGCTGCAATTCATGGGGTCGCAAAGAGTCGGACACAACTGAGCGACTGAACTGAGTGACTGAACTGAACAGTGAGTGATGGTGAGCATCCTTTCATGTGTTTATTGGCCACTTATATGTCTTCTTCCGAGAAATGTCTGTTTAGGTCTTCCTCTTATTTTTTTATTGGGTTGTCTGTTTTCTGTTATTGAGCTGCATGAGCTGCTTGCACATTTTGGAGATTAATCCTTGGTTAGTTGCTTCATTCGCAATTATTTTCTCCCATTCTGAAGACTGTCTTTTCATTCTATAGTTCCCTTTGCTATGCAAAAGCTTTTAAGCTTAATTAGGTCCCATTTGTTTATTTTTGGTTTTATTTCCATTACTTTAGGAGGTAGGTCAAAGAGGCTCTTGCTGCAATTTATGTTCAGAGAGTGTTCTGCCTATGTTTTCCTCTAGGAGTTTTAGAGTTTCTGATCTTACATGTAAGTCTTTAGTCCACTTTGAGTTTCTTTTTGTGTATGGTGTTAGGAAAAGTGTTCTAATTTCATTGTTTTAGATGTAGCTGTTCAGTTTTCCAAGCACCACTTACTGAAGAGATCGTCTTTTCTCCACTGTATATTCTTGCCTCCTCTGTCGAAGATAAGGTGCCCACAGACGTATGTGTTTATCTCTGGGCTTTCTATTTTGCACCATTTATCTATATTTCTGTTTTTGTGTCAGTACCATACTGTCCTGATGACTGTAGCTCTGTAGTATAGTTTGAAGCCAAGAAGATTAATTCCTCCAGCTCCATTTTGCTTTCTCAAGATTGCTCTGGCTAGTCAAGGTCTTTTTTATTTCAATCCAAATTGTAAAATTTTTTGTTCTAGTTCTGTGAAAAATGCCACTGGTAATATGATAGGGATTGCACTGAATATGTAGAGTGCTTTAGGTAGTATAGTCATTTTCACAGTATTGATTCTTCCAATCCAAGAATATATCTCTCCATCTGTTTGTGTCATCTTTGATTTCTCTCATCAGCATCTTATAGTTTTCTGCATACAGATTCTTTTGTTTCCTTAGGTAGGTTTATTCCTAGATTTTTTTTTTTTTTTGATGCAGTGGTGAATGGGATTGTTTCCTTTATTTCTCTGACTTTTCTTTGTTATAACAAGGCAAGGTATTTCTGTGCATTAATTTTGCATCCTGCAACTTTATTAAATTCGTTGATAAGCTCTAATAATTTTCTGGTGGCATCTTTAGGGTTTTCTATGTATAGTATCATGTCATCTACAAGCAGTGATTGCTTTACTTCTTCTTTTCCAATCTGGATTCCTTAATTTTTTCCTCTCTGGTAGCCATGGCTAGGACCTCCAAAACTATGCTGAATAACAGTGATGAGAGTAGGCATCCTTGTCTTGTTTCTGATCTTAAGAGGAAATACTTCGTTCCTCACCACTGACAATAATGTTTGTTGCAGGCTTGCTATACATGGCCTTTATTATATTGAGGTAGGTTCCTTCTATGCCACTTACCGGAGACTTTTTTAAATAGATGTTGAGAACTATCAAAAGCTTTGTCTGCATCTATCGAGATTACCGTATGGTTTTTAATCTTTCAATTAGTTAATACAGTGTGTCACATGGATCAGTGTGCATAAACTGAAGAATCCTTGCATCCCTGGATAAACCCCACTTAATCATGGTGTATGATCCTTTTAATATGTGGGTGGATTCTGTGTGCTAATATTTTGTTGAAGATCTTTGCATCTATGTTCAGTGACACTGGCCTGTAATTATCTCTTTCTGTGATATTTTTGTCTGGTTTTGCTATCAAGGTGATGGTGGCCACCTTGAATGAGTTGCTAATCTGCCCCTATTCTCACATGTACTTGCCTCCAGTGTCCACGGCTGCCAGAGTTAAGAGCATTTTCTGTTGTGGGAACACATTGTCCTTTCATATAATCCACAGACACAGTCTACCTAGTTGACCTTGTGGATTTAATCTGCAGCTTGTGCAGGTGATGGAAAGGATTTTGATGCTCTTCCTCAGTCATTCCGCCCCTGGAGCTCAATTGTGATTTTATCTACACGTGGGCCACGCACGGGAGCCTGCTCCTGAGGCTGCCCTAGAGGACCTGAGTCTGCCCTAACCTCTACACGCGGGCCACCCACAGGAGCCTGCTCCTGAGTCTGCCCCAGTGAGGACCAAAAACAGAGGTGGCATAGCTGCTTGGATCCTGAGGGCCCTGGAAGCACCAGGTGCACAGGGAGGCCAGAAGCCATGGGTTCAAGGGATACAGCTCTATTAGGAGCTTTTTCTAGCCTCCAGCAGCAGGCACACAAGAGGCAACCTTGGGTGGTCCTTCTCTATTGCTGGGCTGCTGTGGGGAGAGAGGTTACAGTGGTGGCTCCACCCCTTGCGAGTGGCTCAGCAATAGTGCCCTGCTTCCAATGCCGTCAAGATTTCCTCCAAAGGCATTCCCTGTTGCGGATTTCCTTCCTCCTGTTCCCTCAGACCATCTCCCTACAATCAATAGCAGTCCTCACCCTAGGATTGCTCTCCAATCCCCATGCTCCACCTCGAGCCCCTGTGTGCACTGGTGGACATGAGTCCAGTCCGGGGTACATAGGCCTGTGGCAGACTGTCCGTGTGGTTCTCACTCTATGCAGACTATCACAGATCAGCTGCTTCACTCTCCTGATTCTTCAAATGCTTGCCTTCTGTTCGAACCGATTTCCCTGGAATTCAGCAATCTCTCCCCTGCTTTAGCTCCCCAACCCCGGGGTGCAAGTCTGGTCCTCCTTGCTCTCCTCCTCCTCCTCACTTCTTTCATCCTACCCAGTCATGTGTGGATTCGTATAGTCCTTTCTGGTGATCAAGGCTCCTAGTAGTATTCAGCCAGTGTTCTGTGAGAACTATTGCATCTCCAAGTGTTGTCTAGAGGTGTCTGTGGAGACAGATGCACTCCATTCCACCTGCTCCTCTGCCATCTTAGACCCAATTCCTAATGTCTTATAAGTTTTTATTTCCATCTTGATTGAGTCTTCTGATTTCTTCCTCTGAGATTTCATGTAACACTATTAAATATCAAGCATTGGTACCATTTTAAGCTTAATTCGTGGATGGAAAGACCAAAGTATATAACTTGTGAAACTTATTCTATTGCTTGTTTTTCTAGAAAGTTGGGTAGTAAATTCCATATAATCTAAATTAATAATTTTAAAACTTAGTTCATTTTTAACATCCATTCCAGTTTATTTCCCAGTACAAAAAAAAAAAAAAACATCTTTTGCTAAGGAGCTCCATTTTCTGGTGAGATTGTAAGAATACTTCAAATGAAATAAGGCAGAGGTTTAGAGTATATTTTGCCAATGACAATCAGTTTCCCCCTCTGCCATCAGAAACTTCAGAAATCACTAAATTTAGTACTTGCTGTAAGTTGTGACTTCCTTCTTCATAAATTACTCTTTAAAGGAGTCTTCCCTAATTCAGTTTTATACCTATCACTTCCCTGCCAGTTTTCTCCACTTAAAGAAAGCATTCACAGGAGAAAATCTATCCACCTATATATATAAACCTTTAGACATAAAGGTAGATCTCACACTTAACACAATTAAAAAGAAGAGACTGGCATTTGCAACTAATTCTTCTTTCCTCCATTTGGGCCAACTGTCTGCATCAACTCATTCTGGGAAAAAATGCTCCATGGCCTTCAGCACTTCTTCAACAGAAAACATTTCACTGGCTACTAGGCAGCATTCACACGGTCATCAGATAGTTTGAGAAAGAAAATCCATAATAAAAGTTTAATTTGTAAAACATAACCAAGATCAAGGCTCACTGACTTTTGGTCCTATGCCCTTTTATACAACTATATAGATTTTCACTGTTCATGCATAATTTTACTAAAGACTATTTTAAATAAATCTGCATTAACCATATGAAATTGACATTTTTTGCACATAAAATATAATCAAATATTAGCAATTTTATATGACTCAATCTAATAAAAAAGAAAAGTGTTAGAAGGTAGCTCCAACAATCAAAGGGTGAGGGAAACATCACTAATAACAACCTACATAATTCAAAATCACTGTGGATTTTGAATGCAGATAATTTGACGGTTACTGCAGCCATGAAAGTAAAGGGTGCTTGCTCCTTGGAAGGAAAGCTATGACAAACCTAGACAACATATTACAAAGCAGAGACGTTATTTTGCCAACAAAGGTCCATATAGTCAAAGCTATGGTGAATTTCCAGTAGTTTTTCATGTATGGTTGTAAGAGCTGGACCATAAAGAAGGCTGAGCACCATATAACTGATGCCTCTGAATTGTGGTCGTGGTGAAGACTCTTGAGAGTACCTTGGACTGCAAGGAGATCAAACCAGTCAATCCTAAAAGAAATCGTTGGAAAGACTGAATATTCTTTAGAAGGACTGATGCTGAAGATCCAATACTTTGGCCACCTGATGCGAACATTTAACTCCTTGGAAAAGACCTTGATGCTGGGAAGGACTGAAGACAAAAGGAGAAGAGGGCAACAGAGTTTGAGATGGTTAGATAGCATCACTGACTCAGTGGAATTGAGCATACTCTGGGAGACAGTGGTGGACAGAGGAGCCTGGCATGCTGCAGTTCATAGGATCACAAAGACTCAGACACAACTTTGCGACTGAATAACAAAAAACAACACATAATTCCTATACACTAGTGAGATTTAGGGACTTCCCTGATGGCTCAGACGGTAAAGTGTCTGCCTACAATGCAAGAGATCCAGGTTCAGTCCCTGGGTCAGGAAGATCACCTGGAGAAGGAAATGGAAACCCACTCCAGTATTCTTGCTTGGAAAATCCCATGGATGGAGGAACCTGGTAGGCTACAGTCCATGGGGTCACAAAGAGTCGGACACGACTGAGCAACTTCCCTTTCACTTTTCACTTTCATGCACTGGAGAAGGAAATGGCAACCCACTCCAGTGTTCTTGCCTGGAGAATCCCAAGGACAGGGGAGCCTGGTGGGCTTCCGTCTCTGGGGTCGCACAGAGTCGGACACGACTGAAGTGACTTAGCAGCAGCAGCAGGACTTCTAATTCGGAGAAGGCGATGGCACCCACTCCAGTACTCTTGCCTGGAAAATCCCATGGGCAGAGTAGCCTGGTAGGCTGCAGTCCATGGGGTCGCTAAGAGTTGGACACGACTGAGCGACTTCACTTTCACTTTTCACTTTCATGCATTGGAGAAGGAAATGGCAACCCACTCCAGTGTTCTTGCCTGGAGAATCCCAGGGACAGAGGAGCCTAGTTGGCTGCCGTCTATGGGGCCACACAGATTCGGACATGACTGAAACGACTTAGCAGCAGCAGCAGCAGGACTTCTAATTATCCGTACAAGTACTCTGTTTTTAAAGCCTCTGCACAGATTCTGCTATCAAAAGTGGATATTTCCAGCAGCCAAATTACACTGGGAAAGAACTTCTATCATTGGCTCTGTTTTACTGATTAGGAAACTGGAGTCCAGAGAGCTTTGGTGATTCAAACAGGATAACACAGCTAATAAAGTCCAAGGGTTGAACTTAAAAGGAAAAAGTCAAAATGCCCCATCCTGTCTCTGACCTAAGGAGATAAACAAGTCCAATAAGAATTGTGATTTATACACAAATAAAAGCTGAAGATGCAAGAGTATGTGGGACTGCTCTTCACCTTATCTAGGTACTTACACAATAATGGCAATAATCACATTGTATAAAACAGTCAATATTATTGGGACCCAGGTTTTTAGAGAGGAAATTTTCCACCGTCGAAAAAGCAGGCACTTTTCAGAGAAACAGCTGAATTTGAATCTACTGTGGGCTTGGGCTACATTTTGTTTTTTAGTTCCTTTGCCTCTGTGATCCACCTCTGCTCCATCACAATAAAGCTATCACCCTGAAGAACTACTAAATCAATAAGACAGGCCAGTCCCTGGTACCTTAGGAGCTACTCAATAAAAAGGGAGCTCCTCCCTCCTCCTTGCTAGTAACTTACTAAGTTAGAGGGATTCCTGTCAAGAGTAAAATCCCACAGGAAATTGCTTGGATTCCCACAGTCATCGGGCCAAGTAAGAAATCATAAAATAAGGGGAAATGAATACTTCTCTCAATTTATCTCCTATCATTCCAACAGAAAACTGGGCACTGCGTCAGTATCTTAGTAGTAAGTACCTATCAACAGGTCCACTGGCCACTTACTAACTGTAACCAGTTAGTGACCACTGTAAACAAGCAGACCAGTCCCTCCAGCCCAGATCAGCAGGTCTGACAGCTGTGGGGCGTGGAGATCCGGGTCAGGGCCCATGAGCCCCACAGGTGATGGTCTTACACAGAAAGGGGTGGGAGGAACTAATGAAAGGTATTATTTGCTTAATTCATGTTTGATGGATGGATGGACAATCAAACAAATTAACAACCCTATCAAAAATCTCAAAAGAAAAGAAAAATGAAAGATATCTGATGAGCAGGAGTTACAATGATAGGCAGAAGTTATATACATTTTTCATTTAGTCACTCTCCATAAAGATCTGGTGTCTTTTTTTGTTTTGGGATTTACAGACAGTTCATATATGGGATGGATTAAGAGCTGACATAATAAAATAAGCAAACTAAACCCCCCAAAAAAACCTTATTAGAAAATAGAGTAAAATATATTTTAGCCAAGAATTGTCAAACTTTGGTCTCAAGAGCCTTTGAACACTACTGAGAAGCCCAAAGCTCGTTGTTATACCCAGCAATGTTTACTATATTAGAAATTTTAATTGTGAAATTCATAAAATATTTTTAATTTGTTTTAAAAATAGCATTAAATGGTAACATGAAAAATACATTTCTGTAAAAAGTAATTATATTTCCCTAAAAGTTTTGTGAAGAAAATAGCATGATTCTACATTTTTGCTCATCTCTTTAACATCTGGCCTAAGACAGTTAAATTCTCCCATCCACATCTGCATTGGATGAATTTCAAAATGTAGTTTTAGTTAAAATGTACTGAAGAAAATCTAGTTTCACATAGATATATTCTAACAGGACAAGGAAGAAGCATTTTTGTAGCCTTCTGGATTTTCTTCTTTGGTGGTAGCGGTGGTGGTGCAGTCACTAAGTCGTGTCCGACTCTTGCACCCCATGGACTGTAGCCCGCCAGGCTCCTGTCCATGGGGATCTCCAGGCAAGAATACTGGATTGGGGTGTCATTTCCTTCTCCACCCTCTTTGGTACCACATCAAAACTCAAAAAAGCAGCAGTTTCTTAAAGGCTGTTTGCAAAGGAGAAACTAAATCCATATCAATGAACATTTTTGTTACATTAAAAATCCTTTAGTATAATTTAGTCTTTGAAGAAATCTTTTACCACTGCTAGATTTTATATCATATAATCATTGGTCATTTGAAGAGATACATTTATCCGGAACTTTGAAGTATACTTTTCATTACACAGTATCAAAAACCAGTATTTACAGTGGCACTGATCTCATTCTAAGTACTGGAAAGTACTGCTATTTTTTTTCCTTGACTTGAAGGAGCATTCCATTCGATTTTGAGAAAATGTCCACCAAATACCCAAGTATGAACTGCTAGAGTTTGTGTATTATTCTTTCCAGTAAAAATGGTGTTCCATGAAGAAAGCACCTAATTTAGCTCATAACCCACTCTCAAGTGTTGTTCCTCTAGACAACTATCATATACAGCAGAAGTGCTTTGTGAACTATTCTTATAATGCCATTTAATTTGTCAAATGGACAATACATATTACATTATCACAGTCATTCTAAAGTGAACTTAACTTTTTCTGTTTTGTAGGGTTTTTTTTTTTCCTATTATTTTATTTTTTGGCTGTGCTGGGTCTTTCGCTGCACACAGGATGCCTGTGTGCAGGCATCCTCCAGTTGCAGCGAGCAGGGGCTACTCTTCATTGTGGTGTGTGGGCTTCTCATTGTAGTGGCTTCTCTTGCTGCGGAGCACAGGCTCTCGACACACAGGCTTCAGCAGTTGTGGCACGAGGGCTCAATAGTTGCAGCTCCCAGCTCTAGAGCACAGGCCCAATTGCTGTGGCACACAGGCTTAGGTGCTCCACGGCATGTAGGATCTTCCTTCCTAGATCAAGGAAGTTCCTTGCATTGCAAGGTGGATTCTTAACCACTAGACCACCAAGGAAGCCCCATATGTTGTTGGCTTTTTTTGTTGTTTACTAAGGTTGCATGCCAGTAAGTTACAAAATGACTACAGGACACAACTGGGTACATGGCCTTCAAGTGTGCTGAGGTATCAGCAGGTTTGTTTTACACATTGCGTCTTTTGCACCATTAGTACATTTACTAATGTACACCATTAGTACATTAGTAAATCTGAGAATAGGAAATGAGGATTGGTATCCACAGAGGATTTGCAATCACTCTGGGATATTGTTTGACATCATTGTCTATAGTTTAACATTCATATATCTATGATTCAATAATTAAATACCTAGATTTATGCACACAAGAAGCTCTTTCACATGTTCATCCAAAGACATGAAGGATATATACCTTGGCATGGTTCAAAAGGGCAAAACCCTGGAAACGTGAACACAGGAAGCTGAATGGTCAGACACAGGAAGCTGAATGGTCTGAATGGTCAGACAATGGAATGTTACAGTCACCAAAACAGATGATTTATAGCAACACTCAAATAACATGGACAATGCGTGGTGTGATAATATTTAAACCACTAAATGATTACATATGTTTCCTAAAGATCATAATTTCATACACACACATAAGCATACAACACACTTTTGGGAATATACATACATATAACAAAACACAATAAAACTAAACTGAGTAAATGAAAAAAAATGAGGCTCAGGGTACATGGTGGCCAGAGAGACAGCATGTGGGAAGAAAGAGAATTCAGTTCCATGTATTAATAGCTTATTATTGTCAGTCCTGGCTTTTGTTTTGGTTAACAAGTTTGAAGGAAATTAATAATGTGATTAAGAATAATAAGATAAAAATTTTTACAGTCAACCTTGCATGAACCTTGATAAGAATATGCCATAAACCAAAGACTATGGTTAATCCGATTTTATGCACCAATGATTTTAAAAGATATCTATACATTTTAACCTATTCAACACATAGAAAATATAAAACTCTGAGGTCCTCAACAGACTCTTCATTCAACAGTTGAGTCCTTTATTTGACCAAAGTTGTACAGATACAGTCATTCATAAATTCAGTAAATATCTAATGAACTTCTACTATATGCCTGGCACTAATTTAACAGTGAAGAAAAGAAGTAAGTTCTATTTTCATGAAGGCTACCTTTAAGAGGGTGGCACAGTAGGAAGAGGGAGGTGGAAGGATGATGGAGACAATAAATTGAAAAATAAGTTATCACTTTAAATAACGAAGATGGCTCTGAAGAAAATAAAGCATGTGAGGGGCTGGCGTGTGCTGGGTAGGTGCTCGGCTGTGTCAGGGGTAGTAAACCGGTAAGGCCTCACTGAGAAAGTGAGGTTTTAACAGAGACCAATATGAGGCACCACAGTAAGATGCTAGAGACAGACAACCACAGGCAGAGGTCAGGGCTCCGAGAACCTCTGCCCCATTGAGGTTCATCTTTATAGAGCTGAACTTCAGCATCACCGAGGAGACAGTGTGAAAGCAAATCTACCTGCATAGTCCTGCTCCTCCTATGCAGTTCCTGACAAAATCTGGTGGGTCATGTTTGTAGACCCTTGCCAATGCCTCTCCCCCTCTGCCCCCTCACCTCCAATTTACAAAGGAACAAAAGATTTTCATGATTTATTTGAGACAGAGAAAAAACATGTATCTGCTCAGAGCTTTTCCTGACACTGGATGGCAGGCAAGGAAAAGCTCAAGGCAATAGCTGGGCAGTTAAGCTTTTGCTTTTCTTTTCAATTTTTGTCCCACTCAGCCAAAAAAATTAAAGAGTAAAATAACTGTTTTATGACACATACTGGTTTACTTGTCAAAGGCAACAAATATCTGCAACCTTGCGTGCTCTACACCCCCACCCCATATGCACAAACTGCCTGCACTTTGGCACAAGCTGATCATGTCAGGGACGTTCAAGAGACAGGAAGTTTGCTGACACTTTTGCTGCTGCAGGCTGGGCAGGTTCATATTATAGGTTAAAAAAAAAAACGCCATATAGCTGAAGAAAGGCCTCTGCTGTCCACCAGGAGAGCAATTGTGGGCCCTGGCTAAGGACTTCGGGGTAGTAATAATCCAAGTTATGCTGACATTACACCTGCCAGGCATCCCTCAGCCATCCACTGGGATGGGGTAGGGGATGAAACCAAGGAAAGAGCATACAGGTAAGATGCTACAGTCACTGAGGGCTTGAAAGACCTGGGTTTCAATTGCAGGTGCTCTGGTTACTATCTCAGAACTCGCTCAAGCTACTAAGCTCCCTTACATAGCATTCTTCCTATGTAAAGTAAGGATGTCTTCATTCATCAGAAATTCATTCAACTCCTATTATGATCCATTTGCTGAGCTAGACAAAAATACGAAGCTCTCTCTCCATTCAGTGGAACACACAAGCTAATAAAGACAAGACTTTTCAACAAGAAACAATACTCCATAGTCGTTACAGCTTTAGAATAACACTCTCAGTTCTACAACATACTTGTTCTTACAACTTAGATAAGTTATTCAAGCTCTCTAGACCTCAGTTTCCTCAACTGTAATATGGGATTTCTCTTATCAGGAGGATTTTAAAAAGCACAGCTGTAGTTCATTCATTTTCACTGCTACACAAAATTCCACTAAAATTTTAAACTCATTCTCCTGTCAATAACCAGTTGCTATTTCTACACTTTGGCCATTACAAGTAATGTTTCTATGAGCATCTTCTTGTATATCCTTGGAATGCTTCTGGGAGAGATTCTTCTAGAACATATACTTAGGAATTAAAATGCTCAGCTAAAGGGTGAATGAACGTTCATCTTTTCCAACTATTTCCAAGCCTTTCCAAAGATTCCAATTCCTTTAGAAACAATAATGCTGAGCTGGGGATAAAAAAGAAAAAAAAAAGTCCTGGAAGACTACACAAACCATGAACCATGAACAATTTTTTAATGGAATCTATGTTCATATAGATTTAAATCAAGATGGGAAATAAACGACACAAAATTCAAGACAGAGTTCTCTCCCAGTGGAGAAAGGCACAGCCCAGGGGGAATGAGAAGGGAAAAGTTGGCATACCCGGTAAGGCTCTGGCTCTCAAGTCAATGCTGTGTTCTTTTTATGTGCTTTAGCTTCTTTGCATAAATTCTTTTCAAAATATCAAATATTCCTTTGACAAGAATAAGACTCTTTACCATTTGAGCCACAAGGGAATCCCTTGAAAAGAATAAGTATTTTTAAAAGCAGTTAGCATTGCCTGTATCTGATACATAGGTAAAGTTCCGAGTAACTGGCAATTATTGCCGTAAAATGTGAAGAGAGTAGAAACAGATGACAAGACTGTTTCTAGATGACAACCCAGGACTGCAGGAAATGGAGGTACTCAGCGGAGAGCTGGGTGAGGAGGCTGCTCAGACACCAGAACCACAAGGACTCTGGGCTCTAAGAGGGCAGGACCCTCAATACCAAGAACACTGCCTCATAGAAGGTGCCAAAAGCATTATGTGAGAGATGAAGGGAAAAGTCTGTCTTACAGATGACAGTCTTAAACAATATTCTAAACAAAGATTACTTCGGCTTAGAAGAAGCGGGGAGAATGAGAAAAGATGGCCAGGAACAGAGTAAAAAACACCAATTTCAGGGCAGGCAGAGAAACTCCCAAAGGTGACTGAGAAGAAAAGGTAAGGAAGGTAGAGATGTCTAAGAACTGCTTGCTTCCACCCCATCCCATCTGTTTGTTTTTCATGATACTAATTTATTTAGAGGTTCTGAGCTGGCTCTTTTATAGAATAATCATGCTCTGAATCTGTCCAACTGTTTATCCATGATTAGCTTTTTAACAAGGTATGTTGTATACATCTGAGTTATATTGGGGGGGTGAATATCAAATTATTCCATTTTTGGTAAGTTCAATCATTCAGTGACTGTCAGATATCCCTACTGAAAAGGTATAATTTTTCCTTTGTTATTCTACGTGATCTGAGAGTGATGCTTGTAGACCAGAATATCCTGTTCTCCTAGAAACTTTTGCTGACTTTTAACAAACCTTGAAGATTGTTGCCTGCATCCGTTATTATGCTGAGATTGAAAACTGGTTTCTTTCTATCATTCCTTCTACCTTTTCTAGTTGACATTCTCCTGTGAAGACATTCTCTTGTCTTCATCCTCCCTTTTTTATCTATATTTTTAATAGTACTAGCAACTCTTGAATTTGGTTTGCTTTCAAAAGTGTTTTCATCTATTACCGTTATTCTTATTGACATACAAATTGTTGAATTTAGAAGTGCCACCAGTCAGCTCTCATGTCCTTTTTTCCCCTCCTTAACATTTCCTTGTTAGTCTGAGTACCTTGCTTTTTGCCGGCAAGGTATCAACTCACTTTTCCCTGTGCCTAATTTGAAATCAGTCATTTCCCCAAGGAGGCTTGGTCCCTTTTAGTGGGCAGTGATACTCAGAAACAAGATAAGCTCACTGATATTGGGGCTCATTCTTTGCCACCTACAGAAGGTTTCTACTTTTGTTATGTGAGGTTGGAAAAGGCTTGAGCAAGTTTATAGCTATGAGGGTGTCACAACTTCAAGAGAACTTCTGCAGGTTTATACCTTGAAAGAAAATAGTCTAAAGACAGACACAGATCTTGAATACAAAAGAGGAAAGCAATAATGTATGGATAAAGATTAGAAGTCAGGGAAGGCTACATTAAAAAAAAAAAAAACAGTATAGAGAAAATAAAACTGATCCTTGTCCAAGTAGGTCATGAACATGAAATGCAATTCATGGTACAGATGGAAAGGAACACTTCTAATTATCAGATTTTGTACAGTTCAGACAACTACATCTGAGGCAGTGATGAAATGGCAACTAATAGCTCCCACAGGGTATGGCAAGATGTAAGATAGCTCTCTCAAAACATGTAAGACTGATTCAAATTGAAATCCATATGAAAAGTGAAATAATCACTAATGGATTATTGAAAGAGGACATTTACATTCAACAATGGATCCCACTGGGAAGGGCCTAGAACTCAAAAAGAAAAGGTCTTCCATTCCATATGCACTCTGAGCACCATCTTTAAGCTGCATGAAAATGCATCTTTCACATTTAAGTCCTACTTATTTTCAAGTGAATTATAGTTGCTCCATTGTCACTATTGTGTTTAACAAAATACAAATTCATTTAAAGAATTTTCCCAATTCATAACAATACATTTTATTGAATCAAAATTTACTGACTTTCTCTAACAGGCAGGAAGTACTTGAATTTTAGGCTTTAAAGTGTATAAGAATCACTTCTCTGTAGTATTTCTATTCCCACTTAAGAGTCCTGGATATTTATATTCTTTTCCTTTGGATATGTAAGCCTGAATCTTGAACAAACATAAACATAAACATATTCATCTAAGACATGAAAGCAGTTGGTTTCTCAGAATTAAAAATCTGTTCCCCAGCCCCCTAGCAAAGGGGCATGTGTTAAGGCCGCCCTAAGCCCAAAGATCTGAAGATCTGAGTACAGCACGCCTGACTGAGAAACATCATCTCAGTGAAGCAAAAAGAGGTCAGAGATTCATTTCCTTGTCTGGCCCCCAGGGAACAGAAACACATATTCCAAAACAATGCTGCAGAAGAACAGGCTGCAGGCAGAAGCAGGGGGGCGGCAGGGAGAGGGAGAGTCAGGAATCGTGACGTCTCCATTTAATTCCAGAGAAGGAATCAGCCCCCCGAACTCTGGAGATAGGAGTTTCATAGCTTTACATCACTCTCATCAAAGATGCAGGCCTGCGTGGACTGCCAAGTAGGAGCATGCAATGCTTTGGACTTCACCCTTACTCCCTCAGAGTGAAGGGAAACCCTCACTTACTTAGAGTGCCACTTTCCATTACTAGAACCCAGGGACCATAGAACGCACAGCCTTCCCCCAGCCACCCCTAGGCAAACACTCCTGGGCCAGACTCCCCGGAGAGGTGCGGAGCACTCGGAAACGGATCTACAGTGTCTCCTAGAGCCCTGCATTGGTGCAGAAAAACCACCTCACATAAATGTGGGGAAGTAGGGCACATGTGGGGCCCAGCCCAGGGGAAGTCCTGGCCCACTGCGAGTCCCAGAGACGTCAGATCCAATTCTGCTGTCAGCTGAGTCACTCACTCTCTGAACCCCCACTGGTCCCTCTGAGTCACACACTGCCGGGCACCAGGTCTTATAGGAATAGAAACCCTATGCAGTAGCAACTACTACCTCTCCTTTTAGATGTAAACACAGAAACCAGGAGGCACTCTGCAAATAGGGCAGATTCTTTACCGTCTGAGCTACCCAGGAAGCCCCAAATAATCGACTACCACAGCTATTAGGAAATTGAGCCATATTTTTAACCAAGGTCCACTGCGTCCATTTAATCATTATGCTCCACTGCCTGCCCACTAGTCCAATAGGACAGTAAAGAAAACCTACTTCACATTCCAAGACCTAAACATATGAATCACGTATTGCTGCCGAGTTACTCAATGCATAAAGTTTAGCATCAATTACAGAGTTGATTACATTCTATTCCTGTATCAAAATGGTAAGAAATATAACTATTATTAAGGGGCTACTTCATGTCTTAAACCATGGGAGCTGCTGGCACCTAGTGGATAGAGTCTGGAGATGCAGCCATCTACAATGCACCAGACCACTCACCCACAGAGAAGTGCAACTCAAAAAAACGTTGACAGTACCAAGGATGAGAAATCCTGGGCAACCCCAACACTATAGGTGAAAAATCCCCCCAAATCCATCCTGACAAACCAGATGCAGTTACTGACACAGAGGCTAGGGTCGGTGGGGGTGCATTTTCATGGCCCCAGAAGGGCCTGTGCGGCACCTCACCTCTTCCCCCAGCTCCTAATTACCTGCCTGCATCACCCAAAGATGTGAAGACAGACCCAGGTTCGAGGAGATGCCACTCTTGCACATAGCTGCGAGTTTGGCTAAATGTATTTTAAGGAGAGTGGTTGGAATTAAAAGTAAAAACTAAGTCTTCATGTTATCAGTCTACCTGTTATTACATGGAATCAAAGAACAGCTGTTTGTGGCAGAAACTCACAGATGTTTAGTCTTCGTGATTTTGAGAGTCTGTAAACAGGAGGGCCCAGGAAGGAGGCCTGAAGGTGTAAGGACAGAGCTGAGCTTATGCTTTGGTGGAAGAGGAAGTTCTGAGGTGTCTGCAATTCAGCCTATGAAGAAGATGCAGGTGTTTCCAATGTGAGAATGAATTAGCACTGCTCCTCAATTAAAGGTCCGTAAGACCCTGATACTGGGAAAGATTGAAGGCAGGAGGAGATGAGGACAACAGAGGATGAGATGGTTGGATGGCATCACCAATGTGATGGACATGAGTTTGAGTAGGCTCTGGAAGCTGGTGATGGACAGGTAAGCCTGGAGTGCTGCAGTCCATGGGACTGCAGAGAGTCAGACACGACTGAGTGACTGAACTGAACTGACAGTCAAAGCTATGGTTTTTCCAGTAGTCCTGTATAGATTTGAGAGTGGGACCATAAAGAAGACTGAGCACCGAAGAATTGATGCTTCTGAACTGTGGTGATGGAGAAGACTCTTGAGAGTCCCTTGGACAGCACGGAGGTCAAAACAGTCAATCCTAAAGGAAATCAACCCTGAAAACTCATTGAAAGGACTATGCAGAAGCTCCAGTACTTTGGCCACCTGATGCAAACGCTGACTCATTGGAAAAGGTCCTGATGCTGAGAAAGACTGAAGGCAAAAGGAGAAGGCAGCGGCAGAAGATAAGATAGTTGGAAAGCATCACTGATTGATTTGGACGTGAATTTGGGCAAACTCTGGGATACAGTGAAGGACAGGGAAGCCTGGAGTGCTGCAGTCCATGGGGTTGCAAAGAGTTGGAGACAACTTAGTGACTGAACAACAAACGACTCAGAGACAACAACATCTGCCCACTTATAAGTGAAAGCACGTTTCTCGCTGGCGTACATTCTGACCGAAGATGAAGTCAATGGGCCATGGTGGCCAGGAGTTTGAGGAATCAAGTTAGACCTCATGCCCATATAGAGAAAACTGGCTGGAAGGGAGAAACAGCAACAACCAAGGTCCTCCTCATGCCCAGGATCCTAGCATCCAAACCACAGCAGCAGACCTGGGTTTCCTCCAGCAACAGGGTCTCCACCAACTGACTACTGTCATTTGTTGTAATCACTAATATATGTGATCTGTTTCTAGTCAGGTGTTCATTTTTAAACTTTCAGAAACTGGAAAATTAAACAGAGGTTCTGTACACAATGGTACCCAGAGGCTCACTGGAGAGACTGCACCCACACCTGGCAGACCTCTTAACCACTAGATCCCACTCTCACACTCACACGTCCACCTCACCTCAAAAAAAAAAAATACTTGATAAGTGATTCCTAAAAACAATATTCTACAACAATGCTGAAGGGCCTGCAATACGTGTGCACACTCACAGACACACACAAAACATGCCTGCCTGAGTTACCATAGGAGTAAGGAAGACCTCGCTGGGAGATGAACACACAAGTTTTAATACTGTCTGACCATGTATCATCTGCCCAATTCGCCTTTGATGAGTTACTTAACCATTTTCAGCACCAGCTTCCTCATTTGTAAAATGGCGGTAACAGTAACTGATTAACAAGGCTCTATTATGTTACTCAAGAGCTTGGGCAAGCCACGGGACCCCTGCTGTGCTATCATCTCAGGAGTCCTGGTGGATGTGCCTGGTAGCTCTCTCTGCCCCACACATGCTCCCTCCCCTTTGACTGGCTGCTGCTGCTGCTAAGTCGCTTCTCGTGTCCTCGTGTCCAACTCTGTGCGACCCCGTAGACAGCAGCCCACCAGGCTCTGCCGTCCCTGGGATTCTCCAGGCAAGAACACTGGAGTGGGTTGCCATTTCCTTCTCCAATGCATGAAAGAGAAAAGTGAAGGTGAAGTCGCTCAGTCGTGTCCGACTCTTAGCGACCCGGTGGACTCCTCTGCCCATGGAATTTTCCAGGCAAGAGTACTGGAGTGGGGTGCCATTGCCTTCTCCATTTGACTGGCTAAACCTAACTAATTTGTCAACCCTCACTGTCACATGACCCAAGAAGACAGCTTTAATACCACCATTCCTGAAGCTGGAAGGTGCTGAGTGGTAGCTCTGCTCCTGTGCCTCCTCCTTCAATCACAGCCCCTTGTTGCACCCAAAAGTACCACTGTGTTCCGTCTCCCCTAGATTGGGAACTTCCTGAGTGTTCCCTGTGGCCAGTGTATCTCCATGCCTGCCTGCCTGCCTGTGCTGTGCTCAGTCATGTCCAACTCTTTGGGATGCCATGGACCCCACCAGGCTCCTCTGTCCATGAGATTTTTCCAGGCAACAATACTACAGTGGGTTGCCATTTCCTTCTCCAAAGAATCTTTCCGACCAGGGATCGAACCCATGAATCTCCTGCACTGGCAGGCAGATTCTTTACCACTGAGCCACCTGGGAAGCCCCACTGTATCTCCAAACTGCCTGGAAACATGCTCTTATGGATTTAGTAAACAAATGAAGGAAAGGAAGATCCAATGTATACAGGAGCCAAAGGCTACAATGTACCTTATGAACAGAGGATTTCAACCTGCGAAAATCAATACCATCAACTATTACAGGGAAGTCAGGAAACAGAATGACAGAGAGAGGGACCATAAATTTAGAAATGAGGTCCCTGGCAGCCTTTGAGAAGTGTGATGAGCACTGGACATTAATGCTCATGAGGATGAAGAAAGATAAGGGAGGTACTCATTCCTTTGGGTACAAAAGAAAGCAAGATTCCCACTGGCTGAGCCTAGACAGAGCGCAGGCCAGAGAGAGGACACAGGGAGGGCAGAGAAGGGTTAGACAGCCATAGTCGAAGTCTGAGCAGCAGCCAAGTAGGAAATGGAGTAGGAAATGGCTTTCTGAGTCGCAAGGTGGGCGGGTCAGTTACAGAATAAAAACAGTAACTTCTTTGAAATAAACTGACGAGCCTATAATGACTTCCTTTTGAACAGGTCTATGACCTAGAAGAAAAAGACACTGTTTACCCACTCCTCAGGAGTCACGGTGTTGGGAGAGAGAGGCAAGACCAAGAGTCAGGATGAAGAAATTCTTAAATACTCAACCGACCATAGAATAAGATAGGTCAGAAGACTGATGACCTAATTAATACTACTCAAAAGTATAAAATATTTTTAAAATAAAAGTATGCTGTTGAATATTTAATAACATAAAATATTATAAAATGCAACTACAAGACTGAATAAGTAGCCCATACATAAATCCTCATTCTAGTCATCCCATTACAACTGCTCTGAAAACCATCTAGGATACTACATACTGGCATGACAAGGAGAGAAAAGAAAAAGTCACACATTACAGCAAGGGAGATAAAAACAGCAATGCTAAGAAAACAGCCTAAGAAGTTTGGACATGTGCACAATGATTACACACATCTATACTCTTTTCTACTGTTAGAAGAATCATCTAGAAAACAAGTATTTATCACATATGAAAAGATCTTGGGGCACCTGGAATGAAAGCTTTTGATGTTTGAACTCTACGAGGAATTTTGAGCCTGTCACTTGCTAAAAACAGAACAAAGAACAGGGAGGAAAATGCTCATCACAGGTGTGCTGTGCCAAGTTGCTCAGTCGTGTCCAACTCTTTGCGACCCCGAAAAGGAGGGACTGTAGCCCAGCCAGGCTCCTCTGTCCATGGAATTCTCCAGGCAAGAATACTGGAGTAGGTTGCCGTGCCCTCCTCCAGGGGATCTTCCCAACCCAGGGATTGAACCCAGGTCTCCTGCATTGCAGGCGGATTCTCTACCAGCTGAACTGACACTGTCACTTGCTAAGAAGAGAACAAAGAACAGAGAGGAAAATGCTCATCATAGGTGGGTAGTGATAAAAGAGTGATTTGAAAGCAATTCATTTTCCATATACATTTTTCCCTAATTATGAACTATTCCAAGTACACAAAAGTACATAAACGAATGCTGGTAACACCAATATACCTAATCGCCCAGTATTAATTCACAGTAATGTTTACGCATAATTCACAGTAATGCTAGGCACAGTAATGTTTAGTTGTTTCAGAATTTAAGAGATGAACGACCACAAATACAGCTAAAGTCCAACCACCCTACGCCCCACTTCCTTCTGCAAGAGTAAGCACTGTTCTGAAGTTAGACAGTATCACTCCTGCCCAGAACAAGCTCGGTGTCACCCTGGATCAAATAAAATATTTCACCACAGAGAACTACATCTCCTTGTTTCTAAAGAAAACCTCATGACCTTTTAGGACTATCCTAGGTAAATATAAGATGTTCTTTATCACTGGCTCTCCATAAAATATCTATTTTTATTTCCAGACCAGAAAGATGAGATTATGATGATGAAATCTGTAACAAGTAAACTCTCTAAGAAAAATTCTAGATTTCAGGCTCCCTTTAACATTATTTTTTCCTACCTGAAGTCCCAACTACAGCAAAGGAAAGTTGTTTTTTTAAACCCTCATCAAATATTTATTAAAGTTTCCTGTGTACAAAGTCAAAAACTTGCTACTCAAAGAGAACTCCTTGCCTTACCAACATCAACATTATACCCAACTTCAGACTTATGGTATATGAGTCTTCATGTTAGCTGGAGCCCCAGGAAATCTGTACGCACATTAAAGTCTGAGAAGGGCTAGCTTAAAGAATTCGGAAAGGTGCCAACCCAGACCAAGGCAGAACTGAACCAATCACATTCTGCGAAACCTATCCTCTTCCTATCAAACAATAAAGCTTTCAGCTGTTATTTCGGTAAAGTCCATGTATACCTAGACCACTGGTTATCAAGCAGGGGCAACCTGGCCCCCTAGAGGACATTTTGGTCACAGCTAGGACGATAAAGCTATTGGCACCTAACTAACTAGAACGCAAGGATGTTGATGTTCAACACCCTACAATGCTGAGGACAACGCTCACAACAAATCGTCAACTCCAGAATGTCAGTGGTACAAAGGTTTTAAAAACAAAAAACAGGAAACAAAAGAAAGCCTGCTGATGATTTCCTGGCTAAAAGGCTCAACTGTTTGTTAACTTCAGTAATTTATATGATCTGTTTTGAGCACCTAAATCCATAAAGGGGGAAAAAATAATAAACCAGTAACTAAAAACACTTCTTATTCAATTCTCAAGTAGAGTTTACAAGGTTCTCACCAGAGTTTACATCAAATCTATAATGGTCAATAGCGACAACCAACAAGAAGTTTGGTAAAACAACAAAAGCATATATTGAAATATTTCAAGTTATACAAGCCGTATTTAAAGACTAAGTACCCTGCTACCACACATACATCTTCAATAAAACATTCTAGCGTGTATTTAACATAATTACATCTTCATTTTTCTACTACAATACAGGATCACTCGTGAAGAAACACCTTGGCCGCTTCAAGATGACAAGCGCTCACTGGGCTAAATTACTTCATTGAAAGGAAACCTCATATTGGACAAAATTTTTAAAAAGGTAATTGAAGAAATACTTGAGCACTGTCAAGAGCTTTGTTAATTTCATCAAAATATTATGATGGAATAATTTCTCTTCTTCAGAAAAAGTAGAATTATAGCACAAAATTAAAACACTGGAAGGTGGTCCGTTTTAAGAGAAAATTGGTTCACTGCATGTAATTACACAGAAGATGAGTAATGAACTCAACACACTTTTATTATGGTGAATGTGTTTCTGGAGTGAGCATCGCCTTGTCTGGTCCTGGATCAACTAAATTCTGCCCAAAGAGAGAGCCCTGAGGTTACATGAAATACTCCACAACCCAAAAATATGACTGCTGCACAATCCAGAGACCTAACATTTCACTAGGAACAAGTGTACTCACTATCTAGATTAAAAGTAAACTTTGCCAAAAAAGAAGGAAAGAAAAAAAAATTAAACTTTGCCATGGATGTTCTACTTGTACAAAAAAAGATGAAAGAAATTCATAGGCTCCTACTATACATTAACAGCTGTCTTTTGGTCCCATAAATTCCATTTTACCATTATATGACCAAAGATCCAAAGTGACAGTTTATATAGACCAAAATGTTTCACATCATTTCATTCTCCTTTACCTGGATTTGTGGAATGAGGAAGATTTCCACCTAACAAAAGCTAATGCCTTATATTTTTTTAAATTGAAGTCTAGTTAATTTATGGGCTTCTCTGGTGGCTCAGCAATAAAGAATCCACCTGTGGATTCTTTGATGCAAGAGATGCAGATTTGATCCCTGGGTCTGGAAAACCCGCTGCAGAAAGAAATGGCAACCTACTCCAGGATTCTTATCTGGGAAATCCCATGGACAAAGGAGGGTGGTGGGCTATTAGCTTGTGGGATCGCAAAGAGTTGGACACGACTTAGTAACTAAACAACAAAGCTGATTTAAAGGTTCCGTTAATTACTGCTGTACAGCAAATATAAATGGATATGTGTGTGTGTGTGTGTGTGTACACACATTCTTTTCATATATATATTCTTTTCCATTATGGCTTATCTTAAAATCCTTCTTAAATGAAGTCTCAAAAATTCAGGAAGTTTTGTTTATGTCCTCTGAAGCCTTAAGGTGAACATAATGACCACTTTCATTATAGAAATTCAGAGATAACCTCAGAAGTAACTTCCATGGGCAGGACTGGCTACACTTCCACAAACTGGCTCTCCAGAATGCCCCTTATTTCAGTAGATCATCATCCAGAAGTGCTTGTCCTTTTTCCTTCTCCCCCTTTGCCTGTCTCTCATCTCTAATGGGCTGGGACAAGCTGCTTAGAAACAGTAAATCAGCTCAGAGCCTGGGGCAGGGAAGGGAGTGTTGTTGGGCCACACCAAGACCTTCTTTCTTTCTGATTTATTTGGTTATTTATTTTTTATGTTATAGTATAAAATCAACATCCATATGTGAGTATCTCCTCCATCTGTGACAGGGTTTGAAGTTTGAGTAGGTCTCTTTATCAGGATACTAAATCACCTCTATACTTAAGGAGAGGAGACAGGACAGAAGGTACAAGGTCAAAGTAACACCTGTCTCTATTATCATTGTGTCCTATTATTCATCTCACATGTATTCCTGCCTTTTGATCTCCATGTCTAACTGGCCTCACCTGCTGTAGATACCTTAAGATAGTTTTTTCCACACATCTCTTGATCCATCACTGCAGAGAAGGCTGCCACACCCTGAGACACCAAGACCAAGTATGGCAAATTATGTACCGGGCGGTCACATCGCCCTGCCATCAACACTACTGTTCAAGAAACACAGACTCAAAAGCATGAAAATTTCTGCTAACACTGTCTCGGATTTAGCTATAGCTCATGACCCATGTAAACTGTCCCTAAATTTGCCTCTGCTGTATCCAGACAGCAACCCAGGCAGCAGTAATACTCTCTTCTCCCAGTCAACACATCTAATATGGAAAGATTCTGATCTGCCATTACTTCAAAACAGGTCAAAATAGCAAGAAGATGGCATTTGGAGAAAAAGATCCAAGCAACAATCGAATATTCATTTCAGAAGGCACTCCTGCTCTAGAAGTTTGCCTGGGTCAGCTAGCCCCTTCCACCAATCTCAAATGAGGAAGGGAGAGGGAAGTGAAATGCACTGCAAGGCACATATGCTCAATTTTTGACACTGAGGAAACAGAGAACGTAGCTCTCGACCCTTGAGATCAAGGTTGTTGTTGTTGTTTAGTTGCTCAGTAGTGTCCAACCCTTTGCAACCCCATGGACTGCAGCCCACCAGGCTCCTCTGTCCATGGGAATCTCCAGGCAAGAATACAGGAGTGGGCGGCCATTTCCTTCTCCATAGGAATCTTCCAATCCAGCGATCAAACCCACATCTCCTGCATTGGCAGGCAGATTCTTTACCGCTAAGCCACCAAGGAAGACCTGGCATTGGGGTACACACAGACATACTGTATTTCAAATGGACTAAGTCACGAGACTCTGTGGAAAATGTCTTTATACACATTCCTAGAAGGAAAGGAAAGAAACGGTGGCTCTTACTAAATCATTTCTGAGAAATTTTTCACTATTACTCTGTATCAGTTCAGTTCAGTCACTCGGTCGTGTCCAACTCTTTGTGACTCCATAACCGTAGCATACCAGGCCCCCCTGTCCATCACCAACTCCGGAGCTTACCCAAACTCACGTCCATCAAGTCGGTGATGCCATCTAATCATCTCATCCTCTGTCGTCCCGTTCTCCTCCTGCCTTCAATTTTTCCTAACAACAGGGTCTTTTCCAATGAGTCAGCTCTTCATATCAGGTGGCAAAAACATTGGCGTTTCAGCTTCAACATCAGTCCTTCCAATGAACACCCAGGACTGATCTCCTTTAGAATAGACTAGTTGGATCTCCTTGCAGTCCAAGGGACTCTCAAGAGTCTTCTCCAACACCACAGTTCAAAAGCATCAATTCTTCGGCGCTCAGCTTTCTTTATAGTCCAACTCTCACATCCATACATGACTACTGGAAAAATCATAGCCTTGACTAGACAGACCTTTGTTGGCAAAGTAATGTCTCTGCTTTTTAACATGTTGTCTAGGTTGGTCATAACTTTCCTTCCAAGGAGTAAGCATCTTTTAATTTCATGGCTGCAATCACCATCTGCAGTGATTTTGGAGCGCAAAAAAAAAAAAAACAGCGTCAGCCACTGTTTCCACTGTCTCCCCATCTATTTCCCATGAAGTGATGGGACCAGATGCCGTAATCTTAGTTTTCTGAATGTTGAGCTTTAAGCTAACTTTTTCACTCTCCTCTTTCACTTTCATCAAGAGGCTCTTTAGTTCTTCTTCACTTTCTGCCATTAGGGTGGTGTCATCTGCATATCTGAGGTTATTGATAATTTCTCCCAGCAATCTTGATCCCAGCTTGTGCTTCATCCAGCCCAGCATTTCTCATGATGTACTCTGTATAGCAGTTAAATAAGCAGGGTGACAATATACAGTCTTGACATACTCCTTTTTCTATTTGGAACCAGTCTGTTGTTCCATGTCCAGTTCTAACTGTTGCTTCCTGACCTGCATACAGGTTTCTCAAGAGGCAGGTCAGGTGGTCTGGTATTCCCAACTCTTTCAGAATTTTCCCAGTTTATTGTGATCCACACAGTCAAAGGCTTTGGCATACTCAATAAAGCAGAAATAGATGTTTTTCTGGAACTCTCTTGCTTTTTCCATGATCCAGCAGATGTTGGCAAGTTGATCTCTGGTCCCTCTGCCTTTTCTAAAACCAGCTTGAACATCTGGAAGTTCAAGGTTCACGTATTGCTGAAGCCTGGCTTGGAGAATTTTGAGCATTACTCTACTAGTGTGTGAGATGAGTGCAATTGTGCGGTAGTCTGAGCATTCTTTGGCATTGCCTTTCTTTGGGATTGGAATGAAAACTGATTTTGCCAGTCCTGAGGCCGCTGCTGAGTTTTCCAAATTTGCTGGCACACTGAGTGCAGCACTTTCACAGCATCATCTTTTAGGACTTGAAATAGCTCAATTGGAATTCCATCACCTCAACTAGCTTTGTTCATAGTGATACTTTCTAAGGCCCACTTGACATCACATTCCAGGATATCTGGCTCTAGGTGAGGGATCACACCATTGTGATTATCTGGGTCGTGAAGATCTTTTTTGAATAGTTCTCTGTATTCTTGCCACCTCTTCTTAATATCTTCTGTTTCTGTTAGGTCCATACCATTTCTGTCCTTTATTGAGCCCATCTTTGCATGAAATGTTCCCTTGGTATCTCTAATTATCTTCAAGAGATCTCTAGTCTTTCCTATTCTATTGTTTTCCTCTATATATTGGCTTCTATAATTATTCTATAAAGAAAAAGTTGGCACTCATTAAATAATTTCTGGAAATTCTTCAGCATGTAAATACATATTAAATATTTAATATTTCTCTCTACAATGTACTAGGGCTTCCCTGGTAGCTCAGCTGGTAAAGAATCTGCTTGGAATATAGGAACCCCAGTTTGATTCCTGGGTAGGGAAGATCATAGGGAAGATCCCCTGGAGAAGGGACAGGCTACCCACTCCAGTATTTTTGCCTGGAGAATTCCCATGGACAGAGGAGCTTGGCAGGCTGCAGTCCATGGGGTCACAAAGAGTTGGACATGACTGACCAATTAAGCACGAGATCTGCTTTTTAAAAAATTGTATATTTTAAACTGCAATGAATCCAACAATTAGTGAATACACAACATGACCCCCACAGCACACTGACTGAGGGGCAGTGTCCCCAGCACTGCGACCCCTGGGGGCAGTCTCTTAAGCTCTGTCAAACTGCTCTTAGACTAAGTTGCATCTTAGTTTCAGTGGACAATACCAATTATTTCCTAGATACAGACTCTGCTACAGTAAGCAGTTTACAATAGGAAACATAGACCCTTCACTTACCATCTAAATATAAAACAGGCCATAGAAGACTACAAAGAAGCAGGTCAACTACAAATCCATTATGATCAGATCCAAGTGAACAGGGCATTAGATTTCCCTCCAAAGGAAGTCCAAGGACTGGCAAAATCAAATGGCTAGAAATATTTCTAGTTTTGTCATATGCTCATAGGAAGAGTACACAGAAGCAAGATATTCTTTTGTGAGAAGCAGCACACAAAGCTTGCAAGTATGATTTTTATTTGCAATATGACTGAATTTCATATTCTACATTTCCAAATTTCATCTTCTCACACTTGCTTAAATTTACTGACCTAACCCTTCACTCACTTTGCAAGCACCATACGTGGCACCAAAAAAATAAAGATGAACAAGATATATTCTGTATCCTCAAGGAACCCAGTGTCCTCCGCAATCTTTCTTTCCCATGATCCCTGACTAGATGTAAATTTCTTAAGAGGGATTCATGTCTTGTATTCCAAGACTGTATATTCATTTATTTCACAAATATTTTAAATATCTAATGTCCTAAATGTAATGCTAGGAATACAATGGTTAAAAAAAAAAAAAGAAAAAGACATGATCCCTTTTACCCTGAAGAAGCTTACAGTAGTAGAGGAAACAAAAAGCAAACACCTACAGAGACGAGTGCTGTGATAGAAGAAAGACACAGAACTATGAGCTCACACACAAGGGGCCTCACACTCAATCCACCCCAACCAAGGCTCATGGTGGCAAAGTGTCCTCAAGAAAGTCACAGCTTTCTTTAGCAAAGGATGATGAGAAGTTAGCCAACCAGGAAGGTAGTGGAAGAGTCTTCCACACAAAGGAAAGTTTGTGCAAAGATTCAAGGTGAGAGAAATCATGGAGCCTACAAGGTAGGAGGATTCAGAACAGCAGGAGCCTGTTGCTGGAGGTAGAATTAGCCGGATCAGACCAAGAAGGGGACTTCTGGTAGCTCAGGGTTTAAGAGTTAAAGAACTTTATCCTGAGGACAAGAATGAAGGGTTAAACAGGATGTTGCCATTACAGATAAGATGGGCAGCAGACATTTTCTTTGATACATCAAACAACCTTTCAAAAAACTCCTCACTCCTCATCTTCCTTGTGCCATAAATCATTATGTCCAACATCTGTGAAGACTACACAAGATTCCCTAACAAAAGAAGGTTCTGGGTAACACCCAGGACAGTGTTGCTCAATGAAAGTATGATGAGAGCTATATATGTAATTTTAAATTTTCTAGTAGCCTTATTCTTTAATATAAGTAAAATTAAGTGAAATTATGATTAATAATATATTTTATTGAAAGGTGTATTTCTAAAATATTATCTCAACATGTAATAAATATTAAAAATACTGAGATATTTTACATAATTTTCTCATACTAAGTCTGCAAAATTCATTGTGCATTTTACATCATATTTCAATGTGGATTGGCCCCATTTCAAGTCCTCTATAGCCACGCATGGCTAGTGTCTACCATATTGGACAATACAGACTAGAATGTACTTTGGGGAACATTTCTCAGAATGTTTAAGGTACTTCTATCATTTTTGTGTTTACTAATTTATAAAATTATTTCAAATCAGCTTCTAAATGGGAAAAGACACAGAATATCTCAATTTTGAAAGGTACCCATAATCCTATACCAAAAATACAATTACATGTGGCCATGTATGCTTGTAAGACATGGTCCTACGTCTAAAATATACATAGGGTGGGCTTTCTCAAAAGTAGGGTCTGTAACTACAGCTCTTAAACCTACTATGAAACAGATGCTGTTTTTATAGCTTTATTACTTCAGAGGCTACATTTAAATCAGTACTCCCAGAACTCTGGAGTTTTACAGGAAGCGCTATCATTTCAGGGAAATGCTGGTCTCCATGATTACCTCAGTTCTCAGGCTCTCCTGCTGCTTCCCTAATGTTCCTTTCCTGTTACCTGTCTACTCGATTCTTCCCTTTTCTAAAGGAAGGAAGAGAAGGTGAAAGGGAGGAAGGGACAGGTACCTAATGAATACAGCACAAACTTAGCCTCCAGAATTTGCTGGGCTTGTTTATATCTTGCTGGGGTTTATTATATCCTATCCTTGCCTGGAAAATCTCATGGACAGAGGAGCCTGGTGGGCCACAGTCCATGGAGTCGCAAAGAGTTGGGCACACTGAGCGACTAACACTTACTTACTTACTTGGTTATATCTATTGCCCTCTGCTTTTATTTCTCAGCAAACAACTCAGAGGTCGTGAGTGCCCTCTGAGTGACTCTTTCACATCTCCTTGCAGGCCACACCTTCAGAAGTTACCAGACCATGAATGCCACCAGCGTCCCACCTGCGGAGGGGTCCTGCCCCTCCAACACCCTCATCACCAAGCAGATCATCCCCATGCTGTACTTCGTGGTCTTTGTGGCCGGCATCCTGCTCAATGGCATGTCAGGGTGGGTGTTCTTCTACGTGCCCAGCTCCAAGAGTTTCATTGTCTATCTCAAGAATATTGTCATTGCCGACTTCCTGATGAGCCTGACTTTTCCTTTCAAGATCCTGGGGGACTTGGGCCTGGGCCTCTGGCAGGTCAAAGTCTTTGTGTGCAGGGTCTCGGCCGTGCTCTTCTACATCAACATGTACGTCAGCATCGTGTTCTTCGGGCTCATTGGCTTTGACAGATATTACAAAATCGTGAAGCCTCTCTTGACTTCTTTCATCCAGTCCATAAGCTACAGCAAACTCCTGTCGGTGCTGGTGTGGAGCCTCACACTGCTCATCGCCCTTCCCAACATGATCCTGACCAATCGGAATGTCACAGAGGCCACACGCGTGAAATGTATGGACCTGAAGAGTGACCTGGGCCTCAAGTGGCACAAAGCCTCCAGCTACATCTTTGTGGGCATCTTCTGGATTGTGTTTCTTTCCTTAATCATCTTCTACACTGCTATCACAAAGAAGATCTTTAAGTCCCACTTCAAGTCCAGAAAGAATTCTGTATCAGTCAAGAAGAAATCTAGCCGTAATATATTCAGCATTATGTTCGTGTTTTTTATCTGCTTTGTACCTTACCACATTGCCAGAATTCCCTACACACAGAGCCAAACAGAAGCTCATTACAGCTGCCAGTCAAAACAAATCCTGTTCTATGTGAAAGAATTCTCTCTGCTACTGTCAGCTGCAAACGTATGCCTGGACCCCATTATTTATTTCTTTCTATGCCAGCCATTTAGAGAGGTCTTGTGTAAGAAATTGCATATCCAATTAAAAACTCAGCATGACTCAGAAACTTCCAAAATCAAAAGGGAAAATATAATACAAGAAAGCACAGATACTTTGTGAATTCCCACCTCCTTTCAAATAAAGTTCATGCATGCATACTGTAATCTTCAATTCTATAATAAAACAAAATGAATACACGTGTCCACAATAGTATCATCTCTAGGCATTACTATTCTTAGTGGAATAATAAAGGTAACAGGTAAGTTTCCATGCATATTTTGTAACATCAAAGAAAAAATAATACATTATTTAATCTTATCCCATCAAAATAGAAGGTTTAAAAGTATAATCAGTAGTCTGGTCAGTTCATACAGAACTTTAAACAGCAAATACATAGGAAGCAATAAAGACAATTCACAGGTGTGTCTTCTAAAAACAAGAATTAATTTATACAATTTTTTTCAACAAGGTCATTAAAGACCAACGTAAAAGCAGGCAGAGTTGATATGGACTTATAGGCCAGTTTGTAGTGAAAAAGTCAAGTTTTCTCTGATTTGAAGAACCTGGGTAAGCAGACACTGAGAAAATTACTTAAGAAATCCCCAACTGATTTATTTCATCACATTTCAAAGGCAAGCAGATGTAAATTCTGTACACTGCAGCAAAAAGTGTAATTTTTCTCTGATAGCATTTTGAGGATAAGGTAACTTTTAAATTCTTTATATGAAGATTAGCTAAGCCACTTAATGAGCCTGGGGTTCTGGTCTTAGAATATGTTTAAGTGAACTCTACAGAGACAATCTAGGTAGTGTCATGGGTTGTGAGCAACTTCCTCTGCTCAATGGTATGGAAAAAATATATATAAAGGCTGACTGGGGGAAAGGCATATGCACACAAATACCCCCCAGGCTGGCAACATACATTATTCTCTAAGAGTAGAAAGAAAGAGTTTTCGTAGAAAGCAACTGGACTTTATAAAAAAGAAAATCTAAAATTTATGAGTGATAAATTACACATGAAATGAAAATTAACATATCACATTTTATGAAAAACAAATTTCATATGTGCAGATATAGGATATGGCTGCTGGCTTTGTGAGTTATCAAAGCTAAATTCTTTCCTTGCTATTAACTTGACTGAAGATATTTAGCCCAACTTTCAAATGTTCTTCTCAAACATTTTCGTATGTTTATATATTTTTTTCAAGCTCTATCATATATGTACTAATAAAAAATATTTTTCATAGTGTCAATTTTTCCCTTAATAGACAAGATATTATTAAAAAACAGTACCAGATTTCCTCAGTCAAGACATGGGTGGTTTCCTTAGTACACTCGATCACACATGCTAATAAAAGACACAGAAAGAAGGCATAGGAATACCCAGGTAAGAGTTATATAGAGTACTTTTGAAATCCTATTTGCCACTGACTTTTCAAAATAAGTATTTCTATGTTCTAGGACCTCATCAAATTTTAGACAAAAGTGAAAGGGCGCATTTTAAACTGAGGAAGATCTGGGAAGGTCTTCACACTCTGTATCGACCTTCCACTCTCTGCTCCCAACTCTGGGTCAAACACTCTCTTCCAAAAAGAACAAATCACAATTCTATCATAGGCATGCCCAGCAAAACTAAGCTTGCTATAGCATTTGTCTAGCTAAATATATTTGCAAAAGAAAGTAGCTTGTTTTTATTCAGTTTCCATTGTTCAGGGCAAATTATTACATACTGATGTTTAACATGCCCCTACTGCAGCACCATAGGAGAAACTGAAAGTATACAACAAGATAGGAACCACCAAGTAATGCCTCTGTAACCACTGTGGCTAAGCAAATTGGAAATATGAAAGGCAGTATTTTTCAGGAAACAATATGCAATGCAAATAAGGATAGGTGAAGCAAGAGTTGAATAACAGCTACTGCATATCAGAACATATCTTGTAAAGTAAAAGATCTATACTTGGAAAAGTGTAAGACACTGAAGAAACACAAACCAATGCAAAGATATATGGTACTCACAAACTGGAAGAATTAACACTGCTAACATGACCATACTACCTAAGGCAATCTACAGGTTCAATGCAATCCCTATTAAAATATCAATGGCATTGTTTACAGAACTAGAACAAATAATTTTAAAGTTTATATGAAAATACAAAGGCCTCTGAAAAGCCAAGATAAGCTTGAGAAAGGAGACCAAAGTTGGAGGTATCACACTCCCTGATTTCAAACTACACTACAAAGCTATAGTAACCAAAACAGGATGGTACTGGCACAAACAAAGACATATAGATCAATGGACTAGATAAAGGGCCCAAAAATGAACCCATACGTACACAATCAATTAATCTACAAAAAGGAGGCAAGAATATACAATGGAGAAAAGACAGCCTCTTCAATCAATGGTGTTGAGAAAACTGGGCAGCTATGTGCAGAAGAAAGAAACTGGACTGTTTTCTAACACCATATACAAAAATAAACTCAAATGGATAAAACACTGAAATCCAAGATTTGAAGGCATAAAACTTCTAGAAGAAAACACAGGCAGTACACTCTTTGGCAATGGTTGTAGCAATTTTTCTGGATATGTTTCAGGCAAGGGAAACAAAAGCAAACAAACTGCATCAAACTAAAAAACTTTTGTTCAGCAAAGGAAATAAACAACAAAGCAAAAAGGCCAGGAACTTTCAGGCACTATCAGTGGTAACGTAAATGGGTAATGCCACTATGGAAAACAGTATGGAAGTGCCTCAAAAAAATTAAAAATAGAACTATCAACAATTATACTTCTCAGTATTTTTCCCTAAAGAAAAAAAAAAAAACACTTATTCTAAAAGATACGTGCATCCCTATGCTCACTTCAGCATCATTTGCAATAGTCAAGACATGGAAGCAACTTAAGGGCCCATCAATAGATGAATGCATAAAGAAGATGTGAGATACACACACACATACACACATACAGACAGACATATATACCAAGAACAAACTGGTGGTAGTCAGAGGGGAGGAATTAGTGAAACAAGTGAGGGATCAAAGAAGCAACAAACTTCCAGTTATATGGTAAATAAATCATGGGATGTGAATGTAATGTACAACAGAGAAATTAATCAATAATATGGGCTTCCCTTGTGGCTCAGCTGGTAAAGAATCGGCTGCAATGTAGGAGACCTAGGTTCCATCCCTGGGTCAGGAAGATCACTTGGAGAAGGAAATGGCAACCTACTCCAGTACTCTTGCCTGGGAAATTCCATGGACAGAGGAGCCTGGTAGGCTACAGTCCATGGGGTTGCAAAGAGCTGGACATGACTGTGCAACTTCACTTTCACTTTTCACTTTCATTGGTGACAGATGGAAACCAGACATATCAAGGTGGTCCTTCAATTTAAAAACTGAAGGAAAAAATTCAGATTAAGATTACAAACAAATCTTTGGATTTAACTTTTGAAGATCATTTAAGACTTTAACGAGAGGAATTTCTGTAAGAAATTTATCAGAGTTAGAAGTCAGATCATAAGGAGTTTATTCAAATATTGAAAAGTTAGGTAAATAAAAGCAATGAACATTTTTTAAGAAAGAAACTTAAAGGTCCATGGCTACAGTTAAAACAAAACAGAACAATAGAGCAACAGCAAAAGTGGATTAATCCAGAAACTTCTGAGATCAGTACTAGTTTTTAAATTATTTTGTGTAATATGTTCTAGTTTATAAACAAGACTTGTAATACGTATTTGCTGCAGCTAAAAGAATACAACATTTAATCACTTCATACAAGCTGCTGCTGCTGCTAAGTTGCTTCAGTCATGTCCAACTCTGTGCGACCCCAGAGACGGCAGCCCACCAGGCTCCCCCATCCCTGGGATTCTCCAGGCAAGAACACTGGAGTGGGTTGCCATTTCCTTCTCCAATGCAAGAAAGTGAAAAGTGAAAGTGAAGTCGCTCAGTCAGGTCCGACCCTCAGTGACCCCATGGACTGCAGCCCACCAGGCTCCTCCGTCCATGGGATTTTCCAGGCAAGATTCTGGAGTGGGGTGCCATCGTGTTCTCCCTTCGTACAAGCAGTGTTATGAAATGAAGCATTTTGAAAACTGGCTTATGGCAAACACAAACTACGTTTTGTTAAACTACTTCTTTCAGGAGTGAGAGCTTAACAGGCAGGAAGGCCAGGGGTCTTCAAATAGAGGAAATAGGCTGCAAGAGTCAGACATTTAACTACAAGTGTCAGATTTTTTTCCTCTTAAAATTCTGTGTTGCCATGACGATACCTGGTTCCACCTGAACTTAATTTTTCTCAAAACTTGAGCTAACCAATGCTTTTTTCTTATGGAAATGTTTTTCTTAAGTCATGTTAATGAAACTATGTATTTGCTTTGGAATCTACCTTTCTTCAAACTGGTTCCACCCAAAATGAACTTTTGGCTGATAACAGCTCAACAAACCACTATTCATACCAATTGTTTTATGGCTGGGGGACGACACACCTGTGCCATCCTATCTCAAAAATGCATATTGTGGGAGAGGGGCCAGGTGACACTTAGTCAGCCTTGAAGTGTTTCTCTTAATTGATTGATAGCTTTCTAACCGACATAAAACAGCTTGCTAAAATTAGCAAGGGCGGGCACTCTCCGTCCCCCTTCTGATGTCTATGTCAGAAGCTTTCTCTGTCCCATTTTATACTCGAATAAAACTCTGCTATACAAAAGCTCTTGACTGATCAAGTCTGGTCCCTGGTCCCAAAGTTAAATCCTCTTCAGAGATCACAAATCTGACACAGTTTACCATAAGCTATCAGGAGGATGTCCTGCCATAAAGTGATGATCCATATGTCACTGAAATCTTGCAGAGAAGAGGTGACCAAAAGGAAGTAGCAGCTTTTACTGTTGAAAACCACAGAGTATCAGATCTTTCCTACCCCAATACACAAACCCTCAGTGCTGTTACCCAAAGGAAATCCCATGTCATTCTGGGTAGATGGTCTGTTATGTTTATAATTTGTATTTTTATAATTGTATGACATCTCTTGATGTCATGGATATTTTCTGTACTAACAAAGTTTATTTTTTCTCCATATTCAAAACACATGGGTAGTAGCAACAGGACAAAGGACAGAATAGAGAAATAATGGCAGAAATTTCCTATCAACTTAAGTGGAAACAAAGCTTAGTTTAAGGGTGTTTTCCAGAATCCCTAGATTAATCTTTTATGTGGCGCTAACGTGGAAAGGTTTTATCATTTGTATGTGACCCCACTAAAAAACTAAGTCATATATGGCTAGTGCCATATAAACTAGTCTTATATGGCTTGTGCCACGTAAGAGATTTGCTGGCTGACAGACTTGAATGTCAGAGAAGGCAATGGCAACCCACTCCAGTACTCTTGCCTGGAAAATCCCATGGATGGAGGAGCCTAGTGGGCTGCAGTCCATGGGGTCCCTAAGAGTCAGCCAAGACTGAGCAAGTTCACTTTCACTTTTCACTTTCATGCATTGGAGAAGGAAATGGCAACCCACTCCAGTTTTCTTGCCTGGAGAATCCCAGGGACGGGGGAGCCTGGTGGGCTGCCACCTACGGGGTCTCACAGAGTCGGACACGACGGAAGCAACTTAGCAGAAGCAGCAGCAAACTTGAATGTCCACAGTTGTGGGTATGGGTTCCGTTAAAAGGCAGGTGCAAGGGCTGCAGCTGATGGAACCAGGCCTGAGTTTGTATTATTTCGCCAGTCACCTTCCATGGTGTTAGTTTTAACTAATAAAAGGAAGTTACCTGCTCTTCTTTTGTGGTAGCAAAATGAAAAGGGATAAAATAAAAAGCAAATTATGCTGTATCAGATAATGAGGTAGCACTAAAAACACAGTAAGTCCATAAACCAAATCTGTCTTTCTACCTGCTAAACCAGAGTCTCTCCTCAGACTTCCCATCCCAGAACTAAGACCATAGTCTGCTTCCCGCCAGGCCCACTCCTCCGCGATTTCACCTCTACAGTTGTTCCCAACTGCCCATCTCTTCTGGGCCAATTCCAGATCCTCATTGCCTCTCACCTAAAAAGACTGTGAGACCCCCAAACTGGATCTTGTCTTCCACTTTTCCTCTCAATCCAGCCCAACATACTCCAACACCCGCAGAATCACCTGCTACTACTGAACTGACCTCTCCTCACACAACTCTCCTCAGCTCTCCACTGCTTACTAACTAAAGCATCCAAGATGCACCAGATGGCTCCGAGATTTGGTCTCAGCCTTTTCCTCACACAGACCCTGCACACACACACTCTATGCACTCAGACTGAGAGCCCCAAACACCCTCCCCACACCAAAACCCAGTTGCGTGCATCTTTCCCGGAGCCTAACTCCGCTCCCTCACTTCTCAGAAGCAGCTCTTCACCTCCTTTGGTCAAAAGACCACTTCCTGGATCCCCACAGGCTCTGACAGCCCACAGTCTACCTGTAACCCCTCAATTCTGTCTTGTCCTTACCATGCCTTCTATCCT
Organism: Bos indicus x Bos taurus; assembly: GCF_003369695.1. Taxonomy (NCBI): domain Eukaryota; kingdom Metazoa; phylum Chordata; class Mammalia; order Artiodactyla; family Bovidae; genus Bos; species Bos indicus x Bos taurus. The sequence continues at coordinate 116,312,511 of NC_040076.1, forward strand.
GTGACATTCTAAAAGCAACAAACCCTTTCTGGAGAATGGAAGCTAAGGAGGCAGCCTGTAGTCAAGAAATAGTTATTAGAACTTTTCTTAACCACTTGACCAAAAAACAAAGATTCACATAGCAAGGGCAAGGGATAATTGCTCTAAAAACCTTCTCCTGGAAATTAACAACAGTGTTCATAAAATGTGTCAGTTCAGTTCAGTCGCTCAGTCATGTCCGACTCTTTGCGACCCCATGAATTGCAGTACACCAGGTCTCCCTGTCCATCACCAACTCCCAGAGTTCACCCAAACCCACGTCCATCAAGTCGGTGATGCCATCCAACCATCTTATCCTCTGTGGTCCCCTTCTCCTTCTGACCCCAATCCCTCCCAGCATCGGAGTCTTTTCCAATGAGTCAACTCTTCACACAAGGTGGCCAAAGTACTGGAGTTTCAGCTTTAGCATCATTCCTTCCAAAGAACACCCAGGACTGATCTCCTTTAGAATGGACTGGTTGGATCTCCTTGCAGTCCAAGGGACTCTCAAGAGTCTTCTCCAACACCACAGTTCAAAAGCATCAATTCTTCGGTGCTCAGCTTTCTTCACAGTCCAACTCTCATATCCATACATGACTACTGGAAAAACCATAGCTTTGACTAGACAGACCTTTGTTGGCAAAGTAATATCTCTGCTTTTTAATATTCTATCTAGGTTGGTCATAACTTTCCTTCCAAGGAGTAAGCGTCTTTTAATTTGATGGTTGCAATCACCATCTGCAATGATTCTGGAGCCCAAAAAAATAACGTCAGCCACTGTTTCCACTGTTTCCCCATCTATTTCCCATGAAGTGATGGGACCGGATGCCATGATCTTCATTTTCTGAATGTTGAGCTTTAAGCCAACTTTTTCACTCTCCTCTTTCACTTTCATCAAGAGGCTTTTTAGTTCCTCTTCACTTTCTGCCATAAGGGTGGTGTCATCTGCATATCTGAGGTTATTGATATTTCTCCTGGCAATCTTGATTCCAGCTTCTGCTTCTTTCAGCCCCGTGTTTCTCATGACGTACTCTGCATAGAAGTTAAATAAGCAGGGTGACAATATACAGCCTTGACATACTCCTTTTCCTATTTGGAACCAGTCTGTTGTTCCATGTCCAGTTCTAACTGTTGCTTCCTGACCTGCATACAGGTTTCTCAAGAGGCAGGTCATGTGGTCTGGTATTCCCATCTCTTTCAGAATTTTCCACAGTTTATTGTGATATACACAAAGGCTTTGGCATAGTCAATAAAGCAGAAATAGATGTTTTTCTGGAACTCTCTTGCTTTTTCCATGATCCAGCAGATGTTGGCAAGTTGATCTCTGGTTCCTCTGCCTTTCCTAAAACCAGCTTGAACATCTGGAAATCCACGGTTCATGTATTGCTGAAGCCTCGCTTGGAGAATTTTGAGCATTACTTTACTAGCATGTGAGATGAGTGCAATTGTGCGGTAGTTTGAGCATTCTTTGGCATTGCCTTTCTTTGGGATTGGAATGAAAACTGACCTTTTCCAGTCCCGTGACCACTGCTGAGTTTCCCAAATTTGCTGGCATATTGAGTGCAGCACTTTCACAGCATCATCTTTCAGGATTTGAAATAGCTCCACTGGAATTCCATCACCTCCACTAGCTTTGTTCGTAGTGATGCTTCCTAAGGCCCACTTGACTTCACATTCCAGGATGTCTGGCTCTAGGTGAGTGATCACACCACCGTGATTATCTTGGTATCCTGCACTTCAAAAACTTGTTACTCAAACTGCACAAGAAACGGATCATATCATACTCAGGCGGGGGGCAGGGGGGATAATTTCAGTGACTAAAAAGACACAAGATAACCTTAAAAAGTTCTTTTTAAGGGACTTCCCCAGCTATTAATTATTTTATAACCATGGACCAAATAGCACAGCTATACCTCCCAACTGAAAGATGAGATGAATCGTATATTGATCAGCTAACACTGTGCAGCCAATAAAAAGGCAGAAAATCAAAAGCACCAGACAGGGGAATGACACAATAGACTCAGCCACCCCTACAATCAAATTCACATTTTAAGAAGGTCCAAAACACTTCTGTCTTCAAAATATCCCCAAATTTTTACCCTTCGCTTCATTAAAAAGGGAAAACTGAAGCAGAATATAAACAATGCAGAAAGAAAACTGTAACATGTTAGCAGCTCTGCATCTACATCTCACTTTAAAACTACTCTGTCTAATCACATCTGTCACTATCAGATCTGAAGCTACCAATCTAAGAGTTAGGAAAGAATGTCTTTGGACTAATTCAGGTGGGAAAGGGGATTATCCACCTTTAAAAAACAGTTTCAAAATGCACACCTAAAGCACAATGACTCCAGAGAGAAGGGTGACTTGGAGCAACAGAAGCTGCTGGAGAAATGCTCCAGATACAGGCATTTGTTAACCAAAAGAACAGCCTCCTGCCTGAAGATCATTTAAAAATTCAGGACGCAAACTATTTTGAACTATCAACATCTCAAGTTGCAAACTCCGAGAGGAAAGTGTGGCACAAAGGTGCCTGTTCCACTGCCCAGTAGCACTGAATTTCAAACAGTCGTAAACACTAAATGTGTGTGCATTTGCAGGTGGGAGGAGGGGATACAACTGACCTGGTAGCCTCTTTCTTTGACCTGGCACTAAAGTTCAAACAGTTGTAAACACTAAACGTGTGTGTGTTTGCAGGTGGGAGGAGGGGGATATGACTGCCCTGGCAGCCTGGTAACCACATTTTCCATCCAACACTTTCATCTGAACTAGAATAATTAAGTGCTGGGGAACACTGGGGTCTAACTGTGCAGCATGGAGCAAGGCCTCAATTTCCCTCATGTTCTAGTTTCCCCATTTGTAAAGAGAAGCTCTGCCTCTATTTTACAGATTTCTTCAAAGAAAATAAATTCTCAAACGTGTGTTCCTGGCTGTGGCAGTGGCTACCTACCTCAATAATCTTTTTTTTTCCTTCCTTATTAATTCCAAAGGCTACCATGCTATGTTTGAAAAGCAAATTTTAAGAATGTTACACATTAAAAACGATGCTTCTATTGAAATACAGTTGTTTGGTATTTGCATTCAACAACATCAAAACTATCATTTGTGTGGATAAAGGAGAGACTACAAAAAGATCTTTTTTGTCAATTCATGGGGCAATTTACTTTCAATTTTTAAACATACAAAATATTCATTAAAGTAAATGCTTCATCATTTCTTAAATAAAAAGTATTGCCACAACCGAGGTAGGGGAAAAACAACTTCCCCTCACTTCTTCCCACTTGGGTTTCTGAAATACTGGGTTAGTGATGATGCGCAATTTCCTAGAACGCTAAGAAAATACCCACTGACAAGCACTTGCCCTTAATGAAACAGAAAGAAGTGATTTATGGAAACTCAAATGGAACTAGTGTTAAAGACAAAAACAACAGTGGACAGCAGGCCAAAAAAGAATGCTTCTTACCCTGTGAAGAAACTTCCACAAAACTCCAGGGTGCCTCAAGCTCACTGTCAGGAATGAGGAAGAACATGCTTGGTTTCACTATTAAAAGACTGTGTGATGTTAGTCACTTCAGTTGTGTCCAACTCTTTGTAACCCCATGGATTTTGGAGCCCAAAAAAATAACGTCAGCCACTGTTTCCACTGTTTCCCCATCTATTTCCCATGAAGTGATGGGACCGGATGCCATGATCTTCGTTTTCTGAATGTTGAGCTTTAAGCCAACATGCGACGTTTTTGGGGTCGCACAGAGTTGGACACGACTGAAGCGACTTAGCAGCAGTAGCAGCAGCAGCATACCCCAAAGTGAAGAGGGAAGTACACATATGACTATGTCTAACTAAAAAAAAGAAAAATAAACTTTACCAAAAACCTTTGATTTCAATGTTTCTTCATATCATATTTTAAAACCAGTCACCACTCAGCTGGCAGCCACCTGTATCTCAAATTCTTTCCATCTCACCTTCACCATCCCCCAGTGAGTGTAAACCCTGATCATAACTGCTCACTTAACTTGACTACTACAAAATACAAGTGTATTTTTCAGTGAGTCCTAGCCAGTAATGATGCACATATTAGTGTCTTAAAAGAGAGAGCATTTCGTATTATGATGAAAGTTAACACTGGTTCCTAACCCAAATCAAACACAAAGTTTGAGAAAGACTGGCACTTTTTCCCACTAATTTCTAAGTGAATATATGTAAAAATTATTCTTTTGCAAAATGATAATAGCTATCTGAATTTGAAAGACCACCAGTGTATCTGAAACCAATGGACAGTGTCATCATAAGTGTCCTTATAGAAGACTGTTGTTTTCAAAAGTTCCCTAGATCCACCTTACATTCCCTCCAGCTTGACAGTTCTCATTTAGTCTTTTAGAGACTTTTCTTTTGAAGAGTGAATACCAAAGGAATGCATTTTAGATCCTAGCAAAGCTTCTTCTGACTATTATTTAGAAAACTAAGAATTACTAGGAGAAAAAGAGACAAAGCCAAAGTACCCACCAGGTCAATGAAGCAACAGAAAAACCAGATCAGATCCCACCCCAAATGATCAGGTAATGATTTGCTTTGACAAATCACCTTTGGCCCACACAACTTACTCCCTCAAAGGACGAAGAAACATTTATCTAATTTACATGTACATCAGAGGGTCCCTTTTCATACAAGTTATTAACTACTAAGTACCTGTCTCAATTCATTATGCCGTTGTGGCCAAGTTGACAAAAGTACATTGCAGGTTTACTCTCATAACTTAGAAAAACAGGTCCAATACATTTTTGAATAAAAAAAATTACCAACTATAAAACAGTGTGCACAACATGGTAACATTTTTATGTGGGCATGCTGTTGTTCAGGCACTAAGCTGTGTCCAACTCTTTGCAACCCCATGAACTGCAGCATGCCAGGCTTCTCTGTCCTTCGCTATCTCCCCGAGTTTGCTCAAACTGATGTCCATTGAGTCAGTGATGCCATCCAAACCATTTCATCCTCTGTGAGATGATGTGAGATTATGTGAGCATACTCAGAAAAATTCTAGAATGTATATATCAGCCATCACCACTGGTAGTCCAGTGATTAAGAATCCGCCTGCCAGTGCAGGGGACATGGGTTCTATCCTTGGTTTAGGAAGTTTTCACATGCCACAAGATAATTAATAAACCCCGTGTGCCACAACTACTGAGCCCACATGCTCAACTACTGAAGCTGGCACACCCTAGAGCTCCGGCTCCACAACAGAAACCACCCCAATAAGAAGCCCATGAATGGCAACTAGAAAATATTCCCCATTCACCGCAGCTACAGAAAGCCTGCACACAGCAACAAAGACCCGGCACAGCTAAAAAAAGTTTTAAGTAATTGATTAAAATAAATAAATAAACAAAACAGAGCCAGAAAATGTATGTAGCAAAAATGTTAACCGTGATTATCTCTGTACATAATGATTTTCCTCTTGTATTTCCAAATTCTTCTTAAATGAACAAAAAAATGAAGACAAAAAAATACACTATATCAGACTCTATTAAATCACATATTTTTTGTATGTTAGCAGATGTCTCACGGCAGTATTAAAACTGCAACAATTTTTTAAATTATCATTTTGAAAGCTGATGAGTATCAGTATATATACTAAAGAAATTCTGCTTAAACACCTGGTATCTTTAACTCATAACACCATTCAAGATGCAAAAATTGGCGTTCTTTAAAATCATTATGATGAAAAACACAGCTTGAGTGATTTCAAAAAAACATAGGTATTACAACAGATGAATAAAAATCTTTCCTCTACAAAAACAAACAAATCTTAATTCTTGAAGAAACCTTGTACAAAATTGAAAAGAACTTCTTGAGGAGGCTTTCATAAAGGTAAAATATTTTTTTAAAAAAGAAAAGAAAAAAACACAGTTAAACTATTTGCAAACCACAGTTTCATCTACGTCAATATGCAACATTTTAAAACCACACAAAAAGGAAAGGAAATTTTTAGTGCAGCCAGCAGCCCTACAGCGGGCCTGCTACCGCTGAAGCTAGCCAAACAGCTCATGTTTCTCTGAAGACTTGGAGCAAGGCCCGCTGAAGCACGGAGAATACATCTCCAGGTATGTCTTCCTAAATACTTAATATATTCAGTGTCTTTACGTGGCAGGGAAATCTATGATTTTCAGTGCTTAAACCATGTGAGCTGAAAATGCCAACATGTAATAAGGTTGCTGTAGAAGGCGGCACCAATTATTAAACTCCAAATAGATTCTCAGTGTGAACTACACTGTAATTTTCTTCTACCTGAAGACCTCATCCATCCCTTTAAGAAAGACAGCTTAATTCACACAACACTGAATACTACTTCCTGATGGGTAAGCCGAACTAGTCAGTAACTCGATTTTAAAACTGGATGGATGAAGGCTATGTTGTAGTTCTTCACCACAGGGCACAACAGGGCTCTACAAACACTGTGATAGGTAATTTCTAGAAAATTCCATTGTGACTTCTGTAAAGAAGGATCTAAGCAACGGGCACTCTAAAACAAAGGAAACCCTAGAAATCTCTTCTTGATTTTGCTGGAATACACCTGGGCACTTTAGATGTCCACAGGCTAATAATTGGTTAAAAAAATATATTCATTAAGCACTTAGTTTTCAAATTCATGATGGAAAACCCAGAATGCTATTATAATTTAACAACTATTAAATATTTGATATGACCAAAAATTTTAAATGAGAAGTGTGGGCTTCATTGCAAGCTAGCTGGAGGTTCAAGAAAAACAACTGGGAGGCCCTGCATAACTCTCAAGCAGTATTGAGTGAATAGTTACATTGTAATTATTTTTAAATAAATTACCCATGGCTGGTTACTTCCAGATATACACAGGTACACAGAACACAGAAGTCGCTCAGTCGTCGGACTCTTTGCGACCCCATGGATTGTGGCCCACCAGGCTCCTCGGTCCATGGGATTTTCCAGGCATGAATACTGGAGTGGGTTGCCGTTTCCTTCTCCAGTTCCAGATACACAGTACACTAACTGATCAAAACTAATTAATTCTCTAATCCTCTCTTTACCACGTAGTCATCTATAAAATGAGACTTTACTGTATGAGCAATAGGGCACTCAAAGAAACACATTATATGTTACGATCATAATGTAACATTCGAAATACAAGAGCCTAGGCCAAAATCTTCAGAGAAGGCAATGGCAACCCACTCCAGTACTCCAGTACTCCAGTACTCTTGCCTGGAAAATCCCATGAACAGAGGGCCTGGTAGGCTGCAGTCCATGGGGTCGCTAAGAGTCAGGCACGACTAAGCGACTTCACTTTCACTTTTCATTTTCATGCATTGGGGAAGGAAATGGCAACCCACTCCAGTGTTCTTGCCTGGAGAATCCCAGGGACAGAGGAGCCTAGTGGGCTGCTGTCTATGGGGTCGCACCGAGTAGGACACGACTGAAGCCACTTAGCAGCAGCAGCAGCAGCAGGCCAAAATCCTAGCCTGTAAAGGAACAATGAGCAAAGGCGGGAGGTGACAGTTCATCTACACTGACACTAGCTTTTGACCCAGAGAACAAAAGAATGTCCAGAATAAATGGTTAATAAATAAATGGTTATTAGCAAAAGTCAAGTCATAAGGATGTCAGTAAAACCTAGAACAGACTTCAGATCTGAAGGGCTTCCTTTAGGCATTTAGGATAGGCAGAATGGGGGCTGGGAAGGATACAGGCAGAGAGCCTAGAAAATGATCAACAAGGTGAGACCCTAGTCTGCTCCAACAAGCCAGGGAACGCTGGCCAACACCCAGGAGCCAGACCTCAGCGTCCTCAAACCCAGGGACTGGACCAAATGTTATAAATAAGGGTTCCCTGCACCCTGGCAGTCCTATGAGCCCCAAATGCTATCACAACAAAAAGTACAAAGGAAGGAAGGAAGTGCTCCCAGAACAGCAGGGGTCCCACCAACTAAACTGCAGAGTTGGGAGGAAGACAGTGCAGATGACATGGAGAGACTACAAACAGGAATTCTGAAAGAAAAGAAGGTTTAAGCTTAAAAGATAGGACCGAGATTTTTTTTTAATACATCTATTGTAAAATGAAACATCAAAACACACAGAGCCTAAATGTCGTTCATTAGTATTTAGGGGAAAAATTAAGAATGAATATTTTATTTCTGGTCTTTTACATGAAAATTTTTAGACTTATAGTTCTAAAATAAAGAACTTAGTAAAGGTTTGATATTATAATAAAAATAAGTATTATATGATACCACTTATATGCGGAATCTAAAAATAATGGTACAAATGAACCTATTTATAAAACACAAAGAGTCACAGATGTATAAAACAAACTTATGGTTACCAAGGGTAACGGGGGGAGGGATAAACTGGGAGATTGGGACTGACATAAACACACTGCTGCTGCTAAGTCACTTCAGTCGTGTCCGACTCTGTGCGACCCCAGAGACGGCAGCCCACCAGGCTCCCCCGTCCCTGGGATTCTCCAGGCAAGAACACTGGAGTGGATTGCCATTTCCTTCTCCAATTCATGAAAGTCAAAAGTGAAAGTGAAGTTGCTCAGTCGTGTCCAACTCTTCGAGACCCCATGGACTGCAGCCTACCAGGCTCCTCCATCCATGGGATTTTCCAAGCAACAGTACTATATATAAAATAGATAACTAATAAGGACCTACTGTAAGCACAGGGAACCCTACTCAATACTCTGTAAGGACTTACACAAGTTAAAAAAAAAAATCTAAAAAAAGAGTCGATATATGTTTGCTGTACAACTAAAATTAGCACAACATTGTAAATCAAGTATACTCCAATAAAAATTATTACTCAAAATAATAACAATAACCACCATTATTATTGTTATTATTACTGAGACACAGTTTCAAAGTGGTTTTGAACATGGCTTCTAAGACCAGACTGGCTGGCTGGGAATCCTGGCTCTGTAGTTTACCAGCTATACAACCTCAAGTGCTACTCAACCTCATGGTGCCTGTTTTCTCATCTATAAAACAGGGATACAAATGACCTAATTTTGTTCCTTTTTATAGCCAAGAAATATCCCATTGTATATATGTCCACTCATCTGTCAGTGGACATGTCGGCTGCTCCACGTCCTGGCTACTGGAAACAGTGCTGCAGCAACACTGGGGCGCATGGTCTTTTTGAATCATGGTTTTCTCAGAGTATATACCCAATATATGGGCTCATGGATCACATGGTAGCTCTATTTTTAGTTTTATAAGGTACCTCCATACTCCAATTTAAAAAAGGTAAGGGAGACAACATCTACATAATAGAAATAATAAAAGATTAAATCAGTACATGTAAAGTATTTGGCATGGTACCAGATACAAAGAATGTGTTTGATGACTATCACTGAGTTTAGTACAGAATGATGTTATTCCTGGACTCTCAAGTCCTATCTCAAGTAGGGAAATGGGAAAAACATGTACTCTTTAAATGTCCCTTTAATTTAGAAAGCTTTATATACATCTGCCTTATCCATCCACTTACATATTGTCTCACCCCAAGATGTACCCAATGGATCATTAAATAATTAAGAGAATTAAGATTCAAAAAAGCTTCTAAAGTTTTTATGCTTTTAAAAGGAAGTCTCAGAAAAATGGCCTTCTTAACTCCTAAAGTTACTGGTTGCTATTTTTAAAAGCTGCACATGAATTTTTTTTCTTGCTAAAACACAAAACCAATCTTCTGATCAATAAATCACAGGAAGGAAATTGTTTAATATTCATGAGAATGGTGCCACAGCCCTAAGAGCATGAGTTTATGAAGCCTAGTTTGTTTAACTTATGCTATAAATCATCCAATATTCCAGATACAGAGGGAATATGACAAGACTTTGTCACTATCAGCGATGATCACAGTGGTTCCAAGGGCAGGACTTACACACCTGGCCCTGACTGCCTTGAAACCCACAATGAAAGAAGAAAAAAATAAACCCCTCAAGTGCTCAAGTTAGATGTTTTGATACTTCTATATATATAACTGAGCTTCTCTTCTGAGAACTTGTTACCAACAATCATATACCCTTGCCCTAGAAACCTTTAAAATATAATCTTCGTCAAACTTCTTGACCAAGGAAATATCTATGCGAGCACTGTTCAAGAGAAATATAAAGCAAACCACAAAGCTATTTTAAAACTATCTTGCAGCTACACTTAAAAAAAGCAAAAGCAGGAGAAATTAGTTTTAATAATATATTTAACCTAATGTATCAAAAATATCGTTTCACTATATGCTCAATATAAAAATTAATGACACATTTTACTAACTGTTGCACTACATGCATAAAATAGCACAATTTTACTCCTTAAGCCTTTGAAATGTGACCAGCTCAAACTGACTTGTGCTGTAAGTGCAAAGTACAGACTGGGTTTTAAAGATTTAACGTAAAATATTGTAAAAATAGTGCAAGTAGTAACTACTAGTTATAATATTTCATACTAAATATTTTTTAAGACCCAGTATGTACTTTGCACTTACAGCACAGGTCAGTTTGGACTGGTCACTTTTCAAGGGCTTAATGGTCATCTGTGGTTGTAGGTTACCAAACCAGACAGGACAGGTCTACACCATCATAATCCAGAACATCAGGCAAAGACCAGATGCTAATTACAACTTCTTCTGTTAAAAAAGAAAAATGAAATGAAATTCTGATTGTAAAACTGTTCTGGTAGGTTACACAACAAAAGGCCTATTATTTAAATAAAAATCTTTTAGATTTTAGTACAATTTTCTGTCCCCTCTCACCTCCCCCTCTCCACCTAGGTTTCTCCAGCATGAAGAGTTCATGAAACCTATGAAAACAAAAGCCAGGAAGCCTCATTGAGAGCAATTCAGGCTCAGCCACAACCAAACCTTTTGTTTCCTCTATTTCTCAGAAATTCAGTTCACTTATCTCCTCTACAAACTAACTTCCAACCCAACTGGTTACAAACAAGCTATCAGGATGCAAAAGTGTGAAGTCAAAAACATCCCTTCTAGCAGCAACCTACACGGGATTTCCCAAAATCACAAAATCAGACCATGGAAACCCCATGCTTCCTTCCTTGTAATCGAAGATGTTCCCACCAATTCACACATCAAGTAACTTCACCAATAAAATTCTAAGAAGCAGAGTGATTGCGACCATGGTTCAGGAATGCAATTGTGTTTGAAGAAAACAATTTCTAATTTGAATTACTAACCTCCCTTCCCTCTCATTCGTTTTCTTTCTTTCTTTTTTTTTTTTTTTTTAACAGATTCTTTGGAGCTTTTTGTCTTTGTTTTGTTCTTTCTGGACGGTCATACCTACTGTCCTTGAAGATGACCAACAGTTCTACCTTCTGCCCAGTTTACAGAGACCTGGAGCCATTCACATATTTCTTTTATTTAGTTTTCCTCATTGGAATTATTGGAAGTTGTTTTGCAACCTGGGCTTTCATACAGAAAAACACAAATCACAGGTGTGTGAGCATATACTTAATTAATTTGCTTACAGCTGATTTCCTGCTCACTCTGGCATTACCAGTGAAAATCACTGTTGACTTGGGTGTCGCACCCTGGAAGCTGAGGATATTCCACTGCCAAGTGACAGCCTGCCTCATCTACATTAATATGTACTTATCAATAATCTTCTTAGCATTCGTTAGCATTGATCGCTGTCTTCAGTTGACATACAGCTGCAAGATTTATCGAATACAAGAACCTGGGTTTGCTAAAATGATATCAGCTGTTGTGTGGCTAATGGTCCTTCTTATAATGGTGCCAAACATGATCATTCCCATCAAAGACATCAAAGAAAAGCCCAACGTGGGCTGCATGGAATTCAAAAGTGAGTTTGGAAGAAACTGGCATTTGCTGACAAATTTCATAAGTATAGCAATATTCTTCAATTTCTCAGCCATCATCTTAATATCTAACTGCCTTGTAATTCGACAACTCTACAGAAACAAAGATAATGAAAATTATCCAAACGTGAAGAGAGCTCTCATCAGTATACTTTTGGTGACTACAGGCTACATCATATGTTTTGTTCCTTATCACATTGTCCGAATCCCATACACCCTCAGCCAGACAGAGGTCATATCTGACTGTTCCACCAGGATTTCACTTTTCAAAGCAAAAGAGGCCACACTGCTCCTGGCTGTGTCCAACCTGTGTTTCGATCCAATCCTGTACTATCATCTCTCAAAAGCTTTCCGATTAAAGATCACTGAGACATTTGCTTCCCATAAGGAGTCCAAGGCTCAAAAAGAAAAACCAAGGTCTGAAAACAATGCATAAAATACAGGATTTTTTTTGCATGCTATAATTTCTTGCCTCACTAGACAATTAAGTGTACAAACTCCTGGGAAGGAGGGGAAAAAGAGCCTCCGTAAGTAAAAATACAGGCAGAGGGCAAATGCGGTTTGGTTTACTGAGAAACTGTTTCTGAACACAAGCCCAACTGTACTCTTGTGGTTGTTGATGCTCCTTAATACAAATGTTTGTACAAAAAAAAAACAAAAAACTAAAAAGTCTTGTTGAACCAATATAAACCCTGCAATATCCTTAAAACCTAAATGAGTTCTATGACACAGAGTCTGAAATATTCATTAGGTATTCATTTAAAGACCTGGAGCTGACTTCTGATAGAAATATGCAAAATACTCTCTATGTGAGTTGCCAGAAAGCCCTTTAGCAACACAGTTTAAAGCCCTTTAGATCACTTTAAAAAAAAAAAAGGGCAGGTGATTTCTTACCTGAAACCACCTGAGCCTGATTGATTTTTAATCCATCACTTAAAAACAATAACTTTTTGGCTCAATGCTCCAATTTTTAACATCTAAGTGTGTCCTCGGAGAAGGCAATGGCACCCCACTCCAGTACTCTTGCCTGGAAAATTCCATGGGCAGAGGAGTCCATGGGGTCGCTAAGAGTCAGACACGACTGAGCGACTTCACCTTCACTTTTCTCTTTCATGCATTGGAGAAGGAAATGGCAACCCACTCCAGTGTTCTTGCCTGGAGAATCCCAGGGACGGGGAGCCTGGTGGGCTGCCGTCTATGGTGTCGCACAGAGTCAGATACGACTGAAGCAACTTAGCAGCAGCAGCAGCAGTGTGTCCTACCACAATAGCTTACAATTTTTTACTTATAAAAAGGCTCGGAAAAACATGGTTTTTGAACGTACTATAGGATATCCTTATATTTTAACTATAGGTTATAAATAAAGATTGTTCTACTGTTAGTAATGACAAATCCAGTGATTTCTTATTTTTATTTTGTAGCAGTAAAGAACATACCCCATAACATCTTCAAGTGGGGGGTCATTGAGTTATACTAACTGCTAAAACCACTGTTTTGGAACTCACATCAAAGGTATGGAAAACTAGCACCAGTCAAATAGTCTTGAAATAGACACGTCAGCTCCACATTGCAAGGACTTATTAGAAAGAAACGCAGCATGAGCTTAGCTGAAGTGTGCCCCCCAGGTCCTAAAGATGAGCTTGACCCCATGGGGGGCCAGCCATGTAATGTATGCGTGACTCCACTCTCAGGGTCACAAGCCATTGATCAAATTCTCTCAAATGCGAGTAAAACAGAAAGGATTCAGTAGATGGTATTAAATGAAGACTTATTTAGGGAAGGAAGACTAAAAAATTAAGATAAGCATATACAAGACTTTGTATTGTTTTCGCTTCAATTATAAAAGCCCATATCAAAACCATCAGTAATGCAATTATTAAGAAATGGTGTTGTTTGAGCAAAAACAAACACATAGACACAGAGAACAGAGTAGTGGTCGCCAGAGGAGAAGGGCTGAGAAGGATGACATGGGCAATGGGGATCGGCTGGTGGCGACAAAGGGAAACTCAGTTTGGGTGGTGAGCACGCTGCGGGGGATACCGCAGTAGAAATAAAATGTTTACACGTGAAACATCTCTCATGTTATAAATCAACATTACCTCAATAAAAATAAATGATCTCAAAGGATAGGAGGGAGGGGAGGAGGCAATAAAGGGAGAGAGAAAGACAGAAAAATAAGGAAAGAGGGAAGAAAAGAAGGAAGGAAGGAAGGAAAAAGAAATGGTGTTCCTGGAAAGTAACAAGTTTGAATTCCAGACTCATTTTTTAGCTCTGTGCTGAGAACTATTTTCTGACAGCTGAACCTTGGACAACTCCTGCCCACAGCTCTACTACACATTCTCTGAGGATGTACAGTCTGAGGAGAATAGTAAATGAGAAAATGCACCCAAAAAAGTGCCCGTTACAGCTCTAACATGGTAGGCACTGCAGCAACCCCAGCTGGCTAGTGGTAATGACAGGAAGCCCTGTCGGTATCACATGTCTGACACAGATAGGGTCTAAATGACCCCAAATTTTGTGGCAGAGGCTGGTTGAATGCCTGGACACTAGAACCTGGGCTTGGTGGCCCACTGAGAGCATAGTCTTACTGCTGAGCAGATGAAGACATCATTCATACAAGAGCATATATGAAACTAGCTTACTTTTCTGAATCTTTTAGTCAAGGTGCCTTTTAGTCTTCTCTCCTTGGCCTTCACTCACTAGAGCCACATTTTAAAGACAAAGTGGGGGTGGGGGCGGTAAAAAACAAACTTTTTATTTTTAAATCATATTCTTGTATTCTCCTCATGTGCATAATAGGCGAGTCAGACTCACTATAGCATCCACAATGGCACAGTTTTACTAGCATACGCTTTTATTTCCCCTTTTCTGATGGTTTAGTCTAAATTACACTGACAAAAAAGGCACTTCTAGACAACTGGTAATAGAAGGCTATTAAAAAATTCTATCCTATTATGTCAAATTTCTAGCAGTTCTTTTATGATTTCGCATCGCAGCTGAATTCTGTCATTATCCATCAGGAGACTTAGTCCCTGGAAATCATTCACACTCTTTCCTCTAAGGAAGAGGACAGTCTTGAGAATTTAAGTGCTGGGAACAGCTGTGTCACCACCGCAGGTCACACGAATTCACGTAAATGACAGAAGAAAGAAGCGCACGCTCGCGCAGCCCCCTGCTCTCATACCCCCACACACAGGGAGACCTGCAAAGCGCCGCTCACCCAAGAGAAGAGCACAGAACCCTCAACCAGTCTGAACCGTTTTCAAGTTTCTGCCGTATCTCCTTCCTTTCCCCTATTTCTTCCAAATACACATTTTGGGATAATTTAAAACTTACAGATAAAGTAAAAAGATAGTACAGACAGTTCCCGTATCTTCTTCATCTGGTTTGCCCTAGAGATAAAGCCTTACGTACCATGATGTATTTGTCAAAACCAGGACAGTAACACCAGCACATTAATATTAACTCAACTCTAGACTTTAATATGGAATCTTGACTATTTTAAAACAAATCAGACATCATGATAGTTCACCCATGAATTCTTCAAGATATATCTCTAAAATATCAAGCTGTTTCTGCTGCTCTAAATACACTGTGAAGTTGTTCCAATATGTAGAAAATGAGTGATGCCCACAGGTAACAGATGAAAAATATTGGTATATTCAACCAGTGATGAAAAAGAAAGAATTTTAGTTACTTTCAATATAGTCCTAGACATAGGATAATTAACAAGGGATTCTTAATTGTAACAAGAAAAAAAAATATATGGGTGTAGTGATTTCAAAAGTCATTTCAGAGGATGTTCAAAAATAACCAGAAAATAAAAAAATTTAAGAAACTATTTAGCCTAGAGATCAAAACTCCACAAAGGTGTCTAGGAAATAATATAATATGCACCTCACAATTACATTTTTTTAAAAAATAGTAGTAATAATAGTCTTATATAAAAAAAAATGACTCACTGAAATAAGTTAAAATTCCACGAAAAAGGATAGTGAACCTAAGAATTTTAAAAAATTTTTCTATAAATTTTGGCCCAATTTGCATTACATGTATCAGAAAACTAATCTTGTTTCCCTTCAAAATAAAGCACATCACTTGTTATGACTCAAACACTAAATTTCCCAGCAACTATTTCCCATGTGCTATCGATATCCAGTTCTTACAGTCAACAAGTGGAAATCCAAGTCTATCACATATATGACCTCTTCTATGAAGCATGAGCCAATTTTTCAACCAGAGGTTTTCCCCTCCTCCCATCTTTATTCTTTCAGAGTAGCAGAAGAGCTCTGGGAATGTCAAACGGTTCACTTTTCAGTGGTCACTTGGGTTTTTACTCAAGTTATTTCACTTATTATGGTGCTTGTCATTTTATAGACATTTGTCTCCCTATCTTTTTCATCTTTTCTGTGCTCAAAAGTTCTTACTCATCTGTATAATGCCAAAAGTACCTACCACAATACAGTGCAGATAAAAGCTACGTAGTAAATGAGTTTCAAATCGAAGTAGGAAAATACATACAGATATAATTTGCAGTGACTCAGATGCTCTTAGTACAAGTATACTAATATGGAAAATTTTGCTAAATGTCAGTAGTACGACACCACAAATGTAGACTACACGAGCACATAAGCTACATGGTAAGAACCATAACAAACAAAAGCAGGTAGTGAATACAACACACTCACCTCTTTCATGTGTAGTACTCAGGCAAGCAGTTGAATAATAAATGACCCTACAATGAAATGATCAGCTTGCCAACTGACAAGCGACTTACCAGAGGTATGGGAAAATGGGTTGCATACTGCAGGTGTCGTAGGAGGTCATAATTAGATGGAAAAATCAACTCCCTTGGTTTTTCTCTCTTCAACAGCTTCTCACCATTAACTGACATTCTTCTGCCCAGAGAAGGGTTGGCATTCTCACAGGACTCTCCAGGCATGGGAGAAAAAATCTAAGTCATGTAAAACAAATGTTGGAGACTGTAAATGAAAGAGCAAAACCAAAGCACACAACTTCAAACAACACAAGACACTCATACCATATCTTTTCCTTATTTAACCATTAGCAAAATAAGGAACTGTGTTAATTTCCACAAATTTTATGTTCAGATAAAGAGCATCATCTCCCGTTCCAAAGATGAGAAACTGGCAACCACACACACAGGTAAGACGCGTGCACAGCTCCATTTCCCAGAGGACCAGAGACGAAATTAGACTGATAACTAAGTGTCTTCCTCATAGGGCTACATTTCCTACAAAAACATATATAAAGGAATAATTCACTTATAAAGCTCATGGACAACAGACACAAAGGTTTTAGTCTGTACCCCAACCAACATGTGTTTTCATAGAGTTAGTTACACACTGAGATCCCTGAGGAAGA
Organism: Bos indicus x Bos taurus; assembly: GCF_003369695.1. Taxonomy (NCBI): domain Eukaryota; kingdom Metazoa; phylum Chordata; class Mammalia; order Artiodactyla; family Bovidae; genus Bos; species Bos indicus x Bos taurus. The sequence goes on from NC_040076.1 coordinate 116,329,762, forward strand.
ACACGTAATTATACCAAGATAAAGTAGAAGAATGTACAAGTCCTGAGCCAGGAAAGCTGTTATTTAGAAGCTGAACACACATCCAGCAAATCAACATGGCCTGTCCTGATAAAATGATATTCATGGATTCCTGAGAGATAATGATGTCTAAACAAAGGAGTCACGGTCAACCAGGAGGAGGCAATGCAGCCAAAACTGAGGATGAACTGAAATGAGGCAGCTGCATGAGATGATGAACTGTGGCCTGGAGTGGAATTCATTCCAGAGAAAGACATTTGCATCACAAGTACAGGGGTCATGCCAGTACACAAGGCAAGGGGCAGGAGGAGGAGACAGCAGGGGATAGAGGTGGGGGAGGAGGGGTTCATGGTCAATAAGAATTGGAAGGTTGAACCTACTGGAAATTCCGAACCAAAGTCAGTTTTAAAGTCATTCTTGTCTACTTCATCAAAAATATTAGTAGTTCCTGAGTCAATGCCCATATGCGCCATAATAGTCTGTTCCTGATAATTGCCAGAGAAAGAAAGTCACATTGTAAATTTTGTAGTTCATTAAGCTGAAGCTGAAACATGACAGTGACATCAGTCATCTTATGTCTCTTTTCCCCTCAGTGTGTTTTTCCTCAATAAAAGAAAAGGAAGTTAAGATACACACTGCTTTACAAAGCACGTTCTTCATCCTCATGATAAAAAAGATTTAACTTCCGCGCTATTTCAAGAAAAAATTGCACAAACTTCCTGATTAAAAACAAACTGACCATAATTTCCTTCTCGGGGCTATTCCCAGTCACATGCTCACCAACTTGCCTTAGTAAGAAAAATCTAAGGATATTTAACATACAAGATACCTTGATGTTCAAAAGCAGGAAACAAAAGAGAGAGAGACAGAGAAACATAGAAAAAGCATAAACAGGTAAACTAATTTTATGTTTTACTCTAACTTTTTTACTGTGGACAAATTTAGAAACAAAAGTATTCATAATAAACAAGTAATTTTCAAAAATCTTTAAGAGTATAAACTATAAATTCACATGTGCAATTCTAAAGGCACGTTTTTAAATTACAAAGATAGCCATTATTGTAAAATATCATAACAGCATATGCTGAAACTCACAGGACCGATATGAGGCTTTATTTTTCAGAAACTATCATAATTTCTAACAATTTTCTATTATTTCCCATCACCAACTTCATGTTTTTGGCCTTGAAAAGTCCCAAAAGTATCTGGAACAATGCCCAAAATATCAGAAAATTGGCAGAAAATGATAAAGTCATACTCACAGCATAAAGTAATTTGCTGAAAAGAGCAATTCTACACTTGAAAGACAGATTAAATTTGTAATTAATTGAAATGAAAATATGATGTGTTATGACTAAAACATACGTATAAAAGAGCAATATAAGTATCAAAGAGCAATATAGGTAATGAGACATTGGGGGAAAGATGCTACTTAGAATAAAAACAGTCATGACGTCAGGAACAAAACAAGTCCAAATTTGAGGCTAAACATTAAAGTAAAACTGGAGATTAGAAATACATAAAATTGGAAGCACACAATTCCAATTCAGTGAAAAATGTGATGGCCTGTCGAATCTTTTCAGTATTAGCATACCCAAAAGACAATTCTAGAAGATGTAAATTATAGTCCAAACTTTTTCATGTCAGTGAGAAGCAGCGATAAATGAGCTTTGAAACTAGAGACTACAACTGAAAAGCCATCACCCTTCCACCAGCGTGTAGCCCTTCTGAAAGTGACTCCCAGCACAGTTCAGGTCCAAGGGCTGGCCCTCTCCCAGGACCGTACCTCCATTTTCATGTCGTGGTCCTTTGGATAATGCTCATCCGTATTCTCTCCTGCTGGCGACCGCGGTCGCGTGGAGGCGGTGACAGACAGGTCTCCCCGAGAGATGAGGGTGCACATGTAGGCATCGTGGGAGAAGACGTCATGCCGGATGAACTCACAGAAGAGCAGCACCAGGTTGACAAACTCCACCTTCTCACATTCGCTATTTGGATCCGCTGTGAGGGGACAAAGGCCATCAAGAATTCAGTTTCCTTGACTGAGGAGGGGGGAAAAAGAATTAAGACAAGGACTGAGGCTTAAAATTTTCTCTATTTTTTCTATTCTATTTTTTTTTTTTAATAAAGGATTCATTGGAAAATTCACTACACGGGTCTAGCTTTCAGTGCAGAACCAGTACACCAGTTCTGTTCCCACTGTAACTGCAAAACAGTATCCAGTGTTCCGGGCACTGTCCCAAAATTAAAGGTAGTGGTCCCTGGCAAATGAATGGCCATTTAAGTAATCACGTTAACACACAAAATTTCAGGTAAGGGGGGAAAAAAAAATCAAAGCCAGATTACTCTCCTCACATTTTATTTTTATAACTGTTATGATTCATGGTTCATAACTGTCTGTTCTACTTTGAGCACCTGTATACTGGGGGGAAGGGGGGTGGTGGGGTGGGAATAGTGCACTTTTTCAAAGGAGACTTCACAACAGAACCATAATTCAGATGGTATTCGAAAAAACCTAGTGAGTAGAATCCACTGAAAAGGAAAAGGAACAATGCAATAAAAAGGACCCCAAGATGAAGCTCTGCCATCTTTTAAAATTCATAAGTAAGCTACTTAACTTATGACTTTTAATATTGCAACTACACTCTCAAACTTTGTAGCTGTACCTTTGAGATAAGGTTAAAAATGACTTAACTACTAAGACTAAACCTACAAAGCTCAGGCCCTAGTACCATCACACTCAAACACTGAGAAAGATGACAGATGGACCCAGGGAACACTAAACTCAAAGCCCTAAATCTTAACCCTGTAGGTTTGTTCTTATCTACCTCCAAACTCAATGGAGAGAGTAAACTCTTCAGAGAAGCAGAAGAGCTCTCCCTTACAGAGCAATAAACAGGATCCAGAGCAAGCCAGGCACAGGAGGAAGAACTTTTTCCCAAAGCAAGAAAAGGAATGGGGATGGGATGAGGGGAACAAAGACCAAGTGTCTGTCTCCCCCAGGACACAAGGTACATCCAACTGCTAACTGCCATTCGTGACAACACCTTTTCTCCTCTCCAGAATCTCTCCTGTCTTTCTCCGGGCTTCATCAGTGCTTCCTACATTCCAATCACCAGTTTGGCTGAGGTTCTTGTTCTCCTTTACCCTAGGATAGCCACCAAGAACCTAAAAAAACTCACCCCCAGGTGTCACTCAACTGAAAATGAGGTCCTCCTCAGAGGAATCAAAGCAATTCTATTTGCTGCTGCTTTATCTCTCTCTTCTCCATAGATACTTTCCTTTTCTACCTCCCACACTTTTTCTCCCTTTCCTGTCACTTTTTGCCATTTTTCTGTTGTTCCACCATCATCTATAGTCATATATGGATGTGACGGTTGGACTATAAACAAAGCTGAGCGCAAAAGAATTGATGCTTTTGAACTGTGGTGTTGGAAAAGACTCTTGGGAGTCCCTTGGACTGCAAGAAGATCCAACCAGTCCATTCTAAAAGAGATCAGTCCTGGGTGTTTATTCGAAGGACTGATGTTGAAGCTGAAACTCCAATACTTTGGCCACCTGATGCGAAGAGATGACTCATTTGAAAAGACCCTGATGCTGGGAAAGATTGAGGGCAGGAGGAGAAGGGGAAGACAGAGGATGAGATGGTTGGATGGCATCACCGACACAATAGACATGGGTTTGGGTGCACTCTGGGAGTTGATGATGGACAGGGAGGCCTGGCGTGCTACGGTTCATGGGGTCGCAAAGAGTCGGACACGACTGAGTGACTGAACTGAACTGAAGTGAAGATAAGATACTCCCTGCTGTACTTCAGCATATGAAAACCTCAAAATAAGGGTAAGCCAACTGAGCTTACACAAATGATTTTTTAAGTTTCCACCCACTTGATGGTTGTTTATTCCACACCCCACCCCCCACCAGCAGTGGAATAATTAAGACACAAAAAGAACATGATGGAACATGAACAACTAAGAGAGCATGGACAAGCCGTCAACCATCTTCACAAATCATGTCCTTGCATCAGAATCCTGCTTATAAGGTATCTCTGTTTTATCTTTGCCCCCTTTTAACACTAGAAGTTAGAAAATCAGAAACTTAGAAAACAGGGGAAGAAGAGAAGTTCATAATCACAATAAATGTAGTGAGCATCACAGGACCTTAATGCTGCTCTTCTGGTAAGAAAGATCTAGAAAGTGAAAATTAATCAATCAAATACAAGAGAATGAACTGATCTATTATTTTAACTATTAAAACTCCAAAAATGTTCAAGTCTTTGAAGACTGTCATAAAAGTATCCACTGAAAATAGGCTATAAAATTTTGTATGCAAAATATGCAGCACATTCAGTGCATATTTTGCAGCATATTCAGTGCAAAGTACATTGATAAGATTACAGGTAAGGGAGAAAAAAGATCAGTTCCCAAAAAAGGTCAATTCCCTTGTTTAAGATCTAGAAGCAAAGATCTTTACTTACACAACGAGGGGGCCTGTGTATCTAAAAACCTTAGAAGAACATTCTGGAAAACAGGTAAACTAGATCCAGCGAGGGAGGCTGAGGAAATGGACTCCTTCTCATCTAAGACTTCTGATTCACCACATCTCTGAGATTAAAAACAAACAAGCAAGTTAATTAGTGAAGACAAGTACAGTCACAATGGGTCAGCACAAAGAAATGTGCTGGTTTTTCATTAACATTTACATTCTTGGATAAAACCTGCAAAAGTGAGATCTCTATACTTATCTGAGGACCATGCATCATAAAGGAATATAATTTCTGAAAGTTAAGGGAAAATGAAAGAAAGTGAAAAGTCGCTCAGTCGTGTCCAACTCTTTGAGAGACCCCATTGATGGACTATACAGTCCATGGAATTCTCCAGGCCAGAATATTAGAGTGGGTAACCTTTCCCTTCTCCAGGGGATCTTTCCAACCCAGGGATCGAACCCAGGTCTCCTGCATTGTAGGCAGATTCTTTACCAACTGAACAATCAGGGAAGCAACTGCCCCAAAATAACTCAAACAATTTCAAAGAACTCCTGTGAAAAAACATTATTCATGTGAATTATAAACGCTACACAGCACAGTATAAATAACCAGTGAATGCGTAATACAGTATACAATACAATAAACTACTCCTTACTCCTATGCAAAACCACTAAAATATAAACTGAAGCTGTCTTCATTTTTAAATAGTTCATTTTAGCGGTATGCCCTCCAAGAAACACTTGGGCAGGTATTATTGCGTTTGACTGCTCTGTGTTTGCTTTTGTCAGGTGGTGAATTTACGAGTATATTGGGAAGTAATGTGTCAAATGTCCCTCTAACAAAATTCTTTCCCTCATCACACTTCACCAATTAGCTCTCTCAGAACCTCCTGGAATCTCCACAGTTCAGGAACACATCTAGAGAAGCTGTTTAACTTCTACATTCTTAAAGTCAGAACTTACTAGAAGATCAGCAAAGGAACAGATTAGAAGCAATCAGAACCTCATTTTCTATTCTTTTTGCTGTCCCTTCGTTTCTTCCCATTTTCATTATCCATTTTAGCATTAAAACAGTATTATATTAGATATGATTTCTTCAATCCATCCTCTTTATAAGGGTCAAATTTTGAATATGGTGTTTAATAGAAATCAATTATCTTAAACATCTCTAAAAAGAATACATTTTTAGAGATGGATACATTTAAACCTATTAAAATTATAGTCATCTATGTGTGAACCTCTTCTGAATATGACTGTGTGTGTGTGTATTCTGGGACACACAAAGAGGGAAGGGAAGACACAATAAAAATTATCCAGTAGGAGCAATGAAATTTGAGGAATCAACTTTAGTTAATAAAGTTTAACCACTGCACTTCTCTTTAGAATATAGTCCATTCATTAATATGTAGGAAAAAAGCAATGAAATGCTTTTCTTAATTTGGCCATTATAAAAAGGGGCTATGTGGTTTACAACTTAGCATCAATATCTTTAAGCCCCAATTTCAACAACATGACCCTCTGTATTTGGTGAAAGGTGCTTTCCCAACAAAAGGAGATGTCTATGAAAATATTCTTCCTATTTCATTTTTGTTAATACTGTCATAAGGAGGAGGTGTATCATCAGTAATGCAACACTGAATGGGGTGAGCAAAGCCACTGTTGTCAAGCTTACACTCACAGGCATTAAAAAAGAGGCAATGGGGAAAATAAACCAGAATGGCCTGAGAAAGACAGGCTGGGGGGTGGGTGCCGTTAAGTGCAGATGAGGTGGTGGAGGAGTCTCCTGAGGAGGTGACACATGTTGAGCCAGGAATGCTAGATAAGGAAGTGACGCCTCCTAAAACAGGAACAGCCGTGTAAAAGGGGGAACAGGATGCGTCACCCAGAGGCAACAACAAGAGCAAAGGCCCCAAGAGAAACGTGAGTGTGGTATGGACAGGAAGACCAGGGCGGCCAGAGCTGCGAGTGACCTACGGGAGCGGGAGACGAGGTGGGAAGGGCAGGTGGGCGGCTCAGGTGAGGCTCTGTGGGTCTTGAGAAGGAGCCATCAGGTGCTTTAGGAAGAGGACGATATGATCTGTTTCCATGGCAAAAAGTCAGCTCTGGAGGCTGTGTGGAGGGTGATGGGGAGGGAGGGGCAAGAGACAGAGACAGGAGGCAGGAGACCCACAGTTATCCAGGTGAGAGGTGACAGCCTGGTCTGGTCACGCACATGCCTTCTCCACCCCTAGAAAGGAAGAAAGGAAGGCTCATTTTGATGCTCTCCTTCAACAAAGCTATGCTGACGACGTTAGCTTTGTTGGTTCCTTTCTAATCGACTCCAGAGGCTTTAACTGCTGTCTCTGGGGCCAGAACACAGTCTCAAAAATGAACACAAATTGGCATCTGTAATCTCATAGTCACAGTGGCCTCAAGAAAGTATTTCCATATTCATTAAACACACGTGTGCATATATACGTAAACGATATTTAACACCAAAAGTACAGACATATGTATGTGTGAACGTCTTAACCTCACAGCGGGAGATTTCCATTCTAAGTCAGATTTTGAAGTTTGATTTTAAATTAGTCCAGAATATAAATTACAGGCTTCATCAACTTAGAGGGGTCATGCTATGAAGTCCTTATGTGAATTTGTACATTCCTCCTTTTTCTTTTAAAAAGAAAAGAAAAAAAAAAAAAAAGCACAATGAAAGTATGAAACAATCCCATTCAAAGCAGTATTATTAACAACAAGTAGAAAGAAAGTCAAGTCCACCTCTGCCTCGATTTCCGCTTGTCTCTTCTCCAGGAGTTTCGCCACAGCCATCGCCCTGTGCTTGCCTGACCGCTTACAGCTCACAGCCCATTCACACAGCAGCGTCACCACAGCTTCATCGTTGGGGGCAACCTAAGGACCAAGAGAAATGGGTACCAGCCATGTCACATGACACATTCACCTGATGAATGAGACTCAGGATGCAAGTAGCAGAATATTTAAACTGTTGAAGCTTTCTATCTTATTATAGTCAAGTCAGAAAGTGTTTCCAGATCTATTTCAATTGAAGTATAAAGAGTAAAACTTTAGTCACAAGGACAGAAATCATTTAGAACAGCTGAGTCTGTGATAATTCCAAGAGAACTGGAGTTTCCCTGTATATGCCTTCACTTGCACAGATCATAACCCAGCCCCATCAAGCCTCCAGAATTCAAAGGAAGCAGAAAGGGACATCAACTACTGAATATCAAGAACACGTGTAAACCCATAGCTGATTCATGTCAATGAATGGCAAAAACCACCACAATATTGTAAGGTAATTAGCCTCCAACTAAAATAAATAAAAAATAGAAATTAAAAAAATATATATGTATATAAACCTCAAAAAAAAAAAGAACAGCTGGTACAAAGCCCAAGTACCAGCTTCACTCCGCTGCTGACCCCCTCGGGCCCTTACTCACAGCCTCAGTCAACACATAATCTCAACAAGCCAGGCTAGCGAGTCGCCCAGTCCAAGAAGGAATTGCAAGGAACAAACTGGAGGGGAGCCTGGGCTGCTGATCAAAACCTGCTGCCTTAGAAACAACAAGCATGAAGAGTGACACCCAGGCATGGAAAGGAGCAAGAGTTACAAGCAGACCCAGTTAACAAAAGATGGGAGCCCACATCTGTGTAGGGCTCAGCACTGCCACCAGAACTACCAGCTGTAACTGCCATGGCCTAGACATGACACCACACACTGAGGACGAGAAGAGTCAGAAAACGGTCACAGGGACCCAAGCAACGGCTATGGCGGGGGTTTACAGTAAGAAGGGGGATTGTCCTTTTGTGCAATTTCACCTTCCTTGTAGAGGATCTATGCCTCTAGACACAGAACATCAACTGCATATTTTTAACATTCATCCAGTTGCATAAACACTATGCCAAAAGGGCCAGACAGTCACAGTACTAGCATTTACATGCTATGTGAGACATTGTTAACTTTTCAGAATTCATAAGCTCAATGAAGACTATGGCAGCTATGGCACAGGCCCAAAAAAAACATACATATACACACATGTACTTTAGCACAACATTTCAGATGGTTTGTGGACTCTGACAAGACATTCAAGAATAATCCCAGGATAAGAATCCCTACTCAGCTTTGAAATACCAGCAGACAATTCAGACCATGAAAATCAGTTTATTCCAAGATTTTTACACTTCCTATCCTAAACTCAAATTCTTTATCTTAAAACAAAGAAATGTTAAATTATCTACAGCAGATATCTCAAAAAGAGCTCTGAATCTTTTATTGTAAAAGATCAGATCAGATCAGTCGCTCAGTCATGTCCGACTCTTTGCGACCCCATGAATCGCAGCACACCAGGCCTCCCTGTCCATCACCAACTCCCGGAGTTCACTCAGACTCATGTCCATCGAGTCAGTGATGCCACCCAGCCATCTCATCCTCTGTCGTCCCCTTCTCCTCTTGCCCCCAATTCCTCCCAGCATCAGAGTCTTTTCCAATGAGTCAACTCTTCGCATGAGGTGGCCAAAGTACTGGAGTTTCAGCTTCAGCATCATTCCTTCCAAAGAAATCCCAGGGCTGATCTCCTTCAGAATGGACTGGTTGGATCTCCTTGCAGTCCAAGGGACTCTCAAGAGTCTTCTCCAACACCACACTTCAAAAGCATCAATTCTTCGGCGCTCAGCCTTCTTCACGGTCCAACTCTCACATCCATACATGACCACCGGAAAAACCATAGCCTTGACTAGACGAACCTTTGTTGGCAAAGTAACGTCTCTGCTTTTGAATATGCTATCTAGGTTGGTCATAACTTTCCTTCCAAGGAGTAAGCGTCTTTTAATTTCATGGCTGCAGTCACCATCTACAGTGATTTTGGAGCCCCAAAAAATAAAGTCTGACACTGTTTCCACTGTCTCCCCATCTACTTCCCGTGAAGTGATGGGACCGGATGCCATGATCTTCGTTTTCTGAATGTTGAGCTTTAAGCCAACTTTTTCACTCTCCACTTTCACTTTCAACACCAGGCTTTTTAGTTCCTCTTCACTTTCTGCCATAAGGGTGGTGCCATCTGCATATCTGAGGTGACTGATATTTCTCCCGGCAATCTTGATTCCAGGTTGTGTTTCTTCCAGTCCAGCGTTTCTCATGACATACTCTGCATATAAGTTAAATAAACAGGGTGACAATATACAGCCTTGACGAACTCCTTTTCCTATTTGGAACCAGTCTGTTGTTCCATGTCCAGTTCTAACTGTTGCTTCCTGACCTGCATACAGATTTCTCAAGAAGCAGGTCAGGTGCTCTGGTATTCCCATCTCTTTCAGAATTTTCCACAGTTTATTGTGATCCACACAGTCAAAGGCTTTGGCATAGTCAATAAAGCAGAAATAGATGCTTTTCTGGAACTCTCTTGCTTTTTCCATGATCCAGCGGATGTTGGCAATTTGATCTCTCATTCCTCTGCCTTTTCTAAAACCAGCTTGAATATCAGGAAGTTCACGGTTCACATATTGCTGAAGCCTGGCTTGGAGAATTTTGAGCATTACTTTACTAGCATGTGAGATGAGCGCAATTGTGTGGTAGTTTGAGCATTCTTTGGTATTGCCTTTCTTTGGGATTGGAAAACAAGAGAAATATTTCAATTAAAAAGTATAAAGACAACACAACATTTTTTAAAAGAAAACAAATTGGGAGGAATGACTTCCTGGATTCAATCTAATCCCAGGAAAAGCAAAAATATAAATGTCAATGCAGTGATGCACTGCATGCTTAGCTTTATAATATTAGAGAGAACAAAAGAACTTACCTTAAAAACAAAGCCAACAGTTTTAAATAAATTCATCAGCAATGTGCATCATGTCTACATTTACAATGTCTGCATTACATGTCTACTACATGTCTACATTTACATGTCTACATCTATATTTTTTTTTATTTTCCCTCTGCATCAAACAAAATGAAAATGTGCTACCGAAGAATAACTGACTCACTCAACTTAAGTAACAGGCTCTGCTTGACCTGGAAATGCACAGACAAGAAACTATAAAGGAAAAGAGTTCTTTTTAACACATACAGAAACTGACCACTGGTTTGGGGCAGAAATATGCTAGAAAATCAGTCTTAAGAAAAAGAGAATTCATTTCCAAGAACACTTATTAAGCACCCAGGATATGCTAGTCTTTGAGGAAACCAAAATTTTAAACATCTGGCCCTTGTTCTCAAAAAGTTTACCCTCTAGAGGGAAAAGCAGAAAAGGGAACTCATTGTAAAGCAGCAAACCGTTCTGAAGGTGGGGGAGGAAAGTGACTGAGTCTAGGCACCTGCACTTCCACATCACATGGGCGACTGAACCCAGGTCTCCTGCACTGCCCGCAGATTCTTTACCAGCTGAGCCACAAGGGAAGCCCAAGAATACTGGAGTGGATAGCCTATCCCTTCTCCAGTGGATCTTCTCAACCCAGGAATTGAACCCAGGTGTCCTGTCTTGCAGGCAGATTTTTTACCAGCTGAGCTACCAGGGAAGCCCCTCATAGGTGATGAGCATCCATCTATGCTAGTTTATAGACACCAAGACACAAACATGAAGAAACAGGCCTGCAGTCTACTCACTGCAGCTTGAGTGAGTAGCAGCATTTGGCCTCAAAACGTACTCATTAGGAATTAAGAAAATCAGGGAGACATGCTGCTAAAAGATGAGTTTTAAAATATAAAATTTTAATCATTTGTGCCCATAAAAAGTTATACATCTCAAAATCTATTTTACCAGTAAGTATTTCCCAACACTGGCCAGATTCCAAAAAGTCCACGCCTTTCTGACTATCAAACAGCCTGCCAAATGGTGCCACTCTTTCCTTAGGATGTTGGAGTGGAGGAATAAGAGGCAGGCTCAGTAGGTGCCAATTTTAAAAGAAACAGTAAGATATTAAAAAAGTTTAATGACTAACTTAGAAGAAGATCATATTGGAATATCAGGTGATATTATTATACCAACCTGCAGAGAAAGCAAACTATCTCTGCAATATGAATAATTACATATATATTTATATATGAGTCATAAAGCATTTTGTTCTTTACTATTGAAAAATTGTTATAACATGAATTTTTAAAGTTTAGCATTACTTTCCAAGGTAACTTCCCATTCAAACATCCTCCTACCCCCATATTTACAGAAAATTTTGATTTACATTTTAAGTGGTTTCAGCAAGAGGTCTTTTCTAGATTCTGCTGCTTATCAAAAATAAGGAGGAGCTCCTGATTATTTTACTCTGAACACCAGCCCCAAAGTACACCCCATCAGACATGTTCAACAGGCATACAGATAGATACCCATATACAGATACCCTTCACCCCCAGCCCCAGCAATGCTCTGCTCTAAAGAATTTTTAGAAAATTATTAGAGGACCACTTCAATTTGCCTGCCAGATGCTATATTACAAGTTAATTTGAGTAACTGTCAATAGGACATCATACCTTCAAATATGGGAAGTTGAAATGCATTCTTATCCTGTAAACAAATATCTAAAAATATGAAGCACCTCTTCTTTAAAACAATAAATAAAATAAAATCTAATAAATATTATTTTAAAAGAAAATAACTTCAAGGCAAAAATTTGAGGTAATTTAGCAGCTCAAGATAAGAACTAAACCTGTGTTCAATGATATGATACGTTAAGTGGGACAGTCAAACTCGTATATAAATTATTTGGATGCATTAAAAAAAGAAAATAAAAATCATCTCAGAAAGCCAAAAACATTTAACAGAAGCCGAGAGAGGAGATGGAAGGAAATCATTAGTTGTTGTTTCAGAAAGTGGTTTTCAAGAAAAGGCTTGAGGAATGAGTTAAATTTCAAATCCGAGATGAACAGGGGTAGTTCAGGGGTTAGGACTCTGTGCTTTCATTGCTAGGACCCAGTTTCAGGTTCAATCCCTGGTTGGGGAACTAGAATTCCATAAGTCGAGTGACAAGCCAAAAAAAAAAAAGAGAGAGAGAAGGAAAAAAATGGAATTTAAAAAACTGAGAAGAACAAAAGGAGAAATAAGTATGTGGTAGGCAGAATAATCCCCCATCCTAAAGAGGTGCATGTCCTAAGCTCAGGATGTGTGAGTATGTTACTGTAAATGAAAAAAGGGGATTCTGTAATAGATGTGATTGAGATAAGATCCTAGGAAAAGGGGATTCCCCTAGATGTGAGCAGGCCCAAGTTCATCACAAAGAAGCTTCCAAAGGGAAAGGGAAAAGCAGGAGGGTCAGAGTTAGACATGCAACAACAGAAACAGGACTCAGAGGCAGGGAGAGACGTGAAGGGGCCACTTTGTTGATTCTGCAGATGCAGCAAGGTGACACAAGCTAAGGAATGTTGGTGATCTCTAGAGACTGGAAAACAGAAGGAATAAATTTCTTCCCAAGAGCCCATATAAGGAACACAGCACAGCAAATCCCTTGATTAGAGCCCAGTAAGATAATAATCGAGCTTCCCTTGTGGCTCAGCTGGTAAAGAATCCACCTACAATGCAAGAGACATGGGCTGGGAAGATCCCTGGAGAAGGGAAAAGCTACACACTCCAGTATTCTGGCCTGGAGAATTCCATGGACTGTACAGTCCATAGTGTCACAAAGAGTCAGACACATCTGAGCTACTAACACTTTCTTTCAAGATCATAACCTCCAGAACCATAAAAGGGTAAGTTTGTGCTGTTTTAAGCCACTAAACTTTTGATAACTTGTTACAGCAGAAGCAAGTAGTGTTGAACATTGGGGTGCGTGTTTTTTCCAATTATGTTTTTCTCTGGATGATTTTATTTGCAAAGCAGAAATAGAGACACAAACCTAGAGAACAAATACATGGACACCAAGGGGATTGGATCAATTGAGAAGCTACCATTGACTTGTACATATAGTACTGATATTATGTATAAAATAGATTAACTAATGAGAATCTACTCAAAGCACAGAGAAATCTATGCAAAGTAATGTTCTCTGGTGACTGAAATGGGACAGACACCCAAAAAGTGGGGTATAGCTATTCACTTTGCTGTACAGTAGAAGCACTCCATTGTAAAGGAACTATAAGTCAATTTAAAAAAAAAAAAGTAATGTGGAGCTTCAAAGAATTACAGGGGCAGAGGACTTCTGATTAAATGGCAATTATAGGAAGGCTACAATAAACAAGATTAAAAACCTAAGAAAAAGAGTTTAATGATAACTCACCAAAGAGTACCACAAAATAGGTAGTAGCCTCATTAATTCATTTACTTACTAATTCATCAATAAATATGTATTGCCACCAGGCCTTCTAGGCATCAGATATTAACAGTCTCATGTATTACTCTGTACGAATAAAAACTGGTTATTTTCTTTTCGGACTTAATTTCTACTATGAAACAAGAGTCTTTAAAATGTTCGCAATCTCAAGAATACAGCCCAAGGAAATTATCTTAAAGTAAAAACAATTGAGTCTTCCAGACAACCATGAAGCATAATACCAAGACACTTCCCCCTCCCAGCTCCCCAGATTGACAAACTTTCCCTCCAGAGTTTGAAAGGGGCACCTAATGGACCAAATCAGAGAAAACCAGGTGACCTGAGAGGAAGAGAGAGATCCACACAGCTGGTTCAGAAGCCAGAGAACTGCTTTCAGCAGTGGAACTAGCGGAACTTGTGTGATGTTTGCTTGGTTTTTATTTTTCTGCAGCAAAGAGTAATATTTCAGTATCTAAGTAAAGATGCATAAATAGGAAAGGCAGATAAGACAGGCTTGCAACGGAACACAGGAAATAGGAAGTCAGAGGTGCACGACTACTGCTGCTGCCTCGCAAGAAGGGAAGTTCTCAGACCTCAGACGAGGTGTAAGCTCGGCCCACCCACCACCCTCTCCTTCTGGGAACAGCACTCCTGCTTCTTCTGGGGGTACTGCCCCTTCACCTGCCTCAAGTAGTTCATGAAACCAGGTATTAATTATAGTGCCTCACCCACTCATCTTCAGCGTGACGGTCTGGATTTGGGTCTTTGATGGGCAGTGAAGACTTGGGGCAATTCTTTGAACACAAGGAAAAAAAAAATCACTCTACCAGGGACTGACAATATGCGCTGCTCTCCGCTCAATCTTGTGAAAGATATCTGCATGATAAAAGGCCTCAGCACAGTTCAGTTCAGTCGCTCAGTCATGTCCAACTCCTTGCGACCCCATGGACTACAGCACGCCAGGCCTCCCTGTCCATCACCAACTCCAGAGTTTACTCAAACTCATGCCCATTAATTCGGTGATGCCATCCAACCATCTCATCCTCTGTCATCCCCTTCTCCTCCCACCTTCAATCTTTCCCAGCATCAGGGTCTTTCAAATGAGTCAGTTCTTCACTTCAGGTGGCCAAAGTATTGGAGTTACAGCTTCAGCATCAGTCCTTCCAATGAATATTCAGGACTGATCTCCTTTAGAATGGACTGGTTGGATCTCCTTGCTGTCCAAGGGACTCTCAAGACTCTCCTCCAACACCACAGTTCAAAAGCATCAATTCTTCGGCACTCAGCTTTCTTTATCACCCAACTCTCACATCCATACATGACCACTAGAAAAACCATACCTTTGAACTAGACGGACCTTTGTTGGCAAAGTAGTGTTTCTGCTTTTTAATATGCAGTTTAGGTTGGTCATAACTTTTCTTCCAAGGAGCAAGCGTCTTTTAATTTCATGGCTGCAATCACCATCTGCAGTGATTTTGGAGCCCAAGAAAATAAAGTCTGTCACTGTTTCCATTGTTTCCCCATCTAATTGCCATGAAGTGATGGGACCAGATGCCATGATCTTAGTTTTCCGAATGTTGAGCTTTAAGCCAACTTTTTCACTCTCCTCTTTCACTTTCATCAAGAAGCTCTTTAGTTCTTCTTCACTTTCTACCATAAGTGTGGTGTCATCTGCATATCTGAGGTTATCTGGACTCGTTTCAATTGAGTCCAACTCATTTCAACCCCATGGACTATAGCCAGCCAGGCTCCTCTATTCATGGAATTCTCCAGGCAAGAATACTAGAGTGGGTTGCCATGCCCTCCTCCAGGGGATCTTCCCAACCCAGGGATCGAACCTGCATCTCTTCTGTCTCCTCCATTGGCAAACAGATTCTATACCTCTGAGTCACCAGAGAAGGCCAATAAACTACTGGGTTGGCCAAAAAGATGATTCAGGTTTTTCCATCACACCGGTGGTAGAACAACACTGTATTAAAACAACGTGCAAGGTCATCTCGACCCTACCCCAGGTGCACCATGGCTCCAAGCTTCTCTGGGCTTTCCCGCCCACCCTCGGTGCTTCCAGCATCACAGTAGTCCGTTGCCCTGTGCAAAAATATTTATTTCCATGTGATACGTATCTTTCACAACACAGCTTCATGGCTGCTGGCTTTAAATACCCATTAGGAAAGAAAAACACACCTCTACACCATTCAAGAAAAGTACTTCATCATCCCAAACACTATAAGCCAGAGTTGGAGTCTTCAAGTAACAGAGAACTTTTCATATTGGTACTTTGACAGATAGTATGAAGATGACAAAATCCACAGCACGTACCTCCTAGCCTGTAACTACACACAGGCAAATGGGATACACAAGACCAGGAGAGAGACATGGAGAAACTGAGCCATGACTCATCAAGTTACAGTCAGAGAAAAAGCACCAAACTAAGGGGTCAAGAGGGCTTTCCTGGTGGCTCAGTGGTAAAGAATGCACCTGCTATCTTTCCAACCCAGGGATTGAACCCAGGTCTCCTGCACTGCAGGCACATTCTTTACCATCTGAGCTGCCAGGGAAGCCTGCCTTGCTTTTACTGTTTGATTAACAATATCTATTGAATCTACTATGTGCCAGGGGCTGCAGGATACTGAAAATGGAAAAGACAGATCCCTGCCTTGTACAATCATCTCATCTAGCATGTGTTAGAGAAGGAATGCAACGGCGCAGAACCAGTGGCTATGGTTTTTCCAGTGGTCATGTATGGATGTTGAGAGAGTCATTTCCTAGGCAGGTTGATAGGGAGTCTAGGGGTCCCCAAGGAGAGAGGGGTCTGGAATTCTCAAGGAGGAAGAAAGGACAAACTTTTTTTCTTTCTCCACATTCCTTAGGATTATATAACAATAATGTATCCTGCCTAAGGACAGTCTTTGGATTCAACCTTCTGTTATCTTAAAATGTTAATTATGGGAGTAGACCTAGTCTTTACAAGGACGTATCTTGCCTGAGGACAGTGTTATCTTAAAATGTAAACTGTGGGAGTAGGTCTGATGAGGTCTTTACAACCTCCAGACATTCTTTGGATTATATAACCTCACTGTTAACACTAGCAAGCGGGTACTCTTTCTGCCCCCTTCTGATGCCTATGTCAGAAGCTTTCTCTATCTCCTTTTTACTTTAATAAAACTTTATTACACAAAAGCTCTGAGTGATCAAGCCTCGTCTCTGGCCCCGGATTGAATTCTTCTCCTCCAGGGGCCAAGAATCCCGGTGTCTTCGCGTGATTCAACAATAACCTTTCAATGTGAGAGGTGGACTATAAAGAAAGCTGAGTGCCAAAGAACTGTGGTGTTGGAGAAGACTCTTGAGAGTCCCTTGGACTGCAAGGAGATCCAACCAGTCCATCCTAAAGGAGACCAGTCCTGGGTGTTCGTTGGAAGGAATGATGCTAAAGAGAAACTCCAATACTTTGGCCACCTCACGCGAAGAGCTGACTCATTGGAAAAGACCCTGATGCTGGGAGGGATTGGGGGCAGGAGGAGAGGGGGACGACAGAGGATGAGATGGCTGGATGGCATCACCAACTCGATGGACATGAGTTTGAGTGAACTCTGAGAGTTGGTGATGGACAGGGAGGCCTGGCGTGCTGTGATTCATGGAGCTGCAAAGAGTCGGACACGACTGAGCAACTGAACTGAACTGAACCTACTGTAGTTGTTAAGTGCTCATATACAAGTACATAAACGTAAAGCAAAGTATCCAAGGGATATGCACCAACACGCACAGTTGTTTCAGCTGCTGTATGTAATGAGTATTTGTTATACAGTCTGCTCTGCTCTGATACTTTCACAACAACCCTATGATTGTTGAGTAAACCGCGGCCAAAGGCTAAGTAACTTATTAAATGTCTTAAAGATGCTACTAATAGGTCACAGACCTAAGAGTCAAATCTAAGCTATCTGTCTCCACAGTGGGGACACATGCCAAAATGCCCCCGTCTGGGCAAAAGAGTGGGAGACGAAACCGAGCTGTGGGCTGAAAGGGACTTCTTGATATCAAGAATGTCTTCATGTATTATCTGTATAGAAATCACAAGAAGAAATAACTTCCATAAAGAAAACAAATGAGAGAGCACTGACCCAAAATTCCAAAATTAGTAAGATCCTTACCCAACTGAATGCAGAGTTCCAGAGAAGAGCAAGGAGAAATAAGAAAACCTTCTTACATGAACAATGCAAAGAAATAGAGGAAACGATAAAATGGGAAAGACTAGAGATCGCTTCAAGAAGATTGGAGATACCAAGGGAATATTTCATGTAAGGACAGGCACAATAAAGAACAGAAACAGATAAGGACGTAACAGAAGCAGAAGAGATTAAAAAGAGATGGCAAGTATAAAAGAAGAAGTATACAAGAAAGGTCTTAATGACCCAGATAACCACGATGGTGTGGTCACTCACCTAGAGCCAGACATCCTGGACTGTGAAGTCAAGAGGACCTTAGGAAGCATTACTACAAACAAAGCTAGTGGAGGTGATAGAATTCTAGCTGAGGTATTCCAAATTCTAAAAGATGCTACTGTTAAAAGTGCTACACTCAGTATGTCAGCAAATTTGGAAAACTCAAGTGTCCACAGGATGGAAAAAGGTCAGTTTTCATTCCAATCCAAATGAAAGACAATACCAAAGAATGTTCAAACTACTGTACAATTTTGCTCATTTCACATGCTAGCAAAGTAAGGCTCAAAATTCTCCAAGCCAGGCTTCAATAGTACATAAACCAAGAAATTCCAGATGTACAAGCTGGATTTACAAAAGGCAGAAAAACCAGGGCTCAAACTGCCAACATCCACTGGATCATAGAGAAAGCAAGAGAATTCCAAAAAAACATCTATTTCTATTTTATTAACTACGCTAAAGCTTTTGACTGTGTGAATCACAACAACCTGTGGAAAATTTATTAAAAAAGAGATGGCACTACCAGACCACTTTACCTGCCTCCTGAGAAACCTGTATGCAGGTCAAGAAGCAACAGTTAGAACCAGACATGGAACAACAGACTGGTTCAAAATCGGAAAAGGAGTATGTCAAGGTCATATGTTGTCACCCTTCTTACTTAATTTATATGCAGAGTACATCATGCAAAATGCCAAGCTGGATGAAGCACAAGCTGGAATTAAGATTGCTGGGAGAAGTATCAACAGCCTAAGGTATGCAGAGGATACCACTCTAATGGCAGAAAGTGAAGAGGAACTAAAGAGCTTCTTAATGAGGGTGAAAGAGGAGAGTGAAAAGCTGGCTTAAAACTCAACATTCCAAAAACGAAGATCATGGCATCTGGTCCCATCATTTCATGGCAACTAGATGGATAAAAAGTGGAAACAGTGACAGATTTTATTTTCTTGGTCTCCAAAATCACTATGGACAGTGACTGCAGTCATGAAATTAAATGATAGCTGTTCCTTGGAAGAAAAGCTATGACAAACCTTGACAGATAATTAAAAAGCAGAGACAATACTTTGCCAACAAAGGTCTGTATAGTCAAAGCTATGGTTTTTCCAGTAGTCATGTATAGTTGTGAGAGTTGGACCATAAAGAAGGCTGAGCACCAAAGAATTGATGCTTTCGAATTGTGGTGCTAAAGAAGACTCTTGGGAGTCCCTTGGACAGCAAGGAGATCAAACCTGTCTATCCTAAAGGAAATCAATTCTGAATATTCATTGAAAGGACTGATGCTGAAGCTCCAATCTGATGCAAAGAGCTAACTCATTGGAAAAGACTCTGATGCCGGGAAAGATTGAGGGCAGCAGAAGAAGGGGACAACAGAAGATGAGATGGTTAGATAGCATCACTGAATCAAATGTACATGAGTCTGAGCAAACTCTGGGAGATGGTGAAGGACAGGCAAGCCTGACATGTTGCAGTCCATGGGGTCACCAAGAGTCAAACATGACTTAGCAGCTGAACAACAACAAGACCCTTCAGCTAACAGCACTGTCCATCTGGCCTCATAAGCATGGGCCCCACTCCTAGGGGCAAAATACTAAAATTTAGGAACTTCCCTGGTGGTCTAGTGGTTAAGACTCCACCTGTCAACGTAAGGGACACAGGTCAGATCCCTAGTCCCACAGCCACAGGGCAACGAAGCCCATGCACGGCAACTGCTAAGGTCCAGAGAACCCTAGAGTCCAAGTTCTGCCACAAGAGGAGCCACCACGATGAGAAGCTCACACGCCCCAGCTAGAGAATAGCCCCTGCTCGTCAGAACGAGAAAAAGCCGGTACAAGGCCATGAAGACCTAGTGCAGCCATAAACAAATAAACTAAAATCATTATTAATCTTGCTGCAACCATCATTAATGCTGTTACCTACATCTGTAATAAAGATACTCCAAATGCAAAGAGAGATTCTCGTCATAAGGGGGACTTGATACACTTTTTTCTTTCCTTGGAGAGGGCGGACACAGACTAAATAGATTAAGTTTAATTGTTTCTTACTCAATCACTCAATAATCTAATAATCCCTAAAAACTAACCACAAGTCTATTCTTTAACAAAAAAGGAAAAAACTGGCAACTACATCTGAGAGGCAGGCTTCCTTCAGTAATTACAAGGTACCTGGTAAGACTATTTTAAAACAAAAAAAAAATCTCTTAACATACTACATTATAAAACAGTACCATAAAAAGGATAGGAAAAATCAATGACTCATTACTGTAAGCAACAGCAAACAAAAAGCACTTGAGATCAGATACTGAATAAAGCTCTTTAATAGCTTTTTAATCTGAGACTAAAAGGGCATGTTTATAAATGTAATTAATCACTCTTAGTCAACATTAAACAAAATGGTCGTCTCTGGACAAAAACATAATTCACATTACAGCACCAATAAATAATATGGTACGTAATGATAATAATACGTAATGATATTAGCAAGTCACATGGTTTGCAACCTGAGGCACATGTATGGAGATCTGGATGAATTTCAAGAGTTACATAAGGTAAAAACTGGTCTCAAATGCTAACAGAACATAAGTCTGTTGTACACAGTCACAAGTAGTATTTCTAACAGAATCACCATATAAAGATTATTAACCACACACTCAGAAGATGTATTATTTAAGTATAAGTAGTATTCATTTTTTTAAAAATCTTTCTGTTTTCTATGAGCATTTCCATATGTACATTTCCAAAAGATATTTGGGACAGCTGATTTTTGAGCAGAAAAAGTTTTTCTTGGTTTCACATCCTTAGAATCAATGTTGATAGTCTTAGGTCCTGTGACATCTAAGGAAAAAAACATATACCACAAAAGCAAAAAAATGACTTCCCTTTGTTTTCTTTCAAGCAGCAGTTAAAAAGAGTACTACTCCGAGTTCTGAGAAGATAGGAAGTAGATAAGAAAATTAAAACAATTGCTCTGAGTATTTAAGTCAACTGTCATTAATTTGTCATCCCTCAGTTAAATCATCATCATTTAAATAATAAAATGAATAAAGAAAACAGTTTGGGGAAATACGAAATGACACAACAGCAGTCATTTGAGATGCATTAGAATCACAAAGTAAATCACTCCAGGTCCTTGAAAAGTGCCACATCTCTCAAACTGAAAATAAGTGTAACAGTAGGCTTATTTCCAAAAGTTGTCACCATATGGTACAATAAACTTTACTGCTTGCCTCTTATGATGAATGAAAGAAACCTACAGATAAGAAGGGAAATGTAAATTTCTAAAACACAGTGCTAGGTTCAACTCACTTGACAACTAAAGTTGCCCAGTTAAGAACATAACAAGTGGCATTTGCTAAGTGCTAACCATATGCCAGCATGTGAAGTGGAGTCGATTACTAAGGCCAGTGTACAAAGACAGCGACACTGCTTGCTATGTGCTAAGTTACGTCCGTCGTGTCCAAGTCTTTGCAACCCTATGGACTGTAGCCTGCCAGGCTCCTCTGTCCATGGGATTCTCCAGGCAAGAATACTGGAGTGGGCTGCCCAGTAACCAGGCTGGGGCCATCCAACTACTCTATAGCGAAGCCAGGATCCACATCCACATCTGAACTGGCCTCATAGTTGTGATACCCTACAAAGGCCAAATTTTTCAACTTGAGGGATTGTCTAAGGTAAATACTATGTTAAAATTGCCAAGCTTTTAAAATCAGTTAGAGGATATTCCCACAAACCAATATGCCCATATCAATATGGAAACTGTTCATGACAATTACAAAAGTTTTTCCCTCCTTTTCCCAAAATTACATCTGACGCATGTGTGTTCAGCTACAGTTACCTGAAATCAAACGGGTTTTTTAAAAGAAGCAGCGCTCAAATTTTCTTGGTGGTCCAGAAAACAGTGGGACAAATTACTTGGTGGTTCAGAAAACAGTGGGACAAATTACTTGGGAGGCCACCTGCCAATGCAGGGGACATAGGTTCAAATCCTGGTTTAGGAAGATTCCACACGCTGCAGAGCAACTAAGCCCGTGCACCACAGCTACTGAGCCTGCAAGCTGCAGCTACAAAAGGCCACACACCCCAGAGCCTGTCCTCTGCAACGAGAGGCCACTGCAATGAGAAACCTGCTTGCCACAACTAGAGAAAGCCTGCACGCAGCAATACCCAGTGCACCCAACAAACAAGCAATTTAAAATAGATCTATATAACACAAATGAACATGTCTACCAAAAAATCTTTAAGAAACAAAGAGAAAGAGCACAAGAAACAGAACGTACTAGTTAAGAAGGCTGTTCGGAACCATTTAGGGCTCCAGCCCCTGTTTGCCCACCAGTGAGTTGGGTGCGAGCTTAGACTATTTACTCATCCTCTTAAGCTTTGGTTCCTGCATCTGTAAAGTAGAAAATTAAAAAACAGACAGTTTTTTAACAGGTGTCTCACTGGCCAGGGAAAATTTCTTACAGCGGTGCCTAGTGCCAAAAAAGTATTCAAGAAAAGTTAGAAGAAAAGAGAAAAACTGAGAGGCCCACCCCAGTCTAAATGGATTCAGTAACAGCAAAGTCCACGTGTCTGGACACACCACTTTCTCCCCTAAGTATGTTATGCTCGTTACCTAATAGACTTAGTTTAAGGAAGAAGAAAATGGCAGCTGTAAAACATTAGCAATGCTTCCGCTGGGCATCCAGTAGGAAGATGGCTAACTTCTGAGGCTCAACAAGCTCCAGTTGGGCCATGAGCAGCACTGACAAGTGTCCTAACAGCTCAGCACTGGGCACCTTAATGGGAGCCAGACGTGTGATATTTTCCTAGTTTGCTTGACTTTTGCCTCATTTGACCTCTATCTTGAGTACAGGGCTCCCAGGTGGTACAGTGGTAAAGAATCTACCTGCCAGTGCAGGAGATCCCCAGGAAGATCCCCTGGAGAAGGAAATGACAATCCACCCTAGAATTGTTGCCTGGAGAATCCCATGGACCGAGGAGCCTGCTTGGCTACATAAAGTCCATGGAGTCGCAGAGTCAGATACAAGTGACCAAGTAAGTTGCACATATAAGTCTTGATTCTTGGTCTTTAAAAGGTGACTTTTTCTTCAACAACATTAAAAAAAAAAATCCTAAGCACTGAAATGAGCATACCTCTCTTATAACACAGTACTCAGACACAGAGGAGGAGAGCTGATTCTGTCCAACTGCTTCCCTACAGAGGGTAAAGCCTCTGTAAGAATCCAAGAACGTGAAAAAGGCTGACAGGTCTAGGCTGTGCTTTATGGACTGGTGGATTGTGAGAGGGCAGAGGTGTGTGGGTGTGTAGGTGTGTGTGTGCAAGTGTGCATAAGATGGGTAGAGGGGTGTGTGTGTGAGAGATGGGCAGAGAGGTATATGTGTGCATGCATGAGATGGGTAGAGAGGGGTGTGTATGTGCGTGTGAGATGGGTAAAGGGGTGTGTGCGTGCATGTGATGGGTAGAAGGGTGTGTGTGAGAGATGAGTAGGTGTGTGTGTGTGTGCATGAGATGGGTAGAAGGGTGCGTGTGTGTGCATGCATGCATGCACACCTACAGAGTTCCCAAGGGATCACATTGCTTCCATCTCTCTGGAGTCTTTCACTGTCTCCCTAAATCCATCGGTCAGGACAGCAGCTGGCATTTATTGAGTACCTGTCTAGAAGCTATAAAATATTGAAATGTTCCATCCATACAGTTTTGTGCAATTTTCCCATCATCAGCAGACAGAATACCCATTTCACAAACAAAGAACTGAGACTCATCAAGGTAGGTGAATTGTCTGCGATGCCACCAAGGAAATGCACTGCCCCTCTGCCTCTGCCTCGCGGTGGAGAGCTGTCCTGCCTGCACCCTGCCATCTGTGCCTCTACACGACCTCTCGTGCCTGAATCCCTGGCAAACCTGACATACTACATAGCTCTTGGTTGCCCTCACACCCGCCCACCTAAGCCAAAGCCTTCAGAGGGGTGGCTGCTTCCAGTTCACAGTCCTAGCAGCTTTTTTACAAGCACCCAAAACACCGACTCAGTAAATGTCTCCCAAGGGCTTGCCGGCTCCGGCACGGTGCTCAAGGCTGATGACATGCTGCTGAGCAGGAGGAATGCTGCCCTGGGCCTGCAGAGCCCCGCACTTGCAGGAGGAGACACGGAACAAGCACAGCTGGGACAGAACAGACACGGGGCTTTGGCCCTGTGGACCATGTGGGCAGAGTCCTGCAGCCACACTGATGCGGAGCCAGACTGGCCCCGGAGGCCTGGACGAGAGCTGAAGGAAGGCCTGCTCTGGACTCTCCATTCAAAAAAACCCGTGTGAACTCATCACACCTGCCCAGGGAGAGCTCTGTAAACAGCCTGGATAGAAAATAAATACAAACACTAAATACATCCATTTGGATTTATCAGCAGAGAAGAGGAATGTGCGTCCACCAGCCAGTGCCATCCGGCCTTCGCGTTACTTAGGGGAGAGGCGGCTTCCTCCAGCCCCAGATAGAGAAGTGAAAGGCCGCTCTTCCTGCCTCCTTTTGACTTTCCCTTCTATCCACGTCCTCGGGGCACCCAGAGACACAGCTGCTTCCCGCCCTCCCCCATGACAGCCAGCAGAAACCAGGGGAGAAGTCACAAGAAAGGAAGTGATCTGGGGGCCCTGGAAGGGGGAGTGGGGCCCTCCCACCCTGCTGCTCAGGGGTAAGGTCAGCAATGTGACTCCTGCCTGCAGGTCTCGTGTGACAGGCTGTCAGGGCTTGGAATCCTCAGGAGGTCCCCACAGCCCCTATGGCAACCTCCTCGTGTGGTTATTAGTCTTCTCTGCATCCAGCAGGCAGAGCAGAAATGGTTCTGAAACACTGAACAGGCAAGTATGTGAGTAAGTGTTGCATAAAACAAGTAGCAGGGCCTGGAAGGTGACAGG
Organism: Bos indicus x Bos taurus; assembly: GCF_003369695.1. Taxonomy (NCBI): domain Eukaryota; kingdom Metazoa; phylum Chordata; class Mammalia; order Artiodactyla; family Bovidae; genus Bos; species Bos indicus x Bos taurus. The sequence goes on from NC_040076.1 coordinate 116,354,829, forward strand.
CATCTGAGCAAACACAGCTCCCCCGACACACACAGACACGGAAGCCATACTGCAAAAAATTGTCATAAATATTTCAGAAGGATCTGTCCAGTGACTCTTTCTGATAGATTACTCAGAAAAGGTGACCAATCTGAATTAAGGACTTAAAATGTAGTTTTCATCTTACTCATAAAATAGCATCATAACCACAAAGACATCCTGCTTGGCTGGCAGAGTGATAGACGATTGGGAGAGTTCACGTACAAATTCTCACATCCAGGTTCTCCTGAAAGGCTGGGTGATCAGGCGACAGTGGGTCTGTACAACCAAGCAGAAGCTGAGATAGGGCGCCCTCCTCAGAAAGTGCGGCCCTTTCCCGGTCACCTTGGCCCCATCCTCTCGGTGCCCTGTCCACGGCAGCCCACAAAACCTCACACCAACACTGAATGCAAAGCCAAGCAGCATCACTCTAAAATAAGTAAACATCAAGGATTCTGGGTTCTGTGTTTTCACCTAGGCCCTAACTCGGAAGCAGAGGCTGGGCCACTGGGACAAGGCAACTGGGGGACAGTGTGGGGGCGGGTGTGTAAGGGAATAATGCTTCCCATGGCCCAGCACAGCCCCCACGGGACACTGCCCTCCTCTCATTATGGGACCATAGGGGCAGGACTAAGGCCTCAAATGCCCTCATCCCACACATCACTGCTTTCAATGGACCTTCACGGAATACCGAGACTGAGTGCACACAGGTCTGAACCTCAGAACTCGTGTGCCATCTGGACAGCTGCCCCCACCCCACCTCGCCCAACACGAGAGGCAGAGAACTGAATTTCCCATAATCAGCAGTTCCAGAGAAAGGAGAATCCATGGGGTAAAGTTCACATTTCCCAAAGAGATGTGGGGAAGTGGTTCTGCAGTCTGGGGCCAAGACACCCCTACCTACGCACGACTTGGGAAAGCACGAACCTCAGCCTGGCTGCAACTGCAGAGGTTGCTCGGCTGTTCTGTCGCCTATCATATTGTCTAACTCCTAAAACAAATTATGAAAGCAGCAAAGGGGAAATGTATTTTAAAGAAGTGAGCTGTGTTTCTGAATCCTAACCACACCACTGTACAGAAGTATCACTCATCAGAGAATTATAGCTTCATCACATTGGTTCTTCCAATACAATACTGATAATGACTATTATGTTATTAGCGTAAACACTAACAACTTTTTAAGGCAAAGTGCTCATGTCTTCTTAGAGACAGATAGAGCAAGGAAGTATTGTAGCCAAGGCAAGAAAGGGCCCTAAGGCACAAGCAAGTTGCCTGTAAGCAACTTGCTCAAAGTCACATAGCTGATCAGGGGTCAAAACAGTTCTGCAGCTCACACATGTATTTCAGAAATAAATAAAATTCAGTAGTCAAGAAAACAGTAAACCCTAGTGAGAGGAAACAGAGATGAACCACTGTTGTTTACATGCATATACACACATACCTTGATATACACACACAAATAGATGCCAAAGTCATATTGTAAAAATTCTTGTTATAAATATTTCAGAAGGATCTGTCCAGTTAACTCTTTCTGATAGATTATTAAGAAAAGGTGACCAGTCTGAATCACGGATTTAAAATGCAGTTTTCATCTTACTCATAAAACAGCTCAGTAACCACAAAGCAACCACTCACACAGCAAATTTTTCTGGAGTTGAGTCAACATTCACGATCATCACTCTTGAATGGGTAGCATGGACGTTCCTTCCGACGAAGTCTGTGACTCCCGCACAGCCCCGGGCATATGGCGCCCTCTAGCGGCACACACTTCCCCACAGCCGGTGTGGAATGGTCACTCCTTTACAGTGACAAGAGCTTAGAGCAGCGACCTCCAAACAATTCTCACACAGCCGCTCAGCTCAGCTGGGTTTGTTTCGTTTTGCTTTTTTTAGTAAATGCTCGCAATATACACATATTTATAATTTTTATATGTTCGTTATAACACTTAGACCAGAGTTGCTTACAGTGTAAAGTCTTTTTAAATGTTATCTAAATAGAAGTTCTAGTAACTTCCTCTCACACACACCCCTATCACAATAGCTCATCTCAACGACCCACTCTGGTGGCAACTGTGTGTGAGACAGTACAGTGTGACTACCCAAAAACATCAGACCGCATTTCTGTCCTTGATAAGACACTCAATATTTTCTCCCTGAGAGGCTGGCTTGGTTGGGTGAATCCTGCAGTAGGTTAGTTCATTCATTAGCAAGTTAAATGTCAGGCCAACCACAAAACTGAAGTGGCTCTGGAGGATTTGGTCAAATTCCCTCCAAGGAACCACACCGTCCTGACTCAACACTTAGTGCAGGAAGCTCAGCAATCTACAAGGACACCCTGAATGCCGGGTGTCCCTACTGTCCTTGCAGAGAGCTCACCTCTGCATATTCAAAAGTAGCGCTGGTGGTAAAGAACCCGCCCGACGGTGCAGGAGATGTAAGAGAAGCACGTTCAATCCCTGGATCGGGAAGATCCCCTGGAGAAGGACATGGCAACCAACTCCAGCCTTCTTGCCTAGAGGATCCCACAGACAGAGGAGTCTGGCGGGCTACAGTCCACAGGGTCAGCAAGAGTCGGACACGACTGAAGGGACTTAGCACACACACATGCATGTGTATTAAAAAAGCTTAGTACTCTTAAAGCCTTTTATCTAAAAAAAAAAAGTCTTTATTACAAGGAGAGAGACTTTCAGGTCACCACACCAAAAGAACACAGCAATACCTGCATCAACAGGCAGAATTAGGTAGACGTACCATCAATGTGCACTACAGAAATACTGAGGTGTTTCTACCGAGACTCTCTCACAATGAATCAGAAAACACACCTGGTCTAGACCTCACTCCCAACATCCTGACGTGGCATCACGGTCGAGAACCTTATTTTTGAGCAGCAAGGCACTGACTTGCAAATTACTTTAAAAAAAAAAAAGAATGGTAGGGCATGCATGTGTGCTCAGCTGTATCTGACTCTGTGCAACCCCATGGACTGTAGCCCACCAGGCTCCTCTGTCCATGGAATTCTCCAGGCAAGAATACTGGAGTGGGCTGCTATCTCCTTCTCCAAGGGATCTTCCCAATCCAGGGACTGAATCCGTGTCTCCTGTGTTTCCTGCATTGGCAGGCAGATTCTTTACCACTGAGCCACCTGGGAAAGTATAAAAAGAGTAACCTGGAACAAATTCACATCACATGTAGGATAAAGGTTAACATAAAGGCAGGATAAGAAAAAGTTTTTGGTTTTATCCCTTCTTACTACCTACACATTCTTAAAGCCTAGTATGAAAATCAAAGATCAGTTAACTATAGTGTTCCTTCGTATATAGCACAGGGAAACATAGCCATTATTTTGTAATAACTTTAAATGGAGTATAATGTGTAAAAATACTGAATCACTATGCTGTATACCTGAATCTAACTATAAATCAACTGTATTTCAATCAATCAAATTAAATTGAACGTTCCTTCAAGATGGGCACCATGTGTTAAAACTGAATTCCTAGTGCTTCCACAACTTGGATATACTATACATGCTTTACATGCATGTAGAAGCAGAGAAAACTTCTATTTCTCCCAAAATAAGGTTGAGAAAATATTGAAACGTCTATGTTACTAGAGTAGTTCAATAATGAGACACTGAAAGCATAATATAAAAATTATCTGTGATGGCTAATTTCATGTGTCAACTTGCCTAAGTTGCGGCTCCCAATTTCCTGGTCAAACTCCAGTCTAGATAGTGCTATGACAGTGTTTTGTTTTGTTTTGTTTTGTTTTTTTTATGTGAATAACATTTAAATCAGTAAACTCAGAATAAAGCAGATTATCCTCCATAATGAGGGTGGGCCTCATCCAATCAGTTGAAGGCCTTAAAAGAAAAGAAAAAAACAGCTTCCCTGTGTCTCCAGCCTGCTGGCCTGCCCCACACATTTCAGATTTGTTAACTCCTACAATCCTGTGAGCCAATTCATTAACATAAACATCTCTCTTGCCTTTATATTTTTACATATATATATATATATATATAATTTCCTCTATTGGTTCTGATTCTGTAGAGAATCTTGTCTAAATAACTGTCTACAGATTTTTCAAAGACCATGACCACAAGTATTAATTAATTCACTGCTCTCTGACATGCCAAATATCAAAACACATTCCCCCTAAATTAAAGCCAAACCATTATATGAAGTACAATCAGATGAAGGATATTCCACTAACACCAAAATGTTAAGTGTGATGATAAAAAGGCTAAGAAAAAATCTTCCCAACCAATATACTTAGACCAGGCCAATGGACACTTCATTTTAATAGTGGTAGGAAATTTTAGTCCAAAAGAATGATTTCAGGGTGCAGCTGTCTTACAAGCTAGTACACGTCATAGAAAAGTATAATTCAGTTAATTGCCAGAATTAACTGAATAAAAAAGAAGAAAATATGCTAAGAAAATTAAAGGTGAAAAGAAGAAAAAAATATTAACTACCTCTTGGTTGTCTTTGTTTTGGTTTGCCCAGAAAATCTTATGATAAAGCGTCTCCATTGAATTGCTGGAATCAGTTCGGTCAAAACAGTGTCGATCCAATACCTCCAACGTGTGCAAAACCCGACTAATGGTCACCCCTAGATGCAGAAAGCAAGCAAGCAGTTAAGAAAGGCCGAACAAAGCCAGAGCAGCATACTACAAAATCATCATCAGGTGGGACAAAAGGAATTTTAAGACATTATTATTCTCAGCATAAAAGAATTGCCAACAAAATCAAACCTGACATTCTAGACAGCCCAGATTTAAAGGGCACAGACCGAAGAATGTCCCCAAAACTCAGTAGGGAACTCTGTCTAAAAGCATCCTTGTTCACACTGAGGACTGAGTAGCAAGAATTAGAAATGGCATAAAGTCCAACATCCAAAAGCACTCCTCCTTCTGCTGTTCTGTACCTGCTGTCGACTCTTGGCACTTGTCAAAAGACCACCGAACTTCCACTGCACGGCCTCTTTGTTTTATCTGCTGTTCTACCTCATAAATCCTTGCCCGAACCTGAAAGATAATCACTTCTAATTAACTTTTGCTTAGAAAGCCACAGCAGCTGTCTAAATCATGCCAGGTTTTTCCACGCAAGCAGAGCGCCCCACAGTGAACCACAGTCTCGACTGCACTGTAGGAAAGGCAGGCGGCTGCCCGAGAAGCGCGTTTCAAAATTCACAAGTGCTGACTCCATGCCAGTGTTCAGTGCTAAATGCTCACAAAAATAAACGCTTACCCAAAAAATCTTTACAAGTGAAACATTTTCAGGATATCATAGAGAAAGGTCAAAGTTCTAAAATATCATCTTTGAGCCACTCTTCTATGTCTGAAAGCAACTAATCATGTTTTATTAAGAAAACTGCTTGGTTTAAAAGGAAAAAAAACAGAGCTTTTATTTTAAATATTTGTCCCAGTCCTGTGGTTCAAGTTTCTTCAGTCTTTGAACCAAATAACCCAGCCCTAATGAAAATATATAACAGTTACTAAATACCCAGACTCCTAGCTCTATAGTATATGACTCTACTAACACACAGACTCTGATATATTAATACTAAACCTGAGTGTCATGATCTTATATCAGAACTACCACCATAATTACCATCTAGGGGGCAGGAGGCTCTGCAAGAACCACCCAGCAAAATGTTCAGAAGAAAAGGAACAATATGATAAACTTCTGCTGTTCACAGAGACTATGGACTTCCCTCTTCACCCAGAGAGATGGAGACAGAGACAGGAGGGCCCCTAAGAATCCAAGGCTGCTGCAACCAGGCTTGACCCACTGTGCCGTGATGCTGCTCAAGACTGAAAACACCCCTCCAAGCACCGTAACAGCAAGTCTACCTGCTGGTTGAAAGCCGTGTTTCCTCCCGGCATGGGGAGGCTGGAGGGGGCCACCTGCAGCAGATCCAGGGGCGAGCCCGGGTTCGCGCTCTTATTGTCGTTTGTGGAGTAATTCCACACCAAGGCACTTGGGCAACAGAGAGTAACAGTCTGGAAATAAAGTGGTAAAATTCAGATGCTTAGAGGAAGGAAAAAAGTATTACAAGAGCTAAAAAAAAAAAAAAAAAATCATAGTTAAATTACAGTTTCCAACGAGTGAGCTTAAAACATGAACGTCTTTTCTTACCCCCAGACTCAACTTTTCAAATGGTGAGACAAAACAATTATGACAGAATTATTCATTTGAATAGGTAAAAATACACTTATTGAGAAATTAAGGAATGTTATAATTTATAAGCTAAATTCTAGCATAAGAACCTAGGAAATTTAATAAAAATGCAATAAATTTTAAAATTATCTCCTGAAACAATGTTTTTCATGCAATTAAAATATGTAATTTCTAAGCCTGTAAAATCTAAAAAGATTTTTATTTTTTTTACCTCTCAAATAATGGTATGATATGTAGCCTCATAAATCCTGGGCAGGCAGCAACCCTGCACAGGGCCCGGGCAACACACTTTTTCTATAAAAGCCAGTTAGCAAATATTTTTTAAGGCTTTCAGGTCACCTAAAGTCCCTGTTACCTACTCTTCCTTTTTGTTTAAAGAATATAACACCTGTTCTTAGCCTATAGGGTGGACCTGGCCTTCAGGTTATAGCTTGCCTACCTCAACCTTGGACCCCTGTAGACATTTTTTTACTCTGTCAGCTTGCACAATGCAGTTTCTCTGACCAACTTACCTATACATCACAACCACCCCAAGCAGTAGGAAGCAGTATTTCCCAACTGTTCCAAAAAGGAATGGAAGCCACGGAGGAGATGAGCGACCAGCCCAAGGTGATTTCAGGCCTGGAATCACTACACTCACTAACCCTAACTATGGATTAGGTTCTCATTAAATTAAGTACTATAGTTCTATAATACTATAATTAAGTATTAGAGTTCTCATTAAATTAAGCACACACTCTGTGCTGAACACTGTCCTGGAAGCGACAGTGTAAGAACTGTCCCCAGCCCCCATCCACACATGGGGAAACAGAGGCACAACGTGAAAGCTACGACCTGGCAGAGCAGAGGCTACAATCAGGGCAGTAATGATTCTAGAAGGCGTCTTCCCCACTACATTCTTATGCCACTCAACTATACCAGCTCAGAGAACGAGTGCAGTCTTTCTCCTCTAAAATGCAAAGTATTAAAAAACTAGACTCTGAGGCCCAGGAGACATCTGCATGGAAACCAGATGGCATATATCAAACTCAGGCCCTGAATCCCACCAGCAGGAGCATTGGTCTTCACTGGTCCACACCCCATTGCCTTCCTCTTCTCGTCTCCTGTCCATGGGGAAGTAGTTCCCTGTGTTCTTAATTCCAAAGCCTCCAGTATCCAGGGCACCGATCCATCCAATAGTCCTCTGCTCCTAGTCTCAGACTCCCCTCTACCAGTGTACCCTTAGCTTAGGAATGCGTTCAGGCTTGCCTATCAAAAAGCAAAACTTTTTTCTAAAAAATCTCCACTCACTTAGCACCAAACTCTCTTCCCTTCACAGGAATGATTCTCAAATCTCCAATGTTCCTCACTCACACCTCAACATGACTCCTCACTATCATTCACTGACGATCTCAACCACCATGTGAGTCTCAGTCATCTCCTTATCAGACCTCCCCAGTCACCTGGGCACTGTGCACTCATCTCGAAACCTCCTACAGCGCCCACAGAGGCAGTCCCGCATGGTGGTTAAGAGTGTGAACTCTGGGTCCCAACTGGGTGCAATTTTCAGGTTCGCCTCTTACTTGCTGTGTGACCTGTGCCACCATCTCATCATTCCTGTTACAGGAATGATATTGGCTCCTTTCTCATAGGATGATTCTGAGAACTAAATGATGCAATATACCTACATCTCAGAAGAGTGCCTATAGAACATGATAAATGCTACTGCTATCATTACAACTGAATTATGACTATAATAGTCTCATCATCTTTGTTTCTAACAATACTCTCCCACCTCACTCTTTTCTCTCCAGCCTGCCCAAACTTCCCTGGTCACCTCTGGGATCCTCCCCCCTGCTATCTCTTACCTACTTGTTCCCTCTGGGCCACAGATCATCCCTCACTACTAACTCTCTAGGAGATCACTCCCTCTCCAGGTCTTGACCAGCCAAGCAGCCTTAAGTGGCCCAAATCCATACCCCTGGTCTGTGGTCTGCCCCGTCTTCAGAATCAGACATGCAACCATCTCTTGAACATATCAACTGGAGATAAGACAGTCCAAAACTGAACTTACACAGACTCATCCAAACTGATTCTTTCCTTGTCTCTCTCTCCCCTACCCTCCCCACTCCCAAAGACCTTCCCTCTACTGTGGCCAAAGCAATCTAACAAACCACACACTGACCATAAAACTCCCTGATAAAACTTCCCAATGACATCCTAATTACAAGGCACACGGGGGGTCTTCTATCCCTGAGCCCCAACACATTTCACACTTTATGTTCCAAGAAAGCCAACCTGCCCACAAGATGACTTACCAACCCTCCGGGCCTTTCTCCACACTGCCCCCTCTGCCAAGAACAGTCTACACCTTGTTTGTTTGTTTTAAACCAATGTAAGTGCTAGACCAGACCACTTTCTTCAGAAAACCTCCCTGAATTCTAGGTTGAACTGAAAGTTCCACTTCTCAAATCAGCCCCGAGCATCCCTCCACCAACCTTCCCTCATCTCAGCACATGGACTCTCAAAGCCCTTTACTAAGAGCATGACACATTAGGAGCCCAAGAAATGTGACCTGAACACTGATCTTTGAGCTCCCAGGTCTAGGACAGGGCTGTATCTCACTCTTGGTAGCACTGGGCCAGGGGCTGACATTCTCCTGGACCACACAAGCAATGATGCTGGGCAGCTAAAGAGAGTCTGAGAAAACTATTAGGATCTTAAACAGAGAGAGATGGCAACCATCTCAAGCTGCCGACTGAGGAAGCTACATAATGCTGCATGGAGAAGCTGTCTTCCCCAAAGAACAGTAACACAGCTTACTTATTCCATGGGTTCCCTGAACAATTTTTTAATCATAAAACAACCCCAATAAAGAACTAGACAGAAGCAATGAATCCTCTCGCATTGTGATCCAACACAGGGATACAAGAACAGGAAACTTCCATCTATCAGTTATTTAGACCAGGATAAAACTAGAGTTGTGACATGAGAGTTGAAGCATCACCCCCAAGTCCGCTGTTTGCTGCACAGAATGTGGACATAAAGCAGGAAGGGCCAAGGACTTACCTGCAACATACAACTAAGTCCATAAACCAGGGGGCCGTGCTGTGCACAGGAAAGAAAGTCGGAGAAGGCCAGCTGCACAGGGCTCATGCCGGGGCCAGGGGGGCCAGGGCTGGGGGCCCCGATGCTCGAGCTGTTTGGGCCTATTATCACATGGGGCGAGTGGGCGGCAAGGAGGCTGGGGCTGTCGCTCAGCAGCAACGCCAGACGCCGGGCACAGAAATAGGCGAGACGACGGGACAGGTAGGCCGACTGGACAAACTCATCTGAATACTGAGGAACACAAGGACACCAGCCTTCAGTCACGTCTCAGGCTACTCAGTGAGATGACCATTATAATACAGGCTTCTCAACATTACAAACAAAAACAAAAGCTTTCAGAAGTACTAATACAGACCAGTGCTGTCCAAGAGAAATATAATGCAAGCCACACATGTAATTTTTAATTTTCCAGTATCCATTGGGTGGCAAAAATATGACACACACACAGATAAAATTAAAAGAAAGATGTATTTTATTTGGCCCACTATACCTAAATCTAAAATTCTATCATTTCAACATGTTATCAACACAAAAGTTATCATTTCAACATGTTATCAACAAAAAGTTATCTCACAACATTAGTGAGATAGTATATACCCCTTTCTCCATACCAGGTCTGAAGCCTGGTGGACACTTCAAACAAAGAGCACATCACAGTGTGAACTTGTCACATTTCAAGGGTTCACGAGTCATGTTGGCTAGCAGCTACTAGAGCGGGCAGCACAGGTCCAGACGACTTGGGGAAGACGCAGATCACTAGTATGGTGTGGGCTCTGGAAGGGACTGGCTACCTTTCACTGGACACTCTTTCATATTGCCTGAATTGTCAAATATATGAGTTACTTTTCCAGGAATTTTTCTTTAAATAAATTTCATCCAGACAGCCTAAATTTTAACACACCTCAAGACAATCATGAAAATAGGATGTTCCCACCCCTGGGGGGCTCAAAGAATATTAAAAGAATGTAGAAGATCCTCTATATCCCTAAACAGAGATAATGGGTTTTGTTTTCACAGAGATCTATGTGAAGGAGACAGTATTTAGAGAGCTGTTTGCTCAGCTCAGGGACAAGGGAAATTCACGTGAGTGAGAATACTTGAGAGGGACACATGGCTAGTACAAGTGACCTTTACAACTTACACGAAAGCCTCTTATCACTTCGAGTGTTGTAGCATTAAGATCTTTCCTCCTTCTATTTCAAAAAAGCCACCTCTACTTACCTCTTCATTCTTACCAGACTCATTTCTTGCCCATAAAATCAATTGGCTCATGATTACATGTACTATACCTGCAGCATTAGTGGTAATAAGAGTTTAAGAAGATCATCATCCATTGGTCTGATCTTTTCTAACACATCCAATATCCATGTCAAATATTCATGCTTTTCCAGCATTCCTTCCTTAAATGAACAAAGAAAAATTACACTGATAATGTTAAAGCAAAACCAACTAAAATTAAAAAAAAAAAAAAAAAAAAAAACCACTCTTATCTTTATATGTAAGTATAATTTTACTATTGTTTTCCTTGTGGCAAAACAGTCTCATTGATGAAAGGTGAAATTCTAAAGAAAGAAAATAACTGGTGTTATTTTGCACAGTTGGCTTGGAGGTTTTTTTGGTTGTTTCTGCATACCTGCCTCATTCTAAATTCATAAAAATTAATTCCTACAAGAAAGAAAATTTGGAAGCATTCAGATTCGCAGGGCATGTCAAGTGCCTGGCTAGATTTCAGTGTACTAAGAACTCATAGTACACTGGCGTGCTGCAGTCCACGGGGTCCAAAGGAGTCGGACACGACTAAGCGACTGAACTGAACTGATGAACTCCTGCTCAAGGAGGACTTGGCCAATGTTGATCACTACAAAGAACAAAAGCACCTATCATACCATCATCTCCAAAAGAGGCTGAAAACCTCATCAGAGCCCAGGCCCTCTAGTAGCCTCTTAGCTATCCTAAAAGGAATTTCAGATACCATAACCCACCAACAAAATATAACTTTAAAAATCAATGGCCTGTAAAAAATGAAAGGAATTTATAATAAAATAACATATAAACTTCTGACATAACTACACTAAAAACAACATGCCCACAAATTTCCAAAATGTTCCAGAGGGTTGGTATAGCCCCCCTTAAGATAAGCACTGTTAACGTTTTCATCTATTGCCTTCGTGTGTGTATATATATATACACACACACACACACACACATACACACACACACAAATATATACTTCTTTATGACATTCTAGGTACACATATATTTAATGTCATATTACAGCTTTATATTATGATTCACATCATAAAAGAGTCAAGACAGAAACAAATGACCTAAATGGAAAAGAAATCGAAAAAAGGGAAATGTGTGTGTGTGTGTGTGTGTGTAAAGCTGATTCACTTGCTGTACTGTAGAAACAAAACACTGTAAAGAATTATACTCCAATAAAATGTAAAACAGACAAACAAAGATAGAAACAAAAAGTTATGTTTAAAGTCACGGAAACTTTTATGGTCATTCTGGTAACAATCTTAGTAGTTAAAATGAAGCCCTACTTTGTTCCTAGAAACTCTGATATATCTATGGACCATATAACCAGCAGTCTACTACCATGATTATTGACAATTCATTTAAAAATATACTGCTAAATTACTGTTTATATATTTAAAACATTACAGTGACACCACATTCATGATATCAAAGTATTCACTCATTGCTAATTTCTTTTCTTTTTTTGTCTGCACCAAGGGATCTTAGTTCCCCAACCAGGGATCAAACTCGTGTCCTGGCAGTGAAAGCAGGGAGTCCTATCCACCGGACCACCAGAGAATTCCCCTTATTGCTGATTTCTAATTTTTTAAATGTTTCAGCTAACAGTTAAGCTACAGGAAAAAGTGCAATTTAAAATTATCAGACCAATAAAGTAAACTTCATGTTAAAGAAATAAATAAGATGGAACTTTGCATTAAGGATTAAGAGATGGTGAATGCAAGGTTCAAAAAGAGAGTCTTCATAAGCCTGACTTCCAAGGATGACACAGTGTTCATCCTCAAGATGCTTTTCTTATGCACCTGTACCCTCATTTCTGCACATGAATGTCTGCACACACATACAGTTTCACATTTCAGATTACAATGAATTAAAATATAATGAATTGTAAATGTTAACATTAAACTCAGATTCATCCATTTAGAACCTAACTGCGTCCTATAAAGGAGATACTGATTTCCATGTTCCTAAAAATAATCATTCAAAAATACTAAGCATGCTTAGAGACACTTTTTCAAAGATGCAGGCTAAATCCTCAACTCAATAAAAGCTCAGAGCAGGCAGGGAAGGAGTCCTCTGCTAAATGACACTAGGATTTGTAAGCATTTTTGTTTTTACTGATTTAAAACTAACAAAGCTACCTCCTAAAGGACCAGGCTGTTTCCTACTTTGAGCTCTTAGAAAAAGTTGCTTACCACGTGGAAATTATAATTAACGTTCTAAGGGTAGAAATTTAGAAACCACACATCCTTTCTACCCACCTACCCCATCACAATACCAGGTCATGAAAGTCTATGCTGATAATACAGCTTCAGATGAATACACTTGTCCTTCCTATTCACCGAGAGTAAAGACTGAGGCAAAAAACAGCACAAGTGCCATCTTCTGGTCAGTATGATGCACATCAGTGTCTCAGGATGGAAGTTTTAATCAGTCCTCAATGTCTTACCCATCCTCTCAACCATATTTTAATCTGCAGCCAAACAAAATTAAGATGACCTTTCCACAGAATAACTAAGCTCTAAAGAAAATCTACTATAAGATAGGAAGCATCAGCATAAAAAATTCTTTGAATAAATATCTCCAATTTCTGCAAAGTTAAATGGCTTGGGAGGATTACATTTAATAGTGCCATTATAAGCCAATTAATGGCATTAAAAAAGCTGACATCACTGAATGTTGGCGATCAATACATATAATAGGAAGCTATCATCTCGGGGCAAAGGTGTTACCTTTAATACAAATTCAGAGTTATGTTGGAGGTCTTTCTTTGAATGCAATAGTTCATATGATGATATAATATAACACCACCCAAACAATAAAGTGTAAGGAACGTGCCCTCAGTCTTGAGTTTCGTAGGAAGCTTACCTGGAACATGTGGAATGCCAACTTTTCGTTGTACTCCCACTGCCTCATGGCCTGCTCCACGTCGGGTGGCACAGGGACAGGGCCATCGCCCGCGCTGGAAGCCAGGTGGTAGAAGTCGGAAATCTTGGCCAACTGCTCTCGAAGATACCTGGTAGATATTTGCGTCCACTCTGCATTTTTTTTTAAAAAAAAAGAAGCCATTTCCAGATACAATGAATGTAAGAATCTACTTTTCCTCCCTCTTTCTGGTTAAGAGTGTACTTATAAAACAAAAATCTATTACACAAAAATGGCTTTAGCAAACATATACAAACACTGTTCAGAAAAGTACGCCCACGCCAAAGCCCTTAAGTAATGTGCACCAGTGTGACATGGCCGCCCCATCGGTCAGCAAGAACGTCGGCCAGCTCTCTCCTTCTGCCTCTGTGACCCCAAACCTAGGAGAAGAGGTGTCCACAACGAAATTAAAAATATCAGAGGCACAAACGGGAAATAGAACAGTGGAGGTAATTCAAGAATCATAATTCAGGACATGGACAACAGACTTGTGGCTGCCAAGGCGGGGAGGGGGTGGGTGGGGAAGGGATGTATTAGGAGTTTGGGATTAGCAGATGCAAATTACTAAATATACAGAATGGATACAAGGTCCTACTATATAGCACAGGGAACTATATTCAACATCCTGTGATAAACCATAATGGAAAAGAGTGAGTGTGTGTGTGTGTGTATGGGGGTGGGGGTAGGGGGTGGGTAGCTTTCCCAGTAGCTCAGACAGTAAAGAATCCACCTACAATGCATGAGACCTGGGTTCGATTCCTGGGTCGGGAAGATCCCAAGGAAAAGGGAATGGCAGCCCACTCCAGTATTCTTGCCTGAAGAATTCATGGACATGGGGTCCATGGGGTCGCAGAGTCAGACACAACTGAGTGACTAACACGTCATATATAAATAACTGATACATAATTAATGTTGTACACAGAAATTAACATTGTAAATCAACTATACTTCAATAAAACTTTTTTAAAACAAATATTTTTAAAAATCACAGTTCTACTCAAAAAATTCAAAATTCCCCAAATGCGGTTCTCTTGGGGTACATTTTTCAGGCTGCAGGGCATGGTTCAAACATGCCTAATTAAGGGGTGTTCTGTGTCTGCCCATCTGTAGGAGGACTGGCCATCCCCGCAGGCCAGCCCCAGGCAGCACTCCCACCTGCGCTGCCCAACCTCCACCCCTGCCAGGGACACCAGAGCGGCCACCCTGGACAACCACCTGGGCCTTCGATCACTCTGCTCTCCCCAACAAACACAAGATGCCTCCGGACTCAGCCAGAAAGAGCAGTGAGTGACAAGAGGTAGGAGACGGGGAAGGAAACAGAAAATGTAGCTTAAAAAAAAAAAAAATCACTAAAATTACTCAAAAGTATCTGCCACAGGGGCACAAATTAAATCAATGTGTTGCCTTTGGCAACCATGAGGGATATGGTGCCAACTTTAGCCCATTCTGGGGATAAAAATGTAATAATTGCATGCTCACAGCCAAATTTCCCCAAGGATTAGTGAAACAGCATTTCGGAAGAAATCGTCCTCCTGAAACATCACCGCACAATGCTGTTTTCTCATTATTTCAGCAATAGGTTCTCCAACCTTCTCAATTTTAAAGGAACCTATTCTAACAAAAGTAAGAGTAGAAATAAACATCTGTTAGAAATTGAGTGGTTTGTTTTTATTTTTTAAGCACTACTAAAATTACTTGACAACAGTAACCCAGAGATAACTATTGTTAGGTTTTGGTTGAAACTACTTATTCTAATTGTGTCTTATTTAAAATTGAAATTCAAATGCACATGTTAAGTAAGCACTGCTTCAGTAATCAGCCAATGCCAAAAGATGAACAGACACTAGGTCAACATTCTGTTCCTAGTATAATCGTTTGTCAGAAAGCACCATCAATAACAGATATTATCGTTAAAATTATGCCATCGTCATTAAAAACCAAACAATAAATTATTAGTGTCATCATTTTCTGGTGCCCCTGTTATGGACTAATCATCTCATGACTCTCACTTGTTCAACAAAGCAAAATGCCAACCATCAGATGAGACAAGTTTAGCTTAGCTATAATAAGCAAAAACAAAAATAACAAGGACCCAAATCCTAGCTTTTGTGTGCCAAGCCTTGCTATTAACTCACTCTCAGTATGGTACTATTCTCAATACTCAGAATAGTTTAGCCTCAAGAGCTAAAAATAACACACATATTCACACATCCCCTACTTTGTCTCGGGTATATTTTTCTTTCAAGATTGTTTTCATTAAAATATGGAAGAAACACACACTATAGAAAATTTTTAATGCGAATATGCCTAGAAAAAAATCTCAATCATTTAATAGCTTTATATCTTTTCAGGTTTTTACCTTGTATCGTTGACTGTTTAAACATATACACATCTTTTTTAAAAATTGCTGAAGATATTACTCCACAACTTGAATACCTTTAAAAATTCAAACAGAATTCAAATACAGACCTCTTGGTGATATATTTTAACTGCACCGTATTTAACTGATGTTAAGCTATCACATCAATAAGACAGATTTGGATATCTGGGCCCTAAGACAGTCTAGTGTGAACTAGTATAAAAATTAGGATGCACACAAAATTTTCATTTAAAATTAAAAACAAAAAATAAAACACAGCCACAAGTACTGTACTCTTTAAAATTATTCGGATTCACTAACCCCTCTCAAGCTGAGTTAGGACTGGTCATTAAAAAGGAGAAATGGCGGCAGCAGTGGCAAGAAACAGTGACTCTCAGGCCTGCGCACACATGCCATCACCCAGGGCAGGGGCGGCTTTTACCAAATGCCAGTATCTTCAGCCCAATCCCATCAGATTCTGGTTTAACTGGTCTGCAGTGGGGACTCAGTTCTAAGTGATAACAAAAAAACAGGAGTGGCTAGAGATCTTCAGGAAGATGGTTGGGGGAGAGAGGTGGGGAGGTTTCAAAGGTAGAAAGGATGCAGAAAGTGATGAAGAAGCTGCTTTGAAAGTGCACCAGTTCTAAAACTCTGGGGCTATGGCCACATCTCTAGTTCACTGATATCAAGTAGAACTCAAGGCCACCAAGTCAGATTATTAGAAAGTTTATGAACATGAATGTTACTGAGAGTGGGGTCAGGGGTCAGTATATAAAGAATGACTGACTCATCCTTCTGATGCTGCTCTCCATAGCATCCTGTAGCCACTGTTTTTTGTTGATGCCTCAACGGCACCCCACTCCAGTACTCTTGCCTGGAAAATCCCATGGATGGAGGAGCCTGGTAGGCTGTAGTCCATGGGGTCGCTAAGAGTCGGACACGACTGAGCGACTTCCCTTTCACTTTTCACTTTCACGCATTGGAGAAGGAAATGGCAACCCACTCCAGTGTTCTTGCCTGGAGAATCCCAGGGACAGGGGAGCCTGGTGGGCTTCCGTCTATGGGGTTGCACAGAGTCGGACATGACTGAAGCGACTTAGCAGCAGCAGCAACACCCAAACAGGAGGAGTCTCAGAGGCCATGCAGTTCACCCTACAGTAGCCTACCGTCTAACCAATCCAGGAGCTGTAGGCACAACTCAAGGTCACACAGGTAAACCAGAAGAACACAGTAGGTGTGAGATGCTCCACTCCAGTACATGAAAATATGCAAACTGATAAATACAATACATAATAGGGGAGAACAGAGACATGTCAAGTTACACTAAAAATGACCCCCTAGGGCCTGGAATACTTGCAGTATTACTAAGAGAACTGGGAGCTCAGCAGAGGACAAGCATTCACCCTGGGGGCAAACACAAGAGCACCCCAAATGCAACAACGCTCATGGAGAAGGTGTCTTGGCAGTGTGACACTGCAGAGAAGCAACAGAGGGCCACACTAAGGGTTACCAGAATGACCTTTGGCAGAGGTCGGCCCTGGGCCCACATCCTAGCTCCACCCCTGAGCAAGGCACCTGGCCTCCACTCAATCTCAACTCCATCTCTACAACAGAGCTCAATAATACATCCAGGTCAGTAACTATCCAGATGAGTAACTTTACACAATGCATGCATCATAGAAGTTGATCAGTAAGTGGCCATCATCATCATCATCAGTACTCATTATTATTGGGATGAAAACTTTTTAGAAAGGAAACTAAAGGTTAGGCCTTAACTGTTGCTGTCAGGCTCTGTTTCTACCTCAGCTGGGCTGTAATGCCTAACCTAACACTCTGGGTAAGTGTTTATGGAATCAATGTCAATTTCATGGTTCCAAAACCTTCAATGGATGCTTAATGAATTAAGGTCAAACTCCTTAGCTGGGAATTAAAATCATTTCAAATACTATCCAATATGATCTGCTCTGCAGGCTCCAGGTGTTTCTCTCATGTCCATGATGCTCTGTTGACAGGATCCACCCCAGTCCTGTTTTCGTATGTGGGCCCAGTTCAAACGTCACATCTCTCACACAGCCTTCTCAAGACGCTGGACACCACACCACACCACACCACACCACACCACACCACCACCCAGCAGGGATCACTCTCTAACTGATGCTTTAGAATTCCCTCCATCCTTCATCCCCATGCCTTACATACTCAAGACCTAAGTACTGACTTCAATCAATACATTATAAGGTCCTCTCAAAATTAAGCTACTAAATCATGTTCCTTCCCAATCATTCTGTCTCCCAAATCTTCATAAAAACATCTCCATTTTCTAGTTTAAACCTATCACGGCAGATCTAGAAGGTTTCAAACACCACTGTAGGGAATACGCCAAGTTCCTTCTCTAACACACTTGGTCTTTATGCATCTGTTAGTCGGCATGCTACAAAAGGCCCATGCAAATACAGAACTTTTCATTCTTTTTAATGAGCTTTCATCAAGTATTGTATAAATATAAAACTTATACACATACACCCTAATATATACATATAGGTATATATGTGTATATATATACTATAAATATATATATAAATATATTATATATATATTTTTATACACACATATATATATATATAATATGTGTCCTTTAATTTTGTGAAAGCTTATTTTCTTTACTACATTCTTTCCTTTTATCAGAATGAGTGGGAACCCACTACGTAAAACAGATGCAACAAAGATTGCTTTGTAAAAACTCCAGCCAAGTCCAGAGATGAAGGTGCACATCTTTAAAGTGACCCACTGGGATTAAGACTTAAAGTCAAAGATGACAGGCTCCTCAATGGAAAAACCTATATCTTCAAACTTTCTCCCTGAAGCTATCCCACTACAATAAAATAAAAGGTTCTTGCTGGCCCAAGGGAGGAACAGACTGCTTCTCAAAACTGCAGGATGTAGAGGATTTAACTAGCCCAACTTAGGCGCAAACCTGCCTGGTACAGACTGATGGCAGAGTGGAGAGGAGGTTGAGATGGGGAGGAAAGAAGTTCAATATATACAAGATGGTGCACATTCCACTTGAAAGAAAGATAGCTAAGTCATGTCCGACTCCTATGACCCCATGGACTGTAGACTGCCAGGCTCCTCTGTCTATGGGATTCTCCCAAGAACACTGGAATGGGTTGCCATTTTCTTCTCCAGGGCATCTTCCTGACCCAGGAACTGAATCCAGGCCTTCCACATTGCAGGCAGATTCTTTACCAACTGAGCTACGTGGGAAGCCCTATACATACACTCGTGAACTCCCAATAAAAGACTGAAAGATTTTTTTCATTTTCTGTTGTTAAAATGCTTTCTTGATCAAAAGATACCATCAACAAAGTGAAAAAACAACTCATAAATGGGAAGAAAACATCTGCAAATCATTTATCTGATAAAGGACTTGGATCGAGAGTATATAATGAATTATTACAACTCAATAATAAAGCAATTAATAATCCATTTTTTTGAATGGGTAAAGGAGCTAAATAGACATTTCTCCAAAGAATATAGACAAATGATCGATCAGCTCATGAAAATATGCTCAACATCATTAGCCACCAGAGAAATGCAAATCAAAACCACAATAAGGCACCATTAGGACACTTACAGAGGCTACCCAGATGGTGCAATTGTAAAGAATCTGTCTGCCAGGGCAGGAGATGCAAGAGACGTGGGATGTGGGTTTGATCCCTGGGTCAGAAAGATCCCCTGGAGTAGGAAACGGCAACCCACTCCAGTATTCCAGCCTGGTGGGGTAGTAAGAGTCCGACACAACTCAGTGACTAAACAACAACAGGATAGTACAAGATCAACAATACCAACTTTTTGGTGAGGATGTGTTCAAACTAGGCTCCTCGTACATTGCTGGTAAAATGATGTAGCTACTGTGGAAAATGGTTCGGCAACTTCTCAAAGGGTTAGGATACAGTTATCATGTAACCCAAAGTCCACAAGTAGTCATAAACCCAGGAGAAATGAAAACACATGTCCACACAAAGATCTGTACACATTGGTAGCAGCACGGCTCATATGAGCCAATAAGTGAAAGCAACACAAATGTCCATTAACTGTAAGTGAATTTTGTTGCTGTTCAGTCACTAAGCTGTGTCCAACTTTGTAATTCCATGGACTACAGCATGCCAGGCCTCCCTGGACTTCAATATCTCCAGGAGTTTGCTCAAACTCATGTCCATGGAGTCAGTGATGCCATCCAACCATCTCATCCTGTTACTCCCTTCTCCTTTTGCGCTCACTCTTTCCCAACATCAGGGTCTGTTCTAATGAGTCACCTCTTCTCATTAAGTGGCCAAAGTACTGGAGACTCAGCTTCAGCATCAATCCTTCCAATGAATATTCAGGGTTGATTTCCTTTAGGATTGACTGGTTTGACTTCCTTGCTGTCCAAGGACTCTCAAGAGCCTCCTCCAGCACCACAAAAGGAAAGCATCAATTTTTCAGGCCTCAGCCTTCTTTATGGTCCAACTCTCACATTTGCAAAATATCTGCTATGTATAGAATGGAATACTACTTAGCTATACAATGTCATGAACTACTGAAACACACTGCAACATGCATGAACACTGAAAACATAATACTGTATAACTGACAGAAACCTGTTTCAAAGAAACACATAAGTTATGATTCCAGTTAGATAAAATGTCCAGAATACGCAAATCTATAGGGCTGAGGGGGATGGAGGGGAAATGCGGAGTGACTGCTGATGGTTACAAGATTCCTTTCAGGGTGATAAAAGAATTCAAAAAGCTAATGATGGTTTCATAACTCTGTAAACACATGAAAAACTTCTCAATTATCACTTAAAATGAACTGCAAAATAGTAAAAATTATATCTCAATAAAGCTATAATTCTTAATGTTTTCTTGAAATACTTTACTAGAAATAAAAATCCAGCGTTTCATGAAGTACTGAAAAAAAAGACAACTATTCCACACTGATAAAAAGTAATCTACTATGGGACTCCCCCGGTGGTGCAGTGGATAAAAACTCACCTGCCAATGCATGGGACACAGGTTCAATCCCCGGTCTGGGAAGATTCCACATGTTGCGGAGCAGCTAAAGCACATGCACCACAACTACTGAGCCTATCTGTACAAATACTGATGTCTGCAGGCCAAGAGCCTGTGCTCTGCAACGAGAGTAGCCCCCACTCACAACTAGAGAAAGTCCACACAAAGCAATCAAGACCCAGCGCAACCAAAAACAGATAAAAAAAAAAAACTTTTAAAAGTAGCCCACTATGATCTGATATGGCTTTAAAAGGGCAGGGGAGGGGATTGGGAAGGAGAATAAGGATAGAAGTAACAGTAGTCAAGAGTGAAGGTGGTCTGGAATTCCCATCTACTGTTGAATTTTCCAGTTTGTTGTAATCCACAAGTCAAAGGCTTTAGTGCAGTCAATGAAGCAAAAGTGGATGTTTTTCTGGAATTCTCTTGATCCAAGTGATTTGGCAATTTGATCTCTGGTTCCTCTGCCTTTTTTAAATCCAGCTTGAACATCTGGAAGTTCACAGTTCAAGTATTGCTGAAGCCTGGATTGGAGAATTTTGAGCATTACTTTACTAGCGTGTGAGATGAGAGCAATTGGGCGGTAGTTTACACATTCTTTGGCATTGCCTTTCTTTGGGATTGGAATGAAAACTGACCTTTTCCAGTCCCGTGGCCACTGCTGAGTCTTCCAAATTTGTTGACATATTGAGTGCAGCACATTCACAGTATCTTTTAGAATTTGAAAGAGCTCAGCTGGAATTCTATCACCTCCACTAGCTTTGATCGTAGTGATGCTTCCAAAGGCCCCCTTGACTTCACACTCCAAGATGTCTGGCTCTAGGTGAGTGATCACACCATCGTGGTTATCTGGGTCATGAAGATCTTTTTTGTACAGTTCTTCTGTGTATCCTTGCCACCTCTTCTTAATATCTTCTGCTTCTGTCAGGTCCATACAGTTTCTGTCCTTTATTGTGCCCATTTTTGCATGAAATGTTCCCTTAGTATCTCTAATTTTCTTGATGAGATCTCTGGTCTTTCCCATTCTATTGTTTTCCTCTATTTCTTTACTCTGTTCACTTTGGAAGGGTTTCTTATCTCTCCTCGCTATTCTTTGGAACTCTGCTTTCAGATGGATATATCTTTCCTTTTCTCCTTTGCTTTTGGCTTATCCTCTTTTCTCAGCTATTTGTAAGGCCTCCTCATACAACCATTTTGCCTTTTCATATACCTTTTTCTTGGGGATGGTTTTGATCACTGCCTCCTGTACAATGTTACGAACCTCCATCCATGGTTCCTCAGGCACTCTGTCTATCAGATCTAATACCTTGAATCTATTTGTCACTTCCACTGTATTATCACATGGGATTTGACTTACGTCATACCAGAATGGCCTAGTAGTTTGCCCTGCTGTCTTCTATTTAAGTCTGGATTTTGCAAGGAGTTCATGGTCTGAGCCACAGTCAGCTCCTGGTCTTGTTTTCACTGAGATGGGAACACCTTACCTGAATCCTGAGAAACCTATATGCAGGTCAAGAGGCAAAAATTAGAATCAGACATGGAACAACGGACTGGTTCCAAATCAGGAGAGGAATAAGTCAAGGCTGTATGTTGTCACCCTGCTTATTTAACTTTTATGCAGAGTTCAGTTCAGTTGCTCAGTCGTGTCCAACTCTTTGTGACCCCACACACTACAGCACGCCAGGCCTCCTTGTACATCACCAACTCCCGGAGTTTACTCAAACTCATGTCCATTGAGTCAGTGATGCCATCCAACCATCTCATGCTCTGCTGCCCCCTTCTCCCATCCTCAATTTTTCCCAGCATCAGGGTCTTTTCAAATGAATCAGCTCTTCACATCAGGTGGCCAAAGTATTGGAGTTTCAGCTTCAGCATCAGTCCTTCCAATGAATATTCAGGACTGATTTCCTTTCGGATGGACTGGTTGGATCTCCTTGCTGTCCAAGGGACTCTCAAGAGTCTTCTCCAACATCACAGTTCAAAAGCATCAATTCTTTGGTGCTCAGCTTTCTTCACAGTCCAACTCTCACAACCATACATGACCACTGGAAAAACCATAGCCTTGACTAGATGGACCTTTGTTGGCCAAGTAATGTCTCTGCTTTTCAATATGCTGTCTACGTTGGTCATAACTTTTCAAGGAGCAAGCATCTTTTAATTTCATGGCTGCAATCACCATCTGCAGTGATTCTGGAGTCCCCCCAAAATAAAGTCTGTCACGGTTTCCACTGTTTCTCCATCTATTTGCCATGAAGTGATGGGACCACATGCCATGATCTTCATTTTCTGAATGTTGAGCTTTAAGCCAACTCTTTCACTCTCCTCTTTCACTTTCATCAAGAGGCTCTTTAGTTCTTCACTTTCTGCCATAAGGGTGTTATCATCTGCACATCTGAGGTTATTGATATTTCTCCCAGCAATCTTGATTCCAGCTTGTGCTTCATCCAGCCCAGCATTTCTCGTGATGTACTCTGCATATAAGTTAAATAAGCAGGATGACAAAATACAGCCTTGACATACTCCTTACCCTATTTGGAACCAGTCTGTTGTTCCATGTCCAGTTCTAACTGTTGCTTCTTGACCTGCACACAGGTTTCTCAAGAAGCAGGTCAGGTGGTCTGGTAGTCCCATCTCTTGAAGAATTTTCCACAGTTTATTGCGATCCACACAGTCAAAGGCTTTGGCATAGTCAATAAAGCAGAAATAGATGTTTTTCTGGAATTCTCTTGCTTTTTCCATGATCCAGTGGATGTTGGCAATTTGATCTCTGGTTCCTCTGCCTTTTCTAAACCCAGCTTGAACATCTGGAAGTTCATGTACTGCTAAAGCCTCGCTTGGAGAATTTTGAGCATTACTTTACTAGCGTGTCAGATGAGTGCAATTGTGCGGTGGTTTGAGCCTTCTTTGGCATTGTCTTTCTTTGGGACTGGAACAAAAGCTGACCTTTTCCAGTCCTGTGGTCACTGCTGAGTTTTCCAAATTTGCTGGCATACTGAGTGCAGCACTTTCACAGCATTATCAGAGTTATGTATCATCAGCGTTTTGCAGAGTACATCATGTGAAATGCCGGGCTTGGTGAATCACAAGCTGGAATCAAGATTGCCGGGAGAAATGTCAATAACCTCAGATATGCAGATGACATCACCCTTATGGCAGAAAGCAAAGACGAACTAAAGAGCCTCTTGATGAAAAGTACAAAAGGAGAGTGCAAAGTTGGCTTAAAACTCAACATTCAAAAAATGAGGATCATAGCATCTAGTCCCATCATTTCATGACAAATAGATGTGGAAACAATGGAAACAGTGACAGCCTTTATTCTCTTGGGCTGAGAAATCACTGCAGATGGTGACTGCAGTCATAAAATTAGAATGCTTGCTCCTTGGAAAAAAGCTATAACAAACCTAGACAGCGTATTAAAAAGCAGAGACATTTTGCCAACAAAAGTCCATCTAGGTAAAGCTATGGCTTTTCCAGTAGTCATGTATGGATGTGAGAGTTGGGCCATAAAGAAGGCTGAGCACCAAAGAATTGATGTTTTTGTACTGTGGTATTGGAGAAGATTCTTCAGAGTCCCTTGGACAGCAAGGAGATCAAACCAGTCAATCTGAAAGGAAATCAATCCCGAATATTCACTGGAGGGACTAATGCTGACGCTCCATTACTTAGGCCACCTGATGCAAAGAGGTGACTCATTTGAAAAGACCCTGATGCTGGGAAAGATTGAAGGCAGGAGGGGAAGGGGACGGACAGAGGACGAGATGGTTGGATGGCACCACTGACTCAATGGACATGAGTTTGCACAATCTCTGGGAGATAGTGAAGGACAGGGAAGCCTGGAGTGCTGCAGTCCATGGGGTCACAAAGAGCCATACACGACTGAGCGGCGGAACAACAGAAGAGTGAAGGGGCAAAACTGGGTGATGGTTGGTAGGGACTTTATCACATCCTCCTATATTTTTCTATGTTCGAAATGCCCACAACAAAAGGCTTTAAAAAGTTAATCAGTTGAATTCTATAAAATGATTCACAGAAAACCCCAAATCCCCCATTCAGCCACTGCTTACTTGGGGAAGGAAAGGGGAAATCAGCGTGCTGATCAGCAGCCTGGATAAAGAATAGCCTCAGTGAAAACTGCTGCCTCAGGCTGACGTGTGAGCAAAGGAGAGTCAGCCCACAGGCTGGAATGCTGGTTCTGCTGAATGGTCAGTTAGTGAACTCGGGCTCTCTGGCTGAGAAGCAGGAAAAGCGGGGTGGGCGTTGGGGGTTAGTAGATGACATGCTGTGGTGCAGTAAATCACCGAAACTTTTTTTAGTCACCAAGTTTTTTTCTTGGTTTTTGTATTCTTGTTGTTAGTTGAACTGTGAGGCTTGTGGGACCTCAGTTCCTCAACCAGGGATGGAACCTGGGGCCCTGGCAGTGACAGCCCCAAGTCTTAACCACTGGACCACCAGGGAAGTCCCTGAAACTTTTCTTTATGCTTCAAAAACTTTTCCTTTCACTCATAACTACCTGTAGAATACTGGTGCTGAGTGGCAAACGTCAAATATCTGTTTTTGTCTGGATGAGTAACTTTACCGTTTTATTTACTGGCAATGACGCTAAGTACTGTTACTTAGTGATTAAGGTAACAACTCAAAATAAAATAAAAATCATGGGGGATTTCACAGGTGGTCCAGTGGTTCAGAGTCTGTGCTTCCACTGCAGGCGGCCTGTGTTCCATCCCTAATTAGGGAACTTAGATGCCACATGCCACACGGTGTGGCAAAAAAAAAAAAAAAAAAAAACCATGGGCATGTGGCCGCAAACATTAAATGTCTACTAAGGGCCAGACGCTCTCCTGGGGCCTGGAACTATAAAGCTGAGAGGAAAGCAGTCCCTACCTGAGGCGATTCATTCTTGAGGTAGAAACACAAGGACACAGACACTGACAGCAACGAGTTAAGAGGTCCGACGTGCCGTGGAGCAAAGGCAAGGAAGCACAGGGATGTTTTAGCCTAGGCTTCAGGGAAGGTGGGGCTTCCCAGGTGGCGCTCAACAGTGTTAGCTACTCAGTCGTGTCCGACTCTCTGCAACTCTGTGGACTGTAGCCCGCCAGGCTCCTCTGTCCATGGAATTTTCCAGGCAAGAATGCTGGAGTGGTTGCCATTCCCTTCTCCAGGGGATCTTCCCAACCCAGGGATCAAACCTGGGTCTCCTGCATTGCATTCTTTACCTGAAGAATCTGCCTGCCAATTCAGGAGATGCAAGAGGTGTCGAGTTCGATCCCTGGATCAGGACGATCCCCTAGAGTAGGAAATGGCACCCTACTCTAGTATTCTTGCCTGGAAAGTTCCATGGGCACAGGATCAGTCAATCCTAAAGGAAATCAATCCTGAATATTCATTGGAAGGATTGATGCTGGAGCTGAAGCTCTAATACTTTGGCCACCTGATACAAAGAGCCAACCAACTGGAAAAGGGAAGACTGACATGCTACAGTCCATGGGGTCACAAAGAGTCGGACACGACTTAGCAATTGAACTTCTGAGGAAAGTTACGAAGGAGTTCCACGGGCAGAAACAGCAGTGTGTAATTTCACAGGTCCTGCAGAGGGAGCCTGGCAGAGGATGCAAGGCAGAGGGAGAAAGAATCACCTCTGAGGTGAAGCAGGTGGCCCATGCCAGAGGTACTCAAATGCTAGTGCACAAAAGGATCACCAGAGGGCGCTGGTTGGTTAAAAATACAGATTTAGCCTTGACAGAGATTTCTACCCTTTAAGGTTCGACTGGGGTCCAGAAACCTGCATTTATAACCTGCTTGTCCCCAGGCAGGGACAAGCTATACAGTCTTATCTTTTGCCACAAATGACTGAAAGACACTGAAGAATTTTAAGCAAAGGAATGAGGAGATTAGATACGTAAATTAAGATTCTCAGAAGTTGTAGGGGAGACAAATAAAAAAGAGACTGTGGAGTGCAGTGGACAGGTGACTGAGGAGGGAACAAGAAAAAGAGGAGGACAGTACTGTAATCACCTGATAACGGAGAAGAAAGCTGGGTCTCCTGCACAGTGGTAAGGACTCTGCCTGCCGAGGCAGGAGACCCAAGTTTGATCCCTGGGTCATGTTTATCCCCTGGAGAAGGAAGTGGCAACCCACTCCAGTATTCTTGCCTGGGAAATCCCATAGACAGAGGAGCCTTGTGGGCTACAGTCCATGGGGTCGCAAAGGGTCAGACATGATTGAGCACAGATGAGCCCAAGCGTAGAGAAGAAAAGAGGCAGGTAGCTTCAAGATTTGCCAGTGGGATAGCTGAGCAGATCATGGTGCCAAAGAAAGAGATGTGGAACAGAGGGCAAGAGGGGAGGAGGGTGAGGGAGCTAAATTCAATGTTTGTTTTCATTATCTTGTTCTTTTTTTTTTTTTTTTTAATTTCTTTATTATTAAAAAAAAATTAATGCGGGGGCAGCTGTCGCCACCACTGCCGCCTCCGCCTCGCTCATCCCGCCGGGTCCAGTACCGGCCCCCGCCGCCGCTGCCACCACCGCCGCCACCGCCACCGCCACCGCCACCGCCACCGCCACCGCCACCTCCTCCTCCGCCGCCGCCACCGCCCCGGCCCCTCCCCCTGGCTCGCGAACCCACCGCCCCGCTCGGTCCTCGCGCCCCGAGCCTAGCCTGCACGCCGGCAGCCGGCCCTGAACCGAGGCCAATCGTAGCCCGCAGCCGCGGCGCGTGCAGGCCCCGCCTCCCGACCACAGGCCAATCCTAGCGGAGCAACCCCAGGGCCCGCACGCCAGCCCCGCCTCCCAGACTTCGCGCGGAGCCATTATCTTGTTCTAATTAAACTTTGAGATAATCAGAGTCCCAAGCAGTTGTTAAGAAATAACAGAGAGAGATCCCATGTCTTTTACCTGTGTGTGTGTGTGTGTTCATGCTCAGACATGTCCAGCTCTTTGTGACCCCCTGGACTGTAACCCACCAGGCTCCTCTGTCCATGGAATTCTCTAGGCAAGAATACTGGAGTGGGTAGCCATTTCCTACTCCAGGGCATCTTCCCAACCCAGGAACTGAACCCATATCTCTTGACTCACCTGCATTGGCAGGCGGGTTCTTTACCACTGTGCCACCTGGGAAGTCCTGACTTTTCCCAAATGTTAATATCCGGCAAAACTAAAGGACAAGATCAAAACCAGGATATCAACATGGACACAATCCACCAATATTATTCAGTTGCCCGGTTCTAAGTTCAGTTTTGAATACCTGAATTTGCGATGTCAAAGATATTCATGGGAAAACATGTCCAGGGCAAGTGGGTAACAGGTCAGAAGGGTCAGGGTGAAGATATGGATGAGGGACCTTTATGCGGGTTCAATGCTTTAAACAATGAGATTATGCAACAGAAGAACCCAGCAGGCACAGGTTTAAAAAGGTTTACCCTGAAGAGTTAAAACATGGGTAGTGCAGTCACTCAGCCCTATCCTGAGCCTTCAGCGTAGATTAACTCAGCTGGTGGTAAAAAACACAGATTCAGGAGTCAGGTGGCCTGATTTGTCCAGGTTCCAATCACTTGGCAGGTTCGGAGCCTTGGGCAAGTCACTCACCCATGCCTCAGTCACGTGTCTACAAAATAGGGCTGTTAAGTGGACTTCGCCTGTACAGTTATTTTGAGAATAGAGTGGGATAGAAGATGCTTACAACTGTGACATGTTGTTCGAAAGGAAGCAAACTTACATAACTGACAGGACCAGGCAGCCAGGAGCCCCAAGATGAGAAGGAGATAAACTTGGCTGGAAGCAGGAACTCTCTGGCCAAGACAGGAAGACAGGTAAGGATTGGCTGCTGCGGGTGGGTCTGTACAGGTGTCCGATGGGGTGGAAGCAAGCAGGTGGCTGAGAAACTGAGGGAGTCTGCCCCTCTCTGAAGTTCAAGAGAAGGGTG
This sequence comes from Bos indicus x Bos taurus, assembly GCF_003369695.1. Taxonomy (NCBI): domain Eukaryota; kingdom Metazoa; phylum Chordata; class Mammalia; order Artiodactyla; family Bovidae; genus Bos; species Bos indicus x Bos taurus. The sequence continues at coordinate 116,383,627 of NC_040076.1, forward strand.
TGGGCAGGGGAGGGAGCCTGAAGAGAGGTGAAGGCCCGACGAGCCGCTGTGAGGAGGGAGGGACAACACCCCCCGAAAGACAAGGGCCCTGACACGGCAACGTAGAAATAACTGCACCACTGTGAGACTGACAGTTAATGCTGGAGGATTTCAGCGTAAAAAAGAGACCAAGTGGCCAACCAAGGAAACGGGTGGCAAAGTCTCGGGCAGGGAAAGGAGAAAGAAGGGCTGGTGGGGAGAGAGCAAGGAGTCCCAAGGCCGCAGAGAAACTGCCTGTCCATCTGCCTTCGAGGTGCCAGGTGATGGCGGTGGATACCCGGGGACAGCACTTGACACTTGTTCAGTTTTCCCTTCTCGCCATCAGGTCTCCCATTGCTGTTCCCAGGCCAATGCAGACAAGTGCTAACTGCTACTCTTACGGATTTTTTTTTTCCAGTTGTCCTTGTTCTCTCTCAATCCTGTCAATGCAACAAAGCCAAGACTCCTGGCAACTACAGAATCCAATTTTAGCCCCTGGAACAAGAATCTCTTATCCGGCCCATCAACCTCATCACCAGCTTCTCACCTCAGCACAGCCTGGAGGATTCCTCCTGACAGAGGGGTGCATAAGAAATTCCTGCCCCTGATCGGGGGGTGGGGTGCCCAAGGTGGTTGTTTGAGTTAATGTTACAGTTATCAGTGCAGAATGAAATGGCAACCCACTCCAGTGTTCTTGCCTGGAGAATCCCAGGGGCAGGGGAGCCTGGTGGGCTGCCGTCTATGGGGTCGCACAGAGTCAGACACGACTAAAGCTACAGCAGCAGCAGCAGTAGTTATCAGAGGGTAAGTCCCTCAAATTTTTCCTGACTTCTGAATATACCTGAGTGAGTGACGGCCTTGGCCTCACTGAGATAGATATTCCTCTCACGGAATAAAAGGGAAGTTCCTTCTCCAAATATTAAACTGTGTGTTTAATTAACCCCTCAGGACAAGCTCCCACCACGTTCCCTGTCAAGAGACTGGGCCAAGGATTTCATGGCCCCAGGAGAGGAGAGCTATGGCAAGAAGAGATTCGAGGAGGAGACAGAGGAACATACCTCTGTGCAATCCTGAGTAAAAGGGGGCCCTTCCTGAGGACATGTGCGGAGGAGGAACAGAGGAGCAGGGCTGGCAGAAGGTCCCCTGCGGCCCCACTGGACGCACCAAAGCTGCTGCAGTTAGTCGATCAGACACACAGTCACCCTCACTCTTCAGGAGGCAGCAGAAAACCCCCATCATTCGCAGAGCAAAAACAAACTACATTTGCCTTTCTTTTTTCTTTCCTTTTTGCATTTGTGTCGAAATTTGATTCCATGGTCAGTTGTGCTCTGAGTAAAAGTTCCCACAGCACGAGCAGCACTGTGTTGACGCCTTACGTCCTGAGCACAGGTGCTGCCAAGTTTGTCATCCTGAACAAGTAAGTATCTTTCAGTGGAACGTGAGTACAAATATTACAGGCATCGTATCGCCAGACAACCATGCCACGCAGCAAAGGCTTTAAAATATAAAATGATTACACAGACTGTGCAGACCCATCCCCTTAATCGTCTGCTCCAGCACCACTGGTTTCTTTGGGTTCTTTTTTTCTGGAGACCCAAGACTGATGTATGATACATTTATTTCCATCTATGTTACTCTCAGGGCTTCCCAGCTGGCTTAGTGGTAAAGAATCCCTCTGCCACACAGGAGACTCAGGTTCAAACCCTGGGTCAGGAAGATCCCCTGGAGAAGGGAATGGCAACCCATGCCAGTATTCTTGCCTGGAGAAGCCCATGGACAGAGGAGCCTGTCAGGCTTCAGTCCATGGTGTCACAAAGGGTCAGATAAGACCTAGCTACTAAACAACAACAACGTTGCTCTCACAAAGATGTTCCAACTGACCATTTATGGACCCTTAATGTGTTTTCTATCCTATAGTCTATTGGGTTGGCTAAAAAGTTCATTTGAGTTAGTCTATAACATTGTACAGAAAAAACTAAATGAACTTTTTGGCCAACCCAATATATATTCCTCAACTCCAAAATCATGGAGAATTGAAACAGGCCTAAGAGCCATTTTATTGCATATTTCATTTGGAAGATTATACACACTTTGTCTGAAAATGACTCTGAAACTCAGAGTATATCTTTTTTAATTAAAAAAAAAAAAAAAGCTTTCTATTCATCAAGGAATTAACATTCCAGTACAAATTACAAAAAGGAAAGATCCAGCTTGTCTAAGTCATTACAAAGTTAGTAGCGTAGAGCCCCTTACAAGAACAAGGCTCTCTGTGCACAGCATGAAACAAGCACAAATTGTCTGAAATGAACATAAAAACACGCACTAAAGACACACATAAAAACACATTTCAGAAGATACAAAACAAACGTAACAGCAGTTCCTTCTGAAGCACATGCTGAGGGGTCTGGGAGACCACAGGAGGACACAGGAAAGTGAGACTTGACTACGTTCTGAGTATTTTAACATGGTCTTCTACCATGAGTATCTGTGATCTACTTTCAAAAGAAAGTTGTAAGTCATGCAATCAGCTATCTTTCCTCAAAATCCTGCTTATGCTTTAAGCAACAGATCTACAAGATGCACAACCAGCAAATACCTCACTGAATATTGAGCTTCTTAAAACACCTTTCACACGTCTCCCCAACATCACTCCCCTGCTCCCAACTCAAAAGCACCCCTCTGATATGAGCAGCTTGGAAACGGTAAAGCACACACACCCAGAAATGAAAGCCCAGGATCCAACTCTCTGTTCTCCCACTTTTCACGGATTTTTCTCAACCCACTTAATAAATGGAGACACACAGCTACCTACCTCAGAGGGATTCTTTGAGGACACGCCCAAATGACGATATACAAAACCAGGCTGCAAACTACAAAAACTCCTGACAAACAGATACTTTTGCTGTATATGTTCCAAGTGTAGACGCACATGTATGTACTAATAATTCATAAAGAGCAAAGAACTAAATTTTCATTAAATTGAGATGCTGCTCAGTATTTTATTATAGAAGATTAATTTGACCAGGAGTCAGTATTAAAAGTGACTAAAAAACAGAGAAAGTGTTGAGTGGCAATGGGTTCTGAACAGGAAATTCAAGACCAAGTGCTTCACCCAAAGCAACAAGACCAGAAGCAACAGTGGTAAAGACCAAAGCAAATACAGTACACATAACAGAACTATAAACATACCTCATCTGCTCTCGGGTTACCAGAGAGGAAGATTATTAGATAATTTAAGATCAAGAAATACTTTTTTAAAACGCAAAATCAAAACAAAAATTTCCCAATTTTTACTTAAAGGCTAGATTTCTTCAGGGCCCAGCTCATACTTAATTCTCTCAGAAAACCTCTCCTAATTTTTCCAGTCTCCCATCACTTCTTATAGGATTACAGGTAATTATGTTCTGACTATGGCTGTGTGTTCTGGGTATGCATCTTGTTTCCACAAAAATCCTTTAAGGCAGCCTCTTTGAAGGCAAATAGCACAGCCTCCTTTTGGTTAAAATTCTTCACAACATCTATTCCAATGCAGAGAATCTTAATATACCTTAAAAAAAATAATAACAGATCACTCTTTACTCAAGTGAAATATAACAAGCTCTCTGAAAACATTTTCCTGAGAAATTCAGAAGCAATCATGAGCAGACATTACCTCTGACTTCACCAAAAATTTAAGTGATCATAAATACAAACACACCCAACAATAACCACCACTACCACATACCAGCATTTCAACATGGAACAGGCAGTAACATTTTTACTTTAGAAAAAGCTGAAATATGTTTCCATAGGGTAGCAATGTGGAATGCAGAGTTACACTGCAGCATATTAAACTTGATGAGAACTTTTAAAGGTTATAAACTTTTAAAGATATAAATCAGGAAAGTACAATGGCGCTTGACAGAGGTTAGGGGAGGGAGAGAGGGGAAGGAGGAGTTTATTTAATGAGTATAGAGCTTCAATTTTGCAAGATAAAAAGTTCTGGAGACCAGCTGCCCAACATCTTGCAGACAGTTAAAGACAACTGTACTATACACAGAAAACGGTTAAGATGATAAATTTGATGTGTTTTTTACCACAACTTTTAAGTCTCTGTAAATCTTACATAGCCAATTAACTGAACAGCTACACACCTAGAAAAACACAAAATTCTTCCAATTTTTGTTTCAGTCTTAAGCAGAAAGTAGCTGGCAGAATGAAAAGTAAGCTCTTGAAATATCATTTAAGGAGACCTAAAACTGTAATACATTACCTGAGCTCCCTTCAAATCTTTCACACAAAACACTGTTTTTTACAGCAAGATATCTTCCAGAAAAGGCATTAACAATCCAAAAACAGAGAGTAATAATTTGAGACTGAGATTAGGCTTGGCTGACTTTTTATTTATTAACATATCAAAGTTACACCTGCACATGTCTTAAAGTCCAATAGCTGTATATGACGTTGTGAAAAACAGCAGCCTACAGTCCATAAACTCCATTTTCCATTCTCCAAAAGCAGTTATTTTCAACTCTTTTATTCATTGTGCTTCTTTTGTTTACCATTTTATCTCTAAATAACATACTTGCTGTTGTACTTCCTGATTTTAAGCATTGTCTATTGGCTTCCTTCTACAGAAGATGGTGGAATAGTAAGCTCTCCTTCACCTCCCACCAAGATGTTATGTACTCACATATTTCCTTTCTCCCATCAAATAGATTTCAATTCTGAAGCTAGTATATGTTTACAGCAGGAAAACCAAATAAGTAACCAGGTCCTTGTTACTAAAAATCATTTCATTGTCCATGTAACAGATATGAGATCAATGTGAAGTCAATAATAATCTTTAATGTTAAAGGGAAACATTAGAGATAAATTGGAAATAGAAATAAAAACTCCCATGTGCATACACAGCACTTTTGTGTGTGCACGCGCGTGCACACACACACACAGATATGTATGTATCCATCGATGGACATGAGTTTGGGTGAACTCCGGGAGTTGGTGATGGACAGGGAGGCCTGACGTGCTGCAATTCACGGGGTCGCAAAGAGTCGGACATGACTGAGTGACAGAACTGAACTGAACTGATCCACCCACTGACACGGCTTAGATGCCATTGCACACCTCATAGCAATGATCTCTTCAGCATTCAGATCTGGCTTTCTAAACACCATTCCCCACTAGAAAGAAGTAGGGTTCCATACAGAAATGGCTGATTGCAGACCTGAGGCAGAAAAAACTACAAGATGAGCCTGGGAGACTTTCTGTGCCCAAAAAGGAGGTGATCAAAGTCAAAGGGTGTCATGTCAAAGGATACAAAAGAGCCCGAAGCATCTTCTACTGGTTACCTCTGGACTAAACACTAAAATGAACAAGTATAACTGGTTGTAAAATGCTGAATGAATAAATATCAGTAACTCCATAAAAATGACCAAATATAATTTTTTTTAAATCAGAAAAAAAATTAGAAAAACTCATTTATTGAAAAGCTAAACATGCAATTGCAACAATTCTTACTCTGAGAAGTGATAATCATAGGAAAAGAATTTAGGATTTACTCTGCCTTTTCAAAAAAGAATTATGATTTATCACAGGTGGTGAGGGATAGCCCACTCTTACAGAAGAATGGCAATATCTAACCATTCCCAACGAAATGATGGTTTTGAACTTGATTCATCAATGGATGCTAAACTTCCAGGTGAAAAATTACTGAGGAATGGGAAGGTTTCAGGTGCTAAAGCTGTACCCGTAGGTCCTGTTCCTTCTACTGGAGAGTGGCTTTCAACAGACAGCCAGAGTTACATCACCGATTAAAACCTATCTTTCATGCCTAGGTAAAGTATGAATTTAATTATGCTTATACAGGCACATCTGTCCAGGCTTTAGGGTTATTTTCATAGTAAACAAGGCGGATACCTCCTTAATGACAAATAAAAGAAAAGCCACACGTGAAAATGTGGAGGCAATCTTGAAACTCAAAGCTTGTCCCTGGAATCAGAAAAAGTATACACCATCTTCAAGGACCCGAACTGAAAGTAAGCTGGTTGGCTTAGATAAGAAACCAGACTGTCAATTATGTGTTTAGCAGGGCTTATTTTTGCAGTCCAAATGGCTCAGTGAATATGTCACAAATTAATTACCCACTGAGCAAGAAGGGGAGCTGTTTCTTCTCTGTTTTGGGGAGATGATAAGGATAGTGGTTCCAAGAGTACAGTCAACCAAGAGAAGTTTCTCATCCAACCCAAACGCCCAACCCAACAAAACCTCAGGGGTACAGAGGAAATGACTGGGGTAAACAGAGCAGTTCCATGGGCAGTTTAACCACGAAAAATTTTAATCTTCTTCTAATCTGCTTCCCCCAAAAAAGGGCCTCATGTCCATGATACATCTTGTCACTTTTCACCATATTGAACACCCAACATTTCTTAGCCAGAATTAGAGCTGCCCATCTTGCAAGCAATTTCATCTATCTGTCACTTCTTGAGCTCCCTGGGCTAAACATTCTGCTCTGCCTGCTCCCAGTGGCATTCATGGGAACAACGGAGTTCTGGTTCCTCTGATGCTGACCACAGCCACTGAGTCCTGCAGCCTGGGGTCTCCCTACCTTTCTCCTTAACAACACTTAGCCCCCCTGGGGCCCAGACCTGCAACATCCACACAATTCCTCCTGCACCCAGCAACCATCAGGCCACAGTGGGGAGGAAAGAGCAAACATTTTCTAGTAGGTCCACTCTGTCTGTGCCAGCACGTTACTTAACTTCTGAGGCTCGGCTCCCTCATACGCAGAACAAAATAATAAAATCTACATCGCAAGCGTGTTACGATGATTACAAATCATGTCTGTAATGTTCCCAGGACAATATATAAAATAATTAATAGAGACTGGCTAGTAATAACTGTGGTCCTAGTGCAGACTAGTTACAGTCTATATTCACCGGCCACTCACTATGTGGTGGACACTGTTCTAAACCAAGTACTGACTCAGTTCATCCAGAAGATGCTATCAGTTACGCCCATTTACAGACAAGAAGCCAAAAGAGAGGGTTATAACAGTAACAGTAATGAAAAGTCCTTCCACGGTTCCCCATCACCCCACTCCAGCAAACACACCAGCCTTTCATCACAGCCCCATGGGTAACTGACACGCCAGGTGAACATAAACCCTGGCAGTTCCACGTCAAACCTCTTCCTCTGCTTATCTCATTCTTCGGCCAGAAATGCCCTTCTCTGCACAACAGCCCCCAACCCTACCTCCCCGCCACCCCCCACCCCCAAAAATCCCGCTTCTTCCAAAACTGCACTCAAATGTCACTTCCCCTGTGACCTCCCTGGGCTTCCCAAATCCTCTGGGACTCCCTCTGCATTTTATTCGCGTCACTGTTTCCTTTCCTTCCTCCACTGTCTGGACTGTTTGGCCATGTGCCCCCTCCCTCTGCTGTAAACACCGAGGGTGCAGGAACCACACTCTCCCCTCCGTCCCCACTGGCCAGGCACAGTGCCCAGTAAAAGCCTCAGAGCAGAGTTAGGACACGTGTGTTGAGGGGCTGCGTGCACACGACACATCAGGGTACTCCTCTGTGAGCTGGGGGCAAAGCACCTCTCTCACAGGGCTCCGAAATAATAAATGAGAGTTGGGAGAGAGGAAACATAGAGCCTGAGCAATGTTCGCTAAGAAATGGGGAAGACTGCATCACAGCCACTCTAGCTACCCCACGGAGGACCGACTGTTCTCACACGACAGGAAATACCGTCCTGGGGCCTGACAGCAAGACAGGGAGCAATCCCAAGGCTGGAAAGTTCATTCTCCCAGCACACGTCGGGAACAACAAAGTCCCACTTAACACAGGATTGAGAGCGGTTCCATAATCTCTCCAGAGATGCTGTTACAGAAACAGACTGAGAGAGCGAACTTTTGGGTACCAGGGGGAAGGATGGGAGAAGGAATAGTTAGGGAGTTTGGGAAGGACATGCACACGCTGGTGTATTTAAAATGGATAACCAATAAGGACCTACTGCATGTATAGCACAGCAAACGTTCTGTGACAGCCTGGATGGGAGGGGCAGTTTAGGGGAGAATGGATACATGTATATATACGGCTGCGTCCCTCTGCTGTTCACCTAAAACTACCACAACACAGTTAATTGTCCATACCCCAATACAAAATAAAAAGTTCAAAATAGGGGGGAAAAAAGAGATGCTGTTAACAGTTAATAGCAATAATGATAGTAAATACTAGATGTATACAATGAATTCATAACCATTAACTCAGCAACAATAAGACTGCTCCTTATAGCAGGGGAAATTCCTGCACATAAACAGAGAAGGTTCTGTGTTATTTACTGTAAAGTCACATTTCCCAATCTGTTCAAAGATTTTAATTACATAACTGTAAAGTTTCACTTTTTTATTTTTATGTATTAGCTATCCCATTTTAAATGCTTTTCTCTGGTGAACTCAAAATATTTAAAATATTTAAAAACAAAACTCCATTCAATTCTAAAACATATTTAAAATCAAATATGTATCATGCCTGGTGTTTTCCCGCAAGTCTGTTAACACTAATATCTATGGGACAGCATTTTCTAAACATCATGTCCACCTGTAATCTTTTTTTCAGGTCTTGTAAAGAAGGAGAACTAGTTTCTTCTCCCAAGCTTACCTAAATCACTTCTATTTTAAAATCTTGGTCCCATGTGGTGCTAGTGTAAAGAACCCGCCTGTTAATGCAGGTGACATAAGAGATTCAAGCTCAAGCCCTGGACTGGGAAGATCCCCTGGAGGAGGGTATAGCAACCCACTCCAGTATTCTTGCCTGGAAAATCCCATGGACAGAAATGCCTGGTGGGATCCATTGGGTCCCAAGAGTTGGACGTGAAGTGACTTAGCACGCATATACACTCTGATGTTAGGATTTGTCCTAAATGCAGTTTTAACCACGAAGCATTTTAATCTTCTTCTAACCTGTTTCCCCAAAAAAAGGGCCTCATGTCCATGATACAACCTTTGACCCCCTTGAAATTACACATGAAACCTCACCCAGAAACCCAAGGCCCCTCTCACTCCCTGTCACTTTCGGGTACAAACTACACTGGATACCCCTTTGCCCTCTGCAGTCTCCCCGGGGTAGAAACTCACTTCATCTACATCTGAGATCTGTAACTCTGCATAATGACAGTGAAGATTTCTGCATTGCTACATTTAAAGAATTTACACACAGGTCTGCTCCCTTGTTGCTGTTAGCCCACTTAACTTTAGGAAAAACTCTCTTCAATAAAATCAAACAGCAGTGCTTTATAGCTCTGTTCCAGCGCTGAATGTAGGAACTGAAAATAAAACATATGTTTCTATTACAAAGGAATAAAGGCCATTTCTACCAAAAACACTTTACAAATCCGACGAATGATCATCAAGACAACAGAAGCCATAAAACCAATGCCAGAAAAGGGTGACACTTGACAGTCAATCTTGCCCCAAATGTGCTGAACAGTTCTTTTCACCATCACAGCCAGAACACAGACACTATTACTGCAAGTTAATCTTCTGAAGTGTATGCAATTTAATCCAACTCAACACATATATATATGTGTGTATACTTGCTTGGCTGTACAGCTTACTTGGAGTGTGAAAGTTGCTACATTATGGCTATGTCTACACAGCCAAATGCTTCCAAATACACTGTGTCATTTGCTTATAGAAGCTGAAGAAGGTGCTGAAGACAAAGTGGAAAGTGAGGGGTACCAGGTGCAACAGAGGGGTGGCAAATCAAGATCAGATATTTGAACCTGTGTGCTCTTACCATACAGTGTAGTATAAATAGTACACTACTTAAAACACAGGTAAGAATAAAGAAAGAGCAATCGGATATTTACCCAAATCACTTCTTGATTACAAAGGATAAGAGAGCAAGTTTTCAGGGGAGAAATCTGGGAGACACCATCTCAAGGTTATCACCACTGGTCCCAGGACAATGTGCTGGGAGGAACTGAGACACTCACAGCATTGCCTCTGAGGTGTTCCCACCAAATGTGCATACCATGAAGCTGATCACGAGTAACTGGACAAATACAAATCAGGGGACTTCCGACAAATAATTGGCCTATCGCCTTCAAACATGTTAAGGTCACAAAAAAGAAAGGCTGAAGAGCATGACCATTAAAGGCTATGTGGACTGGATCAGGGTGGAGGGGACCCACAGCTGAAGAGACTAAGGACTTTACTTTCAAGTCACCCAGCCACAGAGCAGCAGAGCCAGGACGACTACAGCCAAAAGCTCTTTCTGAGATGCTGGACCTAAGAGGTTTGGGGTGAACTCCTAAAATTCATGCATTTTTAAAATACTTTTAGCCTTAAATGCTTATTTTTAAGATCAATACTCTACCATGAGAAAAGGACAGTGGGCAACTTTCACAGATTTAACATTCACACTTTTTAGTACACATAAATAATAAAAAAAAAATGCAATGCTTTGTAAATAAACTGAACTGAAAAACAGAATCATGTGTGTTATGTGGTTTAAGAAAAATGAGAAAACCCAGCTAGTGGGTGAAAGGTGAACCGAGGCAACTATCTGTTGTGGTTGTGCAAACAAAAGAAATTTTGGCGGGGGTGGGGGGGTGCGCTTTAGAAAATAATCCCCACCCCAAACCAACTGGTTACGTTGGTAAGGATATTAATAGTAAAAGTAACGAATCTGGGGCTTCTTTAGTGGTTCAGTGGCTAAGACTCCAAACTCCAAAGCAAAGTGAAGTTGCTCAGTCATGTCCGACTCTTTGCGACCCCATGGACTGTAGCCCACCAGGCTCCTCTGTCCATGGGATTCTCTAGGCAAGAGTTCTGGAGTGGGTTGCCATTTCTCCAGGGGATCTTCCCGACTCAGGGATCGAACCCAGGTCTCCCGCATTTCAGGCAGATGCTTTAACCTCTGAGCCACCAGGGAAGCCCTAAGCAACAAAGCAAGGGGCCAGGGTTCAATCTCTGGTCAGGGAACTAAGATCCCACATGCCACAGCTAAGAGTTCATGTGCCACAACTAAAGCACCCAATGAAGACCTGGTGCAGCCAAATAAATAAATAAATTTTCAAAAAGGTAACGAATCCAACAAGAAGTCCTTGATGTTCTGAGCTAGACACTGGAGCCAGACATTCCTCCATTTGGCAGAAGAAACCATACATCCAGGTGATACATTTATATCTGGGGCCCCTAAAAACATTCTTCATAAAAGATGAGAGTCTATCAAATTTTAATTTATCCTAAAATTGTTTTACATTTCATCTGAATCATTCCTCCAAAACCTTTTTGTTTTTTTGGTTTGTGGTTGTTTTTTTTTGGTTTTGGTATTTTTGCCTTTCTGTGATTTTGACAGTTAAAATCAGGAAAACATGAACAGGAACAAGTTATCAAAAAATATGAAGAGCATCTAAGGAATGGCAGAGGAGTCTCTCCGTTATAGCCAGTGATGCTGAAAATTTCAAGAATTACAAATTGGGGCAAACAAGAAAAAAAAAAAAAAAAGCATGTATGCACTACCTACCCGCCCCTCCCCCGCTGCCACCACCACACACACACACATGCCTCAAGCCTAATTATTCATTTATTATTCTTAAGCACTGCTGAGCATCTTCTGTGTGCCAGGTACTGCCCTAAGATACCAAGCACAGAACATATCTGACAAAATATCTCAGGAAGGAACAGTACAGTTCAGAGTCAGAAGTAGGAGGTGATCAATTAATTAGAATATAACAAGAGCTATGAAGAAAAATGAAGCAGGACAAACAGACAAAGTGACAGGAAGATGACATTCTGACTGCGGTGGTCTGAGAAGGCTTCTCAGAAGTGCCCTCTGAGCTAAGCTGGGAGTAGGGGGATGGAGCAGGCCCGGGGGACAACGGAGGATGGGAGGGAGAGCGGCACCCACAGGTCAATGCCTGAGGCCACGGCTTGCACACAGGCTGCTGCTGCTGCTGCTGACCGAGGCTGAGAGAGACAGGCGGCCATGAGAGGACGCTGAGCACAGGTGTAGGCCATGATTTATGTCCTAGCAGGGCCACTCTGGCTACAAGTAGAAAATTGTCATTAGAGGAGCAAGAACAAAAACAGGATCAGCTACAGGCCCTGCAAGAAACAGGGCAGGCATGGGGGTGGGTTGGGGAGTGGGGGTGCTTTGGGCCAGGGTAGAAGCAGTGGAAAGAGGAATACATAGTTGGACTCTGGCTGTATTTTAAAAGTAAACAGGATTGCGGAGGGAGTGAATGTCGAGTTCTGAAAGAGAAAAGCCCAGAAGGACTATGTCTTTTACCCTATCCACCTGGTGACTATGTACAACATTACTGAGGAGAAGTCGGCAGAAGGAGTAAGTTTAGGCATGGTAGGAAATTAAGACTTTCACTTGATACACATCAGGTTTTAGATGCTAGTCATCAAAATAGAAGTGACTAGTAAGCAACTAGATACCCAAGCTGTTGGGAGAAGTATTAGCAAATGCAACAGATACATGCAGAGACACATATGAGAGAGAAAGGGTAGAGAAGTAGAAAGAACTGCACATACATGTGTGTGTCTGAATGAAGAAAAGCTCAAGAAAACATGGAAAATGTGAAAAGAAACAAACACTGCACTGTATCTACTTCAGCACCATTTGAAAATGCTGCAATGGAAGGTACTATTCTAGTAATTAAAGAAAGGGGAGGCATTTCTTCAGTTTCCCCCAGTAAAATAATAAGCTAATAATAAAAAAAAAAAAGTAGGGCTTGTCTCGTAGCTCAGTCAGTGCAGGAACCCGCCTGCAGTGCAGGAGACCCAGGTTCAATTCCTGAGTCCGGAAGATACCCTGGAGAAGGAATGGGCAACGCACTCCAGTATTCTTGCCTGGAAAACCCCATGGACAAAGGAGCCTGGCAGGCTACAACTTCGAGACTAACCCACCAGTGAAAAAAATTAGATACAGAATGAATAAAAGAATACCGTGAAAACAACACTCAGAGACAACCGTTGGTAACTTGGTGAATTATTTCCTCCCATTGTTTTCTTGATATTTACCTACTGACACACAGACAACACAGTTTGGTTTTGCTTTCTAGATATAGTTCATTTTTGCTGGTTATTCTGACACACATGAGATAATGCTAAACTCCATGAAATTAGGCCATTTTTTTTGCTTTGTTTTGAATCTAGATTTCCGTGCTTTTAGAGTATCTTTACTCTTCAGTTCACCAAGGCTCCCTCAACCTCTCCAAACACATCACACCCTAACTCACTCATCTGGGCTGCTGCCTGACATCGGAAGACATCTGTCCTTTCCATTCCTGCTGCTCCTCAGAGCTTTGCAATTGGGGTGGGAGTGGGGTGTCTGTCTTATAAAACCATAAGCACATTTCCATTTCACGAAGAATTCTTTGTAAACCTAATCTCTCAATGGAGTCTTTATGTATCATCCTCTGTGCACATTTCTAATGTGGCATCAGATCTTTTATAAAGCATGTTTTAGCACTGCCTCAAGGAGTCACTGTCTAGTCACTCAAAGAGTGGAAACTGACTGAAAACCGCTTCTCTTCAGTTCATTCAACAAATGCCCACCAGAGCGTGTGTGTGCGCGCACGTGCACACAGATGTGAGGGGATGACAGACACAAAATCTTAAAAGACAGTTTCAGACAGAGAAACACGCTGTGAATAAAACAACCACCCGTGAGAACATAACTGCAGGAAGGTGAGAAAGAGAGAGGATGCTATTTATCTGGGTGTCCCAGGAAAAACCTCCTCAGGAAATGACACTCGAGCAGAAGCCTCAGTGGAGCAAACGAGGCTGCAGACACCCTGGAGAAGAACAACCCAAGTATGTGCCAAGCTGCTCCAGTCGTATCGGACTCTTTGCAACCCCATGAACTGTAGCCCACCAGACTCTCCTTTCCCTGAGATTCTCCAGGCAAGAATACTGGAGTGGGTTGCCATGCCCTCCTCCAGGGTATCTTCCTGACCCAGGGATCAAACCCATGTCTCCATCGGCTCCTGCACTGCAGGCAGATTCTTTACCACTGAGCCACCAGGGAAGCCCCACAATCCAAGTACAGGGAAGAAGAAAGACAGGGGCCCTGAGAAAGGAAGGAGCCTGCATGTTGGAGGGATATATGGAAGGCTCTGTGGCTGAAATGTCACAGGAAGAGGGGGCCAGATCATGGATGGCCCTGCAGGAGAAAATCTGGATCCTTATTCTCACTGTGATGAAAAACTACCATAACGTTATAAACAGGAACATGAAATGGTATGATTTAGGCTGAGCAAACAGCGTGGTGGCTGTGGAGAGACTAGAATGTAAGGAGCAAAAATAAAGGCAGGGAGACCAGTTAAAAGACTGTGACCATTCTCCAGCCAAGAGATGGGGTGGTGGAAGCACAAGTCAGTCAAAGTGGTGGTGAAGTGTTTAGGACACATTTTGCAGCTAAGAGCAACAGGACGTGCTGAGAGAATTGGGAATCTGTGCCTGAGGAAACAGAATCAGCCCCTATCCACACCGCTAATGACTTAGCTTCCCTAACGGACCTTCTCAGTACTCAGCTCGCTGGGCTGGGTACAGGAGGTGCAGGCAACAATGACTTACAGGATAATTTAAAATGTATCACACTGTCTCACTTACCCAAATTGGGATCAGTGGCCGGACGTTTCTTAATTTTCGCTTCAGAAATAGCAGAGTAATAGGCACACGTCATCTTGATCAGCCATGTTGCTCGAACCATTGGCACTGAATACTTCGCTAAATATGCAAAAACATCTTCTTTTTTACTAAGGATGGGAACCTAGAAAGAAATAACATATTTATAATCATCCCATATTATATTCATCGCTAGGCCAGCCTAAAGAAAGGGGAAGTGAAAGAGACTCTTAAGTCCATGCTGACTCTGACAAAGTTATTCTTCATGGATTTTCAAACAGCACATATGGTTTTTAAAAAATAATAAAACATTTTAAGCAAATTTTAATAAAAAATAATTGACACTGTATGTTTAGTGCACTGGTGGGACAGTTTTATCAGTTGTGCTTTCTTATTTATAAAAACAAATTATTTTCAAGCTCTCAGATGCTGAAAGCTACTCCTTGCATCAACAATAGAGGGAAATAATTTCATGACAGTCCTCCAAAGAGTTTAATCTCAAAATTGGAAAGGACAGATCATGAGAAAACTTATCCCCACTCTATATCTTATTGAAGGGCATTTTTGTATAAAGCTTTCCAACTGTAACATTTCATAAGAATGAAAATTTCCAGAAAGCTTCTAAAAGAGCCTTTAGCCCAAAATTTTAAATAGAGGCTAAAATGATGGCTCAGTGAATCTGCCTAATAAACACGGCGCTAGAAATAGCTGGGTAATTAATTCACTGGTTGAGAGTGGGCACTTGAGGCAGTTAATTATTTCTTCCAGACCACAAAGGTACTATTTAGCAAATTAGTATCCCAATGTACTGCTGAATGGCTTGCAAGAGTTAATCCAGTCTTGTAGAATTCCTCATAAATACCCTAGGAAGAGCCCATTAATCTATACGTATCTATCCAATTTATGAATACAGGGTAACACAGTGGACAAAGGGCACGTTGGCTACAACGCAGCAGTTTGGGAAAATTGAGATGGAGAAGCAGGCGTTGTCCCACTCCCAGCCCCCAACAGCAATGAGTACCTCTGTGTTTCATTCCTGGCCCTAGTCTGTGTGATTAAACCCATCACTCCCAGGCCCTTCATGTATGAATGAGATAAACTGACCCTGTCTACTTCACAGTAGGGTGAGGAGGATAAAGCAAAAAAATTACATTTATCAAAATTATGACAACTTTCGTTGTTGCCAGTTCCAAAGATTTCTTCATGCCCCCCAAAATATTCTCAAGCCACGGACTCTACCCACCTAAGAAAATTCTGGAAACCACAATTATAAACATCACTAGCCCTGGTTTCTATGTCCCAAAGTCTTGCTCGATTTTTGTCTTGAAAAATCAAAGCTTCAAACCAGCTAATTTATTCATATAGCATGGCATTTTTCTTAGTTAGCCAGTGGCTTAGACAGTGGATTTTTTGCATTATACATATGTTACAAACTTGACAACTCACAATCTTGGTACAGTGTAATCCTAGAATTAAAAAGTGGTTTTTGTACATAGCCCTTCAAAACAAGATATCTTTTGTACCTGGTTCTTCCCAAAGAAACTTCAAGCTGCTCCCATGATGAAGGAAAGCTGTCTGGCTGGACCCTGAGATGCAGTGTGTCCATAAAGTGTACTTTATGGTCAATGTAACAGACTTCTGACCGTGTACTATTCCTGCCATGGTTGCTGACTTTAGAACGTAAGTCCCATGACAGAGGCAACTACATCACACACCACATAACTAAAAAGGAGGTGAAAGGGACACAGCCTAAAGCTGTAAAACGTCCTCTCTGTGGATAACGGTGAGACATTTTAACAAGAAAATGTCCTGAACATTTAGCTTACAAGACACATCTTCCAGGGAGCACAAGGCTTGGGTTTACTATCACTTAGGCGGGGGAGAGGAAAAGCACAAGACCAGACTGCTGTATTCTTCACTAGGACAGACAGTAATCAGGGAGTTAAATTTTAGCTGTCAAGGTCAGGTTCCCCGCTAGGTAAGATGTACCAAAAGACTATATATCATATATAAAATCAAGGCTTAAAAATAAGGCAAACGCAAAAAGTAAAGTTAGCACCTCCATAGAAGTATTAACAGTAGTATCTTTATAGAAGCCTAAAGGGTTTCTTTTGAGCAGCAACTGACAAGAAGGAGTGGGGGGAGGGGTACATTTTGATCATGCGAAACGTTTAGATGAAATAGCAGGCAAAGCTGAGTCTTCCATGAACAGCAGCACAAGGCAAACCTGCAGCTCACTGCCCTTGCTGGCAGAACCCTAACAAAAACGGTTGGCTCAAATCAAGGGTTTTGGAATTCAGAAGAACATATGTGAAGAAAGTTATTTAATTAAGGAAGAAAACACATTTTGATGGTTTTGTCAAATTTACAGTTTGGGCCAACTCAGGAAGGAAAATATGTTTACACTGACTGAAGTATGACTTCCTGCAGAGATGGATTCCATTTTCAGCCAAGAAACCATCTGACTTCAACTTGTAGCTAAACCCAGGCAGTCACCGGGCAGCTGTTTGGTTTCTGAATCAAGCTGGAATTGCATCTATGTACCAAAAGAAAAGTAAGACACCTAGCACGTGGTGGTCTTCCACTGGCCAAAGGGCCACCCTTGAATCACCTTTCTCTTCGCAAGCTCCTTACCATCAGCATCCCGTTTGCTGGGTAGTGATAGAGGGAAATTCCTGAGACCACAGCAATCAAAGTCACCGGAAGTGAAACACATCATTCCTAGTGAGCTGTGCCAAAGGCTAGAAGGATATATCCCCAGAAGCAAGAAGTCTCCTTTTCCAAATCTAGCTATGACCATGGTTGAATTAAGAGGCCTTTTGTAGGTCACTGATGACCTTTCTGAGGCTAAACACATGGGGCACTGTGGAGCTTTACAGCAGCAGAAAACCAGGTCTGGAAACTTGATCCCGTCCCACACAGGAAACTATTTTGAACTCTAGATCAGAGCTGGAAGATGACTCAGGATCTTAACAGGAAAATGAAGGTCTTCTGTACTAAGCCACCTCACAGATAAATATCAGAAATTAACAAGATGTATTTAAACTTCCTAATATGAAGGAACATGTGGAGAATGCCATTTTCTACCCAATTCTACGGAACTGTCACCATCTCAGGAGGATGAAATGCTGAGGAAGGGATGGGACGGAATGGCTCTTGAAATGCCCAAGAAATGAATAAGTCAAAGTATATTCAATGGTTTCACAAAGAAAATATATTTTAACTTTGCAAAGAGAATTAATGTCAGGGCTTACCTGAGGGACACCTGACTTGGCCAGAGGCAGCTCCTAATAAAGAGAGAAGAACAGTGGCTAATACACTGCACCACAATTCATCGCCCTCCATAAAGATGAGAGGCCATTACACCCCTTAAAGCAAGGGCATCAATTCCTCACCAGTACTTGCCTGCAGGAAATATCCCCAAAAAATACATTCTAAAAGCTTACAAAAAAGGCAAACCTAAAAAGAAAGACATCAGGCTGGCTACATAGGAGTGGAAGGTACTAACCCACATGGAGGGTATGAACTATTGGTAGAAATACATCAAGTATTGAAGGATGGCCTTTGACTTCTGTGGCCTTCAGATACAATTCACACACCCCTGTGGGCCCACGTGGTAAATGCTGAACAGTGGAAAAGAAATGCTCTGTGGTTCAGCCTGTGTTGAGACAGAGGCACTCCCTGAGTAGCAAGAAGGGGTTATGCTGATGATTGCGCTTTGCAAGGACTTCAGTTGCCTTTAAGCACTAGCATCTACGAAAGGCAACATGATGCTCTGACATTAGGGCAAAATGAAGCCAATGGGAGCTACAGGCACTATTTTCAAAGAGTTGCTTTAGAAAACAAACAAGTAAATACACAAAGGAGCTCTCCTCTCACCTGAGCCTGCACCAAGCCATTCGTGAAAATTTAAGAATGGAAAATGGGCTCTCCTGAAACTAAAGGGTTTCAGGGGAGATGAGAAAGACCTGGGAATTATTTGAAAGGTATGTAAGAAGTCAGAGATCAAGACTAACAGGGAGGTTTCTGGCTCTCATCTAAATTTCAAAGGACGTTTTATATTATAGGGACTATAAGATTGTTGAATGTGTGCAGTATTTCCCATTTGAGGAAAATGATCAAAGGCAAAGATCCTAAAAGAAGCCTCCCTTCCCTCCCTCCACTTCCCCCTCCTCCAAAAAGCTGGGAACTATGAATAAAACTGCCCCATTTTGTTCTGAAACTTTTTCAAAGATGTTCTTCATGCACACACAGAATCACTATCTTTTATCTCACTTGTTCAGAAAGAGACTTAGGTTAAAAATTTGGATGGACGCTTTTCAAGACAAGGAAATAACATTAAAGTGAGGATTTCTATTCAATGCATTTTGGACACCATGGCCTAAGAAAACTGAGAATGTAACAAGAATAAATGAAGTCTCACTGCCCGTTCTTGATTTTAAAACCCTGTCTACTGCATCAACAGCTTCCTGTGTGGCATGTTCAGGTCTCCAGATGTCCCTGGCACCACATGCCGCCAAAACGAAGGGCCAACAGCCTATGAGCAGCACACACCTGCCACTGAAACTCTGAGTTGTGGAGAGAACTGGGGAACAGAAATATACACTTCAACATTATCCCAAATAGTTTCATTTCTTTAAGGCCACAAGGAAAACAACGCAAGAAATACTTAAATACCTTTTTTGCCAAAATAGCAAGTGGTTTATTTCCTGCTAAGTCAGAGAACCAGCTATGAATCGCACTCTGGGATCGAGCAGTAACCAGCCAATAATTATCTTTAGCATTAACTTGTGGTTTCTTCTTTCCGGTGTCCTGGAAAGTGTTAAGCTTTAGTTTCTCAGCTAATATGCTGCTAAAATAAGCTCCGATCTGTGGAAGGGAAAAAAAGAAAAGGTTTAAAGACAAAAAGCAAGAATGTTAGTAATGTACATATTAGTATTTTATTTGTATTAAGTGAAAATCTTCAAAGAGTCCATCAGAAAATAAAAGAGGAATTTGAGACCTTGAAGCCAAGAGATGTAATTTCCTTACACTAACATAACACAGAAGTTCCCAGAGCACCTTTGTTTCACTACTCACAAGCAGTTTGGGGGAAAAAAAGCACCTTTGAAAATCTCTGTAAGATAAAATTAATTACATACTGAATAAATTTCAAGAGAAGGGGTTCTGCTTTAATCTTCAGCTCTATGTCTTTTTCATAATACACACTCGTTTGGAGAGAACCTTTTTCCTGTGAGGTGTTGCGTACAACAGCAGAACCTAGTAATCTCACAGTAATCATTCTTTTCCTTGTTTTATCTTAATAGCATGTATTTTTGGAAAGGAAACTCTGTATTTACACTCAGTGCCTTTAAAAAAAAATTAGTCTAGAGAAATCTAATTTATTTAAATGGAAAATTACAAAAGGTTCAATTAAATTAAATATTCAACGTTTTTGATAGAGCTGCCAATTTCATGAGTACAGGCATTTCAAGAGAAAGCTAATGTTACTTGCTCTGAATGGAACAAAGTAGCAAAGGGAGCTTCTGTGAATGACTAGCATTTTCAAATTAACCATGCTTAAAGAGGACAAAGGAAAGAGACAGGGACGAGAGCGGAGGGGACTAATATCGAAAAACTCAATGAATCCACAGAAAACCTGTTGGAATTTCCAAGAATCCTATCACAGCATCACATTGTGTCCTCTGGAAATTCTTTAGTACCAGGATGTGGACAACAATTTCTAATGAATACCTTCAATAAGGTTAGCAGACAGCAGCAACCATGATTAAAACAAAATGCCTACCATGCTGCAGCAGGATAAGAATCACTGCCTTGGTTAATGCTCACAAGTCAATGAACCATTCGTCTATAGGCTGGAGCACAGCTGGAAACAATTAGCCGAGTCTATCTACCAGGGTGAATAACTGGTACAACTTTTCTAATGTGAATTGGCATCTCCTGCTCCTTGAGATTGATATACAATGAAAAAGTTTGTTTTGCTAAGTTGATGTAACAGGGCAATAAAAATTACAGTAATTAGAAAAAAAAAAGAAGTCTGAACTTTAATTTTCTTAAACAAATTCATAGTATGGTTTTATTTTTTAAGCAAAGTGTGCAGAATATCCAGAGAATAAATTAAATGCAAAAATTCAGCAAAAAACAGTTGTTTGAAAATAAGCAAGTTTCTCAAGCAGTATTTGGTGAGTCTTTGCACCAATGACACGAAACACCTACCTATGTAGATTGTTTTATATTTAAAAGATTCCTTATTTGCAATTATGTATGAGCAGTTTAATCAAAATAAAGGCATAAAACAATTTTAAACTAGTCTGAGAACTACCAAGAATATCCACAGTGATCTGAAGAGACTATTTAATTAAACCAAGCCAATCATTAAAGAGCTTTGCAAAAATTATGTTTTAAAAAAGTCTGGGCAATTTCTTGCAATTATACTCTTTTCTGTGTATTTTTTTTTTTTTTTTTTTTTTTTTCACTCCGTTGGTGATGCAGCAACCAGTTGGCCTGTTACATAACCGACCACTGTATACGTTTCACGCTGTTTTAATCGGTACTTGGCCTTAATAGTCACTTGACTGATTGCCTGATAATGATACTTTTTTGCAAGTAAACCTAAGATGAACTCATTTTTGTCCTATGCCAAATGTATAAGTAATAACTAATTTTTAAGCATTTAGGTGATGAGGTGTATTTTGACCCTAGTTTATGGACTGTGATTCAGAATTGTTTGTTTCTTACTACGCAATCAAATACGTATTTTCACATTTAGGAATACGAAGTTAAGTATCATTTTATGTTATACATACATCATTATCACAGTAAGTTAACCAATAAGTTCACAGGTAAGCTTCAGCTGTCTACAAACTTGTTAATTTTAGCTCTTTTGTCCCCCTTAAGTACCAAACCTTTTTTAAAAATCACTTCTTTTGAAAGCCTGTGGAAAATGTGTGCGTCGAATCCCCCATCCACTAAACAGAATATATGAAATGTAATTTTATTTAGTTTTTTTTTGAGATTATTAAAATGAATATTACTTCGAAAGTATAGTGTAATAGAGTGACGTCCTCTGGGCTTAATGAAGCATTTGTGACTCTGCACTTCTATACTGATTTGTTCTACAGTGCCATACTTTTCACGTCGGTTTTTTTTTTCCCCCTGCCTATTCTGTTTCTAGCAAACTATTTCTCCTCATATTTTTGTTACCTGTTGGCAACCTCTGCTTTTGTTGGTGTCAGCAAACCTCTCTTCCCCCAGCTTTACTTCGGGATTTCTAATTTGCTGTGGCTTTGAAAATCATATATGTAAGTTTAATAGAATTGTGGGTAGTTAGAACACAGAAGCTCTGATTGAAAGCTAAAGATCTCTCCTACTAGTCAAGTGTATGAACTTGAGTGCATGGACTATGGGACTTTTAAATTTCTTAGCATTGTTTTGCTTCTTCCTAGTCCTTGGGAGTTTTCCACGTAGATTCAAGGATCCTTGAGTTATGGTTAGATGTAGTCTTAGGGTACATTCTGTCACTTTGTCCAAATAAGGGTTAGTTGCTCAGTCGTGTCCGACTCTTTGTGACCACATGGACTGTAGCCAGTCAGACTCCTCTGTCCATGGAATTCTCCAGGCAAGAATACTGGATTGGGTAGCCATTCCCTTCTCCAGGGGAATCTTCCTGACCCACGGATCAAACCTGGGTCTCCTGCCTTGCAGGCAGATTCCTTACCGTCTGAGCCACCAAATAAATCTACTTTAGGAAGGGAATTTTTTTTCCACTTAATTCTTAGCTTCAATTTTGTCCAAGTAAATGATAATGTTGTTATGGTTGTTGCATCGCTCAGTCATGTCTGTCTCTTTGCGACACAGTGGACTGCAGTGTTCGAGGCTTTCCTGTCCTTCACCATCTCCCGACGCTTATTCAAACTCATGTCTGTTAAGTCAGTGATGCCATCCAACCATCTCATCCTCTGTTGTCCCTTTCTCCTCCTGCCTTCAGTCTTTCCTAGCATCAATGTCTTTTCCAATGAGTTGGCTCTTCACTTCACGTGGCCAAAGTATTGGAGTTTCAGCTTCAGCATCAGTCCTTTCAATGAATGTTCAGGATTGGTTTTCTTCAGGATTGATTGGTTTGATCTACTTGCAGTCCAAGGGATTCTGAAGAGTCTTCTCCAGCACCACAGTTTGAAAGCATCAATTCTTTGGTGCTCAGCTTTTATGGTACAACTCTCACATCTGTACATGACTATTGGCAAGACGTTAGCTTTGACTAGATGGACCTTTTTGGCAAAGTAATGTCTCTCTTTTTTTAAATGAAGTGTCTAGGTTGGTCATAGCTTTTCTTCCAAGAAGCAAGTGTCCTTTAATTTCATGGCTGCAGTCACCATCTGCAGTGATTTGGGAGCCCAAGAAAATAAAAGTCTCTGTCATTGTTTCCATTGTCACCCCATCTGTGTATTTAATAATAGCAATGGAACATAGGGACTGTATATATGTTTTACTTCCTAACAAACTTTATGAACAATAACTGTAAGCAAAGTCAAACTTCCCAAAAAACAAGCTCAGAGAAAATTCATGACAGAACTCAAAAATAAATAAATAAATACATCACCATACATTTAATTTTATTCTAACAGCAATATATTCACATTATTCCAAAATCAAAGAAAAAAAGTTAAGAGCCTCATTCCCAGCTCCCAGTGCCTGCCTCCAAGTAACCACCTTGATGAGTTTGTCTTTCCAGTGTTTCATCATGTGTGAATACACACAAACACACACAAATGTATTTTTGTCTTATCTATACCTCATTATGTACACTGAGTAAATCTGAGAACCTTCCTTCCATATCTGCATATGGAGACCATCCTCGTTCATTTTCACAGACAAATAATAATGTACTGTGTGGATACCCACATTGTATCTAATCAAGTCCCTGTTGATGGACATTTAGAGTGTTCAAATTTTTGCTATTACAAATCACATTGAAGTGAACAGCCTTTCCTACTGAATATTTCAGTTGCCAGTTTAGCAAATTACATATCCTTGTGTATAAATGTATGCATATAAAGAGATCTGAAATAATACACAAATTTTTAACAATGTTTATCTCTGGTTAAAACAAAACAAGAATAGAAATTCATCTGTATGCTTGATTTCTCTTTATCTGAATGCATGCTTTTTCAATTTAATGAGTAAAAGTATTTCAATATTTGAAAACAGAAATAACTCAGAGAGGACAAAAAACCAAACCTTAAAAGAATACAAACAAAAACAGATAAATCTATCTATATATCTAATTGTTAACATAATTACACAGAAAAAAGACTTAGTTCAAGAAACATGTTTAACACAACACTGACTACATTTTCTTAATGAAAATGAACTTTAACTTAAAGTTAGTCTGAAGACAAAAAGTATGGTAAAGGAATTGTAGGCTTTACAAAATTAATATTGCTGTTGGAATGACACTGGTATAATTTATTCTGGAACTTTTTATGTATAACTGGACTCAGTGAGGACTTCCCTGGTGGCTAGATGGTAAAGTGTCTGCCTACAATGTGGGAGACCCAGGTTCAATCCCTGGGTCGGGAAGATGCTCTGGAGAAGGAAATGGCACCCCACTCCAGTATTCTTGCCTGGAAAATCCCATGGATGAAGGAGTATAGTGGGCTACAGTCCATGGGGTCGCAAAGAGTTGGGACACGACTGAGTGACTTCACTTTTTTTATGTATATTGTAAGATAGAGTAAATGAATAAACAAGTCGATACTGCTGGGATTCAGGGTTCTTGCTTTGAGAGAAAGGAGATACAGTGATGGAAAGGGGACAGGTAAGGGAAAAACTCTGTGGTACATGAGTTAGAATGGACAGATGGAAAGGAGGGAGGAAGGGAGGGAAGGAAGGAGGAAAGAAATCTAAATATATCTATCATCTCTGTCCATTGAAAAGCCCTAGACGTTGCAACCAGAGAAGGCAATGGCAGCCCACTGCAGTACTGTTGCCTGGAAAATCCCATGGATGGAGGAGCCTGGTAGGCTGCAGTCCACGGGGTCGTGAAGAGTCGGACACGACTGAGCGACTTCACTTTCACTTTTCACTTTCATGCACTGGAGAAGGAAATGGCAACCCACTCCAATGTTCTTGCCTGGAGAATCCCAGGGACAGGGGAGCCTGGTGGGCTGCCGTCTATGGGGTCACACAGAGTCGGACACGACTGAAGCGACTTAGTAGTAGCAGTAGTAGCAGCAGCAGACGTTGCAACACTAGTAGCCTTGAGCAACCCAGGTACCAAGATCTGGGCTGGGGCAGGAAAAGAACAAGATGGCCCTGGACAATGTTATTGTGTCACAAGTGAGGAAATGATGACACGAGAGAGATATGTCAAAAAGGCCCAAAAACTAGGTTAAAGTTGCCCCCACTGACCAAATGTGAGACAATGTGAGCATCAAAAAGAAAACTGAAAATAATACAATTGATTTTAAAAAGAGTTCAGGGGTTCAAAGTGAACCCCTTAAAATGCAGTGTCGTTTACAAAAGAATGCCAACTATTAAACATACAAGGAATAACAACTACAAAACCAGCATTTTTGCTTTTGCAAACATCAGCAAAATAAATCATGCAGCAGGAATCATCAATTGATGCTAAAAATCAGAGCATAAAATTTTATTGCCGAATAGTATATTCATATGGTCTCAAAGCAGCATCCTGTGGAGATTCCTATGAGGAAGAGATGACAATTTTTGCAAAGGAAAGAGATGGCAGACACCACGTTAAGTGATCAAACAGTATAACCAATAATCAGCAAACTAACACTGCACATCTGATACGCAGTGTAGTCTTCTTACCAAAAATATACAACCTGAATCTTGTCATGAGGAAATAATCAACAAATCTAGACTACAGTACTAGACAATAAGAGAAACAACTGGACTCAGTGAGGGGACCTGGAGAGCAGTACTGCAGTGGATTAAAACAGGGTTCGGAGACACACCAGCAGAAAGCAAAGCGTGACCCCTGATGGGAGCCTGGGGCAGGGCACCATAAAGGATACCTGGGGGAACTGTGAACGTGGATCATGGCTTAAATAACACAGATGTATCAACATGTGTTACCAAGGGTCTCACGTACATATTTCAGAAGTTTTAGGAAACAATGAGCATTACCTTTGATGGGTTAATCACAATATTTCTAGCTGAGCCATGTTCATCTCCAGTAAAGGCTGGCTGATTGTTGAAGCCTTGCTTTACATTCACTGCGGTAAGTTCATCCTGTTGGAGAAAAGGTACTGATTAGTCCCAACGATGTAAACGCTCCAACTGAAGCCTTTTTTGGGCTCCAAAATCAATGCAGATGGTGACTGCAGCCATGAAATTAAAAGACGCTTACTGCTTGGAAGGAAAGTTATGACCAACCTAGATAGCATATTCAAAAGCAGAGACATTACTTTGCCGACAAAGGTCCGTCTAGTCAAGGCAATGGTTTTTCCTGTGGTCATGTATGGATGTGAGAGTTGGACTGTGAAGAAGGCTGAGCGCCGAAGAATTGATGCTTTTGAACTGTGGTGTTGGAGAAGACTCTTGAGAGTCCCTTGGACTGCAAGGAGATCCAACCAGTCCATTCTAGAGGAGATCAGCCCTGGGTGTTCTTTGGAAGGAATGATGCTGAAGCTGAAACTCCAGTACTTCGGCCACCTCATGCAAAGAGTTGGCTCATTGGAAAAGACTCTGATGCTGGGAGGAATTGGGGGCAGGAGGAGAAGGGGACGACAGAGGATGAGATGGCTGGATGGCATCACCAATTCAATGGACATGAGTTTGAGTGAACTCCAGGAGATGGTGATGGACAGGAAGGCCCGGCGTGCTACGATTCATGGGGTCTCAAAGAGTCGGACACGACTGAGCAACTGAACTGAACTGAAGCCAGTCTCCTGCAGCCTGAGGAATGACAAACTTCATGATACTCTGTAGAAGAGAGCTGCTGAACACTCACCAAGGAAAGCAGAAGTAGGGGTCTAAAAATCAATACATAAATGTGCAGAGAGAGACAAAGCAAAGGTGGCCAAATGTTAACTGCTGCCTGCAGATAAAAATTTTTCACTAACAAATTGGAGAAAGAAAAACAAAGCAACCCCTCTCCCATAAACATAAAATCATAGATTCTAAACTAGAACTGCTTCTAGAAAGCCCACAGTCTGACTCCCTATCCCTTGCCAGCCCCTATGCATATTTCTGTTCAATATTCCAGAAAACTGGCTCACTCAAGTACCCAACACCCCACAGTGAGTTCAAGACAGAAATGAAGGGTTCCTAGGCACGAGGCTTGTGCTAACCACACACCATCACAGTCCTGCAACTGAAGGAAAGTTTAGGGCTTGCCAAGTTCTTTCATTTATTTTGGTTCACTTTATCTTTACCAAATCTGAGGCGGATGTGAGTCTTCAAGTCCATTTTACAGATGAAAAAGCGAGGCTAAGCTAGTACAGTAACCGGACAAAGCCAGCGCTGAAAGGCCATCTTTTCAATCCTAGACTAGGAAGAGAAATTTCCATGACACTGTGCACCAGAGTACACATGCCACATGAAAATGTGGTCTAAAAATACACAGCCACAATTCTTACCCTTCTTAAAAAGATCTCCTACGAGATAGACATAGGAAAACTTTCCTTACCAAGGTCACAACATATCAAAAATAGCCCAAGGCATTAAAAAAAAAAAAAAAAAAAAAAACGACCTTCCCCTGCCCATATCACTTACCGAACTAAATCAGAGTTCCCAGAGTTCCCGATACAGACGCGAAAGAATAAAAGAGAAAAGATGGAGTAAATGAAGCTACCTTTTGCTCCTCTCACTTCAGGCCAAGAAATAGTCTCGGTGCCAGCTGGGTTAATGGTAGCCACAGCCCAAGAATGAGAATATACACTTAATTCTTCCCAAATAATTGTTCCATGTGTAAAATTAAAACAAACAACAACAAAACCGATCAAATCACTGTTATGATTAGGCAGGAAGCCTTAGGTCAAAATCATTAGTGACAGACAGCTCCTGCAAGGTCACCTCGGGTGAGAACTGGGGTCTCCTGGAGTCCTGCCATGTCACCTGACTTAACTGCGTGAGCTCCGCCTAATACCTCGGCCAGCCCCAGTTTTAGTGGGCTTTCAGAAGACCCCACCAGAGGAAACTGAGCTCTCAGGTAATCAAGTCTCCTTCCAGCACAAAGGTCGCTGGAATCGGGATCTGCACAGAAAATGAATTGCACATTCATATCAGAAGACATCTTAAACTGCTCCTGAATTTCCAAATTAATTATTTGGAAATCTAGGGCAAAACTACATATGCAAATTTTAAGTCAGAAAGGCGTCTGTCAACTGAAATAAAGCAAGCATGCTGACGGGATTTCTACAGTCTCGGAGTCTAAGGAAGAAGGGGAACATATCGGGTCATGAGGAGAACAGGACAAGGAAACTGAATTCTTATCTTTGCTTTACCATCAGAGTAACACAAGAAACACTAATTGAGTAATAGCATATGTTTTCACGAAAGATACATCCTGGCTTAATTAAAAGGAAGTGTGTGAGGCTTTCAGGACCAACTAGCTCCATTTAGCACCACTTTGCTTTCTATTCTAAACTAACTCCGACTCAATGGACATGAATCTGAGCAAACTCCGGGAGATGATGAAGGACAGGGAAGCCAGGCTGCTGCAGCCCATGGGACTGCAAAGAGACTGAACAATAGCAAAGCCCTGCTCAGCTAGCTTGTTGTGACTGACTGCTAACCACTGGCCTGGGCAGCCATGTCTGTCTGTCTGTCTCTCACACACATAATCCCCAGAAGGAAGAACATGGAACCATGGTAACACGTCTGTCAGCCACAGATTTTCCTCAAACTCAGATCCATACAGGTACTGCTGGGAAACATGAGTGCTGAGAATTTTCCAATCCCGCATTCAGAATGTCACAAAAATGCATCCAGAATCCGGCCACTCCTCACCACCACCGAGGCCTCCCCCAGGGTCAGGGGCACCATCATCTCAGGCTTGAATGCTGCAGTGGTTCCTAACTGGCCTCCTGGTTTCAACTCTTGTTCCCTGAAGGCCACATTCAACACAGCAGCCACGGGGAGCTTTGCAAAACTTGAGATGATGACCCTCCTCAAAATCTGCGATAACTCCGCACCTCAGAATGGGATAAGAGGCCCCATGAGGTGCTACAAGCCCCTGACACCTCTCAGACTTAATCCCTGATCACCCTCTCCTTGCACACTCCTCTGCAGCCACACATCTACCCACCCTCCCACCCCCAGCCAGCTCCTCAAGCCTTCCATTGGACCTTCTCCTGCCTCCAGGCCTTGCGCTGTTCTATTCTTCCTGGGTCTTCTCCCTCCCTCTTCTCCCTGTCTCTTTCCCCTGGTTTGCACATGGCCAACTCCCTGACCACCTTAAGTCATGTTCTCAATGAGAAATGTGATAACTCTATTTGAAATTGGAACTGCCCACCCCATTCCCTTCACCCTAGCAGTCCTAATCTCCCAACAGTCCATAGCACTTACCACCTAAAATCCCTGTCCTGTCTGTCACCCCCGCAGCAGGTAAGATCTGTGAGGACAGGGGTCTTTATGTTGTTCATAAATAATCATGCCAAAGAATCAAAGACTCATGCCAAGCACGCAGAGCAGTGGCTGGCACAGAGCACACAAAGGCACTCAATACAGATTTGCTGAAAGAATAAATAAGTGTATGATAACCTGTTTTGAACAATTAATATAAGCATACTGTGACTCACTACCCCATGAACTTGGGGGTACCTAATTCTGTTTGGATTTATGACTAGAATCACTTCACCTCCCAGAGCAGTGACTTCTCCCCATCAAGCCCAAGGCACTCTCCTAAAGGCAAGTAGTTTTAAATGCCCCTTTCCCCCAAGTCTGAAATGAAATTCACAGACAATAACTTTTTTTTTAATCAATGTAATGCCCTCACTCTAAAAAAAATTTTTTTAACGAAAGTAGGTTATAACAACATAGGTACTTGAAAAGAAAACTGAGGCGTGCGCCACTGGGCCACCACCACCCAAGAAGTGTGGCCTGTGGGCAGCTGTGCTGGCCCGACCTGGGCCCTCCCTCAACTAACTCCACAGATTCTCCGGGCAGTTCATTTGGAGAAGCGGGCCTTAGGAGACGTGAAGTGTTAGTAAGTGTTTGTTCCTATACCCAGAATCACCCTAATGCAGCCACCACAAAATGCAGACATACAGGTGGACCGCATTGCCATCTCAAATTATCAGGAACAGCATGGCGTAAACTTTCTGAAATGGAGAAAACACCTGATAAAAGTTTCAAACTAACAAAATAAACTCTTCTCCCGATATATTAAAAATGCAATAGTTATATTCCTCCAAGATTCGGTATATACTGAGTGTATAGATCCCCTCGAGGAGGAAATGGCAACCCACTCCAGTATTCTTGCCTGGAGAATCCCTTAGAGCAGCCTGGCGGGCTACAGTCCACGGGGTTGCAAAGAGTCGGACACGACTGAAGCGACTATGCACGCATGCACGCAAGGGGAATGTGTATTATAATCAAGCAAAAAAAGGTCATATGTAGATTCCCACCTGGGAAAGCGACTTTGAAGGTTTGCTGGTAATCTGAGAGTCCAGTGCGGTAAAGGACAATTCTTCATTGAGCCCAACTGTCCACACTGAGGACACCCGGCCCCACCCACTAAATGGCAATGACCCCGCATCACAGCAGCTGCCAACACCTGCCTCCAGAGTGCCACAACGCCCCGGCTGAAAACCAGAGTGTACTGAGAGGGACTGCTTTTAGCTTTTAAAGCCCTGCCTCTGAAAAGAGGAATCCAGATTTCAGAAACACGGAGTTTCACACAGGCCCCGCTCCTGCTACAACACCACAAGATTGACAACTGGACGTCCAACTCCAGCCACTGCAGCCCCCGGTGGCCCCCAGCTGTGTTACAAGTGAAGGCCGTGTGGACCCCAGGGTAAGGATGACTGAATTGGAAACGCACACAAGAGGGAAGGGAGAGCCCAGGCTCTGCCTTCGTACTGTCTGAATTTGAACCTCTAACTCCAGTTAAGAGTGGCTCAATCCAGTGCTCTGTGAAAACCTAAAGGGGTGTGTGGGGTGGGAGGTGGAAAGAGATTCCAGAGTGAGAGGACGCATGTATACCTACAGCTGCTTCATGCTGACGTATGGCAGAAACGAACACAAAACTGTAAAGCAATTATCCTCCAATTAAAAATAAATTTTAATTTAAAAAAATATATATAAACCTGAAAAACAAAAGTGACTCAAAGCAAGCTTCGGAACTGTTTCTGGCCTCAGTTTTCTTCAATTGTGAAACAGGGCTAGTATGGTTTCCACTACTATTACCTCCATATCCCAGCTGAGGAAATAAGAAAGATCATATCGTGGTTTAGAACGTGAAAGAATCCATGTTCCCAACCACTGTGAATGGCCAGCAATTAGTATTACTGCTGTTTTTGTGTCCCATTTCTGCTTCAAGGAAGTGATAACCTGACGCTCCAGTCGAGCTCTAAGGAATGCAAAAGGTTTTGCTTCAGAAATTAAAAGGACCCTGACCTTGAGCAGTGAATGGTTCTCAAACTTTTGCAAGCATCAGAATCCTGATGGGTTTATTAAAGAACAGCCACTGCCTGGGCCCCTCCTTGAGACTCTCCAATTCAGGAGGTGGGGGAGGCGAGGGGTGGCGGGTTGCGGAGGGAGGCGGTGCCCAAGAATCTGAATTTCTCATAGCTTCCTAGATCAGTCATGCGGATCCAGGGACCACACTTTGAGAACCACTGATGTAAATATTTGGAGTTCACAGCTTTCTAGAAAACCAGGGCCCCTGTGTCTGGCAACAGGGCTGCACTCAACCACCGGGAAGAACCTGGGTGCTCCCTCTTAGTTCAGGAACAGGAGATCCCTGGTCCCAATTCTCTGCCACACACCCATCCTACTGCAAAAGCACACACACAAAGCTACACACACACACACACACACACACACACACACACACACACACACTTACTCACTCACCCAGGAAGAAAACCAATCAAGAAGGTTTCTCTTTCACTCCTTTAACTTCTCCTAGACCCACGAATAAAAACACCAGAGCTGCAGAGTACTCAGCTGTATCAGGAAGCACACAGAGGTAAAAGAGAAGCCTGGTGGGCACTTCTGTTTAAGTTTAGTCACACAAAGCTTTATGTCAGCTTCCTAGAGAAACTAAGGGAAATGGGTAAAAACCACAACGTCACAACCAGAACATGCTCCATGATGCTTTTTCTCCTAAAGTTTCTGAAGAGTGAGAGTTGACGGCAGGAATCCAAGCAACCAGTTCAGAGTAAGATTCGAATTCCAGAGTGTTTACTATTGTTGTTTGTACAGCATTTCTCAAACTCCAGTAACGCAGCAACATACCCCCTTTAAAGGAAAAACATTCTCTCTGACCCCAGGATGCGTGAAGAACCCAATTTGGGAAAATGAGGTAGGACCTGGATACTTAATGGCCTTAGGGCAGCACTGAGAGATTCAGAACAAGATGTAACATGTGTTATATGAACTCAAACTACAAACTTTTATGACACTTTGCTCTGAAGATGTTTGCCAAATCTAATCAAGTAAAAATAGAAGGGAGAGTGTCCAGATTTTAAAACAGCATGCCTCTAAAATCCCCAAGCCAAGGGACACAAATAGCTTCCTCTTGCACTAGCCTTGACCCTCTTCAAAGATTTCTCTAAATAAAAGAGGATAACTGCCAAAGTCCTTACCACGGTCCTTACAGAGACTGAAACTTGTTTTACTGCACCTAGGCAACAATTCTCAAAAAAAAAAAAAAAAAGCAGAACCACCAGCTACTGCTTTGCCTATCTGCAAAGCTGAGACAACTGAAGACCCCAGCACTTGAGGACACACCCAACCACTAATCAGAGTCTTAGCGGCAAACCATTTTCAGTAAAAGAACTCTTGCTGCTGTTGTTCAGTCGCTAAGTTGTGAATGACTCTCTTTGCAACCCCATGGACTGCAGCACACCAGACTCCTCTGTCCTCCACTATCTCCCAAAGTTTGCTCAAATCCACGTCCATTGAATCAGTGATGCTACCTAACCATCTCATCCTCTGTCGCCTCCGTCCCCTTTTGCCTTCAATCTTTCCCAGCATCAGGGTCTTTTCCAATGAGCCAGCTCTACTGGAGGTTAAATTTTCCCACTATACAATGTGGAGGATAAAAAACAAAGTGCCAACCATGAACTCTGAGTTTTAAATGTTTTTATCATGAACTGTGGTGCTGCAGAAGATTCTTGAGTGTCCCTTGGATAGCAAGGAGATCAAATCAGTCAATCCTAAAGGAAACCAACCCTGAACATTCATTGGAAGGACTGATGTTGAAGCTAAAACTCCAATATTTTGGCCACCTGATGTGAAGAACCGATTCATTGGAAAAGATCCTGATGCTGGGAAAGATTGAGGGCAGAAGGAGAAGGGGGCAACAGAGGATGAGATGGTTGGATGGCATCACCGACTCAACGGACATGAGTTTGAGCAAATTCCAGGAGACAGTGAAGGACAGGGAAGCCTGCCGTGCTGGAGTCCATGGGGTCGCAAAGGGTCAGACGTGACTGAGCAACTGAACAGCAGCAGCAGCAGAGGCAAAACACTGCACACACATGCGTGAGCCCTAATACCCACCCTGCCAGGAGACAACACTAGCTGAGAACACGCTCTCACAGTCCAGCCTGGTGGCCCAGAGCAGGGGTGCATCAGGCCAGGCTGCAGAGGGCTTCAACAGAAACCATCTTTAAAACAGGAGTGGTCCAAAGTTAACCTCAACATGGAGAAAGGAAGACTCATCCACCTCATCACTGACTTCAGCTAAAATGATAAGCCTTCAATAGGCTGAAATTCAAGTTCTGCTTGCTTGGAAATTTGTATTTCATTTTTATCATAAAGTGGATATTAATTTTTGCTTTAAAAATGAGTAAGATGGGATGGGAGGTGGGAGGGAGGTTCAAGAGGGAGGGGATATACAGTATACCTGTGGCTGATTTCATGTTGATACATGGCAGAAACCAACACAATACTGAAGAGCAATTATCCTACAATTAAAAATAAATTTTCTAAAATGAGAGGCAGAGGTTTTCAAGAATGTCACATTTTTATATGTGTACATAGAAAAGAATGTATAATCAACATCTAACACCATAAAAATAAATTTTATCTAAATTTAAAAATAAATAAAATGTTAAGGCTTAAAAAAATTTTAGGGAGACAAGTACCCAGACACAAACAGAAACAAAAGCCTAGAAACAGGCCCATGTTCACACAGAAGGCCAGCGTTCACTGTGCAGTTTTGTATTTGACACTGATAAAAAAAAATCAGACCTTCAGTACTTTGGGTGAAGTACTAAGGCACCCATAAATCTTGGGCATTTATCTTGAACTTCAGAGAATGATGGTATTTTTTGGATCACTTTCAGAGCAATCTTTTAATTTCAGTAAGTGTTTCATCAGGAAAATGAGTATATTTTGAGTCTAGTTTGGAAATTGGCTAAGTTCTTTCTCAGTCAAAGGGGGGGAAAGTCAGTTTAGCACACTTTTCAATGACCATCATAAAAGCAGATAATAAATGTACACACACAGGTGTGCACAGATGTGCACACACGGTTAAACTCCTCCAGACTTCTCATCCACAGCACAGAACATGTGCAGAGACGTGCGACTGCCTCCATCACCTACTCGCATCTAACAAACTAACTCAATGACTGTCAACGAAATGCCGCCACAGATGACAATGCCGCAGAAGCAGAAAAATGTGCCTCTGTGCACTAGTCAGACAGGCTAT
Source organism: Bos indicus x Bos taurus (assembly GCF_003369695.1). Taxonomy (NCBI): domain Eukaryota; kingdom Metazoa; phylum Chordata; class Mammalia; order Artiodactyla; family Bovidae; genus Bos; species Bos indicus x Bos taurus. The sequence continues at coordinate 116,418,123 of NC_040076.1, forward strand.
GCTTAGCCAGGGTCTTACTTCAAACAAACAAAATTTTTTAAAACGGCTTTACGGGACTTCTCTGGAGTGGTCCAGTGGCTGAGGCTCTACGCTCCCAGTGCGGGGGCCTGGGTTTGATCCCTGCCCGGGAACTAGAGCCCATATGCTACAACTAAAGATCCACTAAAGATCTGCAACTACAGATGCCAAATAAATTTTTTTTTTTAAATACCTTTTTGATTATTTTCCCTAGCTTTGTCCGCCTCTCTCCCAGAAGAGCGTTCTCTGTCTGCAGGTCCCATTTGAAAAGTAAGGCTATGAAAATACCCATCACAGCCCAGATTAACAGTCTTCAGGCAACACTTTCTGTTGTTAGCAGATACAGATGACCCAAGAGATGAGGGAAAAGTCTTTCTCTCCTCACACCTCAACATTAGGCAGTTCGAAGCACACTTCTACCAAAACACATCTCACATCTAGTCCTTCCTTTACAAGAACACAGCCATCTCTCTAACTGCGGCCACTGGCACAGCAGGCCAGGCCGCTGCTCTCATGCCGCATACCTCCCATCCGCACCCAGGTCCAGAGCTTGCCTGAGCTCAGCCTGCCCAATGGCCCCGGATGAATCCTTCTGAAACAGGCTGCCTTTTCTGCACTCCCCTTTTTCAATAGCCTCAGAGGCTTTCCTTTTCCTCCCCCCCTCAGAAGACGCTAACGAATGGAAGCATCTGGCACCACCTTCTATGGATCCTCAATAACATCTGTGGGCCTTCTCTGCACCTAACTCCAGCCAGGACTCACACACACAACCCGCTAGCATGGGCATTAGACACCTGGAACAATCGAGCTCCGCTCCCCAGCCTCGCTCCCATTCTGAGTGTTGAATCACAGAGGTCTGAGTTTGAATGCAGAGCCCTTACCTATCACAGAGAACAAGATAAACTGACCTCTCTGCACCTCGGTCGCCTCAATCAAAGTAAGATAAGAATAACTCACAGGGCTGAGATTACATAAGATAAAATGCAGAGTTTAGCACAGTGCCTGGCCACACATTGAGTGCTCTGTAAAATGGTGGTTACTGGTATTAAAAAAAAAATTCATAGCGCTTTTTCTTCATATTTTAACTTTCCTGGAATCTACTTGACTATTATATTCCTTGCCACACACATTGTCTTTCCACCTCTAAGCCTTGCCTAATGCCATTCCTATCCCCTGGAGTATATTATGCAATCTTTTGCCTTCTTCGAACCACAACCCATGGCTGCCCTGCATTTAATCACTAAAGTATACAGTAGTGTGCTCAGTACTGGGGATTCCATAGTGAGCAAACTGCAACTGTGATAAAGGCCCCAAGGAGAAGCACCACCTGCTCAGAGCACACTTGATAGGGGCTTACCCTAATCTGAAACGTCAGAAAAAAATTCCCTGAAGAAATCACCTTTGCATTTCGCCTCAGAATGCGAAAGAGGCGTTAACCAAGTTAAGAGTAAGACTTATACAACAGCAAGGCTGACATTCTGCGGGAAGTGATACAATATTAACTCTACAAAGACCCTGAAGAGCTAAGAGATGTATACTGTAATTCCTAGAGCAATTGCTATAAAATAAAATGTGAAGCGGTAAGCTAAAATGTTGATGGGTGAATTTAAATTATTTTTCAACAGAGTTTAATAATCCTGAAGTAAAATGGCAAATAAACCCAACCATATCAATAATTACATTAAATGCTAATGAAATGTTAACAGGCTATGATTCCAATTAAAAGGCAGGGATTGTCAGGATGGATAAGGAAACAAAACCCTGCCAGATGCTGCACCTTAAGCACATTAAGACAGATAAGGTGACAGTAAACACATGGGCAAAGATGAGCAACATGCAAACGATGAACAGAAGAGGGCTAGAGTGGCTACATCAATACTGGACAAAGTAAACTTCAAGACAGAAAGCATCATCAAAGATAAAAAGGCACATATCGTAATGAGAAAAGGGTGAATTCATCAGGAAGATATAACAACAATCACCAGCACTGTGTGCCCATCAAGAGCAGAGGCAAGAGAAGCCTGGGTGAGGTCTGCGGGCCTAGGAAAGTGACATAAAGAATGGCATCATGGCAAGGGCAAGAGGGACCCAGGTGTGAAGTGAGACTGAGCAGCGGGCGGGGACAGAACACGCAGGGTCTTGTGGGCCCAGTGAGGGACTTCTCCCTTTACCAGAAGAGTAAGGGCTTTTTACCCACATGTGCCCTGTGTGCTTAGTCCCTCAGTCGTGTCCAACTCTTTGTGACCCTATGGACTCTCGCCCGCCAGGCTCCTCTGTCCATGGGGAGTCTCCAGGCAAGAATACTGGAGTGGGTTGCCATGCCCTCCTCTTTACCCACATACCTACAGTCAATTAATCTTCGACAGATGAGAAAGTATACAATGGGGAAAAGACAGTCTCTTCAGCAAGTGGCACTGGGAAAGTCAAAAAGCCACATATAAATCAATGAAGTCAGAACACAGCCTCACACCATACACAAAAATAAACTCACAATGGCATAAAGGCTTCAACATTAAAATATGACACCATAAAACTCCTACAAGAGATCACAGGCAGAATATTCACTAACATAAATCGAATCAACATTCTCTTAGGTCAGTCTTGGGCAACAGAAGTAAAAACAAACAAATGGGATCTAAATCAAACTCACGAGCTTTTACACAGCAAAAGAAACTGTAAACAAAAGGAAAAGACAACTTTAGAAGGGGAGAAAACACTTGCAAACAATGCAAAAGACAAGCGCCTCACTTTCAAAATATACAAACAGCTAATACAACTCAAAAAACACCCAATCAAAAAATTGGGCAGAAGACCTAAATACACATTTCTCCAAAGAAGACGTAGATGGTCAACAGACACACAAAACGAGGCTCATCAGTACTAAATATTAGAGAATTCAAAACTACAATGAGGTACATCTCACAGTGGTCAGAATGGCCCTCATTAAAAAGTCCACAAATATATGCTGGAGCGGATGTGAATAAAAGGCAACCCTTCTACACTGTTGGCGGGAGTGTAAGTGGGTGCGGCCACTATGGAGAAGGATATTGCCATTCTTCTAACTAAAAACAGCTTCCATATGATCCAGCAATCCCACCCCAGGACATATATTCAGACAAAACTGTAATTCAAAAAGATACATGCAACTAACACAACACTGTTAATCAACCATCTTCCGATATAAAATAAATCTTTTAAAAAATATACACTCATCCCTATGTTCATAGCAGCACTGTTCACAAGAAACAAGACATGGAAGCAACCTAACGTCCAATGACAGAGGAATGGATAAAGAAGATACGGTACGTATATACAAAGGACTATCACTCACCCATAAAAAAGAATGAAATAATGCCATCTGCAGCAACATGGATGAACCTAGAGATTATCATACTAAGTGAAGGAAGTCTGAAAGACGTTACCATGTGATATCATTTATGTGTGGAATCTAAAATATGACAAATGAACTTATATATGAAACAGAGAACAGATCTGTGGCTGCTAAGGGGGACAGGGGCAGGGGAAGGGATGGATTGGGAGTTGGGATTAGCAAATGCAAACAATTACCTGTAGAATGGATAAAAACAAGGTCTTAGTGTATAGCACAGGGAACAATATTCAATATCCTTTGATAAACAACAATGAAAAAGAATGTATGTCTATATATATATAATATGTATAACTGAATCATGTTGCTGTACAGCAGAAATTCACACAACATTGTAAATCAACTAACTATACTTGAATAACGGAGAAGGCAATGGCCCCCCACTCCAGTACTCTTGCCTGGAAAATCCCATGGATGAAGGAGCCTGGTAGGCTGCAGTCCATGGAGTTGCTAAGAGTCAGACATGACTGAGCGACTTCACTTTCACTTTTCACTTTCATGCATTGGAGAAGGAAATGGCAACCCACTCCAGTGTTCTTGCCTGGAGAATCCCAGGGGGAGCCTGGTGGGCTGCCGTCTATGGGGTCACACAGAGTCGGAGACGACTGAAGTGACTTAGCAGCAGCAGCATACTTGAATAAATTTTTTAAAAAATAGAGTAAAGGATTTTATGCAGTGGGGTGACATCATCCAAACAAAATAAATGCACAGTGCAGACACAGATTAGAGTTTGTCAGACCAAATAGGAGGCCTGGGGGCAAGGCGACTGGGACCAGTTAGAGGCTCCCTTAAGAGCCAAGACATGAGACGATGGGAGCTAGGACTAAGATGGCAGTAACAGCGATGGAAAGAAGGGGAAGATCTTTATGGGGCTACTCAACAGGCCTTTTGGGGACATGGAAGATGGAATGACAAAGAGTGAGGCTATCTATCAAGGATGTCTCCTGGATTTCTGGGATAGCAAGAGAACTTAAGACATAATACAGCAATAACAGGGGTTTTTTGGAGGAAGAGGAGCAGATCACAAGTTCAGTTTTAAATGGAACCTTGAGGTATCAGGCCAAACAAAATGTTTCTTATAGTCGCTGAGAAGTCTAGAGTGCAGAGAGGTCCTGGCTGGAGTCATCAAGTTGTGAGTTGTCTTCATTAGGTAGTAACTGAAGCCTGGGGGTAGCCAAGATCATCCAAAGAGAGGGTGAGTGAGAAGAGACAACGGCCTAGAACAGACCCCAGGGAACACCCAGTTTGATTTCATGGCCAGGTAAAGAAGGGAAAGCCTTCAAAGGAGCCTGAGATGCTGTGGCCAGAGAAGAGAGCAGGAAAGCAGGAGTGCTTTAGCTCAAAGCTGAGGGAAGGGACCTCCCTGATGGTCCAGTGGTCAGGAATCTGCCTGCCAGTGCGGGGGACATGGTTTGATCCCTGGACCAGGATGAGTCCACATGCCATGGGGCAACTAAACCCGTGTGCCACAACTACTGAAGCCTGAGCCTAGAGCCCATACTCCACCCGAGAAGCCACCACAATGAGAAAGCACCACAATGAAGAAGCACCAGAATGAAGAAAAGTCCTCACAACTAGAGAACGCTCACGCAGCAAAGGAGACCCAGCACAGCTAAAACAAACAAAGTTTAAAAAAAAAAAGCTGAGGGAAGACACTGCTTCACCAGGGGAGGGAACAACAGGCACAATGTGGCTGCTGGGGCCCAGAGGGAGGGTTCTCCGGAAAATGAGGGCAGAAGCCCAACAAAAAGGAGCAGAGGAAGAAGCGGGAGGTGAAGACGACACTGAACACACAGGATGCTTTGTGGAAGGTTTGGAGAAAGAGGTGGAGAGAAACGGGAAGGTGGGGTGATGGAGTAGGGGGGATGACGATGAGGGAAGCATGTGCACGTCTGGATGACACAGAGAGAATGCAGTGGAGGGAGAAATTAAGATAACAGGAGATAAGCGAGGTGGTGGATAGGGGGAAGTTGTCGAGAAAACAGGAGGGGACCCAGAAGGAAAGGTCCAGTACCAGACCAACCGGGGACGAGTGCAGGAGGGGTTAGAGACAGGCCCTGCAGGCTCTGAACTGTGTACCCTGAAAAGACAGGTCAAAGTCCTAACCCCCATACCTGTGACCTATTTGGAAATAGGGTCTGTGCAGATAAAAGCAAGTTAAAGTCACGCTGAATTAGGGTCCGAATTCAACAGCACGTGGCCAGTGTCCTCACAAAAGACACAGAAGATTGAGGGAGGCAGAGATTGGAATTACGCTGCCACAAACCATGGAAAACTTGGGGCTTCCAGAAGCTGGGGGCTTTCCAGGTGGCACAGTGATAAAGAATCTACCTGACAATGCAGGAGACACAAGAGACATGGGTTCAATCATTGGGCCAGGAAGATCCCCTGGAAGAGGAAATGACAACCCACAATCCAGTATTCTTGCCTGGAGAATCCCATGGGCAGAGGAGTCTGGTGGGCTACAGTCCAGGGGGTCTCAAACAGCTAGACATGACTGAGTGACTAAGCACACACACAAGCACCAGAAGCTGGAAGAGGAAAGGAAAGGCCCTCCTCAGAGGTGTGGACCTCCCTCCAGGGCTTCGAGAGAACAAATTCCCGTTGTTTTAAGCCATCCAATTTAGGGCAGTATTCTGTTTCGGCAGCCCTAGGAAACTAAAATGTACATGCAGGGGAGGGGCGAGGGGAGAAGAGAAGCTCTGCTCTATTCTTCATGGCAAGACCACCTTCTGAAATTGCCATTTGGCAGCACCAAGAGTCTACAAGGCAGAGTCTCAATGGCTGAGAAAAGTAGTATCACCTGGCTCTGTGTAAGGGGACATCGCAGCCCCCCAGCATCCCAGCAACAGGGACTGATTCCTGTTGGATCTCTTCTGATTGACTTGATAGCTGTTTGAGAAGTTTAGAGGAAAAGGTGTGTGGGGGTGGGGGCAGGGGAGGGAGCAAGAAGGGTATGTGTTCTGTTTCCCCAGCTCAGCCAAAATGTTTGTGCGAGAGGGCACTACGACCAGCCTCCTGAACAGAGAGCCAAGGAAGGGGCAGGACTGACTCGGGGCGGGGAGGCAGGAGTCCCCTGAAAGTCAACCTAGCATCTTCCCCACCCCTACCCACATCTCTGACACCTGGGCCACATTTGCATCAAGGCCACATCTGAAACTCAACTTTTTACACATCCACCCTCGTCTACCCAGCTATTAATATTCACCCCTACCCAAAACTCCAACTGCAGGCCATCAATCACTAACGGTGGGAACCCAGATGAACCCCAGAGGATGTGAGCTCAACACAAAGAAGGCAGTCCGGTCTTCACACCAGTACTGAGCAGCAGGCAAAAGAGAAGAGAAAATCATGACCACAATAATACTCTTCCCTGGCCTTTTACCAGAATATTCACACCCATCTTCCTCAGAGTCAAATGGTTCAGGCAGGATGAGTGCCCATTTACAGGCTGAGAAACAGACTGACGAGTGACGTGCTTAAGTGGCCATGTGACAATCAGGCCCCCAACAGGCCCAATGGGCTCTCCAAGACCGTGAGATCTTAGAGCAGACTGGTACGATTTCAATCAAGCTCTACTAGAATCCTAGCTCCCTTCTTGTCTGTGAAATGGAGATACCTCCATACACCTCACATGCCTATTGTAAAGGAAATGAGAAAAAACATATGTGAGGCACTCGACATGGTCATTGATACATACTAGGCACTTTTAAGAAGGCTTATGGGAGTTCCCTTATCATCCAGAAGTTAGGATTCGGCGCTTTCACTGCCGTGGCCTGGGTTCAAACCCTGATTGGGGACGGTGTGGCCAGAACATATACATATATAGGCTCATCACAGTCATTGCCATTATGGTTTTTGACCAACCAGCACATCGAGGGACTCAGTAACTTTCCAATGAAGCAAATGGAAACATCCACCAAGGATGATGTGCTGAGACTCTTGGGGACCCGACTCCCCACAAAAACCTCCCTCACCCTTACCCATGAGACAGGCAGGGCCTCCCCCTCCAATAGAAGTGAGAGAGACTCTGATTCAAATTACATCCAAATATACTTGGCATTTATTCCACTCTAAGTAACTATAGCCTATTAATTCATATTCAAATCACCTTCAAATGCATGTCACCCTCAGATATCAAACACCTGGATGTGGCTCTCAGGAAAACTACCAAAGAAAAAAATACTTTCAGACTTGCAGAATGTGGGAAAGGGCACTTAAGGTATCGGTAGTTGATCCTGCCAAGAACTGTACATAAGGCAGCCTCAGAAGACAGCTTCCTCTTTGGAGACTCCACAGGTCAGCTAAGTCACCGTCCCACACGACCCACGCAATGCAATCGCATTTTAATGTAGACTCCTCCTGCAAATCATATTTTTCACTTAGTACTAAATCTGCCTCCCACTGGGCTAGGTGATCCAAAGGCAGAAAAAACTAATCCAAGCCATGGTTTCTGACTATGAAGTTAACTGTCCAGTGCACTGACTCACTGTGCCCCCATCCTGGCTCATTCTACCCCACGCCTAAGTGCATCCCTGACCCCACACTGGGTGCATACCAGTAGGAAGGTGTCGGTGACTGCCACCAAATGAACTGCAAATTCACAAAAAGGGAAACTCGGGGTGACAGAGACGAAAAGCGTGCAGGAAAAATCAAGTGAAACTGCAGGATGCCCTTCTTCCTGCCTGGGAGAGAGGACAGAGGTTGGGAATGTCTCTCTCTTCTTTAACCCATTATTTAATTAATGTACCATATTCAACGGGCTTTCCTGGTTGTTCATCTGGTAAAGAATCCACCTGCAATGTAAGAGACCTCGGTTTGATCCCTGGGTTGGGAAGATTCCCTAGAGAAGGGAAAGGCTACCCACTCCAGTGTTCTGGCCTGGAGAATTCCATGCACTGTATAATCCTGCTGCTGCTACTGCTAAGTCACTTCAGTCGTGTCCGACTCTGTGTGATCCCACAGACGGCAGCCCACCAGGCTCCCCAGTCCCTGGGATTCTCCAGGCCAGAACACTGGAGTGGGTTGCCATTTCCTTCTCCAATGCATGAAAGTGAAAAGTGAAAGGGAAGTCGCTCAGTCGTGTCCGACTCTTAGCGACCCCATGGACTGCAGCCTACCAAGCTCCTCCATCCATGGGATTTTCCAGGCAAAGTACTCGAGTGGGGTGCCATTGCCTTCTCCGCTGTATAGTCCATGGGGTCTCAAAGAGTCAGATTCAACTGAGCAACTTTCACTTTTCTTTCACCATGTTCGACAATTAAAAAAAAAAAATCACTGGATTTACAAAATTCTAAAAATATTAAGAGACACTAAAATGATGTGAGAATTATTTAGATTTTCTGATGATTTCAGAAGTACTTGAGGTCTCTGCTAAGTTTCAAAAACATCACTGTGACTGTCATTCAAATATTACTTCAAATTATGGTTATTTAGACTTCACAACTCGGAGAAGGCAATGGCACCCCACTCCAGTACTCTTGCCTGAAAAATCCCATGGATGGAGGAGCCTGGTGGGCTACAGTCCATGGGGTCGCCAAGAGTCAGACACAACTGAGCAACTTCACTTTCACTTTTCACTTTCATGCATTGGAGAAGGAAATGGCAACCCACTCCAGTGTTTTTGCCTGGAGAATCCCAGGGATGGGGGAGCCTGGTGGGCTGCCGTCTATGGGCTCACACAGAGTCAGACACGACTGAAGCAACTTAGCAGCAGCAGACTTCATAACTATTTGATTTTTATTTTCTATTTTTAAAGATTTTTTTTTAAATGTGGACTACTTTTTTTAATTGGGGGATAACTGCTCTACAATGACGAGTTAGCTGGGAATGTCTCTTTTTTGTTGTTAGTAGGGGTGGTGATGCTGTTCATTTGTGTACTCGAAAACAGAGGCTAAACCTAGAATTTTGAGCCAAGAAAGCCAATGTCCTCGAGTCCACCTCTGAAAGTGCAGCCTGAAAGCCAGCCTCTGTTAACACCTCTCAGCCTCCACCCTTTTTATTTCCGGGAGGCTTGCTCACTCCCACCTCTTCCACGGAGCTAAGCCAACCCTCCAAGCAATTCGGGATGTTTACCACCATCAAAGCAGCCTGCGGGGGGTTGAATAACAGGTACTGAAGGTGAGGTTTAAAGCAGGGACAAGTGGTATAAACCAAAGCCCTCAGGTCATCAGACCTTCAGGTAAACCAGTTCATGCCACAGGGTGAGGGAGGTGGGTAGGAAGGGGAATCCAATATTCATTTCAATCCAGCAATCAGGTAATTCTCTAAAGACTGAGCACAAACATGTGTCCACCCAGAGATCCTCAAGCAACAGGATCAACTACCATCCCAGCCGAACAGTGTCCAAGGAATCGATGCATTTTCCACACTCCTCTCTCCTTCGTTTCCTTTGACCAATTTGTCACCAATTATTCTTCTCTAGTCCTGTTTAAAGCCCTCATCAGTCTTTTTACTTCATGCTTTGGTTACTACAGCCGCTTCCCTCGCAGCCTCCCCGACTCCACTCTCTCCCGGTCCGGATTTATTAAGCATGAGCTAGTGAGATAAATCTGACAGCAGGGCCTGGTGAGCTCATCACCGCCCCCCACAGCAGCCGGCCAGGACTCCAGGACTCCAAGCCTGATCTCAGAAGCTCGTCCTCCCCCCATGGCACCTCACTCACCCTACCTGCAGCTCTTTCTTAGGAAAGATAGGGTGCAACCTGTCCCCACTCACTCGCATCCTGACCCTCACGCCTACACCCTCCAGTGAGACCTCCAAGTATTCCAACCCTCTCTTTCCTGAACTCATGCAGCATTTTTAGCCTCCCTATATATAGAGCAGGATGGTTTACAGCACAGTCTCAGACGTCCAATTTCAACTCCATCAAGATGCAGCCAATGGACCCTGGGAAAGTAAAGTTGACCCCTGTGATCCCTCCCCTGTGCCTCAGTTTCTTCACTTGTAAAAAGGAGATAATAGTATCCACCCAAGAGGTGTTTGTGAGGCTGGCATAAAACCAAACATGTAAAGCCTTCAGAATAACCAACACAATCAACATGGGCTCTCCTGATGGAATATGCCACTTTATACACGGTGAAGTCAAAGTGTCAGTCACTCACTCAGACTCTTTGCAACCCCATGGACTGGCCCACCAGGCACCTCTGTCTATGGAATTCTCCAGGCAAGAACACTGGAGTGGGTTGCCCTTTTCTTCTCCAGGGGATCTTCCCGACCCAGGGATCGAATCCCTGTCTCCTGCACTGGCAGGCAGATTCTTTACTATCTGAGCCCCCTGGGAAGCCCTTCTACACCATACTGAATATGTTATTCAGTACTGAATACGAGTAATATGTTATTCCTCAGTTTTAAAATAAACAAAAGCCAATGCCTTAGTCTTTTTTTTTTCAATTGTTTTCTGTGCATCAGTGAGCCAGATGTTCATTTCTAGAGCTGTGCTACTCAGAGTGTGATCTGAAACTGCTACCGGTCCTCAACAAGAATAATATGCAAAAATTGAGAAGTGCTTGGAAACTTTCATAGCAACTTGATACTGCCAGTACATTCAATCCGCATTTCATTTTTCTAGTGATTCATTTTTATCATACATCTATATCAGTCTGCAACAGATTGAAAATTAATTTAAAAAAAAAACTGGCCCTTCACCACAGATATTTTGAGAAGCACTGTTCTAGAGGGGACAGAAGCAGACTTCTATTTCTCTCCTACACCCCCACATCACGGAGTGCAGTGGGAAGCACCCCCACATCACGGAGTGCAGCGGGAAGTCCGTATCAAGTACTAAGTAAACGAAAATATAACTCCAAATGCATTTCGATTATTTAATGGTGACAAAAGAAGACCTCCTGTGAGTAGTTGAGATGTAAATAGGGTCTTCAGTTCACAATCTTCCTTCTTCACAAGAAGCAGTTGACAGTTAGTCTACAACTGACCAAAGAGTAAAAACAGCTCTGACCCCAAAAATATTTTCCATACGGTCTACAGAAGCACTGTGTAGAGCTTTAAAAAAAGAAAGAAAAAAAAAAAAAAAAAACCCTAAGCAATGTCAATATTAACCTTCCTTGCAGAACTCAGGAGAAATATAAATTATTTAACACTGCCTTGGACACAGTTTTGATAGTGCTTCTATACCTTTATGTAAACCAGCACCTTAGCAGAAAAAAAAATTCCAATGACACTTAAGACAAAATACGTTTGTCTTAGCTCTTCCCTGCTGCCAATCCCTTAAATGGTCCTAATCTCAACAATCCTGTGAGATTAATCCATGAATGAAATGGCTGGAAAAGGAAAGCAGCGAATTCCACCAAATTTTAATTGACAAGGCAGTATTTGCATATCCGAGCTGGGGCACATTGGATGTGGGTTGAAGGCTGAGTTAATTCTTGCCGAGGAAAATCTCTACACATTCAGAATGACTCTGGAAATGCTTGTAGAAAATTAAAAGTAAACAGGGAGATCTGTGTGTGTCGTGCCTCCCGTCCTTTCTCAGAGGTAGTCATGTGAAACACGACACACAGGGGTCACTCCCAGTAGGACGCTGGTGCCCTGGTCCCAGGACCAAGTCAGCCTTGCTCCAGCAGACAGCTCTTCTCTCTCCAGCAGTTTTATTTTTTATTTATAATTTTATTTATTTTTGGCTGTGCTGGGTCTTCGTTGCTGCGAGGATTTTTCTCTAGTTGCAGTGAGTGGAGGCTACTCCAGTTGTGGCACATGGGCTTCTCATTACAGTGGTTTCTCTTGTTGGGGAGCACAGATTTTAGGGCGCACAAGCTCCAGCAGTTGCAGCACGTGGGTTCAGCAGTTGCGGCTCCTGGGCTCTAGAGCACAGACTCAGCGGTTGTGGCGCACAGGCTTAGTTGCTCCGGGCATGTGAGATCCTCCCAGATCAGGGATCAAACCTTCATTTGGCAAGTGTCTCCTTCATTGGCAAGCAGATTCTTTACCACTGAATCACCAGGGAAGCCCTCTCCAGCAATTTTAATCTCCTCCTCTCAACTGCTCCCAAATCTAAAGACATGTTCAAGTTTAGGATGCAATACACTCTTGCTTTACTGAACTACATCCAATTCCTCCAAAGATCACATTCATTTCCCATCTCGGTGCCTTTGCTCACACCCTCTGTCCAGAAGGCCTTGAAAACATCCATATTTCTGAAGACGTCTCTAATTCTCAAAGAGCTAACCCCTCCCTCATCAGTTCCCACCACACAGGGCTGCTAACCTTCCACACAGAGTTCTTCAACAGCAGGAACCATGTCTTATATTTCCCAGCATCACCGTGCCCTATACAGGCCTTCTAAGAGCCATTTGTTAATAATGACTGCCCCAGTTACTAGATCCAATCAACAAATATTTATTTAACCCCAACCATATCCCACACCCCCTCCCTGCCTCTGGTTATCAGTGGGGGGTAAAAAAGGACATGGTTTTTGTTTCATGAAACTTATACTGGTGGGAGGACAGAGCAAATAAGAAAAACATAAACTGCACTGAGTGCTGACCATCAGTTGCAGTGATAAAGAGAAGACAACCAGGCCGCAGGAAGCACACGTGCAAAGGCCCTGAAGAGGGAAACTGCCAAACTAAGAAGCGGCTAACGGCGAAGCCAGCCCTCTCTCTGGACCACTCGTCACCCCCAACGACTCGTCTCCTTGGAGGTGCTGCGGCGGGGGTCCAGTCTGCCTGGTCCTGTATTTCTCTGCCCACTCTGAACAGGCAATCACTGCCAGGATTTCAACACAAAAATCACACCAAAATCCACATTTGTACTACTTCTACACAGTGCAACCTGGATTCCCCAGAGGCATCGCCAATAGAAAATATTAAAAAATGAACTGGGTCGCTCTACTCCCCTCCCTAACCTTCCCACCCTTGGGAAAAAAATTTAACAAGTTCTTTTGTTTTGCTTGAGAACCACCATCAGTCAGCTACCCACCCAACTGTATAAGCCAGTGTTCTCCATTTCAAAGACCTCTGGGGTTCCCAAGAACTTTTCAGCTACGTATTGGTGAGACCAAATTTTCTTCATATCCTTCAATCGAAGCAACATATTATAACAGACTAAATGGAGAACTAGATATGAGAATCTAGACATTAAACAGGTTCACAAAAATGTAAAACAATACTACTATTTTTCCACTATTGTTTTTGTTTGGAAAAATATTGCTCATAAAAACATTTTAAATATGAAATTGGTTTATCATTATTTGTAGATGAATTACTATATATTTCTAATATTTCTCAGGTCTAATTTCTAATACCATAAGTACTGAGATATAAAAGCTCTATGGCATCTGGGTTTATTATAAAGGGGTCCTAAAATCAGAAAATTTGGAAATCACTGCTCTAAGCTAAAAATATTGGTATATCCTTGTACTCGTCCCTCTTACCTTACACATCCACTTTTGCCAACTCTTCCACCTCAATAACCTTTCTCCCAAATCCTTGTTACTCTTTCTTCCCAAGCCCCATAGGCCAAAAGGACCCACAAGAGTATCCTATCAAATCCTGGAACCTAGGAGTGTTACTTACTTGGAAAAAGGATCTTCACAGAGATAATTAAGTTAAAGATCTCGAGATGAGCTCATCCTGGATTATCCAAGTGAGCCCCAAATCCAATAACAAGTGTCCTTACAAGGCACACTCAGAGAAGGACAGACACCCGGAGAAGACAGTCATGTGAAGGTAGAGGCAGAAATGAGACAGATGCATATGGGCCACAAAGAGGCCAAGGGGTGTCTGGAGCCACCAAAGGCTGGGTGAGGAAAGGAAGCTCTCTCCCCTAGAGCTCCAGTCAGAGGCCAACCCCAGCAATGCTCCCTCCAGACAGCTGGCCTCCAGAGCTGTGAGAGAATAAATCTCCATTGTTTTAGGCCACCTGATCTGTGGTAACTTGTTATGGCAGCCATGGAAACCTAAAAGACCCATTCCCGGGCCTGCAATGTCAGCGACCATCTAGCCAGTAGGTCATTTTGCCTCAACGTGACCCTCAGAAGCACTGTCCCCTCAAACTGTGACCCTTAGTCATCTTAAATCTCATTCGCTTCACACCCTTGAACGGCCACCTCATGGGCTCAACCATAACATCCAGACACCTCCACACAGCACGCAAAGGACCCCATACATTGATCCCAACTTTCTTTCCCACTCCAACCAGCTCCCCACTGCATGCCCCACACACCTCAGCCCCATCCACCCCTACACATCCTCCAAGTCCGAGGCTTGAAACCTCCTCCTTACTAGGTCCTGTCAAAAGCTGGGTCACTCCCTATCATCTCCATAGCACTTTGTACATCCCTCTCAAAGACTATCCAAAACACTGTATTCCTTGTTTACAGATATGTTACTTCCTCCAGACCAGGTTTTCTCAATCTGGGAACCACTGGTATGAGAGGCCAGATAAGCCTTTGTTGTGGAGGGCTGTCTGGAGTACCAGAGAATGTAAGCATCGTCCCCTGGCTTCTGCCTACTAGATGCCAGCAGCAGCTAATACACACACACACACACACACACACACACACACACACAGTTGTTACAACACCAAATGTCTTCAAACACTGCCCGTGTCCCTAAGGGGGGGATCACCCCAGATGAAAAGCGCTGCTCTGGATTGAAGTCTTCAGGGACCCGGGACCATGTCCAACACGCTCAGCACTCACTCACACTCCCATTCATGAAAGGCACTTTGAGTCCGAGGTGTGGGCCAGGCACTGTGCTCCAAGCCAGGGACATGGTAGGAAATACAAGTCTTAGGCCCTGTCCTCATGAAGCCACAGCTAGAAAAGTGCCTACAAGGTGCTCATTAATAATGACTGAATGATGGGATCTGTTTGGCGTGCATATATAGAGTTCTACTTCCCTTGGAAGGTGGAAAACAAAACCCAGGAGCTAAAATTTTTCTCCTCTTCTCAGGCCCTAGCACTTCATGACTACATGACTATACATGACTAGCACTGTATATCCCTTCATACAGAATACTATGTATTAATAAATGTCGCTCCCTGAAAGCAGGCAAATGGTACACCTTATGTGTTTGTAACTCCAACTAAGCTACCCACAAATAAAGGAGAATCTCAACCAAGAAAATGAAAGCTAAACAGGATTAATCCCCAACACACTCCACAAAGGCCTGTGACCAAGCTATCTAGCTGCACCAGAGGCTACAGACAGGGCTAAGAACCTTCCAACAAGAAACAGGAAGATGAGAGTGCCTGAGCTTCCAGAGTATTCCTCTGCCCAGGAGACACCACTCAAGGTTCTGGCAAGCTCCAAGATCAGACAAATGGCTAAACAGTCCCCAGCTCTCACAGAGGCGCTGGGTGCCCTAAAATGCAGAGCAGTTCTCAATGCCAGGGCAACACGAGGGTGTTTACCAGCAGTGGAGGCTGTGTGCAAAGGGCAGGGCAAGTAAAGTTGTAAGGACAGATCAGGGCACACAAGTGCCGTGCGGAGATCTGCCTTAAGGAGGCATCTTAACCTCTGTGGGACTCAGCGTCTGCTGGTATTGCATGAGAAAGTCAGAGCAACCCATCCAGCTCCAAACATACCTGGTTTCCCCCCAAAATGGTACAGACTCACAGGATCCCCACCTCTGAACAGAAAAGAGGGGTGCTCTCCGCCTCTTCCCACCACAACTCTTTCCACCAGAAATGGAAATAAAGGAGCCCTGTGAGCATGCCCTCCACTTCTGAGAGGCTCTGAGCAGAATTAACCATCAAACAGACAAGACGCAGGTGATCTTTGTCTCCTGCTGTTCTAGGAGGAGAATTCTGGGAAGGTGTACTCTTTGGGGTTCTCTCAGTCTGTGATGATTTGAGGGCGACAAAATATAAATGGGAAGTACCATGATAATACTGGGCTTCCCAGGGGGTGCTAGTGGTAAAGAACCCGCCTGCCAATGCAGGAGATGTAAGAGTCGCAGGTTCAATCCCTGGGTCGGGAAGATCCTCCTGAGTATGAAATGGCAACCCACTCCAGTATTCTTGCCTGGATAATCCCATGGACAGAGGAGCCTGGCGGGCTACACTCCATGGGGTGGCAAAGAGTCGGACACGATTGAGCATGCAAGTATGCACATCATGACAACTTTAGATACTTTCAAGAGACTGACAACTGGTTCATGGTTTAAACCATGTGGACAGCTCTTGTTTACTTCTCAAGAAGCCCATGGAGAGGTGGTCCCAAAATCAGTTCAGTAGCTTTACAATTTCACAAAGCCATTCCGTCATCTCCACTTTCATCCACAGGCTCACTGCCTCATGGTCACAAGACAGGTGCCCTAGCTCCCACGACCATCCCCTCTTATTAATTTTCCAAAGGTAGCAGCTCTCGGGGCATTAACAGAGGGCACTGTCTGCCAGGCCTGTACTTTTTTCAGCAAGGAAATATGTTCTTCCCCAGTAGTCAGCCACAAAGCAGATTTCCATTAAATCTATCTAGCCAGAATTCAGCCATCTCAAGCTGCAGAAGAGGCAAAGAAAGTGAGGATCTGGCTTTAGGAGGGGGAAAATTATTTTTGTGGGAAGTAGGTAGGGGAAACGGGGATACGACTAATGGTGAAGTAGCCAACAAGGCACCTGGTACATACTGGATTGGCCAAAAAGTTTTTTTGGTTTTTGGCACAACATCTTACAGAAAAATACAATACAACCATATCCAGCACCATGCTGGTAAATGCTTCACAGCCAGCTTCTGAAAAAAACTAAAAACAAAACCCCTGAATTTATAGTATTTGCCAACTTCCCTGGTGTAAATACTCCCTTGGTGCCAAAATTAAAGCCACCAGCATGATATTAACCAGCTCACAAAATTCCTGAAATTTTAATGATCAGCTGCTATAAGCCTGCTCTGGCACACCACTGAATGGATACCTTAACATGTGGTAACAATTAAGTGTATGGCGCTCCTTCCCATACTCTAGAGGATTAGGTATCATCCTCTCCAGCTCATAGGTGAAGAAAATGACACAGCACCCCAAATCACAGCTTAAGTGATAGGGCTGGAACACTCATATAACAGCCCCTAACTCATCACAGCTTTGACAGGTCATAAGTGCCTACACCTACACCCTTGAGATCCCTCTGCCTAAACCTCAGCTAAAGGGACTCTAGCTTGGTTTGGAACCAACAACAAAGCTGTACTCCTGTAAACTCAATCAAAGTCACCTAATAATTGTTCTTTAAAAAGAGATGGGAATACCTGACCACCTGATCTGCCTCTTGAGAAATGTGTATGCAGGTCAGGAAGCAACAGTTAGAACTGGACATGGAACAACAGACTGGTTCCAAATAGGAAAAGGAGTTGGTCAAGGCTGTATATTGTCACCCTGTTTATTTAACTTATACGCAGAGTACATCACGAGAAATGCTGGACTGGAAGAAACACAAGCTGGAATCAAGATTGCCGGGAGAAATATCAATAACCTCAGATATGCAGAGGACACCACCCTTATGGCAGAGTGAAGAGGAATTAAAAAGCCTCCTGATGAAAGTGAAAGTGGAGAGTGAAAAAGTTGGCTTAAAGCTCAACACTCAGAAAACGAAGATCATGGCATCCAGTCCCACCACTTCATGGGAAATAGATGGGAAAACAGTGGAAACAGTGTCAAACTTTATTTTTCTGGGCTCCAAAATCACTGCCGATAGTGACTGCAGCCATGAAATTAAAAGACGCTTACTCCTTGGAAGGAAAGTTATGACCAACCTAGACAGCATATTCAAAAGCAGAGACATTACTTTGCCAACAATGGTCCATCTAGTCAAGGCTATGGTTTTTCCGGTGGTCATGTATGGATATGAGAGTTGGACTGTGAAGAAGGCTGAGCGCCGAAGAATTGATGCTTTTGAACTGTGGTGTTGGAGAAGGCTCTTGAGAGTCCCTTGGACTTCAAGGAGATCCAACCAGTCCATTCTGAAGGAGATCAGCCCTGGGTGTTCTTTGGAAGGAATGATGCTAAAGCTGAAACTCCAGTACTTTGGCTACCTCACGCGAAGAGTTGACTGATTGGAAAAGACTCTGATGCTGGGAGGGATTGGGGGCAGGAGGAGAAGGGGATGACAGAGGATGAGATGGCTGGATGGCATCACTGACTCGATGGACGTGAGTCTGAGTGAACTCCGGGAGCTGGTGATGGACAGGGAGGCCTGGCGTGCTGCGATTCATGGGGTCGCAAAGAGTCAGACACGACTGAGCGACTGATCTCTGATCTGAAGTTATGTCCTCCAGTAACAATGGTAGTGCACATCAACTGTTACAACATAGAATACAGATTAGTAACCAAAAAAAAAAAAATCACCCCTAAAGCCATTCTTAGTGGCACAGTGGTAAAAAATCAGCCTGCCAATGCAGGAGACACAAGAGACGTGGGTTCAGTCCTTGGGTGGGGAAGACCCCCACCCGAGAAGGAAATGGCAACCCACTCCAGTATTCTTGCCTGGGAAATCCCATGGACAAAGGAACCCAGCAGGCTATACAGTCCATGGGATCGCACAGAGTCGGACATAACTTAGCAAGTGAACAATAAACCCACTCTCAAGAGAGAGCAATTATCTACATGTGGGTGATAATTCTTCCAGATTATGTAGACATGCATATTTTTAAAGTAGAAATCATTTTACTGTGTAACAGAAGACATTTTTTAATGTAAATTTTCCAAAACAAAGAAATAGGATAGTATAATGAACTCCCTTGTCACCATCATCCAACTTCAGAAATCTTCTAAAAACGATGAAAAGTCCAAGTATTTCCATGTTCCCTTCTCAGACTGGACTTCTCTCCCCACCTGGCTTTCCCAAATCAGACCTGAGGTCAGCCCTTCTCCAGGCTAAGTCCACCAGCTCCTCTCATCACTGCGCAGGGAACGCTGGGAAAGGAAACCTTTAATCATGTTCACTCTCCTTACAGATCCCTCCACCTGCTCTAATTCCTGCCTAGTCTGTCAAGAAGTCTCACACTTGGGGTTCAGAGCCTCATTAAAAGAGCATTTCAGAACAAGCATCAGGTTGTCCAAAAAGTTTGTTCCGGTTTATCCTACAACATCTATGGAAAAACCCAAACTTCTTGGCCAACCCAAAACATCGCAATTCTTTAGAATTTCCACTTACTCCGTTCTCCTACCTCTGTTTTGTTCTCACCTGGGCGGACACACAACCGGGAGAGGCACTGCTAACTACCTCAACTAAAATCCTAGGGCTCCGTTCATCCTCATCTTCTCCCACTTGGTGCTCACTCAAGCCACTTTGCCTTCCAGACCTCCCTTCTTGGTCTTCCATCTTCCTAAGGAATCACATTTTATATCTGCAGGTGCCAGCCTAAGTGAAATATCCACCAGGCTGAAGAATGGTGGCTGCTCACCAAGTGAAGAGCCTCACATAAATTCCCAAAAAGCCTAACTGAAAGCCCAGGCCCATGATCAAACATAAAATTCTATCACCTCCAATACGTTCAAAGAATATGCTCATGGGACAAAGCAAGAAGTGAAGCACTGAGTAGCTTAGCCAAGTACACGCAAAAGGGAGCTGTGAATATCTCAAGCCCAGGGCATGGATTTCTAGTCTGCCATAAACCACGTACAGCTGATGGAAAACAAGCCTATGCTGGGAGTTTTAGAACAGAACTTCAGGGGCAAAAGCAGCTAAATGCATCTGCAGTATACTAACACTTTGAACAGCATATTTATCTAAAGACTCCAACACACCAAATAGCGGGGAGCAGGTAGAATTAAGGGGGAGTTTGGCTTATAACAGTCTCTACAAGTAAAGACACAAACTAAAGCAGTGGCTTTCAAAACTTCTGGTATGTTTAGGAATCACCTAGAAAGCATGTTTAAAATGCAAATTCCTCAATCTCCTTCCCAGAAATTCTGACTCAGCAGGTCTGGAGTGGAGGCAGGGCATTATGGCAGCATTTTTAAGGAGCATCTTTGACAATGCTCCTTCAGGCGATGGCAGCCCCTGAGAAATGACAACCGCTTGAGTTCCTTTGCCGTGAAATGTGGGTGGCAACACTCCTGTGAGAAGCAGGAAAATGTGACCCAGTGCTTCTTACATTGGTTCTGGCCTAAGGGTCTCAGGCCAGAATCTCCGCATAAGTTAAATATAGACGTCCCTCCCAAACACTGGTATTGAGGGAGGTAAATGATGGGGCCCTGGCAGTGGTGGTTTATGTCGCTAAGTCATGTTCAACACCTGTGACCCCGTAAACTGTAGCCCACCACGCTCCTCTGTCCATGGAATTTCCCAGGCAAGAATACTGGAGTGGGTTGCCATTTCCTTCTCCATCATGGGGCCCTGGGGCCAGTCAATTCATCTCAGAGCTAAGTTTTCTCTTTAACCATCACTGCCTTTTATTCCCCCCGGGGAACTGGTCAACCTGTCTCTCCTTGAGAACAATTTCATCAACATCCCCCCTCTGAAAGATCGTTGAGAAACAAATTTTCCCTCCCCTCCCCTCAACCTCCCCAGCTGTGGCTAAAATAAGCATTTAATGTTTTAAGGGTTTTAGATGCTAACAAGAAAATAGGCGTTACCAAAATAAAACAAGCACTGGGACAGTCAGGTTATAAATACTCACAATTGCTCATTAAGAGTTCTTTCTGCGTTTTATTCATTTCCTCGAGAACTATTTACTGAGCACCTAGTCTCATCCCAGCGTGAACACCACTGACAACAAGCCCCTGCTCCCATGCAGCTGACATCCTAGTGTGGAAGGAAGAAAAGGGAGAGGATACGGACCCTAATAATGGAATTTCAGACAGTGACAAGCAGTACAAAATGTATTAACAGGGGCTTCCCTGGTGGCTCAGTGGAAGAGAATCCGCCTGCCAAAGCAGGAGACACGAGTTCAATCCCTGGTCCACAACTACAGAGCCTGTGCTCTAGAGCCAGGGAGCGCAACTCCTGAAGCCCAAGCACCCTAGAGCCCGTGCTTCACAACAGCAGACACCACAGCAATGAGAAGCCTGCGCACCGCAACTAGAATATCCACCACTCACCACTCACCACTCACCGCAACTAGAGAAAAGTCTGCGCAGCAACAAAGACCCAGCACAGCCAAAAATAAAAATAAGTAAAATTATAAAAAAAAAAAAAAAATTAACACAAAACAATGAACTAACAAGGATGAGAAAAGATGGGCCACAGGAAGGCCTCCTTGCCCGGGATTCTCTGTAAGTAAATGACAAGAGACATGACCACAGGAGCAACGAGGGACAAGAATGCAGACACAAGGAGCTGGGCGTGTGAGGAGAGAGGTGGTCCCACCACACAGCCTGGAGGAGGCTAAGCAAGTCACGAAGGAGCCAGCCCTCCAAGGGCAGAGTCCTGTGTGTGTTATTCTAAGGACAAGGAAGCCCTGGGATCATTTAATGAGGGAAGGGTCATACTAACAGTAGCTGACCTGTATTGAGCGACATCTGTGTGCCAGGACTGGTCAAATCTTATCTGTAGGAACAGGTGAGAATCCCATTCCACAGGTCAGATCTGAGCCAAAGAGGCAGTAAGCGATACGGCCAGGAGGCAGAGCCAGGGGGTCCAACTACAGGCAGTGGCTGTGGAAGTGAGCAAGGACAGATTGGTAGGGCCTTGAAGGCATAACTTGGTAAGGAGTTTGAGTTTTATTCCAAGTGTGATGGAAAGATACTGGAAGGGCCTAAGACATCTCATTCCCTTAGAGCTGAGGGGACACCTTCTGGGGAAAGCCTACCATGCCTTGGATGAGCTGTGAGACTAAACTACTGCAACCTCAGCCTCATATATTGACAGCTATCTAATCCTGCCCTGCCTGCAATGGAAAATGCTCTCCAGCCCCTGCAGAACTGGATGCCACCACCTCTCTAGGTCAGTGCCTCAAAGTGACCTGGACCAGCTGCTCAATCACCTTGATCTCGTTAGCAATGCAAATGAGGTGGAGCCCCCCCTCTCAGCCCTACTCAATCTAAAAAAACCCAGCCGCCTGTTTTTAACAAGCCCTACAGGTGTGCCAAGTTTGACACGTTATCCCCACGCAGCCATTCCCACCCTACCCCTTTCCAAACCTCGCTCCAATTGTCCCTGGGCAGCCCATGTCCCTGCACACCAGGCCATCATCCTCCAGGACCCTGCTGGTGGGCTTCTATGGCTTCTGATGCCTAGAAATCTCACTGATGCCCCAACCTATTTTTCTAACTAATTTGATTTCCTAAAAACATTTACTACTATTCAGTTGTTTAGGCCTCTTCTACCCCAGAAGTAAAAACTCCTCTTCCTTCATAATTCTACAGTTTCCCTCTGCTTTCAGCCTTGTAGCCTCCAAAGTAGATGGCAAGGAAGCTGCTTTAACCTAGACTTTCCCTAACACCCCACCCCTCAGTTACCAGATTTCTCTTCATTCATTCCCACTTCATGCCTACATTCCTGCAAGTACCTATGCCCTGGGCATCCTAGAACTAACTGCAGGAGGCGCCGGGTACTTCCGTGATTCCTAAGCGGCTCTGGTCCCTGCCCTGGGGAAACTGATCCACCGGGGGCAGGGGGCAACACACAAATAAATACATAATTACAAACTACATACTTATACTAGACAGGCCTCTGAGGAGGTTGCTGGGCTGAGACCTGAACGATGAAGAAGCAGGCCAACGGGAGTTTAGAACAACAAACATTTGGGTGCTGAAACCATGCCTTACTCTGGTCTCAGTGTTTTATGTATATTATCTATATAATCGTTCAACGGTCCTACAAAGAAGGAAGTATTCTCACTCCCAATCTGCAAGAGGGGACACTGAGGCACGGAGAGCATAAGGAAGTATTGTGAACAGCAGAGCCGGGATTCAAACCCAAGCACACTGGCTCCAAAGCTGACCCTCCTAACCACAGGCTTGGGTGAGAAGAGCGAGGTGGAATGGTGCAGTGAGGGTGGAAAGGCAGATGGGATCCAGGTGGCACGTGTAGGAGCCCTAGGGCAGAGAAGAGTCAGCCTGAAGCAGAAAAGAAGTCAAGCGTATTGGTGAAACTGGAGAGCAGCAGGTGGACTGGAAACTTAGTTGGGACTGGACAAGTTGGGCGGGTGTGAGAGAGGAGGGGGAGGAATCAAGGAGCCCTTGCAGTTTTCTAAGGCCCTGTTTTCAAGGCTTGAGGACAGAGGATATAGTATTGTAACACAAGATATACTCAAGTCATGTGGAGCACTGAGGCACAGTAAGCTCTCAAATGAATAGAATCAATTGATCAAGCAAGTTAAAGCTTCCAGGTCCCACCTCACCCCTCCCCCACACTTCTCTGCAGGAGGTCTTCTTGCAAGTTTCCATCCCGTCCCCTGGGAACTAGTTTCCAGAACACTATTAGCACCAGTTAACTAAAATAAAAGCTGCAGTTACAGTAATAAGAATAGCTTTACCAAGAGGTGGGTTTTTCCTCACAAAAACGTAATAGGTTTAGAACCAGAGTGCTTAAAATTTTCTGAACAGCACAATTATACTAATTTACAAATGAGGAGTCACACAACTTGCCCCAGGCCACACAACTGCAAAGAGGGTGAACCAGAATCCAAATCCAGTCTGCCTATTGGAACCTCACACTTCCATTAAAGTCAGCATTTCCCACAATCTGGGGCAAGTCTCTCTGATGGACTACACCAATGGTTTCCACTGAACTTTTTAAAGTTTTAATATTTATGGTCTTGTTTCAGGACAAATAATCATATGTAATATCAAGTAAATAAAAATTTTAAATGATATAGACATGATTTCATATGAATTTTTATATATCACATCAAATCCATGATGTCTTGTGAATTACTGCTTAAGAAACAGAAGACATTTCCTAAAAGGAAAAGAAAAAATTGGAAGTACAGGTGATGGAGAAGAGGGAACTCTTGAGGCAATGCATAAATAATCGAGGCTTGTGAAACACTGCTCACCACAGCCCCGCCCCAGAACAGCCAGGCACCTGTTCCATATTGTATTCAAATTTGGCTACAGCCCCACATAACTCTGACTCTGCTCCAGAGAGATAAAATGTTGGTTGCCTCCGGGGAAAGGGAATAACATTAGAACAACTCAATTTAGCATAAATCACCCTTAACACAGTATTGGTCTTGACAGAAGACACCGTTTTTGCTGGTCCAACTCCTCTGCTTAACCCTTAACCACACACCTAGAGTCAGGTAACCTCTCCTGGGCCTCACTTTGTCAAAAGGAAGTTCTAAAAAGTGAGCTTTCAGGTCACTGCTAGTTTTAGAGTTCCATGAACTATCATGAGACCCTAAAATCCAAAATCAATTTTTTCCAGAATCAGAGAGGCCCCAATTCTGAATGAGGGTTGACCTAAGGAATAAATGTTAAATAGTCCCACAAGGCATCCCAGGTTCCCCATTCCTTAACAAGAAAACAAGGGGAGGAAGGATGTGTTTGTGTGTGTTCAACTGCTCAGTCATTTTGCACTCTTTGCGACCCTACAGACTGTGTAGCCTGCCAGGCTCCTCTGTCCATGCGGGATTTTCCAGGCAAGAATACTGGAGTGGGTTGCCATTTCCTTCTCCAGGAGATCTTCCGGATCCAGGGATCGAACCTGCATCTCTCTTACATCTCCTGCACTGGCAAGCAGGTTCTTTACCACTGCACCATCTGAGAAGCCTCTTAACTGGGGAGATGCTATCAATTATGCTGCCCTCTGGTAAGATGTGATGAGGCATTAATTACATGATAATGAATATCAGCCAGTGTCCCTGACCCCCAGCAAAACTTTAATAATCCTCTGCCACAAACGCTTGTTATTAACTTCCTTTACACCCAGTTGTTAGTGTTTGTTATTTCATCTGTAACACTGAACTTTTTTCTGGGTAGGAGTAGCAGGGAGAGATGGGTGGGAAAAATCTGCAAAATCTCATCAAACTCCTGTCCTCCAGTTAAGCCTCCAGTGAGAACCACCTGTCAAACCTTCCCAGCTTCTATCCGAATTACTCCACCTTTAACATACTAAACCTCTAAAAGGAGTTGTCACTCCTTATCCTTGTGAAACATTATCAACAGAACAGTTTAACCAGAACAAGCATTCTTCCTCTATTATTGAAACAGATACATTTATCAAAAGGGAAGTCTTAAGGACCCTCCTCGGCTTCTTTACAAAGCCCTTTCTGTGATATTCAGTTCAGTCACTCAGTCGTGTCCAACTCTGCCATCCCATGGGCTGCTGTATGCCAGGCTTCTCTATCCATCACCAACTCCTGGAGCTTGCTCAAACTCATGTCCCTCGAGTGGGTGATGCCATCCAACCATCTCATCCTCTGTTGTACCCTTCTCCAGAGGATGAGAGCTATTATGATATTGGTGGCCCTGTAAACTTTTAATAGAAGCTTTTTAAGTTCCCAGCAAGAGAAGTTCTGAAATGTGCTCTCTTCATGTTTAGCTGAAGAAAACAGAGGATGGGTGGCCTGCAGCTGGCAAACTCAAAGCACAGCTGAGTAGCAGGTGATCTTAAAAAAGAAAAAAAAAAAGGCAAATCCCTGGGCAAACTGTGTAGCCAGGGATGATCATTATAACTGGAGAGTTGTTACATAATTACTTGTTAACTACTAACAAACATATACATGACTACAAAATGCCATGGTTACTCTGGCCACTGAGGCTAGTTCAAGAGTGAAGGTTTCTCTAATTAATTTCACTCAAAGAAACAAGCAACCCGGGGACCCATTCCCTTCCAAGGTAACCTGACTGCTTTTACATACACAAAACAGCCTCCAGCAATTAAGCCAATCGCCTCTGGGGAAGAAAATCAGTGTTTCCCTGTTAAATTGATTTTTAAAGGGAAGAGGGGAGACAAAAGTACTTTCAAACAGCTAAATATTCATCACCTGGACAAAACCAACTTCCACTCCAAAGTGGAAAATTTGAACAGAAAAGGTCTTCCCCAACCCACCCCACCCCCGTCCCTGCTTAGCTGGCGCAAAACCCAAGACCTGTGTCGGAGGCACTGCATTCCAACATTTTTCAAAAAGTTTACGAGGATTTACCGAAGCGGCGGGGAGAAAAATAAGGCAGGCAGAGGCGGGGGAGAGGGAGCAAAAGGGTTTCCGCAAGGAAGAACCGGGTGAAGCGCCCGGCTGCGCCGCGCAAGGCCCGGTAACCGGGAAGCGACCCGGCACCGGGAGAGCGAGCGCCCCAGGGGAGCGCGGGGCCTGACAGCTGCTCGGTCTCCGCCCCCAGGGGTCCCCCCAGCACCTCCCCCCCGGTCCAGCCCCCGCCGCCAGTCCCTCTCCGCAGACCCTTCCCCCGCAGCGCCGGCGATGCCCACTGGGCCAACTTGGCCCTGGGTCAGCGCTGCGGAGCGCAGCCCCGATTGCCGGGGAGGCCGCCGGCGCCCTTACCTCCTTCTGCTTGGGGTCCTGCGGGTAGACATCTGGCGGCCCGAGCCGGGGGCGTTTCAGCGGTCTCTGCTCATAGCTGAGAAGCCCGAAGGCGGCCATGATCTCTCATGTTAACCGGCGAAATGAATGAGAGTTGGAGCTGGAGCAGCCGCCTCTGAGCACCAGGGAGCAGCACTTTGCAGACAGACTCCCTCTCCCCCCTCCTTGCTCGCTCACTCGCTGTGGCGCTGCAGGCAGGAATAAAGCAGGTTGGATGCTGCCGCTGCCCGGCACGCACACACGCACTGATGGGGGCAGACTTCGGCGGGCACCCCGCTGCGCTGGAGCCCCCGGGACGCACCGCCGCCCGAGAGACTGGAGGTCCGCCGGGGTCTTCGGCGGCGCCGACCTCCCTTTCCACCCGCCCCCTCTCCCCGCACCCCGCCACCCGGTCCCCAGGGGGGAGGAGCAGCTGATGGGAACGTGTGACTTTTTTCACCAATGGACCCAAACCCACCCCTGCCGGGCGCAGGGTGGGGGTGGGGGAGGGGCACGGGGGAAGGGGAAAAAAAAAACTTTTCTTGGCGCCCCAGGCAGGTGGCTCAAGTGCTCGCCCTAGGCGAGGGTGGCCCGCCTAACCCGAGAAGAGACTGAGAAGCAGCCCGCCCCCGCCCCTCCTTCTAAGACAGGGACCCTTCCCCCGCTCGCCACGAGCCCCGCAGACCCCGCCACCTGGGCGCGGACCCGGCTGGGAGGGAGACTGGCCTGGAGGGGGGTTGGGGAGGGACAGGCATTCGGACGGTGGGGAAGCACCCTGTGCCTCCTAGACGCCCGCCGGGCTCCGGTGGCGCATCCGCGGCTCCGGTGCCCTCGGCGGCTCCGGGCAGGCGCCGAGCAGCGCTGCTGGCGGTCGCGGCGGCTGGAGGGGGCCGTGCTCACGGTGGCTCGGGGCCGACTTAACCCTTTGCTGCCCCTCCAGGGGCTGGGGAAGGAAGGGGGCGCGAAGAGGGTTGGCAGCGAGCGTCGAAGGGAGCAGCGAGCCCGTGGGCGTCTCGGGCTCCTCCAGCCCGCCGCCCCCAACCCTCACCCGGACCGCAGCTCCTCCCCCCACCAACCCCCCGCCTCCGACAGTTTACCTGTTGGTCCCCGGCTAGTGGGCAGGGGCTGCCGGCAGCGGCGGCACTTCGGCGGCCGCAGCCTCCATGATTCGGGTTGGGATGGGGGGCGGCGGGAGAGAGGGGGGACTGGATTTGATCTGGTTTGTAAGGTATCAGACTCGCCCGAACGAGCTCCGGGGACGCCGCGAAGTTTGCCACAGTCTGGGGGCGGCGGACGACGCCGGCTCGCCGCCGCCGGCGTTCTCGCCCCCACGGCCGAGGAGCGCGAGCTTCCGAGTTGGCGGACGGCGGCGCGGCGGCCACACTGAGCATGCCCAGCTCGGCTGCCGGACCGCGGAGGAGTTGGCTGCGAGCGCGCTCCGATCCGCCTCTCCGGGTTTTCGCAGCCGCAGAGCGCGCAGCCCGCGGGCCCGGGCGCTGGGGCTGGCCCTGGGGTGAATCTGGGCGAGGGAGGGGGTGCCCCCAGGACCCCTCTCCCAGCGCGAGCTGGCAGTCCGCCTCGACCTCTGTTAAGGTCGCTGTCCCCGTGGCCTGGGCCGGAAACCTCACCTGCGTCGGGCGTGTGGAGTGGGGCGGGGGGATCCTCCAGGGGAGACCTTGGTCATCCAATCCGCCCGCGCTCCTCGCTCGCTCTGGGGCGTGGGCACCCAGATGCAGGGCCACCTGCCGCGAGCCCTGCGAGACTACAGCCGCGGAGGCGGGCCCGGTCTGTCCCGAGGGGCCCAGCGGGAGGCGCGCCCGGGAGGATGCGCCCGCGCTTGGCCAGGAATGATGGCTGCCATTTATGGAGCCCTCGCTTCGTGCCAGGATCTTGACAGTGAAGGTCTCTGGTCCTTTTAAAAAAAAAAAAGGAAAGAAACTTACAAGGTTTTACTGTACCCCTTTTATAGATAGAGAAATCGAGTCACATTAGGAAGGCCTGGTGACTTGCTCAAAGCCACGAAGCAAACTGATCACAAGTTTCTGATCTATTGCCCACAACTTGGAATTGCGAGGAATGGGTTCCTCAACTGCTCTTGCTTGATAGGGTCAGGTTCCTCCCACCTTGAGGAATTCTCAAGACTCCTATTCCATTCTCTATGAGATGGTGCGAGCCGAAACTAACCCCAAAGCCCTTGTATAGTGTCAAGCACATTGTATGTGCTCAAGGAAATGTTGGTTAAACCTGATTATCTACTCAAATCTGATGACTTAAAGCCAAGGCAGTGGTAATGGGGCCGGGGGGGGGGGTGCGGGTAGTGCGGGTAGCGGTGGATATAAGCCACTGGGGACAGGAGACTAGTTCTTAACTCGTGACTCTGACCTGTTAGCACTTCCCAAGGCAGCTGAGGCCAATTCAGGCCGGTGGTTTCCGGATTCTTTACTCAATCTGAGCAAGTACTTTTAGAGAACAGGTCCACCAAGAAGCGTTTCCCGACCACCCCCTGCACCCTCCCCAAAGGACTTCTCTTCCACTAACACCTTGGGTGTAACTTCAAAGCTGAACTTGCCCTTGGGATATAGGTATCTGTCAAATCTAACTTCCTTGGTTGAGAAATAGTTATCTAACTTTGTTATGAAAATTGTCAAACCAAAATGCAGAAAAAATAGCATAATGAACCCCCAAGTACTCATCTCCCATCTGTGACAATTAGAAAAGTTTTGCCATTTGTGTTTAATCTCTCCTGCCCCCAACACAGTTACATACACTGGAAAGGACGGTGTTGTTCACTGTGGTGACTTGGGTGCACAGCATGGAAACTGGCATGTGGTGGGCACTCAAAAAGATGTTTGTTAGCTGGTGGGATGGATGAGTAGATGTGGGTGAATAGGTGTGTGGATAGATAGATCACCAGTGGTATTTTGGTGGTACCAGGTTGAGAGATGTAACCTCAATTCTTCCCTTGAAATACCTAGGCAACAGTCTCCAGCTGGCCTCCACAAAGGAAAAACTTTTGAAGCACTCAAAATCATATCTGACCATAAAGATTTTAAAATCAAAGTGAGTTAATAATGTGTCCCTAGTGTTTGGGGAAAAGGGAAAAGGAGAGTTCTGTTGATCTCCCTTCTTTTTCCCTCCCTTGTTTTGAGACAGTCTGGCACGGATTCTTTGGCCCTTTCAACATTAAAAAAAAAAAGTGAAATTAAAAAAAAAATAGCTTCCATAAGCTGTGATACTTCCTCAAAAATCATCATTTCGCTACATGGACTTCTCATGGATATCTGGTTCCCTCACCCTGACATTTGTACCTGTCACAATCTGCCACCACCTACCAATCCAATTTTTTCTTCTTAATCTCTCACCCCACTTAGCTCTCACTCGTATTTCCAAATATGAAATTCCTGGGCCCTTCACTTTCTGATAGCCACCTAAGGACAGTCCTTAGAGTCGACTCCTGTATGAAGCCCACCTCGAACTCTCTTTTTTTTTTTTAATTTTTACTTATTTATTTTTAGTTGCCCTGGGTCTTCTTGCTGCATGCGGACTTTTCACTAGTTGCAGTGAGGAGGGGCTCCTCCTGGTTGCAGTGAGTGGACTTCTCACTGCAGTGGCTTCTCTTGTTGCAGAGCACAGGCTCTACATAGGCTCAGTAGTTGCAGCTGGCGAGCTCTTCAGCTCGGGCTCAGTGGCCTGTGTTTAGTTGCTCCGTGGGATGTGGAATCCTCCCAGACCAGGGATCAAACCTGTGTCCCCCACGTTGGCAGGTGGACTCCTATCCACCACCACCAGGGAAGCCCCCACCTCAAACTCTTGAGGCACAAAATCATCTTTTGATTCTTTCAGTACCCTTAACACAGTTTTCATTCTCATGTTTTTCACCAGTTTTATTGAAAAAATAACTGACATCCATAACTATACAAGTTTAAGGCATACAGCATGATGGTTCAATTTACATATATTGTGAAATCATTACTGCAATAGGTTCAGCTAACATCCATCCTTTCATATAGATACAGTAAAAAAGGAAAGAAAAAAGGGGGAAATTTTTCTTTTTGTAATGAAAACTCAGGATATACTTTCTTAACAACTTTCCTATACACTATATGGCAGTGTTAACCATAGTCATCATGCTGTACATTACATCCCTAGTTCTTATTTATCTTATAACTAAAAGTTTGTATCTTTCGACCACCTTCCTCGGTTTCCCCATCCCCCAATCCTCTGCCTCTGGTAACCACAAGTCTGATTTCTTTTTCTATGAGTTTGGTTTTGTTTTGATTTTGTTTTTAGACTCCACATATAAGTGAGATCATACAGCCTTTGTCTTCTGTGTGATTTATCTAACCGGGCTTCCCAGGTGGCTCAGTGGTAAAGAATCCACCTGCCAGTGCAGGAGATGCAAGAGACATGGGTACAATCCTTGGGTTGGGAAGATCCCCTGGAAGAGGAAATGGCAACCCACTCCAGTATTCTTGCCTGGAGAATCCCATGGACAGAGGAGTCCAGTGGGTTACAATCCATGGGGTCGCAGAGTTGGACATGACTGAGCATGCACATGCGTCTGATTTATATCACTTAGCATGATGCCTTAGAGTTCCATCCAGATTGTCACAAATGGTAGGATTTCCTTGTTTATTTAATGGCTGAATAATATTCTACAACATCTTTATCCATATGTCCATTAATGAACACTTAGGTCATTTCCATGTATTAACTACTGTAAGTATAGCTGCTATGAACTGGGGATATAACTGCTATGAACTGGGGGTACAGGTATCTTTCCGAGTTAGTGTTTTCATTTCCTTCAGATATATTCCCAGAAGTGGTCATTCTCTTCTTTTAATATCGCATCATTTATTGGCATACTTTCAGACTTGCCATACAGAATAGTCTTGTTCACCATCCCCACCTTACCCTCTCACTCTCCTTCCATTCCAGAGCTGATCTTTAAGCTCACTAAGGCCAGTTAGCCACAGGGTCTCTGCTGTGACTGAATTTCCATCACAATGCTGGTTAGTACAGCAGGTAGGCACAGATTCTTTATCAAATAACAAGAGTCTCATTCGCTACTGTTCCTGTGGAAGTGAAAGCTTTAGTCACTTAGGGCAACCCCATGGACTATAGCCCTCCAGGCTCCTCTGTCCATGGAATTCTCCAGGCAAGAATACTGGAGTGGGTAGCCATTCCTTCCTCTAGAGGCTCTTCCCAACCCAGGGATCAAACCCAGGTCTCCTGCATTGCAGGTGGATTCTCTACTATCTGAGCTACAGGGAAGCCCACTGTTCCTATAAGGGGCATCTTATCTTTTTGGTTAATGACCCTCCCTTCCCTAGGCCTGGGAACAGTTTGTACAGAACATGAATTACTCAGAGAACACCAGGGGCTCCCCAGAGAGGCCCCAGCTTAGGCCTCAGCCTAGCAAGAAGAGATGGGAGAAGGCAATGGCATCCCACTCTAGTACTCTTGCCTGGAAAATCCCATGGACGGAGGAGCCTGGTGGGCTGCAGTCCATGGGGTCACTAAGAGTTGGACACGACTGAGTGACTTCACTTTCACTTTTCACTTTCATGCATTGGAGAAGGAAATGGCAACCCACTCCAGTGTTCTTGCCTGGAGAATCCCAGGGACGGGGGAGCCTGGTGGGCTGCCGTCTATGGGGTCGCACAGAGTCGGACACGACTGAGGCAACTTAGCAGCAGCAGCAAGAAGAGATGAGTTCAGGTGCCTGACGAAGTTTAACACAACTGGTGAGGAAAAGGGATTGAATGCAGGCAGAGAAGGAGGAATTATAAGCCATTTAAAGCATATGGGACTTTATCCTCCAAGCATGAAGTTAAATCTCTAGGGCTGCTTTTGTGGGTTGAGGCATGTTTAGAAATTTGTAAAAAGGGGCATGACCTTTTTTGTTGGGTCACATCCAAGGACTCCTCAAAGATCCCTGAGCCACAGGGATCTTCCTAGCTGCTTCTGTTCTTTCTGCTAGTCTTGGTTTTTCAAAATTCTACAAGGAGTCCCTTGTAGTTCATAGTTGAGTCCTCTTTTGTGTTCTTGGATGAGGTTCCTTTAAGACAGCTCACAGGCTGGCTTTTTCTCCCTGCATTTAGTCTGTAGGAAATGCACATATGTCCTTTGCCTGTACACACTCTGGGGCAGGCATTTTCTCACCAGCCTTATCTCCTTGCCCACATGGACACATTCTGCAAGTCACAGTTCTTCACCTTGAAAGATCTCAACTCTAGGTCAGAGACTACTTCTTTGGGTTCTTGCAAACTGCAGCAGACAGAGGCTAAATGCCCAGGCCAGTGATCCCCTCAAAACTCTTTTCATGAGGCTTGAGGGGAGGAATAACATTTCTTGGGAGAGAGAGACATGATCATATTCGCCAAGCAGATTTCAGAAAATGAGAGTAGAGAATGGCTAGGAGCAGAAGCAAGGTGCTGGCCCTCCAGAAACAATGGTCCCCTTATCCTCATTTTACAAATTAGCACTTGAGGCTCCGGAGGTGAAGTTAACTGGTATGAGGCCATTGAGTTAGCAAGTGGCAGAGCTGGGGTCAAACCTGGATCCCTCTGACTCTCCATTTATTGTCAGTGTGCTACCGTATTAATTACCATTTATGTAACACTTATAAAAGTGAACCTCGGAAGACAGACCTTGTAGAAGAGAAGCAAAACTCCCGACAGCTCACTCTGGCATAGTGCATGCTTCCACTCAAGTGGAAAGGAACAATTCTCAGTGTAGTGCCTGTAGGTGAAGTAATTAAAGTTGCTGGTTTTCCCCATGGGACTGAGGCTTGCCCAGGTGTATGTATTACTGTGTTGTGTTAACAGATTGTCTAGAGGCAGTCTTGCTTATTTTCAGTTTTTCTTACATCCCCATTACATTTAAATGTATTTATCTCATGCCTGGTTCTGAATCAAAAAAATAAAAATTCCCCCTTTCTTTTAGGCTCTTAAAAATAAGAAAAAGGAAAATAAGAATGATTTGAGAAGGAATCAAAATAGAGGATAAGAGAAATGAGGGATTCATCTGGGGACATTCCAACCAAATGAAGTTTTTAATATGGTCTTTAGGCTGTTCAGAGAAATGTAAAGAATACAGACATAAAGACTTCCTAAAGCAGTATTGACAATAGAATTATATTGCTATTCTAAATATATACTTTTACATTTTCTGGCAGCCACATTAAAATTGTAAAAATAGATAAATTAATTTTAGTAATACTTTTGTTTAACCCAATATAAGCAAAATATTGCATTTCAACATGTGGCCAGTCTTTGAACTGTGGTGCTGGAGAAGACTCTTGAGAGTCCCTTGGTTGGATCTCCTTGCAAGGAGATCCAACCAGTAAGTCCTAAAGGAAATCGGTCCTGAATATTCATTGGAAGGACTGATGCTGAAGCTGAAACTCCAGTACTTTGGCCACGTGATGCAAAGAACTGATTCATTGGAAAAGACCCTGATGCTGGCAAAGATCGAAGGTAGGAGGAGAAGGGGATGACAGAGAATGAGATGGTTGGATGGCATCACCAACTCAATGGACATGAGTTTGAATAAGCTCCGGGCATTGGTGATGGACAGGGAAGCCTGGCATGCTGCAGTCCATTGGGTTGCAAAGTCAGACATGACTGAGAGACTGAACTGAATGAGATATTTTGCAGTCTTTTTCATTTCAGACCAGCCACATTTCATGTGTTTGGCAGGCACATATGCCTACTGGCTACCATATCCGTCAGCCCAACTCTAAAGGGAATGTTTCAGTCCTCATGAACCTGTAACGTGTGGGATCTTAGTTAAATCACTGAGAAAGCAGGAGAGTTTCCAGGTTAAAAGAGCAAAAAATAATGGAAGGAATTAAAGATGAAAAAGGTCAGAAAGTAAAGAAGAAACGTAAAGACAACTTGGGAAGACAGTGGATACCCAAAGAGCACTTAGTAGCTCAAGAGACAGAAGTGTCACAGAGGGAAGGACCTGGAAAGAAAACTCTGGGGACTGAAAATCAAGGGATGAGATAGGTTGAGTTTTGAATTACAAAGCTGAACCAATGACAAGGCTGAAGATTTTACCTCATTCACCAGCAAATTGGTGTCTGCCACATTTACAAAAAGGACAGCTAGTTGATTTCTACAGAGGGACCGTGGTGCACAGGGCAGGATCACATACCCAGCTTTTCGGCACCAGAATCCTATTTTATTCCTTTACCCAGAGCTGTTACAGCAGACAAATGCTACACAAACTCAAGAAAAAGTTCAGTAGAAAATCAGAATGCTAGGGACTTCCCTGGTGGTCCGGTGGTTAAGACTCCATACTTCCAATGCATGGGGCATGGGTTCAATTCCTGGTCAGGGAACTGATTCCACATGTGGTCAAGAAATAAAACAAAAAAATTTAAAAAAAGAAAATCAGAATGCTAATTATTGACACACTGGAATAGCCCTTTCCAGGGACTGAAATAGGGATAGCGCCTTATTCAGATCACCTCCAGCTAGTTTTCAAGTTTGTTGTAAAAACAAATTAGCAAGCAGAAGGTTGTTTTAGTAAGCATAAAATTAAAGCAAGGAGAATTGAATACTCTCTGGGGAATGTTCACAGAGTGCCCCATGGTAGAACTCACCGACCTTGTGACAGGAATGGGACACGTGCCACACCTCAGCCCAGGGGTGCCTTTGGAGAATTGTTACTGACCAATGCTTGTATGGGGCTTCCCTGGTGGCTCAGGGGGTAAAGAATCTGCCTGCAATGCGGGAGACCTGGGTTCCATCTCTGGGTCAGGAAGATCCTCTGGAGTAGGAAACGACTACCCACTCTGGTATTCTTGCCTAGAGAATTTCATAGAGAGAGAAGCCTGGCAAGCACAGTCCATGGGGTCACAAAGATTCAGACGAAACGGAGTGACTAACACGCTGTCCTCTCCAATGCTTGTATTATTTACTCTATAGCAGAGATTTCTGGGCATCCAAAATTTTTTTTTTTTTAGGTTTGTTTGTTTTATGTTGGACTTGCATAGTCACTTCTGGACTCTAGAAAAACCTGCCTGAACTGGGTCCACATTCTCAAGTGACACTAATCTATTGGTGTGGAGGCAGACCTGCCCTTTTGAGTGTAGCCTGTTGTTATAGCCCCAATTGAGCAGCTCCCCGCAGAGGGTGGCTCACCCCCCTGGCTCCTGTAGCTCAAGAGAATGAGTTCCTTATTATATGGGGACATCTGCTAACGAGGGCTGGCTTCAGCCATTTCTGTTGAGAGAGACATATACAGAAAGAGAAGTTCATTTTCAGTTATGTGATTCTTTGGTTACTGCTTTCTTGGTGTTAATTAGTCAGAGATCCAGCCTTCATCATCTATTACTTACAGACTATAACTCATCTGTTAGGATGTTTTACATCTGATGAAAGTGAATCTTACAAACCTATATTTATTCTATGATGAAGTATTTCAGTTCTCAGAGAATTCTTTCCCCAGTTCCAGGGACATCCTCTTGTACTTCCTTATATACCTGCTACAGTCACACAGATAACATGGAAGGCAGAATCTGAATATTACACAAAATATCTTGACAGATTGAAATGATAAACTAAATTAAATGGATCAAATTTCATATAAGAAGAAACTCTTTTCCCCCACCTACTAGACATATCAAAGACTGTTTGGTATCTACTGTTTGTTAAATCTAAAGTTTAAATTCTAAGGAATAAAGCATAAATGCTGCCAACTCTTTGATCTCAGTAGCATTTGGGGAATAGCAGTGCACAAATCAATTACATGAATCCTTTATATAATAGCATTTTTTAATTAATATTGCTAAACCATTGCCCAACATTCTCACCACTGTGCCTTTTTCCAAAGCTGTTAACAAATCATAAAATTTAGCAATTTGATTTTTATCTTCCTTCATATCTTCTGCTCACCCTCTGGCAGAGTTGCTATCAATCAGCCAAAAAATGTCAGCAAGAAGATGGAAGAAACAGAGTTTCTGCTTAGTTTTCAAATAGGAAAACCAGGGCTTGACTAATCTAGAAGTGGCCACAAGAGATCAGATAAAGTCAATGGCCCAGGCCACTCCTTCTGCCTGCCAAGTGTGCTTAAACTTGGTCCTCCTCCTAGCTCTTCCCCCTCTCTGTTCCTTACCTACTAGTCTTCACCCTCCTTTTCTGTTCCAGTCTATGCTTTTCATAGCCCCTCCAGCCTCTTTTTTACTGACACTCAAAAAGGACTCGTCCACCTCCTCAATTCAAGATGTTCATCACTGCATCCCTAGCTGGCCCCAGTTTCTTCTTTGCAGGACAGGACCAGGTGGCTGAGGTTACAGGGGTCAGGACAGAAGGGAGAGCAGCTCTCAGCTATAGTTGTGGAGTGTGGAATTGCAAACTGAAAACAAAAAGCGTGTCTTAGAAAGAGAATGTTGCAAATGAAGATGGAGTCAAATCAGCAAAGGAGCCTGGAGGAGTCAGGAGCTGTTGGTCCAGGTAAACAGAAAGTGGTTGTGATAATTGTGGGAGACAAGGAGCACTTGAGTGCTTCTTCAGATAGACAGCAAACATCTCCCAACATTTCCATGTAGAATCACTGCATAGCTCTACCCACTCTTAAAGGCCTATTGCTTCTTTCTTGCCCAAACTTCTCAGATTCATCCAATTCTCAATAATCCCTCAGCTACAGCTTTAGTCTAAGCCCTGAACATTTCTTGCTTTGGATTTTCCTTATAACCCAATTTGGGTCCTTGCCCCGATTCTCTTTTTGAAACCCAACACAAGAGGTTATCTGTTTAATTTTTCAAAAATCCTCATTTCACCATGCCAGTCCTTGCTTTAAAAAAACAAAAACAAAACAAAACAAAACCTCTTTACTGAATTCCTGCTACTTTAAAGATTCAACTTAATCTGAAAATCAAGTTGTTTTCACAATATGCTGAAGGGGTCAGGGCTGACATGGGTTAAGTCTGAGAAGTCAGTTGAGGCATCGTCCAGGGGGGCTTTTATTTCCTCTTCTTTAAAGTGGAGGATTCCATTCCTGAGCAGTGGGAGCATTGCAAGGGGACACAGTGAGTATGGAACTGCTTAAACCAGTCTGACAGAGAAGTCATTTTCAACTCCACTGCCTCGTGTACTTGAAGCTTATCAATGCCCCAGAGATGGAGCCTTGGGGCATTCTGATTCACTCTGGGGTAAACCAATAGGTAGAGAGAGGAAAAATAAACAGCATTTTCATATCCACACCACAGAGAGATCAGCAGAGTCCTGGAAGAGCCTGAGTTCCTCATTCTTACAAGGAACTATGGACAGGATAGATGAGCAAAGCCAGTATCTTCCATTGCCAGTATGCTATGGCATTTCCAGGGAGAGGAGTAATGGAAATAGTAATATATGCCACAGTGGACCCGTAGCTGCTCCCACCTAATAATGAAAGAAAGAAACAACAAACCCCAGTGGCCCATTTAGAACAAACCATATTCAGCCAGGTCCAGCAGACAAGAAGGTATGACCAGATAGCCTGTGATTATTTGTCTCTAATTGTCTTCAAAGGTCAGTGACGTATGCTTAGCTGCCAAGATAAGTGGTCTGGGCCAGTTCATCCCTAAATCTGTACAGAGACCTTCTCAGATCTGGATTTAAAGCCC
Organism: Bos indicus x Bos taurus; assembly: GCF_003369695.1. Lineage (NCBI taxonomy): Eukaryota > Metazoa > Chordata > Mammalia > Artiodactyla > Bovidae > Bos > Bos indicus x Bos taurus. The sequence goes on from NC_040076.1 coordinate 116,456,500, forward strand.
AGAGCACTTGAGAATCCTGAATAAGCAGGTAGAATTAACTCATATACTAGCTCAGTGATACCCACCAGATCAAGCCAGTAGATCTTTGGCTTCATCTACTTGGGAAGTGTGTTAGTCACTCAGTTGTGTCTGACTCTTTGTGACCCCATGGACTGTAGCCTGCCAGGCTCCTCTGTCCATGGGATTCTCCAGGTAAGAATACTGAAGTGGGGTGTCATTCCCTTCTCCAGGGGATCTTTGTGACCCAGGGATCAGACCCAGGTCTCCTGCATTGCAGGCAGATTCTTTGCTGTCTGAGCCACCAGGGAAGAGTTATGCTCAAGAAATTCAATTTGCTTAACATATATTTATTGAGTATCTATTATGCACCAGATACTCTACATGTTGTGGTTACAACAATGATATGACTGAGTATATGGCACTTACAGAAGAGACAACCAACCATGCAAACTAGTATAAAATTGCAACTGTGACAACAGCTTCAAGGAGAAGGACATGAGTTCTGAGGTTCTGGAAGGGGGATTTCCCATGGAAACAATCCTTAGGTTGAGATCTAAAAACTGAATAGGAGTTGTGCAGTCGCTCAGTCATGTCTGACTCTTTGCAACCCCATGGACTTCAGTACGCCAGGCTTCCCTGTCCTTCACCATCTCCTGGAGCTTGCTCAGAATAGGAGTTAACTGAGCAAAAAGATGGAAGAATGTTTTAAAGAGGAACAGCATGTGCAAAGGCCCTGTGGCTAGCAGGGCTGAAAGAAAGCCAGTATGCTTGGACAGGGGCAAGAGAGGGGAGCTGGTGTGAGGTGAGGTTGGGAGGTGGAAAGGACCACAAAGAACAGTATAGGTTATTGAGCTGTCCTGTCTTTCTCCAATAGGAAGTTCAGTTCAGTTCAGTTGCTCAATCATGTCCAACTCTTTGCAATCCCATGGACTGCAGCATGCCAGGCTTCCCTGTCCATCACCAACTTCTGGAGCTTGCTCAAACTCATGTCCATCAAGTTGGTGATGCCATCCAACCATCTCATTCTCTGTCGTCCCTTTCTCCTCCTGCCTTCAATCTTTCCCAGCATCAGGGTCTTTTCCAGTGAGTCAGTTCTTCTCATCAGGTGGCCAGAGTACTGGAGTTTCAGCTTCAGCATCAGTCCTTCCAATGAATATTCAGGACTGATTTCCTTTAGGATTGACTGGTTGGATCTCCTTGCAGTCCAAGGGACCCGCAAGAGTCTTCTCCAACACCACAGCTCAGAAGTATCAATTCTTGGGTGCTCAGACAATTTGCTCATCAATTCTAAAGTGCCCCAATAGGAAATGGGAAGCTATTTAGTGGTTTTAAGCAGAAGAGTGTCCCAATCAGATTTCCATGGTGAAGAGATTACTTTGTCTGCAACATAGAATGTATATTGGAAGGGAAGTGGGCTGAGTGGATGGGGGAGAAGACCAGTCAGTAAGATAAACTGCAAGCCCAAGCAGGTGTTTGCTTCTGTCAGGCTGAAGGGGTAGAGATAAGCGAGTAGACTTGAGTGATATGTGAGAAAAAGCTGAGCAGAACTTAGTTATGATCAAATATGGGAGGCTGAGATTGAAGAGACAATCCAGAATGATCCCTGGGTTTTTGGGTTGCTGAACAGGCTTGATGGAGGCAACAGTCACTGAAAAAGAGAAACTAGGAGTAGAGCCCCATTGCTGGTGCTGGGTGTAGGGCTGTAGGTATAGCAATAGGATGATGAATAGGAGGTCATGTGACATGCCACATAATATTAATACCTGACTCTTGGTATTCACATCCTTATGCAACCCCTTTCTCTTGTGGGTGACTGGACCTACTGCTTTACTTCTAATGAATAGAATAAGGCAAAAGTGATGGAATGTCACTTCTGAGAGTAAATTACAAAGAGACCACTATCTTCCCCTCCCTCTCCTCTCTCTCTGAATTCTCACTCTGGGGAAAGTCAGCTGCCATGCTATAAGCAGCTTTATGAAGAGGCACCAGGGTAAGGAACTGATGTCTGTGAGCGACAGCTAGTGTGGATCTGAGACCTACCAACTGCTACATGAGTGGGCTTAGAAGTAGGTCTTCCTCTGTCCTCCTGGGCTGACTGCATCCCTGGCCAATGCCTTGATTTCAGCCTCCTGAGAGCCTGAGCTAGAGGAGCATACTCCTGCACACCCAGATTCCTGACCCACAGAAACTATGAGATAATAAATGTGTGTGGTTTGGGGTTTGGGGGTAATTTGTTACTCACCAATAGATAATTAATACAGGCGACCTAAATAGATGCATATCTTATATGAAAAATATTAAGTTGAAAATTTGATATAGATCAGGAGCACAGAAAATTCTGGACTAAAGTTATAAACTTGATATGCATGCATCCGGCGAGGCAAAGTATAAAATGGAGGAGGAGAGATTATTGAAACAAGTCTAGAGGATCTCCATAATGTACTGGCAAGAAGAGAGAGCTGATTTTGCAAAGGAGACAGAAAAGGAACAGCTGCAGAGATGGAAAGAAAGTTAGTAGAAAGTTGAATCATGTAAGTCAGTACAAGACAGTATTCCCCAAAATTAGGGAATGGTCAAGTAAGAGAAATATGAAATACTGTTTTAGGTATGAAAGTAATAGTTCACAATTCCAGCAAAAGTACATGGTAGGTCTGGAAGATAGAATAGTATGGATTGAGGTTGGGCGATAACAGAAATGGAGACAGAAAATTCTTGACAGAATTCGACCTCTGAAGGTGAGAAGAGAGATCAAGTAGGAGCAGAAAGTGGATTATGATTGTTATTTTGTTTTTAAATGAGAAGACATATAAATAAAGCAGGAAAGACTCAGGCAAGAGAAAAAGGAATATACAGGAAGGAAAAAGAAATAGTAGAAAGTATAAGCTTCCTGGAAGGCAAAAGGGGATTCTCCTTAGATGGGAGGTAAAATAGCTCTGTTATTAGACCAGGAGACCCACAGGACAGCTGCAGAAATACTCAGGAGATTAAGAAAGTTTCTATGGGAGATCCTACTTTCCCAGTAATTTAGTACAAGGAGGTCAGGGAAGAAAAGAAGGCAGGTTGAAGGCTTCAGGAAAAGAGAAAGGCTTGAGACAGCCCCTGTGGAAATGGACAAATGAGAGATAGGACTGTAGTAAGTTTTTGTGTAGTGTGAGGACCTGTTCAAAGTTAATGACCTTGAACTTATAGTGGAATCAATCTGCCTCATTGGGTAATACTCAGATGCTTGGATGTAGGCACAAAGAAACAGACAATTGGGTTCAGAAGTGTAGGCAAGTGGAGGCAACAGAGGGACTAGGAAGTCTAGCGGGGTAGAGATGGAAATAGAGAAGTGTAGGGCAGAGAAGGGAGTCTAGAAATACTGCTCATGAACTCCCATCATAAGGGAAGTTAAGAAAGGGGAATGTTGATGAATTGGAAGATAGCAGAGGACAGACAGTACCAATAACATTAAAGAAGGGCTGGTGGGAGAACAGTAGAATAAACAGCAGGAAGCAGGGGAGGTTACAGTAAAGCAAAGAGTACTCAGGTTGATAATTTTGGAGGAGTAATATTACAGGTAATGATAATATCCAGGGACTGTACGTGGGAGTGAGTGGCTGGCCAAAATAGAGAGGAAATCATTGAAGATGAAGAAGATCATCTGAGTGGCCATGGTGATGGACAGACCACTCACCTGAACATAGGTGTCATGCAGATTGATCAAGTCTTGGGAGAAGGGGACAAAGAACTAGCTTGTCCCATGGAGTGGTGGGCTTTTTACTCATTGCCAACGTAGAGAATGAATGAGAGGAACCCCTGCCCAAGTAGATATCTGCAACAACAGGGGGGAAAGTAGGAGATCTAAATGGCATGAGTTCAAAGAAGCAGGGTTTTAACAAGATAGTGGAAATATAATGTTGGGGAGTTAGGGACTGCAGCAGGCACTGCTTGATATCTTTATCCCTCTTCTCCCTTACTAAGAAAATCCTGATTTTGTTCCAGGCTGCAATATGCCAGCAAGTATAGATTTCCTTCCTAGATTCCCTTGCATCAAAAGGTGGCCATGTGGCACGCTTCTAGCCAATGAGACCTAAACTTAATTTCACTAGGCAATCTGAGAATGTTTTTGCTTTCCTGATGCAGGCACCAATCCTTAGCTCTGCCTGGAATTCAGATGTGATAGCTGGACTGCAGCAGCCATATTGTGACAAAGAGATTACAACTATGAAGAAAAGGCAAAGATGATCACAGAGCTGTGAGTCTGGGTTTTGACCAGCCACCAAACTAATACAAGTAGTGATCTATATCCACATTTCTGATTATGTGAAGAAAGATGAACCCTACTTCATTAAGCCAATTAGTTGAGTTTGTATTATTTGTAATAAACTATGGAAGAAAATAGTAATCACATTAGAGGACTCTCAGGGATGAAGACAGCTTCAGCAAGAGAGGAGGCAGGAGGTAAGGGAGTGCTATAAAAGAAATTGTGCAGGTAGGGCAATTTGCTAGTTATGGAGAAAGGATTCAAGAGGCCAAGATGGAGGAGAATGAGAAGGAGATGAGTGCAAGTCTGGGACAGAAGGATGTACAAAGCTTCATGAGAATGATGGTGGAAGGGGATCAAATGACCATTTAGGCATAGAGGTGAAGGCTGCACTTTGGACCCTGACCAAGGAAAACAGAAATGAAAGCCTTGATGGATTTTGATCTCCAAGACTCTGAGGGCAAAAACCTGTGTAACCTTCTTAGAGGGATTACCAGGTGTGCGGGTGAGACTATCATCTTTCTATCCTGAGTTAGGTAAGAAAAGAGAAATGTCATCCTTCTGGCCTCTCTAGAGAATCAACATGCAGGTTCAAAGCTGCATAATGAAACCTGGCAATTCTCTGGATTCCTTCCAGATCTCCCTAGGGGCAGGAACAGAAGCTGCTCTGGGGAGGAGGAGGGACTGCTGGCCACAGGGCCTGCCAGGACTAAGTGAGGGAGGCATTTTGCCCTCTCCTCTGGTAATTGGCCCACAGGGTTGGTTATCTCCCTTGGGAGGTTGGTGTTCCTCTCGAGAGGTCCTCAGAGTCCCAAAGCAGAGTGACATCCATATTGCTATAGCAACAGACTTGCCCCTGGAACCGTGGGTTCATGGCAAAATGATCAGGGCTCTCCTAAAGGTTCTGGTGTGGGTCTGACCAGGATGCAGGCCAGGTGAGCAGCCATGAAAGCCTGGCATCAAGAATATTCAGGATAGGAACTCCACCCCAAACAGTCAAAAGCTTAAAGAGTCTGAGAATGAGTATAAGCTAAACCCAACAGGGACCACCCAAGAGTCAAAAAGAAGAAGCACAATCCCGTCACCAAGACTGAGGGACTTTCTTATGACAAATCGGAGGGGAGAAGGGGCTGGTAATGAGAATCAGAGAAAAAACCAAAGCAAAAAGGGCTGAGTGTGTGACTCCTCGTCACTGGCTGCTGGCTGCAGGGCACGGTGACTGAGCTGCACTAATGTTCAGGGATGCTGGGAGGAGAGTGGCTGTCCCCAGCCCTGGTCAGTCATGGATGGCTTGCCTTCCAGACTCTCTGCAGACTAGACCCCTTTGCTCTGAGTTAATGGAGGCTGATCCTGATGGTGTTAGGACTCCATCCTCACCTCCTGCCTCAATTCTTTGATCTGGCCGGAATTCTCAGTATCTCATGTAGAGCCATAAAACTGCCACTGCCACCCAGATATCTGGCCAGTCTCTACCATTAGACTCGGTTCATAATTTATAATATAGATCTCAGCTAGGAATAGATCTCCAGCTCTCTAGGCCGAGACCTAGCAGAATATAAGCTCCATTAGGGAAGGGTCTTTGAGACTTTATCACTGTATTCCTAACACGTAGCACACAGCCTGTCACACAATAGGAACTTAATAAATATTCATTGAATCATGGGTCACTGACAACCTTCCCAGCCCTTGCCTACACCCCAGGTTACTGGACGCTTCTATGGGTGGCTGCCGTCAGCACCATCCTGCTTCTTCCAGAATGGACGCTCACAGAACCAAGACCTTTCACCATCACTGACAGCACCTGTGACCAGAGCTTCCTGGGGTGGTCCACCTGCAGAGACTTTTGGACACCAACGCTCACCTGGACTAGGACAAGATTTCAAATGTCCCTTTAGCCATTGCAGTGGTAGCATCTGTGTCCCTTCCTTGGTGATGACAGCATTAGTCCCCTGGCCTAGACCCGCTCCGACCCAGCCTGCTTCCCCATCTCTGTCAGCTGAGGACTTGTCATCCTTCACAGTCAAGGCCTGCGGAGTCTCTGAGAGCTGTAACAGTACTACAGATGACCTTGAAGATCTCCCAGCTACAAAAGCCTAGGAGTAAAAATGAGGATTATGGTAACGTAATTTTACTGATTCACAATTGAAGAAATATACAGTTTCTTACCTAATACACTATCTAAAAGCATATAGTAAATAGTAAAATAGTATATATATACACTATTGAAATTCTATTATATTATATAACAAATATTTAAGGGCTTCCCAGGTGGCATTAGTGGTAAAGAACCGCCTGCCAATGCAGGAAACATAAGAGATGCAAGTTTGATCCCTGGGTGGGGAAGATCCCCCAGAGGAGAGCACAGCATCCCACTCCCGTATTCCTGCCTGGAGAATCCCATGGACCAAACAGCCTGATGGGCTAACAGTTCACAGGGTTGCAAAGAGTCAGACATGGCTGAAGCAACTTAGCATGCACACACAGGCACACACAAGTTTATTCATGTATTTGTTAAACTGGGGATTTTTTTTTTTTTTGCCGGTATCTCCCATTGGAATGTAAACTCCATGATGTCAGGAACTCTGTTCATTATTTTTAAAACCTTTTATTTTACATTGGAGTCTAGCTGATTAACAATATTGTGATAGTTTCAGGTGGATAGCAAAGGGACTCAGTCATACATACACATGTATTCATTCTCCCCCAAACTTCCCTCCCATCCAAGCTGCCACATATTGAGCAGAGTTCCCTGTGCTATATGGCAGAATCTTGGTGGCTATCCATTTAAAATATAATGATGTGTACATGTCCATCCCAGACTCCCTAACTCTCCCTTCCCCCAGTTCCTTCCCTCTGGTAACCATAAACGAACTCTGCTCATTTTGTTTACTCCCTAAATAGTAGGTGTCTAGTTAACTGTTGAACAGATGAATAAATTACTTCTGGATGCTCTCTGAGTGGGCCCTCTGTGCACCTGGAACCCAGTTCTCTGGCTGACTTGTAGAACACCCATTTTCTTCTTCATCTGATCCATCTTCTCCTGGGCATGTGTGTGTAGCCATTACCTCCGACATTCACTACCATAGTCAAGGGTTGGTTGCTTCACTTGCTATCAAAATGGCCAGTTCCATCTCCCACTCATATCTGCCAAAACCACGCTGCACCGAGTTTGTTCATCTGGGCCCAGGCCTGCCCTACCATTGTCCCTGATAACAACACCAGCGCAAAGATGCCTGGCTGGGTTTCCCACTGCGGGGGAGGCAATCTCTACCCCCACCTTTTATATTGCCCACATCCCAAACAAGGCTGCCTTGAATGAACTTCCAGATATTTTTTCTAAAAATAACCCTTTTGATCTTTGTAGTCAGCACCCCTTGCCTAGAAATCTGGCCTAAACCCATCTCAGTGGCAGGCATAGCATTATACCTAGGTCTTGGTATTGGACCAAGCTGGCAGACATTGTCTTTTTTCCACTCTGTGACTTTTATCCACTCAGGGCCCTCAAGGTCTCTTCTTAGAGCCCTGATGACAAAGGCCTCTGCCACCACCTGTCCCCTAGCATAACCTGACATGTCTGAATCTTCCTGTGGGCCCAGATAGCAGTTAGACTGGCCACAACACAAGGAGTTTGGGTCTTAGGCTGTGGATGATGAAGAGCAAGTGAAGACTCTGGAACAGGAGGTTATCTTGAAGAACCAGTGACTTCAGTTCAATTCAGTTGCTCAGTCATCTCTGACTCTTTGCGACCCCATGGACTGCAGCATGCCAGGCCTCCCTGTCCATCACCAACACCCGGAGCCTACTCAAACTCATGTCCATTTGCATCGGTAATGTCATCCAACCATCTCATCCTCTGTCATCCCCTTCTCCTCCTGCCTTCAATCTTTCCCAGCATCAGGGTCTTTTCCAATGAGTCCACTTCGCATCAGTTGGCCAAAATATTGGAGTTTCAGCTTCAGCATCAGTCCTTCCAATGAATATTCAGGACTGCTTTTCTTTAGGATGGACTGGTTGGATTTCCTTGCTGTCCATGTGACTCTCAAGTGTCTTCTCTGACACCATAGTTAAAAATCATCAATTCTTCGGTGCTCAGCTTTCTTTATAGTCCAACTCTCACATCCATACATGACTACTGGGAAAACCATAACTTTGACTTGATGGACCTTTTTTGTAAAGTAATGTCTCTGCTTTTTAATATAGCTGTCTAAGTTGGTCATAGCTTTTCTTCCAAGGAGCAAGTGTCTTTTAATTTCATGGCTGCAGTCACCATCTGCAGTGATTTTGGAGCCCCCAAAAATAAAGTCTCTCACTGTTTCCATTGTTTCCCCATCTATTTGCCACGAAGGGATGGACTCTCCAACACCACAGTTCAAAACCATCAATTCTTCGGCACTCAGCTTTCTTCACAGTCTAACTTTCACATCCATACATGACCACTGGAAAAACCATAGCCTTGACTAGACAGACCATTGTTGGCAAAGTAATGTCTCTGCTTTTGAATATGCTATCTAGGTTGGTCATAACTTTCCTTCCAAGGAGTAAGTGTCTTTTAATTTCATGGCTGCAGTCACCATCTGCAGTGATTGGGACCTCTCCTAATTCCCTCTTTGTCTCTGTCTTCTTCTTTCTCTAAGGCTTCCAGGATTTAGATTTAAAGGTATGTGATGGGGACATAGAAAGAAAGATTGTAAGGCCTCCTGGAAGTTATCAATTATTGGTTAAGAAAAACAGAGAAGAAAGGAGAGAAGGAGATGCGTTGGTCAGACTATTCTAGGCTGACCTCTGGTGAGGCCCTCCAAATCCAGTGGCCTAAAACTAGATTTCTGTCTCATTCAATCTCTTTGTCCTTCACGGGACCCTGGCGAGGCTGTGATCCTCAAGGCCCCTCAGGAATCAGGCTGACAGAGCAGTCACCATGCTGGGGTTGCCGGATGTGGTAGATGGTTACAGCAATGGTCCAGGTGTGATCACACCTCCTACCACCACCACTGCGTCCTCATGGCTGTGTAGTTCCCTCCCATGTTTGATCATCAAACTAGGAGGAAAGACTCCTGAAGCGTCCCATATCTGCAGCCAAAGGGACACTGAAGCTCATTTTGATATTAAACAAGTGTGGCAATTTGTATTGTGTCAACTTAGCTAAACTGAAACTGTGCCACCCAGATTCCCCTGCATACTTCTGAGTCTGTGTGGACCTAAAAGACACTCTGTGCACAATTTAGAGGATGGAAGGGGGGCATCTTTTGCACTCTGGGAAGGTTGCTATAGGGGTCCCCGGCACCTTGGTGGCATCCTTGCTGTAGCCCCACCCACAACAACTCCAGCTGCCACCCCATCCATCCCCCTTCAGCTTCTCTGACTCCTGAGTCTGGGGCTTGCTTCGCTCTGTGACAGGCACCAGCTGGACTCGTGCAGGACTCCTATCATCAAAGTGGGAGGTTTGGGGACACCAGGAGAAAACCCGGGTTCCAGCTCATCCTGGCTTCCCCCACTTCGCATTCAATTTCCCTTCCCAACAGTCTGCCCTGCAGTCTGTGTCCCCGGGCCAAGAAGCAGAACCAACAGCGTCACACACATGGTCCCCCAGCTCCCACTGCTCAGTCAGGTCAAGTCCCTTCCGTAAACCCCTTACTAGGTAGCTTTCTTCATGCTCCTGCCTCTCTGATCCAATCCTGACTGATGGACACAGATGCTGCTAAAAGGGCTCATTGGTTTTTCTCTCCCAGTTTTCCCTGTTTGCCCAATGTCCTTGGGAATCCCAGCCGGGTGGATGGGGATAATCAGCAAGCAGGCCAGGCATTCCTGGGCTCTCTCACTATAACCTCATGCACATTTGTTCAAGCACCCCTTGAACGTCAATAAAAATAGAAATACGGAGTTCTTTAAAATGACTGAAATAGCTCATGTTAACTCAATACCCACAGGATACACAAGGTCCAAAATACTGTATGAAAACTGAATGAAACAAGAACAGTGAAGAGTGCAGACACTAATCCAAGAGATGAGAAGGCCACCTTCCTTGCACATGTGTTTTATCCCTCATTTATTAAATACTTAATATGTTTTTGGAAATCAGCTGTTAAATGAGGTAGTAAAATTAGCTGACATTAGAGGGTTTCTTTTATACGATACAGTTTTTTAAGGTCAAAGCACTTGGAATAAAATTTGTTTTAAGCACAATATATGTTACCTGTTCTCATTTTGAGTGGTTTATGTGTCACATAGGAAATGGCAACCCACTCCAGTATTCTTGCCTGAAGAACCCCATGGACAGAGGAGCCTCATGGGCTATAGTCCATGGGGTTGCAAAGAGTCAGACATTGCTTAGTGACTGAACAACAACAATGGTTAATTCTTACCACGACCTGGCGAGCTGGGGACTGGAATAGTGATTGGTGGTATCCCCATCCCCTTGAGCAAGCAGGCACACCCACGCCCAGCTGCTGTGGGGGAAGGTTTCTAAAGGTTTACAGCTCTTCCTTTTCTCCAAAGACTTGCCTTCCGGCTCATAGGAGCTGCCCTAGGAGGTTATACCACACACCACTCCTGGGTGACTTTCAGCAGCCAATGATTGAGGGACCTGGGGCACGAAAGCCTAGCCCCTTGCCTTGGGTGCACGCATGCTAAGTCATTACAGTCATGTCTGATTCTTGTGACCCAAAGGACCATGGCCCGCCAGGCTCGTGTGTCCATGGGATTCTCCAAGCAAGAATACTGGAGTGGGCTGCCATGCCCTGCTCCAGAGAATCTTCCCGACACAGGGACTGAATCTTCATCTCTTGTATTTCCTGCATTGGCAGGTGGGTTTTTTACCACTAGCACCAGCTCGGAAGCCCAGCCCCTTGCTTGGCCTTAATGGTGGGACTAACTTTGTGGTCTAATTCATAAGCTCCCTGTGGATCACACTGAAGCTAGACCCCCTCTGAGAATCACACCCTAACTTGGCCCTGCCCTAGCCCACTGTTCCCTGTCAGTCTCTTGCGAGTCTCCCCTCAATAAATCATGTGCTCTCAAAATCTTTTGTCTGATTCTGCTGTAAGACAAACTGACCAAGAATGCACTATAGATATGCCCATTTCCAATGATAAAACATCCACAACTTCCCAGGTGGCTCATCAGATAAAGAATCCACGTGCAATGCAGCAAACATAGGAGACGCGGGTTCAGCCCCTACGTAGGGAAGATCCCCTGGAGGAGGGCATGGCAACTCACTCCAGTATTCTTACCTGGAGAATCCCATAGACAGAGGAGCCTGGAAACAGTAAGGACCTAACAGAAGCAGAAGAGATGAAAAAGAGTTGGCAACAATACACAGAACTATACAAAAAAATCTCTTAATGACCTTGATAACCACAATGGTGTGATCACTCACCTAGAGACAGACATCCCAGAGTGTGAAGTCAAGTGGACCTTAGGAAGCCTTACTACAAACAAAGCTAGAAGAGGTGGTGGAATTCCAGCTGAGCTATTTCAAATCCTGAAAGATGATGCTGTTAAAGTGCTGCACTCAATATGCCAGCAAATTTGGAAGACTCAGCAGTGGCCACAGGACCATAAAAGGTCAGTTTTCATTCCAATCCCAAAGAAGGGCAATGCCAAAGAATGTTTAAACTTCCACATAATTGCACTCATTTCACATGTTAGTAAAGTTATGCTCAAAATCCTTCAAGTTAGGCTTCAGCAGTATGTGAACTGAGAACTTCCAGATGTACAAACTGGGTTTAGAAAAGGCAGAGGAACCAGAGATCAAACTGTCAACATTTTTTTTTTTTAAGCAGATTTTTATTTTATTTTATTTTATTTTTATTATTAAAACATTTATTATTAAAACATTTTTGGATCATAGAGAAAGCAAGAGAATTCCAGAAAAACTTCTACTTCTGCTACATTGATTATAATAAAGCCTTTGACTGTGTAGATTACAACAAACTGTGGGAAATTCTTAAAGAGATGGGAATATCAGACCACTTTACCTGTCTCCTGAGAAACCTGTATGCAGGTCATCAAGCAACAGTTAGAATGAGACATGGAACAACAAGTTGGGTCAAAATTGGGAAAGGAGTACATCAAGGATGTATATTGTCATCCTGCTTATTTAAGTTATATGCAGAGTATGTCATGCAAAATGCCGGCTGGATGAATCTCAAGCTGGAATCAAGATTTCTGGGAGAAATATCAACAATCTCAAATATGCAGATGATAACTACTCTAATGGCAGAAAGTAAAGAGGAACTAAAGAGCCTCTTGATGAAGGTGAAAGAGGAGAGTGAAAAAGCTGGCTTAAAACCCATTCAGAAAACTAAGAAAATGGAATTCGGTTCCATCACTTCACGGCAAACAGAAAGGGAAAAAGTGGAAACACTGACAGATTTTATGTTCTTGGGCTCCAAAATCACTGTAGACAGTGACTGCGGCCATGAAATTGAAAGACACATGCTTCTTGAAAGGAAAGTCATGACAAACCAAGTGTGCACGCTCCTTCGCATCAGTCATGTCTGAGTCTCTGCAGCCCACCAGGCTCCTCTGTCTATGGGATTTTCCAGGAAAGAATACTGGAGTGGGTTGCCATGCCCTCCTCCAGGGGGATCTTACCAACCCAGGGATCAAATCTGTATCTCCTGCATTGCAGGCGGATTCTTTACCACTGAGCCACCTGCGAAGCCCAACAAACCTAGACAGCACATTAAAAAGCAGAGACATCACTTTGCCAACAGAGATCCACATAGTCAAAGCTGCGGTTTTTCCAGTAGTCATGTATGACTGTGAGAGTTGGAAGACTCTTGAGACTCTCTTGGACAGCAAGGAGATCAAACCAGTCAATCCTAAAGGAAATTAATCCTGAATATTCATTGGAAGGACTCACGCTGAAGCTCTAATATTTTGACCACATGATGCTAATAGCTGACTCATTGGGAAAAAAAGCCCTGATGCTGGGAAAGATTGAGGGCAGGCGGAGAAGAGGGCAACAGAGGATGACATGGTTAGATAGCATCACCAACTCCCGGACATGAGTTTGAGCAAACTTAAGGAGATAGTGAAGGACAGGGAAGCCTGGTGCACTGTAGTCCGTGGGGTTGCAAAGAGTCAGACACCACTTAGTGACTGAACAACAACAATGAGGAAACAGAGGCCAGGAAGGCCAAGGAATTTTCCCAGGAAAATCTCGGACCTCACAGTAAGCTGTGTAAGAATGATTTGAACCCAGGTGGTCTGAGCCTGTGCTCTTTGCCACTGGTCTTCGTATGCAAAGACCTTTTCACGCGCCAGTGGAAGTTATGTTTCAAAAATTATTCTAACCCCTTTGCTCAGATGCAAAGAATTCAAAGTCAGTTGGACATAGACATGATCCTTGTACTTCCAGTTTTTTAGCACATGGAAGAGACAGTCACCAGTAGGAGGCAGTAGTCATAGGCATAAACACACAAACACAGAGCCACGTGAATATACAATCACACACATACATAAGCTCCCCCTCCACAAACCAGAAGCACATACCTATACATGTATACACACATGTACTGATACCTTACAATGGGATCCCCTACAGCTGCTTAAAAAGAATGAAGGAGACTGTATGTTCTAAGAACATGTACCTTAAATGGAAGAAACAAAGCAAAATCTGAATATTTTAGATATTTTAATCATATAAATAAATATATTTTTTAATGTCAGGAGAATTATTTTTTTTGCTTCATTCCTTTTTATGCTTCTATATAGTAGGAAGTTTAAAAACACAAGACCCAATGTATATTAATATTTTACGATGGTATTTATGTATATCAGAAAACAATAAAGGTACATGTGTAGTCTGTAGTCTGATGTCTAGCATGTAGTCTGATGAACAGAAAATAATATAAAATTGCAGGTCATTTAAGGAAGTAATAATATGAACATTAAATCTGTAGATATTCATTTGCCTTCACGTTATTGTGCTTTCTAATTACTGAATTGCCAGTCTCTGTTCTAAGCCTCTCCCTTCTAACCTCGCAAAGCTGTTCTGTTTGGCTTCTGATTCTGTAGCATCTGCTGATGGTCACAACATTGGGCCCCTGCGGCCTGAAGGGAGGCTAAAAGAAGTTGCATCTGAAGTCTTGGGTTTGAATGACTACATTGTAATTTACTAACAATGACCTCTGGCAAGTCACTTAACCTCTTTGAACTTCAGTTGTCTCACCTGTTTAAATTCAGAAAATAATTTCTACTTCACAGGATTTTTGTGAAGACAAAACAGGCTAACATTTGGATGGTACCTAGAGAAGATGAAATAAAGGAACAGGAAAGTTCATAAGCTAATAAATAGCAAGGGTTGATAAATGCAGGAGTCCTTGACCAGTCACTTGACTTGGCAACCACACAGTGCGGCCAGTGGCTGATGAAAAGAAACACAGACACTTCATCTGCATTGACCAATTAACATACTTTCAGATTTGCGTATTATTATTATTAGAGGTGGTAGTAGCAGCAGTAGTTTTGGCAGAAATATTTGAGAGTAAATTACAGCTTTCATGACCCTTTACCCCTTAAATTCACTATCATGTGTCTTTCAACAGCAAACACATTCCTTTCCACAGTAAAATGATCAGATTTAGGAAATTTAACAGTAATACAATTATTACCTAATACACAGTCTATATTCAAATCTGCCAATTGTCCCAACTGTGTCCTTTATAGAATTTTTTTGTCATTTTGGTTTTTCTTTTTTTATACTATATGAATGTGTTAGTCACTCAGTTGTGTCCAACTCTTTGTGACCCCATGGACTATAGCCCGCCAGTCTCCTCTGTCCATGGGATTTCCCTGGCAAGAATACTGCAGTGGGTTGCCAGGGAAGCCCCATCCTATATGAGTACTCCTTATTTATTCTAATACTTTCTGTATCTTCTTTAAGAAGTTTGACACTTTTAGCTTTTGTTTTTAAAGTCTATAAATGAACTATCTGCTTACCTAATGGTAACATAATCTCGTGTATGCTCAGTCATGTCTGACTCTTTGCAACCCCATGGACTGTAGCCCACCAGACTCCTCTTTCCATGAATTCTCCAGGCCAGAATTTTTCAGGAGTGGGTTGCCATTTCTTACTCCAGGGGATCTTCCCAACCCAGGGATGGAACCAGTGTCTCTCCCATCTCCTGCATTGGCAGGCAGATTCTTTACAACTGCACCACCTGGGAAACCCAATATAATCTATTAACATCATTGTTTATCTGCTGCTTCTGTTGCTTCAGTTTGACCAGCAGATGGAGAAGGAAATGGCAGCCCACTCCAGTACTCTTGCCTGGAGAATCCTGTGGACAGAGGAGCCTGGTGGGCTGCTGTCCATGGGGTCACGCACAGTTGGACATGACTGAAGCGACTTAGCATGCATGCATGCATGCATTGGAGAAGGAAATGGCAACCCACTTCAGTATTCTTGCCTGGAGAATCCCAGGGACTGGGAAGCCTGGTGGGCTGCCGTCTATGGGGTTGCACAGAGTCAGACACAACTGAAGCGACTCAGCAGCAGCAGCAGAAGCCCCTCAAACCAGTTCCCATATCTTTGAGACAGGTTCTCACAGCTTTTTGAGCACATTCTAATCTGCTGGCATGATAAGATGATCCTGGCTCATCTTGTTCTTTAATTGTTCCAGTGCTGGAATCAGTCATCTTTTCAAGGATCTCTTGTTCCTTCTAGTATCAGTTCAGTTCAGTTCAGTTGCTCAGTCATGTCTGACTCTTTGCGACCCCGTGGACTGCAGCACTCCAGGCCTCCCTGTCCATCACCAACTCCCAGAGTTCACTCAGACTCGTGTCCATCAAGTCAGCGATGCCATCCAACCATCTCATCCTCTGTCGTCCCCTTCTCCTCCTGCCCTCAATCTTTCCCACCATCAGGGTCTTTTCATATGAGTCAGCTCTTCCCATCAGGTGGCCAAAGTATTGGAGTTTCAACATCAGTCCTTCCAATGAACACCCAGGACTGATCTCTCTCGTATAGTGATATTTAAAAACCAAAAGCTGGGCAGTACCTTGTTCATTGCTATTGAAGTTTTTTTTTTTTTCCCCAATATGTCTATCTACCTATCTATCTATATTACTTTAACTCCTATGCAACAAATACTTTGATATTTTTTTAGTCTTCTCCCAGCTCACATTTATATGTGTTCTCTCCTATAATGAGAACCTGGCTTCTAATGCATCAGTATATTCATTCATTAATTAATTGCACAGTATACCAAAATAGTTTCAGAATTGCTGTAACAGTTATCTACAAAAAAAACAAAAAAACCTATTAAGCAGAGTTTAAGGTTTCTTTTTTTACTACTTTTTTTGAACTGATGTATTTGGTCAAAGTACTGATTCAAATGTTACTCAAATTAATTCTTTTCTTTTTATTTCATGTCTAGCTATTAATTCAAAATACTGTGTATTGGTTTCTGTTTGCATTCAATTTTTTCTTCTTCTCATACTTGTAGATATAATTTCACTTTTGAATATGTAAAACATTAACAAGGTTTTAAAGTCAAAACTATTTTGGTATATGCAGAGAAGTGTTGATTCCTCTTTTATTCCTTTCATTCTATTCCAATCTTCCCTGTGCAGGTAACGGATGTTATTAACTTCTGGCTTATCTTTCCCATGTTTCTTTTTTAAGAAATAAGCTTTCTTACTGATACAGTATACCTTATATTTTCTTTAGTGCTTCCCCCCTCCCCCTACTTAATATCATACCCTGAATCACTCCATACCAGTTCACAGAGATCTCCTAATTCTTTTCATAGTCACAGAGTCCTTTCTGTATGGATATCATAGTTTATTAAACCAATGTCCACATTAAGGCATTTGGATTATTTATTTTTTCTGCAGTAACAAGTAAGGCTGCAATAAAAACCTTGTGCACAGGTACTTTTGTATTGTTAGAGGTAGTGTCTGTCTGAAGACAGAAACTGCATGGTGATTCAAATAGGAAAAGTTTGTTATTAAAAATTATTAAGCTATGATAAGAAAATAACATGAAGAGAATTTTAACATAGGATTGGCAAACCTTTTATACAAAAGGACAAATAGTAAATATTTTGGGCTTTGTTCCCTACTATCTCTGTCACAATCATTTCACACTGTATAGACAAACAAAACAAATGGGCATGGATGTGTCCAATAAAATTTTATTTATAAAACAGCTGATAGGCTGGATTTGGCCAGCAGACCATCGTCTGCCAACTCTTGCTCTAAAGGATGCTCTTCGGCTGAGGGAGAGGACTCAAGCAAGGAGGGACCGCGCTGGAAGGGGAACCTTTCCCATGACGCTCAACATAGTTGGATAAGATGTGGTTGCAGCATTCTGGACGGTAGCGAACGTGCTGGGCTCCCTGGGCCATAGCTTTCCACAGCGGGAAACGAGTGTCTGGCTCACAAGCACACAGAGGTGGTCAGGGGCTCTCCTGCAGCACTTGGTAAACTCACCAAAAGTTCCGTGACAAGCTGGTCACACGGTCCAGGCTGGGCTGGAAGGACACTAGGGGCTTGGGCACTCTGGCACCACCTGATTCCATCAACTCCTCCCCTCCCTCCCCATCTCCACTGCACACCACTGAGGAACTATAGAGCAGGAGCAAGTGAAAACCAAATGCGGCACCCCGGAATCACAGAGCCCCTTCCTCCTGCAGTGTCCCTCTAGCGCTCTCTACTGACAAAGTTTAGCATGGCACTCTGATCAGAAGAACTTGGAGTCCAGCCCATTAACACAGAGCAGGTACTGAAGGGTAAAACTGAAGTGAGAGGCTCCTAAGGTAAATTCTCAAAGTTGCATTCATGGATCAAAAAGGGCAAATAAATATTTTGCTAGATTTTGATGTGAATTTCTTTCCACAGGGGTTTACCATTCTTCATTTCTACCAGCAATATATGAGAAAAAGTCAAAAGTGTGAGTGTTAGTCACTCAGTTGTATCTGACTAGTGGCAACCCCATGGACTGTAACCCACCAGGCTTCTCTGTCTATGCAGTTCTCGAGAATGGGTAGCCAGTCCTTTCTCCAAGGGATCTTTCCAACCCAGGGATCAAACCCAGGTGTCATGCATTGCAGGCAGATTCTTTACCCTGTGAGCCACCAGGGAACCCCCATTATTATCTTAAAACCTTTACAGCATAGTATATGCTGAACTTTTCACTTTTTTGTCCATATGGTAATTGTGAAATCTTATTATAAAGTTGAACATCTTTTTATATGTTTAGTCATTTTTATCTTTTTTTAGTGTGTGTTAAGCTTTGTCTTTTGTCCATTTGTCTATTAGGTTATAAGTTCTTAAGTAACAAAACAGGAAAAAAAAAAACAGGTTAGCTACAACTGCAAATTACTTGTGAAGAAACAGCTTTATGAGGCTTTTTGTTGTTGTTTGCTGCTGCTGCTGCTGCTAAGTTGCTTCAGTCATGTCCGACTCTGTGTGACCCCATAGACGGCAGGCCACCAGGCTCCCCCGTCCCTGGGATTCTCCAGGCAAGAACACTGGAGTGGGTTGCCATTTCCTTCTCCAATGCATGAAAGTGAAAAGTGAAAGTGAAGTTGCTCAGTTGTGTCCAACTCTTCAAAACGCCATGGACTGCAGCCTACCAGGCTCCTCCATCCATGGGATTTTCTAGGCAAAAGTACTGGAGTGGGGTGCCATTGCCTTCTCCACTCTTATCTTAAAGTAAACTTGGTGGCTCAGCTGTTAAAGAATCTGCCTGCAATGAGGGAGACATAGGTTCGATCCCTGGGTTAGGAAGATCCCCTGGAGAAGGGAACGGCCCAGTATTCTAGCCTGGAGAATTCCATGTACTATATAGAGCATGGGGTCACAGAGTCAGACATGACTGAGCAACTTTCACTTGTAATTACAAATATATATCTTAGAGATCAAAGTTCAAATCTAAGTTTAGTTTATTTCAACATTTCCTGAGTCCTCCTAGTAGACTAGGCTCCAGAGAGTAAGAAACACAGTCCTTGCTATTGAATAACTTAAATCTTAGTGGGAAAACACACTGAAATTATTTCGGAGACAGTAGAAGATGGTGATTAAAATATGGATTAGGAGATACATGTGCTTGAGTTCAAATTCTCACATTGCCATTTCAACAATGGGTTGTGTAACATTGGGTGGGTTACTCTATCTTTCTGTCTCACTTTCTTAAGATGAAAATAATAAGCACTTCATAAAGTTATTATAACTACACTGATAAATAGTAAACATAAAATAATCAGTGGCTAACACAAGCTGGAATCAAGATTGCCGGGAGAAATACCAATAACCTCAGATATGCAGATGATACCACCCTTATGGCTGAAAGTGAAGAACTAAAGGGCCTCTTGATGAAAGTGAAAGAAGAGAGTGAAAAAGTTGGCTTAAACATTCAGAAAACTAAGATCATGGTTTCTGGTCCTATCACTTCACAGCAAATAGATGGGGAAACAGTGAAAAGAGTGGCTGACTTTATTTTCCGAGGGCTCCAAAATCACTGCAGATGGTGATTGCAGCCATGAAATTAAAAGACGCTTTCTCCTTGGAAGGAAAGTTACGACCAACCTAGATAGCATATTAAAAAGCAGAGACATTACTTTGCCAACAAAGGTCCGTCTAGTCAAGGCTATGGTTTTTCCAGTAGTCATGTATGGATGTGAGAGCTGAACTATAAAGAAAGCTGAGCGCTGAAGAATTGATGCTTTTGAACTGTGGTATTGGAGAAGACTCTTAAGAGTCCCTTGGACTGCAAGGAAATTCAACCAGTCCATCCTAAAGGAGATCAATCCTGGGTCTTCATTGGAAGGACTGATGTTGAAGCTGAGACTCTAATAGTTTGGCCACCTGATGCAAAGAGCTGACTCATTTGAAAAGACCCTGATGCTGGGAAAGATTGAGGGCAGGAGGAGAAGGGGATGACAGAAGATGAGATGGTTGGATGGCATCACTGACTCAATGGACATGAGTTTGGGTGAACTCCTGGTGTTGGTGATGGACAGGGAGGCCTGGTGTGCTGCGGTTCATGGGGTCACAAAGAGTCAGACATGACTGAGCGACTGAACTGAACTGACTGAATGATACTGATAAATGAAAGTGATTATAATTACAGTAACAAAAGCAATAGAGGAATTTATAGAGTGCTGCTTTAGCATGTATATGCTAATTAAATTTTGGTTGAATTTAAAAGAGTGTTATGGGAACTTCCCTGGTAGTCCAGTGGCTAAGACATCATGTTTCTAATGCAGGGGACCCAGGTTCAACTGCTAGTCAGGGAACTAGATCCCACATGCTGCAACTGAGACCCAGTGTAGCCAAATAAATAAATCAATATTTTTTTGAAAAGTGTATTATGACTAAATTATCAAAAATGCTTAAGCTATATTCACTATATTGATGAAATAAAAGTAAATGTTTAAGAAAGAATAAAGTCACAAGTATAGAAACGACTCTGGTATTCTGAATTATTAATTATATAAACAGTAGCATAAAGTACAAAATGGTAGAGTTCACATTATCGTCATCCACTGATGGTTTTAAAGACTTAATTCAGGGAATTATAGTTCAACTGATTCATTTACTAATTTTCTTTTTGTCTGTTTGTCACCCAATATGACCAACCTAGACAGCATATTAAAGCAGAGACATCACTTTGCCAACAAAGGGCCATCTAGTCAAAGCTATGGTTTTTCCAGTGGTCATGTATGGATGTGAGAGTTGGACTTAAGGAAAGCTGAGCACCAAAGAATTGATGCTTTTGTTGGAGAGGACTCTTAAGAGTCCCCTTGGACTGCAAGGAGATCCAACCAGTCCATCCTAAAGGAAATCAGTCCTGAATATTCATGGGAAGGACTGATGCTGAAGCTGAAACTCCAATACTTTGGCCACCTGATGTGAATAACTGACTCATTTGAGAAGACCCTAATGCTGGGAAAGATTGAAGGCGGGAGGAGAAGGGGACAACAGAGGATGAGATGGTTGGGTGGCATCACCGACTCAATGGACATGAGTTTGAGTAAGCTCCTGGAGTTGGTGATGGACAGGGAGGCCTGACATACTGCAGTCCATGGGGTCGCAAAGAGTCAGACACGACTGAGTGACTGAACTGACTGATCACCCAATATACACTGTTAAATAAAAGATGAATTCAAAGCTCATGTCTAAGTTAAAATATAAAATATTTAAACATGATTCGTAAAGATGCTTACTTTACTGTGATATAATGTAATCTACCTCCTCTAGTTCAAAAAAGGAGTTCCTAAAAATGTCCTGGGAACTGTGATCTAGAATGTAGCTCTGTACACAGCTATCCGGAAACACATTCATTTTATTTTACCTAATTACAAATGCCCCAGCTATGCCTTGAGGGAAATTCACTGAGTGCCTGTATCCGTGCTCAGTTGTGTCCAACTCTTGGCAACCCACTCCAATATTCTTGCTTGGAAAATCCCATAGATGGAGGAGCCTGGTAGGCTACAATCCATGGGGTGGCAAAGAGTCGGACACGGCTGAGCAACTTCACTTTCACTTTGCTTTGCCACCCCATGGATTGTAGCCCACCAGGCTTCTCTGTTCCTGGGATTCTCCAGGCAAGAATACTGGAGTGGAATGTTATTGGACCATCAACTATGTGCCAGGTCTAGGTTTTTTTTTTTTTTTTGGTAGTTTATTTCATCAAGATTTTTGGTCCTAAATTGACACAGTTTAAACAACTGAAATAGAGGCAAACATACCCTAGAGAGAACAAAAAGATTGGTTGTGCACACTTCATAACAATGTGCATTTGTTCCCTAGGAAGTTGCCAGGACTAGTTTATTTTTTTTTTCTTCATCTTTGGCTACACCACCCAACCAATGATTGAACCCATGCCTCCTGCAGTGGAAGGGCATTTTTTTAACCACTGGACCACCAGAGAAGTTTCACCCCAGGTCTAGTTTTAAGCACTGGGATGGCCTGTACCCTTGGGAGGTGGGAAGCATTTCTGTGGTGTGGTCTCCGCCCTTCTGAACAAACAATAGCTTCTGCTCTCTAGGTTCAAGACACAGCCTGAAAAATAGACTGCCGTTTCAGGGACCTAGATGACCGTGCACAGCTCTATTTAGAACACAGACTAAATTCTAAAAACTCACATGCGGATATCACTTTTTCCAAAGGCTTTCATCTTTTCTTGAACAAGAAAAGCTAAAGGCCAGGAAAATTTTGACAGGACTTAAAGCCCAGCCTTGCTTTAAAGAGACCTGAAGTACAAAACCAGACTCTCAAAACATGAATTAGCAGGTAATTATTCTTAGTTAGAAAATGATCTTCTTTAATAAAGGATGTGCTGCAATCCCTTTGTAAATTTTACTGCATTAATCTGAACAGAGGCTTCTAAGAGTTCTTTCCATTTGAGTTCCAGGGTGCATTTAAAATTTCAACTTAATTTACCAGAAAGTCACGCAAAGTATGAATTTTTTGAGAACATGGTAACTGGGACTTCCCTGGTGGCTCAGATGGTGAAGAATCTGCCTGCAATGCAGGAGACCTGGGTTAGATCCCTGGGTTGGGAAGATTCCCTGGAGAAGGGAATTGCTACCCACTTCAGTATTCTTGCCTAGAAAATTCCATGGACAGTGGAGCCTGGTGGGTTACAGTCATGCGGTTGCAAAGAGTCAGACACAACTGAGCTACTAACACTTTTTAAAAACTGTATACACCTCTAAATAAGGCAAATTTTGGCTCTTGTTTGTGGTTGTGGAGGAATTCAGCTCAGTGACATAGCTGCGAATTGTTTCTGCTAACACTAGTTTCGTTAGAATGCAACTCAATAGATGGGGCTTCAAAACTTTGCTAAAATTGCATTGGCTCACAGAATAGCTGTGGTTATGTGAAGATGTATATCTTTTACAATAGTTTCTAATATTAAGTTTTAAAGATCTTAAATTGATTTAGATTTCTTGATAGGCTCTCAGATGGTGGTTTTTCCTTGTCATCCTTTCTCTCATGGTGCCATGTCATTATTGGTATCAAAACCATCTTAGGGACCTCTTCAAAAATCAAAATACAAGAACATACAAGTCTGAAATGTGTATGTCACCTTGCAAGTGCATCCTCCAAGGACGTTTTCTTCTGGTATATATTTAATTAAATAAAAGGCAGAGTGCTCAGCCATTGCCATTTTGACATATTCTATTTAAGGATTGATTGCATTTTCTAACATTCGTGAATGATATTACTGTTCGAAAAAAGAATCTCAAGGGACCATCTGGTGTTGGACAGAAAGCAAGTATTCAATGAATGACTCTCAGAAAAACTGCCCAACGGTTTTATATGTTGCTGGTGAGAGTGTAATTGGTAGAATCTTTCTGGAAAGCAATTTTGCATTCCATGATTTGATTTATTAATTCCATCTGGGAATTCATCATAAGGAAATAATAAGAGATTTCGAGATGTTTGTGCAAAGATGCTTACCATGGCAATTGGTATAATGGTGAAAATTAGAAAAAACTAAATACTCCTCTAAGGGAAATTAGTCAAATAAAATATTACACCATATAATGCTGTGGCAAAGATAGCTTAGCTGCCCAATTTCCGTCCTCCTCTTTGTTATAAACAAGATCCTCTGTTATTACAATCAGCAATGTACTTAGCTAAAAATACTACATTTCACAGACTTCTTTACAAACAAGGCGGCCAATAAGATATAAGTAGAAGTCCTTGGGTGAGACTTCCAAGCACCTGGATTGCTGCCTGGACCTAGCTATCTTGATCACTGAGATGATGGCTCAAGCCCCACCAGCCATTTGGGGTCCTTGAGAGAAAAGCCAGGAGAATTGTAGTGACCGCAATTCTGACATCTTTGAACCCCTATAACAAAGCCAGTAACTGGTTCCTTCCAGATGTCTCATTATATGAAAAAAAAAAAACTGTTATATGTTTATGCCAGTCAAACTCTGTCCGTGGCAGCCAAACATAATTCCCAGCTGAAAAGGATGAAACATTTTGCAACCACTTAAAATTATCTTTCTGAAAAGTGGAATGTAATATTAACGGAGAAAGCCAGAATATGAAACTTTATATGTGGTATATCCTATTTTATTTTTAAATTATACATATATATTATATATGAGTGAGAAAAACTATAAAATATATTAGAGTTTTAATGGATGTCTCAGGAATGTAGGTTGTTACTGTTTTACTTTCCTATGCTTTCTAAATTTTCAACATTGAGAATTTTCTTTAAATGTTTTTAAGTTTGCCTAACACACACAACACGACTTGTGAATGTATCCATCGGTTAAATTTATTCTTTGTGGAAAGCAGTGGGTCAAAATGGATCAAAAGCTTTTACAGTTTTTATATCTTTAACTCTCTGTTTCCACTTTAACGTCTATCTTGGTAAAATGATATGAGACTAAAAAAAAATGATATGAGACTCAAAGAACTACACACAATGATGTTTGCTATAACATTATTTTTGATACTGCAAGGATGGAAGCAAAGTAAATGTCCAAAATCGGAAGAGTTTATAATTAAATAAATTATGGTATATTCATCCTATACTATGAGTATTTACAAATCACAATTAAAAGTAAGAGAACATTTTGGAACTTGTTTTAGAGTAGTTCCCATATCCCTGAATCCCCCCACCCACTGATGCAATGACGGGAATCAGTGAAACACGGAGGTATCCCCAGTCTAGAAGACACTTACAGCCTCCACTGAAATTAGATCTTAGCAAGAAAACAGCTTTGCTGAGAAAGACAGAAGATTTTTCTAAATGATGTTTATGTGTCAAGAGCCAGGCCTGGAGGAGTTCAATCATCAGGTTCTGCTTGTCTGCCATGGCAGAAAGACCCTGAGACAGGCTGCCCAGGTAGGAGGAAGAAAGATGTACCGGGTGGAGAAGCCTGAAGTTGCTCTCTTCCTTATTTTCTGTTCTCTGCATCACATGCTCCTGGTTCACTCGTGTTTCAGTGGAGGCTGTGAGGAGGCATCTATGCGTGATGACAGCCCCCATCCAGGCACCCACCTTTTGTCTCTCCATTTTTCTGCAGTCAGATGGGGAGGTAGGTTGGACACCCTCAACCAACAAAGGGTGGAAGTCAGTAGATTACTGTGTCCCAACCTCTCATCTGCTGGAGGAAACATCTGAGGACCTTCTTTCCATTCCCAGTGGGTTCTCCAGTGGATTGAGCCCCACTTGTCAAAAATTTTTTCATAATATTTTTTCATAAATTTTGCAGCTCCTAGCTCCATAATACACCTTGATTTACCCTATCCTTCTTCTTGCTTCTGTTTCTTGATATCACATCCCAAATAAATAACCTGCATCCCATCCCAATCCTTACCTCAAGCTCTGCTTCTAGGGAGGAACCAACCAAGACAAATGGACTGTGTGAGGAAAGAAGAGAGAGGTACCAATTCTCATTTATCCCACTTTGGGAACCCTAGAACATTAAGAGTAGTGATGGGACTTCTCTGGTGGTCCAGTCGCTAAGACTCCGTGTTTTCAATACAGGAGGGCCAGGTTTAACCTCTGGTCAGGGAACCAGATCCCATATGCTGCAACTAAGAGTTCACATGACAACTAAAAAAGATCCCATGTGCTGCAACTAAGACCTGGAGCAGCCAAATAAATCAATAAATATTTTTTAAAAAAGAATAGTAACCCATTCCCCCTAGTATATTTGACCAACATCTTTGAAAAAAATTTATAGAGAATAGAAAAAAATATATCAAAGTGTATAGCATGTAGTAAGGGTAAGTATTGTTTCATGAAACTTCTGTTTCAGGGGTGTATGTGTGAGTTCTGAGTAACAATGCATGACATATTTCTTTAGTGAATTGTGGTCCAAAAAGCTGCAAAGCCATTGATTAAGAGGATATCACATGAATTCAAGGAATCACTGCTCTGCTGCTGCAAAATTTATGAAAAAATATTATGAAAAAATTTTTGACATGGAAAACTACTTATAATTGGGACTGGGAGTGGTGAGGGGCTGGATACAGTATGACTTCAACTATGTTAGATAAAAACTACAAAGCAAAAGACAAGAGTCATTATTGCATTCCTAATTTTATCCAGTGGGGGTATATTCCTAAAACACCATGTAACAAAAAGTGAAAGTGAAAGTTGTTCAGTCGTATTCAACTCTTTGCAACCCCATGGACTATACAGTCCATGGAATTCTCCAGGCCAGAATACTGGAGTGGTTAACCTTTCCCTTCTCCAGGGGATCTTCCTAACCCAGGGATCGAACCCAGGTCTCCCTCATTGCAGGCAGATTCTTTACCAGCTGAGCCACCAGGGAAGTAATGAAAAGGTACTTAATGTAAAACAAATGCTTTCACAGGGAACTTGGCTCAGTGCTATGTGGCAGTCTCATTGGGAAGGGAATACAGGGGAGAATGGATACATATATATATGACTGAGTCTCTTTGCTGTCCACCTGAAACTATCAGAACATTGCTAATTGGCTATACCCCAGTATAAAATAAAAAGTTTAAAAGAATTAAGTCATCAACATAAGTAAATAATGTATAAATTGTCAGTGGTAGAAGAATGAGATGACTAAAGATCTAATTAGAAAGTGAGATTATTGAAAATTAATATGGCATTCTTCCAGATTATCAAGCAAAAGAGAAAAGATTAAAACACACACACACACACAAGTGCTTTCACATAAAATAAGGGAAAAGCAGGAGACACAGGGCAGGGATTCTGTGGCTCTTGTTCCATGGAGCTGATAATCACGTTTGCTACTCAGAAGCTAAGAACTACTTATTGGATGAAAGAGGGAAAGTTAAGCGTGTCCACATTCACAGACCTGAATCTTAGAAGCACACACACTGTCTGGCCCCAGTGAGGCGAGGGAGTCTGGGTGATGGCCCTGGTCACACGGTTGTAACAGCCGGAAAGCTTCCAGCCTTTGCTGTGAGCTCCCAGACATGTCAGATACTGCAGTCACCAGAAAACCTGCTATCACGAAACATTTAGGAGACTATTCTGGAGGTTAGCTTGGAAACGGGTGTTACTCTTTCCATTGCTTTATTGAAAACACAGTGTAAATGAGTTGTTTATAAACTGAGTGGAAGGCACCTTTGAAAAAATGTTAATCATGGTTTCCTCTGGATATTGGGGTAATAGGAGGCACCAAGATTAGTGAAGACTTAAGGGCAAAGCTCTGTGGCAAACTCTGAATCTATTAGACCTGTATTTTATGTTCACAACCAACCAATGAAACAGGTACTGTTATCCTTTCATGAGAGAAAAGGAAAATACTTAATAGTATTAATGTACATTGCAACAACAATGTACAAAAAATAATGCTGAAAACTCTGTGTGTATAATCTTGCTTAATTCTCATAGCAATCCTATGAACCCTATGGACTTATTTTTTTCATTTTACAGATAAAGAAAAGAGGCTTTAGAGAGGCTACCGGGCTTCCCAGGTGGCACTAGTGGTAAAGAACCTGTTTGTCAATGCAGGAGATGTAAGAGAAAGATGCAGGCCCTGGTTGGGAAAATCCCCTGGAGGAAGGCACGGCAACCCACTCCAGTATTCTTGCTTGGAGAATCCAATGGACAGTGGAGCCTGGCAGGCTACAGTCCATAGGGTTGCCAAGAGTCGTACGTGACTGAAGCGACTTAGGACACCTGTAAACACAGCAGGTATGATCACTTACTCCTTTCTGTCTCCAAGGGAACCACTGCTGGCCCTCAAACAATCCCTGAGAATGTGGCCCTCAGAGAGTTCTTCCTATTAGTGACTAATGATTTTGTTATATACACCAGGAGCAGTGGGCCACTTTCTACTGGCTGGTCAGGCTGTTTGCAGTAACATCAGACTGATGATGCTGGTACTTGGTTTTACTGTTGGGGCCTCAGTTTTGATTGCCAAGGCAGGTTGTGTAGCAGGAGATGTCTATGCTACCAACCCCTGCATAAAAGTCCTGGATCCTAAAATTCAAAGAGTCTTCCCTGGACAGAGATATTACAGGTCCCTGTGCTTCTCTGGTAGAGAGAAAGCATATTTTGTGGGGCCTCAGCTGAGGAAGAGCTTTGGAAGTTTTTGCCTTACCTCTCTAGACTTTGAGGGCTTCCCTAGTGGCTCAAATGGTAAAGAATCCACCTGCAATGCAGGAGACCCAGGTTCAACCCCTGGTTGGGAAGATCCCTTGGAGAAGGGAATAGCTACCCACTCCAGTATTCTTGATTTGAGAATTCTACGGACAGACAAACCGAGTGGGCTACACAGTCCATTGGGTCACAAAGAGTCAGACAGGACTGAGCAACTAACACTTTCACTTTCTAGACGTTGAAGATGTACATCATTTTCCTGATGCTTTTTCTCTATAGGCTTTGCTACCAAAAATCCCTACTGCAAACTGCTATCGGATCCTGTAAATTTTCCTGGAGTGAAACACTGCCGAAGACCATGCAACCAGAAGATGGGAGAAATAGAATTCAAGCTTAGGAACCCTGACTTCCACATATGCTCTCCTATCCATCATATCTTACCACCCTCCAGATGGCATTATGCTGGTACTGCACTTGAAATTGGTGCTATTATAATGATTACTGCACTTCTTTGTTCTCTAACTCTTCTTTAACAAACACGCATTATTTGATCATCAAAGGGAGAAAAAGCCATGATTAAGAGACAGGAAGAAGAGGAATCAGAAAGGAAATAGACTACCAGGAAATAATTTAGGATGGTACAAATCACCAAGCGGAGGAGTAGCAAGGTTAAATATAACAGTTTTATAGGAGAAAATTTCCTTAATTGTGGAATAGGCAAGATTCATTAGCTAGGACACACAAAATATAAATCACAAAAGGAAAAACTGATAAATTTAGCCTCAGTAATATTAAACATTTCTACTGGGAACTCCCTGGTGGTCCAGCAGTTAAGACTTCACCTTCCAATGCAAGGGACGTGGGTTTGATCCCTGGTGGGGGAGCTAAGACCCCAGATGCCTCAGGGCAACTACTGAGCCCACACACCACAACTAGAGAGTCTACGTGCTGCAACTAAGACCCAATGCAGCCAAAAATAAATAAGTAAATATTTTTAAATTTTCTGCTATGTTAGGACATTGTTAAGTAAATGAAAAGGCAACTCATACATTGGAAGAAAATATAATAAATATATCTGACAAAGGATTGGTATCCAGAATACATAAAGAATTCTCACAACTTAAAAAGAATAAAACATTAGAAGTGCGTTAAGTATTTGAATAGATACTTTACAAAAGAAGGTGTAGGAATGGAAAATAAACATAGAAAAAGATTGTCAATATGATGAATCATTAGAGAAATGTCAATGAAAATCAAAAAGAGACATGACTACACACCCATTAGAATGGCTAAAATTAAAGACTGACAATGCAGAGCAACTGGAATTCTTTCACTTTGCTCTTAGGAACACAACCACTTAGGAAAAACAATTTGGCATTTCCTTAAATGTGTACTTACCATATAGTCGAGTATTTCTAAATATATACTCCCCCTAAATAATGTTTGTTCACTCAAATATTTGTACATTAATGTTCATAGCAGTTTTATTCATGATAGCTAAAACCTGAAAACAACCCAAATGTCCACTAGCAGGTGGATAGATAAAGAAATTGTGGGGCTTCCCTGGTGACTCAGTGGTAAAGAATCCGCCTGCCAGTGCAGGAGACACAAGTCAGATCTCTAGTCCAGGAAGATCGCCTATGCCACAGAACTACTAAGCCCCTGTGCCCCAACTACTGAGCCTGTGCTCTAGAGCCTGGGAGCCTGAACTACTGAAGCCCATGCACGCTAGAGCCCGTTCTCCGCAACAAGAAAAGCCACCACAATGAGAAACCTTCTCACTGAAACTAGAGAATAGCCCATACACCAAAATGAACACCCAGCACAGCCAAAAATAAATAAATTAAATTAAATTAGAAGAGAACATTTCAGGCCTTTTCGGAGAAATACATTTCCCTTTGAGGTGCTGTTCCTGTTTTTTAAAAAAAAAAGTTGTGGCTTTTCAATTCATTGGAAGAATACTAGTCAGCAATAAAAGAGAACATACTTTATTTGTACAGCAACGTGAATGAATCTCAAGAACATCAAGTTAAGCAAAAGAAGTTGACACAGGACATGTACACACTGCTATATTTAAAATGGATAGCCAACAAGACCTACTGTAGAGCGCATGGAACTCTGCTCAATGGGCCACCTGAACGGGAGAGGAGTTTGGGGGAGAATGAAAGAAGCTGACACAAAAGAATGCCTGTTATATGGTTATATTTATATGAAATTCCTGTGGTGTCTTGGACCTTATGGAATGATGGAAGTGTTCTCTATCTTAATTGTGGTGGTAGTTCTAGGAGAATACACATTTGTCAAATCCCAACAGACTACACTGTAAAAATGGGTACATTTTGTGAATGTAAGTTATACCTAAATATTGTTGGTTTAAAAATATACAAGGCAGTTTTATCAAACAGGGACTACTCAATACTTTCAAATGTTGCAGAAAAGTAGGGAGAAGATAAATGGAAAAAAAGCCATTAGATCTGCCCAATTGGGTGTGACTAGGATTTAAGGGACCAGATCTGATAGATAGAGTGCCTGATGAACTATGAACGGAGGTTCGCGACATTGTACAGGAGACAGGGATCAAGACCATCCCCATGGAAAAGAAATGCAAAAAAGCAAAATGGCTGTCTGAGGAGGCCTTGCAAATAGCCGTGAAAAGAAGAGAAGTGAAAAGCAAAGGAGAAAAGGAAAAATATAAGCATCTGAATGCCGAGTTCCAAAGAAGAGCAAGGAGAGATAAGAAAGCCTTCCTCAGCTATCAATGCAAAGAAATAGAGGAAAACAACAGCATGGGAAAGACTAGAGATCTCTTCAAGAAAATTAGAGATAACAAGGGAACATTTCATGCAAAGATGGGCTCAATAAAGGACAAAAATGGTATGGACCTAACAGAAGCAGAAGATATTAAGAAGAGGTGGCAAGAATACACAGAAGAACTGTACAAAAAAGATCTTCATGACCAAGATAATCATGAAGATGTGATCACTCACCTAGAGCCAGACATCCTGGAATGTGAAGTCAAGTGGGCCTTAGAAAGCATCACTACGAACAAAGCTAGTGGAGGTGATGGAATTCCAGTTGAACTATTTCAAATCCTGAAAGATGATGCTGTGAAAGTGCTGCCTCAATATGCCAGCAAATTTGGGAAACTCAGCAGTGGCCGCAGGACTGGAAAAGGTCAGTTTTCATTCCAATCCCAAAGAAAGGCAATGCCAAAGAATGCTCAACCTACCGCACAATTGCACTCATCTCACACGCTAGTAAAGTAATGCTCAAAATTCTCCAAGCCAGGCTTCAGCAGTACATGAACCGTGAACTTCCAGATGTTCAAGCTGGTTTTAGAAAAGGCAGAGGAACCAGAGATCAAATTGCCAACATCCACTGGATCATGGAAAAAGCAGGAGAGTTCCAGAAAAACATCTATTTCTGCTTTATTGACTATGCCAAAGCCTTTGTGTGGATCACAATAAACTGTGGAAAATTCTTCAAGAGATGGGAATACCAGACCACCTGACCTGCCTCTTGAGAAACCTGTATGCAGGTCAGGAAGCAACAGTTAGAACTGGACATGGAACAACAGACTGGTTCCAAATAGGAAAAGGAGTACGTCAAGTCTGTATATTGTCACCCTGCTTATTTAACTTCTATGCAGAGTACATCATGAGAAACGCTGGGCGGGAAGAAGCACAAGCTGTAATCAAGATTGCCGGGAGAAATATCAATAACCTCAGATATGCAGATGACACCACCCGTATGGCAGAAAGTGAAGAGGAACTAAAAAGCCTCTTGATGAAAGTGAAAGAGGAGAGTGAAAAAGTTGGCTTAAAGCTCAACATTCAGAAAACGAAGATCATGGCATCTGGTCCTACCGCTTCATGGGAAATAGATGGAGAAGCAGTGGAAACAGTGTCAGACTTTATTTTTGGGGGCTCCAAAATCACTGCAGATGGTGACTGCAGCCATGAAATTAAAAGACACTTACTCCTTGGAAAGAAGGTTATGACCAACCTAGATAGCATATTAAAAAGCAGAGACATTACTTTGCCAACAAAGGTCCATCTAGTCAAGGCTATGGTTTTTCCTGTGGTCATGTATGGATGTGAGAGTTGGACTGTGAAGAAAGCTGAGTGCCGAAGAATTGATGCTTTTGAACTGTGGTGTTGGAAATGACTCTTGAGAGTCCTTGGAGTGCAAGGAGATCCAACCAGTCCATTCTGAAGGAGATCAGCCCTGGGATTTCGTTGGAAGGAATGATGCTAAAGCTGAAACTCCAGTACTTTGGCCACCTCATGCGAAAAGTTGACTCATTGGAAAAGACTCTGATGCTGGGAGGGATTGGGGGCAGGAGGAGAAGGGGACGACAGAGGATGAGATGGCTGGATTGCATCACCGACTCGATGGATGTGAGTCTGGGTGAACTCCGGGAGTTGGTGATGGACAGGGAGCCCTGGCGTGCTGCGATTCATGGGGTCGCAAACAGTCGGACATGACTGAGTGACTCAACTGAGGAGTTTCAAGATTACAAATTCAATAGCCTTGGGGGTCAGAAACCAAAGGGCTGGGATGTGAGAAAGAACTGCCTAACATGTGGAATAAACTGGGCTGCTTTGGATGTACGGAGCATTAGGTGCTGGCTCACACATAGCCACCCATAAAGCAACAGCTTCCAACTTGCTGAAATCCCAACCCAGACAGCTAAGCAAGTACCCAGTTATACAGGTTTATTGTTGCTTTTAAAAAATATTTATTTCGCTGCTCCAGGTCTTCGTTATGGCCCTTGGGATCTTTGATCTCTGTTGCAGCATGTGGGATTTTTAGTTGTGGCGTGTGAGATCCAGTTCCCTGACCAGGGATCAAACCCAGGCCCCCTGCGTTGGGAGCGCGGAATCCTACCCACTGGACCCCCAGGGAAGTCCCCCAGTTATACTGTTTATTAAAGATAATTTTGTAATCTCAAGAAGAGGAAGGTAAAGATACCCTTCATCACTGTAAGAGTTTTTTAAGAGAGTAAAACATGAATTGTTTCACTTTTTCAGCCTTCTCTGCATTCTCCTATCCATTCTTAGCAGGAGGGTCTCTCTCCTCCAGAACTAAGACTTTCTCAGACCCTGGCATACATTTCTCCATCTATCTTCTTATCATCCACAGCCCCTCTTCTCTGTGCCAGGGAGATGTCTCCTCCTCTAATCCTCCAAGGGAAGGCCGTCCTCTACCTGTACTGCATTCTACCACCACCCAGCACCAGCCAGGTCCCTCTTCAGCAAGCATGTTCAAGCACTCCCGTATCTCTGCTTTCCCTTTGCCGTGACCAGGTGCTCCTAACCCCGAAAGCATTTCTCCCACCTCTTTTCAATACCGAAGCTCCTGAACTTCTCAAGCAAGGCAAACCCTTCAGTCACTCTTTCCTGATCACATTCCTCACAATCTGGCTTCTCTTCTGCCCCAAGAAGCTCTCTCATGCCAAAGCCAGGCAGATTCTACAGACATACCCTCCCTAAGCCTTTTAAAATATTTGACTTTAGGGTCTAGCCCTTTCCTCACTGAATGTCCCTTTTCAGATTCTGAGAAATGCTTTCTCCCAGTTTCCAAGCTAGTTCACTATTCCTTCCTCTGCTACATCTTTCTACCAACGAGTCTGGATGGTTCCCTCAGGCATTTTGCAACGTTCCCTCTGCCACCCCTCCCCGTCTCAGTGCAACACTTCTCAAATTGAATGTGCATATGACTCCCCTGGGAATCCTCTTCAAGGGCAGATTCTGATTTAGTAGGGTTGGAGTGGGGCCTGAGGTTTTGCATATCTAACAAGCTCCCGTGAGAGGCTGAGGCTGCTGGTCCCGTCCAGAGACGCTCTGAGAAGCAAGATCTCAGAGAACAGTGCCTGCCTCCAGCTTCAAACATCCACCCAACAGCTCGAAAGGTGACTAGTCCAACTGAAATGCTTGTGGGTTGCCATTTAAGAGCCACAAAGTTGAAGATTCAATGAGGATTACCCTTTTGAATGATTACCATTTTAAATTAAATTCTTTATGGGAAAGCGTGCATATGCATCCTCAGTCTCTCAGTCATGTCTCACTCTGGACTGCAGCATGTCAGGCTTCCCTGTCTATCACCAACTCCCAGCTTGCTCTCACTCATGTCCATGGTGTCTGTGATACTCCTGTAGAGTAGTTGGAAGCCCTCTACAGGAAAACAATTTCCCTCAATATATTAGAGATGGATAGGAAGCATAAGCTTCCCACGTGGCACAGTGGCAAAGAATCCACCTGCCAATGCACAAGATGCAGATGTTCGATCCCTCCGCCTGATCGCCTGGAGGAGGATGGTCCCCTGGAGGAGGAAATGGTAACCCACTCCAGTATCCTTGCCTGGAAAATTGTGAGGATAGAGAAACCTGGCAGGCTACACTTCATAGGGTTGAAGGGTCTCACACACACACACACACACACACACGCAGGAAGCATGAGTCGCAGATGTTCCACTTTCCCATTGACAACAGCCGGAATGAGAAGGTGAAACTGTGCGAGGAAGAGAATGCTGCTGAATCCTCGGGGTGGAAGGCATCTAAGACGCGACAGTTTTTCTTAGAATATGTATTCATCACCCAGAGACAAGAAGATTCAGTCACTCTCAATTATGAATAAACCAAACTTCCATCCCTTCACATATGATTGAACAATTACATTCACTGCCTTTCTTCATAGATTGTGCCCTTCAACCGACATTTGATTTTAGATTCATCCTCCCAGACCCATTCAGCTAAGCCAGTAGTAATTCAGTGCTGACGGGATGTCAATGATCCCCCAGGAAGATAACAATCCTAGCCCTTCGTAGGCAGGAAGCTTTGAAAGGCTGGTTTCTTTCACCTCCTTTTCTCCCGTGTATTAGAACGATTTCTCCCACAGTCAGAGAATGCATTCAACGATATGATTTGGGCCTGGAGATTATGAGATGCCTCAGCTGCACTTTGTTATTTAATCACCTAACAAAAAAGGGGACCATTTATTGCTTCTGGTACTTCAGCAGTAGACAGACCTCAGATTTCAAATCTTCCACGAGTTCACTAAAACTCTGCACTGAAGAAAATAAGGTGGCATCAGAACACAGAATATTTGGGAGCAATTTCTCGATGAAAGGCCTCACCTACTGAAGATATATTATTTCAGGCGAGCAGAAAATAAAGACTGAATTATAAAGCAATTTGTGTCACGATGCAAGTAATAGCATCTGAATAGCAAATGAATGTTATATTATCACTGCTACTGACATGAGTCAAAATTAATTCACAGTGAACCAATTTTTCTAAAGTGGGAAAGAATTTGTGGGTTTACTATCACAAATACTCAACAGTAGATGTTAGCATTTGTCAAATACTAAATGCCAATATTCAGATAATTAAATAAGGTCAGGAGAGGATGGGGAGCAGAAATTTGCTTTTTGAGTTCACTGAGCAAAATCTAACTGTTATCTGATTGAAAATAATTAATTGAAGACAGAAATGAAATCAGGCTTGATCTTACAGTAACAGACAGGACACTTCACTTTCTGTTTCTGAATTCCAAGCAATTCATCCTAGGAGGGGTTCTAGGCTTGGGAGAGGTATTATTTAAAGCACACAATGAGAAGTATCTGTCTCTTTTCATCACTAAATCCCTGCTTGACTCATACCATGACAGATCTGCTTTTTCAAATTTCAGAGACCCAAGAGTATGAGCTGCAAATGGCCTGGTATTATCCTGTCCACACTTCCTGTCACCATCAATGAATCTCCAAGGGAGTCACCATGGCATAGAGGGAAGCATAGGAATTGGAGTAAAGCACACCAGGGTTCAAGTCTTTCCTAGGCTGTTTGCTATCTGTGTGATCCTAAATAATTTCCTTAGAGATTCAGTTAACACAAATGGAGTTTATTTTACCTAATCCTTAGAATGATGAAGATTAAACATGTTAACACACATAAAGTACTTAGTCTAGTCAGTAAAGGGTTGGTGCTGCTTGTTCTCAGGGTCACTTTAACACTTCATAATTACCATGCTGAAAATCTATCATGCTTCTCCATTACATGCTGGACAAAGTCCAGTGTAGACTGACAAACAACCACTTCCAAATTAGTCCCACTTCCACCCTAGACTAGTTAATTCATTAACCCCTGAGTATCCTTTGAACTTACCTATTTGTTTATTCACTCATTCAATCTTTCACTAATTTATCAAATATACGTTGAGTACCCATACTAGTGCATTGGGATGAGTGCTGGCGTTCCAAAGACAATAAGGCACAGCCTCTATGCTCAAAGTGGGTCTAAGAGAAGAGACAGCTGTCTATTTCAATAGGCACATATTGTGTGCTTTCTGAGGGCTCAGTTCCACAATTGGTGCTGAGCAGCCATTAGAAAGGGCATTTTCCAGTATGGACTTTCCTCAAAAAACTAAAAAGTAGCATTTCCGTATGATCCAGCAATCCCACTCCTGGGCAATATATCTGAGAGGGAAAGTGAAGTTGCTCAGTCGTGTCCGACTCTTTGCGACCCCATGGATGGATGGTAGCCCACCAGGCTCCTCCGTCCATGGGATTCTTCAGGCAAGAATACTGGAGTGGGTTGCCATTTCCCTCTCCAGGGGATCTTCCCGACACAGGGATCGAACCCAGGTTTCCCACATTGCAGGCAGATGCTTTAACTTCTGAGCCACCAGGGAAGCCCAATATATCTGAACAAAACTGTAATTCAAAAAGATACATCCACCCCTATGTTCATAACAACACTATTCACAATAATGAAGACAAGGAAACAAACTAAGTGTCCACTGACAGATGAACGGATAAAGAAGAGGTAGTGCGTATGTGTGTGTGTGTGTGTGTGGGTGTGTAATGGAATATTACTCAGCCACAAAGAAGAATGAAATAATGCCATTTGCAGCAATACCAGTAGACCTAGAGATTACCACATTAAGTGAAATAAATCAGAAGGAGGAAGGTAAATACCATATGATATCACTTACATGTGGAATCTAAAAATATGATACAAATGAACCTATCTACAAAACAGAAACTGACTCACAGACTAGAGAAAACAGACTTAGGGTTGCCAAGAGGCAGGGCAGGTGGAGGAGGGGTGAAGTAGGAGTCTGGGATTATCAGATGCAAACTAATACATATAGGGTGGATAAACAACAAGGGCATACTGTACAGTACAGGGAACTACTCAATATCCTGTGATAAACCATAATGGAAAAGAATTTTAAAAATAATGTAAATACATGTATAACTGAGTCATTCTGCTGTAGAGCAGACATCAACACAATCTTGTAAATCAACTACACCTCAATAAAAAAGGGCATTTTCACACTCTGAGTTATTGCTCATTTATTATCTATCGTATATTCTCTCATATTCCCAGTGATGCTATCGCAGGTCTCCATTCTCCAATTTGCTTTTGAGTTCCTTGAAATCAAGGATAGGGTCTTCTTGGATGGATGCCCACAGCTGCTAACAAAGCAGCAGAAGCAGATACTAGATGATCAGTGCTGCTGCTGCTGCTAAGTCGCTTCAGTCGTGGCCAGCTCTGTGCGACCCCATAGATGGCAGCCCACCAGGCTCCCCCGTCCCTGGGATTCTCCAGGCAAGAACACTGGAGTGGGTTGCCATTTCCTTCTCCAATGCATGAAAGTGAAAAGTGAAAGTGAAGTCACTCAGTTGTGTCCGACTCTTAGCGACCCCATGGACTGCAGCCTACCAGGCTCCTCCATCCATGGGATTTTCCAGGCAAGAGTACTGGAGTGGGGTGCCATTGCCTTCTCCGAGATGATCAGTAAGTGTTTGTTTATTGCTTCTAAGTCTAAATGCCAAATTGAGTTTGAGGTTCAAGCTAATTTCTACAGAATGTTTATAAGAACTCAATGGATTTAAAATGATGTATAACACAGGCTATTGGCAATGGACACCTAAATAAAAAGAGGGGAGTGGATTACGAGTAGACAACCAACAAGTTCAGTCATATTTCCGCCACGATAGCTTTAATCCAGGATGTTTGGCTTCCACGATTTGACACTGAGAATGTTTTGTCTCGGAATGTCTGAATAAGATGTCATCAGAATGACAGTCACATTAATTAATTTTCACCTTGAACGAACTAGTACATGTTTTCCAGGGTAAAAGCCATAATACTAATCTAAATCCTTGATCAATTTTCTATAGGGCAAATATTTCCATTTTTGTTTTATACTCCCATTTTTATTATACTGAAATAATTTCCGTTGGAATCAGTTGTCCTTTATGTAAAATATTCTAGCAGAAGAGTGATGCACCATTCAAGTTTTTGTCCACACCAGACTTTACTGATTATATTTTTGTCACCATGTCTTTTCTTTGGTGGCCCTCATTTTTACTAATTTCAGTCTTTATCTTCATTAAATTAGACAGACCTAAATGTTACTAAAGGTCTCATTCCTGAAATTTGAATTTTATGTTGATAATTTCTGAGCCTAATTTTTCATATCAAATTTTAGTTTTCGGTATCACTAAAAAGATCTCATTCCCCAGCCAAGTTTGTGCCTTTCTAGTACATGTTATCTGTGAACAGCACTAGCCACTGTCAGTTGGTTATTTTTCATGAGTTTAATATTTGTAGAGATCTAGTCAAATTGTCCTTGGGATGAAAACAGCAGAGTCCAAATGGTGCTGTCAATGGAGAAGGATCAGTTTCCTGCTTCAGAAGTCACATATTAGAGATGCAACATTTCTTTTCTACTCTTATCATACAAATGCCCTCTGGAAGAATAGGACTTTAAAATATCAGCTAGTGAGAAGCAAGTAATCGAGAACATATACTCTACAGGTCACTTATGAAACTGTGCCTCAGTTTCCTTACTTTACAATAGTACTGTTGTGAGGATTAAATTATTAAGTCTAGAACAATACTTGACACATAATGACCACTCAAAAAAAGTTATGTTCCACTAAATGTGTGTCGACGAAAGGATGTATACAGAAGATGTGGCATACATACAATGGAATATTAGCCATAAAAAGAATGAAATATAATACCATTTGCAGCAACATGAGTGATCTAGAGATTATCATACTGAGTGAAGTAAGTTAAAGACAAATAGCATATGATATCACTTATATGTGGAATCTATAAAAATGATACAAAGGAACTCACTTGCAAAATAGAAACAGACTCACAGACATAGAAAACAGACTTATGGTTGCCAAAGGGGAAAGGTGGAGGGGCAGAGGGATAAACTGGGAATATGGGATTAACAGATGGCCAACACTATATATAACATAAACAACAAGAATTTACTATATAGCACAGGGAACTGTATTTGATATCTTATAAAAACTATAACAGAAGAGAACCAGAACAAGAATATGGAGATATGTATGTACATCTCCATATTCTTGTTCTGGTTCTCTTCTGTTATAGTTTTTATAAGATATATATAGCTGAATCATTTTGCCGTACACCTGAAACTAACACATTAATGTAAATCAACTATGCTTCAATTAAAAAAACAGAGTAGAACACAAAAAGTTAGGTTCTATTACTACTATTAGCCAGAACAACTGCATCAATGGTCTGCAAATACATTGTTTTCCATCTTTGATCACCTGTGTCTCAGTTTCCTCTTCTGAACCACGGGGCTGTTAATAGCACCTATCTCAGGGGGTGGCTGCGCCATCTAAAAAAATGTGCAATACAATGCTTAGAATGACGCGTGGCACAAGGTTAAGCGTGGTTCAAATGCTCTGTTAGCTGCTATTATTTTTTCACCTTAGAGTGAGTGAGTTTCCTGCATCCTAAGAGCTAGTTTCTATACAGAATATTGCAGAGACAACACATGGAGCCTAGGGCCCTAAGGCCAAAGGGTGCCAACAACGAAAATGAAAATACACTAAAAGCAAAAGGGAACTATGCAGCTATTTAAAATAATTCATAATAACGTGCACTCCATGATAGGGGTTTTTATCCTTTTGGTTCTCTGCTATGTACCCAGTGCCTGGAACCGTGCCTAAAACATCTTGTTCCAGTCCATAAATATTTGTTGAAGGAATATGTGAATGAGTGAATGAATATAAAGATTGTGTGGCAATATTGAAAGTGTTTCTTATATAGTATTAAGTAAATAAAGCAAGAAATAAAATCATATTACACTAGGATCATAACTTTGTGGAAATACACATGCAAATGGTAAAGACCAGAAAGTAAAAATAATTGCATTGTTATATGGTCTGTAATAATAGCATATTGTCTTTTTATATAGCAAAACAAAGAAGGTGAAGGTAAAAAGTTCCCAGAGAAAAGTTACAGCTGTGTCATAACTTGCAAGGTTGGACATCACACACCTATCCTTTTAAAGTTGGTCCATAGAAATCTAATTATGATCATACAGAAAAAAAATTTTTTGACTTAACTGGGACACTTGATTAGTGAGATTAATTTTTATTTATGATTTTAAGAGAAAAGTACAAAGGTACACACACACAAATGGAATATAGGTGATAAGTATCACACACACACACACACACACACACACACACACACACACACGATTCCTTTCAGATTATATCTTGAGCTGATTGCCCATTCAACACAATCTCCTTGACTTGCTCCATCCACCATAGAGTACAATGAGTATTTATGTTCATAATGATTTTCTGGGGCACTGCAAGGACTTCAATCATCAAACAAAGATTGAATTACATTTACCACCCTACACTTCCTAAGGCCTTAAAGGGACTAATGCATTTTAGAAAGATTTTTCTATGAAAAGATTTGAACAAAGGGTGTCAGGTTAATTTTTAGTTAACCAGAAAATTTAATTAACCAGAATGACTCATTCCCTGAATATTCCCATTAAATGCGGTTTGATTGGACTTTGGTTTCAGAAGTCATTGTCCAGCTTCTTCCTATCAATAGTGCCTGGTGGATAAAATATAACCCTGGAGTCAAACTGCTTAGGGAAGAATAGATTGTTCTCAGTCTTAAAAACAAAAGGACAAGTGAAAACAAACAAACAAACAAAAACCCTCTTTCTGAATACTTCTGACTAGGTTTGCCTTTGATCCTTAGATATATTGCATAAAAGAATTAGCCCAGTTAGAACACACAGAGTTTGAAGTCTGGTAGTTTCTATTTAAAGCTCTATTAATGTTGTAAGTCTCATTTTGAGCAAATATACATTAGCCATTAAAAATTAATTTATTTTTATTTGTTTTCCAGATTAATGGTGCTTCTAAAATAGAAAATTGAATGAGGACTTAAGTTATTTCATTTGCAGAAGCTAATTGAAGCACATATTTGTGAAATTAGAC
This sequence comes from Bos indicus x Bos taurus, assembly GCF_003369695.1. Lineage (NCBI taxonomy): Eukaryota > Metazoa > Chordata > Mammalia > Artiodactyla > Bovidae > Bos > Bos indicus x Bos taurus. The sequence goes on from NC_040076.1 coordinate 116,498,088, forward strand.
ATGGAGAAGTGAAGCACCACCACTCACTCAACTACAATGAGAGTCATTTTTTAACTCGTGAGACAGAATAAAAGAATAGAAATTAATATGCGTATGATAAGTCCTCTATCTTCCTTCTCGCCCTGCTGTGTCTATTAAGGAGGAGTCTGGGTCCTTTGTGATGATAATGGCGACAAGGGCAGAGTTGAAAATCTTTGGGAGTTGGGAGGCAAATGAAAGGAGAGGGCCAGAGCAGTGGATTTTGCGCTTTTAAAAATAGTGTCTTAAATGCATCAATGTTTCTATGCAAACAGAATAAGAGGACAATTATTTCTAAAGAGTAATCAACCTGCAGCCCCTCAAGCCTCCCCTTCCCCATATCCAACCAGCAGCAGACTTCCTCACAGGTTGTCAGCAGCATTTCAACAAGGCAAACCCCAGAGCAGTAGCACTCATCAAGTCTGTGTTTGTACCACATCTGCTGGTTTCTCATTGGCCAAATCAAGTCACGTGGCCAAGCCCATAGCCAGTGTGGGAGGGGAACACAGAAATAGGCAGAGGTGTCATTCAGTTAGCACAATAATCTCCAACACATGTTGAAACAATACAACTATCTCTTTTTGGTAATAAGTTCCATCCTCCTAACTCAAAGATGAAATCCACAGTGCCAAGGACTTTTATAGCTCATTTCATGTGAAGTCAAGTCTTCCCAGGAATACCCAAGTGGTTCTCTGTTTACAATGCACAGCAGAAGTTCTTCGTGTCCACTTTTCCCATCTTCCTTCTGCCTCTTTCACAGGCACTGTAGCAGTCTCCCTGTATTTGTTTTCTATTGTTGCTGTAACAAATGACCACAAATCTAGCAACTTTTTAAATCCACCACTTATTATCTGAAAGTCCAAAGCCCAGCAGACACAGATGAGTATTCTTTTGGGCACCATGCTGAAATCAAGGTGTCAGCCACCCTGGGATCGTATCAGGAGGCTCTAGGGCAGAATGTGCTTCCAGATTCCTTTGGGTTGTTGGCAGCATTCAGTTCCAGACCCATCAGAAGGAGGCCCCTGTTTTCTGGCTGGCTGTTGACACGGGGTTGTTCTCAGCTTCTGGAGGTGGATCGCGTTCCTTGGCTCGTGGTCACTCATCACCTCAAAGCCAACAATGAGTATCAAGTCCTTTCCAAGTTTTACATCTCCCTGGTCTCTCCTTCTGCTTCATGGCTCCTTCTTCTCTTCTGCCACCCTCTGACTCTTTTTGACTTCAGTGGCGCAGGTGATTACACTGGGCCCATCCAGAAGATCCAGGCTAATCTCCTTATTAAGTAGCTTTAATTCTATTTGCAAGATTCCTTCACAGCAATCCTTAGATTAGTGTTTGATTGAATGAACACTGAGCAAGAATCTTGGGAGGACATCTCTATTTAAAAAAATTTTTTTTAATTTATTTTTAATTGGAGTTTAATTGCTTTACAGTGTTGTGTTTGTTTCTGCTGTACAATTGCATCAGCTATATGTATACACATATCCCCTCCCCCTTAAGCCTCCCTCTCACCCCCGCCATCCCACCCCTCCAGGTCATCAAAGAGCACCGAACTGAGCTAGATAGCAGCTTCCCACCAGCCATCTGTTTTACACATGGTAGTGTATATAAGTCAATGCTACACTCTCAATTCATCCCACCTTCTCCCTGCTCCCCTGTAGGGAGGACATCTTTAGAATTCTGCTTGCTGTGTGGTGCTTAGTCGCTCAGTCATGTCCAACTCTTTGCAACCCCATGGACTGCAGCACGCTAGGCTCCTCTGTCCATGTGGATTCTCCAGGCAAGAATACTGGAGTGGGTTGCCATGCCTTCCTCCAGGGGATCTTCCCAACCTGGGGGTCAGACCCAGATCTCCCACATTGCAGGCGGATTCTTTACCATCTTTATTTATGGCTTCCCTGGTGACTCAGATGATAAAGAATTCTGCTTGCCATACCCCAAAGTCCCTTTCTTATACTTTTCAAAAAAAAATTTCTTTACAATCCAGTTCTAGATGGTGGAGTGACGATGTTTCTCCTGTCTTTCTTCTTTTAAAACCATTCCCAAATGACAAGAAGAATAAACTGGAACACAAACTCCAGTTTTTAATAAACTAGAAAATATTTTTCCTACTACTACATACAAATAGAAAGGTAGAAGGAAGAATTGTAAGTCATTTAACAGAGAGGAGGAAATTCAAATTTAGTGCTAGTGAGATGCCAGTCTGTCTCATGGAAGTCTCAGAAAATTTGGGCATTCAAGACACCTAAGGGTGAAAAATACTACAGTTACTGATATTTAGGGTTCCCCAGTGAAAATTCTAGCTCACTTCTTGACCTATAGGAAGCTCACCAATGGTCATGTCCCACTCATGCACAAGAGGTTCCAGTCAGATTTCTACTATTTGACTCTAGTATAAAATAGAGAGCTCTAGGCCATTAGACATTTGTACAAAGACTAAATAAAGACAAAAAAAAAAAAACAAAAAAAAAAACCTAGAGAAAACTAGAAGGAGAAGAAAACTCAAAAGTAAATATAACTAATATTCTCAGAGATACAAGAAATACTTTCTTCCATAAAATAACAAGAGTATCCTATAAAAAAGAGTAATCAGAAAATAAGAACCTTTTATAAATCAAGGACATATTAATAAAAATGAAGAAATTAACATATGGTTTGAAATATGAAGTCTATAAATATTTAAAAGGAATGGTACATACAAAAGCAAAAATAAGAACATTTAAAGATTATAAGATATTGAATAGTTGAATAATAGGAGTTCAATAAAAAGAAAAAAAGAGAAAAGGTGGGGATATTATCAAAAGAAGAAGACAAGATTTCTAGACTTAGGGACTAGGAGAGCCCCACCTATTTCCCAGGACAACAAATGGAAAAAAAAAAAAATACTGATGCATGTTAATAGGAGTTTCAGAAAACAAGAACTCAAAAAACATACTGGATAAAATAGCCCACATTCAGAGTCAGGAATCAAAACATTACTGTTTCTCTCAAGTTTAAGAGTGGAAAGCTCTCAAGGAGTAGAGCAATGGCTTTAAATTAAGGCAAAAACAATTTTCAGCCTCGAAGTCTGCACCCAGAAAATCCAATATAAGGAAGGAATAAAGACATTTTTTGGATTCATAGAATTTTCAAACCAAAAGTCTCTTGTTCAACCTTTCTCGGAGTGCTACTAGAGTATATTTCCACCCCACTCCCCATATCTCTGTGCTCTGAGGAAATAAACTAAAAAGGAGGGATTTGAGAAAACAAGAAATGCAACAAAGAAGCAAAGAAAATGTTGGTAAGGAAAGCTGCTGGACTAGAGCTGGGCAACAGGCCCAAAGAGCAATCAGTTCAACCTAGGGCAGAACAGAGGACTTCCGGACAAATTTCTTCAATAAAAGCCAAAAACAAAACCAAAATAGGGAAGGAAGAATGAGAAATTTTCTGACATATTTGACTGTGTAGAAGACAGTTACTAAGGGGGTATTTCATAAAGTGGTTACAGTGTGTAGGAAGACATCAACTTTTTTTTTTTTTTGGTGAAACTACAGTAATTTAAAAATAAGATAAATATTTTAGGAGAAAAGTAATTAAACAAAGGAAGAACAATTTTCATACAATACTTGGCTCAAGAACTAACAATAAAAATAAAAACTGTACATGTGGCTTTGATAAAAAAATAGAAATATGACTATATTATGAAGGCAAGCAAGAGAAGGTATATATGAACGTGCTAAAAAGTTGGGGGGTGGGGTGCAAATCACAAGACAAGGCTAACACAATTGAAAGTAGTTGCCTCTAGGGAGCTGGATGACTGCTATGAAAAGGAGAAACTGAGGGGCTATAGGGTTATTGCAAACGTTTTAGAAATAATTATCTTTTATTTTTTTTAATGGGGGCTTCCCCAGTGGCTCAGTGGTAAAGAATCTGCCTGCAGTGCAGGATATTCAGGAGACATGGGTTCGAGCCCTGGGTTGGGAAGACCCCTTGGAGGAGGAAATGGCACCCCGCTCCAGTATTCTTGCCTGAAGAATCCCATGGACAGAAGAGCCTGGAAGGCTACAGTCCATTCATTTTATTTTTTAGTTTTAGTTTGGACTGCACCACGTGGCATGCAGGATCTTATTTCTCCAAGCAGGGATCAAACCCACGTCCCCTGCTGTGGAAACATGGAATCTTAACCACTTGACCACCAGGGAAGTCCCTAGAAATACATATCTTTTAAAATCTATTTGCATGTGTTGATAATATTGATACACTTAAATACTTTAAAAAGTATAATATCCATGCACAGAGTGTCTCCTCTCATCACCCGCCTAGCTTTCTAGGATTTTGTTTTCCTTTTTTTCCCCCTGAGATTTTTCAGCTTCTGCCATGGAGAAGAGAACTCACCATCCTACCTGAGCAAAGCCCCAGCTAACCCTCCAGCAGAATGCAGCTTCATGAATAGGCCAGGTGAAACACAGACATGCCCAACCAACCCAGGAATTGTGAGCAATAATAGATGTTTTGAGCCACTTGGTCTTGAGCTGGTTTATCACACAGCAATAGATGAGTGATACAATATGTACCTAAAGCCACTGGATTTTCTCCTCCACCTGTAAATGTCATTGAGAAGCACACTGCAGATTGGTTAAGTATGTAGATTAGCCATTTCCTACCTGTGAGTCCCTGGGTGAATTATTTGTCTCTCATTTTTCTCATCTTTAGAATGAGGATAATAATAATGAACTATCTTATAGGGTTGTTGTGAAGATAAAATGAGTTGATAGATGCAAAGCAACTTAGAAATATTCTGAAGTCCATTTACATTCTCTGTGTTACCTATTATTTCATCATTATTCTTTAAGTAGGCAAAAATGCTTAAAATCTAACTACTTTAGTTATAAATCTTGGTAGCTGTTAGTTCCTAGGGATAAGATGAGACTCCAGTCCTGATTTTCAGAACAACTGATTCATCAGGCAGACTTTTGTCTGTTCGATGAACATTTTATAGTAGACAATAACATACACCAAAGTACAGAAAGTTTGATACACTCCTATATACTCAGTTTCAGCAGTTATCAACTTATAGTCAAACTCTTTTCATCTAAATTTCACCTTCTTGTCTCACACTGGATTATTTGAAGCAAATAATCAAAAAGTAAAAAAACAGATATTATATAATTTCATCTTTAAATATTTCAAAGAGACTAGACTCTTTCTTGTAAACATAACCAAATAACTGTATTACTCCCCTAAATTTGATATCCTCTTAAACCGTCAAATATTAGAATCAAATTGCCCTGATTTTTTCTTTATACTTTGCTTAAATCAGGATCTAACCAGGATCTATATATTGTAATTGGTTCATAGATATTCCTGAGATATGGTTTATATAGTAAAAGCAGGATAAATGTCTGGTTCTTCCTTTTTATTTACCACTTTTCAGCATAAGATTTGTAATCTCAGATCCTCCAAAGTTGAGCACTCTCTTCATCCTCTCTGGTCCTTGTGTAATATCAGAGGGTGGGATTAGGTAATTTATATCTAAACTCCTTTCACATCTATGGTTCTAGTATTTTGTCCCCATTACCCCTGAGACTTGAGCAAGCTTGCACATTGTGGTGAAGGCAATGGCACCCCACTCCAGTACTCTTGCCTGGAAAATCCCATGGACAGAGGAGCCTGGTAGGCGCCAGTTCATGGGGTCGCTAAGAGTCGGGTACAACTGAGCGACTTCACTTTCACATTTCACTTTCATGCATTGGAGAAGGAAATGGCAACCCAGTCCAGTATTCTTGCCTGGAGAATGCCAGGGACGGGGGAGCCTAGTGGGCTGCCATCTATGGGGTCCCACAGAGTCAGACACGACTGAAGCGACTCAGCAGCAGCAGCAGCACATTGTGGCGGCCTTTTCTTGAACTACTTCATCCCCTCTGAATGCACTTTCTCTTCTCCTTTGCCCTGGCAACTCCTATTCATCTTGTAAAGCCCAGCTAGGATGTCACATTGTGCAAGATACATTTCATGTAACAAATGTTAATGGGATGCTCATACCACCCGCTGCCTCCCTACAGACACCACTCTCCTGTCCACTCTCCTTCCATAACACTCTGCACTTACCTCTCTTGGAGTCCTGATTATGGTGTATCTTAATTATTCAACCACATGTCTGTCTCCTATGATCACATGTTGATTCCCTGGGTCAGTGAGATTGCAAATAAAATGTGGGTCTTATTGGTCAATATTGGCTTCATGCTTCAGAGATAATCAAGAATTTCCAGAACTGACCAAGTCGGTGAACTTTCAAAGGCCTCTTGACCTTATAGGAAGTGATCTCCATTCAACTTCCTATATACAGAATACTAAAATGTATCCAGGTTCACTATTGAATTGCCTTAGTGATGGTCTTTATCTGAGTCTGAATCCTGGAAGAAATGGTAGAACATCTCCTAGCAGTTCCCATCAGCCTCTAAACTAGGTGCAGATTAAAATATGGCACTTGGAGAGAGAGAGAGAGAGAGAGAGAGAGAGAGAGAGAGAGAGAGAGAGAGAGATATGACTGCTGACACAGCCTTTTGTGATAGTCAACAGCAGAGAGCCCAAGAGAAGAAGTAAGACTAGTTTTCCTCGTGTATTTGTGTGTACAATTCTGTTATTTTCCCTTAGCTCACTTGATTTCAGAGCATGGGCTGCCATCAAATAACAAAAATAATAATGAATTGATAGCTTATCTTGCAAACATACTTCAAGTAGAGTTGCAGGGTGGGAACCACCGAGACTAGGTTCCATGCTCTCTTAGTGGCATGAAGCTAGTCTTCTTTGTCCACTGGCATGCTCTGTGAAAAACAAGGGCTCAAAGTGACTTGGCCAGAATGTGATGTTTAAAGCAGATATGTGCTTCTATGCAACAACAACAACAAACACAGTAAAAGATAGGCTCAGAATGTATTTTGAAGTGTTCTTTAAGACCTTGGAAATTATTTTGGTAATGATTTGAAACACTAACATTCCTGTAACCCATGGAGAGTTAGATATGTTAGGTGTTATAAATATTACAAAATAAGGGAAAAAATACAGTTATTAATTACGCACAGAGACCTTGCTCTTTACTCTCCATCTTTGCATATATTCTTTAATCTCCGCCTTTGCATATATTTGCATAATGGTTTCAAGAGAGGGATGACACAAAAATGACATAACTGTTGATGTAAGGTTGATGTTTCTTGTTGCCAGAAGGCACATAAATATTATGATTTCATAACTATTTTTGCCAAGGATCCTTAAATGTGTTTTAGGCCTTTTGGAAAGTCATTTTCAACTCCAAAATGTGCTCTCCAGGAAAATAGGCAGAAGCAGCAGACAATGAAGCTCCGTGTTAGGACTCACTGGCTGCAGAGGTACTTCTTTGTTCTCTATCTCCTCTCCCTCAAAAACAAAACAAAACAACTACATCCAGTATACTTTTTTTTAAACCAATGCTTTAAAAATGCATTAGTGATGAGACTTCCCTCATGGTCCAATGGCTAAGACTCTGAGCTCCCAATGCAGAGGGCCAGGGTTAGATCCCCAGTGAGGGAACTAGAACCTGAATGGCAGAACTAAAGATTCTGCAACTAAATGAAGTAGAGCCAAATAAACAAACTAATATTTTTTAATACATTAGCAATGACTTAAAATTTATGTAACACACTGTTATAAATCCAGTCTTGTTCCCCCATCTGCATCTCTCCCCTAAAGGACATTTTAGCATAGAGAGAGGGATCTGGTTGCTCTACATCCCTTGCACTGAGATCAGTTTAGGCATAATGGACACTTAACAAACACAATCTTCTCTAATTCTTTCAACAGCAGGCAGTATAGTTATCTCCATCCAGAGGTGGTAAAGCCTTTGGATTCACTTTATCTAAATTCTCAAGGGACACATACACACACACCAGATAGCCAATTTGTTGAGAACTAAAGCTACCAGGAGGCTGAGTTGGTTAGGACATCCTCCCTCGTTTGAAGTAAAATCCCTAGGGGAAGCCCAGGGAAGGCTGGTTGGTGTTGGTGTAATCATAGCCAAGTGATGCCAAGGTTCTTCCTGGGGAGAGTTAGGAAGCTAGTGAGTTGGGCGTGCACAGCCCACTGGTCTTGTGGACAGTGGTTGCCCATTCTTCAACATGCTCACATGTTGAATACTCCTATGCCAGAATCAACTCATTCAACTGAAACAATGACTGATGATGAATACTGCTTTAGGTCTTGGGAATAGAAGCTCACCAAATTGTCTAGCATCTTCCTGATCAGTAGGGGAACATGAGTGTGAACAACCCCTGTTTGGCTAACCTAGCAAATCAGTCCATCAGTTACAGCATGTTACTGAAAATGGAATCCATGGGTGCATTCTCTGGGATGGGACTTTTGTCTATGAAATTTTTTTCATGTGTGTTTTCACTTAAATGATAATCTTTAAAAAAAAAACAGTGGAGTATGAGCAAATGCCATTTCATCTGAGTGGTCACCTTATAAGTGACAATGTGGAAGAACTGAATCATATATAGGATAGGAAAAGCAGGTGAGGGCCATCCAGTAGCAGTTTAGTGGCTAAGAATATGCCTTCCAATGCAGAGGACATGGGTTTGACCCCTGGTCAGGGAACTAAGATTCCACATGCCATGGTGCAACTAAGCCCGCACCATGGCTAGAGAGAAGCCCAAGTGCCACAACAAAGACCTGATACAGTCAAAAATAAATAAATACCAAAAAAGAAGAAGAAGGAAAGGCAGGCCAAACACCAAGAATGCTCTGCAGCAGCAATAAGATAGTCATATGGTGAAAAGCAATTTCATTTCAGCCACCACTTTGAATTCATGTTACTAACTTGAATTTTATTGGTTTTGCTATTTGTACTTGTATTTGTTTGTTTGGGGTTTATAATAATATAAGCTCCATAAGTATAACTCATGTATATATGGTTTTACACATACTCAAGAAACATTATAATAAAGACAATAACAATCAACCCTGGGGTCTGTCAGAAAGTTTTTATATTTTAAAGAGCTCCACATATTACTCAGTTGGAGAAACGATGGGTGTAGCTGACTTCAGTTGCATTCTAAGCATGATTGCCTCAACTTGGTTCCCTACTAGAAACACAGTTGGGCTACCTACGCAGGTAGATAAATTATCCCTTTCGCACTGAATGTTACCAGCTGAACTCCCAGGAAGCTACAGCACAAACTCAGTACATTGACAGCACTACAAAAGCCATGTTCATTTCACACATCACTCTCTCTCTTCCTTCCTCCCATATTTCTATCAACACATACAGGCACTGCACAGGGGCCTAAATATAATAGATACAAATATAGAAAGAATAGGACTGATCCCTGCCCTCATGGAGCTTACAAGTTTAGCAGAGTTTTCCAAACTCTGTTGACAATCAGCAGAACATGGGGGACATGTTAAAACACACATTTCTGGGCACCATCTCAAGCTCACTGAACCAGAATCTCCAGACGGATCCAAGAAGCTGTCAGTTTAGCAAGCATGCCAGGGGAGTGTTAACACAAGAATTTTTATGAGATTTTTCTATAGATTTTGCTTCTGTAAGTCTGGAATGGAGTCTAGGAGCTGACTACAATCCCTTGGGAAGGAGAAAATCAGCAAAACATGTTGTTCTGTATTTTGATTTCTTTAAAGAATTTTTATCAGTGTGTAATTGCTTTACAATGTTGTGTTCGTTTCTGCTGCACAGCAAAATGAAACAGCCCTGTGTACATGTGCTAAGTTGTGTCCAACTGTTTGGAATCCCATGGACTGTAGCCAGCCAGGCTCCTCTGTCCATGGGATTCTCCAGGTAAAAATACTGGAGTGGGTTATCATCCCTCCTCCAGGGGGTCTTCCCAACCCAGGAATCAAACCCTGATCTTAAGTCTCTTAAGTCTTCTGCATTGGTAGGTGGATTCTTAACCATTAGCGCCACCTGGGAAGCCCTGGAACAGCTATACATGTATACATATACCCTCCCTTTTGGACTTCTTTCTTATTCAGGGAATTGGTATAGTTGATCTTATTTGCAAAGCAGAAATAGTGAGACACAGAGGTAGAGAACAAATACATGGATACCAAGGGGGACAGGGAAGTGGGAGGAATTGGGAGATTGGGATTGACACATACACACTATCAATACTATGCATAAAATAGGTAACTAACGAGCAAAGCATTTTAAGTGGGGATAGGAGACAACTGTGTTCACATTTGAGATAGCAATGACTTTTCCACGTGAATAATGGATATTAAGGGGAAAAATGAGAGCCTCAGGACTAGTTAGGAAGATGCTGGCCCCCTGGGACAGGACCTAATGGTGACTGGGATACAGCAGTGGTAACAGGAGTTGAATTATGTGAACAGACTCAAGAGGAATTTAAGAGGAGAATGTACAGAGCTGAATAATGGGTTGACATAAAGGTGGAGCGGAGAAGGCAATGGCACCCCACTCCAGTACTCTTGCCTGGAAAATCCCATGGATGGAGGAGCCTGGAAGGCTGGAATCCATGGGGTCGCTGAGGGTCGGACACGACTGAGCAACTTCACTTTCACTTTTCACTTTCATGTATTGGAGACGGAAATGGCAACCCACTCCAGTGTTCTTGCCTGGAGAATCCCAGGGACGGGGGAGCCTGGTGGGCTGCTGTCTATGGGGTCGCACAGAGTCAGACACAACTGAAGTAACTTAGCAATGCTGCTGCTATGTCGCTTCAGTCGTGTCCGACTCTTCGCAACCCCATGGACTGCAGCCTACCAGGCTCCTCCGTCCATGGGATTCTTCAGGCCAGAGTACTGGAGTGGGGTGCCATCGCCTTCTCCAGACTTAGCAATAGCAATAGCAATAAAAGTGGAGGGAGAGGGGAGAATCAGGTTGACCCTTGAATTTCTGGGCACAGTTGATGAGTTGATGGAGAAGCCTTTTTCAAGGATAGAAACAGCAGCAGAAGAAGGCTGTTGGACATGGAAAGTGTAGGTCATGAGTTTAGCTTTGAAAAATTTGAGATGAAAGTGCCATACTGTGCTGTGCTGTGCTTAGTCGCTCAGTCTTGTCCAACTCCTTCCAACCCCATGGACCGTAGCCAGGCTCCTCTGCCCATGGGATTATCCCAGCAAAAATACTAGAGTTGGTTATTATTTTCTCCGCTAGGGGACCTTCCCAACCCAGGGATCAAACCCGTGTCTCTTGCATCTCCTGCATCTGCAGGCATATTCTTTACCACTGTGCCATCTGGGAAGCCCACACGGACTAAGATGAATCCCTAACTCAGGAGAAGAACCTAGAATGGATATTTTCACTTAGGAGCCATCAGACAAAAGATTCCTTGAAGATATAACAGTGGATGAGGTTGCCCAGGGAGTGTATATTTAGAGAGACATAAGAATGCTTAAGGCAAAAAGAACTCTGAATTCACAGAAAAAAAATGCTAAATGGAGACTTAAAAGGAAAACCGGAAGAGTAAGAAGTCACTGAACCCAAGGGGAAAGATTGTTTCAAAGGAGGAAATGGCCAGCACTGTGGAATGCTGCCGAGAGGTCAATAAGATAAGAATTGAGACATGTCCACTGGACTCAATAAGTAGGTCATGGGTGATGTCAATGAGGACAGTGTCACTGAGACAGTGACAGCAGATCCCAGAGGACAGAGGAATAGGAGGTGAGGAAGGGGAGGGGGCAAGGGAGGGCACTCTTGCAGGAAGTGTATCTGAGAAGATAAGGAGAGAGTGACGAAGAGCAGGATGGTGAGAGTGAGGGGTGGAGAGCGTGTTCCACGCCAACAAGAAGGAACCTACAGAGAAGCAACATTTGTAGCTACTGAGGAGGGGTGCTGCACAGGCAGAGAGGTCTGGAAGGCTGGAGCAGGGGAAAGACAGCATCAGTGAAGGGGCTGGCCTTTGGTGGAAGGCAGTTCAGCTCTTCATGGAGGTGGTGGCAAGTTGGAAGGAAGGACAGGAAGAAGATGCCCTGTGCGCTCTGAGGTGCACTGCTGGGCTGGGCTGGGGAACACAGTCACAGGCGTGAGGAGAGCAGAGCACAGAAGCGGGGACTCACCAGACACAGCGGGACTTTTGGCACGGAAGCCTGCTCAGACTACAGCACACTTAACAGTCCATGCGTGGAGTAGCTTTCCTCAGCCGTACCAGCCCCGTGGGGAGAAAGGCAGAAGAGGTGTATATCTGGACTCCAACAGGCTAGAGGCTTTTCCGCATTTAGTAGCGGGGGGAAGTGAAGTGAGTTGAAGATACTGGTAAGAGAGTGGCTGAGATGAAGAGGGATATTTGTGATCTGTGACTGTGGAATGGGTGGCTAGAGTAGGGGGATGGTTGTTTGAGATGAGGGATTTTTTAAAATTAATTTTTATTGGAGTATAGTTGCTTTACAGTGTTGTGTTAGTTCCTACCATACAGCAAAGTGAGTCAGCTATACGTATGAGATGAGGGATATTTTAAGGCAAACGGCTAGCGGCTGTCACAAACTTCAAAAGCTGACTGGCTTCGCACAGCAAGAAGCTTCCTTTTCACTCACATCAGAGGCTGGTGTGGATGTTCCTCTTTGGGCAGCTCTTTTCACTCAAGAACCCACACTGCTGTCACCCTGCACCTCTGACACCTTCTCCAAGTGGGTCCCAAGGCCACTCTGAGCTTCTCCACACTAATCAGTAAAAGAGGGAAGAGGTTTGGGCATCATGGGTCAAAGGTTTTTGTGCTCCAAACCAGAAACTGGCGTACATCACTTATGCCCAAGTCACATTGGCTCAGTCATATGGACACACCCCTGTGCCAGGGAGCAGGGAAATGCGTGCCCAGGAAAACTGGGAAGTAGTGAGTGGTCAACCGGAAGACTTTGTGACAGAGACCAGAGTGGCAGCCATCCATCTGGATATCGAACCACCCAGGCTGCATAGATGCTGAGGGATGGAAATGAAGCCCTCTTGAGGGGAACATTCTTTCGTGATGGATAGTGATAAGGTGGCTGCTGAAAAGGTAAAGAGGGGCCAAAGGGTGAAGGTCAAGAGGCTCATGGCATGGGTCCACTTTCCCTGAGGGTGGAGGTGAATGGTGGGAGCAGGGAACCCCAATCTCTGGGACCTAATGCCTGATGATCTGAGGCAGAGACAATGTAATAATGGAAATAAAGTAACAATAAATGTAATGCACTTGAGTCATGCTAAAACCATCCCCCCACCCTGGTCTGTGGAAAAACTGTCTTCCATGAAACTAGTCCCTGCTGCCAAAAAGGGTTGGGGACCACTGGAGAGGCTCTGGGCACTTGGAGGATGGGCAGCCACCACTAGACAGGCTGAAGCCTGGGGGCAGGTGGCACCCTTTAGAATAAGGATGTCTCAAGGCCAAGGGATGGAGTCTTCAGGGAAGCAGCTAATGGTGGGGGTAGGGGATTGTTAACTGTGGAACAGAGTTGCAAAAGAAGGCAGAAAAGAAGTATAAGGGGGGAGTCCAGAGCAGGACAGACAGAAGAGAGATGACTGGAAGGAATTACACCTGAGTGGTGAGCAAGGATTATAGCAGTGTGTGGAAAGGGGGATTTAGCTGGCTCTAAAGTCCTGGGTGTTCTTTGGAAGGACTGATGCTAAAGCTGAAACTCCAGTACTTTGGCCACCTCATGCGAAGAGTTGACTGATTGGAAAAGACTCTGATGCTGGGAGGGATTGGGGGCAGGAGGAGAAGGGGACGACAGAGGATGAGATGGCTGGATGGCATCACCGACTCGATGGACATGAGTTTGGGTGAACTCTGGGAGTTGGTGATGGACAGGGAGGCCTGGCGTGCTGCGATTCATGGGGTCGCAAAGAGTCGGACACGACTGAGCGACTGAACTGAACTGAACTGAAAGTGGACATGGGAACTGATGCCTGCCATTCCCCATGGTCAGGAGCACTCATGTCTCCTGGTTACAACCTGTGCAGGTTACTGTTTCCACAGAATTCAAGTCTCTGGTGAGTGAGAAGACATGCATTCCTCTGGAAGGAGTTAGCAAAGGTGTGGCTTTGAGTGTGAAGAGACAGAAGACAGGCTCTGTCAGGGCTCAAGGTTGAGGCAACAGGAATGGTGCTTTCCAAGGGGATGGAAGCTGGAGCCCTGCACAGGGAAAGGGCTCCCTGTGAATCCCTGGCACAGAGCAGGCACGTTGGTTGACATGAATTCCAATGTAACATCCAATTATTTGAGAGGAATCAAAATCTGCTGAGCTCTCTGTTAAGTGTCTCAAGATGGGGGGTGGCGCTCTGAGAGTATAATTTGGATATGGAAGCTGCACGCTTGAAAGCGTAGTAGTCAGCATATCACTCTGGCTTGCTATGATGCGTGATGAGGTAGTTCAGTTTGAGAAGAAAACATCTTGTTGGCTTTGGAGCCAAAAAAATCAAAGCCGTAAGACCATATGATCTGTGGCAGAAGTTTCTCTTCAATGACAGGTTTTATAAGTAATCAGAGTAGGAGGCCCTGTCGGGTAAGGCAAGAATCTTTCCAAGTGCTGTTAACTGGCACAGAAAGATGCCAACTTCATTCCATTTTTACTCTGCTCCCCTGATACGAACAAAAGAATTGGAATAATGGTCATGATGAGTGAAGCAGTTTAAGATACCTACACCCCAGTGAAGCATTTCCTTTCCCTCTATGTCACACAGATATGTTCTGATCTGCCCAGATGTTCAGTGACAGAACACAATGTGTGTGAGACAGAAATGACAATAACAGGAAGGTAGAGAGAAGGTTAGAGATGCAGGAAGAGAATTTATCAAGATCTGTATTTTACAATGTGAATAATGTTACTTCTTTTTTTTTTTTTTTTTTTGGAGCAGAGAAAAGTTTATTGCAGGGTTAAGCAAGGAGAATAGGGGAGTTCATGCTCCCACAAACCTTGAACTCACCAGAGGGTTCAAGCAAAGCATTTTTAAAGGCCAGGGGAGGTGGTATCGCTGCAAGCTAAGTGATAAGCCTGTGCACAATCCTCTGATTAGCTGATGTTGAAGTAACAGGGCGACGGACCTTATTGACCTTATCAATCCTTAGGCACCAGTGGGTCATGATCATCAAGTAGTTAATTTCCTCCTTTTTAGGAGGTGGCTACCTCATTATTTTAACAATAGGAAATACTAGAGCATGAGAGTGTGATGAGATAAACAGAGTATGTTAAGAGATGCCAGCGCTTTCCTGGTGGTTCAGTGGTTGAGAATCTGCCTGTCAATGCAGGGGACCCGGGTTTGATCCCTGGTCTGGGAAGATCTCACATGCCGTGGGGTAACTAAGCCCATGCTCCACAACTACTGAAGCCTGTATGCTTAGAGTCTGTGCTTAACAAGAGAAGCCACTACAACAAAAGAAGCCATTGCAATGAGAAGCCCCCTCTTGCTGGAAATAGTGAAAGCTCACATGTAGCAATAAAGACCCAGAACAGCCAAAAATAATAAATTAATCAACTATATTTTTAAAAAAGGACATGCCAGTAACCCATGCTTCTATTTCCACAGTGCTAGCATCACCAATAGAGTCTGATCTACAAGAGACTTTGTTATTTAGCATCTATATACAAACCTCAAGAAGAGGTGTGGATTTTACATACGATCTTGCCTTTACAAACTAAAGAAAAGAAAAAATGGCACACCTCACTACGTGAAACTATTCTATATAAATAACTACCTGCACTTTATATGAAAGTGGCTTTGACCTTTAGGGAAGGACCTTTTCTACAAAACAATCGATTTTTTGCCATTCCCTGGAGTGTTTACTTAAGAAAAGCTTTCCTGTGATCAAGCTTCCCTGGAAAAGACATTATTTCTAACAAACATCAGTTCCTATATCAAAATTGTTATGGTCTAAAATCCATGCTTAGGGTGTTCTGTGATATTCTCTTATAGTACAGAGGCATCATGACTTGAATGCATAATTTCAGATTAGGCTGCAGAAACACTATATGGAGACATTGTGCTGTAAAAAGGAGTTTTTTCTGTCACAAATTGTTTTGACAGTTCTACCATCCATTGCAGAACTCTTGATGTTGCAAAAAGGAAGTTTTAAAAAAGAACATGGGCCCCTTTTTCTGAATCAATACTAGACTAGAGATGTTCTGGGGAAAAGAGACCTTACAAGACTTGGAGGAAAGGCGTCCACAGAATATTTATTATTCTCTCCACTTCCTTTCTTCAGAGTGTTGTAATTGAGGTCATTATAAATCTTTGAAAGCAACACTTCTCTCCTATATGCTATACCCACTACCAGAAGATATTTATAGAGATAAAATAGTGTCTTGAATCCCTTCAGTATAGTTCCATGAAGCTGGTTCCAAACAAAAATGAATAAATAATGTTTATCTAGGCCCTGAAGATAATGCTAAAAAGCAAAAAATTGATTAGTCCATCAGTCTGTTATGTGCTGACACTAACGCCCTAGAGTTTGAGAGGTCGGCTTATTTTAAGAGAAAATGGTTTAGAAGATACAAGGAAAAAATAAAAGAAAGACCTATTAATAGATATAGATTTTCTTGTAACACTAATTTAATAACTTTGCTATTGTATTCTAGTGGTACACTAGTTGAGTTAGTATGCTTTGGTGGAAAAATTACACACATATACAATATAAATATATATTATGTCAAGTTTATCATTTCTATTTCAAGGTCAGAGAAAAGCTTTGAGATTTGAAAATATACGGCAGTGATGCTGACGTGCATTAGAAATCAATTCTCAACCATGGCAATTCTGACTGCTTATTCCTGAGATCCAATGAACAAATATGAATCTTAACCAAGTGGCAAAAATAATCTTTTCCTCTCGCTTTTCAAAAGAGAAGAGTCCTCGATATTGAAGATAGATGTATGAAGTAATACGGCGCTAATTGTAGTACTTTCTTTAAGTATCTGCATTAAGAAATTACACTTTAGATTACTTCTAAGATTTCTTTAAAACATATACATATTATAAGCCTAAAAAGATGCCAATTTATATTTTTTCAGTTTCTGAGTTTCGAGGAAGCAATCTTCCTGTGTTTGTCTTTGTATCTCTGATTCCATGCACGATATCAACACACAGTGGGTCTTCTAAAAATATCTGAATAAAAGAGTAAATAAATGAATGACTGAGGCTTTAGGATGAGCAAAAACACTGTAGAAAGTCACTTTCCTTCTATTAAGATTCAAACTGAAACATTCTGCAGCCTCTTTAATTGGAATCAATTGATTTTCACATTCATATTCTGGTACAGACGCAGCCCTGGCCTCTTAAATTTCTTCAACAGGAGAAATATTAGCACCCATCACATCATTCTATAGTTTGTTGATTGTGTTTATCTCGCTTAGAAGATGCTGAACTCTATTACCTTTTCCAGTTTTATATTTCTGGTACCTAGCACAGCATGCAATGTCTGATAGACTTCTAGTAAGTATTCCATGAATGAATTGGAAGACTTTGGAATTATACCCTGTTTTCTATGGCCTGACCTTGCGCCCTTGTGGGCTATAGTTTCCTTATCCATAAAATCAATGCTTTTCTTCATTCTGTATATCCTGCTTAACAGACTAGAAGGAAGTACTTGGCTGCAAGCAGTATTAAAGATTGGGTGACTCATGGGAAATGTTCTCCTACATAGAATTTCTTGAAAAGGAGAAGGAGGAAGCAACTAGCATTTGTTACAGTTGACTGTTGGGTAACATGGGTTTGAATTACATAGGGCCACTAATCCATTGCTTGTTTTCAGCAGTAAATACTACAATATTACACTGTCCGTGTGAGTTGAATACTCAGATGTGGAAGCACAATATGAAAGAACCTGAGATAGGTAGGAATCAGCAGGAAGGAGACACCATGTATTAGGCCAACTATAAATTATTTGTAGATTTTTGATTCTGTGGAAGGTCAGCACCCCTAATCCCCTGCATTGCTCAAGGGTCAACTGTGTATGAATTAACTTTACAGCCTTCCTGTGAGATAAAATGCTATTATTCCAATTTTATAGATAAAGGAAATTAGCTCCAGAAAGGTCCCTAATTTGCCTAGGATCACAAAGGCAGTCAATGCTTGGGCCAGGATTGTAATCCAGTTCTAATGACTTCAAAGCCTATTTACTTTCCTTTAGGCAAATTACTCATAATTCTGATATTAAAAAGAGAATCAGTTTTCAATGAGGGTAGGATATACTCTTTCATTTTTGCTTTTTCCTTTTACAGTTTGAATCAAGGAGGAGACTGGTTCAAGATGGCAGAGTAAAAGGACGTACTCGTTTTCTCCTGCAAGAGTGCCAAAATCACAATTCGTTGAGCAGTCATCGACAGGAGGATGCTGGAACCCACCAAAGAGAAAGATACCCATGTCCAAGGTCAAAGGAGAAGCTGCAATGAGATGGTGGGAGTAGTGCAATCATAATAAAATCAAATCCTATTCCTGCCAGCTGAACAAACCACAAACTGGAGAACAATAATACCAAAGAAGTTCTCCTACTGTTATGAAGGTTCTGAGCCCCACATCAAGCTTCCCAGACCGAGGATCTGGCAAAGGGACTAGGAATCCCCAGGGAATCTGACTTTAAAGGCCAGCAGGTTTGAATTGCAGGACTTCCATAGGACTAGGGGAAACAGATGCCACTCTTGTGCATGTATGCTCAGTCATGTCTGACTCTTTGCCACCCTATGGACTTTAACCCACCAGGCTCTGCTGTCCATAGAATTTTTACAGCAAGAGTAGTGGAGTGAGTTGCCATTTCCTACTCCAGAGGATCTTCCTGACCCAGGGATTGAACCCATGTTTTTTGCATCTCCTCTTGGAGGGCACAAACAAAACCCTCTTGTTTGTACACCAGGACCCAGAGAAAAGGAACAGTAACCTCACAGGAGATTGAATCACACTTGACTGCTAGTGTTGAAAGTTCTCTTGTGTAAGCATGGGTTGCCAATGGCTTGCTGCAGGGGTGGGAACATTGGCAGCAGCAGTCCTGGGAGGTGCCCCATGGTGTTAGCCCTCTTGGAGGTTGCCATTAGCCCTACCATAAACACTGGAGCAAAAGCAAAAAAAAAAAAAGGAAAAAAGCAGAAAAGCAAAATGGCTGTCTGAGGAGGTCTTACAAATAGCTGTAAAAAGAAGAGAAGTGAAAAGCAAAAGGGAAAAGGAAAGATATACCCATTTGAATGCAGAGTTCCAAAGAATAGCAAGGAGAGATAAGAAAGCCTTCCTCAGTGATCAGTGCAAAAACATAGAGGAAAACAATAGAATGGGAAAGACTAGAGTTCTCTTCAAGAAAATTAGAGGTACCAAGGGAACATTTCATGCAAAGATGGGCTCAATAAAGGACAGAAGTGGTATGGACCTAACAGAAGAAGAAGACATTAAGAAGAGGTGGCAAGAATACACAGAAGAATGTACAAAAAAGATCTTCACGACCAAGATAATCATGATGGTGTGATCACTGACCTAGAGCCAGACATCCTGGAATGTGAAGTCAAGTGGGCCTTAGGAAGCATCACTATGAACAAAGCTAGTGGAGGTGATAGAATTCCAATTGAGCTATTTCAAGTCCTAAAAGATTATGCTGTGAAAGTGCTGCCCTCAATATGCCAGCAAATTTGGAAAACTCAGCAGTGGCCACAGGACTGGAAAATGTCAGTTTTCATTCCAATCCCTAAGAAAGTCAATGCCAAAGAATGCTCAAACTACCACACAATTGCACTCATCTCACATGCTAGCAGAGTAATGTTCAAAATTCTCCAAGCCAGGCTTCAGCAATATGTGAACCGTGAATTTACAGATGTTCAAGCTGGGTTTAGAAAAGTCAGAGGAACCAGAGTTCAAATTGCCAACATCTGCTGGATCATCGAAAAAGCAAGAGAGTTCCAAAAAAACATCTATTTCTGCTTTATTGACTCTGCCAAAGCCTTTGTTTGGATCACAATAAACTGTGGAAAATTCTGAAAGAGATGGTAATATCAGACCACCTGAACTGCCTCCTGAGAAATCTGTATGCAGGTCAGGAAGCAACAGTTAGAACTGTGCATGGAACAACAGACTGGTTCCAAATAGGAAAAGGAGTACATCAAGGCTGTATATTGTCACCCTGCTTATTTAACTTATATGCAGAGTACATCATGAGAAACGCTGGGCTGGAAGAACTACAAGCTGGAATCAAGATTTCCGGGAGAAATATCAATAACCTCAGATATGCAGATGACATCACCCTTATGGAGCCTCTTGATGAAAGTGAAAGAGGAGAGTGAAAAAGTTGGCTTAAAGCTCAACATTCAGAAAACTAAGATCATGGCATCTGGTCCCATCACTTGATGGCAAGTAGATGGGGTAACAGTGGAAACAGTGGCTGACTTATTTTTGGGGGCTCCAAAATCACTGCAGATGATGATTGCAGCCATGAAATTAAAAGACGCTTACTCCTTGGGAGGAAAGTTATCACCAACCTAGACAGCATATTAAAAAGCAGAGACATTACTTTGCCAACAAAGGTCTGCCTAGTCAAGGCTATGGTTTTTCCAGTGGTCATGTATGGATATGAGAGTTGGACTGTGAAGAAAGCTGAGTGCCGAAGAATTGATGCTTTTGAACTGTGGTGTTGGAGAAGACTCTTGAGAGTCCCTTGGACTGCAAGGAGATCCAACCAGTCCCTCCTTAAGGAGATAAGTCCTGGGTGTTCACTGGAAGGACTGATGTTGAAGCTGAAACTCCAATACTTTGGCCACCTGATGTGAAGAGCTGACTCATTTGAAAAGATCCTGATGCTGGGAAAGATTGAGGGAAGGAGGAGAAGGGATGACAGAGGATGAGATGGTTGGATGGCATCATTGACTCAATGGACATGAGTTTGGGTAAACTCCAGGAGTTGGAGATGGACAGGGAGGCCTGGTGTGCTGCAGTCCATGGGGTCGCAAAGAATCGGACATGACCGAGTAACTGAACTGAACTTAAAAGGCTATAGACTCCAGGGCTGGGTTGCCTCAGGCCAAACAACTAATAGGGAAGGAGGGGAGTCCCACCCATCAGCAGATAACTGGATTAAAGTTTTACTGATCAAGACCTTGTCCACCAGAGCAAGACTCAGTTTTCCCCACTGACAGTTGCTCCCAACAGGAAGCTTACACAAGCCTCTTAGTCTCATCTGCCAGAGGGCAGACAAAGCAAGAAGAACTATAATCTCCAGAATGAAAACCACAATTATAGAAATCTAATCAAAATGAAAATGCACAGGATTATGTCCCAGATGAAGGAACAAGATAAATCCCCAGAAAAACAACTAAATGAAGTGGAGATAGGCAATCTTGCAGAAAAAGAATCCAGAACAATAAAAGTGAAGTTGATCCAGGATCTCAGAAAAAGAATGGAGAAGATGCAAGAAATATTTACCAAAAACCTAGAAGATCTAAAGAACAAAGAGATGAAAAATACACTACCACTACTACTACTACTATTAAGTCACTTCAGTTGTGTCAGACTCTGTGCGACCCCAGAGACGGCAGCCCACCAGGCTCCCCCGTCCCTAGGATTCTCCAGGCAAGAACCTGGCGTGGGTTGCCATTTCCTTCTCCAATGCATGAAAGTGAAATGTGAAAGTGAAGTTGCTCATTCGTATCCGACTCTTAGCGACCCCATGGACTGCAGCCTTCCAGGCTCCTCCATCCATGGGATTTTCCAGGCAAGAGGAGGAGCCTGGAAGGCTACAGTCCATGGGGTCGCTGAGGGTCGGACACGACTGAGTGACTTCACTTTCACATTTCACTTTCAGGGAAAAATACACTAGAAGGAATCAATAGCAGAATAACTGAGGCAGAACAGATAACTGACCTAAAAGACAGATTGGTGGAAATTAGGGCTCAAACAGAATAAAGGAAAAAGAATGAAAAGAAAAGAATACAGCATAAGAGGGCTTTAGGACAAAATTTAACACACCAACCTTTGCATTATAGGGGTCCCAGAAGGAGAAGAGAGAAAAAAAGGACCCAAGAAAATATCTGGAGACGATAGCTGAAAACTTCCCTAACAAGGGAAAGGAAGTAGTCAACCAAATCCAGGAAGTACAGAGAGTCCCAGGCAGGATAAACCCACGGAAGAACACACCAAGACACACAGTAATCAAACTGACAAAAATTAAAGACAAAGATAAAATATTAAAAACAACAAGGGAAAAGAGACAAATAATATACAAAGGAACATCCACAAGGTTATCAGCTGATTTCTCAACAGAAACTCTACAAGCTAGAAAGGAATGGCATAATATATTTAAAGTGATTAAAGGGAAGAATCTATAATCAAAAATACTCAGCAAGACCCTCATTCAGATTTGATGGAGAAATCAAAAGCTTTATAGACAAGCAAAAGTTAAGAGAATTCAGTACCACTAAACCAGCTTTACAAAAAATACTAAAGGAACTTATTTATGCAGGAAACACAAGAATAGGAGAAAACATACAAAAAATAAACCCAAAACAATTAAGAAAATGGTAACAGGATCACACATATCAATAATTATCTTAAATGTACATGGATTAAATGCACCAACCAAAAGACATAGACTGGCTGCATGGATACAAAAACAAGACCTCTATTCATGCTCTCTACAAGAAACGCACCTCAGACCCAGCGATACTTACAGGCTTAAAGTAAGGGGATGGAAGAAGGTATTCCATGCAAATAGAAATCAAAAGAAAGCTAGAGTAGTGATACTCATATCAGACAAAACGACTTTAAAACAAAGACTAGTGTAAGAGACAAAGAAGTAGGCTACATAATGATCAAGGGTTCGACCCAAGAAGACGATATAACAATTATAAGTATATATGCACCAAATATAGGAGCATCTCAACATGTAAGACAAATACAAACAACCATAAAGGGAGAAATTGACTGTAACACAATAATAGTGGGGGACTTTAATACCTTACTTTCATCAATGGACAGATCATCTGGACAGAAATCAACATCAGCTGATATTTACAGAGCATTCCATCTAAAAGCGGAAGACGACACATTCTTCTTAAGTGCACATGGAACATTCTCCAGAGTTGATCACATGCTGGGCCACAAAGTGAGCCTTGGTAAAATTAAGAAGATTGAAGTCATATCAAGCATCTTTTTCTGATCACATTGCTATGAGATTAGACATGAACTACAAGAAAGAAGACTCTAAAAAGCACAAACACATGATGGCTAAACAATATTCTACTAAACAACCGAAGGTTGACTGAAGAAATCAAAGAGGAAATACAATTTAAATCAAGGAAAAATATAGGAGATTCTTGCTGGGAATGTACTCTCTAATTCTATTTCATCTGCTTAAGCTCCATGAAGAAAGTAGAAACTGAGAGCATATCAAATAAGGGAAAGAGGTTGTGCAGCAAAATACAAGCAAGATGGCTCTAATAAACAGATAATAAATGAGAAGGACTGATAGAAAAACAAGAAAGTGACAGGTCAGGCCTGATGGGTGAATGGAAGGCAAAGCGTGTTTGCCTGATAAAAGCAAATTGAGCAGGTGATAGGAATTAACATAGGAAATGACAAGTTTGTGGCAGCGTCACAGGAAAAGTCCCATAAGGATGTCTGCACCCTGTGGTTGTGTTAGATGGCTAGACACCATGAAATACACCATGATGGGCACAGGCCACTGCAGTAGAATGTATATTTCCAATCTAACATCAGGACGCTCATAGTTTGAAGTGCTATTCTTTAATGCTTTCAGAGCTTGATTTTGTTTCAATGAGCTAACTTTCAATATAACATCTTTAGGTGTTATAAACGGAATAATTCTAGGGATCTGTATGTTAATGAGGTCCAAAATCTCCCATACAATCACAGGAGCAAGTGGGACACCATGAAATACACCATGATGGGCACAGGCCACTGCAGTAGAATGTATATTTCCAATCTAACATCAGGACGCTCATAGTTTGAAGTGCTATTCTTTAATGCTTTCAGAGCTTGATTTTGTTTCAATGAGCTAACTTTCAATATAACATCTTTAGGTGTTATAAACGGAATAATTCTAGGGATCTGTATGTTAATGAGGTCCAAAATCTCCCATACAATCACAGGAGCAAGTGGGATGTGTGCATCTGCTCTCAATAGAAAACTCAAAGCAAGTTGATGGCATCTTTGATGGGAGATGTAAATGTATTTTTGAGTACTATATTTTCTTCCTGGTATCTTAGGTTTTCTCAAAAGATGCACATTAATTCACTATATTCAGGTAACATTCTGAACTTTGGACATAAGAAATTTTCTCCAAATGGAAGCTGTAAAAATCTAAATTTGATGGGGAGAAAGGGAAAGAAGGAGCTCCTATAAAGTATATACATGCAGGAAGCCAGGTGTCTTGGCTATCAGCTAACCAACATTGGTTAAGTGGTGGTTGGTTCAGCCTGGTTAATTTGGTTAAACCAAATTAAGCTACAGGATTTTTTTCTTTACACTTTAGAAAAGAACATTCATCATCAAGTTCTTTGTTTCTAACACCATTCTCCAATAAAAGAAACCAGGACTACAGAGAGAAGAGGGTGATGCTAAGACTGGGACAGGAAATACACAAGATGGATCCAGAGCCTACTGAAGTACCAGAGAGTGAGGAGGTGACTGAACAAACAAAATAAAAACACGACGAGGGGGAACATCAAAGGAACATAGGTGCCAGTGGAGAGAGCCCCCAACGGGCAAAATTAGAACAATTTGAGCAAACAAATAAAGTAGTATTGGTTTATAAATCAAAGTACAAAATAAACACCTATGAATCCATACTGATAGAACACATAAATAAATAAACGGGAGAAAGGAGACAAATGTCTAATGCAGAAGAATTTCAAATAATTTATGTAATAACATTCTGCCCTCTAGGAGGTGGAGCATACGCCCCTCCTTAAGAGTCGGCTCTGCAGGGTGACTTCTTTCCAAAAGGCACAGCATGGCCAGGGATGAGAGGAGAAGAGTAACTTTATAGGAGGAAGCTGACAAGCACTACAGGCAGGTGATCAAGATCAGCACCAACAGTGGTCTGTCATGGTTAGTAGCCTTGATGTGACTTAAGGAAAAAGGCACTTTTCTGTGCTTCTTTTCCCCCAAACCCATACCCAGTATAATCATGAGCAAGGCATCAGACAAATCCCAGTGCTGAGCTTCTTACAAGATACCTGACTTCTCATAGTTGTCAAGATCATCAAAAACAAAGGAAGCCTGAGAAACTGTCATAGTACCAGTCTGATGGGTATTCAGATCTATCTGTGTGTGTGGTTTATAAAATGTTTTGGACTCCCGGAGCGGTGGCTGCTAGCAATGTTCTTTTTTTTGTGAATGTCTCGAGATACACAGAGATGGATCTCTGGAATATTCCACATATCTTCTGCCCTTTTTGGCCATGCTGATCGATCCAAGAATGAACACCATCAGCCAAGATAATTACACGATATCCATCCAGCGGGGTCGCAGGGACACCAGGATTGGGAGCTGGGCCACTTCACTGGTAGTGCTCTGAAGAGATCTGTGTCCTGAGGCATAGACGTTGCCCTTGACATTGTTCTTTCCCTTCCCATTCCCAAATCTTTATGGTTCAACATTTGCCACCTATGCATTAGCTATGTCAGTACTCATTCAGCAAAAAAATAAAAAAATTCATTTTACTTTTTGTTCAAGCTCACCACAATTAGTTTTTGTTGTTTGCAGTCAGAAAGCCTAAGTGTAGAGCTTCCCTGGTGGCTCAGCAGTAAAGAATCCGCCTGCCAAGGCAGGAGACACAGGTTTGATCCCTAATCAGGGAAGATCCTACACGCCGTGGTACAACTGGGCCGGCGTGCCACAGCTGTTGGCTCTGTGCTCTGGGGCCCGGGAGCCACAACTACTGAAGCCCGAGTGCCCCAGAACCTGTGATTGTCAATGGGAGAGGCCACCCCAGTGAGAAGCCCACGAGCCACAACTAGAAAATAGCCCCCACTTGCTGCAACTAGGGAAAAGCCCACACAGCAACAAAGACCCAGCAGAGCCACAAATAAATAAATAAAAATAATTTTTTAAAAAAGCATAAGTGTATATACGTACACATAAAATATTTATAAAACGGAATCTCAGGAGTCATTGCATTCTGAAGCATCTTCCTTCCTATTATGCGATGTATCTTGAGAGTGACTGTGCAGCATTTCGCGTGTGGATACACTATAATATATTTAGTCCTCTCCCTTCTGATAGGTTACTTACAGTACTTTTGCCATGAAAAACAATGCTGAGTACAGAGGAGGATTATCAGAAATGAAGGAAGAGGACACGGCTCCTTTCTTCTCTGGTCCGAACTCCAATCAGTCTGCCCCTCCTGAGATAAATAGCTTTATGAGGTCCTAGGCTCTGTAAAAGTTTAGGCAAAGTACAAAATGCTTCATACCCTGTGGACTGAGGAAGACAGCCAAGGATCCTGTCTGCCCACAGTCCCCATCTCTGGGAGCTTTTCACAAAGCGAGGAATCCAGTCAAGTCCTTATCTCAGAGATCTCTGGTCCTCAGGGACAATGATCTCAGTCCCACATACATGTATTGCATCTCCTTGGCTCCTAAGAAACCTGGAGGAAATGGACCCAGTGGGCAGAATTCTTCTGCTCCTGAAACTTGGAGAGTGCAGAATAATGGGAGCAAGGAAGCTTCCTCCAGGTGACCCAGGATGGGCCTGACAGCCTGCTGCCTTTTTGACTGCAGTCTCATGAGAGAAAAGATGACTCTATCTTCCTCCACCTGCAGGAATGCTGCCTTGAAGATGGCTCTAGTAACCAGTAGCACCTCAGTTCAGTTCAGTTGCTCAGTCGTATCCTACTGTTTGCTACCCCATGAATCGCAGCACACCAGGCCTCTCTGTCCATCACCAACTCCCAGAGTTCACTCAAACTCACGTCCATCGAGTCGGTAATGCCATCCAACCATCTCATCCTCTGTCGTCCCCTTCTCCTCCTGCCCCCAATCCCTCCCAACATCAGAGTCTTTTCCAATGAGTCAACTTTTCACATGAGGTGGCCAAAATATTGGAGTTTAAGCTTCAACATCAGTCCTTCCAATGAACACCCTGGACTGATCTCCTTTAGGATGGACTGGTTGAATCTCCTTGTAGTCCAACGGACTCTCAAGAGTCTTCTCCAACACCACACTTCAAAAGCATCAATTCTTTGGTGCTCAGCCTTCTTCACAGTCCAACTCTCACATCCATACGTAACCACTGGAAAAACCATAGCCTTGACTAGACAGACCTTTGTTGGCAAAGTAATGTCTCTGCTTTTTAATATGCTATCTAGGTTGGTCATAACTTTCCTTCCAAGGAGTAAGCGTCTTTTAATTTCATGGCTGCAGTCACCGTCTGCAGTGATTTTGGAGCCCAGAAAAATAAAATCTGACACTGTTTCCACTGTTTCCCCATCTATTTCCCATGAAGTGATGGGACCAGATGCCATGATCTTCGTTTTCTGAATGTTGAGCTTTAAGCCAACTTTTTCACTCTCCACTTTCACTTTCATCAAGATGGTCTTTAGTTCCTCTTCACTTTCTGCCATACGGGTGGTGTCATCTGCATTTCTGAGGTTATTGATATTTCTCCCAGCAATCTTGATTCCAGCTTGTGTTTCTTCCAGCCCAGCATTTCTCATGATGTACTCTGCATATAAGTTAAATAAGCAGGGTGACAATATACAGCCTTGACATACTCCTTTTCCTATTTGGAACCAGTCTGTTGTTCCATGCACAGTTCTAACTGTTGCTTCCTGACCTGCATATAGGTTTCTCAAGAGGCAAGTCAGGTGGTCTGATATTACCATCTCTTTTAGAATTTCCCACAGTTTATTGTGATCCGCACAGTCAAAGGCTTTGGCATAGTCAATAAAGCAGAAATGTTTTTTTGGAACTCTCTTGCTTTTTCGATGATCCAGCAGATGTTGACAATTTGATCTCTGGTTCCTTTGCCTTTTCTAAAAACATCTGGAAGTTCACAGTTCACCTATTGCTGAAGCCTGGCTTGGAGAATTTTGTGCATTACTTTACTACCATGTGAGATGAGTGCAAATTCAGACTTAAGTTGAAGAAAGTAGGGAAAACCACTAGACCATTCAGTATGACCTAAATCAAATCCCTTATGATTATACAGTGGAAGTGAGAAATAGATTTAAGGGACTAGATCTGATAGATAGAGTGCCTGATGAACTATGAACGGAGGTTCGTGACATTGTACAGGAGACAGGGTCAAGACCATCCTCATGGAAAAGAAATGCAAAAAAGCAAAATGGCTGTCTGAGGAGGTCTTACAAATAGCTGTAAAAAGAGGAGAAGTGAAAAGCAAAGGAGAAAAGGAAAGATATAAGCATCTGAATGCCGAGTTCCAAAGAAGAGCAAGGAGAGATAAGAAAGCCTTCCTCAGCGATCAATGCAAAGAAATAGAGGAAAACAACAGGATGGGAAGGACTAGAGATCTCTTCAAGAAAATTAGAGGTACCAAGGGAACATTTCATGCAAAGATGGGCTCCATAAAGGACAGAAATGGTAGGGACCTAACAGAAGCAGAAGATATTAAGAAGAGGTGGCAAGAATACACAGAAGAACTGTACAAAAAAGATCTTCACGACCAAGATAATCATGATGGTGTGATCACTGACCTAGAGCCAGACATCCTGGAATGTGAAGTCAAGTGGGCCTTAGAAAGCATCACTATGAACAAAGCTAGTGGAAGTGATGGAATTCCAGTTAAGCTATTTCAAATCCTGGAAGATGATGCTGTGAAAGTGCTGCCCTCAATATGCCAGCAAATTTGGAAAACTCAGCAGTGGCCATAGGACTGGAAAAGGTCAGTTTTCATTCAATCCCAAAGAAAGTAGCACCTCAGGGAGTAATAAAGAGTAACAAACACATCTCTAAGGTAGTCCAGCAAAGAGAAGACCAGTCAGGTTAACAAGAACACATGTCCAGTTAAGTCAAAGTTCTGGAACAGACAGATGGAAAATTGATCAAGGAAAGAGAACTTAAGAAGATGCAAGGAATCACACACATTCACACACACACAGACTTTCTGACACTAAAAACACGATTTTCCATCTATACAATTCAGCTGATAAATTGGAGGAGATTTACTAATGGTCTGGTAAATCAAACTGAAGAGTCATCTCAAAACACAGAGCAAAAATTAAAAAGAAGGAATTATTAGGAAAGAGGGAAGAGACTTGGACGGTGCATCAAGGGTGTGTAACTAGCAAATAAGAGGTGTTCCAGAGGAGCTAAAGGAACAGATGGAGGAGAGGCAATTATTAAACAAATTAAAAGAACATTTCCCAGCAATGAGTGAAAGTCTAAGTCTGCAAATTGAAGGGGCTCACCAAGTTCCAGGAATGATTGATGAGAAAACATATATCTTTAGGCATTCCTGCTAAAATTCTTGAATTCTAAGGATAGAAATAATAATATTATATGTTTCTAGGGTTCACTTCAGTTCATCACTTAGTCATGTCCAACTCTTTGCGACCCCATGGACTGCAGCACACCAGGCCTCCCTGTCCATCACCAACTCCCAGAGTTTACTTAAACTCATGCTCATTGAGTCGGTGATACCATCCAACCATCTCATCCTCTGTCGTCCCCTTCTCCTCCCGCATTCAATCGTTCCAAGCATCAGTGTCTTTTCAAATGAGTCAGCTCTTCTCATCAGGTGGCCAAAGTATTGGAGTTACAGCTTCAGCATCAGTCCTTCCAATGAATATTCAGGACTGATCTCCTTTAGGATTGACTGGTTGGACCTCCTTGTAGTCCAAGGGACTCTCAAGAGTCTTCTCCAATACCACAGTTCAAAAGCATCATTTCTTCAGCACTCAGCTTTCTTTATAGTCCAAATCTCACATCCATACATGACTACTGGAAAAACCATAGCTTTGACTAGATGGACCTTTGTTGGCAAAGTAATGTCTCTGCTTTTTAATATGCTGTCTGGTTTGGTCATAGCTTTTCTTCCAAGGAGCAAGTGTCTTTTAATTTCACGGCTACAGCCACCATCTGCAGTGATTTAGGAGCCCCCCAAAATAAAGTCTGTCACTGTTTGCACTGTTTCCCCATCTATTTGCTGTGAAGTGATGTGACCGGATGCCATGATCTTCGTTTTCTGAATGTTGAGCTTTAAGCCAACCTTTTCACTCTCCTCTTTCACTTTCATCAAGAGGCTCTTAAGTTCTTCTTCACTTTCTGCCATAAGGGTGGTGTCATCTGCATATCTGAGGTTATTGATATTTCTAGGGTAGAACAAAAGAATTACCTGCAAAAGAAGAGCAAGACTCTCATAGTATTTCTCATTGACTGAGTAGACAACTAGGAGAAAAAAGAATAGCCTAAGAATTTGATCTCACCAAGTACCCATTCACGTGCCTAGGTGGGCAAAGATGTTAACAAACATGCTAGAATTCAGAGCATATAGATTTCATGTCATCTACAAACCCCTGGCTATGGCAAAGAACAGCATTTCTCAACTTTACTGTAGATCAGTCAAGGACCTTGTGAAACTGCAGATTCCAGTTCAAGAGATCTTAGAAAGAAATAGCAGATCTTGCCTTTCTAACAAGCGTTCAGGTATGGGGGACCTTTTGATTTTGAATCCTTGGCACTACCTCTTTGCAGCTACATCAACTTGTTCTTTTATTTTTCTGTTTCACTTTCTTCATCTGTAAAGTGGGGATAAAGATAGTACCTGCCTCAGATCAGATCAGATCAGTCGCTCAGTCGTGTCTGACTCTTTGTGACTCCATGAATTGCAGCATGCCAGGCCTCCCTGTCCATTACCAACTCCCAGAGTTCACTCAGACTCATGTCCATCGAGTCAGTGATGCCATCCAGCCATCTCATCCTCTGTCGTCCCCTTCTCCTCTTGCCTCCAATCCCTCCCAATATCAGAGTCTTTTCCAATGAGTCAACTCTTCACATGAGGTGGCCAAAGTACTGGAGTTTCAGCTTTAGCATCATTCCTTCCAAAGAACACCCAGGGCTGATCTCCTTCAGAATGGACTGGTTGGCTCTCCTTGCAGTCCAAGGGACTCTCAAGAGTCTTCTCCAACACCACAGTTCAAAAGCATCAATTCTTCGGTGCTCAGCCTTCTTCACAGTCCAACTCTCACATCCATACATGACCACAGGAAAAACCATAGCCTTGACTAGACGAACCTTTGTTGGCAAAGTAATGTCTCTGCTTTTGAATATGCTATCTAGGCTGGTCACAACTTTCCTTGCAAGGAGTAAGTGTCTTTTAATTTCATGGCTGCAGTCACCATCTGCAGTGATTTTGGAGCCCAGAAAAATAAAATCTGACACTGTTTCCACTGTTTCCCCATCTATTTCCCATGAAGTGATGGGACCGGATGCCATGATCTTAGTTTTCTGAATGTTGAGCTTTAAGCCAACTTTTTCACTCTCCACTTTCACCTTCATCAAGAGGCTTTTGAGTTCCTCTTCACTTTCTGCCATAAGGGTGGTGTTGTAAACATTACATGAGATCACATATGTGAACTTTACTTAAATTGTACCTGGTCCATAGTGAGTATTCAATAAATATTACCTATCAACATAACAAAGGACTCTCCTGCACAGTGTAGTATGAATGTTAAACTAGAAGTTTTAGAACAGAAGTAGCATGCTGTGAAGGCCATTTTATTATGGTAACTGAAAGTATTGAATGACCTCAGCAAGTCCTGATATGTGGGAGTATGGAGGGGCAGCAGCATCATTGCCAAGGTTCCATCTCAGGAAGACAGAGGAGAGAAGAGAGAACAAGTGCATCCAGAACTATTTTAGAGTTCATCTTGTGGGAAAAATGGCCAGGTTGTTTTCAGATAGTAGAGAAAATGTCTTATCATGAGCATGGAAGTAGAGAAAGTGTCTGTTAATGGGATATAGAAGAATATTAGAATTTCCATGTTAACATAAGAAAATAAAGTGGACTGAAAATTTATCAAATTAGCAAGAAAAAAAGAATAAACAAGTATTAGTCTTAAGAATCTTGTAAGAAAATCTAGAAAATTAAAAGTACTGTCTAGAGTCAAGATAAGTGTTAGTCGCTCAGTTGTGCCCGACTCTTTGTGACCCCATGGACTGCAGCTCACCAGGCTCCTCTGTCCATGAGATTTTCCAGGCAATGATACTGGAGTGGGTTGCCATTTCCTTCTCCAGGGGATCTTCCCAACCCAGGGTCAAACCCAGGTCTCCTGCACTGCAGGCAGATTCTTCACCTATTGAACTACCAGGGAAGCCCCACTTTGTTTTAATCCTTTATTCAAGCTTCCCAGGTGGTAGTAGAGGTAAAGAACCCACTGCCATCTCAGGAGACCTAAGAGATGTAGGTTGGATCCCTTGGTTGGGGAGATCCCCTGGAGGAGGGCATGGCAGCCCACTCCAGTATTCTTGCCTGGAGAATCCCATGGACAGAGGAGCCTGGAGGGCTGCAGTCCATAGGGTTAGAAAGAGTCAGACACAACTGAATCAACTTAGCATGCATGCAATCCTTTATTCTCTTAATGTAGCATATCACATTGATTGATTTTCAATCATATGATGAACCATTCTTGCATCCCAGGGATAAATAAGATAGACTTTCTTGATCAACCCTGATAAGCCAGACACTTCCCTCCACCCCAACAGATCTATTTGACTATATAAAAATGGTATATTTGGGAGAAAAAATATGATTATGAGAGGGACTGCCTGTTTGTGCACACTGATTCCTTTTCTTCAAAGGACACATTTTCCCCCCATTGTATTTTTACAGCTTGCTGTGCTGTGCTGTGCTGTGCTTAGTTGCTCAGTTGTGTCCAGCTCTTTGCGACCCCATGGACTGTAGCCCTCCAGGCTCCACTGTCCATGGAATTCTCTAGGCAAGAATACTGGAGTGGGTTGCCATGCCCTCCTCCAGAAGATCTTCCCAACCAAGGGATCAACCTTCTCAACCCAGGTCTCCCACATTTACCATCTCAGCTACCAGGGAAAGGGATTCTGCCTGGCCAAATTCTGAAACTCATCAGGACAAGGAACTCCTTTCTATGTCTGTTCCATTTTCTTCCTTCTGGAATAGGAATGTCTATAACTATTATCGTATGCCTATCCCACCGCTGCATTTTGGAAGCAGGAGCCCTGTTGATGTCTTGTTTCACTGATTCACAGATGCAAAGGAATTTTGCTCCAGGGTTTTGACCTGTTGCTGATTTTTACCTGTTGCTGAGTTTTACAGCTTACTGAGATACAACTGAGGCACAATAGCAACATTTAAAGTATACAATATGAGTTTTGCCATATGTTTAACACCTGTGAAATCATCACTATAATCAAGGCAAAGAACATATTCATTATACCCAAAGTTTCTTGGTGCCCTTTGATCATTCATTCCTCACTCTCCACCCCATCCCCATGGGCTTACTTATGGACTACATTTCCCAACCTTTCTACAGGGAGGTGAATGAAAGCCAGAATGTCTTCCAGGCCTAATCGTCCACATATGAGCTTTTCTGTCTTCCCCCTAAGGCCTGGCTGGCTGTTGACAGCCAAGGTAACCTAGGAAGCTAAAATTAGCAAAGAACTCGTCAGCCTGGATCTCTGAGTGACCGTGTGGAGCAGAGGATCCCATTCCATTGACAATAAATATCCATTGTGTCCAACCACTACTCTGGTGTTTATTGCAGCAACTAGTGTTATCTTAACTAATACAATAATATTCACAGAACACTTACAAACTGATAAGACATGAGCAAACAACCCACTGGGAAAAGGTTAAAAAGAGTCAGTTCACAGAAGGGTAAATCCATAATAATGTAGTAAATGCATGGAAAGATGTTCATATACTAGTAAGTAAAAACATTCAAATTAAAGTAGCACATTGTACCAGCAACCATTGAAAAGACTAGTAATACTTATTGTCAGGGATGAAGTGGGAAGGGTACCAGAACATTGGTGGTAAAAGTGTGAGTTGTTATGGACTTTTTGGAAAATTAATCTGGCAACATACACTAAGATAATAAATACTTTCTTTGCTTTAGTAGCTCCACTCTTGGGAACTCATTTCAGTCAATAAAGATACTAGGAGGTAAAAATATCTTTGTAAGAGGATGTTTATTGAAGACTGTACATATGACAAAAACAAAACCAATTAAAACATAACTGGAAGCAAAAGTAATAACTTATCAGTAAAGGGATGGTTGAATAATGATAAAATAACTATGCCATGGAAACCAAGGCAGCAAATATGAAAAAATAAATTAGATAAAATGTAGGAATTTCTATGAGGTTTTGTTGATTAATAAAAATGCAGAAAAGTGTATATAACACAAAATTTATTTTCATAAACAAAACCTTGCAGCAATACGTGTATGGAAATACATATTTATGGGTATATACATGTAGGTATAAAATTAAATGAGCATGGAAAATATTTAACAATAACATAAGATATTAAAACACAGATTATAAGTATGGTTGGGAAAAAAGGTACGATAGGCTAAATAATGGCTCCCAAGATGTCCATGTCCTAATCCTCAGAACCTGTGAATACTACCTTATACGGCAAAGGGACCTCACAGGTGTGATTAAGGACTTCAAATTAGGAAAATTATCCTAAATTATCCAAGTGGGCACAATATTAAGGCAAGGGTCTCTTATAAGAGGCAGGCTACGCTAGGGAGGAAAGGAGAGGAAAAGGCAATGGGATGACACTGGAATGATGCAGCCACAAGCCAAGGGATGCTGAAAGACATAGGAAGAGATTCTCCCCGTGGAGCCTCTAAAGAAATTAGTCCTGAACACACCTGACTTTAGCCCTGAAAGATTCATTTCAACTTTTGGCCTTTAGAACTAAAAGAGAAATAAATAGATACTTGTCACAGCAGCAACAGGAAACTAATATAGGGATAATATTGGTAAAGGGAGTGCTAACCAAAAATCTTAGATGATGTCCTAATGACCTTCACTTGTGTGTATAACCTTCTCCCCTTGGGTGTGGGTGGAACCAGTGAATATAATAGGATAGCACTCCTGTGATTATGTTATGTGGCTACAGTAAAGGGATTTTTGAAGGTAAAATTAGATTTGACTTTGAATTCATCAAAAAGATTGTCCTGTAACCCTCCATTTATATAAAATTTTTAAAAATCTTGAAAAGAAGAAAGTAAAAAAAAAAATGATTTTTACTAAAGTTAAAACTTGTAAATTATGAGTCAGATATCATATATGCAACAAAATGTAGCTTTACTTTTAAAAACTGAACTAAACTTTGCTCAAATTTTCATAA
The DNA here is from genome assembly GCF_003369695.1 of Bos indicus x Bos taurus. NCBI lineage: Eukaryota > Metazoa > Chordata > Mammalia > Artiodactyla > Bovidae > Bos > Bos indicus x Bos taurus. The sequence goes on from NC_040076.1 coordinate 116,533,345, forward strand.
AAAAAAGAAAAAGATTGTCCTGGATGAATCTGATTCAATCAAACAAACTCTTTAAAAGAGGGCTTAGGCCTTCCCTGAGATCAGAAATGCTGGCTTTACTATGGAGAATAGTGTGGAAGTTGCATAAAAACTAAAAACAGAGCTACCATATGACCCTGCAATCCCACTCCTGGGCATATATCTGGAGAAAAACATGGTCCAGAAAGACACATGCATCCCAGTGTTCACTGTAGCACTGTTTACAATATTCAAGACCAAGGCATGGAAGAAACCTAAATGTCCATCAACAGAGGACTGGATAAAGAAGATATGGTACATATACACAATGGAATATATACAATGGAATATTACTCAGCTATTAAAAAGAACAAAATAATGCTATTTGCATCAACATGGATGGACCTAGAATTGTCACACTGAGTGAAGTAAGTCAGAGAAAGAGAAATATCACATGTTATCCCTTATACATGGAATCTAAAAAGAAATGTTAATTTATAAGACAGAAACAAACTCACAGACTTCAAGAAAAAACTTATGGTTACCTGGGGGAAGGATAGGGGGAAGGGATAGTTAGGGAGTTTGGGATGGACATGTAGACATTGCTATATTTAAAATGAATAACTAAGAAGACCTACTGTATAGCACAGGGAACTCTGCTCAATGTTATGTGCCAGCCTGGATGGAAGCGAGGTTTGGGGGAGAATGGAGATACATGTATATTTATGGCTGAGTCTGTTTGCTGTTCATCTGAAACTATCACAACATTGTTAGTTGGCTATACCCCAATACAAAATAAAAAGTTAAAAAAGAAAAAAAGAAATGCTGGCTTTGTAGAAGCCGATCACCACAACTTCTACAGCCACAGTGGATGAATTCTACTGACAACCACATGAGCCTAGAAGGGGACCTTGAGCCTCATATAAATCTACTGCCTCCCCAAACACTTTGATTGTGGCCAGTGAGACCCTGAGCAGAGGCTCGAGCTAAGGCATGCCTAAACTCCTGACTCAAAGAAACTGGGAGATCATAAATGGGTATTATTTTAAGCCTTTGAGTTTGGGGTAATTTCACAATATTTTCTATTTCACAATAGAAAACTCATGTATCACTTTGCTGACAAAGGTCCATATAGTCAAAGCTATGGTTTTTCCAGTAGTCATGTATGGATGTGAGAGTTGGACCATAAAGAAGGCTGAACACCAAAGAATTGATGCTTTTAGACTGCAGTGTTGAAGAAGATTTTTGAGAGTCCCTTGGACTGCAAGGAGACCAAACCAGTCAATCCTAAAGGATATCAACCCTGAATATTCATTGGAAGGACTGATGCTGAAGCTGAAACACCAATACTTTGGCCACCTGACGTGAAGAGCCAACTTATTAGAAAAGACCCTGTTGCTGGGAAAGATTGAAGGCAGAGTATGAGATAGTTGGATGCCTTCATCAACTCAATGGACATGACTTGAAGCAAACTCTGGGAGACAGTGAAGGACAGGGAAGCCTGGCGTGCTGCCATCCATGGGTTCACAAAGAGTAAGTCATGACTGAGTGACTGAACAACACCACCAAATCAGGTGAAAAATGATAGAAGCATATTGAGCATATACATCAGCCATTTGTATTATTTCTCTGATTTGCCTATTCATAACCTTCCAGCCTGAAACAACTGTTGCCAAATGAAAGGCAAACCATCTTCTGTGGGACAAAGGGATAGAAAAACTTTCCCCTTCCAACAATATCACCATGGAGCACTGAAGGACTGAGTTTCATACCATCTAAGCTATTCTGTTACTCTCAAAAAGCTGCTTTGGGAAAACATTCTGGTGAGTAAAACAGTAAAAATATTCCTGCCTACTAAGGTACGTGATGCAACACAAATGAATCATTAAAATCATTGTAAGAATAGCTCTCATTTAAGTATATAAAAGTCAGCAGGGAAATTTTTTTCAGAGCTTGCTAAATAATCTACGCTGACTTTATGTCTTCTCTCTTGCAAGATTCTAAAGCATTGCCAAATTTATCTTGCTCACCTGCTTCACTCTGTTAACTTTCAAAGGAGCTGGATCTATATTGGTGAAATTCTATTAGGTAATACTTAGTTACCCTTTTATGAAAGATTGCTGGCTGAGCCAACAAGGATAACTAACTTCATTCATTCACTCACTCATTCATTCAAAAAATACTTAACACCGATTACACACAAGGCTTCTAGTAAGATGGAGGATACAGTGATGAACATACCTGACATATGTCCTGTCTTCATGGATTTATAGTTCAGTAGGAGAAGTCAGTTCAATAAATTCTTGTTGTTCAGTCACTAAGTCATGTCTGATGCATTGCAATCTCATGAGCTATAACATGCCAGGCTCCATGGGGTTCTCCAGGCAAGAATATTGGAGTTGGTTGCAATTTGCTTCTCTAGGAGATATTCCCGGACCAGGGATGGAACCCACATCCCCTGCATTGGCAGACAGATTCTTTACCACTGAGCTACCAGGGAAGCTCCAGTTTAATAAATAGACTATCATTACACAGTGTGATGATCAAGGAAGTTCAGATAATCTGCAGTGGCTGGTTTGGTGTGGGCATGGGAAAGAGTGCTCCAAGCAGAGGAAACTGCATGTCTTCTATCAAATAACTATCATCACAATCATATTCCCTAAGCATGCATGATGCTAGCTAGGCATGGAATCAACAGCTAATTCCTGTGAAAATGTTAAGAAGCTTGATACAAAACCTCAGGATTGTATTCAAGGTTTTATTTCACTTGAGTCTCTACTAGACAGGGAAGAGCTTCACTAAAGTTTCTGGAACCTCTTGCCTGCCCTGCAATCATTCATTTGACATTTGTCAAGCATCTTCTCCATGCCAGAATATGCGCTGGGCACTTACTGAGCACTAGCTCAATAAGATACCACTGCTAACCTCAAGGGTCAATAGTCTCATAGGGATGGGGAGGAGATAGACACATAAACACATAAACTTCACTATGACTATAATTCAGCATGATAAATATTGTGGTAGAGGAAGTAAGATAAGAATAAAAAGAAGGAATGAACTTATTCCACCAGGGAGGTAGGAAGGATTCACAGATCTTGATGAGTGAATATTTACCACAAAGTCAAATTGGGAAAGATTTTTTGTTGTTGTTGATACACGGAAGGAATACAAAGGCTGAAAAGGAAAAACATTATGCAGGAAAAGTTAAAAAGTGTGTGGCTGTGGCCAGAGAACAAGATGCATGGTGGGCCGTAGAGAAAAACAGAAAGATAATTGGCATCCAGCTGGTGAGGGCCTTGACTGGTGAGAGAGCAATAGTGTCTGGACTATTAATGCCAGGAGAAGATGGTTGAAGCTGTTACACAGGACGTGTCATGGCAACCATCCATCTATACAATGGAGGATTTACTTTCAGAGCCCACTCCAAACAGAAATAATCTTTTACACCAAATAAAAATTTAATCCCCTGTTTCCCCATCTCTACCATTATATCTCCAAGTAATACACTCCCACAGGGGGTACCGCATGTTCTAAGAGGTCCAGAGACTGATTTGCCTAAGACCAACCATTCCTGTGGCGTATGTTCAGGAGCTAAAAACTATTAATAACTATTAATACCTGTGAAAGTAATAAAAACCTGAGATAAAAAGTGAGCATCACTGCACAGATATCCTAGAATCAAATAGAAGCACACAGAGGAATACCATTAAGGGTTACTACCAGTTTCTTGTGACTCCCTCATAGCTCCGTCAGTAAAGAATCTGCCTGCAATGCAGGAGACCCGGGTTTGATTCCTGGGTGGGAAAGATCACCTGGAGGATGAAATTTCAACCCACTCCAGTATTCTTGCCTGGAGAATCCTGTGGACAGAGGATCCTGGTGGGCTATAGTCCATGGGGTCATGGGAGGATCGACATGAGACAAATAAACAACCATTGTATATCTTCTTTATGATCAGCTGAGTGTAACTGTGTATAATGAACTTTATATTGTTCTCATTTCAGAGTGTGTCTTCAGTCATCATCTTTTGCCATCTTCTTATATTCCCCAGTTAAAGAACCCCTCTGATAGAGTTTGGTACACAGATGTCTGTGCTGAGCAGAGAGTCAAGATTTCAGTGTCCAGAATGGACAAAACCAGGTAACAAGGTCCCCATTTAGATTGGATGTGTTACCTGCCACACAAACTTAAGGTATTTGGACTTTATTCTGGAAGCCAGAAATTCCTAGTCTCTCTATAGTGAAAGGGCTACCCATATCCTCTTAGACCTTGGGGTAACGAGGCAGGACTCAAGACCATCATAATCCTAAACTCTTTGCCTTAAGCCACAAATAATTTCCATTCAGCCCAATGGGAGCCTAAAAATATTACTGTTTCCTATATGTTGATGAGTAAAAAGACCAGGAAGCACTACTGCAGTGAGAAGGCATAATGAACTGTGGTTATTATCGTAGAGCATGGGCACTTTCGACTCAAAGCACTGGATGCCTCTCTGGATGTGCCAAGGAAACAGGCTTGTAGGACAGAAGACCTGGGACGTCTATACTGGGATAATGAAGGTGAATTAGCAGGAAGGATGGAAAGGAAAGGTGAAGCCATCATTAAATTACCCTTCTAGATGCAATTACATGAAAGATAGTAAATAGTTGCTCTCCATTTCTTCTTAGAAATGAAACAGGATTGGATTTTAACTGCAGCCTGAGGAATACATTTCATGCTCTCAAGTCACTCATGTTTATACTATGAGAGATTTTCTTGTGTAAATATCATAGTCTACTTTGATATGGAGTCATCAGTGACTTTGTCTGCCATCCTTATTCATTTTTGTAGCCACAACACCTACAGTGCCTCATACAGAGTGAGCTCTCAATCAATATTATGGTGTCAACTGATGGTGATCAAGAGAGACAGGCTGATATTCTCTGAAATTCATTACATACACAACAGGTTTTCACACTTGGAATGTCTTAGGAATCATGGACCGTGGGGCCGTGATGTATCCCTTCTGTTATGCCTTTTTATTTCTCACACCCTTCTCTTCCAAGTTCTAAACTGAGGAACTCATACTCCTTTCCATGGTGGTAGTTGACTTACTGAATTTTCAAGAGTAAGATGTCATTGGTTATGTTCCTTTGGAGCTTAAATTTATGAGGTGTCCTTTAACATCCTATAGGTGAAGATTTACCATTCTGTTTGCCACATGTTTTGAATTCATTATATAGCTTCTGCTTTTCAGTTGCCAGTTTTCCTCATCCCTGTACTGTCATCTTGCTCCCTCCCTGACTTCACACCCTGCCTGGGGCTGGACTGCTGCTGCTGCTAAGTCGCTTCAGTCGTATCCGACTCTGTGCGACCCCATAGACGGCAGCCCACCAGGCTCCCCCGTCCCTGGGATTCTCCAGGCAAGAACACTGGAGTGGGTTGCCATTTCCTTCTCCAATGCAGGAAAGTGAAAAGTGAAAGTGAAGTCGCTCAGTCATGTCCAACTCTTAGTGACCCCGTGGACTGCAGCCCACCAGGCTCCTCAGTCCATGGGATTTTCCAGGCAAGAGTACTGGAGTGGGTTGCCATTGCCTTCTCTGTGGGGCTGGACAGAGAACCAATAAATGTATTGTTTTTTTTTCTGGTCTATGAACTTTACTCTCTTGAGATAGGAAAGGAGAATAAAAGGAAACCCTTGTGTTTGCTACTTGTCTGAATTTGAGTAATCTCAGAGCTTTCCTAAGACTTCTTTAAAAATGAATCATTGGCTGTAATACAACTCCAATCTGCATATAACACCACGAGTCTTAAAATTCACTATAGCAGTCAGGGTCCTGGCAGGAATAATGACACAATTACCTCGGGAGGACATGAGGAGAGTTTAAGGAAAGAATTATTTCATGAAGATGGGTCAGAGTTGGGTGAACCAAACAGAAATGGTGAAGCACCCAGGGATGATGCCCACTGGGGAGCTATTTCCATCCATAGAGTTGGAAGGGCAAAGTGATGGCCCTGATAACTGCTGAGCCCTGGGAGAGGGCCTGCCTGGCAGGAGCTGTGGTCTTAAGTAGAAGAACACAACTGCCAAGCCAAAGCCTGGCAGGGGATAAATAACCCATCCCCTCCCGTCCAGTCCTCAGATCTCCCACTGGCCAAACCCAATTCAAGGTCTCCAGAGATCTTCTGGTGATACAGAAGACAGGGGAAAAGGGTAAATATTTTTGGAGTGTCAAAGAATACTGAGCTACTCACTCTGTCAGAGTCCAGCAGGAACAAATGGTAACCCTTAGTTAGAATAATACATCAAGAGTTCCTTTACAAGGCATCTATTTACAAAAGTGTGGGCAGAACACAGGGGAACCACAGAGGTCCAAGTAGTAACCGGAGTTAATAGCAGGGGAGCTGTTATCACCTAGTGATTCTAACACCAATTCCATATGTGGGCTCTTTTTCCCAACACCAGCTGGACATTCTACAATTCAGTTCTGATACTATCTACCTGGAGAAGAAATCAGATCCCACCAGTTAAGGGCTCAGTCCCACAAGACTGCCCTCCACTTTGGATGCCAATCAGAAGTCCAGATTGTTGGGCTTTCCTGGTGGCTCAATGGCGAAGAATCCGCCTGCCAATGCAGGAGACACAGGTTCCCTGATCTGGGAAGATCCCACAAGCCTTGGAGCAACAAGATCTATGGGCCGCAACTAGAGAGCCCGTGCTCGAGAGCCTGGGAACCGCAACTACTGAGCTCATGTGCTGCAACTATTGAAGCCTGAGTTCCCTGGAGCCCATGTTCTGCAACAAGAAAAACCGCTGCAGAGAAGCCCACTCACCGAAAAGAGAGAGTAGTCCCTGTTTGCAGCAACTAAAGAAAAACATGTGCAGCAACAAAGACCCAGCATAACCAAAATTAAATAAATAAAAAATATTATTTTTTTAAAAAGTCCAGATTGTTATCTGTGTTACTTACAAACAGGCTATAAATTAGAGGTTTCCATGACCTCCTCCTTGGGTTCACTTAATTTGCAAGAGAGGCTTACTGAACTCAGGAAAAGTTTACCCACTAGATTACTGATTTATTATAAAAGATATTAAAGGATACAAAGCAACAGCCAGATAAAGAGATAGGGCAAGATCCTAAACAAAGAAGCTTCTGTCCCCACCAAGTCTGGGGCCTGGCACAGTGGCACGTGGAAGCATTCTGGTTCACCAACCTGGAAGCTCTCCAAACCCCATCCTTGTCCATTTTATGGAGGCTTCAATACATAGGGTGATTGATCACATCAATGGCCACGGGTGGTTAAATTCATTCTCTATCCCCCATCCCCTCCCTGGGAAGTCAGGGAATGGGATTGAAAGTTCCAACCCTTCAATCACTTGGTAGTATCCCCTGGCAACCAGTTGCCATTCTTAGGTTATCTGGGGGCTTTCTAAAGGTTGCCTCATTAACAAAAGTACCCCCCTCTTCCCATCATTTAGGGAACACCAAAGGTTTTAGGAACTATGTGCCAGGATTGGGACAAAGACCAAATATATATATTTCTTATTACAAATCACCATATTATAGCACCCCAGCCCCAAAGAAACAGGGGAGAACACTGATATCAGAACCCAGAAAGAGAGTGTGTGGAGGAGGCTGCCTTGAGAGGAGTAGCTGTGTTAGTGAAGAAACACAAGCAGCCTAAGGGAGGGCCCAGGAGTAAATACCCTGGCCTGCCCCTCATTCTGGGCTTCCAAGTGGCTCAGTGGTAAAGAATCTGCCATCGCAGGAGACACAGGTTCTGTCAGGAAGACAGATTGGGTCAGGAAGATGCCCTGGAGGAGGAAATGGCAACCCGCTCCAGGATTCTTCCCTGAGAAATCCCATGGACAGAGGAGCCTGGCAGGCTATCGTCCATGAGGTTGCAAAGAGTCAGACACGAGTGAATGACGGAGCACAAGGCCCTTATTCCACCCTCTAGGGTCCCACCAAGACTTCCTGTTAACCAAAATGAACTGGAGGCCAAGACAAGGGAGCTCTGGTGATGTGTCTACAAAGTACAGCCTCCCAATAGGGAGGAGGATGGGGAAAGGTGAAAAGTGAATCTAGAGAGGCTAATGATACCTAACACACTTAAAAAAAATTTTTTTTTTTTGGAGTAAAGTTGCTTTACATTGTTGTGTTAGTTTATGCTATGTAGCAAAGTGAATCAGTTATACATATACATAGATCCATTCTTTTTCAGATATTCTTCCCATTCAGGTCGCCATAGCATCCCTGCTTTTAATTAAGTCCCTCTTCCTTTCCTTTCTTCCTATTTCCCTTCTTTCCACTGAGTTTTACTAACCTTTATATCAAGCACTGTGCCAAATGCTCTCACACAAATTATTTGGTTTAACCCTTAAGATTTCTCTCTAAGGCAGAAAATATTGCTTATCCCTCAGCAAGCATTCTCCACCATGTTGACCTTACAACAGTTTCAATCTTTTTAACAGAAGAGCTCTTTTTAAAAAAATGAAACCTCACTGGAACCCTAAAATAGGAAACTCATCAAGGACCATATATTAGTGGAAAATTTTAAATGTAAATTTACAACATTTCCTTGTAGTTATATTAACTAAGGAGAACAGGACTTTTTTCCCCTCTCACTGTGCAGCTTCTGGGATCTTAGTTCCCAGACCAGGCATCGAATCCAGGCCCCCGGCAGTGAGAGTGCAGAGTTCTAACCACTGGACCACCAAGGAATTCTGCAAGAACAGGATTTTTGATTAATGCAAAAGTTTGTCACCAATTTCACTAGCCTCCATTAGCATCAGCAACTGCAAACATTGACAGATTACCCGAAATAGAGTTGGACAACCACTGAAATAAGTGACTGGAGAAACATGAAACTTCAGGGTTTCCAACCTACAACTTCTCGGCAATGCCTCCCTTTGGTAATCAGAATCTGACTACTGGAACACATGAGATATGACTGACAGCTACACTTTTCCGGTCACCTGGTCAGGAAAGTTCATCCCTCTGAAAACTCACCCTTTATGCCTCAGTTATCAAACACTTAGGAGCAGCTTATCCCAGGAAATGAAGGCTCTTGTTGAAAACATGGAGATTTAGGAAACCAGGATGTGATTAACCACACTGGCATTTTGCCAAATGAACAGTTAACAACCAGGGGCAGGAAAACAAGTGCTGATTAGTAATTCCAGGGTTTACAAAAGGGGTTTAGACCCAATCCTAACAATCCACTGTGACAGACCAGAAAATTCCTAACCTATTGTAGCTGCAACCACACTGCCTTAAAAAAAAGTATTAGTCTAATCAAAATTTATTTATCAGTGCCTCTACTCCTACAGAGAAAAAAAAAAAACCAACCCTGTTGTTGATGAGTCATTCAGTCGTGTCCAACTCTTTGGGACCCTGTGGACTGTAGCGCACCAGGCTTCCCTGTTCTTCACCATCTCCCAGAGCTTGCTCAAAGTCATCTCAGTTGCATCAGTGATGCCATTGAACCATCTCATCCTCTGTCATCCCCTTCTCCTCTTGTCTTCAATCTTTCCCAGCATCAGGGTCTTTTCTAATAAGTCACCTCTTTGAATCAGGTAGCCAAAGTATCGGAGCTTTGGCTTCAGCATCAGTCCTTCTAATGAATATTTAGGATTGATTTCCTTTAGGATTGACTGGTTTGCTCTCCTTGTAGTCTAAGGGACTCTAAAGAGTATTCTCCAACACCATAGTTTAAAGCTCTCCAGAAAACATAAAACTAAAATTTGAACCGACACATGAAGTTTCTAATGGTTATTGTTTGTTCAAAAAATGCTTTGACATTGAATTCATTCATTCATTCATTCATTTAACAAACATGTAAATTCAGGGAATGTTCCAAGAGCCATTCTAAATTCCTGATAAGTCTCAGTGAGCCACATGCCAGAAAGAACATGGGTTCTGAAGTCAGTTGGAATTGGTGCTCCATTTCTTAGAGCATTTTAGTTCAAGTAACAGAATACCAAACTTACACTGGCTCAAAGTAACCTTTTTAATTTTTTGTCCAATCTCTAGAAGTTTGGAAGGAAGCAGCTGCTGCCCGTGGTTCAGAGGCTTGACTACGAGGGCTACATCTCTGCAGAGCTCCTAGTCTCCCTTTTAGTCTTATCCCTCCATGGTGACCAGGTGGCTGTGAGGGAAGGCAGCCATGAGGAAACAGGTTGGTGGTAGCCACACTGGAAGAGGGTTGTGATAAATGGTAAGTTCTATGTGGAGCATGCTGTCAGGGAACTCGGTGATGTCATGACACTAACCGCATGTGTCCTGTAGGCCAGTAGACATACAGAACTGGATTTGAGGACTGAAGTCAGAGTTGAGGAGGATGTCTGAGGAGGTAAGCATACATGACGAGTCAAGTCCAGAGGTCAGAGGAAGAGTGTCTTCTTAGAACTGAGAGAGATAGCCCTTCTGTACCAGGGATTGGTCTGAAAGGAAGGTAGGTGTTGATGGGACAGTTGAAGGATAGTAGCCTCATTAAACAGGTAGGTGAAGTCCTCTGGGAGGAGGACTGGGGCCATATTGAGTGGTTGGTTTGGAAAGAGCCAGCGTGGCGATGTGTAAGGGCTGAAGAAAAATGACTCAGCTGGTAGCATAATAAAACTTGGAGTGATTTGGGTCTGTAGGTTTCTAAACTTTCCCCAGCAGCAGTTCAGGGCTAGGAAAGGAAACATGGCCAGAGGAAATGGATGAGACAAGGTTGGTGATGGCCATGGGATGAGGGAGTCTAGAGTGTCCATGGTGACCAGGTAGAAGAGGCTGACTAGATTCCAAGCCAGGCAAGGAGGCTGTTCATGGAGCCAGCCCTCTACCAGGAAGCCCATGTCTCAGGCTTCTTCTCCTCCTGGTCCCACTTGGGTCCAGGAACTTTGGGATCCCTCTCCCTACAAGACCAGGTACAGGGCACCAGGGGTAGATGAGTTTTCCAAGAGAAAACAGAGAAGGGACAATTAGAATCAAACAATGAGGAAGTTAGCCAGTTTCCAGCAAACTCTAGTGTAGCAGAACTTTATCTCCAGATCCCAGGTCACTTCTGAGGGGTTAACTCTAAATTCGGCTGAACTGATATACTTTCTGTTATTTTCATACTTTGTTTATTATTCTTATATTTTTAAGAGTGGGGCTCTCCAAACCTCCTTCCCTATGGGGGATTTTAAACTTAGAAAAAGGACATGCTGATATATCCTTTAAATAGACTCCTTCAACCAAACTGTAACCAGTAGAGGCACTGACGCAGAATCAGCCATCCACTTGTCACAGGATGGTCATCTCTACTTCTGTGGCCCCTCACAATCATTCCTGGTTTGGGGGGATGTTGCTCAAACTCCTGCAGCATCACAGGAAGGTAAATTGAGAGTGATTGAAGGATCCATTGTGGGTAGAGATTCAAGTCCAAGGAAAGTAGAAGGATGTGACTGGAGAGCACCAAGAATGCCAAATGTGAAATTTTCAAGGGGAAGAAAGGGTACCGTGATGGTTGCTCAACTGGTGAAATCAGATGACAGCTCTGTTGTCTGTCCACATCTTCACCTCAGAACTGTAGCCTTCTCTTTAGCAAATAAAGATGGTTTCCCTAGCCTCACAGAATTCTAGGTTCTTAGTATTGGAAGGTCATCTACTGGTCATCTAGGCCAGGCTGCCACCGAAGCAGCTGGCACTTCTGAAACTGCCTTGGCAGTGGGCTGTTTAGCATCTCCTCAAACATGCCTGGGGGGAACTGTTACTTTTGGTGAAACAGTCCATTACTTTCTGGAAACTCTTGATTCTGGGACAACTGTCCTGAGGTGGGATTGTTATTTGCTTCTGTGTAGCTTTCCTTTACTTCCTGTGATGCCTCATAAAGCAGATATTTTCCCTTCCCCAAATAAGGGTCCTTCCAATGTTTCAGTGCCCCTCTCAGGTTCCCACTAATACTTTCTTTTTTGAGACCAAATACCCCCAGTCCTTTAACTTCCCTTTCATTGGCATGGCTTTGGGACTCCTCACCATGCCGGTCTTCATCTCTCAGTTGGTCATGTAAGAATGACGCACCCAGACCTGAGCACTGCCTTTAGGATGAAGGCTGACTGGGATGAAGAAGAGTGGAACTATCCTTTCTCTAAACTGGACACTCATGGTACAACTACTCTAGCCTAAGCGTTCATCTCTTTAGTCTGATGAGGCTATAACCCCATCTTCTGGGATTTCAGTGTACTACCACTTGGCTCTGCTTTCTTCCTGTGGTTTTGTAACCAAAATTACATGTGAAACTTGTCCCGAATCCTCTTTCTCTGAAGTCTTCGGCTAAATTCCACATCTCATTCTGATCCCTGGGAAGTTTCTCTTTATCAATTGCCATGACTGCTGCTTCCATTTCCTCAACTGATATGCTAGTCCAGTTTAGTTTATTATTACATATAAAGTCATTGCTATGTGCCAGGAATTGTACTGGATGCTAAGGTGAGGGGAGAGGATACAAATGAAACTAGGTTACGATTTCTACACTGATACTATACGTGAACACACCAGTACAATGTGATACAGGAGAACTGTAACATAGAAACACAGTGGTTATGGGGGCCCAGATGAGTGACTCTTGGCCCGAGCTGGAAATTTGGAAATTCAGGGAAGGGTTCCCAGAACAAGAAGTATCTTGAACAAAGAATTAGAAGGTGCTGAGAAGATAGCAAGAAGATGAAAGGACAGAAAGAGAGAAGTCAAGAAGAAAGAAAGCATGATGGTATATATGAGGAGTTATAGGGTCTTTAGAACTACTAGAGTATCAAGGACCAGACAAGGGGGGTGAGGTCACCAAAAATCTTACTCTCTACCTTGGACTTGACTCAGCAGGCACTGGTGAGCTCTTGAAATGTTTCAAGAAGATGGGAGAGAAATCAAATTTGCTTTTATCACTTTGGTCTCAATATAAAAAATGGATTTTAAGGAGATTAATCTGGAGGCAGGCAAGTGGTTGGGAATATTTAGGAGTTTAATGTAATAACTTAAGCAAGAGATGTTGAGGACCCTAATGACGACAGTAGTGGTCAGATCAGATCAGATCAGTCGCTCAGTCGTGTCCGACTCTTTGCAACCCCATGAATCGCAGCACGCCAGGCCTCCCTGTCCATCACCAACTCCCAGAGTTCACTCAGACTCACGTCCATCGAGTCGGTGATGCCATTCAGACATCTCATCCTCTGTCGTCCCCTTCTCCTCCTGCCCCCAATCCTTCCCAGCATCAGAGTCTTTTCCAATGAGTCAGCTCTTCGCATGAGGTGGCCAAAGTATTGGAGTTTCAGCTTTAGCATCATTCCTTCCAAAGAAATCCCAGGGCTGATCTCCTTCAGAATGGACTGGTTGGATCTCCTTGCAGTCCAAGGGACTCTCAAGAGTCTTCTCCAACACCACAGTTCAAAAGCATCAATTCTTCGGCGCTCAGCCTTCTTCACAGTCCAACTCTCACATCCATACATGACCACAGGAAAAACCATAGCCTTGACTAGACGAAGCTTTGTTGGCAAAGTAATGTCTCTGCTTTTGAATATGCTATCTAGGTTGGTCATAACTTTCCTTCCAAGGAGTAAGCGTCTTTTAATTTCATGGCTACAGTCACCATCTGCAGTGATTTTGGAGCCCCCAGAAATAAAGTCTGACATTGTTTCCACTGTTTCCTCATCTATTTCCCATGAAGTGATGGGACCGGATGCCATGATCTTCATTTTCTGAATGTTGAGCTTTAAGCCAACTTTTTCACTCTCCACTTTCACTTTCATCAGGAGGCTTTTTAGTTCCTCTTCACTTTCTGCCATAAGGGTGGATGGGACAAAAATTCAGATAAACTCCCTGAAGCCTGGATTAAATGGCTAGGAGGATGGTGATACAGCAGCTGAGAGGGTAGAGGAGATATTTGGGGAACCATGAGAGCAAGTTTGAACATGGGGAACCTGAATTGCTTACTGAACATGCAATTCTAATGTCCAATAAGTTATTGGATTTATGTATCTGAATGTCACAGGGAAGACCAGACCAGGAGAGGAGGGGCTTTAGTTCCTCAAAGGGAGTTAAAATTATGAGAATAATTGAGCTAGGACAAGGAGAGTATGTAAAGAAATAGCCATGGAGCCAGCACACAACTGTGAGGTGTCAATATTTAAGGTAGATTTTACAAATCAGTTCAGCATGTTGCCTTTGATTCTGTGGCCAACATTTAAAATTGGGAAATTTCACCAGAAAATGAAAATTTTCAGATTCTCTTAAAATCAGGAGCTCTGTACCCACTGGACTTGCATTTTCACACTGTGGTATTCCACAGCTGTGAGAGGAAGCTTCCCCTTTTAAATAGGATACACATTTGCCCATTGTTTACAGCCCCTGCTACTCCCCACTGTCTTTCTAACACCAAGGCTAATGTCAGACCTCATTAATTATTACTATGGTGCTGCTGTTTCATATACTTGCTTCATTTATTTATATTACTTCCCTGGCCCTGGTAGACCCTTGAGTTTTTAATTCTCAGCTTAAAAGGTGAGTAAAGAAAGAGGATCCCACTAGAGAGATCAAGAAGCACAGTTAGAGAAATGGCAAAGAACCAGGAGAGGAATACCCTAGTTGCCAAGAAGTTTCAAGAATGGGAAGTTCAATAGCATTAAGTACTACAGAAAGATCTGATAAGATAAGGATTAAAAGTGACTACTGGTGTTGTCAATATGAAGACCCTTCAAAATCTTTGCCAGAGGACAGATCTTGGCCAGCCTCATTTTCGACAGAGAGATGGATGATGGAAGTGAGATCTCAGGGATGTGAGGACCGACTGAGAGGTGAGCAAATGGAAAAACAAGTAAATTTTCCTCCTTCTAGAAACTTGACTAGAAAGGGAAGCTTGACCAGAAAGATCTGGGCAGCAAATGGAAAAACAAGTAAATTTTCTTCTTTCCAGAAACTTGACTAGAAAGATCTGGGCAGGAGCCAGGGCACTGGAATGTGGAAAGGGTCAAAAGAGATGGTTTCTTTCCACAGCGGAGTCTTTAAGCATATTCACGGATTGTACGCAGAGAACCAGTAGAGAGGAGAAGAATTGGTAATGTGTAAGAGAGATCATGGGGCTTCCCTGCTAGCTCAGATGGTAAACTCAGGAGACCTGAGTTCTATCCCTGGGTCAGGAAGATCCCCTGGAGAAGAGAAAGGCAGCCCCCTCCAGTATTCTTGCCTGGAGAATTCCATGGACAGAGGAGCCTGGTGGGCTACAGTCCATGGGGTTGTAAAGAGTCGGACAAGACTGAGCGACAACACATAAGATAGATGATAATGCATAGAAGACGATGCCAGAAATGAGAAGTAGAACAAGAATGCTGGTGAAAGGGGTGGCTTTGAACTAAAAAAGGAACTTATTATCCCTATGAATGGTGGAGAGGAGAAAATTATGAGAAAAGGGAAGTTTATAAGGTCAAATTATATCCAATCACTTTCTTGATAAAAGTAGAGAGGGTCATTTGCCGAATGTGAGAACTATGGGTTGGCAGTAAAGATCTCAAGGAGGATGGCAAATGGCTGTCAGAGTCCCTGGGTGGGAAGGGGAGTAGGGACTTGCTTAGAATCACCACAAGGGTTGTTGAATGGTCCCAAGCATCCAGCTGAGGCTAGAGGTCAGTCATTCCCAGTGATGCCGGCGGTTTGAGTGAGTGATTGATTTTTCTCTAACCCCTGAGAGACATGCTCAGATATGCAGCGTCTGTTTACCATGCTGCTGCTGCTGCTAAGTCGCTTCAGCCGTGTCTGACTCTGTGCGACCCCATAGACAGCAGCCCACCAGGCTCCTCCGTCCATGGGATTTTCCAGGCAAGAGTATTGGAGTGGGGTGCCATTGCCTTCTCCCTGTTTACTATAGAACATGGTAATATTATCTTTAGGGGTGGCAAATACTATGGCTAAAAATACAGTCCTAGTGAAAAAAGCAAGGATCACCATCATCTTCAAAGCAGTAAATGTTCAGGACACCTCAACTGAACTCTTGGTGTCATCTTTCACACATTCCCCAAGTTCAAGTGTAATGGGAGGAAAGTAACACTTGGCTCAAGAAGGCTCTTACCACAATCGTTTCTCCAATTTTCAGCTGACTGAAGGGTTTGCCACAGCATCCCCTTTGGGCTTCCCAGAGGGCACTAGTGGTAAAGAACCCACCTGAAATGCAGGAGACATAAGAGACACAGGTTCGATCCCTGGGTGGGGAAGATCCCCTGGAGGAGGAAATGGCAACCCACTCCTGTATTCTTGCCTGGAGAATGCCATGGACAGTGGACCCTGGTGGCCTATAGTCCATGGGGTTGCAAAGAGTCTGACATGACTGAAGTGAATTAGCACATGAAAGGGTTCATTCTCATGCAAGGTAAGTTGATCATGTTTCAGGAAGTTTGAGCTGTAAGACAGAAGCAGAGGCCAGAGCCTAGCAAGATCAGATCAGATCAGTTGCTCAGTCATGTCCGACTCTTTGTGACCCCATGAATCGCAGCACACCAGGCCTCCCTGTCCATCACCAACTCCTGGAGTTCAGTGAGACTCATGTCCATCGAGTCAGTGATGCCATCCAGCCATCTCATCCTCTGTCATCCCCTTCTCCTCTTGCCCCCAATCCTTCCCAGCATCAGAGTCTTTTCCAATGAGTCAACTCTTCACATGAGGTGGCTGAAGTACTGGAGTTTCAGCTTTAGCATCATTCCTTCCAAAGAAATCCCAGGGCTGATCTCCTTCAGAATGGACTGGTTGGATCTCCTTGCAGTCCAAGGGACTCTCAAGAGTCTTCTCCAACACCACAGTTCAAAAGCATCAATTCTTCGGCGCTCAGCCTTCTTCACAGTCCAACTCTCACATCCATACATGACCACAGGAAAAACCATAGCCTTGACTAGACGAAGCTTTGTTGGCAAAGTAATGTCTCTGCTTTTGAATATGCTATCTAGGTTGGTCATAACTTTCCTTCCAAGGAGTAAGCGTCTTTTAATTTCATGGCTACAGTCACCATCTGTAGTGATTTTGGAGCCCAGAAAAATAAAGTCTGACACTGTTTCCACT
Source organism: Bos indicus x Bos taurus (assembly GCF_003369695.1). NCBI lineage: Eukaryota > Metazoa > Chordata > Mammalia > Artiodactyla > Bovidae > Bos > Bos indicus x Bos taurus. Next base: position 116,550,384 of record NC_040076.1, read on the forward strand.
GTTTTCCCATCTACTTCCCATAAAGTGGTGGGACCGGATGTCATGATCTTCGTTTTCTGAATGTTGAGCTTTAAGCCAACTTTTTCACTCTCCTCTTTCACTTTCATCAAGAGGCTTTTGAGTTCCTCTTCACTTTCTGCCATAAGGGCCGTGTCATCTGCATATCTGAGGTTATTGATATTTCTCCCAGCAATCTTGATTCCAGCTTGTGTTTCTTCCAGTCCAGCGTTTCTCATGATGTACTCTGCATAGAAGTTAAATAAACAGGGTGACAATATATAGCCTTGACGAACTCCTTTTCCTACTTGGAACCAGTCTGTTGTTCCATGTCCAGTTCTAACTGTTGCTTCCTGACCTGCATACAAATTTCTCAAGAGGCAAATCAGGTGTTCTGGTATTCCCATCTCTTGAAGAATTTTCCACAGTTTATTGTGATCCACACAGTCAAAGGCTTTGGCATAGTCAAGAAAGCAGAAATAGATGCTTTTCTGGAACTCTCTTGCTTTTTCCATGATCCAGCGGATGTTGGCAATTTGATCTCTGGTTCCTCTGCCTTTTCTAAAACTAGCTTGAACATCAGGAAGTTCACAGTTCACATATCACTGAAGCCTGGCTTGGAGAATTTTGAGCATTACTTTACTAGCATGTGAGATGAGTGCAATTGTGCGGTAGTTTGAGCATTCTTTGGCATTGCCTTTCTTTGGGATTGGAATCAAAACTGACCTTTTCCAGTCCTGTGGCCACTGCTGAGTTTTCCAAATTGGCTGGCATATTGAGTGCAGCACTTTCACAGCATCATCTTTCAGGATTTGGAAAAACTCAATTGGAATTTCATCACCTCCACTAGCTTTGTTCATAGTGATGCTTTCTAAGGCCCACTTGACTTCACATTCCAGGATGTCTGGCTCTAGGTGAGTGATCACACCATCGTGATTATCTGGGTCGTGAAGATCTTTTTTGTACAGTTCTTCTGTGTATTCTTGCCATCTCTTCTTAATATCTTCTGCTTCTGTTAAGTCCATACCATTTCTGTCCTTTATCGAGCTCATCTTTGCATGAAATGTTCCTTTGGTATCTCTGATTTTCTTGAAGAGATCCCTAGTCTTTCCCATTCTGTTGTTTTCCTCTATTTCTTTGCATTGATCGCTGAAGAAGGCTTTCTTATCTCTCCTTGCTCTTCTTTGGAACTCTGCATTCAGATGTTTATATCTTTCCTTTTCTCCTTTGCTTTTTGCTTCTCTTCTTTTCACAGCTATTTGTAAGGCCTCCCCAGAAGCCATTTTGCTTTTTTGCATTTCTTTTCTATGGGAATGGTCTTGATCCCTGTCTCCTGTACAATGTCACGAACCTCATTCCATAGTTCATCAGGCACTCTGTCTATCAGATCTAGGCCCTTAAAACTTAAAACTGAGAAGATCGGATCAAGAAAGAGCCAGAGAGAAGGAAATAACAATTAAGGGACAAGGAGCAGGAGTCAAGGACAGAGGGAACAAAAGAAAATGAGAAAACGAAGAAAGGAGGGGGTAAAGGAGAAGAATGAAAGGCCAGAGAAGAGGGAGAAGCACTAAAAAGAGGAGCGAGGACTAAAGCAAGAAGGAAGAGGTTAGTTCCAACTCTGGAACCTAGAATTCCTGGGAACCAGCCCCACCCATCCATCTGCTTTGGGAGTTGGGCCTGGGGCCCCACCCGTAAAACTCTTTGTTGGTATCACAAAAGCACGCCCATTCTCACCCATGCCTTAGGCCTTTTTGTTTTAATCCCTATCAAGCTACCAACGGTATTCTTCACAGAGCTAGAACAAATAATTTCACAATTTGTATGGAAATACAAAAAACCTCAAATAGCCAAAGCGATCTTGAGAAAGAAGAATGGAACTGGAGGAATCAACCTGCCGATTTCAGGCTCTACTACAAAGCCACAGTCATCAAGACAGTATGGTACTGGCACAAAGACAGAAATATAGATCAATGGGACAAAATAGAAATCCCGGAGATTAATCCACGCACATATGGACACCTTATCTTTGACAAAGGAGGCAAGAATATACAATGGATTAAAGACAATCTCTTTAACAAGTGGTGCTGGGGGAACTGGTCAACCACTTGTAAAAGAATGAAACTAGAACACTTTCTAACACCACACACAAAAATAAACTCAAAATGAATTAAAGATCTAAACGTAAGACCAGAAACTATAAAACTCCTAGAGGAGAACATAGGCAAAACACTCTCCGACATAAATCAAAGCAGGATCCTCTATGACCCACCTCCCAGAATATTGGAAATAAAAGCAAAAATAAACAAATGGGACCTAATTAAACTTAAAAGTTTCGGCACAACAAAGGAAACTATAAGCAAGGTGAAAAGACAGCCTTCAGAATGGGAGAAAATAATAGCAAATGAAGCAACTGACAAACAACTAATCTCAAAAATATACAAGCAACTCCTACAGCTCAATTCCAGAAAAATAAATGACCCAATCAAAAAATAGGCCAAAGAACTAAATAGACATTTCTCCAAAGAAGACATACAGATGGCTAACAAACACATGAAAAGATGCTCAACATCACTCATTATCAGAGAAATGCAAATCAAAACAACTATGAGGTACCATTTCACGCCAGTCAGAATGGCTGCGATCCAAAAGTCTACAAATAATAAATGCTGGAGAGGGTGTGGAGAAAAGGGAACCCTCTTACACTGTTGGTGGGAATGCAAACCAGTACAGCCACTATGGAGAACAGTGTGGAGATCCCTTAAAAAACTGGAAATAGAACTGCCTTATGATCCAGCAATCCCACTGCTGGGCATACACGCTGAGGAAACCAGAAGGGAAAGAGACACATGTACCCCAATGTTCATTGCAGCACTGTTTATAATAGCCAGGACAAGGAAGCAACCTAGATGCCCATCAGCAGATGAATGGATAAGAAAGCAGTGGTACATATACACAATGGAGTATTACTCAGCCATTAAAAAGAATACATTTGAATCAGTTCTAATGAGATGGATGAAACTGGAGCCTATTATACAGAGTGAAGTAAGCCAGAAAGAAAAACACCAATACAGTATACTAACGCATATATATGGAATTTAGAAAGATGGTAACAATAACCCTGTATACGAGACAGCAAAAGAGACACTGATGTATAGAACAGTCTTTTGGACTCTGTGGGAGAGGGAGAGGGTGGGATGATTTTGGAGAATGGCATTGAAATATGTATAATATCATGTATGAAACGAGTCACCAGTCCAGGTTCGATGCACGATACTGGATGCTTGGGGCTGGTGCACTGGGATGACCCAGAGGGAGGGTATGGGGAGGGAGGAGGGAGGAGGGTTCAGGATGGGGAACACATGTATACCTGTGGCGGATTCACTTCGATATATGGCAGAACCAATACAATATTGTAAAGTTTAAAAATAAAATAAAATTTAAAAAAAAAAAGAAAAAAAAAAAGATCTCTGTCAGGACCTCCCTGATGATCCAGCAGTTAAGATTCTAAGGTCTCAGTGCAGGGGGCTGGGTTCAATCCCTGGTCAGGGAACTAGATTCAGCACGCCACAGCTAAAGAGCCTGCATATTGCAACTAAGACCCAGTGCAGCCAAATTAAAAAAGAAATTTTTTTAAACGTCTCTTTCAATTACAGGGACACTGGTGTCTAAGGGAAGCTACAAGGATATAACTGCAGAAATGTCTTCTCTTTTTATTATTTTACCTTCATGTAAATGTAATGCTGCTGCTGCTAAGTTGCTTCAGTCGTGTCCGACTCTGTGAGACCCCATGGACTGCAGCCTACCAGGTTCCTCCGTCCATGGGATTTTCCAGGCAAGAGTACTGGAGTGGGGTGCCATTGCCTTCATGTAAATGTAATATGTAAATAAATGTAATAGAACATCACTAAATCTCCAAACCAGTCTATTTTGCTCATGGAAATTAAAACAAATTGGAATGTTTAAAACTTTCTTCAGCCATTGGCTGGTTGGATGATCATGGGTCCTCCACTTAAACTCTGAGTCCCTGTACATTTTTTTTTTAAGTCTGTAAATCCATTCATCTCATCATTCTACAAAAGGATCTTCTCTGAGTATGAAGGTAGGAAGAACTTGTAACACCCTGTTTTCAAGGAGCTTACTAACTCTTGGAGGGGGAACCCATGTGTGGCCATCATTATTTTAGGTTACGTCACTACTAGGGTGTCTTTTAGTCAAGGAGAGTTCACTTCCTCTAAATATCCCTTAGGTGTTGCTCCAGTTCTTTTTATTGCTGTTTTGCATTTTTTTAAAAATAATAGCTTTATTGAGACCCACACTAGTTTTTATGTGGCACTCTAATCTATCCCACCAATATCTTCCAATTGGATTGTCTTCTTGATCTCCTAGTTCTAGAAATTCTGGAGTCCCCAGCTGTGTCATAGATCTCAAAGACCATGTCCAGGTTTGGCGATTCGTGACTGATTACCAACCAAGAATACAGGGCAATCAGCAAAGGGAAGAGGCACATGGGTTGAAGTCTGGAGGAAACCAACAGAGGCTTTTCCAATGGAGTCAAACAGGATGTGATTAGTCCCTCTCACAATATATAGTGATATCACGTATGAAATGTCTACCAGCGAAGACATTGAGGATTCAGTGCCAGGGTTTTTATGGGGGGTTGGTCACACAGACACCCTCTGCCCAGCTCATACCAAAATCTCAGACCTCCAGAGGGAAAGCAGCTGTTCAGACAGTTTAGGCAAGTAAGCCACGCTTAACCACTCTGCTTTCTATCAGTGCAGAGAACTTTTACCATTCAAGTTCCCAGATACCAGCAAGAAGTCTTTTTCAACATGGCAGTCTCAGGCTTACCAGTTCATTATTTTCTTCATATCAACATTATTAAGATATTTATTGGTTATAATAAATACACTGCAATACTACCTCAGCACACTTGTCATTAACTAAAATGATAATATATTGCATATGTTATTCAGTTGTCCACTTGTTATTGTCTTCCTCTCCTGCTAGAATGTAAGCCTCAGGAGGGTATCTCTGCCACATTCATTGCATTATCTTTCACATCTTGAACAGGGCCTCCCCCATCATGCTGCTGCTGCCAAGTCGCTTCAGTCATGTCCGACTCTGTGCGACCCCATGGACTGCAGCCTACCAGGCTTCTCCGTCCATGGGATTCTCCAGGCAAGAACACTGGAGTGGGTTGCCATTTCCTTCTCCAATGCATGAAAGTGGAAAGTGAAAGTGAAGTCACTCAGTCATGTCTGACTCTTAGCGACCCCATGGACTGAAGCCTACCAGGCTCCTCCATCCATGGTATTTTCCAGGCAACAGTACTGGAGTGGGGTGCCATTGCTTTCTCCTCCCCCATCATAGGACTCAACAATTATTGGCTGAAGGAATGAGATCGACAGTTCAGCCTGGGCCAGATTCAGGTGTGAGCTCCTTGGGAACATTTAGGGAGTAAAACTCCTTCATGGGTGATCATGACCATGAAGGCAGTTTCATCACAGAGATCACTTTTCTGACAGGCATCTAAAGTCAGAGTCTCTTCCATGGAAGCAACCTACATGTCCATTGACAGAGGAATGGATAAAGAAGATGTGGTACATCTGTACGATGGAATCTTTTCAGCCATAAAAAAGAATGAAACAGGGCCATCTGCAGCAACCTGGATGGACCTGGAGACTATCATACAAAGTAAAGTCAGACAGAGAAAGACAAGTACCATGTGATCTCATTTACGTGCGGAATCTAAAAAAAATGATATAAATGAACTTAATTGCAAAACAGAAACAGATTCAGACATAGAAACAAACTTACGGTTACCAGTGGGAAAAGGTGAGGGGGAGGAATAAATTGGGAGCTTTGGATTGATATATACACACTACAATATTTAAAATAGATAACTGGTGGCTCAGTGGTAAAGAATTCTCCTGCCAATGCAGGAGAAATGGGTTTGATCCCTGATCTGGAACGATCCCATGTGCTGTGGAGCAACTAAGCCCATGCACCACGAACTATTGAGCCTGTGCTCTAGACCCCAGGAACTGCAACTACTAAAGCCTGTGTGCCCAAAACCACATGCTCTGCAACAAGAGAAGCCACCTCAGTGAATCACTCTGCTGTACTCCTGAAGCTAACACAGCAATATAAATCAACTACAGTCCAATTAAAATAAAATAAACCTAAAAAAAATTAAAGAAAAAAAGGTCAAATAGACTGTCAAAACATAAACAAATCAAGTCAGAATCCCCGTGATCTCACCTGCAGCTGAGTCAAGAACATAATGTAAGAATGTTCTGCATCTCCTTATGTCTTTCCCTCTCTTACTAGAGATAAACACAGTGCTGGTGAGCTTTTCTTGTGTGCCCCTCCACTCCCAGAAACATTTCTAATGTCCAGATGAAGTAGCTCCTGGGGGTAGGAAAAACTACATTCCTTTCAAAAAACAGCAATCTTCTCAGCCTTGGAGAAACCCTCCAGGACTCATGAATGGAAAAGGATCTCTGCTCCGAAAATCACTTCTCACTTAATGTCTTCTCCTGCCATTACTCTGGCAGTTGAATGGGGTCAGGCTTTCATCTTATGTAATATGATGGGACAATTCAACTTCCAATGAGCGTAAGCAAATTTTCCTAAAGCTACACAGGACAGAGCTAAGTGGTTACATAAACACATATGGAGACTTAGAAATTTTAAAAAAGAGGCTGAATACTCCGAGGGACATGTCACCCCCAGGGGAAATTAACAAGTGGGTCAAGAAGCAGAAGTCTCCAGGTTACACATGCATCTCTCACAGTTTTATGACTGTAGCACAGGAGGACGAGGTGGCTTTAGTGCTCACTTCGAGAAGAAGAAAAGAACCAACACTTTTTATCTCAGGAGGAAGAAAAAGTAATACAGCCAGAAATGACCACTGAGTGAAGGATTTGGGGTTACAAGAATGCATCATTTTGGAAAACCCATCCTCAAAAAAACTGACTGAAAGAACTGATTGAAAGGACTAGTTATAGAAGTATGGACAGGTTCAAGGAACTAACAAGGAGTGGTGAGGCACTCTGGGAAGAATAGTGGCAGGAAGCTTACGCTACTTTTCAAGCCAGATGGGAGCAAAGGGCAGAAGGGGGATCACGGAACCAGCAAGTTCTGTGGTCCTGGAAGAGGAGGCACCCACAAGGAGCTGCAGCTGGATGCGGACAGAATCAGAAGCATAAGAAAACTGGGGGTTTGGTGGTGGTGGATGATAAGTATCCCAACCTCTCTTTCCTTCTACTTAATAATCTCCTGTCGATGCCTCCCACTGGCCAAAGCTAACAGGAAGCTATGGGGGGTAGGGGGTGGTGGTGGTGGTAAGGAAATCTCTGTGAGACAGAACACACAGTTCAGCTTCCTGGGGCATGAGCAAGACAGGGAAGGGATGGGCGAGCTGCAGTGGGCATGTGGGAAAAAGTCAGCACAAGGGATCTCTACTACCCTCACCACTGCTCAGGGCAGCACCCTGGGCGACTAGGGTCTTTTTCCTCTCTGCCTGGCTTCTTTGTTCTGCTAACTACCCTTAAAGAGAGGCTTGGCTCTGTCTGCACCCCCACCCTGAGCTACCTCAGACATTTCCCATTTCTGTGTGCCTAGAAGTTACACAAAAGGTTATGCACAGAAACCTGAGTTAACTGATAGCCAGTGAGGGCTGACATTTTTTTTAATGTGTTAGGCACAGTCCTATGTCCTTTACATGGATAGTCCTACTGCCTACTCATGAAATGGTTTACCACGAAACTAACCAAGAAGCTTCAGGGCCTCTCACTAGCACAAACATCCTAATAAATTTACACAGTTATATTTTTAGAAAGTCTGTAAGTATTAATAGAAGGCTTAATTAATAGAAGTATTAATCTGGTGGCTCAGTGGAGAGAATCTGCCACCAATGCAGGAGGTGAAAGTTAGATCCCTGAGTTGAGAAGATTCCCTGGAGAAAGAAATGGCAACCCACTCCAGTATTCTTGCCTGGGAAGCCCCACGGACAGAGGAGACTTGGGGGCTACATTCCATGGGGTCGCAAAGAGTCGGACACAACGTAGTGACTAAACAAGAAGTAGAAGATGTGTTCATATTAATTGATTAAAATGACTGACTCTTTCCATCCAGAATTCCCTACCACCATGCTTTCCTTCTTATCAGGGGACATTGAGTATCTGTGGGAATAAGCGTCTGCCTACAATGCGGGAGACCCGGGTTCGATCCCTGGTTTGGGAAGATCCTCTGGAGAAGGCAATGGCACCCCACTCCAGTACTCTTGCCTGGAAAATCCCATGGATGGAGGAGCCTGGTAGGCTACAGTCTATGGGGTCGCAAAGAGTTGGACACGACTGAGCGACTTCACTTCACTTCAATGAGAAGTTGAGTTGAGATTACATTTAATTTGGGTGCAGTGGAATCTTTTTAGGTGGTTTATAATCATCCCAATGTAGGGATGGTTTCTAGGAATGTTTCTGCTGTCCACTCTACTGATTCATCATGAAACAAAGCTCAGGGCCAGGGAGGAAAGTGACCTATAGCACATGATAAATGAGTATATGGGTGCAGAGGAGAAACAAGATTGGAAAGAAAGAGAGCCGGAAACTAGTCTTTGGAAAATCCTTCTAGTCATCAGTTGTGATTTCTCATTGATGCCTAAACAAAATGGAAGTTCTCTCTTGGCAAGAATACATTGTACGATTCAGTATATACATGTGTATCAGCACTGTACTTTTCCCTCCCATCTTTTAAGGGAATTGTGTGAATAATAGACTTCCTGTGCCCATAAGGCATAAGCCAATATTACCACTGATTATATGCAAGTTATCATAAATTTTGTATCTTACTATGTATTTTGTAAATCATACAAGTAAAACAACAGAAAAATTAGTTTGTAAATATATTCTAAAATAATGCTATAGTAGCTAGTATTTACAGAACCTATATAATATGACTGGAACAGTATTACACACTTGAAAGATAATCCATTTAATCTTCACAAGAACATTTTGAGGTAGGTATAACTGTTATCCTCTTCCTGGTTTTTATTTTCAAAAGCCAAAACTCATCATTGAGGCCAAATTAGAGGTGAAACATGAATATTTTTCCAGGAAGCATGACTAAAGAAGGACTTCTCTAGAACAAAGCCCCAGGGACTGGACCACAGTGACTGGGCCCCAGGCTGTAGCCATGACGTGCTTAAGGACCAGCAAGGTCAAAGTGTGGTATGGAAATAGCTATAAATTAAAACATGATAACCTTTAAAATGTTGTACTAAAAATGGATAAACATATTTTGTGAATTCGATAAGTACATGGAATATTTTCATGTCTGTTCTCAGAAGTGCTTTAAACACATAAAAATGCTCAGTGGTCATCATAAAAATGAATGAAGTACTGATTCATGCTGCTGCTGCTACTGCTGCTAAGTTGCTTCAGTCATGTCCGACTCTGTGCGACCCCATAGACGGCAGCCCACCAGGCTCCCCCGTCCCTGGGATTCTCCAGGCAAGAACACTGGAGTGGGTTGCCATTTCCTTCTCCAATGCGTGAAAGTGAAAAGTGAAAGTGAAAGTGAAGTCGCTCAGTCGTGTCCGACCCTCAGCAACCCCATAGACTGCAGCCCTCCAGGCTCCTCCGTCCATGGGATTTTCCAGGCAAGAATACTATGACAAATCTTGAAAACAATATGCTAAATGAAAGAAGCCAGACATAAAAGGTTATCTTATGATTCCATTTATCTAGGTATCATTGTATCATTATATCATACAAGTCAACTTATATGAAATATCCATAAAGGCAAAATTCATCAAGATAGATTAGTAGTTGCCAGGGCCAGTGTCTGGGGGGAATGGGGAGTGACTGCAAACAGGGTGGTGATGAAGATATTCTGGAATTAGATTATAGTGATGGTTGTACAATTTTGTGAATGTTCAGAAAGAACTCAATTGTATATTTTAAAGGAATGCATTTTATATTATGTCAATTACATCTCAAAAAAAAGAAGCCTGGTGTACTGCAGTTCATGGGGTCACAAAGAGTTGGACACAACCGAGGGACTGAACTGAACTGACTGAAAACTGCCATTAAAAAAAAAAAACACTGAAAAAAAAGAATACTCAGTGGTCATCAAGATCAAATGAAATCAACCACCATTCCATGTAAAATACTTACATTTAGCAAATACTACACGCACATACATATATTAGCAAATAATACTAATCCTTGAAGATCTTAAGGAAACACTTGAGACTATGAACAGTTCAGCAGAAATTAGTAGAACATCTAACAGGATGGAGGCCTGAAATTATGATTAAGTTGATTCATAAACATTTTAAAAATGATTGTTTTTACTTCTGAGTTTAAGGACTAAGATGTGTATCCGTCATCCAAGTTTAACTCTGAAAACTGAATCAAAGGAATTTTACAGCTTAGTTCACCTCCTTTAGTATCTGCATTACCTGACAAAAAGAACATTGGCTTTGAGACAAAAATAATTCGCTTCAATCCCACTTCTGCTATTTATTAACTAAGACATCTTGTAAAATTTATTAAAAAAAATACTCCCTGAGCCTCAGTTTCTTCAGCTGTAAAATGGGCATCATTGTGGGAATTCATTAGTCAGTGCCTTTAAAATTCTGGGCTTGCTGCTATACAATAGGCACTTAAAGATTGGTTCCTCTTTTAAAAGAAAATAAAATCTAAACACATTTTCTGGAGGAAAGTGTTGCAGAAGCACAAATTACACAGTCCTGTTCCAACACCACCTAGTTGTTTTATGAAGAAACTCAACTGTAATTTTAAAAAAATTTTGACTCACACACATTTTCCCCTGCTTTCTAAAACTGGAAACTAAGGAGGTAACGTGTATCCATCTGTGCACCCACACCCTTCTGAATATGAAATTTACATAAAAGCCTTCTCAGTCTGTTTATCCAGGCCTCCTTGGCTCTGAGGCAGATATATCTGCTTCAATTAGAACCTAATCCTGCTCACCTCATACTAAAACCAGTGAGAAAGAAAAACAATAGTCCATTTAATTAAATTATGCTAAAGCCTGAATTCAATCCATCCGTGTATTAAGAAGGAAGATTTTGAATATTGATTACTGTTCCTTGCAAAAAACCCCACTACCTGCTCCCAACTCTCTCCCTAATAAAGAATGATATTCCACCTCTCCCAGCCCCCCACCTCTTGTTGCCCTCTACTCTTGCAGTTTTTATTTTATTTAAAAACAAATAGAATAGATCCAGTTCTAGGCAAAAGAGAATGATATTGTTTTCCCTTCTCCCTCTTTCAACCATTGTTTCTGGAACTTTCTCTCTGTCCTTATCCCAACCATATGATACTGGGGGGTGGGGTCACTGTCCTCCTGGTACCCAGTGTGGCCTTTCAATTCTTGTGCAACACCCTGGGCTACCAGGGTCTCTTTCCTCTCTGCCTGACCTCTCTGTTCTGCTAACTACCCTTAAAGAGAAGCTTGGCTCCGCCTGCACCCACATCCTGAGCTACACCAGGCATCTCCCATTTTTGTCTGCCTGGAAATTACACAAAGGGTTGTACACAGAAACCTGAGTTAACTGATGCCCTGCTTCTTATTGATCTGGGATGATCTGAGGGCTCCTACAGAATCTGTACCCAAATCCAGTTCTGAATGGAGGTGCACGATAAACTGACTTCATTCAGCTCTATGTGAAAGAGTAAGGGCCTGCCCCTTGCAGGAATTAGTTAAGGAGCAAGAATTGGATAGACAGATTGGGATAGTGGATTAGAGATTAGGGCAGTTACTTGCAAACCTGATTTACCACGGAATCACCCAGGGAGCTTTGAAATAATATTGAAGTCCTAGCCTCATTTCACTTGATTTAATTGACCTGGTTGGGAATTGGAATTTTTTTTTTAATCGTGGTTAAAAAAAAAAATACAATTTCCATCACAATTATTTTAAAGTTTATAAATGTATTAATGTTGTAAAAAAGATAACTAGTTCTTTTTCATCTTGCAAATCTGAACTCCATCCCCACTAAACATCAACTCCTCTTTTCCCCCTTTCTCCAGATGCTAAGAACTACCATACTACCTTCTGTCTCTATGAATTAGACTACTTTAGATATTCCATTTAAATGGAATCATAGTATTTGTCTTTTTGTGACTGGCATATTTCACTTAGTATAATGTCCTCAAGTTTCATCAATGACGTAGATTGTGACAAGGCTGAATAATACCCCTTTGTATGTTTATACCACACCTTGTTTATCCATTTGCCTTTTGATGCATATTTAGGATGCTTCCACCTCTTAACTACTGTGAATAATGCTGCTTATGAACATGGGCATGAGTGTGCAAATATCTTTTCAAGCCCTGCTTTATTCTTTTCCATACATATCCCAAAGTAGGATTGCCAGATCATATGACAGTTTTTTTTTTTAATTTTTGGAGAAACCTCCATACTGCTTTCCTTGCTGGCTGCACCATTTTTACATTCCCATCAATAGTGTACAAGGGTTCTAATTTCTTCATATCCTTACCAACATTTGTTACTTTGTGGGGGTGTTTTTGATTCATTTTGTAATAGCCATCTTAATGGATGTGAGGAATGATAGTGATATCTCATTGTGATTTTTTAATGAACTTCTCTGATGATTAGTGATACTGAGTATATTTTCATATGCCTATTGGCCATTTGTATATCATCTTTGGAGAAATATCTATTGAAGTAAGTCCTTTAGCCAATTTTTAATCAGGTTATTTGATTTTCTGTTGCTTTTGAGTTGTAGGAGTTCATTATATATTCTGGATATCAATCCCTTATCACATATACAATTTGCAAATATTTTCTCACATTCCATAGGCTGTTTTTCACTCTATTGATTATGTTGCTTGATGCACAAAAGTTTTAAGCTGACATAGTCCCATTTGTTTATTTTTGCTTTTCTTGCCTGTGCTTTTTATATCATATCCAAGGAAGCATTGCCAAATCCAATGTCATTAAGGTTTCCCCCTATGTTTTCTTCTACAAGTTTTATAGTTTTGGTTCTTGCATTTAGGTCTTCACTTTGATTTTTGCGTTGTGGTAAGGGTCCAACTTTCAGGAATTTTTGTTTCTTTTTTTTGCATAGGACATCCAATTTTCCAATACCATTTGTTGAAGAGACTTTCCTTTGTCCATTGTACTTGTACTTTTGTTGAAGATCGGCAAGGGTTTACTGCTGGGCTCTTTATCCAATTCCACTGGTCTACATGTCTGCCATCATGCAGATTTCACATTGTATGGATCACTGTAATTTTGTAATATGTTCTGAAATCAGGAAGTGTGAGGTCTCCAACCTTGTTCTTCTTTTTCAAAATTGTTTTGGCTATCTGAGATCTCTTGAGATATTATGCAAATTTTAGGATGAATTTTTTTCTATTTTTGAAAAAAATACGCCACTTTGATTTTCATAGAAGTTACATGAAATCTGTAGATCATTTTGTGTGGATATCGTAATACTATTAAATCTTCCAATCCAGGAGCATGATGTCTTTCCATTTATTTGTACTTATATTTCCCCCAGCCACAGTAATTTCTCCAAAGATGAACTGATTGCCCCTTCAGAGCCAATGAGACACAAGGAGAATTTTCTTGAGATTTCTGAAACAAAAGCAAGTTTAAGTCCCATGAGCCTTGAACCCGAGAGACTGAAACTATTCTTACCATCAAGCCATGGAGCCCAAGATTGATGTCAACACAGTAAAAAGCTGAGACAAGGGATGGAATGATCTATGTCTTCTGAGCCCTGAAGGCATCACTACTTCTGATCTTTTCAGTTACATGAACCCAAACAATTCCCTTCCTCCGAAACCAGTTTTTGGTTGGCATTTCTGTTACTTGCAACCAAGATCCTCGCTGATTCAGAAAATAAGATGGCTAGTCAAAGAGTGAGTGACCAGGCAGCCACAATCCAGGCCAGCAGTTCTGGATACAAGCTTTCAGCAACCAGAACAGCACTGCCTTTGAACAAAACTTGATCCCTGTTTGAGTGTGTGTGTGTGTGTGTGTGTGTGCACTCAGTCATGTCTCAGTCTTTGCATCCCCATGGACTGTAGTCCACCAGGCTCCTCTCTTCATAGAATTTTCCAAGCAAGAATATTGGAGCAGTTTGCCATTTCCTATGCTAGAGGATCTTTGTGATGTAGGGATCAAACCTGAGGTGCTTGTGACTCCTGCATTGGCAGGCAGATTCTTTACCACTGGGCCAGCCATCTGGGAAGCCCTAATCCCTGGTTCAGGCCAGTCTGCAATTTAAAAATGTAACCTTGCCAACCTTCCAAGAATCACCACAGTTCCCAGACCCATCACATCTGACTGATTCTTACAGATTACACATCCCCTCCTCCCCCTCTATTACCTAGCCTCCCAGCAACAATCTATTTTACCCATCAACACTGCTCACAGGGAAAGATTTAATTAATTCTTTCACACTAAGGTTTACATGATTCATATGTTCCTATTTGTTAGAATATCTACATTTCAGAAGGGGACAGAATATCCCATTAACAAATAACGTTTCTAGTGATGGAATGTTTCAACATGAGAGTAGTTACTTATGTAAAATTTAAAATTGCCTGGGTTCACTGTACCATCTTTGAAGCCTAATTCATTGCAGACAAATGAACTTATCTACGCCTGTATTGTTCTATAATCATATAACTCAATGATACAGTACTTTCTTAATCATTATAGAATACAATAATTCACAGAAGCTCCTATTGTACTCTCCTCCTGTGCAGAATAGTGCAGTGCCCTCAAAAACATCAAGGAAACAGCACCATCATCAGTACTTATTGAACACTTACCACATATTTTGTGTGCTAGGCATTATTCTAAAAACTTTTCATATGTTACCTGGTCTAATCCTCAATGGCACTCCACGAGGCAACTATCTTATCGATCATATATTGCGTTTGAGGAAATTAAAGCACAGAGATGTTAAGCAACTTGTTCACGGCGGCACAGTTACATTTTGAAGAAAACCACAGAGCAAAAAATTATTAGAGGCGCCAGGGTGGAGCTGGCCTCCAGGGCTCCTCTGAGGTCCCTCAGGATTCACAACCTGGAACCTAACGAAACTGTGAGCTGAGAAAATTATTTTAGAATCATATAAATTGGGAGTGTCTAATGTACTATTAAGAAAAACAAGAAAAATGAGATCCAGCCTGAATATCAGAAATAAAACTAGACCACAAAGCTGGTACTTCCCAGTCTGTGCTCTTTGCACTCATTCATCTACTCACTCATTCAATCTGCATAAACATTTCATAGAAAATGTTCATTCACTGCACAAGGAAAATGTTGGCAATGCCAAAATGAAAAATGCAAATATATAAGCAAAATAAATAAATAAGCTCTTTGTGCCCAAAGAAGCAATGGTGTTGAGGGGAAAGTATGAAATCATTACCATAAAGTGTGATGATGCCCTGATCAGACAGGGAGGAGCCAGCTCTGCCTGGAGGTACTGGCAAAGCTTCACTGGGGAAAGAGAGCAGGAACTTCAAAGGAAGCCAAGGTGGGGAAGGATCATCAGGAAGAGGAAACAGCAGAGGCCAGGAGACAGGGTGGGAGACAGAGGAAGTATTCAGGGAACTGCAGGGGCCTTGCTGCTGAAAGCGAGGCTGGGAAGATGGGAAGACAGGGTGATGAGAATTCTTAACACCAGGCCGAGGATTAACTCTTTTGGAGGGCCACTGGTATCCTTGGGGTTTGGTGGCACAGTGGTAAAGAATCCACCTGCCAGCGCAGGAGACGCAGGATTGATCCCTGGATCAGGAAGATCCCCTGGAGGAGGAAATGGCAACCTACTCCAGTATTCTTGCCTGGAGAATTCCATGGACAGAGGAGCCTGGTGGGTTACAGTCACTAGGGTTGCAAAAGAGTTGGACACGACTTAGTGACTGAGCACACACGCACAGGTGTTCTTGGTCACGTTTGCAATTGGAAACAGACCAGAGATTTAAGTCTGGAATTAAAATATACACACTACTATATACAAAATAGGTAAACAACAAGGGCCTATTATATAGCACAGGGAACACAATACACAATATCTTGTAATAACCTATAATGGAAAAGTATCTGAAAAAGAAAAAAATATATGTGTGTATATATAACTGAATCACTTTCCTGTACACTTTACATTAACAGAACATTGTAAATTAACTGTACTTCAACAAATAAATGCCAGTCTGTGGAGAAGGGGTCAGAGTTGGGTAGGTGTGCTAAGGAGGGATTTCAAGCATGGAAGTGACCTGGTTAGATTTGCTCTTGGGGCAGGGTGGGGATGCTTCTGAGGAGCTGGGAAGAGAATGGGTGGGGTTACAGGGGTGTCAGGGTCAGATGAGAGCTCAGGAGCTCTCATAAGGACTACAGAGACAGGAGGGGCAGGTAGGGGTGCATTGAGAGTACTCACAGGGCTTGGATTGAGCATATCAGGTATGGGGCACAAAAGGGAATAAAGTGGGGGAGTGGGTAGGGAGCTTCCCTGGTGGCTCAGTGGTAAAGAATCCACCTGCCAATTAAGGAGACACGGTTTTGATCCCTGATCCTGGAAGATCCCACATGCTGAGAGAAAACTAAGCCTGTGCGCCACAGCTGCTGAAGCCCGTGCATACAGAGCCCATGATCTGCAACAAGAGAAGTCACTGAAATGAGAGAGTAGCCCCCGCTCACCACAACTAGAGAAAAGCCCACTCAGCAATGAAGACCCAGCACAACCAAATAAACAAATAAATAAAATTGAAAAAAGGCAAGTCTGCCTCCCTGGTTTCTGAACTGGAAGATGGAGTAGATGGTCATGCCTCGGGCTTCTTTTCTGTACTAATACATAGAGGGTATAAACAGTTCAACCAGGAGACCTGGGAGAAGTAACAGCATCCCTTCTCCTCAACCTGCTTTACTCCCAGGTGACTCCCCAAGGCAGAGCCACTGGCGGCGCTATCTTCATGTATTCTGCCAGATGTTTTCATACGTCTGTGCGGAACTCAGTTAATTTTTTAAAAAACGCAAAGGATTCTGCTACAAAGACATCTTACCAAATTGCTGAAGTTTCTAGAGAGAATATGTGCAATCAACCATGCATTTCACAGTGTTGGGCGAAGTTTTAGGAAAGGGGACAGTGATAGGCATGATACTTCTTCTGGGAACCACATCACTGGGAGTTCATGTGGGGCTGTGTCACAGAGTCACCCCTTATTACAGCACAGTCTGAGGGACCAAAAAGTACACCAATGCCCAGGTATAATGCACCAATAATGAAATAGATAAACCTTCTTTATTAATAATTCCCCTATTATATAGGTACTTAGTGTAAGTCTCTCAGTCGTTCTAACTCTTTGTGACCCCACGACTATAGCCCACCAGGCTCCCCTGTCCATGGAATTTTCTAGGCAAGAATATTGGAGTGGGTAGCCATTCCCTTCTCCAGGGGATCTTCCTGACCCAGGGGTCGAACCTGGGTCTCCTGCATTGGCTAGCAGATTCTTTACCATCTGAGCCACCAGGGAAGACCCATGATTTGGAGGTATTTTCACCTCCAAAGTTAAATATAAAAATATATTCTCTTTGGTATTCAATGCCCTGGAAATGCCAACAGAATTGTTTTTATATACACCAGTTTTCAATTGGAGAATTAGCTTTGGAAATTCTCTCCTCTGTGACCTAGATAACATTACTGCTACACGTTAAAAGTAAGGCAAATGTCACAAGGACGTGAAGAGATGATTTTGATGGCACGTGCAACTGCTGCTAAATAGGGTCACACAGCACATACACATACTACCCAAAAGCTGCTCAATGTTTTAGAGGAAAAACAAGGTCTGCCTTTTTTATGGAACTAAAATAAATCCTATTGCACGCATTAAATTGTGCATGTTCCTATAGGGAATTCACATAGGGAGCTGTTGTCAAGAACTAAAATGAAATAAAATAGCCCCATTTCAGAACTCTAAATCTTTCTAAAGTTATGTTTCAGAGAGGATTGTAACAAAAAATATATTAGAATGGTAACTAAATATATTAGGAAAAGACCCTGATGCTGAGAAAGATTGAGGGCAGGAGGAGGAGGCAACAGAGGATGAGCTGGTTGGATGGCATCATCGACTCAGTGGACGTAAGTTTGAGCAAACTCTGGGAGAGAGTGAAAGACAGGGAAGCCTGGCGTGCTGCAGTCCATGGGGTCACAAAGAGTTGGACATGACTGAGCAACTGAACAAAGCTTACTAGGACGTCAGGCAACAAAAATTTAAGTCTAAATTTGTCAAAAATTTAAGTCTTATGTTTAATATTATTAACTCGATGGAAGAATAGAAACTAACATTAGCAAGTGTTAATTCTTAGTTCATTGGTTTTCTTCAAATGTGCTTATGATTTTAATTGCTTACAGTGAGGAAAGCGTTCAAGAAACCATTCTTGAACAGTTCTCTGCAGTTCAAGAATTATAATATGGATAATTATTACTATAATAAAGAATAGTTAACATGCATTGAACATTTATTATGTGCCAAGCGCTATTTTAAGGTGTTTATATCATTACTGTATTCATCTTTGCCATCCATTATTATCCCCCATTTAAGACATAGGACCATTCCTGATTTCTAGCATTGGATATTACAGACTCAAGGGTTGCTTAATCAAGGTATTGTTTGGGGCTGACAAAATATTCAATTGTTTCAAAAATATTTGCACAAGGAAGCCCTGTCCAAATCAGGTATATGGAGCTGCTTCATGGCTGAGAGTAAGTTTCCCAGGTTGGTTATAGCAGTAAAATAGAACTTAAGTGCTAGGTCCCACTTCTGGCATACAGAGTTCAAACTCAGAAATATTCCCCTTTTGCATCTTGGACTAGAGGTTGCCAGGGTGTCCAACATGGATGCAGAGAACTGCTGCTAGATCTCAAACTAGAAAGAGGGTGTGGACATCTTGGGAAGTTGCAGTAGATAGCTGTAGGTACATGCCTGGACAGGGCACATACATCATCGAGATCCTATCCAGAGTTATCAAAGGTTGAATTTGTTGTTGTCAAAACAATTAGACAGACCAAAAAATCAAAACAATCATATATATGTTCCCATTAGAATGCTCATTTTATTAATTGATAAAGCCAGATGTAGAAGAATCTGCATGGTATATTATCATTTGTTTAGAAAGCAGGTGGTGGAGAGAAGATATATTTACAGCTATGCTAAGATGGTCAGCGAATAAAACAGGCAAGTTTTACAAGAAATTATCTCAGGGGAGAGAGCTGGGGAGACAGAAGTTCCGGGAAGGAGAAGACTTAGTTTTCACTGTTTACAATTTGATCATTTTTTAAATTTTGTAAATCATGTGTGTACATTACTACTTCAGTTAGATAGATAATAGGTGGAGGGATGGATGGATAGATAGATAAAAGGAAGGAAAGGAAAGGAAGGAGAAAGGAAGGGAGGTAGATAGAGAGGAAGGGAGGAAAGAAGGAAGGAAGGAGGGAAAGAAAAAGAAAATAAATTCAAAAGGGAATGGTTTAGAAGTGTTGCTTCACCACAGCACCACACTGTAGAACAGAGTCTGGCCCTCAGCACTGCAGATGCATGAACTTGATTCTGTTAGGTCTATGAGAATGGGTCTCTTTCTGGGGGTAGACTCCCATTAACTAAAGTCATAAACAACTGAAGAATAAATCAGGACATGGATTCCTTATTTACTAGAGTGTCCAAAGGGACTGGCCATTCACCTGCTCTGGACAGCACTTTCCTCTCTGCAGAGGAATCCATGACAAGTAAAGCCAGATTACACCGCCTCCCCCACCTCCACCCCGAGTTGGGGAGCAGGGAGCTTGGGTCAGAGCAGTGGAGTTCAGTGAGTCTCATTTGTAAAAGACAAGCTCTCATCATCATTTTGTTTCCATCTCTGTTGCTGGAATGTCCCTGCATCAGGAACCCAACATATCAGGTTTACAGGCTATAATCTCCCTCTGTCAACAACTGAAGGCACATTTTTACCTCTCTGATATTTTCTTTTATATTTTCTCTGCTGATTCTTCAATTGACTCATTTTTCTCTTTAGGCATGCTAATACCATTTATTCTGCAAAGACTGTAGACAAGCTATTATTGTCAGATTTTGCTTGTTCTCTCCAGTTCTGATTTGGAGAAACATTTTGCCTTTAGGGTGCAAGTAACCTATACATGCACCCATTTATTCAGTCAACAGCATTTATTTTAGGTCCTCCCTGTAATGTGTTGCATGCCCTGGAGACACAGTGGAGAATAAGAAAAGCTCCCTGACCTCAAGGGAACTCTCATTCTAGTGGGAGAAACAGATAGCAGTCAAGATGACTAACAGACAAATCATATAATACAATTTTAGGTGGTAATATGAAAAAAAATAAAACAGACCAATGGGACAGAGTAGCTGGTCAAGGATGATCTGGGAAGGACCCTCTGAGAAGGTAATGTTGGTTGCTGAGACCTGCATGGAAAGATGGGACCAGTTCTTGGAAGGTCTGGAGATAATCATTCCCAGCACAGGGGAGGTCAAGAGCAAAGTCCCTGAGGCCCACACAAGCACTGAGTGCTCTGGGAAGAGAAAATGGACAGGTGCTGAGCCCACAAGAGAGTGATAAGAAGAGATGTTACGGGGTAGATGGGCCAGACCCCAGAGGAGCTTGTAGGTCACAGTAGAGTCTCCCGATTATATCATAAGTGTGACGTGATGGTCCCCAGAAAGCATCCTTCATGAGTGTGATGGGATCCGATTTACATTTAAAAAGAATCAATGTGTTGGCCAAATTGAGAATGTATTGTACAAGGGAGAGAACTTAAGAGGTAATTGCAAGAGCTCAGGCCAGAGTCAATGGTGATTAGGACTAGGGTCATCAAAATACACAGTCAGGATAGATGTAATTTGGAGGTGGAGAAGGAAGAAGGTGCTGATAGATTGAATGGTGCAGAGTAGAAGGTGGTGGCAAAAATCAAGAACAACTCTGGGTTTTGGCCTGAGCTGAGAGGAGACAGCGATGCCATTAACAAATGGGAAACGATTGGGATTGAGGAGAGGTGAAGTGTTCTGTTTTGGTTTTGTTAAATGATTCTTCCAATCACTATCTGATGGTTCATTTCTCAGAGTTCTGAGGGAGAAGTGGCTCACATTCATACTATTAGAATTCCTTGCTCCTTCTTTTTTCTTCCCACAATACAAGGAATCAGAAAATACAAGTAACTGTATTTTCCCCTTCCTTCTATTTCTATGAAAAAGAAATACATGACAAATTAACCCAAATCAGTTTATTCAAAATAGAACTTGCAGATAAAGAAGATGTGGTATATATATACCATGGAATATTACTTAGCCATGAAAAGGAACTAAACTCTGCCACTTGCAAAGATGTGGCCCTAGATGTGGACCTAGAGGCTGTCATACAGGGTAAAGTAAGTCAGAAAGAGAAAAACAAATATCATATAATATTGCTTCTAT
The DNA here is from genome assembly GCF_003369695.1 of Bos indicus x Bos taurus. Lineage (NCBI taxonomy): Eukaryota > Metazoa > Chordata > Mammalia > Artiodactyla > Bovidae > Bos > Bos indicus x Bos taurus. The sequence continues at coordinate 116,571,875 of NC_040076.1, forward strand.
GTGGATCTAGAAAAAATGGTACAGATGAATTTATTTGCAAACCAGAAATAGAGATGTAAAGAACAAACTTACGGATACCAGGAGGGAGGGAGAGTGGGATGAATTGGGAGGGGAATGACATATATGTATACTACTGTGTATAAAATAGATAAATAATGAGAACCTACTGTATAGCACAGGGAACTCTACTCAGTGCTCTCTGTTAAACTAAATGGGAAAGAAATTTTTTAAAGAGTGGATATATGTATACGTATAGCCGATTCACTTTGCTGTACAGCAGAAACTAGCACAACATCATAAAGCAACTATACTCCAATAAAAATTTTAAAATAAATTTAAAAAACAGAACAAGCAGGGTGTCATAGGGTCAACACAGTTTCAGCCTAATCGTTTGTACCATCTGCATCTTCTGCTCTGTCTGATGGGAGCTGATGGTCCAAGTGGTGGTGATGATGGTCCTGGGACACTGCGGGGTATTACTGCATCTTCTGAATCATCACAGAAAGATGAACTTTTGTACAGCATCAGGTTAGTGACAGGTAGACAGTCTTACTCATTTATACTCTCAGCAGAATCTCAGAATGAACTAAAATGCTTCATAGAGATAGTTTACTTCAATAATTTTTCAAACAAGTACAGAGTGACTCTCAAGAATTTCAGATGTGTAAGAGTTTCCGAAATGTCTCATCATCCCCTTGAGGGTTATTTTCCCCCTTGGCTGCTTCCCCTAACCCACTGGGAACCACTATCTGTGATGAAAGCTCCCTCCAATGACAGTGGATTTTATCTGCTACTTCAGTATAGGCAGAAAAAAAGGTTGAGAACTATGAGTCATGTCAAATTTACTCGTGAGAAGTAGGAAAAATAAAATCCAAGGAGGAAAGTTATTTGTCTATGGTCACTGGACAAGTTAGTGTCAAAACCTTTAGTCAAACCCAGGTCTCCTGACTATGTCCCTTCTTCGAAACACACTGAATGTTTATAGAACAAATTGAAAATATTTCCTAAATTATAACTCCTTAAGAAGCAACAATTCTTGTTAAAGAAAATACCCAATTGATTAGTACATCCTATTTTTCTATTCTAAGAAAAAGGTTAATTCATGTTTAATTTTTTCTGGGTTTTTTTTTTGGCCACGCTGCTCAGCGTGTGGGCTCTAGTACCCCAACCAGGCATTGAATTCATGCCCTCTGTATTGGAAGCACAGAGTCTTAACCCCTGGACTGCCAAGGAAGTTCCCATGTTTAATTTTTTACATAAGAAAATATATGGAAAGCTATATATTTGTGGCATTTCAAGATATTTTACTTTTTCCCCCTTTTGGGGAATATAATTTCAATATAATAGAATTCTCCCTTTTTAGGTGTACAGTTCTAGAAATTTTGACAAATGTTTTCAGGCAGGTAGCTTCACCACAATCATCACCCAATTTTTCCTCCTGCCTTTTAATAGTCAATACCCTCCACCACTCTTGACAATCACTGATATAATTTATATCCCAATAGCTTTGCCTTTTCCAGATGTCATGTAAGTGAAATCATACAATTGAGTGTGACTTCTTTCACTTGGCAAAAAACATTTGCGAATTATCTATTCTGGGTGTGTGTGTGTGTGAGTAGTTTGTTCCCCTTTATTTATGAGTGTTTGGAGAAGGAAATGGCAACCCACCCCAGTAGTCTTGCCTGGAGAATCCCATGGACAGGGGAGCCTGGTGGGCTACAGTACATGGGGTCGCAAAGAGTCAGACACGACTGAGCGATTAACACACACACACACATTTCTGAGTAGTATTTTATTGTGTAGCTGTACTGCAGTTGGTTTATCCATTCACAGTTGGTGGACATTTGTTTCGCTCTGGGGGAAGTTATGAATTAAACCACTACGAACATCTGAGTATGGGTTTCTATGTGGCCATATGCTTTAATGGGCTTCCCCAGTGGCTCAGCAGGTAAAGAATCCACCCGCAATGGAGGAGACATGGGTTCAATCCCTGGGTTGGGAAGATCTCATGGAGAAGTAAATGGCATCCCACTCCAGTATTCCTGCTTGAAGAATCCCATGGACAGAGGAGCCTGGCGGGCTGCAGTCCGTGGATTCGCAGAGTTGGACATGACTGCGCACGTGTGTACCCAGTTCCTGGATCACACTGGAAGTGTATGTTTAATTTTTTAAGGAACTGCTAAACTTTTTCCCAAAGTAGCTGTGCCATTTTGCCTTCCCACTCACATGCATTAAAGTTCCATTTGCTCTGCTGTCAGGGGACGTTCAACTTTAAGCGATCCAATATGTTGCATTTTGTTTCTTTGTGTGCCATTTCTCAAGGACTCTCTGTTCCTTGTCAGTTCCTGGAATACAGGATCGAGTAGAGCTGCATGCAGTTCTCAGAACTGAGATCATGGGAAAGAGCACCTGCTTGGATTCCCTTCAGTGACTCCCTTTCAGTGACTGACTTCAGCGACCTTGTACTTAATAGACTATCCATTTTGCTGCAACTGGTGGAATTTCATTCGTTTTAACTGCTGAGTAATCATTTTACTGAAGATATATAAGCATACATTTCTGATAATGAAATACCCTTGTTCCACTAGAGACTTGGGTCCCCCGTGTCCTTCTTTCTGTCTCTGGCTAGTTCTTCAGAGTGTGGAAGCCTACAGAGCTCACTTTCTCGCCCGGGCTTTTAAGACCTCCTTGAGAGGACGCCCTGTGCCTTCATGAGCGGTACAAGTCCTGTGTATGGGCTTTATTGGTTTTCCACGTAACCCGAGGGATATTGCTCTTTCTCTCTCTTTCATCGACTCCAGTCCCCAGGTCCCGTTCTGTAAAAGACTGCAACACTCTGCTGTTGGACTGGGTGTTGTCAGGTTTTATAAAAAAATTTTTTCTTCATTTTAATAAGTGGTTTGTGGTATCTCATTGTGGTTTTATTTTGACTAATGATGGGGAGGATCTTTTCAAGGGCTTATTTGCCACTCACATCTCTTCTTTGATGAAGTACCTGTTAAAATATTTTGACATATTTCTTACTTTAGTATGTTGTTTTCCTATTGTTGAGTTTTGAAGTTTCTTTATATATTTTGTATACAAAACTCAGCGGTGGCCACAGGACTGGAAAACGTCAGTTTTCACTCCAATCCCAAAGAAAGGCAATGCCAAAGAATGCTCAAACTACCACACAATTGCACCCATCTCACACGCTAGTAAAGTAATGCTCAAAATTCTCCAAGCCAGGCTTCAGCAATATGTGAACTGTGAACTTCCTGATGTTCAAGCTGGTTTTAGAAAAGGCAGAGGAACCAGAGATCAAATTGCCAACATCCGCTGGATCATAGAAAAAGCAAGAGAGTTCCAGAAAAACATCTATTTCTGCTTTATTGACTATGCCAAAGCCTTTGACTGTGTGGATCACAATAAACTGTGGAAAATTCTGAAAGAGATGGGAATACCAGACCTCCTGATCTGCCTCTTGAGAAATTTGTATGCAGGTCAGGAAGCAACAGTTAGAACTGGACATGGAACAACAGACTGGTTCCAAATAGGAAAAGGAGTTCGTCAAGGCTGTATATTGTCACCCTGCTTATTTAACTTATACACAGAGTACATCACAAGAAATGCTGGACTGGAAGAAACACAAAATGGAATCAAGATTGCTGGGAGAAATATCAATAACCTCAGATATGCAGATGACATCACCCGTATGGCAGAAAGTGAAGAGGAACACAAAAGCTTCTTGATGAAAGTGAAAGTGGAGAGTGAAAAAGTTGGCTTAAAGCTCAACATTCAGAAAACGAAGATCATGGCATCTGGTCCCACCACTTCATGGGAAACAGATGGGGAAACAGTGGAAACAGTGTCAGACTTTATTTTTCGGGGCTCCAAAATCACTACAGATGGTGACTGCAGCCATGAAATTAAAAGACGTTTACTCCTTGGAAGGAAAGTTATGACCAACCTAGATAGCATATTCAAAAGCAGAAACATTACTTTGCCAACAAAGCTTCGTCTAGTCAAGGCTATGGCTTTTCCTGTGGTCATGTACGGATGTGAGAGTTGGACTGTGAAGAAGGCTGAGCGCCGAAGAATTGATGCTTTTGAACTGTGGTGTTGGAGAAGACTTTTGAGAGTCCCTTGGACTGCAAGGAGATCCAACCAGTCCATTCTGAAGGAGATCAGCCCTGGGATTTCTTTGGAAGGAATGATGCTGAAGCTGAAACTCCAGTACTTTGGCCACCTCATGGGAAGAGTTGACTCACTGGAAAAGGCTCTGATGCTGGGAGGGATTGGGGGCAGGAGGAGAAGGGGACGACAGAGGATGAGATGGCTGGATGGCATCACTGACTCGACGGACGTGAGTCTGAGTGAACTCCGGGAGTTGGTGATGGACAGGGAGGCCTGGCGTGCTGCGATTCATGGGGTCACAAAGAGTCGGACACGACTGAGCGACTGATCTGATCTGATACAAGTTCTTTATCATATACATATTTTTCATATATTTTCTCCCAGTCTGGGGTTTACCTTTTCACTTTTTACAGTGTCATTCAAACAGTAGGCATTTTATCATTTTTTAAATTTCATGGTTCATACTCTTTTTCTCTAAGAAATCTTTACCTAACTTAAGGTTATAAGGACTTCTCTGAGAAACCTTGAGTCTTAGGCAATACATTTCTAATTCATTTTTAATAGGTCATAGTTCTCCTTTTAAAATATCTTTGTTAAAGTGCTCTTTTTCATAATGATAAAACATTTCTTGTATCAATACGAAAAAGTCATTGGCTAGCCTAGTTTTCATTCCAACAGAAGTGAAGGCATAGAGTAAAGCGTGGTTCACTTTCATAAGGATCTGAAGTTCACTGAATTTTCACCTATTCTCTGTAGTGTCCACAGCTTGGTGCCCAGGGGTTTGACATCATTTAAAGGCACAGCATCATGTCTGATCAGACTTGCTAGTGATTTTCAGCACATGACAAGTCAAAGAGTTTTGGTTTCTAAGTATGGTAATTCCACAGGCTGTTCCCAGTACAGCCTGGGTTTCCTACCACTCAGTTCAGTTCAGTTGCTTAGTCGTGTTTGACTGTTTGTTACTCCATGGACTGCAGCACTCCAGGCTTCCCTGCCCATCACCAACTCCTGGAGCTTACTCAAACTCATGTCCATTGAGTCAGTGATGCCACACAACCATCTCATCCTCTGTCGTCCCCTTCTCCTCCCACCTTCAATCTTTTACAACATCAGGGTCTTTTCAAATGAATCAGTTCTTTGCATCAGGTGGCCAGAGTATTGGAGTTTCAGCTTCAGCATCAGTCCTTCCAATGAATATTCAGGACTGATTTCCTTTAGGATGGACTGGTGGGATGTCCTTGCTGTCCAAGAGACTCTCAAGAGTCTTCTCCAACACCATACTTCAAAAGCATTAATTCTTCGGCACTCAGTTTTCTTTATAGTCCAACTCTCACATCCTGGAAAAACCATAGCTTTGACTAGACGGACCTTTGTTGGCAAAGTAATGTCTCTGCTTTTTAATCTGCTGTCTAGGTTGGTCATAACTTTTCCTCCAAGGAGTAAGCATCTTTTAATTTCATGGCTTCAGTCACCATCTCCAGTTATTTTGGAGCCCCCCAGAATAAAGTCTGACACTGTTTCCACTGTTTCCCCATCTATTTGCCATGAAGTGATGGGACCAGATGCCATGATCTTAGTTTTCTGAATGTTGAGTTTTAAGCCAACTTTTCCACTCTTGTCTTTCACTTTCATGAAGAGATTCTTTAGTTCTTCTTTGCTTTCTGCCATAAGGGTGGTGTCATCTGCACATCTGAGGTTACTGATATTTCTCCCAGCAATCTTGATTCCAGCTTGTGCTTCATCCAGTCCAGCATTTCACATGATGTACTCTGCATATAAGCTGATTAAGTAGGGTAACAATATACAGCCTTGATGTACTCCTTTCCCGATTTGGAACCAGTCTATTGTTCCATGTCCAGTTCTAACTGTTGCTTCTTGACCTGCACACAGATTTCTCAGAAGGCAGGTAAGGTGGTCTGGTATTCCCATCTCTTGAAGAATTTTCCACAGTTTGTTGTTATCCACACAGTCAACATAATATCAATGTTATGCCAAAGTCAACTAGGCTTTGGCATAGTCAATAAAGCAGAAGTAGATTTTTTTTTTGGAACTCTCTTGCTTTTCCCATGATCCAGTGGATGCTGGCAATTTGATCTCTGGTTCCTCTGCCTTTTCTAAAACCAGCTTGAACATCTGGAAGTTCACAGTTCACATACTTTTGAAACCTGGCTTGGAGAAGTTTGAGCATTACCTTACTAGCATGTGAGATGAGTGCAATTGTGCAGTAGTTTGAGAATTCTTTGGCATTCCCTTTTTTTAGGATTGGAATGAAAACTGACCTTTTCCAGTCCTGTAGACACTGCTGAGTTTTCCAAATTTGCTGGCATCTTGAGTGCAGCACTTTCATAGCATCATCTTTTAGGACTTGAAAGAGCTCAACTGGAATTCCATCACCTCCACTAGCTTTGTTCATGGTGATGCTTCCTAAGGCCCACTTAACTTCACATTCCAGGATGTCTGGCTCTAGGTGAGTGATCACACCATCATGGTTATCTAGGTCATGAAGATCTTTTTTGTATAGTTCTGTGTATTCTTCCCATCTCTTATTAATATCTCCTGCTTCTGTCAGGCCCATGCCATTTCTGTCCTTTTATTGTGCCCATCTTTACATGAAATGTTCCCTTGGTATCTCTAGTTTTCTTGAAGAGATATCTAGTCTTTTCCATTCTATTGTTTTCCTCTCTTTCTTTGCATTGATCACCGAGGAGGGCTTTCCTAAATCTCCTTGCTATTCTTTGGAACTCTGCATTCAGATGGGTATACCTTTCCTTTTCTCCTTTGCCTTTCAATTCTCTTCTTTTCACAGGTATTTGTAAGGCCTCCTCAGACAACCATTTTGACTTTTTGCATTTCATTTTCTTGGGGATAGTCTTGATCACTGCCTCCTGTACAATGTCATGAACTTCTGTCCATAGTTCTTCAGGCACTCTGTCTATCAAGTCTAATCCCTTGAATCTATTTGTCACTTCCACAATATAATTATAAGGGATTTGATTTAGGTCATACCCGAACGGTCTAGTGGTTTTCCCTACTTTCTTCAATTTAAGCCTAAATTTGGCAATAAGGAGTTCATGATCTGAGCCACAGTCAGCTCCTGTCTTGTTTTTTGCTGACTGTATAGAGCTTTTCCATCTTTGGCTGCAAAGAATATAGTCAGTCTGATTTCTGTATTGACCATCTGGTAATGTTCATGTGTAGAGTCTTCTCTTGTGTTGTTGGAAGAGCATATTTGCTATGACCAGTGTGTTCTCTTGGGAAAACTCTATTAGCCTTTGCCCTGCTTCATTCTGTACTCCAAGGCCAATTTTGCCTGTTGTTACAGGTATGCAGATGACACCACCCTTATGGCAGAAAGTGAAGAGGAACTAAACAGCCTCTTGATGAAAGTGAAAGTGGAGAGTGAAAAAGTTGGCTTAAAGCTCAACATTCAGAAAATGAAGATTATGGCATCTGGCCCCATCACTTCATGGCAAATAGATGGGGAAACAGTGGAAACACTGTCAGACTTTATTTTTCTGGGCTCCAAAATCACTGCAGATGGTGACTGCAGCCATGAAATTAAAAGACGCTTACTCCTTGAAATAAAAGTTATGACCAACCTAGATAGCATATTGAAAAGCAGAGACATTATTTTGCCGACAAAGGTCTGTCTAGTCAAGGCTATGGTTTTTCCTGTGGTCATGTATGGATGTGAGAGTTGGACTGTGAAGAAGGCTGAGCGCCGAAGAATTGGTGCTTTTGAAGTGTGGTGTTGGAGAAGACTCTTGAGAGTCCCTTGGACTGCAAGGAGATCCAACCAGTCCATTCTGAAGGAGATCAGCCCTGGGATTTCTTTGGAAGGAATGATGCTGAAGCTGAAACTCCAGTACTTTGGCCACCTCATGGGAAGAGTTGACTCACTGGAAAAGGCTCTGATGCTGGGAGGGATTGGGGGCAGGAGGAGAAGGGGACGACAGGGGATGAGATGGCTGGATGGCATCACTGACTCGATGGACGTGAGTCTGAGTGAACTCCGGGAGTTGGTGATGGACAGGGAGGCCTGGGTGCTGTGATTCATGGGGTCGCAAAGAACTGGACACGACTGAGCGACTGAACTGAACTGAACTGACAGGTATTTCTTGACTTCCTACTTTTGCATTCCAGTCCCCTATAATGAAAAGGACATCTTTTTGGGGTGTTAGTTCTAGAAGGTCTTGTAGGTCTTCATAGAACCATTCAACTTCAGCTTCTTTAGCATTACTGGTCAGGGCATAGACTTGGATTACTGTGATATTGAATGGTTTGCCTTGAAAACGAACAGAGATCATTCTGTTGTTTTTGAGATTGCATCCAAGTACTGCATTTTGGACTCTTTTGTTGACCATGATGGATACTCCATTTCTTATAAGGAATTCTTGCCTACAGTAGTATATATAATGGTCATCTGAGTTAAATTCACCCATTCCAGTCCATTTTAGTTCTCTAATTCCTAAAATGTCGATGTTCACTCTTGCCATCTCCTGTTTGACCACTTCCAATTTGCTTTGATTCATGGACCTAATATTTCAGGTTCCTATGGAATATTGCTGTTTACAGCATCAGACTTTACTTCTATCACCAGTCACATCCACATCTGGGTGTTGTTTTTGCTTTGGTTCCATCCCTTCATTCTTTCCGGAGTTATTTCTCCACTGATCTCCAGTAGCATATTGGGCATCTACCAACCTGGGGAGTTCATCTTTCAGTGTCCTATCTTTTTGCCTCTTCATACTATTAATGGGGTTCTCAAGGCAAGAATACTGAAGTGGTTTGCCATTCCCTTCTCTAGTGGACCACGTTTTGTCAGAACTCTCCACCATGACCAGCCTGTCATTTCACTCACCACCCCTTTTTCTATCTGTGGGTGCTTTTCTTGAAAAGAGTCTAAAAATAAGGTATTTGTAGCCTTCTAAGTTGCTTTGTTGACAATCTCCTATGACTTTTTTTTTTTTTTTCCCAAATAAGGACCATGCACAGAGAGGTCAGAAAACTAATAAAGATCTTACATTCATTTCTATTTGAATTTCCTGGAAAGAGACTCTTAACCTAGAACGTTTCCCTTGCTTTACAGGAGCTTAATGAAACTGTGTTGGCCACCAGGTCTGAAGTATTCAGTTTTAACCCTTTAATGTCCTGGTAACTAGCTATGTTTTACCATTCAAGGGGACAGTACTGTTTTACAAAGGCAAACCAATATACACTCTGGCAAGATTTTCTCCTGTGTGGATAAATATTTATTTTCCTAATTAAGCTGAGGAAAAGAGGGCTGGGGATGTGGGGAGAGAATGGTTACGGTAGAAGGAAAGATACATGAGAGATTAATTCAAGTGTGATCCACCTGAGGGTGGGCAGAAAGGGTCAGATCTGAGTAGGGCATACCTTGCAACTTGCAGATTTGCTCAAGGACACGGTAGTCTGGGAAGGCAAAAAGAGGAAGGGAACCAGCATTCAGGACGGGGTGTAGAGGTAGACTGGGTATGAGCCCAGTGGAAGTTAAATCCCAGATCACTATACCTAACTGCACTTATTATTATTAACCATTGTTTAAATTGAGGTAGAGTTAATTTACAAAGTTGTTTTAGTTTTAGGTGTAGAGAAAAGTGATTCAGTTTTACACACACACACACACACACACATGTATACACTCATATATATGCTATATATTAGGTCTTAGTTGTTTATCTATTTTATATATAGTAGTATGTATATGTTTGGGCTTTCCTTGTAGCTCAGTCAGTAAAGAATCTGCCTGCAATGCAGGAGACCAGGGTTTGATTCTTGGGTTGGGAAGATTTCCTGGAGAAGGAAATGGCAACCCACTCTAGTATACTTGCCTGCAGAATCCCATGGACAGAGGAGCCTGGCAGGCTACAATCCATGCATTCACAAAGAGTCGGACATGACTTAGCAACTAAACCACCACCAGTGTGTATATGTTAATCCCAAACTCCTAATTTATCTCTCTTCTCTTCTCCCTGCCCCCTCCCCACTCCCACACTATCCCCTTTGGTAACCATAAGTTTGTTTTCTATGTCTGTGAGTCCATTTCTGTTTTATAAATAAGTTCGTTTGTATCATTTCCTTTAGATTTAACACATTAGTGATATGATATTTGTCTTTCTCAGTTCAGTTCAGTTCAGTCGCTCAGTCGTGTCCAGTTCTTTGTGACCCCATGAATCACAGCACGCCAGGCCTCCCTGTCCATCACCAACTCCCGGAGTTCACTCAGACTCACGTCCATCGAGTCAGTGATGCCATCCAGCCATCTCATCCTCTGTCGTCCCCTTCTCCTCCTGCCCCCAGTCCCTCCCAGCATCAGAGTCTTTTCCAATGAGTCAACTCTTCCCATGAGGTGGCCAAAGTATTGGAGTTTCAGCTTTAGCATCATTCCTTCCAAAGAAATCCCAGGGCTGATCTTCAGAATGGACTGGTTGGATCTCCTTGCAGTCCAAGGGACTCTCAAGAGTCTTCTCCAACACCACAGTTCAAAAGCATCAATTCTTCGGTGCTCAGCTTTCTTCACAGTCCAACTCTCGCATCCATACATGACCACTGGAAAAACCATAGCCTTGACTAGACGGACCTTTGTTGGCAAAGTAATGTCTCTGCTTTTGAATATGCTATCTAGGTTGGTCATAATTTTTCTTTCAAGGAGTAAGCGTCTTTTAATTTCATGGCTGCAGTCACCATCTGCAGTGATTTTGGAGCCCCCCAAAATAAAGTCTGACAGTGTTTCCACTGTTTCCCCATCTATTTGCCATGAAGTGATGGGACCGGATGCCATGATCTTCATTTTCTGAATGTTGAGCTTTAAGCCAACTTTTTCACTCTCCTCTTTCACTTTCATCAAGAGGCTTTTGAGTTCCTCTTCACTTTCCAGGTCTGACCTAATTGCTCTGTTATCTAGTGAGGCCCCTCCTGCTGACCAGCAGCCAGCACATTGCCAGCAGTGGACTAAGAGCAGGGTGGTCTGTCTGCATCCCAGGACTTAGCTCGGCCCTCCCCACCCCTTTCTGCTCCTCTCCATAAAGTCAATCCCAGGAAGTAGCAGCCCAGGATTCCCGTGGTTCTTCCAGGATGGAGGGTGGGGCCCTGGACACCTACGGGGATAGGGACAACATGAAAGGGAAGAGTTCACACCTGATGAAGGAGGACCAGATGAGACCAGTCTGAGTGAAAGTTCCCATGAGGTGGGGCAGAGTGGGGCAGGGTGGGACACAGGGGCCCTGTGACTGGCCCCGACACACAGGTACTCACGTCCCACACGTGGCTGGCACCACACACCCTTCTCTCAGGAACCCCTCATTGTTTCACTTGGTACATCAAACCAAGAACCAGACAGTGGGAAGAGCTGCTGAAATCAGTGCTTCCCAGGAAAGCAAACAAACAGGTAAATGACTAAGAAAACTCTGCCGGCAGAGACCTACATTTGACTTCTGGGAAGGAAAAGGATGACAGCTGGTAGAAAAATGGAGCAGTCAGCTAGAGCAGGAGAGGGCAATTCAAGGCCTTCTTTGTGGGCCAAGACTGCTTCCTTCTCTCTTTCTGCAGACTGGCCGACAATGCTTTGACCTTTGCCTCTCAACATACCTCTAAGTTTCCAGGACACAGATTCTGACTGGCCCAGATGACTAATCTTAATCAATACCAGGGACAAAGGGTGGGTCGCACAGACTTGGTATCTGTGGGTACTGAAGGAATTTTTCAAAGGAAGTGCTGGGGGTGAGCAGACAACCCAAAGGTCCGTGTGTTACACGGTAGCAGCGCCTGCAGTTGTCATTTCACACGGGTGGCTCCTGTTGGGCTCATCGTCTGGTTAATTGTCTTTTTATATGAAGTCCCGCCAACCCAGACTTCCCCAGGCAATTACATTTTCAAACCTAAAGACATCTTCTTGCTTTGGTCCCATCCTTAGAACTATTAAGGCTATCTCAAGTCTCCATTTGGTCATCTATTATTTTTAGCTCCCTCTGCCCATAGTCAGTGCTCAAATAAAAGTTTGATATGGAGTTAACATTTTGGATACAAGACTAGTCGTTATTTTGATGCAAGTCACTGAAAAAATAGTATGTCTATGTACACACTGCTATGTTTAAAATAAATAACCAACAAGGACCTACTATATAGCACAGGGAACTCTGTTCAGTACTCTACAGTAACCTAAGTGGGCAAAAATTTGAAAAAGTATAGATACGTCTATCTGTATAACTGAATCATTTTGCTGTACACCTGAAATTAACACAACCTTAATCAACTACACTTCAATAAAAATAAACACATTAAAGAGAAAATGGTAAATATGTGGAAAACAAAAAGCACTTATTTCTAATAAGCAATGCTTATTTTTGCTTTTAAACAAAATAATGTATATAATAATTTATTATGGAGTTTGTAACAAACATAGAAATAAAATATAACAACAACAAAAAATAAATTTAGGACTAGTTTAAAGCTCTCTCTAGCTCACATAGCTCCAGAAGTCAACACTCCTTGTTTCTAGAGAATTGACAAGATACAAATCTACCTAATTGTACTACAACTCAGTTCTTCACCTTGAGACTATTTTAGAAGACTTTGTGATCTGTCTGACTGAAAATTAAGCTATTCTACTACCTGGGATATCTTAACCAGAGAAGGGATAGGAAACCTAATAATTTCTCCATTGTATCTGAAAAGAAATGAGTTAATATGTAGAATAAGTGCTGGAACAGAGTAAGCCTCCCTATGTATTACATTTTTGTTAATATTGCTACTATTATTTTGATGCAAATCATCAAGGAAATTGTCAGTATTTTAGGTGTTGCACACCCACACAAAGGAAAACATTTACACATTAATAATAGTTAGTAATGATAGGCTCAAACTACTCTAAAGTTTACCATCTCAGCACACCTACCCTGGGTTATAGCAACAAGAAGAATTATCACTATTTCCCTGTACTAGGAATCTGGTTCATCTATTCTTATTAAAGGAGGTATCACAGAAGGTATTTCTTCCTTCTGTAATAGCTCAGGCATCCTGCTGGGTAGAGATTTAAATATCAACAAGCCTTGTAATGAGATACCAACAAGAAACCCAGAAAAATCGGGGGTATCACACATCTTGTTTGACACAGGCAACAACTTTCCTCCACTTCCGGCTCTCTGTTTTGTATAACAAGCCCAACTCTTGTACTTATAATACTTTAAATGTCCTCATAGTCATCATCAACCCTGAAAATCCCACACTGAACTCTCCCTCCCAGTCCAAATCCACAGAGGCTTCATCTGTATTCCAAGAGAATTTGTTTTCTTTTTCTTCCCTTCCCTCAACCCTTTTAATCCTCTAGTTCAAGCAATTAGCTTTACAAATATTAGCTGCAATCAAGGTCTAACACATGTGGTAATTTTCCCCCTAATAAATCAATCAATTCTTTCTGTGGAGTGTTTTTTCTCCCCCTTACCGTCATTAAAGAATGACAATGCTACTTCAGGATCACCAGCGACTTGATTTAGTCAAGGAACGTCAATCAAATTTGCCAGATTTTGCTTTAAAGATGAGAAAAATGGGATAGATTCACAAAAGCCTCTTGTCTTAGAACAGGAAGCTTGATAAACCCTTGTTGAAGCTCTCTTAGCGACGCCTTGGCATATAATGATCCATTTGGAAGAAAATCGAAATCACTATTACTAGTGACAAGTCAGACAAAACCTAGAAACGCTCACTAACTAATCTAAAAATTAATAATTGGAATAATCATCCATCTAGTGTTTCTTGGCAGTGCAAGGTTCTATTACACTTAACAGGTTAGTACAGCAAAGAAAAAGAGAAATAGTCTAGCAAATGGACAAATTTTAATGCTATAACTTGTGAAAAAGATGGTTTTTAGTTTAGAAGGGAATTAAAGGATCATGTGGTCCAAGTTTATTACTGTGCTTGTCAGAGCTGATGTTAGGGTTGGGATGGGGGGCTCTTAGGGAATAAGGAGAGAAGGGGGCCCAGTGACAAAGCTCCTGGATCCCCATCTCTCCCAGTATAAAAGCTCAATTTTTATCTCTTATTATACCCAAGAGTTTAGTTGAGGAAATGATTTCTCTGGTTAAAAATAATTTGAGAATTGCCTATGTGTATAGCTGAGAACACTATGACTAACTGACTAAAACAAATGCCAGAAAAATTAAAGAATTTTTAATTTAGTGATGGACCTGGAGCCAAACCCTAGACTCCATCTTTCTCCCCAGCTCTCTTTCCACAACCCCCCAAATCTTGTTCCCTCTTACTCTCAGGGAACAAATCAGGTGAGAACCCCTATGGCTTTGGATTGGAGCCTTTTCTTTTTTTAAGAAAATGACTATAAGGGTACAAACCAATGAACCCAGATTAGTACAAGAAGATGCATAAATACTACATTGGAAGTAACAAAATCGCCTGCAATCGTACTCCTTTCTGATTACTGATTCCAATCACACTGAGGAATTATATCTAGACCCAGAAAGGGGTCATGGTGGGGAAGGTGACAAGGCTTAGTTTCCTTTCCTTATGTCACCAAGTATATTGCTATTAAGATTGAGAGAAGTAAAGATTTCAGTAGGATACTTGGTGAAAACTTGCTGACATTAATGACTCAAATTCTCGGAGAGACTGCAAGGAAAATGGTGTCATCACTGTCATTCAAGACACTTAAGATGAAATTTCAAAAGAAGGCTGTCAGGCATAATGACTGCCAGGTTCTATTATATCATGCTCAGAGGGTGGATCACACACACTACTATGCAGCCTGTGGGTGGTTGGTATTGAAGTCTGAAAGGGAGCTGCACAGAGAGGAGGGCAGGTGGGCGTAGGACCCGAGGGGGCCCTTCACAATCAGGAGACATCGCTGTGGATATTCACATGGTGACTTGGGGTAAAGCTATGACCCACGACCTGGTCTTTCATCTCAGATATACCAGAACTTGGCCTCAGCAGGGCAATTTGACAAGATCATGCTCTTGGTGCTGAACAGAATTAAGGAAAGTCTGAGCTATCAATGGCAGTGCCAGTTTACTAATTTGCAACACGAACTGTCCTTTTCAGTGACCAGATGGCCAAATCTGCTGCATTCCAGAGCTGAGACACCTGCAAAGCCCAGTCAGTCATCAGAAGGTGGCTGTGTAGAATGGGGTCCGAGCCCTGATTCCCAGCCCTGACTACACCGTGCAATCACCTGGTGTGATTCAACATGAATGCGTGCTTAGTTCTCAGTCGTGTCCGACTCTGCTACTCTTTGGACTGTCAGGCTCCTCTGCCCATAGTATTTCCCAGGCAAGAACACTGGAGTAGGTTGCCATTTCCTCCTCCAGGGGATCTTCCCACCCTAGGGATCGAACTCGCATCTCTTACATCTCCTGCATTGGCAGGCAGGTTCTTTACCCGCTGAGCCATCAGGGAAGCCCAATTCAACATGAAGGCCCTACTCTAAAATCAAACAAATCTGAATCTCAGGGATTAGGACCTAGACATTAGCAGTTTAAAAAAAAAAAAAATCTCAAGTGATCCATTGAGCAGCTGTGGGTCAAGACAAAGAGATCATCCAGGACACTGTGAGGCTTGAGGTCTCATTGTTTCCACTCAAGGATCCATGAGTTGTATATCATAGACCAGCAGATAATTTTTTAACACTGGGAACAGACATAGGTTTGCCAATTTTTTAACTTGTCAAGTTAAGACACTAAAGATTCAACTACTATTATTTCATTAAAGAAGGGAAATCTTAACAAAAATTAGGAAGGACACAAATTTAAGAATAAAAGGTGAGTTCACTATATTTATTTTTCTCATGCTTCTGAGAAAACCACTACAGACTGATGCAAACCTAAGCACTGATATGATCTGACTGCTGTCCATGCACACAGTCAGGGCTTTCTTCATGGACAGCTTTAGGTACATTTGACTGGTTTTGTTCATTGACCAAAATTCTACACTGGCTACCCCTCTCTCGCCATGTCCATTCTGAGGAGGTATTAACTATAACAATTAAGTTATGGGTAATTTCTGCTTCGAGGCTGGAAAATGTTCTATCTCCTCCAGTTACAGAATATGTTGATTTAATTAACTTAGCTCTGCTTAGATACCTTAAAGCTTCTGGAACGGGTACGGCACATGTACCCCCACATAACTGCTTACTGGGGACAACTACGCAGTACCCCCCTTGTTTTGCTAGTGGACAATGATGGCAATCGCTCTAAATCCAGTGGAGAATTAATTGGGAAGCCAAAGAGCCGGTGATGAGTTTTTATTCAGTTGTGTCACATTCCGTGAAATAAAAAGGATTATGTTGTAAACCTAATTTTGAGCACCTCTTTGGAATCTTGTGTGTGCCCTGTCCTGTGACCATGGTTTATGTGCCTACCTCCTTCCCTGAAAGGACACTGGTATTCTTGAGTTGGTTCTATGCCTAGCTGTCAATCTTCAACAAGACAGCCTCTGGCAACTACTAAAAATGGGTAGCTATGCCAAGTACTTCAAAGTTCCCCTCAAAGTTCTATTAACCTAGAGACTCATTATATCTCTAGGTGTAGAATCTTCACGATTAATTTCTCCTAAGCTACCATGCTTAAACATGGATTGAGAGACTAGAAGCTAGCATGACTAAGTGGGAAAATTCTATCTGCAGATGTCTGTGTTCCCCAAGCACCTAAGTTGTATAACAGATGATGGGATACTCTAGCCTGTTACTTCTAGCCCAACCCAACCCAATTGAAGAGCTGCTCATCTCTTCCAGGACAAGGGCTGGATTTGAATCCAGCTCCACAACTCTCTTGGGCAAGTTGTCTGCTGATTCTGCGCCTCAGTTTCCTTACCTGTGAAGTGGGCATATCATTGTGATCTTCTGCCTTATCACTTTATGTGATAATCATGAGAATTAGGTAATTTAGGTAAGACACTTGGCAAGGTATCAGACATACTAAGTTCTAACCAAAAGTTCACTTTGTAAGTTAGAGCCTAGCACACTAATGTGGCATAAATAGACATTCATTAAACACACACACACACACACACATAAATGAGTACTGTATCTGTTTGCAGAAAGAGGAATCTCACTGGAAATGCAGAGTTAAAAATTTGTCACTGAATTCTGAACTTTAGTTTTCAGATCTTGACAATTTAACCAAACTCACTTTGTGACTTAATCTTGCTCATCCCTCTGCCTCTTGTCTCCCTGACTGATTACCTCTGCTGGGACCTTTGCTTTTCAGTGATGAATTCTCAGTGCCTTCCATCTGACCACAATCTATTCTTTCCACAACAATGCCTCTGTCTTCTTTCAGATTCTGATATTTCTCAGATCCAGAACTACACTCCCTTGTCATTATCCCAAAGCAGTCAACTTTTTAAAAGAAAACATTTAGAAATCTAGATATTTGCATCTGCATCTCCATATTTCTGTGTGCCAGGAAAAAAAAAATGAATCAAATGCTTCATCGACACACTGGTTCTAAATCATTGATCCGGGAGAAAAGGAGTTAGGAGTCCCAGTGGTCCGTCTATGGTGCTTCAGATCCATGCAGAAACCAATTCAGTCCAATATTTTATCCTGCTACAATGGGCATTTTTCAAAATCAATTAATTGTCAGTATATTTGCGTGTGTACATATATATATTTATATGTATATATACATATATAAGAAAATATATATATATATTCTTCCTACCTCTAATGCAACTCCTCTTCTCCTCCCACCTAAAACAAAAACAAAAATAAAAACACATCAATAAATGAACTTCTCAAGTAGCTGATCATTTACCAAGGGAGCCAAGCCTGTTTCTGAAAGTTTCAACTCACCCAATCAGACAATAAGCAGAGGAAAGGGGAGGCATTTATCAGGTTACACAGAGGACTCCATCTGTTATCTTAGACCTCTGTTACCAGGGGATTGAAGAGCAGATACTTGCAGGCACTTTGAAAGAGGTTTATTCTCTAGGTTCTTAGTCTTAAGATTTCAAATTAGAAGCAGAGAAAAGGAGGAAAAAAAACCAAGCAAGCATGATGAAGCCGCCTCCACCCTGGGATTCTGACATTTAACCTGGCGAGAGATGCCGTCAGTGGTGAAGTTGCTGTTTCAGTTGGGATTTGTCTGTTTAGCTTCTATAATAAACACAGTCAAAGGGGCAGTCATTTCTCCTTGGTCACAAAGGTCTGAGTTCTGAACCTCACCCTCATAAGAGCCATTTCTCATCATGCCAAGCCAACAGAAGAAAGTCATTTTTTGCATGGCTGGGATGTTAAGCTTCATGTGTGCCCTCGGAGTTGTGACAGCCCTGGGGACACCTTTGTGGATCAAAGCCACCTTTCTCTGCAAAACTGGGGCTCTGCTCGTCAACGCCTCAGGGCAGGAGCTGGACAAGTTCATGGGCGAGATGCAGTACGGACTTTTCCATGGAGAGGGCGTGAGACAGTGTGGCCTGGGAAAGAGGCCCTTTCGGTTCTCGTGTAAGTAACTATTCCATTTGAATTATTTAATAGTGCAGGCAAGCTCTTCCAAGTGTTGCAAGAAATTATTTTTAAGAACCTTGCCCTGTCTATTGCAGGACTTGTTGAAGAGGTATGAACCATCTGAAATACATAGATCTCTTCTGAGCAGCTTCTTTCTGGTTTTTATTATTTCATTCTATTTTTCTTATGACAACTTACAGTTAATGAGTTACCAGGGAATTGAACTTTTGGTAAAGATAAACATTCTTAAATATTAATATTTATGTAGGAAATTATGGGCTCTTATTTTTAAAAGAGGGGAGCTTGGAGAAATAGGAAAGTGTAAGAGAAGATCTTTGTTTTGTTCTTTAAAATAGAACCAGTGTCATGTATGTGTGGCTGAGTCCCTTCCCTGTTCAGCTGAAACTATCCCAACATTGTTAATTGGCGATTTCCCAATACAAAATAACAAGTTAAAAAAAAAAAAAAAAAAAAGAACCAGTGTCATGAGCTCCTTAACCAACTCTAGCTGTTTTTACTCCTGGCACATAAGTTTGTTTCCTGTCTATACCCTCATTTCCCCTGCTAGGAACTTTACTGTTGATAAATATTTTTTTCTTTTTTCCTTACCTAATTTGGATCACCTGACTATAGAAATTTAAAATAATGTGCCATGCTACTTGAGAAAGAATTAGATACATATTTAGGAAACTTTGCCACTGACTGACCTTTGAATTACGTGGAGCATAAGAGACAGATTTTCCTATTGCGATATTTGTGAAATGGAAGTGTTACCCAGACTATTTACTACCTGTGTGTCTTAAGAAGAGAATTTTTAAAAAATTACCATGTGAATAGGCAACTCATTAAATGAAAATTAATAAGAAGTCATTTGTTATATCTCTCCCAGCACACATTCAGAAATTATTATTATTTCAAATGGGCTGGTTTGGAACAATCTTATGAAGACACCGCCAGTAAATTACTGCATAAATCAGTCTTCAGGAAAGGAGGTTACCAATTGAGGCATTTAAAATGAATTATTATTTTGCCTGGGTATTTTTTTTTTCTAGCATAGGTGGAAAGCTAAATTAATTGAATTTATTATTAACATATGCAGTGTCTAATTAAATTTCAGTGCTGGCCTATTTATATTTCCACAACATTCCTTCCCACTTCTTAGCACCATTGGACACCAACTTTCAACTCACATAGGCTATTAAGTGACAGAAATTTGCACAGGGTTCCAGAAAATCCCCAAGAATTAGTCTTCGGCTTTTTAAGAAATCAGCATTGACTAGATTGGATGAAGTGGATCCCCACCCTTTTTATTGAATGGCTTTATTTCCTTAAGGTAAGGGGGCTGTTAGAGTTGTTTAGTTTCCCAAGGGGTTCAGGGTAAGAACAAAGCAGAATGTCACACGAATTGCAACTGTATTAAAAGACAAAGAAGGAAAAAAGATGAGTGAAATGATTTAAGCATGAGTCATTGGCAAGCTAAAGTGTGAGTAAAGCTTCTCATAAATGAATTTAGACAAAAGCAGAGAGCCTACAGGGGTTTTCTGGAGTCTCTGCATTTTCCACAGTGAAATGAAGATAAACTTTACTCATAGCACAGGATATGTTCCAAAACAATAATATGTTTTCTAAATATGTACTTGACAGTAAGCAGTATGCATATTTTGTCTCATTTAATCCTCCCAGGGCCGCATTCCTCTGTAGTTCAGTGAAGCAATTTTTCATGGCTGTGTCCTATGCCAGCTCTGTCTGTAATGAAGTTGTTCTAATTGGGGGTCCCTTTGCTTTCTGTGAAGTTTCAGAGCTGATGGGGTTTAAACAATACCCCCGCCTACCTCACACCATTGCATTAGTCCCTGTGATTCTCTGAATGTTTCCTCCAGCCTAATGAAGAAAATTTTGCACTGGACAAATTTAGTTGGAGGTTTATTTGGAATAAATTGGGCGTTGTCAGTGTCCATGTTCTAAATGAGTTTTTGCTTGGTTCTGCTGTACAAGTTTATGTGTATTATTTTTATGTGCAACATATGTGTTACTTTTAAAACCCAGATATAAGTATAACATGGGGATGAAGAATGAACCAGAAAATAGTTAGGCAACGTTGTCATGTTTACTCCTATTAAATATTCCCTATTGACCACTCTGTCTCTTTTAATTATAACAAAAATCTCCCCTGTGAGCCTGCACAATTATGCTGGGAAAACTTCTGCCTCGTTTACTCTGGCTGATTCTCATCCATTTATGGGTCAGCGGTTCATCTTCTCGAGATCACTAGCATTCATACATAAAACACAATTTCATTCATTATAATGAAGGACTATTTTCCTTTCAAGGCAGCACGACTGGTTGGCTTAATTTTTCCTGATATGTCACCTGTAAAATTTTAATGATGGTGTTTAAACTTTAAATGTAGCCATCAAGACAAAAAGTATCAGTTTTGAGCTCAGGGTGTGTGGGTGGGTTTCTGTTTTGGTTTGAAACACTGCAGAGCATTATCAAAATATGATCTTCAAGAATCATATGGCATTAATCATTCCTAGATGTGCTGATCTCTTCATTGCCAAGACTGTTCAATGAGCTGGGGAAAACATATGGGATAATTTTTTTTTTTAAATCAGAAAAACAAAATTTAACCAATCACAGCATTTCGTAGCTTGTAACTTGAGTCATACTTTTTAAAGCATCTTAATTTGGACCTTATGATTGAAAATTTGTAAAAAGCTTAACAGAGGTTTAGCTTACTTCATATTTTAGAGAAGCAGAGCTTCTTGACCAGTTAAGGCATATGACCCAGATTGCAGAGGGAGCATTGAAACTACTTCTGTGAGCAAGAAGGTGGCTTCTCAAACATATTTTGGGGTAGAATAGTTGGGATTCTGGATTTCTGTGACCATCACTGAGAGTTGGCGTTCTATCCCCGTGGTCTCCTGCTGATCCCAGCTGTTCCAGGTGATCTACTGGTCACCATTCTATATGTCCTGCATCTTTCCCATCACTCTGCCTACACATGGCGGGGCTGCAAACGTCTTTGACGTTCCGCCTTCTGGTAACACTGCCTGTCTCTCCCCTCTTCCTTAGCGTACTGCCATGAGGAAGCCGGCACAGTGGGGGTAGGAGGGACACCTAGTGTGTTCACGGAAGACTAGCTGGTGGGAGGGAGGTGGGTAGGATACACTTGTACTGTTTCACTCAACCTGCAGGGCCCCTCTGGCATTGCAGCTTAGGTGCCCTATTGTGCAGCCCCACTCACCCATTAGAACAGTTCCGCCAATGAGAGGTTGTTTACCTCCCATTGAGGAAAAAAGTGATTAGAAGATAGTAATGTTCTAGCTATCTTCACTAATGCGAAGGGGAAAGCCAGCTTCTCACGGCCTCTTCTTGCTCCTCTTTCCTTCCCAGACCTTGATGCTCACTCTGCTATTTCTCATCACCTGTATTAAAAGTTCTTGAGATTTCTCTGCAAGGAGATCCTGAGCCCTAAGAAGGCAGAGGCTATTATGCATCCTGGTGCTCCCTCATACTAGGACCTAGTACAACGCATGTCACAAAGGGGTGCTTAATCAGTGTTTGGTAAACTGGCACTATCAAGAATAAGCAATGTGGGATGGGGGCAGCACTCTGCCACTCGTTGCAGATTAGACTTGAAGCAAATTATGTCACTTCATTGCTTTTCAGCTCTTGCATCTATCAAATGGGAGGTGAAACTAGGTGATTTCTAACATTTCTTCCAGTTCAAACACTCTATGATCTGTATAACAAGCGGCTGGCTGTTCTAGACAAGGTCCCTCCAGCTTTAAATTTGCATGACCCTTCTAGTTTCAAATGCTCACAGCTTCCACTGACAGATGTTAGCCACCATCATTAGAAGTGGCGAGTTTGTGTGCCTTTGCTCTCTCATGCTTAAAGCACCTGATTTTTGAAGTATTCTGAAATACCTTCCATTTATTAGGACTCAGACGAATTTCATTATCAAAGTCAGTGCTTCTTTTTTTCCCCTGTCATAACCTTTCACTTTTTGTGTAGAAAATTGCAGGTTAAAGAAGGAGAAAGTGAAAAATGGGATGTTTTGGAATTCTAGGGAGAGGGGTTAGTTGGTTCCAAAGAGCAGGAACAGCCATAAACCGTCAAGGAATTAAGAGAGAATTATCGAGAAAGAGAAAAAGGGAGATCTAAAGGCATGGAGAGTCTGTCCAACCTCCTTCTATTTTTTCCTCTTCATTTTCTCTAGAAGCTCCTCTTCCATCCTCACTGCAAAACTCCTTTTTCCTGAATCTGATTTTATTAACTGGTAATGTCAAGAAATGAAGAATGACTAGTATATTTAACACTCCAAGGGTGTTCTTTACCCAAAGGCAGAACTTAAGCAGAAATCATCCTCAAATTAGTGAGAAATACAGAAAAGGTGATTTTGAGAGAAGGAACTTCTGGTTCTCCTTGGCTAGTCCAGGACAAGAGCATTTATCTCTGCTTCCTTCCTAACAACTACATCTAATATCCTTATTGGAAAAAATAATCCACAAAATCAGCCTTGTTTGACAATTGTAGTCTTGCTTATATGTGTAAACAGGCTTCCCTGTTGGCTCAGTGGTAAAGAATCCACTGCCAATGCAGAAAACACAGGTTTAATCCCTGGGTCGGGAAGATCCTCTGGAGGAAGAAATGGTAACCCACTACAGTATTCTTGCTTGGAGAATCCCATTGACAGAGGAGCCTGGTGGGCTACAGTCCAAGGAGTCACAAAATAGACCCCACTTAGTGACTGGACAACAGCAACAAAATATGTAAACACACACACACACACACACACACACACACACACACCCCTGCCTTCCCTTTAAATTACCCTCCATCCTGACAGTGAGTAATGTCATTGACCTGTGCTTTCCTGAGAGAGGAAGTAGAGGTGGATGGGGCTGCTTCTGAAACTCCGTGTGGCAGGTTCTCAGTGGAACTTTTGGAACTTAATCCTGGTGTGTGAACTTTATCTGTTGGAGGATGTCTTCTAAACTGTTCTTATAATTTGCTGCTCTGCTTTCTCGTTTATTTTTTTCATCCTTAGAAGAAGCCTTGTTTAAAAAACTGGAGTATAATTGCTTTACAACATTGGCTAGTTTATGCTGTACAACAAATTGAATCAGCTGTAATTATACATATATCCCCTCCCTCTAGAGCCTCCCTCCCACCCCACCCCCCATCCTGCTTTCTCTTCTAATCTCTGAGGGCGACTCATCTTCCCCAAGGACTTTCAGGCAATCCAGAAGAAAAAAATACTAGTTTCAGCTGCCCATTTACTGGGTGCCTCACGGGTGCCAGGCATTTTGCATACATGATCTCCAACCTTGAGATGGAGGCGTTATGATCCTGCTTCCCTTGAACAAATAGAAGTGGAAGACGTGGAAACTCAAGAGAGGTCACAAAAATTTCCCAAAGTCACAGACCTAGTAAGTAGCAGACCTAGGATTGAAATTCTTGATCTACTCATTCCTCTACCACCTTCTGTCTCCATACATTATGCAAAGAGATGAGGAAAATGTACAAGCAGGACTTAGTTTCACCACCTATTTAAAATACTATGTTGGGCTGCTGAGGACGTGGAGGAAACGGAAAAATTGTGTACTGTTGGTGGGAATTGGTAACCACTATGGAAAACAGTATGGAGGTTCCTCAAAAACTTAAAAATAGAATGACCACACAACCTGGCAATTCCACACCTAGATATTTATCCAAAGAAAGCAAAAACACTAATTCAAAAAGATATATGTAAGCCTATGTTCTTAGCAGCATCATTTAGGATAGCCAAGATATAGAAACTGTGTCCATCAACAGATGGATAGATTAAAAAAAGATATGTTTTACATATACAATGGGATATTAGTCATAAAAAAGAATGAAATCTTGCCACTTGTGACAATGTGGATTGACCTGGAGGGTGTTATACTTAGTAAAATAAGTCACACAGAGAAAGACAAATACCATATGTTTTCAATCATATGTGGGATCTGAAATAAAAAGTGAACAAATAAAACAGAAAAAGGCTCACAGATACAGAGAACAAACTAGTGGTTATCAGAGGGGAGATGGGTGGTGGAGGCAAAGTAGGCGAAGAGGATTAAGAGTTACCCACTACCATTAAGATACAACATGGGAAATGTAGTCAATATTTTATAATAACTTTGCATGAAGTATAATCTATAAAAGGATAAAACTACTATGCTATACATTTAAAACTAATATAATATTGTAAGTCGACTTTACTTCAGTTTATTTTAAAAGAAAAAAAAACCTCACAGATGAAAAAGCACTGTGTTAGTACTTCACACGACCTAGTTCTCATATAACCAAGTGATGGTAGTTGGCCTTCAGATTTGAATTCATTCATTGCCTCTTTATTTCACATTTCAGTGGCCCTGATATTTCAGCCCCAATTTGACCTTTAGAAAATAAAATAGGTAAGCCAGGATCTAGCTTGAGCAGGTCACATGCTTGTGGCTAAACTTTGGGTTATATAATTATATTATCTTGATGTTGATAGTTAACGCTGAAGGCAGAGACACCAGGTTTCAACTGTGGTTAGCTCATTTAAAAATCTCTGCCAGTGAAAACCTTCATGGTAAGATCTTCAAAGTTAGTTACTTGTGTGAGTACATGTTTTCAGTCGTGTCTGACTCTTTGTGACTCCATGGATTATAGCTTGCCAGGCTCCTCTATCCATGGAATTTTCCAGGCAAAAATACTGGAATGGGTTGACATTTCCTTCTCCAAAGGATCTTCCCGACCCAGGGGTCAAACCCATGCCACCTGGGAAGCCCCACTTAGTTACTTGCACTACAATAATTATTTAACCACGGCAATGATGAAAATGGCGGGCTCCTTCCAGAGGTGACAAGAACAGGTTTCAAAACAGAAGCAGGAATTAGAAAAAAAAAATGCAGGTACATTTGATTCACTATAAAAACTGATATGAGGAGTCAATGGGTTAGAATTAGAGTACAAATCAAGATCTCTTTTCTCAAAAGATGAAAAATAAAAGCTCATTTTAATCTCTGAACTGTATTAGGGATTTCATAAAGCTAAAAGCAGGTAGATTAAAAAAAAAAAAAACTCATTTAAATGAAACAACATCCGATTTGCCTTTCATCCAGTCATGTAGCTAAACAGCCAGAGTGGCTGTGGTGTGATACCCTTTCATTACAGGTCTGATAGCACTGACTAATAGCTAACGGTACCTGGCAGACTAATTTATGCAGGATTCGTATTTCGCTCCCTCTCAGCATGTTATAACTGTGGCAAAGCCATTCTTGGGAGTTATTACCCCAACATAATCATACCCTGTGGATTCGGAGCAGTTAAATGGGTTCTGTTATCGGAGACACATATGCACCAAAGCATCTGCTGTCCCTCAGCCACTGTGGGTGATTAAGACTCACTGATGGGGCTGCTTCCCATAGGCTGGAGTCAGATAGGTAGAGTTCAGCTGAAAGAAATTCAGGCGAGGTACTGAGAAAACTGCATTTTAAGTGGTTCTATCATATCATCGAGTCTCTTCCTTTTAAGTGCTGGGGTCATGGATTTCATTCTCCCTGACCATGAAGCCATCAGAAGCCTGGCTCGATACCTGGGTGTGAGATTCGGGGTGATATTAAAGGAGATGAATGCACTGAGTTCATGTCAAGAAATGTCTTTTACTGGATTTTCATAATGACAGGCTGCAGACGGGCTGAGGGGAAAAGTCAGATAAAGAGCATTTCTGTAAGAAGAAAGAAATCTTCCCCCTTAGTCCCTTTCAAGAAAATGAATAGCTGAGCACCAAGGGGCCAAATACAACTTCTTTTTGAAACATCCCTTTCATGCGAAGGACAAGTCAAGAAGAAAAACAGGACCTCTGAAGCTACCACCATGGCTTTAATCTAGGAAGAAGAGGTGGCACCATTGCTAACATCATTGTCAGAGGCTGCCTTCGTTTTGAGAGCTTCACGGATGGTGTCACCTGCAATTTACATCTGGCCAGATGAAGACAGATAGGGTCGATGAGACCTAAATCATTAGATCAGTGGTCTGTAACCCTGCTGTGCTTTAGAATCACTCAGGGAGTCCTGAAAACTACCGATGCCAAGGCCCCATCCCTGAGCAGCTGGATCAGGATCTCTGGAGGCGGGGCCTGAGCATTGGATGGCTTAGAAGCTTCCGAAGTGAGTCTAATGTGTAGCCAAGATTGAGAAGTACTGTGGCAGATGACAGCTGAGACTGGCAGAATCAGGTGAGGTCGAAGAGTCAGGAGCCCTCTGTGTTAGGGCTGGACGAGGTCACCAGAAGGCGGGCAGGGGGAGAAGTCATGTTTAGTATTGTTCCCAAACAGTTGGGAGGTTTTCTGGTCGAGTTCAAGCTGGAATACTTGCCTTCCATTCCTTTAGCGGGCGTATTTCTAGGAAGGGTCTCACACTTCATCCACATCCACCTGGGCTCGGAGGGAACAACAGATCTGAATGGTGGGTTTATAGTAAGAAACTGAGCAAGTTTTGGCTTCAAAGGCATTCCGTCTTTCCAAATCTGCCCACCAGTTACAGGAGTCTGCTCTTCTCCTGGCCAGAGTCAGGGTGCCAGGTCTGCCCGGGGGAAGGAGGACTTTCGCTGACAGGCGAGGGCTGACGGGCTGAGGGGGTTGGGAGTGTGAGACCAACCAATTCAATGGAACTGGGTGGACAATCTAAACCACCTTCTCCAACACTTTATCAAGATAAAGCTAGTATCTTGGCCTCCATCTCTCTGTCCCCTGAAGACTATCAGGGCCCCTCTTTAGAGGTGTGCCATTAGAAAATGTGCAAGGAATAGCACTAGGGAAATAGAAGTGAGAATGGGGGCAGCAAGGAGATCCACCCAGTCCATTCTGAAGGAGATCAGCCCTGGGATTTCTTTGGAAGGAATGATGCTGAAGCTGAAACTCCAGTATTTTGGCCACCTCATGCGAAGAGTTGACTCATTGGGAAGACTGATGCTGGGAGGGATTGGGGGCAGGAGGAGAAGGGGACGACAGAGGATGAGATGGCTGGATGGCATCACTGACTTGATGGACATGAGTCTGAGTGAACTCCAGGAGTTGGTGATGGACAGGGAGGCCTGGCGTGCTGCAATTCATGGGGTCACAAAGAGTCGGACACGACTGAGCGACTGATCTGATCTGATCTGATGGGGGCAGTAGATCCGTTACTGAGGGAAGTGTGTGACAAGGAGCAAATAAGTGATCAAATCTGAAGTTCTTGGATTATGTATAGCAATAGTCACCTGTCAGGCCAGGGGAAAAACAAAACAAAAAAACCCTGAGCTGCAAGACAGATCATCTGAATGCCATGTAATCTCAGGGCCTCTCTGGGAGGATATTAAGTCCTAATATACAGATATGGCTCCACCTATGGGCTGGATAACTCCCACCAGTTCCAGGGATCAATCCTGAGACTTGAAAACGCCGGTGCTCTCACACTGCACTGGGGTCTTGAATCTCCCACTCTTTTTCCAAAAAATATTTATTTATTGGCTACACTGGATCTCCGTTGTGGCATATAGGATCTTCGATCTTTGCTGTGGCATTCAGGATCTTTTTTTTTTTTTTTAAGTTTCTACATGTGGAATTTATTTTCTTGACCAGGGATCAAACCCAGGCCCCCTGCATTGGGAGAGCAGGGTCTTAGCTGCTAGACCATGAGGGAAATCCATTAAGTATCTCACTCATGGTAAAAATACAACTCTTCTGCCATTTTCATTATGTTAAAAAAAATGCTTAAGTGATTACATAAAATTTATAGAACTTCCATATAAATGATATTGTGTTGTTCAAAAGTTCTGCAACTTATTTCTATTACCATCCACATTTACAGACAAGGAGCTGAAGCATCATGAGCGGTAAATGGCAAAACCAGATTTAATCTCAGACTTGGGCTTCCCTAGTGCCTCAGACGGTAAAGAATCTGCCGAAATGCAGGAAACCCGGGTTCAATCCCTTGGTTGGGAAGATCTCCTGCAGGAAAGCATGGCAACCCACTCCAATATTCTTGCCTGGAGAATTCCATGGACAGAGAGAGGAGCCAGGTGGGCTACAGTCCATGGGGTTGCAAAGAGTCAGACACGACTGCGCAACTAACACTTTCACTTTTCCGATTCCAAAAGCTACTCTTTTCCCAGCCTGTCACCTTTTGATTAATGTCTAACTATTTTTCTCTCTTCCCACCAAGCTCCCTCCTCTTCTTCCTTTGGTCATGTGTGATATTCTAACCACCTCATACTCTTGATTAGTGCCTAAACAGAGGCTTAGACCAGGTTTACTGAGTCCTGTTTTAAGAATTGCAGGATGAAAGATGTAATCAGTAAGAGATAAACAGAGAACAAGGTTTTGGGATAAAATACAGCAGAAGAACCCAGGAGACAGAAATGAAATAAATTTTAAGGCAACTGAAATGAAAGCCATACATTTAAAGAGATCAAATAAAGCATGGATTAATGGCAATAAAAGAACATACTTAGCAGTTAGTAAAAACAAACAGCTTTAAAAAAAAATCTTATTCTTATTACTTTCCAATGATCTATTGAAAACAATGTCACTTCATATGTAAAATACAAATTCTTTGTAAGTTAGAGTATGGTGCTGTCACCACCCCCTGAAAAGATCATCGGTGCTTACGTGCTCCAGTGCTCTTCTAGACTCAAGGGGAATGAGACAGTACTTGTTCCTAAACACCCAAGAATCTAGCAGAAGTGTTTTTAAATAACTGACCACTTGTAAGAGCTGTATGTACAGTTTTCTCAGTCAAGATGGGCGAGGCTATGTTTTAATAATGAAGTCCAATATTATAGGTTTAAATCAACAGAAGACTTAGAATTCCATGATGGCCTAGGATTCTGGGTCTTCACTGCTGTGGACCAGATTCAATTTCTGGTTGGGGAACTGAGATCTTCCAAGACATGCAGGGCAGCCAAAAAAAAAAAAATTAACAAAGATTGATTTGTTGCTCACAGTACATACTCATCAGAGATTAGCTGTAGTTCTATTCCAGGATTTCAGTCACCGTCTGTAATATTACCAGTTATTGTAACAAAGAGCTCTCACCCAGGCAACTAAATTCTCTGACCTGGAACTGACACACACCAAGGATGTTACATGACCGAGCCCTCAAAGGAGCCAAAACATGAAATCCCCATGGGCCCAGAAGGGGAAGAACCAGAACTATGGACGGTGTAATCGTGCCCATTATCATTATCATCAACACAATCATTTTTGTTTACAAAGTTCCAAGAAACAGAACTACTGTCAGGGCAAGGCACAGAGAGATCAGAGGAAAGTAAGGATTAGAGTTAGATATCACTAGATGGCATTGAACAAGCCATTCTGAGCAAAGGAACAGCATGAACCAACGTAGGAAGAGCCTATTGTGGCCAGAGCGCAGAGGACACGTGAGAGACAAAAGAAGGAGGAAGGTAAGGCTGGAGAGGAAGAAGAGAATAGAATGTGAGGGACTTCACTGGTTAACTTTATCTTGTAGGCATTGGGGTACCACTTAAGGATATTAAGTAGGTTTGTGTCAGAACAGAAGACAGATTAGAAGACTGAAAGAGAGGCAGGGAGTATAATCAGAAGGTTCCTCCAAGATTTGGAGGTCCAAACCAAAGCATTTTCAGAAGGCTGGAAGCGGGGTGCAAATATTCCCAAAATAATCAGAAGCAAATATCAACAGAACTTGGTGATAGAGGATGAACCCCAGGCTTCCACTGGCTAGATGGTTGGGATCACTTGCCAAGATAAATACAGAAGGGGACAGTTTAGAGTGGAGGTAGAATGACTTATGGTCACGTTTAATGAGTTCACATATGGGTTAGCAATAAAAGACGTCCATCAGTTATACAGATATGGAGGTTGTGAGCAAGGCTGGGGCAAAGGCAGAGAGGTGGGACCCGGCAGATTGGAGGTAGTAGATGGAGCTACAACTGAAGAGGAGGCTTCTTGAGGTGGGAATCAAATGAGAAGGCAAAAGAAGATGTGTTCTAGAAAGTGCTAATATTTCTAGGTAGAAAAGGAAGGACATGCAAAGGGGAGGAGAGAAGATGGTCAGTGAACTGGGAGGGCCTGGCTGAGGGGGAACCACGGGAGGAGCAATGTTCAACCAGGGAGCAATGGAGGTGTCACATGAGAGACAATGAAAATGGTCCTTTGAATCTTATACCAGAAGGTCACGGGGGACCTTTGCTAAAGCAGTCTTGATGCAGTGGTCCTCCTGTAGGAAGGGGGAGGTAAGGACCTTGTGGGAGCTGAGGAGGGAAGGAGAGATAAGGACCCAGAGAAGACTGAGGACAGGGAGTGGCGAGAAGAGTCCTAAGGCCAGGCTAGGGTGTGTGGGTGTGTGTGTGTGTGTGGGTGTGTGTCTACATGTGTGTGTGTGTGTCTACGTGTGTGTGTGTGTGTATACATACGTACATATAGTGGGAGGATATTGAGTACAAGTCTACGCTGAGGGGATACAGCAGTAAGAGGAAAAGGCTGTAGACAGATGGGACAGGTAGATGATTAATGGATTCAGAAAGGACAGTGTGGGAAAGGGTCAGAGAGCACCAGGAGTAGGCCTAGATGTGGGAAATCTTCTGATGGCCTCTGTTTTCTCTCTGAAATGGAAGAGTTCGGTTCACTAAGTATCTTTGAGCCTTTTGTAAGCCAGATAAGACTAAGGGAGACAGAGCTGGAGCGTGGTGGGTGCTTAAGAGCTGGGGAATCTGGAATATCCAAAGAGGGACAGAAGGGGGAAAGGCTGGGAAAGGCTTTGCGGGGATGGGGGGACCACAGTTCAGAGGCTCAAGGAGAGTGGGGGTCCAGACACAAGGCATACAGCTTGAGGAACAGAGCCTCCCACTGAATGACGGCAGGAGGGTAAACTTCCTCCAGAGAGCACCACGGTGACCGTGTTTTCACTCCCAGCCATTACCTTATGACTTACTCGGCTGTTTCATGAGAGCAGACTGCAGTCACAAGGGTCCCACAGCTTTCCTCTGTGTGCTCAGCCATGTGGGTTCCCTTGCCTTCCTATGACTTGTATATGCATGTATGTATGTGTTAGTAGCTCAGTCATGTCTGACTCTGTGCAACCCTATGGACTATAGTCTGCCAGGCTTCTCTGTTCATGTAATTCTCCAGATAAGAATACTAGAGTGGTTGAAGCCATTCCTTTCTCCAGGGGATCTTCCCAACCCAGAGATCAAACTCTGGTCTCCCGCATTACAGGCAGATTCTTTACCACCTGAGCCACCAGAGAAGCCCTCCTATGACCTGGGCGCCTTCTATTCTGTTAGGAGAGTCAACTCAACGTCTGGTTTCTTCTAGCTCTGTTTCTAACTTGATATCTTGTCTGAAATCTCTGCTTTCCAGACTTCCCAAAGAGGAATTGAGCTTTGAACCAGGAGTTTAACATGAGTGTTATAGAATATAACTCACCGTCTTTAGATTCCCTTGTATCTACATATCTAGATGGTGTTCTCTTAGTATTCTGGCCCAAGTCATTCTATTCCTGGGAATGCCTCCAAAAAGGTTATTCCTGCACATCACCCACCCCTATAATGAGAAAGAAAAAGGTATATACTTGAAAATGCTCATGGGAAGCAGTAACCATAATGCTGAAATAATGGAAGTCAACCTAATGGGCAGCAGGGCAGCAGTTTGATGGAAAATCCATGCAGTTATCTAAATGGTAGTTATGAAGACAATCTGTGTGACATGGGGATTGCTTATATCCTGAATAAAAAGAACACAATGTGACCTCAAAACTTCATTATGATTACAGTAATATATTTGAAAGGAAAAAAAAAAACAAAGGAAAGGCTTGCTTTTTATGTTGATGGGATTGCAGGTGAAATTCATATCTTAATTTCCATTTCAATGCTATAATATTTTTCAGTTATAAGTTCCCTCCATAAACAGCAGGAACGTTGGACAAACTAACAGAAACACAGAGAGAGCAAGTCCGTTTTGCCCCATTCTCCCACCCTGGCAACAAAAAAGGGCTGTGTCATGTTAACATTTGATGTGGATTCTTTCACAAATTCCAAACTTTAAACCTTATTATTAAATAACAGCAATCAGTTTCCATCTAACATGTTGACAATCCCCCAAGTATGTTGGATTAAAATTTTTCTTTTAATAAAGAGATTTGAAATTCCATTCTAGTTGCCAGCCAGGTCTTTCAACTTCTTAAAAAAAAAAAAAAAAGACCCATACCAGCTCCTCTCATCCCTTTGGCAACTATTCTATTTCCACATTGTCCCAGATTCTCTCCAAAAGCTCTTTCAATTCAGCTTCGATTACCACCAACCCCAGAAACAGCTTCTATTAAGGTCACCAGTGACTGCCTGACTCAAAGGACAAATTCTGGTTCCCAACCAGAAACTCCCAACACACTTAAAACTGCCAACCTGCTTCTTCATCTACTTTGGCCCTGTGGTCTCTGGCTGGACTGACCTCTCCCCTCCTTCCTTCCCTCCTCATAGATGCTGCACTAATGCCCTCCCATCAGAACCACTGGTTTCCACCAAAAAACCCCAGACCTGCTAACCAGGCTCTGCCCCTACATCCTCCCCAGAGCGAGACATATCCACCCAACACACACGTGTCCAGCAGCTACATGGTGCATTCTCCACAGCAGCAGAAACCCCCAAAGGAGGTGAAAATTAGTTCTTCAGGGCAAGCAAAAACCCCTACTCCTTCAAAAAGTGTATATTATATGGTATACAGTACACATACAAATATAATACAGAAACCAATACATAGTATATCTGTGGCATTAAAATTTCATGAGTGGAGGGCGATTAGGAGAAATGTCTAAAAAGACTCCTGGGGTGAGAAGCAATAGTGAAAAAAAAATGTTGGGAAATACTGTTCTGCCAGCATCCTTAGATGCCAGGAAGACAGCAGTGGATAAGATAGACCAAGGCACTTGTCCTCATGTTATGGAGGAAACAAACAAACAAGTAAAAATATACAATTTATCAGATGGTGATAATTGCTGTGGAGAAAAATAAAAGCAAGGAAAGGGGTTGGTAGTGCGGGGGTGGGGGACTGGGCAGGAGGTTGCAACTTTAAGATTCATGTTGATGTATGGCAGGAACCAACACGATATTGTAAGGTAATTATTCTTCAATTAAACATAAATAATTTTTTAGAAAAGAAGGTCTCCCTGAGAAAGTGACATCTAAGTAAAGACATGGAGCTGAAGGAACAGGCTGTGAGGATATCTAGGGGATATACAGGCAGAAGGAACAGTACAAGCGAAGACCCGGAGGTGGAAGTGTTTCTGGCACATTTGAAGTACAAGAATGAGACCAGTGGCTGGAGCACACCAAGCAAGGAAACAGGCAGCAGATGAAGTCAGAGGTTTGACAAGAAGTCCAACCTTGTGTGTGGGTGATCTAGGGCCATTGTAATGACTTGGCTTATACTCAGCAAGATGAGAATCCACCAGAAGGGCTTAAGTGGGGAACTGAAATAACCCAATTCACTTTTGAAAGATCCCACTGGCCACCGGGTTGAGAGCAGAGTGCGGGATGGAGGGGTGGTGGCAGGGAGACCGGTTAGGAAGCCCTTGCAGTCCTCCAAGTGAGAGATACTGGTGGCTTAGACCAGGAGGAGCAGTGGAGACAGGGAGACATAGTCTGACTCTGAAGGCAGAACCAGCAGGTTTTCCTGATGGGTTCACACAAAGTATGAGAGTAACAGAGGAATTGAGGATGAGGCCAAGGAAGAATGGGACTGCCAGCAACCGAAATGAAGAACGCTAAAGGAAGCAAGAGTGAGAAGAGGAGATTCTGAGTTCACTTTGGGACACACTGACATGCCTACTCAATATCCCATGTTCAGTAGGTAATTGGAGGACATACAAGTTGGGGATTCAAGAAGAAGTCATGCCGGAAACATCTGTTTGAGAGTATTTCTGGTCAAAGCTATGATACTGTATAGAGCACTGGGGAAGAGAGTGAAGAGGGAGAGAAGAGGTCAAAGAAATGAGTTGTCCTCTGGTTGACTCAGGAGATGAAGATGAGCCAACAAAGTAGATCAAGATGGTGGCCAGGGAGGTAACAAACCCAGGAGACGGCAATGTCTGGAAGCCAAGAGAGAAAGTGTTTCCAGGAGCAGGGGAATGAGCCACTGTGCCAAATGTAGACTGGGTAAGATGGGGAGAAAGATGGACCCTTGGGTTTGACAGCTTGAAGCTCTTGGCTGTCCTGGGAAATGTATTAATAGTATTAGTGCAGTGGGTTCAAGAGAGAAGGTAGAAAGAAGACAACGACGCTGAGAATGTAGGCAACTCCCTGAGAGCTTTTGCTGTAAGAGAAACAGAGAAAGCGGGTAAGAGCTGGAGGAGGACTTGAGTGAGATTTTTTTTTAAGATGAGAAAAATGAGAGCATGTTTGTATGCTGGTGGGACTTATCCAACAGACGGGGAAACTGATACTCTGGCAGAGAGAGGAGACCAGTATCTTTGAGGTGGTGGGAGGGATGGATGGTAGGGAAATTGGCCTAAGACAGGGGTGCACTGTAGCAGACCTCTCCTGAGCACTGATCACACACTAGGTTCTCCTTCCACGATGTCATTAAATCCTCACAGATGTCAGCGAAAGATGGGATTAGTCTTATTATTATTATTGTTTTTAATTGGCCGTGCCATGCAGCTTGCGGGATCCTAGTTCCCCGACCAGGGATCAAATAAAGGTCCCCACAGTGGAAATGCCGAGTCCTAACCACTGGACCATCATGGGATCCCCTTAGTCTTATTTTTTTCAAAGAAATCAAGGTTTAGGGAGTTCAGAGAGTTAGAAAAGAAGCTGAAACTGAATTTCTTTTGTCTAATTTCAAATGCCTAGTCCATTCCCAGGCTGCCCCATGGAGACCCTTATTTTAGAGAGAAAGAAGGATCCATTAACCTGCTCACAGTCCCAGAGTGGACCCGAACCTGAGTGCCTGACTCCTGGCCCAGTGCTCCTTTTCTCATCTCTAACCAAGCTCTTCCTTCCTCCATGCCAAACAGTCACCTTTGCCGAGGCTATCACTCACACCTGGAAGGCAGCATTCACTTTACACCCTGTTCCTCCTGCTTTTCTTTGTTTTTGGTGAGCTTTACTGTCATTGTTATTCAGTTGCTCAGTGGTGTCTGACTTTGCAACCCCATGGATTGCAGCATGCCAGGCTTGCCTGTCCTTCACCATCTCCTGGAGTTTGCTCAAACTCATGTCCACTGAGTCAGTGATGTTATCTAACCATCTCAGGTATAACTACATACTGTACATTTCATCCTTTTTAGGTGTACAGGTCTATGAATTCTGAGAGGCATAGAGGCATGTTAATACCAGCACAATCAAGATATAGAACATTTTCATTACCCCCCAAGTTTCCCTTATGCCCCTTTGTGGTCAGTCTCCTCCCCACCCCTAACCCTGGGTAACCAATGATCCTTATCGTTTCTGTCCTTATCATTTTGCTTTTTCCAGAATGTCATCTATATGGAATCACACAATATGCAGCCTTTCGAATTCACTTACTTTCAGTTAGTATAACACATTTCAGATCCACCCTTGCTATCATGCACACCAATAGTCCATGCCTTTGTATTACTATGGAGAAATAAGTGGCAACCCCCTCCAGTATTCTTGCCTGGAAAATCCCATGGACAGGATCCTGGCAGGCTGCAGTCCATGGGGTCGCTTATTTTACGGACAGGCCACAGTTTGTCCATTCACCAGTTGATGGATATTAAAATGTTTCCAGTTTTTAACAAATATAAATAAAGCCATTGTAAACATTTAGGAATAGGATTGCTGGGTCATATGTTAAGTCTATGGTCAGCTTTTAAAGTCTTGAAACACTAGGTATTCATATGTAAAAAAATTTAACCTTGGCCATACACAAAAAATAACTTAAAATGGATCGTAGACTTAACTGCAAACCTAAAACTAAAAAATTTCTAGAAGGAAAACATAGGGGAAATTATTTGTGACCTTGCAGATCTAACATCTAAAACATGATATATAAAAGAAAAAAAATGATAAATTGGAATTCTTTAAAATAAGGACTGCTCTTCAAAAGACACTGATAAAAGAATGAAAAGACAAACCACAGACTCAGAGAAAATATTTGTGAATTACTTATCTGATAAATGCCTTGTATCCAGCACACAGAAAGAATTCTTGAAACTCAATAATAACAGTAATAAACAATTCAGTAAAAAATGCACACACAAAAGATATGAACAGACACTTCAACAACAAAAAAAAGATATATAGAAGGCAAATAACTCACAAAAGGATGCTCAACATCATCAGTCATTTGGCAAATACTAATTAAAGCTACAAGATAAACTACACTTCTATTAAATGACTACAATTTAAAAAAACCTGCCAAGTGTCCCCAAGAAAGGAGAACAACTGGGACTCTCATGCATGGTGGGTAGGAAGTGAAATGGTACAGCGACTGTGGAAAACACTTGGCAGTTTCTTATAAAGTCACACATTCAGGAGCTTTGTATGGGGGATGGGTTGACTACAAAGGGGAAGCAGGAAGTTTGGGGAAATGTGGAATAGTTCTGATAATTGATTGCGGTGGTGGTTACATGATTGCAAGCATTTGTCAAAATGCACAAAATTACATTAAAAAGAATTTTTTACTGTATTAATTTTATTTAATCTTGACAATAGAGGGCAAAGTAAAAGTAAAGGCAGTGAGGCCACTGTGTGACTTTATACAACTTACTTCTCTATGCCTTCTTTTTTTTTAAATCTATACACTGAGCATATAATAGTACTTTCTTTATATTGTATTAAGTATGCTGATTTATGCGATATACCTAAAGCATGTGGCACACAGCAAATGCCATATAATTATTTGACTGTTATTTTTATTCGTATTTTTATTACTCACATATTTCTCTTTGAAGAAGTCTGGTGAAAAAAGGAAGGGTACTTAGGGGTTTGGATGGTTGAAGGATGAGGAGACCTAGACACACGGAGTCATAGACAGATGGAGGAAATCAGTGATAAGGGAATGAAAGAGAGGGAGAGTAATGCTGAACCCACAGACCAAGCCTGTGCTATTAATATGGCATCGGCTGCCCGTTTTCATAAATAACTCCCTTTCACTTGTCAACAGCTAATCAAGTAATTTCTCGAGGCCAGAAGTGACTTGCTGGATTAATGACAGCCCCTCCAGAGATCAACATGTTCAAATCCTTCTTCTGTGTTGTAATCCTACACCTCAAAGAACGGAAAGAGGAACAAATCTACCTCCTGGACACAAAATATCCACTATCATTAAAGTGACAACTTCCAATTTTTATTTGAATGGTCTGCTCTCATCTTCAGCAAAGGAAAAGTCAGATTAGTGTTGGTTGGAAAATGGAGAGTTGTTATCAGAGCTCTGATTGGTCATTATAGACCTCAGGGAATTTTTATCAAACAAAGAAACTTGATAAGATGTAAGCATAATAAGCAGGGATTAGTGCCCTCCTGGGTAACTTTCTCACAACTGTAGGAATTTTAAGAGACTTCGTAAGAATTAACATGCTCCACGTGATACTGACTTTAGCTTCTGGCTTTTCTTTCCAGGAGGCAAATCAGTACAATTTCTTCTGCCTTTGTTTCGATTTGGTAATAACCCTCCATTTTCAAACAGGTTTCACCTACCTGCCCCGTCAGACATGAAGAGGTTGCTACTTATTCTACAGGTGCGGAGATAGAAGCAACCAAGGTTTTTGATAACTGCTGGTCAAAACCAAAGCAACAGCTGACCAAGTATAAGAATAGCAGGTCAGATTGATTGAGATGTCTCAGAAGTTGGAATTTTTGGAGGGCAAGTGATCACAGACCAGCTGGTTCATTCTGTGCCCTCAGAACACAGGGCAGCATGGACCAGTACAATCACTAACAACCCAGGCTCAGCATTTCAACACCCCGTGTGCCTCCATCTTCCAAACAAAGCAGAGGCATTTTCTTATTTTATTTTTATCTATCTATCCAGCCATCCAATTTCTAATTAATAAGAACTTTTCAAAACACAATCACAACACCTTTAACATAACCAACAACATCAATAACAGTTGTGTAATATCTAAAACTCAGTCCACTGTCAATTTTCCTTGGTTATTTCAAAAATGTCTTTTACAAAGTTTTGTTCAAATCGCAAACAATACCCACACATTGCATTTGGTTAGTGTATCTCCTAAAGTCTCTTTTAATCTAGAGCAGTCATGGGAACTTTTTGTCTTCATTTATCCTTTTGTGTTGTTTTTAATATTTATGTATTTATTGAATAGATAATGCGTGCAGAGTGGTAAATTTTTTTTTTCCAAACGGAACTAAAAGGAATATCATGGGGACTTTGCAGGTGGTTCAGTGGTAAAGAATCCACCTGCCAATTCAGGAGACATGGGTCTGATCCCTGAACTGGGAAGACCCCACATGCCATGGAGAAACTGAGCTGGTGTGATACACTACTGAGCTTGTGCTCTAGAGCCTGGGAACCACAACCACTGAGCTCGTGTGCCACAACTACTGAAGCTTGGTGCCCTACCACCCATGCGCCCCAACAAGAGAAGCCACTGCAAGGAGAAGCCCACACACCGCAACTAGAGAGTAGCCCCCACTCTCCGCAACTAGAGAAAAGCCCACACAGCAACAAAGACCCATCCCAGCCGAAAATAAATAAGTAAATAAAAATTATGTTTTTAAAAGGTACATAATGAAAAATCTCTCAGTCTCCTGGCCCAGAAGCAATGCTACCAGTTTCACGTGTAATCTTTTAGAAATAGTCTCTGCCTAGACAAGCATGCCTGTCCCCAAGGCTCTAGCCTGGTGAATAAGAGTGGACATGAGTTCAAGTCTCTGCAACTCACTAAATAAAAACCTTGGGTACATTACATCTGAGTCCCAGATGTTTCCTCTGGGAAAGAGAGGAAACTATTTGCTAGAGGAAAAAAACTAATAATGGCACCTATACCATGGCATCGTTGAATTAAATCAGATATGTGAAATACTTATTACTTGTTTCTATATACATCCTCCTTTGGCTTTTCCCCAAATGACAGAATCAGGCACTTTCTCCTTCGGTGTGTTTTTTTCATCACACATCACATTTTAATGATAAGTCCATACCTGTTCTTAAAGATTCGCTTCATTGTTTGAAATCATTGACTTACATTCCATTGTATGGATGCCATACTGATAGACATGC
The DNA here is from genome assembly GCF_003369695.1 of Bos indicus x Bos taurus. Classification (NCBI taxonomy): domain Eukaryota; kingdom Metazoa; phylum Chordata; class Mammalia; order Artiodactyla; family Bovidae; genus Bos; species Bos indicus x Bos taurus. The sequence goes on from NC_040076.1 coordinate 116,611,699, forward strand.
AAATAATTTCCCACCTTTTGTTTTTACAAAAAAAAAAATGCTGCCATGATATGTACACCTATGGCTGATTCATGTTGATGTTTGAAAGAAAACAACAAAATTCTGTAAAGCAATTATCCTTCAATTAAAAATTAATAAATTTAAAAAATGCTGCCATGAATATCCTTATGACATTCTATTGAATTCATGCACAAAGCATCCATAGGATAAACTCCTGGAAGTAAAGTGCTGAGCGAAGGATACATGTATTTTAATTCTTTACAGTCATGTAAAGCCCCAAAGGAAGCCATATCAATTTATACTCCTAAGAAAAGTACAGAAAGGACTCCATTTCCCTACGTCTTAACTAACACAGTCTATCGCTATATGTTTTCATCTTTGTAAATATGATTTGTGGAAAATGGTATCTCACAGATTTAATGTGCATTTCTCTTATTATGGGGCTTCCCTGGTGGCTCAGAGGTTAAAGCGTCTGCCTGGAATTTGGGAGACCCGAGTTTGATCCCTGGGTCGGGAAGATCCCCTGGAGAAGGAAATGGCAACCCACTCCAGTACTCTTGCCTGGAGTAAGAGGAGGGAGGAGCCATGGAGGGAGGAGCCTGGTAGGCTACAGTTCATGGGATTGCAAAGAGTCGGACACGACTGAGCGACTTCACTTTCTTTCATTTTCTCTTATTATGGGGTTTCCCAGGTGGCTCAGATGGTAAAGAATCTGCCTGTGATACAGAAGACCCAGGTTTGATCCCTTGATTAGGAAAATACTCTGGAGAAGGGAACCCACTCCAGTGTTCTTGCCTGGGAAATCCCGTGAATAGAGGAGCCTGGCGGGCTTAATAGTCAATGGGGTTGCAAAGAGTCAGACATGACTAAGCAACTAACACTTTCACTTTTTTCCCCTCTTATTATGAGATTGTAAAGGAAACATTGTGTAAGTAAACCTCAGTTCAAATGACCTGCCCAGGACTCCTGAGTGAGGACTCAGAGAATACCAGCGAGGGTACAATTTTAGACTCATAGAAAGTTGCAATGACGGTGCAGAGAGTACTATCATTTCCGGTATCCTTCACCTATTTTCCCCAGATACATTAATTTTTATTGATACGCTGAGGGGTTGGTTCACAGTGACTGAATTTCCAAAATGATATTTAAAAACATGAACTTTTTTTGTTTAGAGTGACAAATGAACATGAGCATCTTTAAGTATAAGTACTCTCTCCTTTTTGTGTGTCTGCTTTTCAGTTACAGAGCAATTACTTAAACGTCATGGTAAAGCAATGTTTACGGGTTAGTCTATTCTTGGGGTTTTACATTATGGCATTTCAGAATTTGCTTCATTTTACCTAAAAGGCAGTAGTAGTGTTAAGTCACTCAGTCTTGTCTGACTGTGACCCTATGGACTGTAGCCCTCCAGGCTTCTCTGTTCATGGAATTTTCCAGGCAAGAATACTAGAGTGGGTTGCTATTTCCTTCTTCAGGGAGTCTTTACAACCCAGGGATCGAACCCGAGTCTCCTGCATTGCAGGCAGATTCTTTACCACCTGAACAACCAAGGAAGCCCATAAATAGAAGGTAGATTTTTATGCTTAAAAAAATGACCTTGTCTGTACTCGTGAAGAGGATGCTCCCTCTCTGATAGCACTAAGCATGTTTCATGCATGTCCGTATGTTGTGAGTTATATCTTACAAGTGGTGAAGGGTTTGTTCTGAACCAATGCACCTCCTTCTCCTGGTCGCTTTCGGACACATGATCAGGAGCACAGCACTGTGGCCACAGGACCTGTATTTGCACAGCTGACCACTTCCTCCTTGAGACATTTTCTTCCCTTGGCTTCCCTGCTGTTCAATCTGTGAATTTGCTCCTAACTCATAAACTCTCTTCCTCTCCTGAGTCCATCTTTCCTCTAACTATAGCTTCTCCACAAGTGATAGCCATTCCCCTGGCTTTAATGACCAGGGCCAGGACTAGGGTGAGGCCATGAAGACACCTTGGTCATAGAAGTTAATGAGACATCTACCCTGGGTTCGTGCAAGTACAGGGTTGGCCCCAGAGTGTCACTATCTCCTTAAGCTTTCCTTTTTGCTCTAGACACCTTGCTTTCCTCACCCTAGTTTCACCTCCTTCAATATCTCTGCCTGCTTCCTAGACCTCCAGATACATACAACCTATTTGTTGTCTCTACTTAGGATAGCTTAAATGCAACTCAAACTTCAAATATTTAAAATAGAACTCTTGCATCACTGCTCACCCCAATGGCCAAACCTGCTCCTTCTACTGGTCTATTCCACCTAATAGCATCACCGTTTATTCAGTTACTACAGGAGTTATCCTCAATTTCTACTTTCATCAAGTCTATCTTCTGTCTCCAAAATACAATACAAATCTGACAACCTCTCACGGTCTTTGCCACTTATGCCTTGGGCCAGGCCTCCATCTCTTATCATCGCCCCAAATCCATCCTCATGGATCCCAGCTTCCACATGTACCCTTCCCCCTTCTTTCCCCCCCTTAGACTCATGACTCTGCAAGGCAGAGCAATCTTCTTTTTTAAGAAGATTTGTTTTTTTCAGTTTTGGCTGTGCTGGGTCTTGCTTGCTGCAGGTGGGCTTTTCTCTAATTGCAGCAAGCAGGGCTATTCTCTAGTTGCACTGCTCGGGTTTCTCATTGCAGTGGCTTCTCATGTTGCAGAGCATGGGCTCTGGGTGCACGGGCTTCATTACTTGTGGCTCCCAGGCTCTAGAGCTCAGACTCAGTCGTTGAGGCACACGAGCTTATTTGCTCTGCAGCATGTGGGGTCTCCCCATGCCAGGGATTGAACTGGTGTCCCCTGTATTGCAGTGGACCACCAGGGAAGCCCCAGAGCTATTGTTTTACATCCTGGAGTAGATTATGTCATTCTCCTACTTAAAACTCTCCAGTGGCTTCCAAATGAATTTAGCATAAGGGCAGACCATCCCCCGCCCCTTACCATGGTCAACAGACCAGGAGCTAGCAGGTGTAACAATTTGATCCCAGCCTAGCAACCCCACTTCTGCCTCAACCTCATTCACCAGGAACCTGCACTGGCTCCCTCCCGCTTCAGCTGTGTTCCTTTCCCCTGGAATGCTCTTCCCCAGATCTCTATATAGCCACCTCCCTCTCAACATTCAGGTGTCAGCTCTGGTGTCACTTTCCTGACCACCCCCATCCACTTATCCATCACTCAAAATCCCATCACCCTCTTTTATATCTCCATAGCATTATCACTATCTAAAAGTGTCTGAGTGCAATAGCTGCTCAAAGCTCAGGGGCTTAAAACAAAAATGTACCAGTTCAGCTGGGACAGCTCTTGATTGGGTCTCTCTCTGCTGCAGTTGAACAGCAGCTGAGGTTGGAGTCACCTGGAGGCTTTTCTGGGCTGGATGTGTAAGATTCTTTCCTCCTGTGTCTGGTGCCCTGGTGCTCCTCTGGGTGGTCTCTTTTCCCAGCAGAGAACTGGACTTCCTGCATGGCAGCTCAAGCCTCCAAAAAGAAAAGAAGTAGAAATGGCTGGTCCTCTTATAGACCAGGCCTGAAAGTGGCATGATGTGCTTCTGGGTGTGTGCCAAGTCGCTTTAGTTGTGTCTGACTGTTTGCAACCCCAGGGACTGTAGCCCACCAGGCTCTTCTGTCCATGGAATTCTCCAGGCGAGAATACTGGAGTGGGTGCCATTTCCTTCTACAGAAAATCTTCCTGACCCAGAGACTGAACCCATGTCTCTTATGTCTCCCGCGCTGGCAGGCGGGTTCTTTACCATTAATGCCACCTGGGAAGCTCTGCCATATTCAAATGGTCATAGAGCAGTCCCCCAGGTTCAAGGGGACTGAGGAATAAATTCTACCTCTTATAGGGGAAGTAACATATATGTAAAAAGAGGCAAGGAATTGATGGGGGCCTTCTTTGGCAATAAACTATCACATTCATTTATTTATTTGTTATTTATCTATCAACTCCTGTTAGGTTAAAAACTCCACAAGACAACAGGGACCTTGTCTTATTTTATGGCTCTATTAGCACCTAGAACAATGTTTGGCACACAGTAGGTGTTCAATAAATCAAGTTTGTGGACTAGACTAAACTTATCCAGATTGGTTTTGCCTGGTTTGCTGATGCTAAGCAAGCTGATGCCTTACCAGATAAGAGAAATGCTACATTTATGAAGTATTTCATTTCCTCTGCAAACAAGAAAAACTTGCCCTGAACACAAAATCTAGAAATAGATTTGGCATGTTTTCTAAATGGAAAATATTTCTTGTATCACCAGAAATTATTTTCCCACAGTTTGTGCTACATCAAAATATTGAAGTCAACTGAAAATACCTCATTCTTTAATCTTGGTGTGGACTAGATTTTTTTTTTTGTAGCAAAGGAAGTATAAAAATCTCCTGATGGTTTAACTCTCCCAGTTCTGAAAATGTCATTACGAGTTAAGATAGATTGGAAAAAAAAAAAAGGCTACGGAGAAATGTCTTTAAAAGTTTGGTCATCAAAATGTATAGGTTTTGGTTATAAGACTAGCACTTGTTCACTTAAGTAATTATATATGACCAAGGGCAAAAAAAATCCCTCAAATTTTCCCCACTGCTAGTTTTTACTGGTGAGTTCTATAAAGTAATACCATGTTTAAACCTTTTTGTAAATCCCTTGTAAATGAGTAAGTGAGAATGTATTCATCTGAAGGATTTTAGGGACTGTTGAAGTGAAAAAAGAGGGATTTAATCTTTTAAATTACACTTGCAAATGACCACTGATGAAATTTTTCCCAATCTTTGTTTTGTCTTCAGTTTTCCCGGATTTGCTCAAAGCTATCCCAGTCAGTATTCACGTCAATGTCATTCTCTTCTCCACAATCCTTATCGTTTTAACCCTGGTGGGGACAGCCTTCTTCATGTACAATGCTTTTGGCAAGCCCTTTGAAACTCTGCATGGTCCACTGGGGTTGTATCTCTTGAGCTTCATTTCAGGTGAGTACAAAATTCTACCTCTGAAGACAAATGGGCTTGTCAGTGTACAAAAGATACACCTACCCACATGTAAAATGACAGTACATATATATGGACATTCACTGTGGCAGTATTTATGAGAGCAAAAGGCAGAGAAACGTATAATTATCCAACAAGAGCGGAGCCAACAAATTCCTGACGGTAGTCTATCCAACTAGCTGGCATTAAATTGTTTTGAAGAAGATGTAATCGAAAGAACAAATGCTCATATCAAAAAGTGGAAAAGCTGTATATAAGATTTTATAAAGATAAACTTAATTTGATTTCCTATATAAATATAGGGAATGTATACATATATATAGACTCTCCATATATATAGCCCCGCCCCCCACATATGTGTATGTATATATATATAGAGAGAGAGAGACAGTCTATTCTGTTGGTGGTAATCTCTGAGCAGTAAAATTATGAGTGGTTTTCATTTTTCTCATACTTTTTAATTTCCAAATGTTTGGTAATATGCATGTATCTATTCATAATCAGAAAAATAAATACAAGGCATCAAAAAAGAGTAAAGAGCCAGTGTACCCCCACACATGAGTGGCCATATTCAGGCCTACAGGGACTTTGTGTAGCCTATGGAGGTGTATCTGAACAAATAAAACTCTAAACCCAGAAATTAGTTCATCAATAAACATCCTACTCAATAACCAAGGCTGATGGGAAACAATATAAAACCCAGTTCATGGCACAGGATGTTTCCAATATATTTACAAGGAAGAGGAAGATACAGATGAGAAAATCAAAGGAGTCTAGCTCATATGCACCGCTGTTCTATGGGAGGTCTCTGATTTCACTCCACTCCAAACTCGCAGAGACTCAGTGTTTGTCCTGTCCCCAGGAAGCGAGTAATTTTATTAGTGATTTCACAGAGAGACAAGACAGAATACAGCTCACACTAGCAAACGCTGTATTGAAGATCCATATTAGACTCTTTCCTTCTCCTCTGCAGCTTTCCCTTTGGCTGCCAGCTCCCCATCCCAGCCTCCAGCCCCCAGGCCCCTTCTCTCTCTTGACACCACTCCCTTCTCCTTGCACAATTCAACTCTGTTCACCAACTTGCACAGCTCCTTCTCTATCAAACAAACCCGTGCAGTTAACAGATGCTCACTCATCTTAGAAAGCAGTATACCAGCCTCTCTCCATGATAACCTGAGCACAGTTTGTTACTGCCCTGGGCTCTTGGGCTTCTTAATCAATGGAGATTGCTCAGAGGCCAGAGGAGGCATCCAGGCAAGGCTTTATGGGGACTTGTGCTGAAGCATGAGGGAGTAAAGAAAAGTAACAGGTATCCTTGCTTGCTCCCTGAGTTTATGGGGAGCTGGTTTCTTAAATGGGATGAGGTTTGCGGGGGGAGGCAGATCTGTGGGTCAGGCTGGAGAGGTGGCCTAAGTGCTCTTCCCACCTCCTCAGGGTGCTGTGTGCAGGGGTCAAGAGGAGTACCCTGCTTTTGTTCCCTGAAACTCAGAAGTGGCAGCTGAGCGTTGGCCTTTTTTGTATTTTACTGTTCATAATTTGCCCCAACTGCCCATGCATGCACTGATTTTTAGTTCCTTAGAGTTTCTTCACATCCTGTCTCTCAAAGAGATATTTGTCCAGGTGTTAACACTCTAGTAAAATGTCCTAGGTCTCAGCCTGTCTCAACTTCTTGGGGTCTTACCCCCTTTCAACATGCATGCGTGTATGTTGCTCAGTCAAGAACACTAGAGTGGGTTGCCAGGGGAATCTTCCCAATCCAGGGATCGAACTCAGGTCCCTTGCACCACAGGCATTCTTTACCACTGAGCCATCTGGGAAGCCCTTTACCCCCTCTACATCTTGCTAATCAAATTATTTACCCAACTGAAGTAGTTCTCTCTCTAGTGAGGGTTCTGCTAAGATAGTTTCCATAGTTTTCACAAGTAAACAATACAGTTTCAATCGTGCAGCAATGATTACCCTATGACAGCAGTGTCTAAGTCCTTCCCATCTTTGGTACTCTCACAAAAGCCTCCAGCATGGGGCTCTGCACACAGCAAACAATTCAGTACATATTCACTGACTTGGCAAAAGCAAGTCCAGAAAGAGATGTGAAGCTGGGCACGTAAACAGCACAGGTCAGAGAAATCAGAACTCGAATGGGACAGAATTAGCAGAGGAGGCCCATAGAGGTGGTGGGACAGGCTCCAGAGAGATAGGATAGAACAGTTTAAAGGGAGGCTAAGGCCTTTGCAATCAGGGCTGAGGAGCAAGAACACAGGTACAAGGTGCAGACAGACAGACAAAGACAGTGATTCAATCCCAAGGGAAGGCCAGGCTAAAAGTGGGTATTGGGGTTACTTCACTCCCACCCCACACAGCAAACCAAACTGGCAGATCTGGATGGTGTGCTATTTTAGTGGAACTCCTTGCATCAGCCTAGGGCCAACTAGACCACAGGATACATACTAACTTATCAGAGGGAACATAATGTTCTGCAGTGGTTCTTCAAGTGGAGGCCTCAGACCAGTACCATCTGCATCACCTGGGAACTTGATAGAAAAGCAAATTCTCTGACTTCACCCTAGACTTCCTGAATCAGACACTCTGGAGTGGAGCCCAGCAATCTGTGTTTTAGCAAGCCCTCCAGGTGACTCACAGCTTCCCAGGTGGCACAGTGGTAAAGAATCTGCCCGCCACTGCAGGAGACTCAAAAGACTGGGTTTGATCCCTGAGTCGGGAAGATCCCCTGGATGTAGAGATGGCAACCTGCGCCAGTATTCTTGCCATGGACAGAGGAGCCTGGTGGGCCACAGTCCATGGAGTCCCAAAGAGTTGGACGTGACTGAGCATGCACACCAGATGACTCTGCTGAAAGCTCAGGTTTGAGAACCAGGGCTATAGGGAGTTGATTATGCAGACATTGGAGGACTGAAAAAAAGGAGACCCAGAGGTAAGTCAGAGATGGCAATGTCAGATAGCAGTGGCCATCCCTACGGCTTAGAGAACCCAGGGAAGAGTTTAGGGTTACCAGAACCTTGAGGCTGGAGGAGAGGCACAAGGGCACTGGGTCTCAGCCCTCTGAGGAGGTGGCACTGTCCCTTGAGGAGATGTCACTCTCACACGACACCAGAGGGCAGCTCTGGGAGTGTGGCAAGAGCTTGGGAACTCCCCAGTTGCTGCCTGGCACAGTGCTAGCCCACGACAAGACCAGCCAGACCTCTCTTCCCTGCCTGCTCCTCTCCCTGTGGGCAGAACAGGAGGCAGCCAACAAGGCAGAGTCCGAGTGTGGGGAGTCTGGACCCAGCATCACAGGGTAGAGGAAAGAAGAGTTGGTCTGACGCCGAGACACAGCAGCTTATTAAGTGGCACAGCTATCTCACACTCCGGCTTCTGAATGAAAACTGAGAACAGCCCATTTGGAAGACAAATTATTTGACAGTTCTAATGGACGACCGAACTAACGGTATTTGAAAAGCAGGATGACTCAGAAGGATGCAGAATTTAATCCAAGTCCCAGTTCTTATCTCAGCTTTTGGCCGAGTCCAATCCAAAGAAAGCCTGAGCCCAGAAATATATGCGGCAACACAGGCCCTGTGCTTATACTGTATTGGATTTATCCTTGAACTTATTGCAAAAGCAGGTGCTCAATGAAGTTTTGTGGATGAGAGAAAGAAGAGGGGGAGAAAGGAATGAACCAGCTACAGACTGGCCTCTGGCAGAGGATAAACGCCCTATGTTGCCAGATTATCTGCTTTCTTAAAGTCCCAAATTCTTGTTTTTCAATGGGATTTATCTATTTATTTACATTTTGGCCCAACCATTAGCATGTGGGATCTTAGTTCCCAGAAGAGGGATCAAAGCCATGCCCCCTGCATTGGAAATGCAGTCTTATTAATCATTGGACTACCAGGGAAGTCCCCAATTTCTTATTTTGAAATGCCAAAATTTTCAACAATTTTTAAAATACTGTGCATGACAACAAAACATGTGTGACAGTCAGATGCACTGACACTTTGTTACCTCTAGAGGTAACAGGCCATTCTTGAATCACAGACTAACTACTCCATTCTGTTTGGTCTACCTATAGTACCCGGAAGTCCCTGGAGGTTTGGAAAAGTTTCTCTAAAGCTATAACAGTCACAGCGACTCCCAGGTTTAACCCCTACTTGTGGAAAGATGGGGATTTCACAGCCCTTAATCACAGACACTCAGAATGTGAGCCACTGGAACATACACTCAGAGGCTGGAGCTTGTACTGGGGGAGGAGTCCCTTAGTGCCCTAGGGTGCAGGGGTTGGGGTGGGGCGGTAGGGGTCACACGTCACTAGAGACTCCTCCCCCGGGGCAGCTCCCTTCTGCTGAGTGGCCTCCCCTGTTTCTCTGCCCAGGTGGCCTCCCTCACAGCCAGCAGAGAAAAGCTCCTTCCTCCCTTTTTTTCTTCTCCTCTAGCTCACCCTGGCTTCCCCAGGATCCCCCCTTCCCTGTGCTATGTCATGCCAGGGCTATTTCTTCAGCTGTCCACCTCCCTGCTGGGTGAGAACCCCAGACTTGGCATCCTGAGGTGTGAAGACAGGAGAAGGGGAGGGAAAAGAGCTCTTTCTGCTTGTCTGTCTGGGACCTTGCACGCTGCCCGGAGTAACAATGCTGTGAGCATCTCCTAGTGTGTCCTGATGTGCTGCATGCCAGACCCTCTGGGGAGAGAAGGAAAGGGAGCCAAGCTCTGGATGAGGCCAACAATGGTGCAGTCACCACAGCTTGCTTGTCTTTAGGGTCCAGAATCCTGGTGCCATCCTGGACCAGAAGTGCCTCCCACTTCTCATGGCCTCCAGTCCAGCTCACGATCCTCAGTCTCCTATTATCATTCTCTCATGAAACCACCCAAGTCAGTTAATTTGGTTTTTCTCATCTTGTCAATTATAGCCTAGATCTGAGATATAACACTAGATTTCTTAGTGGTCTCCCACGGTGCATTTTGGGGCTTCCCAGGAAGGGCCAGTGGTAAAGAACCAACCTGCCAATGCAGGAGATGGAAGAGACACAGGTTAGATCCCTGGGTTGGGAAGATTCCCTGGAGGAGGGCATGGCAACCCACTCCAGTATGTTTGCCTGGAGACTCTTATGGACAGAAGAGCTTGGCAGGCTACAGGCCATAGGGTCACAAAGGGCTGGACATGACTGAAGCAATTTAACACACATGCATAGTGCATTTTGGACAGTGATTCTCTTCTGGGACGGTGTATTAGAATCACCAGAAGAAAGTTCTAAATATACTGGGACTTCCCTGGTGGTCCAGTGGTTAAGACTCCACCTTCCAATAACGGGGATGCAGGTTCAATCACTGGTTGGCGACTAAGAACGCACATGCCTCAGGGCTAACAAGAGAAGCCCATATCCTGCAACTACAGAACCTGTGCACCCATGCTCTGCAACAAGAGGAGCCCATGCATGGCAATGAGAAGCCCTTTCACCACAACTAGAGAAAGTCTGCATGCCACAATGAAGACTCAGAGCAGCCAAAAAAAAAGTTCTAAATATAAGGATGCTGGATCCAACACCACACTAATTAAATTGGAATCTCTGGTGATGGAGGCTGGGCACTGGTCTTTTTAAAGGTTCCTAAAGCAGAAACATTACTTTACAATAAAGGTCCATCTAGCCAAAGCTATGGTTTTTCCGGTAGTCATGTATGGATGTGAGAATTGGACTATAAAGAAAGCTGAGCACTGAAGAATTGACGGTTTTGAACTGTGGTGTTGGCGAAGACTCTTGAGAGTCCCCTGGCCTGCAAGGAGATTAAACCAGTCAATCGTAGAAGAAATCAGTCCTGAATACTGTGATGCTGAAGCTGAAACTCCAATACTTTGGCCACCTGATGCAAAGAACTGATTCATTGGAAAAGACCCTGATGCTGGGAAAGATTGAGGGCAGGAGGAGAAGGGGATGACAGAAGATGAGATGGTTGGATGGCATTACTGACTCGATGGACATGAGCTTGAGTGGACAGGGAAGCCTGGCGTACTGCAGTCCATGGGGTTGCAAAGAGTTGGACATGACTGAATGACTGAACTGAACTGAACAGGGGATTCTAATGTGTGACCAGTGTAAGAACCACTGATACAGGTGCCTATGTTTCATTTATTCAACAAACCCTGACTGGTAGCCGCCATGAACCAGCCATTATGAGTGGGTGCTGGTGTTACCACAATTCACAGGCATACTGTCCTGCCCTCGTGGAGCCAACCATCTAGTGGGAGGTTCAACAGAAGTGTACACAGGGAATTAAAGGTCACAATAATCACAAAAACGGTGATAAACAGACTGCCATGATGGAGAATGAAGGGGAGGGGAGATCAAGTCTTAATACGGTGGTTGGTGAAGGCTTCTCCAGGTAGCTGAGTTCTAAAGATACAAAGCTGAGAACCCTCAGAGAATTTCCCAAGGAGAGGAGAAAACACACAAGAGGAGATGCTAGGGAAAGAGGCCAACTTGCTGTAGGCACTGAAAGAAAGCCCATGCGACTAGAGGGTAGGCAGTGAGGGGAAAATGGCCAAAAAAAAGAAAGAAAGAAAGAAAGAAATTAGAGAGATCAGCTAACATCAGTTAATGTCAGACCTCAAAAGCCACTGTAAGTCTTTTAGAATTGATTCTAATTGCACAGAGAAGCTTTTTTGAAAGGCCTTAAGAAGCTGTCTGATAGCTGATTTACCTTTTAAGAAATGTCTGGTGAAAGAGTAGGCTATTGCATCGGAGATAGAGAGAGATGAATGGATTCTAAAAACATTTTGAAAGTAGATCCAAAATGTTTTGCAGGCAGCTTAAGCAATTAGTAGACAGTGGTGGCATTAACCAAGATGAATAAGTTGGGGGTGGAACAGGCTTAGAGTTCAGGGCAAAAAAGTGGTGGGGAGAGGAGCTTAGCATTAGAAATCAAGAATTCTATTTAGGGCCCATCAAGTTTGAGATCTTATGAGATGTTCAAGAGGACATGTCGAGTAGATAGTCAGGTATATGAGTCTGGAACTTAGAGAAGAGGTCTAGACAAAAAACATAAATTTAGGAGTTGTCAGGATATACATATTATTCAAAGCAATGAAAATGGATGAGATCATCTAGAAAGAGAATGTAGATACAGAAAAATTGGCCTAGGGCCAATCCCATCAGTTGGTTCTGGGGTTGAGAAGGAGGAGGAGCTAGGAAAGGATACTGACCAGGCCTCTCTGGAGATGAAGAAGGAAAATCAGGAGATGTGGTATCCTGGAGGCTACAAGATGGGAAAGTTTCAAGTGTACAGGTCAACAACAGAAAACCAACTCATAGTTACCAAAGGGGGAAGGTGTAGGGGGAGGGATAAATTAGGAGTGGCGATTAATAGATACTAACTATATATAAAATAAATAAACTATATTTAATAAATATAATACTATATATATATATATAACCATATATAAAATAGATAAACAGCAAGGTCCTGCTGTATAGTACACGGAACTATAGTCAAAATCCTGTAATAAATCATAATGGAGAAGAATATGAAAAAGACTATATACAAATATATATACGTAACTGAATTACTTTGCTGTACACTAGGAACTAGCACTGGTTCAGACAGTAAAGAATCGGCCTGCAGTGTGGGAGACCTGGGTTTGACCCTTGGGTTAGGAAGATTCCCTGGAGGAGAACGTGGCAACCCACTCTGGTATTCTTGCCTGGAGAATCCCCATGGACAAAGGAGCCTGGCGGGCTACAGTCCATGGGTCACAAAGAGTTGGACACAACTGAGTGACTAAGCACAGACAGGAACTAACACAACATTGTAAATCAACTATACTTTAATTAAAAGTTAAAAAAAAAAAAAAAAAAAAACCAGTACAGGTCACCAGTGAGCTTTGTGAAAAGGAGGCCACCCACAAGAGTCAATGAGAGGGAGGCGAGTGTGGCCAGGGAAGGCAGAATGGGGAAAACAAGGTGAAAAAAACCTTCCTTCAAGGTTCATAATATAGTAGGAGAGAGATAAATGTACTCAAATAAAGGAGATAGAGAAATAGAGGGAACCCAAACAGAAGGAGTGGAGCATGGAAGCAACTAGACCCGTAGCTTCACACCGGAGAACTGACTATATAAGTGTATGCCTTTTCTACATTCCATTCAAGAAATTTCCCAATTGATGATAGAGAGTCTAACTCCCATGTGCATGTAAGAAAGCAGGTTACATGGAAGACTTGCCAAGGACCCATGGTAGAATATTCTAGGCAGTTCAGTGAATATTCTCTGAGGATGCTATAAAATGCATTGATTCATGCCTTTTAGAGGTGATGAAAACCATCAAAATGTGGACTTACTGCAAATTGTACTTATTGTATCTTCTCTTATATGCAGCATCATGTTTGAGTTACACCAATCAAGGCAAACAATGAAAATACCGCTTTTCTTTAAAAAGGGGACGCTCCTAATATGGGAGTAATTAATTAGGATAATTGTAACCATGGCATGGGACATTAATAAGCACAGTCAATATAAAATATGAAGACAGGAAAATAAAGAACAGTACAGAAATAGAAAGATGCTTATGTCATAGATCAGTTTCAGGATTCATAATATCCTGGCCTCTCTAACAAGCCTGTGTATGCATATGTGTGTGTGTTTGTGTGTGTGTGTGCGCCAGCTAAGTCGCTCAGTTGTATCTGACTCTTTGTGACCCTGTGGACTGTAGCCTGTCAGGCTCCTCTGTTCATGGAATTTTCCAGGCAAGAATACTGGAGTGGGTTGCCATTTACCACTCTGAGGGATCTTCCTGACTCAGGGATTGAACCCAAATCTCCTTCAACTCCTGCATTAGCAGGCAGATTATTTACCACTAGTGCCACATGGGAAGCCCTGTAATAAGTCTAGGGCATATTATTCTGCAACTGTTAGTTGAAAAACCAACTGCAACTTATTTCCACATCAATCCTTATGGAGGAGCTGTTGTTCAGGGTCTGAGAAAGAAATCAAGGATGTCCAGGCATCAAAGCTACAGAGCCTGAGGAGGATAGGATTGGTTGTAAGAAAAGTCAGCAACAAAAATATTCCACGAGTTTCTCAGCATATACTTTGGAAGGAGACCACAGGAGGGAGAGAAGTAATATTAGCCAGCCTGTCATGGCAATGGGCAAGGAGTTTTGTCTAGATGTGCAGGGTACCATCTGAAGGGCCAGAATCATAGTGAGGGGACTGCATTCTAGGTCATTCATGGTAAGGATGCAGTAGAAGGGCTGTTTAGATCACTTAGCTCAGAGCCTGGCTGTGTGTGATCTCCTGCAAGGAGACCCTCAATCTTGTCCTAACACAATTGCAAAAAGACTCCTGTCTGTTCAGAATGGTTACTTACGTCTTCCCTCTGTTTCATTTATTTTTAAGTTTTTTATTTTGGCTGCACTGGGCTCTTCATTGCAGTTCAGAGGTGGTTGTGGCATATGGACTTAGCTGTCCCACAGCATGTGAGATCTTAGTTCCCCAACTAGGGATCAAGCCCATGTCCACTGCATTGGAAGGCAGATTCTTAACCACTGGACCACCAGGAAAGTCCCACCCTCTTTTTAATTTAGAGTCAAAACCTAAGTCCTTTCTACAACTTTCAAAGCAGTACTTGCTCTGCCCACCACAAAAACCGCACACGTGCCTCATGTCTTACTCCTCTCTGCCTGGTTCTCTTCTAAAACCACCTGGTTCCTTTGCATTCACTGTTCCTTCTGTTTGAAATGCTCCTCCCCTCAAATACCTGTCATCTAACTGCCTGACATCATCAAGAGGCACTGAAATGTCATCTTCTCTCTGGGACCTCCCCTGGCCATCTCTCTTCCCTGCTTTATTTTATTCTCTTTAGTACACATCACACTCTGATAAACTATAGAATGGACTTACTTATTTTGTTATTGCCTCTCTCTCCATTCTCACCATCACTAAGATACATATCCCATCAAGATAGGAATTTTCATCTGCTTTTGCGGGAGTCGGGATACTATGATATAGAAGATAGCATCTTATTTATTTTTGGCCATGCCATGTGGCACGTGGGATCTTCGTTCTGTGACCGAGGACCAAACCCATGTCCCCTGCATTGGAAATGCAGAGTCTTAACCACTGGACCACCAGGGAAGTTGCTCATCTGCTTTTTCAGTGCTGTATCCCCAGTACCTAGAATAGTTCAGTAAGCATCCAGTATTTGTTGAATAAATGAATAAAACAGAATAAGCTCTGAACATTTTCTAGTAACAAATGACCATCTCCTTTTCTGAAAATCAATTTAGATTAGACAAACATGGTGTTTTAAGACCATTTCTTCTTTGCATGAATCATTCTCACTCACGTGACATTTCTAAAACTTAAGTTAGATATGGGCTCTGCAACTCTCTATGACAGAAGACATATATTACAGAAGAAGGGGGAAAGCTGAACCTAACTGGTATTATGAGTGCTGAAGAACTGATGCTTTTGAACTGTGGAGCTGGGGAAGACTCTTGAGACTCTCTTGGACTGCAAGGAGATCAAACCAGTCAATCCTAAAGGAAATCAACTCTGAATATTCATTGGAAGGACTGATGCTGAGGCTGAAGCCCCAATACTTTGGCCACCTATTGTGAAGAGCCATTGGAAAAGACCCTGATGCTGGGAAAGATTGAAGGCAGAAGGAGAAGGGGGTGACAGAGGATGATATAGTTGCATGGCATCACCGACTCAATGGATGTGAGTTTGAGCAAACTTGGGGAGATAGTGAAGGACAGAGAAGCCTAGTGGGCTTCAGTCCACTGGGTCACAAAGAGTTGGACAAGACTGAGCAACAGAACAGCAACTGGTATTATAACTTCATCCACACCTGCTATTTAGAAACACGTGACCAAATGGCTCTCATGATAACCTCAATCTATTCTTAGGGATTAGCTTGCCTTACTAGTCTAGATGGTAGCCACTGGTGTCTAAAGTAGTCTGGAACTGGAGCAGTTTCCTTTTGGGGAAGAAATCATGGCCAGAGATCTCACCAATAAAACTGATTTTCTAATGAAATTACATAATTTCACAGAAAATTAGCACTTACACCTGAAAAGCTGTGGTTTTCCTACCACCGTGTATCATCTCTGAAGTCTCCTTAAAGAAGGAAATTTTCAATTTATCATGCTGTGGAGGAAAGGGAATGCCTCTAAGAGTTGCCATCGCAGGTACAGAAAACTTTTCTCCCTTCCCTTCCAGGTTCTTTGCCTGGTCTCATAATTAAATTGATAAAGGCAGATTAACAAGAGAAGACCAAATTTAATTTCGTACTAGAGCTCATAAAATATGAGACTCGAAGAACTGACCCAAGCAGGCAGCTTTTACATCTTTCAGACAAAGAAACAATAATTTGTGAAAAATTAGTAAGACAAAGTGGCTGGGGCTTGGGGTAGTAAATTGGTGAAGAACTTACAAGTTTTGTTTAGACAGGCATCTTGGCCCTGAATTCTCTATCTCTGGTGATAAGGATGTCCTCCACCCTCCAGGTGCAGAGAGGGTGCCCTTCAAGTGGGCAATTTATTTCCTGATTTCAGGGAGACAGAGGAGGGTCAGAGTATCCTTCTTGTACTAGCTGTTTCTTATGTAACTTAAATTCAAAATAATCAATATGTTGAAGTGGGATAATTTAGGGTGGCAAATCCTGACCCCAGTTATCTCTAAAAGAGTTTAAAGATGACGTGTTAGCTCTTTGGAAATCTTGGCCATTGTTTTAAATGAATTGAAATTCTAATTTACTATTTCCCAAATGCAATCTTAGTGATAATAGAATGCTTCAGAGTTGGGGTTTTGTTTTATTTTTTCACCTTTGAGGGAACATTTCCACCAGACTCCATGGATCCTGTCAGGATGTTCCCACCCATGAGACCATAGTCAACCTTAGGGGTCACCAAGGGATGAAGAAGCGGTGTTCTTGTTGGCTGTGACCTTCATTCCCTACATGTAAGGACTGGAGGAGAGAGAGATGTCCAATCCTGCAGCCCCAGACAGCTGCCAGAGGGGAGCCCTGAGTGTGCAGTGTCTAGTACATGACACATGTTTGTTAATTGACTGATGATTCATGGTTTGATGGCCTTATAACTTGGCTATCCTATTCAGTCAGAAATTAACTGAACAATCAAAGTCATTAAAAGGAGAAGGGGAAAAAGCCACTATGGTACCAGCCAGATGGTGGGGAAATCAAACACGTGAAAGGAAAACAGCTCATCTTTGAGTAAGACACCGGCAGAAAAACCTCAGTCATGTGCCTGGTTATAGTCTAAATCCTAGCTTGAGCAAGGCTTGTTGGGTTTTCCTACATCTGTTGTACTCCAATCTTTCTTGTGAGCTGGAGCAGTGTTGGTCAGATAGACAGACCTGGGGGGTGGGGACTGAAATGGCCCCAGCTGAGTTTGGGCTCTTGGGGGACACACAAGTAACTGGGCAAAGAAAGAAGGAAGCATGCAGGCATGATCCTAACCTCTGAGAGGCTGTGGGCAAGAGCATGAATGCAAGTCCACATACCACATGTCTAAACAGTTCAAAGTTATAAGCTAAACTATTCAATGAAACATATTCCATCCTTCTCCCTTGACAAATAAGGTTCTGGAAGCAAGATTCAAATTAGAGTACTTAAAAAATTAATATTCTCTTATAATTAAAAAAATTTATATTTATTTATTTAACTGGCTGTGCCAGGTCTTAGTTGCAGCATGTGGGATCTAGTTCCCTAACCAGGGATTGAACCCAGGCTCCCTGCATTGGGAGTGTAGAGTCTTAGCCACTGGACCACCAGGGAAGTCCCAAATTTAGAATTCTTGAGCTCTGGAAATTCTGCACCTGAATGTGGCTAAGGGAGGAATACCATCCCCTGTCTCTTCACTTCTCTTCCCATGCCTGGTTCCATCCACACTGTAAAGGGCCTCAAGCAAGCACATATGAACACTCCACCGCATATCCAACCTCTGACCATGCCTGCCAAACAGCTGTTCTTTTCCTTGGCCACTCTCAGGCCTCAGAGCTGTACAGCACCTGCCACAAAATCCACCCCTGGGGAGATGGACCCTGGAAAGACACTCATGCCAGCTCAGGAAGAGTGCTCAAGGCTGTGTGCAGAGAAAATTCCTGAGTCCCAAGAGTACAGTCTTCAAGGCAAATAGATGGGGAAACAATGGAAAATGACAGACTTTATTTTCTTGGGCTCCAAAATCACTGCAGATGGTGACTGCAGCCACGAAATTAAAAGACACTTGCTCCTTGGAAGGAAACCTATGACCAACCTAGACAGCATATTAAAAAGCAGAGATATCACTTTGCCAACAAAGATCCATATAAAAGCTATGCTTTTTCCAGCAGTCATGTACGGATGTGAGAGTTGGACCATAAAGAAGGCTGAGCAATGAAGAACTGATGCTTTTGAACTGTGGTGTTGGAGACGATTCTTGAGAGTCCCTTGAACTGCAAGGAGATCAAACCAGTCAATCCTAAAGGAAATTAGCCTTGAATATTCATTGGAAGGACTGATGCTGAAGCTCCAATACTTGGGCCACCTGATGCAAAGAGCCAGCTCATTAGAAAAGACCCTGATGCTGGGAAAGATTGGAGGCAGGAAGAAAAGGGGCTGACAGAGGATGAGATGGTTGGATGGCATCATCAACTCAATGGACATGAGTTTGAGCAAACTCTGGGAGATAGTGAAGGACAGGAAAGCCTGGCATGCTGCAGTCCAAAGAGTCAGACACAACTTAGTGACTGAACAACAGCAAGAGTATAGTCTAGAACGCAGTCAAGGACTGTAGACGGACCCATTCCATTGACATCAAGGATTCCTCACCTTATGGGGGAGAGGTATCAACAGGACAGAGAGCAGGACCCTTTAAATATGGCGCCCATAGCAGGAACCCCTTCGATGGAGTCTAAGGGCCAAACTAGAAACATGCTGAACCCTATTCTTATCATTACTCACACTTATTCTTGTCCCTTACACCCCTCTCTCCATGTCCCCAGCAGCCACACCAAAAAGAGAAACACTTCTTGGGTATCTTTTGTTCCATAAGCCATAAAGAGGTATCAGGAGCCCTATATTTCTTTTAGAGCTGGGGAAAGAGAAGCAAAAATGCCCCAAGTTCACACTGAGCTGTTTCCCTCCATGTGTCTTAGCATCACTCAGGGGTTGGCAGAGACTCAGGCTGGGTTTCCATGCTCTGACTCTGAAATGACCAAGTCTACTTCACGGATAACTCCTAAATCCAGAGCGAAATCATAGACTATCCTCTTAACGACTACATCGTGTTTTGGGAGCTTGCAGGCTTGAAGTATTAGCTCCAGCAAAGGGCTATTGGTTTTAAGATACCCCAGCAACCTTGACTTTAAGAATTTGAAATGTGGTCTCACTATGATGCAGTCTCCTTAACAAAGTAGTACCTTTAAAATATTAAACAACTTGAAAAAGGAAACCGAACTTGAATTTTTCTTTCAAGCACCCAGAATATACAGGGTTTCACTTCTGTCTGAAATTCACCATCTCCTCACACAAAGAAGGGTCTCATGGTAAAAGCAATGGCATTTTCTCCACAATTTTCAAATAAAAGATAAAGAGAAAACAGCATCGCAGCCTCTTTGTTAGTTCGAACAATAAAGGAATAATACGGTTTTGCCAGGGGAGAGCTCTGGTTTTAAGCTCAGAATACAAAAATAGGCTGACAATTTTTACAAAGGAATATTCCGCGAGGCCGGTGGGAAGTGAAGTTTCTAGAAAATTATATCATTTGGTTATTTGGGGGTGTATGATTACGAGGAGCAAGCTGGTGGGGCCAGTCCTCAGTGAAATTCTAATAGAAGAAATGGAATTTCACTTTTCCTGTTCACTCCTGACCCTACCCCTCTCTACCAACCCAAACCCAGCCTTTGGAAAAGGAATGGGGCAACATTTGCATGTTAGCACCTCATGTCTAGAATGTTCTCCCCACACAGTCCAGCCTCCCTTTGCTAACTTTTCCTACAGCTACTTCCAAAGAACCTTCTAGGATGCTGCCCGCCCTCTCAGGTATAGCCACCCGCACCTCCCTTTACTATGACGCTCACTGCGATAGGTTTATAACTTTTTTATCTGAGTTCCCTGCCCAATTATACTCTCTGTTAGAGCAGAAGCCACCATATACCTTTTCTTTCATGTTGAAAGCTCCCCACTACTACCGTGCTTGGCCCATCAGTAAGTCTCATTAAATAAAGGATTGAGTGAATTAATGAATGAGAACTTAAGCCACTACATTGCTGCTCCCAGACATCTGAATTAACTGTCACTGAAGGCAAAAGCACTTACTCCTCTTCAAGGAGTCACAAATCTAATGGGAGAGCGTATGAAGGAACAAGGCAGGGTAGCCTAACTGATGGAGTTAGGGGTTTTTTGGTGTGTAGTAGAGTGCAGTAAGGGATGATGGTTAAGACTTGCAAGGCAAAAAGAATACATAAACACCAGAGGAATAGTGACGAATTAGCAAGCATTTCTCTGTGACTATTCTAATATCAAATGTTAATCTTGAATCATCTTTCTTATCCACATTTTGTAGACAAGGAAGGGGAGACTGGGAGGTTAAAACTGACTTTGGGACTTCCCTGGTGGTCCAGTGGTTAGGACTCTGAACTGTCACTGCAGGGGGTGCAGGGTTGGTCCCTGATCAGGGAACTGAGATCCCACATGCAGCACAGAGTGACCAAATAAATAACATTTTAAATGGACTACTTTCATATAACAAAAGGGAGATTGAGAGTGTGAAACCAAATTGTTTTAATCAAAGTCAGAAAACCATTTCAGCAAGTCTCCTTTTAACTAGCAACCTGTTATGATGACCTGGGATGCATCTGTAGCTGTGGGAGCCCTCAGAGCCCTGGCTCTCCATGGTGTCCCCGACTCTGCCCCTTCTTGCCACGTGCTTCTGCCCCCCTGTGCCACCCACCCCTCTGGGGGGCTCCCTTCCTCCATCCTCAGGGGAGAGGGCCTGAGTTTTCAGGCACCACTCAACATGTTGTGCCCCTGTCCTGCAGAGAACTCCAGGCCATAGTCACACCATTTAAAAGTAGATTAGGCTACCAATGAGTAATAAACGAGAGGAAAATAATAATGATGGGTTAAACAAAATAAATACTTATTATTCTCTCATGTAAAAACCTAGAAGTTGAAGTCCAGGGCTGGTCTGGTGACTCCTGGTATCTGATATCCAAGATTCCTCCTTTCCTATTTTACCATAACACACGGCTTCCATTTCTAAGGCCACATTGCCCAAAATGGTGCTCCAGCCATTGCATACATATTTCAGCGACAGGAAGGACAACAGGGAAAGAAAGTGGAGGCCCCTAATGCTGCACACTTCAAGGAAACTTTTCTAGCCCCACATACCAACCTCCCTCAACCAATGTAGTCTTTGTTCAAGGCAGCCACATACCTAGGTAAAAATCCTGAGTTCTGTTACAAACAAGGAGAATAGGTACTCTCCACCTTAACATGTTAGACATGGCTGCCTTTGCGCAGGGACACCTCTGGGCAGCTGTGGCCAGGTGGGAGCCGGAGGAGGGGAAGGAGAAAGCTTTCAGCCCTTTCACAAGGGGACTAGATGACAACATTTTTCGTGTATGGCCTGTGAAGTACAGAGAAACGTGCTCTCTTGAAGTCACACCATAGCCGGGCTTGCTGTGCAGCCTGATTCCACCACCGCGCTTTTAAGGCGCCCAGCAATTCAGCCTCTCTTCATGCGAAGTGGGACATCTCCTAGTCTTTGTAAGACTGGCTCGATTCTACCCTGCAACAAGTCTTCTCACTCAGAGCCATAACCCAGACACTGCCGCCCGTCTTTGGGGTATCAGGCTCATGATTACGTATTTGAAGTATTTTTGTAGACGAATGCAAATGAGCTGGTGGGAAAGGCTTTCTTTAGCTTGCACGTAAACCCTCTTCCTCGTCCCTTACAATCAGGAAATGTTGTCCCAGCGCGTTGTTTGTTCTTTCTCTTGCAGGCTCCTGTGGCTGTCTTGTCATGATATTGTTTGCCTCTGAAGTGAAACTCCACCACCTCTCAGAAAAAATTGCAAATTACAAGGAAGGGACTTACGCCTACAAAACGCAAAGTGAAAAATATACCGCCTCCTTCTGGGTGGTTTTCATTTGCTTTTTTGTTCATTTTCTGAATGGGCTTCTAATACGACTTGCTGGATTTCAGTTCCCTTTTGCGAAATCTAAAGACACAGAAACAGCTAATGTAGCTGCAGACCTAATGTACTGAAAGGCCAACATGTCTGTCATTCTCACAGAGACGAGACTAGCTCTGGTCACTTGGCTGTGGTTACTTTTGCTCAACCTTTTAGGTGCACAGCTTAAAGCACCAAGCCCTATGTGATATTATATACAAACTGGGTGCTAAGGACACAGGCAGGAAATGAAAGGGAGCAGAAGAAAGGCTTCAGAAGGTTGTTCAACCTGGTGGGAAATTGCTTCACCTGGCTAGTTTAGACAGTTGACTAGAATGACCAAACCATTACTCCACATCCACACCAGAGCGCAAAATGTCTGCTCTGCCAGGAAGAAATCAAGAGGTCTGAGGAACACATTTTAAAACAAACAAATACTATTTCTGATAATATCCACACATTTGTTGCCACAGATACCAGAAGACAGAACTGGAATCGCTTTCCTAAAATGATACTGCATTAATTGAGCAATGCTAACTATATCAGGCACTTTTTAAAAACTCATTCAAAGCACTGTCTTATTTCCATGCCTGTTATTCAAAATGTATAAACCTCTAAAAGGGAAAAAGAAGAAACGCAGTACTTTCAATAGACATAATTGCTGGGACCACTGAGGAATCATGAAAAGTGATTCTGCCCAGTAAATTTGTTGCAAAATGACTCATTGGAGCTGTTGCTTCAAACTTTTTAGTCTCTTCAAGCACTAAGTCCCACTTATGAAAATCGTATTACGTTGTGGAATTAAGATGGTATCAGTGTCATCTTGGGTGGTGGTCTGTCACAAAGCATGACCCAAGCTGACTTTTTTCCTCAGTTACCGATGAAGTTGCTGACCAGAGGCCGCAACTGAACCTAGAACTGACCATTCGTCTGTCTTCCAACGGCTGCCCTGGAGAAAGCACTCAGGAAGAGGCGGGGAATGACAGAGAGCAGACCACCAGGCCCTTTGCCACAGCTGCTCAGCACTCAGTCCCCACACAAGAGGTTCTGAAAGGGCTCTTTTTAAAAAAATCCTTTTTTTGGTGGGGAACAATTTACAAGAAACAAATGACTGTGTACCTGACTGTATACTTGCTCTGATGGTGATCTGAAGCCCACAGGCTAACATGAGAACACTCACTTCGTTTCCAGATGTTAGTCTCTCTACCTTCATTCAGGAAAGAACCTGGAGAATTTCCAGAAGACCATGAGTCCATCTAGTGAGAAAGAGGCTGCTTATTTCAGTAATGGGCTGGGGGCACCCAGTTCTGGAAGTCTTCATGAAACACTTACATACGGAAGCATTTCGTGGTCCCGTCTGCTCCTTCAGAGCAGCTGCTCTAGGAGTGGACAGGACAGCGCAAGGAACTCCACAGACCAGGGCAACTGGCCTGAGATCCCAAGAGGCCCCTCAGTCCCTTCTGACTCCTTTCTCTGTCTTCCCTTCTAACACCAAACTTTCTTCTTTAGAAAACACCTCCCTGATTGTTCTTTGTTCCATAAACAGAGAAAACTCAGAGCAGCAGCTGAAAATCCAGTGACAGCTTAACAGGCGAATGAATGATCTTCCCTGACGAGAACGATCACTCCCTGAGGAGTGGAGGCAGGGCTGCCAGTCCCTGCAAAGTGGGTCGCACCCAAAAATACAAGATACCACCCAGGCCCTCAGAGGACAGCACTTAAGTTGGCTCCCTCTCTTCTCTCAGAAGAAACCTCTGTGCCATGTGGCCTTCGAGTAAAGCTTTCCAAGGAGGACGTGACCGGGTTGATCTCTGAGAGTCCCTCTGGGAGGATCACAGCCCAGGGATGACAATCATCACTCTGTCTGACCTCCCGCCCCAGGTGGCAGCCTGGGTCTCACATTCTCACGGGGACGCGGGGCCCCCTGCTGGCTCCGGGGCAGCAAACAGGAGCGCAGCAGGGCGCTCCTTTCTCGGTGTCCACACACACCATCAGCATCCGTGCTTATTACGCTGTGGGAAAGAACAGCAAGGAACGGAAAGCCAGGTTCTACGGGGCAGAGCTGGCTGTGCACGTACACAATAAACTCCCTGAATCCCGTGGAGGCTGCAGAACCGAACACATGCATATGGGGCGGGAGAGGAGGCGGCGGAGGAGGGCGCCTTCCCTCCGTGCACGCTGTGCCGATTACAAAGGTCTTTTGCTCTGGAGGTCCCCTTGGCTCCTTCAGAGCAGCTGCTCTCACATCCCTTTACATGCTCTCAAGGCCGGTGCAAAATGGAGACAGTGCCTGCACACAAGGAAGGGCAGTGTCTGACGCGCATCCTTGCCCACCAGAAGCTGCAGACTCACACTGGCTGCCACACAGGGGCTCCCTTGGCCCTGCTCGTTTGTTGCCCCCTTTCCCCCGATGGCCCTCTGTAGTGGATAATGTTTTGCATTCCCCATCAGGTTCCTCTCAGGCACACAGCTAAGCCACAGTTCCCAGCTCCTTTGCAGCTGGGGCCATGGGAGTGAGTCTGTGTCCATGGGATGTAGGCTGGTGACCTGAGCTACTCTTGGGCTTGGCCCTGAAGACTCTCACTTGAGATCCTCCACCTCTGTCCGCCCCTGGCAGTACAGCCTGGGAAGTCATGGGATCCAGGAGGTGAGGTAACGAAACAGAGGCGGGCCTTGTGACCTGCCTGGGAGTGTGACAAGAGTGGTAAATAAACTTTCTGTAAAGCCGCTGAGTTGGGGTGGTTATTTTTTAGTACCCAAGCCTCGCCAACAAAGCCTTGCTCTCCAGGAAAGCTCTGCTTCACGCCAAGGAGACACTCTCTAAGCCCCTTGAGATACAGCCTCAGGCCAGGGGCACCCTCAACCACAACCACTGAGTGACTGTCTGTACCATTGCCTTCCTTGAAGCCCCGGCCCTCTAGCCACATTACTTATCCCCTTATCCCCAAAATGAAGACCAGAGAATGAATTTTCTGCATAAATATCTCAAGAGTAAATGAATACTATAACTTATGCTGGTATCCTTCAGTATGCTTTCCAAATGCTGGTTAGTAAATCCCTTTTCATTCATTCAAATCTTTCGTCTACAGTGGATCTAGCTGTGTGTAAAGCATTGAAGATGGGGGAGGAAATGTACAGTCAGGAAAATGTTTTTTCATTTTTTAATAAACATTTTTTCTTGATCTTTGGTTGAGAGCCAAGAAAAATATCTTTCAATTGCCTTGAAAAGAAGTGAAAGTATTAGTCGCTCAGTTGTGTCTTAACTCTTTGCAACCCCATGGACTGTAGCCCGCCAGGCTCCTCTGTCCATGGAATTCTCCAGGCAAGAATACTGGAGAGTGTTGCCATTTCCTTCTCCAGGGGATCTTACCAACCCAGGGATCAAACCCAGATTTCCTACATTACAGGCAGATTCCTTACCATATGACCTTACCCTCACTTCCCCCTTCTGAGGGGTCATGGCATTGAGAGGAGGAATTTTCCACAGTTCTGGGTCAGACAAGTCCTAAGCCAAGTCTTGGGGCCTTGAGTGGTGTCCTTCCTGCAAGGCCGCTGACAGGACACTCATTCTCTGCTGTCAACTAGGGCTTCACCTGGACTGCAGTGAGGATGACACCTGGGCACTGCCTCAGTTTCCCCAATGTTCTCTGGTGCTGGAAAAAGATGACCCTCACTCCAGCAGAGATTTTAGGTATAATCTAGTGTACTTCCTCTCCTTTTCCTGCCCCTCCTGGCCCTAGGGATTTTCTAGCTAGTTTGGAGGAAAAGGGGCTTCCCTGGTGGCTCAGATGGTAAAGAATCTACCTGCAATCCAGGAGACCTGGGTTCGATCCCTGGGTTGGGAGACTCCCCTGGAGAGGTGCATTGCAACCCACTGCAGTATTCTTGCCTGGAGAATCCCATGGACAGAGGAGCCTGGTGGGCTACAGTTCATGGGGTCACAAAGAGGCAGACATGACTGAGTGAATAACACTATCACTTTTTGGAGAAAAAAGCAACCTTCTTCTGCAAGAATGTATGTGACTCTGTTTCACTCCTAAATTAGTGACCATTGAACTTAATATCACTTTTTACATTTCACCACAGTCATCCACTTCTGTCCAAATTGTATATGAAGCTACCTGGACTGGGCAGAGATGTTTGGAGTACAGGTGTAGGAGTGAAACAGGCATGGAGGAGCAGAAAAGCAAATAGAACCAGTGAAATATTGCCCCTACCCTACAAACACACATTAACATAAAACCAGCAATAAGAACTGGAAACTATACACAATATTTTGTAATAATCTATAAGGGAAAAGAATCTGTAAAAGAGTATGTGTGTGTATACACACACACACACACATATATATATAAAATGTACAACTGAATCACTGTGCTGTACACCTGAAACCAATACAACATTGTAAATCAACTATACATCAATTAAAAAGAAACGTAACACTGGGAACTCTGCTTCACTTTTTTTTTTTTCCAGTTTTTAGCAAATTTCACAGCCACCCTTCCTCCTGCACAAATAAGCTATTTCCTTTTTTAAAATTCATAAATATACAAAAACATAAAATATATTTATGCCATATCCATTAATCCTCTATTCCTTACCTCAAAAAAAAGAAAACATTCTATTTTACTTAGTATCTTGGTCAGGAAACATTTAATTTAAAAACAAAGACCCACTTAAAACATTTTAAGTGAGAAAGGAGTGAGAGAGAGAATGCATGGGAGAGAGATTCACTCGAAAGACATAAGGCATCTTCATCTCACTGGTACCCAGGGCGCTGTGTGCACTCAGCCCCTGGATAGGCAAGTCTATCGGAAAGTCCAGTGAGACCAAGGTTGCCCTTCCCTTCCTTTCTCTTTTCTCCTACCCCTCCTCTGTGTGTGTGGATCTAAGGCCACTGGCTCAGGCCCCTGTTTTCTCCCTAAGCCTTTAATTCACTTTCCTCTCTCTTTCTGCCCACCAGCTTTGTTTTTTCAAAGTATGAGAGGAGAAACTCCATCTCTACATTGTCTACAGGATCTACAGTATCCCCTAAGACCCAGGACCAATGAGTGAGAGGGGGTGGGGGAGGGAGTGGGAGAGAGAGAGAATGAACACCAGAATGAAGCAGCCAGCCTCTGTACCAGATGCCCTTGGTCAGGTGCCCACCCTCGTTCCACACAAGCAAAGAGAGGGATGAGTCACAGCTATAGGGAGGGGCTGGGGGCAGAGTGTGTGACTGTGTGTGTGTGTGTGCGCACGCACGTGCATGTGCATGCTTGCGTGTACCTGTGCGTGTGCTCATCCCAGAAGAGGATGTCAGTTTGGCAAGTTCCCCAAAACCACCCATCATGGTTGGTTATATGAGTCTGTATCCT
The DNA here is from genome assembly GCF_003369695.1 of Bos indicus x Bos taurus. Classification (NCBI taxonomy): domain Eukaryota; kingdom Metazoa; phylum Chordata; class Mammalia; order Artiodactyla; family Bovidae; genus Bos; species Bos indicus x Bos taurus. The sequence goes on from NC_040076.1 coordinate 116,639,217, forward strand.
ACACATTAATCTTTATTACTCATTGTCTTTTAGTGTCATTTCTTGCCTTCTAATGATGGACCAAACTTCCTTCACTATTTCTTACCCATTCTATTGTTTTCTAAAATCAGAGAGAAAAGACACGGAATTACATTGAGAGAAAGACATAGAGATGCAGCTTCACCTTTTCTCTGTGTATTGTATTCACAGATATCCTGGCTGACTGAACAGTGGGTAATCCCTTTTAAAAAGGGCAGGAGGGCACCCTAGATGATTCCTATGGAACAGGCAAAGCAGTTTCATTCCAGCTTTATTCTTTCTATTCTAACAAAACGTGACAGCCTGTTTCCATCCTTTCTCTGGCCTTCCTCACCCACCTGGCAGCACAGCTATGGCCAGACCCACTTGTACATAACAAGCTGGGTGAGTGAAATGGCCCGAGTGGAGATGGTTTTGATCGTGTTTACAAGCACACATTTCTCTGCAGGAAGCTCACTTCAAGCCTTCTTATCTCCCTCTTGCCTTGCTTCTAGCGATTCTGCGAATCACATTAAAGTTCTTTATCTCATGAAACACATGCAGGATCAATAGCCATGCTTTCCCGTGTGTTAATGTCTGCCAAAGAAAGCTGCAGGGACTGACTCACTAGGAGCATGCCTCCCCTCTGTTGTTGGAGGAGATGCCATGTGAACCCACAGAGACCTGGCCGCTGGATTCAAGGTGAGAGCTCTCCCAGCCTCACCCAAGTGGTGTTTGGTTTCTGATACAGTCCTTTAGCATATTCACAGAGTGACCTGCTTTTTGGAGGATTCTTAAGTTTTTCCCTCCTCTTGGTATTAGGACTTATAATTCTTCTTCCAAAGACCATGGTTGGTTGGTTGTTTCAGTGATGGTATCATCTTCCCCCACTGAAAAGCCTAAAGCCCTGTCTGTGGCTCACCTGCGGTGTCTAGCATTTCAAGGATACACGTGTCTTAGTAACAAGGCTTACTCTGGGCCGGGTCCATATTCCAATGATTTTTAAATTTTTGAAATGTATTTACCTATTGCTTCTACTTCTATTTTATAATCTCATCATTAATTGCATACTACTTTAGAAGTTGCTTTGTTTTTTTGAACAAGGAGGATACAGATTTTACAAATCCAAGTCTTTCCATCATCTTTGAATGACAAGAACATAATAAGGAGAGATGTAAATAAAATATAACCCAATCCTTGAAATGCTTTCATTGTAAATCAATTCTGTTTTGTCCACTCAGCAGTGGTCCCCAGAATCCCTGGTCCCTAGAACAATACCTGACATGTGCTAAGCACTTGATAAATCTCTGTTGAATGTTGGTCAATTTTCAACTCTTCTTTCTGTTCCAGAGATCTGACTACTCCTAATATTTACTGAAGTCCCTAAACTCAGTCTCCTTCCTACCATTTTGCATGTACTTCCCCTTGGTTTCTGTCTAACCATGAAGCTACCAGGGCTTTCACTTCTTCATTTTGGAGGGGGTGGCAATGTTAGATATAAGGTCTATTGTTTAACTACGTCTTCCCAAATCTTTGCCAGTGAACTTCCTACAACATTTAAGAGAGGATGCTGATGCTGGGTCTAGTGAATAAAATGACTCATGAGATATTGATTAAGCTTCAAACACACACCCTACAGGAAAGATGTACAAGGCATTGGCCCCTTCTCTTAGAACTTAAATCAGTTTCCTAAAATCACTGAAACTATGCTGCCACTAAAATATAGACTATTTTCTCAGTAAGTGAACTCCAATGGAATCAGCTTGCTGAAGTGGGAAAGCAACTTGGCTTAAGCCCAAACTCTTGCTCTCACCAGTTCTGTAATACTGGGGCAAAAGTTAAATTTTCCTGACTTTTCTTTACCCATCTGAAACCAATCTAAATATCCCCAGACTTTCCCAGTAGACAAACATAGATAACAATCATACTAGATTTAATTTCCAAATTTCATGGCTCTTAATAGCCTCCAGCCATAAAGAGAACCAAGACATTGATCCCTACCTGGCCCTTTCACTCATGTCCCTTTTCAGTTCAGTTCAGTCGCTCAGTCATGTCCGACTCTTTGCAACCCCATAGACTGCAGCACTCCAGGCTTCCTGTCCATCACCAACTCCCGGAGCTTACTCAAACTCATGTCCATTGAGTCAGTGATTCCATCCAACCATCTCATCCTCTGTTGTCCCTTTCTCCTCCCTCCTTCAATCTTTCCCAGCATCAGGGTCTTTTCAAAAGAGTCAGCTTTTTACATCAGGTGGCCAAAGTATTGGAGTTTCAGCTTCAGCATCAGTCCTTCCAATGAATATTCAGGACTGATTTCCTTTACGATTGACTGGTTGGATCTCTTTGCAGTCCAACGGACTCTCAAGAGTCTTCTCCAACACCACAGTTCAAAAGTATCAATTCTTTGGTGCTCAGCTTTCTTTATAGTCCAACTCTTACATCCCTACATGACTACTAGAAAAACCATAGCTTTGACTAGACGGACCTTTGTTGGCAAAGTAATGTCTCTGCTTTTTAATATGCTGTCAAGGTTGGTTATAGCTTTTCTTCCAAGGAGCAAGTGTCTTTTAATCTGCAGTGATTTTAGAGCCCCTAAAAATAAAATCTCTGTTTCCCTTGTTTCCTCATCCATTTGCATGAAGTGATGGGACCGGATGCCATGATCTTAGTTTTTTGAATGCTGAGTTTTAAGCCAACTTTTTCACTCTCCTCTTTCACTTTCATCAAGAGGCTTTTTAGTTCTTCTTTGCTTTCTGCCACAACAGTGGTGTCATCTGCATATCTTGAGGTTATTGATATTTCTCCTGGCAATCTTGATACCAGCTTGTACTTCATCCAGCCTAGCATTTCTCATGATATACTCTGCATATAAGTTAAATAAGCAGGGTGACAATATACAGCCTTGATGTACTCCTTTTCCTATTTGGAACCAGTCTGTTGTTCCATGTCCAGTTCTAACTGTTGCTTCTTGACCTGCATGCAGATTTCTCAGGAGGCAGGTAAGGTGATCTGGTATTCCCTTCTCTTTAAGACTTTTCCACAGTTTGTTGTGATCCACACAATCAAAGGCTTTGGCATAGTCAATAAAGCAGAAGTAGATGTTTCTCTGGAACTCTCTTGCTTTTTTGATGATCCAATGGATGTTGGCAATTTGATCTCTACTTCTTCTGCCTTTTCTAAATCCAGCTTGAACATCTGAAAGTTCACGGGTCACATACTGTTGAACCCTGGCTTGGGGAATTTTGAGCATTACTTTACTAGCGTGTGCAATGAGTGCAACTGTGTGGTAGTTTGAACATTCTTTGACATTGTCTTTCTTTGGGATTGGAATGAAAACTGACTTTTTCCAGTCCTGTGGCCACTGCTGAGTTTTCCAAATTTGTTGGCGTATTGAGTGCAGCACTTTCATAGCATCATCTTTTAGGATTTGAAACAGTCCCTTTTACTTCATTCTGAAAGTTTCTAAGTCCTCCTGTTCCCACAGAATCAAGTCTGCTTCCTCAGTTCACACCATGGCAGCTCACAGCCTACCTGACTCTGAGGCTTCTGTGAGAAGATTGCTTTCCCAAGGCAAAGGAAGTGCTCCCCAGGGATGCTCTGCAACCCTAGGGTTCTAGAATGCATGGAGCCTGTGATAGGGAGAGGGTGTGCTGGAGAAAAGCACACCCTGTCATCTGCTCATAGTGCTTTAGTGTTAAATGGAGGTGGAGAAGGTTGAAAGCTCTTCCTTTTCTTCAGAAAGTCCACCTTCTCATTTCTGTTTTAACACAGAAAACTCTTTTATTATATAAGTGGAATTAAGGCTCATTTGATCACCCCGGGAGAGGTGTGTGTGTGTGTGTGTGTGTGTGTGTGTGTGTGTGTGCTGTGCTCAGTCATATCTGACTCTTTGCAACCCCATGGACTGTAGCTTGCCAGGCTCCTCTGTCCATGGAATTTTACAGGTAAGAATACTGGAGAGGGTTGTCATTTCCTTCTCCAGGGATATATATACACATATATATGTACATACATACATACATACATACACACACACATAAATTCACATTTTTACAGCATTAATAATTGTTGTCAGAGCCTCTTCTAATGCCCAGTTATGATTGGGAAAGATCACGGAAACACAAAAAACCACCATTTACCTTTCACTTTGAGAGGGTGAAAAGGCACAGATTTATAAGATGAGAGCACCAAATGTTACATTCTGCCAAATTTGCCAGTAATCGAGTTTCTTAGTTGAGGTTCTTGTACGGAAAAGAAACCACTCTAACAAATCAAAGAACAGAAATGCAATATGTTGAAGGAATAAGGCATCACACAGAATACAAAGACTTGCTGAACTCCAAGGATCCCAGGGTTTGTGATTGGTTCCTACAGACCGCAACCACTTAGAGGATTCTCTAACCATCATATGACTCTTCAGTTCAAATGCATATTCCCCAAATAAACAGTCAAGCCTGTTGGGGACAAAATTCTATGTCTGAATCTGCTATGATTGGGATAAGGTCACATGCAGCTACATGGCTCCCAGCAGCTCACTCCATGAGAAGAGCAGGATGATCAGGTTTTGGGAAGGTACAGCATACCTGGGCTCCCTCCGTGCATTACTTCCCAGCAATGTGGCTCTTCACCCTTTATAAAGTCCAAGCACTTCCCCACGACTATTCTCATCCTCACAGTTATCAGATAAGTAGACTAAGCAGGGACTCTTTAAGATACAATGATGCCTTCTTCCAGGTGAGGAAAACAAGGCTTACAAAGCTTAGTGGACTTAACCCAAGATCACAGACAGACTAGGAGAGGAAGTAGGACTTAAACCTATGTCTCTCGAGCTGCAAAACCAAACTTTGTGTGAGTGTGGGGGAGACAAATGACTAAATGGGTAGAAATGCATGAATAATAGGTGAGTGGGTGTCTGAATCGGAACCACCAGAACTGAAGGAATGTAGTCACTTGCACTCTCAAACTAAGCTATTCACAAGATGCCAAGGAAAAGGGGAGGAGGGACCAGAAGACAGATGGAGGAAAGAGAAAAGCAAGAAATAGATTCAGATCAAGAGGGAGACTTTTGGAAACTGTACATAAACATATCTATCTTTTAATATAAGGTATCAATGGAAGAGGCTATTCATTGTCCCTCCCATCAATGGCCTCTCTCCCCTTACAATATAGTAAAAACATTCTTAGCAGCATGAACGGTTGCCCAGCTAGGGGTTTCATGAGCAAGAGTGACATGTGCAAATGCCACGTCATGCTCTTAAAGGGCCTGTCCTTTCTTCCTTCTCCTTTCCACACTCTGGAATACAGAGTTAATGGCAGTAGGTGAAGTAGCCATATCGGACCATGAGGTACAAGCCAAGTATGAGGATGACAGAGACACAAATGGATAAAGCCTGGGTTCCTGATGATTAAGAAGCCACTATACCAATCACTGCTAACCCAGACTTGTTTTCAAGCCCAAGAAATAATTTTATTACAGTTATATTGGAAAAAATAATATAAGACCATCCATCATCCAGGAGGCACTGGTAAATGCTAAATGTTTATATGATTAATATGCAAGCTTAATAAAAGCTGGTACATTTGGCTAGGGAATTAGTAGCAAGTTCTATGTTTTCTTTTTCTATTTACTGTAAGATTTTAAATAATTATGTATCAATAGCAAAATTATTAATAAACTATATTTCAGCAATTGAAATTTTTTAATGCTTATAGGTTTTAATACAGTTATTCCTCTTCAAGAATTTTTTTTTTCTCATAGGGAAACTTTTTACCAGAAATTTCTATCAAAGACACAATAATTACTTTTGGCTCTTGTGTAAGGTTTTCTGGACTAAATTCCTTTAAAAATACAAATTTTAAATTACTGGTTATGAACACAGATATTTTAAACTTTTTATTATGGAAAATTTCAAATATACACATGATTAAAAAAAGTAATATAATGAAGCCCTGTTTACCTATTACATGTCTTCAACTGCTAACTCTGGACCAACTTTCTTTCATCTATATGGACTCATTCACTTCAGATCCTCCTCAAGTGGGTTATTTTGAGGCATATCCCAGACATCACATCGTTTCACCCATAAACATTGTAGTATATATCTACTCCTTGGAAGGAAAGTTATGACCAACCTAGATAGCATATTCAAAAGCAGAGACATTACTTTGCCAACAAAGCTTCGTCTAGTCAAGGCTATGGTTTTTCCTGTGGTCATATATGGATGTGAGAGTTGGACTGTGAAGAAGGCTGAGTGCCGAAGAATTGATGCTTTTGAACTGTGGTATTGGAGAAGACTCTTGAGAGTCCCTTGGACTGCAAGGAGATCCAACCAGTCCATTCTGAAGGAGATCAGCCCTGGGATTTCTTTGGAAGGAATGATGCTGAAGCTGAAACTCCAGTACTTTGGCCACCTCATGCGAAGAGTTGACTCATTGGAAAAGACTCTGATGCTGGGGGGGATTGGGGGCAAGAGGAGAAGGGGACGACAGAGGATGGGATGGCTGGATGGTATCACTGACTCGATGGACGTGAGTCTGAGTGAACTCCGGGAGTTTGTGATGGACAGGGAGGCCTGGCGTGCTGCGATTCATGGGGTCGCAAAGAGTCAGACACAACTGAGCAACTGAACTGAACTGAAGGACTCTTCTTAAAAAACATGATCATATAATTCTATGTTATTATGATCAAACATACAGTATTTATTCACTTTTTAAAACATATAGTATTTAGTTTCCTCCATAAAATTTTTTGTAGGATCCAAATAAATTCCTTATATTGCAATAAGTTGATATATCTCTTTTAGAATATAGGTTACCTGGAGTTTACCAACGATCTTTTGGCTTGTATAAGCCACATACTTGGAGTCTCTCTATCAAGGCAAGGACATCCTAACACCTTCATCTCTCCTCTAGACCTCCAGGGGCTTTAGCCCAGCATCACTGCAGGTCATGGCTCCTAGAGCAGGCGTGTGGCTCATTACCCTGGTCCCCAGGCCTGGGCCAACCCAGACAAGGGCAGGACCAGAGTCCAGCAGCCAATCCTGTCTTGGGTTGAGATATTTCTAGTCCTTATCAGGCCATTCATCAGCCAGGGCAGTAATTAGGTCTTGTTGGAAGCACTAGACAATCCAGGTCTGTTTCACCTAAAGCCTGAAATTCTTTCCCAGGTTAAGAAGGTTCTATGCTGAGACTTAGTCAATTTGTATGGTGACTAAGACACAGCAGTCCCCAACCTTTTTGGCACCAGGGACCAGTTTTGTGGAAGACAATTTTTCCATAGCCAGGGGGATGGTGGTGGGGAAGGTTTCAGGATGATTCAAGAGCATTACATCTATTGTGCACTTAATTTCTGTTATTATTACATAGACTCAGATCATTAGGCATTAGATCCCAGAGGTTCGGAACCCCTGGTAAAAGACCATCTAGGTCAGGGGTCAGTGAACTTTTTCTCTAAAGGGCCAAATAGTAATTATCTTAGGCTTGGAAGGCCGTACAATCTTTGTCACAACTATTCAACTCTGCTGTTGAGTCTGAAAGCAGCCATAGACAGCAAATAAATAAATAAGTGTGGCCATGTTCCAATTAAACTTTATTTCTAGAGAGAAACTGGGATTTCATATAATTTTCATAAATATGATTGTGTATATTACATATTAAAATTATGTACTATTAAATTACACTATTAAATAGTAAAGTATTTTCTGTCATGAAATATTATTCTTTTAATTCATTTTCAACCATTTTAAAATGTAAAAACCATTCTTAGTTTGCTGGCCACACATAAACATATGGCAAACCAGATTTGTTGGTTCATGGGCTGTCATTTGTGAAGCCCTGATCTAGCCGAACCTTCTCATCTCTTTTAACTGAGAATTAAACTGAGGACCAGAGATGTGAATTAATTCACCCAAAGTCACACAGCAAGTTTGATGACAGAGGTCAAATTGGAACCCCCAAGGTACCAAAGAGTAGAATAATATGCAAGAAGAGTGCCCTCAAGAACCATTTGAAAGACCAAGGACAGAGAACCAGAGCTTATACTCAATGCCATATGGATACATAATGACAATAGACAGCCTGACTACAGTGCCCGTTTCCTAGTAACCACAGCCTCTCTGATGAAAGATTGCTCCCACTTGTTATTTATAACTTATTTCCCAATAGGGAGGGTGAGTGATTTGTTTATATTTAGTTACAAGAGCCAGGGAAACCCTGATCTACCATCTCAGGATAGACACAAACCTTATAGCCACAGCTGCCAGGAGATGGGAGAAAGCAAAGAAAGCTGCAATGTACAGTGTAGCCTCTGTTACCAACAACAAGGGTCACACAGAGCAATTACCAACTGCCTGACACAAATAACAGATGGTGTGAGGGGAGACGGGAGGGAACGGATGCATTCCTATTTATGCTCTACGGAGGCAGTCATCACGAGAAACCTTTCTACACCTTGTTCATTACTGGGAGCATCTGTTAATTTTGCCTGCCTTTTGACTTTGTTAGCTTTACTTTGCTTCTGGCTCCTAGAATTATGCTCCTGAGAATGAATCCTTCTGTCTTTGAAGGGGTTTTCTTGATTCCATAGACAATTGGATGACCTGAAGTCCAAGAAGAGAGCACCAAGCATTACAGAACCGTGAACAGCCTATTAAATAGAAGAGAGTTATAGGCCTGAGTCAAGAGTTTCCAGGTGGAGTTGGGCAGAATTGACAAATGAAGCCAAAATCAGAGAAGGTACGCACTGAAGGGGTTATCTGGTCCTAGTGTCGTCCAACATCTTATTTTACTTCTGCAGGCTCAGAGAGGGTAGGTGACTTTTGTAAAATCACACAGCAATTTGAGTGTGCTCATATCTCATTACTTGCTGCCCCATGACCTTTCTGCTGCCTGAACAGCCTCTAAAACAAGGCAGAAAGTATTTCAAAGCAGGCAGAGGTGGAGTGTCAACATGATAAATAGGTGCAGAGCCTTCACTTCTTTTCATCTACAGATGTAAACAGACAATTGTGTCACTGCACAATCATAGGAAAGTAGTCAAAAAGCAACTTTTTTTTTACAAGACTGAGAAAGACAAGCCCTAAAACAACAACCCACCACTATTTGTGGTGCTTTTCAGTTAACAGAGATCCACATTCCCCTGAGTTTTGTAAAAACTCTAAGAGGTCAACAGAGCAGGAATTGTCCTTGTTTTGAAGAGAATCCACTAAAAGTCATAGACATCTGCTATGTCCCAATGTTCTAAATGCTTCTTAGGTGTGAATAAATCCTCATAGTGATCCACTAATGCATTTAAAATTATTATCCCCATTTTTCAAGGTTAGAAAGTAAGGCAGAGAGGTGAAATGATTGGTCCAAGATCACTGCCAGCATCTAGATATGGTGGACACACCCTAAGGTGACCTCCCCACCCCAACAATCACAATTCTGTATGATACCCTTCCTTTGAGTGTCAGCGGGACTTGTGACTTGCTTCTTATCAACAGAATATGGGATATAGAGGGATATTACATAATGATAAAATGGTTAATTCTCCAAGAACACATAATAATTCTTAATATGTATGTGCCTAACAACAGACCATGAAACTTCAAGAGGCAAAAACTGATAGAGCTGCAAGGAGAAATAGATGAATCCACCATCATAGCTGGAGACTTCAATACCCTCTCCCAGAAATGGACAGATCCAATAGGTGGAAAATCAGCTAGGACACAGTTTAATCCAACAATGCCATCAATCAACTGGATATAATTGACATATAAAATACTGCATCCAACCAGAAGCAGAATATATGTTCTTCTCGAGCTCACATGGAATGTTCACCAAGATAGACCACATTTTGGGCTATAAAACACACCTAATATACTATAAGTGGAGAAGGCAATGGCAGCCCACTCCAGTACTCTTGCCTGGAAAATCCCATGGACGGAGGAGCCTGGTGGGCTGCAGTCCGTGGGGTCGCGGAGAGTCAGACACAGCTGAGTGACTTCACTTTCACTTTTCACTTTCATGCATTGGAGAAGGCAATGGCAACCCACTCCAGCACTCTTGCCTGGAAAATCCCATGGATGGAGGAGCCTGGTGGGCTGTAGTCCTTGGGGTCGAGAAGAGTCGGACACGACTGAGCGACTTCACTTTCACTTTTCACTTTCATGCATTGGAGAAGGAAATGGCAACCCACTCCAGTGTTCTTGCCTCGAGAATGCCAGGGACAGGGGAGCCTGGTGGGCTGCCGTCTATGGGGTCACACAGAGTCGGACACGACTAAAGCGACTTAGCAGCAGCAGCAACATACTCTAAGATATTAGGTTGGTGCCAACATTCTATTAGGTATTAGATAGGCCATGAGATACATTTACCTGGTCCACCAGTTGAACTCTTACAGTTGTTACAAAAGCTAACAAATTTAAAAGAATAAAAAATATACAGTGTCTACTCAGACTACAATGGAATAAGATGAGAAATCTATAAAAGATAACTGGGAAATCCCCAAATATGTGGAGATTAAACATACTTCTACATAGGACATGGGTCAAAGAAGAAATCTCAAGATAACTAGATAAAAATAAAATGACTTATCAAAATTTGTGGGATGCAGCAAAAGCAATGTTTAGAGGGAAATTTATAGCATTGAATGAAAATGAAACTTATAGCATATATTAGTAAAAAAAGATCTAAAATCAATCATCTGAATTTCCACTTTAGGAAACTAGAAAAAGAAGAGTAAATTCAATCCAAAGCAAGATAAAGAAAACAAATAATGTATAAAACTAGAGCAGATATCAATAAAATTAAGAACAGGAACTCAATAGAGAAAATCTATGAAACCAAAAGCTGGTTCTTTGAAAAGATCAGTAAAATCAATGAAGCCTCTAGCCAGGCTAAGATAAAAAAGAGATGGGATGCAAATAAGTAGTAGCAGAAATTAAGGGGGGACATCACTGCAAATCTCATGGACATTAAAAGGGTAATAAAGGAATACTATAAAAAAAAACTCTATGCTCACAAATTTTATAACCTAAAATAATAAAACTGACCAGTTCCTTGAAAGACACAATCTGCCAAAACTCACACAAGAAAGAGACCACCTGAAAAAGCCAACAAACCATGGCAATGGTGGTAGGATATCACTCTCATAATTGTGTTACCTTATATGGCAATGGTGAAGGAAATTTGCAGATGTAATTAAAGTCCCTAATCAGTTTGACTTTCAGTTAATCAAAAGGGAGAGTACTCTGGGTGGGCCTGGTCTAATCAAGTTAGTTTTATTATAAGAGAGCTTAGGCTTTCCCCAAGATCAGAAACTTGAAGCAGCAGAACCTCCCTTTTTCTTTCTGGTCTTGAAGAAATAACTTCTACAGTCACAAGGAAATGAATTCTTCCAACAACTATGTGAGTTGAGAAGAGAAGAGGAGCCTAGATGAGAATACAAGGCCTGGCCAACAGACTTGTGAGACCCTAGGCAAAGGATGCTAAACCATGTCTAGACTCCTGACCCGGGGAAATGGAGATAATATCCTTGGGTCAGGAAGATTCCCCTGCAGAAGGAAAATGGCAACCCACTCCAGCATTCCTGCCTGAAAAATCCCAGGGACAGAGGAACCTGGTAGGCTACAGTCTGTGGGGTCGCAAAGAGTTGAAGACAACTGACGCATGCATAGAAGAGGAGCAAAAATTCCCACCCACTCTGACTCCAGAACATGTGCTTTAAATACTGGTTCTCAGATTCTTTCTGACACCAACTGGGAGATGTTTTTCCCCCCAAACTAATGAATTCTCTATTTCTCCAACACCACCTAGGTGTTCTACAGTTGAAATACCAAGGTTTCTAGGAATTCTTTGGACAAAGACCAAATATATTTCCTATCATACCGCATTGGTCTTTAAGACCTTTCAGAGCAGGAGTATGATGCAACACAAGTGTCTAAGTGACCAACCAAAGACCACATGCCCACTGATGGAGGGACCAATGCCCCAGTCTTCATGCCTGAGCCCTTCTGACTTCTCATTGTATCCCTAGCCTGTGCTACCACCCGTAAAATGCATAAAGGTAGGAAAAAGTAAAACTTTTAAAGGAGAATTTTTAATATATGAGAGGCAAGAAAACATTGGTAAAAGGTTAAGAATTTTCACATAAGTCATATTCATTATGATTCTGTGAGGTAAGTCAAAGGAGACTCAGAAAGTGAAGCTCATAGAAATGAAGTAACTTCTCCAAGGTTAAGGTCACGAGGGAGGCTCTGGCATTTGATCTTGAGCCTGACACTCTCTTTCTCTTCCTTACTACACCACCAAGGAACAAAAGGGGGAATATATCAGCTATCTTCTAGTTTCCAGGCCTTAAGGAAGGACTTAATCAAGAAATTTCTATCTCCACAGAAAGAAAAACTAAAGAAAATGAAAGATTAAAGTGCAAAGGATTTAACTTAATCCGAAGGAAGAGCTTTCCATGGGTAAGGTTAATTAAAACACTTAACAAGATTTTATTTAAGAAAAAACACCAAAAGGCTTGCAAATTCTCCTTCCAGATTTCTATATATAAAGCCTCCTATGAAAACAGCAAGAAGAAAGGTTGGGGATCATTTTGCAAGCTGGTCAAAACACTTGGAAGCACAAGGTTTTTCGGATTTGACCGTAAGGATGAACTGAGTAACACTATAAATATCCATCATGGTTTGCTTAGAAACTATAGCAAATAGTAATAACATTAAGTGTTCATATGTTTAGAATAAAATGTTTAGAATAAAAAGTTTAGAATAAAAAGTAGTTTTTCTCATGAAATCATTGGAATTATTTTTTTAATTATCAACAAAGAAAGGAAATGGATTCAGGCACAAGTTTCTGTACTTACATAGTGTATTTCATAGGCAAATACAGGCTCTCCACCATCCTCCCTAACCCCCTGATTCACTGCAGGGTTGCAAAACTTCCCTCCTTTCCCACAACCCTGCTTTCTACTCTCCTTTTGCTGCTACGAATCCACTGCTGTGTGAGACCTTGTATTCAGGCAGGAAGCTTTGATACACCACAGGCAGTCTAGGGAGATTTAGGTGACTTCACATGCCATGTGGTGGGAACAAAGGTATTAAAAAGTGAGGGGGACAACCTTAAATTCTACATATTTCTATACCCCTCTCCCACCTTATCTCTCCAGATCTGGCTCAAGATCCCCCAATTCCATCTTTTCTTTTCAACCTACTTCTTACACCCAGGCTCCTGCTCTAAGTTCTTTGACAAAATGCCCAAGAGAGATTGACTTCCTCTGAATATAGCTAAATCACATTCTTAAGTCCTGATGTCATCTACAGACCAGTCCTTTCCATTCTAGAACCTTTATCAACATCTAACTGTGAAGAAAGATAAGAGAAGTAAAGACAGCACTTTCTTGATTGAAAAGAATGGGACCACAAATTCCAATTTAGGAATACAAGGAACAAGAGGGACTGGGCAAGGGATGCTCACAAACAATGGTAAAACTTGGCATTATGTAGCAAAAGTCTTTAAATAACCAAATCATTTGGTTCAGGCACTCTACTTTTAAGGATTAAACTAAACAAGATAAATAAGACCTGTGTAAGTAAGTGATATCAGAGAAGGCAATGGCACCCCACTCCAGTATTCTTGCCTGGAAAATCCCATGGATGGAGGAGCCTGGTAGGCTGTAGTCTATGGGGTTGCTAAGAGTCGGATACGACTGAGCGACTTCACTTTCACTTTTCACTTTCATGCATTGGAGAAGGAAATGGCAACCCATTCCAGTGCTCTTGCCTGGAGAATCCCAGGGACGGGGGAGCCTGGTGGGCTGCCATCTCTGGGGTTGCACAGAGTCGGACACGACTGAAGCAACTTAGCAGCAGCAGCAGCAGCAAGTAAGTAATATACCATTTTCATAGATATGCAACTACTCCCATTTTACAGATGAATAAACTGGCTGCAGAGAGGCTAAATAACTAGTCCAAGGCCATACAACTAGCAAGAGGTGAAAACATGATTCAAAACAATTGGGGCCCAGAGGCCACGCTCTTTACCACTCTGCTCTCCTACCTGTCCCCTGCATTCCCATAGTTCCAAGCCACCATTAAAACTATAAAGGAGGAAATGAAAACGAATTTCTTTATGCCTCTTATATTTACAACAAAAATACTGAACCCAAAGGAAGTTTATGAGACGTCTGAATATTAAGTGGTTAAACAATCACTAAAAGTTAGTTTGAGAAACGAGGTAGAGCATCCTCAGGCAAAAGTGGTTGATGTGGTATCTTGCTGCATTTCCATATACAATCAGTCCCCTTAGCTCTGACCCTCACTCTAGTCGTAATAAATCCACATAGCCTCTTTGCTTTGACCTCTTAGTCTTCCCAAAATTTTACAAACCTTATAATCAGAAATGTCATAGAGAAAGTGACCTCCTGCTTAAGAGGTTCTATTTCAAACAGAAAAGATAGGAATCCTTTTCTGATAACCAGTATTTGTTTTTGATTTAAAAAAAAAAACCACTGTATTTCTCAGCATTCTCCAGAGAAACAGAACCAACAGGATATAAGAATCTCTCTCTTTCAGTATATATACACATATATATCGGCCACAGCTTCCCTGGTGGCTCAGACAGTAAAGAATCTGCCTACAATCTGGGAGACCCAAGTTCTATCCCTGGGTCGGGAAGATCCCCTGGAAAAGGGAATAGCAACCCACTCCAGTATTCTTACCTGGAGATTTCCATGAATAGAAGAGCCTGGCGGGCTACAGTCCATGGGGTTGCAAAGAGTTGGACCTAACTGAGTGACTAACACTTTCATGTATACTGGCTGCACGAATGTGGGGACTGACAAATCTAAAATATGCTGGGCAGGCTGGCAGACTGGGGGTCCAGGAAGAGGCTGACACTGCAGGTTCAAGTCTGAAGGCTGTTTACAGGCTGACTTCCCTTCTTCTGTTGGGGATCTTTGTCTTTTCTCTTAAGTCTTCAACTGATAGGAAAAGGCCCACCCACATTATGAAAGATAATCTCCTTTACTCAAAATCTACTATTTAAATGTTCAGTTCAGTTCAGTCGCCCAATGATGTCCAACTCTTTGCGACCCCATGGACTGCAGCATGCCAGGCTTCCCTGTCCATCACCAACTCCCAGAGCTTGCTCAAACTCATGTCCATTGAGTCGGTGATGCCATCCAACCATCTCATCCTCTGTCATCCCCTTCTCCTCCTGTCTTCAATCTTTCCCAGCATCAGGGTCTTTTCAAGTGAGTCAGTTCTTCACATCAGGTGACCAAAGTATTGGAGTTTCAGCTTCAGCATCAGTCCTTCCAGTGAATATTCAGGACTGATTTCCTTTAGGATGGACTGGTTGTATCTCCTTGCAGTCCAAGGGACTCTCAAGAGTCTTCTCCAACACCACAGTTCAAAAGCATCAGTTCTTTGGCACTCAGCTTTCTTTATAGTCCAACTCTCACATCCATACATGACCACTGGAAGAACCATAATTTTGACTAGACGACAAACCATAGTTTTGTCTGCAAGGTAATGTCTCTGCTTTTTAACATGCTGTCTAGGTTGGTCATAACTTTTCTCCCAAAGAGCGAGCGTCTTTTAATTTCATGCCTGCAGTCACCACCTGCAGTGATTTTGGAGCCCAGGAAAATAGTCTCTCACTGTTTCCATTGTTTCTCCATCTATTTGCCATGAAGTGATGGGACCAGATGCCATGATCTTAGTCTTTTAAATGTTGAGTTTTAAGCTACCTTTTTCACTCTCCTCTTTGATTTTCATCAAGAGGCTCTTCAGTTCTTCTTTGCTTTCTGCCATAAGGAAGGGTGGTGTCATCTGCATATCTGAGGTTATTGATATTTCTCCCAATAATCCTGATTCCAGTTTGTGCTTCATCCAGCCTGGCATTTTGCATTATGTACATTGCATATAAGTTAAATAAGCAGGGTGACAACGTACAGGCTTTACGTACTCCTTTCCCAATTTGGAAACAGTACACTGTTCCAATCTGGTTCTAACTGTTGCTTCTTGACCTGCATAGAGATTTCTCAGGAGGCAGGTAAGGTGGTCTGGTATTTCCATCTTTTGAAGAATTTTCCACAGTTTGTTGTGATCCACGCAATCAAAGGCTATGATATAGTCAATAAAGCTGGGTATCATAGCCTAACAAGTTGCTGCTGCTGCTAAGTTGCTTCAGTCATGTCTGACTCTGTGCGACCCCATAGATGGCAGGCCACCAGGCTCCCCCATCCCTGGGATTCTCCAGGCAAGAACACTGGAGTGGGTTGCCATTTCCTTCTCCAATGCATGAAAGTGAAAAGTCAAAGTGAAGTCACTCAGTCATGACTGACTCTTAGTGACCCCATGGACTGCAGCCTACCAGGCTCCTCTGTCCATGGGATTTTCCAGGCAAGAGTACTGGAGTGGGGTGCCATTGCCTTCTCTGAGCCTAACAAGTTATAAAATTAACCATCACAACCATCAACATTCTTCATTATGCCAGTTATTAAAGCTACAATTCATTCAGCTAATAGGAAGAGACATACTTTTAAATTTACCCCAGAAAGAAATCAAACCAGTCCTTCTTCAAATTGTGTAAGGTTTCTGTGTGCTAAAATCCATATCAAGTTGGCCTTGATATGGCCAGTTTCCTCCTCAGCCTACACTTTACCCAACAGTAGTTGATACTGTTTTTCAATATCATCATGATGGCTTTTAGTCTCTTTGACTACACATTTCCAAGGAGGCAACACAGCATAAGGTGCTATCACATTCCACTAACATGATATCTCTCATCAGTTAAATTATCCCAGTTGCTTTGATACAGATAAGTAATTGCAGTCCTTTTGTTTATAAATCTGTGTCTTGGATTAAACATTCATGGTATCCATACAGTGAAGAAAAACAGAGAAGTGTTCTACCCCTAATGAAAGTTTAATCGTGATCTGATAGCAAGGTCTTACAAAAAGCCCAGAGCTGCAACTGTGTGGCGTGATCTCCTCATTGGTCAAAAGGTAGGGACTGCACACCCGTCACCTGGGCATCTTTGCCAGCCAACTCATTTCACTGCCAGCCCTCTCTCTCTCCCATTTGAACAACTTCCTTCTTCCAATTCTTTACATTATCTAATAATTATGGAGCCCTCAGAAGAGGCACAAAACTCCCAAGAGCTGGATTTAGAGGAGATAACTAGAAAGCTTTTATTTCTTGACAAATGGAGGGAAATCTTTAGTTATCACCGGTAAGATGTTCTCATTTTCTCAATCCTCTAGAACCAGAGGGATTTCTTTTTTTTAATTTTATATATTTATTTTTGGTCTTTTGGGGGGTCTTCCTTGCTACACTGGCTACTCTCTCACTGTGGTACGCAGGCTTCTGATTGCAGTGACTTCAGTTGTTGCAAAGCATGGGCTGTATGGCTCCTGGGCTTCAGAGCAGAGGCTCAACAGTTTTGGCGCACAGCTCCAAGGCATGTGGGATCTTCCTGGATCAGGGATGGAACCCCTGTCTCCTGCATTGGCAGGTGGATTCTTTACCAATGAGCCACCAGGGAAGCCCCACTAGAACCAGGGGGATTTTATGTGGCTAAACAACCAGCTTTTACGCTTGCTATGTGAGAAGTCTCCATTACAGATTTACATTTAAAATGCTTCAGGTATAACTCTTTGCAGAAAAAGCATCCCAAGCAAAGTGGAGGTTGAGGAGGTTTGAGGGAATAAGGGTTGAATAGAGTGAGTAATTTTCTTGATGTTTTCTCTTTCACTTATAGGTTGGGAACCAATAATACAACTTCTCAGGTAATTACTTTTCTCAAAGCCAGAGTGTTTTCCTCTAGTTGCTTCTTCAAACAATCACATTAACAGCATAATCTCCATTTATTCTGTGCATGTAATGTCACTCGGGCACTTGGCATTTAATGTGTGAAAACACAAAACTGGAAACCCTGTTGGAGATCTTTTCTTGTGCTTTCTTTTTTCATAAAAATCTCTTCTTACTTTTACAAACTACTTTGCATCATTAAAAGCACCATATGGTTATTATTTTCAAAAAAAAAAAATCATATGAGAATCTAGAGTTCCTACACTTGTGCAACAGCACTAGACTCTGACATCCAAGTGCTTCAGTGATCCTGAAGAAAAGTAGTTCTGAAAATAGTTATATTGATTCAGCTCCTGAAAAATTGTTTTCCTTCACTATCTTCAAACAAGGAAAAGATGACTGAATTCAGATGTTAAAAGGTATTTTAAAATCTGTTATACAATATAAGATGAAAGATGTTTTCCTCTCCTGTCACCTGAAAAGGTTAGAAGGTAACGGGCTTTGTATTTCAGATATTAATTCAATCACTGAACAAACTCTGCACAAAATATTAAGGTGATTTTCCTGGCACTAATGTATAATACAGTCAAACAACTGAATTATTAATATTTTAACTATAGCACTAAAGCACCTTGCTCCAAGTAACATAAGATCAAAAACCTTATTATTTCTGCTGAAACTCTCTTAGCCAGTCTACATTACAGTCAGAGAGAGAATACTTCTATTTCAGTCCTAGAAGTATTAAATGGAGCTAGCTATCGTTTGGGGGAATAGAACAGTCAAAAGATAAAACAATCTTTGCAAGGAAAAAAATAAACAAATGTTGAGTTAAGCTTTCCACAAGGTGGGGGAAACCCCCTGCTACAAATGTAAAGATTTTCCATGTAATTTACAAAATGCATCTTATCCCATTAGTAGTCTATGACTGGGATGCTGTGTTTCTGAGATAAGTATCTTAGCCTCTAGGAATCCAGAAAACAAGGAAGGCAGTTTCCTTCATGTTTCAGCTACCAATTTGTCAGACATGTTTCATGACATTAGGATAGAAGTCTAAACCAAGTGGAAGAAGAACTGATGCTATCTTATATTTAAATGCTATAAGAATCAGTTAAGAAAAGTAAAAATGGATTTTTTTTTTCTTAAAGATGGGAGTGGTTTTTTTTAAGGAAGAAAATCATTGCACGCATTTGCTAGGGATCAGGAATCTGAGAGTATTAAAAGAAGGTAACCTGACTTTGTTTATTGGCCAGTTAACAATATAATGGGAAATACTTCGTATAGACTAAAAAGATTCACTCTTTGTTTATAAAATGTTGTCTCCTCAAAACAAGAGACAGTAACATTTACAACTGTCTATAAACACAGCTTCAAGTCAAGGTCTTGATAGCATTAATTATGTTTCCATAGTTACACTTAACCTCATCAAGTCACATAAAACTTGGGAGAACCCCTTTGACACAGACACTGGGGTTTTTCTGCCTCTTTTTTATCTATTTATGATCATTTTCAGACATCTCTAAAAGGGAGACAACATTTTATGAACACTGATATTGCAGGGAGCAAAAGAAAAGAAGGAAAGCAAAGGAAAAGGTCATCACCAGCTGTTTGCTTTGTTTTTTGGTGGTGGTGGCATTTTACACAGAATCATGAAGGTGACTGTATATCTGCTGGTGAAACTGAAGATGGGACAGGAAGGTCTCAGCCAAAAGGACAAGGACATTTGCCATCAAGTCGACTTTGTTCTGTTCCCAAACCCTCTATCATCTCTTCAAAATCAGGCGGCTTTCCTGTCTCCCTAGCAATGGCCACGGTAAGTATAGCTTGTCAATTAAACATGAAACGAAACGTAATCTTCCCCAAACAACAAGGCTGGGGGAATCTAATCGGCTGTCATATGAGAGTATTATGGAAGATAAGACTACGGACAGTTGTTATTGCTAAAGGAGAATATAATGAAAATGACTTATGCGTGGTATTTTTCAAGGACACTGGTGATGTTACAGTCTTTCCTTCCCAATAAAGAGTCTCTCTTTATTGACTTCCTCAATTTGACCGATAAAAGTGAAGGCATGAGGGTGTTAAATTCAAATAATTGACCATATGAGGTAGGATGGGGTAGATGATAAAGATGGCAAAGGTGGAAAAACGAGGTAGATGTGGGAGAAAGGACCCCTGTGCCATGTGGACAGGAGGAAGATGGGGAACCTTCCCTGGCTCAGTCCCGCAGCAAACACATGATCCCAAGGAGGAAACACTTTCTGGGGTGGCAACTAATAGTCAGATTTGAAGAGAACCTAAAAGTTTGAGAATCCAAGTGGATCTGGAAGCTGCTGTTTCCAGGGACCATTTGCTCCATTCAAACCTTGACCAAGGTGGGGGCGAGGGGCTGAGGCAGAGACCCAGCCACATCTCCTTGTGTGGGCTGGGGGCAATGTCTTGACAAGTGGCCAAAGGACCAGCTGTCATGGTCAATGAGGTGTTGTTGGGACCTGGGGAAGCAAAGCCAGGGATCAAGGAAAGGAAAAAAAGCACCAGTGAGGCTGAGCGATCTTTCCAACAGGATTGTCCTCCAATATCGCCCTTTCAATCACAGTGAACATCAGGGATAATTTCTCCATATTCAGCCCATCCCCTCAGACTATATTATAGAGACATAGGCAGAGGCCTCTCCTTGAGGCCCTAAGAACAAAAGTAGGAAGAGGTACTTTCTTCCTGAGGACATGCTGCCCTACACCTGGGTATACTCTCAGAACACACCCAGGACCAGCCTGACCATCCAGGCAAAGACCAGCAAGGCTGCAGTCAGGCCACCATGGACAGAAAGTTCTGCAGTCTGTGCCCCATAGGCAGGATTCCTGCTGGGAGTGGGGATGGGGGCCGGACCCCTTTATGGGGGAACCTCACAGTCTCCACCTGCCTTGTGAGCCCAGAGGCCAGGCTGGCCCTTACTGCAGTATTTCCAACCTCAACATAACCCATAACTGTTCCTCAGGCTCCCAGATGGGACATCATCACACACAGCCTACAGCCCCCATGTTCTTCATCTTCACGCACATCCTCACAGGCTCCATGGAGCAACTCTCTCCACTGCTGGAGTTATGGTACAAACGTGCTGGGAGGCACACATGCTCTGTCTCATCATCACAGATCTTTCTGCCTCAACCCACCTTCCCCCTTATGCTCGAATGCCGGATGTCCCAGGCAGACAGGCTGGCAGGGCTCTCAGAGATGCAGTACTTGGCTCATTGGTGGCCCAGCCCCTGGATGGTGCTTTAACTTGTATCTCAGGCATCTAGTTTACCACTCTCCTTTTGAATAATCAAGACAGGTAAAGTGTCATCCTGTTAGAGTCTCCAGCCTCCATGGTTATTCTGCCTATGATGTGCTATAGGAACAGTAGTTAGGGCAACTGAAGTCATCCCTCAGTATCCTGGGGGATGGGTGTCAGGCACCCCCAGAGAAAACCAACGCCCACCACACTCAAGTCCCTTATATAAAATTGCCTAGTACCATCGGTCCCCCAATATCCTCAGGGACAGAGGGCTGAGTGTATCTGTATTTTACTGTACAAGGTCTTTAATGAACAGTTTATTGTTGTTCAATCACTCAGTCATGTCCAGCTCTTTGTGACCCCATGAACTGCAGCACACCAGGCTTCCCTGTCCTTCACCATCTCCCGGACCTTGCCCAAACTCAGGTCCATTGAGTCGGTGATGCCATCAATCATCTTGTTGTCTGTCGTCCCCTCCTCCTCCTGTCTTCAATTTTTCCCAGCATCAGGGTCTTTTCCAATGAGTCAGTTCTTCGCATCAGGTGGCCGAAGTATTGGAGCTTCAGCATTTGCATTAGTCCTTCCAATGAATATTCAGGGTTGATTTCCTGTAGGATTGACTGATTTGATCTTGCTGTCCAAGGGATTCTCAAGATTCTTCTCCAACATCACAGTTCAAAAGCATAAATTCTTTGGCGCTCAGCCTCCTTCTGTACGGATGGTCCAACTCTCACAAGCGTACATGACTACTAGAAAAACCATAGCTTTGACTAGATGGACCTTTGTTAGCAAAGTAACATCTCTGCTTTTTTTTTTTTCTGTCTAGGTTTGTCATAGCTTTTCTTCCAAGGAATAAGCATCTTTTATTTTCAATCTTTAATAAACAAGTATTACTGGCCACCAATGAATTTCTATGGAGAAGGTCATTTTAAAATTTACACATATCAGGAAACAGGAAATAGACTACCTTTTATATGCAAAACAGAGAAAACTATGATTCTATACTAGTACTGTATTTGCCTGCAAATGCACACGGAATTTTCCAGACGATTTCCTAAAATGTGACAGTAGTGGCGGGGGGGAGGGGTGGAGGGACAAAAGACTTAGGGCAGGGAGAAATCTTCTTAGCATAGCTTTTTGTGCTCTCCGGATTTTGAACCATGTGCATGGACAATCTATTTTTTAAAACACCATTATAGGACTTCTCTGGAGGTCCAGGGATTAGGACTCTGCGCTTCTAAGGTGGGGCACGTGTGTTCGATCCCTGGTCAGGGAACTGAGATCCCACATGCTGTGTGGCACAGCACACCCACCCCCCACCCAAAAAACCCAAAAACTGCATTTTTTAAAATGCCTTTATGCATTTTAAAAACGGGGCGGGGGGGGGGGGGGCGGGGCGTGGTGGGGGAAAGAGGCAGTCACCGATGTTTCCAAAGTCTTCTAGTTTCTCTCTATACTGTGGAGGCCAGTGAGCCTGGGTCTGAATTCTCCCACTCGTCTACAAATACAGACATGATGCAATTGGAGACCTCCTCGGTAACTTTTCCAAGATAATTCTCTTCCTTTGGAAGAGGCTTGGAGACAAAAGAATCAGACTTGATGGAGTGTTAAGGAAGTCCCAGAAGAAGAGAGAATTGATTTTTCTTCAAAAAAGCTGAATTTGGACAAATTCCAATTATCAGGACCAGATGATAGTGTGTCCTTTAAACAACAGCAGCATTAATTAAACACACCCTGGGATTTCAAGATGATGAGCCTTGGGACTCTGAATACGCATGTCCAGGAGTCAGTGTAGAAGCTTGATCAGACCAGTTCTAAAGGACATTTCGGCAGTGTAGCTGCCTGGCAAATTTTCAGAGTGATTGGATCCTCATTCTCACATGAGAGCGCCTTTTGTCATCATCCTGCTACTCTCGCTCTCCCCCCACTTGGAATTGGGATGCATGGGACTTCCGGACATTGGCACATGCTTTTTGCTGGGAATCTGTTGAGAAAGTAAGGGGTGGGCAATGCACACAAGGCCCCTTCGCTGTCTCTAATTCTCCTGTTTCTTGCTTTTTGCTGCCCTATATCCAGTTCCACAGCCTTCTCCCTTCCCCAGCCTCACATCTTACAGTGTGTGTGGTGGTGTGGTGTAATGAATGGCCAGCCAGGCTGCTGACCCAGGTGAGGTCCTCGGATAAGGAGAGAGTCCTCCTCAGGGCCCATCCCCTCCCCCTATCTCACCCCCTCCCCTCCTCCTCCCCTCCACAGCTGCTGATCTTCCCACCAGCAGCAGCTTCCATCCTCCTCCAGAGCCAACCCTTCTGCAGGACCCAGCCTGGAACATATTCTTCTTGCCTCTTTTATCAGCAGCCAGTAAACAAAACTAGGGGTTTGCCTAGTGGTTATTTGGAATGCCACCCAGCAGGATCATCTAAAAAATGTAATATGGGAGATCAAAATATTCTGGGGGAGACCCAGAAGAATGACGCTCTAACAGAGGATAACAGGCAATGGGTTGGCTTTGAGTTACCAGAGCCTGGTAACTGATAATTAGTCCTGATGATTGGAATTCGTCCAAATTCAGCATGTTGTTATTGTTCAGTCGCCCAGTCATGTCAGACTCTTTGTGAGCCCATGGATCACAGTACACCAGGCCTCCCTGTTCCTCACCATCTCCCAAAGTTTGCCCAAGGTCAAGTCCATTGCACTGGTGACGCCATCCAGCCATCTCATCCTCTGATGCCCTCTTCTTCTACTCTCAATCCTTTCCAGCATCAGGGACTTTTCCAATGTGTCTGTTCACATCAGATGACCAAAATACTGGAGCTTCAGCTTCAGCATCAATCCTTCCAATGAGTATTCAGGGCTTATTTCCCTTAAGATTGACTGGTTTGATCTCTTTTCTGTCCAAGTGACTTTCAAGAGTCTTCTCCAGCACCACAGTTCGAGGGCATCAATTCTTTATTGCTCTGCCTTCTTCACGGTCCAGCTCTCACAACTGTATGTGGCCACTGGGAAGACCATAGCCTTGACTATACAGACCTTTATCGACAGAGGTCTGGCTGACCTTTGTCAGCACAGGTCTAATAGATGGTCTTAAGTAGATGTTTATTTAATTAATTAATTAATTAATTCACTGCCTCTGGACAATCTCCAAAAGAAGCTTCTCGGTACAGGAGAGTGGATATCATCCGTGTGCCCCTTCAGACACTTGTTCTACCCCTTGCCACTCTGCTTACTGCCCTGGAGACTGAGCTGTACTCACTTCATCAATAGGGCTCCCTCCTCTGACTTCCTGTTGAGTTTGAACAATGGGAGCCCTGGAGGGAGGGATGGGAATTAAGTCAGGTTGAGCAAGCTGGCAGAATCCCTCTCCTTTGAAGGCAGTGCTCCCCTAGGACTCTTTTCTTCCTTTCCCACCTCCAGGTCTAGGAGACATAACAACTTCTCATTCTTGGTAGCTCTGGCAGTCTACATTAGCTCTTGTGGTTTCCCCACATGCAGCCATCATCTTTGTAAACAGTCCCTGAATTAAACTTTCCTCAATTATCCTGACTTGAGTGCCATCTGTTTCCTGCTAGGACCCTGACTGGTGCCAGCTGTAAGGTTTGTATTTGAGATCTGGCAGTACCATTTACTAGCTATGTGACCTTGGGCATACCACTTCACTGCTCTGGGCCCCAAGTGCTTTAACTGTAAAATGAAAGGGCCAAATTAGATTTTTATTCAACAAATACTTCTTGTGAGCCTACTGTGTACCAGGTACTGCCCCAGATGTTGAGAAACTGACAGTGAACATGACCAGGTCTAGAGATTGCCACTCTACTTGGTGGGCTGATTTAGAAATGTCTTCGGACTCACTAGGTCTACATTCTCTGATTCTACAATGGTCCAGCAATTTCTAAAGCAGGAAAGGATTCAGGGAAGGAGCTTCAAAGAGAATTATTCCACTTCAAGTTGTGAAGTATGGTGATGTGGCTGAGCAATGGATAGAGACAGGTGGTCACAGGGAAACTCTAAGCCCAGGGACAAGAGACAAGGCAGTCAGGGTAAGGAAATGAATCTGTTGGGAAGAATGATCTGTGGATGCGTGCATGTCTCTGTGTGTGTGTGTGTGTGTGTGTGAGAGAGAGAGAGAGAGAGAGAGAGAGAGAGAGAGAGAAATAATGGTCATCATCCTTATTATCATCACAGCAATCAGGAAAGAGAGGTAAGTATTCCTGGAAAACTAACAAAGTAAAGCGAGAAAAACTACAAACCCCACTTGACTGTGTTAAACAATAACACTCATTACAGTCATTTATTAGGACCATTTACCATTTGTGTCTGGGAGAAGGCAATGGCACCCCACTCCAGTACTCTTGCCTGGAAAATCCCATGGATGGAGGAGCCTGGTAGGCTGCAGTCCATGGGGTCGCTGAGGGTTGGACACGACTGAGCGACTTCACTTTGACTTTCCACTTTCATGCATTGGAGAAGGAAATGGCAACCCACTCCAGTATTCTTGCCTGGAGAATCCCATGGACGGAGAAGCCTGGTAGGCTGCAGTCCATGGGGTCGCACAGAGTTGGACACGACTGAAGCGACTTAGCAGCAGCAGCAACCATTTGTGTCTAGTTACCAGGCAGCATAAAATATATGTATCATTTACTGCATGTCAGGTTAATCTTGTTATAAATTATATTGATGTAAAAGTCAGTGTTGAGGGGGATAAACTGGGAGAATGACATAAACACACTACTATATATAAAATATATATAATATAAAGATACTCTGGGTGGGGAAGTATTTTTGGAGAAATATTTCCAGTATTTTTGCCTTGAGAATTCCACAGACAGAGGATCCTGGCAGTCTCCAGTCCATGGGGTTGCAAAGAGTTGGACACAACTGAGCGAGTATCACTCGTATATAAAATAGATGTCTAATAAGGGTCTATTGTGGTTTTCCCTGGTGGCTCAGATGGTAAAAGAATTTGTCTGCACATGTAAAATATCATGTATGAAACGAGTTGCCAGTCCAGGTTCGATGCACGATACTGGATGCTTGGGACTAGTGCACTGGGACGACCCAGAGGGATGGTATGGGGAGGCAGGAGGGAGGAGGGTTCAGGATGGGTAACACGTGTATGCCTGTGGCGGATTCATTATGATATTTGGCAAAACTAATACAATTATGTAAAGTTTAAAAATAAAATTAAAAAAAAAAAAAAAGAATTTGTCTGCAATGCAAGAGGCCCGGGTTCGATCCCTGGGTTGGGAGGATCCCCTGGAGAAGGGAATGGCAACCCCTTCCAGTAATCTTGCCTGGGAACTCCCAAGGACAGAGAAGCCTGGCAGGCTACAGTCCACAGTGTCGCAGAGAGTCAGACATGGCTGAATGACTAACACACACACATACAGACACACACACAGGGGCCTATTGTATAGCACAGGGAACTCTTCTCAATACTCTGTAATGACTTATATGGGAAAAGAATCTAAAAAAAGAGTAGATATATGCATATGGATAACTGATTCACTTTCTTGTACACCCGAAACTAACACAACATTGTAAATCAACTATACCCCAATAAAAAATTTTTTTTAAACTTAGGGTTACATAAGTAAGGTGGGTCATCTTCATTGCCATGCTGGCCGGTGGGGGCTACCCCGAGCAGCCTGTAGCCCCTCTGCTCTAGGCCTCCCCAAGATGCATTTGGATGGCAATGCTCCCTAAGTTGGAAGGGGCAGCTGGTAACATAAACAGGAGTTTGATTTGGCTTACTGAATTTTTCAATTGAATTTGAATTCTAAGCTTTCTTAGTTCTGACGGTCTTAGTCTGTCACATTAGCCACGGTTTCTCCTCCCTTACTCCTGCCAGTCTCTGGTCTTTTTCCATCTGGGCTGGAACTTTCTTCCATGCAGCATAAGACGTTCAAGCATAGACACACTGTGTTTTCACAGAGGTAATAACAGCACTTATGGTTCCCAGAGTCCTTTCCATACATCTTCTCTTGCAGTGGGATAGCTTTCCATTTTAGGGATAGGGGCTGAGCCAGGGGTTATCCCAGTTTCAGAAGAAGCAAAGAAAGTCTTAGGTTTGGAAATCTGTCAGCAAGGAGCAGAGCAGGGGCTTCTCAACCCTGGAGTCAGGAGTGAGCCATTTTCCTTCTTCGCTATGCAGTCTTGATGTCAAAGAAACACTTTCCATCCATATGCAGTCCTCTGCCCAGGAGTTGGTGGCCCTTTTTGGCTAGAGTGCACACCGATTCTGTCTTCCAAGAGCAGCCTTTGTGTCTTCTGCTCCCTCCCCTTGACAGACACGGGACACATCATTTTCCCTCAAGTGCAGTTTGGGGCTCTTTCTCACTCTGAAATGTATCCGCCTCTTTTTCTCTGTTGTTGTTCAGTCGCTAAGTCATGTCTGACCCTTTGAGACACCATAGACTGCAGCATGCCAGGCTTCCTTATCTGTCACCATCTCCTGGAGTTTGCCCAAGTTTATGCCCATTGTATTGGTGATGCCATCCAACCATCTCATTCTCTGTGGTCCCCTTCTTATCCTGCCTTCAATCTTTCCCAGCATCAGGGTCTTTTCCAGTGAGTTAGCTCTTCATATCAGGTGGCCAAAGTATTGGAGCTTCAGCTTCAGCATCAGTCCTTTAAATGAATATTCAGGGTTGATTTCCTTTAGGATTGACTGGTTTGATCTCCTTTCTGTCCAAGGGACTCTCTTGGTATATACAGCCTTTGACGGCCTTGCTGTACTCCTTTTTCTCTGTCGAGACAATCTTTTCTTTCAAGGTAGGAGCGGGGTGGCCAGGAAATAAACTCCAGCCACAGGTGGCACTCGTTGTAAAGAATTTGCCTGCCAATGCAGGAGATGCAAGAGACATGGGTTCGATCCTTGCATCTGGAAGATCCCCTGAAGAAGGAAATGGCCATCCACTCCAGTATTCCTGCCTGGAGAATCCCTTGGACAGAGGAACCTGGCGGGCTACAATCCATGGGATCACAAAGAGTGGGACACAAATGAAGCGACTTATCATGCACGGACACATGGAAGCAGACCCTGGTCGGACATTGAGAAGACTGTTCCAGATGCATGCTTCTCCTGCATGTGTCCTTCTTGGAAACCATCAGGGTTTGCTCTGCGCACTGCTGAGAAGAGGTACTCTGGCTCTGGATCAGTTGTGCTCCATGTTCCATTTGTCCACACTCTTCAACTAGCTCCAAATGCCTGAGCGTGCTGTTCAAAACACTCCAGAATCAGATTCGAGGTACTTTCCAGTCTGAGCTTCCACTGACTTTCCGCCCCATGACCCTGGAACACACACACAGGCAATGTTCTAGCCTCACTGAACTGCTCACTGTCCCCAGATACTCTGGTACCATGTATGTGCATTTGTAGGTCTTCCTCTCTGCCCTGCCTCCCCTCCTTTACAAGTGACAGGCCATTGTGTGGTCTGTTGCAGAGTGCGGGACGTGTCCCTGAGCTGGAGTATGGGGTGTTTGGGGCTGCGGCAGTAAGTGACATTGAATAACATGGAGTTGCGTCATGGAAATTCAGGCCCCTCTTCACTCTGGCAGGCCAGGGAGAAGACCACTTAAGGACATGTTCACGTCTTCCTTTGTAGCTCAGTCAGTAAAGAATCCACCTGCAATGGGGGAGTCCATCTGCAATGGAGGAAACTGGGTTTGATTCCTTTATCAGGAAGATCCCCTGGAGAAGGAAGTGGCAACACACTCCAGTATTCTTGCCTGTGAAATTCCATGGACAGAAGAGCCTGGTGGACTACAGTCCATGAGGTCACAAGAGTCAGACATGACTTAGCTACTAAACCATCACCACCATCTCCCTTTTTAATTAAAAAGAGTGCAGGGCTCAGTCAGAGACTTCATAGAAAATGGTTTCTAGCATGATTCAATAAGATCATTTTATTTCTATTATATATTTATGTATTTACTTTTGGTCACTATTCTGTACAGTTTTTTTAATTTTTAATTTTATTATAATGTTATAGAGCAATTTTTATTACTTTATAATGTTGTGTTAGTTTCTGCTGTACAACAACATGAGTCAGCTATATGTGTATATAAATCCCTCTTTCTTGAGCCTTCCTCCCAGCCTCCCCCATCCCACTCCTCGAGGTCATCACAGAACACTGGGCTGAGTTCCCTGTGCTATATGGCAGCTTCCCATTAGCTATTTCACACATGGTAGCATATAAATGTCAACACCACTCTCTCAATTCGTCCCTCCCTCTCCCCTACTGTGTCCACAAGTCCATTTTCTATGTCTGCGCTTCTATTCCTGCCCTGCAAATAGCTTCATCAGTACCATTTTTCTAGGTTTCGTGTATATATATGCATTAACATACAGTGTTTGCTTTTCTCTATTTTTTATTATGGCAAGTGACTTTGATTCCCCGTTAAGGGCATGGTGTAAAGGGTCCTTTTAAATAATTAAATAAACATTTTAAATGTTTTCTACATTACCAAAGAGTGGCCCAAGCTAATGAGCGCTATTAATTCAACAATGATCAGCACATAAAAATGACAGCAGTCCTAAGGAAGGCACATACAGGGTTGAAGCTGGGAGGCAGCTCAGTGCTGTTAGACTGGGTGTGCATCCCAGCTTGGCTTCTTCTGGCTGGGTGATCTTCTGCAAATACTTTCCTGTTAAAGGAGGATAATTATAAAATGGTCATTTCATAATGGTCAATTTAAATGGTCAATTATAAAATGGGACCCTTCTCAAAGAATTAAATTAACATAATGAACTCAAAGCACTTAGCGCAGTCCTGGGTGCACAGAAAATGCTCAATAAATACTAGATGCCATTTGCCAGCATTCAATGCCACCTCTTCCACGAAGCTTTCACTGACTGCTTCCGTCAGAAGTCGTCTTCACTCCTGGCACTTTGTCTAATGGAATGTCACACATGCTTTATTGGACATGGTTGCAAGGTTAGACTCTTTACGCATCTATACCCCACACAGGACCTAACACATACTCAAAGATTCTTGTGTCTCTGGTTATAAAGGCATTCCCTTTTTGTCATGTGTTTGGTTTACAAAGGCTTGTACCAAGCTTTCTGGGATTTTCTAAAAGACCCTCTCTAATCTCAACATGCTGCAGAGTATCCAGAAAAAATCATAAAGATTCTAGGGCAAGAACAGAGGCTGCTTGTTGAATACCATTGACACCACTATCACACTCAGGTTACAATCATAGAGGCCTGCCTATTCCCTTTTTCTAAGCAAGAGAGAAAGACCCAAAGGCAGGAGAGGTAGAGGTTCCAGAGTCATGGATGGAGGGACAAGAGGCATGAGAACAGAACTGCAGCCTCATCACGGATGGTAAGAGCGAGCAGGGAAGATGGCTGGCAGTGGAGGGTGAGACAGACACAGGGACAAAACTCAGACGGGGGCAACAGGTGCAGAGTCGATGCTCTGGGCCTTCAGGATAAAGTGTCCTAAGTGAACCTGATGCAAACCTTTTGCAGAGGGCTGGACAATCATGCTCAGAGGAACAGAGTAACATGCTAACCTGACTCTAGGAAAGGGACAGGCCCACCTCCGTGATTCCACCACCTGGCTTAGGGCTATTTGCTAAGGGCTGTGTCTAGGAAGAATACCCTTTGAACCATTTGTTCCCTTTTTTTCAGAAACTGCGCCAGACCCTCTTTGGAAATACCATCCAGGTCTTCAGCTCTGACTGGACAAAGGCCTATTTCCAGTTTCATGAGCCTTTTTCTGACCTGGCTTTCACGTTGCAAGTGGGAAAGGTAAGTGCAGGTGATCTCTTTTTTAATCCTATGCTCCCTGTGTTTCCTTCCATCCTCCTCCATATAAATGCATGTTTTCATTATAATCAAATGTAGAAACATGTTTATAATTTAAAATGTAACCTTAAATGATAACAGAATTAGTGTGTTGAAAATTCTAAGACACTATCAAGAATGTAATAAAGTCTCAAACTCTTCCCTACCCTCTTCCAAATTCTGGTTTTCCTAGGTCTTCTTTCAAAGTCCTAAGCATCACTAAGAATTTAGAGGTAGACAGAGATCTAGGAATTTCTAACTTGTTTTATTTTTTTAAATTTTATTTTATTTTTAAACTTTACAATATTGTATTGGTTTTGCCAAATATAGAAATGAATCCGCCAAAATCTCAATAATTCATATCATTGATCATTAGCCACACAGAATTTCAAGAGCTAGCCGACTAGTTCCTTACTTCCTGCAAATCTCAAAGTTGAATGTGAGACAGGAGCACAGTGAAGGTAGGACAGAGGAAGACAGACAGCCTGGGGTGCTGGCTATAATGCTCCACAGAGAAGCAAGTCACTGCAGGTTCTAGTCTGGTCATGGCACCCGGCCATAGTCCATGGAGAGGTGTGGCATTGTAGAGTGCAGCGTCCCTTTGCTAAGCCTAGGGATGCTGTGCATCAGGAGGGAAAAGGCTGCCAAGAAGAATAAATGATGACATCCGTTTCCAAGAGTTCATTTTTATAATGTGGGCCCTAAGGGTTCCAATACCATTGTAAAGCCCTGCTCCTCACTATTCATCCACTCCCATTTCAGGGAGGTGTCCAAAGCATTCAGATGGCTGTACAAGGACCCATCATTAAATACCTGCTGTTTACAAGGAAGGGAAAAGACTGTAACTTCCTCAGGTAAGAGGCCTATGAGAAGGATGCAAAAAGAATTAACCATGTTATGAAAAATTTTATGGGCTAAATAATCACCAGGGAAAATCCCCTGGGTTGCCTCAAGAAGGAGACTTGACTCAGAAGGCAAAAAGTGGGGACTTACCTGGCAGTCCAGTAGTTAAGACTTTGCCTTCCAACGCAGGGGAAACGGGTTTGATCCCTGGAGAGAGAGCTAAGATCCCATATGCCTCACAGTCAGAAAACCAGAACATAAAACAGAGGCAATATTGTAACAATTTCAGTAAAGACTTTCAAAAAACAGTCCATATTAAAAAGAATCTTAAAAAATAAAAAGAGACAGAAATGGTCCTGGTTCTCCCAGAGGGGCTGGATTTCACAACTGGGGAGGGCTCGCCCAGAGTCCCCCTCAAGGTTCAGCTGCAGGAGTAATGCTGACAGGTTTTATGCTCCACCGCAGACCACCCTGGCAGGTAAAATGAAGCACCAGGTCTCCAGGTGGGCTCCACTGACAACATTTGATGGGAAGCCCCAACCTAACAATTCCAGAGAGAGAACAAAAGGGGTGATGAAAAGCCTCATAACTGGAGAATTCACCCTCCCGTTTAATCAGGCTGGCAATGCCGTGTTTGGTGGTTGCCTATTTTTTAAAAAATCAGTTCAAATTATTTTGTTCTTAGATGTCAACAAGCCCCTATCATGTGCAAGGCTATATGATTGCTATTAGGAGAAACAGAAATAATTAAAAGGCACCTACCTATCCTCAAGCAGGATAAGTTATCACCCAAAACAGGAACTGAATACTCATCTATCCTAAGAACATGAATTGCCAGGTTCCTTAGAAGCAGAGCCAAAGACGGGAATTCTTTATGCAGGTTATTTATTAAGTGAATGAATGTCCTGAGAAGAAACCCATAAGAGAGCAGAGTAAAACAGGCTCAGGAAGGAAGAGAAGGGGAGGAAGCAGGTGGTTGCCAGTGATGGCTAGGTTCCGCCTGAGCCATGGGAGCTCTCGGCAGTGGGGCACTGCTCCACCTTCAGATAAGGGGGTGAGGCCTTTTCACCTCTCACTCCTGCTTAGGCATCTACTATGTACCCTCCTATGGGAAGGTGGCACAACTCCTAGTCACTTTCAGGGAAGATGGCTCCAGGTCTTCAGAAAGTTTAGAACTACGAGCCGCTAGCGAAAGTACCCAAAGCAATGGCAGGATGTATCCACCAACTGAGTAAGAGATCCCAAGAAGTCTAGATGAAACACATACATTTGCTATACAAATAGAAAGCATTTAGCACAGTACTTGGTATTAAGTCAATGGTAATGAATAACAGCTACGATCCACTATCTCCATGAAGCCTTCTTGAATGTTCCCAGGTACAAGTTCTTTCTCCTTCCTCTGTAATTTCCCAGCACTTTGTTTTATTCTCATTCTACCTTGCACTGGGGTTTTGGAGTATGAGGCTCTTGTTACTCATTTCTGTATCATCATAGATCTAGGTGGATTTTATAAACCATGGCTGAGTTCATTCGCTAACCTCTATCAGGTGTTTCTTCATTAGGACCGCAGCTGTCAATGTTAAATATTTAGAAAATGAGCATAGCACAGGTCTCTGATGTAAAGACTGGCTCTCATTTCCAGGGAAGTCGGACCCGCTGGGATTACTTGACAGGGCTAATGCTTCAGGATAATCTAATGGTTAAGTCAGGAGCCACACTGCCTGCATTCAAGTCACTGCTGTACTGCTGTAAAGGCAGAAGACTAGGGGCAGACTACTCACCCTCCCTGTCTTCCCTTCCTTACCTCTAAAATAGGAGAAATAATAGTGTCCACCTCACAGCTTGTTGAAAGGATTAAATGAGGTGATATGTGTTAGGTGCTTAGGACAATGCTGGACCCAATGAGTGCCAGATGAGAGTAAGTTACAAGTCACTAAGGGCAACCTGAAGGCAGCCTCAAATGACACGTAGGATGTGATCAGGCAGGAAGCACAGACAGGACATGCATATTAAAGGCAGCACATGAGAAAAACCATGGAGGTGGAACGCAGAAACAACATCCAGGGGACCAGTCCATCTGGGGCAGAGGGTTTGCAAAGTGAAGTCTGGGAGATAAACCTGGGAGGACTGTTCGGGGTTGCACTTTGGAAGGGCCTGTGTTATGGGGTTAGAGAGTTTGGATGGAGCCTGACTAGAGTTCAAGAGAGAGGACAGTGTGGGGATTCAGTGGCGACCGTAATGCACAGGGTGGAGAACCAGGAGGAATAGTATGCTGGGATGAGGATGCCTGTTCCGTGGGGGCAGAGAGGACAAGACCCCACGACATTCTCGGAGTGCAGGCTGATGAAGGAGCCCAACAGAGCCATCCCGTACTCAGAAGGGCTCCTGAAAGTGGAGGCCTGGGCCTTCGGCTAGGTGATGTTCTTTGCCACGTGTTCCTCCCCTCCTTCTGCGTTAAAGCTTGTGCAGGATAAGCAAGCACGATCAGGACCACACGCTGGCGGCGGCGCTCGCAGGCATCCTGTGGGCCGCAGGAGCAGCTCAGAAGGCCACCATCTGCCTCATTACTGAGGACACTTATGTCGCCCCAACTCCTGGCTACTCTGGGGACGGTTTCTCTGAACGGGTGAGTGCGCTCCTGCCCATCCTGCCCGATAAAGGTGCTGGAGCCTGGGTGAGTACTAGACTCACCATGGCAAGGGAGTTAGAAGCCCACTGCTGCTCTGGGGTGGACCTCTACAATGTAAGCATCTGATGTGACCAAAGAGGCAAGGATCAAGGCCATGAGGAACCCAAGCAGCCAAGACAGAGATGCCTGCTGTGAATTTCTCCTTCCAAAATTTACCATGATCAAGAATATTCCAGGGCCTTCCCTGGTGGTCCAGTGGTTAAGACTTCATCTTCCAATGCAGGAGGTGTGGGTTAAATCCTTACTCCGGGAGCTAAGATACCCACATGCCTCATGGCCAAAGAACCAAAACATAAATAGTATTACAACAAATTCAATAAAGACTTTAAAAACAGTCCATATCAAAACAAACAAACAAACAAGTATATTCCATACCTAAGAGAAAAGAAGCAGATTCACAGAACACAGAGAACAAAGCAGTGGTTATCAGTGGAAAGGGAAGGACGGGGGGCAACATAGGGTTTGGGAGTTAAGAGGTGAAGACTATTACGTATAAAATAAGCTACAGAGTATATTATACAACACGAGGAAGATAGTCAATATTTTATAATAACTATAAATGAAATATTACCATTAAACATTGGGAATCACTAGATACTACACTTGTAACTTATATAATACCATATATTAACTACAACAAAAACATTTTTAAAAAGAAAATCTCATGCCTGAAATTATCATAAAACTACACTTTCATAACTAATCTTTTAAACTTGGCTAAATTCTACCTATTACGGAAAAAAATGTGTTTATGGTTTTCCTTCTCAAGATACCATATTGGTTTAAAACAGGAATGCAAACATGAGACCGGTGGCCTCCCAATTTTACCATGTATGTTTTACATGACCTTGGGTAAGATAATATGTCAGTTTTAGCACTGTGATTTTGCAATGAAACAAAGAACTCCCTTGAGGTAATAACAGTGAGTTGACATCTTCTAGATGTGACTTTCATCTTCCTATTCATTTTTATCTTCTATTTCTGACTTATAGCTCCAGCTGTTTGAACTTTCAGACAAAGAAGCCACTGAGAAATTCATCTATGATCATTTACAATGTGTAAGTGTTTAAGTATTGAGGTAATTCCTTTATGTTGAACTGATCTTACAGGAATTTTCTTCCTTTTATAAAGTATATTTCTAATGATGCTTGTTAAGAAAACCAGGTCATTTTGAGGACTAAGAGAGGGCGGAATGAGAGAAAGAGAAGCCTGTGTGTCCCTCCCCACAATCTAGAGAGAGGCTAGATCATACACAGGCCTGCTCACAAATGCCTCTTTCTCCTTGGCTAATCAAACCCAAAGAATAATACTATAGAGGGCATATACAGCAAGATGGCTTTTATGGGAAGAGAAAATTTTACAGCATTCTTGCCTCCTCTGAGGGATAAAACATAAAAATTGTAGTCTAAATTGCCAAAATGACCATTCACATTGGCTCAAAGAAATGACTTTCTGTCTGAAAAAGGTGCCCCCCCACCTCTTCTAGCAGCCCCTTCTGCACAGTGCTCTCCCCTGCAATGAGTCTTCCTCACCCCCTGGGTAGGCGTGACACAAAGTAGGAGACAGCGATGGTTGAAAACGCAAGGTGCTTTTGTAAGATGCCTCTGCGGAGATAGAAAGGAAAGTTGGTTTTCCGAAGAATCAGAACCTTACAATGTAGCAGGGTAACTATAAGTCCATGTGTATGTGTGGAAAGGGGAATGTGATTCATGAAACTCAGAGCTCCAGGCCTTTCAAAGGTCACAGCAATGGAAAACTTGAGCATGAGCTGTCAAACACACACTAGCAATAGGTTCTTGGATAAACTAGTTACCCCAGACCTACCTCCTCCATCAGCTCTTGGGTCTATGTGGTAGGCAGAAGAACAGTCTCCTGAAAGATGTCTGTACTCTACCACCTGGAACCCATGACTGCTTCATTACATGGTGAAGGGGAATTAAGGTTGCCAATCAGCTAACTTTAAAATAGGGAGATTATCCTGGATTACGTGGGTGGGTCCAGTGTAATTACAAGGGACCTTATATGTGGATGAGGAAGGCAGAAGGGAGGGGAAGAGTGGTGTGATATGAAAAGAGCATCACCCCTATTGCTGCTTTGAAACTGGAGGCCATGAACCAAGGAATGTGGATAGGCTGCTGCAAGATGGAAAGGGCAAGGAAGCGGATTCTCCTCTAGAGCCTCCAGAAGGAATGCAGGGCTGATGACAATGTTTTTTTTTTTTATTCACTTGGGTATAGTTGTTTTGGGCTTCCCAGGTGATGCAGTAGTAAAGAACCCTCCTGCCAATGCAGGAGATGCGGGTGCTATCCTTGGGTCAGAAGATTCACTGGAGGAGGAAATGGCAACCCACTCCAGTATCTTCCCTGGAAAATCCCACGGACATGCAGCCTGGAGGGCATGTCCATGGGGTTGCAAAGAGTCGGACATGACAGAGCACACACACGCACACACATAGTTGCTTTATAATGTTGTGTTAGTTTCTACTAGAGCTGCTGATATCTTAATTTTAGACCAGTAAGTCCCATTTCAGACTTCTGACCTCCAGAACTATAAGATAATAAAATAAATCTGTACTATTTAAGCTACAAATTTGTGGTAATTTGTTCCAATAGCAATATGAAAGCAATCAAAGCTGTGTGATAGATTTTAAATTATCTGACATGAAATGTTAGGCTGCTGCTGCTGCTGCTAAGTCACTTCAGTCATGTCTGACTCTGTGTGATCCCATATAAGGCAGCCCACTAGGCTCCCCCATCCCTAGGATTCTCCAGGCAAGAACACTGGAGTGGATTGCCATTTCCTTCTCCAACGCATGAAAGTGAAAAGTGAAAGTGAAGTCACTCAGTCGTGTCTGACTCTTAGCGACCCCATGGACTGCAGCCCACCAGACTCCTCCATCCATGGGATTTTCCAGGCAAGAATACTGGAGTGGGGTGCAATTGAAGCCTGCTTAGGGACTCTCTGTTGCAGAGAGAGATGTTTAAGGGGGCTACACAGAGAGGAACCATTTAAGAAATTACTTTCCTAGTCAACAGAGGAAAACCCTTCCCTCTCTACCTTCCATCTCCTCAACTCAGCCCTGGGAGAGTCTGATTCAATAAGAAGGACTTTCACATCTGCAACGGTTTCTTAAGTGTAGCCAGAGCTGACAATTGGAAAATCAGAGCTAGAGCTATATATAGGGATTCGCCTCAAAGGCTAAGGGTTAAGCTGGAATAAGTAATAAACAGAAGTGGAATCAGACTGCACAGTGCAGGTGGGTTCGGCACAAGAGCTACCCGTGTCAAGCTGACCATTACCGTAGCTATGCTGGGGAAGGGCCAGCACCATTTCCTGAGTGAGGGGGAATCTTGCTTCATAGATACCCCTCTCAAGGGCACTCCCAGACCAGGGGCTGCCTGTGTGATCAGCCTCCATTCAGACCTTCGCCCAATGTCATTACTATCAAAGAACAACAGTTCTGGAGGTGGGGCAAGGAGTGGGAGATTGGGACTGACACATATACATCACTGATGCTATGTACAAAATGGACATACTGTACAGCCCAGGGAACTCTACTCAATGCTCTTTGGTGACCTGGATGGCAAGGAAATCCAAAAGGGAGGGGATATATGTATATATATGGCTGATTCCTTTTGCTGTACACTAGAAACTTAATACAACCTTGTAAAGCAACTATACACCAAATAAAAATTAATTTAAAAAAACATTAAAAAAAAAAAAAGCATCTCTGTGCCTATCTTGAGGCAGGGATCACAAGCTGAAGAACTGAGGGCTACATGTGGGAGCAGGCCTATTGTTATTATGGGTTGAGTTGCATCACCCCCCCCCCCCAAATGTGTGTGCCCCAGCAGCTGCGAATGTGTTCTTATTCAGCCAGAGGGTCTTTGCAGATGTCATCAAGTTAACATCAGGTCATGCTGGCTGAGGGTGGGCCTCAATCCAACGACTTCTATCTTTATAAGAAAAGAGAAATTTGGTCATAAACACTGACACATGCAGGGAAAACGCCATGCAATAGTGGAGACTGGAGAGATGTATCTCCCAAACCAAGGACGCCGAGGACTGCCAGCAGCCACAGGAAGCTAGGAAGGTACCAGGAAGGTTCCTTCTCTCGGGCCTTCAGAGAGAGCATGGCCCTCCTCTGACACCTTGATTTCAGACTTCTAGCTTCCGGAACTGTGAAAGAATAAACTTCTGTTGTTTCAAGCCTTTCAAAGAATAAACTTCTGTTGAATTTCTGGCCACTTGTAGGCAGTTGTAGGAAACTCATACATCTACCACACAGGATGGGCAGTGTCAGTTCACCTGGTGTTGTATTTTTAAAAGTTTGAGTCAGTGAACTTCAAAAAGAATCAGAAAATTCCATATCAAAACCTAAAGGTTTAGCGCCTTCTGGCCAAATCAGAAAATCTGGCTGCACTAGACCTATATTCTATCTAGCATGCCCTCCATTAGCTGATACGGGGAGCAGTGACTCCCATTAAACAAGTCGTGATAGATTGAATGATGTTACCTAACTGGTCAAAAGGAACTGCTGATGAGATTAAGTTCACCGTCTCAGATGGAAGATTATTCTGAATTTTTCTGGTGGGTCTGATTAATCATAATGGTTTTAAAACAGAAAGAGGATGGCAGGAGAGTCAGAAAAAAAGGATGCAATGAGAGAAGCAGAAGGGAAGAAGCTATGCAATGTGGGGTCACGAGCCAAGGAATTAAGACCGTTACCAGAACCTGGAAAACACTAGGAGACGCCATTTCCCATAAAGACTCCAGAAGGAACGTGGACTGACCAGCAGTTAGGATCGAGTCCACAGATACCAAGGCTGGACAGCTAGCCTCTAGAACCCTGAGATGATGGATTCCCATTATTTTAAGCCATCGAGTCTGTGGTCATCTGTTAAGACAGCAACAGGAAACTGACCCAAGGGTGCTGTCCTGTGCCTCAGGCTCCACCTCTCCCCTTTTCTCTCACGTCCTGCAGTACAGCCATTTGGGTTCCCATCTGGCTCTAGTGGCACTGAAATTTGTTCTCCTGCATGAGATTCCAGCCCTTGTTAGCACACAGATAGTGAAGCACAGATTAACTCACAAAAGGGAAAGCATATGCATTTTCACAGAAACCTTCCTGACACTATGCCTTTAAAGAAAAGGCTTTAACCCTGGGCACTTTGAAAGCCAGCCAAGGAGTTTCTTCTCCTCAGCAGGTAGAGTACTGACACAAAGCCAGGATAAGGCCAACCAGTGGGAGGCCCTGAATGTGGGTGGATTATATCCTGGAGCTCACAGGGCACCTTCAGAAAGTTCAGAGCAGAAAAGTAACCTGGCCAAGAAAAGAGACAGGGAGAAGTCCCTTAGAAAGGGGCAGATAGTAATTTTTCTGTGGTTCTATTAATAGCATGTTCTAAGAACCAAGGTGAGCAATGCAAAAAAAATAGAGGGAAACAACAGAATGCTAAAGACTAGAGATCTGTTCAAGAAAATTAGAGATACCAAGGGAATATTTCATGCAAGGATGGGGCACAATAAAGGACAGAAATGGTATGGAACTAACAAAAGCAAAAGATATTAAGAAGAGGTGGCAAGAATACACAGAAAAACTATATAAAAACGATCTTAATGACCCAGATAATCACAATGGTGTGACCACTCACTTAGAGTCAGATATCCTTGAGTGCAAAGTCAACTGGGCCTTAGGAAGCAACACTACAAACAAAGCTAGTGGAGATGATTGAATTCCAGCTGAGCTATTTCAAATCCTAAAAGATGATGCTGTGAAAGTGCTGCAACTCAATATGCCAGCAAATTTGGAAAACTTGGCACTGACCAAAGGACTGGGAAGGTCAGTTTTCATTCTAATCTCAAAGAAGGACAATGCCAAAGAATGTTCAAACTGCCACATAATTGCACTCATCTCACATGCTAACAAGGCAATGCTCAACATCCTCCAAGCTAGCCTTCAACAGTATATGAACTGAGAACTTCCAGATGTTCAAGCTGGATTTAGAAAAGGCAGAGGAACCAGAGGTCAAACTGCCAACGTCTGTTGGATCATAGAAAAACCATAAGAACTCTAGAAAAACATCTACTTCTGCTTCATTGACTATGCTAAAGCCTTTGTCTGTGTGGATTGCAACAAGCTATGGAAAATTCTTAGGGAGATGGGAATACCAGGCCACCTTACCTGCCTCCTGAGAAATCTGTATGCAGGTCAAGAAGCAGCAGATAGAACTGGACATGAAACAGTGGACTAGTTCAAAATTGAGAAAGAAATATGTCAAGGCTGTATACTGTCACCCTGCTAATTTAACTTATATACAGAGCACATCATGAGAAATGCCAGGCTGGATGAAGCACAAGCTGGAATCAAGATTATCGGGAGAAATATCAACAACCTCAGATATGCAGATGACACTACCCTTATGGCAGAAAGCAACGAAGAGCTAAAGAGACTCTGGATGAAGGTGAAAGAGGAGAGTGAAAAAGCTGGCTTTAAACTCAACATTCAAAAAACAAATATCATGGCATCCAGTCCCATCACTTCAGGGCAAATAAATAGGGAAACAATGGAAACAGTGAGAGATTTTATTTTCTTGGGCTCCAAAATCACTGCAGATGGTGACTGCAGCCATGAAATCAAAAGACACTTGATCCTTGGAAGAAAAGCTATGATCAACCTAGATAGCACATTAAAAGCAGAGACATTACTTGGTCAACAAAGGCCCATCTAGTCAAGGCTATGGTTTTTCCAGTAGTCATGTATGGATGTGAGAGGTGGACTATAAAGAAGGCTGAGCACTGAAGAATTGATGCTTTTGAACTGTGGTGTTAGAGAAGACTCTTGAGAGTCCCTTGGACTGCAAGGAGATCCAACCAGTCAATCCTAAAGGAAATCAGTCCTGAATATTCATTGGAAGGACTGATGCTGAAGCTGAAACTCCAATCCTTTGGCCACCTGATGCAAAGAGCTGACTCATTTGAAAAGACCCTGATGCTGGGAAAGATTGAAGGCAGGAGAAGGGGATGACAGAGGATGAGATGATTGGATAGCATCACTGACTCATTGGACATGAGTTTGAGCAAACTCTGGGAAATAGTGAAGGATAAGGAATCCTGGCGTGCTGCAGTCCATGGGGTCGCAAAGAGTAGGACATGATTGAGTGACTAATCAATGACAAAAAAACAAAACAAAACTAAGGTAGGCACTGTACATTATTTCCTTCAACTTCTGCAATAATCCTAGGGAAAAGGTATTTTTATCTGCAATTACAGATGAGACTGAAACTCAAAGTGAGTTGGAGTTAGTATAATAGAATTGGTTTTGAATTCAGATTTCTGTAACTCCAATTTCTAGAAAACTCTGCTCCCCCTGAGTTTAACAGGGTAATGAGGAGGAAAGCAGTGACTGAGGGAGGCTAGATAAAGGCCATCCAGAGCAACTCTGAAGGGCTGGGCTAGGATGGA
This sequence comes from Bos indicus x Bos taurus, assembly GCF_003369695.1. Taxonomy (NCBI): domain Eukaryota; kingdom Metazoa; phylum Chordata; class Mammalia; order Artiodactyla; family Bovidae; genus Bos; species Bos indicus x Bos taurus. The sequence goes on from NC_040076.1 coordinate 116,681,069, forward strand.
TGCTGGAAAAACGGAGAGGGAAAATACACGAAGTCTTAGCCATGAGTCAAAGAGAGTCACGTGATATAAGTGGAAGAAAGAAAGACAGATTGAAAACCAAGAAAATGATGGTGCCACGGGCAGGCCTGAAGCAAGGCAAGAGGATGCATTTGAGAGGAGATGACCTAGGGAAGCAGAGACAGCTTCCACTGTCCTTTCATCAGCTAGAAAAAATCCCTCAGGCTGTAAATCCTTGAATTCAGGCCCACAGGTACACAGAGATGCACAGCATTTAGACAAATGTGTTTTTCCTTTGTTTTCCAAATAGTTCAAAGGAGAAGGATGCCATGGCGTCATCTTATTTCTTTACAGCCTGATCTTCTCCAGAACATTTGAAAGGTAAATGCTACAAATATTTGCACAGGTATTTCCTGTAGCTTTGGGGTCATATGAACTACCTTCTCCTGTGTTGGAAAGTATTTTCATGCCTTATTGGAAACATGAGAGCTATTTTTTTTTCTAATAGACACTCTTCTGTTGATGCATCCTTTTCTATAGTCGGTTTGGCCATATTCATGGGAGAGTGGATATCATCAGAAAAGTGCAAATCTACTTTTCTAGCACTGTGGGAGGTTCCTTCTTGTGGTTATAAATATTGGCAGATATCACTCAGGCTTATTTGTACAACTTTCAGAAATGAAAACAATTCATGATTTCTATATACAATAAAATATATACCCACAAATATTTATTTTGTCCCCATGAAATGCAAAGCACTGTTCTTGGGACTGTGGGATATACAAATAAAACAGGATATGGCCCTGATTGCCTCTCAGGTTCTAGTTTGGCAAAATCCAGGTAAACACATACAGAGACTGGGGAAGTCCCAGATGGTACTTGGTATGTCAGATGATGTGCAAAGACAATGACTCTTAAGGGATGCCAGAGGAGAAAGGGTCCCCAACAGATAGGGTAGTCAAGGAAGGCTTCATGGAAGAAGGAGACCTTCTTCTGGACCTTGAAAAAAGGATAAGCTTTTGCAAGTCAGAGAGAGAGAGAAACACAGGGCTTCCAGAAAGGAAAAATTTCAAACCTTGAAGCAGTGTTCCTGAAACTTATGCATTTGCATATCATACTTTTATGATGTATTATTATTTGCTTAACAATTTCCTTAAATCAACACACATTTGGGATTTCCCTGGCAGTCCAGTGGTTAAGACTGTGATTCCACTCCAGGGGGCAAGTGTTCTATCTGTGATGAGAGAACTAAGATCCCACATGCTCCATGGTGCAGACAAAAAAAGAAAAGAAGAAAAATTCAAAATCAATACACATTTAAATATCCTCTTCTTAAATTTAATACCCTTCAAATATTAATATGTTAATATATATGATCTAAATCATTTATTTGCTGTGCTAAAGAAAAAATGTATTAAACATATAAATGTGGAACTTTTAAAATGCTCATATCTATATCAACTAACATCAAGCCATACTTTAGAAAACACTGCCCTGAATTATATCTGATGCTTCACCCATGTCTTTAGGTTTGATTCACAGAAGCGCCTGACCTTCCAACCCTGTGACTAGGTTCATCCAAGAACACATACAGCTCACATACTCAGCAGCTCCCTCTGGGTTACAGCTGAAGCCACTTTCCACCTTGATATTACATTGCCCTGGGTAGAACCCTGATCCCTGGTCCCTGATGAAACAGTGGAAACTACAACCAAGAAACGGGCTTAATGCCAAGCTGGCGTTTTCCCCTTAAACAGGCTGTTCAGCTCTGCCTTGGGCCAGAACTCTCTGGAGTGGTCACAAGTCACCACCTTAAGCCAAGCATCCCCTGAGACTCAGAGCAAACAGTTTCTCTGCTGAGTCCAGCATCCCTACAGAGCCGATACCGAAGGATTGTCACATGTGAGGTCTGTCACTTCTTCTTTCTCCCTCATCGCTTCACACTGGCTTCTCCCAATGGCATCAGAATTTCCCCAATCATCTCTACAGCCCCAGTCCTAGAAGCTTTCCAGGGGACAGATGGAAACACACCAGGCACATGGGAAGGACGGTGACCAGATGAGCTCATGTTGGTGCTGCTCCGTGTTTCGGGTGAAGGCAGGAAAGGCTGTGGGTCCCTGGAGCAGTCATGGTCTCTGAGTGCTGATGGTTCCTCCCATTCCGCAGGCTTCAGGAGGAGCTGGACATCTCCACCACTCACCTACTACAACCAAATGCTGGAGGTTTCCTGTGCAGGCAGGTGGGTTGTAAGACTACCTTTTTATTAATTTTTTTTTAAGACTACCTTTTTATTGTAGAATCTGAATGAGGCTTTTATTTTTTCAATTAAGTATATTCTCTCCTTAAGTGAAGGGTGATCAAATTATCTTTGAAATACTAAGATGCCTCCCCGCCCTTTTCACTTTTCCACTTTCCATTACTGTCCTTTCTAGCTTACCTCTGAGAGTCTGCCATCCCTGAAAGTCTAGAAATGTTAGAAAATATCTTGACAAGACCCCCCTTCCAGCCAGGAATCCCTCATAACTGAAAGGAAAGCACTATAAAAATATCTTAGTTTCATGCATCTTAAATCACAATTATAGAAACCAAAGTTTAAGAAAATATTAAGGGTCTGTGGGGAGTTATGGGGCATGGCTCAAGAAAAAAATTAATAAACTCCTATTTTAACTCTACCAAATATTTATAACATATGTTTTTCCAGAATTATATACTGTGGGATTTCATTCTTTTCACTAAAAATGGTAATCTTTGCGATTATGAAAATAAAAAAATTAAGTCCTTGTGTCAAGGTTATCTTTACACATATTTGTAAAATATGTCATCTAGGCAGTTTTGAACCTGATTTTAACTGGAAGAGCAAGTCCACACACCTTTAACGGCTGTCAGAAAGGAAAGTCTCAAGAAATATTACATGGGGTCCTGACCCGCAGTGACATCGGCTATTTGCAGTGGGGGAAGGGCACTTCAGACGATGACAGACTTTCACAGGTAAGTGTGATCCAGTTTCAACCACACCACCAGTGGCACTATTTGGACATTTTGTTAAGTCTCTAGATTGCGTGTGTCCGTACTCAGTTGTGTCCAGTTCTTTGAAACCCCGTGGGCTGTAACCCGTCAAGTTCCTCTGTCCATGGGATTCTCCAGGCAGGAATACTGGAGTGGGTTGCCATTTTCTCCTCCAGGGGATCTTCCCGACCCAAGGATCAAACCCACGTCTCCTGCACTAGCAGTTGGATTCTTTACCACTAGCTCCGTCTGGGAAGTCCTAATTCAAACCTGAGCTTACTTTTTCCTTTACTACTTTACTGCATGCCTCTCACATGCACATACAGACACACACAGAGATTTTTCAGGGTCTAAATGGAAATACACAAGTCTTGCTTTATATTTTGCCTTATCAATTTTTATGTATATAGAGTATAGGTGATACAAGTAATATGCAAATCGTTTTTTAAAACAATACTTGAAGTATACCAATAAAGTCCCCTAGCATCTCCACTCATCAGAAGTCGATACTGTCAGCTGACAATGAGTATCTTCCCAACCCTTTATTTATGCAAATATGAATGCATATATTGTATCTATTACTCAGAGCTTTAAAAATCACTGAAAATAAAAGGGAATCTCACTTATGAAATGCCTCTCAAAACACTTTCCAGCTCTGAGGATTTATAACCTCTGACAACCAGAATGTAGACTGTGCTGTTGAAAAGCACAACCAGAGAATTGAGTAAGATGTGATTCTGCAAAAACAACCGGTAAAGAGAGTGAGGAATCAAGTACACCCACCCAAACCACAAATCAAAGATGCTTCTGTGATATTTTCCCAAAAAGTTCATCCTAAAACCTAGGGAAGGCAAGGAGGTTCTGTGAGAAGCAATGCTTCTCTGGAGCAATCCTGAAACTAACTGGGATGGAATTCAATATGATGGTGACAAACCCTCCCAGGTTCACGGTCTATCAGCGCCAAATAGCCCCACTGCTCAGAGCCTGTCCTGTCCTTCACTCTGCTGGTTCAGGCTCAAAGTCTCTTTCACATGTACAGGACTTTACACTTTATAAGGTCTTTTTATATCTATTGCTTCATCTGGCTTTCCTCTACTGTTGGGTCCAGCTACAACGTGTTATTCATGAAATCAGCACATCACAACACACACAAATCATATCTGATGTTGGGAACGTGGCATCTGACTATCACAGAATGACTGCATCTTTTTTGTACAAGTGTGTCTTCAAAGTTTGCTAAGTATTCCTTGAGTTTGAAATCTAGTCCATCATAGAAAAATGACAACAGAAACTAACATAACATTGTAAATCAACTACACTTCAGTTTGAAAAAAAGAAAAAATGAGAAGTGACAGGTAAACTAAAACAAATCAACCCAATCCGTCACCCACGGTCAGTTCTCTCAGAAATGCTTCCTTCTCCTTCTCATATAAATATGTCCTATTCTACTTCTTCTGAACCCTGTCTTTCTCATGTAATACAAATGTCCTTATATGTCAATGAATATGTGTCCTTCGTCATATTTAATGGATGCAAACATTTCCACTATATGAAACTGAAAAACTGTACTTTGAATATGTCCTAAACAGAGAATGGCTCTGTTACTACTATAAAATTCCTAATTGCTTGTCCCTGATAATTTGGGAATTCATCTTAGAATTTGATGTATATAATAACAAGGAAAACTAAGCCAAAAATAGGGGACTTATAGATTTCATTATCCATAGTTTTCTTTCAACTGCACAAGGTCACTTCATGTCCTTGGTTAAGCACTCTGTATCTATTAGAACCCAGGAATAGGACAAGACTCAGTCTGGTAGGCTACACTGGGGGCAAGTTTCAAGGAGTGAGGTACAAAAACCACAACTTTAGTGCTTTCTCTGTTATTATAAAGTTCTTTCACAATATTATTTCACCATATCCTCACTACAAACTACAAAGATTTAAAACAGTGTTTCTCATAGTTCTGTCATCTGAGTAGGTAATTCACAAGCTTTGTCATATCTTCACACCACCTCTGTTATTATTTGCTTAATATTTTCCTTTAAATGAACTCACTTTTAAAATTTGAATCTAACCTTTGCTATAGCAGGCTTCCCTGGTAGCTCAGCTGGTAAAGAATCTTCCTGCAATGAGAGAGACCTGGGTTAGATTCCTGGGTTAGAAAGATTCCCTGGAGAAGGGAAAGGCTACCCACTCCAGTATTCTGGCCTGGAGTCCATGGGGCTGCAAAGAGTGGGACAGGACAAAGCGACTTTCACATACAAATATACATTTCCTATAGCAGTAATATAAGCAATGGACTTGATACACTATTTCTTTCTAACACATTTTAAATAAATAGGTAACCAGTTTTAGGTCAGTTAAAGCAGTTTTTGGAGAAGACTCTTCAGAGTCCCTTAGACTGTAAGGAGATCCAACCAGTCCATCCTAAAGGAAATCAGTCCTGAATATTCATTGGAAGTACTGATGGTGAAGCTGAAGCTCCAATACTTTGGCCACCTGATGCGAAGAGATGACTCATTTGAAAAGACCCTGATGCTGGGAAAGATTGAAGGTGGGAGGAGACGCCTGATTGAAGGGGACGACAGGGGATGAGATGGTTGGATGGCATCACCGACTCAATGGGCCTGAGTTTGAGTAAACTCCAGGAGTTGGTCATGGACAGGGAGGCCTGGTGTGCTGCAGTCCATGGGGTCGCAAAGAGTTGGACATGACTGAGCGACTGAACTGAGCTGAAAGCAGTTTTAGGTTTACAGCAAAATTGGGTGGAAAGCACAAAGGTTTTCACAAATTCCCTGTCCTTACACATGCATGGCTTCCACATTATCAGTATCCTCCACCAGAGTGGTACATTTGTTACAGCTGATGAACCTACACTGACATGAACTAAGTCCATAGTTTATGTTATGGTTCGCTCTTGGGTTTGGACAAATGTATAATGACATGTATTCACCATTATAGCATCATACAGAGTGGTTTCACTGCCCTAAAAGTCCTCTGCGCTCTGCCAAGTCAACCCTCCATCTCCCTCAATGATGGATCTTTTTCCTGTCTCCATAGTTCTGCCTTTTCCAGAGTGTTATTAATATATAGTTGGAATTATAGTATGTAGCATTTTTGGATCGGCTTATTTCACTTAATAATATGCCTTTATATTTTCTCCATATATTTTCATAGCTTGATACCTCATTTCTTTACAGCACTGCATAATATTCCATTGGAATACTGTGAATAATATTTCTGTGAACAAATATTATTCCACTGATATGTCATGGTTTATTTAGCCATTAACTTATAAAAGATCCTTTGGTTGCTACCACATTTTGGCAATCGTGAATAATGTTGCTATAAACATCATGTGCAGGTTTCTGTGTGGACATAAGTTTTCAGCTCTTTTGGGTAAATATCAAGAGGGGGGCAATTGCTGGATCACATGGTAAGAGTATGTTTAGTTTTATAAGAAGCTGCCAAACTACCTCCCAAGGTGGCTGTACCATTTTACATTCCCACCGACAATGGGTGAGCGTTCCTGTTGCTCTGCATCCTTGCCAGCATTTAGTGTCGTCAGTGTTCTGGATTTCAGCCACTCTAATAAGTACCACATTGTTTATTTGCATTGCCCTGATAATAAGCATATGCTTATTTGCCATCTGTCTATTGTCTTTGTTGATTCATCTGTTACTCATAGGGAGCGTCTAAAATTACCAGTGCTCAGGTCATCCTCCAGAACAGTGTCAGCTATATGTGTGTAGGACCTGTGTGAACACACAGCCACACACTTAGAAGGCTCGGCTGTCACTGCCTTAAAATTCTTAACATTTTCTGAACAAAGGCCTCCAGTTTTTCATTTTGTACTGGACCCCACAAATTGTACAGCTGGTCCTATCCAATGACTCTGGTTTATCTGGCCTGGAGACCATCTGGTAATCAAAGCTTTTTACCTTGCAACCCCTCAGGTGCATCCAGAGTTAGAAATCTCTGTTCTAGAGAAAGGCTGCTTAACCTCAGCACTACTAATACTTTGGAATGGATAATTCTTTGCGGTGGGGGCTGGCCTGTGCATTATGGGATATTCAGCACCATCCTGGCTTTTACTCACTAAATCCCAGTAGTACTGCCCCACCCCATGTGACAACCAAAAATATCTCCAGATATTGCCAAATGTTCCCCAGAGGACAAAACTGTCCCAACTGAATCACTGCTCTAAAAAAGGTGTGTGTGGGGGAGAATCTCGTTAGACTTAACTGATTAAATCCATGGTATACAGAATTAGAAAACTATCATTTCAAGTGAAATTACAACAAAGAGTATCTTCTTTCAATACTGATATTTCCTTCAAGTATGAGAAATGTTGACAGCTTTCCATTCCTTTTTACCAAGGTGTTAGGGGCAAGTTTCAAACTTTAAAGTTAAACATGCATTTGCTAAACCTTAAAATTAAACAGCAGCTTGTGACTAAGCTTCTCTGAGAAAAAGGACTGTATCAAAGGCTATGCACCCCAGCCCCAAAGAAAGTGAGATTGAGAGAAAAAGAGAGAGAGATTCAGAGAAGCAAGAATTCATGGCAATCCAGTGCTACCATTTTCCGCGGATCACATACCTTTCAATACAAGTCAGCTAGGACCAACAGCACTGCTAAGTCATGCTCTAAAGAAAATTACCTGCAGAGCCTAAAATATCCTCCAGTAATAAAGTGGATATTTGTTGGGACCTTAAATTCCATCAAGAGGCCAAGGTCTAAGGTTTAAAAAAAAAAAAAAAGCAAAAGCTTTCTTGCTGGGAAGAGGGCAAAATGTAGCCGACCTCAGGACCACCATCCAGATGCCTGCTCACAAACTGGAAGTAGGGCAAAGGATGGTGAGACACTGGGTTAGCTTTAAAATCTACATAAAAATCACATCTACAAAGCTTCCATCTTTTCAAAAAGTGACTAATGTGGCTTTTCATTTTCCCTTCTTAGAGTCAGTGTTCTCTCCCCAGGGAGATGCCTATGAATCCTGCCCTCAGTGAAAATTGCCTGAAATTGTACACTAATGGCTTGAAACCCAGAGGATGTTTATTATGTTGTCTCTGACATGCACTTGAAGTTTGGTTTCAGAACAAATGTATTAAAGAGCAAATACAGGCTGGCAGGTAGTTTTACTTGAACTGCTGAGATATATGACTCTGTTAGGCATCTACATACATACATATAAAGTTTATTTAACCTGAAGGTGCTTTTTTATTCTTTCTATAGCAGCTCATTATATTCTGGGAAAAAAGCAATCTATAACTCACCAAATAGTATCAAAATAATTTTTGTAGATAATGATTTTATATCTATAAGAATTTTATATTTTCCCATCACTTCCGAAGCTGGCAATTAAAGTATTTTTTAAAGCTCAATCACTCCTGAAGACGGTATTTTTTAAAGCTCATTTAGTCATTATAGTCTAACAGCCACTTGTGCAGAGCACATACTGTGTGCTGGGCTCTCTCCAAGTCACTGGTAATGATATCTTCTTTCATTTAACCCTCATTTCCACTCAGAGTTACAATCAGTGTTAGTTCAAGTACAGGGGCTGTTGTGTGATCATTCATTCTATTTCTTTTTATTGGGAGTATAGTTGCTTTACAGTGTTGTACAATGAAGTGAAACAGCCATATATGTACATATTTCCCCTCCCCCTTGACCTTTCCTCCCCTGCCCCCATCCCACCCCTCTAGGTCATCGCAGAGGGCTGAGCTCCCTGAACTACACAGTAGCTTCCCACTAGCTGTTTGTTTCAGAGATGAGAAATCCCAGACTGAGAAAGTGTAAGAAGGCCACCAACTAAGGAGGTGTCAGGGCCAGGATTCTGAGCCCAGATCTATATGTGTTCCAAGGCACTTTCAGCCCACTGCCTGTCATGATCATCTCTACTTGTTTCTGATAAAGTGGTAAATACAAAACATTTGTTCTGGGTAAGATATCTTTCAGAGGTGTTTCTGTAATCAATCACATCAACATATTGACATAGACATGTATATTTGTATTATATAAGATCTATTACAGATCCTGCCCTCAATCTCCTCAGCATCAGGGTCTTTTCCAATGAGTCAGCTCTCTGCATCAGGTGGCCAAAGTAAAGACCAGGGACAGGAGGAGAAGGGGGGGACAGAGGATGAGATGGTTGGATGGCATCATTGACTCAATGGACATGAGTTTGAGAAAACTCTGGGAGATCGTGAAGGACAGGGAAGTCTGGCATGCTGCAGTCCATGGGGTCGCAAAGAGTCGGACACGACTAAGTGACCAAACAACAAATTACAGATCCTCTAATGCTGAACTGCAAATGGTTAGATAATGGCAAAATCATGGCTCGGTCTTACAATGCATGGTGGTTGTACTCAATATCTAAAACTTTATCCACTGACTACTAGGTTAAAGCAGTGGTGAGTGTGAGTTGATTGTGATCCGCAAGTACTGGTGGCACACACCCTTTCAAGTATCTGTGTGTTTGGCGGACTGTGTCTGTCACTATATGCTAGGAGGACAAGCTCAGTGGTGCTCAGAGATGTGCTAACCAGAAGACTCATCTGATGGCAGTGCATACAGATATCTAATATTTCATAACCTTCAATCATAAGACTTCTTGCAGCACAGCTGTTTGCTCAAAAAAGAACCAGATGTGGTTCGAGGGCAGTGCTTTAAGCATCACTGGATTGAGGACCTCACAGTCACTCCCTTCCCTTTCTGCTCTGAGGCATGGTGACTCTGCACATGGATATGCCAAATGCATATAGGTATTGGTGCTAAGTGGTAAGAACCCGCCTGCTAATGCAGGAGACATAAGAGACGCAGGTTCAATCCCTGGGTCGGGAAGATCCTCTGAAGAAGGGCATGGCAACCCACTCCAGTATTCTTGTCTGGAGAATCCCATGGACAGAGGAGCATGGTGGGCTAAAGTCCACATGGTCAGAAAGAGTCGGATATGACTGAAGTGACTTAGCTCGCACATAAGCATTTTTTGGGGTATTTAGGGACTCCTGCCTCGAGTCCCTGCCTCGGGTGGGCGTTCTAAATTGGAAGATTATATGTAAGCATTGGTAAGAGAAACCTAATATAAGAAGTTTTCTGAGTTCAAAAGAAAATCAATGTGCTGCTTGGCAGAACCTGCTGTCGCTGTGAAACCCCCTCATCCGCCACTGCATCTGTCTTCCCTAAGTGAATCTCTTCTAACTCAGTGATAAAATTGCAGAGATTGCAAAAACGCACGTCTTTCAGTCCCAATGTCACAGCCCAGTAGGTGAGATTAAAAAAAAAAACAAAAAAAGGAGCTCTCATTAGATGACATGCAAGCCCCCCAGAACCCACCAGACTGACAGTTCCTGCAGCACACAGCCAGCTCCCCGCAAGAAGAGGCACTATTTTGAAGCCTCCCATCACTTTTCTATTTGAAGATACAGGTTTGAGTGTGTGGTTCCAATACCTAAGTGAGAACATAAAGTAGTTTGAGTCTAACACCATCTGGAAAACCTCAGGAGGTTCACATTATCTTCACACCTGCCACCGAGAAGAAAAATCAACTCTGATTTTTAGAAGGAACGGAAGCCATTTAGGTCTTGCTGGAATTATTCCCCCGACAACCCTGGCAGAGCACATCACCATCTGAGTCCTACCTTCTTCCCTCTTTACATTTTTCCCTTTAAAGAGACTGACAGGAAGAAATCCAACACTCAAAGTACCAGATGAAGCTCCACCCACTGTTCTCTACCCCTGAGTCGCTGGGGTAGCGCCTGGAAAACATGACAACACCCCTGCAAACTGGCTAAGAGAAATTACATCAACTCGTGTTCCGGGTGGCAGAGATGAGAGCCAGACTGTGAAGAGCCACGCATGTGAGTTGTCACCAGGAATCAGCGAAGAAAGCACATTTCCACAACTTTCTCCCAATCAGATCGCCGGATGGGGGCCCTGGGACTTCCACATCAAGCTCCTTATGCAGAGGCGCATTCCAAGAGCCGTTGTTCTGGAGCCGGCCTACGGCTCAGTCTCAGTGCTCAGTCACTGTCAGGTCCGACTTCTTGCAACCCCATGGACTGTAGCTCACCAGGTTCCTCTGTGTATGGGATTTTCCAGGCTCCTCTTCCCTGACTCAAGGATCGAATCAGGTCTCCTGCATTGGCAGGCGGATTCTTTACCACTTAAGCCACCACACGGACAGATGGATCCTCACTCTCTGGTGCTTAGAATTTGTCCCTTCTTCCTATCTTTGTAACTTTACCTTCAATGACACCTGCTATGGAAGGTTTGATTGCCGCATGGAAGGCTGAACTGACTGGGCTTATTACACAATGAGTGAATTTAAGGAGAAAGGTATTTTATTTATAGCACCACTCTATCACAATTTAATTTCCTTTTTACCATGGCAACATGAGGCAACATGCACAAATTCTGCATTGATGACATCTCACCAGTAAAACATACTTAGAATTCTCTTTCATGGGGAGGTTAGCTGATAAATTGTGTCTATCCCAAAGCAATACAAATTCTTAACTGAAGATGCCAGTCAAACAGATTCCATGGTGCACTGAGGAAAGGGCTTTGATATTTGACTGGGTTCAGTTGGGAGGTACTCAGTTTTGGTTCTGCAGAACTCCCTTTAAACCAAGCATGTTCTAAGCTGTAACCTGAGGCTCACCTCTTGGAGTTAAAACCTAAAGTGCTGTGACAGACATATTTCTCTTGACCAGAATCTCTCAGGGCAAGTGGGACTCTGCCTACTCAGTGTAGGGTCTCTGAATGGTCACTTTGAGTGCTGGAGATTGCTATATTTATGACTCCTTCGTTTTCCTCCTACTTTAATAAGATCATGAGTAGCTTTGAGTTCAGGAGAGAAAACTGTTGCATTGTTGCATAAAATCACAACAGTGCAGTGGCCACACCTTACAGAGTATGAATCTGAGCTCCAGTTGAATTTTGCCAACGTCACAAAGATTTTGTGAAACAATATCATGTATGTCTACAGTCAATTACATCCACCCACACATCATTTACAGGAACTTTCACTGATTTAAAATCAGCCAGAATATGCATCTGGAGTTAAAATGCAGTGGCACTTTATTACAAACAGCCCTCAGTTTCCTAATTAGTTTATCCATATTTTCAAACTTAATAATTCCAAGTCCTGAGGATCGTATTTTGATTATACATAACCTTAGTACTATCACAAGAAGGCCTAAGAAAGAGCTTATTTTATAACTAGTGAATGGTGACGATGTTCTTTGGAATGTAGGGGGTGGACTCTGGGATGTAAATACATGGGGTTGCTTCAATGGCACATCCTCTGTGTTTTATTTCCAATGTAGCCAGTGGGTGACTTGCCCCAAGTTTGGTGTATTATACTCATGTTATACTCAGTCCAGGGAGGGCTGGTGTTGATGTGAGCAGATGAGCATGCCCACTATGAGCATGTCCAGACTGGGGTGCTGGGCCTACACCCCTTTTTTCAACTATCAGCTAAAACCTAGGTCATTTCTTTTAAACACAGTAGTATAATTTTTCTCCAGTAGCTGAAGAGTAAAGTTTAAACACAAAAGCACCTCTGATTCACCCACAACTGAAGAATTTCAACTCTAGGAGAAAGAAGGGATTTGAATAGAATGATTGAGAAATCAAAATGTCAAGTTACTAGCCTTTAATACTTGGGTTGACAAAACACGCAGTCATTTTTTTTCAAAACTGGATTTTCCATGCAACAGAATTTGTTCCTGAACACACAGTACAACTCTGAAGACCAAGAAGAAAAGAAACAGAATTGAATCCTTCTGTTATGGGAAGATATGCCACAGCTGAGGGTCCAGAGCTCTCCCTAGCATCTTGGGAAATGATGGGGGTTTCCATGTAGCTCACGTTAATCTCTTTACATGTTTTTTTTTAATGTTTTTTAAAAAACATTAATGAGTTTCAATGGCATTAAAAAAAAATTTGTGCTTCCCTGACTCTTTAAACAAAATGGGAGATATCATCAAGAAAAACACTATAATCCTGATTCCCTCATGTGTTTGGACTGCAAAGAGATCAAACCAGTCAATCCCAAAGGAAATCAACCCTGACTATTCATTGGAAGAACTGATCCTGAAGCTCCAATACTTTGGCCATGCAAAGAGCTGACTCATTGGAAAAGACCCTGATGCTGGGAAAGATTGAGGGCAAGAGGAGAAGCCAATGACAGAGCATGATATGTTTAGGTAGTATCACTGATTCGATGGACATGAGTTTGAGCAAACTGGGAGATAGTGAAGGACAGGGAAGTCTGGCGTGCTGCAGTCCATGGGGTCGCAAAGAATTGGACATGACTTAGTGACTGAACAGCAACAACGAACCTCAGGGGTTACTGGAGTATGCAGGATCCTTTACTAGTGAGCCTTCCTGAGTGGTGCTTTGGTGAATCTAATTCACTGGCCTGAGAATTCAAGGCCTGGATTGCCTGGAAAAACCAGAAAACAAGCTGATTAAGACATTGAACTTAGGCTTCCCTGGTGACTCACTGGAAAGAATCCACCTGCCTATGCAGGAGATACAGGTTTGACCCTTGATCTAGAAAGACCCCACATGCCACAGAACAACTAAGCCCGTGCACCACAACTATTGAGCCTGTGCTCTAGAGTCCAGGGGCTGCGACCACTGAAGCTCATGTCCCCGATAGCCTCTGCTCCATGAGAAGCCACCACAAAGAGAAGACATGCATCACAACTAGACAGGAGCCCACACCTGCCGCAACTGGGGTGAAGCCCACACAGCAACAAAAATCCAGCACAACCAAAAACAAATAATTTTTTAAAAACAGTGAACTTAATATTATGCGTAATACTGAACTAGTACATTCAGCTGTAAGTACATCTTCACAATTGATCTACATATTAACACGCAGTTATGTGTACATCTGTGAGAGTGTTTGTGTGCGTTCCACTCATTTCCCAGAAGCTTTTTTCTGTATTCAAAATATCCTCTCTTTCCATATTCTAGGCTCTTTTTCCTAGGATCTAAATGGTTAGTGCTGCCAGAATGACCACCTGCTGAATGAAATACTGTCCTATCTTGGGAACAGAAATAAGTACACTAGTCAACAAAAAGACCAGTTCAAGTTCTCATATTCCATTCCTACACTTCTATTTCAGTCTACTTATTCTCCACCTCACTAACAAACCAAACTGAGATGGTTCCACCAGCTCCGTAAGCCCACCCTCAAAATGTTTTAAAATAAAATCCATGAAGAGAAAAACTGGAACATCACCACCACACCATTCATAAATGCAAATTCATTTACAAGAAAGCCTTTGTTTGAAATCTTCCTCCATGCACAGTGCCCTGCCCAGCTACAAGCGCAATGCCAAGTCTCTGAGCTGCTTTAAAAAAAATTTTTTTTAAGCCTTTATTGAATTTGTCACAATACTACTTCTGGTTTTTATGTTTTTGTTTTTTGGCTATGAGGCATGTGGGATCTTAGCTCCCCCTTACCAGGGATCAAACCCACACCCCCTGCATTGGAAGGCAAAGTCTTAACCACCGGACCACCAGAGAAGTCCCCGAGCTGCTTTTTGATCCTGGTGACATGTGTTCTCTCGTAGGCAGCCAAATCTAATGTTCATCTGCGGTCCTCTCTCCTCTTGCAGGTGGGCAGCATGCTGAAGACTCCCAAGTTACCTGTCTGGCTGTGCAACATCAACGGAAATTACAGTGTCCTGTTTAGCACAAACAGGCAGCTCTTATCAGACTGGAAAGTGGAGCGCCTCTTTGATCTGTACTTCTACAGTGGCCAGCCTGCACAGAAAAAGCCTGCGCACCTTACCATAGGTGAGCACTCCAGACCCCAGTGCTCTCAGCTTAATGTGCTCAGAGAGCCGAGGCTGTGCTGGTTTACAGCTGTGTGGACGCTTGGGCTAGCTCTGCAGGAAGATGTGGAGGCCTGATCTCTAAAATGAAACCTAGGCTTCAACGTCATGGGTCTAACCTAAGCATTGTAATCTTGGGGTTCCAACTGATGAATTCTAATCCCAAGATAGAGTATCAGATGACTGATCATCCCAGAACACAGTAACTAAACTGAGAGTGCATTTGTATTCAGATCAGTTCAAAAAGCATTTTTGAGGCCTACTAAGCACCAGGCATATACCAGACACTAGGAAAGCAAGAAGGCACAGTCTTGGCAGAGGTTCCAGTGTGATCATATAAGCCATTTCATTCCAATTCCCACCATGTTTAAAAAAAAAAACAAAACACGAAGAAAAAAGATTAACCTTAAGCTGTCTTAAAACACTAGCCTTTTGGACAAGGGAATAAACATGATGAAACCAGGAGCCCGTATTTGCTACCAAGGCACCATGCATGGAGCCTTGCTGATTTGGTGTCTGACTCTTTGCCTTTAGTATCACAGGTCTGGCTTTAGGCAACTTTTCATTATTATGACTGCATCTAGAAGAGTATTTTAGTGACTGCTTTGTCTATGTAGCTCCTAATTCTTTTTCTTTAATTATGAGAAATTTATATTTGTGTGTATGTGTATACACATACATGTGCTTAGTCTCTCAGTCATGTCCAATTCTTTGCAACCTCATAGACTGTAGTCTGCCAGGCTCCTCTGTCCATGGGATTCTCCAGGCAAGAATACTGAAGTGAGTTGCCATGCCCTCCTTCAGGGCATCTTCCCAACCCAGGGATCGAACCCAGGTCTCCCTCATTGCAGGTGGATTCTTTACCATCTGAGCCACCAGGCAAGCCCAATACATACATATATATATGTGTGCGTGTGTGTGTGTGTGTGTGTGTGTGTGTGTGTGTGTATATATGACCCCAGAAAAATGTATATTATATATATACACACCCATTTCATTTAGTGGGATATTGCCAATACATTTCTTAAGATATTTATTGTTTCTACTTTTCTACTATTATTGCTTCTACTTTACTCTCTTCTTTGAGGAAAGCACTGGGATTTTTTTTTTTTTTTTAGCTCACACACATAGCAAGCATTGTGTTCCAGGCACTGTGTTGAAAGCCTTACATACATTATTCCATTAAATCCTCCTAACAGTCATCTAAAGTAGACACTATGATGCTTATTTTACACAGAGGAAACTGAAGTGGCCAAAAAATGATTTCTAATGGATGAGGTTGAGAGATACTAAGTACCTTCCCAAAGGTCATCTGCGACAAACTTGGGCCTTGAACTCAGTTCTAGACCACCTCACGAGAATACTCGCACTTCACCCCCAAATGCAAATGTACTCTTAGCATTGAGAAGCTCTCTCTTTCTTATTTTTTCCTGACAACATTCAGTGATTTATTGATACGTCTAACTCTATGTGTTCCATCACGGTGCGGGACCACACCATTACATGACATCAATACTGAGTTTTCAAAATCTACAACAACCCAGACTATCATGGACATGTCTTGTGTGGGGCATATGTACACACCATCCACTTGAATCCCCATCAGCTCACTCACTTCTAGGAACACAGCTTGCTGAGCCCAACTCCTGCCCACTCATCCTATTTTCCTTCCTTCCTGGCTTCTTCTGAAATGGTATACATAGTTCAGTTCAGTTCAGTCGCTCAGTCGTGTCCGACTCTTTGCAACCCCATGAATCGCAGCACGCCAGGCCTCCCTGTCCATCACCAACTCCTGGAGTTCACTCAGACTCACGTTCATCGAGTCAGTGATGCCATCCAGACATCTCATCCTCTGTCGTCCCCTTCTCCTCCTGCCTCCCTCCCAGCATCTGATCCCTCCCAGCATCAGAGTCTTTTCCAATGAGTCAACTCTTCACATGAGGTGGCCAAAGTACTGGAGTTTCAGCTTTAGCATCATTCCTTCCAAAGAAATCCCAGGGCTGATCTCCTTCAGAATGGACTGGTTAGATCTCCTTGCAGTCCAAGGGACTCTCAAGAGTCTTCTCCAACACCACAGTTCAAAAGCATCAATTCTTCGGTGCTCAGCTTTCTTCACAGTCCAACTCTCGCATCCATACATGACCACTGGAAAAACCATAGCCTTGACTAGATGGACCTTTGTTGGCAAAGTAATGTCTCTGCTTTTCAATATACTATCAAATGCTGGGGTCTAAATGTTGGCTATTCCTTCCTCAGACACTCACTCCCATCACTGGGAAAGCGTCCAACACGAAGATGAACACAGACCAGGAAGACGGTTTTCCCCACTGGAGATGGTGATCAGAACCAAGTGGAGAGATGCCACCATCAATTGGAATGGATCTATTCCCTTTTTCTAAAGAGGAAGCCAAGATGTACAATGAAGTCTGAAGCATCAGTACTATGGGGACACAAAAGCCTAACTTGGGGAAGACCATTTTATGTTCCTTATTCAGAAACCCCACCCAAAACACTCCCATAAGCAGTATGTTTTTTCTTTTGTCTCTATGAACTCTCTGCAGTTGCTATTGGTATTTTTGGAGACACAGAACCCTTACTTCAGGGTCTGGAAGTCGTATCCTTTATGCTCATATAAACGGGTTCCTCATTTTTATTCAAAAGAAAAACTGAAGTCTCTTTCCTTCATGTTATTTCCAAATTCCTCTCTCCTCAGTGTGATTCTCCCTGGGGATTACAGAAGGAGGGAGCTAGCTTTCATTTGGGGATGAAGTCATCAGTAATAAATCATTAGATTTTTAGTTATGGCAAGAACTCAAGCCTTCTCAAAGATTTCCTGGTATGAAGAGCATTCCTTTCCAAGGTTACATTTCAAAGTGCCCACATTAGCAAGTTCTTGTCATTAAAATAGTAAATGGGATTGAAGCGGGGGCTATTCCTGGTAGGCTGGCTATTGTAGTTGGCTGTGGGTGCAAACCATCCTGTGAGCACACAGGAGACATTCTTTCCATCAGTGCTATGATTGCTTAATTTCTTTATAAGTTGAATGTAAATAATGGGTGTGTGCTCAGTCAGGTCCAGCTCTTTGCGACCCCATGGACTGTAGGCGGCCAGGCTCCTCTATCCATGGGATTTTCCAGGCAAGATTACTGGACTGGGTTGCCATTTCCTTCTCCAGAGAATCTTCCTGACCCAAGCATCAAACCCATGTCTCCTGCATTGGCAGATGGATTCTTTACCCTGAGTCATCTGGGAAGCCCCTGGATATAAATATACAAATGGACAAACATACACGGAGAAGCCTGATTCCTAAATGAAATAAAATTATATACAAAAGTAAAATCTCTCCTTCTGTCAATGTTCAAAGGGGAAAACAATTCTTTTTAGAACTTGACCTTTCCCTGTTCTGTTGAATGCCTACACTTTTTCTGAAGAAATACACAGAGCAAGATACATATTCTTTCTAAAAGAAGCCCATGGGAACCATTTAGACCTTTCTCCTAGCCACCCCACTGGTCTACTGACTCACAGATATAGGGTTTCTTATTCACAAGCCAAACTTTAGTTTGCAAAGAACAACTTTTCTGCACCCATTGTCCAAATTAATTTGCTAAATGCATTTTCTTTTGGCCCCAAGAACAATGTTTTAACTTAAGAAGCATGTAGAAAATGAAACTTCAAGGTGAATCATAAATTATGTCAAAAGAGAAAGCCAATTTGGCTTCGATTGCTGATTTCAGTATCCTTATCATTGATGCTTCTATTTGGGATTTTAAATACATCAGACAAATGAGTGGATCCTGATAGATTCTCAGCATATTTCTTGGTCTTAGCAATATTGTGCTTTTCTGAGGTGCAGGCCTGTTTCGGTTTTATGAACACTGACTTATTTCTAATTAAATCTCCCTTTCAGTGTGGACTACTGGAAAACTTAGAGCCTAATGAGAACCATAGCAAGTATATCGGTCAGAAAGCTCCCAGCCACAAGTAAGAGAGCTCACTAAAAGTGTCTCACACAGTGAGGACATTCCTCTCTAACAAGAATGAGCCAGTTAGGGATCCACGTGACTCTCCTAGGTCAACTGTGGTTCTCCTCCAGGCCTAAGCACAGAAGTCTCAGAGCCAGGACATAATCAGAACTCTACAGAAGGAAAAGGGGCAGGATGAGTGTGGTGTAGACTGTGATGTGGCAGTGTTGCCTGGCAGTGTATTAGTCCTTACAAAAGGTGCTTTTTCAATTGGCCTCATATCTGAATCTACTTTCTATTTCTACTCTATTTTTCTTTGGATTCTTAATTGATTTATGTGTGCATGCTCAGTTTTATCCGACTCTTTAGAACTCCATGGGCTGTAGCCTGCCAGGCTCCTCTGTCCATGGGATTTTCAGGCAAGAATAGTCGATCAGATTGCCATTTCCTCCTCAAGAGTATCCTCCTGACCCAGGGATCAAACTCGTGTCTCCTGTGTCTCCTGTACTGGCAGGCAGTATCTTTACCACTGAGTCATTGGGAAATTCATTTATAATTTATGTATTTTACCATATTTTACAAGCTGTTATATTGTCTTATTATTCCTGGAACAAACTTATTAATAAGCAAAATAATAAATATTAAGAACATGTTTTATATATAGTCGTATAATCATTTTGACACAGAAAGGTATTAATTACTTTGTATGTCAATGTTCAGTGAAATGAGTGTTTATTTCATCTTATAAATAATATTTTAATTTTTTTGGTAAGGTGGAAACATGTTTTTTTTTAAGTAGCTAGAAATTTCCTAGGACCATCAGTTCACCTTTGAACTCTCTGTGTTTTGAGATAAATGACTTTAATTGTCTTGTCAGCTTCTAAAACATGAAGCAGGAAAACGCTATTTGCTCTGTCAGATGATAATTTTTCTGAATAATTACTAAACTGAGTATCTCTTTAGTGAGACCATGTCCCTGTGGAGATGGCAAATCCTTTTGGTTTGTCCCTCAAAATTACTGTTTGTTTTTAGCAAAGATGTATGTATCATTTTGTTAAGTGTAAGTTCGCCAATGTCACAAGACCAGGTGGGACCAAGCCAGGTCCCAGGCAGGCCTGAAATTCCCTGGTCATCTCCAGGCTGTGTGCAACCTTAGTTACACCTGAGCCTAATTTTATCTATGAGTGAGTAACACAAACTATCCGCTTCATTGATCACAGCTTTGACATGGCAAAGAGACCGTGTAACTCAATGAAAGCTACGACCCATGCTTTGCAGGGCCACCCAGGACAGACGGGTCCTAGTGAAGAGTTCTGACAAACTGTAGTCCACTGGAGGAGGGAGTGGCAACCCATCCACCACTCTCACCTGGAGAACCTCACAGACAGTATGAAAAGGCAGAAAGATGTGACACTGGAAGACAAGTTCCCACAGTTCGGAAGTTGTCCAATATGCTACTGGGAAAGAGTGGAGGGCAATTACTAACAGCTCCAGAAAGAATGAAGTGACGGCCAAAGTGGGAATGATGCTCAGCTGTGGATGTGTTTGGTGGTGAAAGTAAAGTCTGATGCTGTAAAGAACAATATTGCGTAGGAACTTGGAATGTTAGGCCCATGAATCAAGGTAAATGCGACATAGTCAAGGAGGATATGGCAAGATTGAAAATCAATGTGGGAAAGATTGAAGGCAAAAGGAGAAAGGGGTGGCAGAAGACAAAATGTTTAGATGGCATCACTGACTCAATGGACATGATTCTGGGCAAACTCCAGGAGATAGTGGAGGACAGAGGAACCTGACGGGCTACAGTTCACGAGTTCTCAAAGAGTCAGACAAGACTTAGCAACTGAAAAATAGCACAGACAATGGATATACGCTGTGGACTGTTGTAATCGCCTTGTCAAGGCCTTAGAGACACAACTGTTTACTCATTCAGGGAACTTTTTAAATATCCCCCATGTACCAGGCACTCGCCTGGGTGCTAGAGAGATACAGTGAGCAACACCAGCCACAGGCCCTCTTCTCTCTGGAGGTCTTCTGAGGTGAAGGCACTCATCAAGAAACCACTGTGATGAATAGAAACTTGAAAACTGAGATAAGTGTTCAGAGGGAGAGGATTCATGGCATGCAATAGCTTGTAACAAAGGCCTGGAAGTTCAGGGAAAGACATCTCTGAGAAACAGACAATTAAACTGAGGTAGGGAGGCTAAGTGGTGAGAAGCAGGAGAGGGACAGAGGGACGAGCAGGTGCCAATCCCTGCCTCCAACGAGTTCAAGAATCAGAGAACCAGTGGGACTGCCATTTGCAGAACGCGAGGTGCAGCATGGCTGAGAAGCAGCTGGAGGGGCAGGGAAGGACACACCCTAGGCATTGTAGATGAGGAGGCATGGGCAGCCTTGGAAGATTAAGTGGCCTGGGAAGATGTGCGTTCTGAGAAGATGTCTCTGTGGAGAGTGGAGAGAGCCCACAGTGGACATAGAGACTAGTTAGAAGACTACAGCAGGGATCTAGACAAGAGATGACCAGAACAGAGTAGTGGCAGTTAAGGCAGACTGAAGTGGGCCACTCAAGAGAAACGACTTGGTGGGTAAAGCAGACAAGGCCAAGAGGTTGACACT
The DNA here is from genome assembly GCF_003369695.1 of Bos indicus x Bos taurus. Taxonomy (NCBI): domain Eukaryota; kingdom Metazoa; phylum Chordata; class Mammalia; order Artiodactyla; family Bovidae; genus Bos; species Bos indicus x Bos taurus. The sequence goes on from NC_040076.1 coordinate 116,702,512, forward strand.
GGGGGTGGGTCGGGGCAGAACATGAAGGAGAAGGAGGCATCAGGAATAGTTTCTTAGTTCCAGGTTTGAAAGTTGGATGGATGTTTGTGCCTTCGTTGAATTTTAAGACACACTAAGAGAATAGCAGGTTAGGAGGGGAAGAAATCCCAAGTTCAGTCTTGGATGTGAAACCATGATTCACGTGGAGAGGTAGAATAGCGGGTTAGAAATAAGGTTATGGATCTCACAGGAGAGGTTTGAACCACAAAAATACATTTGGGAGGCACTGATGGTGAGGAAGATGGTGGTAGGGAGGGAATTTGCCTGAGGAGACTATTTAGAGAGCTGGCCTGAATCTGAGCCCAGAGGAATCCCATTGTTAGCGGTCAAGTAAGTTCCAATGAGCCTGGAAAAGAAGCAGAGAGGCAACAGCCCGAGACACAGGAGGTGACCCTCAACTGATATCTAAATAAAAGGTCTTTTCAGTGACTCTTTATGTCAAAACTCAACCAGAAAGAAGGGGGTCAGGAAGATCCCTGGAGAAGGAAATGGCTGCTGCTGCTGCTGCTGCTAAGTCACTTCAGTCGTGTCCAACTCTGTGAGACCCCATAGACGGCAGCCATGGCTACCACTCCAGTATTCTTATTTGGAGAATCCCATGGACAAAGGAGCCTGGCGGGCTACAGTCCATGGGGTGGCAGACAGTCAGACATGATTGAACTCTTACGTGAGGTTTAAGGCTGAAATTAATTCTGTTGAATGCATTCATATCCCATCCCTTTCCAAGAAGGACACAGGGTGGCTGATAACTAGGAAACTTTCAGGAGAACTTGGTACGTCCTTTTTTTTTTAAGTTATCAAACCCAATTTTAAAAACGTCTCACCACTGTCCACAAGGTGGTGCTATGAGAGTGACTTTTTCAATCTCCTCATCAAAAATAATTATCAAAGTAAATGTGGTCAATTCAGGTACCACGTTAAAAAAAAAAAGCAAATAATTATAAACGATATAATGGGTATTAATCTTTGTGATACTTAGAAGCGCTGTCACTAAGCATGGTAGGTAGTACTGCTCTTGTAGGTGTCTTCCTTTCTCTTCCACTCCAACGGGGGCAGAAAGCGGATGGGTAAGGCACGGCAAGAACTGTAAATGTTAGCTCTAAAATACCCCCATTTGCATCACCACCTTCTTGGTGCAGACACCACTGGACTATTAAACAGCTGCCCAGGTGTTACCCTCACCTTTTTTGTCCCCTTCTATTAATAATTGTTTTTCAACACAATAGTTATCTTTTAAAAATTTGACTTTTGATCATGTGATAGAGCCATTTTTATTGACCTTGGACAAAAAGGCCAAAAGTCTTAACATGATCTCCAAGAGCCTGTGGGATTTAGCTTCTGATTCATCTCATACCCAACTCCTGATCATCACCATGTTTTCACCCAAGCCAAGCTCACCCCCAGTTGAGGGGCTCTGCATATGCTTTTCCCTGTGCCAACAACGATCTTCACCCTGATCTCACTCTGCAGATGTCTACTTAAAATCCACTTTCTCAGACGGGCCTTCTCTGACACGAGTGGGGTGCCATTGCCTTCTCTGATTCCCATCTAATATCCCCCAATTTGCCTCTCTTAGCACCTTGTTCTACTTTTTATCACTCACTGTGGGGGGTTATAATTACACACTTATTTGTATGATTATGTGTTAAAATGCCTGACTACCCCCTAGCACAGTGGTTCTCAAATTTTTTAGTCTCAGGACCCTTTTATGTTCTGAAAAATTATCAACAACCCTGTTTATCAGGGTTATTCTATTAATATTTATCCTGTTAGAAATTAAAGCTGAACATTTGTTTAAAAATCTATTCATTCATTTTAAATAACAATAATAAAGCTATTATATGTTAACTAAAATAATAGGTTATGAAAGTGAAGTGAAAGTCGCTCAGTCGTGTCCCACTCTTTGCAACCCCATGGACTATACAGTCCATGGAGTTCTCCAGGCCAGAATACTGGAGTGGGTAGCCTTTCCCTTCTCCAGGGGATCTTCCCAACCCAGGAATCAAACCTAGGTCTTCCTCATTGCAGGCAGAGTTTTAACCAGCTGAGCCAAAGGGAAGCCATCTTATGAAAAACAACTATATTTTCCAAAGGAAACAGTGGCATTATTTACATTTCCATAAATCTAGTCAATGGCCAGCTTAATGTGAGATGGCCATATATTCTCATATCTACCTCTTACTTCAATCTGTTGTGATTTGCTTTTAGGCTGAAACACATGAAGAAAATCTGGTCTTACATATTTAGCTGGAAAACAATGGAAAATGTAATAACCTTGTGGTTATTCTTCTTTGATACTACACCAAAACTCTACAGTTAGTTATTTCTTTAAAAGTTCGTTGCAATGTGGAAAAGGAAACTGCACTAATGTGCTTTTCAAACTCTGTTATATTAGAATCTATTGGTGTATCTTGCACTCCTAATCCATCTTTCCCATGCATTAGTCATTTGGAAAATACTGGCTTGTTGAATTATGAAGATCATTAAATGTGGTCATATTTTATAATGCCGTATCAAAAACTCATATTAGTTACTAATAAACTTTTGCTACATGAAATAACATGGATAGAGCTCATAAACATAATGCTGAAGGAAAGAAGCCAGACAGGAAATACATGCTATATGGTTACACTTATATATAGTTCAAAAATGGACAAAAAAAAATTAGTCTGTGGTAATAAAGGTCAGGAGGGTGGTTACCTTTGGGAGAAGCAATCAGGAGGGGTACAGAGAGTTGTGGGGTGCTAGCAATATTAACGGCACCCCACTCCAGTACTCTTGCCTGGGGAGGAGCCTGGTAGGCTGCAGTCCATGGGGTCGCACAGAGTCGGACACGACTGAAGCGACTTAGCAGCAGCAGCAGCAGCAATATTAAATTACCAAGTCTGGGTACTGGCTACACAACTGTGTTCACTTGCAAAAATTAATCAAAACTATACATTTAAATTTATGCTCTTTTCTATGTATATATATTGTCATTAATAAAAAATATTTTTTCTGGACTAGGACATTTGAGCATAGACAAATATATCAATGGAAAGGAATTATGAGTCCAGAAATAAACCCTAAATTTCATTGTCAATTGATTTTTGACAAAGAGGACAAAACCATTAAATGGAACAAAGAATAGTCTTTTCAATAAATGGTGGTGGGACAACTAGATATTCACATGGAATAGATGAAGTTGAACACCTGTCTCATATCTCACACAAAATTTAACTCCAAGCAGGTCACTGATTTAAACGCAAAAGCTAAAACTATAATTCTCTTAGAGGAAAACATAGGAATAAATCTGTGATTTCATACTATGCAATGGTATCTCAGAAAAAACTGGCTTAAAACTCAACATTCAAAAAACAAAGATCATGGCATCTGGTCCCATCACTTCATGGCAAATAGATGGGGAAACAATGCAAACAGTGTCAGACTTTACTTTCTTGGGCTCAAAATCACTGCAGATGGTGATTGCAGCCGTGAAATTAAAAGACACTTGCTCCTTGGAAGAAAAGTTATGACCCACCTAGACAGCATATTAAAAAGCAGAGACATTACTTTGCCAACAAAGGTCCGTCTCATCAAAGCTATGGTTTTTCCAGTAGTCATGTATGGATGTGAGAGTTGGACCATAAAGAAGGCTGAGCACCGAAGAACTAATGCTTTTGAACTGTGGTGTTGGAGAAGACTCTTGAGAGTCCTTTGGACTGCAAGGAGATCCAACCAGCCCATCCTAAAGGAAATCAGTCTTGAATATTCATTGAGAAAAGATCGATAAATTGGGCCTCTCAAAATTAAAAATATTTGTTCTTCAAAGAACCCCATCAAGAAAAGACAACCACAGACTGGGAGAAAATATTTGCAAATGATGCATCTAATAAGAGACTTATACCCAGAATATATAAAGAACTTGTACTGTATAACTCAATAATAAGAAGACAATTCAATTTTAAATGTGAAGTGATTTGAATAGAGATTTATCCAAAGAAGATGTACAAACGGATAAATAAGCACACACAAAAAAAACTTCAACATCGTTATCCTTTAGGGAGATGCAAATCAACACCACAAGAGACACTACTTCACACCCACTAGAATGGCTGTAATCAAAAAGACAAGTGTTGGTGAGCGTGTTGATTGCTTCATGCTGGTGGAAATGTAGAATGCTGCAGCCACTTTGGAAAGTAGTTTGCTAGTTCCTCAAAACGTTAAGCACGCAGTTACCGTGTGTTTGTGTGTATGTGTCTATGCTCAGTCGTGTCCAACTCTTTGAGACCCCATGAACTGCAGCCCACCAGGCACCTCTGTTCATGGAGTTTTCCAGGCAAGAATACTAGTGTAGGTTGCCATTTCCTAGTCCAGGGGATCTTCTCGACCCAGGGATTGAACTCACATCTCTTACATCTCCTACATTGTCAGGTGGATTCTTTGCCACTGAGCCACCTGGGAAGATCCCACATTACAGTATTAGTTAGCAATTTCAAATTTTACCCCTAGATATGTACCCCAGAAAAAGAAAAGCCTATGTCCACACAAAATCTTGCACACAAATGTTTATATCAGCATTATTTATTACAGTCAAAATGTAGAAACAACTCAAAGGTCCATCAACTGACAAACACATAAATAATACGTTGTGTTCATAGATCATACCGTGGAGTCTTATTCAGCCATAAAAAGCAATGGCATACACAGATAACCACATCACAGTTGACTATCACACAGATGAATGTCAAACAGTGAAAGAAGTTAGTCACAGAAGACCACATAGTGTATGATTCCATTTACATAAAATGGCCAGAATAGGCCAATCTATAGGGGCAGGAAGTAGATTAGTGGTTTCCCAGGACTGGGAGGGGCTTCCTGGTGGCTCAGATGGTAAAGAACCAGCCTGCAATGAAGGAGACCCGGGTTTTATCCCTGGGTTGGGAAGATCACCTGGAGAAGGGAATAGCAACCCACTCTAGTATTCTTTCCTGGAGAATCCCCATGGACAGAGGAGCCTGGCAGGCTACCATCCATGGGGTCGCAAAGAGTCGGACATGACTGAGCAACCAACACGACCACACACTAGGGCTGGGAGAAGGAGAAGGTAGACTAGAATGAGGGGAGGGTGACTGCTAACCGGCACAAGGTTTCATTTCAGGATGATGAAAATGTTCTAAACTTAGGTCACAGTGTTGAATACATACTCTGAATATACACTGAAGAACAGCTAAACAGGTAAACTTTAAGGAATGTAAATTATATCTCAATAAAGCTGTTTGTAAAAAAAAAAAGAGCTATTTATAAAGGGTACTATTAATAACACCATTCATTTGAAAGGGGCCATAGTAAAAGAATAAGGATCTGACAGATCTGCAAAGACAAAAAGCCTTTACCTCTGACCAACATGTTTTGAGAGGCATGACTATGTCTAGGGAGGAAGAGGGTGAAAATTTCATCATCACTCCCTACCCAATATAACCACACAGTTCCCTAAACACAAACTGGCATTTGGTCTGTTTCACACCTGAAATCAGACCCTCCCCTACTTGATGAAGCTGCTTCACCTCTAATTAGCTTTTATTTTGCCTAAAATTATAAACCCACAAGGAACAGGGCAACAGTGCAAATGGTCCCTTCCTCTCCCAGAGGACCCCAGCTTCACTGCACTCCCTCCCCTTCCTGCCCTGGGTGTTTGAATGGCTGACCACCATCCATGAGAGAAGTGCTGCAGGGAACACACAGGTTACCCCTCAGCAGCAGCCCAAGAAGCCACAGGGTGCAAGAACTAATCAGACTTGACCAGATAGAAAGACAGGGCAGCCTTGACGGGCAAAACGAAAGTAGCAGGTGAGCAACCTGCTTGACTGCTGCTTAGAGGTAAGAGAGAGTCACTAACTAAGCAATTTTAAATCACCAGGGAGGACACAGACACGCAAACGAGCTGGCTTAAGTGAACTCAACTGTCACCATAGAAAGTATAATAGCCTCTGGCTATTAGGCGCCTCCCAGGACAGTCTCGGGGCGCACCCAGCACCAGGTCACTGGGGAGGTAGGGTGTGAGCACGCGCACTATGAGTCATTTCTGAATGCTGAATGCAGCCAAGAGGAACATCAGAGTTACTCCGGAGCCTGAATTCCCAGGGTAATAAAAAGGCAGAAAGTTGTTACGTGCCCATAGCTGTAATTACCACTTAAAGTCGTTAGCAGCTGCCCCGGCTATTGGTGTGTAAAATGAAAAGCCAATTTGGAGTCTTTTCCATAGAATGAGATTTCCCATTTCAAAAAGGGAACAGAGCACCACAGAAAATACATTGCTCCCTGTAATGATCTAGGTCACCTTGCCCTGTGTGCTCAGGTTGCGGCTGCCAGCATAATGGAGGAATGAAATCGGGATCCAAGAATTTAAGACATTCAAGGATATAGGGTGTGATGGGCCTCCTTGCTGTGTCCCTCAGTGTGCTACCCCTTCCCAGGAACAATCAAAGAAATTTGTGCGAACAACCGCCAATCCGACATACAGGCCATAACTGCCCTGGTTTTTTTTTTTTTTTTTTTTTTCCACTTTGTATTAAAATATATATTATTTTTTCTGATTTTTTTTCTACTGTAGGTTATTGTAAGACATTGAATATAGTTCCTTGTGCTATCCAGTACGTCCTTGTTGCTTATCTCTTTTATACTTAGCAGTGTGTATGGGTTAATCCTGAACTCCTAATTTACCTCCCCCACTTCCCCTGCTATCCCCTCTGGTAACTGTAAGCTTGTTTTCTATTACTATGAGCCAAGAACTCTTAAAGCCATCTATCCCCTCCCATTCTTCTCTTTTCACACACTGCCTTATGAGTCATCTTTGCCCTGACAGATACATTCAATCAGTCATTTCATGTTGATAGAAAGGCATCTTTCAGTGGTCTAATCAAGACAGTTCACTTTTTGGATGAAAAGAATAGGGAATAAAGCAGGGGTGATGCTGATGGGTGTGTGTGAGAGAGAGAGAGACACAGATAAACAGACAGAAAGAACCTCCAGGATATCTCAAGACAGACTGGTAAGGGGCAAGCTGCCCAGAGAGCTAAACTGAGAAGAAAGAAAACAGCACAGCGCAGTAATTGCACATATATCTTATAGAAAAGATGCAGCAGATACCTCTATAGTCAGAAAAGCTGACTTCTTATAATTAGTCTGCCTTGATATTTTACACCAGAAGAAAATAGTATTCCCTCCTTGAGCTCCAGTTTTCTCATTTTTAAATAACTACAACCCACCTTCTATATCCAAAACCAACAGGATGACAGCAATTACAATAACTACTTTACGTTCCTTCAGACAATAGTGAAACAACCACCAAAATGAAAGTCACTCAGTCGTGTCCGACTTTTTGTGACCCCATGGACTATATAGTCTGTGGAATTCTCCAGGCCAGACTACTGGAGTGGGTAGCCTTTCCCTTCTCCAGGGTATCTTCCCAACCCAGGGATTAAACCCAGGTCTCTTGCACTACAGGCGGATTCTTTACCAGCTGAGCCATAAGGGAAGCCCCCAAGGAAAGAAAAAAAAAAAAAAAAAGATTCACGCTTTAGTGGAAGTTTAATAGTTAAGAACTTGGCATACATTTTAAAACACAATGTGTCTGTACTTTAAACACAAGTTATTAAAGAGCATAGTGCTTCCCTGGTGGCTCAGTGGTAAAGAACCCATCTGCCAATGCAGGATGGTGCTGGAGAAGACTATTGAGAGTCCCTTGGAAAGCAAGGAGATCAAACCAGTCATTCCTAAAGGAAATCAACACTTAACATTCATTGGAAGGACTGCTGCTGAAGCTGAATCCAATACTTTTTGGCCACCTGATTCAAAAAGCCAACTCATTGGAAAATACCCTGATGCTGGGAGAGATTGAGGGCAGGAGGAGAAGCGAGGAATAGAGCATGAGACAGTTGGATGGCACCACCGACTCAATGGACATGAATTTGAGTAAACTCCTGGAGTTTACTTGAAGGACATGGAAGCCTCGCATGCAGCAGTCAGGTGCAAAGAGTTTGACACAACTCAGCAACTGAACAACAAGCAAATGCAGGAGATGCGGGTTCAACTTCTGAGTCAGGAAGATTCCCTGGAGAAGGAAATGGCAGCCCACTCCAGTGTTCTTGCCTGGAGAATTCCATGGACAGAGGAGCCTGGCGGACTACAGTCCACAGGGTCACAAAACAGTCGGTCATGACTCAGTGACTGAACAACAAATTATTGAAGACTATACATAATGTTTCCTAACACTGACTCAAGTCCACACTCTGCCAGTTGCTCTCTCTCTCCCCACTCCTGCCTTGCCGGGTATAAAGAGTGTTTAACTACCAAATTTTAAAAGTAACCACTTTATTCATGCAAATGCCTTGACATAAATTGGATGTTTTTAGAGCATCAGTAAACACTCCGAGCTGCCTATGAAATGATAGTAGCATTGTGTTAACAGGGAAACAATGATCCAAAATTAAGTTTGTTATGAAGTTACAACAAGGGGCACCTTGTGTGTGCAATTTACAACCGGAGGAAAGGGCTTTTTCCTTAAACTCCACAGGATGGAATGTGATGCAAGACAGTGGAAAGGTTGAGACTTATAAAAAGGCCACTGTCCACATGGACTGGATATTTCCTCCAACACTCCTGCACCTGAATCTTCTGCAAACACACCCCACCTGCACCAGAGTCCCACACCCTGGGAACACCTCCCTTTCTTCCAGCAGCATCCAGGAACAAGGAAGCACAGCTGCAACCTTCCTACTAGGTCGAATTCCAAGAGTCCGCTGCTACAACACTGGAGGTTCACACTCAATCAGAAGTCGCACACTCCCACTGGCTACCATATACATTTCTTTAATCTCTGCTTCAAATCCCCACTTGAAAAGAGCTTCAGAATTTAGTGTTGTATTGGAAATGCTGTTTACAGGGCAAGGGAATCACAAAGAAAGCACATGGTGAATTTCCAGAGTAACTAATCTCGGCGCTATATTTTTTAGTTCATAATCAAAATGATATCAAATGGATGACATTTAAACTGTGTTAGGTTTTCAAAATGCTTTCCCATGTATCAGCTATTGTAAGCTTCACAATGATCTTGAAGTTAGATTTAATAATCTATTTTCCAGTTGAGGAAGTAGATTCAGAAAAAGTAAGCAAGCTGCCTGAAGTCTTAACATCTAATGAATTGCAAGGCCAGGACTTAAGAGTTTCCAGTTCCCTCCAGGACTCCTTCCTTTAGCCCTCCCTCTGCCCTCTAATCTATGTGTTACATTAGTTCAAGGTACATGACTCACAGGGTAAGGCATGGGGACGAGGGGTTAACCCATCTTCTCTAAGGACCTTTAGACGAGGGTACCTGGCACTGCTCTCGAATCACTGAGTCTGAGTCTTGATGGCTGAGGGAAAAAGGGGGACTGCAAAGCTGAGTGCTGTTCTGCCAGCTCTCTGACCTCAAACAGTGCCCTCCAAGAGGACAGGATAAACACGATAACTGGCGTTTGGAACTCTTCTGAAAGATACCAGGACTCCTCTGATTCCTCCAGCAAAAAGTGAATGCTGCCCCAGCAGGCTATCGGGCCTTGTTTGCACAGACCTCACTCACTCACTCACTCATTCATTCATTGTCTGCCTCTTCTCTCTAGGATGTTAACGCTATGAGACGGGAATCTTGTCTGTTTTGTTCAGAGATAAATCTCAGCACTTACAATAGTGCCTGGAACTTCATAAACTCTTAATAAAAATATGCTGAATCAATACACAGATTATGTAAGTTTTTTCTATTTTGACTAAGTTACGTCTTACCACCATGTCTTTTCAAGGCCACGAGCAAAATCTCCAGAAGGAAAACGTGATGGAGGGAGCTGCCCCAGAAGGGGGTGCTCTCTGTATAGCAGGGGTGGCGGGGAGGAGAGGAGAGGAAAGGAGGTGCTTCAAATGATGGGCAGTTTTTTAATTAATTTCTTTTAATTGGAGGATAATCACTTTACAATATTGTGATGGCCTCTGCCATACATCAACATGAATCAGCCATAGGCTTACATCTAATAATTGAACACAAAATAATCAACCTCCTCTGAGATATTTGATAAGTACAAAAAAAAAAAAAAAAAAAACCCTGGATACCAAAAGCCTTATTTCAATAACATTTAGAGAATATATTTTTGCTATGATCTCAGTTTTAAAGTATATAATGTGGTATACTTTAGATAGAGAAGGACAGGGAAGCCTGGTGTGCTGCAGTTTATGGGGTCACGAAGAGTCATACATGACTGAACGACTTGTAACAACAACAACAACATACTTTACTGACTCAGAAAATGCTTCCAGCAGCTCTCTGTAGGCAAAGATGAAAGGTGCCCTCAGCATCCTTCTGGAGGTTGTGGCGTCCCATAGCTGGCTAGACTCCCAGGACAGTGTGCCAACTGTGTGCATCAGCTCCCAATGCCAAGTCCAGTGGCGTCACCTGGATAGGCTGAAAATGGTGAGAATCCCATGGACAGAGCAGCCTGGTGGGGTCGTAAAGAGTTGTATGTGACTGAAGCAACTGAGCACACACACCAGCACGCACAGAAGAAAATATACTCAGGTAGTAAGAACGATTCCCAGGAGATGACGGTATTGTGGATGACTTTCTTTACACTTTATTTTTTACAATTCTATAAGAAAAGTAAACTGCAAACTCACGTGTGTTGCTGTTGTATTATAAACATTCAAGTTCCTCCTAATAGCAAGAAAATGCTCCCACACCAGAGGGTTGCCCTTTTAGGGCTAATGAGGGAACTACCTGGATTGGACCCTCCAGTTCAGACCTTACCAGGATCTGCTCCACTGCAGGCAGAGGGGAGAACGGCAGTGTGTGGGTGGATGCGGGGGCTCTTCTGTGGGCAGACTGTGGGCCTTGGGAAGGGATGAGCTGTCACCCGGCCTCAACAGGGTAGAGAAGAGAAGCAAAATCACATTCAAGATCCACAGGCTCCTACATGCAGGCGACACCATGAACGTCACCCACCCTATATGCTCCCTGACACTGCATTCAGAGGGTGGGACCATGGCTGATCATTGATCTTCTACTTCAATTGCTTTAATGTCAAGTTCTCACAATTAAACGAATAAAAGGCAAAATCAAGATTGGTCAACAAGTTAACCTTAATAACATTTCCTCTGGGTATTAGGAGGAAATAGAGGTCAGGACAGAGGTAGGGACTCTAAGGAAAATAATCTGAAAAAGAATATATATATATATAACCAAATCACTTTGCTGTACACCTGAAATTCTAACAACACTGTAAGTCAACAATGCTTCAATTAAAAAACAAAAATTTAAAAAACTGTTTTAAAAAGTAGGGGGATTTCTCTGGCAGTTTAGTGGTTAAGACTCCATCTTTCCATTGCAGGGGGAGCATGGGTTCGAACCTTGGTGCAGGAACTAAGATCCCACAAGCCCTGGGATGTGGCAAAAAAAAAAAAAAAATAGAAACTCCACAGTCTAGATGAGACTCTTGCACTTTTCTGAGTCTCTGCGGGAGATTTTTTGTGGGTATGGGGTCAGGAGGAGGGACTTTCATCCTCACATTAACTTGACTCCAGACAAATGTCTCCTATTGCTGAAAGCCATGATGTTCCCTCCACTTCCCTGCCTGCTGGCTCCCCGCCCCATCGCCATGCCGACGACAGCTCTTCTGTGAGAGACAGAGGCCAGGGCAGGAACCACTCAACCGCAGACTTTAATAACTTTCTCTCTCTCCATGCTAACATGGGATCAATGAGATCTAAATTGAAATGTGTGGTTGAATGGCGTTCTGAAAATGTCCCATGCTTCTAAGTCTTTGCAGAAGTTGCAATCTCCTTTGGGGAAAGGAGACAGGTGGCAGCAGTGGGGGGGTACTCATGTGGATGGCTATTGTGCGCCTTTCACAGAGATAGCACAGAGGAGAGTGGATTTATGCTGTGGATGGAATGGCAAATGGGATTAGAGGAAACCAGGTATTCTCCAGAAAGCAGAGTCTGGCAGGCAAAGGCTTCTGAATGTCCCCTTTATCTAGGAGTGGCAACTCCATGGAACAGGAATGAGGGACACGGGCTGGGGTGGCGGGAAGGAGAAGGGACGCACGGGGGTGCGACACACAGGGGGACACCAGATGCTTGCCCTCCTGCCGCTCCTGAGAAGCCGTTTACAGTGCACCTCAGGACAGTTCACCCGGGCGAGAAAGGGACAAAAATGTGTCCAGCAGCCCTCATCTCAGGTTGAAGGTCTACTCTGGTGGGGAGCATTATCTGCCCTGCATTTCTGGTTGTGTATGTGTGGGGGCCTCATAACTTCCCATGCCTCCTTGTCAGCAGGGAGGCAAGAGGTCTGAGGAGCATGAAGCTGTGGGTGGGAGGGGAAGGGTGGCATAGCTGGTCACCACGGCAGCAGCTGGACCTGCAGACATGGTTTGCTCACCACCTGGCTAACTCCTACAAGTGTTTCAAATATCAGGTCAGATGCTCCTCCTCCAGGAAACCTTCCCCAACAGGCCACTCCTCCATGGTTCCACTGAATTGATTCATACATACACTGACCAACACTTCCAACCAGAGAATCACTGAAGGTCTTAAAGTCCATATTGTCAAAGTTATGGTTTTTCTAGCAGTCATGCAGTGATGTGAGAGTTGGACAATAAAGAAGGCTGAGCACCAAAGAATTGATGCTTTTGAACTGTGGTGTTGGAGAAGACTCTGAGAATCCTTTGGACTGCAAGGAGATCAAACCAATCAATCCTAAAGGAAATCAGTTCTGAATACTCATTGGAAGGACTGATGCTGAAATTCAAGCTCCAATACTTTAGCCACCTGATGCAAAAAGTCGACTCATTGAAAAAGACCCTGATGCTGGGAAAGATTGAGGGCAGAAGGAGAAGGGGGCAACAAAGGATGAGATGGTTGGATGGCATCACTGATTCAATGGACATAAGTTTGAGCAAACTCTGGGAGATAGTGATGAACAGGGAAGCCTGGCGTGCTGCAGTCCACAGGGTCACAAAGAGTTGGACACGACTTAGTAACTGTACAACAAACAATAAGAGTCTGTATATTCAGTAAACTAAAAGTTTGATACTCCAAGTGTTGTTTTAACTTAACATGTTCATAATAATAGACTCTCCAGTGATTTTAAAATTCTTGTTCACTGTGGCAGAAATGATAATTATCTTCAAATATTCATTTCCCTCTCTCTATAGTAGTATGGGAGAAGGCAATGGCACCCCACTCCAGTACTGTTGCCTGGAAAATCCCATGGATGGAGGAGCCTGGTAGGCTGCAGTCCATGGGGTCGCTAAGAGTCAGACACAACTGAGCGACTTCACTTTCACTTTCTACTTTCATGCATTGGAGAAGGAAATGGCAACCCACTCCAGTGTTCTTGCCTGGAGAATCCCATGGACAGAGAAGCCTGGTAGACTGCAGTCCATGGGGTCGCACAGAGTCGGACACGACTGAAGCAACTTAGCAGCAGCAGCAGCATAGTAGTATAGTTATACTAATAGTTTTTTTTCCAAATATTTACTTATTTGGCTCTGCCAGGTCTCAAGTGCGGCATGTGGGACCTTTAGCTGCAGTATATGGGATCAAAACCGGGCCCCCTGCATTGGGAACATGGGGTCTCAGCCACTGGCCCACCAGGGAAGGCCCATGCTAATAGTTTTCATCTAGGCAGATGACCTCTCAGAATATATTTCCCAGGCTCCCCTGCAGCAAGTTACAGCCGCATCATTCAGTTCCGGTCAATGGTATGTGAGCCCAGGTCAGTAGTGCAAATACCAATTTGGGCCCTTAAAAGGAAAGAGTGAGGGCTCCCTTTACCCCCTTCTCCCTTCCCACTGGTTTGAACGCAGGTGAACATGGTGGAGACGGTCCATGTAGTCCACGTGGATGAGAGCAGGAGAGTGGATCAAAAAGATACACAGAGACTGGGGCCCCTCACTCTGGTGCTGCTGCTCAGCCCTGGATCCTTATATCCAGACTATTAGGTGAGAAAAAGGTATACATCATGCATTCATTGCCTAAAACAAAAAGCAGAACTGTCTTACTATATACTTAGGACTTTCTAAGTTCTGGGAACTCTGAGTGGGGCTATGGAGATAAAAGATGTTCTTACCTAAAATAAGCTGTTAGCCTAGTGACAAGGGAGACTATAAAAAATATCATACACAGGCACACACACATGTGACAAGTACATGACAATTAAGCACAGGTGCTAGGAGAGTGTGTGTGAGAGGACTTCCTGAAGGAGGTGATGGCCATATGATTTCCAAACAAGGAAAGGCAGCTATGAGGAATGAAGAACAAACGGAACAGCATCAACAAAGAGAGTGACGCAACAGACAGCATGGTGCCTTCAGGTGAGAAGGTGGTGGAGCCCAGCAGTGATGGATGTGGGTTCAGTGGTCAGTTGGAGTTCCAACCCTGGTTTAGCACTTATGAGCTCCGGGATCTCAGGTCACTGTAATCTCTGTGTGTCTGCCTCCTAGAGTTGTCATCAGGACTAATGAGAAAACCCATGTAAAAATCCTGTTAGACTCTGTAGTACAGAAGAAGCTCAGTGAATGTTACCTTAGAAAAAAATAGTTAGGTATGACTGGCACCCAAACCGCGGAGTGAGGAGTCATCAGAGTAGAGGCTAGAGGGATAGTCTGTGACCAGATCATCAAAGAGTTTGGGTATCTTCCAGAAGCCTAAGGGATTTTAAGCAGGAAGTTAACAGGGTCAGAAAGATTTCTGCCTTCCAAGAGCTCAATCTGACCGCAGAGTGACACAGGGATCACAAGGGGCCAGGCCTCCTTTCTCAATTAACATCTACTTTGCACAAAGAAAAGCATTACTCTACACAATGCACCCTGGGGCAGATTTGTATGAGTGTGAATTGTAGATGGTGAAAGTGAGTGGGCCAAGTAATACAAACAAAGGACCAATCTGGTAATGACAATTCACCACACCTTCAGGCAGAGAGCCTCACTGCCTTGTCTCTGTCTGAAAGGAAAACTTTCAGTGCTTTTGCCACATTACTAACAGCCTGAGTCCACTTCCTGTCTTGCTAAGAAAAATCTCCACGGTCAGATGACCAAGAATATAATTTTCCACCTGAACTGGTTTAAGTCATTATAGGGGGCTCCCTAATAGGTGGGGGTGAATCACTAAAGCTCTTCTCAAGATAGAATCTGACTTGCTTTCTTAGTCTGATTTTTCCATGCAAGCATATCCGAAAAATACTCAGGGTTTGGCCCAGTTGTTCATATCTTTAGACAACCCAAGTGTATCTGAGCTCTCAACAGGGCTCTGGTTGCAGGGTGCTCCGGTGGGGACTTTCTCTGAAATTTCTCCACCTGATACTGCATGGCCCAGCCCCTGCCATGGGATGACTTTCCTCCCTGCAAAAATTGTGAATGCTGACTTCCTTGGCTGTCCAGTGGTTAAGACTGTGCTTCCAACGCAGCGGGTGTGAGTTAGATCCCTGGTCTGGGAACTAAGATCCCACATGCTGTGTGGTGCAGCCAAAAAAAAATTAATATTGAGAAATGGTGAATGCCAACAAAATTGTGGTTCTTTTCCTGAAATGTGTGTCACTCACGCAGTCGTGTCCAATTCTTTGTAACCCCATGGACTGTAGCCCATCAGGCTCCTCTGTTCATGGAATCCCCCATGCAAGAATATTGGAGTGGGTTGCCATTCTCTTCTCTGGGGGCTCTTCCTGACCCAGGGATTGAACCCAGGTCTCCTGCACTGCAGGCAGATTCTTTACCATCTGAGCCACCAGGGAAGCCCTTTCCTTACATAAATAATGCCAAATAAGGTCTGCACAGTTTCTTATAAAATATCTGCATATCTGCACTAAGGGGGAATAACATATGCAAGTCTTTGTTGGAAGGTGAGGGGAAGGCTCTCTTTCCCAAATAAAATAACCCTGAACCAAGATTTAATGGGATTTTCCCATGAGTAGTGAGTGTAAGCAAATTTACCAACATCTTATAAACTTCCCCAGAAAGACCATAAAAGCACTAGAATATCACCTCCATTTTCTGGAAGGGTAGCCAGTTAGGTCTGCAGAGCCTCCACTACAAAGGCATACGTGACCCCTTGTCTCTGGGTCATATCTTTTATAAACAATGGGGATGAGGCACAAAAGAAGAAGAAAATTACATGAAACACACCAGGAGACAGGCTAGGCACTCTTTGCCCCTGAAAAGGATACATTCACCCATGATAGGCTCACATCTGTTCTCCCAGTCCCCTCCTAGCTGTGAGTCTCACTTTTTAGGTGAGAATTCACTGCTCAGTCTCTGAATTGCCTGAGACTGGGTCTTTCCTCCTCATTAGCAGGGGCAATCTCCTGTTGTGTCCCATGCATGGCTAGCGTCCCATTATGGCTTCTCCATTACTTACTCTTAATTATTCTAAATTAGTGTTTTCCCATGGCACACCAAGGAGGGAGAAGCAAAGTCTCTTCTCACTCTTTGAATGTCGCATCCACTCCTCACCCTCAGAACATTCCAGAGACAGGTGACGGAGCCGCCCAGGACTTTAACTGCCTCTGACAATACAGAGCCTTGGCAGAATCACCTTTCAGACGTGGGGAACGATGAAAAGGAGATGAATTCTGTTGATTTCAGCATCCCTTTGTCATGTGTTCACCAAACTTTTCCATGATTCCTACATTTGAAAAGCAAAAACTGTTCATTCACAGGGGAGGAGAAGCTAGGATTATTGTTAGAGTTCCTCAGTGTCAGCCACTAGAACAGAAAAATGCCCAGAATATGAATATGTAGATTAATCCCATCCCCAAGTTATCTCTGAGGAATTCATGATTTATTATATGCTGCCACTGTATTGAAGCTGATTATGTATATGTATTATTTCTTCTACTAGATTGGAAAGTCTAGGAGAGCAGAGATAATATCTATTACCTCTTTACTTTTGGAAACAATCTGAATAACATAGTCGTGCATATATAAGTTCATACACACACATACGCATTGTATACCCTACAGCCTCGCACAGTGCCTTTTCTAGTACATCCTTTAATTATTTTTTTTTTAATTGTTTAGGGACTTCCCTGGTGGTCCAGTGGTTAAGACTCTATGCTCCCAGTGCAGAGGGTCTGGGTTCAATCGCTGGTCAGGGAAATAGGTCCTGCATGCCGCAACTAAGAGTGGGCACAGCTAAAAAAATAAATGAAATTTAAAAAATTGTTTAAAGACAATAACAAAAGCGAGATGTAAAACTGTTAATACTGTTAACATCGTCAAATAGACTTACATAGATATCTACATGTGAAGAGTAGATACTTAGAAAATACCAAAATGTTAATACTCATTCTGCATGGTAGTTTTTTGTCTTATTCACAAAATCTCCAATTTTTTTATGATGAACATGTATAATTCTCATAATCAGGAAAATGTTATTCTAAAGATATTTCTGTAGCAAGCATTGTATATCCAAATTGTTAAAAGGATCTCTGTATAATTTTAAAGATGCTGAAAGCATCTGAGTTTGCAATGAGGGCATAAGAGTTTAAAGGAGAAAAGGGAGGATAAGATGAAGATAACTTTAGAGTCTGTGTTTGCCTGAGACTCCCAAGATTTGCTGTCCTCTGAACACTACTGAGTGGATGATACAAGAAAGATCCCTACTTCTACAGTCAACACAAAGCCACTGAAACTTCAAAGTACAGATAATTCAGAATTCCTACCAGCAGAAATCTAAAGATCTGATACTGAGAAGGTGATGGAACTGGAATAAGGTCAAGGATGAACCCCCAGGGTCTGGGTCTCCATTAGCACAGATGTCACCTCTGTGCAAGACACAGAAAACTCCCCAGAGGATGAGTTACATGAAGGCCCTTCCTTGCCAGACTGCAGGCTTGGCAAGTATGGAGCTGGACTTCCTCCCTACTCTAGCGCTCTGGCACCTTTGGACGGGGCACAAACTGCCACCCTATGCCAAGACCTGCCAGAGAAGCAGAATGTCAGGGGATGCTGAGGACCCACGCCAAACTGAGATGAGCAGTCTTCACATGAGTGCGTGGACCTTTGTGGATAAACAAAGACTTCCGCAGAGAAAATAGTGCAGGGATTATTTTAAGGCACCTGATTTCTAGACCTTGTGCTTGCTTATGTACTCTGCTAAAACCCACCCACCTAGAAGGGCTGCATCAAAATAGCCTTTCTCCCACACTAAGCCATCATCTACTCCAAATTTTATGGTTGTGTTGTTCCCCAGAGTATAAAAATCTTTGAAGATATAAAAAGAGTGTATTCTGTTTACAATAGCCAAGACATCGAAGCAACCTAAATGTCCTTGACAGAGAAATGGATAAAGAAGATGTGGTACATACACACAATGGCACCCCACTCCAGTACTCTTGCCTGGAAAATCCCATGGACAGAGGAGCCGGACGGGCTGCGGTCCATAGGGTTTCGAAGGGTCGGACAAGACTGAGCGACTTCACTTTCACTTTTCACTTTCATGCATTGGAGAAGGAGATGGCAACCCACTCCAGTGTTCTTGTCTGGAGAATCCCAGGGACAGGGGAGCCTGGTGGGCTGCCGTCTATGGGGTCGCACAGAGTCGGACAGGACTGAAGTGACTTAGCAGCAGCAGCAGCAGCAACACTCTCTTTTCTTGAATTTGAAAATAGTTAACTTACTATGGAAATTTCTAAACATGTACAAAAATAGAATAGTGTGATAAGCCAAGTACCCATCATCCAGCTTCAACAATAATCAGCATCTTTCCACCCTTGTTTCATGTATTTCCCTACACACACACACACAGACACACACACACACACACATTTTATTAATAGTGGGGAAGGAATATTTTAAAGCAAACACTATACAGATCACATTACTGATAGCTATTTCTGTACATATCTCAGCAGATACATCTTTTGATACCTCTCCCTAAGTATAACCACAATGTCATCATCACATCTAACAAAAATGATCCTTTAATACCTATGCCATGTTTGAAATTTTCCTAATTATCTTAAAAATGACTTTTTTCCAGTTGATTTGTTGAAATTAGGATTCAAACAAAATTCATCACATTAGACCACATCCAATCTATTTTAACCTGTAACAGCTTCCATTTCTCCTTTTTTTATTCCTGACACTTATTGAAAGAAATGAGCTGTTTGTCCTATAGAACTCCCTTCCTTTTTATCGCTATCTAGTATTCCATTGTGTGTCTACCATAGTTATTCAACTTTCCCTTTATTTGTTGGCTTTTTCATTCTTCCCATTTGCACTCAGAGTCTGGTGCTACAATGAGATGAGTCTTTGTACGTTTATCATTTTGTATTTTTGCCAGTCAATCTTTGAAATGGTTTTCTGGGATAGTGTAAGTGTATATGTAATATTGCCAGATTTTGTCAAATTCCCTTCATAGGGGTTGTACCATTTTACATTCCCCCCAGCAATATAAAAGAATTTCTGTTCCCATGGTTTTATCAACAGAATTGTCAAACTCTTAAAATTTTTTGGTCAATTTTGCATCTTGGCAGTTTGGTTTTCATTTTTATTTTTCTGTCCTGAGTTTTATCTTCCGCCATCTCAAAATGTAGCTGCTTTCTCCCCCACATAGCTAACACCTAGAGGAGGTGTTCTCTTTACATATTGCTGTCACTTGAGGGTCAGTGTTCCTTCCTCTTCCCTGAATCTCCGACTCAGAATCTCATCCATCAGTCTCCATCACCTATTAACCCAACACTCCCAGGTCTCTGCTCCTCACATCTCCATGAGTTCTGTTTCTCTTGGTGCACTTTGCATTTCTCTTATACCTAAACATTTTTCCTTATGAATGGAAGCAATTTGCGATTCTTCTGTGAACTGTTAATTTATATCGCTTGTCCATATTTTTCAACCCATTTTCAAAGGATGAATCATCCAAGGGAGATTTTCATGACAGCAAAGAGAGCATCAGAAACCCTTAGTACTAAAAAATAATTTCTTTTCATTTATTTAAACACAAGCAAGTATTTCCTGCTGTTCTCAATACTCATGCCTAAAACTTGTCATTAGCTGGAAAGAAAAGCAACTTTGAGCAGCCAAAACAGTAAAGATTAGTGATGCTGAGTCTTTTAAATGTAATAAGAATATTTTTCAGATTTGCTGGTGGCTCAGCTGGTAAAGAATCTGCCTGCAATGAGGGAGGCCTGGGTTCAATCCCTGGATTGGGAAGATCCCCTGGAGAAGGGAAAGGCTACCCACTCCAGTATTCTGGCCTGGAGAATTCCATGAACTAGTCCATGGGGTCGAAAAGAGTCGGACACGACTGAGTGACGTTCACTTTCAAGATACAATGGAATGAACATATAGGTAACATTTTCTGAGATTCAGTGTGTATTGTTAACAGTCTACTTAAAACATATTTTATTACATATCATGAAACATTTATTTTAGAGTAAAATTTCATTTATTTCATTTTATAAAATGTTTACTATTATAAATCTCTTATTTAAAAAAATAAAATGACTGGCTGTTGGACCAATTAGTATTTAGTGTTATTTACCTTCTTCTTTTACAAAATAAATTGAAAAAGTTTGTTTAGGGTGTCAAAAAAATTAAGTTTTTTCAGATTCTTATGCTAACTTCCACTATAATTATTCTCCAAGACAGAACACCAGGGTTTCTCTGTGCTCCCACGCTCAGGGGAAATACTGCCTTATCCAACTACATACTGGCTTCAACAATAAAATAACTTACAATGTGAGCCACAAATTGCATTGCCTTATTGCAAATTTTTTAAAATGGCATATTGGTTTTAATTCATTTTTATAACCTACTACATCAGTCAGGGGAGAAGGCAATGGCACCCCACTCCAGTACTGTTGCCCAGAAAACCCCATGGATGGAGGAGCCTGGTAGGCTGCAGTCCATGGGGTTGCTAAGAGTCAGACACGACTGAGCGACTTCACTTTCACTTTCCACTTTCATGCATTGGAGAAGGAAATGGCAACCCACTCCAGTGTTCTTGCCTGGAGAATCCCATGGACGGAGAAGCCTGGTGCGCTGAAGTCCATGGGGTCGCACAGAGTCAGACACGACTGAAGCGACTTAGCAGCAGCAGCAGCAACATCAGTCAGGGTTCTATCAAAGAAACAGAACCACTAAAATGGGGTTTGTTACAGGACTTGGACCCCATGCAATTTGGGGAGCTGGTTAAGTAGTCTCTATAAATGTATTCGAGGTCTCCAAAGAAACAGAACTAATAGGATAGATGCAGACATATTATAGATAAAAGGAGATTTATTGTAAGAATTGGCTCGTGCAGTTCCGGAGCCTGAGAAATCACCCACAACTTCCATTTACAAACTGGAGAAACAGGAAGTCTGGCGGTGATATCTAGCCTGAGTCCAAAGACCTGAGTACCAAGGGCTAATGGTATGAATCCTAACCTAAATCCGAAAACCTGAGAACCAGGAGCACCAAATTCCCAGGGCAGGGGAAGGTGAACGGTTCAGCTCTGAGAAAAGAGAGTGAATTCGCCCTCCTGCCACTTTTGTGTTTTATTCAGGCCCTCAGTGGATTGGGTGACACCAGTCCCCAGAGGGGAAGGCCGGCTGCTTTCCTCAGTTCACTAATTCTAATCTCTTCCAAAGATCACAGACTCCCCACCCCCAACCCCCACTTCAGGGAAATCATAATTTCCCAGCTACTTGGGCTTTACTTAGCTGAGCTAAACTGACTCCGAAAATTAACTATCACAGTAAGGGTTCGTCTTACCAACTGATGCTGGACAGGAAATCAGGAAGGGAAGCTGGATACAGAGTTGGGGAGACCAAGAACAAGCTGGGACCCACAAAGGCAGACTGAAACATCAGCTCTTGTTGCCTCTGATAGTGGTGTCCTGCAGAAGCCAGGGCCGTTCTCCATGGAGGTGAACCCATCTCCCTGCTTGGGAGTCAGAAGAGCTAAAGCAGACCCAGCTGCAGCCTCTTGCCAATGAGGTGAACCAGCAGATAATGACCACTTGCATGGGCTGCAATATGGCGGCTGCTTGACCTTCACCCTCCAAGTCACCCCCCACCACCCTGCCCACTACCAGGATCCCGCCGGGCAGTGCACCCTAACGAGGAAACATATACAAAAGGGGATTCTAGGTGATGTTTTTCAGCCTGGCCAAACTGACATGCTTCAAAGCCGTGCAATCTATGCCTCGTCAACTCTGCACCCACACGTGTGTCCTTAAACCAAACTCCATCTCTAAAGGCCAAAGCAAAGCCATATGTTTGCCTGACATCATACAACTATCCCACACACAACCAAAACCCCAATGATCCTTTCTCCAAGAGAAGACGCAAAGTCCTTTGTTTGTGGGTGATGTTCACTCTTCCAGCTGATTCACACTCCCCTTTGCTATCCTGTAACTCACATACTGAGATGTAAAGTTAAATACTATTGACACATTTTATAAAATGTGATAAAAGGATAATAAGGAAAGAAAAACAAAAATACTTGGTTGACACGTATCAAAATAAGAAAGAAATTCCCATGTTACATTTTTTCAACTGAGCATGAGTTTTTAGTTCTTTTCTTTTGCAGTTGCCCTCAGCAAACACTTCAGCTAATTGTGCTGCCCTGCCCAGGTGGGACGAATAAATCAGTTCTACCAGGCCCACCCAATCTAAACAACAACGTCACTGCTTTTGTAATACACCTTCCAAGTTAATTCTCAGGGGTTGCTATAATACCCCTTAAAATACACAGAGTTCAAAGAATTAAATGTCATTGCTGGAGCAAGAGTCTTTCCACTCCCAACGTTTTATATATGTGAATAAATGTTCTCATTCTTCATTATAAATAAAAACAAAAATAGAAAGGTATTTGATGCTAAACCTTGTCTCATTCTAGAAATAAACAATATTCATCCAGATATATAAATTTTTAAAAATCATCTTATTAAGTTTATTTCTAATACAAGCTTATTTTTTTCTTTGGCACAGGTTTATCAAAATATATCATACATTTATGTCATTCTGATCAACTCCTCACAAAAAAAAAAAAATAACTGTGATGGTAACCCAAACTAAATATTTCTAACATTTGGAGGCTTAAGGTAACAGGAAATAAAATGAATTATAAAACTTTTATTTACATACATACATTTGTTGCAAAAAACTCAACAGCCCAATCAGTAAGAGGCTTTCAATATATTACATTAGAAGAAAATTTTGTAGGGTAAGTGAAATGGAAATGCAAATTCAAGAAGAAAAAGTAAAGAAATAAAATGTCCTACTTTATCACAGAAGAGTTTTCACAGGAAAGAAAAGTTTGCTTGTGTGTTTTTAAAATCAGGATACCCGGCACCCAAGCATTGTATTTAGATTCCATTGTATATATTTAAAAGATTGATATATCAGTTTTAATTTAAAATTGTAATAATTGCTACATGTCAGAAATTAAATCCTTTTCTATTACGTATGTCTGTAATGAAAAGTTTTAGATGTCAACTTTGAAGTGTTCAATAGGGTACATAATTTCTCAAAAAAGTTTGCTTAAGTGTATCTAGGCAAGAAATAACAATATCAGCTAACACTTTCTGAGCCGCTAGTATTTACCAGGCAATATACTAAGCTTTGAGCTTCCCTGGTGGCTCAGTTGGTAAAGAAATCTGCCTGCAATGCAGGAGATCGTCTGCAATGCAGGAGATGGGGGTTCGATCCCTGGGTCAGGAAGATCCCCTGGAGAAGGAAATGGCTACCCACTTCAGTATTCTTTCCTGGAAAATCCCATGGACACAGGAACCTTGAGGGGTACAGTCCATGGGGCTGCAAGAGTTGGACACAACTGAATGACTAAACCACATACTAAGCTTTCTCTTAGTTTATTAGTCTGGTGACAACCGTGTGAGGTAGGTGTCATTACCCTCATTTTACAGAAGAGGAAGCCAGGGTGTGAGAGGTCTCATGTCATCTGTAGCTTGCTTTAAAATATTTCAACATAAACAATGTGCTATAAATATGCATATTAGTTCGTTTGGCCTACACCCTCATGACAGTCATGCCCTAATCAGGAATATACACTCCATGGGTGGTTTGCTGGCATCTAATCAGAAGGCCCCACTCCAGAGGGAGCTGCTATAAGCTCCTCAGCTGTTTTTATCTCTCACCAGCACTTGAAGCTTTTTCATTAGCCTAATGGATATTAAACATGAGTTTCCATTGGTCAAATTAATAGCTTGCTCAACATACATAGATGAAAAACATAATTTCAAGAGCCACTGGCATCAGTGGTACATAAGAAACTTAACCCTTATCAATGACCCCCAAGGCTGATCAGCATTTGTAAAAGGTCCTGAGTGTACCTGCTGATTCCAGGGTTTTGTTGGTTGCCTGACTCCAACAAAACAGCTCACAGAATCCTGCCACTGAAATATAGCTGCACTGGCCTCAGAGGTGACTTTTATGCAAGGGGTGCTATAGGGAATCAATAGCCGAGCTTCCACCAAGCTTACTGAATAGGGACGATACATGTCCTGTACCTACTTGCTAATAGACATCTATGTGTAGCAGGACTCAGCCGGAGACTTCTCTTCCTTGAAACTCAATAGTGGAGCTGCAAAAGTTCACGTAATGGGCCCCCACCATTGCAAATACTGAAGAATGCCAAAAATCTACCAAGAAAGATTGTGTTTGCTTATTTGGGTTAGGGGTGTGTGTGCATGCTCGTGCTTAGTCACGTCTGACTCTTTGCGACCCCATGGACTGCAACCCGCCCTCCAGGTTTCTCTATCCATGGAATCCAGGCAAGAATACTGGAGTTGGTTGCCATTTCCTTCTCCAGGAGATCTTCCCGACCCAGGGAAAGATCCACTGAAGAAAGAAATGGAAACCTACTCTGGGTTAGGTATGTTGGCATAAAAGATTCAGAAACTCAGTCAAAGTCACATATCTGGTAGTGATAAACTAGGATGAGAACCTGTGGTCATTGGCCCTCCTAACCGCCCTGCTCCCATAGAGCACACAGTTGCAGGAATAGAATATGAGTCAGGGTGCTAGATGTTGACATATCATCTTCAGGTGCCTCTTTCCAGGCAAATTTGAGGCTGAGTTGTGGTTCACTCCAGAAAAACAACCATTCAAGCAGTTTACTTGAGTACTGCTATGTTGAAAATCCTTTCCTCTAACTCAGCTTAAAATGGGCCTCCATACTATTCAACCACAAAGACTGTTGTTGTTCAGTCCCTAAGTCCTGTCTGACTCTTTGCGACCCCATGGACTGCAGCACGCCAGGCTTCCCTGTCATCACCATCTCTCGGAGTTTGCTCAAACTCATGTCCATCAGGTTGATGACGCCATCCAACTATCTAATCCTCTGTTGCCACCTTCTCCTCCTGCCCTCAATTTTCTGTACAGATAACCATACATAACTAAGACAAGTGTGGGCTCAGGGGAAAATGTTCATTCTTGGGGTGTTGCAAGTGGCACTCAAGAAAAGATATCTGCTATGTCTTTCCAGGATTCTCCATTCTCTCCTTGGAGTCCCAGCCCTGATATGAAGAAATACAACGGGTTTATTGAAGAGCCTGCCCTGGCTAGTAACACAAACATGAAATAGCTGTAGTTTTTCTTCTTTCATCACTGAACCCCAACTGTCAAACTGTTGACTCTTCTTTACCTCCTGGCTAGCACAACATCTTGGGCTGACCTCATTTTCTGGTTGTCAAAAGTTATTGAAAGCCCAGGTAGTTTATACCTCCCCATCTTATGTTTGATGCAGTGTTTTCCAAATAACCAAGCTGTGACTGCAGGGGCCAACATGAGGAGAGGGGGTGGTCTGTACTCTCTCCTGCTCCCACATAGATTTAGGAGACCTGGCTCTCAGCCTGCTTCACCGAATCCCAGTCCTTCAATTGCTGCAGCTGGTAATCCTGCCCAGAGTTCCTTTCACCTGGGGTCCCCTTCCCCAAGTGGGCCACTCTCTGGATGCCTGGGGAACTCTCACATCCTTATTAACTAGTCAGTGATGTCTACCCTGTGGCCAACCCCCGCAGTTCCACATCCCTCTCCAATTCTATTTTGCCTTAATCACGCAGTGGAAGGCAGTTCAACAAGTCTAGTGCCGAAGCTGTTGTTCAATCAAAGAACCATGGTTGTGATTGGCTGAATACTGGCTTCCCAAGATGTGCATGTCGGTGGAACCAGTGAATATGTTACCTTACATGGTCAGAAGATCTCTTTGATTTTGCAGATGTAGTTCAATGAAGGATCCTGAGATGGTGAGATTATCTTGGGTTATGCAGGTAGGTCCAAGGTAATCACATGGGTCCTAACGAGAGGGAACAAGGTCAAAGTCAGGAGACAGCCATGTGATGATGGAACCAGAGTGAGAGAAGGAACATGCCAACACCTTGACTTTAGCTCACTGAGATTGATTGGACTTCCAAAGCTGTAAAATCATAAACTTGCATTGTTTAATGCAGGCAGATTCTTTGCCATCTGAGTCACCAGGGAAGCCCTTGAAGTTACTAAATTTGTAACAATGTGTTACAGCAGTAATAGAAGATACCACAGTGATCAAGCACACTTCCTTCAGGACCCTTGCCTTTACAAATGACCCCTTGAGACTCCTTCACTTGACTTTAAAGTTGCAGAAATAGCCACAACACCATCCCACCCCCATAAGCTGATGGATCACAACTCCAACACTTCACTTTCTCCACTGGCTCCACACCCCTCATCCTCACTCCTACCTGCTGCCAATTGTCTTTGGCCTATAGATGGGGAGGGGCCCAGGGGCAATTAAGGGGGTTGGCCAGTGATTGGCTCCAATCTTTAGAGGCTCCTTGGTACCTTTCTCTGTAGAATCCTTCATTTTCGACTTTGGCCCTGGCCACCAATTCCCAGACCAAGAAAAATCCTGTTCTGTATCTTATCACCTTGGGGGTCCAGTCCTGGAGCTGTAGCGGCCACAGCTCTTATCTCTGAGCAACCTGCTCTTCTGCAGGGTTAGATTCTGCTCCTCTCACTCTGTGTCTGGTGTCCTTTCCAGGAATCCAGGAAGCTTCATTATGAGAAAGAATTCAAGTGCCCGTAAACAGTGCAGCATGTTAACTCCTTCCTTGTAATTAGCTTCCAAAGTACCAACAATAAGGCCTGGTTTCCTTTTGTGCTTCTAGCACTGTGCTTCACAATACATGCGGCCCACAGCAATTAAATCCTTCAGTCAGAATGAAGATCACCCAAAGCCATGCGATGTGCATGCCTGGTGAATTTCATTCTATCACTAAAGTGGTTTCCTAGGGCTTCCCCCTCACCCTCTGGCCTTTACTGACCAGCGTACCACCTAGGATATATTGGACCACACGTACTAAAAAAAAAAAAAACCCGCCAAACAGCTGTGTCCATCACAGTGTGTGGGTGTGTGTGTGTGCACACACATGCCCGAGTGTGTTAGTCGCTCAGTCTTGTCGGATTCTTTGCAACCCCATGGACTGTAGCCAGCCAGGCTCCTCTGTCCATGGGATTCTCCAGGCAAGAATACTGGAGTGGGTTACCATTTCCTTCTCCAGGAGATATTCTCGACCCAGGGATTGAACCCAGGTCTCCCACGTGGTAGGCATTTTCTTCACCACCTGAGCCACCAGGGCAGCCCATCCATCAATAGGGAACTGGCTAAACTGAAGTCCCTCCACTGCTATGGTCTAAATGTGTTTCCCCTCAAATTCACATGTTGAAATCCTAACACCCAGTTGCTCCCCATGCCACGCAGGAGACACTGTTTGTGAAGCTAAGGCTGGAGCCTTGGCAGCAGGTCTTGATTTTGCCTGTTGGTTGGAAGCACTTAACACAGGCCACTTGGGCTGGCACGACTCACAGGCTTCCCTCCACAGGAGAGATCATGCAAATTAAATCCTCACACTGCAGGTCAACAGAAAAAGGTTTTACTGCAGGTCATGTGTTTGCCATCCCTGGTTTCTGGACACCAGAGGCTTCAGAACCTGGCTGGCTACAGCAGTATGGGAGAAACCTCTGGGAGTTTTGTTGAGGGAAGCCTGCAGTGCAGCTGGCCCAGGGCAGGGCTGATCGCAATATTCTCAAAACCTCTGTGTGCACAGAGACCCACACTACCCAGGTCCTAGCCTGAGTCAGGCAGTCCCCAGAAGTGTGGCTGTGAAAATGTTGCCAGCATCCAGCCAGGAGGAACTGAAAGTGAAAAAGAGATTGTTGCTCTGACACTGTTTTCAGATCTACTTCTTTAGAGCTAACATGCAAAGCAATCATCTAGATGTCATTTGGGGTCATTTTTTCCCAAAGAAAACTTGATATGGCTGTATTCTTTTCTTCTTCAAAAATGGGGTGGCAAAGGTAGATTCTACAGGCAGGATCTTTAGAGACTGTATACATTCTGTACTAAGTAATAATAACATATTTGCATAGTACTGTGAAGGACTGCTATTTATTGAATACTTACTAAGTGCTTTGCACTCTTGATCTTATTTAATCTTCATAACAACCATAAAAGTACTTTTATCCCCAAAGTTTCCCAGGTGGCACTAGTGGTAAAGAACCCGTCTGCCAACGCAGGAGACACAAGAGATGCAGGTTTGTTCCCTGAGTCGGGAAGATGCCCTGGAGAAGGGAATGGCAACCCACAGCAGTATTCTTGCCTGGAGAATCCCCATGGACAGAGAAGCCTGGTGGGCTACAGTTTATAGGGTCACAAAGAGTCGGACATGACTGAAGCGACTTAGCACTCATGCACATCCCCAAAGCAAAGAGGAAAAAGATGAGGTTTGAAGGGTGTCAAGTCATCGCCCAGGATCACTCAGCCACAGTATTTTATCAAATCTATGACACCACTATTATTTTAAATACTGTTAAGAAAGAAAAAAATGCTGCCAATTAAACTATGATCCTCCATCAATTGCAAGGCTCTTCCCAAGCCAGGGATGTTACATGTGATACCACACAGGCCTAGATCCTGCATGTAGCAACAGCGAGGGGGAGGCCTTGTGCAGCTCTCCTGCTTACAGGGCATTTCCACAATTGTTACTGAATTTCTCCCTCAGAACAATCCTGAAAAAAGCAGGGATAATAAGCCCCATTTTCAGACAAGGAAATAGATTCATAGTAGGTGAGCAATTTGCCCAAAGTTACACAGCTTGCTGTTATAACATAGAATTCCTGGCTCCTATCTAAGTGTTTCTTCTGCTACATCATGCAGCCTCCACTCACCTCAATAAATGCCTTAGCTATTGGTTATTTATCAATGGGATATTCTAAACAAGGATGGAGGAAGATCAGGATAAATTTCTTATTATTACAACCCTAGCCACATTATCTTGCTGACAACTTTGTGAGTGAAATGCTGCCCTTTATTTAATTCATGCAGCACTTACTGTGTTATGAGCCAGCAGATACTGTGCCAGGCAGGAGATCTGAGCTACTTTAGCTCATGAATTTTATTTTGAAAGCTTTCAGGCAAACAGAAAAGTTGAAATAATAATACAGTGAACCCTCATATACCCTCCATCTACATTGCAAGTATTAACCTTTTGCCATTTGCTCTCTCCATATGTGCATTTTGTAAACCAGGTGAGCATAAATTGCAGACATCATGACACTTTACCTTAACGTTTTCAAGCTGTATCTTCTGAGAACAAAGATATTTTTGCACATACCCATAATACCATCATACTTGTGATGGTCAGTTTTATGTGTCAGTTTCGCTAGGCTACGATCTCCAGTTGCTCAATCAAACACTAGTACGGGTAGTACTTTGAAGATAGTTTGCCAGTATGATTAAAATCCATGGTCAGGGGAGTTCCCCGCTTACCTAGTGCTTAGAATTCCAGGTTTTCACTGCCGTGGCCCCGCTTCAATCCCTGGTCAGGGAACCTAGATCCTTCAAGTCGTGCTGCAAAGCCAAAAGAAAAAAAAAGAGCATAAATAAAAGATTTTATAAAACCCATTTTCAATATTTATAATAGCCAAGACATGGAAACAACCTAAATGTCCATTGAGAGAGAAATGAACAAAGAAGATGTGGTACATATATACAGTGGACTACTGCTCCAGCCATAAAAATGAATGAAATAATGCCATTTTCAGCAACAGGGATGCAACGAGAGATTATCATACTAAGTGAAGTAAATTGAAAAGAGAAAGACAAATACCATATGATATCACTTATATGTGAAATCTAAAACATAACAGAAATGAACCTATCTATGAAATAGAAATAGGCTCATAGACATAGAGAACAGACTTAGGGTTGCCACAGGAGGGGGAGGGAGGGATGGAGTGGAAGTTTGAGATTAGCATATACAAGCTATTATATATAGAAGAGAGAAACAACAGGGTCAGACTGTATAGCACAGGCTATATTCAATATCCTGTAATAAATCATAATGGAAAAGAATATGAAAAGGAATATATATACGTGTGAATCACTTTGCTGCATAGTAGAAACACATTATAAATCAACTATATTTTATTAATAAAATAAATTTAAAATAATAATAATAAAATCCACAGTCTATTGATTTTAAGGAAGGGAGATTATCCTACATAATTCAGTGGGCTTGATTCCATCAGTGAAAGGCCTTATGAACAGCTAAGGCTTCCTGGAAGATGCTCCACCTGTAGACATCAGTCTTACCCCGTGCCCAGGAGTTCCAGTCTGCCACTCCCGATGGCCTGCCCTAGGATTTCAGACTTGCTGGCTTAGTCTGTTTAGGCTGCTGTAGCAAAAATACCGTAGACTGGCTGACTTAAACAACAGACATTTATATCTCACAGTTCTGGAAGCTGGGAAGTCCAAGATCAAGGCACCAGCAGATTTGATGTCTGGTGAGAACTTGCTTCCTGGTTCATAGGTGGCCATCTTCTTGCTGTGTTTTTGTATGGTAAAGGGACAAAAGGGGTTTCTGGGGTCTCTTTTATAAGGGTTCTAATAAAGGTTCATGGGAACTTCACTAACATGACCTACATGCATGCGTATGTGCTAAGTCACTTTAGTTGTGTCCAATTTCATGGACACACCCCATGGACTGTGGCCTACCAAGCTCCTCTGTCCATGGGATTCTCCAAGCAAGAATACGGGAGTGGGTTGCCATGCCCTCCTCCAGGGGCTCTTTCCAACCCAGGGATAGAGCCCGTGTCTCTTATGTCTCCTGCTCTGGCAGGCGGGTTCTTTACCACTAGTGCCACCTGGGAAGCCCCAGTCATGACCTAATCACCTCCAAAACCCATCATTATCTTGGGGGTTTCAACATACGACTTTTGGAGGGACACCTCATTGAGGTTGATGACACTTTCTTAGCAAGCCTCCACAATCACAGAAGCCAATTCAGTGTAATGAGTGTCTTAATATGTATTTTCATTTCTTTTACCTCTCTGATTAACCCCAAATAGCACATAAACTAAGAAAATTAACATTGTGCTTATAGCTTCATTCTTTATTAATGATTCTTCTTTTTTCTTTTCCACTCTGAACAGTTTGGTGTATTTGGTAAATTTTGTTTAAGCCTTTACACACACATAAAACCATATATATACAAAACCAGGATTATACCTAATATACTTTCATATTTCATTTAGTATTATCCTGTGAGCATTTACCTATGTCATTAAAATTATTTTCCCCAAATTTATTGAGGACCAATTAACAAATACAATTATAATATTTTATTAATGATTCTTAACCTGAGGTCACAGGATGTGCTTTAATAATCAGGGAAGAGCAGGAAGCTGTAGGGAGCATTCCGAATATCCATGCATTTTGTGAACTTTCCTGGAGAGAGACTAGCTTTAATCCAATCCTCAAAAACTGCATTATACTCAAAATGACCAGAGTCGCTGCATTACAAACATCTCTCTAGCTCCATTAAATGTGATGGCAGTGACAAACAGAATGCCCACTGGCTTTAAATAAGACTCAAGTGAATCCCTGTTTTGAGAGAAATCTGATTGTGATGGGCAATAGCCAGCAACCCAGTGGTGGTTCCAGAGTTTCATTCTCTTTAGCTACCAGTGGCTCAAGGTATTTACAATATGTCTCAAACCTCTTAAGAGACAAGGACGGAGGCAGGGCCTGCAAGTTGCATTGTTAGTGGCCCTAAGCCTCAGTTCAGTTCGGTCGCTCAGTTGTGTCCGACTCTTTGTGACCCCATGAACCACAGCACTCCAGGCCTCCCTGTCCATCACCAACTTCCAGAGTCTACCCAAACCCATGTCCATCGAGTCGATGATTTATGCCATCCAACCATCTCATCCTCTGTCATCCCCTTCTCCTCTTGCCCTCAATCTTTCCCAGCATCAGGGTCTTTTCAAATGAGTCAGCTCTTCACATCAGGTGGCCAAAGGATTGGAGTTTCAGCTTCAACACCAGTCCTTCCAATGAATACCCAGGACTGATCTCCTTTAGGATGGACTGGTTGGATCTCCTTGCAGTCCAAGGGACTCTCAAGAGTCTTATCCAACACCACAGTTCAAAAGCATCAATTCTTCGGCGCTCAGCTTTCTTCACAGTCCAACTCTCACATCCATATATGACCACTTGAAAAACTATAGCCTTGACTAGATGGACCTTTGTTGACAAACTGATGTCTCTGCCTTTAATATGCTGCCTTTTAACATATTCCAAGGAGTAAGTGTATTTTAATTTCATGGCTGCGATCACCATCTGCAGTGATTTGGGAGCCCAGAAAAATAAAGTCAGCCATTGTTTCCACTGTTTTCCCATCTATTTCCCATGAAATGATGGGACCAGATGCCTTGATCTTAACAATTGAAATTCCTCCATCCTGATAGAGGCAAGTATGGAGATAAAGCATGAAAAAGTCTCACATATCATTTTGGTCACATCCTTTTTACACAAATATTTAGCTTAAAAAGCTGAATAATAAGCTAGTCCTTTGGCCAACATTCCTTCTTGCCAAGATTAAAAAGTAGAAGAAAAAACAATGTCTTATCAGTGAGGGGAAAGAGGGGAACTCACCAAGTTGATTCACCAAGTTGGAAGGTGCCATGTAACGTCAGTCAAGGTCACAGAGAGCAGGGACCTCCCTGGTGGTCCAGCAGCTAAGACTCCATGCTCCCTGGTCAGGGAACTAGATCCCACATGCTACAAGTAAGACCCAGAGCAACCAAAATAAAATAAATAAAATAGAATAAATAAATATTTTTTAAAAAAAGATTTCAGAGAGCAGAAAATCCTTGTTAAAGGTTTTTCAGCCAAAGTAGTACATTCTTAAGGAAGGATGTTCCCCCCCACCCACTTTTAGTTTTGTTAAATCTCTCTAAGAGATATCGGCATTTTATACACAGGCATTGCTCCTATCTGCAGAGTCTAACTTGCAAGAAGCCCCATTCCCTTCTCCTCAAACCCTGGGAAGCCACTACCTGTGACAAGGCAGAAAAGGACAGTGCAGAATCGCCCCACAGAAACGTGCCCCTCTCTGGGCAGGAAGTGGGTGCTTCCCCCTCTGTTGGCTCCTCTGTTCAAGGCTAAACCAGGGGCAGGCCCTGGGCCAGTGCATGTCTGAGAAAACAGCTCCAGGTACTCTGTCCCTAGATTCGTCACAGGGCTATAAAACTAATGTCCCGTCCAGTATTGCTGGAATCCGCCCTGAGCCCAGGGGTAACCTCCCAGCTTCTTCCTTTTATTTCCTTACTTATGACTTGAATTCCCACCTGTGACCACAACTCTCTCCCACGTACCTAAGTGACTCTCACATAAAGGGACAACAGGGTACTTGATCCAAGAAGGAAATTACATTCCAGATTGATATACATTTATGCCATGCATTTAAGGAGGAGTTAGTGAGCTTCCTGAATTCTTAGACCAAAGTTTAAATGGGGCTAATGGAGAAAATGTTAAGACTGTCAAGGGGAATTAATTCCAAGATTCTTCAGTGTCAAGATGACTTAATGCCACCATCTCCTGCTTGCCACTGAGTAAGCCACAAGTTGAAACTTAACAATTAAAAAAAAAAAAAAAAGTAAATAGGAGAAATTTAAAAGATCATTAAAAATCATAAAAATGAAAAAACTATGCTATAATGCAGGAGAAAAATAAAAGCAGTAAAATAAAATGAGATTAAATAAATATAAGCTAGGAAAAAAGTAAACTCAAAGTCAAACTCAAAAAAAAGAAAGTCAAAGTGAACTCAAAGAAAGTCACATTTTTAAAAAGTGTAGGAGAGGAAAAATGGAACTTTTCCCTTCTATCTTCCTAGGTTTTATGAGTTGGCCCTGCAAAAGAAAGACAGGTTAACAAGAGAAAAACAGAGAAGTTAATGAACATGTGTATTTGTACATACATACGGGAGTATTTGGTGATAAGTAACTCAAAACAGTGGTTAGAACTTAGGCTTATATAACATCTTAGCAGAAGAACAATATATTTTTAGAGAAATGACAAGACAAAGGAAAAAATACTGAGTTACTAGGGCAGTAAATTACAGGATGGTAAATGTATGGGGAACTAATGGAAAGTGAGGACTTAAAGGAAGGTTTGTTATGTAGATTCCTCTGGTGCTGTTTCTGGGTTGTCATTAATAACTGTCTAGAGTGTCTTCCACGATGGTGACT
The DNA here is from genome assembly GCF_003369695.1 of Bos indicus x Bos taurus. Classification (NCBI taxonomy): domain Eukaryota; kingdom Metazoa; phylum Chordata; class Mammalia; order Artiodactyla; family Bovidae; genus Bos; species Bos indicus x Bos taurus. The sequence goes on from NC_040076.1 coordinate 116,737,121, forward strand.
CACTTCTGTCCTTCATGGTAGAGAAAGGAGAAGGGACAGCTTTACAGATTTACATTCTACTTTTGGCAAATGGGGGAGAAAACAGAGATTTTCCTATACTCGCTTCTTCTTGACTGCCTTTAGCTCAAAATAATTCTTATGCCAACATGGTATATTTGGGGGTGGCATGTTCTGGTACCCTTCAAAAGCAGTCATGACCCCTGAAACACAAATAGAATGCTGCTGCTGCTGCTAAGTCACTTCAGTCGTGTCTGACTCTATGCGACCCTGCAGATGGCAGCCCACTAGGCTCCTCTGTCCCTGGGAGTCTCAAGGCAAGAATACTAGAGTGGGTTGCCATTTCCTTCTCCAACAGATAGAATAAGAGGGCTCAAGTATGTAAAAGAGAACACCATAAAATTATCTGTAAGCTGAATAAGATCAGGCCTCCATGTTCTGATCTTAGGGTTGAACAGCGGAGGGTGCATTCAGAAGAAACCCTAGGTCACCTGTAGATGGAATAAGAAGCAAATAGATGTCACTGCAGAAAGTCTTGTGAGGGGGCAAGATAAGGGGAATTATAGCGCCCAGGACAGCAGGACTAGCCTCTAAAAGCCCTCTTTGGATGTGTTTCATTGACAGAGAGCCACTTCTGAGCAGGTGTTAGGAATTACATCACTGCCCTCCATGTGGTCCCCACAACAAGCTGCTCTCCTGTTTTCTCGTTCCCTGAGCTCCACCGCCCAGGCACTGCCTTCTTTCTAAAGCCATACAGCTTCACAAGTGACCACCCTTCCCCTCGGACCTGCCACAGTGCTTCCTGATCATTTTTCTTGAAAGGAGCAATACCCCCTCCCCCCAATCTGGAATTCTAGTGAATTATATTTCCTTTATAAAATACAAATGATACTGCAAAAATATAAAGTATTTAAGAGGCTAAGAGTAGGGAAATTGACCCTAGAGAAGATTTTACTTTATTTTTAAAAATATTTATTTATTTGGCCACGTTGCATCTGAGGTGCAACATGCAGGGTTTTCATTTCAACACATGGGATCTTTCATCATTGTGTGGGGGCTCTCTAGTTGTGGCATTCAGGCTCAGTATACAGTGGGCAGGCTTAGTTGCCCCACCACATGGAGGATCTTAGCTCCCCAACCAGGGATTGAACCCACATCCCCTGCATTGGAAGGCAGATTCTTAACCACTGGACCACCGGGGAAGTCCTTTAAGAGGATTTTAAACTAAAATGGCAGAGCAGTGGTGTTACAAGGTTTAACACTATCCATCTGAGTCCTGCAATGAATCTACCTGCAATGAGGAACATCTGGGTTAGATCCCTGAGTCAGGATGATCCCCGGGAGAAGAACATGACAACCCACTCCAGTATTCTTGCCTGCAGAATTCCATGGACAGAGGAGCCTGGGGGGTTCCAGTCCATGGGGTCACAAAGAGTCAGACACAACTGAGAGACTAACACTTTCACTTTCATCTGAGTCCTGGTACATCGGCCTGGAAGTCCAGGCTGTGCCAAGCCCAGGCTTAGGGAAATATGGAGACAGACAAGGGAGGGAGGCCTGAGAGTTGTAATTGGTCGTTATCTCAATAGGAACTGACAAGGCAAAGAAACTACTTAAAAAGAAAAAAAAGATGATGTCTAGTTACGCTAATGTGCCAAATTGGGTCAATCCCCTGCGCCAGTTCCAATCAGCTGGAAGTGGTTGCCTGGAGTGTGGCGCTGAACATCATGAGGCCACATGTGGACCCAGCAAGGAGGAGGACCAGGATCAATTAGCAATGCCAGCTGTGAGTGCAGGACTGGGGAGAGGTGCTGGGCATGTGTGCACAGCTGGCCCTGGGCCTGGGTGCCAGTTCTCAGAGGAAAGCTGTGTCTTACTGGGTCAGGTTCAGAATTTCATAGCTGAAAAGCTTGTGAGAGCCAGGTAGGTACCAGGAAAGAAAGGAGTAGGCAGGAAGGGCCTGTGTGTAGCTAGCAGAATATTTTTGGCAGCAAGGAACAGGGAAAGAAACTCCAATACTTTGGCCACCTGATGCAAAGAGCTGACTCATTTGATGAAAGTGAAAGAGAGGAGTGAAAAAGTTGGCTTAAAGCTCAACATTCAGAAAACTAAGATCATGGCATCTGGTCCCATCACTTCATGGCAAATAAAAGGGGAAACAGTGGTTGACTTTATTTTTCTAGGCTCCCAAATCACTGCAGATGGTGATTGCAGCCATGAAATTAAAAGACACTTACTCCTTGGAAGGAAAGTTATAACCAACCCAGATAGCATATTCAAAAGCAGAGACATTACTTTGCCAACAAAGGTCCATCTAATCAAGGCTATAGTTTTTCAAGTGGTCATATATGGATGTGAGAGTTGGACTGTGAAGAAAGCTGAGTGCCAAAGAATTGATGCTTTTGAACTGTGGTATTGGAGAAGACTCTTGAGAGTCCCTTGGACTGCAAGGAGATCCAACCAGTCCATCCTAAAGGAGGTAAGTCCTGGATGTTCATTGGTAGGACTGATGTTGAAGCTGAAACTCCAATCCTTTGGCCACCTGATGCAAAGAGCTGACTCATTTGAAAAGACCCTGATGCTGGGAAAGATTGAGGGCAAGAGGAGAAGGGGATGACAGAGGATGAGATGGTTGGATGGCATCACCTACTCAATGGACATGGGTTTGGGCAGACTCTGGGAGTTGGTGATGGACAGGGAGGCCTGGAGTGCTGTGGTTCGTGGGGTTGCAAAGAGTCGGACACGACTGAGCGACTGAACTGAACTGAACAGGGAAAGAAGGGCTTCTCTGGAAGCTCAGTAGTAAAGAATCCACCTGCCAGTGCAAGAGACACAGGTTCAATCCCTGGGACAGGAAGATCCCCTGGAGAAGGAAATGGCTATCCACTCAAGAATTTTTGCTTGAAAGAATATACAATGGATTAAAGACAATCTCTTTAAAAAGTGGTGCTGGGAAAACTGGTCAACCACTTGTAAAAGAATGAAACTAGAACACTTTCTAACACCATACACAAAAATAAACTCAAAATGGATTAAAGATCTCAACGTAAGACCAGAAACTATAAAACTCCTAGAGGAGAACATAGGCAAAACACTCTCTGACATACATCACAGCAGGATCCTATATGACCCACCTCCCAGAATATTGGAAATAAAAGCAAAAATAAACAAATGGGACCTAATTAAACTTAAAAGCTTCTGCACATCAAAGGAAACTATAAGCAAGGTGAAAAGACAGCCTTAAGAATGGGAGAAAATAATAGCAAATGAAGCAACTGACAAACAACTAATCTCAAAAATATACAAGCAACTCCTACAGCTCAATTCCAGAAAAATAAATGACCCAATCAAAAAATGGGCCAAAGAACTAAATAGAAATTTCTCCAAAAAAGACATACAGATGGCTAACAAACACATGAAAAGATGCTCAACATCACTCATTATCAGAGAAATGCAAATCAAAACCACTATGAGGTACCATTTCACGCCAGTCAGAACGGCTGCGATCCAAAAGTCTACAAGCAATAAATGCTGGAGAGGGTGTGGAGAAAAGGGAACCCTCTTACACTGTTGGTGGGAATGCAAACTAGTACAGCCACTATGGAGAACAGTGTGGAGACTCCTTAAAAAACTGGAAATAGAACTGCCTTATGATCCAGCAATCTCACTGCTGGGCATACACACTGAGGAAACCAGAAGGGAAAGAGACACATGTACCTCAATGTTCATCGCAGCACTGTTTATAATAGCCAGGACATGGAAGCAACCTAGATGTCCATCAGCAGATGAATGGATAAGAAAGCAGTGGTACATATACACAATGGAGTATTACTCAGCCATTAAAAAGAATACATTTGTATCAGTTCTAATGAGGTGGATGAAACTAGAGCCTATTATACACAGTGAAGGAAGCCAGAAAGAAAAACACCAATACAGTGTACTAACGCATATATATGGAATTTAGAAAGATGGTAACAATAACCCTGTATACGAGACAGCAAAAGAGACACTGATGTATAGAACAGTCTTATGGACTCTGTGGGAGAGGGAGAGGGTGGGAAGATTTGGGAGAATGACATTGAAACATGTAGTATAATGTCATGTATGAAGCGAGTCGCCAGTCCAGGTTTGATGCACGATACTGGATGCTTGGGGCTGGTGCACTGGGACGACCCAGAGGGATGGTATGGGGAGGGAGGACGGAGGAGGGTTTAGGATGGGGAACACATGTATACCTGTGGCGGATTCATTTCAATATTTGGCAAAACCAATACAATATTGTAAAGTTAAAAAAAAAAAAGAATTCTTGCTTGAGAAATTCCATGGAGAGAAGAGCCCAGTGGGCTACAGTCGATGCATTTGCAAAAGAGTTGAACATGACTTAGCAGCTAAACAACAACAGAGAAAGAAACCCAATTTAGCCTGCTAGAACAATGTGGAACTGTAGGAGACAACAGTTCATGAATATAGTTAGATGAGTAACACTCAACCTAACGAGACTTTGAGAGGCAGGGTGAGCCAAATGTGCTACAATGAAGGATCTAGCCTGCTTTTCCTCTTCCCTTGGCTCCTCCTTCTTCAATATGGACACCCATCATGACCACCTATCCCCTTTGCTTTAGGAACCCAGGCTTAACTCATTAGTACCTGGCACTCCTGGGGCTGGTGCATTGGTGTGTCTATGATCCAACTGGTCTAATTAGATTGCAGGGAATCATTTATTTCATGCTTGAGGGAGAGGCTTTCCTTTCCTACCCACAGTTACAACAAGAAAGTTTATTGTTCAGTCACTGCTCATCATCACCTTGCTACCATGGAGAAAGTCATCCTGAGGTCATTTCAACATGGAGGCGGGAAAAGATGAGAGAAGAGCAGGAAATAGAGGTGGAACTTTCAACTATAGCACATCTGGTTTACCATGCCGCTCCAAGTTTGAAGTGGGTCTCTCTCATTAGGTCAAAACCAAGCTGTCAGCAGGGCTACACTCCTTCTGGAGGTTCTAGAGGAGAACGGTTTTGTGTCCTTTTCCAGTTTCAGGAAGCCACCTGCATTCCTTGGCTCATAGCCTTCTTCTCCATCTTCAAAGCCAGCAATGTTGCATCTCTCTTGATCATCCTCCATAGTCACATCTTCTGACTAGTCAGGAAAGGGTATCTGCTTTTAAAGACTCATGTTATCATATTAGGCCCGCCTTCATAATGGGTAATCTCCCCATCTCAAAACTCTTAAATAAATCATAGCTACAAAGTCCCTTTTGCCCTGCAAGACAATTTAGTCACACATCCCAGGGGTGAGATGTGGACTGCTTTGCAGGGACATTATTCTGCCTACCACGCTGCCTCATAATTTCTTCAGGCCCAGATTCACACTTTGTGGCTGCATATTTCTAGACTGTACATCGAGATTTAAGAATATTAGGGGGAGAAAAGATTTCCCAGGAATAAAAAAAAATCATTAATACAGCAATATGTCCTATTTGACGGGTAACAGTATCTCCCTGGATTAAATGACGAACTATTCAAAAGGGTCCACGGGTGAACTTTAACCAAAAGAAAGCTGAGCGGAGCCCAAATTAAACTGCATCAGTTCCATAACGTCTTTAGAGAGCTTACAGTATGAAAGGGAGGTCACAGGTGAGATTATATTTCTCATAACCCCCAAGGACACAATCACTTTTATGCCAAGCTGGAAATGAAATAAAATGCAGGCTTCTAAAAAATTGTCAGATCAAGGAGAATGTCTTGACTGGACAATGAGAAAATATATATCTCTTTGGTCACCCCCTCAATCCTTTTAACTCTGGGGATTGTCATTCAATAGCTAACCCGGTCATGGAAATTAATTCATCCAGTCCAAAGGAAAGTTTCCGCCAGAGGATGAACAGCCGAGGATCTGGCTACAATTAAAAGCACTTGCTCCTTCTCAGCTCAGCTACTCAATAGAGAAGGAGGGGAGGGGTGAGAACATCAAATAAAAAGAACAGCGAGGAGTTTTGCCAGTTAACAGCAGCGTGGACAGGGGGTTGAACACAGGGAATCTGGGCTCAGCAGACATGCACCATCGCCCCTGCTTGGCTATCAACTAGCTATGAAGACTTCGGTCAATGGCCTTAACTTTTTAGGGGCCATGTTTCCTTCTCTGATTTTTTTTTATTCCAAAATTATTTGTATGCATTCTCTTTTTAAAATGCATTAAAAAGGGACTTCCCTGGTAGTCCATTGGATAAGACTCTGCCCTCCCAATGCAGGAGGTTCCAGGTTCAATCCCTGGTCAGGGAACTAGATCCCACATGTTGCAACTAAGACCCAGCACAGCCAAATAAATAAAATAAATTTAAAAAAATAATAAAATGCATTGAAGAAAAATTCATGGGATTTCTCAGGTGGTCCAATGGTTAAGAATCCATCCTGCAATGTAGGGGGACACAGGTTCAATCCCAAGTCAGGGAATTAAGATCGCACATGCCTGAGGGTAACTAAACCCTCAAACACGGAAACCATGAGCCCACCATGCACTGCAACAAAGATCTCGTTTGCTTCAACTAAGACCTGATGCAGGCAAACAAATATGTAATAAAAAAAAAAAAAAGAAAAAAAATTTGTAATACTCTAACTCCATACAAGTATAGACACCTCACCTCTTATCCCAACCCCAAAGGTCAAAAATCTGGTGGGTGCCCTGCTGTATTTTCATCATGCTTGTATACAAACATTTATTCCTACTCAGAGAGTTTGAATTTTTAGTTCTTATAAAAACTGAATTTTTTTAAAAAAAGAAAAAAAATGAATTAACTATGTTTAAGACTCCACAATTTCCCTTTTTCTCATTTACCATAGATATCCTCTAGAATAATTCATACAAATCTAATTCATTCATTTATACTCACTTTAATTGAAATTATGAATATTATATTTATGTCAAAATATATCCTATTAGGGGATATCCAGGAGGTGTCTCAATTATGCTTTGTTTTATCACTAAAAAGTATGCAACAAGTTTCCTTGATTAGTTATTACATTCTCCCACTATTTTTTTTTTTAATTTGATTACACCAGGTCTTAGTTGCAGCACACGGGAACTTTAGTTGTGGTGTGCAAATTCCTAGTTGCAGCTCGTGGGACCTCTGACCAAAAATGAAATCTGGACCTCTTACATTGGGAGTTTGGTGTCTTAGCCACTGGAGCACCAGAAAAATTCCATATGTTTTCCCACTTTCATATCAGAAGACTATATTCCCAAAAATGAGATGTGAGGCAATAATATGTATTTCTTATTTTATTGGATATTATTATACTGTCTTCTCAAAGATAGCAACAATTTGCATTCTTATTAGCTACAAGACATGAGGAGGCCTGGTTTTCTCTCCCCAACAGCACTACAGATTATTACCCATTTTCATTTTTGCCACTTGATGAGGAAAAAATGTTTCATATTACTTAATTTGCATTTCCGAACATTGGTAAGGTGAGTCACCTCACTTTTTAGTAAATCTTAGTTAGTAGGTCAGACTTTCACTCTGGACAGATACTCATGGGAAAAATGGAGGAGCTTGACTAAATTTCTAGCAAAATAATGTGGCATAACCGTCTTAGCCTACAACCAATCGGTGCCTGAAACTAGTCTAAGGTTTGGCCATTATGCAAAAGACCTTGACCACATTTGAAGAAAGACTCTAAAAAAACTTGCAGAGATGTCTGAATTGCAAACAACACGACCACAGAGGCAGGAGAGTTGACTGTGAAGTTCAACATAAACTTGTTTTTGACACGTAGGCATTGCCAGACCTGGAGCAGAGGGGAAGCTCATCTTGACTGCCTGAAGCACTAGAATGAGAAGCATTTTGAAGCCCACGGGGCTCAGGATGAAAGAGAGATTGAGTAGCCACCTGTGCTACCTGTACCATAGACACAAGAATCCAGAGGGGCCGTATCCTGTTGTGGGGAGCCCTGATACTGTCCCCAAGTGGGAAGAGAGTGCGGCTGGCCCCTGGGGCTCATAGGTGTTTGGAGCTCTCTGATCTGGGTGGGAGGAAAGCCAGCACCATCATCACCAGCCCCCTCGCCCCTCCTCCTCACAGAGGCTGCAGGGCTCAGAGCCATCCTACTCCTTCTCCGACCTGCCCTCCTCTTCCTTGACCTTTCCTCATTTTATCCAGAAGTCACCTGAACAAATGCATTGGGGGCAATGGAGAGAACATTGTGATTTTCTGTACCCCAAGTCCACCAGGAATGACCAGTCATGGCTGGTAAGGGGGAAATTAAATGATATTCAAAACTCTGCAGAGAACAGAAATTGTAGGCAAGATGACAGACATAAAATCTATGATTCTCTTCAGAGAGTCAGCTTTCAAGCTAGAAAAACCACCACCACCTCTTATTGCTAAAGCTTCCAACGCCTGGGTCTCAGCTCCATCCAGGACTGTGTGTACACAGCTTCCTCTCTAGCCTCTCCTCCCCAGCCCCCTCCTTTTCCCCCAGAACTGTGCCTCGCTTATCAGGACACCGTCTGACCCCTAGCGGCCACGCCGCCTTCATCTGCACCAGGCAGGCGGCCTTTACCTGCTGGCTTGTCAAAATTCGAATTTGCTGACAGGTAAAGCGGCCTTTCTTTTGAAAAACTTATGTCTGTAAATTAGCACAGTGATGGATCTCCGCCTTTAAGAGGGTCTTCAGAACAAGTAAACTTCAGAGAAGCTACCAGAGAGGGCTAAACATCAAAGAACACAAGCAATCCTTTGTTGTGCAGCAGTGCTACTTGGCATTTCTCTGGAATCGATTTTCTCCATGTCTTTAAACTCAGGTTCCAGAGCCCTGAAGTCTGTCTTTTAAAAAGGAGTAAAGAATTACACTGAAGGTAAGGAAGTGTCCACACAGCCTTCCCAACCCACCCTGATTGAGGCTTCATGAAACAGGAAAGCCTAGAAACCAGAATATTTTCAGTCCTGTGAAGCTGCCTAAATTAGTTCTAAATAGTGGGGACAGGCAATGGGAGTTCTGAGGCTGTGAAACACTTTGGTTCTTTGTCTATTTTGTGAAGCATTTGGCAAGGGGTGGAAAGAAATTGAAAACGGAGGCAAACAGTTCTGACTGAGCCACACCGAGGTCTAGTCCAGAGAGCCTACCTCCAAACCCCACCCTGGTCTGGTCAGATCTGACTCAGGATCCACTGGGCTGAGCTTCTAGAAGGAGAGTCTCAGAAGCCACAGCTGAGGAAATATTGGGTCAGCAGGGTTTCCCAGTCCTTGCACACACACGCATACAAACACACACACACAGACACACACACACACACAACTGGCCTCTGGTCCCAGATGGCTCTCAAAGTAGGATGACCCCATCTTAAAAAGAGCAAAAGATCTGAACAGACATCGGACCAAAGACAATATATGAAGGGCAAGTGAGTATATGAAAAGATGCTTAGTACCATTTATCATTAGGGAATTGTAACACAATAAAGTAGTATTGGATTCTAGTCCCAAGTATAAAATAAATGTCCATGAGTCCACACTGATGTAAATAAGTGGTGGAATAAATAAAGGATAGACAAATCTCCTATGATGCAGGATTCCAAATAATTTATGTAAATTCTCCCTGATTAGGCAGACAGAGCATAGCAACTTCCCACTCCCTAAGTGTGGGCTGCAAATGGGGAATGCCTTCCAAAGAGCACAGTCTGGCAGAGAGAGAGAGGACATGTGATGTTACAGTGGAGAAACCTGACCAGCCTACCTAGAGCAGATGGTGAAGGTTAGCACTGCAGTGACAAGTCATCCTGATAGTACACACCCCTGATAGAAGGTGATGAGCATTGCACCTGACCTCTATGATCTTCCTCCCCAACACCCATAAGCTGAGTCTAATGATGAGAAGAACATCAGATGAATCCTGAGGAACGGTCTACAGAATACCTGATCAGTACTACCAAATTTTGTCAAAGTCATCAAAAACAAGGGAAGTCTAAGAGAATGTCTTGGCTGAGAGGAGACTCAGAAGGCACGACAGCTAATTGTAATGTAATCCCTGAACAGAATCCTGGAACAGAAAAAGGTAATTAGATAGAAACTAAGGAAATCTGAATAAAACATGGACTTTAGTGAATAATAATGCATTTATATCAATCCATTAATTGTGACAAATGTTTCATTGTTGTTGTTCAGTCACTCAGTCGTGTCAGATTCTTTGCGACCTGATGGACTGCAGCATGCCAGGCTTCCCTGTGCTTTACTATCTTCCGGAGTTTGCTCACATTCACGTCCATTGAGTCAATGATTCTATCTAACCATCTCATCCTCTGCTGCCCCCTTTTCCTCCTGTCTTCAATTGTTCCCAGCATCAGGGTCTTTTCCAATGAGTCAGTTCTTCGCATTAGTTGGCCAAAGTATTGGAGCTTCAGTTTCAGCATCAGCGCTTCCAATGAATATTCAGGGTTGATTTCCTTTAGGATTGACCAGTTTCATCTCCTTGCAGCCCAAGAGACTCTCAAGAGCCTTCTCCAACACCACAGTTCAAAAGCATCAATTCATGTTTCATACTAACATATTGATAGCAGGGGAACTGGGATCATGGTATATGGGAACTCTCTGTTCTGTCTTTGCAATTTTTCTTTAAATTCAAAACTAGTCTATAATTAAAACAAAAGTTTACTCAGGGGACTTCCCTAGTGGTTAAGGATCCTCCTTTCAATGCAGGGGATGTGAGTTTGATCCTTGGTCAGGGAACTAAGATCACACATTCCTTGGGGCAACTAAGCCTGCTCACCACAACTTGAGAAGCCGCTCTTCAACGAAGACCCAGAACAACCAAAAAAAAAAGCTCATGCAAAAAAGCAAAGTAGATAAGAGTGAAGTTGCTCAGTCATGTCCGACTCTTTGAGACCCCATGGACTGTAGCCTCCCAGGCTCCTCCTGTCTATGGGATTTTCCAGGCAAGTATACTGGAGTGGGTTGCCATTTCCTTCTCCAGGAGATCTTCCCAACCCAAGGATTGAACCAGGGTCTCTTGCATTATAGACAGATGCTTTACTGTCTGAGCCACCAGGGAAGTTTGCCCAGGACCACCCTGATTTCAGTACTGAAAGTATGACATCCCTGGTCACCCCTGAGTCAGGGTAAAACAAGAGGACTGGTCATCCTGTGATACTCCAGCCTGCTCCACAAAACAAATACGCTAAGAACGTATTCGTGAACTACCCTAGCTTTCCTTTCCTGGGGTTTTTGTTTGTTGCCCTTTTGGTCACTAAGTTATGTCTGACTCTTTGTGACCCCATGGACTGTAGCCCACCAGCCTCCTCTGTCCGTGGGATTCTCCAGGCAATAATCCTGGAGTGGGTTGCCATTCCTTTCTCCAGGGGATCTTCCTGACCCAGGGATTGAACCCATGTTTTCCGCATTGGCAGTTGGGTTCTTTACCACTGAGCCATTTGTTGTGTAAATTCTTTAAGGCCTGGAACACTTGCTATTTCCCATAATTGACCTAAAAATCAACATGGCACAACAGTAATGATTTTACTTCAGTGGAAATATACATGGTGAGAAAATAAAGCTTTCTCAGACATAATCGACATTTCCTATGCTCAACATCTTCTGGCTTGACGAATCTTGAGTAATTCACAGAAACATGGTTATGGCAGCTCTGGTGGGTTCTTACGGCATGAGACACAATTTCAGCCATGAATCACGGACACAGGCAAAACAAGTCAGGTCTGTTATCTGACAACCTATGAGAAACCTAAGTACATTAGGGTCAGACCTGGCCTGGGGTAGTTCAGCTGAACAACCGTCCAGAGCACATTTACAGAGTTAAATATCATGAAGACACTAAAATGCCACTGGAAAAATGACAAGGTGGAAAAAATGGAATTTTCCAGAACTCCTTTTAGGGAGGTCACTGACCATGGCTGGAAGAAATACAAATACTACTCAGCTCTAAATCTTTCCTAGAGGGCTTCAACATATGAATTTGATCATCTTTCTTAGATACACAGAAAGCCACACATCAGAGGAAAATCACTCCACTGATGGGGGCGCTTGTCCAAAGAATGTCTAGTTGGACTTACACACGTGGATTTAGGAACAACTTTTCAAACCTAGAGCACTGTAAATAAAGAAGTATCTGTCATTCGAGAAGCCAAGAGGTTGGAAAAGTATAGAGCTCCCCCACTCCTTCCCACCTTCAAAATCCACCCCCGATCTCTCATCCCCAGCCAGGCACCAAATTCCAGAAGCAAGCCTGTGGATTGCATCCCAGAGAAGAGTGGCTCCAGGTGCCCTGAGGCCTTTAGTTGCACAGAGATGACTGTGCAGGTTTGGAGCTCTGCCCTTCCTGCACACAGAACTCAACCCTTCCTCCAAAAAACCCTGGAGTAAATTTCAAACACGTATGAGTTTGAAGAGTAAGCAAATTATTAGCCAGCCAAGGCCTCCACTACTTGGATCCAATTCAGGTCAGGGCAGGCACTGTGTTGAAGGCATAGGGCCCAGGCTTTAAGGATTCCGGGTTTAAATCCTGCCAGGGGCTCTTATGAATTATGTAACTTTGAGAAGAATCTTGACCTCTGGAGCCCTGGATTCATCATCTGTAAAATAAGGATAATTTTATCCATCAAATTATTTTCAATAATGCTTGTGAAACACCTGCAATGGTCTGTGGCTCACCATGGGGTCTACATTCCCTCCCATATCCTGTGTTGCTCATGGAGACTGTCCTCCCACTCCTCCGATCTGTGACAGGTATCCTCCTACCTGCCTCCCCCTGCCCTCTGCAGATAGTCTCTTCTTCTCTCAGAGAGGAAGGAAGTAGCCAGAGGCTACTGTCTCAGCCCCGAACATCTGCACCTGGTCTTTTTCCCTTCTCCTGGACAAGGCCCATCTCTAGACCACGTCTGTGGAGCCCAGAACTCTGACCTGGGAAACTGGGTTCTTCTGATTATTCCCTCCAAACTTCTAATCAGCCTCTCTCCAACCGGCTCTTAGGCTTGCTCAAGTGGCTCATGTTTTGGGTTTTGGGGGTTTTTTTTTAAAGATTCATCCTTGGTCCCACTCCAGGTTCTGCTCTAAATATCAGTCCTCCCACCAAGCCAAACTGCTTATAATGTGTGCCTGTCTCACCATTTTCAGCTCCTCAGCTCTTGCTCCTCAACCCCCATAATCTGCCTTGCTCCCATCAGTCCCCCAAATGTGCTCTCCAAGCTACGGCTCACTCACTTCTGACATCCTTGACCACCCCCTTCCAGAACTCCCATGGCCCCATGGATCTAGACTTACCTCCTTCTCTGACTTGTTCTGAAAAGATGGCCTTTCTCAGTGTTCAGGCCTAGGCCCCTCTCTCTTCTCTATCCATACACTGTGGGCTACCCCATCCTCTCATGGCTCTAATTAAGTTTATCCAAATGCTACAGACTTACAAGCTCTAACTTTAGGTCCTCTCTGCAGACCCTTATATCCAACTACAGGTGTCTCCATTTAAAGAGAATTCACTGCAAGAGGAGATAAATTATTAACTTGTCTAAGGCATTGGGCTTTGATTTAGGTCATATCTGAATGGTCTAGTGGTTTTCCCTACTTTCTTCAATTTAAGTCTAAATTTGGCAATAAGGAGTTCATGATCTGAGCCACAGTCAGCTCCTTGTCTTGTTTTTGTTGACTGTATAGAGCTTCTCCACCTTTGGCTGCAAAGAATATAATCAATCTGATTTCAGTGTTGACCATCTGGTGATGTCCATGTGTAGAGTCTTCTCTTGTGTTGTTGGAAGAGGGTGTTTGCTATGACCAGTGCATTTTCTTGGCAAAACTCTATTAGTCTTTGCCCTGCTTCATTCCATATTCCAAGGCCAAATTTGCCTGTTACTACAGGTGTTTCTTGACTTCCTACTTTTGCATTCCAGTCTCCTATAATGAAAAGGACATCTCTTTTGGGTGTTAGTTCTAAAAGGTCTTGTAGGTCTTCATAGAACTGTTCAACTTCAGCTTCTTCAGTGTTACTGGTTGGGGCATAGACTTAGATTACTGTGATACTGAATGGTTTGCCTTGGAAATAAACAGAGATCATTCTGTTGTTTTTGAGATTGCATCCAAGCACTGCATTTTGGACTCTTTTGTTGACTATGATGGCTACTCCATTTCTTCTAAGGAATTCTTGCCCACAGTAGTAGATATAATGGTCATCTGAGTTAAATTCACCCCTTCCAGTCCATTTTAGTTCGCTGATTCCTAGAATGTCGACGTTCACTCTTGCCACCTCCTGTTTGACCACTTCCAATTTGCCTTGATTCATGGACCTGACATTTCACATTCCTGTCCAATATTGCTCTTTACAGCATCGGACCTTGCTTCTGTCACCAGTCACATCCACAACTGGGTATTATTTTTTGTTGGCTCCATCCCTTCATTCTTTCTGGAGTTATTTCTCCACTGATCTCCAGTAACATATTGGGCACCTACTGACCTGGGGAGTTCCTCTTTCAGTATCCTATCATTTTGCCCTTTTCATACTGTTCATGGGGTTCTCAAGGCAAGAATACTGAAGTGGTTTGCCATTCCCTTCTCCAGTGGACCACATTCTGTCAGACCTCTCCACCATGATTATACAGTGGAAGCATACAAATAGATTTAAGGGAATATATTTAAGGGACTAGATTATGATTATAGAGTGGAAGTGAGAAATAGATTTAAAGGACTAGATCTGATAGATAGAATGCCTGATGAACTATGGTCGGAGGTTCATGACATTGTACAGAAGACAGGGATCAAGACCATCCCCATGGAAAAGAAATGCAAAAAAGCAAAATGGCTGCCTGAGGAGGCCTTACAAATAGCTGTGAATAGAAGAGAAGCAAAAAGCAAAGGAGAAAAGGAAAGATATAAGCATCTGAATGAAGAGTTCCAAAGAATAGCAAGAAGAGATAAGAAAACCTTCCTCAGCGATCAATGCAAAGAAATAGAGGAAAACAACAGAATTGGAAAGACAAGAGATCTCTTCAAGAAAATTAGAGATACCAAGGGAACATTTCATGCGAAGATGGACTCAATAAAGGACAGAAATGGTATGGACCTAACAGAAGCAGAAGATATTAAGAAGAGGTGGCAACAATACACAGAAGAACTATACAAAAAAGATCTTCATGACCAAGATAATCACAATGGTGTGATCACTCACCTAGAGGCAGACATCCTGGAATGTGAAGTCAAGTGGGCCTTAGAAAGCACCACTACGAACAAAGCTAGTGCAGGTGATGGAATTCCAGTTGAGCTCTTTCAAATACTCAATATGCCAGCAAATTTGGAAAACTCAGAAGTGGCCACAGGACTGGAAAAGGTCAGTTTTCATTCCAATCCCAAAGAAAGGCAATGCCAAAGAATGCTCAAACTACCGCACAATTGCACTCATCTCACACACTAGTAAAGTAATGCTCAAAATTCTCCAAGCCAGGCTTCAGCAATACGCGAACCACGAACTTCCAGATGTTCAAGCTGGTTTCAGACAAGGCAGAGGAACCAGAGATCAAATTGCCAACATCCACTGGATCATGGAAAAAGCAAGGGAGTTCCAGAAAAACATCTATTTCTGCTTTATTGACTATGCCAAAGCCTTTGACTGGGTGGATCACAATAAACTGTGGAAAATTCTGAACGAGATGGGAATACCAGACCACTTGACCAGCCTCTTGAGAAACCTGTATGCAGATCAGGAAGCAACAGTTAGAACTGGACATGGAACAACAGACTGGTTCCAAATAGGAAAAAGAGTACATCAAGGCTGTATATTGTCACCCTGCTTATTTAACTTCTATGTAGAGTACATCATGAGAAACGCTGGACTGGAAGAAACACAAGCTGGAATCAAGATTGCCGGGAGAAATATCAATAACCTCAGACATGCAGATGACACCACCCTTATGGCAGAAAGTGAAGAGGAACTCAAAAGCCTCTTGATGAAAGTGAAAGAGGAGAGTGAAAAAGTTGGCTTAAAGCTCAACATTCAGAAAACGAAAATCATGGCATCCAGTCCCATCACTTCATGGGAAATAGATGGGGAAACAGTGGAAACAGCGACAGAATTTATTTTGGGGGGCTCCAAAATCACTGCAGATGGTGACTGCAGCCATGAAATTAAAAGACGCTTACTGCTTGGAAGAAAAGTTATGACCAACCTAGATAGCATATTCAAAAGCAGACACATTACTTTGCCAACAAAGGTCCGTCTAGTCAAGGCTATGGTTTTTCCTGTGGTCATGTATGGATGTGAGAGTTGGACTGTGAAGAAGGCTGAGCGCCAAAGAATTGATGCTTTTGAACTGTGGTGTTGGAGAAGACTCTTGAGAGTCTCTTGGACTGCAAGGAGATCCAACCAGTCCATTCTGAAGGAGATCAGTCCTGGGATTTCTTTGGAAGGAATGATGCTAAAGCTGAAACTCCAGTACTTTGGCCACCTCATGCGAAGAGTTGACTCATTGGAAAAGACTCTGATGTTGGGAGGGATTGGGGGCAGGAGGAGAAGGGGACGACAGAGGATGAGATGGCTGGATGGCATCACTGACTCGATGGACATGAGTCTGAGTGAACTCTGGGAGTTGGTGATGGACAGGGAGGCCTGGCGTGCTTCATGAGGTAGCAAAGAGTCGGACACGACTGAGCGACTGAACTGAACTGAAGGCATTGGGCTTTCCAGGTGGTGCTAGTGGTAAAGAACCCACCTGTAAGAAACAAGGGTTCAATCCCTGGGTCAGGAAGATTCCCTGGAGGAGGGTATGGCAACCCAATCCAGTATTCTTGCCTGGAGAATTCTATGGACAGAGGAGCCTGGCAGGCTGTGGTCTACAGTATTGCAAAGAGTTAGACACATATGAAGCTCCTTAGCATGCACGCACACACTAAGGCACTGTCAGTCTGCACAGACTTGATGGCTTGAACAATGGCAACTCATTTCTCATAGTTCTGCAGGCTGGAAGTACAAGATCAAGGTGTCAGCAACCTTTTCTCTTTGGCTTGCAGACAGCCCCCTTTTGGGGTGCCTCACATGGTTTCTTGTGTGTGCACACCCCTGATGTCTCTTCGTGTGTCCAGATTTCCCCTTCTTGTAAGAGCACCAGTCAGATTGGATTAGGCCCCACCCTACAGCCTTGCTTTCACTTACTCACCTCTTTAAAGGCCTTGTCTTCAAACACAGCAACACTCTGAGTGTTAGGGCTTCAACATAAGGATTTGAACAGAATGCAATTCAGCCCCAAACAGGCATGTACTCGATATGTCAATTAAGATGTGTGAATGAGTCCAAAAGTCACTTCAGCATCAACATGTCCACCATCACCTCCATTTTTACCCCTCAGACCCCATCCTCTACCCATGGGCCCTTCCCAGGACATGGCACCCATTTAGCTCACCACCTCCATAATCAGTCCGTCACAGGTACACCTCTGCAATCACTCACTTCTTTCTATCCTCTCAGCAACAAATGGTCCAAGCCACCATCCTCTCTCCTCTGCATTATCACAGTCAGTTCAGTCGCTCGGTCGTGCCTGTCTCTTTGTGACCCCGTGGACTGCAGCATGCCAGGCCTCCCTGTCCATCACCAACTCCAGAAGTTTGCTCAAACTCATGTCCATTGAGTCGGTGATGCCATCCAACCATCTCATCCTCTGTCGTCCCCTTCTCCTCCTGCCTTTGCTCTTTCCCAGCATCAGGGTCTTTTCCAATGAGTCAGTTCTTCACATCAAGTGGCCAAAGTATTGGAGTTTCAGCTTCAGCATCAGTCCTTCCAGTGAATATTCAGGACTGATTTACTTTAGGATTGACTGGTTGGATCTCCTTGCAGTCCAAGGGATTCTTAGGAGTCTTCTCCAGTACCACAGTTCAAAAGCATCAATTCTTCTGCACTCAGCTTTCTTTATAGCCCAACTCTCACATCCATACATGACTACTGGAAAAGCCATACCTTGGACTACATGGACCTTTGTTGGCAAAGTAATGTCTCTGCTTTTCAATATGCTGTCTAGGTTGGTCATAACTTCCTTCCAAGGAGCAAGTGTCTTTTAATTTCACGGCTGCAGTCACCATCTGCAGTGTCTCCTAACTGGTCTCTCCCTGCTGGAGTGGCCTACCCACAACGCATTCTTCACGTGGCAGTAAGAATGAGCCTTTTCAAATGCTATTCTGATCAACAGATACCCACTGCCCTCACAATGAGATCTGCATTCTTCAGTATGGCCCACAAGGATTACCTGATTGTAGCCCTCCTTACCTCCTCCTCTTCCTCAATTTCTTTCAGTTCTTCAAATGCACCACTCTTTATCGTATATACTCTTTGCTTCTTCTGGGACACTCTCCACATTTCCTGTAGCACACTGTTACTTGTTCATTAGTTTTTACATTAAAGTCACTTCCTCCAGGAAGTCCTCCCTGATCTCCCCCACAAAGGGGATTGGGTACCTCCCTTTATATTGTCAGTTCAGTTCGGTTCAGTCGCTGAGTCATGTCCAATTCTTTGCGATCCCATGAACCGCAGCACACCAGGCCTCCCTGTCCATCACCAACTCCTGGAGTCTGCCCAAACCTATGTCCATTGAGTAGGTGATGCCATCCAACCATCTCATCCTCTGTCGTCCCCTTCTCCTCCTGCCCTCAATCTTTCCCAAAATCAGGGTCTTTTCAACTGAGTCAGCTCTTTGCATCAGGTGGCCAAAGGATTGGAGTTTCAGCTCAACATCAGTCCTTCCAATGAACACCCAGGACTGATCTCCTTTAGGATGGACTAGTTGTATCTCCTTGCAGTCCAAGGGACTCTCAAGAGTCTTCTCAAACACCACAGTTCAAAAGCATCAGTTCTTTGGTGCTCAGCTTTCTTTATACTCCAACTCTCACATCCATACATGACCACTGGAAAAACCTACGTTTGACTATCTGGACCTTTGTTGGCAAAGTAATGTCTCTGCTTTTGAATATGCTATCTAGGTTGGTCATAACTTTTCTTCCAAGCAGTAAGCGTCTTTTAATTTCATGGCTGCAGTCACCATCTGCAGTGATTTTAGAGCCCCCCAAAATAAAGTCTGACACTGTTTCCACTGTTTCCCCATCTATTTCCCATGAAGTGATGGGACCGGATGCCATGATCTTCGTTTTCTGAATGTTGACCTTTAAGCCAACTTTTTCACTCTCCACTTTCACTTTCATCAAGAGGCTTTTGAGTTCCTCTTCACTTTCTGCCATAAGGGTGGTGTCATCGGCATATCTGAGGTTATTGATATTTCTCCCGGCAATCTTGATTCCAGCTTGTGCTTCTTCCAGTCCAGCGTTTCTCATGATGTACTCTACGTAGAAGTTAAATAAGCAGGGTGACAATATACAGCCTTGACGTACTCTTTTTCCTATTTGGAACCAGTCTGTTGTTCCATGTCCAGTTCTAACTGTTGCTTCCTGATCTGCATACAGGTTTCTCAAGAGGCTGGTCAAGTGGTCTGGTATTCCCATCTCGTTCAGAATTTTCCACAGTTTATTGTGATCCACCCAGTCAAAGGCTTTGGCATAGTCAATAAAGCAGAAATAGATGTTTTTCTGGAACTCCCTTGCTTTTTCCATGATCCAGCGGATGTTGGCAATTTGATCTCTGGTTCCTCTGCCTTGTCTGAAACCAGCTTGAACATCTGGAAGTTTGCGGTTAACGTATTTCTGAAGCCTGGCTTGGAGAATTTTGAGCATTACTTTACTAGTGTGTGAGATGAGTGTGATTGTGCGGTAGTTTGAGCATTCTTTGGCATTGCCTTTCTTTGGGATTGGAATGAAAACTGACCTTTTCCAGTCCTGTGGCCACTGCTGAGTTTTCCAAATTTGCTGTCATATTGAGTGCAGCACTTTCACAAAATCATCTTTTAGGACTTGAAAGAGCTCAACTGGAATTCCATCACCTGCACTAGCTTTGTTCGTAGTGATGCTTCCTAAGGCCCACTTGACTTCACCTTCCAGGATGTCTGGCTCTAGGTGAGTGATCACACCATCGTGATTATCTTGGTCATGAAGATCTTTTTTGTACAGTTCTTCTGTGTATTCTTGCCACCTCTTCTTAATATCTTCTGCTTCTGTTAGGTCCCTACCATTTCTTTCCTTTATTGTACTTTATATACTTTATACCCTTTATACTGTACTGCATGGTAAATTATCTATCTCTTCCACTAGAAATCATAATAGGAAACATGTCTCTGTTGCTCTTTCCCCAATGTCTAGTACTGTGTCAAAAATATCATACATACTGAATAAATATTGAATGAAAAAATTAGTGAATGCAAGCATAGAACATGGCAAAAGTAATGGACACAGCAAAAAAGGACCTGGGTCCTTGTCTCAACTCTGTCATTAACCAGCTATACCACAGTGTTGCTAGGCCAAGTATTACTGGGTTAGAAGCTCATCTCTCAAAGTCTCTCTTAATTCTAAACAGCTATAATTCTTCATTTCTTATCCCAGGTAGAACAGACTGTGTTGCGTATCCAAGAAAGAGATCTTTTGCCTGCTACTGATTCAGACAGAATGCCAATAGCTTGATGGAAATATAAGAGGCCCAGGAAAGGCCAGCAGAAGGCAGAAGTAATAAAAAAAAGACTGTTCCCTGACACTAAACGTCTTCTGAATCAAGATGATTAAATAAATCATTCTTGACAACAATCTAAAGAGAAAAGAGACACTGAATGTAGTGACTTTTGGCCTCCCCTCCCCACGGTGTATTTTTTCTCTTCCTCTGTCACCCTCCCTATATAAACTGATGGACTCTCATTCTTAATAAAATCTGTATGGTGGGGGTGGGTGTGGGTATCTCTTTGATGAAGATCATTATGGATCAAGTCCCAAAACCTTCTCTTAGCTTGATGAGATTGTTGTCAATTTCCTACAAGGAAAACACAATTCGTTTTAAGTAATAAAGGCTCCTTTCTGGTTTGCAAGAACTAGGATGAGGTGCGGCGGTGAGGGGCGGGGGGAGGCGGGTGGACGCTGGTGAAGAAATGTAATTTAGAAGCCACATTTGGAAGATCTTTAGTCAGCCATGGAAAACAGTAGGTGCATGTGCTACAGATCTGAAGAAAACCTGGCAGACTACCTTTCTTGTATTTTATTTCTCCTCTTCTATTTTAAAAGCAGCAGCTCCTTCTACTGTATGTTTGATGCCAGCAAAGCAAAGAAGAAATGTGACTAGGGCAGGAACACATGTTTGCCACAGAAGGAAACTGCAGAGGTCTGTCAATACATTTGCCTTGTAGGGAAAACAGGTGTGACTACAGAGTTGCATAAGTTAAGCAGAAATAAAATGAAGGCAACCTGGAAGAATTCCTCTCAACAGGAGGGCCACAGAGCAACTTGTCAGAGTGCTGTGGATACAAAGGTGAATAAAACAGAGCCTTGTCCTTGAGGATGTCAGTCTATCACAGAGATCCTCAACTTCGGTTGTTTGCTGAAATCACTAGGGAGCTTGAAAAAACACTGATGCACTGTTGGTTGGGAATGTAAAATGGTGCAGCCACACTGGAAAACCATATGATGGGCCCTCAAAAAATTAAAAATAGAATTACTATATGATCCAGCAATTCTATTTCTGGATATATACCTAGAAGAATTGAAAGCCGGGTCACTCGTGTTCATAGCAGCATTATCCACAGTAACCAAAAGGTGAAAGCAACTAATCATCCATCAACAATGAACAGATAAACAAAATGGGTGTAAAAATACAAGGGGATATTATTTGGTCTCAAAAAGGAAGAGAATTTTGATATATGGTATGGTTTTTCCTGTGGTCATGTATGGATGTGAGAATTGGACTGTGAAGAAAGCTGAGCGCTGAAGAATTGATGCTTTTAAACTGTGGTGTTGGAGAAGACTCTTGAGAGTTCCCTGGACTGCAAGGAGATCCAACCAGTCCATTCTGAAGGAGATCAGCCCTGGGATTTCTTTGGAAGGAATGATGCTAAAGCTGAAACTCCAGTACTTTGGCCATCTCATGTAAAGAGTTGACTCATTGGAAAAGACTCTGATGCTGGGAGGGATTGGGGGCAGGAGGACAAGGGGACGACAGAGGATGAGATGGCTGGATGGCATCACTGACTCGATGGACGTGAGTCTGAGTGAACTCCGGGAGTTGAGTGTTGGACAGGGAGGCCTGGCGTGCTGCGATTCATGGGGTCGCAAAGAGTCGGACATAACTGAGTGACTGATCTGATCTGATAACAAATCAAATCAGCCAGTCATAAAAAGATAAATACTGTATAACTCTAATTATATGAGGTTCCTAAGTAGTCAAATTCATAGAGACAGAAAGTAGAATGATGGTTGCCAGGGGCTAGAGGCAGGAGGTAATGGGAGTTATTTAACGGGTGCAGAATTTTGATTTTGCCAGATGAAAAGTTTGGTGGATGGCTGGTGGTGATGGTAGCATAGCAATGTCTGTGTACTTTATGCCACTGAAGTTAGACTTAAAACTAGTTAAGAAGATGAAGCTTACATTATGAGTATGTTGCCACAATTTAAAAATAATTAGGTCATTAATTGATTTGAAAAAAAACAAAACAAAACAAAACACTATTGCCAAAATCCCACCACCAGAGAGCCTGATTTAATTGGCCTGAAGTATACCCTGGACATGGGGCTTTTTAAAACCTTCTAGAATATTCATTCCAGAGAAGGCAATGGCAAGCCACTCCAGTACTCTTGCCTAGAAAATTCCATGGATGGAGGAGCCTGGTAGGCTGCAGTCCATGGGGTCGCTACGAGTCGGACACGACTGAGCAACTTCACTTTCACTTTTCACTTTCACGAAATGGAGAAGGAAATGGCAACCCACTCCAGTGTTCTTGCCTGGAGAATCCCAGGGACGAGGAAGCCTGGTGGGCTGCTGTCTATGGGGCCGCCCAGAGTCAGACACGACTAAAGCGACTTAGCAGCAGTAGCAGCAGAAGATTCATTCAAGAAGCACTGCTGTGCACTTTAAAAACCACTAGTCTGGACAGAAAGAACTAAATCTAGAGTTAGAATATCTGAATATCATTATCATTTAAAGCCACATGAGCACTTGAAACTTTGCTGAACCTGTTTACCTCTTTATGTGTAAACTTATATGACACCACCTCATGGTGGTGTTGCCAGGATTCATTTAAGTTGGATATGTGAAAAGATTTTATACTTTAACAATCACAAGGCTATGGGAGGGAGGCTCATGAGGGAGGGGATATATGTATACATATAGTTGATTCATGATGCAGCATAGCAGAAACCAGCACAACATTATAAAACAATTATATTCCAATTAAAAATTTTCTATATATATCAAACAATAAAAATGATTTTTTTTACTTTTAAAAATAGTTTCTATAACTAGCAAAAAATATAAGAAAACAAAAGATCTATAAATGATGATGCAATCAGCTAAGTCCATTCTTTTATGCTAAGACAGGAAACTACCAGTTTTGGATGACAAGAAGTAAAATGCTGTCACTGCAAATGAACGTGTGAACTTAAAAAAAAATCGTGACATAATTAGATGGTAGAAAAATAAGCACAGAGATTATTTTCTTATCTTCCTGACATCTAAAGGCTTCCCTAGTGGCTCAAACGGCAAAGAATCCTCCTTCAGTGCAGGAGACCCAGGTTTGATCCCTGGGATGAGAACACCCCCTGGAGAAGGAAATGGCTACCCACTCCAGTATTCTTGCCTGGAGAACCCATGGACAGGGAGCCTGGCCAGCTACAGCCTATAGGGTCACCAAGAGTCGGACATGACTGAGCAACTGAGCATGCACACTGACATCTAAATGCCTTTATTCAATCCCCAAAGTGAAATGGATCTCTTCTTCCCTCCCTCAAAAGTCTCAAAGAACCCTATTAGCATCTTTACTATAGCATCAACCCTGCATCCAAGTGACTGGTATATAAGTCTACTACCCAGAAATCTCGGCTCCAGAAAGGCAAGCCATGACTGATGCATGGCCACAGGCCTCACCATGCTCAGCACATGGCATACATTCAGTAAATATTTGCTAAATCAGGTTGAACTGCATTATTTAACATCATGTAAACCTGAGGCATTTGGTGCATCTCAAGCACTGCGTCCCTGTCACCAGCAGATTCATTATTCCAAGGACAAGCTTTACTTCCATAAATAATAAGGAATATGCACAGGGCAAGAACAGTGCCCCACCCTCCAAAAAAAAGAGCTGTTGTGATACACACATGCAGTCACAATCCAAAATAAAGGCTCTACTGTCCCTGACACCCAAGTCACCCAACCATATTCTTCTACTTTGGTACAAATATTGGTCTATTATTATAAACTTGAAGGGTGAGCCAATATGAGCCCAAAATGATAATATATTTTACAAAATGTGAAAGTATTTTTCCTTGAGTCATTAGGAGATATTAAAGCAGTGAGTAGACAGCTTATTAAAAAGCAGAGACATTAGTTTACCAACTAGTCAGGTATGGATGTGAGAGTTGGACTATAAAGAAAGCTGAGTGTAGAAGAATTGATGCTTTTGAACTGTGGTGTTGGAGAAAACTCTTGAGAGTCCCTTGGACTGCAAGGAGATCCAACCAATCTATCCTAAAGGAAATCAGTCCTGAATATTCATTGGAAAGACTGATGTTGAAGCTGAAACTCCAATACTTTGGCCACCTGATGCAGAGAAGTAACTCACTGGAAAAGACCCTGATGCTGGTAAAGATTGAAGGTGGGAGAAGGGGACGACAGAGGATGAGATGGTTGGGTGGCATCACAGACTTGATGGACATGAGTTTGAGCAAGCTCCAGGAGTTGGTGATGGACAGGGAGGCCTGGCGTGCTGCAGTCCATGGGGTCACAAAGAGTTGAACACAACTGAACGACTGAACTAAACTGAAAAGCAATGAGTTGGTCAACCTTCCCAACACATAAGACCATCCACTGCTGAAATGTAAGGAAGAAGAAACAAAATTCACTGCTCCTTCCTTTTATTTAGGCATTCCTCTCTTAATCAGGGCATCGGTTCTTAATCGGAGTTAATTTTGTCATATACTATACAAAGGTATTTGGTAATCTCATTTGGCCTTCCATAAACTCCAATTAGGAAAACTTATCTGGGAAGAGATGGTGGGGGAAAAAATTACTAATTTTTGCATGTCTGTTCTAGGCTAGGCCCTTTATTTTCTCATTCAGTTCAGTCACTCAGTCGTCTCTGACTCTTTGCAACCCCGTGGACTGCAGCACGCCATACTTCCCTGTCCATCACCAACTCCCAGAGTTTGCTCAAATTTATGTCCATCAAGTCTGTGATGCCATCCAACCATCTCATCCTCTGTCGTCCCTGTCTCCTCCCACCTTCAATCTTTCCCAGCATCAGGATCTTTTCCAATGAGTCAGTTCTTTCCATCAGGTGGCCAAAGTATTGGAGCTTCAGCTTCAACATCAGTCCTTTCAACGAATATTCAGGACTGATTTCCTTTAGGATGGACCGATTTGATCTCCTTGCAGTCCAAGGGACCCTCAAGGGTCTTCTCCAACACCACAGTTCAAAAGCATCAATTCTTCAGTGCTCAGCTTTCTTTATAGTTCAACTCTCACATCCATACATGACTACTGGAAAAAACAAAGCTTTGATCAGACGGACCTTCATTGGCAAAGTAATGTCTCTGCTAATTTTTAATATGCTGTCTAGGTTTGTCATAGCTTTTCTTCCAAGAAGCAAGCGTCTTTTAATTTCATGGCTGCAGTCCCTATCTGCAGTGATTTTCGAGTCCAAACAAATAAAGCAATAAAGTATTTTCTCATTAGAGTCTCATAACAACTCTGTCAGATAGTAATGTGTTCAGTTGCAAACAACGGAAACACTGATCTAAAGTGACTTAAACAAATAGTATTTATTTTTCTCACATATAAAAGTTTGGAGATTGGGGCTGTTGGCACTGGCTCTCTTTCCTTTGTGTCTATTGCCTCTTGGCCACAAGATGGGAACTTTAGCTCCAGACATCACACCATGTTCAAGGCAAGAATAGGGAGGGTCCATGCCCACTGTACTGTTCCCCTTTCTCTCTCTCTCTCTCTTTTTAAATCAAGAAAGTAAATGCTTTCCCAGAAAGGCACTCCTGCTGATTTCTGCTCATGTCTGGTTTAGACTGGGTTCTCTAGATGCTAAAATGGGGATTCTTGTGCAGGCAACTTATTGAGGGAATATTTTCAATAAAGCTCTTAAGGGAGCAAAGAAAGCAGAGGAAAGAAGTCAGGCAAGGATGTGGGTTTAGCTGAAACCTCACCTCAGCCTGATCCCACCATGGAGCCAACTCACATTGAGGCAAGGGGCTCTGGCTTTCACATCCTTGTCTTGGTCAACCATTGGCTGCAAGTTGCTGAGGGCGTGCAGCATAATCTGCTAGTCATTTCCAAGCAAGGAGGCTCCCTTTGGCTGAGGGCAATTCACAGCCATGGGATGACAGGTGCAATGTCCCAATAAAGGAAGAGGCCATCAAAGCATCTTCTACAATCTCAGGGTCTAAAACTAGGTCACATGACTGCCTCTGGGCACAGTGGATGTTTGGAAAGTAAACATCTGGTTTTTAAGCCTCTATTGTGAGATATGAATGATTCGGTTGTCAATCAACAACATCTTCCAAAACATCTCCTGAGATAGGACCCTCACTTGTTAAAGAGAGAAATCTTTTTCCCTACTCCTGATATTTCCTTCTACATGAAATGAATTCCACTTGAACAGTTGCCTAAAATTTTTTGGTCTCAGGATCCCTTTAAATTATTAAAAATTATTGAAGACTTTTAAAAGCCTTTATTAATCTAGGCTAAATCTATAGCTATTCACCATGTTAGAAGCTAAAACTGATAAAATTTTAAATATTCATGGGAATTCCCTGGCAGTCCAGGGGTTATCACTTGGTGCTTTCACTTCCAGGGGCCTGGGCTTGATCCCAGATCAGGGAATTAAGATCCCACAAGCCAAGTAATGTAGCCAAAAACTTTTTAAAATATTTATGTACTAATTCATTTTAAAATAACAACAATAAATCCATTAAGTATTAACATAAATACATATTTATAAAAAACATTATTTTCAAAAAATTTAATTAAGAGTATAATTGTTACCTATTTTTACAATCTTACTGTCTGGCTTAATAGAGGACAGCTAGATTCTCATAGATTCTGCATTGTTTGTTTTGCAACATGTTTGGTTGAGGTACATCAAGAAAATCCAACTTTGTAAAGATTTGGAATTGGAAAAAGGAAGAATATTTTAATATTTTCAAGTAATTGTGGATATTCTGCTTTGATACTACATCAAAACTCAATAAGCAGTAGTTTCTTAAAGATCAATTGCAACATGAAACAAAACCAAATCAGTGAACTTTACAAATGCTGTTAAATTGAAATTCTCTGACCTCTTGCAGTTTGAATGGATCTTTGTAACATCCTGGAGCAATATTTTAAAAGTTCTGTTTCACTGAGTCAACCTGATCTTCTAAATGTTGCCTCATTTTGTCATACAGTATCCAAAACCACATTCATTAATATCACCATCAATATCATCAGAAAAGTGACACGCCACCCCCACCCCCACCCCTGGGGCAGGGGACCGGCCACTTGCTGGGCATCTGAAATAAAATGTCACACAGTGCCTACAAACCAGGAGAGGAGAAAAAAAAAAGTCTTTAAGTAGGAAAGCTGTCAAGCCTATGGTGGCAGATACAAGTTTTCTAAAATTCTAATTTTTGCTTGTAAACACAGTTTTATCATTAGCAACAAATACTGTCAGTTACCTTGAAGTGACAGTCACTTCATAAGAGAAAATGCTTGCCAAATGCCCAAGTCTGAATAATCAGTTTGTCAGTAATGAGTGGCAAGTAAAATGATGTTCAAGAGGGAATTCTAGTTCGGCTCATAAACCAAACAATAACACAAATGCTTCTCCTCTAGACAACCACGGTGTTCCAGGATGCAGCACAAGTACACGCAACCACTGATGTAAGAAAACTAACGACGTTCATCAAAGTCATTCTTAAACGAAGCCTCTCAGTTTTTTTCTCTTAGTGTGTGGCAGGAAAGAACACAGTGACTACTAGGACAGTTTGGTGTCTCTGCTCTGATTCATGCTCAGGCGTAAGCAGTTTCACCCACCTTCGTGTGTGCATCATCAGTGCAAATGTCAACACAGTGAAAAAGGCAAATAACATCTTAGCACAGTTAAGAAAATACATTTGATCTCACTGACCCCCCTGAGAGGCTCTTGGGGACTCTTAGTGTTCTGAAGACTATGCTTTAAGAACTTCTGCACTAGAAAGTGAAGCCAGGTTCACTTTGGCTTCCTGTCGGCCAACTCGTTTCCAGAGAGAAAGAGGAAGATGAATTCTGCATTCCCTGCCTCTTCTCAATCTCAACAACTGGAATTCATCTTTCCTTCCCTCCAAGGGAGTGAACTAGGAATCCCGCCATTACTGAAAATCCTGTCAGGTAGCTATTGATGCCATTACAAAACCTTAGTCAAAGCTTTATTGTTATCATTTGTTTTATCTCATTTTTTTAAAATGTTATTGGAACATAATTGATTTAAAATGCTGTGTTAATTTCTGTCGTACAGCAAAGTGAATCAGTTATACATATACACCGTTGTTGTTTAGTCGCTAGGTCATGTCTGACTCTTTGGGACCCCATGGACTGTAGTGTGCCAGGCTTCCCTATCGTTCACTATCTCCTGGAGTTTACTCAAACTCATGTCTACTGAGTCAGTGATGCCATTCAACCATCTCATATTCTGTTTCTCCCTTCTCCTCTTGCCCTCGATACATATACATATGCCGACTCTTTTTTTAGATTCTTTCCCCATTCCGTTCAGTTCATTTCAGTCGTTCACTCATGTCCGGCTCTTTGCGATGCCATGGACTGCAGCACCACAGGCCTCCCTGTTCATCACCAAATCCCAGAGTTTACCCAAACTCATGTCCATTGAGTCGGTGATGCTATGCAACTTTCTCTTCCTCTGTCATCCCCTTCTCCTCCCACCTTCAATCTTTCCCAGCATCAGGGTCTTTAGAAATGAGTCAGCTCTTCCCATCAAGTGGCCAAAGTTTTGGAGTATCAGCTTCAACATCAGTCCTTCCACTGAAAACCCAGGACTGATCTCCTTCAGGATGGACTGGTTGGATCTCCTTGAAGTTCAAGGGACTCTCAAGAATGTTCTCCAACACCCACAGTTCAAAAGCATCAGTTCTTCGGTGCTCAGTTTTCTTTATAGTCCAACTCTCACATCCATACATGACTACTGGAAAAACCACAGCCTCAACTAGATGGACCTTTGTTGGCAAAGTAATGTCTCTGCTTTTGAATATGCTATCTACTTGGTCATAACTTTCCTTCCAAGGAGCAAGCATCTTTTAATTTCATGGCTGCAGTCACCATATGCAGTGATTTTGGAGGCCAAAAATATAAAGTCTGACACTGTTTCCACTGTTTCCCCATCTATTTCCCATGAAGTGATGGGACCAGATGCCATGATCTTTGTTTTCTGAATGTTGACCTTTAAGTCAACTTTTTCACTCTCCACTTTCACTTTCATCAAGAGGCTCTTTAGTTCTTCTTCACTTTCTGCCATAAGGGTGGTGTCATCTGCATATCTGAGGTTATTGATATTTCTCCTGGCAATCTTGATTCCAGCTTGTGCTTCATCCAGCCCAGCATTTCTCATGATGTACTCTGCATATAAGTTAAATAAGCAGGGTGACAATATACAGCCGTGACATACTCCTTTTCCTATTTGGAACCAATGTGTTGTTCCATTTACAGTCCTAACTGTTGCTTCCTGACCTGCATACAGGTTTCTCAAGAGGCAGGTCAGGTCTGGTATTCCCATCTCTTTCAGAATTTCCCACAGTTTATTGTGATCCGCACAGTCAAAGGCTTTGGCATAGTCAATAAAGCAGAAATAGATGTTTTTCTGGAACTCTCTCGCTTTTTCCATGATCCAGCGGATGTTGGCAATTTGATCTCTGGTTCCTCTGCCTTGTCTGAAACCAGCTTGAACATCTGGAAGTTCACAGTTCACGTATTGCTGAAGCCTGGCTTGGAGAATTTTGAGCATTACTTTACTAGTGTGTGAGATGAGTGCAATTGTGCAGTAGTTTGAGCATTCTTTGGCATTGCCTTTCTTTGGGATTGGAATGAAAACTGACCTTTTCCAGTCCTGTGGCCACTGCTGAGTTTTCCAAATTTGCTGTCATATTGAGCGCAGCACTTTCACAAAATCATCTTTTAGGACTTGAAATAGCTCAACTGGAATTCCATCACCTCCACTATCTTTGTTTGTAGTGATTCTTCCTAAGGCCCACTTGACTTCACATTCCAGGATGTCTGCCTCTAGGTGAGTGATCACACTGTTGTGATTATCTGGGTCAAGGAGATCTTTTTTTGTACAGTTCTTCTGTGTATTCTTGCCACCTCTTCTTAATATCTTCTGCTTCTGTTAGGTCCATATTATTTCTGTCCTTTATTGAGCCCATCTTTGCATGAAATGTTCCCTTGGTATCTCTAATTTTCTTGAAGAGATCTCTAGTCTTTCCAATTCTGTTGTTTTCCTCTATTTCTTTGCATTGATCACTGAGGAAGGTTTTCTTATCTCTTCTTGCTATTCTTTGGAACTCTGCATTCAAATGGGTGTATCTTTCTTTTTCTCCTTTGCTTTTTGCTTCTCTTCTTTTCACAGCTAATTGTAAGGCCTCCTCAGACAGCCATTGTGCTTTTTTGCATTTCTTTTTCTTGGGGATGGTTTTGATCCCTGCCTCCTGTACAACATCATGAACTTCCATTCATAGTTCATCAGGCACTCTGTCTATTAGATCGAGTCTCTTAAATCTATTTGTCACTTCCACTGTATAATCGTAAGGGATTTGATTTAGGTCATACCTGAATGGTCTAGTGGTTTTCCCTACTTTCTTCAATTTAAGTCTGAATTTGGCAACAAGGAGTTCATGATCTGAGCCACAGTCAGCTCCCAGTCTTGTTTTTGCTGACTGTATAGTGATTCTCCATCTTTGGGTGCAAAGAATATAATCAATATGATTTCGGTGTTGGCCATTTGGTGATGTCCATGTAAAGTTATGACCAACCTAGATAGCATATTGAAAAGCAGAGACATTACTTTGCCAACAAAGGTTCGTCTAGTCAAGGCTATGGTTTTTCCTGTGGTCATGTATGGATGTGAGAGTTGGACTGTGAAGAAGGCTGAGCACCAAAGAATTGATGCTTTTGAAGTGTGGTGTTGGAGAAGACTCTTGAGAGTCCCTTGGACTGCAAGGGGATCCAACCAGTCCATTCTGAAGGAGATCAGCCCTGGGATTTCTTTGGAAGGAATGATGCTAAAGCTGAAACTCCAGTACTTTGGCCACCTCATGCGAAGAGTTGACTGATTGGAAAAGACTCTGATGCTGGGAGGGATTGGGGGCAAGAGGAGAAGGGGACGACAGAGGATGAGATGGCTGGATGGCATCACTGACTCGATGGACGTGAGTCTGAGTAAACTCCAGGAGTTGGTGATAGACAGGGAGGCCTGGCGTGCTTTGATTCATGGGGTCGCAAAGAGTCGGACACGACTGAGCAACTGATCTGATCTGATCTGATGTGTAGAGTCTTCTCTTGTGTTGTTGGAAGAGGGTGTTTGCTATGACCAGTGTGTTCTCTTGGCAAAACTCTATTAGTCTTTGCCCTGCTTCATTCTGTACTCCAAGGCCAAATTTGCCTGTTACTCCAGGTGTTTCTTATCTTCCTACTTTTGCATTCCAGTCCCCTATAATGAAAAGGACATCTTTTTTGGGTGTTAGTTCTAAAAGGTCTTGTAGGTCTTCATAGAACTGTTCAACTTCAGCTTCTTCAGTGTTACTGGTTGGGGCATAGACTTGGATTACCGTGATAGTGGCGGCTGTGCGGTGCTGGAGTGGTGAGCGCTGGAGCGGTGAGCGGCCAAGAGGAGATACCCCACATCCAAGGTAAGGAGCAGCAGCTGCACTTTGCTGGAGCAGCTGTGAAGAGATACTCCACATCCGAGGTAAGAGAAACCCCAGTAAGATGGTAGGCACTGAGAGAGGGCATCAGAGGGCAAACAGACTGAAACCGCAACCACAGACAACTAGCCAATCTGATGACATGGACCACAGCCTTGTCTAACTCACTGAAACTAAGCCATGCTGTTTAGGGCCACCCAAGACGGGCGGGTCATGGTGGAGAGTTCTGACAAAACGTGGTCCACTGGAGAAGGGAATGGCAAACCACTTCAGTATTCTTGCCTTGAGAACCCCATGACCAGTATGAAAAGGCAAAAAGATAGAACACTGAAAGATGAACTCCCCAGGTCAGTAGGTACCCAATATGCTACTGGAGATCAGTGGAGAAATAACTACAGAAAGAATGAAAAGATGGAGCCAAAGCAACAAAAACACCCAGTTGTGGATGTGACTGGTGATAGAAGCAAGGTCTGGTACTATAAACAGCAATATTGCATAGGAACCTGAAATGTTAGGTCCATAAAGTGAAAGTGAAAGTGAAGTCACTCAGTCGTGTCTGACTCTTTGTGACCCCATTGGACTGTAGCCGACCAAGCTCCAGAATACTGGAGTGGGTTGCCATTTCCTTCTCCAGGGGATCTTTCCAACCCAGGGATTGAACTCAGGTCTCCCACATTGCAGGCAGAAGCTTTAACCTCTGAGCCACCAGGGAATCCCTGAATCAAGGCAAATTGGAAGTGGTCAAACAGGAGATGGCAAGAGTAAACATCGACATTTTTGGAATCAGTGAAGTAAAATGGACTGGAATGGGTGAATTTAACTCAGATAACCATTACATCTACTACTGTGGGCAAGAATCCCTTAGAAGAAATGGAGTAGCCATCATAGTCAACAAAAGAGTCCAAAATGCAGTACTTGAATGCAATCTCAAAAACGACAGAATGATTTCTGTTCGTTTCCAAGGCAAACCATTCAATATCACCATGATCTTTCCCCATAAGAGGTCATTATGGAGTATTGAGAAGAACTCCCTGTGCTATACAGTAGGTCCTTATTAGTTATCTGTTTTAAATGTAATAGTATGTATGTGTCAATCCCAATCTCTCTCGAAGCTTTTTAATCATTCAGTTTACTTCCTAAGGTAACAAGGTGCTTACAGCAGAGACCCTGAACCAAGAGGGGGCATCTGACCCAATCTTAGACAATTTGAAGCTATTTCCTGGGAATCTGACCCAGATGTGGTTGAGTCCCATCCTCTAAACAGTAGGTATTTGTCTTCATTGTTTAACAAATAAATAGGTCTGGAGAAGTAGTCCCTTCTGGAGCAAAGGGAAGACGTCTTCTTTCATCTTCTGGAATCAGCATCAGAATTTGATTTTGACTATGCAATCCCATGGCAGGCAGTCATGCTGAGACTGCCAATCAAAGTGCACTTCCTCCAAGTGTGACTAGAGACTCCTTGGAAAATTAAACATTCATCCCTTGAATCTGAATCATGAGCTGAGTGACTCTGAGGCTGAAGATGAATGATCACTCACCCTAAAAGCAGTCCCATAGAGACTGTCTGCTAGCTCTTGCCACCTAGTTCCTAGTTCTATCAAAGACCACAGTGCATGCATTTTTATTCCTGTTCTCTAAGCTAACCCATTTGGCTAAATCAGGCAAAGTCTGTTTCTGTTGCTTGCAGCAAATGACTCTAATTGATACAGCCCCAAAGACAAATTGCAAACTCTACCCTAGGAAGAGCATAAACTGCTTACAGCTCCCCAAATCCCAATTTTCCAGGCTTGAAAATGTTGAGATCCACCAGGCACCTCTTATATTTCATGGAGGCCCGGGAGCTGGGCCTTGTGTGTATTTTCACAGCATGCATTTCCATACTGCCTTCTCTCAAGCCTTAATGGGAAGTCTTTTCACAGCCATTTCCTGGGGAAGTCATGATATTTCCCAAGCCCCTGAGACAGAACCTTTTAATTATTATTTGATAGAGGAAACACTATAAGTTGGATTTTTATTTCATGTTTTTAGCACAGAATATACTGGGCAAATGCGCATTTATGCTTTGGAGCCATGGCCAAAACTGAAGCCATATAAAATCACTAGTTTGAATTTACTATTATTCTGATTGCACTGGCCAGTCTCTGGACAGGTGATAAAGTCTTTATTGATTATCCACAGTCAGTGTTATACATATATGTTATACATATACATATATTCTTATACTGAACAGTCTGATGCAGTAGGGACTGGAAATACAGCGGTCAGGGCCACTATGTGACATCCAGTGTCAAGTGAATATCCTGTATGCTGGGGTCACAAACTCAGATGGCTAAGAGATGAGCATGTGGCAAAACTGAAAATAGCAGACTGCCAGGGAAAGGGACCAACTGAAGAATTCATGCCTCATTTCAAGGCAGGAAACTGACATTCCAGTCCAGACAACTGAAAGCTGCCCTAAAAAGGGATTTGTGAGCTTTGCAAACACAGGCAAGTTGAGTTTCTTCACTGCATTTCACTTTTCACATCATGAAGTGGGGATAGAAATAGAGCTGCTTTGAAGTTCAAATGAGATGGGACTATTGAAGCATGCTTGTAAAACTTTGAAAAGGGTGGGTTACTATAAACTGCCTCGTCTTGTGTTTAACAGCAAAGTTTACATGCCCTCAGTGTCACTATTTAGTAATGCAGAGATGAAAGCTGCCATGGGATTCTGCTCTTTAAACAGAAGACACTCTGACTTTGATGTAACAAAGAATTAAGAAAGTCAGAAGTATTAGCATATCCACATGAGGACACAGAAACAGAGGGAAAAGTAGTCAACACACTAACATCAGGATTAAAATAATGGCCCAATGGCAATACTTGTCCTTCAGGCTTATCATAGTAGCTGTCTGCAGTTTTGTAAGCAATTTATTGTTATTATTATTATGGAGATGATGGAATTCCAGCTGAGCTATTTCAAATCCTGAAAGATGATGCTGTGAAAGTGCTGCACTCAATATGCCAACAAGTTTGGAAAACTCAGCAGTGGCCACAGGACTGGAAAAGGTCAGTTTTCATTCCAATCCCAAAGAAGGGCAAAGCCAAAGGATGTTCAAACTACCCACAACTGCACTCATCTCACATGCTAGTAAAGTAATGTTCAAAATTCTGCAAGCCTGGCTTCAACAGTATATGAACTGAGAATTGAGAATATTCAAGCTGGATTTAGAAAAGGCAGAGGAACCAGAGATCAAATTGCCAGCATCTGCTGGATCAAAGAAAAAGCAAGAGAATTGCAGAAAAACATCTACTTCTGCTTCATTGACTACTCTAAAGCCTTTGACTGCGTGGGTCATAACAAACTGTGGAAAATTCTTAAAGAGATGAGAATACCAGACCTCCTTACCTGCCTCCTGCAAAACCTGTATGCAGGTCAAGAAGCAACAGTTAGAAACAGAATGGAACAACGGACTGGTTCCAAATTGGGAAAGGAGTACGTCAAGGCTGTATATTGTCACCCTGCTTATTTAACTTCTATGCAGAGTGCATCATGCGAAATGCTGGGCTGGATGAAGCACAAGCTGGAATCAAGATTGCCGGGAGAAATATCAATAACCTCAGATATACAGATGACACCACTCTTAAGGCAGTAAGACAAGAGGAAGTAAAGAGCCTCTTGATGAAGGTGAAAGAGGAGAGTGAAAAAGCTGGCTTAAAACTCAACATTCAAAAAATGAAAATCATAGCATCCGGTTCCATCACTTCATGGCAAATAGATGGGGAAACAATGGAAACAGCGACAGACTTTATTTTCCTGGGCTCCAAAATCACTGCAAATGGTGACTACAGTGTGAAATTAAAAGATGCTTCCTCCTTGGAAGAAAAGCTATGACAAACCTAGACAGTATATTAAAAAGCAGAGACATTATTTTGCCAACAAAGGTACATCTAGTCAAAGCTATGGTTTTTCCAGTAGTCATGTATGGATGTGAGAGTTGAACCATAAAGAAGGCTAACATTGAAAATTGATGCTTTTGAACTGTGGTGTTGGAGAAGACTTCCTTGGAGTCCAAGGAGATCAAACCAGTCAATCCTAAAGGAAATCAACCCTGAATATTCATTGGAAGGACTGATGCTGAAGCTGAAGCTCCAATACTTTGGTCACCTGATGCAAATAGCCGACTCATTAGAAAACACCCTGATGCTGGGAAAGATTGGAAGCAGGAGGAGAAGGGAACGACAGAGGACAAGATGGTTAGATGGCATCACCAACTCAATGGACATGAGTTTGAGCAAGCTCTGGGAGATAGTGAAGGACAGGGAAGCCTGCCATGCTGCAGTCCATGGGGTGTCAAAGAGTCAGACATGACTGAGCAACTGAACAACAACAAGAAGTAGTTGCCTGCAGTTTCGTAAGTAGTCTATTATTATTACTATTTCATTCAAATGTGCCACCACTGGCTATAGTCAAAATGAACTGACAACCTGAAATACAGTCAGATCATGGTGAGCAAAGAAGAGAAAACTGAATTTCCTCTGGGCAAAGTACCCTGTTTCTGCTCAGTCTTGAGAGTAAGCAGAATGATGGAGGACATACTGAAACCCAGAAGAAAAAAAATCACACGCAAAATTTTTTAAAGGATTTGTGTCTTAAAAGTTCTCATTGCAAGGAAAAAAAATACATAACTATGTGTGGTGATAGCTGTTAAGTAGGGTTATTGTAGCAATCAATTCACAATACATACAAATACCAAATCATTGGGTTGTATGCCTGAAGCTATTATAATACAATATTATATGTTAATTATATATTAACTTCAGAAAAAGGATTTGTGAGTAGAATTTAACCTATGAGCACTCAATTTATATCCATTGTTCTGAAAAACAAACATAAGTATCTCTTTTATTGTATTTGCATGCCTTGTCAAATACCTAGTCTCAGTCAACATTCAATAAGGTATCTTTATTAAATAGATAAAACACCATCATCTGCACTTATGAGAAAAATAAGGCTGAGACATTCTGAATACCTACCCAATGTTACATAGCCAATAAGTGACTTGGCTGAACTTTGTTCCCAGGTGTGTATAAAGCCCTTGTTTTTTTCCAGGAAAAAACCATGGCTTAAATGTCCACATTGCACAGATGGGTGTTTTGTTCAGCCTATGAAGCTTTAAAAAGGTTGAGTTCATTACCAACATTTAACAGGAAAGAACTGTTACATAAAAATCTGGATTTCCAGTTTTAGGGAAAGACAAAATAGTGTACCATCTGGCACCTCTGGACATGCTGGAACATCTAGCCACCTTGCGCTGGTTGGCAGCCTTACCGCTTGGATGGGGCCAGGTCTATCCTTGTGTCCCACTGATCTTATCAGCTGGCTTATGAGCTGACTCTTATCGCTGACTTTACTTCCTTAGTCCTTGTGGACACTGCAGCTTGTTCCATCCCCCTTCTATTCAGCATGTGTTTTCATCCCAGACAAAGGGAAGTAGCTACATCCTCCCCTAGCACACCCAGGTAGGAAGTCTGGAAAGTGCTGTGAAGCACCCTCCATTCAATGAAGTACAGCTAATTTGCTGTACTTGTGGGGTCTGCTGTAATCTGTGGGGTTCATTTGAATCACGTGCCTGTGGCAATGTTTAGGATTTGAATGTTTTAATCAAGGTATATGAAATCAGCATACTCTTTCCTTTCTTACTGACCAGAAAGGAATGTACATCTTTGTTCAGACTTCAATCACGTAAATAGCCATTTTACTTCGAGTGACACTAAAGAAGGGGCAGAGCTCAGCTGGTAGAACGCAGAGCTTTTTTCAGTTGAAGCTGGCACTGACATCTGCATGAGAACTTGTCAACTTCAAGCAAGCAAAACACTCTGCCTCATCACCAAACACAAATTCTAAAAACTACCAAAGTCACATTAAATGGTATCTAATGTCCCAAGTTCGAGTCTTAGAGTACCAAGAATCATTTTGATCTACAAAGGTCGGTGGGCTCATCATAGGAAAAGGAAGAAAGGGAGAAAGAGAGAGACAGACAGAAAAATACACACATATGTGCATACATATACACACTGTCAAATGAAATAATTCACTAGAAACTGGTCTTGGCTTACTTTCCCCCCAAATCTTCCTTGACTAATCCAATTTCATCTTTATACCATTTCTTCTGAGCAGTTGTGTATGCAGTCTACATTACATTATTTTATACTTATTGAATTATTAGTTGGAATTGAATTGTAGAATTAAAGTGCTGAAGGGAACCTAAAGGATCATTTAATTTAGGACTTTCATTTTATAGATGAAAATGAAACCCAACAAATTTAAAAGATTTGCTCAAGATCACAAAGATTGCTGACTAAGGGCACACTTGACCGAGTTCCATTGTCCTTATACTCCAAGGTAAATTCATTTATTATGCACCCTTCCAAGCACGTTCTGAAAATGGCAGCCAGGTGATGTGTGTGGCCAGGTGATGATGTCTGTAATTTACCTTAAACACTTCAGCTCAGGCTGTGTGTTTGCTAGTCTCCATGTAACTCTTAGGACAGTTGGTTGCCTTAATCAAGAACTTATAGCTAGCATTTAATCAAAGTGCTATACACCAAAGAAGAATATCAGAAGGCTTCAGCTACCTTTAATCAACACCACTTTGCTAATTATAATAAATGTTATTAATAGGCTTTCATTGGTGAAATTAGTGACTTCTTTAGTAACACAACGGATACTATAAATGAACTGCTATTGGTAAAATTGGTGCTGTTCAAGATAGAATGTTTTATAGACACGCCCCTTTTTAACAAGTAAGGTGAACTCTTCACTTTTGCCCATAAGGATGGTGCCCAGACATAGAATCAGAAACGGTCCTATGTCCAGCCTGATTTAAAAGAATTCTTTTGGGCTGCTACCGCTATAAGGTTAACTGGATCATGCCTCTAGCTCAGATGAAGCCTTCATACAAGAAGGCTTCATACAAGCCTTCTCTTTTGTGGCTAGAGGCCCAAAAGAGAAGAGAACTGGGACTTCCTGAGATTATAGAACAGCTTATATGAACTGTTTTTTACTTATGGATACATGTTTATTAAATAAATGTCCATATATGTACAGAATTTGGTTAAAGACTCACTTTGGTACACAGAAACCAGCACAACATTGTAAAGCAAGTATCCTCCAATTAAAAAAGAAAAAGAAGACTCACTTTGAATATAAATGAATTATAGTGAGATTGTCAGAAAGTATCCAGTCTCACTGACCTCTAAGACTGAGGGATACTGATTCCTTCCAAAAACAATCTAATAGTTGTGAATGACAATTAAGAGTTGAATTATATACTTGAAAAATGCCTATGTTGAAGTCCTAACCCTCAGTACCTCAGAATGTGACCAATTGGGAGACAGGATCTTCACAAAGATAATCAAGTTAAAATGAAGCTGTTAGAATGAGCTCTAATCCAGTATGACTGGTATCTTTACAAAAAGGGAGAGTCTGGAGACAGATACACAGAAAGAACCCACATGTAATGAAGGCAAAGATCAGGGTAATATATCTATAAGCCCAGGAACACAAAGATGGCCATCAAACCACCGGAAGCTAGGGGACAGGCATGGAACAGATCTGTCTCATAGCCCTCAGAAGGAACCAGCCCTGCCAATACCTTGATCTTGGACCTCTACCCTCCAGAACTACAGGACAACTGTCAAACCATTATTTAAGTCACTGAGAATATAGTACTTTTTGACAGCAGCCCCAGCAAACTAACACAATGACCAGATAGGCTTAGGTCTACTTGTAAAAAGGTTTCAATAATTGGTTGGAATGATAAGTCTAGTTTCACAGTGGTTACCAATGGCTACTGTGTAATTCCCAGAACATCTAATTGCATTAAGTTGTTGTTCAGTTACTAACTCATGTCCCTGTAATTCCCAGAACAAATAATTCCATTAAGTTGTACCCCTGCTTAAAAATTTACTGAACGACCTTGATTATGGAAGGATGAGGTTGACACTACCTAAACCCACTGTCAATGCTCTCTAACCAATGTCTACTAGGAATAACTTACATTCAAACAAATCTATGTGAACCATGAACTTCCAGGTGTTCAAGCTGGTTTTAGAAAAGGCAGAGGAACCAGAGATCAAATTGCCAACATCCGCTGGATCATCGAAAAAGCAAGAGAGTTCCAGAAAAACATCTATTTCTGCTTTATTGACTATTGCCAAAGCCTTTGATTGTGTGGATCACAATAAACTGTGGAAAATCCTGAAAGACATGGGAATACCAGACCACCTGGCCTGCCTCTTGAGAAACCTATATGCAGGTCAGGAAGCAACAGTTAGAACTGGACATGGAACAACAGACTGGTTCCAAATAGGAAAAGGAGTACGTCAAGGCTGTATATTGTCACCCTGCTTATTTAACTTATATGCAGAGTACATCATGAGAAATGCTGGGCTG
The DNA here is from genome assembly GCF_003369695.1 of Bos indicus x Bos taurus. Classification (NCBI taxonomy): domain Eukaryota; kingdom Metazoa; phylum Chordata; class Mammalia; order Artiodactyla; family Bovidae; genus Bos; species Bos indicus x Bos taurus. The sequence continues at coordinate 116,777,545 of NC_040076.1, forward strand.
GAAGAAGCACAAGCTGGAATCAAGATTGCCGGGAAAAATATCAATAACCTCAGATATGCAAATGACACCACCCTTATGGCAGAAAGTGAAGAGGAACTAAAGAGCCTCTTGAAAGTGAAAGTGGAGAGTGAAAAAGTTGGCTTAAAGGTCAACATTCAGAAAACAAAGATCATGGCATCTGGTCCCATCACTTCATGGGAAATAGATGGGGAAACTGTGGAAACAGTGTCAGACTTTATTTTTTGGTGCTCCAAAATCACTGCAGATGGTGACTGCAGCCATGAAATTAAAAGACGCTTACTCCTTGAAAGGAAAGTTATGACCAACCTAGACAGCATATTAAAAAGTGGAGACATTACTTTGCCAACAAAGGTCCGTCTAGTCAAGGCTATGGTTTTTCCTGTGGTCATGTATGGATGTGAGAGTTGGACTGTGAAGAAAGCTGAGCGCTGAAAAATTGATGCTTTTGAAGTGTGGTGTTGGAGAAGACTCTTGAGAGTCCCTTGGACAGCAAGGAGATCAGTCCTTGGTGTTCATGGGAAGGACTGATGCTGAAGCTGAAACTCCAATACTTTGGCCACCTCATGCGAAGAGTTGACTCATTGGAAAAGACCCTGATACTGGGAGGGATTGGGGGCAGGAGGAGAAGGGGACGACAGAGGATGAGATGGCTGGATAGCAACACTGACTTGATGGACATGAGTTTGGGTAAACTCCAGGAGTTGGTGATGGACAGGAAGGCCTGGCGTACTGTGATTCATGGGGTCGAGAAGAGTCAGACACAACTGAGCAACCGAAGTGAACTGAACTGAACTGAACCAAATCTGTGTTTATTGTCTCATTGTAACAAAGGAGAATGCACATCAAAGGGAGCCATGGAGGTCTCAATAAGAGGGTGTCAGAAAGGACTGATAAGACTTGAACTTGGTAATAATTTGGGGGAGAATTCAAGGAAAGGGGGCTTTGCTCTTAACTGGATAGTGTCAGGACCAGAGTGATTCTATTATTGGCTATATAATTCTCATCTAAAAGGCAGAAGGAACAAAGTAAAGCTAAAGCTATAACTGGTAAAGAAACTATAGCCATTCATACTAGCCCCTAGGGAAGGGAGTTTTGTGGTTTGGACAATGTTCTTGTTACATATGCTCACACAAAGCATGGAGTCCTCATCTTTCTCTCGTTCCACTGCATTCACAAAGTGATCCTGCATGATGTTTGCATTCTGTGAAATTTTTGATGTTTAACAAAACACCAGAGTTTTAGCTGTGAGTGCTGGGCCCACTCCCATCAGGATCTGCTTCTCTCTTTCTCACCACTGATCAATCTCAACATTATTAAAAAGTAGGACAGCTGGATAATATGTCTCCAGATGTGGTGCAAGAAGAAATATACTGTGACTTCCCTGGTGGTCCAGTGGCTAAGACTCCATGCTCCCAATGCAAGGGGGTTCCATCCCAGGTCAGGGAACTAGATCCCACATGCCGCAACTAAGAGTTCTCAAGCCACAACTAAAAAGATTCTGCATGCCACAACAAAGATTGAAGATCTCAGGTGCTGCAACTAAGATGCAGCATAACCAAATATATAAATATTAAAGAAGAAGAAGGAGAGGAGGAAGTATATACCACATTACCTCTGGAGTACTCTTGTTGAAAAGAAAAAGAATCTGAATCTAATTAAACCTCTCGACCAGCACTGCCCAATGGAAAGGAAATACAAGCTACATTATACGACTTAAAATTTTCTAGTAGCTTCACTTTTTAAAAAAACAACAATAAAGAGGTAAAATTAATTTTAAAGTGTATTTTATTTAGCTAATATACCCAAAATACATTAGGGCTTCCTGGTGGATCAGATGGTAAAGAATATGCCTGCAGTGTAGGAGACCTGGGTTCGAACCCTGTGTCAGGAATTTCTGGAGAAGGGAATGGCAACCCACTGCAGTACTCTCGCCTGGAGAATCCCATGAACAGAGGAGACTGGCGGGCTACAGTCCAGGGGTCCCAGAGTCAGACGTGACTGAGCGATACACTAACTTCACTCCAAAATATTTTCATTTTAGTATGTAATCAATATAAAAATATTAATAAATTGTTCTACATTCTCTTTTTCCCATAGTAAGTCTTTGATATCTGGTGTGTTTTTACACTTACAGCACATTACAATTCGGATTAACCATACTGAATATGCCCAATCACTACACATGACTAGTGGTCACCATATAGACAGGGCTGCTCTAGACCCAACACCCAATTTGAGGATATATGAGAAATAGAACAACATCTCTCTCCATCAAAGAATACAATTAACCTAAAATCTGTGAAATTCTACATGAAGGATTCAGTTTCTCCAACAAATAAATGGTAAAGGAAAATAAAGGAGAGGAGAAATTTTTATAGATTAAAAGATTCCTAAGGGACAGTGGACTCTCTTTGAATTTTGATTTCAAAAATCAAACTGTAAAGATGTCTTTGTAGTCATTTGAGGAAACTGAATACCAGAGACTGTCTTTTGGATGATATTATTTTTTTAATTGTTATTTTGGACAACTTTGTTGGCTGTCCTTAATGTCTAATTCCTTGTCCTTAATGGGATAAGTCTGAGCTTATTTAATTATGTTCAAAGCCTTCCAGTGAATGTTCCCACTTTATCCACCTAATCTCAGCCATCACCATTGAAAACTGAATCCTCCCTAGGAGGAAGTCTTCACTACCCTCACTCCTGTTAGGAACTCACGATCCTTCTACACTTCTCATCTGAAATAACCATTCTCTCCAAAACTCAAAGACTTATACTTCCTTGAAGTCGACACTTCCTTTATGAACACCAATTTCTTTCCTCAAAATCAAATATTCACATGTATTTGAAGTAACCCTAACTCACTCAACTCAGTTTCTCCAATACAGCTTAAGTGCTAAGATGCTAGATATCATGTCCTTCCTTACAGACGACAGACAACTTAATAGACAGCTTTAGGAGTATCTGGCCGGCCCCAAACTCCCCTTTTCAGAATTCTTTCCATCGGACAAGGATGGGCAACAAGTAGCCATGTTTGCATTGATCAAGGTAGCCAGCCTGGCCTTAGCGTTTAGACAAGGAACAGTCAGCTGCCCAAGGCTAAGCTAATCAGATCCTCTCCTGAGATCTGGGCTCAAAACTAAGATCTAACAGTAACTCATCTTCCAGGGTACCATAAACTCCAACTGTGCAGGCTGATTACATTTGACCCCGTGCTCTGGGAAGCATTGAGAGCTAGTCTGCAGACAGAGGAAGAAAAACAAATAGGAAGAAGAATTGGAGAGCACAAGTTGCCTGTTCCTGGAGGCTTTTGCATTTCTGATTCCACTGTCAAACCCTGCCAGCACTGCCTACCCTGTTTTCCATGTGAGACCTCCTGGATTAGTCTAAGATAAGTTCCTTGCAATCAAAAGAGCCTAGGCAGACTTAACCCAAAGCAGGGCACATCCCAAGCACTTTTATACGTGGTGAATTCAATGCTGGTGAAACGATTTACATGTTATCACATGGTATCTAGTCATTCATTTGCCAGGGTGATTTCTATTTGTGCTTCAGAGGTGGCAAAAGAGGTTCTGGAGGAGGGAGGCCAGTGATGGGGCAGCAGGAAGCAGAGTCCCTGATGACTTAAACAGGGATGGTGTGAAGGGCAGGTTATGGGGTGCTGAGGAGAGAACTAGGCTGAACCAATAGCAGGGGAAGTGAGGACAACACTTCAAGTCCCAGACAGGCAAACGGGAGCAATAATGGAGCTGGGCACCAAGTCCAGGGAAACAGAAGGGGAAGGACAGTATATGGGGAAAAGCCAGATCTGGGAAAACAGATACATGCATAGGCTTTCTGCCATTTATGTAGCACAGACAGCTGGAAAAACCAAGTTTACAAATCACCTGCCTCCCATTATGGAATCAGATTCTCCCTTTTATTGCCATCTCTTTTCTTTGAGTCTGATTAGATTTTTACTCTGACAAAACTGATGTTGAAGGAGGGGAATGTATTGTTTGAGGCCTCAAGTTTATGTCAGTTCTGCTGGTTCTCAAGGATCCACATTCTGTGTTTGCCCTACATGGGTGTGGTTCTCTGGGAAGCCTTAGATCAGGCCTAGGGACGTGGGGAGAAGGGGGGAGTACTGGGGACCCTTTCCACTCTGCCTTTCTTCACTTCTCACTAAGGACTAATTGTTGTTTTACTCTGGAAGGGAGAGACCTAAGAATAAACAGTCCTGGGAGAGCTGCCTGGTATACAACTCTACCTTAACAGCTAGTTCAGACAGAAGAGGAGAGCAGGATTGGATTAGGGTGTATATAAAGGAGAGAAGACAGGACTCCCAGGGGAGGTAAAAGTTTTAAGAGTATCTGTTCCCTCTCTCTGGGCTGCATTCTTTACCCCCTTCTTTGCTCATCACACTCTTACTTCAAGACCCCAAAAAATGTCCATTTTTCTTATCATCCTCATATATGTCCAGGAAGCATATTTCACCCTCTTCTCTTTTCTCAATCCTATTGTGACATTTATCACACTGTACTAGAGATTCCATAGAATTTCTACTCTTTGCTGAGAAGCTAAGAGCACAGATACTGGAGTTAAAACCACCTGCAAGACCAACAAGGGTAACCTCCAAACTATACAAACAGCTCATACAGCTCAATATCAACAAAACAAATAACCCAATCAAAAAGGAGGCGGATGATCTACATAGACATTTCTCTAAAGAAGACACACAGATGGCCAAGAGGCACAAGAAAAGATGCTCAACATCACTAATTATTAGAGAAATGAAAATCAGAACTACAATGAGGTACCACATCACACTACTTATGATGGCTGTCATCAAAAAGTCCACAAACAATAAATGCTGGAGAGGGTGTGGAGAAAAGAGAACCCTCCTACACAGTTAGTGGGAATATAAATCTCTACAGCCATGGAGAACACTATGGAGATTCCTTTAAAAACTAAAAATAGAGCTACCAAAAGATCCAGTAATCCCACTCCTGGTCATATTTCTGGAGAAAACCATAATTGGGATACATGTACCTCAATTGTTCATTGCATCACTATTTATAATAGCCAGGACATGGAAGTAACCTAGATGTCCATCAACAGAGGAACGGATAAAGAAGATGTGATATATATATGTATATCAGATCAGATCAGATCAGTCGCTCAGTCATGTCCGACTCTTTGTGACCCCATGAATCGAAGCACGCCAGGCCTCCCTGTCCATCACCAACTCCCAGAGTTCACTCAGACTCATGTCCATCAAGTCAGTGATGCCATCCAGCCATCTCATCCTCTGTCGTCCCCTTCTCCTCCTGCCCCCAATCCCTCCCAGCATCAGGGTCTTTTCCAATGAGTCAACTCTTCGCATGAGGTGGCCAAAGTATTGGAGTTTCAGCTTTAGCATCATTCCTTCCAAAGAAATCCCAGGGCTGATCTCCTTTAGAATGGACTGGTTGGATCTCCTTGCAGTCCAAGGGACTCTCAACAGTCTTCTCCAACACCACACTTCAAAAGCATCAATTCTTCAGCGCTCAGCCTTCTTCACAGTCCAACTCTCACATCCATACATGACCACTGGAAAAACCATAGCCTTGAATAGACGAACCTTTGTTGGCAAAGTAATGTGTCTGCTTTTGAATATGCTGTCTAGGTTGGTCATAACTTTCCTTCCAAGGAGTAAGTGTCTTTTAATTTCATGGCTGCAGTCACCATCTGCAGTGATTTTAGAGCCCAGAAAAATAAAGTCTGACACTGTTTCCACTGTTTCCCCATCCATTTCCCATGAAGTGATGGGACAGGATGCCATGATCTTCATTTTCTGAATGTTGAGCTTTAAACCAACCTTTTCACTCTCCACTTCCACCTTCATTAAGAGGCTTTTGAGTTCCTCTTCACTTTCTGCCATAAGGGTGGTGTCATCTGCATATCTGAGATTATTGATATTTTTCCCGGCAATCTTGATTCCAGCTTGTGCTTCTTCCAGTCCAGCGTTTCTCATGATGTACTCTGCATATAAGTTAAATAAGCAGGGTGACAATATACAGCCTTGACGTACTCCTTTTCCTATTTGGAACCAGTCTGTTGTTCCATGTCCAGTTCTAACTGTTGCTTCCTGACCTGCATATAGGTTTCTCAAGAGGCAGGCCAGGTGGTCTGGTATTCCCATCTCTTTCAGAATTTTCCACAGTTTATTGTGATCCACCCAGTCAAAGGCTTTGGCATAGTCAATAAAGCAGAAATAGATGTTTTTCTGGAACTCTCTCGCTTTTTCCATGATCCAGCGGATGTTGGCAATTTGATCTCTGGTTCCTCTTCCTTTTCTAAAACCAGCTTGAACATCAGGAAGTTCACAGTTCACATATTGCTGAAGCCTGGCTTGGAGAATTTTAAGCATCACTTTACTAGCGTGTGAGATGAGTACAATTGTGTGGTAGTTTGAGCATTATATACACATATGTATATACGTACACACACACACACACACACACACACACGCAATGGAACATTACTCAGTCATAAAAAATGAGGTAATTCCATCTGCAGTGACATGGATGGACGAGGGATTGTCATACTAAGTGAAGTCAGACATAGACAAATATCATATGATATCACTTATATGTGGAATCTAAAAAAAAATGAACAAATGAACCTATTTACAAAATAGAAATTGAGTCACAGATATAGAAAACAAACTGACTGTTACCAAGGGGGAAGGGTGCGATGGGGGAAGGGATAAATTGGGAGATTGGGATTGACATATACACACCACTATATATAAAATAAGCAACTAATAACCTACTGTATAGCACAAAGAACTCTATGCAATACTCTGTAATGACCTATATGGGAATCGAATCGAAAAAAGAGTGGATATATGTATACGTATAACTGATTCACTTTGATGTACAGCAGAAACTAACACAGCATTGTAAATCAATTATACTCCAATAAAATAACTTAAAAATAATTATATTCTGAAAAAATAAAACTCCAAAAATGGTACACCAAAAAAACAAAAAGAAAGCGAAAGTGAAGTTGCTCAGTCGTGTCCGACTCTTTGCGACCCCATGGACTGGAGCCTACAACGCTCCTCTGTCCATGAGATTTTCCAGGCAAGAGTACTGGAGTGGGTTGCCATTTCCTTCTCCCCCCAAAAACAAAACCACCTGCCAAACCCTAGTTCTGCCACGTACCAGCTTTATGACTAAGACACTGAAGATACTTTAGATCTTTACTAAACCTCCAAGATCTTTACTTTCTTCATTTATGAAATAGGATTATGGTACACGCCTCATAAGGTTATTATGAGGGTTAAACATTCTGTCCTTAGATGGGTGTGGCATGTACAGTAGCATCATGTACACAAGAATGAGCCACCACTAATATTATTCCCCTCTGAGCTACTAACTCCCCAAGAAGTCAAGCTTGGGTTGGATTTTACCCTTGGCATCCAAACATGACACTATTGACCAAAATAAATCTTTGCACCTGGTCAGCTGGCCAGTGACCATGACTACTTGGCTCACAACTCCACCCTCACCTCTGTCACAGGACTTAACTTCTGCTGGTCCCAGGAAGCCTCCCTCTGAGCACCAGGCCCCCCAGCCTGTCTATTTCCTTCTCCCGTAGGTCTCCAAGCTCTACACACACACGGCCTTTGAGTTACTCTTACTAGAATACCAATTTCAGCAAGACGTCTCCCAGACCCGAAGCCCTGATCAAAGCTCCTGGTCCTTCCCACGGTGGTACGGCAGTGCAGGGACCACCTTCTCCGGCTGACTGACTGATCCTTTATGGATCACTTATTTTGGAACTAACCCTACAGCTAAATAAATTACACACTAAAATAACCCTAGAAGGCAAAGACAACACTTTTTTAAAAAATTACACTTGTAACACATGAATAAATCCTCATTGCAAAAAAAAGGAGGGGGGGCAAGAGGAGGGAGAAGAGAGAAAGATAAGAAAGACAAAAGAAAAAAAGAAACTACAGAAATATAGAAAATACAAAGCATAGCTCCCCATACCCATACCCACTCTTCCATCATGGTCATCAGTTCACCGTCTCCTTCCAGACCTTTCTATGCCCTTTTGTATATATAAAGTATTCTTGTTTTGCTCAGTTCCTTTTACAGGGATCATTTGGGAGTTTCTTGGTTACAGTTTGCTTTTTCACATAGAAATTTATCTTAGAGATCTTTTCCAAATTTCAGAGATTCTGTAGGATGGCTTTACATAATTTGTTTTCCTGTTGATGGATATTGAAGTTGTTCCAAACTAAGTGATGATTTCACTGCAGCACATCTTTGGTCACATGTTAAAAACACAAATTTAAGTCAAAATAAAAACACGAATTCTAGATATCTTTTAGTATTTCATTAAAAAAATTTTTACAGCTGTGTATAATAATACATATAATAATCATAAAAATCCTATTCCTAGGTTTGTTTCTATATATCTGAGAAGCATCACAGTACACACAATTTAAGAGAAACAAGGTAGAGGGTCTGTATATTGCATTTCTTTTGACACACAAGCTTTTGGACCTTGGACAAGTGTATTAGTTATATACTGCTGCCGTATAATGAACTGCCCCAAACCTAGTGACTTAAAACTGGCATTGTTTTAAAACTGTCTCACAGTTTGCATGCATTAGCTCAGCTGGATCCTTTGGTTCAGGGTCTCACAAACGCAATCAAATTGTCAGCCAGGCCTGGAATCTTTGCTGGCTGTTGGCCAGAGACAGCAGTTCCTAGTGGTGTGAGGCTTTTCATAGTCATAGGGCTACTCGTAACATGGCAGCTGGCTTCACACACATAGAGGGCTCGGAGGGAGGAAGACAGAGAGAGCAAAACAGAAGTTGTAGTCTTTTGTAACCTAATCTCAGAAGAGGCATTCTATCACTTTGGCCACATCTATTCATTTAAAGGCGAGAGGGGATAAATTAGGAGTTTCGGATTAACAGATACACACTACTATATATAAAACAGATAACCAACAAATTCCTACTGTATAGCACAAGGAACTGTATTCAATACCTTGTAATAATCTATGATGCAAAAGAACCTGAAAGGAATGTATCAGTTTGTTGTATACCTGAAACTAACCCAACATTGTAAATCAACTGTATGTCAATTAAAAATAAATAAATAAGGTGAGTTAGCACATTTGGCTCTCATGATTACACTGAGGGCATATACCAGGAAGAGGGATCACCAGAGCCATCTTAAACGCTACTAATGACAAGTAACTTGGCTTCTCTGTACTTTAGTTTTGTCATCTGTAAACAGCTACCTTATAGGAAACATTATGAGAATTAAGAGAATTAAAATACATCAAGTGCAGAGAATAGTACCTGGTACACAATGAACACTAGAGAAATATGAACTAAGTATGGATACAAAAAATAATGCAAATGCATATACCTACTCCAAACAGTACTAAGTCTGGTGGTGGCTGTTTAGCCACTTCAGTTGTATCTGACACTTTTGTGACCCTATGGACTGTAGCCCACCAGGCTCTTCTGTCCAAGGGATTTCCAGGCTGGAGCCGGTTGCCATTTCTTTCTCCAAGGGATCTTCCCAACCCAGGGATCAAACCTGCATCTCTTCTGTCTCTTGCATTACCACTGCACCACTAGGGAAGCCCAAGTCTGTGGCAGTTGTTCAAGAAATACTTGCCTTAAATGACCCCTAGTTACTCAAAAGAAGCCTGAGCATATGGAAACTACCTCAGAAACAAAAGTACTTTCTAAAGGTAAAAGTACCTACCATAATTACCAGGGTGAGGGGTCACACAGTCACCTCCAAATTTCCCACTAGCTCTCCTCTTATCACAAATTTCCATGCAGCAAGCTCCAGTGCACTCCTGAGTCATCTCTATGTCTAAACAGAAAAGGCAGACCACACTTCCCTCTGAAAAGGCACACCATTTGCCTGATTGCAGAAGCTGCCTAATTAGCAAAACCACACAATTTGTAAGTTACAGAAAGAAGAGTGAGAGCGTGTCTACTTGACTGGGGCCTTTCTCACCATGCTCAGCAGTTTAAGTGCGATTTGTGGTCACCTGTGAGCTTTTACAAATAAGACCCACCCTGATAAATATATAGGGAAAAAATATATGGGGATAAATATATAGGGAAAAAAATAGGGAAAGATGGGTTACTCGGTCTACCCCTAATCTGTAAAGGGTAATACAGAGGGGGAGGTGGGTTAAGGAGTGTGCCCTGCTTCACACATGTCCCTTTTGTATAATCCAGGCCTCGGTGGGTGAGGGAAGGCAGCCAACCTGCCATCCAGCAGATGTGGTAAATGGGTCAGGAATCAGGTGATAACAAAAGGCTGGACTCCCCACTGCCCTCCCCAGGCCACAAAGCCCCTGGCAACAGCAGCAACTCCCAAGGGCAAGTAAACACAACTCCACTCAGCACACGTGGCCTCCTGAGAGGGCGCTCCAGCTCACAGCGCCCAGTGTGCAAAGGCCACCTGTATCTGATTCAAAAGCCCCAAGGAAGCAGGAAGAAGGAAGCAGGACCAGAAAGGCCAGCCTGGCAGCCTGGAGAGGGCACTGATGTAGGTTAGCCAGCAGGCCTGTCCACGCTCATGCTACTCACGCTCAGCAACTGCCTCAGCAATTTTTTTTTAATTACCCTGCTCAACTTATTCAGAAGTGCAATGATGTGGAGGAGGAAGCAACAAGAAATGTCTCCATATCATGGGAGGAGGCATCTGCCAGGGTTAAGAGTGGATAGATTAGTTGTTGTTGTGTGTGTTTTGTTTTTTTTTTTTAGAAAAATAAACCAGATCCTCTCTGCAGAAAATTGCTTTTCCCATCTGAAACCAAACTGCTTTTAGAACAACCAGGGCCTAGCTGGCTGGAATACTGAAAATTCATATCAACGTGGCAAGGGTGGGGACCTCGCTTCTCTGGTGAGAGGTAGGTAGTAAGACCTGAGAATGGGAGCCACCTGCACTGAGAGGTGGAGAATGAAAGCACATGTAATAAATTCCACTTGCTTGGGTTTTAAATTAAAAGTGGAAAACATTCTATTTTCTCCAATAAATGTGAAACTGGGTGTTTCTTTCTTTTTTTTCTATTGTCTCTATTGTGTTCTTTAGGCCATAAAAAGGTAAAAATGGAACAAACAATATGATTAAATTTTTCCTCTCATGACCAGCTAAGGAAAGAATTTAGGTGAAGTGTACTCACAAAATTCAGTACTCTATTAGAGGCTGTATAACTGTCTTCTGTGTTGAGTGTGCTAACTTTAACTCCTTAACCAAACTATAAGTAGTTTTTGTGGTATAATTGAAAGGGATATAGATTAGTACTTAACAAGAAAGGCCCTAGGACTTCCCTGGCGGTCCAATTCTTGGTAGAAGAGCTAAAATCCCACATGCATCAACAAAACCAAAACATAAAACAGAAGCAACATTGTAACAAATTCAATAAAGACTCAAAAACTGTCCAAGGTCAAAAAAACAAAAAGCTTAGGGAAAAAAGGACTCTGAAGCTTTTTCAACATGATCAGCTACGTGATCTTGAGCAAATTAAGTCTTTCTGTGTCTCAGTGTCCTTGACTATAAAATGGAAATGATAACATTAGTATCCATCCTGTAGGATTATTGCAGAGGCCTGAGAACCATCCATTCTTGGCACATAGTGGACATTTAATAAACATCAGTTATTATTATTATTATTTTTTTGTATTCCCAGAGTACTCTTCCAAAAACTCAGACTCAGCCACATTACTGTGCCTTTCAAAAACCTACAGAGACTGCCCCTTGTCACTGATGTAAAGGTCTTATCAGGCCAACTGAGGCTCCCATATACCACCCCTAGGCCCCCAAGTCCCAATACATTCTCTCAATGTGCTTTAGCTGCTGCTACAGTATCTTCACCACCACCCTTCACACACTCAACTATTTATCTGAAACTCTCTTTCATGAGCGTTTGCCTATTAGCATATTGTTCCCTTACTATTAGTAGACTAAACTAGAACCATTGTCAGAGTCCAACAGTGACTGCTGGTACATAATAAATGCTCAGGAAACATTTATTTAAGATTGAACAATGTTATCTATTAATTTTTTTCAAGATTTAGATCAAATGCAACAAAATCCTTGCATGTAATCTTTCTATATACCGTGTATAAGACTAAAGTTTCTTCTGGCTTCTAACAGTCTATTTTTTGGACAAATTTTATTCACTGATACTCATTAATATTACTAAATATTAATTAATTCTAATTAATATAATTAAATATATTTATATTTATAAATATAATTAAATATAATTCTAATTCTAATTAAATATTAATTAAATATTAAACATTGTTTAATAATATTAATGAGTATCAGTGAATAAAACTTCCCAAAAATTGACTATTAGAAGCCAGAAGAAACTTTAGTCTTATACACGGTATACAGAAAGATCCAGTACTCTTGCCTGGAAAATCCCATGGACGGAGGAGCCTGGTAGGCTGCAGTCCATGGGGTCGCTAAGACTCGGACACGACTGAGCGACTTCACTTTGACTTTTCACTTTCCTGCATTTGAGAAGGAAATGGCGACCCACTCCAGTATTCTTGCCTCGAGAATCCCAGGGACTGGGGAGCCTGGTGGGCTGCCGTCTATGGGGTCGCACAGAGTCGGACACGACTGAATCGAGTTAGCAGCAGCAGCAGCAATACTACTTTTTAAAAATAACTGCTAACGTTTAAACAGCTCTTATTATGGGCCAGGTTCTTGGCATATAACAAACTCATTTAATCCTCACTATCCCACCCATAAGATAGGTATTGTTTTTATTCCACTTTCTCAAATGAGGAAACTGAGACACAGAGAAAGAACTTGTCCAAAGTCACACCGATGGTAAGCAGAGGCCCATTTTCCACCTAGTCCTTACCACTGCCTCTCCTACAAAGAATGACCTGAGTCCCAGCTACAAAGCTCATTGCCTCAATTCCAGTGTCAGTGGGTGAAAGTTGCAGAAAAGCAATTCAACTCCGTACATGTTAACTTGTGGCTCTCACTCCAGGGCTTCGGCTGAGCGTGTGGGACCAGGGCCCACATCCTGCCATCAAAGTCTTGGACTTCCGCGGGATCTCAAAGATAAAGATGCGTTGTACTGGAACATCATCCACTGCTTTCCCGGGGTTTCAGGACCCAAGCCACATTTCTGGCATTCTTAGATTCTGGCGATCTCCAACTCTCTTTAGTTAACTCTGTCCGTGAACTCCCTCCCTGGCCCTCTAGCAAGTCAGAGGCGCTCAACTCAATTCAGCGAAGGCTTTGGCAGGTCCAAAGGTGAAAGACTAGTTTACCTCCTCTCCGCCTGGGAAGAGCAGAACCAAAGAGTGGTTCAAACACATCCTTAATATCCCAGCACTAGGTCCTGCACCCGCTGCGGACCCATCCCGAGCCCCTTGCCCTGCTCCCGCCCAAAGCTCCGGGTCTAAGAGCCGCCCTGGACGCGGTCACGCCTCCCCCGCGCGCTGCTGACTCAACGCTGGGAAGAGAAACCTCTCGGTTTTTTCCGACCTGTCCCTGGGCACCCGCGTCCCGCCCCGCCCCGCCCACTATCCAAGCCCCCGCCCCGCCTAAAGTTATCCTTCGGCTTTCCGCCCGCGGAACGCGTTGGCGTGACTCCCCGGGGTGTGGCCAAAAAACTCAGGCGACGCCTTGCCGAAGGGCCGCCTCCTACGCGGCCCGGAAAAGGAGACCCCGCGCGGCGGCAGCGGCTAGCCGGGCATGCTCACTGGCGCGGGCAGGGCCCGCACCCCGGGCAGGAAGCGCCGGCGCTAGGCGGTCCCCAGCGCTGCCAGCTGGAGTCGGGCGGAGCCGGAGCTCCAGCTCCGGGTGGTTCTGCCAGTCCCCGCGCGCCCGGGCGGCCGCACACGTGTCCAAGCGTCACGTCCGCGCGCGCCCCCGGGGCTTGCGTCAGCGGCCGCTTCGGTAGCTGTTGGGCCGGGGTTCTGCGCACCGCTCGGCTTCGGGGCCGCGACGCCGCCGAGAGGAGGAGTTTGGGGGCGCGGAGGGGTGCTCCGAGCGCCGGGGACCGCAGAGATCGTCAGCGCGGTCCGGCCCCCCATCCTGCCCGGCGCCGATCGTCTCCGCTGCTCGGTCCCGGGCTGGGCGCGGTGGCGTTGCCCCGGAGCCCGCCGCCCGCGGGGCGCGCACCGCCTTGACCCCGGCGGCCCCGCGGCAGGCAGGCGCCCGCAGTTCCATGGTTGGTTCGGAGCGCAATGAGCCGCCCGTCCTCCACCGGCCCCAGCGCTAACAAACCCTGCAGCAAGCAGCCGCCGCCGCAGCCACAGCACGCTCCGTCCCCGGCTGCGCCCCCGGCCGCCGCCACCATCTCGGCTGCGGGCCCCGGCTCGTCCGCGGTGCCCGCCGCGGCGGCGGTGATCTCGGGCCCCGGCGGCGGCGGCGGCGGCGGCGGCGGCGGCGGCGGGGCTGGCCCGGTGTCTCCGCAGCACCACGAGCTGACCTCGCTCTTCGAGTGCCCGGTTTGCTTTGACTATGTCCTGCCCCCCATCTTGCAGTGCCAGGCCGGGCACCTGGTGTGTAACCAATGCCGCCAGAAGTTGAGCTGCTGCCCGACGTGCCGGGGCGCCCTGACGCCCAGCATCAGGAACCTGGCTATGGAGAAGGTGGCCTCGGCAGTTCTGTTTCCCTGCAAGGTAAGCCCAGGTGCCAGCCACGCACCTCCGCCTGGCGACCTCCAGGGACTCCTGTGTCCCCAGCCCATTCGCGGGCGCTGAGACGCGGTGGGCTTCTCTCTTATTAACGGGGGCGGGGGGGGGGGGGGAGTTTACACCGTGTTCGCCCTCCCCCATGCCACCTGTCCACTTTGGGAGCAGCTCTGGGCCGACTGCTGCCCGATCACTGACCCCAGCCTGATTGGCACGCGATCACGCTGTCCCCACCCGGAGCCTGCGTACTCTGCAGACGTGTACTCAGCCTGGGTAGAGCTGGGCCGCCGAAGGAAAACTTGGACCCAGAAGCTGACTATCTGTGGGGGACAGAGGAGAGGGGAAAGGAGCGAATTAAACGCACCCTTCGCCAGCGCTGGGCTTGGAAGGACTGGTAGTGGATTCCTCCTGTCCCCCGCGTCTGCCTTCTGCGCACCCCTGACACGTGGGAGCCCTCGGGAGTGTAGCTAAAAAAAAAAAAAAAAAAAAAAGGCGCCTACAGCCTGTTTTCCTCCAACAACAAGAAAACCTTGTAAGCCACGCCTTTCCCTCTCCTAGCCTTCCAAAGACTGAGGAGTTCTGTTATTTTACTAAGTGGGGTGAAAACAAGAGTTGATGGGGAATTTAACTGGAAGGGCAAGCAGGAGCTGTTGTTACAGTTCTTTAAAGCCCACCACTTTGTTTTTTGTTTAGTTAAAAAATTATTAGTGCCCTTGCAAAAAAAAAAAAAAAGGCACATCACTGAGACAAGTGAAAGACCCAAACGTCTCTCCTCCTTTCCCACCGATGTTAGGTTTAGTATGCATCTGCACGGGGTTTTTTCTAACCATGTATAAATACACTCTCCGCAGCTGAATATGGAATGGTAGATGTTAATGTCAGGAAGGTTTATACATGCACACATAAGTTTTTCTCCAAAAATGGCTTCTGCAGCTTGCTGACTTAGGTTCGTTTCATGACACATATTTTTATATGTCTGCAGGCTATCTCTATCTCACTGTATTTTAAATGGCTGCATAATTTTCCGTTGTGCGGTCATACTGTAACATCAGTTTACATCTTTTGGGTAAAAATCTTCAGGAGCAGTTTCAGGAGCAGATAGAAACATATCTATATTACCGCATTATAACCTAGACTTTTACCATACAGTTCATTTTTTAAACTTAGAAATAATGTCATTAATATTTTTGGAGTTTTTTTGGTAAAGCGCCTCATGGGCCATTTAGGCTCTCTTGCATTGATTTCTCTTTGCTGCTGCTTACTTTTATAGGGAAAGGGCTTATTTTTAAATTAAAAATAATCCACCAGAGAACTGAAGCTTGGGACGCATGTCAGTAAAATGAGTGATTTAATTTGGTCTGTGTCCTGCCACAAATAGGGCTTAAAATAGCATATTCAAATAAGCATTTGAACTTGTGTTTGAGCTATGGGTTTTCAGTCAACCTTCAAATTATCATGCTTTGGACCACTCCTCATGCAGTGCTTACTAATGCACCCAGCTCAGAAGTAGTTTGTCATAAAATTTACACAAAAGAGTTTCAAAATTTTCTTAGGGTCATGAACAAGGTGGCAGCCTGGTGATCAAGGGAAGATTTGGTGATTGGTGACATAAGAGTGGATATTTGAGGTTTGAGATATTTTGTGGAAGCTGGGTGAGTAGGTGGGGGATGCCCCACAGGGTTTCTGGGGAGCCATCTTCTCAGCCCTTCACTTTCCCCTAGGCCTTTAGTGGCAAACAGAAGAAATGATTTCAGATAAATAACATTTTACAAATGAGCATTTGATATCAGTCAGCTATCCCTATCTGCCTGACAATGCAGGAGATGCGGGTTCGATCCCTGGGTGGGGAACATCCCCTGGAGAAGGGAATGGCTACCCACTCCAGTATTCTTGCCTGGGGAAATCCCATGGACAGAGGAGCCTGGCGGGCTACAGTCCATGGGGTCACAAGAGTCGGACACAACTTAGCGACTGAACAGGCTATCCCTAATTTATTTTTTAAAGCAGTATCATAAGAGCATTATGTTGCTTGCTCCTTAGAGAATGGGGGCAGTTATAGCATGCTATATGAAGTGTGAAGTTTCACTTTCAGAATCCAGAATTCTTGTTCCTACTGAAGTATATATTCTTTCCTAATGTGATATGTCTTGAAGAAGAGGTCTCTTGGGAATCAAGGGTATCCAGTGTTTCTGTATATGTCACTGATTTTTAAAAAGGTCCCATTCTGTAAGACTGCGGCTGGACAAAGCCATTGCTTTGCGAGCTGAAATTAAACAAGGTCAGCCATCCCCCTACAGACCAGGAACCCAGCTTAGAAAGTGACCTTGGCGGGGGGAGGTCACTTTCTATAAATACATATATGTGAGATTTATAAAGCTGGAATATGCACACCTCAACTTTGATTGATCAGTAATCCAGACTATTGACAGGGGAGCTCAACCAGTTAGTCTGGATAAATCAAACTTGGATGGATACAGAGACGCAGCAAGCAACTGAAATAATATTCGTTGGGAAGGCTGAGAGCAATAGGGAGTAGTAAGGCCTGTGGCAAACTCCAACACAATGGTCTGCTTGGCCAGCCCTGTGCTTCACACTTGCTCCTGGAAGTCATAGGGACTGCCTTGTCCCCACTTGCTCTGAGTCTCTCATGGACTGGCTCATGGGAGAAAACCCGTGTTGGGTAAAATACCAGAAGCCAGCTCTCAAGAGTTGCTTGGTGCTGCCATTGTTTGCCTGAGAGACTGCCTCTGAGAGTCTGATGTTCTCATCTGTAATGAGGGGATTGGACTGTTCAACTTCTAAGGACCTGTAGCTTACTAGAACTCCATGAAAAGAAGGGAGGCTCTGTGGAATGCTTGTTTAGGCCCTCTGCATGCCAGCTCCTTTGTGTGGGTTATCTTTTATGAGTCTGCCTTTCTTATTCTCAGATGAGGAAACATGCGCCTATAGAGAGGTTAAGAGTTAAGTGACTTGAGATCACACGGTGGACCAGTCCATAAACCTTCAACCTGAAGGCACACATCCTTTGATTTGGAGTCTGAGGTTATATTCGGAGGCTCCAGATCACAACCTGAGGTTGACACCAGTAACAAAATCATCCAACTGGATGAGGTCACCAGATGGACACATCCCAGTGAGACAACATAGCTGCTGACTATAAAGTTTATTGGGAGGAATTTTGTAGGGCTTGGGGGGTGGGAAGATCAAAGGGTGAGGGGGAATAGCTTATGCATCCAGTATATGGGGGGATTTCAGTCCAGCTCTCAGAGAAGACAATGGCAACCCACTCCAGTACTCTTGCCTGGAAAACCCCATGGACAGAGGAACCTGATGGGCTGCAGTCCATGGGGTTGCGAAGAGTCGGACACGACTGATCGACTTCACTTTCACTTTTCACTTTCATGCATTGGAGAAGGAAATGACAACCCACTCCAGTGTTCTTGCCTGGAGAATCCCAGGGACAGGGGAGCCAGGTGGACTGCCATCTGTGGG
Organism: Bos indicus x Bos taurus; assembly: GCF_003369695.1. Taxonomy (NCBI): domain Eukaryota; kingdom Metazoa; phylum Chordata; class Mammalia; order Artiodactyla; family Bovidae; genus Bos; species Bos indicus x Bos taurus. The sequence goes on from NC_040076.1 coordinate 116,795,747, forward strand.
GTCGCACAGAGTCGGAGATAACTGAAGCGACTTAGCAGCAGCAGCAGCAGCAATCCAGCTCTGAATTGCTCATGCTTCTATTGGCCCCAAAGTGGAAAGAAAGTGAAGTCACTCAGTTGTGTCCAACTCTTTGTGGCCCCGTGGACTGTAGGCCACCAGGCTTCTCTGTCCATGGGATTCTCCAGGCAAGAATACTGGAGTAGGTTGCCGTTTCCTTCTCCAGGGGATCTTCCCAACCCAGGGATCAAACCTGGGTCTCCCGCATTCCAGGCAGACGCTTTACCCTCTGAACCAGGGTATGAGTCACCAAAAAGGGACGGGGTCACATAATTAAAGGCTAGAGTCCTGCCAGCACCTGTGACAGAGGGCACCACATGCACTGTTAGCTCAGATCTCCTTTTAAAAAAGGATCTCTATCAGAGTATGGCTCTCTGCCACCCGGGGTATTTTTAGTCCATTCTATGACTTGTGCCATGCCTGAGAAGTTTTGACATCCTGTCCCCTTATCACAAACCCACCATCATCTCTGGAGAGTGTGGATGCAGGGGGAGAAGTGAAGGCTGACAAATTGGGGCCCCCCACTCCACAGTGTGTTTTAATATCAGCCAACTATTTCTCTCCAAAACCATGAGAAATGCTAAAACACACTCCAGCCCTCTTTCACTATCAGACATTTTCTTTCCACTTTTTCTTCGGGGCTTCCTTGGCGGCTCAGACGGTAAAAGAATCTGTCTGAAATGCAGAAGACCCAGGTTCGATCCCTGGGTCAGAAAGATACCCTGAAGAAGGAAATGGCTACCAGCTCCAGGATTCTTGCCTGGAGAATTCCCCTGGCAGCTACAATCCATGGGGTCGCAAAGAGTTATTTCTCTCCAAAACCATAGGAAATACTAATACACACCCCAGCCCTCTTACACTATGAGACATTTTCTTTCCACTTTTTCTTTGGTTTCTGTAGAAGTTTCTAGCAGCATTATCTCCAAATACTTAGAAAGCCTCGTCAGATACTTCTTCTCTGTAGTTGGATTGTGCCAGTGTTGTTTGTATTCTTTAAAAAAAAAACACAGGGACTTCTGCGATGGTCCAGTGGTTTAGACTTTGTCCTCCAGGGTAGGGGGTGTGGGTTCAATCCCTGGTTGGGCAGCTAAAATCCTACATGCCTTTGGCCAAAAAACAAACATTAAAAGAAAAGAAAAGACAATATTGTGACAAATTCAGTAAAGACTTTAAAATGGTCCACATTAAAAAAAAAAAATCTTAAAGTCAGATCAGATAATCCAGTTAGAAGTTAAAATGTGTGGACTGATCTAGTCCAGTGGGGAGAAATGCTAAACACCAGTAGGGACAGGTAATGCAAGGGAGAGGGGCATCTGCCATGTGACCTTAGGCTTCAAGCGACGGCAGGAGCAGTGGAGGTGGTTGGGAGTTGGACAACTTTTGCTCAACTCTGGCTGATTGGCCAGGATGGGAATGTGATTGCAGCCATGCCAGATCTTTGTTTTTTTTTTTTTTTTCAAGAAAATTCAGAAATCTGCATTTTTAAAATGTTAAATATCTCGATTTTTTTTTTTTTTTAAACATTGTCCAAATTCAGATTTAAAGCTAGCACTTGCAGGCCAAACCAACCATGTCTATAGACCAAACTCCAACTTCTGACCTGGTTCTCTTTCAGAAAACATCCACTGAGCCTGGAAGTTCTCATTTGACTCTGAGAACATATGAACTCTGGAATTCTGATAGGTCCCGACTGTTACAGCTTACTGCCTTTTCATCTTTGTTTTGCTGAGAGAAAATGCCAACATTCTGGCCTTTGGAAGACCTGAACTATTGTCCTATTGACTAGATGTTTGACACTTTGTTCAAGTCAGTCTATTTCTTTGCACCTGAATGTCTTAAGAGCTGGACAAGATGACTATACCAAGGATCTTCTTCTGCCTAAAATTCTGGAATCTAGTGAGCTGTTCAAGAGAAGAGGCACTAGTCAGGAGACAGAACTGGGTTCTCATCCTGGCTTTCTGTGATCTCAGTCCTGTCACTAGCTCCTTAGATCTGTTTGTTCATTAATTAAAAAGAACAGAGATAACCTTGAGCTGGTGGGTGCTCTCAGGTCAGATTAGCAATGCTGGCGAGGACTTCTTTGTCACCAAAACAGATGGAAGGTGGGTGGGATCAGAGCAGTTGCTAGGTGATGGGTGATCAGTCACCTAACAGTCTGAGGGGATAAGCCAATTTGCCAAAACCATTTCAGGGATCTCTTCCGAACCTCAAAAATTCCCCTAAGACAAAATCAGTTACTTTGGAAGTTATCCCTTCTGTCCTCACTCCTGGCTGAAGTTGACTGGGTTGGCCCATAGAAGCTTGTGCTGGCAAGCACTGGGGTCCACATGTGTTTCTGGTGAGGCTCAAGATTTTCCAGAAGACAACAGACAGCTTTTGAGTGTAAAATCAAGAACAGAAGCACTAGAATGCATGAAAAGAGTACTTGGAAGTTTAATGATGATTCTACACAGAGTTGGCCAAAGATTTTTCACAGGTCACCAAGTCCTGGAACTAGAGTAAATCATTGCTAAAGATTGATCTTGGGTACAGCCAGAGTGGACAAAAGCCAAAAGGCACAGCAGGTCTGACCTATAGAGTCCCCAGCTTAGGATGGATTAGAATTGCCCTTTTTGTTTTTTTCTTGGAAGCCCTATATAAAGTGCTGTATACACATGACCATAGGAAGACCTCAGTGTAAAATATCTTTATTGTCCAACTTGTGCATCTGACAAAATTTGTGAACAGTGGCGTTTCTCATTCACACCCGTAAGGTCCTCATTCTTTGAAAAGGGCACACAGTAGGTATACATGTGCCAGAGTGAATGCCAGCATTCACCTGAGTATACTTTCTAAAGCTCATGAGAGATGCTGAAAATTCCCTAGCAGAATTGCATCAACTTTGCCCCACACATCCATTCTCCATTTGTTTCTTAAAAACTGCGAAATTGACATTCTTATTGCCAGTTGGGTAAAAGTTGTAATCATTTTTATACTGTATAGTGTCCGTGAGATAAAAGGTCACCCCCTTTCCTAGTTTTTAGCTGTCGAGATGAATGGAAGGTATTAAATGTGTGGGCCTGGGCCCTATTTCAAAACTTTGAATTAATGGAGGTGGTGTCTTTGGGTCTTTCCTTCTCCCACTCCTCCCCTTCATCTCTTAACTCTGGTAGTTTTGAAGGCAGGCCCTACTTGAGCCTCCTGGTCCCAATCCTATCTGTCTTTACTGGTTGGTGACCTCTCCAAGCCTCAGTGGCTTTTTGCTAAAATGGGATGATGACTGTGGTAGTAATTCATGCAAAGTGCCCAGCACAAAGTAAAAACTAAATAAATGTGCACAGTTAGAAACTAACAGAAAGCAAATGATTGGAGTCTGAGGTCAGGTCCAGTTGCTCAGTCATGTCTGACTCTTTGTGACCCCCTGGACTATACAGTCCATGGAATTCTCCAGTAGTAGGAGCAGAGGAGTCTGGAGGCCTCCCTCAGTTGTGGTATCAGAGCTGTATTAAGGAGGATGAGCAGGGTGTCCACAAGAAAGGAAGGGATGGAATATCCCGATGGGGCTTGTGGGAGGCCAGTGCTTGTAGAAAACATTGTTTACCTGGTCCAAGCTGGGTACATTATCTCGTGTTATCCTCCTAATTACTTTGTAAAGGAAACAGAACATGGTTAACATCCCCCCTAAGAAATTTGCTCAAAATTTGTAAGTTTGAGGACTTCCCTGGTGGTCCACTGGTTAAAACACTGAGCTTCCACTTCAGGGGATGTGGGTTTGATCCATGGTCTGGGAATTAAGATTCCCACATGCTGAGCAGAAACCCCAGAAGGTGCCTTGTAATTATACACACAGTGTCTTTTCTGCTACCCCTCTGCCTGGCTGAGGTGATCTCCTTCCCATTCCAGGCTCACACAGTAGCTTCTGGAGGGATGGCAGTGGTACCCCTGAAGCTGCTAGGTGTAATAAGGATGCCTAGTTAAATTTTAACAGATAAATAACTGCCTGGAACGTTCTAGGCTGCTTATAATAAATAACTGCCTGGAACATTCTAGGCTGCTTGTATTTTTATTTGCTAAATCTGGCAGCCCTACCACTTAAGCTTTCTTGTGAATTCAGTTGTATCCTTTGAGAAATAAAGCGTCCAGAGAGGTGGAGCAGCGTTTGAAGGGTGGGCAGGGCAGTGAATGTGATCTCGCAGATGGGAAGCTGGCAGGAAGAAGGGTGTTGAGAAAGGCTGGACAAGGTCCATAAAGCCTCTCACTCCAGCTCCTGCTTTTGTTTGCTTCAGCAGAGATTCTGAAGAGACCTCACGAAACTGGTTCTCCAAGTCCACGGAGGGTATTGCCTGCTAGCTCGATCTATGGTCAGATGAGAGGTATACTCGGTCAAAAGTCAACTTTTGTTTAACACTTCCAAGATTAAAAAGAAACCCCTGCCATCCCAAGGAGTCTTTGTATGCACACACACATGCACACTTGGACACACACACCTCCCCAAAAGCAGGATGTTCTCAGATGACTGCGATAATAAGAGGTCGGATTCTCCCGCCAAGTCACCTTCAGTAAGAAAGCCCTGCCACGTGGGGTTTGTTGACTTTTTCTTAGGCAAAAAGGAGAATTTTTAAGCCCAAGGTTTTCATGAGCATTGCCTTCTCCGGAAGGAAGTTTATAAAGTTCAGTGTCAGTCTTTGCTTAGCCTCACCACTGTTCGACAGTTCGGGGACTGAGTGACACTGTCTTCTCATACTATCATCTGTGAAACTAAGACTGCACTCTGATAATTCTGCCGAGGTGAGGAGTGTACTATTTAAGTGAAAATCCGCTGAGGTTCTTAGAGGAAAGATGCTAGACAAACAGATGCAGGGTGAGCATTATAATGAAGTCACAAAAAGAGATGTCATTTCTCCTGCTCCTCAAGTCTGAACTTCTCCACTGGTAATAACAGTCAAGGACTGATTATTTGGCAGGTAGTTTTATAGACCCACTCAGAGGTGACAGGGTAGGCAGGCTCAACCAAGGTCACACAAGACACTGGTTACTTGAGTTCCAATCACAGCCACTCTACCAGTGGTTGCAAAGACACCGTAGGCAAAAGTGACATACAGCCATCAGAATGACAACAGCATCCTGTTTCCCCATCTAGGTAAGGTTTCAGAAAAGCTAGAAACACCCCCGTCGAAATAGTTTATATAAATAAAGTATGTGAAATGCCTTGGTCAAAAATTACAGAAGTCATTCAACCCAGAATGAATGAAGTCTAAAATATGCATTTTTTTCTTACATGGTCTCAAGATCTATTGAATTATTTTTTAATTCTAAGTTCCACAGTAAGACTTAATTAAAGAAACATGGTGGAGAGAAATCATCTTTTGCAGATAAACCTAATATTTATTCATCTACCAACAAATAGTGGGTGAACAGGAAGCAGGCAATACATCAGTAAGTCAATAAGCAAAATTAACAGACCCATAAATTAATTGGAAAATAATGTGGGATCATTCAGTGATATTTTGGGGGGAAGATAAAAAAAATTTTAGTCACAAAAGAGCTAGCTTTGATTGCTAGAAGTCCTGTTAGAAAGTGGTAAAATTGGACTTCCCTGGATGGAGGAGCCTGGTGGGCTGCAGTCCATGGGGTTGCTAATAGTCGGACACAACTGAGCAACTTCACTTTCACTTTTCACTGTCATGCACTGGAGAAGGAGATGGCAACCCACTCCAGTGTTCTTGCCTGGAGAATCCCAGGGACGGTGGAGCCTTGTGGGCTGCCATCTGTGGGTTCGCACAGAGTCAGACACGACTGAAGTGACTTGGCAGCGGCAGCAGCTGGTCCAGTGGTTGAGAATCCACCTGCCAACGCAGGGGACGCCGGCGGGTTCGATCCGTGGTCCGGGAAGATGCCACATGCCACGGAACGGCTAAGCTCATGTACCTCGGCTCCTGAGCCCACGAGCCACGACTACTGAAGCCTGTGTGCCCTGGAGCCCGTGAGCCACAAGAAGAGAAGGCACTGCAGTGAGAAGCCTGTGAACCACAACAAAGAGCAGCCGCCGCTCTCCACGAGAGTAAGCTCACACGCAGCAACAAAGACCCAGCGCAGCCGTAAATAAAAATTTTTAAATGTTAAAGAAAATGGTAACATTTAAGTGTAACTGCTGGTTAAGATATAAGTTTTACCACTATATGGGTCTAGACTAGGTTTAGCTGCAGCTCCCACTTGATCAAGTCTAAACAATGTTGAGAAACAGAGACTTCAACCAATAGCCTTTTATCGTCTGCTGATCATACCTGTTATACTGTCAGGATCCATCCTTCCCACTGAACTAACTCTGATTCCATTCATGGGGTCACTTCCCCAGTGCTAAAAGGGGTTTCCCTGTTTATGAAAGAGGTGCAGGTATGTTTCATACCTGGAGCTCCTCTTCCAGATGTGGTCTGGAAGCAAACAGGAGTTTCCCTTGGAGCACTGAGGGTGGTGGATCAGGAACCTGGAAACCATCGTCCAGGGCCATCGATCTGTCAGGTGCCCACAAACCTCTGGAAGGATCCGAGGAGCAACAGAGAAGGCTCTCTTTTCTTTGAGGGGGGAGGGGGTCAAAAAAGTGTTGGTAATTGTAACAATTGATGTCTTCACTGCCACATTTTGTTGGTTCACTAAAATGAGTCCCAAGAGCTTCTAACAAAAGATAAACTATTAGTTTAGTTGCATTTACATGCAAGTATGTAGTTAAAAGTATATTTTCTTTGAAAAAGGAAAAACTATCACAATAATCATTCAGATCTGCAAAAAGAATCTCTACCCCCAGAAGGATGAATATGCTTAGTCTCTGGGGCTTTTTGTTAATATTTGTTTTTATTTATTTGGCTGTGCTGGGTTTTAGTTGTGGCACACGGGATCTTAGTTCCCTGACCAGGGATCAAATCCAGGCCCCCTGCACTGGGAGGTGCAAAGTCTTAGCCACTGGACCACTAGGAAAGTCCCTCTGGATTGTTTTATATGATTTCAGATTTACATGACACTTGCAATGTTAGTACAAATTCCCATATGGCCTTTATCCACATTCACCAGTTACCTCCTTTTTGCCCACTTGCTTTACTGTTTGTGCTCTCTCCATTCATATATATATATATATTACATGGAAACTGCAGACACCCTGTCCTTTTATCCCTAAGTACTTCCCTGTGTTTCTCCTCTAAAATCAAGGACATTTTCTTATGTAATTATGGTACAGTTATCAAAATCAGGAAATGTGATACAGTGTAGATATTCTTATGTAATCCAGAGTCCATATTCAAATTTCAGCGGTTGCCCCAGTAATGCCCTTTGTAGCAGTTTTGGTTTCCCAGTCCAGGGTCAGACGTTTGGTCATCCGTGTGCATTCTGTGATGCTTACAGCTTATTTAGATGGAAAGGAAGTGCAGTTTGCTTTGGCTTACCCCAAGACAAGGTCATTTCCTGGCTCTAATTCAGACGTTTATAAGCATCAGCAACAAGTATCTACTATGTTTTGCTTTTCTTGAGATGTTGTCATTTGAGGTACTGGCAGATAGTCTGCTAATACACTTCACCGTTTCCTAGGAGGTAAGCAGGTGGAGGCAAGGCGGTTACCTCACAGTCCCCAGAGGGACCTGGTTGGTTCCCAGTGCCTCCAGTGTCGTAGACTGTTGATTGTTGAGAGTTCAGCAAATCGTCCTTAAATTGCCTGGACTCAGATTTAATTAAATAGGTGAAAAAACTTGTTCTAAACCAGTCATGGAATCCACGACCTTCACTAGCACCCAGGCTAAGAATTCCGTTTATATACTTATTCCTTAAACAAATATAATATGCCTGTGTTTCTTGAATAAATACCAGGTGTCTAGTGTTTGACTATGTTTCTGACGTACCTTGTCACGTGTATTTGTGTGTCAAGGGGTCTCTGTGCCAAAAAGGAGAAACCCTTGTCTAAATTCCAGCTTAAATAAAACCACCTTCAAACCCCATGTCCAGGGAAAGAATTGGCACTATTTACTGCTTTCTGCAAAGACATCAGAATGAGGCACCAGGGTCCTCTGTCGCCTTTTCAGAGCAGCAGAATGTGTTTGCACAAGACTTTTGAGCCGTCGCAACGTGAAAAATTTCTAAAGGAAAAGTCAGAAGTGTTATTTCAACATTGCTTTGCTGGGCCATCTCTCCCCCTGCCGTGCATTCTTCTTTAGCTTTGGGCTTGTGTGTGTGGTCGAGCAGCCCCTGGCCCCCAGCTTAAAGAGGGGTTTACTTAAAGCAAATCCCACCTCGAGCCCCACCCCCCAGGGGAGATGAGCAGATATTTCCTGAGGGGGAAATCTCATTTATAACCGCAGATGTGTCCCAGGCTGCAGGCAGCCGTCTGCAAAGCAGCCCAGGTGCTTTATCTCAGAGACAAGTGTGTGCCTTGAAGAACCGGTCGTCTCAAGAAAAACGGGCATCCTTTGAACCCTCCCACCGGGTGGGCAGGCCCTGGCCAGAGCGAGAGGAGGGAAACCTCAGGACTTTCTTGCCAGATGCCAGAGAAGGCGAGGAGGGCCTAATTACTGGTTACTTGTTTGTGATCTGCTGCTGCCTCAGTCCTTGGGGATAGCCGCGTTTGGGGCTGTTTTTCTCCTTGCAAACCAGGGAGAAGTTATATTTGAACCAGTTTCCAGAAACAGCATATCTGTGGACCCTGGGTTTTGTGTATGTTGGGTGGTAGGCTGGGAGGGCTTGGGTGGGGAGATCAAGGCCAATTTCTTTTTCCGCAAAAGATTGGTTCTTTGACTCCTAAGCTGCTGTGTTCAGAGAAAGAGCCACAGAGGATCCAGAAACTCAAGGCTCTGACCCTGGTGTGGCCATGGATGACCACATGGCTGGGATGAGTCATTCTGTAAAACGGGTGGAACCAGTGCCCCAGCCTCCATCCATGCTGCTCAAGCCATTGAGGTCTAGCTGTGTGTTGTGGCTGGATTATTTCCTGAAGTGCCTCAGGTGGCACCCGCTGGGCAGGGCAGTGACCAGCCGGACCAGCTTCCTGCTGTGGCCCCTCCTCACGCCTGGGAGTGTGCCTGCCCAGCCGGGTTGTGTCACTCACTGAAATCAGGGGCTCTCAACTCGGGTGATTTTGCCACCCAGGAGACATGTGGCCATGCCTAGTGACATTTCTGGTGGTCACCACGTTGAGCGAGGGGGACTCTCCTGGCATCTTCAAGGCCAGGGATGCCACTAAACACCCTCCAGCGCACAGCACAGCCCCCAAACCAAGACGCATTTGCTCTTCGTCAGTAGTGCTGCTGCAGAGAAACCCTGGAAATGAACTAAACTGTCAACGTCCTGGACGGAACCTGGACCCGCCTGCTCATTAGGTTTTGTCCCCAATACATGCTCCGCTCACCCCGCGCTAGAACCAGATGGAACTATTCCTTCCACAATCTGCCTCCTCCCCCGTGAGGCTTCCCATACCCCCCTTCGTCAACGTGTCTCCACTTTGAAATCACCTGTAACCCCTGCCCCCCCTTCTTCCTTTGCATAGGTACCTGTATTTCTGATGTGTTCGAGCTGTTTATTGTTGCATGGTATAGCCCCTCTGACAGCAGACGCCACAGGGGCGGGATCTGCGCCACAGACGGTGGCAGCCCTTAGAAACCCTTGGCGCTTATCAAGAAGACACAAGCCCAGGGACCCATGCAATTTGGGTTTGCTCCTCAGAGGCCCCTAAACCGTTCTACAGGCTGCCTCAGGAGATTTGCAGACCCCAAAGGCAGCCCTCTGATCCCTGCAGGAGCACTGCTAATGTAATGACAAGAGCATCATTCCAGAACAATGGCGAGACTGTCACAAGTGTCAGATGTGGCGCGAGAGTGCATGTGTTTGTGTGCGTGTGAGTGCACACATGTTTAAAGTCCAGATCTTTTCTTTTTAGAGACCACCATCTTTAATTTGGTCGTCCTAACAGTGGCGCCAGTGGTCATGAAGACACGCCCTCACCCATGATGGAAAAGAGAAGGAATAGATTGGCATTAAAGTTCAGCTTGTTCAGAAAAAGCAGAATAAGCACGTAACACTTTAAATTTTTATTTACTTAAGTTAATAGAGGCAGCAGTAAGATTTTTTCTCACAAGGTCACTGTCCACACAGATGCTAAGTAATGCCTGGTCTATTTGTGTATTTTGGGGAGGTCCCCTGTTCTCTATATTTGGGTGGAAGGAAAAGTATGTGACTTGTAAGGCAAACCAATAATTCAGAATATAAATATTCCTACCTGAGTTACACAAGAAAAAGTTCTCAAATGATTGCTTGGTGATAAATATTTGTTATACATTTGGTGAACCTGGTGAACCTGGAGTAGTTTGGGGCTTTGGGCTGGGGAAGGAGGCAGGTGGTACTTTTTCTGTACATTCTAAGCCAGAGTTCTTCTCGTTCCTGGAATTATTCCTGGGCGACTGTGGTAAACAGCCCCTTCTGAAAGGTCTTCAGATCCAAATATTGAGGGTTTGTTTCAGCCAGGAAATTGGCCAGGTTCTGGGTTAATTTTTGCTATTTTTATTGTGTTGGATGTGTGTTTTTAAATGCTTGGCAGAAGTGTCTCACCCATCACTCACAGAAGAGTTTCAGAAGGCTCTGCATTCTGAGCCTCACCCTGGATTTAAGACAAAGTTAATAGAGATTTGGTTTATTTAGGGCCTTACACTGCTAGGAACACAAACTATAAATATATCTGGATAAGTAAATTTGTTCCTTCTTCTTGATTAAGTTTTATACCCATGCTTTTAAAATTAGTCCATGGTTTTCAAAGATGAATAAGCAGTTCCTACAGGCAAAGTATTAATAAATAACAGTGAACTATTTCTGCCAATTTCTACTGAAGACCATTATAATTCACGTTAGGTATGGAGGAGGAAGGAGCTGCATGTCTCTCTCTAAGCCACCTTCTTCTTCCTTATTAGGGGAGACTCATCTCCCTAAGGGTGGTGGCGGCCTTCTCTCCTCCGTATCTGCTTCTCAGTGACTGCAGTTTAGTGTCTTGTAAGGAGAAGACGTTCAGGGCCTGCTTACTGCTAGTGATTTAATTCAGCTGCAAAGATCAGAATTTGACCTATCTTTAAAATTTAAAAGGGTTTATTCCTTAAGGACGGGTAGGGAGAAGCAGAAACAGCTGTGGGGTTCAGTTTTGTGTTTTCAGCCTTGGACACGGCATCTTAGAAAAATGAAGCAGAGGAAGTCCCTGGTGGTCCAGTGGTTAGGACTCGGGGCTTTCACCACTGTGGCCCTGGGTTCAATCCCAGGTGAGGGGACGAAGATCCTGCAAGTCGCCAGTGGGACCAAAAAGAAAATTGATGTGGCCCTGCCATCATTTGATGTCTTCGTGTCTCAACACGGGGTGGGGGAATCCAAGTGCAGGAACCCAAATGGCGTACCTGCCACTCTGGGCTCGGGGAGGAAGCTGACTTCTGGTTTCACCTGAAGAGGTCATTCAGGTTTCCTTATTCTTGACAAAACTACAGCATAGTCCTCTGAGCAAGTGTCTACTGGTGGACTCACTCTCCATCTGGTGTCTGGGAGTTAGCAGGGTCATTCTCATGAAGTTTGGGTACAGAAGTCTTAATTCCTGTGGTGTGGTCTTTTCTCGCGATAGATGTGATTTATCCATCAGGAATGTGCAGGGAGAAAAAGGTTTTGTTCCCTCCCTATTAAGGCAGCGTTTGAAAGACAGACTGTGTCAGGAAACCCGCCTAGGACAAGTACCCACTCTAGCACCCACTCTAGTTCCCCTTCCTCCTGGGCCTGTCAGGAGGACCTGACCACCTGGTCACGAGGAGGTGAGCACAGGGGCCTGAGGAAGGGGTCTGAGGCAAGTCCAGCGGACTTTGAGAGGAGACTGAGGCCCTTCTCACTCTAAGCTCCACTGGCTGGAACCAAACTGAAAAGCAGTCTCCTGAGTTTCTGAATGTGCTTTCTTTTCCTAAAAAATGTATGTCCAAAGCCCACCCTTGGGGCGAGGGGTAAAAGGTGAAGGTGAGGTCACGGTTCTAGCAATGTGAGGGGTCTCCAGCCCTCTTCTGCACTGGGCTGGTCACTCCACCAGCAAGAGCAGGGGCCACAGGGCAGCTTTCCCACAGCCCACCTGCCGCTCACAGTTGGAGCCAGGAAGCAGTGGACGGGGCCAATGGGGGAATTACACCATCTGCAAGACTGTCAGTGAAAACTAGTCCAAAGACGACGTTCATCCTGGTCCTACCCCTTAGCAATTCTGTAGTGCTAGTGGTAAAGAACCCGCCTGCCAATGCAGGAGATGCGGATTCCATCCCTTGGTTCCATTCCTTGGTTGGGAAGATCCCCTGAAGGCGGGCATGGCAACCCACTCCAGTATTCTTGCCTGGAAAATCCCATGGACAGAGGAGCCTGGAGGGCTACAGTCCATGAGGTCACAAAGAATCGAGCATGATTCAAGTGACTTAGCACTCAATGCACACAAGCAATTCTAAATTCTTTTTAAAAATCTTTAAATTCACAGAAAATAAGGGGAAAGCCAGGTTTTCTAGGGCTGGCTCCACAATTTTGTTTGAAAAATTTGTAAGAGTACTTCAGTTCTCATGTTTTCAACAATGTTGGAATAGGGGCGGGAATGCAGCTCATTCCTGGCCAGGATGGGCCCCTGATCTTATGCATGGCAGTGCAGAGGATGAATAGGCACTGAGATGTTTCAGTCTGCAATATTTAACTCACCTGGAACGAAAGTAGTTGAAACAAAAATGCAGTTTGAGTCTGGAAAACCTGAGGTTTGCAGCCTCAGAGGTGGAGGAAGCCCCCAGTGTCTCACTGTGCTGCTTTCTGTCCCTGCAGTATGCGACCACGGGCTGTTCCCTGACCCTGCACCACACCGAGAAGCCGGAGCATGAAGACATCTGTGAATACCGTCCCTACTCTTGCCCTTGTCCCGGTGCTTCCTGCAAGTGGCAGGGGTCCCTGGAAGCCGTGATGTCCCATCTCATGCACGCCCACAAGAGCATCACCACCCTTCAGGGAGAGGACATCGTCTTCCTGGCCACAGACATTAACCTGCCAGGAGCTGTGGACTGGGTGATGATGCAGTCGTGTTTCGGCCATCACTTCATGCTGGTGCTGGAGAAACAAGAGAAGTATGAGGGCCACCAGCAGTTCTTCGCCATCGTCCTGCTCATCGGCACTCGCAAGCAGGCGGAGAACTTCGCCTACAGACTGGAACTGAATGGAAACCGGAGGAGACTGACCTGGGAGGCCACGCCCCGGTCCATCCATGATGGTGTGTCCGCAGCCATCATGAACAGCGACTGCCTGGTGTTCGACACAGCCATAGCGCATCTTTTTGCAGATAATGGGAACCTTGGCATCAATGTGACTATTTCTACATGTTGTCCGTGACGCACCGACATGATTTGGGCGTGGCGCTTTCTGGTTAATAAAGGTTTTTATAGGTGTTTTATTCACAGTGTCTTCACAAGTCAGGACCCACAGTTTCCCCGTGTCCTGTCTGAACAGCAGCTTCCCATCTGGCACTGGCCCAACGAAGTTCATTAAACCGGGACAGAGGAGGTTGGCCAGTTAGTCGTTTGGAGGCCATCCTATGATCGGAAATCAACTTGATTATTAAATTTTACTTCCTTCCTGAACAGCACCTGACAGGTTGCTCGGGCTCCTCTAAGACCAGGATGTTTGTTAGGAATTGGAGGCTCCTTCCTGCCTCCCTGTATTGGTCCCTCCAAGTTGACGAAAGCACAGTGACTGTCAGCAGAGTCCTTAACTTTGCTTTTACCTTGTGTTTAAGGAGGTAGGAATTGTTTTACTACATTTTAAACAGTGTTTCTCAAACCGATGGCTAACCAGTGTGCACAGAATCAATGGCGTGCTTATCTGAAACATGCAATTTCGGGAGCCTGCGAATTTAACAATCTCATCAGGGGATGCTTTCCAACAGTAAAGTTTGAGAACTACTGGGTAAATTGTGGGAAAGGGTCCAGATTTTAAAGGTGCTTTCCGATTACCCTCTACTGATTTGTCTGTCTTTCTACTATTTCATCCACACACACCCCCACTCCCAGATTAAAACAAGAACCACAGCTCCCCACAAACAGTCTTGAGATCTAGTCACTCTCTTGTGTTTGGGAGGGACTGCCTAGGAAAGCAGAAAGGGTAGCCATTGATAGCTCTCACGTAGTTAGTTTTTGCTCATCACTAGTACAAATGACCTGTTTACACCTGGCTTCCCTCAGAGGCCCTCCTTAACTTAGATGGTGGGAAAGACTAGATCAGTAGAGTTGGAAAAGCTTTATAACCAGTGTCATATGCTTGCTATTTAAAGGTATGTGTTGGGTTTGGTTTGTTGGGTTTTTTTTTTCCACATTCACTTTAGTTTTTTAATAAATATTTTTCAAAAATGAATATTCTGCTTCATCTTGAGTGGAATGATGCATACTTATTGGGTATCTACTGTGTGCAGGTGCCATGAAGCTTCACCCCTTTACCCCTAGCACCCCCTTGGAGCTTTCACCGTTTCTCTGTGAAGAAACAGGCATTTGTCCAAGACCACAGCACAGATCGCTGGCACCACTGGGGTCTGAACTCACTTCTCTCAACTACAAAGTGTCATGGGTGTGGTATGTCTCCTCCTTGGAGTGGTTCTTTCTGTCTGACAGTGCCAGGGCTTGTGGACAGAGAATACTTTTCCTGGTTTACAGAATCAGAAGGAAGAGGTTTGGCTGTGATGTCCGGAGCACTGGGTTTGAGCCAAGGTGACCCACTACCTTGATCCCAACCCTGAACTCTCAAAGCAGTTCACAGTTTTAGCCCCGAATACCGGGTGAGAATGGACTGCTTCCCTTAGTGGCCCGAAGGTATCAGAGAAGTGCCAGGCGGGAGTGATGGCTTTAGACTTACTTCATATTTCAGGTGAGTTGCAGGGCTGAGTTTTTAGCCAGGAAATAGTTTAGCAGTTAAGAAATTTGCTAAAGTAACTTACCTTCAAGACTGTTCTTCACATAAAGGTGAAAAGTAGGATGCGTACACGCGTGCGTGCTCAGTCGGCTCAGTAGCGTTCGACTCTGTGGGACACTGTGGACCGTAGCCCGCCAGGCTCCTCTGTCCGTGGGATTCTCCAGGCAAGAATACTGGAGTGGGTTGCCATCCCCCTCCTCCAAGGGATCTTCCTGACCCAGGGATTAAACTTGCAGCTCTAATTTCTCTTGAATTGGCAGGCAGGCTCTCTAGCACCATGTGGGAAGCCCTCCCCCGCCCCCCAAAAAAAAGCAGCACCATGAATCAAAGGACAGGCTTATAATAGGTCGAGTAAATGAATGAAAACCACAGTTCTCGTCATGGAGAAAGTCATATTTCAAGCCGGTACACAGAGGGATGCCTGGAGCTGAGACTAAGACTCAGGAGCAGGCAGACTTTGACCCTCAGGGTGGAGCTGGTCCAGGAATGGCTGCCCAGTGCAAACGTGACACTCAGGCAATATATTTTGTACAGAAACTAGCCAAGCTCACTGACATCCTATGGTGCCCATAGTTCACCCTTGTTATATGTGATAGAGGAAATCAGGACCAGAGGGTAAACTATAAACAAAAGACAGTAAAGGAGCAGACAGTGGAATCAAGTCACCGCAAAAGCATAAAATGGTAGATGATCGGCATCAGAAGGTCAAGGGATGGGCGGGCAGTCACACACGGCATGAGTGGCAGCACAGAATCCAGACTTCCTGACTCCCTGTTCAGACACTTTCTAGAATGTAAATGAAAATAATGTCGTAGGCAACAAAACTGAGCTTTTACTTTCCATAGTTTTCTAAGTCTCTTTAGTCTCTGTCCCTGGATATCTGTGAACTTAACTTTTATTCTCCAACTTTTTTTTAAACTTAACCATTTTCTGCCAGAAAAACAAACAAAACCCCCCAGGTTATTCCCTGTTTTAAGAGGAAGTGAAAAATAGTGAAACACTATGTAAATTAAAGTCTGTCCTTTTAGTTCTGACTGTAAAATGCAATTTAAAATGCATGATAGGATTTCCCTGGTGGCACAGATCCCCAGTCTGGGAAGATTCCACATGCTGCAGAGCAACTAAGCCCATGTGCCACAACTACTGAGTCCTCGTGACTCAACTGCTAAAGTCTACATGCTCTAAGGACCTCGAGCCACAACTAATAAAGCCATGGATACAACTGCTAAAGCCCCTGCGTCTAGAGCCTCTGCTCTGCAACAAGAGAAGCCACCACAAGGAGAAGCCCGAGCACACAACTAGAGAGTAGCCCCTGCTCGCCACAGCTAGAGAAAGCCCGAACACAGTAAGACACAGAAAGAAAAAAAAAAGATTCTAATATACCTTGAAGAAAATGTTAATACTCATTAATTCTGGGATGCAGGAACCTGGTATGTGTTATATTAGTATTAACATTATTCTCTGTTTTTTAAAAAAATTGTTTTTAAACTAACCAATTGAGATCACACGTTCCCAACTTTTCCAAGAGGAGGAACTAGCCTTGGTTTCCGTGGATTCTTAAGATTTAGAGGATTGAGAGGATGGTGTCCTCACAGCAAACCGTCCAGTGCAAATCATGGGAAAATTGAGAAGAGACCAATGAACCATCATTACATCATGGAGCACACCCAAGTAGAAGCTGAAACTCCACCCTCAAACAGCAGGGCTTCCGACGTGGCGCTGGTGGTAAAGAACCTGCCTGCCAATGTAGGAGACATAGAAACGTAGGTTGGATCCCTGGGTCTGGAAGAGGGCACTGCAACCCACTCCAGTATTCTTGCCTGGAGAATCCCATGGGCAGAGGAGCCTGGTAGGCTACAGTCCATGGGGTCACAGAGAGTCGGACACGACTGAGTGACTTAGCACACACGCACTTGTCTCAGCATGCACTTTGTCTCATCCCAAAGAAGGGTAATGCCAGGATGTTCAAACTACCACACAATTGCACTCATCTCACACACTAGTAAAGTAATGCCCCAAATTCTCCAAGCCTGGCTTCAACAGTATGTGAACCATGAACTTTCAGATATCCAAGCTGGATTTAGCAAAGGCAGAGGAACCAGAGATCAAATGGCCAACATTTGCTGGATCATAGAAAAAGCAAGAGAACTCCAGAAAAACATCTACTTCTGCTTTATTGATTATGCCAAAGCCTTTGACTGTGTGGATAACAACAAACTGGAAAATTCTGAAAGAGATGGGAATACCAGACTACCTTATCTGCCTCCTGAGAAATCTTTATGCAGGTCAGGAAGCAACAGTTTGAACATGGAACAACAGACTGGTTCCAAATTGGGAAAGCAGTACATCAAGGCTCTATATTGTTACCCTGCTTATTTCTATGCAGAGTACATCATGTGAAATGCCGGGCTGGAGGAAGCACAAGCTGGAATCAAGATTGCCGGGAGAAATATCAGTAACCTCAGATATGCAGATAACACCACCCTTATGGCAGAAAGAGAAGAGGAAGTAAAGAGTCTCTTAATGAAAGTGAAAGAGGAGAGTGAAAAAGCTGGCTTAAAACTCAACATTCGAAAAACAAAAATCATGGCATCGAGTCCCATCACTTCATGGCAAATAGATGGGAAAACAATGGAAATAGTAACAGACTTTATTTTAGTAACAGACTTTATTTTCTTGGGCTCCAAAATCACTGCAGATGGTTATTGCAGCCATGAAATTAAAAGATGCTGCCTCCTTGGAAGAAAAGCTATGACCAACCTAGACAGCATATTAAAAAGCAGAGACATTACTTTGCTGACAAAGGTCTGTCTAGTCAAAGCTATGGTTTTTCCAGTAGTCATGTATGGATATAAGAGTTGGACTGTGAAGAAAGCTGAGCACTGAAGAATTGATGCTTTTGAACTGTGGTTCTGGAGAAGACTCTTGAGAGTCCCTTGGACTGCAAGGAGATCCAACTAGTCCATCCTAAAGGAAATCAGTCCTGAATATTCATTGAAGGACTGATGCTGAAGCTGAAACTCCCAATACATTAGCCACCTGATGTGAAGAGCTGACTCACTGGAAAAGACCCAATGCTGGGAAAGATTGAAGGCAGAAGGAGAAGGGGACTACAGAGGATGAGATGGTTGGATGGCATCACCGACTCAATGGGCATGAGTCTGAGCAAGCTCCAGGTGTTGGTGATGGACAGGGAAGGCTGGAGTGCTACATTCCATGGGGTCACAGAGTCAGACATGACTGAGCGACTGAACTGAACTTGTCTCAGCAGCAGAGTCCTGCACTTCCTGTAAAATACCATTCCAAAGAAATTCTCCTTGTCCCTGACTTCAGGCTCCCAGGGCTTGCCAAGTAGCCGGCAGTGTGACCTTAGGTCCATGAGGTGACCTCTCTGGTCCCAAATATCCTGATCTGTAACACATGAAGTTTCATTTTCTAAGTGTTTTTGCTCTAGTACTAATTTCCTGAGACAGCTGAGCTACTTAAAATTAAAGTTGAGGTGTATAGTCATTGCAGCAGGGCTCTGGATGCCATGGTTCAGGGATAATTGATCCAGTGTGTGTCATTCAGAGTTAGCAGGTGAGTCATGCTCTAGCCGCTTCTCAGTTCCCCTGGTTTAGAGCCAGGGATGGGACTTGGGCATTGAAACCAGCTTTGCTTTGTAGTTCTGGCTTGAGGGGCCTGCGGCCTTGACTTTTCCTGACTCATGCATTCTGTGTTTGAAGTATGATTATAATTTCACTGACCTGTGCTGGCCCCGAAGAAGGGAGCCAAGCGTTCTTCAAGAATAGGAAATCTCACCGCCCTCAGTATTAAACTTTCTGCTTCTGCTCCTCATGTGAAGCTTATAATTTGTGAGGACTTTTCTGGTGGTCCAGTGGTCAAGAATCTGCCTTCTGATGCAGGGGACAAGGGTTTCAACCCTGGTCGAGGAACTAAGACACCACATGCCAAGGGGCAACTACTGAGTCCTTGAGCCACAGAGAGCCTGTGTGCTCTTGAGCCCAGCTCTGCAACAAGAGAAGCCCTCACATCGCAAGGAAGGTACAGCGCAGCCAAAATAAAAATAAAACCTTTAAAAAAAATTCTTATTTGTGAACACATCTGTCTTGGAGTCTCCAAAAGACAGGGCAAGAAAGAATGTCAGACCCTGCTGATACCAATACCTGCTACCACCGTCACTATTTTCCAGAATGACTAGATGGATAGAGACATACAGAAGGGAAGTCACTGGCCTAAAAAAAAAAAAAAAAAAACTAGTTAGAATTTTCCATGGTGATAACATGGTGTCTTCTGTATTGAATGTGAAAGTCACACAGTTGTGTCCAACTCTTTGTGACCCCATGGACTATACAGCCCATGGAATTCTCCAGGCCAGAATACTGGAGTGGGGAGCCTTTCCCTTCAGGGGATCTTCCCAACCCACGGATCAAACCCAGGTCTCCCGCACTGTAGGCGGATTCTTTACCAGCTGAGCCCCAATCTGTATTGAACAAAAGGGGAAAAACTATAAAAGTAATTGATCTACAAACTGACATTTTATGATACTTAAGACAAATGAAAGAAATCTGTCCCTAGTCGTGATTCCACCAACTTCTTCCGGCTCCACTGTCACCACCTGGGCCCGGACCACTATCAGAGCTCCTAACAGCTTGGCCTGCCTCCCTCCTGCCCTGCTCCAGCCTAGTCCACACACAGGCAATCACAAGGCTTTTAAGTCAAAATTGATGGTGCCACAAACTTGGCAGTATTTTCTCTCCAGGAAGCCTTGTTGTTTCCTTTCACACCACTTTCCACAATGGCAAATGGATATTGTATTTGTTCAACATCTGCCCCCACCCTTTTGACAAATTCTAGGCTGAAAGAGATTGTGAAGGTTTTGTTTGTCCCTGGTATCCCCCGCACCTGGGCATCTATTAATACTGACTGAATAAATTTCTCCTAACGATTAGTCTCAGAGTAGCACTTAAGAACCCATACCTTAAAAGCTAACCTTCTCTCTTTTTAATAACAAAAACCCCCAGGGAATTTCCACAGGTAGGCAGGGAACAGAGATGGGGAGATAATCAAATAGTCCTGAGAAGGGAGGAAGCAAGGGTTTCTCTGGCCCATCATTCTTTAGGCAAGGACACTGGCCAGAAAGTCCGGCGCCTTGAGATGGCTTATGTCACCGTGTCACCTGACACTGAGATCAAAGGCGGACTCTGCTTTGTGCAGAGGACAGAGATCAGGGTTCCCCTGACTCACAGCGAGCTGTATCAGATTAGACCAGGGAGCTCTATCAGAGTAGATCAGTCTGTAAAGTCCACCAAGGTAACAGCAGTTGCCATTTCTTGGGCACCTGTTGGTACAAAGTGCTTGGTCTATATTAACCCATTTAATCCTCCCCATGTCCCAATGCAATAAAGGTATACTATCCTCGATTTGGAGTTGAGGAAATTAAGACGCAGAGAGATTAAGTAACTTGCCTGAACTCACACAGCTGGCAAGCAACAGAACTGGGATGTGAACCCAGGCCTAGTCTGTGCTTCTTCACCATGGCCCATGGTCCATCATGTTGGCATTTAGCCTTTACATATTTTGACCATCAACAGAAATACAGATGGAGATGACAGGATATAGGAATGCAGGAAGCTTGGTGGAAACAGAACAGAACGCCTGTGCTTTAGAACTTCTTTCTCTACGGTCACAACATGTTAGAAGGGGACAGAGACCTAGAGATCATTCAGATGCTGACTATTCAAAGTGTGGTCCATGGACCTACAGCATCTGCACCAGCTGGGAGCTTGTTAGAAGTATAGCATCTCAGGCACACCCAGACCTGCTGGATCAGAATCTGCATTTTAACACAGACCCAAGTGGACTAAATGCAGTTCCAGTTTGCAAAGCATTGGTGTAGACTAGGGGTTCTCAACCCACTTGCCCTTTAGAATCACTGGGGGAGTTTTAACATGTTAGGACCTGAACTGGAATCCCTGGCAGTAGTAGGGCTGTGCTTGCATGTTTTTTCTCAGTCTTCCCAGCAGAGTCCAACATGAAGCCAGAGCTGAGAACTACCAATCTAGCCCAACTGCATGGCCTTCTTTTCTTTTCCCCTTGTTTTTATACTACAGTTAAAACAAGTGAAGTGACCTACCAAGCATGATGAAAAGTGTGTGGACTTGAGAGATTAAACAGGTCAAGATTCGGATCCTTGATTCTGCCACTTATTAGCAGTGATGCTTTAGGCAAAACACTACTCTGCTTGGATCTTAGTTTCCACATTTATAAAATGGAGGTAATAAAGCCCACCTTAAGGGGTCACTGTGAGAAAAACCAGCAAAGTATGAAGAATGGAATGTTTGCACTTGGGTATAGTAGGACCCTAATAACTGGCAGCTCTCTGACTGCCCAAGTCAGAGCACCCCAGGGCAGCAGCAGATGGCTGTCCAAGGAGTAAAAGCTGGCACATTGCAATTCTTCCCCAGCATATTCTCCAAGTATGGAGCCAATGTATTGAAAGAACATTCATTAAGACTAAGATGAAAAGGCTGAGCACCAAAGAATCAATGCTTTTGAACAGTGGTGCTGGAGAAGACTCTTGAGAGTCCCTCAGACAGCAAGATCAAACCAGTCAATTCTAAAGGAAATCAATCGACCCTGAATATTCATTGGAAGGACTGATGCTGAAGCTAAAGCTTCAATACTTTGGCCACCTGATATGAAGAGCAGACTCACTGGAGAAGACGCTGATGCTGGGAAAGACTGAAGGCAGAGGAAGAAGAGGGTGAAGAGGATGAGATGGTTGGATGGCATCATCGACTCAATGGGCATGAATCTGAGCAAACTCCAGGAGATAGTGAAGGACAGGGAAGCCTGGCATGCTGCAGTCCATGGGGTCACAGAATCAGACACAACTTAGTGACTGAACAACAACAATGAAAAGATGCAGAAGAAGAGGTTGGAAGTGAGATCCAAGGGGAAAAGAGCAAAGGCAGTCTCCTTTGCCACATGTTCCAGCCACTTCACCCCTCTAGTCCCACTCTCTTCCCTGCCCCCTCCATTCCAGATGGCGACCCTGATCAGAGAAACAGCATATGCCAGTGGTCAAAGACCTATAATCACTGAGTTGTGTTTGTGTGTGGTTTGTTGTGTGTTTTTTTGAAACTTATAAAAAAAACACTTTCCATACTGCATGTTTATCTGTATTTACTGGAACAGTACAATTAACACAGGTAAAAAGAGCTCCTTTGACTGAAACTCTATAAGAAAACCCAAAACGTGGTTTTGCAGCTTTACCTGAGAAAGTCTGGGGCTCAAAGGGTGTAAGAAAGAAAGGTGTTCTCACTCTTCTTTCAGCAGTTTTTTAAAAAACATGTTTTGCTGTGGTAAAATTAGTTAACATCAAATTACCATTCCAACCATGTTGAAGTGCCTAATTCAGTGGTATTAAGTACATGCCCATATTTTGCATCATTTTAAGAGTTTTGCTCTTATATTTCCTTTTCTTCCCACACATACCTACATGTGTGCACACACAGTATCTTCACAACTTTTCAGCTCTGGAACCTTCCACGTGTAAAATTAGAAATGGCCTGCCAAGGGGGCCCAGGGCAACGCGCCTTTTCTTTTCCTTGGGAGGAAGCTGATGTAGTGAGTGATGACCACGTGTCAGGTGCTTTCACATACTTTATTCATAACGACCTCGTAAGGGAGGGAAGGGGGTGTTACACCCATTTTTTACAGATGAGGAAACTGAGGTTCAAGGAGGAAAAGCAGTGCGTACACATGGGGGTGGGGGGCGAGGAGGGGTACAGCCGGCATTCAGATCCATGTCTGTGGGATTCCAGAGGCTATGCTCTTTTCTGCTTTTTCTTAGGAAAACATTTTTTTTTCTTCTTATAAGAAATAATGAAAAAAGAAATAAATAAATAAAAAGAAATAATGAGTTATTATTTTAAGAAAACAGTAAAATATAAAGATAAATATAAATCACTAACAAACTCCTCTCTCAGAAATAGTCACTTATACGTATTGAGGTCTTCCTGTCTGATTCTTTCCATATTCCAAGTCATTTATTTCCATGGTGTCCCAGGGACAGGAGAGGGGATGGCAAAGGGATGTGACAGAGAAATTTCATGTGCTTTGTCTCTAGAGATGTATGTGTTGCTTGGATCTTTTACAACCAAATGTATTTATGTATTAGTTACATAGTGAAAGAATCAGAAAAAAAATTGGAAACCCAAAGAAAGAAAAAAAAAATGTGTTGATCAAAAAGGGAGAATTGTCAATCCTAGAAATATTTAAAAAGAAGAATCCAAGAGACAACAATTGGCTCATAACAAGAACTCTTTAGGGTAATGATAAGGCTCGTTAGCAGGAATGTTTCTCTTTTTTTAATGTTTTTTAATTAATTTATTTATTTTTTGGTCTCAAGGCATGTGGGATCTTAGTTCTCCAACCAGGGGTTGAACCCGCACCCTCAACAGTGAAAGCACAGAGTCCTAACCACTGGACCACCAAGAAATTCCTAGGATTGTCTCTAACATGAAGACAGATACATTAGGCTTTCAAAGCAGGATGCCATTATCCCTCCCTAGCCAGCTCCTCCTAGTGTGGTGTCTAATTCTGTGCCTGCCAGACCACTTCTGCATAGAATTTAACTTCCCATGGAGTTTACATACAGTGTAAGAATGTCCGGGTACACTGCTGTCAACGTTCCAACTATCTGACAGGACTTTCTGCCAATTAAATTAATTGCTTTTCAAATATTTCTTCAATCTCTTAGAGCTCTCTACTGGTCAGTCAACATCACTAAATTATGTCAACTCTGGACATCACCTGGATTCAAGTTCAAAAATTTAGAAATCTGAACTTTCTAAATCTGTAAGTTTAGGCTGTGGATTATGGGAGAGGACAATGTAATGCCATTCCACAGAGTACTTTCTAGGATGAGAAGCATGAGCAGCCACACCTTACACACGCCTAGCCACACCTCTTACACACCCAGTATGTGACAGAAAGTGCCATCAAAGCACCATCGTTAACACGCCTCATGTCATGGGGACAGGGCCAATGTTAGGCCACTAAATAGCAGCGTGATGTGGGGGTGGGGCAGGGCAGATTCTGGGGCGACTGCCAGCCACAGACACTGGGGGGAATCCCCATCCAGCAAGCAGAAAAAGATAGTATCTGACTCAGGCGGTAGCAGAAGATGCCATCAGTCCCAGCAAGCATTCAGCCTCAGTGAATGCAGCCGGAGTGAGGCGTGGTGCGGGCTGAGAAGAAGAGTGGTAGAAGGGAAGCCCAGAGCAAGTGAGGGGCGGGGATCCAGGCAGGAACGCACGCCAGGTGAGTCCATCTGCAGGCATCAACGCTGGCACCTGGTCACTAGACTAGGTTTCTTTCATTCATTCATTCAACAAATATTTACCACATTCCTCCATGTGACTCACGCACCTACACACCTAGCTGGGTGTGCCAGGCGTACAAGGCCTGACTGCTCTTTACCCATTTCTCAGGGTTGTGTCATCAGCAAGAAACCTTGAGGGATGAGGTAATGTCTCCCTTCGGATGAAGGACAGGCGTGCACACTGCTGACTGTCAGAGTCATGAATTCCCCCAAGCTCTGTGTCCTTCACCTGGAGCACAAGCTCATTGTGCATGCTCTCACCATCCGGCCCAGGTCCTGTCTCCCTCGTGAGAACCAGGAGCAAGGGAAACCTGGCGCACACACGCTGCTTGCTGTCTTGGGAGGAATAAAGTCCTTAATTTCCAGCCTCCGAGTCTCATGTCTCCTGCCAGCACCCATGCAAGAGTCAAAGGCTAACTCATTAGCCTGTAAGCGGGGCAGAACCAAACTCCAGACCTGACAGCACTTCGGGTGTGGTGGGCCCTGTGCGGGCCCTTGAGGTCATCAGATAAGATCAGATCAGATCAGTCGCTCAGTCGTGTCCAACTCTTTGCGACCCCATGAATCGCAGCACGCCAGGCCTCCCTGTCCATCACCAACTCCCAGAGTTCACTCAGACTCACGTCCATCGAGTCAGTGATGCCATCCAGCCATCTCATCCTCTGTCGTCCCCTTCTCCTCCTGCCCCCAATCCCTCCCAGCATCAGAGTCTTTTCCAATGAGTCAACTCTTCACATGAGGTGGCCAAAGTACTGGAGTTTCAGCTTTAGCATCATTCCTTCCAAAGAAATCCCAGGGCTGATCTCCTTTAGAATGGACTAGTTGGATCTCCTTGCAGTCCAAGGGACTCTCAAGAGTCTTCTCCAACACATCATAGCCATGCACAAAACCAGCCTGGCACCTGTTCTCATGGAGTGTACATGCAACTGGGGGAGACAAACAGATGACAAACCAAACAAGAAAATATCAGAAGCATGCTACAGAGAACAGGAATGGAGTAATATGCTAAAAATGACCAGATGGCTACCTTAGATGGAGTGGCCAACGGATGCAAATACATGCGAAGTCCCCTGGAGGGAAGCATCTTAACAAGAAGAGAATGGCGAGCGCAAAGGCCTGAGGTTGGATCAGCCAGCAAGGCCGGAGGCCAGTGGATGCAGGGAAGTGGTTTGAGGAGGAGGTCCGTGGGAAGTTAGATCCTTGTCCTCAGAGGCCAAAGCTAGGGGACTGGATTTCTTTGCAGCAAGAGAAAGCCACTGAAGAATTTTAAGAAGGAGCATAAATGGCATGATTCAGATTTTTTAAACTAGCTCGAGCTGCTTTGTGAAGAAACATGAGTATAGGGGATGCATTCAGGAAGGAATGAAGCATCCAGGAAGCTACTGTATCAGTTCAGGGGCAACATGATTTTGGCCTGGACAAGAATGGGAGAGCTACAGAGAAGGGGGTACCTGGGGGCCGGGTTTTAAAGGGAGAGTCAACAGGCCTCACTAAAGGATTGGATGGGGAGATGGGGTGGAGAAGTGGTTATAGGAATAAGAAAAAGGAAAGAGCCAAAGGTGGCCACTCCTAGGTGTTTATCCTGAATAACTAAGTTCCATTTACTGAGATGAAAGAGACAGGAAAGGGTTGGTTCAGGGGAGAAAGCCAGAGAGAGACTCGTGGTTGAAGGCAGCAAGCACACAGATGTTTATCTGAGTCTGGAGTTGTGAGGGAGGCCAGGCTGGAGGGAGCACTTGGGGCCATCAGCATCTATAGGGTATCTGAGCTGTGGGGTGGGGGGAGAAGACCTGGAGAGCAATACGCATGGAAATGAGGGAGTGACTCAGTCCTGTGTCCCAAAACTGCCAACCTTCTGGGGGTGACATGACAAACCAGAGACGGGAAAGGAGACTTTCAGGAGCGGCTGTCAAAGTTGGGGGAAATCCTAAGACTTCCCTGGTGGTCCAGTGGCTAAGACTCTGCGCTCCTAATGCAGGGGGCCCAGGTTTGATCCCTGGTCAGGGAACTAGACCCCACATGCCACAACTAACGATCCTGAGTGCTGCAATGAAGCTTGAAGATCCTGGGTGCTGCAACTAAGACCCAGCACAGCCAAATAAATAAAAAAGTGGTTTGTTTTTTTTTTTTCAAGTGGGGGGGAAATCCCAGAGAATGTGGTGTCACAATGCCCACCCCCAAGAGAATATTGGACTCAGGTAGAACAGAGGGGCTGGTTGTGGAATGCTACTGAGGAGAATGTCAAACTGTACTTCCCTGAGAGCCAAGCTCCATGTCCTGCTCAAGTTACCAGTGGCTGGGGCAATGATATCAAATAAGGGGCACAGTGCAGCCCAGAGGGCAGATTTTCCATTACACCAGACAAGCACATGGGGCTACCCAAGTCCTAGAATTACAGTGGCTTCTGCAACAACAGGAAAAGACGTCCCATCCATAGTGACATGAGTACTGACCCTCTGCCTAGCCAACCCACCTTCTCACCTGTTTCTGGAGGGAGGCATACTGCTGGGCAGGCACTTCACTTTCCCTGACCTTTCTTATCTTTCCAGCTATGCTAATGCCTCTCACCCTTCAAGGCCTAACATTTCTGCTCATTTAAGACACATCAGTCAATTGATCTGTGCCCAGTCCCGTGCTTTTACATCCCTGATAGAATTTAATCCTCACAAAACACTTTGAGGTGACCAGTATCGTTCCCATTAACAAAGAAAGAAGCAGCTCAGGGAGGCTAAGGGATTTGGCTCAAAGTCACACAGTTTGCAAGTGGTGAAAATGGGATTCAAACCCAGGACTCTAGCCCTTCCAACAGCCTGGCCAGCCTACAGATGTGGCTGAGATAGGGACTCTGCAGCCTAGCAGAAGTCTGAAAGCAAAAGATGAAGATGTACATTCAGTTCAGTTCAGTTGTTCAGTCATGTCCTACTCTTTGCAACCCCAGGAACCGCAGTACTCCAGGACTCCCTGTCCGTCACCAACTGCCAGAGTCTACCCAAACTCATGTCCATTGAATCAGTAATGCCATCCAACCATCTTATCCTCTGTCGTCCCCTTCTCCTCCTGCCCTGAATCTTTCCAAGCATCAGGGTCTTTTCAAATGAGTCGGCTCTTCGCATCAGGTGGCCAAAGTATTGGAGTTTCAGCTTCAACATCAGTCCTTCCAATGAACACCCAGGACTGATCTCCTTCAGAATGGACTGGTTGGATCGCCTTGCAGTCCAAGGGACTCTCAAGAGTCTTCTCCAACACCACAGTTCAAAAGCATCAATTCTTCAGTGCTCAGCTTTCTTTATAGTCCAATTCTCACATCCATATGTTGACAAAGTAACGTCTCTGCTTTTTAATATGCTGTCTAGGTTGGTCATAGCTTTCCTGACAAGGAGTAAGTGTCTTTTAATTTCATGGCTACAATCACAATCTGCAGTGATTTAGAGCCCCAAAATAAAGTCAGCCACTGTTTCCTCATCTATTTGCCATGAAGTGATGGGACCGGATGCCATGGTTTTCTGAATGTTGAGCTTTAAGTCAACTTTTTCACTCTCCTCTTTCACTTTCATCAAGAGGCTCTTTAGTTCTTCACTTTATGCCATAAGGGTGGTGTCATCTGCATATCTGAGGTTATTGATTTTTCTCCTGGCACTCTTGATTCCAGCTTGTGCTTCTTCCAGCCCAGGGTTTCTCATGATGTACTCTGCATATAACTTAAATAAGCAGGGTGACAATATACAGCCTTGACATACTCCTTTTCCTATTTGGAACCGGTCTGTTGTTCCATGTCCAGTTCTACCTGTTGCTTCCTGACCTGCATACAGATTTCTCAAGAGGCAGGTCAGGTGGTCTGGTATTCCCATCTCTTTCAGAATTTTCCACAGTTTATTGGGATCCACACAGTCAAAGGCTTTGGCATAGTCAATAAAGCAGAAATAGATGTTTTTCTGGAACTCTCTTGCTTTTTCCATGATCCAGCAGATGTTGACAACTTGATCTCTGGTTCCTCTGCCTTTTCTGAAACCAGCTTGAACATCTGGAATTTCACAGTTCACATATTGCTGAAGCCTGGCTTGGAGAATTTTGAGCATTACTTTACTAGCATGTGAGATGAGTGCAATTGTGCGGTAGTTTGGGCATTCTTTGGCATTGGCTTTCTTTGGGATTGGAATGAAAACTGACTTTTTCCAGTCCTGTGGCCACTGCTGAGTTTTCCAAATTTGCTGGCATATTAAGTGCAGCACTTTCACAGAATCATCTTTTAGGACTTCAAATAGCTCAACTGGAATTCCATCACCTCCACTAGCTTTGTTCATAGTGATGCTTCCTAAGGCCCACTTGACTTCACATTCCAGGATGTCTGCCTCTAGGTGAGTGATCACACCATTATCACACCATTATCTGGGTCAAGGAGATCTTTTTTGTACAGTTCTGTGTATTCTTGCCACCTCTTCTTAATATCTTCTGCTTCTGTTAGGTCCATATTATTTCTGTCCTTTATTGAGCCCATCTTTTCATGAAATGTTCCCTTGGTATCTCTAATTTTCTTGAAGAGACCTCTTGTCTTTCCCATTCTATTGTTTTCCTCTATTTCTTTGCACTGATCGCTGAGGAAGGCTTTCTTATCTCTCCTTGCTATTCTTTGGAACTCTGTATTCAAATGGGTATATCTTTCCTTTTCTCCTTTGCTTTTCACTTCCCTTCTTTTCACAGCTATTTGTAAGGCCTCCTCAGACAGCCATTTTGCTTTTTTGCATTTCTTTTTATTGGGGATGGTCTTGATTCCTGTCTCCTGTACAATGTCATGAACCTCCATCCATAGTTCATCAGGCACTCTGTCTATCAGATCTAGTCCTTTAAATCTACTTCTCACTTCTACTGTATAATCATAAGGGATTTGATTTAGGTCATACCTGAATGCTGTAGTGGTTTTCCCTACTTTCTTCAATTTAAGTCTGAATTTGGCAATAAGGAGTTCATGATCTGAGCCACAGTCAGTGCACGGTCTTCTTTTTGCTGACTGTATAGAGCTTCTCCATCTTTGGCTGCAAAGAATATAATGAATCTGATTTCAGTGTTGACCATCTGGTGATGTCCATGTGTAGAGTCTTCTCTTGTGTTGTTGGAAGAGGGTGTTTGCTATGACCAGTATAACAATAACACAAAAGACACAACTACAACTACATAAACTATATCATTACAACACAAACTAAAAAGACATAAAAACTGCTGTGGAGTTCAAAGCAGGTGGGGGGTCAGAAAATGCTTCCTGGAGGAGTGTGTGCAATGGGCTTTGAGAGGTGGACAGGACGGGGCTGATGCTGTAGGGCGGATGTGAAAGGAAAGAGGGGCCTCCTCTCCCCAACCAATCCCAATCCACTCAGTGCCTGGATCCAGCCTTGACCACCTCACCATCCCCTTTGTACAGTTTTCCATCTCTCACCTTTCCTTTATCCCTGCATCTCCAGTGCCTAACCCAAGGCCACACATGGAGAACGTGCTTAGTGAATATCTGTTGAGTTCGACAGTGTCCCGTCTGGTCTCCTAATTCAAATCTCTCCTTTCTCAAATCCATCCATAGCTAAACCTCATGGCCAACCCCGCCCACAATGAAATCTTCTTCGAGACTTTCCTAGCCCATAGTTCCTGGAAATCTCCATGCGAACCCCCAGTAATTACACATACACACACACACACACACACACACACAAGGTCACAAAGCAAGCCACAGCTGACATGACCCCAGGCTGGCTGTTCACTGGCTGAGCTCAATCCACCAGATTCTCTTAGGAGAGTGGAAGACAGCCAGTGGTAGGCCCTGTAGCCCCACAGCCCTGGGATCCCAGTGGGGCTGTGCCAGGATGAGGGAATGGGCATCAGCAGGCCCAGAGAGGTGGAGGAAGCTGGTGTTTTTATTCAAAACCTTTTATTATGTACATTATCAAAACAAGTAAGAATGCATAATAACCCATCACCAACTTCAATAGTTCTCAATTATTGGCCAATATTACTTCATCTATACCCTCACCTACATCCACAGGTGGATTTTTCCAATCAAATCCCAGGCATTATATCATTTCATCTCTCTCTCTCTCTCTCCCTCTCTCTCTCTCTATATATATATATATGTATGTATATATGTATGTGTGTGGGTATATATGTATATATTTAAGTGCAGAAAAACTAGGACTTTAAAGTATATGACAATGGCTTCAGAGTATATAACAATACTTCAGGGTATATAACAATACTACTATGACACATATAAAAATTAGTGATAACTCCTTAATATAATCAAATATCCAGTCAATGTACATGTTTCTCTGGTCCGTGTATACTCTGAATTGGGATCCTTTACTTGAACTGGGATCCATGTTAGAGTCTTACACTGAACTGATGAAATGGTTACATCTCTTAATCTATAGAATCTATAGATTCTCCTTCCATCTCTTTTCTTTTCATGAAATTATTTATTCAGAAACCCAGGCTTCCTACAACAGAGTTTCCTATAGTTTCATTATATCCCCAGAATATCATTTAACATATTCCTCTGCTTCCTGTATTTTCTTTCAATGAGTAGTTAGGACAAGAGGCTTGATTAGATTCCTGTTTAATTTATGTACGTATGTATGTATTTTTGACTGTGCTGGGTCTTCGTTGCTGCTCAGACTTGTTATATAGTTGCAGTGACTGGGGGCTGCTCTTCACTGTAGTCCATGGGTTTCTCACTGTGGTGTCTTCCCTTGTCGTGTGGCACAGGCTTTAGGGTGTGGGAGTTTCAGTAGTTGCGGCACATGGGCTCAGTGGTTGTGAGTCACAAACTGTGGAGCAGAGGTTCAGCAGTTGTGGCACACAGGCTCAGCAGCTCTTCAGCATGTGGGGTCTTTCTGCATCAGAGATTGAACCCATGTCTTCTGCATTGGCAGGTGGACTCTACCACCAGGGAAGCTAGCTAGCTTCCTTCCTTTCTTTCATTATGGCTATGCTGGGTTTTGTTGCTGCACTCGGGCTTTCTCTAGCGAGGTGAGTGGGGGCTGCTCTTTGTCGCAGTGCACAGGCTTCTCACTGCAGTGGCTTCCCCTGACGCAGAGCACAGGCTCTAGGTGCATGGGCTTCGGTAGTTGCAGCACTTGGGGCAGTAGTTGTGGCACACGGGCTCAGCTGCTCCGTGGCAGGTGGAATCTTCCTAGACCAGGAATTGAACCAGTGTCCCCCGCATTGGCAGATGGACTCCTATCCCCTGTATCACCAGAGAAGTTTGTTTTATTTTTTAACCTGTTTCATAGGTGTGGGGGTACTGTGTACTTCCATAGTAGGAAGGACAAAATAATCTTTTCCTTCTCTCCTCCTTTTCCTTTCTCCCTCCCCTTTCTCTCTCTCTCTCTTTCTTTCCCTCTTTCTCTATTTAGATGATATTATCAGCCACTGACGACCCATATTCATTTATTAGGGATTACAGAATGACATTCCAAACCTATCATTCCTTCAATAGCTGGAAAACTTTTACAGAAACTTCTTCTTTTCAGCTATTTGGTTACCATAGAGTACACTTTGGAGGGGCACTTATTTTCCTCCATTAATTTACAAAATAATGAGGTGATTTCTTGGCATCCTCCAAAAGTAACCAGTGAAGAAATATTTTTAAAACATCACTATGAATCATGGATTTAAACATTTTTAATGCATTTCAGTCCATTCCATCTTGGCCTAGTGAATGCTTATGTAGCTTGGTTTCTGAGTCCTTTTGACACGGTCATAGACAGCAGTCTTTGTTGTTCCAAGCTTTTCCTGCCCTCAACCTAGAATCAATTATGTCTCCAAGGGACCTTGGTTTCTTTTAGTAGGAAATAATAATTCAAGATCACTGTCTAATGCTTATTGCAGTATTGTTACACTAGCCAAGATGTGGAAATGACCTAAACGTCCATTGATCGATGAATGGATGAAAAAGAAGTGGTACATATACACGATGGAATATTATTCAGCCATGATAAAGGGTGAAATTTTGAGATTTGTGACAACATGGACAGATCTGGAGGGTATTATGCAAAATGAAATGTCAGACAGAGAAAGCCAAGTACATGATCTTACTTATAATGTGGAATCTAAAAATGAAAACAAAAATTTAAAAAGCTCAAAGGTTCAGAGAACAGATCTGTAGTTGCCAGAGAAAGGAGTTGAGGGTGGGCAAAACGGGTGAAGGGGATCAAAAGTTACAACATAGATAAGTCATGGGAAAGCAATCTATAGCACAGTGACAATAGTCACTAATAATAATCACAATTGTTGTTGTTGTTTACTAGCTAAGTAGTGTCCGACTCTTTGTGACCCCATGGACTGTAGCCCTGGCTCCTGTGTCCATGGGATCTTCCAGGCAAGAATACTAGAGTGGGTTGCCATTTCTTTCTCCAAGGGATCTTCCTGACCCAGGGGTCAAACTCAAGTCTCCTGGTTGGCAGGCAGATTCTTTACCACTGAGCCACTTGGGAAGCACACAGTCAATAATACTGTATTACATATAGGAAAGTAACTAAAAGAGTAAATCTTAAAAGTTCTCATTACAAGAAAAAAAGTTTTATAATCATATATGGTGACAAATGTTAAACAGAGCTGTTTCAGTGGTCATTTTGCAATACTGAAATATTCCTTTGTATACCTAAAACTAATAAAATATTATATGTAATTATACCTCAATTTCAAAAAAAAAAGGTAAAACATTTTGAAAAAATCACAGTCTAGGCATTAAGAGCATTCCCTTTATTCTTAAAATAGTTTGAAAGCATTTCCTGCCTTCTACATAAATAGACTTTAACTAGACTTCTCAATGCTTCCAGGAAAATAAATCACAAATAAATAAACCTAATCACAAAAATCTGATTTAAAATCTCCCCTTGTTTTAGACAGTGATGCCAAGACAATTCAATACGTGAAAATAGCTTTTTCAACAAATTGTGCTGGGACCATTGGATATGTACATGCAAAAGAATTTAGTTGGATCCCTACCTCAAACCATGCATTAAAGTTAACTCAAGATGAATCAAAGACCTAAATGTAAGAGCAAAAACTATAAAAGTCTTAGAAGAAAACCTAGGTGTAAATCGTTATAATCTTGGGTTAAGTGATTGTTTTTGGATGTGACAGCAAAAGCACAAGACACAAAAGCAAACTGAGGTAAATAAGGCATCATCAAAATTAAAACATTTGTGCTTTAAAGAACACCCATCAAGAAGAGAGTGAAAAATAGTGCACAAAAATTTTTGCAAATGATATATCTAATAAGTCTAGTATGCAAAATATATAAAGAATTCTTACAACTCAACAAAAAGGCAACCCAAATTTAAAAACTGGCAAAGTCATGTCTCCAAAGAAGATATGCAAATAGCCAATAAGCACATGAAAATATGCTCAGCATCGTCAGTCACCAAAGAACTGTAAACCAGCACTATTTACAATAGCCAAGACACTGCGTTGTACATCTATCTAAAACTAACACAGTATTGTAAATCAAGTATACTTCATTTAGAAAAAAGAACTGCAAACCAAATTATAACACATGACTTCATACCTCCTAATATGAAAAGACCCTGATGCTGGGGAAGATTGAGAGCAGGAGGAAAAGGGGACAACAGAGGATAAGATGGCTTGATGGCATCACCGACTCAATGGACATTGGTTTGGGTGGACTCCAGGAGTTGGTGATGGACAGGGAGGCCTGGCGTGCTGCAGTTCATGGGGTCTCAAAGAGTCGGACACGACTGAGCGACTGAACTGAGAATATGACTATAATAGAACCAACAGATACTAACAAGAATTGCTGAGGATGTGAAGAAATTGGAAATCTACATAGATGATGGGTAGTTCTCTAAAATAGTAAACTTAGAGTGTCATATAACCCAACTATTCTATTTCTAGGTATATATCTAACAGAAATGAAAACATATACCCACAGAAAAACTTGTACATGAATGTTCATCATAGCATTATCTATTATAGCCCCCAAAATGGAACAAACCTGAACATACATCAACTGACAAATGAATAAATAAAACTTGACATATCTATATAGTATAATAGTATTCACCAATGTAAAGCAGTATTAATATATGCCATAACATAGATGAACCTTAGAAACACTATGTTAAATGAAAGAAGCCAGATATGAAAGGTCACACATTGTACAAGTCCATATGCATGAACTGTACAGACAGTCAAGTCTACCAAGACAGGAGGTAAATTAATGGTTGCTTAGGGCTGGGGGGATTTGGAGGCAATGGAGAGTGACCGCTAATGGGCATGAGGCTCTTTTTGGAGTGATAAAAATGTTCTAAAATTGGTATCACTGATGCTCACACAACTCTGAAAACATTAAAAAATCACTGAATTGTCTGGACTTCCCTGGTGGTCCAGTAGTCAGGAATCCGCCTGCCAGTGCAGGGGACGTGGATTCGACCCCCGATCCAAAAAGATCTCATGTGCTGTGGGGCAACCAAGCCCATGTGCCATAACTACTGAAACCCACGTACCCTAGAACCTGTGCTCCGCAGCAAGAGAAGTCACCACAGTGACAAGCTTTCGTACTGCAGTGAAGAGTAACACCACCCTGATGCAACTAAAGAAAGCCCACACGCAGCAACAAAGATCCCGCACAGCCAAAAATGGAATCCGTATAGTGGAATTTGTTGTTGTTCAGTTACTCAATAAACAAATAATCAATAAATCATCGATAAATAGTAATAAATCAATAATTTTAAAAAGCCATTAAATTGTAAGCATCAAGTGAATGAACACTACATCTCAATAAAGCTCTCATATATGTATATATATTATATATATACACACACGTATATATACACATACATACAAACATACAGTTTTAAAATCCACCCCCCCTGGTAATCTGATGCCTCCAGAACTTGAGGCAACATTCATCTGTTTATTTAATACATATTTACTGGGCATCTACTGTTCAATCATTTATTTACACAACAATATATATTGACCACCCATCCTGTGCTAGGCACTGTTCTCTACACATAGGATCCAGCAAAACATGCAAAAAAAAAATCTAGCCTTTGAACTGCTTACATCCTCATGGATGAAAACAGGCAATAGAGAAAATGAATAAATAGGAGGATTTTGTACAGTGTGATACATTAAAAGTAATTGACACTAGGGAGAAAAATAAAGCAAGGAAGAGAGATGGTCAGCAGGGGAACAGAAAGGAGGGGCTGCAGTTGTAAGCAAGGTGGGCAGGGAAAACCTCACCGAGAAGGTGACATCTGAACAAAGATCTGAAGGAGGTAGGGGAATGAACCATGCAGACTGCTGGAGGAAGACTCTAGGCCAGGAGAATAGCAAGTGCTGAAGTCCTGAGGTGGACAAGCCCAGTGTGTTCGAGGAATATCTAGGCAGCAGAGCCAGTGAGAAGGAAAGGACAGGACACGAAGTTAGAGAAGTAAGACGAGAGACAAGCTCTGCTATTCCACTGAGGTGGGGCAGAGTGGTGTGTGTCCACCTGAAAATAGCAGAAATCATTCAGGATGTTGGCTCCACATGGTGCATGTGCGACTTGCCGAGTTTTAAGATAAGGCTACAATCTGATGTACTTACTGGAGCTGACACACACCAGTGGTGAGAGAATTTCTAAAGAATCTGGAGACCCAGGTGATAAACATAGCTCTTATTAAAAACTAAGTTACAGCAATTTGTAATTTAGTAAATTATATTAAACACAAAAGTGTTAAATACTCACGCATTCCCAATTATTTTGCTACATCTAACTACTACCTAGGCTATTCTGGTTATTTACATCTACTGTATCTGTATGGTGAAAACACTATAAAAGGCCTGCTCTCCCTTTCTATTCCCAAATCTGCATCACTCTCAGCAGTGTCGTGTCGGTAATTTGAAATGTGCCACAGTAGGAATATTTATACCACAGAAATTGGCAAATGCTACAGATTGGGGTTTTATTTCTTGTCTTGTTATCTAGATCTAAGAAAGTGAAGGAGAAAGGGTTAATAGTGCCGCATTCACTTAAAAGTGTGCCACCTTTGGGATCCATTACATTGCAAATAGAACAAAAAAATGAGGAAATATTTTCCCAGGATTCTAAAACTCTTACCCAATTCGGCAAAAAAAAGTCACTCATATCCTTGATGAAGTGGATGAACTAGTGAAATTCTGACAAATGTGTTTGTTGCTTCACTTTAACCCTGACAATATCAACCAACAACCATATCTTAGGGCTTCCCCTGTTGCTCTTGGGGCTTCCCCCTGTGGCTCAGCTGGTTAAGAATCTGCCTGCAATGCAAGAGACCCAGGTTTAATCCCTGGGTCAAGAAGATCCCCTGGAGAAGGGAATGGCAACCCACTCCAGTATTCTTGCCTGGGGGGGCTACAGTCCATGGAATCACAAAAAGCTGGACACGACTGAGTGACTGTCACTTCCATAGCTTAAGATACTCGTTTGCTGGCTTTGGGAACTTGGAGCCCCGGGGTCCTGAACTGGACAACAGGGATGACACCACAGGCATGTTCCAACAGTGAGCTCGGGGAAGCCCAGGGTCTGACACAACTGGCTGCGTAAACAAGGGCCCCAGCGAGGAGTCTGGTCTGGGCCTGGCCTCCTCCCTGATCCAAGCTGGGCACCGCCTTCCAGTCCACACCTCCTCCTCGTAAATATTCTCTCTCTCTCTCACACACACACATACACACACACAGCAATTTTCTTCCCTAATCGCCTCCCACAGCAGCCAGCACATGCTCTATATGACTCAGCATTCTGAACCTAAAGTTGCTTTTCTGCTCTTGTCCCCTGGAGTTTCAGCTGGTTCCTGCAGGAGGCCAGCTGCCCTGAGAGAGCTGGTTTATGTCTCTTTTTTTTATCTCTTTTTTTAAACTTGGGGGTGGGGGGAAGGGTACTCAGAGTGTTCTTTTTGATTTGACAGAATAAACTTTGGTAGATAAATACAGGGAAAGAGTCCTTGTGAGAGTCTTCATTCCTAAATATAGCTACATGGTGAATCAAACAGCTCACAATGTAACTAAGAAGGCCTGATGTGTCTCTGGGGTTCCTTCAGCCATGGCCCAGCAGAGGCCTTGATGACAAGTCCTGGCCCTCTGTGGGCATGCAGGAGGACGTTCTGGGAACCAGGAGATCAAGTGGCCCCCCCTACTGTGCTGTGTCGGGCTGCTCTGCTTGCAAGGAATGGAGAGCTCCTGAGTCTTTAAGTGACAGGCATTTACTGTCACAACAGTCACAGCCCCCTCAGCCGGCACGGGTGCTAGACAGGCTCCAAGGACTGTACCTCTGCTCCAACCCTTCACCACCTGCCCTGGGCCCTGGCAGGCTGACCTCTGGGTTTTGTATCCTCATAACTTCCTTGTCCTTTGACCTCCAGTTGAACTGGCCGTTGCGGGGGCAGGAGATCAGAGTCGGGGTGAGGGTTGGGGTTTAGTTCAGAAACAAAAAGACCCTCCAGGGCTCTCTGGGGATCCTTCACTGTCTCATAGGTCCTGGTACGGCCACATCATTGGGACTCAACCACCATCTCCCTGCTCATCCTTCCATCAGCAATGCTGCTTCCCTCTGCTCGCCTTGTCTCGTCCTCACTGCTTCTGTCTGCTGCCATCTCTGTGTGTCTTTTAATTTCAAGTCCCCAAGATGGGGTCCGCTTGATGGGACAGCTACCAGTCACCCTGCCCTACTGTAAAGTCACTGGCCTGTCCCTGAGCCAGGAGCAGCATGGTGACCACAGTGGGATGGGCTCAGCATAAAGACCCCCACAGCAGGACTGCTTCCAAACAAAGAAAAGAGAAACACACATCAGCAGCAGATTGCACAGCATGCTCTGGGGCATTCAGGAAGGGCGAAGGACAGGCCCTCCTGGGCCTGTCAGCTGTTCCAGAGATTGGCCGTGGGGCAAGATGGCCTGGGTGAGGCGAGACTCAGCTGCCCAGAGCTCCTGTACCGAGAGAGTCAGACTGAGGCCTGTGCCGAGGCCATGCCTGCCAGCACCCACACCTGGTTAGCAGCCACAGCCCAGCAAAGGCCACTTAGGACCCTCCCTGACCTTGTGGGCATGTGCACATTCCGGACGCCCTCCACTCCAGTCTCCCTCAACTTTCCAGTCCCCAAACAGACCATGTTCACCACCCTACTTCTCTGCCTGCACCACTCCCTCGGCCATCTTATATACAAAAACATCTTGTATACAAAAACAAAACAGAACGTCTTCCACCACTGTCTCCCAGCAAATTCCTTCCTTAAAAAGACATCCTGGAGAAAACCTCAGATGCCCCAAACCAGACCAGTTATTCTGTTGCCTCAGGAGCAAGCCTGGGCCTGATTCCTTTTTGTACTGGGGGCTCTTCTCTAGACAAGGAACATTCTAGATGTTCCCTATGTGAATATTAAAGAAATGAAGAGACAAGAGCAAGTAACATGATCAGAAAATAGAACGGGACTGTCATTCCTGCCAGCAAGTGAAGCATTAGAAGAGGCTTCGATGCCATGTATTTGGGGAAATGATCCCAGGGAATGGGGGTGAGGGACTGGGGGAGGGGAATAGACAAGGAGGGAAGACCAGCCCGAGGATGGAGGTGGGCTATCAGCCGGGCACTGCTGTGGACATCTGAGGCACAGTCCTGTGGGGACTTCTGAGGAGTTGTGTGGAAGGACCTGAGAATCACCCAGCTGACAGACAGGAAGGGGGCTCTTCACCCTCCAGTTCCCATCCCCACTTATCAGAGGCTGCCCCACTGATGGTCAGTCCCTTGCATGCCCAGAAGGCAATCAGGAGACCAATGTGTCCACATTGCAGAGTCAGGGACATGTGAACAATTCTCCGTGCAGCTAAGTGAGAGTTTCTGGGTCACGTGTATACGAAGCTGGCTACCATGGCACCGGCTGGAGAAAGGAGGTGGGCCGAAAGATGAAGAGCATCCACACAGGGCTGCACAGGGAGTAGGAGATGTTAAGCTGGAGAAACAGGGTGGAAGTTATGCTGCAGAGGACCCTGAACATCAGCCCAAGCAGCACAGCTTTACTTGGTAGGCTGCCAAGAGCCACTGAGGAGTTCTATGC
Source organism: Bos indicus x Bos taurus (assembly GCF_003369695.1). Taxonomy (NCBI): domain Eukaryota; kingdom Metazoa; phylum Chordata; class Mammalia; order Artiodactyla; family Bovidae; genus Bos; species Bos indicus x Bos taurus. Next base: position 116,835,205 of record NC_040076.1, read on the forward strand.
AATACAGTACATGGCAGCAACAATGGTTGACCTGAGTTAATTTCAGCCTGCTCCCTCCATAAAATAATAGCTCTTCACCAAGACTTCACCAACTAAGCATATAATCATAACAAAAATCAGTGCATCAATCAAGAGCCACGTCTAACCCCCTCCATCAGTTCAGTTCAATTCAGTCACTCAGTCGTGTCTGACTCTTTGCAACCCCATGGACAGCAGCACGCCAGGCTTCCCTGTCCTGGAGTCTACTCAAACTCATGTGCATCGAGTTCGTGATGCCATCCAACCATGTCATCCTCTGTCATCCCCTTCTCCTGTCTTCAATCTTGCCCAGCATCAGGGTCTTTTCTAATGAATCAGTTCTTCGCATCAGGTGGCCAAAGTACTGGAGTTTCGGCTTCAGCATCAGTCCTTCCAATGAATATTCAGGACTGATTTCCTTTAGGATGGGCCGGTTGGATCTCCTTGCAGTCCAAGGGACTCTCAAGAGTCTTCTCCAACACCACAGTTCCAAAGCATCAGTTCTTTGGTGCTCAGCCTTCTTTATGGTCCAACTCTGACATCCATACATGACTACTGGCAAAACCATAGCTTTGACTAGATGGACTTTTGTTAGCAAAGTAATGTCTCTGCTTTTTAATATGCTGTCTAGGTTCGTCATAGCTTTTCTTCTAAGGAACAAGCAAGAAAACCCCTCAATATAGAAACACTAAGTCCCAGAGACTTCCCTGGTGGCCTAGTGGTTGAGACTCGGCTTTGCCATTGCAGGAAGCACAACTTTGATCCCTGGTCAGGGAACTAAGATCCCGCATGCCGCACAGCTCAGCCAAAAAGATAAATCTAAAAAAAAAGGAAAGAAAGAAAGACTAAGCCCCAGTTGAGTGCTACTGTCTCTCTTTACCTTCCATGAAGAAATCCCTATAAAAACATTGTGAAATGCTTAGTTCTTTATTTATGTTTATCTTTAAGACCTAAAGAAAGAGAAGCTTGGAAATCTTTAAGGAAAAAACCTGTTAAGAGAGCTTTCTTTGTTGTAAGCCATAAGGGGTCTTCCAATGATTCCACCCAAATTAAAAAAAAAAAAGAAAAACTTAGAAAAATAATAGGTGAAAAAAACCCTTCAAATTGGAAAAGCATCAGGAGAAAGGCACATGGAGAGTACATGAGGGGCAATGACATGAGTTTTGAGTAATTCTATCAGGACACATACAGTGAAAGCTGGCCTGAGGGGCCCCTAACATTTATGCTCTGATGTGTCCCCTACTCCACCATAGCAAGTGTTTCTGTTCTACCTCCTGACTCTGGTGGCACATGTACACGAGTATCCTCCAGGGTTACTTTCTTTGTTTTTTTTGTGATGAATTAGATTTTCCTGAGTAGTCCAAGATCAAAGGCAAGATGAGAGATTAAGATTTATTTTCTTGTGTGAGTCATAGCCTGGATCACCAAACACAGAGTTCACTAAATGTTTTGAGTGGTGATGACACTACCGAGACAAGATTATAGAATTCTGTGTGATGTTTAATTAAAACTTTTCACCTGATCAAGGGCACTGTCACTGTGGGTGACAATGTAAATTACCCATCACCCAGCAATTCTGCTTCTGGGAATTTATCCTAAAGAACTAATAAAAAATGTGGGGTAAGATTTTGCTACAAGGTTCTTCACCAGGCCGCTCTTTAAAAGAGCAAAAATTTAGAAATAGCCCAAATTCCCAAAGTGGGGGGGATTAGTTAAATAAAGATAATACCATCATGAATAGAATACCATGTTCTATGCCATAAACACTATATATCTATAAATGTTTATATAGATATAAACACACACACATATTTATATTTTGTGCTTTGACACAAGGTAAAAGGAATTTGTGGTATCCCCAGGTTTGGGTGGATGAGATGATGAGCAATTTAAGTGTTCTTTTTGCTGCTTTTTCCTTATAAGCATGAACTGCTTTTTTTTTTCTTTTTGGCAACACTGCACTGTATGTGGGATCTTAGATCCCCACCCAGGAGTTGAAACTGCACCCCCTGCAGTGGAAGCACAAAATCTTAATCACTGGACCACCAGGGAAGTCTGAAACTAAACTCTCTCTTTTTTTTTTTTCCTTAGGAAAAATAATTAAAGAAACTTCACTGGGGTTGTCTCATTGCTCACACTCAAGGTGGTCCTAATTCCCCTCTTTTTCCAGCTTCAGCTCACAGAGCAGTCTGGTCCAGTAGACACTTATCCAGCTTCACTGGGACATGACAGGTATTGCAAACTTCTGGGGACACAAAGATGAAGAGGGGCTATGGTCCCTGCCCTTGGGGGACTGATTTCAAGTGGGGGCACATATACCTCAACATAAACTCATCAGCAATTTCAGGGAAGCCTAGGATTTGAATATCTAGATGTCTGGGAGACATCTAGGTCTCCCAGAGACGAGATATTATGTTAAAGTGCTTTGAAAGGCAGCTCAAACACTTCCCATCCTTGGGACCACCTAACAAGAAAAGCTATATGTTCTCACATGTACACAGAGCTTGTAGAGTGTGAGGAAATGGTTATGTACCCTTTTTATGCAGACGTGTATAGCTCAGTTCAGTTCAGTTCAGTCGCTCAGTCCAACTCTACGACCCCATGAACTGCAGCACACCAGGCCTCCCTGTCCATCACCAACTCCCGGACTCAGAGAGTAAAGAATCTGCCTGCAATGCAGGAGACCTGGATTCAATTCCTTGGTTGGGAAGATCCCCTGGAGAAGGAAATGGCAACCCACTCCAGTATTCTTGCCTGGAAAATCCCATGGATAGAGAAGCCTGGCGGGCTACATCATGGGGTTGCAGAGTCAGGCACGACTAAGCAACGAACACAATAGGTAGAATCTGACTAATGCTAAAGCCATCCTTCTGGAAGTAACACCCCTCTGATACAGTAATAATCTTTCCCTCCTACAGAAGAATACCATAAAGTATTGTATTAAAGGAAGACATTTCCCTTTCCTTTGACACTTTTTTAAGGTCTGAATTGCAAGTGATTTTTAACTGCAATTGCATGTTGCCCCCTAGCGTTCATCTATATTATTGCACTCTGTCGTAATTGTGTGGGGATGGAGTAGAGAGGTAGGTCTGTGCCCTTCAACTTTTCAGAGGAAAAAATAAGTGTATCGGACATGTGACAGAACTGTCAAAAGTGCTCAAATAACTGCCACTTAAATTGCAAAACATAAGCCACAGTTCTTCATTTTCTTTAACCACATAAAATTTGCTAGTTTTTGGCTGGGACAATAATAAAAAATATTTACTGCACACTTCCCATGTGCTGGGCACAATATTAAGTGCATTGTATATATATTAGTCCATTTAATCCTCACAATAATCCTAAGAGGGGAGAACTATTAGCTGCTCTGAGCTCGTGAAGTGCCATGATTGGAAGGGAGGGGACAGACATAAAATGTCCCATCAAAGCTGAGAACTTCCAGATGTACTGAGATGTACTGAGAACATCAGTTTGTACATCAGAACGTGTACAAACGTGGCATGCAGAGCAAGGACACTGGAATAAACATGCAGATGGCACAGTCAGTGCTTCACGCTGTTGTTAGATTGTTAATAACATCTGGGTGGTGTGCTTTCAGTTTACCCTTAAAAGTAAACCATCTTTTTCTTCTCAGCAGCTTTACAGAGATAACTCACATCCCATATAATTCACCCCCTTAAAAGGTACAATTCAATGGTTTTTATTAATATGTTCACAGAGATGTGCAATACCACAATTAATTTTAGATCATTTTCATTATTCATCATTTCATCATTCCTCAAAGAAACAACATGCCACAAGGAGTCAGTCCCCATTTCCCCAAATCCTACTGAATCTGCTATCGATCTCTACAGGTCTGCCTATGTAGCTTATTCTACGTCTCATAAAAATGGAATCACAGGGTCCTTTGTGACTGATTTCTTTCACTGGGCATAGTGTTTTCAAAGTCCATCCGCACTATCGCATGTATAAATGCTGTATTTCTTTTTATTGCCACATAATATTTCACTGCTTAGATATGCCACATTTTAATCATCCATTTAGTTTATGAACACAGGTTGTTTCCACTCTTTGACTGTTATGAATAATGCTGATATGAATATTCATGTACAAGCTTTTATGTGAACATACATTTTCATTTCTCGAGCATACACCTAGGAGTGGAATTTCTGGGTTATATGGTGACTCCACGCTTACCATACCACGGAACTGCCAGACTGTTTTCCAACGTGGCTGCACCATTCTGCACTCCTGTAAGTGCATATGAGAGTTCAATTTCTCCATATTCTTCCCCACAAGTCTTTTTTCTGCCACCATCTTAGTGAATGTAAAGTAGTGTCTCGTTGTGGTTTTGTTTTGCGTGTCTCTGAAGGCTACTTTCACTTTTCTGATACTAGTAATACAGTAGCCACATAGGCCCAATTAATATAATCTAGTTTTATTTTTATTAACAGTCTAAACGCCTCAGATAAAATATGAGCAAAAAATAATCAGAGGAGATGGAGCTGAAAATTCTGAAAAGGGCAAGTCATTCATTTATTCTTTTATTTGAGCCCCTGTTAGAGGGATGAGGCTATGTGAGGTGCTGGGAACGGGGTGGACAGCCACATGGGGGCAGTTTCTATCAGAGGAGACAACTAAGCAACTCTTTTCACAAAGAAATCATTACAGTCACGAAAAGCTCCGTGAAAGAGAGGTAACAGAGGCTGTGAGACAGGTATCAGAGAGCCCTGACTTCGTTGAGGGCTCAGGGATGGCTTCTCAGAGGAAGGGACGTTTGAGTGGAGATCTGCAGGGCGGATTCATTGTTGTAGGAAGCGTGGGCTGCATCGTAGGAAGGGTGGAAAGGGAGGGGCTGAGCAGGAATGACAACTGGAAGTTCCAAGGTGAGTGGAGGCTGGCGAAGCAAACCATTACAATGTTCAGTCATGCAAGGCGTTACAACTAGCGTTCAGAGTTCTGACCTTATCCTCAAGAACAATAAGAAGTCACTGTTTAAAGGGTCTTAAGTCGGGGAGCAGGTATTAGGACTATACAGGATAGGATTTCCAATGATCACTCTCACTGCAAGGACTACAAAGAAGGAATAAAAGCAGACCTTTCAGGAAGTGAATTAAACTATTCCAGGCCAGAGAGAAAGGTAACTTGAGTCTAGGGCTGGAAATGGTGGAGAGACTTGAGAGAAAATTGGGCGATATTTTAAAGAAACTTGGTGAATGATTAAATCCAGGGGCTAGGAAGTGGAAGATGTCAAGGTTGACTCTGCAGTTGGACAGCTGCTGGGACCATAGACTAGATCAGGGAAACTCCAGGGAAGAAGCAGGTTGGGGATGGGAAGATCATGAGTTTATTCCCAAGAAGCTACAAGCGCCCAGGAAACACCAGGTGGAAAGGTGGAGCAGGCAGTTTAAAATAAAAGTTTACAACTCAGAGGAAAGATCAAGCTAAAGGAACACACGTGGGATGCTCAGGGTGTTCGTGGTAAATGTAGCCTTGAGTATGAGAACAGATTATTAAGGAAAAAAAGTATGGAGTTAGAAGGGAACCCAGGGATGAGGCATGTATCACTGCAGTATTTAAAGGACATACAGATGAGGATTGGTCAGCAGAAGAGGCAGGCTGAGGAGACAGTCAACTGGTAGGATGAGAAATGGGAACGTTATTCAAGTCAAGAGATGAGAAACTTTCACGTAGAGAGTGACAACACTGGAAACCACTGGCATGTACAGTGTGACACACACTGGACTTGGCTGCAAAGACCACTGGAGACCTTAGCAAGATCTAAGGAGCTGAAGCCAGGCTGGAGTGAAGTGAGGGGGGTGTGGGAGGGGAGGAAACAGACAATGCAAGGAGACGACTCCTTCCAGAACTATGGAAATAAAGGGCAGAAGACAGGGAGGCAGCTGAAAAGAGCAGTGAGTCAAGGAAGAGTTGACTTTAAGGTGACAAGATGAGGCATACTTACATGTGAATGAGAAGAATCCACCCTACCAGCAGAGATGGGAGGATGAAGGTATAGAAAAGCAAGAAAGTTGAGTGAGAACCCCAGTGGCCTGGCATCTAGAGCTTGGGTTCAATTCTGGCTTTTCTACCTGCTGCCCATGTGGCTTGGGGCAGGATATTTGGCCTTTATGCCTCAGTTTCCTTATCTGTAAAATGGAGAGAAAATGGAACTTCCATTGGGAGGATTAAATAAAAGAATATATGGAAAGGGCTGAGGTTTGGATAGAGTCCCTTTGCCAATGCAGGATTCCTAAGTCACATTAACTGTCTTTACTCCTTACCCGAACTTTGCCATTAGACACACCGAATTGCTCTCTTTTAATTCTTCACAGCATTTACCATACAATTCCTGACTCAAAGAGGATGTTGGCAATGGTAAACTATTTTTACATAAATTGGGAGACTGGGGTTGACATATACAGACTACTATATATAAATCAATAACTAATAAGAAATATACTATATAGCACAGAGAACTCAGTACTCTGCAATGACCTATTTGGGAACAGAATCTAAAAAAGAGTAGATATATTAATATGTCTATGTATAACTGGTTACCTTTGCTGTACACCAGAAACTGTAATAACACAACACTGTAAATCACTATACTCCAATAAAAATTAAATGAAAAGAGAAGTACCAAGAGAATGTGAACATGTGCTCACCAAAAGTCACAAACTAGAAAATTCACAGCAGCATGACTCACAATGGCCCTAAATTGGAAAGTTATCCCCAAATCCATCAACAGAATAATCAATAAATGGACTGGTACATTCAGGCAATGAATACTATACAGCAACGAGAATATACAATCCACAACCATACAACAGTGATAAAAACTAAAGAAGCCAAATACAAAAGAGTATATATTCTACTTATTTAAAGGATAAAAACTGACAAAACTAGTCAATACTGTTATATATAAAGACAGGGATTTCCCTTGAGGGTGAGTCACTACTCAAGAAGTAGAGGAAGGCTGGACAAAAGGGGAGTTTCCTGCAGAGGTCAGAATGTGTACTTTAATAATAATTTTAAAAGAACATTCAATAAAAGATATATATATTTGGAAACAGTACTTAATACTCTCCACAGCCATCTTTCAAGTTCAAGTTCCTGTATCAGGGTAGTGAAGTAAATACTGACCCTATATTCAGGGTCAGTTGCCATCTGTACAGCTCAGTTCAGTTCAGTTGCTCAGTTGTGTCTGACTCTGCGACCCCATGGACTACAGCACACCAGGCTTCCCTGTCCATCACCAACTCCCGGAGCTTGCTCAAACTCACGTCCATCAACTCAGTGTAGCCATCCAACCATCTTAGCCTCTGTTGTCCCCTTCTCCTCCTGCCTTCAATCTTGCCCAGCATCAGGGTCTTTTCCAATGAATCAGTTCTTCGCATCAGGTGGCCAAAGTATTGGAGTTTCAGCTTCAGCATCAGTCCTTCCAATGAATATTCAGGACTGATTTCCTTTACGATTGACTGGTTTGATCTCCGTGCAGTCCAAGAGACTCTCAAGAGTCTTCTCCAACACCACAGCTGAAACGCTTCAATTCTTCGGTGCTCAGCTTTCTTTATAGTCCAACTCTGACATCCATACATGACTACTGGAAAAACCATAGCTTTAATTAGATGGATTTTTGTCAGCAAAGTAATGTCCCTGTTTTTTTTTTTTTTCAGCATCAGCCATCAGTTCAGTTCAGTTGTTCAGTAGTGTCCGATTCTTTGCGACCCCATGAATTGCAGCACACCAGGCCTCCCTGTCCATCACCGACTCCCGGAGTTCACTCAGACTCACATCCATCGAGTCAGTGATGCCATCCAGCCATCTCATCCTCTGCTGTCCCCTTCTCCTCCTGCCCCCAATCCCTCCCAGCATTAGAGTCTTTTCCAATGAGTCAACTCTTCACATGAGGTGGCCAAAGTACTGGAGTTTCAGCTTTAGCATCATTCCCTTCAAAGAAATCCCAGGGCTGATCTCCTTCAGAATGGACTGGTTGGATCTCCTTGCAGTCCAAGGGACTCTCAAGAGTCTTCTCCAACACCGAAGTTCAAAAGCATCAGCCATACTTCAGGATTAAAGGTCACCCCTCTCTCTTTTCCCCATCTATCGACTAAATACTGAGATGCAAACAACAGGTTTTTGCATTGATCCTATTGGAACCATAACCCCAGACTCTGAGAAAGGTGTTTAAGGGGCACCACTTCTCACAGAAGAAGACTCTTGAGTCTTAGGATTTGAGATCTTCCATTTATTTAAGACATTTTGAATAAGTAGCTTTAAAGAAAGCACCTTCCAGATTCAGCTGCAGTGTGCAAAAACCTCAGCTCCAGGTAGAATCAGGCAGTCTGCTCAGGCATTCTCTGAAACCGCATCTAACTGTCAAGAAACTGCTCTGACACTCTCTACATGCTTGCCCAGAAAACTAGTGGAGCTTGGACTGACAGTTACTTCTCCACATAAAATCTAAACACCTGAATGTTTCAGAGAGGCCGTTGGGTGGTGGCCATAGTCCTGTCTGACATTCTTCTACATGGGTAACCTAGGTCTGAACCTGATACAAGGATCTTTACCAAATTTTCTTTCAAACTGTACCTCCAGCTTGTTTCTGCCATGTTAGGTTTCCACCATATTAGATTTGAGAAAGTGAGAACTGCCCTGGATGAGCCACATGCTACTTGAGAGTTGACCTGAATAGCAGCTCTTTCCTCAGCATTACTTCCCACATTTCTTATTCTCTTCATACCTGGGCTCCTTCTCATTTTCCCAGTTGTGTCCCCTCATGTCCTGCTCGGGGTCAAACTGCCATACTGCAGGGTTAAAGGTCATCCCTCTCTCTTTTCCCCACCTGCCTGCTGAATGCCACTTGGAATTTGAAATAAAACAACCCAAAGTTTAGCTAAGTAGTGGATACCCATAATCAAAAATGAAGCCTATGAATGAATTTCATCCATTCCATCCCTTTGGTAATTTCCTCAGGAAACGTAATTATTTTCAAATTGATCTGTCCTTGTTTTCAGTTCCATTTTTTTCCCCCCACACCACAAGGTTTGTGGGATGTTGGTTCCCTGACTAGGGACTGAACACGGGTCTGGCAATGAAAGCACTGGGCCCTAACCACTGGACAGCCAGGGAATTCCCTTAATTCAATTCTATAAATAGTAAATGGAAATCCAGGTCCCTCACTTAGTAAATACAACCTTTCCTAATTTTTTAAAAGGGGAGAAAGCAACTAAATAAATTGTATTTCATTTTGTCCTGAAGAACCAAGACCTGTAATACATAAAATTTACATTAAAAAGTAAATTACAGGCTTTTAATTTTAATTTATTTAATTAAATTAAAATGTAAATTAAAATACGCTGCACATATCTTAGTGAACACAGTGAAATCTGATTATCATAGAATCTCCAAGTGAAGAGCTTTAAGGGACTTTCCAGGATATTCTATCGGAATTGGCAGGGAGAGAGAAAGTATCAGGAAATCAAGAGTAAAGCAGTTCTGCTCACCTATGTTAAGAAGTTTACCTAGTCTAGACTGAATAATGCCCTCAGGAATACCATGGTGAAGGATTTCAGAACTTTAAAACTAAAAATATATTGCTCAATTATATTATTTTTATTATACGCACTCTATTTTATCAACTCTCAGAAACAAAGCAGATCCAAACCAGTTCAGCACAAAATATAGTGTTTTCAAAGTTTGTTCTATGGACCAGTAACATCAGCATCATCAAGATAATTGTTAGAAACGAAAGTTCTCAGATCGACCCTAGACCCACACAACCAAAACTCTCAAAAATGAAGCCTATAAATGAATATAGGTAGTGCCTGGGAGGAGAAGGCAATGGCACCCCACTCCAGTACTCTTGCCTGGAAAATCCCATGGGCGGAGGAGCCTGGTAGGCTGCAGTCCATGGCGTCGTGAAGAGTCGGACACGACTGAGCAACTTCACTTTCACTTTTCACTTTCCTGCATTGGAGAAGGAAATGGCAACCCACTCCAGTGTTCTTGCCTGGAGAATCACAGGGACGGGGGAGCCTGGTGGGCTGCCCTTTGTGGGGTCGCACAGAGTCAGACATGACTGAAGCGACTCAGCAGCAGCAGCAGTGCCTGGGAGGCACTACCCGGCAACCTGTATTTTAACAGCCTTTAGACAATTCTGATGCCTGCTTGAATCTAACAACCACCAATCAAACTCATCTCCCCTTAAAACAGAAACATCAGGTACCCCTAATTTTGTGTGAGGTCATACTGGCGTCTCTGTTTGTCCCATCAGCACATCCTGAGTGTGAGATATTATTCTCTACCTCTCTTAACTAGGGCCCATGATGGAGACTATTAACTGTCCCGGATCCATTCCACCCTTCTCTCTTCTTCTTTTTTTTTTAAATTTTATTTTATTTTTAAACTTTACAATATTGTATTAGTTTTTCCAAGTGGAAAACTACATAGTCAATCTTCTCTTGCTTCTAGATATAGTTCTGCAGATAATTAGTTTGGACCAAGAGTATATGAATGTAAGTGATGCATGCAACCTCCAGATTAGAGTTTTAAAAAACAAACGAATCTGGTTACCTTCCTCTTCTTTTTCCCCTCCTCTCCAACTGGAATGCTAATATCCAGTTAGCATGGATATTACCAGGAATGCTAATATCTGGCTACAAGGATGAGGACCACATTGCTCTGTGGTGGAGCAACAGGACAGACATAACCTGAGTCCTTAGACGTTCCTTGATCAGAGCTGCCTCAAGAACCTAACCTACCTTCTTCTGGACTATTATGTGAGAGAGAAATAAACACATTATGACTTTTTTTGAACTATGCTTCTTTTTGTCATAACCTAGCCTGTATCTTCTTTAGAGGGCAGAGCTTCCTTTCTAGAGCTATAATCCTTTTTTCTTTCTTAAGTCTGAGATTTCATGCCTTTGTTCCCGTACATCCACCTTTTATATATATTCCCATTCAAAACAGTTACCACTTTACATAAGGACTTCTACTTTAACTAATCATGGGCTAGTGAAACTTGAACTAACTTTCCCACTGAGGACCTCTATGAAAACCAGATGCAATTAATTTTTAAAAATCTACTTAAAGGCACTGAAGAGCTAACAAGGCAGTTAAAATAACTAAGCTAAGAAAGTGGAGAATGGGGAAATCCAAAGAGATGAATTTGGATTTGCTGTTTTCCTGGGCCCTTGCCAACTCTAGAAGAGGCAACTGAGAGGCAGAGCAAGATTTTTGAGCCTTGAATGGGCTAAGGGAAAAAAAAAGAGTCCAAGCCTATCAAGTCTGGGAGAGAGGTGCTGGGAATGCCCACACTTGAGACTGAGACCCTGAAGGCTGCATTCAAACCACAGGGTGAAGTGGAAATACAATAATCCTTGTAGAGAGGCAATCTAGATTAAAACACGGTGTGTGCTTAGTTGCTCAGTCATGTCTGACTCTTTGTGACCCCATGGACTGTAGCCCGCCAGGCTCCTCTGTCCATGGAGATTCTCCAGGCAAGGCATGGGTTGCCATGCCCTCCTCCAGGGGATCTTCCCAACCCAGGTATTGAACCCAGGTCTCCCACACTGCAGGAGAATTCTTTACCATCTGAGCCACCAGGGAAGCATTAAACCATGGTATCACTGAAACTGGATTAAGGTGATCCTGGATTACGAGCTTTCCTAGGTTCCTTCCTACAGCAAATGGAATTCCTCTCCAGAAACAGAGGACATAATCCTAAACCTCCAAATTAACTCCTACAACATTTTCAAATAACAATGTCTGCATGCATGCTAAGTCTCTTCAGTCAAGTCCAACTCTTTGCAACTCTATGAACTATAGCCTGCCAGGTTCCTCTGTCCATGGGAGTCTCCAGGCAAAAATACTGGAGTGGACAGCCATTCCCTTCTCCAAAGGATCTTCCTGACCCAGGGATCAAACCAGCTTCTCCCACATTATAGGAAGATTCTTTACCAACTGAGCCACCAGGGAAGTCTGGTACTCAAAAAAAGAAAAAACAACAAGTGACAAGATTATAGGAACAATGATAACAAATGAGCAGAAAGAGAGATGCCAGAAGCAGACCTAGAGGATTCTGGATATTGGAGCTATCAGACATAGGCTTAAAAATAACTACGCTTACAATGTTAAAGGAGACGACTGAAAGTTTCGATTCAAAAATATTAAAATATTAAGGACAGTGAAGATTTTGTAATATAATATTCTATATTCCATATAATTTCCCAATCAAAATTCTAGAATTAGGAAACCATGTGCTGTGCCAAACCCTGATTATGGCAAGAAGCTGTGAAGGATCATCCTCGAGAAAATCCCATGAAACAGGTACTTCACAAGGAAGCAGGACAAAGACATCTCAATGATCACTAGCCACCATTACTCATGAAATTAAACCAGGGGAAATGTGACCTTTCATAAAGTTTCCATATCAAACTCATCCCTAGTACAGAAACTCAGCTATCACATTTTCCTCTCTGCTCAGCGATGTTCATTTCCTAAAGAAACCCCTTTTTCTTTTGTCTTGGGAAGCCCAGACCCCACCTGTTTGCAAATTTTCTGGTCTGCATTCGAAATCTAAGCTCCCACAACTTTTCCACTGAGGCATCCAGTGAGGTTTGGAAGGAGCTTCTGGGTCAGCATATGGGATGGTGGGACAGACCAGAAGAAGGCCTTCAGCACTGCCCGCAAAGACCTGAGGTTACTTCCTTGCATCTGGAAATAGCAGAACACATTTCTACTTCCTCCTCTTCCATGTCTTTCCCCCCACCTTCTCTCTGCCACCCATACCTGCTTCTCACCCTACTCCCACCAGTAGAAATGGGGGTGGGGGTGGTGAAAGGGGAGCAGAAAGATTTCCAGCTGCTCTGAGGCCTTCCATATTGATCCATGTTTAGGCACACTTCCCCTCACCTCCTGAGGGAAGGGGTACTCCACAGGGGTATGGCTGAAAGGGAAGGGGAATTAGTCCTCCAGGCCACAACTTAGGGACATCATGAAAGTTCCTCAGCATTATGGGTCTTTATTCACTTTTCAAAATAACTCAGGTAATATTGTAAATACATATTTGTTGCAAACTATCTACATACAGGTATACATACGCTAAAGTTAAAGGACTTCTTCATTCCTTCCATCCCTCCTTCATTCCCACTGCCTAGAGGAATTTGTTTTTAACATTAAAAAAACAAAAAGTCTTTTCCTGCCTGTATGTGTGCATACCTGCTACATCGCTTCAGTCCTGTCTGACTCTGTGTGATCCTATGGACTGTAACCTGCCAGGTTCCTCCATTCATGTGATTCTCTAGACAAGAATACTGGAGTGGATTGGCATTTTCTGCTCCAGGCGGATTTTCCTGACCCAAGGATTGAACTGGCATCTCTTGAGTCTCCTGCATTGGCAGGTGGGTTCTTTACCACTAGCGCCACCCAGGACGCCCCATGTATGTGTGTATGTGTGTTTATCTCCACCTGTATCTGGAGAGCTACCTGCCATACCTGAGAGGTGTCAAATGCGTGTTTGTTCATTTCCTTAGATAAGTCTCAGCTACTGCACTCTGTAGGCTAGAACAAAAATTGCTTTAAATTCAGTCACCTGTGCCAAATAACAAACCACTTACAAAGGTAGTGACTTTAAAAACAAAACAGAACACCATTTTACTTCACTTGCAGTTCTGGAGTTCAGCTGTGAGGTTCTGACCTGGGCCCGCTGGTTTATCCCTTTGGTCAGCCGGTGGGTGGGCTGGGGTGTTCATTCACAGTAGCTGGCTGGCTGACTAGAGGGTGCAGGACCCTCTGCTGCAACTGCTCCGCCTGCCTCAAAGTGGGCTAGCATCCGCCACCAGCTTAACCCAGGCTTCAGCACCTGAGGGCTTCCGCGTTCCCAGCAGCAAAAACAGGTAAGCCTCCCAAAGCGGAAGTGCTTACGTACTTCCTCAATATGTCATGTTTGCAAACACTCTTGGCCACAGCCGATCACATGACCAGAACCAACTTCAAGAAGTGGGGAAATGGACTCTAACCTCTTGAGGGGAGAAGATGCAAAGTTACCATAACAGTGAAGGCAGGGAGGGGAGGAATTTGCAGCCATTTTAGTGTTCAATGGACCAGATTCCCTAAAGACCTGTGTAAGGCACGTGGGAATTCCTAGGAGTGTCTGACCTGGCCAGAAGAACAAGAAGCTAGAATGTCTATGGGAAAGGCACACCCCGATTTCAGATTCTTCGTGCTCAGGATGTTTAAGGGGAAAGCTCCTCTTTCAAAGGCAGAGCCTAAGAGGGAAGGCAATCAGTGTTTCCGGTCTAAGAGGTGGAGGGTAGTGGGGTTCAGTCCCGAGCAGCTATGATAGGAACAGAATGGGATAAGAGCTGTAAGTTTGTGAACCCAAGCAAGGGGCACTTAGCAACCAGGATGTGAATTATCCTCTCTGGAAAACTCAGGGCAGCGGCCTTTGCAGTTGAGATTGTGCCAACCAGGCAGGTAAGGGCTTAAGTGATTAACCTGTGAAAGGCAATGAGTGTGACCACTTTCACACCGTTTATGGAGAAGTTTATATTAATTATACATATTTTAGTGAATGTTTGGTCATTAAAACTTGCCCTAATGTCTTTACTTCATGAAATTTGCTTCTGCTTCTTGGTCACCACCCCGCTACAATGGCTCACTGGAAACCTTGGCCCTTTTGTTTTCTTCGAGGTGGGTATTGTAGACTGAATGTTTTCATCCCCTCAAAATTCATATGTTGAAGCCCTGACGCCAAGGGTGACTCCATGTGGAGATGGGTCCAGGGAAGAAATTAGGGTTAAATGAGGTCTTGTGGGGAGGGGCTCTGATCTGATAGGATTACTGTTCTTCCAAGGAGAGACACCAGGGAACTCACTCCACACTCCCCCACCCCCACCCTCAAGTGATCACGCACCAAGGCAAGGCCTATGAGGACACAGCAAGAAAGCAGCCAGAAAGAAAATTTGCTGGGCCCTTGGTCATGAATTTCTAGCCTCTAAAACTGTGAGAAAATAAGTTCATGTTGTTTAAGCCACCCTTAAACAGGCTATGGTATTAGCAGCCTTAGCCAATTAAGACAGTGAATTTAACCTGGTCCTCTAACTGCTTCCCCTCCTTTGCCAGTTCTTCAGTATTCTCTCATGGTCAGAAGTCTGAAATGAGTCTTATGGGGCTAAAGTCACCGTGTTGGCAGGGCTTTGTTGTTGTTTAGTCACTAAGTCACGTCCCACGCTTTTGCAACCCCATGGACTGTAGCATGCCAGGCTCCTCTGTTTGTGGGATTTCCCTGGCAAGAATACTAGAGTGAGTTGCCATTTCCTTCTCCAGGGAATCTTCCTGACCCAGAAATCCAACCAGAGTCTCCTGCTTGGCAGGCAGATTCTTTACCACTGAGCCACCAGGGAAGCCCATTGGCAGGGCTAGTTCCTTTCAAAAAAATAAAAGAGGAGAATGTAACGGAGGCCTGAGTGGTAGTTCTCTGTGAGGAGGTAACATGTGCCTTAAGACCTCAATGAGAATTCCGGGGTGGTCCAGTGGTTAGGACTCCGCATTTTCACTGCAGGGAGCATAGGTTTGATCCCTGGTCAGGGAACTAAGGGAGAAGGCAATGGCACCCCACTCCAGTACTCTTGCCTGGAAAATCCCATGGACGGAGAAGCCTGGTGGGCTGCAGTCCATGGGGTCACTAAGAGTCGGACATGACTGAGTGACTTCACTTTCACTTTTCACTTTCATGCATTGGAGAAGGAAATGGCAACCCACTCCAGTATTCTTGCCTGGAGAATCCCAGGGATGGGGGAGCCTGGTGGGCTGCCATCTATGGGGTCGCACAGAGTCGGACACTCCTGAAGCGACTTAGCAGCAGCAACAGCAGGGAACTAAGATCCTGCATGTTGCAGAGTGCAGGAGTGAGGCCAAAAAGAGAACTGAATGAGGAGGAATCAGCCTTGCAAAGGACTGAAGGAAGATCCAGAGCTAGAGCTGTAAGGTGGACCTTAGTGTCTTGGTTACCTATTACTGCTATAACAAATTACTACAAAGTTGGTGACTTAAAACAACATAAATGTATTATCTTACAGATAGCACTGTTTCGTTTCCTTCTCTAACTCCTTCCAGGATACTAACTTCATGAAGGCAAGGCCAGGCTTCCCAAGACAGCTCCCAACCAATGGTCTTATCCGCATGTGTATCCTCAGAGCCTAAAGCACTGAAATCAAGTATTTAATGGATAATTCTCTAACTGAATGTAAAAGTAATTGAATAAACTGGGGCATATTTACTTGATGTGATGCAAAAATTAACAAAACGATTGTGACATCATGTCAAATGAAGAAAAGCAAGATATAAAATTGTATATAATCACAAGATGTAAAACAAATGAATATACAGAGAAAGATGAGTAAAGGAAATGCCTCAAATGTTAATAGTGTTTTCTTATGTTTAGATGTTAGAAATGGGAGTAGGTTTTTCCCCTTCCTTTCTTTTATTTTTATTTTTTGAATTTTCAGATTTGCTACAATGAGCATGTGTTACTATCCCCTCACCCCAGCTTTACTGAAGTACAATTGGAATATGTATTAATACTTTTTTCAGTGTCTAGTGCTCTGAGTTAGAAATAATCTGCCCAGTCATGCCTGAGTGCCTTCCCAGTAGTAATGTCATTGCACTCTAAGACACCCCCTAATGCCTGTGTGGTGGCATAGGTCACATTTTATTTTCTGTTAGAATTATTTGGAAGCTAGTCATAGCTCCTTCCCATCTGCTGGCTAGGGGCAGAGACTTTCCTTACTCATTTGTGCCCTCAGTGGTATTTCTTTTGCCCTTGGGTCTGCACTTCAAACACACTGCCCAACATATTGCCCATTACAATAATTTTCAGTTGAGTCTCCCTACTAATTAAGCCTCTGTGTTCCCATAATCTAGTGAGTCTAGTCGAATAATCTAGTTGAGTCTAGTAGAGCCTAGTTTCAAACGTAAACCAGGCCTGGCTCAAAGCCCTGCAGTGGCTCCCCATCTCACTCAGAGTAAAAGCCAAGGCCCCACACTATTGCCCCCTTGCATCCTCTGCTCCAGCCACACTGGCCCTTATGTGTCTACAATACTCCTCCCCAGGATCCCTCAACACAGCTCCCTGGCTTTCTTCAGGCTTCTGCTGAAATATGACCCTATCTATAATAGGACGACAGAGGATGAGATGGTTGGATGACATCACCGACTCAATGGACATGAGTTTGAGTAAACTCCGGGAGTTGGTGATGGACCAGGGAGGCCTGGCATGCTGCAGTCCATGGGGTCACAAAGAGTTGGACATGACTGAGCAACTGAACTGAACTGAGAGTAGAACAGAGGTCTTCTGGGCCCACTCTTAAAAGCAACTATTCCTACCCATAACTCTGTGTCCCTCCCACACATACTTTAATTTTCTCCATAGCACTATGACCTTCAGACACACTGATTATTTACTGAGTGTTCCTCCCCTAGTGTAAGCCTCATTCATAGTGGAAGAACAATAGCAAAAAACTGCCACCTTAATGAGGGCTGATGAAGGATGTGCCTGGCATCACCAGTGTCTTGGTCCATTTAGACTGCTGTAACAAAACACCATAGTCTGGGTGTTTATTTCTCAGAGATTTATTTATCTGAGTTTATTTCTCAGAGATTTATTTCTCTGAGATTTATTTCTCTGAGTAAGAACAGAAGCCGTTTGTACTGCTGCTCCCCCAGGGCGGGGAACGGTCCCTGCTATATAGTACACACTGAGCATTTTTGGAATGAATGACTCCTGAGTGCCCTAAATGAATGAATGAAGTGGTGGATGGTGAGTCCTGTAGGAGGCAGAAAAGGGAAGGATGACCCTGGAGTGGTTAAGTTTCAGCAAAGATAAAGAGTATTTATTTCTCTGAACTTCAGGGGCAGTCCAGAGACAAGAAACAAGAAACAGAGTTAAGCTTAAGGACTGAAAGTGATGGAAGCAAAAGAGTTGAAGCTGGGTTTGACTGCAAAAAAAAAAAAAAAAATCATAAGGGGATATGTAGTCAGGGAGGGGAGAGCAGCAGAAGGATTTAAGGACTTTGGTAAAGAGGAATGTTTGCTACATCTCCCTTTCCCAAGGCTGTCTCTGCTGGTTGCATGGCAATCAAGAGAGAGCAGTCCATGTAAAACATTGAGGGGAAAGAAAGGTCCGTCTAGTCAAGGCTGTGGTTGGGGAAACAGTGGAAACAGTGTCAGACTTTTTTGGGGGGGCTCCAAAATCACTGCAGATGTTGATTGCAGGCATAAAATTAAAAGATGGTTACTCCTTGGGAGGAAAGTTATGACCAACCTAGATAGCATATTCAAAAGCAGAGATATTACTTTGCCAACAGAGGTCCGTCTAGTCAAGGCTATGGTTTTCCCAGTGGTCATGTATGGATGTGAGAGTTGGACTGTGAAGAAGGCTGAGCACCGAAGAAATGATGCTTTTGAACTGTGGTGCTGGAGAATACTCTTTCGAGTCCCTTGGACTGCAAGGAGATCCAACCAGTCCATCCTAAAGGAGACCAGTCCTGGGTGTTCATTGGAAGGACTGATGCTGAAGCTGAAGCTCCAATGCTTTGGCCACCTCATGCGAACAGCTGACTCATTGGAAAAGACTCTGATGCTGGGAGGTATTGGGGGCAGGAGGAGAAGGGGACGACAGAGCATGAGATGGCTGGATGGCATCACTGACTCGATGCACATGAGTTTGGGTGAACTCTGGGAGTTGGTGATGGACAGGGAGGCCTGGTGTGCTGCAATTCATGGGGTTGCAAAGAGTTGGACACGACTGAGCGACTGAACTGAACTGAACTGAACTGAAACGTGCTCTCAGAAAAATTTTCTGAAAGGAGCTTGTGGGAAAGGAGAGGGTTCTGACATTTAGAAAGATGCTCCTCATAGCTAATTACTATGATCTAAGTGTTTTTGTCATCCGCCTTCCCAAAGGTTATATATTGAAATTTTAAAACCCAGTGTGATGGTATTAGGAATTAGGGCCTTTGGGAGGTGCTTAGGTCATGATGGTGAAGCCCTCATGAATGAGATTAGTGCACTAATAAAAGAGATCCTCCAAAAGCTCCCTTGCTCCTTCCACTCTTCGTCTCTGAGGACACAGTGAAAAGACAGAGGTTTATAAGCCAGCCCGTGGGCCTTCACCAGGCACCAAATCTACCACCACCTGGATCTTGTACTTCCCAGTCTCTAGAACTGTGAGAAATAAATCTCTGAGAAATAAACACCCAGACTATGGTGTTTTGTTACAGCAGTCTAAATGGACCAAGACACTGGGGATGCCAGGCACATCCTTCATCAGCCCTCATTAAAGCTGCAGTTTTTCGCTGTTGTTCTTCCACTATGAATGAGAACAATGCAAAAGCATCCAAAGACCCTAAACTTTCTTCCTGAACAGAGAACTGTCTTATAGCACATTTGAAGTATTCTGTATACAAATAAGTTTGCACTGGGCAAAAATTCACTCACTTGACTTTCTCAAAGTGGCTGTATTCATGGCAGTCTTCAGAGAGAAAATGGCAAATAGAAAGAGAAACAAAATTCCAAATGATGACAACAGAGAATATTCCACAGGAAAAAATATTTTTTTAAAAAATCTACTTACATCAGAAACACGTAAAACATTATTTCACAGATACTAGAAGTAATATTTTTTCCTAAACAAAACTATATGGTCTTATATGGAAGCAACCTAAATGTCCATCAACAGATGAATGGAAAAATAAGATGTGGTACATATATACAAGGGAATATGCAGTTCAGTTCAGTTGCTCAGTCGTGTCCGACTCTTTTCAACCCCATGAATCCCAGCATGCCACCCCATGAATCGCAGCATGCCAGGCCTCCCTGTCCATCAACAACTCCTGGAGTTCACTGAGACTCAGGTCCATTGAGTCAGTGATGCCATCCAGCCATCTCATCCTCTGTCATCCCCTTCTCCTCCTGCCCCAATCCCTCCCAGCATCAGAGTCTTTTCCAATGAGTCAACTCTTCCCATGAGGTGGCCAAAGTACTGGAGTTTCAGCTTTAGCATCATTCCTTCCAAAGAAATCCCAGGACTGATCTCCTTCAGAATGGACTGGTTGGATCTTCTTGCAGTCCATGGGATATTACTCAGCCATAAAAATGAATAAAATAATGCCATTTGCACCAACATGGATGGATCTAGAGATTGTTATACTGAGGGACTTAAGTGAGACACAGGAAGAAAATTATCATATGATATTGCTTATATGTTTGAAATCTGAAAAAAAGGGTACAAATGAACTTATTTACAAAATAGTAACAGACTCATAGGGCTTCCCTCACGGCTCAGTGGTAAAGAACATACGTGCCAATGCAGGAGACATCAGTTCAATTCCTGGATTGGTAAGAGCCCTTGGAGAAGGAAATGGCAACCCGCTCCAGTATTCTTGCCTGGGAAATCCCATGGACAAAGGACCCTGGAGGTTTACAGTCCCTGGAGTTGCAAAAGAGTCAGACACGACTTAGCAACTAAACAGCAACAACAACAGACTCATAGACACAGAAAACAAACTTATGGTTACCAAAGGGGAAAGCTGAGGGGAAAGATAAATTAGGAAGTTGGGGTATTAATATATACACACAGCTGCTGCTGCTGCTGCTGCTGCTAAGTCACTTCAGTCGTGTCCGACTCTGTGCAACCCCATAGACAGCAGCCCACCAGGCTCCCCCGTCCCTGGGATTCTCCAGGCAAGAACACTGGAGTGGGTTGCCATTTCCTTCTCCAATGCAGGAAAGTGAAAAGTGAAAGTGAAGTCGCTCAGCCCACCAGGCTCCTCCGTCCATGGGATTTTCCAGGCAAGAGTACTGGAGTCAGGTGCCATCGCCTTCTCCTTTAGACCTCCATATTATTACAAGCTAGGCTGGTGCTCACTGCCAGGCCATGTAGTCCTCCTGTTGGATAGATTCTCGAAGAATAACAACCTCAAACAAGGGGCTACAAACTGGAATGTTGGTATCCCCTTAAAATTCTTCTGTTGAAACCTAGTTTCCAATGTGATGGTACTTGGAGGTGGGGTCTTAGGGTAATGATTAGGTCATAAGGACAGAGCCCTCATGAATGGGATTAATGCCCTTAAAAAAGAGGCCCAGAGAGTTCCCTCTCTCCTTCTGGCATGTGAGTTCACTTCAGTTCAGTTGCTCAGTTGTGTCCGACTCTGTGACACCATGAACTGCAGAACGCCAGGCCTCCCTGTCCATCACCAACTCCCGGAGTTCACCCAAACCCATGTCCATTGAGTTGGTGATGCCATTCAACCATCTCATCCTCTGTCGTCCCCTTCTCCTCCTGCCCTCAATCTTTCCCAGCATCAGGAAATGAGCTCTTTTCAAAAGAGCTCTTTTCAAGTGACTCTTTTCAAATGAGTCAGCTCTTCACAGCAGGTGGCCAAAGTATTGGAGTTTCAGCTTCAGCATCAGTCCTTCCAATGAACACCCAGGACTGATCTCCTTTAGGATGGACTGGTTGGATCTCCTTGCAGTCCGAGGGACTCTCAAGAATCTTCTCCAACACCACAGTTCAAAAGCATCAATCCTTCAGCACTCAGCCTTCATTATAGTCCAACTCTCACATCCATACATGGCTACTGGAAAACCATATCCTTGACTAGATGGACCTTTGCTGGCAAAGTAATGTCTCTTCTTTTCAATATGCTATCAAGGTTGGTCATAACTTTTCTTCCAAGGAGTAAGCGTCTTTTAATTTCATGGCTGCAATCACCATCTGCAGTGATTTTGGAGCCCCAAAAAATAAAGTCAGCCACTGTTTCCCCATCTATTTCCCATGAAGTGATGGGACCGGATGCCATGATTTTAGTTTTCTGAATGTTGAGCTTTAAGCCAACTTTTTTACTCTCCTCTTTCACCTTTATCAAGAGGCTCTTTAGTTCCTCTTCATTTTCTGCCATAAGGGTGGTGTCATCTGCGTATCTGAGGTTATTGATATTTCTCCCGGCAATCTTGATTCCAGCTTGGGCTTCCTCCAGCCCAGCGTTTTTCATGATATACTCTGCATATAAGTTAAATAAAGCAGGGTGACAATATACAGCCTTGATGTACTCCTTTTCCTAACCAGTCTGTTGTACCATGTCCAGTTCTAACTGTTGCTTCCTGACCTGCATACAGGTTTCTCAAGAGGCAGGTCAGGTGGTCTGGTATTCCCATCTCTTTCAGAATTTTCCACAGTTTATTGTGATCCACACAGTCAAAGGCTTTGGCATAGTCAATAAAGCAGAAATAGATGTTTTTCTGGAACTCTCTTGCTTTTCCATGATCCATCAGATGTTAGCAATTTGATCTCTGGCATGTGAGGACAGATACAAAAGACAGAGGTCTATGACCCAGGAAGTGGGCTCTCATACATGTGCATGCTAAGTTGCTTCAGTTGTGTCAGAGTCTGTGCAACCCCATGGACTGTAGCCCGCCAGGCTCCTCTGTCCATGGGGTTTTCCAGGCAAGAATACTGGAGTGGGCTGCCATGCCCTCCTCCAGGGGATCTTCCCAACCCAGAGATCTAACCTACATTTTGTCTCCTGCATTACCACGAGCGCCACCTGGGAAGCCCAAGTAGACTCTCACCAGATACCAAATCTGCTACCCCTTTATCTTGGACTTCCCAACCTCCAGAACTGTGAGAAATAAATTTCTGTTGTTTACAAGCCACCCAGTTTATGATAATTTGTTAATGGCAACCCAAACAAAGTAAGACACAGGCTTATGCTGTCACTATGACAAAATGAAACAAAACAAAGCCACTTTATAATTTTGTCTAAACATAGACAAAAATAAGGTCACTGTACCACCACAAAATACCCTATCACAGAATACTTTGTTTTTTCAATTGAAGTTTAGTTGATTTATAATGTGTTTTAGTTTCAAGTGTATAGTTATATATATTCTTTTTCATATTCTTTTCCTTTATAGGTTAATGCAAAATATTGAGTATAGTTCCCTGTGCTATACAATAGGTCTTTGTTGCAGAATACTTCACTTTCTGACAATATCCACTTCAGAGTAAAAGCCCATTTCCTTAGACCTCTCGCAAATCATCTAACCAAATACAAAATCTTGTATTAGATTCATTCTGACACCCTCTTACTAAAACATCTTGCTGTAACAGTAATAAACCCAACTTATTTAACTATATATGTGTTCCTGGTGGTCTTTGGCTGAAATGTCCTTACAGTTGTAGGCAGTCATTTCACAGTTATTGTCTTCACATACATCTTTCTTAGTCGCTCAGTGGTGTCTGACCCTCTGTGACCCCGTGTGACGCCTCTGTCCATGGGACTTCCCAGGCAAGAATACTGGAGTAGGTAGCCATTGTCTTCTCCAGGGCATCTTTCTGACCCAGGGGTTGAATCCAGGTCTCCTGTATTGCAGGCAGATTCTTTACCATTTGAGCCACCAGGGAAGCCACATACACCTTAGGGGTAAATATTATTATTCCCAATATACTCCCAGAGAAACCGAGGCTGAAAGATGTAAGGTTATTTAGCAAAGAACACAGAAGGGGACTCTAAGCCTAACCCTGATTACTTAATATAAGGGTCAATCCAGACCCTTTTCACAACACCTAAATGTCCTCAGCCACATAGAGGCTCAGTTGGCTTCCTTTATTAGAGGTGAAGTTAAACAGCAAAAACACAATCCCTCCCACCAGGAACCCTTGTCAGTCTTAACAGGCTTTTAAAAGGAAGTTGAACTGTATGGTAAAGTTATAACTTTCAGTCTGTGCAGTAGGTAAACAGATGTCCATTATATTATTCTGTACACTTTATATGTACAAAAATATTTTACACAACTTTTAGTAAGTATAAAACTGTTGCAGGAAGGGGACCCCTTCCAGGGCCCAAAAGTGGGCTCTTGTCTAACACTCGGAAATGAATTGTCCAAGGAAACACACGTGCTGACAAAGCAAGAGATTTTATTGGGAAAGGGCAGCCGGGCAGAGAGCAGCAGGGAAAGGGAACCCAGGAGAAATGCTCTGCCAGTCTTGGGTTTTATGGTGATGGGATTAGTTTCTGGGTTGTCTTTAGCCAATCATTCTGACTCAGAATCCTTCCTGGTGGTGCACGTGTTGTTCAGCCAAGATGGATGCCAGTGAGGAGGATTCTGGGAGGTGGCTGGACACGTGGTGTCACGTTTTGACCTTTTCTGAACTCTCCTGGTTAGTGGTGGCGTATTAGTTCCATGTTCCTTACCAGAACCTCCTGTCATAAAACAACTCATGCAAATAGTTACTATGGTGCCTGGCCACGTGGCCAGTTTCAGTCAGTGCTTCCCCTAACAAAACCAAGCAGGATCCTACGGGATTCTCCCAGGTCCAAAAGCCCTTCCATGTGCCCTATTTCTTGTTTGTAGAAAAAGGCTTTAGTCTGCTAGGAGCCTTCCCCGAGTCACAAAAGCCTGGCTCAAGAATTAATGACTGAAAGGATATAGACATGTAGTGACAAAAATAGCAATTAGGCCTAGAGAACTGGTAACAATTTAAGCAGGAAATCACCCATAGGGCAGTCACAGAATCTTTAGTTCCGCCCTGAAGGACGTAGATAATGGTATCTGAGACACATTCCTGAGTTATTTTGCAGACACTATAACCACCACCAAAGGGGAAAAGCTAAATTGCATAATGACCAGACTGTAACCATGATATAAGCTGCTGCACCCTGAGCAGTTCTACATCTGTGGCTAGCATAATTCCAGGAACTGGCGTCGAGAAAATGGCAGCAAACCACCCTGAAACTGAGAATGATTATGCTTAAAACAATCAAGACCAAACCACAGCATGACCAGTTTCAAGATGGTAGTCAAGAGCTGACTGTGCTGCTCTGCACAGCCCCTGTCTGCACATCCTTAAAGCTTTCCTCTAAAGTTCTTGCCCCCTGATCTGCTCATTGGGAGATGGTTTGGAGGACATTAGTTCACCACCTCCCCAGATTGCCAGCTTCCCAAGCAAAGCACCTTTCTTTTTCCACCAACCCTTGCTTATTGAGCACTAACTTTGGAGCAATGAGCAACCAAACCTGAGTTGGTTTCCAGCCCGGTGGTAAAAAGTACAATGAGCTGAAAACAAAGCCACGGGAGATGCCTTGGTGGCCAAATGCCTCAGGCCTTGTCCACCCCCTGTATGGATGGATAGAACAAGCATTAATCAGACCCCGGACTACAGCAAGGCACTCACCTCAGTGGCATCAAAAATCTCACTAATTGGGATAAACAATATTTAAGGTGTGCATGCTAAGTCGTTTCAGTCGTGTCCGACTCTTTGTGCCCTATATACTGTAGCCTACCAGGTTCCTCTGTCTGTGGGATTCTCCAGACAAGAATACTGGAGAGGGTTGCCATGACCTCCTTCAGAGGATCTTCCCCACCCAGGGATGGAAACTCTCTTTTGTCTCTTGCATTGGCAGGAGGTTCTTTACCACTAGCACCATCTGAGAAGCCCACATTTAAGGCAGTCTTTTAAAAAAATCAAACCAGCAAACTACCACGGTGGACCGGTGCCAGCTTTTGTAAATAAAGTTTTATCATAAGCTCCAACAAGCACCTGTCCACTCCAAAACCAAACCCTGGCATCAGCAATACAAAGTGGCCTTATGGGTGTCCATCGCTAGTAGCCATTCCCCTTCCCCAGCTCCAAAAACTAGCTTCCCAATATTTTATAATAAATTAAAATGCGGCACTCAATATGCCAGCAAATTTGGAAAACTCAGCAGTGGCCACAGGACTGGAAAAGGTCAGTTTTCATTCCAATCCCAAAGAAAGCCAATGCCAAAGAATGCTCAAACTACCGCACAATTGCACTCATCTCACATGCTAGTAAAGTAATGCTCAAAATTCTCCAAGCCAGGCTTCAGCAATATGTGAACCATGAACTTCCTGATGTTCAAGCTGGTTTTAGAAAAGGAAGAGGAACCAGAGATCAAATTGCCAACATCCGCTGGATCATGGAAAAAGCAAGAGAGTAGCAGAAAAACATCTATTTCTGCTTTACTGACTATGCCAAAGCCTTTGACTGGGTGGATCACAATAAACTGTGCAGAAGCTTTTAAGTTTAATTAGGTCCCGAATTCTGAAAGAGATGGGAATACCAGACCACCTAATCTGCCTCTTGAGAAATTTGTGTGCAGGTCAGGAAGCAACAGTTAGAACTGGACATGAAACAACAGACTGGTTCCAAATAGGAAAAGGAGTACGTCAAGATTGTATATTGTCACCCTGTTTATTTAACTTCTATGCAGAGTACATCATGAGAAATGCTGGACTGGAAGAAACACAAGCTGGAATCAAGATTGCCAGGAGAAATATCAATAACCTCAGATATCCAGATGACACCACCCTTATGGCAGAAAGTGAAGAGGAACTCAAAAGCCTCTTGATGAAAGTGAAAGAGGAGAGTGAAAAAGTTGGCTTAAAGCTCAACATTCAGAAAACGAAGATCATGGCATCCGGTCCCATCACTTCATGGGAAATAGATGGGGAAACAGTGGAAACAGTGTCAGACTTTATTTTTCTGGGATCCAAAATCACTGCAGACGGTGACTGCAGCCATGAAATTAAAAGACGCTTGCTCCTTGGAAGGAAAGTTATGACCAACCTAAATAGCATATTCAAAAGCAGAGACATTACTTTGCCAACAAAGGTTCGTCTAGTCAAGGCTATGGTTTTTCCTGTGGTCATGTATGGATGTGAGAGTTGGACTGTGAAGAAGGCTGAGCGCCGAAGAATTGATGCTTTTGAACTGTAGTGTTGGAGAAGACTCTTGAAAGTCCCTTGGACTGCAAAGAGATCCAACCAGTCCATTCTGAAGGAGATCAGTCCTGGGATTTCTTTGGAAGGAATGATGCTAAAGCTGAAACTCCAGTACTTTGGCCACCTCATGCGAAGAGTTGACTCCTTGGACAAGACTCTGATGTTGGGAGGGATTGGGGGCAAGAGGAGAAGGGGACGACAGAGGATGAGATGGCTGGATGGCATCACTGACTCGATGGACGTGAGTCTGAGAGAACTCCGGGAGACAGGAGTTCTGGGACAGTTCTCCCTCCGGGACAGGGAGGCCTGGCGTGCTGCAATTCATGGGGTCGCAGAGTCGGACACGACTGAGCGACTGATCTGATCTGATCTGAAGTTCTACAAAAATATCGAATCGTGTTGTACACTAGAAATTAATACAATATTTTAAGTCAACTATACCTCCTTTTTTTTTTTAATTAAAAAAAATTTTAAAGACTGGCTCCAAATAAGCTGAGAAATTAGAAAGGAGGATCAGTTAGCAGCAGGCCGTTAGAATTTCCCGCTGGAGTCCAGAACGCAGATGCCAAAGGAATCTGCAGGGGTCCTGGCTACCGTCCCCGTCGGCCCCTCTCCTCCCAGCGCCAGTCCTCCCGGCTGAGGGGTCCTGCGACTTTAACCTCCAGGCTCGCAGGCCGAACTGCGGGCGGTTGCCCAGGGAGACGGACGCACAGAAGGCGGCGCGCCCCGGGGCCCTGGACCCGCCGGTGTCCTTTGTGCTAGCGGGGATCCTGCTTCCCGCCTGCCACGGCCAACATGCACTCGCAACGCAGCTTCGGAAAGCCCGAGAAGGAGCAGGGCCACGAGGAGGAGGAAGAGGAGGAAGAGGAGCAGGAGGTGAACGTGGAGGAAGAGGAGGAGGAGGAAGAAGAGGAGGCGGTGGAGGAGGAAGAGGAGGAGGAGGAGGAAGAGGACCAGCAGGCGGTGGCGGAGCTGGAAAAGGAGCTGGAGGCCTTTGGGAGGTTCAGCGAGGAGTACTTTTCGAAGTTTTGGGACTTCGGAGATGCCAGTGAGGAAGGCTGGCCTCGCCCCCGCTTAGCCAGCGTCGTTAGCCCCAGCCTGAGCCCAACGCTGACGCTCAGGACGCCGAGCCTGTCGTGGTGGAGCCAGACGTCTGTGCCCAGCGACAGCGCCCCCTCCAGGATCTCCTCCCAAAAAAGTACCGGCCCCTCGCCCCTCGCCCCCGACGCCTAGCCCTTTCCTCTAAGGCTTCCCGATCCCTAGGGGAGAGCTGATACAACTACTCTATAACCTTCGTCTATGGGGTGTCAGTTTCCAAATACACTCACCACTTCCCATACACCCGTATCTCAGTCCTTTCTCTCAAAGACCCTGAAATCTTGGCTGAGCGGCTGTGATAGTTCATAGTTTAGAATGAAGGGGAAGCATCCTTCTAAAACAGGAAACAGACAGTACTGTACGGAGTGCTCGCTTTATAACTTGTACGAGTGCATTCAGTGATCGTGTCCTCTGTCTCATATTCATTCTGTCCTCCCGCCTCTCTCTCTCTCTCTCTCATACCACGAGGAAGAGGAAGGAGTAGTGCTTTAAGGATGTTCTGCTTTTGAAACAGCCCTGCCTCCCCTTACCCCTCCCCCCCCAAAAAATAAATAAACAGTTCACATTTGTGCCTAAGTGTACTGAAACCACTCCAACCACTTGGAAGCAGAGCAGTTGCTTAGAGTAGATTTCGTCCATCCCCCAGTATTGACATTTTGGTCTGGATCACTCTTTGCTGAGGCTGAGCGTGTTGAGGGCAGGAGGAGGGACTGTACTCGGCTTTATGGTATGTTTAACAGCATCCCTGTCTACATCTGACTCTGCTAGTTAGCCCCTACTAGGCTTTGTGACAATCAAAAATTGTCAAAATGTCTTTAGATATTGCTAAATGTTTCCTAGGGAGCAAAAGTGACCTTTTGAGAACCATTGATTCAAATGGAACGGCTAAATTGTTTCGTGTTTTATTCAACAGGTTTTCCTAAAATATTTCAGACATTTAGGAAAGACATGTCTGAAATGAATTTTGATAGGTAAGAAATTGTTTTCAGTTTTCATCTTATTATTTTTTGAAAATGATGTTTACTTTGGGGACGAACGTGTCAGGAAGGTAGAGTAAGATCATCCAGGGCATTTGCAACTAATATATATATATATTTAAAATTTTAATCTACACTGTTAGACACTTTGGAGCGGATAGAGACAGGGTCCTTGCCCATCTCTGGCCTATTATTTACCTGTAGATTTCTGTACCCCTCTCTGTTCCCTCTTCCACTCACCAGAGTTAACATACTATTAACAGTTTGTTTGTTTCCAGTAAAATTTAAATAGCAGATTTTCATTACTTGATTTATTAACATAGCTACTGACCTTCCATCATGAAAGCTGAGGAATGTAACTCACACCACTTCCCTCCTCTCCATTTTCAGTAGTTATATTATATTTAATTTTTCTAACCTTTAAGACTTTAGAGTATTTAAATCTCTACTTCTTGGTTTATCAATTTTAGTGACTATTAACTCTTTTAAAAAATTAACACCTTAACTGCTACTTCCTTCTCTCCTCTTACCCTTTACTTTCCCAATAAACAACAAATTATTTAACAGATTTTATTAAAATATATAGTCATATAAAGTCATATTACTTTACTAAGTTTTATTGTGATTGTGTGTTGTGTAATTATTATTAGTTCTTAGTGCTTTGGGTGCAAGTTGATTCTAAAAGTTGGAAACCAATAACCAATACTCATAATTTCTTGCTGAGAAACCAATACTGTGACTGCACGCTTGTACAAGAAAATGAAAGCCTATGTCCATAAAACTTGGCTCCTAAAAGGAGAACTTCTGAACCCTTGGTTGTTTTTAGTTGTCTTCAATTTTTCTGAATTGGGCTAATGGCCATTCTTTCTTGATTTCCATTTTGCTCTTTTTCTTTTTATTCCTCTTCTTTTTGCTGGAGAAAATTCCTCAGGTAATTATTTTGTATTGATCTCATGGACAGTCAAATTTCTGAGTTCTTGCCTGTCTTAAAATTTCTTCCATGTTCCTTTACTCTTGGTCTCGTAACTTGTTTCCCTGGGAAGTTAGACAAACAGGACTCCCCCAGATGGAGTGGCTTCAACAGAGCAGTTCTCCAGCCATTACAGTACAGTCATTTCAGAATTAAAACACACAATGTACCAGAAACAAAGCTTCAAAAAAGGAAGGTGGAGACATAAGAGAACTGAGAAAGGTGAAAAAGTAACAGTCCTAACGTTGACTAAACTCTTTGGGAAATTTTTGTCTGATATTTTTAGAAGAGCCAGCAAATTACTGCAAAACAAACAAACAAACAAAAAACCCCTGAAACTCAAAGAGGCAAAGGAACTTGAAAAGCAATAGTTACTATTTATTTGTTACCAGTAACAGTCATTTTAGCTAGTCAGTAAATTCCTGCTTCCGGTTATGTCAATGTTAACTGACTGATAAAGCTCCACAATACTTGTGGGATGAATACAGAATGCTTAATTATGATGCATTTAACTTCAGCCCTTTAAAAAGACTGGATTATTGTACAGCTATTTTAAAACGAACAGTATGTTCTAATTTAAATTCAAATAAATGTTTAAACACACATACCATCATTGCCAATGCCAACAATAATGACACACATACACAGAGAGAGGGGTGGTAATTTACTCTCTGAGAGAAATAATATGGTATTGGGAGCCTCTAAGATTTAGAAAGGAGTACTTTGCAAAGAACAGATACGACACTAGCACAGTGTGCCTGACTTTACTGAAGACATAAGAATGGAAGAAAACATTTCCAAGAAATCAGGGTCTTCTAGGGACATTTGTTATTTGATTGTTAAATGTACCAGATTTAAAAGGACTGCTAACAACTCTCTAGGTATACTGAAAACAAGCATTTTGTCTAAATTTCAGAGCTATCTATCACAGTCTGCATCCAAAAGTTCCAGTATCGATACAAACAGAAGAAAGTTGGCTTCAAGAATTGGCTGACATGGAGAAGCCCAGTGAGTGGTTTGGTTCTGAAGCTTTTGCTGGGAGGTGGGACTGCATGCTGGAAAGAGCATGGGGGTAGGCGACCAGGGGAGGTAGAATTAAACCCTAGCACCAACACAAACTAACACTGTGACAACTAGGCAAGTCAGTTAACCTCACTGACTCTCCTTCTTCCTCTCTTGGCCATAATAATCCTTGTCTCATAGGACCATTATGAAGATCAAAGTGAGATTCAACATTGAAAATCCTTGGCACTGAGTCTTTAGTAAATGGTAGCACCTGTGTTCACATCAAGAGATAGTCTGCCATCATATTTTGATACATATCTCTGTTTTTTATTATAGAAGTAACATATGCATGCTGTTTTTTAAACATCAAACCATTAAGAAAAATATAATGGGAACATTAAGTTTTTAACTTACTCAGTATATTCCTCAGAAGTGATCATTATGAACAGCCTTTCCTTTAAACTTTATTATTTGTTGTATGTTGGATCGTATGTTCATCAGATGTTTACAGAGCACATACCTGTAATAGGTCAAGTACCTGTCATAGGTCAGTTTCCTATTCTAGCGTCACAGCAATGAATAAAGCAGACAAACCCCTGTCTCAGTGGTCTTCTATTAAAGTGTGGGGGATGGAGGTGACGGTGATAGTGACATAAATAATACACAAAGCAAGTAAATGCACAATGGCTTAGATGATGTAAGTGCTAAGGAGAAAAATAGAGCAGGCAGAGGGCTGGGAAGTGCTGGACAAGTGGGTCAAAGTTTACACAGGATGCTCAGGGAAATCTTCACTGAGAAACTGAAGTGTTTGAGTACAGACCTCGAAGTGTGAGAGTGATGATGATCTCTGGGGAAAGAGTGTTACAGGCATAGGGAAGAGCAAGCACTTCCCTCTAAAACAATGGAGGCAGCCAGAGTGGCTGCAGTGGAGTGAGGAAGGAAGTGAATTCTAGGTAATAAGGTCAGAGAGATGGTGAGGACCAGATCTTATTCAATGAGAATGAAGTCCGAAGTCACTGGAGGGCCTGCCCAGAGGAGTGACACAATCTAACATAAAAATCAGATGTAGAATTAATATCATATGTTAATATAATATTAAACCTACTATTAGAAAATTTGTTGGAGAAGGCAATGGCACCCCACTCCAGTACTCTTGCCTGGAAAATCCCATGGACGGAGGAGCCTGGTAGGCTGCAGTCCGTGGGGTCGCTAAGAGTCAGAAACAACTGAACGACTTCACTTGCACTTTTTACTTTCATGCATTGGAGGAGGAAATGGCAACCCACTCCAGGGTTCTTGCCTGGAGAATCCCAGGGACGGGAGAGCTTGGTGGGCTGCCGTTATGGAGTCGCACAGAGTTGGACACAACTGAAGCGACTTAGCAGCAGCAGCAAACTTGTTAATTATTCCCAAATTAATCTATATAGTCCAAGTAATTGTGATGAGGTTTTTCAGCGGAACTTGACAAGTTGACTCTTTGATCTTGCTTTGCAGCATTAAAAGATAAACTGAGAAATTTTCCATTTTTTTAGAGTTTACTTGAGCAGATATGGATTGGAATTGGCCAGCGCCAAACCAGATATGGTTAGGAGCATTCCACAGAGGAGAGCTCTGGAGAGGTTTTTATAGAGAAGTCGAAAGAGCAAACCAAGGAAGTTATTTGATTGGCTATTGCTTAAGGTTGCATTATTTGGGAAAGCCCAGTTGGCTGTTTGCAGTTAGCTGTTCTTAACCTTGAGGCATTAACCTTGGCTCTGGCTTAGGTTTCCCTTTTGCTAACAGTTGGCTACCAAGGCATTATTAGAGCCACCTCATCGAATAGTTTCCTTCTTTGAACAACAGGAGCCTAATGTACATTTTCAATGTACATTACTAATGTACATTGTACTTTTGTACATGTACTTTTTTCATATCTTCTTTTATAGTTCCTTTCAATAGAGAACTTATTTGTAGCTCTAATTAATTTATTCTGAGATGTTTTGCAGTTGTCTTTATTGATATAACAATTGGAATTTTTTTCTATTATATTTTCTAATTGGTTATTGTCCATGTATAAACTCGTTTGAAAAGACCCTGATGCTGGGAAAGACTGAAGGTGGGAGGAGAAGGGGACAACAGAGGATGAGATGGTTGGATGGCATCACTGACTCAATGCACATGAGTTTGAGTAAACTCCAGGAGTTGGTGATGGACAGGGAGGCCTGGCGTGCTGCAGTCCGTGGGGTTACAAAGAGTTGGACGTGACTGAGCAACTGAACTGAACTGAGGAAAATTATTGATTGTATTAATCTTGTTATCTGATTCTCTTGCTGAACTTTCTAATTCTAATAATTTATCAGTTAAAGGTCTACCAGACAATTATATTTCCTGTGATTAACAGCAGTTTTATCTTTTTTTAATTAAAAAAATTTTTTTTACCTTCCTATGTCAGGAACAACTGATCTACTTTCTTGAAATGACTACGTAGCGTTCCCTTATATACCTATAGCATTCCCTATATATACACCATATACACCTATATATATATTCCCTTATATACTTACTGTGACTTATGTAATACATCTGATTGTTAGATGTTTCAAGGTCATTTGATTTGGTTTGGTTTGGTGTTTTGACCTCTTCACTATAACAAAAAATACTTTAATGAAAACCTTTGTTCACTCTTTTTTAAAAAAATATCTGTGCTGGCATTTCTGTTGGGCAAAATGCCTAAAACTTATTTTTAAATTGTTCAGGGGCTTCCCTGGAAGTCCAGGGGCTAAAACTTCACCTTCCAATGCAGGGGATATGGGTTTGATCCCTAGTCAGGGAGTTAAGATGCCACATGCCTCACTACCAAAAAACCAGGACATAAACAACAGAAGTAATACTGTGACAAATTTAATGAAGACTTTAAAAAATGGTCCACTTAAAAAAATAAAATTATTCAGATCCTCCACATAGGAAGTTGGAGAAGGAAATGGCAACCCACTCCAATATTCTTGCTTGGAGAATTCCATGGACAGAGGATCCTGGCAGGCTACAGTCCATGTGGTCGCAAGAGTCGGACACGACTTAGCGACTAAACCTCCACCACCACAGAGGAAGGGTCTCATCCTCTGACACCTATCTCTTTTTCCAGCACCAGCTCTGGCTGTACTGGGAGAATGGGCCCACCCTCCCCCTTTACCTCTGTCCCATTGTGGATTGTTCTGATTGGTTTTTCATCATGCCAATCTCATTTGTTTAACCTTCTAGACATTTATTCCAAGTGGCCTGTGTGCTGATGGCTGTCTTTCCCATTCCCAGTATTGCCCTGGAATCTGCAGAGGGAATTATCATGGTGGTTTAATTCAGTGTTTTGAATGGGAACTACTTGACCCCAGCCCAGCACTCCTCCCGCTGAAGACTCTTTTGCAGAATGATGGTCATAAATTAGACAGAATGGTATGCTTAAAAGGCAGAACACAAAAGGGCCTGCAAACCATGATTATAATCAAGTAAAATGTGCATTCCTGTAGTATTCTGAGACTCAAAAGCAGCAAGGAAACGTCTTTTATGTCTCCTGCATTGGCAGGCGGGTTCTTTATCACTAGTGCCACCTGGGAAGCCCCAGGAAACATTTTTTAATGTGTTTCATTAGTGGTGCACCTCCTCTGTTTGTTATTTACTGTTGATAACATGTTATTTGGGAAAAGGAAAAACATTAAAAGATAAACACAATAAGGGCACTTATTTTCCTAAGAGGCGTATTTTCTTTTCTATGAGACTTCTTTTCTCCTTTGTCAGGACTGATTGACAAATGTACACTCTTTTTTCAGAGAAGAAAGTGCCCTCTGTAAAGAAGGAGGATGAACCTGAAAATCCAGCATCTAAGTTAAGAGGTAACTGGATGTTTGGCATCAACCCCACCTCCAACACAGACAAACTGCCCTTAAGGAGTCTGCCTGAACGTGGATGGCGTCCAACCCCTTTAGAAAAGAGCTCCCCCAAGAATATAGCAGAAACTAACACAACATTGTAAAGCAATTATATTCCAATAAAAAAAGAATATATGCAAGAAGGTGGTGAAGGTAGGGTTTCAGGGCATTTAGACTCTGTGTGTGTGTGTGTGTGTGTGTGTGTGTGTGTGTGATGGGCTAGGACTTTACAGAAAATGGTTTTCAAACTACACTGCATAAAAGTTTTTAACTTTCCATCTAAATCTGTCCCTTTTTTTCTTCAGCAAAATGGATAATTAACCCAGAAGAACCAAAACTAAGTATTTTATGTGAACTGGAGGTAAGAGATGTTTATCAACCCAACTAGTACACCATACTCATGGTAAAAATCACTTATTCAATCTTCCATTTTTTTCTTTCTCTCTTTTTAAAATTTAGTTTAAGGAAGACTTCATAACACTCTTTGAGCCCTCACTGAGAACATTACCCAGCATTGGGCCACCATCTATTCTGACATTCAAACAAGAGAGTTCCAATTTAGGCATTAAGTTCAAGGTAATTTTCATTTACATTTTTTTTTATTTCTGTCATAAATGATGTAAAAAGACACATGATGATTTGCACAAAAGATACTGAACATAATTTTTTTAAGATTTTTTTTTTTTTGATGTGGACCATTTTTAAAGTTGTTATTCAATTTGTTACAGAATTGTTTCTGTTTTATATTTTCGTTTTTTGGCCAAGAGTCATGTGGGATCTTAGTTCCCCAACCAGGGCTGAAATCCACACTCCCTGCGTTAGAAGGCAAAGTCTTAACAACTGGACTGCCAGGGAAGACTGAACTTACTTTAAAAAAAAAAAAAGCAGGCTAAGAGCTCACTTACTTGAAATAGCACTTAGGGTGGCTGTGTTCATTTCCTAGGGCTTCTGTAACAAAATGCCAGAAACTAGGTGGCTTATGGCTTATGGCAACAGAAAAGTATTGTCTCACAGTTCTGAAGGCTAAAAGTCCAAAATCAAGGTGTCAACAAGTCCAGCCTGGGAGAGCCCCTTCTTGCCTCTTCTGAGCTTCTGGTGACGGCATCAGTCATTGGCATTCCTTGGCTTGCGGCCGCATCACTGTAGTCTCTGCCTTGACTGTCACAGCGTGTGTCTGTGTCCAAATGTCCCACTTCTCCAAGGATACCAGTCATATTGCTTTATTGCCCACCCTAATGACCTCCTCTTAACTTCATTGCATCTTCAGAGACCCCATTCTAAGTCAGGCCACATTCACAGGTACCAGGGATTAGGATTAACATAGCCTTTGGAGGAACACAGTTCAACCTATAACAATGGCCATAAGCCTGGAAGCACAGTGAGCGTTAGCTGTATTTAATAGTGTTAAGTGACCAATTAATGTCTGCTTTCAATGGGCAAGGGAGAGGTCACCTTAGTCATTCCGACAGGACGCACACCACCTTGCTTGGCCAAAGAGGTATGGGACTGACTGGCAGTATGATTATTTCCAAACTTGGACTTGTGCTGAGAGCTGCACACTCCCCAAACTGGAACCTCCTTGATTACTTCTTCTGGGGCACACTAAAGGTACAGCCTTATTTGCTGAAAATAAGATTCACCAACAAGTGAGGCAGGGCAGCACAGATATGTGTGCAGGAGTTGACAGGAACGCCCTGTGGATGCAGCAACATGGTTGGTGTTCACTGTTATTTTGTGCAGCACATTGAACTAAGCAATTCTAATGCATGGTGACACATTAAATACATCATGTAATGTAAATTCTTTCTTGAAGAAAGAAATTCTTTCCTCAAGCATAAGTGTTAATCGTGCAGTCATGTCCAACTCTTTGCAACCCCATGGACTATATAGCCCACCAGTTTCCTTTGTCCATGGAATTTTCCAGGCAAGAATACTGGAGTGCGTGGCCATTCCTTTCTACAGGGGATATTGCTGACCCAGGGATCGAACCAGGTCTCTTACATTGCAAACACAGCAGCTTCGTTTTTCTGAAGCACAAGAGCTTGTATTGAGCTTTCTTCCCCTGACACCCAGAGATGGGCCTGAGCTTGAGGAAGGTCTTGGGGGCTCCCTTCCACAGAGCTGTCCCTGCACTGGTCTCTGGGCAGGGCTGGTTCCACCTGAATCCCAGGCAGACCTTTCAGGTCTTCTGAGATGGGCCTTGACACTAGTTTAGGTTCAGGGTGGCGGCAGCTGATTGGCCAGCTCTCTTTTCCAGCCACACTCTTTGAAATGTAGATTCGCTGGCCTTGCCCAGGGCTCTGGCTTCTCCTGCTCTGAGAGGCTCTGGGCCTCCATGTGGGCATATCTTCATTTTTTCTCTCCTCTCTGAAGGAAGAAGAGGAGGAGGAATCACCCAAGTGTGAATTCTGTGGGAGCGACCTAAGAACATTTCTCTCCAATGTGGATGTTTCCTCTGATTACAGCAGCTCTGAACTGCCAGAACACGTAAGTTCTAGAGCAGGTTTACTGAGGAAATAGTGTTATTTTTAGACATTACTTTAAACATAAGCAGCATGTTCTTCTGCATCTTCCCACTACATCACCCCCCACCTTTTTTTTTTTTTTTTTTGCCACACTTCATGGCTTGTAGGACCCTAGTTCCCTGAACAGGGATTGAACCTGAGCCCCCAGCAGTGAAAACCTGGAATTCTAACCACTAGATTGCCAGGGAATTCCATGAATTGCCATTCTTAAAAGGGTTCTGCCCCATTCTCTTGGGGCAATGCAAATCATAACCACAACGGGATACCATTTCACACCCCTTGAATGGCTATAACCCAAAAGACAGATAAAACAACTGTTGGCAAGGGTGTAGGGAAACTGGAATTCTCAAACATTGCTGAAGGGGAATATAAAATGATGCTGCCACCTTGGACAAGTCTAAACAGTAGCTCATCAAAAAGTTAAACATACAGATACCACATAACCCAACAAATAATTCCATTCCTAGGTATATACCCATTAAAACTAACAACATATGTCCACCCAGAAACACATATAAATGTTCACAGCACCATAATTCATGACAGCTAGAAAGTGAAAACAACCCAGATGCTCATCAAGATAGTGTAAAGAAATGTGGAGCATCCAGACTATGGAATCTTTTTTTTTTTTTCCAGATCGTTAATTTTATTTTATTTTTAAAATTTATTTTTTAATTGAAGGATATTTGCTTTACAGAATTTTGTTGTTTTCTGTCAAACCTCAACATGAATAAGCCATAGGTGTACATATATCCCCTCCCTTTTGAACCTCCCTCCCATCTCCCTCCCCATCCCATCCCTCTAGATTGATATAGAGCCCCTGTTTGAGTGTCCTGAGCCATACAGCAAATTCCCATTGGCTATCTATTTTACATATGGTAATATAAGTTTCCATGTTACTCTTTCCATACATCTCACCCTCTCCTCACCTCTCCCCATGTCCATAAGTCTATTCTCCATGTCTGTTTCTCCATTGCTGCTCTGTAAATAAATTCTTCAGTACCATTTTTCTAGATCTAGATTGCATATGTATATGTTAGAATACAATATTTGTCTTTCTCTTTCTGACTTACTTCACTCTGTATAATAGGCTCTAGGTTCATTTACCTCATTAGAACTGACTCAAAGATGTTCCTTCTTATGGCTGAATAATATTCCATTGTGTATATGTACCAAAACTTCTTTATCCATTCTCTGTCGATGGACATCTAGGTTGCTTCCATGTTCTAGCTATTGTAAATAGTGCTGTAATGAACAATAGGATAAATGTGTCTCTTTAAATTTTGTTTTCCTCAGGGTATATGCCTAGGAGTGAGATTGCTGGGTCATATGGTGGTTTTATTCCTAGTTTTTAAGGAATCTCCATACCGCCTTCCATAGTGGCTGCATCAGTTTACATTCCCAGCAACAGTGCAGGAGCGTTTGCTTTTCTCCACACCCTCTCCAGCATTTATTGTCTGCAGACTTTTTGATTCTTTTTCATTCTGACCAGTGTGAGGTGATATCTCATTGTAGTTTTGATTTGCATTTCTTTAATAATGAGACATGGACATGGACATCACCAGATGGTCAACACCGAAATCAGATTGATTATATTCTTTGCAGCCAAAGATGGAGAAGCTCTATTCAGTTCAGTTCAGTTTATTCACTCAGTCGTGTCCAACTCTTTGCAACTCCATGAATCGCAGCACGCCAGGCCTCCCTGTCCATCACCAACTCCCAGAGTTCACTCAGACTCACATCCATCGAGTCAGTGATGCCATCCAGCCATCTCATCTTCTGTCGTCCCCTTCTCCTCCTGCCCCCGATCCCTCCCAGCATCAGAGTCTTTTCCAATGAGTCAACTTTTCACATGAGGTGGCCAAAGTACTGGAGTTTCAGCTTCAGCATCATTCTCTCCAAAGAAATCCCAGGGCTCATCTCCTTCAGAATGGACTGGTTGGATCTCCTTGCAGTCCAAGGGACTCTCAAGAGTCTTCTCCAACACCACAAATCAAAAGCATCAATTCTTCGGCATTCAGCCTTCTTCACAGTCCAACTCTCACATCCATACATGACCACAGGAAAACCCATAGCCTTGACTAGATGGACCTTTGTTGGCAAAGTAATGTCTCTGCTTTTGAATATGCTATCTAGGTTGGACATAACTTTCCTTCCAAGGAGTAAGCGTCTTTTAATTTCATGGCTGCAGTCACCATCTGCAGTGATTTTGGAGCCCAAAAAAGTAAAGTCTGACACTGTTTCCACTGTTTCCCCATCTATTTCCCATGAAGTGATGGGATCGGATGCCATGATCTTCGTTTTCTCTATACAGTCAACAAAAACAAGACCAGGAGCTGTCTGGGGCTCAGATCATGAACTCCTTATTACCAAATTCAGACTTAAATTGAAGAAAGTAGGGAAAACCACTAGACCATTCAGGTATGACCTAAATCAAATCCCTTATGATTATACAGTGGAAGTAAGAAATAGATTTAAGGGCCTAGATCTGATAGATAGAGTGCCTGATGAACTATGGAATGAGGTTCGTGACATTGTACAGGAGACAGGGATCAAGACCATCCCCATGGAAAAGAAATGCAAAAAAGCAAAATGGCTGTCTGAGGAGGCCTTACAAATAGCTGTGAAAAGAAGAGAAGAGAAAAGCAAATGAGAAAAGGAAAGATATAAGTAAATGAATGCAGAGTTCCAAAGAATAGCAAGAAGACATAAGAAAGCCTTCCTCAGCGATCAATGCAAAGAAATAGAGGAAAACAACAGAATGGGAAAGACTAGAGATCTCTTCAAAAAATTAGAGATACCAAGGGAACATTTCATGCAAAGATGGGCTCGATAAAGGACAGAAATGATATGGACCTAACAGAAGCAGAAGATATTAAGAAGAGGTGGCAAGAATACACAGAAGAACTGTACAAAAGAGATCTTCACAACCCAGATAATCACGATGGTGTGATCACTCACCTAGAGCCAGACATCCTGGAATGTGAAGTCAAGTGGGCCTTAGAAAGCACCACTACGAACAAAGCTAGTGGAGGTAATGGAATTCCAGTTGAGCTATTTCAAATCCTGAAAGATGACGCTGTGAAAGTGCTGCACTCAATATGCCAGCAAATTTGGAAAACTCAGCAGTGGCCACAGGACTGGAAAAGTCAGTTTTCATTCCAATCCCAAAGAAAGCCAATGCCAAAGAATGCTCAAACTACCTCACAATTGCACTCATCTCACATGCTAGTAAAGTAATGCTCTAAATTCTCCAAGCCAGGCTTCAGCAATATGTGAACCATGAACTTCCTGATGTTCAAGCTGGTTTTAGAAAAGGAAGAGGAACCAGAGATCAAATTGCCAACATCCGCTGGATCATGGAAAAAGCAAGGGAGTTCCAGAAAAACATCTATTTCTGCTTTATTGACTATGCCAAAGCCTTTGACTGTGTGGATCACAATAAGCTGTGGAAAATTCTGAAAGAGATGGGAATACCAGACCACCTGATCTGCCTCTTGGGAAATATGTGTGCAGGTCAGGAAGCAACAGTTAGAACTGGACATGGAACAACAGACTGGTTCCAAATAGGAAAGGAGTACATCAAGGCTGTATATTGTCACCCTGTTTATTTAACTTCTATGCAGAGTACATCATGAGAAACGCTGGACTGGAAGAAACACAAGCTGGAATCAAGATTGCTGGGAAAAATATCAATAACCTCAGATATGCAGATGACACCACCCTTATGGCAGAAAGTGAAGAGGAACTCAAAAGCCTCTTGATAAAAGTGAAAGTGGAGAGTGAAAAAGTTGGCTTAAAGCTCAACATTCAGAAAACGAAGATCATGGCATCCGGTCCCATCACTTCATGGGAAATAGATGGGGAAACAGTGGAAACAGTGTCAGACTTTATTTTTCTGGGCTCCAAAATCACTGCAGATGGTGACTGCAGCCATGAAATTAAAAGACGCTTACTCCTTGGAAGGAAAGTTATGTCCAACCTAGATAGCATATTCAAAAGCAGAGACATTACTTTGCCAACAAAGGTCCGTCTAGTCAAGGCTATGGGTTTTCCTGTGGTCATGTATGGATGTGAGAGTTGGACTGTGAAGAAGGCTGAATGCCGAAGAATTGATGCTTTTGAATTGTAGTGTTGGAGAAGACTCTTGAGAGTCCCTTGGACTGCAAGGAGATCCAACCAGTCCATTCTGAAGGAGATGAGCCCTGGGATTTCTTTGGAGGGAATGATGCTGAAGCTGAAACTCCAGTACTTTGGCCACCTCATGCGAAAAGTTGACTCATTGGAAAAGACTCTGATGCTGGGAGGGATCGGGGGCAGGAGAAGGGGACGACAGAGGATGAGATGGCTGGATGGCATCACTGATTCAATGGACGTGAGTCTGAGTGAACTCTGGGAGTTGGTGATGGACAGGGAGGCCTGGTGTGCTGCAATTCATGGGGTCGCAAAGAGTTGGACACGACTGAGCGACTGAACTGAACTGAACTGAACTGAATAATGAGCAATGTTGAGCACCTTTTCATGTGTTTGTTAGCCATCTGTGTGTCTTCTTTGGAGAAATGTCTGTTTAGGTCTTTTTCCCAGTTTTTGATTGGGTTGTTTGTTTTTCTGTTATTGAGTTGTATGAGCTGCTTGTATATTTTGGAAATTAAT
Organism: Bos indicus x Bos taurus; assembly: GCF_003369695.1. Taxonomy (NCBI): domain Eukaryota; kingdom Metazoa; phylum Chordata; class Mammalia; order Artiodactyla; family Bovidae; genus Bos; species Bos indicus x Bos taurus. The sequence goes on from NC_040076.1 coordinate 116,877,161, forward strand.
CCTTTGTCAGTTGTTTTATTTGCTATCATTTTCTCCCATTCTGAGGGTTGTCTTTTCGCCTTGCTGATAGTTTCCTTTGCTTTCCAAAAGCTTTTAAGTTTAATCAGATTCCACTTGTTTGATTTTGTTTTCATTTCCATTACTGTAGGAGGTAGGTCATAGAGGCTCTTGCTTTAATATATGTCACTGAGTGTTCTGCCTGTGTTTTCCTCTAAGGGTGTTATAGTTTCTGGTCTTATGTTTAGGTCTTTAATCGATTTTGAGTTTATCTTTGTATATGGTGTTAAGAAGTGTTCTAATTTCATTCTTTTACATGTAGCTGTCCAGTTTTCCCAGCACCATTTATTGAAGAGGCTGTCTTTGCCCCATTGTATATTCTTGACTCCTTTGTCAAAAATAAAGTACCCATAGGTGCATGGTTTTTTTCTGGGCTTTCTGTCTTGTTCCATTGGTCTATATTTCTGTTTTTGTGCCACTATCATGCTGTCTTGATGACTGTAGCTTTGTAGTATAATCTGAAGTCAGGAAGTCCTCTAGTCAGTCAGTCCTCTAGCTCCACGCTTCTTTCTCAAGACTGCTTTGGCTATTCAGGGTCTTTTGTGTTTCCATATGAATTGTGAAAATTTTTGCTCTAGTTCTGTGAAAAATGCCATTGGTAATTTGATAGGGATTGCATTGAATCTGTAGGTTGTGTTTGGTAGTATAGTCATTTTCACAATATTGATTCTTCCTACCCAGGAATATGGAATATCTCTCCATCTGTTTTTGTCATCTTTTATTTCTTTCATCAGTATCTTATAATTTTCTGTGTACAGTTCTTTTGTCTCCTTAGGTAAGTTTATTCCTAGATATTTAATTATTTTTGTTGCAATGGTGAATGAAATTGATTCCTTAATTTCTCTCTGATTTTTCATTGTTAGTATATAGAAATGCAAGTGACTTCTGTGTATTGATTTTGTATCCTGAAACTTTGCTAAATTTACTAATTAGCTCTAGTAATTTCCTGATACTATCTTTAGGGTTTTCTATGTACAGCATCATGTCATCTGCAAATAGACTTCTTCTTTCCAATCTGGATTCCTTTTATTTCTTTTTCTTTTCTGATTGCTATAGCTAGGACTTCCAGAACTATGTTGAATAATAGTGGTGAAAATGGATACCCTTGTCTTGTTCCTGATCTTAGGAGAAATGCTTTCAGTTTTTCACCATTGAGAATAATGTTTGCTGTAGGCTCTTCATATATGGCCTTTACTATGTTGAGGTTTTTTTGAAGTTTTTATAAATGGGTGTTGAATTTTGTCAAAGGCTTTTTTGCATCTACTGAGATTATCATATGGTTTTTATCTTTTGATTTGTCAATATCATGTATCACATTGATTGATTTGCTTGTATTGAAAAATCCTTGCATCCATGGAATAAACACAACTTGATCATGGTGTATGAGCTTTTTGATGTGTTGCTGAATTCTGTTTGCTAAATTTTGTTGAGGATTTTTGCATCTATGTTCACCAGGGATATTGGCCTGTAGTTTTCTTTTTGTGTGTTGTCTTTGTATGGTTTTGGTATCAGGGTGATGGTGGCCCCATAGAATGAGTTTGGAAGTGTTCCTTTCTCTGCAATTTTTGAAAGAGTTTTAGAAGGATAGCACTAGCTCTTTAAATGTTTGATAGAATTTTCCTGTAAAGCCATCTGGTCCTGGGCTTTTGTTTTTTGGGAGATTTTTTATCACAGCTTCAATTTCAGTGCTTGTAATTTGGTTTTTCATAATTTCTGTTTCTTCCTTGTTCAGTCTTGGAAGATTGAACTTTACTAAGCATCTGTCCATTTCTTCCAGGTTATCCATTTTATTGCCATATGGTTGTTCATAATAGTCTCTTATAATCCTTTGTATTTCTGCATTTGTATTTCTGTCTGTTGTAACCTCTCCTTTTTCATTTCTAATTTTGTTGATTTGATTCTTCTCTCTTTTTTTCTTTATGATTCTGGCTAAAAGTTTGTCCATTTTGTTTATCTTCTCAAAGAACCACCTTTTAGTTTTATTAATCTTTACTATTGTTTCTTTCATTTCTTTTTCACTTATTTCTGCTCTGATATTTATGATTTCTTTCCTTCTACTAATTTTGGGATTTTTTGTTCTTCTTTTTCCAGTTGTTTTAGGTGTAAAGTTAGGTTGTCTATTCGATGTTTTTCTTGTTTCTTAAGGTAGGATTGTATTGCTATAAACTTCCCTCTTAGAACTGCTTTTGCTGTATCCCATAGGTTTTGAGTTGTTAAGTTTTCATTGTCATTTGTTCCTAGAAATTTTTGATTTCTCTTTTGATTTCTTCAGTAACATGTTGGTTATTTAGAAATGTATTGGTTAATCTCCATGTGTTTGTGTTTTTTACAGTTTTTTTCTTGTAGTTGATATCTAGTCTCATTGTGGTCAGAGAAGATGCATGATACAATTTCAGTTTTCTTAAATTTATTGAAGTTTCATTTGTAACCCAAGATGTTGTCTATCCTGGAGAATGTTCCATGTACACTTGAGAAGAAGGTATATTCTTCTGCATTTGGATGGAATGTCCTGAAGATATCAATGAGATCCATCTCATCTAATGTATTATTTAAGATTTATTTCCTTATTTTCTGTGTTGATGATCTGTCCATTGCTGTGAGTGGGGTGTTAAAGTCTCCTACTGTTATTGTGTTACTGTCAATTTCTCCTTTTATGTCTGTTAGTGTTTGTCTTATGTACTGAGGTGCTCCTATGTTGGGTGCATAGATATTTACAATTGTTATGTCTTCCTCTTGGATTGATCCTTTGATCATTATGTAGTGACCTTCCTTATCTCTTGTAATCTTCTTTATTTTAATGTCTATTTTGTCTGATATTAGGATTGCTACTCCAGCTTTCTTTTGCTTCCCATTTGCATGGAATATATTTTTCCATCCTCTCACTTTCAGTCTATATGAGTCTTGAGGTCTGAAGTGGGTTTCTTGTAGACAGCATATATATGGGTCTTGTTTTATTATCCATTCAACCAGTCTTTGTCTTTTGGTTAGATCATTTAGTCCATTTACATTTAAAGTAATTGTTGATGTGTATGTTCCAATTGCTATTTTCTTAATTGTTTGGGGTTGATTTTGTAGATATTTTTTCTTCTCTTGTATTTCTTGACTATATAAGTCCCTTTAACACTTGTTGTAAAGCTGGTTTGGTGGTACTGAATTCTCTTAACTTTTGCTTGTCTGAAAAGCTCTTGATTTCTCCATCAATTTTGAATGATATCCTTGCCAGGTAAAGTAACCTTGGTTGTAGATTTTTCCCTTTCAGTACTTTAAATGTATCCTGCCATTCCCTTCTGGCCTGCAGAGTTTCCGCTGAAAGATCAGCTGTTAAGCGTATGGGGTTTCCCTTATATGTTACTTGTTACTTCTCCTTTGCTGCTTTTAATATTCTTTCTTTGTGTTTAGTCTTTGTTAGTTTGATGAGTATGTGTCTTGGCATGTTTCTCCTTGGGTTTATCCTGTATGGGACTCTTTGTGCCTCTTGGACTTGATTGACTTTTCCAGTTGGGGAACTTTTCAACTATAATCTCTTCAAAAATTTTCTTTTTCTATTTCTTTTTCTCTTCTTCTTCTGGGACCCCTATAATTTGAATGTTGGGGCATTTGATATGGTCCCAGAGATCTCTGAGACTGTCCTCAGCTCTTTTCATTCTTTTTACTTTATTCGGCTCTTCAGAAGTTATTTCCACCATTTTATCTTCCAGCTCTCTGATTTGTTCTTCTGCTTCAGATATTCTCCTATTGATTCCTTCTAGAGTATTTTTAACTTCAGTAATTGTGTTGTTTGTCTCTGTGTGTTTATTCTTTCATTCTTCTAGATCGTTGTTAATTGATTCTTACATTTTCTCCATTTTGTTTTCAAGGTTTTTGGTCATCTCTACTACCATTATTCTGAATTCTTTTTCAGGTAGTGTGCCTGTTTCCTCTTCATTTATTTGGACTCCTGTGTTTCTAGTTTGTTCCTTCATTTGTGCAGTATTTCTCTGCCTTTTCATTATTTTTTTTAACTTATTGTGTTTGAGGTCTCCTTTTCCCAGGCTTCAAGGCCGAATTCTTTCTTCCTTTTGGCTTCTTCCTTCCTAAGGTTGGTCCAGTGGCCTGTGTAAGCTTCATATAGGGTGAGATTTGTGCTGAGTTTTTTGTTTGCTTCTTTGTTTTTCCCTGTGATGGGTAAGGCTGAGTGAGGTGCTAATCCTGTCTGCTGATGAATTTTCATTTTGTTTGTTGTTTAGATAAGATGTCCTGCACAGGATGCTACTGGTGGTTGGGTGATGCCAGGTCTTGTATTCCAGTGGTTTCCTTTGTGTGAGTTCTTGATACTCCCTAGGGTTAGTTCTCTGGTAGTCTAGGTCTTGGAGTCAGTGCTCCCACTCCAAAGGCTCAGGGGTTGATCTCTGGTCAGTAACGAAGATTTCACAAGTGGTTTGTTATGGCATTAAGTGGGATTAAAACAAATACCCAAAAACGAGAAACCAAAGATGAACCCCAGACAAATGGCAGTTACAATATCAGGCAAATAATAATTAAAATAATGGAATATATACCCATAAGCAAAATCAAAACAGTCCAACAAAAATAAAGTACAGTAGAGTGATCTGCTGAACAAAGGAAACCAAGAATTATATCTACCAGTAACAGCAAAACTAAAGCACAAACTGGAAAACATAACTAAATCAAGGTGCCAAGTTGGGAATAAAGCAATGAAAACAAAACTAACAAATATGTTGAGAGTAAAGGAAAGAAAAAAAGAATAGATATGCAAAGATAAATAGAGGTAGATAAAGAAGATTTATATGTATTAAAGATTAACTGCAAGGGGTAAAGAACAGTAGGAAAAGCAAACAAAGGAATAAATGTAGAAAAAATAATAACAAGTTTAAGAAAATTAAAAAAGAGAAAAGGAAAAAAAAAGGAAGAAGAAAGGAAAAAAGGAAAAACTCCCCAGAACAGCAAAACCCCACAAAAAGGCAGAGGTTTATAACAACAATAAATAATGTGATGAGAAAAAAAAAGCTTAATTAGATTTCATAGTGCCAATAAAATTGACAACTAGAACAGAAGTTTGGGGGGAGAAAAAAAAGAATCCAAAAGAATCTGTAAAACAAGTCAAAACATAAGAATAATAAATGTTTTTCTTGAGTTACTGCTGTCAGAGTCCTTTCCCTCGCTGGGAGTCACAATCTACTTCACCTCACCTCCCTAGGATGCCCTCCAACACTGTGCTGGTCACTGGACCTGCTGTGGGGGCAGCTCAGATTCTAATCTGGTCCTACCCCTGTGTGTTCTTGCCTCCAATGTCCACAGCTATCAGAACTAGTGTGTTTTCTTTTGTGGAGCTCTCAATGTCCTTTTACATACTGCATAGACACAGGGTCTGCCTAGTTGATCATGTGGATTTAATCTGCAGCTTGTACAATTGGTGGGAAGGTTTTGGGTCTTCTTCCTCAGCCACGCTGCCTCTGGGTTTCAGTTGTGCTTTTATTTCCAAATGTGTGGGTCGTCCACTGGGGTTTGCACCTGAGGCTGCCCTGGAGGATTTGGGTCTGCCCCAGTGAGGGCCAGGTGTGGAGGTGGTGCAGCTGCTTGGGTCACAGGGCTTCTGGCAACACCAGGTACTCAGAGGAGTTGGTGAAATATAGGGCTTTAGAAGGGTATGGCAACCAGTATTGGCCAATACACTCCAGTATTCTCACCTGGAGAACCCCCCTGACAGAGAGAAGCCTGGCAGGCCACAGTCCACAGGGTTGCAAAGACTTGGACATGACCAAAGCGACCCTGCATGCATAGATGCAAGACTTTTTTGCCTGTGGCAGCTCTGCCCCGGTGAGGGTTGAGCATGAACGTGGTGCATCTTCTTGGCTTGCAGGGACCCTGGCAGCGCCAAGTGTTCAGGGACACGGACTGCCTCCACTGCAGGAGTTATGGCCCTAACAGAGTCTTTTTTCAAGCCTCTTATAGCTGGCAATCAGAACGCTTCTTTGGGCAGTCTTTCTCTGTAGCTCTGCCTGTTCAGGCACTTAGAGGGTTCCCTTGCCTGGGGTCCTTCTCTACTGTTAGGCATGTCAGGCACATAGGGGGGCCCCCCTGGCTGGGGTCCTACTCTGGAGTTCAGTGGTGAGGCGTTTGATGGGCCAGCCTCTCTATTTTCAGCTCCCAATGCTGGCATGTGGGGAGAGAGAGGCTATGGTGATGGCTACACCCCATACACATGACTCAGCACTATTGCCTTGCTTCCATGGCTGCCCAGCTTTCCTCCACAGGCATTTCCCATCACAATCTCCTCCCTCACATCCCCTTGATTGTTCTTTCCACAGTCAACAGCAGCCCTTGCCCCGGGATTGCTCCACAATCCCTAAACTCCAGCTCCCAGCTGTTGTACCTTCTAGGGGACCTGTGTCCCTGTCCAGGGTACGTATGGCTGCAACAAGGACTGTCTGATTCTCATTCCATTTAGGCTGCCACAGATCAGCTGTTTGCCTCTCAGCCTTTATATTTCTCCTCTGACTCAGACAATTGCCCCGCTGTGGGAATTGGGCCCCTGCTTCAGTTCCCCCACCCGCCAAGGGCAGGTCCATCCTAACACTCCTGTTTTTCCCCCTAGTTCCTTCGTCCTATTGAGTTTCACATGGTTCTATATATTCTTTTCCGCCGGTCAGGTACTCCTGTCAGCTCTCAGCTTGTGTTCTTCATGCACTTCTGTGTCTGAAGGTATATTCCTGATGTATCTGTGGAGAGAGACATGCTCCACATCCACCTACTCCTCTGCCATCTTGTTCCTCCTCCCCTACTATGGAATCTTATGCAGCCATAAAAAGACATGAAGCATTTAAACATGCTTCAACATGAATTAAAATATTGTAGTAGGTGAAAAAAGCCAGTTACAAAGCACCACATTCCATTTATATTAAGATACAGAACAGGCAAATCTACAGAGACAGCAGATAGATTAGTGGCAGCCATGTGGGGAGGAGGAGGAGTAACTGTTACTGGGTACAGGTTTCATGTTCTAAAATGGATTGCTGTGATCACTGCACACTTCTGTGAATATACTAAAAATTATTGAATTGTACACTTGAAATGGGTGAATTGTATGATATGGGAATTATACCTCAATAAAGCTGCTAGCCACCCCCCCAAAAATATGATAGATTGTTATCCAAAACCCCATTAGCCACTTTGGGTTTTATTTTGTTCCCCTCCTGTAATCACCTTCATCTAGGGCTGAGGAGAAGAAAATAACGTCTTTGTTTTTCAGACCTCCTGTTGTGGTCATTTCCAAAATCTGGTCGACTACATCTGTGAAGAAAACCAAAAAATCCAGAGCTCTAAAGCTGAATTAATCAGTATTAACCCTCATGCCGCCCACGGCAGTGAAGTTGACAGACTCAAAGCGAAAGAAAAAGCTTTGCGGAGGTAACAGTGAGCCTTTGATATTGGAACTCAGATAGGCCCACTTAATTAGAAAGCCTTTTTTTTTTTAAGATTTACTTACTTATTTATTTTTGCCTGTACTGGGTCTTCGTTGCTACGCGCAGGCTTTCCCTAGTTTTAGCGAGCAGGTGCTACTCTCTTGCTGTGGTACATAGGCTTCTGTCTGTGGTGGCTTCTCTTGTTGCACAGTGTGGGCTCTGGGGTGCAAGCACTTCAGTAGCTGTGTCCTGTGGGCTCCGTAGTTGTGGTCTGAGGGCTTAGTGGCATGTGGGATCTTCCCAGACCAGGGATCGAACTCATGTCCCCTGCATTGGCAGGTGGATTCTCAACCACTGGACCACCAGGGAAGCCCTAGAAAGCCTTTTGTAAAAACAAACCTCATTTTTTCAAAGCAGATAACTTTGTAGATGCATTCCCAGTGAAGAAACAAAAATTGGCTAAAGCAAACCTCGTGCAGTTCCTGGTGGATGTCATAAGAGTCAGAAGGTGTCAGAAACTCAGTGAGCTCACTGACTTTTAGAGTAGAAAATTTACCCATCCCAAATTCTCAGGGCAGTTGGGAATTCCTATTAATATATTAGAGAAATTTGTCCACCAAGTCCAGTAGAAACACACATGCACTGAGTAAATGACTGGGTTCACAAGTAATAACAGATACAAAGAATAAGGAACGGCATGTAAACGGTAAAAATTATAGTATACTTCTTTTTTTGAAAGAAATAGAATGGTGGCTTTTATTCTCAACTGGTGGAGAGGGGAACACCTTATGCTCCTGCCTCAAGAACTGTGCGCCTAAGGCAAGTGCTCACAGTCAGGAGTTGGTGATGAGGAGACAAACGCGACAGGGTCTAGGTTTCTCCCTTTTGCTTTGTTTCAAAGACCGTCATAAACTGGCATCAGTAACCCAGTAACTGCATCTGTCAGCTTGGAGGCTCTGAGGCCTTCTTTCTGACTTGTAACTACAAGGGAAGGGCTGTTATAAAGGTAAACACTGGATAGGGGATGTGTTTAGCATAGAGTCAAGTGAAGTGTAGCTCCTGCAGAGTTAGGGGGCAGAAAAGCAAACTTACTAGCAGCAGTTACAGTAAAATAAACTCGGAATGTTCAGGCCTGCTCACTGTTCTCTTTATCTTCTTTGCTCTCAGAGAAGTGAAAAGAAAAACTCATTCGTCTTTTTCCCTTTTCACTGCTACAGATTCCCCCGTTAGTTTATTCCCTCCATATCAATGGAGGAAGGGAAATACATGTCATTCTTTTCTGGCTGAGGACAAACTTCAATTTTGCTCTGTTTGAAAATGACCAGCTGTTCAGTCCAGAGACCCATCTATCTCCTACTTCAAATTTTCCTTGAGACATGAACCCCAAGAAATCTTTATTGGGGTGATGAGGGACAGATGGTCAGTCTTCTGTAACTTCTTTAATGCTTACACGGGACTCGTAGACACAGTGGGGTCATGGAGTTCTTGACCTGTTCTATTAAGGGGCTCTGGGGTGACTTTTGTGGTTATTCCTGCTGGATCTGTTTGGAGGAGTGGCTGTAATCTCTTTGGGGGTTTGGGTTTTTCTCTGCACATCGTGTTTATCTTGATGTAAATCTGTGTCATCTGATAAGGGTCCTTCTGTCCAGGTTGGAGATAGTCCTTTGAATAATGTCTTTTTCAGAATGTATAATCCTTTGGTTGCAGGTCACGGGGCATCTCACGGTTAGAGGCGGCTTTATCCAATGAAATACATATGAGGTTTGTCAGGGTGGGGGCAGGAAAAGCCAAGCGGCTGGCTTGGATTTCTTATAGCCCTTAGCTAACTGGGGCCTGTAATCCTGCATTCTGAGAGTTTCCTCTAGGTTCACCACAGGGCTGCAGTCGAATGAAGGCCTGGTGGCAGCTATTCCCCTTTGTCAGGGCCTGCTGACCCACATTGAACGGCTACAACCGCTGATTCCATGTCTCAGGTCTTTCCTTCTTGGTCATGAATGACCATTATCCTCCTGGAATTTAGGCTCTGGGTCCTGCTTTGGAGTCATCTATAAGTGATTCACCACCACCTCCTCCTTCTCCCACCACACTGTAGTATAGTATTTTAAACTTGGAACACATTTCAGACTTGTGCATCATGTTTTTAATTTTGTAGAAAACAAGAACGACAAATGGCCAAACACTATGAAATACTAGCAAAAGAACAGCCTACTTTCTCTGAAGAAGGTAAGTTCCTCAAAGCTGATGTTATAGATCAGGTATACATCAGAGAGCTCATGTGTTTGACCGAGGGCAAAAACTGATGTATTTTAAAAGTAATATTAAAATTTTTCATTTTGGTCAATGCCTCAGTCAAAATGGCTAAAAAGTCAGAAAACCCCACTTTTCTATCACCTGGCTTTTGAAGTTTTGAGTCTTCAGTCCACTGCTGTTATTGACTGAAATAATTTAGCAGCATATATAGAGCACTGACTTCGACTGGCTTCCCTTGTAGCTCAGTCGGTAAAGAATCTGCCTGCAATGCAGGAGACCCAGGTTCAATTCCTTGGTCGGGAAGATCACCTGCAGAAGGAAATGGCAACCCACTCTAGTATTCTTGCCTAGAGGATCCCATGGACTGGGGAGCCTGGCAGGCTACTGTCCATGGGGTCGCAAGAGTCGTACAGGACTTGGTGACTAAACCACCACCAGAGAGCACTTGGGAGCTTTCCAGGTAGCACTAATGGTAAAGAACCCGCTGGCCAATGCAGGAGACATAAGAGATGTGGGTTCAGTCCTTGCGATCAGAAGATCCCCTGGAGGATGGAATGGAAACCCTCTCCAGTATTCTTGCCTGGAGAATACCCATGGACAGAGGAGCCTTGTGGGCTACGGTCCATAGGGTTGCAAAGAGTCAGAGATGACTGAAGCGACTTAGCACATAGCGCATTTTACAGAGAGCTAGAACGAGCTTTTGAGTTCATTGTCTCTCTTTTAGTAAAACATACATTCCATTTTGTTTCAAGCTAGGATATGGAAAGTCTGTCAAAAATGAATCAGATTCCTTTCTTATAGATGGGCCCCATTGGTCAGCTGGCCAGTACAGCTGCAGTACTAGTACAACTGAAGGGGCATCAATTTTAGAATCAGAAGTTCTAGAGTTATATTCTTGCTTTTCTCCTTATAGGCTGCACAATTGGAGTTAACTTTTATTTTTAATATTTCTGAGCATCAGGCTCCTCTGAAACTCAGAGCTATTGAAAAATACTTTGAGAACATATTTTTTTCCCCAACTCAATCCCTAGTATGAAGTTCCTTGGGATTCAATTCTTTCCTACTAAACCTATGGCCAAAAAATTCCACATAATGAAAATCATTATTTTTGTTCTTCCAACGAAATGAGAATGTTCTCATTTTTTTAACAAAAGAGGGCCCCTCAATTTAATTTAATGAAGCTCCTGATTCTTCTTTCATTAAAAAAAAAAGTCCAATGGAAAAAAGTGTCCAATGAATCAATGCATTTGTAATAGAGTTTGAAATTTCATTTTAGAAGAGAGATTTTGGAAAGTTTTAAACATATATATATATTCGTGTGATTCTTGTCCCATTAGATGCAAAACACTATAAAACAATTTCTTATCAACTTTCGGTGGATATTCCAGAAATAGAGTCAGTTAAGGAAGAACTAACTGATTATCAAGTGGACAAAAGAAACATATCCATTGTTTGCTGTGATTCTAGGATAGCATGTGGAAAGGTAATTAGATTGTAATTTTTTAATTTGCTACTCTTTAAAAACCAGTTTTACTTAAAATTATAAAAGCTGTCTCGATGAAGATGGTGGCTTGGTTACAGGACACGTTTAACTATTAGTCATAAAGAATTGGTACAGACTTGGCCTTTTAACTTCTACTTTAGAATAATGGGCTTCCTTGGTGGCTCAGTGGTGAAAAATCCACCTGCAATGTAGGAACTGTGGGAGATACAGGTTCGATCCTTGGGTTGGGAAGTTCCCTGAAGTAGTGTGTGGCAGCCCATTCCAGTATTCTTGCCTAGAGAATCCCATGGACAAAGGAGCCTAGTGGGCTACAGTCCATAGGGTCACAAAGAGTCAGACAAGACTAACGTGACTTAGCATGCACGAACGCAGACTTTATAACAATACCTTACGTGTGTCTTATGAGGGGCTATTTTGGTTAAAGCCTTTTTACTTTAAAATGTTATCACTGTATAGTGAGGAACATTTGGAACCCTTTAGAAACCTAAAATCAATGGTAGAAAATCACCAGAAGTCTTAGCCTCATCCCCAAAATCATGATTAATATTTCAATATTATCTAGATCTGCACCACCCAATGTGGTAACAAATATTTCACATGGCCATCCAAGTTTAAAGGAATTAAAATAAAATAAAATTTGAATTTAATTCTTCAGTCACACTAGCTAAATTTCAAGTGTTAAATAACTGTGTGTGACTAATGGCAACCATATTTCAAGGCAGTTATAGAAAACTTTTATGGTCAATAAAAGTTCTATTAGCACTGTTCCAGAGTTTTTAAGCATAGGTTTTTGTTAACAGACCTGTAATTATATTACATGTGTAATTTTTTCTACTTTTAACTTTGTGTTATTGTGTTACTCACTCAGTTGTGTCCGACTCTTTGCTACCCCATGGACTGTAACCCACCAGGCTCCTCTGTCCGTGGGACAACAGTACTGGAGTGGGTTGCCCTAATTTTCAACAATTTTCCCATGATACTATATAGCTTACATTGCTGTTGTTTAGTTGCTAAGCTGTGTCCTACTCTTTTACAACCTCATGGACTGTAGCCCTCCAGGCTTCTCTGTCCATGGGATTTCCCAGGCAAGAATACTGGAATGGGTTGCCATTTCCTTTTCCAAAGGATCTTCCCAACTCAGGGGTCAAACCTGCATTTCCCACATTGGCAGGGGTATTCTTTACCACTGAGCCACCAGGAAAGCCCATAGGTTACATTAACATCATTTTAATATCTATGAGCCTTTTCATATAGTATCTAACCATTCTACTGATATTGGAAATAAAGATTATTAAAAGTTCTTTTGTTTTACTAAATAGTGTTGCTTTGAATATCCTTTTGTATAAATTTATTTTTATATAAATATAGAATCCGCCTGCAATGCAATTTGATTCCTGGGTCAGGGAGATCTGCTGGAGAAGGGATAGGCTGCCCACTCAAGTATTTTGGGGCTTCCCTAGTGGCTCAGATGGTAAAGAATCCGTCTGCAATGTGGAAGACCTGGGTTCGATCCCTGGGTTGGGAAGATCCCCTTGAGAAGGAAACAGCTACCCACTCTAGTATTCGGAGCTGGAGAACTCTGTGGACTGTAGCATGCCAGGCTTCTCTGTCCATGGGATTTTCCAGATAAGAATACTGGAGTGGGTTGCCATTCCCTTCTTCAATATGCAGAGTATATTATGCAAAATGCTGGGCTGGATGACTCACAAGCTGGAATCAAGAAGGCTGCGAGAAATATCAACAACCTCAGATAATGACAGAGAGAGTTGGTGATGGACAGGGAAGTCTGGCATGCTGCAGTCCCTAGGGTCACAAACAGTCGGACACAACTGAGCAACTGAGCAACAACAACATTACAAAGTATAGTAATTAAGATGGTGTAGCTTGGGGGCAGGATAAACAAAAAATCCATGATACAGAATCAAACTTATACACACACAGACATCTGATACGTGCCAGCAGTAACACTGCAAGGTAATGGAGAAAGGAAAATGTTCTCAACACCTGGTGCTGGGACAGTTAGATATCCATAGTTTTTAATGAAGTTGAAATAATATTTCATTCCCAGTGGATTAAAGACTTAAATGTGAAATGTAAAGCTACAATGATTTTTTAAAAAAATAGGTGAATAGCTTTATTATTTCAGGTTAGGGAAAGATTTACTAATTCTAAAAAGCAGTATCCATAAAGGAATTGATAAAATTTAAAAGAAAAGCCAAGAAGGGAGATATTTTATAGCACATATGATATACAAAGGGCTTTTATCCTAAATGTATAAAGAATTTTTATAAATCAACATGAAAAAAAAGTCTCCCTAGTAGAAAAAAATGAACTAAAAAAAACTTGACCACTTCTCCAAGAAAAAAATCCAAATGGTCAATAAACATATGAAAAGATGCTCAGCCTCATTAGTAACCTAGGAGAAGAAAACTGAAACCATAATTAGAGATCAGTGTACGCCGGCAGAGGAGCCTGGTGGGCTACAGGACGGAGCGGCTAAGCACACACACACACACACGTATGTACATACCTATCATATTGGCTAAATAAATAAATTGTAAAGTCTGATACTACTGAATGTTAGAAAGGATGTAGAATAACAGTCACTACAGTTTAGCCTGTAGTGGGAATGCAAATTGGTACAACAGCTTGAAAATCATTTTGGCAGTTTTTTGTAAAGTGAAAGACACATATCCTTTTGTAAAGTGGAATTCAACAATTCTTCCTCTGGATATAAGATCTGAGAGGAACTGGGTACCAGCATACATGCAAACAAGTGTTCAGAGTATCATTATCTATAAGCCAAAAACTGGGAACAACCCATATACCCATTAAAAATACAATGGATAAATAAATGATGAAGTCATACAATAGAATACTATACACAAATGGAAGCTATTGGACTCTGGCTACACACTGGGGCACATATGAATCTTACAAATGTAATGTTGATTAAAAGAAACAAAATATAAAAAATTCCCATTATATGATTCCATTTATGTACAATTCAAAATGGGAAAGAAACTATATTGTTTAGAGATCATAGAACACTGACTTTGGGTTAGCACACAGGGGACTTCTAGAGTTTTAGCACTTGACCCAGATGGTAATAACATGGATGTTCATGTTGTAACTATCCATTAACAAAATAGCATATTTTAGTGCTTCTCTGAATGTATTTTATATTTCATAAAAATGAGAAACATATTATCTTTCAAAATAAATGGCAACATTTACATGAAAATTTAGATTATTTCATTGTTTAGCCCTAGGAATTCTTATATCCATTTTATTATAATTCAAGATTAGGAAGAAATAGAATTAAACTGAATTTTTAGTTCATTATAAAACATTGTTGGGTACAAATTCATTTTCCTATTGAGTATTACCTAGATAATAAAATAGTTAGGCTTAGAGCTATAACACAGAATCTCTCTCAGTATTTCTTTCTTCATCTTCCCATATTTCACTAGTATTTTGCTCAAATGAATTTCAAGAGCAACCTTGAAGAGACACCAGATGCTACAGCTTATACTAGAGTGTAAAGTCACTTTATTGAAGTATAATTTATAGTGAAACTCACTTTTTTTATATGTACAGCTCCATTAATTTTGATAGTTATAAAATCACCTCTACAATCAGGATATAGGATATCTCCATTGTACTAGAGCTGGGTTTTGTTTTTTTTTTAATCTTCTGTTTTCACAGCAATATGTGTATAAAGTAAAAGTAGATAAATAAAAAATAAACTTGGTTGAAAAACTGGCATAAGACCTGAATAGACATTTTTTTTTAAAAAGACATAAAGATGGCCTTACAGGCACATTAAAAGATGCTCAACGTCACTAATCATCAAGGAAATGCAAATTAAAACCACAATAAGATATCACCCTCACAGCTGTCAAGAATGGTGTCATCCAGAAGAACACAAATAACAAATATTGGCAAGGACGTGGAGAAACGGGAATCTTTATACACTGTTAGAGGGAACGTGCATTGGTGCAGTCACTACAGAAAACAGTATGGTGTTTCCCCAAAAACCTAAAAATAGAATTACCATATGATTCAGCATTTCCACTCTTGAGCGTATACATGAAAAAATAAAAATGCTAATTTGCAAAGAGACATGCACCACAGTGTTCATAGCAGCATTATTTATTGTACAATAGCCAAGACATAGAAACAACCCAAGTGTCCATCAACAGATGAATGGATAAAGAAGACGTGACATATACACACACACACATACATATGAATGGCCTTACCCTGGTGGCTCCAATGGTAAAGAATCTGCTTGAAAGGCAGGAGACACAGGTTCAGTCCCTGCGTTGGGAAGATCCTCTGGGGAAGAAAATGGCAACCCACTCCTGTATTCTTGCCTGGAGAATTACAAGGACAGAGAAGCCTGGTGGGCTACAGTCCACAGGGTTGCAAAGAGTTGGACACAACTGAATGACTAACACACGTAGATATGAATAGTACTCAGCCATAAAAAAAGAATGAAGTTTTGCCATTTGTTGCAACATGGATGGAAGGTATTTGACTAAGTGAAATAAGTCAAAGACAAATACTGCCTTGTATCACTAATATGTAGAGTCTAAAAGAAAATAAACTAGTGAATATAATGAAAAGCAGACTCATAGAAAACAAACTAGTATTTTTCAGTGGGGAGAGGGAAGTGGGGAAGAGCAAGATAGGGATAGGAGGTTACGAGGTACAAACAACTATGTATAAAATAAATAAGCTACAAGGATAATACTGTACAGCACAGAGAATACAGCCCATATTTTACAATAAGTATAAACGAAATATAGCCTTTAAAATTGTGAATCATTCTGTTGAAGCTTATATAATATTGTACATCAACTATACTTCAATTTTTAAAAAATACCTACCATGTGATAAGCTCTTTTTAAGTGTTTGCTGTTTTGATGAGAACAATTACTTAAAATATAATCCTGACTAAGGAATGATGCTAAAGCTGAAGCTCCAGTACTTTGGCCACCTCATGCGAAGAGTTGACTCATTGGAAAAGACTCTGATGCTGGGAGGGATTGGGGGCAAGAGGAGAAGGGGACGACAGAGGATGAGATGGCTGGATGGCATCACTGATTCGATGGACATGAGTCTGAGTGAACTCCGGGAGTTGGTGATGGACAGGGAGGCCTGGCATGCTGCGATTCATGGGGTCGCAAAGAGTCGGACACGACTGAGCGACTGATCTGATCTGATCTGATCTGAAAGCCTAAGCACTCTATCTTGTCCTACTGAATACATTTTTTTTAACTTTTGAATAAATTAAAAAAGACAAAAACCACAGACCCTTTAAACAGAAAAGTAATGTCAGATTTTTGCCAGAAAGGTTTTATTAAGTTATCTGCATGGGTTAGGGACAATCTTTAATGGTTCCTAAGGATTGTCCCCTGTTGCTGATGCAGGACTAAAAACTTAAGAAATGGTTTGCATCACTATCTAGCAAGCAAGAATGTCTGTTGTCATCACATAACCATCCTTTTGTTTTCTGCGGCGTGTAGATCGTGACGAATGAGCTCTTTGAAAAGCACTACAAACATGGGAGCAAGTTTCTGACTTCATTTCCAGACGGGACAACGCAAATATTGTATCCTTTCTTTTAACAACTTATTTTCATTAGCTTATTTCTTCACAAAATGAAAGCTAAAGAAAAAAAAGATTTAAAAAATATGAAGGAAAAAGATAGATATGACTAAATCCTATCACGCAGAGCAAAGCTATTAACATCTATTTATACATCTTTTCTTATTTTTTCCTAGGAGCAATTATATAATTCTTTAAAATTAATTCTAAACAAGTTCATTATTTTATAACTTGCTCCCTTTACAAAATAATATTAGACAATAAATACTCATAAACATTATGAGTATATAATATGCAATAAATACAGAGATACTACATCATCTTTATATGCATATGGTATTCCATCATAGGGAGGAACTATAATTCCTTTAATCTATCCACTATTACTGATCAAAGCTGGTTTCACAATTTGGGGCTGTTTTATACAATGGCTAAATGAACAGCTTTGTGCATACTTTGCTGCATACTTATCACTTACTTTCTTGAATTAAATACCTAGAGAGAGAAATTCTGGGTAAGAAAAAAGCTTTACTAGATTTTGTCCCCCAGAAAATGTGTACCAGTCTACACATCCATGAGCAGTATGTTGTTTTTTAATACAAAAATTCAATATCCATTTTATGGAACACTAAGTTATTGATCACTTGAACTTCTGCCTGATGGCCAGGCCATTTGCTATTTGGACACAAAGGCCATTTAATATCTCTGGGAAAGTAAAACAAAGCTATGAAATTAGGAGGAGTTTTTGGTGAACTAAGGGCCTCACTTTGTAGGAGAAAGTCATTTTTAGCCATAGTTACCTACGTGTTTAGTCAAACCCCATCAAGAACCCAGAAAAATGACTTTATGGCATAAGAAGTAAAAGGAAGTTTTAGTTCCCCAGCCCTATAAGAAAGAGAGTAGGTTTTTCTTTCATTATATCAAAAAATTTTTAAATAACTTTCCAACTTGTAGCATTACTTATCATTTCCTGCCCTGGCTTTAATTCTTTTTCAATCCTTTGAAGACTAAGGCTGATTTTCAAAATGATTCAGAATCAATTTTGTGTTTACTTCACTGCTGGACTTCCAATCCATTTAGATAGGACTGAATATTAACAGTTCGTGAATTATCCTCAGTATATTCATTCTTTGATGCTATTGTAAATGGAATTATTTTCTTAATTTCATCTTCACTGCTTAGAAATACAATTTTTTTCATATATATTGACCTTTTAGTTTACAATCCTACTGAACTCTTTTGTTAGTTCTATGACATTGTTTTGCACTTCCCTTAGGATTTTCTTTTATACAAGAGCATGTTTTCTGCACTTAGAGATAGTTTACTTCTTCTATTTCCAATATAGGTGCCTTCATTTCTTTTTCTTCCATAATATTTTCCTGATTGGAACCTCCAGCATGAGGTTGAATGGAAGTGGGGAGAGTGGACATTTTTGTTTGCTTCCTGACCTTAGGGGGGAAACACCTAGTCTGCCATCAGTAAGTGTGACGTTAACTGTGGGTTTTTGTTAGACATGACTTATTTGGTTGAGGAGGTTCCTTTCTATTCCTAGTTCATTGAGTCATTTATCACGATAAGGTATTGGATTTTGTCAGATGCTTCTTCTGTGTCTGTTGCAATGATCATCTCTGTTTTTGCTCTTTTCTCTATCAATGTAGTATGTTCCCATTAATTTATTTTTAGATGGTAATCCAACCTTGCATTCCTGGGATGGACTCTGGTTTGTCGTTGTACATATAATCCTTTTTATATTTTGCTAGATTCCATTTGCTGGTATTTTTGGTGAGGATTTTTGTGTCTCATAAATATATTTTGATGCACACACAAAGCATAAAATTTTTTAGTAATTAACGGTGCTTCCCATTCATTTTCAGAATGCTTTATAGCTTTAAAGGACTCTCTCATAAGTTAAATTTATTCTCAGGCTAGTCAAAGACCATTAGAATAACTCAAATGACCTTAACTGATCTCAGTTACCCATCTGGAAACCTAGCCATCATCCGAGTGCCCAACAAGATAAATGGTTTCACTTGTATAGTCCAAGAAGACATGCCCACTAACCCTGCAATCCTGGCATTGCTAGATTCTTCTGGTAGAAGTTCCTGCTATCATCCCAATGGAAATGTCTGGTAGGCTTCTAGATTCCTCCTGCAGGCATTTTGTTTCTCAAGTTTCATGAAATTTTATTTTTCCTTTTGTTTTTTCAACTTTTTTGAAATATAACTGACGTATACTAGGTAAGTTACAAGTGTACAATGGTTATTGATTTGATACACTTATATGGTGCAAAATGATTACCTCTGTAGCATTAGCTAACTAACAACTGCATCATGTCACATAATTACCATTTCTTTCTAAGACATTTAAGATCCACTGTCTTAGCAACTTTCAACTACATAACTGCAGTGTTAATGAAAATCACTGTGCTATACATTAGATCGCCAGATTTTATTCATCTTATAACTAGAAAGACAAAAATGAATTTAAGAAGATTTATTTAAATTAGTGGTTGTAGGATAGGAATGTTCAATTCAGAGAAGTTTTTTATTTATGTCATCCCATATGCAGTGGAAAAATCCCAGGCAGTTACATAAAACAAAGCTCATCATATTTTTTCTATAAGCAGCAAGAAAATATAGCTGTACAATTTTAATATTAGGAAAAAAAACCCTCTAGATAAATTATATGGCCACTCTAGGGATGTGAGATATAAACCCAGCAGTCTCTCTTTAGCCTAAATGCTGGCCTCATCAGTGGAAATAATTCGCAACAGACAGCTGTCATACTCTGTTGTTGTTTGAGATATAGTCCTAACAAGTAGGCATCCCATTGGAGAAGGAAATGGCAACCCACTCCAGTATTCTTGTCTGGGAAACGCCATGAACAGAGGGGCCTGGTGGATTACAGTCCATGGGGTCACAAAAAGAGTCAGATACAACTTAGTGACTAAACAACAAGGCACCCCGTAGCCACAGTGAACAGCACTTTTCCTATGAGCAACTATATAATTCTTTAACAATTAATTCTTAACAACAATATACAAACAAAATCTCTAGCGATTAAGGTCCTGATGCCTTTGATCTACTACATGCTCTGTGACCTTGTATTATTTCATTTAGCCTGAGAAAGTGAAATTTGGGTTCTAACTTCAAATACAATTTCAACTTTTTAAGTTTTTCAGAAAGAGATATTCTCTGCCTTTAAACTATTTACAAGTATAACAATCTCATCTTGAGAAACTCTGCCAATAAATTGACAAAAGTTTGAACACTTTGCCGGTACTTGAGAAAGTTAGGATGCAGGGACCTATTAATATTGCACTTATAGTTCAAAGGAGTAGTCAAACCATTATCCCCAATTATATTGGAGGATTTCTACTTGTCCTTCAGTGTTCAGTAGCAATTCTGTGGGGCTTCCTTGGTGTCTGAGTGGTAAACAATCTGCCTGCCAATGCAGGAGACCTGGGTTTGATCCCTGGGTTGAGAAGATCCCCTGGAGAAGGAAATGGCAACCCACTCCAGTATTCTTGCCTGGAAAACTCCATGGACAGAGGAGCCTGGCAGGCCTTAGTCTGTGGGGTGGCAAAAGAGTCAGACACGAGTTGACAACTGAACAATAACAGCAGTAATTCTGTATTACATTTATTTGCTAAGGCACAATATTAATTGTCACCAAATATTCACTGGCTTCTAGGACTTTTCTGAACCAATGAACCCTTCCTACCCACCAAATGAACTCTGGGCCCCCTGACATGGCTCCTTAACACCCTCATAGCCTCTTGTATAGCAAGCCCACCTCTCCTGTAGGATTGAAGTTCCTTGAAGGCACACCCTGAATCTTTGCTACTACATGCTATGTAAATGCCATGGGCTCAAAGTTTATTTAATAAACAATTTATACAGATAATTTTAACCAAATGTTTTCTTCGCCTACATAGCATGATAAAACTAAATCTCCTTCCCAGAAACAATAAGAAAACCACCTCAATTTCTCATTTGTATTTTTGCTATTAGACTACTGCTACTACTCAAATTTGGGAAATAAGACTTGAGTTATCTTACTCTAGGGGGCCCTCATAGCTGGTTCATCTGATTTAAAAAAATAACTTATTATCAAATTAAGCCAACTTTCTAAGTACCTAGAACCCTACCTGCCGGGGTCCAGCCCCGGTGGATCCAGGGAATTCGAAGCGGGGACGGCGTCGGCGAGGATCA
Organism: Bos indicus x Bos taurus; assembly: GCF_003369695.1. NCBI lineage: Eukaryota > Metazoa > Chordata > Mammalia > Artiodactyla > Bovidae > Bos > Bos indicus x Bos taurus. Next base: position 116,898,205 of record NC_040076.1, read on the forward strand.
GGAAACAATTGGTTAATTAAATGTTAATTAAGGATATAAAGAGTAATAGAATAAGGATAGCTCAGCAGGAAAATTCAGTGGAGAAAAGAGGCTGAATAATTCAGCCAGAAGGTGAGAGAAAGAACGACATGGGGAGACCAAGCTTCAGTGAACAAGGCCCGCACTTTATTTTCCAAAGTAGTTTTTATACCTTAAGTTATGCATAGAGGATAATGGGGGACGGGGTAGAGTCATGCAGTAAGCCAGGCTTTCTTCCTGCAAACTTATCATATGCAAAAGTTTAGGTGATTTGCATCATCTTCTGGCCCAGAGGCCTGTTAACATTTTAAGACCCTTTCTTCAGAAAACTTATTTTTCTCTAAAGGTGATTAGTCAGGCGCCACCCTCCAGAAGCATTAGATAAAGTTGCATTCCTACAGGGCAAAGGTGTGGTGGGCTGTAACAAGAAAAAGAATTAACTCAAGGGTCCAAGGTTACAAACATTAAAGCTACTACTTACACCAATTATATTAATCAATACACTGCCAGGGACACAGCAGGTAAAGGATATGGAAACTTCGCAGCAAACATTGGCCCAACAAGTGAAAAACCCTTCACCAATACAATTTCTAATCAATCTTTTAACTGCTCAAAGGAATCTGTATTTAGACAGTTTAGAACATCTCATGCCTCTCACAGTTGCTCTGAGCAATCACATGTGGCCAGAAAAACCTATTCAGGCAGGCTAGAGGACTTGCAAAGGAGTTTGTAGGTTGAAACACTATCACACCTAGGAAGTTTATTAACTGGAGCTGTAAGTTAACTCTTTTTTTCAGAGAGAGGTAATGGGAGACAGCCCCCCGTAAAGTCAGAGGTGTAGGTGAGAGCACAAAGCAGAAAGTAGGCAGACTCTGGTTTTGGGGGTAGATGCTCGAGAATTTCCAGGGGGACTCCTGAGGCTTGATCCCGCCTTTGCGTATGCCGAGCCTCCTTCCTCATGACCTTTGCCACGGGCGGAGTGCCTCACGCTGGCTCCCAGCACATACCTATCCTCTCTCCCTGAGAAACACATGGTGAGCTGAGATGGAAGAATGTGATAGAGAGTGCAGAGGAGCTCATGGAATACAATGGCAGTCACCAGTGACACCAGATCTCAGATGGTACAGGGCTGCTTCTGTTGGTAATGTAGTAAAATGTGGCATTAGTGACTCTGAGAGATTGGGGCGCCTGGCTGGTGTCAGTTCCCCCTTCTACTCCATTACTGGGATCAACCACAGTGATCTCAAAGATGTTCCCTGAGCCCTTTCTACCCACACCAGCCTTGATATCCTAGAAGTCCTAGCCCCCCAGTTGCTGTTAGAAAACAAGTCTCAGTACTGAGGCCAGTACAGCCTTTCCTAGAGCTTACACTCACTGATATCCCTACTGGCACAGGAAACGTCTAAGCACCAGTCCTCACCCGTCTTCCAGGCAGAGCCTGCCTTCTTGTGTTTTCTCATGTCCAGACTAAATCTTCCCTGCTCCCTGTTAATCCTCCCCAGCACATCAATCCCTTTATCATCCTGGTTTCACCTGTGGACACATTTTGGTTTATCACTAGGTCTTAAACTATACCCAGTACTTCAAATTAGTATAGAATTCTGTCACAGTATTATGGCTCCTATGATTATATGAGGTTTTCCATTATTCATATGCTATTGTGCACATCGTGTGTGTGTGTAGTTGTGTCCAACTCTTTGTGACCCCATGGACTGTAACCCAGCAGGTTCCTCTGTTCATGGGATTTTCCAGGCAAGAATGGTGGAGAAGGTTGCCATTTCCTACTCCAGGGAATCTTCCTGACCCAGGGACTGAACTCATGTCTCCTCTGTCCCCTGCACTGCAGGTGGATTCTTTACCACTGAGCCATCAGGGAAGTCATAAGCTGTTGGCTAGTATAAACTGCTACTCTCTTTGGTTAGCAAGTGGTAGAGCTAATTTCAAGGTTGAATTATAATGTTCCTGTTTATGATTTTTAATTTCCTTTTCCTCAGGGTATACATCAATATCTTGGGTGGTCAATATTCAGATCAAGCTGGCAACAGAGTAAGGGCTTGGAATTGGTCAAGTTCCGTCATTTCCTCACCCTTTGTTTCATTTAAACCTGTGTTTCTGGCTTTGAACCATTATGTTGGAATCCGTATCTTAGAACAAGACAAGATTTCAATCACTTTTCTAGCAATGGGCCAACAGGCAAGAATCAGTGTCGGAACCAAAGTGAAGGTAGGTCCGTTTTTATAAACATTTTAAAGCATTTAAATAATAAGAGTAAAATAATGTTAGTGTTATTACTGACAGATTATACTCATGTGTAATCTACTGTGCACCACTGTGAATTTTGAAATTCAAGGAAAAAACAGTGAAAGTTTTATATGGAATTGAATTGAATTCATATGGAATTGAGACAGCCTTATTATTTCTTCTTCCTCAAATTCCTTTTTAGTTCAAACTTGATTCCAAATAACATTTACTGTGTGTCTACTCTATGAGTAGTGCAGCTTTGAGGTTTTGGTTTTAGTATTTTATATTGTTTTTCTCTGTGTTCTAGCTGAAAGCCTTTGGCTGAGTCAGGAGACCTGGGTTCTGACCATGTTCAAGACCCAGCACAAGCCCTGTTTCCTTAGAGACACTTCCCAGACCTCCTTGCCCTTTGTCCAAACAAGGTCAATCGTGTCCTTCTCGAGGTTGTCCATGTGCGAGCTTGCTGAACTATTGAACTATGCGCCTTACTTGCCTTCGGGGCTGCCTTTCCTACTGGATGGTGAGCGTGAGCTCCTGCAGGATAGAATCTCTTTATTACTGATTTCTCTACACCACCCAGGGCATGGCCCAAAGAACACTCTCAGTGACCAGCAGTGCTGCACGATGGTTAAGAACACACACTTCAGGTTATAGGACATAGTTTCAAACCTCAAATCTGCCACTTAGCTAAGCTGGTGAACTTGAACTTCAGTGCCCTCCCCTATAAAATGGGGATGACTCCTCCATTATATTATTGATTGCTGTGACGATTCAATGAGAATATAAAGTGCTTAGCATGTTTCTTGGCACCAACTACTTAATAAATGATAGCCCAAGAGAGATGTTTGTTGTTGTTGTTTAGTCGCTAAGTCCTGTCCAGCTCTTTTGCAATCCTATGGATGTAGCCCACCAACCTTCTCTGTCCATGGAATTTCCCAAGCAAGCCCCAATAGAGATGTAGAATTTGTCAATTATATCTGTAAAGCTGAGATATGTATGCATGTATATGTATAGATTCAAGGGATTAGATGTATTAAAATTACATGTATATAAACGGATTACATGTATATAAAAGGGATTACATGTATATACACAGATTCAAGGGATTAGATCTGATAGACAGAGTACCTGAAGAATTATGGACGGAGGTTTGTGACATTGCACAGGAGGCAGTGATCAAGACCATCCCCAAGAAAAAGAAATGCAAAAAGGCAAAATGGTTGTCTGAAGAGGCCTTACAAATAGCTGAGAAAAGAAGAGAAGTGAAAGGCAAAGGAGCAAAGGAAAGATATACCCATTTGAATGCAGAGTTCCAAAGAATAGCAAGGAGTGATAAGAAAGCCTTCCTCAGTAATCAATGCAAAGAAATAGAGGAAAACAATAGAATGGGAAAGACTAGAGATCTCTTCAAGAAAATTAGAGATAAAAAGGGAACATTTCATGCAAAGATGGGCTCAATAAAGGACAGAAATGGTAGGGACCTAATAGAAGCAGAAGATATTAAGAAGAGGTGGCAAGAATGCACAGAACTATACAAAAAAGATCTTCATAGCCCAGATAACCATGATGGTGTGATCATGCACCTTGAGCCAGACATCCTGGAATGCAAAGTCAAGTGGGCCTTAGGAAGCATCACTATGAACAAAGCTAGTGGAGGTGTGATGGAATTCCAGTTGAGCTATTTCAAATCTTAAAAGATGATGCTGTGAAAGTGCTGCACTCAGTATGCCAGCAAATTTGGAAAACAGCAGTGGCCACAGAACTGGAAAAGGTCAGTTTTCATTCCAATCCCAAAGAAGGGCAATGCCAAAGAATGTTCAAACTACTGCACAATTGCACTCATCTCACATGCTAGCAAAGTGTGAAGTTGCTCAGTCGTGTCCGACTCTGCGACACCATGGATGTAGCCCACCAGGCTCCTCCGTCCATGGGATTTTCCAGGCAAGAGTACTGGAGTGGGTTGCCATTTCCTTCTCCAGGGGGTCTTCCTGACCCAGGGTCAATCAAGTCATTGCAGGCAGACGCTTTACCATCTGAGCCATACAACTCAACACATGCTAGCAAAGTAATGCTCAAAATTCTCCAAGCCAGGCTTCAACAGTACGTGAACCGTGACTTCCAGATATTCAAGCTGGATTTTAGACAAGGCAGAGGAACCAGAGATCAAATTGCCAACATCCGTTGGATCATCGAAAAAGTAAGAGAGTTCTAGAAAAACATTTACTTCTGCTTTATTGACTGTGGCCAAAGCCTTTGACTGTGTAGATCACAACAAACTGTGGAAAATTCTTAATGAGATGGGAATACCAGACCAGTTTACCTGCCTCCTAAGAAATCTGTATGCAGGTCAAGAAGCAACAGTTAGAACTGGACATGGAACAACAGACTGGTTCCGAATCAGGAAAGAAGTACGTCAAGGCTGTATATTGTCACCCTGCTTATTTAACTTATATGCAGAGTACATCATGTGAAATGCTGGGCTGGATGAAGTACAAGCTGGAATTAAGGTTGCCAGGAGAAATATCAATAACCTCAGACACACAGATGACACCACCCTTATGGCAGAAAGTGGAGAAGAACTAAAGAGCCTCTTGATGAAAGTGAAAGAGGAGAGTGAAAAACTTGGCTTAAAACTCAACATTCAGAAAACTAAGATGGCATCTGGTCCCATCACTTCATGACAAATAGATGGGAAAACAATGGAAACAGTGAAAGACTTTATTTTGGGGGGCTCCAAAATCACTGAAGATGGTGACTGCAGTCATGAAATTAAAAGACACTTGCTCCTTGGAAGAAAAGCTATGACCAACTTAGCGTATTAGAAAGCAGAGACATTACTTTGCTGACAAAGGTCCACCTTGCCAAAGCTATGGTTTTTCCAGTAGTCATGTATGGATGTGAGAACTGGACCATAAAGAAGGGTGAGCACTGAAGAACTGATGCTTTCAAACTGGGTTGCTGGAGAAGACTCTTGAGAGTCCCTTGGGGTGCAATGAGATCAAACCAGTCAACCCTAAAGGAAGTCAACCCTTAATATTCATTGGAAGGACTGATGTTGAAGCTGAAACGCCAATATTTTGGCCACCTGATGCGAAGAGCCAACTCATAGGAAAAGACCCTGATGCTGGGAAAGATTGAGGACAAGAGGAGAAGGAGGTGACAGAGGATGAGATGGTTGGATGGCATCACTCACTTGATGGACATGAGTTTGAGCAAGCTCCAGGAGTTGGTGAAGGACAGGGAAGCCTGGTGTGCTGTAGTCCATGGGGTCACAAAGTCGGACACGACCGAGTGACTATATATAGAACATACATAATATGTGACTTTGAATAAGTATCCTAAACTCTGAGGACCTTGTTTCATCAATCATTCAAGGAAGAGATGGCTCCAAACTTCAAAGACATCTTCAGTTTCTAAAACATCTATACATTTAAGCACGTGGAAATATGACTTCAGGATTCCCCATAGGCAGGGATATTTTATAAGCACCAAACAAAAGGAAGACTTCAGATTCAGTCAACAGAGAGCGAGGGTCCACGCTGTGCTAAGCAATATTCAAGCGGCTTCCAGTTGATCTAGCTACTGCAGTCAGCTGGCAAGTCCAAACAAGTTTCTTCCTTGGTTAGAAATCTACAATATAGCCTCTTTTTGGTTCAATACATTCATGGTAAATGCATCCTTACCAAAAATGTCAAAAATGCTCTGTCTCTTTCTCCTCGCCTCTCTTCTTCGAAATGAGTTTTGAAAAAGAGTTGGTGCAAAAGAATCTGATGTTAAAAACGTTTGCTTTTCTCATCATCCTCATAATTACCCTTTCAGTTTTTTAAAATTGCAAAAGTGACATGTGAATACACTGTTATATTTGAAGATTCGAATAATATAGACATAAAAGAGTTAAAAATGATATTCTTCCCTTCCATCCTTTCTTCTATTCTAATCCTCTTCCCAAAGGTAATCACATTGAAAATTTGGTGTGTATTTCTCTTTTCTATATATTTATAAATTATTCATATACATCTTTTTAAAATAAAAATTGCATCTGACTATACTGATTGTCGGAGATGGCAATGGCAACCCACTCCAGTACTCTGACCTGGAAAATCCCATGGATGGAGAGGCCTGGTAGGCTGCAGTCCATGGGGTTGCTAAGAGTCAGGCACGACTAAGCGACTTCACTTTCACTTTTCACTTTCATGATTGGAGAAGGAAATGGCAACCCACTCCAGTGTTCTTGCCTGGAGAATCCCAGGGACGGGGGAGGCTGGTGGGCTGCCATCTATGGGGTCGCACAGAGTCGGACACGACTGAAGCGACTTAGCAGCAGCAGCAGCAGCAGCACACTGATTGTACTATTAGACTTGTTCTATTTGTTTTTGTTTTCCACAAGTTAAATGGAATATCTTTCATGTCTACATATCCAAGTAAATTTGTCTATTCGGTTGTTGCATAGCATTACACGTTTACTGTGGTTACCATATGCTAAATCTAATGCCCTCTCAGTGGCAATGGGCACACATAGTTTCTCACCCCCTCCCCCCAGAAGCATTTCCTCCCTTGCTTCCAGGAGTTACTCTGCTTTGATTTTACTTCCACCTCAGGGGCTACTCCTCATTTTTCTTTGCCTATTTTCTTCATCTCCCCTCTTTTAAATATTGAAAGGCTCCAGGGCCTGTCATTGGGCTCACCTCTTCTCTCTCTGTACTAACTCCCTAGGTGATCTCATTAGGTTTCTGTCCTGAAATGCCATCTGCTTGCTGATAACCCCTCCTTTGATCTCCAGGTGGATCTCCCAGGAACTTTAAACTTGCATATCTCTGATTCCAACCCTGCATCTCCATCTGGCATCTAAAGGGTATTAAGAACTTCACAGAGTAAAATGACATTGGAAGGCATATTCTACCTTCGGTCTTCATCTCAGGAAATGGCAACACCTTTCTTTCAGTTGCTCAGACCCAAAACTTTGGGGTTGGTCCTCTCTTCTCTATTTCACAACCCCACGTCTTTCATCTGCAAGTCCTCTAAACGCCACCACCAACTTGTCACCAGATTCCAACACTGCTTGCATCCTTCATTACTGTCACCCCGTCTGCCTCATGTATCTACTTAATCCATCTTGTTTAAATTATTACAACAGCCTCCTCCCGAGTGTCCCAGCTTCCACTCTTCCCAAAGTCAATTCTATCATGATAGTAAGAGTGATATTTTGAAAGCGTAATTGATATTTATAGGGCATTCCATCCAAAAGCAGCAGAATACATGTTCTTCACAAGTACACATGGAACATTCTCCAGGATTGACCACATGCTGGGCCACAAAGTCAGCCTCGGTAAATTTAAGAAAATTGAAATCATATCAAACATCTTTTCCAATCACAAAGCCATAAGATTAGAAATAAACCACAAGAAAAAAACTGTAAAGAACACAAACACATGGAAGCTAAACAATCTGCTACTAAACAACCATTGGATCACTGAAGAAATCAGAGGAAATCAAAAAATACCTAGCGACTAATGAAAATGGTCTAACTGTGACTTCTAACGTTACTCAGAGTAAAAGCCAAGATCCTATAAAACACCTACAATACTATACATGATCTGGACTTCCTTTTTTAATATTTCTCTGTGGTCCTCTTTTCCTACCCACTTTGCCCTAGCCACCATGGCCTTTTTGCTGTTGTGGACAATGCCATGCACATCACTGCCGCAGGGCTTTTGCACTTGCTGTTCCCTCAACCTAAAATGTCCCATACCCCACTTAGCACCTCCCTCAGGTTCTGCTCTCAGAGTCCTTTCCTGACCACCCTGTGTAAACTCCCAGCACCCCCACCCCACCCCTACCATGGGACTCATATAGTGCTCTTGTTTTCTTTCACTTCTATATAGTCTATGAGTTCTATTTTGATTTCTTCAACTCAGTAATTACTGAACTTTCAAATAAGGTTTTTTAAATTTGCTACCTTTTCTCATGAACTTCTAAATGGTCAAGGAATATGGCTTACATTTGTTCTTGCTGTTTAGAATGCAGGGATATTTTCTTTGTAGTTGATGACATAATTTGTGACTGTTCCATGTATATTTGACCCCCCAAATGGCTGCATGTTTATTGGCACAAATTGTATAACGTATGTTTAATTGTTCTCTTCATACTTCTCTCTATATCCTTTTCTTCTTATATTGTTGGTTTATTTCTGAGAGATGTATGAAAATATCCCAGTAGAACTGTGAATTTGTCTGTTTTTTCCTGTAATTTCTATCAGGTTTTGCTTTGTCTGTCTTGAAGTTCTGTGGTTAGGAAATTCAAGGCGTTGTCTTCATGGTGAGTTACACCTTTCACCCGTGGGTCAGCTCACCTATTGGCCCTTCAGCTTTGTGTCCATTGTGTGACTCAGAGTATCACTGAGGGTTTTTGTTTCTATTTTGACGAAAAAATTTAACATCATCAATATGTTTCCCTCTTAACGCTCTTTGCCTGAAATGCCATCCTGATATTCACTTGCCTTTGAGCTCAGAATATGTGTGCTCTGGACCAGTGCATTCATTTGATCATTGATCTCTCAGTGGTCCCAGCTGCTTCTCAATTTTCAGGAATTCCTTAAGATTATTCCTGCTGATGAAAATCTTTCCTATTTCCTATTGATTTACTCTCTGAAAATGTTTCCTATTTTATGGGATTTGGGATTGAAGAAAACTAAAAATGGTGATTCACCCTTCATTTCTCAGCTATCTTAACCTCCTTCCCCCATCCCTCTTTCCTTTCTCCCTCCCTTCCTTCCAATGTGGGGAGGGGTGAAAATGCAGAATACTGTGATCTCACATCTCTGGCAGGTGAATAAGTGGCCACTCTGCCTGCAGGAGGTAGCAGATGGGCTTGCTTTAGCCCACCCCACTGAGGCTACATGCCCCTCCTGGGCTGGTCCTAAAGCTCAGCCTTGGAAACATTCCAAGCAAGGCTGGGGACCTTTGACCTTCCTGCAGCTCGAGGAGACAGCATCAGCCTGGGTCACCCAAGGCTGAGAGGACATGGGCAGCACAGAGGGCAAGGAAGGGTCTTGGGGATGTTCATGTGCAGCAGCTCCTGGAGGTGGGGGCACATTTGGGAGAAGAAAAGGAGTGTCAGTCATCCCGGGGCCTTCTGGAAAGCCCAGCTCAGGTGCTCCCCACCACCTTCCCAGCCTCCAAACCAGTACTCACTTCACACTGGGTGTGTCCCAGGGACAGGATAACTATAGCATTTCTGTGCTCCCCTCAATAGATGCTGGTGAAATAGTATATGCTGTTATAATGACTTGAATGCGTAGTAAGCATTTGAAAGAAAATATGCAAATTCTGTTTGGTCTGGTCTGCTCTAGTCTCTCAAATCTCCAGAGATCATTCCTGTTCAGATCAGAATTAATACCACTGCCCCTATTTATAGATAACAATGGCACCCCACTCCAGTACTCTTGCATGGAGAATCCCATGGACGAAGGAGCCTGGTGGGCTGCAGTCCATGGGGTCGCCAAGAGTTGGACACAACTGAGCGACTTCACTTTCACTTTTCACTTTCATGCATTGGAGAAGGAAGTGGCAACCCACTCCAGTGTTCTTGCCTGGAGAATCACAGGGACAGGGGAGCCTGGTGGGCTGCCTATGGGGTCACACAGAGTTGGACACGACTGAAGTGACGTAGCAGCAGCAGCAGACTCACAGAAGACTCCAGCCCCTAACTAGTGTTGCCTCTTGCCTCCTCCCACCTCCTGCTTCTGCAGTCACTATTTCCACATGGAACCCTGAGCTTCCTTTCTCTTTCTCTTTGCTGAAAAGCTGCTAAATGCTAAGGAGATTCCAGCGCTCCGATACCTGAACGGGGATGACCTTCTTCTGCTGGCCAGTTTAATAAAGATCCGACGCCTGTTTCATAAACTGGAAGGATGTGTGAATTTCCCCTCCAGCCAGGTTTGGGAAAAATTAAAGCAACCTTCCTACCTTTCTTCACTTTCTCTAAAACTAATTGCCCTTTGTCACAATTCTGGTATGAAGCAAGACATAATAACAACAATAGCAGCTATGATAAATGAAAACATTTAACAAATGATGATGGTGCTTTCATTTGTTCTGCTGTGTTTTTCTGGGAGGCAGTGTGGGAGATCTCAAGAAAAGTGTATACAATGACTAGGAAATACCAAGAAATGGGCTTTATTACAAATTTGGAGCACATCCTGAGTCATCCCTGGTTTGCACTCTTGGTCAGAAAACTAAACCACTGACTTTGGGGACAACAGAGAATAAGTAAGTCAGCCAAAGGCCTTATTTTTCAGTCAGAGTTCCATCAGGAAAACAGAAAGCAGGGAGGGAGCAGGTGCTTTCACAACCTCCGGAAAAGCTGGGAAAGTGAAGGTCAAGGAACAGCTCTGCTATTTGGGAAAATGAGGGAATCTCAGGAAGCCGTCTACAGGGTCACACAGAGTCGGACATGACTGACGTGACTTAGCAGCAGCAGCAGCAGCAGGAAGTCACAAAGCCAACAGCACCCAGGGAGAGAGTGGCAGGAGCTACTCACACTCCAATGCGGGAATGGCAAACAACTGCCACCCTGCAAAGGCCACCCTCCTGCCAGAAGTGAGCAACGGCCGCTGCTCCTCTTCCACCTCCCACACCTCAGGCAGGTGCATCTCCCTGGGGAACCATAGTGGGATCCCACTGGCAAAGGATTATGGGACCACGTGTCTTTCCCCTTCTGAGGGGAGGGAGGAGGGATTTGCTGGATCCACAGGGATAGCACAGCACAGCACAGCAGCCTCTGCTCAGTGATAAAATTACTTAAGAGCAGAAAGCAGAGGTGAGAGTCTTTAGGTGGAGAGCCCTAAAGACTGGAATGCCCAGCCTGCCCTCTCCTGAACTTCCTGACTTCCCAGTTCTCTATTCTTGGGAGAGGGAGGAATCTCGTAGGAGGGGCCATTCCTTACAGTGATAACAGATTTGGTGTTTAAGTGTGTGTAGCAAGAGGAGAAGGCAATGGCACCCCACTCCAGTACTCTTGCCTAGAAAATCCCACGGACAGAGGAGCCTGGTAGGCTGCAGTCCATGGGGTCGCCAAGAGTCGGACACAACTGAGCGACTTCACTTTCACTTTTCACTTTCATGCATTGGAGAAGGAAATGGCAACCCACTCCAGTGTTCTTGCCTGGAGAATCCCAGGGACGGGGGAGCCTGGTGGGCTGCCGTCTCTGGGGTCGCACAGAGTTGGACACGACTGAAGCGACTTAGCAGCAGCAGCAAGAGGAAGTAAATCTAGCTGCTAGTTATTCATTAGTGTTAGGACTAAATCATATTGCTTTCCTACTAAGAGGCTGCTGAGGAAGCATGGGGAAGGGCTGAAGGGCACAGGAGTGGAAGGATGAGGTGTCCCAGGGAGGGCTGAGTGCTGGGCCGCAGGAAGTGGGTGAGCTACTGGGAGACTGAGGGTTGGCTTTGGTATTAATCCATTCACCATCTTTTTTTTTTTTTTTTAACAAACTTATGTTACCAAAGGGTGAAGGCAGGGTGGGGGAGGGATGAATTAGGAGTTTGGGATTAGCAGATACAAAGTATTACATATAAAACAGATGAACAAGGTCTCATTGTATAGTATAGAGAACTATTCAATATCCTGTAATAAACCATAATGGAAAAGAATATGAAAAAGAAAACATATGTGTATAACCAAACGACTTTACTATACCCCATTAACTAACACAACATTGTAAATTAACTTCTATAAAAAAATTTTTTTTAAGGCAGTTGTTATTTAAGGGTTTCAGTTGTTAAAAACAACAGTGATAAATTTTACTTTGGATATCTGCATCCCAAAGTATATTGAGATATGCCATAGACTTTATTTATCAATGCCTGTTTTTTCACATGGCTGTTTAAAGTAAACTTGGTGGGTTTTTTTAAATAATCTACTCTGTTAATTCATAGGGTATTTTTTTTCTCATTTTTCACAATAAAAACCTCTTCAAAAAAATTAAACTTTTCTAGGAAACCATAAACAAAATGACAACCTACTAACTGGGAGAAAATATTTGCTAACAATGCAACTAACAAGAGCTTAATTTCCAAAATATACAAACAGCTCATACAACTCAATATCAAAAAACAAACCACCCAATTTTAAAAAAATGGGCAGAAAACCTAAATAGACATTTCACCAAAGAAGATATACAGATGGCCGACAAACACATGAAAAGATTCTCAACATCACTAATTATTAGAGAAATGCAAATTGAGACTACAATGAGGTGTCACCCCACTCCAGTCACAAATAATAAATGCTGGAGAGAGTGTGGAGAAAAGGGAACCATCTTATACTGTTGGTGGGAATGTAAATTGGTGCAGCCACTTCATGCTGGAGAACAGCATGGAGATTCTTTAAAAAATAAACACAAAACTAAAAATAGAGGTACCATATGATCTAGCAGTCCCACTCCTGGGCATATATCTGGAAAAGATGAAAACTCTAATTCAAAAAGTTCATACACCCCAATGTTCACAGCAGCACTATTTGCAATAGCCAAGACAAGGAAGCAACCTAGAAGATACGGTACATATATACAATGGAATATTACTCAGCCACAAAAAGGAATGAAATAAATACCATTTGCAGCAAGCAACGTGGATGGACCTAGAGATTATCATACTAAGTGAAGCAAATCAGAGAAAGACACATATCATACGATATCACTTATATGTAGAATCTAAAAAAATAGTACAAATCAACTTATTTTCAAACCAGAAACAAACTCACAGACATAAACAAATTTATGATTACCAAAGGAGAAGGGGAAGTAGGGGAAAATCAGGAGTATAGGATTAACAGATACACATTGCCATATATAAAATAGCTAAACAAGGATTTATTGACTTCCTTGGTAGCTCAGATGGTAAAGCATCTGCCTACAATGTGGGAGACCCAGGTTCGATCCTTGGGTTGGGAAGATCCTCTGGAGAAGAAAATGGCAACCCACTCCAGTACTCTCACCTGGAAAATCCCATGGACAGAGGAGCGTGGTAGGCTACAGTCCATAGGGTTGCAAAGAGTCGGACATGACTGAGTGACTTCACTTTCACTTTCTTTCACTTTTACAAAGAACTATAGTCAATATCTTGTAATAACCTATAATGGAAAATAATTTTTAAAAAGAATATACATAAATGCATAGATTATATATAACCAAATCACTTTGTATCTGAAAATAATAAAATATTACAAATCAATTACAGTTTGACATAAGAAAAAAATTAAACTCTTCTAGCCATAAAGTTGTCATATGGTAATGCTGCATAAATTGAGAGAGAAGAAAACACTCTAAGTCTGTAGGTCTGCCCATTTGTAAATTTCAAAGGAATTATTAATATACTTAAAGCTTACAGTAGTACTACAAATCCTTGTATTCTTTTATTCCTGATCTCAGGATTATCATTTTATTTTGCTTATGCATATTTTAAATTTTATGTGTACAATTTTGAACAGATAAAATTATCATCTTTGAGAAGATACACATATGCACATCAGTGTAACAGATGAGGAAAGAAATGAAAACTTTTGGACTTCCCTGGCAGTGCAGTGGATAAGAATCTGTCTGCCAGTGCAGGGGACACGAGTTCTATCCCACGTGCCCAGAAGTAACTAAACCCATGTGCCACAACTACTGAGCCTGTGCTCTAGAGCCAGAGACCCACAACTGCTGAAGCTCCAGCATGCTAGAACCTGTGCTCTGCAACAGGGGAAGCCACCGCAGTGAGAAGCGGATGTACCATAACTCCTGCTCACAGCAGCTAGAGAAAGCCGGCCTGCAACAGCGAAGACCTAGCCCAGCCAAAAGTAAATAATAAAATAAATAAAAATTATTTAAAAAAAAAAAGAAGAAGAAATGAAAACTTTTTGCTTCAGGTAAAGCTGGCAGCAACGTCAGCAAAGCCCTAGGGGATTGAAACATAAGAGACATGTCCAGTGTATTGGCATCTATGCAGCTCTAATAGTGAGTGAGCAGTATGTTCCAGAGTGCATTTCCTTGCTAGGTTTTCCTGCTAATCAAAGTCATACCAGGGAATTTCGTAGCAGTCCAGTGGTTGGGAATCTGCACTTTCACTGTGGAGAGCGTGGATTCCGTACATCAGAAAACTTAAGATTCCATACGCCACAAGGGGCGGGCAAAAAAAACAAAAAGTCATATCAACTCACTGTAGAAATGATGCAAGATTACAGAAAAAAAAATATAGCTGACCCCTGAACAGCTGGACTAAGGGGCACCAACCCTCCACATACTGGGAAAAAAAAAAAAAAGGAGAGAGGGAGAGTATTATTTTTAGTCACCCCTCCCTACCTTCTGGAGAAGGCAATGGCAGCCCACTCCAGTACTCTTGCCTAGAAAATCCCATGGATGGAGGAGACTGGTAGGCTGCAGTCCATGGGATCACTAAGAGTCGGACACGACTGGGTGATTTACTTTCACTTTTCACTTTCATGCATTGGAGAAGGAAATGGCAACCCACTCCAGGGTTCTTGCCTGGAGAATCCCAGGGACGGGGGAGCCTGGTGGGCTGCTGTCTATGGGGTCGCACAGAGTCGGACACGACTGAAGTGACTTAGCAGTAGCAGCCCTACCTTCAGTTTCTCTGCATCCAGCGTGCCTCAGGAGCCACGGTTCCTCTAGATCAGCAGTTCTGCATCTGTGGATTTGACACACTTGAGAACAGAGGAGTTTGTGGTGGTACTACTGAAAAAATTCCCCGCACAAGTGGACCTGAGTAGTTCGAACACCTGTTGTTCAAGGGTCAACCGTATAAAGATTTTATGTGTTTTATTGACATATATTTGCCCTGCAATACTATGTTAGTTCCAGGAGCACATCGTAGTGATTGGATGTTTCTGTACATTACAAAGTGATTACCACTAAAGCATAAAGATTTTGAAAGCAGTCTCACTAGATGGAGATATCCATCTCTAATGTTGTGCTTTCTTTCCAGTCCTTTTCCTGTATTTGTGTATGGGTGTGTTTTTGGAAAACGAAAACAGAAGCCTCTCAAACAAGGGAATTTAGTCATTCCCAATAAGAATTTTGAAAGAGGAAGAAAACTGGATTTCTACTCCCCAAGAAAAGCTGTAGAAAGTTAAACTCTATTAAATAGAGAGCCACAAAATAAGTCAAAAAACTAAATGCACACTATTTCTTAGTGAACTGGAAACAAATATCTCATGAAACTTTAGTACTAATTTCCATTTTCACTGGTAAATGTACTACCACTTTATGAAAAATGCTGCTACTGCTACTACTGCTAAGTTGCTTCAGTCATGTCTGACTCTGTGCGACCCCATAGAGGGCAGCCCACCTGGCTTCCCGTCCCTGGGGTTCTCCAGGCAAGAACACTGGAATGGGTTGCCATTTCCTTCTCCAATGCAGGAAAGTGAAAAGTGAAAGTGAAGTCACTCAGTCGTGTCTGACTCTTAGTGACCCCATGGACTGCAGCCCACCAGGCTCCTCCATCCATGGGATTTTCCAGGCAAGAGTACTGGAGTAGGGTGCCATTGCCTTCGTGAATGAATAAAGCAAAAGCTTTCAGAGTTTAACTTGTTTCAATAGATGTATCTAAATAAAATTGGTAAAATTTTGGATGCCAATGTTACATTTTGAGGAAGCAAATATTATACTTTAATGATGCTATGCTATGCTAAGTCACTTCAGTCGTGTCCGACTCTGTGCGACCCCAGAGATGGCAGCCCACCAGGCTCCCCCATCCCTGGGATTCTCCAGGCAAGAACACTGGAGTGGGTTGCCATTTCCTTCTCCAATGCATGAAAGTGAAAAGAGAAAGTGAAGTCGCTCAGTCATGTCCGACTCTTAGCAACCCCAAGGACTGCAGCCTACCAGGCTCCTCCGTCCATGGGATTTTCCAGGCAAGAATACTGGAGTGGGGTGCCATTGCCTTCTCCGACTTTAATGATCATTTTTTATAAACATAGAAACTGCACAGTCCTTTTTTAAAGCTATGTTAGAAAATACCGAAAGGGTAATTAAGACTTCACTTAATCCAAGTAATTTATCAGGATCATTCTCTCATTTTCCTGTGAGACAACAAAGATCATGTATGTATATTTTGTTTAAACTCTACCTTATTCCAGAAACAATATAAGAAATATTTTCAGAATATAGTCAATATAGAAAAACAATTTTTAAATAGGTGAATATAATTCAGGTAATAAGAAAATAGTATGAAGAGTAAAGTTATTTCCAAAATGCATCCCTTTGGGACTTCCTTGGTGGTCCAGTGGCTAAGACTCTGTGCTCCCAATGCAGGGGGCCCAGGTTCAATCCCTAATCAGGGAACTAGATCCCATATGCTGCAACTAAGACACAGGACAGCCAAATACATAAATACATAATAATTTATTTTAAATGCATCTCTTTGACAAAGCCTAAGTTAAAGGCTGGCCCAAGACTTTGTTAAAGTTGGCTCAAGACAACCTATAATGCAAAGATAGCCAATGAGCTAGTGCTGCTGCTGCTGCTGCTAAGTCGCATCAGTCGTGTCCAGCTCTTCGAGACCCCATGGACTGTAGTCCACCAGGCTCCTCCGTCCATGGGATTTTCCAGACAATGAGCTAGTGGGAACTCCTCAAATTATATGCTTCCTTGGAGGGAGTGTCTGTGTCAGTTTTTCCCCCATGACACACAGTAAAATCTAAGAATTAGGAAAACCTTGATTTGAGCCAAACTGGGAAATCAAACTCAGGTGATAAAAAGACTTACTTGTGTCCACAGCTAGGAAGAGAATCACGTACATTTCTCTGTCACACCTGTAGTGACCCAGCATTGACCAATGCATACAGGAGTCAGTCCTGTGGGGGGCGGGGGGATAACTCTACTATCTGCATCCACTTTTTACATCCTTGTATTGGAAGATGAAAATGACTATGTAACATCCATCCAGACTCCTCAGAGATGATGCCCCATTGAGTCATTTTCCAAATAACACAGGCTTTTTGTGGGGAAACTAGTAAGCAAAGTGACAACACACTAGGGGAAAAAATCAGCCTCTTTCTCTCTTGTTTATGTGAAAACATATTTACACCTGATGAATGAATAAAGTCTCTATCTGGGATGGACATGGCCAGGGAGCAAACTTCTGGGTGTCTCTTCACTGCTCTATTTGTGCTTAATGGTGGAGTTTGAGAATACACTAAAATTGACTCTGCCCCAAGTGTAGTTCAATCTACCAGTCTGTGGAAAATCTGGTTTTCTCAAGCGTAAATAGCCACTGATTACAAATTTCTACCAGAAACATCTGGCACACACACTGTCTCTCTTCAGATTCAATGTGCTAATAAACCAGGTTTTCATTCCAGATCTAGAGGTTATACCACGCATTCATTTCTTCACCTGTTTAATAAGCATTTATTACATGCCTACTTTGTGACATCCACTAGTGATACAAAGCTAAAAATCACATTTCTCTATCCTCAGGGGAAAAGAGACCAGGACAAAACAATGAGTAAGTGCAGAGGTAGAATTATAGGGAGCACCGAAAACAGATCACCTGTCCCAGCCCAGGAACTAAATGTCATGTAGGGTTGAAGAGGGAGGCACAAAGGTGAGCGGGTCACTGACCAGTCTCAGAATAATCACAGAATTTCCCCCGCCTAAGGCAATTAGTAATCCTTAAGTAGGGTGACTGCAGAAATCACAGGTAATTCAAACGATGCCCATAGAGTCACTGTGTCCAGAAGATGAGTAAGTGAAATGTGCTCAGCGGCCTTTGAGGTATTTTCCACCCCATCAGGTTGGCAGGAAACGGCCAGAGATGACTTGAGCAAACCCTACCCTTGACCAAGCACTTACAGAAGCCACAATGATTTGCGCAAACATGCAGAGATGGGTGGAGGGTCACAGGTTTTACTCCAGGCATTGAGGGTAGAGGGGCTTCAATCCAAAGAGAAAAGTAGTCTGTAAGCTGGAAAAGGGCTCTTACCAAAGTGTGACTATGGGGAACCCTGATCTCACATTTCCAGTCTCCAGAGCTGTGAGAAATAAAATTCTGTTTGTAAGCTATCCAGTCTGTGGCACTTAGTTAAGCAACCTGAACTGACATATTCCATATAATGGAATTTCATACAGCAGTGAAATGAATGAACTAGACCTACCTAAATCAATATGAACAACCCTCAAAAACTCTTCACTTTGAATGAAAAGATCAAGAGGGCAGATGGATATGTTTGCTGCTGCTGCTGCTAAGTCGCTTCAGTCGTGTCCGACTCTGTGCGACCCCAGAGACAGCAGCCCACCAAGCTCCGCCGTCCCTGGGATTCTCCAGGCAAGAACACTGGAGTGGGTTTCCATTTCCTTCTCCAATGCATGAAAGTGAAAAGTGAAAGGGAAGTCGCTCAGTCATGTCCGACTCTTAGCGACCCCATGGACTGCAGCCTACCAGGCTTCTCTGTCTATGGGATTTTCCAGGCAAGAGTACTGGAGTGGGGTGCCATTGCCTTCTCCGTGGATATGTTCAGTATTGTTCTATTTATATAAAGTTTTAAAGCATGCAAAAGCAACCATTTATATCATTTAGCTCGACATATCCATGCAGGTAAAGTATAAAGAAAGGCATGGGAATTACAGATGTCAAATTTCAGGCTGGTGCTTGCCACTGGAGGTTTATGTATGGGGAGAGGACTGCAGGGCCTTTAACTATTGCTTAAGCAAGGTGGTAAGTTTATGGACCCTCGTTAATTATTCTTTATGTTTTTAATATCTGAAATTGTTCTAAAAAAAAAAAAAAAGACTAGCCAGAAGCAGGCAAACAAACATAGAAAAGACAGTTGAAGCAGTTATTGGGGAGAAACAACAATTCTATGAGTCAGCAAAAGCTTTAACTGAATTCTTGAAAGTAGAGTGGGGAACCAGGCTGGAACCTAGAAATTTCTTTTCTCCTTAAGGAACAAGTTATATTCCTTTAATACACACTGTATTCTTGTTTTGTAACTCTGCTGCTGCTGCTGCTAAGTCACTTCAGTCGTGTCCAACTCTGTGCAACCCCATAGATGGCAGCCCACCAGGCTCCACCATCCCTGGGATTCTCCAGGCAAGAACACTGGAGTGGGTTGCCATTTCCTTCTCCAATGCATGAAAGTGAAAAGTGAAAGTGAAGTCGCTCAGTTGTGTCCGACTCTTGGTGACCCCATGGACTGCAGCCTACCAGGCTCCTGGATTTTCCAGGCAAGAGTACCCTTACATAATTCTAGAGACCAGATTCAGAGCTCAACATGAACAACGTAGATGTTCTCTACCCAAGTTCATTCAATTCATGGATCATCTGTACAAAACGTTAAACAGAAACCTCAGTGGAATAAAACTGGGAGACCAGAAGGGGCAGCTCTCACGTCCTACAAGGTAGCGGAGCCCAACTAGAAGATTTGTTTCCTGGCAAAGACCCACTGAAAAGCCATGGACTCTTTTATTTCCTATACCCTCCCAGGATCCTTCCCCCATCTGTAAAACAGTTCTCTTTACCTTTTATTGGGTGGAAACCTGCACATGGCCCAACATGGCTGCAGACTCTATAATTCTTTGCTGTGATCCAAAATAAACCATTTTAGTTAGAGAAATATCTGGCAGTCTATTTATTTTAGATCAACATCTAGAATGCACACAGGTAATATTTATCTTAAAAAGATGTGCAAATATTTTCCTAATATCCATCCACTACCTGGGTTCTTTTCCCAATGCCAAAATCAGGGAGGAATACTCCACACTACACACTTCCAAGCTTTGACAATACAAACACTGTAGGATTTAACAGAGGCAGAAAAACATAACCCAGTCCCCAATCCCACAAAACTGAATGATGTTTTATGAACACTGTGACCAAAAGGTGATATGATGGTTTCCCATTAATTCTATAACAAAGTAAGAGCTAGGAGACAGTACGAAATAATGCTTCTACATACTCCTGTATTGCTTGCAGTTTAAATCTCATATAATCCTGCAAAGTTCCAATGAGAGTAAGACAGGAAGATGGTGACTTCTTTTGATGTCACAACTAGTCAGGAAGTTGAGCCCAGGTCTGGAAAGTGAGCCCAGGTCTTCAGATTCCATCCAGTGTTCTTCCCTCTGTTCCTCACCTGAGTGCTCTTCTTTGCTCTTAGAGCCCAGAGGGCAGTATGCTGAAGTGGAAGTCATCCGATAGACCATCCCAGGGATACATCCTAGCTCTCCACCAACTAGCTGTGTGCCTTTGGGCTACTTACCTCCGTCAGCCTCAGTTCTCTCAGATGTAAACTGAAAAAGACAGAATCAACTTGCCATGGCTGCAGTGGCCATTAGAGAGGATAAACGTACAGGGCATAGCCTGGAGTAGGTTTTGCTCAGTGATGGGAACCCTCATCTGTTACAGGAACCTTGCAAAGCTTGTGCAGAGCCCCACATTCCCACAGTCCCTCTGACCAAACCAAAGAATGAACCCACCTTTCTTCTGAGAATTCATAGAAATAGTAATAAAGTTAGGTTAGGTAAATTGGACTAAAAATTGACAGGAAGTGAAGGCTGATGTCAGAATGGAATGATTTCATTATTCCTATGAAATAAACTGTATTGGTAAGTATTAATGACAGCAAAAGTAACTTGGTACTACACAGACATATTTGTTTCTCCTTCAAGGACACGGAATGGATAGAAAGTGAATATACAGGTACTGGCACAAAGACAGAAATATTGATCAATGGAATAAAATAGAAAGCCCAGAGATAAATCCACACACATATGGACACCTTATCTTTGACAAAGGAGGCAAGAATATACAATGGATTAAAGACAATCTCTTTAACAAGTGGTGCTGGGAAATCTGGTCAACCACTTGTAAAAGAATGAAACTAGACCACTTTCTAACACCATATACAAAAATAAACTCAAAATGGATTAAAGATCTAAACGTAAGACCAGAAACTATAAAACTCCTAGAGGAGAACATAGGCAAAACACTCTCCGAGATACATCACAGCAGGATCCTCTATGACCCACCTCCCAGAATATTGGAAATAAAAGCAAAAATAAACAAACGGGACCTAATTAACCTTAAAAGCTTCTGCACATCAAAGGAAACTATTAGCAAGGTGAAAAGACAGCCTTCAGAATGGGAGAAAATAATAGCAAATGAAGCAACCGACAAACAACTAATCTCAAAAATATACAAGCAACTCCTACAGCTCAACTCCAGAAAAATAAACGACCCAATCAAAAAATGGGCCAAAGAACTAAATAGACATTTCTCCAAAGAAGACATACAGATGGCTAACAAACACATGAAAAGATGCTCAACATCACTCATTATCAGAGAAATGCAAATCAAAACCACTATGAGGTACCATTTCACACCAGTCAGAATGGCTGCGATCCAAAAGTCTACAAATAATAAATGCTGGAGAGGGTATGGAGAAAAGGGAAACCTCTTACACTGTTGGTGGGAATGCAAACTAGTACAGCCACTATGGAGAACAGTGTGGAGATTCCTTAAAAAACTGGAAATAGAACTGCCTTATGATCCAGCAATCCCACTGCTGGGCATACACACTGAGGAAACCAGAAGGGAAAGAGACACGTGCACCCCAATGTTCATCGCAGCACTGTTTATAATAGCCAGGACATGGAAGCAACCTAGATGTCCATCAGCAGATGAATGGATAAGAAAGCAGTGGTACATATACACAATGGAGTATTACTCAGCCATTAAAAAGAATACATTTGCATCAGTTCTAATGAGGTGGATGAAACTAGAGCCTATTATACACAGTGAAGTAAGCCAGAAGGAAAAACATAAATACAGTATACTAACGCATATATATGGAATTTAGAAAGATGGTAACAATAACCCGGTGTACGAGACAGCAAAAGAGACACTGATGTATAGAACAGTCTTATGGACTCTGTGGGAGAGGGAGAGGGTGGGAAGATTTGGGAGAATGGCATTGAAACATGTAAAATATCATGTAAGAAACGAGTTGCCAGTCCAGGTTCGATGCACGATACTGGATGCTTGGGGCTAGTGCACTGGGACGACCCAGAGGGATGGTATGGGGAGGGAGGAGGGTGGAGGGTTCAGGATGGGGAACACACGTATACCTGTGGTGGATTCATTTTGATATTTGGCAAAACTAATACAATTATGTAAAGTTTAAAAATAAAAGAAAAGAAAAGAAAAAGAAAAAAGAAAGTGAATATACAAAACACACCCACACAATTTCCCTATACTTTTTTTTTTTTTTTTTTTTGCAGCGTTTATTAGTTATCAGTCCTAAAACAGGTGAAGGTGTAAAGTATGAATCAATTTCTGCTTCATTAACTATGAAGACAAAGTTTAAAATAAAAATACCTTGTAGTGAGTGGTCCTTGGCCCTCCAGAAGGAAACAGGAATCTAGACCAGTGATTTTCACTTTTCCCTTCTCGAGCCCTTAAAAAAATTTTTTTTAATGCACGGCCTCCCTTCTACATTTTTCAGTTGACATCTATAATGATTCATCATAAGTTTAAGCAGTTGCGAAGGACCTAATTTCCAATATACTATGAATCTTGACATTTTGAAATAAAACATTACTTTCGGAAATGAATCCAATTGAACCTAAAGGCCACAGCAATATGACCTGTCATTTTCCATTAAAAAATATATGAACTCACTCTTAACAACATTCTTTTTTTCCTTTTTGAACTTACACTGTTTTTTAAAAATTTGTTTGATTAGAGGGTAATTGCTTTATATTGTAGTTTTCTGCCATACATCAACATGAATCGACCATAGGTATACGTATGTCCCCTCTCTCTTGAACCTCCCTCCCACCTCCCACCTTGAACTTACACTTTCAGCCCTACTTCTTTCAAAGATGTTTATTGGACTGTGATACATTTTTATGCTTAAAGATCTATTACTGATCATCTCCTCATATTTCTTGACTAGCAAAGTATATATTTACTTTAAAAATGTTTAAACTTAACTTCCTATGATCTTAAGGCTCTAAGTGTTCAAAATAACATTTTGACTGAGTTAACATTACAATTACTAGTAGCACATGGTTGATTAAAATGACAAATTTTGATAATTGAAAGTAAAATTTTAGTGGACATTTATGACTTACCCTTTCAAAATTTTATTGAAAGCAAAGAACTGCAAACCCCTTGACATGATCTTCAAACTGGCAGTTGTCAATTAACACCCAGGCCCCAACCACTAGGACGTAAGGCAACGGGAAAATTTTTTCTCCCAACAGTGTTTATATGTGTGTGTATTTGTGTGTGTGTAACAGTATCTGTTTCATGACCAAGACTCACCTCAATTTTGCACCTCATATGATAGGGAAACTGGACAAAGTATACTTGGGATGTCAACTCTACCCTGGATATTCAGCTAAAGCTGATTCCCTGGAGAAGTCTTCCACCCCCAGGGGTCTTCATACACCCAGTTTAAAGATCACTGTTCTCACCACTTCAGAATATATTTTTAAATTTTCAAATAATAGTGAAAAAAACACAACATGCATATATACATACATATACAACACACATAGTTTACATTTATATATATACACATGCACACATACATATATATTTACACACATACACACACACACTGACAAGCAGGAGACGTGGGTTTGGTCCCTGGGTGGGGAAGATCCCCTGGAGAAGGAAATGGCAACCCACCCCAGTATTCTTGCCTGGAGGATCCCATGGACAGAGGAGCCTGGTGGGCTATGGTCCACGGGGTCACAAAGAGTTGGACATGACTTGGCGACTAAACAGCAACAGCAGCAGGCTAGAAATGGGCTTCAGTGGTTTTCTAAAAACTCCCCAGCTGATTCTAAAGCACAGTTGAGGTTGATAATGACTGGATTAAGGCTAAAAGGAAGGAGGGAAAAAATTCCATAAAAGCGTCATAATCAGTGCAGACTCCTGCTTCCACTGGGACCACAGTGCACTATGCTTTGCTTCGTTTTTTTCCTTTTTTGCTGGAAGGAAAAACCATCACCTCTACCATGAACTCTGGGACATGGTATTATCTGAGAATTTGGGGACAGGGAAAGTGTACTGTCTCATGCAAAGGTCAAACATAGTATTTAGACTCAAAGGAAACATGCTTTTTTTTTAAAAAAACAAAATTTTTAAAAGAAATTCAATGCAGCCATTTTAAGTGTAGTATCCTTAGGTTCTGTATTAGTAGGTGTTCTTCCTCTATAAGCAAGCAAGTCTTCCGCTGAAAGCAAGCAAGTCTTGTTTTCCTCTGGCTGCTTTTTCAGCAGATAGAAAAACAACAGAAAAAAAAAAAAAATCAATAAACCGGAAGTTGTTTCCTTGAGAAAATCAACAAAATTGGCAAGTCTTTAGCCAGACAGGCCAAGGGAAAGAAAAGAGACTCAAATTATCTAAAAAAGAAACAAAAGAGACATTTACAAAACTTAAAGAAATGAAAAGGTTTATAAGGGAATACTATGAACAACTGTATGCTAACAAAACAGATAAATGAAATGGACAGATTACCAGGCAACACAAAATACTAAACTGATAGACAAAGAAATGGAAAATATAAGCAAAGAGATCATCAGCAATAGAAGATGAGAACAAGCTGGCATAAGGCTAAACAGAATAGAACTGAAAATCCAGGGAATTCCCTAGCTGTCTGGTGGTTAGCACTTGGCACTTTCACTGCTGGAGTGTGGGTTTGATCCGTGGTTAGGGAACTAAGATACCACAAGCCGTGTGACATGGCAAAAAAAACAAAAATGAGAATACAGATATAAGCCCTTACACTTATCGTCAGTAGACCTTTGACAAGGTGACAACACAATTTAGTGAGGGAAAAAACAGTCTTTTTAACAAACAGTGTGGAGGCAACTGAACTCCACATGCAAAAAATGAACTTGGAAGCCTCCTTAAGCCATTTACAAGAATTAATGCAAAATGGATCAAAGACCCAATTGTAAGAACTATAAAACTCTTATAAGAAAACATAGGCATAAATCTTGATGACCCTGAATCAGGCAATGTCTTTTCAGATATGATACCAATAGGAAAAGTAACAACAACAAAAAATAAAAATTGGATTTCACCAATAGTAAAAAAAAAATTTCTGCTTTGAAGCACATTATTAAGAGTCAAAGCAACCTTGAGGGAAAAAAATGAAGCTGGAGGAATCAGGGTCCCTGACTACAGTCTATACTACAAAGATTCAGTAATCAAAACAGTATGATACTGACACAAAAACAGAAATATAGATCAATGAAACTGGATACAAAGTCCAGAGATAAATCTAAACAGCCATCTATGACACCTAATCTATGTCAAAGGAGGCAAGAATATAAAATGGAGAAAATACCATCTCTTCAATAAGCGGTGCTGGGAAAACTGGACAGCTACATGTAAAAGAACACTTTTACATGAACACTTACAAGCACACTTCTCACACTACACACAGAAATAAACTCAAAATGGATTAAAGATCTAAATGTAAGGTCAGATACTATAAAACTCCTGGAGGAAAACACCGGCAGAACACTCTGATGTAAATTGCAGCACAATCTTTTTTGATCCACCCCCTACAGTAATGAAAATAAAAACAAAAATAAACAAATGGAACCTAATTAAACTTAAAAGATAATGAACAGCAAAGGAAACCATAAACACAACAAAAAGACAACCCCAAAGAATGGGAGAAAACTTTTGCAAATGAAGTGGCCAACCAGGGATTCTCCAAAATAAACAAACAGCTCATTTAGCTCAATATGAAAAAAAAAAAAAAAAAAACACAATTCAAAATGAATAGACATTTCTCCAAAGACATCTGTTCATTTCAGTTGCTCAGTCATCTCCGACTCTTTGCGACCCCATGAATTGCAGCACGCCAGGCCTCCCTATCCATCACCAACTCCCGGAGTTCACTCAGACTCACGTCCATCGAGTCAGTGATGCCATCCAGCCATCTCATCCTCTGTCATCCCCTTCTCCTCCTGCCCCCAATCCCTCCCAGCATCAGAGTCTTTTCCAATGAGTCAACTCTTCCCATGAGGTGGCCAAAGTATCGGAGTTTCAGCTTTGGCATCATTCCTTCCAAAGAACACCCAGGACTGATCTCCTTTAGGATGGACTGGTTGGATCTCCTTGCAGTCCAAGGGACTCTCAAGAGTCTTCTCCAACACCTCAGTTCAAAAGCATTGATTCTTCAGCGCTCAGCTTTCTTCACAGTCCAACTCTCACATCCATACATGACCACAGGAAAAACCATAGCCTTGACTAGATAGACCTTTGTTGGCAAAGTAATGTCTCTGCTTTTGAATATGCTATCTAGGTTGGTCATAACTTTCCTTCCAAGAAGGAAGCATCTTTTAATTTCATGGCTGCAGTCACCATCTGCAGTGATTTTGGAGCCCCCAAAAAATAAAATCTGACACTGTTTCCACTGTTTCCCCATCTATTTCCCATGAAGTGATGGGACCAGATGCCATGATCTTCGTTTTCTGAATGTTGACCTTTAAGCCAATTTTTTCACTCTCCTCTTTCACTTTCATCAAGAGGCTTTTGAGTTCCTCTTCACTTTCTGCCATAAGGGTGGTGTCATCTGCATATCTGAGGTTATTAATATTTCTCCTGGCAATCTTGATTCCAGCTTGTGCTTCTTCCAGCCCAGCGTTTCTCATGATGTACTCTGCATATAAGTTAAATAAGCAGGGTCACAATATACAGCCTTCACGTACTCCTTTTGATCAAAAAAGCACATGAAAAGGTTATCAACATCACTGATTATTAGAGAAGTGCAAACCAAAACTACAATGAGGTATCACCTCACAGTGGTCAGAGTGGCCACCATCAAAAAAACCTATGAACAAGGAATTCTCTGGCAGCCAGTGGTTAGGACTCTATGCTTTAAATGCTGAGGGTTCAGGTTTGATCCCTGGTCAGGGAATTAAGATCCCACAAGCTGCCTAGTGCAGCCGACAACAACAAAAAGTCTACAAGCAATAAGTGCTGGAGAGGGTGTGGAGAAAAGGGAACCCTCCTCACTTGCTAGTGGAAATGTAAATTGGCACAGCCACTATGAAGAACAGTATGGAGGTTCCTTAAAAAACTAAACATAGAGTTAAAATATGATACAGCACTTTCATTCCTAGGCATATATCCAGAAAAAGTGTAATTTGAAATGCTATATGCATCCCAATGTTCATTGCAGTGCTATTTATAACAGTCAGGACATGGAAGCAACCTAAACGTCCACTGACGGAGAAATGGGTAAAGAGGATGTGGCACATACATACAATGGAATATTAAGATATAAAAAGAATGAAATAATGCCATTTGCAGCAACATGGATGGGCCTAGAGATTGTCATACTGATTGAAGTAAGCTAGAGAGAGATAAAATATCATGATATCACTTATACATGGAATCTAAAACCTAGTACAAAAAAACTTATTTACAAGACATAAACAGACTCACAGACATAGAAAATAAATTTATGTTTACTAAAGGAGAAGCAGGGATGGACAACTATGGAGATTGAGATTGACATATACACATTACTATATACAAAACAGAAACCTAATAAGGATCTACAGTGTAGCACAGGGAACTCTTCTCAATACCCTGAAATGACCTATATGGGAAAAGAATCTAAAAAAGAGTGGATCTATGTAATGTATAAATGATTCACTTTGCTATACACCTGCAATGTAATATATAAATAATTCACTTTGCTGTACACTTGAAACTAACACAACATTGTAAATCAACTATACTCCAATAAAATTTTAAGTTGCCTAAAAAAAGAAAAAAGTTAAGAATGTAAAAAGATAACCCACAAAATGAGACATTTGCAAATCATATATCTGATAAAATTTAATATGCAGGATATATGAAGAACCCTTATAACTTATAGACATTTCTTCAAAGAAGATATACAAATGGCAAATAAGCACATGACAATATGCTCAGTACCATTAGCTATCAAAATTTCAGATAAAACCACCATGAAATACCACTTCACAAACCACTAGGACGGCTATAGTCAAAAAGTCAAATAATAGGTGTTGATGAAGATGTTGACAAACTGGAGCAATGTTGTTGAGAATGCAAAATGGTGTAGCCACTTTGGATTTTTCTTTCTTTCATTTCTTTTGCAATGTCCTTAAGTTCATAGATCTTTTAATCAGTGTCCAATCTTTTAAGCCCCTCCAGTGAACTGTTCATCTAAGATATTGTATTGTTTCACTGCTACAATTTCCATTTGGTTCTTTTTTTGTTATCTCCAAATCCTCTCATCACCATATGCATGTTTTTCCTTAAGTATTTGAGTAGATGGATAAAAACTATTTAAAAATCTTTGCTAATCCTATTGTCAGTCATTTCTGATTGCTGTCTATTTATCAGTGTTTCTGCTATGATTCATATTTTCCTAATTCCTTCAATGAGTAGTAAGTTTTTTAATGGATTGACATTGCAAACTCTACATTGTGAAGGGTTTAATTTTGTTAGTTCCTTCAGGGTGTTAAGACTGTTCAATGTGACAGGTTACTTCTGGATCGTGCTGCTTTCAAGGCTTGTTATTAAGCTTATGGGTGGGAGTTTAAGGTAATCTTTACTCTGGGCTAGTTTAGCTCTCCTGCCAAGATGCGACCCGTCTGCGGTGTCTACTGAATGCCCTAAATTTCTCTCTCCATTCTGGCAGCTCAGAACATGAATGTTTCCCAGCCCTTTTGCACTCTGGTAACTGTTCAGCTTCCAACCCCCCATTCTTTGCCCAGCATTAAAAGGTTTCAGCAGTACACTCAAGAAAATACCTGTGGAGACTTTTGTGGCTGTTCCTTTGCATAAGTCTTTCTTCAATTTTCTGTCCTACAAATTCTAGCCCCCTCCATGAACTCCCACCTCAACTGAGGACTGTGCTTTGACTGGGACTCCCCCCTTCTCTGCATCTTAGCACAGAAAGTGCCCATTATGAACTGTGTTCCCCCAAATTCATATGTTGAAGCCCTAACCCTCAATGTGACTATATATCAGAGACAGGGCCTTTACGGAGATAAAGCTAAATAAGGTCATAATGGTACAGCTCTAATCCTATAAGGTTGGTGTCCTTTAAAGAAGAGATACCAAAGATCTCTCTCCCCCTCCACATGGGCACAGAAGAAATGTCACGTGAGGACATAGTGAGAAGACAGTCGTCTACAAGCCAGGAAGAGAGGCCTCCCCAGAAACCAACCCTGATAGCACCTTGATTACTTTAGTCTCCAGAATTATGAGAACCTAAATTCCTGTTGCTCAAGCCACCCAGTCTGAGGGTTTTTGTCAGGGCAGCCTGAGCTGACTAAGATACACTCCCAGGATAAAGTCTGAATGTGGTGGTTAATTGCTATGTTCTTTCTCTTGGAGATCAGTCCTGTACTGCCTGTTGTCCAGTTTCTCAAAGTAGTTGTTTCACAAATTTCATCTACTTTTAATTATCTATTCAGGAAATTTAGTTAGGTCTGTTACTCCATCATGGCCAGAAGCATGAATTCCCTTGTAACATGGTTTTTTGTCTTCTAACCAAATGATCTTCAGAAATTTCTGGGATAGTAAGAGATGGAGAGGTACAACCCCATCGTGAGGGACCACTGAGAAGCCTTTAGTCACTGCCCATTATTCTCCTGAGAAAAGCAAGTGTATTATGCCACCTTGACTGCTATGGAAGAGGGGAATCTATACATCAATATATCTGGCAGCTTAGTATAGGCTAATCAAGATTTCAGGAGGACAAGGCTTTTAGGTCCTACTCATACTTCACTTTCATGCACTGGAGAAGGAAATGGCAACCCACTCCAGTGTTCTTGCCTGGAGAATGCCAGGGACGGTGGAGCCTGGTGGGCTGCCGTCTACGGGGTCACACAGAGTTGGACACGACTGAAGCGATTTAGCAGCAGCAGCAGCAGCATACTTGTACTGAGTTCTCTTGTACTGAGTTCTCGTTCAGTCCAAGAGAGTAATCAGTTTAATATCCATCATATGATTTTCCTTAGAGTTAAGAAAAATTAATTCCCTACACAAGTATCTAGCTGTATCATTCCTGAAATCAAAATTCATAAGATACAGAGTATTGTCCCCAGAGACCAAAGTCACGATTATGTCCTTAACTGGGTCACAAAGGGCAAGGATGGATTCTTAAAAACAGAAAACAAGAGGGACTTACTTCCCTGGCAGTCCAGTGGTTGGGACTCCACCATTCCACTGCAAAAGGAATGGTTTTGATCCCTGATTGCGGAACTAAGATCTAGCAAGCTGCATGGTGCAGCTAAAAAACCCCACAAGAATAATTACTCTAAAACTCCAGACACTTTTAATTGCAATGAATTTCATGCACTCTGGGCAAGGCAGGCAGGCTCCTTAGCCAATGAGCATAAAATAGATACAAAAAGAAACTTAAATGATACCAAAGGGTTAAAAATTACGTTGTAAACATGAGACTTTCTATTTAAGGAGGATAATTCTAAGGGAATGTAAATTTTAGCATGACTCTAAACCCTGAAGTAAAAGAAAACTCCAGAATATAAAGGGACTATGCCCACAGAAACTGACAATGAGTTGTAACTGCATAAATCACTGTGTTTGTCTCTGAGGTCAAAAATATCTGAAGAGATGCTATGAGGATACCAGAATATTTTTGTTAGAGCCTCTGCCTCCCCTCTGCTCCAGCCCCCCACACCCTCACCTAGAGCCAAATCACCTCAAAACCCAGATCTGATCCTACTACTCACCTGTACAAAACCCCTCCTTGCCTATTAATCCATAGAATGCAGACCAATTATTCCTCAGCTCTCAATGCCCTCTACCATCTTCCCCCCAACCTAGCGTTCCAGCCCATTTCCCATCACATCACTCACCCCTCATCCTCCCACCCTCTCCCAGACACCTCCCCTCAATGATCCTTCCCTGCAGGAATTATTAGAGATTCTATTCCTCCGCACTTTCCCATCTCCAAAATCCTTGTTCCTCTTGCCTCCCCAATCTCCCTCCCCCATTTACCAAAAATTCTATATTCAAGGGTTTAGAGCCAATGCCCCACCCTCTACTTCTGTAGCCCCCTTTGTTAGGCTTCTTTCACCAGGACTTACTATTTTGTGCTGTGTTTAACTTGAACTATAAGCTCCCTGAATGCAGGAACTGCACTATACATCTTCACAATTGTTAGCCTCCACATTTCCTGACACAAAGAAACCTCAAAACATGCTTTAAGAAGCTAAACAGAAACACTGTTCTGCAGTTGGAATATTAAAAGAACACAGTTGCCTTTCAAGTGTGGATTTGCTTGTTCTTCCTACAGACTC
This sequence comes from Bos indicus x Bos taurus, assembly GCF_003369695.1. NCBI lineage: Eukaryota > Metazoa > Chordata > Mammalia > Artiodactyla > Bovidae > Bos > Bos indicus x Bos taurus. The sequence goes on from NC_040076.1 coordinate 116,929,802, forward strand.
CAGAGCTATTCCCCACCACACTCTCAGTCAGCCTAAGAAAAGGTGGAAACCTGGAGGATTTAAACACAAGTTATTTTAATTGTTAGACGTTTCTGGACTCTATTAATCTGAAATATTAATCATCTTTTACCATCCAACTCATAAATACAAATCTCTCCAGGGGAAAAAATATTCCTGCCGGGAGCCAGCGAGAGGCACTCCAACTCATGACAAAGGTCATGAGGAAGGAGGCTTGGCATACGCAAAGGCGGGATCGAGCCTCAGGAGTCCCCCTGGATATTCTCGAGCATCTACCCCCAAAAAACCAGAGTCTGCCTGCTTTATTGCTTTGTGCTCTCACCTCTGACTTGGGGGCTGTCCCCCACCACCATCTCGCTCTCTCTGACAAAGAGTTAACTTACAGCTCCAATTAATAAAGTTCCTGGGCATTAGGAGTGTTTAAATCCAAACCACTCAGATCGCTCTCTAACTCGCCTGACAAGTTTACCCGGACTCCTACAGCTATGCAAACGATTGTTTACAGTCTCCCAGCCTCAAGAGGCACCGGAAGCTTAAGATATTCAAATAGCTTAGAGCCTCTCAGAGTTAGAAACTGTCAGAATAAAACTAGTAAAAGATTTCATTGATGAGCCAATGCTTGCTGCCAAGTTTCCACATCCCCTGTATTGTATCCTTGAATGTGTATTAATTAATATAGTTGGTATGTAGAAAAAATAAGTAGTGGCCTCGGTGTTAGCAACTTTAGACCCTTAAGGTAATAAACTCTTTCCTTTGTTGTAAACCCACTGCACCTCTGCCCTATAGGAATGCAACTTTATCTAATGCCTTCGGAGGATGGCGCCAAACCTTAAAATAATTACTCTTAGAGAAAATAAGTCTTACGGTTGACAAACCTTTGTCAAGAGTCATAAAATGTTAATAGGCCTTCTGGCCAGAAGATGATGTAAATCACCTAAACCATTTTTTTGTATAAGATAAATTTGCAGGAAAGAAACCCTGGTTTTGATAAGGATCAAAGACTGCTGACTTTGCATGATTTCACATCCCCTATTATCCTTTATGTGCAACTTAGGGTATAAAAGCCCCTGTTGAAAATAAAGCTACGGGCCTTGTTCACCAAAGCTTGGTCTCCCCATGTCATTTTTTTCCTCAATTTCCAGCTGAGTCTCCATCTGGAGCACGGAGGTCCTCTGTGACCATTTATTTGCCTGGGCTTCTAAGACCCACTCGAGGTGTCCAAGGTGGGGCACCTTCCGTTATTCGAGAGGGCGCCTGCGGCCTCTGTGGTCAGAGCTAACCTGGTGTCACAGGTTATATTGATTTTCCGCGTAAACCAAGCTACTCAGCCTCTTTTCTCTACTGAATTTTCCTACTGAGCTATCCTCATTCTATCACTCTTTATATCTTTGATGAATATTTAAGTAAGTCGCCGACGCCGTCTCCCCTTCGAATACCCTGGATCAGCCAGGGCTCGACCCCGGCATATTCCTACACCAATGCTAGGCTGTTTTTAAACTTATTGACCTCAAAGCTGCTTCTGGTCATGGTTCACTTGCTCACGCAAGTTCCAAGGAAATAGGGACTTCCCCAGGAAACAACGTGAAGCCTCTTTCTGTGTCCCCTTCCGTGCCCTGCAGTGGCCCACTACCAACCTCAAGCCCTCAAAGTCCTTCTCCTCTGTTCCCAATCAAAACCAGACATTATTTACTAACAGCCATTTCTCTTTGTTGGCTTGACAGTCTTTTCCCACAAACATGTTTGTCACCTTCAATTTAGCTCTTTATTTTTGGAATGAAAGTCTTCCTCTGTCGAAGCAATTTTAAATACGCAAAAACTACAGGGACGCAAAGGAGACTCTTGAAACTATACCAGGCCTCCTTAATAGGAAATCCTTTCAGTCTTGGCTAGAAAATAACTGCCCTCCTCACTCTACCCCACCACCAACCCCAGGTCCCAGGTAAAGGATATGGTTCCCAGGATCCATTCCAGTATCCTCTAAGCAAGCATATGCTGGTCCACTGGTCTCTGTCTCTCAATCTTTTTCTTCGCCTTTCCCAGCACCCTCCTCCAACACTCCTAACAGCTGCCCTACTAACATTTTGATCCAAGATTATTCTTTGTTGTGGGAATGTGTCTTGGCCACTGTAGGATGTTTCATAACATTTCTGGCTCTACCAGCTATAGACCATGAGTTACACACCGCACCCTCCCAAGAGTGACAATCAAAAATGTCTCATCACCAGTGTCTCCCGGACAAAACCTCCAGCTGAGAACCACTGCCTTAACCAAATCCATTCCTCCATCCAGCCATTCATTCACAGGCAACATTTATAAAACCAGCATTTTAGCCTTCCTCAAGACTTTCAGAGGCTTAGGTTTCCAGCATGTTTGTCATTACTTTACTCTGGACAGTATTTAATTGGTTTCTTGGCATTGTAACTCTCTTTAACATTTTCAAACTCACAGCTACACTTCTCGCATGATCTTTCACATGCCTCTTCTGGATGCAAATTTCCTGGAACACATCCTCTTCAGTTACTGTAATAATCTTTAAGTATAATGCTGTAGTGCAGATTGTGCATAAACTTTATGTACATTTAAAGCAAGTGACTATAATGTGTACATTATGTACATTTTAAAGCAAATGACTCCATGTTTCCTAAGATAATGGGTACAAACAGGTGCACACACACACCCCACCCCAAGAAAAATAAGCAGTGCAGCAGGGGTTACATACATGTCTCAGGAGAAATGGCTTCCTAGAATGCAAATTTTAAGACTTAGGGAGTTATTAAAAACAATAAAAAGTTTTGTTAAAAGCAACATGAACAATTTGGAGTGCATTTCTTGCACGGATTTTGAAATAGGTCTTTGGCAAAATTGTTTTGCAAAGTCACATCAAGCCAATCCCAGGCAGACATGTGCTTCAGCACAAAGGTTGAGAGGCCCTACTTTAATGGGTTGGAGGACCTTCTTTGAATTAAAATTACAAGAACTTCAAGAAAACCTATGATCCAAACTCCAGTTCAGACACAGGTGCAGTATTTTCAAATCCATCTTACAGATGAGCTTTGCCTTCCCTAGGACTGGTACCCTCCTTCTTTCGCAATTCTCATCATGTAAAGCAAGGAGGGAAAGTGGTCAGGAAAACTATGATTCCTAAATCCCTTCTGGGGGAAGGGTCCTTCCAGGTCTGAGTCCATCTGTAGCCTGACTTCAGTTATGTCAGGACAAGAAAACTGTCATGTAAACTTGCCTTCTCTTCTGGTGTATCCTGCCTTTTCAGTTTAGTTGAAAAATTCCACATCATAGCTAAAGCAAATAAACAGTTGTGAAGTGAAACTGAGATTAAAATTTTAAGTTGGCTTTGTTAGTGGTCTCTTCTCTTCCCACAAGCGGTAATTCCTTATTTGCTCTCTTTACTTTTCTCCTCCTTCCTCAAGCCTCACCAAGCGTATACGATTTTGTTTTCCTTTCGGTTTAGCATTCCCACAAGCTAAACAATCAGGGCAAGATTCTTAACTCTTAGTCTTTTCTCCAGAATTCTGAAGCAAATCTCAAAATCTTTCATATCACCAAATTTCCACATGTTTATTATAAATTTTATTGGCACAATCACACTAATAATCAACCTATTATTTCAGTTCAGATTCAGTCGCTCAGTCATGTCCAACTCTTTGTGACCCCATGAACCACAGCACACCAGGCCTCCCTATCCATCACCAACTCCCAGGGTTTACCCAAACTCATGTCCATTGAGTCAGTGATGCCATCCAACCATCTCATCCTCTGTTGTCCCCTTCTCCTCCTGCCTTCAATCTTTCCCAACATCAGGGTCTTTTCAAATGAGTCAGCTCTTCGCATGAGGTGGCCAAAATATTGGAGTTTCAACTTCAACATCAGTCCTTCCAATGAACACCCAGGACTGATCTCCTCTAGGATGGACTGGTTGGATCTCCTTGCAGTCCAAGGGACTCTCAAGAGTCTTCTCCAACACCACAGTTTAAAAGCATCAATTCTTCGGTGCTCAGCCTTCCTTATAGTCCAACTCTCACATCCATACATGACTACTCGAAAAACCATAGCCTTGACTAGATGGACCTTTGTTGACAAAGTAATGTCTCTGCTTTTTAATATGCTATCTAGGTTGGTCATAACTTTCCTGCCAAGGAGTAAGCATCTTTTAATTTCATGGCTGCAATCACCATCTGCAGTGATTTTGGAGCCCAAAAATATAAAGTCAGCCACAGTTTTCCCATCTACTTGCCATGAAGTGATGGGACTGGATGCCATGATCTTCGTTTTCTGAGTGTTGAGCTTTAAGCCAACTTTTTCACTCTCCTCTTTCACTTTCAAGAGGCTCTTCAGTTCTTCTTCACTTTCTGCCATAAGGGTGGTGTCATCTGCTATCTGAGGTTATTGATATTTCTCCTGGCAATTTTGCTTCCAGCTTTTGCTTCCTCCAGCCCAACGTTTCTCATGATGTACCCTGCATATAAGTTAAATAAGCAGGGTGACAATATACAGCCTTGACATACTCCTTTTCCTATTTGGAACCAGTCTGACTTTCCATATCCTGTTCTAACTGTTGCTTCCTGACCTGCATACAGGTTTCTCAAGAGGCAGGTCAAGTGGTCTGGTATTCCCATCTCTTTCAGAATTTTCCAGTTTATTGTGATCCACACAGTCAAAGGCTTTGGCATAGTACATAAAGCAGAAATAGATGTTTTTCTGGAACTCTTACTTTTTTGATGAGCCAGCAAATACTGGCAATTTGATCTGGTTCCTCTGCCTTATCTAAAACCAGCTTGAACATCTGGAAGTTCATGGTTCATGTATTATTTAAATACACTATATGTATTAATACCTTAAAAACAGTGTCTCATTTCTAGATCATTTGGACTATTAAGAGATGAAATGCAGTAGCATTTTCTAATACATTAAAAAAGTATTTAGGTGGAAATATCATCAGCATACTTCCCTGCAAACAGATCTGTTCTTAGCAACTCAAGAATAGGCATAAACAAGAGTGGTAATTGTTTTTTTCTCTAGTAAGAGTTGCTAGTACACAAAGTAAATGAGTATAGCCAGTGGCCCCAGGGAATACTGGCAGCAACCTGCCAGCCAGGTTCTAACACTTTACTAGCCAAGCCAAGCGATCCAACACTGGTTCCATATATTCCAGATAATTCCCAGGTACCTAAGCACTTGATCTCAGCAGCTTATAACCACAAAGCCATAAACCTGTCTTACACAGTTATGATCCTGAATAGGAAGAAGGTTGTGTGCAGGGAATAAAGTCAATAATTAGAGAAAAGTAGACTTAACATGTCAGAATTATTAGAGTGGATATTATTTGAGAAAAAGAATCCAAAGAATGTAACTCAAGTTTCAACGAAGTGATTTGAGACTTTATCAACATTTCATATTCCTTTCCCATTCTCCCCAGGCCCCCACAAAATCTCCCAAATTACGGTGGAGGCGCATAGAAAATGAGACTAACTTTACATTGGATTTTTCTATTACATGAAAATTAATCTTTTCCTTTTGGGAGGCTTAAGTTTAGAGTGGGTTTCCCTAGTGATTTAAGAACTCTACTGTGGTTACTACAATAAAACTAAAAGTATACATTTTGCCTACTCAGAATGGTAAAAATTTAAATACTCTGCCTTGAGAAAATCTGACAATTCAAATGCGTTATTTTATACTCAAAGATTTAACATTTCATTTTAAAATACCCACCCCCAAAAGTCTTATTAACCCCAAGGATAACAAATATACTGTATTGATAAAACAGATTAATTGGGACAATTAAACCCTCAATTTATTTCCTTTAAAACAATCTCATCTCGTTCCGTTTCTTCTTCGAGGTTCTCATTTTACTGACTGTCTTGTTCTTAGTAAGTCATTCTACAAATGTGAAGTGAATGTGGAAAATCTGTTCCACAAGCTACATCTGTCCTGAGCTCTCCGCACTCTGACCTCTGGTACCTCTGCGACTGTGCTCTTCAGTGTGGACCTCAAACTGAGGGCATTAGCATTATCTGGAAGCTGGGCTAAAGTACAAATTACTGGAACCTCTCTCAGACCAAATGAATCAGAATCTCTAGGGACAGGATCCAGGAATTTGCCTTAATTGTTCTCTCAAGTTGTAAAACCACTGCTGCTACACCTTTGCCTAGATATCATGTTTCCTTTTATTTTGCTCATGCTTAACAAAGGCAACAAAAGACATTCCACAAGCCTCGACAGAGAATGGGTGATTTAACACTCTTCCCACTGTTCCTGAGACCAACTTCTATTTTTCTCAACTTCTATTTTTCTTCAGTTCAGATCTGTATCTGCTTCTATTTGTTTTTAAGCCTAGAGGAAAGCAGCCAGGGACTTTGAAGGAAAAGGCTCAGCTGGATTTAAGGAAAAACAACTTTGCTTTCTCTTCTGAGACTGTTAAACGGTCTGTATCAGTCAAGACAGAAACCCTCATTTTATTTCTCTCCAGATTTGGGGATGTTAGCATGACTTTCACAGGGATTCTGGAAGTTAGGGGTGAAGGACAATAATCTCAACTGCTGCTCTTTGCTCCACCTCAGCACAGAACATACCACAGAGCTGCTGAAAAGCACACACTGAAGTACACACAACTGGCCCATCAGGTTCAGGAAGCAGTTTAAGGTCCAAGAGTATTAAGACTAGAGTGCCAAACTGCGGGCGGGGCTGCTGCGTGGGAACGGGGGTGTGTTAGCACTGGGTGGGTTAGGAAGCCATTAGAAAGCATCACTTGATAACAACTTTTACAACGACGTAAAATTTCCTAAATACAGTTATCAAGTGTTCTAACCACAGAGTCAGCTTCAGAAAGGAGGGATTCCTTTCACATCAGCTTAATAAAAGTTTATTTTCACAATGCTATAGAGGTAAGCCCCTGAACTTCAATTCCTCATGTTTCTCTCAAAAAAGATTTTAAGTCTTAGTATTAAATATCAAATCATGCTTTAAGGTTCTGTAGGCTATTTTTAAAAATCAAAATTAATTAAAATTGTGACAATGATAAAATGCCAACCAATCAAAGTCCCAAACTAATAAAATTCAAAATAAGAATGATTAGGATCCTGTTATATTTTGATAGTCATGTTTGATCAACTGCTATCATTAATCTCAGTGCCATGAGTTAATAATGCACATATATCCTGAAAGCCTATGTTTTTTGTACATTTTGTTGCTGAGGTATAAAGCCAGGTTTTACCAACTTTTCTTTATTAATCTAATATATAATCTCTTCCACAAAGCAACTACGTAAAGACCCCAATAACATTAACCAAACTGGTGTCACGTTCTATGGTCTCCTAATTAACACAGTACATAAACATTTATAAACTATACAGCCACAGCAATTTATAAGCAACTATGTAATAAATTTTGAACTGTTAGGAATATAATAAAGCCACATTTTAAATAGCTTTCTCTTTTTTTGTATTTTTTTATATTCACACATTCCACTAATTTCTTCACTAGACTCTATTAAATCTTAAATTTAAATATGGCTAAACATAAAATAATATTGAAGGGTGTCAACAAAATAGTTGAGTTTTATCAGTGACCAAGTCACTTAAAGCTATTCTTCAAAAGACGAGTCATTCACCCAAGGCAAACATGGAAAAAGTTAGAATTAAATCTTAAATTCTTCATGGCTGGCCTGTCAGACACATGGGACTATCTAAGATTCAAGTTTGGAAGTTCTAAATGTCAAAAGGCTAACCATCACTAGTGGAATGTCTGGTGCTGAAGAAAGACCCTGCACAAACTCAACAGTGTGTTCAACTTGTAAGAGGGAAAAAGTCTGGGCTGGTACAAACCAAGTTAACAGGGCTTTAAACCCTAGTCAAAGACAGCAAAATGTTATTACACCTGAGTAATAACCTCCAAGTAACCTCTAGCTTAAATTATATTGACTCTTGCCACAGTGTGATCTTAGGTTAACAGTTCTGCAGCCTTAATTAAAAGGATAAGGCATTTAATCAATTTTCTGTCATGAATTATTAGGCTAACTTCTGTTCAGCTAGGGACTGCAGTGTGTTCTACCTTGAGGCTGTCGCAATCATGATAACCAGACATACATTTTAACAAATATTCACTGACAAATGAAGTATAACATTGTGCAAAGTGTTTGGTGGACTCAATATTGAAACATCTCATAACTTTTCCATAAATCCCTTTTCTTCCACTAACAAAACTGGACCTACCACTTCTATTCCTACATGGAAGCTGAAGTATGGTATGACTGTAGCTATATGACTATTTTTCTACTTTATGGCCCTATTTCTGCTAAATTATAGTCTTTATCAATTTAAATTAAAAAAAAAAAACAAAAAACCTATCTTTTTAGAACTCTGGAAAGACATTAAATTCACCAAATAAAAAAACTTCAATTTTGTTCTTCAAATATAATACAATTCTGATATATGATGTCAAGTTAAATTATTAGACAAGTGATCTCCATGTACCTAACATTAATGTTGTAAAGAGGTTTAACTAAACTTTCTTTAGTGAAGCAAGTTTCAATTATCCTAACAATGGTGAGTGACCTATTACTAATGTGTGAATCTAAAGTGTGTCGCCAAGGAAATTATCAGTGAGTCAAAGGACAAAAATTTAGGTAGACAATTGTTAAATATAATGTTAATAGGTACGCTGGGCAATGAACTTGAACTTTTTATTTAACTTTATATCTGTTTAGTTTTTTATTGAGTTAAGTATAAAGGCCCAGTTAATCAACTCATTAAATTGGTCAAGGCAGAACACTTGAACTACATAACAGGATTTAAAAAGCAGTTGGTCTTTTAGTAGTTCTCTGGTAATCACACACGCACACACACACACATACACAATTGGTAGAGTACTCTGGATATAGGATTTCCCCCCCATAATCTTATATAATATGCTGTTCACAATCTGCAGTATTTTGAAAACTATATAAATTGGACACGACCAAATTAGAGATGTCTGATAAACTCTTATAAAGTATTTGGGAACTTCAGCTCTAGTCCCCAAAAGATCAATTTTAAACTATAAAAAAGGAAAATTTATATAAAATCACAACAGATTTAACAGAAATCTTTGAAAAAAAAAAAATTGTAACGCAATTTTCTACTTTTGAAAATATGACCAAGAAAAAAAAAGTACAAGGAGTATGTCTGCATTTTTTAAAACTATTAACTGAGTGGATCTGGGGAACAAAAAAAGCTATACAGTATTATTGCACTCCACGAATGTGCAGAATTCCAAAATGTGCCAGCACTGAAAAACTGCCTTGCATTGAGGTTTTCCAAGAGGTACAACGAGCCTGCCAAGAAAGCATCTGGTCTGTACTAACAGCTTGCTGTCTTCAGTACAGGCCTTCATAATGTCAGTCACGCTGCTCTTGCAAAAATCCCTTAATGTCTGAAAGATACAAAGAAAAAAAAAAGAGAATTTTATTTTAAAAATTCACTCTTATAAAATTAACTTGCTGATCAGAAAAGAACTGAAAACAGCTCTGCTAAACAAAATTAACTTTCACCCCTCCATGTTCATGCACATTTGCTTCTAAATTTTCTATCGTGATCATGTGAAAAGAAATTGCATAGTCCTAAGAACTAGTTATTTGACGGTAAAGAGAGGGTTTATATGTACAATACAGGTATAGTACATGAATTCTAGTCATTAGGAGTTCATAGTCAAAAAAATGCTATTACCCGGCCCAGTTATTAAGCTTTAAACATAAAACTAATAGCACAACCTTACTTTATGGTCCAAACTCTCTTGGACACTTATAAGTTTTAATGAAAAAGACATTCATTTGTTAAATCTTAAGTTGGAAACTCAACTGACAATAAATGTAATATCTATTATTATATATGTATATCTAGTATACTAATATATATGTAATATCTTACCGATTCATGAGAATTAACTGATACCTATAGTTATTGCATTTTTAAACTACTTACAAAAGAGTTTTCAGTGCTGATAGTTGGGGCTATGATCGATGGTGTGGGATTGAATCCATATGCACGTTGAGCTTCATTTCATTGTCAAGAATTTGAACCAGCTGTTGCATGGATGGAAGGTGACCAGATTCCAACTTAGACCACACAGGTACATCTACAAAAATAAATGGTACCGCCCTCTCCAAATTAAAGATGATTCTATAATAGACATTCATTCTACAAATATGTACTGTACTCTATGCACACAGCTGGAGACAGAATTAAGCTTTTTGCTTTTATGAAATTTACATTCTAGTAGAGGAAATATAAAAAGAACTATACAAATAGCTACAAAGTTACCCTTGTACACTAAAAATTAAAACCAGAAGATGCTACAAGAGGGATATATGAGGCTGGGAAGGAGCCTTTGTACTTACTGTTATTAAAACAGAGATACTATTAAAATTGAGAGATATTATTATTAAACATAAAAGCTAAAATATAGAAGAATGGTACAAAGGAGGCTGGAGAGGTAAGCAGGGATTACATCAGGGATCAAAAAACTATAAAGGGTGAGAGAGCAAGCATGTTTAGTTCAAGAAGATATATAGTCTGTCCCAGCTACTTAAGATCCATTATAGCCCCAAAGCAGTACCAGGCAACAGATAAATGAATGGGCATGGCTGTGTTCCAATAAAACTTTATTTACAAAGCAGGAAGCAGAAGATATGGTACACAGGGCCATGGTTTGTCCGTGCCTATGTTACATCATGCACGGCCTTTTGTCCATGTTAAATGTTCTGGTCTTTATCTTGAGAACAAAATAAAGCCATTTAATAAATTTGAGGCAGTGAAGCAACAAGATGAAAGGTGCATTTAAAAAAAATCTTCTTTTAAATAACTCAACTGTTTGGAGAAGGTGTCAGCAAATTTTTCTGTATAAAGCCAGACAGTAAATATTTTAGACTTTACAAACCAAGAGGCAAAATCAAGGATATTATATAGGTACTTATATAAATTTTTCATTGATGAAACACAAGACTCTAGGTATGAGTACTGAAATTTGAATTTCATATAATTTCTATGTCACAAAATATTCTTTTGATTATTTATCCATTAAAAAATGTAAAAAGAAATTCTCTAGTGGTACAGTGGTTAGGATTTAGCATTATCACTGCAAAGGCCTGGATTCAATCCCTGCTCAGGGAACTAAGACCCTGCAAACCACATAAAAAAAAACCAACAAAATCACATAAAAAAAAGTAAGCCCAAAAAACCCCAACAAAACCACATAAAAAAAACCAAGCCAAAAAAACCCAACAAAACGTAAGCACCACCTAGCAACAATGGATGGACCTAGAGATTATCAAACTAAGTGAAGCAAGCCAGACAAAGACAAATATATGATATCACTTATATGTGGAATCTTAAAAAAAAAGAAAAAAAAAAAAGATACAAATGAGCTTATTCACAAAACAGAAAGACTCACAGACACAGAAAACAAACTTACGGCTACGAAAGAGGAAAAGGATTAGGGAGAAGGATAACTTAGGAGGCTGGGATTAACATATATATGTTGCTTCCCATAAAATAAATAAATAAGGACCTACTGTATAGCACAGGAAAATGTACTCAATGTTAATAACCCATAAGGGAAAAGAATTCAAAAAAGAATATATATATACATAGAGAGAGAGGAATCACTGTACTGTATATTTGAAAACTACATGCCATCGTAAATCAACTATACTTCAATAAAAAAAAAACTTTTAATAAAAATAAGTAAATAAATTTTAAAACTGTAAAAGCCATTGTTAGCTCATAGGCCATACTATACTTGCCAACCTCTGGTTCAGACAATATGTTAAAGGGTAACAAGATAAATGTGGCTTGGATTAGGGTGGCTAGCAAAGAAGATAAACAGAAGCTGATCTTTGAAAATTGTAAAAAGTAGAATTGAGAAAAATTGGTAATCCATTAGATATGGAGAGCAAGTGATGTTATCCTAGGTTTCTGACATGAGCAACTGGGTAGAATGATAATGATGCCATTAAATAAGTGAGAAATGCCAGGAAAGGAGCAAATGGAGTATAAAAGAACTGCAGGAAGCTGAGGCAATCAACCATTTGGGAGTAAGCAATGTTTAGGATTCCTGGCTACATACAGAACATAGAAGAGCAGTCTAGAACTCTCCAGACTATACATTCAAGGGTCATCACACAGATGTTATTCTAAAGCCATGGGAGTAGCTGAGGACCATACAAGGATATAATTTAGCATAGTATGAAAAATAGAAAAGCCTAATGCTTAGTATAAATCATTTAAAATTTATTACAAAATGCAAACTGAATCAGAACCTACCATTCAAAGTTATCTCAAATGCACCTGTTGACATACACTGGTTTTCAATCATGTTGCTCAAGAAGAATACCATCATACATGCATAGACCTAAAAGAAAATACAATAAAACACAACAGGTTAAGTCAGTCTCAAATCAAAACAACATGACAAGTAATCTTTTAAATACAGTCTCATTTTTATTTGGTAACTGTTCTTTTTAAATCTACCTGAAGATTATATACAACTACTCCCTTTCCATATATTCAGATAATGTACACAGCAAACTGCAATACTAATTTGCAGCTCTATATATTCTGAAGAATTTATATATGTTATTCCTAATGTAAAGATAAAATTTCTGGGGACTTCCCTGGTGGTCCAGTGGTTAAGACTCCACACTCCCACTTCAGGGGGCATGGGTTTGATCCCTGGTTGGGGAACTAAGATTCCACATGTGGCCAAAAAATTGAAAAAAAAAAAAAAAGATAAAATTTCTAAAAATCTCATAATAGCCTTAATAAGTTAAACATAAGAACACCAGCTTAAGATGGATTCATTTTAGCATTTTTATGATCTAATGTATGAATTCCCAGAAGACTAGTGATGCAATCATCAGCAATTCCATGTATTCAATACAAGCCGTCCATGTTCCAAATAAATCATGTGAAGTCAAACTGGAAAAAAGTAGGTTAGAAAGCACTAGCATATTAAGTTACATTCATTCACTTTCTGAAGGCAAATCCATACCCTCCCAAGAAATTAAAAGCTCCTGCTGGACAGAAAGGTTTTAATTTAACAAAATCACCCAACCAAAAGTAGGATGTAGTAAGGATGTCAATTCACAGCAAGCTGCTTCAGAAAAATAAATTAAAATGCCTACAGCAGATGAGAAGGAGCTTTCCCCTAGTCCCACTTGAGCTAGCTGGGCTCTGATTTCATAGAAGTTATCCAGGCATTTAGGGACAAAGTTTGCTTTCATGAGAACAATACACAAGGAAGTGTCACGAAAGCTACAGCTTTCAGGTATTCTCTTCCACAGTAGATAAACAATGTGTTAAGTCTATACAAGTAAACTGCACTAAAGATAATGTAGAATCAACAGAATTAACAAACATGGCACAAAACACTGTCGTAAGTACTCTTAATCCTACATAAGAAAACATTTTGTTAATAAGAGTAGATACACATCTCAATTAGAAGTAGCACCTGAGGATGTTTATGTTAAGAAGTCTTGCCTGCTACTGGAAATTAAGTGATTCTGTAAGAAAAAGAACAGCTTTGTTATGAGCTGGCTAAAGGTTGTCTCAGCACAGAACTAATGGATAAGACAGAGAACTCCAAAAGACAGTAATTCTTAGAAGGAAATCTAAGCAATATCATTCAAGAGAGAAACAAAAATTAGTCCTATTTCTCATAGAAGAAAGGTAGACCCTGCAGAAAAATGATTTTAAGTAAAACAGATGAGAGCTCTAGAAAACAGTACGCTGCAACAAGACCCTACAAAGAAGAAAGCAGCACAAGATCCTTACGTATATTTATACTGATTTTTTCCAGTTAATTTGCTTTAGATTCCTCATGGACAGAAACATCAAAGAACAAATAATAAAAACAGAGAGTTGGATAAGAGTAAATTGGTGGAAATCTCATTTTTAATGTGAATAAACCTATTAATACTCATTGCTGCTACTGCTAAGTCGCTTCAGTTGTGTCCAACTCTGTGCGACCCCATAGACAGCAGCCCACTAGGCTCCTCTGTCCCTGGGATTCTCCAGGCAAGAATACTGGAGTGGGTTGCCATTTCCTTCTCCAATGCATGAAAGTGAAAAGTGAAAGTGAAATAAGCGACCCCATGGACTGCAGCCCACCAGGCTCCTCCGTCCATGGGATTTTCCAGGCAAGAGTACTGGAGTGGGTCGCCATTGATAAAAGGCCTACATTGTGTATACATTGTTTTGCTGTATGACCTGGCCCAAGTTATACAATCAAAATCAGGTATGAAATTATTTTGTGCCCAGGTTCTACTAAAGTAACACTTCTCTATCTTTCAAACAATAAAACATAAGACCTAATCATTCTTAATATATAAATATGGAGACTACAGCCAAAGGAAGTTAAGTGCTTTGCCAAGAGGGAAAAAAAAACAAAACTGGTTTAAGTTGAAATAGCACATGTAAATGGCAAAAAGTACTTAAAAAAAGAAAAACCCACTAGACTATTTCATTGACAACCTAAAAACCTAAAGGTATCAAACCTATTATATACATACCTTATTTTCTTGGCCCCACTGCCAGATGCTAGGAGCTTGCATGCCAAAGAAAGCAAAAGGATCCTTGCCAACAATTATTAAGCCTATTAATACTAGCTTGAAGACTGACAGGAAAGATGCTATGTGTCTATCAAAAGAAAAGAAATAAATTAATCAGAAGCTGCAATTTCTCATCTATTTCAAAATTTCATAAGTCAAGTCTATGTGTATAGACAACACTAAATCTAAAAATTGCTAAATATACCAGGAAAAAGCTAGTAACTAATTTTTTTCTCTTCAGGAAGTCCTTGTTGTTTATCCATTTTAAATATAGCAGTGTGTACCTGTCCATCCCAAACTCCCGTAACTAAATTTTACTGTGCAGCATAAAACAAAAATGTTTAAGATCCTGGAATCAATCAAAACTTAATTTATAAAATTATATATAGCACTGATAGGTAAAGATACTATTATTTTAACAGTACACAACTTTGTACCATTGACTTGATTTATTGCCACAATAAAAATTAAGAAAAAACATCTTTAGAAGGGTTGCCATCTCTGAAATGATCTTCTTTTCCTTCTTACAGAAAAATTCTTTGGTATTTGGCTCAAATAAACTTGCTATTTACAAAACTGTTCTCTGTAAAGTATAACCAACTAAGAAATTATAATAACAAAGGATAGTTAATTCAACCAATTCATAAAAGTTTATTGACAAATGAGAAAAAAATTCATTTAAAAGCTCCTTAATAAGCCAACATTTACTTACCTATATATTGGTTGAGGGAGGTAATTCTCTCCTTCTATGCGGATGTCAGGGTACCGCTGGCTAATAACCCGCATGTACTCCTCAAACACCCGCCTGTAACCTCAGGAAACACTGCAAAAAATAAAAGTGTTTTCATTAAGTGGTTTAGAATATGACTAGATTTATTTTGTAGTTACAGGACTTCCTTGGTGACTTAGTGGTAAAAAAAAAAAAAAAAAAAATCTGCCTGCCAATGCAGGAGACACAGATTAGATCCCTGGGTCAGGAAGATCCCCTGGAGAAGCCAATGGCAATCCACTCCAGTATTCTTGCCTGGAAAATCCCGTGGACAGAGGAGCCTGGCAGGCTACAGTCCATGGGATCACAAAAGAGTCAGATATGACTTACTGACTAAACAACAACATTTTGTAATTATATAAAACTTAAAAATTATTACCAAGATTAAAAATCTTTCTCAAAACAGTCATATATTAGTAATGACTGACGGTGTATAAATGGACTTTTCTCACAAATGAGTTATCTTACCTTCAAGTAAATCCTTCTATTAGAACATTAATCTTTACAGATGTGGGTTATTGTTGAAGAAGCAAATGCCTATTTACAGAAGTCACCATATCCTCAACTTCCAAATACCGTTTTTCTGTTTTTTTGTTTATCAACAACTGTATAAACAATGAAATGAAAACAACTCATTTATCTGAATTAGAGACATTCAAAATCTGGACACAGGGGACTTTCCTGGTGGTCCAGTGGTTAAGAATCCGCCTGCCAATACAGGGGACATGGGTCTGATCCTTAGTCCAGGAAGATTCCACGTACCACAGAGCAAGTAAGTCCATGCACCGCAACTATGGAGCTCTAGAGCCCATGCCCTGCAGCAAGAGAAGCCACCACAACGAGGCCCATGAACAGCAATGAAGAGTAGTCCCCCTTGCCGTAACTAGAGAAAGCATGTGCACAGAAATGAAGACCCAGTGAAGCCAATAATAAATAAATATAATTTTTTAAAAAGTCTGGGCACAGGAATCTTAAAAAAATGCTAAGGCGTTAGACACAACATATTGTTTCTTATTCCAACTCTACCCTTAACTGCCTGCTCAATCACAATAAAAGAAACTTTAAAATTTCTTAGATCCCTTCTGACTCTCTACTTTACAAATAAAAACAGACTGAGAAGATACTTTTCAGCAATGACAGTAATCCATGTCATTACTCCAGAAATTAAGTCAACAGCATCCAATCATCTCCATTAAAATCTCTGAATAACTAAACTGTGGATCTATATGTTGCTCCAGGAAGAAAAGGAAGATATGCCACCAGAATGCATATACAGGGGGACAAAAGTGCATTGAAAACTTACTAGTAAGACACTGACTAAATAAACTGAAGACACAAATAAATGAAAACATTTCATGTCCATGGATTAGAAAAATTTAAATTGTTAAAATGTCCATACTTTCCAAAGCAATTTATAGATTTAATGCAATGCCTAACAAAACTCCAATGACATTTTTCACAGAAATAGAACAAACAATTCTAGTACTTGTATAAAACCAGAAAAGACCCCAAGTAGCCAAAGAAATCTTTAGAAAGAAGAATAAAGCTGGAGGCACCATGCTTCCTTACTTCAAACTATGTTACAAAGCTACAGTATGTATGGCAGGTGTATAAAGGCACAGAGATCAAGGAGACAGAATCCAGAAATAAACCCACACATACATATGCTCAAGTAATTTATAACACAGGAGCCAGGAATATAAAATGGGAAAAGGATAGTCTCTTTAATAAATGGTGTTGGGAAAAGTGGACATGCAAAGAATGAAAGGAGACCACTGTCTTACATCATACACAAAAATCAACTCAAAACGGAAGTTGAACAGAAGATCTGAAATCATTAAACTCCTAGAAGAAAACACAGGGCTAAGCTCTTTGACATTGGTCTTCATGATGAATTTTTTGAACTTGACATCAAAAGCAAAAATTAGTAAGTGGAGCTACAACAAACTAAAAAGCTTCTGCACAGCAAAGAAACCCATCAATAAACAAAATGAAAGGACAATCTACAGAATGGGACAAAATACTTGCATATATAACTTCCAATAAGGGGTTAATATCCAAAATATATAAGAAATTCATATAATTCAATAGCCAAAAAATCAATAATCCACTTCAAAAATGGGCAACAGGGGAATTCTCTAGTGATCCAGTGGTTAGAACTCAGTGATCTCACTGTGGGAGACTGGGTTCAATCCCTGGTCCAGAAACTAAGATCCTACAAGCTGCAATGTGGCCAAAAAAAGAAGAAAACATGGGCAAAGGAACCTGAATAGACATTTTTCCAAAAAAGACATAAATATGGCCCAGGAACACTTGAAAAAATGCTCAACATCATTAATCAACAGGGAAATGCAAATCAAAACCACAATGAGTTATCACCTCATACCTGTTAGGATGTCTATCATCAAGAATACAATATAAAGCAATGAAGGTTCCACTTGGTAGGAAGAAATAGTATCAGTAATTGATAGCAGGACGAAACCTGAGATGCAAGCTTTGTCAATCATACAATCATCCAGGAAAAAAAAAATATCAACCACCACCATCACCAGCCCAAACTGCTGCTGCTACTAAGTCACTTCAGTCGTGTCCAACTCTGTGCAACCCCATAGACAGCAGCCAACCAGGCTCCCCCGTCCCTGGGATTCTCCAGGCAAGAACACTGGAGTGGGTTGCCATTTCCTTCTCCAATGCGTGAAAGTGAAAAGTGAAAGTGAAGTCGCTCAGTCATGTCTGACTCTGTGACCCCATGGACTGTAACCTACCAGGTTCCTCCATCCAAGGGATTTTCCAGGCAAGAGTACTGGAGTGGGTTGCCATTGCCTTCTCCACACCAGCCCAAACTAACAGCATCAAATTTATATCTGACAGGGAGAATAAGTCCAAATGTTAGTAGATCTCAGTATAAGAAAACTCACTAAAAAAAAAAGAGAAATTCACCACTCTTTCTTTACAAATAATACTTCTTCTACACTGAGAATGAAAATTTCACAAAAGATAAGTACGAAATTTTTGCAAAAGGAGACATGTCTCTATTAACTAAACAAAAGAACTTAAGACTCTCCAGATACTTTATGTTTACGAATAAACATTTACTTTATCCAACATTTTATCATTACTATTGTTAGATTCACCAAGTATTGGTCTTTTTGCCACAACTGCTTTCTATATAAGAGAATTTTAATGTTGCTTTTGTTTTGAAGATATTACAAAAATAATGTAAAGCACTTATGTGCTTTACATTACCTTTTTATACTGCGCATGGGGTTCAAACCAGTTAATGTGGGAATCAAACCAGACAATCCTAAAGAAAATCAACCCTCAGTATTCATTGGAAGGGCTGATGCGAAAGCTGAAGCTCCAATACTTTGGCCACCTGATACGAAGAGCCAAATCATTGGAAAAGACCATGATGCTGGGAAAGATTGAAGGCAAAAGGCAAAGAGGGCAGCAGATGAGATGTTAGATAGCATCACCAACTCAACGGACATGAATTGGAGCAAACTCCAGGAGATAGTGAAGGACAGAGAAACCTGATCACAAAGAATCAGACATGACTGAGTGACTGAACAGCAACAACTTACACACCTAACTACCTTGAAACCAAGAAATGCCACATAATTTCAATGCCTAAGTTTGCATCAGTATTTACAATGGAGTTGATGATCTAAAATGATAATATGTAACTTTTAATGCAGTATTTGAGAGCTGGAGACTTGAGCTGAAATTTCCTTTTTTATAGACAAAGAGGAAAAACTGAATCCCAGAGAGATCAAGTGACTTCAGATATGGTCCCCCTTAGTCAGGGCTGAGACTGGAACACAGACTTTATGATTTCAGATCCTAGGCCCTTTCCATTAAACCTCAACAAGACAGTTAGATGATGTAAGAGCTAACTTTTCCTGTGTCCACAAATCTCTGCTACTTTAAGGCTACAATCAAGTATCCATAAAGTAGCAGAGAACTCTTGAGGTTCTTCTGATGAAGATACAGATTCTCCCTCTGGGAGAACTAAGCCTGTGGGTCCCACAATCCTCGTCTTTGCTCTAGGAGTTCCAACCCTTCTTCAAGGGAAGCCCCAAGAGGCCCAGCTAGAGAGGAATGTCTAAGTACAGGCAACACACAGGTTAGATTCCTCCCTGGCTACTGTGCTCAGAAATCAGTTCTCCTGGTCCCAACCCCTCAGTTAAATCTCAGATCTTTGTATCAAACTCCACACCATATTCTTGAATCAACCCATAATCTTGACATCTAAAAAGGACTTTAAATCTGTAACTTTCTTCAAATTTCCAGTTATAAAATGAATAAGTCAAGGGGATGTATAATGTACAACATGGTTGACTATAAACTAATAATACTGTATTTCATATATGAATGTAGCTCTTGAAATCAAGTTTTCATCACGGAAAAAAACCCCAACAATGTAACTATGTGCATAATGACAGATGTTAACTGGACTTATTGTGTGATTATTTTGTAATATATACAAATATCAAGTCACTACACTGTACACCTGAAACTGTTATATCTCAAAACAAACAACTGTATATTTATTTCTGAAAAATGAAGCAATTTACAAGACTGACAACATATTCTTAGACAAGTTTTCTCATACATAAGTAAACATTCCTCCCTATATTTGCCTTCAGATGTGTGAAGAAAAAACAAGTAACTTTTTTCCTATATAATGATTTCCCCAAAATGTTAAAATTGTTTTGAAATAGCAATCATTATTGCTGACAGATGTTTTCCAAAATAAAACATATCTAGTGTTTATCGAGGTATGAAAGATGTTAAATTAAAGGCACACATGGTAAGGAATCAGTAATCATTTCACATCCACCACTACACCCAGCTCTTTCGACTTTTCCACTCTTTCTGGGTCAGTGAGTAAAACTATATAACTCATAGAATACCTTCAACAAAATAAGTATGTGAACATACTAAAAACATGTTGTAGCTGCTGCCTATTCCTTCGGCCCCTGAACCAAAGTTCTTAAGAAGTAAATTAATCCACCTGCAGTGCAGGAAGGGAATATTAATCCACCTGCAGTGCAGGAAGCACAGGAGACAAAGGTTTGATTCCTAGGTTGGGAAGATCCCCTGGAGAAGGAAATGACAACCCACTCCAGTATTCTTGCCTGGAAAATCCCATGGACAGAGGAGCCCGGAAGACTACAATCCATGGGGTTGTAAAAGAGTTGGACACGACTTAGCAACTAAACATATAATCACTTTGAAATCTCTTCCTTGTGATACAAAAATACCTTACAATAAGAAGCAACTTTTGCAACTGCTAAATTTAAAATATTTCACATAGTACTTCTCAAAGATTAATTTTGTAAAAGAAAGAACCTGCATACAAACTAGATGATCCTTTCTGTAATAAACAGAAAGGAAATTTAGGAATGGTCATGCTCCAGGCAAGAACACTGGAGTGGGTTGCCATTTCCTTCTCCAAAGCATGAAAGTGAAAAGTGAAAGTGAAGTCTCTGGGTCGTCTCCGACTCTTCGCAACCCCATAGACTGCAGCCTACCAGGCTCCTCCGTCCTTGGGATTTTCCAGGCAAGAGTACTGGAGTCGGGTGCCAGGGACGGGGGAGCCTGGTGGGCTGCCATCTATGGGGTCGCACAGAGTCAGACACGACTGAAGCGACTTAGCAGCAGCAGCAGCAGCATGCTGTTTCAAATACATTCTGTGCTTTTTTCAGTCCATCGTGTTTCAGTCTAATTCATGGTACCAATCATCCCACTTTTCCTTTTCTATACCAACATCTGCCCGTAACTGTAGTCAAATGCCTGCTTACATCAAAACCTACCCCTCCTATTTCCTTACTAAAGGAAAACAGGGCAAAATCTCAGCTATTTGTTGTTATAAAATAAAACCTTGTGAGTTCTTTCTCTTTTTTGCATCTCTTGAACTTACCACCCTCCCCCTCTTTTATTCAGAATAATCTCCCCTCCAATCATCAACTACCCACACATAGGATTGGCTCCTGTTTCTACAATAAAACTCAACTTCCTCCCAGTATCTGATGTTCCAGAAATGCAAACCTGTCCCAGGAAGACCTGAGTGCCCTCTCTAAAAATGAAGAACCAGGATTTTAAAAAGTAACTATCAGGACTTCCCTAGTGGTTCAGTGGCTGAGAATCTGTGCTCCCAACGCAGGGGGGCCCAGGTTTGACCCCTGCTCAGGGAACTAAATGCCACTAGCTAAGAGTTCACATGCACCAATGAAGACTGAAGACCCAAAACAGCCAAATAAATAAAAAATATTTTTTTAAAAGGGAACTCTCTCCAGACAGGTGAACATTTAATCAGAGCTGTTGTGGGTAGAGAGGGGTAATCTTTTAAAAGGACTAGGGAGAGGAGATAAATCAATCTTCAAAGAGAAAAAAAATAAAATATTTTACTGAGAAAAGTACAAGTGTGAGCCAGGGGAAGCGTGAACAAAGTCCCCTCAGACGGTTCAGCCTTACATTTAGCTCCATCCTGAGGCACACTTGCTTTCCTGCCTTTGGATTCTGTACTCTTCTTTTAGTCATTTTAAATGGATTTCCAAATATGTTGTTTAAACCAGTTTAAATTAGGTTTCTCTTCTTGCATTCTAGGAATTCCAACTAATATTTCCCCTGTGCTGAACCCAGAAAATCAGGAAGGTATTTGGTAAATACCACGTCTTATAACTATCAACAGCACTGACCAGTCCAACAGTTCACTGATCATTGAAAACTGCATTTTTAGATGTAATCTTTATTTCTCCTTGTTCTGTTTAGTAGACAAACTAGTAATGGACATTTGTCTAGTGCATCCCCTGCTATGCTCTAAGTGCTTTAAGCAATGAAATCTGAACAAGGGGTTCTATAAACCAAGAAACAAGATATTTGGGGTGAATAGACAAACCTGATAAATGCTTTTTAAGAAAAACTACAAACAAGAATGCTTACACAGTGTTCATAGCAGCACTATTTATAATAGAGAAGACATGAAAGCAACCTAAATGTCCACTGACAGATGAATGGATAAAGAAAATGTAGTATCTGTATACAATGGAATATTACTCAACCAGGAAAAAGAATAAAACAATTTCATTTGCAGCAACATGAATGTACCCAGTAATTATCATACTAAGTGAAGTTAACTCAGACAAAGACAAGTATATGATACCACTTACAGGAAGAATCTAAAAAAAGATGCAAATTAATGTATGCAAAAAACAAAAGTAAGACTCACAGACATACAAAACAAACCTATGGCTACCAAAGACAAAAAGCAGGAGAGAGATAAATTAGGAATTTGAGATTAACAGATAAACACTACTATGTATAAAACAGATAAAACAACAAGGACTTACTGTATAGTACAGGGAATTATATTCATTATCTTGTAATACCTCTAATGGAAAAGAATCTAAAAAAAAAATTGAACCACTATGCTGTACACCCAAAATACTATAAATTAACTACACTGTATTTCAATTAAAAAAAAAGAGTGCATACACACTCTGACTGAAGATCAAAATAGAGACCAGAATTTGCTCAGCATTTTTAAAAGTTGCAAAACTTTTAAACAGGTATGAGCTTACCAGGTTTTAAGAACGGTATTATATGAAACCAAATGATATCCATTCCACTTGCCTAACTCTCAGAACACTGCAATGGCCACCACAGTAAAAACACCTAGGATTACAAAATACACCTAACAAAGCTTCTAAGATTCCAGGTTTCTTGAGTTTATTCCAAAGATTTGACAAACATAAAATTCAATAAAAGATCTGTTTTTATTCTCTCTAGTCTTTGTGTCTTATTCTTGAGGTGACTAGTTTCTAGTTTCCCTATACCTTTGGCATAACATTTCAGGAAATCTTTTGCTGCAGACTATTCCATAAAGAACTAATAAATTGTATAAGTTCCTCAGCTCTTTGTGGGGAAGGGATTTTATCTCTTTAATCTGGAAAGCATTTCTCATCAACAGATTTATAAGATATATAGCCATTCAGTAAAAGGGATTAGATGAAAGCATTCAATAAATGGCAACTCACCTGCATTTTGCAAGAATTTTTGTCTCAACTTAAAATATTTCACATAATTTCATGCTTTTATTCTTTTCAATACATTGTTTTAAACTGAGGTATAATTCACATGCCATAAAGTTCATCCTCAATGCATTTTTATAAGTTGTCAGAATGATTAGGAAAAAAACAACACTGTGTTCTATGCTAATTCATTGGCCAAACTAGAGATGTCTCCAGGCTGCTTTACTGCTTTCCTGTTACTCCTATGCTTTTACCAGCATGCTGCAGACTGATTTCAGATATTAGAATCAGATCAGATCAGATCAGATCAGTCGCTCAGTTGTGTCCGATTCTTTTCGACCCCATGAATCGCAGCACGCCAGGCCTCCCTGTCCATCACCAACTCCCGGAGTTCACTCAGACTCAATTCCATCGAGTCAGTGATGCCATCCAGCCATCTCATCCTCTGTCGTCCCCTTCTCCTGCCCCCAATCCCTCCCAGCATCAGAGTCTTTTCCAATGAGTCAACTCTTTGCATGAGGTGGCCAAAGTACTGGAGTTTCAGCTTTAGCACCATTCCTTCCAAAGAAATCCCAGGGCTGATCTCCTTCAGAATGGACTGGTTGGATCTCCTTGCAGTCCAAGGGACTCTCAAGAGTCTTCTCCAACACCACGGTTCAAAAGCATCAATTCTTCGGCGCTCAGCCTTCTTCACAGTCCAACTCACATCCATACATGACCACAGGAAAAGCCAGAGCCTTGACTAGACGAACCTTTGTTGGCAAAGTAATGTCTCTGCTTTTGAATATGCTATCTAGGTTGGTCATAACTTCCTTCCAAGGAGTAAGCGTCTTTTAATTTCATGGCTGCAGTCACCATCTGTAGTGATTTTGGAGCCCAGAAAAATAAAGTCTGACACTGTTTCCACTGTTTCCCCATCTATTTACCATAAGGCCAGGAACCTTAGAAAGAAAACCACAAACAGGAACCTTAGAAAGAAAACCACCAACAGGATAAGTAGTAGGGGTATCTCAGAAATGAGAGCAGCAGAAAGATGACAGACAATAACACAATGAATTTTGGAAGGTTAGCCCCACCCGTAAAGATGGCAGCCAGGTAAAAAAGGTTACTGAGTATGGAGTACATTCAAAACTGATGTTTTACATGTATCACATTCTACGCCTAAAAGCTACCAAACTGAAGTAGAGGCCAACCAGGTAAAAATCCAACTGAAAGGAACAATATTAGCACTGTTCAACACTCCAGTTAGAAATTTTTAAATGGCGGTCAGGGGGAGAAGACAGATTATGTCATGACCTGAGTGGCCTACCACGGGATTGTATTCATTTTTTCGATAAATATTGCCTGATGGCAGGTACTGTTTTAGGTTCTAGATATTCAGCAGCAAGCAAAACAGACAAAGATCTATGCTGTTGTGATGCTGGCAACATTCTAATGAAGAAAAGAGAGTAAGCTGGTAACAGTCTAATGGAGAGGATACAATTCATCAATTGATAATATCTGAAGCTGTTTTCCTTGTCTTGCTTGAGAAACAGGAATGAAAAAAATGAAACACCTGAGGGACTATGCAAAAACTGTCACAACTTCAGAGTAGAAACAGCAAAAAAAAAAAAAAAAAAGATTCAAAATAAAAGCCTACATCCAAAAACATTCTGCAAGAAGAAAAAAAGAATGATAAAAAGAGATAAGGAAGGACTGTAAGAAACCGTGAAACCAAAAAGCAGAAGAAAAAAATATATATATTTGAGGCCCTAAAAGAAGTAAACTGATGGGTGAAAAACTGAATCAGTAATAGGTGAATAATACACAAAAATTACAGATCTGAGTAGTATCATCAATACAGGGGGTTTATTGATAAACCAGGTCTCTTTCCTATAGAAAACACCCTGAGAGACCACAGAATATTTACAACAATTGATCACAATTGGTCACAAAGAAAGCCCAATAAGTATGTGGATGAAGAATGTCATCAGCTATCTCAGTCAGCAAAGCATGCTGCAACCATTAAGCCATCAGCCACAGAAGACACCCCCAGCTGCGCGCCCTGAGGGGATTAGGGACGGAGAAAAACAGGATACTGGACCTAGACAGTTAAAGTACATATCAAAGAAATTTCAGTAAGCCCAGACTCTTGCAACTTCCCACATATAGAAAAGCGCTAAATTCATTAACCTGAGAGGTTTTTCTTTCGTTCATTCTTTCATTTCTTCCAGTAATCTGACACTCTGATAACCAATTTTTTTTTCCTGCAAAAACTCCTGGTTCCTCCCCTACCTCTTCGTAATAGTCCCTTGTTGATGAGAGGCTGTCTCCAAGGGCTAAGTCCTCAGTACGTCCGTGGAATAAAACATGACAGCAAATGTCACGTTCTCTGATTACAGAGAAATAAACTAGAGAATTCTAAAAAACCCAACCCACTGTAAGATCTTCTAGTAAGAGAATTACCTAGTTTAACTATGTCAAAATTTTAAATGTGATACCCATTAATGTAATCATAATATTTTACTTATATGGATTTAGTTTATGGAAATGATTGGACAAGTACACTAGATAACTGACAGTCACCTTAACAAAGTAATTTTATGAAAAATTAGGACCAACATAGGACTTCTCCGGTTGACCGGTGGTTAAGAATCCACTTGCCAATGCAGGGGACACAGGTTCAATTCCTGGTCTAAGAAGATTCCAAAGCCCAGGCACCACAACTACTGAAGCCCACGTGCCCTAGAGCCCATGCTCCACAACAAGAGAAGCCACTGCAACCAGAAGCCTGTGCACCGAAACTAGAGAAAGCCTGTGGCAGCAATGAAGACCCAGTACAGCCAAAAATATATACATTCTAAAAAAAGAATAATTAGGTCAAACATAAATGTTAAACAAAAGACTGAGTAGCTTAAATAAATTAAAGAATAGCTATGGACTTCCCTATAGCTCAGATGGTAAAGAATCTGCCTGCAATGCAGGAGATCCAGGTTTCATCCTTGGGTCAGGAAGATCCCCTGGAGAAGGAAATGGCAACCCACTCCAGTATTCTTGCCTGGAGAATTCCATGGACGGAGAGGCCTGGCTGGCTACAGTCCATAGGGTCACAAAGAGTCTGACACGACTACGTGAGTAACACAAAAAGAATACCTATCTTATGGAATACTATGCCTGTTGATACTCTTGCCTGGAAAATCCCATGGATGGAGGAGCCTGGTAGGCTGCAGTCCATGGGGTTGCTAAGAGTCGGAACCGACTGAGAGACTTCACTTTCACTTTTCACTTTCCTGCATTGGAGAAGGAAATGGCAACCCACTCCAGTGTTCTTGCCTGGAGAATCCCAGGGACGGGGGAGCCTGGTGGTTGCCGTCTATGGGGTCACACAGAGTCGGACACGACTGAAGCGACTTAGTATAGCATAGCATGCCTGTTGATACAGAACAGTATTTACTGATATGAACAGATAAGTGATGGAGGGGAAGGCAAATTTCATAAAACCATACAACTATGAACTATGAACTCATTAATATAAAATATAGCATGTGTCTGTGAAGAGTCAGCTTGAAGGAAGATTCTTCAAAATGTTATCAAAGAGCTACAAGTGTTTTTCATTTTCTTCTATATACTTTCTTTTTTTATTATTTTTACAACAAACAAGTTATTTTCATAGTGAAACTGAGAAGGAACCTGTGGGGCTTCTGGGCACAGAAGCCTTTTTTGTCCCTTGTTTCTTGTAGCCAAGACTCCACCCTCCAGGACACTCCCTGAGTTCCAAAGGGCAGCAGTTCCAAAGCAAGCACTCTGGTGCTTGCTTATAAGGAAAGGAAACCACCCGAGGTGAGATTTAAGAGACCACAGAAGCTCAACCAGACCACCTGGAGCCCTGCACGCACCCTAATCCTGTCAGCAACCCCATCCAGAACTACTGTATAAAACTCATGAAATCCCCCTGGGTTGGGACACAAAGCAGGAGTCTGCTCTGCCTTCCTTTGCCTGGCAAACCAATAAAACTGATGTGTTCAGTTGCCAAGCTGTGTCTGACTCTATTTCGACCCCATGCACTCTAGCCCATCAGGCTCCTCTTCCATGGGATTTCCCACCAAGAATACTGGAGAAGGTTGCCATTTCCTTCTCCAGGGGGTCTTCCTGACCCAGGGATCGAACCCACATTTCCTATTTGGTAGGCAGATCCTTTTCTACTTCACCCAAAACTCTGTCTTTGAGATTCAATTCAGCAGCAGTGTACAGAGAAGCTAAGCTTTCAGCATCAACTGTCAGTAATCTATCTTAATTTTTTTAAAGGTGAAAGCCAGTAAGTAAAGCTTTCAAAGGTTTATTTACTGAAGTTACCATTATAACATTAACAAGAATACAAACAATAAATTACATAATGAGCACTTGATAAACGGCAGTAGCAGATATACTGTGCTGGGTGTTTTTAACAGATTATCTGACCCCAGCTCTCCTTATTTCTGTGTACTCTGCCTGCATGCTGAGTCAGGCTTTATTTGCATGTGTTCTTCCTCTAGCTAGTAAAGCTCATCTTCTGTATCTCCTGATAGAGTTCCGCATACCCTTCAAGATTTCATTTCCTTCTCTGCAAAGCCTTCCAACCTCCTGAATAGGTAATCTTTCTTCCCTCTGGGTTTTTAAGACTTCTTTTAGAACACTCAGAACAGAATATTTGACTGTAATATTGTTTATATGTCTGTCTCTCCTACCAGACAACTGGTTTTTAAATGTTGCAGTTTAAAAAAAAAAATCATGTCTTCCTAAAAACTGAACAGAAAGAGAAAACAAGTGGTATGAAAAAGGGGGCATTAAAAACCAAGGACTTTGTTGAGGTTTGACAGAAAACAACAAAATTCTGTAAAGCAATTGTCCTTCAATCAAAAAACAAATTAAAAAAAACTAAGGGATTGATTATCAGTTCTTGCTAAAATCTACGTGGCCACGATTTCTGATCAATTTCAGGCTGCATCTCAATCAAGATAAAGTATTTGAAAACATGATTTTCCTTTTTGGAAAGCAGGGAATATCAATGAGATGAACTAGAGGACTCCAACTACACTCTTACATGACAAAGATGTAAAGGAGACATACATACATGCTTTCACTTTTTTCCTTTAAGTTTCTTAACAGTACTTAATAGAATATTAGAAGTAACAGTGTAGAGATTCCTTAAAAAACTGGAAATAGAACTGCCATACGACCCAGCAATCCCACTGCTGGGCATACACACCAAGGAAACCAGAATTGAAAGAGACACATGTACCCCAATGTTCATCACAGCACTGCTTACAATAGCCAGGACATGGAAGCAACCTAGATGTCTATTGGCAGATGAATGAATAAGCAAGTTGTGGTACATATAGATGCCCATCAGCAGATGAATGGATAAGGAAGTTGTGGTACATACACACAATGGAGTATTACTCAGCTACTAAAAAGAATGCATTTGAATCAGTTCTAATGTGGTGGATGAAACTGGAGCCTATTATACAAAGTGAAGTAAGTCAGAAAGAGAAATACCAATACAGTATATTAATGCATATATATGGAATTTAGAAAGATGGTAATGATGACCCTATATGTGAGACAGCAAAAGAGGCACAGATGTAAAGAACCGACTTTTGGACTCTGTGGGAGAAGGCGAGGGTGGGATGATTTGAGAGAATAGCATTGAAGTATATTATCACATGTGAAATAGATCGCCAGTCCAGGTTCGATGCATGAGACAGGGTGCTCAGGGCTGGTGCACTGGGATGACCCTGAGGGATGGGATGGGAGGGAGGTGGGAAGGGGGTTCAGGATGTGTTCAGGACACAGGTACACCCGTGGCTGATTCATGTCAATGTATGACAAAAACCACTACAGTATTGTAAAGTAATGAGCCTCCAATGAAAATAAATTAATTTTAAAAAATAAAAATAAATAAAAAAGAAGTAACTAGAATACAACCAACATCCTTATTGTATAGAAGAAAAAGTTGAGAGCTAAAGAGATATATAATTTCCCCTAAGTGATGCAGAAGATAAAAAGGCAGACCTTTTTAGACCTCCAAACTGCTGGTCCAGTAAATGCTCAGTTTCCCAGTAACTACACCATTCAAAATTTATGAGGTTTCTAAATGATATATTAAATTTGATTTTGGCTACCACTTACCTTAATGGCAAACTGTAAGGAAACAATGTTCTAATTTTCTGTAAGGAGATAAAATCTTAAAACCATTCATATTTTACTTACATTTAAATGCTTTGAACTAAAGTACTTCATTCATTATTAGGAAGAAACAACTATTATACGCACAGCATTCAGTTAGCTCCTGCTATTTATTTTCAAAATGGTCAAAACAAAATGATGACTAAATTCTATACAACTTTAAACATATACCACAGTGGTAGGTGCAACCGCTACCATTTTACTTCCCTCTGTAGCACTCTACCACTACTCTACTATCTGGATCAACTTCCTATTACTCCTTTATTTCACTGTTTCCAAGTAGTTCATTCTTCCCTTTCAGCATCTTTCTAAAAACCAAAATTTATCTCATAATCATTAGTGTGTCACAGTTTAAATGGCCATATTTTTTCCCTTCTGAGTGCTGCATAAAATAATGGTGTATCTTACAATCTATCATATCTTAGCTTTGGAGAAATATAATCCCTGCTATTTTAAGTTTTTAGTTTCAGTTACTGTGACTGTTTGGGAGAAGTGAAACTTTCTTTGTAGGATTTTGCCATGGCGACTCTGTTTTTAGTTTTAAAACTGAACAAACAAAACAAACTTGTGGTTACCAAAGGGGATGGGGAGGTGGTAAATTAAGAGTTTAGGATTAACATATATGTACCACTAAATATAAAACAGGTATAGCACAGGAAACTACACTCAATATCTTATAACAACCTATAATGGGGAAGAATCTGAAAAAGAAAATAAATATAATATATATATATATCTATCACTTTACTGTACACTTTAAACACAACATTGTAACCTAACACTTCAGTTAAAAAAAAAATTCAGGATTCCTCCCCTTTCATTCTCCCACTACACACACACAAATCTGCAAAAAACTATTATTTCCTTATACCATTTATCATTAGACATTGCTCCGGAACTGAGAAGCCACCTTTGACACCTCTCATTCCATGCCACCTCTCCAGCCCCTCAAATATATAATCACTAGGAACTAACTTAATCTCAGAAAGATCTCTTAGACCTGTCCCTTTACTTCTGCCACCACCTTTCTATTCCAAGCTCCACTTTCTCTTGCCTGGGCAATTTCAAGAGTCCCCCTAAATGGTCTCCCTGTATCTATTTTTTGTCCCCTGTAAGGGGCTTCCCTAGTAGCTCAGACGGTAAAGCGTCCGCCTGCAATGCAGGAGACCCAGGTTCGATTCCTGGGTCAGGAAGATCCCCTGGAGAAGGAAACGGCAACCCACTCCAGTATTCTTGCCTGGAGAATCCCTGGACAGAGCAGCCTGGTAGGCTACAGTTCATGGGGTCTCAAAGAGTCAGATCTGACTGAGCGACTAACACACACAATGTCTTTCCCACAGTGATACCTACTGATTTTTCCTTAACATGGCCCTCCAGACCTTCCAAGGTCTGTGCCACCTTCTATCTAGTCTTTGAGGTCAGGAGCCTTGGCCTCAAGAAATTATGTTCTCTCCTATCATAAGGCCACCGAACATGTTATTGCTCAAAAGTGCTCTCTAAATATATTTTAACCTTCAAATCTCTGTTCAAAGTACATTTTCTCATGGAAACCTTCCCTGATCTTGTGACTAGGTCTCTCTCATACTACATTACTTTCCTATTGCAATTAACTTCCGTGAACTTCCTGATGTTCAAGTTGGTTTTAGAAAAGGCAGAGGAACCAGAGATCAAATTGTCAACATCCGCAGGATCATGGAAAAAGCAACAGAGTTCCAGAAAAACATCTATTTCTGCTTTATTGACTATGCCACAATAAACTGTGGAAAATTCTGAAAGAGATGGGAATACCAGACCACCTGATCTGCCTCTTGAGAAATCTGTATGCAGGTCAGGAAGCAACAGTTAGAACTGGACATGGAACAACAGACTGGTTCCAAATAGGAAAAGGAGTTCGTCAAGACTGTATATTGTCACCCTGTTTATTTAACTTCTATGCAGAGTACATCATGAGAAATGCTGGGCTGGAAGAAACACAAGCTGGAATCAAGATTGCTGGGAGAAATATCAATAACCTCAGATATGCAGATGACATCACCCTTATGGCAGACAGTGAAGAGAAACTAAAAAGCCTCTTGATGAAAGTGAAAGAGGAGAGTGAAAAAGTTGGCTTAAAGCTCAACACTCAGAAAACGAAGATCATGGCATCCGGTCCCATCACTTCATGGGAAATAGATGGGGAAACAGTGGAAACAGTGTCAGACTTTATTTTTGGGGGCTCCAAAATCACTGCAGATGGTGACTGCAGCCATGAAATTAAAAGACGCTTGCTCCTTGGAAGGAAAGTTATGACCAACCTAGATAGCATATTCAAAAGCAGAGACATTACTTTGCCAACAAAGGTCCGTCTAGTCAAGGCTATGGTTTTTCCAGTGGTCATGTATGGATGTGAGAGTTGGACTGTGAAGAAGGCTGGGCGCCGAAGAATTGATGCTTTTGAACTGTGGTGTTGGAGAAGACTCTTGAGAGTCCCTTGGACTGCAAGGAGATCCAACCAGTCCATTCTAAAGGAGATCAGCCCTGGGATTTCTTTGGAAGGAATGATGCTAAAGCTGAAACTCCAGTACTTTGGCCACCTCATGCGAAGAGTTGACTCATTGGAAAAGACTCTGACGCTGGGAGGGATTAGGGGCAAGAGCAGAAGGGGACAACAGAGGATGAGATGGCTGGATGGCATCACTGACTCTATGGACGGGAGTCTGAGTGAACTCCGGGAGTTGGTGATGGACAGGGAGGCCTGGCGTGCTGTGATTCATGGGGTCAAAAAGAGTCAGACACGACTGAGTGACTGATCTGATCTGATTGCAATTAACACAACGATAATTTTATGTGTTGTCATGGATTAATGACTGCCTTCTATTCTTGCCTTTAACATCTATGAGAGCACTGAACTGAACTCCCAGCACCAAACAAAGCACCTGCATAGACCTGGGGCTCAACTATTTGTTAAACATACAAATATTTGTCTAAAAAACTATAACTCAAAATTTCTCAGATTTCCTCCATTCAGCATTTTACTAATCTTGATCAATATTAACATCCAAATCAGTGTTTGGTCTTTACTTTCTTGCCTCTATACTATGAAAGCAAAGGCTAAAAATTGGCATAAATTTCATTTAAAATGTCTTCTAGTAATTGTTCCATTTACTTCTTAAAACTCCATTTAGAAATTGGTTGTCCTAAAATTATAGCAGTGTGTTCTTTAACAAAAATTGGAAAATTCTGATGCATTCTGCTTATGTTTTGAAATCTTAACTTTAATCTACTATTCTCAGAAAATCAATTGTCAAATGTTGACTAAGTATTAACCACGAAGAGCTGCAGATAGTAATCTCTTTAAACTGCAACAACTGATACTATGCTGGAAGTATGATTACATGTTAATTCACATATATGGGAGGAAAAAAGCATGCATACGAACATGCCAAACAGTACCTGTCAGAATACATTTACACAAAAATCACAGGAAAAAAAATGTGATAAGGGAATCTTAAGGTTGGATCAGAAAACTTCCTTTTCTATGCTTAATGCCTAAACGTCTAAGTAAACAGTATAAACTTTCCTCCAAATATGCAACATCCTTACATGCATCTTCTTCAACTGCTTGATCAACTGATGTAATAAACCAAACATTCAGTTATATTGTGCTTCTCAGTAGGCTTTGAGAGGAGCCACATCTGCCCTGTTCACCAAGTTATCTTTAGCCTTTGGCACAAGCGGGTCTTGAATGAAGATTTACTGAAAAAATACATGAAAACAGAATAGGAAGTTTGTTGAAGCTACTCTGAATGCTTGATCTCTCTCTCTCTTCAATTCCATTATGCATTATCTTGTTCTATTAGCAATTACAAAAGTGCCACAATTAACAGATGATATATTGAGTTAAAGAAAGAGTACTCATAAGGAATATAAAATACTAAAAGGCAAAAGAAATGGAAAGGAAGGGGAAAACAGCTCATGTGCACACTGCTATATTTAAAATGGATAACCAACAAGGACCTACTGTATAGCCATGGAACTCTGCTCAATGTTATGTGCCAGCCTGGGCGGTTTGGGGGAGAATGGATACATGTATATGCATGACTGAGTCCCTTTGCTGTTCACC
The DNA here is from genome assembly GCF_003369695.1 of Bos indicus x Bos taurus. Classification (NCBI taxonomy): domain Eukaryota; kingdom Metazoa; phylum Chordata; class Mammalia; order Artiodactyla; family Bovidae; genus Bos; species Bos indicus x Bos taurus. The sequence goes on from NC_040076.1 coordinate 116,963,524, forward strand.
TGAAACTACCACAGCGTTGTTAATCGGTTACACACCAATACAAAATAAAAGTTTAAAGTTTGAAAAAACAAAAGTTTAAAGTTTTGGAAAAAAGAGTTCTCTGTTAAAACTGGTAATTAATGAAAAGTTGCACTTTACAGCACTTTGATTTTAAATGGAATTAAAAGAGTCTTCACAGATTTATCCTCGTCTTAGCTTCCTTCTTTTCCCAAACAAACTTGCAAATAAATGCCCAAGAGATTCTATCAAAATCAGAAACCAAAGATTCACTTTACTATATACAGATTAGTCTCAGGGGGAAAAAGTAACAAACAAGCTAAATTTACCTGTATTTGGTAGGGCATAGGGCATATTTTAATTTATTTATTTATTTGGAGGATAATTACTTTACAATATCGTGGTGGTTTTTGCCATACATCGCCATGAATCAGCCACAGGTGCATGTGTCCCCCCATCCTGAACCGTCCCCTCCCCCTCTCTCCCACCCCATCCCTCTGGGTTGTCCCAGTGCACTGGCCTGAGTGCCCTGCTTCATGCATCGAACTTGCACTGGTCCTCTATTTCACATATGGTAACATACATGTTTCAATGCTATTCTCTCAAATCACCCCATCCTCACCTTCTCCCGCATAGTCCAAAAGTCTGCTCTTTACATCTGTGTGTCTTTTGCTGTCCTGCATATAGGATCATCATTACCGTCTTTCTAAATTCCATGTATATGCATTAATATACTATTGGTGCTTCTCTTTCTGACTTACTTCACTCTGTATAATAGGCTCCAGTTTTCATCCACCTCATTAGAACTGATTCAAATGTGTTCTGTTTTTTTTTAATAGCTGAGTAATTCCATTGTGTATATGTACCACAACTTCCTTATTCATTTGTCTGCCGATGGACATCTAGGTTGCTTCCGTGTCTTAGATATTGTAAACAATGCTGAAATGAACATTGAGGTATATACGTCTCTTTCAATTCTGGTTTCCTCGGTGTGTATGCCCAGCAGTGGGATTGCTGGGTCACAAAAGGGCACAGGGCATATTGACAGGTTTTTCTGCCATATACAGATTTTTTTTTAGAGTGAAGCATTTTTGTATGTAACATGCTTAGGATCACTGCAAAAGAATTTAGGACAAGTCTGTACTTCTCTACTTAAAGAACAAAAGGAAACAAAAACTAAGTAACAAAGTTCAACTGAGGGCTTTTCCTGGTGGCTTAGTGGTAAAGAAGCTGCTTCCCAATTCAGGAGACACTGGTTCCATCCCTGATCCAGGAAGATCCCACAGGCCAAGGAGCAACGAAGCCCGCCACAACTACCGAGCCTGTGCTCTAGAGCCTGGGAGCTGCAACTACGGAAGGCCCAGTGCTCTTCTCTTGTTGTGCTCTGCAACAGGAAAAGCCACCGCAACGAGACACCGTACGCCGCAAATAGACAGCAGCCACTACTCATCACAACTAAGGCAAAGCCCGTGCAGCAATTAAGAACCAGCACAGCCAAATACAATTAAATAAATAATCTTTTAAAAAGAAGTTCAACTGAAGTACTTATGACTTTTTTGAAGCTTAATTAAGAACGGAATGTCTTTCCCTACATTTACTTATACATTTTCAAAATTTTGCTGTGTACCTAAGAGGAAGGTACATTTGTTAAATTACTGTGACAAGTAAACCAATATAAGCAACTGTAAAAGAATATTTTTGAAGAGCACAAATGAAACCCAGAGATAACAAATAGAAAAATTACTTAACTTGGAAAATGCAGTCTTTTTTTTAACTACTTAAATCCAAAAGTATCACACTTAATCCTTAATAATATTTATAAGTTAGTAAGAAGACTGCCACTTTCAAATGAAAAAAAAAAGGGACGGGGAGGGGGGGAGTCAAGCCAAAATTCCCATTTACAGTATCACATATGAAAGATGAAATACAATGATATATGCCAGGCACACAGTAAACACTACAGGAAGCTTTTTTTCAATCAGAAAGAGGAAGCAAGGTTTTAGTTTTCACTTCAAAAATCTTATTTTCTGACTTTCTTTAAATGTCACTTAAATTGATTTAATTTTAAAGAATTGCTTAGTCTTTAAGATTGAGCAAAAAGCTAATTGGATAAGCAGAAAATCTAAATTTTAGTACACTTATATTAATACATGAAGCTTGAAAAAACTGATTTTAAATGTATTAAGGCCAACACCAGTATTCAAAAATAACAGGATTCTTCAGATTTACTAATCTGACCACCCTATTCTGAGGGAAGAAAAAAAAAAACATCTTTTGAGATACAGGATTCTAATTTTACAATTTTGGTTTTTGTTTTTCATCGGAGCCTTTCAAACGTTTCCCAACACCACTTACCTTATCACATGCATTGCTATTCTGCTTCTAACACTTAACTAGGTAACAACAAACTTACAGAAAACTGTCAAAAACTGCCGGGTTTGGGGGGATGAGGGATTGTTTTTACTACTTCTGTTAAGGCCGAAGAGATCTGAAAGGTGGAGAGAGATGCCAGAGCAAGAAACTCCAGGGAGTAAGGGGATTGGAGAAGATGCAGTTGTCTGGAAGTGAACGTTTGTCAGAAGGGCAACGTGCTCCTTTTCAAAAACATTTTGGAAATTGCAAACGGAGATCAGCTTCCCTATCCAAGCCCATCAGCTATCAGAATCCCTACTCCCTCATCCAACAGTCACGTTGGCGGATGCTGGAGAAAAAGACGTCTGTCCCTCGCGGGATCCCTCCAATGACTCAAGTTAACCTTCGTCTAGCCGGGCAGCGAGGCCGCCAGGCGTAACCCACGAAAGGCGAGAGGAAAAGTGAACCCAGTGGCAAACGCTGGAGCTCCCGCGCTGACACAGCGCCGACTCATACATAACCCACCTCCGCAAGGCAGCCGGATGGCCGTGGCGTGACGCCGCCGACCGGTTCTCCGTACTGACAAGTGTCCCCAAGCCTTCGCCTTTCAGTATTTACCATTCCCCGACCCTCCATCTCCATCCCATTCATTCGAGGAACAAAAAAAAATCATAATAAAGTGAGCGGCTGTGCTTGGAGGCAAGGAGGGCGGACAGGCCATACCCGGGAAGAGACCGGGAGGAGACAGGCGGCGGAAGGCTGCTGGCGCCGTTCTTCCGGGCCGGGGAAGGTTCAGCCCTCTAGGCCGCGGATCCGGGGCCTCGCGTAGTCCAGAGGGGCCGAGCAGAGGTGCGGCCGGGAGCCGGCGTTCCTACTCACCAAATCTGGAACTTGAGCAGAGGCCCCGTGGCGTACTGCATCTTTAATCTCTTGCCAGGCACGCCGCCCAAGTTGGCCGAGGCATCGCTCCGGACCACGGCCGACGCCGCCACCAGCAGAAGTAGCAGAAGCCTCATCTTAAACGAGCCAGCCCCTTCGGCCGCCCTCACACTGAGACCGCAGGCAGCCCGAAACGGAGCCGGTGCTGGGAACTGATCCCCACCGCGCAAACGCGATCCGCCAAGGTCGACGAGGGAAGCAGCAATGCGCATGCGCATCCCGGCGCCCGCGCAGGCTGTGAGAGGGAGAGCTGACCCATTTTACTGTCCTGACCCACCATGTTGGGTGCGCGGGAGACTCTGGGATGGAATGAGAGGAGTAGGGAGGGACCTACTGCCGGTGGGACGTCAGAGGAGCCTGTTAATGAAAGCTCGTGACACAACTGAATTCTGCATACAATTTAATTCAGACATTTATCTCCCCGAGACGTTTAAAAACACGTGTTTAACAGTCTTGATTCAGGTGTGGGAGCTAAAAGAGAAAGCCCCTGCCTTCCGAACGGAGAAGGAAATGGCAACTCTGTCCAGTATTCTTGCCTGGAGAATCCTGTGGACGGAGGAGCCTGGTGGGCTTCCATCTATGGGGTCGCACAGAGTCGGACACTACTGAAGCAACTTAGCAGTAGCAGCTGCCTTCCGAACAAGAATGCTTCACTCCTTCTGGCCGCGTGCTATGGCCTTTTGTTTGAATTTCCTTGCAATATTGCTCTTTCCTAAAGGAATCTTTCAAAAAGAAAAAAAAAGACCTTTGGAAAACTTAAATCATATAGTGGTTTTAGTTGCTAAGTCGTGTCCCACTCTTGTGATCCCATGGACTGTAGCTCAACAGGCTTCTCTGTCCATGCGATTTCCTAGGCAAGAATACTGGAGTGGGTTGCCATTTTCTTCTCCAGGGGATCTTCCCAATCCAGGGATTGAACCCTGGTCTCTTGCAGGCAGGGGTTCTTTACCAAGTGAGCTACCAGGGAATTCCCAAAATCATATAGAAGAACAGAATAATTACCTTACTCATTAACGACCGTTAACAATTACTGGCATTTTGACAGTCTTAATTGTCTGTAGTACAGCTCTAACTGCTTTTCCCAAAGGGAAGATAGTCGGAGACAAATAACTTAATCTATAGATTTTTAAGGGTGTATATCTAAAAAATAACCAGCTGGGGGAGAGGGGAGCAGGAACTGATCACGATACCATTATCCCACTGTAAAAAATGAATTATTGCTTAATACCAAAATATCCCAAGAGCTTCCCTGGTGGCTCACAGGTTAAAGCGTCTGCCTGCAATGCAGGAGATCTGGGTTCGATCTCTGGGTCGGGAAGATCCCCTGGAGAAGGAAATGGCAACCCATTCCAGTATTCTTGCCTGGAGAATCCCATGGACAGAGGAGCCTGGTAAGGTAGTGTCCATGGGGTTGCAAAGAGTCAGCATGACTGAGCGACTTCACTTTCACTTTGACAAAATATCCACTGTTCACATTTCTCCTGTCTTAGTATTTATTTTTATTGTTAATTTTTCAAATTGTTACTGAACCAAATGGGTCTGCTCACTCCAAGCTACTAACAGTGGACTGTAGTGAAGGAAAACGCAGCATTTACTATAAACGGGCCAATACAAGGGGGATGAGTGCTTTGTGCCTAAAATCTTGAAATCTTCGATGGTTGTGGGGGATAGCTTTATAGGCAAAATTTGGGGTGAAACCTCAGGGTAGGTGGCTTTCTTTTGATTGGTTGGTGGTGAGGTAACAGGGTGGTGTACCAGGAATCTTGGGCTCAGGCTTAAATTACCATCCTCCACCTGAGTAGGGGCCTTGTAGTCTCTGCCTATTTCCCAAGACCACACAGTTGTGGCTGCACAGATTCTTTTCTTTTTTTTTCTTGGCTGCGTCCAGTCTTAGTGCTGGCACTTGGGATCTTCACTGCGTCGTGTAGGATCTTTCAATGCATCTCAAGGACTCTCCAGTTGTCACACAACAGCTCAGCAATTGTGGCGTTCTAGTATAGCTGGCCTAAGGCATGCAGGATCATAGTTCTCTGCATTGCAAGGTGCATTCTTAACCACTGGACCACCACCTTGCATTATTTCTTGACTGCACTTCTCTGGTTTCTGCATTCTCTAACTTCCCTGACAGCAACCTTTTGAATCTGCTCTTTGGAACTCAGGGAATGTCAAAGAGGCTAAATGAAGCCTACTTTCTGCAACCAAGAAGTTGGGGACACGAAAAGGACTAAAATCAAAAGCAAAATAAAAAATAATCCATTGCCATTGGTTGATATCTGTTTTAGGTCCCGTCACAGAAAACCTTAAGGTCAAGATTACACCAGGAATTTGTAAAGTTTCATTTATTATTCAATGCAGCACACACTGCAGGAAATCAAGGAGAGTCTCAGTAAGAGGGTTTTAGGAAAATTATTATAGTATCTGGGCTTCAGATGATTTGGAGAAGAGTATTGGGAATACCAATGGAAAATTTGGCCATATTTTTGAAAAATAAAGCCTCAAAATTAATAAATTTTAGTCATTTTGAATCATTTAGCCCAGATATCATAATTAATGAAATGCATCAGGTATGAGTTCTCAGTTCAGTTCAGTCGCTCAGTCATGTCCGACTCTTTGCGACCCCATGAATCGCAGCACGCCAGGCCTCCCTGTCCATCACCAACTCCCGGAGTTCACCCAGACTCACGTCCATCGAATCAGTGATGCCATCCAGCCATCTCATCCTCTGTCATCCCCTTCTCCTCCTGCCCCCAATCCCTCCCAGCATCAGAGGCTTTTCCAATGAGTCAACTCTTCCCATGAGGTGGCCAAAGTACTGGAGTTTCAGCTTCAGCATCATTCCTTCCAAAGAAATCCCAGGGCTGATCTCCTTCAGAATGGACTGGTTGGATCTCCTTGCAGTCCAAGGGACTCTCAAGAGTCTTCTCCAACACCACAGTTCAAAAGCATCAATTCTTCAGCGCTCAGCCTTCTTCACAGTCCAACTCTCACATCCATACTGACCACTGGAAAAATCATAACCTTGACTAGACGGACCTTTGTTGGCAAAGTAATGTCTCTGCTTTTGAATATGCTATCTAGGTTGGTCATAACTTTCCTTCCAAGAAGGAAGCATCTTTTAATTTCATGGCTGCAGTCACCATCTGCAGTGATTTTGGAGCCCCAAAAAATAAAGTCTGACACTGTTTCCACTGTTTCCCCATCTATTTCCCATGAAGTGATGGGACCGGATGCCATGATCTTCGTTTTCTGAATGTTGAGCTTTAAGCCAACATTTTCACCCTCCTCTTTCACTTTCATCAAGAGGCCTTTTAGTTCCTCTTCACTTTCTGCCATAAGGGTGGTGTCATCTGCATATCTGAGGTTATTGATATTTCTCCCGGCAATCTTGATTCCAGCTTGTGCTTCTTCCAGCCCAGCGTTTCTCATGATGTACTCTGCATAGAAGTTAAATAAACAGGGTGACAATATACAGCCTTGACGTACTCCTTTTCCTATTTGGAACCGGTCTGTTGTTCCATGTCCAGTTCTAACTGTTGCTTCCTGACCTGCATACAAATTTCTCAAGAGGCAGATCAGGTGGTCTGGTATTCCCATCTCTTTCAGAATTTTCCACAGTTTATTGTGATCCACACAGTCAAAGGCTTTGGCATAGTCAATAAAGCAGAAATAGATGTTTTTCTGGAACTCTCTTGCTCTTTCTATGATCCAGCGGATATTGGCAATTTGATCTCTGGTTCCTCTGCCTTTCTAGTTCTCAATAAATGTGTATGTCCATGAGTCAGATATCCAAGCTGGATTTAGAAAACACAGAGGAACCAGAGATCAAATTGGCAACATCTGCTGGACTGTAGAAAAAGCAAGGGAATTCCAAAAAATAGCTTCTTCATTACCTATGCTAAAGCCTTTGACTGTGTGGATCACAATAGAGTAGAGAAAATTCTTAAAGAGATGGGAATACCAGACCACCTTACCTGTCTCCTGAGAAGCCAGTATGCAGGAAAAGAAGCAACAGTTAGAACCAGACATGGTACAATGGACCGATTCAAAATCAAGAAAGGAGTATGTCAAGACTACATATCGTCACCCTGCTTATTTGACTTCTATGCAGAGTGCATAATGCAAAATGCTGGGCTGGATGACTCACAAGCTGGAATCAAGATTTCCAATCAACAATCTCAGATATGCAAATTATACCACTTGAATGGCAGAAAGCAAAGAGGAACCTAAAGAACCTCTTGATAAGGGTGAGAGTGAAAAAGCTGGCGTAAAACTCAACATTCAAAAATCTAAGATCATGGCATCTGGTCCCATCACTTTATGGCAAATAGATGGGGAAAAAGTGGAAACAATGATTTTCTTTTCTTGGGCTCCAAAATCACTGTGGATGGTGATTGCAGCCATGAAATTAAAAGATACTTACTCCTTGGCAGGAAAATTATAACCAACCTAGACAGCATATTAAAAAGCAGAGACATTATTTTGCCAACAAAGGTCCATCTAGTCAAGGCTATGGTTTGTCCAGTAGTCATGAATGGATGTGAGAGTTGGACTATAAAGAAAGCTGAGCACCGAAGGATTGATAGTTTTAAACTGTGGTGTTGGATAAGACTCTTAAGAGTCCCTTGGACTGCAAGGAGATCCAACCAGTACATCCTAAAGGAGGTCAGTCCTGGGTGTTCATTGGAGGGACTGATGTTGAAGCTGAAACTCCAATACTTTGGCCACCTGATGCAAAGAGCTGACTCATTGGAAAAGATCCTGATGCTGGAAAAGATTGAGGGCAGGAGGAGAAGGAGGTGACAGAGGATGAGATGGCTGGATGGCATCACTGACTCAATGGACATGAGTTTGAAAAAACTCTGGGAGATAGTGAAGGACAAAGGAAGCCTGGTGTGCCTCAGTTCAGGGGTTGCAAATAGTCAGACACGACCTAGTGACTGAACAACAACAGTTTCTCATATCCAACAGTTTGAATGAAACACATGATTAAAAATTGTTTTTTAAGAATGTAGTGAAAGTCTGAAAACATTTCTGAATAGTTATTTCGGTTCACTCTGACTAAAACAAGTCATACATCTTAGTGAGACAGGAAGAGGGCAGGGCACAATCTTTCATCAACAATTTTAAAATATAATTAAAAAAAAAATTCCCTGGTGGCTCAGTGGTAAGGATCCACCAGCCAATGCAGGAGATGTGAGTTCAATCCTGGGTCAAGAAGACCCGTTGGAGAAGGAAATAGCAACACACTCCAGCAATCTTCCCTGGGAAATCACATAGACAGGGAATACTGCTGGGCTACAGTCCATGGGGTCGCAAAAGGGTCACAACTTAGTGACTAAACAGCAACAAAAATTTTTAAAAGGTATCTTTTACAAATACTTCCTAGAATAAATCTAAAATGAAATGTGCAAAACTTTTACAAAGAAAAATAAAAAACTTTCTATTTACTCTTCAAGGCCAATTCACTGTTCAGTGACGTTTGCCCTTAACCCTTCCTGCACTATACCCCTGAGGCACGCAGCTCTGACCTCCTACCTAGTCATTATGCATCATTGTAATCAGTTATTACTCTGTCAGACTCTTCTGTTTTTAGCCGGGATTGGCAAGGGCAAGAACTGTCATCAGTCCTTGTAGTCCAGGTAACTATGGACTTCTTGAAATAGTAACAGTGAGAATAAAATGAGAACAAATAATATCAACTACTATCTATTGAGTGCCTGGGGCTTTATCTTTATTATTTTTTATTTATTAATTCATTACTGACACAGCAAATAATGTTTGAATGTGTGTATGTCATGGATGGTAAAGATTTTAAATAGTGAGGAAGAAAAGAGAATGTAAATAAAAGCCAGGAGCAGGGTGGTTGCATGACTACAGTGCTGGAGAGGGCTTCATTAGGGAATGAATGGGAAACCAGAATGGAAATGTAGGTGGGGGGGATTGTGGAAGTTCTTGAATGCCAGGCTAAGCAGTTTAAATTTTTTTCCTATAAAAAAATGGGAGCTACTGAAGGTTGGCAGCATTATCAAAGCACTAAGGAAGACTGACGTAGTAACCGTGTGCATGCCTGAAGAAAGAAGTGTCTAAAGGTAGGAAGTCACATACAACATGAAGACGCAGACAATCATTATAAACAACTTTGACATAGCACAGAAACAGGGCACAAGGGGGACTTCCCTGGTGGTTCAATGGTTGAGAATCCCCCTTGCAATGTTGCTGTTGTTCAGTTGTTAAGTCATGTCCAACTCTTTGTGACCCCATGGACTGCAGCATGCCAGGCCTTCCTGTCCCTCACTATCTCCCAGAGTTTGCCCAAGTTCATGTCCATTGAATCGCTGATGCTATCCAACCATCTCATCTTCATCCTTGCAATGTAGGGGACACAAACTCGATTCCTGGTCAGAGAACTAGGATACCACATGCCACAGGGCAACTAATTCCAAGCGCTGCAACAAAAGATCTCACGTGCAGCAGCTAAGACCCGAGGCAGCCAAATAGATAAATATTTTTAAAAAGAACAGGGCACAAGGAATAACTAGACTTGTGGGTTCTTGAGGAAAGACTTCTTAACAAAGGATCGCTATAGGATACAAAAATATTCCAAGTGGAAACAATAAGATGTGCAAAAGTAGGCTAATGGGAAATCTCATTTTTCACTGCTAGGGCTCAGACATGTGGGGTGTGGCTGGCAAGTAAACACATGTGGATTGTAGGTGGGGGTTGGGGGGACATTGAGTGAATCCTGGGAAATAAAGCATTTCAAGAGAATGAACCAGGGCTTCCCTGGTGGCTCAGTGGAAGAATCTGCCTGCCAGTGCAGAAGACACAGGTTTGATCCCTGATCCAGAAAGATCCACATGCTGTGCAGCAACTAAGCCCATGTGCCACAACTACTGAGCCTGTGCTCTAGAGCCCATGCTCCACAACAAGAGACGGTACTGCAATGAGAAGCCGTAGCACCTCAGCTAGACAGTAGCTCCCAGTCTCTGCAACTAGAGAAAAACTAGTGCAGGAAGGAAGACCCAGCACAGCCAAAAATAAATAAATTTAAAAAGAGAGAGAGAGAACGAGCCAAACAACATAGAGCACAGGCAGCAACAGAGCACAGGTCTCTGGAGGAAAGATGGTTCCAACTCCAGCTCAGGAATACTGTCACTCAGATTGCATCCCCAAGCCAGCCTAACTGGATTCAAAAATAAGTTAATAGGTCTAAAAGTCTAAGAATGCAGCACTACATTGGAACCCCAGAAGCACTGGTGGCTCAGACAGTTTTTAACAACTCTCTCCCAAAAGAATATAATATAAAAAGGAGAGATATTCTCCATCTCACCAGGGTTACTACGTATAGTATGATGAAGCTCTAGCATCTTAGGATTGTGATATGCTAAATATGCACAAATGTTGAAAGCAACCTCAGGGCCTGGTGGAGCAGCAACAGGTGCCAGCAGGGGTTGGGGTCTTCAGCAAAGGTAGCACTCATCAGAAGACTTACGGGGCAAGTGGAGGCAGTGACAACACTTGATAAGAGTGAATTCATTTACTGACCATACAGCAGACATCCCCCAAAGCCTCCTAGACATACCTGGAAGTGGGGTGGGGGTGGCAGGCATAAGGAAAAGGAGAAACCTGAAATGCATTATTACGAAGTGCAAGAAGCCAGTCTGAAAAGGCGGCATACAGTATGATTCCAACTCTATGACATTCTGGAAAGGGCAAAACTATGGAGACAGTAAGGTCAGTGGCTGCCAGGGAGAGAGTGGGATGAATAGGTGGAGAACAGAGGATTTTCCAGTCAGAGAAACTGTTCTGTATGATTCTGTAATGGTGGATATATGTTATTGCACCTGTGACCAAACCCATAGAATGTTCAACACCAAGAGTGAAACTTAATGTAAATTATGGACTTTGAGTGATTATGTGTCAAGGCATTCACCAGTTGTAACAAATGTACTACTATGGTGGAAGATCACCTCAATTTTGCTGTGAACCCAAAACTCATCTAAAAAAAAATCTTCCCTTCCTCTGCAGCAGTCTTGTTAGAGTCAGCCACCACCTCTTTCTCCTCCAGGCAACAGGGGGATGTCCAGAAACAAAGTAAAGTCACTTCTTTTAGGTCAGAGGGAATTCGGTTTCTTACAGCTTCTATGCAGGGTTGGCATCATGGCTGCACAACCTGTGCAGGTGTACAGGGTCCAGCATGTAAAGACCCCGTGTACTTGGTTTAATGCTTTGCTGTTACCACTTTGAAATTCTTATTTTTTGAACAAGAACTCCCTATTTTCATTTTGCACTCCCCACCCCCCCACACCCACCCACTTCTATGTCTAAGGCTAATCACTTCTCTGCTCCAGTCAATACTATCAAAAACAAAATTCTCAAGTCTTTCATTGCCAGTGTTTAAATGCCAACGCATGCTTGAGTTTTGTTGTCCAAAGGTATTTTTTTCAACCAATAAGTATGCCTGAATTGTCTCCATTATATGACTGTGGGCTTGGAAGAGGAGGAACAAGCCCGAGATTCTGAACTCCTTAAGAGGGTACTATTCACCCCTGCTGGAAAGAAGAGGGGAAGGGACACAAAAGCAAAGCAGACTGGACACAATAAAAATGTCTCTGGTGATACCACAATTTTAGGATTTGACCTGTTTAGTTTCAACTGAACATAAACAAATAAACCAAACTGCCCAGAAGTAATTTTGCCTGAGAATGTGAATGCAAACAGCTCTGCTTTGCCAGAGCTTTTAAGACTTCAAAAATGCAGCTGAATTTTCTTCTAAAGGGAACTTAGTTCCTAAGAGAATTGGGGAGGCATTCCCAAGTCACATAGTGCCTCATTTGCAACTATTTCTGGGTTGCACACTGATTTCCTTTTCCAAGGGTGCCATCCCTCCCCAGGTCAAAAAAAAAAACCAACCCGAGATGGCACCCTGATTGTGATGGCTCCGATCCAATTCCAGGCTCTCTTTGCTTCACTTCCCCTTTTCTCTCTTTCTCTGTCCATCTCATGTCTTTTTCTCTGAAATGGTCTTTTTCTCATTCCCTCCTGCATCCAGTTTTTGCTTAGTGATCTTAGGAAAAATCTCCTTTCTTTCCTTCTCTGTTTCATTGATAAACACTCAGTGACCTCAACTGTGGTAGAATTTGAGAATAGTAATAATTTAATTGAGAAAGAGAAGATAAGTTTATGTGTGTGGAACACAGAACCAGTATCTAAAGTGCAGAAAAATAACCAAAAGCATTTAGGAATCTCCTTAAAATTATTTTCTTCTTTTTCCATTACTTAAGTCTGCTTAAAAAAAAAAAGTTAGCATTCAAACTTACAAAAAGAATTCTCATTCTGTTTTCTTATATTGGCATTAATTTTTAAAAATTAACTTGTAAATAGCATTTTTGTTTTAATTAATACCCAGTTCTTCCATGTAAGGTTTTCGTGGGATAATCTCAGCACCAATAAGCACTTATTACCTCTGTGGGAAAACATGCAAATTTTCATTTGTGAACATTTGACCTACAAACAAATTCTTGAGACATGATTCATTTGCAGCCAATAGTTCCTGACAGAACTCAGGGATAAGGTAGGAATAAGTCTGATGGCAAGGAGCTAACAAGGGTTAATTCAAGGAGTTTGGCAATATAAAAGCAAAGAGCAGCAATACAGGTGATTATATTTGCAAGTTGCAGGGTGTAGGCTTATTTACCCTGTGGCATATGGTATCTCAGTCCCACGACAAGGAATCGAACCCGTGTCTCCTGCATTGGAAGGCGGATTCTTAACCACTGGACCACCAGGGAAATCCCTACATTCGCACCTTTTAAGTGAGTGAACATATTTTCCAGGTATGTTCTACGATTTCTAATTCCTTAATTTTCCAATATTCTGATCTTTGAAACCCTCTAGTGGCCATAACAGGAATTGCGTTTTGGGGGAAACCTGCATCAGCATATGTTCCTTGTTTTCTGACTTTTTTTCACTATGTGCTAAAGTGAGAAATATATTCAAGGGATTAGATCTGATATACAGAATGCCTGAAGAACTATAGATGGAGGTTCGTGACATTGTACAGGAGGCAGAGGTCAAGACCATCTCCAAGAAAAAAAATGCAAAAAAGCAAAATGGTTGTCTGAGGAGGCCTTACGAACAGCTGTGAAAAGAAGAGAAGCTAAAGGCAAAGGAGAAAAAGAAAGATATACCCATTTGAGTGCAGAGTTCCAAAGAATAGCAAGGAGCGATAAGAAAGCCTTCCTCAGTGATCAGTGCAAAGAAAGAGGAAAACAACAGAATGGGAAAGATTAGCGATCTCTTCAAGAAAATTAGAGATACCAAGGGGACATTCATGCAAAGATGGGCTCAATAAAGAACAAAAACGGTGTGGACCTAACAGAAGCAGAAGATATTAAGACGAGGTGGCAAGAATACACAGAAGAACTGTACAAAAAAGAGCTTCACGACCCAGAGAATCACGATGGTGTGATCACTCACCTAGAGCCAGACATCCTGAAATGTGAAGTCAAGTGGGCCTTAGGAAGCATCACTATGAAAAGCTACTGGAGGTGATGAAATTCCAATTGAGCTATTTCAAATCCAAAAAGATGATGCCGTGAAAGTGCTGCACTCAATATGCCAGCAAATTTGGAAAACTCAGCAGTGGCCACAGGACTGGAAAAGGTCAGTTTTCATTCCACTCCTGAAGAAAGGCAATGCCAAAGAATGTTCAAACTACTGCACAACTGAATTCATCTCACATGCTAGTAAAATAATGCTCAAAATTCTCCAAGCAAGCTTCAACTGTATATGAACCATGAACTTCCAGATGTTCAGGCTGGATTTAGAAAAGGCAAAGGAACCAGAGATCAAATTGCCAGTATCTGCCAGATTATCGAAAAAGCAAGAGAGTTCCAGAAAAACATCTATTTCTGCTTTATTGACTATGCCAAAGCCTTTGACTGTGTGGATCACAAGAAACTGTGGAAAATTCTGAAGGAGATGGGAATACCTGATTCCCATCAAGATCGCCTGTTCTGCCTCTTGAGAAATCTATATGCAGGTCAGGAAGCAACAGTTAGAACTGGACATGGAATAACAGACTGGTTCCAAATAGGAAAAGGAGTACATCAAGGCTGTATATTGTCACCCTGCTTATTTAACTTATATGAAGAGTCCATCATGAGAAATGCTGGGCTAGATGAAGCACAAGCTGGAATCAAGATACCCGGGAGAAATATCAATAACCTCAGATATGCAGATGGCACCACCCTCATGGCAGAAAGTGAAGAACTGAAGAGCCTTCTTGATGAAAGTGAAAGAGGAGAGTGAAAAAGTTGGCTTAAAGCTCAACATTCAAAAAACGAAGATCATGGCATCCGGTCCCATCACTTCATGGGAAATAGATGGGGAAACAGTGGAAACAGTGTCAGACTTTATTTTTTTGGGCTCCAAAATCACTGCAGATGGTGATTGCAGCCATGAAATTAAAAGACACTTACTCCTTGGAAGGAAAGTTATGACCAACCTAGACAGCATATTAAAAAGCAGAGACATTACTTCACCAACAAAGGTCTGTCTCATCAAGGCTATGGTTTTTCCAGAAGTCATGTATGGATGTGAGAGTTGGACTGTAAAGAAAGCTGAGCGCCGAAGGATTGATGGTTTTGAACTGTGGTGTTGGAGAAGACCCTTGAGAGTCCCTTGGACTGCAAGGAGATCCAAACAGTCCATCCTAAAGGAGATCAGTCCTGGGTGTTCATTGGAAGGACTGATGGTGAAGCTGAAACTCCAATACTTTGACCACCTGATGCAAAGAGCTGACTCATTTGAAAAGAGCCTGATGCTGAGAAAGACTGAAGGCAGGAAGAGAAGGGGATGACAGAGGATGTGATGGCTGGATGGCATCACCAACTCAATGGAGATGAGTATGAGTAGACTCCAGGAGTTGGTGATGGACAGGGAGGCCTGGAGTGCTGTGGTCCATGGGGTTGCAAAGAGTTGGACATGACTGAGCGACTGAACTGAACTGAGAGATCTCTTCAAGAAAATTAGAGATACCAAGGAAACATCTCATGCAAAGATGGGCACAATAAAGGATAGAAATGGTATGGACCTAAAAGCAGAAGATATTAAGAAGGGTGGCAAGAATACACAGAACTATACAAAAAAGATCTTCACAACCCAGATAATCACGATGGTGTGATCACTCACCTAGAACCAGACATTCTGGAATGCAAAGTCAAGTGGTCCTTAGGAAGCATCACTATGAACAAAGTTTATGGAGGGGATGGAATTCCAGTTGAGCTGTTTCAAATCCTGAAAGATGATGCTGTGAATGTACTACACTCGATATGCCAGCAAATTTGGAAAACTCAGTAGTGGCCACAGGACTGGAAAAGGTCAGTTTTCACTCCAATCCCAAAGAAAGGCAATACCAAAGAATGCTCAAACTACCGCACAATTGCCTTCATCTCACACACTAGTAGGAGAAGGTGATGGCACCCCACTCCAGTATTCTTGCCTGGAAAATCCCATGGATGGCAGAGCCTGGTAGGCTGCAGTCCATGGGGTTGCGAAGAGTCGGACACAACTGAGCGACTTCCCTTTCACTTTTCACTTTCATGCATTGGAGAAGGAAATGGCAACCCACTCCAGTGTTCTTGCCTGGAGAATCCCAGGGACGGAGGAGCCTGGTGGGCTGCCATCTATGAGGTCGCACAGCGTCGGACACGACTGAAGCGACTTAGCAGCAGCAGCAGCACACGCTAGTAAAGTAATGCTCAAAATTCTCCAAGCCAGGCTTCAACAGTACGTGAACCGTGAACTTCCAGTAGTTCAGGCTGGGTTTAGAAAAGGCAGAGGAACCAGAGATCAAATTGCCAACTTCCATTGGATATCAAAAAAGCTAGTGAGTTCCAAAAAAACATCTACTTCTGCTTTATTGACTATGTCAAATCCTTTCACTGTATGGATTACAATAAACTGTGGAAAATTCCTCAAAGGATGGGAATATCAGACCACCTTACCCACCTCATGAGAAATCTGTATGCAGGTCAGGAAGCAACAGTTAGAAGTGGACATGGAACAATAGACTGGTTCCAAATAGGGAAAGGAGTACATCAAGGCTGTATATTGTCACCCTGCTTCTTTGACTTATAAGCAGAGAACATCATGAGAAATGCTGGGCTGGATGAAGCACAAGTGGGAATCAAGATTGCCGGGAGAAATATCAATAACCTCACATACACAGAGGATACCACCCTTATGGCAGAAAGCAAAGAAAAAAGCCTCTTAATGAACATGAAAGAGGAGAGTGAAAAACTTGGCTTAAAACTCAACATTCAAAAAACGAAGATCATGGCATCTGGTCCCATCACTTCATGGTAAATAGATGGGGAAACAGTGGAAACAGTGAGAGACTAATATTTTGGGCTCCAAAATTACTGCAGATGGGGAGCAGCCATGAAATTAAAAGATGCTTGCTCCTGGAAGAAAACTTATGACCAACCTAGAGAGCATATTAAAAAGCAGAGACATTGCCGACAAACGTCCATCTAGTCAAGGCTATGGTTTTTCCAGTGGTCACGTATGGATGTGAGAGTTGGACTATAAAGAAAGCTGAGAGCCGAATCGATGCTTTTGAACTGTGGTGTTGGAGATTGAGAGTCCCTTGGACTGCAAGGACATCCAACCAGTCCATCCTAAAAGAAATCAGTCCTGAATATTCATTGGAAGGACTAATGCTGAAGCTGAAAACTCCAATACTTTGGTCACCTAATGCAAAAAACTGACTCATTTGAAAAGACCCTGATGCTGGGAAAGATTGAAGGTGGGAGAAGCAGATGACAGAGGATGAGATGGTTGGATGGCATCACTGACTCAATGGACATGAGTTGGAGTAAACTCTGGGAGTTGGTGATGAACAAGGAGGCCTGGCATGCTGCAGTCTTTGGGGTCACAGAGTCAGACACGACTGAGCAACTGAAGCGAACTGATACAGACTGAATGTTTGTGTCCTTTCAAAATTCATACGTTGAACCTAGTTCCCAGCATCATGGTGTTTGGAAGTGAGGACTCGGCATAGCCCTCATAAAGGGGTCTAGCAGCCTCATAAAAGCAGCCCCTAGAGCTCCCTTACACCTTCCACCATGTGAGGACACAGTAAGAAGACAGAACGAGGAAGCAGACTCTCACCCACTTCCACATTTGTCAGAAAGAAATTTTGGTTATTTATAACCAACCCAGACGATGATATTTTGTTATAGTAGCCACACCTGGCCACATCTTTTGGCAGGAATCTTCAAGTATATTTTACTTCAATTCAATGTCAATCTTAAAACTTCTAAATACACTGTATTTCCTTTGTAACCTGCACTTTACACTGTAAACAACTGATCTATGTAGCTTAAAAAAAAAAAGCATGAAAGTTATTCCTTCTAAATCTGATTTGATTCTATTACTTTTGGAGCCAAAGATGACCTGCAGAGTTAGGCACTTGGTGTTTGCTTATTCTATTATTCCTCCTGCCTTTCAGAAATTTAAAAAGAAAAACAAAAAAACACTTAACTTTGGCAAGATTGGAACAGCAAGGCAGTCACAGTAGTTTGTCATTTTAGTACTTATAAACTCATACTTTTCCCCTGCTCTGGACATTAATATATTATTTTCAGAAGTGGATGAACCCAAGAACTGCTTTGAAACCTCATTTTAATAAAAAATTTTAATATTCCTAGTTATCTTTTCTCATATTTCACTAACTTAAAGAAATACACTACAAAACTGATCACCAGTTAAACTGAGTATCCAAAGACCTAATTTAATTTTTTGAGACACTCAACTTGGGGCTTCCCTGGTGGTCCAGGGGTTAAGAACTTGCCTTGCAATGAAGGGTATGCCGGTTTGATTCCTGGTCTCGGAAGATCCCACATGCCAAGGGGCAACCAAGCCCATGTGCCACAACCACTGAGCCTAAGCTCTGGAATCCATGTGCCGCAACTACTGAAGCCCGCCTGCCCAGAGCCCATGCTCTGCAACAAGAGAAGCCATTGCAACAAGCCTAAGCACTGTAACTGGAGTAGCCCCTGTTCATAACTAGAGAAAGCCTGTGCCCAGCAATGAAGACCCAGTGCAGCAAACCTATTTAAAGAAAAAAAAAAAAAAGACACCCAAGTTAATCCCAGAATAAACATCTATACTTTAAAGCACGTGTATATGTGTATTTAACTGACATTTTATAACCTAAATGTACATTGGTGTGAGCTGGTTAAACTGTCTTACCTCCAAAGAATGTGGTCATTATAAAGGTATACGTATAAATTTTAAAAGGGCAATGTCCTGATATGAAATGACTTCCAAAATATGTTAAGGGAAAAAATACAGAACTCTGTGTGTGTATATATATATTTATTTATTTTGAAGGAAGTGTATGTACACTTGAATATAAATATGCAAAGTATCTTTAGAAAGATACCTAAGGAACTGGTAATCACTATATTTAGAACAGAAGTACCTTTCATTGTATGGCCTTTGTTCTGCTTGAATTAAAAAAAAAATCCTGTGCATGCTTTTCCCACTTAAAATTTTAAAAGTATTTTACATGTTACTATATAGGACATGCTTATAAATCAGTAAGATGAAAGCTAAATACTCAAATAGGGAAATGGGCCAATGAAAAGCAATTCACTAAAAAAAAATAAACCACCATCAAATGTGGAAAAATACATAACCCATTACTAATAAAAAGAAGTAACAAAAGCAAAAAGTATCATTTCTCCTCTCTTGATTTGGTAAAAATTCAAAAGCCTTATAGATCTGATAAGAATATGGGAAACTTTCATTGGTAGAAGTTAAACTTTTAAAGAAGGCAATTTGGCAGTATCCATAAAAACTGAAATGTGCACAGTCCAGCAGTCATGCTTATACAATCTATAATTACACTAAATCAAGTGTAGAAGGATATATTACCTCAGGATACAGAGGCAGTATTATCATAGTGACCTAGAGCACAAGGACTGTCATCAGACTGCCTGGGTTTAAATCCCACATCCTAGCTTGGTGATATTGGCAAATTTCTTAATTCTACAGCCATAGGGTCATATACCAGAGAAGGCAATGGCAACCCACTCCAGTACTCTTGCCTGGAAAATCCCATGGACCAAGGAGCCTGAAGGCTGCAGTCCATGGGGTCGCTATGAGTTGGACACGACTGAGTGACTTCACTTTCACTTTTCACTTTCATGCATTGGAGAAGGAAATGGCAACCCACTCCAGTGTTCTTGCCTGGAGAATCCCAGGGATGGGGGAGCCTGGTGGGCTGCCGTCTATGGGGTTGCACAGAGTCAGACATGACTGAAGCGACTTAGCAGCAGCAGGGTCATATACATTACAGAAAGATCATGTAGGTATCCATTAATAATAAAAATAATTACATGTGAATCAGTATGTGAAGTAGGAGTCAAACTCATTTTTTAAATATTAGATAACAGACCAGGATAAAGATGGAATCCCAATTTAATAGGCATTTATAAGAGAATACAGCAGATTTTCCATATTTACTTGCTAAAATTTCCTAGGGGAAAAAAAAATGAGAAGCATTTTTGCAAACATTTATCTTACTCTCATGCTGCCTCAGTTATTAGGTGCCATATTCCAAAGAGCAAATGAATTGCACATAATACCTATAACATTGAGTCCTTACCTTAGATACTATGGTGTATAGAAGTCATAAAATCGAACTGGAAGACAATTTTCTAGTTTGAAGCCTAGTCTCAGTTGGTTATGATTTTAAAATTGTACAAAATTATATTTTCCTTTATGTATAAAAAATTACACATTACAGATAAAGTTCCTTTTGACCACCCTCCACTCTAGTAGTCAATGTCATCAATTTAGTGCATATCCTTAGCAAACCTTTTTCTGTTAGTTTACATACTTAAATGTAACCATCAAAAAATGTATTGTTTTGAAAAATTTTGTTATTATTTGGCAACATACGTAAGTATGTCTTGACATTGTAGCTCTATTTCTTTTCTAAGAGAATTCTTTTTTTTGGCTATAAAAGTTGAGTTTTGCTCCTTTTTCTCCTCCCTCTCTGGGAAACTTGTGTAACTAAAGAGCCTTTGTGCTACTGAAGGACTTCCCCACAAGCTTATGTTCTTCACAGATGCTTATGGTAAATGCCAAATAATTTTTCCCCCCAGCCATGCTGTGCAGCATGTGGGATCTTAGTTACCCTACAAGGGAACAAACCCATGTCCCCTGCATTGAAATGCAGTTTTAACTACTGGATTGCCAGGAAAAGTCCTCCAAATACATTTCTGAGAGGATTAATAAAAAAATTTTATGAGAATCCAGGAATTACATTTTTTCCTTTATAATGAATACACAACAGCATATTTAAAATTTCAAGCACACTTTCATCACTTTACACACTTTTCTATAACTGCCAGAAGATAATATATTTAAAATAAAAATAAAATATGTAGTCCAAAAACATCTCAGTGATTTTTACATTGATATGTGCTCAGAAATAAACATGATGCTAGTGTTAAAAGAAACCACCTGCCAATGCAGGAGACATAAGAGACTCGGGTTTGATCCCTGGGTTGGGAAGATCCCCTGGAAAAGGTCAAGGGAACTACTCCAGTATATTGCCTGGAGAATTGCATGGATAGAGGAGCCTAACGAGCTACTGTCCATAGGGTCGCAAACAGTCGGATACGAATGAAGCAATTTAGCACGCAGAAATAAAACATTTCTTTGGAAAAAATTAAATAGATTGATTACAGAAATAAAGACAATCTAAAAACCGAGTCCAAACAATCTAATTTTAATAGGAACAGTCACCTTAGAGCAATTAAAAAGCATCTGACTAAAGCAAAAGGTTCAATGGTAATACTTCTAAGATGAACATTTCATTAAAAAAAATTTGGGGGGGGCCACATGGCATGCAGGATCTTAGTTCCCTGACCAGAGATCGAATACGTACCCTCTACAGTTGAAGTACGGAATCCTAACCACTGAATCACCAGGAAATTCCCATAGATTGATTGATAAAATTTATTGATTACTGATTTATTCACTGTCATGCCACATAGTGTGTGGGATCTTAGTCTGCCAACTAGGGATTGAACTCAGGCCCTCGGCAGTGAGAACACAGAGTCCTAATCACTGGAACACCAGGGAATTCCCTTAAGATGAACATTTTTAAAATGATTAATATACTTGCTGTAAACTGTATAAATTGGTAATTAAAAAATTTAAAATTAAGAAAACTGTCAGGCTGCTTGGTCAAAAAACATTATACTGGCTTAAGGTGAATTACCTAACATTTTATTAGAAAATTACATTGTTTTTCAATATATTACTTTAAAAAAGCTTATGTTTTTACTATCAAAAATGAATTAATGTTGAAAGAAATTATATGTACACGAGTGTGTATATGTCCACATTCACTCTGCACATAAAACATTTAAAATACCACTCAAGGGACTTTGACAACGGTCCAGTGGTTAAGACTCTGTGCTTCCACTGCAAAAAAAAAAAAAAAACAACCCAAAACACTACAACTTTAATTCATTAGATCTGTACCAAATCTTATTTGTAGCTTTGGGACATCAGGAAGCTCAGTTACCTGTATATCTCTCTCAGAGTATTCCTAGATTCTTTTCTTTTACTTAGCTTAAATATTAGCTCTGGATAATTAAAACCTGTATCAATGTAAATGTAATAAAAATAACTTCAAATGTAAATCAGATTAAAAAAAAGTAGCTGTAACAGACTCCAAAACCAAATATAAATCAGTTTTGATAGCTAAATGTCTTGGGTTACCAGTACATCTTTTATTCATCATATAAGTGAACAACTTTTATTCATCATATAAGTGAACAACCACAACAATCAAGACAACTACAGCAAAATAATCATAGTTCACATTTAGAAAATATTACCTTATCATTAAATGGCCAGGTTTATTATCTGAAATATCACGTTTTATTATTTTCTTTTTTTAAAGTTGATATTTTAAAACTAATCAGAAAAACTTTACTTCAAATACTACCAATAATATAAACAATTTAATATATTTAGTACAACCTGATTTTAAGGCTTTCTTTAATGTTCAACCATATAATCTTTTAGGATCAAGATAGTTATGTTATATATTCAAAGGAAAAATTTCCCAAACTTGTCTTTGTAAATTAATAAAGAAATTGTTAATTGAAGAACTTAGAGTCAACAAAGGCTAAAATTAAAATATTTTTATTCATTTATATGGTAAATACTGTCTCCTACTAAAAAACAATGACATTAGTCTTTCAATCTGTCAAGCTTAGCTAAACAGAAAATCATATGTCTATTTTTGATATCATATGTTGACATGATACAGAATGCAGGATGTAAAAATCAATTTAACAGACATATTAAGTAATCGTATAGATATGTAGAATCTTAGATAAATGATCAAAATTATAAGTGAACGTTAAATGTGGGCACATGGATATATCTATGTACACTGATGGGTTTAACAGAAAATACGTTTGCAATGATTTCTGGTAACCAGCTTGCTTTCTGTGAATCTTTAAATACCCAGTTCCAAATCTTCCAGCTCTTGGAGAAGGGCTTTCTCTTTCTGAATTTTCTCCAACTAGAAAAGTTTAAAACAATAAAGTTATTAAACAGGAAATGAAATAATTATTAGATCAATAGGCACATAGCGAAAGAGAAAAAATTTAGAGAAAGAATATACCTGAGACTTTACCAGATTTTTTGGTCACCACAGATTTAAAAAACACAGATTAGAGACAAGGTCTAATTTGTTGTTTGATATGAATAAGGTACTTGGGGGCAATCTCAAAAATGACAGAATGATCTCTGTTCATTTCCAAGGAAAACCATTCAATATCACAGTAACCCAGATCTATGCTCCAACCACTAATGCTAAAGAAGCTGGAACGGTTTCTATGATGACCTATAAGACATTCTAGAACTAACAGCAAAAAAAGATGTCTCTTTCATCATAGGGGACTGGAATGCAAAAGTAGGAAGTCAAGAGATACCTGGAGTAACAGACAACTTTGGCCTTGGAGTACAGAATGAAGCAGGGCAAAGGCTAATAGAGTTGCCAAGAGAACGCACTGGTCATAGCAAACATCCTCTTCCAACAACACAAGAAATGACTCTACACGTGGATATCATCAGATGGTCAATCAGACAGAAATCAGACCGATTCTGTTCTTTGCAGCTGGAGAAGCTCTCTACAGTCAGCAAAAACAAGACTGGGAGCTGACAGTGGCTCAGATCATGAATTCCTTATTGCCAAATTCAGACTTAAATTGAAGAAAAGTAGGGAAAACCACTAGATCATTTGGGCATGACCTAAATCAAATCCCTTACGATTATACAATGGAAGTGACAGATTCAAGGGATTAGATCTGATAGAGTGCCTGAAGAACTATGGACAGAGGTTTGTGACATTGTATAGGAGGCAGTGATCAAGGCCATCCCCAAGAAAAAGAAATGTAAACAGGCAAAATGGTTGTCTAAGGAGGCCTTACAAATAGCTGAAAAAGAAGAGAAGCAAAAGGCAAAGGAGAAAAGGAAAGATACATGCATCTTAATGCAGAATTCCAAAGAATAGCAAGGAGACATAAGAAAGTCCTCCTCAGTAATCAATGAAAAGAAATAGAGGAAAACAATAGAATGGGAAAGACTAGAGATCTCTTCAAGAAAATTATGAGATACAAAGGAACTTTTCATGCAAAGATGGGCACAATAAAGGACAGAAACGGTATGGACCTAAAAGCAGAAGATATTAAGAAGAGGTGGCAAGTATACACAGAAGAACTATACAAAAAAGATCTTAATGACCCAGAAAATCACAATGGTGTGATCACTCACCTAGAACCAGACATTCTGGAATGCAAAGTCAAGTGGTCCTTAGGAAGCATCACATGAAAAAAGCTTGTGGAGGTGATGGAATTCCAGTTGAGCTATTTCAAATCCTGAAAGATGATGCTGTGAATGTACTACACTCGTTATGCCAGCAAATTTGGAAACCTCAACAGTGGCCACAGGACTGGGAAAAGGTCAGTTTTCACTCTAATCCCAAAGAAAGGCAATACCAAAGAACGCTCAAACTACCACACAATTGCACTCATCTCACATGCTAGTAAAGTAATGCTCAAAATTCTCCAAGCCAGGCTTCAACAGTATGTGAACCTTGAAGTTCCAGACGTGCAGGCTGGATTTAGAAAAGGCAGAGGAACCAGAGATCAAACTTGCAGCATCCACTGCATCATAGAAAAAGCAAGAGAATTCCAGAAAAAAATCTACTGCTGCTTCATTGACTACACTAAAGCTTTTGACTGTATGGATCACAACAAACTGTGGAAAATTCTGAAGGAGATGGGAATACCAGACCACCTGACCTGCCTCCTGAGAAATCTGTACGCAGGTCAAGCCAACAGTTAGAACCCAACATGGAACAACAGACTGGTTCCACATTTGGAAACGAATACATCAAGGCTGTATATTGTCACCCTGTTATTTAACTTCTATGCAGAGTACATCATGCGAAATGCCAGACTGGATGAAGCACAAGTTGGAATCAGGAGTGCCAGGAGAAATATCAGTAACCTCAGATATGCAGATGACACCATCCTTATGGCACAAAGTGAAGAGAAGCTAAAAAGCCTCTTGATGAAAGTGAAAGAGGAAAGTGAAAAAGCTGGCTTAAAACTCAACATTCAAAAGACGAAGATCATGGCATCCAGTCCCATCACTTCATGGCAAATAGATAGGGAAATAATGGAAACGGTGAGAGACTTTATTTTTGGGGGCTCCAAAATCACTGCAGATGGTGAGTGCAGCCATGAAATTAAAAGATGCTTGCTCCATGGAAGAAAAGCTATGACCAACTTAGCATATTAAAAAGCAGAGACACTACCAACAAAGGTCCTTGTCAAAGCTATGGTTTTTCCAGTAGTCACGTATGGATGTGAGAGTTGGACTGTCAAGAAAGCTGAGTGCCGAAGAATTGATGCTTTCTATCTAACTGTGGTGTTGGAGAAGACTCTTGAGAATCCCTTGGACTGCAAGGAGATCAAACCAGACAATCCTAAATGAAACCAGTCCTGAATACTGACTGGAAGGACATGCTGAACTTGAAGCTCCAATACTATGGCTATCTGATGTGAAGAACTGACTCACTTGAAAGACCCTGATGCTGGGAAAGACTGAAGGAAGGAGAAGGGGACAAGAGAAGATGAGATGGATGGATAGCATCACTGACTCAATGGACATGAGTTTGAGCAAGCTCTAGGAGTTGGTGATGGTGATGGACAGGGAAGCCTTGTGTGCTGCAGTCCATGGGGTCATAAAGAGTCGGACACAACTGAGCGACTGAACTGATGAATTAAGGAGACAAAAGACAGAGCTGTCTTACTGCATTCTCTAAGTCTAATAAATCTTCCATTCTACACTTGGGCTTCAAAGTGTGGAGGACAGGAGGAAGGAAAAGGGGAAACAGGACAGTGTGACCTGAGATACAGAAAAGAAGAGAATTTTCTATTTGTCTAACATAATAAGCAGCAGCTACAGCATTAGTATGTCTCACAGGAAATAGGGACTCCCTCATTCACCATGATCCACGTATTCCCCTATCCTTGCGTATTTCAAAAGAAGTTTTAAAATCTATATACTCTTTAATCTGATTAAATAGTTGCTTGTAATAAAAAGGGGAAGGGTGGTAGTAACTATGAGCCCAAATGAAAAATGCAGAAAAGACCTGATTTTTTTCTAGCTGTTTTCCAGCTGCTGCTTGTTCTTTCAGCTGTTCAATTGCTCTCAGTTTCTGTAAACACCAAACAGGAGTCAAAAGGAAGAAAGAATAAGTAATTCAGAATGCACAAACTACTTTCAAAATTAAACATAAAACTGTGTACATTAAGAACATGAAATTTGGTATTTTTCAAAAATTTAATATTACTATATATGTACATCTATGTATATGTACATGTATGTAAATATATGTCTAATTTCACCATTTATTTCAGTACCTCATGGTACTTGGACCACATCTTTAGCTTTAAGAGAAACTCAGTAATGTGGCCTGGGAAGCGCTCTAGAAACCTGATTTTACCTCCAAGGCCACCATCACACAGTGGTTGCAATTTGACAATTAATAAACTTCCTTTTGTGCCTCTTTCTTCATCTTTAAAAATGGGATGAATATCTGTCCTACCTGTCTCACAAGGGTATAATGAAGCAGTGAGTATAAAAATGTTCAAATGTCCATTATTTCTTATTACTCTAAAAATCAATAATAAAGAACTAATATCCCTTAGACATCTGTGAATAAAACTAAAATCAGTACCATTCCTAAGTTACAGTATTTCATGGTGAGAAAGCAACAACAAGGATTGCTACAAACCTCTCAGATGCCTGTCTTTAGGCATCTAAACACTATTTCCTTTATATAATTCTCATGTGTTCTTTCAATAAACACATGTGCTTTTCACTGAAGCCTCCCACCTTCTTTAGGTTCTTGATTTTTCTGTCTGTCTCAGGGTCCCCGGAAGTTGACTGAGAAATAGTACTTCGTGGTGTGCTTTGCTGGGCAGGAGCGGGCGGCATATCTGGACTCTTGTCAATTCTCGCTTCCTGCAGGAAATATTTTCAAGAATTCAGTTTTCAAAAATGAAATCACTTTAGTATTTCAACAAATAGAGCCTTTTAGAAAACAAAATATGATTTAGAAAACATAGCCTTTTACACACTTTATATAAAGAAAGCAACTGAACTGCTGGCCTCAAGTATGTTATATCGTCCCATAATAGATATAATGAAGCTTAAAAAAATATTTCAGTACAAGAGATATCCAAAAGGCTAGATCTGTAACTTAAAGTAACATAATAATAAAATAAAAAATAGCATATTGGGGAATTCCATGGTGGCCTAGTGGTTTTAGGTTCCTGTGCTTCTACTGCAGGGCACACAGGTTCAACCCCTGATCCAGTAACTAAAGATCCCTCAAGACACGTGATGCAGCCAAAAAAAAAAAAAAAAGGATTTTAGTAATATTAGCAAAATGTAATAAAAATGTTATTAATGTAAAATATAATTAGTTATATAATAACAAATGGAAAGAAATGAAATGACCTTAGTAAAAGAGGAGATTACTGTTTCAGCCAATAAACATTCTAGATTTTTGGTTATTTGGGGATGTGCCATTATATGGATGATTTGGAAATGTGAGAGGGTTTATCTAACTAAGGCATGTGTGTGAAGTTTCACTCTTGGATATCCTCCAAAACTATGAGTATATAAACTCAAGTACATATAACAGATGATGTTACAGGGTAAGTCCCATAGAGATTTATTTACAATCAGATCAATTCAGCTCGGCAATACTGTGCCATGGAAAACTTTTTAAGTAGGGCTTCTACTTCTTCCTTACAGAGTTCCCAGTAGAATACACAGATTCTGCAAGACTCTAGAATCTCTTAGAGTTCTGGGTGGAATACTCCAAACTCCCAAAGCATCCTAGGGGAACATGGGACAGGGTATCTATCACTTGTAGATCTCCAAATCTAAAAATGTCTGCCGGAGAGTTTTTAGACAGTGCAGAATTCGAGCATTTTTTTCTTTTTTAGAGTCATGTTGGTTCTAATTCGTACACTACAATCCACAAATGTTAATTCCTAACCTTCTATGTGAAAATATTACTGAGCATTTAAGAGTATTTAGAAAGAAATTATTTAGTTTTGACTCTTAAGGAGCCTATAAGTTCTGATAATATGGTGTAGTTTAGTATTTTTCATAATAAAAAAGGAGAGGAGTGGATAAAAGGAGAAGAGACATACTTTGCCTACCAAAATTTACTTTTGAAATCTCATAAAAAAAAACTTTTTAAAATTATTTATTTTTATTTATTTTTGGGCTGTACTGGGTCAAATCATACTGGGTCCGATCTTCACCGCAGCATGCAGAATCGTTTAGGTGTGGCATGTGGGATCTAGTCCCCTGACCAGCAATCGAACTCGGGTCCTTTGCACTGGAAACGCAGTCTTAGCCACTGGATCACCAGGGAAGTCCCCTCAATTTTTTCAATTTAGTTGTTTGGGGGAATATCCTGGCAGTCCACTTTCACAGCTGAGAGCCTGGGTTCCATCCTTGGTGGCAGAACTAAGAGCCTGTAAGCTGGGTGGCATGTCCAAAAAAACAAAAATGTAGTTGTTTGTAATCAGGTGAGAATACTAATTTTCTAGGAAGATTCAGTTCAGTTCAGTCGCTCAGTCATGTCCAACTCTTTGCGACCCCATGAACTAGAGCACACCAGGCCTCCCTGTCCATCACCAACTCCTGGAGTTCACTCAAACTCACGTCCATCGAGTCAGTGATGCCATCCAGCCATCTCATCCTCTGTCATCCCCTTCTCCTCCTGCCCCCAATCCCTCCCAGCATCAGGGTCTTTTCCAATAAGTCAACTCTTCGCATGAGGTGGCCAAAGTACTGGAGTTTCAGCTTTAGCATCAGTCCTTCCAAAGAACACCCGGGACTGATCTCCTTTAGAATGGACTGGTCGGATCTCCCTGCAGTCCAAGGGACTCTCAAGAGTCTTCTCCAACACCACAGTTCAAAAGCATCAATTCTTCGGCGCTCATCTTTTTTCACAGTCCAACTCTCACATCCATGCATGACTACTGGAAAAACCATAGCCTTGACTAGACGGACCTCTATTGGCAAAGTAATGCCTCTGCTTTTGAATATGCTATCTAGGTTGGTCATAACTTTCCTTCCAAGGAGTAAGCATGTTTTAATTTCATGGCTGCAATCACCATCTGCAGTGATTTTGGAGCCCCCAAAAATAAAGTCTGACACTGTTTCCACTGTTTCCCCCTCTATTTCCCATGAAGTGATGGGATCGGATGCCATGATCTTCATTTTCTGAATGTTGAGTTTTAAGCCAACTTTTTCACTCTCCTCTTTCACTTTCATCAAGAGGTCTTTTAGTTCCTCTTCACTTTCTACCATAAGGGTGGTGTCATCTGCGTATCTGAGGTTATTGATATTTTTCCCGGCAATCTTGATTCCAGCTTGTGTTTCTTCAAGCCCAGCGTTTCTCATGATGTACTCTGCATAGAAGTTAAATAAACAGGGTGACAATATACAGCCTTGACATACTCCTCTTCCAATTTGGAACCAGTCTGTTGTTCCATGTCCAGTTCTAACTGTTGCTTCCTGACCTACATACAGGTTTCTCAAGAGGCAGGTCAGGTGGTCTGGTATTCCCATCTCTTTCAGAATTTTCCACAATTTATTGTGATCCACACAGTCAAAGGCTTTGGCCTAGTCAATAAAGCAGAAATAGATGTTTTTCTGGAACTCTCTTGCTTTTTCCATGATCCAGCAGATGTTGGCAATTTGATCTCTGGTTCCTCTGCCTTATCTAAAACCAGCTTGAACATCTGGAAGTTTATGGTTCATGTATTGCTGAAGCCTGGCTTGGAGAATTTTGAGCATTACTTTACTAGCATGTGAGATGAGTGCAACTGTGCGGTAGTTTGAGCATTCTTTGGCATTGCCTTTCTTTGGGATTGGAATGAAAACTGACCTTTTCCAGTCCTGTGGCCACTGCTGAGTTGTCCAAATTTGCTGGCATATTGAGTGCAGCACTTTCACAGCATTATCTTTCAGGATTTGAAATAGCTCAACTGGAATTCCATCACCTCCACTAGCTTTGTTTGTAGTGATGCTTTCTAAGGCCCACTTGACTTCACATTGTCTGGCTCTAGGTGAGGGATCACACCATTGTGATTATCTGGGTCGTGAAGATCTTTTTTTGTACAGTTCTTCTGTGTATTCTTGCCACCTCTTCTTAATATCTTCTGCTTCTGTTAGGTCCATATCATTTCTGTCCTTTATCGAGCCCATCTTTGCATGAAATGGTCCCTTGGTATCTCTAATTTTCTTGAAGATTAATATCATGTAAAAAATTATTAAAGTTAAGTGAAATATGACACAATTTCTCCGTATTTTAAAAAACAAAGAGTAAGTCAAAATGTCTATGTTACTGTATTTAAATTCTGGTCACTCTCTGGAAAGGCTATGCATATGATAAGATGAAACTCTTTGTTTCACTTATTTTTGATAAAGATGATAAGTTCATAGAATCACCATAAATTTATAAAAGTACTTGGTTAGATTATATACATCTGACTCCTTTCTGGTTCCTTAATTCACAGTCAGGCATAAGAAAGATGGTCTGGTTAAGGTGAGGTCCTATCATAGATTGTTTACCTTCATTCTACCTCACAATCATAACTTTTACTAACTTCAACCAGTTGTTTGAAAAAAAATAATAATGCTTTGCATATTGATAGAATTATCTTGAAAGTAGAAAACATTTTGCTCTCACTGAGAAAACATGCAAAAAGCAACTCTACAATGATGGGTTAGTAGTATCACCTTTAGTAAATAACATGTGTCGGTGATTATATGGCTGTATGCAGTGGGGTGTGGGAGAATGTTTCTGTAATTATTACGTTTTACAGTAAAAGCACGCATTGTTTTTTCAAAAGAGCCACAGGACTATCATTAAGAAAGTCACTATTTTAATATTAGTTTTTCTAAATTAGAAAACTGAGTCTATAACCCTCTTCCCAAAATTTCATGTACTCAAGAATCAGAAAAACACACAAAATAAACGACTAATATTTTATTACAAAGGGAATTTACTTAGCTCAGTACCAGCAATGGTCATATTAAAAGTATCTTTTGATAAAGAGGAAGAAATATCACATAAAAATAGGATTCTGTGTTGAAAAGATTTCTGAAGACCCTTAAATCTCAATTAGAAGGAATCTTATACAGTCATTGTAAAAAACAGGATGGCAGTTCCTCAAGAAATTAAAAAATAGAGCTACCATATGATCCAGCAATCTCTCTTCTGGGTATACATCCAAAGGAAACAAAATCATTATCCCAAAGATGTATCTGTACTCCCAGGTTTGTTGCAATATTATTTATAATAGCCAGGGTATGGAAACAAGCCAAGAGTCCATCAACAAAAGAATGAATATAGAAAATGTAATATATAAACATCAAACATATATAGAGTAGAATAGTATCCAGCCATAAAAAAATAAATAAAAAGGAAATCCTACCATTTGCAACAACATGTATGAACCTGGAGGACATTATGCTAAGTGCAAAAAGCCAGAAAGAGAAAGATAAACAGTTAAATACTGCACGACTTATAAGTGGAATCTAAAAAAGAGAGAAGTCAAAATCACATAAATAGAGAGTAGAAATGGTGGCTGTCGGGAGCTAGAGGAAATGGGGAATGGGAGAAATGGGAAGGGGCTAGTGAAAGGGTACAAACTTTCAGTTATAGGATGAATAAGGTTTGAGGATATCATGTAGAATACGGTGACTACAGTTGATAATATTTTATTATACTGAACACAGTGATTGAAATTTGTTAAGAAAGCAGAATTTAAATGCTCCATCCCTCAGAATATATGTGTTATATATGTGTTAATTAACTTGACTGCAGGAACCCTATTACCATGTATACCTATATCATATCATCATATTGGACACTTTAAGATTTTTATTTGTCAATTACACCTATAATCATTAGCTGGAAAACCAATGACAACAAAAAAGGAATCTTAGCTACTAGTCTGTAACATCAGGCACCAGCAGAGGTCCCTACCCACTCTGATGAGAGGCTAAGTCCTGCTTTTACATAAGTCTAATACGTGGACTAGATTATTTTACTTGTAATCACCAAAGCCTGGGTTATTTACAGATATTTCTGGAGATAAAAATATATCAAATCATTATCATTGGTGTGTACAAAAGAACACGCCAATATTTTAAGCCCAGATTTTAGCAGAATATGGTTACACAATGAAATTGTACTGGAGAAGGAAATGGCAACCACTCCAGTATTTTTGCCTGGAGAATCCCAAGGACAGAAGAGCCTGGCAGGCTACAGTCCCTGGGGTCACAAAGAGTTGGACACGACTGAGTGACTGAAGATGAAAGAAATTCTGTACCTTAAAATAGTAACTGTCTACCAAAACACCCAAGTAACCTAGAACTGTCAAAATCTAAGCATTAATAGGCAAGACCAAATTGTCTGAACCTCAAAAATGTGATTACCACGACTTTACTAACCACATGTTTCTAGCAGCTGGTCTCACTACCACCATAAGCCACAAGCCATCACTATTTACTTGTCAATTGTTGTTTTTCAACTACGAAGTATATAAAAAAATTCTTTTAGAACAATTTCACTGTTTGGATACTTCTGGTATTTAGATTTCTAGTTGAACAATTTCCTGTAGCAATCTACTGAGTGACAAAATGGCTTTATAATCATGTAATTTCTGGTCTCTCCTAAACACATGGTTTAAGAAAGCAAACTATACTACGTCACCCAGGCTCCTCCAAAACAGTCTGCTGCAAGTAACACACTACATAATCCCACCAGGGTTTCAGGTCTTAAGGTCAGTCCCAGTTCCCTCAGTCCCACGTTACACATACAGGACTACTGAGAAATTCATAGGTAAACACAAAAGAGACATTTTGGCTACTTATGTCTAACTCCAACTACATTTTATAATCTAACAATCAAGTTTTTAGGACTACAATTCTTTAAACTTTAAGGCATAGAGCTAATTTAACTGGTTTGGTCTGTTTTGGTTTGAAAAGATAAGTGTCCCAAGTACCTGCTTTGCAGCTTTCTTAGCCTCATGCTTCCTTTGATTTTTAAGGGCTGTTTTTGATAATGGCTTCTCATTTCCTGGTTGTGGTTTCATATTCTGAGGTGGTTCTTCTTCGTGCTATGGAAAATACAAATAAATGATTCTGAAATGGAGTCCATGTTTTTAAAAACATATACAACAAATTATACAATTTTGCTAGTACATGACAAATTTATTTTATCAAATTTATCTTAAGTTCACTGACAAAGAATATTTCAAAACTCTCGTGGCAGGTTTACTTCAATGGTCAGGATGGATTTAATAAAGATCTTCCTATTAGTTGATATATGATATCTTTCAATTATATAAGAGCCAGCAAAATTCACTTTATTTTTATTTAAACAATGGCATTTTTCCTAGTACTACCACTGACACATGATTTTTATAAAATTAGATACTAACAATAGCTTC
Source organism: Bos indicus x Bos taurus (assembly GCF_003369695.1). Lineage (NCBI taxonomy): Eukaryota > Metazoa > Chordata > Mammalia > Artiodactyla > Bovidae > Bos > Bos indicus x Bos taurus. The sequence continues at coordinate 116,996,982 of NC_040076.1, forward strand.
TTCTGTGGTCCTTTTGGATCTGACTACTGCCAAAAGAAATTCAGTTGCCTCAATTATTTCCTTTGCACAAATAGTCAATTGATACATCTTTACTTGCAAAATCAGAGATTAGAAGATAAATGGAAAAAAAAACCGACAGTAAGAAAACAAATTGAATAGGAAGGAGTAAATAAATTACATAATTATAAATCCAGCTAACATAATGAAGAAGTCTTTAAAAAACTAAGCAACTTGTCAGACTGTACAATGAAAACAAGCAAATTTTCATCATCAGGTATTTCTATAATTATTAACTACATTCAATAAGAGGGTGAATTACAGGTAGGATCAAGAAGGATTTAATGTAAAACATGATGACTATACTTGATAACACTGTATTGCATAACTGTACAGCTCAAATTCCTTGAGAGCAAAATTCAAATGTTCTCAATAAATAAATAAATAAGGTGATGGATGTGTTAATCCCCAGGTGAGAGGAAACCTTTTCAATGTATATCAAATCACCATGATGTACCCTCTAAATATCTTACAATTTTATAGGTAAATTATGTTCCAATGAAGCTGGGGGGAAAAAAAGGAACACCAGAGTAATTTCAGGCAACATGTAGTATAAATAACAGTACTCAACTTCTTATCAGATTTATCTACTTATTGATTTCTCTCAACTTTGCTATAATCTGAATGCTGTCTCTTAAACTATCCATACTCAGCACATCAAAAGGACCAGATCTCCATGAAGTTTTCTGAGTACTAGATCTCAGAGCTGTGTTGTACTTAACAAGTGCCATAATCAAATGGGCAGGGATCAAACATTTAAGATACAGAGTAACAGCAAAAAATCATAAGGTGATTTTTATCTTAGCAGCTGCACTAACTATAGAAAGCATCAAAGTTCTATGTGTGAATATACCCTACTTGAAGTAACTGAATATATGAGAATCCATATTTGTAGAAGAGACAAATTTGCAGAGCAAGCCTTTCACTTTTTTTTATATCCACTGCTCATAATGATAGTTAAGATATACTAATATTTATTGAACATTTGTGTTATACATCAACATTCTTTCAATTGTGAGCTCTTCTATATAGTATCTTGCTTTAGTTGAAAAGTTTCACTCATGAGAACTTCAAAAACAGACAAAGCAATTAAGAAAGATGCAATAAGAAAGGATGAAGTCTCTTCCACTCTATAACCATCATGTAGCCACTGACAGACTTTTATTTTAGATGAAAAAAATCCACACAGTTATTATGGATCACAGGCTTTTCTGGCTTTAGTATGTGTCTACTCAACTTTGCTATAATCTGAATGCTGTCTTTAAACTATCCATACTCAGCAATTTCATTCTTACTAATAAAACTTGTTTCTTCAGTAACATTAACTCTAACACTGTTTTGATGAACACATTATATAAAAGTGAAGCTTTTCTGAAAGCCAAGAAATACTTCTTTAATTAATATATAAACTTTTTACTTATAAAAAAAGTAACCTTTTTTCTTCAGGGGGAAGAATCCAAACACATTTTTTCCTCCTTCTTCTATGTAACCCTTTCTTTGTGAAATTATCAACCAGGCTATCTTTGTTTCTAGTAATTTCTTGACAATATTTTCTTTGCCATTTAGCTCTTTTCTGGAATTAAATACAAAAATTTCTCATTTATAGGCATGTAGCTCCTTCAACTAAAATGATGTGACAGGGTCACATAATCCCCAGGTTATATATAAAAGCAAAAATTTAGTGGAAATCTTGACTGTCAAAAAAGTTTAGTTTTAAGAAGCTCTCACATAGTTTTCTCCCACTTTTTTCAAAGTATATTCTTTCCATTTTATTTTTTCTCCCCCCACTGACCAAAACAAATTAGTTTTATGAGTCAGAGAACAAAAATATATACTATTAATAATTCAGAATTTCTTTCTCTTGTGCTAACTTGCACAGATTCAGAAAGCAGGATGGGTTGAGGTCACTTCTTTTTTTTAATCTTGTGTAAGAAAAATTTCAATTGAGAGAACAAATTTTAAGACTAATATATCCTTTTTAAAAATCTAAAGACAAAAATAGTAAATAGGGCTTAATTCGTTATATATTTTTACTAAATAACAATGCAACAAAAATGTTTAAATACTAAGCACAGCACAGCACATAAGTGGCATAAGTGAAGCACAGAAATATTTATCCTTTGAAAAAGTATCTACTTCCCTGAGTGCCTAATCATTTAGTGACTATATAGTTGGACACGACTTAGCGACTGAGCACAAGCCCAAGACCATGCACTAGGTGTATATTAGGACAGTACACCTAATGTATGGTCTTGGGCTTGTGCTCAGTCACTACATGGTGACCAACTCTTTTTGACCCTATAGACTGCAACCTGCCAGGCTCCTCTGTCCATGGGATTTCCCAGGCAAGAATACTGCTGTAGGTCGCTATTTCTTCCTCCAGGGGATCTTCCCAACTCAGAGATAGAACCTGTGTCTCCTGCATTGGCAGGCAGATTCTCTACCACTGAGCCACCTGGGAAGTACCTTTCTATTAATACCAGTAATTTTGTTGTTCATTCTTTTTTTATTTTTTGTTGTTGTTCATTCTTAGAGTAACTTTATTCCTCAACATCATCACAGAAACTCATGTCATTAATAAATGCTCTCTCCTGAGCTCCGAAACATCTTATAGTAGATCAGAATCTGACGAATACTTGAACCGCAATTTTGCATCAGAGGTAAGGATCTAATGGTCCAAGGACAAGTGCGTTTTGTTTGATCAGCAGTGTCTTAAAAAAACTGAGGCATTTCATACAAGCATCCAGACTTGTTTTGTCTTGAAAAATCAAACATTTTGGCAAACTGGGCCTAAAAATCTCCTGTGGAAACAAAAGGCTAGTGTTGTGCAGTTGCTATGGCCTTTAAAGAGGGAATGTTCTCTCTCTTCACCCCTCCCCACCACTCACCACTGTCTCACACTACCAGCCTAGCTTGACAGGCATTTGAATTTGAGCCCACACTCTACAGCCAGTTAAGTCACACCCACTCATCTTTCCCAAGATTTTACATTAATTACTTTGCCAAGCTAACAACCTTTCACCATCTTCAGCAGCAGGTCCTCCACAATTTCTACCCTAGAGTTTATATCTTCTAATCAGATACCAAGTAACACAAAAACATGCATGAGAAAAAGATCTAGGGCATAAAGAATGGATGTATGGATACCAGAGCGGGGAAGAAGGGGAGGGATGAATTGGGAGATTGGGTTTGACATATACACTACTGATAATATGTATTAAATAGATAACAAATGAGAACCTACTGTAAAGCACAGGGAACTCTACTCAGTGCTTTGCGGTGACCTAAATGGGAACGAAGCCTAAAAAAAAGGGAATATATATATACATATAGCTGATTCACTTTGCTGAACAGCAAAAACACACACAACATTGTAAAGCAATTATACTCCAATAAAAATTAATAAATAAATTAAAAAAAAGAAAAGATCTAGGAAACTCTGCATTGAAAAACCTTTTCCTACCAAAGCAGTAAAACTCTACTTACCAGTTTGGAATTGGTGACTGGTTTATTTCTTAAAGCTGGGGGTCTATAAGCTGTTGCAACTTTAGGTTCTTCACTAGGCACATCACTTGGAACTACTTGGTAAGTTATTGCTTTTTCTGGAAATATTCCATCTAAGAATGGCTGCCAAGAAACCTGCCATAATTCTGCATTTGATGGTACATCATACTTGTGCAAGACAGAGCCTGTATAATGCCAAATCTTGTACCCATTATTAACACGTAACCGTGGGGCACATGTGGCTGTTAAAATATGCTCACCATCTGGGCACCAAGCAAAATATGTAGAATCAGAGGCCACTGGTTTAGAGATAAGTTTGTACTTTTTAACATCCCACACTTCCATTTGTCCCCTCAGATTCCCAAATCCAGCTAGTACTAATATATGTCCATGAGGGCTGTAGTAGGCTGCATTACGAGGGCCAGTTCCAAAGTCAAACACGGGATCACACTTCAGGTTGAAAACTGTCGCTTTGGCAGGCATGAACCCATACACGGCACAAAACTCAGTAGAACTAGAATTCCAAACCACATCATAGATGGGGCCGTTTTTCGCTGGAATAAGAAGATAAAATCTGTTAGAGATAAAGAATTCTATACAGGAATATAATATTTAGTAGTACAAGTTAAAATCATACAATATTCGTAAACAAGTCAAACAAGAAAAATCCAAAACTTTCACAGTATGATAAAATTAAGATTTTTTACATGACATACTGTGGGAATTAATGTATATTTCTTTTAAACATTTTGGCAATTTGGACTCATAGAAGCATCAGCTATTATTATTATTAAACTATTGATAGTTTTCCTTGAGAGAGGCAATATACGTATATAACAATAAAAACACAAAAAAGACATGGCACAAAAATAAGCCTCTCTGGTGGTTCAGTGGTAAAGAACTTGCCTGCCAATTCAGGAGATGTGGGTTCCATCCCTGGGTCAGGAAGAGCCCCTGGAGAAGGAAGTGGCAACCCACTCCAGTATACTTGCCTAGAAAATCCCATTGACAGAGGAGCCTAGCATGCTACAGCATGGGGTTGCAAAAGAGTCAGACACAACTTAGAGACTAAACAACCATGACACAAGGACAACCAATCCTCTATCATATTTCCTGCATATTATTTCAGAATATTTTTGTTGAAATTAAGCTTCTCTCTCTTAAATACATAAATGCACATACACAAAAAAAAGTTTTAAACCTTTCTTGTTTCATTTAATACTCCTATCTTGGAAATTCTTCCATAAAGGCACATTGAGCTTTGCCTCATTCAGCTGCACTGTGTTCCATTACAAACCCTGCTATTTACTTTTCATTTGTGTAAATTTACACAAATAACACCTGTAAGAGAGAAACTGCCTGGTCAAAGGACACATAAATTTACTTGATAATGTACACTGAAATGCCCTTTAAAGAAGTTGCACCAATTTACACTACCAATAATTTTTGATAGCAAAGACTTTCCCCTCATTCTCACTCACTGTTTCATATTTTTATCTTTGCCAACCTACTAAGTGGAAAACTGTGTCTGGTTTCCTTTATTATAAGCTAAGCACCTTTTAATACACTTATACATAATCTTATTTCTTTTTTTAGTGTCCTATAATAGTCCTGTGGACTATTTTTTACTGTCTTATACCTATTTTTATTTCCTATTATTGGTCTTTGTTATACTTAATATACTATCAAAATTCATCTTTTCTCATAATCATCCCTTTTCTAAAAATATTTTTCCCTAATTTATTGTTTGTTTTGCTTAGTTTATGGACTTTTTTCTTCCCCCAATGTAGAAATGTATAATTTCATATACTCAAACTTACCACTTGCCCCATATGACTTCTGTCGTGTTTAGAAAGTCTTATTCTACTTTAAGATTAGAAGAAAATTCCCCCGCATTTTCTTCTAGTTCTATAGTTTTAGATATAATTTTTTGGCCCAGCCAGAATTTATTTTGGTAAACAAGTAGTAGCAAAATCTTTTTGTTACAAATAGCCAACTGTCCCCAAAGCATGTATTAAAAGAGCAGCATTTTTACCCATGATTTAAATGCTGACTTTATTATAAGTCAATGGCTACAGAAGTATGGATCTATTTCTGAATCCTGTTGTTTTCTACTGATTATCTGCCTAACCATAACACAGAACGAAACTGTCTTCATTACAATTGCTTTATATCTTAATAGTATCAGAATCCCTCTTTCCTTCCTCTTTTTTTACATAGTTTTCAAACCATTCTTGCATGTTTACTTTTTGATAGCAACTTTGGAATGAGCTTATCTAGTTGTAAAAAAAGAAAATCCACTGGCATTCTAATTTAATTTTTAGATCAGTTTGGAGAGAAATGACATCTTTGTAAAATTCTCACGAAAGGTTAGTTTGCCCTTCATTAGTTTTAGTTTTCTTCCCATCAGCCCTATATATTTCTTGTTTTTTTGTTGCCATATATGGAATCTTTCCTTCCATTATGTTTTATAAGAGGATGCTGTTTATACTGTGACAATCTGTATGAGCTGAGGTGATTTGCTTTTCACCTTTCAAAACTGTATACTTATTCTTTTGATCAGAACACTCACTAGGTCTTTCAGAATGTTCTATAATAGTAGAAAGTGCGTGGGGGGAGTCATCCTTGTTTGGTTCCTGACTTCAATGGGAATACATACTGTTTTAAAAGAAAGTTTACCTTACCCTTACATGTTCAATTCAAAATAAAGAAGATTACTGAGTTGCAGGAATTTTAAAACTATTAAGTTACCTTAACTCCTTGAAACAAAGTATGAAGTGGTTAACACTCTTCAGTTCTGAAGATGATGCTAAACCCACTAGATCAACTTGCTGTCATAGTTAAATAAGCTCCCAAAGAGCTAATACAGTGGAATTACCTCACTCAGCAAGTTCCCTACTCAACTTACAGCAAAACTAAATTAACTAATTGGATTCTTTCAAAATAGGTATGTTTGGGGATGAGTTAAATTACTTAATGAAGATAAATTTTATCTTAAAGGTTGTTAAAATATGTGAGTTCTATCACTTGATCAACAACTTAGATGTGGACTTCCCTGGTGGTCTGGTGGTTAAGAATTTGCCTTGCAATGCAGGAAAGTGGGTTCAATCCCTGGTCAAGGAACTAAGATCACACATGCTGTGGAGCAACTAAGCCTACTGAGCCTGTGAGCCACAATTAGAGAGTCTGTGTGCCACAGCTAAGACCTGACACAACTAAAAAAAAAAAAAAAAAAAAAAAAGAACTTAGATGATAACATTTTTATGGCACAGTATTTTTGACTATCATCGATTCTCCCAAAGGGAGACTACTGGAGCACTCACGTAATTGCACCACAGCACTTTCTCCATTTGTTGCAATGTAGTGCAGCGTCTGTTCCCCATAGTAGGAAGCTCCTGTCTTGTCAACATCTGTACTAGCTATTACCAACACAGCAGTAGCTAAAAGGATAAAAACTTTAATTAGGTTTAAAACATAAATTAACCTAATGTTGATAAGAAAAGCATTAAAAAGTGTAACAGGCCATATGTAAATTTTCAATAAATAAACACTGGTAATTTTTCCTTTTTCTATACACACAGGAATATAAGTCTAAATTAATGCTTGATAAACAAAATGGGAGATAAAAAGATATTTCTCATACCTTTTTTATTCCATAGCATTGTGACCTTATCAGCCTTAAAGAAACTTTTATTGGCTAAAGCTGCATGAGGCTCATCAAAGTTGGGGTACTGATATAATCTAACAAATGAAGGTGCACCCTTACTTCCTGGAACATAGACAGCCACCTAAGATACACAGACATAAGTAAACACTTAATTTTTTGAAGCATATAAACTAAGATGGACATGTCTTTAAAGTCACCAAAAACTAGGAAAAGGCTTAATCTCATACCATTCCACATGAACAAACAAAAACATTAGCAATTACCTTGTACGGTTGGGGTCCAGGTGATAACACAAAATCATTAATTTTTTTCAAATGCAATTTATTTGCAATTGTGTCTAAAAAAAAAAGTAAATGGTGTTAGGTTAATGAGCAAAAGGTAATTGATATGTGTCAAATTCTGAATACATCATAAAAGGTTAATGTAACTATACACAAAATGTAGTCTCATGTAGGCCAGGCAGAGCTACACAGTAGAAAAAGCATGGGGTGAGAGCCAGATGGACCTATGCTTGAATTCTTACTCAGACACTACTAACTGTATGACCTTCGCCAAGTAAGAGAATCACATACTTAATTCCTAGTACACAGTGCCAGGCACAAAGTAGGTATTAAATAGGTATCTATTCTCTTCCCTTAAACCTCTGAACTAATGTTGTCTTAGAGCCCATCTGATGGGAAAGATGACTCTAGCTTGCTACTGTAGAATGTGGATATGAAAATTCCGTAACTAACATGATACACAGATCCATAACAATGTTAATCACAACAATAGTAACAATAACAATGGCTAGATATTTGTTGAATGATTCCTCTGTGCCAGGCAGTAAGAAACCATGTTATCAACACTACTGCTCTCATGGTCAATGGGATCAAGAGCTATTACTCGCCCTTTGTTCAAATATGAGATCAACAGCTGTTCAAAAGTAGCATATCCAGCTGCTAAACTGGCAGCCCCCTCCTTTCAGCATGCTCATGAAGTGGCAAGTAAGATAAATAAGCAAGCTAACCCCAAATCAGCGGGAACAGGTTAAGTCTCAAAAGCAGGAAATTGAAGGGTACAGCTAAATGATTGTGTGGATGCTATCAAAATCAGCCTGCACACCATCTCTGGTACATGTGAACAGTTTCTAATTCCCATTTTACTTTCTCAACTTACAACATGGTTATGTCCTGATAAACCCATTTTAAGTTGAAAATATCATAAGCTGAAAATGCACACCTGATGCATCGCTTATGTTAGACTACCCTAAATGTGCTCAGAACACTTAACGTTAGTCTATAGTTGAGCAAAATCATTAAACACAATGCTGATTTTATAATAAAATGTTGGATCTCTCATGTAATCCATTGAATACTGAACTAAAAATGAATAACATAATGGCTGTAAGAGTCCAGAATAGCTGTAAGTGTATCAGTTGTTGACCCTTGTGATCAGGTGGCTGACTGGGAGCTGTGGCTCACTGCTGCTGCCCAACATCATGTATCATACCACGTATCTCTAGCCCAGGGAAAGATCAACACTCAAAGTACAATTTCTACTGAATATATATCGCTTTCATTTTAGTATAAAGTCAAAAAAGATAAGCCAAACTATCCAAGTTGGGGACTGTCTGTACTGAAAAGTGTTCAGTCACCAACAGAATGCTCTAAGGACAAAAGGAGCTACAAAATTTCTCCTTTAAAGTATTTTTCAGTAATCATGTTATTGGTGTTATATTGCTGGTACTGCTATTCTTAAAACACTATGTGGTCCAGTAGAACAAAGCAAATAAATAATTATATGGATGTACTATTCTCAAACTATCTCCCCTGGTAGCCCAGAGAACCAGATTCTCAGTGTTAGCAAAAAAACAATACAGATGAAAGCTAAGAAAGAAGAAAAAAAGGAGTAGAAACAATGATCAATCAACACAGTAGCAAAGAAAATCCTCTACACCCAGACTGTAGTCTCTAAATACCATTTTCCACCAAAAGAGAGCAGAGTGTACTACAGAATTGGCTGATTATAGGTATATAGCAAGAAATAAACAAGATAACCCTAGAATGACTTGTCCCACCATACAGCAAAGAAGTCATTAAAGACCAATGACAGGACAATTTAAGCATTAATAAAAATAATTTTTAAAATGGATTAATCATATATGTTTATTAGGTTGGGGGGAGGCTAACTTGTCTAAGGGATCTAGTTGCTAGTGAAAGAATTCATTTCGTTAAAAGTGATAAACGAAAAGAATATTTATCTTGCCTTTCCGATATAAAAAGTAACACTAGGTAACCAAATAGTAGAAAAGGGAATTCTCTTTATAGTGGTAGTATAAACTAACAAATGAGATGAGGAGGGAAACTTTAATATCAGCAATTTCTAACCACTCATAAAATAATGGATCAAGGCACTGAATATTAATGCCAATTAACTGTACAAAATTAAAGACAATGAGACATTAGGTGCTTCTTGATAAAAAAAAAAATACTGCCTTATGATGATGTAGTCTTGCCCTCATATCTCCCAAAAAGAACTTGAAACTGACCAACTCTAGATTCAAATAGTTATTTACAGGAAATAGATGAATATGGTAAATTACAGAATAGGATACAAGAGCAAAACTTAAATTATGGGAAGATATATAATACAAGTAACCTTGTTTCTAAAATAATAAACTGCAAGGGGAAAAAAGAATAGAGAGGAAATCTATATTTAAAGAAACTTATATATATATATCAACTGTAATATGAAAGACATTATCTAGATCTTAAGTATTAAAAAAATTACATTTTGCAATTATTAGAAATTTGAAACTGACCAGATATTTTATAATCTGTGATAACAGTATTATGACTACCTTACTGAAATATTTACAGGTAAAATTATATGATGTTTATGATTTGCTTAAGCAGAGTAAGAGAGATGATAGGTGAATAGATGCCTGGATGAAGAAGGACTGGCAACAGGCTGATGATTACTGGGACTAGGTGTCTACTTTCGTGTTTGAAATTCTACACAATATTTTAAAAATTCATATCACAGAATTTCAATAGCAACTAAACTCAGTAAGAGCTATTCAAATATATTAATTTAGTAGTAATTAGATGGTAAAAACTTATTATAAAATAGTATATTTGTGTTATAACATTTTACTAGCATTTAGACTTGAGTTACTCAAATGAATTCCTGTAACAGCAACTGTTGTTAACATAAAAACAGGATTTAGGAGAACCATATGATGCCATATAAGGCAATAAAAACTGTACACATTTATAGTAAATAATACAATTATTTCATAAATCTTTCCATACTAAAGTTGTTGTTTTCAAAAAAGTGAACTTCATTGTTAACATTTCGGGCACAAAGCGTTTCATCTTCTGACCAGGAAGGACACCTACAATGAAGAGCAAGAATATAACTATAGCATGTTAAAGTTTATGATACTGTTTACCATTTAAGGAAGAATACTTATAAACAAAGATCAAGATCTTACTCTATTATATTTCCACATACAAAATCCTTAAAGATCTGGATTTTGATCTGACAAGTTATATTCTAAATTATACCAGAAAAACAAACAATATGCAAAAAATATATTTAAAATATTTAAAAATAACTAATATTTTAAAGCACTTATTTACCAATTTTGCATTTTTTTCTGAATGAAGGACTTCAAACATGTTCCAGTTTTCACATCATAAAGTTGCAGATTGGGTATCCCAGCTGCATCATCTTTAGAAGCTGCCATAAAAATAAATTTTTTTTGCAGTTAACTGTCTCCTAACACCAGTAAAAAGATTTCATTCTTAGAAAAAATTTCAACAAGATTATAAAGATCAGGTAAGAGATGCTTTAAATCAATTTTCCCCTCTAACTTAAGTTATAGATTTAATCGCCCATTCCTAAAGCCATGACGATATGACAGCTGTTTGAGAAGTTCAGTATTTCTGAAATGAGTCAGTTACTACAGTTTTTAAAAATACTTACGAGATTTCTTGTTTGTTAAGTCTGATGTGGTTTGCTGTTAAACAGATTAAACTGTCTTATGAAAGCTGTGTCTATAAGTCACACGCATGAAAAAAGTTACATAAAACCACTCATAGTTCTCAACTGATTCTCCAATTCTTGTTTACTTACTTGGAAAACTAAGATTCATTACAGTCTATGCCTCTTGGAAGAACAAACTCAGAAGGTTTATAACCCTATAATGAACTACTAACTGATGCTGGGAGGGATTGGGGGCAGGAGGAGAAGGGGACAACAGAGGATGAGATGGCTGGATGGCATCACCGACTCGATGGACCTGAGTCTGAGTGAACTCCGGGAGTTGGTGATGGACAGGGAGGCCTGGCATGCTGCGGTTCATGGGGTCACAAAGAGTCGGACACGACTGAGCGACTGAACTGAACTAAACTGAACTTAACATATATTTATTCAACAATATTCACATTATTACAAAATGCTTTTAAAAATAAGCTCTATACCAGTGCCCAATATTTTATCACTCATCTACAAAGCAGTTACATAAAATGCTCATATAAAGTATATTAGATCTTTACTTGTTCCAGAAAATGGCACACCATTTCCTACTCTGTCATACCATCCACATTTCTTAGATGATGTGTCTACTGTACTTCCTCTTTATGCTTATATAAAACATTTCATCTTAAAGTTCATTATTCTTCTTAATTTTGAGATCTTCTTTATCCAGTAATTATTTACTTTATAAATTTTCCCTTGAGCTTTTTCTTTTCCTCTATCTCATGACAAATCTTCTAACTTGAAATCATTTAAAGTACACTGTATTTGGGGAATGCAAGATTCATTGTTGATTAAAAATATTCTTAAACACTGCTTAGTATTATAAAGATTAATTATTTTCCTATAAGGTTATAACCTTCTCTTTCTTCCCCCACTGAATTGCATTGGTCCTATCAGAATATTTTTACAATTGGAATATACTTACCAGTGTAAGGCTGCCATGTTGCCAGGACAGTGTTTTTTGGTGAGAACTCAAGGCAAACTGCCTTTGGAAGGTCGAAGGAGTGCAGCAGTCCCTTTTTAGTGACACTGATAACATTTATTCTGGTTTCAAAAGAAATTACTTCAGCAATGAAATACTGTTTCACAATAGTCAGCACTATCCAAAACATTCATACTTCTTTTTAAATACAGATCACTCTGAAGTGTTCATTTTTCATAAAGATCAATTTTCAGTTAGTTCTAGAAAATATCCAATAAATACTCTAACATAAAAAAGAATATGTTTTACCAAAAGGCCCCTATTAAAGGCTGGTGCTGGGAATTACTAAGAGTCAGACACGACTGAGCGACTTTACTTTCACTTTTCACTTTCATGCATTGGAGAAGGAAACGGCAACCCACTCCAGTGTTCTTGCCTGGAGAATCCCATGGACGGGGGAGCCTGGTGGGCTGCCGTCTATGGGGTCGCACAGAGTCGGACACGACTGAAGCGACTTAGTAGCAGCAGCAGCAGCAGCTGGGAATTAAAATAGAATTTCCAGGAAGACACAATAGATGATACCACCTTTAGCCAAAAACAAATAACAGGCCTTTGAGTGAACACAGTGCAAACCCAGACAAGCAAAGGAATATCAAATTCAAGAGAAAACAAAAAGTGTATTTTTTAATTTGAGTAAATGGAAACTGAGCATCTGGGGAAATCATCAAGGAGAGTTTTGATGTCTATTAAAATCTCAGAAGCATTCTCCAAAAGACACTACTATAAGAATTATCATGATACAATAAAGACAAAAATGACAATAACCGTATATTAAAAAAGCAGTTTCCTTTTTTTTGGAATATTTTCTACGTACTATGTTCTGTTTTAACCACTTTATGTACATTTTCTCATTTAATCTTCACAACAATCTCATAAAATAGATATTAACATCTCCATTTTACAAATGGTAAAACTGAAGGTTAGGGGAAAAAAAAGTGATATGATTTGATGATTTGCCCAAGATCATACTACTAATAAATGCCAGATCAAGGCTTTGAAACCTGTTTGGCCTGACTTGCTCTTGTGTAGTCCTTAGGATTAAAAAAAAAAAAAAAAGATATTCCTTCTCACTGCAGAAATTCCTTAAGTTATTTTATTCAACTCAAGTTTGAGAACACTGGGTTAGGATAAGCAAAAACTGCTTAAACACACAGATATACATGCTTACAACGGTAGATTCTTTACAATTTACTGTAAATTACATATTTTAGAATTACATGAAGTTTTCTGTTGTTGTTAATAAACTTTGAAGTTATTCTTAGTTTAATGAAGGGTGTATATTTTATATGCATATATTTAAGGAAAAATCAGCTATAGCTTCTGACTTAATTAACCATGGACTCAGCAAAGACTACAATCAATACTCTACATCTGTTTCTCTCGACCCAGGAACAATATGTATTGCTGTGGCTGTAGCACCTTAAGGAAATAAATACTAGAGCAAGGTATGAAAAAATATATTAAAAAGATGAATGGACACAACATGTGGGGACATAGTAAAAGAACTGAGTTGAACTCAACAGAAAGCAAAGAGGAGATATGACATATAAAATAATTAATGATAATTGCCAAAGTGAAAATAAATTTACTTAATAAACTCTAAGTTATCAGAATAAAGGATACATCAAAAAGATAATAGGCAATGAAAAGATATATGGTATATCCTATCAGATAGTAAATTTCTATCAACTTATTACCCAAATAGTACAAACTAAAATATGGATTTAAAAACAATACAACCCAACAGGTTATACCTAAAGAAATAAGTTGAAAGTGCATCCTTTCTTTTGAGACTAAGACTGTTAACATTGTGAATAAGACCCAATATAATTACATTATTAATAATTTGAGAGTAGTAGTTTGTTGATTGTATTTAGTAACTTACAAAAAAATACTAATGAACATTTTTAATTATAAAAGTGAATCCTACCAGCTACTTATAGTTGTAGAAGTGAATCAACTAACTCAACACAATCTTTCTAGCACTTTTAAAAATCATATGTTTAATCCAACTTGACCTGATAGTCGAAAGACCCGAGAATATATTACCATGGTGTAAGAAACATTTAAAATGCACTTTTCAAACTCATGTAATCGTTTTTCCCCCTTAAAAATCTAAGCTATTGTATCTGGCTAAACACAACAACACTAAAATAACTTTAAATCAAGCAACAAATACTCGGGCATTTTTCCTGGTTCTAGTAATTAAAATACAGTGACTATGGAAAATGGAAAAGGATTAGTTTTCTGAGTGAAATTATGACACTGAAATCTAAATACTTATTTTTCTTAAAACCAATTTTATAATCTGATTATTTTATGTAATATAGACTATACCAAACATATTTCTGAATAACTTATACTTAATGACACGCTGTTATCTACAACAAAATAGCAATAAATACAGCTGTTAAGTAGTTTAACAGCAAAAATATAAAGTATCTAAGATAAAGCAGCAAAGAGAACTACTCTCTAAGTATTAATGCAGAACTCAAGAAACCCTAACCAGTAACTTGGAGCACCACTTAAAACAAACTGCTGGCATTAAATTAATAGCCCCTTTTCATATGTTCCTTTTTAATTCTAAGAAACTAGAGAACTCAAACAAGTTTGACACATAAATAGAAACTAACAACTTTGGAGATGTTCTGTGAATGTTATACTGGAGATAATACCTAATTGTACCAAGACTATAAAGATGGAGTTTATAAATGACATCCAAATACATGTTATTCAAATAAAACAATTACGTTTTATATTCATGACATATACAAAAAAAGTTATATAAATAAACACTAACTTTTCTCCATTGCCCCAGGCAAACAAGGTCCCATCCTTACTAAAGGTATAGGCTTTGCAATTTTTCCCAGATTCTCTGAAAAATGACAAGGAAAAAAAAAGCTTAAATTAATAAACATTATTAAAAAAATCTTATCAAAAATCCACAATCTTACTAATTTAGTGACTAAGAACTTACATAAATTTTAGAAAATAATTCTAACATGCTTTAGTTTGTCCAAAATACTTTCCCTCTTAAAATGTAGCATTGACCACCACTATAAAGTAAACTGGAAATCAATTTTTATACCAACAGATCAATCTTAAGTAAGAAATAGAGCCCTTTGGGGTGAATAACTAGTTTGTCTGAAAACCCAAAAAAGTAAGTATATGTGGAAACTAGGAGTTCCCAGGTGGTTTAGTGGTAAAGAATCCGTCTGCAATGCAGGAGACCTGGGTCTGACCCCTGGGTCAGGAAGATCCCCTGGAGAAGGAAATGGCAACCCACTTCAGTATCCTTGCCTGGGAAATCCCATGGACAGAGGAGCCTGGTGGGGCTATTCCATGTAGTCACAAAGGAGTCGGACAGGATTTAGCAACTAAAAACAAACAACAATGTGGAAGTTACCAGCTGTCAGTCCTTATCCTGAGACAGCTGAAGGATTTCAACACAGCTTTGTAAAGAATTTCCCAAACTACCAGCGTAACAAAACAATGGTGGGTACAATATCCTCAAGTAGCCAACAAGTGCCCCTGGATTTAAAAGACAAAGATCTTCCATCAATTTCTCCTGTGCAGAGAAAGTATTAACAACCAGAAGAGGATATTCACATTAAATAAATATGGATGCAGGATTCTGTACAAAAACTAACCTGTGGAACTTGGACTTCTTGGCAATCTTCTATCAAATGATGAAAACTTTAAGCACTGTATCTCTCAAAAGGAGATGGCCACTGTGAGCACATCTCCCAGAGATAATGAAGACCCATAAAGAAATGTGTGTGTGTGTGTGTGTGTGTGTGTTCAGTAATGTCCATACATGTAGTCACAACATCAGATCAGAATTTTGTAGCTAATAAATATTTGAATTGTCAAATAACAACACACTGAGAACTCACCAGTACACCCCTTCTAAACAGGGCACTATCTTTGCATTAATTCATCTGATGATGACATTTGTGTTTCTGTAATCACACAATGCCCAGATCTAAAAGCCTGACTAGAAGCAGGTTTTTAAAAATCTTCATAGAAGGTAAATACTACATTGTTCCTATTGCAACTCACCAAGAGACATGCACTGTCTCCTTGTTCTACTCTTAGTGATGCTGAGATTGTACTGGACTCACTATGCGCCTCCTCAGATCCAGTGAATCCTTCCTGCTCCCAGGCGCCAGCCATTCAAGGAAGACATGGCCACCTCATCTCCTTAACACCACTGGTTGTCTCAGACTCTTCAGGAATGAGGGCCACATTTCAGCATGGCTTCCATTACACCTACTGCAGTAGCAGGAAGAGGAGCACTGGCACTCAGATTCAGCCCAAACAGATCAAAAGAGACTCTGGCTGCAGTCAATTCTGTACCCATCCTCTTAACAATAGGTTGTTCGAAGGCACAGTGGTTTTATACAACCTCACTGGAGAGATTTGCATGACCAAGCAACCCGGGTGGATTTTGTGAACTGGTGGTCAGCTCAGTGTATCCTATTCTATGTTTCCTTTCACTTCCTTTTCTCATTTCCATTTCTCCCTCAGTCCTGCTGCCTTGGGACTGCACATCCCAGTGAAGTGCAGCACAAAAGCTTTAATCCAGACTCATTTTCTAAAGTGGTACTTTTCAAATATTAATTTGCATACAAATTACTGAGGACCTGGTTAAACTACAGATTTTGATTCAGTAAACTGAGTAGGGCCTGAGATGTTACATTTCTGCACTGACTCAAGGTGTTGCTAATACAGTTGACCTTTGGCCCGTATTTTCTGTAACAAAGTTTTAGAGAACTGGAGCTCATAAAAAAAATCATCAATAGAGTCAGACGATGACAGTCTGATTATAAAGTTCCCTATCAACAGTTCATCTAACAGTTTCAGCATCTTTCGATGATCATTTGCCTATATCAGCTGTTCTCAAAGTGTTGTCTCTAGACTTGAAGCATCAGCATTAACTGAGAACTTAAAAATTCTTATTCTTGGGGTCCTGCCCCAGATTTACTGAATCAGAAAACCTAAAGAGGCAACAGTATCCTGTGTGTGTTTTTTTTAACAAGCTCTTCAGATGATTCTGAGGCATGCAAAAGCTTGAGAACCACTGATACATGACTTCTTTACGATAAAGAAATAGTGATTATCTAAGCCCAATCTTCCTTCTGGGTTTACTACTGCTCTATAGAGAAGTTTTCTTCATCAACAGTTTGGTTTCTCTGAAAAAGTTTGTACAGGAAGTAACATAAATGCTTGATTTTTTTTTATCAGTTTTCAAAGTAATGAATAGGATCCCATCAATGTCTAACACTGACCAAAAATATTTGGAAGGAGAAAGATTTTGGAGGGAATATTTATATACTTGACATGCCTTAATTTTTGGTCATTATTCTCCTTAATCCTCAAATTGTTTTCTCTAAGGTTGGCAGGAACTCTTTCAGGTTGACTCCTATCACAGTTTAGCAAAACCCCCTCAGGCTGTAATTTAATGGAGATGATAGGCAGTGGTCTGGCTATCACATTCACAAGTTTCTCCCCATTCCTCTAAGCCTCAGGCATGAACTAAATTACACTGTTGTCTAGACCTTTTAAATGTACTCAAGCTACTGTTTTCAAATCTAAAGGTCATTTTTTTTGATAGAGAATATGCATTCTTCCCATCTTCTGTTAACATTATGTGATATGTCCCAAGAAACTAGCTTATCTGTTCTTTTTTTTGTTCTCTATAACATTACTCAACAAAATAAAACCATACCTTGGGAACACTGTGCTTTCTGTAAAATGTGGTGGTCCATTTACCATGTACAGCCCTTCTGATCCTCGGACTAAAGGAAAAAAAGGGAAAGAATCACCATTACTTTGTTAATAAATATTCAGTCTTCACAAATGTTTAAAAAAGCGAAAAGTTTCCAATCAAAATACTAAGAAAATCACTAAATATTTCATAGAACTATTAACATCAGCATTAAATGGGTACATTTTTCTTGCTCTTCTGCATAAGATCATTTAACTGCTGGGAAATAAATAGGTAATGCAATGAGTTGAATGTTTGTGTAACCACAAAAGGCTCATGTTGAAACCCTAACTCCAATGTGATGGTACTTGATCGTGGAGCCTTTCAGAGGGTTATTAGATCACAAAAGTGGATTCCTCATGAATAGGATTAGTACCCTTTTAAGAAAAACACAGAGGATATGTGAGGCTACAATACACTGGCAGACAACAAACAAGAAGAGGGTTCTTACCAGCACCTGACCATGCTGCACCCCGGGCTCAGACTTCCAGCCTCTAGAATTCTATCTCCTGTTGTTTACAAGTTACCTAGTATGCGGCGCTTTGTTATAACAGCCTAAACTGACCAAGGGGCTTCCCAGTTGGCGCTAGTAGCAAAGAACCTGCCTGACAATGCAGGAGACATAAGACATGCAGGTTCGATCCCTGGATCAGAAAGATCCCCTGGAGGAGGGCATGGCAACCCATTCTAGTATTCCTGCCTGAGAATCCCATGGACAGAGGAATCTGGCAGGCTGCAGTCCATAGTGTTGCACAGAACCGGACACGAATGAATTATTTAGTGGGCACACATGCAAACTGACTAAGACAATCAATATTATTCTTTTTTTTTTTCTGCAGAGCATACTCATTTAGTCTCTGAGGAGATTACTTCAATAAACCCACTTTTATCTATTTTACAAGAAATCTATGCATGCACATTGAAATATAACATTCATACTTACATCCTTTCATTCAAATGGGAAAAAAGTGATCTTAGTATTATGTTTTCACATTATTTTGTAATCACATTTTCAAAATGTATAGCTGCTGGAAACAGAACTAGAAGCTGAGTCTAAATTAAATCTTTGTATCAGCTTACTATTTCAATTAAGTTTTATAAATAAAAGCTCAAAATTGTGACTGTCACCTGTGAAAAGTAGTTGTACTGTAACAGAGAGGACATGAACTCAAAGGCAGACCTCAGTTCCTACCTGGCTGTGGAACCTTAGATTCATTACTACCTCAAGTCTGTGCCCTACTCAACAAAATGAAAACTTTAGAACACTGTGTACTTTATGTAAAATAATAACATGAAAATACAGTATAAATTCATGCAAAGTTATTTAAAAAAAAACAATAACAAAGCACTATTAATATAGTCACAATTTCTTAAACTAAGAGAATAAGTAGCATGAGACACTGACACCCTCAACAACACTAATGTCCTAAAAAATTAGGTGGGAACAAAGTTCAAGATTAAATAAGCAAAACCATCTACAGGACTAGATTCTACTTTGTTTTAAATGGCTGAATTAGAAGCTTATAAAGCTGAACCAAACAAAATGATCCATTCATTCAACAAATGTTTACAGAGGAAAAAAAAAAAAAAAACTACCTCTCATGTTGAGTACTACAGATACAATAGGGAGGAAAATCACTCTTGTCCCTGACCTCACTGATCAAATAATTAGTCAAATAGATGGAAATCTATAACTGCATTTGGTGCTACAAAGGAAAGACAGAAGAGGCTACTACAGTGAATAATTCGGAGTTTCAATCTAAAAATCGAAGGATAGGAAAAGCATCCTTGACTAGTGATTTGTGTGCTGATATGAAAGATAAAATAGCAGTTAACAAGCAAGGAGTAACAGTAACAGATACAGACGCTCCATGGCAGGAGAGATGACAGCATCGCAGGAACGAAAAGAAGGCCTGTGTGGCTGGAAGGAGATGGATCTAGAGAAGAAAACAGAGCTCGGACCAAACAGGATCCCGGGGCCTAGGTTAGGCAACACTGGACTGGAGCCGAAGAACCACGGGAAAATTCAAAGAAGTTTTAGGCAGATTTTTAAAACCAGATTTGCAATTTGAAAAGGTCAACCTGACACAGTGTAGACAGAGACCCAGAAGGCAGTGAGAGGGCGTGAAGAGACTGACAGAGCGTGAAGAGACTGCTCAAGATGGTTTGCAGGAGCCCCGCAAGAGAGATACAGAAACCGGGTGATTCTCTGGTGGTCCAGTGGTTACGGACGCTTGTGTTTCTACTGCTATGGGCCCGGGTTTGATCCTTGGTCAGGGAACTATGATCCTGCAAGCTGTGCAGCATGGCAAAAACAAGACAAAAACCTTGGACTAGGGCCAGGCAGTAGAAATGCAAAGTGGAGAATCAGCATTCAATATTCAAGACAGAAAACTGACAGAACTTGGTGATGAGTTACTATTGTATCAGCTAGAATTCTTGCTAGCAGCATCAGTACACACCTGAAGAAAAGGTTTTACTGAAGTGCACCTGCTTCCTTTTCTACCAGCTATTTCCAAATCTCCCACTCTTCAGCAGCAAAGCTGGTACCCAAGGGCCACTCGGGCTCCAAATCTGATCCCCATTTCTTCTCCCTTCCCAAGGGACAGTTCTCATAACACTGATTTTCTGCCTATAGATTAACTAGCTCAATTTTCAGATATTGAGAATTGCTATTTACTTTTCAAAGTAAATGCTTTGAAGTTAGAATGAAAGTAAAAGAACCAGTGACAAACAATCCATGTACTCAACGGAGCTTTCATTCTAGTGGAAAAATGAGAAAAAAGTTGAGTAAACACATACCTGAATGATAAGTTTCTTGTCTACATTCACAAGTATACAACTGGATACCATGTTTCCTCATATACTAAACTGAATTGCCAAACTGTTGTGGCTAACTTGCCCTTGAACAGAATGGAGTCTAGCAAAGTGTTCTACATATCAGTTCAGTTCAGTTCAGTCGCTCAGTGTGTTCGACTCTTTGTGACCCTATGAACTGCAGCACACCAGGCCTCCCTGTCCATCACCAACTCCCGGAGTTCACCCAAACCCATGTCCATTGAGTCCGTGATGCCATCCAACCATCTCATCCTCTGTCGTCCCCTTCTTCTCCTGCCCTCAATCTTTCCCAGCATCAGGGTCTTTTCCAATGAGTCAGCTCTTTACAACGGGTGGCCAAAACATTGGAGTTTCAGCTTCAACATCAGTCCTTCCAATGAACACCCAGGACCGACCTCCTTTAGGATGGACTGGTTGGATCTCCTTGCAGTCCAAGGGACTCTCAAGAGTCTTCTTCAACACCACAGTTCAAAAGCATCAAAAGCTCAGCTCTCTTTATAGTCCAACTCTCACATCCATACATGACCACAGGAAAAACCATAGCCTTGACTAAGCGGACCTTTGTTGGCAAAGTAATGTCTCTGCTTTTGAATATGCTGTCTAGGTTGGTCATAACTTTCCTTCCAAGGAGTAAGCGTCTTTTCATTTCATGGCTGCAGT
Organism: Bos indicus x Bos taurus; assembly: GCF_003369695.1. Classification (NCBI taxonomy): domain Eukaryota; kingdom Metazoa; phylum Chordata; class Mammalia; order Artiodactyla; family Bovidae; genus Bos; species Bos indicus x Bos taurus. The sequence continues at coordinate 117,018,486 of NC_040076.1, forward strand.
CACCATCTGCAGTTCTACACATATCAAAACCTAAACTCCTCATAGGACTGCCCACAAGGCTCTCTATCTGGCCCCTGCACAGCTTCATGTGCTACGCATTAGGGGTTTTTGGTTTTTTTTTTCACTGTGCAACCCACTTCAGTGCCTGCAGCCTACGGGCAGAGGCTGGGCAATGGTTCGGGGCCAGTTTTTTCTGGCATGGGACACTATGAGAGGCCCAGGGGGATGGGCCTGCCATAAATCCAAACCCATGCATTGTACTAGGGATCTTAAAAAATGAGTCCATCACCGCACTCAAGATAACGGTTTCAAATGGGCTCAGTCCATTGCTACACCTTGAATGAAACACTGATGAATACCTATTCTAAAAATCTCTAATATTTGGTAAACATTTTCTGCCAAAAAATGTTATCTTAGATGACTTGAAAACTATGAAGTTTAATTCTTAACATCAGAAATTCTCAACTGTTTCTTGTTTTTTTTCCTAAGATTTCTGGATGTGGACCATTTTTAAAATCTTTATTGAACTTGTTATAATATTGCTTCTGTTTTATGTCTTGGTTTTTTGGCCATAAGGCATGTGGGATCTTAGCTCCCCGACAAAGGATGGATAAAATCTGCACCCTGTTGCACTGGAAGGCGAAGTCTTAACCACTGGACAGTCAGAGAAGTCCCATTCTTGGCCTTTGACTAAAATCAAGTATTCCGTCAAAATTCTCTTACTACACAGGCAAAGCTGTCCTCTTTCCTGTCACCAAGTCAATCACCTGCTGCAATACAATGTATGATACCCTGATTTAGAAGAAAAGACACCATTCTTAATACTACAATTACGGTTTTAATAAATATTTGAAGGATTAATAAAAATGAATTTCCCAAACTAGGGCATGTACAGTTATCAGATTACATGTTATAGCTAGGTTACATAATATTCCATCAGCCTAACGAAGTCCCTCTCACAAACTGCAGTGACAGTTTAACTCACTAAGCACTCTCTCTCAGAATTCTCACACTCATCTAGAAAAACAAAATGGTACATTGTCAGCACAGACCCAATGAAGCCACAAATACTTTTTAAAATGTGCCATATGCTGAATGCAATCAAACCACGTTCTACCCAAAATGATTGGCAAAAAAGAAAAAAGCCATCCCCGGCTCGTCTCAACTTCTTATGCTCTCATGGAATTTGTACCTAGTGACCTCGGTCCTCTGTATCTGTTGATTCTGCTGTTATTACCAACCCAATGTTGACCTGATGAAAATTCAAAGGTTTTGTATGTTATACTAAACTGGCAGCTGTACCTCAGAACCCAAGAAGGTAGCCTTCTGCCACAGCAGTGGAACTTTCAGGGTATTCAGGGCAATCATTACAAGTATAAGATTTTCCTCTTACAAAATTCCTGTCATACTTATATTCCAAACTAAGATAAGTAGAAGATCCCAAAAGAGTTGCTATAGACTGAATGTCTGTGTACCCCGACCCCAAATTCATACACTGAAACTTACTTCTTAATGGTATTTGGAGTGGCTTTGGGGAGGTAATTAGGTCAAGAAGGCAGAGCCTTTATGAATGGGATTAGTGCCCTCATGAAATAAGCCCCCCAGAGCTCCCCTGTCTCTTTTGCCATGTGAGGACATGGTGTAGAATGACTGTCTATAAACCAGGAAGCTGGTGCTCACCAGACACTGAATCTGCTGGTGCCTTGATCTTGGAATTGCCAGCCTCCAGAACTGTAATAAATAAATTTCCGTTGGCTACCACCCAGTCTTGGAGTAGGAAATGGCAACCACTCCAGTATTCCTGCCTGGATGATTCCATGGACAGAAGAGCCTGGCGGCTGCAGTCCATGGGATCACAAGGAGCTGAACACCACTGAGAACTGAGCGTGCACCCAATCTATGCTATTTGTGTTACAGGAGCCAGAATGGACTAAGACAGGGAGCAAAACTCCCACTTAACCCTCACTCTTTCACGCAGATTAACCCAAAATCTCAGGAAGCAACACTGACAGAAAAGTCACTGTGAAAAGTGCCATGTCTTTCTTTCTCAAGTAGCATTCACTTTCGTGATTTTCAATTACTGGTTTTAATATGATTCTGGAGAAGCAAAATCTGAGTCAAATTAATCAACTCCTTTTCAACATGCATATGTTCTCATTCTAAATAAAGAACACTTTAAAAACAAAAATCCACAGTGGTCTATGATCCCGTTTATACAACACTCTTGAAATGACAAAGTATCATGATAGAGAACAGATCAGTGGATGCCAAGGGTTACAGGTGGATGGAGGCTCCAACCAGAAAAGGGTGACAGAGTAGTCCTTTGTGGTGATGGAGCAGTTCTATATTCTGATAGTGGTGGTGACATGAATCTGCACATGTGGTAAAATACATGCATGCACAAACAAGTAAAATCCAAATAGGACAGCAGTTTAGTGAATACTACCATACCAGTATCAATTTCCTGGTTCTGACAATACACTATAGTTATATAAGATATTATCATTGAGGAAAGTTAGGTGAGGGATACACAGGAACTCTCTTGACTCTTTTTGCAACTTCCTGTCTTAATTTACTTCAAAATAAAAAGGCTTTTTAAAAGCCCATCATTTTTCAGTAATATTTCGTTTACAATATTCTAAGAAATGAAACCAATCAAAAGTCTGCCAACATTCTGCAAGAATGGATTTGCTTGGGAATACCGAACAAAAGTGTTAAATTAAAAATCACATTGACCAAGAATTTCTGTACTAAGATAAAAACATATTCTGCAAGATAAAAGTACATATTAAAATTATTGCAGATGGTGATTGCAGCCATGAAATTAAAAGACGCTTACTCCTTGGAAGGAAAGTTATGTCCAACCTAGATAGCATATTCAAAAGCAGAGATATTACTTTGCTAACAAAGGTCCGTCTAGTCAAGGCTATGTTTTTTCCCGTGGTCATGTATGGATGTGAGAGTTGGACTATGAAGAAAGCTGAGTGCCGAAGAATTGATGCTTTTGAACTGTGGTGTTAGAGAAGACTCTTGCGGGCCCCTTGGACTGCAGGAGATCCAACCAGTCCATCCTAAAGGAGACCAGTCCTGGGTGTTCATTGGAAGGACTGATGCTGAAGCTGAAACTCCAGTAATTTGGCCACCTCATGCGAGGAGTGACTCATTGGAAAAGACCCTGACGGTGGGAGAGATTGGGGGCAGGAGGAGAAGGAGACGACAGAGGATGAGATGTCTGAATGGCATCATCGACTCGATGCACATGAGTTTGGGTGAATTCCGGGAGTTGGTGATGGACAGGTAGGCCTGGCGTGTTGCGATTTATGGGGTCGCAAAGAGTCGGACACGACTGAGCGACTGAACCGAACTGAAAGCTACTTTATGCACTAATGATACAGTTGGTTCCCATTAAATTAGACAACTTCTTTATACATGATGCTTTACAGTAGATATGTCTATTCTAGGGGAAGTAAATATCAATTATATTCATCATAAAAATCATAATGAGTCATTATAGCTTTGTTCATACATGTAAACCACTATTTAAAACAAATATTTTATTATATATTTCCCTACACAGAAATACAACTATAAGAAAGTGCTGTAAAAAATTTTGGAACCACTAAGATATACTACTGATATTAAACTGTATTATCAGTTTGAACAACTTCCACAAATTTGAATACACAGATATACAAAGTTTATCAGATGAAATGCAAAATCAGGTTCATAACAGAACATAAACTGCATTATAAATTAATAAAAGCAAAAATAAATATGGACTCAAAACAAACTCTTTTCAATAACCGAAACAATCTTTTTTCTACATGACTTTCTAATGAGGAATTCATTTTAATTGGAAGTGACTAAATGTAAAACAATGAGTAAAGTGTGGGGATAGCTTAATATAGTGTATTGACATGATTCCTTATTTTTAATGATTTTTCCCTTTAATCAAAAAAGGATCAACATGTTCTATAAAAAAAGAAAAATCAAGAATACAAATGGTTCTTTTCATTAAAGCAACAAATAAACAACAAAGTTCCACAAAAAATTACTGTTTAAAAACAATAATTATGTTAAATACTGTGCCTATATAGTATATTTTAAAAACTTACTAGCCTTTCTAGATACGTACCATTCATTGCTCTAGGCCTGAGTTAATAAGCGAAGACTATGAGGCTCAACGAAAATTGGCCCTAGGTCTGGGATACAGTGATATCATATTATTTCCAATCCTTGTACCCACGGAAGTATATATCAATTTAGGAAAATGACTCAATCTTGATTATCTCAATGGCCTCAAGTAGGCAAGCTGACTGAACAACATGAGCTTCATGTAAGGGTTATTGTTCTTTTATGGCCAAGCATCCTGGACCCCCTTTACAGGAGACCTTAGTTTTCCTTTGAGAAATATCCAGGGGTGAGAATAATTTGGTTCTGGTGATCCGATTAAAAACTGACTAATTTAGGACTTCCCTGGTGGCACAGTGAATAAGAATCCACCTGCCACAGCAATGGAGACAGAGAAGAGATGTGTGGTCACAGGTGTGGGAGGGGTGGGACCAATGGCGAGAGTAGCATGGAGACATATACACTACCATATGTAAAACAGACAGCAGGGGGGCTTTGCTGTATGACTCGGGGAACTCATATCAGGGCTCTGTGACAAACTAGAGGGGTGGGATGGAGTGGGAGATGGGAGGGAGGTTCTGGAGGGAGGGGACACATGTATACCTACGGCTGATTCATGCTGATGTATGGCAGAAACCAACACAATATTATAAAGCAGTCATCCTTCAATTAAAAATTAATTAATTAAAAAACCAAACAGAAAAAAAAATCCTGAGAGTTCTCATCACAAGAGAAAAAATTTTCATTTCCTTAAATTGCATATGAGAAACTTATTGTGATAATTATTTATTGAAAGAAGTCAAATCATTATGCTATACACCTTAACCTTATATGTGCTGTCTGTCAATTCTCTCTCAATAAAACTGGGAGAACAACAAAAAGAATCCACCTACCAATACATGAACTTCCTGATGTTCAAGCTGGTTTTAGAAAAGGCAGAGGAACCAGAGATCAAATTGCCAACATCTGCTGGATCATGGAAAAAGCAAGAGAGTTCCAGAAAAACATCTATTTCTGCTTTATTGACTATGCCAAAGCCTTTGACTGTGTGGATCACAATAAACTGTGGAAAATTGTGAAAGAGATGGGAATACCAGACCACCTGATCTGCCTCTTGAGAAATTTGTATGCAGGTCAGGAAGCAACAGTTAGAACTGGACATGGAACAACAGACTGGTTCCAAATAGGAAAAGGAGTTCGTCAAGGCTGTATATTGTCTCCCTGTTTATTTAACTTCTATGCAGAGTACATCATGAGAAATGCTGGGCTGGAAGAAACACAAGCTGGAATCAAGATTGCCGGGAGAAATATCAATAACCTCAGATATGCAGATGACACCACCCTTATGGCAGAAAGTGAAGAGGAACTCAAAAGCCTCTTGATGAAAGTGAAAGTGAAAGCGGAGAGTGAAAAAGCTGGCTTAAAGCTCAACATTCAGAAAACTAAGATCATGGCATCCGGTCCCATCACTTCATGGGAAATAGATGGGGAAACAGTGGAAACAGTGTCAGACTTTATTTTTCTGGGCTCCAAAATCACTGCAGATGGTGACTGCAGCCATGAAATTAAAAGACGCTTACTCCTTGGAAGGAAAGTTATGACCAACCTAGATAGCATATTCAAAAGCAGAGACATTACTTTGCCAACAAAGGTTCGTCTAGTCAAGGCTATGGTTTTTCCTGTGGTCATGTATGGATGTGAGAGTTGGACTGTGAAGAAGGCTGAGCGCCGAAGAATTGATGCTTTTGAACTGTGGTGTTGGAGAAGACTCTTGAGAGTCCCTTGGACTGCAAGGAGATCCAACCAGTCCATTCTGAAGGAGATCAGCCCTGGGATTTCTTTGGGAGGAATGACGCTAAAGCTGAAACTCCAGTACTTTGGCCACCTCATGCGAAGAACTGACTCACTGGAAAAGACTCTGATGCTGGGAGGGATTGGGGGCAGGAGGAGAAGGGGACGACAGAGGATGAGATGGCTGGATGGCATCACTGACTTGATGGATGTGAGTCTGAGTGAACTCCAGGAATTGGTGATGGACAGGGAGGCCTGGCGTGCTGCGATTCATGGGGTCGCAAAGAGTCGGACACGACTGAGCGACTGATCTGATCTGATCTGACCAATACATGGGACATGGGTTCAATCCCTGGTTCAGGAAGATTCCACATGTCCTGGAGCAACTAAGCCTGTGTGCCACAACTACTGAAGCCCAGGCACCTAGAGCCTGTGCTCTGCAACAAGAGAAGCCACCGCAACCAGACAAAGCCTGTGAAAAGCCACGACCCAGCGCATCCAAAAATAAATAAATACATGGGGGAAAAAAAAGACTCTTAAAAAAAAAAATAAATAAATCTGACTAATTAAATGGCGAACAAGAGCCAAGTCAACTCAAAGACAGCCAACCTTAACACAGGCACAGATGTGCACTTTCCTTAGGGGCTGCTGAGCTGGCTGAATGTAAACCTGGAGATCCCAGTTCAAACATTAGCCTGAGAATAAATTTAACCTGAAAGAAAGCAAGAGCTTAGGGATGAAGAAAAACAGATTTTTGGAGTCATGAGAATACCCGAATGTAACAGTAAAAGCTTTCAGGTACATGAGTTTTTTTTTTTTAATCCTTTCACTTGTTTTAGCTTTCTGTCATTTCCAGTGAAAAATAATAACTAATACAATTTACTAGGTAATCTTAAGTTAAAACCATTAACAACTCCTAAATCCCATAAATTTAAACAAGATTTTGGAAGTAAAAGGATCCATTGTTGACTGAAATACCTATTCTCAGAATGTTTAAAAGATTAATCAGTATGTTCCAATGCAAGAAAAAATGAAACATGGGGTTGAATGATTGAATATAATTCTGACTTTGCCAATTTGTAATGTGAATCTCACCACTTAATTTCTCTGAGCTGCTATAAATATGAGAATATAATGAGAAGACTGACTGATAACTCTTAAGCTCTTGATTTTAACTTAAGTCCTTGATTTTAAGCATTGTAAGAAAACTGTCACTCTTGGTTAGTCTGAGTACAAATAAAGGGGTTATCTTTCATTACTTTATTTTTCCATTAAATATTTAGTGTCTCTTGTATACCAGGCATTGTATCTGGTATTGAGAAGACAGGGATGAATAAGACTCTGTCTCTGCCATTAAGGAGTTCACAGTCTACCAGGGGAGAAAAGCATCTGAACAAGTAGATAATCATCCTATGTGATGAATGAAAAGAAAAAAAAAAAGTATATACAAGGTACAAAAACAGTCTGAGGAAAGATTGACTATCTGGGAAGATTAAGGAAAGCCTTCATAAAGTAATGACGTCTAAAATAAAATTAAAAAGATAAAAAGAAGTCAGCCAAATCAAGAGAAAGAGGATAGTGTTAGACTAAGGAAACACGTGGCTCAAGGGTTTTAAAGTTCAATATTGATGAAGAACAAAATAGGATGAGGTTGCAAGGAGTAAAATGAATGACAAGAGCTATTCAAAAGATTATAAAGGGTTCCACATGCTGTGCTCAACAGCAAAGAATTTACCCTGTAAGCAGTTACTATAAGGATTTTAAAAGGGAAAAGATAAAATGATTACATACAAAAATGTATTAATTTTTAAAGTTCAAAAAAGCATTCAGCATTCCTAAATTGTAAGTAACATACAGGCTACCTTTGTGAAATTAGAGAAATAAATTCATTTAGTTAGGTAATTATGCTTTTAGGCAGTACCTGCCTGGCAAGGTATCTAACAAATCAGTCAGTATTTGACAAACGTTTGATGAAAGAACTGTGGTAGCCACACTGAATATGAATGAGCCTGGTGCTTAACACTGACAACAAAGATCTCCAAATGCAGAATGGCAAAAGGTGCAAAAGTTTTTTAAGGTTCCTTTCAAGTCTCAGGGGGAAGTAACCCCTTTCCTCAATGGCTTCTTTTTCCTCTACATGTTAAGTTATTGGTAACTTAATTTAAGCCTTCTTTTCTCTCCCAACTCCCCTCTCCTTACTAGAAGCTCATATATGAGACTCCAGCCACTACTCTAATCCAGAGTCATCGCCGATATTATCTAAGAGAAAGTTTATTATCTTCTGTAACATTATAAACTATGCCTCGGCTTCAAAACCTCAGGAATCACATAATGTTCTAATGTTGCTACTTTGTAATGCTCATTGCTACTCCTCTAGACCACACTCTCATCTACTTAAAACTTACACTAGCACAGCTCCACTCAGTCCCACAAACTGCATTAAAGCAAAGAGAATAGGATTTGTCATTAGTTAAATTTCGGTGTATTTAACATGCGCGGTTACTCTAGTATTAACAGACTTTCCTTTTACAGAGTTAAATGACTTCACACTGTCAACAGGGCCTGTCACCTGGTAAGCGTTAGAGTACCACCGGTATTGCAGACCCAGGTTAACAAATTCCACTGGCACTCTGTTCTTACGCCCCTTTCGCTATTCCCGTAGAACCTGAAGTGTTAGGAAAGAATGATGGATGGGCAAAAGCGGGGGGCGGGATGCTGGACCCTCGATGCTAGGGCCTAACTTCCGATTGCCACGCTACATCAAGAAATCCAAAAGGCCCTCCGGCTCTACCGCAATCCACAAAAAAAGGCGGATCTGACGCCAAGGCTTCTCGTGTGGTGCCCAAGGTCAAAGACAGAAAAAACTCTGCTCTAAAGAAATAGTCCCTCGCTCGTTCAGAACTCACCTGTCAGGAGTGGCGTGGACGGCGCCATCTTGTCCCGGAAAGAGAAACTCAGATACTTGGGTCAGAGTTCACGAGGGCCGAACCCGGCCCCAACACGTCTCCTCCGGCGTGGAGACGGCGAACTTGTGTTTCCTAGGTCATGAGCCTCGGGACCAATTCACTTCCGGTCGGAGCGAGACGCTAAAAAGACCTCGAACGCGCGCACGCGCAACTTTGGGGCCGCGCTTTACGGTGCGTGGAGGGGCAGGGCTAGGGTCGGTGCGCCGGACTTCACCCTCCCTCTCCGTCTTCCTCAGCAGGCGGAGCCTGCACTTCCGCGGGGCGGGGCCAGTCCAGTGCTGACGTTGGCAGCGGATCCCGAAGCAGTTTGAGGCGACGGGCTGCTGCACTGTCTCGTTGTTGCGTTGTGTTCGTTTCCTTCCTCTTACATTCCACGCTCCCGGCGGCGGCCAGAGCGGCAGCGCGAGACTATTCTGGCGGCCTGCTCTGCACCTCCCGCGCGCCCGCCTCGCTCGGCCGGACAGTCCGGCGTCGTCAGTCGGCCCGCGCCCCGCTAGGGTTCAGACCCGGAGCCCGCCTCGCCCAGGCCCAGTGGTCGGAGCTAGCGCCCCGCCTGAGAGCCCCCTCGCTCTGGCGGCGCGGCCACCGGGAGCGGAGCGTCGGTCGCAGCGGCCCGAGAAGAAGCGAGCGAGCGAGACCGAGGGGGTGGCCGGGGCAGGTGGTGGCGCCGCGAAGATGGTTGCCAAGCAGCGGATCCGTATGGCCAACGAGAAGCACAGCAAGAATATCACCCAGCGCGGCAACGTCGCCAAGACCTCGGTAAGGGAAGAGCGGGCGCCTCTCTCCGTTCCGCAGCCGGTTCTGAGGCCCGGGAGCCAGGGCCGCGTCGAGCTCTCTTCCCCAGGCTCCGGCCCGAGGCCGCGAGCTGGACCTAAGTTGGGAGCTTAAAAGATGGGTGCGGGATCTGGTCAACTCGGGAACGCGGGAGAGACCTGTGACGTGCGGGGACCCGGCCACCTGGCCCGGGGTGCGGGCGGTGAGAGCCCGGGCTCAGGGCGGGTTTTTTGCATTGCAAACCGCGGATTTTCCATTTTGCAGAGAAATGCTCCTGAAGAGAAGGCGTCTGTAGGACCCTGGTTATTGGCTCTCTTCATTTTTGTTGTTTGTGGTTCTGGTAAGTGTTTTGGGGTCGACCGTCGGGTTGGGTGTTGGATGACGGGTTTGGGGATGACGTGGTGACCCATGAGTGGTGAGTCCTACCCGCGTAGTTCTCAACCCACCTGCCGGGAGATCCATATAATTTTCTTTCGTCCGAACCAAATTACTTGCCCCACATATGTACAGAGGGTGGTGCTCTAGAAACTTCTCCCCGTTTGATTTGCGCTCACAGGAGAACAGAAAAGGGGGTCAGGTCCTTAGTAATTATCGAGTTGAAAAACATTAGATCAAAACAAAAAATACACCTCCCAGAATGAGAATGTAGAATGTTAAGCAACTTTTGCGAAAGAGAAGCTTGTGAATTTCACGTTCATGGAATTATTCGAACTTAATCTAACGTGTTCCAAAATCTAATGTCTTTAAGTCAAAATTGGTTATGTTTTATAAAGTAAAGCTAGTACAAGGAATTAATCCACTGTAGAGGAATTTGTACCTGATTGTCAATTTAATGTGTGAGACAAATGTTTTTAGTTTAATGAAAGAAATGTTTGGCATATGGTAGGAAGAATTAGTTGTCAGGGCAGACTGCTGTTCGAGTGGTAGACTCTTGTCTCTGCGAATGGATTATAGAATGTCTTTCCTCTCTTCATTTATTATCTTAGTATGCAGGCTCTTAATATGGAAATAACGTGTTTCTGCTTTCCTTGTCCTGACATTTTAAAGTCACTGGAGGTTTCTTTTAACCATTTCCCTTTGTCTGTCTCCTGGACGTTGGCGAAGCTTTCCTGATAAATGGCCAAGAGCCAAGCAGTTTATGTAACGTAAAGATAATTGAATTTCAGCTTCCTAAGAATGAGGAAATATGCATATATTACAGGTCAAGTACACCTGATATTTAGGGTTAAACCAAAATACTTGTATGCTAGAAAAACCTGTTCACTTTGGTACTTTAATTTCTTTCTTAAAAATCACTCCTTATATGATAACTCTTAGACATTTAGACATAAAATTCAGGAAAGCTAAGGCATAGAAAAGTAATTGTATTATCACAGTAGGCTTGTCTTCATAATACTTCAAGTTACATAGTATTTGCAAGTAATTGTCAGGGTGTTCTTGGATTCTTGAACTACTTTAACACTTGTCAGTTGCCAGGCCTGTTTTATTCAAAGCATGTTTTAATTTTTGCTCTTTCTTTTTACAGCAATTTTCCAGATTATTCAAAGTATCAGGATGGGCATGTGAAGTGACTGACCTTAAGATGTTTCCATTCTCCTGTGAATTTTAACTTGAACTCATTCCTGATGTTTGGTATCCTGGTTAAAAACAATTCAGTAAAGCATCCTGCCTCAGAATGACTGTTCATATCATCCTTCATGTGTCATTCCAAGGTTTCTTCACAAGTCATTCCGAGTTTTCTAGTCCATACCACAGTGCCTTGCAAAAGCACCACATGAATAAAGCAATAAAATTTGATTGTTAAGCTACAGTAGTGGACCCTACTTATTCAGTCAGTAAAGAGTAAGTTTTTGGTTTTTTTTAAATGTGGTTATTAGAACAAGATATAGAATAGAAAATTAGATCAAATCTATGTAGACAGGGTCTAGATTTTGTTAGCCCAAATGTGTAAATGCAGTTAGCTTAATTTAAAATTTGGAATCCTACAGTTTTTATATAGCTAGGCACTTTATTACTATTTCTTGAATTGAAAGCACACTCCCACAGAGGGTCGTGTAACTGTCCTGTAATAAGGTACTTACAAATGGAACAACTACACGGCTAGCCTAGTTTTCCCACAATCTTTTAGCACCTAAAATTTTTTAAAAGCTTCTAAATGCCCGATATAAAGGGAGATGCTTACACCCACAATGTCTATTTTAACATTATTATTTCTATTACACTACCTTGGATTGTGCATGAGTGAATATACTAACCGAGGATGCCCTAAGAAAACAACTTGGTTGAGCATTTTATAACTTAATCACTTCAGTTTCACTAAAAGTAGCCATGGTGGAGTAAAGTCAGGGAAGGTTTTTTAATATCACTGTTGATTTCACCAGAATTACTTTAATATATCAAAGGGGTCTATTATGGTGAACAACATTTTAGGGGAAAATACTACTAAAAATGGATGCCTCACCAGGACATACTATTGAGTCCAGTGTGCCATAAGACATCTTAGCATGTTGATAGCACTTTTAATACCAAAAAGGCACATCAACTGAAAAGTTACACTTAGTTTGGAAATGCTTTTCTTGATTTATGGTTAAAATTCTGTTAGGATACTAGATATATCAGACTCAAGTGTCATTGGGAATTAAATGGATTTACTGATAAGAATCAGTCCTTAGTCTTCCCTTTGTTATATGGTTTTACAGGTTATGATTGATCAGACTTTGTTTTTACTAATGGTAAGGGTGAGTGATAAGGCAGGTTTGAGGTTTACTGGTACTGTTGAAAATTTCAAGTATTGGCTATTTAAATACTTAGCCCTAAGGTTGATGAAAAAAGCCTGAGAGGTGTCTGTGTGTTAATGAATTGGAGAGAAAGCTGCTTGTTTGCTTTGTTGATTGCCTCAGGATATCTCTTTAAAATAAGCTGTTTTAAGAGGAGCAGAAGGGAAATCTACTACCTAGTCTATACAGTAAGAACCTCAAAGCTTCTGATAGCCCTAAGTATGGGGGAGAGTGAGCGAGAGGAGTGGTTAGGATGGTCCTTGACTGCTCTGGAATAGGAAAGGAATCCGCTGACCTTGGTCCAGCACGTTTTTATCTGCATTGTTAACCTGCCTTTCTCACCCAGGAAATCAACCCCTGTGTTTGTTTCCCTCTTGGTTAACTAATTCTATTTTATTGTACCTTTAAAAATGAAATTTATTGTTCTAAATTCATAGCAGGTGCCTTAGTCTTTGCTTTTGAGTCAAACTATTCCATATCTCCATATCAGAATTTCCCTTTGGTTTACTATAGATAGTTGGCTTTAAAACATTTGAGTTTTTTTTTTTAACAATGTCTATTAATTTGATTGTTAAATTGCCATAGTGAGCAATCATTTTACATATGTAAAGTTGCATTCCCTTTGTATTTCATATGTAATTACCAATTGGGTGCATTTTATATTAAGGATGGATTATGCATGTTTGGGTCAATGAAAGCTATGTCTTATTTGATTTACCCTTTAAAAATAAAGATCCCTGAATAGTTGATGTTTTCTAAAAGGAAATGATTTTGTAGAGTTCTTAATCTGAGTATACTTTTTATAGTTAATAGAAGATGATTTTAAGGAACGCCTGGTATGTTGTACTTGAGTTAGAAGAAATAGTACCCAGAGGCACAAATTTTAAGGTTAATAACTGGTAATAGGTACTAAGAAAAATATATAAAAGCACAATGAGTTAAATACTTTCCCACGTGGAATTTACCTTCACCTCATTATTTGAGTCTGGTACAAGGAAAAAGCACAGTTTTTTTGATCTCCCTTTCCCAGTTGAATTTTATATGTCACCTAATGTTGAGTACAATGTAGAGAATAAATACTTTATTGGGGTGGTCTGCATTATCCAATTACTCTTTTGTAATTTAGCTATAACATATCAAGGAGTTGTCAATGACTTCATTTTATCTGTTGGATTGTATATAATGTTGCTCAAAGTAATTAAGTGGGTTTCCAAAATAAGTGAAGATTTTCATTGTAACAGGATGCATTGTAATAGACTTTTATTTACATTAAAGAAGTGTATATATTCAACCACAAGGCCATGGCTCTTCTCACTGAGGTTCCTGGAGTTTTGGCACATGGGAGATTCCACAACAAAATTTTATTATGCTTTAACATCTCTAAAATTTAGGATATCATCAAATTTTCCACGTGGAAATTGTCTTGAAGTTTGGTTTAACTTTACCTACCTTTTTAGTTTCTTGTCATTTTAGATGCAAACCACAACTTTTAAGAGATAGTTCAGTTCAGTAGCAAATATTACGACACTCCCTCAGAGAATCCTTTCCTGTCTGAACAGTCCCACTCTGCTTGTATTACTATATCTTCAAGTTGAGTTAGAACAGAAATGTCTGAATTTGGACAGAGTTCTAATGAGCAATAAAAGGCTAGAAATTAACTTGAAGGGAAAAATTCCACTGTCTGAACTTACATAATTCAAAGTAAATTCATATATATCACAGAATCTTAAAGATAGAAATAACATGGGAAATTTAGCACAACTGCCTCAATTTACAGATAAGAAAATTCATTTATTCAGAGGTAACTTAGGTGCCAGCTCTGGAAATAGAGCTGTGAATACAGAGTCCCAGCACTCAGATGTCTTCCAGTCAAGTGTGTGAGTCACTCAGTCATGTCCAACTCTTTGTGACCCCATAAACTGTAGCTGTCCATGGGATTCTCCAGGCAAGAATACTGGAGTGGGTTGCTATTTCCTTCTCCGGGGATCTTCCTGACTCGGGGATTGAACCTGGGCTGCTCACTTTGCAGGTAGATTATTTACTATCTCAGCCACCAGAGAAGCCAGTAGTAAGGAAAAAATGCAATGAAAACAACCGTAATTGTGATAGGTATTTCAAAAGAAAAGTAAAACCAGATAAATGGAGTCTTTGCCCTCATGGGGCCAGTTGAGGTAGAATAGAAACTAGAGCCAAGGTTTCCTGGCTCACTAAGCCATCTAGAAACCATAGGACTGATTGCAATACATCCACACAGGACACTTCTGTTTTCATGAACTTTTTGCTTCTGCTTTTAGAAAAGCTCAATTTTTTTTTTTGGCTATGCTGGGTCGTCATTGCTATGCATGCTTTTTTCTAGTTGTGGGAAGCAGGGGCTACTCTCCAGTTGCTGTGCTTGGGCTTGTCGTTGCCATGGCTTCTCTTGTGGAGCACAGGCTATAGGGCACCCAGACGTCAGTAGTTGCAGCTCCTGGCTTCAGAGCACAGGCTCAGTAGTTGCGGTGCATGGGCTTAGTTGCTCCATGGCATGTAGGATCTTCGGGATTGAACCTGTGTCTCCTGCACTGGGCAGGCAGATTCTTTACCACTGAGTCATCTGGGAAGCCCCTAAATTTTTTTTTCCTCTTGCCAATTGAAAGAAAAAGAGAATTTGTCCTTTTATGGATGCAATTTCTTTTGAAAATGAATTTGTGACAAATTTACTATTAGTGTTTCCTGTACCTCATGAAATTAACAAAGATGAAATCAGTAATGTTATTCACTATAACATATTTAAGGGTACATTTTTTTTAAAGTAGTTTTGCTAACACTTTGTTTAAATTTTTTAATCTGTGATGTTGAAAAAATTTTTTTGTTAGCCCAATAGTCAAAAAAGATACATGCTCTCCACAGATACAAGGTTCAGTGAACAATGCGTGTGTGACTTACTTTCCTATATACAAATTTCCACTTTGGGATGAAGATAGAACTTAATCTGCACATTTTAATAATTAAAGCTATGATTTCAGTATGCTCAAATGGGTTAGTAACAGGTTTTTCTTTTTTTCTTACTTAGGGAGAAAGTCAAACAGGAGAATGAGAATAATTTATTTTGGAGCTAAAAGGAACTCTTCAAATGATCTTTATTATCCCCCTTTATTTACACTTCAGGAAATTATGGCCTAGAGAAGTTATCTTTCTCATCATCAACAAACCAGGAGCAGAGCAAGGATTAGAAAACTGGACTTGGGGTGACCAAACTGGCTCTTTATTATGCTGAATGCCAAGAAATTATAATTCTTTAGGAATCTCTCCTTTTACCTTAGAAGATTATATGTTAATTTCATGAACCCCCTTGAGTGAGTGATAAAGGTAAGATCTGGGGATTAACTAAACTTCAATGGCTTCCTACTGCCATTGGAATGAACTAACTCTTTAACTATGATTTTTAGGCCAGTTCATAACATGGCCCAACCTTCCTTTTCAGCCTTGTGACACATAATCTTCCTTTCAGAGACTTGTTCTTGCTCCATGAGTACTTTCATTTTTCAGATACCTTGTGCTATTTTTTTTTAATGCTTCCTTCTTTTATTTATATAATTCATTAAGATTCTTGTACCATAGTTTTTCAGATTCAGCATTCCAGACATGGCAATGAATTATTTTCCTTTATGTGGAAAAAGAACAAACAGAATTGATTTTAAATACAGATATAAAATGGCCATTTGCTTACACACTTTGACCTGAGGGAGGTTACAAAAGCAAAAACAAAAAGTATTCTTTAACTCCTGGTTTTTGGCTCACAATTTTTATCATTTTGAGTACCGTCTTCTCCCTGGAGTCCTGTTAAGATTGTATGTACATGTAAGGCTCATTATATTATCCAGGTTCAGTGTACATGAGTTCTATTGTGTGACTTTTATTTTGACTGGGGTAATTGGATTAAAATCATTTTTTTCTTCTAGAAAGAAGGATGAACTCTGAGAGAAAACTAATCCCTATATACAAGCATACCTCAGAGATACTGTGGTACACTTCGTGGCTACCACAATAAAGTGAATATTGCAATAAAGCAAGTCACAGGAACTTTTTGATTTCCCAGTACATATAAAAGTTATGTTTATACTACACTATAGTCTGTTGTGTAAAGTAGTAGTGTGTCTGAAAAACAATGAATATACCTTAATTTAAAAAATATTGCTGAAAAATGCTATCATCTGACAATGCAGGGTTGTCACAAACCCTCAATTAGTTTTAAAAAAAGCACTATCTGCCTAGACTTTCTATACTCTATTGCCCTTCCTCCAGATACTGCATTTTTAAATAAAGGTTGAAGCAACCCGTGTTGACCGTAAGCACCATTTTCCAACAGCATTTGCTCACTTTACTAAATAATTTTTCTTCCAGGCATATTAAATTGGCATAAAGCATTGTGTAAGTTTGATTTAAGATCCCCTTAATGGATCACAGCCTTGTTATGTTAAAGAGGCTTGTGTAAACAATGGAATGATCTTGGTTCGTTTCCAAGACAAACCATTCAACATCACAGTAATAAAGTCTATGCCTCAACTACTAATGCTGAAGAAGCTGAAGATGACTGGTTCTATGAAGACCTTATAAGACCTTCTAGAACTAACACCAAATATGTCCTTTTCATCTTAGGGGATTGGAATGTAAAAGTAGGAAGTTGAGATACCTAAAGTAACAGGCAGTTTTGGCTTTGAAGTACAAAATGAACAGGGCAAAGGCTAACAGTTTTGTCAAGAGAACACACTGGTCATAGAAAACACCCTTTTCCAACAACACAAACGACAACTATATATGGACATCACCAGATGGTCAATACAGAAATCGAATTGATTTTATTCTTTGCAGCCGAATGGAGAAGCTCTGTACTGTCAGCAAAAACAAGAATGGGAGCTCACTATGGTTCAGATCGTGAGCTTCTTATTGCAAAATTCAGGCTTAAATTGAAATTTTAATTTCCTAGTGGGAAAACCACTAGGCCATTTAGATATGACCTAAATCAAATCCTTTATGATTATACAGTGGAGGTGATGAATAGATTTGAAGGATTAGATCTGGTAGACAGAGTGCCTGAAGAATTATGGACGGAGGTTTGGAACTTTGTACAGAAGGGAGTAACCAAAACTATCCCAAAAAAAGAAGTGCAAGAAAGCAATGGTTGCCTGAGGATGTTTTACAATTAGATGAGAAAAGAAGAGAAGAAAAAGCAATGGAGAAAGGGAAATATACCCAACTGAATGCAGAGTTCCAGACAATAGCAAGGAGAGATAAGAAAGCCTTCTTAAGTGAACAATACAAAAAAGTAGAGGAAAACAATAGAATGGGAAATACAGCTATCTCAAGAAAATTGGGGATATCAAAGAACATTTCATGCAAGGATGGGCACAAAAAAGGACAGAAATTATAAGGACCTAACAGAAACAAAAAGAGGTGGCAAGAATACATACAAGAACCACACACAAAAAAGCTTTTAATGACCCAGATAACCATGATGGTGTGATCACTTACCTAGAGCCAGACCTCTTGGAGTGTGATATCAAGTGGGCCTTAAGCGTTACTACAAACAAAGCTAGTGGAGGTGATGGGATTCCAGGTGAGCTATTTAAAGTCCTAAAGATGATGCTATTAAAGTGCTGCATTCAGTATGTCAGCAAATTTGGAAAACTCAGCAGTGACCACAGGACTGGAAAAGGTCAGTTTTCATTCCAGTCCCTAAGAAAGGCAATACCAACAAATGGTCAAACTACCATAAAATTGCACTTTTTCACATGCTAGCAAGGTAATGCTCAAAATTCTTCAGGCTAGGCTTCAGCAGTACATGAACCCAGAACTTCGAGAAGTACAAGCTGGATTTAGAAAAAGCAGAGGAACCAGAGATCAAATGACCAACATTCATTGGATCATAGAGAAGGCAAGAGAATTCCAGCAAAACATCTATTTCTGCTTCATTGACTATGCTAAAGCCTTAGACTGTGTGTATCACAAAAAACCTTGGAAAATTCTTAAAGAGATGGGAATACCAGACCACCTTACCTGTATCCTGAGATACCTGTATGCAGGTCAAGAAGCAACAGTTAGAACCGACGTGGAACAACGAACTGTTTCCAAATTAGGAAAGGAGTATGTCAAGGCTGTATATTGTCACCTTGCTTTATTTAACTTATATGCAGAGTACATCATGTGAAATGCTGGGCTGGATGAATCATAAGCTAGAATCAAGACTGCTAGGAGAAATATCAACAACCTTAGATATGCAGATGATACCACTGTAATTGCAGAAAGGGAAGAGGAACTAAAGAGCTTTCTTGATGAGGGTGAAAGAGGAAAGAGAAAGAGCTGACTTAAAACTCAACATTCAAAAAAGTAAGAACATGGTGTCTAGTCCCATCACTTCATGGCAAAGAGAAGGGAAGTGGAAACAGTGACAGATTTTATTTTCTTGGGCTCCAAAATCACTGCTGATGGTGACTGCAGCCATGAAGTTAAAAGATGCTTGCTCCTTGGAAGGAAAGCTATGACAAACCTAGATAGTGTATTAAAAAGCAGAGACATCACTTGCAAGCAAAGGTCCATATAGTCAAAGCTATGGTTTTTCAATAGTCAATATGGATGTGAGAATTGGACCATAAAGAAGGCTGAGCACCAAAGAATTGATGCATTTGAACTTTGGTGCTTGAAGAAGACTCTCAAACAGGAAGGAAATCAAACCAGCCAATCCTTAAGGAAATCAATCCTGAATATTCATTGGAAGGGAGGATGCTGAAGCTCCAATACTTTGGCCAACTGATGCGAAGAGCTGACTCATTGGAAAAGACCCTGATGCTGGGAGAGATTGAGGACGGAGGAAAAGGGGGCGACAGTGGATGCAATGGTTGGATAGCATCACAGACTCAATGGAAATGGGTTTGAGCAAACTCTGTAAGACAGTGAAGGACAGAGAAGTCCAGTGGGTGCAGTCCATGAGATTGCAAAGAGGCGGACACCACTGAGAACTGAACAAGTTTCAGATCTAGAACCTATGTAGTGACTGGGCTCTGTGCTTTCACTGCTGAGGGCCCAGATTCGATCCCTGGTTGGAGAACTAAGATCTTATAAGCTGCATGGCATGGCCAAAAAAGATGTAGAGCATAATGATTTTACCTAAATACATCATGAAATGATTACCACAATAAGTTTATTGAACACCTATCATCTCATACAGTACAAAATTAAACAAAAAAATTTTTTTTCCTTGGGATGAGGACTCAGGATTTACTCTAACAACTTTCATATATAACATGCAGCAGTGTTGATTATATTTATCATGTTGCACATGTCATCCCTCGTATTTATCTTATAACTGGAAATTGTACCTTTTGATTGCCTTCATCCAATTCCCCCTTCCCCTAATCCCACCACTGCCTCAAATCTGATCTCGTTTTTCCTATGAGTTAGTTGATTTGTTTTTGAAACATGTTTAACCTCCATCACTGTGTTAGTTCCTGGCACCCAAAATGGTGATTCAATACATTTCAAAATGATCATCCTGGTAAGTCTAGTTATGATCTGTCATCATACAAAGACATTACCTAACTATAGACTGTATTCCCTACAGTGTACATCTGTCTCTATATCTCATTTATTTTGCAACTGAAATTTTGTACCTCCTAATCTCCCTCACCTATTTCTCTCCTCTCCCCCTGCCACTCCTCCCCTCTGGCAACCACCTGTTTGTTCTCTAGATAACCTGTACTATTTTTCTTCATTTTCCTATATTATCATACTACATAGCCTTCAAAATCTAGCTTAAATTTCACCTCCTCTGAGAAGTTTCCCCTTCCTATTGGAATCAGAAATACTCTCTTTGGAACTGATGACCCTGGACCAGTCAGCATTTATTATGTTACCTTGATTGATAGTTTTTGTTTCTTAATTTCTCAGCTAGTATATGAAAATATTTAAGAACAGATGCCATATCTTTCCTTTTTATTATTTATTTCTCATATCTTTCGTTTTCAATCTTTTTTCATTTACTTTCACCACCACAAAGGCTGGTGTGAAACTTTGCACTCACAGGGGGAGCTTGACATTTCAGTTGCATGATAAAGTGAAAGAGCAATGAGAGCTCTATTGTATCAGAATCACATTTAAAGTAAGACTATGTCTTATAAGATCATCTACCCCCGAATAACATGTCCCAACTACTTCCAATCCTGGCCACCTCTACTTAATGGCTGGACTCAGAATTCAGACTACCTTAGTTAGACATAGCTTCTCCCAAGATAGGCTTGATATTTGAAAATATATCAACAGCTGTATTTGCCCTTCAGTCACATTTGAGAACTGTTCATAATAACTGTAATTGAGAAGACCAAAGCCTGCTTCACAAAGAAAGCTGACACCTCACTATACCAGTCTGTCCAGTTATAAGGGAAGAGTCAAACCAGCACATTTGCTGTTTAGAACAGGTGCCTATGGGCTGTCTGCTGCCCTCTCAGCCCCAACCTAGGGCACAGGAAGGGGCAAGGATGCCACACTGGGGCGTTCTTCAGCACCCTAGACTGGGAACCCAGAATGGCTGTTTCTGCCCACCCCCACCCCCCCAAACTGGGTCCAGTCCCTGGGAGAATAGCTGCTTCTCCTCACAGAGGAATTCCTACAGCAAGGCCACACCACATTGCTTAGCATTTATTAATAGGATGTGGTGTGGTTACCAAACCAGATCTCACAGCTGAGGCAGAGGAGGCTGCCAGAGCCCCACTGTGTAAATGCCAGTTGTGCTGCAGGGCTCCTGAAGAGCACCTAGCTCCTGTCACCCAGGGGTGCTGGGGAGCCAGGTGAAGCACAAAGGTGCTGCAAGTTTGTTTTATTTGATGCACTGCTGATAAACAACTAGATTGTAAGGTGCAAATGCAACCAGGATTGCTACAGACTCTTAACTTTTGACAAAGCCTAGATCATAAACACTGAAGTACCCAAGCATATTTCCTCCTGACTCCAGTCTTGGTTATCCATGCACGGCCCATCTGTTAATTACATATACAAAGAAGAAAGGTGGCCACAGAGAATGAGTACACAAAATCGTGTCAGCTTGCTTAAGTCATATCTGCTTGCTTAACAACAACGTCAGGATTTTCTCAAGGTGATAGCCCTTTCTTCCCCTGTTATCGTTTGCACCGCCAAGTACACACAGGGAAAGCAGACCAGTGAAGTTTAGTACCTAGACCGAGTCAAAGGGTTAACCTCCCACTACTCAAGAGTGTGGCCTGGAGATCAACAGTAAGGAAACCTGTTAGCAGTGCAGCAGCTCAGGCCTCACCAAGGCCCACTGAATCACAATTTGCATTCTTACTGGATCCCCAAGTGATTTGTACGCAAATTAAATTTTGAGACTTTCTGAAGAGGGCTCTGAGTTCTAGAAGTAGATGTTCTAAAAGAAAGCAGTTCTGAATTCATTGGAAGGACTGATTCTGAAGCTGAAACTCCAATACTTTGGCTACCTGATGCAAAGAACTCACTCATTGGAGAAGACGCTGATGCTGAGATTGAGGGCAGGAGGAGAAGGGGACGACAGAGGGTGAGATATTTGGATAGTATCACCGACTCGATAGAAATGAGTTTGAGCAAGCTCCGTGAGTTGGTGATGGACGGGGAACCTGGTGTGCTGCAGTCCATGGGGTCGCAAAGAGTAGGACGTGACTAAGCAACTGAACTGAACTGAATTCTAGATCTTTGACCTTAAATCCCTTAAGCTTCTTAGCCTAAGGAAAAGGAAACTCCTGTCACAGGCAACTGTTATGAAACCTAACGATGGTAAAAGCACTTCGAAAAGTTAAAAATACTCTATGCAAATAACATTCCCCTACTTCGTGAACCGCAAAAACGAAAAGATCTCTGATAGGGTGAGGGGCCTTCCTCATTGAAAACAAAAAAGGAAAGCAGGCTCCATATTTAACTTGGCAGGAAGTCACCAGCTTTCTTTTTCTCAAAGCTTGTGGGGCTATAAAAAAATGTAGATATTTATACATTGCTTTCTTGTTCAGATAAAATATTGTAGAATTTCCCTAGTCTAGAAGTGGAATTTCTGAGTGTGAGGTATGTGCCTCTTCAAATGTATTGAGTGGTGAAATCATTATCCAAAAAAGGCTCTAAAAATTAAACAATGTGTAAGAGTTCTTATATCCTCAAGAGCTCACTAAAATGTCATTTTATTCAACCTTAACTTTTGCAGTTCTAATAAGAAAATAAAGTATCTCAATGTTATTTTATCAATAATATGCATTTCTCTGATTCTTAACAAGGTTGACCAAGTTTTCAGATGCTGCCCCTGAAGCCTGGGTTTGTATCTCTTTTTGGTCACTTTGTTTCTGTGTAACCTTGGGCAGTCTATTTAAGTCTCAGTTTTGTCAATTATAAAATTAAATGAACTGATGCATGTTGTATATTCCAGCTGCTCAAGATGGCTGTCTCTTGCCCTGTCTACATCCCCTGCCCAACTAGTGCCTGCTTCGTGTACACCCTGCTCACAAGCCTGATCTTCCTGAGTGCTTGCCCCAGGCCCCAGCTAGTGATAGCTTCAGATCAGATCAGATCAGTCGCTCAGTCGTGTCCGACTCTTTGCAACCCCATGAATCGCAGCACGCCAGGCCTCCCTGTCCATCACCAACTCCCGGAGTTCACTCAGACTCACATCCATCGAGTCAGTGATGCCATCCAGCCATCTCATCCTCTGTCGTCCCCTTCTCCTCTTGCCCCCAATCCCTCCCAGCATCAGAGTTTTGTCCAAGGAGTCAACTCTTCGCATGAGGTGGCCACAGTACTGGAGTTTCAGCTTTAGCATCATTCCTCCCAAAGAAATCCCAGGGCTGATCTCCTTCAGAATGGACTGGTTGGATCTCTTTGCAGTCCAAGGGACTCTCATGAGTCTTCTCCAACACCACAGTTCAAAAGCATCAATTCTTTGGCGCTCAGCCTTCTTCACAGTCCAACTCTCACATCCATACATGACCACAGGAAAAACCATAGCCTTGACTAGACGAACCTTTGTTGGCAAAGTAATGTCTCTGCTTTTCAATATGCTATCTAGGTTGGTCATAACTTTCCTTACAAGGAGTAAGCATCTTTTAATTTCATGGCTGCAGTCACCATCTGTGATTTTGGAGCCCAGAAAAATAAAGTCTGACACTGTTTCCACTGTTTCCCCATCTATTTCCCATGAAGTGATGGGACTGGATGCCATGATCTTCGTTTTCTGAATGTTGAGTTTTAAGCCAACTTTTTCACTCTCCACTTTCACTTTCATCAAGAGGCTTTTGAGTTCCTCTTCACTTTCTGCCATAAGGGTGGTGTCATCTGCATATCTGAGGTTATTGATATTTCTCCCGGCAATCTTGATTCCAGCTTGTGTTTCTTCCAGTCCAGCGTTTCTCATGATGTACTCTGCATAGAAGTTAAATAAACAGGGAGACAATATACAGCCTTGACGAACTCCTTTTCCTATTTGGAACCAGTCTGTTGTTCCATGTCCAGTTCTAACTGTTGCTTCCTGACCTGCATACAAATTTCTCAAGAGGCAGATCAGGTGGTCTGGTATTCCCATCTCTTTCACAATTTTCCACAGTTTCTTGTGATTCACACAGTCAAAGGCTTTGGCATAGTCAATAAAGCAGAAATAGATGTTTTTCTGGAACTCTCTTGCTTTTTCCATGATCCAGCAGATGTTGGCAATTTGATCTCTGGTTCCTCTGCCTTTTCTAAAAGCAGCTTGAACATCAGGAAGTTCACCGTTCACATATTGCTGAAGCCTGGCTTGGAGAATTTTGAACATTACTTTACTAGCGTGTGAGATGACTGCAGTTGTGCGGTAGTTTGAGCATTCTTTGACATTGCCTTTCTTTGGGATTGGAATGAAAACTGACCTTTTGCAGTCCTGTGGCCACTGCTGAGTTTTCCAAATTTGCTGGCATATTGAGTGCAGCACTTTCACAGCATCATCTTTCAGGATTTGGAATAGCTCAACTGGAATTCCATCACCTCCACTAGCTTTGTTTATAGTGATGCTTTCTAAGGCCCACTTGACTTCACATTCCAGGATGTCTGGCTCTAGGTCAGTGATCACACCATCGTGATTATCTCGTGATTATCTGGGTCGTGAAGATCTTTTTTGTACAGTTCTTCTGTGTATTCTTGCCACCTCTTCTTAATATCTTCTGCTTCTGTTAGGTCCATACCATTTCTGTCCTTTATCGAGTGCATCTTTGCATGAAATGTTCCTTTGGTATCTCTGATTTTCTTGAAGAGATCCCTAGTCTTTCCCATTCTGTTGTTTTCCTCTATTTCTTTGCATTCATCGCTGAAGAAGGCTTTCTTATCTCTTCTTGCTATTCTTTGGAACTCTGCATTCAGATGTTTATATCTTTCCTTTTCTCCTTTTCTTTTCACTTCTCTTCTTTTCACAGCTATTTGTAAGGGCTCCCCAGACAGCCATTTTGCTTTTTTGCATTTCTTTTCCATGGGGATGGTCTTGATCCCTGTCTCCTGTACAATGTCACGAACCTCATTCCATAGTTCATCAGGCACTCTATCTATCAGATCTAGGCCCTTAAATCTATTTCTCACTTCCCCTGTATAATCATAAGGGATTTGATTTAGGTCATACCTGAATGATCTGGTGGTTTTCCCTACTTTCTTCAATTTAAGTCTGAATTTGGCAATAAGGAGTTCATGATCTGAGCCACAGTCAGCTCCTGGTCTTGTTTTTGCTGACTGTATAGAGCTTCTCCATCTTTGGCTGCAAAGAATATAATCAATCTGATTTCGGTGTTTTTGCTGACTGTATAGAGCTTCTCCATCTTTGGCTGCAAAGAGTATAATCAATCTGATTTCGGTGTTGACCATCTGGTGATGTCCATGTATAGAGTGTTCTCTTGTGTTGTTGGAAGAGGGTGTTTGTTATGACCAGTGCATTTTCTTGGCAAAACTCTATTAGTCTTTGCCCTGCTTCATTCTGTATTCCAAGGCCAAATTTGCCTGTTACTCCAGGTGTTTCTTGACTTCCTACTTTTGCATTCCAGTCCCCTATAATGAAATGGACATCTTCTTTGGGTGTTAGTTCTAAAAGGTCTTGTAGGTCTTCATAGAACTGTTCAGCTTCTTCAGCGTTACTGGTTGGGGCATAGACTTGGATTACTGTGATATTGAATGGTTTGCCTTGGAAATGAACAGAGATCATTCTGTCGTTTTTGAGATTGCATCCAAGTACTGCATTTCGGACTCTTCTGTTGACCATGATGGCCACTCCATTTCTTCTGAGGGATTCCTGCCCACAGTAGTAGATATAATGATATCTTAGTGATAGCTTATCAGAATTTTAACCACTGAGCCACCAGGGAATTCTGAGTAATAGCTTATCAAAGATGTGATAAGTGATAGCTTATCAAAGAGAGGCATGTCCCTCTACTGGTTTCCCTGGTAAGCCCACCTGAGGTCAGTTCCCCTATAACTGGTATTGCCCCACTGCTATGCCCCAGGAGGGGAGACTGCCACCACATCCTGCTCGCAGACCTGCCCACTGCACATGGTGGGGTGTCACTCCAGTACCTTGTTTCAGACGCATTAGCTCCCCCCATCCATTAAACCAGTGATGTCTCTGTTGCTGATGCGGACTTTTTCTTCAGTCTTGAAGCTGGGCAAGCACAGGCCTTGTGTTGGGTGCAGCCCAACACATGTAAAGCACACAGAAAAGAGACTGGCATAACAGGTTACCCCAGAGTCACCTGAGCTATTTGCTGCCCAAATATGGATTCGGCAATTTTCTCAAAGAGCCCCTGGTTCTTTGTATGAATGTATGGTATTTAGAAATCACAACCTGAAGTTTATGGGTGTTCATTACCCCCTATGTTCTTGTTGCTGCTAAGACTTGTGGTGAACAAAGATAGAAAATATGTACTTTAAAGATAAATGCATTTACATGATTTTATATTGATAATTCCAGTTCAGATGTAAGATTATAGGCTTTCACATATTTCTTGAATTTTGTGTTTATATCCTTTTTTCTTAAATTGAAAACCTTGGCTCCCAAGAACATTAATGTAATTATATAGTTACTTTATCCTACTAAATATACAGTAGCTTCAAAATACAGTAACAATTTTATTAACATTTATGACTACTGAAAACAGTATTTTAAAATTTTTCTTTGCAAAAAAAAATTTTAAAAAAAACGTTTAAAAGAAAAACAAATTGCTTTGCTGTTCTTTTTGTCCTTGGCAATATTTCATGAGGGAGATAGAGTCAATATGTTTTATATACTTAAATATTTAGTCAATGGAGTTTTCAACAAGGATGCCAAGACAATTCAGTAGGAAAACAAGAGTCTTTTCAACAAATGATGCTGGGACAATAGTGACAAAGGAATAAAAGTGGACCCTTGCTTTATATCATATACAAAAATAAACTCAAAATTGATGAAGACCTAAATGTAAGAGCCAAAGAAAAGTAAAGAAGAAAACATGAGCATAAATCTTTACTACCTTGCATTTGGCAATGAATTCTTAGTATGACACTAAAAGCACAAACAACAAAAAGTAGATTAATTGGGCTTCCATCAAAATTTAAAACTTTTGTGCTTCAAAAGACACTTTCAAGAAAGTTGAAAAGACAACCCAAAACTGGAAGAAAAAACTTGCAAATCATATATCCAATAAAGAACTTCTGTTTAGAATTATATCAAGATCTCTTGGGTCGCCATTGCCTTCTCCAATCAAGATCTCTTACAAATCAATAATAAGAAACAAATAACTTTTTTATTGGGCAAAAGAGATCTCATATAAGCATTCTTTCTTTGATGGTTACCAGAGTCAGGGGGTGGGGGTGGGTAAGTCAAAAGGAGTCAAAAGGTATAAACTTCCACTTATAAAATAAATTAGTCATGGTCTGTAATGCACAGCATGATGACTATAGTTAATAATACTGTATTGAGTATTTGAAAGTTGCTAAGAGTACATCGTTTTGCTTTTTTTTAATGATTTTTTTGGTGTGGACCATTTTTAAAGTCTTTATTGAGTTTGTTACAATATTGCTTGTGTTTCATATTTTTTTTTTTTGGCCACAATGGTCCATGTCAAAATGTGGGATCTTAACTCCCAGAGCAGGGATCAAACCTGCACCCCTCCTGCAGTAGAAGGTGAAGTCTTAACCACTGGACTGTTAGGGAAGTCTCGATTATTGTGGTGGTCATCTTGCAACATATCGATGTATACAAATATTGAATCATTATGTTGCACACCTGAAACTAAAGTTTTATGTCAATTATACCTCACTTTTAAAATGTTCTTACTAAAGTCAAATATAAATCAGCACAGGGTCTGCATAAGTATCTCACCAAAGAAGATACACACCCAGGCAATAAGCACATGAAAATCATTTGCCATCAGGGAAGTGCAAATTTAAACCACAATGAGATACCACTTCACTCCTACTAGGATGGCTGGAATCAAAAAGACAATAATAAACACTGACAAGAATGTAGAGAAACAGGAACCCTCATATACTGGTGGGGATGTGAAGTGGTGCAGCCGCTTCAGAGAACAATCTGGCACTCTTCAAAAAAGTTAAGGACTTGAGCAGTTCTACTGCTAGAGAAATGGAAACATGTTCACACAAAAACTTGTACACAAATGCTTATAGCTGCATCATTCACAATAGTCAAAGGTAAAAAACAACCCAAATCTCCATCAGTTCATGAGTGGATTCACAAAATATGGTATATCTATTTAATAGAATGTTATTCAGCCATAAAAAGGAATGAAGTGTTTGTACAGGTTACAGCATGGATGCAGCCAGTCACAAAATACCACGTATCAAATGATTCCATTTATGTGAAATGTCCATAATTGGCAAATATATAGAAAGAGAAAGTAAATTAGTGATTGCTTTAGGCTATGAAGTGAATCAGAGAAGGCCATGGCACCCCACTCCAGTACTCTTGCCTGGAAAAATCCCATGGATGGAGGAGCCTGGTAGGCTGCAGTCCATGGGGTTGCTAAGAGTCCGGCACGACTGAGCGACTTCACTTTCACTTTTCACTTTCATGCATTGGAGAAGGAAATGGCAACCCACTCCAGTGTTCTTGCCTGGAAAATCCCAGGGACGGGGGAGCCTGGTGGGCTGCCATCTATGGGGTCGCACAGAGTCCAACACGACTGAAGCAACTTAGCATAGCATAGCATGAAGTGAATAATTGAGTAGTAATTGCTAAAGGGTACTAGGTTTCTTTTTGAGGTGCTAGAAATGTGACTGTGATGATGGTTGTAGGACTCTGTGAATATCATAAAATCCACTTAATTTTTCACTTTAATAAAATCGGTGATTTATTTGGTATGTGAACTATATATTAGTAAAGCTGTTAGGAAAAAAGAAAAGTCTGAAAATAAAGATCAAATGGAACAAATGAATCTAACAGTGTAACAAATTAATGGCATAATCACAGAGGAATTTCAGGATTTTATTTATTTATTTGGCTGTACCACAGGCTTGTGTGGTCTTGGTTTCCTGACCAGGGATTGAAACTGTGCCCCCTGCATTGGAAGGTGGAGTCTTAGCCACTGGACTGCTGGGAATTCCTGCTTTTCAATTTGATTTTATTTATATGTGGCTTATTTACATGTTTCTAAAGTAAAATCTATTAAACAACATGAATATATTCAGAGAAATCTAGTTTCTTTTTGTATTTTTTCTATTCTATTACTTCTTCCTATTGATATGGTTAAAGCATTTAAAATATTTAGATATAGTTAATATACCATAACACTCACCCTTTAAAATGTATAATTCATAGTTTTTAGTATATTTACAAAGTTGATAACTATCATCACTATCTAATTTTGAGAAGAATATTTTATCTTCTCAGAAAAAGTAACTCCCTATTCCCCATTCACCTTCCCCCTAACCCTGGCAAATGCTAATTTACTTTCTTTCTCTCCGTGTCTGCCTACTCAGGACTTTTGTTATCAATGGCATAATTTAATCTATGGCCTTTTGTGACAGTCTTCTTTCACTTAGCACAATGTAGTCAAGATTCATTTATTTTGTTGTATGAATCAATATGTTATTCTTTTCTTATGACTGAATAACATTCTGTTGTTTGGATATAACAATTTGCTTACTCATTCATCAGTTGATGGACCTTGGGGTTGTTTCCATTTTTTGACTGTTAGGAACAGCGCTGCTGTGAATATTCATGTTGAAGTTTCTGTATGAACATATGTGTTTCCTTCTTTTTGAGGGGTGTCAAAGAGGAATTGCTGGGTTACATAATAGATAACCTTTTTAAAAAAGTTTTTGTTCTTGCAAGACAGAATAGAGATATGAATATTAATATTATGCAGATATCATCATTTTCTTAGCCAAATGGTAACACTCCACATATATTTTTTCTTCTCTTTGCTTTCTTCCCTTAAAATGTACCCTCCAAAACAAAATACAAATTTCGTATGCTGGGCATCAGTCCATATCAGTATGCAGATATTCCTCGCTTTTTTTTATAGTTGCATAATCAGGATGTGCCATGTTTATTCAGTTCAGTTCAGTTATTCAGTTGTATTAGACTCTTTGCAACCCCATGGACTGCAGCATGCCAGGCTATCCTGTCCATCACCAACTCCCAGAGCTTGCTCAAACTCATGTCCATCCAATTTGTGATGCCATCCAACCATCTCGTCCTCTGTTGTCCCTTTCTCCTTCTGCCTTCAATCTTTCCCAGCATCAGGGTCTTTTCTAATGAGTCAGTTCTTCGCATCAGGTGGGCAAAGTAATGGAGCTTCAACTTTATCATCAGCCCTTCCAATGAATATTCAGGACCTATTTCCTTTAGGATTGACTGGTTTGATCTCCTTGCAGTCCAAGGGACTCTCAAGAGTCTTCTCCAACATGTATGGATGTGAGAGTTGGACTGTGAAGAAAGCTGAGTGCCAAAGAGTTTTGAACTGTGGTGCTGGAGAAGACTCTTGAGAGTCCCTTGGACTGCAAGGAGATCCAACCAGTCCATTCTAAAGGAGATCAGTCCTGAGTGTTTATTGGAAGGACTGATGCTAAAGCTGAAACTCCAATACTTTGCCCATCTCATGCGAAGAGTTGGCTCATTGGAAAAGACTCTGATACTGGGAGGGATTGGGGGCAGGAAGAGAAGGGGACGATGGAGGATGAAATGGCTCGATGGCATCACTGACACGATGGACATGAGTTTGAGTAAACTCTGGGAGTTGGTGATGGACAGGGAGGCCTGG
Source organism: Bos indicus x Bos taurus (assembly GCF_003369695.1). Taxonomy (NCBI): domain Eukaryota; kingdom Metazoa; phylum Chordata; class Mammalia; order Artiodactyla; family Bovidae; genus Bos; species Bos indicus x Bos taurus. Next base: position 117,049,191 of record NC_040076.1, read on the forward strand.
CATGCTGCGATTCATGGGGTCGCAAAGAGTCGGACGTGACTGAGCGACTGGACTGTACATATATATATGTATTTAATGGTACTTCCCAGATGGCGCTCATGCTAAAGAACACATCTGCTAATAGAGGTAGGCGTAAGAGACACTGGTTGGATTGCTGGGTGGGGAAGATGTCCTGAAGGAAGGGCACAGCAACCCACTCCAGTATTCTTGCCTGGGGAATCCCATGGACAGAGGAGCCTGGCAGGCTGCAGCCCAAAGTGTCACACAGAGTCAGACACAAGTGTAATGACTTGGTATGCATGCACACACATATATCTTTAATACATATATTCATATATATATTCATTTCCTTTTGGGTGCTGTTTATGCTATGTCTATTTCTCTTTTTCAATCTTTCTATGTTATTCTGTTTAAAGTATCTATTTTAAATAGCATATACCGGAAATTTGAATATGTTTTTATGTAATTCTTTAAATGGAGAAGAAAATGGCAACCCACTCCAGTACTCTTGCCTGGAAAATCCCATGGGCGGAGGAGCCTGGTAGGCTGCAGTCCATGGAGTCGCTAAGAGTCAGACACGACTGAGTGACTTCACTTTCACTTTTCACTGTCATGCATTGGAGAAGGAAATGGCAACCCACTCCCGTGTTCTTGCCTGGAGAATCCCAGGGACGGGGGAGCCTGGTGGGCTGCCGTCTATGGAGTCTCACAGTGCCAGACACAACTGAAGCGACTTAGCAGCAGCAGCAGCAGCAGTTCTTTAAAAGACCTGTTTCATTTACACTTGTTATTATTAGTGACATTTTAAGATTTATTTCTACTGTCATATTTATTGTTTTCTCTTTACCATATATTTTAACTTTAATCACTTAAAAATTACTTTATTTTGCTTATATTTAACTTCTATTTCTGCCTTCTAATGGGTTGTTGGGATTTGGAATTTCTGGGCTTTTTTATGAATAAAATTAATCTCAGCAGCATGACATTTTCTTTGCTATAATTTTTACCTATGTCATTTTTTTCTTCAGAATTGGAGACCATTTTCCCATTAAGTTTAGTTTCTTCATTTCCTCCCAGCTTAGGGATATACTTGAGAAGGGCTTTTTGTAGAAGTTAGTATAAAATTTTTTAAATTTCTAAACCATAATTTAAGTACACATAAAGCACACAAAACCTACAATGTGTGAAGCTTTTGGGAAAATTTTTTATCTTAATCTTTTGTACTATAAAAATTTTTCTAAATACCATCAAAACAGAGACTCTTTTGAATATCCCTATTATCAGGAAATACACACTAAAATATTCAAGGGTAAAGACTCCTTATGTATGTAACTTTTCTGCAAATAGTTTAGGAATATAATTATAGTTAGGTAGAAAAAATTATTAGGGCTTCCCAGGAGGCTTAGCGGTAAAGAATCCTCCTGCAATGCACAGATATGGGTTCAGTCCCTGGGTTGGGAAGATCCCCTGGAGAAGGAAATAACAACTCACTCCAGTATTTGTGCCTGGAGAATTCCATGGACAGAGGAGCCTGGTGGGCTACAGCCATGGTATCTCAAGACTTAGTGACTAAACAATAGGAACAACAACAAGAAAAAATTATTAGAATGAGAGAGAGAGAACGATACAAGTGAATGATGTAAAATGTTCACACTAGGGAAATTAGTGTAAAGACTATATGACTGTTTTGGTACTATTTTTATATTTGCAAAATTTTATAACTTTGAAATTATTTCCAAAGGAAAAAATGATGAAACTTTATGTTCAGCAAAATATTGAACAGAAAATTTCTTTGTGTGTGAAAATTTCCACACATTAAAAAAAAGTGACTATAGTTATATTTTTGATGATGATTGGGTGCCATCCAGTGTTCAATTTCTGCAACTGCTAATCTTACAAATTTAAACCCAACTGTTCCTAACTGTATTTGGAAATGGCTTTTTGTTGATTTCTTTATGCTGGTACCATAAGACTATAAAAATAATGTACCTAATCAAAATTAGTAAAACAAATCTATTAAATATGAAAAAAATTGCCATGCTTTGTGAGATAAAATGCAGGTTTCTGCCTCTCCGGAATTTTATCAAAATCTTGAGAGGGAGTCAAAGTAGCTGGAGCATACAAAAAGCTAATGATCAGTGCCCAGACTAATCAAAACTAGAGATTTACATATAATCTGTGATGATCACAGGTCATAAAATTTATTTTAAAATAATTTTATTTTTTAATGTTTATTTATTTATGGCTGTGCTGGGTCTTTGTTGCTGTGCATGGGCTTTCTCTAGTTGCAGTGTGAGGGCTTCTCCTTGCAGTGACTTCTCTTCTTGGGGGGCACAGGGCTCTAGGGTGCGAGGGCTTCAGTAGTGGCAGCTCGAAGGCTCAGTAGTTTCGGATTTTCAGACAGGCTTAGTCGTTGTGGTGCACAGGCTCAGTTGCCCCACAGCCTGTGGGATCTTAGTTCCCTGACTAGGGATCAAATCCATGTCCCCTGCATTAGAAGACAGATTCTTAACCACTGGACCACCAGGGAAGTCACTAGCTTATCTTTTTAATTACAGCCAGTTCTGGTACTTGTATTCACAGACTCACTTATGGTGGAATATTTCCTTATGCTTTAACAAAGTTTTTAGATTTAACTAATCTTTAGTGGGGGCTTCGAAAGTCACTCAGTCATGTCTGACTCTTTGTGACCCCATGGACTCCACAGAATTCTCTAGGCCAGAATACTAGAGTGGGTAGCTATTTCCTTCTCCAGGGGATCTTCCCAACCCAGGGATAGAACCCAGGTCTCCTAAATTGCAGGTGGATTCTTTACCAGCTGAGTCAGATAGCTTAGCTGGTGAAGAATCTGCCTGTAATGCAGGAGACCCCAGTTCAATTCCTGGGTCAGGAAGATCCCCTGGAGAAGGGGCTACCCGCTGCAGTATTCTTGGGCTTCGCTTGTGGCTTAGCTGGTAAAGAATCCGCCTGCAATTTGGGAGACCTGGGTTTGATCCCGGTTTGGGAAGATCCCCTGGAGAAGGAAACAGCTACGCACTCCGGTGTTCTGGCCTAGAGAATTCCATGGAGTCCATGGGGTCACAAAGAGTCATATACGACTGAGTGACTTTCACTTTCACATCTTTAGTGGGGGTTGTGTTTTCTGTGAAAAGAGTGGCCTGTGGTGTAAAAACATTATTCCAGGGAAGAGCACTGGATGTTTCACAGAGCTGGGAGATATCATTAATCTCTCAGTATTTTATATTAATTTTTCAGCTGGGGTGGCAGTGGGCATTGAGTTCTTGCGTCATGAAATTCTTACATCAAAACTGAACGAGGTATTAATGCCAGGGTTTTAGAATTCTATACAAACAAACAAAAATAAGTAAAAATCCAAACTTTAAAAAAAAAAAAAAAAAAAAAACCCTTTTCTCTTTTTTTGATTGTGCTGCATGGTATGCAGGATCTTAGTTCCCTGACCAGGGGTCAAACCCACGCCCCTTGCAGTGGAAGCTCTGAGTCTTAACCACTGGACCACCAGGGAATTTCCCACATGTGCTTTTAACCAGAGTCTAGAGCAGGGACAGACAAGCCTCCTTGACATCTTGCTGGCTTGGTGGACACATTTCCTTCTGATCCACTCTGTCACTGAGGGCATAGACCCTAAAAGGGCTCCATTTATTTACTGCATTCCTCCCTCAATCCTCAAGAAACAAGGGTTTGTCTTTAGTCCCTTTGTCACTTCTAGAAGAGCCAGAGAATTATCTCCTGTGTTTACTACCTCGGTTTTCCATTCCTTCCTTATATTGGCACTTAGGAATTCTCCATTATAATCTGCGAGTTTAGCCACTTGCTTAGGGAGAATATTGTTATATTTTATTTAGCAGGTCTTTGATGGAAGGCTAGATTTTTCTAGTACTCTTATTGGAATTGGGAAGTTTGACATTGTTAAACTATGATTTTCAAAAAAGTCTAAAATCATAACTCTTATTTAGATAGAATATAAATATGTGTTTAAGATTTATTTAATCTGTTATTAATGAAGAGGCATGTAAGACGCTAACCATTTCAAGTAGGAAGTCAAGAAACACAAACTTAAATGGAATAAAGAAATGTTGAAATGAATTTACAAATGAATAGGGGAACTGACTTTTTCCATGGGGAGGAGAAAAGTCAGTTAAACATCCATCAGACAGAATATATTTATGTCTCTAGACAAGACCTTCCTTGCATTTCTATCATTCACCCATAATTTACAGACTTGTAAAATAGGTTAAAAAGCGATGAATGGCTAGAATCAGGTAACCGGAAAAGGTAAGCTCTAAATATGCCAGTTTTTCACTGGAGACTCCTAGTAATCTTCTTTATTTTATTTTTGGCTGCACTGGGTCTTCACTGGTGTACAGGGGTTTTCTCTAGTTGCAGCTAGCGGGGGCTACTCTCGAGTTGCGGTGTGCCAGCTTTTCATTGCAGGAGCTTCTCTTGTTGCAGGCACAGGTTCTAGGATGTGTGGGCTCATTAGCTACAGTGAGTGGGTTTAGTTGCCCCATAGCATGTGGAATCTTCCTAGACCACAGACTGAACTCATGTCCTTTGCATTGGCAGGTGGATTCTTTTTTTTTTTTTTTCAATAGAACATTATTTATTGACACTGAACATTGAAATTCATATCATTTTCTTTTTTTTTAATTTGATTTTATTTTTAAACTTTACATAATTGTATTAGTTTTGCCAAATATCAAAATGAATCCGCCACAGGTATACATGTGTTCCCCATCCTGAACCCTCCTCCCTCCTCCCTCCCCATACCATCCCTCTGGGTCGTCCCAGTGCACCAGCCCCAAGCATCCAGTATCATGCATCGAACCTGGACTGGCGACTCGTTTCTTACATGATATTTTACATGTTTCAATGTCATTCTCCCAAATCTTCCCACCCTCTCCCTCTCCCACAGAGTCCATAAGACTGTTCTGTACATCAGTGTCTCTTTTGCTGTCTCGTACACCGGGTTATTGTTACCATCTTTCTAAATTCCATATATATGCGTTAGTATACTGTATTGATGTTTTTCCTTCTGGCTTACTTCACTCTGTATAATAGGCTCCAGTTTCATCTACCTCATTAGAACTGATTCAAATGTATTCTTTTTAATGGCTGAGTAATACTCCATTGTGTATATGTACCACTGCTTTCTTATCCATTCATCTGCTGATGGACATCTAGGTTGCTTCCATGTCCTGGCTATTATAAACAGTGCTGCGATGAACATTGGGGTACACGTGTCTCTTTCAGTTCTGGTTTCCTCAGTGTGTATGCCCAGCAGTGGGATTGCTGGATCATAAGGCAGTTCTATTTGAGTTTTTTAAGGAATCTCCACACTGTTCTCCATAGTGGCTGTACTAGTTTGCATTCCCACCAACAGTGTAAGAGGGTTCCCTTTTCTCCACACCTTCTCCAGCATTTATTATTTGTAGACTTTTGGATCGCAGCCATTCTGACTGGTGTGAAATGGTACCTCATAGTGGTTTTGATTTGCATTTCTCTGATAATGAGTGATGTTGAGCATCTTTTCATGTGTTTGTTAGCCATCTGTATGTCTTCTTTGGAGAAATGTCTATTTAGTTTATTAGCAAGGTGAAAAGACAGCCTTCAGAATGGGAGAAAATAATAGCAAATGAAGCAACTGACAAACAACAAATCTCAAAAATATACAAGCAACTCCTACAGCTCAACTCCAGAAAAATAAATGACCCAATCAAAAAATGGGCCAAAGAACTAAATAGACATTTCTCCAAAGAAGACATACAGATGGCAGGTGGATTCTTAACCACTGGACCATAATGGAACTCCCCCAATAATCTTTCTTGCTATTTCCAAATATACTTCAACTGATTAAGAGTCTTTCTTTAACCAAACTTTAATGAGGCCCCTCTGAACTCTCTTGTGGACTAGATGTTTGTGTCTCCTCCAATTCCTGTGTTGAGATTCTTATCCCCAACATGACAGTATTCGGAGGTGTGGGTCTTTGGAAGGTCATTAGGACATGAGAGTGGAACTCTTGGAAATGGGATTAGTGCCCGTTAAAAGAGGCCCCAGAGAGCTCCCTCACCTTTCACCACCATGAGGACACAGCGAGAAGATAGTCTTCTATGAATGAAGAAGAGGGCCCTCAGTTTGGTTCAGTTCAGTCACTCAGTCACGTCCGATGCTTTGCGACCCCATGGACTGCAGCATGCCAGGCTTCCCTGTCCATCACTAACTCCCAGAGCTTAATCAAATGCTTGGCCATCAAGTCGGTGATGACATCCAACCATCTCATCCTCTGTCCTCCCCTCCTCCTTCCACCTTCAATCGTTCCCAGCATCAGGGTCTTTTCAAAGGAGTCGGCTCTTCGCGTCAGGTGGCCAAAGTACTGGAGTTTTACCTTCAGCATCAGTCCTTCCAACGAACATTCAGGACTGATCTCCTTTAGGATGGACTGGTTGGATCTCCTTGCAGTCCAAGGGACTCTTAGGAGTCTTCTCCAACACCACAGTTCAAAAGCATCATTCTTCAGCACTCAGCTTTCTTTATAGTCCAACTCTCACATCCATACATGACTGCTGGAAAAACCACAGATTTGACTAGATGGACCTTTGTTGGCAAAGTAATGTCTCTGCTTTTTAACATGCTGTCTAGGTTGGTCGTAACTTTTCTTCCAAGCAGCAAGCATCTTTTAATTTCATGGTTGCAGTCACCATCTGCAGTGTTGTTGGAGTGGTAAAAAATAAAGTCTGCCACTGTTTCCATTGTTTCCCCATCTATTTACCATGAAGTGATGGGACCAGATGCCATGATCTTCATTTTCTGAATGTTGAGCTTTAAGCCAACTTTTTCACTCTCCTCATGCACTTTCATCAAGAGGCTCTTTTGCTCCTCTTTGCTTTCTGCCTTAAGTGTGGTGTTATATGCATATCTGAGGTTATTGATATTTCTCCTGGCAATCTTGATTCCAGCTTGTGCTTCAAACAGTCCAGTGTGTCTCATGATGTATTTTGCATATAAGTTAAATAAGCAAGGTGACAATATACATCCTTGACATACTCCTCTTCCAATTTGGAACCAGTCTGTTGTTCCATGTCCACTTATAACTGTTGCTTCTTGACCTGCATACAGACTTCTCAGGAGGTAGGTAAGGTGGTCTGGGCTTCCCATATCTTGAAGAATTTTCCACAGTTTGTTGTGATCCACACAGTCAAAGGCTTTGGCATAGTCAATAAAGCAGGAGTAGATGTTTTTCTGGAACTCTCTTGCTTTTTCGATGATCCAACAGATGCTGGCAATTTGATCTCTGGTTCCTCTGCCTTTTCTAAATCCAGCTTAAATGTCTGGAAGTTCACGGTTCACATACTGCTGAAGCCTGGCTTGGAGAATTTTGAACATTACTTTGCTAGCATGTGAGATGAGTGCAATTGTGTGGTAGTTTGAGCATTCTTTGGCATTGCCTTTCTTTGGGATTGGAATGAAAACTGACCTTTTGCAGTCCTGTGGCCACTGCTGAGTTTTCCAAATTTGCTGGCATATTGAGTGCAGCACTTTCACAGCATCATCTTTTAGGATTTTAAATAGCTCAACTGGAATTTCATCACCTCCACTAGCTTTGTTTATAGTGATGCTTTCTAAGGCCCACTTGACTTCACATTCCAGGATGTCTGGCTTTAGGTGAATGATCACACCATCATGGTTATCTGGGCCATGAAGATCTTTTTTGTGTAGTTCTGTGTATTCTTGCTACCTATTCTTAATATTTTCTGCTTCTGTTAGGTCCATGTTATTTCTGTCCTTTATTGTGCCCATCTTTGTATGAAATGTTCCCTTGGTATCTCTAATTTTCTTGAAGAGATCTTGAGTCTTTCCCATTCTATTGTTTTCCTCTATTTCTTTGCACTGATTACTGAGAAAAGCTTTCTTATTACTCCTTGCTGTTCTTTGGAACTCTGTTTTCAAGTGGGTGTATCTTCCTTTTCTCCTTTGCCCTTCACTTCCCTTCTTTTCACAGCTATGTGTAAGGCCTCCTCAGACAATCATTCTGCCTTTTTGCATTTCATTTTCTTGGGGATGGTCTTGATCCCTGTCTCCTATACAATGTCACACCTCCATCCATAGTTCTTCAGGCAATCTGTCTATCAGATCTAATCCCTTGAATCTATTTGTCACTTCCACTGTATAATTATAAGAGATTTGATTTAGGTCATACCTGAATGGCCTAGTGGTTTTCCCTACTTTCTTCAATTTAAGTCTGAATTTGGCAATAAGGAGTTCATGATCTGAGCCACAGTCAGCTCCTGGTCTTGTTTTTGCTGACTGTATAGAGCTTTTCCAAATTTGGCTGCAAAGAATATAATCAATCTGATTTCAGTATTGACCATCTGGTGATGTCCATCTGTAGAGTCTTCTCTTGTGTTGTTGGAAGAGGGTGTTTGCTATGACCAGTGCATTCTCTTGGCAAAACTCTATTAGCCTTTGCCCCGCTTCATTCTGTACTCCAAGGCCAAAATTACTCCAGGTGTTTCTTGACTTCCTACTTTTGCATTCCAGTCCCCTATAATGAAATGGACATCTTCTTTGGGTATTAGTTCTAGAAGGTCTTGTAGGTCTTCATAGAACCGTTTAACATCAGCTTCTTCAGCATTACTGGTCGGGGCATAGACTTGGATTACCATGATATTGAATGGTTTGCCTTGGAAACAGAGATCATTCTGTCATTTTTGAGACTGCAATCCAAGTACTGCATTTTGGACTCTTTTGTTGACCATGATGGCTACTCCATTTCTTCTAAGGGATTCCTGCCCACAGTAGTAGATATAGTGGTCATCTGAGTTAAATTCACCCATTCCAGTCCATTTTAGTTCGCTGATTCCTAAAATGTTGGCGTTCACTCTTGTCATCTCTTGTTTGACTGTTTCCAATTTGCCTTGATTCATGGACCTAACATTCCAGGTTCCTATGCAATATTGCTCTTTACAGCATCAGACCTTGCTTCTTTCACCAGTCACATCCACAACTGGTGTTGTTTTTGCTTTGGCTCCATCCCTTCATTCTTTCTGGAATTATTTCTCCAGTGATCTCCAGTAGCATATTGGGCACCTACCGACCTGGGGAGTTCATCTTTCAGTATCCTATCATTTTGCCTTTTCATGCTGTTCATGGGGTTCTCAAGGTAAGAATACTGAAGTGGTTTGCCATTCCCTTCTCCAGTGGACCACATTTTGTCATAACTCTCAACCATGACCCATCCTTCTTGGGTGACCCTACACAGTATGGCTCATAGTTTCATTGAGTTAGACAAGGCTGTGGTCCATGTGATCAGATTGGTTAGTTTTCTGTGATTGTGGTTTTCAGTCTGTCTGCTCTCTGATGAAGAAGGATAAGAGGCTTATGGAAGCTTCCTGATGAGAGAGACTGACTGAGGGGAAACTGGGTCTTGTTCTGCTTGGTGGGGCTATGCTCAATAAATCTTTAATCCAATATTCTGTTGATGGGTGGGACTGTGTTCCCTCCCAGTTATTTGACCTGAGGCCAAACTATGGTGAAAGTAATGAAGATAATGGCGACCTCCTTCAAAGGTCCCATGCATGCACTGCTGCACGCTGCCCCCAACCCTGCAGCTGGCCACTGCCAACCCATGCCTCTGCCGGAGACTCCTGGACATTCACAAGTGAGTCGGGATCAGTCTTTTGTGGGGTCACTGCTCCTTTCTGCCGGGTCCTGGTGCACACAAGGTTTTGTTTGTGCCCCCAGTAGTCTGTTTCCTCAGTCTTGTGCAAGTTCTGTGGTGAGGTTAATGGTGACCTCCTCCAAGAGGGCTTTTGCCATACCCAGGTCTGCTGCACCCAGAGCCCCTGCCCTGCAGCAGTCCACTGCTGACCCGGACCTCCACAGGAGACACTCGAGCACAGTTTTGTCTCAGTCTCTGTGAGGTCTCTGGATCCTGGTGCACACAGGGTTTGTTTGAGCCCTCTGAAGGTCTCTGGCGGCTATGGGGTTTGATTCTAAATGTGATTTCACCCCTCCTACCATCTTGCTGGGGCTTCTTCTTTGCCCTTGGACATGGGTTATCTTCTCAAAGTCGCTCCATTGCCACACAGCTGCTGCTCCAGCGCCGCGCAGCTGCCACTCCAGCACCTGCCATCTTGCTGGAGCTTCTCACAAGTGGCCCTCACCAGATGTGGTGAGTGGGCCCTCACCAGATGTCAAATCTGTTAGCACCTTGATCTTGGATTGTTAGGTTTTAGAACCTTGGGAAATAAAGGTCTTGTTTAAGGTACCTAGTCTATATATTGTAGCAGCTCAAATTTATCAACTGCCTTGACTTTTGGGCTTCTGTGTTTGCCTTTTCATTGTTGGATTTCAGCAAGAATCCTGCCAAGTTACTTTAGCCATACTCCTTCATCCTCAATAGCTGATCAGGTTCCTTTTCCTCCACCATCCAGATGATATCTGATCACCCTGACTTGCCTTCAGCAAGAATCCTGCCAATGCAGTTTAGCCAGAGTCCCCCTTACTGCTGATGTTCCCTCTTAGTTATTTTCTATTCACTGATTCCCACCCTGTTCCTTGGCTTCAAATTCCCACTTTTCCTTATTGCATTTGAAGTTGAACCCTATCTCTCTCTCCTGCTGCAAAACCCCATTGCAGAGTTCTGTACACATGTACACATAGCTTTGAAGTCTGCCTTACCATTCTTTCACTAGCATCATAAATAAAATGTTTTTAAAACACAACCTTGGATTTTTTAGTATTTTTTCAGAGAAGACTACTCTGATCAGTCATTTCAGTTCGTCACTCAGTCATGTCCGACGCTTTGCGACCCCATCAACTGCAGCATGCCAGCCTTCCCTGTCCATCACCAACTCCTGGAGCTTACTCAAACTCATGGCCATCAAGTCGGTGATGCCATCCAACCATCTCATCCTCCCCTTCTTCCATCTTCAATCTTTCCCAGCATCAGGGTCTTTTCCAATGAGTCAGCTCTTCGTGTCAGGTGGCCAAAGTACTGGAGCTTCAGCTTCAGCATCAGTCCTTCCAATGAATGTTCAGGACTGATTTCCTTCAGGATGGACTGATTGGATCTCCTTGCAGTCCAAGGGACTCTCAAGAGTCTTCTCCAACACCACAGTTCAAAAGCATCAATTCTTCTATGCTCAGCTTTCTTTATAGTCCAACTCTCACATCCATACATGACCACTGGAAAAACCATAGCTTTGACTAGATGGACCTTTGTTGGCAAAGTAATGTCTCTGCTTTTTATATGCTGTCTAGGTTGGTGATGACTTTTCTTCCAAGGAGCATCTTTTAATTTCATGGCTGCAGTCACCATCTGCAGTGATTTTGGAGACCAAAAAATAGTCTGTCACTGTTTCCATTGTTTCCCCATCTATTTCCCATGAAGTGATGGGACCAGATGCCATGATCTTAGTTTTCTGAATGTTGAGTTTTAAGCCAACTTTTTCACTGTCATTCACTTTCATCAAGAGGCTCTTTAGTTCTTCTTCACTTTCTGTCATAAGGGTGGTATCATCTGCATATCTGAGGTCATTGATGTTTCTCCTGGCAATCTTGATTCCAGCTTGTGCTTCATCCAGCTTGGCATTTCACATGATGTATTCTGCATATAAGTTAAATAAGCAGGGTGACAATATATAGCCTTGATGTACTCCTTTCCTGATTTGGAGCCAGTCTGTTTTTCCATGTCCAGTTCTAACTGTTGCTTCTTGACCTGCATAGAGATTTCTCAAGAGGCAGGTCAGGTGGTCTGGTATTCCCTTCTTTTGAAGAATTTTCCACAGTTTGTTGTGATTCACATAGTCAAAGGCTTTGGCATAGTCAATAAAGCAGAAGTAAATGTTTTTCTGGAACTCTCTTGCTTTTTGATGATTCAACGGATGTTGGCAATTTGATCTACTAATGTCTTTATCTTCATAATGGAAAAAACCTATCGTTTTCTCTTCTATCTTTTGCTCAGTTGATGGAGCCTAATTTGAGGGTGTGAGAAGGGGATAAAGAGAAAAGGAATCTTTAGTATCATTTCTCCCATTTCCTCCTTAAATTTTGAGAAAATATCAGTTCAGTTCAGTTCAGTCGCTCAGTCATGTCCAACTCTTTGCAACCCCATGAATCGCAGCATGCCAGGCCTCCCTGCCCATCACCAACACCTGGAGTTCACTCAGACTCACGTCCATCGAGTCAGTGATGCCATCCAGCCATCTCATCCTCTGTCATCCCCTTCTCCTCCTGCCCTCAATCCCTCCCAGCATCAGAGTCTTTTCCAATGAGTCAACTCTTCGCATGAGGTGGCCAAAGTACTGGATGGTCAGTACTTTCAGCTTTAGCATCATTCCTTCCAAAGAAATCCCAGGGGTTCAGAATGGACTGGTTGGATCTCCTTGCAGTCCAAGGGACTCTCAAGAGTCTTCTCCAATACCACAGTTCAAAAGCATCAATTCTTTGGCGCTCAGCTTTCTTCACAGTCCAACTCTCACATCCACACATGACCACTGGAAAAACCATAGCCTTGACTAGACGGACCTTTGTTGGCAAAGTAATGTCTCTGCTTTTCAATATGCTATCTAGGTTGGTCATAGCTTTTCTTCCAAGGAGTAAGCGTCTTTTAATTTCATGGCTGCACTCACCATCTGCAGTGATTTTGGAGCCCCCCAAAATAAAGTCTCTCACTGTTTCCATTATTTCCCTATCTATTTCCCATGAAGTGATGGGACCAGATGCCATGATCTTCGTTTTCTGAATGTTGAGCTTTAAGCCAACTTTTTCACTCTCCGCTTTCACTTTCATCAAGAGGCTTTTGAGTTCCTCTTCACTTTTTGCCATAAGGGTGGTGTCATCTGCATATCTGAGGTTATTGATATTTCTCCCGGCAATCTTGATTCCAGCTTGTGCTTCTTCCAGCCCAGCGTTTCTCATGATGTACTCTGCATAAAAGTTAAATAAGCAGGGTGACAATATACAGCCTTGATGTACTCCTTTTCCTATTTGGAACCAGTCTGTTGTTCCATGTCCAGTTCTAACTGTTGCTTCCTGACGTGCATACAGATTTCTCAAGAGGCAGGTCAGGTGGTCTGGTATTCATTCCCATCTCTTTCAGAATTTTCCACAAAGAAAATATAAGGGACCATAAATGCATATTTGGTCCGAGTCCTGCACAGGATCTTAGTCTATCAGATTCTTTCTTTGATCTGATGGAAGAGTAGGTGATTGGTTAGTGAGGGAGAGGGCATTGATTTCTGAAAGATGCACAGGGCATAAATGCTTTCATTTCCTGGTACAGAAAATCCATTCTCCATCCATCTACTACTCCAAACCACTCCCTTTGAAGCATATTTTTAAAACCACTGCAGGAGTTTGAAAGGTGAAGATCATTCAGGATTTTCCTTTACCTTTCAGGGTTGTACCTTATTACTTTTGTTTCTGGGAAGGAAGATTAGCAGATTTTGCCCAGGTATTATCAGAGAACTGAAGGCACTTTGGGGACAGCCCTGCATGCCCATCCCTGGGAACTCTAAGGGAGTTATAGAGACAAAAGCCTGCTTATGTTGAGATAAAAGGCAGGTAAGATAATCTCTTCCTCCAGCAATGGGGGAACAGCTGGCTCTGTTGTCACTGATTTTAAGTCTTTGTGAGGCAACAACAGTGTCTTTCAGGCACTTGACTGAGGCAGTTGCTGTTTCATGTAGGAGAGATTAAAGGGATGGAGTAAAATGTGTAAGCATTCTATGATTTTAAATGTGGTGAGGAGTGAAAAAAATTGACAAGGAAAAAACCTGTTAAGTTTGCTCTGGTCATTTGTGTTAAGTAAAATTTTGAGGAGTGGAATTATTAGGTTGAAGAATTTAGATATTTTAATCAGCTTTATGTGGTCCCTAAATATTAATTTAGTAAAGGTTGTGTGGTAACATGGAAATCCTTAATAATAAGCAAGAAGCGCACTAAGAAGTTGCTTAGTTGTGTCCAACTCTTTGCATCCCCATGGACCATAGTCCCCCAGGCTCTTCTGTCCATGGAATTTTTCAGGCAAGAATAGTGGAACAGGTTGCCATGCCCTACTCCAAGGGATCTTCCCAGTGATCAAAATTCTTGTCTCTCGTGTCTCCTGAACTGGCAAGCAGATTTTTTTTTTTTTTTTAACACTAGTAACACCTTGGAAGAAAAGTTATGACCAATCTAGATAGCATATTGAAAAGCAGAGACATTACTTTGCCAACAAAGGTCCGTCTAGTCAAGGCTATGGTTTTTCCAGTGGTCATGTATGGATGTAAGAGTTGGACTGTGAAGAAAGCTGAGCGCCAAAGAATTGATGCTTTTGAACTGTGGTATTGGAGAAGACTCTTGAGAGTCCCTTGGACTGCAAGGAGATCCAACCAATCCATTCTAAAGGAGATCAGCCCTGGGTGTTCTTTGGAAGGAATGATGCTAAAGCTGAAACTCCAGTACTTTGGCTACCTCATGCGAAGAGTTGACTCATTGGAAAAGACTCTGATGCTGGGAGGGATTGGGGGCAGGAGGAAGAGGGGACGACAGAGGATGAGATGAATGGATGGCATCACCGACTCAATGGACATGAGTTTGAGTGAACTCCGGGAGTTGGTGATGGACAGGGAGGCCTGGTGTGCTGCAATTCATGGGGTCGCAAAGAATCGGACATGACTGAGCAACTGAACTGAACACCTGGGAAGCCCTGAGCAAGAAGTGCAGCATATAAAATAACAGGCATACTGATATAATGATGCCAAAATGGGAAAGGAATATGGGTAATATTAACTTGGTGGATTTTTTATTTTTACCATTAAAGGGTCATGTGTGTTTTTTAAAAAAATTTATTTTTATCATTGTGTCCCTAAGGTTTGGGCAATTTTAAAAGGCACAGTAATGCAAAAGAAGGAATAAGCATTTGCTTACTCCAGTATTCTTGCCTGGAGAATCCCACAGACAGGGGAGCCTGGCAGGCTACAGTCCATGGGGCCGCAAGAGTCGGACATGGCTTAGTGCACTGTCTGTCTCTGTCTTATTGTTATTACCAGTTAATTGCAAATGTTTCATTTTACCCTCATACATAACCTTAAAGAGGAACAAGTAATACACATCAGATTACTAAAGTGATATTGGAAAATACCAATGGTGAGATAACTTACGGAATTTAAAATGTGTGTTTGCTCTCCCTGTATTTTAGGTCCTTAGGCCTTTGAGCCTTCAGGGATTCTTGCAGGATTAAACACAGAAGCAACCAGAAGTCAAACGTTCCCCCAGCCTTTTGTAAAAGCCCAGAGAAGTGATAAAGCTGGGGTCATGGAGGGTGAGCAAGCAGAGAAGCACAGTGGGTCCCTTGGGGCTGGAAGTGACTCCCGTGGGCACTGGAGGGGAACTTTGGAGGAGACTGCCTAATCCCTTGTAGGGTGTGGAGGCTGGAAGCCCACCAGGCTCACTGCCAGTGAGGACTCCAAGAGAGTCAATGGGGTCTTGGGGGACTAGAAGTGAGACCCCTTTTCCTGATCTATACCTACTTCCAAGGCTGCATAGCTTACGAGGGGAAAAGAGCCCATCAGGATGGAGAAGAGTCTCCCTGTACTACTTGAGGATGGGGTGTTCAAATTAAGGTGATAGAAATTAATATAAACCCCAGTCTATAGCTTGAGATTCATACTGCAAAGCAGATAACCCCAGCAAAGAATGAGAAAGGAGAGTTAAGAACCGGAGCCTGCTGCCCAGTGCTTGGGAGCTAAAGCCAGGTGTTTGAAATGTTAATCACCTATGAAGTACTTGGATATCACAGAAAACTAGTCAATCTGATTACATGGACCACAGCCTTGTCAAACTCAATGAAACTAAGCCATGCCACGTAGGGTCACCCAATACAGGTGGGTCATGGTGGAGAGGTCTGACAGAATGTGGTCCACTGGAGAAGGGAATGGCAAACCACTTCAAATTCTTGCCTTGAGAACCCCATGAACAGCATGAAAAGGCAAAATGATAGGATACTGAAAGATGAACTCCCCAGGTCGGTAGGTGCCCAATATGCTACTGGAGATCACTGGAGAAACAACTCCAGAAAGAATGAAGGGATGGAGCCAAAGCAAAAACAACACCAGTTGTGGATGTGACTGGTGATATAAGCAAGGTTCGATGCTGTAAAGAGCAATATTGCATAGGAACCTGGAGTGTTAGGTCCATGAATCAAGGCAAATTGGAAACAGTCAAACAGGAGATGGCAAGAGTGAATGTCGACATTTTAGGAATCAGAAAACTAAAAAGGACTGGAATGGGTGAATTTAACTCAGATGACCATTATATCTACTACTGTGGGCAGGAATCCCTTAGAAGAAATGGAGTAGCCATCATGGTCAACAAAAGAGTCCAAAATGCAGTACTTGGATTGCAGTCTCAAAAATGACAGAATGATCTCTGTTTGTTTCCAAGGCAAACCATTCAATATCATGGTAATCCAAGTCTATGCCCTGACCAATAACACCGAAGAAGCTGAAGTTGAACGGTTCTATGAAGACCTACAAGACCTTCTAGAACTAATACCCAAAGAAGATGTCCATTTCATTATAGGGGACTGGAATGCAAAAGTAGGAAGTCAAGAAACACCTGGAGTAACAGGCAAATTTGGCCTTGGAGTACAGAATGAAGCAGGGCAAAGGCTAATAGAATTTTGCCAAGAGAATGCCCTGGTCATAGCAAACACCCTCTTCCAACAACACAAGAGAAGACTCTACAGATGGACATCACCAGATGGTCAATACCGAAATCAGATTGATTATACTCTTTGCAGCCAAATTTGGAAAAGC
Source organism: Bos indicus x Bos taurus (assembly GCF_003369695.1). Lineage (NCBI taxonomy): Eukaryota > Metazoa > Chordata > Mammalia > Artiodactyla > Bovidae > Bos > Bos indicus x Bos taurus. Next base: position 117,066,011 of record NC_040076.1, read on the forward strand.
TCTATACAGTCAGCAAAAACAAGACCGGGAGCTGACTGTGGCTCAGATCATGAATTCCTTATTGCCAAATTCAGACTTAAATTGAAGAAAGTAGGGAAAACCACTAGGCCATTCAGGTATGACCTAAAATCAAATCTCTTATGATTATACAGTGGAAGTGACAAATATATTTAAGGGACTAGATCTGATAGACAGAGTGCCTGGTGAACTATGGACAGAAATTTGTGACTTTGTACAGGAGGCAGAGATCAAGACCATCCCCATGAAAAAGAAATGCAAAAAAGCAAAATGGCTGTCTGAGGAGGCCCTTACAAATAGCTGTGAAAAGAAGAGAAGCAAAAAGTAAAGGAGAAAAGGAAAGATATACCCATTTGAATGCAGAGTTTGAATGCTGTTCTCCAGAATAGCAAGGAGAGATAAGAAAGCCTTCCTCAGCGATCAATGCGAAGAAATAGAGGAAAACAATAGAATGGGAAAGACTCGAGATCTCTTCAAGAAAATTAGAGATACCAAGGGAATATTTCATGCAAAGATGGGCTCAATAAAGGACAGAAATGGTATGGACCTAACAGAAGCAGAAGATATTAAGAAGAGGTGGCAAGAATACACAGAACTATACAAAAAAGATCTTCATGGCCCAGATAACCATGATGGTGTGATCACTCACCTAGAGCCAGACATCCTGGAATGTGAAGTCAAGTGGGCCTTGGGAAGCATCACTACAAACAAAGCTAGTGGAAGTGATGAAATTCCACTTGAGCTATTTCAAATCCTAAAAGGTGATGCTGTGAAAGTGCTGCACTCAATATGCCAGCAAACTTGGAAAACTCAGCAATGGCCACAGGTCTACAAAAGGTCGGTTTTCATTCCAATCCAAAAGAAAGACAATGCCAAAGAATGCTCAAACTACTGCACAATTGCACTCATCTCATATGCTAGAAAAGTAATTCTCAAAATTCTGCAAGCCAGGCTTCAGCAATACATGAACTGTAATTTCCAGGTGTTCAAGCTGGATTTAGAAAAGGCAGAGGAACCAGAGATCAAATTGCCAACATCCACTGGATCATCAGAAAAGCAAGAGAGTTCCAGAAAAGCATCTATTTCTGCTTTACTGAGTATGCCAAAGCCTTTGACTGTGTGGGTCACAATAAACTGGAAATTTTTTAAGAGATGGGAATACCAGACCACCTGACCTGCCTCTTGAGAAACCTATATGCAGGTCAGGAAGCAACAGTTAGAAGTGGACATAGGACAACAGACTGCTTCCAAATCGGGAAAGGAGTATTTCTAGGGTGTATATTGTCACCCTGCTTATTTAACTTATATGCAGAGCGAATCAAGAGAAATGCTGGGCTGAATGAAGCACAAGCTGGAATCAAGATTGCTGGGAGAAATATCAATAACCTCAGATATGCAGATGATACCACCCTTATGGCAGAAAGTGAAGAAGAACTAAAGAGCCTCTTGATGAAAGTGAATGAGGAGAGTGAAAAAGTTTGCTTAAAGCTCAACATTCAGAAAACGAAGATCATGGCATCTGGTCCCATCCCTTCACGGCAAATAGATGGAGAAACACGTGGAAACAGTGGCAGACTTTATTTTTCTGGGCTCCAAAATCACTGCAGATGGTGAGTGCAGCCATGAAATTAAAAGATGCTTACTCCTTGGCAAGAAAGTTATGACTAACCTAGACAGCATATAAAAAGCAGAGACATTACTTTGCCAACAAAGATCTGTCTAGTCAAGCTATGGTTTTTCCAGTAGTCATGTATGGATGTGAGAGTTGTACTATAAAGAAAGCTGAGCACTGAAGAATTGAAAGAAAAGCTGAGCACTTTTGAACTGTGGTGTTGGAGAAGACTCTTGAGAGTCCCTTGGTCTGCAAGGAGAGCCAACCAGTCCACCCTAAAGGAGATCAGTCCTGAATATTCATTGGAAGGACTGAAGTTGAAGCTGAACCTCGTGTACTTTGGCCACCTGATGTGAAGAGCTGACTCAGTGGAAAAGACCCTGATGCTGGGAAAGATTGAGGGCAGGAGGAGAAGGGGATGGCAGAGGATGAGATGGTTGGATGACATCACCGACTCAATGGACATGAGTTTGGGTAAACTCTGGGATTAGATGGACAGGGAGGCCTGGCGTGCTGCGGTCCATGGGGTCGCAAATAGACACGACTGAGAGATTGAACTGAACTAAACTGAATATTATATTGCATATATATACTACATTTTGTTTACCCATTCATCTACTTCTACCTTTTAACCTTTTGTAGTATTTTTGTTATATGTGTGTGTTAGTCACTTTGTCGTGTCTGATTCTTTGTGATTCCATGAACTGTAGCCCACCAGGTTCTTCTGTCTATTGGATTTCCCAGGCAAGAGTCCTGGAGTGGGTAGCCTGGAGTGGTAGTCCTGGAGTGGTCTCTTCCTGACCCAGGGATCATACCTGGGTCTCCTGTCTTGCAGGCGAATTCTTTACCACCTGAGCCACCAGGGAATAGTAAATATATTTGTGACTTGGAGACAATGTATATTTTGGAGGAAAAGTAAATAGAAAGGGGATAATGGGCCATTTTTGGTATTTGTGTATTTATTCTAAGTGACTATACAGTTTTAGAAGGAAGTCTTTAGTACATTGTGTTAGATTTTGTGACCCTCTAATCACTTGCATTACCCTACTTGTATGGTCCCCAGTTCTTCGGTGCCTAATGTCTAACACAACATGAATCACTTGGCTAGTGTGGGATAATTCAGCTGAGAACAGGGTAAAGGGTTACAGGGTAGCATCAAATAAAGCCACTAATCAGAGATAAAATTTCTTTCTAGTTGAAACTTTATGAAAGACTACATGTTTGCAAAATACTGTGTGATCAGTTTAATCAGATAGGCATTTTAATAGTCCTCTGTGATTTATGTTTTAATCTGTGAAATCTTCAGATCTAACAGGAGATAAGGAAAGAGGGTTACTCGTGGCTTGGGGAAGTGAGAAGGAAAGACAGCAAAGGGTAAGAGAAACTTTTCAATTCCTTTTAGTGAAACTGACATGCTACAAAGCAAAATTTTCTCTAAGACTACAAAAAATGAAAAAGCAGTATTTGGACATGTGACTTTGAGTTTCTAATGTACTCCTTGTTGTTTTCAGTTGCTAAATCATATGTGACACTTCTATGACCCCATGGACTGCAGCCCTCCACGCTCCTCTGTCTGTGAGATTTCCCAGGCAAGAATATATTTTCTTCTCCAGGGGATCTTCCCCACCCAGGAATTGAAACTGCATCTCCTGCACTGGCAAGTCTACTCCTCAATTATGTCTAAAGTTCAGTAAGAGAAGCAAATAAAAATCAGATGCATCAAAAGAATAGCAGCAGCCAAGGCCTAAGGGATCCCTGCTCAAATGGCCAAGAAAAGTAGCTCCAAATATCCAGGAGGGGAACTTTTCAGGTAACAAACATAACAGACTTAGGAGTTAGCCACAGACCTTGTCAATATCTTGACGGTCAGTAACCTAGAGTTTTAAAATTCCTTAATTGATATACTTTCTTTCTGGCTGTGCTGGGTCTCTGTTGCTGTGCATAGGCTTTCTCCAGTTGCGGAGAGGTGTGTCCACTTTTTGTTGTGGTGCATGGGCTTCGCATTGTGGCAGTCTCTCTTGTCCTGGAGCACGGGGCTCTAGAGCACAGGCTCAGTAGTTGTGGCTCACAGGCTTAGACGCCCCTCAGCACGTGTAATCTTCCCGGACCAGGGATGGAACCTGTGTTCCCTGCATTGGCAGGCAGATGCTCAACCACTGGACTACCAGGGAAGTCTCAGTAATCCAGGTTTTTAAAGGCACCTGTCCCCAAGGAACAACTAAACAGAATTCACAGTGGCTCCCAGGGTCTCACTCTACCCAAATGAAGTGTGGTATTTTGTACCTTGGCCACCCTGCCATCTCTGGCCTTTTCATCTTTGCCTTATTTTGCCTTCTCATTCCTGATTGTTCACTGCAGCAGATGTCCTGTATCCAAGCTGTTCCTCTAGCTGTGCTTTGAGTATCTTGTCTGGGACTTTGCTTTCCTGTTCATTTGGTTTCTCTTCTTTGTGTAGTCTGATCCCTACCATGATCTGCTCATCAATCAATAGCTTGCTCCAATTTAAGTACAGTGTTACAAGCCTTCAGAGTGGGTCTGCACAAGATTATGCATTAACTTGGTGCTCCCACTGGTTCTTTTCATAAGAGCTAAAGAGTCAGGAACTCAAACTTTAGATCACCATTTCCAAAGGGCAGGTGTCTGCAAATTGTAGACCATGTCAGATCACCTGGAGGGCATATTGAAACAAACTATTGCGGGCATGACTCCCAGTCATGCCCCTGATTGAGTAGGTCTGAGTGGGGCTCAGAATTTGCATTTCTAACATTTTCTCAGCTCATGCCAGTGCTTCTGGTCTAGGGACTGCACTTTAGAATTAAAGCTCAATGATGATAATATTAATATGAGAACTACATCTCACAGTTATCAGCGCTTTACGTATTTTGTATTTAAAGCAACTTTTGTTTTTCTTGTTTTCAAATGAGGAGTCACTGAGAAATTAACTACTTTTCCCCAAGTCACACTGTGAGTGCTGGTGCTGGGCTATGAACCTTGATAGTTTCAGAGCCCAAGGGTTTAAATTAACTTCTATAATATCAAGTAACATATTTAACAGTTTGCAATGAGTATATTGGCATACATTTTGCATTTACTTATGGGTGAACCTCTAAAAACTCAGAGATGCTTAAGAAAAACAATTGGTGTTGTTAATATTGAGCCAGTTGTTGCATTTCTCCCCAGTTCTATTCATTTTTACTTACTGTCCCCACTGTGGACCAGAATGATGAAGAATGAGGGATATAAAAAATGTTTAACTGAAAAATGTAGAAAAGATTTACCTCTCAAAATGAAGAGTTCTCTTGCATATTATTTCTCTTTTAGCTCGCCTCCTTTTGAACCAATTTTCAGCCATTGTAGTATTTTTTTTTTTCATGCACTTCAATCACCTGTGGAGATGTGGGTTATTACTTTTCTTCTTCCCAGAGAAGGGCACTTTGTCTCTGCTCCACTGATGCTTTAATCTGGGCTTTCCCAAGAGCTGAAACTGAAAAACATTATTGATTGAGAGCTTACTGCTTGAATGACTATAAATTGTGACAAATTCTCTCCTCTTGGGTCTCCACATCCATGACCATAGTCATTTAGAGCAAAAGAAAGGTCTTGAACGAATATGACTGTTATTTCAAGTCCAACTGCACCTAATTGTGGAAAGAACTATTATGTTATGTATCATTAAAAAAAAAAAAAAAGAATTCTGCCAGTTGACTATGACACAGTGTCTCAGCTGAAGTTCTTAGGCGATAGTTGGTCACACTAATCTCTCATGTCTTTTATCTCTTCTGAAGGATTCGGCAAGGGCTCCAGATTTATTCAGGTGCATTTCTTGGCTTTCGATATATCAGGCTGCTGCTGCTGCTGCTAAGTCGCTTTCAGTCGTGTCTGACTCTGTGCGACCCCATAGACGCAGCCCACCAGGCTCCCCCGTCCCTGGGATTCTCCAGGCAAGAACACTAGAGTGGCTTGCCATTGCCTTTTCCGCGATATATCAGGCAGAGCTTTTCAAACTTGATCTGTCATATGAATCACCTGGGAGCCTTGTTAAAATGTAGATTCTGATTCAGTGGGTCTGGGATGGGCTAACAATCTGCATTTCTTTCTTTTTTAAACAGTATATATATATCAAATTTATTTTTAATTGGAGGATTAATTGTTTAAAATGTTATGATGGTTTCTGCCATACAAGAAAGTGAAATAGCCATAAGTATACATATGCCCCCTCCCTTTTGAACCTTCCTCCTACTCCCCACCCCTTCCTGCCCCTCTATGTTGTCGCAGAGCACCAGGCTGGGCTTCCTGTGTTATACAGCAACTTCTCATTTGCTATCTGTTTTACATATGGTAATACATATTTTTTCAATGCTACTCTCTCAATTCCTCCTACCCTCTCCTTCCCCAACTGTGTCCACAAGTCTGTTCTCTGTGTTAACGGTCTACATTTCTAATAAAATTCCAGATACTGCTGACGCTACTGGTTGCACACCACTTCTTGAGTAGCAATGTGGTAGGCAATTTTTTACATATATCTCCTTAACAAAATGTAATTCCTCTTCATCTACTCTTGGCTATCTTGCTTCTTAGGCCTCATAAAACACTTGTTTGCTGCTTTGCAGAAAGAAACAAAAACCCATAGAGTTCCTTCAACAACATATATTTACTTTACAAATATCAAACCTAAGTACCACACCTGTGCTCTGAGGGCTTTCTTCGTGTGCAATGACTTTCTGTTTCAATATTGAATCATAGAGTAAACATTTTGAAGACATTGTAAAGGGCGATAGAGCTGGACATATCCAATAGGACACTGCACACAACTCAACAGAGGAGAGGATCACATGCATAGCCATGACCAAGTACACGAACACACAGGCGATGAGAACCACGTCACAGCGGCCTCCTGGGTGACAGTGCACATGGGACACCATTAGGGTGCATGCCTTATTTGGATTTCTCTGCAATATTAAAATATGAAGAAAGAATATATGGAAAGTATAATTATGGTATATTAAAAACAAAACAGGGCTTCCTTGGTGGCTCAATGGTAAAGAATCCGCCTTCCAATGCAGGAGATGTGGGTTCAATCCCTGGGTCAGGAAGATCCCCTAAAGGAGGAAATGGCCACCCACTCCAGTATTCTTGCCTGAAAATCCCATGGACAGAGGAGCCTGGTGGGCTACAGTCCATGAGGTCGCAAAAGAGTCAGACATGACTGAGTGACTAAAAAACGATAGAAAACCAAGAGCAATAGGTAGGCAAGTAAAGACTTTGGAAATTAAACTATATAAAGTGCTTTTCACTTACTGGTTTGGTCCTGATCTATTCTTTTATTTACTATAGCTACAGTACTGTACCCGGAGGAAACAGCAGTGAACCAGCAGAACCACAGTTTCTGCCTTCATGAAGCTTACAACTCAGCAGGGAGACTGACGTCAAAGAAACACAGGCAGAGGCCATTGTTTGTGGATTCTGTGTTTGCTGCTAAGTCACTTCAGTTGTGTCCGACTCTGTGCGACCCCATAGACAGCAGCCCACCAGGCTCCCCCGTCCCTGGGATTCTCCAGGCAAGAACACTGGAGTGGGTTGCCATTTCCTTCTCCAATGCATGAAAGTGAAAAGTGAAAGTGAAGTCGCTCAGTCGTGTCCAACTCTTAGCGACCCCATGGACTGCAGCCTACCAGGCTCCTCCATCCATGGGATTTTCCAGGCAAGAGTACTGGAGTGGAGTGCCATTGCCTTCTCCATGTTTGCAGGGAGTAATTAAAAGGAGTCATTTTTTTTTTCTTTCAGTTCCATGAAGGGCTTGTGTTCTACTTTCCAACCACCAGGTGGAGACCACACAAAACTAATTAAGGCAATCCCTGCTGCTGCTAAGTCGCTTCAGTGTGTCCGACTCTGTGCGACCCCATAGACGGCAGCCTACAAGGCTCCGCCATCCCTGGGATTCTCCAGGCAAGAACAGTGGAGTGGGTTGCCATTGCTTTCTCCGAAGGCAATCCCTAAGTCTGCTTTATACTGAATTTTCTCAATTTCTTAACCTAAATCAAGGGCACAGAGAATTGTTTTATCTTGAGAGTGACCACTGACCTCCTAGAGAATAAAACTGTAAATCAAATCATGCAAATTCAAAACAAACACAATTTTTTCCAAGAGAACCTACTGGATTCAAATCAATGATTTTTATGTATTTATTTTTGGTTGCACTGGGTCTTTATTGCTGCATGAGGGCTTTCTCTAGTTGTGGCAATCTTGGGCTACTTTTCGTTGTGGTGCACAGGCTTCTCACTGCAGTGGCTCCTCCTGTTGCAGAGCACGGGCTCTAGGCACGCGGGCTTTGGTAGTTTCAGCACATGGGCTCAGTAGCTGCAGCTCTTGGGCTCTGAAGTTGTGGTGCACAGGCTTAGTTGCTCCCTGGCATCTGGAATCTTCCTGGACCAGGGATTGAACCTGTGTCTCCTGCATTGACAGGAGGATTCCCATCAACTGCACCACCAGGGAAGTCTATCAAACCAATGACTTTTAAAATAAAAATTGGGAAACCTGTATATTTTATTTTTGGCCACACTGTGGGGCATGAGAGATCTTATAGCCCTGACCAGGGATCGAAACTGCTCCTCCTGCAGTGCAAGCCTGGAGTCCTAAATGCTGGACCACCAGGGAAGTCCTGAAACCTGTATATTTTAAATAAATTTAACAAAAGTGAATGTATTTTCATGTTACCTTATGTCCAGTTAGAGGGCGAGTGAGATGAACTAGAGAAAAATAGCAGCCCCTCACTCACCAAAAAAGAGGAAGAAAGAAAAAGCAGGCACAGACAGGCCTATACAGAGTGAAACAGCAGCGGTTGAAAGCTGGGCTAGAGGGTGAACGAGAAGAGGGAGCCAAGTCTGCTGTCTTGGGGCCAGCACTGTTTTGATCCTCCTCCTTGTCCCTGTGCAACACGGCCATCTGGGCCAGCAATCCCTTTCCTGATTAACCTCCCAGCATCCCCCTTTCTGAACGAGGGATTCTCTGCTTTTCTTTGCAAACTTCCAAGTTGAATGTTCAAATGAAGATTTCTGGGCTTCCCTGGTGGCTCAGTGGTAAGGCATTCACCTCCCAATGCAGGAGATGTGGGTTTGATCCCTGATCGGGGAAGATCCTACATGCAGTGGAGCAACTAAGCCCATACACCACAGCTACTGAGGCTGTGCTCTAGAGCCTGGGAGCTGCAACTTCTGAAGCCAGGACACTCGAGAGCCCATACTTGACCACAAGAGAAGCCCACCGCAAAGAGAAGCCTGTGCACCGCAACTAGGGAGGAGCCTCCCTGCCACCCCCTGGCCCCTGATCGTTGCCACGAGAGAAAAGCCCACATAGCAATGAAGACCCAGCCCAGCTCAAAATAAGTCACTACCTAACTAAATAAAAATTATAAAAAGTATGCGCGGCTCATGGGGTCACAAAGAGTCGGACATGACTGAGCGACTGAACTGAACTGATAAAAAGGATGGGTCATTAAAAAAAAAAAATGAAGATTTCTTTTTCTATCCAACTTGAAAAAATTTCCCCACCTCATGTAAAGCTATCACTTGTGTTTTTAAAGTTCCCTCTTTGTAATTTTATAAGTGCTGTCTTTGGGGGTGAGATATTTACTATTCAGAAGCAGTCAAGTAGCCTTATGTCTGGCTTTTCTTTCTCTTTTTTTAGGTTGGGGCTTCTCGTGCCACAATATTTGGAAGTTATAATCATTCTAGTGGCCATATCACTGTTCTGAACCTTGTTGCCAGTCAAACCTCTTGTGTATGTGTGTGTGACAGCCATAGCAAGTCACAGGCACACTGCCTGATTATGCCTTGAGAGGATGTTCTGTGGTAGGAACAGAGATAAAATTGCCCTCTGGGGACTAACAGACCCTGTTTCCTGCCTCTTCAGGGATCCAACAATTTCAGTCACTACAGCTTACCACAAAGAGGGGGAAATAGCCCTGTGTCTGCAGCTCACTTCTCCTTACTTACCAGAAACTAGACGCAGTGGAATTAGCAGCAGAACTTCTCCCTGAGGGTCTTGTTGTGCAGATGGTCTGGCAGAGTTGTCACCGTGACTAGAAAGTCGTGGGGGTATTGAAACCAGTTACACTGTTCAAAAAAAGGCCATCTCATAGATACTGAAAACGACCACATTTTGAGGCTTCTGTAACATTACATCATAGGAAAGTTGGCAGCCTTTTGATGAAAATGTGACAGTGCTCATATTTCTTCCTGTACCACTTGGGGATTTAAAATGTGGGGCGGGGGATTCCTCTGGCAGCCCAACATTTTATAATATCCAGTAGACATGGATATAGAATCTCCCATAAAATAGTGGTAAAGGGAATTCTCTGGCAGTCCAGTGGTTAGGACTCTGTTCACTGACAAGGGTCCAGGTTCAACTCCTGCTCTGGTGAGTAAGAGCGTGTAAGCTGTGTGGTATGGCAAAAAAAAAAAAAAGCTGGGCAAAAAGAAAGCTAATGCTGTCCTGTTATTTAATGAGTATCTCCTTACTTTTTAAGAACTTTAAAACAAACTCCCCCTAATTGCCTTACTGGAAGCCAGCTGTGTGACCTTGGGCTACTCATTGAACCTGTCTGGGCATCTGAGTCTCGAAGGTGGAGCATGCCCTCCTGGAGCCTGGGTGAAGATGATCCACTAGGGAGCTGGAAGAAATGTTACAAGTTTTATTTACTTTTTTTTTCTATCTTATATGTAAGAAAAAAATACGAAGCTTTACTAATAAGTGATACATGGACCAAGAGAGTACAAGTATATAATTTATAAATATACAAAAGTTGGGACTGTATGCTCAAAAGTGTTTCTCTGAATGGCATATGATCAAAAAAATGTGGAGATGACTGATCTACACATTTTCAAGATTAGGCTACATTCAGGGTTTTTTCAAATTGCTGGTTGCAACCTGCTGTTGGATGGTACAGTCCATTTAGGGAACTTTTAAAGAAGAAAAGGGCTTCCCAGGTGGCGCTAGTGGTAAAAGAACCTGCCTGCCAATGTAGGAATTGTAAGAGACGTGGATTCGATCCTTAGGTTGGAAAGATTCCCCCGGAGGAGAGCATGGCAACCCACTCCCATTTTCTTGCCTGGAGAATCCCATGGATTCCTCCTGCCCGAGAAGCCTGGCAGGCTATGGTCCATAGTGTTGCAGAGAGTCGGACATGCCTAAAGCAACTTAGCACACACGCAAAGAAGTAAAATTAAGTATACAATGTCAGAGTGCATTGCTTGTAGTAAGAATTAAGTATTGTTTTGTGGAACTCCTCAGATGAACACATGTATGAATGCTAGGTTCTGGTGTAAAATGTGTCTCCTACTGTGTGGCTTGTACTGAAAGAAAATTGAAAGCAACTGGACTATAGCACTAATGTCACCCTTGAACCAGCAGCTGCATCATGGGAGAACTTGTTAGAAAGGCAGATTCTTCGATCTCACTCCAGATTTACTGCATCAGAAAGTGGGGGTGGACCCAGGCAATCGTGTGTTCTGGGTGATTCTGCAGAATGCTAGAGTTTAGAGCCACTGGCTTAGACCATTTCTAGGCCTCATCTGGTTAGAAAACCTTAAGACTCTGTTAGATATTCATCTAAGGCAGTTCTTTTTGAACTTCCCGGTCATAAGATTCACCTGGTAATTTTAAAGTATCTCAGAGAACCTAAGTAAGCAGCTCTGGGTTGGAGCCTTGGAATCTGATTTTTAGCAAACATCTCTGGTGATTCTTGTGATCAGACAAGTTTGGGAGCTACTTTACCAAGAGATAGGGAGATTAGAAAGAGTCTGGAGAATGTAACTACTTTAGTGAACAGAAACGTGTTCTAGAGAAACAAAGTCCAAGGTTGGAAAATAAGCCATTCAAACCGAAACCAAAAAGCTAAAATTATTTCAACATTCCTAAACTGAATGAAATGACCCACCTTTCATTTTGAATCAGCTGAGACTGTGATTCTCTGAAAAGCTTGCTCTGGAGTTCTGCACAGCATTTCAACTCTAGCACACACTAGCTGTTCAAGAAGAGCTAACTGAGGGACTTGCCTCAGGTCCAGTGGCTAAGACTCTGAGTTCCCAATGCAGGGGGCCCAGGTTCAAGCCCTGATCAGGGAACTAGATCCCACATGCTGTAACTAAAGATTGTGCATGGTGCAACTAACTCCCAACACAGCCAAAAAAAAAAAACCACAAAACACCCATAAATATTAAAAAAAAGAGGTGCTAATTGTATAAACCTTTCAGGCCTACAACATTTAGTCCTGGGGTGGGAGAGGAGGGCAGCTCTGGATTCAGGAGTTTGGGGCAACTGTTGTGGGGGTGGGGATGTCCTCAAATTCCTTCGTGGTTGAACCAGACAAATTTCAAGTGCCTTGATGTGATAGGGACCCCACTTTCAAAAAGTCACTATCAAATTCGACTTAGTTTTGTTACTGCTAAAACTCAATTCCCAGTTGATTGTAATTAAAAATAAAATCTTTATAGGGTAGAAACATAATGTCTGGATATTATAAATATATTCAATAAAAATGTGTATTAAAATGTGAAAATCCTCTGACACCCCCCTCCTATTCTCAGCACCAAATCCCCAGATCATCATTGCTAACAATTTGGAGGATATTTTCTGACTTGTTGATATACATGAATGTTTTTTGACATACATACACATAACCATTAAACATCAAAAGTATTATTGATGTAATTTTTCAGCAGACTATAGACCATGGATATTTTTCTGTGTCATTCTATATCTAGCCCAATTCTTTTGAACACCAGCAGATTTTAAATGTCTAATTTGTTTTTTCAAGACTTAAACTTTTTATTTTGTATTGGGGTATGCTGTGGTGTTGGAGAAGACTCTTGAGAGTCCCTTGGACTGCAAGGAGATCCAACCAGTCCATTCTGAAGGAGATCAGCCCTGGGATTTCTTTGGAAGGAATGATGCTAAAGCTGAAACTCCAGTACTTTGGCCACCTCATGCGAAGAGTTGACTCATTGGAAAAGACTCTGATGCTGGGAGGGATTGGGGGCAGGAGGAGAAGGGGGTGACAGAGGATGAGATGGCTGGATGGCATCACCAACTCGATGGACATGAGTCTGAGTGAAGTCTGGGAGTTGGTGATGGACAGGGAGGCTGGCGTGCTGCGATTCATGGGGTCACAAAGAGTCGGACACGACTGAGCAACTGATCTGATCTGATCTGATAGCTGATTAACAATGTTGTGATAGTTCCAGGTGAACAGTGAAGGGACTCAGCCATACATACATGTGTATCCATTCTCCCCCAAAGTCCCCTCCCGTCCAGGCTGGCTTGTAACTTAAATGTTTAATTTTGGGGAAACTTATTTGATCTCAGAATACTTAAAATTAGAATGCATTTTGATTGAATATCCCCAAGTGCTCAAGGCAGACAATGTATGCTTGGATGAAAGGAGATAGCAAAACAATGTCTTCTAAACAATGTATACTGCAAGAAATGATATAAATTTAATTTATTGCATTTTAAAATCTTTACAACAGGAAGAATAATGAATGAAAAATTAAATTATCGTATTTTACAAAGAACAGATTATGCTGAGATTAAGTAAGATGTTTTTCTTTTGTTATAAAATGTGACATAAAAACAAACTAAAAGTAAAGACAGCATTTGGGGTTATTTCATCCCAAATTAGTAGCTGTAACACTGTTATGGGGGTAAAATTCGTATATGTGTTTAACATATCAGATCAGTTGCTATATGTTATTTTAAGATATCAGATCAGTTGCTATATGTTATGTAAAATTCGTATATGTGGTTAAGATATCAGATCAGTTGCTATATGTTATTTTATAATAATGAGATGTTAAAGGAATCTCATTATTAGTATGAGGACACTGTAACAAAAGTACACAAGCCATACAAACATTTTATGGTCTCCAAGTATTCTTGATTTAAATCTTCTAAAAATCCTTAATTTTGTCCTGTTGAATAGCTCTCTGCTGACTTTTCTAGAAATGACTTTACTAGAATGATGAGTATGATCATTCATTTTCGTGTTGACTTGCTCAGCAATTCTGTTCTTTTAATCTGCACAAAGCTTTTGAACTACAAATTTGTGTTCCATTGAAACTCTTTTTTCTTTCAGCCTTTAGTCTGTGAGGAGAAAGTTTGTGTATTATGTGATTAAGAATACCATAAGTATCAAACAATAACTTCAAATGTGTGTATCAGTATGAGATAAGACATGTAGCATGGAGCAGAGCCATTATCATCCAAAGAGGATGTGCAATGAGGCATTCAGAGACTTTGATACTAGGCATCGTTCTCCTGCAACTTCCTACCATTCTGGGGTAGGAAGCAACTTTAGAATTTGATGAAAGTTTATGGTTTAGGATCCAACTGTAATATATAGTAAGGGAGTAAACAAATGCTAGTAAGATGCTATAGATTTAATTTGGGGGTCAATTTTTTCTAATATCAGAATAAAACTCTTGAATCTGGATTCTTCAGCCCAGGACTCAGACCTAAGGGAGGATATTCCTTTACAGAATTTATTGAATTTATTATTTATTGAATTTATTATTAATTTATTAATTCAATTATAGCAGGTGAGGAGGAAAGGAAACATCCTTCCATAATTTTCATCAAGGCTTCATAACTTTATTTTATAGTCTACAGAAGTATTGTCTATAGACTATTTCATTTAACCCTTAGAAACACACTGTGAAACAGGTATTATTGCCATTTTACAGATGAAGAAACTGAGGCTCAGAGTGGTAAAGTGACTTGTTCACAAGGCCATTCTCTACATCTGTGTCTCTATTCCTGCCCTGCGAATAGGTTCATTAGTACCATTTTTCTAGATTCCAAATGTATGCATTAATATACAGTGTTTGTTTTTCTCTTTCTGACTCACTTCACTCTGTATGACAGACTTTAGGTTCATCCACATCACTACAAATGACCCAGTTTTGTTTCTTTTCATGGATGAGTAATATTCCATCATATATATGTACAGCATCTTCTTTATTCATTCATCTGTTGATGGACATTTAGGATGCTTCCATGTCCTGGCTATTGTAAATAGCCTGTGTTCTTAATAATTAGTAGCATTCCTGGCTTCTACCAACTAGATACCAGTAGCACACTCCCCTGCTTTGCCCTGCTTGGCCCCTGGCAAGTTATGATAACCAAAAATGATCTAGATATTTCCAAAAGTCCCATGTAGGGAAAAAACACCTGAAGTTGAAAACCACTGTATTAGGTTATAATTTGTGTGAGGAGTTAAAAAGAAAATGGAAATTCAAGGAGAAAAGGAATCATGCAATTTCTGCTTATTACAGAAGAGCCTGTTCATTCTTAGTTGATAACATGTGTATAGTCACTAAGGGATTTCAATTCTACTACTCTATATCACCATATAAAGGGAAAGCCAGTTTTCTTTAATATTCTGGGTTGAATTGCACCCTTCCCCCAAAAATATATTGAGATTCTAGCTCCCATGACACTCAAACATGACATTATTTGGAAATAGAGTCAATAAAGTTAAAGTGAGGTTATAGGGTGCGTCCTAACCCAGTCTGACTGGTGTCCTTATAAAAAAGGGAATTTAGACAGAAACAGAGATATGCACAAAAGGGAGACAATGTGGAGATGGCCACGTGATGCTGAAGGCAGAGATTGGACTGATGCAGCTACAAATCAGGGATTGTTAAGGATTGCTAGTCAGCACAGGAAGCTAGGAAGAGGCAAGGAAGGAGTCCATCCTGAGTCCTAGAGGGGGCATGGCCTTCCCAGCACCTTGGCTTTGGACTTCAAGCCTCTAAAACTAGAAGGTAATTTTTTTTTTTTTTAAGTTATCCAGCTTGTGGCCCTCTGTTATGGTAGTAGCCCTTGTAAACTAGTATATTTGTCATAAAAGTAAAACCATTAAAAACAAATACAATAAAACAAGACAATCCTCTTGAATATTATTAAATTCCAGCTAGATGCTTAGAAATCCACTAAAGACAGGCTTGAGCCACAGTTCAGTTCAGTCCATTCACTCAGTTGTGTCCGACTCTTTGCGATCCCATGGACAGCAGCGCGCCAGGCTTCCCTGTCCATCACCAACTCCTGGAGCTTACTCAAACTCATGGCCATTGAGTCGGTGATGCCATCCAACCATCTCATCCTCTGTCATCCCCTTCGCCTCCTGCCTTCAATCTTTCCCAGCATCAGGGTCTTTTCCAATGAGTCAGTTCTTTACATCAGGTGGCCAAAATATTGGAGTTTCAGCTTCAGCATAGTCCTTCCAATGAATATTCAGGACTGATTTCTTTTAGGATTGACTGGCTGGATCTCCTTGAAGGCCAAGGGACTCTTAAGAGTCTTCTTCAACAGTTCAAAAGCATCAATTCTTCAGAGCTCAGCTTTCTTTATAGTCCAACTCTCACATCCTTACATGACTACTGGAAAAATCATAGCTGTGACTAGATGGACCTTTGTTGGCAAAGCAATGCCTCCTTTTTAATGCTACGTTGGTCATAGCTTTTCTTCCAAGGAGCAAGTGTCTTTTAATTTCATGGCTGCAATCACCATCTGCAGTGATTTTGGAGGCCCCAAAAATAAAGTCTGTCACTGTTTCCCTGGTTTCCCCATCTGTCTGCCATAAAGTGATGGGACCAGATGCCATGATCTTACTTTTCTGAATGTTGAGTTTTAAGCCAACTTTTTCACTCTCCTCTTTCACTTTCATCAAAAGGTTCCTTAGTTCCTCTTTGCTTTTTGCCATAAGGATGATATCATCTGTATATCTGGAATGCAAAATAGGGCCTAAGTCAAGAGATACCTGGAGGAACAAGCAAATTTGGCCTTGGAGTACAAAATGAAGCAGGGCAAAGGCTAACAGAGTTTTGCCAAGAGAACATGTTGGTCATACCAAACACCCTCTTCCGACAACACAAGAGAAGACTCTACACATAGACATCACCAGATGGTCAATACTGAAATCAGACTGATTATATTCTTTGCAGCCAAAGATGGAGAAGCTCTATATGGTCAGCATAAACAAGACTCGGAGCTGACTGGCTCAGGTCATGAACCCCTTATTGCCAAATTCCGACTTAAATTGAAGAAAGTAGGGAAAACGACTAGACAACTTAGGTATGATCAAATCCCTTATGATTATACAGTGGAAGAGATAAATCAAGGGATTAGATCTGATAAACAGAGTGCCTGAAGAACTATGGATGGAGGTTCATGACACTGTAAAGGAGGGAGTGATCGAGATCATCCCCAAGAAAAAATGCCAAAAGGCAAAATGGTTGTCTGAGGAGAGCTTGCAAATAGCTAAGAAAAGAAGAGAAGCAAAAGGCAAAGGAGAAATGGAAAGATATACCCATTTGAATGCAGAGTTCCAAAGTATAGCAAGGAGAGATAAGAAAGCCTTCCTCAGCGATCAATGCAAAGAAATAGAGGAAAACAATAGAATGGGCAAGACTAGAGATCTCTTCAAGAAAATTAGAGATACCAATGGAGAAATTCATGCAAAGATGGGCACAATAAAGGACAGAAATGGTATGGACCTAACAGAAGCAGAAGATATTAAGAAGAGGTAGAAAGAATACAGAGAAGAACTGTACAAAAAAGATCTTCATGACCCAGATAATCACGATGGTGCAATCACTCACCTAGAGCCGGACATCCTGGAATGTGAAGTCAAGTGGGCCTTAGGAAGCATCAGTATGAACAAAGCCAGTGGAGGTGATGAAATTCCAGTTGAGTTATTTAAAATCCTAAAAGGTGATGCTGTGAAAGTGCTGCACTCAATCCTAAAAGGTGATGCTGTGGAAGTGCTGCACTCAATATGCCAGCAAATTTGGAAAACTCAGCAGTGTCCACAGGACTGCAAAAGGTCAGTTTTCATTCCAATCCCAAAGAAAGGCAATGCCAAAGAATGCTCAAACTACCACACAACTGCACTCATCTCACACACTAGCAAAGTAATGCTCAAAATTCTGCAAGCCAGGCTTCAAGGGTATGTGAACCATGAACTTCCAGATGTTCAAGCAGGATTTAGAAAGGGCAGAGGAATCGGATCATTGAAAAAACAAGAGCGTTCCAGAAAAACATCTACTTCTGCTTTATTGACTGTGTGGATCACAAAAAAGTATGGAAAATCCTTCAAGAGATGGGAATACCAGACCATCTTACCTGCCTCCTGAGAAAACTGTATGCAGGTCAAGAAGCAACAGTTAGAACTGGACATGGAACAACAGACTGGTTCTAAATCGGGAAAGGAGTACGTCAAGGCTGTATATTGTCACCCTGCTTATTTAACTTATATGCAGAGTACACCATGCGAAATGCTGGGCTGGAAGAAGCACAAGCTGGAATCAAGGTTGCTGGGAGAAATATCAATCACTCTGGTTTGGGATGGCAGAGTAGAAGGACATGAACTCATCTTCTCCTGCGAGAACTCCAAAATTACAACTTGCTCCTGAACAACCGTCAACAGGAAAATGTTGGATCCCACTAAAAAGAGATATCCCATGTCCAAGGGCAAAGGAGAAGCACCAGCAAGATGATAGGAAGGACAAAAGTGCATTTAGAATCAAACCCCATAACCAACAGAGACACTCGGAGGTCTCAAACAAGGGCTCTCCTTGTGCACACCAGGAGAACCCACAGAGACTGAGCCAGACCTGCCTTTGAGTGTTTGAGCGTCTCCTGCAGAGGTACAGGTGAGCAGTGGCCTGCCGCAGGGGCAGGGGCTCTGGGTGCAGCAGGCTTGGGTATGGCATAAGCCCTGTTGGAGGATGTCGCCATTATCCCCACCACAGAGCTGTCAGAACTTACAGAGGGCTGGGGAAACAGAGTCGTGGAGGGCACAAACAACCTTGTGTGCAACAGGACCCAGGAAAAAGGAACAGTGGCCCCAAGAGAGACTGACCAGGCTTGCTCATTAGTGTCTAGGAGTCTCCAGTGGAGGTGTAAGTCGGCGGTGGCCTGCTGCAGGGTCAGGGGCACTGAGTGCAGGCAGTGTGACCTTTGAAGAAGGTCGTCATTGTATTCATTACCTCCAGCATAGTTTGGCCTCAGGTCAACAGAAAATCGGATTAAAGATTTACTAAGTATGGTCTGGCCCATAAGAACAAGACCCATTCCCACTCAGTCAGTGTCTCCCATCAGTTCAGTTCAGTTCAGTCACTCAGTCATGTCTGACTCTTTGCCACCCCATGAATCGCAGCACACCAGGCCTCCCTGTCCATCACCAACTCCCGGAGTTCACTCAGACTCACATCCATCGAGTCAGTGATGCCATCCAGCCATCTCATCCTCTGTCGTCCCCTTCTCCTCCTGCCCCCAATCCCTCCCAGCATCAGGGTCTTTTCCAATGAGTCAGCTCTTCGCATGAGGTGGCCAAAGTACTGGAGTTTCAGCTTTAGCATCAGTCCTTCCAAAGAACACCCAGGGCCGATCTCCTTCAGAATGGACTGGTTGGATGTCCTTGCAGTCCAAGGGACTCTCAAGAGTCTTCTCCAACATCACAGTTCAAAAGCATCAATTCTTCGGCGCTCAGCTTTCTTCACAGTCCAACTCTCACATCCATACATGACCACTGGAAAAACCATAGCCTTGACTAGACAGACCTTTGTTGGCAAAGTAATGTCTCTGCTTTTCAATATGCTATCTAGGTTGGTCATAACTTTCCTTCCAAGGAGTAAGCATCTTTTAATTTCATGGCTGCAGTCACCATCTGCAGTGATTTTGGAGCCCCCAAAAATAAAGTCTGACACTATTTCCCCATCTATTTCCCATGAAGTGATGGGACCAGATGCCGTGATCTTAGTTTTCTGAATGTTGAGCTTTAAGCCAACTTTTTCACTCTCCTCTTTCACTTTCATCAAGAGGCTTTTGAGTTCCTCTTCACTTTCTGCCATAAGGGTGGTATCATCTACATATCTAAGGTTATTGATATTTCTCTCGGCAATCTTGATTCCAGCTTGTGCTTCTTCCAGCCCAGCGTTTCTCATGATGTACTCTGCATAGAAGTTAAATAAGCAGGGTGACAATATACAGCCTTGACGTACTCCTTTTCCTATTTGGAACCAGTCTGTTGTTCTCTCCCATCAGGAAGCTTCTATAAGCCTCTTTTCCTTATCCATCAGAGGGCAGACAGAATGAAAACCACAATCACAGAAAACTAATCAAACTGATCACATGGACCAGGCCTTGTCTAACTCAATGACACTATGAGCCATGCTGTGTAGGGCCAACCAAGATGGATGGGTTATAGTGGAGAGTACTGACAAAACGTGGTCCTCTGGAGAAGGGAATGGCAAACTGCTTCAGTATTTTTGCCTTGAGAACCCTATGAACAGTATGAAAAGGAAAAAAGATAGGACACTAGAAAATGAACTCCCCAGGTCAGTAGGTACCCAATATGCTACTGGAAACTTTACATTCTCCCTGACCCCCAGCCATATATAACTCCAGAAAAAATGAAGAGACGGAGCCAAAGCAAAAACAACACCCAGTTGTGGATGTTGAGTGGTGATGGAAATAAAGTCCAAAGCTGTAAAGAACAATATTGCATAGGAACCTAGAATGTTAGGTCCATGAATCAAGGTAAATTCAAAGTGGTCAAACAGGAGATGGCAAGAGTGAACGTTGACATTTTAGGAATCAGTGAAATAAAATGGACTGGAATGGGTGAATTTAGCTCAGATGACCATTATATCTACTACAGCAGGCAAGAATCCCTTAGGGAGTCCGAAATACAGTAGTTGGATGCAATCTCAAAAATGACAGAATGATCTCTGTTCGTTTCCAAGGCAAACCATTCAATATCACAGTAATCCAAGTCTATGCCCTGACCAGTAACACTGAAGAAGCTGAAGTTGAACAGTTCTATGACGACCTACAAGACCTTCTACAACTACCCGCCCCACAAGAAAAAAGATGCTTGAGCCTCACCATTTCTTTATGAAAAGGAAGAATAGTCAATGTGACACCCATGTTCATAGCAGCATTTTGGCAATAGACGAAAGGGAGAAACCCGAGTGTTCATCAATGAATAAGTAAAAAAATAAAATATGGTGTATAAACACAATGAAATATTATTCATACTTTAAACTACACCACTAATCAATCTTGAGGATATTATGCTAAGTGAAGCACGCCAGAAAGACAAATACTGTGAATGATTTCAATTATATGATGTACTTAGAGTAGTCAAATTCATAGAGACAGACAGTAGAATAGTGGTTGCCAGAGGGGTCTGGGGTCACAGAAAATGTAAAGTTTCAGTTTTTCAATATGAAAATCATTCTGTGGATGAATGGTGGTGATAGTTGCACAACCACGGGAATGAGCTTAATGCCACTGAACCATACACTTAAACAGTTAAGGGACTTGACTGGTGGCCCAGTGGGTGAGAATCTGCCTTGCAATGCAGGGGATGTGGGTTCCTTCCCTGGTCTGGGAACTGAGATCCCACGTGCCGTGGGGCAACCAAGCCTTTGAGCCACAGCTAGAGTCCTTATGCCATAATGAAGATCCACAAAGTGCCACAACTAAGACCCAATGCAGTTAAATAGATATATAAGTAAATAAATATTTAAAAAACAAAATGGAAAATGTTATAATGTGTATTTTACCACAATTAAAAGGAAAAAAATGAATAGACAATGTTAAAAGAGAGGTGTTAAAAGCACAATAGAGGTGATTAGGTCACACAAAATGGAGGTGACCTAATCACACAAACCACCAGTCCATTCTAAAGGAGATCAGTCCTGGGTATTATTTGGAAGGAACAATGCTAAAGCTGAAACTCCAGTACTTTGGCCACCTCATGCAAAGAATTGACTCATTGGAAAAGACTCTGATGCTGGGAGGGATTGAGGGCAGGAGGAGAAGGGGACGACAGAGGATGAGATGGCTGGATGGCATCACTGACTCGATGGATGTGAGTCTGAGTGAACTCCGTGAGTTGGTGATGGACAGGGAGGCCTGGTGTGCTGCGATTCATGGGGTCGCAAAGAGTCAGACACGACTGAGCAACTAAACTGAACTGAACTGAATCACACAAACTGGACATTAGTTTGCATAACTTTCTATGTGAGTGAATATAATTTTTTGCTAGATAAGTGTCTCAGTTCAGTTCAGTTGCTCAGTCCTGTCCAACTCTTTGTGATCACATGGTCTGCAACATACCAGGCCTCCCTGTCCATCATCAACTCCTGGAGCTTGCTCAAACTCATGTTCATCGAGTCGGTAATGCCATCCAACCATCTAATCCTCTGTTGTCCCCTTCTCCTGCCTTCAATCTTTCCCAGCATCAGGGTCTTTTCCAATGAGTCAGTTCTTCACATCAGGTGGCCAAGATATTGGAGTTTCAGCTTCAGCATCAGTCCTTCCAGTGAATATTCAGGAATGTCTTCCTTTAGGATTGACTGGTTTGATCCTCTTGCCAAGTGTCTACACAAAGTCATCTCACAGGGTGGAAAACTCAACCCTACATCATGTGAACTTCCCTAAAAAAGATTTAAGACATACAAAACCAGAGCCAGGACTTGAACTGTGTCCTTTGACTCAGTCTAGCACATTCCCTTATAACACAAAGGATGCTTATTTTGATAATAACACCTGGTCCTTAGTTACTGGACTCTGAACCTGGTGCGGTCTGTTAGGTAGTTTCAGTAGGAAAGTATTCTAGGGTGAAGGACAGAGAAAGAAGAAACTCTTGTATGATTGAGGTTTCAGGGAGAAACTTTCAGAGAGAGAGAGTGGCTGGGGAGAGACAGACAGGGACCAGAAAAAATAAATACATTCTCATTACAGGGCAATTGAGGAGGAAAAGTGAAGATCCCTATTGGAAAACTGCATATTGTATGCCTCTTGGAAAACTACAGTTATTTGACAGTTGTCTATTTTCTTCCTGTTTTGTTTGATCATTCAGGGGAACTGCAGCACAGGTGATTCAGTGCTAGCCGGAGACAGAAGCTTAGCAGCAGTTAGTCTAGAATTAGAAGCCAGAAAGTTGGGGATGATTTTATTAAGGGTGAATGGGAATAGTGAAATATTTTCAGATCAAATATTATTTGAAACACTGTTTTTATGCCTGGCTTGGAAGACACATTTTAAATGTAGGTTTAAAATTAGTTTGGAAATTGTCTTTAAGAGGGGATTGCATAAGTTATTTTAGATGTGGGGCCTCATTAAAAATACATTAAGGAACAATCAGATACTGTGTCTGCCAGTGTGAAGCAGTTTGAGGCACAGAGCACCAGGTAGGAAGCTTCTAGCCAACAACGTGCACTTGAATGTAAGGAGGCCCCTAGAGGTGCACTCCTGCTTATAGGAAATGGGGAGGGGAGGAGAAAGAAGAAAAGGTTAAATGATAACATTTGAACTGAGATTCGCTGTAAAAATGGGCTTCCCTGGTGGCTTAGATTGTAAAGACTCTGCCTGCAATGCAGGAGACCTGGGTTCCATCCCTGGGTCGAGAAGATCCCCTGGAGAAACACATGGCAACCCACTCCAGTATTCTTGTCTGGAGAATCCCAGGGACAGAGGAATCTGGAGGGCTACTGTCTGTAGGGTTGCAAAGAGTAGGACAGGACTAAGCGACTAACACTTGCTGTAAAGTACTTGAGTAAGGGGGGAGAAAAGTGAAAGAACTGTGCACTAGTTTCCTGTGGCTGCCATACAAATTGCCACAAACTTGATGGCTTACAATAACAGAGATGGATGTTACTGTAAGCCAGTACCAAAGATGTAATATCATCTTACATGGAGAAAGAGGTGATCAAGTTAAGGTGGGCTTCCCTGGTGGCTCAGTGGTAAAGAGGACACGGGTTTGATCCCTGGTCCGGGAAAATTCCACATGCCATGGGGCAACTAAGCCCATGTGCCAAAACTACTGAGCTAGTGCTCCAGGGGCCACGAGCTGCAACTGCTGAGCCCGTGTCTGTGTTCCACAACTGCAGAAGTGGGCACCTGGAGCACGTGGTCTGCAACACGTGGTCTAAAACACAGAAGCCACTCTAATGAGAAGCCTGCGCACTGCAATGAAGAGTAGCTCCTGCTCGCCACAAATAGAAAAAGCCCACATGCAGCAAGAAAGACCTAGTGCAGCTAAAAATCAATCAAAAAATAAATGGGTCTAATGGCAATTTTATCAAAAAAAGAAATATACACTGAGAATTACAAAATATTGGTAAGATAAAGACTTAAAGAAATGGACAGGAATTCTATGTTCATGGATTAGAAGACTCAATATTGAGATGGTATTTCTCCCCAAATTGATCTACAGTTTCAATAAATCCCTATAAAAATATCATCAGCCTTTTTTTGGGGGTAGAAATTGATAAACTGATCCTGAATTTTAAATGGAAATGTAGAGAATTTAGACTCACCAAAACAGTCTATAGTCCATACCACCCTTAATTAAAAAAAAAAAAGAAGAAATTTGAAGACTTAAACTATCCTATTTTAAAACTTGTAAACAACAAGGCCCTATTGAATAGCACAGAGAACTATATTCATATCCTATGATAAGCCATAATGGAAAAGGGTTTATATATACATATATATATATTTAAATATATATATATGCATAACTGAATTACTTTGCTATATAGCAGTAATTAACACAACATTGTAAATCAACTATACTTCAATAAAAAAATAAGGAAGGCCTTTCAAAAAAAAAATAAAATGTGCTATAAAGCTACAGAAATTGAGCATATAGTATTTACACAAAGATACACATGTAGATCAATGGCACAGAATTGACAAAATTAGGGGTTATATTTAGCTTCCCTGGTGGCTCAGAGGTTAAAGCGTCTGCCTGCAAGGCGGGAGACCCGGGTTCAATCCCTGGGTAGGGAAGATCCCCTGGAGAAGGAAATGGCAACCCACTCCAGTATTCTTGCCTGGAGAATCCCATGGATGGAGGAGCCTGGTAGGTTACAGTCCATGGGGTTATATTTACATTGTGTGGGTTTTACATTTATAATCAACCACTTTTTTACTAAGATTCTAAGATTCAATAGGGAAAGGGTAATTTTCAGTTGGAATCCATATGCAAAAGGGTAAATTTAAGCTCTTATCTTGTGTGCACGCTGACTTGCTTCAGTTGTGTCTGACTCTTTTGGACCCCATGCACTATAGCCCTCCAGGCTCCTCTGTCCATGGAATTCTCCAGGCAAGAATACTGGAGTAGGTTGCCACGCCCTCCTTTAGGGGATCTTCCCAACCCAGGGATCAAACCCAGGGATTGGACCTATGTCTCTTACATCTCCCGCATAGCGGGCGGATTCTTTACGACTAGCGCCACCTGGGGAGCCCTCTTATTCCATCCTACATACACAAGTTAACTCAAAACGGATCACAGACTTAAATATAAAAGCTCTAAATACATAAAAACTCTGGGAGAGAACAAAGGAGAAAGCCATCTTGACTTTGGAGTAGGCAAAGATTTCTTAGATTAGACTGAAAGAACATAAACTATAACAGAAAATTTTGATAAACTATATTTCATCAAATTAAAATGTTCTACTCAAAATGAAAACAGGCGGAGAGAAAATATTTTTAATACCTGTCTCTAATGAAAGATGGTGCACAGAATACATAAAGATATCTTACAACTTAAATAATAAGAAACCAAATAAGCTAATAAAAATGGATAAAAGATTTGCAGACACTTCACAAAAGAAGATATAGTCATGGCCAATAAGCATATGAAAAGATGCTCAGCATCATCAGTTACAAAGGAAATGCAAATTAAAAAAATCACAGTGAGGGACATCCCTGGTGGTTCAGTGGTCAGGACTTCGTGCTTCCACTGCAGGGGACATGGGTTTGATACCTGGTTGAGGAACTAAGATCACACATGCCGCCATGTGGCCAAAAAAAGAAAAAAAAAGTCACAATGAAATACCACTACATGGGGAGGGAGGAGGGAGGAGGGTTTGGGATGGGGAACACATGTATACCTGTGGCGGATTCATTTTGATATTTGGCAAAACTAATACAATTATGTAAAGTTTAAAAATAAAATAAAATTAGAAAAGAATAAATAAATAAATAAAAAAGAAACACCACTACATACTTCTTTGAAGTCTAAAATTAAAGAGTGACAATACCAAGTCCTGGCAAGAATGTGGAGCAACTGGAACTCTCAGTGAGAAAGACATGTAAACACTTTGGAAAACACTTCGGCCATTTAAAAAATCAACTGAACTATATATTTACCGTATGAATCATTCCTGGGTATTTATCCAAGAGAAAAGAAAACAATGTATCCATACAAAGATCTGTACACAAATGTTCCTACAGCTTTATTCATAACAATTCTAAACAGGAAGCGGCCCGTTATTCACTGACACTGAATGGATGCACTGTGGTGAACTCTATGATGGAATGCTAATCAGGGATACAAAGAAATGAATTACTGATAGAGCGACAAATATGAATGTCCAAAAATACTTCAACGAGCAAAAGAAGCCAGGTTCAGAAGATTAATTCTGCATAATTTAGTTTATATGAAGTTTAAGATAAAGGAAACCTAAAATTTCAAGCAAAAAGTCTGAAAACAAAATCCTCCTGCAAACCCGAACAACAGAAAAAAACAGCCTAGGGCAGGAATGGGTAGGACTCAACTTCAAAGGGGCAGGAGGGGATTGTTAAGGTGATAGAGTTACTCTTCATCTTGACTGTGGTTGTGGTTATACGAGTGTGTACACTTGTCAAAACTCATCAAATTCTTATTTAAAATAGTTTATGTTGCATTTTATTGTCTGGATTATACTGTTATGGAAGGATGTCCATGATTACTGTAGATTTGTAGAAAGCAAGGTGAAGAAGAATATGTTTAGTATGATCCCATTTATGTTAAAAAAAAAAACCACAAAATGTGTATATGCATGTATTTCTTAATTATATGCAGAGAAAACTGTTAGCAGAGATTAACTCTGCAGACTAGGGTTGAGGATGAGTCAGGAGATTTAGATTTTATATTGGAGTACTGCTAGTTATCAACGTTGTGACAGTTTCAGGTGGACAGCAAAGGGACTCAGCCATACATTTACATGTATCCATTCTCCCTTAAACTCCCCTCCCATTCAGGCTGCCACATGGCCATCTTTTGAATCATAGACCTGCCTCGATGAAATCAAATAGATGAATCAATGAATAGAAATAATTTGTGTACAGCTTCAATGTAATGTGTTCTAGAAAAGGAGCTTTTTCTTCCTTTGACCTCTAACTCACTTAAGTACAATGGGAACAAAAACATGCGATGTGGTTTTTTTCCATAGCCTGGAATCTAGTTCTACCACTCAGCAGATTGGAGATCTTACACAGATTATAAGATCTCTCTCTGGATTCTCTACACCTGTTTCCCTATCTGTCAAATGAGCAAAATATTTGCTTTCCCAAGACTCACTAGGATAGTTGTGAGGATTTAATGAGATAAAGGGGGAAAAAGACTTTGTAGCAGGTGGTTTAACTTATCTAGGTGACCTCTATTACCATGGGTGCTATTCTCAGGTCCTAAAAATCACCCAATCTTTTCCTAGGGCTTTTGGTCGAGAAGTGCTCACTATGGGCCAGGTCCCAGTTAAGCAATGCATGTATTTCACCTTGTTTCATCCTCACAACAAGCCTAGGACTTGTTATCTCAGGCTATGTTTACAGATCAGAACACTCAAAATAAAGAATGCGTAACCTATGTGCAAGCCCTTGTTCATTTATCCATTTAGTAACAGTATTAGGTACCAAAAGTACAACTAAGGTGGAGTCCCTGCTCGCACAGATCTTACCTTTGAGGGCAATCTGGCTTGAAGGTCCTCGGCTGTGAATGGCAAAGGAGGGATTCTCTTTGTTTTTTAAAAAAGTACTTATTTATTACTATTTGTATTTTTGGTTGCACTGGATCTTCTTTGCTGTGTGCGCGGACTTTCTCTAGTGGCGGCGGGTGGGCGCTATTCCCGAGTTGTGTGGGCTTCTCACGAGGTGGCTTCTCTTGTTACTGAGCACGGGCTCTAAGCACACAGGCTTCAGTAGTTGCAGCACATGGGCTCAGCAGCTGAAGCTGGAAGGCTCTGGAGCATGGACTCAGTAGTTGCCCCTTTAGCAGGTGAAAGCTTCCTGGCCCAGGGGCTGAACCTGCGTCCTCTGTGTTGGCAGGTGGCCTCTCATCCACTGTACCAGCACGGAAGTCCTCTCCTTCAGTTCCATACCACTCAGCTTCTGGCTTTAAGTATTGTAACCTTCCTGCCCCATGGTTTTTGGATTCTTCACCTTATGTCCGGGGCTTCCCAGGTGACTCTGTGGTAAAAAATAATCTGCCCGCCAATGTAGAAGACTCTGGTTCCATCCCCGGGTTGGGAGGATCCCCTGGAGAAGGAAATAACAATCCACTCCAGTATTCTCCCTGGGCAGAGGAGCTTGGCGGGCTATACAGTCCATGGGGTTGCAAAAGAGTTGGACATCACTTATCGACTAAATAGCAACTTTATATCCCACAAGTTGGTTCCAGAACACGGATGTCTTTTCTCTTTCTCCCCCTGAGATTCCCCACCCTGTGCCAGCAACATTCTTGAATATCCAGGGGTAGAAGCCTTTGTTAACCAGTTTTTGTTGTTCCCCGCCCCCCAAGGTGTGATTATCTGAGCAAAGCAAACCTCCAGGAAAACTGCATTCCCAGATGAGTCAGCCATCATCACAGCGATTACCTAATGCTGAGCTGGATGGGTTCAGAAAGCTGAAGGCAGGAAAAAAGCCAAAACTCACAGGTTTGGAACTCAAGGTCACTGGAAGCCAGGGGTTGGCCGTGTTTCTGCAGCTGGTGCCATTTTACTTGCTCATTCTCTCTGGAGAGCGGGATGGGGTAGCCTTCAAGAGTCCCCTTTAAAAAGATGCTGGTATTTCTGGGAAGAGGTTCCTTCTCAATCTTTCCCGAAGAGCGTTTGTTTACCAAGGACAGTCAACAGGGGCAGAGTGGGGTGGGGAGAGGGGAGAGGAAAGGGCGAGAGGGTAGCGAGAGACAGGAGGATGAGAGGAGTGGTTACTAGGAGGTACTTAAGCTCATGTCTCAATACTGAAGTCTCTTCTTGTGTCCAGGGCAAGACCATAAGAATAATAAATTGATCCTTGTAAAGAGTCAAGACATGGTTAACAAAGGCAATAAACAGAACACATGGGCACCAGTGTCGTTGATTTTATTGCCTTGCTAGAAGAAATGCGGCATAAGCTAAATGTTACCCATCCATGCTGTGTTTCTTAGGAAACTTCCTGGCTTGTTGTCAGCTTGTAAGGAGAGTATTTCCAGTCTCCACTTGGCATAGACTAAGCACACAATATTCCAGGACTCCGTTTGTGTAACTCTTCTTCACTCCCTGGGTCCTCAGGGCACCCTGACCTGCTTTCTCCGGTGGTGTACGCTGCTCTGACCCAGCCCCCAAGCTGCCCAGATACGGGCTTCCTGTCTCTATTCCCTCAAGGTACTCTTGACTCACAAGTTACTCCCAGACTCAGCAGTAAAGAGAAGTTTTCAGGTTGCCATTTCTCAACCTCAGCTTTTTGGGAGTAGTTATTTCCTGGTGTCTCCCTACCAGCCCCTGAAACAGACCATCCCAGATCAACTCACTTTATTCTGTTTCTCAGAATAAAATATCAAGGAAGTCTTCCTCAATCACTCATTTACTTTTTATTCCTTTCCAGATACTCATTATTTTGAAAACTGAGAAATTAAAGTAAAGCATTAAGTCCCTGACCTCCTTATATGAACTGTACCTCAAGGTCACCATGACTTCCCTGGTGGCTCAGACGGTAAAATGTCTGCCTACAATGCGGGAGACCTGGGTTCAGTCCCTCGGTTGGGAAGATCTCCTGGAGAAGGAAATGAAATGGCAACCCACTCCAGTATTCTTGCCTGGAAAATCCCATGGATGGAGGAACCTGGTAGGCTACACTCCATGGGGTTGCAAATAATTGGACACGACTGAGAGACTTCACTTTCACTTTTTCAAGGTCACTGAATTATTAAAAAGGGTAATTTTCTCTCTAGAGAAAGTGTTTTGCTAATGAGTGAGAAGGAACGAGAGAGTTAATAGGTTAATGGGTCTAGGTAATGCTTATCAGTGTTGCCAAAATCACAAAATAGGGATACCCAGACCTTATGTGATGGAAGTATACACTACTACTTATGAATTAATCTTGACAAGATATGAACCCAAATCTGATTAAGCTCCTAGATCTAACTAATTTACAGGAAATGCAGGGATCAGTGACTGTACAAGAATGTAATCAGGAAAACTTGGGAAAGTTGTTGGACAAACAACTCTGATTTTTAATTTCAAGAGGAAAAGAGGGCAGTGAGGAATCTATAGATTAAAAGAGACTTAAGAAGCATGCCAAGCAATTGCAACATATAGACATTAGTTTGATTCAAATTCAAACAAATGCACTATGAAAAAAATTTAAAATAAGCAGGGGAACATAGACATTGATTATTTTTTAATGATATTAAGGAAGGAATTATTGTTACTTTTGTAGTGGAATAATAGTACAGTTATTTTTTTAAAAGAAACCTTATATTTTAAAGATGTTTTATTTTAAAAATACATTAAGTGTTATGGTATCTTGAATTTCTTTCAGTATAATTCAGAGGTCCATGGGGGAAATGGGGCACAAGTGTAAATAATAGATTAGATAATGGTTTAAACTGAATGATAGGTACATAGAAATGCATTATGCTGTTTATTTTTGTACATAATTGAAAATTTCCAAAACAAAATGATAAAACCTGTAAGATAAACCCCTGGAAGAATGGACATGGAATGTATAACTTCCCAACCCTTAGAAGAGATAAAAATGAATAAGAAAACAAAAGGCAAGAAAAGGGAAAAAGGGCGGGCGGGAATCTAAAAAACATTTCAAGCAGAAAACACAAAACAAGATGGTAGAAACATACCTAAAAGTGCCAGTGATGATAATAGATGGAGACAGTTAACTAATCTATTAAAATATAGATTGGGGAATTCCCTGGGGCTTCAGTGGTTAGGACTCCTCATTTCCACTGCAGAGAGCCCAGATTCAATCCCTGGTCGGGAACTAAGATCCTGTAAGCCAAGTGGGCTGCCTTCCACCATACCCAAAAGATAGATTGGGTTAAAAAAATTCAACTTTGTATACACACACACACACACACACATATTACAAGAGCAATCCCTAAAAAATGAAAAGGAGGAAAATGAAGAGATAGAAAACTATCTACTAGGCTAAACAAATGATAAAAAGCTGAAATTAGGTAAAACAGTTCAATAAGGTAAGAATGAAATGCACTGAAAGGAATTAGTAGCAAAGTGACCACTGGTGATCGTGACAAAAATGGTTTGGGGTCACAGTGGGGACTCAATCAGATTGTGTGTGACATGCAGTCAATGGGAGAGAAAGAAGTAGAAAGGCAGAAGGAAAGGCAAGTGGAGGAGGCACATTCCTAGTTGGGGAAGAGGAGTTACTTACCATTTGTTTATCAGTTTGAGCCTGTGTAAATATTGATGCCATGAAGCCAGAGCAGAGAGCCAAGGAAAAGAAATGGGAGAGAACTGAGGGGAAAGCAATTGTGGGGAGCAAGGCTAAGGATAAGATCCAAAGCACCAGGAGAGACTTTAGCAACAGACAAGAAGAAAACATCTTCTATTTTATTTTATTTCTAATTTATTAATTGGTCCATTACACAAACAATACATGAATGCATACTCAAAAACATCAAACATTACAGGTAAAGCTAATGCACTCCACCAAACTACTGTGAACAGTTTGGTTAGTACCCTTCCAGACCTTCTCTATACATTTTTATAATACACAATTAGGTACTTCAGATGTACACTATACAGTATTTGTGTGAATGGGTGTGGTATGTGTTTTAACATCAGTGGTACCATGTGTATTTCATGTATTATCCTTCTATTTTCCCCTAAACTTTTAAAAAACTTAACATTGTATCTTAAGAGATCTTTCCATGTCAGTGCATGTAGGACTCTTGATTCTTTTTCACTGACGCCTAGTGACCTATAACATGTACCATGTGTAACACGTACCATGCTCCATTGCCTAGATGCATATTTTGGTTTTTCCAGTTTTATAGTTACAACCACAGGAACAACAGACATCACCGTAGAAGCTACATTATGAATAAACGTATGTAAAATGTGTTTCATTAAAAATTAGAAATATTGGGTCATGGGGCATGTGAATTTAAAATTGTAATGGATAGCATTAGGTTGTCTTTAGAAGTGGCTGTGCTAATTTATATGCTCCGTGGTAAGGTAGGAATTCTGTTTCCTCACACTCTTGATTTATACTTTCAATATTTTGCCAACTGGATCTGAGATAGTCTCTCGTGTTTTAATGTGCATTCCCCTTATTTGTCTAAAGTTGGGCATCTCTTCACAACCTACTTGCAAAACTTCTTGCTTACATACATTTTCACAGGGATATTTCTAAATATGTGTATGTGACCAAAAAGCGTGAGTCCTGCTGGAATTAATTTTTGTGAGTTAGAGATCTAAAATTATTTTTTACCAAAAGGTTATGCTGTCTTAGTACTATTTGCTGAATAATCCATTCTTCCCTTATTGATTTG
This sequence comes from Bos indicus x Bos taurus, assembly GCF_003369695.1. NCBI lineage: Eukaryota > Metazoa > Chordata > Mammalia > Artiodactyla > Bovidae > Bos > Bos indicus x Bos taurus. Next base: position 117,098,266 of record NC_040076.1, read on the forward strand.
AAATGTCACTTTTATCATTTACTCAATGTGTTTCCTTCTGGATTCTCAGCTTTATCAGATTTAATTTTGGTATTAGGTACCTGAGTTATTATTAACTTGGTTCACTGAATGGTAGCTGATTTTGCCAGCTAAGATAATGACAATAGATGATATAATTCATGATACAAGAATTATTTTAATTTAAATCAATTCTGTTATCTACAAACTAGAGTATTAAGAAATGTGTAAACTTCTCTTTCAGACTAGTTCCTTTCTTAGGGGATACCTTGCAGGCTAAATATAGAAATGCAAGGTCTTTTCGCCAGGCCCCCTTTTTCTAAGTATTTGATGTTAAAGCTTTTTGGTGATTTCAAGTTGTTTGCTGGTAATGTCAAAGGGTTTCACATGGCATGGCAGTATTACTGTTCATTTATAAGAATGTTTCATTCCACAAATGAAATGAGGTCCACAAATCATGAGACATACTTTGAAAAACAATGTGATGCTCTAGCTTTTTACATTGGACCATGAACTCCTGAAGTGTTTAAATCATGCCTCATTTTTCTACTCCCAAACGTTCCATTCAGGTTGTAGGCAGTGCCTGACTGAACTAGAATTGAATTGCATTTCAAGAGTGTTCCTATAAAATAAAAAAACAAAACTCAAGTTTCTAAAAAAAAATTTAGGGGCATAACAAAGTTATGCATATTTTTTTCTGTCCATCTGCCACCTGATTAAATTATATATATTTTGTGAATTTTTATTGTTTTCTTAAAGTAGGAACACTAGAATTCAGTTCTAGTGTGACAGTTCACACCCAAGTGTGAGAAAAATGTTCCCTTGCTGTTCATGGACTGCCTCAGGTATGACCTATCTATAGATATACTGCTTGCCTGCTAAATGACAGCAAGAACTGAGATCTGGAAAACATTCTGAATTAAAGTGGGCAAGCATACTTTATGGTTGTTATACAGAAATATATCAGGCATGCAAAGAATGAATTAAAAAGGTAAATTCAACTTTTTATGGGAAAGCAAAAGTGTTACATTTGCTATATTTTAAAATTCAGTTATTTTTATGATCAAAGCACCTTTTCCTTCTTTCAGAGGAGTAACTTTGGCTCTCATGGGTAATACCTTAGTTCATAAACTTCAGTGCTCTGTTTAATAGCTCAACGTAAGACATTAGACCTTGGGAAAATTCCCGAAACTATTTAATCTATCAGTTTCCCTGATGAGGAGAAGGAAAAATAAATCTAACTCACATGATCCAAGAATGCTGAACAAGTTCTATGAGCCAAGTAGAGTGTGCCAGTGCAAAACAGCAGCTTCTTACTTTACCATTATCAATCCTGAAAGGCTGTCTTACTTTTATTTTTGATGATTCTGTTAAAAACAAAAAGGACATCTAAGACCTTTAACTTTCTTTGTATAGTGCCCCGCTTAGCATTATTATTTGTGAACACATGTCAGTCCAATTGCAGACTAAGGAAATCATTAAGAAGCACTTTTATAAGAATCTCTCTACTGATGAAAGGAATACATGCTTATAAACAGCTGATCTTACCATAAAAATTCTGAGACCTGCTAGAGAAATAAATGAAACTGGAATGCATTCTGGAAAGTCAAAAAGGTAAAAAATAGGATGCAAATATACATCTCTAAATAATAAACTATTAGTATTGCTAGAATATATAAACACGGATTACCAGCCAGGAGGGTGGAAGAAAATGTCCAGTTTTGCTTAGGCAGGGGCTCATAGGGCAGAAAGAAACCTGAACTGAACTGTGTCAAAGAATCAAAGGCTACAGCCTAGCAGAACCCATTCTGATTTGGGTTGTCAAATGTCTGCAATGGAGGTAGAACCCATATTATCCTTTCTGGGGAGGAAGACAGAGCTCTGAGGGGCAGACATTGAATTCATCCTTCTGGGCCACTCTAATTCCTAGTCACTATAAAAGGGCTAAATTTGGCTTACCTTTAGGACTGGATTTACACAAAGGCATTAAAGACAGCCAAGGCTCGTCTAGTCCCCCCTACCCTTTACTTAAATTCTTGAAATTCCTTAAACAGGAAACAAAGACTTTCATTTCATAGAGATACAGGGAAGCAAGTCTTACTCAAACTTTCTAAGACTTAAGAGTTCTCTCTGATCTTTCCTTGGAGCAAGAGGCACCTGATGATGGGAATGGAATGTTCATCATGGAGGCAAAGATGATACAAAGACTCCCGACCAACTTCCTTCACGAATGTCAGAAGATTGCCTATGTAATTTTGCCTATCCATCATTTCTTTTACGTAATACTATTGTCCTTCCTAAATTATCTGTCAGCTTCTAGTTTTACCCCTCAATGACCTCTTATGTACTGCTGGAATGATTAATTTTCCTGAAATGAAATTCTAATTACAATCGCATTGCTTAAATTTACTAAATCATTCCTGCTTTCCTAATCAATGCCAGACTACCCAGGTGAGTGAGGCAGTCATTGACTGCCTGCGTCCTAGAAAACAACAGTTCTGTAGCTACCCAAGCCTTGCTTATACTCTGCTTTGAGCAGTTTTACTTTTGTGAACTTCAAGACTCAGGTGTCATCTCTAAGAGGAAATCTTCCCTAACAAAGCCATCCTTAATGGTGCATAACAGATCTTTATTATTGTCATTTTATCTCTTGGTGTATCTATATCCTTAAACTCTGAATGTTGAGGGGTGGGCTTTGTCCTTTTCAATTGAATTCAATTATTAAAGAGAATTGAGTCACATCTTAAAGTGCCTGCCATTGAGCTAGAACTTCCTTAAAAAAAAAAAAAAAAAAGACTTCATCTTAAAACCCAGTGATATTTTAATTCTGGTTCTACAAAGAATTCTCATGAACAGATATTTTGGTTGCTATAATCTTAAGTATAATCTTAACACTGCACCCCTTTATCCCCTTCCATTTTTTTTTTAAAGGTCCATTAGTGACTAGTGTTTGGAACTTGGAGAAATACCCTCATCTCTGACCCATGACAGAATAATGAGTTTTAATTATCCATCATTGAGGGCTTGATGATAAAGCATTCCTGTCTTTATACTTGTTATGCTTAGTTCAGAACACTGGAAATAGACTTGGCAATATCCAGCTATTTTTGGACAAAAAATTATGAGTTAAAATAACCATGTATTTTATATTTCACAACCCCTTTTTTGGGGGGTGGTATAGTAAGCTATAAAATCACATTGTAGCTACCTAATTTTTTAGGGGGGGCAATAAAGTTTGTACACATTGCCATATCAGAAACAAAATGTCCTGATTTTGTAGTTGGCTAAAGTAAATAAACAGAAAACTTCTGTGGTACCCTGGCCTATGAGCATTTCACTGAGAAAATTACAGATGGCATTCATACAAAGAATGTGCTCCTAAACTGGCATCTTAAATTAATATTCCAGCTATGTGTAACTGGAGACCCTAAATATCAGAGGTAACACTGAAATTTAAAGATTTAATCAATTGGAGGAATGGTTGATGTTACCTTAAAATACAGTCTATCTGATGCAGACAAGCTTTTCCACCCTAAGTTGTCCCTGACTTTGCAGTGAGGGACTCATGAGAGTAGGTATGGATGGTACAGGCTTCCTTCACAGGTCCAAAGGGAAGGCAGGGAGTTGGGAAGCGAACGACAGGCACGACTATAGTTTTGCATTTTTGAACATGGCACCATTAGTTATCTTCTCATGTCATTGAACTGAAAAGTTTGTTAATATTTAAGGCTCAGTACATTTTTGCCAACTTACTTTTTAGACATTCACAGAAAGCTTGCCTTTCTACATTAGGTCCTGCTATTTAAAGACAAATAATTTTGTTAAATGTTAATTTGTATTTCTTAGATTACTAGAGGTTGAACACTTAGAAACTGCCAGTTATTTCTTCTGTGAACTATACATGTATTCTACTGTGATTTTTAAAAACTGTAATAGTAATAATTGCTTTTAATTACCATTTTAAACATATGAATCATTTCCTTTGTGACTATTACTTAGGAATTATAGTGTTTTTCTACTCCCAACACCAAAATTGATATTTTCAGAAAAATCCCAACTTTTTCTAATGCTAGTTTTTCTCCACCTATATTAAATATACTGTTTGCACTTCAGGGGCACACCCGGAGAGCCTTTTGGTAAACATTCCAACAAGGAAGTTTCACTTTCTAGCTCATCTGATACAGCTCTACTTAGCAATCTTACTCCACATATCTTCGGGTTGCTTCAAGTCTAAGGACTTAAGTTCCTTTAGTTATTTCTATTAATATTAAAATTCTGTTTTTAGTGAATTTATCCTGCAGCATAACTAGAATATAAAATAATTGGAAGTTCCATGTACACTCTGATTTTATGCATTGAGTTTGTGGTTTAAGTTTTTATTTTAAATAAAGAACATTTATCTTCTTTTAATGCAGAGAGCTAATTATTGATTCTCAATAACTCCTGATTAGCTAGTTGGCTATAGATATAGAGCATCTTAATTTCTACAGGCACCTTTCTGAATTCAAGTAAAAGTTTTGGTAGACAAGGATTTCCTACTTAAATGTCATTGACATAATATGAGTATCGAGTACAAATATTGCTCACTGTTCTTGCATTCTTTAAGTTATTTTACCTTGAAGATTTAAGAACCATCCTTAAGTCATTAGTAACAGGTTTTCATTGAAGGAATATTTGGAACTGTGAAAATACAAATCTAATCAAATTAAATTTTGAACACATATAGAGCCAAATATTTCAACAAAACTGCAGTTTAATTTCAGAAAATGTGTTAAAATATATATTTATACATCAATTTCTGACATACACTTAATGTGTTAGTATACACAAAATGATGCTTTCTCTTGAAACTGTATTTATGAAATGTACATTTTAATTTAAATACTCAGTATACACTGCACTTAATCTGCATGTTGCATTTATTAAATACATTAAAATCTGCAATGTAACAAAACGTTTTCTGCATACGAAATTCAAAACACCATTTTAAATGAACAAAAGATGGCTCACTTCATTTTTATTTTTACAACTAGTGTATAATACACTAGCTCAGCTCCACCACACTACCTGTTCGTTCTTTTTTATTTGACATTGTTCACAGACTAGTACATATTACAATAAGAGTGCTGGATAAAAACATGAGGTACGAAAGTGGTTCAAAGATTATAGGTCATGCAGATCATGCTAGACAGCAAAGAAAATTGTGACCGAGAAAACACTAAATAAAAATACATAAAGAATGTGCATTATAAAAAAAAAAAAACAAAAACAAAACTCCATTACACAGCTTTGCTTCTTTGGTTACAAAGTAGGTTGAACAATTTCACAGCTTTTTATTCCCACCCGAAAAAAGTCATACGAAATGTCAAAAAGCAGAGGAATCGTGGCAATTTCTCTATTAGAAAGTAGAAACAAATGAACAAAGTTTTCTTCATCAAAATAGCCCAATTATTTATTATATCACAATAACTGGTGACTACCTGTACAGTTGCACTATGTTCTTCATACTTACACTATACAAAATTTACATTCAAGCTGGGTCTTTACTACTGAAAATAAATACCGAAGGTAAATTGCCATTAGTGTTAGAAATATGCCAGGATTCTTTTGTTCAATTATTGCCTAAACATTTTATCTATTAAATGCAATCCTGTCTTTCAATTCCTTTACTGATACTTATAATTATTCCAAAAAATTAAAAAAGTTCTGTGACATTGTTCATGTACATTATGAAAATAGCAGCCCTGTAATAAATAAAACACAAATAAATGAAAACTTATGTAGGCAAATGTTACTGATATTGAAAGAAAAGTGGCTCTTTAGATGAACTGTTATTTATAATGTGATAGGAAGGCTCAGGGAAAATCCATGGGTAATAGGAAACACGGGAGAGCCACCAAAGCTCTGAAAAGACCCCACTCGTGCGCACCAGGTAAAATGCAAACTCTGCTCACTTTAATACACCTCATCTATCACTCTCCTTGTGTACTGAGGACAGAAACTGGACACCAACAGCGCTGCATGACATCTCAAAGAGAGGAAAAGCTCTTGTAGAATGATTGTCTAATACTGAAAGGGCCAAACACACAACTGAAGCATGGCTACTTGCTTTCGTATAAAGTGGAAAGAACACCAGTGGCACACAAGGATAGATTGCTTTCAGTTTTTCTTAATGAGGCAAGAAAGCTTTATGCTGAGGAGACATTCGGCTGCTGTGGAGGTTGCGTTGGCTGCGGAGGCTGTGCTATCACTGCTTGCTGTTGAGAAGTGCTACCAGGATTGGCCTGTTGGGCTGGGAGTTGGGATAATTGATCATTGTTTGAAAGAGATTTTAACAGTGCATTTTCTCGTTCAAGTAAAGAGTTTCTTTCAACTAATTCTTTTATTTGTTCCTTTAGAACTTCCACTTCTTCTCTTACTGCATACATCAAATGGCTTTTCACCAGATCCTGTGAAAAACAAAATTAGGAATATCAAAAAGAGTGAAATGGGAAGGAGTTGCTATCTGGTTCTCCTTATAACACAAGACGATTGTGTTGTGCCTTATAAACACAAGACGATTTTATGCTAATTTTCCTGCTCTTGCTTTTTATGTTTCTACTGTTTCCTGACCAACCCTGAGGAAGATGGGGTGGAAAAAATCTAGTTCCCAACTGGGGCAGCAAGTCCAGAATTTTCTTTTCAAAGTCTGGAGTGATTAAAAAAAAAATCAGCTCCTTAAATTGTCTATTAATAAAGCTTAGAATTAAAAAAAAGCTTAAAATCATATACTTAGATGTCAGATGAAGAGAACAAAGGAAACTAAATTGCTATTAAACTAGTTACAGTAAAGCTTTAAGAAATAAAGTGACCTGCAATTTCCAACTTCAAAATCTTAGGATTAAAAAAAAAGCAGACTAATGGCCTTTATTTATAACCTATTTATGGTTTTAATAACTTGAATCAAAATATTTTTAATAATGTTGAGTATAAATCTTTAAGAAAAAGTAAAACAGCAGAAATCAATATCAGAGTCAATAGAAACAAGTCTATTTATAAAAGCTGAGTAATACACTCTCTGTCTACTGGAGCACCAGAGAAGTCCAGGTCTCTAAATTATTCTTGATGCTGAGATATTTAGGGGATCAAATGCATGTTGATTATATATATCCCCCAAAATGGTCCTTATCAATAGCATAACATGAAATGTAAGATGTTCAAGTAGGAAAAGTATTAACTCCAGTGGTATTTCTAGACGAAAAATTCTCAATGTTTTAGCATTTTCAACTAAATCTTATTATTGAAAAATATACTTTGGTCATCTTGGTTTAAAGAAATTAGATACTTGTTTTTTAGGACTGATAAAACCCAAGAATGTATGAAATGAGAAGACTATAAATTTTTACTTACCATTGCTTGTTCTATTTTGTTGTCAATGGCTACACCACCTCCCCCAGATGCACTGGAAAAAATTAGAATATTTCATTAAATTATTCTAAAAAAATGTAAGCTCCCTTCCAACTCTTAAAGTAAATAAAAACATTTTTGTTTTACTTAAAACCAAAATAGTAATTTAAAATAGACTATTAGTCTATTTTCAGAATTTCATACTCAGAGCTCTCACTTTGAAAATGAGGATCTCAGCAAATAGGTGACTTCTAAAAATCCTTTGTTGTTTCACTATTTCCAACTTGCCTATGAAATATATATGCTACTTTAAAAATTAACTCCCAGTTCTATTCAGGAGTTCTCAATTCAGTGACCTTAAGATATATTTCAAATGAGCAGTATCTGCTCCCCATCTCTTCATTTACTAACTATATATTCTAATTAACTTTCATGCAAAAATTTCAGTGGTTACTTATTGCAGTAAATTCAGATGATTACTCCTCTTCTATAGATTTTTATGTTTTTAATATCTCGTTTTTACATTTTAAAAACTGGCTTGTAAAAATGATTCAGAGGGCTTTTGGGCAAACAGTACTTGGAGGGTTGGTTAACCAGGAACTCAACCATCTGGCAGACCCACATGCTTTGTAGCTTGCAAAAATCTTGTACCTGGCAAAAATCACCAAGTAAGGTATGTGGTTTAGCCCAGTTTTTTCCTAGAAACAATTGGGAACAGTCTAGCTGGTAAGTACATCTCAAGTTCAAGCATCATTGTAGCATGTATATGATAATGACACAGAAGGCTGAATAATTATCCTCTTTGGCAGTTTATATTGTCCTATGTATATAGCAAGGACCTATATCCTTTTCTTGGTGTTTTTGTAAATTTTAAAGAACAGTTATTAGATTTTTCTTGCAAATATAAATCTGATATATTAATCTACTGTATCAAAACAGAAAAATGTCTTTAAATTATTTTTATGTAAAACTTTACTACACATTCTTCATTTAGTATTTAGTGATAAATTTAGGTGCTAATATATCTGAAGACTATTTTACTTTAGATGATGGGGATCCTTAATGTTATGAGGCTCAGAAATATCCTATCTGATATAGTGGTGCATTTTATATTGTAATCTAAGTAGATATGGTTACAATCCTGGTTTTGTTACTCACTACCTACCATCAGTAAATCATCTATTTAGCTTCCTCTGGCCTCAGTTTCCTCATCTGTAAAATGAAGGGGTTGGTATCTATGCCTCAGTGATCTTTGAACTTTTTAATCCTCTAAACTCTGAGTCAATGCATGGAAAACACTAAGCTTGTTTATCTGAGCATTTACAATATTAATTACAGCATACTACTTCACTTCCTGGTATTGCTAAGATGAAAAGGAGCTTCTGTATACCTAATAACTGGAAAGGATGTATAGATCATTAATACTTATATATGTTAGGCTTTAAAAGCTTGTAGAGACCAAGTATGGCTTCATGTAACTATAAACTATAGAACTATATAAACTTCAGTGTAAAGTTTAGTTCAGACACCATATGGATAAAGTCACCAATACTGGCCATAATTTGGCAAAAAAGAAGGTAATAGGCATTTAGATTAGAATTTGCCTGAGAATCCTAGATTATACTTTTTTATTCTGTATCAAGGGATAACTGAAATCATTTCATGACTTAAATACAATCAATTCTTTTAATATATCAGTTTAAAATAGAATATTGTAAATGCTAACTTTAATACCAGTTTTACATACTAATGAGCAAACAAAAAATCTAAATAAATCTCAAACTCTTAAAAGATTTCTTTTCTGATAATTAAAATAAAACCTAATCAGTTTTCAAGCCATTTCCTCAGCTAAGGAATAGTAATTAGCATCCTACTCTTTGTTGATAAAATAACCTCCAGTCCTGATGTATATATCTTCACATAGTTCCAATTCACCTGGCTTTCTTTCTACTTGTTTCTTAAGATGCTCACTGCCATCTCTTCTGGAATGCCTTCTAGTTTCCTAAGGTGAACCAATATTCCATCCCTTTTGTGGTTTCACTAAAATAATCACAAACTTTTTACAGTGCATAACCATGAAATTCTGGCCCCTTTATATACTCACTGTGAATTCTAGGAAATTATTTAACCTTCCTAGATCTCAGATTTTTTTTTTTTTTTAATCTAAAATAAGGATGGTATCTTCAGGATTCTTGCCTGGGAAATCCCATGGACAGAGGAGCCTGGTGGGCTACTGTCCACAGGGTTGCAGAGTCGGAGGTGACTAAGCAAGGAGCAAGGATTATACCCCAATTCACAAAACTCCTGTGAGGATTAAGTGACTTTAAATACTACCACTGTTAACTCTATCAGACTTGAGCTCTTTGAGTGAGGTTCATTATCATCTTCACCTCTGTGAAGAGAACAGTGCTTGGCACATAGGAGCTCAGGTGTGTACAGAAAGAGTCAATATGACAACAGTTACTGAATATATTAGAAACAATTACTGGTTCATATTAGGAAGCCATATATTTTTTTGAGTTTAAATAAATCAGTAGTTCTCCATGTGGTCCCTGGACCAGGAGCATCATCAGCATAATCTAGGAACTTGTTAGAAATGCAAATATTCAGGTCCACTCAGATCTACTTTTGAGGTGGGATTCAAAAAATCTATTTTAATAACTCCTCCAGCTGATATGCGGAGAAGGCAATGGCACCCCACTCCAGTACTCTTGCCTGGAGAATTCCAGGGACGGGGGAGCCTGGTGGGCTGCTGTCTATGGGGTCGCACAGAGTCGGACATGACTGAAGTGACTTAGCAGCAGCAGCAGCTGATATGAAAGAAACTAAAGCTTGAGAACTACTGCTTTAAAAATAAAGATACAAAATGGGCTTCCCAAGTGGCTCAGTGGTAAAAAATCTGCCTGCATGACAGGAGACTTGGGTTTAATCCCCTGGACATGGAAATGGCAACTCACTCCAGTATTCTTGCCTGGGAAATCTTGTGGACAGAGGAGCCTGGTGGCTCAAAAGAGTTGGACATAGTGACTAGGCAAGCAAGCACCAATATGGTAGTTTTAAATAAAAACAAATAGGAGGGCATTCTATTTGATGATCCCAGAACATGGGATCAATGAGGGTAATAAGGTGTTTTCTGTTGTGTTCAAAGTCAACATAGTGGTTTGGGGTTTACGATCTTTTAAAATGAGAATGATTAGCTGCAGAAGAATGAGTAATTTTCTTTTATTTGCTTCCTTGACCTAATGTTACAGTATTAGGCCTTGCTTTCTTTCTTATTGCATTCACTACACTATAACTGGACGATTAATAACCAGTTTCCGAACTTAAGTTCCTTAAGAGAAGGCTTCCTAACACTTTGTAACTATTCTGATAAAAAAAAGGGGATAATTTTCATAAAGAAACTTTCTGTTTCCTATGGGTAACTCTTTTAGAATAAAGTCATAAGTGGATTAGCATTTATTAGATGAATAAAAAATTGTAGGTACTGATGGAATGGACAGAAATATATAACTGTGAGAAAAAACACAAGAATGACTATTACTTTTTTATATAATGAATGTTCATTTCTTGGAATTGTGGCTCCCAAAGGAATCAAAAGGAGCTTGATAATGCTCTAAATAAAGTAAATTACAATCACATTCATAAGAAAAGTAAACCTTAAGAGAAAATTAAAACTTAAGTATCAGTGTAGGACGGACTTCCACGCTGTTCATCTTCTAATTTACCCCAAATGGTTCCCCACCACAGTTTTTCTCCACAGGCCTGCTTACTCTTATCACATTAGATTACTTGCAACCTCACTGAGAAGACAAGGGGCCAGATAGGAGACTCTGCTCCGTCTTCACAAGTGTCTTACATTTGCATCCTTCTTAATAGGCTAACTCTTTCATCCATGCTCTCAGCTCAGTGACTGCAAATCATCCCGTCTTTCCTCTCTAAAAATTAAAACCAGTGAAGGCAAAGTTAGGCTTAACTTGATCTCATATTTAAGAAAAATTCCTTATGAGAAATCAAAATTTTTCTTTATTAATGTGAAGAGAGACATCATGACTACTGTTTAAGATAAAAATAGTGCAAATTTCTTCACTATTACACTTTGACTACTGTTGTCTTTCTTCTCAATAGAAATGCCATTTAAAAAATTATTTTTTGGCCACACTGTGCAGCATGTGGGATTTTAGCTCCCCCACTAGGAACTGAACCCGTGACCCCTGTAGTGGAAGAGCATAGTCTAAACCACTGGACTGCCAGGGAAGTCCCACAAATGCTTATTAACAAAGCAACAAGGTAGAGGAAAGGAACACATATGACTTCTCACTTCATGGCAGCACACACATTTTAGTGAGTTCTTACTTCAGCCTGAGTAATACTCTCATTTTACAGTTGAGGAAACTGAAGCCTAGTAACTTACTCAGACACAACCCTGCTGCTGCTGCTGCTGCTGCTGCTAAGTTGCTTCAGTCATGTCTGACTCTGTGCGACCCCGTAGACGGCAGCCCACCAGGCTCCCCCATCCCTGGGATTCTCCAGGCAGGAACACTGGAGTGGGTTGCCATTTCCTTCTCCAATGCATGAAAGTGAAAAGTGAAAGTGAAGTCGCTCAGTCGGGTCCGACTCTTAGCGACCCCATGGACTGCAGCCTACCAGGCTCTTCCGTCCGTGGGATTTTCCAGGCAAGAGTACTGGAGTGGGGTGCCATTGCCTTCTCCAGACACAACCCTAGGGACAGGATTAAAACCTAACCTAATCAATACCAAAACACATGCTTTTCCTATCACAACATTAAGACTGTAAAAGGAAGAAAGTAACTATCTATAATGACCTAAAGGAAATACAGAGTTGTGTGCATTGTAAAAAGTGCTTAAACTTAGTTGTGAAACCATTAAGCATGGATCCAACTATGTTCATAACATGGCATTTATCTTAGCATATTCCTAGAAGAGGTTCAGGTCTGAAAACAAGGTAGGTAGCTTCTAGGAAAAGGTACTTGCTCAGTGATCTTTAGACAACCAGCATAGTTTGATTCTCTGCTAAGGGTTAAAATGTTCTTTTGTTAGAAAGTTGAAGGTACCTTAAGACTATATAGATCCATATGCAGAATATTATTTAAAAAATTACCTTGCTTTACTCAAAGACCCTCCTAATCTTCTCTGTTGAATCACAATACAATTAAAACTGGAATTCCACAAATCACAAAATAAAATGTTTGTGATAAGAACTTATTTGACTGAACTGGCAATCTCATACACTAAGGTTCAAGCACCTTTACCCAAACCAGGTAAAATCAATTCTTTTTAAAAAGTAGAAGCTATAGTCTTTCTTGGAGGCCAGTCCTCAGGAATCACATACTGTTTCCAATACATCATTTACAATCTTCATCCCCTTGCCCGCCACTCATAATAAGCACTATATCATTAGTGCTAGGAATGCTTTAATTCTAACCTGGGTTACACTTTGCCTCCTCTCAAAGAAATGTGTGTTTTATTTTTAGAAAGTAATTGTTAAGTAGCTGATTGCAAAAGAAGAAATCCAATGAATCTACAGCTCAGCAAGCTTATCAAGGTTAAAAAAAAACAACAAAAAACTATCACCCTTTCCGTAAAAGGAATTTTAAAAATATTTACATTTTCTCACAATTAAGAGCAAATAATCCTCCTTCCAAAAAAGATCCTACGTAGATAAAAATTCATATAGATAGTCTCTATCTATATGAATTAAGAAGAAATAAGAAAATTAAGCTAAGAACTCAAATTGTATGTATCCTAATTATTAACCGTAAGTTCTACCAATGTAAAAACAATCTGTTTAATTTCATGGCTTAAAAAACATAGACAAAAGACCCCATGGAAATTTTTATTCTCAGTAACACAAAATAAGTGATTTCTGTGGACCATAAAAGCTATTATCATGCTAAGCAAGCAGGTAAAATGGCTATTCACAAAACTAAACGTTATCAAGTACTCAATCATACTGTGAAAAAAGCTTTTTACCAAGGAAATATTAAAAACCCAGCTAAATATACAAAGATTGATATTTGTTTTTAGCATCAATAAATACCTTGCTCACCAATGCCCTTAGCATATTTTACATTCATCTAATTAATTTCAGGTCAAAATCCTGAAATTTTCTTCCAGAAGAGAATATTTAAAAAGAGGAAAAAAGGATACACACTGTGGATTATACCAATGTCATTTTCTGGACTTCAGGTGTTTTATATTATAGTCATGCAAAATTTTACCATTGGGGGAAGAACTGGATGAAGGGCTACATGAGACCTCCCTGCACTTCTTTTTTTTTTTTTGAGCAACTTATCTATAAGTATTCCAAATAAAAGTTTTAAAGGAGATACTAGTACATGGTAAAGAATAAATTCAGTGAAAGGAAAGTGAAAGTGAAGTCGCTCAGTCATGTCCAACTCTTTGCGACACCCCAACCAGGTTCCTCCATCCACGGGATTCTACAGGCAAGAGAACTGGAATGGGTTGCAATTTCCTTTCCGGGGGATCTTCCCCACCCAGGGATCGAACCCGGGTCTCCCACATTGTAGGCAGATGCTTTACCATCTGAGCCGCCAGGCAAGTCAATAAACTCAGCGAGTACACACAAAAAGGTATACCATCAATATAAAGTCCCTCTCCTACCTCAGATTCCCTTTGTCCAAGTCAACCACATATATGTATCAGTGACCTTAAAAAAGTCCATTTAGGAAGGAATTCTTTACTGTTTTGGAGTGGGAGAGGCCTTTCTAACTATAGGCCTCAAAATATATGAAGTACTTCTATAAATCTGTAAGACAAGAAGCCCCAGTAGAAAAATGGGTAAAATACACATGAACATTCAACAAGACATTAAAAATACTCTATATCTCATAATAAAAATATAGACTAAAACTATAATATGTGATATTATTTCCCTAAACACACTGGCAAACATATTAAAATTTAACGCAAAATTAGTGAGGTTGTGGGAAAATGGGCCTTCTCTTTACTGTGCTGGTGAAAAATGGTATAATGGTATAATCCTTACAGAGAGCAATTTGGTTACATCTAATAAATTTTGCACATACATACACACCCTCACTCTTCAAGTCAGCAATACTACAAGTAGGTATTTATCCAACAGATATTTTTACATACATAGGAAAAATGTACTGACAAAACTACTCATTACAACGTTGTTTGTAATAGCAAAGTTTCTGACTAGCAATAGGAAAGGGCTTAAATAAATCATGGTATAGCCATTCATTTAATACTAGTCATTTAGTAAGAGGAAAAAAAAAAAAAAAAAACCCCACAACGGTGCTGTTCTGTGTACTGAGATGGAAACTGGGAAACTGTATGATGTGTATGTATTATCATTTATGTGAAGAAGGAGATTATGTACTGCATATTATGTATATGAAGACAGACTGGAAACACACACAAAGAAAGTTATCTGTTTGTAAAGGCGGGCACAAGGGGAACAGGGATTGAAGGCTACTTTCACGCACTTTGAAGAATACTGAAAAACATTTTCCAAAATGAAAATGACTCATAAAGGAGTTATTACAGTGTGAACTTAAGACATGACCAAATGGCAGACAGGAAACAAGAAAGGAAGAAAGGAGGGAAGAGGACCAACAACTCCTCTTGCTTTTGGAACTTTTTCTTTCTGAAATATTAGGTACTATGTTTAACACAGGAAACTATTAATATACATGATACTTGTGATTTGCAAAATTTATTTCCTTGGCTTAGGGTGAATTAAAATCACTTAAAAACATAACTCCCAGTATAGTTATTTCTGTTTAAAAGTGATGCTGGTAACTAAATTATAAAAGTCTCTCGGATAAGTATCTAAGATACAACGGGCTACATAAGCTTACACAGTGTTGCATTAAAAAATGAATTCCAAATAAAGCATTGGTAAGATCTTTTTTACTTTTTACACTTCAAAGTTATGATATTTTGGAGGAATTATTATTTGATAGTAAAATTCTGATATAATTAGATAGATATTTTTCCTGAGCTACTCTAAGGAAACAACTTAAAAACTAGCCAAACTATTTTTCTGTTAAAACAGTCAAGATGGAAGATATAAAGATTTAGTCACGAGACTTATATAAAAGGAAGACAGCATAGCAATTTTACCATTACAGTCCAAACATTCCAATACACTAAGAAAGTTTAACATTCTATTACTTCAAGTTAAATACTTAAATGTAGTAAGTACATGAAAAATCATATCTACATAAGATAAATTACATAAGATAAATGAGCTTATGCACTGTTATTTCTTATTAGACTAGCATAAGGCAAGGTTTGACACAATGAAAAAGTTATTTCCTTCCTCTGAGTCAGACTGAAAAAAGAAGGGTGTGAGAAAGGGGTAGGAGGAGGGTAGCATTTTCCCCAATGTTGGAGTGCTTACATTTAAAGGAGACTCTCTTGAAAGAGATTTCATTTTACTGTTTACAAAGCAGCAACTGGTAATTTGGTGATAGCGTAATTACAGGGGAGTGAAGGACACATAACAGAGGTGTTTAAGCCCAAATTTAAAATTTGACACTACAGTCCTGGCTAACTTTACTTCCTGGAGACTGGGAAAACAGTATACAACCGACAATTATCTAGACTGAGATGTACACTGGTATCTGAGAGTGAAAAAAGAAGGAGAGAGATTAGGAAGGTATTTTTCCCAATTTATGTTTAGAATAACTAACAAAAACCTATTTAACCTAGTTATACTGAAAAATAACATAGTGGATATAGTTCCATATATTCATTTTAGATATTCTAAAGCCATTCCTTTTAGTCTGCCGGGATAGAAGCTGATAGTTAATCAACATCTAAAAATATGAGAATTTGGAGATTAAAGTACCATATAGGTTAACCTAGTAAAAGTTCTATGGTTTCTGATACTGATTTTAAGACCTATCTTTCCTACAAAAAACAAAACTTCAGTAGAAGAGAAAAAGTCAATAAAAATTCTTAATATGAATGAAGACATTACAAACACATAAAAGCTCAAATTTTTCCAGCTGTGTTAGGAAAAGGATAAAGATTAAGAAAAAGACTTTCAGGGAAAGGACTATGTTTAACAGCCATTTTGTAGTTAAGATCAATTCTCCTTTAAATGGTTAACAATATGGCATTCCTTCCCTTTGACTATGAGTAAATAATAACACTGTCACCAACTAAGGCAATTTTCATGGTGTAAGTATATGAAAATGAACAAAACTGGAGAAAGAACATTAAAAAAAAAAACAATGCCAAGGGCAATAAAAGCAAAAATGTAAAGTTCTTTAAGATTTACATTTCATTTCAGAGGCCAAGAAGCATTGAATAAATTTTTACCTAGCAGTGGGCCTATTATAAAACAATCTTTTTATGTAGCTAAATTCATCTACAATTTTTAAAGTAACTTCGAATTCTTCAGCAATCACATACAAACGGGCCAAAGTGTGTGTGGCAGGAAAAGTGGGGGAAGAATCAGGAACTAGCTTACTATATGTATCTCTACTGCTAACCTTTACATTATCCCACCTCACCTCCCCCCAATTCCAAATGCCTGCAGCTTTTGAACTGAAAAGCCTAAACTTCTTAAGATGCTCCGCGGTTTACTTTTATTCTCTTTGTTGATACTGCTTCTCACTCTTTAAATACTCTACCATTCTTTTAGAGCTTTCTGTGCAAATATTTTCTCTTCTGGAAAGCCTTCTGTAACTCTTCCAGAAGTAATACAGTAAGTCATGCTTCACACTACACTTGCAGCACTCCGCATATAGGGTGTGTTCTAACAGTTTCATCAATCTTCTACCACACAAAAGCGCTAACAATCTACCATAGGGCTGGCAGACATTTAATAAACAATGCTATACGACTAAAGACTCAAAACCTGTATACTTGGAATTTGAGTCCTGAATACCTTACCTGCTATGCTGACTCTGGGGCCTTTTTTTCGGTAAAGTTGTAACACAAAGTAGCTGTACTGGATCACCTCCAAATCATTTCCTACACTTAACAACAAAACTTTTCCAACATTCCTTGGTATTTAATAAACTTGGGTAACGCTACTATTTTAACCAAACACAAAACAAATAATTGAGGAAACATTCCTTACTCTCATTTCTCATTTTCAATTTGAAACTAAACTTGCTATACGTTCTTGCTAATATTAATGAAATACTCCATACACCTAGGTAATTCAAATACCTTTGGTGGTAACAGGTGATAAATCCTGAACAAACTTCTGCCTCTTATTTCCTAACAGCCAAATCTCAGTAACATTTACCTTTCTAGATGACACTTTTGTAAAAAAAAAAAAATCGAATCTGTCTCCTCTGCACACACACAACGCTCAACAAATATTGGGTGAAGAACATGAAGTTAGATAGTGTTCATCACAGAGAAGACCACTAGATGTGGAATTAGCAAATATACATTGCAACTTAGCCTCACCTCAGGTTTACTATGTCCAGAGGCAAGTTACTCTTATTGGGCTTTTTTCCTTCATCATTTAGTTTTAGAGACTTACGAAATACCCTAACTACTTCAATGTGGTGGTGTGTGTGTTTGGATGGGTATGGGAGGGGAGGGAAGGGAAGAGGGGTGCAGATTCAGTGAGAAGAAAGGATAGTAACATTCAACTCAAGTCTTAAAAAAGTTACCCAAGGAAGTAAAGGAGTAAAGGGAATAGCTAGACACTGTAAAATGCTTGGTCACAGGGATTAAGCAAGGGAAAACGAAAGTTTTATAACTCAAGCACAGAGAATCTTTGAGAAATCAGAGGGATGATAAAAATGAGAGTCACCTATAACATAGAAAACACCAATGACTGCAATTTTTAGTATGGAGCAACTCAGGAGTGGGGAGATAGTTAATGAGTCATAAGAAAGATTGTTAAGATTTTTTGAGGGGTGGAGAGTGAGTGGCAAAGAAACTTGCAGATGGAAATGAGACATTTTAAGCTACATTTGGGACTGCTGACTCTAGGATATAGATCACGATGGAGAAACAAAAGTTGAGAAATAAGGTTACTAGGAATAGGTATGTAGAACTCCATAGAGTAATCTCTGGCAACTAGATTTGAGAGTTGTCAGAATGTGGTAGGTAGCTCCAACTGTAAGAGATAAGCCTAGTTAAAGAGTGAAGACAAATAGGGCCAGGACACTGGAGAAGATCAGCAGGTAAAAAGCTAGAAGAAGGGCTGGGAAGAAACTACCCTTTCTTGAGAAAACTAATTATTTCTTTCACTGAATAGCCTCATAATTGTCTCTTCTTTCTCAAGCATTCCACATATTAATTTTTTAAACTACGCAGCTATTCTTGAACAAATCCTCTCAATCCCATTTCCACAATGAGGCCTAACCAAATGAGTCAAAATGAGACTATCCCCTTGAATATCAAATGTCAAATACCAGTGAAGAGATCATAATTTTTGCTTGTCTTACAGCTAATCTCTTCATTTATGCCTGCAGAGATGTTATTTAAAAAAGCTTTTATAGAAAAAGCGTAATTCTATGGACAATATATTTGACAAAGTAAAACTGATCAGGTTAACCATTAGGGTTATCTGACTAAAACTCAGCTTTTGTTCCCAGGTTAATAATTAACCTTTCTTTACTATATTATATCCCTTCCTAATTGTCCCCAAAGTCCAAGAATAGTAATAAATAAGAATGGAGGTTATCAAGGAACTGTTTCAAAATAGGGATAAACCCAGAAGAATAAAAGTAAAAGTATCATGAGGTTTTTAAAGAGATCGTTGTTTCATTATGACTTAGACTAAAGGGACAGCTCCAAGCATGGTCATTACCCTTCAATAAAGTGAAGAGAATACTGTATCAGGGGAAAAAAATCTGGTCTGTTTTACTTTTAATAAATCAATTATTTTGGGATGTTTTAAAAATATAGGTTGGCCTGGGTTTGAGCAAAGAATTAAGTTGCTCATCTTCAACAAATCTAAGAAGAGTACTGTGAAGGCATGCCCTGAATATTTAAAACTGTCTAGGTTGTCACTTCACTACCGTTTGGCTTAACTGTCTTTTGCTCTCTGCTTCACTCTGGGGTAAGACAGTTGACTTCTTAGTAGCTGCCTAAGCAAAAGGCTGAATTCTCCAAGAGTAATAAAGGGGGTTAAGAACATAGGCTTTAGAATTAGACAAGCTCGTTTTAAAATCCCAACTCCACTACTTACTAATGAGGTGCTCTTACCAAGTTAACATACTGAAACCAGTTTCCTCATCTGTAAAATGGGTCATGGTTTGTACCTACCATAAAGGATTGCTGTAAGGATTATATGAGACTTTTTACAATAGTAGTACTTAAAATTTTTTTGTTCCTCCTATTGTTTGGATCAATTTGGATTTTGACAGTGTTTAAGGTTTACTATCCCAGTGTATCTTGGATTAAAAATGAAGCAGTAAGGTATAAACAAAAATTATGATTAATATTAAGAAACAGCCTTTATGGTCTTTCCCAAAGACAAATCATGCTAGTTATGCTTTCAATCTACTTGATTTCTTGTACTTCTTTGATTATTTTGTACTCTTTGTTAAAGATTCAATGCAGTCACAAAATATATGCTAATAAAAATTGTTTGACTTGAGATTTAAACTCACATCAATGTTTATGAAGCACAGCATTCCTGTGAATTGAACATCAGTAAAATTCTTTGATCTTTGATAGGATTTTAAAGTTTCATTGTTTAGATATATATAATCTTAACTTACTGTAAAAAACTTTTCCAAAGGCCACTAAAATATAACTTAATCAGTTTAATCCAACATAAAAATTTCCAAAAACCAGTTTAACCAAAAATATGTTACATGACATTTCAACAATAAATATTACTAAAAACTCAAAAGAGTGGGATAAAGTGTTGTTTTGCTTCTAAACTACATTTCCCTTAGTTGAGAATCACTGCTTTAGAATTACTTAACTCAAAAAGGGATCTGGGACAATAAAGCAAAGTATAAAGTAGCAGTATTATAAAATTTAAAGGGTTACAAGGTTTTCTCACTCATGGAGAAATGCAGTAAAAAATGCACATCTTCAGCGGCAAAAGTTTTAACAGCTAATTACTTTTTCTCATTTCTTCTTTTTAATCTGGGCCGTTGGCAGTGAAACTGTCATGTCCTAACCACTGGACCAACCAGGGACTCCCTGCTTTTTCTCATTTCAACCTAGATCCATATCCTGAATTATTACAGGCAATAACAATTCTATAAAATAGACATGACTAGTGACAGAACTTTACAATAGTTTGTACACATCAATTTATGTAAAATTTTTATGATGGTTTCTAGACTTACATCATGACCTGAAATTTGTTAAATCAATTTAAATTCTAGAGATAATAAAATGAAATGGTATGCTTTACCAACATAATCTTTGCCCTCTTCCTTTCTTGCCAATAGGCCCTTATCCCTCTGACTCTTCCATAAATAACTGTTTTTGTTGTCTTCACTGAACGTTCTTCTTCCTTGAATTAAACCTTAAAGGTAGGAACTGTGTCTATCTCGAGGGTCTACTTATTACAACACTCTGCATATAATTGACACTGAACATTTAACTGAATAAAGGATGGAATAAAACATATAGTATTTAATATATTATCTAATTATATGTTGTAAGTTCAACATGAACTTATGGCAAGTTGAGCTTACTGTGCTGGGAAAAACAGTTAAGAAATCAACCAGATACTTAAACTGTTAGAAACTAAAGATATCACAGGAACATAATAATAAAGAGAAGGCTTCATTAGAATTTTTTTTCCTCCCTGACAAAGTCAGCTTAAATAAAAAGCCAATAAACTTTTTTCTGATATTCATCTGGTTGTTATTCACTGAAAAGGAAGAAAGTGTAACAGTTTCTATATAACATAGGCAACCAAAGTAGAGAAACTCTAAGTATGAGGAAAAGTCAGCGCTATGGATTTTCAGGTTACTTCTGACAAAATTAAGCCAGTGAAATTTAGCAGTTCTATGGAGATGACAAAATCATAGTAGACTTTGTGGGAAAAAAGTTGGACTTTAAAATTCAATCATCGGGAAGAAGAAAACGAAACCAAAGGCTATCCTGAAAGTGGAAAGAGGAGTTCAAAGCTTGCTGGTTTGGTCAGGTCAGAGAAAGCTGACAACTCAAACTGTCATGTCTTTAAGTGTGTATCATGAACAAGCAAAAGTTCTAAGTGAAGTAGATCCAGGATTCTGAAGAAATTCAGATATACTTCACTCTTTTTATACTGGGGATCAATGCACATATAAAGGAGTCCCATGAAACCCTCGTATCACCTCTAGAATCAACAATTAGGAAGAGAGGAAACATCCTGCGATCTCTAAGATGTTAAGCAATGTCTCCTTATCCACTGAAAAAGAGCTTCAGAACTAAAAACCATGACTCATGGCCATGAACTGGAACCCATATTCTTGACTACAGCTGCTATGAAAACTAACAGAACGAACTACAGAATATTCTCAGTTCAATGTTTCCATAGAAATTGTAGTACAGCTTACATTTTTACATGAACCTAACCTCTCTACTAAATCTTTAAATGATGGCAAGGTATTTTTCTGCTTCACATTTTAGAGTCTCTGCTATACAAGGGTTTATAAAGGTTTAAACATGAAATGGAAAAAGAAAGAAGACCAGGAAGCTAAGATAAACATCACTGGAGGTGTTCAAAGGCTAGATGACAACTTGGAAGGTATGTGGTAGACATAATTCAAGTATAAGACAAGTGGTTTGACTAAGTGACCACTACATTCCCTTCTAACTCAGATTTATAATTCTAGACTCAGAAGTGGTACCAAATAAAAGGTTTTTGTTCTGAAGTCATACCCAGGTTTGAATCCGCATTTGATTTTACGGTATGACTTCACACCAATTATTTAGCCTCTCCAAAGGATAATAAATAGGACCAGATGCTAGGATTCAGTGAGATAATGCATTTGTGTCTTGCACATGGTAAATACTTAACACGTTAACTACATAATTTATATTAGTAAGGTACAGTTTCATTTGTTTTTGCTTTAAGCAGTAATATTATCATAGATTTATTAAGCCATATTTAGACACAGGAACTCTGTTACAAACACTTAAAAACAGGCTAAAGGTTATAAGGTTTGGAGTTCATCTGAAGATAAAATTAAACCAATGAAAAGGACTTGCACCAAGTAGTTGCTCAACAAAAAAAAATCCTGTTTTTCTGACCCCCCAAAAATAAATGTTACATAAATATTTTAAAAGTAAATATAAAATAGGTTTCTTAATGGTTATCCACAACTAAGGGCAAATGTGATGTAGCTTAGTAAGGGGTTTTACATTTGACTCATCTCCCTATCCCAAAATTTGCAGTCTGAAGTAGCCTTTTAAACTGCTGATAGTGTTTCCTATTTATAGATCCTAAATACTAAAGGATGAACTCCTTAATGGTTACACTTAGTATAATACTATTCCAGTAAGTACTAAAACTTTCTAATACATATATACTTGTTTATAATTATAAGCATTAAATTTAAGTGGATGTTATTTTACAATGCAATAAATAATTTTAGATAGTAAGCAACCTAACAAATTTATTTTTTGGCAAGTGCTTTAAAAGATGGTTTTATAATGAGGATGACCCCCTGCTACTAAATTCAAAGGAAGTCAAAATTATGTATTCATATCTTCATACAATATGATATTCTCCCTTATCTTATCCTTCAAGTTTTCCAGGGTTACTCTCTAGACCTGCATACAACTGAGAGCCCAGATTCCACTTAGAAAGCTAGATCTGAACCCTAGTTTCACCACTTAATGGCTATGTGACCTGAGAAAGTTCCTTAATCTAAGTTTTCACTTTCCTTCTCTATAAGCTGAGGCTATTGATAGTATATATACATCTGCTGTGAAAATTAAGTAACAGGTCAAAAATACTTGGCATGATATCATGTTGCATATTTTTACTTAGCAGTCCCTGACATATAGTAATCCCTAAGTAGCAAAAAAAAACAACTACTCTGTGGAGAAATTCAATCAGCACTTGATCACAGAGACTCAAAGGATATACTCTAAACTAAAAGCAATTAGGCTCTGATTTGTTCCATCAGTCTAATGATCACTCATAATAAACTACCCTTGGATAAATATCAGTAAGAGTTACAGATTGGTGTACTCATTAAAAATTTCTTTCATACGTCATGTATTTGGGTGTCTAACAAGGCCTGTTCCTTAGACACAAACATTCACTAGCAATGTTACCCAACTATTTTTGAAAACCTGGCAAATGCTCTGAACCTTTCACTGAAAACATACATAATGTTCTATCCAAAATTCCACAGGCTTCATGACCCTCTGAAGCCTACCCACTGACTACTAAATATAGATACCTTACCAAAGAAATTAGAACTTATTAAAAAATAAAATGAAAAACATATATAGAATAAGGGACAACTGCTATTAGTTTGTTGTATTTTCTTCCAGACTACCACTGATTGCTATTACTGGTTTAAGAAACTTAAGTTTGTATACAAAATCTGATCAAAATGAAGTCATGGAATACTATTATCTGAAGCAATTTAGAATATAATTAAAAAGAATTAGTATGAATGTGTACAAAAGAATAACATACTTCTGATTAAGATTAGAAATAGATACCACAGTCTATTTAGATGATGCTTTTCAAATATCTGACAGGCTTGCAAAATGTGTGTACCATATTTTAATGAAAAATATTAATTCTAATATTTTCTGTATAACTTTGGAAATGTATCTTAGCATAGATTCTTTTTCTTCATATGCAAAATATGATGATCAGGTTGAGGATTAAGATATCCTAAATCTAAACTGTATTATCTAATCTAAACCATTTTATTTTAAGAGTTCCCCTACAAAATACAGCTATGTAAAACAAAGCAAAATTAGAAGACCTATTATAACACAAGTTTACAAATTTCTGCTTTCTAAGCAGAACACAATTCTGAAAGGAAATGTTTTTTCAGGGTATACAAATAATGTATAATGACTTCTGATATATTATTTTCATTTGATATTATCATCTTAGGTATTCTCAAGAACTGAGAGAGTTTCTTCAGCTTTCATTTTTAGTGACAGCATGAAAAATGCCTTTTTTATGAAAAATAAAATCCTATAAGTAATTAAATTATAGTTTATGAAAAAGATGGATGTAAAACTTCTATAAAAGATCAGTATTTCTCAAATATTTCTTGGGATATTAACTAGAAGGTATATGGGGTCCCTAATTATATCGTAAGCATCCACAGCAGATGCGATAGCAATATTTAAATAATCATACTATGATATAGGATGTCACTTTATTTTTTAAACTATTAAATACCACTGCAAAGATACAGCCTGAAAGGATTACATACTCCAAGTATTAAAAATTCCAAGTTTTAACGTATATATTTAATACTATACTCTTACGTTATACAATGTGCTCAGTTTGTTCATAAATATTCATCTCAATACAATAACATCAGGTATAATACATAAAATCTAATCCATTAAGTCTTACCAATTTATGACCTGATGAGACACTCTTGTGGACAACATTCAGTCCTTAGAAGCTAGAATAACCCTTCAACCATGTGAGGGCATCACAACTTTTAAACTTTCGGCTTTCGATCATTATTATGTCACATTCCTCCTCCGATGCTGAATTCTAAAAAAAATTCTAGCAAAGAGTTTAAGTAAATAAGTGTTTTAATCAAATAGCCTTTAAAAATCTTTTATAGCAAAGGTTTATGTTCTACCATGATTACACAACTGATATTTTGTACTTTTTTTTTAAATGTAAAATAATTTCATATTTGATCTGGATACTTCAAGCTTTAAATAACATGGACTTTCAGGCTTCAGGAATACTTGTCAGTAAAGAGTCAAGTAGAAATGTAACCCATCAAAGGTTTAAGATCATGATCCAGAAATTATGATTTAACACCATAACCTGGTATAGATAGCTTTGTAGTTCTGCAGAATGGCACTTGAGTTATACTGTTTCGTCCACAACCATACCAGTTTCTAGACTTACACAGCACAGGTGGCTGGATCAGTAATATCTATATGAATCACTAAATGCTCTAGACAGCATTCAACTTAATACCTAAATCCAAGTCTATCTTTATCATCCCCAGTTTTAAAATTAGACAACACGATGGAAAGAATAAAATTTTAGTACGTGTTTTATGTAATAGATATAACAATCTATCCTACTCGAAAGTAATCCTACTGCTCATCTGTGTATGCCGCTGCTGCTGCTAAGTCCCTATGGGCATGGAAGAAAATAGGGGGATAGGAAGATTAAATAATTGTAAAAATTACTTCATTGAGAATATAATCTTAAATTTATTACATGTTTATAAAAAAGCTTTCAATTGGGTACCTGTTTTAATCATTAGAAGGTAATATTATCATTTTCTGCTTGAATTTTCTGTTTGATAAGAATGTTGATTTATAATTTTAGTCAGCAGTAATCCATTCAAAGGGAACCCACACATTTATGGGCACATTTCTGCCTACATCAAACCCCTAAATAAAATGGCATAATGAGGTAAAGGGGAGGGGGAAAGAGGAAAGCCCTTATTGAGGAAGATTAGATGTGCAAAGTTATAAAAAACTCAAAGACAGCATTGTAAAGGAAACTCTGCAGCCATCTCCAGAGATATTTGACCCAAATATAGGGGGCTGGAGTTACGTTGTTATAGATTTTAACTTTTAATGTTAAATTTTCTATTAAATACACACGGTCATTTAAAAGTCTTCTATATAATCTGAAGGTCTACTTGAATTTTTTCAATTTACAAATATAACCTTTCCAAATGTAACCTGACAACACATTTGACTTCAACAAAATCAAAGATTTTATTTTCAAAGGACAGCCTTACAATGTAATCACCTGGTGAAGGCAAAAATCCATATTTATTAGGATAAATAATAGTTGAAGGTTGTGGTCATTTCATCAACATTACTATCAAAATGCTTTTAGAATGTTTTTATGCAACTCTCATCTCCTATCAACCAAAATTCTACCATAATTTAAAAAATAAAATAAGTTACTTTAATGATTTACTCTTTTGAGGGACAAGTCCCATGAGAAGATACAATACACAGACATATTTAGCAAAGTAAATGGTTCCTGAACTATATAATCAGTAATGCTGGTAAGCTGCTTGTCTGTAAGACTTTGATGAACTGGTCATTTAAATGGCTGACTACTCGGTCTTTTAGTAAAGGACCTACCAACAAAAAGCACTGTCAAGATAAATGCCTGGAAAAAAAATCTCTGAAAGATAGAATTAAACCAGCCATATAAAGCAGATTTAATTATTTGTACTGTGTTATAAAAATGGTACTTTAAGGTTGCGTGCACCATACAAATGTATGGGAAATTTAGGATGTAAGAGTTGTACACATTAAAAATATATAAAACTTCTGTGTCAATTTTTCCCCAAGCATGCTTTCTCAAAATTAGTTCCTACCAAGAACAAGGCTCACAACTGAAGAGTTTCAATCACTAAATTCTAACATGTAGGAAATTCTTATTAAAAATTTGAAATAAAATTGAGTAAATGAAGTGCTTGTAGATGAAAAGAGTTAAGATTAATTAGATATCCTTTAAAATTTAACTTAGAATTCTGAAAGTGAATATTTAGAAGTTATTCATAAGCTTGAATCTCTGGCAAGATTGCTATAAAAAACAAATCTTGAGTATTTCCTATAGTTATCACTTCATTCTTTAATTTTTGAGGAAAAAATTTCTACTGAACTGAGAATGAGCTATTAAATGTTCTTTTAGCCCAGCAAGAACCAGGCTAAAGTTTACAGTCATTTACCTAATTTTATGGCAAACTTGTATTAACAGAATAAAAGAGTGAGCATAGGGGCAAAGAGGTAGACCATTTGCAATTTCCAAGTCATTATTTGAAAACTTGTAAGTGAAATCAGACAAATCTATATATGAGTTCCTAAAGGAACTTGCTATTTGAATGCATGTGCTTAGCTTCTTTTGGTACAAAATTTCACTTTTAAAGTATAAACAACAATTCTTTAAAAAGTTCACTACACGGTTCTGAGATTTCCTACATATTATAAAAATCAATGCTTGCTTCTCTTTAAAAGGTCAGAAATGCTTATTTTTTAATGGAGAAAGGGGGGATATGGAGCAACCCCTCATGCCCGATAATTACATACGGACTTTCCATATGTATAAGAGAAACCAGGCTAGAAACATCAAAGATAAACTTATGGGAAAAAAATCGGTCCAAATGTACCTAGTAGAATAAGAATACTGGAAAGACAGTATTTCAAGAAATTAACATATAAAAATAATATAGCTTTGGGAAAATAAGCTTTAACAAGACAGTTATAGACAGACAGATCTATCATGTTTACTCACAATGATTTATACTTCTCTTTCAAAAAAAAAGTTTATACGGGATACCAAAAAAAACCAAAAAATTGAAATTGAAATTCTAGACTTTAAAAAAAAAAAAAAGAAAAGAAACAAGTGTGAATACTTATTAACCATTATTTTCTTTTGAAGTTTTGAAATACAGTAACAAACAGCACAGAGGTTGATAAAGACAAAATTTTCTGGCATCATTTAAGATGAAACAGTGACTTGAGATAGGAAAGCCACCTTAAAAAAAAAAAAAATTTGAAATTGGGGGTGGGAGAAGATAAAAATGGAAAAACAAAGTAAGTGGAAGCCAGCAATGTATTACTCAAATATATGCAATAACATTCTGCAGGCTTTGTTAACAGAAAGCTGCATATTTGACTTTGAGCTTAACTGTTAAGAACAGTTAACATAAAGCAAATAGAACTGTTCTTAAAATTTTAAATATCATCACATTATGTGTAAGAGTTAACATCTAATTTTGTGAAACAAACTATGTTATGACCATTCCAGACATGTATTTAGCAACATTTTCTGGACTAACTTAGTAATATCTAAGAAACAGCTGCTGTAAATACAGAAATTTTCTGAAGATTAATGGTTAATAGACACTGTGAACAGGAGTGGGATTAGTCAAACACAACAACTCTTTTTCCCTTCTTGTTCTCCTTCTAATAGTGCACAGGGCTAGAAGGAGAATACTTCTTTACCTTGATATTACCACCAAGTAGACATGTAGAAAGATGTTTTTGGCTTCCAGGATATAGGTTACACCATCACTATTTCCATGCCAAATATCACAATTAAATTAAAAACTAAAAAAAATACCATGCAGACCCTCCAAATCTTTTCCTATTTATAACTAAAATCTTTACACTTTGACAATAACCAGGAAACAAAACAGCATAAAAATGCTATTTGAGGATATCTATCAATGAATACATATTCTAAATTATTACCATCTATCTAAATTTACTTGTCAAACGTGGAAAATGTTTTAGAAGTCGTCAAGTAAAACCTAAACATAGAATCTAATTTCTGGTAGCAAATGCATATAAATGATCTATGGCAATCACAAAAATCTAACACATTTCCTGATCTGCATGATTTAGAATATTAGTACAAGTACATGCACACACACAAAGAATGTCAGCTGGAATGGAATCAGTCATTTCTCTTGTCTAACTACCTACAAACCCAAATCTTGCTGAAAATAAAAATATTAAAGTAATTCCACTTAATATTTCTTTCTTCTCAATAGGTTGCCAAAACTATCTGCAGGTTTCAGTACATAAAAGAGGTATGAATTCATATCTTTAAACTCTTAGGAACTAGAATGGAAAAAAACCTCCAAACAGATGTTGTATGTTTGATCTGGTTCAACAATTTCAGGCTATATTTGAATTTCCTTGTCATCTGAACAAATTCAGTCAGAGTCTTTTCTTAAAAAGCTTTGCTACAGAGTTCTAGATTCTGTAGGAAAAAAAGAGATGGGTTTAGCAAATTACACACACATTGTTCTGTTCAAGGGTTTGATTTACTTAAAATCTATTTGGTGAAAAGTTAAACAATTAATATCAACAATAATAAAGAGACCTTACCAACTATTCCCATGTTTTAAAACTGCTTTTCAAGTTTCATCCTAAGAATAACTATCATGACCTTTCAGAGTAGGTAGGTTGTGGTGACTTATATGGAGAAAATTTACTAACTAAAGAGGAAGGCGGTAAGCACATGCACAAAGAAGCATATCATAATCGATGAGCAGTTAATAATTTCTCATCACCAATTCTGAAGTCCAGTCACGTGCTGAAAATAGTATCAGCATGTCAGGTGTCCCATTTCCGTTAGTCACAGAAAAGCTGACAGGAGAACAAATACTTAGGATCCACTGAAACACCACTTCAGACAATGAGATACAGATCTATGGTTAAAAATCTGGCAGCAAACAATCCACCTTAGGCAACTATCACAATAAAACTAGGAGGATAAAACAGACTATAAAGGACAGCAAGCACGTATTTTGTAAACCGAAGTGGTGAGTAAGAAATGTCTTCAAACTATACTATTTTTCTCTACTTAATTAAAATCCCAGCTTAATGTATAAAAAACATAGTACAGAAAAAACTGGTATATGAATATACCTCAATTTCTCTTGTAAGGGATATACCCTCATTAATATCTGCATGTTCTTCCTTTGCTACTCCTTACTGAACTTTAAGAAATACGATTCTTCTTAAAAACTTCTCCAATCCCAGTAGTTGTTTTAGCTGGATTCTAGTCAGCACACCCTTTCATCTCTCTCCTTCCCAACCCCTGTAACATAGACTGTAAAAAGACACGCATCTGTAAAAAGGCAGATGCATTTTCCCCTGTTATTCAAGCAGAACACTGGTACTTCCTTTTTTAGTGACTATTTAAACAATCTTAAAGAAGACTGATACAACATTTATTTACATAAGACAGGAGGAAAAAAGACAAATGTTTCATAATTAAATGTAATCTGTAATCTTTTTAGGCTCTTTGATCAGGTAAAAAATGGTCATAAAGGACATTACTGGGACAACCAACAGAATGTGTACATGAACTGTATGTTACATATTAGGCAAGTCTAACAAATCTGAATTTGGTAGCTATACTATTTTTACATAGTACGAAATATATGCTAAAGTATATGGGGATTAATGAACATGGTATCTGCAAGTTACTCTTAAATGGTTCCTAAACAGTATGTTAGGGTGATAAAGCAAGTGTGACTAAATGCTAACAAATGTCAAATCTGTTAAGATTACTGAAATGCTTTTGTACAGCTGACTCTTGAACAATATGGATTTGAACTGTGTGGGTTCACTTAGTATGTGGATTTTTCCAATAGTCATACTACAACACTACACAGTCTAAGGTTGGTTGAATCCATGTATACAAAACCACAGATATGGAGGAACTCTGTGGCTATGGAGAGCTGACTATAAGTTACATGGGAATTTTCATGCATAGAAGGTTGGTTACCCCCTTTATATCTGCATTAAGGGTCAACAATATTATTCTTGTAATTTTTCTGTAAACTTGAAATTTTTTCAAAGTAGAGATTCAAACATTTTCCCTTCTTTTTGGGTAAGAATTAATATTCTTACAATCTTTTAGTCTCTAAGACCACTTATCTTCAAAGTTTCCCTTGTTCTCTAAATGTATATAGTGTTGCCCAAGGCCTGTCCTCCTGGCCTGCCCCCTTTCCACTACTCTGCTCCTAGAAAACATGAGCCTTTCCTAAAGCCTGAATTCTAGAATAAAATAATATAAACTAAGAAACAAATAAATAAAAGATTCTTCAATCTCTTCTAGCTTTAACTTCTCCACCAATCTGCAGGTTTGCAGCTAGGGCTGTACCCTGAATATTTCCACTTTGACCTTCCACTGGCTCTTCAGCTCAAAGCAAAATCTCATTACTATTTTCTTCTTCCCAAACCAATTATTTCACTAATACTAGTAATAGTACCACTATTCCTTCAGTTAGGTCTGACAAAGTCAAATTTGACTGTTTCCCTGTCATACCTAATCAGTAGCAGAATTCTTTAATTCTAACCTTCTGATAACCATTCTTTCATCAACCTTTCCTTTCGTAAGTGCGAGCGCACCAAGTCACTTCAGCTTTGTCTCTTTGCAGCCCTATGGACTGTAGCCTACCAGGCTCCTCTGTCCATGGGATTCTCCAGGCAAGAATATTGGAGTGGAATGCCATTACATTCTCCAGGAAATCTTCCCAACCCAGGGATCGAACCTATGTCTCTAATATCTCTGGCATTGGCAGGCAGGCTCTTTACTGCTAACGCCACCTAGGAAGCCCCTTTGTTCATCTCTATTGCCTAATTCAGACCTTCATTACCTTCCTAGTATCTTTGGTCTCTAACGAATCTACCATCTTTTCTCTGTTACCTTCAAATGTTTTACGCACCAATCAAATTTAACCATCCTTACCATATACGTCCACAGTGGTTCACGGTATTTCCTCTAACCGGAATGTGCCTTCTCAGTCCTTTAACTCTGCATGACCAAATTCTGGGGCTTCCCAGGTAACTCAGTGGTAAAGGATTTCCCTTCAATGCAGGATCTACCCAGGGTTTGATCCCTATATCAGGAAGATCCCCTGAGAAGGAAATGGCAACTCGCCCCAGTATTCTTGCCTGGAGGAGCCTGGCAGGCTGCATAGTCCATAGGGTCGCAGAGAGTCAGACATGACTGAAGGAAGCAACTGAGCATGCGCACAACTGAATTCTACCCAGTCACTGGTTTCCCAATTTGTGGCCACAACTTAATTGCCTCTGATGTGGGAAATCTGTCCTAATAGGGAAAGAATTTTATTAACCCTCCAAAGGTCTGTTAAGCCTCCATTCCTTCAACAAATACACAGCTCTCGACGTTTTCTAAAACTAATGGGCAACAAAGACAAAACAGAATGAAGTAGATCAATTTCAAAACTTCTCTTACCTCTTTTCTTTCTTTCTTTAGAACTAAGCAGCGCAGTGATACTCTGCACAGTAGGGATTTTAAAAGTAACTGGCTCTAAACCTCAAACATTCCTAACAGCCAGGAAGACCACTTTATTATTTCTAGTGATGGCAGGGCTATTTCCCAGAGGACCCATTTTCTTTCAAAAATAAGCTCATGTCTTCCTACTGAAATACCCACCTGGCTGTCCAGGTGGAATATTAATTAGATTTTCTAGTTAGCTTTGTATTTAGAGGAACCAACCTACAAAAATGAAGTACAGTAGGTCTGTCATCATCTTTTCCTATTTATTCTAGTTATATAAATATTGCCTCACATTACATTAGCTTTTGTGGCAGGCCCTGTCATTTGCTAAGCAGTAACTATAAAATGCAGCCAACTAGTGTATCTCGGTACTTTTTACTCTACCTATTCAGCTAAGTTTCAACCTTCCTGAATTTACATACATGTTCTTTCACTTTCTGAATTTCTGCACATACTTTAGATGGTTAAATTCACAAATGCTATCATCCAATAATAGCTATGACTTCCTCCTTTAATGTCATTTGAACATTTTATAAGCATGTTCTTAGGTTTTCATCTAACTCTGAGATCCAGTCCTAAAAAAGGTGACATGCTAAGTCGCTTTAGTCATGTCCAACTCTTTGTGACCCCCATGGACTACAGCCTGCCACGTTCCCCTGTCCATGGGACGCTCCAGGCAAGAACACTGGAGTGGGCTGCCATTCCCTTCTCCACGATCTTCTCAACCCAAGGACTGAGCCCATGTCTCTTACGTTTCCTGCACTGGCAGGTGGGTTCTTTACCACTAGTGCCACCTGGGAAAAAGATGACTGGCCATTAAAAACTTCCTCTAATTTTTAGCATCTCTGATTATTCTCTACTAGATATCCTTAATTGGAATTGGTCAAAAATACAATCAGATAACAAATTATTTAAGTACTTAAGGTACAAATTATTAAGAAATGTATTTGGTATGGTTACACAACAGTTTGGGCTCATATCCTCAAAGTACTTAACAGTGTAATTATCAAGAAAGCACACTAACCAGTTACAATCTCTAACAAGTAGCCCACCATGGTTAATTCTTTGAAACTTGATTTTTTTCCATTTGGGTTAATAAGTAGGCGTTAATGATGTATCCGAGCTTCCTGGAGGAGGACAGAACAAATAGTCTCATGGTTTAGTTCTGATTTACTTCTAACTTCAAAAGTGGAATCTCATAACCAAAGGAAATGTTGGACACCTTTTCTAACACAAAATTTGTTCTTGTTGTTTCACTGCTAAGTTGTATTAGACTCTTTTGCCAATCCATGAACTGTAGCCGCCAGGCTCTTCTGTCCATGGGATTTCCCAGGCAAGAATACTGGAGTGGTTGCCATTTCCTTCTCCAGGGAATCTTCCAATCCAGCGATCAAACCTGCATCTCCTGCTTTGGCAGGCAGATTCTTTCCCACTGAGCCACTTGGGATACTCCTAACACAAAATACTTGATGTTATTTAATAAGAACATTTTAATGCAACAATTTAGAAACCAAATATAAATAGAGAAAAGTAAATAATCACTATAAAGACTTAATTGAAATCATCAAGTAACCGAGTAAAAGACCCAAAGACTTATTCACTTTAAGCTAATAATTCATGTGTACTACTTTCCTTATTCATTTCTTTTTTAAATTTTGGTGCTGTCATAGGGAAGGACAAAAAGACTCAAGCGGATGGTGTACCTAGCCACTGTTACTCTAACTGTTTAACTACATTTTAAGTATTTTCTTCATTAAGGCAGAAACATTTCTAAGTGTTTATCAGTAAGGATAAATCCTTACAAGCTACCTGATTTTTTTCTTTACTCTAAAGGGAAGAGGTAAAATCTTTTCCCTTTAGTATTCCTTTATCTTCCTGACTCGATATTTACAACAGGGTAAAAGTTGTTTGCTATAAATTCTTACCCTTAGCTTACGCACACAAAGGACTCCCAGTGAGAGCCTATCCCCTAGTGATTATCAGGGTAACTTTCTAAACTAATTCTGTGATGCAACAAAGCAATGCCAGGAATTAAGTTTGGAAAGTTGGTTTTTTAAAGAAGAAAAATAGGAAGTCAAATTCTCAAGTTACTGTTCTGAAATGCCAACAGGCGAGGCTATCACTAAACACTGGCACAGGGCTTAAAAAGTGAAACCTGGAAGCTACATTATTCATTTTAATAAAACAGTCAATGCACTTAATTTGGGTTTCCTAAGAAAAAGTTGTATTATTTTAGCTATTAGAATCTACTGCTCTTTATTTGGTGATGGTTTCAGCTCACTGATTCCCTGAGGACTCTGCAAATGACAAATGGGGAAGACAGAACATGATGGCACCTACAGGAAAAGGGAAAGGAAGGCTTGACAGGAGCTTCGACTTTAGTATAATAACTGAATAAAGCACTGGATATCAACAGAAAGAGGAACTATCTAAATATAGGCAGAGGCCGACTGACACAAAGTCTCTCAGCTTGCTAATTCTAATTTAAATAGTAGAGAAAACAAAAAGGCCATTAGATAGCTCTAAGTCAATGTGAGAAAGATATATCAGTTACCTACATTTTGATTAAAAGATAGTCTGCTAAAAGAATTCTAGGCAAAAAAGATTCCAGTCTTTTGAGTAAGGCAAACCCAAGGATCTTCAGATATCTAGGGCAGGTTTAATAAAAATTGGCACAGGCCTTAAAAGCTGCCCCTACCGAAAATGATTTCCAAGATTTCATAAACAGGAGCCTGAAATACCATATATATACACACTAATAAACAAATTTATACCTCTTAGTGAGTAAATGATGTAAGGAATGTATAGGGCCCTTAAATCCTTTAATGGGGTCTATTTAATAATATCATCCTTAAAAAATACTGTTGGAGAAGGAAATGGCAACCCACTCCAGTATTCTTGCCTGGAGAATCCCATGGATGGAGGAGCTTGGTGGGCTACAGTCCATGGGTCGCAGAGTCGGACACAACTGAGAGACTTCACTTTCACTTTAAAAAATACTGACTTGCCAAATTAGTAATATCTAAAAAAGCTTAAATTTATAATAGTCAAAAATGAATAAGGCAATTTGGTGAGATATTTTTCAAAGCTTAACACACATTAATCTTCAACCTCTGTCTGCAATGAAAAAGAATAAACAGTGCCACAATACTTTACAGGTATTAAACTACTAATAGATATATTAGATATCTGCCAACTGAAGCTGTAGATGCTTAGAACTAACAAAGCCAGCCACTACTCCTCTTCTCAACTGAAAATTAAGCTAGATGAAAAGCTAAAAGGAAACAACTAGTCAGTTTCCATGGGGTTGAGTTTTTCATCTTGGTAACAACATGTCAATTTACAGTGAAGAATGGCTGATCTAGAATAAAAGTTCTGATTATATTTTGGCACTAATACCCTATAGACAACTATCCAAGTATCTGTTATACTTCTTTGGCTCTGGACAAAAGAGGATCCAAGGAGAAGAGAAAATATTTTCAACCCATGAGAAACTAGATATAACAACTTGCCTCACTTCTGATACCTTAAATATTTCTAGGATCTAAAAAAGAAAACATGTATTTAGTGGTAACGGGTGATGAGGCGGCAACTTCTCTGGCTGCTTTATAATGAAAAGAAATCTTTTAATTAGATCCAAATTATAAAAAGTAAAGTTCAAACCTTTCTAAATCATTTTGATGAAAATAATAGGTATTATTCATATTGCTATCATAGTAGCTCATGAAAGTTAGCTATTTCAAATAAATTATCTTATATCTAACAAACATTTTATAACATTTCTAAGAAGAGTGTGATTTTTCCTTTCTCTAAGGGAAAAGTATAAAGTACATCCCTAAAGTACTCACCCTGGCTACATTGGTAAGCCATCTGAATGATTAAAACTTCATGCTGTTTCATGCCACAATTTACATTTATGTCTCGATATTGCTATAGCTGTACAATTTAAAAACTGAATCTATAAATACAGCACTATACATTATACACTTCTTGTTCTACAAGTAACCATTTTAAAACATTTCCAGTTAAGTAAGGAACACATTATCAAAAAGATAGTTTGTTAGAAAATATCCTGAGTGATACAGTAAATCAAGCCTAAGAATTAAAAGACTGTTACAGACCATGTCTTAGCATGACATGTACATGCACGCAGCAATACTTTATTCTAATGAGATGGAGTTCAGTCCATGAGTGTTATCCAAACTATGCCAAAGGACACAAATGCGCTGCCAGGCAGAGTTAAAAGAATCTAACAAAGCTTTGTGTGAATTTTAAAAACATTGTTTGCACTCAACTTCTGTTAATTAGACACAGATTGATGGAGTGCTAATAAATATTCAGCAAAATAAGTGAACACAGCATATACTATCTAAAATGTGTATTAAGCAGAAAGATAAACCAAAGTATCTTTTGCCACATGCGAAGTCCAAGACTTCAGTCTATACTTTAAAAAGTTACAAAAAAAAAATTATAGAACATTTCTGTGAGAAAAACTATTTCAGGTGTTTATAAAACTGTAATGCAGATATAGTGAATTCTAGCAAACAAGCTTAAGGTTAAACTCTCTTGCTAAGAATTAAACGATTGCTACTTTGATACCTTAGTCTTTTCCCTTCCCCAATTTCTTAACATGAAATAACATTCTGCTTTGAGTCACTAAGGCTTTTTAGAGAGAAATTATATAAAACAGCACAAAGTTAACTGTAGGTTTTTTTTAATAGAACATATTTTTATATTAAACACACATGGGTAAGGGGATATTTCATGTAATAAAATACAATAGAGTAAGCCCTTCAAAAATATACTTTAAAGTGCAAAGAAAGTATGTTTATATTCTATTTAAAATACATATTGTCCTTTTGGTTTATTTTGCTGCTTTGTCTCATGCTAAATACCATGTGATTCCCCCCCCTCCCAAAATAATAAAGATCAGTTTTAACGATGAGAAACTGTGCAAAGCAATTCATGCATACATTGTTGCATGTATGCATTTCATATGCAAATATTCATACCTATCCCAGAGGTTCTTTGATTCCTGAACCGTGTTCAAATGGAACGCTTGGTAGAAAGCAGTTGAAGGATTCCTGTG
This sequence comes from Bos indicus x Bos taurus, assembly GCF_003369695.1. NCBI lineage: Eukaryota > Metazoa > Chordata > Mammalia > Artiodactyla > Bovidae > Bos > Bos indicus x Bos taurus. Next base: position 117,135,653 of record NC_040076.1, read on the forward strand.
AGACCCAAGAATCAAATGGAAATGAAGTTGAGAAAGTACAGTAAAATCACTACTTTTCAAAAAAAGAAGGAATATTTTAGATTTCTAACACAGTGCAACCACTTTAATTAAAAAAAAAAAACCCATTAGCTTGATTAAAAACATTTCAAAAGAAATTTAAAAACTGGACAAAATCCAGCAGACCCCGACAACAATGCAGGAAAAGAATGGGGTAATACAGATAAAATTAAATACTAACTAGCATCCAGTTGTGTGTGTGTGTGTTTATATGCCTATGAGCGTGATCAACTCATAGCTTAATCAGCAACTATTTTGTATCAGATGCCTTTATAAATCCCTACACATGTCAACAGTTTAACAAAGCTGTTCTCAGGTATAGTGTTCACAAAATGGTGCTGCAACTAGAGGGGAGCTTTCTAATTTCTCTCATTTGTAGAGTGTCCCCTTAAGGGGTAAGAGCTTATACGCCTTTATCACCATCCAGGTCTAAGAATTCCCTGGAGAAATATTCCCTAGGGCTATCCTATAGAATCTTGACGGGCAAGCTCCCAGCATGCTTGTTTCACTTCGCATCTCAGAAGTTGTTTCTCAGGTGACTGCCAGTTTCTCTGCCACCCCAGCATATTTCCAGTCCCCCCAGCTCCCAACCTGCACACCTGCCATACCACTTCCATAATTCCTGATGCATGCTGTAGCAGAGTCACAGCAGCAAGCCAAGACTAAGCAAGCTAAGTGCTGATTACCTACCAGACTCTGTTCTAAGTGCTTTACGTTTATTAACTCAATACTACAACAGTCTTAAGAGGTAGGTGCTATTATTATTCCCATTTCATGGACACAGGAACTGGATCAGAGAGAAGACCCTGCTGAATGTCACAAAGCTAATTACGTGGCAATCTGATCCCAGAATTTATACTCAAACTACTATGCTAAGCATACAGCAGAGTTAAATTTTAACCTTTCTAGGTCTGTCTCTTTATCAGTTAAATGGTGATATTACCAGTTAGCCTTGCAGGGTGGTTCAAGAACTGAGACTATATATAAAGTTCCTGGCATTCTGTCAATGCTCAGTAAGTGACAGCCATTATCTTAATCATCAAAATGAACTTCAGATACAACATGGAAATTCTGAGATCCTAACTAGTGCCTTAGGAGAGTCTGCAGTATTGCTAGTACAATAAGAAAACTATTTCCAAGTTCTACTGGAATAACAACCAAATATCAACAAGTATCATTGATCACCAAATAAAACACTCAATAGAATTCCATGATTACAAAATTCAAGATATATTATCTACTGAATTAAAAAAAAAAAAAAAAGGCATTTTAAATTTTAACCAGAAGGTACCTTTTAGATGATCCCAAACTAAGAAAGACAGACACTAGATGCCAGCATGTCATCAGTGCAACTGTTTGATTAATTAGGAGTCTTCAGTATGTGTTCTTTTTGCTTTCCCTACTTCAACTCCTTTCTATTCTACTACTCCTGCACTTTTCTCTTGACTAAGTCCAAGGCAACTGAAGGCACTGACTAGACCGACTAATTATCAAGAAAGAAAGAAGAGGTTGTTATCGTTTAACAACTTGTACCCTCTCTAGATGTATTTACCATGGCTTTTTTTTTCCCACTGTACTTAGAAAATCTGTCTGCCAAATTAAATGAAAGCCAACTAAACCAACTGAAAACTCAATTTGGCTTTCTTTAGCAGTCTCACCCAAGATCATATGGGAACAAGTTTGCTATTCACACAGGTCTGTTTGGAGACCTTGGGTTTAAAATAAACAAAGTGACACAAAAAGGAAGGTAGTGAATACAAGAAAATAACAAAGAGTAAACTTAGAACTTACTCTGTAAGTCTGGAATTAAACATTTGGGTTGCAAGAGCTGGCAGTTAACAATTCCTTTTTACATATATATTCAAAATATATAAGCCATATGGAGTTATACAATCTATGCAGTATAAAATTTTTTAAATAGTTGAGATTCCAGGGATAAACATTTATATAGTGTTCAAAATATGAATTTTTTGGTTTCTGGAATACTTAAGCTGGGATGTTATCCATACACGGAGAGCTTTTTAGCAAATAGCAACAATTAATCTCAAAACACTGATTAGCAGGCACAGATTAAAGGAGTCAAGTCTATGAAAACTAGTTGATCACGAATTTCAAAAGGGCCATTTGTAAATACTGAAGGGCCAGATCAAAGACTTTTGTTTTGGAATGGTGTAAAATTGAGGAAATCAAGAGTCCAAGGAAAACACTGTTAATAGGGAGCATTTCAAGTTTATAGTCTATGATATTTGAAGGCATCAAGAAGCAACTGATATTAAAAATTCGTTAGAAATACTGAATTTTATGGAGATTTGGACACAAATGCTCTTCTGCTCAAGAAATAAAATTTGAAACCACTTTTCTAACATATTTGATGTCAATGTAAACTAAATATAAAGTATTTATATATAAATATAAGATATTCATTTAAATATAAAGCCAAAGAAGCACTTCTTCAAAGACTGAGGTATGGTTTACTCTCAATTTATTTCAGCCTGCTACAGGAAAACATTTATTTTCCTATTTGTAAAAAAATTTTGCCAGCTCCTAGACAAAATTTCAACACCAGCAGACAATAAACATTCTCTGAGTTTATATACTGAATAGTCTGTCATGATAATTATCAAGTACATGAATGTAATACCTGAGAAAGTAAGTTAAATGTGACATATGTCTACCTGCTAAAGATACTCTCTCTGTAGGGTTGCCAACTATAATAGCAAGAAAAAACATATGTACCTCAACTTCAGAAATCTCTAAATAGAAACCAAGGAAACACAGTAAGCAAAGGAACAAGGGCCATCTCTCCAACATTATCATCTACAAACTTTAAATTATTTAAAAAACATCTTTTAGGTAAAAGGTTACAACACAACAGATCAGTGTCTACAGATGCTTTTCCTTTACCCTATCTCATAGCCAGGAAAGTAATAAAATTAACCCTGGCTGTGGAGTCAGAAAGCCTGAATCTGACCTTGTGCCTTGTTTGACTTAATAGCTATGTGACTCAAATCCTCAGTTTCCTTAATCATAAAAAAGGGGAGAAAAACAGTCACTACAATTGCTGAAAAGATGAAATGAGATTATGTATACATAGGCTCTAAAACAATTAAGCCTGGTCTGTGTTTAATACAGGGTTATGATTTCTAAATGTGTTATATAAAAATCAACTTTTGGTAGAGTATATTAACATATACCAAATACTTTACCATTATTAAGGTACTACTGGGGCAAACAGACTACTTAAGGCAAGCAGAATACATGAACCTGGAGCCAGGTATACACCAAGTTATTTAATCCATTCTATTGGAGAATTCTACCTCTGGGATTCAGATCTCCCCCAGGATTTCCTTATATACAACTTTATCACAAGATTTTAATTAAAAATACAATAATCACTATAAAGAGTATTGGAATGGTTCCAAGATACATACTACTTAAACAATAAAAGCTTTAAGAAACTTCAAGAACAGCAATCACAAACTTAAATTCCTTTCTGTGACATTTAAGCCCTTAAACATTCTGGTTACTGTCAAATTAATCACATCATGTTCCACATCTGACAGTCTTACTCTTCCACATTGTTACACAAAACTGCCCTCCTACTTGGAAAATCATCTGCTTCTTTCATCAGTGACCCAACCTGAATGACTCTTAAGATTCAGTTCAAGAGTTAGCTTCCATAGAATGCAAAAGTAATAATGGGTTGCTTCTGAGGACAGAAATTGGGTAGAAGGACAGAGGTGGCAGAAAGGCTTTCAATTTATACTTGCATATTTTGAATTTTGAACTGCGTAAATGTATTACCTATGCAGAGAATAATTTAAACAGAAATCAATCTAACTATTCCCTCCCTACACAAATTTGACTAGATGTCCTAAATTGTTCCCATTAATAACTTAAATATTCCATCACAGCCTACAATGAAGTATACAATTGGTAATTGTTTCCATAAATCCTGAGATCTTAAAGAAGAAGATAAGTCTTATTTCTGTATCTCTGTCTGTACTACTCAGAGAACGCAGAGAAAGTTGAATGATTGACATACTGCCACTTCAAATGTTTTTCTGGGCATTCAACCTGCTTACAGAGTATTTGTAAACTTCATTTTTGGGGTCACACACTAGTCTAAGGGCAGGAAAAGGGTTTTACCAAGAGGAAGGTTTAAGTTGGCAGCTCTCTCATGTATGGACTTAGGGAATCTTAAAGTCTGACCAAAGGCTCAAATTTTAATTTTACCAATGAGGAAAACCAAGAAAATTAAATGACTTGACCAAATAAATCAGCTAAATGGTGGAAAAGCCAGGATTAGAACACAAGTTTCTGAACCACTTATTATATCATGAATTTTTCTGGCCCGAACCAATGTCTCCTTTTCTCTAATTATATCCATGCCATGCAATTTCATTTTTGGATCAAAACCGAAGACTCTTGATTCCATCATCTGTAATGGTCACTCATGATATGCCGTATGGTACATAACTAAACACACTATAGATTATTTGATCAAGAACCCCCTCTCCTTTGTTTTCAAAAGCTAGGTAGACCATATAACATGGATTTGTTTTGGTTTACTTATAATACCAGTTATTAAAACTGAATTCTAGTTCTATTTTAGAAACTAGTCAGCCTTAAACTGAGTATCCTTCATACACAGATTAAACAATTTACTTGTGTAACAATGAAGATGGATAGCCTAAATCTTTACAGATAACATTTAAAACACACTAGCGTTATTTACAATAATTGACAAATTAATCAGTTTCTCTTCTGGATATCTATATTCTTTAATCAGATTTTAGTAAGAGTTTATGGGAAAGGACGTTTTAAGTAATTTAACATTTAGACTTCACTTATTTGTCTTGCCTACTGTGATGAGTATTAATTATCAGGACGTTTACTAATCGTCTATGTCCATGGTGAACAGTATTAACTCAATGATCTACAAAATTTTCACATAACCGTCATATATAAATGTACAACTTAAAGAGTATGAGTTCGTTTTTTTTTTTTAACAAAAGGTAGCTTGAGTACAAAGACATAAAACTAAAACTAAAAACTTTAACCTGACTTGATGCTTTAAATTTGAGTGGTAAGCAGTCCAAAGTAGCATAGATGAAATTTAATTCACCTGATTTAAAAGGAGAACCAATCACATACTTTTTAGAAGTAGAGCAGATAATCAATATACCTTAATGTTACCAGTCAAAATCGGAAGAGTATACATTAAAATATATTATGAAAAATCATGTAATAATGTATAAGAATGATACAAATTACTGTTCCTAAATCTTTACAGAGGAGTCCCAATTTTTACCCTAAGCAAAGCCAGGTTAAGAATATAACAAATATTGAATCATCTGGTATGTTCAAGAATTATTCTGGTAAAGACCTAATTATACAAATGACTCAGGAATGCATATTCTTTGTGGATGCAGTAATTTGTATTACATGATTTAAAAGAACAGCTTCAAATCACAAGACTACTGATTTAGTATAAAGAAAAAAACTTAAGGGATTTATTACAATTCAGAAATTTTGCTACACATATCCCTTCAACACTGTCAACAATTAAGACTTATTAAAAATCTGCTCTTCCCACTAATAAAAAGATTCCTTAGAACATTATTATTCAGGCTACATTTAACCAGATATACCTGTTTTTGTAAAGCCTCTCTTCTATTTAAAGAGTAATTCAATTAAGAAATAGTATCTTTCTGGAAAAGCAAATACATACTGGTCTAAAACAATTATTAAAAGAAGAAATTAGACCATTGTTCCTTACTAGTAACATGGTATGGTTCCTATTCCTTTTGAGACCATATTCCATATTATTTCACTATATTTACTTCTGTCTTGGTTATCTGCTATTACTTCCTACTCCCTAAACCCCTCAGCATCTACCATTTTAGGGAAAAAAAAGTCAATGTTCTTTTATACTCCCCTATCAAACCATTCCTCAGGAAAGAGATTCATTTTGATTTCTTTACCATCTGATTGGTGGGGCAGCTCTTTGTTACTAGAGGACTCTAGAGGCCCTCCAACTTCTGGTGCTTAGAAAGACTAAGTGTGCTCAGTCATGCCCGACTCTCTGCGACCCCATGAACTGCAGCCAACCAGGCTCCTCTGTCCAGGAGATTTTCCAGGCAAGGATACTGGAGTGGGTTGCCATTTCCTTCTCCAGGGGATCTTCCCAACCCAGGGATGGAACCCAGGTCTCCTGCACTGCAGGCAGATTCTTTACCAACTGAATTACCAAGTACCAGGTCATAAATCTAGTATCATGTTTTATTATTTCCAAATTAGTGCTATCAAAATTCCCAAAGAACAGACTGGTCTTACATTTATTCTCATAAGGGAGAAAATATATACCCCACTACCAGTACTGAAAAAAAAAAGAAAAACTTCTCACTATAATTCAAAATACCCTCCATCCCTTTCAAGAAAAAGACTGTTAATAAATTCGTTAACTTGGCAATGTATCTTACCCACACACATAAAAGCCCTTATATTTTCCAAAGAAGTTAACCAATGTTCAATCCATACAATTTAGTTCACAGAAAATTTTAAACAACTGTGTCACCGTGAATAAAAAAGGCCATATGCCTGCTGATACAATTCCTGGTTTTAAGAATTTCAGACACTTTTTGATCATTGGCCTTTCTGGAAATGTATGATAATGTCCTTGACTTAGAGCCAGGTTTTATGACTAAAGCATACCAGTGAGGCACTCTGATGAATGCATCAATATCAGTTTTTATACTAAATAACAATGTCACTCATTTGATGTCAATCAAACTTTGACTACAAAATCCTTAGTAAGAGTACTTAGGCATAAGATGGTATCTAGTATGTGGTTTAAACATCAACTATAAAGCCACAAGGCAAAATTCAATATCGATAAGGAACCATAAGCTCCCAAAGAAATACAGATTCAAGTAAGGAGCTTTCACTTTTAAAGACTAAATGCAGTTAAGTTTTTTCAGAGCTCTGGAAAGTTACTTACAGGTTTTTAAAACACAGTAAGAGTGACAGTTTTGCCTCCTGATACACATTTACGTAATTCTCTTAAATGTCAAGTAAAAAAAAAAAAACTTCATTAAAAAAAGTATATGTATATCTCATACACGTATCTATGTATACAACTATACAAACAAAATCTGTGTTTATAGCACATACCAGGACACACCACTTAACACTCACAATTTATACTCTTTTATCAGCAGTCATTAGCAAACTACACAAATAAAACTATTAACAAGATATAAAGATATCTGCCACTAGAGGATCCTTACAATCAGGTTTTCAACAGTCTTCTGGTTGCAGTAGACAGTTCACAATTGCAGCCATTCATGAGTTCCTGGAATGTGGCCTACAGAGTTCACATTGGTCAGTTATCTATGGAAAACGATCTGTGCTGTGTTCCTTTTCCAAAAGGGCCAGTAAGATTTTGCACCACCCCCTTTTACCAAATTGGAGTCTGTTAAGCCTATAGGTAGTTTAAAAATTTTTTGTAACCTTTACTGTAGAAATGTCTATGTATTTTTTATGAATCATGTTTTCAACCACTATTACATCCTCCAGTTTACGCAAAATCAATTTAAATAATCTCAACAACTGACCATTAAGCTAGAATGATATAAAATGTTATGCTAATTAACAATATAAGGTCAATGGGCAATGTTAACTGAGAACTTCAAGACTTTTCTTACTTGGCATACAAAACCATCAGTCCCTTTAAAAATAGGATAGTACATAAGGTCTGATTCTTTAAAATAAATGGTCTCAAAATGAGCCAATACAGATCCTTGTATTAAGTAACAGAACCAATATCTACAAGATAGAGTGTTTAATATATCAACTTAAACCACCTGAATCTTTTTATTTTCCATTTTCCTTCCTTTTCTCAAAGAAATAGATTGTGTTTACTAACATCTTAATGGTTTTTTAAAAAGCAAACATCTTTTAAAAAAATATTTAAGGATCTGAAATTTGTCAACCTATTAATAATTACTCAAGACCTCTCACTCCAATATTTTGTTTACATCTGAATGACTGCAAATAAAACTGTATGAAGATTTCAATTAAAGGCAACTTAAAATCACATTAAAAAACAAATATAAAAAGACCCCAAAACTATTTCTACTTAATGGATTTATTCCTTCACCAGGTGTGTTGGTCCAGTGACAAAACAGTCAAATGTGTAAGATTACATCTTAGAAACTGGCATGTTAAATCAGAAACCAATGAAAGACTATAGCAAAAATTAGAAATGCACATTTGATAAGCAATGAAGATTTTAAAAGACTGGGTGGGGGAGGGAAGTGCCACATTTAAAATAGGAGGATACACACAGGAAAACCCCAGCACTGGTTAACTGTTAAAATTGATAAGAACTCTGATACAGTAGTATCTGTAATTCAGATAGTGGTAGATTTGGAAATAAGATTCTTCAAATTCTTGAAATTACCAACTCTTTTAATAAAGAGAAGAAATAAATGCATCCTTGAGGTCATATCCTAAAGGATACAACCCAGAGTTCCCATTTATCAACAGATCTCTCTGCTTCATACCATATCATCACATTAAAGTTCTGGCGAATATAAATGCAAAAAAACTGAGAGGTATGAAGGACAGAAAAATACACTCAGTTCACAGGTGTGCATGTGTTTTTTTGGGGTGCTGAGGGGCTGGGAAACCAGTCATTATTTCTTGAAGAGATATGAGGTGGGGGGATGTACAACAGGAACAGAGAGGTAAACAAATGATTATTAACCAACTCATCAAAAAAACTGGTTTCTGGCAGCTAGAAAAGGGAAGATGCTGATTATTACCAAAGGTGAACAAATAAACTCATATGGCATTTCAGGTGTGCACCAATGTGTGAAAAGTGAAATATGGCAGAAAATGTAGAGAAGGATTTTTCTGAGTGGCTTGTGGAATCAGTCTTTACTTGGTAGTCCCATCCACATAAAATTTCTCAGTGACTAGCTGAGCTCATTTATGGACATGTGGTATTCTCTAAGGGTTCTCAAAATAAAGACACCCCACAAGCAAATCTCCTATTAAAAAAGATGAACTTTGAAGAGAGGATGAATTTCAGTGAGCATTTCAAACCCACAGAAGTATGTAACAAAAATACAAGGGTAATTCAAAATGAAAAGAATGTGAAGAAACTCAGAAGAAAATAAGAAGAAAAAGTTTTAACAGGTCTCATCGTATTCTAGATACCAATTACTCCAGAAATCTATAAAGGTACTTCTGATCCTTTACCACATATAAAATTAAACCTTTCTCAAAACAAAAACCCCAGAAAATAAATTTCTAACTGTGAAGTACCTGAAACTTTCTCTGTGATTTTTAAATGTAATTTTTGGTAATAAGCTAGTTTTTTAAAATTTGCATTATACATACTACGTCAAATTTTCATGTGACATTTCCTCAAAACCACTTGAAATCCTTATTAAACCATAACCAAACATCAACTGTAGTGGACTTGGTATGGCAGTACACCAATCTGCCCTTGAACTGTTTAAAAAGCATCCCCCCTAGAGGGAACCAGTTGTTAACGTTCGTATTTTTACTATAAAATCACCCTAATTTTTAAGAACTACAGCTTTCCCTTCTGTCAGAGTCTCATATCTCCCCTTTCTAAAGTAAAAAGATTGATGAAAATAAGAACATCTTTTCAATACACTTTCTGCCTTTAAAAAAAAAAAAAAAGGCATCTTAAAAAAAGTCACTGGGAAGCCTCCTGGCCTGTCCTCTTTTATTAAAGGGCCGAAGACAGGATCTTCAAAGCCGAATTTGACATTTCATCATTATCTCTCCACCCTTTCCAGATACACTGGAGATATCTTACATGGTTATTTCTCTATTACAGGGCCTCCTGGTTTTCCAGAATGGGAGTCTTAACTCATTTTATGTCTTAGTCTCAAAACTCACACTGACAAAACACTCTGCCATTAAGTGTTCAAGTGTGATCGACATCTAATAAAGGGACAATCGTACGGGGCATAACCTACTAGCTACCACTTACAAAACGAGAAGATTAAACTAATATCCACCCTTTCGAACCAACAATGCTGCATTCCTATCCATTTTGGTGCTTATAAACAGCTATGACATCAATTCTACCATTTTTTACATCAGTAATTTAAAACGAATGTCTTTTCAAGAACCGATAAATCAATTTTATTAAATACAAACTATCTTTTATATTTAGAAATGTTAAGGTCCTCAAATTGGAAAAAAGAAACAAAAGAATCTCCCACAATTGCATCCTAAACTACAATGTTTGGTCAAGCATTCCCATCAAATATTTCAAATAAGATTTCCATACCTGTCTTCATCACCATCAACAGGAATAGCTATGCTGAATACAGAGGTGGCGAGACTGTTCATGGGTGTTAACTGAAGGGGGTTTGCCAGGGCATCTGCAACAGGAGGCTTCACAACAGGCTTATTTTCAGCAATGAGAGAAAGTGGTGGTTGAGGTAGGGGTTCTGATTTTCTTCTAGTATCGTCAACTTGCCCGACTAAAGGCTGGGTCTGAGTCTGAAACTGGCTCAGGTCAGACTGCGGTAGACTCGTCGGGGCACTGGCTGTGCCGGGCACTAAGGGCAGCCCCACGTGCTGGATGCTGCTGCCGCTCCTGCTGACCGGAGGCTGGCTGCAAAGCTGCGGCGCCTGGCCCAGGGGCGCGGGAACATTTGGCATAGTAACAGAAGTCGTCGACACACTAGGCACGCTGGGAGCGGGCGCGGCTGCAGGCACGTTGGCAACTCCGGGCACCACGGCGAGAGGGCCGCTGGGCACGACCGACGGCGCGCCGCTGCCACTCATCTGCGGCGGAGGCGCGGCCTGCGGCTGCCCGACCCCGGCGGGAACCAGGCCCGACGGCGCCGTGCCTCCCACGGCAGCCGCGGGCACTCCGGCCTGCTGACCCGGCGCGGCCGGTCCTCCGGTCGCGGGGCCCGGCCCAGGGGCCACCGCTTCTCCGGGCAAGGAGGGCGCACCCATCACCTGCGCGCCAGTGGAGGCGGCGTTCTGGCCGGTGCCCGCGGGGAGACCGGCGACCGCGGCGAGACCCGCTGCTGCGCCCGCGGAAGAGGGCTGCGCCGGGCTGGGCGGCTGCAGGCCGGCCACGTGCGGCTGCAGGTACTCACTCTGGGCGGCGGGCGGGACGGGCAGCAGATGGCCCGGCGGCATCTGAGGCTGAGAATACGCGAACTGCTGGGGCGGGGGCGCGGTGGCAGCGCCCACGGCAAGGCCGGGCTGCGCCAGGGTTACATTCGTCAGCGGCAGGCCCTGTCCGTTGGGCCCCGGGGGCCCGGCGCCCTGGGCCTGGCTGGGCGGCGGGGCTGCCAACCTCTGCGGCGGCCCGGCCGCGGCTCCCGGGAACAGCGGCAACGAAGCCGAGCTTGGAGCCACAGCCCCACCTACGGGCGGCGGCGGCGGCTGCGGCTGCCCAACGCCAAAACTCTGCGGCGGGGCCGGGGCGGGTTGGCTCATTTTCTCCGACTGGGGTAGCTGTGACACAGCAGTCAAGGAGCTGTCAGTTCCCGAGTCAGGCCCATGCGCGCCCGGCACGGAGGCCACCACCACCACCACCGACCCTCCGGTGGCGCCCAGGCCGCTGTCTCGCTCCGCAGTCTGGTCAAAAGTATTGCTGTGCCTAATGCAATCCCCGGACCGGGTCAGGACGCTGCTATCGGAATCCCGCTCATAGTATTCCATACACGTCCATCGGCCGCGTCTATAAGGCTCCCCGCTGCCATGGTCCAGCTTGATCACGCGAAAACGCGAACTACAAATGGTGGGGGGCTGTGATGAGGCGGCAGTTCCTGGCGTGGCGGACGGCCCTGTGAGCGGGGGGGCGCCGGGAGCCCCCGAGGAGGGGACTGAGGTGGCGGCCGGCGACAGGGTGCTGGCCAGCACCCCGGCCACGCTCCGGGCCGAAATGGCTCCTCCTCCGTTCGCCGGAGCGGCTGTAGCGGCCGCCAGCTGTCCATCCAGGAGGAGGTTGGGGGAGACGGTTCCGGGAGTCTCCGCATCCCCAACATTGTTGAGCGTCTCTTCGGAGGAGCTGCGCTCGCAGACCTCCTCGGGGCCGTAATCCGTGGCCCGAGAAACGTCGAATATCTCGGAAGAAACGTCCTCCGTGCGTGACTCATCCGGGTCGTCCAGGCTCTCGGTGTCCTCGGTGATGCTAGTAGCCACCTGGGCCGTAGTGACACTGGTGATCTGGAAGCAGCTCTTCTTCTTGGCCGGCATCTTGGACATGGTGAGGAAGGCTGGAAGGGCAGAGAGGCACCCGGCTCCTCCGCGATCTTGCCAGAAACCAGGAAGGGCAGAACACTGGCCCCCAAAGACAAAGTCCGCGTCCGTGCTGGGGTCTGAGGCCCGCCGCTCTAAGAGTCACGGGCTGATCCGGGCGCCGGCCGCTCCGTGAGACATCCTCCTCCCGTTTCCTTATCCGAGTCGGTCTCTACGGCTCTGCCCCCGTCTCACTCGTGCGGCGGCTCCTCCTTCCTTCTCGCCTCCCGCAGTCGCGGCGCCTCAATTCAATCCCCCCCGTGGCGGCGAGAGCACTATCCCAGGGGCGGGTCGGCTGCTTCCTCCTCGCGTCTTCGGGCCGCCGTGGTCAATCCAGCTCCGCGCGGTCAGCAGGCCTAGGCTGGGGGTGGGAGTGGGAGGGCGAAGGGGAGGCGGCGGCGGCGGCGTGAGGGGCGGTGCTGCCCCGCTCCGGCTCTTCGAACCTGTGCCGGCGTCAGCTCCGGGCTCTCGGACGCCGAGGGAAGCAGGAGTGGCGAGTCCGGAGCCAGGGATTCCTGATTCAGCCAGGAGCTGCGGGCGGGTGGCGGAGCTTCGGCGCGGGCGGGCGGCCCTCCCTCCCCGGCTCTAGCCGGAGCTCAGTCCCAGGGACATGTCGACTGTCTCAGGCGGAAACCTGCTCCGGGGGAGGGGAAAGCCGGCTCGGTCCTCCCCTATACAGGGGGAGCCACCCCCGCGGGCGGGCGGTGGCGGCGGTCTCGGCCTTCCCCTCGCGGCTCCTGAGAGAGTGAGGGGCGGCGGCCGGCAGGCCGGCAAGCGACGGCGCGCCGGCTGTGTGAGGTAGCTGCGGTAGCTTCTTCCACTCTTCCTCGGTGCGCCCGGTTCGCAGGCCGTGTAGAAACTGAAATTCAAACTGCTGAAGCGGCGGCTGCAGCTCCCTCCCCTCGGCCAAGATGGGGCTGAAATGGCCGCGCCAGGGATGCTGGGAGGAGCAGCAGCCCCGCTGCCGCCGCCGCTGCCGACTAAAATGCCGCCGCTGCCGCAGCCACCGCCAGCGCCGCAGCCGCCGCCGTTCCGTGACGCACCGGCGTCGTGACGTCACCGCCCCGCCCCCTCCGGTTTCCTGCAGAGTTTCGCGTGGAGGCTGGGGGGTAGTGGGCGGGGCTAAAGGTTAAAACGGGGAGCGGTTTTTTTTTTTTAATTTAAAAAATTTTTTAAATTTAAATTTTGCCCTGTACGTCTTTAAGAGTTGAAGAACTAAAGACTCTTAAATTCCAACTCTAGGAAAACTTACAGCCGCGCCAACTGAAGGTTTTTATATCGGTTTATTCGGAGACATTGGAAACTGGAGGTCATGTGCTTGCTGTGTCTAATGTTTAGCAAAATCTTAGTGAAAGAAGGCGATAGGAATGGAGGTTGGGGGATTTAGCTAGGATAAAGAGGGAGACGGCTGGAGGAACCGAATCACTTATAAAAAGCCTTTCCTGAAAATGAATTTTATCCACTATAGTCAGAAGAGTGAAATATTGAGAGAAATGAGGACGATTAACCAAGAATAGCAAGCCAGATTGAGTCAGAAAAAGGATCTTTCAGCCAGAAATTTTAGTCTCCAACAATGGCATCAGGAGATGGTTACTTGCCCAGGATGAGGTCAGTTTAAAAAAAGATTAGAGGTTACCAATATATTCCTAATTTTCCTGAGTTTGTTGTGATTCCAGCATCGAAGAGTTCGTTTAAACATCTTGAGACTGTTTTTACTTTCAGCATGAAATCAGCTTATGGGCTCCATAAATGTAGAACCTACTGCGTTAAATAGTTGTTCTTTCTTCTGTTTATTCTGAAACTCTTAGTTAGAGCCAGAGTGTTAGATGGCTTGGATTGGGCCATGAACAATCAGAGCAAGTTAGAAAGCACTCTTTCCTGTCCAGAAAGCAGCTATGCAAGTACTGGAGAATTTACCATCATTTAGTTACTCTCTGGCAAAAGAAAATGGTAACGTCGTTCTTTTAAGTAGTTTTTAAAAAAAGAGGAAGGTGGCTCTTTGACACATCGTTTAGGTAAAATCTAAAGTGTCTTGATGGAATTCAAAGTTTAATATCTATTACAGCTTTAGCAATCATATCATGACTGACATAAATCAAGGTAATTATTGTATTCAGTTCTCTAATCTTTGAAGAATAGAAATATTTTTTATCCCAAAGGATCTTTTGATAATTTAAAATTTCAGAGAACTTTTTAGGTCATTAGTTGAAAATAATATACGAGGATATGTCTATGTCATTAAACTTTAGGAGAAATTATGTATTCCAAACCAAATGACTGAGGTCAGGATTTGAAATAAGACCACATAATAAAATCCCTGCTTCTTAAGGGGGCGGGAGAGAGTAAAGGAACCAAGGGTAACATAATGCTGCTATTGTGGCAAAAATAGCTAATGGAATGTTTCATTACTAAATCTGTAATTTAAGTAATTGTTAGAGACAGTTTTCCATCAATAAGTTAGATCAACTGGTTACATCAAATATGAGTTTATAAAAACTTCATTTTGGATTGATTTACTAGATTGTTAAAAGTGATGATCAATGGGTGATATTATGTGGGCAGCTTTTGGAAAATAAATATTTTATGCCTGCTTGTCCAATTACATTATATTATTACATCAACTTCATATATACATATATGTCACTTCAGTTCAGTCACTCAGTCATGTCCAACCCTTTGCAACCCCATGGACTGCAGCATGCCAGGCCTCCCTGTCCATCACCAACTCCCAGAGCTTATTCAGACTCATGGCCATTGAGTTGGTGATGCCATCCCACTATCTCATCCTCTGTCGTCCCCTTCTCCTCTCGCCTTCAGTCTTTCCCAGCCTCAGGGTTTTTTCAAATGAGTCAGCTCTTCACATCAGGTGGCCAAAGTATTGGATTTTCAGCTTCAACATCAGTCCTTCCAATGAACACTCAGGACTGATCTCCTCTAGGATGGACTGGTTGGATCTCCTTGCAGTCCAAGGGACTCTCAAGAGTCTTCTCCAACACCACAGTTCAAAAGCATCAATTCTTCTATGCTCAGCTTTCTTTATAGTCCAACTCTCACATCCATACATGACCACTGGAAAAACCATAGCCTTGACTAGACGGACCTTTGTTGGCAAAGTAATGTCTCTGCTTTTTAATATGCTATCTAGGTTGGTCATAACTTTCCTTCCAAGGAGTAAGCGTCTTTTAATTTCATGGCTTCAGTCACCATCTACAGTGATTTTGGAGCCCCCCAAAATAAGGTCTGCCACTGTTTCCACTGTTTCTCCATCTATTTCCCATGAAGTGATGGGACCAGATGCCATGATCTTAGTTTTCTGAATGTTGAGCTTTAAGCCAACTTTTTTACTCTCCTCTTTCACTTTCATCAAGAGGCTCTTTAGTTCTTCTTCACTTTCTGCCATAAGGGTGGTGTCATCTGCATATCTGAGGTTATTGATATTTCTCCTGGCAATCTTGATTCCAGCTTGTGCTTCATCCAGCCCAGCATTTCTCATGATGTACTCTGCATAGAAGTTAAATAAGCAGAGTGACAATTAACAGCCTTGACGTACTTGGACCCAGTCTGTTGTTCCATGTCCAGTTGTAACTGTTGCTTCCTGACCTGCATACAGATTTCTCAAGAGGCAGGTCAGGTGGTCTGGTATTCCCATCTCCTTCAGAATTTTCCACAGTCTATTGTGATCCACTATTTATTTGGCTGTGTCAGGCCTTAGTTGTGGTGCTTGGACTTGGTTGCCCCATGGTATGTAGACTCTTAGTTCCTGGACCAGGGATTGAACCCATGTACCCTGCATTGGAAGGTGGATTCTTAACCACTGGACCATCAGGGGAATCCCACATCAATTTCTCGATTACTTGTTATGCTACTCTTATATTTAAAGGAAACATTTAAGATGTTAAGTAATCCATAAGACTATTTCTCCTTAAAGGATATATTATGAAATGAAAGTGATGACAAAGGTAACTTAGAAGACATCAGTAATGGGCTATACTTCTAGTAAGGATAGAGTTAAAGATGTTAAAGGCATCTTAGCAAAAAATAAGATTTATAAAGTTAGAATTTTTATTTATCTGTTGAAGGATTTGTGTGTGTTTAAACTAATAATATAGTTATCTTGAAAGTAAGTTTTCAAAAGCTTTTAAGGCCCTAGCTTCTTTTATACATTTTCTATTTAAAAATGTAAGGAATTCATTGCATAAAATTTCTATTAAGAAATGATAAGAACTTTGCTTTATGTAAATAAGTTTGAAATTTTATATCAAACAAAAAAATCATATAACTGTGATGAAACTACAAAAAGCTATGTAATTTCTGGTTGGCCCACAAAAAATTAAAAGCCAACATGTAACTAAAAGCAGGATATACATTCAAGTATGTATGTGTGTGTTGGGGTGGGGGGTGCTTCCTGAGTGGCTCAGTGGTAAAGAATCTTCCTGCCAATGAAGGACACATGGGTTCAATCCCTGGCTTGGGAAGATCCCCTGGAGAAGAAAATGGCAAACCAATCTAGTATTCTTGCTTGGGAAATCCCATGGACAGAGGAGCCTGGTGGGCTACAGTCCATTGGATTGCAAAAGAGTCAGACACGACTTAGTGAAGAAACAACAACGTGTGTGTGTGTGTGTGTGTGTGTGTATAAAGTTCATAATAAGTAACTTGGTAGTATAACTCACTGGAACTGGAAAGCTCCCTGGAGTACCAAAACTCAAGGCTGGCTGTATTAAGGCAACTATCCTTGTTTCTTGCCTGACCCAGAAACTGCAGGTGGAAACTGTGGGACTCCTTGGTTACTGCTCTAGCACTTCCAACTTGACTGTCCTGTGCTTGATTCTTCCCTCAAAGACTTAATCTGACATAATTTAGGGGGAAAAATGACTTAGAAACTAAGGAATATTTCCACTGATTGGGAAAAAACAAAACAAAACACAAAACAATTATGGCAGAAAGATCTTTTCATCACGTGAGAGCATCATGCCCCCAAATTTTACTAGGTTATCATCTACCCTTATCAATTTGTTGTTCACTCACTAAGTCATGTCTGACTCCTTGGGATCCCATGGACTGCAGCATGCCAAGATTCCCTGTCCTTCACTGTTTCCCCAAGTTTGCTCAAACTCATGTCCAATGAATCAGTGATGCCATCCAACCATCTCATCCTCTGTCATCCCCTTCTTCTCCTGCCTTCAGTCTTTCCTAGCATCAGGGTCTTTTCCAGTGAATTGGCTCTTCACATCAGGTGGCCAAAGTATTGGAGTTTCAGCTTCAGCATGAATGCTTCCAATGAATATTCAGAGTTGATTTCCTTTAGGATTGACTGATTTGATCTCCTTCCAATCCAAGGTACTCTCAAGGGTCTTCTCCAGCACTACAATTTGAAAGCATTGATTCCCAGATGGAAAACTATTTTATAGTCACAAGATCCTGGGATGTAAACCAGAGATACTCAAGAAAACCTGACTTTTTTTTTTTTCTCAATGAATGAATATGATATTTAAAATAGTAATAGTATATAATCTAAACACTCTGGGATAGAGAAAAGAAAGCTATACTTTCAGTAAAAATGAAGCAATTGCCTAGGTAAAGAGAAGTAACTCTTTAGAATTAATACTACCAGTCAGACAGTGACATTTATTGAGCATTATCTTGTGTGAATTAGGAATTGGATGGTTTTTATTCCAGCAAAGAAATTTTTCTGGAATTTAGAAATAACTTGTATTTATTTTCTATACTAAAAAAGTTTTTTTTTTTTCTTGACTGCACCATGCAGCATGTGATACCTTAGTTCCCTGACTAGGGATCAAACCTGCACCTCCTACAGTGGAAGCACGGAGTCTTAACTACTGCACTGCCAGGGAAGTCCCTATTTTCTATAATTTTATCACTAAATTGTTAGAAAAACACAAAGTGGAGGACTAATTTTCAGGTTCCAAGAGCATTTGTTAGAAGTAAATATCAGTTGTCTAAATAATAAGTACTTCATTTATTACTATGATTTACCTTTGGTCTCATTTATGGAATAATGTCTTATTAATAACCCCTTACAGTGAAGCCATTTTATACTATTTTCCAAAAGGGAAAGAAGTGTAACAGAAAAGGACTAAGGCTAGTGAAATTCCATGAATACTTTTATAAAGAAAAATATAATTGAGATGTACAAACTTTGAGAACAAAGTATGTAAAATTTTCACATTTAAGAAAAGTTCTATTAGATACTCTTCTAAAGTGATATACTAGCAAACAATGATGTCCTTTTTTAATATTGAAGATTTCCTTGAGTCCCAAAGATCTTTGACGTTCAGGCAAAATATAGCAATTTGATGAAAGAAAAGGGTGCATCTTGAACTAAATAATAAATATCCTATTAAAGCCTACTTTCTTTTATTATGGAACTTAATTTAGAATCCAAAACATTAATTCTGTGGTTTTGAAATCTAGCTTAAATAAGAAAATCTATTAATGACTATATCCCCCCCACCATTTTTTTTAAACATTATGTTACCACTTGGAATAAAATTAATCTACATCTCCAGTTTTGCTATCACTTTGTTTTGTGATCACTGACAAGTCTTTATTAATCCCTCAGTTTTCCTGTTACTAAAAAGAAACAACATTGTGGTAAAGGGGTGTTAAACTTCCAACCCCAGAGAAAGAATGGATGGAAAAAGATAATACATGTAGCACTGTTTTGGCATCTTTGGGAAGATAATATCTTTGGCATCTTTGGGAATGTGATGCTATTGGTAGTAAAATTTTCAATACAATTTGTTAATTAAAAACAAAGTTATGAGGTGTACATGATTTTAGGAAGAAGACGTATTCTGTCAGAGATGAGCTATTTATTTACAAACATTTAACAGCATATCCTTTGGTATGTGAATCATCACTGTCTATTCTGTCCTTTGTATATGAAGTTGGTATACGCACAGTTGTGATTATGTATCATTTCAAGTGATGATATACCTATAACTTTAAGTTATGACTTTGCACTCACAAAAGAACATTGAAAGACATTGTCAGTTTCTAGACTTCTGGATTATAGTTCCCTGTGTATGTTAATATTATCATCTTACAAATTTTTTTTAAATATGTTTGAGTAGAAATTTATATACATGTTATTTGGACGTAAAGGATGGTCTAAGTGTTTCCAGCGGTCATGTATGGATGTGAGAGTTGGACTATAAAGAAAGCTGAGCGCCGAAGAATTGATGCTTTTGAACTGTGGTGTTGGAGAAGACTCTTGAGAGTCCCTTGGACTGCAAGGAGAGCCAACCAGTCCATCCTAAAGCAGATGAGTCCTGGGTGTTCATTGGTAGGACTGACGTTGAAGCTGAAACTCCAATACTTTGGCCACCTGATATGAAGAGCTGACTTGTTGGAAATGACCCTGATGCTGGGAAAGATTGAGGGCAGGAGGAGAAGGGGACAACAGAGGATGAGATGGTTAGATGGCATCACCGACTCAATGGACATGGTTTTGGGTAGACTCTGGCAGTTGGTGATGGACAGGGAGGACTGGCATGCTGTGGTTCATAGGGTCGCAAAGAGTTGGACACGACTAAGCAACTGAACTGAAGTGTGGTTGGCTAATAATCTGATGGTCATTCTAACCTGGGTGATGGGACTACTTTTAATTTAAAGGAACAAAAAGTTGAAAGGCACAGCTGGAATCTTGACTACTTTGTATTTGAAGTTATGTTTTAATTCAAAA
The DNA here is from genome assembly GCF_003369695.1 of Bos indicus x Bos taurus. Taxonomy (NCBI): domain Eukaryota; kingdom Metazoa; phylum Chordata; class Mammalia; order Artiodactyla; family Bovidae; genus Bos; species Bos indicus x Bos taurus. The sequence goes on from NC_040076.1 coordinate 117,155,733, forward strand.
CTAACTAGTTCTTTAGTCATTGGGAACAAAACACTTTTAGCATTTAACTTTAGAATACTTGAAATCCAAATCTGACAGCATTCATTCTCATTAAAAGCTCAACTCATGATCCATGTTTGTACAAGGATTTGTATGTTACTTAAAATGTCCATGAAACAAGCTGCTTCTCTGCAAATTAATACTGCTCTTTCCATCTGTTCCCTAGGATCTTTGGAAAAGAAGGGAAATAGGGGAAAAGTGCAAAATTAAGGTGAAATGCTAACCGAAAGGTCATTCCAGTTATGGCCATCAAATCCCTAATGAATAACCATATTGTGATTATTGTGGCATCCATTTTGTGGTACTTACCTATTTTTAAACTAAATTGACCAGTTACAAATATATTTTCATCTTCAAACATTTAGGGTATTTTCTCCATCTTCAGCCTGTCTTTTTTGATTTTGATACTAATTTTTCTTTTTTTGCATATTGCATACGTTCATTCACTGACTGATCTAATTCTAGATTTTTTTGTTTATAAAAATTTCATTCTTACTTGCTGTATAGATACTCTGTCAATACAGCAGTTCTACCCTTGAAAGAAAAGATAATCAACCTTTTCCACAAAAATGCATATTTCCAAGAAAGAGGAATTGTGTGGTAATGATTCATTCACATTATCCAAGTATTCTCCACTGAATTTCTTTCAGCTTAATTACTATGCTTAAATAGTTGTGCTTTTTTTTTTTGTATTCTTATTGTTTATTTTTATTGGCATTATTGAATAATCTAACAACATCTAAGTGTATTGCTAAGGGTACTACTGAATGTTATAGAGAGAGAGACAAAGGTGAATAACATAAATCAAAACTTGACTACAGCTTACTTCGTTTTCATCGGAAATATTATGTTTTGATGAAAGAAAAAAATCTCTTGGTAACATTAGCCTTATATTTTGAACAAACATCTTTAAAGATTTTTTTTTTTAACGTGGACCATCTTTTAAAGCCTTCAGTGAATTTGTTGCAACATTGCTTCTGTCTTATGTTTTGGTTTTTATGGCTGTTAGGCATGTAGGATCTTAGTTCCCTGAGCAGGGATGAAACCTGCACCCCCTGCATTGGAAGGTGAAGTCTTAACCCTTGGACCACCAGGGAAATCCCTGAATAAACAGCTTTAAATATCTATTTGTTTCTTCATTCAAAAAATATTTAGAAGCCCCACTATATGCTGGCCTCTTCTCTAGACTTGGGAAAACACTTATGAATTAGACTAGAAAAGGAAAGTCCCTTGTTCTAAAGGTCTTATGTTTTAATAGGGAAACAGACACTGAAAAGCAAAAAAAAAAAAAAAGTTGTAATTTCAAATATTTACAAGAGTTAAGAAGAAAGAAAACAATCATGGGAGATGGGAGGCAGGGTACCTTAGGTGTGTGGCAGGTGGGCCTATGGAAAGACATTTTTGAGTTAAGGGCAAGCTCATTGTCAATAGCCAGCATTTAAGGAGGAGAGACAGGTGCAGACAATGACCCTGAGGTGGAAACCAGTGTGTGGTGGAGAGGGAGCTGGAAGCATCTGCAGGGAGCAGGGGCCAAGCAAAAAAACTTGTATTTTATTTTAAATATAATGGAAAGCCACGGGAGGGTTATAAGCAGAGGATTAACGTAACCTGATTTACATTTAAAAAGAAACCTTTTTGTTTTCTTAATCTCTCATAGTTTAGAATATGTTGTGTATTATGTTTAGACAAAGCTAAGCTTCTCATTATGTAGTCAAAGACAAGTTTATAGGGCTATCATATTGTGTCATACCAAAGTGGTAGAAATATCTAACAATCTATGTGACAGTTCTTATATAGAGATTTAATAACTTTATATCAAAATGAAAGGTTAAATCAAAATCAAAATGAATGATTAAATCAAAATCAATACTCATAAATCTTTTTCTCAATGAGACCCTAACTAACTTAATTGCAGTAATTTTGATTACTCAAGAAGAATGTAAAATGCCACATATAAAGAAAAAGAAACCTGTAAACAATGGTGAAAAAAGTTGCATTTTGCTTAAATGCAACATTAGATGAGTGTGATAGAACCCCCTGACAAGAAGAACTTCTAACAAGTAGAGCTAATTTTAGGGAGGCTCAGAAGTGAGCCTCATTTTTCCAATGAGATAAAAATATCCATAGATAAATCTAGGGACACTTTGAAGCATTCAGTGAGTCGTAAAAGAGCCACAGAGGAGGAACCGTTCTGGAAGAGGTAGGAGGCAAGGCCATACATTTTGGTATTGCTGGGTTTACTTTCTTTACGAGATTACTATCTAATTTCCCTTTCGGGAGTTTTACTTGGTTTCATGGGCTATTTCTTTGTTAGCAAGAGAACACTAAGATAGCATTCTTTAAAGAGGTTTCACTCTGGTGTATTAGTGGCCACAACTGGCCTAGCCACTTTCTTCACCCCTTCCTTTGTCTTCTCCTGATTCCAGTCCTTTGTGTAAGAAGGTTAAATTAATTCTTACATGCATGTGAAAAGTTACACAGTCGTGTCGACTCTTTGCGACCTCATGGACTATACAATCCATGGAATTCTCCAGGCCAGAATACTGGAGTAGGTAAACCTTTCCCTTCTCCAGGGGATCTTCCCAACCCAGGTCTTCCTCATCGTAGACTGATTCTTTACGAGCTGACCCACAAGGGAAGCCCCTTACTATGCATGCATGCGTGCTAAATCGCTTCAGTTTTGTCTGACTCTTTGCGACGTTATGAACTGTAGCCCTCCAGGCTCTTCTCTGTCCATGGGATTCTCCAGGCAAGAATACTGGAGTGGGTTGCCATGCCCTCTTCTACGGGATCTTCCTGTCCAGGGATCCAACCCACCGCTAACCCCACCCCCATCTCTTATATCTCCTGTGTTGTTGGCAGGGGGGTTCTCTACCACTAACGTCACCTGGGACGCTCCAGTTCTTACCATCAGTTCAGTCCAGTCGCTCAGCCGTGTCCAACTCTTTGCGACCCCATGAATCGTAGCATGCCAGGCCTCCCTGTCCATCACCAACTCCCAGAGTTCACTCAAACTCATGTCCATAGAGTTGGTGATGCCATCCAGCCATCTCATCCTCTGTCGTCCCCTTCTCCTCCTGCCCCCAATCTCTCCCAGCATCAGAGTCTTTTCCAATGAGGCAACTCTTCACATGAGGTGGCCAAAGTATTGGAGTTTCAGCTTTAGCATCAGTGCTTCTAATGAACACCCAGGGCTGATCTCCTTTAGAATGGACTCGTTGGATCTCCTTGCAGTCCAAGGGACTCTCAAGAGTCTTCTCCAGCACCACAGTTCAAAAGCATCAATTCTTTGGTGCTCAGCTTTCTTCACAGTGCAGCTCTCACATCCATACATGACCACTGGAAAAACCATAGCCTTGACTAGATGGACTGTTGTTGGCGAAGTAATGTCTCTGCTTTTTAATAAGCGGTCTAGGTTGGTCATAATTTTCCTTCCAAGGAGTAAGTGTCTTTTAATTTCATGGCTGCAATCACCATCTGCAGTGATTTTGGAGCCGAAAAAAATAAAGTCAGCCACTGTTTCCACTGTTTCCCCATCTATTTGCCATGAAGTGATGGGACCAGATGCCACGATCTTAGTTTTCTGAATGTTGAGCTTTAAGCCAACTTTTTCACTCTCTTCTTTCACTTTTGTCAGGAGGCTCTTTAGTTCTTTCTGCCATAAGGGTGGTGTCATCTGCATATCTGAGGTTATTGATATTTCTCCCGGCAATCTTGATTCCAGCTTGGGCTTCCTCTAGCCCAGCGTTTCTCATGATGTACTCTGCGTAGAGGTTAAATAAGCAGGGTGACAATATACAGCCTTGACATACTCCTTTTCCTATTTGGAACCAGTCTGTTGTTCCCTGTCCAGTTCTAATTGTTGCTTCCTGACCTGCATACAGGTTTCTCAAGAGTCAGGTCAGGTGGTCTGGTATTCCCATCTCTTTCAGAATTTTCCGTAGTTTATTGTGATCCACACAGTCAAAGGCTTTGGCATAGTCAATAAAACAGAAGTAGACGTTTTTTTCTGGAACTCTCTTGCTTTTTCCATGATCCAGCGGATGTTGGCAATTTGATCTCTGGTTCCTCTGCCTTTTCGAAAACCAGCTTGCATATTGATCAAATTACTCTACAATAACACTGTGTTATTAGTGGAAAAAAGTCACCCAGACTCTTTAGCCTACCCTAGTAATGAATTTTACGTTTGGTTTACTTTTATTTCCAAAAATCAAAACCATTTAAAATATTTATTTATTTTTTAATTGACGGATAATTGCTTTACAGAATTTTGTTGTTTTCTGGAGCTGGTGATTAATAACCTGTCTACCAATGCAGGAGACGTAAAAACATTTAAAGATGAACATTTGGCATTATTTGATATTTAAAAAATGATGGTAAAATAATCAAGTTAAAAAACATTAAACAAAATTGTATCTCATCTTTGGGATAAAATTACATGTACACATAGGATAACAATTTGGGGGAAAATATATCTGCACTTGGTGACTGTCTCTGGGTGATAAGATTATAGGCTTTTTTGTTTAATTTTTAAAAACAGTTTCCAAATTTTCTGCAATGATCACATAAAATTTTCACCTAATGTATTAGTATCATATTTTTAAAATGTATTCACACACACTACCTAAACCAAAAGAGACTTCATAAAGGTCATAAGAAGATATGAGACTACAATTTTACTTTTGTGTTAGATGGCACTTCATAATTGCTGTCCAAAGACAAAGTGCCCGTCATAAGCACTATATATTTGAATGCCATCAGAAGATAATAGTTGGAATGATTAGTGCTTTTTCAGATGAATTAAATTAATGCAGAAACATTTTAAAGAACAAACTTACGAGATAAAAAAGGAATTCAAAAAGGAATTAAAAGGACATGAATGGAAAAATATTTAAAATTCGAGAAGTAAAGCTGAATACAACGGGTGTGTCAGGACACCTTTGTTATCGTATGCACTGCAGCTATCTTTCTGTCTAGCTATGTGTCCTTGCACAGGTCATCACCTCTTTGGGTCTCATATTCTTTATCTGTAAAATAATCAGGTTGAATGAGAGTTTTGATGGTTGAATGGTTTTGATGACTTTTTGGTTTTAAGATTTTATAAATCTAGACTTCCAAAAAACAAGATTGGAGCCTTGGTTTTGCGTGCAACGGCCAACATATACATGGATCCACAAAACATTTTTGCTTTAGCTTTTGTGTTGTTGTTCAGTTGCTAAGTCGTATCTGACTCATTGCAATCCCGTGGACTGCAGCACACCAGGTTCCTTTGTCCTCCACTGTCTCTCTGCTTTTTTACCACCAGACACACCCACAACCGAGCGTCATTTCTGCTTTGGCCCATACGATTCATTCTTTCTGGAGCTATCAGTAACTGCCCTCTGCTGTTCGCCAGTAGCATATTGGACACCTTCTGACCTGGGGGACTTCTCTTCCAATGTCATATGTTTTGCCTCTTCATACTGTTCATGGTGTTCTCCAGGCAAGAATACTGGAGTGGATTGCCATTCCCTCCTCCAGTGGACCACATTTTGTCAGAACTCTTCACTATGACCTGTCTGTCCTGTGTGGCCCTGCATGGCATGGCTCATAACTTTATTAAATTCCATGAGCCACTTTGCTCAGACAAGGCTATGATCCATTAAAGGGTGCTTTAGCTTTGGGAACACTTGAATATGCTAGTTATTGGCTGATTCCCTCAAGGTACCCTTCTGAATCAGGACTTTTGCACTTACTGTACCTTCTGCTCCTTCTCTGAGATATTTGCACGACTAATTCCTTCACCTTCTTCAAATCTTTGCTCAAACATCACCTTTTCAGTGTGACTACCCTGACTATTTAAAACCATAAGCTCCTCCCACATCCATCCCTATTTCCTGCTTTTTCTCTATTGTACTTATTACCTTCTAATATGTTATTCTTTTATTTATTGTCTATCTTCCCACACTAAAATTAAAAAGGGAGAGGGCAAAGTCTTTTTAACCTGTCTTGTTCATTCTTATATTTCCAAGATCTATAATAGAGCCTGGCACATATTAGATTCTCAATAGATAGTGTATAAAAAAATGAATTTTCCATTTTTATAACATCCTACATTTTCATTCAGTATTATGAAAATAAAACAATATGCCTAAAATCATGAACAGTGGGAAATTCACTGCAGTAACATGTATCTTTAAAAGAAAAAATATTTAAATTAGATAAAGATTTTTATTGAAGCAATTTTAATTTTTACAGAAATTTCAGAAAATATGCAAGCTATATATATTGGATCATATGTAGAAGTCCTTGAGAATTCTGTAGTATTCTGTAGAAAACAGAAGGTTGAAATTTTGATCAAGAATACACATTCCTTTGACGTTAGTCATTCTTAATCATATTTAACTCAAGGCACATTGAAATATTTTAAATATTTTGTGTAATAGTTTAGTTTAAATAGCATTTCTTTTACATAGGAACATTTAATAAATAGAATCACTCTAGGGGTTAAAGACCTTATTTAGTTTTTAAAATATAGGTCTTATAGATATGTCACTATAGTAACAAACATTGGAAAAACAAGTCTATTTTGAATTCATAAAGTCTAAGTGTTATGCATTAATGAATACCTAGACTAAAAAAATATCTTTTTTATAGACTCCTTGGGCTTTGTTTTCTTCATGTTTGGTTTGGCTGCTCTCATTTACATACTTGTTCTCATTAGGGTTTCAATTTCAGAGCTGGACTCACTCTGCAGTGGGAACAAATGTCTTGCCACGTGATACCAACTTTCCATTACATCTTGAAGCATTTGCAGTCCCAGAGGCAAAGAATTTATGGTTGGTACACGAGAGATGGAACCATCACATAAAAGAAGGCAAATTTGAAAACACTTTTTCTCGGTGCCAATATAGTTTTAACATAATGAGAACTCAGAATAATCATGTAATGACCAAAAATGAATCATTGTTAAAACACTGTTTTGGGCATAAAATAGCTAATGTTTCTAGTTGGCTGATAATTTTCATAGCAACCATGGTATTTGGCATGTCCTAAACACCTTTCATTAGAGGCCTTCAGATCTCTTTGAAGCAGTTCATTATACTCTGAAACAGTTCAGAGAATAAGAGAGAATAATCCACAAGTTTTGCTGATATTCTATAGCTGTGTAGAGGGCATCACGTAGCAAATACTGAAAATGCACTATGAGATTTCTCAGTAACTCTCTAGTCAAGTAGGAAATGGAGCAGATGCAGCAAGAGACATTCAGAATAAGTACTGAAAGTCAAGTCCCAAGTTAGAGTTTGGTCAGAATTCCAAACTTAATTGTTTTGTTCTTTTTTAAAAGTTGAAGTATATGAATTGCTTTAGTCTTAAAAAAAAAAGTAGATAAATCATGGAGGCTATTTCAATGAAGTTGAAGTGAAGTCGTTCGGTCGTGTCTGACTCTTTGAGACCCCATGGACCAGGCTCCTCCCATGGGATTTTCCAGGCAAGAGTACTGGAGTGGGTTGCCATTCCCTTCTCCAGGGGATCTTCCCCGCCCAGGGATCAAACCCCGGTCTCCCGCATTGTAGGCAGTTGCTTTACCGTCTGAGCCACCAGGGGATAATGAATCATGGAGGCTATTTCAATAGCAGGGTCACTATTAATATCCATAAAAATAACATGGCACCATATTCCCAAGGAGTTTTGTATACTTCCCATTTCTCCGTATTCCTTACCGTTTTAGAGGGTTTTTGGTGGCAAGTATTATTTTAGTTTTGGCTAGAAAATCAAGGGAAAAGAGTATTGAGAATAGCAGTCAATAACTGTAAGAACTAATTGTGTAACTGTTCACATCTCTGATCATACCTTGCACTCATTTTACACTTTATGGTTGTTAAACTCTTGCCATGTATCATATCATTTCACCCTTATAACCATATATCTATGACTTGGGACAAGTCATTCAGCCTATGGCCATGCTTCCCGTTTTTACCAAATGGGCGGCATTTAATAGATATCCTTAACTAAGTCTACAGGAATGTTCCAGAATTAATAATAGTATAGTCCAATGCATTATGAACCCTTTAAAAGAAAGGTACTATTATAAGTGGAAAGTATATTATTTATCTAACTTGGGAAACCAAAATTTAGAGAGACCAAGTGAGTTGGCCTTAAGCATTTAACCACATTAGTCCCAAGAAATACACAGAATCAAGGATTAACATGTTTATATTTTATAGCTTAGGTAAAAAGCATGAGCTCTTATTACAAAGGGCAAGATATTGGCTCTTAAGTGGAAAATAGTACTTTCCAAAAACAGAAACAAATACTTATTCTGACCCATGAACTAACCAATTTTATTTAAATGTATCAAACTGAATATGATTTCATCAGTTATTGATCAACATTCAGGCTACATACATATGACAGCTGATGACAAAATCAGTTTATTTGAGGGACTTCCCTGGTGGTCCAGTGACTAAGACTCCACACTCCCACTGCAGGGGGCCTGGGTTTGATCCCTGGTCAGGGACCTAGATCCTGCATGCTGCAATGAAGAGCAAAGATCCTGTGTTCTGCACCTAAGACCCTGCATACCCAAATAAATAAATTAATTTTAAAAATAAGTATGGAAAAAAAACCATTTATTTGAAAAGATACCCAATTTGAGCACTGACAAAATTATTTGTAGATAATTACAGAATTATCCTGTAATTATTCTGAATTACGTACACTGAAAGGAGAAATAGGTAATATTTTTGATAAAAATAGTATTTTCCAAATATGTATATATATCAGTTAAGTTCAGTCGCTCAGTTGTGTCTGACTCTTTGCAACCCCATGAACTGCAGCATTCCAGGCCTCCCTGTCCATCACCAAATGCTGGAGTCCACCCAAACCCATGTCCATTGAGTCAGTGATGCCATCCAACCATCTCATCCTCTGTCATCCCCTTCTCCTCCTGCCCTCAATCTTTCCCAGCAACAGGGTCTTTTCAAGTGAGTCAGCTCTTTGCATCAGGTGGCCAAAGAATTGGAGTTTCGGCTTCAACATCAGTCCTTCCGATGAACACCCTGGACTGATTTCCTTTAGGATGGACTGGATGGATCTCCCTGCAGTCCAAGGGACTCTCAAGAGTCTTCTCCAACACCACAGTTCAAAAGCATCAAATCTTCAGCGCTCAGCTCTCTTTATAGTCCAACTCTCACATCCATACATGACCACTGGAAAAACCATAGCCTTGACTAGATGGACCTTTGTTGACAAACTAATGTCTCTGCTTTTCAATATGCTGTCTAGTTTGGTCATAACTTTTCTTCCAAGGAGTAAGCGTCTTTTAATTTCATGGCTGCAGTCACCATCTGCAGTGATTTTGGAGCCCCCCAAAATAAAGTCTGACACTGTTTCTACTGTTTCCCCATCTATTTCCCATGAAGTGATGGGACCGGATGCCATGATCTTCGTTTTCTGAGTGTTGAGCTTTAAGCCAACTTTTTCAGTCTCTTCTTTCACTTTCATCAAGAGGCTTTTGAGCTCCTCTTTACTTTCTGCCATAAGGGTGGTGTCCTCTGCATATGTGAGGTTATTGATATTTTTCCAGTCAATCTTGATTCCAGCTTGTGCTTCCTCCAGCCCAGCGTTTCTCATGATGTACTCTGCATATAAGTTAAATAAGCAGGGTGGCAATATACAGCCTTGACATACTCCTTTTCCTATTTGGAACCAGTCTGTATATACATGATCAGAATAATATTTCATATGTAATAGTTAACTTCATCTGTGAGTATAGCCTTACCAAAGAGTTTACATATTGGAATAAAACTCCCTTAAGAACATTGGATATTTATGTCTCAGTTTGAATGATATGATATTCTCTAGTTTCTAAATTATCATTCTCTTTAAAATATATTATTACCCAAAACTACAGGCCTAAAAAATTATTTACTTGTTAGCATTTACTAAACATTGCTAACATTCTCAAATGATCATTTTAAATTATTTTATTTAAAACTTTTTTATAATGGAGAATTCCAGTATATATAAAAGTAGAAAGAATTATATAACAAGTGACAACAATTGCATATTTAGCAGGGTTCCTTGAAAATGGAGAAAAAGTGAGAACAGAGAGAGATGGAAAAGAATAAGTCTTTAGCATGTGCCAGGCAGTGTGGTAAATGCTTAAATGTGTCTTCATGGAATTTCTACGACAACGCTATGGGATAAGCATTATCACCTCTAGTTCGGAGATGAAACTGTTGAGCCTGAGAGAGATTGAGGATTTCCTCAGGGGTTTAGAATCAGAGCCACATTTGAACTGGATCTGAGTGCCCCCCAGGTCCATGTTCTTGCCATGGCTCCATTTGATAATTTATCAACCACCAGATTAGATGTTCCCAAACTTGAGAAGAGAAACTACTTTCTGGATTTTTGTTTTGTTTGGAGATCTCATAATGGTGAAGGAAGAGGCCAAGAGAAAGTGGTTAAATCTGTTACGGATGAATTTAAGGAGAAGGGTTGCTGTTGTGAGGTTCTTGAGTGGGGAGGGAAGTGGGGAGAAGGCAGTTCCTTATCAAATGAAAGAAGCAGCACAGGCTTTCGGGTATGCCAGTCAATTAGGCTGATGCGTTGAGAACCTATACTGAGGTTGAATAAAGCTCTCTAGATGTCTTATTTCTGTTCAGTTATATTAAGGAGTAGAGCTTTTCTGATACCAGATAAAGAATTTTATTTTTCTATTCTTAAACAAAACAACTGGAGGTGTTGGTCTGTCATTCTATTTCAATTAAAATGAAGATGCATCTTTAGCTGGAATGTATGTGTAACTGTCTTGGAATTAGACTCTCCAGGGTCAGACTATCCTCACACAGCAGACAAGCAAATTCCCGGGATACCAGGCAATGTTTTCAGCAGGCTGCTGCTACTTCCTGTCCCGGAGAAGGGGAGACTTTGGTTCTAATCTCAGCTGTGCAACTGGCAAATCATCTTACCTCTCTGGGCCTCTGTTTTTCCTCCTCTGAAAAATAAGTAGGCTGAACTGAACTGAACAATTTCTAGAACTCCTTCCTATGCTTCTTCCATGCGTTTCCATGAAAAGAACAGAAATCACAGTTTATCCCTTAGTCCCTTTGGGGGAATAAAGCAACATGGAAGGAATTACCTTCCATGGTAAAAATCTCTGTCTGCTATACAAATTTTAGTGTCCAAAGATTTAAAGTCCATTAATCCTGAAGACTTGCTGGGAAGCAGGTCAGTTGACATTTCCGTACACTTATTTGAATGTGTTTTAGTGAAGTTAAACATTTTTTTCTGTAGGCTGAATAGAGTCAGATTAAAAAAAAATTTTTTTTAACATTTCAAATGTAATTGACTTGTTTTGAGTGTCTTATTTAGGTGCTTTTAAAATCTCAAAGAATTTTGTCAAACATTCCCAAAACTGTGCTGCACCTTCAGAAATTATTTTAGGAAATATTTCTTGCTCTATCAAATGGAAAAAATGAAAATTTAAATGTTATATTATTTTAGTTATTCAAATATATATACCTTAATGATGGAGAAGGAAGTGGCAACGCACTCCAGTGTTCTTGCCTGGAGAATCCCAGGGACTGGGAGCCTGGTGGGCTGCCGTCTATGGGGTCGCACAGAGTCGGACACGACTGAAGCAACTTAGCAGCAGTAACTAATGATGAATACATACTAAATGGAAACATTTTACTATAAAATTACCTTCTGCTTTTGAATGACATAAAGTTTGTTATTTTATGAATGGGTGGATAACCTTGGTAAGAAAATGAGAAGACTTAAAATTGTGTGAAAATATAAATTCATCTTTCGGAATTGTCGCTTGCTCCACACACTGTTGATTTCCTGCCCGCTTAATGAGCGCTGCCTACTTGCTAACATTACAAAGATGAGTAGATGAGTAAGATATACTCCCTGCTCCTAGGAAATCATAACTAGTAGATATTTGTAGTTTGTCTGGAGAAAAGGAGAGCTAATAAAGTTTTTCTATAGTATTACCTCATTTGAACTAGTGAAGTAGTACTATTATTTTCTTTATTTTATTCATGAGGAGACTGAGTCTCAAGGAGATTAAGTCATTGTCACGGTCAACATGTTATTTGCTCAGTATCTGTGGTTCTATTTAACAGAGGCTGGGACCATGTCTGTCCTTTTCTCTCTGCAGCTCCAGTGCCTACCATAGTACCTGAACATAATAGGTACTCAGTACACATTTGATGGATGAATAGATACTGGATTATTAGTATATCCAACAAATATTGGATTGTAGAGAAACATTAGTAACATTAGTCCTCTCCCTCAAGTAAGTACTCTTTTACTATGCCTTGCTACCTCTTTAATTATATCTGTTTAGTATTAACAGAATGAATGCTTCAGGTCTGGAAAAAGAATCATGGACCACCTAATATTTTAAATAAGGGAAGATTTCCTTTGAAAAGCAGAAGCTGAATACCCTTGCAAATCCCCCAGATTTAAAACTCAACCCTCAAAGTATTCTTTATGAAGAAACAATTATGTATCAAACTTTGCCATTGTTGATGGCAAATCCAATTATTTAGAAATCTTTTGGAATTAGCCATTAGAAGAGATGGCTGCAAGTTTGAAGGTCTAGAAGTACTATGTGTACTTTATTTGTTATAAATATGGGTGATATTTACAAAGCTCAGTTTATAGTTGATGCTAAGAAACAGGGTTATTAACACTTCAGATTATAAGAATGGAATTCAAATGACCTTGGCAAAATGGAGAGTTGTTAATCCTAAATAGGAACACATGTAGGTAGGAAAGACAGATGTACAATAGCTGCAATGTGCAACTGTGGCAGAAAGGAATTTAGAGTACAAATTCAGGAATCACAAAGTGATTCTTGCATTACATTCTCCAGACCATTACTGGAATACTCCCATCAGTCTTGGGCCTACCAGTTGAAGAGATTTTTTTTTAACAAGGTGGATGAGACTCAGAGGATACAGAAAATAACAAAAGACTAGAAATTGAGAAATGTAAAAACAGAAAACAAGTTGAATTTTAGTCATGTAAGTAATTTCTCAAAAATGTGTATCATCCTTACAACCCACTCTCAGAAGCTTCTCCAGATGTGCTTCACCAAAATGAAGGGATGAATCAAGGTAGGAGAAGACAGTGGATTCAGGACACAGGCAAAGGGAATTTCTAGAAGATAGGGAAGGGACAGCCTGGGTGGCCAGTATGCACTTGGTCCAGGACCATCCTTCTCACTGATGCAGGTTACAAGGATCAAGGAAAGACTTCTTTAAGAAGGTAAACATGAAAGAATTTCTAACTTGTTTGAACATCTTCAAAAAAAAAAAAAGTTCAACAAGCTGATGGAGAGTTTGGGGTTCAATTTGTGATAGTACACAGAATATTTGGCAAAACACACAAAAACCAACTCCAAGGAAACAAGTTGGAGCCAAAAAGAAAGAATTATAGTATATAGATGACAAAACTGACATAAAAATAACACTTACATACTGACACTAACATAGATACTAAGTATTAATCTAACCAAGATTATGATCTGGTGATATTGAGTGGATGAAGAGATGAGGAGCAGAATGTGTGTGATGGTCAGGAAGAGGGTGGTGGTGAAAGCTTTGCATTAGATTTCACAGTAAGAAGTCTTAGCATAATCCTGCACTTCAAAAATCAAATTTGCATATAGACAGTCATAGCATACTTAAAATTGTGGGTGGTGGCAGTGGTTTTAGTCACTAAGTCATATCCAACTCTTGCGACCCCATGGTCTGTAGCCCTCCAGGCTCTTCTATCCATGGGATTTTCCAGGCAAGAATACTGGAGTGGGTTGCCATTTCCTTCTCCAGGGGATCTTCCCAACCCAGGGATTGAACCCCAGTCTCCTGCATTGCAGGCAGATTCTTTATCGACTGAGCTACCAGGGAAGCTCAAAATCGTAGGAGTAAACACCAAAAACATCAACCAACCAATGAATTCAAACAAATAAAACAAAATAGCTAAAAACATTGAATATAATGTAAGGAGAAAGGTATTGATGGGACACAAAAGGGACTGCTGTTTTTCACAGCAAGACATATAAATTGGATTCTTTAAATTATGTGCACGTGAGGATGAAAGAGGAGAGTGAAAAAGCTGGCTTAAAATTCAACATTCAAAAAACTAAGATCATGGCATCTAGTCTCATCATTTCATGACAACTAGATGGATAAAAAGTGGAAACAGTGGCAGATTTTATTTTCTTGGGCTCCAAAATCACTGCAGATGGTGACTGCAGCCACAAAATTAAAAAAATGCTTGCTCCTTGGAAAAAAAGCTATGACAAACCTAGATAGCATATTAAAAAGCAGAGACATTACTTTGCTAACAAAGGTCGACATAGTCAAAGCTATGGTTTTTCCAGTAGTCATGTACAGATGTGAGAATTGGACCATAAAGAAGGCTGAGTGCCAAAGAACTGATGTTTTCAAGTTGTGGTGCTGTAGAAGACTCTTGAGAATCCCTTAGACATCAAGGAGATCAAACCAGTCAATCCTAAAGGAAATCAACCTTAAATATTCATTAGAAAAACTGATGCTGAATCTGAAGCTCCAATATTTTGGTCACCTGATGAGAAGAGCCAACTCATTGGAAAAGACCCTGATGCTGGGCAAGATTGAAGCCAAGAGAAGAGGATGGCAGAGGATGAGATGGTTGGAAGGCATCACCAACTCAATGGACATGGGTTTGAGCAAACTTTGGAAGATAGTGAAGGACAGGAAGCCTGGCATGCTGCAGTCCATGGGGTCACAAAGAGTTGAACACAACTTAACAACTGAACAATAACAATCATTTTGATTGGCTTCTCTGATGGCTCAGATGGTAAAGAATCTGCCTGCAATACAGGAGACCAGAGTTTGATCCCTGGGTTGGGAAGATCCCTTGGAGAAGGAAATGGCTACCCACTCCAGTATTCTTGCCTGGAGGATTAAAACAAACCAAAAAAGAAATCAAATTAACATTAAAATCATTAACATAAAAATATAGTTAAGAAGTTACCTAATAATATTACCAAATATGGGGAAATTCGTGTTTTCTTAGAGTGGTAACTAGTTGCTGTATTTGTGAAGTTAAGATTTTGGCTAATGCTCTGTTCTAGTAAGGGTTGATTTAAAGGAGTTGCTAAATGAGTGAGGTGTTTCCTTTCCTGGAGCTGTATGGAACTAACAATCCACACTCAATGGTCTGGCATGACTTATATGCAGTGATGGAGTAAGGTCCGAGTTGCATTGCCTTGGCTCATCTTCTAGGTTCCTTATAACTCTGTGGGCCTCTGGCAGAGGTGTGGTGTGAAGGACAGAACAATAGTAATTTAAGTCATATTATGATGGCATCTATTTAACTCATACAATCAAGAATAGAATTTAAAAATATGTATGTATATGTATATGTATGTGTGTATATATATATACACACACACACATATATACACACACTCAAATATTCAAATTATTATTGCTCTGCATCTGTGAGGAGATTACTACCTCTGAAAGGAAGGAACTTAAATGTTTTGAATATCTTCCAAGTGCCTCACAAACATAATTTCATTTAATCACTCAGCACTGCTGAGGTGGGTATCACATAGCCCCATTTTACAGATGAGGAAATTACAGTTCAGAGAGGTTAGGTAACTTTTCTTCTGAGGTCACATAAATAACATAGGATTGAGCCGGTCTGTGTGTCTACAAAGCCAGTGTTCTGTTTTACCTTTATGCCTATATGCTTGTTTTAATTTTAACATAATGTAAAAAAACTAGTTCTCCCACTCTGAATGAATATGCTTTGAAAACAACTGATTTGCTCAGATTAGATAGCTATTTTGATGTCTTGAATTTTTTTTTCAATTTTTTTGGTCACTCTGCATGACATGTGGGATTTTAGTTCCCCGACCACGGATGAAACTCGCACCCGCCACGTTGGATGCACAGTCTTAACCACTGGACTGCCGAGGACGTTCCCATTTTGATGTCTTGTAGATACAACTTGAGTGTTTATGTGTTGCATGTGGCCTAGTTCTGTGAGAGGACAGCCTGTAGGTGATGGAATAGTCAAAACATGTCCCATCCAACCAGTCTCCCAAATTGCAGTATAGCCCCTTGAGACCCTGTGAATCAGAGTTTATAAACAACTATTCATAGACACAGGTGTTTTCCTTAGGCTATTATTTATGTGAGGCAGCTAAAAAGCAACTATTTTTTCCTTGCTAAGTATTAACTCTAGCACCTGGCTCACAAGGGCAGGGGAGGGAGGGTGGAGAAGAAACCCTTTCGAAAGAGAATCTGAAGAAGCCCACTGCAGAGAGAGGATGGCAAAGAAAAGACAGCCTTTGAAGAAAAGTCTTCCTAAGGAATAAGGACCACGTGGTCCTGTCGTCCTCCATAATCTAGATGCCAAGAATAACTGATCTTGGTTGAAGAGCAACTTGCCACTTACTCAGCTTTGTGATTCCACTTGAAATAGACTTCCAGTTAAAAGATTAAAAAATGACAACAAAAGCCATCTCTTTGTTGCTGCCTCTCAAATGTGCTCTTAACAAATATTGACAGCTCTCTGCCTATGATAGGAGTGCCTATTTTCACAATTGAAATGCTTCCATTCAATAAAGAAATAAATTTTTAAAATGTAGCCAGTAATTATTTTAATTTTTTCAGAATTGACTCACAGTAAAATAGATTTCTCACCTTTAATATAGGTGAAAGAGTTTCTACTTTGTATTATTGAGTTTCTATATTGTATTATTTCATTTTCCCTACCTCAAACAGAAAGAAAATTCCTTTTAACCATTCATCAGTTAGATTCATCAATCCCTTGAATTGGGAGCCATTCTTCCCTGGTAGCTCAGACTGTAAAGAATCGGCCTGCAATGCAGGAGGGCTGGGTTTGATCCCTGAGTCAGGAATATCCCCTGGAGAAGGAAATGGCAACCCACTCCATTATTCTCGCCTGGAAAATCCCATAGACAGAGGAGCCTGGTGGGCTACAGTCCATGGGGTCACAAAGAGCTGGACATGACTGAGCAACTAACACACTTGAATTGAGCACCTGCTACACTTTGGGGACATCAGGTGACTGTGACAGGTAGCTGGCCTGGAGGTCTTATTTTCTACTTAGGAATGATGGTGGAGGCAGAGAAACCTAGATTTGGAAATAGACCATGATGACTGTAAAATTGTATACAAAGGTTAAGACAGCGCAAAAGCTATTAATAGTCAGACTAACTCTGGGACTTTTCAGACAGTCTCCCGCAGATGAGGTGAAGTTCTGGTTTGGTCCTGAAAGCTTTGGGCGAGTTTGCCAGTCAGGCAAAGGGGACTGAAGACATTTGTTAAGGATGACAAAAGAATGGTATATGGGAAAGGAATAGAGTCGAGAACCAAACAGTGTGTTTGCGGAATGGCATGAGGCTCCTTGTGGTTAGGGTAAGGAGTAAATATGGTAGGGTGGTGGAGGTAAATACGGGAGGTGGAGAAATAAGAAGTAGGACATCCCACAGTATGTAATAGGAATAACAGGCTCCAAGACGGATTGTCAAGAAAACACTGACGACAATGAGGGTGGGCTAGCGTGAGGCAAGAGAGTAGTTGGTTGCCCAAGTGGGAGATACACACAGAGTTCTTGAACGTGTGATAATAAATTTATCAAGGAGGGGATGGTAAGGAATCAGAAGTTATTTAAAAATGTGAAGCACTAGGACTTCCCTGTGGACCAGTGATAAAGAATCCCCTTGCAATGCAGGGGACATGGGTTTGATCCCTGGCTGGAGCAACTAAGCCCCTGAGCTGCAATTAATTGAAGCCGGGAAGCTCTGGAGCCTGCATGTCACAACTAAAGGATCTGTGCACTGTAGAAAGATTCCACATGCTGCAACTAAGACCTGATACAGCCAAATAAATAAATACATTTTTAAAAATGTAAAAGACTATGTCATATTATAAAAAGATATTAATTATTGGTATTTATTATCTGTCCTAACTAGGAATGTGTTGTGACAAGCTATCCCTAGTTAAATGAAGATTTCCTGTGACCAATCTAATACACAATGCCTTCTACAGTAAGTATGTGCTACCATCCAACAGTCCTCTCTTGACTCCCCAGAGTTTATCATGGAAGCTATGTGTGGAACCAGCTCGTTTTAGTCTCTTTAAACATCCTAAGATAAACTTAGATTGCTTATTTGATTGTTAAGGATCCTGCAGAAGACAGTTAATTTTACTTCTAGCACATATGATCATATCTGTATAACTTTGTGTAATTGGTAAAATGGCGAACTTTGTGTAATTGGTAAAAGTTAAGGCCTGTGATTTTATAAGCTTTTCACTCAGATGAATGAATTGATGGCCTTGTTGCAGCATTCCAGACTTGGGATAGAATGAAATTCAAGTTTCTTTTAGCCTTCATTTTAAGGAACCAACTGGCCCTTGTAATTAGATGTATGAACATTGGTAAATATACATATTTGGATCTGACCATGATTTAACATTTTGACAAACACCTATGCTAAATCCATCAATGAGACAGCTGAGGAAAAAATTTCTGGAAGAATTTTTACTGTTCTTCAGTGCTCCTCAGGCAGGAAGCCACAGGAAATATGTATTGTGGTACATATTTCCCTGCAGGATTTGGTGTGTCATTCATTGTACACAGTTCTGCTTTCCAGCTGCCTGTAGTTCACATTTTTGTACTTGCTTTTCCCTCCAGGATAATTCAATGAAGTCAGTTCCTCTGAGATAGAAAATGTCTTTTTATTTTTTTTAAGGTCAGAGGTTTTTTTCTTCCTTCCCAATTGAGAGATAAACTTGATTAAACAGAAAAGATTTAAGTAGTCAGAATTAATAATTTTGACATATGAAAAACTGTGATTGCAATTTGAAATAGTCATTAGATAATTTTATTAATCTAATAGGATGAGTGTTTTTTGGGCTAAATGAAAATAAGGTCTGTCAAATTTGGAGCAGTTTAAAATGTAATAAATTAGAATCTGGGATATGGAAGCGGAAACCAGCCTTTTCTGAGAGAACCTTACTGCTATTTTATTAGATATGGTTTTTTACTTTAAAATTTCTCTGCATTTCTTTTCTTCTCACTATCCTGCACCCAATCTTTAATGTAGAGTAAAATATTTCCCCCACTTTGAAATGGGAAGTAGTGAATAGAATGCTTGAAAATCAGTTAGTATTCTCATATTAAGCAACTTTTTAAAAACATATTTAGCTGTGGTTTTTCGATCTGCCTGTGCATGAAAAGCACCTGGAGTACTTAAAACAAACGAACAAACAAAAACACAAACTTCACCCCAGAATTACTGAATGGGGTTGAGCCTGGCTGTTCACATTTCATAAAATCTCTCAGGCTCACTCTAATAATATAAGCAGAGTTGAGACCACTGACTTCTACTTTTCTTTGTACAGGTATCTCCAGGTTCATTTTTAACCTGCTAAACTTGACTCCCTTATCACCAGCTCAGAGATGGCTGCTGGGAAAACTGACAGTCAAGTGCAGTGGTCTAGAAGAGAGGAGTCCGAGATGATTTCTTAGGCTATGGGGAAAACATGAGAACTTCTATCTTTATTTTTGAATCTCATCCTCTAACAAAATCTGTTTCAAAAATATTTTATGGTGCACATATTAATACAACAGAATTTTTTTTTTTAAGTCTGGGGATGTACCATCAAAATCTTCACAACCTTAGAAATAGGCAGAACAGAAAAGACTCATTTCCCTATTACTTACGTCTCTTGATTCTTTATGGTCACTGAAACAGCTCAGATATTGGTTTTTTATGTGTCTATCAATCGCTTCAGAGTTTTCTAGAGCTATGTATGAAGTCCTGCAAGATGGTTGTCCCCTACTTGATAGCCTAGAAAGGCCAGTATTATATGAAAACCTATCAAACACAGTCTTCTCTTGCTGAATCTTAGCTCTTTCCAGAGTTCCCGCTACAACTTCATTTCCTGGTCCCTTCTTGTGGTAAAACTTGTTCTTGTCCTTCTAAACTCTTCTAAAATGCTCAAGTGCCTTTACATACAGCAACAGGAGAGATGTTAATGTAGAAATGCCTTCGAAATATCTCTTGATATTAGGGAATTGTTTTTAAGATATAATATTGATATTGTGGTTATTTAAAAAGAATAAAAAGAATCTTTGTTTTTTAGAGATACGTATGTAATCTTGAAAGTCCCTTGGACTGCAAGAAGATCAAACCAGTCAATCCTAAAGGAAATCAATCCTGAATATTCATTGAAAGGAGTGATGCTGAATCTGAAGCCCCAGTAATTTGGCCACTTGATAGGAAGAGCCAACTCATTGGAAAAGACCCTGATGCTGGGAAAAATTGAAGGCAAAAGGAGAAGGGGACAACAGAGGATGAGATGGTTGGATGGCATCACCGACTCAATGGACATGAGTTTGAGCAAGCGCCAGGGAAATGGTGGAGGACAGAGAAGCCTGGTGTGCTGCAGTCCATGGGGTTGCAGAGAGTCAGAGATGACTTAGCGACTGAACAACAATGTAATGTATATGGAATGTGCTTTAAACTAATATGAGAGTATATTTAACTACAATAAGGTGGCTCAGTGGTAGAGGATCCCCCTCCTAATGCAGAAGATGGGGGTTTGATCCCTGGGTCAGGAAGATCCCTGAAGAAGGAAATGACAACCCACTCCAGTATGCTTTCTTGGGAAATCCTGTGGACAGAGGAACCTGGTGGGCTACAGTCTAAGGGGTCGCAAAAGAGTCAGACAGGACTTAGTGACTAAACAACATTAACTCCCACCTTGTCCTTTTCATCTGCCTTTAGGATTTTCCCATCAAATCACTTGGTTCTCTGCCTCACCCCAAGTCCGCCTCAGACATCAAATACTCCCTCCACTCTAGTCAGCGCCCTCAGGTCATTTTCTCACCCCACCACCTAGTTTTGCCAGGCCGCCTGGCAACAGCACAATCTTTCTCTACTATTTTTCTCTTCTTGCCTGGCTGGGGTGACACCAGAGCCAATCAGGTAGCTCTGCTTGTGTCTTCTGTGAGTGGATTCTTGATCTCTTGGCTCTGGTCTGAAGTCTTCCCCTGTGGGCTCTGTGTCTTCCAGCCTCATATCACAATCCTGCACGGGGGGATTTCAGATATTTACCGATTGGGAGGAGGCAACCTTTCTGTTCCTTTCTCTGAGGCCCAGTGGAAACCACCCTACTCCTTGTCTCCATGAAATGGAAAGTCTAGAGGCAGCTCTCATAGTTTCTGCTGGGGGAATTTCTGGGATGTCTATTTATTTTCCTGAGCTTTTATATTCTTTTTAAATACATGAGTTGCTCTGAAAGTCCCTAAAGCATTTATTTTCATAACTGTAATGAATCCCTGATATTTGGAGGGTTTTTTGAATACCTTAGATATATGTAATCTCACATGTACGAGTGTCTATTGTCTTTTGTTTGTTTTTCTGTTCTTTGTTTTTGTAGTGTGCGGGGCACCTGCTTTGTACTTTCTGTTGCTATACAGAGAAGCGCCACTCTTAGCCACTGGAGTACACGCTCCATCCCACTGTCTGCATCTTATTTCCTTCTTAACTTTCTGGTCCCCCATCCCTAGCATGGCCATTGGATATTGCATCACCACTTCCCTTTCCCCTAATGTCCCGTGACCTACTACGTGAAAAGTGTTGGGCAGTGTGAACAGTTAGCATCTCAGCATTCATCTCCCCTTATACTGGGCCTGGGTTGGGGAACTGAGGGGGAAGGGCTGGAGCTGGGAGAGGGAGAAGAAACTGATAATTGTTCACTTTCTCTTCTCTCTTTGCACTTCCAATTTTAGAGTGAGGAGAGGCAAATCTCCCATTCAGCTGGGATTTCAAGGACACTAGAATAACAAAGCTTAGGACCTGTCAGTCCCATTTGCACACTCCCCACCCCCCGCCCCTCGCCCACCCCAGGACTGAGACCAAACTGCAAGGCAGTCCCAGGAAAATGAGAAGAGAAGGAGCAGGCCATGGGAGAAGAGACAGTAGGGGAGGGGAAAGAAGAAGGTGAGGAGGAGGAAACATTTACTCTTTCATTTAGTTCTTCTTTTAGAATGAAGCTGAATTATCTTGTGCCTTACAGCATTAAAAATGCATTTCACTGGACCTCTGATGAGATATTTGAAATGTCCAAATGGTAGGGGAGCTATTGATATACTAGGAGTTTATGGGCAAAATGAGGCAATTTTTCAAATACTCCCTAACGCAAGAAGTTCCTGACTTTGAAGAGACAGTCATTTGTTGACTACGTTTATCCACATTTACTTCCAAACTCCTCAATAATATATTTCATATAATACACATTTCCCATCAGATTGATGTTTTGACTCAATTTTCCAGGCTTTTAATAGCAGTTGCCTAAGACTCCTGCTTTTGCCTATATAGACAAGGTCTATGTGTTGACAAATTTGATTTATTCTTTTTGTATAAATCCAGGCAGGGGTGTACAGATAACATTTATATATATATATATATATATATATATATATTTTTTTTTTTTTTTTTTGCATTGATGATACGTTCACTTAAGGAAACTCAGAAAAACTACCAAAAAAAAAAAAAACCAACAAGGATCAACCCTCAGAGAGAATTGCTTAGTATTTGGTGCTTATCCATCAAATCAGCTCTATCCACATATGTATTTCTTTTCCTTTTCTTCCCCAGTAGGGATCATGGTGATCGTTCTACTCTGAACCCTTCTTTTTATTTAATACTACATCACAGCCCAGGTGGATCAGTGGTAAAGAACCCGCCTGCCAATGCAGGAGACATGGGTTTGATCCTTGGGTCAGGAATATCCCCTGGAAAAGAAAGTGGGCTACCTTCCTCCAGTATTCTTGCCTGGAAAATTCCATGGACATAGGAGCCTGGTGGACTACAGTTTATGAGGCCTCAAAGAGTTGAACATGACTAAGCACATACAAATACACACATATACACACACCACAGACCCATTACTATGTACACTATAGGATTTTTAAAGTATAAATTTTATTGCAGTATAACATGCAGAAAATTCACAGATTGTAAGTGTGCAGCTTGATGAATGTTCACAAAGTGAACACACCCATGTAACCAACAGAATGCAACAGGCACCCCAGAAACAGGACATACCAGCACCCCAAAGCTTCTCAAAGCCCCCTTACAAGTACTGTGCTCCATCTCAAGTGTTACTGCTATCTTGACTGCTAAAACATAGACTTCCCCATCCCTCCCATTTTTGAACTTTATACAAATGATATATTTATAAAATATATGGTATATTTAAAGTATTTATAAGAACTGCAGTATGTACTTTTTTTGTTTTTGTCTAGCTTTTCTTATCATTATGCTTGTGAGATTTATTCCATTTTGTGTATGGCTGTAACATGTACATCTGAATTATTGTATAGTATTGCCTTGTATGCCTATTCCACAATTTATTGACCCATTCTATTTTTGATGGGCATTTGCCCCTCCTGAGATATTATAAATAGTGTTGCTCTGAACATCTTTGTATACAGCTACAGGTGACATATGCACTCTTTTCTCTCAAAAAAAAAAAAAATAGTTGGTTTACAGGTAAGGCATATGTTTAGCTTTATTAGATAATGCCAAATAGTTCTCCAAAGTGGCACTTTCAATTTTTCACTCTCATCAGTAATGTCTGAGTCCACTTATTTCATATTCTTGCCAATACTTGGTATTTTAAAAAGTCCAGGCCATCAAAGGTAATTAATTACTAGAAACTCTTCTTTTGCCTAGACAGATAAGGCCTATATATTTGTTCTTTTTATGTATATTCTCCAGAATCATATAGAGTCCCTCCCTTGGAAGGCAAGGAGGTCAAACCAGTCAATCCTGAAAGAAATCCACCCTGAATATTCATTAGAAAAACTGACAGTGAAGCTGAAGTTCTAATACTTTGGCCACCTGATGCAAAGAGCCGACTCATTGGAAAAGACCCTGGTGCTGGGAAAGATTGAAGGCAAAAGGAGAAGAGGGCAACAGAGGATGAGATAGATAGCATCACTGACTCAATGGACATGAATTTGAGCAAACTGCAGGAGACAGTGAAGGACAGGGGAGGCTGGTGTGCTGCCATCCATGGGGCCACAGAGTCAGACACAATGTAGCAACTGAACAACAATAACAGCAATAAGTATTTTATTATTATTATTATTACAATGGCAATATGTTCACTTAAAGAAATCCAAGCAAATTTTGGTCACTTGGGTGGGTGGATAATAGTCTCTTACTGCAGTTTTGATTTTCATTTCGTATATTTACCAGCCATTTGAATACCCTGTTTTGTGAAATAATTCTTCAAGTCTTTTGCCTGTCTTTTTTCTTGGGTTGTCTGTTTTTTCAAGTTGGCTTTTAGGAGTTCCTTATACCTTTGGAGGAGTCCTTTGCTGGATATGTCCTACAAATATCTTCTCTGTGACTTGCTTTTTCATTCTTAATGATGATTTTTTAATGGAATAGAAGTCCTTAGCTTTAATATAATCCAATTTATCAATCTTTTATTTTATGGTTAGTACTTTCTGTGTTCTGTTTGAGAAATCTTGGCCTATTTTAAGGTCATGAAGATATTCTCTTATGTTTTCTTCTAAAAGCTGTATTATTCTACCTTTACATTTACATCTGTAATTTTTACATGTGGTTTGAGGTAGAGAATCAAGACTTTTTAAAAATAATTATGTACCTATGTATCTAATCCATCCAGTGTCCCTTATTGAAGGTACAGTTCCTTCCCTAAACAATGTGAGTTTTACGTGGGTTCATGCCTGCCAAGGAACTTCCCAGGTGGCACTAGTGATAAAGAATTTGCCTGCTGGTGCAGGAGACATAAGAGAACTGAGTTCAGTCTCTGGGTCAGGAAGATCCTCTGGAGGTGGAAATGGCAACCCACTCAAGTATTCTTGCCTGGAGAATCCATGGACAGAGGAGCCTGGTGGGCTACAGTCCATAGGGTCGCAGAGTCAGACATGACTGAAGTGGCTTAGCATGCCTGCCATATCTAAATATGCCATTTAACCACTTGGGAGAGCATTTTCTTGCATATTCTTCCTTGATATTTAGCATGAGTGACTTAAAAAAATACTGATGTGAGTGCTAGATTACTTATAAAGAAAAAATATCAAGATGCTGAAAACAGCCAAGCATTTGTTAAAATATGGCTAAAATCTCTTAGTTATAATTTTGAATTGACCATTATGAGCCAATAAAAGGTTAACTTTAAAAAGTGAATTTTGACTGCTTGTATAAATCAGTATTTTCGGGGGCTTGGGTTAATTTTAGTTAAAAATGCACTGATCTTATTTTGAATAATTAAGCTTCTCTTTTATTATTTTGAAGACCAGTTTGGGGAATGTAATAAATTTTATATTTACCAGAGGAAACTTAGTTTGAGAATGTGTGTGTGTGTGTGTGATTAATCACGTCCAATTCTTTGTGACCCCACGGACTGTAGCTTGCCAGGCTCCTCTGTCCATGGAATTTCCCAGGCAATAATACTGGAGTGGGTTGCCTTTTCCTACTCCAGGGGATCTTCCCAATCCAGCAATTGAACCCATGTCTCTTACATCTCCTGCATTGGCAGGCAGATTCTTTACCACTGTGCCACCAGGGAATTATACTATTAATATTTATTGTTATTACACTATTAGCATTCATTCCCTCAGTGACTTATTTTGAAGTCTCCATTTTATTTGAGATAGCTCATAATTTTAAAGGTATTACAAAATGGAAACTTAACGAGAAGCTATTTGACAAATAGAGCCATAATATATAGGAAGTGGGTTCTGTATATTCTGATGATATATATGTGAACTGTATGATTGAAATTTAACATTTTCATATGTTTGTAATAATTATTTTACACAATTATCTTTACTAGAATAAATCTAATCAGGAAATATAAATTCAGTTTCCCAAATGGACTTTAAATATAATATAATACAGCTTGATATTAGAGAAACATGCTATTAGTCTTATTTTTAGCCACCAAGAGAGTGTCAGCATTGTTAATTAACCTTTGATATGGAATTTCCCTCCCTCTTTTAAGTATCTATATTATTATAAAGTGTGATGTATTTGATTTTTAAAAATTAATCTTAAAATGCTTAATAATTCTGTCATTTAAAATGGTTGTAATCAAAATAAGGAAGTTGGATTTGTGATGAATAGGCTTAATGTTTTTTGCACTTGGCTGAGCAGAAATTAATTTTAATTTAAAACATCTTACTCAGCCTCAGGGCATAAATGAGCATTCAAATCGGATTTTAACCTTTAGTAATTAAACTTCTTATTTTTCATGAAACTTATAGTAGGCTACAGTCCATGGGGTCGCTAAGAGTTGGACACAACTGAGCGACTTCACTTTTACTTTTCACTTTCATGCATTGGAGAAGGAATGGCAACCCACTCCAGTATTCTTGCCTGGAGAATCCCAAGGACAGAGGAGCCTGGTGGGCTGCCGTCTATGGGGTCACACAGAGTTGGACACAACTGAAGCGACTTAGCAGCAGCAGCAGCACACATATTTATATTTATATGTATTAGCTATTTGTAATTCTGTTGAAATTATTTTAAGGTAAATAAACATTCAGTTTAGTCCAGTTGCTCAGTCATGTCTGACTCCTTGCGACCCCATGAACTGCAGCATGCCAGGCCTCCCTGTCCATCACCAACTCCCGGAGTCCACCCAAACCATGTCCATTGAGTTGGTGATGCCATCCAACCATCTCATCCTCTGTCATCCCCTTCTCCTCCTGCCCTCAATCTTTTCCAGCATCAGGGTCTTTTCCAATGAGTCAGCTCTTCACATCAGGTGGCCAAAGTATTGGAGTTTCAGCTTCAACATCAGTCCTTCCAGTGAACACCCAGGACTGATCTCCTTTAGGATGAACTGGTTGGATCTCCTTGCAGTCCACGGGACTCTCAAGAGTCTTCTCCAACACCACAGTTCAAAAGCATCAATTCTTCTATGCTCAGCTTTCTTTATAGTCCAACTCTCACATCTATACATGACCACTGGAAAAACCATAGCCTTGACTAGACAGAACTTTGTTGGCAAAGTAATGTTTCTGCTTTTTAATATGCTGTCTAGGTTTGTCATAACGTTCCTTCCAAGGAGTGAGCGTCTTTTGATTTCATGGCTGCAATCACCATCTGCAGTGATTTTGGAGCCCCCAAAAATGAAGTCAGACACTGTTTCCACTGTTTCCCCATCTATTTGCCATGAAGTGATGGGACCAGATGCCATGATCTTAGTTTTCTGAATGTTGAACTTTAAGCCAACTTTTTCACTCTCTTCTTTCACTTTCTTCAAGAGGCTCTTTAGTTCTTCACTGTCTGCCGTAAGGGTGGTGTCATCTGCATATCTAAGGTTATTGCTATTTCTCCTGGCAATCTTGATTTCAGCCTGTGCTTCCTCTAGCCCAGCGTTTCTCATGATGTACTCTGCATAGAAGTTAAATAAGCAGGGTGACCACATACAGCCTTGACATACTCCTTTTCCTATTTGGAATCAGTCTTTTGTTCCATGTCCAGTTCTAACTGTTGCTTCCTGACCTGTATACAGATTTCTCAAGAGGCAAGTCAGGTGGTCTGGTATTCCCATCTCTTTCAGAATTTTCCACAGTTTATTGTGATCCACACAGTCAAAGGCTTTGGCATAGTCAATAAAGCAGAAATAGATGTTTTTCTGGAACTCTCTTGCTTTTTCCATGATCCAGCGGATGTTGGCAATTTGATCTCTGGTTCCTCTGACTTTTCTAAAATAAATGTAGTAAAATTAGATTAATTGAGACTTTTGCATTTTTTACTTTCACACTTGTAAACCGAACTATCTGTTGTATCTTTTAAAAAATCACATTCCTTTATTTATTTACTGCTTCCACTAAACAGGATGAAACTGGAAGCTAGGAATGACCACAGCAAGGCTTGTGGGTTGTGGAGACTGATTTAGACCAGAGCTTCCCAGAATTTGTTTTACAAAATATTCGTCCACAGGATTTAACTTGTATTGTCTTAAAACAAAACCACAAAACAGATATAGTGGTTAAATTAATTTGAGAAACAAAAGTTAACCAAGTTTTCCAAATGCTGAGTTTTTCAGAGCCTTTAATGTGCTAACATGCATTGTGAGTGCCCAGGTGGTAGGGGTGTAGAGAGTGGGGAGAAGCAGTGTAAGAAAAGTGTTTCCCAAACTGGAGACTTCAGCGTGACTTTAGGTTGACTACAGCATCTAGTCCAGTGTTTCTGGAACATTCTTCAGAAATGTTGATTTATAGAGACCTACTTTATGCTAAGGTCACCAATTCAGCCAGCTCCTAATCACTCCTCCCTTACCACCCCTTCATCAACAACAACAACAAAAAATACAAAACCTGTCTAAGCTGTAGGTGATAATATTGATGCTTTTTTTGCCTTTTGTTCCTGTACTAAAAAGTTAGTATATCCTGGTTTCTATATGGGAGGAATTTGAGTCCTCTTTACATCCTTGAGGTAGATCCCTACCAATCCCTTCTTTTCTTCTACAAAACGATTATAAGCTCTTACTCTTCCCTCCGCCTGGAATAATCTTACCCTCAATATTCCCAGGAATGACTGGATCCTCATCAGTTTTTTTGCACAAATACCATGATTAGACCACTTTTTCTTATATTGTCTTTCCCTTCCCTCCTCACTATGCAGCACATTAGGCCATTTCCTAGGCTTCATAGCACCTGTCATTATCTGAAAATACTTATGCATTTATGTAAATTACTTTTTGGACATGCTGCAGTCCTTGCAGGCTGTTGGTTTCCTGAGAAGGGATGGCGCCCACACCCTCAGCAATGCAAGTGTGGAGTCCTAACCACTGGGCTGTCAGGGAACACCCTATGTATTCGTGAACTGCTTGATTTACCTCACTGGACCAGGAATCCCAAGATACCAGGGAGTTTCTCTCTCTTGTCCGTTGTGTTCCCAGTTCCTACAATTGTACCTGATATACAGTGGACCCTAGAAAGGGCCTGACCTCTTCCCAAGGTCAGGGAACACGCATTCTAAAGAGAAAGTTGGCAAAATATGGAATCTCATGTGCTACCAACCATGCTTGAGGTAAATGTAGGCTGATCTGGGACCTCCAGAAAGGAATTCTGCTCTTGGATAGCAGTGGTGAGAGGGGCAAAGCATGCCATAGAAGACTTCTTACAGGCAACAGCTGAGCTGAATCTTAAAGGCCAAGTAGGACATATCACTGTTTTGAGCCAAGGAAATAGCCCATGCAAAGGGCCAAAAGTGAGTTAGATGATTCAGATAAGTACACGTGTTTAAGGGAGGGCCACTGGCAGAGTGGGGGAACTGAGGCTGACAAAGATGGCAGGAAGAAGTGACAACACGACTGGAAAGTTGGGCTAAGGAGTTGGATCTTTATTCTGAATTTGATGTGCAATAGTGAAATTGCAAACATTATAATCAAGCTTGAATGAATGTTTTATTTCTGGCAGCAGTGAGGTTGATGGATAGGAAGGCATGAAGCCACTGGTGGGAGGTCAGTTGGAACACTTTGAAACCAAATAGAGGGACTTCCCTAGTGGTCCTGTGGTTAAGAATCTGCCTTGCAATGCAGGGAACGTGGATTCAATCCCTGGTTGACAAACTAAGATCTCACAAGCTGGAGCAACTAAACCCAAGAGTTGCAAGTACTGAGCCCATGAGCCGCAACAAAGATCCCACATGATGCAACTAAGACCCGATGCAATCAAATAAATAAGTAAATAAATAACTATATATATATATATATATAAAAGAAACCAAATAGAATTAATTAGTACTTGAGACCTGCTACACAGGTTGCCCTTTCCTTCTTTTGCTCATAGCTATTGCTTTGGTGGAAAACATTTTTTCTTTCATAGTCACATTAAAAAAAAATTTATTTATTTTTATTTGAAGAATAATTGCTTTATAATATTGGTTTGATTTCTGCCATACGTCAACATCTAAGGCTACCTATTGTTCAATGCTCAGTTTGAATGAATGAATATTGACACTGTGGGCCAAAGAAAACCAAGTATACAACCCTGAATTTGTTCCTGAGAGCAATTGGCAAGAGATCATCCTGATCATTCATGCAATTATTCTGGGCATTTAGGACTATATAGACCCATTCAATATTTTATTGTTTTCTACATGGCAGATACTGTGTGAAATGCTATATTTATAAGAATTATCTATTTAATCCACACAACCACTTGTACACTAGTCATTGTGATTAGCTTTACATTATGGATTAATCAACCGAAGCACAGCTTTGTAAATAAGGTGTTCAAAGTCAGACCACTATTCAGTTCAGTTCAGTCGCTCAGTCGTGTCTGACTCTTTGTGACCCCATGAACCACAGCATGCCAGGCCTCCCTGTCCATCACCAAGTCCCGGAGTCCACCCAAACCCACGTCCACTGAGTCGGTGATGCCATCCAACCATCTCATCCTCTGTCTTCCTCTTCTCCTCCTGCCCTCAATCTTTCCCAGCATCAGGGTCTTTTCCAATGAGTCAGCTCTTCACATCAGGTGGCCAAAGTATTGGAGTTTCAGCTTCAACATCAGCCCTTCCAATGAACACCCAGGACTGATCTCCTTTAGGATGGACTGGTTGGATCTCCTTGCAGTCCAAGGGACTCTCAAGAGTCTTCTCCAACACCACAGTTCAAAAGCATCAATTCTTCAGCGCTCAGCTTTCTCCACAGTCCAACTCTTACATCCATACATGACCACTGGAAAAACCATAGCCTTGACTAGATGGACCTTTGTTGACAAAGTAATGTCTCTGCTTTTTAATATGCTGTCTAGGTTGGTCATAACTTTCCAGCCAAGGAGTAAGCGTCTTTTAATTTCATGGCTTCAGTCACCATCTGCAGTGATTTTGGAGCCCAGAAAAATAAAGTCTGACACTGTTTCCACTGTTTCCCCATCTATTTCCCATGAAGTGATGGGACCGGATGCCATGATCTTAGTTTTCTGAATGTAGAGCCTTAAGCCAACTTTTTCACTCTCCTCTTTCACTTTCATCAAGAGGCTCTTTAGTTCTTCTTCACTTTCTGCCATAAGGGTGGTGTCATCTGCATATCTAAGGTTATTGTAATTTCTCCTGGCAATCTTGATTGCAGCTTGTACTTCCTCCAGCCCAGCGTTTCTCATGATGTACTCTGCATATAAGTTAAATAAGCAGGGTGGCAATATACAGCCTTGACCTACTCCTTTTCCTATTTGGAACCAGTCTGTTGTTCCATGTCCAGTTCTAACTTGGGGCCACCCAAGACGGGTGAGTCATGGTGGAGAGGTCTGACAGAATGTGGTCCACTGGAGAAGGGAATGGCAAACCACTTCAGTGTTCTTGCCTTGAGAACCCCATGAACAGTAAGAGAAGGCAAAAAGATAGGACACTGAAAGAGGAACTCCCCAGGTTGGTAGGTGCCCAATATGCTATTGGAGATCAGTGGAAAAATAACTCCAGAAAGAATGAAGGGATAGAGCCAAAGCAAAAACAACACCCAGTTGTGGATGGGACTGGTGATAGAAGCAAGGTCTGATACTGTAAAGAGCAATATTGCATAGGAACCTGGAATGTCAGGTCCATGAATCAAGGCAAATTGGAAGTGGTCAAATAGGAGATGGCAAGAGTGAACGTTGACATTCTAGGAATCAGCGAACTGAAATGGACTGGAATGGGTGAATTTAACTCAGATGACCATTATATCTACTACCGTGGGCAAGAATCCATTAGAAGAAGTGGAGTAGCCATCATAGTCAACAAAAGAGACCACTATTATTCAAGATTAAAAGTGGGATCTTGGAAGATTGGGACTAGAAACATAATAGCATTATCTTATAAGGAACATTAGACTAAAAGTCAACAGAGCAGGATTATAGTTAAAAATTAATAGTTACCGTACATCCAGCTCAACAATCCAGTAAAATAGGTATTATCATCCCCATGTTAATAGTAAGGATACTGTGTATTAGAGTGTTTAAATTACTTGTACAAGGCCACATGGCTTGGGATTTGAACCCAGATCCATATGATTCCAAAGTCAACAGTTTTAGCCACTTGGAAATCCTCTTCCTGGCAGCTCTGGTAGTGATTCATTTGAATGATATATGACTTTAGACTCTGAGGTCCCAGATCTGTCATTTGTGAAATGGCAGAATTGGACTGGACGACATCTGTAGTCCTTTCCATTCTGTGATCTGTGATCTACAAGGAGCTCTCACTAATTTCTTCCCTTTTACTCAGCTTAACACTTTGAGTTGCATTTACTCCTTTGAATAGTGAAAGAAATATGAGGACCTCCCTGGTGGTCCAGTGCTTAAGAATCCACCTTCCAGTGTAGGGACGTGGGCTTGATCCCTGGTTGGGGAACTAAGATCTCACATGCTGTGGAGCATATAAGCCTGAGTGCCACAACCAGAGAGCCCTCAAACCTCAACTACTGAGCCTGCGTGCTCTAGAGTCCGTGCTTTGCAACAAGAGAAGGCCAAGCACCACAAGTAGAGAAGCCCTTGTGCTGCAGTGAAGACCCAGCATGGGCAAAAAATAAGTGAAAAGGAAAAAATATGAATACAGATGACCTGGCTAGGTAGCTTGCAAGGTGAGCATAGGATAGAGAGCAGAGGGCTGGCTCCCAACCAATTGGAAACTAAAAAAAGAATTGAGATGAAAACCTTCTGAAGGCAGTCTCCATACAGACAAAAGATTGGAGGAAAACAATGGGGAAATGGTTACAAAATGTCAAGGTTGCTCAGAGGCCCTGTGAGAATGGTGAGGGAATAACCAAAGATATGTTAGCAACTAGTGCATGTGGCCAGTGTGGTGGAGAGAGAGAAGTAAGAATGGAATTCAGTGGAGAAAAACCAGGACTTAGTGGATCCTCTGTTGAGACAACATTGTGTTGAGAATAAAGGTAGAGAAAAGCCGGTCAGTTGGGTGACACCTGATCAAGGCAGCTTGTCTAAAATGAAAAGATCACATGCCATCTGGGGACATTTCCTAGGAAATGTGTTTGGAGAAAACTTGAGTTTTTAGTAGATCAATGGCTGGGAAAGCTTTCAGGAGAAAAGATGCAGGTCATGTTTGCCTGGCTCGTTACACATATGTGGGGTTTTTGAAGGAATGCAATTAGCAATTTGCCTCTTTAGAGTTTTCACATCAGGGAAAACAGAAGTGTAAAAGATGAGAAAGGGTGAGGCTTTAAGGGAGTGAAGGGATGGGGGAAGGCTTAATTGGCATGTGATAAAGAAAAAAAGTAGGAAAATAGAAGTCTTTATTGTTCAATCCCTGGGTAATACAACTGCAATAGATCATTAGGAAGGAGGCTCCATTCCCGAGTCTTGCAGGCCTCTCTACAATTGCTTAACTGTCTCTGTCTGAAATATTGAAGAAAACTTCTCTTGTTGAAGAGAATAAGTTGTCATAGACCCAGAAATATTCTTGTTGTGGAATCTTCTACATCAAAAATGTGATGAGATTCAGTTCTTTTTAAAAGAATAAAGCTAATCAAACTTTCAGTACTGGGGCCTGATGATTAGAGATACTCTTCCCCTGGGTGGGGAAGATCCCCTGGAGGAGGAAATGGCAATCCACTCCAGGATTCTTGCCTGGAGAATCCCATGGACAGAGGAGCATGGCGGACTATAATCCATAGGGTCACAAAGAGTCGGACATGACTGAAGCAACTGCACATGCATTCCCTTATCTTTTGGTCTTGTTTTCTCCATGTAGCAGTGGTCCCCAACCTTTTTAGCACCAGGGACCAGTTTTGCAGAAGACAGTTTTTCCACGGAGGGGAATGAAAGCAGTGGGGAGATGTGGTAAGTATTAGATGAAGCTTTGCTCATTCACCTGCCACTCACCTGCCGGGTGGCCTGGCTCCTAAAATGCCACTGACCAGTACTAGTCCATGACCCAGAGGTAGGGGACCCCTGCCTTATAGAATAGGGCTCATTTAAGTAAGGTATGCTGTACATGTAGTAGAGGAGATGCTTACAAACTGATGAATGTAAAAAATAAAAATTGGAGATATTTTGACACAAGGTGAAGTGATAGAAAATTATCACTTACAATTCTAGAATCTTAAATGCTATGAAGTGTTCTGAAAATATGACCTGTCATAACAATGTGACCAACCAAAGTTCTGTGTCACAACTAGAAGTCTGAAAGATTAAAATAGAAATACAGAGGCTGTTTTAGGGTAAATGATGATATAACATAAGTAGTTCTCAAGAGGCAAATGCATTAATAATAAGGGAGAAACTTGAGACTTCACAGATGTTCAAGTATTTAGGAAAATGTGAAGGCTTCCTTAAGCAAAGGAACACAGACAACATAGTGCCTGATTCTCAGGAGATCCTCAGTAAGTCGTCCTTTTTCTCATTTTCTCTACCCCTAACTAGTGAGCTGGCGTAGGAAATGGCAACCCACTCCAGTATTCTGGCCTGGAAAACCCAATGGGCAGAGGAGCCTGGTGGACTACAATCCACGGGGTTGTAAAAGAGTCAGACAGCATCTGAGCAACTAGTGAACATGAGAAAAGAGAGACTTCCTCACTCTTCCAACACTTTTATTGAACTGAAACCAAGTTCATGTGAAATTACTGCAGAGAAGAGAAATAGTGTCTGTAGAAACAGGATAAATTCTCTGAGGACAGAGGCAAGCAAATTAGCATATAGTATTTATTGAGCACCTATTTTGTTCCGGGCACTTTACTACATCCCAGTGATTTTATTTTGTGCTCACAACAGTCCAGTCTCCCTTTTGAAGGTGAGGAACCAGAGATCAAAAGTGTGAAAATTTTCCCCAAGTCACATAGCTGCTTATGATGTAAAGTTGGAGATTGTTTCCAATACAAATTGCACTCTTTCTTAAACTGTGTGTGCACTCAGTCACTTCAGTCCCGTCTGACTCTTTGTGACCCCATGGACTGTAGCCCACCAGGCTTCTCTGACCATAGGTTTTTCCAGGCAAGAATACTGGAGTGGGTTACCATTACTTCCTCCAGGTATCTTTCCCACCCAGGGATCGAACCTGTGTCTCCTGCATTGCAGACAGATTCTTTACCACTGAGCCACTGGGGAAGCCCTTCTTAAACTAGCCAACCCTTAAAATCATCATGTAAGTCCTTAAAGGGCAACTTTAATGATGCAAGATGTAGACGGTGGTACAGGAAGGTCACCTGGCTGATGTGCTTTAAGGGTGAGTAGAGACATCACTTGCTTCTCGTCTACCTGGCCTTAAGTACAGCAACAATGTTTTGCTGTTGTTGTTGTTCTACTTGCAAAGATAATACAAGTTATTCACACCTATGGAAAGTAAAAAGAAGAAAACAAAAGTCACCCAGGAACTTTCCTGGCAGTGCAGGGGTTAAGATTCTGAGCTTCCAGTGCAGGGAGCTCAGTTTCCATCCATGGTTGGAGAACTAGGATCCCACATGCTAAGTGGCGTGGGCAAAAAAAAAAAATAGTTACCCAAATCCTGCCACCCAGAGATTGACAGAGTTAATATTTTTATCTCTCTAATGCTTTTCTGTGTGCTTATGTACAGCTAACCCTTTAACAACTTGGGGGTTAGGGGCCCGTCCCTCAGAGCAGTTGAAAATCCATGTGTAACTTGACAGTCCACCCTCCCAATGGAAGCTTCTGCATCTATGGATTCAAACAACCTGGGATTGTGTAATACTGTAGTATTTACTATTGAAAAAAATCTGCATATAAGTGGGCCCACACAATTCAAACCTGTGTTGTTCAAGGGGCAGCTGCATTTATAAATATTATATTTGTACAAATGTACATTTTATTAAAAGTGATCATAATTACATAGTTGCTTTGCAAACTGATTTTTGCTCTCAACAGATGGCATGTGAAAGAAGTTTCTTTACCTTAAAATTATTAGGACTGGAAATTTAATTAAAATTTCTATTTTAATTAATAGAAAAATTATTATTATTATAACAATATTTTGATCAACAAGTCTATTTGCATTACTGAAAGTGTTACAATATTCAATTTATTAAGACTGACAGAGGAGGAGTAAAATGAATGAGTGTTAATGCTATTTATATCCACTGAAATAACATTCATTATGTGAAGCACAATAGCCTAATCTCACACAAATTTGATGTCCAATGCTAATACCAGTGCTGAAAGGATTGGGTATACAAAACTAACTATGTTTCCTTTGAAACTACAATTTTTATACACCTTCAATCAGCAATGAAGAGCACAAGAGTTAAGTTCTTTTCAGGCATTATGAAACCTCAAATTATGTTATTACATTAGTCTGGCTGAGAAAAATAATATTCAGAGAACAGTAAGTAATATACTATTCATCTTCTCCTCTAGAGTACTCAAAGTTCTATCTTTGGCTCAAATAATATCTTTAGGCTATAATGTATTTATGTATCTCTTTTTTTTTTTTTGCTGCAGTGTGCAGCTTGTGGGATCTTAGTTCTCCAACCACGGATTGAACACGTGCCCCTGCATCAAGAGTGTGGAGTCTTAACCAGTGAACCACTAGGGAAATTCCCTATTTATAT
Organism: Bos indicus x Bos taurus; assembly: GCF_003369695.1. Classification (NCBI taxonomy): domain Eukaryota; kingdom Metazoa; phylum Chordata; class Mammalia; order Artiodactyla; family Bovidae; genus Bos; species Bos indicus x Bos taurus. Next base: position 117,192,356 of record NC_040076.1, read on the forward strand.
ATCTTGAGTCTTTCATTGACTTTAATGAGAATTCCTATAAGAAGCATGTATGTGAAATTCACTCCTATTTTCGCTGTAGTAATGTCCTTGAGTGTCGAATACAGTCTACCACCCTACTTCATACTTCCAATATTAAACTATTTGAGAGAATTTGTTTTAGGCTTCAGCTGAGAAACTGAGAAACTTACTGAGAAACTCATATGCTTCTTCCTTCGTCATCATAACAACAATCTGAATGATTGTAATTCCTGACCTTCTCATCACCAACCAGGAAGTTTAGAGTCAAATTTGAGCCAAATCAAATAAATTATATTAATAACGTCAACATGTTTGCATTTTCCTCTTTTGTGGTATTGCTCTCTATTTCCATTTTGTGACCCTTGGGTTATATTTGTATTTAAAGGACAATTCTTTCTTTTCTCTCTTTAGACCAGGGAGTTAAAGCAACTATCTTTTTGTTAAAGGAATGTAATATAAATATTGTGTTTTGCCACCTTACTAATTTATTTTGTTCATTTCAATTTGCTGTGTGTATGTAATCTTGTAGGATTTTTCTTGTGATCCTTGGAATTTAGAAAGTGTGACAGGATGTAGCTAAGTGTGATTCTATTTTCAATAATCTTACCTGGCTATTAGTGAACTCTCTGGACCTGAAGACTAAAATTTCTCTCACCCTAGAGAAATTTTCTTCTTTTGTTTCTCTGATGATTGCTTCCCCTTCATCTATTCTCTCATGAGCTAACTTTTGGAATTAAACCGGTATAAAGTGGTGAACTCAACCTGGTATGCCTGGGGCTTTGCCAAGTTTAGTGCAAACCAGGACAGTTGGTTACCCTATACTTAGCTAAGCTATTGTGTCCCTGGGAACAGTGGTTTTCAAACTATTTATAGTGCCAGAGGAGATATACATTTTTAATTTCTTATCTATTTTAGGGACTGATTTTTAAAAAAATATAACAAAAATAAATACAACAAAAGAGAAATAAAAAATACCTACAGAATACAGGTCCAATTTAAAAAACTATTATTGGATTAAAAAACAGACAATCACTCTGTCAAATTGCTCTAAAAGTTTCACATGATTTCTCTTATTTTCTGTAAGTAGCTTGTGAGATCTGGTGTTACCTTGTGGATGACATTTTGAGTAGCTCTGCTCTAGAATTTTTCTAATCTGTTCTGATAGTCCCTTCCATCTCCTCCACTCCACATTCTGTTCTCTCCAGCTTGCACTCAATGCCTCTTTTGTGTTCAGATACCTCATTACATTAAGTTGTGTGCCCCTTAAAGGAGAAGGATTGAATCTTACGTATCATTTCTACATTCAGCATCTACCGCACTGCCAGGCAAGGAGTTCATTAGGTTGTTGTATTCATTCTTTATTGAGACTGGAAGAAATTTAGAGTTTTAGTTATGCTTTTTTTAGGGGGAGGGTGAGATTGTGGGGTCTCCTTTTTTTTATATTTTTCAGTATTTCCTAAACTTTTTCTAACACGCATCTACTACTTTTTGAATGAGAAAATTGAATTAAATTTAACAATTTAAAGTTGTTAAAATTATTTTAACAACTGATATTGTAGAATAACTGATGTCTACCTTGTGGCTTGTGGTCAGTAAAAAAGTCTGCTTTCATAGTGTAGCTGAATTGTAGGAAAGAAGCCAACTTGTGTTAGAACAGAGAACAGTAAATAATTCCTGTCTTCATCGAAGAACAGGATCCTATTCTCATCCTATTTGGATTGGGGAAATCAAGAGATTGAAATGACTAACTTTAGAATACAGTTGAGGAAATATTGCACAAATTTTCCCCTAAAAATAGAGGATAGAAAGTGTTTCCTTTTTACATGTTCCTTTTTTAAGTAGCCTCTGAATTTGTGGAGTTTAATAACCACCTCATTTGCATTGTTCAGACGCTGAAATAAATGGATGTAATCATTGAAACTATGAGTGATGGGCCCCTGACTTCCCTCATTAGACAATGGTGCTGTTTGAAAGGGCAGTTAATCATAGTTTAAAAGTGACTTATCGGTAATATACAATGTGACTAATTTAGTAGCTAAGCAGTTTCATTGTGATCTTGGTGTCAGTGGAATTCCTGTCACCTATCCAACAGTTAAGTCATATTGCATAATTGTTGAGTGACATCACCAGGCTACAAGATTATTGGCTGAAGGAATTAAAAAAAAAGTTTCCTGGACTGTCAGCCTTTCCGGTATCTGAACAAACAACTTGTACTGTGACTGCAGTACAGCCAGAGAGCAAAGAAAAAGTGTGAGTTGAAGTGGCAGGCTTTCGGTGTCTCTTTGAAAAGCACAGTCTGCAGCATACGAGGAGACTCTCCAACAAGGCTAATTATGAGATGTAGTCCGTTTCTGTGAGACTCCACAGTGCCAGTCACTAAAGAGTGGAGTGAGAGGACTGAGACCCTGGCATGCTTTTGTCATGAGGGCATTTAATTTTTCTGAGAACTTTACAGTCTTCTCTTTGGGAGGAATAGTTGAAAGAAATGCAGCTCACCATCTGCTATACACATAGATGCTGAAAAGATGGTCAGCTGGGATCCAGTTGAAAACCTTTGATAGTGAAAAGCCTGGCTTATTTCCAAGGGAGCTAGTAGTTCAGGTTAATCACCACAGAACACATAAACTTTGTCTATTAAATTGCACACAATATCCAGCTTTAATATTACCCACAGACATGCATAAAAACTGGATCTATGGCTTACTGGAATTTATGCTAATGATGGCTTCATTTATTCTTTATGGTGCATAAACACTATGTATTTTGCATATAGGAATTTATTTCATCTTATGAAGTAGATGCTATTATTCCCAAATTACAGATGAGGGAATGAAGGCTATGGGATTGTGTAGCTGGTAAAGAGCAGAATGATAATCCGAACCCAGGTCATTCAACACTAGAAGACACAGTCTTAACTGTTGCCCTCCACTGCATTTTTTATAATAATAACAACAACAACAAAACAACTGCTCCTACTATTTCCATCAACTGAATGTTTTTGATGTGACAGGCACTGTATTATAACTATCCATATCCTTTCATCAACTCACAGATAGAAATTATTCCCATTTGATAGATTTGTTAACTGAGGCATAGAGAAAATAAATCACACTGAGAGTAGGTAATGAAACAAGAATTCAAACCCAGACAGTCTAGATCCAAATTTCAAACTTTTAACCACCAAGCTACATTGCTTTTCACTGTTGCTATTTATCTACTAATGTGTGATTTTCACAATAATCCTGCAAGACCTGTGATCCACAATAATACCTGTATTGTAGGTATTATTATCCCCAATTTATAGATGAGGAAATTGAGGCTACAAGAGATTGCATAACTTGTCAGCTTCTAAATAGCAGAGCTAGGAGTTTTCCAAGTCCATTGAATTTCATGAGACCCTAAGGTAGAACCCACACTACCTCTCAAAACTCAAACCTGCAAGTCTGATGCAGGGTGACAGATCACATGTCAGGGAAAAGGCTGGAATCTCAGGAGTCACTGAGGGTGAGGAGCCAGAGCTGGGCCTGAGCATCCCCAATGGGTGGGAACTGATAAAGAGATGCCAGAAGGGGCCTGGCAGTCAGAGGTACCCTTCCTTGAATGCACTTTCTCCATTTGGGGGTTCTGAGGGATCTCCTGAATGTGGCCAAACTCCCTTCTCTCCCTTAAATTCCCTTTCTCTTTCCATTAGCCTCAGTGTTTCCAAAACTGCACTTCTCTGCCCTTCTCTTTGTACAGAGCTTTGCACATGCTCAGTTCTCTTGCCTTGTAAGGGTTTCCTCCCCACTCCCAGCCTCCTTTCCTTTCACAGCACATATTCAGTTCTCTGGAATGTGGCCACTCATAAGCATGACACACATTTTCAAAGGGCTTTAGAAATGAATGTGATTAGTGAGTTCAATTTTGTTAAAGGAGAAGTGTATCAACACTGCACACGTGTAACCTGTCCTGCATTCAAGAGTATAATAACTTGAAAAAAGTCTGAAATCACAACAAAAAGAAAAACCAAACAACCTAAAAAACAACAGAAGTTTGAAAAAGTTTGCATACTGCAAAAATATTTACCTCAGAGTTTTTAAGGGTAAAGGGCTTTTTAAAAATGGTATTCTATTAAAGGAAATCAAGTGTGTGTATTGAACAACAGCATGTCTGACATGTCCTGCATGTATCTAAGTACTTATAAAACAAATAGTGAAACAAACTATCAGATAGGGTTGGTCCAATAAGGAAGTGAAGTCTCTAGATGAGAATAATCAGGGAAACCTCTTGAAGGAGCAGAGTTTTGGCTGAAACTGGAAGAACTGGTAGAATTACAATCAGTTTATATGAGAAGTTGAAGAAAGGACAGTCCCTACAGGGAACTGGTGTGACACAAAAGGATAAGATGAAGGTAAAAGGTCATGAGGCCTCCTTCAGGGTACACAGCTTCTAAGTAATGTGAGAATCTTCTGTAAAAATCTGTAGAGATGGTAGGTTTTATATCAAAGATTAGGATTTAGTGGGAAAGTGTGTCTCATAACAAAATTAAAAAAGGAAAAATTTTAACATATCGATGTGCTATGAGTTGGCCATTTCTTGGACCCATGAATCACCTTTGAATGAAGAAAGAACACAGTATTCTAAACAACTGGACAACACTCAGATGTGTGAGCCTCTAAAACTCATGCTGGTTATTCTCAGTAGACAAGGAGTCTCTTCCTGACCTTCTCAGTGACCTCAGGTCAATCACCCCATCTTCTTTGGTCTGAGTTAATTTTCCTGAAATATGACAAGGTCCTTCTATTCAAAGAGTGGGTGAATTACACATGGGGACCTTTTTCAAGTGCTGTTTGTGGTTCCTAGTCAGTATCTGGAGATGACTTTATTATAGCTAAGACTGCCTTAAGATAAATGAGTTCATTTTGGTTCTTCGATTACTTTGGGATATAGTCCAGAGGAGGTCACTTCATTCATTCATCGATTCATCCCTTTAGACATTGAATAAGTACTACTGTGGCTGTCAGCCTCTAAGAAGGAATCCAGTGATCCCTGCATCTTGGTATGCATGCCCTGTATAGATTCTTCTACATTTACCACGGTTGTTCTCTGTGACAAATAGAATACAGCAACAGTAATGGTATGTCACTTCTGAGATAGATTATAAAAAAGTTGTGACATATGCCTTCCTTTCTCTCTTGGACTACTCTCTCTGAAGCAAGCCATTTGCCACGTTATGAGGATAGTTAGTACTCTATGGAGAGGACCATGTGAGGAACTGAGGCCCTCTGCCAACAACCGAAGAAGAACTGAGATCTTCTATCCACAGTTTTGTGAATAAGCCATCTTAGAGGAAGATTCTAAGCGATCAATGCAAAGAAATAGAGGAAAACAACAGAATGGGAAAGACTAGAGATCTCTTCAAGAAAATTAGAGATACCAGGGGAACATTTATGCAAAGACGGGCTCGATAAAGGACAGAAATGGTATGGACCTAACAGAAGCAGAAGATATTAAGAAGAGGTGGCAAGAATACACAGAAGAACTGTACAAAAAAGACCTTCACGACCCAGATAATCACGATGGTGTGATCACTCACCTAGAGCCAGACATCCTGGAATGTGAAGTCAAGTGGGCCTTAGAAAGCATCACTACGAACAAAGCTAGTGGAGGTGATGGAATTCCAGTTGAGCTCTTTCAAATCCTGAAAGATGATGCTGTGAAAGTGCTGCACTCAATGTGCCAGCAAGTTTGGAAAACTCAGCAGTGGCCACAGGACTGGAAAAGGTCAGTTTTCATTCCAATCCCAAAGAAAAGCAATGCCAAAGAATGCTCAAACTACTGCACAATTACACTCATCTCACATGCTAGTAAAGTAATGTTCAAAATTCTCCAAGCCAGGCTTCAGCAATACATGAACTATGAACTTCCAGATGTTTAAGCTGGTTTTAGCAAAGGCAGAGGAACCAGAGACCAAATTGCCAACATCTGCTGGATCATCGAAAAAGCAAGAGAGTTCCAGAAAAACATCTATTTCTGTCATCTATCTTTGACTGTGTGGATCACAATAAACTGTGGAAAATTCTGAAAGAGATGGGAATACCAGACCACCTGACCTGCCTCTTGAGAAATTTGTATGCAGGTCAGGAAGCAACAGTTAGAACTGGACATGGAACAACAGACTGGTTCCAAATAGGAAAAGGAATACGTCAAAGCTGTATATTGTCATCCTGCTCATTTAACTTCTATGCAGAGTATATCATGAGAAACGCTGGGCTGGAAGAAGCACAAGCTGGAATCAAGATTGCTGGGAGAAATCTCAATAACCTCAGATATGCAGATGACACCACCCTTATGGCAGAAAGTGAAGAGGAACTCAAAAGCCTCTTGATGAAAGTGAAAGAGGAGAGTGAAAAAGTTGGCTTAAAGCTCAACATTCAGAAAACGAAGATCATGGCATCTGGTCCCAGCACTTCATGGGAAATAGATGGGGAAACAGTGGAAACAGTGTCAGACTTTATTTTTGGGGGGCTCCAAAATCACTGCAGATGGTGACTGCAGCCATGAAATTAAAAGACGCTTACTCCTTGGAAGGAAAGTTATGACCAACCTAGATAGCATATTCAAAAGCAGACACATTACTTTGCCAACAAAGGTTCATGTAGTCAAGGCTATGGTTTTTCCTGTGGTCATGTATGGATGTGAGAGTTGGACTGTGAAGAAGGCTGAGCGCCGAAGAATTGATGCTTTTGAACTGTGGTGCTGGAGAAGACTCTTGAGAGTCCCTTGGACTGCAAGGAGATCCAACCAGTCCATTCTGAAGGAGAACAGCCCTGGGATTTCTTTGGAAGGAATGATGCTAAAGCTGACGCTGTAGTACTTTGGCCACCTCATGCAAAGAGTTGACTCATTGGAAAAGACTCTGATGCTGGTAGGGATTGGGGGCAGGAGGAGAAGGGGACGACAGAGGATGAGATGGCTGGATGGCATCACTGATTCGACGGACGTGAATTTGAGTGAACTCTGGGAGTTGGTGATGGACAGGGAGGCCTGGCGTGCTGTGATTCATGGGGTCGCAAAGAGTAGGACACGACTGAGTGACTGAACTGAACTGAACTGAGAGGAAGATTCAGCAGCCTCAGTCAAGTCTTTGGATGACTGCAGCCCTGCCTGACACCTAGATTTGAGCCCTGTGAGACCCTAAGGCAGAACCCACTCATCTAAGCTGCTTTTGGACTCCTGACCCTTGGAAACTGTATGAAACTGTCACTTTAAGATGCTAATTTTTAGAGTAATTTTTTATATGGCAGTAAATAACTAATAAGCCTACCATTTGTTTGTTTCTGCTGGGAATGAAGATGGCTTAAATTTTTGCCCTCTAGAAGCTCATAGTTCTCAGAAAAACAACACAGCAATGCCAATAACAATAGATATGTAAGCATCTACTTAGAACACAATGCTGCAAGGGAGATCCTTACCAAATGCCATAGGGAAGAGGAGATTAACAATTAACTCTATTTGAAGAGAAAAAGAGTCCAAAAAGCTTTCCGAACAGATATTTGGAGATTAATATACCAGAAAAATCAGGACTTTTCTAGCAAAGAAAAGGGAATGGCATATGCAAAGACCTGGAGTGGGGAGACCTGTGTCATGTCATAGGGAGTGTGTTCAGTTCCATACAGTTTTGGCCAAGCATTCGTGTGAGGAGTCCTCGCTAGGAAAGATGGATTTATTCTAAGATATGGAAAGCTATTGACAAAGTTTAAGCAGGAAATTGACATGATCAGATACATGTTTTAGACAGGTGGCTGTTGAGGATTTCATCAAACGGGCATAGTAAAACTAGAAGCAGGGAGAAATGGAGGCCATAAAGAAAATGACTAGTTCTTTTTCAGTAGCTACTCCTGTTAAAGATTAGTGAGCTTCTGACCGACTATGTCATTCATATTGTTTTTCACTGATCCTTTAATTAGATACATATTTTCTCATAATAATTAAAAATTTTTATTTTCATCTTGAAGTATTTCAGATTTACCAAAAGTTTGAAAAATGAATACAGGGAATTCTTACATACTCTTCATCCAGCTTTTGCAACTGTTACCATTTTATTTAGCCACAGTGCAAATATCAAAATTAGGATATTAACATTGACCTAACACTTTACACTAGTCTACCAACTTTGTTCAAATTTCACCAGTTTTCTGGTTAGTGTATTTTTTTTTTTTTTTTTCTGGTTCAAAATCACACCTTGGTTTTAGTTGTTATGTTTCCTTAGTTTCCTTTCATCTGGGACAATTTTTCAGCCCTTCTTTGTCTTTAACGACCTTGGTACTACTGAAGAATACTATCCAGTTATTTCGTAGAATGTTTGCCAACTTGGGTTTACCTTATCTGATGTTCTCTCATTATTAAATCTAAGTTATGCATTTTTGGCAAGAATAACACTGAAAGTGCATCATATTGGAAGTCTCATGATTTTGAGACTCATTATTGATGATGTTAGTGCTGATAACTTGGTCAAGGTCGTGTTAGTGCTAAGTCTTTCTACTGTAAGTTATTATGATTCCCTTTGTAATTATTAAGTTGTTTCATGAGAAGATACTTTGAGACTATACACATTTCTTTTTTGTTGTTGTTTTTTTGCCATGCCACAAAGCTTGCAGGATTTCAGTTCCCTGACCAGAGATTGTACCTGGGCCATGGCAGGGAAAGTTCCAGATCCTAAACCACTAGACCACCAGGGAACTCCCTCTTATTTGTTTTCTTAATCATACTTTCAGTTATTTTAACATTTTTTTGATGCCTAAAATAACAAATAACTTTGGCGGTGGTTTAGTTGATAAGTCATGTCAGACTCTTGTGACCCCATGGACTGTAGCCTGCCATGTTCCTCTGTCCATGGGATTTCCCAGGCAAGAATACTGGAGTGGGTTGCTATTTCCTTCTCCAGGGGATCTTCCTGACCCAGGCATTGAACCCATGTCTCCTGCATTACAGGCAGATCCTTTACCAACTGAACCAGTGCTTGCCAAAAGGTGACAGTCAAGAGATTTTAGATTGCGTTGTGTGGTGGTTTTAAAACATGTCCACAAGTTTTTTGATATTTCATCCTTTAAGAAATGGAGCCTGCTTCCCCTCTTCTTGTATGTAGGGTATTCTTAGCACCTCTATTCCAATGAATACAAAATGGCAGAGGTGATTTCCAAGGCTAATTTGTAAAATGCACTGTGATTTTCTCTCTGCTCTCACTCTCTTGAATCACTTGCTTTGGGGAAGGTGAGCTGCCATGTCGTGAAGCACTCAAGCTGCCCTATTGAGGCTCCATGTGGAGAGGAACCAAGGCCCTCTGCAATGGCCCGCACTAACTTGGAAGGAGTATGAGTGAGCACCCTAGAAGTGAATCCTCCGGTCCCAGATAAGCCTTTAGATGACTGCAGCCTTGGTAGACCTCTTGACTACAACCACAGAAGAGACCCTAAGTCAGATCCTAAGGCCCTTCTGCTTTCCTGAGCTACACAAATGTGTGTGTGAGATAGTGTATTTGTTTTAAGCCACTAATTGTGGGTATAAGTTGCTATACAGAAGTAAATGATGAATTCATGCTTGTAGATAGGAAAAAATCATTAGAAAATGTTAAGAGTAAATACTAGGAAAGAAAGTATACCCTCAAAATGGGATAGGAATGAAAGCCTACCACTCTCCAGATCAGCTAAAATTTTAAAGTCTGACAATGCCAGGTATTGGGAATTAAACACTGTTGGTCATAAAGTACATTGATAGTCATTTCAGAAAGTAGTTTTATATTATCTAATAAAGGTGAAGATATACATACCACCAGATAAGTTATCATAATCCTACTCCTAGACATATATGTAACAGATACAGGTGCACATGGATACTGAAAGACATGTACACGAATGTTAATAGAAGGATTACTCATAATAGCCTGGAACTGGAAACAACCCAAGTATCCATTCACAGTAGAATATATAAACAAATTATGCATCATTCATTCACTAGAATACTAGATATAAATAAAAATCAAAAACTATATCTACAGACAAAAATGTGACTGAATCCAAAAAACAATGTCTAGTGGAAGAGATCCAGCACAAAGGAGCACAGATTCAGTTCAGTTCAGTTCACTTCAGTCGCTCAGTCGTGTCCGACTCTTTGCGACCCCATGAATCGCAGCACGCCAGACCTCCCTGTTCATCACCATCTCCCGGAGTTCAATCAGACTCACGTCCATCGAGTCCGTGATGCCATCCAGCCATCTCATCCCCTGTCATCCCCTTCTCCTCCTGCCCCAAATCCCTCCCAGCATCAGAGTCTTTTCCAGTGAGTCAACTCTTTGCATGAGGTGGCCAAAGTATTGGAGTTTCAGCTTTGGCATCATTCCTTCCAAAGAACACCCAGGACTGATCTCCTTTAGGATGGACTGGTTGGATCTCCTTGCAGTCCAAGGGACTCTCAAGAGTCTTCTCCAACACCACAGTTCAAAAGCATCAATTCTTCGGCACTTAGCTTTCTTCACAGTCCAACTCTCACATCCATACGTGACCACTGGAGAAACCATAGCCCTGACTACACAGAACTTTGTTGGCAAAGTAATGTCTCTGCTTTTCAATATGCTATCTAGGTTTGTCATAACTTTCCTTCCAAGGAGTAAGCGTCTTTTAATTTCATGGCTGCACTCACCATCTGCAGTGATTTTGGAGCCCCCCAAAAATAAAGTCTGATACTGTTTCCACTGTTTCCCCATCTATTTCCCATGAAGTGCTGGGACCAGATGCCATGATCTTCGTTTTCTGAATGTTGAGCTTTAAGCCAACTTTTTCACTCTCCTCTTTCACTTTCATCAAGAGGCTTTTGAGTTCCTCTTCACTTTCTGCCATAAGGGTGGTGTCATCTGCATATCTGAGGTTATTGAGATTTCTCCCAGCAATCTTGATTCCAGCTTGTGCTTCTTCCAGCCCAGCGTTTCTCATGATGTACTCTGCATATAAGTTAAATAAGCAGGGTGACAATATACAGCCTTGACAGACTCCTTTTCCTATTTGGAACCAGTCTGTTGTTCCATGTCCAGTTCTAACTGTTGCTTCCTGACCTGCATACAAATTTCTCAAGAGGCAGGTCAGGTGGTCTGGTATTCCCATCTCTTTCAGAATTTTCCACAGTTTATTGTGACCCACACAAAAGCTTTGGCATAGTCAATAAAGCAGAAATAGATGTTTTTCTGGAACTCTCTTGCTTTTTCGATGATCCAGCAGATGTTGGCAATTTGGTCTTTGGTTCCTCTGCCTTTGCTAAAACCAGCTTGAACATCTGGAAGTTCATGGTTCACATATTGCTGAAGCCTGGCTTGGAGAATTTTGAGCATTACTTTACTAGCATGTGAGATGAGTGCAATTGTGTGGTAGTTTGAGCATTCTTTGGCATTGCCTTTCTTTGGGATTGGAATGAAAACTGACCTTTTCCAGTCCTGTGGCCACTGCTGAGTTTTCCAAATTTGCTAGCGTATTGAGTGCAGCACTTTCACAGCATCATCTTTCAGGATTTGAAAGAGCTCCACTGGAATTCCATCACCTCCACTAGCTTTGTTCGTGATGATGCTTTCTAAGGCCCATTTGACTTCACATTCCAGGATGTCTGGCTCTAGGTGAGTGATCACACCATCGTGATTATCTGGGTCATGAAGATCTTTTTTGCACAGTTCTTCTGTGTATTCTTGCCACCTCTTTTTAATATCTTCTGCTTCTGTTAGGTCCATACCATTTCTGTCCTTTATTGAGCCCATCTTTGCATGAAATGTTCCCTTGGTATCTCTAATTTTCTTGAAGAGATCTCTAGTCTTTCCCATTCTGTTGTTTTCCTCTATTTCTTTGCATTGATCGCTGAAGAAGGCTTTCTTATCTCTTCTTGCTATTCTTTGGAACTCTGCATTCAGATGCTTATATCTTTCCTTTTCTCCTTTGCTTTTTGCTTCTCTTCTTTTCACAGCTATTTGTAAGGCCTCCCCAGACAGCCATTTTGCTTTTTTGCATTTCTTTTCCATGGGGATAGTCTTGATCCCTGTCTCCTGTACAATGTCACGAACCTCATTCCATAGTTCATCAGGCACCCTATCTATCAGATCTAGTCCCTTAAATCTGTTTCTCACTTCCACTGTATAATCATAAGGGATTTGATTTAGGTCATACCTGAATGGTCTAGTGGTTTTCCCTACTTTCTTCAATTTAAGAAGAGTTAAATAAAGAGTTCATGATCTGAGCCACAGTCAGCTCCCAGTCTTGTTTTTGCTGACTGTATAGAGCTTCTCCACCTTTGGCTGCAAAGAATATAATCAATCTGGTTTTGGTGTTGCCCATCTGGTGATGTCCATGTGTAGAGTCTTCTCTTGTGTTGTTGGAAGAGGGTGTTTGCTGTGACCAGTGCGTTCTCTTGGCAAGACTCTATTAGCCGTTGCCCTGCTTCATTCTGTACTCCAAGGCCAAATTTGCCTGTTACTCCAGGTGATTCTTGACTTTCTACTTTTGCGTTCCAGTCCCCTATAATGAAAAGGAGCACAGATTATATGAGTCTATTTATGGAGAGTTGAAAAGTAGATAAAATTAAACTATTTTTAAGAGATGCATATTTAAGTGGTAAATCCATTAAGAAAAGCAAAAAAAGTAAATACCTTAGGAGTCAGAATTTTCTTTAGTGAAGAATGTAAGAGTTGTGATTAGAAAAGAACCATGGGTGGGGATTTTCTGAGGTGTTTATAGTATATTATTTCTTTTTACTTTTCCTTTAAAAATCATTCTTATTGCGGTTTAACTCACATTTAATGAAACTAATATAACCCTTTACATATGCATAATGTATATATGTAAGTAATGTATAATGTAAACTTATGTTAGTTATACAGATGTTGACTTTATAATAATCCATTTAACCAAACATTTGTGTTCCATGCAAAATAGGTGCTATATTTTACAGTTAAAAAAGGTAAAAACAGACTTTGAGTACAGCAGAGGATCTTAGGAATAAGGCTGCATCAAAGGTGAATATGAACTAGCAACTAGGGCTCCGTTAAAAGAAATGAACACATGTTGGAAAATAAGAATAAAGTAGACAAGAAACTATTCTTGCAGCTTATGTGTAGAAGCATCACTGGGTGATGCCAAAGCAGGTCTTAAACTTGTGCATTATATTGTTGTTTGTGTCCGACTCTTCTGTGACCCTGTGTACTGAAGTCCACCAGGCTCCTCTCTCCATGGAGCTCCTCTCTCTGGAGTGGGTTGCCACTTCCTTCTTCAGGGGATCTTTCCAACCCAGGGATTGAGCCTGTGTCTCCTGCATTGGCAGGTGAATTCTTTATCACTGAGTCACCTGAGAAGCCCTTCTTGTCATATATTCATATCCAAAGTCAAGTCAAACCTAAGACCAGATGTGTTTATGTCTAATCAGTGGTGTTTCTATCATAGCACAGAGGCCAAAGGTGTTTGTACCTTAACCTTTATCTCTGATTATGAATGAAAGGTTTTGTATCCTATGAAAGAAATTTCTGTCACCAGTGACTGGCTGTATGAGGTATATCTTGGGTGGAGTGGGCCTTCCTGCCCCTGAAGTAGCACACAGTAAGCTCTGATATGGCATGTCTTGGGGAGAAGCTGACAGTAACTTCAAAAAAATCACCCCAGGTGATTCAGATATGACAATCTGTATCCTGTATGACAACCTGCCTTCTCTCCACACCCCAACTCTTGCTGAGAACCACCCATTTCCAGGAAGGCCACTCACTGAGCAGATATAATATCTATCCATCCAGCCAGCCATTCATTCATTCAACAACTATTTCTTAAGCTCTAACATGTGTCTGGCCCTGGGCTAGCACTGATGATTCAGGATTGAACAAAAACAGGCATGGGCCCTGCCTTCTTGGAATGGTTTAGTACAAGACACACTTTAATGAAATCAAGCAGATAAATGTAAAATCACCAGTCAGGTAAGTGTTACAAATGTCCATTTACTCATTGACAAGAGAGGTGAACTGAGGAGTAGCTTAATAATTAGGATTTTCAAATACAAGATGAAGAAATTATATGGAGACTTGATAACTATTTTACATTGAGAAAATACATAAAATTGATGTTACAAAGGAGATTTGCTGTAACATAAAGAATTTAATGTAATAACTATCTTTATCAAAGGGGCTGCTCTGTGCCCAGCAAGGTGTTAAGTGATGTATAGCTATGTATATACATTTATATGTCTGTATATATATAGTTCAGGCCAGTCGCTCAGTCATGTCTGACTCTTTGCGACCCCATGAACCACAGCACGCCAGGCCTCCCTGTCCATCACCAACTCCTGGAGTTCACCCAAATCCATGTCCATTGAATTGGTGATGCCATCCAACCATCTCATCCTCTGTCCCCTTCTCCTCCTGCCCTCAATCTTTCCCAGCATCAGGGTCTTTTCCAATGAGTCAGCTCTTTGCATCAGGTAGCCAAAGTATTGGAGTTTCAGCTTTGGCATCATTCCTTCCAAAGAACACCCAGGACTGATCTCCTTTAGGATGGACTGGTTGGATCTCCTTGCAGTCCAAGGGACTCTCAAGAGTCTTCTTCAATACCACAGTTCAAAAGCATCAATTCTTCTATGCTCAGCTTTCTTTATAGTCCAACTCTCACATCCATACATGACCACTGGAAAAACCATAGCCTTGACTAGATGGACCTTTGTTGACAAAGTAATGTCTCTGCTTTTCTATGTATAAGCATATATAAAACATATATATATATATACATTTATATATATGTGTATATATATATATGTGTGTGTGTGTGTGTGTGTGTGTATATATATATATATAACTTAAAATAGTGATTATATATGTTTGAGTAAGTGAGTTCTTAGTTGCTTATATCTGACTCTTTGCGACCCCATAGACTGTAGCCCACCAGGCTCCTCTGTTCATGGGATTTCCCAGGCAAGAATACTTGAGTGGGTTGCCATTTCCTACTCTGGGTAATCTTCCCAATCCAGGGATCAAACCTGCGTCTCCTGTGTCCTGCATTGCAGGCAGATTCTTTATCCACTGAGCCATCGGAGAAACCCATATATATGCATAAACGTCAGATTACATATATAAGAATGATTACAAATAAATATTTATTAAATTTATATGTAAATTATATATATATAAACCATCATATAACCCTACAGGGATAAGAAATTAAGACTCAGAGATTAAATAAGGTCACACAGCTAATACATATGGTTTAATAATACATTATTGATATATAATTCACACAGCATAAAATTCATTAAAAATTGTGTGCTCTTTAAACTACATAGTTCAGTAGTTTTTAGTATATTCACAGAGTCATAAACTTCTAATATCTGATTTTAGATCCTTTTCATCACTCCCAAAGGAAATTCAGTACGTATTAGCTTCCACTCCTCATTCCTCCTTGTCCCAGCTAATCTCTACTTTCTTTCCATCTGAATTTCCCTAATTCTGGACGTTTCATATAAATGGGATCATCAGTAAGACAGATGTCTATGTCATATGAGAACTCTACTTCAACACTTGGAGAAACTGTCGGACTATCTTCCACAGTGGATGTGCCTTCCATCTAACAGCGTATAAGGGTTCCAACTTCTCTGCATCCATACTAGTATGTTACTTGTTATTATGTCTTTTTGGTAATAGCTATACTCATAAGTATGAAGTGGTATTTCACTGTAATTTTGATTTTCAGTTTTTAACGGCTAATGATGTTGAATATCTTTTCACAGGCCTGTTGGCAGAATACTATGTATGATACCACAAGTCATAAACAACTATATGAGAAGCACCAGACTATACCAAACTGGTAGTGTGGGTATAGCTGAGAAATAGGGTGTTTGTTTCTTAAGTTCTATATTCCGCCTTGTTAATTTTTATAATGGACTACATTTCTTTTATAATTAGAACAAAACACAGTTAATAAACAAATAGCAAACAGAGACACAGACTACCTCTAACCCTGAGGTGCCAGAAGCAATTCTCAGCCACTGTGCTTCTTTCTTCTTGTGTCTAAAAGTGCAAGCAAGTGGAGAAGGAGGATGGTTAAATGATTTCCTGAGCTATGTTTTAGAATTCATTTCCTTGTGGTAATAATATTATAAATCATGGTGCATTTCCAAGACTAGCCTATTCTGCTCTAGGTTAGGTATAGGCTTCTGAGGCTATCTTGTAAACCCAAGTACCAAGCTTAATATTGTACACACGCACACACACACACATTCCATAAAGCCCAAAGGGATGCATCCTTCCAATCAGCAGAGAGCTGCCTAGACAAGTAAATACAATGAATAGATACAAGATTTTGACTGTGAATGTGGCCTGTTATGGCAATATGTTCAATGTTTTTCATTTTCTTTCACAATATAATTTTTTTTTCTCCTTTCTATCAGTATAGCTCAAGAAGGCAATTACATTGCCACTTTAGTACTGTGAGAAATACAATCATAAAACTTCTGAACGTATAGTACTTTCTTATTTTTGTACAGATCAATTTTTTAGAATATGAAAGGAATAGAACAGTTCTTTTGGAAATGGACTTTTTCCCCGTCAGGTGTTTATCCTGAAGTGAATATTTTTGGTCTAGATAGAATACCCTGAAAATAGAAATGTTGTCACATTCTTGTTTATATATGACACTCTTTTTCATTACAAATGGCAGGAAATGCTAATTAAAACTAACTCTTAAAAATAAGTTCAGAGAAGCTTAGTTTAGAATTAATTTATAGCTTGAACACTTTGAGGGAATATTTGGGTCAACTTGTATTCACTGAAACTGTTGAAAATGTATATGATTATTCTGATTCCATCTCTAGGCAAAAGGTTACTTTCAATGGAAAAAAATACCCAACAATATCTAAGGTTATTGAAATGCCAGACATATAAGCATCCATGCTCCATTTACAGTTTGCATATGTATATGGGATATGGTGCATGCGTGTGTGCATGGGTGCCAGCACAAACACACACATACACACACAACATTCCTTAAAATTATTTGGATTATTAACAAATAATATCCTTCCCTTCCATGTTAGTGCAGTAATATTAATCAGGTGGATGATCATTCCATGAGACTCTGCAAGCATCTTGCTAACAACTAGTTTTATAGCTTGACTCCACTGTTTGGGGCCCACAGCAGTTTTCCCACATTCAGACAGTGAGTTAGTGACAGGCTCTATGGAGAACAGAGTACTTCTGTGTTCGAAGAATTCTGGGTACCAGGATGGACACGTATGCACTGTACACTCCGAGTATTTTTCTATGACTTAGTATAAATGTATACATTCATAGCCTCATGAGCACATGTCTATAAATAGGAGACCCTCAATAGCCTCATGCATTTTGCTCACCAGCCAGTGGGTTCTCCAGTATGTTTTATAAATCCTCTACTATTACTGGATAGGAAGTACTAAATTTCTGAGGTTTTGAAAAATACCATGTTTCACTTAAATAGTGTAGGAATGATCCCAAAGTTAAGTAAATTATTTTTTAATATTTTTGATTTTAACTTTTATTATTTAAAAAAATGACATATGTCATGCATATTCATAGTGAAAACATAAAATCCAAGTAAGCAATAATAAAATAATATCATACTTGATCCCAGCATCTGGAGATAATAATAACCATAATAAATTTGATGTATACTTCTTTAGATTTTTTTTATGTACTATGCCTTTATATACATATATAATTTTTATAAAAATAGATTATCAAGCAGATGTCTTAAAAGCTTCAAACCCCACTTTTGAAATTTAATATACCATAGATACGTTTCCATTTCCAACATAATATTTAATAATGGTGAGCTAAGGGGATTCTAGCTCCATGGGACTGGGAATTCCTTGCCCCAATGATGTCAGCTCACTCCAGGGCCTCATCTCCTGAGGGGAGTGGGCTGCACCACTGTGGTATCATAAGGTAGACACAGGGCCAGTTGTTTTAGGTGGCTGGATGTCCATGTGAGTGTGTGTGTGTGTTTGTGTGTGTGTGTGTGAGACTTCACAATGTGAAACTGAGCAGAGAGCAGAAAGAGGTATGGATCACAGGTCAGGGGCTAGGTACCAAGGGCCAGAATTTGGGGTTGGATATCCCCACACTACCATTGGCAATCAATGGTATGGGAAGGATCTGAATCAAATCTGAATTCAATCCTGAGTTCCAAACAATTTTTAAGCTACCTTTTTCTAGATAAAGAGAATACATTTAATTTAATATTTGTGTTTGCTTTTATAACATCAAAATATTCTGCATATGGTAGGTATGTGGCCTTCCATTTGTACTCAAGGTGGGTCCCAAACGTGTTAAGAAAAGTCCTGAATATACATATTATAGGACTTCAAAGTTTCTAGGATGTATATTTGTTTTGTTTAGCAATTACCTTTTCTGATGGATTAATGATAGTAGTACCTATAAGTGCTCACTTATTGATGACATAAGATTCAGCTTAATATGGCATTTATTAAAGTGTTAGCATATTCCACACTCCACTAGATACAGGGACAAGAGATAAAGACACATAGCCAGACCCTAATCACTCAGTCTCCTGGGATCTCAAACATAATAACATGCATCAGTCAACACAAGAAAAAAAAAAATCTGCAGGCCAGGGTCCTTGGATCAGTTGATTAACCTGGCTAACTATAACTCCACAGAAATCTTCAAAAGTGTAGAATCCATTCCATTCAAGATAAAATTGTTGTAAACGTTCTAAATAGTTTAAATTTTTTGTTAAATTTGGTCAATTGGTCACTTGACAGAGTAATCATTCAGGAATTCCCTTTTGGCAAATGATTTCTAACTGCCTCGCTTCCTTGAGGGGGAAGCTCTATTCAGAATGCATAGGAGCTTGAAGGGGAAGGAACTTGGAGAATAGATGAAAAAAGATATCCTGTGAAGAGGGAGCAGTACATGGGACCTTTTGGAGGCAAGCAGTGGAAAGACATCTTCTGAGAATGGTAAGTATTTAGAAGTGAGGTGAGGAAGCAAGAGTGGACAGAGCTGGAGAGGAAGAAAGAGCCGCTGTCTGGAGGGCTTTGTGGCCTCGGGTTTCCATGGAGTTTTATCATATAGGAAACAGAAGCTGTTGAATGGTTTGAAGCCAGGAATGAGAACATTAGATTTGTATTTTAGACAGATCATTATGGCAACAGAGGAAGAACAGATGATGGGGGCTTCCCAGGTGGGAATTGGTAAAGAACCCACCTGCTAATGCCGGAGACATAAGAGACACAAGTTCGATCCCTGGGTTGGGAAAATCCTCTGGAGAAGGGCGTGGCAACATATTCCAGTATTCTTGCCTGCAGAATCCCATGGACAGAGGAGCCTGGCAGGCTATGGTGCATAGGATTGCAAAGAGTTGAACATTACTGAAGCAACTTAGCACGCATGCAGAGTCTGGAAGGAGGGAGTTCACTGCTGAGAAGGTAGAATGTTAATACATTAGGGTCATGATAAGAGAGAGAATTCTGGATTCAGACTGCTGAGATCCAGCACCTGCTTTCTATCTTAGCAGCTGTGTGTTTGGGCAAGCTCTTTTGGCCTCTCTGTTGACCTGGTTTCCTCATCTGTAAAATGCAAATCGTGATAGCTGTGAAGTTTAAAGGAAACAACACCTATAAAGTATTCAGGGCAGAAGCTGCCATCTAGAAAGCTCTCAATACATGGCAGCTATTATTTTTTTGGCCTCAATAAATATTTATTGAGTTTTTATTGTGTATTGGATAGAGCTCCAGACTTTACAATCACAGCCATGAACAGCACATACAAAGCCACCTGCCTTGGCTGCCCGCTCACCATGTGGTGATGCCTGGCAAAGAAGGGCAAGCACAGCTCCTGCTTCATGGCAGCTATTATTATTAAAATATTACAATGACAGTCCTTCAGTAGTTTATAAGAAAGATGATGATGGTCTGAACCAAAGTATAGGCAGTGGAATTTGTGAGGAGGGGATAGAGATAAGAAGGGGGACAGTGGATATGACACTTTAGTTAAGAAAGGGGGAGGTTGACAGCTGAATGATGTAATGGAGGGTGTTGGAACCAAAATGTAGGGGAAGGTAGGAGCAGGGACAAGTTGGGTGGTGCAGTTCAGTTCAGTTCAGTTCAGTCGCTCAGTTGTGTCCGACTCTTTGCGACTCCATGAATTGCAGCACACCAGGCCTCCCTGTCCATCACCAACTCCCAGAGTTCAGTCAAATTCATGTCCATCGAGTCGGTGATGCCATCCAGCCATCTCATCCTCTGTCGTCCCCTTCTCCTCCTGCCCCCAGTCCCTCCCAGCATCAGAGTCCTTTCCAATGAGTCAACTCTTCGCATGAGGTGGCCAAAGTACTGGAGTTTCAGCTTTAGCATCATTCCTTCCAAAGAAATCCCAGGGCTGCTCTCCTTCAGAATGGACTGGTTGGATCTCCTTGCAGTCCAAGGGACTCTCAAGAGTCTTCTCCAACACCACAGTTCAAAAGCATCAATTCTTCAGTGCTCAGCCTTCTTCACAGTCCAACTCTCACATCCATACATGACCACAGGAAAAACCATAGCCTTGACTAGACGGACCTTTGTAGAAGATAATGAATACTGGTTTGGTGATGCTGAGTTTTAGATACTTATGGATCAAGAAGGTAGAAATGTCTAGACAATAGAAGGACACCCAGGGCTGGAGCTCAAGAGGGAGGGGTAAAGGCCACATGAGCTGAATCCAGGGTAACAGACCCATGAATCAGAAATAGCTGCACTGATGTACAAAAGATATTTCATTCCCTTGACCCCTGATGCATGACTTTTTAGTGCCCAGAAGGGAGGGCACCTTGATAGCTATGTCAGGTGCAACTTCCGTTATAAAATCTTTTTCTGATCAACCCACCGGGTAGTGTCTCTTTATTCTGAGACCCCTTGTTATGGAGTGAATGTTTATGTCTCCTCAACATTCATATCTAGAAGTCCTAACCCCTTAGTGTGATGGTATTACAGATGGGGCCTTTGAGAGGTAATTAGGATTAGATGAGGTCATGAAGGTGGGGTGCTGGTCTGAGGAATTGGTGCCCTTATAAGAAAAGATACCCGGTAGCTTGCTGTCTGTCTCCACATGTACTCAGGAAAGGCCATGGGAGCCAAGACAGCTGTCTACAAGACAAGAAGAGAGCTCTCACCAGAAACCAACCCTGCTAGACCTTGATCTGGGACTTAGAGCTTCCAGAATTGTGAGAAAGTAAACTTTTAATGTTTAAGCCACTCAGTCTATTTTGTTATGCGGCCTGAGCTGATTACAATACTCTTGTGTAAAGGATTCTTTGTATTTCTCCTATGGGTGAAATAATGTATGTTTTCTACTACTTCTTTTAGATATGCAGCTTGAGTAAGTCCTCTGCCATATTTATGGTCCCTGCAGTGCCCTGCACAAGGTTTTACCCCTGGTAGATGTTCAGTAAACATCTAATGACTTGAGGTCAGCTTGGAAAGACTCAAGATCAGGCAGCAATTTGCATGAAGAGGGTCACAGAGAATGAGCTAGTGCTCAGGGTACTAAGGAGAATCCTGGGGCAAATTCGAGACTGGAGTTTAGGTGAAACTAAAGGTTTCAGTATGATATTTGGAGATAAGAAAGAAAAGATAGTGTTTTCCAAAGATCAGTGAAAAGAGTGAAATGGTTAACATGTCCACATTAGACATATTTTTTTCTTGAGCATTTTGTACTATTCAAGCCATTATGTAGTATTATATTGTGGATTGGTTGTTTCAAATTGACTGAAAAATCCTTTGAGTTAGAACTTATCTAAAACAAACATATTTCAAGTTTAAAATCAGTAATGGTTTTAGGTCCCTAATAATTTGCTGCAATTCTCTCTCGCTCTTTGGTCGATTAGTTTGTATCTTCCTTTGGTTAGTTGATTATTCTTATATATATGAACCAAAGAAACCAAAGATCCAATAGTCATTTCCCTCCAAATATGTGAAATAACAACAACAAAAATAAAACAGATTTTGTTTTTTGCACTTCAACTTCTCATCAACTTTACTGGGAATCATTTCAATTTTCGAAATGATTCCCAATGATCCTGAGAATCATTTCTGAATGTTCTTTTGAGACTAGGGGTGAAGAGATGATGCTGTGACTCTGTGTGCTCTCTGTGGGATGCCATGATTTTGGCGATCATGATAGAAAACACAAGAAACTTGCCCCCAAATGTCTCAAGACACGTTTATATGAGGATGGGAGAAGTGGGAAGGATTTACTTTTTTCTGTAGCATCTTCCACTACCATCTTGCTAATCTCCTGAGTGCTACTAGAAGTTCTAGCATCAACCTCTCTGAAGCCCAACAGTACAGAGGAAGAGAGTGGAGTATATTTGTGTTGACCTATAACCTAAGAGAAACCAAAGTTGCATGGATCAGTGGACATTACTTACAACCTGGGGCTTCAGGAGCTCTTAGACTCGAACTCTCCAGTATGGGAGCCACTGGCCACATGTGACTGATGAGCACTTGAAACTATGCTAATCTGAATCGAGAGATGCAAAACACACACCAGATTTCAGTGACTTAGTTAAAAAAAAAGGAGAAGTATGTCAAAGAGCTCATTAGCACTTGCTCACCTGGATTACAGGTTGAAATGATATTTTGGATATATTAAGGGAAATCAAATAAATTATTACAATTATTTTTATTACAATTATTCCATTTTATGTTTTTAATTTGGCAACTAGAAAATCTAAAATTACATATGTGGGTCACATTATATTTCTGCTGGACAGAGTCTAAGCCCTATACCATCAAGAGGTAGATATATATCCTGGTCTTGACGGAATGTAGAACTTACAGGAATTTGTCTCTTCTCACTTGAACCAAGCCCAGCTGTGTATAGGTGCAGTTTTATTGTTTGTGTATAGCCCTCTGCACATCCAGAGAGTCTTTCATCTGAAGATCTCATATATTAATTACTTCTCATTGAATGGCTGTAGAAGACTGGTATTCTTAGTTCTATTTTACAGATGAGAAGACTGATGCATGGAGAGATTTAAGTGATTTTCCCAGGGCTGCCTAGGGTAAACTGGCAGAGCTCAAAATAGAAGAGTGAGTCATTGTGATTAATCACACATCTAGACAGCAAACAAAAGTTTTTTCTTCCTGATTAGGTGAACTTCCTCAAGGTAGATGCCATGCTTTGAAAATGCTGTTTCCTAATGCCATTTGCAGCAACATGGATGGATCTAGAGATCACCATACTAAGTGAAGTGAGTCAGAAGGAGAGACAAATGCCACATGCTGTCACTTAGATGTGGAATCTAAAAATGTGACGCAAATGAACTTATTTACAAGATACAAACAGACTCACACACATAGAAAACAAATGTATTGTTACCAAAGGAGAAAGGGGGTGAAAGAGGGATAAATTAGGAGTTTGGAATTGGCAGATACACACCACTATATATAAAATAAATAACAAGGACCTACAATATAGCACAGGGAACTATATTCAATATATTTTCATAAACTATAATGGCAAAAAAGGATATATTACCTGTGTATCTGAATCACTTTGCTGTACATCAGAAACTAACACAACATTATAAATCATCTGTATTTCAATTAAAAAATCCTATTTCCAGCTAGCAAAATACTGAATGCTCAGTGAACATTACACAGCAGCAGTAGTCTTTGCTACCAGATTTAACAAGTTTTGGCACTAATAATTAGATGAAGTACAAAAGAGGTAACTAAGAGGCCTTTTAAAATTGTATACACTTTTTCATACTCTGAAGGAATGAACTGTTGTTACCCCTTACTTTGGAGGTGGATAAATAAATCTCACCTGTGATTAGTTCATTTGTTTTTAAAACTAGATTTCCTAGATCTTACTTTGATATGTTGAAGAGAAGACACTCTGGGCATGGGCATGCTGGTCTTGAGTTGAATTCCAGACTGGCAGAAGAGGAGAGGGGCTTTGGACTCTTGGTGCCCCTACTCACATTCTTCTATTCTCTTCCATCTGATATGTTCTTCTTTTATAAGCTCAGGCATCGGAACTCCAGAAAGTGGCTTTCCTCAGAAGCGTGTACCTTTATCAAACTTATTTTGGAGGGAAGACTATCCAAAACAGGCATCAGACTTCCCAGGCAAAAGCTTCATGAAGTGAACAGTTTCCCTCCCCCGCCAGTCTTCATATTAATTTTTATTATTTTATTAATTCATGTTAATTTTTCTTGTGCTGAGTAGGGGAACAATAATAAAATCTCCTACCTAGAGATTACATTTCCTACCACCTTGTCATTATATTCTCTTTAACTGAGACTGATTTTCAATATCATTCTAAAATAATGTACCACTGAAGTATATGAGTTCAGGACTAAAGTCGAAGAGTTCTAGAAACCTTTGTTTCATTTATTCAATAATATGCACCCTCTTTTATATATATCAAAAATATTTATTGTGAGTGCATGAATGAATGAAAGGTTTCTGCATCCCTCTAATTCTGTTCCTTGTAAAAATTATTTGAATAAAATGTAATAGTTTTCAAGAATGGGTGAAGCGCGTTCATCTTGGCTGACACACGCATGTGTATGAGGGTGTGTGCACATTCCATGACCCACTGCTTGCATTGCCTAAAGAGTTAAGTTCGATCAGTTCTCAGTGTGTCATCTTGCCCTTCTGACAGGAAACATGACTGGAGTGCTGAAGGGTTTTTAATTACACTCGCAGTTTCCTCAAATAATGATAGCCTACTTGCGAGCACATGTCTTAGAGGAGAATCATAGTCTGTGCTTTGTGCATCAGACAGATTCCTTCACTTCCTTTGCCTTTTGCTTGAACCAGCAAAAGGGCTTAGAAAAATTCATGCACACTTCCCTGCTGTCCCCACCCACGATGGTGAGGCTGAGTCAGTGGGAAAAGAGAGTTAAGACCTTTGGTGTCTTTGATATTCCAGGCTCAGGATAGAAGGGGGTGAGTGGGAGAAGAGAAGTGGAAAATTCTGCAGACTCCATCCTGAACAATCCTTCTGCACTTGATGTTTCCGTTCCTTCAATGAATGAGATGAATTCCATTTTGGGGGGATGAGGGTAGAGGGTGGGGGGCAGGTGAAGTAGAGGATGTGATATGTGTATGTGGAATCCTTTACAATTTTTTTTCCCCAAAATGGTTTCTGCCAATCTCCTTGGTCACCATGTCCTGCCATTCACTTTGCCCAGATGTTTTCCTTCATTTTTTGATTGCTGCAAAGCCTTTCAGCACCTCATCACCAAAAGTGTGATGCTGATTCTAGCACATCTCTGCTGGCAGAGAAATCAGGAAGATTTTTAAAAACAGTGATCATTTAACTTTGCAGTAGACCTTCATAGCTGACTTCAAAGTTTTCCACAAATCTAGTTGTTAGGCATTCAGGCCAATGAGAAAGCGACAGAGAGCTTTCAAACTTCCTCTAGGGATTTCAATACCTGGAGGAAAGAGGGAGTCATTTCATGGACTGATGCCTCAGAATCCTCTAGTCTGGAAAAGGACCATAAAAACAGAGTATGTTTATTCTTCCAGCAGCCGGGCTAAAATCTATAGGGGCTAACCTTTCAGGGAGTGTTGTCTCACTGACAATCCAACAGACAATGGGAACAACTGCTTCCAACTGAAATCTTTATCTAATAAAGCTTCATGCAAAATATAAAGTTTCAAGTGATGATAAATGGAGTAGTGAGCCTATAACTATACTAAAATAGGGTTGATGCTATTTTGCCGCAGGGGAGGTAGGGAAGGTGAGGGAAAACAACAGACTAATGGAATTGGAGGGTGTTTTGAATTCAGAAAACAAATGTTTCCCCCTTCCAATGGGCTCTCTAGAGATAATTCTTGGAACATGGCCCACTGAACTTCTGTAGGACAGCAGCCCCCTCCCCTCTCCAGAAGCAGCTGGACAGGGCCCAGGACAGGGCCCAGCCCTGGGTACCAGCGAGCGTGGCGCCTTTTGCCCAGGCTCTAATCCATGCCTGCAGAATAACAATCTGCTCTCGGTGCACCAGGCACAATAAAGGCCCTCTAAGCTGCCACTCATGCGGGGCCGGCTAACAGTCTGGGCCCTTGTTTCTGATTCTTGGCATTGTCAGGGAAGGGAGTGTGGGGAGTGCTGCACACTTACATGCTGGGAAAGGCAGGGCCCCTGGCGGCCCCAGCCAGTCATCAGATGGCCTAGATGACAGCAGCGGCCAGACAGGCTCGAGCAGAGCTTATACCTCCTGGCAAACTTGCCAAACATTCAGGAATTTGGGATTGTGGTTTCGAAAAGTCTAGTCTCGGTTCTCTTATCCCCCAACTCCAAAACCCCCCCCAAAACAAAACCCTCATTAAAAATGCTCTTGGCACGACAGACTGCTAGAAAGTCTGATCCAGTGCTGACATCTTTCTAACACCCTTCAAACAGCAGAGCTGACAAATTTCCAACAGTACTGGGGCAGCCATCAAACTATATAGTTCTGTTTTGTTTTTTTTTTCAATCCCCCCCACCCCCGGCTCCACCTTCCAAACTATATAATCTTGGCACGGCTGAATAAAATGAGGCGCTCTGGAAGGTGATTGATTGGGGATTATGATAGGTAGACAGATAACATGGGGAGTTATGAGAACTAGCAGATGTATTGCTACTCTACAACTCTAGGCAAAAGAAGTGACATGTCAGGGACTTTCCTGGTGGTGGCTGTGACTCCACCTTCCACTGTGAGGGTGTGTGGGGGGTGTGGGTTCCACTCCTGGTGGGGGAACTAAGATTCCACATGCTGTAGTGTGCAGCCAAAGAAAAAAACAGTGACAGGTCAAAACACCATGCACAACATATATTCATTATGTGTGTGTGTGGTCAGTTGTTCAGTTATGTCTGATTCCTTGAGACCCAGTGGACTGCAGCCTGCTAAGCTCTTCTGTCCATGGGACTTTCCCAGCAAGAATACTGGAGTGGGTTGCCATTTTCTCCTCCAGGGGCCCTTCCTGACCCGGGGATCAAACCTGCATCTCCTGGATTGCAGTCATATTCTTTAGCACTGAGCCACCAGGCTTCCCATATATTCATTATTGTTGTTATTGTTGTTCAGTCACTAAATTGTGTCTGACTCTTTGTGACCCCATGGACTGCAGCGTGCCAGGCTTTGCTGTCCTTTGCTATCTCCTGGATCTTCCCTACCCAAGGATGGAACCCAGGTCTCCTGAATTGCAGGCAGATTCTTTACCATCTGAGCCACCAGGGAAACTCCTGTATATTCATTATGTGTGTGCTGTTAAGTTGCTTCAGTCGTGTCCAACTCATTGTAACCCTATGTCTGTAGCCCGCCAGGCCCCTCTGTCCACAGGATTCTCCAGGCAAGAATAATGGAGTTGGTTGCCAGGCCTTCCTCTAGGGATCTTCTGGACCCAGGGATGGAACCCATATCTCTTATGTCTCCTGCATTGGCAGGTGGGTTCTTTACCACTAGTGCTACCTGGCAAGTCCCAGTATGTTCATTAGAGGAGGGAGTGACCTGTTCTTCAACTTGCAATATCGTTGGATGTCAGAGGTGAGCCTCAGAGCTTGTCTCAAAGCAAAGACTGGCGTTGATCCCAGCCAGTTTAAGGGGAAAAGGGACCATGGAACTATGTGAGGATAAAAATAATAGGGACTACTTTTGGAGCACTCTGTCCCTAGATTTTAAACACATTAGCTAATTTAGGCCTAATAGAAGTTGGTCAGATAGATATCATTGTCTCCCAGTTTACATAAAACTGAGGATTCTGGAGCCCCGGGCAGTTAGGAAAGTTCTACTTGATCTCAAAGCCAGTGCTTTTGGATTGACTGTATTCAAGTGCCTCTGTGGGATAGCTATATTTAAAATGGGTAACCAACAAGGACCTCCTGTATAGCACAGGGAACTCACCTCAATGTTATGTGGCAGCCTGGATGGGATGGGAGTTTAGAGGGAAAATGGACACATGTCTACGTATGGCTAAATCCCTTTGTTGTTCACCTGAAACTATCAAAACATTGTTAATCAGCTATGTATGCATGTGAAGTCGCTTCAGTTGTGTCCAACTCTGCGACCCCAGGAACTGTAGCCTCCAGACTTCTCTGTCCAGGGGATTCTCCAGGCAAGAATACTGGAGTGGGTTGCCATGCACTTTTCCAGGAAATCTTAATGATCCAGGGATTGAACCCAGGTCTTCTGCACTGCAGGCAGTTTCTTTACCATTGAGCCACCAGGGAAGCCCCGTTAATCAGCTAAACTCCAATATAAAATAAAAAGTTTTTAAAAAATGCCTCTGTGGGGGCTAAAAGGAGCCACAAACTCATGAAACAAATGGGCTTCTTCCCTAAAGCGTTCCAGGTTTCCTTGAGCTTTGATTAGAGCTTTATTTTAAAGAACTAACTATAGCGGTTCATTGCAGACAAAGGACATCTAATATTGAGAGAAACAGTATTTCCATTTCTGCTGAATGGATCAAAATGGGACCAATGAAATCTAGTCTTTGTGACAGTTCTTTGTCTCCTCCTCGGCCAAGAATGTCTGGACACTGAGTCAGTCGGGGTGTCAGCATTCTCTTGACCTGGCACACAGCTTACCATGAGTCACTGGAAGGATCTGAAACTCAGGGCTAGGAAAAGCCATTGCCATTAAGTTGCTGCGGCTAAAAATATTCAGGCGTCAACTCTGGATTGTAGCTTGTTCATTCATCTATTGTTTATTTCTTTAATAAACATCTATCCGAATCTACTCTATTAAATACAACATACAGGGTAAAAATTTCCATTAGTATAAAATAATAAACAGTGACAAGCAAGTTTCTCATCCCCAGTCTCCCAGTTCCTTTGCTTAGAGACAGTCACCATTATCAGGTTTTTTCTTTTGTGGATCTTTCTAGAGATATTCCAGGCATAAATGTATCTTTCCTTTGGTTTTCATAATTGTTATTGAATCTTTGCTACAGCCTGGGCACTGGACTATCACTGGTTCAAAGTGATGGTTAAGACTTGGCCCCTATCCCTGGGGCAGAAGTAGACACAGAAACCAGCTGCTATCTTATATTTGATTGATATGTGCCCATTTGGAGGTACTTCTGGGAGTGGTGGTGGGCTGAGTGGATCAGGGTTTAAATATCTCTGAGCCTGATCAACTGTCACAAGTAAATTATTGTTACTAATAGTGAAGTGCCAGTGTTTGTAAATTGTTTTAAAAAATAGGTTGGAGCTTATTCCTGTGACAATTAACTTCATCTGCATTCTGATTTGCCTTTGTGAGTGAGAGCAAAAGGCATGGGGATCAAGCTGGTTCACTGAGAAGTATGTGTGACCCATAGCATTACCAAAGTATGTATTTTGTAAATGTGATCTGGTGGACATTCTGAGGGGTTGAAAATTCCAGACATCCAGGAGGAAAAGGGGGCATTTTTTCATTTCTTAGGAGGCCACTTAAAAAGCTTTCTCTGAACAGTATACACCTCCCATTTAGCTGGGATACTGGTCTCCTAGTTGCCTGGTTTCAAAATATTCATACTTGCAATTGAAGGGAAGTCAGGAAGTCGTAAAGCCGCCCATCTGGATTGAATACAGTCCGGGACAGTAGTTTGTGCACGGTGGGGCAGATAACGCTTTGCAGATTTAAGAGACAGCCGAATCCGATGCATGCGGATGCAAGCTACTGGTGGAAGGCTTGGCGCAAATCCTCTCAGCACAGCTGGGATTTATGGGAACTACTCAGGAGTTCATAGGCTTTAAAGAGGGGCGTACAGTGGTGATTTGGTTCACAAAGAACCCGTGTTTACTTCGGTTCACCTGGCTTCTCACCCTCTATTGAATATTACTTCCAGCATGATTGTAACTAGCTCCAGATTCAGATGCAACCTCTGCTCAATGTCTGATAGGAAGTTAAAGAGAGAAAATAAAAAATGGCATAAATAAGTTTCACATGATTTCCAATCAGAGCAATGAGCTCTGTTTCACTCAATCAGCCAGGGGCAGAGAGGATTTTGCAAACTTCTGTGACCCTTTCAGAAAGCTCTGTCTACATCCTGCTTTCAGGAGGAAACCCAGAACCAGTCAAATGTGTCCTGTTTGCTTTTCTATGGCAGCTTGCCTTGTAGCTGTCCTGGGAGAGAATGTGGCCCAAGTACATTCTCCTACTGATCTTCCAAAAGTGCCCCTCCAAGGGGCAAGAAGTTTAGCTGGTTATTATGACACATGAGGCAGAAATGCATCTTGAAATGAAGCACAGCTGAATTGCTGAGGGCAGGACTATAAAATACTTTTCCAGTGATTTCCTTCCTTGTGAGCTCAAATGGCAGCCCAGCTTGACAGCAGGGTCTCCATGCTGACTTAAGTTTTCAAATCATGTCAGAAAACTATAATTATAATTTTCTTCACTAAAGAAACCTGAAACTCAAATTTGTACAATTAGTCAAATGTTAGTTGAAAAAAATACTGAGATATATTATTACCCTTTTAGAAGTCCACTGTGAATGCTGTAATACAGGGTATGGGGTTTGAGAGGGTTTCTTTTTTTTTCCCCCCCATCTCCCTCCTCCCTTCCTCCCTTTCTTCTTCACTTCCTTCCTTCCCTCTTTCCTAAAAGTAATAGGAAGCAGAACTAGATCTGAGTGGAATCTTGCCTTTTTACTCAGTTTTTTTTTTTTTTCTCTCCTGCTTCTGCTGCTGCTGCTGCTAAGTCACTTCAGTCGTGTCCGACTCTGTGTCCGACCCCATAGACAGCAGCCCCACCAGGCTCCCCCCGTCCCTGGGATTCTCCAGGCAAGAACACTGCAGTGGGTTGCCACCTCCTTTTCTCTCCTAGCTGACTTAAATAAGGCACAACAAGAGTGCATTTTCCAAGTACCTTATGGGATCCTGTCAACTTATTTCTTCCCTCTTGCTTTGAAATGACCCGCAAAGAGATAAAATTACTTGCATTGATTCCTACAGAAAAGCAGCCAAAGTTTTATTAAAAACACTGCCCCTCATATTCTTGTGTGTTTTCTTTCCCTCTTTAATATGGAAGGATATCAAATATAAAAGAAACACAAACGTAAAACACTGCTCCTTTCATCTTTGCTCACTCTCCCAAATCTTCCAATATATCACCTTATTTTTCTTCTTTAAACTTTAAAGTGGAGCAAGTGGAATGTTGCGTTTGAATTTTGAGGGCACAAGGGACTTGGGACAGGCTATCTGCATTGTGTCATTCACTAGATTCTAATAAGATCTTCTTTTTCTGAGGGTGTGGGAAAAAGGAAACCCTTGTTACACTGTTGGTGGGAATTTAAAGTGGTGTAGCCACTGTGGAAAACATTAGGGAGGTTCCACAAAAACTAAAAATAGAACTATATGATCTAGCAATTCCACTCCTGGGCATAAATTTGAAGGAAAAAAACATCAATTTGAAAAGATATATGCACCCCAGTAAGATATATGCACCCCAATGTTCATGACATCTGGTCCCATCACTTCATGGGAAATAGATGGGGAAACAGTGGAAACAGTGTCAGACTTTATTTTTGGGGGCTCCAAAATCACTGCAGATGGTGACTGCAGCCATGAAATTAAAAGACGCTTACTCCTTGGAAGTAAAGTTATGACCAACCTAGATAGCATATTGAAAAGCAGAGACATTACTTTGCCAACAAAGGTCCATCTAGTCAAGGCTATGGTTTTTCCTGCGGTCACATATGGATGTGAGAGTTGGACTGTGAAGAAAGCTGAGCACCGAAGAATTGATACTTTTGAACTGTGGTGTTGGAGAAGACTCTTGAGAGTCCCTTGGACTGCAAGGAGATCCAACCAGTCCATTCTGAAGGAGAACAGCCCTGGGATTTCTTTGGAAGGAATGATGCTAAAGCTGAAGCTACAGTACTTTGGCCACCTCATGCGAAGAGTTGACTCATTGGAAAGGGACTCTGATATTGGGAGGGGTTGGGAGCAGGAGGAGAAGGGGACGACAGAGGATGAGATAGCTGGATGGCATCACTGACTCGATGGACGTGAGTCTGAGTGAACTCCAGGAGTTGGTGATGGACAGGGAGACCTGGCATGCTGCGATTCATGGGGTCACAAGGAGTCGGACACGACTGAGCGACTGAACTGAACTGAACTGACCCCAATGATCATAACAGTATTATTTATAATAGCCAAGATATGGAGCCAAGCTAAGTGTCCATCAACAGATAAATGGATAAAGAAGATGTGGAACACACACATACACTCACACACGTACACACACAAAGACAATGGACTGCTACTCAGCTGTAAAAAAGAATGAAATTTTGATATTTGCAACATCATGGAGAGTATTATGCTCAATGAAGTAAGTCATACAGAAAAAGACAAATACTATATGATACCCCTTATATGTGGAATCTAACAAATAAAACAAATTAGTGAATATAACCAAAACAAACAGACTCACAGATATAGAGAACAAACTAGTGGTTACCAACGTGGGGAGAGGGAAGCAAGGAGGGGTAAGATAGGGGTAGGGGGTTAAGAGATACAAACTACTATGTATAAAATAAATAAGCTACAAGGATGTATTGTGCAGCACAGGGAATATAGCAAATATTTTATAATAACTGTAAATGGAGTCAACCTTTAAAAATTGTGATTCACTATGTTGTACATCCGAAACATATACTATTGTAAGTCAACTATATCTTAATAAACAAAAATTGGGACTGGCCAAACGTTTGTATACCTTGGGGAATACATTCCAACAAACTAGTTTCCCATAGAACTCAGAATTCTGGGAGTTCACCCTCCTCGCTCTCACTGGATTCTTTAGTTTTTAAGAAAAAAGGTAAAGAGTCATTGAAATTTGGCTGAATAAATAAACTTTAAAACAAGTTCAGAATTTCCCTTCGAATATACACAATGTACTAACAAATGTTGCTTGAAACTGCAATACTCTGAAATACATTTGAAAAATAATTTGATGATGAACTATAATGATGAAAAATAATGTAATGAAAAATGGTTGATGATCTGGATTTCTTTCTTTACTTTTTTTTGGTAATTCCTAGCGTAATTTTGTTCACTAAAACCTGTCCTTGTCAAAAGCCACCTGTATAAAACCTATGGTTATAAATAAAGTCAAGTCTGTAGCAAAATGGGGGCACACTTATAACAGGTTAATAAATTCAAAATGTTATTTATTAAAAAAAAAGACTAAAAAGAAACACACCAAAAGAACAGCCTAGAATAATTTGTATTTTTCTTCTGCTCTTTTTTTCTTTCTGCAATTTGGGAAACTACTTTTCTAACAACAACAATAACAGAAAGATTAACCATAATCCTTGTATTTTGAGTGGGTCTGATTTATCCTGGACCAGCTTGTACTTGCAGATGTAGAGCTCTGACTTTTAAAAAATATGTACTTTAAACTCTAAAGAGCTCATCAGAAAATGTAATGCTGATAAAAATCTCGGCTTTAAAAAGAAAAAAACACTGGAGTGGTACAGTACGTGCTGGGATAAACATTCTGAAGGCAAGTGAATAATGAGACTACTAACTCAGTGATGAGCACACCTGAGTTTTGATAAACATGACCCAGTTGCACGTGGTGAAACCCGCAATTCACAGAGAGTGTCTCATCTTTACTGAACTCAGCAGAAAGAACATTTTGTCCCTATAAAGCAACGTGCAATAAATCAGGGGGGAGCTGCAGAGCCCGTCAGACCTGCTTGCATTCCTTTCCCCTCAGTGATTCCTTAGTTCAAGAGGGTTCATCCTTTGGGAATGTTTTAACACCCTTTTGGAAACAATGCCAAAATCCAGGGCTTTGACAGCATGATAAAACCTTATTTTATCCTGAGATAGAGACAAGCCTGACTCTGAGCAGGGCTGTATTATCAAAGGCAGTACTATGTGGCTGCAGTAAGTTAACTGGCAGATCTGGGGGAGCTGAGAGTGCCTTTGAACTTGCTGGGAAGTTTAGTCCTGGGAGAAAATCTGTTACTAAAAGAAGATGAACTAAGTAGCTTTCCAGCTGGACACAAAAGCAAGAAACAGAATCCATCTACTCAAGAACCCATGTTCCATTCTCATACTAGCAGAAGAGAGTAAATGCAGAGAACATTATGGGATATGTTGAAAATAGATGCCAAAACAAGAAGTTGGGAAGATTCATTTTCCTTTAGTACTGTGGATGAGGATTTAAAATATCAATTTGAACAGGGAATTCACTGGACTTGGTGGAATGCCGAATCAGGAGTCATCAGGGAACCTGGTGATTTACTGATGCCAAGGCCAGTTGTCTTCCTGGGGACTCTTTTTAAAGTCAGGGGATGTTGGGAACACAGCGGGCAAAGTGGGGAATGGGAATTAGGGTGAGAACTGGCTTTGTAGTTGTATCAGTTCCCCCAAACATTTATTGCTTTCTCTTCCTCATTCGTTCAGCGAGTACTTCATGACTTCTCTATGCCTGGCGTTTTACTGGGCATTTGGGATTTGAAGATGAATACAGGAGAATTCTTCCTCTTAAGAAGTCTGGACATAATTTCAAATACTGACCAAAGGTACCCATTCCCATTAGGAGGAGCAGTTCTGAAGGAGGGATGTGCTGCCCCATGTTTCTGTAACTCTCTAATTTCAAGGCATTTTCCATTTCACAGCATTTTACTCTTTTAAATAAAAGTGGTTCATTAAATGTAGACAAGGGCGTTTAATTTTAGCTATTTATAAGACTTTTTCACCTAAATGAATTAATTCATTAGAAAAGAAAACCCCAAGTCACAGACCTTTCATTCTGAATGTTTTTTAGCAATATGGTTTCTGTGTTGATTTCATGAGCTTCCATGTTGGAATCCATGTATAGTATTAGAGATTTGATCTGCTGAGGTAGATGGATTATTTTTTATCAGTTAGGCATCTAGATGGGGCTTCTCCAGGGGCTCAGTGGTAAAGAATCTCCCTGCAATGCAGGAGACACAGGTTCGATCCCTGGGTTGGAAAGATCCCCTGGAGAAGGAAATGGCAACCCACTCCAGTATTCTTGCTTGGAGAATTCCATGGACAGAGGAGTTACAGTCCAAAGGGTTGTAAACAGTCAGATATGACTGAAGGGACGGAGCACTCATGCACACAGTCATCTAGACAGTCTTAAAAAAAAACACACAATAGGATTGTTTGGTTGGTTTTGCCTCTGAGAAAATTCACTAACAGCCATACAACCAAAAGAAATTTTTAAAAAATCTCAATTTTGTCCTACCCAGTCTTCTCTGAAGAGAGGGGGAAAAACTTCTGTAACTTTCCAGGAAGTGAAAGCCAATGAAAAGTTTAAAAATCACATTACTCTTATTACCAGTAATATAGTAAGTTTTTAGAAGAGCCATTTCTCTTTTTTTTCAATTTATTCTTGGCTGCACTGGGTCCTCATTGCTGAGTGTGGGCTTTCTCTAGCTGTTGGGGCGGGGGTACTCTCTAGTTGTGGTACACAGGCTTCTCACGGTGGTGGCTTCTCTTGTTGCAGAGCATGCAGGCTTCAACAGTTGTGGCATGTAGGCTTAGTTGCCCCTTCATGTAGAATCTTTCTGGACCAGGGATCAAACCCATGTCCCCAGCATTGGCAGACGGACTCCTAACCATTGGACCACCAGGGGAGTCCTGAAAGAGTCATTTCTGATCAGACCCGGAAAGACCCTGATGCTACGAAAGGTAGAAGACAGGAGGAGAAGGGGATGACAGAGGAGGAGATGGTTGGATGGCATCACCGATTCAATGGACATGAGTTTGAGCAAGCTCCAGGAGATGGTGAAGGACAGGGAAACCTGGTGTGCTGCAGTCCACCGAGTCTCAGAGTCAGACACGATTGAGCGACTGAAAGACACTTATTTCCCTGATAGGCTTAAATTACTCTAACAGTTTTGATATTTCTCATTGAGTTGGACATTTCTAGTCTCTCAAAGACGCCATGGGGAGGGCACAAAGGGCCCCTAGTGTTCTCTGTCTCCAGGTTATTTATGCCCCCCTGTATTCCCCTCCCATGCTATAACCGGATTGGCCTATGTGACCAAAGAATCTGGCAGAAGTGATGGTATGTCCTTCGCTGGGCAAGATCATAAAGATATTCTGGCTTCTGCCTCTTGATCTCTTTCTCTCTCTCTCTGGTCATTCCCTCTGAGGGACACAAGCTGTTGGCTTGTGAGGACACTCAGACAGCCCTGTGAATCATATGGCAAGGTGCTGAGGCCTCCTGCCTATAGCCATATGAACGAGCCATCTTGGAAGTCGATCCTCTGGCCCTGCCTAAGCCTTAGATGACTGCAGGCCCTGCTGACAGCTTGTCTGCAACCTCATGACAGACCCTGAGCTAGAACCCTCAGCTGAGTCACACCCAGATGCCTAACCCATAGAAACTGTGCGAAATAATAAGTGTTTCTTGGATTAAGCTGCTAAGTTTGGGATAGTTTGTTATGCAGCAATAGATGACCAATACTTGGGCCATTTCAAACCTGAGAGTCACTGATTCTCTTATTCTCACATCACCCTGGTAATATCTGCCATATGAAATATTCTTACTGAGTATCTTGGGAAGTTTTAAATCCTTTAGTTTCCTGTACATTGCATGCATTAATGAATACATGTATTTATGTATATAAACACATATATATAAAGCTAACACATTATTTCTAAACACTTTTTGAAGTTCATTTTTTGATTTAAAGGAACTGCTGCTGCTGCTCAGTCGTGTCCGACCCTGTGTGACCCCATAGACAGCAGCCCACCAGGCTCCCCCATCCCTGGGATTCTCCAGGCAAGAACACTGGAGTGGGGTGCCATTTCCTTCTCCAATGCATGGAAGTGAAAAGTGAAAGTGAAGTTGCTCAGTCGTGTCTGACTCTTAGCGACCCTATGGACTGCAACCTACCAGGCTCCTCTGTCCATTGGATTCTCCAGGCAAGAACACTGGAGTGGATTGTCATTGCCTTCTCTGTTTAAAGGAACTACTTGCTTGTTAAAGAAAATGTGGAGGGGGGAGTTAAAAAAAATAATTATTCATAATTTTAACACCCAAAGAGAACCACCGTTAACATTTGAGTGTATTTCCCTCTGTTTTTCTTTCAGTGTATTTAAAAGCAGTTGTGACATATGCGATATGCCATGCTTTTGACACATGAAATTCGTTTTCCTTAATAAAATCCAATAATGTTCCTTGTTTATTCTTGTCATTCAGCTCCCTGATTGGGGTGACAGGTTCTCAGGGAAATCAGGTGTGTCTGTGCCCTGTGTGTGCACGAGTGTCCTGTGGTTGGAGCTCAACCCTGACAGGGAGTGATCAGTGACTGGGGGTGTCAGATGCGTGGAAGATGACTTATATCAAATAGCAGTCGCTTCTGTGTGTTTTTATTTTCAGAACTAACATGTGTAAAAGGCCTCTCCCTGCCCTCAACAACTTCCTAAGGGAATCTGCACCCCTTTATTCTCTCTTCCTTTTCCAAGAGGGCTGCAAGATGTGGATTTACTGGGATGCTGATGAAGCATAGTAAGTAGCAGAGTCCTTTCTAAGGCCCAGAGAAGGATGCTGGCAATGTGTTCATATGGTCAAATGTTTTTACAAAATTTGCAGAAGAAAGAAACTTTAATCACAGCTGGCAAAGACTGCCATCTCTTTCCGCTTTGCCCCTGCCCTGCAACACCAATACTTTCCTTCACACAGGGTGGAGTTGATTGATGGTGGGCATTTTAAGTTTTCATACATTTTGTATTCTTTTTCTCAATGGCCCAAAAGACTGCATTCATTTCAGGACCTAACATGTTGGATATACCTCTTGGTTTCTGAATTGCAAACCATATATACAGTTAAACAATTTTTAAAAATTGGTTGGTACTTACATAATATCGTACGTCAACCACACTTCAACAAAGAAATAAAATAAAACAATTGATTTGTACCGTGAACCTAATTTATTTGTTATGCATTAGTCTGATCTGTTAAGTCATTAGGAAACTCAAGAGCTATGAAAGTTACAGAAATAGAGGGTACCCAGTGCGCTCAATCTGTTCCCAATGGTTGTGTGTGTTAATAATTTCCAGGGTATTTCATTAGAATTCACTGGTTCTCAAGAGGCCCTCCTTTTTCTGCTCAGGAACATTATTCCTTAACTTGTGGACGCTTTTTGGAGAAAATGACTGCCTCTCCAGCATCCATCCTGACCCCTCAGTTAAGAAAGAACCAAATAAATTTAATTTTATTTGTTGTTGTTTAGTGGCTAAGTCCTGTCCTACCCTTTTGCGACCCCACCAGGCTCCTCTGTCCATAGGATTTCTCAAGCAAGAATACTGAAGTGGGTTGTCCTTTCCTTCTGCAGGGGATCTTCCTGACCCAGGGTTCAAACCCGGGTCTCCTGCTTTGCAGGCAGATTCTTTACCACTGCTCCAGTGGGGAAGCACTCAACACAATACTTTTGGACAAAAAACGAATGCAAAAATCTGTAGTACCAATCAGGTGGTACTGATGATCAGGTGAACGGCTCTCTAAAGGATGATGCAGTTTTCTGAATGTTTATTCATTTCACCTGTTGATCAGAGGAATTTATTCTTCTTTCAAAAACTTTTTGAAATTTAAAAATCAAATCAGTGTCTCCTGTGGGTGCCTAGCCGAATGACAAGCACAGCTGCCACGACTTTGGAACCACTGGCACTCACGCTGAGCCCCGCCCCTCTGGGCAGCCAATGACTAAACACTGCCGAGCTACAGGGTGTGCGTGCTGGCCTGTCCTGCCTGACGTCGGATTCCTGGAACCGGTGACTTTTGCTGGGACACTCCCCATCAGCCTGGCAAATATTTTTCAGAACTTTCCGAATTCCGAGGCTCTTTCTCTCCAGTTTTTTCTTCCCTCTCTCCTTTCACAAGTTCGAATCTGATTACAGTCTGCCTGCTCTTCCAACTGTTCTTCCTCCCTCCTTTCACCCTTCACAGGCTTTCCTCTAATAACATCTCTCAACTATAAAAGCCCATCTGAGTTTCTGCTTCTCTGAGCATCTGAACTGGTGTACCTAATCCAGGTTAACCCTGTCTCTGTATTTCCTCACGTGGGGAGCAACTTCTATGATTTCATTTTATTTAGTTCCCTGACCAGGAATTGAAATCATGTCCCCAACAGTGAAAGCAGGGAGTCTTAACCATGGCACCACCGGGGAAGTTCCCAGGGAACAATTGTTTCTTTTTTTTTTTGTTTTTGATTGGAGGGTAATTGCTGTACAACGTTGTGTTGGCCTCTGCCACAGATCGACATGAATCAGGTATAGGTACGTCCCCTCCCTCCTTAACTCCCCTCTCACCTCCCACCCCATCGCATCCCTGTAGGTTGTCACAGAGCACTGAGTTGAGCTCCCTGTATCACACAGTAAATTCCCACTTGCTATCTATTTTACATAAGGTAATGTACATATTTCCATGCTATTCTCTCAATTCATCCCACCCTCTTCTTCCCCTACGGTGTCCTCAAGTTTGTTCTCTATATCTGAGTCTCTGTTGCTTCCCTAAAAATAATTTCATCCGTACCATCTTTGTAAATTCCATATGCACGTGTTAGTATACAATATTTGTCTTCCTCTTTTTGACTTACTTCACTCTGTATAATAGGCTCTATGTTCATTCACTTCATTAGGACTAACTTCATGCATTCTTTTTATAGCTGAGTCATATTCCACTGTATGTATGTACCACAATTTCTGTATCTGTCAGTGGACATCTAGGTTGCTTCCATGTTGAAGCTATTGTAAAAAATGCTGCCACAAACATTGGGGTACATGTGTCTCTTACAATTATGTTTGTATCAGGGTATATGCCCAGTAGTGGGATTGTTGGGTCATGTAGTAGTTCTCTTCTTAGTTTTTTAAAGAAATCTCCATACTGTTCTCCATAGTGGCTGTATCCATTTACATTCCCACCAACAGGGCAAGAGGGATGCCTTTTCTCCACATTCTCTCCAGCATTTATTGTTTGTAGATTTTTTCATGATGGTCATTCTGAGCTGTGTGAGGTGATACTTCATTGTAGTTTTGATTTGCATTTCTGTAAAGCATCTGTCTGCAGTGCAGGAGACCCAGGTTTGATCCCTGGGTCAGGAAGATGCCTTGGAGAAGGAAATGGCAACCCACTCCAGTATTCTTGGCCTGGAGAGCCCCACGGACAGAGAAGCCTAGTGGGCGACAGTCCATGGAGTCGCAAAGAGTCGGACACAACTGAGCAACTCACACACACACACACACACACACACACACACACTCATGATGAGAGAGGTTGAGCATCTTTTCATGTGTTTGTTGGCCATCTGTATGTTTTCTTTGGAGAAATGTCTGTTTAGGTCATCCACCCATTTTTTGATTGGGTTGTTTGTTTTTCTGGTAACGAGCTGCTTGTATATTTTGGAAATTAATCCTATGTCAGTCAGTTCATTTGCAATTATTTTCTCCCATTGTGAGAGTTGTTTTTTAATCTTATTTATTGTTTCCTTTGCTGTGCAAAACCTTTTAAGTTTAAGTACCATTTGTTTACTTTTTAAAATTTCCATTACTCTAGGAGGTGAGTCAAAGGAGGATCTTGCTGTGATGTATGTCAAAGAGTGTACCGCTTATGTTTTCATCTAAGATCTTTTTAGTTTCTGGCCTAGGGAACAACTTGTAAGTTTCTCTTTTTAGTTCTTTTGGTAGTTACCTCCATATCTCTAAAATAATATGTTTATGCCGTATTGTTTATGATTTATTTTTCTTGTTTGTTATATTTTAACGTGTTATAGATATGGGCTTTCCATGTGGCACCAGTGGTAAAGAACCTGGCTGCCAATGCAGGAGACGAAGGAGACGTGGGTTTGATCCCTGGATGGGGAAGATCCCCTGGAGGAGGGCATGGCAACCCACTCCAGTATTTTTGCCTGGAGAATCCCATGGACAGAGAAGTCTTGTGGGTTACAGTCCATAGGGTCACAAAAAGTTGGACACAACTGAAGCGATTTAGCATGCATGCATGCATGTATAAATATATACATAAATATACATAACACGTTTATTTGTTATTTTTTATTATCATAATGTTTATGACGTATCTTTTTTCCTTTTTAGCCACTGAGATATAATTGACATACAATAAACTGCTTATATTTAAAATGAACGTTTTGTGTTAACATTTGTATATGCCATGAAACTATCACCACAGTCAACATGGTGACCATTACATCACGCCTGAAAGTTTCTTCATACCCCTTTAAAATCACCCTTCCCCTTCTTTCTGCACTCCCTGATCTGCTTCTGTCACTACAGATTAGTTTTATTTTTCTATAATTTTAGATAAATGCAATTGTACAATAGGTACTACTTTTTTGTGGCTTCTTTCAGTGGCATAATTAATTTTGAGATTCATCCATGTAGTTGTTTGTATGTATAGTTCATTCTTTTTCATTGCTAAGTTGTATATTCCATTGTATGAATGTAGCACAATTTGTTTATTCATCATCTTTTGATGGACATTAGGAGCTATTACAAATACAGTTGCTATGAATATTTGTGCACAGTGCTTCTATGGACATATATTTTCTTCTCTTTTCCCTTTTTTAGTGATCACTGTCCTTTATTGACTAATGTCCAATGTCTGGAGTGCCATTGTTTCATATATTTTGTCTGCTATTTTAATCCTTTCAGAGAGGATGGTAAATCTGACTCCTCTACTCCGTTTGACTGGAAGTAGAAGTGTTGTATATTTCTTTAACATATTCTAATCTTCCTCTAAGTGATGTTACACCATTTTATGTATAGTGTAAGAACCTCCAAGATAACTCTGTTTTTTCCCTCTTGGCCTTTGTGCCATGGTTGTCATATATTTTGCTTCTACCTATTATAAGTCCTTCAGTACATTACTTTTGTTTTCCTATTTCTTTACTTAACAGTTTTAGATATTATCTGTTGATTTCTCTAGTGATGGATATAGGTTTAGCCCACTGATCTTTTATCTCTGGCCATCCTTTCTTTCACTTCATTAAGATTATGCCACTATTTTTAGATTCTTTTATTAGTTGCATTTGTAACTATGTAAAATATAGCTTTGTATACTCACATCCTCATGGTTAATTCCATTAATCACTGACAGTGTCTCTTGACTCTATGCTTAGTGAGGTGAACATATGAATGTTCTTACCATTTTCTTCATTGCTGTAGGCCTTCTTATCACAATCAACTGCTTAATTGTAACTCATGATGTCAAGAAAGAAAACAGGGACCTTGGTCTGCAACCAGATCCAAGTCTTCCTTTTGTCTGGCTTGTAGGTTGATTCCAGAAGCTAAAAATTGACCAACAGTGTTTACAACACTATGACTATGTAAAGACTGGTCACAGCTCAGCTACATAGTATACTATGATTGAATCCTTTTTAGTAGTTATGTGTTTCTTGGAATTTCTAATTGTTTCCTCCTCCCCATTCCATTTCCTGCATTGGTGAGCTTTTTTTTTTTTTTTTTTTTTTTTACAACTTTATGTTCAACTTCTTAAAGATGATATCAAATCTGTGAATTCGTTCTGCTTATATACATTCTCTTCCTAGACACCTGTCTTTT
Organism: Bos indicus x Bos taurus; assembly: GCF_003369695.1. Lineage (NCBI taxonomy): Eukaryota > Metazoa > Chordata > Mammalia > Artiodactyla > Bovidae > Bos > Bos indicus x Bos taurus. Next base: position 117,234,942 of record NC_040076.1, read on the forward strand.
GGAGGCCTCCTTCCACCAGCTCCAGATTGGACTCTTATGCCCTAGATTTGATGAAAAGCTGTCACCCTTAAGTCTTCCATTTCTTTCTGATTGGCTTAATTATTTCTTGAACTTCTCATTTTTTGGTTTACTCTCTTACTTTGGTGGAACACATTCTTGAATCACTTCCATAGAAAGGGGATGTGGGAGGTAAATGTATTGAGTTCTTCCATGACATAGAATATCTTTATTCTACTCTCAAATTTTCTCTCTGAATTTTGAAGTGTTCCATTTCTCATAGCATACACCATTGCTAAAGAGTAGTTTGATGCCATTCTCAATTTTAAAAAAAAAATACAATTTGTTTTTTCTCTCTGAAAAGTTTTTGGATGTTAAAAAACTTTGATGTTCTGAGTTTGAAATTTTGAAATTTTACCGTTCTGTGACTGTCAGTCATTTTTCATTCAGTGTTTCTGGCATTGTAGTATTTTTTCCCTCCTTTCTTCAATCTAGACACTCATGTTTTTCAGCTGAGAAATCTTTATTATTTCTTTCTTTATATTCTCCTCTCATTTTGTCTGCTCTCTCTGGAGCTTCTATTCATTGGACATTAGCCTCTTGGATTATACTTCATAATTTAGTCTTTCATATTTTCAATCAATCTTTATTTTCTGCTTTCTTGGAAACTTCTGCTTAAACTATCATATTTTTAATTTCAAAGAACTCGTATTCATTCTTGGGTCATTCCTTTTTTATAGCATCCAGTTCTTGAATTATAACCTTAGCTTTTTTTTCTTTCTGAGGATACTTTATAGTTAAAATACTATTTTCTAATAAATGTTCTTAAAATGTGCAAGTTTGTGTATATGGACAGTGAGTCTGAACCTGTCCATGGACATACATTTCTTAAGTGTTGGTATTTGTAATATCTAGCAAGAGACTTTATTTTTCCTCTTAGAAGATGTAAATTTTAGTATGAGCTGAGTTTTCAAAATATGGCATGCACATATTCAGAATATGTATTTCCTCACCGAAATATACCAGGTACTGCATTGAATTAGTCTCAGTTAAAGTTGTTTTTCTCCTTTCAAAAATTTTGGGGGGAGTCTTTTCCTTTTTACTGTACATTTAGTCTGCATGTTAGTAACTCATCTTAGTCCAAGTAGCCAGTATTGGAGTAATGTTTGATTGGAGTAAAGTGGGGAGATTTAGTAGTCAGGACAGAAGCCTTGAAAGAGTTTGGAAGCTGATTGGTGTAGTCCCTTAGAAAACTCTTGAAATGTGGGTGCCGTGGGAGGAGGGGGGTGAAGGTCACTATCCTGGTATTTTGCCCTTTCTGCTTCTACCTTTCTTCTAAACAGATTAGTTGGGTGATCTGATTGCACAGTTATTCAGTTTTAAGAGTAAACGTGGATTGACAAACTACTCATCAAAATGTTAGCCGTGTTTATTTCTGGATTTCAGCATGTGAGGCATTCTATTTCCTTTTTGTTTTAAAGTACATATTTGTATTTCTAAATTTTCTACAATAAGCACAATTACTTCTGTAATAAGAAACTATTGGTGAAATAGTGGTAAAGAATCTTCCTGCCAATGCAGTAGGCACATGAGATGTGGGGTTTGATCCTTGTGTTAGGAAGATCCCCTGGACTAGGAAATGGTAACCCACTTCAGTATTCTTGCCTGGAAAATTCCATGGACAGAGGAGTCTAGGGGATCACAAAGAGTCAGACACGACTGAGCACACACACATACACACAATAAGAACATAATTTATTTTTCAGTCTTACTATGTAAGACTTTCTTCTGAATCTTCATTTACTATATTTTAAAAATAGCTGAAAAAAATAAAGTAAAAAAAATTTTTTTTAACCCAGGACTGATGGCTATACCTAAGGTGAAAAAACTGAATTCTATTTGGCTTGAGCCAACATCCTTAGACCAAATATGTCATGAAGAAGAGTGAGTGAGAGAAGTGAGTGGGGGTGAGAATGATGGGAGGAGGTGGGAGAAGAGAGGAGAAGGGTCTTCAGTTGTACTCTTCTGCCTTTCTCAAAGCTCACAAATAATGGAAGTGTGGCTTTGCGGGGCGGGGAACCAGCCTGGATGTGCAAATGGAATATAATTGAAATTGGACATCTGAACTTTGAGGATCACTGTGGTGCATGCTAATGAGCTACATTTCTTGACCTGGTATAATACTTTGGAAGTAAGTTACCCACATGGTTGGATGGTATGTGCGTCACTAACTGCCCATTTAAACAGGCAATTTTCAGGTCACCCAGTCTCTGCTTTCAAGAGGGGTTTTGAGAGGAGGCTGGCTTCTCACTACTGAACATCTATTCATCTGTAAAATCAATAAATGCAATGGGACCTGTACTGAATTTTTTACAGAGGCCAGACTTTTAAAATGCTGTCAAGACTGAACAGAATGTATAAACCACATCATCACAGAACTGCATTCATGAATGATCTAGGATGTGAACTAAAAGTAAAATTTTGATGAGTTCTCAAGAGGATGAGAGCAAAACATTGGGAACTGACTTTTTACGTTTTTCCCTTTTGTTGAAAGAAGGATCAGTGTTACCCATCAGACAGAGTTCTCTCTTTTGTAAAGATGTAAAGGGATTCGCAACTCTTGGCATTATTAGAAAACACTTGGTGGTTTTAAATCTTGTACCTTGAGGGCTTGTTGGGCTACATTTCATTCTGTTTGAACCACACAACCAGCAACTGGCCTCAGAGATTTATTTTAAAATTGTAACTCTAGAATATTTTAAAAGACTCTGAACCAATCTCTGTTTCAGAAAGGTCAAATTCCAAAATTGCAAAATTCAAGCTACAGTCTTTTATTGTACTTTTGAGTTAGTGATAATTACCAGAAATGAATTAACAATACCTAGTAATTAATCAAAGGAGAATGTATGACATACCTCTCAAATTGAGTCATTTTCAAGCTTATGATGAGCACAATGATTCTCTGTCTCTTGTCCTATCTTCTTTTGTATTATCAATGTTGGGAACTGGCACGTCTTTCATTTTGCTGTATTCTAAGATCAAGAACTGAAATCACCCCTACCTCTCCTCAGCTCCTCCCCAAAAACATCTATACTGGAATAGCAGAGTTTTTACCAACTTATTTTTAAGGATGGGTCACCTTGATATAACAAAATTTTAAGATGTATAGTACCATTAGCTAATGTGTGCTGCAGTCCATGGGGTTGCAAAAGTCGGACATGACTTAGCGACTGAGCAACAACAGCAAATATTTTTGAGTGCTCATGCTGTACCAGTGACTATTGTTAAGTGTTTGACCTGTATTAGCTAATTTAATCTTCACAACAATCTGATCAGGTAATGTGGTTATGAGTTGAATTGTGTCCCCGTTCTCGTGATACATTGAAATCCTAACCACCCCCTACAACACCTCAAATGTGACCTTATTTGAAGATAAAATCTTTATTGAGGTTATCAAGTCACAATGAAATCATTAGAGTGGGCACTAACCCAGTGTAATGTCCTTATACAAAGGAGACATTTGAACAGAGACACACACACACACACACAAAGACAGCGTGAAGAGACACAGGGAAAAGGCAGTTATCTATTAGCCAAAGAGGGATCCTTGAATAGAGCCTTCCCTCACAGCCTCCAGAGGAAACCAATCCTGTTGACACCTTGATTTTCGGTTTTTCCAGCCTTCATAACTCTTAGACAATAAATTTGTGTTGTCTAAGCCACTCCTGTTTGTGGCATGCTGTTACGGCAGCCCTGGCAAATGAATACACTGTCACTATTATTATCACTCCCATTTTATGGTTAAGGGAACTGAAGGGCAGAGAGGTTCAGTAACTGGCCCAAAGTTGTTCAGCTGGTAAGTGGAATAGGGGCCCAGATAGTCTCGCTCCAAAGAGTCTGTTCTTGTAAATAGATAAGATAGTCAACCTTTCTGAATTCAATTATTGCAGACAATGCTCTTGCTTTCATTGCTCCTTGGCCACCTCCTTCCACACAATGCAGGGCACCCTTATGATGAACCATTGATTAAGGTGCACATCAAGTGAAACAAGGGCTTCCCTTGTGGCTCAGCAGTAATGAATTTGCCTGCTAATGAAGGAGATGTGGGTTTGATATATGGGTAGGAAGATCCCTTGGAGAAGGAAATGGCAACCCACTCCAGTATTCCTGCTTGGTAAATCCCATGGACAGAGGAGACTGGTGAGTTATATTCCAAGGGGTCAGAAAGAGTCGGACACGACTTAGCAACTAAACAACAACAAAATGAAACAAAATAACAACAACAATCACAAAACGAATAATAAGCCCTTGTACCGAGCACTAATTACAAGTCAGAGGTGGTTCCAGGAACTGATTCTATTATAAAGAGTTGGGTCTGTACCTCAGGAGCCTGGGATCAGTGGGGGAGGCTGCCTGAAGGCCCAGAATCAGGGAATCCTACTGAGGCAGGGGTGGAAAACATGTATACATCTGGATCTTAGTCACATTTGACCTTCACAGTATTGGCTAGCACTGATTGTTGTTCCGTTGCTCAGTCGTATCCAACTCTTTGAGATCCCGCGGACTGCAATATGCCAGGCTTCCCTGTCCTTCACTATCTCCTGGAGTTTGCTCAAACTCATGTCCATTGAGTTGGTGATGCCATCTAACCATCTCATCCTCTGTCGCCCCCTTCTCCTCCTGCCTTCAATCTTTGCCAGGTTCAGGGTCTTTTTCAAAGAATTGGCTAACACGGATAATCAGCAACTTTCTAATAATATTCAGGATTTCTATCTTCTCTTTTAAAAAAATCCAAGAATCTGGCAGTACTAAGCCAGATTCTTCATTCTTATTCTTCATTCTTCTATAGGGGCTGTCACCTTGTTATATTAGGGGACACCTCTCTGCTGTGATTACAATAGACCTGATCATGTAAACAATCAACTTGGCAAAACTTTGTTTCTTAGTTTCACGTCAAAATCTACATGTTGATGTAATTTAGGCAGCTTTTTTTAAGTGTAACCCAGAGATCCAGCTTCTTCTAGCCTATGGTTCTGCCATGTCCATTGCATCATTGCATGGCTCCTAAGATTTCCCCGAAAACAGAGTGCAGGATTGAACAAGAACTTTTTCATGGGTGAGGCATGGATATAGCATTCATTCCTTCTGTCCACATGATGCTAGTCAGAACTCAGTCACATGGCCCCACCTAATTACAAGGTAAACTGAGAAATACAGTCTAGCAGGAAGAAAAGGAAATAGTTTGGTAACTGCATAGTAAGCACAGATGTGTTCTCCAGTTTACCATAGTTTCCACTCAGCCTTCTTTGCTGACTTGTTATCTACCTGACATCTGTGGACACTGGGGTTTGCAGACTTTGATTTAGGTATTGAGAGTTGTAGTGGAAGTTACCCAAGTTTGGAATTACAGAGGACTATGTTAGAAAATTTGTTGGCCATGGTATTGGTTAAGATAATGATGCCTTAAAGAGACAGCAAAACACAGGTAGCTTAAATGAAATAGAAGTTTATTTCTCTCTCACTTAAAAGGCTAATTTGGTAGATGATCCCAGGATGGAGGGCGACTTTAATCCATGAAGTCATTCAGGAGCCCGGGTTCCTTCTGTCTTGTTGCTCTGCCATCTCCTGAGGTGTTAGTCTGGTCCCTGTGATTGAAAATGGTCCATCATCACCACTGGTGGGAAAAAGAAAAAAAGGGACAGGAGGACATGACCTGGAAATTAATAACATCCCTCCTTGCCACTCATATCCCACTAACAAAAATATAGTTATATGGACCACAAAGCTTCAAAGAAGCCTGGAAAATGTGAACCTTCTGCTGGCCAGCCACATGCCCAGCATAATTTAGGAAATTATTAAGAGAAGAATACGGGGGGTCAACTATCAGTAGACCACAGTCACTATTAGTGTGGCTTTAGAAAAATACTTTATCTCTTTGTGCCCCTTTAATTTGTTTCTTGATCTGTAAGAAGGTGATAAAAGGACCTTCCTATATGAGTTCAGAAAATGTTTAGTTACAAGTAACAGAAAACTTACCCACAGCAGATTAAACAAATAGAACTTTAATTTCTTTTTTTTTTCTAATTTTATTTTATTTTTAAACTTTATAACAAATGATCTGAAGGTAGGTTTTTAAATAGGTTGATGTTTAGGAAAATATTTCTGATTTTTTTGGGTCTTTTTTTTCATAGGACTAACCATGAGAGTTGCTTGAAGGCAAGAAGAATGGGAAAGAGGACAGCACTATTTGCAGCTTTCACATTAATCAAGATCAGCAAAAATCTTACCAAGCTCCCGTGCTTTCAGTGAGTGATAAATGCATGTGATCGCAAAACAATTAATTGCTCTAAACCTCACTTTTCTCATTTATTTATATCAGATGCTAATACCTGTCTCATGGGGATGTTGTGAGAATCAATGAAATAATATTTTTAACATGTTTGGAACACTTCCTGGTATACAATAGGTGCTCAACCAAGGAAAGGAATTGTTATCCGAGAAAATAGAAATAGCGTCAGCTTTGACAGGTCTATTTGGAATCCTGACTCCAATCCATGTGACTTTAGGTTGTTTACCCTCTTTGAATCTGTTTCCTCTTCTTGAAAATTGGGGATAATAATACCTTCTTTATAGAGCTGTTGTGAAGATTAAGTGGAATTATAGATGCTAAGCACCTGGCTCAGAAGAGCAATTCTTTCAAAGGTTAATCAGGAGCCACCCTGAATTTACATGGGGTGAGTAGGAGATACCTGGAGATCTTGGGTGTGTATGGCTGGGCTAGCTTCTCCCGGGGCATGCACAGCAGATTGGGGCCAGGTAACCATGATGAGAAGTGCATAACCCCAACACAGAGCCAAGATTGGATGGGAAAGCCAAACGCAGGTCTGGTCTGTCAAAGAAGCAGAAGTCTACTGGGCATATACCCAGAGAAAACCATAGTTCAAAAAGACACATGCACCCCAATATTCATTGCAGCACTATTTACATTAGGCAGGGCATGGAAGCAACCTAAATGTCCATCAGTAGATGAATAGATAAAGAAGATGTGGTACATATATACAATGGAATATTACTCGGTCATTAAAAGGAATGGGTCATTTGTAAATGAAATTGGGTCATTTGTAGAGATGTGGATGGACCTCGAGACTGTCATACAGAGGCAAACAAGTCAGAGAGAGAGAGAGAAAAAAAGCATGTATTAACTCATATATATGGAGTCTAGAAAAATGGTACAGATGATCTTATTTGCAAAGCAAAAGTAGAGACACATAGGGAACAAACATATGAATACTAAGAGGGAAAGAAGGGGTGGGAGGATTTGGGAGATTGGGATTGACACATATATACCATTGGTAGTATGTAAAAAATAGATCATTAACGAGAACTTACTGTATAGCACAGGGAACTCTACTCAGTGCTCTGTGGTGACCTAAATGGGAAGGAAATCCAAAAAAGAGGGGATATATGTATACATATAGCTCATTCACTTTGCTGTACGGTAGAAACTAACACAACACTGTAAAGCAACTATATTCCAATAAAAATTAATTTAAATTTTTTTTTAAAAGGCAGAAATCTAGCAGCCAATTCACCCTCTGTTTTGCTCAAGGCAGAGACTGCTATCTAGGTAAGTTTGAACAAGACTGGTTACCTGACTAAACAGGAGGCTGGACCTTTCTCAACCTGACAGCGGTGGTGAGCTCTGATGGCCTGGAGATGACTGGCAAACCCTGATAGGGTCGTGCAAGCAGAGGGCCCAGGGCAAGGCCCTGGGGGAAGCCTTTAGCAGGGTGGCCAAGTTGCTGTGTTGGGGCAGGGGGATGTGACTGAGGTATGCCTCAGTGATTACAAGGAGGCTGGGAGGTCATGACTGACTGTAAAGACTTCATTTGCTGGGGGCAAATTCGGCCTACTAAAGGATGAGGGCCTCCCTCCCCATAACTCCAGGGAGGAGCTTATTGGGGAAAGAGATATTAAAGGGGCAAGACTAAATATAGTCAGTGTTTATCCCAACCAGTCAGCTTCCTTTCTTTCCTTCCTTCTTTCCAACACCGTTATTGGTATATCATTTATGTAGCATAAAATTCATTCATTAAAATGTATAATTCAACAGTTTTTAGTATTTCAGAGTTGTGCAACCAATACCACTATCTAATTTCAGAGTATTTTCATCACTCCAGAAAGAAAACCTGTACCTGTCAATAGTCACTCCCTATTCACTTACCCATGCCTCAGCCTGGGAACTATTAACCTACTTTTTGTATCTATGGATCTGCCTATTCTGGATAATTCACAGAAATGGAATCAAACAATATACAGTCCAGCATGACTGGCTTCTTTCACTTAGCGTAATGCTTTAAAGGTTCATTCATGTTTAACACCTATCAGTATTTCATTCCTTTTTAACGTTGAATAATTTCCCCTTGTATAAATACACTGCATTTTATTTGTCTACTTAACAGTTGATGGACAGTTAGGGTTTTCCACTCTTTTTGGTGATTATGAAGAACACTGCTATGAACAGTCATGTGTAAGTTTCTCTGTGGACATATTTTCATTTCTCTTGGTAACAGAACTGCTGGGTTATATGGTACCTCTACATTCAATCTTCTGAGGTACTGCCAGAGTGTTTTCCACAATGGCTGCACTGTTTTGCATGTTCACAACTATATATGAAAATTTCAATTTCTCCACATCCCCACCAGAAAGTTATTGTCTGTCTTTTTAAAAACTAACTTTTATTGGAGTATAGTTGATTTACAATGTTGTGTTAGTTTCTGATGTGCACCACAGTATCAGTTATATGAATCTGTTCTGTGAAGTTGCTCAGTCGTGTCCGACTCTTTGCGACCCCATGGACTGTAACCTACCAGGCTTCTCTGTCCATGGGATTCTCCAGGCCAGAATACTGGAGTGGGTTACCATTTCCTTCTCCAGGGGATCTTCCCAACCCAGGGATCGAACCCGGGTCTCCCACATTGGAGGCAGACGCTTTAACCTCTGAGCCACCAGGGAAGCCCCCAGTTATACGTATATCCATTCTTTTTTAGATTCTTTCCCCATATAAGTCATTACAGAGTATTGAGTAGAGTTCCTTGTGCCATACAGTGGGTTCTCATTAGCTACCTATTTTATAAATAGTAGTGTGTATATGTCAATCCCAATCTCCTAATTTATCCCTCGCTCTCACTTTTCTCCTTGGCAACCATAAGTTAGTTTTCTACATCTGTGACTCTATTTGTTTTGTAGATAAGTTCATTTGTACCATTTTTAAAAAAGATTTCACACATAAGCAATATAATATGATATTTGTATTTTTCTATCTGATTTACTCTCTGTCTTTTTAAATTAGTGGTCCCAGAGTGTTACCTCCTAGCTGTTTTTGATTTGCATTTCTCTGATGCCTACAGATGTTGAGCATCCCTACCTTTTCTTAAGCAAATGGAGATCCTTCTGTAGGAAATGCATGGAGATTAAGCAGGTTTTGAGGGAGGGAGGGGATGAGCCCCACTGCATCCCAGAATGACTTCTGAGATGAAATTTGTGTTCAGTTATTCAGAGAAGAACCAAGAAGAATTGGAAATTTGCTTCTGGTTTCCCAACTTGGATTATAGAGATTGTTTTCTCTCCCGGAGTTGAAAGATGGAGGCTCCTGCTCTAAATGGAAAGTTGCTCTAAAAGGCAAAATGGTTAATATAGCCAAATATTCACAAGTGTTAAGGTTGCTCCATTTGACTTTGCTGGAAACAAGTTTTATGAACAAGGCCAGGAATTCATCAGGTGCCTCAGCAAGCCTTAGGCAAAAAAGATTTAGTGTTTAGAGCTCAGGTTTCCAGCCTCTTGCTGAGTTCTCCTTTCCATGAGCACAAACTGGTAATTAAAGACCCCAAATGGGTGGAAGTAAGTGAGCAGAGTTTCATGGTCATTTCTGTAGAACTAGATTGAACTGCTTCCTCTTCCTCTAGTACCAAGGTCATCAACAGGCTGCCTCAGTCCATGCCCTACCCTCCCACCCGCTTCCTGCAGGAGGGAAAATGAGCTATTTCACTAGTGAGCTCTGTTTTTAAAAAGCACTAAACCCACCACTGCCTCCTCCCCCACAATTCCCACTTTTTCTCCTCTCTAACCATAAAACAAGGTAGTAGGCCTGAGATCTTTGGAAATCTTGTTTTAAGTGCTCTTCATGAGGAATTCTCTTTGGGCTAATTTCAGAAACTAGAAAGAAAAAAAAAAAAAAATCCTCCCCCTCTGCCTGGGAAGAATAGGGAAAAGATGAGACTGTCTCCTTATACCCTGGCAGGGAGAACTCCTCTGGAAGAAGCAATAACTCATGGCTTGGCTGGCTGTTCTTTGAAGTGGGAGAACCTGGTATTTTCTGAAAAACCACCACTATTTCAAACAGTATTCTAATAGCCCTCTGGTGGGGAGGTGGGTGGGGAGCATGGGAATTGTTTTCCAGAGGGAACAGTTGTCTGAAAGATCTGCTCCTTTGAAATGCCTGAAGTTTTTTCCTCAAGGAACGAATGGCTATGTGGAATCTGGCTTTCAGATTTTCAGCAACTTTTGTAGCTTGGGTGAAGACCACTCATGTACTTAAATAATAATCTGTAAGGTCTATTGCATTCTGTGTCTGTTCTGGGTAAGTTCCCAGCCATGAAAGGCATGAGTCATGCTCTGTGGAGAAGGGAGTTGGCTCTATCTCTCATTTTGTTGGTCAAAGATGAGGAATGAAGGTGGAAGGGATGATTCTAAAAGTCAGGAAAGGAAGTTAAACACATACATATGTTGCAATATAGGACCAAGAGATGTACTGATGTGCTTTTTTGTGACTTGGAATGAAAATTTGGTTGTGGTGAACAAAAGAGGACAGGAAAAGAGCTTTCTTCTGGAGTGTTCTTGGGTGGGTGGGAGATGGAGGGGGGCGGAAAGACCAATGGTATCAGGAGAACATATCTTTGTGCTGATGACTGGTATTCTGATGGAGAAATGAATTGTTCCATCCCTAGACTAGCTCCGAAGGTATAAATTTTCCTAGGACCAAGAAGTTGTTTTCAATCTAAAGAATTTTTTAAATTGCATGTTATTTTTTTTCCACAAATGTTCCCCAAACACTAACAGTTGACTCTTCACTTCTCTTTTTGGGGTGAAGGGATAGAAAAGGAGAGAGAAGAGGCAGTGGAGATGCTGCAACCAATTTGTCATCCTGGTGTGATCTAGGAATCCAGAAATCAAAACTTTCCTGGTCATCAGTCTATTATAATTAATCCTTTTGGATTCTTAGAAGGATTAAGAAAATTTACATAAAATTTTTTCTTCATCAAACTCACCCTGTTAATCTCCTTGCTGGAGGAAATCCATAGTCTCACTGAAAGTTAATGAGCTCTTAAACTGAAAACTGGAGTGTGTGTAACATATTTGTAGCATTTAGCATAATTATGTGGGAGGTTAGAATGCTGCAACTATACTGGTTATTTAAAAATAAAACTCTTTACATGCCAAAATTGATATAAAAGCATTCCTCTACATGAATAAGAAAATAAACACAATATTCTGGAAGAGGCTGTATAATCTTCTGGTAAAGAATTGCCTCACTGAGGACAGAGACATTAATGTATATATTACATCTTCCATGGAAATCCAAGACAATTTGTTTGACAAATGAGATTTGGAAAATTAAATAAATTTGGAAAATTAAATTGGATAATTGTCAATATAGAGACTTAAAAATCATAAAAAGATATGTTAAGTTGCTTATCTATATCTATTATATAGTTAGAGACCATAGTTTTAAAATCAAAAGCCGGGCACATCACTGGTTTTTTATGCATTGCTTGAGTGCCTACAGTGTGCCAGGTACTGTACTAGTTTCTGGGTCTATAATGATGAACTACAGAGTCATCCAGGGGTGAAAAGAGAGCAGAATTTTTTAAGTGTAAACTGCCCCAGAAAATAGATGACTGATTGCTGTAATTACACATCATGACTTGTTGGATATTGCAAATTTTGCTATGTCCCTTGATTGAATTTAATGAGTAACTTTTTTCATGTGACAAAATATCAGTGTTTATACATAGGTTTCCACACGTGGTTTATGGGCTTTCATTAATCTCGGGTCCCTGAAGCTTGCAATTTAGGAATGGCTTACATTCCACAAGTTTGTTTACAAGTCACTTGTTTGGTGGTTGGTTTCCAAAGCGAATCAGTGAAAACCTATTTAATCTTAAAAAATACCTGTAACAAAGCACCAGTCATATAATTAAAACTAATCACCAGGTTTAGCACTGCGTTGCAGGGTGAGGGCATGCAAATTTCAGTTTGTGGTTCTGGAAGCACTTTTTTCATAGAAGGGGCAGGCAGAGGAGTGGGAATGTTCCCCTAATCCCAAGAAAACAGAGGGAGCAATTACCCAAACAGGGGCAGGGCTGGGTTTTGTGATGGTCCAAGGCTATAGCATGTGGAAGCCTTCTCTAAGAAAAAGAATACACCATTATGAAGACTGAATTAGCCATGGGATCTCAGAAGGGAGCTCTGTGAGGACCCCTGGAGATTAAACTTCCTGGCATCCCAGTAAATCTGCTACTATACCTCCGATAGATCTGGCCAGGGGTAGCAATTGATGGATGGGAGGTTGGACAGAGGAGGTGAAGATGGGCGGGGAGCAGTTAAAGGAAGAAGATGGATAGACCTCAGGACCTTCACAGACAGGACATTTTTTGACAGCTGGGGTTTTTGTTCCTGGGGTTTCCCCAGTGACTCAGTGGTAAAGAATCCTCCCTCAATGCAGGAGACGCAGACTTCTGGGTTCAATCCCTGGGTTAGGAAGATCCCCTGGAGGAGGGCATGGAAACCTGCTCCAGTATTCTTGCCTGGAGAATCCCAAGGACAGAGGAACCTGAGGGGTTACAGTCCACAGGGTTGCAAAGAGTCAGACACGACTGAAGCAACTTAGCATGCACACACGTTTCTGTTCCTGTGTCAGGGATAGTGTGGATAGTTGGAGCTAAGGGCAACTTGTCGGAGGGACAGGCCTTTGGGGTGGCAGTGGGAGGACATTAACAGGGTCAGTGATAGAACTGGCAGCACTGGTTCAAAGGCTAAGAGTAGAGGGATGGGCATGGGGACATATTCTACGACTGAAATGGGCCAAGGGGCAGGAGGGCAGATTCGCGCCATGTTATGTGATTTGGAGGTAGAAAGATTGGGTCAGCAGTAGGAAGGGGATTGTGAGGGAAGAAGGGAAAATACATTCCTACCTATGGCGGGTGGAGGAAAGAAGCGACAGAGGCAGGTGTGGTGAGGAAGGGCAAGGTCTCACTAAGTCCAGAAGGGCAGTGCTATGAGAGCCATGTGTAAGTCAGAAGCCTTGAGTTAGGCACTGCCTATCATTATGAGGGCTGATAAGGCTCATACCGGGCCAGAAGGGAATTTGGGTAACGAATGAATTGAGAAAGCCCAATCATTTACAGCAATTTGTTAGCAAACGCTCATGAACGTATAAATCATGTGTAGTAGGTAGGCTTAGGTTAAACATTAGCAAGTAACCTGTGGAGACAAGAGATAGGCCCGTGGTCTTTAAATAAAGGCCACTGGCTTTGTCACTTCCCAAGGAACAGGTGGAATGGGATTTTGATTTCTTATGCTAGACTAGCTGGAAACAAAGCCAGCTGGGAAAGGGAGAGTCTGTATTTGAGCACCCTGTAGTCATTTCCCCTCTGAAATCTCTCACAGGAGAAGCTCTGATTCTGAATTTCCATAGCTCAGCTAAAGCATGAAGGCTAAGTCTGACCAGAGAGGTTTCCACATTTAATGCCTTGTGTTCTGGCTCTGAACAGAATGCAGAGGCTGTTGTTGCTAAGTGTGTGTCTACAAATAGTGTCATTGAAAAGGCCATCTATGGCATTGGGCAATAATAAAGAATGGCCGTTGTGAAACCTAAGGGTGGAGTGCAAAACATGACATGCTCCATGTGTTTGGAGTTCTGCGATCTGAATCCAAGATCATATATTATAGGAAAGAATCCTGAGGGCAAGTGATAGCAAAGCGGAAACTAGAAAACGTGTACTTCTGAAGAACATCAGCAGGCTCTCTGAACAGAAAAACAGAAGCCATTCCAGGTTTTCCCAAGAGGGAATTTAATACAGAGAATTGGTTCCCTAGGAAATGAAGGACTGAGAAGCCAAACATGGAATCCAGAAAGGAATTCCAGAGTTAAGCAACAGTAGGAAGCTGCTCCCAGCTTAATGCTGGAGGGACCATAGGAGGAAGTGGCATCATCAGAGCAAAGATCAGGGTCTTCCAGTGGGAACCAGAACCATAATGGAGGCTTTGCAATTAGAGCTGAGACCATATAACTAATGCTGCAAATAGAAAAATACCCTAGTTATTTCCTTCCATCCTGCCTCATTCTAGTGTCCTTGACTTCCATTGGCTGAACCTAGTTGGAAACTGGAGGTCAAAGAAACCTGGGAAAGGTAATTTCCAACAACTAAGATGGACTGCTGGGTTTATGTGAGAGGAAATTGAACGTGGATGGCACAACACAAAATAGCTACGTTTTGTATAATGCAGGATATTACCAACCACCTTGGAATTAGGAAGCCCTCATATTATCAGTACTGCATTATTTTCATAAAGTGACTAGAGAATGTTGCCATATCCCCAATAAAATGTTTGAACTTAACTTTCATTATTTTTAATATAAAAATTATTTGTGAGTAGGTCATACAGACATATGAAACATAATTCAAAAGTTACCTAAGAATCAGTGGTGAAAAGTCTCAGTCACTCCTCACCAACCCTAGGCACCTGATTCTCTTACCCAGAGGCAACTTTCCTGGCCAGTTTTTTTGTGTGGATCTGTTTATGTATCTATACATCTTTATGTACATTTATATCTATGTCTACCTATATCTATGTCTTTACCCATATCCATATCTTAACCTATATATCTCTTCTTTTTTTCTATATATGAAAGATGCGTAATTCCCCACATGCAAATGGTAACATACACTACGCATGTTCTAATGACCTACACTTTAGCACCAGTTGGCACCTGCTAATTTAATACTGAAAATATTTCTTCTCTCAGGAAATAAAATGGGTGTGCCCATTGGGTCAGACGTGTGCCCAGATGATGAAGAGCTATAAATCATAAGGCTTGCAGATACCCAATGTTCAACTAGTCATGCAAAGAATTCTCCAAGACAGTAATTCAGCAGAAGCTTTGTCATTTCTGTCAGAATGATTCAGGGGGTTGGAATGACTCACTGGGGCTTGAGTTAAATAATCTTGGCCTAACCATATCACTTGGAGCAAAGGTAAGTTGAAGACTGAAATCCTGGTAGCTCAGTATCTCATCTGGACACTGGCAGAGGAATTCTCTGCCCAGCAACAGTTTCAGGGTAAAAAAAAAAAAAAAAAAAAAAAAAAACCCTTGATGTCTCATACTGTTCAGCAAGATAATGTCCACGTGGGTTATAGAATTTACATATTGGTATCTATGTATGTACACATATAAATACATGTACATATATTCATACATATTGCATATATATACTTGAAAGAAATATATTTGAAAATTTCTCACATCTCTAGAGTAAGGATATCTTTATAAGCTTAGAAATGATAAAAGAAATCACAAAGACATACTGAGTTTATTATAAAATATTACTATGTTCTGCATATAGAAATGTGAGAACACAAAAATGCAACACACTGGGAAAATACTTTTAATAAATGTGGCAGATAAAAGCACACTATCTTAATTATTTAAGACATTCATATGAGGTCATATAGTGTGGTGAGAACAAGAGCCTTAGACCTGATGCTGGGCTTCCCATACTGTGAAACTATTTAGGTCTTAGTTTCTTCATCTATGCTTCCCTGGTGGCTCAGATGGTAAAGCATCTGCCTGCAATGCAGGAGACCTGGGTTCGACCCTGGGTTGGGAAGATCCTGTGGAGAAGGAAATAGCAACCCACTCTTCTTGCCTGGAAAATCCCATGGACAGAGGAGCCTGGTAGGCTACAGTCCATTGGGTCGCAAAAAGTTGGACACAACTGAGCGACTTCACTTAATAATTCTTCACCTATAAAATAGTGGCAATAATAATACTTATTGGGGCTTTGTGAGCTTGAAATATGAGATGTCTGTATAGTACCTCAAGCAATGCCACTTGATAAGCACTCAGTAGGATTTGCTATTATTGTTTTTCACAAAAAAAATTGTTAAACAGAAAAAACTAAATGGTCAATTCACTAGATGCAACTAACAAATCAACATAAGGGAAATGTTCAAATTTATATTTTTTTTCCAAAAATGCATTAACTTTTACCAAAGTAGTTTAAAAAATTAATACCCAATGCTAATGAAGATGGAATAAACCAAAACATTTTTATTTGGTGGCAATAATATTAGAACTATCCTTTGGAAAATTGACAGTACATATTATGAGCTATAAAATGTTTAAATTCTTGTTTAATTTGATAAGTTTACTACTTAGATAAAGATATAATTCAAAGAGATAACATGTTATAAACTTAATTTTTTTTTGCACTATTCATGAGAACCCTGTAAAGTCCAAAGCAGCCAATCTGTTTGTTTATATTCTGGTACAATGATCAAATGTAAATGAATTAATACCAAATACCAGATGATAGTTATCTGCAACAAAATGGCAATTAATAGACTCTAGTTATGTGCATACATGCTCAGTCCCTTCAGTTGTGTTCAACTCTTTGTGACCCTATGGACCATTGACCACCAGGCTCTTCTGTCCAAGGGATTCTCCAGGCAAGAATACTGGAGTGGGCTGCCATGCCCTCCTTCCCAATCCAGGGATCTCTTCCCAATCTCTTCCTAATCCAGGGATCGAACTTGCATCTCTTATGTCTCCTGCATTAGCAGTTGGGTTCTTTACCACTAGTGCCACATGGGAAGCCCACAGTTATGTACTTTATATTAAAAATTTTAAATTAGATGATCATGTATAGACATTCGTATATAATTTGCAATTTTGTATGCTTTCCACATAATTAGGCCCATATTAAAAGCCTAGAAAACAATACAAAAAATAAAAATAGTTGTTTGTGCTATATATAAAACAGATTACTAATAAGGACCTAGTGAATAGCACAAGGAATGCTACTCAGTACTCTGTAATGGCCTGTATGAAAAATGAAACTAAAAAAACAGTAGGTATATGTATATGCATAGCTGACACACTTTGCTGTACACCTGAAACTAACACAATATTGTAAGTCAACTATATTCCAATAAAAATTGTTTTTAAATTCTTTACAGTAAAGTCTTCCTGCCACAGCTTCCATCAGTTCAGTTCAGTTCAGCTGCTCAGTCGTGTCCGACTCTTTGTGACCCCATGAATCTCAGCACCCCAGGCCTCCCTGTCCACCACCAACTCCTGGAGTTTACTCAAACTCATGTCCATCGAGTTGGTGATGCCATCCAGCCATGTCATCCTCTGTTGTCCCTTCTCCTCCTGCCCCCAATCCCTCCCAGCATCAGAGTCTTTTCCAATGAGTCAACTCTTCGCATGAGGTGGCCAAAGTATTGGAGTTTCAGCTTTAGCATCATTCCTTCCAAAGAACACCCAGGACTGATCTCCTTTAGAATGGACTGGTTGGATCTCCTTGGAGTCCAAGAGACTCTCAAGAGTCTTCTCCAACACCACAGTTCAAAAGCATCAATTTGGCGCTCAGCTTTCTTCACAGTCCAATTCTGACATCCATACATGACCACTGGAAAAACCATAGCCTTGACTAGACGGACCTTTGTTGGCAAAGCATAGATGGGTGGAAATAGTTGTTTTTGGATGAGCCAATTACAAGTGAATCACTTTTTCTTTCTTTTTTAGTCTTTAAACTTTTTCTTTAAAATGACTTTTAAATTATACAAGACTGCATGCTTATTGTTAAAAAAAAGGTAAACATTGCAAAGGTATATAAAGGGAAAGTAAATGTCTTACAATAATCCCTTCCTCCAATTTTTTACTCTCCTTCCTGTCTCTATTTCCTCTCATCAGATTCCATTTCTTTCCTTGGAGATAATAATTTATGGATATATCCTTCTAGATACCTCTGTCATCTTTACACACAAAGTGCATTAGCTTGAACAACACATACATTTGTTTCTTATGTTAATGGAATTCCTACCATTCTATAACTTACTGGCTTGGTTTCATCAACATATAAATATATATACATATGCATTTTATCTAATCCTTGTCAGTTCAAATAGAATTGCCTTATTGTTTTTAATGAATGGCTACATTGTTCCATAATATGGACATAGCACAATTTGTTTAACCAATCTATTAATAATGATGTTTTGTGTAGTTTCCTTTTTTTTTTTTTTTTGCTGTTTAAAACATTGCTGTAATTCCTATACTGCTCACAGGTATACATGAATATTTCTTTAGGATAGATTCCAAGAAAGAAATTGCTGGGTCAAAGCTTCAACATCCTTTGAATTTGCACATTCAAATTTCTGATAGCTACTTTCAAATCATATTGTGAGAAGACTTAATCAATTTTTATCTTCATGAATTTTCTTTTTAAATGAAAGTAGTCAAATACAGAAGTCCCATGAAACTAACATGACACAGTCAAATGTACCCACACTCAACTGGTCTTTACCCCAGAAATATGTTGTTTAATTTTGGTTTTACGTTTTCAAATATCCTCATGAGTTTGATTCACTCGTGATTTTACCATCTCCTATGTTCCTTTTTTTTTCTTTTTTTGAGAATTGTGATTATCATCTGTTCAGAATGCCCATTTCTGGGCTAGGTTCTAGCAATGGATATGAACTGGGTGGAACACATTAAAGGTCAACAGCTCTGTAAATTAATTTTTACAGCCTGTTGGTGTACCTGATTGTGCAGCTGCCTGGGCAAGTGGGCACTAACATCTAGTTTGTGTTTCACTCACCGAAGAACCTGTCTGTGCCCTGGGTGCAGGCAGGGAAGGGCAGAGTTCACCTGGCGAATTCTTTAGCCTTTTATTCACCCAGAGGAAATAACTTCTTTTCAAGTTCAGAATGCCTTATGGCATTTCAACTGCCCTGATAATTCATAGTTAAACATTTCTTTATATAACTGATTCTTTAGCCCTTTATTTAACTGGTTTCATTGATGGAGCTCATCATATTAAAAGAATAATGAAAAATTTATAGTAACAGTTAGCCCTAGGATTTAAAATATGAGTACAGTTCAAGCATAAGTTGAGCATTTGGCTATGGTGAGAAAAAGTTTTGGTGAACTAAGCCCAAGGAGTATACAAACCATTAGATAAACAGCTATAATTTAAAATACATTCTGGTCATTTCCATATCATCGATAGATTTTCAGAAGTTATAAAGCTGAACTCTGAAATATATTACTTCCAAGTAATGAAATGAGTCTAAGATATATCCACAGCAAAATTGCTATAGTGATTAAGTGTAGTTTCACTGTTAAATTATTTTTTCTCAAGTCCAAATTGAGATTTTTTCTTTTTTTAAACATTATTTTTATTATTAAAATTTGTTTTTATTTATTTAGTTATTTGGTTGCACCAGGTCTTAGTTGCGGCGTGTGGTATCTTGAGTTGCTGCATGTGATCTCTTAGTCACAACATGTGGGATCTTTTTCCCTGACCAGGGATTAAACCTGGGCTCCCTGCATTGAGAGGGCAGAATCTTAGCCACTGGACCACCAGGGAAGTCCCCAAATTTAGATATTTTAAAGCAGATATAATTATTGCTGTACAACGGATGCTAAACAAAACATTTCACTTTATCTGAAATCAGGCACAAGTAACAGCAATTTCAGTAGTTAGCTGTCTGACAAGTTGTGGATTTTCTCCTAATTTAGGGAGACAAAATCTTGTCTTGTTGTCTTTAGGGAGACAACGTCACATTATTTAAGCTGGAGCAAACAGTGTGTCTGTAAAAGTAGTCAACAGTGAATAATTAAAGGAAAACACTGAGCTGAGATGAGGGAATGTTGGATGTAGACTAACGATCTAGCAGAACTCTTAGCATGAGATAATCTTGTGGGCCTAAATAGAATCAAGGAAGGTTAGGTTAGATCCAAAGAAAGGTTTGAGGGAGGGAAGGAAGGAAGGAGGGAGAGAAGGCGAGAGAGAGTGCGAGAGATCCATAGAGAGAGTGAGAACAGGAGCAAGAAAGACAAAGAGAGTTTGAGCAAAAGTGGGAGGAATGAAGAAAGGAAGGAGTAGTTACCTGGAGTTTTCAGGGTAAGCACATTAGCTTTGGGGAATATCTTTATGAACAAGGCACATGAGTTTATGAAAATAGGCTTTTTTTTTTTTTTTTGGTGATGGCAAGGAAGAAAAGTCTTAGAATTCTGAGAATGAAAGAGACAAACTTTTGATTAGAGATTCTTAAATCCCACAAAGTAATTCTTGACTGATAGTTGGCAGGCATACATCTGATGGTTCCAACAAAAGTAGTGACCAGTGTTTAGCAAAGAGAATTACTCTTGCTTGGCTTTCTGTGACTTTGGATCCATTAAGAGGGAAAGGAAGAACCGAAAGTATTGTATCCCAGCTCTCAGGCTCTGTCTGTAAGCTCCAAACCTTCAGAGTCTGCACAGATTCCCATCCTGTAGCTGCTTGCAGGGGATGGATGGATCTACTAATGTGAAGTTGCCAAGTCAGAGTAACAGAGTCCAGCCTGGGTCCAGCTGTTGAGTCCATGAAGGTCTCAGACAAAATGAGAATTTGTAAGGGCTGGTAGGAGCAGAGAGTCAAGTGGGAGGGCAACATAAGACTCCCATGCTAGAAAGTGGATGGGGAAGGAGGGACATGGCTGCCATGACTATTTGCCAAATTCTCTGATGACAGCACCTTTGGGGCAAGCCATTCTGAGTTACTGGTAACATAAACTGGTAAAGTCAAGTGACTGGAAGCCCCTGTGCTTTTTAAATTTTTTTAAGCCTTGCAATCTAGCATCTTTGCCAAACTGCTGAGTCTGTTTACAAATAACACTGGACTGATCCCAATTACCTCATCAGTTCTTTTCTTTTTCACAAGATTATTTCCTGATGTAGAAACTGGTCTCTCCCTCTCCTACTCCAGTTCCTAAAAATGGAGTCAGAGCAGTATGTCTGTGAGATGAGCCCCTGGTTAACTGAGTGTAGTCTACATGTTTTTATCTCGAAGCTGCAGACCCTGAGGTTAAATCCCAGATCACAATAAGACACTCATCACTTAACATTAGACAAGACAGGGACTCAGTTGCAATGACAATAAAAATGGTTAACATCCAAAAAGCCGTTATAGTGAATTGGAAACTGTGCCTACACACGTTGCCTAATGCAATCTAGACAAGACGCTTTTTGAAATGGATGTAGACTTGTATTTTTTATCCTTATTATACAGTTGAAGAATGATAGAGAAGTCAAGGAACTTGTACAAGGTCACCTACCTAGGATATGGCAGTCACCGAGACATTTTGACTCCTAGGTGGAATTATTATACTACATCCCCAGCTAAGGAAACCCTAAGCCTGAATAAACTCAAGAAGCAAGCTAGATCCATGTACCTATTGTAGCAACCCTGAATATTTATTGGAAGGACTGATGCTAAAGTTGAAGCTCCAATACTTTGGCCACCTGATAGGAAGAGCTGACTCACTGGAAAAGACCCTGATGCTGGGAAAGACTGAAGGCAGGAGGAGAAGGGGACAATAGAGGAGGATAAGATGGTTGGATGACATCACTGACTCAATGGATGTAAGTCTAAGCAAACTCCCGGAGATAGTGAAGGACAGGGAAGCCAGGCAAGTGTTGCAGTCCATGGGGTCTCAAAGAGTCAGACACAACTTAGCAACTGAATAACAACAATAAATTATTCTTCAACATCACCTTGGAAGGAGAGCTTTGACTTCAAAGGGCATGCACCTCTTTTGTGCAGATGTCAGCCTGCTTAGCATTCTACAGCCTCTGAGTCCCCTTGCAGGAATTTCAAAACAAATTTAGCGCTCCTGAGAAAGAACCTTCCTCCCTCAATCACAGAGGTCGGTGAAAACACTGAGAGTCTATAATCCATGACACTCAGTAAAGGAGGAAATGACTTTATCTGTGGGGCCCAGTGATAAGGGGCAGTATGAGTGGGAGGGTTTTCTTTCCTCGTGGTTGGCAGGAGACAAATCAAGCTGCCATCAGCTCCTCCCATGCCCAGAGGCTTAAAAAAACAACAAAAAAATAAAAAAACTATGTCACCCAGCAGGTAGAACATGACATGTGACCAACCTACACACATTCTGCCAAGTAGTGTGTTCACACTGGCTCCAGCAGTCCCTTTTGCTGGGGTTGTGTATTTTCCTGTCTCCACTTAGTATGTTGGGAAGGGACAGAAAAGTGTTAATGTAGTGTCATGCCAGCTCCACAGACAGGAGATAATTCCGATGGTGTCTCCTCCTACTCTTGGCTAAGATGCCTGTGGGTCAGCATTTGAGATACAGTTAGACTGCATCCAGCTGAACAAGGGAATACCTTGCAACTTGCTAGTGATCTGGAAAATGTTCACAACGCCCTGTTAAGTGAAAACAGCAGCATATAAAACAGCGATACCCTAGAAATAGGCACAGAAAAGTCTAGAAGGACAGATAGTGCAAAGTTAGCAGTGGTTACCTCTGGCTGGTGGGAATACAAATGATTTCTTCTTTGATTTTAGTTTTTATTTGAACATTACTTTTTGAGTGGTTAGCATAATCGAAGCATAATAAATTCTCAATCAGTCTTTTATGTTTTAAAACACACATGATATAGGAACATCCATTTCTTTTGTAATAAGAAGTTTTTTTAAAGCTTTACTATTAAGGAAAGTTTTACCTCCTTGAGAGGAAATCCAGTGCACAAAACCCCAAACTTAGATGCAAATAAACTAGGAAGTGACCGTTCATTTCACAAATGAGTTCACCACATGGTTCTTTGAAACAGAACGCTCTCTAGCTACTCAATATCTGATTCAGTTCTCAGTAATTTTCCTTGGTTATGAGGGAAATGTAAATTCAAACGTTGTAAATTGGGCTAAAATTATTTACAGGCCTTTTGGTTTAGCTTTTTAATACAAGTTGGAATCAAGAAAATGTGAAAAGTAAACTTTACTAATGAAACGTTGTCATCCATGGAATATAGAGACACAGAGTCGTGCTTCCAGCAGAGGTGCCCTCCTGCCTACCAACACCTCCAACAGGCTCGGCAGGCTGAGCTGGTTGCAGGGCCTCCCCGCCCCCTCTCCTGCCCCACCCCCACCCTGTCCCCGACTCCTGGAAACCTTGCTGCTTTCCCTCTTTGTTTAGGTGCCTGGGCCACTTCGGAGGCAGGGGGCACTCTGAAGGGTGTGATGAAAGACAAATGATGTTGTGCAGCCTGGTGACCTGGCCTAATACTAGTGCACAAAGACTAGGACAATGACCTCACCATTTTTAGAGTTAATCGTAGGACTCAAGTATCGGTCAATGGGGGTTTTACGTGGTCCAAGAGGCTGCAGGAGGCCTTGAGGGGAGTGAGGGGTGTGTTGAGTGCTGAGACCTTATACTTTACTCCTGTGGGAATGGAAACAGTAAGGGGTGGAGGGCTAGACACAGGATTCCCCTATAATAGCAATAGAGAGGAGAGGTATACTTGGTATACCCATTAGAGGTCATTTCTATTCTGTCCCTTTTTTTGAATGGAAAAGGAGTATGTCAAGGCTGTATATTGTCACCCTGCTTATTTAACTTATATGCAGAGTGCATCATGAGAAACGCTGGGCTGGAGGAAGCACAAGCTGGAATCAAGATTGCCAGGAGAAATATCAATAACCTCAGATATGCAGATGACACCACCCTTATGGCAGAAAGTGAAGAAGAACTAAAGAGCCTCTTGATGAAAGTGAAAGAGGACAGTGAAAAAGTTGGCTTAAAGCTCAACATTCAGAAAACTAAGATCATGGCATCTGGTCCCATCACTTCATGGCAAATAGATGGGGAAACAGTGGCTGATTTTATTTTTCTGGGCTCCAAAATCACTGCAGATGGTGCCTGCAGATGTGAAATTAAAAGATGCTTACTCCTTGGAAGGAAAGTTATGACCAACCTAGACAGCATATTAAAAAGCAGAGACATTACTTTGCCAACAACAGTCCATCTAGTCAAAGCTATGGTTTTCCCAGTGGTCATGTATGGACGTGAGAGTTGGGCTATAAAGAAAGCTGAGCGTAGAAGAATTGATGCTTTTGAACTGTGGTGTTGGAGAAGACTCTTGAGAGTCCCTTGGACTGCAAGGAGAACCAACCAGTCCATTCTAAAGGAAATCAGTTCTGGGTGTTCATTGGAAGGGCTGATGTTGAAGCTGAAACTCTGATATTTTGGCCACCTGATGTGAAGAACTGACTCATTTGAAAAGACCCTGATGTTGGGAAAGACTGAAGGCAGGAGAAGGGGATGACAGAGATTGAGATGGTTAGATGGCATCACTGACTCAATGGACATGAGTTTGGGTCAACTCTGGGAGTTCATGATGGACAGGGAGGCCTGGCATGCTGCGTTTCATGGGGTCACAAAGAGTAGGACACGACTGAGCAACTGAACTAAACTGAATTTATTTATTTGGCTGCATTGGATCTTTGTTGCATCACTTGGGATCCTTCGTTGTGGCCCAGGGGCTCAGTAGTTGCGGTGCATGAGCTTAGTTGCTCTGTGGCTTGTGGGATCTTAGTTGCCTAACCAGGGATCAAACCTGCACCCCCTGCACTACACTTAACGGACTCTTAACCACTAGACCACCAGGAAAGTCACTCTATTTGGTTCTTATCACTTGGCAAGCAAAGGGCTAGCAACAAGAGATACAAGGGTTGTGCCTCTCAGGAGGCTCCCAGGGCAGGGGAAGGTAAACCTTATGGAATATACAAATCCCATGACGCTGGAGGGAGTAAGCCGAGGGCTGGGAGAGAGAAGCGTGAACAGAAAGTTTGAGCATATCCAGGAGCCTTCTTATAGGAGGAAAATGTTTCCTGGATTGGGTGGCATTCAAAGGGGTCACAGGTTCTGTTGGGCAGAGAAGGAGAGAGGGCGATCAGTGGATGTACCAGCCTGAGCAGAAGCCCAGAGCTGGGAAGCATTACACAGCCCTGTCTGGGCGGAGTGTAGGGTAGAGATAAGCACAGTGACGCCATCTGTACTACAGAAAGAGACGTCCCATGGGCATCTTTTCTTGATTTTATTTTATTTATTTTTTAATATATAATTTAGTGGGTTTTTTTTATTCACTAAGTTGGGCAACCATCACCACTATCTAGTTGCAAAACACTTTAACAACCCCATAAAGAAACCCCCTAGTCTTTAGCATCTCTCCTCTCTCTCCAGCTGCTGGCAATTACTAATCTACTTTCTGTCTCTACGAATTTGTCTATTTTAGGCATTTTATCTAAATGGAATCACATAATATATGGCCTTTGCGTCAGGCTTCTTTCACTTTTAACATAATATTTTTAAGATTCATTCATTCTGTAGCATCTATCAGAACTTCATTTCTTTTTATGGTCAGATAATATCCCACTGTATGGATATACCACATTTGGTTGATTCATTCATCAAGTTGATGGACATCTGGGTTGTTTTCCATCTTTTGATTATTGTGAATGACACTGCTATGAACGTTTGTTTACCCACAGCCATCTGTCTCAGTCAGCTCAGGGTGCTATGTTAAAAACTGTATACTGGTTAGCTTATAAACAACAAAAATGTATTTCTCGTGGTTCTAGAGTCTAGCAATCCAAGATCAGGATGTGAGCATGTTTGCAATTTGGTGAGGACTTCTTCTGGGTTGCAGATTGTCATCTTGTTGGTGTGTCCTTAGATGGAAGAAAGAGAACAAGAGTGCTCTCTGGGGTCTCAGCACTGGCACCCCACTCCAGTACTCTTGCCTGGAAAATCCCATGGACGGAGGAGCCTGGCAGGCTGCAGTCCATGGGGTCGCTGAGGGTCGGACACAACTGAGTGACTTCACTTTCACTTTTCACTTTCATGCATTGGAGAAGGAAATGGCAACCCACTCCAGTGTTCTTGCCTGGAGAATTCCAGGGATGGGGGAGCCTGGTGGGCTGCCATCTGTGGGGTCTCACAGAGTCGGACACGACTGAAGTGACTTAGCAGCAGCAGTGATCCCATTTAGGAAAGATCCATCTTTATGACCTAACTACTTTCCAAAGACCTCCTAATGCCATCACATTAGGAGCAGGGTGTGAATTCAACATATGAATTGGGGGAGGGGGGTGTGGATAGGAATCAAACCTGGGTTCCATGCTTTGGGAGTGTGGAGTCTCAGCCACTAGACCACCAGAGAAGTCCCCTTACAGAATTTTTGATAGCCAACTTGTTATTGTTCTTTTTGCAGGCTTTGGAGTGAATGCATTTCTGAGTTCCTACCTAGTAGTTTATTAACCTAAGATTGGATATTTCTTTCTAATTCCATGTTCAAAGAAGGCTGAGGCTGCCACATTTCCGTGTCAAGCTGGGTGGTTATTTTGCAGGTGGGACCTCAGCTCTCATGCATACTACTCTGACTGCACAGTTGTCTTTAAAGAAGCAGGAAAGAAAAAAAGTGAAGTCGCTCAGTGGTGTCCAACTCTTTGGGACCCCATGGACTGTACCTACCAGGCTTCTCTGTCCATGGAATTTTATGGGCAAGAGTACCGGAGTGGGTTGCCATTTCCTTCTCCAGGGGATCTTCCTAACCCAGGGATCGAACCTGGGTCTCCTGCATTGCGGGCAGATGCTTTACCATCTGAGCCACCAGGGAAGCCCAAAGAGGCAGAAGAGAAAATTCATTCTTAAACCATCATTAATGCAGGAGAATACTGCCTAAACACTTACTTTAAACAAGGAAAATTACAAAGTTAGTGTTTTTTAAAAAATTCACTGTATAATACTCAAGACTTTTGTTATTTTAGGTACAATTTTGAAATGTATCTAACTGTAAATTCAAGGCTAAGATAAGTAAATATTGGCTGAAATCCATAGATCACTTCTTAAAACTACTCTTCTTTCTCCTATTAAAACTACTCTTCTTTCTCCTATCTTTTCTTTTAACTCCCTTGTCCTAACTACATACCTCTTCCCCTTATTTCCTTCTCAATAACTACAGACCCTCCTCTCAAAAAGTTACTAAATCATAACCTCCCTTCTGAAAAGTCTTTTTCCAAACCACAGACCCTGGCCCTTTCTTTCTAGTTACCTCATCCCCACAAACCACAGCCTTCCTTTCCAAAACTTCTCTTTAAACTCATTTCCCAAATATTGTCTTTTCCCCAAAATCTACATCCCTCAGTGTCCACTCTCTGAAACCAAAAGACACACGTATCTTGTCATTCATCAATGGAGCTGGGACTGATTCCAGGAGAGAAGTACCAGAGGGTTATGACATGTGGAGGATGTAGAACAAGGTGACGAGTTTGCAGTGGATAGAGATTTGAGGACCATGATTTAGTGCCCTCTAGATAAGCCCCAGGCTGTGGGCAGCTCCCTTCACTTGGCTGGGCTTTGATTATCTCATCTGGCACGGACTCAACCTCTGGCTCATGGGATGCTCTCAGCAATAATATTTATTGGCTTTGTTAAGTGGTTGGATAAAGGACTAGGATGAGGTGAACTCCAAGCTGCTTTTGCTAATATGCATGTGGTCAAGATACAGAAGATCAGTAGAACTTAGTAATTAAATTATTTGACCAATTGCCTCCATTTTGTTCTTCACTTTGCTTGCGTAGATAGTCTTTCTTTGTCGAGGAGAAAAATACATGGAATTTTACTGGGGAGAGATATAAGACAGTTATTTTCCCCTTTGGACTCCAAACTCCTTGATATCTGTGGGAGTCTGCTGCTAATGAAAATCGTTTCAGTTCTATGGGACTAACTGTGAGGACAATGAAATCCAGAAACATGAACTAGGAATACAGGATGTCTAAACAGGATCGTTCTAAATTGCTCAGAAGGCACCCGTGAAAGTGAGATGCCATTGTTAATAAATATTTGTTGATTAACTAAGGAACATAAATACTGCGTGATAAAGATGTCTTGTAGCTCTGAGTTTATACACCAGGGTCCAAATGTAAAAGGGCATGGTGGTTTCAACAAACAAGTAACCCCTTCCAAAAAGTTCTAAAAATTTTTAAACTCAAAATGGAACATTTATTCAAAGGTGAAAAGCTAAACTATACAACTTTTAAAAGAAACCAAAAGAGAAGATCTTCATGACTTTAGGTTGGCCAAGGAGTTCCTAGATAAAACTCCAGAAGCATAGTCCACAGAAGATAAAATGATATATTGGTCTTCAGGAAAATGTAAAAGTTTGCTCTGTAAAAGACACACTGAGAATGAGAAGACAATTTACAAATCTGGGACAAAATATTTAGAAATCACATATCCATTGAAGAATTTGTATCCATACTATATGAAGAACTCTTGAAAATTCAAACAGCAAGAAAACAAACAACCCAATTAAACTAGGGAAAAGATTTGGACAGATACTTCACCAAAGAAAGATACATAGGTATCAAATAAGTACATGAAAATATGCTCAAAAGTATATTTGTCATCAGGGAAATGTAAATTAAAACCAGAAGGTATTGCTACACGTTTATTAGAATGACTAAGAATAAAATCAAAACTGATACTTCTAAGTATCGGCAAGGATTTGGGCAAACGGGAACTCTCAGACATTGCTGGAATGAGTGTAAAATGGTATAACTATTCTTGAAAAGAAAAAAAGTGATGTCGCTCAGTAGTGTCCAACTGTTTGTGACCCCATGGACTGTACCTACCAGGCTTCTCCATCCGTGGAATTTTCCGGGCAAGAGTACTGGAGTGGGTTGCCATTTCCTTCTCCAGGGGATCTTCCCAACCCAGGGATTGAACCCAGCTCTCCTGCATTGGAAGCAGACGCTTTACCGTCTGAGCCACCAGGGAAGTCTCGAAAAGAGTTTGGCAATTCCTTATGAAATAAACATACACAAACCACACGACTAGGAGTCCCAGTTCTGGGTGTTTTTACTGTACAGAAATGAAACTCAAGTTCACACACAAACCTGCATCCAAATGTTTATAAAAACATTTGTAATTTATAATTATTTGCAATTGCCAACACTGAAAACTACAGTATCAATGATTTTCAAATGTGTTATGCTAAGTACAAGATGCTGGAACCAAAAGGTTACATAATACGTAATTCAACTGGTATGGCATTCTGGAAAAGCCAAAACTCTAATATAGAGTTGTTAAATCCTGAAGGCACGTGGATTCTTCCAAAGGGAACACTTTGGGGGTGTCCCTGAATTTATGCATTTGTTAAAACTAACAGAATTGTACATTTAGCTGAGCTATTTCAAATCCCAAAAGACGATGCTGTGAAAGTTCTGCACTCAATATGTCAGCAAATAGGAAAACTCAGCGGTGACCACAGGACTGGAAAAGATTAGTTTTCGTTCCAGTCCCAAAGAAGGGCAATACCAAAGAATGTTCAAATTATTGCACAATTGTACTCATCTCCCAAACCAGCAAAGTAATGTTCAAAATTCTTCAAGCCAGTCTTCAGCAGTACATGAACCAAGAACTTCCAGATGTTTAAGTAGGATTTAGAAAAGGCAGAGGAACCAGAGATAAAATTGTCAACATCCATTGGATAATCGAAAAAGCGAGAGAATTTCAGACAAACATCTACTTCTGCTTCATTGACTTTGCTAAAGCCTTTGACTGTGTAGATCACAACAAACTGTGGAAAATTCTTAAAGAGATGGGAATACCAGACCACCTTACCTGCCTCCTGCGAAACCCATATGCAGGTCAAGAAGCAACAGTTAGAACCAAACATGGAACAACAGACTGGTTCCAAATTGGGAAAGGAGTACGTCAAGGCTGTATATTGTCACCCTGCTTATTTAACTTATATGCAGAGTACATCATGAGAAACGCTGGGGTGGAGGAAGCACAAGCTGGAATCAAGATAGCCAGGAGAAATATCAATAACCTCAGATATGCAGATAACACCACGTTTATGGCAGAAAGTGAAGAGGAACTTAAGAGCCTCTTGAAGAAGGTAAAAGAAGAGAGTGAAAAAGCTGGCTTAAAATTCAGCATTCAAAAAATGAAGATGATGGCATCTAGTCCTACCACTTCATGGCAAATAGATGGGAAAGCAATGGAAACAGTGACAGACTTTATTTTCTTGGGCTCGAAAATCACTGCAGATGGTGACTGCAGCCATGAAATTAAAAGACTCTTGCTTCTTGAAAGAAAAGCTATGACAAACCTAGACAGTTTATTAAAAAGCAGAGACATTACTTTGCCGACAAAGGTCCATCTAGTGAAAGCTATGGTTTTTCCAGTAGTCATGTATTGATGTGAGAGTTGGACCATAAAGAAGGCTGAATGCTGAAAAAATTGATGTTTTTAACTACGTCATTGGAGAAGAGTCTTGAGAGTCCCTTGGACAGCAAAGAGATCAAACCAATCAATCCTAAAAGAAATCAATCTTGAATATTCACTAGAAGGACTGATGCTGAAGCTGAAGCTTCAATACTTTGACCTGATGTGAAGAGCTGATTCACTAGAAGATACCCTGATGCTGGGAAAGACTGAAGGCAGGAGAATTGGATGACAGAGGATAAGATGGTTGGATGGCATCACTGACTCAACGGACATGGGTTTGAGCAAGCTCTGGGAGTTGGTGATGAACAGGGAAGCCTGGTGTGCTGCAGTCCATGGGCTCACAAAGAGCTGGACATGACTGAGCAACTGAACAACAACATCAAAAAATGGGATCAAGAAAAAGTTATTTTATTAAATGTAAAAACTGGGGGGCAAAGTTCTGCAAGTGATGAAGGTAAAAAACAAAAACCAACAACAAAAAACTGTGGTCAGGAACTAGCCTTGGCTAATCATGAAACTTTAATTTTTACCTGGAATAATCCTGTTGCCCATGCTTCACTAAAAGCACAAATAGTACAAATGAATGTTTTCCTGATACTGTATTTACATACAGTAAGGATCAGATCAGATCAGATCAGTCGCTCAGTCGTGTCCGACTCTTTGTGACCCCATGAATCGCAGCACGCCAGGCCTCACAGTCCATCACCAACTCCCGGAGTTCACTCAAACTCATGTCCATCGAGTCAGTGATGCCATCCAGCCATCTCATCCTCTGTCGTCCCCTTCTCCTCTTGCCCCCAATCCCTCCCAGCATCAGAATCTTTTCCAATGAGTCAACTCTTCACATGAGGTGGCCAAAGTACTGGAGTTTCAGCTTTAGCATCATTCCTTCCAAAGAAATCCCAGGGCTGATCTCCTTCAGAATGGACTGGTTGGATCTCCTTGCAGTCCAAGGGACTCTCAAGAGTCTTCTCCAACACCACAGTTCAAAAGCATCGATTCTTCGGCGCTCAGCCTTCTTCACAGTCCAACTCTCACATCCATACATGACCACAGGAAAAACCATAGCCTTGACTAGATGGACCTTTGTTGGCAAAGTAATATCTCTGCTTTTGAATATGCTATCTAGGTTGGTCATAACTTTCCTTCCAAGGAGTAAGCTTCTTTTAATTTCATGGCTGCAGTCACCATCTGCAGTGATTTTGGAGCCCAGAAAAATAAAGTCTGGCACTGTTTCCACTGTTTCCCCATCTATTTCCCATGAAGTGATGGGACCGGATGCCATGATCTTAGTTTTCTGAATGTTGAGCTTTAAGCCAACTTTTTCACTCTCCTCTTTCACTTTCATCAAGAGGCTTTTTAGTTCCTCTTCACTTTCTGCCATAAGGGTGGTGTCATCTGCATATCTGAGGTTATTGATATTTCTCCCAGCAATCTTGATTCCAGCTTGTGTTTCTTCCAGTCCAGCGTTTCTCATGATGTACTCTGCAGAGAAGTTAAATAAACAGGGGGACAATATACAGCCTTGAAGAACTCCTTTTCCTATTTGAAACCAGTCTGTTGTTCCATGTCCAGTTCTAACTGTTGCTTCCTGACCTGCATACAAATTTCTCAAGAGGCAGATCAGGTGGTCTGGTATTCCCATCTCTTATAGAATTTTCCACAGTTTATTGTGATCTACACAGTCAAAGGCTTTGGCATAGTCAATAAAGCAGAAATAGATGCTTTTCTGGAACTCTCTTGAGTATGGTGAGCCTTAAAGTAAGGTGACCCTTAAAGACCTTCCTAAACAAGGGGTAGCCCTCTCCCCTTGCCTTTCCAACCAAGCTCTCTGACACTCGAGATCCTGTGACCTGGGGAGAATTATGACTGCCCAGCCAAACAAAGCCTTGATAGCACCATGCCCTGCCCCTTTCACCTGAGCAGATGTCACCAAGACCTCTTGCGTGGCATCTGCCTTAGTGAGTGTGCTGGCCTGAATGCAGAGTACACAGAAAGCTTCCATGACCCGGTCACCAAATCCTCCCTGGCCTTGCCCCCTGGATTAGCTCCTACTGTGATGACAGGTGAGACCTACCCAGGCAACTGCCCCTGGGCTGGGCTCAGCTGAGAAAAGCTGGATTTAGCACTTCATTTCTTTCCCTCACAAAGCCACCTGTAGCTCCATGACCATTCATTGTCTAGGAATTAAAGGTCTCCTTGAGAGTCTTGGTACAAAAGACTCTTGTCAAGCCCTTGCCAGGCTATTGCTACCGATGTTCCTCTACCAGCCCAGGGCTTCATTCTGAGGCTCTAGGGAAGTGACAGGGAGCGTCAGTGCTCGTATCCCACACTTAACCTCTTAAATTCTTTAAGGGCCACCCTCCTGAAAAATTGTCAAAGTCCCAAGGGAACATCTGGGAGTCCTGGCTGCCCAGGAGAGCTTTTGTATTATGTTAGTCTTCCAAAATGTATTATATGAAGTGTTAGTGCTTCATTGGAGTCTGTCCTATATCTGGATAATGAATAAGTTTCAAAAAATATCACTAATAGGAGTTTCAGTTAGATTTCCAAGGCTGATAGAACTGTGTTCTTTCTTTCTCTCTCTCTTGCCTCCTCCCCCACCATCTGCCACTGCATATATTAAAAACTGGCTTGCCAAACTTGCTTTCCTGCAGAAATTACCTCGGAAATGGAACTAAGATTCCAGGGGTCTTGGCCTTGGAGAGAATCTAACTCATGAAGACAGGCGGACAGAGAAGCCGAGGAAGACTTAAAGTTGGCAGGAAAAAATTCACAGCTAATTTGGGGAATAAACAGAAAAGGAGTTCTGCAAAAGGCGAACATTTTCCCCAGTGCTGAGGCAGAGAAAGGGGCCTGGAGATGTTTACAGAGGGGAGTTGCCCTCACCACCTTAGCTTTCCTTTCTTGGGCTTAGCATTCAAGCACAACCAAAACATCCATGAATCCTTGCCCCAGGATTCATGCAGCTTCACTCTCTTCCTATCAGGTCTCCAACAATACCATGGCTTCCTACCTATTTTTAAAATTTTATTCTTGAAACTTTAAGGGCTCATGAGCCCTTCTTACTACTTTAATCAGTTTTGTGTCCTGAAATTTCACTTTGCCTGGCAGGGCCTTCCTCTGTCACAGCTGAAAGAGAACTAAGACAGGCTTTCTCTCAAGAGTGAGACAGAATGAGCCATGTGGGGTGGTATTGGTTTTTTCCTGCACTAATCATTCTATTGGTTTTTAAACACTTGCTTTTTAAAGGAAATATAATCCTTATGTTTAATAAAAAATTTTAATTGAAAGCTTTTGAAAAAGTAGATCTTAGTTTATAGAGAAGTTTTAGGTTCACAACAAAATTGAAAGAAATGTATAGAGATTTCCCATATATTCTCAGCTCCTATACAAGGATAAACTTTCCTGTTATCAACATCTCCTATCAGAGTGCTATATTTGTTACAAGTTTTGAACCTACTTTACTCATCTTTGTCATCCAGAGTCCATAGTTTAATTTAGGGTTTAATATTGGTGGTGTACATTCTATCGGTTTGACCCATTTATAATGCTTATGTTTTTATATCTTATTTACACTCCTTTTGGGCTTCCCCAGTGGCTCAGACAGTAAAGAATCTGCCTGCAATGCAGGATACCCTGGTTTGATCCCTGGGTTGGGAAGATCCCCTGGAGAAGAGAATGGCAATCCACTCCAGTATTCTTGCCTGGAGAATTTCCATGGGCAGAGGAGCCTGACGGGCTACAGTCCATGGGGTCGCAAAAAGTCAGACACAACTGAGCAACTAGCACAAACTAAATACTTACACTCAATTAAATAAAACCCTGTTTTCAAAAAGAGTCGCATGAGTCATGTGATGTCTAAATAGCTTTCTTGAGCCTCCAGAAGTCTTCTCCTGAAAGACATGTCATTTCATGAGCTTTTTCATGAAAAAGCTTCTAGAAATCTTCTGTTGCTGAAGTGGGAAGTAATGTTTTTTCAGTCTAAATTGAAAATCCAATAAAACACACATAAACACACACACATACATATACACACAACTTGCAATTCAGATGAATGCCAAGAAAGTTTAGCCCTGAATTTTCAGAAAATGCCTTCTCTCACTCGAACATATGAGAGCACTGAAATTTTAGAATCTCGAAGGAGCCTACAGTGTGTGCTAACAATTCATTTCTCTAACATCAACAAGCTCTGACTCTGTAGCATGTCACATTACCAGGAAGCTACACTTTTGAATCCTGCTCCTTGCAGTAACGTGGAAGTCATGGGCTCTGCTACAGATACCCTGCATTTGAATTCTATCTTTACCCTCTTAAGATATTGTAAATATTAAGTCACTTAAAGCAGTAAAAGCTCTTAGTGCAACACCTGATTTTCTCCAGTGAGTCCACATCAGCTGTCACCTCCAGGCTTTTGCACACTGCCCTTAGCACATTTTTGGGAACAATATAAGAAACTGCTTTATCACAGGAAGATGTTTTTGCAATTATTGTAAAACTGCCATCATTTTACTTTTCGATGTCTCTCATGGAAAATACTCAAATTCATGTGAGATCATTCAAGCTAGAAAAACAAATTTACATCTCCTGATGAACTGGCAGTCCTCCTTTAATGAGGAAAATGCAGATGAATAATTGATTTTGAATTCTTATTTTATTTTTTGCTTCTGGTTTATGTTCAGTAGCAGTAGTAATCTTGAGTTTAATAATAATTACAGCTAAATAATAGCTCTCACTTTTAAAAAATTAAAGATTAAGAGCATTTTTGAATGCTATTGCCTGATTATTTGTATTAGTTCCAAAATGAAAATGAATAGAGGGCTATTATTGCTAATAAATACACCTGAAATGCATAGACAGGGTCTTTTTGAACCGATTGCTTTATTTCTGCCCTGACTATGACCTATGGTATAGCCTCCTGATATAAATTGGATGAATGTACAGTCTAATGTTACAGATTTCAGCAGCTGTTAAAATTACACAGTAATTGTCCGTTCACACTGTAGAGTTACACCATGGTGAATTGGCTGCTAGTGAACAACGAAGAAAATGAATATTTAGGCACTAATGAGTACTCATGAAATCAGATACAGAGACAAAAAACATTCTGGTTGACCCCTCCTTTTTTTGGCCTGTATTCCAGTTCAGTTCAGTCGCTCAGTCGTGTCTGACTCTTCGCAACCCCATGAATCGCAGCACACCAGGCCTCCCTGTCCATCACCAACTCCCGGAGTACACTCAGACTCATGTCCATCGAGTCAGTGATGCCATCCAGCCATCTCATCCTCTGTCGTCCCCTTGTCCTCCTGCCCCCAATCCCTCCCAGCATCAGAGTCTTTTCCAATGAGTCAACTCTTCGCATGAGGTGGCCAAAGTACTGGAGTTTCAGCTTTAGCACCATTCCCTCCAAAGAAATCCCAGGGCTGATTTCCTTCAGAATAGACTGGTTGGATCTCCTTGCAGTCCAGAGCTGTTTAAAATATACAGCTAAGGCCCTATGGAAAAGTTTCCTATTTTCCACTTCTTCAGGATCCCCAGCTGCACCTCAATAGTTACTAGTTACTCCAGACACTCCAGACCAGAGGACAGCTGAGAAGGGCCCAAACTAGGATTATGGTTTCTGGAGATGCTGATGGGTTTTATTTATAATTTATCATCTAAACTGGAATATCTTTGAGAGTAAAAGGGAGCACCATTAATAGTTTTGCTGGCATAGGTGTGAGCATATCCTAAATAAGTCAAGATGTATGATCCCTATACTTAATAGGATGGGATTGGTGGGAACACACTAGCAATGGTTCCTGGGGCCCCAGGAAGGCCTCTGAGTCAAAATATTTCTGTACCTGCCTTCCTTATTGATGACTTAAATTTCATCAATACTGATTCAGTCCTTTTGACTGGACATCCTCAGTCAGGGGTTATCCCTTCTCCCCACCCAATGGGATATTTACTAATGTCAGGATATTTTTCACTGTCATGACTGGGAGGGATGCTGCTATTGGCATCTAGGGGGTAGAGGTCAAGTTGCCACTAAACATTCTACCATGCACTGGATAGTCTCTACAACAAAGAATTATCCAGCCCCAAATGTCAATAGTACTGAAATTGAGAAATCCTGCTTTGGATTAAGCACTGTCTGTCCTCTGGTTTCCATTTGAAGATACCTGAGGGTCAAAAGAATGAAAAGACAAGCCACAGACTGGGAAAAAATATTTGCAAAAATACATCTGATAAAGGATTATGATCCAAAATATACAAAGAAAAAAAGACGTCAATAATAAGAAAGCAAACAACTTGATTAAAAAATAGGCAAAAGATCTGAATGCACACCTCACCAAAGGGATACACCAATGACAAACATGCACATGGGAGGATGCGCAGCATCACCTGCCATTTGTTGTTGTTTAGTTGCTCAGTCGTGTCCGACTCTTTGCAATACCATGGACTGTAGCCCACCAGGCTCCTCTGTCCGTGGAGTTTCCCGGGCAAGAATACTGGAGTGGGTTGCCATTTCCTTCTCTATGGGTCTTCCGACCCAGGGTTTGAACCCACGTCTTTGGCATTGGCAAGTGGATTCTTTACCACTGAGCCACCAGGGAAACCCTGTCATTAGGGAATTGCAAATTAAAAGAACAATGGAATACTCCCAGACACCTATTAGAATTGTGAAAATCCAAAATACTGACAACATGAAAAACCAGGGAGGAGTTGAAGCAACAGGAGCTCTCATTCATTGCTGTAACCATTCAGAATGGTTATAAACACTTTAGAAGACAGTTTGGGCAATTTCTTACAAAGATAAGCATTATTCTTACTCTGTGATCCACTAGTCACATTTCTCGGTACCTATCTAAGTGAACTGAAAACTTACGTCCTTACAAAAACTTGCACATGGCTATTTATGAAGTTTTATTTGCAGTTGCTAAAACTTGGAAGCAACCAAGATCATCTTTCATTAGGTGAGTGGATAAATAAACTGGTACATGTACACAATAGTGTACACAATAGAATATTAAAGAAATGAGCTATCAAATCATGAAGAGACAGGGAGAAATCTTAAATGCTTGAAACTAAGTGAAAGAAGTCAATTTGAAATGGTTATGTATTATATGATTCCAATTATATGACATTCTTTCCAAGGCAAAATTTTGGAGACAGTAGAAGGATCAGTGAAAATGAAGTCGCTCAGTAGTACCCGACTCTTTGCAACCCCGTGGACTGTAGCCTACCAGGCTCCTCCGTCCATGGGTTTTTCCAGGCAAGAGTACTGGAGTGGGTTGCCATTTCCTTCTCCAGGGGATCTTCCCAACCCAGGGATCACACTAGGGTCTCCTGCATTGGAAGCAGACACTTTAACCTCTGAGCCACTAGGGAAGCCACAAAAAGGATCAGTAGTTGCCAGCATTAAAGAGGAGAGAGAGATGAATAGATAGAGCACAGAGGATTTTAGGGCAGTGAGTCTATTCCATATGATACTACAATGGTGAATATGGTACATGTCCTTTCACATTTGTCAAAGTCCTTAAACTGGACACCACCAAGAGTGAACCCTAATGTAAGCTGTGGACTTTAGGTATTAATAACTTTTTACTATAACAACTGGTGCATGTCTGTCAATTATAACAAATGTATAGCTCAGTGGGAGATGTTGATATGGGAGCAGAGATATATGGGAAATCTCTGTACCTTCTTCTCAGTATTGCCATAAACTTAAAACTGCTCTACAAAATTAAGTCTATAAAGAAAGATTCATGCAGGGAAACACATAAGCCCCTCACCCTCTGTACTAAATGATTTTATCAAATGGTAAGGGAAAGTGACAGCGTTTAAAAGGGGTCCCAGAGTCAAGGGACTACCAGCTTTAGACTGTTGCCTACATTGACTCTACTATAGTGACCTGGGAGGTGGTTAGGAGATGGGGAGGTGACTGCAACTCCCTGATGCTTTCAGAGGTGTTAGCATAATCATTTTTTCACTTTATAACCTACCTTCATGTCGCGGCCTAATCTAATTAAAAAAACTATGATCATGGCATACAGTCCATCACTTCATGGCAGATAGAAGTGGAAATGTGGAAGCAGTGACAGATTTCCTCTTCTTGGGCTCTAAAATCGCTGCAGATGATGCCTGCAGCTGTGAAATTAAAAGACAATTGCTTCTTGGCAGGAAAGCTATGACAAACTTAGACAGTGTATTAAAAAGCAAAGACATCATTTTGCCGACAAAGGTCCATAAAGTCAAGGCTATGGCCTTTCCAGTAGTCATGTACAGATGTGAGAGATGAACCATAAAGAAGACAGAGCGCTGAAGAATTGATGCTTTCGAACTATGGTGCTGAAGAAGACTCTTGAGAGTCCCTTGAACAGCAAGGAGATCAAATCCGTCAATCCTAAAGGAAATAAACCCTGAATATTCATTGGAAAGACTGATGCTGAATCTGAAGCTCCAATACTTTGACCACCTGCTGGGAAGAGCCGACTGATTGGAAAAGACCTTGATGCTGGGAAAGATTGAAGGCAGAAGGAGAAGGGAGTGACAGAGGATGAGATGGTTGGATGGCATCACCAGTTCAATGGACATGAACTTGGGCAAACTGCAGGAGATGGTGCAGAAGAGGGAAGCTTGGCATGCTGCAGTCCATGGAGTCGCAAAGAGTTGGACATGACTGAGTGATCGAACAACAACAAATCTAATTAACAGAAAAAAAAAAAAAAAAGCAGATAATAGGAACAATTGAGCTAAGATCATTAACCACAGTTATTTGGGTTTGTTAGAGGACCGGCTCTCCCTTTTCATTCATGGGGTTGGAAAGTTGGCTCTCAGGGCTCCTCTTCCTGGATATCTTCTGCAAATGTACTTTTCTCCCTGCCTTGATGACATGTGCACTGGAGGAGTTTCTGGAATAGACATTTAATAGTCTCTAATGATTTGTGAAAGAAATTAGACAGTGTTGCCAAAAACATCAGAGAACTAATGGTGAGGCAGTCTGAGCAGAACAGTAAGGATGTCACAGAGAGAGGGTTGAGGAATTGAGAAACAAAGAAGGAACCGAAATACCCTACTGCTTAAGGAAATCTAAGTCCGAGTAAAAAACACCAGGGCCACGTCTTCAAGTTCCCTAAGAGCTGTGTTAAATGACTTCTAGCTTTACTTTGACGAATTACTCTTCTGTAGTAGAGAAGCCACATCACACGGTCCCCATAGGTCAAGCTTCCTTTTGATGAAACCTGGGCCCAGGTTCCCAGACAGCTAGTGTCCTAAGGACAGCAGGAACTTCAATTTGTGCCTAGGAATCAACAATTCACGTCTTCTGTATGTCATTCTGCAGATACACTTGAAAAAAATCATGTGGACATTATGCAGTTTCAAGTATTTCTTGAAATAGGTAGGCCGCTGACTCAGGACAGTTAGATTCCTTTTTTTTTTTTTAGATTCCTTTTTGTATTATTTATTTATACGAGTATTTGCCTGTAATAACAGAATTGCAAATTGGCATGTAATGTACATTAATTGGGGCTTCCCAGGCAGCCCAGTGGTAAAGGTAGAAAATCTGCCTGTTAATGCAGGGGACGCGGATTTGATCCTTGGGTCAGAAAGATCCCCTGGAGAAGGAAATGGCAACCCACTCCAGTGTTCTTGCTTGGGAAATCCCATGGATAGAGGAGCCTGGCAGGTTACAGTCCATGGAGTCACAAAAGTGCTGGACACAACTTAGTGACTAAAATAATTTGTTAAGGGTTAGAAGTGTATCTTTTATAACAGCATATCTTCATAGAAGCTAGCACAGAGGTCTGTATATTGTCAACACTTAAATATTTCTGGAATCAGAGCACAAAGGAATTAATCCCAAATTTTAGCAAAGTTGGAATGGACCCTGAATGATCTGCGTGCTTCTCCATTGGAATGAGCTAAATGGACACATTCACATGAAGGGTTCTTTCTTCCTGGATTTGCTTTTAAAATAGGAACAACAGGGTGAGTCCTTCATTTGTGAGGGTCCGTGGGGAATTAACATTCACAAGCCAAGTTCCCAGTTTACAGGATGCTCCCAAACAGTTTGACGTGGACAAACTGGGTAACAACAAAAGTGTATCACTTATTAAGGGTCTTCAGCAATCGAGCTAGGCACTCAGCATAGTCCTGGGTCAGTAAACTATAAAGGCAAGGTAGCACAGGAGATTCAAACAAAATCAAAGAGCAAAATCGTGCTTTCTGAGAATCAATATTCCCAAACTGACATATAGAATGATTAGATGCAAAACAGTTCTTTTTCTCATCAAGTCAGGGAAAATAAGGCTAAACCAGAAGACTTTCTCTTTTTCATGGTTGGAAAAAGGAGGAATTTCTGAAAGGTGAAGGGGACAGAATGAAAATACCACACAGGTATTGTTAAGAGGACTTATAGCACGCACCAGCAGTTGTTTTTTCCTTTTGACTGTGTAGTCTGTGACTGATGACTGGTCAGTGACTAAGCAACCTCAGAACAAGTGTAAGGAAATGAAGATTAGTTCTTATCAACAGGGATAATTGTATCAGTTGAATAGTAATTGAAGTGTGCTGTGTGTTGGCACAACTCTAATTGAAAGTAGTGTTTCTACAGTACGAACCTTGGGATTGCTTTTAGTACATTCACTGCCTGTAACAAGACTTTGGCCCTCTTTACTGCACACATGTTTAGTGAACAATACCATGCACCAAGTATAAAGTGATAAAGAAATAAAAGACGGAGCAACTATTTATGTGAAAGGAGGATTTTGTGATGCCAGCATAATCTAAGGGAAGCAAAGAAATTCAATCCTCCAGTGACATTTTTCTTTTTTTGGTCCTCGAAGGGATAACATGCATATTGTTGGTCTAATCTCCTGTTCCTGGCCCGAACTGTACTCTAACCGGAGTTTCTTTAATAGACCTGTGATTCAGATGTGATGATGTCACGGTTTCCAACAAGATGGTATTTTTTTTCTGAAGATCCTTAAGTGGTGTAAGTCACCAGGGTTAAATTTGCTATAAGTGGCTGTGTTGGAAACTGTAATTTCATATGCATTTTCTTGATAAGTTTTGATTATTTATTTAAATACCTAACAGCTACACAGTATTTATAATACCTCTTAACTGAGCCTCACTCACATACAAATTTTAATTAAATCTTTAACATAGTGTTGTGATTGAATTGAGATATTATGTATTGAGATATGGCATTGATTTGTTCAGCAAGTACTGTCAGACAGATTGTCTTATTTACTCTCAACATCACTTGCTTGTTGGTTTTACTTCTTTCTCTTCTAGTTATATTTTAAAATAAGTTTTCTCTCTTAGAAGTTGCACGTACAGCAGAAAGCATGGAAAACAAAGAAAAACTCAAAGGAAGCAGGTAGATAAGTCATTCTAAATCCTGTCGTAGAGAGACAGTCTCTGTCCTGTTTGGTGAGGCCTTGTGATGTTTTTTTTCATGTCTATTTATTGTGTATGGCTTGATGAAAACTGTATACATCATACCCATAGCTTTACACTTGTGTTTCTCACTTAACAATATATCAGGGTTATTTTCTCATTGGAGATGTTGAATGGCTGAATAGCATCAAAGTCTAAGTCAAGGCTGCAGGCTGCCTTGCTATGGTCCAGTGGAAATTCAGTCCCTCCCTCCCCGCTGCAAGCCACAGTTTGGTCCAGATCAAGGAGCCATATTTTGCATTCTCGGTAGAGGGTCGTCCCCTCAGGAATGTGGAGCTGATGATGCCAAGTGCGTCCTTGACCTTCAGGGAAGAATGGAGAGCTCTTCTATTTTCTCAGGCTTCTGCCTGATAAGGGTGATCAAACAGCAAGATTCAAGATTTATTACTTGGGAATCTAGTTTATTTGCAGTTGTTTAGACCTCTCACTCATGTCCTGATCCCTTTATCCAGTTGCTGTCTTAATTTAGAAACTCACCAA
Source organism: Bos indicus x Bos taurus (assembly GCF_003369695.1). NCBI lineage: Eukaryota > Metazoa > Chordata > Mammalia > Artiodactyla > Bovidae > Bos > Bos indicus x Bos taurus. The sequence goes on from NC_040076.1 coordinate 117,277,296, forward strand.
CTGAAAGCAATACCAACTAACAGAACCCCAAAGGTTTCAGTTTGCACCCTATTTACCATTCAAAATCAGTTTCTTTTCTTTTTTGTTGTTTCTCTTTCCTTGCCATTGCTACTACTGTGATCAATACCAATATTTCAAAGTTGCTGAGCACTTTATTTCTGTAAAATGCATCTCAAACATGTTCATTAGTTGTTTAAAAATGTGAAGCAAATGGAAAATTTATCTCAAAATCTGATAACAATGTGTACATGAATGGGTGTATATAGCTGTGATGATCATATTCTTATATGTTTAATTTTTAATAGTGCAAAACCAGTTTTTAAACTCTTTTTCTCAAATGTATCAGTTAACAATTTCTGAAGTTGTTAGCAAGGTGATTTGGGACCTTGTTGCATTTTAGAGCCTAGGTTTTAGAAGTCCTAGAAAAGCTTAGATCACTGAAAATAATAATCTTTTTTCAAACCATAAAATAATAACAATAATAATAACAGTTATTTCATTCATACCAGGCCTGTTCTACCTAAGAACTTTTCGTATTTTATTTCACTAACTTCCCAAAACCACTCTGAAATATAAGTACTCTTATAAATCCCATTACTGTAGATGAGGAAAGTATAAGTGAGTTCTTCAAAGCCTAAATTTGAATAATTTTCACTACATTTCTCCTAAAAGAAGCAAAGTGTGAATCTCAATGCTAACTGCTCTCCTCTCAGAGTTAACAATGATACTATTAATAGGAACATGAGTCATCATACACTGAGTGAATGTTAGGAAGAAGGTTCCCTGGTGGCTCTTATGGTAAAGAATCTGCAAGGTATGCAGGAGACCTTGGTTCGATCCATGGGTTGGGAAGATCCCCTGGAGAAGGGCATGGCTACCCACTCCAGTATTTGCCTGGAAAATCCCCATGGACAGAGGAGCCTGTTGGACTACAGTCCATGTGGTCACAAAGAGTTGGACATGACTGAGCGACTAAGTTCACTTTATACACATTATTCCTGATCCTCATGTGGTAGATTGTATTTGTAGCCACAGTAAGATCTCTTTATTTCCCCACTGGCTCCTCTGCACTGTGACCTTGCTACTTCCCTATCAAGTGAAGTTAATTTCTCCACCCGCTTTGATCTCTGTGGGCTCTGTGATTGCTTTGACCAAGAGCATATGGCAGAAGTGACATTGTGCCAGTTTCAGGACCGAGGCCTTAAAAGCCTAGCCGCCTCCACTTACTGTCTCTAGAACACTTGTTAGAAGCCAGCCATTACATGAAGAAGTGTGACCGTCATGCTGCAAGCCCAAGCTGTATGCAAAGGCCCTGAAGTAGGCAGTCAGCAATCTATGGCTCATGGGCCAAATCTAGCCCACTACCCGTATTGTAGGGCCTGTGAGCTAAGAATGGTTTTTAATGCTTTTTAACAGTTAGGGGGGGAAATCAAAAGAAGAATAACATTTTGTAGTATGTGAAAAGTATATGAAGTTTACATGTCAACGTTATAAAGTTTTATTGAAATAGCCATTTGTTTACATTATTGTCTATGGCTGTTTTCACACTAACGGCAGGGTCGAATAATTGTGGCAGAGAGCATAAGACCCTCAAAGCCTAAAATATTCATATCTGGCCCTTTACAGGAAAAGTTTGCCAAGCTCCCACCCTAGAGGAAGAGAAGGAAAGTCTGGGAAACACTAAGGCACTCATACACATGAAGGTATATACCTACGTCATGCATCTCCAACCTTCAGCCCAGCCAACTCAGTGGATGCCAGAACTCAGTGGCCGAAACAGAGACAAATTGCCCAGCTGTGCCCTCCCCAAATTCCTGACCTACAATATTGAAAGCAAAATAAATGCCTCTTTTAAAGTACTAAGTTTTGGTAGCCAGTTACATGGCAATAAATAATCAGAACACCTTACAATCTTACCCTATAAAAATAAGTATTATCCAAATATTTACGATGAGGAAACAAAGGCTCAGCAAGATGGAATGACTCATTCAAGGTCACACAGCTGGTAAATAGGGAACTGGGATTTTTAACCCGGGTCCTTTCACTTCCTAAACCTTATTTATGACACAGTTAACACTGTCATATTTGACCTTCTCTCTACTGCTATTCATTGTATGCCCAAACTCAGTCTTCACTCATTTAACAAATGTTTATTAACAAATAAACACTTAACAAGTGTTTAACCAATGTTATTGCATGTAAGCACTGCATTTAAGCTTTGTGGGGAAACAAAAGTTGAATTCAGATAGAATTTGAATATTTTACTTAATTTTTTAGTTAGCGAAAAGGACAAAGAGTAATAACAATATGAGGATACTGAAAGTTCCAAATTCAAACTCAGTACATTTATTCTGAAGCTCAAAATTTCAGAAAAGCCCTACCTTTGATCCTAATGTCACAGCCTTAAGATTTTTTTTTTTAAAGAATAAGTCAGTTGACAGATGAAAAAAAAAGCTGATTGAAAGCTCATTCCACCTACCCACAAACTTACTTACATGTCAGTTGTTTTTTTAAATTTCAGAGAAACTGTGTTCTCCCATGTTTAAAACAGATGTAAAAGGCACCTGAGTAGAAGTTACACAGCTGGAATCCATTAGGATTGAAAAGCAATGCAGAGAGGAAGCGAATCCTAGGGAAGGTCATTTTGAGGGACCAGGGTAAGGGATGTGGAGGGAAGGACGGAGGATATTCCATGCTGGTTGCCAGTCTTTTTCTGAGGTCATTAGTAGAGACAGGTCACTCAGTGAAGAACATCAGCTGGGAATGCAGCTAGATGAAAGCACTAAGGAGAGAATTAAGGCAATCATGGGTTTAAGACTATTTCCTTGCCTACTAAGGGCATCTTTGCCATCCTACCTGGTGTCTTGAGGGCAGAGAGATGACACAGTCTGTGGTGTGTGACCACTGGCTCATGTCAGCTTGCAAGAGCTATTGTTACAATTTCAGGAATTTTTGGGAATCATTTGTTAAATCTCAGTAACTTGAAATCAGTTATAGGGAGAGTATTTATACCATGGAAATTGGCAAATGTTAAATATTAGGGCTTTTCCCCGGGAAAGCCAATTTACCAGCACTCCACAAAGACGGAGTCTATTATGATGATTAACCAGGAGTCAGCAATCCTTTCAATACACAGTTTACAATAAATACAAGCAATCATTACAATTATGCTTTAAATTACTTTGTGACATGAGAAAAAAAGTTGGAATTAAAATCTTATCTCTAAGACAGTCTCAAGAATATTAAAACACAGCTATGTATTGAAAAAAATATTAGAAAGAAAATAAATCAATATCTTCACAGGCTTATCTTTCCATTGTGGATTTAGAGGTGGCTTTTGTCTTCTTCATTATAATTGTACCTTTCAAGTATTTTATTCTATGCAAATGAACTGCTGCTGCTACTGCTGCTAAGTCCCGTCAGTCGTGTCTGACTCTGTGAGACCCCATAGACGGCAGCCCACCAGGCTCCCCCGTCCCTGGGACTCTCCAGGCAAGAACACTGGAGTGGGTTGCCATTTCCTTCTCCAATGCATGAAAGTGAAAAGTGAAAGTGAAGTCACTCAGTTGTATCCGACTCTAAATGACCCCATGGACTGCAGCCCACCAGGCTCCTCCATCCATGGGATATTCCAGGCAAGAGTACTGGAGTGGAGTGCCACTGCTTCTTAATTTAAAAGCCCATTAAAAATGATGTGCTTAAGCATTAACCCTTTTAAACTTTTATTTACAGAGGTGACAGAGGGAAGAGATACAGGAAGAAAGAGTAGGATGGGAGGGCTTTCCCTTCCACCTCCTTTCAATCCTGTGAGAATGGGATTGAAGAGTAACCATCGCAGGACTTCCCTGGTGGTACAGTGGTTGAGAATCTGCCTGCCATTGTAGGTGGTATGGGTTCGATCCCTAGTTGGGGAACTAAGATCCCATATGCCATGGGACAAGGCTCAAAAATTAAAAACAAAGAAAAAAGAAGACTAATCATCCCAATTTGATGGGGCTAAGGGTTCTGTCAGGAGTTGGGGATGGGAAGGGTAGAGAAGTAGAAAGACAAATGGATAAGGAAAGGCAGCAAATACATTGATAGTAGAAGGAATGCTATAATGAGAATCAGAAGTTCTCTTTCCAGCAGCTAACTTGAGAAGTCATGCGATGATCATATAACTTTGGGAGCATCAATTTCATCTCTAAAGTATGTAAGTTACACTAGAAAATGATATATGGGTTTCATTCTAATCAAGACCTTCTGGGCTTCCTTGGTGTTCCAGTGGTTAAGAATCCACCTTGCAGCGCAGGAGACTCTGGTTTGATCCCTGGTCTGCGAAGATCCCATATGCCGTGGAGCAACTAGGCCCCTGTACTACAACTACTACTGAGCCAGCACTCCAGAGCCTAGCCTCAACTACTGAAGCCCACTCGCCTAAAGCCAGTGCAGTGCAACTAGAGAGCAGCCCCTGCTTGCTGCAACTAGAAAAGGCCCTCATGCAGCAAGGAAGACACATCACAGCCAAAAAATTAAATAAATAAATCTTAAAAGATAAACTAAACAAACTTCTGTGAGACCTTCCTCCTGAGGACAGCCAATAGAGTTAAATGGCCGGCAGGGTGGGGGTGGACGGGCGGTGCATACAGCATGCAGCTTACCCGACAAATGAAAGGCAGTGCCAGGAGACTCTGGAGAAGGAAAGCTTGCTGGAGGGGAAGCGAATTTGGGCAAGGGGAGTATAACGAAGTGTTATTTAGTGATGATGCTCGAAGAAGGCTTTGTCCTAATTAAAAAACTCAGAAGTATCATCAAAGGGATGTTTGGGGACAAAAATAAGACTTCAAGTTTGTTTTATTTTATGCATAGATGCAGAGCTCCTGCTTTTACAGATATATTTCTAACTTCTACCAAGGAATTTCTACATGTGGTCCACACTCCAGGATCCCTGATTACATGTTCTAATGAGTAAATCAGGCATTTTCTAATATGTACTATCAGTTTCCTGGAACTCAATAATTTCTTGAGTACTTCAGACATGTCTCTTAAAAATCCAGATCTTTTCTAGGATCACATTATAAAATAGACGAATCTCAAAAATATAGAATTTTCACTAGTCGTTAACTCTGATACTAATAAGTTTAGTTAGTCTGATACTAATAATTGTTCAGTGTGGGTTCTAATTATCTATTAGTTATCTATCTATATACATTAGTTATATTAAGTTACTGGTTATTTCTATAGATGGTTTTATGTCTATTACAGTTATTCTAAATCATATGGAAGAAAAAATTTTCTTGAGGTAATAAGATATGATGGTTTCAGACTACATATTTTAAACAGTGCATTTTTATCTTCTTATAAACCTTGATTCAAAACATGCCATTTGCATGCATTTTCCTCAGAGTACTGTGGTTCTTTTTAATGACTTTATCAGTGAGCAAGTCATATAGGTATATGAAGTAGCAACTAGTTGGTTCTTTCTCTCTGCTTTAATTGTATTTTTGAGACATTGCAAGAAAAACATCAATTCTGCCTTTCACTGAGCCCATCTTCAAAACAGACCTGGCTTGGTCTGGCTTCCCCAAGGCAGTCTTCTGTGCTGTGTGGGGCTGGGCGTTAAGGACACAGACACATCTGTAACCAAACCAGCAAGCGTCCGTGGGGGCTGAGATTCATTTCTGTGGAATGAGAGCCTCTCATTCCTTTGTTCTCGATATTTCCTGGCAGCATGTCCACAAGCACATGCTATTAACAGATGGTGGAAGGCATATTTGGGATTTTTATCATAACATATCCCCCATGCTTCCATCATGCACCAAAGAACGGAGATGTATGAGCTAGCTGGCTCTATCACAGCAGGATAAAACACATCAACTTCAAAACCCCAAAGGTTCCCATGACAGCCTTCTCCACTCAATTTGATGTGATTTTCCATCAGAAGAACAGAACCCATTTCAGCAGACCAGTTCATATCGGATTTCTTTTAAGATCAGTGGTTACTATAAGAGAGGTTAGTTTCTGCAGAGCTGAGTTGATCTGGTAAGTTGAGGCACACATCTGTGCCCCAGAACTGAGGCTAACAAGATGGTCAGAGACCTGAACTTTGTGCAGACAACTGCGCTTCAAAACTCATGCAGATGACAAGTTCTCATTTGCTTAACCCCATAGTTATGTGCTGAGCAAGTTTAAAAACAAAAAGAGCAGGAATAAGTATGGAAAAAACTTATGCAAAGAAACTGAGAGGATTCATTTTGATTTCTTGTTCTTGACCTGACGTTTGTTTCTTGTGTGTCTTCTCAGTGCAGTATCAAATTGTCGAGGCTGGTTTTATAAAAGCATGTATCTATTGCATGTTTTCTTAGGGAAAATTAAATTATTTGTGAGTAATCGGTCTCTGAAGAAGTACCATCCATGATGCTGACAAGACTCTTGTGCACTTATGCAGCTTAAATTATCCAAAGAACTTGAGGGGTTTTGTTAAAAGTATCTGCTGGTTGGGAATATTCATATTACATCCGAGATAATTAAAATTGCAAGACTGTCCTCTTGGCAGATTCCTGAGTGCTGCAATCAGTGAGGTTTATATTTGGTGGTCAGTGGCATAGCTAAAGAAGTAGCTCAGAAAGCTTGAAATCTAAGATGGCAGGCACTGTGTTTTAGCTGGTGGGTGGGGTCTGGGACTGACTCTGGAATCAGATGGCTTAATTCAAGTCCGACTCTTTCTCCTACTAGCTAAGTGACTTTGATCAAGACACTGGACTTTTCAAGCTTGATTTCCTTATTTCTAAGTGGGCATGAAAATACTATCTACTTCATAGGGTTGTTGTAAAAATTAAATAATATATGAAAAGAACCTTGTATAGAGCATGGTGCATAGTATGTGCTCCATAAACATTAGCTATTATTATTCATACAAAGTAATAAACAGGCCCAGGTATATAATTTTCAGGCCCCAAGGCCAAGTGAAACTGTGGGGTCCGTTTTTTAAAAATGCAGGAAAAATACCATTGAAGGTGTTAAAATATAAAACATTTCTTTTATTCCATTCCCTCTCTTTCTTGACTAGTTATGATATTGTTCTTGCTTTTACCTAGTAGATTTTATGTTTTTAGAGCCCTTCAGGTTTATAGAAAAACCCAGCAGAAACTACAGAGTTCCCATATACCCTCCCCGCCTCCAGTTTCCTCTTTTATTAATGTATTTATTTCCATTAGTGTGATATATTTGTTATCGATAGTGATACACAATTATTAACTAAGATGATAATTTACATTAGGGTTCACTCTTAGCATTGTACACTTCTATGGGTTGTCACAGATGCACAGTTATGTATCCACCATTACAATATTCTCAAGACTAATTTCACTGCCATAAAATTCCTGTGTGCTCCACCAATTCATTCCTCCCCCATGCTCCCCCAAATCCCTGACAACCACTTGACCTTTTTACTGTCTCCTTAGTTTGGCCTTTTCCAGAATGTCCTATAGTTGGAATCATACAAATGTAATTTTTGTTCAGTCTTCCTTCTTTTACTTAGCAATAAGCTTTTCAGATTCCTCTCCAAGACTCTTCGTGGCTTGATATCTCACTTCCTTTTATTGCTGAATAATATTCCAGTGTATGGGCATGCCACAGTTTGTTTATCCATTCACTTATGGAAGGACACCTTGGTTTCTTCCAGTTTTTGGAAACTATGAATTGCTATAAACATTCATTTGTAGATTTTGTGTGTGTGGACATAGTTTTCAGCTCAATTGGATAAATACCTAGAAGTGCAATTGCTGGATCATATCTAAGACTATGCTTAGCTTTGTAAGAAACCATCAAACTGTCTTCAAAAGTGACTGGACCATTTTGCATTTTGACCAGCAAGGGTTGAGAGTTGCTCTACATCCTTGCCAGCATTTGATGTGCTAATGTTTTGGATTTTAGCCCTTTCAGTAGGTATGTAGAGGTACCTCACTGTTGTTTTAGGCACAGGTTAAAACAATCAATCTCTGGGTCAGGAAGATTCCCAGGAGAAGGAAATGGCAACCCACTCCAGTATTCTTGCCTGGGAAATCCCACGGACAGAGGAGCGTGGTGGGATATCGTCCATGGGGTTACAAAGAACTGAGCACAACTTAGTGACTAAATGCCCACATACAGACATATACAATGACATATGATGTTGAGCATCTTCTCATATGCTTATTTGCATCTGTATATCTTCTTTGGTGAGGTATCTGTCTAGATCTTGTACCCACTTTTTAATCAACAATTCTTATTGTTGAGTTTTAAGAGTTCTTTGTATATGTTGGACACAAGTCCTTTCTCAGATATGTCTTTTACAAATATTTTTCTCCTAATCTGTGACTTGTCTTTTCATTCTCTTGATGGTATCTTTCATAGAGCAGAGCTTTTAGATTTTAATGAAATCCAACTGATTTTTTTTTTCCAACTAATTTTTTCATGAATTTTGTTTTGGTATTGTATCTTAAAAACTCACTGCCAAGCCCAAGATCATCTAATGGGAAATAATAGAAAAAAAATAAATACATTGGTTTCTGCCCCTGTTCCTGGCGATGAACTTCTAAAACTGTAGTAATTTCCTAAGTTATAAAAGCACCAGGAGCTCTCTTGTCTACTGTTTCTACTATTAGTTCTAATACATAGTCTTTGACCTCTAACACGGAGCTCCTAAATCTCTTAAAATTTCCTGGGGGATCAGAGTGTCTTTTGTTCTAATGAGGTGACTCTTGGTTCACTCCTGGTAACTTCAAGATAGAGGCCTGTTATCAGAAAGACCAAGCCATGATTAGGATTTTTAGCCTCACCACCACCCCCTTCCCCCATCCTCTAGGAAGGGGACAGGGACTGACAGTTGAGTTAGTGATTACTCATACCTACATGATGAAGCCTCTATAAGAATTCCAAAGGTAGAGTTGGGTGAACACGTCTGTATGCTGGAAGGATGTTGAACGTATGCATGCTCAGTTGCTCACTTATGCCTGACTCTTTGTGACCCCTTAAACTGCAGTCTTCCAGGCTTCTCTGTCTGTGGACTTTTCCAGGCAAGAACACTGAAGTGGGTTGCTATTTCCTACTAGAGGGTGACTTCTCTGGTGGCTCAGATGGTAAAGCGTCTGCCAACAATGCGGGAGACCGGGATTCAATCTGTGAGTCGGGAAGATCTCCTGGAGAAGGAAATGGTAACTTACTCCAGTATTCTTGCTTGGAAAATCCCGTGGATGGAGGAGCCGGTAGGCTACAGTCCATGCGGCCCATGGGGTCGCAAAGAGTTGGACACGACTGAGCGACTTCACTTTCACTTCACTTACCCCAATTCTATTGGAACAGAAGCTTTTATGATTTTAGGACTCTTCCCCATACCATGCCCTATGAATCTATTCCATCTGTATCCTTTAATAATAAACCAGTAAATGTAAGTATCTTCTTGAGTTCTGTGAGCCATTCTAGCAAATTATTGAACCCAAAGAAGAGGTTGTGAGAATGTAGATTTATAGCAGATCAGTCAGAAGTACTTGAGAATTTCAACTAATGTCTGCTTGGCGGGGAAGGGCAGTCTTGTAGGGTGAACCCTTAATCTGTGAGATATGATGTGATCTCCAGATAGACAGTGTCATAATTTAATTAAATTGTATGATGCCCAAGAAATTCTGGGAGAATTCCTTGATGTGTGGAAAACCCACACATCTAGGGTCAAAAGTGAAGTGAATTGTGGTAGCAGTGCAAAAAGAAAGGGTAATCTAGGAGAGATTTTTCCATATGCCTTTTTTTTTTACTATATTATCTTCTATACATGATTTTTTTTTACTATATTATCGTGTTATCTTCTAGAATTTTGGTAGTTTTGTATTTTACATATAGGTTTTTACAATTAATTTTCATGAAAGATATAAGACCAGGGTCTAAATTATTTTGAATTTTTTTAAGTAAAGATTTATTTATTTATTATTTATTTAGGCTGTACTGGATCTTCGGTGATGCGTGCAGGTTTTCTCTAGTTTCAGTGAGTGGGGGTTACCCTCTAGTTGCAGTTTTCCAGCTTCTCATTGCGGTCGCTTCTCTAACTGTGGAACACGGGCTCTAAGCTCTTGGGCTTCAGAAGTTGTGGTGCCTTTGCTTAGTTGTCTCACTGCATGTAGGATCTTCCCAGACCAGGGATCTTACCTAACCTGAGGTTTCTGCATTGTCAGGAAAGTTCTTTACCACTGAGCCATTAGGGTAGCCCTAGATTATTAGGATTATTATTATTTTTTAATTGCATGTAGATGTCCATTTGTTCTAGTACCATTTATTGAAAAGAATATGCTTTCTCAAATCTTATCCATGAACATGGAATATTTCTTCTTTTATTTATACTTACTTTGATTTCTTTTATTGGGGTTTTATAGTTTTCCTCACAGAGATCTTATACATATTTTATTAACTTTAGACCCACATGTTTCATATCATTGTATCTTTTATTCGCTATTTAACGTTGTTCTAAGTAAAGAAAAATTAAAATGTCATGATGAATTTTAACATTGATTTTATATCATGCAATGCCAGCTTTAAATGCAAATATAAGAACACTTCACTCATATGTGGAATTACCAAAATTATCCAATTTGTTTTTCATAGCTTGTGGCTGCATATGTATTTTGCTCTTGACAGAATAGTGGGAAAGTTTTACCAAATTAATTCAATGGCTTTTATTTCACTTCGTGATACACATTCTACCAATGCTGTTTGCCATCCGCTTTACTGATGAGCAAGGAAGGCCTGAAAAAAAAAAAGACCTAAATGGGTTTCCTATCTTCCCCTTTCCTTCTTTGTCATCATTTTCGGCGTAAGTGTTTAGCTAATACAGAGAAATAAAATGAGTAGCAAAAAATATGTTAGTATTCCTTGATTATATGCTTTAGAATGTCATAGCTTTCTTTCTATATTTAAAGCAAGTTCTGGTTTGAATAGAAAGCTTGGTTTCTCAGAGCTGTGAGCACCCCTGCTTCCTCAGTCAGAGACATAACACACTTTGCACTTGCATTGGGTCTTAACTGAACTTCCACGCATTGTTGGTTCACTGGAATTCTGTGCCAGTGGACATCTTGAAGGTTATGCTAACAGGGTGGCAAGGAACAATGGTGATCATGTGTCTTGCCTTACAAAACAAAAGTTGAAACATAAAATATTAAGAATTGCAAGATTTTAATGGCTTAGCATTACCCAAGCACAGGGCCCTCTGACTGTGAGGCCCTTTGTATACACAGGATACTTCTCCATGAAACTAGCGCTTCTGGTAACTGAGCAGCAATGAAGACACAAGGCAGTGTAGCTGATCACAGAAGCATGTTAACAGCTTGGGGGATAAAGGATTTGGCTGGAGAGGGCATAGAGTTGATCTCTGGTTCAAGAAACTAGGCCCCCAAATATAAACCAACTAGCCAGGATCCCCAGAGAAGGCAATGGCACCCCACTCCAGTACTCTTGCCTGGAAAATCCCATGGACGGAGGAGCCTGGTAGGCTGCAGTCCATGGGGTCGCTAAGAGTCAGACACGACTGAGCGACTTCACTTTCACTTTTCACTTTCATGCATTGGAGAAGGAAATGGCAACCCACTCCAGTGTTCTTGCCTGGAAAATCCCAGGGACGGGGGAGCCTGGTGGGCTGTCGTCTGTGGGGTCGCACAGAGTCGGACACGACTGAAGCGACTTAGAAGCAGCATCCAGGATCCCACAGGTAAATAATGGGATGGGAATTCCTCTTTCCATCCTAGCAACATTGTTGACATTCACTATGTGATATTATTTCGGATGGCCTCTTTCCTGAATTTCAGGTCTGATGGCATCTAAAAGTTTAACAACTTGAATTGATGCCTCTGAAAACACCCAGATTTACACACAGGGACTCCACGCTGAAACCCAAAGCAGCGCTGACTGTCACAGCTGTAAACACTACTACTCATCACCAACACTTGTGGAAGGGGCAAGCTGACTCACTGGAAAGGACCCTGACGCTGGGAAAGACTGAAGGCAAAAGAAGAGGGCAGAGGATGAGATGGTTAGATAGCATTACTGACTCAATGGATATGAGTTTGAGCAAACTCTGGGAGATAGTGAAGGACAGGGAAATCTGGAGTGCTGGAGTCCATGGGGTCGCAAAGAGTCAGACACAACTTAGCAACTGAACAAAAAGTCTTAGTGATGGGCGTTTGTTTTTTTTTGTTCATTTGTTTTTTTAGCATTGGGCATTGGTCTATGGGAAAAGAGAAAAGGAGGCATCTTCCTTCATGTGGAGAAAAGTGACTGGCCTGTGTGTATTCTTGGCTGCAGTTTTTGCCACTTGAGCCAAATTCAGAAGTAGAAAGAACATGAGATTCAGAAGGGACTTCAGAGATAAACTCATCCAGTGGCTCCTAAACTGTGCTCTGTAAAAGCCAAAGATCCCACAAAACTGCTTTCAGGGATCCACAAGAATTTGAGTGAATTTAGTTTTTGTTATTTTAAAACTAAGAAAATGCATGCTATTCAAATATATTATAGACCAGAGTTGGATGCAGTGGTGGTCACAGATTGTGTCTTTTACATTGTCTCACTGGGAAATGTTATACTTCTCAACTTATGAATAAAATAGGTGCTCCCCTTTTATGTGTTCTATGTATTGGGGAGTCATGTGAGACTTTAAGAAAGGGTTCCCTTGAATAAAAGTAAAATTTGAAAAACGCTGATCTATTTGTCCTCTTTCATTTACACTGCTTAGGACAGTATCAGAAATCAGAATAGATGCTTAACAAATATTAGCTGTTATTATATCCTACAGATGGAGAGATTGAGGCCCATGTTGACCAAATGACTTGTACACAGCAAGATATTTAGCAGCGAAGCCAGATTCCAGCCTGTGTCCTCACTCCTAGATCATTTCTCTCTTCATTCTATTGCAGTTGCCTCCACATTCTATCCCAAGAAAACAGCTAAAATTTTAAGGCAGACATAAACTGTTTTTACTGTCCCATTGATCCTACCCTCTTCTTGGTCTTACTAAAAGCTTCACAAGAGAAATAAAAGACAAAGAGGAGGAGAAAGGAGAAGACAGGATCTCTCTAAAATATGTTTACAAATCCCAAAGTCCCCCTACCCAAGATGTTAGAGGATGACTTAAAAAGAGCCCCATACCCCAATCGAAATCCCAACAAGTTATTTTATGTGCATCACCAAACTTATTTTAAAGTATATATGAAGAGCCAATGTCTATAGCCAAGACAATGCTGAAGTTGAAGAACGAAGTTGGAGGACTGACGCTACTAAACTTCAAGACTTACTGTAAAGCTATAGTAATCATGACAGTGTGATATTGGTGAAAGTCTAGACAAATCGAACAGTGGAACAGAATTAAAAGCCCAGAAGGTGACCCACACAAATATAGTCAACTGATTTTTGACAAAGAAGCAAAGGCTATATAATGGAACAGAGATAGTGTTTTCAACAAATGATGCTGGAACAACTAGATGCAAAACACGAATCTAGACACAGCCCTACATCCCTCACAAAAATTAACTCAAGATGGATCATTGATCTAAATGTAAAATGCTAAGCTATAAAACTCCTAGAAGAAAGTGGGAGAAAACCTAGATGACCTTGTGTTTGACAGTGAACTTTTAGATAAAACATGGAAGATGAGACTCAGGAAAGAAATAGTTGATAAGCTAGACTTCATTAAAATTAAAAATGTCTGTTCTTCAAAAGATACCATTAGGAGAATAGAAGGACAAGTCATTGACTGGGAGAAAATATTTACAAAAGACCATCTGATAACTGTTATCCAAAATATTCAGAGAACACAAAACTCAAAACCAAGAAAATAACTAAATTTTAAGATGGTCCAAGACCTTAACAGATATCTCACCCAAGAAGATGTGTAGGTGGCAAAAAATAATATGAAAAGATACTGCATATCATATGTCATCAAGTAAATACAAATAAAAACGAGATACCACTACATACTTAGGAAAATAGCTACAACATTAGTGAAAATACAAAGAAACAGGAACTCTCATACATTGTGGGTAGGAGTGCAAAATGCCACTTTGGAAGACAGTTTGGTGGTTTCCTAAAAAACTAAACATAGTCTTACCATATGATCCAGCAGTCACAGTCCTAAGTATCTATCCAAAGGAGCTGAAAATTTTTGTCTGCATGGAAACCTGCAGAGAATGTTTAAAGAAGCTTTATTCACAACTGCCAAATCTTGGAAGCAAGTAAGACGTCCTTCAGTAAGTGAATGGATAAAAAAAAACAAAAAACAAAAAAACTGTGGTACATCCATACAATACAATATTATTCGGCACTAAAAAGAAATGAGTTATTAAGCCATGAAAAGACGTGGAGGAAATTTAAGTGCATGTTATTAAGTGAAAAAAGCCAATCTATAAAAGCTACGGACTTTTGATGCCAACTGTATGACATTCTGGAAAAGACAAAATTTTGGAGACAATAGAAAGATCAGTGGTTGTCAGGGATGGGGTGGGGATGTTTTTGTTGTTGGGAGGAATGATGGGGAGAGATAAATAAGCAGAGCACAGAGGAATTTTAGGGCAGTGAAAACACTCTGTATAATATTCTAATGATGCATATGTCACTATACATTTGTCTAAAACCAAAGGAGTACAATATCAAGAGTGAACCCTCATGTAACAATGGACTTTGGATGATACAATAAATGTACCATATCATTCTGGTGAGTGATACTGTACATTTTGATAATGGGGGAGGTTATGCATGTGTGGGAGGAGGGAGTATATGGGAAATCTTTGTACCTTTTTCTCAATCTGGCTATAAAACTAAACTGCTCTAAATGAAGCTTTAAAAAGAAAAAAAAAAAAAAAAGATTAAGGGGACTTCCCTGGGGAATTTAGTGGTTAAGATTCTATCCTCCCAGTGCAGGGGCATGGGTTTGATCCCTGGTCAAGGAACTAGATCTTGCATGTCTCAACTAAGACCCAGTGCAGTCAAATAAATAAATAAGAGTCCTAAGCAGGATGGGAGGGAGAGGAGGAAGCTGAAATAGAATCCTGCTCATGCGTGCGTGCTAAGTTGCTCAATCACATCTGGCCCTTTGCAACCCCACAGACTGTGGCCCCTAAGCTCCTCTGTCCGTGAGATTTTCCAGGCAAGAATACTGAAGTGAGTTGCCATGCCCTCCTCCAGGGGATCTTCCCCACCTAGGGATCAAACCCACTCCTCTCATGTCTCCTGCATTGGCAGGCGGGTTCTTTACCGCTAGTGTTACCTAGGATCCCCAGAATCCTGCTCATAGAAATTCAAATTAGCAACTAATCCCTGGACTATACCACGGACACTGTTCTAGGCACTAGAGGGTTTCAAAGGATTGTCTTCAACAGGTTAAAATCTTGGTATAGAGACAAGGCAAAAACACAGTTAAGTAAAACAAAAGCTGCAATTTCCAAAACTGTGAGATAAGTAAATGGAATTGTAGTCATTCTCAAAGGGATTAGAACACGGCCTCTCTTGAAGCCCAATACATTTTCAAGCTTAGTAATGTTATACCAAAATATGAATGGCATTTTCCCCATCTCCTGCCCAATTCCTAAGGAGATGGTGAGTGTAGTGAAAGTGTTAGTCACCCAGTTGTGTCTGATTCTTTGTGACCCCATGGACTCTAGCCCTGCAGACTCCCCTGTCCATGGAATTCTCCAGGCAAGAGTACTGGAGTGGGTAGCCATTCTCTTCTCCAGGGGATCTTCCTGACCCAGGGACTGAACCCAGGTCCCCCACACTGCAGGCAGATTCTTTACCATCTGCACCATCAGGAGAGTGTAGGTTGTTGTTGTTTAGTCGCTCAGTCATATCCGCTTCTTTGAGACCCAGTGGCCTGCAGCATGCCAGGTTTCCCTGTCCTTTGCCATCTCCCTGAGTTTGCTCAACCCATGTCTATTGAGTTGGTGATGCCATCCAACCATCTCATCCTCTGTCATCCCCTTCTCCTCCTGCTTTCAATCCTTCGCAGCATCAGGGTCTTTTCCAGTAAGTCGGCTCTTCGCATCGGATGGCCAAAGTATTGGAGCTTTAGCTTCAGCATCAGTCCTTCCAGTGAATATTCAGGGTTGAGGTGATTGTAGAGGGATCGTCAAAACCATGCACTGTGGAGCGAGGCTGTCTTGGATGAAATCCTATCACACTCTTCTGCTGTCTGGGTGATCTTGTGTGTTATCCAGCTTCTCTGTGCCTTGATACCCAGCTGCTAAATCGGTAATAATACACCTATTCTTACAGTTGTTGTGAGGATTAAATGAAAGGCACTTTAAACAATGCCTGACACATAGTAAGTCCTTACTAAATTTTAGTGATTATAATTCTCCACTTTTTTCTTGAAAATTCAGGGCCAAAGGAGTATTTAAAGGCTTTTGGTGATCCTTCCATGCCACCCCCACTGGCTGTCATTTTACTGTCTAGTCCAGCTTCTGTTTTGACATTTAGTCAGTGCTGTAGACCAAAGAAAAGGAAAAATATCTCCCATATAGGTAAAGCCTCTTCCAAGAAATCAACCGAAGACATAAACAGATTTGATCTTTGGAGATGACAGCCTGTGCTTTTAAGGGAGAGAAGTGAGGTGAGGGGACTGCTCAGTTTTGGGGTAATATAGGAAAACTAACAGCAGTCATTGAAAACACCAGGCTGTGGGAATGTGTCTTGAAGGGAAATTAGGTCTGGCTGTAGACCATGAGAAGAAGTTTAAATTTTTTTCTTCCTTCATGGACCTTGGCTGATAGAGCAGCTGCCGTACTGAACATAGCTGACCTCCGTGCCAGACAGAAGAGTGTGCTGAGGACTCTCAAAACAGCAATTAAATGCTCTGATTTATTTCATTTTTTTCAATTTCTCTGTCAGAAACATTCACATGGCCTGAGCCAACCAAAAAGGGTGGAAAACATGCAACATGACCACATGTCAGATTGTGGAGAGCTGGAAATATCTGGTAAATAGTTCCTCTAGTAAATGCTGATGAAAATATAAATATTTGTAGACTGGGATGGATTAGAGAAAAACAAATAAAAGCAACTTCTACATTTTCCAGCAACCAGTACTCTTTGCTAAGTCTTTGTGACATTGTTTTAATTTGGGATCCATTGACAGTGGAAAATTACTTTACTTGGTTGAGCCTAATTCATGCAGCTGACAAGGAATGAGTTTGAAGTAGGTCTGATGTGACCCGATTTTGATTCATAATTTGCTGTTTACCACATTTATCTTTAGGGCAAAGGACTTCCTTGTCCATGAGGCATGATTTTTCCACCCCTCAAGAAGCCCATAAAGGTTTGCTGGCCATTGCAACCATACGCCTTGGCTTTTCTGTGACAATCTCTATTTAAAATCTTCAACACATTTTCCTCATCGATTTGTCAGACCATAGGTCCTAAATTTTGGTCAGAAATTAGGTCTCTCTTCCAGAGGATGAGAGGATAACCTGTTGTTTAGAGTCTGGAGGAGAGAGAAGAGCCCACAGTCTCCATGAGTAGTTCCTCCATAAATAGAATAAACGAACTTCCAACGCCACTCTCCAACTCCACACACTCTGGCACTACACACAAATTTAAAATATCCAGAAATCCCACTTTTGGTAACTTGTGTCACTTATAGCTGTTCCGAGGGTGTTCTAGAGCCCCTCTTCTTATCGTCTTTCATCAATGCTTAGTCTATTGGTCTCCTCCAGTCAATGGGGCTCCATCTTCTATACGTTGATCCACTCTTATCTGTAGAGCAAGTGTAATTTTCACAGTATCATCCTGGAGTTATTTGTGTAACAATCTTTCTAGTCTAGGAATGCCTTTGAGTTAGGGGCTGGATAGACAAAAAAATGAGAAAAACCCAGAGACCAAGATCTCTTTAAAATGGTTTGAAAGTATGCTTAAAATATTTAATATCTACATTGCAAATAACAGGAGCTCAATAAATGCTCAAATTAGTGAATTTGTGTTTTACATATTCTTTCCTGAAGATTTCCTATCATGTTAAAGTGATTGTGAAAAGTGAAAAGAACACAGACTGATAAAATGAATGTCAGGAAACAAAGCTATCACTTATTAGGAAGGTTCTGCCCATGTAACCTGCTAGCTCATAGTTTTTTAGGCCGAGTGATGAGTGATTTGCCCAAATCCAGTCATCTCTAATCTACTCCCCCTTGTGGTCGGTGTGAGACCCACAGGCTGGTTGGGGTTTCCTTCTCTTGGCTTTCACTCTTTTAGCACCATGTTCTAACCCAGAGAAACAATCATTCACTGACAAAAACAAAACTCAGATTCCAAATATTTTAACAGTAGACGTAGTCTAACGTGAATGCAGAAAGATCCAGTCCTTTTGCTTTAAGAACCAGTTCACAGTCTACCCCATTCAGAAAGTGTTATCTGATTTCTTGCTCTTTGGGTCTTGGGGTTCACTTTGTGGTTTCCTACTTCAAGATGTCTATCACGCAGCAATTCCTTGGTGGTCCAGTGGTTAAGAATCCACCTTGCAGTGCAGGGAACATGGGTTCAATTGCTAGTCCAGGAACTAAGACCCAGTGAAGATCCGGTGTGCTGCAACTAAAACCGGATGCGGCTAAATGTGTGTGTGTGTGTGTGTGTACACACACACTTCCCTTGTGACGGTAAAGTGTCTGCCTACACTGCGGGAGACCCGGGTTCGAGCCCTGGGTTGGGAAGATCCTCTGGAGAAGGAAATGGCAACCAACTCCAGTACTCTTGTCTGGAAAATCCCATGGACAGAGGAGCCCGGTAGGCTACAGTCCATGGGGTCACAAAGAGTCGGACATGACTGAGCGACTTCACTTCACTTATATATATATATATATATATATATATATATACACACACATATGTGTATTTTAAAGATGCTTATCAATTTGTATGTCTGCTTCCTAGATTGTCATCCCTACTGGACTATGAACCACTTGGGTAGGGCGGGTAAAGTAGGAGCAGGAACTGTGTTTCTTTATCCCAAAACATGTCTAGCACCAGGTATAGAACAGATGTTCAGTAAATGTTTGTTGATATAAACCAGTGGTTTTTGCCATTAAAACTTTAGGGCAACAGCATAATGCCTTGGTATCTCAATGTTCTCATTTATAGATTTAGGATGTTATAAACTGTATAAACTTTGGACATTAAGTACCAAAAGAGGCTATGAATTGGGCATTATTTTTTATCATCAGAATATTCTGCAAGGACTGTTCACTTTTTGATTATCAGATCTTTTTCTGTGGGGCTTTTAAATACCTTTTCAGTGTTGTAAGATTGCATGCTGCATGTCAGGGTCTGGTAATATTAGAGGTGGGAATGGAAAATAGCCCTTTTATGACTAGCAATGGAGAAGGAAATGGCAACCCACTCCAGTTTTCTTACCTGGAGAATTCATGCACAGAGTAGCCTGGAGGGCTATAGTCCCTGGGGTCGCAAAGAGTCAGACGCAACTTAGTGACTAAACCACCACCACCACACGACTAGCAAAGATGGAATTAAAGAGATTTGTTTATGGTATAAGTAATTATATGAATAGTTCTTTTTCAAAGAAAAACATCTATTTCATGAAAAGGTCAAAGAAGTTCATATTTACATATTTTTCAAGCTGAAGACATACCAGCTCATTCATGAAGTATTTCTTCCCCTTGGCTTGGAGCTTCCTTTAGTCAAATTTCTCAACATATCAAGTTTTAGCAATTTGACTCGAAGGACCACAAAGCATTATTTAGTAAACATTCAGTTTGTGTTCAAGACATTTGAGGATGATGAAAATATAAGAAAAATTACTAAGCTTCCCCCCAAAAGTGTTACATTTCTACTTTGGTTCAATGAATGAACATTGAGAAAAATGTATAAGATAATGAATCTAAGAACTTCAACAGTTAATACAGATTCTGCCATAAAACAAAACTGTATCCAAACTGTCCAAGATCTAGAAGACATTAGAAAGGGTTAATATGAGTTTTTCAGTGAGACCTAATAAGAACTCAATGTCTCATTCTGCTCTGTTGTGGTTTTGTGAGAATCTGGGTCTGTCTGAGGCAGAGAGCTTTGCTCAGAGGGTTACTGAAAGCTGAAACTTTGTTCTCCCTGAGGTAGGGAGCATTCAGAAGTGGGAATGTTTGGAGGAGACAGTTCTTGCAAAACCGAGGTAAAAAGTTTTCAACTTAAATTTGGAAATCTATGGATATTTTTAATGAACCAATTTAGGATGGAGGAAATCTTCAACTCATCAGAAAATAGAATATGGAGTAAAGAAAAGAAAAATAAATTTTTTAGATAAGAGAATCTTTATTGCTAACCTTTTTTTTCCTTTCTTTTCTTTTTTTTTTTTTTAAGAAAACCTCACTACTAGCTTGTAAAGAAGGGCTGTTAGATTATAAAGAACTGCAGCTTGAAATGTAAAGTGGCCCCATAATGAGGTCTTTCTGCCTTTTTACCTTTATTGCAATCTTTCCAGGAATGTAGGTACATGTAAATCTGTGTGGATAAGATTGCAATGGCTCCTTGCAGGCTAGCTGGGAAAAGGTAGCCCTATTAAAATCAGAAGGGCCTTAGTTTCTGAGGTTTTTACTTTTCCTAGATAAAAAATCCACCAGAAAACCTTACCAATTATCTTAGGATGATTACCAGGAGTGATCTCAAATCTTCCATTTATTATCCTTGAGAATAAATAAAGTTCATGTCATTCTGGAGTTCTAGCAAATAATAAAAAGTTACTAACTTTGTGACCACAGAGACCTGTTTTCTTTAGTGAGTATGCATGTACTTCCATTTTTTTCCCCTTTGGTCTTTTCCTAGGAAAATAATCGTATATTCATATATCAGAGCTATTGGTCTTTTTTTTTTTTTAAAGGTTTTGTGACTTGGCAGAACCAGGCTTCCTTGGTGGCTCAGGCAGTAAAGAATCTGCCTGCAGTGCAGGAGGCCCAGGTTCCATCCCTGGGATGGGAAGATCCCTTAGAGAAGGGAATGGCTACCCACTCCAGTACTCTTGCCTGGAGAATCCCATGGACAGAGGAGCCTGGTGGGCTGCAATCCATGGGGTTGCCAGCAGTAGGACACGACTGACTGACAACACTCTCACTTTCAGGAACAGAGGAGATACTCAATAAACTGACTGACAGATGGTTAACAGATATCCATTTTAGGGATATAATGAAAATTCCACTTGGGTTATAACAAGTTTATATAATTTATTTTAATCACAGTCATTATTTTACCTAAAGTTTTCATTTTTCTCCTTTCATCTGGGTTTCCTGACCTCAGAAAGATGAAGGACTTAGAATGCAGTCATTGAGAAAAGTCATCTCTCAAATCTGTGAAATAATGTCATGTGTGAGATTTGCTTCAGAATAACCTGTGAGGGGGCAGGTATGGGAAGGGTAAAGATAAACAAGACTGGCCAGGAGTTGACAATGGATAAAACTGAGTGATCGGGACATGGGCGTGCTTTATACTATCATCTCTGAGTGAGTGAAGTCGCTCAGTAGTGTCCGACTCTTTGCGACCCCATAGACTATAGCTTACCAGGCTCCTCCGTCCATGGGATTTTCCAGGCAAGAGTACTGGAGTGGGTTGCCATTTCCTTCTCCAACTATTATCTCTACTTTCCTATATATCAGAAAATTTTCACTAACTTTAAAAAAAAAAAAAAAAGATTGGTAGGGTAGAGACAGAGACCTGTGTTATTAGTTCCTGGGTCTTTCCCAAGTGTTTTGTTTGGCTTTTTGTTTCTTGGCTTGTGTACCTTACTTCAAAGACAAGCCGGGGTGGAGAAAGCATCTCTAGGGTCAGCAGTGTGATAGTCCTGTTTATCTCCCTAGCCCCAGGCCTCCTCTTAAGGAGTTTCTAGGCAGAAATGAAGGCTTCTGGAAATTTCTCAATACTTATGCTTCAGCTCCCTACCTTAGTTCCCTTTACCTTGTTTTCTAGGTTGGAGGGAAATTACCTTTCGTTTCAGCAATCCCTGGGAATGCGGTGGGGGAGGTGGTTTTCTGTCTGATTGAGATCACGGCAGCGTTCCTGGCTGATGAGGGTGCTGCAAGGATGTTTTTTCCTGTTGCCTCCAGCGACACTCTGCGTGCTAAGTCACTTTGGTCATGTCCAACTCTGTGCGACACTATGGACTGTAGCACGGGATACTGCAGTGGGTTGTCATTCCCTTCTCCAGAGGATCTTCCCCACCTAGGGATCAAACCCAGGTCTCTTATGTCCACCTGCACTGGAAGGCGGGCTCTTTACCACTAGCGCCACCTGGGAAGCCCAGGGATAAAGGTCAACTCAAATCAGCTGTTGCTGACTAAGCCAGATTTTCATTAATTATTTTGGTAATCATGTTGGCAACTTTTCCTTTTTTTGAGCCTTTGAAAAAAGCAAACATATAAAGCTGATTCTACGGTGAGTAGAAGAAAGATAAGATTTTTAACCAAACTAGTGTACCTCGACCAAACTGTATTGTGTCCTGTGGGCGAGGACTGCCACTGTCCAGACTATCTGATCTGTCTCTTCTGATCTTGCACATTTTACTGGCCATCGTGTTAGTCGCTCAATAATGTCTGATTCTTTGCAACCCCATGGACAGGGGCCCACGAGGTTCCTCTGTCCATGGAATTCTCTAGGCAAGAATATTGGAGTGGATTGCCATTCACTGCTCCAGGGGATCCTCCTGACCCAGGGATCGAACTCAGGTCTCCTGCTTTACAGACAGATTCTTTACCATCTGAGCCACTAGAGAAAAGATATTCAAAGGTTGTCTTCACTCAAAATTTTCTCACACTCCTCCACTATGTTCACTTTTCTTACTTAATAACTGAGCCAGTGTTAGTTTTCCTCTTTTTCTCCCATTAACAAATGCTCAAATTTACACATAATACTGCTGCTGCTGCTGCTAAGTTGCTTCAGTCGTGTCCGACTCTGTGCGACCCCATAGACGGCAGCCCACCAGGCTCCCCTGTCCCTGGGATTCTCCAGGCAAGAACACTGGCTGCTGCTGCTAAGTCGCTTCAGTCATGTCCGACTCTGTGCGACCCCATAGACTGCAGCCCACCAGGCTCCCCTGTCCCTGGGATCCTCCAGGCAAGAACACTGGAGTGGGTTGCCATTTCCTTCTCCAATGCATGAAAGTGAAAAGTGAAAGTGAAGTTGCTCAGTCGTGTCCGACTCCCAGCGACCCCATGGACTGCAGCCTACCAGGCTCCTCTGTCCGTGGGATTTTCCAGGCAAGATTACTGGAGTGGGGTGCCATTGCCTTCTCCAAGAACACTGGAGTGGATTGCCATTTCCTTCTCCAGTGCATGAAAGTGAAAAGTGAAAGTGAAGTTGCTCAGTCGTGTCCGACTCCCAGCGACCCCATGGACTGCAGCCTTCCAGGCTCCTCCATCCGTGGGATTTTCCAGGCAAGAGTACTGGAGTGGGGTGCCATTGCCTTCTCTGACACATAATACAATGGAATTCAAATTTACACGTAATACAATGGAATTCAATATGTTTCTAAGAAATCTATTCTAAGCATCGTAATATGTAACACTACAATAAGGTAAAAATTGCTTTTGTCAACTTGTTGGTTAACAGAATCAAAGTGTTTTTGAGCTAGAGAGAGTTTTTGTTTAGTCTCTGAAGATTATTCTAGCTAACTTTCTTATTTTATCCAGTGGAGGTTACTGAGGCCCCCCAAAACAAAATATCTTTTCCACCATCACAGGTCCCTTAACAGAAAACTTGAGTTGTTTTTGGTGTCTCTGAAGAGCTGTTTCACAAGACTTGACAAGAAGATAAACTGAACCTGTCCACAGTTCAAAAGTTAGTGGTAACCTCTAGGAGCTACAGCTGAGTAGAAAAACAAGTTGATATCCTCAGCTTTAGTTCATGCAGGACACGTACCAAGGAGTCTAAAGCTTTAGAATTCTCTGGAAGACAATGTCATGTTTCTATTACCGAAGAAAATAAAGAAAAGAGCCACAAAAGGATCCAGTTCCAGAATTCCATTAACGTGCATTTGGGAAATCAAAATATCCTTCTCATATTCAAAGAAAATAATTATTGTTAAAGTACATTTTGAAGACGTCTGCTTTTAATAATACTTTCTTTAGAGAATAGATACTCCAAAAAATTGGGAAAATAGATTCAGCCTCAAGTCAAATATTCTCTATGCACCATACTGATAAGATGGAAATGGGAGGGGAGGAAGCTCTTTTGAAAAGGATCAGTAAAAGGAGAATATATTACCAACTGAAATGCATTCAACATTGAGTTCTGTTGAAAGAATAAAATATTTATAAGAATCAACTTTCTTGTTCTTATGAACCATATATTACTCATAGCTGTGTAAAGGTACTTGAAAGAAAACAGGAAAAGGCAGTTTCAAACTGTTTGCATTCACTTATCTTTTTTAAAATTTTGACTAATTTCAACCACTGCCACCAAATGTAGAATCT
This sequence comes from Bos indicus x Bos taurus, assembly GCF_003369695.1. Classification (NCBI taxonomy): domain Eukaryota; kingdom Metazoa; phylum Chordata; class Mammalia; order Artiodactyla; family Bovidae; genus Bos; species Bos indicus x Bos taurus. Next base: position 117,301,732 of record NC_040076.1, read on the forward strand.
TTTCTAGTCTAGAGGGAACAGGGGCCAATTTAAACAACAGGAGTGGCCTTAACCACTCTTACTCTTGTGGTTTTGAGAGAGTGGAGGGAAGAGGAGGGAAAAAAAAGTCGGAGTGTAGATGAAAGGGCTACTTTCTAACAACATTTTAAAAGTAAGATTCTTAGAAATATTTAACCCTTGTAAACTTTGCCTCCCGTATTTGCCAAGTGCCTGAGAGAAAGAAATGAGAGAGACTGTAATAGTGGGTTATAAGATGGAAAGAACAATGGCAATGAAGGTAAGTCCAGGGGAGAAGGGCGCCTGGGTACAGACACCAGAGAAGGAAGCAGGTTGTAAACCTTGGGACCCTTGGCGCTTGGAAGCACTTGACCTGTTCATCTGTGGACAATGTAAAATAAATAACACCCTACACTTCTTATTTTCATTCCAGCTGGCTCAAGTACATGAACTTTGAGAACTGGGTCATCTGTTCCTGCTACTACTGAGAAAAAAAAATTTTGAACTGAGTAATTTTACCATATATATATCCGATTATGTATCAAAAGAATCTTTTGAGAAAATTGGATAGTGAGTGGACCTTTTAAACCAGAGACATTATTTTAAGGGTCCTGGAGCAGCCTGTAAACCAGTGCTTTTCCAAACTGTTTTCGCTCATGTGATCTATTGTAAGAAATATATTTTACATCACAACACAGGTATAGGCACATATACAAATAAATCTGAATTACTAAAAAGTTTTGTGAAAAAAATACTTTTCATTACTAGGTATGATACGTTCTGATATTTAACTCTAATCTTTTTTTCCTTCCTGAAAGTTCTGGTTTGTAACCCACTAAATTGATTTTACCACCAACTAAAGAATTGAGACTCAGTGTGTGAAACCCAGACATGAACAAACCAGGGTGCTAGATGGACTCAAGAATAATATGAGATTCAAGCATATTTGATTTGAAGCAGACTAGTTTTGTAGAATTCAGAAGTTACTAACTTTGTTACTTATTTGCCGTAACTTATTGAAATCAAGCAACTTTTGGCACTCAATATGTAGCTTCTGCTGGTAAAAAATTATTTGGCAATATAGTTCTTTTAAATATACATGGTACAATGAAAAGGATGATTTCTGAGTTTTAGAAGGTCCAAGTATGAAATTGGGGCCTGAAATAGTAAAGCAAATAGTCTAAGCAGAAAGCTGCAAGGAAGAAATGGACAACAGTCTGGAAGTAGCAAAGAGTTCTAAAAAATTTCAAAACACTCACTATGACATTGCATTTTTCCTACAGAATTTACTTTTCCAAGGGATGATGAACACTTGCAAGAATTTCACAATTAAGGGATCTTAAACTTCCTCTATGCCCCTGTTTGATAAATGCAAGTTTTCTCTCTGTGTTGTTTCTTCATTCATTAAAGATAAATTTATTGGACATTTACAATGTGTCTAGAAATCTAGAAATGAGCCAAAGGGAGGGGAGGAAACCTATCCTCAGCATAACAATAATTCATTAGAAGGATTAAAAGATTAGCACAAGTACCCTACACAAAATAGACAGTCTTCCCCAATAACAAGTAAGATCCCTCTTCTGACTGTTGAGTCCCCTTTCAACCCCTTATTTCTCCTCCCAGGGGACTCAATTCATCCAATGGCAGGCTTTTTCTATATTGGACAACTCTGGCTGTTAGGAAGTTCTTTATATTAAATTGTTTACTCAGTGACATCCATCACCAATTCTATTTCTGTCCTTACACAGTTTAATAAGAAACAAATTTAGAATAAACTCAGCTTTGCTGAATTGATATCAAGAAAGAATACACATTCCTAAGACATGATGAAAATCTGAGCAGGTCCTATTCTCTGACATCTCAGTCTGAGACAGGTTACCTCCTAGACTGAATTTCTAAAATAGAACCGTAGACTATTTTAGCTGACAGAGACCCTGCAAAGATTAAGCCAACTCCTATAATTCTTCAATAACTTTTAGAACTAACACCCAAAAAAGATGTCCTTTTCATTATAGGGGACTGGAATGCAAAAGTAGGAAGTCAAGAAACACCTGGAGTAACAGGCAAATTTGGCCTTGGAATACGGAATGAAGCAGGGCAAAGACTAATAGAGTTTTGCCAAGAAAATGCACTGGTCATAGCAAATACCCTCTTCCAACAACACAAGACTCTACACATGGACATCACCAGATGGTCAACACCAAAATCAGATTGATTATATTCTTTGCAGCCAAAGGTGAAGAAGCTCTATACAGTCAACAAAAACAATACCAGGAGCTGACTGTTGCTCAGATCATGAACTCCTTATTGCCAAATTCAGACTGAAATTGAAGAAAGTAGGGAAAACCACTAGACCATTCAGGTATGACCTAAATCAAATCCCTTATGATTATACAGTGGAAGTGAGAAATAGATTTAAGGGCCGAGATCTGATAGATAGAGTGCCTGATGAACTATGGTCGGAGGTTCATGACATTGTACAGGAGACAGGGATCAAGACCATTCCCATGGAAAAGAAATGCAAAAAAGCAAAATGGCTGTCTGAGGAGGCCTTATAAACAGCTGTGAAAAGAAGAGAAGTGAAAAGCAAAGGAGAAAAGGAAAGATATAAGCATCTGAATGCAGAGTTCCAAAGAATAGCAAGAAGAGATAAGAAAGCCTTCCTCAGCGATCAATGCAAAGAAATAGAGGAAAACAACATAATGGGAAAGACTAGAGATCTCTTCAAGAAAATTAGAGATATCAAGGGAACATTTCATGCGAAGATGGGCTCAATAAAGGACAGAAATGGTATGGGCCTAACAGAAGCAGAAGATATTAAGAAGAGGTGGCAAGAATACACAGAAGAACTATACAAAAAAGATCTTCATGACCAAGATAATCATGATGGTGTGATCACTGACCTAGAGCCAGACATCCTGGAATGTGAAGTCAAGTGGGCCTTAGAAAGCATCACTATGAACAAAGCTAGTGGAGATGATGAAATTCCAGTTGAGCTCTTTCAAATCCTGAAAGATGATGCTGTGAAAGTGCTGCACTCAATGTGCCAGCAAATTTGGAAAACTCAGCAGTGGCCACAGGACTGGAAAAGGTCAGTTTTCATTCAAATCCCAAAGAAAGGCAATGCCAAAGAATGCTCAAACTACTGCACAATTGCATTCATCTCACACGCTAGTAAAGTAATGCTCAAAATTCTCCAAGCCAGGCTTCAGCAGTACATGAACTATGAACTTCCAGATGTTCAAGCTGGTTTTAGAAAAGGCAGAGGAACCAGAAATCAAATTGCCAGCATCCATTGGATCATCGAAAAAGCAAGAGAGTTCCAGAAAAGCATCTATTTCTGCTTTATTGACTATGCCAAAGCCTTTGACTGTGTGGATCACAATAAACTGTGGAAAATTCTGAAAGAGATGGGAATACCAGACCACCTGATCTGCCTTTTGAGAAATCTATATGCAGGTCAGGAAGCAACAGTTAGAACTGGACATGGAACAACAGACTGGTTCCAAATAGGAAAAGGAGTCCGTCAAGGCTATATATTGTCACCCTGCTTATTTAACTTATATGCAGAGTACATCATGAGAAACACTGGGCTGGAAGAAGCACAAGCTGGAATCAAGATTGCCAGGAGAAATATCAATAACCTCAGACATGCAGATGACACCACCCTTAAGGCAGAAAGTGAAGAAGAACTAAAGAGCCTCTTGAGGAAAGTGAAAGAGGAGAGTGAAAAAGTTGGCTTAAAGCTCAACATTCAGAAAATGAAGATCATGGCATCTGGTCCCATCACTTCATGGTAATAGATGAGCAAACAGTGGAAACAGTGTCAGACTTCATTTTGGGGGGCTCCAAAATCACTGCAGATGGTGACTGCAGCCATGAAATTAAAAGACGCTTACTCCTTGGAAGAAAGCTATGACCAACCTAGATAGCATATTCAAAAGCAGAGACATTACTTTGCCAAAAGGTCCGTCTAGTCAAGGCTATAGTTTTTCCAGTGGTCATGTGTGGATGTGAGAGTTGGACTGTGAAGAAAGCTGAGCGCCAAAGAATTGATGCTTTTGAACTGTGGTGTTGGAGAAGACTCTTGAGAGTCCCTTGGACTGCAAGGAGATCCAACCAATCCATTCTGAAGGAGATCAGCCCTGGGATTTCTTTGGAAGGAATGATGCTAAAGCTGAAACTCCAGTACTTTGGCCACCTCATGCAAAGAGTTGACTCACTGGAAAAGACTTTGATGCTAGGAGGGATTGGGGGCAGGAGGAGAAGGGGACGACCGAGGATGAGATGGCTGGATGGCATCACTGACTCGATGGACGTGAGTTTGAGTCAACTCCGGGAGTTGGTGATGGACAGGGAGGCCTGGCTTGTTGCGATTCATGGGGTTGCAAGGAGTCGGACACGACTGAGTGACTGAACTGAACTGAACTGATAATTCTTCAAACAAGAAGATGAGTTTGCAACCTAGTCCACTGAAATATTTTCTAGGAAACAAAATTCTGATTTCACTAAGACATCAGTGGGAAAATGAGATTCACTTTTAGGAAGTTAATTGTCAGCCTTGCTGCAATTGATTTTTCTTCCTGATGCTGACATTTGATGTGGTTCAGCCCCTGAAATAACCTTAAACCTAAAGCGTTTTGCTTTATGATGAAGAAAATGTGTTGGTAATATCCCCAACTGGGCTGAAATTAGGAAGAACTAGTAAAAACAACATATAAATTATAGTGGAAGCTTTTTTAAAGCTATGGATTATTATTGTTATAATAAAATATAAGTTTACCAGGTACATTTACAAACCTGCTTGTATAAAGCCTCACAAAAAACTTTGAGGAAGATATTTTCAACCCTTTATTTCATAAATGTAAATTAAGGAAGAACACTTTTATACTCACAGCAAACCAGAACTGAAAATGAAAAGTGAAAGTGAAAGTTGCTCATTCGTGTCCAACTCTTTGCGACCCCAGGGACTATACAGTCCATGGAATTCTCCAGGTCAGAATACTGGCGTGGTTAGCCTTTCTCTTCTCCAGGGGATCTTCCCAACCCAGGGATTGCACTCAGGGTCTCCCACATTCTGGGCGGATTCTTTACCAGCTGAGCCATAAGGGGAGCCCAAGAACACTGGAGTGGGTAGCCTATCCCTTCTCCAGTGGATCTTCGTGACCCAGGAACGGAACCGGGGTCTCCTTTGCAGGTAGATTGAACTGAAAATAGGTGAAATGATTCTCTAACTCCTTGGTCGTTCAGAACCTTAAGCTTGAAAGGGTTAAGCAATGTGGTAGACTCAGGACTAGAATTTAGGATTCAGACTCAGGAGTTCTTATTGCCCAAGGTTCTGCAGGTGTTTGTCAGAATTCTGTGCGAGTATTTTGTAAGTCTCTTTGTATTCTTCTAACATTTATAAGTAGAGTCATGCTATACATAGTGTCATGCAACTTTATTTTCTGACTTATCTATAACTTGGACATCTTTCCATGTTGATATCCATGTTTCAATCTCATTGTTATTTTTGAAAGATGAAATAACTGGTCCAACACAACCATACCTATTATTTGTGGCCAGCATGGGTCCTCACTTGTCCCTGCCTCTGCCATACTGATGATTAATATTTTGAAGACTTATTTCTAGTCCTTTTTCTGAATTCCAAAAAATAGGGCAACTGAATCTTTTAATTCTTGAATGTAGCTAATCATATTTCTTAAAAAATCTAGAACTCAACAAAGGCTAGCACTATGTGATAAATACGCAAATCTTCACAAAGCAAGGTAGACAATTTAGTATTCTGAGAGCAAAGCTGAGGTCTTCCTGTAGTCGCTTTGGCCAAATTTGGACTCTGATGTTTGGCAACAAAAGATAACTTTCATCCTTTGATTTTCAACAAGAATTCTGATTGTCGGAGCACCGTCTGTGAATGTTCCAATCATTTTTACTTTTGAATTAATTTAAAGAACTGTAAAGAACTCCAGGAGTTGGTGATGGACAGGGAGGCCTGGCATGCTTCGATTCATGGGGTCGCAAAGAGTCGGACACGACTGAGAGACTGATCTGATCTGATCTGAAGCTCTAATGATATTCTCCAGTAGTTAACAAAATCCAGCTGATTTTTTAACAAGGTGAGAGTTTGGGCAGTAGTTGAAAATCCAGTATAAATTCGTAGGTGGGACTCCATATCCATGGTTCCAAATCCCTGGATTCAAACAACCACAGATGGTGTAGTACTGTGAGCTGTAGAATCTACTTTCGAGAAAAACCTAGTATTAGTGGACCCGTGCAGTTCAAACCTGGCCTTTCCAGGTGGTACAGTGATAAAGAATCTGCCTGTCAATGCAGGAGACCCAGGTGACCGGAGTTTGATCCCTGGGTTGGAAAGATCCACTGGAGGAGGAATGGCAACCCCCTCCAGTGTTCTTGCCTGGAGAACTCCATAGACAGAGGAGCCTGGTGGGCTCCATTCATGGGGTCACAAAGAGTCAGACACAACTGAGCACAGCTTGCTGCTTTGAGCAGTTCAAACCTGTGTTGTCTGAAGGATTCAGGGTAGAATTTTTCCCTCCCACCATCTTTGATCATGAAAGTGAAAGTGAAGTCGCTCAGTCGAGTCCAACTCTTTGTGACCCCATAGACTGTAGTCTACCAGGCTCCTCTGTCCATGGGATTTTCCAGGCAATAGTACTGGAGTGGATTGCCATTTCCTTCTCCAGTAGAATTTTTCCCTCCGTCCCTATGACCATCTTTGGTCATAGGAGCAAACAATTGAACAGAACACTATTTTGATGCCCACCATCAAAATGGCTGAAAAGGACAATGATTTGATTGATGGCAAAAACTGATGTTTGTCATTTGATGGTAGAATTGGACAAGAAAATATTTTGTAATTTTTTCTTAATTTTCTCCCCAGCTGTAGTTTTGACAGAACACACAGTGTAAAGTGGATGTCTTTTAAACTTCTAACTTCAAGATAGAAAACTTTCAATACCTTTGTGAATTCCTGATTCAGTTTCATGTGTTGCCAACACCTGTGCCTTGAAGAAAAATAAGCAACTTCATAGCATTTTAAAGTAAATTTGCATGATCTTGACTCATGTCTATCAAAATGATAGTCACACAGTCCTGTTGAGTGTTGAGATTTATAACACATTGGGAAGTTGAATTTTTTTTTTTTTTTTTTTTTGCAATAAACAAGAAACCATAATTGACATGAGTTTCTTTTTTTTTCTTTCAGTTATAATGAACCACATTCCAAATAATGATAACAATGTAAAAATGAGGAGTACTAAAGGTAAAGTGTCTAGTCAGCTTGGTTGAGTAATGAATGAGGCTGCTGGTGGTGATGGTTGTTTTTCCTCCAAAGACTCAGTCTTTCTAGATCTCTAAGAAATTGAATTTTTATTTTTCATCATTACATTTACTCTTAGTATAATACCTGTCATCATTTACTTTGATAATCTCTACTTATTTCTTGCAACTTTCCCAATATATGGGCAGAAAGAAATAGAATAAGAGACAGAAATACATTTTGAGGGCCTGAAAGCTTTATTTTTGTACTATATTGCTGTAAAATCAAGGCGAGCTTTAAAGTAAAACTTACACTCATCTTAAAACATAAAACATTATGTTCATGTTATGATATAGAACCGTGTATATTATACCACATAGCTGTTAACATTAGAGGTAACTAATAAACGTGTCCTACTTGAATTCCAAGAAGGCAATCGCACCCCACTCCAGTACTCTTGCCTGGAAAATCCCATGGACAGGGGAGCCTGGTAGGCTGCAGTCCATGGGGTCGCTAGGAGTCGGACATGACTGAGCGACTTCATTTTCACTTTTCACTTTCATGCATTGGAGAAGGAAATGGCAACCCACTCCAGTGTTCTTGCCTGGAGAATCCCAGGGATGGGGGAGCCTGGTGGGCTGCCATCTCTGGGGTCGCACAGAGTCAGACACGACTGAAGCGATTTAGCAGCAGCAACCCCAAATTAATGTAGGACCAACTCTGAATACTTCTTCATTCTAACTTCAGCACATCAGACTAGTCAATGTGATTTGGTTTAGGTTTTCTTATTTTAGATACTTTTATGAAAACAACAAATATTGCTTTCGATTCTGCCCCCTGCCCCTAAGCCAACCCATGAATTATATTATAAAATTGCACATGATTTTCAAATGACAGAATAACCCTCTCTGGAGGTTCTGTTATCCTACACTCAGTTTTCTGTACCAACAAGCCTATTGTGACATCTGTATATTTGCTCTTAGATATTCCTTTCTTTGATCTAAGAAGGTGAATCCTGTTTAAATGAAACCAAACACTGCTAAGAGGACTCCTGTGTAAAGATGGTGCCAGTCATTAACACTAGCATAAATTGTTGAATTCAGATAATTAACATATATTGCAGGGTCTCTGAGGCCCTGTGTCAGGCTCAGGGATAGCAAGGACATGCTCCTGAAGAGCAGTTGACCTTTGCCATTGGTGTTTCATTGGACAATGCTGGACAAGCTGGTTTACTCTGGGGCTCAAGATTGTCATCTGTGAATTAGATTGGTAGTTTTCTAAGTCTGGGGACTTTCAGGTTTCCCCTTGGGAATGGAAACTAACCAGAGTAGCTCTTGATTACCTTATTTATATATAGATTTTTTACTTTTATATATTGCTTTTCTTACATATATATTTCTACTCTATATTATATACTGCTTTTTTCTTTTCAAGGCTTCTTTTGAAGAAAAAGTTTTGCGGCTAAAATATTAAAAGTGAATAATTCTGAAAATAATTCTACTCGATGACTTTTAAAACTGTAACCTCCAATGACTTTCGATATTCTGTAACTTGATCCTATTTTCTCTATTTAGAGTTGCTAAGCCTCCCGAGAGGGCATTTTTCACAGAGAGGAGAGGAGAGGTAGGGGGTGTTCTGGACATTGGCCAGACTAGGGACCATGGTGTTTGGTGTATGCCTAGGTGGTGGGTGTGTAGGATGATTCAGCAATGTCTAACTTTGCCGGTTACTCAGTTTTGCCAAAGGCTAGCAGCCCAGGAGCTCACCAGAGCACGGACCACCTACTTTGTGGTCATTCCTTCTGAGTGAGAGAAAAATTCCCCCTGAGAGACTTAGGAATTTCCACAAACAGCTCCATTTCAGAGATGTCATCTCTCTCTAGGAAGGGCATTTTCTGCCCCTTGTAAGAAAGAAGTTTGGGGCTCAGTAAGCAATATGTAGTTAAAAAAATAAACATAAGAGAAAGGAATTCTCTACACAACAATCTTATCTGATATCTTTAAATATAAAACATATTGTGCCTATAGCTCTTTTCTCCTGTTCCCATCTTGGAATGTTTTCTAAAGCTGTTCCAAAACAACTCTTTTACCAAGGTCAAAAGAAATTTTAGGACTCTCTTTCAAAAGTCCTTTAAAATATCAGGAAGTGCAAAATCACTAAATAACTGACTTATACTGACTGAAACAGAGCAGGATTGTTGATATTATTTTATGATGCTCAGATAAAATCTCTTCTTGGGTTGGGAGCAAGACTGGAAAAGAGTAGAAGCTCTCTGGGATCAGTTGTCCCCAGAATCTTTTTCTCTTAAACCCATAAGCTTTGAGGTTGACAGAAGGTAACTTCACCTCCCTCCTTCCCCCTCTCCTTAAACTCTGATCAGAATGAAGTCAAACGGGCAAATCTACAATGAGGTGGAGGAGATACAGTTCAGCCTTGGGGGTCCTAGCATCCTGGTATTGATCCTGACTACGATAGCATATGTGGTTGGAGGTCTGAGACATGACACTCATCTTATAGAGAACAGAGGGAGATCAGCAGAGTAGGAAGTTTCCCAGAGATGAGAGGGAAGTAGGCAAACAAAGGTAAAGGCTACCTTGAAGACTGAGGTACAGGTAAAATGAAATTGTCCATAGGTGATTCTCAGTGATCTTTGAATGACTAAGCCTTGTGAGTGAATTCTGGCCAAGAGCAAATTTGCATTTTAGGTGTGTGGTAGGTGTAAATCTTATTTTTAATTTCTTCTGAGATTTCTTCTTGACCTATGTGTTGTTTAGAAGTCTGTTATTCAACTTTCATGTATTTTGGGATTTTCCAGTTATCTTTCTGTTATTGATTTCTAGTTTCATTCCATTGTGGTCCAAGAGCAGGTGCTTTACGATTTTATTCTTTAAAGTTTGTTATGTATTTTATAGCCTAGAATGTAGTCTATCTTGGGGAATGTTTCATATGACCTTGAGAAGAACATGTATATTGCTGTTACTTGATGAAACAGTCAATCATACCCAGTTGGTTGATAGTGGTATTGAGTTCAACTGTATCCTTATCAATTTTCTGTCTGTTTGGTGTGTCCATTTCTTCTAAAGAAGTGCTGAATCTCCAACTATGATAGTGGGTTCATCCATTTCTTCTTTGGTTCTATCAGTTTTTGCCGCATGAGATTTGATGCTCTATTAGGCACATACATACTGAGGATTGGAGACTTGGCCCCTACCATTATGTAATGCCCCTCTTTATCCCTGATAAGTATCCTTACTTTGATGTCTGCTCTGTCTGAATTTCATATAGCTGCTCCTGCTTTCTACTGGTTAATGTTAGCATAATATATTTTTCTTTATCTTTTTACTTTTAATCTATATATTCCTTTACATTTAAAGTGAAATTGTTGTAGAAGATATATAGTTGGGTCCTTTTTTTGGATCCACTCTGACAATCTCTGTCTTTTAATTGGTACATTTAGATTATTGACATTCAAAATGATTATTGATATAGTGAGATTAATATCTACTATATTACTTACTATGTTTTCTATTCATTACCCTTGTTTTTCACTCCTGCTTTTGTCTTCCACTTTTTTCCTGCCTTTTGTAGTTTTATTGAGCATTTTATACAATTTCATTTTCTATTCTTTCTTAGCATAGCAGTTATGATTTTTCTTTTCCCTTTTCTTGATGATCGCCCAAGAGTTGCAGTATACATAATATAGTAATCCAAGTCTACTTTCAGATGACACTCTACCACTTCATGGGTAGTGTGAGTACTTTATAAGAACAAAATAATACTAATTCTTCCCTCCTATCCCTGTATCATTGCTGTTATTCATTTCATTTATGGTGTGTACGTGTGCTAAGTCGCTTCTGTTGTGTTTGACTCTGTGCACCCCTGTGGACCATAGCCTGCCAGGCTGCTCTGTCCATGGAATTCTCCAGGCAAGAAATACTGCAGTGGGTAGCCTTCCCTTCTCCAGGTTATCTTCCCTACCCAGGGATTGAACCTGGGTCCCCCTGTATTACAGGCAGATTCTTTACCATCTAAGCCACCTGGGAAGTCCTTCATTTATATATAAGCATATAAATGCATGAGATATGTACATGTTTGAGCAAACAGTTTAGATCAATTAAAATTAAGAAAAATAAATGGTTTATTTTAACTTCACTTATTCCTTCTTTGGAATAAGATGCTTTTCCTTTCTTTCTGTAGATCTGAGTTTCTGCCCTATATTATTTTTCTCCTCTCTAAACAATGTTTTCAACATTTCTTGTAAGACAGGTCTACTGGCAATAAATTTTCTCACTTTTTCTTTGAAAAAGTCCTTATTTCTCCTTCAATGTTGAAGGATAATTTCATAGGGTGCAGAATTCGAGATTATTACCTGGAATTTGAGATTGTTGTCTCGAATTATGTCTCTTGGGCTTCCTCAGGCACTAGCCCTAGGGAAAGAACCTGCCTGCCAATACAGGAGACTTAAGAGACTAGGGTTTGATCCCTGGGTCGCGAAGATCCCCTGGAGGAGGGCACGGCAACCCACTCCAGGGTTCTTGCCTGGAGAATCCCTTGGACAGAAGAGCCTGGTGGGCTATAGTCCACAGGGTTACAAAGAGTCGGACATGACTGAAGCGGCTTAGCACACACGCCTGCATCTATCTCTTCTTCCTTGCACAGTCTTCAAAGAGATTGAATGTAGTTCTTATCTTTGTTCCTCTGTGGGCAAGGTTTTTTCCCTTTAGCTTCTTTCAATATTGTTTCTCTTTATCTGAATTTTAAAATCTATATTCTGTATTTTTATCTGTATTCTGTATTACGTTATATTTTCTGTAGTTTGAAAAATGATATGCCTACGTACAGTTTCTTTTTTTTTTGCCTGCTCAGTATTCTCTGAGCTTCCTGGATCTGCTGTTTGTGTTGGAGAATTCTCAGTTTTGAATATCACTCATGAATTTCAGCAAGTTGAAATTTTTATTTTAAGTATTTTATCTGTTCCTTTCTCTCTTAATTATCCTTCTAGTATTCCCATCATGTATGTGTTCCATCCTTTTAGTTATGCCGTAATCCTTGGATATTCTTTTCTGTTTCTTTTCAGTCTTTGTTCTCTTAGTTTTTAATTTTGGAGACTTCATTGAGATATTCTCAAGTTCAGAGATTTTTTTTTTTTCTCAGCTGTGTCCAGTCTACTAATAAGCTTCATTGCTATCACAGTGTTCTTGATCTCCAGCATTTCTTTTTTTAAAACTTTATTTTTAATTGACAGATAGTTGCTTTACAGTATTGTATTGGTTTCTACCAAACATCAGCATGAATCAGCCATAGGTTTACTCCTGTCCCTTCCCGCTTGAACATCCCTCCTGCCAGTTTGTTTGATTTCTTTTTTCTAGGATTCACATCTCTCTGCTTACATGGCTTAGCAGTTCTACTTTGTCTATTAGATCCCTTAGCATATTAATCATTGTAGTTTTAAATTCCTGGTCTGATAATTCCAACATTCTGATTCTTGTTCTCTATCTCTGCAAATTGTGTGTGTGTTTTTTTTTAAATCTTTCAGTATGCTTTGTATGTTTTTGTTAACAGCTGGACATGATGTACTGGATACAAGGAACTGCTATAAATAGGCCTTTAGTAGTGTGGCAATGAGGTGTGGGGAGAGGGGAAGTGTTCAATTATCCTGTGATTAGGTCTCAGGCTTTCAGTGAAGCTATGCTTCTAGACTAAGGATTTGGCAAGTATTTCTCTGTGTTTTTCTCCCCTCTTATGTGAGACAGAATGGATAGAAGGGGCTGAAGTTGGGTCCTTCCCTTCCTGTGTCAGTTAGATTCTGGTAATACCCTAGTAGCTTCCCCAGTGACTCAGCGGTAAAGAATCAGCCTGCAATGCAGGAGAAGCAGGAGATGCAGGTTCAATTCCTGGGTTGGACAGATACCCTGGAGGCGGGCATGTCTAACCCACTCCAGTATTCTTGCGTGGAGAATCTCATGAACAGAGGAGCCTGGCAGGCTACAGTGCATGGGAATGCAAATGATTGGACACCACTGAAGCGACTCAGCTGGTAAAGAATCCGCCTGCAATGCAGGACATCCTGGTTCGATTCTTGGGTTGGAAAGATCCCCTGGAGAAGGAATAGGTTGCCTACTCCGGTATTCTTGGGCTTCTCTGGTGACTCAGACGGTAAATAATCCGCCTGCAATGTGGGAGACCTGGGTTCAATCCCTGGGTTGGAAAGCTTCCCTGGAGGAAGGCATGGCAACCCACTCCAGTTTTCTTGCCTGGAGAATCCCTGTGACAGAGGAGCTTGGCGGGCTACAGTCCATGGAGTCACAAAGAGTCGGACACGACTGAGCGTCTAAGCACGAGAACAAGAAGGGACTGGGTGCGCATGCACATTCACAACCCTAGCAGACAGGGTCAGATTAGATAGTTTGTCCCCAAGGGCAGTCTTTGTTAAGAACAGAATGCTGTGGTATATTTCAAAATAGTTTCTTTTCCCCTTCTCCTCCAGGAAGCACAAGGAGATTTTTCTTCAATATTTACTTTGGGGACCTGGTCAAGCTCCTGGAGGAAAACCTTAACAATATTGTAAGTCCCTCTATGACTGGATCCTCCTGGAGTTTTTAACCCTCAGACTTGTTCTCACTTGGCCTCCGGCAATTCATCAATTACAGATCAGGTTTTCCTACCTTCTAAGGGTGATTTCCATTCCCCAGTCTTTGCTCTGGTAAGCAGCGACTCCCTGTGTTTGCTTGTCTGTCTCTTCCATTTGGGGTTTACACTGTGTCCTCCCTGCTCTTACAGATCCAAGAAGAATCATTGATTTTTCAGTCTGTTCAGCTTTTTGCTTGTTAGGACAGAGTGGTGAGTTTCAAGTTCCTTATGTGCAGAAACTGTTGTAGATCTTATTAAACACCAGTGTCACTGAGAAAGCTTTTTATTCAAGGTGGAGGAATTTAAAATATATCAAGAGACTCTGGATAGCCACTGAGTTCTAATTATTAATCTTTCTCTCTGTCTAGGAGGATCAAAGCAAGCATGAAGTGCTTGGTTGAAGTGAAGGATGGGATGAGAACTAAGAGAAAGTCTTGCTACAGTCACTAGGCTGCCCAGACAGGATCCTGCTGCTGCTGCAGGAGGATGACTTCAGTCACTTCAGTCGTGTCCAACTCTGTGTGACCCCATAGACAGCAGCCCACCAGGCTCCCCTGTCCTGGGATTCTCCAGGCAAGAACACTGCAGTGGGTTGCCATTTCCTTCTCCAATGCATGAAAGTGAAAAGTGAAAGTGAAGACGCTCAGTTGTGTCTGACTCTTAGCAACCCCATGGACCACAGCCTACCAGACTCCTCCGTCCATGGGATTTTCCAGGCAAGAGTACTGGAGTGGGTTGCCATTGCCTTCTCCCTGGCCTCCCTTAAACCTCTATCTCTACAATCCTTAGAAAGGCAACATCCGTAATGAAGGAACTACCTTCCCTCAGACTCTATCCTCTATGTGGCAGTATCTATAAAATGGGTATATTGCTAGTCAGTAAAGCTGCTTGGGGCTTCCCTGGTGGTTCAGTGGTAAAGAATTCATCTCTAATGCAGGAGTTGCAGGTTCAATCCTGGGTCAGGAAGATCCACTGGAGAAGGAAATGGCAGTCCACTCCAGTATTCTTGCCTGCAAAATTCCATGGACAGAGGAGCCTGGCAGGCTACATCCATGGGGTCACAAAAGGGTTGGACATGGACGTGACTTAGAGACTAAACAACAAATCTGCTCAGAGTATTTTCTCTGAGTAGATAATGTGTAATTATTTTTCTCCATAAATCTCAAGTAGATATCAAATGCCAATTCTTTCTTTCTATCTCATTTTTAAATGAATGAATGAATGAATTTTTGGCTGCACTGGGTCTTTGTTGCTACAGGCAGGCTTTCTTTCCCTGTGGTGCGTGGGCTTCTTAGTTCTTTGGCTCTTCTTGTTGCATAGCATGGGGCTCGAGGACACACGGGCTCAGTGGTTGTGGCACACAGGCTCAATTGCCCCTCAGTTGCTCAGTGGCACGTGGGATCTTTCCAGACCAGGGATCGAACCCATGTCATTTGCATTGGCAGGCATATTCTCAATCACTGGACCACCCGGGAAGTTCCAAGTGCCAGTTTTTTCTATCGGTTAGTTTTATCTCTCTACTCATTTTTTGAATAGGAAGAGATGAAGTATGATCTGTCCTATATATTGAGAGTTTTAGGAAAACAGGCTGTTCTACCTAGGAAAAAAGTCAAAACCACAGTTTATTTATATTTTTAACTAAAAATCAGCCAAAGAAATAATACAGTGTTTTTGTGTTGCTGATGATATCGTAGTGTCTTTTTTTTTTTTTAAACTTCTGCTATAGTCTGGTAAAGGATCTACAACCCTGTGATGAGAGAACTGTGTTCTCATAGAGAATGGAAGAGATAGAGAGCCTGTGCCTCCAAGTATAATAGAAGAGCCTCCTGGCTTTGCAGTATCTCCAGTCAATGAAACCACAAGGTGAGATCATTCGGAACATTTTATATTAACTTAGGGCAGGCTAGATAAGAGAGAGAAGCAAAACTTTAAAATACAATCTGGTTTAATCAAAACCAGGGAACCATGAACTGTTTGGGACTCAGAAGGAAAAAAGAGACCTTAAAAGTGGTGGTAATATACAGGCACCCAATGCTGCTCTCTGTAACAGCTTCTGCTTAATGGGAAAGCTGTGGGTTTTTTCCCCGAGGTAAAGATAGCCAATCTGATTAGGGATCTGGCTAGAACAGGGAGTGTACTCTGACCCCTGGAAGAAGGTTTTGCCCTCTCAGGAAGCCTCACCACATCCTATGTGTACATTGGATGACTAATATTTATTATAGAGTCATGTGATGGAACAATGAACAAAGGTTGTTCCTGGTCACCGTAGGTCCGTCACCACAATCGCTGCTCTTGTGGAATGTGACATATTGCCCGCCTCCTAGGACAGTTTTTGAGTCACAAGCAAATGCTATTTTATAAATACAACTCAGAACCTCCCAAGGATGTATTAGGACAACTTATCAAACATATTGCCTGCTCACCCTGACTCTGAGTTGCCAAAGGATTCTCCCAACACTTCCTTTGTCCTCGTGGCTGAGCTTTGATTGGCTGTGAATGATGTCATGACACTGTTTACTTTTCTTAGTAGAAGCAAGGATTGGAGTGTGGTAAGTGTGTCTACACTGCGTTAGGTAATAGAGAAACTGTACACATAGATCTCAAGCCATGTTGTACTCATTTACTATGAGCCTATGATGTGGCAACTCAATGAAATACACATCATCTGTGTGTCTTCTGTTATTTACAACTTTTGAAAGTTTCTGTTTACCTTGGGTTCTTCCTCTAGGATGCCCTTTCTAATTTTAGTATTTGAGCCATATTATTAACAAGCTGTGTCTTTCCACAAACACAAAGCAAATTACTAGGCACAATTTGAAATGAGATTTATGGATAGAGCTCTGTCTTGACCAAGTTTTAAGACAAGTAGGCTTTGTTTATAATTGAGAATTGAATTGCCAGGTCTTTGCAGCTCATTACCACAAAGCAGAAAATGCCTGGAAAGGAGGCATTTGACTAGGTGATTTTTAGAAAAATATTAACATATCTCATGGGTTTAGAAACATTTCTGGCATTTCAAGAGACGTAGAAAATGCTCTTCATAGAATCTACAAGTAACTCTTTAAATAGATAAAGTAGAATGTGTGCAATGCTATTCAGCTAGATAACGTAGATTAGATCAAAAGGTTTTTATGAGAGGAAAATTCTATTAAAATGTTTTCAAAGTTTTTTGTTTTTTTTTTACTCCTAAAGAATGATTTCACCCTGCTCCATACAAAATGTATTCCAGAAATTTTGTTTGCACAGTCACAATAAGAACAATAATTTTCACAATTCTTTTAATTACAATTTGGACATAGAATGTCCAATGAAAAGTTATGAACTTCAATTAAATAAAAATTTCACTTAAGAATCCAAGGGGCATCCCAAGGCAATGTCCAGCCTTTGGACATTTAATGCTTTTGTATCCTGAGTATTTCAGCTGCATGACAGGCCTCATAAATTGTTGATACTGATGAGAGATATTTCACATGATTTTAGCATACTCTTTAAGAACATTCATATATTGAAATATCCCTCAAGGTTACTTCTTGTTTCATTGGGATTTCCTCCATGGGATTTCCAGAAGTTGCATTCTTCTCTGAAGGCATTCAATACAACTCACTCACTGGAAACTGCTTTCCTGGACAAAATTCAAAATGTGCTATCTTTATCAAACACATTTGTATCCTAAAAGGTAAACTTACATTATATAAACACAATTTTGGATTCTCCCTAGAGTATGTATTGGCTTGTAGACTTTTTAACTTCTTTAGATAAATACTATTTATAGATATTAACCCAAAATTCCCTGAAATAGCTAAAATCTTAAACATAAGAGATAAAATAACTGTAAAATGTCTTTGAAGTTAAGAAATTCTGTAAGGGATTATGAATCACTAATCTTTACTATGTTTTGTAGAATCACAGCTTGGACAAGACCACAAGAACCTAAGGATAACCAGTTTAGTTCAGTCACTCAGTCACCGTGATTTTGGATAACCAATAACCCACAAATCTAGTGCCTGTCTCAGACACTTCCTGTGATTGGGAACTCACTCTTCCAATTTTCAGAGGAAAAGTTTTCAGAAGAATTTTACCTTGTTGACATTGGTTAACAGGTTTAAACTTTCTGGGTCTCAGGGTCTTTTTACTTGTAAAAGTGTTCATTATTTTTTGCATTTCTACTGTGGATCAGGGTTTGGTTTAGTTTTGTTTTTTGGTGGGAGGGGCATTTCTTTTTTGGTGGGAGGAGCCAAGGTAGGAAAAATAAACAGATAGATGACATGAAAAAATAAGCTGCACAGAAATTTTAGGCTTTGGGGATATAAACATGAACAAGACCATAGTCTAAAGGAAGAGATGGGGACATAAACAGTTATGAGGACACTACAAGTAATTTATTAAGATTCTGGAAATTCTGTGAATTCTGGGAGCACTGCTTGCTAGTTGCTCTTTGCCCCGCTCCCCCACACAAGCTCAAAGTGCCGATTTCCTATAAAAACTGCATTAGGGGACCTCCTTGGTGGCTTAGCAGTTAAGACTTCAGTTACCAATACAGCGGACCCGGGTCCCATCCCCGGTCAGGGAACTAGATCCCACATGCTGCAACTAAGAGCTCACACGCCACAACTAAGACCTGGTTCGGTTCAGTTCAGTTCAGTCGCTCAGTCGTGTCCGACTCTTTGCGACCCCATGAATCGCAGCACACCAGGCCTCCCTGTCCATCACCAACTCCCAGAGTTTACCCAAACTCATGTCCATCAAGTCGGTGATGCCATCCAGCCATCTCATCCTCAGTCATCCCCTTCTCTTCCTGCCCCCAATCACTCCCAGCATCAGGGTCTTTTCCAATGAGTCAACTCTTCGCATGAGGTGACCAAAGTATCGGAGTTTCAGCTTCAGCATCAGTCCTTCCAGTGAACACCCAGGACTGATCTCCTTTAGGATGGACAAGTTGGATCTCCTTGCAGTCCAAGGGACTCTCAAGAGTCTTCTCCAACACCACAGTTCAGAAGCATCAATTCTTCGGTGCTCAGCTTTCTTCACAGTCCAACTCTCACATACATACATGACCACTGGAAAAACCATAGCCTTGACGAGACGGACCTTTCTTGGCAGAGGAATGTCTCTGCTTTTGAATATGCTATCTAGGTTGGTCATAACTTTTCTTCCAAGGAGTAATCGTCTTTTAATTTCATGGCTGCAATCACCATCTGCAGTGATTTTGGAGCCTAAAAAAATAAAGTCTGACACTGTTTCCACTGTTTCCCCATCTATTACCATGAAGTGATGGGGCCAGATGCCATGATCTTCGTTTTCTGAATGTTGAGCTTTAAGCCAACTTTTTCATTCTCCTCTCTCACTTTCATCAAGAGGCTTTTTAGTTCTTCTTCACTTTCTGCCTTAAGGGTGGTGTCATCTGCGTGTCTGAGGTTATTGATATTTCTCCTGGCAATCTTGACTCCAGCCTGTGCTTCCTCCAGCCCAGTGTTTCTCATGATGTACTCTGCATAGAAGTTAAATAAGCAAGGTGACAATATACAGCCTTGATGTACTCCTTTTCCTATTTGGAACCAGTCTGTTGTTCCATGTCCAGTTCTAACTATTGATTCCTGATCTGCATATAGGTTTCTCAAGAGGCAGGTCAGGTGGTCTGGTATTCCCATCTCTTTCAGAATTTTCCACAGTTTATTGTGATCCACACAGTCAAAGGCTTTGGCATAGTCAATAAAGCAGAAATAAATGGTGCAGCCAAATAAATAAAACAAACAAACCGGATCAGGTCTTCCCTTTAGAAGTCCTCATATCCACAACCTCCATAGTTCCCTAGAGTGTTAACAAATTGGATCAGGACTTCCCTTTAGAAGTCCTCATGTCCACACCCTCCATCGTCCCCTAGACTGTTAACTCCAATGAAGGCAGAGACCCCATTGATTTTATTCATCCTTTGATTCATCTCACTGAGCCCAGAGTCTGACATAAGGCAACCCCATGTAAGTATATGTTTAATAAAAGAATAAATGAGTTGTATCCAGAAGCTAATGGGGAGCTACTAATGGAAGTCATGTAAAGTAGTGGCATGAGCTGTCTTTCCCTTATTACTCCATCTGGAAACATACATCCGGTAGCAACAAGGATATGGATCAAAGGAGGCCATGTAGGAGGCCATGTGCAATAATTCAAGAAAGGAGTAATGAGGGGATGAAATAGGGTGATGCTAAGGATACTGGTGGTGGATACATCAAGGCGGGGTTAGCCTTGATAGTTGGGTAATGAGGGAGGTGAAGAAGTAAGAGGAGTTGAAGATTATTTTCTGAGTTCTGGTTTTGTATTTTTCCAACTAAGTCACGTAGGAGGAAGAGCAGTCTCTAGAGGCAGACCATGAGTTCAGCTTTGAACAGGTTGTGCCAAATATGACTGTGGATGGTAAGATGGGGAGATGCTCATGGGGCAGTTAGCAGACCAGGTCTGGAGCTGATGCTGCAGACGTTGTTACTGACTCCCCATCGTCCATCCTACTGCCCTTTCAAAGTGATTCAGGAAATGGACCTCATCTCAAAGGAAAGCCTGATTGATCTGAGAGTGTTGATCCAAAAATCATCCTACTTGTTAGAAATTAGTTCAGGGAAAGTCATGGGATCTAACTGCCATCAGTGAGAGGCAATACGGTGTTTACAGGCGGCTTCTAGGAAAGGCACAGGAAGCCAGGCTTTCTCGCAATGGATTTGGATGAGAGGAAACCTACAGCCTCAGTGGTCCTTACAGTTTTCCTGCAGCAAAAAAGGTACCAAGCCACAGGCTGAGGCCAATATTGAAGACTGGAGAGTGGAGAGAGAGAAGCTGTGTCCTTGATGATGTTGTTGAATCTATGCACCAGCCATCTTGGAAGTTTTTTCTGTCTCTTGATGGCTCTCACAGGAGCATTCATGTGTCTTTTTATGATCATTGGGTGAGGATCTTGTTAATGACAGTTGAAAGCATCTTAAATTAAACAGCTGAAGCTGCACATTTGTTGGTCACCAGCCACCGGGTGACAGTTAAAGTTGAGGATATTATTACCTGGGAAACACTGGCTGAAAATACAGTTCTAGGCACATCAGGCACATTATGCTTATGATTGCATCCAATTTTAACCTACGACTCAAGAGTTTTTTTAGTCAAACTCAATCTTATTAAGGCTATCCTTTAACTGAGTGGCCCTATGACTCTGAAGAGTCTACCAATCACAGCCTTTCTGTGTTTCAGTGAGCTGAATGGTGATCTAGAGAGGATAAAGTTGGTCTACACACTGACTATACACTTACATCTATATGAACAGGTCAGGTTTGTAGGGCTTGAAGTATATATAATCTTGAGAAGTGAAGTGAAATGAAAGTCTCTCAGTCGTGTTCAACTCTTTATGACCCCATGGACTACACAGTCCGTGGGATTCACCACATCAGAATACTGGAGTGGGTAGCCCTTCCCTTCTCCAGGGGATCTTCCCAACCAAGGGATTGAACCCAGGTCTCCCGCATTGCACGTGGATTCTTTACCAGCTGAGCCACCAGGGAAGCCCCATAATCTTGAAAAGCTCCATTGAAAACTGAGTACTGAGCCTTGCAAGGAAACAGAACATGTGAGCGGCCCTAAAGCTTCAAGGCACATCTTCATCTGCTTAACTTTCAGGCTGTTGTGTGGAACGAGTAAGATAAAGCATGGGACATTAGCACATGGTTCAGTAAAGCTTAGCTGGCATGATTAAGAATATCTTAACATATAATTTAGATTTTGAACTATGGCGATCCACTGATATCTGTATTTATTTAATTTGTATGTTGCTACTTTAAGCTCTTTCCCCCACTTTTGAGCAGAGTTCTTGCTCTCTCCCCCTCATTCTGTCTATAAGGCCCACGTCTCCAGTAGGCATAAGAGAAAGGTGCCTTGGGCCCATAATAATATAGAAGCACACAAAAAGGTTTTTATTTCTTTTAAAATCAGATGAAAAAATGAGCTTTCAAGTAAAAAAATTAATATAGTCACCTTTATTTCAATGCTGTAGTAACATCTAATTTTTAATATCTTCTTATGGAAAAAGAGGCTTCCCTGGTGGCTCAGAGGTTAAAAAGCGTCTGCCTGCAATGCGGGAGACCGGGGTTCGATCCCTGGGTTGGGAAGATCCCCTGGAGAAGGAAAAGGCTACCCACTCCAGTATTCTTGCCTGGAGAATCCCATGGACGGAGGAGCCTGATGGGCTACAGTCCATGGAGTCACAAAGAGTCCGACACGACTGAGTGACTTCACGTTCACTTGTGGAAAAAGAAACCTGCAAGGCAAAAGTGCCCCTGGCCCACAAAGTCAGAATCATCTGTGTGTCTTCTATTGGCGTCTCCCTTTTAGTCAACATTTTTTTTTCTTCTCCATTACTTTCTATAGCTTCATCTCTTCCTCGCCTCTCCCCACTCTTTACTATTTTAGACCTCTTATTCTCCTAACTCTAGCATTTTCTGGCTTATATCCATATGACACTTTCGTGTAAAATGAAAAAAATAAAAACAAGCATTTTCCTTGTGCTAGCTTTTCTTTTCTGTCTCAGCCTTTTAATTCCTTAGGTTATTAGCTTTCAGAGTAAAGACACATAATCCCTTAGAGAATGGGGAACTCAGAATAGAGAGTTTGAGACACACCTTCTGAAACTGCAGCCTCTTGAAAGCCTGATTCTTAGCAAAGAGTGTCACCACTCTGCTTTTCATATTGGAACGCCGTGTAGACGATGAACATTAATTAGGATGATCGAGCCAGGGAGGCTTACCGCACTGTGACAGATCACAGGAAAGAGAATGCCGCTTCTTTTTTTGGCTGCAATTCTGAGTGTCATGTATGTATTAATTCCTGGACTCAAGCCAAGTTACTTTAGGGTGAGATGCAATCTATTATTTTTAGGTCATATTGGGTAGGGGTGGAGGCTATTCTTTTAGGTTAGTAAGAAGGTAGGTTGGATTAATTTCAAATGATCAAGTTTCCTATTATGACTTCACAAACTAATTTTGGAATGTTATCATTTACAGTTCATGCTTACAGAGAACTTAATGTTGGAAGCATTCCTTAGTTCAAGGGGATTTCACACCTAGGTGGTTTTCAAGTTTTATTGTTTTCCAGCTTACTTGTCTGATTTAGAATCCCTATTGCTGCTTAAATTTCACAAATGAATGAGTTAAAGAAAAAAGCATACACACCAAAAACAAATCAGTACTTAACCCCCTCTTCCAACAACCCCACTGTCCCAAGGGAGATATACATAAAGGAAGAAATAAAGTGGCTAGTTTCCTGTTTCATAAATGCCTTGAATTCAAATTATATCTTAAAGACAGATTGAAAACAAAGGCTTTTATGAGTAACATACAGATCATTAAGATCGTAATCTCTAAACTCTGGCATATAAGTCTTTGATTTACTGTAAAAGTTCACACTGATTATCCAGGATGATTTCCAGATGTTTACTCTCTGGGTGTAATTAAATTTTAGTAAAAATTATAACTGACTCAGTTGCTTTAAAAAAAGAACTGTCAACAGAAATACGGAAGAAGTTTTCAGTGAGATGTATTTTTTCCCTCATGGTATCACTTCTCTCATGACAGAAATCTCCTTCCTCAAATATTTCTGACTCACTTAAACCCACCCCTGGTTTTAACCAGAGAAGAGAAAGCTGCTCTGAGAAATGTGATGGATTTGATCACTTCAAGTCTATCATTTGGGAGGAAACTGCAACAAAATTTGCATGACAGAACAGAAAATTGGCACAAGTAAATTATTGAGTCTGTATTCACAGACCTAAGAGGGAACAGAAAAATATGACAATGGGCAGTAAAATGAAATCTTCGGGGACTATCAAAGTATCATGGAAAAACAGGATATGAGCATTGTCTTTTTATGTGTTGGGAATTGAAATTATAATTTTGGGAAAATCTATGCACTATATCAGCTAGAATGTGAGTATCATGTACAATAGCAAATGAAGAGACAGATGCCATGTGATGGAAAAAGAACAAAAGTCAGGCCAGAAAATAGTTCAAAGATGCATATCATGAAGAAATCATTTAAATATATTAGAAAGAAGGAGATGGCAGGATAATCAAATACAGAGAAATAAAGCAGAGGGGAAACACAGAGAGAAGAAGAAGGAGGCACAATAATTTGACAAGAGAGGAAAGATGAAAAGGTAGAATGAGAGCGAGCAGCAGGCAATGGTTCTTAATGACCTGTTTCTCATGAAAAATGCATTATCCTAGAAGGGAATGATTTTCCTCCTCCCTCACACTACTTTGATTTGTGGGTCTACAACACACCAAGCCCACTGGGATGCAGCCGATGGATTCAGAGCCTCCAGAATGATCAACCAGAGACTGCCATTCCCGACACCAAATGCAGTGTAAATAATTAAATATCAATGCAAGTCAACTAACACGGATGGAGTGTGTACCCTCAGGATGAAGCAGGCATCAGCATTGTGACAGAGTGTAGGGTCTTGACAGAAGTGCAGAAATCCAAAGAACCGGAATGGTGATTCTGGGTTGGGGGTGGGGGGATTCAAAAAGGGTAAATGTAACTTAACCCACAAGTTCTTAAGCTTATTCTGAATAGCAGACTTTACATATTTGATGAAAGCTTCAGGCTTTTACCCAGGAAAATGCACATTTGTGTGTATAAACAAAATTCTGTTTATGTCAGAAGGTTTTTAGATCCCCTGAAGTCTGTGTTCCCCCTATTGTAAGATCTTAGAGTTCTGAATTTAATAGAGATACAATTTTTTAATAGCCCACTATTTAAACTGCTTACTGATTCACTTCAGTTACAATCTCAGCAGTTATTGTAATTACTGAATTTTAACTAAAGAGTGAGGCACAGATGTTGTCCCTCTGTGAAAACTTTATTCAAATAATGACTTCCTCAATCTTCCAGTTGGATTTTTTGTTTATGTATTATTTATACCTTGTTCTGTTCTAGAAAAAAATTCCACTCATATGCATATAATACAAAATAGCAAGATAAGTACTTGGAGGAATTGGGGTGAAATAAAAGCATGGGTAAAACCCCCACAAAATCCAGAAAAAAATTAACAGCATATATTCTCATGGTAGACATCAGTTACAATTTTATAACTTTGTAGTAGCCAAAGCTAATACAAAGACAGGCTTAATTACAAGATTTATAACAATCTATAAAATAAAAACTAATTAAATGTTAGGATGCAAGTAACTGACAGCACAACTAATGCTTTAAATGAATCAGTGGTTATTTTTCTTGCTTAACAAGAAATACACAGGCAGGCAGTTGTTTAGTCATATTATCAGAGACCCAGGCTTTCTCTATCTTCCCTGCTATCCTTAGGGTGTTGAGTTTTTTTTCATTTTGTAGCCTCGCTGTCTCAAGTGGGCTGCTGCAACTCCAGACATCACGTCCATAATCAAGGTAGAAAGAAGAGGTAAAGGGCAGGCTAGAGAGCTCTCCTCTCACATGTATTTTTCATCAGGAAAGCAATCACTATCCTAGAGGCTTCCTTACACACTTCTTTCTATGTTTCATGGCCATAACTGGATCATATGATTTCCCCTTCAGTACAAGAGAGACTGGAAAAGTGAGCACTGCTTTTTTGGCCTTTACAAAGAAAGGAGGGCAAGCAAAGGCCTTGAGAATGGCTTTGGGTTAATGTCTTCTGCACACAGTATGAACAGTTTTTCCTGATGTAGAGCAGCCTCACTTCTGGATGTCATCAAAAGGAGGATACTGTGTGATTCCTCAGACTTTGCCCTAAACATCAATGGCTGCACTAAATAAATGCAGCAGTAAGTACCATAGCATCCCGTGGAACTTTATGTTTCTTTCTATAGGCTGATATTTCTATAGGCTAAGGCACAAATTTGGAAAAGGGAGGCCTATGCTATGCTATGCTAAGTCACCTCAGTCGTGTCTGACTCTGTGTGACCCCAGAGACGGCAGCCCACCAGGCTCCCCCGTCCCTGAGATTCTCCAGGCAAGAACACTGGAGTGGGTTACCATTTCCTTCTCCAATGCATGAAAGTGAAAAGTGAAAGTGAAGTTGCTCAGTCGTGTCCGACTCTTAGCGACCCCATGGACTGCAGCCTACCAGGCTCCTCCGTCCATGGGATTTTCCAGGCAAGAGTACTGGAGTGGGGTGCCATTGCCTTCTCCGAAAGGGAGGCCTACAAGGAATCAAAACTCAAGTCCACAGCCTTGTTATGATCTTGTTTGATCCAAGGGCCACATTTAAAAGCCTATTTACAGTAATGTATGGGCGGCAATGCTCTTGAACTACTCTTTTGTAAATATCAGTTCCCATAACCTGACTTTGAATGAGAATGAGACCACAAAAGTGAAAGGCTGTAATCTCCAGCACAAACCTACCTGGAACATGAAAACCTACATTGCTGATAAGAGCAGATACAGATGCTTTAACAACCTACTAGTGAGAGAGGAGGGTTAAGTGCTCCTTATACAAATTCAGAAGCATAACCAAGACGTATGCCTGATGGACAGATGTTCTCTGGTGGAGATGAGCCTCAAGAAGAGGTAATCATTCTTTCCACTCTATTCCCCTAGCACTTTGTCTCTTTCTCTATGATTGCACGTGCAGCCCAGATTTATGTAACTCTATTACTGCTTATAAGTCTACTCATTTTGTAGCCTCAGGCCATGTTATTTTTCATATAATAGACAGGTATATTCTTAGAAATATCTAGAAAAATGATTCTTTCATTGAACAGTGGGTGGAGGTTGCTTAGATAATGTTTGAAGGAATAACACTGCACAAAGAAATCCATGATAACTTCCTTCATGATATTTTTCCTAGTAATGACTTGAAATAAGCATTATTTGAATTCTTACTGTTTAAAGATTGGAATACTAGCTACAATGGGTTAGACACAAAAGGATAAAAGTTCAAGGGAAGGAAGATTACTTTCCTTTGAAGAAACGGTGAACTAGTTGAAGGGAGGGGCATGTAAAACATGTATCTGAGGAAGGAAACCAGAACATTTACAAACGCTGTTTCTAAAATTATTTTTGGCTGTGATGGGTCTTTGTACTGTGCATGGGTTTTCTCTAGGTGCAGCGTGTGGGCACTACTCTCCTGTGGCAGTGCTTGGGCCTCTCGTTGCAGTGGCTTCTCTTGTTGCAGAGCACAGGCTCTAGGGCATGCGGGCCTCAGTAGTTGTGGCACACAGGTCCAGCTGCCCACGGCATGCAGAATCTTCCTGGACCAGGATCCAACCCATGTCCCCTGCATAGGCAGGTGTATTCTTAACCACTGGGCCACCAGGGAAGTCCCATGGTTGTTTTAATAAAGGGTAAATTTGACATTAAGCAGAAAAAGGGTACAATTAAATTATAATGTTTTTGTGTCGAATTCCATGTTTAAGGGCTTCCTTTGTGGCTCAGCTGGTAAAGAATATGCCTGCAATGTGGGAAACCTGGGTTCGATCCCTGGGTTGGGAAGATCCCCTGGAGAAGGGCAAGGCTACCCACTCCAGTATTCTGGCCTGGAGAATTCCACAGACTGTATATAGTCCATGGGATCTTAAAGAGCTGGTCACGACTCAGCCATTTCCACTCACTCACCATGTTTAAAGTTTCCTGCTTGATAAAGAAGATTAAGGTCTATGACTTGCATTATAATTGGAGGTGTTCCATAAATAAAAAGAGTTGGTGAATAGAGTCACCTGATAACGAATTTTAAAATATACCTGTGAAATATATTCTTCATCATGTATAATCAAGCTACATCTTTTGCATTAATTGTGGGTTCCCTGGTGGCCCAGTCGGTAGTCCACTTGCAATGCGGGAGACCTGAGTTTGATCCCTGGGTCAGACAGCTCACTCCAGTATTCTTGCCTGGAGAATTCTAAGGACAGAGGAACCTGGTGGGCTTCAGTCCGTGGGGTCACAAAGAGTCAGACACGACTGAGTGACTCAGTTCAGTTCAGTTCAGTCACTCAGTTGTGTCCGACTCTTTGCGACCCCATGAGTCGCAGCACGCCAGGCCTCCCTGTCCATCACCAACTCCCGGAGTTTACTCAAACTCATGTCCATTGAGTCGGTGATGCCATCCAGCCATCTCATCCTCTGTCGTCCCCTTCTCCTCCCGCCTTCAGTTATTCCCAGCATCAGGGTGTTTTCAAATGAATCAGTTCTTCACATCAGGTGGTCAAAGTTGACTAACTTTCACTTTTCACTTTTTTAGATTGGAAACAAAACATAATCTGTTAATTGTTTTTTTATTGCTGTAAACATTAAAGAGGCATTCCCATCTTATTTTGGGTTTAGGAGCAAATGGAAAATGACATCATATAAATGACATACTAAGCTGCAAGAATAACAGCAAATGAAAGATGAACAAGACATGTGGGGAGAACAAAGAAGCTTATTTATTGGCACTGAAAGTTAAAGAATTATGGGATGGGATGTCAGGAGTGTCAGTTAGCTGGAGAGCATGAAATTTGGGCAAAGAACATCAGATTTCACATGCTAAGAAACAGTGAAAGTATTTTTTTAAAACCTGACTATTGGATTATAAAATATTTGCGAGTAATGACTGACTTCCAGGTTTACATTTATTCACTTGATAAACATTATGAAACTATGGGGGATCAAAATAAAAAATAAAAATAAGAAATAACTCCTCTATGGTCTTTGGCAGGGAAGGCAATGGCACCCCACTCCAGTACTCTTGCTTGGAGGGTCCCATGGACGGAGGAGCCTGGTGGGCTGCAGTCCATGGGGTTGCTAGGAGTCGGGCACAACTGAGCGACTTTGCTTTCACTTTTTACTTTCATGCATTGGAGAAGGAAATGGCAACCCACTCCAGTGTTCTTGCCTGGAGAATCCCAGGGACAGGGGAGCCTGGTGGGTTGCCGTCTACGGGGTCGCACAGTCAGACACGACTGAATCAACTTAGCAGCAGCAGCATGGTCCTTGGTCTGCTAGAGAAGAAATGATTTTTAAACAAAAAGCTGTCATACAAAGTGGACTGTTTTAAATTCCATGGCAGGAATATAGATCAAGTTCCAGGGATTCTGCTATTATGAAGGAGTTTCCCAGCTGTAGGGTATCAAGAAAGGCTTCCTAGAGAAGGTGACATCTGAGCTAGGGAGATGGGAAGAAGAACATCCTAGGGAGAAGAAACAGAGTAGCTAAAATGTTGGTGGCAGAAAATAGAGGCATATGTTTAGAGGTTAGAAACCAATTCAGTTTTTCTGGTCCATAAGAGCTCATTAAGTGGAAAAATGAGGGATAAGGTTGAAAACCTTAAGTTTTCAAGAAACTGTTAGGTTTAAACGAAAGCACTTGGACTTCATGTGGTAGATTATGAGGACTATCAATGGTTTTTTGAGTCCCTTACAGAAACAGAATATATGTTTTCTGAGTGGAAGAGGCAGCAAATGATAGGAATCAAGCCATCATTCTGTACACTTTGAGGAGCCCAACACTGTCTTGTTGGTCAGTCACTAAGTCATACCCTACTCTTTGTGACCCCATGGACACTTGTAGCACACCAGGCTTCTCTGCTCTCCACGACCTCCAGGAGTTTGCTCAAATTCACGTCCATTGAGTCAGTGATGAGTGATGCTATCTAACCATCTCATCCTGTGCTGCTCCCTTCTCCTTTTGCCTTCATCTTTCCAAGCATATTTATTACAGTAGAGATGACAATCTTTAAATTGGCTATTAGAGACATACCTGAGCAAGGAAGCCATCTAAGAAAGTTATTGAGAATGTCTGACATCTCCGGGGGGACAAACAAGGGATCGGCCAGGTATGCTTTGTTGGCACTCACTATCCATACCCATCTCCTTCTGCATGCTCCCTGTGTCACAGAGGCTGGAAGGCCGACATTTACATTTCTCTGCTCTCTTGCTCCCAGGGGTCGAGATGCCTCCCATGAGATTTAGAAGATGAAATGCAGGTGGAGGCCAATTTTATTTCTGCATCAGTGATAGATTCTGGCAGAAATGAATTTCTGCAGTGGATGGACTTCACATCCCACTGTCTTGTGGCCAGCTTCACAGAAGCACCTGTGAAATTGGCAGTGGTTCCTTGACCTCTGGGTGTTGACAGTGAACTCCTGCCCTCTGGTTCAGAGTTACAGGGTTATAACCTCAGAACCTAGCAGTGCCACCAGCCTTGCATCTAACAGGACTTCCTCACTTACATTTAACTCTTTCGATCATTTTGTAGTGCTCAATTCCCTGTATTCAATTCCTTTCTACTTGAGGTACCTAAAATGGTCTCTGTTCCCTGCACTGAACCTCGATGGGAACAAGAGACGAAGAAACTTGCATTGCAGTGGGAGTTAGTGATTCAAGGGAGACAAGTCACTGTGGGCTGGAAGAAAAGAAATTGAAGTCAGAGGGCTTTGGGCACTACCAAGGGCACCAATGTCCTTTTTGCCCAGTGGTCACATCTATTTGAAGAGGAAGGAGAGCAAGGTAATCTTTATCCTGCACAGCTGTGTACTCAACTAAAAATAGGGAGTGCCATTAAGGAAGGGGGCAAGGAAAGATACGGGAGGACAGTTAATACTCTCAGTCACATCATTGTAGCATCCAGTCTTCCCTCATATGGAGACTGGCAATTTCCCTTTTCTTGGCCTCTCAGACACCACCCTCATCCACGGTCGTAACCTTGATGCTACTGGTGTTGTCATTTTTTGGTCGTGTTACCCTCTCTCCCTTCCTGGGGCATTTTTCTTGGAGTAATTCTCCTAGCAGTAGTTACTTTAACATTCTTTATCAGTCTATCTCTGACCACCTAAATTTCCCATCTCACTTGTCTACCTAAAAGTTGAACATCCCTCAGGCCAAACTTCCATAATGTCTTCTTCTAGAGTCATCTTGAATTTCTAGGTCCTGTCCCCAGAAGGGCTTCAGGTTATATTGCTCTTCTCCTGACCCACCTTTCTATTCTTCCTTCCAGAAGTCCAATAGTTCTTGAAAATATCTTCCGTGAAGCTTTGTTGGACTAACTGCAGCCCTCTGTATACCTCAGATGAATCTCCAACCAATGTCCCTTCTGCTGTGCCTTACCAGGGCTGAAAAACACTTTCTGTAATATAAACTGCATCGCTTACAATTTTGCCAGTATTCTTCCAGAGTTATTTTTAATCTGTGAGTTTTCTCCAACCATATTTTTTTTTCCTTTTCCACTTTTTCCATTCTTATATTAAAGAAGCTCAGGGACTGAAGCCATCTGACCATAGAAATATATGAAGAGAGACTAAATTCACATATTCTGTTGATAAAGTTTCTCTCTTGGTTTTCTTTGAGACCCAGTGAACATCTTCCTGCCTCTTCTGGGACCTATCGTGGCTCTTATCTACAACACCTTGGGCTTCCCAAGCTTCAGGCTTAGAGATGCAACCACAGACAGCTGACTTACAGTGCCACTCCCTCGAGAAATTCCCTGGCTTGTAAAAGCTCCTATTGCCTGAATGGAGTGAGGATGGTTTCCCTTGGAAGTCAAGGATCAGTTCAATATAATTCAATATCTAATCTCCAGGCAACGGGACAAGGAAAGGGGCATCTTCTGTGTCTTCAGCATTTACGATAGTCCAGGTTATGTTGCTGTAACAAACAACCTGCAAATATGAGCGACTTTAAACCAAAAGCGTTAATTTCTTATTCATTCTACTTGTGCCTTGTAGGCTGGCAGGGAAACCCTGACATTATAGTTATTTAAAGGCTCAGGCTGATGGAGAAACTACCGTATTGAATACTGACGGTCCCCATTCCCGAGAGGAAAGAGAGCTCCAGAAAGCCTTGCATCAGTAATTCAACACTCTAGCCAGGAAGAGACCCATATCACTTCCATTCATTGGCTAGAACTAGTCACATGGCTCTGCCCAACCACAAGGAGACCGGGAAGTGCAATCCACTTTGTACTTAAAATGGCAGAAACCTGGAACTATTTAGAGGACAGCACTAATAATATCTAATTATTAATATTAATATCAAAATCTAGCCGATTGTAATTATTAATATTCACAAGCCACTATGTGACCCAGAATAACTTGAGGCAATTGCAATCCACATTTCTAAACCTCTTTGTGTTTCAATCAAAGGAAATCACTTTCAACATTTTGCTCCTAATTACTGTGTATCTCTCTCAAATTGTTCCTACTTCAAGGTGAAAGGTTTTGAGAGCACTGGTACAAACTCCCAGGCCTGTCTCAGCTTCCTTGTTAAACATGCTCGGCACCTGGCTCTCCTTGAGCGTCCTCCCCACCCCTCCTGTCAGCCCCAGCCTCCCCCCTGCACTTGCCCGTCACCCTGGGAGCAGCTTGCATGCATCACTGTTTCAGTGGATGGCAGCAATACACAAGGGCACCTCATTGTTGGAAAGGAACTGCCTTCTGCCTGCCAAGGACAAATGCAGACACACAAAGCAATATCAAGCAAGACTTCACATCAAAGGGAACCCTGCCTGGGCTTGCCAAGAGCAGGGCTGTCTCTGAGCCTCTCCCTTCAGCCTTGTTAGTGTTCTTAGGGCCCACGGGGCCCAGGGTGTTCCTGCCAGGCCCTCTCCCCATTCACCCAGCACTCCTGTAAACTCTGACACCTAAAGCTCAGACTCTCTCTGAATCTGGCCCCAATCACTTGAACAGAATAGAATGCCAAGTGTTTAAAAATGTTGGGTGATTAGGAAGGAAAATCCATGAGAAAGATTTACCCTGTGAACTCTGTTTGAATAGGAGAACCAAACACTTCACTCTACTTGTTCAGTGCAAGAACACAGAGAGAGTTAAGTCCCAGCCTAGAGCTTAAGAGTCGGACACGACTGAGCGACTTCACTTTCACTTTTCACTTTCACACACTGGAGAAGGAAATGGCAACCCATTCCAGTGTTCTTGCCTGGAGAATCCCAGGGGCAGGGGAGCCTGGTGGGCTGCCGTCTATGGGGTCGCACAGAGTCGGACATGACTGAAGTGACTTAGCAGCAGTAGAGCTTAAGGGGAAAAAGCACAGCAGGGACACTTACCTACTAAGGAAGGAAGGATGCTCTGGGAACAGAGGTTGGGGACCATTAGAACCAATGCTGAAATGGAGACTGGATGTCCTAGGCACTCACACCTAGATGGGGAGAAGTGGTTTCCAGAGAAACTTCTAGTTCTATTTTTTGAATCAACACAGGGAGTTCAGGTTCCATTCAGGAAAAGAAAAAAGTCTCTGTTTTAGAAGGAAGATGAGGAAAAAATATAAAAACGGACTGACAGTGACAGAAAAAGGGAAAGAAACTATTTTAGAAAACAAGTGAGGCATTCTGATCTGGATGCTAAAGAACTCTTTTGGAAAGCTGCATTAATCATCAAAATACAATAGAAGATTTTGAAAGTTTTAAAGCCAAAGACTGTGAGAGATGGAAGGGGAATTTATAGATTGTTTTTTCAAAAAAAAAAAAAAATTGTTTTGAGTTAAATTTCTGAGGCTCTGGGATGTCAAAGGACTTTCTGTCACACTGATTAGTGACAAAGCAGTAGCTAGAACCCTGATCTGGCTCCCAGGTTCCGTGCAGCAGACCGAGACATGGAATGGGATCAGAGTGAAGGTCTGAAGCCTCATCAAGTACAGTATTTTTAACACATGGCTTCAACCCTTTGACTAAGATCTTCCACTGTGGCCAAGCCTACTGCCCTGTTCCAACAGCTTCCCAGAACGGTAGTAATTAGAGCAAAAAAAAAAAAAAAAAATAATGGCCAGGGCCCAGAGAAAATGTCGCAGTTCTAAAAGTGGGAGGAGGTAGAGATAATGTCTTCACATAATTTCCTACTTCATGTGACTGTGTATCCATGGAGAGAGCTCAAGCTTTCCATGATGGGGGAAAAAAAATTGACATCTTTTACTAACCCCCCACTGAAAGGCAACATTTTCTTCACTATGAATGCAGGCAACAAACTAAGACAGTATTTGCAGAACTTGGACTTTGTCACTAATAAAAATACGAAATATTCTCATATTATATCAGTTTAGTAGCTATCTTGGTATATCTTTATCCTCATTACTACTTTGCAATTATGGTAGTCATTTGATCTGCCACTGGAGCTTGTTATTCAGTGCTTAATAAATAAGCACATATATGGCTATGTTACAGATTTTTATAAATATTTTGAAGACAAAATTTTATTATAATTAGATTCCCTTGTAACCCTCTGTATTTTATGTTATTTTATGCAGTTAAAGGCATTGTTCTGAGAAGGGATCCATAGACTTCATCTGGCTATCAAAAGGGTCATGGCATGATGGTTGGGAACCCTTGACATATAAGGGGTGAGTGAGTGTCAGGTTGCTGACGGGTACCCATGTCACTTGAGCCCATGTCTCTGTGCCATCACCCTGTGGGCTCAGAGTGACAGAGATGCTCACTTGTCATTCCGGATTGGAGAACTGCCAGTGTCTCTTGTTTGAGATTCCAGGATGCGCCAACATTTGAAAGCTGGTATGACTATATTACAAACATGACAGAAAAGAATCCATTGTTTGGCATTATTATTAAAATGAAAGCTCATAGGGATTTGGTGACATTTATATTAAGAAGGCTGTATTCACATGTCTCATGGAAGTTTTTTCCCAGGGAGTTGGCATTCCAAAATCCACTCAAAAGGAAATCAGATTTTTCAAAGATGGCAATGTTGGTTTGGCATGGCAAATAAATGTTTAGAAAGAATGAAATTTTAAAACACCCAGGCACCATTTTCCACCTCTCCAATAGGCAAAGAATTTTAAAGATGACAGTTCGCAGGAATGGGGGGGTGTAATGAAATGGGTGCTTTCATAGGCTGCCCACAAGACCAAGAGTTGGCATAACTTTTCTAGATGGCAGTTTGGACTCTATATTTTCAGGGCTTTTTACCCAGTAATTTCACTTCCAGGAATTCATCCCTATACACAGAATTACAAGATATTCTTTCAAGGATATTCATCAAAATATTATTTATAACAGTCAAAACTGGGAAACAACATGAACGCCAACAATATGAGGTTGGTTAAAGAAATTATGCTACCGCTGCAGGGCACGCTATTATGTAGCTAATTTTAAAAAATAACCATTCTGAAAATATTTAATGACATGGGAAAATGCATGAATATAATGTTAGACTTAAAATGCAAGACATAAAACTGCATGTGTAAAATAATCCTGTTTTTTAGTTTCAAAAATAGTCACTGTATTTCTTTGTAATCTTATTTATATGCATTTGCATGTAGAGCATATACGTGTTTAAAAGAAAAACTTGGGAAGAAAGGCATCAAAGTGTCAGTTCATACTGGCAATCTTTGAGTGGTTGTATTTAAATCCTGTATTTTTATTTATTGACTTTGTTATATTTCGTCTGTGGTTTATTCTGACATTAAATAAAGCAGTAAGATGTTGTGTTTTAAATAATGAGTTGGTGCCACCAGGGCTGATCTCTGTTTTCAGGGCCTTCTTGTTGCTCCAGACAAAAGTTTGTTTTGCTGGTTGCTACTGAGTGTTATTTTTCTCCTAACCTTTGCTCTCTTTCCCCACCCTGGGCTTTGAGATGTCTGATTTAACCAAGTTCAGGGTATTCTACTCATGTACATTTCCCCCTCTAGCTTGACCAAAAACTTCAGAAACTACATCAGGGCTGCCAAGCTGATAGAATCAGCACCAGCATGAATGTCAACCAGAAACCTCTAGGCATAATGAGAAATAGTTCAGTGGGGGAATTTGAAGCTTTTGTAAACAAAACTGAGGATGGAGCTTAAAATAGGGTGAGAATTTGAGAAAGCATCTGCCCCTCTTCTCTTTTTACTTGTAGCTGTTTCTGCCTAGCTGTGCTTTGTGCATGTCAAGGGCCAGGAAGGGCGATGAAAAAGAATTCTTCTAGAGCCACTTAACCTTTCACTGATATTTGCTTGAAAGTCATACATTTTCAACTTTCAGTGATTATTTAGTAGGTAGTGTATAAATTGGCTGGAAAGAAATGTTTGGCTCGATGAAGATATTATCTATTGATTTTACCTTGAAAGAGAATTATGAAGGCAGTTTTCTGTCTGGGAATGTTTGTTTTAGGCATCTACTATCTGCAATGCCATTTGGAATTTTGAAAACACTAGAGTCTATATTCCCTTCCTCCTCTCTTTCTTAAACTTGGATCGATGCTCTCCTGGGTGAAGTTTAAAATAATAAAAACTGAGAAACCATTTACTCAATGCCTGCTGTTGCATAGCAATCTAAACAAACAAGCCCCTTTCCTCCGTTAAGAACTTCCAATAAAACAAATCACAAAGGTTGTGTTTAAAAAAGATGATTTCCAAGACTCCTTTTTTCTTCTTTAAAAGCTTCCTTTAAAAAAAAAATTAGAAGCCAAAGATTGCAGGCAAAAATTGACTTTTTAGTGAGTCACTTCTCATACTACTGCAGGGATTTGAAAACTTTCGTTTGTGGTGAGGCCAGAGGGGCTGAGCTGGACACATGAGTACCAAGCCAACCAAAACAGGAAAAACAATAAGAAATAATACTAACCATCAAGGGTTCAGCATCCTCTGTGTGCCCGGCACAGGGCCATGTCAATTACCTAATCCCCTAACTAACCTCTTGTGTTGGGTGTCTGCCATCTATATGTCCAGGCCTTCCCTCTACTCTTTTCCATCCTGTTCTCTGCTCAGGAACCATGATCTGTGTGGACTTCAACAAAAGGCTCTCTTGCCCATGGGCACTGGCAAGAGAGAGGAGGGAGGAGGCGAGGATAGGGTACTTATTTTCCTGGCGCCTGACCTGCTGGTTACGACAGGTTGGCTGCGTCCCTCTGTTCAGAGTCTCAGCCGTGGCCAAACAGCCCTCCCTGTCCAACTCCCCTCCTTGAGTCCAGGAATTGCTCCTCACCCTCTGCCCCTTCAGGCTTCCTGGCGGTAAGAGCTCCTCACTGTTGCTAGCTCCAGAGGGTGACCCTATCCCCTTTTTTAAATTACTTTTTGTCTGCACCGGGTTTTTGTTGCTGCATGAGGGCTTTCTGTAGTTGCGGCAAGTGGGGGCTACACTTGAGTTGCGGTGCTTGGGCTTCTCATCGCAGTGACTTCTCTTGTTGTGGAGCAGGGGCTCTAGGCATGCAGGCTTCAGTAGCTGTGGCCCACGGGTTCAGCTGCTCCACAGCAGGTGGCATCTTCCCAGACCAGGGATTGAACCTGAGTCCCCTGAACTGGCAGGCAGATTCTTAACCAGTGGACCATGATGGAACTCTGATGACTCTAACTTAATGATAGAGTCCAGCCTTACCCAGACCTCTGCAAAGAGTCTCTTGGTCCACTCACTTCAGTCACCCCTTTTTTGGGTGCCATTTGTCTCCTGCATACCTGTTACCCCTGCCTCCACCCGCAGGCAGACACTGGTAGTTCTTGCTAAGAGGACTATTATAGTTCCCTGACTGTTACTTTCTAGATTATTTTATATTCTCTTGTAAAGCAAATCTTTCTTTTTTAAAAATTACATATATATATATATATATATATATATATGTATGTATATCTATTGGAGAAGGCAATGGCACCCCACTCCAGCACTCTTGCCTGGAAAATCCCATGGACGGAGGAGCCTGGTAGGCTGCAGTCCATGGGGTCGCTAAGAGTCGGACACGACTGAGTGACTTCACTTTCACTTTTCTCTTTCATGCACTGGAGAAGGAAATGGCAACCCACTCCAGTGTTCTTGCCTGGAGAATCCCAGGGACGACGGAGCCTGGTGGGCTGCCGTCTATGGGGTCGCACAGAGTCGGACACGACTGAAGCGACTTAGCATAGCATAGCATAGCATATGTATATCTATATTTTATTGACGTATAGTTGGCTTACAGTGTTGTCTTAGTTTCAGGTATACAGCACAGTGATTCAGTTGTGCATACATACTTATATATGCATAAATATATATAGACTCTTTTTCAGATTCTTTCTCTTTTAGGTTGAGTATAGTTCCCTGTGCTATACAGTTGGTTCTTGTGGTTATCTATTTCATATATTATAGTGTGTATATGTTAATCCCAACCACTTAATTTATCCTCCCCCCTTTCTCCTTCAGTAACCTTATTTGCCTTCTATGTCTGTGAGGAAGATCTTTCTAAAGCTCTGCTAAGACACTCAATTTGCCCCTGCTCCCCACAGAAAAGCATTCAAACATGCCAGAGCTCTCAGTCTGTGCTCCATTTCTTAAAAGATGGTGCAATTTTCTCTTTCCTTATGATTGCTCACACCGTCAATGGGCCTTTGCTACCCGCTTCCAAAATTACACTCATCCATCAAGATTCTCCTCCAGCCCCGCTTCTTCCAGTTAGTCTGCCCTCCCTGATGTTCCTGTTGGAATGTCTTTCTGTGCAAGTTACTGGGAAATCAATGACCTATCACCTTGCCATACATCCTTTAGTATTTTAGAAACTTTATTTAAATTTTAAATCATTTGACTTTTCAAAAACATGGACTTTGCCGCCAAGTAGTTTTGGCCTTGACTAGAAGCTCTGTCAACAGTGGAAACTCACATTACTTATGAACCTGGCAGAGTCTCCTTGACTCCAGAATGAAAGGGATATAGTAATATCCACCTTACATGGTACTGTGAGGATTAAGGGAATACCTATAAAACTCTTACTATACAGAATGGCAGATAAATATTATTTTACCTCTCTTGTTTTCTCTTTCTTTCCACTAGGGCTCAAAACTAGCTCAGTTCAGTTCAGTTCAGTCGCTCAGTCGTGTCCGACTCTTTGAGACCCCATGAATTGCAGCACGCCAGGCCTCACAGTCCATCACCAACTCCCGGAGTTCATTCAGACTCATGTCCATCGAGTCAGTGATGCCATCCAGCCATCTCATCCTCTGTCGTCCCCTTCTCCTCCTGCCCCCAATCCCTCCCAGCATCGGAGTCTTTTCCAATGAGTCAACTCTTCACATGAGGTGGCCAAAGTACTGGAGTTTCAGCTTTAGCATCATTCCTTCCAAAGAACACCCAGGACTAATCTCCTTAGGATGGACTGGTTGGATCTCCTTGCAGTCCAAGGAGCCTCAAGAGTCTTCTCCAACACCACAGTTCAAGCATCAATTCTTCGGCGCTCAGCTTTCTTCACAGTCCAACTCTCACATCCATACATGACCACAGGAAAAACCATAGCCTTGACTAGACGGACCTTTGCTGGCAAAGTAATGTCTCTGCTTTTCAATATGCTATCTAGGTTGGTCGTAACATTCCTTCCAAGGAGTAAGCGTCTTTTAATTTCATGGCTGCAATCACCATCTGCAGTGATTTTGGAGCCCAGAAAAATAAAGTCTGACACTGTTTCCACTGTTTCCCCATCTATTTCCCATGAAGTGATGGGACCAGATGCCATGATCTTCGTTTTCTGAATGTTGAGCTTTAAGCCAAGTTTTTCACTCTCCTCTTTCACTTTCATCAAGAGGCTTTTTAGTTCCTCTTCACTTTCTGCTATAAGAGTGGTGTCATCTGCATATCTGAGGTTATTGAGATTTCTCCCGGCAATCTTGAGTCCAGCTTGTGTTTCTTCCAGTCCAGCGTTTCTCATGATGTACTCTGCATAGAAGTTAAATAAGCAGGGTGACAATATACAGCCTTGACATACTCCTTTTCCTATTTGGAACCAGTCTGTTGTTCCACGTCCAGTTCTGACTATTGCTTCCTGACCTGCATATAGGTTTCTCAAGAGGCAGGTCAGGTGGTCTGGTATTCCCATCTCTTGAAAAATATTCCACAGTTTATTGTGATCCACACAGTCAAAGGCTTTGGCAGTCAATAAAGCAGAAATAGATACTTTTCTGGAACTCTCTTGCTTTTTCCATGATCCAGCAGATGCTGGCAATTTGATCTCTGGTTCCTCTGCCTTTTCTAAAACCAGCTTGAACATCAGGAAGGTCACGGTTTACGTACTGCTGAAGCCTGGCTTGGAGAATTTTGAGCATTACTTTACTAGCGTGTGAGATGAGTGCAATTGTGCGGTAGTTTGAGCCTTCTTTGGCATTGCCTTTCTTTGGGATTGGAATGAAAACTGAACTTTTCCAGTCCTGTGGCCACTGCTGAGTTGCCCAAATTTTCTGGCATATTGAGTACAGCACTTTCACAGGATCATCTTTCAGGATTTGAAATAGCTCCACTGGAATTCCGTTCCTCCACTAGCTTTGTTCATAGTGATGCTTTCTAAGGCCCACTTGACTTCACATTCCAGGATATCAGGCTCTAGGTGAGTGATCACACCATCGTGATTATCTTGGTCGTGAAGACCTTTTTTGCACAGTTCAACATGAAATGCTGACCACATTTCATGTATTATCCTAAGCATTTTGCACACATTCGTTTCCTTATAGCAGTCTTATGTATTTTTGACCTTCCCAGGTGGCAGCAGGGGTAAAGAATCCACCTGCCAATATAGGAGACACAGGAGACCTGGGTTTGATTCCCCAATCAGAAAGATTTCTCTGGAGTAGGAAATGGCAACTCACTCCAATATTCTTGCCTGGAAAACTTCACAGACAGGGGAGCCTGGTGGGCTACAATCCATGGGGTCCTAAAGAGTCAGACATGACTGAGCACATGCACGGATTTATATATTATTATTTTCCCTATTTTATGGATGAAGAAACTAAGGTACAGAGAGGTTAAGAAAACTTGCCCAAGGACTACAGTGGGAGCCTTGATTCACAGGTAGATTGGAGGCTTTTGGAGACAAAAACCCAGCTTTATACCAGATTTCTTTCTTTCATAGGGCCAAGCATGATGTCTTACATATAGTCAGTGTTCAATGAATGTTGATTTCATTCCAAGAGGGGAAGGCAATTAGGCCAGTTTCGCAATAGGCAGGGGGGTAGAAAAACACTTTGCCGAAGCAGCAGCTGCTTCCAGGAAGTAAGCGGTAAGTAACAGCGCAGCTGAGAAAGAGCTAGGACGTGAGGATCCAAAGAATGTGGCTGCTGCCGGAAGTCAGAGGGAAGCCAGCTGGGGTGACGTAAGAAAGAAGAGAACCTGAGCAGGGAGGCCCGCGAGGTTGGAAACCTGCACCTACGAAGCCGGAACTCCTCTCCCAGCCATCCCCCTGGCCCCGCGAAGGCACTAAATCTTACCCCATCCTGTGGTTATACCGCTGGAGCATCCTTAAAAACACTTAACCCCAAACTGATGGGCCCTTTCCTGCTGCCTTTCTTACTGAAGCCAGCAACCTCAGAGCTTTTTGGAATTTCTGTTAAAAAAAAAAAAAAAACAACACAAAACCCAGATCCTTGGACTCATTCGTTCTCCAACACAATGTCTCTCACACCAAGCATGGGACATATGGCCGAGCATCTGGGTGGGGGCAGATCGGCCAGCAGTGCTGGCGGGCGGGCGGCACAGGCTTTCATTAGAATGGATATGTCACAGTAAATCATTTTGTAAAAGTTCCCTCCCCTTCTCTCTGCATAGCGAAACATAAAGGAAGACGAATTACCCACAGCTCCATAATGCTGTTTGAATATGCCAAAGTTTGTGCCTGAGACACTTAACTGACACCGCCTTAAATATCTTTTTAATATCTTGGCCAGGTCAGGCATACCAATGGCATTACAGAGCTTGCAAATCAATGCCCCAGCTGTTTTGGTTTTTTAATAAAACTGAATGTGATCTCTTTTAAATGATTGCCTTCCACCCCCTAGTTTTCTGCAGGGCTTTCAGAGAGTGGGACTCTCGGCAGCCTTGAAGTCAGGACTTGGCTCTGAAAGGACAGTTGTTCCTTTGGGGTGGGGGTTGGGGGTAGAAATCAGACATTTGTGGGATTACTGTCGTCATCTTTCCCTAGTTTTCCCGGCCTCACAAATCTGGTGATGGACATAATTCACAAAACCAATTTGTGGTTTGCTGTTTTCAAAAATGAATTTACCAAAATGTTGCTGACGAATCTGAAGTTCTCAACTTCTAAAAAATCCCATCAGTTTCTCTGACTGGGTTCAGTCCAAGTGATTTATTCATAATTTTATTAGAGATCTTTCCCCAGACAAATTCTCTGTATCTGAATATCAACATCATGGAAATTGAAAGAGCCCCTGCCAAGAATTCAACCATATGCATGTGACTTTTGCCCTTGGGGAAAAAAAAAAATGGAATATGTGAAACTGTCATCAACAGGAACCATCTTGCCTTCTGTATATACATGGTCCCCAGTTACGACAGGAATTCCTCATGCAAATAGGGAGGTGATCTTGTCAAATCTGAGGTCCCAGTAGGAGGAAAAATCCAATGTAAGTGCTTATAAATCAGTTTTATAATGATATTAGTTGA
Organism: Bos indicus x Bos taurus; assembly: GCF_003369695.1. Lineage (NCBI taxonomy): Eukaryota > Metazoa > Chordata > Mammalia > Artiodactyla > Bovidae > Bos > Bos indicus x Bos taurus. The sequence continues at coordinate 117,343,928 of NC_040076.1, forward strand.
CTGCTACTTGTGTGGGTCATAAATGTGACATCACGATAAACAGTCTTGTTACTTTGAGGATGTATTTGAAGGACTCTTTTATTGGCTTTGAGATATTACAGTACCTCCAACAGGAAGGTCTCATCTGCTCTTGCAGTTTATTGCTTTTACTTTCTATAGTCGGTGCAAATTGTCTAAGCTTTGTTTCTTCTAATATTTTTCCTGAGGTTACATTTGTGGAAGTCTGTGTTTTCCCTGGGCCTTCGGAACCACAAGCCAAATTAAGAGGAATGGGGAATTGGAGCTTCAGCTGGGCCCCTGGAGAGGCCTTCTCTCACTGCCTTCCCGCCCCTGACTTTTCACAAACCAGCTCCAAAGCAACTAAAATTTCTCCCCACCCCACCCCCTTTTTTTTCTGACCACAGGCAAAGATCTGTCTCCTTGGTTCTCTGAAAGATATCCATTCCTGAATTTCACCCTCAACCACAGTGGAGGAAAGGGAATAACTGAGGTCAGGAAATATGGAAAGAATGTTAACAATTTACCACTAAAATATACATTAAGAATATTTTCAGTAAGTATAATCTCCACGTTGAACTTCTAAATCTAGAATTCTCCTGTCATGGGACCATCTTCACATTTACGCGTGCCCCTTTCAGCTTCAACTCAGCCCTTCCTGAAGGAACGTTCTTTAAAAGATAGAGCTGATTAAAAGGAGACAAATAAGGTCTCCAAGTTTCCCTCCCTGTTCAACCCTGGACTGCACTGATTATCACTGTTAAAGCAGATAGGCTAAAATACTCATCTTTTACATGAGCGAGTGCCTGCATATCACCAGAGATGTGAATAGACATAAAAATAGAAGTGAAAATACACTCACAGGTAATGCCTTCAATTGAATACTAAGTTCTGTTAATAGAAATCCAAAGTCATGAATACTTTTGCTTTAAGAATATCACAGAGGGACTTCCTTGGCGGTCCAGTGGTTTAAGACTTTGCCTTCCAACGCAGGGGGTGTGGGTTCGATATTTGGTTGGGAAGCTATCCCACAAGCTGTGCAGCCAAAAACACCCCCATAAAAACAGAAGCAATATTGTAACAAATTCAATAAGGACTTTAAAAATGACCCACATAAAAAAAAAAAAAAACCTTAAAAAAAAATAATGTCACAGCATGTCAGCACTAGAAAGGGACTTAGAGATTCTTTTTCATTTTTTAATCTTTATTGAATTTGTTGCTGTATTGCTTCTGTTTTATGTTTTGGTTTTTTGATCCCAAAGCATGTGGGATCTTTGTCCCCCAAGCAGGGATTGAACCTGCATCCCCTGAATTGGAAGGTGAAGTCTTAACCACTGGACCCGCAGGGAAGTCCCTTAGAGATCCTGTTATTCAACCCCTCACTTTGTACAGTGACACCAGTAACAATAAACACCATTGCTAGTATAGATTGATTATCTCATTTAATCCTAACAATCAAATGTCTCATCCCCATTTTGCAGATGAGAAACCAAGGAAGAGAGAGGAGAAGTAATTTGCTCAAGCTGAAGTGGTAGAGGTAGTATTCAAATTGAGGCACTCAAGTTCCTAGTTCAGACATCAGAGAACCTCCAGGGACTTGAGTCTCCAGCAACTGGCCTCTTTGCCCTGCCCTGGGGCAAGTGGATGGTTGAGAACTGCCTAACTTTATCGGCTCCTTCCTTGTCACATGGCTCCCCCTCACCCTAATCTCAGGTTGGCCTGGAGTGGCTGTCATCATCTAAGATGAATCTGCCTTGGTCCCAAGGGCTGGAGCCAGGGCCTCCCCAGACATGCATGCTGGGCTGCATCTGTCGCTAATGGGATTTCCAGATTTCTGTGTCTTGATGAGCCCCCACTTGGCAGCCTTGCATATCTGTGAATCTAATGTGTGCAGTCATGCTCTTCAGCTGTTCCAGTCTGGCAAAAAAGCAAGGATGTCTGTGGTCAGGTTAACTCTGAGAGCAGACTGACTGTGAAAGAAATGGACCTCTTATCTGGGTTAGGTTTCTGAGTCCATCTTTGCAGGGCTGAAGCTACCTTGAGAATGCAACATGTAATGTGATAATAATGCCTCCAACACTCATTTTCCTGAGATCCTGAGCATTTCCTGTATTATTTCCTTAGAGCTCTTTTTTCCCCTCTTCCTCTTTTTCCTAAGCAACATATTGTAACTTGAAGGCCACTGTCTTGTTCAGCATTGTTTTCTCTGTATATTACCTAGCATAGGGCACTAAACTTTGAACACCAACCAATTATTATTAAATCCAAAAAAGAATAGCTTGTACCCATGCCATATTTTCTCACTGACCTATGTAGTGAAGTGAAGTGAGTCGCTCAGTCGTGTCCGACTCTTTGTGACCCCATGGACTATACAGTCCATGGAATTCTCGAGGCCAGAATACTGGAGTGGGTAGCCTTTCCCTTCTCTAGGGGATCTTCCCAATCCAGGGATCAAACCCAGGTCTCCCACATTGTAGGTGGATTCTTTACCAGCTAAGCCACAAGGAAAACCCAAGAACTGGAGTGGGTAGGCTATCCCTTTTCCAGCGGATCTTCCCGACCCAGGAATCCAAGCAGGATCTCTTACATTGCAGGCGAATTCTTTACCAACTGAACTATCAGGACCTGTGTAGTGGACTTTGGCTACCCACACTCATTCTATATCCCAACATATCCACTTCATTTTTGGAGAATTCTTTTTCCCTCACAATGTGAGATCTTAGTGATCAGTAAGTCCAAGTGTCCACTTCTTGCTCCGGCAGCTGCAGAGGCAAGTCTCTATCTCATAGGGTTGTAATGTGTATTTAATGAGTTAATTCAGAATAGCATCCAAAACATGCAGTAACTGCTCAGTAAGTATTAGCTCTTTACTTGCTGTTATTGTTCTTCTTCATCTTGTTCTTGTTTACCTTCTCATTTTTATTTTTATTATTAGATTACTATCCTTTTACGGCAGTGGGTCAAGGGCATTTGACCTGAACTTGGCCACTCAGACTCTTTTCTCCTGGCATGTTGAACGTTGTATGGTTTACATAGAACAGAAGATGTGGTTGGATTTTTAATTGCAAAATATAACAGCACTTAGGAAAGAGTGCATAAAACTATATGGTTGGTGGGTTAGTCACTAAGCCATGTCCGACTCTTATGACCCCCATGGACTGTAGCCTGCTAGGCTCCACTGTCATGGGATTTTCCAGGCAAGAATACTGGAGTGGGTTGCCATTTCCTTCTTCAGGGGAGCTTCCTGACCCAGAAATCAAGCCCAGGTTTCCTGTCTTGGAATCCCATGACAAAGGAGCCTAGCAGTGGGCTGGCCTCAAAGCTCAGTTGGTAAAGAATCTGCCTGCAATGCAAAACTACTTGCAAGATCTACAAATAGCTGAACACGTGCCCACAGGGCACCACTGTGAAGATTTCAGCCTCCTGAAGCTTTCTGTGTTCCCTCACCAGTTGAAACCTTCTCCCTCATCAGGGACAGCTTCATGGGTATGTTGGCTGTGCAGTGGCAAAGGACTCTGTGCTCAGAAATGTCCCAGGCTTGGTTTCATGCTTTGAGTTGCCATCTTGAAACTCCTAATAAACTTTGACCAAACAGTCATGCATTTTCATTTTGCATTGGGCCCTAAAAATTATGTACTCTGGTCCAATTTTCACTTCTTGAGGTAACCATTGTCCTGACTTCTATGAAGATAATTTTCCTGCTTTTCTTCTTTTTAAAAAATTTTTTATTTTGTATTGAAATATAGGCGATCAATGATGTTGTGTTAGCTTCAGGTGTACAGCCAAGTGAGTTATACTTATTCATGTATTGATTCTTATTCAAATCCCCTGCTTTTTTTTATATATAATTTTTTACCCTTGTGTATATCTGGAGCTCTTCATCCCAGTGGTATATTTTCTGACATACTCCTGCTACCAATCCTATGGTTCCTGTTTCACAGGCGTCAGAGATGCCCTGTCTATCTGCTTTCAATATTCTCCCAATACATTTTATTTTGCTCAGGTTTGCCAGTGTCACTTTCTGTTGTTAGTGATCAAGGAAACACAACTGGTACAGTCTGTTACTAAAAGACTCTTGATAGAGAAATATCAAGAGTATACAATATTTACTCTTGATATTTTATATTTATATTTTTCTTTGTTTTGTTTCTTTTGCCCATACCCCTAAGTCTGATGGGTATTCTACAGATTTGAGATTTATTTAAGAAGCCAGATTTATTTAAGAAACATCTAACCTGACAAAGTCTTATTCTCTAGCAGAAGAAACTGAAACTTAAAGTTGTGAAAGCAGTTACCTGTGTTTAGAAAAATATCTTCAAGCAAGCCATGAAGCCTAATGTACCTGCCAATGACACTTTTCTGAAAAATTGCTTCAGGTTGCTAATGGATTGCCACTTTTTGGAGAACTCCTCCCCACGACATAGGGTTGTGGTAGGACTCCCAATTGCTTAACCTCAGGTGATTGGTTCAGCCATAGTCATGTGACCTAGAAACAACCAATAATAATCTTCCCTAGGCGTTTTCTGCTTGAACCATCAAAAGATCCCTGGCCTTGGAGACCGTCGAATGATACAGGCTAGGGCTGTTGTGGTAAATTCAGGGAATGGAAAATGGGGAAAAATTCCTATTGCAGTAAAGACTGAAGCCAACACATAAAAGGCAGTAAGTAGAAGCCATGAAGTACCCAGAGGGTTGGTAGTTGATGGTGGCATAAAAGCAGAGAAATGCTGGTTGCCAGACTTCTCTGAGCCTCTTGGGGGACTGTGACGTCTTGAGGAACATTTCAGTGCCCCATGACACTTGGCTTTATTGCTGTCAAGATGGTTCCCTCCTCTTCCTATTTCCCTGTGTGTCCTAAGACAAACTTTGACCAACTTGCAATCTTGTTTCCTTCAACTTCATTCTCCATGGAACAGCCAAAGCAAACATAATAAAATTAATATTTTATAACTGCTCTCAGGATATGGCTTCAAATTCTTAGTATCATTTGGGATGGTTTATGATCTTGGCCCTTGCTTGCTTCTCCAGCCTTGTTCTCACCACCTCCCCCCCACCTCCATCCCTTCTCTTACACGTTCTGCTCCAGAACCACTCCCTCTCCCTCTTACTTTTTACTCACCTCCCCCTACCTTGCTGTGAGTTTCCTCACCTCCCTCTATCTTGCTGTCTCCTACTCTTCCTTGAGGGTTTCATTTGAATGTCTCTTCCTCCAAAAGATTTTTCCTGACCCCAAAGACTGGGGTTCACAATCATGCACTATAGAGCTCTTTTATTTTAAAATCTATTTTATTGAAAGATAGTTGAATCACAATGTATTAGCTTCTGGTATGTGTGTGTGTGCAAAGTCACTTCAGTTGTGTCTGACTCTTGTGACCCCATGGACTCTAGCTCCCCAGGGTCCTCTGTCCATGGGATTCTCCAGGCAAGAACTGCACTGTGCTGCCATTCCCTTCTCCAGGGGATCTTCCCAACCCAAGGAATGAACCCAGGTCTCCTGCATCGTAAGCAGATTATTTACCATCTGAGCCATCAAGAAAGCCCAAACTAATATAATTATTCATTATATTATATATATTCTTTTTCATATTCTTTTCCATTATGGTTTATCAAAGGATATCGAATATATATAGTTCCTGTGCTATGCAGGAGGATCCTACTGTTTATCCATTCTGTATATAATACTTTGCATCTACTAATCCCCAACTGTCAATTTATCTCACCCCCACTGCCCCTTGGCAACCAGAAGTCTGTTTTCTATGTCTGTGAGTCTGTTTTGTAGCTAAGTTCATTTGCGTCATAATTTAGGTTTCACATGTAAGTGCTGTTGTATGATGTTTGTTTTTCTCTTTCTGACTTATCTCACTTAGTATGATAATCTCTAGTTGTATCTATGTTATTGCAAATGGCATTGTTTCATTCTTTTTTATGGCTGAGTGATACTCCATTAGAAATGTTTCTACGCATCTTCTTTATCCATTCATCTGGCAGTGGACACTGAGGTTGTCTCTATGTCTTGGCTATTGTGAAGAGTGCTGCTAAGAACAGGGGAGTGTAAGTATCTTTTCAGATTTGGATTTTGTCCGGATACATGTCCAGGAGTGGGATTGCTGGATCACATAGCAACTCTATTTTAATTGTTTTGAGGAACCCAGATACTGTTCTCCATAATGGCTGCACCAGTTTTCATTCTCACCAAGAGTGTAGGAGGGATCTCTTTTTAGAGCCCTTTATTTTAAACTGTAGAGTTTAGAGAACTGTGGAGTTCTTTATTTTAAATTGAATGATTCTTTAATTTGTCTGTTTCTGACTTGGCTGTATGTTCCTTAAGGGTGACAGGCACATGGCTGGTGTATAAATGAAAGGATGAGATTAGAAGAAACAATAGAACACTACACTTCTGTAGCTAGAGCCCACAGCTGAAGTGTGGGTAAAGGGTGATCAGAAATTTGCACTAGAATCTCGGCCAAAACGTGGGCCAGGGCCCCAAACACTAGTTGAACAAGACCACTAGGGACCATGAATTACTTCGGAAACTACCTCCTTAATCAGGTTTGTTTAAGACAGCCTGGCAAATTAAGACAGCCTGGCAAATCCATCCATTTTCTTCCCTTCCAGGGAAACTAAGTCTGTGAGCACTGGATTTGGGAGAAGTGTTCCTGAGCAGAAGTCATAAGGTCAAACTTTACGATACCATGGAACAGTAGGAAAGCACAGGAATCACAATTTCTTTGATCAAATTATTTTGATTTAAATTCCCCCTCATCAACTCTGCTAAAATCTCAGGCAATTTTTTACAATGTCATTCTGTGTTTAATGCTCATCATTAAATTGTTCATCAATTTAAATCAATAAGTTGGCAAAATAGTTGCAGGAACTGAGGTTTCCCTTGCTCTTCAGTACAGAAAGGAACATAGAAGGAATGTTCAAGAATGTATTTCCTTCTGGGTCTCAATTGAAGGTGGCCATTGGTAACAGTAAGGACTGGACTCAGAATAATCACAGGCATGTACCAAGCTACATCAGTTTACCATGGTAGACAGCAAGAATCAACCACAGCACTTTCCCCCTCAAGCTTGCAGTTGGCCTCAGAACCCTTCCCAACACAATGGTAACTTGAGCAGATCAGGGTGAAATCCATTTGTCATGCCTGGTCTAGGCACTGATCAGAGGCGTGACTCTTCAAAATTAAGTTGTTAAACAGCTATTAGGTGATGCCCTAATGTCCTACTGAGAATATAAACTAGCAACTTGCAGGTTTGTGACTTATTCTTTCATTTTAAGAACACTTACTGATTGCACTTAATTCAGAGCAAAGCAAATAGGGTAGCAGAGTTAAACCAAAATGCCTGGATTGTGATCCCATAGAAGTTTCTCTCTCTTCTTCCAGCCACACAGGATATTCGATCCTTCTAATGCTGTTAGCTGTTGGCTTCCAACAACTGTGAAGAAGAGGAGGAAACCTGACACTTTAGTTGGATGGTGTTTGTACAGATGTAGCTTCTTCCTTAGCATATTTGGTTCGGAGGAACTCAAGGAGCTAGGAGCTGAATCTCAGGAATGTGCAAATAAAGTGACATTGACACAGACCTTTAGGAACTTTTGCAAGACCCATTCTAACCCCACTTAGAGCAGAGGTTCTTAATCTTTATTGGGCATGAACTCCTTTAGCAGTCTGGTTACGCTTATAAATCCTTCTCATAAGATTGTCTTTAAAGAAGACAGTAAAAGAAAACACATTAGGTTATAAAGGAATCTGGTTATAATGAAATACAGTTATTGGAATATTTGTTTAAAAATCTTGATGTAGGGACTTCCCTGGCAGTGCAGTGGTTAAAACTTTACTTTACAATGCAAGGGGATGCTGGTTCAATCCCTTGCTGGGGAACTCCCACTTGCCATGGTGTGGCCAAAAAATAAAAATGAAGAAGTTAAAAAAAATAAAATCTGTGACAGTAATATATGTGTTTCTTGATTAAGCATTAAGATCTAAGTGAAGGTCAAAGAGAAGTGAAGTGAAAGTCACTCAGTTATGTCCGACTCTTTGCGACCCCATGGACCATACAGTCCGTGGAATTCTCTAGGCCAGAATACTGGAGTGGGTAGCCTTTCCCTTCTCCAGGGGATCTTCCCAACCCAGGGATCAAACTCAGGTCTCCCACATTGTGGATGGATTCTTTACCAGCTGAGCCACAAGGAAAGCCCAAGAATACTGGAGTGGGTAGCCTATCCCTTCTCCAGTGGATCTTCCTGACCCAGGAATCAAACCAAGGTCTCCTGCATTGCAGGCAGAGTCTTTACCAACTGAGATATCAGGAAGCCCTGAAAGTCAAACATCTACTATAATTTTGTAGTAAAGATTAGTGCAACTATCTGGGACAACCACAACCTTCTGTAGATGATGTGTGATTCCTGCCAGTGACCATGTCACAAGTACTGATTGAATGATACTACTGTGCTTTGTAAGCACATTGAAAATAGAAAAGTTGTTTGATTTCAAAGAGGGGTTAGTAAAAATAAAGGTGGAATTTTTTCCTGCATCCAGCTGGTTCATGAACCCTTTGAATTATGTGCTGGGACCCCAGTTACAGACCTCGGACGTAGGTAAACTTGGACATAAGGATCTCTGACTATCAAGCAACATCCTTACCTCTAGCTTCTCATTCGGAGAATATCTTATGGAAAAGAAAAGGGCCTTCTATGGATAGCTTTGCTTTGCTGTGAGACTACCACGCTCTTCTCTACTATCAGAGCTCTTCCCTCGAGGATGGAAGGCTGCTTAAGCATGTTCTCTGGCATAGAAACTGTGCACCTATCATAGACATGAAGAAATGGGAGCCTAAGAAGGATAAGCAACATGACCTACAGAACTGAACAGTGAGAAAAGACATCAAACACCACAGTCTCTGATTTCTAGAATTCGGAGAAAGTTCTGTTACTTATATTTATTTTATATCTCTGGTAAGTTGAAGGGTTAGGCAGGTCAAATACTCTCTCTAAATCTGACTTGAACCAGAGGTCTAGGAAAGCAATTTCAAGTAGAATCAGGGACTCCTCCTCTAGGGGCTTGATTTGATACAGCAGGTTACTTAGAACTTTTCTGTAGGAGAGACATCAAAGAACTCGATGTCCTAGTACTGGTGGGAAATCTCTAACATGATGTCATTGAAGCATTGTTAGTGCTACATACTTCTGTTTTGTGGTTGGTTTTACATTGGATCAAATGAAATCTAATGATGTTTTGGTGGAAGTGGGAGATGGGAAAAAGAGACTATTTTCGAAAATACTGCCTTTAGGTATGCTAGCTTATGACACAACTTTGTAATATTTCTTACTGAAGTATGGTTGATTTGGGCTTCCCTGGTAGCTCCGCTGGTTGAGAATCTGCCTTCAATGCAGGAGACCCTGGTTTAATTCTTGGGTTGGGAAGATCCCCTGCAGAAGGGATAGGCTACCCACTTCAGTGTTCTCAGACTTCCCTGGTGGCTCAGCTGGTAAAGAATCTGCCTGCAATGTGAGAGACCTGGGTTCGATCCCTAGGTTGGGAAGATCCCCTGGAGAAGGGAAAGGCTACCCACTCCAGTATTCTGGCCTGGAGAATTCCACGGACTGTATGACCTATGGGGTCGCAGAGAGTCAGACATGACTGACTTTCACTTTCACTTCATGGTTGATTTATACCAATGCCATGTTAGTTTCAGGTTTACAGCACAGTGATTCAGTTATCAATATGTTCTTTTTCAGATTCTTTTCCCTTATAGGTTATTATAATCCCTAGGGATTGAACACAGGTCTCCCATATTGCAGGTGGATTCTTTGCCAGCTGAGCCACCAGGGAAGCCCAAGTATAGGTTATTAGACAATATTGAGTATAGTTCTTTGTGCTATACAGTAGGTCCTTGTTGTTGTTGTTGCCGTCATTGTTTTGGCCATTTGGCTTGTGGGATCTTAGTCCCTGACCAGGGATTGAACTTGTGCCCTGACCAGTGGAAGCTGAGTCCCAACCACTGGACCTAACTGCCAGGTAAGTCCCCAGTAAGACTTTGTTATCTATTTCATACAGTAGAGCACATATATTAATACAACATTATAATTTAAATTCACATTAGAACTTAGATTATGCTCTATGACAGCATTAAAGTTGATTGACAATTTATTTTAATGCAAATATCTCTTCTTTATTTATTTGTAAGTGATTACAAAAGGGCTCCCCAGAATTACTTAACACTAGAAAAATAATCCTGAGAGAAAAATCAAATCAACCACCCTCTTCCAACAACGTGGAAGCCAGCAAACAAGTCGATGGCTCCTAGTACACCAGCTCACTTGGGTTCTCTCATTTGGGTGTCATTTATGGTAACAGTTACAAAGAAGCTGAGCTTCTGGGGCATCTCAGTCTCCCTGAATTTAGGTGAGTGTCCAGAATGCAGGTAGCATTCTAGGTAGTGCTAATGGCAAAGAATCCACCTGCCAGTGCTGGAGACCCAAGAGATGCAGGTTTGATCCCTGGGTGAGGAAGATCCCCTGGAGAAGGACATGGCAACCCACTCCAGTATTCTTGACTGGGAAATCCCATGGACAGAGGAGCCTTGCAGGCTAGGGCTACGGTCCAAGGGTCACAAAGAGTCTGACACGACTGAGCAAAGGAAGAAGCACCAGATGCAGGAATGTGGAAGTGAAAGACATGAACAAAGAAGACTTTGTAGCATTTCTCTGAAGAACTTTGTCCTTCTATTCAAATACTTTTCCCCCACATTAAAAAAAAAAAAAAAGAACTCAAGTAATACATGCTTTGGTTAAAATGCAAATACTATAGAAGCAAACCTAATAAATCGTGAAAGTCCCTCTTCCTCCAGTCCTACACCCTTTCCCAGAAGTTGAGTATCTTTCCAGAATTTTTTTCAGTGTCTTTGTATATGCATGTATATGTACGGAAAATTAATAAATTCAAGTGAAGTATCTATTTCTTTACAAAAATGGGAACATATTTTACCTATTTTTCTATGACTTACTTTTTAACTATTTCTTAGATAGCTGTTTACATATATAAATCTATCTTGTTCCTTTTAATGACTATGTACTATTCCACAATATAGGTGGATGCACCATACATGTTTAACCATTTCCCTGTGCGTGGGCATTCTGGTTATTCACAGGTTGGATTTTTATTGGTTGGTTTTGCTGCTATTGTGCATTAGAAACAATACTCCAATCCAATATTTCCTTTAAGCCCCCCAAAACCTGTTTGATTTTTCTCTCTTCCTGCAGGGATAAGAATGGGAATGAGGAGAATAGGAAAGAGAGGTTGCAATTCTTTTCTTCCCCCATCACCCCCTTCCCAACTCCCAACAAAGCCTATATCAATACAAAAAAGAGCTCCCTCTGCTAGGAATGCTCTTCTCTTTCTCCCTCTCACCTGAGTAACTTCATCCTGCAAGTCACACCTCCTGTTTTATTTCCCCAAGGCCCTGTCTTACCATCCAGAGAGAAGAAGGGCCCCTTGTCCATGCCCCCATGGCCTTCTCTGCATCTCGTTCATTTTAAAGTTTCCTGACCACGCGCCTGGCCCCTGAGGGGACAGAAGGAGCTCACTATGTGCACTGTGTACCCTCTGCCCCTAGTAGCACAGTTAGCATGTAACACAGGCCCCGTGACACAACTGGTTCCCTGAACTGAAGGGCTTTCAGGTGAGTAGTTCCTGACATAGAATACACTTAGTCTAGTTACCTTTCAATCTGTGTTGAAGCCAACAACACTAGATTATGAGTCATCTGGATAGCATCTGAGCATGGAACGAAATGTTTGGACCTGAAGAGTGTGGCAGAGGTTAAAACAACATAAAATCTCACCACATTCATCAGTTCTTTCTCTGGCCTACCCCCACACTCATCACATCCATGGGAATCACTTTGATCTTGGCAGTAGGCTCCAGCACACTGAAAAACCTGTTCTGCAGGTTCTATTTTTAATTTTGATGAAAACTGTTTACCGTGTCCTACCTACCTCTCAGGCTCTGATACAACTGGTTGGGTTAAGCCCTTTCCCTGACTGCCAACCTGCCCATCCCGGTGCCTCCACTAGGGCTGGTGGGAGCTGACGGGCTCCCCAGTGCCTCCACACTCCCTCCTGTGTAAGACAGGGAGGACCGCCACAGGGGATGATGTACCTCTAGCCTGCTGGAGTAGAAAAGGAGGGAAAATAAGGAGTACAGAAGGGCTGGCCAGAGAGTCCACCTGAAGCAGCTGGTAGGTCAGACCTCAGTGCTGAGGCCAACATTTTGAATCCCGAAATTCTAGACTGTAAGTTATCTTGGGGATGAGCTAGTTAGAAATAGAGTCAGCAAAGGCTTGGGGGAAATGGATACCATGGTATGTGAAGCCCAGTCCATGCTAATTCCACCCTTTCACCAGGTGGTTGCTCCCTAACGTGACCCATATAAAAATTCTGGCGTGAACTGGCAATAGGCCACGGTCTCTCACTCCAGCTTCCACACCTGGCCAGTGGACTCTGATATCTACACAGTGGTCCCGACAGTGAGGGAGAAGGACGAGGGCCAAGTGGAGGAGACGGAGATGGAGTAGTATGAGTGAATCTTCCTCCCATCTGTCACTCTTCAGAGAAGCAAACTGACACCCAGAAAGGTGAAGGGTGAGGCCCGAGTCACAGTGCTGAGAGCCAGCAGAAGTCTGCACTTTGCTATGCCTTGCATTTTGGAGTAGGTAGAACAGGTATCTGCCACACATCTCATATAATCCATGTCTAAGAGAGGGATGGGTGTGCTCTGGCTGAAATGCTTCTTCCACCTGACTTGCCAATTCCTCATCAAGATCAGATTTTTTTGTTGTTGTTATTTTTGTTCATCTTTGGTTGCACTGGGTCTTTGTGGTAGACAGTGGGCTTTCTCTAGTTGTGTTCAGATCAGATCAGTCGCTCAGTCGTGTCTGACTCTTTGCGACCCCATGAATCGCAGCATGCCAGGCCTCCCTGTCCATCACCAACTCCCGGAGTTCACTCAGACTCACGTCCATCGAGTCAGTGATGCCATCCAGCCATCTCATCCTCTGTCGTCCCCTTCTCCTCCTGCCCCCAATCCCTCCCAGCATCAGAGTCTTTTCCAATGAGTCAACTCTTCGCATGAGGTGGCCAAAGTACTGGAGTTTCAGCTTTAGCATCATTCCCTCCAAAGAAATCCCAGGGCTGATCTCCTTCAGAATGGACTGGTTGGATCTCCTTGCAGTCCAAGGGACTCTCAAGAGTCTTCTCCAACACCATAGTTCAAAAGCATCAATTCTTCAGTGCTCAGCCTTCTTCACAATCCAACTCTCAAATCCATACATGACCACAGGAAAAACCATAGCCTTGACTAGATGAACCTTTGTTGCCAAAGTTATGTCTCTGCTTTCCAATATGCTGTCTAGGTTGGTCATAACTTTTCTTCCAAGGAGTAACCATCTTTTAATTTCATGGCTGCAGTCACCATCTGTATTGATTTTGGAGCCCAGAAAAATAAAGTCTGGCACTGTTTCCACTGTTTCCCCATCTATTTCCCATGAAGTGATGGGACCGGATGCCATGATCTTTGTTTTCTGAATGTTGAGCTTTAAGCCAACTTTTTCACTCTCCTCTTTCACTTTCACTTTCACCAAAAGGCTTTTGAGTTCCTCTTCACTTTCTGCCATAAGGGTGGTGTCATCTGCATATCTGAGGTTATTGATACTTCTCCTGGCAATCTTGATTCCAGCTTGTGTTTCTTCCAGTCCAGCATTTCTCATGATGTACTCTGCATATAAGTTAAATAAACAGGCTGACAATATACAGCTTTGACGAACTCCTTTTCCTATTTGGAACCAGTCTGTTGTTCCATGTCCAGTTCTAACTGTTTACTAGTTGTGTTGAGTGGAGGCTACTCTCTAGATGTGGTGCTCAGGCTTCTCATCACAGTGGCTTCTCTTGTTGCAGAGCACAGGCTCTAGGGCATGGGTTCAGTAGTTGTGGTCGACAGGCTTAGTCACCCCCACGGCATGTGGGCTCTCAGTTCTGGACCGGAAATCGAACCCGTGTGTCCTACTTTGGAAAGCAGATTCTTAAGTACTAGACGACCAGGAGAGTCCCCAGCTATATCAGTTTTAGTCTTTGATCTCTAATATTTTCATTTTTCATAAATGCAAATGTCCCTTGGAGATACAACACACTGGTAATAAGTTCATTAAAGCTTTTCTGTAAAGCAGTTGAGTAAAGTCATGGGCTAATAAGGAAGAGAGAGACAGAGAGAGATTGTGCATGTGTTTTAAGTTTTCCAACCATCTTGAGAAAATACGATGTCGAAAGAGAAGAGATGCCTCTGGGTTTACTTTTTGCCTAGAGATCAGGCTGATATCAGGGACTTTTCCCTTGAATGTGCTCCTGGTCACTCTGGCCACAAAGTGAGATATGGAGTCACCATAGTTCATATCCAGGACTGACTGATCCTACAACCATAAACTCCCATTGACCCAGATTCTTCTTGGCAGCCCACAGGAAGATGAGTCTACTGTGATCAGCAGATTAATTTTTTAAAGTGGAAGACTGCCAGCAAGATGTGTCAGCAGCTCTCCTTGGAGGCAGAAGGTGGGAGAGCCTGCCTTTTGGGTAAGGTGTGTCCTGGGTCAGTCAATCATTTCTGGGTTCCTGAAGTCAATGGCTTGTTCCCATGCATTAAGTAAGGAGTCTCCCTTCCTCCATCACATGTGGATTGCCCTACAAAAGCAGGGGTGCCTCTGAAAAGCCTGACAAGCGCCCCTGTTCTGGTGGCTCTGCCTTCAGCAGTTATTTTAGGGTTCCCTCTGAACCTTGCTAACCCTTCACATTTCTTCTTAGTTGGAGGAGCCCAGAGTGAAAATGAAGAGGTGTGGTGTTCCAACAGCTGAGTATGCTAGGAGATTGTTTAATGCACTCTGGCCCCCTCTGTCTCTTCATGTCCCTTTTGAGGATGAATAAAAGACAGTTAAGTCTCCAACGCTCTTTGAGGTCCTTGGGGAGAAGGATTATGGATGGCCAGATTCTGTGGTTTATACAGGGTATTTAATAATAATACCACAAACAGTTAGACTTTCCCTTCCCTGACAGAATCGGATGACATGCACTCCCAAAGGTTTTCTCTGCAATAGAATTTTCTGAAAGTCAACAAAAGTGGAAAATATCACAGTCTCCCAATAATGATTGACCCCAGGCAAGATTCTGCTCAATCTTGGAAAGGGGCTGCATTTCCCCTGGGACAGGCAGAACTCTCCCTCTCTCTGGGGCATCTTAGAGATGGAGCGGTAATGGGAAACACAAGAATAAGTTTGACTACTGAGATTTAATAAGCCCTGACATTTCTATGCCTAATCCTCATATATATGCCATTATGGTGATTTTTTTCAAGACAGACCTCTAAAACCAGGCCTTCTTCTGTACATGAAGAGGGCCAGAAAGCAAAGGGAGAAAGAAGGGACTATCATCATTATAAAAATAAGAGCAATCAGGCATAATGCCAACAAAACTTCTGGAAAAACCGGCCCTGATTTCTGTTTGAAATTCTCCCTTTGAATTATCGGCCAGACTCCAGTGAAATCCTAAACTAAGTTCTTTAGAATGCTTGAAACACAAAAATCTATGTAAAACAGCAAACATTTTAGAAATAGATACACAAAAAGACCTCGTGGAAAGCTGGGAGAAAGAGAAGGTTTGGTAAGTCAACCCTTTCTAAACTATTTCAGCCTGCCTGGATCTAGACAAGGGAGGAATTTAGAACTCAGCTGCCTGGCTTCCCTCTGTGGCTGCTCAGACATTCTTCAGTGGCTTTAGTGGTTAAAAAAAAAAAAAAAGAAAGAAAGAAAAAAGAAAAACCCTCATAACTTGCTTCAGAAAGACAAGTGGCTCCCATTCATAACTGTTAGAAATCACAGAAAGTTGACTGAATTTACACCAACCCCATCAATGAAAGATCGCATGTCTCATGTAAAGGCTGCAGTACCATCTGCCCTCCAACAGAATGAAGAATTTTATGCTGTTTTTGCATGGTGTGGGTCTTTAAAACAAAGTGATAAATTAAAGTGGCCTCAGTAATGCACCAAAAATGTTAAGCTGTTTTCAGACAATTGGAAAATGTGGTCTTCTCATACAAGGAAGGAGTCAGCAGACAGAAAGGTTTGGAGTCGGCCCTCAAATGAATTCAAGAGAATATCAGCCAATTGGTCCGTCTGGTATTGAACTTCAGAAATTGCACTGTACCCAGTATTGTGCTTGGGCATGAGGATTATTTCAGAGAGATTATTTTGGGGGTTTCTGAATCCCCAGTTTGTAGAGAATTTCTTAAGAGAGAATTTGTTTTCATATAATACAACTCACCCAGCTAAGTTCACATCCCATCTTCTGCAGTTCTCCTAGGCTACTCAAAATGGCCTATTTTTGGTCACTGGAGCCATCCACCACTTCTTGCCAGTGCTCTCTAAGTCCAGGCCTTACTTCTCCACATTTCACTTAATTAAATCCTACATCTCACACATCCTTCAAGGTCTAACATAAACCCCCTGTTTTCCCTTAATGATTTCAGCCTGTGATGGTGGCTCATTCTTCTCCTCTCCTATTGCACTTAGGGTGGACCACACAGAGATGTTTAGATGAGCTGTGCAGAGAAGGGGGACGTCCCAGAAGCAGCATGGGCAAAGGCAGATTGAGTGCACCCCAATGATGCTGGGGAATGGGGAGACTGGGAGAGAGCAGGGAGACTGGGAGGAGGAAGAAGGTCGATCCAAGTTCAAATCCAGGTCCCTCGACTCCCCAGTTCAGCAATACTGGGCAAACCATGTCTGGGAGTCTTGTTGCTCCAGTCTCAGTGATCTCCCTCACAAGCTTTTGTGAGTGATTGCCAGTAGTATCTGTAAAACGAATGAATTTATGCTAAACCCATCTAACCTAAACCAAAGTGGCTCACTGGGATGAGGAGGGTATGAGTAAAGGCAGTTTGGGGAAGGCTTTCTGAGTTAGGTCTCCTCAGTGATCCCACCCACAGGTCGAAGTTCTTTTTAGTTGCTGTTGCCTTGTATCAGTTTAGTCTTAGGGAAGTGTGTGCATGTGCGGTTTTCTGACTCCCTCACATACTCTGTGAGTATGTAGGATTTTCATGTACTGTTGTGTCCCAGGGGCTGAATCCAGTGCCTCAATAAACTCCTGTGGGAGAAATGAAGTTTACCCTTGATGCCCTGGTAGCATTTGCAAAAGTGCTTTGAAAGGGTGTCCTGACGACGGTGTACTGCACACATTAGACAGAGTGAGGCTCAGAAGCAGAGCTTTGACAGCTTCTGGACATGAGAAATTTGTTGTTGGCACATTTTATGTTTTGCCAGTGAGGCTAGCCCTCTTCTCAATCCCAACAATAGTTTCCGTACCGAGCATCACCACTGAAGATCATCCATGGGAACCAACCCTGCATTCAGCAGGAACAAGCTTTAACCTGTTTGATTCAATATAATGTATCTTAATACCAAGATTTATTGAGTGTTAAGTATGTGCTGAGGATTCCCAGGTGACTCAGTGGTAAAGAATCCATCTGCCAGTGCAGGAGATGCAAGAGACTCAGGTTCCCTTCCTGGGTTGGGAGGATCCCCTGGAGAAGGAAATGGCAACTCACTCCAGTATTCTTGCCTAGGGAATTCCATGGACAGAGGAGCCTGATGGGCTACAGTCCATGGGGTCGCAAAGAGTCAGCCACGACTGAGCATGCCATGCCACGCCAAGTATGTGCTAGACACTGTCCTAAGAATGCCACATGTATTGGTCAGGGTTGTCCAGAGAAACTGAAACTGTTGCAGAAAGGGAGATCCTTTCTGGGGCTTGAAAGAAGGTTCTTGTCTAACACTTTGAAATGAATTGTCCAAGGAAACACACAGGCTGACAAAGCAAGAGACATTATAGGGAAGGGGCACCTGGGCAGAGAGCAGGAGGGTAAGGGGACCCAGGAGGACTGCTCTGCCACATGGCTCACAGTCTTGGGTTTTATGGCCATGGGATTAGTTTCCAGCTTGTCTTTGGCCGATCACTGTTACTCAGGGTTCTTCCTGGTGGCACACGCATTGCTCAGCCAAGATGGATGCCTGTGAGAAGGATTCTGGGAAGCTGTAGGACACATGATGCCTCCTTTTGACATTTCCCAAATTCTTCTGGTTGGTGGTGGCTTGTTAGTTCTGTGGTCCTTACCAGGGCTTCCTGTTGTGAAATAACTCACACATATGGTTACTATGATGCCTGGCCAAGATAGGTGGTTTCAGTCAGTGTGTTTCTCCTAACAAAACAATAAGAGGTTTACATACATATGTGTAAAGAGATTTATTGAAAGGAGTTCAATAATGTGATTATGGAGGGTCAGAAGTCCTAAGAACTGCAGTTGGCAAGTTGGAGGTCCAGAAAAGAACGTGAAGTGCTAGCCCCCCGGTCATGTCCAACTCTTTGTGGCCCCATGGACTGCAGTTGGACAGGCTCCTCTGTTCATGGAATTTTCCAGGCAAGAATACTGGAGTGGGTTGCCATTCCCTTCTCCAGGGGATCCTCCCAACCCAGGTATTACGTCCAAGTCTCCTGCATTGCAAGCGGATTCTTTGCCTTCTGAGCTACCAGGGAATAGCTGCGGGTATGGTTCTAGTTCAAGTTCACATCTCAAGGCAGGAGATGTGGTCTTAGCTTTAAAACAGGTAGAGAGAGAGAATTCTTCCTTCCTCAGCCATTCTGTTCTACTCAGGCCTTCAACTGATCCGATGAGGCCCACCCACAATGGGATAGAAAATCTGCTTTACTCAGATACTTCACTCAGATAACTCAGATATTTTGAACTTTGTTCAAACATACATCCACTGATTCAAATGCTAATTTCACCCAGTAATAACCTCAAAGACACACCCAGAAGAATGTTTAATCATATGTCTGGGCACCCCATGGCCCAGTCAAGTTGACACATAAAATTAAACAGCTTATATGTGTTAATTCAGTTAATCTTCATTACAATTGTGTAGGTGGGTAACATTATTATCCTCTTTATTTGGTGAGCCAGGATTTCTTGCCCAGTCCATCCTCATAGCCAGTAAGTCTATAGCTAGTACAGTGTCTTACACGGCTCCACCCTGTCCGAGAAAGCCATCCAAGGGCTTCCCTTCACATGTTCAAGGGATGTTTATTTTATTTTGTTGAATAAGATACTTTAGAAACATCAAATAACAATTTTAAAAATAGCTTATTATTTTTATGTGTTACTCTGGTCCTTATTCACTTTTACACATAACTTCACAAAGGGTCCTGGTTTGCCACAGTTCTACATGTAAACTTAGAAGTTATGTTGGCATAAAGACTGTCATCTTCACCGGGCCCTGGTTAGTCATTCAGTAACAATAAAAATGGTAATAATCATAACATGAAATTATTATTGCCAATTAAGTTTACTAAGTAATCTTTATCTAATGAATTTTTAATGTATGTCATTCTCATGGGTTGTGGTTTACTTTCCTGAACATGACCAAAAAAATGATCCTCCAGTGGCCTCCCTTATCACACCTCAAACCAGAGCAGATTTCAGAACTTAGTGTTGTTAAACTGAAGATGAGTTGGCTTGCCCAACACGCAGCGGAGCCAATTTGCTGACACAGGTTGTAGAGAAGGAAAGTTCAGAATTTGCTGCAGGGTGCCAAGCAAGAAGAGTGGGCAGCTCAGCTGTTGCTCAAAAGACCCAAGCTGCCCGACGGCTTTCAAGGAAGGATTTTTAAAGTCAGCACTAGGAGTGAGAGTCACAGGCTGATTAGTTGTGGACATTTTTCCAATTGGTTGGTGGTGCGATAAGGGTGATTTTTCAGGAATCTTAATCATCAACCTTCTCATTCTAACCAGTCTGGGATCTGTGTATGTGCCTATGGTCACCACATAGTCACCATTCTCCACCTGGTGGAGGTCTTAATTTCTGCAGAGCAACTCAAAGATAGGCATCAGATTGTTAGTATATCCCTTCAGGAGGAACTAGGAGTCAGATGACTTCATTGTTTTAATCATTAACTCTTTGGAAGTCAGGAAAAGTCAAAAGGGGGCTGGAAGGGAATTGTACTTGGAAGGGCCCCCAGGGTACTGCTCAGCTTCAATCCCCCTTTATCTTTGATACTCATCAATCCTGATGGGAATAGGGGCAGGACAAGAAAGGGAATAAAGTTTTGAAGAAGTGGTTAATTATGAACTCATTAGAAGAACTCGGTTACAGGAGGACTCGGTTTAAATAGGGTTCTCAATCTGTTACTGATTTCTGCCAAGCTGTTGTTCACTTGCTAAACTGTGTTGGACTCTTTACAATCCCATGGATTATAGCATGTCAGGCTTCCCTGTCCTTCACTATCTCCCAGAGTTTGTTCAAACTCACATCCACTGAGTCAGTGTTACCATACAATTATCCCATCTTCTGCTGCCCGCTTTTCCTCCTGCCCTCAATCTTTCCCAGAATTACGGCCTTTTCCAATAAGTTGGATCTTTCTATCAGGTGGCCAAATACTAGAGCTTCAGCTTCAGCATCAGTCCTTCCAATGAATATTCAGGGTTGATTTCCATTAGGATTTCCTTTAGGATTTTCCTCCAAGATTAAAAGCTGTTTAGTGACAGACCAAAGAACGGAACCCAGGCTTCCTGATTCTTCCTAATTCAGGGATGCTTTTATCCCAAATGAGCTAGCTTCTTGAAACTTTCTTACTAAGATTTTATCACATGCATTTTCCTACTTTGCATTGGGTCCATGGGCTCATGGCTGCTGCTGCTGCTGCTGCTGCTGCTGCTGCTCAGTCGCTTCAGTTGTGTCCAACTCTGTGCGACCCCATACACGGCAGCCCACTCGGCTCCCCTATCCCTGGGATTCTCCAGGCAAGAACACTGGGGTGGGTTGCCATTTCCTTCTCCAATGCATGAAAGTGAAAAGTGAAAGTGAAAGTGAAAGTGAAGTCGTGCCCGACTCTTAGTGACCCCTAGGACTGCAGCCCACCAGGCTCCCCCGTCCATGGGATTTTCCAGGCAAGAGTACTGGAGTGGGGTGCCACTGCCTTCTCCAGGCTCATGGCTATAGGAACATAAATGTAGTAACTGTGTGCAGGAGTAACAGAAACATGGTGAACCTCCCCCATTCTGCTGGCTCCTCACCCCTGGCAGGCATTGTTAATGGATCAGAGAGTGCTCTTCCCAGAGTTCAGCCTCAATTCACATCCTTCCCAACACATTGCTCCAGGCAGTCATTACAGAGAGTTGGTTCTGAGGATGAGCCTCCTTGCTCTCCCTGGATGGGACAGTGATGGCAAACTTGATGCTACTTTTCCTTGCCTTAGTATTTGGCTGTGGTCCTATGATTGTGGCTCCAACACTGCACTACTTTTTGTTTCTTTAAAAAATAATTTTTTTTAATCATGAAAGTATGATAACACATTTATAGGAGACTTGAAAAATACAGAACAAAGTTATATGTAGTTCCACTGTATATTACATTTATTTAAGTATATAAATTAAGATTTTTAGTTAATTTCAAACTCTCAAAAATTAATAGAATGAATAGACAGAGAAGTAGAAGGATATAGTAGACCCTAAGAGCACTGTGACCAATTCAACATAATTAAGATTTATACAATTTTCATACAACAGCAAGGTACAAATTCTATTCAAGTTCCCATAGACTATAAACCAGGAGACTCTGGAACATATTCAGGGACATAAAACAAGGTGTAAACATTTCATGGTCTAAAGGTACTGAAATCATACAGAGTCTCTTCTCTTATCACTGTGGAATTATGTTAGAAATCAGTATCCAAAGATATTTGAAAATAACCCACATATTTTCCAGTGCAGCATTGCACTGTTTTCTCCTTCTGCTTGAGAGAACCTATTCTGAAAATGGTTACTTAGCTTGGAAGCTACTTTTCTTCCCCAAATAGTTTCCCAAAACACAAGACCTGGGGGAATCACACTGAACCTATTTATTTTGCATGCTTAGAACTCCCTACAAGATTGGCTGAAGCTTACACAGCTGTGTTCATGACGGAACAGCAACTAATCCCAAGCTAGCTGACTCTATGTCCAGTGCTCGTTTCACCACTCTGCCCATCTGACTCTGGGCTTTATCAGACAGAACAGCAAAAATGTTCCTAGGGCCTGACACGTGTAAACACTCCTCCACCACCCCGGCCATGGCAGCTTGCCAAGACAGGAATGAAGCCAAATTTAGTGGGTCCTTCAGCCCGGTGACCCCGGTGGAAACAATCTACTGATATAGAACAGGGAGAGCCAGAGAAAAATGTGCTGTCCTGCAAAGAACAAAGCCTGGGATGATTCATCCTCCTCATCCTGGTGATTTATCGCTGGACACGGTCATTCATACGTGGCTGTCAGCAACTGCAGGAATTCTAATCTGGATGTTCGTCCTGAACACATAATTCCCTCCTTACTTCCTCCAGGTTCCCAAACATTCAGAAGTTTCCTGGGCATGCTTTCCTGCCTGTCCTCTTGGTGTACAGCCAAATAGTCTGGGGACCTTGGGTAACTGTTTTAGCTTCCTTAGACCTCAGCTTTCTCATCCTTAAAAATCAGGAACTGAAAGAGCTGGTCTCAAAGATCCCTCCTGGACCTAAAATCCTATGACAAGACACATTTTGGAAACCCTTTTAAATAAACAACGTATTTGGATTTTCTGTATCTTACAGCTTGACTGTTCACCTATGCACCGATGAGACCACGCAGGGAGGATAGGGCAGGGCCTCGTGGGAGGCGTGGCCTTTGGGGCGGGACCCACCACCCTCCCAATCCACGGCGGTCCTCTCTCCCACTTTGCCGCGGAGACTGCTCTTGCTCGGGTCACTTATGATTTATTCATTGCGGCATTCACATACTTTATAAAGTAAAAGAAAATTATACAAGAACTATGAGTGTATTCTTACAAAAAGTCAACAAAGCATTGTATGTATATATACGAAGTCATGTACATCTGTAAACATTTACAAATATGCCATTTTTTTTAAGGGGGACTTATTCTGCAATTCATGGGGTCACAAAGAGTTGGACACGACTGAGCGACTGAACTGAAGTGAACTGATTCTGGATATTTTAGTTTAGTTTTATTTTTACAGAAGTGGGATCAAATGGAACATAGACTTTTGTAATATGCTTTTTGACTTGATAATATGTCCTAGAGCTCTTAACCATGTCAACCTATGTAGTCTTTCTTTTTTATAACTGCTGCAGAAGGTCCCTATATCATGTTTTAACTACTTCTTTTTGTTAAGGACAAGAGTCTGGTGGCTCAGTCAGTAAAGAGTCTGCCTGCAATGTGGGAGACCCAGGTTCAATCCCAGGGTTGGGAAGATCCCCTGGAGAAGGAAACGGCAACCCACTCCAGTATTCTTCTCTGGAAAATTACATGGACAGAGGAGCCTGGTGGGCTACAGTCCATGGGGTGACAAAAAGTTGGACACGACTGAGAAATGAGAAAGTTTCACTTTCTCCATTGATGATATTTGGTTTGCTTCTAGGATTCTGCTATATCAAAAATAAAATTGAAATAAACTAATATTATTGTCCACACATTTGACCATTTCTTTAAGAGAGGTCGAAGAAAAACTATTGAGTTTATAGAAATGCACATTTTAAATTTTGAAGAATTCAGCCAACTGATTCTTCAATATGGTAGTGCCAATGGGAATATCCATTTCCCCATATTTGCATTGATCTTTCATTGCCTTTTCTTTATTACAGCAAAGTTGAGCACATTTACAAGTTTTTTGGCCATGTATATTTCTTTCATGAATTGACTATTTATACCCTTTGCTTATTTTTCAGTCAGGTTGCTTTTCTGTATTATCAGTTTATAGAAGTGTTAAAATTTTTTTCAAAAAGTGAACTCAAGCACTCATTACCAAGTTTTGACATCATCAACTCATGGTCAATATATGTTCCCATCCCCACGCTATTATTTTGAAGCAAATCCCCAACATCATACCATTTCATTTGTTAACATTTTAGCTAGTAAATCTAAAAAGAAAAATCAAAGCTCTTAAAAATATCCATCATATATAATAAGAAAAATAATTCCCTAATGGCGTCAATTATTCAGGGTTTATAGTTCCTCCATTAGCTCTTTTATTTTTTAAAAATAATTACCTCAATGTCATCACATATCCAGTAAGTATTTAAATTTCCTCAATTGTCTCATAAATCTTTTTTTAACAATCTCTTTGAATCCAGATCCAAAGAATGTCTATGAATTTTAATTGGTTAATATGCCTTTTAAGTCTCTCATAATTAATAGGCTCTTTCTCTCATTTGTTGAAGAATTCTGGCTAATTTTTCCTATGAAGTTTCCCACAGCCTGGATTTTGCTAACTGCCTCTGATGATACTATTTAACACATTCCTGTGTCCTGTATATTCCTTGAATGCTTGCAGTTAGATCTAAGGCTTGATCAGATTGCTGTTTTGACAAGAATGCTTAATAGATGTGTTGTATATTTCCAACAAGACCACATAATTCTGGCTGTCTCTTTGTGAGGTAAGCAGCCATTCATGGTTGTGTTGGTCTGGGTACACTCAGAGAAACAGAAACCACACAGAAATTCAAATAGGGGACATTTAATATAAAAAATTATTAATTCTGTTAGGAAAGTAACTATGAAGATATAAAGAGACCCCTACTGGGTATCCTCTAAGAGAGGGCGCTCAGGGCAAAATAAGCCTGGCAAGAGGGGCTCCCAGCAAGGCTGGGGCTGCAGCTCAGTTGGAGAAGGCATGGCTGAGCACACAAGATGGAGGTTAAGTTCACTGGGTTGCTCGGTCAGAATTCAGCCACCAGGCGAGCAAGAAAGATTTCACGGATGCAGGCGAGCTGAAACTGGTGAGTACTGCTATGGTGTGAGGCACTCACGTTGGAAGTATGGTGGGAAACGGCATTTTGGGGTACAGGCCAGCTGATCCTGGAGATTAGGATACAGGAGGAGGTGGGGTTCCACTGCAAGTGTGAGGCCTAGAGGGCAGTGTTCGCAGCACAAGGGCTGGGGCAAGTCGGTCACTGGGCCCAGGCTGGGGGTCTGAGAACTCTATAACCTGCACAGTCTGGGCACGTGTCTGAGGTGGGCCGCGCACTTCTGACAGGCCCTGCAGCCAGGGTGAGGGAAACAAGAAAGAAAGATCAATATACCAGGACTGAGAAGCCCCTTTGTCCTGCGATGTCCCTCTAGCACCCTCTACCGATAAAGATTAACATTGCACTCATTGTAAAAGTATCCATTATCACAGAGCAGGCACTGAAGGGTGGATCCCCGCTGAGAAGGAATAAATTGATAAGGGACACAATGCTCAGTGGCTAGGTCCATGATTTCATTCGTGGTTGCGATTCTAGCTACCTTCATATAGTAGCTGGACTGATTGGTCCTAGAGGGAGGAGCTTCCCACATGTCTTCACCTGCTCTGAGACACAGCATGTACCAGAACATGGCTCTTTCCCCACAGCCCCCATTTTTCCTCTTCTCGCATAGTCTAGGTCCCTAAGGGTCACAGCACTTTTTGCTCATTCATTGGCTCTAATCTGAACTCTTTCTGTTTTGGCCTTCATGCATTTCCTTTTCTCTCTGGTCCCATGCCTGATTCCAGGACAAAGCTATTTTCTCATCACCTCCTGAATCCTGACTCTGCCCGTAAATCCCCTGAACAGAATGTTTGGGAAGTGAAACTTTTCATTCACACCTTGTGCAATCCTCACCTTGTGAAATGCATGTCATTGTCCTGGTTTTACAGATGGGGCACCTGAGGCTTAGAAAGGTGAGGCAAGTACTTCCAGATACTTCCAGAACAAGTTCCAATTGGCAATGGGCAGAGATGGGATTAGAACCTGAGTTCTGCTTAACTCTGACTCCACCAGGAGAGCTTGCCACCCGCTGGGGGCACTCGCAGCTTTCTGCTTATTTTTCTTCTGGTAACTTCGGACTCACTTGTCTCCTGGCTTCTCACCAATTCTGCTTTCTTCTGAATTTCCAGGTTACTTAAAGTGTTCTCTGAGAGTGTCATACTGAGTGAAGTGAGTCAGTCAGAGACAGAGAAACATCGTATGGCATCCCTTATATGTGGAATCTAAAAAGAAATGATACAAATAAACTTACAAAACAGGAGAGTCACAGACTTAGAAAACAAACTTAAGGCTACCGGCAGTGGGGGAAGGGATACTTAGAGAGTTTGGGATGGTCATGTACACACTGCTATGTTTAAAACAGATAACAAACAAGGACGTACTGTATAGCACGTGGAACTCTGCTCAATGTTATGTTGTAGCCTGGATGGGTGGAGAAGGAAATGGCAACCCACTCCAGTGTTCTTGCCTGGAGAATCCCAGGGACAGGGGAGCCTGGTGGGCTGCCGTCTATGGGGTCGCACAGAGTTGGACACGACTGAAGCGACTTAGCAGCAGCCTGGATGGGAAGGTGGTTTGGGGGAGAATAGATATGGCTGGGTCCCTTTGCTGTTCACATGAAATTATCACAGAATTGTTAATTGGCTGTACACCAGTACAAAATAAAAAAGTTAAAAAAAAAAGATGTTCTCCCAGAATCATCACTGAAAAACTCTCTCCTAGGATCACCTTCTCCAATATCCAATTCAGGTCTTTATTACTTTTTAAATTAATTATTTTTTTATTTTTGGCTGTGCTGGGTCTTTGTTGCTGCATATGCCTTTCTCTAATTGTGGCAAGCCAGGGCTGCTCTCTAGTTGCGGTTGCTTCTCTTGTTGAGGAGCACAGGCTCTCAGATTACACGGGCTTCAGTAGCTGCAGCTCCTGGGCTCTAGAACACAGGCTCAGTATTTGTGGCCCATGGGCTTAGTCGCTCTGCTGCCTGTGGGTTCTTCCCAGATCAGGGATTAAACCTAAGTCTCCTGCATTGGCAGGCGGATTTTTCACCAACTGAACTACCTGGGAAGCCCCAGGTCTTTATTTTTTAACTGGGGTTTCTTCTCTAACAGTTGCCTAATAACATCTCTTTGCATTTAGCTCCATGCAATTTAATTTCAGTTTATTTTCTCTGGTCTCAGTTTGATGAGACAGATACCTAAATCCTCTCTAATTGTGAAGATGCTGTTTTTAACTCCTCCATCACCCTGTCCCCGACAAATACACACACAGATGGAAGGGAGTGTGGCTAGAGGTGAGAATTTCTCTTCCCAGAGGCAGTTACGCTACTCAAGGGATTATAAAGCAGGAAATAAACAATCTGGAATCTGGCACTGACATGAAAACTGGCCCTCTTCATCCTGTATTCTCAGGAAACCAGGACCTTGCTGTGAAGTCCTGACCATGCCAGCTGGGTAGAGACGGCTACAGAGCATGTTGAAATCTTGCCTCTCTTCCTTCTCCAATTCATCCGTCCTCCTTCAACAAGTCACCTGCCACTTCTCCTTTTCTTGTGAGTCATGTCCTCCATCCCATCGTTATCACTGACGCCTCCTGGTCTTCCTTAGCCCCCGACCCCTCTATTCCTTCCTTCTGGTCCATGGTCCCCTCTCTTCTTCCTTCCTCCTCCCCAAGCTTTACTGGCAAAATCAAACAAAAATAACAAAAGAATGGGGAATAAGTAAACAGCTGCCTGCCCGCTCGTGGAAATCCCTGGAAGCCGCTTCCTTCACCTCCAATGACAGAGTGTCTCTGCATTTCAAAGCGGTTGGCCCTCGTTCAAGGCCAGTCCCAGTGGCCGTGGAGTCATTGTGTTGAGATGGAGGCGCATCTAGGCAGTTTCTATATTTAGACGCAATTGTGTTTCTGGAAAAGGCTGCACATCACATAATAGGAAATCCTGAGAGTGTGAAGACTGTTTCTTGCTTGTCGAAGCACTGTTGTCTTTGGCTGTTCTGACAATAGCAGAAACCTTCGAATAAGTGGGCAAAGGTGGAGGGGCAGCAGGAGGAAGGAACCCGGCTGCCCTGGGTAGATGAGAAGCAGTGAAGTGTTGGGGGGAAGTGGGAATGGCTGGGGAAGGTGATTTAAAACTATAAGTGAAAGCAAATTAAGTTACAGAATCCTGTCAGAGGATGGAAAAAAAAAAAAACAAAACAAAACTGGTCACTTTGGAAAAATATCTGTGGAAATGAGGTCAGCTAGAGCAAGGCATTATCCGCTCAGTGTATGCTTCTATAGAAATGGTCTTAAGTGAGATGTAATGGATGCACTCAATGGAGATAATGATGCCAGTCAATGGCGATGACTGGGGACCTGCCATTCATTCAGGACCTGCCCTGGGCAGGGTGATGAAGGAGGTAAAAATAGAATCTTCACAACTAGAGAGGATTTAGGTATCTGTCTCATCAATCTGAGACCAGAGAAAATAAACTGCAATTAAATTGCATGGAGCTAAATGCAATGAGATGGTATTAGGCAACTGTTAGAGAAGAAACCCCAGTTAAAAAATAAAGACCTGGAACTTCCCAGGTGGCTCAGTGGTGAAGAATCTGTGTGCCATTGATGGGGACCGTGACAGTAGTGTTGGAGCAAGTCATAGCTATTTTATTCAGGCTTAAGGAACTGAAGACTCGGCTGGGAGTCTCTGGAGAGTTCTGACGCAGTGCTTTCTCATCCTTAAATGTACATATGAATCACCTGGAGTATTGCATTTGCAAGCTGGTTCTGATTCAATAAGTTGCGGACAAGTGTGAGATCCTGCGTTTCTGATAAACTTCCTGGTGAGTTCTGCCAGCCGACCAATACATCCATTCTGTTTGCATACAGGGAGGGATGTGAAGTGTGAAAAGTGTTAGTCGCTCAGTCTTGTCTGACTCTTTGCCCCCCATGGACTGCAGCCAGCCAGGCTCCTCTGTCCATGGGATTCTCCAGGCAAAATACTGGAGTGGGTTTCCATTCCCTTCTCCAGGGGATCTTGCCAACCCAGGGATTGAACCCGGGTCTCCCACATTGCAGACAGATTCTTAGCCATCTGAGCCACCAGGGGAGCCCACAGGGTGGGATGCGAGAACATATTTGGGGATGGATCTTTAGAGTGTTGGGAGGGGTTGGGAGTCAGGGTTGGGAGACAGCAAGTAAGGCAGGGTTTCTTGATATAGGGTGCTCGTGATTCAGGATTCATATCCTGGTGAGGGCACGGAAGGCACTCTCATTACTAGAGTGATAAGGAATCCACTAGTTAGGGATGGGGGACACCGACATCCCTGAGAAGCACAGCAGTGGCTGTCTTCCACAGGCCAAGGTTGACTGTAGGAGATGCTCCATTAGACTTGGGCTCCATGCTCATCCTCAAGTACTGAAGGCCAGCTGGAGGCATCTAATCATCAGAGGCAAGCTGGGAGTAGTTGTCATAGTGAGACACAGGCAGAAGCACAATCTGGGGGCTTTGACCTGCAGGGGCCTCTGGTGGTGACAGACCAGCGTGTCTAGGGATGAGGTCATAGGCAGCCCTTGGCGGTGCTGCTTGACCTGTGTATCCAAAAAGGTCAGGAGCAGATGAGCAGGAGGCTGGTATCGGCTGCCACTGTGAAAATCACCATCTCTCCTCCAGTTTTTAGATAGAGGTCAGTTCTCAGACCCAGAGCACGTTATTAAAGGAGGGATCAGGTCCTTTTCAGCCTTCCCAGGTGGTGCTAGTGGTAAATGCAGGAGTGGCGTGATGACAGTCGATGGTGATGACTGGGGATATCTGCCTGCCAATGCAGGAGACATAAGAGACACAAGTTCGATTCCTGGTTGGGAAGAGCCCCTGGAGGAGGGCATGGCAACCCACTCCAGTACTTCTTGCCTGGAGAATCCCATGAACAGAGAGGAGCCTGGTGGACTATGGTCCATTGGGTCGCAGAGTGGGACACAACTGAAGTGACTAACACACACACACACACACGTGCTTTTCAGGAAGAATCCTGCAACATACCACATCCGATGTATTGGGAAGCTCGTTCCCTAATCTTCCCCCAAATCCCACAGCCATTTGCCACAGTAATTCTATGCTAGGGAAAGGAGACGTTCTTTCAAGGATCTGAGTTGGTACTGATAACAGAGGACCCAAAACACCACCATGGCCCCCTGTTAGAGTGATGTACACAAAGCCGTGTGATAAATGTCTCCAGTCAGTCTCAAAATGGGTCCAAACTGGATCTGTGAACCACACGGAGATCTCTTCCCCATTTCAGTGGTATGCTGGTAAACCAGCTCTCCACAAAGAAGGAGGAGAAAGAGGAGGAGGGCGAGGTAGGGGAGAAGGAGGAGAAAAGAAAAAAAGCCCTTGCCTGAACATGTGGCCTTTACTGATTTTTATGTAGTCCATGCTCCAACCGTGGCTAATTTCCAGCCACCGACCTTGGGAACAGATGCCTCAGACTCTCCCTGTAGAAACAGGATGGATACACAGTAGGACTCACCTAGAGTCCGTCAACCCTCAGGCCAGGTCCTGTGGCTGTTTGGGTGAACCATCTCTTTCCTTCCACCCAAGCCTTTCTGACACTTGACTATAATTGTGGATCTAGCAGCACTGAGGAGTCACGGAGCAGGTCTTCAGGAAAGCAAACACTGTCTAACAAGGTATCTGGCTGGGGGAGGCCTTTAACTCCCAGGTGAGGGGCGACTGCTCTCCTCTAGCAAGTGGGAGGGGGTGACTTCTGCCAGCCCAGAGCTCCAAGGAACCTGAGGGTTCAGGCTCTTAGGCTCACCTCCCAGGGTTTCCCATCTCAGGTTCTGGGTCCCACTCCCTTCTTCTCAGGGCCCTCGCTTCCCTGCAGGAGACACACCACAGCTGTGATCCAACCTCCTCTGTTACTGCAACACTCTGACAATCAGGTTCTAGACCTGGTTTTCTTCCTGACCAGCCCTTCAGCTGCAGAAGATGAAGATTTTACAAAATGCTGCCATGGAAGCCTTCTGGTTTTTACACTGTGTTCTAAGCTGATGGTTGGCTGCGCTGAGCCTGTTGTTTTCTTCCTTTAGGTTTCAACAGTAGTTAACAACAACTCAGCGACTCTCTAGACTTAGATGTGCTGGAGCCATTGCATGAGCTGATGCTCCTCCTTCCAGCAGACTCCATCTCAACTCACTGCAGATGAGAATTTTAGAGAACTCATCCATAGCTGAGTGAGATAAGAATCTTAGAGAACCTTTCAGAACTGTCCTTAACACCAACAATGGAGTCTCCAACATTGGGCTGATAAGTGATTCAGTTCCACAATTCCATCCTCAGGGTGTTCGTCCAGGACAACTTCCAGCACCAACTGTCTTAGGTAATTGCTGTTGTTCAGCTGCTATGTCGTTTCTGACTCTTGCGACCCCATGGACTGCAGCACGCCAGGCTCCTCTGTCCTCCACTACCTCCCAGAGTTTGCTCAAATTCACGTCCACTGAGTCGGTGATGCTATCTAACCATCTTATCCTCGGCTGTCCTCTTCTCCTTTGCTTTCAATCTTTCCTACCATCAGGATCCTTGACAGATGGATTTGAGTCTAAATATTTTATTTTTGAGAGGATCCCAGGAAGCACCACAAAGAAGGGCTGCTGCTGCTGAGTAGCTTCAGTCATGTCAGACTCTGTGTGACCCCAAAGATGGCTCCCCCGTCCCTGGGATTCTCCAGGCAAGAACACTGGAGTGGGTTGCCATTGCCTTCTCTGACGAAGAAGGGCAGGGGCCTAATAAAGGGAGTATAATCCAATAGGCGCCCTCTGGATAACACTGGGGCTTAATGGCACTGGGAAATATTCTGGAACATTCCTCAGAGTTATCCACTGTCCTGAGGGATGAGGAAGCTGATGTGTTTATCCACCCACATCTCAGCTATCATTGCTTGAGGGCTGTGTCTGGGGGACATTAACTCCCTGGCAGCCCAAAACAGCCCTCAGCAGAGAAAAATTAGGTATTTACAAAAGTAGCCATAGGTCTTTTGAGGTGAGTGCCAAGGAGATGTGGGCTGGGCATGTCAGTCTCTGCTACAACCTTGCATTGTAGAACTGAGTTAAGAGTCACTTCACCATGGCAGCAGCAGCAATGCCAAAAAGAATTCAGAGTAAAGCCAGCCCAAGTGGGGATGGCACCTGGAAAGTCTTGGAGAAAAGGAGACCTCAGTGCTGAGCCACTGATGCCATGATGGTCAGGAACCACAATTCCAGCTGAAGACTGGAACACTGCCCTGCCATGTGGGATTAGTCACCAAGCCAGTTCTTGTGAGACTCTTCACAGAGTGGGGTGAGTCCCTGAGCCAGTTCCCGAGAGACTGTCCATCCGGATGCCGGGAGATGTGGTCCACAGATGCGTTGGTGGTAGTTTAGTTGCGCACTTGTGTCTGACTCTTGTGACCCCATGCACTGTAGCTCTCCAGGCTCCTCTGTCCATGGAATTCTCCAGGCAGGAATACTGGAGTGAGTTGCCTTTTCACCAGGGGATCTTCCCAACCCAAGGATAAAAACAGGTCTCCTGCATTGCAGGCAGATTTTTTACTGACTGAGCTACCAGGGAAGCCCACAGATGGGTTAATCTGACAAATTAACATTGTGCTCGCAGGTAACAACCCATGATCCCAGCAAAAAAAGACCCCTGAAGGAGTGAAACTCTCCTTAAATGAGAGTTTCAAGCACAGGCTGTAGGGAAGTGATAGATATACAAGTTGTTGTTTTTGTTTTTTGTAGGGACCTTCACATTATATTGAGAATACTAACAACAGCTACTTAACATTGCTATGGAGTTCTTGGAGCACTTTCACATATTCATTAGTTCAGTTGACTTTCATAAGCCGATGAAGACAAATACGAAGGAGATTTGTCCTCATTTTAGAGATGAGAACACTGAGAGCAGAGAGATTAAGTGACTCACTGCAAGGTCCCGAGGCTGTGTAGTGGTTGGAGAAGAGGCTCAGCCTCCCATCTCTGACTGCCTGTCATCCAGAGCTTGTTCCTAGAGCAGCATTTCTCCCATTAGCTTAAAAGAGCACCTTGGTAGCAGCAACGTGCCGGCATATTCTGAGTATTTAATATCTGTATGTTAAGCAAATGAAGTTTGAAGTCCTTCCAGAAGACTTGTAAACTGATACAGCAGCTTTCATCAACTCCCCTCTCTTTTGTCCCTCCTCCTAGCTACGCCTACACACAACACATACACACACACACACACACACACACACACACACTCTTCTCTCACACACACATTCACACACACAAGCACACACACTTCAGTCCTGCAGGCTATACTCCACACCCCACCCCCAGGTTTATTGAGACCAAGTTGACATATAAAACTGTAAAGTATTTAAAGTGCACATCATGGTGATTTGATATACATACAGATAGGGAAAGTATTCCCCTGTTTAGTTCATTAACACATCCACCACATTTATCTAGAACATTTAAGTTCTACTCTGAGGAAATTTCAATTAAACAAGGCATTTTTGATACTTCTTGGAAAGCCTTGGAGAAACAGAAATCTAAAGATTGAAAAGGAATCAGAGCTAACCTAACATTTATTAGGAGACCCAAACTGCTCTCTGGACGTGTCTCTTCAGTTAGAAGGTGGAATCTTGGCGGAGTCCTGAGTGTTCAGTTCACTTGCCTCTTGGGTCTGTTCTTCCAAGGTCGGAGAAGGCGATGGCACCCCACTCCAGTACTCTCGCCTGGAAAATCCCATGGACGGAGGAGCCTGGTAGGCTGCAGTCCATGGGGTCGCTAAGAGTCGGACACGACTGAGCGACTTCACTTTCACTTTTCCTTTCATGCATTGGAGAAGGAAATGGCAACCCACTCCAGTGTTCTTGCCTGGAGAATCCCAGGGACAGAGTCGGACTCGACTGAAGCGACTTAGCAGCAGCAGCTTCCAAGGTCAGGCCTCCCTTCAGTGCTATGCAGTGCCCTGTTAGAGCCACAAGAGGGAGCCAGTGGCGTGGAGAGCCCGCCTTAAAAGAGCTGCCTGCGTCGGGAATGACCCTCCAAGAGGCTGGGCTGGACCCAGTAAGAAATCGGAAACGAACGCCCAAGTGGGAGAGGAGGAGACCTTGAGGGGCAGGAAGCAGAACGGAGAGAATGTGAGAATAACCAGAACTTTGGAGTAAAGCGGAGTGGGAGGGTGTTAAAACTGTAATTAATCATATTTCATATTAAATTCAGGGGAACTTTCATTTTTACTCTGCACTGTTCTCATTGTTTTTCCAGAACAAACATACATTTTCATAATTAACAGCGAATAAACATATATTTAAAACAAATGGGAAAGATAGAATAAACTAAGTCAAATGATGGAAAAATCCTGTAGTTGCTCTGGAGTTCTGGGACAAATCAATGTCGTTTCAGGATTTTTTTTTTTTTTGCTTTGTTACCAGGCACTGCCCCCACATCTCCTTTCCCTTGACTCACTCTCTTATGAATTGTAATTGTCTTCTGAGCAAACTATCTTTAGCCTGAAATTAGTATAAATTAATAGCAGATAGTTTCAGTGTTTTGCAATAATTCTTAACTGAAGCTGTTATCATTTCTACTTCTTTATGAAGATAAACCCCTAAGTGATTGATGCCATTAATGAGCTATAAATGCAACTGTTAAAACTTCGTTAGAAACTATAGTAAAATTATTTTAGTTGCCTCTTGGAAGCCTCTGTTTAGAGCATTGGTTTTGTGTATCCTGAGAGGTACAGCTATAAAGCAATGGGAATGAATTTAATTAACCATCATGTATCTAATTGACACTTTTCCTGCAAATCACAAGAACCAATATGATTATTACAGGCATCAAAGCACTTGGCTTAGGAAATTGCCCTCTGAGTCCATTTAGAAAACATACCCAAGGAAAAAAAAATCAATTTATGTCATGCCTCTTTGGGACTCCAAATGTTATTAGCCATCTTAAAACGTGTTTTATTCATTTGAATATAGCCGCAGGTGTCTCAAAGCTTTTCTGGAGATTAATCCACCCTCAGAGGATGAGGACTCACCACCTCCATTAGCGGCTACAGGAGAAGGGGGGGTGGGGCGTAAACAGAATCTGGCCTTGGTGCTGGGGCTGGAGCTCTCTGTTTGATGGGAGAGGAGGTGGAATGCTCAAGTTGTCTTTGAAGAGTGTCCTCTTAGACTCTCCCTGGTACCCACACAACTGAGAGGAGCCTGGGATACAGCCTTTTACTCTCCCACCTCCAGAGGTGGGCCCTGAGGCAGTTGAACTTATTCTGTCCCCAAGCTTCCATCATTTATATATCATAAATATATTGAAAGGGCTAATGTCAGAACTAAAAACTAGAACTGGAGGATATCTAGAAGCATCTATATGGAGGGCTGATGAAAAATTCATTTCTTCGTGAAAATATTATAGGACGTATTGAATTTATATGAAACTTCCAGATAAAATCTTTGAACATTTTAAGTAAGAGGATTGTTTGCTTCTGTCTACATGTTTTTCTACCCTCCTTCCTTCCTTTCTTTATTTTTGGCCGCCCGTGTTCCCTGCCATAGAAGCTCAGAGTCCTAACTGCTGGACCACCAGGGAAACTCCCTACATAATTTTCTAGGATCAGATTTGTGTTTGCAACAATTCTTCCAGACTTCTTCATAATAACCTCTTTGGAATTCTGACAGTCACCATCAATGACTTTGTCTGCAAAAGAGAGTGATGCAATTTTTAAGACTAGTTTCACAGCCATTCAAAAGTTTACTCCATTTGAAATTATGACAAAAGAGAATCCAACTCTATTCCTCGTCTTTTGAAATGGAG
Source organism: Bos indicus x Bos taurus (assembly GCF_003369695.1). NCBI lineage: Eukaryota > Metazoa > Chordata > Mammalia > Artiodactyla > Bovidae > Bos > Bos indicus x Bos taurus. The sequence goes on from NC_040076.1 coordinate 117,379,640, forward strand.
AATGTTGGCATTTCCTGGATAAGGGGAATGTATTTTTATTTCAGTGAAACATTTTCAAATCAAGTATCTCAAAATAAGAAGCTCTAATGTGGAGAGGTTTTTCCAGTAGTCATATACAGATGTAAGAGTTGAACCATATAAAAGGCTGAGTGCCAAAGAATTGATGCTTTTAAATTGTGGTTCTGGAGAAGACTCTTGAGAATCCCTTAGACAGCCAAGAGATCAAACCAATTAATCCTAAAGGTAATCAATCCTGAATATATTCATTGGAAGGACTGATGCTGAAGCTCCAATACTTTGGCCATCCGATTTGAAGAGCCAACTCATTGAAACAGACCCTGATGCTGAGAAAAATTGAAGGCAAAAGGAGAAGAGGGCAGCAGAAGATAAAATGGCTAGATAGCATCACTGACTCGAAGGACATGAACTTGAGAGAGTTATCTGGGAGATAATGGAGGTCAGGGAAACCTGGTGTGCTCCAGTCCATGGGGTCACAAAGAATCAGACACGACTTAGCGACTGAACAACAACAACTTTGTGCAGAGGGAACATGCATGCATGGTTAGAGTCCTTACTTTGAAGCAAGGAGCCAGAAGTATCCCATGGATACAAAGATAGAGATTAGGGAGCTGTGAAGGCAGAAGCCCCTTGCTTCTTGGGTCCCTGGAGAGAGACTCTTCTGGCATCTGCATAAGCTCCTCATCCAGGCAGGCACTGCCACCCTCTGTGTGGGGTGGAGCTGCCCACGTGGTAGGGGGAGAGCACCCCCTTCGCCGCTCACCCACAGCTCACCCCTGCACAGCAGCCAATGAGATGGTCACAGTGATGCTCCACGCTCTCTGGCCCAGAGGCTTCAGGAAACCAAGGTCTTGGGGCTCACTAGTAAGCACCCCATTACAAACCGCTGTGGGAAAGCTCTCTTCTACTTTAGACTCAAGGAATTTTCTCCACTCATGTCCTGCTCAGCCAATTCGGCAGAGAGAGAAACAGAAGGATTTTCTGAGCTAGAGCTCCATAGGTACCATGATGCTCTAGGCTGCCTATGCCCCAGGCCTGGACTCTTGGAGCTTACCAGGGTTAGCATAGCCTCAGGAAGATGCTTTGAAGTGAAGTGAAAGTTGCTCAGTCATGTCTGACTCTTTGCCATCTCATGGACTACAGCCCGCCGAATTCCTCTGTCCATGCGATTTCCCAGGCCAAGAATACTGGAGTGGGTTGCCATTTCCTTCTCTAGGGCTATTCCCAACCCAAGGATTGAACTCAGGTCTCCTGCACTGCAGGCATATTCTTTACCATCTGAGCCACCAGAGAAGTCAAGGTTCCTGTCTTCGGGTATCTGTTACTACTGAGATGTGATCAACAACCTCTTTGCTGTTCACAATGGAATATCTAAGAGTTATTTCAGATGTGGTTGAAACAATGGTATTACCGGAATGTGTCCACTCACCCAAGGTGACTGTTTTTGAAGGAACAGTGCTCATTTGGGTATTTTCTCCTGTTGGAATAACCTGCCTCTTCTTATCCTTACACATAGTCTTCTTTTATCCATAGATCAGGGTTCTGCTGCATCTCAGAAAAACTGGGTTAATGCTCAGGTGTGTCAGCATGTAACTGGATTTGTGAATGGGCTTCACCTGCTTTAATCAGTTGTAGCTTTGTACCTCTCATTTGCTTATAGTCTCTCACTAAAGAACAAACGACTCTTTAAACGTAGTGACTTAAAATAACTCACATTTATTATCTCATTATTTCTATGGGGCAGGGATCATGTGGGGCTCAGCTGGTGCCTCTGGCCTTAAAGCCCTCATGTGGTTGCTGTTGAGCTGTCAGCTGGGGGCTGTGGTCTCATCTGAAGGCTTGGTTGGGGGAGAATAAGCTTTTAAACTCATTCACATTGCTGTTGGAAGAATTTAGTTCCTTGTGGGCCAACTTCCCAGGTGGGTCAGTGGTAAAGAATCTGCCTGCCAGTGCAGGAGACATAGGACATTTAGGTTTGATCCTTGGGTCAGGAAGACCCCTTGGGTAGGAGATGGCAACCATTCCAGTATTCTTGCCTGGAGAATCCCATGAACAGAGGAGCTTGGCAGGCTACAGTCCATAGGGTCAAAAAGAGTTGGACATGCATGGGCTGTTGGACTGAGGACCTTGGTTCCTGGCTGGCTCTTGGCTGGAGCTGCCCCTCAGTTCTTTGCCATGTGAGTCTTTTGTTATGGCAGCTTATACAACAGAGCAGTTGGCTTCTGTCTGAGTGAGCAAGCAAGACAGAGAAAAAGCCCCCAAGATAGAAACCACTAGATTTGAAACTGAGCAGGGCCCTGCAGGAGCTTCTCAGGAGAGATTCCTCTGTGTCCCCACTTACTGCTGATTGGGAAACGCAGTCATGAAATATACTGTGACCTCCTAGGACCTCATGTAGAACAAAGAACAGGCCCTAGTGGTTAATGTTTAGGGAAGCAAAGAATGCTGAAACAAAGATAGGACAGTCAGGCAGGAGAGTAACCATAATTTCAACACCAAATCAGTCACAAGGACTCCCAGTTCTGTTTCAAAAGTAAAAATAAGTCTGACGCACATGCCTAAGTTGTTTTGCAGATACTAAAACCCCCACCAGGTAGAAGTTAACTGAATGCTGAACACCAACGTGTAGCCCTAGACTCGTTGGAGCCAGAAAACTGATAATTGAGATTCTCCAAACATCATCCATCCCACAACCCTCTCCCTCACCCTGTCTTTGAACACCCTTGCCTGAAAGTCATCAGGGAGTTCAATCTTTCAAGCATGAGTGGCCTGCTCCCTTTGCAGGTGCCTGCAATAAATATCAGACTTGTCTTCACCCAAACCCAGCGTCAGTAGATGGGTCTTACTGCATGCTGGGCGAGCAGAACCAGGCTCGACTCAGTGACAGATTTGTGACCCAGTCTTTGGAGGAATTTCTCACTAAATCAGCCATAAACTTAGAAACAGGTCGATAAGTCCAGCCCTCCCTCAAGGGGAGGAGGCCACACAAGCTTGAATAACAGGAGTCAGAGGTCAGTGTTGGTTATCATGGAAGTTACCCACCAGCCTCTGCTTAAGGTCCATACTTAATCCCTTTCTCTGAGGTTCTTCCTGAAGGATGAGCTGGTTTCCCCATTGTTGGAGGACTGGAGCACTCGCTTCTTGTTAGTGCCTCTTTTCCCATTCACTCTCCTCTTCATTCAACAAGTATATATTGAGGCTACCATATGCCAAATTTCATGCTACACACTTGGAGGCTGACAGAAAAGAAGCTCCATCTGTATACACAGTTTCTTTCCCTCTGGCCTCTACCTGTGGCCTCTTGCAGTCCTCTCAGAGGCCAGCTGGTGTCCCAGTGCCTTGGGTCGGGGCTCCTCCTGATGCCACCATCCTCCAAGGCACCATGTTCCACCTCCAGCCTGGTCACTCCATCCACCCCTTTTCTGCAGCCAGACTTTGTTTCTCCATCCTGTGCCTTCCCAGGTCAGTACATCCTGCTGGCTCCCTTCTGAGTGGGGGAACCTTTCCAAGCCTCAGTTTCCTCTCGGGGTTACGGCTTGCATAGTTAACTAAGATAATACAGGAAAGAACCTAGAACAGACACTGGCAACAGTAAACATTTAAGCTGAGGCCTTCCCAATGTTGTAATTATTTTGCACACCTGTTCAGGCAAGCCACAAAATTAGTCACATCACCACAGAGTCGTGCCTGCATGAGTTTGAGAGTGGGAACATTGATAAAAAAGGTTATGCTCATTTCCTCCAATTTAATCATCACTTTGAAGCTTTTTTCTTAAAAGCACATCTGATCGCATTATGGAAACCTGAACTCTTTTCACTCTTTCTCACTGACACTGCTGCTTTTCTCAGAGGTGCCTGTGTTGTCCGCATCCCATCCCCCAGCCACAGCCCGTATTGGGTGACTCATGTGGTCCCCTGCCGCTGACTCTCACAGAGCCTGGCTGCCTGGCTGGAGCCATCTTCATCCTCTATTGGGGCACCGTTGCCTGCAGGGGCTGCAGGCAGGAGGATTTGGGTCAAGATTTCCCTTGCTAGCTCCCAGGGGCAATCGGTCTATACATGAAAAGAAAACGAAAGTATTAGTTGCTCAGTCGTGTCTGACTCTTTGTGACCCAAGAACTGTAGCCTGCCAGGCTCCTCTGTCCATGAGATTCTCCAGGCAAGAATACTGGAGTGGGTTGTCATTCCCCTCCAGAGATTGAACCTGGGTTTTCTGCATTGCAGGAAGATTCTTTACAGTCTAGCCCACATGGTAAATTGCACACCAGCTGTTAGGAAAACATCACACAGGAGCCAGTGACTATGTTGAAGCTGGGGTCCCCTCACGTGAGTTGTTGGTGAACTTTAAGGCAGGAGGAAGTCCCTGGAAGGAACCGTTGGGTCCTGCCCGCCCTCACCCCCAGGTTCTGGAGGATGTAGCATAGATCACACTTGGCTAAACTTAGATTTCTCCCTGCCTCTGTCAGCGCTGCCTCCAGACAGAAGGCAGGAGTTGCTGTGATGCAGTGAAATTTGCCCTCTCTCTGCACTGCTATCCCAACCGTGTCCCTGGCTGCCCAGATGGAGCAGCCGGAGGTCTGACTCACCTCCTGTGGTAGAAATAAGTGTTTACATTCTCATCTCAGCCCCCTATCTATGGCTTGATGAACAAACAGTTAAGGAAGTTGGAATGGTTATTGCTCACCACAAGCTAAGATTACCACAAGTCAAAGAGGAGGGGAGTACAAGACAGCCTGGGGTGGAGTTTGGAGCATTATCATTAAAACATTGAATTTGGGGGCTTCCCTGGAGGATCAGTGGTAAACGATCCATCTGCCAATGCAGAAGGCATGGGTTGATCCCTGGTCTGGAAAGATCCCACGTGCCATGGAGCAACTAAGCCCATATTCCACAACTACTAAGCCTGTGCCCTAGAGCCCGGGAACTGCAACCGCTGAGCCCATCTGCTGCTACTGAACCCCCCACACTCTAAAACTTGTGCTGTGCAATAAGAAAAGCCACTGCAATGAGCAATGAGCAGTCTATACGCCACAACAAAGAGTAGCTCCCACTCGTTGCAGGGAAAGACTGCACGCAGCAACAAAGACCCAGCACAGCCAAAAATAACTAGCTAAATAAAAATTTTAAAAAAACATAGAGTTTTTCAACCTTCTCATCAGCAGGTGGGTTTAAGGAAGCCTTTCTCCCCCATCTAGCTATAACTGCCGGCTCCTCTCTGATATTTGCCCCTCATCCTTTCAGAATTTTCTTTCTTATCTCCTCACCCCCATCCCCTGCTGTCATTTCTCCCATAAGCTCAGCTCCTCCTCCTAGATTTCCCCTCCTCAGCCTTGGATCTTTCCTTTGAGGCAGGTGCTCTGGTCTCCCTTCTCACACTGACACACCCCTGCTCCCTCCAGTCCCTCTGCTGCAGCTGTGATTGCGGATGGAGAGCAATGGAACCTGGGTTGGAGGTCCCCCACCTTGTGCTGAGCAGGTTGACAGAGCCTCTATGGATGAGAGTAATGAGCATTGGGAAGCAGAATGCACAACTGTTTCTTAAAGGGAGTGCCGGGCTGGCTTTACAGCAGGGTAGGTGGTTGTAGGGCTTCTCGGGTGGCGCTCATGGTAAAGAATCTATCTGCCAATCCAAGAGACACAGGAAGCAGGATTCAATCCCTGGGTTGGGAAGATCCCCTAGAGGAGGGTATTGCAACCCACTCTGGTATTCTTGTCTAGAGAATCCCAAGGACAGACTAAGCTATGGTCCATAGGGTCAAAGAGTCAGGCACGACTGAAGCGACTTAGCACGCATGAACTCAGGTGGTTTAGAGCAGTAGGTGATGCTTCAGGTCCCTCCTCATCTCCCACTCCCCTCTGAATCCTGCTTCATGTCTTTTATTACAAGCAGGTGTGTCTCTACCTGAATCTCTGAGGCTTTCTGACAAGTGAGTGGTTGAGTATTAACAGTTAGCAGTTAAGCAATCTCCAGAATATGTAAGGAACTACATCTCAACAGCCAAGAGGTAAACAACCCAATTACAAAATGCAATAAGGAGTCGCATACACATTTCTTTAAAGAATACATACAAATGGCTGATGAACATGGGAAAAGATGCTCAACATCATTAGTCATTGCTGCTGCTGCTGCTAAGGTGCTTCAGTCATGTCCGACTCTGTGCGACCCCGGATGGCAGCCCACCAGGCTCCACCGTCCCTGGGATTCTCCAGGCAAGAACACTGGAGTGGGTTGCCATTGCCTTCTCCAATGCATGAAAGTGAAAAGTGAAAGTGAAGTCGCTTAGTCATGTCTGACTCTTAGCGACCCCATGGACTGCAGCCTACCAGGCTCCTCTGTCCATGCGATTTTCCAGGCAAGAGTATTGGAGTGGGGTGCCATTGCCTTCTCCGTCATTAGCCATTAAGGAAATGCAAATCCAAACTACAGTGAGATACCACTTCACATCTACTAGGATGGTTATATTATTTTTTTTAAAAAAAGGAAAAATAACAAGTGTGGGCAAGTATGTGGAGAAATCGGAACCCTGGTGTATTGCTATTGGGGATATAAAATTGTACAGATGCTATAGAAAACAGTTTGGCAACGTAACAAAATCTAAACATACAATTACCATATGGTCTAGCAATTCCATTCCTAAATGTACACCCCAAAGAAGTAAAAAGAGGCACTCAGATCCTTGTGTGCCAATGTTCATAGCAGCACTACTCACAACACCAAAAGGTGGAAACAACCCAGGCGTCCATCAGTGCGTGAATGGACACGCAAAATGTGGCACACCTATACAATGGGGTATTATTAAACCGTAAAATGAACAAAATCCCGATATATGCTACAACATGGATGAGCCTTGGAAACAAGCTACATAAAATGTCAGCCACAAAGGGACAAATACTGTATTTTTGTGTTTGTGCTGTATGTATCATACATGTATTGATACGATTCCATATTAGTAAAATATCTAGAACAGGCAAATTCATAGAGACGGAAAGTAGATTAGAGGTTGGCAGGGGCTTATTGTTTAGAGGTGAGGCCTTATTGTTTAATGGATACAATGTTTCTGCTTGGGTTGATACACAATGTTTTGGAAATGAATAGTCGTAACAGTTGCACAACAGTGTGAATGTGATTAATGTCACTGAATTATACACTTAAAAGTATTAAATGGCATGTTTTACGTTACAAATATTTTACCACAATAAAAAATTCAAAACAAAACAAAAAGAGAGCTCCAAAGGGCAGGTGTGTGAACACAGGCTCTAGAGGTGGAAGGGCTGGAGGTTGAAATTTGTGAGCTGCTTCCTAGGAGAGGGACTGTGGGCAAGACTTGACACCTTGGATAAATCCTCCTGAAGTCTCTGTTTTCTCACCAGGAGGCAGGAGAGCGAAGCTTCCAAGAGCACAGGCTGTGGCTGCCCAGGTCCAACTCCCATTTTGACACTTGTGTGACCTTGAATGAGTTACTGAGCCTCCTTGCTCTGTTTTCCCCATTTGTAAATTGGAGACAATATAACTCATCTCACTGGGTTTTTGTTTGGATTGGATAAGTTAATTTGTACCAAGTTTGGGACTTTCCTGGTGACTCAGACAGTAAAGAATCTGCCTGCAATGCAGGAGACCTAGGTTCAATCCCTGTGTTGGGATGATCCCCTGGAGAAGGGAATGGCAACCCACTCCAGTATTCTTTCCTGGAGAATCTCATGGACAGAGGAGCCTGGTGGGCTACAGTCCGTGTGGTTGCAAAGAGTTGGACACAACTGAGCAACTAACACTTTCGCTTTTAAAAAATAGAGACTGGCCAGTAAAAAGTGCTCAATAAATATTAGCTGTAAAATGGAAGTGTGTGTGTGGCGGGGGGGAGGTGGCTGCAGGCATTGGTGGAATTATTTAGAGTTTATAAGCTCAGAGGGTTTTTTTTTTTTTTTAGTTAAAATGTAAAATACTAAAAGAAAAAATTTTAATTCATGCTCTCATTATAATAGTTTTATTCTGTCTAAATTTTTAGGTTTTGCAAGTTCCAGATAAGTTTATCAAATCTTAAGTTTTGCTTTTTTTTTTTTTTTCTATCCTGCTGTGCTGGTGCTCTAAGCATTTTTAAAAGCAACCTAAGCAGTATTTCACACTGGCTTTGGGGAGAGTTACTAGAAAAATAATATCTACCTCAAAAGGTGGTTTTGAGGCATAAGTAAGATAAATGTATGTCAAAAACTTCCTTTCACAGCATGTAATGTTATTCAGCCCTCTGAGACCCAATGCCCCCTTTCTATAATAGATATTTATTTACCATCTGTAACAAGCAGAATTATAAGATTCATACCCCTGAGGTACACACCTTCCATAATCTCCTACCCTATGGTATGGTTGGAGAAGGCAATGGCACCCCACTCCAGTACTCTTGCCTGGAAAGTCCCATGGATGGAGGAGCCTGGTAGGCTGCAGTCCATGGTGTCTCGAAGAGTTGGACATGACTGAGCAACTTCCCTTTCACTTTTCACTTTCATGCACTGGGGAAAGAAATGGCAACCCACTCCAGTGTTCTTGCCTGGAGAATCTCAGGGATGGGGGAGCCTGGTGGGCTGCCGTCTATGGGGTCGCACAGAGTCCGACACGACTGAAGCGACTTAGCAGCAGCAGCAGCAGCATGGTATGGGCTGGATGAATGAATATAGTGAGATGCCAGTCCTATGATAAGGGATTACTAATCAACTGAATGCGATTTAATAAAAAAGAAGACAGTCTCAAGTCGGCCTGACCTTTAAAAGAAGGCAAACTATTAGATGCTCTTAAACAAACTGCTACATTGTTAGAGGGTCCGCAGGAGGAGCCACCTGGCAAGAATCTTCGAGAAGCTTCTAGATGCTAAGAGCAATTCTGGTAGTTTGTCGGCGAGGAAATAGGGACCCCAGTCCTACAACCACAACTAGGCTTCCCTGATGGCTCGGATGGTAAAGAATCTACCTGCCATGCAGAAGACCTGGGTTCAATCCCTGGGTTGGGAAGATCCCCTGGAGGAGGGCAACCCACTGCAGTATTCTTGCCTGGAAAATCCCCATGGACAGAGGAGCCTGGTGGGCTACAGTCCCTGGGGTCACAAAGAGTCAGACACAACTGAGCAACTAAGCACAGTCTTAAAACCACAGGGAACTGAATTTTGCCAACAACCCAAGTGATCTTAGAATGGATCTTGCCCTAGTTGACTCTCTGGATGAGAACACAGCCAGCAAACACCTTTCTTTATTTCAGTCTTTCGAGGTCCTGAGCAAAGGATCCCACTGAAGGTGTGCTGGACCTCTGCCCATGGAAACTGGAGTGAATAAATTTGTGTGGTGTTCAGCCAATAACTTTGTGTTAGTTTGTTATGCTGCAATAGTACCCCCTTTTCCAACTTGAAATAAAATTCATAGATAATACAGTCTACTTACAATTTTAAAATTTCAATGAAAGTTACTAACTATATTACTAGGAGAAGTAAAGGGAAGGTAATTTCTAAGAGGAGAATAACATGTATATTTAACAAGTGAAAAACCAAACACAATCACATTGGAAGACATGAAAGAACCAGATGTTTGCACTTGTGCATAAAACCATCAAGAATGTCACAGGTACAAATGCAGACTGGCCTGGTGTTCAACACTGCTTGTGATTTTTCCAAAGTAGTGAACGTTCCTGGTGAAATTATGTACAAAACAAAGTATATCCTTCTAGCCATTTGTACTTTAGTTACATCCCCCCAGATCTCAGTGTTTATTAAAACTTTGTAAAAAAAAGGAGTGTGATCAAGTTAGGTTGTATGCATGTATAAGTATAAACAGGGGCTTCCGTGGTGGCTCAGTGGTAAAGAACCTGCCTGCCCATGCAGGAGACTAGGGTTCGATCCCTGGGTGGGGAAGATCTCCTGAAGAAGGAAATGGCAACCCACTCCAGTATTCTTGCCTAGAAAATCCCATAGCCAGAGGAATCTGGTGGGCTACAGTCCATGGGGTCAACAAAGAGTCGGACGTGACTTAGCAACTAAACAACAACTATAAACAAATTTCTCATTCACACGACTGTCCAGTGGGACATTTACAAACCATCCAGGATGCAGGAGAATACTTCTTGTTTGGAACTGGAGCCTATCCACTAAAAAAGCCAGGAGTTCTGTTCCTCCATCATGCATGCAGGCATGCTCAGTCGAGTCAGACTCTCTGTCTCCTGTGTCTCCTGCAGTAGCAGGAAGGTTCTTTACCACTGAGCCACCAGGGAAGCCCTTCCTCCATCATAGGTAAAATACCAAACTCCCTCGCAAATTTCCACACAGACTCCCAGGGGAGGTGCTGCTACAGGCTGTACTGTAGCTCCAAGTGCTATTATTATCTTGTGGTACATCTACCCCCCACCCCATGCTCTCCCGGATTTGTCTTTTATGCTTGTCAGGCACATTGCTAAACATTGAAAAAACTTCGGGTACAGGATTTTTTTGCTTTTTTGGCAAAATGACAATGTTAAAATTAAAAATACACCCCCCACCAACCAGTGGTGATGGCCAAGAAACAAGCCACTGCAGTGGGCCCCTTGCCTTGCACGTGGGCAGCTCCCTGGGAGAGACATGTGTGGAGGCAGAATTGAGAGCCCCGGTGGGGATGTGCCAGGAAGCAAGCGCATGCACTTGGATTTCAGTAAGTGCCAGGATTGTTGGCCACAAGGTGTCTCTGACTAGCTCAAGAAATGCAGGGCTTAGCTCGCAGGGGTCACCGGGGCTCATTTCTGCTGCCCTCAAGGGTGACATGGTGAAGTGCAGGGTGCTTCTCGGCCTAAAAGCAAAAGGCACTGGGACAGAACGCCGCCATCCAAGCAGAGGACCTGCGACACGTGACTGTCCCCACCCCCTGCAGGCGCTGCATGTGGAGACAGTCCTCACCTCAAGGAGGGGGCCAGAGCATCCAGGGAGGAAAATTCTTGGCTCCCCCTAAGCACCGCAAAACAGCGTCAACTGGATCTTTCTGTGAGAGACTCTGGAAGGAAAGATGCTAAAGGTCGCCTGCCTCTGAGCCTCCCAGCCCAGCGACCGCAGTGCAGTGCAGAGGGTTTCCTCCTGGGAATCCCAGTTGCCGAGGGCCTCCGCAGGGAGACTGAGAATAGCATAGTTCTCCAGCAAAACCAGAGGCTCCCGTGGTGCGTCAGGGCCTCAGCATCCTGAACTGGGTTTTAACAAGTTGCTAGAGGAAAACAGTGCAGGAACCCCCACTGTGTTGCCAGTACTGCCAGAATGAGTCACCCCCTCCCCCAGAACTTCTTCTGGGTGCTGGACTTCAGTGTTAGTGCCTGGCCAAGAGAATCCGAGGGATAATGCTGCTTCCAGACTCAGTTCTGGTGTGGACTTGTTCTGGAAAGTGTGCAGTGTATTTGATTCCCATGTTGGTTCCCATTCCTCATGAATCATCCCCTCATTTCTAGACCCGTTCTTTTATAGTCTGCTGCTGCTGCTGCTAAGTCGCCTCAGTCGTGTCCGACTCTGTGTGACCCCATAGACGGTGGCCCAGCAGGCTCCCCCGTCCCTATGATTCTCCAGGCAAGAACACTGGAGTGGGTTGCCATTTCCTTCTCCCATGCATGAAAGGGAAAAGTGAAAGTGAAGTCGCTCTGTCTTGTCTGACTCTTCGAGACCCCATGGTCTGCAGCCTACCAGGCTCCTCCATCCATGGGATTTTCCAGGCAAGAGTACTGGAGTGGGGTGCCATTGCCTTCTCCCTTTTGTAGTCTACCTATAAGCAAACTCCTCTACTTCAAGTCAGGAATGGGAAGGGCCCCATTTCATTAAATTCGCTGGTCAGACATAGGCTGACCTTGTGATATTTTTTTGCTCACACATAAAAAGCACCTTGTTGAAACTTCATTGGTCAGGACTTTGATGGCTGAGTGACAACATTTTCCCCCGAAGCAGTGATGTCTACTCCCTTCGCACCACTGAGGAAAGGGCTCCTGTCTAAATGTGGACCTCAAGAAAGGAGCACAGAGTAAGACAGGGATTCTCAGCTCTAAGACTGGTCCCACAGTGTGAAAATGCCTGGTTACATCTCCTTCCTAGAGCCAAACCTGGTACTCAGGGGGACTGTGGACCTCAATTACAAAATACATACTTCACATTTCAACCTCTTTAAAACTGGATGTGTCATACCTCTCAACTTTCTGACACTGGGCAATTTATTTTTTCTCATAGTACACAAAACAATGCAGTGTCTTAACATTCATGGTCTCGTGAATTCTATGAAATACATCAAATAGACAAGGCAGCCATGGAGAGAACCTTTACTGAAATTCTAATCAGCAGAAATGCACTGCACAGCCGAAGGAATCTCAGGTGGCACCTTTCGGTGGGGTTATGAGATTACAAATGACATGCAAATAGTAAAGTATTTCCAGAGTCAAAGGATACTGTCTTAGCACAGACTGCCATAGCAGAATACTACAGACTGGTGGCTTATATGACAGATATTTATTTTGCACAGTTGTGGAGGCTGTGACGTTCAGGTTCAAGGTGCTGGCAGATTTGATTCTTGGTGAGGACTCTCTTGCAAACAGCCACCTTCTCCCTATGTGCTCACTTGGTAGTAAGGGTGGGAACAAGAGAGACAGAAACAGAGAGACACACACACAGAGGGCTCTCTGCTGCTAAGTAGCTTCAGTCGTGTCTGACTCTGTGCGACCCCATAGACGGCAGCCCACCAGGCTCCCCCATCCCTGGGATTCTCCAGGCAAGAACACTGGAGTGGGTTGCCATTTCCTTCTCCAATGCATGAAAGTGAAAAGTGAAAGTGAAGTCGCTCAGTCATGTCTGACTCTTCACGACCCCATGGACTGCAGCCCACCAGGCTCCTCTGTCCATGGGATTTTCCAGGCAAGAGTACTGGAGTGGGGTGCCATTGCCTTCTCCGAGAGGGCTCTCTGGTCTCTTCTTAAAAGGGCTGCAATCTCACCATGAGGACTCCAGCATCATGACCTCATCTAAACTTCATTACTTCCTACCTTAGTCTGTTCCAGCTGCTGTAAGAAAAATACCATAGACTGGGTGGCCCATAAATAATGGAAGTTTACTGCTCACGGTTCTGGAAGCTGGAAGAACAACATCAGTGTGCCAGCATGATCAAGTTCTGGGGAGAGCCTTTTTTTCCCGGCTACAGACTGCTGATTTACTTCTATTCCTACAAGGTGGAAAAGCACAAAGGAGCTTTCTTCAGCCTCCTTGGGCATGAATCACATTCATGAGGGCTCTGCCTTTATGACCTAATCACTTCTCCAAAGTCCCACCTCCTAATACTATCAGATTGAGCATTAGTATTTTAGCATATGAATTTTTGGGGGGACACAAACATTCAGACTATAGCACCTCCCAGAGGCTTCATCCCTAAATATCATCACACTGGGGTTAGGGCTTTGGTGTATGAATTGGGGCAGCATACAATTTAGTCTAAAGCAGATACCATTGTTGGTGAGATACATGACCATTTGGATGAACATTTTCCCAAGTCATTCCTGTTGTTGTTCAGTCGCTTAGTCATGTCCAACTCTTTTTGACCCCATGGATGCAGCAGGCGAGGCTTCTCTGTCCGTCACCATCTCCAGGAGTTTGCTCAGATTCATGTCCATTGAGTCGGTAATGCCATCCAACCATCTCATCCTCTGTCGCCTGCTTTTGCCTTTAATCTTTTCCAGTCATCAGGGTCTTTTCCAATGAGTCTGCTTTTCACATCAGGTAGCCAAAGTATTGGACCCATTCCTGGTCGAACATAACACATACAATGTAGTGACTCATATCTGTGTTAGGCTGAGGGTTATTTTTGACATGCGACAAAACACACAGCCTTGGCCCTTTCCTGGTCAATGATTTTCTATCCATAGTTTTAACAAAGGTAACATAAAGTTGCTTATTCAAAGAAAGGAAGGAACAACTTATATCCTGCATGCAAAATAATTCCCACTGAATGGCATCAGCCATTTGGAATTTAACAAAACAAAGGAAGTTTTCATTTAGGTTCAAAGAATCAATGGCATACATACAAGATGAGGGAGCAGTGGGATCACTCCTTAAGGAGGAAGGTTTTCTTCAACAAGTTTGGTGGGAAGCAAGAATGTGATAGAGTTATGAAAATGAGTAGCAAAATGAATTGCTGTTAGAAAGTGTCCTGTCCTGACCTTAAAATAGAATGGTTCTGTGGGCTCTAGATGCACATTAATATAAAGCGGAGTTTCTCAACTTCAGCACAATTGACACATTGGGTTAGATAATTTTTTGTGGTGGAGGCTTTTCTGTGCATTGGAGGATGTCAAGTTCCATCCCTGGCCTCTACCCACTAGATACGCATGGCAAGCATATACCTTCTGAACCCTCTCCAGGTCCTGACTATCAAAAATGCCTCCAGACTTGGCCAAATGTCCTCTGAGAGGCAAGATCACCCTCAGTTGAGAACCACTGATATAAAGTATTGCTTTCAATTTTTGGAATCACAATTTAAGAGAGTAACAGCCCCACTAGAACAATATCCCCTGAGAAGGGCAATGATTACATTAATGCATTTATAAGAAATGCACAGCTTACAGAGCACAAGTTGAGAAGGAGCATTTGTAAGTTAAGTCCTTGGGCCTCAAGAGTCCATTAAATAGTCCTCATTCAATATGGGGTCCTTAATAATCCTCAATTATTTGAAGAGTTCTTGATTAAAGATGGAATAGACCAAGGACATGGGGGGTTGAAGGAAGGCAGGTTTCAGAATACAATGAAAGCTTTTCTTTTAGTTGCTCTTAAAAAAAGATCAGATATTACATTAGTGTTCAGAGTACAAAGTCAGAGCTTCTCCCCAGTTCAATCCCTAGTGATAATCACAAGTAATGGTCCGGGGATATTTCCCAGACCCCCCCACCCCCAGATAAAATGGATTAAAGTCAGAATGAACATGAATTTCCTCTTCGCCTGGCTTCCTAGAGTACATGAAATGGCCAATCAAATGCTTCCCTCCTGTTTCACTCCCTCCTCCTCCCACTTTGTCGAGTCTTTCTGTTGCACTGGTCCAAGACTTCAGATTTTTTTTTTAATTGTGAAATTTTTCTAACCGCCACAAAAAAAAAGAAGAGAGAAAATAATTAAAAACAAAAAAAACCCACCCATGTTCCCATTATCCAGATTTTTTCCTTTTTTTAAATTAATAAATGTATTTTAATTGGAGAATAATTACTTTACAATATTGTGGTGGTTTTTAACCGTACATCAACCTGAATTGGCCACAGGTATACACGTGTCCCCGTAAATATTTTTTCAAAGTATTTATTGAATTTGTTACCATATTGCTTATATTTTATGTTTTGGTTTTTTGGCCACGAGGCATGTGGGATCTCAGTTCCCCAACCAAGGATCAAGCCTGCATCCCCCACGTTGGGAGGGGGACCACCAGGGAAGTCCATCATCCAGATTTAACAATCGTCAAGATGATGCTACATTTATTTCCTTTACAATTTTTCTTTTCTGAAGAACTTTAAAAGAGTTCTCAGACATCATGTAATTTCACTCCCACATACTTCAGTGTGTTTCTTAAAAACATACATAATTCCCAAACTTTTAAACTGTAAAATCAGAGGATGGATAGGAGGCTGGAGCTGGGGTAGGGGGGAAAAACCTGGAGGAGAAGGAAAAGAAGTAGAAGGTACATCCGTTAAATGTGTTAGTTTATCTTATGAAGAAAATGGAACACATAATTTTCACTTAATATAGTAGACATTTTAGAAAGAGTATTTTTCCAAAGATTCCCTCACAATGTTCCAGGCTCTCAGTCCTTCACCTGAGCTACCTTGTTTAAATTCACAGTAACTTTAGGCTAGAAGTGCTACAATTATCCCTGTGTTACAGATGGGGGCTTAAATCTCTTGTCCAAGGTCACTGCTTTTGGGGGCAGAGGCAGGTCCTGAACCCAAGTCTGCCTATTTCCAAAGTGTGACTGTCAGCCACTCCTCCCCAGTAACTGTGCCAGGAGGCTGTGGAACCCAGCCATGGGGGAATGCCCATCTGACATGCATGGAGAGTTGTATGGCTCTGTGCTGTCAGAAATGCCACCCTACAAGTGTGCAGTCCTTTCTCAGAGGTTCCTGTCTTTATAAATTCCTATAAAAATGAACACTCTTTCTGGGAAAGCAGAACCAGTAAGATAAATTCACTGCTCATGAAACATGACTAGCTGGAAGGGAATTGATTTAGTCTGTTCAGGCTGCTATAACAAGTTGCCATATATCAGGTGGCTTATAAACAGCAGAAATTTATTTCTGACAATTTTGGCAACTAAAAGTCCAAGATCAAGATGTCAATGCATGGAGTTCTGGTGACAGCCCTAATCCAGTTGCAGTTGGCTCACTTCCTGTTGTATCTTCACATGGTGGAGAGAGAGCAAGCTGGCACTCTGGGGCCTCTTTTATAAAGGCACTAATTCCACTCATGAAGGCTCCACCCTCATGACCTAAGCACCTTCCAAAGTCTTCACCTTCTAACACCTTCATAGTAGGGGTTAAGAGTTCAACATATGAATTCAGGGGAGGAGCCCAAACATTCAATCCTTAGCAGGAATGAAGTGATTAGGAGCAGGAACTCTAGACTCAGACACACCTGGTCTCAAATCCTGCCATTGTCCTTATGAGCTCTGACCTTGGGCAAATTGCTTAACTTCTCCAGGTCTCAGTTTTCTCTTTGGTAAAGTAGCAGTTATTACATGACTATAACAGATGGAGGCAGACAGAGGATGAGGGAAGCCTAATATGAGGGGGAATAATATGGAAAGGCAAGCTTCCCAGGTGGTACAAATGCTAAAGTATCCACCTGTCAGAGCAGGAGATACAA
Source organism: Bos indicus x Bos taurus (assembly GCF_003369695.1). Taxonomy (NCBI): domain Eukaryota; kingdom Metazoa; phylum Chordata; class Mammalia; order Artiodactyla; family Bovidae; genus Bos; species Bos indicus x Bos taurus. The sequence goes on from NC_040076.1 coordinate 117,396,510, forward strand.
GTAGGTTCAATCTCTGGGTGGAGAAGATACCCTGGAGAAGGAAATGGCAACTCACTTCAATATTCTTGCCTGGAAAATTTCATAGACAGAGGAGCCTGGCGGGCTATAGTCCATGGAGTCGCAAGAGTCAGACATGACTGAGCAAGCACCCAGTAGACACTTGAACACCATCAAAAATAAGGTTCACCTGTTGGGTTGGTGGTGTTGGCCTTTTGTTTCATACTGGACGATTTCAGTCTATACCCAAAAAAGTCTTTGTCATAGTTTCTAAACAGTGTCCTTGCCATTGATGTCACCCCTTTGGGCTAGACTTTGTGGGGGAAAACACTTGTTGACATGGAGGGTGGGCCTAGTGGGATGGCACATGGAAGCCAGAACCATCTATTGACAGAACATCATGATCATGCAGGCTCGTAAAGGGTCAAGGATGTTCTCTGCTCTCCTCATCATTATTCAATACTGTAAATATAGCCAGGCTTCCTACATTGCATGTAAGCTTGGCCAACTGCAAAGATGGGACTTTGATGCTGAAACGAGGACCACCCAGGACAAACTGGGTGAGTTGGTCATCCTCCTGGTACATCTCCAGGTGATCTTCACGAAGCTGCCCTTTTGTGTAGGGCACAGTTTGCATAACTGTGTACTAGTTCTGAAAAGTGTTATTTAAAAAAAAAATTCTGCTTAGAGTTAAAATCAGTGGGACTTCCCTCATGGTCCAGTGGTTAGTACTCTACATCCCCAATGCAAGGGGCATGGGGTCCATCCCTGGTCAGAGGACTAAGATCCCATATGCTGAGGGTGCAGCCAAAAAAAAAAGGTTAAAATTATTGTGGACAGTCTGTATTCTCAATGGTTAACTGAAAATGCCTCTACAAATTAGAAAAGGCCAGACAAATAAATAACAAAGTTATTTGGGCTCTATTTGGAGAAAAGGTCAATCTTTTTTGGCTCTAAAAATAAATAAAATTACTTAGTCTCCATTTGAACAAGGAGGCAAATTTTTCCTTCCTTAGCCATTTATTCCCTTAACAGTTTTATTCCTTCAACATTTTCACACATATGGAAAAGGTGAACAAGTAAAAACACAACCACATACACTCCATCTAGTTTTTAACAATTGTTAGCATATTGCCATATATATACACTCTCGCCTCTCTTTTTGTCTCTTTCTAGGTATGTACATGTGATATATTTGAGTTCTTTCTTTCTATGCATGTGTACTGAAAATATTCATGTATTTTTAATTTTTATTGATTTGAAGATAAGTTGCAAATATCATGACATTGCACCCCTTAATACTTCATCTCACATCTTGTGTCATAAATTGCACTTAAGAAAATTAACAATTCCATACAATCTTTAATCTCAGTGTTCCCCAGTTTTATCCAAATTGGTGCTTTAGAAAATGACATTATTATCATTCATTAATAGATTTAATTTTTGCCTATTTTCTTTAAGTCTCTATCTTATCGAATGCTGTTCCTCATAACAACACCAGAAGTAAGTGTTAATAAGACAAAGCTGAGTTGATTGCTTGCTGTGATAAGGGAGAATGATACCTGGACAGAGCCTAATGGTGTCTCTGGAGAAGGAAGGGCAGTTGGGATATTCATTGAGTGTCTGAAGTCTGGTTTAAGGTGGATCTTTCCTTGGAGGATTAGAGGATGGGGTGCCTGGGTAGGATTGAGTAAGGATCAAGACATAATAATTTAAGATTCATGATTTCAGGATATCTGAGCCATTGTGCCACATTTTCTTATTCAAAAGCACAAAGCAGTGTCTCCTGGGGATGCTGAAAAACTTACCAGTCCCCTGATCACACCACCAAATCTGCAGAGTCTCAGCAGTTTCTCTGAACTCCTGACATCTAAGATGCTTCTGACATCTAAGGCTTCAGCTGGGGATGCTGAAGGTCACCAGGTTTTTTTTTCACCCCATCAAACTTAAATTTTAGCTTGGGAGCCAGTGACTGAGGGAATGCCATTCCAGGGCTGGTACAGAATATGGAGGAAAGGGACTCTGTAAGTCCCACACCCAAGATCAGAAGTTTAATATTTAAAAAGGAATTTGTAGCAAAATCAATATAAAAATCAATATTTCTCTGCACTAGCAATGAGCATCTGAAAATGAAATTAAGAAAGCAATTCTATTGAAGCAAAAAAGAAGCAGACTCACAAATGCAGAGACAAACTAGTGGTTACCAGTGGGAAGAGGGCAAAGGGAAGGGGCAAGATAGGGGTAGGGGAACAAAAGGTATAAACTATTGGATATATAATAAGCTACAAGGATATATTGTACAACATGAGGAATACAGCCAATATTTTATAGTAAATACAAATGAAGTATACACTTGAAAACTGTGTACACTTGTAACTTGTACATCAACTATACTTCAATGAAAGAACAAAACAATTCCATTAATAATAGCATCAAAAAATGAAAGAAAATGTGATGTCATTCTTCAAAATAACTAAACATAGAATTATCATATGATCCAGCAATTCATCTTCAAGGTATGTACCCAAAAGAATTGAGAATAGAAACTCTAACAGATATTCACATACCCATGTTCATAGCACCATTACTCACCATAACCAAAAGTTGGAAGTACCCCAAGTGTCCATTGATGGATGAATGGATGAGCAAAATGTGGTATTTTTTGCAATAGAATATTATTTGGCAAATGAAGTACTGATATAGTCAACAGTATGGATGAACCTTGAAAACATAAGTGAAAGAAGTCAGACACAAAAGGCTATACATTATATAATTCTATTTATATGAAATGTGGAGAATTGACAGATTCATAGAGACTGAAAAAGGATTAGGGTTGCCAGAGCATTGGAGCAGCAAAAAAGTAGGGTGTGAGTGCTAGTGGTGTGGGGCTTCTTTTTCAGGTGATGAACTGTTCTAGAATTAGATTGTAGTGATGGTTTCCGAGTCCTGTGTATACACTAAAATCCTTTGAAATGTACACTTTAAAATGATGATTTTTATTGTATATGAATCATATCCTATTTTTTTTGAAAAAGGGAAACTTAGAACAATCATGCAGATCCTGTTTCCCACATGACTAGTGGATTGAAGGGAAGTGATGTGAGCTCTCAGGATTTATCCTCCTTGAACACAACCTTATCTGTAGAGGAGATGTCCAAAACATCATCCTTAAAATTGCTATCTCTGGATTGGGATTGACCATCGAAAAAGACCATCACACCAAAGCTGTGATTTCTTAGAATAAATTTGAAATTGCTGGAAAAGGTACTTGATTGGGGCATCCTGCATTACATACCCAGCCCTTGAGCCAAACAAACAACTGAGGGGCAGGGGATAGTTAGGGATAAAAGGAGGAACTTCTAGGCCCCATGCCTGGACCAGTCAACTGTGGGCAGGGGTCACCAGGTACAATTATCTCTGTTCGGATTGCACGCAGGCAGAGGCAGAGGAGGCTCAGGCCTAAAGTGCAGGTCCCTACCAGACAAAATTAGGGCCTGTGCACTACATGAGCAGTTAGCCTGTCATCTCTAAGTCCTGTGTAGATGTTAGTATCAGAAGCTTTAGGATGAAAAGATATTGCCTTTCTAGATGTTGGAGATAACCAGGGAGTTGACCTAAGCCTGGCCTACCTCTAGCCATACAGATCTGCCCTCCCTTCCTCCAGAGAGAAAGAAAATACTTTCTCTCTCTCAACTCTGCCAGGGTGGAAGAGAGAAGAGGAGAAGGACTAACCCCTTTACTAGTCCCCTGGATCCCATCCACCAGCTCTGAACTAAGAGGAATTGTGGGCTTTTTAGTTGCTCTGAGTAAAACTGGTTTCAGTTAGTGAGAAAGAAGAGAAGAATGAAGATTGGAGAAGCAACTGACAGCCTCTGCCAAACCATTCAAACCATCTTATGATTTTTTTTTTTTTTCATCTTATGATCTTAATGGAAGGATAGGGTTAGGGAGTCCCGAGGGGATGGAGGGCAGGGAGGGCAGGAAGTACAGTCAGGCCCTTTTGTGGGGGAAGGGGCAGCCAATGCCTGTAGACAATTGGGAACCCAGGTGGCCACTCTGGGGGTCTCTCTCTGGGGCTCTATGGTTTTTAGTTGGTTCTTTAATGGCATCCCACTCCAGTACTCTTGCCTGGAAAATCCCATGGACAGAGGAGCCTGGAAGGCTGCAGTCCATGGGGTCATTGAGGGTCGGACACGACTGAGCGACTTCACTTTCACTTTTCACTTTCATGCATTGGAGAAGGAAATGGCAACCCACTCCAGTGTTCTTGCCTGGAGAATCCCAGGGATGGGGGAGCCTCGTGGGCTGCCGTCTATGGGGTTGCACAGAGTCGGACACGACTGAAGTGACTTAGCAATAGCAATTACTCCACATAATTACCTCTTACTTTTTTTTTCCTCTCCCATCTGGCTCTCTGTGTCTGTGTACACAAAGCAGAAGATGGTCACTCCCTAGATCCTGAGTTCCCATGTCCTTTGCTCGAGGAGACTTACGGGGATCACTGGGCTTTCTCTGACTGCTGCTGCTGCTAAGTCACTTCAGTCGTGTCCAACTCTGTGTGACCCCATAGATGGCAGCCACCAGGCTCCCCCATCCCTGGGATTCTCCAGGCAAGAACACTGGAGTGGGTTGCCATTTCCTTCTCCAATGCATGAAAGTGAAAAGTGAAAATGAAGTCTCTCAGTCTTGTCCAACTCTTAGCAACTCCATGGACTGCAGCCTACCAGACTCCTCCATCCATGGGATTTTCGAGGCAAAGTACTGGAGTGGGGTGCCTTTGCCTTTCTCTGACTACTCACCTCCAACTTTCCAGGAAAGAGAATCTGATCATCTGCCTTTGCTCATGGCTTATTCCTGGTTCAATTATCTGTGGTCAAAGGGCCACTCAGTTCAAATATGTCTGCTAGATCCGTGTGTGTATGTGTGGGTGGATGGGTGGGTGTTGGGGTTAGGAGAGTAATTCTCAAAAGAGTGCTTCTCAGCCAGAATAAGGGCTCTCTCCAGTAAGTAGCCATAATGTAGTAAAATGAACTTCCATTAATAAAAATACAGATAATCAGAAAGTTCAAATTTAAAAGCATTTCCCCCCCCCAAAAAAATAAATAAAAGCATTTCCCTGGGACTTCCCTGGCAGTTGAGTGGTTAAGGCTTCGCCTTCCAATGCAGGAGGTGTGGGTTCAATCCCTGGTTAGGGACCTGGGATCCCACCATGCCTCTTGGCCAGAAAACCAAAACATAAAACAGAAGCTCTATTGTAATAAATTCAATAAAGATTTAAAACGGCCCACATCAAAAAAAATATATATTTAAAAAAAAGTATCTCCTTGATCATATGAAATCGCTGAGGCCCTGCCAGACCCTGAAATACTATCTGAAATACCACATCAAGAGAAAGGTAGGTTAGATCCTATATCGTTTTTAAGTTAAGGGCTTTGCATCATCTTGGAGTCTTTACAAAAATCTGTCATTTATGTCTGAGCTGGGTGGGGATGCCCCACTAACCAGAATATCCCATTCTCTGGCCTGCCAAATAAATAGGGGTTTACTGTCTTCCCTGGAGTCTGGAATGGATTCAGCCAAATAGGCTCCACATTTCCATGACTTTTAAGATGCTGACTATCAGCCAGTTCCACCCACCAAGTGTAATTGTTGACAGCTGTGTCTTGAAAAGAGTTTCTTTTGTTGCCCATCCAGCTGAGTGAGCTGAATTGCTTCATTAACATTTAGGCCATGTTACACGTTCAAGTGCTTGTGAGGTATTTGGATTTCAGATGAGGTTAGTTTTTTTTTTCCTTTTTTTTTAAAATCTGGTTTCCAACATGACAAGCCTCCATTTTTGTAATAAGTTTTTTTGTGTTTATGGGTGCTATTGAAAGCCGATTTGCATCTTTGTTCATTTGTCATGCAAAATCATACAGAAATGATTGTTATGGGTTGACCTAGTTATTAAGGGCTTTTATATTTGGGAAGAGCAAATTGCAAATCATTCTTTGGAGAAGCAATGGCTGTTGGTGTTTCACCACCCAAGATGATGTCAGTTTCAAAGGGTGCTTGGCAAGGGGGAGAAGAAACTCCCCTGCAAAATTCATAGGCTTCCTTAAGCCATCCCAAATGAAAGCACATATGAATTTAACCAAAAAACAAAACCCAACAACACAAAAAAACAACCAAACAAATAAAAAAATCAAACAAACAAATAATGAATTTGCTATGAAAATTCAGCTTCAAGAGAAATCCCCTCACCTACACTTTAAAGGAAACTTATGCTCTAAACCAGCAGTTCCAATCTTTTTGGCACCAGGGATGGGTTTCATGGAAGTCAATTTTTCCACAGACCTGGGGTATGGGGGTACGGTTTCAGGATGACTCAAGTGCATTACATTTGTTGTGCACTTTATTTCCATTATTATTACATCAGCTCCACCTCGGATCATCAGGCATTAGATCCTGGAAGTTGGGGATCCCTGCCTGCTTTGAACCATTTCTCTGTAGGAGTTCGGGGGCTGTAGTAGTAAGCAGCCCCTTCTCAGTCTGAGGCTCTAGGACCAGAAGAATTCCTTGTGGCATACACTAAGTGCTTATCCAATATCTATTTTCCTTGTTAACCTCAGTCATTATGAAGGTAACAATGTGCTGTGTTAAAAGTACACACCTCCTCAGACTCCCTTGCAGCTAGAGGTGGCCCATGGGGTCCTAATCTTGCCAATGAAATGTAACAGGAAATCATTAAATGAGACCTCCAGAAAAACATCTCAGAAGAAGCAGGGTTGCCTGCCAATCGCCTAGGCCTTTGTTCCCTTATTGGTTGTTACTGTCTCGGGACACGGGTGCAGTGGCACCAGAGGTGGCTGCAGAGGCAGTGATCACCTGGTGTGGAGCCGGAAGATAGGAGGAGCCCAGGTCTCTGCTGTGAGCCCAGAGAAGCTGTGCCATTCTAGGAGGTCTAGCTCTGGATTTCTCTTCTATGTTATTTACAACCAAACATAGTCTTAATTAAACCCTCCAGAAGGGCACAGAAAGGGTTTTTGCTTTTTGAGTAGGACCTATTCTGGTTATCTATTACTGTACAACAAGTTATTCTAAAACATATGTGACAACTATGTTATTATCTCTCTTATCCCATGGACTGTAGCCCACCAGGCTCCTCTGTCCATGGGATCTCCCAAGCAAGAATACTGGCGTAGTTGTCATTTCCTTCTGTAGGGTTATCTCTCTTACTCAGCCAATGTTGGCTGGGCAATATTTCTGCTCCCTGTGGCACTGGTTGAGGTCACTGGGTGGTACTCTGCTGGTGGATGGGATGGTCTGGAAGGTCCAAGACAGCTTCACCCAAATGTCTGGTGCTTTGACAGAGTAGCTTGTAAAGTAGGGTTCAATGGGATCTCTCAACTGAGTCACTTATATACTTTCTCCAATGTGATGGTCTCACTTTGGTCAGATATTCTATGGTGGTTCAGGGCACCCAGAAAGAAAAAGCTCCAAACAGATAGTTCCAGTTTCTCAAATCTGGACCTGGAAATAAATACAGCATCACTTACAATGTATTATGTTGGTCAAAGTAGTTGCGGAACTAACTAGATTCTGGAGCAAGGGGACTTAGACCTACCTTCTGATTAGAATATTGTCAAAGAATGTGTGACCATTTTTAATTTGCCAAAGGGCAATGAGCTACAAGGTTACTTTGACAAAGTTTGATCATAGACCTAGAATAGGCAGGTATACCTCTGAAAGTAGGCCTGGTATTCATTCCCTTATTGGATTTACAAGAGGAGCTAGAGGACATATTCTAAAACATATGGTTGTGTTTGTGAGAATGTTTCTGGAAGACACTAGCATTTGACTGGTGGACTGAGTAAAGAAGATCACCCTCATCAATGAAGATGAGCATCATTCAATCCATCGAGGGCCTAAACAGAACAAAAAAGATGGAGGAAGGGTAAATTTGCTCTCTCTGCTTGAGCTGGGATGTTCAGCCTCTGTTCTTGAATGTGCCCCTGGTCCTGGGGCTTGCAGCCTTGGACCAGGACTTACACCATTGGCTCCCTTGGTTCTTAAGTCTTCAGATTTAAACCAGAACTACACCACCAGCCTTCCTGGGCCTCCAGTTGTACACAGCAGATTGTGGGATTTCTCAGTCTTCAATCATGTGAGCCAATCCCTCATAATACATTTCTTTCCATGTATCTCTATATATCTTATTGATTCTGTTCCTCTGGGGAACCCTAACTAATACAGTGACCTAAGTAGCTGCTCTTTATGTAAAGATCCTGGCCCACAGATGAAGAGTCCTGGGTTTGGTCTTAAGCTTGGTGCTAAAGATCTGTGTGACTGTGAAAGCCTCCAGTCACAACTTCAGATTTCAGTTTCTCATCCACAAAATGATGGGACTAGGCTTTATAATCTGAGTTCTCTCCCACTGTACATTCTACAGGTCTAGGCAATCACTATTTATGATTATGAAGAGATGGAATCATGATTTTTTTCCTTACTTTAAAAAAAAAAAAAATGACATGCCTTTTCTGTCCTCAAATTCCATGGCATTTTCTTCCACAGACTTAGTTCATTTATAGAGCAGACCTCAGAGAGAGCTTGGGGTAAAGGCAATATTTTTGGGAAAATTAAATCTTCCCAGTTAATTTGATTTCCTTGACTTTCCCTGAGAACTTGTCCTTTCCAAACTTTCCCTGCTGTTCTCTTTTAAAATTATAACATAAACTGTTGCCTTTGTCATTGGAGCATGACAGCAGACTCACTTAAGGCCAAATGTTTCCGGGTTCACTAGGTTCTTGAACCATGGGGGAATCTAAGAAGTCTTAATAACAAAGTAAATGAACAAGAGCCTGAGAGGGAATGATTTGGGGTTCGTTTAAGAAAAGGGGACCACTTATGACCAAAAGATGAATGCCCAGAAGGAAAAATTGAACTTGATGGTGGGAAGACAGCCAAAGATACTTCTTTCAGGGAATTTATTCCTTTTTTCCCACTTCAAAGATTTGTAATAATAGTATGTAATTCAATCCCACAAAAAATTGGGGATATCTGAAGAATTCATGGAACATCTACATGACTTGGAGTATAATGGTGAGTCTTGGGATTTGAGAATGTCAAAGAAAAACCAGAGCTGGACTGTAGTTAATATTACAAACTGATTTTATTCAGGGTTATGGTGGTGCTAGTGGTAAAGAGACTAACCTGCCTGCCAATGGGGGAGACACGGGTCTGATCAGGGAGATCTCCTGGAGGAGGAAATGACAACCCACTCCAGTATGCTTGCCTGGAAAATTCCAGGGACAGAGGAGCCTGGCGGTCTATAGTTCATGGGGTTGCAAAGAGTCAGACATGACTGAGCACACTCAAGAGTCAGAATTTATAGCCAAGGAGCAGAGTGAGAGTCAGCAGATAAAAGATTTCTTAGAAGAAACATCAGGGGTAAAGGAAGTTCTGGCTAAGTTAACCTAATAGGATTGTTGCTGAAGACAAATCAGGGTGATCAGACATCATCTGGGGGAAGGAAAAGGATGAAGAGCCTAATTAGATATTCAGAGTAGTCGGATGTGGAAGATGGGGGTTCTTGGTAAAATGACTTGGCAGGGTTCTTGATAAAACTGGATTTTATAAAGAAATGCACAGATGGGCCCAGGAGAAGGCTCAGGCGACTGACTAAAATTCGGTCAAGTAAAGAATCTCTGTCAAGAAGTGGAAAAACCTGGGTTTCTTTCTGAGGGACAAAAATATATACGACTTTTGCTTTGACTTCCTGTAGTATTCTGGCTAAATCTATTAACTATTTCATGATTATGTTATGGATATGTTATTTGGTTTCTAGGAGAAAAAGAAAAACGATCTGCTTCTTCTATTATATTAGTATAATGTACTTCTATGTAAGGTTTGCAGTTTGTTTTGGGAAATAAATGCTATAAGACATCCTCATAACTCTATCCTTGGGATCCATTCTGGGGGACAGAATAATAAAATAAGATTGCTTTATATGGAGGTCTTTGTGACTCCAGTAACTAGTCTCCTTTGGGGGCTTCCCCCGTGGCTCAGTAGTAAAAGAATCTGCCTGTAATGCAGGAGCTGCAGGAGATGAAGCTTTGATCCCTGGGTCAGGCTACAGTTCATAGGGTCACAGAGTCAGACATGACTGAAGTGACTTAGAAGGCATGTGCATTCTCCTTTGGATTAGCCCAAGAAAGACTCAATGCACACAAAAGGACACTTAATAGTGAGTGCTGTTATACTGAAGACTCACTCATTAATAGTAACAAGATAAGAATCAGAATATTTATCAATGGCCATATGCCAACAGTGTGCCAGGCACCCTTTTAGACGCTTGTCCATACGTTGCTTATATTCCTCACAATGGCCCTGGAAGTTCTACATCTGAAAAGACTGAGATGCAAGGAGCTTGAGTCTTCAGACTGGGGAGTGGTGGGGCTGGAATTCTAACCCAGTCACATGTGTTGCCAAAGCCCAAGCTTTTTCCACTTCTGTCTTTATCCAATTATCCCTTTGAGGGTAGTGCAAATATTTTTAGAATACCATAGAACAACTGCAAACAAACAATTTGTATTTTCCTCACTTGGTAACAAAAGACAAGACAATCAGGCAGCAATTACATTGTTGAAACAGGATATTTTCCCTTTAAAATTTATATGGTAAATACACATTGTCAAATATTTCTGGATTCTATGGAGCTCTTTTTCACCCCAACAAATGCTCTTCAGAATTCATGGAAACCACAATAGACACTATGCTTGTCTGGTGGGTGAGAAGTTAAAATGTATCCAAATTTAATTAGGTACTGCCTTTTTGGATCATTTTTAGTTTTGAATTTATAGCCTCCTCCAATACTCTTGCCTGGAAAATCCCATGGACAGAGAAGCCTGGTAGGCTGCAGTCCATGGGGTCTCACAGAGTCGGACACGACTGAAGTGACTTAGCAGCAGCAGCCAGTACTCTTGCCTGGAAAATCCCATGGATGGAGGAGCCTGGTAGGCTGCAGTCCATGGGGTCGCTAAGAGTCGGACACGACTGAGACTTCACTTTCACTTTCTACTTTCATGCATTGGAGAAGGAAATGGCAACCCACTCCAGTGTTCTTGCCTGGAGAATCCCATGGACGGAGAAGCCTGGTAGGCTGCAGTCCATGGGGTCTCACAGAGTCGGACACGACTGAAGCGACTTAGCAGCAGCAGCCAGTACTCTTGCCTGGAAAATCCCATGGATGGAGGAGCCTGGTAGGCTGCAGTCCATGGGGTCGCTAAGAGTCGGACACGACTGAGAGACTTCACTTTCACTTTTCAGTTTCATGCGTTGGAGAAAGAAATGGCAACCCACTCCAGTGTTCTTGCCTGGAGAATCCCAGGGACAGGGGAGCCTGGTGGGCTGCCATCTATGGGGTCGCACAGAGTCGGACATGACTGAAGTGACTTGGCAGTAGCAGCCACTCCACTCACCTTGTCCTTTTTTTTTTTTTTTGAAAGGAAGAATTAAAAGAGTTTTATTTGCTGATGATATGAATATATTTTTTTCTAAAAATTCAAAGGAAATCTACAAATATATTACTAGAATGAATTTAGGAAGCTCTTGAATACATGGTTAATGTTTCTGAAAATCAATTCTATGTTGATATAACTGTTAGAAATAGTTTAAAATGCAATATTATTTGAAATATCCCCCTAAAGGATAAAATAACTAAGAATCAGTTTAATGAAAAAGCACTCATCTTGTCTTTTGAGTGGATTCTTCCTTTTTAAATCTTTTCTTGGTATTCCCACTTTTCTTTATTGCCCCCAGGGGCTCCACTCCTGACCTTTCAATTGTAGACACCCACTTTCTAAGACTGCCTGACTTGCTCCTGTTTACTCAAGATCATTAAAAAAACACCTTGATAAAAAGCATCCCATTCAGGAGTGACTGCACATACTGCTACCCTGTCCTAGGCCAAATTCTTGATTTTTTCCTTTCCTCTGCCAGGTGGCTGTGCAGATATTTCATTTCAATTCAGGGTCCCTGTCATCAAGTTGTGAAGCACAAAAATAAATCACCTGCTTACTGGCATCCTCCTAAAGATTTTGAAGAAACAATAAAACCAGTACAAAAATGTAGTTTAAAAGCAAAACCTTTTCTAAACAACAGGGTCCTAAAGTCAGTATCTTGAGATAAATCATAATGGAAAAGAATATTAAAAAGAAAGGATTTATATGTGTAACTGAATCATTTTATTGTACAGCAGAAATGAACACAACATTGTAAATCAACTATACTTCAATGAGAAAAAAAATAAAAAACAAACTTCTCATTTCGTGTCATTATAGACTGACAGGAAGTTTCAAAAGTAATATAGATCCTGCATATATTTCACCCAGTTTTCCCCAATGACAATAGCTAACATATCTACAGGACAATATCAACACTAGGAAATGACATTGGTACTATGCACAGACCCATTCATATTTCACATTTTACATGTATCATGTGTGTGTATGTGCATGCAATCTATGAAATTTTATCACATGTGTAAATCCATACATCCACTACCACAGTCAAGGTTCAGAACTGTTTCATTACCACAAAGTTTCCTCATGCCAACCTCACACCCACCTTCCTCTTTCATTATCTTTTAATCCTTGGCCATCTGTTCTCTATCTCCATAAGTTTCACATTTTGAAACTGTTGTGTATTTGGAGTTATAAAATACCTTTTAAGATTGGTCTTCTTTACTTAGTATAATTCTATCACAATCTTTTTGGTAAAATGTCTGCTCATTACTTTTGTCAATTTTCTAATTGTTTTTTTTTTTTTTTTAAACTATTGAGTTTAATATATATGTGTATGAAAGTGAAGTGAAAGTGAAAGTGTTAGTCGCTCAGTTGTGTCCGACTCTTTGCGACACTATGGACTGAAGCCCACCAGGCTCCTCTGTCCATGGAATTCTCCAGGCAAGAATACTGGAGTGGGTAGCCATGCTGTGCTCCAGGGGATCTTCCCAACCTGGGATCGACCCCAGGTTTCCTGCATTGCAGGAAGATTCTTTACCATCTGAGCCACCAGGGAAGCCCTATATATATATGGCTATATATATATACACACATATTCTAAATAAAAGTCTTTTGTCAGATATGTGGTTTACAAATACTTTCTCCCAGTCTGTATCTAGTGCCTTTATTTTCTTAGCAGAGTCCTTTACAGAGCAAAGTTCTTAGGTTTCATGAACTCCAATTGGCCAATTTGTCTTTTTTGGATGGATTGTGCTTTCGTATCACGTCTAAGAACTCTTCATCTAGCCCTAAGTCCTGAAATTTTCCCCTTTGTTATGTTCTAAAATTTTTATGGATTTATGCTCTAAAATATGATGTATTTTGAGATAACTTTTATATAAAGTATGAGGTTTAGATTAAGGTTCAGTATTTTTGCCTACACATATTCAATTGTTTCAGCATGATTTATTAAAAAGAATAGCTTTCCTCTTTTGAACTGCTTTTGCACCTTTGTCAAAAATCAGCCGGCCATACTTGTGCAAAGGGTCTATTTCTAAATTATCTTGCTCCATTGATCTTTGTGTGTACCACTCTGCCAGTTTCACACTTTCTTGATAACTGTAGCTATATATGAAGTCTAAAAATCAGGTACAGGGATTCAGTCCATTTTATTCTAATTTTTAAAAATTGTTTTAGCTATTCTAGTTTCTAGGCCTCTCCATATATATTTAGAATGTTTGCTCATATATGCAACAATTCTTATTGGAATTTTGATAGGAATTAGACTAAAACTATAGTTCAATTTGGGGAGAATTGATATCTTCCTTATGTTAAAGATGAACATAATACATTCCTCCATTTTTCTAAGCTCTTTCATTTTTTTTCCACCAGCATTTTGCATTTTTAGCATACAAGTCCAGTACATGGCTTATCAGATTTACCTAAGTATTTAATTTGCTTGAAAAATTGATTCTAAAGTTTATACAAAAAAATAAAAACACAGAATACCCAGCACAATATGGAAGAATAATAAAGTTGAAAGACTAATGCTACCTAAATTCAAGACTTCCTATACAGCTACAGTAATCAAGATGGTTGTTATTGGTGAAAGAATAGACAGACAGACAAATGGAAGAGGATGGAGAGGCCAGAAATACACTCACATAAATATGATCAAATCTTTGACAAAAGAGCAAAGGAAACACAATGGAGCAAAGGTATTCTCTTCAACAAATGGCTGGAATAACAGACATACACATGCAAAAACAAAGAAAGAAAAAGGAAATATATGTAAACATATAGCTGACTCACTTTGCTGTACACCAGAAACAAACACAACTTTGTAAAGCAACTATACTCCAATAAAAATCAATTTAAAAAATACAATAGCGGTCATTCCTCTACCACACTATGCCTTGGACAATGCTTAGTCTGTTCTCAATAACAATCAATTAAAAAAAATACTATGTACCACTTTAAAAAAAAAGAAAATCTAAAAGCACACACATTATGTCCCTCACAAAAATTAACTCAAAATGGACCATAGACCTGAATATAAAACACAAAACTATAAAACTCCTAGAAGATAATATAGAAGGTAACCTTAGGTTGTTTAATGACTTCTTAGAACACCAAAGGCATAATCCATGAAAGAAACAATTGATAACCTGGGCTTCATTAAAATTAAAATATCTTCATAAAATTAAAATATTTTGCTTGCTAATGACACTGTCAAGAGAATGAGAAGATGTCACAAACTAGGAGAAAAAAACCAAAAATGTGTCTATTTGCAAAAGCGCATCTGATAAAGGGCCATTATTTAAAATATACAAAGAACTCTTAAAGCTCACCGATAAGAAAATGAACAGTCTGATTGTAAGATGGGCAAAAGAAATACAGACAGTAAATAAGCATATGAAAAGATCCTTAGTGTCATATAGCATTAAGGAACTGCAAACTGAAGTAACAATGAGATATCACTACACACCTATTAGAAGGGTCAGAACCCAGAACATTGACAACACCAAATGCTGTCAAAGATGTGGAGCAACAGGAACACTCATTCATTGCTGGTGTGAATGAAAAAATGGTACTGCTGCTTTGGAAGACAACCTGGCAGTTTCCTATAAAACTAAAGATAGTCTTACCACAGGATTCAGAAGTCACGCTCCGCTATTTGCCCAAAGGAGTTGAAAACTTATGCCTACGCAAAAACCTGCACACAAATGTTTATGGCAGCTTTATTCAAAATTCCAAAACTTGGAAGCAACAGAATGTTTCTTAGTAAGTGAGTAGATAAATAATGTGTGGTATATCCGGACAATTAAGATATTATTCAGAGCTAAAAGGAAAATGAGCTATCAAGTCATGAAAAGATCTACAGGAACTTTAAGTGCATATTAGTGAGTGAAAATAAACCAATCTGAAAAGACTATCTCTGGTATGACTCCAACTATATGATATACTGGAAAACACAAAACTACAGAGGCAGTGAAAGTATCAGTAGTTGTTGGTTAGGGTAGCGGGGGCCTGAGTAGGTGGAGCACAGAGGGTGTTTAGGGCAGTGAAACCGCTTTGTGTCATACTGTAATGGTGGATATGTAACTACGGATCTGTCAAAACCCCAAGAACTGCACCATACTAAGAGGGAACCCTAAGGTAAATTGCCTACTTTAGGTAATAACCATGTATCAATATTGGGTGGTAAATTGTAGCAAATACAGGGCACTAATGCAAGATGTTAATTACAGGGGAACTGGGAGTGGGAGGCTGGGAGGCTGGAATATGGGAACTCTCTGTACTTTCTGCTCAGTTTTGTTGTGAAGCTAAACAAAAGTGCTAATAATTAACATCTATTTTTTTAAAAAGGAACATTGACAGAAGGATAAAACAAATCAAATACCTAAAAAATAAATCTAACAAAAAATGTCCAAGCCTTCTTTATGGAAAATTAAAAAGTGTTATTGAGAGAAAATTTAAAAGACCTATATGTATATTCTTATTTATTGATGGTATATTTAATATTACAAAAATGTCAATTCTCCAGTAGCCTACAGACTTAATGCGATCCTGTGATTCTAAATTTTATGTGTAAATATAAAGTTTTAATAACGGCTAAACCTGAAGATTTGATGAGAGGACTAGATAGCTCTTCAGAATTATGAAGACATAAAAGTTCCAGTAATTAGAATAAGTTGATATTGGGGCAAGGCAGAAAATGGAACAGAATAGATCATTCTAAAACATAAACAGAAATGAACATTCGACCAAGGTGCTACTGTAGAAGAGAGCCATGAGCATGGCCTTTCCAGTAAACAGACCTAAGACAATTGGATATCTTTCTCAAAGAAAAGACACAGGTACTACTGCCTACCAACAAAACGTCCATTTCAGGAAACTGCAAGCCTAAATGCAAAAGACGAAACAATAAAGGTTTTGAAAGATAACATAAGACGGTGTCTTCTTGTCATCAGGGTAGGAGAATATTTTAAAAAGAGGACACAGAAAACATAAAAGAAAAGATTTATAAATTACATTCCATTAAAATTAAGAACCTCTGTTTATCCAGAGGCACCAAGAGGATGAAAAAGCAAACCATGAGAGGGGAATGCATATCAGCGTATATAATAATAAAAATTTCTTAATCAGAATAGCCAAAAGACCAGTAAAAATAATTTTTAAAAAAGACCATGAAAAATGGCCAATAGACCTGAACAGGTAACTCACAAAGGATATCCAAATAGAAAAATATATATATATGAAATATATATGCATATATATGGAATATATATACATGTGTGTGTGTGTGTAGAAAGTGCTTAACTTCACTACTAATTAGAAAAATGCCAATTCAAACACCGTGAGGTATCAGGATCATACCTATCAGAATGACAAAAATGAGAATGACTGACATTTTGGAGATTGTAGGGCACAAAGGGAATCCTATAGTGAGAACAAACTTTGTTATATTCCACTTTAGATACAGTTTGTCATTATTTACTAAGGTTGAAAATACGCAAACGCTATGACCCATCAATTACAAATACCAATAATGCGTCCCAGAGTCCTATACATACAGGACCCAGTGTATGTGTCTCCCCAGACTCCTCTGGATGTCATCAACCCCCAGACCTTGATTTTTATAACAGATGAGTTTGCATGTAGCAGCAAGGTCTGTCCTTCAAGGAGGAAACGCTGATAAGCAAGAATGTAAGACAATTTGACTTCCCCAATGCCTCAGCAGGTAAAGAATCTCCCTGAAATGCAGGAGACACAGGAGACACCCGTTCAACCCCTGCGTAGGGAAGATAACCTAAAGAAGGAAATGGCAACCCACTCCAGTATTCCTGCCTGAAAAATTCCATGGACAGATGGCAGGCTATCGTCCAAAGGATTGCAAAGAGTTGGACACGACTGAGCGACTAAACACTTAAGACAATTTTGTCTTCTTTCTGTTTCTGGGTCCATCCCCAGCCAATAGTGAAGTCCGGCTTCTTGTTTATGATAAACTCCCACAATGCAAAAGTGTCAGACACAACTGAGCGTGCACGCACACACACACCCCCCAGCAGCTCTGGGTTTTTTTGGTACCATTTTCTTGCCAGAAAACAGGGTATGTTTGTTCACCTAATAAGCCCATCAGAATGCCTTTAGTCCTGTTTTGTAACAACACTAGATGGAGCTCCTTCTTTTTGTTGCCCTTGACTCTGGCAGGCTGTTCGGCCATGGACTCAGCAGTTTCTCAGAACCAGAGCTGGTGCTCTTGCTCTGCCACATTCTCCAAATGGGAAGTCTGCACCCAGGGGAGAGGGGAATGCACCCTTCCTTCCAAATAGCTAAGGAGCTTAAGAGGTCCTCCAGTTAGCTTTATTCTTCTATCTATAGATAAGTGTGGGATCAAATAATTTCAAACCCGCAATTCACTGCCTTCTCCTGAGGGACCACGGGAAGCAGAATCCATGGAACCCCCTTTAGTGACAACCTTGATTTCATCCCTTGAGAAGCAACTATCTCCCCATGGCATACAAAGAAGGGCTCAAGTCATGTTGATTGTCCATTGAAAAAGAACATTACCTCCTTGAGGAGAAGAGGGAGTCAATAAAGCTCCAGAAATGAATTAGGGATTGGGCTTTAAGCCACATGAACTAGGGTCACTCTGCCCCTGGGAAACCCAGCTCTCTATCTCTTCTCCTGCTGCTAAGTCGCTTCAGTCATGTCTGACTCTGTGCGACCCCATAGATGGCAGCCCATCAGGCTCCCCCGTCCCTGGGATTCTCCAGGCAAGAACACTGGAGTGGGTTGCCATTTCCTTCTTCAATGCAGGAAAGTGAAAGTGAAGTTGCTCAGTTGTGTCCGACCCTTAGCGACCCCATGGACTGCAGCCTTCCAGGCTCCTCCGTCCATGGGATTTTCCAGGCAAGAGTACTGGAGTGGGGTGCCATTGCCCTCTCCTCTTCTATCTCTTCAGATGTCTTCTATCTCTTCAGATGTCTGTAAATCCTGATGGGAATAATCTGTTTCAACATCTCCTCTGCAAAGTGATGGTCTATTCTCAAGTAGTGCCCCCATTCATCATCACATCCCCTGCTTTTTTTTTCCTCTCATTTATTTGGTCAGTTATGTACTGTAGGTCACTCCACCAGACTGTGAGTTCTCAGAGACCTTGTCTGGTCTGTTTACGGTGTTGTCCTCCTGTCCTAGAATAGTGCCCAGCAGATACTAAGTGCTCAGTCAATGTAGGGTGGACTGAATCAGCTTTGTCTACAGGTCATCTTCCACCTTGCACAATATAGTCCCTGTCTCACAGTTTGCCAGCTTATTTGTGTCCTTCCCTGAGTGGCCCCTCAAAAACCTCCCATGGAAGGGGTCTTTGGTGTAAAAGTCTTCACTAAAAATATGGGAGGAGAAAGGGGCTTACATAGAAGCGACCAGATCGTTGAACGCTGAATAGGAGTGTTTCATGGCTATAACCTTTTCATCTCCTTCCCATAATAAAATATCTCTAACACTCCCACCTCACAAACATTTCTGACATCTCAGGATTTTGCTGTCTCTCCTCCCTTTATCACCTCTCTTACTTTTTTCAATTCTCTTTCTCACACTTTCATGCAGAGTAACTCAACTCGGCTCTTCCCTAGCAACTTATCACAAACTGAACTCTAAACCCAGCTTTGCCCACCTAAGACCCATCAACATATTAACCAAACTAAAGAATCACCTCCCTTAGCAAACCAAAAAGTCCAAAATGTGACAATGTTTTCTTACGGTGCCTTTATGGTGCTTAGTCGCTTCAGTCATGCCAACTCTTTGTGACCCCATGGACTGTAGCCCGCCAGGCTCTTCTGTCCATAGGATTCTGCAGGAAAGAATACTGGAGTGTGTTGCCATGCCCTCCTCCAGGGGATCTTCCCAACCCAGGGATCGAACCCACATCCCTGGTGTCTCCTGCATTGGCAGGTGAGTTCTTTAACACTAACACCCTGGGAAGCCCTTTCTTATGGTCGCACTGCCCTTTTCTTTACAACTAAGATTTTCACCTGTTTATCTGTTTCTGTTCCTTTACCTTCTCTTTTTCCACAAAAAGTTAGGTTAAAACAGCCAGTATCCTTCCTATCCTCCAACATTTTTGTCTAGAATAAAAGTGGTTTAAAAGATGACAGGTGGAGGGAATTTCCTGATGGTCCCATGGTTTTGACTCCCACTTTCACTACAGAGGACAAGGCTTCAAACCCCGGCTGGGGAACTAAACTCCTACAAGCCATGGGAGGGGAGGGGCAGAAAAACAAGAGAGAGAGAGAGAGAGAGAAAGATGGAGCCAGTAAGAAGATAAATAAATCCTCTAAGTCCTGAAGCCTAGGATAGCAGTGGGGAGCAGAGGGAATCTTCCCTTTACATGATCTTGGTGATTGCCTAAAGAGACTGTTGTATTTATCAGCCCTTGGTCTTTTACTTACAGAGGAGATGAGTTCAAAGAAGTTATCACCTTGATTTTTGAATTGCCTCTGCTCGCCATAGGCTTCTTCTGAGCTTTTATATGTGTGAAGTAAAACTAGCTCCTGAAATAGATCAATTCTGAAATCTCAGAGACTTCAAACAATAGAGTTTCTTTCCCATTTCCATTGCAGTCCAATGCAGGTTGATGGCTTCTAGGTGATCATTCAGAGGCCCTTACCTCATGGCTTCTTCTTCCTCTTCGTCTCCTTTTCCTTTGTTGTTCAGTTGCTCAGTTGTGTCCGACTCTTTGTGACCCCACGGACTGCAGCAGGCCAGGCTTCCCTGTCCTTTACCATGTCCCTGAGACTGCTCAAACTCATGTCCATCGAGTCAGTGATGCCAGCCAACCATCTCATCCTCTGTCGTCCCCTTCTCCTTCTGCCTTCAATCTTTCCCTGCATCAGGGTCTTTTCTAATGAGTCAGCTGTTCGCATCAGGTGGCCAAATTATTGGAGCTTCAGCTTCTGCCTCAGTCTTTCCAATGAATATTTAGGATTGACCTACCTTAGGATTGACTGGTTTGATCTCCTTGCAGTCCAAGGGACTCTCCACAGTTCAAATGCATCAATTCTTTGGCTCTCAGCCTTCTCTTTATGGTCCAACTCTCACATCCATACATGACTACTGGAAATACCATATCTTTGACTGTACAGACTTTTGTCAGCAAAGTAGTATCTCTGCTTTTTAATATGCTATCTAGGTTTGACTGGCAAATAGAGAAACAGACTAGATGGAGATTCATATGCATCTTGGTCCTTTGGCTCACTTGACATTTTACAAAAGTCTTTTGCTCACATTCAATTAGTGAGCACCAAACCCATAGCCCATCTCCATGTAAGTGGTGAGGAGGCTACAAAATGTAGCCTCTGGCTGATCAGGAGGAGCATGAATCTTTGGTGGTCAACTAGTCATGCTTGTCACACCAGCTGGAAGATCCAATTTCCATCTGGGGATTAATCACATGTACTTGGCCTCCTTACCTTCTTCTAGCTGAATTCCTCATCTTTTCAGCCAGAGTTTCTACTCTCAACCCCTTATAAGATCCTCAGGTGCTTTCCCTCCCTTCTTCTCCCAGACTGGTATCCTAGCCTTAACACCTTTCTTCTCCCTGAGCAAGCTCATTTATTTGAGGCATCTATACATTGTTTCTTAACTTCAGCCCTTCTTTTGCCAGCTGAGCCCATGTCTCTCTGTTTCCTCTTCATGAATGTGTTGTCACATTTTCAGAAGCCCTCAAAACTCAAAGACTGTAGAGTCCTCTTGCCAAGCCAGAGGTTATATTTCTCAGCCTTCTCTACCTACCCAATTATGTCTAAATGGGCTGAGTGACTGATTCTCATTAAAGAAATGTGAGCATGAGAGTTCTGTAAAGACCCAAGTGATTAAGAAACAGAGGAGCCTTCCCCCTAGTCTCTTTCACCATCTGCCAGGTGCTGAGAGAAAGATTGTGGTTAGAGAGAGGGACCTGGGCTCTGAGTGATCATGTACATAGGCCATACCACCTGTCCACTTTGAGGAGGGCAGCGTCTACAGTAACGATGCCAGACTGGCCTCTGACTCCACCTCAACTCCTTTCTGACTTCTATCCTTCCATGTGGTCACTGTCCCCTATTTTTCTTCTCTTTCTTCCTAGACTATTAAAAGCTTAAGGCATGTGCCTTTCAAAATAGTTTATTCAAGAAAGGTCTTTTCCAATAAGATTTCAAAATTCAATAAAGGAATTATAGGCATTGTTATAGGCAGAGAGGGAGAGATATTTTTGAAAAAGGAAATTGCCCACAGCACTTTAAATCTCCTACAGTTATTAATATCCACCATTTGTTAATGATGATACGCTGCTAAGGACTATTTTATGTGCTTTCATTGAATTTTTTTTCTACAGACTGATGAGGTTGAGATTCATATTTGTCTTCTCCAAGATATCTTGGACATCTGAATTAGGGACTGTTCCTGGGAAATCTGCCAAGCTGTCTCCCTCTTCTTTCCTAACTTGGTTTAAAGCATCTGCTCATTTTCCCCCAACATCATAGCTCCATTCTACTCTCCACATCCCACTGGACTGTAAACTCATGGCTGAGAACATTCCTGTCTGTCACCTACCTGCTGACCTGAGTGCTCTGCTCATGCTCAAAGGGATTTGCGGCAGCCTATGTCTTACTCATATTTATAAATTCCATGGAACTTAAATGTGCAACTTTTTTCATAGAAGATGCCTAATAGATTTATACTTGAATAATGGATGAATTCCAGTGTTTTAAGTGTTACATTCAACTATTTCTGTAGTTCCCAGGAATAGTCAGAGTCAAACAGTCAAACAGGAAAAATTTTTAGTCTATCAACATTTCTGAGGATAGGTTTCATAAATCTCTATTTTTTTTTTTAAAGAACCTATCCCACTGTCAATCAGTCATGCCCAACTCTCTGTGACCCCATGTAATGTAGCCTGCCAGCTCCTCTGTCCATCGGATTCTCCAGGCAAGAATACTGGAGTGGGTTGTCATATCCTCCTCCAGAGGATCTTCCCAACCCAGAGATTGAGCCTGTGTCTCTTATATCTCCTGCACTGGCAGGCAGGTTCTTTTTTTTTTTTTTTAAGAAATCTCTATTTTTAGCAAGTTCCCCCAAGTGACTCTGAAGTAGCCAGCTTGATCCCAGGCTGAAGACTGGCATTTGAAAATTCATGGAGCATTCTATCTTTCTTCACCCCAGAGTCCTATAAAATCTCCCCTTCCTGCCCCTGTCCATACTGTCCTAAACCATTTTCTCTTAGCAGACCAATGCCAACAACCAAGTTGGTTCATCCTGAAAGTCTCACCATGAGACAAAGATATGCTTCAAAGTCTAAAAAATGGTAAACTCTACTAGACATCAAAACTTACCCCTAGCAATCAGCTCCTACCTATAAATAGATGACCACCTCTATAATCTACAGTTCCCCCAGCCCCCTACTCAAAAAAAAAAAAACATCAGAGACACATTTCCTGGGTGTGTTTTACCATGTTGCCTATTTATCCAGCAATAGAACCTTGAAAATTTCTACAGTGAGTTTTGCCTTTAAACTCTTTTCACATGGTATTTGGGTGTCCCACGTTCTCAGACAACCTGAATCCACTGGTTTCTCATGCTGACCCTACCTGCAAGCATGCTCTTTGGGGGAGCTTTTCACAAAGAGGCTGTTAAAGTAGAACAGGCAGCTTCAAGAAAACTGCCATCTGGTTTCCACATTGCAGATGCCCACACGAGCCTTGAAAAATCTAGCTGGGGAGGAGGTGGAATATCCTGTGGGTTGGTTGATAAAGGAAGAAACAAGAAGGGTACTTTTTTTCCCCTCTTAATGTTCCTACAGTTGAGCCTAATCACCATAATATGAGAGAAAGAGAAAACTGTAATCACATTAGGTAGAGAGCCTGGAACATCTGACGGCTCAAGAAACAACCTGAATTTTGTGTTCTGTATTCTAGAGACGCATTATGTGTCCACCTTGGTAGCTCTTCATGCTGCCAAGGATGGAATTCTTATCTAATCAATTCCACTTTTTCTCTTGCTTATATTTTCTGGCAAAATCCCTCTTATGACACAAGAAACAGGAAGATGTTCCTCCCATATATATGCATATGTATATCTTTTCATTAGGAATCCCAGATGCCGCTAGTGATTAAGAACCTGCCTGTCAATGCAGGAAACATAAGAGACACGGGTTCAGCCCCTGGGTTGGAAAGATCCCCTGGAGGAGGGCATGGCAACCCACTCTAATATTCTTGTGGAGAATCTCATGAACAGAGGAGCCTGGCAGGCTACAGTCCATAGGGTTGCAAAGAGTCGGACACGACTGAAGCGACTTAACATGTTTGGTGCATCTTTTCATTACATTCGTAATTTATAACACAAGGTTATTTTCTCCATTTGCTAAAGACAGGGTAGAAGGCCAGTTATGAAAATTGGTTTTAAAAACTTAGAATTATAGAGCTGAAGGAAACCCAACCAGACTTTCAGTAGGAGACAAAGTTGAAACCCAGAGAGACAAGGCAAGTTGCTCAAGTGTACACAGCCAGTTAGAACCAGATCCATGGTGATCTTAGTTGATGGGCCCCACTGGATCTCTCTTAAAGGAAGGATTTGCTGCCTCTGCTGCTTGGAGGGCTGTTGGCAGGCAGCCGTTAGCTGTCAGTCTCTTTAGGATAGCTGAGGCTACCAAGAGCAGTCTCTCCCAGGGACAGACCCTTACAGGGGAAGCTCATACTCAGTGACTGACTGAGGCAGAACAGAAAAGTCCAGACTTTTGACCTAACCTGGGGCACCTTGAAGGGCCATTTTAGCTCCAGAGCTCCCGGTGAGGTTAGCTAAGGCTATCAGTCAGTCAGCGAGGCTAGTTTCTCCCAACGCTTTCTTTTCCCCTTTTCACAAATGTTGATCCTAAAACCTCTACTGAATAAACATCCTGCACACTGACCTTCATCTCAAAGAGAGCTTCCAAGAGAACCCAACTTTGAATAAAACCTAAAATAAAAATTGTGTCTAAAATAAAATCTGTTTCCTGCTAAAATGTCCATTTTGAAAGTAAATGTGTGTGTGTGTGAGTGTGTGTGTGTGTATGTCTGTCTATCTGTTCATGGTGTAAACATGCATATATACATGCATGAATATATGTCCGTGTGCATCCCATGTCTCACCATTTCTAAGAACTTTCCCATTTGGCAGCTGAAAAAACATCTAAGTTTTCCATCATGCACTGTCAGGCTTTTGCCTCTCTAGAAAGATGGTGATTATCTGGTCCAAATGGATAATGCACTTGACATTGGCATGGCTCAGTTTGGTGTGTGCAGGACTGTCTCAGACTGACCTCACATCCTAGCAGCCAATGAGTGACTGGTTGAAAAGCAAAGATCACAGCAAGAGAACCAATAGGACCCTTGCAGTCTTTCACCTCATCTACTGACAGTGACTCCAGAAAACGAACCTATAATCACCCTCATTAAAGTCACAACAATCTATCACATGTCCGAAGACATGCTGTCTCTCTTTGTATCTTCCCCATCCACTCCCTTTCACAGTTTCAAATCTACATTTCTAGACACAATTGGACACTCCCTTGGCTGAGGCAGTGGTAGGAAATCAGCTGTGACATCTCAGCTGCCAGCCTCTTTCCTGGCTTCTTAGCTGTCCCCTCCTTACCCCTTACCTGTCTTGCCTTCAACAAGATTGACCATCAAGGGCTATTGCACTCCCCACCCTCCACCCACCCTGACCTGCCCCGGCTGATCCAGGGTATTCGAAGCGGGGACGGCGTCGGCGGCCTATTTATTTAAATATTTTATCAAAGATATAAAGAGTAATAGGATGAGGATAGCTCAGTAGGAAAATTCAGTGGAGAAAAGAGGCTGAGTAGCTTGGTTTACGCGGGAGACCAATAAAACTTCAAGACAAGAAGTTTGCACCACTTACGTAGGCCGCAGGCGTCCTTCCGTTCTCCCGAAGGAGAGGAGACACTGAGGCCTCCCCGGTCGGATCTTAGAAGCCCAGGCATAATTAGTAAGCATGGCGGGTTCCGCGCTCCAGATGGAGACTCAGCCAGAGTGAGAGAGAGCGCGACATGGGGAGACCAGTATTTCGAGAAACTGATCCCAATTCTTTATTTTCCAGAGTCTGTTTTTATACACTGAGATGTTATACAAAAGTCACGTGGGGACAGCAGTCCTGACTTTTATTAAAGTCAGGTGCTTCACACAAATGTATACAGAGGCCTTAGGGGTGTTACATCATCTTCTGGCCAGGGGGGCCTGCTGACAATTTACGACCCTCTCCTTGTGACAGCGGTCAGTCAATCAGGACACTTATTTCTCCAGGGCTGATTATTCTCAAAACAGACGCCACCCAAGTAAAGTTACATTCCTACAGGGTGAGGGTGTAGTGGGTTTTAGCTAAGGAAAGAATTTACTTAGCCTAAGGTCTAACGTGATTAATATCAAAGGTTAATACTTATTTCTTCTATATATTCATTAATGTGTGTAAGGGCAGGGGATGTGGAGACTTAGCAACAAACATTGGCTCAACAAATGAAAAACCCTTCACCAATACAATTTCTAATCAGCCCGTTATACTTATACTAATAGTTTTCTAACTTCTCTAAAGAACCCGTTTTTAGAGGGTTTAAAGCATCTTGTGCCTCTCACGGTTGGGAGGCTGTGAGCAATCACATGTGGCCGGACGAGCCTGTCAGGCAGGCTAGAGAACCTTCAGAGGAGTTTGTAGGTTAAAACACTCTTATCACACCCAAGAGTTTTTATTGACTGGAGCTCTAGGTTAACTCCTTCTCCGAAAGAGGTGGTGGGGGACAGCCCCCCGTAAAGTCAGAGGTGTAGGTAAGAGCACAAAGTAGTAAAGTCGGCAGGCTCTGGTTATGGGGGTAGACGCTCGAGGATTTCCAGGGGGACTCCTGAGGCTCGATCCCGCCTTTGCGTATGTCGAGCCTCCTTCCTCATGACCTTTGTCACGGGCGGAGTACCTCACTCTGGCCCCCAACATCTCCCCCTTTTTTATTTCTTAAAACAGCCAGATGCAGCTCAGTCGCGAGCCTCCGAATGCTCTGCCGGAGAATCCTGACAATACAAGGAAGAATGATTATGAGAAGTAGAATTAGAGACTAGGGATATTAGACAGAATATTTTTTCCAGAAAAAAGTTAGAGAAGGTGTGAAAAAAGTCATTAGCTGCTCCAGTGGCGGTAAAATCCAGTTGAGAGTGTTCCAAGGTCTGTATTTGATTATGAAATTTCCCTAAGTCCAGGCCAATATCAGAACTGTTCCAAACACCTGAGATATGATTTTTAATCTTTTCCCATTCATAATCTGTCTCGTTTACCTTCAAAGATGTCACGCATATCCACCTGTAATCAGCGTGGCACGTCAAAACCATCTTCACCTTTAAAGCCTGTAACTCAATCCCAATATGCATAATTGCTTCTTCTAAGGCGTCTACTCTCATCTCTAATTTCCTATCTATAGCTTCCTGAGTTGCTAGAGTTAAAAAGACAATTTTAAACATGGTATCAACATATTGGGCAGTATGCACTTGTTGAGTCAATGATATTGCTGCCGCAGTAACAGAAGTAATTGTTGCTATCAAAGCTGATATTCCTAGGATAAGCAAGACCACAAACCGTCGTGATCGCATTAAATCCTGCAGTTGTTGTAACACAGTAAGACCATAGCTATCATATAGGCACCATAAGATAGGATGGGCATTGTAACACCATAAAGGAGCAAACATTACATTGAGGGTTTAAATAAGATGAAAGCATACATTGTTCACAAGTCACTACGTTAGGTCCACCTGAATAATTCATGCCTACATTAAGTTTGTTGGAGTCATTAGTAAAAAGGAAAACATAAGGCGAGGGTGGACAAGCTAAAACAGAATAAGTAGAATTATTTTCTGGTTGGAGTTCACGCTGCAGCTGCCCTGTCAGTCTCGCCGGGATCTCGATGTTTATCTTGTCTCCCCTGCCGGCGGGCTCCTCTTTTGTGATCGAAGCAATGGGGGAACTGGATGTCTGGGGGTCTGCAACATGGAGAATCAACCTGTCCTGGATCTAAATTGGAGAATCTGCATCCTGTGGAAAAATACAAGCACATCCTCGACCGCTAGTTAATAATGGGTCAGGACCCTTTCATTGTCCTGAGAGGAGGTCCTTCCATTTTACCAACGGCTTTGTATTTGTTGTTCCGGGCACCAATGGCGAAGCATTGCAGTAGTTCCAGCCGAATCGGCATTTAAAATATTTATTACGAAAAGAGCATGTTGCAAGATTTGATGGGGAGAACTATACCTAAACTCCCCTTCTTTTAATTTTTGAATTTGAAGCTTTAATGTTTGGTGTGCTCTTTCAACAATGGCCTGTCCCTGGGGATTATAAGGGATGCCTGTATTATGTTTAATTTGAAACTTTATACAAAATTCCTGAAAAGATTTAGAAGTGTAAGCAGGAGCATTGTCAGTTTTCAGAGCTTTTGGTAGGCCCAAATATGAAAAACAAGTAAAGAGATGTTGTATAACACCTTTAACTGCCTCTCCGGTACGAGAAGTTGCAATAATAACATGAGAAAAGGTATCTACAGTTACATGAACAAAGGAAAGTTTTCCAAATGAAGAGACATGAGTTACATCCATTTGCCAGAGCACGTTAGGTTTGAGACCGCGAGGGTTAACTCCTATAGGTAGACTATATTATAAACAGTGGGGCAATATAAGCAAGAACGCACAATCTCCCTAGCAGTTTCTCTGGGAATTTGGAATTGATATCTTAAGGCAGTAGCATATTGATGATGAAGTGAGTGAGAGGCTCTGGCCTCCTCAATCACAGTAGCCACTGTATTTCTGGTTAAGTCAGCCAAATCATTAAAGGCATTTAAAGCGCCAGGCAATCCGGAATGAGCCCGAATGTGTCCAATGAAAAATATTTTATTTCTTTTCCAAATTTGTTGCTGTAATTTAGTTAACAAATGAAATATGGTAGTTTTATTTTTAGACAAAAACCACAGTTTCAATGTGTGGAAACAACCTGACAATATACTGAGAATCAGAATAAAGGTTAAATTCTTCATCTGCAAACATAGCAAAAGCTTCTATGACTGCTGTTATTTCAGCTCTTTGAGCTGAAGTTTCCCGTGTTTCTAAAACCTTTTGGTGATTTTTAGTAACTATGGAGGCTTTACCATTTGTTGACCCGTCAGTAAAGGCTATCTGAGCATTTGGAATAGGAGATTGTTTACATCTGACAGGAAAAATAACTGGATGTCTGGATATAAAATTTAGCAAAACATGTGAAGGTAAATGATGCAAAAATTTTGACCAAAATAGTTTCCTATAGCAATCTGCCAATTTTCAAACATTAGAAGAGCATCAAGTTGTTCCTTATTATATGGGATTACAATTTCTGATGGCTCTTTACCAAATAATTCAATGCTCCGTTTTCTCCCTTTTAATTTCAACATAGGTATCAGTCCTGGATAAGAAGCCACTGTTTTTTTTTTTGTTTTTTTTTTGTTTTTTTTAGCTTGGGCGGGGAGATGGACCCATTCTAGGGGGCCGTTTTGCCATAAAACCAATTTTTTGTCTGGCTACCCCAATTACACCTATGGGGGTTTTATGGTAAAAGAATTGTCAAGCAGTTGTCAATTTAATTTTTAAAATTTTTAAAATTTACATTTTAACAGCATAAATTTTGGGATATGTTAATTTAGGTCTAATGTTTAGTTTAAGTCTCTATATAAATTTAAATAATAAATGCATAACCTCCTTATCTCATTTTGGTAAACAAATATATCTAAATGCAAAATGTATTTATATATGTATTTATACATTTCAACAAGTATAAACTTATTGACATAATATACTTGAATTAATCTTTATAATTAATATGTTAATTAATATATATTACAGCAATACAACACGTACACAGCTAATACCAACCAACACAAACCAATGTACTGCAATAATACATGTCACACATATATAATTATACAGTATATAGAACATATATCATCACAGCACATCAAACCATACCAATTAATATCAGCCACACACATTATACTACTGCAATATATATTTGATTATACAGTATATATATAATATGCATATATACTATACATATTAATTATATACAAATTAATTAAGTATAGATCTATAAATAGAATTAGGTATACCTCTATTATATTTTATTTATACCCATACCTAATTAGGCGAACTGCAATTAGGCAAATATATTTATATTATGTATTTATAATAATATATATAGTATTATTAATTGTACCGCCTGTTGATAACTAAGAAATTGAGAAAACCCTTCTCTGAGTATCTCCTATTTGAGACAGCATGTCCCTCCCCCATAGGGTAAAGGGGAGCGTAGGAACTACGTAGGGTTGGAAAGTTCCACAGGTATCCTCAAACTGCCAATCTAACATTTTTGAACTTTTAACTACTGTGGGGGCTTGGGGGCAAATGAAACAAAATTTGACCCCTGAAATCTATCAGGGCAACTTGCCAATCATCACTATTTTGTAAAAGACTTGCAGTTGATCCTTATTGAGTGAAATTATTATATTTGCTACTTATTTTCTAAAAAGTTCCACACTTCCTTTTTTCCTCTTTTTATAATTAATTGTGCCACCAAGTTGGGATAAGATAAAACTATTTTTCTTGGGGTCACTGGTAGATGGAACCAATGGGCCTTTTTGTCACAAGCACCCTGTAGGTGTATGTTTCGTGGCAAAAATAATTTAATCTCATCTTTTGGTAATATTAATCCTAATTAACTGATCATTTAAAGTCTCATACACTTCAACAAGAGCTAACTCTGTCTCATTAGTCAACTTTCTCTTAGAACTGGAATTAGGATCAATTTTTAAGCAATCAAATAAAGGCTTTAAATCTGCAGTAGTCAGTTTTAAATGAGGGCGTATCCAATTAATGTCCCCTAATAATTTTTGGAAATCATTTAAAGTTAGTAAACAATCTCTCCACAGCTTCAAAGGGGCATTATCAGTTTTTAAAACTTTTGGCACACCTAAATATGAGAAGCAAGTAAAGAGGTGTTGCACAACATGTTTATAAGCTTCTCCAGTTAGTTTTGTAAACCAAATCTGGTCTATAGCTTTTTAGATGACAAGTAACCATCTAATCTTTGTCCAACAACAGGAAACTCACTACTCTTCAAGGTTTTAAACTCTCCCTCACCATTTTTTTTTTTTTTCTACAGCATTCTCACCCCGCATATCACTTTCTCTAATCCCACCAACTCATTTTTAGTAGTATGTGTGGGCCAGGAACTGGGCCAGTCTTTTCCAGCAATGTTAAGAGACGTCTGTTCTTGTGTCTAATAGCCCTGACATTTTATTTTCTTGAATTAAAAGATCTTTTAAAGGCCTTGGAGCTGTAATTTCCTGCACCCAAAAGGCTAGATCACTAAATCCAAATGTTCTGTGGCTCCTAGCCTGAGAAGTCAAGGTTTTTTCTTGTCTGATAATAAGGTAAAAAGCAAAAGCTGTGTTACTCTTTGACCTTTATTAATTTGCACAGTTTTAGTAGGCGGTGAGAACAAAACTTTAATTTCTCAATATAATCAGAATCTACTACACCATGCACCACCGAAATTTTCTTTTTCTTTTTTTTTTTCTTTCTTTCTTCTTTCTTTTTTTTTTTTTTTTTTTTTTTTAAGAAAGCGAGCTACGCCCTAGCACAAGTCCTACAATGCCCTCAGGTAGGGGGCCAGCCACTCGCGTTGGAATTGGAGTAACCTCGTCAAGGGTTAATATTGTTGCTAAATCCCCTTACCGTTTGGCTTTTCTCTTAGCCTGGGTGAGACCCCCCTGAGGGGGTTTTCTCCAAGGAGCACGCTCTGCATATTGTGCATGCAGTCTGTTTTAAAAGCTCCACTGTTTAAAAAACTTTTTATCTTTTTCAGGCTTAGGCAACACTTTGAGAGGCTTTGGGGGCAAAGTGGGGAACTCTTGGGCCCTGGAAGGCGCAAACGGAGGCGGCGGCTATTGCCCCAAATCAGAAAGTGGTGGATAAGTTTTTTTAAAAGTTTGCGCATAGGGGGAGGTAGCTCGCCAGGGTGTCTGGCCACAGTGTCCTGTAAGTCCTCTCCTCTCCTCTGCTGATTTTTTCTTACTTCTTCTCTTTAAATCTTTCTCAAGTTTTCTTTCCCTCACTCTCTTTTTTCCTTCCTTTTCTCTTTTCTTTTACTTTCTATCATTTCCTTTTTGTTTCCCTCTTTCATTCTCCCTTCTTCCTTCTTACTACCTTCTCTTTCTTTAGTTTCGTTTCCTTTACCCTCTTTCTCTCTAACTTTTTCTTTCCTCCTCCCTCTCTTTCTCTCTGTATTTCTATTTCTAACTTCCTTTTTTTTTTTTTTTCTTTTTCTATCTTGCTGCATTCCCTGATTCCTTCCTCCTCCGATCCTCTCTCCTTTTCACTCTTTAGTTCTTTTTCTATCTTTAGATCTTTCTCTATATTCTTTCCTTTTTTCTTTTTCACTTTTTTTTCTTTTTTCTTTTTATTTTTCTCTCTCTTTTTTTTTTTTTTTTTGCTTGGGTGAAGCCCCCCTGAGGGGGTTTTTCTGCAAGGAGTAGGCTCTGTATATTGTGTATTTTTTAAAAGCTCCTTTGTTTAAAAGAAAACTTTTTTTATCTTTTTCAACCTTAGGCAATGCTCTGGGAGGCTTTGGATGTAAACTGGGGAATTTTTAGGCCCTGGGAGGTGCAAGCGGAGGTGGAGTAGTCGCCTTAAATCAGAAATTGTTGGATAAATTTTTAAAGGTTTGTGTAGAGGGAGAGGGGGCTCGCCAGGGCGCCCGGCCGCAGCGTCCTGTAAGCCCTCTCACTCCTCGGGAGGTAGAGCACAGTGTCCCTCCTCTTCCTTGTCAATGGCAGAAAATATGATCTGCGCAGAAGGTGGAGACCCACTACCATCCACCGCTATAGCCTCTCCCATAGGTCATCCCACAGCCTCATGACGAGGGTCCAGAACATTTTTAATCATATTTATAGGATAAGTGTTTAGTTGTTTTTTCACCTTCACCCAAGTATCTAAATTAACAGTAGCTTCTTTAACAGTTTCAAGATTACTTGTATAAAGAGTTGCCATTCTTAGTTTCAGTGTTATCCATGTCAGAAAGTTAAATATAATAGAAGATAAAGCTTTTAGCTTTCAAAAGATCAGGCTTTTCTTTGGCCTTTTAACTTCAGAAACCATTTTTTCTCTCTAACTCGAACTCTTTAACACTTTCAACACTTCCCACTCCTCTCGCCCTGTCTATCCTACAGGGGGGTCCGCGGCACCCTCGAGTGGGGTCCTAGCCGTCCCGAACATTGGAAGAACAATAGGGCTGATGGCCCAGATTGTTCCGGGGGGAGGA
This sequence comes from Bos indicus x Bos taurus, assembly GCF_003369695.1. Taxonomy (NCBI): domain Eukaryota; kingdom Metazoa; phylum Chordata; class Mammalia; order Artiodactyla; family Bovidae; genus Bos; species Bos indicus x Bos taurus. Next base: position 117,429,395 of record NC_040076.1, read on the forward strand.
ACAGTAGGCTGATGGCTCAAACTGTTCCGAGGGAGGAGCAGTAGGGCTGGTGACCCAAACTGCTCCGTGGGGGAACAAGAGGGCTGCTGACCCAGTTGTTCCGAGAACGGGGAGCAATAGAGCTGATGGCTCTGATTGCTTTGGGGAGCTTACCTTCGAAAGTCCCTGTCTCGGGCGCCACCTGCCGGGGACCAGCCCCGGCTGATCCAGGGTATTCGAAGCGGGGACGGCGTCGGCGGCCTATTTATTTAAATATTTTATCAAAGATATAAAGAGTAATAGGATGAGGATAGCTCAGTAGGAAAATTCAGTGGAGAAAAGAGGCTGAGTAGCTTGGTTTACGCGGGAGACCAATAAAACTTCAAGACAAGAAGTTTGCACCACTTACGTAGGCCGCAGGCGTCCTTCCGTTCTCCCGAAGGAGAGGAGACACTGAGGCCTCCCCGGTCGGATCTTAGAAGCCCAGGCATAATTAGTAAGCATGGCGGGTTCCGCGCTCCAGATGGAGACTCAGCCAGAGTGAGAGAGAGCGCGACATGGGGAGACCAGTATTTCGAGAAACTGATCCCAATTCTTTATTTTCCAGAGTCTGTTTTTATACACTGAGATGTTATACAAAAGTCACGTGGGGACAGCAGTCCTGACTTTTATTAAAGTCAGGTGCTTCACACAAATGTATACAGAGGCCTTAGGGGTGTTACATCATCTTCTGGCCAGGGGGGCCTGCTGACAATTTACGACCCTCTCCTTGTGACAGCGGTCAGTCAATCAGGACACTTATTTCTCCAGGGCTGATTATTCTCAAAACAGACGCCACCCAAGTAAAGTTACATTCCTACAGGGTGAGGGTGTAGTGGGTTTTAGCTAAGGAAAGAATTTACTTAGCCTAAGGTCTAACGTGATTAATATCAAAGGTTAATACTTATTTCTTCTATATATTCATTAATGTGTGTAAGGGCAGGGGATGTGGAGACTTAGCAACAAACATTGGCTCAACAAATGAAAAACCCTTCACCAATACAATTTCTAATCAGCCCGTTATACTTATACTAATAGTTTTCTAACTTCTCTAAAGAACCCGTTTTTAGAGGGTTTAAAGCATCTTGTGCCTCTCACGGTTGGGAGGCTGTGAGCAATCACATGTGGCCGGACGAGCCTGTCAGGCAGGCTAGAGAACCTTCAGAGGAGTTTGTAGGTTAAAACACTCTTATCACACCCAAGAGTTTTTATTGACTGGAGCTCTAGGTTAACTCCTTCTCCGAAAGAGGTGGTGGGGGACAGCCCCCCGTAAAGTCAGAGGTGTAGGTAAGAGCACAAAGTAGTAAAGTCGGCAGGCTCTGGTTATGGGGGTAGACGCTCGAGGATTTCCAGGGGGACTCCTGAGGCTCGATCCCGCCTTTGCGTATGTCGAGCCTCCTTCCTCATGACCTTTGTCACGGGCGGAGTACCTCACTCTGGCCCCCAACATTCCTTTTTTTCATGTCTTTCCCATCTAATTGGATAGAGAACTCTCTGTGTCCTCATGTGGAAATGGGGTCATGGTTCCCATCTCACAGGGTGTTCTGAGGACCGAACAGGATTGTGCTGTAAGGGCTTTAGCCATAGTGCATGTCCAATCCCAGTAGCTCTTCCTGACAGTCAGTCTCCCAATACAGTCCTATGGTCATTCTTCAGCCACTTCTCCTTCAACCACTGTTCTATCCCTGTCCATACACTTCTTCTCAGCAAAGGAGGGGTTCATTCAAAACCCTTCCTCCACTGTTAAGAAATGATGAGGTGATATGATCAATAAGAAAATAAAGGCATATGTACCGTGCTTGCAGGGTCTTCCGGGTGGTGCTAGTGGTAAAGAACTCATTTGCCAATGCAAGAGACATAAGAGATGTGGGTTCAAGCCCTGGGTCTGGAAGATCCCCTGGAGAAGGAAATGGCAACCCACTCTAGTACTCTTGCCTGGAGAATCCCATGGACAGAAGAGACTGGTGGGCTACAGTCCATAGCGTCACAAAGAATCAGACCTGACTGAGGCAACTTTGCACACACACACTCACAGTGCTGTACTTTAGTCAGGCTCAAACTTACACCCCAGAATTAATCTGCTGTTCCTAAGGATATCTTTATCAATTATTATGCATATGTAAAATAGCCATGCATTTGAAAAATATTCTCACAAACTTGACATTTGAAAGAGAATTCTAAATATATACCACATTTTAACCACCTTGCAAATAACTTAGTTTTTTTCAGGCCTTTCCTGATCCTTGTATTTATATCCCATGAACATCACATTGTAAGGGTATTGACATACTGACATTTTAAAGCCTTTTCACTTTAAGCTGTTTCTCTTTGAAGATTTCTCGCCACCAGCCCGTCTACTCCATCTTAAGAATGAAAATCAGAGGGATAAGGGAGCAAATAATATAACTAAAAACAGAGGTAGGTGCATGTTTGATGAACAGATTGTATTGTTGGGTTGTAGAAAGGACAGACCACTGCTGTTATAAAATACACAGCCATTTTATAACTCTGGAAGGCCCTAAATTTATTTTCAGTGAGAAATAATCAAGATGGAAAAGAAAAAGGAGAAAAAATATGAGGAATAAAAGTAGAGGAAGATATTATATTCAAAACATCATTAAACTGAAAGTTGACAGACATGGCAAAGCAAAACAAAACATATTTTATCAAGGATTGCTCTATGCCCTTGGTAATGCCATCCACTTTATGACTCATTATAATGCTGTGAAACCTTTTTATTTTTAAAGTATCATTATTATTATTATTATTCTATTTTTATGTGGGTGAATTTATCAACATAATCATTTTCGGTTAAATCCTATCCTTCAGATTTCTAATAGAAGCTCCATAGAGTAAAGAAATGTAAAAGTTTCAACAAAATTCACACGATGACAATACAGGGTATCCTTTTCCTACAATATGGGTCTTCAGTACTTCTGCTAACAATAAGTAACATTTGTGGAATGTGACTTTGTGCCAGGCACTGTTCTGAGTACTTATCATATTAACTCACTTATCTTTCTCAATCCTCATCTGAGCTGGGTACTTCGCTTTATGATTGTGTAACACTTTACAGTTAGAGAAATCAAGGTAGAGATGACTCTGGTCTGGAACGCAGCTGTCTTTCCTTCCGGTTTTAACTCTGCCACAACTTGTAACAAGACCTTGAGCCTTCCAATTTTAGGCTGTCAGTTTCTCCTCTGTAAAATGGGGACATCCCATGGCATCATCTCAAAGGACTCTGTTTCCTCTAAAATAATCTGGTTTTGTGCTTCTATATTTTGTTCCTAGAAAGCTGTATTTGAAATTCTTAAAACATCTTAAAAAAAAAAAAAAAAAAAAAGCAAATAAGACGATTATATTGAAAGCCTCAGCACTCATCTGAAAATGTATAACTGTGTCGCCTGCAGAGTTTGTCTTGGGAGTGACCAGTTTATATTTCAAGGAAGAATGAATGAAAAATTGTGGTTGAGGGGGTCACCACTTCAAAAGAAAAATATCTATACATGTAAACTTAGAAGAGAGTAAGATATGAAAAAAAAAAAAAACTTCAAGGGTAGGTAAGTGAAGGATGTAAGAGAGGGGAATTGAACACCACAACATATTTTTCCTTTCAGAAGACCATCTGCTGAAGTTCTGAGCATGAGAACAAAGTGGGATTTGAAGGATCTGGAATAAATGAAGTGAAAGAAATGCTGAGAAATCTTTTGAAGGAGCAATTTCCAGACAAGCAAGGGAAGTCATGTGGTTTGCCCTTCTGGTCCCACAAAAGTATGCACGTTCTTGGAGAGCAAGCTCTGTGGAGGGTTCTCTGGCTAAAAGAATGTGATTCAGGGCCCATAATAACAGAGCCCTCAGCAGGGGGAAGGTGGACGTGGGGAGTGAAGGCATTCAGGCTGGGACAGGAGACAGAGTATAGGTTCTATCAGACAGAATGAAGAAGGAACATTTAAATGGTGAAACTATAAAACATTAAAACTTAAAAAAAAACTTTTTATTTTGTATTGGCATATAGCTGATTAGAATATTAAAACCTTTGACACCTTATACATCTTTTACTTCACCTGCTTCCTCTTAGGATACAAACACTGATGGCCAGGAAAATGAAGGGATTTTACAAAGAAAGATCTTGAAATCAATGCACTGAGGATTAAAAACAGCATGAATTTTAGAAACAAGATTGATGGCAAAATATTTTTTTACTCTCTTAAAATATGGAATGCCAAAAAGGAAAAAAAAAAAATCTTTCCCAAAGAAAGCACTAAGTGATAATCCTTGGCTTCTTCAGCAATCTGTTTTAAAGGTTATAGTATTATCAGTCTTCTAAAACTGCTGATATGCTTTTTTTAGGTAAGAAATTATGAATCAGCTGAATGAACAAACTCATCTACTGTTTCTACAATGTCTAATTTAGGATAACATTAATAATAGAAGATGCTCAAAATGCAACAATGAGAGCAACAGAAAATATATTCTTTTAAAACTTGGCCCCTAAACCCCAACAATCCTCCTTATAGGAAAGCAGTTGTGGTACAAAGGCCCAAACAGAAGAGGAATAAAAAAATCTACCAATAGTTATTTTTAGCAGTTGTAATTTTAAAATTTTATGTGTTAAAAGTAAAAAAAAAAAAATTTCCTTAGAATGGAAATTAAGATTCATCACTGAGAAGGAAAAATAATGGTATGAGTTTTCAGAATCTTAAAGAGTGTTTTAATCTAGCTGTCAGATCTGTGACCTACTATGGTTTTCCATGCCTCGTGTTTTAAAAAATGGCAAAATATGCACATCATGAAGTGCTTTGGAAGTATTTTTTTATGATGAGAAACAGGTTCTGAGTGGTGAGCCAGGCCTCAGGGTCTTTCTCTTGGAGCTGGTATTGAGTACATTGCATGGATCTGAGGGGTAGAGTTATAGCCGCTTTTGTTTCTTCTTCTATCTTGGGTCAGGTTATCACTAACATTTGGGGACTACCCTGGTGGTCCAGTGGCTAAGACTTCATGTTCCCAGCGCAGGGGACCCAGGTTCGATCCCTGGTCACGGAACTAGATCCCACGTGCTGCAAGTAAGAGTTTGCATATGGCAATTTAAGATTCCACGTGCTGCAAACAAGAGCCAGCCAAATAAATATTAACAACAAAAGAAAAGGATTATCACTAACATTCGGTCCCTGACTTTCTAAGAGGAAGCAATTCCAGTCTCTATTTTTTGGCTCCTGATTCTTCGTGTGCGCTTTTGAAATTATTATGAAAAATTATTTTGAAATAATGGCATCACTGACTCGATGGACGTGAGTCTGAGTGAACTCCGGGAGTTGGTGATGGACAGGGAGGCCTGGCGTGCTGCGATTCATGGGGTCGCAAAGAGTCGAACACGACTGAGCGACTGATCTGATCTGATCTGATGTGCTTTAAGGAGGCCAGGAATGAAGGGCATCATAACAGAAAGGGCCTTCACCTTCTTTTTCTTTAATTCTTTTTTTTAAAAAGGAAACTGAACAGCCTACGGGCCTCTGATGTGCAGAATCTTGTGGGCAGCTTGCTTACCTATGCAGTGGTCTGCAGGGGGCATAGCGTCAGTGGCTGACACAGGCTTTTCTGAGACACTGCCCTTCACTGCCCTGAGATTCCCCCCAGTCAGGCCCAAAGCACCCTAGAGCTGACTGCAACCACCTAACAGCCTGCCTCCAGAAAGGAAGTCTTTTCCTGGTGGCTGGCTTTGAGGACCCAACTGGCAAGAGGATCATACAGAAGTGCTTGAGCTGGGATTGGAGCCATTTCAGCAAGTCTGATACCTCTTGGTAAATATCCTTTTAGTGAGTAGTCTGACATGCCAGTTTATATCATCTGAGGCTGCCAGGCAGTTCTTGGGCCTGTTTAGACAATAGCTCTCCCAGTCCGGTCAAGCCCTTTCCTACCTGAGAACAGATTCAAACACACTGAGAAGTAGTTCTGAGTTTCCCCCTTGTAGAGCTTAGTAGGAACTTCAAAATTATTTGGGAACTGTTTTGGAGGGTTTTGAGCTAGCATATTTAATGATGATTTTGCTCTCAAATTAATTTCCTCATCTCTTCCATCACTTCGATCAGCCACCACAAACTCTCCTCTGGATTACTATGACTGCTCTTCATGAGGCTCACTTCCTTGACTCTCTCATCTTCCCTACCATCTAAAGAATCTTCTCAGATCACAAATCCGACTGTGACACTTCATGCTCACGGCCCTTCACTGCCTACCCCTCATCCTTTGACAAACATCGAAAACCACTAAAATCTGGCTTCCCCTGTCGATCCTCTCCCTTCATCATCTTCCTCTTCTCACCACGCAGGGCTCCATACAATTCTCACTTGGGCCAGCTTTTCCCCATTCTGATTTGCTGGTGCCCACTGTGAACTCATTTTTAGATATCAGGTCCAAAGTTCCCCTTGGGAAGACTTCTCCGATTCCCTTTGCCTGGACCAACCTGCTGGATCCTCCACCCCTTCACTTCTGTGTACAGGGGACTTGGCTGTGTACACATCCATCAACCTCACCAGAATGTAAGCTCCTAGAGGCCAAGAGCTGGGTCTTATTCTCGGGTCCCCAGTGCCTGGTCCAGGGCTTGACATTTGCAAGAGCTCAACACATGTCTGGAGCTTGAACGAAGTATTTCATCAACACTGAGAACCAGGGGGAGGAGTTGCCTGCCCCTAGGAGGGGATCTGGCTGCTTCTTCCATTTTCCTTTCTTCCCTGAGGCCAAGAGGGTGCCAAGACTCCCCAGTCTCCCCTCGGCAGCCAGGGAGAGGGTGAGGAGAGGGGGCCTTTGTTCCTCCTCCAGATGGCTGGAGCTGGGATGCAGCCCAGCAGCTGTGTTTGGGTGGAAGGCGAGAGGACAGATGGCCTGGTGTCTGTTTGCAGACAGCCTGAGAGACCGCAGCCCTGGTACAAGGCACGCTCCGAGGTAGGCGCCACAGGACAGTGGTGGAGTGGGGCAGACGCCAGGGCAGACCGCTGTGTTAGCATTCACTGCTCAGACCCTGGCCGGAGCGACTGCTGGGCAGCAGAAAGAGAAGCCTTTATGCACAAATCCCTTGTGTTTCTGGTGGTAGCTTTTAACATTTCAATCCAAACAAAGACTTTCCTATATGAAAACTCTCTTAATTACTATCATTTAAAAATTGGTTTAACACAAGCAAGCCTCATTAGGATTCAGTTTTGCTTTCTGCAAATTTTGGCAGCCATTGAATTATTAACCCAACCAATACTGGTGGTGGGGGGGATGGGCAGGGGTGGGGGGCTTCTCCTGCTCAAAATATTTAGAACAGAACATGATACAAGGTGTAATAATTTGTACCAGGAAAGCAGTCATATGTTTATGTACTTCGATCAAAATGAGCTCACTGATATCCTTATAGCTTCAGGAAAGCCTTTTATTTAAAAAAATGGGCAGGATCCTCAGGAGATCAGGATGAGATCTGAGGCCAGTGCTATCATCAGCTGACTGACTGCTCTTCCCCTCCTGATCCAAAGCCAGTCAGCCCAAAAATCGAGGCAAAGTGTCATACTTGTGTCCCACAGATGTTTGTGTGACCTCCATAAGATGCCAGTTTGTAATGGACATGCTTACAAGACAGCCACCTCCAAGACTGTGATTCTTTGATCATCTTCTTCTTAATCAATCATTCAAGCCATGACTTGAAATCACCTTTTGTTTCTGTGTGTAGTAAAACAGAGACTTTGAAAGATGGAAAATCATATCTTGGTGCTTCATGTAGTATAAGTATAAACTACCTTTCCCCTACCAAAAGAATTTTTAACAGCAGTAAGAAATCTGGTTCTATCCAGAATCAGCTAGAGGAATCCCAGTGAGGAAAGTGGAATTGCCTTCTTTCTTGCCACCACCTTGTCCCTCACCCTTAAAAAAAATCCACATCCCCACTTAATAGATGGAAGCGAAAGTGTCAGTGAAAGTGTTAATCGCTGAGTTGTGTTCAACTCTTTGCAACCCCATGGACTGTAACCCACCAGGCTCCTCAGTTTATGGAATTCTCCAGGCAAGAATACTGGATCGGGTAGCCATTCCCTTCTCCAGGGGATCTTCCTGACCCAGGTCTCCCACACTGCAGAAGGATTCTTTACCATCTGAGCCACCAGCCCAAAGGGAATCCTTTAAAACCTGAGTATTCTGACATCCAGGCTTATTTAAGGCACCTGTAACAAAACAGAGTTCTGACCAGGGAAGCATCTGACTCCCTTTCTTGCACCTGACACTTCTGAGTCCTCTCACCAAGGGTTGCTGCTGCTACTGCTGCTGCTAAGTCGCATCAGTCATGTCTGACTCTGTGCGACCTCATAGACGACAGCCCACCAGGCTCCCCTGTCCCTGGGATTCTCCAGGCAAGAACACTGGAGTGGGTTGCCATTTCCTTCTCCAATGCATGAAAGTGAAAAGTGAAAGTGAAGTCGCTCAGTTGTGTCTGACTCCCTCTTGGCTACCAAATGGGCCTTAGCCTAAATTGCCCAATATGGTAACCACTAGCCACTCGTGTCTATTAAGTTAGAAGCTTAAAGTAAGTAAAATTAAATACAGTGAAATAGTCCCTCAATCACATTAATCACATTTCCAGTGCTCAATGAGTGCATGCCACTAGTGGCCACCATATTGGACAGCAAAGATATAGAGCATTTCCCTCATCACAGAATGTTCTGTTTGATAGCACTGCTCAAAGACTATTTAGTTAGGCAATTCAATTTGATATCAAGGCAGGCTTGCTTGATTTTATTACTGAATTGACCCATTGTTTGAATTTATTAATAGGTTCAGTTGGTCTAGCTGTGCACTGCAGCAGCTGTTGAGGAGATGACAGAAGTGATTTGTTTCATAGAATGGCAATGGTTATAGTGAAAGTATGAACGATAGTAATAGCTGACATTTACTGAGCACTTAGGATCCAGGCACTGTGCTAAGCACTTTATTTATGTAATCTCATAGTCTTCATAACTCTATTATTATCCTAGTTAAACAAGAGAAAATTAATAGCAGAGATGGGAAGAGTCTTTTAACATTCGTCCGATTCAACCCTCTCTGTTGACAGAGCTTAGATTCTGGAGTCAGACTGCCTGGGTTCAGTTGAGTGGCCTTGAGCAAGTAACCCTCTTTTTGCTTCAGCTTCCTCATCCATAAAATGGAGGAAATGGCAGCATCTGTCTTATAGATTGATGTGAAAATTGGACAAGAATAGTTCATGTAAAGTAAGAATCTAGTAAGTATTAACTGCTTTGATTACTATTACAGGTAAAGAAAATCCAGGGAGATTAAAGATATGTCAAAGTCACACAGCTAAGACCAGTCTAGAACTCTTCCCATTACACTTGTATATAAATCACACTGGCCCTCCTTTCTACCTTCTCACATGCTTTCAACTAGCCTATCCACTTTTATCATAACTACTTGGCAGCTAACTGCTAGTTTCAGAGTGACATCAGCACTTTTCCATTGGCAAAGAATCCAATGCCTCTCCCGTGGAAGCTGCCAGTTTCCAGGCTTTCTGGCTTGGTGACAATTGAAGAATAACCTAGATGAGCTCCAAGGTCCCTGTCTCTCCCAATGTCACTCCCAGGAGCATTTGAGCCCGGAAAGCAAAGGCAGTTTTTCCTGTTAGGGGAGAATAAATTCTTTGGCACAATTGTCTAGGTCAAAGATAAGACTCCTGAAATTTCTCTATAGTAGGATGAGAGTGAAAGGGGAAAAAAATAATTAACTACACCTGGGCCGATCCACGTGGCCATCTATCTACAGCATACATCTCTCAGGCCTTTTTAAACAGCTCATGGGTATGCTAGTGTGGTTTCCAGTCCCAGGCTCCACATGAGATGTTGATCCAAGATGTTCACGTTAGAGGACACTGACTGAGGGTTCATGTGTTTGGATCTCTGCTCTTACCTGGAAGTTTGAAGACAGGAGAAGAAAATTCTCTACGCAACAGCATAAGTGCATACAGATCACTGGAATTCTTATTAAAATGATTTAGTAGGTTGGAGTGGGGCATGAGAGTTTGTATTTTTAGCAAGCTCCTGGGTGATGTAGATGCTTCTGGCTCAAGGTCTACACTTTGTATAGCAAAGATCTATAGGGCTTTTACGCAGAAGTTGACAACTGGAGATTTCTAGACTCAGAATCTTCCTGATAAGTGTTATTTCTTGCTGGTGTAGATATCTTAGGTGTAAATTCAGTTCCCTTCCAAACATTTTCACCAAAAATGCTTCTTGAGAACAACCTTGTCCCAGCAGATCCCCACATAGATAGTTCACCTCCAGGCCTTACAAAGCAAGGTACTCCTTCAGTGGGCTAGCATTAACATCTTCTTGCTCTTTCGTGTAATTGTGAAGTTAGTTGGGAAGGGCTACCATCTGGAGGTAAGAGAGGGGAAAGACTTGCATTCAAAATATATAAAGAAACACTTATAACTCAACAATAAAATTAAAAAATATTCAACACTATTGGTTTTTAGGGAAATATGAATCAAAACCATAGTAATGATTGCTTACGGTGAACGATGACGGACTCGTGATCTCCGAAGAAGATGATTTAGCTTCGGGACCAGGGACCAGGTCTGCTTTTGTATAGCAGAGTTTTATTAAAGTATAAAAAGGGACAGAGAAAGCTTCTAACATAGACATCAAAAGGGTGACGGAGAGTGTCCCTATGGTTAGTGTTAGCAAGGGAATTATATACTTTTTAATTAATTATTACAATAAATCAAAAGAATGTCTCAAGTTTGTGGAAACTTTACCAGACCCACTCCCACAAGATACATTTTAGGATAACAGTATTAGAATTTAACAATAGAAAGGTCGTACCAGACCCACTCCCGTAATTTACATTCTAAAATATCAGGATTCAGTTCAGTTCAGTTCAGTCGCTCAGTCATGTCCAACTTTTTGTGACCCCATGAATTGCAGCACGCCAGGCCTCCCTGTCCATCACCAACTCCCAGAGTTCACTCAAATTCATGTCCATCAAGTCAGTGATGCCATCCAGCCATCTCATCCTCTGCTGTCCCCTTCTCCTCCTGCCCCCAATCCCTCCCAACATCAGAGTCTTTTCCAATGAGTCAACTCTTCGCATGAGGTGGCCAAAGTACTGGAGTTTCAGCTTTAGTATCAGGATTAGTCAGAAGGTTTTCAGGAAGGAGAAACTGTCCTCAAGCAGGATACATTGTTGCTGTATAATCCCTAATACAGAGTTTACAGAGTTTAAACTGAGTTGTTTGTTGTGTAATCATCGGTTCGGGCTTAAAGAAAAAAAACGTTCTATGTGACTAAGACTAAGGAATGTAGAGAACAAAAAATGTTTGTCCTTTTCTCCTCCTTGAGAACCCCAGACTCCTATCTTTGCTTTGAGAGTCCCAGACCCTTTTCTTTTCCTCAGGGATCCTGGACTTCTTATCAACCTGTCTAGGAATTGACTCTCTAGGTAAGACACTACTTCATATCCAGTAGGATGATAATGGGTTTCCCAGGTGGCTCAGTGGGTAAAGAATTCACCCATCAAGGCAGGAAACACAAGAGATGTGGTTTTGATCTCTGGTTTGGGAAGATCCCCTGGAACGGAAAATAGCAATCAATTCCAATATTCTTGCCTGGAAATTTTCATGGACAGAGGAGCGTGGCAAGTTACAGTCCATGGGGTTGCAAAGAGTTGGACACAACTGAGCACATGCACACAGCAACACAGCAACAGGATGGCTATGATAAAAAAGAGAATACCAAGTGTTGGCAAGGATGTAGAGGAATTGTAATACATTGCACAAGGTAAAATCACACCACCGCTTTGAAAAGCAGTCTGACAGTTCCTCCGAATGTTAAGCAGTGAGTTGCAATTCTAATCCTAGACATACATCGAAGAGAAATGAAAACATGTGCCCACAAATAAACCTGTGTACAAATGCCCATAGCTGTATTATTCACAATAGTCACAAAATAGGAACAATCCAAAAGTTCACAAGCCAATGAATGGATAAAAAATGTGGAATAGTCATACAAGAGAATTGTTTCAGTCCATTTCAGCTGCTATAACAACATACCATAGACTAGGTGGCTTTAATAACAAACATTTGCTTCCCATAGTTCTGGCAGCTAAGTCCAAGTCAAAAGCAATGGCAAATTCAGTGTCTAGTGAGATCCCACTTTCTGGTTCACAGATGGCTATCATTTTGCTGTGTCCTTACCTAGCAGAAGGGACAAGAAAGTTCTCTGAGATCTCTTTCATTAGGGCACTAATTCCATTTGTAAGGGCTTCATCCTCCTGAACTAATTACTTCCCAAAGGCTCCACCTCTTAGTACCATCACATTGAGGGTTAAGATTTCAACATATAAATTTGGGAGGGGGACATAAGTATTCAGTCCATAGCAGGAATATAATTTGGCAATAAAAAGGAATAGAAACCTGATACAGGTCATAACATGGATGAACCTTGAAAACATTATATTAACTGAAGGAAGCCAGTCACAAAAGGCCACATATTGTATGATTCCATATATATAAAATACTCCAAACAGGCAAATCCGTAGAGACAGAAAACAGATTAACAGGTTGTCAGGAGCTGGGGAGAAGGAGAATGGGAAGAGACGGCTACTGTAAGAGGAGTTCTTTTGAGGATGATGAAAATGTTCTAAAATTAGATTGTAGTGATAGTTGTACAACTCTGTGAATTTACTAAAAACCACTGATTTGGACACTATAAATGGGTGAATTTTGTCGTATGTGAATTATATCTCAATAAAGTTGATAGCTTTCCAGGTGGTGCTAGTGGTTAAGAACTCGCCTGCCAAAGAAGGAGACACAAGAGGCAGGTTTGATCTCATAGGGGCGAAGAGGTGGGGAGCATGTGTTGAGAAAGCCCTCCACCCACTTCCTCCATCCAGGGGACAGTACTCCACTCCCTCAAGGGGGTTGTGCTTCCTTTTCTCTTTGTTGGAAAATTCACCCTTCATTTTGTGCCTTCTCAGGTCTTGGTAATATGCCTATATTTAAAACAATCTCACTGCAGATTTTTTTTTAATTTTTGGATGATTTTCGCATTATTATTTTTATTCATATGTATTTCAGGTCATGTATTTGTGACCATGAAAATGAATCAGTTGTACTTAAGTTTGTCAACATTATTTTTTTTAAAGCTTATTTATTTCTTTATTTTTTTAAAGCTTATTTATTTCTTTATTTTCATTGCATTAGGTCTGCATTGCTGCAGGTGGGCTTTCTCTAGTTGCGGCGAGCAGGGGCTTCTCTTTATAGAGGTGCGTGGGCTTCTCACTGTGGTGGCTTCACAGAGCACAGCCATCGGTAGTTGTGGTACACAGGCTCAGTTGTTTGGAGGCATGTGGAATCTTCCTGGACCAGGGATTGAACCTGTGTCCCCTGCACTGGCAGGCACATTCTTATCCACTGTACCACCAGAGAGGTTCTCAACATTATATCACACTAAGAAAGAGTCATTTCTGACTCCTTTTCTTTCTTCTTCGTTCTTTTCCGGGCTTCTTCCCCAGGCATCATGAGTCTTTAGAGGTCTGTCCTGGTTTCAGTACCTAAAGAAGCTCAGGGTCTTGATATCTCATCGCAGAGAGAATTCAGTGAGAGACAAAGTGATAGGTAAGAAGTGAATTTATTCAGATTCAGAGAGAAACACACTCCACAGACAGAGTGTGGGCCATTGCAGAGGGGGAGTGCTGCCTCACTGCAGATTTTTGAGTGTGCTGATATATTGTTTTTTTTCATAGGCTGTGAAAAAATTTCCAGACCAAATCTGATTAAATGTGCTTTCCATCTGAGACTGTGAGAGACTGCACTGTGTAGTGTCAGTGGCATGACAACAAGCCTGCTAGATTTGGGTTAAAGAAGTTATGGGAATTCAGGTGAGCTGACATTTCCTGTTCTGCTTCTGAACAATTCTCACTTAGAGTCCACAGACCTCTGTGACGCCAAACCAGCAGAAGGATCACACAAAGTTTGCTTTTAGAGAAATGATGGCTTTCTTTCTTTTTAATATATATTTTTGACGTGAACCATTTTTAAAGTCTTTATTGAATTTGCTACAATATTGTTTCTGTTTTACGTTTTGGTTTTTTGGCCGAGAGGCATGTAGGATCTTAGCCCCCATCCAGGCATCGAGCCCACACCCCCTGCGCTGGAAGGTGAAGTCTTAACCACTGGATTTCCAGGGAAGTCCCCATGGCTTTTATTTAACAAAAATGGGCACCTATTTCTCTGTACCTGTTCACAAAGAGCTGACTAACTATTTGCTGCTAAATGCAATGTGGAAATCTGTGTCAGGTCTAGATGGCTATCAATATCCTTGAAAAGATGAACTTTTTGTCACCAGTCTAACATTTTACATTGTTGTTGTTCAGTTACTAAGTTGTGTCAACTCTTTGAGACCCCATGGACAGCACGCCAGGCTTCCCTGTCCTTCACTATCTCCTGGAGTTTGCTCAAACCTATGTCTGTTGAGTCAGTGATGCCATCCAACCATCTCATCGTCTGTCACCCCCTTCTCCTCCTGCCTTCAGTCTTTCCCAGTATCAAGGTCTTTTCCAATGAGTTGGCTCTTTGCATCAGGTGGCCAAAGTATTGGAGCGTCAGCCTCAGTCCTTTCAATGAATATTCATTGTTGGTTTCCTTTCACTGACTGGTTACGTGCCTGCCATTTAATTGCTCTACCACAATACAAAAAATCCTAGCTAATGAATTTGTTTCATCAAAACTGGTTTTCTGTATGGATGGAGATGCTAATTACTTACAGGGCGTGATTTGCACCTGACCAGCTGCACCCTCTCACCCTCTACTCCTGGCACTTCCCCGACTCAGTCTCCATCAGTTGTGACTGAGTTACGCTCTTAAAGGTTAAGTTACTGCTCTATTGGTTTTTCTTTAAAATACAAATATGCTCGGGAGAAACATGTTTAGCATTTTAGAATTACCAACACCTTGATTAGATTCAATTAGATTCCCTGAATTTATTAGGTCCCTTTTGTCTCCTTGATAACACAGAGCAGCATCCAGAAAAAAAAGGGGGTGGGGTGGGGATTCTGACTGGGAATAAGGAAACACAGAATAAAGAGCAAAGGACTGGCTGTCAGAAGGTCTGGGTGAGCTCCTGGGATCAACAGTTTCTTAGTTCTAAGCCTTAGTTTCCTCATTTATAAAAAGAGACTAATGGTGGTAATGCCATCTGCCCTGCCAGCCTCCAGCTCAGTGTTGGGGTCAAGGCAGTTGTGAAAGGGGGCAATTTTTGTTACCTCTAAACTGGGCTTTGCAAGCATGCAGCCCAGACAGCACTTAATGCACCCCCTGCATCTGCTGGACAGTGTTGAAGGACCCCAGTAGATCACAGAATTGCACACAGACCTTGAAGATACTATTTCCTACATACTTCCTATGGAAAATACTAAATGGGTTTTTTTTTAATTTTAAGATTTTTTAAAAATATAATTTTATTTATTTATTTTTGGCTGTGCTGGGTCTTTGTTGTTGCACACGGGCTTTCTCTAGTTGTGGCAAGTGGGGGCTACTCTTCCTTGTGGAGCACAGGCTCTGGGATACGCAGGCTCCAGTAGCTGCAGTTCCCGGGCTCTGGAGCACAGGCTCCGTAGTTGTGGCATGCGGGCTTAGTTGCTTCACAGCATGTGGGATCTTCCTGGTCTTCTGCTTTGGCAGGCAGATTCTTTATCACTGAGCCATGTGGGAAGCCCCCTTTAAAATTTTTTTCCCCAATATCTTGTTAAGAAAATTTTCAATCATATGTAAAAGTTGAAAGAAATTTACAGCAAGCCCACGTATACACCCCACCTAGATTCTATAACTAACATTGTACTTTATTTTATTTATCCCATGTTTCTTCATTGATTCAGCTGCTGCTGCTAAGTCGCTTCAGTCGTGTCCGACTCTGTGCGACCCCATAGACGGCAGCCCAACAGGCTCCCCCGTCCCTGAGATTCTCCAGGCAAGAACACTGGAGTGGGTTGCCATTTCCTTCTCCAATGCTTGAAAGTGAAAAGTGAAAGTGAAGTCGCTCAGTTGTGTCTGACTCCTAGCGACCCCATGGACTCCTCCATCCATTGGATTTTCCAGGCAGAGTTATCTTTAAAATCAGGTTAGCTTTGCATGCCACTTATTAAGATACTTTGTCTGGCAACCAACATGTACAGAGGAGGAATCAAATAAAGCTTTTTTTTTGGCATCTCACTTGGGGTTGTTACGTCTAAGAGCCTTAACGGCCAAATCCTTTTATCCTTTTCCAAAAAACTAAGATACAGAAAAGATAGATTTGGTAAAGCCAGTAATATCTTAATGGTCCTCATCACCCTAGGTAAACCATGAAGTTTTTTATATTTAGGCAAGAACACGAAAGAAACAGAAGGAGTTTGCTTTTGTTTTAAGTATCATTGATGAGAACAGAGAGGGAGGATTATTTTTTTTTTTAAAGTAAAAGAAAAGAGAAAGACTTGTCTATTATTAAAAGTTCTGAAATAAAGCAAAAAACTACACACAAAATATTTAAACAGCCCCGTATATTGGTTTAAACAGCATACTCTGCACCTAAAGAAACGCACAAGGAAAAAGATTATGTTAAACCAAGCAAGAATTCCCTGGTTGTCCAGTGGTTAGGACTCTGAGTTCCCACTGGAGGGAGAACAGGGGCCAAAGGTTTGATGCCTGGTCAGAAGGCAATGGCACCCTACTCCAGTACTCTTGCCTGGAAAATCCCATGGATGGAGGAGCCTGGTAGGCTGCAGTCCATGGGGTCGCTAAGAGTCGGACACGACTGAGCGACTTCACTTCACTTTCAGGGAACTAAGATCCTGCAAGCCAGTGGCACGGCCAAACACAAAGTAAAGTGTTGTCTCGCTGACGGTGGTTTGCTTATCAAAGAAAGAGAAGGTTCTGGAACACTATAAACTGGAGCAGAAACTTTGAGCTGTGTTTCCCAAACTTAGTCTTTTAGGTATCCTTACACTATGCCTGCCATGGCTGATTACCTCCTGTGCTTATATAGTTTTCTTTAAACTGGGTTGCTTTTTACCTAAATATATTTTTTTTTTCAGTGGGCTTCCTTGGTGGCTCAGATGGTAAAGAATCTTCCCACAATGGGGGAGACCTGGTTTGATCCCTGTGTCAGGAAGATCCCCTGGAAAAGAGAATGGCTAGAAGACTTATCTCATTTCCATACACAGAAAACCAATAGATTTGCCATAAGCCAATAGCTACTTCAAAAATAAAAGCCATGAAAATCAAACAATGTTATTAACTTCTAGTTCAATCCTGTTCTTTGACAAAGGTTCTGAACTTGGGCCTGTTCTTTCTTTCTTTTTTTTTTTAACTTTTTATGTCTATACAATTTTTAAAGGTTACTTTCCATTTACAGGTCTTCCCTGGTGCTCAATCTGTAAAGAGTCTGCCTGCAATGCCAGAGACCCGGGTTCAATCCCTGGGTCAGGAAGAGCCCCTGGAGAAGTGAATGGCTACCCACTCCAGTGTTCTTGCCTAGAGAATTCCATGGACAGAGGAGCCTGGTGTGTTACAGTCCATGGGACTGAGTGACATGACTGAGTGACTAACAGTTTCACTTCCATTTACAGTTATTACATTGGCTGTATTCCCTGTGCTGGACAATCCATCCTTCAGTCTATCTTATACTTAATAGTGGGAGGGGGCAACATACAGATGGGGTAGTGGGAGGAGTCTATTCTTATTGGAAAGTTGTTAAAACATTCAAGTGGAAACTTCCTTCTTGATTTAATCAGAAGGATTGAGGGATAATTTAAAAAGAGAAATACTTTCTTGGTATGTGATTCAACATCCTTTAATACTAAGTCCTTGAACTATTCTGTGTACTGCCATTGTACACATTCCATACTGAGAATAGTGTTTAACAGTGTATAACACACTGTCTTGGCAGTATCTTCTGTGATTCTCCAAGTCAGACTTTTCTTTGGAATGGAGTCAAGGATCAGTTGATCCCTGGTTTCTCCAATTACCAGAGTGCCTTTCCTTACACATGTCCATTATGCAACAACTCTAGCAATTGAGGGCAGACTTATGTCATAGCTTTACCTCTGTCCTTTACCCCTTGAACATCTCACATGTTGGCTGTTCTCCAATCGTCTCCTTCTGCTCCTCACTCTCCACCCTCCTTTGACCCATTCTCTGTCCTGGAGATCATCATCTACAGACTGACTCGGATTCAGCTATACTGAAGCAATAGCAGAAGATGGAAGTACAGAAGGAGAATGGCCAGATTTCTCCTCCCACTCCCTGTTTGCTTGATGAAATAGCTCGGGCAATATCCTCACCCCCACCTCCACGGTTCTGACTTTGACCAGCTTCTGTGAAAACTGTGTCCTTTCTTTGCTCTTTCAGGTCTAAAGGTGATAATGACATTCTGCTGATGATGACTCAACAATGATTTAACTTTCCTTGTTTGATCCCTCAGTCCTATTGACACTTTTGTAATAATTTCTTATTAAAACACCTTCATATAAGACATCTTTTGGGGACAACAGAATGGGAAAGACTAGAGATCTCTTCAGGAAAATAAGAGATACCAAGGGAAGATTTCATGCAAAGATGGGCACAATAAAGGACAGAAACCATATGAACCTAACAGAAGCAGAAGATATTAAGAAGAAGTGGCAAGAATACACAGAAGAACTGTACAAAAAAGATCTTCATGACCCAGATAACCACGATACTGTGATCACTCACTTAGAGCCAGACATCCTGGAATGTGAAGTCAAGGGGGCCTTAGGAAGCATCACTATGAACAAAGCTAGTGGAGGTGATGGAATTCCAGCTGAGCTATTTCAAATCCTGAAAGATGATGCTGTGAAAGTGCTGCACTCAATATGCCAGCAAATATGGAAAACTCAGCAGTGGCCACAGGACTGGAAAAGGTCAGTTTTCATTCCAATCCCAAAGAAGGGCAATTCCAAAGAATGTTCAAACCACTGCACAATTGCACTCATCTCACAAGCTAGAAAAGTAATGTTCAAAATTCTTCAAGCTAGGCTTCAACAGTACGTGAACCACGAACTTCCAGATGTTCAAGCTGGATTTCGAAAAGGCAGAGGAACCAGAGGTCGAATTGCCAACATCTGTTGGATCATCAAAAAGCAAGAGAGTTCCAGGAAAAATCTGCTTCTGCCTTACTGACCATGCCAAAGCCTTTGTCTGTGTGGATCACAACAAACCATGGAAAATTCTTAGTGTGATGGAAATACCAGACCACCTTACCTGCCTCCTGGGACATCTGTATGCAGGTCAAGAAGCAACAGTTAGAACCGGACATGGAACAACAGACTGGTTCCAAATCGGGAGAGGAGTACATCAAGGCTGTGTATTGTTACCCTGCTGATTTAACTTACATGCAGAGTACATCATGAGAAATGTCGGGCTGGATGAAGCACAAGCTGCAATCAAGATAGCTGGGAGAAATATCAATTACCTCAGATATGCAGATGACACCACCCTTATGGCAGAAAGTGAAGAAGAACTAAAGAGCCTCTTGATGAAAGTGAAAGAGGAGAGTGAAAAAGTTGGCTTAAAACTCAACATTCGGAAAACTAAGATCATGGCATCTCGTCCCATCACTTCATGGCAAATAGATAGGGAAACAATGGAAACAGTGACAGACTTTATTTTCTTGGGCTCCAAAATCACTGCAGATGGTGGCTGCAGCCATGAAATTAAAAGACACTTGCTCCTTGGAAGAAAATCTATGACCAACCTAGATAGCATATTCAAAAGCAGAGACATTACTTTGCCAACAAAGATTCGTCTAGTCAAAGCTATGGTTTTTCCACTGGTCATGTATGGATGTGAGAGTTGGACTATAAAGAAAGCTGAGCACTGAAGAATTGATGCTTTTGAACTGTGGTGTTGGAGAAGACTCTGGAGAGTCCCTTGAACTGCAAGGAGATCCAACCAGTCTATCTTAAAGGAAATCAGTCCTGAATATTCATTGGAAGGACTGATGTTGAAGCTGAAACTCCAATACTTTCGCCACCTGATGCAAAGAACTGACTCATTGGAAAAGACCCTAATGCTGGGAAAGATTGAAGGCAGGAGGTGAAAGGGACGACAGCAGTTGGATGGCATCACTGACTCAATGGACATGAGTTTGAGTAAGCTCTGGGAGTTAGTGATGGACAGAGAGGCCTGGCATGCTTCAATCCATGGGGTCACAAAGAGTTGGACATGACTGAGTGAGTGAACTGAACTGAACTGATTTCTGGCCAGATTTCAAGTAGTAAAGTTGGAAATTTTTCACTCTATATACTTTTATACATGTTTCTGTGTGCTTGTATTACTTATTCAAAAATGTAATTGTTTAATAATCAAACAAATAGCAATATAACACATCAAAATTTGTGAGATACAGCTAAATCAGTGCCTGGAGGGAAATTTTAGCTTTAAGTTGACAATTTATGAGCTAAGCTTCCATTCCAAGAAACTAGAAAAAGAAAAGCAAATTTTAATTAAGACAGGAAATAAAGACAGGAACAAAAATTGAAGAAGTAAAAATAGAGGTAGAAATAAAGTAAAAAATTGGCTTTTTGAAAAGATCAATGAAATGATAAACCTCAAGCATAGAGCAAGTAGAAAAAATGCAAATTACTAACACTAGGAATAAAAAAAGGAGATAACTACAGATCCTAAATATTAAAAAAATTAAGATGGTAATCTAACAACTTTATGTCAAAAATTTGACAACATAGTTGAAAAGAAATATTTTCTTGAGAAATATAAATTACTTAAACTGAAACAAAGGAAATAGGAAAAATAGTAAGTCCTGAATTGATTAAAGAAGTTGAATCTAAAATTAAATCCTTCCTTATTCTCCAACTGTCTCAGAAAACCCTACAATCCCAGATGGACTTATTGGTAAATTTTTTCTGAACATTCAAAGGAGAATATGTATACTTTTAGATAAGAAAGAAGAAATGATTCTAAACTAGTTTTATAAGGCCAGCATAACCCTGATGCCTAAGGGATATTATAAGAAAGGAATGTTACAGGCCATTATGTCTAACTTAAGAGTATTAGATACTAAAACCCTAAAAAAACTTAGTGAATTGAATCCAGTGATAAATAAGAAAGACTATATACCTTATGACTAAGCTAAGTTTTACAAAATTGCAAAATTGATTTAATACTCAGATAAATGTAATTCACCAAATTAACAATATAAAGAAGCATCATAGGATTACCTCAATACACGCGGCGAGAGCTATTGACAAAATTCAGCAGTCTTTAATGATAAAATCTGTTAGCAAACTAGAACAAGTTCTAGTTTGGGAACCTTCTTAATCCTATAAAGAATACCTATAAAACACCTTCAGCCAATATTAAGTAAATTGTAAAGCTCTGAACTCCTAACTCCTGAGGCCAGAAATAAGACAACAATGCACACCATCACTTCTATTAAACAGTATATAGGTGAATCTAGCTAGTGTATTAGGCAAGAAAAAATTAAAATATATAAAGGTTATAAACAAAGATATAACACTTTTTATTTACAGATGATATGATTGCATATACATAGAATTATTAACGATCTTAGAAACTGAATTAGATCATTCAGTACTGTTAAGACTTTAAGTTTTCCCAAACTGATGTACAGGTTCCATGCAATCCCTATTGAAACTTCAGTTGCTCTTCAGGGGGTTGATTTATTTTCATATAAATATGTTCAGTTCGGTTCAGTTCAGTCTCTCAGTCGTGTCTGACTCTTTGCGACCCCATGGACTGCAGCACACCAAGCTTCCCTATCCATCACCAACTCCCGTAGTTTACTCAAACTCATGTCCATTGAGTCAGTGATGCCATCCAACCATCTCATCATCTGGTATCCCCTTCTCCTCCCACCTCAATCTTTCCCAGCATCAGGATCTTTTCCAATGAGTCAGCTCTTCACATCAGATGGCCAGAGTATTGGAGTTTCAACTTCAGCACCAGTCCTTCCAATGAATATTCAGGACTGATTTCCTATAGGATGGACTGGTTGGATCTCCTTGCAGTCCAAGGGACTCTCAAGAGTCTTCTCCAACATCACAGTTCAAAAGCATCAATTCTTCAGCTCTCACCTTTCTTTATAGTCCAACTCTCACATCCATACATGACTACTGGAAAAACCATAGCTTTGACTAGATGGATCTTTGTTGGCAAAGTAATGTCTCTGCTTTTTAATATACTGTCTAGGTTGGTCATAGCTTTTCTTCCAAGGAGCAAGCATCTTTAACTTCATGGCTGCAGCCACCATCTGCAGTGATTTTGGAGCCCAAGAAAATAAAGTCTGTCACTGTTTCCATTGTTTCCCCATCTATTTGCCATGAAGTGATGGGACCAGATGCCATGATCTTAGTTTTCCGAATGTTGAGTTTTAAGCCAGTTTTTTCACTCTCCTCTTTCACTTTCATCAAAAGGCTCTTTAGTTCTTCTTTGCTTTCATATATAAATACTTTATAGTCATATAATTTCATATAAATTTATTAGTATATCATATTTATATGAAAATGCAAATATCCTAGTACAGCCAAGGCAAACTTAAAGAAAAAGCATTAAGTTGAAGACTTTATACTACCAAATTTCAAGATTTACTATAAAGCTACAGTAATTCAGACAGCGTAACTTGACCTGTTAAATAGGCAAATAAGTCAACAAAATATAGAGTTCAGAAATATGCCCAATGGCCCCCCACTCCAGTACTCTTGCCTGGAAAATCCCATGGATGGAGGAGCCTGGTAGGCTGCAGTCCATGGGGTTGCTAATAGTTGGACACGACTGACCGACTTCACTTTCACTTTTCACTTTCATGCATTGGAGAAGGAAATGGCAACCCACTCCAGTGTTCTTGCCTGGAGAATCCCAGAGACAGGGGAGCCTGTTGGGCTGCCGTCTATGGGGTCGCACAGAGTCGGACATGACTGAAGCGACTTAGCAGCAGCAGCAGCAAACAGTTACTTAATGTGCAATAACAACACAGTAGCATAATCATTTTTAATAGTGTTATTATAGCAATTATATATTCCTGTGGAAAAAATGAATGTTGCCTCTTACTTCATGTCAAACACAAATTATTAATTTGAGATGGCTAGTTCTATACATGAAGGCTTCTAGAAAAAATGTTAAGAGAATACTTTCACAAATTTGGATTAAGGAAAGATTTACTGAATGGGACACAAAAATTACTAACCATAAAAAATTAACAAATTTGGCATAATTAAGATTAACAGCTTCTGCTCATCCAAATCAAGATACCCATAAAGGATTAAAAAGGCAAATTCAGGAGAAAGTATCTGCAATGCTCAGATCCAACAAAAGAATTGTATAAAATGTATGAAGTGAAGTCACTCAGTCGTGTCCGACTCTTTGTGACCCCATGGACTGTAGCCTACCACGCTCCTTGGTCCATGGGATTTTCCAGGCAAGAGTACTGGAGGGGGTTGCCATTTCCTTCTCCAATACAAATGTATAAAGAACTCCTAAAAGT
This sequence comes from Bos indicus x Bos taurus, assembly GCF_003369695.1. Lineage (NCBI taxonomy): Eukaryota > Metazoa > Chordata > Mammalia > Artiodactyla > Bovidae > Bos > Bos indicus x Bos taurus. The sequence continues at coordinate 117,452,941 of NC_040076.1, forward strand.
CAATAAGAAAAAAATAAACAAGTAGTTAAAAAATGGGCAAAAAACTTGAAGAGACACCTAACAAAGGAGGATATTCAAATACCTATTTAAGCATATGAAAAGGTGCTCAACTTCATTACTCCTCAAGGAAATGTAAATTAAAATCAGAAAGATATAACACCATCAGAATGGCTAACTTCAAAGTTTGATGATACTAATTATTATCAATTAAGATGTCAAGCAACTGGAATTCGCACACACTGGTGGTGAGAGTATACATTCATATCGCTCCTAGAAAGCTACTTAGTATTATGAACTAAAGCTAAGTATATAACTATCCTATGGCCCAGCAACCCCACTCTAGGCGTATACCCAAGAGAAGCAAAGCCTGTCTACTAGAAGACATGGATGAGAATGCTCATAGCAGCTTTTCTCATTATTGAGAAATTGAGAACAACCCAAATATCCATCAATGAGAGAATAGGTCAATAAATTCTAGCCTCTCATACAATGGAATACTAAAGTAATTTTGATAAATACACAAAGCAACATGAGTGAATCTCACCATATTAAACAGAGCAAAAGAATCCAGACACAATGGTAGTGTACACAATATGATTTCATTTATGTGAGATTCAAGAGGGAAATGGTGTAGTTCATTAAGAGCAACTGATCTCAAATGTACACAAAATTTGCTCTTGTAGAGTACATAAAGCTAAAATCACCTCGGCTCTTTCAACAAATGGACATGATCAAAGGAATTAATTGTACTGAGCATCTAAACTCAGTGCCTTATAATCTAATCACGATCTAATGAGGGAGACTGAATAGGGACTTTATATTCTTAGAAACTCATAAAAACCTTTTTTAATAAAAGCCCTCAGCAAACAAATCAGACCCCTGTGGTGGAATAATATTTTAAGATATTAACCACCGGGTCCCCACTCCTGGCCCCAGGAGTTTCCCATAGCCCTTCCACCCACTCAAGCTCAATGCACTTTGCCTTGGGGTAGGAATGACCCAGCAGAGAGGGAGAAGAAGCCTTTGTAGTTCTAAAAGCCCAACCCACAGCGGGGACCAGAAAGAGCACAGGGCATAGCACAAAGGATTTCAAAGAATATGTAGTGACTCAGAGAGTTTTTCCCACCCTCAAAACTAGTTTGAAAATATTCCCTGGGTGGATGGGAGACAAGGACTGGAGGGAAAGTAGAAAAAACTAGGGCCCTGAAGAGGTGCCCTGTGCCTTGCTGTCTTTGGGCTGCATCCTTGGAGTGGAGGTCAGGGGAATGATGGCAACCCCAGAAAGATTTGAGGGATTCAAATAAAGAAGGTGTCTCTTCTTACTTTGCAGTTGAAAGCCATCCCAACTTATCCTGCACTGAGCATGAAGCAGGAGCAAGGACTGCAAGCAAGGACATGGTTATGTGGGGCGTCTGGGTTGATGGGCCCCTTAGCAGCCTCTAGAATTCCCTCATGCTCCCAAGCAGAAGAGGCAGATGTATCAAAAAGTGGACCCTAGAGTGGGCTGTGAGAGTCAAAAAGAGCCATACTTGGAGAAGCCCAGAGATCTGCACTGGGGATAAGGTAACAGCACACATGAGACCCAAGGATTGGGAAACTGTACATCCAAGCAGGTGCCAACCTCGTGGATATTTATCAAGAGATGGATGGCCCCTCCCAAAGCTGTGACATAACATTTGTTGTTATGACATTGAAACATGTAAAATATCGTGTAAGAAACGAGTTGCCAGTCCAGGTTCGATACACAATACTGGATGCTTGGGGCTAGTGCACTGGGACGACCCAGAGGGATGGTATGGGGAGGGAGGAGGGAGGAGCGTTCAGGATGGGGAACACATGTATACCTGTGGCGGATTCATTTTGATATTTGGCAAAACTAATACAATTATGTAAAGTTTAAAAATAAAATAAAATTTAAAAAAAATTAAAAAATTAAAAAAAAAGAATTCATTAAAAAAAAAAAAAAAAACATTTGTTGTTGTTCAGTCGTGTCCAACTCTTTGTGACCCCATGAATCACAGCACACCAGGCCTCCCTGTCCGTCACCAACTCCCGGAGTTCACCCAAACTCATGTCCATCGAGTTGGTGATGCCATCCAGCCATCTCATCCTCTGTCATACCCTTCACCTCCCACCTTCAATCTTTCCCAGCATTAGGGTCTCTTCCAATGAGTCAGCTCTTTGCATTAGGTGGTCAAAGTATTGGAGCTTCAGCTTCAGCATCAGTCCTTCCAATGAATATTCAGGACTAATTTCCTTTAGGATGGACTGGTTGGATCTCCTTGCAGTCCAAGGGACTCTCAAGAGTCTTCTCCAACACCACAGTTCAAAAGCATCAATTCTTTGGTGCTCAGGCTTCTTTATGTTCTTACTTTCACATCCATACATGACTACTGGAAAAACCATAGCTTTGACTAGATGGACCTTTGTTGGCAAAGTAATACCTCTGCTTTTTAATAGCTGTCTAGGTTGGTCATAGCTTTTCTTCCAAGGAGTAAGCATCTTTTAATTTCATGGCTGCAGTCACCATCTGCAATGACATAACATAGGCATCCTGAAACTCAGACTCAATCTCAGAGAGAAGGGGGAACCTTGAATTGACTGAGATTAAGTTTCTACTGCCAGACACGCTAATAGGAGATGGCTGCCACCTCTGTAGGTGGGACCCAGGAAGAGAGAAGAAGGTGATTTTTTTGCTTGTTTTTTTTTTTAAAAACTTTGGATGCAGAATTAATCAATGTTCAATAATAGAAAACATATAGTATGCTTAGTCACTCAGTCATGTCCTGCCAGGCTCCTCTGTCCATGGAATTTCCCAAGCAAAAGTACTGGAGCGGGTTGCCATTTCCTCCAGGGGATCTTCCTGACTCAGGGACTGAATCTGAATTTCCTGCATCTCCTGAGTCTCCTGCATTGCAGTCGGATTCTTTACCACTGCACTACCTGGGAATCTCAGAAAACATATAGTTCACATAAGCAAAAAGGTAAAGCATATAATCTCATTACGCAGAGATAATAGCTATTATTACATGACCCTTTTATTTTCTTTTACAAAAATAAGATTTTATTGTGCCCATCAATTAAGAACTTTGCTTTTTTTTTTTTTTTTAAATAATTATATAGCATAACCTGCCTGGGTTGTCATTACATGCTCTTCCTCGTCATCATTTTTAATAACCATAGCAGTGAGTGTTAGGGATGTTCTATAATATTTTTTAAACACTTTACTAATTGTTGGGCTTTCCTACTACTGTAATTAACACTGTGATGAATACTTAATGCTAAATCCTTGTGTACATCCTTGGCTATTTCAGTGTTAACCTGGATTTTTCCACTTCCTTTGGCTCCCAGTGTTGAAACTGGGCATATATAGCAGAGAAAACCTGGCTGGTCATTCTAGTCACTTAATCAGCCATGTAGATTGGAACCAGTAAAACAGGTTGGGTATAATGCTATAAAAACCAACCAACCCTAGTTTTGACTCAAAATTATTCCTGTTCCCTGGAGATTATGTCCCCAATTCAAATCCTCTGGCATATCGAGTGAGGGAACTGCCTCATGTATTAACTCATATTCTTAAGAGAATACACTGTCATCCTTGCCTGGCAAGAGGAGCCCCTGGCAGCATGGTCTATGTTACTATTTATACAGCATGCTTTATACATGCTGGTGAGTGCCAAATGTATTAAGTCAATGAGAGTCACTTGCACAATGCATATGGGATCAGGATATAAATGATTTGGAGTCCTTTTTTTGTACAATGAATCTTCTTATATAAAATCTACTGATAAGCTTCCAAATAGAATGTTTAAATATCTGGCAGAGAAGTTTTATAAGAACTACTCTTCTTCCGGTGGGTCTTTTCTTATGCTCTGCTGCTGCTAAGTCGCTTCAGTCGTGTCCGACTCTGTGCGACCCCATAGATGGCAGCCCACGAGGCTCCGTCCCTGGGATTCTCCAGGCAAGAACAACCTGGAGTGGGTTGCCATTTCCTTCTCCAATGCATGAAAGTGAAAAGTGAAAGTGAAGTCGCTCAGTCGTGTCTGACTCTTAGCGACCCCATGGACTGCAGCCTAGCAGGCTCCTCCGCCCATGGGACTTTTCAGGCAAGAGTACTGGAGTGGGTCGCCAGTGCCTTCTCCGATGCTCATTTCTGGCTAAATGGGGCTCAGAGAACGGTTAGTAAAGCTCTTAAAAAGCTCTTCAAAGTGTTTAAATGCCCCAGCAACCTGTCTGCCTATACAGTAAAGTGCAACCCCTTAGCACAGATGATTTCCTTGTCCTGCTGAATCTGTCCTCAGATCTTCCCCTGTAGCTTTTTTCTCCCCCGACTATCACTCCTTTCTTACTGAACCACTATGGATTATAACACTTTATGTCATAACTGGTTTAAATATCTGTCTCTCCCTTCCCATAACCACAAAATCCTGCCCACTACTCTGCCTCCATCTAAGAACCTAGTTCCCTGGGTGGCTCAGATGGTAAAGAATCTGATCCAATGTGGGAGACCAAGATTTGATCCCTGGGTCAGGAAGATCCCTTGGAAGAAGAAATGGCAACCCATTCTAGTATTCTTGCCTGGAAAATCCCATGGACAGAGGAGCCTGGCTGGCTACAGTCCATGTACTCGCAAAGAATCAGATATGACTGGGTGAATAACAAGAGAGAGAAGTACCTGGGATACAGTAGACAATCTATAAAAAGATCCATAAGTCAATTTGTCATAAAATAAACACCTGACATATGATAAGAAGGGCTAGCACTTATTATGCTCCAAGAGCTTTATCTGTGTTATCTCACTTAATCTTCACAACAACCTATCAACTTGGTACTCTTGTTGTCTTCATTTCATAGACAAGGAAACTAAGGCACAGAGATTAAGAACCTCATCCAATATTATAATAGTCAGTAGATGGCAGAATGGAATTTGAAGCCAGACAGTAAGGTTGCAAAGTCCTGCTTCTTCACCTATAATGAATGAAATTTATTATAGAATAAATGATGCTAACATGTCACTGGGATAGGGACCACATGCAGGGAATTTGTTCAGTTTTTTGATAAATGCTTGGGCTCTATAGACTGATTGCTTCTATTAAAATTCTGCTTTTGCCACTTAGTAGCTTTGTGAGCTTGGAAAAGTTATTTAAAATTTCTAAGCCTCTGTTTTCTCACCCATAAAATGTGGATAAACATGGCCCCATCCTGATGAGATTATAGTGAACATTAAATGATATAATTCTTATTAAGTGCCTGGCATGTCATAGGAGCTCAGTAAATACTGTATACACATAGCTTATTTCTAGGTCATAATCTAGTACTTACTGATATTTACTGTCCCCGAGGGAATATTTCAAATGCCTTGGCAAGCAGGCCATCCATTCCCCAGTCACCTTCTTTGCACACAAGTCCGTGTATATGTGTGTGTATTGATCATACAATACAAATATGAAATGACAAGGTCCCTTATCCACCTAGAAGGCCTCTACAAGTGTGTTCTGTGCCAGGCACAGGTGTTACAGCTTTCTAAGGTGGCACCAAACAGGGCTTCAGTGTCACCCTGCCTGACAGATCTCAGGGACCCTCTCATTCTAAAATCCCAACTGTCAAAGAGTAAAGCCTTTTCCAGACCTCAGGCAGTCATGAGAACTTGGGAGGAGAGCAAGGGTTGGAGGCAGCCCCACCCAACATCCAGAAAAGGGCTGCCCCTTCAATCCATCACTGATAAGACACCAGCACATAGCATCCACCCCATAGACCTGTTTGGGCTCAACCTTCCAGAGACTAAATTCTCACTGGGTTCTTTTCCCACCAAGAGGAAGCTGGGTGGGATTTACCCATGATCTCATAGCTCCCTTCTCTTACTTTATTTCTCATGGGTCTGGGCAGCTGTGCCCTGAAAATACAGCTCTGAGTAAAAGAAATAAGGTCTGCTTTCTTTCATCACTAAAACTCGGAGTTAAAGTCAAAAGTAAACTGAACTTCTGAAAGGCAAATGGAGAAATCCACCAGCATAATTCAGCAGGGTGCTGGGAGAGAGAGAGACAAGAGTAAACAGCGTGAAAGTCTCTCAAAGATGAGGCAGGGCAAGTGAATTCAACCAGTGCATTCAGCCAGTGAATGCAGAGGCCCCAACGTGCACAAGTGGAATCTCAGATCCTCTGCTCCCAACTTCAGCCTAAACTCAGGTGTGAGTATTACTCAGTCTAACTGGTGAAGAAAGGGTTTGGGGGACATTTAATCTGCCTAGGATAATGTCAGTCAGTGGTGCTATCAGGACCCATGATGTTTCCTCTGTCTTTTTAGAAGTAGTTGCTGGGAGGGTGCAGAGACTCATGGAATGTTAGTGCGAGAAGGAATCTACCCACCCATGCCCCCTCATTTTACCTGGGGAGGAGCTAAGTGTCAGAGTGAATCCATTTGCCCAAGGTCACAAGACACGATGGCTTGTCCATGGTTCTACGCTGTCCCCCTTATGCTTTCTGCCTCCTCCAGCTGATACACCCATACCTTCCTTTCTACCCACTATTCATATTTAATATGATGCAGGGTGCATGTCAGAGCTGTAACACGCCTGTGGGCTACAGAGGGGAAAAAGCATATAACAGGGTCTCATAGGAAATACCTTGCCATCTATTTTTCTGCCCCCTTGTGGGAATCAATTCCATTTTGGACCCCATATATAAAGCTAACTTTCCACCCAGAAAAGAGACCACAGATCTTCCAGAGCAGAGAGAGAAACTTCCAGGGTTATGCCACCAAGGTATCCAAACAGAAGGAGAGGCCAATCAAGTTGCCAAGCACGTGTTACAGCCATTCTGTTGCTACATGTGGCTGAGGATTAGCAACATTTTCTTAGCAAGAAAGAAAGAGCATCATTATCAGAATGCTTCCAGTAACAGATATTGAGTACTTACCATATACAGGCAGTATTACTTAATCCTCAACAACATTAGGTAGTTATTGTTATCCCCTTTTTAAAGAAGAGGAAATTTAGGCACAAAAAGGTTAAGTAGCCATGAAATTAAAAGACGCTTACTCCTTGGGGCTATATGGACTGAGGTTCGTGACATTGTACACGAGACAGGGATCAAGACCATCCCCGTGGAAAAGAAATGCAAAAAAGCAAAATGGCTGTCTGGGGAGGCATTACAAATAGCTGTGAAAAGAAGAGAAGCAAAAAGCAAAGCAGAAAAGGAAAGATATAAACATCTGAATGCAGAGTTCCAAAGAATAGCAAGAAGAGATAAGAAAGCCTTCTTCAGAGATCAATGCAAAGAAATAGAGGAAAACAACATAATGGGAAAGACTAGAGATCTCTTCAAGAAAATCAGAGATACCAAGGGAACATTTCATGCAAAGATGAGCTCGATAAAGGACAGACATGGTATGGACCTAACAGAAGCAGAAGATATTAAGAAGAGATGGCAAGAATACACAGAAGAACTGTACAAAAAAGATCTTCATGCCCCAGGTAATCACGATGGTGTGATCACTGACCTAGAGCCAGACACCCTGGAATGTGAAGTCAAGTGGGCCTTAGAAAGCATCACTATAAACAAAGCTAGTGGAGGTGATGGAATTCCAATTGAGCTATTTCAAATCTTGAAAGATGATGCTGTGAAAGTGCTGCACTCAATATGCCAGCAAATTTGGAAAACTCAGCAGTGGCCACAGGACTGGAAAAGGTCAGTTTTCATTCCAATCCCAAAGAAAGCCAATGCCAAAGAATGCTGAAACTACCGCACAATTGCACCCATCTCACACACTAGTAAAGTAATGCTCAAAATTCTCCAAGCCAGGCTTCAGCAATATGTGAACCGCGAACTTCCTGATGTTCAAGCTGGTTTTAGAAAAGGCAGAGGAACCAGAGATCAAATTGCCAACACCCGCTGGATCATGGAAAAAGCAAGAGAGCTCCAGAAAAACATCTATTTCGGCTTTATTGACTACCCCAAAGCCTTTGACTGTGTGGATCACAATAAACAATGGAAAATTCTGAAAGAGATGGGAATACCAGACCACCTGACCTGCCTCTTGAGAAACCTATATGCAGGTCAGGAAGCAACAGTTAGAACTGGACATGGAACAACAGACTGGTTGCAAATAGGAAAAGGAGTCCGTCAAGGCTGTATATTGTCCCCCTGCTTATTTAACTTCTATGCAGAGTACATCATGAGAAACGCTGGGCTGGAAGAAGCACAAGCTGGAATCAAGACTGCGGGGAGAAATCTCAATAACCTCAGATATGCAGATGTCACCACCCTTATGGCAGAAAGTGAAGAGGAACTCAAAAGCCTCTTGATGAAAGTGAAAGTGGAGAGTGAAAAAGTTGGCTTAAAACTCAGCATTCAGAAAACGAAGATCATGGCATCCGGTCCCATCACTTCATGGGAAATAGACGGGGAAACAGTGTCAGACTTTATTTTTCTGGGCTCCAAAATCACTGCAGATGGTGACTGCAGCCATGAAATTAGAAGATGCTTACTCCTTGGAAGGGAAGTTATGACCAACCTAGATAGCATATTCAAAAGCAGAGACATTACTTTGCTAACAAAGGTCCATCTAGTCAAGGCTATGGTTTTTCCAGTGGTCATGTATGGATGTGAGAGTTGGACTGTGAAGAAAACTGAGTACCGAAGAATTGATGCTTTTGAACTGTGGTTTTGGAGAAGACTCTTGAGAGTCCCCTAGGACTGCAAGGAGATCCAACCAGTCCATCCTAAAGGAGATCAGTCCTGGGTGTTCATTGGAAGGACTGATGCTAAAGCTGAAACTCCAGTACTTTGGCCACCTCATGTGAAGAGTTGTCTCATTGGAAAAGACTCTGATGCTGGGAGGGATTGAGGGCAGGAGGAGAAGGGAATGACAGAGGATGAGATGGCTGGATGGCATCACCAACTCAATGGACATGAGTTTGAGTGAACTCTGGGAGTTGGTGATGGACAGGGAGGCCTGGCGTGCTGTGATTCATGGGGTCGCAAAGAGTCAGACACGACTGAGCGACTGAACTGAACTGAACTGAATCTGTAAATAGTAAATAATCTGACTTTCGAACCTGACTCTTCATCACACTCTTGTCAACTCTCTTATAAAACTGTGTATATTTCTTGCTTCATGCTTGGGTTCCGTCATTCTCATCGGGTTCTATTCTTTTTATCAAGTCCTAAAGGAAAGTTTCCCTCCAGTTATTATTATTGGTCAACACCTAAACCAAATCTATTTCAATTTCTTCGCTGCTTCATTCCCCCCTCATTATATAATGTATTGTTAATAGTCTTTATAACTACCATTTTTAACTGAATAAATAACCCTTTGTTGAATAGATCTATCATTATTTGCTCACGATGTTAAATAAATAGGGCACATAAAGCCCTATTATGATATATTTGGGCAGTTCCCAAATTTTTCATGTTATCAATAACTGCAGTATACTTTACCTTTTCTATACTTACCATATATATTTTGCTTTAGGTTAGCAGAGTTTCAATTTTCTTAAGGAAGTCAAAGCATGATTTGTATCTTTGTGAGTTCAGATAGGAAGAGTTTAAGAAAACATAGATGGGCCATGAGCCAACCCAGAGGTCTCAGTCAGTTCAGTGAACACCATGAAAGGCCTGCAGAAATCAGCAGTGACAAGAAGAGAGAGCTGCCACATCAACCAAAAGAATATGCACAAGCAATTTAGGAAGGCTAGAAACTTCATCACGGCTCAGAGTCCTGGCTGGAGAGACAGCTCTTATATCGTAGTGAATACTGGCTACTCATCTGGAGCAGTTTTTCGAAACAAGACAAGTTAATCATGATTCCCAGATCACTTGGGAGCATTCTCAATTCTTTGCAACAACCACAATGCACAGAGCACAGCACATACACACACATGCACACACACACACACACACACACACACATATTTGTTGTTCAGTCACTCAGTTATGTCCGACTCTTTGTGATCCCATGGACTATAGCACATCAGGCTTCCCTGTCCTTCACTATCTGCCAGAGTTTGCTCAAATTTATGTCCATTGAATTGGTGATGCCATCCAACCATCTCATCCTCTGTCATCCCCTTCTCCTCCTGCCTCCAATCTTTCCCATCATCGGGGTATTTTCAAATGAATCAACTCTTCACATCAGGTGGCCAAAATATTGGAGCTTCATACACACACACACGATCTAGAGAAGCCCATTTTCCTGCTCATTCACATAGCAGAGATGAGAGACCTTGGGATTAGGGAAGACCTTGATTAGGAGCTCAGCCTCAATCCTTCCCACCAAGTTGAATGTTATCCAATACAACTATTTCCCAGTCTTCTCACATGTAAAAGGAGATTTGCGTTTAAGGGAATAATTAAATGGATTTTTTAAAAGTACTTTAAAAACCACAGAATCAGATCAGATCAGATCAGTCGCTCAGTTGTGTCCGACTCTGCGACCCCATGAATCGCAGCATGCCAGGCCTCCCTGTCCATCAGCAACTCTCAGAGTTCACTCAGACGCATGTCCATCGAGTCAATGATGCCATCCAGCCATCTCATCCTCTGCCATCCCCTTCTCCTCCTGCCCCCAATCCCTCCCAGCATCAGAGTCTTTTCCAGTGAGTCAACTCTTCTCAAGAGGTGCCAAAGTACTGGAGTTTCAGCTTTATCCTCATTCCTTCCAAAGAAATCCCAGGGCTGATCTCCTTCAGAATGGACTGGTTGGATCTCCTTGCAGTCCAAGGGACTCTCAAGAGTCTTCTCCAACACCACAGTTTAAAAACATCAATTCTTCAGTGCTCAGCCTTCTTCACAGTACAACTCTCACATCCATACATGACCACAGGAAAAACCATAGCCTTGACTAGACGAAACTTTGTTAGCAAAGTAATGTCTCTGCTTTTGAATATGCTATCTAGGTTGGTCATAACTTTCCTTCCAAGGAGTAAGCGTCTTTTAATTTCATGGCTGCAGTCACCATCTGCAGTGATTTTGGAGCCCAGAAAAATAAAGTCTGACACTGTTTTCCACTGTTTCCCCATCTATTTCTCATGAAGTGATGGGACCGGATGCCATGATCTTCGTTTTCTGAATGTTGAGCTTTAAGCCAACTTTTTCACTCTCCACTTTCACTTTCATCAAGAGGCTTTTGAGTTCCTCTTCACTTTCTGCCATAAGGGTGGTGACATCTGCATATCTGAGGTTATTGAGATTTCTCCCCGCAGTCTTGATTCCAGCTTGTGCTTCTTCCAGCCCAGCGTTTCTCATGATGTACTCTGCATACAAGTTAAATAAGCAGGGGGACAATATACAGCCTTGACGGACTCCTTTTCCTATTTGCAACCAGTCTGTTGTTCCATGTCCAGTTCTAACTGTTGCTTCCTGACCTGCATATAGGTTTCTCAAGAGGCAGGTCAGGTGGTCTGGTATTCCCATCTCTTTCAGAATTTTCCACAGTTTATTGTGACCCACGCAGTCAAAGGCTTTGGGGTAGTCAATAAAGCCGAAATAGATGTTTTTCTGGAGCTCTCTTGCTTTTTCCATGATCCAGCGGGTGTTGGCAATTTGATCTCTGGTTCCTCTGCCTTTTCTAAAACCAGCTTGAACATCAGGAAGTTCGCGGTTCACATATTGCTGAAGCCTGGCTTGGAGAATTTTGAGCATTACTTTACTAGCGTGTGAGATGAGTGCAATTGTGCAGTGGTTTGAGCATTCTTTGGCATTGCCTTTCTTTGGGATTGGAATGAAAACTGACCTTTTCCAGTCCGATGGCCACTGCTGAGTTTTCGAAATTTGCTGGTATATTGAGTGCAGCACTTTCACAGCATCATCCTTCAGGATTTGAAATAGCTCCACTGGAATTCCATCACCTCCACTAGCTTTGTTCATAGTGATGCTTTCTAAGGCCCACTTGACTTCACATTCCAGGATGTCTGGCTCTAGGTCAGTGATCACACCATTGTGATTATCTGGGTCGTGAAGATCTTTTTTGTACAGTTCTTCTGTGTATTCCTGCCATCTCTTCTTAATATCTTCTGCTTCTGTTAGGTCCATACCATGTCTGTCCTTTATCGAGCCCATCTTTGCATGAAATGTTCCTTTGGTATCTCTGATTTTCTTGAAGAGATCTCTAGTCTTTCCCATTCTGTTGTTTTCCTCTATTTCTTTGCATTGATCACTGAGGAAGGCTTTCTTATCTCTTCTTGTTATTCTTTGGAACTCTGCATTCAGATGTTTGTATCTTTCCTTTTCTGCTTTGCTTTTTGCTTCTCTTCTTTTCACAGCTATTTGTAAGGCCTCCCCAGACAGCCACTTTGCTTTTTTGCATTTCTTTTCCATGGGGATGGTTTTGATCCCTGTCTTGTGTACAATGTCACGAACCTCATTCCATAGTTCATCAGGCACTCTATCTATCAGATCTAGGCCCTTAAATCTATTTCTCACTTCCACTGTATAATCATAAGGGATTTGATTTAGGTCATACCTGAATGGTCTAGTGGTTTTCCCTACTTTCTTCAATTTCAGTCTGAATTTGAAAATAAGGAGTTCATGGTCTGAGCCACAGTCAGCTCCTGGTCTTGTTTTTGCTGACTGTATAGAGCTTCTCCATCTTTGACTGCAAAGAATATAATCAATCTGATTTCGGTGTTGACCATCTGGTGATGTCCATGTATAGAGTCTTCTCTTGTGTTGTTGGAAGAGGGTGTTTGTTATGACCAGTGCATTTTCTTGGCAAAACTCTATTAGTCTTTGCCCTGCTTCATTCTGTACTCCAAGGCCAAATTTGCCTGTTACTCCAGGTGTTTCTTTTTTTTTTCTTTTTCTAATTTTATTTTATTTTTAAACTTTACATAATTGTATTAGTTTTGCCAAATATCAAAATGAATCCGCCACAGGTATACATGTGTTCCCCATCCTGAACCCTCCTCCCTCCTCCCTCCCCATACCATCCCTCTGGGCCGTCCCAGTGCACCAGCCCCAAGCATCCAGCATCGTGCATCGAACCTGGACTGGCAACTCGTTTCCTACATGATATTTTACATGTTTCATTGCCATTCTCCCAAATCTTCCCACCCTCTCCCTCTCCCACAGAGTCCATAAGACTGTTCTATACTTCAGTGTCTCTTTTGCTGTCTCGTACACCGGGTTATTGTTACCATCTTTCTAAATTCCATATATATGCATTAGTATACTGTATTTGTTTTTCCTTCTGGCTTACTTCACTCTGTATAATAGGCTCCAGTTTCATCCACCTCATTAGAACTGATTCAAATGTATTCTTTTTAATGGCTGAGTAATACTCCATTGTGTATATGTACCACTGCTTTCTTATCCATTCATCTGCTGATGGACATCTAGGTTGCTTCCATGTCTTGGCTATTACAAACAGTGCTGCGATGAACATTGGGGTACACGTGTCTCTTTCCCTTCTGGTTTCCTCCGTGTGTATGCCCAGCAGTGGGGTTGCTGGATCATAAGGCAGTTCTATTTCCAGTTTTTTAAGGAATCTCCACACTGTTCTCCATAGTGGCTGTACTAGTTTGCATTCCCACCAACAGTGTAAGAGGGTTCCCTTTTCTCCACACCCTCTCCAGCATTTATTATTTGTAGACTTTTGGATCGCAGTCATTCTGACTGGTGTGAAATGGTACCTCATAGTGGTTTTGATTTGCATTTCTCTGATAATGAGTGATGTTGAGCATCTTTTCATGTGTTTGTTAGCCATCTGTATGTCTTCTTTGGAGAAATGTCTATTTAGTTCTTTGGCCCGTTTTTTGATTGGGTCGTTTATTTTTCTGGAGTTGAGCTGTAGGAGTTGCTTGTATATTTTTGAGATTAGTTGTTTGTCGGTTGCTTCATTTGCTATTATTTTCTCCCATTCTGAAGGCTGTCTTTTCACCTTGCTAATAGTTTCCTTTGATGTGCAGAAGCTTTTAAGGTTAATTAGGTCCCATTTGTTTATTTTTGCTTTTATTTCCAATATTCTGGGAGGTGGGTCATAGAGGATCCTGCTGTGATGTATGTCGGAGAGTGTTTTGCCTATGTTCTCCTCTAGGAGTTTTATAGTTTCTGGTCTTACATTTAGATCTTTAATCCATTTTGAGTTTATTTTTGTGTATGGTGTTAGAAAGTGGTCCAGTTTCATTCTTTTACAAGTGGTTGACCAGATTTCCCAGCACCACTTGTTAAAGAGATTGTCTTTAATCCATTGTATATTCTTGCCTCCTTTGTCAAAGATAAGGTGTCCATATGTGTGTGGATTTATCTCTGGGCTGTCTATTTTATTCCATTGATCAATATTTCTGTCTTTGTGCCAGTACCATACTGTCTTGATAACTGTGGCTTTGTAGTAGAGCCTGAAGTCAGGTAGGTTGATTCCTCCAGTTCCATTCTTCTTTCTCAAGATCGCTTTGGCTATTCGAGGTTTTTTGTATTTCCATACAAATTGTGAAATTATTTGTTCTAGCTCTGTGAAGAATACTGTTGGTAGCTTGATAGGGATTGCGTTGAATCTATAAATTGCTTTGGGTAGTATACTCATTTTCACTATATTGATTCTTCCAATCCATGAACATGGTATATTTCTCCATCTATTAGTGTCCTCTTTGATTTCTTTCACCAGTGTTTTATAGTTTTCTATATATAGGTCTTTAGTTTCTTTAGGTAGATATATTCCTAAGTATTTTATTCTTTCCGTTGCAATGGTGAATGGAATTGTTTCCTTAATTTCTCTTTCTGTTTTCTCATTATTAGTGTATAGGAATGCAAGGGATTTCTGTGTGTTGATTTTATATCCTGCAACATTACTATAGTCATTGATTATTTCTAGTAATTTTCTGGTGGAATCTTTAGGGTTTTCTATGTAGAGGATCATGTCATCTGCAAATAGTGAGAGTTTTACTTCTTCTTTTCCAATTTGGATTCCTTTTATTTCTTTTTCTGCTCTGATTGCTGTGGCCAAAACTTCCAAAACTATGTTGAATAGTAATGGTGAAAGTGGGCACCCTTGTCTTGTTCCTGACTTTAGAGGAAATGCTTTCAATTTTTCACCATTGAGGATAATGTTTGCTGTGGGTTTGTCATATATAGCTTTTATTATGTTGAGGTATGTTCCTTCTATTCCTGCTTTCTGGAGAGTTTTTATCATAAATGGATGTTGAATTTTGTCAAAGGCTTTCTCTGCATCTATTGAGATAATCATATGGTTTTTATTTTTCAATTTGTTAATGTGGTGTATTACATTGATTGATTTGCGGATATTGAAGAATCCTTGCATCCCTGGGATAAAGCCCACTTGGTCATGGTGTATGATCTTTTTAATGTGTTGTTGGATTCTGATTGCTAGAATTTTGTTAAGGATTTTTGCATCTATGTTCATCAGTGATATTGGCCTGTAGTTTTCTTTTTTTGTGGCATCTTTGTCAGGTTTTGGTATTAGGGTGATGGTGGCCTCATAGAATGAGTTTGGAAGTTTACCTTCCTCTGCAATTTTTTGGAAGAGTTTGAGCAGGATAGGTGTTAGCTCTTCTCTAAATTTTTGGTAGAATTCAGCTGTGAAGCCGTCTGGACCGGGGCTTTTGTTTGCTGGAAGATTTTTGATTACAGTTTCAATTTCCATGCTTGTGATGGGTCTGTTAAGATTTTCTATTTCTTCCTGGTCCAGTTTTGGAAAGTTGTACTTTTCTAAGAATTTGTCCATTTCTTCCACGTTGTCCATTTTATTGGCATATAATTGTTGATAGTAGTCTCTTATGATCCTTTGTATTTCTGTGTTGTCTGTTGTGATCTCTCCATTTTCGTTTCTAATTTTGTTGATTTGATTTTTCTCCCTTTGTTTCTTGATGAGTCTGGCTAATGGTTTGTCAATTTTATTTATCCTTTCAAAGAACCAGCTTTTGGTTTTGTTGATTTTTGCTATGGTCTCTTTTGTTTCTTTTGCATTTATTTCTGCTCTAATTTTTAAGATTTCTTTCCTTCTACTAACCCTGGGGTTCTTCATTTCTTCCTTTTCTAGTTGCTTTAGGTGTAGAGTTAGGTTATTTATTTGATTTTTTTCTTGTTTCTTGAGGTGTGCCTGTATTGCTATGAACTTTCCCCTTAGGACTGCTTTTACTGTGTCCCACAGGTTTTGGGTTGTTGTGTTTTCATTTTCATTTGTTTCTATGCAAATTTTGATTTCTTTTTTGATTTCTTCTGTGATTTGTTGGTTATTCAGCAGTGTGTTGTTCAGCCTCCATATGTTGGAATTTTTAATAGTTTTTCTCCTGTAATTGAGATCTAATCTTACTGCATTGTGGTCAGAAAAAATGCTTGGAATGATTTCTATTTTTTTGAATTTACCAAGGCTAGCTTTATGGCCCAGGATGTGATCTATCCTCGAGAAGGTTCCATGTGCGCTTGAGAAAAAGGTGAAATTCATTGTTTTGGGATGAAATGTCCTATAGATATCAATTAGGTCTAACTGGTCTATTGTATCGTTTAAAGTTTGTGTTTCCTTGTTAATTTTCTGTTTAGTTGATCTATCCATAGGTGTAAGTGGGGTATTAAAGTCTCCCACTATTATTGTGTTATTGTTAATTTCTCCTTTCATACTTGTTAGCATTTGTCTTACGTACTGTGGTGCTCCCGTGTTGGGTGCATATATATTTATAATTGTTATATCTTCTTCTTGGATTGATCCTTTGATCATTATGTAGTGACCTTCTTTGTCTCTTTTCACAGCCTTTGTTTTAAAGTCTATTTTATCTGATATGAGTATTGCTACTCCTGCTTTCTTTTGGTCCCTATTTGCATGGAAAATCTTTTTCCAGCCCTTCACTTTCAATCTGTACGTGTCCCCTGTTTTGAGGTGGGTCTCCTGTAGACAACATATGTAGGGGTCTTGTTTTTGTATCCATTCAGCCAGTCTTTGTCTTTTGGTTGGGGCATTCAACCCATTTACGTTTAAGGTAATTACTGATAAGTATGATCCCGTTGCCATTTACTTTATTGTTTTGGGTTCGAGTTTATACACCGTTTTTGTGTTTCCTGTCTAGAGAATATCCTTTAGTATTTGTTGGAGAGCTGGTTTGGTGGTGCAGAATTCTCTCAGCTTTTGCTTGTCTGAAAAGCTTTTGATTTCTCCTTCATACTTGAATGAGATCCTTGCTGGGTACAATAATCTGGGCTGTAGGTTATTTTCTTTCATCATTTTAAGTATGTCTTGCCATTCCCTCCTGGCTTGAAGAGTTTCTATTGAAAGATCAGCTGTTATCCTTATGGGAATTCCCTTGTGTGTTATTTGTTGTTTTTCCCTTGCTGCTTTTAATATTTGTTCTTTGTGTTTGATCTTTGTTAATTTGATTAATATGTGTCTTGGGGTGTTTCTCCTTGGGTTTATCCTGTTTGGGACTCTCTGGGTTTCTTGGACTTGGGTGATTATTTCCTTCCCCATTTTAGGGAAGTTTTCCACTATTATCTCCTCAAGTATTTTCTCATGGTCTTTCTTTTTGTCTTCTTCTTCTGGAACCCCTATGATTCGAATGTTGTAGCGTTTAATATTGTCCTGGAGGTCTCTGAGATTGTCCTCATTTCTTTTAATTCGTTTTTCTTTTATCCTCTCTGATTCATTTATTTCTACCATTCTATCTTCTAATTCACTAATCCTGTCTTCTGCCTCTGTTATTCTACTATTTGTTGCCTCCAGAGTGTTTTTAATTTCACTTATTGCATTATTCATTATATATTGACTCTTTTTTATTTTTTCTAGGTCCTTGTTAAACATTCCTTGCATCTTCTCAATCCTTGTCTCCAGGCTATTTATCTGTGATTCCATTTTAGTTTCAAGATTTTGGATCAATTTCACTATCATTATTCGGAATTCTTTATCAGGTAGATTCCCTATCTCTTCCTCTTTTGTTTGGTTTGGTGGGCATTTATCCTGTTCCTTTATCTGCTGAGTATTCCTCTGTCTCTTCATCTTGTTTAAATTGCTGAGTTTGGGGTGTCCTTTCTGTATTCTGGCAGTTTGTGGAGTTCTCTTTATTGTGGCGTTTCCTCACTGTGTGTGGGTTTGTACAGGTGGCTTGTCAAGGTTTCCTGGTTAGGGAAGCTTGTGTCAGTGTTCTGGTGGGTGGAGCTGTATTTCTTCTCTCTGGAGTGCAATGAAATGTCCAGTAATGAGTTATGAGATGTCTATAGTTTTGGGGTGACTTTGGGCAGCCTGTATCTTGAAGCTCAGGGCTGTGTTCCTTTGTTGCTGGAGAATTTGCTTGGTATGTCTTGCCCTGGAACTTATTGGCCCTTGCGTGGTGCTTGGTTTCAGTGTCGGTATGGAGGCATTTGATGAGCTCCTGTCAATTAATGTTCCTTGGAGTCAGGAGTTCCCTGGAGTCAGGGTTTGGACTTAAGTCTCCTGCTTCCGGTTATCGGTCTTATTTTTACAGTAGTTTCAAAACTTCTCCTTCTATACAGCACCATTGATAAAACATCTACATTAAAGATGAAAAGTTTCTCTACAGTGAGGGTCACTCAGAGAGGTTCACAGGGTTACATGGAGAAGAGAAGAGGGAGGAGGGAGTTAGAGGTGACCCAAATGAGATGAGGTGAATCAATAGTGGAGAGAGTGGGCTAGCCAGTAGTCACTTCCTTATGTGCACTCCACAACTGGACCACTCAGAGATGTTCACGGGGTTATACAGAGAAGAGAAGAAGGAGGAAGGTAACAGAGGTGGCCAGAAGGATAAAAGGGGGGAATGAAAAGGAGGGAGACAGATCCAGCCAGTAATCAGTTCCCTAAGTGTTCTCCACCATCTGGAACACACAGAAATTCACAGAGTTGGGTAGAGTAGAGAGGGGTTAGGGAGGAGACACAGGCGACCTGGTGGAGAAAAAGGAGAGTCCAAAGGGAGAGAGAGCAGTCAAGCCAGTAATCTCACTCCCTAGTGAAAAATGGGTCCTGAAGATTGGGTCCTTAGAGGTACAAAATTGGTAACAAATACATAAAAGCAAAAATTAAAAATCTAGAGTAGAGTTTGGAATTTCAAAAATACGATGTTAAAGAAAAGAAGAAGGAAAAGAAAGAGAGAAAAAACGAACAAACAAAAACAAACAAGGTCGCGAAAATTATAAAGAAAGTACAGGTACAAAATTGATAACTAATACCAGAAAGCAAAAATTAAAAATCTAGAGTAGTTTGGAATTTCAAAAATAACGATGTTAAAGAAAAGAAGAAGGAAAAGAAAGAGAGAAAAAACGAACAAACAAAAACAAACAAGGTCGCGAAAATTATAAAGAAAGTACAGGTACAAAATTGATAACTAATACCAGAAAGCAAAAATTAAAAATCTAGAGTAGAGTTTGGAATTTCAAAAATATGATGTTAAAGAAAAGAAGAAGGAAAAGAAAGAGAGAAAAAACGAACAAACAAAAACAAACAAGGTCGCGAAAATTATAAAGAAAGTACAGGTACAAAATTGATAACTAATACCAGAAAGCAAAAATTAAAAATCTAGAGTAGAGGTTGGAATTTCAAAAATACAATGTTAAAAAAAAAAAAAGAAGAAGAAGAAGAAGAAAAATAAAGAGAGAAAACAAACAAACAAATATGAACAATGTCACAAAAATTATAAAGAAAATACAGGTACATAATTGATATCAAATACCAGAAAGCATAAATTAAAAATCTAGAGTAAAGTTTGGAATTCAGATATACAATGTTATACAAAAGAAGAAGAGAAAGAAACAGAGAAGAAGAAAAAAAAAAAAAGTCACAGAAATTATATAAAAAAAAAACTATAGGTACAGATATCATATACCAAAAAGCGAAAATTAAAAATCTAGAGTAGAGTTTGGAATTTCAAAAATACAATGTTAAAGAAAAGAAGAAAAAAACAACAACAAAAAAAAACAAGGTCAAAAAATTATAAAATATATATATATGAAGTTTGCTGAAGAAGAAAAAAATAGGGTCTTTTTTTTTTTTGCAAAGTCATAGGTTATAAAAGTGAAAATTAAAGGAACAATAGAGGACTTAAAATTTTTTTTTAATTAAAAAAAAAAGAATGATCGTAAAAATAATAAAAATATATCTAGGACTTTTTTGGTTTTTTTGTGGGTGTTGTGGGTTCAGTTCATTTTTGTCTAGTTCCTTGGTCAGATTTATATTTCTCAAGATCTATAGGCCCCTTCCTATGTAGTCCGTAGTAACCACAGGGTTTTGATCTATTGCCTGTAGCTTCCAAGGCGTTTCCCTCTGTTATATCTTCTTCTGTTTGCTAGTCTCTTCAGTATCTGGTTTCCGCCCTGACACAAAGGGCACGGTGGAGGACACTTTTTTTTTTTTTTTAGGCTTACTTGTTCAGTCGCGCTGTGGGGAGGGAGGGATGCTGCAAACAAATAACACTGGCGTGGGCTTGCAGTGCCTCAGCCACCCTGGGTCTGCCCCCACTCACGGCGCGTGTAGCCTCCCTGTCCACACTGCTCGGACTCTAGGTTGTTCCGCCGGGAACAATCCGAGGCTGGCCCTGGGCTGCATGCACCTCCCAGGTCCAAGCCGCTCAGGTTCAGGCACTCGGGTAGTCCTCAGAGGCGCAGACTCAGTTGGGCCTGCGTTTTGTGCTCTTCCCAGGTCCGAGCAGCTCAGGTGATGAGGTGATTGGCGAGCGCCAATGCTGCGACTTATCGCCTCCCCGCCACTCGGTTATCTGGGTGTAAAACCGGCGCACCTTCTCAGGCAGATGTTGACCGTCCAGACCCCCAAGAAGTTTTAGTTAGCAAAGAAGCCTGCTTACAGTTTTATAGATAATGTCTCTCTGGGGCTGCGATTGCCCCCTTCCGGCTCTGGCTGCCTGTCACCGGAGGGGGAAGATCTGCAGCCGGCTATCTCTGTTCAGTCCTTTGTTCCGTGCGCAGGCCTGGCGGTCTTAGGTTAGGGCTGGCTTTTTGCGTGGTAGATATCCCACAGTCTGGTTTGCTAGCCCAAATTATTTCGCTCAGATAGCGCTCAGGGTATTCAGGCCAGATTCTTACTCTCAGCGATGCAGCCCACGCCGCGCCTCCCTGCCCAGCCCCGGCTTGCTAATGGCAGATGCAGGCGTCTGCGCTGCTTCTCCGCTGGGGGAGTTACTGTAGGGCTCGCAATCTGCGAGTTTTAATTGTTTATTTATTTTTTCTCCCTGTTATGTTGCCCTCTGTGCTTCCAAAGCTCGGCACAGATTTGGCAGTGAGAAGGTTTCCTGGTGTTTGGAAACTTCTCTCTTTTTAAGATTCCCTTCCCGGGACGGAACTCCGTCCCTCCCTCTTTTGTCTCTTTTTTTTTGTTTTTAATATTTTTTCCTACCTCCTTTCGAAGAGTTGGGTTGCTTTTCTGGGTGCCTGATGTCCTCTGCCGGCATTCAGAAGTTGTTTTGTGGAATTTACTCGACGTTTAAATGCTCTTTTGATGAATTTGTGGGGGAGAAAGTGTTCTCCCCGT
Organism: Bos indicus x Bos taurus; assembly: GCF_003369695.1. Classification (NCBI taxonomy): domain Eukaryota; kingdom Metazoa; phylum Chordata; class Mammalia; order Artiodactyla; family Bovidae; genus Bos; species Bos indicus x Bos taurus. The sequence continues at coordinate 117,474,370 of NC_040076.1, forward strand.
CCTACTCCTCCGCCATCTTGGCTCCTCCCCTCCAGGTGTTTCTTGACTTCCTACTTTTGCATTCCAGTCCGCTATAATGAAAAGGACATCTTTTGGGGGATTTTAGTTCTAAAAGGTCTTATAGGTCTTCGTAGAACTGTTCAACTTCAGCTTCTTCAGCATTACTGGTTGGGGCATAGACTTGAATTACTGTGATATTGAATGGTTTGCCTTGGAAACGAACAGAAATCATTCTGTCGTTTTTGAGATTGCATCCAAGTACTGCATTTTGGACTCTTTTGTTGACCATGATGGCCACTCCATTCCTTCTGAGGGATTCCTGCCCACAATAGTAGATATAATGGTCATCTGAGTTAAATTCACCCATTCCAGTCCATTTCAGTTCGCTGATTCCTAGAATGTCGACATTCACTCTTGCCATCTCTGGTTTGACCACTTCCAATTTGCCTTGGTTCATGGACCTGACATTCCAGGTTCCTATGCAATATTGGTCTTTACAGCATCGGACCTTGCTTCTATCACCAGTCACATCCACAGCTCGGTATTCTTTTTGCTTTGGCTCCATCCCTTCGTTCTTTCTGGAGTTATTTCTCCACTGATCTCCAGTAGCATATTGGGCACCTACTGACCTGGGGAGTTTCTCTTTCAGTATCCTACCATTTTGCCTTTTCATACTGTTCATGGGGTTCTCAAGGCAAGAATACTGAAGTGGTTTGCCATTCCCTTCTCCAGTGGATCGCATTCTGTCAGATCTCTCCACCATGACCTGCCCATCTTGGGTTGCCCCACAGGCATGGCTTAGTTTCATTGAATTAGACAAGGCTGTGGTCCTAGTGTGATTAGATTGACTAGTTTTCTGCAAGTATGGTTTCAGTGTGTTTGCCCTCTGATGCCCTCTTGCAACACCTACCGTCTTACTTGGGTTTCTCTTACCTTGGGCATGGGGTATCTCTTCACAGCTGCTCCAGCAAAGCAAAAACCACAGAATAGTATAGTACATAAATGTTAGCTCTTACGTATTGTTATGTATGCATGCATGCTAAGTAGCTTCAGTCATGTCCCACTCTTTGTGATGCTATGGACTGTAGCCTGCCAGGCTCCTCTGTCCATGGGATACTCCAGGTAAGAACACTGGAGTGGGTTGCCATGTCCTTCTCCAGGGGACCTTTCCAACCCAGGGATCAAACCCGGGTCTCTTTATGTCTCCTGCACAGCCCTAGCACCTTTAGGGCATTGAGAAATTCTGACTTTGGAGACTTCCCTTGGGTACAGTGGTTAAGACTCTGCACTTCCACTGCAGGGGTGCAGATTCAATCCCATGCTGGGATGAATTCATGATACAGCCAAAAGAAAAACAAAACTGATGGCTTTATTATATAATTAATATCCATCTTAGGGGTTGAGGGTGGAAGTGATTATATATGTAAAATTCGGTATTTTATACTTCCTTAACAGGGTACTTTACAGGCTAGTTGGGATTTTTAAAATGGGAGATATTGATGAATGGTTTATATCTCCTGCTAGAGGAGATTCAAAAGAGTGGTATTTCCCCCTCAGCCTGCCCAGTGGTGTTCAGAGTCTAAACTACCTGTCTCACAGGTCTGAGCAGCTTTCTTGATGCTTGGCACTCAGAAGTCCCCCACCCTTCTTCCTTGCCTTCTTGTTGGGGAGGTAGGAGCCCATTTAATCAACTACTTATCTATAGGACCCCTGGAATCCTTGTAGACATTTGAGTTTGTGAACCCTCATTCTGAGAAGTCATGATCAAACCTTGGCAGTCTCTCTCACCTCCTTGTCCATTTGCATAATAAATTCAGTTGCCAAAATCTTTGGTTCCAGTCTTTCCATTGATGTCTCTACACTAGTCCTCCTGCTGCTATCCTAATCTGTCCACATTACATTATATCTTGCTTTGTCTAATGTGATCATCTATTTGGCATCCCTGCTTCTTAGTTTTCCCTCATTTCAGTCCATCCTACACATCACTACCAGATATTAATTATATTCCTAAAATAGTATCACCTTTTGCTTCAAAATAATCTACAGTCTCCAGTTTACTTGAATTAAGTGCAAACTATTCCAACATGGTATTCAAGGGGCTCTGCAGAATGTCCATGTAGCCAAGACTGCCAGTTTTTCTCTCCTCCTCCTTAATAAGAGACACTCTTTTCCTAATGTTAGCCAGACACATGGCTGTTCTGAATAAGGACTACATTTCCAAGCTTCCCTTTTAGTTAGGGAACCATGTGACTTAATTCTGCCAATGAGATGTAAGACATGACATGTGCAAGCTCTGGGAAGTACCTTAGGGAAAAGACGCATACATTTTGCCCTCTCCTTCATCCTTCCTGATGGCTGGGATACAGATGCAATGGCTGAAGCTCAAGCAGCCATTTTGAACCATAAAAGGAAGCCACACACTGAGCATGACAGACCCTGGTCCCATGGAGCACTGCATCAGTCCTGACTTGACTATCTTGGAACTTGTTTTATATAGGAAACCAACAAACTTCTGTCTTCATTGTTTTATTTTATTACACTTTCCCAAATATGCATTTTTCAACAGTTTTATTTTGGTATAGTTGATATACAAAAACTGCACTTACTTAATGTATACCATTTAACGAGTTTGAACATATGCATGAACTTGCGAAACACTGCAATCAAAGTGATAGATGTGTTGTCATCTCCAAAAGTTTCCTTGTACATTTTTGTTGCTGTTATTGCTTTTGTTGTTTTTGTAGTAAGAACACAACATGAGATCCATCCTCAACACTTTTGTAAGTGCACAATACAGTATTCTTAATGACAGGCACAATGTTGTTCAGTAGATGTCTACAACTTATTCAGCTTGCATAATTGAAACTTTATACTAATTGAACAACTCAATTTTCCTACCCTCAAACTCTCACAACCACCATTCTATTCTCTACTTCTAGAATTTGATTACTTTAGATACTGCTTGTAAGTATAATCATGCCATATTTGTCCTTCTGGCTTTTATCACTTAGTATATTATCCTTCTGGTTCATCTATGTTGTCACATATGATAAGATTTTCTTCTTTTTCTTAAGGTTGAATAATATTCCACTGCATGAATACACCATATTTTCTTTATTCATTGATTTGTTGATGGACAGTTTGTTTATTTCCACATCTTGGCTATTGTAAATAGTGCTGCAGTGAACATAGCAGTGTAGTTACCTCTTTGAGATGCTGATTTCAACTTATTTGGATATATACTCAGAAGTGGGATGGGGGTCCAGATATGCATTTTAATAAGATTTATTGAGATATAGTTCACATACCATTATTTTCACCTTCTAAAAGTGCCATCTTCTCATATGTGCTGCGCTCAGTCACTCAGTTGTGTCCGACTCTTTGTGACTCTTTGGACTGTAGCCCACCAGCCTCCTCTGTCCATGGGACTTTTCAGGCAAGAATACTGAAGTGGGTTGCCATTTCCTCTTCCAAGGGATCTTCTCAACCCAGGGATCGAACCTGCGTCTCCTTTGTCTTCTGCATTACAGGTGGATTTTTTACTGCTGAGCCATTGGAGAAACCCCACCATCTTCTCATATATTTGTCCCCTATCCTTTGGATCCATAACTTTTTTGTTTATTTGTTAAGGTTGGCCTTATTTTATAATTATTACCCACCTGTCACTTCTTCTCTACTCATATCCTTAGTACCTACCATTTTTAGGAGCTCAATTGTTTGTTAACTTTGCTTACTGACTATATTTATGAATGTATGAAAACACTGGTTAAGTTCAAATTCCAAGATGAACAAAAATGAAATACATATGAGAAACCTATGTGCACTTTGACTTTTTCCTGTGTCCAACTCTTTTGTGACCCCATGGACTGTTGCCCACCAGGCTCCTCTGTCCATGGGATTTCCCAGGCAAGAATACTGGAGTGGGTTGCCATTTCCTTCTCTAGGGGATCTTCCCTACCCAGGGATTGAACCCAGGTCTCCTGAATTGGCAGGCAGATTCTTTACCACTGAGCCACCTGGAAACCCTGACTTATTCCTAGAGAATGGGTATTCTTTTCAAGACAACACATTGAATTTAAAGAAGTTTAGCAATCTTAAAATAATATAATCCAAGACAGGATCTTAATTAATAAATATGTCAATTGTCCTTTCATTATGCAGATTTTAGTCAGGATCCTGACACAGAAAAAATGGGTACCTCTTATGCTTAATCAATCTTATCGATCCCATTTTTAAAATAAGGAAACTAAAGCCCAGAATAAAAAAGTATTATTTCAGGAAATGGTATCTCATTATTTGATATTATCTAAAGACTTTAATCATAACCAGTTTCCTGCAGCTCTGAGAATATTACTTCCCCTACATCAATCAGCACTTTTCAAACTGTGAGCTGTAGAAGAAGATGCTTGATCATTATATGGATTCTGGGACTCCACCATCTTCCTATGAGTTAGAATCTCTGGGAATGGGGCTCTGAAATCTGAATTTTTAATAACCTCCTGAGAAGATTTCTATGTACATTGGAGTTTGAGAACCTCAACTCAGCATAATTAATAATACATTAAACTGAAGTATCTCAGCCTTGGTTGAGCATCAGAAGCCCTATGGAACCTGAATTACCCTATTTCTGGGCTCCAGTCCCAGAGATTCTGAGTCAGCCAGCTTTGAAGTCTTCTCGACTCTACTCTCATTTCACCAAGAAAGATTGAAGGCAAAAGGAAAAGGGGGCAGCAGAAAGGGGCAGAGGAAGATGAGATGGTTAGATAGTCACTGACTCAGTGGACGTGCATCTGAGCAAACTCTGGGAGATAGCAGAGGACAGGGGAGCCTGGAGTGCTGCAGTTCATGGGATCACAAAGAGTTGGACACAACTTAGCTACTGAACAACAACAACAATATGTTCTTCAGACTAAGTCATCCCTGCTATGAAAGAAAGTTGAAATACTGTGTGTGTGTGTGTGTGTATACACATTCAACAAGATCGTGTCAACTTCCCAGATCACCAGGAAAAAACTGTTAATTAGGAAAAACTAAGATTCTTAGATTTACTGTAGTAAGACAGAACATCAGCTTGACAGACAAGATTGTGTCTCAAAAGAGGAAAGTCAAAGGAGGATATTTAGAGGATTTTAAAGAAGGACAAATGACGTTGGGATAAAGACCTTGGAAGTTAGGAAATGGACCGGGCAGAGTTTACAACACAATAGCTTTGGGTTGTTGGGCACAGGGAGGTCAGGGTCTTCAAGAGTCTTGATAGATGGGTCAGTTACTCTTCGTAAGTGAGTCATTTTCTTTTTTTTTTTTTAAGTAAGTCATTTTCATCGGCTTTCAATTCTTATTCCCCAGGAGCAAATACATACTTCCTGGAGAAAGCAGGTAAATTATTTAGTCTGGTCCCAGGATTATTGAACACAGGAGGAAAATATGTTTATTTCCACTCTGAGTGCTCAGTTGCTCAGTTGTATCTGACTCTTTGCAACCGCATGGACTGTAGCCTGTCACGCTCCTCTGTCCATGGAATTTTCCAGGCCAGAAGGCTCGAGTGCCATTTCCTCCAGGGGATTTGCCATTCCTTGCCATTTCCTTCTCCCAGGGATCATCCCGACCTAGGGACCAAACCTGAGTCTCCTGCATCTCTTACATTGGCAGGCTGATTCTTCACCACTGCACCATCTGGGAAGCCCCATAAATATTTTCACTGAAGCTTCAATTGTCCCTAAAAAAACACTTTCCAGAATTTTACATTCTGTGAGCCCTGTGGTAGAAATGTACCCAATAACATTTGTATTTTCACATTTTACAGAAACAATTCCAACACGTTGTATATTATATTATTGAAACAATAACTTGTGAAGTTTTTAAGCCAAGTTATTTAATATTCCCATTTTACAGACAAGGAAATGAAAACTTAGGCAAGTTATGTAATTTGTCCTAAAAGTAAGGTGCTTTAGCTGGGAACTGAACACTGCTATTTAGACTCCTAAATCCATACTCTTAAATAGCACCACAAACAGGTTTTACTATGTTACACTGGAGGCTTTAAAAAGAAGAAGAAAGAAAGTGCTGAGAAATCTGGAGTTAGCCCTTGAAGCTTGCTTAATGTATGAATAATTTGGTCATGGAAAAACTGGGAGGACTTCATTATAATTTGGCCCCAACTCTAAATTTCCAGAATCATGGACTCTAGAGAAGGAGCTATAACTGATCAACAGCAGAGCAGTAATTAGCCACGTATAAATCAACTGAGAAATAGGGGGAAAAAATAATGACGGCATCCTGAGTGTAAAAAGCACTGCATAGCACTTTTGTCCAGGTTGATTAGCTCCTTAATGCAGACAACCTAGAAGCTAGTTTTGTAGGTTCCAAATTATAAACTCTTACAGAGTGAAATGTGTTTTTCAAGGACACAAAGCACCCCCCGCCCCCAAGTCTGACCAGGAAGTTACAAGACTTTTCAAGTGGAAACTTACTTGTGGGGTACTTAATGACCCATGTCACTTCCATTAACGAAATGAAATAAACCACACTTCCCAAAGTCTCTTTAAATTACAGATTTGTCTAAATGGTTCTTTTCAGACAAACAACTGCAAAAATTCCCTCCAAACTATAGAAGCATACTGGATGCATACAGAAGCACATGATGATCTGGAAAAAAAAATCATGAAGGAAAATAAGGGGAATAAGTCATTGATTTCTTCACTCTTCAAGCAGCAGCAGATACTTGCAAGTGTTAGTCTCTCGGTAGTGTCTTGAGTCTTTGAGATCCCATGGACTGCAGCCCTCCAGGCTCCTCTCTCCAAGGAATTCTGCAGACAAGAAGACTGGAGTAGGTAGCCATTCCCTTTTCCAGGGTATCTTCCTGATCCAGATATGGTTAGGTCTAACACAAACAATGAACTATCTCTTGGATACTGAATGTTGAAATAGACATTCTTCTGCAGTATCTTCTGCAGGGCTTCCCTGGTGGCTCAGATGGCAAAGAATCTGTCTGTAATGCAGAAGACCTGGGTTTGATCCCTGGGTCGGGAGGATCCCCTGAAGAAGGGAATGGCAACCCACTCCAATATTCTTGCCTGCAGAATTCCATGGACAGAGAGCCTGGTGGGCTGCAGTCCATGATGTCGCAAAGAGTCAGACACAACTGAGCAACTAATACTTTCACTCTCAAATATTTTCTGCTGCCTGAAGAGTGAAGAAATCAATTGTGCTTTCCTCAAGTGGGGTCCATACACTAAATCAGGGCTCTCAGCCTTCACTGTACCTTGCAATCATCTGGGAAGCTTTGAAAATTCCTGATTTTCAAGCCTCACTCCAGACCACAGGGTTTTTTAATTACCCCAGGTGATTCCAAAGTGCCGGCAGAATTTAAAAACAGTGCTCAAAACCAGTGGTTCTCAAAATAAGCAACAGCAGCATCTGGGAAATTGTGGTATGCAAATTCTCCAACCCCACCCCAGCCTCTCTTGAAACAGAAATTCTGGGGGTGGGACCTAGCAATCCTGTTGCCACACGCCTCCAGGTGATTCTGCTTTAAGCCACAGTGCTACTCAGAATCACTGTTCTAAATATAAGGGCTGCATCCTTCCACCTGCAGCTTAAGAGAACACAAGCCTGACCTGCCCCAAACACAGCTTGAGACCTGCGACTTTTGTCTCAAACCAGAAGCCACTATTGACACAACACCCAGGCCTCTGGCTTTAGGTAAATTTTGTGAAGTATCCTGTGAGTATAAACTGTGGGGCTTTAAGGTAGACATGAACAACAGAAGTCCCAGGCCCCAACTCCAGAGCTGGTCCCGTGAGGCAGGCTGGTCTGACACAGAGCACCTACTGGGGACCACAGTCAATAACCCATGGCCAACATTTGGGGGTTTCCTTGCAGGATACATTACACCTTCTTCCAGCTGCCAAAATTTTTGCTCAGGAATTCACCTTTTCCCCTTTCAGTCCTTGAGCAAAGTCTCAGTCTTCAGGAACCAGGCCAGTCACCTAAAGGCTCTGGCACTGAGGACCTCGGCCCCACCTTCCTCTCCCCTCCATCTCCTCCCGTTCTCCTGGCAACCCAAGCACCACCCTGGAGAGCCATCCAGTTCCTCCACCACATACTTCCTGAACTTCCTCATTTCTGAGGACCTTTCCCTAGGCTCAAGCTCACCCATTTCCCCCCACTCCTCCACAAGTCTTTTAAATCCACTAATTCAAGCATCCCACCTCTGGCCCTCAGCCTCCTCCCCTTCCAGCGCCTTTGCTTGGATACTCCTGGTTCACCTCACCTGCCCTTCTCATCTCTTGACCCTCATTCTTCTCCTTTTTTGTTCCTCCTGAGAAAATGAATGGCCCTCACTCAGGGGCAGGGAATTTAAAAAGGCACTTTTTCACCCGTCCAAATACCCATCCTGTCACCACTATTTGAATTTCACTATTGCCTCAAATCTCTGCCACTCTAACACGACGGAGAAAGTCCCTTCTGCTTTTCAAAGGCTAATCAACCTATGTGTTCTGGTCCCTCCCTCTACCCCTTTTCTAAAAATTTTCACACCACTCAGTATCTGCCCTTATTTGTGTCCACTTTTTCAATCATACCTTGAAACTGGATCTTTCTCATCATGAAGAAACATGATGGCTAAACATGCTGGCTTCTCTGGTGGCTCAGATGGTAAAGAGTCTACCTGCGATGCAGGAGACCCAGGTTCAATCCCTGGGTTGGGAAGATCCCCTGGAGGAGGGCATGGCAACCCACTCCAGTATTCCTGGCTGGAGAATTCTATGGACAGAGGAGCCTGGTGGGCTACAGTCCATGGGGTCACTACTAACATGTTAAACATGAACACATTATTCCTGACTGAATCTTTCCCTGTATGAAGATGCATGCAGGCATTGTTCTATTCCCACCTTTCTTGCTCATTCTTCCCACAAGGGTTGTTTGCATTTCCTCTCTTTATAGGTTCATCGTTTGTTCCTCAGCCCTTCTGGTCCAGTTTCTGGACGAGTTTACTTTTTCCAATGAAGTCAGCTCCATATGGTTAAACCCAGTGACTTCTCTTCAGTCCTCATTGTCCTTGACTCCTCGGAAGCATCTGACACCCTTGACCATTCCTTTCCTCTCCTCTTTCCTTACTTACTTTTTAATTTTTTTTCAATGTGGACCATTTTTAAAGTCTTTATTGAATTTGTTACACTATTGATTTTTTTGGCCATAAGGCAAATGAGATCTTAGTTCTCTGACCAGAGATTGAACCTGCATCGTCTTCACTGGAAGGCGAAGTCTTAACCACTGGAGTACCAGGGAAGTCCCCTCTTTCCTTTTTATGTCCCCCATTAACCCCCCTAGAAGATACACTTCATGAAAGCACATGGATTATCTGTTTTGTACCTGTTGTATCTATATCCTAGAACAGTCCTGGCACATAGTAAGTGCTCATTAAATATTTACTCAGTGAATGAGTGAATCAATTGCATAAATTTTCATCTCATTATGAAGATGAAGGGAAGGGCAACTAGGAAAGAACATATGATGGGGGTCTATCCTCATATTAGGGAGAAGCACAGTGTGGAAGGCTTCTGGTTTTGACACTCCCACACTCTCCAACTTTTCTTTCCACCTCTCCAACCTCTCCTTCCCAATCTCCTTTACCAGATGCGTTCTCCTTCTCTCACCCTAATGTGCCATTCCTCAGGAATTGTTCCTGGACCCTATTTTCTTCACACCTTAAAACCCCTCCCCAGGTAACATTCAGTTCAGTTCAGTTCAGTTCAGTCGCTCAGTTGTGTCTGACTCTTTGCGACCCCATGAATCACAGCACGCCAGGCCTCCCTGTCCATCACCAACTCCCTAAGTTCACTCAAACTCACATCCATATATGACCACTGGAAAAACCATAGCCTTGACTAGACGAAACTTTGTTGGCAAAGTAATGTCTCTGCTTTTGCATATGCTATCTAGGTTGGTCATAACTTTCCTTCCAAGGAGTAAGTGTCTTTTAATTTCATGGCTGCAGTCACTATCTGCAGTGATTTTGGAGCCCCAAAAATAAAGTCTGACACTGTTTCCCCATCTATTTCCCATGAAGTCATGGGACCAGATGCCATGATCTTCGTTTTCTGAATGTTGAGCTTTAAGCCAACATTTTCACTCTCCACTTTCACCTTCATCAAGAGGCTTTTTAGTTCCTCTTCGCTTCCTGCCATAAGGGTGGTGTCATCTGCATATCTGAGGATAATTATTGATATTTCTCCCAGCAATCTTGATTCCAGCTTGTGCTTCTTCCAGCCCAGCGTTTCTCATGATGTACTCTGCATAGAAGTTAAATAACCAGGGTGACAATATACAGCCTTGACGGACTCCTTTTCCTATTTGGAACCAGTCTGTTGTTCCATGTCCAGTTCTAACTGTTGGTTCCTGACCTGCATACAGGTTTCTCAAGACGCAGGTCAGGTGGTCTGGTATTCCCATCTCTTTCAGAATTTTCCACAGTTTATTGTGATCCACACAGTCAAAGGCTTTGGGGTAGTCAATAAAGCAGAAATAGACACTTTTCTGAAACTCTCTTGCTTTTTGATTACCCAATGGATGTTGGCAATTTGATCTCTAGTTCTTCTGCCTTTCCTAAATCCAGCTTTAACATCTGGAATTTCTCGGTTCACGTACTATTGAATCCTGGCTTAGAGAATTTTGAGCATTACTTTGCTAGCATGTGAGATGAGCGCAATGGTGCAGTAGTTTGAGCATTCTTTGGCATTGCCTTTCTTTGGGATTGGAATGAAAACTGACCTTTTCCAGGCTGTAGCCACTGCTGAGTTTTCCAAATTTGCTGGCATATTGAGTGCAGCACTTTCACAGCATCATCTTTCAGGATTTGAAATAGCTCCACTGGAATTCCATCACCTCCACTAGCTTTGTTCGTAGTGATGCTTTCTAAGGCCCACTTGACTTCATATTCCAGGATGTCTGGCTCTAGGTGAGTGATCATACCATCGAGATTATCTTGGTTGTAAAGATCTTTTTTGTACGGTTCTTCTGTGTATTCTTGCCACCTCTTCTTAATATCTTCTGCTTCTATTAGGTCCATACCATTTTGGAAAATGACACAGGTAACATTAGCTGTGTCATTTTCCATCTGCATACCCGTACCACCTTCAATGAGAAGACCTCAGCCCGGGCCTCTCTTCTGAGCTCCAGACCAGTAGATCCAGTATATTCCTGCCTGCTTAGCATCTGTGCCTGCATGTCTTATCGCTTGTTGTTCAGTCGCTAAGTCATGTCTGACTCTTCATGACTCAATGAACTGCAGCATGCCAGGCTTCCATGTCCTTCACGATCTCCTGGAGATGGCTCAGATTCATGTCTGTTGAGTCAGTGATGCTATCTAACCATCTCATCCTCTATCACTCCCTTCTCCTTCTGCCTTCAATCTTTCCCAGAATCACAGTCTTTTCCAGTGAGTCAGCTCTTCACATCAGGTGGCCAAAGTATTGGAACATGTCCTATATGCACCTCAAATGGAATGTGTCCAGAATTAAGTAGACACACTAGTGCTTCACCATTCCCCATATTTGCTTATTTTCCGTTGTTCTCTGTCTCAACAAGTGACACCACCTTCTGCCTAGTTATTCATGCTTCCTTCTCCCTTATTAATTCTCCTTCCCAGAACTGAGCATAATGATTTTAGACATGATTATAATAAATGAGATTCAATCTATTAGGCCCCTCATTCTTTTTTTAATTTTTATTTATTTGGCTGTATCATGATCTTTTGTTGCAGTGTGAGGGCTCTCTAGTTGTGGCACTTGGGCTTAATTGCTCCATGGCTTGTGGAATCTTAGTCCCCCAACCAGGGATTAATCCATTGCTTTGGAAGGTGGATTCTTAATCACTGGACAATCAGGGAAGTCCTCCCTAATTCTTTTATTCTCTACTTACTAGATGTAGATAAATCCCAAGTATAGTACACATACATAACTTTCCTTTACAAAATTGCTTTACCTGGAGTTATTAATTGCCTCTTTTTGGTTTGTTCATCTGTTTGCTAACTATATCTTCCCATACCTCAAATAGCTGTATTAAACACTTCTTAGTACACTGTTTGACTTTGTCAAACTTGATACATAGTCCATCCAATCCATTTTCCTCCAAGGGATATATATTTTTTAAGAATCCTCTCTTCTTTTTATCTTCTCTCACTGTTCCCTTGTTTCCTCGACCCCATGTCTTCTTCCTTTCTTGGTTTACTCTCTCATTTTAACGAAGTATTTCCTTTAGTAGCTTCTGAGAAGCATCATGGGAAAGATTGAAGGCGGGAGGAGAAGGCGAAACAGAGGATGAGATGGTTGGACAGCATCACCGACTCAATGGACATGAGTTTGGGTGAACTCTGGGAGTTGGTGATGGACAGGGAGCTCTAGTGTGCTACAGTCCATGGGGTTACAAAGAGTTGGACACAACTGAGTGACTGAACTGAACTGAGAAGCATCAAGTAAATTTTTGAGGCAGCATGTCTGAAATGTCTTCACCTTATCCTCATATTAGATACTAATTTGGCTAATTTGGCTGAATATAGAATTCCAGGTTGAAAATAACTTTCCATCAAAATTTTGAACTTATTTCATTGTTTTTATTGTATAAAAAATGCTGTGGTTGAGAAGTTTGATGCCATTCGATTTCCAGTTCTTATATGTGACATGCTATCTATGGAAGATTTTGAGCTTCTCTATTTAGTACTGGAGATCTTAAATTTTGTAATGGACCCTGTTACGTATATTTTTTATCATTCATTCCTTAAACTTTTACAATCTGAAAACTCAAGTTCTTCAGTTCTGATAACTTTTCTTATATTATTATTATTATTAATTTTCAATGTATTATTTCCTTTCTAGTATTATTTTTTATATTCTCTCTTTCTGGATTTAAAGTTTTATTCTTTTTTTTCCCTTGCATCATCTCTTTTTCCTATAACTTTTATCTTCATATTTAATTTTGATTTCTCCCTTTCACACCAGAGGCTTTCCCTAAAAGGCTGTCATCCTTGGATATTGTAGTTCAGCTTAAGCTACACTGTGTGTTTGAATGAGTTTGTTGATTTGGTGGCTTTACTGTGGGTCAATTGTATGGCCATCTGGCTTTTTCATAGGGACCTTCAAATGTCAATTTCTGCACGTTTTTATTCTGTGGTAGTTCAGTTTCTCCAGAGAAGATCCTGTGGTCTCCTGCTTGGTGGTGTGTATAAGCTTCCCTTGACTTCCTGGAGTAGGTGGATGGGAAATTTTTGAGGTCTTATAACCAAAAGTGGGATCTGGCTGTTCACTGCTCAAAAGCCAACAGAGAGGCTAGTTTGGTGGAAAGGAAAATTTCCTTTAGTTTGGATCCTGGCAACCAAAGGGAAAAGCAGATGCTTGTCCAAAGGCCTACCCTCCCATCCTCCAACAATCATTGGGCAAGAGCTTTTATAGACAGAGTGTAGGGGCAACATGCAGAAAGAGCATGGTCAGTTCTGACAGTCATCTTGAAATCAGTCATCGGCCATTCTTAGAATTGTGGCAGCCTATGTCATGGCTACAGTCTGGTCATCATGTAGTTAACTTCTTCCACCTGATGGAGGTTTCAGTACTACAAGACAGCTCACAGGATATGGCTCAGAATATTATATATAGCCTCTGAGAAGGAACTAAAGATCCTTCACTTTGATTAATGACTACATTATTATTATTTGGCCTCCTTTGACTATTTTTCTTTGTTTCTGCATTTTCTCACTTCTCTGATTAAATTTATTCTTTGGCTAAGTTTCTTCCACAGACAAAAGACAGGCTGAGGACATGTGAGACAAGGACCATAGGGGTCTTGCTCTGTTTCAGTCTCACTTTTCAGTTAGCAGACTTTCACTTAATCCCTCACTTTCCCAAATTCTGCATCTTGGTTCTGGAATACAGTATCCCTCTAGTTTAGTTTCTGCATGGGTGCTCTCTCCTGTCTCTCTGGGCTTTACAGAGTGATGATATGTAGGGAGCATTAAAATGAATTTATCTAGGCAGAAATTTTGGAATCTGACCTTTCTTAGGAGCTGATACTATCTCCCCAGGGAGAAATAGCTGTGAGTGGCTGGATACAGGCAGGATTTCTTGTCCTTCCTTTGACTCCAGGTTTAGGGTCTCTTTCCTAATTCCCATGTTCCTTTTGCCTTTAGTATTTTATGTCGGATAGGAATATAGCCCTATTGATATGTAAAATTTGGGTAGACCTAAAAGGAAATCAACCCTGAACATTCATTGGAAGGACTAATGCTGAAGCTGAAGCTCCAATACTTTGATCACCTGATGGGAAAAACTGACTCACTAGAAAAGACCCTGAAGCTGGGAAAGATTGAAGGCAGGAGGAGAAGGGGATGACAGAGGATGAGATGGTTGGATGGCTTCACCAACTCAATGGACATGAGTTTGAGCAAGTTCCAGGAGATGATGAAGGACAGGGAAGCCGGGTGTACTACAGTCCATGGGGTCTCAAAGAGTCGGACATGACTGAGTGACCAAACAACAAGTCTTTGTTCTTGTTGTTTAGTCACTAAGTTCATGTCCACTAAGTGGTGTCTCACTTGTGACCCCATGGACTGTAGACTGCCAGGCTCCTCTATCCATGGGTTTTCCCAAATAAAAGTATTGGAGTAGGTTGCCATTTCCTTTTCCAGGGGGTCTTCCCAATCCAGGGATAGAACTCACATCTCCTACACTGGCAGGTGGGTTCTTTACCACTGAGCCACCAGAGAAGCCCAAACCTAACTCTTAAAGATGTATTTGTGCCAGACCTATGCAGTAGGGCTTAGACACACCACCCTTTTGTGCATTGTTGGGGTGATGGGAGAAATGGGAAGAGGCTGGTGAAGAAACTAAGTGTTTGGCTGAAAACCTCTTTGTGGGACTGTCTCTTTGACCAATGTTTCTTTCCTTGTTTCCTAGAGCAAAACTACTGAGTAGTCATTGCCCATTTGTAAAATCACTGGATTTTGAAAGTTGTCCCCAGTTATGGCAACAACAAAGAAAAACCTTGATGTCTCACTAAAAGAACCTCAGAATTAGACCAAAAGAAGAACGTTTTAGAAGGGGTGTGGAAAAAAGAGCTGGTGACTCTTTTCACAGTTGAGATGAAATACCTCACACCGTGCTAGTCATTATAATGCACATAAATGGCTGAATATTTATGAGCCTCATTAAGAAGGATTAAAAGAAATAGGTGAAACTAATTTTAATAATATAGTTTATCTAATTCACTATTTCCAAAACTATCACTTTGACATGTAATTAGTATAAAATGTCACTGAGTTATATGATATTTTCATGTTTGTTCTGAGTCTTTCAAACCTAGTATATGTTGTATTCCTCCAGCACATGTCAGTTGGGACTTAACATGTTTCAAGTGCTTAATGTGGGCATTGGTTACTGTACTGGATAGTACAGCTCTTAAACCATTCATTACCAGTGGGAGGCAATGGGCTGTGACGATAAGTTATCACAACAGACTGTAAGCTTCTGGTGAAAACCCAGTATATCGAACCATTCCAATGCAAAGTAGGTGTGATTGTCAATAAGCCTTGCACCTTTGAGCTGAGAAAACTGTGGGCCTGCTGGACATAAGGCCTTGGGAGCCATTGAATGGGAACAGGCTTTCTGTCTGAAGGATCAGCTTAAGAAATTCTGGGCATTTTCCTTTCTTGAGGCATCCAGTATTTCTACCTGCCCCTGCCCCCACCACCCCTTTACAAATTAAGGCTTTTATTTTCCTAATTTTCAATGGGAAATAAACTTTTGTGGTAACTAAGGTGTATTTTAGGTCATACCTGAATGGTCTAGTGGTTTTCCCTACTTTCTTCAATTTAAGTCTGAATTTGGCAATAAGGAGTTCATTATCTGAGCCACAGTCAACTCCCGGTCTTGTTTTTGCTGCCTGTATAGACCTTCTCCATCTTTGGCTGCAAAGAATATAATCAATCTGATTTTGGTGTTGACCATCTGGTGATGTCCATGTGTAGAGTCTTCTCTTGTGTTGCTGGAAGAGGGTGTTTGCTATGACCAGTGCGTTCTCTTGGAAAAACTCTATTAGCCTTTGCCCTGCTTCATTCCATATTCCAAGGCCAAATTTGCCTGTTACTCCAGGTGTTTCTTGACTTCCTACTTTTGCATTCCAGTCCCCTATAATGAAAAGGACATGGGGTGTTAGTTCTAAAAGATCTTGTAGGTCTTCATAGAACAGTTCAACTTCAGCTTCTTCAGCGTTACTGGTTGGGGCATAGACTTGGATTACTGTAATATTGAATGGTTTGCCCTGGAAATGAACAGAGATCATTCTGTCGTTTTTGAGACTGCAATCCAAGTACTGCATTTTGGACTCTTTTGTTGACCATGACGGCTACTCCATTTTTTCTAAGGGATTCCTGCCCACAGTAGTAGATATAATGGTCATCTGAGTTAAATTCACCCATTCCAGTCCATTTTAGTTCACTGATTCCTAGAATGCCGACGTTAACTCTTGCCATCGCTTGTTTGACCACTTCCAATTTGCCTTGATTCATGGACCTAACATTCCAGGTTCCTATGCAATATTGCTCTTTATAGCATCGGACCTTGCTTCTATCACCAGTCACATCCACAATTGGGTATTGTTTTTGCTTTGGCTCCATCCCTTCATACTTTCTGGAGTTATTTCTCCACTGATCTCCAGTAGCATATTGGGCACCTACCGATCTGGGGAGTTCCTCTTTTAGTATCCTATCATTTTGCCTTTTCACATTGTACAGGAGACAGGGATCAAGACCATCCCCATGGAAAAGAAATGCAAAAAAGCAAAATGGCTGTCTGGGGAGGCCTTACAAATAGCTGTGAAAAGAAGAGAAGCGAAAAGCAAAGGAGAAAAGGAAAGATATAAGCATCTAAATGCAGAGTTCCAAAGAATAGCAAGAAGGGATAAGAAAGCCTTCCTCAGCGATCAATGCAAAGAAATAGAGGAAAACAACAGAATGGGAAAGACTAGAGATCTCTTCAAGAAAATTAGAGATACCAGGGGAACATTTCATGCAAAGATGAGCTCGATAAAGGACAGAAATGGTATGGACCTAACAGAAACAGAAGATATTAAGAAGAGCTGGCAAGAATACACAAAGAACGGTACAAAAAAGAGCTTCGTGACCAAGATAATCACAGTGGTGTGATCACTGACCTAGAGCCAGACATCCTGGAATGTGAAGTCCAGTGGGCCTTAGAAAGTATCACTATGAACAAAACTAGTGGAGGTGATGGAATTCCAGATGAGCTATTTCAAATCCCTAAAGATGATGCTGTGAAAGTGCTGCACTCAATATGCCAGCAAATTTCGAAAACTCAGCAGTGGCCACAGGCCTGGAAAAGGTCAGTTTTCATTCCAATCCCAAAGAAAAGCAATGCCAAAGAATGCTCAAACTACCGCACAATTGCACTCATCTCACACGCTAGGAAAGTAATGCTCAAAATTCTCTAAGCCAGGATTCAGCAATATGTGAACCATGAACTTAAGGATGTTCAAGCTGGTTTTAGAAAAGGCAGAGGAACCAGAGATCAAATTGACAACATCCACTGGATCATGGGAAAAGCAAGAAAGTTCCAGAAAAACATCTATTTCTGCTTTATTGACTATGCCAAAGCCTTTGACTGTGTGGATCACAGCAAACTGTGGAAAATTCTGAAAGAGATGGGAATACCAGACCACCTGACCTGCGTCTTGAGAAACCTGTATGCAGGTCAGGAACCAACAGTTAGAACTGGACATGGAAAAACAGACTGGTTCCTAATAGGAAAAGGAGTCTGTCAAGGCTGTATATTGTCACCCTACTTATTTAACTTCTATGCAGAGTACATTATGAGTGACTAAACTGAAGTGAACTGAACTGAAGGGGTATTTTATGAGCCTGTTGGGGATTTCTGGAATTCAGATGTAATTTCATTGATGGTGTACTAGTAAACAAAGCAGAACAGACTCCATTTTCTTTCTGGGATGGATGGGCCTGAACTCGATTATAACTAATTTCTATATTAATTGAACAAGCATGAATTCAAATAATATGCTACTTTGCCTCAAAATATACTAAGATTCCTGGGATCCCAAATGTATTATCAAGATGATCTAACTCATTCTCATTCTGCAGACCCATTGTCTGGATTGGTAAATACGGCATTTTATCTGAATCTGCTTCATTTCATGAGCTGTTTGCTTGTTACTCCTAAAACAGACATGGCTGGGACAGGAGGGTGGGGTTATCCCCTTTCTAGACCATCTGGCCCCTCTTGTTTCAGATTCTAAGAACCATCCTTGGCTGCTCCAGCCTCCATGTTTCTCATGCACAGGACTGACAGGCATTCATTAAGATGGAAGTGTACACCCTGTTTGACTTTCAGAGGATCAGCAAAATTATTTTTTGTCTGCATGAAAGATGGTACCTTGAAATATTCCAGTCCTGGTCAACTCTTCAGACAAAAGACCTGCTTATTGTCAAATTGCCAGCTCAGGCCAAGGCATCTCCCACTCCTGGTCTGCCTGAGTCCCAGCAGGCCTCTCCAACAAGCCTCTCACACGTCTAAAAAAGTGACATTTTAGCAGCCTGTTTATAAAACCGCTGAAGGAACATTTATCATGAGGTGCAAACAGAAGAGGCACTGGAAAGAAATGTTTTTCACCAGGTTTTCCAGAACCCTACATCCCAGGTCTCCTGGACATCTCTTGTTTCCCTGAGCAACCCCTCAAATATCAGAAGAACACGATTCAGCAGAACAGGGGACCCTGGAAGGCAGATACACGCTGTGTGAAAGCTTGGGCCAGGAAGACTGGAGTGTTTAAAAGGGTCAGAATCCACCACAACTGTCCAAGGGATTATTAAAATAATATGCTGAAGGGAAATTTTTCTGATTACAGCAAGAGTCCAAGAGGTTAAGGAACTGCTGATAAAATATCCCTGACTGACTGAGTTGCCCCTGGCATTATATTACATTTTGACAGGCTGCCCATGTTGGAAAACAAATAGATATTCCTTCAACAAGACGGTGACGAATCAATTCTTTTCCAGGAACAGTGGCCACTGGAGCATAGATTTAGGAGCATTATGCAGTTTTCTCTAGTGACTTATCCAGTTTGCTCTCTGCCAACTTGTTTGAACTTCTTTGGGGGAAATACCAGAATCAGAAGTTAATGTCCTGAGGAGAAGCTACCATCAGAATATTACTCATTAACTGAGAAAACCTGAATATAACCAGAAAGATCTGGCTGCAGTCACTGAAGCCAGACCAATATGCAGCCGCTGTCTCTTTCCTCCAGAGGTCACTGGTCAGGCCATCCATGACATGCTTGGGAAATCAGGGAAATAAACTCTGATGGACCACCTAGCCTGTGTTATACTGTTCAAGCAGAGTTACGAGGTCTTCCAAGCACCACAGGATTCCCTATCACTGATCTTACTCAGATGTTTACAGCCGGGGTCCGATCCACCTTGAGGCTACCCTGTGGATCAGCATAATCAGACTGCCCTGGGTGGGGGAGAGCCCATGGAGGAGGGCTTGGCAACCCACTCCGGTATTCTTGCGGAGAATCCCACAGGCAGAGGAGCCTGGAGGGTTATAGTCCATGGGATTGCAAAGAATGAGACACAACTAAGCAATTGAGCACATGTGCACATACACACAGTCACACGCACACAAACACATACCCTCTCATACACTCACACTCAACACAAGCTCACACAGTCACATACACACACACTCACACACATACACACACACGCACACTCGCGATCCACGTCAGATCCAAGTAACTCGCCTCAGCTGGACTAGCTGGCTCTCCCACCCTCCTCTCTTTATTCTCTCCATGTTTGCGCTCTCCTTCTCAGCCAACAAATGGAAATGGAGATTTAAGCAGTGGAGGCAGGGACTTCCCTGGTGGTCCAGTGGTTAAGACTTCACCTTCCATTGCAGGGGATGCAGGTTCAATCCTTGGTCAGGAAGCTAAGATCCCTCATGCCTTCCGGCCCCAAATCCAAAAGAGAACAGAAGTAATATTGTAGCAATGTTCAATAGAGACTTGAAAAAATGGTCCACATCAAAAAACAAACAAACAAAAAAAAGGAGTGGAGGGGTAGAGATGGGAGTCAGGCAAATGTCATGGTGTCCTAGGAAAGGAAAGAGACACACCCTGTGGCCCCTAATAATTAAAAGCCACTCAGAGGAGCCACTTTCTGGCTGAAACAGGAGGTGGGTAAGGAACAAAGGTAAGTCCCACAGTGACATAACGAATATGTCTGCTTCTTTTCTAGGCTGTGGGCACCTTGAAGGCAAGATCTACATCTTAAGGTCTTCCTTTAAAGCAATATGGATTTTTTTTCTGACTATGGAAGAAATCCATGCTCATTATAGAAAAATTGAAAAATATAAAAGATATTTTTGTACAGCTTTTTGAATAGTATTTGGAAAGTAACAGGCACTCAGTAAACTTGTGTTGGAAGAAAGGAAGGAGAGGAGAAGTCTAGGACGCCTATAACTGTGACATCAATCTCCTCATTAAGATGTACATTATTTAGCAGTGGCCACGTGGGGGCCATGAGTCAGGAAGTGCTAAAGCTCAGAGCTGTTCAGGGTGGGGCTCAGGTTCACAGGCTGCCTGTGGCTTTGTTCTCTGGCTACCATCCTGTCTTTGCTCTCAGAAGCTTATCAGGACGCATAAAGTGAATTTACCAGACTGTTAGGAACTGGATTACTTAGCCTGGAGAGAAGAAGCCTTCAGAACAACTTAAAATTAGGATAGCACTATTATTTCTATTATAAAAAGTAGTAAAATTTATTAGTGACAAATTGCAAAATATAAATAAATCCCCCAGAGTTCCAGGCCTGTTGATATTTTGGCACATTCCCTCCAGGCAAGTTCTCTAGATGTATGTTTTTGTCATTTGCTTTTTCCATCTTTGGTATCATGCTTGATTAGGGAAGGGTCATAATCCTTCACTGGTGATGAAACCCATATGGTGGGTTGCACTGGAACTAGCATCGGAAAAGATCCAATGGAAGCACAGATAAAATGCCAAAGTGCATTGCACCCAGCGTTGGCAAGCACTGTTTTCTGCAAATGTTATAAAAATATGTATAAGGTGTCCTGGGTCAAGATGCAAAATGAACCGTGTGGACAAAGAAGGTTGCCTGCCATTCCAGTGAACAAGTGTTGGCTACCATCAAGCCATCAGCCAAAACACCACACCACCACACACCACTCTCAACCACGATGTGCCCTGAGGGGAATTCAGGACTTAGGATGGAGAAAAACAGAATAATTACCTTAGATAATTATTAATAAGAAGCATATCAAAGGAATAGTTTCAATGAGCCTGATTCTTTCATCTTCCCATAGGTAGAGAAACACAAAAATCATTAACTTGAGGTGCCTGTGTTTTGTGATTAGCAGTAATCTTTTTATGTTCCACTACATGTTTTTGTTTTTCAGCAAAATTTTCTATATATCCTGGCTCCTCCCTTACCGCTTTGGCACAGTTCCTCAGAGCTATCTGCAAAGTTGCCTCCTGGTCTACAGTCTTCAGTAATGTCCCTGAACAAAACATAACTAGCAACTTTTAGATTGAGCTTTTTTTTTTTCAGTCAACAACTGGTTACTCTGGGTCATGGTCAAAAGGTTTAAAAAATATAATATTTCTTTATGCTTGTTCCATGGACCAATTTAATAGAAAAGTAATTATATGCCATTTCATGTTAGCGGAAACATCATTGTAACTCGTAGTCTAATATGCCACCAGGTGGATGTACTATAATGTACCTAATCTTCTACTGGTTGGCATTTAGGTTGCTTCATTATTATAAACAATATAGAAATAAAAAATATATCTGCATAGTTTTTTCTATTTTGAAGATTAGGTTTTCCCAAATAAAATGGTTAAAGCATATGACTTAGAAAATGCTCAGAGAGCTCTATGCTTAATGACAGAGGCACAGACACTATTTTGATGTTATTTGTCCCCAGCCCCACCCTATCTCCAGTCCACATTTTCAAAGATTTCTGTGGGAGTTCAAGTGCAGCTGGCAATGGGCACTTTGGATTTTCTTACTGAGAAAAGTTATCAGGAGGTAAATATAAGCTGATTTATAGCCCACTGGAGCTTTGTTTTTGTTACGCCATCACCTCTCCCAACCTAGGACAAATACTTCCCAAGTTAGGGTTGTGTGCCGCTAAGATGACTTTATTTGATGGATATGCATGGCATTAGATGACCTTGAATTAAAACAGAAAACCGAACTCAGGGTGTTCTCAATGACTGAAATAGCCTAGAGGGCAGGAGAGAGGAAGGCATCCTGGCTGGTCTGCTCATCTGGCTCTGGGGCCTCCAGTATGCTGGCCTCACTATGGGGCTAGCAGCATCTCTTCCCATGGCTAAGACTGCTCCAGGCCTGGTGTTTGTATTCAACACTGGCCCCAGTCAATATCCAGACCAAGAGATGCATTCTCTTTCAGGGCCTCTCAAAAGAGAGAAAATCTTTTTTTCCTCCCCCAAAGCCTCCAGGGAATTTTCTCCTCTTGTTTCATCAGCACAAATTGGTTCACGTGGCCTTTTCTGAACAATTGAAGATTAGTCTTAAGCCTCAGGCCTAGGTCTGTGGCAAGGCCAGTGTGCTAAGAGGGTAAAGCAAGACTCCCTCCATTCTCTTGTTAACAAAAAGACAGCAGGCCCCGGGATGCCTTTAGGCAAACAAGTGTCTTGCTTGCTTTGAATACCATACGGGTGTTTGTTTTTGCTTTTCTTCCACCCCCGCCCCCCATTGCTTTCTCTTGATGGCAAATAGTGCTGATTTTCTATTTACAGTTCTAATAAGAAATTTTTTAAAAAATTATCATTCAGTTTTAAAACAAAATTTAGGATATGTAGACTCCTATCTGGAGGGAGGAGTCAAAAGCACCTCTCTGAGTTGGGGAATGGGAATATCTGAAGAGCAGTCACTGCCTTGAGACTGGGCCACAGTCTCTGGGGCCATGCTCAGATCTCGCGATGTTTGGGCCATTCCACACGGGAACTAGGGGCAGTTTCTCGCGATAGCCTGTGCTGAGGATTCTGTGAGGCACCATGTGCTGGTGTGTGTTGGTGTGCTGGTGAACATGAGCACTAGGAAGTGCTGAGGCCATCACAGCGGTGGATCCTGAGGTACCAAAGCCCCATCCCGAACTCTGCTGTGAGCTCTTCTAAGCCCATTGTTTCTTTTAGATTTGCTGGGGCCTACGCAATCTCAGAGCCCAAAATTTGGCCTGGCCAGTACTGCGGCCTGAGCCTGTTGGCTTAACAGTAACAACAGGAGTGGCAGCAGTTGCAGTCTTCATTCAGAATACAAGCCTGGGAGTGGGCACTTGTTTAATACTTGGAAATGAATTGTCTGAGTAGACACACGTGCTAACAAAGCAAAAGACTTGATTGGAAGGAGGTGCTGGAGCAGAGAGCAGCTGGGTAAGGAAACCAGGAGAACTGCTCAGCCAGGACTTGCAGTCTCAGGTTTTATGGTAATGGAGCTAGTCTTCTGGGTTGTCTCAGGCCTATCACCTTGTTTGGGTCCGTATTCGGTCTGACTTGGGTCCTTCCTAGAGGTGCTTGCATCTCTTAGCCAGGATGGATTCCAGTGCGAGGCTTTCTGAGGGGTTGGCGGGATGTAATATGGACTGGCGTCTCCTCCTTTGTTTTGGCCCCTCCCTAATCCTGCCAGTTAGTTTTCCCTGGCAGCACCCTGTTCCCTATTCAGATCAGATCAGATCAGATCAGTCGCTCAGTCATGTCTGACTCTTTGCGACCCTATGAATCGCAGCACGCCAGGCCTCCCTGTCCATCACCAATTCCCGGAGTTCACTCAGACTCACGTCCATCGAGTCAGTGATGCCATCCAGCCATCTCATCCTCTGGCGTCCCCTTCTCCTCCTGCCCCCAATCCCTCCCAGCATCAGAGTCTTTACAAATGAGTCAACTCTTCACATGAGGTGGCCAAAGTACTGGAGTTTCAGCTTTAGCATCATTCCTTCCAAAGAAATCCCAGGGCTGATCTCCTTCAGAATGGACTGGTTGGATCTCCTTGCAGTCCGAGGGACTCTCAAGAGTCTTCGCCAACACCACAGTTCAAAAGCATCAGTTCTTCGGTGCTCAGCCTTCTTCACAGTCCAACTCTCACATCCATATATGACCACAGGAAAAACCATAGCCTTGACTAGACGAACCTTTGTTAGCAAAGTAATGTCTCTGCTTTTGAATATGCTGTCTAGGTTGGTCATAACTTTCCTTCCAAGGAGTAAGCGTCTTTTAATTTCATGGCTGCAGTCACCATCTGCAGTGATTTTGGAGCCCCAAAAAATAAAGTCTGACACTGTTTCCACTGTTTCCCCATCTATTTCCCATGAAGTGATGGGACCGGATGCCATGATCTTCGTTTTCTGAATGTTGAGCTTTAAGCCAACTTTTTCACTCTCCACTTTCACTTTCATCAAGAGGCTTTTGAGTTCCTCTTCACTTTCTGCCATAAGGGTGGTGTCATCTGCATATCTGAGGTTATTGATATTTCTCCCGGCAATCTTG
This sequence comes from Bos indicus x Bos taurus, assembly GCF_003369695.1. Taxonomy (NCBI): domain Eukaryota; kingdom Metazoa; phylum Chordata; class Mammalia; order Artiodactyla; family Bovidae; genus Bos; species Bos indicus x Bos taurus. The sequence continues at coordinate 117,498,971 of NC_040076.1, forward strand.
ATTCCAGCTTGTGCTTCTTCCAGCCCAGCGTTTCTCATGATGTACTCTGCATAGAAGTTAAATAACCAAGGTGACAATATACAGCCTTGACGGACTCCTTTTCCTATTTGGAACCAGTCTGTTGTTCCATGTCCAGTTCTAACTGTTGCTTCCTGACCTGCATACACATTTCTCAAGAGGCAGATCAGGTGGTCTGATATTCCCATCTCTTTCAGAATTTTCCATAGTTTATTGTGATTCACACAGTCAAAGGCTTTGGCATAGTCAATAAAGCAGAAATAGATGTTTTTCTGGAACTCTCTTGCTTTTTCCATGATCCAGCAGATGTTGGCAATTTGATCTCTGGTTCCTCTGCCTTTTCTAAAACCAGCTTGAATATCAGGAAGTTCATGGTTCACATATTGCTGAAGCCTGGCTTGGAGAATTTTGAGCATTACTTTCCTAGCGTGTGAGATGAGTGCAATCGTGCGGTAATTTGAGCATTCTTTGGCATTGCCTTTCTTTGGGATTGGAATGAAAACTGACCTTTTCCAGTCCTGTGGCCACTGCTGAGTTTTCCAAATTTGCTGGCTCAATATGCACTCAATATGTGCAGCACTTTCACAGCATCATCTTTCAGGATTTGGAATAGCTCCACTGGAATTCCATCACCTCCACTAGCTTTGTTCATAGTGATGCTTTCTAAGGCCCACTTGACTTCACATTCCAGGATGTCTGGCTCTAGGTCAGTGATCACACCATTGTGATTATCTGGGTCGCGAAGATCTTTTTTGTACAGTTCTTCTGTGTATTCTTGCCATCTCTTCTTAATATCTTCTGCTTCTGTTAGGTCCATACCATTTCTGTCCTTTATCGAGCCCATCTTTGCATGAAATGTTCCTTTGGTATCTCTGATTTTCTTGAAGAGATCTCTAGTCTTTCCCATTCTGTTGTTTTCCTCTATTTCTTTGCATTGATCTCTGAAGAAGGCTTTCTTATCTCTTCTTGCTATTCTTTGGAACTCTGCATTCAGATGTTTATATCTTTCCTTTTCTCCTTTGCTTTTCGCTTCTCTTCTTTCACAGCTATTTGTAATGCCTCCCCAGATAGCCATTTTGCTTTTTTGCATTTCTTTTCCATGGGGATGGTCTTGATCCCTGTCTCCTGTACAGTGTCACAAACCTCATTCCATAGCTCATCAGGCACTCTATCTATCAGATCTAGGCCCTTAAATCTATTTCTCACTTCCACTGTATAATCATAAGGGATTTGATTTAGGTCATACCTGAATGGTTTAGTGGTTTTCCCTACTTTCTTCAATTTAAGTCTGAATTTGGCAATAAGGGGTTCATGGTCTGAGCCACAGTCAGCTCCTGGTCTTGTTTTTGCTGACTGTATAAAGCTTCTCCATCTTTGGCTGCAAAGAATATAATCGGGGTTGACCATCTGGTGATGTCCATGTACAGAGTCTTCCTTATTAGAACCTTCTTTTGTGACATGACTTGTGCAAGCGGTTATTGTTGTGCTTGTCAAGGTGGGCTATTTTAGTTAATGGTCCCCTAACACAACAAAAAAAATCACAGACCAGGTGGCTTACAAGCAACAAATATTTATTTCTCATAGTTCTGGGGTCTGGAAGTGTAAGATGAAGGTGCTAGAAAGGTTGTGTGAAAACTGTCCTCCAAGTTGCAGACTTCTCTTTATATTTACTTAGTGGGAGGGCAGAGTAGCTCTCTCGGGCCTCAGTTATAAGGGCATTAATTTCAACCATGAGAACTCGGCATTCATGACCTATTTACCCCTCAAAGGTCCCACCTGCTAGTAGTATCACATGGGGCACTAGGATTTGAATGTATGTATTTTGGGGAGATATAAACATTTAGATCGGATTAGAACCACGTAGGAGTTTTGATAAAGCAAGTTTCTGGGCTCCACCCTCCAAAGATTAGAATGGTCTCTAATGGGGTCTGAGTATCTGTATTCTTTTTAAGAAAACAAAAAAAATCTTCAAAGACTATTTTAATAGGTTTCCCAGGTGGCGCTAGTGGTAAAGAATCTGCCTGCCAGTGCCGGAAACACAGAAAACAAGGATTTGATCCCTGGATTGGGAAGATTCCTTGGAGAAGGAAATGGCAACCCACTCCAGTATTGCCTGGAAAATTCCCTGGACAGAGGAGACTGTAGCCTTACAGTCCATGGGATCGCAAAGAGTCAGACATGACTGAGCACACACACACAAGGACTATTTTAAAGTAAGCCAAAGTAAGAACAACTGCGGAGAACTTTGGAGAATCCTTTTAAAACTGGACATTTAGGGGCAACATGGGTCTTGTTTGGTTTGATCTGCTGTCTCCATTCCAGAAATGTCATGTTTATCTTCACTATTAATCCAGTCAAAATGAACATAAAGATATGCAAGGTTTGCCGGAGAGCAAAAGGGACAAAAGCTTTATTATAGATGATAAAACACATTTGAAAATACTGTTTCCCAATTAGTGTTCTCACAATAAATTTGCAAGGATAGTTATAAATGCAAGAAGATATTAATGTTAACTTGTGATGTCTTTAATGTGTGCTTTAAAAAAAAAAGTGTACATTAAAGCTTGGAGTATTTGGAAACCTTTTTTAAAAAGCCAGCATCCCTTTTGTTATTATTTTCTTGGTGATATAAAATATTAACTTAATATTTTGAAACTGAACACCTAAGGGTATTCAGGAGAAGGCAGTGGCTCCCCACTCCAGAATCTTGCCTGGAAAATCCCATGGATGGAGGAGCCTGGTAGGCTGTGGTCCATGGGGTTGCAAAGAGTTGGACATGACTGAGCGTCTTCACTTTCACTTTTCACTTTCATGCATTGGAGAAGGAAATGGCAACCCACTCCAGTGTTCTTGCCTGGAGAATCCCAGGGACAGGGGAGCCTGGTGGGCTGCCATCTATGGGGTCGCACAGAGTCGGACACAACTGGAGCGACTTAGCAGCAGCAGCAGCAGCAGCAAGGGTATTCAGCTTCAAACTTCAGGTGTTCATCTGCTCAAGATTTTAGTTAGGAGTTTGAAGACAAGTATAGTCCCTGAGAGAACAGAGTTACTACATTTTCAAAATGCAGTCTTTGTCATAGTCATTTGAAAAGTCATATATTTATACTTTGGTGCTTTTCTGCTGCTTTTGACATTTACAAAATAAGGTATCTCACTCTTCACTAGTCAACAGTAAAATCAATGTAATTTAGGAGGTTGCTAATCTTCCATAATACCTCCCTATGAAATTATACTTCTACCTTTGGTCTTCCTTCTGTATCATGAAAGTGTTGACATTTTTAATCTCAACTACTTGTAGCATAAGTGAATGTTAATGACGGGGCTTTGAGTTCCTATGTAAGAGCTGTTTAAAAATGATTAAAGAAGACAATTTAGATGATAGAAACAAACTACTTAACACTTCACGAAGCAAGAGTCTTCTTTTGCAGACAACTGGAAAATAGGAACCTTTTATAGGATAAAGACTAAAAAGCAAGAAAGAGAAAAATAGAAACTCTGATTGGCAGGTACCACCTAGTCCACCCAGTTTCAGATGAAAAGGCCCAGAGTGGGCTTTGTGTTTGGGAATTGGCTGGATGGATATATTGCATTTCTGGTCAACTGGAGCATTGATAGGGACACAAAAGTTATTTGAGTTTCCATTTGCTGATGTGGCTCACCATCCAGGAGTGTCTCCATAATGGACCTAGAAAGTTCCTTCAACAGAACTAAAGGTGAAATGGCAACAAAAGAAGAAACCCAGGCAAAGGACTGAATGAACTTTCTGAAACTCTGAAAGGTGCCTTGTTTGTTAGGGGGATTCCCATAAGGGCCCTGGTTCTAGACCAGGAACAAATGATTTATTAAAGGAGGACACCAGATGAAGAGAATGTGCCCACCAGTGTTAGCTCCACTTCCCATCCTGATCATATTTCTTTATTTGAAATTCATTTATTCAGCAAATATTTAAGCACCTATATGTGGACATGAGTTGAGCAAACTCTGGGAGATAGGGAAGGACAGGGAGGCCTGGTGTGCTGGAGTCCATGAGGTTGCAAAGAGTCAAACACAACTTAGCAGCTGAACAGCAACAACATACATGTGCCATATTCGGGCACTGAAGTAACAAACATGAATATGGAGACTGCCCTTGGAGGCCACCTTCAGTGGGTGTCAGAGAAATTCTTCTGGCATGCTCTACTGTGTCTGGACGGCCTCTGACCCAGCAGGCAAGACCCTGGCTCAGGTTTTGTTTCCTCTCCTTGCCCTCCTGGTCACCACCACTTCTCACACCATCCCCCGGCCCACTTTGGCTTAGCTTCACTAAACTACCATCTGCACCTGTGTGTGTGCATGTGTTAGTCACTCAGTCACGTCCAACTCTTTGCAACCCCGTGAACTGTAGCCCACCAGTCTCCTCTGTCCGTGGAATTCTCCAGGCAAGAATACTGGAGTGGGTTCCCATTTCCTCCTCCAGAGGATCTTCCCAACACAAGGATTGAACCCAGGTCTCCTGCATTGCAGGCAGATCCTTTACTGTCCGAGCCACCAGGGAAGCCTGAGTCTCTGCACTATCTGGACCTCTGTTCCAGGAGCCCATAACCTTGGTGTGGTCCTCAAAATTTATATCTGTATTAGAAGCCATTAGCATGAAAATGTTATTTAATATTCCAGAATCATATCTGGAAGATCACTTTTTCACTCTTTTGTTCCCCATTGAAAAAAAAATTTCACCTAAAATTTTTTCTAAGAATTAAAAAATAAGAAAATTTATAACCTAGACCAACTGTATTCTTGATGCAATTGTGTCTTATACCATGATACGTTAAAAACACAGGGACATTGAAACTAGCAAATAATGTGACTGGAAAGCATCAAGAATATTCCTACTAAAGAGGTACCAGTAAGATGATGTATATGTTACCATCTTTTCAAGTTGTAAAGAAAGTGCTTGAACTTTGCATCATTTGAAGTGTGATAGCATATAAACAAGATACTTAATTCCAGAGAAGAATCATGCATTGGCACCTGCTAACTAGCCAAGTCGTGATGCTTGTGTTTGTGTATGTGTTTAATAGTCTGTTATATTCCAGTTGTGCTTTTTGACAAATATGCATTTAAATGTATGTCTTAACTATATACTTTTTTAACAAATGTTTATTTGCTAAAGACAATATCCTTTGAAACCCAGCCCAGAAAGCGACAGCTTAGACTGAGTGAGGTCTGACACATTCTGCCTTTAACTTATCTGTGTGTGTGTGTGTGTGTTTAATCAGTACTAATGACTTTATGGCAAGGTTTGTGGACAGAGAAAAACAAGGAGAAGGTCAGGTAAACCAAACTATTATCTGTCAAATTATCTTTTTCTTTTCTAAAAAAAAAATATAACATTAGAGATTAGAGCCCCAACAAAACAATTTTTTCCCTTTCTATTTAAAAGCATTCTTGCCTCATTGATGTTTAATGCTTAAAATGATCACAAGGGATGCCTTTGTTTGCATCCATGTAAGCTGCCTTCCTTTAAGTTCAATGTTATAGCCCTGGAGGGCAATTCATTTACTTAGTTGCCTTTGGTCAGAATGGTTCCTGGGCCCTTTAGAAGGATATTGATCATTCAACCACTAAACTATTTGCAGAAAAGCAGATGAAACCACTTCATGTCTTTCATAAAAATACTTTCAATGATAGTTGAAAGAGTTTTATTTACACCTGTCAATGCTGCCTTTTATGTCTATGTTTTACTTTCTGCAGAATTTATCTTCACTGCATCATATATTTAAATAAAGCATAGGTCACTCTGATTATAGTAAAACTCACGAGGCAATGTGGGACTCCCATGGACAATTTTGGTTGCTTTTTTAGGGGGTCATTAGAGCCATTCCCAAATAGTCCAGCTCCCCTTCCTTCCCAACTCACCATAGGATTGCACTTCCCTGTCACAGGAGTTGGGAGTGGTCAGGAGACTTGCTCTGATGCAGAGATGGGTGTGGAAGTTGTGTGTGTCACTTCTAGACAGAAGGTTTAAGAGCTAGCCTGCCCCTATACACATCTCTCACCACACTGGCATCATAACCAGTCTCGATCCAGAACTGGCTTTCCTTTCAGCCTGAGTTCCAGAGGACATGAAGAGGTGGAACAAAGCTCCTGCTGACATTTGACAGACACGTGGCATTATTATAAACCTGAGCTGTTTTAAACTATCAAGATTTGGGGGCTGCTTGTTATGGGAGCATAACCTATGCTTTCCTATTTCATCTCTTTTTTTTTTTAAGTCTCAAGGAGAAATTATCTTGTAAGTGCCAATTAAAAGGGAATTTTGTTTCAGGGTCACAATAACCAAATGAGAACATTAGCTTTTATCTAAATGGAGCAAATTAATTAAAGTTCTGCATTTATATAATAAGCTGGTTGCGTCTCCCTCTCAGAAATAGTTTCATTCTTAAAAAGAAGGAGAAATCATGGAAGCTTTTGGACCACAGGCTGTCATTGCCACTTTTATTTTGAAAATCTTTTCCTTGTCATTTTATTACTAAAGAACACATGTCCCTGAGTAAGTCACTTCATTTTTCTAAACCTCAGTTTCCCTGCTATTGGAGAAGACTCACTGGTTCTCCCTGCAGTATCTCACAGCAGTAACATTCTGTGCTTAATGCGCAGTTCATAGAAATCAGTAGGAAAATTAAGTGGAAACTAGAACTCATCTTTTAGCTCTTCTAGTTTCTGAAAAGTGTTATTAAAGCTTGAAGTAATTCTGTGAGACTATATCCTCCCTGAGAGAGAGGCCTAAAGTGAAAGAAAGAGGATTTTCAAAGAAATGAAAATGTTAGAAAATTTGGGGGTTTTTATTTTGTCTGATTCCCAGTATATGTTTGATTGAAGTGTAATCTATAATACATCTGGGGAAAATGTAGATGTTTAATATACATCTTCATAAGTGAAGAGCTCAGTGAATTTTCACAAAGTACACACACTTTTTAAGTTGAAGTATGGCTCAGTGGTGGTGAAGTCAATGGCAGCCCACTCCAGTACTCCTGCCTGGAAAATCCCATGGACGGAGGAGCCTGGTGGGCTGCAGTCCATGGGGTCGCTGAGGGTTGGACACGACTGAGCGACTTCACTTTCACTTTTCACTTTCATGCATTGGAGAAGAAAATGGCAACCCACTCCAGTGTTCTTGTCTGGAGAATCCCAGGGATGGGGGAGCCTGGTGGGCTTCTGTCTATGGGGTCACACAGAGTCGGACACGACTGAAGCGACTTAGCATTGTTGAAATGTCATGTAACAGTAAAGAAGCACATGAAATATTTTTGGTTAAACTGGTTTTTGGAAATTTTTATGTTGGATTAAACTGATTAAGTTATATTTTAGTGGCCTTTGGAAAAGTTTTTTACAGTAACTTAAGATTATTTCTATCTAAACAATGAAACTTTAAGATCCTATCAAAGATCAAAGAATTTTACTAATGTTCAATTCACAGGAATGCTGTGTTTCATAAACATTGATGTAAGTTTAAATCTCAAGTCAAACAATTTTTATTAGCATATATTTTGTGACTACATTGAATCTTTAACAAAGAGTACAAAGTAATCAAAGAATCAAATGTTACTGTGTGTATCCTAAGAAGGGGGAGAATGAAATGATTTAACTTTTTGTGTATTAGTAGTATCTAGCTTTTTGGAGCGGAAAAGGCAATGGCACCCCACTCCAGTACTCTTGCCTGGAGAGTCCCATGGACAGAGGAGCCTAGTGGGCTACAGTCCATGGGGTTGCTGAGAGTCGGACACAACTGAGTGACCTCACTTTCATTTTTCACTTTCATGCATTGGAGAAGGAAATGGCTACCCACTCCAGTGTTCTTGCCTGGAGAATCCCACGGACGGGGGAGCCTGGTGGGCTGCCGTCTATGGGATCGCACAGAGTCGGACACGACTGAAGCGACTTAGCAGCAGCAGCATGGCTCAGTGGTAAAGAGTCCACTTGCCAATGCAGGAGACACAGGAGATGTGGGTTTGATCTCTGAGATGGGAAGATCCCCTGGAGGAGGGCATGGCAACCCACTCCAGTATTCCATAGGATTGAACAGACTCTGATACGACTGAAGCAACTGAGCTCAAAGCTCAAAAAAAAAAAAAGTTAATTTGCAATGTTGTGTTAGTTTCAAGTATACGGCAAATTGATTCAGTTATACATATACATTTGTTGTTGTTGTTGTTTAGTCACTAAGTCATGTCAGACTCTTGTGACCCCATGAACTGCGGCCTGCCTGGCTCCACTGTCCATGGCATTTCCCATGCAAGAATACTGGAGGGGGTTGCCATTTACTTTTTCAGGAGATCTTCCCAACCGCTGAGGGATCAAACCTGTCTCTCCTGCATTGGCAGGAGGGATTCTTTTACCACTGAGCCACCAGGAAAGCTTATATAGATATTTACACACATACATACACACATACACACACATATATATTATATATCATATATATAATCTTTAAGATTATAATCTTATATAATAATTGGCTTCCCTGGTAGCTCAGCTGGTAAAGAATCTGCCTGCGATGCAGAAGACCCCAGTTCGATTCCTGGGTCGGAAGATCCCCTGGAGAAGGGATAGGCTACCCACTCCAGTATTCATGGGCTTCCTTGGTGGCTCAGATTGTAAAGAATCCGCCTGCAATGGAAGAGACATGGGTTCTCTCCCTGGGTTGGGAAGATCCCCTAGAGAAGAACATGGCAACCCACTCCAGTATTCTTACCTGGAGAATCCTCATGAACAGAGGAGCTTGGCAGGCTACAGTGCAAGAGGTCACAAAGAGTCAGACATGACTGAGTGATTAAGCACAGCACATACATAAAATCTTTTTCAGATTCTTATCCACTGTAGGTTATTACAAGATAGTGTGTATAATTCCCTGTGCTCTACAGTAGGTTCTTGTTGCTTACATGTTTTATTTATAGTAGTGTGTATATGTTAATCTTAAACTCCTAATTTATCCCTCTTCTCCATCTTTCCCCTTTAGTAACCATAAGTTTGTTTTCGAAATCTGTTTCTGCTTTGTAAATAAGTAGCTTTGCGTCATTTTTTAGATTGCATGTATAAGTGGTATCATGTGATACTTGTCTTTGTCTGATATACTTCATGGAGTATGATAATCTCTAGGTCCTTCTATGTTGCTGCACATGGCATTGCTTCATTCTTTTTTATGGCTGGGTAATACTCCATTGTATATATGTATCACACCTTCTTTATCGAATCATCCATCTATCGACATTTAGGTTGCTTCCATGTCTTTGCGATTATAAATAGTGCTGCTGTAAATATAGGGATGCATGTATCTTTTCAAATTAGAGTTTTTATCTTTTACAGATGTATGCCAAAGAGTGGGATTGCTGGATTATATTATATTTTTAGTTTCTTAAAGAACCTCCATTGCTATTCTTCACAAAGCCAACACACTCTTAAAATCAGCTCCCCAGAGATCCTCCCTGTCACTCCTGCCTGACACAGGGTTCCACCCTCCTGACTTTGACTAGGCTCACTTCTAACAGCAGAGATTAGTCTTGCTGCTTTTTAATGTCAATGAAGAGCACCACAGGTACTCTTTTGTGCTTCACCTCTTAAATGGTAGACTCATTTGTGTTTTTGCGTGTGGTTGCAGTCTGTTCTCATTGCTCTGTAATGTTCTAGTGTGTGCATTTACTACAGTCTATCCATTCCAGTGTGATGGACACTTGGGATGTTTCCGGGTCTGGGCTAGTATTAATAGTGAATATTTTAATGGTTCAGGAGGTAGACATCCTTAGGCCTAAGTTAGAGGATCTAGCTCTGTTGCAGAAGATTGTATTTTGGAGCATCTCACTGTGGATGGAGGGGAGTAAGCCATTCTGAAGTCCTAGGTAGGAGAAGGGAGAGAAGGAGGGAGGGAGAGGGTGGAGATTCCTTGGAGCTAGAGGACTGAGTGCTGCTGAGTTCTGCTGTTCCCAGCCAGAATGCCGCATCCCTTTAGTTTAATCCTTTGAACCCTCAGGCAGTACCATCATGTGGAATTCCCTGAAAAGCGTTTTCTGGAGCAGCATTGTTGTGTCAAAGCAGGAAGTCAGCAAAAAAATGGTAGATGCTTAGAAGGAAAATGTTTTTTCTAGACTTGTTATTCAAAACTGAAGGAATCCTGTAAACACAGTATGTCAAATACCAAATAAAATGCATTAAAATTCATAAGGGAGAGGGAGAATATGAGCAATTGCTAATCACCTGATTCCCTTTTTGGTGGATCTTGAAACTTACAGTTTCCCTGATGCCACTCTCAATCCAATTTGGGGTGCGTAATCATAGTAAAAATGGTAAGAGATCCTTAAGTATGACTTTTTCTTTGTTTTCTCTATAAAAATATGAAATTATGAGAGAATAAATAAAAGGCAGCATACCAATAAGCTTGTCAGTTCAAATGTCATACTTGTTTTCATTCCTGAAACTTGGGGCTTTTCTTGACCTCCTGGAATGCAAACTCCTTCTGCCACCAAATGCATTCCATTTCACCCTGAGTTGCCAGCTCCTCTCTTTGGTCATGTTTTCTTCATGCATGTTTTGGTAAATTGACCCACTAGCTATTGGTCCAAAGAAAGCAATAGTTTAGTTAAATTAATGTAGCTTATTGAGTACTTTGTGTACCTTCTCTCTAATCCTTCCTGTAATTTTGAGCATTATGATCTCTGTTTTGCAGAGGAGAAAACTGAGGCTCAGTGAGATTAAGACTTGTAGCTTAAAAAGTACAAGGTCAGTATTTGGACATGAATCTGTTCTTGACCTCCATCTTTCCACTGGAGGTATGTCTGTGCTGAGACTTATATTCTCAACCCAAAGTTGCAGAGATTTAACAAATTACGTGTGGTGATCTTAGAACGCTCATTTTTATCTGAAGGCTATTTTGTCCTGCACAGGACATTTGGCAATGTCTGGACAGAGGGAGGGGAATACTACTAGCATCTAGTGGGTGGAGGCCAAGAATACTGCTAAACATCTTTCAGTGTGTAGGACAGCCCGACTACAAAGAATTCAGTTGAGTTCAGTCACTTAGTCGTGTCTGACTCTTTGTGACCCCAGAGACTGCAGCACGCCAGGCCTCCCCATCCATCACCAACTCTCGGAGTTTACTCAAACTCATGTCCATTGAGTCAGTGATGCCATCCAACCATGTCATCCTCTGGTGTCCCCTTCTCCTCCCACCTTCAATCTTTTGCAGCATCAGGGTCTTTTCAAATGAGTCAGTTCTTCGCATCAGGTGGCCAGAATATTGGAGTTTCAGCTTCAGCTTCAGTCCTTCCATTGGATATTCAGGACTGATTTTCTTTAGGATGGACTGGTTGGATCTCCTTGCAGTCCAAGGGATTCTCAGGAGTCTTCTCCAACACCACAGTTCAAAAGCATCAATTCTTCGGCACTCAGCTTTCTTTATAGTCCAACTCTCACATCCATACATGACCACTGGAAAAACCATAGCTTTGACTAGACAGACCTTTGCATTACCTTGGCAAAGTAATGTCTCTGCTTTTTAATATGCTGTCTAGGTTGGTCATAACTTTTCTTCCAAGGAGCAAGTGTCTTTTAACTTCATGGCTGCAGTCACCATCTGCAGTGATATTGGAGCCCAAATTATCTGGCTCCAAATATACTTGCCGTCCAGGTTTTTGTGCATCATAATGTGCTTATTAACCTTAAAAAGAAGAAGGAAATGGCAACCCACTCCAGTATTCTTGCCTGGGAAATTCCATGGATAGAGGAGCCTGGCAGGCTACAGTCAGTGAGGTCCCAAAGAGTCAGACACGACTAAGCAACTGAATACACAAGCTTAAAAGAGTGATAAATTGCATTTGAAGGGAGCAAAGAGGGATAGTTGAATATATCAATACATTAAGAGTCAGAATATCTGTGTTCTGGTCCCAGGTCCTCTGTTAAGTAGCCTCATAACTTTGTGAAAATAGACTCTCTAAACCTCAGTTACCCTGTGAGTAAATGGTGAAAATAGTATCTGTCTTATCAATTTATTAATCCATCAGATTTTTATTTATTACCCACAATGTCTCAGACACGGAGAAGGCAATGGCACCCCATTCCAGTACTCTTGCCTGGAAAATCCCATGGACGGAGGAGCCTGGTAGGCTGCAGTCCATGGGGTCGCGAAGAGTCGGACACGACTGAGGGACTTCCCTTTCACTTTTCACTTTCATGCATTGGAGAAGGAAATGGCAACCCACTCCAGTGTTCTTGCCTGGAGAATCCCAGGGACGGGGGGGCCTGATGGGCTGCTGTCTGTGGGGTCGCACAGAGTCGGACACGACTGAAGCGACTTAGCAGCAGCAGCAGCATGTCTCAGACTGAGTTAGACACTGAGTATGTAGCAGGGAAGGGCTACCCTGGTGGCTCAGCGGTAAAGAATCTGCCTGCAATGCAGGAGATGTGGGTTCGATCCCTGGGTTGGAAAGATCCCATGAAGGAGGGCTTGGCATAAATATTCCAGTATTCTTGCCTGGAGTTATCTCATGGACAGAGGAGTCTGGCAGGCTATAGTCCATGGGGTTGCAAAGAGTTGCACAAAACTGAAGTGACTGAGCATGCAAGCATGCAGCAGGGAACAAAATGGGCACCAACCCTACCTTCACGTAACTTCGTGGGAAACAGAGATAAGAACTATGAGATAATCTGGAAACCTAGAGATGGGATACATAATCTAGTCCTAGGCAGTGAGAGAAGTAAGAGGTAAACTGATAACTAGAGAACAAGAAGGTAGGCAAGCAAAAAATAAGGGAAGAAAGTAGAGAGTTCCGTGTTTGCAAAAGTCCAGAAGTGAGAAAATACATGGGGTAATAAAAAACCTGAGAAATGTCCAGTATGACTGAGTACAGCATTCAAAGGGAAGAAGGAGGCATGCCTGGGGAGGGAATTCCTGCTCAGTTCTTGGAAGATTTCATGGGCCGGGGTAAGGAATAGAAATTTCAGCCTGGGGCAGAGAGGGGAAAATGAAAGGTTTTAAAAGCAAGGGGGTGACATAGTTAGACTTGAGTTTTAGGAAGATCATTCAGATTGCAGGAGGAAAATGGGTTCTAATTATGCTAGTGACTAGGAGACCAGGTGTAGCTTGCTGCTGCTGTCCCAGCGCAGATCATGGTGGCCTCAGCTGGGGTAGAGGCAACAGGACTGACAGACATGAATACATTTAAGAAAAGATCAACCAATTCCTGCTACTGAGGGCTTGATGAGATATCCCTGTCGTAGAGCACCAAAGTTCCCAGAATGAGGCATGACTGTCACTGCTGTCTAGAATCCGGAAATATTGATTGGATTCTATGAGGAACTGTATCTTTGTCTCATTAATGTGGAGCCTTTGTGGTATGTGATCAGCAGGGCATAGGTCATATGTCTGCACTCAAACTGCAAGGGATTTTGGGAAAGTATGTATCTGGCTTCCCCCTGGGGAGAATGCCCTAAACTTAGGAAGGATGTTTAAGAAAGACAAATACTCCAACAGTACCAATGGAATGTGATTTGTTAGAACCTATTTAAAAGCAAATCTGAAAATATCTTTCAAATTAAAAACATTCTTCCTTTTACAAGCCCCATTTCTCAGAATCTATTCCATAGAAGTAAAATTACCCATACGTAGAGAATATATTCATAGAGATATTATAGGAGCAAAAATTCTGGCTATTCTTAGTGGCAAAATTTTTGTAACAAAGTGAGTTAGAGCTAAACCAATTGCGACTGGGATTCTATGAAAGGCTGAGAGATGTGCTAGGACACCTCAAATAGTAACCTGTCATATTTCACAAAAATCTGATTCATACCATCTTCCGGGGAATGAGAGGAAGAGGGTTTTGTTTTTTTTCCCCTGAATGACTCGCTCCTGCTTCTTCAACAGCCCTGTCCAGACCCAAATCACTGAATATTTTGCTCATATTTGCTCTCAGCTTCACTCAGGAAGTGACCACTGATAACAGGGAAGGTACTGAGTTTTAGTTTATGCAGCTTCCCCCGGAGCTCTCACGCCTGCTCTTGGGTTCACCGTACATCACCCTTGCACCAAGAAATTCTTTGTGACCTGTCCTGCAGGAAACAAGGTCTTCACAGAGAAGCCCCTGAAGTAATCCCTGGATCTGAGCTGAAACTCTTCTGCCTACAGTTCCTTGTCTCTGGGTAACAGCTTGGTTATAACAGCTTTGTGGTCTTACTCTTCTTGGGCAGCTGTAACAAAATACTGAAGACTGGGCTTAACAGAGATTTATTTTCTCAGAGCCCTGCAGCTTTCAGACCAAGGAGCCAGCAGATTCAGTTTCCTGTGACGGCTCTCTCCAAGCCAGGGAGATGGCCACCCCTCACTGTGTCCTCACCTGGTTAAGAGAGGGAGCTCTAGTGTCTCTTTCTCTTCTGATAAGGACAGTGATTCCAGCACGGGGTCTCCACCATCATGACCTCAGCTAAACTTCCTAAAGGTCCCATCTTCAAATACCATCACATGGGGAGTTAAGACTTCTGCATATACATTTTGGAGGGACGCAAACATTCCCTTCCTAGCATGGCTTCTGAATGTAGTCATCAAGAACACAAACTTTGAGGTCAGACTAAGTCCTGGTTCTGCCACTTACCTGCTGTATGAACTTGAGCAAGTTAGTTAGCCTTTCTGTGCTCCAGTCTCATCTATAAAATGGGTTAGGAACAGTATATCCGTTTCATGAGGCTGTTACGAGGATCAATTGGTTAACATATTTATATGTATATTACATATAACACATGTAATGAGGCTTCCCTAGTGACTCAGATGGTAAAGAATCTGCCTGCAAAGCAGGAGATGCAGGTTCAATCCATGGGTTGAGAAGATCCCCTGAAGAAGGGAATGGCAACTCGCTCCAGTATTCTTGCCTGGAAAATTCCATTGACAGAGGAGCTTGGCGTGCTACAGTCGATGGGGCCACGGAGTTAGACATGACTGAGCCACTAACACTTTCAGTATGGCTGTAGAGCAGTGCCTTAAATGTACAAAGATCATCATTCACTTCTCAATGTATATTAAATTAGAATCTTCCCCCAAGTACTTAACCTGGTTGACGTACTCTAGCAGCTTTCTTTCTCTCCCAACCTCTGGTTGATCCTTTTGTTTAAAAAACAAAGTTGTATTTATTATTAATACACAAGCAATATTATAGTAATGGTGATTCATAAAAGACACATGGCTAAACTTCTTGAGGGTGGGAGAGGAAAGGAGGAATTTCAGTTCTCTGGATCCATTCCTGAACTGGAGGACGTTCTACTACCCCAATACTTTCTGTACTTGCAATGTTGCTATTTTCCATTTTCTAAAGCTCTATTTAACCATTGTAATTTGCGGCTTTCTTCAAAGCTAAGTATAGAACAAAACATAATAATGCAAACTGGCTCCTGCTGAGCTGAAATGAGTAGTGTTCTGTCCCCAAATTCTCTTGTGAGCTTTAATAACTTCTTGAATCCCTCTGTTATTTTCCAATATTGTATACCTGTTCCAGAAGTGCTCATTTTGTCTTTCCTAAACTGGCTTTCCTCTGCTGGAAAAATGATTCTGCTCCTGTCCTCTTACCACACCTCTGTTTTTTGGTTTTCAGCTCCCATTCTGGGGTTATAACCAATTTAGCAGTTGTTGATCATGGTAAGAAGCTATAATTGAGTCAGCACTGAAGATGGAATGACTTGTCAGAACATTTCATTTGCGAGAAACCACTTCTAGGATCCAGAGAATGAGCAGGACCGTCCATATGCATTATACTTGCTTGGAAAGTAATAGAGGGGATTTCAAGATGGAGTTAGCTTGGGTTATATTCCTTGACTCTGTGGCATACTCTTCCTTTTTTTGTCTGTTTTAAAATTTAAGATTATCCTCTAACAGAGGCAGAAAAGTTCCCTGTCTGGGTTGAGGCCTGGACACTATGTTTAGACTGTGAGCTCTCAGAAAGAGCAAAATATTAATGCTCAGCTTGTCATGAGAACTCAGAAAACATGAATTCAAATCTACAGGCAGAAAGAAAGTGCTATGCTTAAAGAGACATGGGTTGGTTAGTGGTGACCTTATGGCTGCTTTTATAAATAATGGGTAGCTATGTTTGTTTCTATATTCAGATTCCTACGAAAAGGAGAATGTTTGGACTTTAAAAAGTACCAGGGTGAAAACGTAAGGAACTGGAGCTGAAGTTTAGAATGAAAGGGGCAAGAGAGAACTGCCTCCTTGCTGGAATGTGAGGGGCTCCAGAGTACTTTCTGGGAAAGGCTGAGATACTTTTATACCCACATTCCCTCTGGACTCAATTGCCTACAATTCTGTGAGAGGTCTGTGGTCTTCAGCAGCACCATGCCCTTGTTCGCTCTGCCTGAAGCATCTCTTCCCACAGGTGCACTCACTACCCCACCCAGACCCCATTCAAATGATGCCAAGTCTTCTCCCAGCTAGGCTTAAATCCCCTCCTCCTCTGCATTCCCATTGCTCTCTGTTCATGCCTCTAGTACTTAACACACTCCAGTGTCCATACTTCTTTTAAAATCAGACCTAGAGTAATGGATTTAGGGAGAATAATTTATTTGGGAAGAGATCTTAGGAAGCACTGTGAGGGAGTAGGAAGTGGGACCAAGAAAGGAGAAAAGCTAATAAAATGTGTTTTAATGAGCAGGTTATTGCTGTGAGCATCTAGTCTTAGTTCCATTAGGGACCTCCTGAGAGACTGAGTGACATGGGCTCAAAAAGTTTCCTACTTAAGGGCAAGGAACGCCACTCTCACTGGATGAAAATTGTCCTGGAGGTGTTATTTCTCTGACAATTCCAGTCTGCCTCCAAGGTGCTGAGCTACTCCAAGGTTAAAGAGTGCCTTTATGTGGAGAGATGCCATAACTCCTGGTGGAACTATCCAGAGTGGAAGAAGGGGGACGCTGAAGGGATATGGACTTAGCAAGGACAGCCTGCTACAATGATTGACAGTTGTGTAAGCTTTTGGAAGGCAGGATATGAACTGCACTCATCTTTATACACCCAAAATATCCAACATGCAGCCTTGTACCTAGCTGGTGCTTACTTACTGTTAAATAAATGAGGTTAATGAGCGCCAAAGAATTGATGCTTTTGAACAGTGGTGTTGGAGAAGACTCTTGAGAGTCCCTTGGACTTCAAGGAGATCCAACCAGTCCATTCTGAAGGAGATCAGCCCTGGGATTTCTTTGGAAGGAATGATGCTAAAGCTGAAACTCCAGTACTTTGGCCACCTCATGTGAAGAGTTGACTCACTGGAAAAGACTCTGATGCTGGGAGGGATTGGGGGCAGGAGGAGAAGGGGACGACAGAGGATGAGATGGCTGGATGGCATCACTGACTCGATGGACATGAGTCTCAGTGAACTCCAGGAGTTGGTGATGGACAGGGAGGCCTGGCGTGCTGCGATTCATGGGGTCGCAAAGAGTCGGACACGACTGAGCGACTGATCTGATCTGATCTGAATGAACATAAAACACATCTAATGAGCCAATGACGCATTCGACTAATACATAGTGAAATACTGACTGTGCACCAGAGTAATCAGTCAGGCCTTGTTCCTGCTCTTGGGGGAGCTGACAGTCTCACAGAAATGACAGACAACAAACAAATAGTTACAGTGAGGTTGATGAGTATATTGACTGACATCATCAGTGTACTTATCACTCATTGGAACCCCCTCTCACTGGTATCATCCATTGGTACAAAACCTATCATTTGAATCTTAGCAGGTTAGATTTTTATCTTCTAAGTTTATTTTTCAGATAGAGAGTAGGAACAGAGATTAACTTTATGAAGTTATTTCAATGTGATTTCACATTCTGGATTGGTAGACTTGGATTAGGATTTTAAACAGACATAAAAGGACATGATAAATGGAAATGTAGAAATACAACTTCCTGATTCCTTTCCGGTTTTTACTTAAAAACTGATCTGTTAAAATAGCTAAGTAGATCCTTGATTCAAGAAACCAGAGGAAACAGGGTATTTTCTTGCCTTGCCTGATAAGTAATACTCAGTGAATGCTGAAAAGAAGCTCAGAAAAGGAAAGAAAAAATTGTCCCCCAAAGTGGGCTTGTCTGTTTCGATTTCAGTTTGAGATGAGGAGGCTGAACAATATACCAACAGAACTTTTGACCATAGCACTTCAGTTTTCTAGAACTTTAAAAAATAATGCCTTTCAGTTTCCAATCTGGTGTGTAAGGGACTTGGTGTTTACTCAAATGAATTAAAAACTTATGTGCACAGGTGTGTATGGCAGCTTAATTCATAACCGCCCAGACTTGGAAGCAGCCAAGGTGTCTTTCAGAAGGTGAATGGATACACAACTGTGGTACCTTCAGATTATGGAATATTATTCAATGCTAAAATGAAATGAGCTATCAAGTTATGAGACGACCCAGAGGAAACAAACAAATACTGCTCCATGAAAGAAGCTGATCTGAAAAGGCTTTATATTGTATGACTTCAATGATATGATTTTCTGCGAAAGGTAAAACTATGGAGACAATATAAGAAAAAAGTCAGTGGTTTTCAGGGGTTGTGAGGAAGGCAGAGATGATAGGAAGAGCACAGAGGATTTTTAGGGGACTAAAACTATTCTGTATGATATAACAATGGTGGAGTTAGATAAATGTCATTAAAAATGTGTCAAATCCCATAGAATGTAACATCACAAGTGAACGGTGATGCAAACTATGAATTTAAGGTGAAATGCACTCAATATGCCAGCAAATTTGGAAAACTCAGCAGTGGCCACAGGACTGGAAAAGGTCAGTTTTCATTCCAATCCCAAAGAAAGGCAATGCCAAAGAATGCTCAAACTACTGCACAATTGCACTCATCTCACATGCTAGTAAAGTAATGCTCAAAATTCTCCAAGCCAGGCTTCAGCAATATGTGAACCGTGGACTTCCAGATGTTCAAGCTGGTTTTAGGAAAGGCAGAGGAACCAGAGATCAAATTGCCAACACCCGCTGGATCATGGAAAAAGCAAGAGAGTTCCAGAAAAACATCTATTTCTGCTTTATTGACTATGCCAAAGCCTTTGACTGTGTGGATCACAATAAACTGTGGAAAATTCTTCAAGAGATGGGAATACCAGACCACCTGATCTGCCTCTTGAGAAATTTGTATGCAGGTCAGGAAGCAACAGTTAGAACTGGACGTGGAACAACAGACTGGTTCCAAATAGGAAAAGGAGTCTGTCAAGGCTGTATATTGTCACCCTGGTTATTTAACTTCTATGCAGAGTACATCATGAGAAACGCTGGGCTGGAAGAAGCACAAGCTGGTATCAAGATTGCCGGGAGAAATATCAATAACCTCAGACATGCAGATAACACCATCCTTATGGCAGAAAGTGAAGAGGAACTCAAAAGCCTCTTGATGAAAGTGAAAGAGGAGAGTGAAAAAGTTGACCTAAAGCTCAACATTCAGAAAACGAAGATCATGGCATCCGGTCCCATCATTTCATGGGAAATAGATGGGGAAACAGTGGAAACAGTGTCAGACTTTATTTTTTGGGGCTCCAAAATCACTGGAGATGGTGATTGCAGCCATGAAATTAGAAGATGCTTACTCCTTGGAAGGAAAGTTATGACCAACCTAGATAGCATATTCAAAAGCAGAGACATTACTTTGCCAACAAAGGTCCGTCTAGACAAGGCTATAGTTTTTCCTGTGGTCATGTATGGATGTGAGAGTTGGACTGTGAAGAAAGCTGAGCGCCAAAGAATTGATGCTTTTGAAGTGTGGTGTTGGAGAAGACTCTTGAGAGTCCCTTGGACTCCAAGGAGATCCAACCAGTCCATTCTAAAGGATATCAGTCCTGGGTGTTCATTGGAAGGATTGATGCTAAAGCTGAAACTCCAGTACTTTGGCCACCTCATGTGAAGAGTTGACTCATTGGAAAAGACCCTGATGCTGGGAGTGGGGCAGGAGGAGAAGGGGATGACAGAGGATGAGATGGCTGGATGGCATCACCGACTCAATGGACATGAGTTTGAGTAAACTCCGGGAGTTGGTGATGGACAGGGAGGCCTGGCGTGCTGCAGTTCATGGGGTCACAAAGAGTCGGACACAACTGAGCGACTGAACTGAACTGAACTGATGTTTTAGTGCAAGTTCACTGATGGCAACAAATGGAACACTGTGGTTTGGGATGTGGTTGGTGGGGAGGTTGTGCATGTGTGGGGCTAGGGAGTATATGGAAACTCTGTACTGTCTGCTCAATTCTGCTGTGAACCTAAAACTGCTCTAAAAATACATTTTATTAATTATATATCATTGAACTGTTAGAAACACAAGCCTATATTTTACCAAATTAAAAGAAATCTTTTTTTTTTTTTGAGTCATGGTGCAACTAATTAACTTTTGGGTGGCATAATTTGACATGAGAATTCATGGTGCCTTTTTACATTTATATTTAAACTAAATATAATTCAATAAAATACTTATTATGGATTCTACTGCCACTCACGTTGACAAGAACTATTGAGAAATATTAATCTTATAATACATAGTTCAGAGATGCTAGATCATCTTTATTCATGAAATTATGTTCCCAGAAACAGTCTAGATTTCATTTACACAGTTTGTGCTTCCCTGCATCTCATTCCCACATTTGTATTCTCTGCCTCCCTTTATAAGCATAAGGGCTCCACATAATGGGACATGATTTGCAATATACATTTAGAGAACGGTCCTAATTGCTCTGGATTTTCAGCTCAGAATATACATATTGGTGGGTAATTGTTAAACTATCATATATTATTCTAAATACCAATGATAACTATTTTAACAGTCTTATCTATCAAAAAAAGAAATTTTATCCACAGGGAGGTTAGGCAACTGAATGGTTTCTTGTATCAGGCTCTGTAAGAAAAAAAGAATGCAGGGAATATGGGAGCCAGCTCTCACCTAACTTCTTCTTAGATTAAGAGATCATTGCATTAGTGCTGATGTCTTCTCCTATAACTTACCCCAAATAACACACACGTCTTTAAGTGGAATCACCAACACTTTTGTTTTTGTTTATCTTTCCTCGCATTACTTTGTCTTTGATGAGCATGCATTAAGGATGCAATAAAAAACCTCTTTAAAGGGGCAGAGTTTTTAATTTGTTGTTTAAAAAGCTTCGGAATGGGACATTTTACTCAGGAATTCTTAACAACTTTTGCTCCATGCTGCCTTTTGGTGGTGTGGGGAAGGCTATCTAACCTTCACAGAGTTAGAACTGGAAAAGGAAATGTTTACTGATTTTAATAGAAGGTAAGCCTAGAAAAAAGTGAAAGTGAAGTGAAAGTCACTCAGTAATGTCTGACTCTATGCAACCCCATGGACTATACAATCCATGGAATTCTCCAGGCCAGAATACTGGAGTGGGTAGCCTTTTCTTTCTCCAGGAGATCTTCCCAACCCAGGGATCGAACCCAGGTCTCCCACATTGCAGGTGGATTCTTTACTGGCTGAGCCACAAGGGAAGCCTGGGGTCACAGCCTAAGCTGAGTCAGGACAATGAATGAATGAATCACAAACAAGGGAAAGAAAACTGGCACAGGATTTTCCTGGAGCTTATGGAAAGCTTCTGATGGAATCCCTGCTGCTTTCTTACAGCAAGTGCTTTTTGAGGTAGCCAAGCTTATCTTTTTCATCATATGCACATTCCAGTCAAGACATTTTAAAATATGAAACGTCCCCATTTTCCATAAGGCTGGTTTAATTGCAAACATTCACAGAAGAGAGGTTAGACCCTGACAGATGACATTGCTCCAAGTGCATCATCCCTCACCCTTGGGGTCGGCACAGGACTCCAAGCTGAGCATCATCAAAGGCTCTGCCAGAGGCTCTGTCTTAAGTACATCAGAATGACCTGGCCCTGATATTTGGTGGTGCCCCAGGGTATCTGGGGGCAAGACAGGAATTCACAATGAGAAAGTTACATGTGGCCTGTGTGGAGATCCTTTCAATTAAAGCTTTTAACGTTTTTTCACAAGCAACCCCTAGGGATTCAGTCATTCTTATCACTAGCTTTGATGGATGGCAGGCTAATGCAGCAAATGGCTCACCCAGCTCGCTTGCAGATACCAGCAAATTCAGATCGTCTACCTTCTCTGGAAAGCTCCTCATGCTTCTGTTAGGGACATAGGTCAAGAAGCTTTAAGAAATGTTGATTTTTACTTAAATAGGTGCATAACTGCTGTTTTCAGCAGAAATTATTCCTGTGGCTTGTTTTTGTCAGAATAATGTTCACTCATCTTGTGTTTTCTTGATAAACTGGGCAGCAGCCTGGTATCAGGAGCAGAACAGTCCAGCTATTTATTGTGTGACTCTAGACAAATCACTTAACTTCTCAAAACCCACTTTTTCTCATATCTGCAATAGGGTAAAATGCCTGGCTTATAGTTCTCATTCTGATTCAGAGGAGGGTCCTAGTCGGTACCTAAGTCATTATTCATGAGTCTAACTCTAAGGAGCTGTTATGTATGAGTAGAGTTGTCTGTGTCTGTATGTGCACACATGTGTTAAATATTAATACATATCCATCCATCTATCTATGCTATGCTATGCTATGCTATGCTATGCTATACTATGCTAAGTCAGTTCAGTCGTGTCCGACTCTGTGTGACCCCAGAGATGGCAGCACACCAGGCTCCCCCGTCCCTGGGATTCTCCAGGCAAGAACACTGGAGTGGGTTGCCATTTCCTTCTCCAATGCATGAAAGTGAAAAGAGAAAGTGAAGTCGCTCAGTCGTGTCCGACTCCTAGCGACCCCATGGACTGCAGCCCACCAGGCTCCTCCATCCATGGGATTTTCCAGGCAAGTGTACTGGAGTGGGGTGCCATTGCCTTCTCCCCATCTATCTATATACACATACATATACATGAGCCAACATATAAGAACTGAAAAATTGCATACAAAAATGAAATATTTCCTGTTTTTTTTAAAGTAAAATCATAGCATTTGGCAACATTAGGGTAAGTGACAATGGCTCCCTGAGCTATGGCAAGTACTCACATCCTCACTTCCTGAACCACGTCCCTTCC
This sequence comes from Bos indicus x Bos taurus, assembly GCF_003369695.1. Taxonomy (NCBI): domain Eukaryota; kingdom Metazoa; phylum Chordata; class Mammalia; order Artiodactyla; family Bovidae; genus Bos; species Bos indicus x Bos taurus. Next base: position 117,522,048 of record NC_040076.1, read on the forward strand.
TCTGAGGCCTGCTCTTTGGTCATTGGACTGTACCATATTCCATCTGCACCTCCACTGCCACCCCACCTTCTACTGCAGGTCTGGTGGCAAGAACTCTTCAGAAAGGCAGAGGCAAGCTCCAGTTTGAATAGACTGAGGATGTGTATTTACTTTTGTTTGTTTGTTTGTTTTAATGTTTTTATTGAAAAGACAATAAAATAGGATAAAAAAAGAGCAGTGACCATTTTAATCAAACTTTAACTTTACAATTATAAAAATATAACCAAAACTTCAGTTTCTTCTATACATTTTTCTGTAAACTTAATGCCAGAGTAATTCTCAAAGCCAAACTATAAATGATGCTTGTACACTATGATGTGAACACAGCAACCAAAGTTTAAGTTTTTAAAGTATTGATCTTTCCCTTAACAGAACGTGATACATTTTCCCAACTTAACTCTAGTCTCACAATACAATCCAAGACTAAAATAAAAATTACATCTTAACTGGCTTAATCTAGAGTTACTTAGGTTTTATTCAGTTTTCTTTTTCCCCAAAGCAAGCTAGATATAATACAAGTTAATATTAAAGTGTGTTTTATGGCTCAAGTCAAATTACAGTGTTATGCTGCTCGTTATGTATTTAACAAAAGCAAATTGCTTCAAGTGAGTCCAGTTTAACCCCAACAATGAGTGATGTAAAACATGTGGAATAATTATGGGAAGCCAAACCTTACAGTTATAAAATCAGATTTGTATCAGTCAAAGCCCACTAATGACAGACCTCCTTGGTCTCTCAACTTGGTTAGTTAAACTTAGAAGAGAGGGATTCCAGAGGAGATGAGTCAGCTTTTTAAATTAAAAACTATTTCCAGCCTAACCGTATTCAAGAAAGTCCTCTGCCTGTTCAAGAAAGTCCTCTGCCTGTCTCCAGAGCTGCCAAACTGAGCAGATGGTGTTGCTGGAGGTGGGGATAAAACAGTGGGTCTGAGGGCATATTTCAGCCATGACAGTGCTTCTCCATCAGTGCTTCTCCATCCTTAGGGATTGTGTTGGTAATTTGTGAGGCTTTTGTTTTGTTTGTCACATGATTGGAGGGTACCACTTGCCTTCAGTAGGTAGGGCTAGGATAGAAGATGCTCTGTAGTGCTCAGGAAAATGACCCCCAATAAAGAGGTTTGCCATATCCCCCCTAACTTTCATGTATTCTGCCAGATATTCACACAGGTGAAAAACATAACTGTCTTAACTGGAACCCAACTCCACTGTACATACACAGTGTCCTCAGATGGCTTTAATAAGCACCCACTTTTCTAGGAGCTCAGGTACTGTGTAGATTGAGGGAAGAGTGTACTTTCTTTGCTCAGAGGTTTACCAAGTACTGATCTCCACTTCAGAACCTGCCCGAAAGCATCACTGTTCAATGTATTTAGGGTGACAGTTCAACCAACTGAGTCAGTCCGCTGGTATAGATACTTTATGCAGGGTGTTTTTACCTATAGTAGTGAATATCTGATTACTGAATTAAGGATACTGTAGAGAAAAATTTGGGTTTCCTTAGGTGATGCTAGTGGTAAAGAACCCACCTGCTAAGGTGGGAGACAAGAGAGACATGGATTCAATTTCTGGGTTGGGAAGGTCCCCTGGAGGAAGTCATGGCCACTCACTCCAGGATTCTTGCCTGGAGAATCCTGTGGACAGAGGAGACTGGTGGGCTACGGTGCATAGGTTCACAAAGAGTCAGACACAACTGAAGTAACTTAGCAGGCAGGCAGAGAAAAATTTGTACTTCGATGCAAAGTGTGTGTACTATGGAATAGCACACCCCTCTGGGTTATCTGATTCTATGGGAATGATTCTACAACTCTGTAAATTGTAGATAAGTGATAACAATGTGAGATAATATTTGTCTATAGACATCTGAGTTCTGTCCTTCCTAGTAGAGGTTCAATTATCCTCTCTTTTCCACTGCTGAAGAAACTAGCTTTGCCTTCATTTACATACATTTCAATATTCCTAATTTATAAATGTATCCATTTTTTGGCTTCTCTCTTGAATGGGTTATAACGTTTGCCAGGTTCTTTATTATGAGGTAATTGCCATAAATACATTTTATATCTCAGTGAGGGTCATGATTTTACCTGTTTGTTTTTTAAATTATCTTTCATCAGTTGTCTGAGTATTTGCAAGTTGAGAGACATGTCTTATTGAAGATTCCTTTCCCTTTGGTTCTCCTTTTATAACAAGGTGGTTTTTTTTAATGTGTAATACATAAATTTCATTTCAAGATAACAAAAGGGCATTCAAATACTTGTTATAAAAGGGAGCATGAGATCTGAAAGGGTTGCAGTCGTAGATTCCATCAGAAATTCTCTGAACAAGCCCACATATGTTACTGATTAACTGAGTCATTATTTTTTGTCAGACAGAAAGTTCTAGAGTTCCAAGCTACTTATAGCAGTCACTAAGCTATGAATTATTTTGGGAACCAGTCTCCTTCCCCAGCTCCAGCTTGGTTAAATAGGAGAGGCATAAAGTAGCCTTTTATGGGTACCACTGACCCAAGTTTCATTTTTCAATACTTTCCCCCAGATCATCAAAAGCCAAGAGTATTCCAGACAAACTGCATTGTCTGACTGTCTTGGGTAATATCAAGAAAACATAAATTAAAAGAAGTAACTTTCCCTTATTCCCTCTTCCTTGATCCATATTTTTTCATCCCAAGATAAATACCCCATGAGTACTCATTCCCCACATCACCTCTAGGGAATACTGATTCTGACTTGCAGTCCTGCAGTAAGTCTTAGGTCCAACTCCTATAATACATGTATCTGTTGTCACATTTTAAAGTCCAGAAAGGGTGGAATTTCAGGCTGAAATTTCTTTAAGCTCAGAAAGAAACAGTGAAGTGGCTCACCCATCTTGACGCCATAAATTTCAACCCTAGCTGCTGACTGAGAATGTCTTCAGCTGACAATGATGAATGAAAAAGAAAAAATCCACTCCTGGTTGTTTACTACTAAGATATCCTTATTTTAAGACATCACTTTTCCTTTTATTAAGTAAACATTTATCTCCCAAAAAGTACAGAAGAGCTAGGCAAATAAAAATAAACTTTAGAAAATTTATAAGCCTGGTTTATATATTGCTTTATTTAGAGGATAATTCGCACATGTTTTTTTTTTTTTCTTCCACCTACTAAAAGGAACATGCATAATAAATGAAACTAAGCTTGGCAGGAAATCCATCAATAAGGTTAATTTAAAGTGTAGGCAGGACGCGAATCTCCATATGGATATCAAGGGGTTTGTTCTTGTTTCAAAACCAATTGACTTCTAGACGTATAAGTATGCCTCTCTGAAGAACCACCAAATAGAAGGAAATTCCAGCAACTTAAACATCTACATCCTGATGATATGTTCTCTGAAAATTCATGTTTTAGATCGCCTAAAATTAAGAGCAAGGCTTAGGCTAGAAATGGGGCCATTTGCTGCAAGCAGACACTCAGGACCTGGGCTGCAGGTTTCAAAATCTGGCACCATCACTTGCAAGCTCTATGACTTTGAGTAAGATACAAAAATATCCTGGGCCACAATTGCCTTATCTGTAAAATGATAGCATGCAGTGCTGTATAACTTCATATACAGTATATGTGGTTGAAATGACTACTGGAATCCATAAAAAAATTATTAGCATTGGCTGGGCATTACACCATTTAAGACAGTTTTTAAAAATCATAATTGGTGAGGGGAGATATGTGTAGAAATATGAGGAAGTATACTTTTAAAGATTACTTATTTTAAAAGAACAACTCCTCTAAAGAGGAGATAAGGACATAAGATAAGACCTTAGAAAATGGTAGAAATAATTTGTTTTTCAGCATGAGCAAACTTGGTTCTCTGTAGAACTTTAGTAAAGTTCTATCTTCTTGACCTAAGTCCTCCACCAAAGAGGATTTAGGACCAGAGAGGACTCTGACCCTTACTAGGTAAAAGACAGCTTTCTTGCTCATCCCATTGGGATTAAGTGTGGGCATAAAACACGAAAAACAAGAATCTTGGGAAATGAAGATCTTAAATATTTTCAGTAGTAAGACATTGCCTAACTCCTTATTTTTTTAGTCTCTAAAATGAGGGCTTCCCTAGTGACTCAGCTGGTAAGGAATCCGCCTGCAACGCAGGAGACCTGGGTTCAATCCCTGAGTTGGGAAGATTCCTGGAGAAGGGAACGGCTACCCACTCCAGTATTCTGACCTGGAGAATTCCATGGACTGTATAGTCTATGGGGTCACAAAGAGTCAGACACGACTTAGAGACTTTCACTTTCAAAATGAAGAGCATCAGTCAGAGCACTAAGGCAAGGAAGAGAAATAAAAGGCATCTAAATTAAAAAGGAGGAAATAAAATAATCTCTTTACAGATGACATGATCTAACTTGTACAAAGCCCTAAACATTTTACACACACACACATACACACACACACAAACTGTTAGAACTAATGAACAAATTTGTCAAAGTTGAAGGATACAAAATCAAGACACAAAAATCAGTTGTGTGTCTGTACACTAACAATTACTAAAGAAAATTCTGTTCATAATAGCATCAGAAAGAATAAAATACTTAGGAATAAACCTAACCAAGGAGGTGAAATACATTGAAAATTAAAGAATATTTCTGAAAAAATTAAAGACACAAACAAATGGAAAGATATCCCATGTTCATTGATTGGAAACAATATTTTAAGATGGCCACATCACCCAAAGCAATCTACAGATTCAACATAATCCCTGTCAAAATTTCAGCTACATATTTTGTAGAAATAAACTCATCCTAAAATTCATATGCAATCTCAAGGGATCCCAAATAGTCAAAAAATTTTGAGAAAGAAGAACCAAGTTGAAGGACTCACGTTTCCTGATTTTGAAATGTATTATGAAGCTACAGTAATCAAATAGTTTGGAACTGGCATAAAGACAGACAAATAGACTAATAGAATAGAGCAGACAGCTAGGAAATAAACCTTTGCATACATGGTCAAATGACTTTTGACAATAATGCCAAAAGGTGTCCTCTTCCCAATGGGGAAAGGACAGTCTCTTCAGCAAATATTGTTGGAAAAACTGGATATTCACATGCAAAATAGTGAAACTGGACCTTTATCTTACATGATACAGAAAAACTAAGTCAATATAAGACCTAAAGCTGTAACTGAGGAAAAATCATAGGAGGAAGTTTTCATGACATTGGATTGGCAGTGATTTCTTGACTATGACACAAAAAGCACAGGGAACAAAAGGAAAAATAGACAAATGGGACTACCTCAAATTTTAAAACTTTTATGTGTCAGAGGACATGATCAACATAGTGAAACGGCAACCTGAAGAAGGGAAGAAAGTATTTGCAGGTCACATTAACTCCTGATTAGGAGTTAGTATCCAGAATATATAAAGACCTCCTACAGCTCAGCAACAAAACATCAGATAGCCTGTTTTTAAAACATGTAAAGAACTTGAATAGTTGTTAAATGGTCAGCAAGCATATGGAAAGATGCTTAGTATTTATCATCATCAGAGAAATGCAAGTCAAAGCCACAGTGAGATGTCACCTCACACCCACTAGGACAGGTACTGTATGAAAGGAGGGAGGGAGGAAGGAAGGGAGAAAAACAAGAAAAAGGAAGTGTTGATCCTCATGTGGACCCATTGGAACACTTGTAGACTGTTGGTGGGGTTGCAAAATGGTGCAGCAACTATGGAAAACAGTATGGAGGCTTCAAAAAGTTAAAAATAATACTACCATGTGATCTAGCTATCCTACTTCTGGGTATACATCAAAAACTGAATATGGACTCTTGAAGAGAGATTTTCACACTCATATTCATAGAAGCACTCTTCACAATAGCCAAGAGGTGGAAGCAAACCAAAGGTCCCTCGACAGATATGTATATATGTTATATACATATAATGGCATATTATTCAACTTTAAAAAGGAAGGAAGTCATGTCACATGCTACAGAATGGATGAATCTTGAGAATACTCTGCTAAGTGAAACATGCCAGTCACAAAAATACAAATACTGTATAATTCCACTTATATCTTAAAATATCTTAAAATAGTGAAATTTATGGAAACAAAGTAAAATGGTGGTTATTACTGCCTGGGGGAAGTGGGAAAAGACAACGTGTTACTTAATTGGGTAAAACTCAGCAGTGGTCACAGGACTGGAAAAGGTCAGTTTTCATTCCAATCCCAAAGAAAGGCAATACCAAAGAAGGCTCAAACTACCGCACAATTGCACTCATCTCACCCGCTAGTAAAGTAATGCTTGACATTCTCCAAGCCAGGCTTCAGCAATACGTGAACTGTGAACTTCCAGATGTTCAAGCTGGTTTTAGAAAAGGCAGAGGAACCAGAGATCAAATTGCCAACATCCGCTGGATCATCAAAAAAGTAAGAGAGTTCCAGAAAAGATCTATTTCTGCTTTATTGACTATGCCAAAGCCTTTGACCGTGTGGATCACAATAAACTATGGAAAATTCTTCAAGAGATGTGAATACCAGACCACCTGACCTGCCTCTTGAGAAACCTATATGCAGGTCAGGAAGCAACAGTTAGAACTGGACATGGAACAACAGACTGGTTCCTAATAGGAAAAGGAGTCTGTCAAGGCTGTATATTGTCGCCCTGGTTATTTAACTTGTATGCAGAGTACATCATGAGAAACGCTGGGCTGGAAGAAGCACAAGCTGGACTCAAGATTGCTGGGAGAAATATCAATAACCTCAGACGTGCAGATGACACCACTCTTATGGCAGAAAGTAAAGAGGAACTCAAAAGCCTCTTGATGAAAGTGAAAGCCTCTTGGAGAGTGAAAAAGTTGTTTCAAAGCTCAACATTCAGAAAACGAAGATCATGGCATCTGGTCCCATCACTTCATGGGAAATAGATGGGGAAACAGTGGAAACAGTGTCAGACTTTATTTTGGGGGGCTCCAAAACCACTGCAGATGGTGATTGCAGCCATGAAATTAAAAGACGCTTACTCTTTGGAAGGAAAGTTATGACCAACCTAGATAGCATATTCAAAAGCAGAGATATTATTTTGCCAACAAAGGTCTGTCTAGTCAAGGCTATTGTTTTTCCAGTGGTCATAATGGATGTGAGAGTTGGACTGTGAAGAAAGCTGAGCACTGAAGAATTGATGCTTTTGAACTGTGGTGTTGGAGAAGACTCTTGAGAGTCCCTTGGACTGCAGGGAGATCCAACCAGTCCATTCTAAAGGATATCAGTCCTGGGTGTTCATTGGAAGGACTGATGCTGAGGCTGAAACTCCAATACTTTGGCCATATCATGCAAAGAGTTGACTCATTGGAAAAGACTCCGATGCTGGGAAGGATTGTGGGCTGGAGGAGAAGGGGATGACAGAGGATGAGATGGCTGGATGGCATCACCGACTTGATGTACATGAGTTTGGGTGAACTCTGGGAGTTGGTGATGGACAGAGAGGCCTGGCATGCTGCGATTCATGGGGTCGCAAGAATCAGACACAATTGAGTGACTGAACTGAGAACGGAGTTTCAGATTTGCAAGATGAAAAAGTTCTGGATATCTGTTTCAAAACAATGAAAGATATACTTAACACTGCTGAACTGTACAATTGAAATGGTTAAGATGGTAAATATTATATTTTAACACAATTTTTAAAATGAAGAGAGTTAAATGAGATGCATGTGAAGGCTTCAGGAGGATGCTTTTCATGTAACAAATGCACATTAAATACTATTAGCTATTAATGAGGTTATCAAATGCAAGTGCTCCAACATGGTTCTTTCTGTACCACCCCCTCCCCAGCCTTTCCCTGTCAGCACAACATGTTCTTTCTCAATCTGCACTTGTATTCTGTCCTATTTCATAGCTACATTTATACCTTTCTATGGCAACCCACTCCAGTACTCTCGCCTGGAAAATTCCATGAACGGAGGAGCCTGGTAGGCTGTAGTCCATGGGGTCGCTAAGAGTCGGACACGACTGAGCGACTTCACTTTCACTTTTCACTGTCATGCACTGGAGAAGGAAATGGCAACCCACTCCAGTGTTCTTGCCTGGAGAATCCCAGGGACGGGGGAGCCTGGTGGGCTGCTGTCTATGGGGTCGCACAGAGTCAAACATGACTGACACGACTTAGCAGCAGTGTCAAATGCAGGAGCAATGAATTGCTGAACACTGTGTCCTTGCTGAGTTCTACTCACCACTAGGAGTTTGGTAGATACATATTTTTTTTTAAGTTAAGATTTTTTTTTCCTTTCCATTATGACCAAAGCACATCATTGATTCAGAAAATATGGACAATAGTAAAATAAGAAACAGAAAAAGAAAATTGCCCAAAGTCTCACCTTTTAAAAGTAATTGCACCTGTGGCGGATTCATTTTGATATTTGGCAAAACTAATACAATTATGTAAAGTTTAAAAATAAAATAAAATTTAAAAAAAAGTAATTGCAGTCAGTATTTTCTTTAGTAACAATTTCCTGTATCAGAGTGAAAATATTAATAAAACACCAACTGTCTTAAAAGGAAGGTAAGAATTTAATATTCAAGTACATTTGGGAATTGTTTTCCTTGAGAATACCTCAGGGTAGGTTGAGGCACCTAGGTGCCAAGAGACTGATAGGGATGTTGAAATAAAAGACAGTATAACTGTGATAATGCAAATATATATCTTTTAGTTAATATTATTGTGGTTGCAGTCAAAATAACCCATCTCTGGCAACTGAAGTAAAAAGATGAATTAATTGATTTCAAAATATAATTTTCAAAAAGGTGAAACATATGACTCTCCTACTCAATGATATAGTATGTATGTGTGTGATCTATCTATCTAATTAATAAGAGAACCAACAGGATGGTAAAACTGGTTAAATGGAGGATACATTGAGATGGATGTAATGGTCAGTAAGAAACAGGATGCTGAAATCAAATTGCTAAATTAGATACAAAACTAAACCCAAAGTAGTACAACTATAGCTTCTGTGGATACCCATTCCACTGGACAAACAAGATTTTTCTCTTAGACAAAAATTACATGTAACTTAATTTTAACAAACTTTTGGGAAATAGGGCCCTAATCAATTGTCCGCTGTGGTCCTAAGTTCCTTCTCTACAATGTCACATGACCCTTAGTCAGGCCCATTGGACACTTATCCAATATGACATTGAAAGGCATCAGATCAGATCAGATCAGTCGCTCAGTCGTGTCCGACTCTTGGCGACCCCATGAATCGCAGCACGCCAGGCCTCCCTGTCCATCACCAACTCCCGGAGTTCACTGAGATACAGTCATTCTTTATTTCCGAAGATTTGATCTTTTTTTTTTTTAAGTGAACACAGTTTAAAGATTGTATATACCTTGCTGTTAAAGAGAGAATTGGTAAGATGTTACCACAGTTCAAAGGAAGAACAGATTTATAGACCAGGAATAACAAAATGAATATGCAAATAAAGGCAAAACTCATGTTTTCCACAGTGGGTAACAGAAACCAGTTAAACCTCTATTGGATTTAATTTACATGTCTATAAACAAGAATTATTTTACATTACTACTTTTTTCTTCTTTTAATTGTGGTATAGTTGACTTATAATGTTTTAGTTTCAGGTGTATAATACAGCAACTAGTTATATGTATATGAATATATATATTTTTTTTAGATTTTTCATGTGTGTCTTTATTTTTTAATATAAATTTATTTATTTTAATTGGAGGCTAATTACTTTACAGTATTGTATTGGTTTTGCCATACATTGACATGATTCCACCACAGGTGTACATGTGTTCCCCATCCTGAACTGCCCTCCCATCTCCCTCCCCATCCCATCCCTCTGGGTCATCCCAGTGTACCAGCCCCGAGCACCCTGTATCATGCATCGAACCTGAACTGGTGATTCATTTCACATACGATATTACACATGTTTCAATGCCATTCTCCCAAACCATCCCACCCTCGCCCTCTCCCAGAGTCCAAAAGACTGTTCCATACATCTGTGTCTCTTTTGCTGTCTCGCATACAGGGTTATCATTACCATCTTTCTAAATTCCATATATATGCGTTAGTATACTGTATTGGTGTTTTTCTTTCTGGCTTACTTCACTCTGTATAATAGGCTCCAGTTTCATCCACCTCATTAGTACTGATTCAAATGTATTCTTTTTAATGGCTGAGTAATATTCCATTGTGTATATGTACCACAGCTTTCTTATCCATTTGTCTGCTGATGGACATCTGGGTTGCTTCCATGTCCTGGCTATTATAAACAGTGCTGCGATGAACATTGGGGTACATGTGTCTCTTTCAATTCTGGTTTTCTCAGTTTGTGTGCCCAGCAGTGGGGTTGCTGGGTCATGTGGCAGTTCTATTTCCAGTTTTTTAAGGAATCTCCACACTGTTCTCCATAGTGGCTGTACTAGTTTGCATTCCCACCATCAGTGTAACAGGGTTTCCTTTTCTCCACACCCTCTCCAGCATGTATTGCCTGTAGACTTTTGGAACGCAGCCATTCTGACTGACGTGAAATGGTACCTCATTGTGGTTTTGATTTGCATTTCTCTGATAATGAGTGATGTTGAGCATCTTTTCATGTGTTTGTTAGCCATCTGTATGTCTTCTTTGGAGAAATGTCTATTTAGTTTTTTTCCCCATTTTTTGATTGGGTCATTTATTTTTCTGGAATTGAGCTGCAGTAGTTGCTTATATATTTTTGAGATTAATTCTTTGTCCGTTGCTTCGTTTGCTATTATTTTCTCCCATTCTGAAGGCTGTCTTTTTACCTTGCTTATAGTTTCCTTTGTTGTGCAAAAGCTTTTAGGTCCCATTTGTTTATTTTTGCTTTTATTTCCAATATTCTGGGAGGTGGGTCATAGAGGATCCTGCTGTGATTTATGTCAGAGAGTGTTTTGCCTGTTTTCCTCTAGGAGTTTTATAGTTTCTGGTCTTATGTTTAGATCTTTAATCCATTTTGAGTTTCTTTTTGTGTATGGTGTTAGAAAGTGTTCTAGTTTCATTCTTTTACAGGTGGTTGACCAGTTTTCCCAGCACCACTTGTTAAAGAGACTATCTTTTCTCCATTGTATATTCTTGCCTCCTTTGTCGAAGATAAGGTGTCTATGGTGCGTGGATTTATCTCTGGGCTTTCTATTTTGTTCCATTGATCTATATTTCTGTCTTTGTGCCAGTACCATACTGTCTTGATGACTGTGGCTTTGTAGTAGAGCCTGAAGTTAGGCAGGTTGATTCCTCCAGTTCCATTCTTCTTTCTCAAGATTGCTTTGGCTATTCGAGGTTTTTTGTTTTCCATACAAATTGTGAAATTACTTGTTCTAGTTTTGTGAAAAATACCATTGGTAGCTTGATAGGGATTGTATTAAATCTGTAGATTGCTTTGGGTAGTATACTCATTTTCCTTATATTGATTCTTCCGATCCATGAACACAGTATATTTCTCCATCTATTTGTGTCCTCTTTGATTTCTTTCACCAGTGTTTTATAGTTTTCTATATATAGGTCTTTTGTTTCTTTCAGTTCAGTTCAGTTCAGTTACTCAGTCGTGTCCGACTCTTTGCAACCCCATGCATTGCAGCACGCCAGGCCTCCCTGTCCATCACCAACTCCCAGAGTTCACTCAGACTCACGTCCATCGGTTCGGTGATGCCATCCAGCCATCTCATCCCCTGTCATCCCCTTCTCCTCCTGCCCCCAATCCCTCCCAGCATCAGAGTCTTTTCCATTGAGTCAACTCTTTGCATGAGGTGGCCAAAGTACTGGAGTTTCAGCTTTAGCATCATTCCTTCCAAAGAACACCGAGGGCTGATCTTCAGAATGGACTGGTTGGATCTCCTTGCAGTCCGAGGGACTCTCAAGAGTCTTCTCCAACACCACAGTTCAAAAGCATCAATTCTTTGGTATTTAGCTTTCTTCACAGTCCAACTCTCACATCCATACATGACCACTGGAAAAACCATAGCCTTGACTAGCTGGACCTTTGTTGGCAAAGTAAGTATTTTATTCTTTTCATTGCAATGGTGAGTGGAATTGTTTCCTTAAGTTCTCTTTCTGTTTTCTCATTATTAATGTATAGGAATGCAAGGGATTTCTGTGTGTTGATTTTATATCCTGCAACTTTACTATATTCATTGATTAGCTCTAGTAATTTTCTGGTGGAGTCCTTAAGGTTTTCTCTGTAGAGGATCATGTCATCTGCAAAGAGTGAGAGTTTTACTTCTTTTCCAATCTGGATTCCTTTTATTTCTTTTTCTGCTCTGATTGCTATGGCCAGAACTTCCTATTCTTTTTTGGATTCTTTCCTAACCCTTATAGGTTATTACAAAATATTGAGTATAGTTCCCTGTGCTATACAGTAGGTCCTTGTTGGTCCCTGTTGGTTACCTATTTTACACCGAGTAGCGTGTATACATTTGCTAGAGAAGGGAATGACTATCCATTTCAGTATTCTTGCCTGGAGAATTCCATAGACAGAGGAGCCTGTTGGACTACAGTCTATGGAGTCACAGAGTCAGACATGACTGAGTGACTAGCACACACGCACATACACACAGTATGTTAATCCCAAACTCCTAATTTATCCTTCCCCACTGCTTTCCCCATTGGCAACCATAAGTTTGTAAATAATTTTTAGAAAACTGGGAACCTCAAGTCACGGAATAATCACTACTGAGAAGTACTGAATGTGTGCCGTGGATCAGGCCTGAGCTAAATGCTTTACATGCAATATTTCACTTCATTCTCATAACCCCTGCAAATTGGTACTATCACTCCTTCATGTTACAGATGAGTAAAGTGGAGAAATTTACATCATTTCCCCCAGGTTATATCGCGGATAAAGTGGCAAAGCTCAGACAGTGTTTATCTGAGCAGTCTTAAAGCCAAACAGGCATCTCCTCGACTCTGGGCTTTGTGAGGGTGGAGGAAAGGGAGGTTTGCCATTAAAGTGACTTCTGTGTGACTCTTAACTTCCTACCAAGGCTTTTAGAAATCACATTGTATGGTGACTGAAACGACCTACAGATGAAAGACAGTAAACCACTGGGTCCTCGCCTTAGAAAACTGAAGGGCAATGAAGGCTGGACACAGAGTCCACAGGAATTCAGATTAGCTTCCAGAGGCAAATGCCAGCATCATCCTCAAAGCCTAACTGAGGAAATGCTTGGAGCATTCGGAGCAAAGCCCTCCAAGTGTGCTGTAACATTCATATTACTGGGCACTTTCTGAAATTACTAGTTACACTCAATTGGATAAATGCTTCTAAAAGCAATTAAGAATGTATTCTTTGTTAACTTCCTGGATAAGCTAAGAAAAATACTCATTATCTTGTCTCTCTGGGAAATACTACACATTCTTAGAGGCTTGGTCTTCTTGCCATAGTTGTAGGGCATAAGCAAAGGGGAGGGGAACCAGAGCTCCCCAGCCCAGCTGCAGGTGTCCTTTCAGTGCCCACTCACCCACTCCACACCCACACCACACACAGGCCTTGTCACCCAGCTCCCTTCCCCAGCTTGAGAAAGCCCAGTGTGATGAAGCTGGGAAACACAGCTTCCTGCCTAGTCCTAGTCACACTCCCCAAAGCAGATGGCCTTCAGGGACCTCCAGATAATGGCTCAGTAGGGGCAGGTAGCCCCAGAAAAAGGAAGAGGCCTCAGAAAGGGCATGGTTGGGAACTCTAGCCTCACAGTGGAGCCCCTCAAATCAACCCTCATCCTTTTCCCACATGAATGGTATAAGCTCACCTGCTGATTTCACAGTTACAAGGTGCTTCCAGAGGGTACTGCACATAGTGGGTTTCAGCTTCCCTCTACAGAGAAGTTTCCCCTTTTATTTGACAACTAGTTGTGGCAGGTATGGGCTTTTCCTGGTGGCTCAGATGGTAAAGAATCCATCTGCAATGCAAGAGACCTGGATTCGATCCCTGGGTTGGGAAGATCTCCTGGAGAAGGAAATGGCAACCCATTCCAGTATCCTTGCCTGGGAAATTCCATGGACAGAGGAGCACTGTGGGCTATAGTCCATGAGGTCTCAAAGAGCCAGACATGACTTAGCAACTAAACAACAGCAACAACCCAGTCTTCATGCACCTGTATGGCTCCTCACACTTGAAAGAGGCTGACTGTATAATAATAAAACATTGCAGAAATGATAAAGTGCAACTTCCAGAGATAGATCATAAAAGGCATTGCACCTTCTGCTTTGCTGTCTGCTAGATCACTCATCCTGGGGGAAGCCAGCTGCCATGTCTAAAGTACACTCAAGTAGCCCTAAGGGAGATCCATGTGGCAAAGAACTAAGGCTCCTACCAACAGCTACGTGAGGGACTCATCTCAGAAGTGGATTTCCAGCTCCAGTTTAGCTTAAAGAGACCGCAGCCCCAGGCAGCATTTTAACTACGATCTCATGACAGATCCTGAGCCAGAACCATCTACTTAAGCCACTCTTGAACTCTTGACCGGAACAGAAACTATGTGAGGTAATATTTATTGTTGTTTTAAGTCACTGTGTTTGGAGTAATTTGTTATACAACAATAGATAACCAATATATCCACTGTAGTAGTCAAGTCTCTATCTATCAATCATTATGTCTTTCTGTGTGTAAATCTTTCCCAATACAATTCTCATACCCAAGATCAACAGAAAGGAATAAAAAGCAGGGAATAAAATTCTCTTTTGTTCTCATTTGATAAAACATTCCAACAGTTCCAGGCAAGCACAGAGCAAGCAGATCCAAGGTAAGAATGTTAGTTGGTGGGGGACCACATCCTCCCCACACCCCTGTAGGTTTCCATAGAAGGAAGAGATTAACCATTCCATTTTCCAGGAGGAGGGGAAGGGGAAAAGTTTGAGAATTTCCCTTCCAGGAGCTTCTTTTTGTCCCTCACTCTCTCCTCCCTGGGCTAACAGACTTACCTGAACAGACTTCCCAAATTTTATCATTTTGGAGAAGGAACTCAGCCCTGTGCTCCCAACTACAGAGAGAGGCTGACTCTGCAACTCAACAGGTGAGCTTAGAAAAGTAGTCCTGTGGGATGACCCAAGGTGGTACAGCCCTTCCAAGGAATCTGTGCAATCTTAAATTAGGTGAGGTGTTAGGATCCATGTGTCACACACTTAAACTCTGTTCTCCAAGCCAACTTTATTTATGAAGAGTGAAGTCTCACTTTGATCTCCATCTGTGTAACTTTGTGTCTACTTCTTGGTTCCAAATTCAGAAGAGGAAGGAAGGGGTGTTATTAGCCCCTGAAACATCAGCGAGAGGCATACATTCAACATAGATGTGTTATTCTAAATTACTTTTTTATCTTCAATCTTCCTCAACATTTTCCCAGTTATCACTTTCCCAAACCACCACCTATATAAGAAACCTCTGTTACATCCTAATTACAGTCTCACTTTCTCAACATAACTGCTCATCTTCAAAACCTAAGTAGTACACAGCAGAGGGAGAATCTAGGTGATTGAGGAAGTCAGTCCATCTCATTGATCATAGTAACAATAAGGACACCTACCATGCACTACTATACTACTTATGTTTATAGTCTCTCTTTAATCCCCATGATAACTCTGATGTAACTAGAGCTTATTTCCATTTCATTGAGGAGAAACCCGAATCTCAAAGGGATGGTTCACAGAAAAGTGACAGAACATCCTAGGTTTGTGTGCATGTCTGGCTGGCTCTGAAGTCTCTGTTGTTTCTAATGCTCAATATTACATTTAAAGCCATACTTTGGACCTTAGTCAGTTTAATAAGCATTATTGTATTTAGATGGCTTGAAAATTTTTCTTTAAGTTTTATACCTTGTAAATGATAATATCAAGTACATTTTTAGGATTATTATCAAATTTTTGAATTTCTCTCCCAAATTTCTTTCATACATGCTGTAAAATTACAGAACATTTCAAGTTTTCTTGTTGTTTAGTTGCTAATTTTGTGTCCAACTCTTTTGTAACCCCATGGACTGTAGCCCAACAGGCTCTTCTGTCCATGGGATTTCCAAGGCAAGAATACTGGAGTGGGTTGCCATTTTCTTCTCTACAGGATCTTCCTGACCCAGGGATCTAACCTCCATCTCCTGCATTGGCAGGTGGGATTCTTTTACACTAAGCTATTTGGGAAGCCCCAGGTTTTCTTGGGTCATGACTAATCTTAAATACTCTTTAAATTAATAACCCCTACTAACTAGTTTGTTGCTGATGCCCAGGTTATAATGGTATATGTTTAGTTTTTATCTTAGTTGATGTCAGTGTTTTGTGTCAAATTGGCAAGGAGTTTAAATCTTTTTCCATGTGGTCAGACATTTTACTTTTCATTAATTTCATGTTTAAGCTGTCCATGTTTAAGCTTACTGAACCACCTTTCCTGCCTCCTGGGAAATCTTTATGCAGATCAGGAAGCAACAGTTAGAACTGGACATGGAACAACAGACTGGTTCCAAATTGGGAAAGGAGTACATCAAGGCTGTATACTGTCACTCTGCTTATTTGACTTACATGCAGAGAACATCATGAGAAATGCTGGACTGGATGAAGCACAAGCTGGAATCAAGATTGCCAGGAGAAATATCAATAACCTCAGATATGCAGATGACACCACTCTTATGGCAAAAAGCAAAGAGGAACTAAAGAGCCTCTTGATGAAAGTGAAAGAGGAGAGTGAAAAAGTTGGCTTGAAAGTCAACATTCAAAAAACAAAGATCATGGCATCCGGTGCCATCACTTCATGGCAAATAGATGGGGAAACAATGGAAACAATGACAGACTTTATTTTCTTGGGCTCTAAAATCACTGCAGATGGTGACTGCAGTCTTGAAATTAAGACACTTGCTCCTTGGATGAAAAGCTATGACCAACCTAGACAGCATATTAAAAAGCAGAAATATTACTTTACCGACCGTCTAGTCAAAGCTATAGCTTTTTCAGTAGTCTTGTATGGATGTGAGAGTTGGATCTTAAAGAAAGCTGAGTGCAGAAGAACTGATGCTTTGGAACTGTGGTGTTGGAGAAGACTCTTGAGAGTCCCTTGGACTGCAAGGAGATCCAACCAGTCCATCCTAAAGGAAATCAGTCCTGAATATTCATTGGAAGGACTGATGCTGAAGCTGAAGTTCCCATATTTTGTCCACCTGATGTGAAGAACTGACTCATTTGAAAAGACCCTGATGCTGGGAAAGATTGAAGGCAGGAGGAGAAGGGGATGACAGAGGATGAGATGTTTGGATGGCATCACCGACTCGATGGACATGAATTGAGCAAGCTCCAGGAGTTGGTGATGGACAGAGAGGCCTGGCATGCTGCAGACCATGGGGTCACAAAGAGTTGGACATGACTGAGTGACTGAACTAAACTGAAGCTGTCCAAGAATCCATTTCTTACTTTTATCTGAAATGTATGCCTTCCTCTTGATCATTTACTACTCTTAGTATAATATAAAAAATTTTGCTTCTATTTGCTTCTTAAAAAAAAAAAATCTATGCCCCATGATAGCATGTCTATGTTTGTCAGCCAGTCATGTCCAACTCTCTGTGATCCCATGGGCTGTAGCCCACCAGTCTCCTTCTGCCTGTGGGATTTCCCAGGCAAGGATATTGGAGTGGGTTGCCATTTCCATCTCCATCACCCTTGTAGAGTGGAGGCTTAATTACCTTTATATTCCCCATATAGAAAGTTACATTACAAAATCACTGTCATGTAAAGAGTCAAAAAAAAAATTGGGGGAAATGGTTCTATTGAACTATTCTTTTGATAAATAAAAATAACTTATTTTCTCAAAAAAAAAAAAAAAAAAGGAAACATTATTTTGACTCGTTCCCCTTTGGGCTGAAACTGAGCTTGTGGTGGGTTTCAAAGAAGCATGGAATTTTTAATTCTGACCTAAAGATTCAGTTCAATCAGTAGAGTTCCAGAGAAGCATGAAATTTCTGGCCTTGAAAGTTCTCTGAATATCAAGTCCTACCTCATCCCCCTTCATTTACAAATGAGGAAACTCAGAAATTTAGATCACTTCCCAATAATTTAATGGTAGCTTGTAAGAACTATGGGTAGTCCAAACTGCTAATATGATTATGAAGTTAGCTGTACAGAGATTTTATTCCCTAAGGTCCCTTATTTGACCATCTGAGATTTTATTCCCTGAGATCTCTTATTTGATCATCCAGTTGTTGGCTTGGGCCCAAGAGAACCAGACAAACTGAATTCATAACCAAAAGATGTGCTATTTACCCTCTCCTGTGATACCCAATTGCTTTGGAAGATAGTTTTATGGAGGTGAAATATAATTCTTTCGTAGAAGAACAGAAACATTTTGTTTGTCTCCATCCAAGCTCAGAGTTTCACATTTATAGTCAGTTATGGGATGGTGGTATTCCCAGTAAAAACTCAACATCTAGACCCAAAGAGAATTGAGCCCATGTCACAATTACAGATCTACAAGAGGGCTAGTTTGTCTTGGATGCAAACTCTGACATTTTGTAACACTTTGGATTTGGTTCACTTAGGAAGCTGTCAATTACTGCCACAAAACCAATCATTCTTTGCTAAAAATACACTTAGAAACTCCATTTCTGACACTTTTAGGAATTTCCTTGGCATTTTACCAAGAAACATCACTTATTTGGAAAGGAAAACAACTCCCATATTTTCTGCTGTAAATGACCCTTTGCCACGTGGGAGAGCACAGGCATATGGTGAGCCCACCACAAGCCCAGCCTCAGCCCAAAGAGGGAGTAGTTGGAAATAACGTGGAGCGTTCTGGACTTCACCTTTCTGTTCTGGTAATACTGCTATGACTTGTCCTAGTGACCAAACTTCAGTTGGTCCCTGGGTCATTTCCTTGTTTCCTTCTTCATGGCCCAATGCCCTCTTGTGGTGCCCTTCTTACAGGATCCTTTCGGATGGAGTGCAAAGGAGTGAAATTCAGAGCACTGGCCTCAGAGTCAGATGGTTCCAGATTAGGTTTCCACGCTGGGATCTGTCACACTGGTTGTGACCCTGGTGATTTTTCTTGAGCCTCTGATCCTTGATTTCCTCATCTGTGAAATAGGCATACAATACCTAATATGGAGAGTTGTTGTGAGGGCTGAAGGAGATGCTATTTGTCTAACATCTAACACACTTGGCATGTAATAGGTGTCCATAAGTCAGAGTTCTCCCTTGTGGTTACACCTTAGACTCATAGGGTGCAGTTTTTAAAAATACCCATACTCAAGACCCGTGACCCAGGATTTGACTTAATTGTCAATTTTTAGAAGCTCCCCATGTGAATCTGGGCTTCCCAGGTGGCGCTAGTGGTAAAGAACCCACCTGCCAATGCAGGAGATGTAAGAGATGTGGGTTTGGTCCCTGGGTCTGAAGATCCCCTGGAGAGGGAAATAACAACCTTTTCCAGTATTCTTGCCTGAAGAATCCCATAGACAGAGGAGTCTGGTGGGCTACAGTCCATGGGGTCACAGAGTCGGACATGACTGAAGCAGCTTAGTATGAGCACATGTGAATCTAATATACAGCCAGGATCATGCTCCCACTGTTATAAATGTTTTTCTTTGCTTTGCTTCTCTAGTTCCTTATAGAAATGAAAATTTAATCATGAATAATCTAGAATAGTTCTATTTCTGGAAACTGACTCAGGACATGCTATCCCAGGTTCGGAATCTTTGCAATGTGTTTAAATCACTCCCTGGTACATGGACTATAATGGCACATAGTGAATTCCTTCCATTGCGCCAGATCTTTCAAAACATTTGTTCGAATATTTAAATCTCAACTAATCTGAGTTTATCCCTATGAGATAAATTATATTATTGACCCCATTATACTGAGTGAGAAACTAGTAGTCATAAAGATACATTCAGTTTTTCAACAAATGTTTATTGCGTGCATGCCTCTAGGTGATACATCAAAGGGGCACTTCTAGTTGAATGAGCTTGCCTCATTTAAGAAAGAAAGGGAGGCTGGACTCAATTCCACACTGCCTGACTCAAAATATGCTTTCCATCATGGCTTTCTGCCGCAAAGTGGAATTGCTCAGCCCAGAAGCAGGAACCAGAAGAAACTCTTGTCTATTCATTCATTCAACTCTCACCCTCCATGGAGCACTACTCACATCATACTGTGCCTGAATGATGCTCCAGGGAATTGTGCAAGCCAGTGGCCCTGCCATTTCTTTCCTTTTTAAAAAAATTAATTTTTATTGGCATATAATTGCCTTATAATGTTGTGTTAGTTTCTAATATACAGCAAAGTGAATTCAGTTATATGTATACATTTATCCCGGAGAAGGCAATGGCACCCCACTCCAGTACTCTTGCCTGGAAAATCCCATGGATGGAGGAGCCTGGAAGGCTGCAGTCTATGGGGTCGCTGAGGGTCAGACACGACTGAGCGACTTCACTTTCACTTTTAACTTTCATGCATTAGAGAAGGAAATGGCAACCCACTCCAGTGTTCTTGCCTGGAGAATCCCAGGGATGGGGGAGCCTGGTGGGCTACCGTCTATGGGGTCACACAGAGTTGGACACGACTGAAGTGACTTAGCAGTAACAGCAGCAGTGTATATATGTCAGTCTCAATTTCCCAATTGGTCCTCTTCCTTCCCCTCTTGGTAACTGTAAGTTTGTTCTCTACATCTGTGACTCTATTCCTGCTTTGCAAATAAGTTCATCTGTATCATTTTTCTGGATTCCACATATTAGCAGTATTATACAATATTTGTCTTTCTCTGTTGACTTATTTCACATAGTATGATAATCTCTAGGTCTGTCATTTCATTCTTTTTTATGGCTGAGTAATATCCTATTGTATATACGTACCACATCTTTTTTATCCATGCCTCTGTTGATGACATTAGGTTGCTTCCGTGTGCTAGCTGTAGTAAATAGTGCTGCAATGAACACTGGAGTGCCTGCATCCTTTGCCTACGAATGGGATTGCTGGATCTATGGTAGCTCAATTTTTAGTTTTTTAAGGAACCGCCATACTGTTCTCCCCAACCATTTCATTCTAAAGGAGATCAGCCCTGGGTGTTCTTTGGAAGGAATGATGCTAAAGCTGAAACTCCAGTACTTTGGCCACCTCATGTGAGGAGTTGACTCATTGGAAAAGACTCTGATGCTGGGAGGGATTGGGGGCAGGAGGAGAAGGGGACGACAGAGGATGAGATGGCTGGATGGCATCACCGACTCAATGGATGTGAGTTTGAGTGAACTCCGGGAGCTGGTGATGGATGGGGAGGCCTGGCGTGCTGTGATTCATGGGGTCGCAAAGAGTCGAACACGACTGAGCGACTGAACTGAACTGATACTGTTCTCCATAGTGGCTGCCATTTCTATCACTGCCATTCTGTAGATGGGGGAGCCAAGGTACCCTGAGGGTCTTAGGTTCACAATGCTAAAAAGTGCCTCCCAAACCTCAGGCTGCTTTGCAAGCTTCCAAAGGACAAGATGTCCATCTTCTGTGTGGACTGTTCATTGCCTTATATGCTGTGTTTGAGCCACATTAACCAACAGCTGAGAAATGCCTGGCAAGACCTTCCTGAGGGAGTCAGTGCCCTGAGGGACTGGGATGAATAGTGAGTCTCATTGTTGTGGATTCCAAGCAAATGCCAACCCTAAGCGTGTGATTGTGCCACTCCATGATTATATTTAGCTTGTATTGCATCACATATTCAACCAAACATATTAAAACACAGTGCCTGCATCCAAAGAACTAAATATACAAAAAGAGAGAAAGGAGGCTGTGTCAGGAGGAAGAGAGCGAGTCTCTCCTTTCCGTGCTGTTTTGGGGTTCTGGTTTGTACAGAGAGTTGATAATCAGATACTGATTCAACACTTAGTGCTTTTGTTTTTCTTACTCTCAGATATAGTGGAAAGACATGGCCCTGAGAGCCTGATAATGTGGTTCTCTGTCCACCAATTACTCAGCTACATTGACCTGGAAGCAGCCAAAGCTTTGACCAGATGAGGCTAGGCTCATTCAGAAAGTCTAGAACTCTGGTTCCTAAACTGTAATGTGCATCAAAATGCTCCACAGGGCTTGTTAAGACACATTGCTGAGTCTCATTCCCAGAGTTTCTGACTTACTTGCATTTCTAACAAGTTCCCAAGTGATGCTGTTGCTGCCTGTCTGGGGCCACACTTTTAGGACTTCTGGTCTCCAAGAACAAGGCAGTCCCATGGATACTAGAACAGTCCCAATCTAAGACTAAAAAGCAAGGGGAAGCAAGGGAAGGATTCACTACTATTTATGTATAAAGTAAGTTGGCATATATTACATTTGCAGCTTGTATATACATAGACTATTTCTAGATGGTTATAAAAAACCATGAATAATAGTTGTTGGAGAGAGGGGGTGCTTGGGGGTCTAGGGTGGTGCTATGTTGATTGTTTTCTGGGTCTGACTCCAACCCAAACAAACATGAACTCATTTTCCTTTCTCTACTGTGTTCCTTTCAGAGTCTGTCCTCCACAGCCTCCATCATCTAGTTCCCCTTGATGGTTAACTTCCTCTTGGATTTGGCCAATGGGAGGCACCAGCAGGGATCTGAGGGTGGTAAGAGAGAAAGATGGACAGATTTCTTCTCTGAGGTCTCCCCACTTTGGTGCAGTGTCTAGAACACACTTAGCCCCAGCTCTCACTGGACTTCAGTAAGAACCTTTCCTTCTTCAGCTGTTGCTAGTCTCTGGGGCTTCCACATCCCCCTTTTTAATCCCCTTAACCCTACCCACCCATCTGTGAGTGGTCCCTTTATTAACATCTCTGAATTTGAACCTTCTGGAGGTGAATTCTGTTTTCTAACTGAAAATGATGGGGAACCTACTAGTTCAGTTCAGTTCAGTCGCTCAGTCGTGTCTGACTCTTTGCGACCCCATGAATCGCAGCACGCCAGGCCTCCCTGTCCATCACCAACTCCCGGAGTTCATTCAAACTCACGTTCATCGAGTCGGTGATGCCATCCAACCATCTCATCCTCTGTTGTCCCCTTCTCCTCCTGCCCCCAATCCCTCCCAGCATCAGAGTCTTTTCCAATGAGTCAACTCTTCGCAAGAGGTGGCCAAAGTACTGGAGTTTCAGCTTTAGCATCATTCCTTCCAAAGAAATCCCAGGACCGATCTCCTTTAGAATGGACTTGTTGGATATCCTTGCATTCCAACAGACTCTCAAGGGTCTTCTCCAACACCACAGTTCAAAAGCATCAATTCTTCGGTGCTCAGCTTTCTTCACAGTCCAACTCTCACATCCATACATGAGTACTGGAAAAACCATAGCCTTGACTAAACGGATCTTTGTTGGCAAAGTAATATCTCTGCTTTTGAATATGCTGTCTAGGTTGGTCATAACTTTTCTTCCAAGGAGTAAGTGTCTTTTAATTTCATGGCTGCAGTCACCATCTGCAGTGATTTTGGAGCCCCCAAAATAAAGTCTGACACTGTTTCCACTGTTTCCCCATCTATTTCCCATAAAGTGATGGGACCGGATGCCATGATCGTTTTCTGAATGTTGAGCTTTAAGCCAACTTTTTCACTCTCCACTTTCACTTTCATCAAGAGGCTTTTGAGTTCCTCTTCACTTTCTGCCATAAGGGTGGTGTCATCTGCATGTCTGAGGTTATTGATATTTCTCCCAGCAATCTTGATTCCAGCTTGTGCTTCTTCCAGCCCAGCGTTTCTCATGATGTACTCTGCATAGAAGTTAAATAAGCAGGGTGACAATATACAGACTTGACGTACTCCTTTTGTGTATCTTTTTCTATTGTTTAAATATTTTGCAATGTGTCTGTCATGGATGTTCAGAGAATGCAGATATTAAAAGATAAATCATCAAAATGAATCTTAAATAACCTAGATCAGTAAATTCTAAAGAGGATTGCTGGAGAATTGGTCTACTTCAGCACCTAATATACTCTCATCTTGTTTGGCTTTAGTCAGATGCTAGCAAGGAATCATGATTTATACTCTTGTACATTCCAGCCTTGTCAGTACAGCTAAGGTGAATGTTCCTGAACAAGAGGTATCACTGGTATCTCTCTTCAGAGTGCACACGGCATCCAGGTACCAGGGTATAATATGGTGGAAGGAAATTTAACTTGGGAATCACATGGGCTAAATTCAGATCACATCTCTGGCACTTCAGTTCAGTTCAGTCATGTGCACCTCTTTGCAACCCCATGGACTGCAGCATGCCAGGCCTCCCTCTCCATCACCAACTCCCGGAGCTTGCTCAATTCATGTCCATCGAGTTGGTGATGCCATCCAAACATTTTATCATCTGTCATCCCCTTCACCTCCCGCCTTCAATCTTTTCCAGCATCAGGGTCTTTTCTAGTGAGTTAGTTCTTCACATCAGGTGGACAAAGTATTGGAGCTTCAGCTTCAGCATCAGTTGTTCCAATGAATATTCAGGACTGATTTCCTTTAGGATGGACTGGTTGGATCTCCTTGCAGTCCAAGGGACTCTCAAGAGTCTTCTCCAACACCACAGTTCAAAAGCATCAATTCTTCTGCACTCAGCTTTCTTTAAGGTCCAACTCTCACATCCATACAAGACTGCAGGAAAAACTATAGCTTTGACTAGATGGACCTTGGTCAGTAAAGTAATATTTCTGCTTTTTAATATGCTGTCTAGGTTGGTCATAGCTTTTCGTCCAAGGGACAAGTATCTTAATTTCAAGGCTGCAGTCACCATCTGCAGTGATTTTAGAGCCCAAGAAAATAAAGTGTCACTGTTTCCATTATTTTCCCATCTATTTGCCATGAAGTGATGGCACCGGATGCCATGATCTTTTTTGAATGTTGACTTTTAAGCCCACTTTTTCACTCTCCTCTTTCACTTTCATCAAGAGGCTCTTTAGTTCCTCTTTGCTTTTTGCCATAAGAGTGGTGTCATCTGCATATCTGAGGTTATTGATATTTCTCCTGGCAATCTTGATTCCAGCTTGTGCTTCATCCAGTCCAGCATTTCTCATGATGTACTCTGCATGTAAGTCAAATAAGCAGAGTGACAACATACAGCCTTGATGTACTCCTTTCCCAATTCGAACTAGTCCGTAGTTCCATGTTTGGTTCTAAATGTTGCTTCTTGACCTGCATACAGTTTTCTCAGGAGGCAGGTAAGGTGGTCTGGTATTCCCATCTCTTTAACAATTTTCCAGTTTGTTGTGATCCACATGGTCAGAGGCTTTGACCTAGCCAATAAGGCAGAAATAGGTGTTTTTCTGGAACTCTCTTGCTTTCTCTATGATCCAACAGATGTTGGCAATTTGATCTCTGTTTCCTCTGCCTTTTCTAAATCCAGCTTGAACATCTGGAAGGTCACAGTTCACATACTGTTGAAGCCAGCCTTGGAGAATTTTGAGCATTACTTTGCTAGCATGTGAGATGAGTGCACCTGTGTGATAGTTTTAACATTCTTTGGCATTGCCTTTCTTTCAGATTGGAATGAAAACTGACCTTTTCCAGTCCTATAACCACTGCTGAGTTTTCCAAATTTGCTGGCATATTGAGTGCAGCACTTTCACAGCATCATCTTTTAGGATTTGAAATAGCTCAGCTGGAATTCCATCACTTCCACTAGCTTTGCTCGTAGTGATACTTTCTAAGGCCCACTTGACTTCGCATTCCAGGATGTCTGGCTCTAGATGAGTGATCACAGCATCATGGTTATCTGGGTCAAGATCTTTTTTGTATAGTTCTTCTGTGTATTCTTGCCACCTCTTCTTAATATCTTCTGCTTCTGTTAGGTTCATATGATGCCCATCTTTGCATGAAATGTTCCCTTGGTATCTCTAATTTTCTTGAAGAGATCTCTAGTCTTTCCCATCCTATTGTTTTCCTCTATTTCTTTCCATTGATCCCTGAGAAAGGCTTTCTTATCTCTCCATGCTATTCTTTGGAATGCTGCATTCAGATGGATATATCTTTCCTTTTCTCCTTTGCCTTTAGCTTGCTTTGATTCCATGAGTCTCTTGTCCCTCCTGGGTCCCCAAAGGGGACTCATCCCATCACGTGAAGGATCTGTACTGTTTGGACATTGCCTCTTGGATGCCGTGGCATTCCTACTTTTACATTCTTCCATGAACCTAAGAAACAAACCATTAATCCCTTAGCTGTTTTCATTCCAACATAAGGACACAACATACCCTCACCCCATGTCCAAATCACACCCCTACTAGCTCGAGGAGGGGTGGTCCAGGGGTCAGTCATGAGAGAAGGCTTGAACCTAAGGCACTGAGATTTAGAGAACCCCAAAATTGTAAATAATGGTTTTGAAAGCTTAACATCTATTTAGCAAGAGTAATGGTTTAAAGTGGGAAGTCGCCAGATGGTGTGCACTGTTAATAATGCCCATCTGTGAGCCATGTCATGAATTATAAAATTGATTTGGAGGAGAACATCTCCTGCTGTTTGTCACAGGTGCCAGAATGTCTCCTCATGCTCTGGGGGTCAGGTATGGAATGAGGCAGGCTGAGGTGAATGTTGCTTAAAAATAACATTATATAGTGTTTTGTATAATAATATTAAAATACTTGAATGCTAGTTAATTTTTTACAAATATGTGTGGCATCCAGAACTTCCTGATTCACACACGCCTGCCTCCAGGAGCGTGGAGGTGTCTGGCTGTAGGTAGGGCTGCCTATCTCCAATGCTGTGTTGGGCCACTCTTGACCTTCTGCCCTGATTCTGGTGAGCTTGGCCCGTGAGCCTCTTCACTTCAATGTAGATTTCCGTCAATGGCCTCAGGTGCTCTTGCATTCAAGGCCAGTTTGCTCCTGTGTCTCCACCTTGACCCTGCAAACTCTCCCTGTCTGATGTCACAGTTGCAGATAACAGAGGTTCCCTCCTCCCTCCTCGGTCCCTGAGGACCAGATCACTTGGTTGCCTTGCCTGAATGGTCTGCTAGGAGAGGGCATGAGCAGCTTCCTAAAATCTCTAAGGCACAGTTCTTCACCCGTAACGATACTTCATTAAGGAGTTTCAGTAAGGACTGATGTAAAGCATCAGTGGGAAGTGGTGATGGGGGCAGAGCAGGGCAATCTTCAACCGCCAGCCCCAGGACAGCCTGCAAACTATACCCCATGCACACTCCTTCCCTTGCTCTCTGTCTCACCTGCAGGGAGCACCCTCCCATTGCTCCACAAAGCCCCCAACTCAATGCTTCCCATATGAAGCCCCTTTACCCTTCACACCCATGGGGGTCTTCCTTCCCAGAATCCTTGCAGGCATGGCAGCCACCTACCTGTACTTTGCTTTATGCTGCATTCAGTTATCTTCACTTGTGCTCGTCTCTCAGGTAGGATGGAAAACTCAGCGGGAGAGCCACGCCTTCTATGTCTTTGCACCCTCTCCCATTGTGTGTCCGACCCAGAATTGGAAAGACATGTGTGCTAAGTCACTTCAGTCATGTCAGAGTCGTCGCGACCCCAGGGACTGTAGCCTGCCAATCTCCTCTGTCCATGGAATTCTCCAGGCAAGAATACTGGAGTGGGTTGCCATGCCCTCCTCCAAGGGATCTTCTTAGACCCTGGGATCAAACCTGCGTCTCTTATGTCTCCTACATTGGCAAGTGGGTTCTTTACCACTAGCACCACTTGGGAAGCCCTGGGAAGACACAGAGAGCTTCATTATTCTTATCCATTGTGTAATTCATCTTGTCCTGTTATTTCAGTAGTCCTCAATCCTCGCACTGCACTAGAATTACCTGGGAAACGTTCAAATATGCAGGTTCTCAGGCCCGTTTCACTAGATCTAGAATGCAGCCTGGTTTTGGATGTTTATATAAAAGCTCCCCCATATAAGTCTAAGGTACAGCTCAGAGCATGGTGTGAACCAGGATAACTTTGTCCTCAGCTGTAGTTACTGCCACTTCAATTTGTCTGCTGGCTGCACTTTCTCCATTTTAATATTTCAAATGATATCTTACAAGTTAAATTGCAACCCTCAGCTCCTTTTTGATATAATATACAAGGAATCATCTTTAAGGCAAGTGAAAATTTTTGCCATTACCTCATTGGGCAGAGGGTCAAGCTGTAAAAAACCATACGAGTGATTCCTTCAAATTGAGACTCTCATTAATCAGTGGGCCATCCTCCAGGCACCTGTGTAAAGCCAGGCAGTCACCATTTGTGACATTCTGTTTCCTTCATCCACGTAAATCAGGCAGAACTAGCAAACAGCAAAGGTACTGTTACCTATCAGGGTCACCAACAGGTAATGATGAAAAAGTAAAGAGGGAAAAAGCAGGAATGATGAATCAATGAGGTTATTATGACAAAATGATTTAATATGTGAAAGTGAATTAAGGAGGTTTTGATGGTATTTACAGGTTTCATTTCATTTGAGGATCGCAATGAATTCAGTATTTCCTAAAAAACTTTTAAGAATATTTTATTTTGAAGAAGTTCTGCTAACAAGACAGGAAAAATAGTCTTGAGGAATATTTTCGCCATTTGCTTATTTTTGGTTTAGTGCAGTTTTATTTACTGAGGAAAGGAAACCATGAGGTGAAAAGAAAAAAAAAAAAAACAATTAACCCACAGAATTCTTAAAGAGTCAAGGTGATTCGAAATGAATATTTTTGTAAGATGGTTAAAACAGGGAAACTGTGAGGAAGTGTACACTATTTTACACTTCTCTAAATTATGTTTTTCAAAAATTTCCATTGGGCATCAATACACTTTTAGATATTCTGTCAGATTAATTTTCTTAACAATTGCTTTAAAAACAATTTTATTTATCTGCTCAGAATTAAAAGAGCTATTATACTTTGTTATAAACTGTGGAGCTGCTTTACTGAAGATCTATTATTTCAACTTTGTCTCTTCAATGTACAGTTAAACTAGGCTCTAGAATCAAATCTATTCTGCATCTACACAGTTATTTTTTTCATGAGCAAAATTTCCATTGTCATGAATCTTTAGTTTAGAATGGATTACTTTTCCCTTGGATATCTTTTCAGGGTATTGTTTTTATTAAAATTTGCCATTTTTCTTTTATGGAGACGCTCACTAGATAATACACACTGCTCATACATCCAGAGCTTTCACATACCTTAATTCCTCCCTCTGAAATATAAACAGAGACCAAGGATCACCAATACTGTAAAATCCTCCAATATGAAGGAAAGTGACCCCAAAACAAATATACAGACTAAAGGAATGCAGATTGATAAGAGGAGATGAAGAGAGCAGAAGAAAATGCTGAAACAATTAGAATTCACATCCTCCAGGAGACAAAAGGAATTTCTGTACCCATTTTAAAAAAATAAATCAAACCTGAGGAAAAAGGAAGAAGACCAGGGGAAAGCAACATGGGTTAGAATGGTTGGTGTCAAGGAAGAAATGAGTCTCAAGTTTCATCACCCTTTGGGGGTGAGCATTCCATAATGCAGGAACAGTATAATCGAAGGTGTGGAATCAGGAATAAAGCAGTGTGTGTCTCAAAGACAGAGCAGTGGCTCGGACTGAGATTACACTGAGAGTAAGGATACATGCTGAGCAGTTGTGTGAAATAAGAATGGATAAGTAAGATGAAGCTATGTTGACGAGGGCTTTGACATTAGGATTTTGGATTTGGTTCCATAAGCAATAGGTACACACTGAAGCTGGGGTTGCATGTGAGACTGGGAGCTGGGCCACTGAATTGCAGTTTCCGTAAGCTTCTTTAGGTTAGTAGTGGGATGGAGAGACACGAGTCAGGAGGACAGATTAAAGCTTATAGGAAATACCCAAAAGTTAAGCGATGTTATTGTAAAATAAAAATTACATCTATTACAATTTTAAAAGAAACGGAAAGCATTATTTGCCTCCAAATTTTCTCGATTGATTATAACTAAAACCCTGAGTTATTTTGTTAAATAGCATTTCCAAAAAAAAAGCATCATGGCAGTAATTATTGCAAGATCACTGATGAGTATTATCTCTCAAAAAAGCTCTCTATACACTACGGGTATGGTTATAATTCTGCCACTGCTTGGGGAAAAAATCAAACAGCGGTTTTATGCTTTACTTACATAGAGAAGCATTAGAACTTAGTGGTCTATGTTCAAATTCAAGATAAGCCATGTTAGAGAAGTCATTTAGCCTTCCTAACCTCAGTTTCCTTATCTGTAAAATGGGTATAGTGATAATTAGGAAAATACCTGTCACATAATAAATGTTAACTGTTACTGTGTTGTGAGGTCAATGTTTTGTTTATAGATTCATTGATTAGAATATTGGCTGCTAATTTATATTAGAAAGAATATTGCCATTTACTGTAGTGGTAAGGGAAGAGTTAAAAGATGCTGTAAGTAATAATTAAGTAATGAACAATGGGAAATTTAATCAAAGTCACCATTTAAGGACAAAGTACCATTCCTTGGTTTTGAATCTATTATAACTGTAGTATTATTAATAGTAATAAAGTGTTGGTTTCTATAGAACCAGGGCTTGGAAACAAAGCCAAGTGGCATATGTATATATTTATTTAATGGTGGGAGACCCAGCACATTTGGCGACGGGCACAGTGTTCCACTCAGTGGGATGAAATGCGTGCCTCACGCCAGCTTCTTTAGAGGGACTGTTATTCATCACAGCTGTAATGTTCCCTTCAGAGAGCTCCCACCAGAATGGAAAAGGCGCACTGGCAATTTATATACAAAAGCCAACCCACGTTTGGCTTTGAAAATTCACTGGGAAAACTGTATGCGGTCTGTTAGTTATTCATGGACATGCTCTGGTTTCTGATGGAAGTGCTGTGGTTTCGTTTGTTATCGTCACAGTAAAATTAGAAAGCAGCAAAGAAAAATTAAAGGACTGGCATGTAGACATATTCTAGCTGACAAATCATTATGTGTAAGTTTGCATGGTTCAGCTGCCATGTAAAAATAGTCATAATTCACACAGCCCTGTGTTTGGAGGAGGCAAACTGGCCTTTGGCCTGGTTGTCGGCCCTGCCCCCACCTTCCTTTGGTAAAATTATAGCGTCGTCCTCTGCCCTGGGACACTCAGCATGCCCTGCAGAGCTAAGGGTTTGGGACGCACGAACACCCTGCCTTCCTCAGCAGTGCCATTTATGTAAACTGTACCGAAACATCTTTTAACATCTAATGAAACAATGTAACTGAAAATATAAACTTGCAAAATGCTGCAGAGTTGAATCTTGATTGAAAGGGAGTATTATCTCCAGTTAACCTTTCAACTGAAATAGTTTCTGTGCTCCTTAATTAGGTAAGTGTGTAAGTCTAGACACCAAGATTTTTCCTCAAATAACATTCTCTCACATCCACAGAGGAATGCTATGCTGTTCTAAAAGCACCTTCGCGTTTACCATCACAACTGATCCTCACAAGAAAAGTGAGAGACAAGCATCACAACACCCATTTTACAGGTACAAACATCAAAATCCAAGAAAGTGAACTGTTTTGCCCCAAATTTCACAACTAGGAGAGACAGAAGTGGGGTTCGAATCCAGCGCCCAGTAAAGGATCCAACATTTATGCCACTTTCTTGAAATGTGTTTTGGAAAGGAAGTAGGACTTTGTTTCCCATTTAATGATGAATTATTCCTATCAATAAGTTAATGATGAATTAAATCTTTATTTAAATGATAAAGAATACAAATACAGTTTCTTTTGGTCCCAGTCAGAAAAGCAGGCATCCCTGGTGGCTCAGACAGTAAAGAATCTGCCTGCAACCTAAGAGACTTGGGTTCAATCCTTGAATCGGGAAGATGCCCTGGAAAAGGAAATGGCTAGCCCCTCCAGTATTCTTCCCTGGAGAATTCCAAGGACAGAGAAGCCTGGCGGGCTACAATCCATGGGGCCGCAGAGAGTCAAAGACGACTGAGCAATAACACTTTCGCTTTCAGAAAAGCAAACATGATACCATAATGCTTGAGTATGGAACATGTAAGAAATGTGATGCTGTCATTTTGTTGGTTGATTTTTTGTCCATGGGATCAGTTCTGTACTCATTTTACTTCAACCAACCCAGAACTGGGCAACCACTATGTAGCAAGCAATCTGCTAGACACTGAAGACACAAAGGGTCAAGTTTCAGCCTTTGGCTCAGAAGTCCTTTTTGGAGACAGACAAGCAAACAGATGATACCTCACAGTATTCTAAATGCTGTGACAGAGAGGTGCACACAGGCTGCTAGGGGAGCCCAGGGGAAGGGTTGGGTGTGTCAATTAAGGAAGATTTTCTGCAGAAGGAAATCTCTCAGATTGGTTTTGAAGGATGAATAGGAGTTTTCCAAGCAAAGAAGAGGGGAAAGAAATACCAGGAATGTTCAGAGACATGGAGACAGAAGACAAAAGGAATAAATACAATTTCTGCTGAGGGACACAGGAAAGGAGGGGCACTTTAAAAGAGAATAGCCTGGAAAATCCCATGGACAGAGGAGCCTGGTGGGCTGCAGTCCATGGGGTCGCTAAGAGTCGGACCTGACTGAGCGACTTCACTTTCCCTTTTCACTTTCCCTTTTCACTTTAATGCATTGGAGAAGGAAATGGCAACCCACTCCAGTGTTCTTGCCTGGAGAATCCCAGGGACAGCGGAGCCTGGTGGGCTGCCGTCTATGGGGTCCCACAGAGTCGGACACGACTGAAGTGACTTAGCAGCAGCAGCAGCAGCAGCAGCAGCATATAATCATAAAGATAGTTAAGTTCACATAGTGCTTGCCTTGTGCCAGGCTCTGTTCTAAGCACTTTACATGTACAAACACATTTATCATCCACAGTTTTTCAAGCAAGCAACTGAGACACACAAATATTAAGCAGTCTGGCCAATAGTCCATGGCCCATGCTTTCAACACTATGCTATACTGCCTTCCAAAAATGTGTGTGTAACAGAGAGAGGGAGAGGAAGAACAGAGGAAGCTTCCAGAGAAACAGAGATGAGCAGAATTTTGGAAAATCTGTACACTTTAGAAAAAAAATTAAACCAATGGAGGGACTTTATTCTGGAAAAGTGGGGTGAGAAGGCAGAGGAAGAAAATGAACCTCAGTATAATTAAGGAGCCTATACATTAAACTCAAACTCAAATAAGAATTTTCTCCTGGGTAGGAGTAAGCTGTGTCAGACCTATGTCCCCTAGAGGGCTTGTCAAGGAGCCTTCTGGCAGGCTCTGCTCCCCATAAATGTTTTGAGTAGTCAGAATCCTGCCATGTCATTAGGGCAGCACAGGAGGAAAATATGAATTTGTTGGAATGCATGAGCCCTTTGGGTGCAGATGTGTAATAAATATTGATTGGTAACAAATCATAGTTAGTGCTATAACTAAGGTTAGTTAAATTAATTGGAAACACATTGAATGTTAGCTTAGTTGTTATGACTCATGGCTAACAGGTGAAAATTCAATAAGGAAAGTTTTACCCTTTTCCTCATTTTTAAGGACGTTAATGTAGATAAGCTCTCACTAGCTAATAAGAAGTTCAAAGTCAAATTTGCAGTCCTCTTCTGTCAAGGAAGGAAGAACTCTGTGATAAGTATTCTAATCATTAATCTTGCCATCATTTTATCTTATTTTTTCAGTGCTTATTTCCTCTCCATATTTACTATTTCCTTTAAAACAATTTTTACTGCACTCTATGTATCTTTGAAAATGCCCACAAATTCTTTTGCAATGAGGTAAAGGTATAATTAAATACATACATAAACCAGATGTTACTTGAAGACCCCTTGGAGGGTTAGTTAAAATTAGTTTACCCCTGATCAGAGGAACTCAAAGAATTCCCATGATTTCCACACTCCTGTGGGCCATGTCAATTCAAACCCACTTATTCATTTTTCTTCTCGTTCTTTCAACAAGCATTTACTGACCACCTCTACATCCCAGGTACCATTACATCAATGGCAAGTCCCTGTCCTGGAGGATCTTCCATCCTAGTAGGTGAGAGGCAGGCAAAGAAGCAGACAAGAGCCAAAGAATTATGTACGTGAAAAGATAGTTCCAGGGAGTGAAAAGTTTGATGAAGAAAAGGAGATAAGGAGATGTGGGGTGGGGGGTGAATTTCCCCTGGGGGCTCAGGGAAGTTCTCCCTGAAAGGTGACCTCTGAGTGGGACCTGAATGACCAGCCTGATGGCCTGCAGGTCTGGGGGAGGAACTGCAGGCAAAGACAGCCATGAGGATCAAGGCTTTGAGGTCAGGCTGGACAGGGAGAATGAGTGGCAGGGGGTAGATGCACTTAGGAGAGGGGGCTGGAAAAGATGAGTGGCCAAGATGGGCCAGGTCACAAAAGGCTTTGTGAAAGGCCAGGAAAGATGGGAGTTATCCTTAATTGGGATCTGAAGGCTTCTGCCTTGTGGTTTTTAAAGACCGCAGTTTCTATTTTGTGGAAGGAAGATTGCAGAAAAGTAGGAGATCCATTGCGGGGGGCCTCTTGCAATTGTCTGGGGGACAGATAGTGGCCCTCAAACTACAAGGTACTGGGCGTCCAGGAAGAAATACAGTGGATCCTTGAACAGCATGGGTTAGAACTGTGTGAGTCCACGTATTACATGGATTATTTCCAATAAGAAATACTACCCTACTACACGATCTGCAGTTAGTTAAATACGTGTATGCAGAATCATGGATGTGGAAAAACCTTGACCTGTATTTCTCCCTGGATGCCCAATACCTCATAGTTCCAGGGCCACTATCTGTACCCCAGACAAATGCAAGAGCCGCCCACCCCCCACTCCAAGAGCTGACTTTAAATTATACGTGAATTTTCTACCACATAGAGGGTGGATGTCCCAAACCCGGCTGCTGTCAACTGTGGACAGTAGCAGGTTCACTTTTAGAGATGCTGAGACAGAGGCAAAACTCCTGCCTCAGTCCCCCACCCACACCCTTTGCTGACTTCTGCAAGAAATTTAATTGCATCAAAACTGTAATTTTTGGAATTTTACTTAAGTTTGAGGAGTGAGAAGGAAGGGCTTACTTTGGGGAACCTGTGAGCATCATTGACAGGGCCCCCTTTGTCTCACTCTGCCCTCTTTTAAGGGTCTATTGTGCCCACCCATGAACCCTCCTCTCTATGCAAATCCTCCAGCACTTAAAATCCTGTCCTCACTGCCCCCTGCTTCACTGCCCCTTTACCTCAGTGCCAGTTGAAGATCATTGCAAATATATTAAATCAGATGGAAATCCACCCACTGTCCGCACTAAATGTAGTTACATATGAACTGACTTGTTACTGACTAGGTGATACACTGTTACGGTTTGTAAGCATTTCATTAGATTTTTATTTTATGGTTTATTTTTCTGTTACAATAATACTTTTTTATTTTTCAGGCCTCAAACATTTTGTGGGACATTACAAAACTCATGTCCTCTGTGCCCATGGAACTTCATGACTCAAACAACCGTGACGGAGGCGCCAGGCTCACTGGCACTGTGGTAAGTGACATCACCTTCGTGTGACTACACGTGTACACGGAAGGACGAACTGCAGTGTCAGCAGGCTTCCAGGACACTGCTCACAACATAAATGCACATCTCCCCACCCTCCCCTGTTACAATGGGCTTCCTGGGCCATCTGCCTTCCTCTTACTCACAGGTTCCTCTCCACTCCACACTCCTCTGCTCCCAGGACCTTGGGCCCACAAAGGTCAACCCAGAGTCTGAGGTGGTAGAGAATCTGGATCCTGGATTCTCCACGGCCGATCTAGGGTGAGAGCATGGCTTCCATTCAGGAGCCCCTGAGAGTGGGGCACAGACTGGGCAGAGAGAGGAACAGTCGGAAGAAGGGACTCAGGGCCCTCACACGCAGGAATCTTGAGGCAAAAAGATGGAGACGAAGCCTGGAGGAAAGAGAGAACGTGTGTGTGGTGGGGGCGGGGGTAGGGGAGCAGAAGCACAGTACAGGCCAAGGTCCGGCAGCCGCGGGGAGGACAGGCCTGCTCCTGGTGGGTTCCTCTAAGGCAGCCGCATCTTCTTGGCTCCAGCAGGCCCTGCAGTCTGTGTTTCAGCAACCACACAGCTCACCTGAGCGCACCCTTCCTGGCACAGTTCTCATGCCGCTTCTCCTCACCTTCTTTTTCCAGCTCTTCTTAGAGATATAAGGGATCCTCCCTGTGTGTGGAAACTCAGACATCAAAGTCACAGCGGGTTTAGGGGTTGAACACATGACCCCTAGAGCCAGGCTGCCACAGCTTACATCCGGGCTCTGTGCTCAGTCACCTGGGGGTGTGGCTAAAACTCAGCCTCTGTTCGCCGGTGCCAAATAGAAACATGGAGACAGCGTTTTGGGTGAAGTAGAAAAGAGTAGCTCTTATGGGTTTGTCAGGCAAAGGGGGCCACAGCAGGCTAATGCCCTCCATGTGTCCCAAAGGTTATAGTGAGGAGAGTTGTAGTGTTCAAGGAGCAGGTGTGATCAGCTCATGGACATTGTTCTGATTGGTTGGTGGTGGGGTAATTGGGAGTCAACATCTTCAACCTTCTGGTTCCATCCAGTCTGGGGTCTATGTGCTTGTGGGCAGCAAACAGTTGACTTCTCCCACCTGGTAGGGGTTTCAGTATCTGCAAAACAGCTCAAAGGATGTGACAATATTATGTATAGACCTGACTTTGTTTAATGGCTAAAGTATTATTATTTCATCTGGCTTGACTGTTTTCCTTTCTTTCTGTGTTTTCTCACTTCTCTGATTAGACTTATTCTTTGACTAAAGTTTTTCTACAGACAAAAGGCAGGCAGAAGGTATGGGTGGGGGCCTATTCTGGGAAGGATTTATAAGGTTCTGCACGGTCACCTGAGCCCTGGGCCTACTTCTTATCATGTCTGTGCCTCAGTTTCCTCAGTTGTAAATGGGCTGGAAATAGTTCCCATTGCACCAGCTTGTGATGTGAACTGCGAAGTTCCTAGCATGTACCAAAAGTGAAAGTCGCTCAGTCGTGTCTGACCCTTTGTGTCCCCATGGACTGTAGCCTGCCAGGCTCCTCTGTCCGTGGGATTCTCCAGACAAGAATACTGGAGTGGGCAGCCATTTCATCCTCCAGGGGATCTTCCCAGCCCAGGGTCTCATGCATTGCAGGTGGATTATGTACCAGCTGAGCTACAAGTGAAGCCCTCCTAGCATGTAAGAGTTCACAAATGCTTCACTATTACTGTTTTAAAGATTTGTCAAAACAAGCACAAAACTGTGGCATATTTTAAAGTTTACCTTAGCAAGTTATAATTTTAACTCAGAAAACACAATGGTATATAACTGTGCTATGCCATTCCATGCTAAGTCACTTCAGTCATGTCTAACTCTTTGCAACCCTATAGACTGTAGCTCACCAGACTCTTCTGTTCATGGAGTCCTCCAGGCAAGAATACTGGAGTGGGTTGCCAGTACCCCTCCTCCAGAGGATCATCCTGACCCAGAGATCGAACCCACATCTCCTGCAGCTCCCCCATTGTAGGCAGATGCTTTACTGATGAGCCACCGGGGAAGCCTATGCTGCTGCTGCTGCTGCTAAGTTGCTTCAGTCGTGTCCGACTCTGTGTGACCCCATAGACGGCAGCCCACCAGGCTCCACCATCCCTGGGATTCTCCAGGCAAGAACACTGGAGTGGGTTGCCATTTCCTTCTCCAATGCATGAAAGTGAAAAGTGAAAGGGAAGTCGCTCAGTCATGTCCGACTCTTCGCAACCCCATGGACTGCAGCCTACCAGGCTCCTCCGTCCATGGGACTTTCCAGGCAAGAGTACTGGAGTTGGGTGCCATTGCCTTCTCCAGGGGAAGCCCATATAAGTGTGCTATTCTCAGGTAATTGCATGTTTGTTTTTCTTTAATTTGCAGCACCTGAAATGAGGTATGGGTCAATCACAGGACACAGTTTAGAGTTGAACAAGAAGCATCTACATGTAATGCCTTTTTAGGAAATAATGTCCAAAATCCAAGTTTGAGATCCTTTGTGAATGTTTTGTCTCCAGGCCAAGTGCTTTTCCTGGTCCCTCTCTGACCCCCCACTCCCACTCTCATTCATATCTTAAAATGATGACAGCACATAAGTGTGGGAGCTGGATTAGACTCCATTTCCTAGCACTCTGATTTTAAAATGGGATTAACAGGGTATGAGACAGAGAGGAATAATGCACGGCTAAAACTCCTATGTCCTATAAACAACTGAAGTCAGGCAGTCTTTGAGGAGATGAAGGCCCACAGGTCCTGGGCACAGGAGAGCTGTGGAAGGAAAGACAAACCCTCTCTTTTCAGTCACTAAGTCATGTCCAACTATTTGTGACCCCAAGGGGACTGCAGCATGCCAGGCTTCCCTGTCCTTCACTATCTCCCAGAGTTTACTCAAACTCAAGCTCTCTCTACCACCAATTGTTTTAACTCATCATGTCTGTGAGTGATTTTCAACCAAATGGCACTTTAGGGCCACAAACATGACCCTAAATTACAGCAGTCCATAAATTAGGAGGAAGTGGAGGGCATGGCAACCCACTTCAGTATTCCTGTCTGGAGAATCCCATGGACAGAGGAGCCTGGTGGGCTATAGTCCCTGGGATTGCAATCGAAGTGACTTAGCGCCTGTGCGTAGGAGACAGAGAGGGAAGGCCAAGTTAACCCCACTCCCTGGTTTCCTCTGGAAACGTCAGTGCATGAAGGGCTTTGTGGTTGCTACTGTAGGAATGTTACTTGCAGATCTTTAAAAACAGGAGCCTTGGCTGCTCTCTGGGAAGCTGAGATGAAAGCCTACCTAGACTGGAGCAGACTGGCTGACCTTTCAAAGGCCCTTTTATACTTGAGCACCTGGTTTTGATGTAGTGTTGAGTATTTTTCAACTTCCTATCAAGAGTCAGGGAGATATGAAAAATAAGGTCGGGTTCTGCACTCATTGCTTCATGCATTTTTAAAAGGTTTTAAAAATGGATAAACATTGTAGTCACTTGATAAATAATATTCCAACAAGATGAGAAATTTAAATTTGCCTATTTTGCAAATCTAAAAGTTCAAAATTCCTATGCAAGAATCCTTGTGGGGGGGAACGCCATTTTCTTTAAAATAGGAGACAAGTCCTTGTTGATCAGCCCATAGTAGAAACACACATTTTTGTTGAATGAAGGAGATATTGAGGAACACAGTTTTTTATGTCTTAATGCTTATTATTTTGGAGGAAATAAAGTCAATGGATAATGATGACAACTTAAAAAAATAGCTGACATGTATT
Organism: Bos indicus x Bos taurus; assembly: GCF_003369695.1. Classification (NCBI taxonomy): domain Eukaryota; kingdom Metazoa; phylum Chordata; class Mammalia; order Artiodactyla; family Bovidae; genus Bos; species Bos indicus x Bos taurus. The sequence goes on from NC_040076.1 coordinate 117,561,201, forward strand.
GAAAGGACTTTTAATCTCAGTTACCTGCTGCTGTGTAACAAACCGCTACAACATGTAGTAGCTTAAAAGAATATTTTATTATTTCTTAGCATTCCAGGTGGCACTAGTGGTAAAGACCCTGCCTGCAAATGCAGGAAATGTAAGAGACACGGGTTCAATTCCCAGGTCTGGAAGATCCCCTGGGGGAGGAAATGGCAACTCACTCCAGTATTCTTACCTGGAGAATCCCATGAACAGCAGAGCCTGTAGGGCTACAGCCCATAGCATTGCAAAGAGTCGGACATGAGTGAAGCGAGCAGGCAGGAGTCTATGGGTTGACTGGGCTCAACTGGGTGGCATTCTGCTCCGCATGGTGTCTTCTAGGGCTGGACTGTTCAAGATGGATATCTTGCTGGGTGGGATGCCTGGAACAGAACAGCTAGGGTTTGAGTTGCTATTTCTCTTTCTCTCCAGGGAGTTTCTCCAACAGGATCACCTAACTTCTTTATATGGTGGCTCAGGGCTTTGAGAGCAAATGTCCCAAGCAAACAAACCCCTATATGCAAGCATTTATTAAGACTCTGCTTCCATACCACTTGCTACTATCCCATTGGCCAAAGCAAGTTATCCAGCCAACTCCAGAGTCAGCGTGGGGGGACATTACACAGGGCTTAGTATTGGAAGGCATGGTTCATTTGAGGCCCCCAGTGTAAGTCAACCACACAACCCACATGCCACATCTGTGTTGGACATTTTACATCAATGTATCCTTTTAAAATTTAGAGTACTGTAAAGGGTATACTACTTAGAATCTTCATTCTAAGATGAAAAAACCTAGATACGGAGAGGTTACTGACTTCATTACCCAAAGCCCAAACTGGTAAGAACTGACAGAATTGGAGTTGAATATAAGCCATCTAATCCTAGAACCTGAACTCACAAATCTGAAGGCACAAGCACAAGAATCGAAAGTTACTAACTTAAAAGTAAATAATATCTGAGAAATATTTAGGTAATATTTGATTTAGAAGTTCAGAGCTTCCCTGGTGGCTCAGTGGTAAAGGATCCACCTGCCAATTCAAGAGATATGGGTTCAATCCCAGGTCTGGGAAGATCTCACATGCCATGGAGCAACTAAGCCCGTGTACCATAACTACTGAGCCTCTGTTCTAGAACCAGAGAACCCAACTACTGAGCCCTTGCCTGAAAACTACTGAAGCCTGTGCACACTAGAGTCTGTGCTCAGCAACAAGAGAAGCCACTGCTGTGAGAAACCCGAGCACTGCAGCTAATGAGTAGCCCCCAATCTCCTCAGCTAGAGAAAGCCCACACAGCAATGAAGAACCAGCATAGCCAAAAATAAAGAAAAAATTTAAAAAAAGAAGCTTATACATTCAGTAACATATATGAGAATTCTGTCCTCCTTTTTCTAAGAGGTAATATTACATCTTACCTCCTAAAAGGATTGTGAACCAGGAGAGGCAGGAGCACGGAGTTGTTGAGTTCCATTGACCTGGGTTAGAATTTTTCTTCTCCTTATTCACAGAGTCACTTGATAACTTCATTTCCTCAGCTATAAGTTGGGAATGATCATCTATAACTTGCAGAGTTGTGGTGAGGATTAAATGAGATATATAGTGAGCACAAAGTGTGGAGAATGTTCTTGATGCATAGAAGGTGTTCATACCTATGTATCAGTATGCATCCTGGACAGAGCTGAGTGTGACAGGACAAACAGGGGGAAGAATTAGGGATTTATGATCTCCTACATGAGCTCGCTGGAGAATTAGAGCAGTGAGGTTTAACCATAGCATAGGCCATTATATTCACCCACAGCTGGGAAGCATGGACCGGAATAGAGTGAGAGAAATCACAGGTCTGGAACACCCCCTCCCAGAAACAAAGGGAAAACAGGCACCACGGTCCCCGGAAGACTCATGGCTGGTATCCTCACAGAACTAGTCTAACCGATCCAACTCAACTTGACCAGGCTCTATTATCTGCAAATTTAATACAGTTCTAAGAGTCTCTGAGGGCATCCCCCAAATTTAGAGAGTCATAAACTAGCTGAATACAGGTCAATCATCTGGTTCTGGTCACCTTCTAATACAGAAAATTATTTTTGATTCTTGTGAAGATGTGGAAAATTGGAGAAAAGAAAAAAGCAATTCATCATGGGTAACTTTCCAAACCTTAGTTTCCATTGTCTGGTTATGCCCTTAGCTGTCTGTTGGTTTTGAGGCAATTTACAGCTGGAAGAAACAAGACTCCACATTTCTTCCTTTGGGGTTTGAATGATGGCTTTTTCCATAGTATTATGGTCACACATGAGTTATGGCAGCTCTAAATTACAGCCACAGTATTATGGGAAAAAGGATAAATCCCTCACTGCCTTCTTTCATCTCCAAAGCAGTTGGGAAGTAGGGAGGAGGCCACTTACCCAAAAGGAATAAAATGCTGTTGGGGGAGGTGTCTGGGTCAGAAGAGGCAGCTGGCAGCAGGCTTTGCTGAAAATGCTCTCAAACGCTAAATCATTATTACACAAATCTCTCTTCCCCAGATGCAAGAGGAAGGACAGAGCAAAAGAGGATAAGTGAGGAAGAGGAGAACAGGGCAAACCCTCTTAAACCCTGCTCATTGCACTTAGCTCACTGATGGTAACTGCCCAACTACTACTCTACAAGGACTCAAGGATACTCTCTTCCCAAAGCAAGTTTTTGGTTTTTTAAAGGTAATTTCCAATACTCCCTTAAATGTGTTTCTCCCTGTCTTACACACCTGAGTAATCCCTGAGTGCGGTGCCTCAGTTCTGTGGTATGATTTCCATCCTATTAGCTAGTAAACTCAGGTACGTTGATGTAACCTCCTTAAGCTCAGTTTTGTCATCTGTGAAATGGACCAGACACCTACATCGCAGTGTCGTTTGGGGTATCTAAAAGCTGTTGTTTGCACCTTCCTTTCTCTCACTTTCTTTCAGACTCTGCTAATTCTGCATCCCACATGTCTCTGAGATGGTTTCCTTCTTTTCCATCTTCTTGCTGATGCATTATCTCTCTCCTGAACCATGGCAGGGTCCCCCAACAAGTTTTCCTACCCTGGACAGTGGAGGGATCTCCAGAATACACACTGACCCACTGCTACCTAAAACCCTTAGCTCCTTCCCATTGCCTATAGTATAAGTTCCAAACTCCAGAGCAGAGCACCCAAGTCTCTGAGACCCAGCTCTGTGGACACACCCTACTCCGCCTCCTCCCCCACCTCATTCTCTGCACACAGGTTCCCACTTAGTGAGCTGGTCGGCAAGTAACGTGGCCTTTGAGAGAGGAACACAAGCTATTTGTCAGGTGGCAGGATTGAGAATCCAAAAGCTACTTGCCACTGTACAGTCAGATGAGCCGTGGTCAAAGCTGAAGGTTTTGGTTGCAGTTAGTTGTACAGATTTCTGTTTGGGTCACACAGCTTTGTCCTTTGAAGACCTTTAGTGGCCAGGGTTTCTTTTCAATCATGTAGATTCCCTTTTATTCTTTCCCCTGCTTAAGAATTGGTCTGCTAATTATAATTTGAAAGAAATAGCAAGCAGTGTTCCCTTGCTTTGATTTAAAATTTTCAAGGAATTCAAGTCCTGGGGCAAGTCAGAGGTGTTTTGGAGGTGAGGGGAGCTTGGTGAGTGACAGATCTGTTGTACCGGTGCAGCACGCCAATGACACTGCGGGGGTCAAACAGCCTCACTCCATGTGTACTCCTTCAGTGGCCTTACCACAGTTTCCATCTCAGTATTTTCAGGCAGAAAGAAAATTATTTGAATGGAGGTTTCATATTCTACGTAGAAAGGAATCAGAACCTGAAGGACAACTTTGAAAACCACACAGAACGATAGACTTCTACTCAGCAATAAAAAGGAACAAATTACTGATAATGTGCAAAACCATGGCTGATTCTCAAAAGCATTAGGCTGGAATGGGAGAAGCCAGACACAAAAGGTTACATACTGCTTGACTCCATTTATATGATGTCCTGGAAGAAGCACAAATTCAGGGACAGAAATCAGATCAGTGGTTGTGGGGAATGGAGGTCGGGGCAAGGGGCAGGAGGGAATTTGGAGAATGATGGAGCCGTTCTGTGTCTGGATTGTGGTATTATTACAAGACCATGTCAAAGCTCATCTAACTGTGTGCCTAAAAAGGGTGAATTTTACTGTATGCAAATCATACCTCAATGAACCTCACACATACACACACTCAGGAGGGTGCCGCTAAGCTGGCTGGAATCAGGGCTGTGGGAAAGTCTAGGAAATGGCCACTGGGATGTCACCTGGGTTATACATGAAGATTCTGTGGCAAATTTGTTTGCAAAAAGATTCATGCCGCTAAAAACATTTGGAAAGACTGGATAATGTCAGTTGGGGGCAGCTGAGGTTTCTCAAGAGAGCAACGCTCTGTTGGTTTTTCTCCTGTATCCTACTACAACGCAGAAACCAGAAAGGGGAAAAGAAGGCTATATGTATTTACCTTCTCGGAGAAAACCCCCAGAGTGTTTTCTCTCCCTGGATCTGAGTCTCACTAAGAGCTCTGTTCTCCTCCACACTTAGAAGCAGAGGGCTGGGCGCCATCTATTTTTGCCAGCCTGTACCGGCCAGTTGACAAGGACCCCTTAGTGTGAGCAGGTGCAAGGCAACGAGGCCTTTGTTCAGCTCAAACCCACACCCGATGGGCTTTCCTGGCCCACACAGCCGTGGGAGCTTAGCAGTAAAAGGACTTTGAAAAGTTTGGCATGCCTGTGAAGCTGGCTGAATAAACCATCCTTGAAGCTGTGGTTTGGCTCCAAGTGTCAGACGGCTCTCCTGCATATCACCTACGTCACAGCTCAGTGTGCAGGCCCTTTCGTGGGCTGGCAACCCCCTTTACTGCAATCCCCACATCTTGTTCTTGCCTTCCCTCGAACCTCCCGGTTTTAGGCCCCAGTCCTGAAGGTGTTTATGTTTATGAAAACCATTAGGATTTGCTGAGTCACATTGGGACTAAATGAAATCAACCCTGAATATCCATTGGAAGCACTGATGCTGAAGCGAAGTCCTAATACTTTGACCCCTGATGTGAAGAACCATTGAAAAGACCCAGATGCTGGGAAAGATTGAGGACAGGAGGAGAAGGGGATGACAGAGAATGAGATGATTGGATGGCATCACTGACTCAAGGGACGTGAGTTTGAGCAAGCTCCAGGAGATAGTGAAGGACTGGCATGCTGCAGTCCATGGGGTCAAAAAGAAGCAGACACGATCTAGTGACTAAACAACAAATTGGGACTAAGGGTAACCATCGGATGATGAAATTCCTTCCTCCCGGTCTCTCTACTTCACGTCACATGTGCAGGTGGTTGGGTGTCCAATCATCCTCCTGTGTCATCCACCCTCCCTGGGACTCATCCCCCATGGCCCAGGATGTGCCCTAATCTGCCTTCCTCTCCACCCTCCAGACCTTCCTAACATCCTGGGGAAGTCACCAGCTGACGCAGCTCCCATCAATGGCCCCTCTTTCCCAACTCCTCCTCCCAGCAGCCAGGGACGACTTCGCCTCCTGTCCCCTCCAAATGTAGGGCTGCTAACAGCTTCCCTCTGTTGCTGGTTCCCACATACTTCACCCCTTTATCATTTCCTAGCCCTGCCTACACCTATGTGAATAATTCTTTCATCACCTTCTCTTCCGCTAAACAATGTCATGGTTTAATTTGATTTCCCTTAGGACCATGGCCATTCCAACTCTCTTGCCCCAAATTCTGTGAAAACTTCTTAGTGCCTTTAGGATAAAACCCAACCTCCTTTATGCCCTCCCTCCCTGACCCCATCTCCTATCATTCTCTTCTAGTCCACTAGGACCGTGCTGTGTAAACTCTTTGTCATTTGGGGCCCTGTGCATCTGCTGTTCTGGAATGTTCTTTCTCCCTATGTTGGTGCAGTTGCCTCATTCTCATCATTACGGTTTTTGTCATACATTCACTCTTCAGAAAGCCCTTTCCAGGCCACTCTAGGACACAGCCCTTCTCCCTAGATGTCAATCAGATGGTCCTCCTTTTTTTTCTGAAGAAAATAATTTATTAAATTTAAACCAGAGAATTGACATGCAAGTAGCAATGTGACTACATGATTTAAAAAAGAAAAAAAAAAAGGCAGAAGGAAGGAGGTGCCCTGCTGAATTAGGCTATTAAGTGGCAGTGAGCAGAATCAGCTGGTGACTCCATCCCATTACCCTGTTTTACTTTTTTCAGCTGTTTCGCTGTCTACAATTATATACATTATACCTGCAAATATGTCTGGTTTCAGTCTTTTCTCCATGCTCCTGTCAGCTCTGCCTTGTTGCTGTTTAGTCACTGTCATGTCTGACTCTCTTTACCACTATCTCTGTCAGAATTCCAGCGAGACATCAATGATGGCACACTCGAACTGAGTCACATGAGAACAGTCTCTTAAAAGAACCATTTAGAAAGACGAGGGCAATGAGGGAGAGTGCGATCCCCTAGGGCTCATGACGGCAGGACAGTCAGAGTGCTGGACAGAACTCTGAGAAGGTAATGGAATGGAGAGGGCTGAGCCCCATGGCAACCTGGCAGGGGGCGGGTCCACCGGCACTCCCCTTCTTCCAGTCTCCTGCCAGTGGGAAGTTGGAGGGTAAGGGTGTTGATGCCATGCACAAGGTCTGTTTCTGGGGTCACAGAGCAGGGTGGGGAAGATCAGAGTGGGCCTCTGAAGATGCAAAGAGGTGTGATACAGTAACTGTAACACAGTCAGGGGCCTTGCTGTGTTCAAGATGGTGCTTGGCACCAGGGCCCACCACATTTCACATTCACCAGGGCCCAGCGAGCAGCATTTACCTAGAGTTGAGCGACATGGCAGCCCTGCCTGGCAGCAGGATCTCCGAGAAGGAGACATGGAATGAGTCCATGATTCCCCCACGGGTTTGGCTCCAGGTTCTGGGGACTGATTAGGGAACATTTACTCCCTCCGTCACAGGGAAAGAGTCACTGCATCATGGGCTTCCTGAACACTGACCAACATCTTGGCCATGGCTCTGTAAGATGGAGAGAGAGAATTCCTGTGACTGGTAGGCTCCTACGTTCTGTGCCAAGGACATTTCTGAAGTTGAAGAACAATCTCTATTTATGTGCAGCATGGAGAAACGGGAGGTTGTTTTGCATTGTGTTGGGAGGCAGAGAGGAGTCAGGTAGCAAGCTGGCAACGTTCCTGATTTTTCATGGAGTGTAGAGCTCTCTGGGCATGGTGGGGGGAGGAACAGAATCATCCATCTACCAGATTAGCGGCTGAATGGGGATGAAGCCGAGTCATTACACACTGCTGCCATCAACCTTTAGCAAGGTGGAGAGCTGCTATTGTGACACGTAGGGAGCAGGTAAATGAGTTTTTAATCAGAAATCCCCCTCGAGTGCCTACTAGTTGGAATGTGGCAAGAATTCACAACAAAGTGAAGACAGAGTTTACCTCTAACATAACATGCAGCCAAAGGAACTGTAGGTACACGATGGAGAACCAATTACAAGAGACACGTTCCATCATGAAGGGTGGAGTGGGAGATGCTTGTCAAAAGGGTTTGAACATTAAGCTAATGATGGGATGAAAATTGCTGCCAAAATAGATTTCCCCATTTCCGCAGTGTAGGACAGATTGAAAGAGGAGGCGACCTGGGATGGCTGTGGAAATAGAGAAGCAGGGGCAGACAGGACAGACTGCCAGGGTCTGCAACGCCCTCATCCTGCTTATGCCTGCATATATGTCCTTCCATAAACACAATGAAGGTGCAAACAGCTGTGAGCTCTGTGCTGCTGCCTTTACCTGGTACATTCAGTTTCCCAACACATCCTTCTGTTTGATCCATCCTATGTTATTTGCATGAAATAATGTTGCCATTGCTTTTAGTTGCTTTGCCTTAACTTTGTTACAAAAAAAGAAGCACAGATGCATGTTAATTTCGGGTAGGAATTCTGCCTCCCCCATGGGGGAAGCTGCTGCCGGCTTGTTGACTGATGACACACTGATCCACCAAAAAAAAGAGAATAAAAGAAGGAAGTGCAAGTCCTCTGGGGACAATAACTTCAAACTTATAATGCTGGAACTTGTTCTTTCTTGCCCTAAATCATACTGAGGCATCAGCTGATAATAGATTAAGAAATTTACTTGCTACATGAAATTAGCATTTGATCAGGTGGATCCTTATTTATTCAATATTTATGGAGCCCTTACCATGTGCTAGACTCTGTGCTAGGCATGGGCGGTATACCAAGATAGTTAAGACATAGCAGATACCCCTGCCAAGGAGCTCACAGTCTAGGGGGTGGGGGGCAGGGGGTACAGGATGTGGGCGCCTGAGCACTGCTGCAGTGGGGAGAACACAGGGTGTTGTAGATCTAATGGGAGAGGCTGCTGACCACGACTGGGGCTGAGGGTGGTCAGAGTGTCTTCCAGGTCCACGCTCCACCCTGCTCTGTGCCCTGCTGCTAGCTGGTAGGGACTGCATCAAGAGGCCCCCAAGCCTGCTGTGTTCAGTTAGATTTGGTCAATGAGGACCCAAAGCAAAAGATGAGCAGAAAGGGGGAGAGAGAGTCTGGGGTGCTAGTTCTCTCTAGGATTCCTCCTCTCAGGATCATTGCAGTCTGAGTCTGTATCTACTCCTGACAGGTAGCCCTTGACACACAACTCTTTCCTTGGGGCTCTAGAAACCTTCCCTTCTCTGGCTCTTTCTAGCCTCCGGGATGGTGACAGTACTACTAGTCATGGGGTGCTGTTCCAACAATTTTTGGTTTCCTTATACCCTGCTCACTGCTTTATAATTAGTCCCTTTACTCAGTCAGTTCAGTTCAGTCACTCAGTCGTGTCCAACTCTTTGCGACCCCATGAATCACAGCATGCCAGGCCTCCCTGTCCATCACCAACTCCTGGAAGTTGGTGAAGTCCTGGAGTTCACTCAAACTCACGTCCATCGAGTCGGTGATGCCATCCAGCCATCTCACCCTCTGTCGTCCCCTTTTGCTCCTGCCACCAGTCCCTCCCAGCATCAGTCTTTTCCAGTGAGTCAACTCCTCTCATGAGGTGGCCAAAGTACTGGAGTTTCAGCTTTAGCATCATTCCTTCCAAAGAACACACAGGGCTGATCTCCTTTAGAATGGACTGGTTGGATCTCCTTGCAGTCCAAGGGACTCTCAAGAGTCTTCTCCAACACCACACTTCAAAAGCATCAATTCTTCAGTGCTCAGCTTTCTTCACAATCCAACTCTCACATCCATACATGACTACTAGAAAAACCATAGCCTTGACTAGATGGACCTTTGTTGGCAAAGTAATATCTCTGCTTTTGAATATGCTATCTAGGTTGGTCATAACTTTCCTTCCAAGGAGTAAGCGTCTTTTAATTTCATGGCTGCAATCACCATCTGCAGTGATTTTGGAGCCCCAAAAAATAAAGTCTGACACTGTTTCCACTGTTTCCCCATCTATTTCCCATGAAGTGATGGGACCGGATGCCATGATCTTCGTTTTCTGAATGTTGAGCTTTAAGCCAACTTTTTCACTCTCCTCTTTCACTTTCATCAAGAGGCTTTTGAGTTCCATTTCACTTTCTGCCATAAGGGTGGTGTCGTCTGCATGTCTGAGGTTATTGATATTTCTCCTGGCAATCTTGATTCCAGCTTGTGCTTCTTCCAGCCCAGCGTTTCTTATGATGTACTCTGCATATAAGTTAAATAAGCAGGGTGACAATATACAGCCTTGACATACTCCTTTTCCTATTTGGAACCAGTCTGTTGTTCCATGTCCAGTTCTAACTGTTGCTTCCTGACCTGCATATAGGTTTCTCAAGAGGTAGGTCAGGTGGTCTGGTATTCCCATCTCTTGAAGAATTTTCCACAGTTTATTGTGTCCACACAGTCAAAGGCTTTGGCATACTCAATAAAGCAGAAATAGATGTTTTTCTGGAACTCTCTTGCTTTTTCCATGATCCAGTGGATCTTGGCAATTTGATCTCTGGTTCCTCCGCCTTTTTTAAAACCAGCTTGAACATCTGAAAGTTCATGGTTCATGTATTGCTGAAGCCTGGCTTGGAGAATTTTGAGCATTACTTTACTAGTGTGAGAGATGAGTACAATTGTGTGGTAGTTTGAGCATTCTTTGGCATTGCCTTTCTTTGGGATTGGAATGAAAACTGACCTTTTCCAGTCCTGTGGCCACTGCTGAGTTTTCCAAATTTGCTGGCATATTGAGTGCAGCACTTTGACAGCATCATCTTTCAGGATTTGGAATAGCTCCAGTGGAATTCCATCACCTCCACTAGCTTTGTTCATAGTGATGCTTTCTAAGGCTAACTGGACTTCACATTCTAGGATGTCTGACTCTAGGTGAGTGATCACACCATCGTGATTATCTGGGTCATGAAGATCTTTTTTGTACAGTTCTTCTGTGTATTCTTGCCACCTCTTCTTAATATCTTCTGCTTCTGTTAGGTCCATACCATTTCTGTCCTTTATCGAGCCCATCTTTGCATAAAATGTTCCCTTGGTATCTCTAATTTTCTTGAAGAGATCTCTAGTCTTTCCATTCTGTTGTTTTCCTTTATTTCTTTGCATTGATTGCTGAGGAAGGCTTTCTTATCTCTTCTTGCTATTCTTTGGAACTCTGCATTCAGATGCTTATATCTTTCCTTTTCTCCTTTGCTTTTCACTTCTCTTCTTTTCACAGCTATTTGTAAGGCCTCCCCAGACAGCCATTTTGCTTTTTTGCATTTCTTTTCCATGGGGATGGTCTTGATCCCTGTCTCCTGTACAATGTCACGGACCTCCATCCATAGTTCATCAGGCAGTCTGTCTATCAGATCTAGGCCCTTAAATCTATTTCTCACTTCAACTGTATAATCATAAGGGATTTGATTTAGGTCATACCTGTATGGTCTAGTGGTTTTCCCTACTTTCTTCAATTTAAGTCTGAATTTGGCAATAAGGAGTTCATGATCTGAGCCACAGTCAGCTCCCGGTCTTGTTTTTGTTTAATGTATAGAGCTTCTCCATCTTTGGCTGCAAAGAATATAATCAGTCTGATTTCGGTGTTGACCATCTGGTGATGTCCATGTGTAGAGTCTTCTCTTGTGTTGTTGGAAGAGGGTGTTTGCTATGACCAGTGCGTTCTCTTGGCAAAACTCTATTAGCCTGTGCCCTGATTCAATCTGTCCTCCAAGGCCAAATTTGCCTGTTACTCCAGGTGTTTCTTGACTTCCTACTTTTGCATTCCAGTCCCCTATAATGAAATGGACATCTTCTTTGGGTGTTAGTTCTAAAAGGTCTTACAGGTCTTCATAGAACTGTTCAACTTCATCTTCAGCGTTACTGGTTGGGGCATAGACTTGGATTACTGTGATATTGAATGGTTTGCCTTCGAAACTAATTCTCTCTAATTGCTCAGTGATAACATGGCGTCTCCCTCCTACTAGATCCTGACAGTTATGGCACGTTTGGAGGGAGAAGTGATGCATGAGTTAGGTGGCAATGGGAAGTAGAATAATTGGGATGAAGAGGGGAGAAAGGTCCAGTCAGAAGCAACAAGCAGCCAGTGCAAAGACATGGAGGAAAGTGAAATCAAAGTGTTCCAGAAGCCAGGGAATGATCCCTGCATTCTTTTTCCTTCATCCCAGCATCTACTTGGACACCAGGTCCAAGTTCCTCACCATCTCTCCAACCTGCCCACTTGTCTCCATCTGCTCTACTTTCCTGATTTCTTGCCTCCATTACTGTATCAGCTTTGCGATCATTCTCATATCCCTGCCAACAACTCTCCCCATAGCCTTTAGGTTAAATGCAAATTCCTGGGCAGGGACCCCAGCCCTCCTGCAAGGATCTGGGCCCTACCTATTTGTCACCTGCAATTGCAAAATATGGTTTTAAATCTTTTTTTTTTTTTAGATGGAGGGGAGAAGGTCCCAGGAACGCAAAAATACCTAATGGCCAGGAAAATCATCTGTCCCTATTTCTCTCATCATCCTACTCTTATTCTGGGTGGAAAATGTGCTTCAAAACTCGTTTAAGCAGCTATTATAAGATGGATACAGTGCCATGCAGATTGTAATCTAAAGAAGAGGGAGAGAGGCTCTTTGAACTCAGGGGGGAAATCGAGAAGCATGGAAGAAAAAGAGTAAAGAGATGGAATAATCAGTGAGAAGTACTGTTCCTCAAAAAACTGATGACGTGGGTGAGTGGGAATTTCCTAACACATGATCCCAGCGTGCTGAACTCTGCGTGTCTGCAGGAAAGTGACACAGCATTGTGGCACCAGATCTAGTTTCCAAGGCAGGAGCCTGAAGCTAAAAATAAATAAATAAATAAATATTCAGTTGATAAGACATAAAGCAGTAAAGATATGACTTTCCCTCTAGATACATTTGTATCATGTCAGAGTTAATCTTGATTTTGCTGAGACTCCTAATATATAAGCTCAAAAGAGAAACAGTAACAACATGTAAAATGTAAAGTCATCAGTGAGTATCCAGATATAATTTCAACCACTTGGGCAAACAAGAAAATAGAAAGAAATGATCAGAACACTTCTATAAGTGTTCTGTCAACTCCAGGATGAAGTGCTAGCTGTAGCTTATCTCTAGGGGGTGGAATTATAAGTTATTTTATCTTTGTTTTGCTTGCCTCTCTATTTTCTTCTGTTCTCACAATGAATACCTGCAAATTTTGTCTCTAAAAATCAATACAATTTTTCAAACCCAATTATACAAATTATAATGTCACACATTGAGGAATTCTTTTAAGAGAACAGAAATATATGATGTTGTTTATGAAACTGAAAAATTGAAATAAGCTCACCATTCATCAATACAGGACTGATTAAATATTATATTTTAGTCTACCCTCAAATGATCACTAAAAATTATTACTGAGATCTATATTTATTGATGTGGCAGATATTTACAATCCATTGTTAAAAATAACGTATAAAAATGTATGAAAGGAGTAAGTATGACGTAATTTCCTTTTTCAAAAAAATTTAAAATGCCCTTTTAAAGACGGGTAGGAATATACATTAAAGTATCAGCAGTAGTTGGAGTATTAGAAATACAAGTAATTATTTCTTCTCTGTATCTTTTTTACGAGTGTATAATTGCTTTACAATGTTGTATCAGTTTCTGCTGTACAACAACACGAATCAGCCATATGTATACATATATCCCTACCCTCTTGACCCTCTGTCCCCTCCACCATCCCACCGCTCTAGGTCATCACAGAGCACTGAGCTGCTGCTCTGCGTTATATAGCAGCTTCCCGCTAGCTATCATATGGTAGTATATATATGTCAATGTTACCCTCTCACTTTGTCCTACCCTCTCCTTCCGCACCACACCGTGTCCGCGAGTCCATTCTCTTCATTTCTGTCTCTATTCCTGCCCTGAAAATAGGTTCATCAGTACCGTCTTTCTAGATTCCACATATATGTGTTAATATATATTTATTTTTCTCTTTTAAGCCCTGGATGACAGACCCTGGGCTTAAACTTAATTATTTTATTCTTTACTCTTTTCTAACTAGAAAAAAAAAAATCTAGTACTTCTACTTTTAAAATTAGAGTACAAGAAGATAGTCAGATGTGCATTGGACAAAAAGTTTTAAGAAACATTCTCCTGAAACAACACTTCTCTCATTGAAATCCAGTGTGATTTTTGAAAGGAGAACCCCCCTCCAAAAAAAAAAAAAAAAGCCTACTGCCACAGATTTGACATCTCCAAGGTTTAACAAACCATTTCCTCATTAAACCTGCTTCCCCTCCCTGCTTCATTGATTGTAACCATTCTTTTTTTTTTTTTTTTTTAACTTAGTTTATTTATTTATTTATTTGGGTGCACCGGGTCTTAGTTGTGGCATGTGGGATCTAGTTCTCTGATCAGGGATCAAACCTGGGCCTCATGTACTGGGGCCACAGAGTCTTAGCCATTGGATCACTAGGGAAGTATTGTAACTATTCTTGAGCTCAGAAATTTAGTTGCTTGCTTCCCAAACCAATGGGATGCAATGGCTACAAAAGATTCATGGCAAAAATAAGGGTATGTTTGCTAATCCATCAGTCATGTTTGACTCTTTGTGACCCCCATGGACTGTAGTCTATGGATTCTTTACTGTCTGAGCCACCCAAGAACCAGGGAAGAAGGGCATGTTTAGGATGGGCTAAAGGGAAAGGTTGGGCTTCCCAGGTGGCTCAGTGGTAAAGAATCTACCTGCCAATACAGGAATCCTAGGAGACACGGGTTTGATCCCTGAGTCAGGAAGATCCCCTGGAGAAGGAAATGGCAACACACTCCAGTATTGTTGTCTGGAAAATCTTGTGGACAGAGAAGCCTGGCAGGCTAGAGTCAACAGGATGGCAAAAGAGTCAGACATAATTCAGCAACTAAACAACAAAAACAGAGGGAAAAGCATGTTCGGCAGGAGGAAGGGCATGGACCAAGGCTGAGTTGAAATATGCACAAGATCTTTGGAAAATAGTGTTGAGAAGTTAGTGAATGAGTGGGGAGTTGGTGAGGGGAATGGTGGAAAGTATGATAAAGTGGTCAGATAGAAGGGTCTTGTATATCAGACTGAGGGGGTCTTCAGTTTATCCAGGTGATGACACCGTTAAGTTTCTGAGCAGCAGAAAGATGGGAGGTAATTGGAATTTTAGAAAGACTCATCTGAGGGCTGAAAGCAAAATGATGGATTTTGCTGCTGTTCATATTCTGGGATGAAAAGCCTCTGGATTAAGACAGAAAGCAATTAGAGAGGAAAGAGTGACAAATGAGAGACTTTCTGTATTGGTCAGCGTTCTCCAGAACATAACCAGTAGAGGGTAGGGTGGGTGGATAGATGAGTGGATGGATATAGATAGATAGATGATAGATTTATTGTAAAGCATTGGCTCATTTAGTTATGGAGGCTGAGAAGTCCCGAGATTGGCAAGCTGGAGACCCAGGAGAGCAGATGGAGTGAGTTCCAGTCTGAAGGCCATAGGAATCAGGACGCAGGAAGAGCCGATATCTCAGCTCAGGTTCAAAGGCAGAAAAAGAGCAATGTCCCAGCTCAGAGACAGTTGGGCAGGAGGAATTTCTACTCACTCCCTTGAGGGCTGGTTTTTCAGTTCTGTTCAGACTTTTCACTGAAGGAATGCAGCCCATCACAACTGGGCAGGGTGATTGATCCATCAGTCTACCCATTCAAATGTTAATCTCATCCAAAACACCCTCACAGACACCTTCGAATAATGTCTGGGCCACAGGATGCCCAGAAAAGTTGACACATAAAAGTTGACCGCACTTTCCAAAGGAAAAGCAATATAGTGTTTGTTTTTTGGAGGTCCGCCTGCAAGGAGTATGCCTGCAGGCTTGTTTCACCTCGAGGAGACACACCTCATGGCCTCTCAAACATAAGCCAGACACTCTTCCATCCCACAAGAGCAATGGCTGTGAAGTCGTCCCCTGAGCCACTGGTCAGGTCTCACAGTGCTGATTGTTGTGTTTGCCTTCTGCATGATTTATTTATTTATTTTTTTTTAATTTTATTTTATTTTTAAAATTTACAATATTGTATTGGTTCTGCCATATATTGAAATGAATCCGCCACAGGCATACACGTGTTCCCCATCCTGAACCCTCCTCCCTCCTCCCTCCCCATACCATCCCTCTGGGTCGTCCCAGTGCACCAGCCCCAAGCATCCAGTATAGTGCATCGAACCTGGACTGGCGACTCGTTTCATATATGATATTATACATATTTCAATGCCATTCTCCCAAATCATCTCACCCTCTCCCTCTCCCACAGAGTCCAAAAGACTGTTCTATACATCAGTGTCTCTTTTGCTGTCTTGTATACAGGGTTATTGTTACCATCTTTCTAAATTCCATATATATGCGTTAGTATACTGTATTGGTGTTTTTCTTTCTGGCTTACTTCACTCTGTATAATAGGCTCCAGTTTCATCCACCTCATTAGAACTGATTCAAATGTATTCTTTTTAATGGCTGAGTAATACTCCATTGTGTATATGTACCACTGCTTTCTTATCCATTCATCTGCTGATGGACATCTAGGTTGCCTCCATGTCCTGGCTATTATAAACAGTGCTGCAATGAACATTGGGGTACACGTGTCTCTTTCAATTCTGGTTTCCTCAGTGTGTATGCCCAGCAGTGGGATTGCTGGATCATAAGGCAGTTCTATTTCCAGTTTTTTAAGGAATCTCCACACTGTTCTCCATAGTGGCTGTACTAGTTTGCATTCCCACCAACAGTGTAAGAGGGTTCCCTTTTCTCCACAACCTCTCCAGCATTTATTACTTGTAGAATTTTGGATCGCAGCCATTCTGACTGGCGTGAAATGGTACCTCATAGTGGTTTTGATTTGCATTTCTCTGATAATGAGTGATGTTGAGCATCTTTTCATGTGTTTGTTAGCCATCTGTATGCCTTCTTTGGAGAAATGTGTATTTAGTTCTTTGGCCCATTTTTTGATTGGGTCATTTATTTTTCTGGAATTGAGCTGTAGGAGTTGCTTGTATATTTTTGAGATTAGTTGTTTGTCCGTTGCTTCATTTGCTATTATTTTCTCCCATTCTGAAGTCTGTCTTTTCACCTTGCTTATAGTTTCCTTTGTTGTGCCTTCTGGATGATTTAAAGATAAGGAAGACCGAGGCCAGAAACATTTAAATTACTTGCTAAAAGTCTCCCAGCTATTAAGTGGCAAAGCCTGGACCAGGGTGGGAAATAACCTCTTGATCACCTACAGTGGATAGGGCAATAGGCCAGCTCCTCATTATACTTTATTTTGGTTAATCCTCACAGTAACCCTGTATGCTATTATTATCCCCATTTTACAGATGAAGAAACTGAGGCTTATAAAGATTAGAAATTTCACCCAAAGTAGGCAGTGAGACTCAGGTTTGGAACTCACATCTCTTTGACTTTAAAGCCCTATGCTGTGATTTCCTGGTATATGACAGGTTGCATGAGAACAGAGGGAAAAAGTTAAAGGTGACCAGGGGCAAAGAGCCAGTGTAGCCCAAATGATGGGAGTGAATGAGCCAAGAAATTCTGATTCACTCAGCAGTGTCTATATTTCACTGCTCAGGCCTACGGTTTGGCCCAGATCTTTCTCAGCAAGTTTCCTTGTCCATCCCCCCAACAGGCCTGTGTTCAAATCCTTGGTGCTGCTCAGAACCACAGAAGGGCTGGAACTTTTTGATCACACCAAAGAGGAACGTTTGCGTCAGCAAACTGAAAGCAGAAGTCCCAACTGTCAGAGATGCTTACACTTTGTACACCGCCTATTCCTTAAAAACTAAGCAGACCTAACTCACCGGCTGTCTGACTAATTAGCAGAATGTTCTTTAGGCAGACAGAACTCAGAAGCCTCCAACAAAATAGTGAGTTCAGCTCTTTGGAACGGCATTTTTCTTTTTCTTTTTTCCTTCTCTCTTACAGGAAAGAAAGTCTGAGCAGAATGCTTCGTGGCCAACTTTCACCAGGGTCTTAAATATAATTTCTTCAAGGTGCTGAGATGAGTGGATGAAGAAAAAGAGAAGAGCTAGAAGCTCCCTTGGGAGTTCTTTTCATCTTTTCTGCTGATTTCTGCCCTGTGTTGCAGGGAAGGTACGAGAAACTAAGAATCAATAGGATTTGCTGGCACCATATTGCTCAGGTGTACACTGAAATTAGACATCTGTTCCATCCCTCACCTGCATTTACCTAGTTTCCTGGAGCTTCCATTTATAATGCTAGGCTCTAGCTGCCCCGAAATAAGAAAATCAAAAAGAAACACACAGCTAGCATATATATGACATAAAAATGAATCTGACCAACCATCAGGAAAGGTATTCTGTCCCTTTCCTATACACGATACACAGGCTATGTGTACATTACCCACACTGGTCTACACTTTTCCCAAAAACTCTGAACTGAAGACTCTCTGTGACCCCCAAGAAGCAGTGTTTTATTTTCCTGAATCATACTCTTGAATTGGCACTTATATCAAAAGGCACAAGGAGAAGGCTTCTCTGAGACTAGAGGACAGAGAATTGTTATAAGTGCACCTTTCTCTCTCAGATGATTTGCCTAGTCCCTGAGGCTAGGGGACCAGGCCCTGAGCCTGTTAAAGCCCCCACAGAGAGTCCAGTTTATGGTAGGTCTCCAGAGGACAGGTTAGAAGTCAGAGCCCTAGAGAGAGAGCAGGTCGAGGAGATGGCTAGGATGAGAACAGAGACAGAAAAGCCAAACGTGGAGGAACATTTAAAGCCCGAGAACAGGCTGCTTCTGCAGTCCCCGTGATAATGCTGACTTGGATCTGATTTTGTCACAGAGTTCCAGTAAGGCAGGAACAAAGCCCAAAGTGGTGTCAGGTGGCTGCAGCAGGGACACAAGGCCACAGCCGGCTGGCAGCTAATGAACTGGCCGGAGCGAAACCAGAGAGGGTTCAAAGACAGTGGAGAGTGGCACCTGCCAAGCCCTGCCAAGGACTGATACGCCTGGGAAACAATGAGTGAAGCTTCAGCAATTAGCAGCAGTCCTCGGCCCTGGGTGCTGGGTGGCACTGATCCATGACACAGCCTCTCTGTCCTGGCAGGCTTCGAGAGGGCAGAAAAGACATTCTCCTTTCCACAGGGATTTCCATAGTTACGATGGTTGTCTCAGCTGCTATTTTTGGAAACAGTCTGTCACAGGTTAGCTATGAGCGCTCCTTTATGATGATGTTCTTTTGTGGTTGACACCCTACCTTGTAAAAGACACTTTTCTGTTGTTGGCTTCAAGAAGTGACCTGTCTAGCTATTACTATTACTCCATGTTCGTGGTCATGATTGTAAAGTAGGGTATACATATTTAATGCATAGGTAAGCAAGAAGCCAGGGTCACTAATCTTCATTTTGAAGAGTACCATGCTTGTTGCAAAAACCATGCAGCAGTTTATAGAATGTTTAGTGCTAAGGCAGCTGCAGTATTTCCTGCCAGGGTGCCAGGGTGCCAGTGAGTTTGGAGATGGAGGAGAAGGCTGGAAACTGCATCTGCATGGCTCTTTTCACAGTATTGAGCAGACCTCAGTTCTCTACATCAAAGAGTGAGTGGGGACTTTAGTCCTAACTAGGATCCCCACCCCCCACCCCCAGCCCTCCTGCTTAGCTTAAGCCTTCATTTCATCCTGACTTGCAATCTTTTCCCACCCATCCCAGGCAAAATCTTGTTGGGTTTAGCATTTTAGTCTCAAATCAACTTCCTTGATTTTCAATATGTTCATTTCAATTTAAGTAGCAACACGAGTTAGCCTTTCCTCCTCTCTTTTGAACCCACCATCTCTTCTCCATCCCCCGCAGTCACAGCCTAACATCCGTTCCCTCTAAGCTCTCTCTATTGTAAGAGCCTCCCACCTTTCTCCCATTCATCCTGATGCCTGAAGGAACTCTTAATGTATATGTAAGCCAGTCACCCCGCTTCTGGAACAATTCACTGCAGTATCCAATCTGACTCCCTTAGCGTGACATCTCCAGGCTTTTATGATGTGACCCCTGCCTACCATTCCTGGAAAAATGAAAATAGCTCTTTCCATTGATGCGGAGGTGAACAATTGTAATGAAGGCCTTTGTAAAGGGGCTCCAGGATTAGGAGGTACTGAACACTCTTCAGCATGTTGTAGCTGCCCCCAGATGACTTCCATTTCCACAGAGCAATTTCCGCCCCAGAAATAATGACCATCATTTGATTCTGCCCCAAAATGAACTCTCTTAGGCTCTTCCCCAGGTCAGTCCTACAAGGGGGTGGGGCTTCACATCAGGGCAGGTCACAGAGACATTCTTTTCCCAGGTAAATACCTTTACCTTGGCAGCATTTGCCATTTAACATGGGGGAAAATACAAGCAATGGAAGAGGATTAGTGATGCTGGGGAGCTCCCTTCACCTGGTGACATCAGAGCACTGGAGGAGACCGCCTATCTGTGCAGCTTTCCTTTGCAGGTGACTTTTCCCTGGGATGAGTGAGTACTCATTTTTGAACCCCAACCAAAGAGTGCTTTGGAAGAACAGCCTCAGCATGGTCCTGGCCTCCCCCTCCCCCAGGACTTGGAGGTTAGGCTGCAGGTGGTCTCCTCATCCCAGGAGCACGTTTCTTCTGGAAAGATTGCACTGGGGGGCCTTCTATCAGGAACACTTCTGCACCTCCATCAGGCACCACCCACACTCAGCCAGCTTGTGGTATTTGGGGGCTGTCTTACTTTCTCAGAAGTTAGGGAACAATCTGGAAGGGCCAGTTTTGCGAGTTTTCTCCAACCTCACAGATGAATTCAACACAATGTTTAGCAGAGTACAAGACATTCTGACCTACCTCCTACCCTTTTGGGAAAGCTTAAAAAACACATCAAACACAAAGTGACGGCACTGTCACCATTCGCCTTCTGGACGTCATTTCTGGCCTCGTGCAGCTTGTGTTCAGTTTTTAGTATGAGCAGCTGCTTCCAAAGAGAAGTCCTCATCCCTGGAGACTGCTCTCAAGTAATATTCAAAACCATCATCCTTTGGGCTTTCTTGGTGGCTCAGATGGTTAAGAATCTGCCTGCAATGCAGGAGACCTGGGTCTGATCCCTGGGTCAGGAAGATCCCTGGAGGAGGGCATGGCAGCATACTCCAGTATTCTTGCCTGGAGAATTCCATGGACAGAAGAGCCTGGTGGGCTATAGTCCATGGGGTCACAAAGAGTTGGACGCCACGGAGCAACTAACACTTTCCCTTTTTCACCATCCTGAGAGAAACCATTAGGATTTCTTTTCTAAAAGACCTGATTCCTGAAATGAGAGGTCTTTGTAGCTGATCATAACTCCTCCTGTCAGATCTGTTCCTTTTGCCCCTCCCTAAGACATGAATTCCCAGGTGGTGCTACTAGTAAAGAACCCGCCTGCCAATGCAGGAGGCATAAGAGATGCAGGTTCAATCCCTGGGTTGGTAAGATTGGAGGAGGAAATGGCAAGCCATCCCAGTATTCTTGGAGAATCCCATGGACAGAGGAGCCTGGAGGGCTACAGTCCCTAGGGTTGCAAGGAGTTGGACACGACTGAAGTGACTTATCATGCACACACGCAATGCATGAATTAAAACTATGTTGAAAAATAAAAACAGAAAACCCCATTCAAATTGTCTAAAGTAATAATAATATAAATTATTTGTTCAGTAGTAATGATGTTTCAGGTCAGGTTTGATCCAGCAGCTCACACAATGCCACTAAAGTCAACTTCTGCCTTGTCATAACATGGGCTCCACATGACATGAGCTGCAGCCCACCTGGTCCTATACCCTTCATCCCATGGCTACAGCAACTGTAGGACTCACATATTCACATTCCACTGCCCAAGAATAAAATATCTTACAAATAGAAAAGAAAATGTTTCTTTCTGAGAAGCCCTGGCAAGCATCTTACCTTGTACTGTCTCAGATTGGTCTACATGCCCCAGAAATAATGCCACCCAAACCACAGGTAAACCCAGTTCTTTCCCCACAGTGAGACCATCTCCCTGCTAAATATGACAAGCATAGTCATAAGTGTTATTCTGACTAAAATTCTAAACTCTTATCCTTTGCCTTGCTATAACCTTCTACGTGGAGCCCCTCCTGGCAGACACCCTAGGCTTCTAAATATCTCTTCTGAACACAACTTGGGTCACTGATCCCAGACGAGTTCTGCAATTGCTTGCCCCATTGGACCGAAGCTTAATTTTGAGGTGACCATCTGTTTAGCTCCCTCCTATTACTTCTAAAGAGCTTTCCCCTGTAACCTAACTTCAGATCCAGCCATCTGCAGTACGGTGAGAAGCGGTGGTAAGGTGAGGGATGGGCCCACCTCCTCAGTTACTCTATAGCTTAGCATAAAAATAAACCATCCCAGTCTGTTCCAGACCATCCTCTTTTGGGTCCCTTCCAGTTAGCTGCCTTGCTTCCAACTCTAGCCCCTTAATGAAAAGAAACACTGGTGACAAGCATGATATTTGCTCGTCTACTGAGGGCTTCTTCAGCAAGTCAGCTGTTTTCATTTCTCTGCCATGGTTTTTCCTGTGGTCATGTATGAATGTAAGAGGTGGACTATAAAGAAAGCTGAGCACCAAAGAATTGATGCTTTTGAACTGTGGTGTTGGAGAAGACTCTTGAGAGTCCCTTGGACTTCAAGGAGATCCAACCAGTCCATCCTAAAGGAAATCAGTCCTGAATATTCATTGGAAGGACTGATGTTGAAGCTGAAACTCCAATACTTTGGCCACCTGATGCAAAGAACCAACTTATTTGAAAAGACCCTGATGATGAGAAAGATTGAAAGTGGGAGGAGAAGGGATGAGATGATGAGATGAGAGGATGAGATGGTTGGATGGCATCACCGACTCAATGGACATGAGTTTGAGTAAACTCCTGGAGTTGGTGATGGACAGGGAGGCCTGGCATCCTACAGTCCATGGGTTGCAGAGTTGGACACGACTGAGCATTGAACTGACTGAACTGAGGCAGCCCATGCAGATATGAGCACTAACCAGGAGAGGATGAGAATAAGCCCCTGAAGGCAGGGCACAGACCTGTTTTCCTGTTCAAATTTCTCAGAGGCTCATGGGAGTGCGCTTCCTTCTTTGTAGGCATCCGGATTCATGAACCTCTGCATGTCCCCTTGGGGCCCGCTGCCCATCCACGTGTGGTGCACCCTGGTCTGGGCACCCACCTCACCCAGACTTCATTCCAAGCCACACCAGGGCTCAGCCTGACAAGCCCACAGCTGAGCATTCCTCTGGTCCTTAGTAAACAGCTTACCTAAACCTTGAGAACAACTGTGTTTGTGCTTCTTCCATGAGTCACATGACTGATCCGTCACCCAAGATGCAGGTGCTCTGTGTATCTACCTGAAAATCTGCCTGTCCTCCTCAGCTCTGTCACTGGAAGATCCTGGTCAGCACAGATGAGTCCTTTCCTACTGGAGCCCCACTTCCACTCCTTGACTTTGATGCATAGATAGCCTCCCCAGGCACAGCTGTACCCCAGGATTCTGGTGGGTGAAATTCCCTAAATTGGCCTCCTAAAACCACTCCTTTTAGATAAACCTCCATCCTCATTCAGAAAATCCTGCTTTCCTTCCAGCTGTCTTCGTTTTTTCTCCTAAAAGCCACATTTCATTAAAATTTCACACGCTACTCTCTTCTCCCATATTTTCATCCTAAAACTGCTGAAGAAAAATATTTCACCCTTCTCTTTTAATGTTTAATGTACAAGTAGCATTCTTTCCTCTTATCATTAACATATTTAAAAATCCAGTTTTATACTTTTCAGTGCATCTCATTGCTCTGTGGTGCCCAGCACCACAGAGTATAAGGCTGGGGTGTGATCTGCTCCACAGTTCTGCTTTGCACAAAAGATGTTTGAGACTTCAGAAGAGCATAAAAATTAATTTTTCTTCCTTTGCATTGAGTCCTTGGATATGTTTTGTACACACCTGTGTTAGTATAGGGCTCCTTTGTGGCTCAGCTGGTAAAGAATCCACCTGCAATGTGGGAGACCTGGGTTTGATCTTTGGGTTGGGAAGATCCCCTGGAGAAGGAAACAACTCCCCACTCCAGTATTATGGCCTGGAGAATTCCATGGACTGTAGGGCTTCCCTTGTGGCTCAGCTGGTAGAGAATCCACCAGCAATGTGAGAGACCTAGGTTCAATCCCTGGGTTGGGAAGATCCTCTGGAGAAGGGAATTAGTATAAGTGACCAGCAATGCAGGGATTTTCTGAAAGGAATATTTGGATAAAAACAAATACAGTGAGAAAAGGAGAGTAATTCTCTGGTTGTCCACTGGTTAGGACTCTGGGCTTTCATAGCTAAAGGTGAGAGTTCAATCCCTGGTCTGGAGCTAAGATCCCACAAACTGCATGGTGAGGCCAAAAACAGATAAATACATAAGTGAATAAAATATGGAAAAAGAGATAAAATATTGCAAGCAGCCTCTTAGTTGTTTTTTTTTTAAGAGATAAGGGACTCCTTGTACACTGTTGATAAGAATGTAAATTGATGCAGCTACTGTGTAACACAGTATGAAGTTTCTCCAAGAAATGAAAATAGAACTACAATATGACTGGGAAAAAAACCCCAAACCATTAGTGCAACTGATACATGCACCCCAGTGTTCATAGCAGCACTATTTGCAATTGCCAAGACATAGAAACAATCTAAATGTGCATCAACAGATGAATGATTAAAAAAAAAAAAAGATGTAGTATATATACTAGAATACTACTCAAACATAACAAAGAATGAAATTTTGCCATTGGCAGCAACATGAATAGACTTGAAGGACATTATGCTATGTGAAATAAGTCAGATAGAGAAATATAAATACTGTATGATATCACTTATATGTGGCATCTAAAAAATATAACCAACTAGTGAATATAGTAAAAAAAGAAGTAGACTCCCAGATATAGGGAACAAGCTAGCGGTAACCAGTGGTGGTGGTAGGGGGACTATCAGGGTGAGAGAGTGGGAGGTGGAGACTGCTGGGTATAAGATAGAGTCAAGGACGGATAGTACAACATGGGGAACAGAGCCAACATTTTGAAAAAACTATCAGTGGAAAGTAACCTTTAAAATTCTATAAGAATATACAATTAAAAAAAAAACCATGGTGGACACTACCCTTTCTGAAGCTCCAGTCCTGGAAGTGCCTCTAGCAATAGAACTCTAGGCTGGGGAAGAGACACTTAGCACAGTGTACTTCAGAAGACAATCTAGCAGAAGGGGATGGTGGTAGCACCGTGAAGGGGGAGGAAAAAGTGGGCATGAGGGAGAGAGCCTGTGGGGGACGTTCCTGCCCACGGAGGGTGCTCATGAATGTGCCTGATGCCCATGACCATGGCCAGGATCAGAGGCAGCTGACACCCGGTGCTGCCACTCAACAGCCCTGATCTTGGAATGAACAACTGACCCTCCTCCGAGTCCCATCTCCCTTGTCCAAGAATGGCCAGGGTATAAATCAAGGCAGAAAAGCTATACTAGCCTTGAAAAGAGTCCCCAAAAGTCTGCCAACCCAAAATGACACCAAATTATCCCTCAACCTATCTGGCAGTCAACATTTGCACAGCTTTTCATATTCACAGCTTGGGGAGCTGAGGGCAGTCAGTAGTTAGCAGGTAGAACACAGAACAAGACTAAGGTTGTAGGTCTTGTTTTCAGTTCTTCTTAAGATTCTGATTCATAGCCTGATTGGATCAGTCTCAAGGCCATTTCCCACAAGTCGAGGCCGCCTGCACAATTGCAGGGCTGAACCCAAAACTTGGCATCAGCCCCTCGTGGTCCATCAGTCCTGAGTCAGCAGCTCTCTCCTCACAGCAGTGATTTCTCCTTTCCTCTCATGAGTCCTGGCAGACAGAACGAACACATTAAAACCTAAACAGATGAGAATGGCAAAGCTTACTTGAGCATTCAAAGATCAATGCAGTTAAAAACATCTCTGTACTTTCAACTGACTGATTCACTGTTAATGTGGAGTTACCTGTTCTGAGCTTTCACAATCTGCTAAGTGTTCTGTAATTGTATTTAGTGGTATGGTTCTGATATTGAACACTTGGGAACAGATATGATAAATAAAGCATGTTGTAAGTATGCTTACTCTAGGTTTGATTACTTTTTGGTCAGACAAGCATGGATTTGAATGCTACTATGCCACTTGTTTGAGCCCCTTAAATTCTCTGAGCCTCAGCTTTTGCATCAGTAAAGCAGGACAGTTAAACCATTACTACCTAGGGTTGCTGCAAAGATTAAATGAAATAAGATTTGAAAAAGGCCTAACAGAACATTTGAAAATATACCACATCATTCGTAAATGTTCAGCCACTAAGTCGTGTTCAACTCTTTATGACCCCATGGATTGCAGCACGCCAGGCTTTCCTGCCCATCACTATCTCCTGGAGTTGGCTCAGATTCATGTCCATTGAGTTGGTGATGCCATCTAACCTTACTAAATAATAGCTATTATTAATGCTACAGGAATAAAAGTTGCAGTGTAATGTAACCAGAAGATTCAGATAAACAGTCACTTTTGTTTTTCATTCACCTCTATTTATTTATCTTTGGCTGTGCTGGGTCTTCACTGCTGTGCTCAGGTTTTCCCTAGTTGTGGCGAGTGGGGGCTACTCTTTGTTGTGGTGCATGGACTTCTCCTTGTGGTGGCTTCTCTCATTGTGGAGCATGGCTCTAGGTGCTCGAGCTCAGTAGTTGTAGCGCATGGACTTAGTTGCCCCGTGGCATATGGAATCTTCCCAGACCAGGAGTGAACCCATGTCCCCTGCATTGACAAGTGGATTCTTATTCACTGAACCACCAGGAAAGTCCCAGAGTGACTCTCAAAAAGTCTTCTTCCTTCGTGGCAGTCAACACTGTTCCCTGGGCACCTACACTATACCAGACCCCATTCTAGAAGCAGGAAATGCAGCAAGGAACAAGACAGGTAAGGTCCCAGTTCTCCCAGGGGTTACCTGAGAATGGCAGGAGATAACAGAAAAAGAAATCATGAATAAAGAAGATAATTTCAGATATTAAACAGTGATACAATAAATAGACAGTGACTGGTGGGTTACCAGGGAATAATTAGGGAATTATAGTTGAGGTGACACCTGACAGAAAGAGGAGACACAGGAGTGTGTGGGGGAAAAGACAGAGGAAGTGGCAAGTACAAGGCCAGAAGTGGGATCAACCCTGGCCTGGCAGAAGAGGATGGGGACGAATTTACCTAGAGCATAAGGAGGGAAGAGGAGAGTAGTGTGAAATGAAGTTGGAGGACTAGGCAGGGCTTCTGATTTCCTATCTCAGCTCTGCCGCCAGCAAGCAGTTACATCTTGTATGTGCGCTTGAACTCTCAGAGTCTCAGTTTTGCCATCTATAAAATGGGGTTAAGGGGTGGGCCTTGATATGGTCCTTTCAACTCTGTGATCTGCATACAATATAGATCGGATGTTGTGTTACTTTTTCTATGATGACAACACTGGGATCCATTATAACTCTTGCAAACTGCCTGGTTTTGTTTGTTCATCAGTATGTTGACCTTGAGGAAAGAGTTACCATAAAACCAACCAGGCGCCAAGGTGCGGAATGCTTTATCCCCAGATCTCAAAGCATCCTTTGAGTTAGTTGTGGCCAAAAGATTAACTGACCACAGATTCTTTTCAGTTCCTGGTTTTGTTTTTGGAAAACCACTAGCAGCTCACAGACAGTCCCAAGAAGCTAGCTTTTAATTGTTTTTATTTGAATTGTTCTGCGCTGTGTCTTCTTGACATTTTTTCAAACAACTGGGGAGCATGTATGAAGACACACAACTGGGTTTAGGGAAATTTTAAGACACATTCTATTTTGTTCAATAGTGTTACCTCCCATGGAAAATCATGCTGAATGGCCGCATGAGTGTTGCCATGCTCTTTGTAAATCTTCATCATCTGGAATATGAAGACTTTAACAGTATTCTAGTAGCAGTCTCTTCTCTAGGGACTTAATATGCAGTTAGTCCACTATCAGGGCAAATGTACCTTTAGGAAATGGCAAACCATTCACCATTATTACCAGTAACAGTGCTAATTTAAAGTTAGTAAAGGGAATTCCCTGGCATCCAGCCATTAGGACTCAGCAATTTCGCTGCTAGGGTTGAATCCCTGGCCAGGGGACTAAGATTCCTCAAGCTGCACAGTACAGCCAAAAATAAGTAAATAAAGTCAGAAGAGACAATTAAATGAAATTCTAAGCTATTCAGATCAAGAAGGTTGCTGCTCATCTGAGGTACCTCTAGGATAACAGATATACCAAATTTATCCTGATCAAGTGAGTAATTGACTACCCTGCTTAAAAGGCAGCTATTTTTCAAACCCTTGTAACTTCTGTGGTGTACTACTCCAGAACTTTTTAAGACAACAAAAGCTTTCCATGTTCTTTCTTATGCCTAACCTGAACCCCTTATATTGATTTTCAGATTGTTCCCTCCAATTCTGCCTACATGATGAAGAATAAGCTGGTGATCCTGGCATGTTAACTTTTAAAAATAAATAATAACAAGCAACACACGTATTGTTTACTAATCTAGGTTCTAGACAGAGGACTCATTTAATCCTCACAACAGTCGCATGAGGCAAGTACCCTTATGAACCCCACTTTACAAGGAGGGGCACTGGGGTACAGAAGCCAGACTGAGATTTGAATCCATGGCATCTGACGCCAGGGTCCTTGCTTTCGCCAGTCTACCATTTTGCCCCCTCATATTTAAAATCTCTGCCGAGTCGATATTCACCAATCTATCTCTTTTTTGGTTGAAGTGATTGATGAAGAGAAACAAGAAACATTCTTTTTTCTCCCATTCTTTAATAAATAAATGTAATCATTTCCTTCTTCCTGAAAATGGAAGCCTAAGATCTGTGTTTTGTCTCAAAACTTTCACAAAAGGTGTTTTTTGATTTATGTGTGCTTTGTTGTTAATAGATGAAAAGCCTTGCTGGGCCAGACTAAGCCCATGCATTTCCCACTATCTGATTGTTTCAGAAAGTGTGATCCAACACTGGAGTTACAGCTGGAATTCTGCCTGTCTACTGGGAAATTACAACAGGCCACAAGATTAAGTGCTGAGCTGAGGCTGGCAAAGTGGACTGGAAAACCCAGGAGACATGTTTTACAGGTTCATACAAAAGCTTTAGCAGTGATCTAGCTTTTCCTCATCATTAAAATAACTGCTCTAGGCAGAGAGGTAGTAGCTCAGTATTTCTGTCTATCTGTTTATCTATTTATCTACACCACACTCACACACACACACATGCACACATACACTTCTTTTTGTTTTCCTTATTTTAACCACTAAGATAATTTTCTGCTAAGTCTCTCAAGGCTCCATCATAAATAGAAAACTCCACTCTCTTAACTGTTTCCTTAGCAAATTTCCAAACTTCGAAACCCAAAACAGAGAATGCATATAATTTAAATATATAAAATATTACATTCAATATCTATCTATAATGGAAATGTATTGCTGGCCACAAACTTAGTGGCATAAAATATGTAACTTTGTTTAATCTCTTTAAAACCAAACTTAGTATGTCTTCTGTGAAAATAATCTCATTGAGGGTCACCCTCCTGTCTAAGTTGCTGTGGGCCCTGGCATGGGGTAGGAGGGTACATCTGGTCTGGGTTATTGTCCATCCAGTGATGGATATCCATCCAGTGGATGAAATGTCCTCATTCCTGTCTGATGTTCCATTGTTCATACAGGGAGACTGCAAGGCTTCCGGGGTTTGGCTGTGTCAGAGATCAGGGCACAGCTGTGTGGCCGCCTGGGGCCAGGAACCCAGCCCTCCAGCACACACAAGGTGTTCCAGGGGACGCTGGTTCTGGCTGCCTTCCCAGTTTTCTAGTGGATTGGAGGGGCAAGAGAATATAGATGCTCACCGTCCTCAGAGCCTCTGATCTTATCTGGATTTCTTTCACCCTTTTCATCACCTTTTGCCTAAGGCCTCAGTCTGGAGGAGAGGGCAACCCCTGGTTACCTCCTCTCAGATCACTCTAGAGTTTAGCTAACCTCCCCTACCCTCCTCTCCAGTTGTCTTTCTTTTGCTCTCTCCCTAACCTGTGAATCTTTGGGGAAGCAATGAGTTGAAGGGAAGACTCATTCTCTAGGTTTCTTTTTCTATGTACTTTTGAGAGCCCAAAGCCTTTCTCTGCTACAGGAATCTGAATCTGAGATCTGTGTCTCACTGATGGAAACAGGCAAAGGAAATGGAATGTGTGAAACAATGATCTGTTCATCCAACCATGTGTACTCATTTAGGAGTATGTAATGTAGGTCAGACACGACTCAGTGACTTCACTTTTACTTTTCACTTTCATGCATTGGAGAAGGAAACGGCAACCCACTCCAGTGTTCTTGCCTGGAGAATCCCAGGGATGGCAGAGCCTGGTGGGCTGCCATCTATTGGGTCGCACAGAGTCGGACACGACTAAAGTGACTTAGCAGCAGCTTAGCAATGTAGGTCTACTATGTGTAACTCAACAGGATATATACGTGTGTATTTAATACACAGGGCTTCCCAGGTGGCTCAGTGGTAAAGAATTCATCTGCCAAGCAGGAGTTTGTGGGTTTGATCCCTGGGTTGGGAAGATCCCCTGGAGAAGGAAATGACAACCCACTCCAGTATTCTTGCCTGGGAAATCTCATGGACAGAGGAGCCTGGCTGGCTACAGTCCATGGGGTTGCAAGAGTCGGACACAACGTAGCAACTAAACAACAACAATTTGATACACAAGAAGTATATTTACATGTATAGGCATGACTCATCCATGTGGTTTTAGTCTATGGAATATAGCTTTTGGGACGAATTAATCTGTGGATGAATACTTCTATCCAGTTTCTAAATATTTAAGTAACAGACATTTTTTATTTAGGGTTTGTAGGATATTGAGAGAAATGGAGAATCAGAAGAGAATTGATAGATAGATAGTTATGGAGAGGTAGATTTCTCATCACCTATTGCAGAAGCAAGAGTTTCTGACTCAAGCGTGCAGTAATAACCAACATATAGTCCTAGTCATGTCATTTAGTTTAACTGTCTCATTTTCAACACCAAGAATTTTTAAAATGCTCAAGTACATAGCAAATGTAAGATATCTCAGATTTCAAATAATGAAGTTGATTGTGCTTGAAGTTTAAAATATTGGCTTATTCATGAATAAGACATTTTAGAGCACTAATCAGGCATAAAGAATTCCTAGTCCTTGTACCAGATGCCACAATTCACTGTTTTTCTTGGTATGAAATTGCCTTCAAGCAAGACTCAGACACACTTAGCAAAAAGTCAGATCATGTAAGATCTTTCTAACAAATGATATGTGAAAGGAGTTGTTGAAAAAGAAGCAAATCAATCTTTGGATTGGTCATATCTTTAACTTATTGCTACTAGTCTCAGGTGAGAATTTAATTTTTATTTCTCTCTAAACATGCAAAGAACAGTATTCTTCCCATGGCAGCCTGAATCTTGAAGGGACAATATTCCTCTTCCAGGTTGTTGGACAGGAGCCTGTTTTTGTTCCTGGATATATAAACATATTGTCACTCTAAACTATAAGTGATAAGATTCGTGGAAAACATATTCTCAGGGGTTACCTCGGACAAAAAATAGGTGGAATCCTAGGAGAAGTGGCCTGAGGTAAGGCTAGCCGCATTTAGCAAGTTAAAATACAGGATGCCTAGTTAAATTTGAAGTTCAAATAAAAAATGTAAGCCCCAAATATTGCATGGAATATCCCTACCAAGGTAGAATTATGTGAAGACAGGAAATGGCCACTGGACAAGGATTTACTAACCAAAAGAGTAAACAATTGATAACTTAGGCCATTCTAGCTGCAGAAAATAGCATAGAACAAAATTCCCCCTCAGGGGCCCATAAAAATGCAACTGGCAAACTGAAGCAGTAACGCTATCAGGAGCCTACCTTGGAATTAGCCTGAGCAACTTGACAGGGCCTCTAAGAAAGACCAAAGTGGGACAGAAAAGGAATAAGGGACCTGTGTAACCAGGTGGCTGTGTCTGTCATACCAGTCTGTGACTCGTCTTTAAGTTATCTTAGGATGCAAAGTCTGTGCTTGGGAAGCTCACCTGTTTCTGTGCTCTTGTATCTTCCCTTTTTGGTCTTCAGGTGCTTTCCTCTTATTTCTCAGTCAAGTTTCCTTTTGAAAATCCTAGCTTTTGTCTCTGAATAATTAGCATATAGATCTTTAGTCCTTTTCAGCCTCATTTGGTCATGATGTATTATCTTTTTATATCTTGGATTTCATTTGCTAGCATTCTGCTGAAGATGTTTGTGTCTAGGGAAACTGGTCTGTAGGACATCAGTCTGTAGTTTTCTTTTCTTATAATGTCTTTGTCTGGTTTTAGTATTAAGGTAATATTGGCCTTATAAAATGAATTAAAAAGTGTCCACTCCTATTTTCTGGGATACGTTGTGTAAAATTGGTCTTATTTTTTTCTTTAAAGTTTGGTAGAATTCACCAGTTCAATTCTTGGGTTGGGAAGATCCTTTGAAGAAGGGATAGGCTACCCACTCCAGTATTCTTGGACTTCCCTGGTGGCACATGTGGTAAAGAGTCTGCCTGCAATTCAGGAGACTTGCGTTCTGTCCCTGGAAGATCCCCTGGAGGGGGTCATGGCAACCCATTCCAGTATTCTTGTCTGGAGAATCCCCACGGACAGAGGAGCCTGGTGGACTACAGTACATGGGGTCACAAAGAGTTGGACACGAATGAGTGACTAAGTATCAACAATAGTGCTGAAGTCCTCTCAAGTGTACCTAAGTCATAGGAAGCTTATAATGTGTTACAGAGAAAATGCATGTGTTAAGTAAGCGTCATTCAGACATAAATCATAGTGCTATTGGTTGTGAGTTCAGTGTTAATGAAGCAGGTGTCTTTAAATAAAGAGATTGTCTTTAAATGAAGACAAACATAGGGACTTCCTGGGTGATACGGTGGATGGGAATTCGCCTGCCAGTGTAGGGGACATGGGTTCACCCTATGGTCTTGGAAAATTCCACGTGCCATGGAGTAACTGAGCCCACAAACCACAACTACTGAGCCTGTGTACTGCAACTGCTGAAGCTTGTGCTGAAGCCCGTGCTCTGCAGTGGGAGAGGCCACTGCAGTAAGAGGCCTAAGCACCACGAGTAGGGCTCAGGTGCTTTACTCCTGCTTTACGAGTAATGCAACTAGAGAAAGGCTGTGTGCGGCAATGAAGACCCAGCGCAACCAAAAATAACATAAATTAGGTATTTAAAAAATGAAGGCAAACATTAAAATATATGCTGCATTGATCAGTTGACAAAATTGCTATGACAAGAGACTCATAACCTAACATGGTGCTTCCTTTAGATGTAATGGTTCAGTATTAACCAATTCAATATGTATGGTGGTTTTATCAAGTAAGTGTGTTACATTTTGCTTACCCATTTTTTAGTTGGTGGCTTTTGGTTGTCTCCACTTTGGGGCATCATGAATAATGCTACCAAGAATATTTATGAACAGGTTTTTGTGCCTCTATATTCTTTCTGATTTTCAGTCTACTTGTTCTGTTGATTACTTTCTGAGATAGAAATGTTGAAGATTCCAACATAACTGTGGATTTGTCTATATTTCATTTCAGTTTTCTCAGTTTTACTTCATGTATTTTGAAGTTCTGTGTTAAGTTCATACATATTTAGAATTGTTATAGCTTCTTGGTTAATTAACCTCTTTAGTATTACATACAGTAAGTCCCCTACATATGAATAAGTTCCATTATGAAAGCACTTTCATAAGTCCAACAAAATTAGCCTAGCTACCTGACATGATTGGCTATATAGTACTGTATTGTAATAGGTTGATAATACTTTTCACACAAATACTACATAAAAACAAACAAACAAAAAATAAGGAAAACATTTTCAATTTTACAGTGCAGTATCTTGAAAAGTGCAGTAGTGCAATACAACAGCTTGCATACAAGGGCTGGCATCAGGTGAACAGGCTAGAAGAGTTACTGACAAAAGGAGGGAGAGGAGGTAGAGATGGTCGAACTGAAGGATCATCAGCAATAGGAGACAGAGGGCAAGCTGCAATTTCACTCATGCCTGACACTGATGGCACAGGTTCTGGTTCCTTGCTGGATTCAAATCTACCCACCCCCTGGAAGAACTGTGGTGCTGGAGAACAATTTTGAGAATCCCTTGGACTACAGGGAGATCAAACAAGTCAATCCTAAAGGAAATCAACTTTGCATATTCATTGGAAAGACTGAGGCTGAAGCTGAAGCTCCAATACTTTGGCCACCTGATGTGAAGACCTACTAACTGGAAAAGACTCTGATGATGGGAAAGATTGAAGGCAAAAGGAGAAGAGGGCAGCAGAGGATGAGATGGTTAGATAACATCACCAACTCAATGGACATGAGTTTGAGCAAGCTCTGGGAGATGGTGAAGGACAGGGAAGCCTGGCGTGCTGCAGTCCATGGTGTCACAAAGAGTCGGACATGACTTAGTGACTGAACAACAAAAAACCACCACCACCCTCTGGAAAAAGACGATCCAGTGGTGTCTGTCGAGTAGCTCTTTTTTTCTTGCCGTGGAGGACGTGGTAGCACTGACTACATTCTGAGTGGCTGCTGGGGCCGTTGTGAACCACTCTGTGTTCAAGTTCCCTGCCTCAAGAACTGACAGTGCCTCCTCAAAGAAAACCCCCTTGCCATGTTCTGCCATGTTCTGCTTCGTGAATCTGTTTGGTTCTTCAGTTACTTCTTCTTCCTCTTGTCTCTCTCCATCTTTTCTCTGGGCCTCCAATTCCATCTTTCCTTTTGCTCTCTCCATTATTTTCACTTTAGTTTCTGTCATTATAGATTGGTGCTTCTTAGCAGTATCAGCTATTAATACAGCAGTGCTGTTTTTATGCTTACTTCCAGACATCTTGGGCATCTTATTAAAAAAAAAAAACATGCAGAAGTATTTTACAAATCTTACAAAAATACATGAACATGAGAACATATGGTTTATACCCTTCCAGGGCCTTGGAAGAAGCCATGCATGGAAGGGTCCTGAAGTTTAAGTTGCATTAGCTTCATGGTCGATTGCTTCTGCCTTTGACTTTAGCATTATTTTAGTATAAAAATAATAATGGAGCTAGTGGAAAAGAATTTTTTCCCTTTAAATCTCAAATATTCTGCATTCAAGCACCTTCAACTCTGGATTAAAAAGTGTATCACCAACCTAAAAACCTATAATTTTTTGAGTTACTTGATAGTGTGTATCATGTCAGGATCATTCGGTTCATTGTTTCAAGTTATTAACATGGGCAATTCCATTAAGTGAATTCTATACAGCTTCACAATTTGTCTTTAAAATCTTACGTCAGGAGATACATGCAGGTGTTGAAATTTCACTGGCCTGGAAGACATTAAGGGCTAGTATGAATGAAAGTGTTCATTTGTGTTTAGTCCACAGTTAAGTAAGTTAAGTGATGGACTTAACTTTTCTAAAGAATGTGTGTTCTTGTCAGACTCCCTTTTATCCCCTTTCACTGTAGAGGCTTCTGCCTTCATCAGACAAGTTATTTCCTAGCTCCAAGGTTTTGCCTTTATCAGACTGGTTCCTCCACATGTGATGGAGACTTGGGATGAGAGAAGGAGGGTAAGGAAGAGATGAGGGAGATGCCAGCAGAGTATGAAACTGCAAGTATAAGTGTCCTGAGCTCTTACAATGTGCTGGGCACCGCTCTAAGACTATCATGTAAGACTTCTGCACAGATTAACCTACCAGAGGCAGGCATTACTACAATTTTAAATCACAAAAGAGAAAACAAAATAATTTATTAACTTTCCCAGGTAAAACCAAAACCTACATATTTTCATCCCAGAGCCAAGTCACATTCAAAGAAACACAAAACATTCTGTGTCTTTTCTTGGTAGGTCCTTTGAAAAATGTAGAGTCTAAACATAGAGTTTGTAGCTATTCTTATTAAAATCCATTGGTCCCTCCTACTCTCTGATTCCCATTTGGTTTTAAAATTCAATTCAAACTTTCTCAAGCAAAGGGGTTCTGTTGAGGCTCTTGTAACTTAGAGTGTTCTCCTCTCAGGAGGGGCTGGATCCAGCCCCCTTAGTGATGCCATCAGATCTGTGTGTTTGCCTCTCTTCTCCACTTGGAGCTGGTTTTGTGTGATAGCTTTGCTCTATGGGCAATTTTTCCAACACTGTTGAGGAAATTGACTTCAGGCTTTCACAATCCCTACAACTAGAAATCCTGGAATAAAAGAGATCCTTCTCTCTCCCAGTGTCCACCCATCATGTCATGGGAAAGGCCAGTGTCCTAAAGGATTAAGACCTCTGTTTGGTCAGGTAGGTGCATAAGGAGGTGGGGATGGTCATGGGAGAACTTAGCCCTTCCAGGATCACATGGAGTGTGAGAGGCGTAGTGCCCCACAAGGAAAGGAGAAAGAATACCAATCAGGTGAAATCAACCAACATCCATGACCTCCTGAAATGCTCTGCTCTGCTCTCTCTCCTGCTGCCAACCCAGAAATCCCTCTCATTCATGCTCTTCAGAAACTACCATCTCTCATCCCAGTCGCTCTGCAGCAGTCTACCCAGAACTCTCAACAGAGTACATGTCTGTTTGCTATTCCCCTCTTTCATACCCTTCCTCTAATTTAGAAGAGCATGCCAATCGTTACAGACTTCAAAGGCGGTGCTAGTGGTAAAGACCTCGCCTGCCAATTCAGGAGACATAAGAGAATCAGGTTCAATCCCTGGGTGGGGAAGATTCCCTGGAGGAGGGCATGACAACCCATTCCAGTATTCTTGCCTGGGGACTCGCATGGACAGAGGCGCCTGGCAGGCTACGGTCCATTGGATCGCAGAGAGTCAGACATGACTGAAGTGACTTAGCGCACATGCACACGCCAATCATTACATTTTAATGTGATTTTTTCACTAATGCACTGTCTCCCAATAATATTTAGATTTAAAGTCTAAGCAAGTCATTCAAGCTTTTATTCCCAGCTTAATTTGAGCATAGACAAAAGGGAGGGAGCCCCCTCCTTGAAACATGAAATTCCAGCAGATGTCCATTTTTCCCTCGGCAAGCCATTGTCACTCAGAGCCACTGATGTCAAGCCCTTCTGCTGATCACACACCAGATCATCAAGGTAGGAAACCAAAATCTGACTGCAGCCTATGCACAGAGAATTCCTTCCACAAACAGTCATGGGGTTTCTTTTAGGCCTGGGACACAGAGGTAGCCACTCTCCTCCAGGGGATTTACTAGGACTCAGGATGACCTCACCTTCTCTGGTTACTTCAACCAAATAGTTGGCCTGATCACATTTCCTCCAATGTCACCATATTTGAGCAGCTTCTTTAATATCCTTGCCTGATTCTTTTTTTTCCTAATCCTTCCACTCCCAGTCTTAACAAAAAACACTTTATAACCCCTCACCTGAGTAATTTTTGACCACTTAATGCCTCTTTTATCTGTAAAGTAAATCTTTTGGACAAGGGCTGCCTACAGCATTGAAAGAGGGGAGGATGACATTGGCAGGATGATGGAGCAGCATCCCAGATGCTACAAACAGCGGGAGTAAATGGAACACAACATTTCTTTCCCAGCACTGGATGGGGGAGGCTATTATTAAATCGACTAAGAATTCACGCCTAGAGCAGCAGCCATGAGATCTCTGCTGCTGGGCCAACCTTTCGTTTTTAAATACATTCTGCCCACAGGTGGCCCAATGTTTCCTCCAAATTGTTCCTTGTCAACAAATGAGCTCACCCCTCACCCTCCCACTTTCCACCCCAAAGTGTTGCGAGTTCTACCGCTACCCTACAAACAAAACAAAAGAGTGGTTTTTCTAGCAGAAGGAAATCCATTATGTATTCCTTTATTTCTTCCACACTCTTCAGGTTGGATTGGCATTGATTCATGTAGCAAACTTATTCCTCAGGGAAAAGACTTTTCTGACACAAGAACACTAAACAATACACACATCACCAGAGTTAATTTTCTTCATTCTGTTGGTGACATTGGCCCCTACGGGCTTGTAATCAATAGAAGTTGCCGTAAAACATTTGGCTATAAAACATTGCCCTCCCTTTCTGTCTTCCTTAGGGCAATGTTTCTCTGTCAACCAATACCATTGTAGCTGGGGTCCCAAGGACAGCTTAGGCTGTGTTTCCAGAAAAATTCAGGCCTGTTCAGGGACCTCTGGAACACTGTGGACAAATAAGTGGAGCCCATTTGTAGATCCTTTTGCCTGAGGGGTCCAAGAACCTAATGAGAGGAAACTTCTAAAGGAAGAATTGGTGTGTGCACAAATGTGAGTGGGGGTGATTGTGAGTACAGTGGAGGGTGCAGGGCTCACAGTGCCCTCTGGATTGGTCTTCCCAATGCACTGCACACTTAACTTTCCCCTGTACCCCACTCCCAAGTCTCTGACTAGAGTTGGAGAAGTTGAAATATAAAAATAAGGGAGAGGCAGTATGGTCCCCTCACTCAGGATGGCTGCTCTCTTGCTCTCTGTACATCCCCTGCCTGACCAGGCCTCACTGCATTCACATGACTATCCAGTCCTCTTTATAAGCATGGTTGGCCCCGGTAACTGATGAGCCCACCTGATTTCAATTCCCCTTATAGAGGGAAGCATCCTTCTCCCCTGAGTAGTGAAGGCTTCTATCACATCCTGTCTACTGTCTGCTGTACACATTGGGGTGTCACCCCAGGACTTTGTGTAAGATCCCCGTGTCCAGTGAACTCTCCATGCCTCTGTCACTGTCTCCAGGCTTTTTGTTTGGTCCCGAGGCTGGGCAACTACAAGACTTGTGGGCCTGTGGGGTGCAATACAACAGAAGTGAAGTGAAGTGAAGTGAAAGTCGCTCAGTTGTTTCCGCCTCTTTGTGATCCCAGGGACTATATAGTGATCCCATGGAATTCTCCAGGCCAGAATACTGGAGTGAGTAGCCATTTCCCTCTCCACAGGATCTTCCCAACCCAGGAATCGAACCGGGTCTCCTGCATTGCAGGCAGATTCTTTACCAACTGAGCATCAGGGAAGCCACAATACAACAGAGGTATTTCACTAAAACCTTAGAAGGCTTTGAGAGCAAAAAAAATTCACAGCCTTGTGGCCCACCTTACAGAGTGCAACACAAATGGAGTGCAGCATAATTTCCCCACTTCAAAGGGGACATTGCCATTTAGAGCAGTAGGGAGCCAAGGCCACCAGGCATAGCCCAGTGCTGGGGACCAGCCCCGGCTGATCCAGGGTATTTGAAGGAGAGACGGCATAGGCGAGGATCAGGATACAATAGCTTCAATTAGATATTAATTAAAGATATAAAGAGTAATAGGATGAGGATAGCTCAGTAGGAAAATTCAGTGGAGAAAAGAGGCTGAGTAGCTTGGTTTACGCGGGGGACCAATAAAACTTCAAGACAAGAAGTTTGCACCACTTACGTAGGCCACAGGCGTCCTTCCGTTCTCCCGAAGGAGAGGAGACACTGAGGCCTCCCCGGTCGGATCTTAGAAGCCCAGGCATAATTAGTAAGCATGGTGGGTTCCGCGCTCCAGATGGAGACTCAGCCAGAGTGGGAGAGAGAGCGACATGGGGAGACCAGTATTTCGAGAAACTGATCCCAATTCTTTATTTTCCAGAGTCTGTTTTTATACACTGAGATGTTATACAAAAGTCACGCGGGGTCAGCAGTCCTGACTTTTATCAAAGTCAGGTGCTTCATACAAATGTATACAGAGGTCTTAGGGGTGTTACATCATCTTCTGGCCAGGGGGGCCTGCTGACAATTTACGACCCTCTCCTTGTGACAGCGGTCAGTCAATCAGGACACTTATTTCTCCAGGGCTGATTATTCTCAAAACAGACACCACCCAAATAAAGTTACATTCCTACAGGGTGAGGGTGTAGTGGGTTTTAGTTAAGGAAAGAATTTACTTAGCCTAAGGTCTAACGTGATTTATATCAAAGGTTAATACTTATTCCTTCTATATATTCATTAATGTGTGTAAGGGCAGGGGATATGGAGACTTAGTAACAAACATTGGCTCAACAAATGAAAAACCCTTCACCAACACAATTTCTAATTAGCCCACTATACTTATACTTATAGTTTTCTAACTTCTCTAAAGAACCTGTTTTTAGAGGGTTTAGAGCATCTTGTGCCTCTCACGGTTGGGAGGCTGTGAGCAATCACATGTGGCCGGACGAGCCTGTCAGGCAGGCTAGAGAACCTTCAGAGGAGTTTGTAGGTTAAAACACTCTTGTCATGCCCAAGAGTTTTTATTGACTGGAGCTCTAGGTTAACTCCTTCTCCAAAAGAGGTGGTGGGGGACAGCCCCCCATAAAGTCAGAAGTGTAGGTGAGCACAAAGTAGTAAAGTAGGCAGGCTCTGGTTATGGGGGTAGATGCTCGAGGAGTTCCAGGGGGACTCCTGAGGCTCGATCCCGCCTTTGCGTATGTCGAGCCTCCTTCCTCATGACCTTTGTCACGGGCGGAGTACCTCACTCTGGCCCCCAACAGCCCAGGGCTACCTGGGTGGAGAAGGCTAGGAGGACGTTGCAGGGAGCAAAGCAGTGGAGACAGGCTATGATTATGCCTCATGAGGCTGCCGTGATCCTGCACTATTCGGGAATAATTTGGTGGGGAGAGGCAAATAGGAAGGATGTGTATCTATAATTCCTGGAGTTCTGTGATTAGAGGCTAAATCAACAAAAAATGACTTTATTACTAATTCCGTTACCCTCTTTTCCCCCATGTTTGGGGTGGGGAAATGAGATTAACAGTTATGATAAAAATGCATTTGTTTCCCTGAGAGATAATTTTGACTCTACGTTACTTCATTTTCTAGGTCCTAAATGAGCTGCCATTTGGGATCGGTCCGGTTTTCTGTTGGTCCTGTAATGTACACTATTTCCAAGAGGCCCCTAGATGTGTGGAAAGTCAGGGTGGGTTCAGAGATTATAATATTGGTTTCAAATAACAAATACACTTGCAGTGGGGAAAAAGAGAGCGGCCAGATCTTCAGTCATGCTTCTACTCGGTGTCCCTTTTTTAAGAGGGCAATTTAGATTCCTGCAATTATTTTCATTTTTGTTGCTAATTGCTCCTACCATTGGTGCAGCCAACCACTTTGGGGTGCAATTACCCCCTTGTGGGAGCAATTACAGATGAAAACACTTCTGCACGTGCAGCTCATTGTGACAAAACAAAAGGCGGCTGGGGAGGACAATTTGGCTCATCAAATCATAACTCCTACTTCAAACATGTGCCAGCTATGAAAAGGCGGAACAGTGGGACAGGGTACCAACACCTACTCTGGGTGCTGTGAGCTGGAGCATTCCTTCCACTGTTTGCTAATGCATTTGGGGAGGGTTAGATTGTAGACTTATTTAATTAGAA
The DNA here is from genome assembly GCF_003369695.1 of Bos indicus x Bos taurus. NCBI lineage: Eukaryota > Metazoa > Chordata > Mammalia > Artiodactyla > Bovidae > Bos > Bos indicus x Bos taurus. The sequence goes on from NC_040076.1 coordinate 117,602,190, forward strand.
AAGAACAACTTGGCTCAGCTACTCATTGGCCTTTTGCTAAAGGGGTTCTAGATACCACATCAAGCCAAAGACCCCTCTAACTAAACACCCAGACTCTCAGATAATGCCAGATTCTAATGGATTTTTTTTTTTTTTACAAAGAACACTGACATTTCCATCCCATTGAATTATAAAATACACCCAAGTCTCCCTCCCCTTGTCTCTATGAGACACACCAACATAACTGCTTCAGTTTAGGATTGAAAGTGATGGTTTAATGAGCTGACAAATGAGGTCTGATTACCAGGAGCAGCGGCTCTGAATGGCAAAATGTATCAAGCATTCTACTCAAACCATCCTAGGTTTCCAGGCAGCCCACATAACAGACAATTGTCATATCTCATTGCCTGATTCAAATTTTAGATTCGAAATGAAAAATGGGGATGTGTCTAAGTCTACCATCAGTCTGTATCCCTGCTTCTGTCAAATTTATAAATATACATGGATCCTCCTGTACCCTCAGCTGTTTTTTTTTTTTTCATGGGAAGCAGTTAAGCACACAGGTTCTAGAGACAGACTACCTCCTTTTTCTCCTCTGTAAAATGAGGACAGTAATAGCCCCTGTCTCATAAGGTTAGGACAGTAACTAAAAGGGCTAATACATGAGAGCACAGTGACTAGCGCTCCATACATGTGAGCTGTTTTTATCATTATCTATGATATTTTATTGCAATTCCTGATTTCTAGATCTGTCTCTTCTCTGAATTTTTAAGAAAAATTACCCCAAATTTAAGATAACCATCTAGCCTTTCAAATAACACTCAAGTACTATCTCATATGCAGGCCTAAGGGGGAAGTAACTTTGTTTGACATATTACTTTCTATAATTAAGAGTTAGAGGCCAGGTTCAGGAGAGTTAGATGTTAATTTGTAGAAGATTGATAAATTGCAAATGATTTGTATCTTAGTAAGAAAGAAAGTGAAGTTGCTTAGTCGTGTCCAACTCTTTGTGACCCCATGGACTGTAGCCTACCCGGTTCCTCCATCCATGGGATTTTCCAGGCAATAATACTGGAGAGGGTTGCCATTTCCTTCTCTAGTATCTTAGTAAAGAGGTAAACTATTTTTTTCCAGTCAAAAAATAAACCCACAGGGGTATGGGATTAAGGGATACAAACTACTATGTATAAAATAGATAAACAACAAGGATATATTATGCAAAAAGGGAATCCAGCCATTATTTTGTAATAACTTTAGATGGAATATAAGCTATAAAAATAGTTACTATGCTGTATACCTGAAACTAATATAATATCATAAATCAACTATACTTCAATATAAATAAATCCTAATAAATAAATCCAAAAGTTAAGGTTTTTAGGCTCCTGTAGGACAGAAACCAGTTTTGTAGTGAGCTTTGCAATCTTATTCCAGCATTTTGTTTTTTTCTCATTGACCAAATTTAGCAGCTTTTCCTATTCTCTTTTGAACCGGTTTTGCTATTTTGTCAAACTCATATGATTAATGGCTTAAATCTTTGACACATGTTCACTATACATTTTTCTGAGATCATGTTTTTACCTTTTAATATATTGAATGAAGGATTCTTTAAATTCCATGCTGCTGCTACTGCTAAGTCGCTTCAGTCGTGTTCGACTCTGTGCGACCCCATAGAGGGCAGCCCACCAGGCTCCGCCGTCCCTGGGATTCTCCAGGCAAGAATACTGGAGTGGGTTGCCATTTCCTTCTCCAATGCAAGAAAGTGAGGTCACTCAGTCGTGTCCGACTGGTCACAACCCCATGGACTGCATGCAGCTTACCAGGCTCCTCCGTCCATAGGATTTTCCAGGCAAGAGTACTGGAGTGGGCAGGTGCCATCGCCTTCTCCTTAAATTCCATAGTGCTGTTCAATTTTCCAAAGTTTCACACACATGATTTCATATAACCCCATAATAATCCTTTTCTCCCCTAATCCTGTGGTTCACCTCCCCCTTTTCCTATCCCCACTGATAACCACTAGTTTGTTCTTTATATCTGGTAATCTGTTTTTTATTTTATTTACTAATTTATCTTTTAGATGCCACCTATAAGTGATGGTATGCAGTATTTGTCTTTTTCTGTGTGATTTATTTCACTTAGCAAAATACCCTCCAGGTTCATCCAGTGTTGCAAATGGCAACATTTCATTCTTTTTTGCGACTGAGTGGTATTCCATTGTATATGCGTATGTAGCACATCTTCTTTATCCATTCATCTGTTGATGGATGCTTAGTTTGCTTCCCTGTCTTGTCTATTGTAACATGTATCTTTTCAAATTAGATCATGTGTTTACCTTTTTTTAAAAAAAAGTATTCTTTGCCAAAAACCAGAAGCTCCTTACAGAAGGGCATCTTAGAGCTCTTTTCCATTTCTCAAACTTTAATGTTCATCAGCTGGGAATTCTGTAGGCCTGGGCATAGATAAGCCTGAAATTTAGAATTTCTAGCAGATGTTGTTGATCTTATTCCTGACCACAAGGCCTGGACTTGGAAAACGTCAGTGCTTATAAAACATCCACCTGTATCAGCAAACGACGTGTCCTACTCTTTATGCCACCACCCTCCCATATCTATCCTTTATTTTCACAAGTTATACACAATAATTCAGAGGATCTAATTTTGGTTGGGATGCAATTAGTAAACCTTGCTTATCACAATGACTCGGTTAAATGCGAGGTTAGTGAGAGAGTGAGGGAAAATGGAAGAGGGTTCATCGACAACTAGAAAACACAGTTATTTTGGATGTTAAACCTAAGGCACCTGTGATGGTGATGGGCTTCCATCCCTATAGAGGGCCTGCCAGAGGACCCTCAAAGAGAGGGTAACACCTGCAGCATTGCCCAACCTCGTCCCCACAGGGCATCTGAACTCCCCCTTAGGCAACCTTGGGCTTCAGAGAAGTGAATCATGGTGGCTGTACCAACACTGCCAGGACTTCTGACCTAGGGAGTGGACATGGCATCCCGCTCCTGTTGTCTTCGGGTCTCCCACCTTCACATGCTGTCATGTGTGTATAGTTATGGGCAATAAACTCTCTGTTATTAGAAAAAATAAAGTAATCAAGTGCCTCCTATATGGATTTAGGGAGAATTCTGGATGCCAGACCACCTTACCTGCCTCCTGAGAAGTCTGTATGTAGGTCAAGAAGCAACAGTTAGAACAGGACACAGAACAATGGACTAGTTCAAAATTAGGAAAGGAGTACATCTGCTTATTTAACTTATATGCAGAGTATATCATGTGAAATGCTGGTCTGAATGAAGCACAAGCTGGAATCAAGATTGCCGGGAGAAATATCAATAACCTCAGATATGCAGATGGCACCACCCTTATGGCAGAAAGTGGAGAGGAACTAAAGAGCCTCTTAATGAAGATGAAAGAGGAGAGAATGAAAAAGCTAGCTTAAATCTCAACATTCAAAAAACTAAGATAATGGCATCTGGTCCCATCACTTCATGGCAAATAGATGGGGAAACAGTGGTAACAGTGAGAGACTATTTTCTTGGGCTCCACAATCACTGTAGATGGTGACTGCAGCCATGAAATTAAAAGACACTTGTTCCTTGGAAGAAAAGCTATAACCAACCTAGACAGCATATTAAAAAATGGAGACATTACTTTACCAAAAAAGGTCTGCCAACAAAGCCATGGTTTTTCCAGTAGTCATGTATGGATGTGAGAGTTGGACCATAAAGAAACCTAAGCACTGAAGAATTGATGCTTTTGAACTGTGGTGTTGGAGAAGACTCTGGAGAGTCCCTTGGACTGCAAGGAGATCAAACTAGTCCATCCTAAAGGAAATCAATCCTGAATATCCATTGGAAGGACTGATGCTGAAGCTGAAACTCCAGTACTTTGGCCACCTGATGCAAAGAGCTAACACCCTAGAAAAGACCTGATGCTGGGAAAGACTGAAGGCAGGAGGAGAAGGGGACAAGAGAGGATGAGATGGTTGGATGGCATCACTGACTCAATGGACATGAGTTTGAGCAAGCTCTGAGAGGTGGTAAAGGACAGGGAAGCCTGGTGTGCTGCAGTCCCCGGGGCCAAAGAGTTGGACATGACTGAGCAACTCAACAACAGCTGAATGTCTACCACAGTGGTTCTCAACCCTGGAGGCACATCAGAATTGGGAACTTGAATGAAAACATGCCCATGCCTGGGTCTCCCCTCCAGAGAGCCTGTTGTAATCAATCTGGGGTGGGACTTGAACAAGAGTATTTTTAATATCACGCTGCTTCTTAAGGGGAAATAATAGCCACATCAGCTGCCCTATCATTGAGATAACTGGGAAATTGTTGGCTATCGACTTCTTTACTCATCTCAGCAGCACTAAGGCCAAGTATCTCTAGTCATCTTAAGAGCATTGCAAGATTTCCAAGAAAGTGGTCTTACTTCTTTGTGCTTCATAACATGAATGTGTTAAAACTGCTTTTGAGAAGAAGCACTGCTGCCGTTGCTGCTGCTGCTGCTAAGTCGCTTCAGTGGTGTCTGACTCTGTGTGACCCCATAGACGGCAGCCCACCAGGCTCCCCCGTCCCTGGGATTCTCCAGGCAAGAACACTGGAGTGGGTTGCCATTTCCTTCTCCAATGCATGAAAGTGAAAAGTGAAAGTGAAGTCGCTCAGTCGTGCCCGACTCTTAGCGGCCCCATGGACTGTAGCCTACCAGGCTCCTCCGTCCATGGGATTTTCCAGCAAGAGTACTGGAGTGGGGTGCCACTGCCTTCTCCGAGAAGAAGCACTAGATGCTACAAAAGGTAACATGAAATACAGGTGGCTTGTGAAGCCTGGTCGTAAGATATGACCTCCTCAAGCACCTGGAAGAAAAAGAAAGGTGTTTCATTTGAGTCTGAATCTAATTAAATCAACACTTAATGGATACAATCAAGCAGCCAAGAAATTATAAATATGGTAATATGAAATTTTCGTTGGTATTTTTATAAAATACTTTTACTATTGAAAGAAAACATTTCTAAAAATAAATTACTGAGAAATGAAGTCTCACATTTCTGCACCCTTGCTTCTCCCCGCCACTGCTGCTTCTCATTCTTTACCTGGAACCTGACTGCTGGCTTAGACAGGAATGAAGGTGAATTCAGCCTGGAAGCCAAACTGCATCTGGACCTCTCTTAATGAAGAGGATTTCTTTGGACTACACCCATCCTTATCCAGAAACTTCCTTCCAGAGGCCAAACTATCGGGAAGGCACAGATGAGGCAAGGGGTATTTTGAGAAATAAGATCTAACACTATAGAAAATGTCATTAAACACCAACCAAAAGTGTCAAATACAGGGACCTATTTGTAACGATTAGAAGAAGGAGGAGGAAAAGAAATAGAAAAACAGCTAAAATGCAGAAGACAAATATAAACAAGCCATGAGAAATTAATAGTGACGGTCATGTGTTGGTACCGAATGCCAGGTACTTTATAAATGCTATTTTATGTAATTCTCAAAAAAGCCTAACAAGGTGGGTCATTACCTACGTCTCTCAGTTAAGGTCTCTTTTATGTAGAGGTGGCTGAATCAGGATCTTTCCCCTGTTAGCCAATTTTAAATCATTTCCAAATTTGATGTCAGGAGGGGGAGGGCACACCAGAGGCCTGAGACTGGTTGCTACTTAGGGGGATGAAGAGGACCCTGAGCATCTTGAGGGGTGTGGGGCCCCAAGAAGGAAGGAGACTAGGACCCTGAAAAGGCCCATGGAAAACCAACAGACCAGGAGCACCCACACTGGACAGAAAGGAAGAGTGAGCATTTTTATTCACTCATTTGCTTATACATTTGTTCATTTATCCATTCAGCAGCCACTTGCATAGGTGCCAGACACTGTTCTAAGGGTTATATAACTATCAGCTCACTTAATACACAAAACAACATTCTGAAGTACATGCTAATATTTTTTTGGCACATGCTAATATTGTCCCCATTTTACAGAGGAGGAAATTGAAACAAAGCTAAATAACTTCCCAAAATATTGTGTTAAGCCATTGATTAGGAGTTTTATTTGTTACAGCGGTGAGGCTGCCTTGATTAATACAGTGTCACCACCTAGATATCTTCTATTCAGACTTAAAGGGCTAATTTTGTGAAGAAGTTTACAAAGCCCAGAGTTGTGGCTTCAAAGACGTTGAAAAGGAAGTTCAAAAGACGTCTCACATTTTGATGTGGCTCAGTTCAAAAGATTTATGACAAGGATGAATTTATTTGGATGATGTAGGGGGGATTAATACATTGACTACTAATGATCTTTTTGAAAGTATCTATACACTCTTATCTACAAAATCTCTTGTGAAATGCGCTGTCTTTTAAAGAAAATGAATAAGTTCACCTCTCACATCCAGGTGGCTGCATGTTCTCATCTGTTAAATGAAGGTTAGGGATGGATAAGCTTGGAAGTACCTTCCAGCAACAACAATAAGCACCAGTGTTCAATTTCCCATGTTGAGGCCATCTCAATATGTGAAATTTAACTTAAAGTGGGGATAACTGCTTTTCATAAACAGTTCACAAACTCAAGGCTGAATTCAAGCCTCTGATCCCAGTCTTAACTATGAGCCAGGAGCAGAGGCATAAAGAGTCTCTGTTAGAATGTGAGCTTTTACAGACATCAACTAATATAAAAGAACTATAACTGCACTTTAATTTGGCTATCATTTTTTAAATCACACAGTGTATGATAAATAAAGTGATAAGTGAAGCACTTTCCTCGGATGCACGCATACAGTACTGCCACATACTGGAAGGATTTCTATGAGAAAACAGATTGGCGGAGACATTTGACCTCCTCTCCGCTCCATCATTTTCTGCTCCCTTTTGTTCTCTGTCCTTTCAGTTCCTCCTCATTAGAGCCTCTGGCTCTCTCATTTTGTGTTTCCATCATTTGACATTGAATTCACCTTTCCTTTTGACAGGACCCGCTGCTTTATATTTTCCTTTTTCCAACTCTGCAAAGATAAAAATCTCATTTCTCAATGAAAACTGAGACTCAGATACAGAGCATACTCAGGAATTGGCTTAATTGGCAAAAGAAAAAAGAAAATTATTGAAAGAGCCAGATAACTGATCCCAGCCAAACCTGGTGTTAAATCTAGCATAGCTATTATCTTTTATTCAAACCTAGTACTGAACCAAAATCACTGCTTTTGGAAGGTTTTGTGAAACTTAATCAAACACTGCCGTGGGGTACGTGAATGAGGACTTTTACAATGAGCATCAACCTGCATTGTCACTGGCCTGAACCTAAACCAGACTGGAACAACCTCAGGTTTAACTAGAAGCTAAAACCCAAGTAGAACACTTTAAAGTTCTGTTCCATGTAGGGCTAAAGCAGCAACCACCATTCCTTTTACTAGGTTGACTTAGTAGTCTCTAAAAATAAAGATTTGTGGACTTGATTTTTGCCCTTCAGTTCTGTTCAGTTGCTCAGTCACATGTGACTCTTTGCAACCCCATGGACTGCAGCACTCCAGGCTTCCCTGTCCATTACCAACTCCCAGAGCTTGCTCAAACTCATGTCCTTTGAGTCAGTGATGTCATCCATCCATCTCATCCTCTGTCGTCCTCTTCTCTTCCTGCCTGCAATGTTTCCCAGCATCAGAATCTTTTCCATTGAGTCAGTTCTTCGCATCAGGTGGCCAAATTATTGGAGTTTCAGCTTCAATGTCAGTCCTTCCAATGAATATTCAGGATTGATTTCCTTTAGGATTGACTGGTTGGATCTCCTTTCAGTCCAAGGGACTCTCAAGAGTCTTCTCCAACCCCACAGTTCAAAAGCATCAATTCTTTGGCACTCAGCTTTCTTTATGGTCCAACTCAAGTGGGTTTTTACTTATGCCACAAACTACAGTTATGTTATCATATGCAAGTCATTTTGCCTGATGCCCAGTGAGGCCAAACAAACCTAAATATCAAAGACTGGAGCAGATTTATTGCAGGGCCTAGCAAGGAGAATGGGAGACTTGTGCCCAAGAAAAGCCCAAATTGCCCAAAGGTTTCAGTAAAGCATTTTTAAAGACCAGATGATAGAGGAGCGTCCTTGGGGTTTATGATCAGCTCATGTATAAAATTCTCTGATTGGTTGATGTTGAGGTAACAGGGCAGTTAACATTATCAATTCTTAGAGACCCGTAGTTTGAGACAGCGGGTGGGTAGCTAGTCATGATCACCAAGTACTTAATGTCTTCCATTGTTGGTGGTTTTTGCATCTGAAAAACTCAGGAAATGTGCATTAAATACTATTCTCTAGGTACTTCAGAGATAAGCTATGGCAGAGGATATGAGGAAGGGGGTCTATCCCAGGAAGTCCCCATGGGGTCTTGCTCGGTTACAGTTAGATACCAAATCCTCTCTCTGTCTCTCCCCCCAGCCCTGCCTTCGCACCCCTTTCCCCTCTATCCCTCCTCCTTCCTCTTTACCTCTCTCTCCCTCACTCCTCTTCTCCCTTCTTTACCTTTGATTAGGGGAGGAGGTGGGCAGGGACATCCTCTAAGGGATCTGATTATCTCATGAATTCAACTTCTGATCTCTGTCTATGATTTCTATTTTCTGTCTCTAGTTCTATCCTTTCACCTAACTTCCAGGTCTACAGGACACACTCACACCGATGTAGTTGTAGCTTGTCTTCAAGAAAGCTGCATCAGTTTCTTCCCCCTTTGAGAGGTGGAGCCTATTCCTTCACCCCCAGTGAATCCGAGTGAGGGGGGCTGTGACTGCTTTGACTAACAGAGTATAATGAATGTGATGCTGTAGAATTTTGAAGACTAGGTTTTAAGTCGCCTTGCAGCTTCCACTTGGGTCTCTTAGAATATTACTTCTAAGAGGAGCCAGCCCTGGGGGAACCAGCCACCATGAGAGAATCTAACTACCCTGAGACCTCCATGCTGTCAGGAAGCCCATACTAGCAACAAGCAGAAGTCACGTGGAGGGAGTGACATCCAACCAGTCCCCAGTGGCCCAGACATCACAGCCCAAACACCAGACAAACATGAGCCAAGAAGTCATAACTCCAGCCCTCGCTGCCATTTGACTGCAATCCTATAAGGAATCAGTCCCAAGGGAAAACTACCCAGTTGAGCTTATCAGAATCACAGAATCATAAATAATCAGGAGAGACATCTAAGACATTTCATTCAATAGCTGACTTTCATTCACTTAGCAATTGCTCATTGAACCTTACTACATGTGCAGCAACTTGCAAGGTACTAGAAACAAGCAATGAAGAAATCAGACCCAGTTCTTGCTTTCATGGAGCTGACAGTCCTTCAAAAGGAAAGACTGAACAACAACTGATCAATCGCTTCAAACTTCTAATACCTCCTCCTTTGCTCTCATGCTCAGGTGGTAAACATTCTTCAACTTTCCATTGAGTCATGGAAATAATCGAGGAGGGATTCCTTCACTTAGGGACCTAGGATGTAAACTCCTAGCCCACCAGCATCTCTGTGGAACTCTCCACCCACCTTCTCTCTTGTTTCTCTGAATGAAGTGTCTCTGGAGTTTACTCCATCCACTTGAGCCCTGGATCCCATCCTTCACAGTGACTTCTCCATCACTTTAGTCAGAAAGCAAATAGCTTCCAAGTGATCTCGACCAGGCCCTTGGTTTGAAATACCATCTTTAGGCTGATGGCTCAGGCATCCATCTCTCCAACCTTGATCCCTGCTCAGACCCACAGACTGGTATATGTCCAAAAGACACACCACGACCCACATAGAGCTCTAGATGTTTCACCTGCTTCCTTCACTCTCCCTCATGCTTCTCAGTCCCAATAAATGTCTTCTTCCCAACCCCATCTCGAGCACAGATGAGTGATACTTGATTCCTCTCTTTGTTTCACTCTCACCTCCAATGCAGCAGGCAGCCCTATGACTCTACCTCCAAAACATCCACAAATCTACTCACTCTTCAGCTTCAGCTTCTCCATGCTGGTGCGGGTCCCCATCCTCTCCCAGCAGACTGCTGAAATTTCAGGCCTCCTTATTTCCACTCTTGTCCCTCCACAATCCCTTTTCCTTACAGCATCCAGAGTGTCTTTTAGAAGCATAAATTATTATCACGTGATTCCTCTGTTTAGTGACTTCCTCTGCACTTAGAGGGCTTCCCAGGTGGCACGGTGGTAAAGAATCCACCTGCCAACGCAGGAGGTGTGGATTCAATCCCTGGGTCGGGAAGATCCCTTGGAGTGGGAAATGGCAACCCACCCTAGTATTCTTGCCTGGAAAATTCCACAGACAGAGGAGCCTGTCAGGCTACAGTCCATCAGGTCACAAAGAGTTGGACATGACTGCGCGACAGAGCATGTGTTGTACTTAGAAAAGCTTGTGTCTTTGTATCTTTATTTCTAAACTCTGTGTCCTTGTTTCTGTGATCTGGCCTCTCAGACTTCTTTGCATGTGACTCTTGCCTTCATCTACCACATTCTAGCCATGAGGTCTTCTTTCCCTGCTGAGACAGGCTGAGCTCACTTCTGCTCAGGGCTTTTGCACTATCTCTTGCCCTAGTCTTGACTTGGCTGACTTACTAGTCAGCCTCCAGCTTCAACGTCTCCTTTTCAGACTGTCGAATCTAGTATGACAGCACTCTATTTTAATTGTTTGCATAGCACTGTTTACTCTCTGACGTTGTTCATGATTATGTGTTTTTTTAACTTATTTTTTTTTCATCACCTGCACCTAGAAAGTAAGCTCCATGAAGGCAGCTGCTTTGTCTTGTTCTCTGTTGCTTCCTCAGCTCCAAAAGAGTGCCTGGCCTGTAGTAGGTGCTGCATAAATGCTTGGTGATGAATGAATGAAACAAGCAGTAGTGTGATGAATATGAAGAAGAGTGTCAGGTGCTATGGGAGCACCTAACCTATGATGATGAATGGACTAACCTAATTTCAGAGGTGTGGAATGGGAACCATTTTCCTGAGAAGGTGGCAGTTTAAGTGAAGATCAAGGTCTTCTCTTGTGGCTCAAATGGTAAATAATCTGCCTGCAATGCAGGAAACCTTGGTTTGATCCCTGGGTTAGAAAGATCTCCTGGAGTAGGAAATGGCAGCCCACTCCAGTATTCTTGCCTGGAGAATCCCATGGACAGAGGAGCCTGGCGAGCTAAGTCCATGAAGTTGCAAAGAGCTGGACATGACTGAGCAACTAAGCATACAGCACACAAAGGGTAAAAAGGAGAAAGGCGCAAAGCAGGGAGCAGGGAAGAGAGCAGAAGGTCACACAGAAAGTCTCTGAGGGCAAGAAATGCCTGGCTCCTGGGGCACCTGAGGAGTTTGGAGGGAGAGAGGCTAGCAGGAAGGGTTTTCATGTTTTCAGGCCACTCATCTCTGTCCTGCCTAGACCTTGCTCATCTTGTTTTCAATCTGGAATCTTCGTGAATGTGCCTCTATCAGGGGCTCCTCTGTTCTCCCATAGGGTCCTGAAACCCTGAGGTCATCTCTGCTTCCTCTCAGTCAGAATGTCATGCCCCTCAGGGAGGGTCTCTGTCCTGCTGACCACCCTCTCAAATTCCCCTCACATCTGCTCTGTGGTCACCATTCCCAGTGCCCACATAGCAGAGAGGAACAGCTTTGCCTGTGCTCATCGTCAGCCTCTGTCTGAAGCCCTCTGTCAATTTTCCAGGGACCATGCCCCCTGGTTCTAGCTGCACCGTTTCACCCTCCTAAACACTCACACACCAATCCTACCAGCCTGGAGCCCCCGCCCTAAATCTTCCTGGGAGGTGGCCTTCATCGTGACTCCTCCAACCAGAGACCTCAGTGGCCCCTTAGCTCCTGCAACATCCTCTCTAAACCCCATCACCAGGCTCCACACCTCCCATCCAACCTGACCCAGAACCCCTTCTGAAGACTCCTGCTTCACAGGGCAGTGAACACACCAAAATCCTTCCCTCCCACAATTTTGCACACACCTCAGCATGACCTCCTTTCTTCTCTCAACTACTTGAGTCCTCCTTCTCCTCCAATGAACATCTGCCCATCACTCAGTATATGGCTGTGATAAAGAGCTCTAGGGCTGAAACCAAATTGCTCAGCTCCACCCCACACCTGCAGTGGAACCATAAGCAAGCAAGGCACTCCACCTCCCTGTGCTTTGTTTCCTAACCTGCAAAATGGGAACAATAATAGTATCTAATTTATCCCAGAGGAATAGTATGGGGAGGGATGTAGGAGGGGGGTTCAGGATGGGGAACACGTGTACACCCGTGGCAGAATCATGTTGATGTATGGCAAAACCAATACAATATTTTACAGTAGTTAGCCTCTAATTAAAATAAATAAATTTCTATTAAAAAATAAGAAAAAATAAAACTATTTCTATAGGTAATTAAAAAATTAAAAAAATAAAATGGGTAACCAACAAAGACCTACTGTACAGCACATGGAAGTCTGCTCAATGTAATATGGCAGCTTGGATGAGAGGGGAATTGGGAGTAGAATGGATCCATGTGTACGTATGGCTGAGGCACTCTGCTGTGCACCTGAACCCATCACAACATTGTTAATAGATTTCACTCCAGTATAAAATAAAAAGCTAAAAAAGAAAAAAAAAGAAAAGAAATAGTATCTAATTTATCAAGCTCTTGTGAAGATTACATGAGTTAATATAATAAAGCACTGAAAACAGTGCCCTGTACACTGTGAGCACTAACAAGCTTTTACTATTATTGTTGTTGTTGCTATCATCACTTCATCTTTTCTGTCCTGAACTCAGAAAGTACCCAGGATAGTCCACATCACAAATGTAATACTTAGCTTTATTCCTAATTGTATTTTTCCCTGTTGTTTCCTGAGACTCCCCCGCTCCCCAGGAGGATCTTCATTTCCTTGAAGACAGAGAAACAACAAAGGCTGTCTTGTATGCCAGCAGTCCCAGGGAAGGCTGAGATGAATCAGAGCCCTGGCTCTCAAGTTGTTCACAGGCTGGTAGAAGGAGACCAGCCTGTAATCGTCATTCAAACACCATGGAGTGTGGAAGTGCGATAACCTTCTTGGGAGCACCAAGAAGGGGCTTTCTGGAAGGAGGGCTGCCCAAGCTGTAGGTTGAAAGTGCAAGCATCAGATCTATAAAGGCAGGAGTGGAGGAGACTGTACACATTTCACCCTGGCCCACACCACATGAGCCTCCTTTCCTTTCAATGGAAGCACTAACTCAACATACAAAAAGCACTGACAAGGATTTTAAATTCTACCGAAGTTTTAAAAACAGGGTCTAAACAAGCTATACCGCATGACTCACAGCAGCTTACCCTGAAATATCTCATCAGCCATCCGGGTCGTTTCCACAGCAGCCACGCAGAAATCTCCCCTGGCTCCTTTCCCCACTCTTCTCTTTGCAAACTTTCCCCACAAACTCCTCCAGGGTTGGCCGGTTCCCTCTCCCCTCCCCACTTCTGCTCAGCTCTTCACTAAGGAGACACATTTAGCTTTTCTGGGCCTCCTTCAATTCATCTTTTATTCTCAGTAGCAACTGAAAGCCAGGCTCCAAGGCCTCCCTGGAAAGGAAGGGGGAGGCTGCAAACTTTTATTACACTAGACTTTCTCTTCTTCCCTATCACAAATCCTGCCTGGTAAAAGGTTTCCTCTTCTCTAAGAAAAGGACATGGGCTTCTCTAGGGGCTCAGTGGTAAAGAATCCGCTTGCCAATGCAGGAGATGTGGGTTCGATCCCTGGGTTGGGAAGATGTCCTAGAGAAGGAAATGGCAACCCACTCCAGTATTCTTGCCTGGGACATCCCATGGACAGAGGAGCCTGGTGGGCTACAGTCCACAGGCTGCAAAGATTCAGACACGACTTAGTGACTAAACAACAAGAGGACATCACACCATCCAGGTCACCTTCCAAACTCATAGCCCACCCAACAACCTCCCCCAACCCTTGTCTCCTATTGGACTGAGCCGATTTCTCCTCTGACATCGCAAGGTTGGGGTGGGGAGAGCTGAGGCTGCCTGCTTCTGTGTCTTTCAAAGTTTCTTCTAGAACAACGACTTATGAACTTTTTTTGAGACCCACTGTAAGAAATACATTTTACATTACAGCCAAGGGCACATGTGCACACACATACACACACACACACACACCACACTACTGAAACAAAAGTTTAATAAGACATTATTTAACCGTAATGCTCTATTTTCTATCCATGTATGTCATTTTAAAATGGGAATAAGCATCATCTTTTAGGGATACAAACTATTTACAGATGAAATGATCTGAGGTCTGTAACTTGCTTCAAAATAATTGAGCTATAGATTAAACAAGATTGAACATGAGTTCATAACCATTGAAACTTGGTGAGAGGCACATGGTACATGGTGGTTCATTATACTATTTTCTCTAATATTTTATATAGTTGATGTCTTCCATAATAAAAAATTTAAAGCAAAACAAAAATATTGCTGATGCCCCATGAAAGTGATTTTACAATCCATGAATAGGCCGGGAACTACACGTAAAATACCTTCTAAAAAGTCCAGGAGTTGGGAAATTTGAAACTAGATGGCAGGGGGAAGTGTCAAGATCTAAATTTAATCTGTGACACACTCCACCCCCCTAAACAAAGTCTCTTTCTTCTTCTAGGATTGGGAGGTGGAATGTTTGCTGGGTTTTGTTTCCCTTCAGCATACAGCTGTTTCCAGGTGTCCGTATGGATGAAAAACAAATACGGCAGGGTAGGGAAAACACACTGAAAGGATGGCAGGGACAGCCAAAGCCCTGTATAGTGTCTGCTTCAAACAGACAGAAAGGGAGGCATCATTAAATTCAACCTAGACAGTGTGGTTTTATCAGAAAGAAAGCCGGTTGTGCTCATCATTTGGTCCTTCCAGAATGCTGTATGTTTATGTGTGTGTGCGCCAAATCACTTCAATCCTGTCTGACTCTTTGTGACCCCGTGGACTGTAGCCCACCAGGCTCCTCCACCCATGGGACTATCCAGGCAAGAACACTGGACATGCTCTCCTCCAGGGGATCTTCCAGACCCCGAGATTGAACCCGGGTCTCTTATGTCTCCTACGCTGGCAGGCAGGTTCTTTACCACTAGTGCCACTTGGGAAGCCCCATATTATATTCATATTTGATGTCAAATTGCCAGTCTCTTGTGTTATGATCTCCCTTGATAACCTTGTGGAGGCTACTGTCTTTATGAAGGCTCCTGGCTGAGGAAGGGTGGGTGGTGCCTACTGCCTATAATGCAGTGGTCCCATGTTCTCTCCATACCAGATGGTGGCTGCTGCTGCTGCTAAGTCGCTTCAGTCGTGTCCGACTCTGTAGACGGCAGCCCACCAGGCTCCCCCGTCCCTGGGATTCTCCAGGCAAGAACACTGGGGTGGGTTGCCATTTCCTTCTCCAATGCATGAAAGTGAAAAGTGAAAGTGAATTCACTCAGTTGTGTCCGACTCCTAGCGACCCCATGGACTACAGCCTACCAGGCTCCTCCGTCCATGGGATTTTCCAGGCAAGAGTACTGGAGTGGGGTGCCATTGCCTTCTCCAATACCAGATGGCAATTGAGCTTATTCTGGGCCTGCCTCTACACTCCACCCCCGCCAGCTTTCCTGAATGGCATTGTCTGGGCAGTCATAGACTCGCCCCAGGAGGATCCTGGTTCTTCAAGAAAATTAGAGATACCAAGGGAACATTTCATGCAAAGATGGGCTTGGTAAAGGACAGAAATGGCATGGATGGACCTAACAGAAGCAGAAAGTATTAAGAAGAGGTGGCAAGAATACACAGAAGAACTGTACAAAAAAGATCTTCACGACCCAGATAATCACGATGGTGTCATCACTCACCTAGAGCCAGACATCCTGGAATGTGAAGTCAAGTGGGCCTTACTAAGTATCACTATGAGCAAAGCTAGTGGAGGTGATGGAATTCCAGTTGAAGCTATTTCATATCCTGAAAGATGATGCTGTGAAAGTGCTTCACTCAGTATGCCAGCAAATTTGGAAAATTCAGCAGCAGCCACAGGACTGGAAAAGGTCAGTTTTCATTCCAATCCCAAAGAAAAGCAATGCCAAAGAATGCTCAAACTACTGCACAATTGCACTCATCTCACTCTCTAGTAAAGTAGTGCTCAAAATTCTCCAAGCCAGGCTTCAACAATACATGAACCGTGAACTTCCAGATGTTCAAGCTGGTTTTAGAAAAGGCAGAGGAACCAGAGATCAAATTGCCAACATCTGTTGGATCATCGAAAAAGCAAGAGAGTTCCAGAAAAACATCTACTTCTGCTTTATTGACTATGCCAAAGCCTTTGACTGTGTGGATCACCACAAACTCTGGAGAATTCTTAAAGAGATGGGAATACCAGCCTCTTGAGAAACCTGAATGCAGATCAGGAAGCAACAGTTAGAACTGGACACGGAACAGACTGGTTCCAAATAGGGAAAGGAGTACATCAAGGCTGTATGTTGTCACCCTGCTTATTTAACTTATATGCAGAGTACATCATGAGAATCTCTGGGCTGGAGGAAGCACAAGCTGGAATCAAGATTGCCAGGAGAAATATCAATAACCTCAGATATGCAGATGACACAACCTTTATGGCAGAAAGCAAAGAAGAACTAAAGAGCCTTTTGATGAAAGAGAAAGAGGAGAGTGAAAAAGTTGGCTTAAAGCTCAACATTCAGAAAACTAAGATCTGGCATCTGGTCCTATCACTTCAGGGCAAATAGATGGGGAAACAGTGGAAACAGTGACAGACTTTATTTTTGGGTGCTCCAAAATCACTGCAGATGGTGACTGCAACCATGAAATTAAAAGATGCCTGCTCCTTGGAAGAAAAGTCATGACCAACTTAGATAGCATATTAAAAAGCAGAGACATTACTTTGCCAACAAACGTCTGTCTGGTCAAAGCTATGGTTTTTCCAGCAGTCATGTATGGATGTGAGAGTTAGACTATAAAGAAAGCTGAGTGCCAAAGAATTGATGCTTTTGAACTGTGATGTTGGAGAAGACTCTTGATTATCCCTTAGACTGCAAGGAGATCAAACTAGTCAACCCTAAAGGAAATCACTCTCGAGTATTCATTGGAAGGACTGACACTGAAGCTGAAACTCTAATATTTTGGCCACCTAACGCGAATAACTGACTCATTTGAAAAGACCCTGATGCTGGCCAAGATTGAAGGCATGAGGAGAAGGGGACAACAGAGGATGAGATGGTTGGATGGCATCACCAACTCAGTGGACAAGAGTTTGAGTAAACTCCGGGAGTTCGCAATGGACAGGGAGGCCTGGTGTGCTGCAGTCCATGGGGTCACAAAGAGTTGGACACGACCGAGAGGCTGAACTGAACTGAATTGACCATGTACCTGCAGTACCTATTGACCTGTTAGATATTCTAGGAGGGGGCGGGCACCTGACCCCAGCATCATCATTCCTAGAAACCATCTGCAAAATGTCCAATCCCAAGTTCTCCAAACTCTAATCAGGAAAAGGAGGCCCCTAAACACACTTGTCTGGAGAATCCCATGGGCGGAGGAGCCTGGTGGGCTGCAGTCCATGGGGTCATGAAGAGTCGGACATGACTGAGTGACTTCACTTTCACTTTTCACTTTCATGCATTGGAGAAGGAAATGGCAATCGACTCCAGTGTTCTTGCCTGGAGAATCCCAGGGACAGGGGAGCCTGGTGGGCTGCCATCTATGGAGTCGCACAGAGTCGGACACAACTGAAGTGACTTAGCAGCAAACACACTTCTGAATCATTCTGAGATTAAAGAAAACTGCAGAACAGTACTCCTGGCTGTAAATGTGTAGAGAACTGTGTGGAAAAAATTACAAACTATCTCCATTCCCATAAGGTAGAGTATGGGAAAAGGTTGCCGACATCCTTCATAATAACTTACATACAAAGGTTAGAGATTCCAGTGCTAACCTTCATCAGCATGTTGGGAAATGAGACATGTTGGGAAATTGATGAGATGACAATGAGCCTTCTTATTTTGTTTACTGTGACCCTGTACAGGATCCTATTCCCTAACCAGCCATTGAGCTGTCACCACCAGCTTTCTTGGAAACGCCACCTGTTGCCAAATCTCCATGGAGTGTCTTTTTCCATCTGCTGAGAGAAGGAGACTCATTTATGGTGATTCTTCAGATTAAGATTCCATACTCCAGTAAAAGAGAAAAATCACACACACACTCAGGAAGGTACTTCTAACAAGCTGTCATGTGACTGCTCCATTTGCTCCTAATTTGAACACTAGACCAGCCTTGCTGGTCAGTTTCTGGGGTCTCTACACTCCAGAGGAGGCGAGGAGGTCTGGTTTAGGACTAGGTCATAGTCCAGTCCTTTGGCTTCAGGAAGCCCTGCTGTCCAAGTTTCCCATCGCTTTGGTGGACACTTGCCCCGTGGGGTTGCTGGATGATTCCGCAGACTGACATGAGCAGCTCGCTGAGCAGCTGAGCATAGGGACCCTCGGCACTGTGTACACTACTCATACCACCCATCCCTAGTATCTGCCTCTGACTTCCTATCTTTTCTGGAATGGATTTACATTTCAGAAACTGTGGTCTTGGAGGCTCAGATCAGAACAAAGCAAAACAAAACTGCATGCAGCCTATAAGCCAATGGGCAAGGGGACCCTCTCAATCTTGGACAGTGCCCAGAGGCCCAGGGCAAGCCGGACTGTTTATCGTGCAGCTAGCCCTGGGTCAGACATCTCCCCTGAAGGCTGGCTCTACAACTTGGAGTGGTTTGAAGTGGGTTCCACCCTTAAAAATATTGTAGGTCCTGGGTACTGTGCCTGTAGGGTTAAGCAGATGCCCAGCCTATTAAGAGGTGCCACTAAGTACTCATGAATGGATCAGTAGATGAAGGGAAAGATCATGACATTCAGGATGAAGCTTTGAAGAAAATCCTTCACTGTATCTCCTTCCATCTGTCCACCCTGCCCTGAGCTTCCTGCTCTCAGCCGTGATGATTTCAGAACCTCTGATTCACTCTGAAGGGTGGTAGAATATCTGTGCAGGGAAGTGGCATTCTCCCCTTACCCCCACAAGTCACCACAACACTGTAGTAACAGAGAATTACAGTTTCCAATTTTAAGGGAAATTTTATTTAAGCACATGAACAGAAATATCAAGAATAAATTTTGTCCTTCACTACAAACATCTCTGCAGATGTCCTAGCATTAGTCATGAGAAAGACCATTTTAAAAGATGTTTACAGAGCTACCTTCTGAAGCTTGGGCTTCACAATCATAATATTTTTCAGTTGTTTATTAACTAAGTCTCCAGTCAAACAATCTACTGAGTTACAAATGGAAAGACATAAGATTGGCAATGGCTCCTACAATATTTCACATTTGTCATTTGCAGAACTTATCACCAAGAGACAATGTATTACAATTTTCTTAATGTGATTCAAATTCACTTTCCTTTGCCTTAATCTACAGGTCTGCGTGCTAAGTCATTTCAGTCATGTCTGACTCTTTGGGACCCTATGGACTGTAGCCCTCCAGGCTCCTCTGTCCATGGGATTCTCCAGGCAAGAACTCTGGAGGGGCTTGCCATTCACTTCTTCAGGGGATTTTCCCAACCCAGGGATCAAACCTGCATCTCTTACATCTCCTGCACTGGCAGGCAAGTACTTTACTACTAGCTCCATACAAGTCTAAAGGTGGCCAGAATCTCCAATGGAATCCTGAAATTTTCCTGTTCTTTTCAAAAGATATTTTTAGTTCATTTTCTCATATACAGAGATTCCAGGCAGCACATTTAGCAGTAGACTGCTTGTGTCCTCTGAGAACAGAGTGTTACCAAACTAGAGATTGAGAAATGCTCTTAATATTCTCAGAACCAAGTGAACTGAATTATTATTGTTGGGGGGAAAAGTAATTATCCCTCAAACCTTCTAAGTTCTTGGCCAAGACATCCCCCACCCCATAATTAAAAGACAAATCAACAAGAGAAAAACACATTTAATTATGTACCTACGGGAGCACCACAAAGATATGAGACCCAAAGCCACCCAAGCAATTGAGCCTTGCATACCATCCTGAGCTAAGAAATGCTATAGGAGAAGCCTATAGCCTTTTCCATCCTGAGATAGGAGGCTAAGGCTTCACAGGGGAGGAGAGCAGTTTACAGGAGGATGAGAAGAGTGGGTATTTGGTAAACAAAATTTGCCCTGTCAGGCAGAGAAGTCACTCAGATGATAAAATTGTATCTGGTAACAGCTTTCTTCCTGGTATCGGCTCCCTTTCTCATTTCTTTCAGGCAGTTAAAGGAGGTGGCGAAGGGGAGTAAAGCAGCTTTTCTTGAGTCAGCTGGGTCTTTAGTGTCTTTATCTTAAACTAATGCATGTACCAAAGTAGCACATCCTGGGGTGATTTATTCTGAACCCCCTCGTTATCTTAGAGCAGCAGTAGGCAAGCTCATGTTTATGTGCATGCGTGCTAAGTCACTTCAGTCCTGTCCAACTTCTTGCAAACCTACATACTGTAAGTAGCCTGCCAGGCTCCTCTGTCCATGAGATTCTCCAGGCAAGAATACTGCAATGTTGCCATTTCCTTCCTCCTCCAGGGAATCTTCCTGACCCAGGGATTGAACCCACGTCTCTTATGTCTTGTGCATTGCAGGCAGGTTCTTTACCACTAGCGCCACCTGGGAAGCCCAAGTCTATCCAGCACCAAAGTTAATACCTTTACTTGTGGTGTCATCATCACTTCCTGAGCCTTTCCTGTCATCATGAAAGTTTGCCACTAGTACTCTATTTCTTTGCTTTTTTCTTAAAATTAAAGTGTAGTTGATTTAGAAGGTTGCACGAGTTTTAGGTGTACAGCAAAATGATTCAGTTATATCTATCTATTTTTTTCAGATTCTTTTCTCTTATAGCTTATTACAAAATATTGAATATAGTTATTTGTGTTATACAGTAAGTCCTTGTTGATTATCTATTTCATATCCCACTCCAGTATTCTTGCCTGGAAAATCCATGGACGGAGGAGCCTGGTGGGCTGCAGTCCATGGGGTCGCTAAGAGTCAGACACGACTGAGCGACTTCACTTTCACTTTTCACTTTCATGCATTGGAGAAGGAAATGGCAACCCACTCCAGTGTTCTTGCCTGGAGAATCCTGGGGACCGGGGAGCCTGGTGGGCTGCCGTCTATGGGGTCACACAGAGTCAGACATGACTGAAGCAACTTAGCAGCAGCAGTATGTCTATGTTAATCCCAAACTCCTAATTTATCCCCCTTTGGTAATCATAAATTTGTTTCCTATGTCTGTGGGTCTGTTTTGTATGAGTTCATTTCTATCATTTTTGTTTTAGATTCCACATATAAGCGATATCATACGCTATAATATTAGTCTTTCTCTGATTTACTTCACCAAGTATGATAATCTCTAGGTCCATCCATGTTGCTGAGTGCTCTATTTCTTTTTAAAAAGTTTTTTAAATTTACTTTGGCTGTGCTGAGTCTTCCCTGCTGCTCACAGGCTTTCTCTAGTTGCACCGAGTTGGAGGTGAGATGCGTGGGCTTCTCGTTGCAGTGGCTTCTCTTGTTGTTGCAGAGCACAGACTCTAGGTGCTCAGGCTTCAGTAGTCGAGGCATGTGGGCTCAGTAGTTGTGGTTCCTGGGCTCTAGAGCTCAGGCTTCAGTTGTTGTGGCCCACAGGCTTAGCTGCTCCACAGCATATGGCCAGGGATTGAACCTGTGTCTCCAGTATTGATAGGCAGGTTCTTTACCACTCAGCCATCAGGAAAGCCCTGAGCACTCTATTTCTTAGTGCACTCTTAGTACACTAAGCTTAGTGCAGAGTAAGCCTTCCTTTTATTTGTCCCAATTTGCACCTTCTCCAACTTTAAAAGGGAGCTCTGTGTTTGGTAAACACACTCTTGCTGAGTCTGGGTAATTCAGCCATACCCTCTCTTGTTGTAAGTGAGTCCCGTCTTTCTCTAAATCTTTTTTGGGGGTGGTGGGGGCGGGAGGCAGGGCGGAGAGCATCTCTATTCCTTGCGAACAGAAATGTCCTCTACTCTTCAAGCCTGCTATGGTTTGATTTTATTTCTTTAGCTGCAAGAACCAGAGCAACAGATGATATCCCCAGGTTCAATAAACTGGCAGGATAGGGTTTCTTTTCATTTCCCATGTCTTCCTTAATGATTCCTAGCATTTCATTGTTGTTTGGTTTCATCTTCTTGGGGCCACAGAAGCAAAAGAGAGCAGTGCTTTGTGTTTCTGGTAACTTACCAAGCACATTCCTGGAGCAAAACTTTGTTTGCTCTGCGCTAAGGATCATATTATGTTGTTTACATTAGTTTCCTCTGAATAGTTTGAGTATCATTTCCCTGCATAGTTCACATTCTTTTAGTTCTCATTCTAAAGGGAAAGAAAGGCACAGGACAAGCTGTGTGTGTGTGTGTGTGTGTGTGTGTCTACATGGGGGAGGGCTCCCCAGTGAGGCGGAAGGCCTACATTCCTTTACAGGAACTGGAGCTCCAAATACCTTGGAGCTTCCAAGAATATCAGATATGATCTAATCTCTAAATAGAAAGTCAATAGACTGTTCCCATGACTCATGAATCCAGATACATCTTTCAACAATCAGGCCCTCACTCCACGGGGGTGGGAATATCTATACCTAATCAATGTGAATAAAGCCGATCTTTTGGAAAGGCTCCCATTTCTTCTGAAGACTAGGAACAGTGTTTTGATATATTTTACTACTGTTTTCTTAAATATATTTTCAAAAACATATATTTCTGCCAGGCTTCTAGGTAAATTTTCATGTAAGCATTCTCTCAAACACCTCAGCATAATTGCCAGTTGGTAGTAGGGGCTTAACCCTGACCCAGCATATAATAGTGCATTTCTAGATTTCCCCCCAGTCGTCAGTTTTCACAGGTGGAGTGATGTGAGATCATTTCATTCATCAAACCTGATGAGACAGACTGTATAATCCCTGCCTGGACATTTCAGACATTCATGTAACTTTTTCAAAGTTTCCTTGAATGTTTCTCATTACTTCTCTATGATGAAAGTGAAAGTGAAGTCACTCAATCGTGTCTGACTCTTTGCGACCCCATGGACTGTAGCCTACCAGGTCCTCTGTCCATGGGATTTTCCAGGCAAGGATACTAGAGTAGGTTGCCATTTCCTTCTCCAGGGGTTCTTCCCAATCCAGGGATTGAACCCAGGTCTCCCGCATTGCAGGCAGACGCTTTACCATCTGAGCCACCAGGGAAGTCTCCTCATGCTTATTCTGTCTAATCAGTGAGTGTCATCTGTACTAACTACTCTCAGTTCCTTTGGAAAACCTAACAAAACTTCCATCCACCCTCACTAGTCAAGACAATTCCCAGCCTATATTTATTTTTGTTTTTTTTTTCTTTCCTTTCTTTTTTTTTTTTCAAGAAAATAAACCAAGATTAGAAAGAACTAAAGGCAATAAGATGCTTTTGTAATAAACCTCCTGAAGGGCGTGGTATCTCTGTCAACTGTACCTGGCACCCTTGCTCAGCCCAGTGAGCATCACCACTGACCTGAGTTCCCCCAAGTTCCCAGCACCTCAAAGCAATTAATAAAGAAGGGGGTCACCTTTTGCACCCATGTAATTAATATAAATTATAAAGACTAATAGTTAGCATATCACCTCAGGATTTATTTTTACAATTATTGTAGTAAACAAATACAATAAATTCATGTATGAAGATAAACAAAATACAAACAAAACACATTTTACTGGCTTATCAAGAACCTTAAAGAGTAGAATCTTGCCTTATCTACCAAGAACAAAGATTCTAAAATCAATATATAATTTACAAAAGGACATATAATCTAATACATTCTTTTTTCTTTTTTAAATTGAAGTATACTAGTGCGACCTACGGACTTCCCTGGTGGCTCAGATGGTAAAGCGTCTGTCTACAAAGCGGGAGACTGGGGTTCGATCCCTGGGTCGGGAAGATTCCCTGGAGAAGGAAATGACAACCCACTCCAGTACTCTTACCTGGAAAGTCCCATGGACAGAGGAGCTTGGTGCAGGCTACTGTCCATGGGGTTGCAAAGAGTCGGGCACGACTGAGCGACTTCACTTAGTGCCACCTGGGAAGCCCATATATATTAATAGATACTTAAAAGTATGTATAACTTATAAGTATGCAACCCCACGTCCAAGGAGCGGTGGCTGCGAGGGCGCAGGAGGGCCTAGAAGAGCTACTCCACGTTCAAGGTCAGGAGGGGCAGCAGTGAGGAGATACCCCTTGTCCAAGGTAAGGAGCAGCGGCTGCACTTTGCTAGAGCAGCCGTGAAGAGATACCCCACGTCCAAGGTAAGAGAAACCCAAGTAAGACGGTAGGTGTTGCAAGAGGGCATCGGAGGGCAGACACACTGAAACCATACTCACAGAAAACTAGTCAATCTAATCACACTAGGACCACAGCCTTGTCTTGGACCGTGTGGATCAAGACCCAGTTTCCCCCTCAGTCAGTCTCTCCCATCAGGAAGTTTCCATAAGCCTCTTATCCTTCTCCATTAGAGGGAAGACAGACTGGAAACCACAATCACAGAAAACTAACCAATCTGATCACATGGTCCACAGCCTTGCCTAACTCAATGAAACAATGAGCCATGCCATGAAGGGCCACACAAGACGGACAGATCATGGTGGACAGTTCTGACAAAATGTGGTCCACTGGAGAAGGGAATGGCAAACCACTTCAGTATTCTTGCCTTGAGAACCCCATGAACAGTATGAAAAGGCAAAATGATAGGATACTGAAAGAGGAACTCCCCAGGTCGGTAGGTGCTCAATATGCTACTGGAGATCAGTGGGGAAATAATTCCAGAAAGAATGAAGAGACAGAACCAAAGCAAAAACAACACCCAGTTGTGGATGTGACTGGTGATAGAAGCAAAGTCCAATGCTGTAAAGAGCAATATTGCATAGGAACCTGGAATGTTAGGTTCTTGAATCAAGGCAAATTGGAAGTGGTCAAACAGGAGGTGGCAAGAATGAATGTCAACATTTTAGGAATCAGAGAACTAAAATGGACTGGAATGGGTGAATTTAACTCAGATGACCATTATATCTACTACTGTGGGCAGGAATCCCTTAGAAGAAATGGAGTAGCCATCATGGTCAACAAAAGAGTCTGAAATGTAGTACTTGGATGTAATCTCAAAAATGACAGAATGATCTCTGTTCATTTCCAAGACAAACCATTCAATATCACAGTAATGCAAGTCTATGCCCCAACCAGTAATGCTGAAGAAGCTGAAGGTGAACGGTTCTATGAAGACCTACAAGACCTTTTAGAGCTAACACCCAAAAAAGATGTCCTTTTCATTATAGGGGACTGGAATGCAAAAGTAGGAAGTCAAGAAACACCTGGAGTAACAGGCAAATTTGGCTTTGGAATACGGAATGAAGCAGGGCAAAGGCTAATAGTGTTTTACCAAGAGAACGCACTGGTCATAGCAAACACCCTCTTCCAACAACACAAGAGAAGACTCTACACATGGACATCATCAGATGGTCAACACCAAAATCAGACTGATTATATTTTTGCAGCCAAAGATGGAGAAGCTCTATACAGTCAGCAAAAACAAGACCAGGAGCTGACTGTGGCTCAGATCATGAACTCCTTATTGCCAAATTCAGACTTAAATTGAAGAAAGTAGGGAAAACCACTGGACCATTCAGGTATGACCTAAATCAAATCCCTTATGATTATACAGTGGAAGTGAGAAATAGATTTAAGGGACTAGATCTGATAGACAGAGTGCCTGATGAACTATGGCTTGAAGTTCGTGACATTGCATAGGAGACAGGGATCAAGACCATTCTCATGGAAAGAAATGCAAAAAAGCAAAATGGCTGTCTGGGGAGGCCTTACAAATAGCTGTGAAAAGAAGGGAAGTGAAAAGCAAAGGAGAAAAGGAAAGATACAAGCATCTGAATGCAGAGTTCCAAAGAATAGCAAGGAGAGATAAGAAAGCCTTCCTCAGTACAAAGAAATAGAGGAAAATAATAGAATGGGAAAGTCTAGAGATCTCGTCAAGAAAATTAGAGATACCAAGGGAATGTTTCATGCAAAGATGGGCTCGATAAAGGACAGAAATGGTATGGACCTAACAGAAGCAGAAGATATTAAGAAGAGGTGGCAAGAATACACAGATGAACTATACAAAAAAGATCTTCACAACCCAGATAATCACAATGGTATCATCACTCACTTAGAGCCAGACATCCTGGAATGTGAAGTCAAGTGGGCCTTAGAAGCATTACTATGAACAAAGCTAGTGGAGGTGATGGAATCCCAGTTAAGCTATTTCAAATCCTGAAAGATGATGCTGTGAAAGTGCTACACTCAGTATGCTAGCAAATTTGGAAAACTCAGCAGTGGCCACAGGACTGGAAAAGGTCAGTTTTCATTCCAATCTCAAAGGAAGGCAATGCCAAAGAATGCTCAAACTACCACACAATTGCTTTCATTTCACACGCTAGTAAAGTGATGCTCAAAATTCTCCAAGCCAAGCTTCAACAGAATGTGAACCATGAATTTCCAGATGTTCAAGCTGGTTTTAGAAAAGGCAGAGGAACCACAGATCAAATTGCCAACATCCGTTGGATTATCGAAAAAGCAAGAAAGTTCCAGAAAAACATCTACTTTATTGACTATGCTAAAGCCTTTGACTGTGTGGATCACCACAAACTGTGAAAAATTCTCAAAGAGATGGGAATACCAGACCACCTGACCTGCGTCCTGAGAAATCTGTATGCAGGTCAGGAAGCAACAGTTAGAACTGGACATGGAACAACAGACTGGTTCCAAATTGGGAAAGGAGTACGTCAAGGCTGTATAGTCACCCTGCTTATTTAACTTATATGCAGAATACATCATGAGAAATACTGAGCTGGATGAAGCACAAGCTAGAATCAAGATTGCCAGGAGAAATATCAATAACCTCAGATATGCAGATGACAGCACCCTTATGGCAGAAAGTGAAGAAGAACTAAAGAGCCTCTTGATGAAAGTGAAATAGGAGAGTAAAAAAGTTGGCTTAAAGCTCAACATTCAGAAAACGGAGATCATGGCATCTGGTCCCATCACTTCATGGTGAAAGATGGGGAAACAGTGGAAACAGTGACAGACTTTATTTTGGGGGGCTCTAAAGTCACTGCAGATGGTGATTTCAGCCATGAAATTAAAAGACGCTTACTCCTTGGACGGAAAGTTATGACCAACCTAGATAGCATATTCAAAAGCAGAAACATTACTTTGCCAACAAAGGTCCGTCTTGTCAAGGCTATGGTTTTTCCAGTAGTCATGTATGGATGTGAGTTGGAGTATAAAGAAGCTGAGTGCTGAAAAACTGATGCTTTTGGACTGTGATGTTGGAGAAAACTCTTGAGTGTCCCTTGGACTACAAGGAGATCCGACCAGTCCATCCTAAAGGAAATTAGTCCTGAATATTCATTGGAAATACTGATGCTGAAGCCGAAGCTCCAATGCTTTGGCCATCTGATTCAAAGAGTCAACTCATTTAAAAAGACACTGGTGCTGGGAAACATTGAAGGGAAAGGGAGAAGAGCAGGGCAGAAGATTGAATGTTTGGATAGTATCACTGATACAGTGGACATAAACTTGGGCTTGTTGAATGGACATAAACTTGGGCTTGTTGGATAGCATCACCGATTCAATGGACATGAACTTGGGCAAACTCCAGGAGATAGTGAGGGACATGGAGACCTGGCATGTTGTAGTCCAAGGGGTCTCAAAGAGTAGGAAACAACTTAGCGACTGAACAACAATAGCAACAACAGGAACAGCACCATGGATGGGGAACTTATAACATATTAGGAACCCAAGGAAACAGAGACAATATTACATTAGGTGAACAGTTGCATTGCAGAGAAGCCTTGAAATAAAGAAATCTACCATCAGTACTGGTAGCTTACCATTTTATTGAAATACACTATACATTTGAATGGGCTTCCCTGGTAGCTCAGCTGGTAAAGAATCCACCTGTAATGCAGGAGACCCTGGTTCAATTCCTGAGTCAGGAAGATTTCCTGGGAAAGGGATAGGCTACCCACTTCAGTGTTCTTGGGCTTCCTTGGTGGATCAGACAGTAAAGAATCTATCTGCAATGTGTGAAACCTGGGTTCAATCCCTGGATTGGAAAGATCCCCTGGAGGAGGGGATGGCAACGCACTCCATTATTCTTGCCTGGTGAATCCCCATGGACAGAGGAACCTGGCAGGCTACAGTCTGTGGGGTAGCAAAGAGTCAGACACGACTGAGCGACTAAGCACACATAATTTGAATATTCATAGGTTTAAAAATTCTCAACTACAAAATACCACCATAAAAAGGGTAGAAAGAAAGAGAATAAAAGTGTAACCCTGGGGCTTCCCTAGTGGCTCAGTGATAAAGAATCTGCTTGCCAACGCAGGAGACATGGATTCGCTCCCTGGTCCAGGAAGATCCCACATGCCGAGGGGCAAATGAGCCCCTGAGCCACGACTACTACGCCTGTCCTCTAGAGCCTCGACTCCTGAGTCCACGTGCTGCAACTACTGAAGGCCGTGCACCCCAACAAGAGAAGAGCCCCTGCTGGCTGCAACTAGAGGAAATCTTGCTCAGCAACAAAGATACAGCACAGCCAAACATAAATTAAAAAAATTTTTTTAAGTGCAACCCTGTGTTTTGTCACAGTCATTCTGATTTCTACAAACAACTGGATAAGAAACAAATTTAAATTTATCAAAGGTTCTTACACATTTCCAAAGTTCCTATGTCTTATTAAAAGTATCTGGTTTTTAACAAAAAAAGAAGCAAACTCACAGATACAGAGAACTAGTGTTTACCACTGTGGAGGAAGGGGGCAGTACTATGGTAGGAAAGTGGAAGGTACAGATCCTTGGGTGTAAGATGGGCCTAAGGATGTATTGTACAACATGGGGAATACAGCCAGTATTCTATAATAATTATAAATGGAAAGTGAAGTGAAGTCGCTCAGTCGTGTCCGACTCTTTGCGACCCCGTGGACTGTAGCCTACCAGGCTCCTCTGTCCATGGGATTTTCCAGGCAATAGTACTGGAGTGGATTGCCATTTCCTTCTCCAGGGGATCTTCCCAACCCAGGGATTGAACCTGGGTCTCCCACATTGTAGACAGACGCTTTACCATCTGAGCCACCAGGGAAGTAACTTTTAAAATTATAATAAAATTAAAATAAAAGATTTTATATCCTTACTAACTGATTCCCTTGATTAACCTCATTGTTGATAGTGTGATGGTATATGGACAGGGAAATGTAATCATAAATATGTAACATTTGTACCTAAAAACCTGGTCCAAACTATAACATTTTCATATACTATGCTCATCAAAATGTAGTATCACATGTCATAATCTGCCCAGTTTTATCAAGAAAACTGTTTTTGTCAAATAGTGACACCCTTTCTTCCCTAGTTTAAATCTTATTTTTAAAACCTTGAATACTTAACATATTTCACACAATCTGTTGATTGTGTAAGGCACTTTGAAGGCAAACTAATAACCACAATTTACTGTTGTATTTCATAATCAAAATTAGATATTTTCTTTAAAAATAATCAAAATTGGCCTGCTATTTTAATATCAAAAATTGACTCAGAAATATGTTTTCTCTAATTTTGTTTAGTACAATCCTGTCCAGGATTAATATTGTTAATACCTCTATCAATTACTTATTTGGATAATGTTTTCTTGTTGTTCAGTAGCTAAGTCATGTCTGACTCTTCACAACTCCATGGACGGTATACCGCACACCAGGCTTCCCAATGTAGAGTTCTGATCCTGGTAATGGCAGAAAGCTTTTATCAGACAAATCTTCCTGCATGTAACAATGGTAAACTTTAGACAAAACATAAAAACTGCTATCATAAGGCACCAGAGAACAACCAAACTTGGCAGACGCAGGAGAGAATAAGGAAGGATGAAAGCCGCATTTATACGTTTTGCCCTGAAAGCACAGCCCAGCCCACACTATGCAGAGTGGCTAGAATTCAGACAGAAAACTGCAATATTGCCTTGAAATGTCAAAGAATGGAGTTCAAACTACTAAAACATCTGGAAATAAGAGAGAAAATCTCAGAAAGGAGAGAGAGAGGGAATCCTAAAATCTGTGTAAAAACTTCCCTCAAATCCTTAACCAATTTCTGAACTATGCACATATGGGGGAGACTTCAAGAAGCCCAGTGGAAAGCAACAGCTAGAAGTTCATGGAGCTAAGTAGATATTTCTTTTGCTGCATAGCATAGGGAGGCTGAATTTTAAGTTTGAGTCCTGCAAAATGAGAAAAGCTTGGCAAATACCTTGAACTTTCCATTGGAATTCCAGAATAGCCATAATTTATGTAAAATGACCATGTCTCAGTACTGGGGCATTTGCCTAGGAATAAAGGCAAAACTGAAAAAGAATTACCCTCACAAAAAATAAAACCAGGTCTACAGAAACTCAAAGTGATGAGTAAATAATTAATCTGATGACCTGAACAAAAATCAATACTATTCAGAAGAAAACAGCACAATCTAGAATCTCTATAACATGTCAGTAGCAGTGTTCAATATGTAATTTAAAGGGGCTTCCCAGGTGGCTCAGTGATAAAGAATCCACCTGCCAAGCAGGAAATGTGGGTTTGGTCCCTGGGTCAGGAAGATCCCCTGGAGTAAAAAATGGCAACCCATTCCAGTATTCTCACCTGGAAAATACAGAGGATCCTGGAGGGCTACAGTCCATGGGGTCACAAAGAATCAGATACAACTTAGAGACTAAACAGCAACAAATATAATTTAAAAGTTACCAGATAGGTTGTATCAGTCTAGATCTAATCAGGAAATAGGAACCACATAGTAATTGCAACAAAAAGCTTAACATAGAGTTATTAAATTATTAGAGCAGAGTAATAATGAAAATGCAAAAAGAACTTAGAAAGGTCTTCTGGGGATGACAGAGAGTACTCAAGGAAGAACAAACTTGGAAGTGGTTTTCCTCAGGGTTCAGACCTTGTTGGAGAAGTAGTTTCAATGCAATAGATGGCAGAGAATTTTACTGGTTGCTCGATCCAGAGATTGTCCACATTAGCAGGCAGCAGGTGTCAACCTTCCAGTACACAGGCAAGCCAATCCTGGCAGGTAGAAACATGGAGGGAGTCAGAGAGTTGTAGCCTGTGTGCAATGTCCATTTTTGAAGGATCTTAGGAACTGACTCTGAGGGGCAGGCAAGACAAGGCAGTCAGAGCAGCACTGCCAGTACAAGGTCTGAAGCGTGGCGGTGTCTGCATCAGGAGGAAACCAATTCTCAGAGATGCAGGCAAACAGACTAGCTGGCAGTGGTACAAAGGGAATTGGGGTATCTTTCCTAGTATAAGACTGAAATGAGCTATTGTTTGCAACAGCATGGTGGTCACCAGAACTGGGATAGGACTGCTGCTGCTCCTGCTGCTGCTAAGTCGCTTCAGTCGTGTCCAACTGTGTGACCCCATAGACGGCAGCCCACCCGGCTCCCCCGTCCCTGGGATTCTCACTGCCAGTTACCAAAGGACTATGTGTTCTAGGCACACACTTGAGAGTACCACTGGATATTCACACACACACACACACACACACACACAGCTGATGGATTCTGCAGCAGGACCAAGTGAAAACGCAGCATAGCAGAACTAGGAAGAGAAGTGCTCTTTATCCTGCGATGTGCCTCTAACCTCCTCCACTAAACAAGCTTAACATTATATGAACTGTTTAAAGAGTCAGTCCATTTTCACAGAGCAGGTCCTAAGAGTGAAGGTGGAATTAAGAGACAATAAATTGACAGACACACACACAAAGAAACAGGAAAATGTAATCTAATACTGGGAGGAAAAGCCATCAGTAAAAATTAACTCTGGGATTAAATATTTGAATTAGCAGACAAGGTCTTTGTTTCAGATATTATAAATATGTTTGAGGGCTTAAAGGACAAAATGTCACAATGATTTAATATATGGGAAATACTAGCAAAGAAATGAACACTATAAAGAACTAAATAGAAATTCCAGATCTAGAAATGAAAAAAATTACTTAATAGCATCTTGGAAGTAGGAGAAGAAAGGCTAATTGAAAATCATCGAATCTGAAGAATAGAGAGGAAAAAATTGAAAAATAGCCTCAATGACCTAAAGGAAATATCAAGCATTCTAATATATATGTGATTGGAGTCTCAGGAAAACAGATAGAAATTGAGGCAGAAAATGTATTTAAAGAAATAATCATGAAAAATATCAATTTAAATATCCAGGAGTCTCAGCAAACTCTCAGCAGATAATCACAAGGAAAACCACATCTAGTAACATCATAATCAAATGAAAACTGAAGTCTTAAAATCAGCTGGAGATAAAAGACTTTATATACAGGAGAAAACCAACACAAATGATAGCTTATTTCTGATAAAGAGAGAGAGACCAGAGACAATGAAATAATATCTTTAAAGTGATGAAAGTAAATAAAAACTGCCAGTCCAGACATTTTTAGATAAACAGAAGTTGAGAGAATCTGTTACTAACAGACTTGTACTACAAGAAATGTTAAAGAAGGTTTTTCTGGCTGAAGTGAAGCCTCGCCACACAGAAATCTGAATCTATAGGAAGGAATGGAGAACACTGGAAATAGTAAATATTTGGGTAAATATAAAAGACTACTTTTTCTTATCCTGCTTTATTTTAAATTTTGAGGGAAAAATTTATAACATTTTAAGGTTTATAATCTATATAAATATAAAATATATGACAATAATAGCACAAGGAATGGGTGGCAAAAATGGAATTATACTGTTACAAATTATTTTATTTCTTAAATTCTTAAATGAAGGGTACAGTGTCAACTTTAAATAGACTGTGATAAATTAAGATGAAGTAATCCCTAGTGCAACCAAGAAAAAATGACAAAGAGTTATATCTTAAAAATGGAGGAATCTAAATTTAGGAATATCCAAATGCATTTGACTAACTCATATAAAAGTGGAAAAGGAGGAACAGAGGATGGGACACTAGAAAAGAAATAGCAAAATGTAGACCTAAATCCAACTCTATCAATAAGCACATTAATTATAGATGGATTATACACTCCAGTTAAAAGACACAAAACTATTAGGCTGGATTTTTAAAAAGCAAGAACCAACTAAATGCTCTGTACAAGAGATAGGTTAACATCCAGTTTATCTCTGAATAGATGTTTCTAACGTGTACATCATGAAATTAGAAATAGTCCTGGTTTTAACTAAATGTGGTTAAAGTATTTGACAGTTCAACTAAATGGTTACAGTTTCTTCTAAGAGTCACAACTCACTGAACAGATGGAATCTGGGGATTTTATGAAATACTCATGTTTCAACTGCTGCCAATTGATTATTCATTCCTATAACTTCCTGTTCCTTTCCTAACTATATGTATTAATATACCACATTTAAATATTAGACATGATCTAATATTTAAAACCATTTCTTAAGCATAGAAAATCATGGTTTGAAATTATAACTGTCTTTAATGAAGACAAAAATGAGCAGTTAAGCATGCAAAACAAATGATCTGAGATCATATTCCCTCAATGAGAATCAAATGCTCCATAGTGACATTTTTTGCTAATTATAGAGGCAATGTGGAGTGTTCAGAGATAAGGGGGTACAGAGTCCAACAAATCCTTCTTTTGACCCCTGCCGTCTCCTCTTATTGACCATGAGCCAAGTTAGCTCAATTTTTATTTTCTTACCTGCTTCCTTCTCTGCTTAGGAGGTTGACTTAGGAGTCAGGCTTCTTAGGTTCTAACCAAACCACTTCCTTCTCATTAAGTTAACTTAGTAAATTCTCACTAAGTTACGTAACTTCTCTAGGCCTTAGCTTTCTCATCTGAAAAATGGGTATAATAATACCACCAACCTTATACAGTTTCTGAGGCTTGATTGAGTGAATATTTGTAGAGCACTTAGTATCTGGCACGTAGAAAGCACTGCATAACTGTTTGCTAAATAAAATAGATACTGCCTCATTAGGTCCTTGTAACAATTAAGACGGATTAAATAAATCACTTAGACCACTGTGTTAGACAAATAGTAAGTATCAATCAATAATAGTTATCATTACTATTCCTAGAGGTGCTGTGGGTGATCACTGTTAAACATTAGCAATTGTCTCACTAAGATAAGTCACTTCAGTTGTGTCCGACTCTGTGCGACCCCATAGACGGCAGCCCACCAGGCTCCCCCATCCCTGGGATTCTCCAGGCAAGAACACTGGAGTGGGTTGCCATTTCCTTCTCCAATGCATGAAAGTGAAAAGTGAAAGTGAAGTCGTTCAGTCGTGTCCTACTCTTAGCGACCCCATGGACCTCTGCCTACCAGGCTCCTCCGTCCATGGGATTTTCTAGGCAAGAGTACCGGAGTGGGGTGCCATTGCCTTCTCCGATTGTCTCACTAGTACGCATCTTATCAGTCCACTGGGAGAAGTCTTGGTTTACTAATTAATAATGAGTTGATGGCTTTATGCATAGTTTATAGACTATATAATCAAGTTTAAAAAGAGTGGTATTAGACAATATGTTTACAAAGAGACCTCCCCAAGAAGTTAAAAAATAAAACTTAGGAAGAGGGGATAGATAATGCTAACAAATATAAAATTGTAACTGTTAAGACTGTTCAAAGTTGATGAAAATGTTAGTGAAGAATTAAGGCTTTAGAAATTATCTTTGGAGTGGGCATAATTAATGGAGGCAGAAATTAAGCTTTCAGAGACCTTGATCTACTGACTGGAAGCAGCAACATCCCCTGAGAACTTACTAGAAATGAGGAATCTTGAACTCTACCAGAATCAGAATTTATAAGATCTCCAGTTGATTCTGAAGCATTGTGGTAGAGTATTTTCGCTTTCTAGTTTTTCTGTGGAGTTTATTTTAAATATCCCATATTATTAATACTAAGATCTGGGTGATATTATGTCTCTTTAGAATGATACATTTTCTCTGATGATGTGACTTTACAATTTGACTACATGCATGATTTTATTATGTCCTGGGGACAAATTTTTATAATCGAAAGCCATTTCTGGTTTTACAATGCAAATCTCTTAATATGTGAAAAGAGTCACCAAGCAGGTTTTATAGTAAATATCACAGGCATTTCTCAATTTCATAACCTCAGTGATGCATATTTTTGAAAAATCATCTCTAAATCACTAGAGTTCAGAATTTTACCACTTTCCACAGTTCACCCTTGCTCAGACTGAAGATGAGAAAGGGCCCTGAAAACAGAGCCCTGATTCACACTTCTGTTGTAATGCAGTCATAACTCACTGACTTTTAATAGAATGTTTCAAAACCAAATATTTTATTTGGATGTATCTGGAGAGCTAAAATATTTCTATTGAAAATCTCTGTGAGAAAACATTCTAGATATGAAACATCTGGTTTTGGTCATTTCAGTTGAAGACTAATATTTGCACAGGTCAGGGAGGTCCACAGTGATATTGTGTTGTTCTAGTACAGTATTTCCACGATGAGGTATTCCTGAAGGATTGAGTAGCGGTATTCAACCCATTCACATGGTTCAAACATTCCCAGCATATTTTAGAATATGTATATCTGGAAATGTCCAAAAATAGCTTTCTCACTTCCTTCCTTTTTTTTTTTTTCTTGGAAACACAAGGTGAAGAGGGGTGGGGAAGGCTGGATACAGTTATGGAAACACACTGGGGGCTCAATATCAGGGACAAAGTGTCTGGGAGACCCAAGTATTAGCCTCAGTGTTTGTCAGGAGGGGCCATTACTACCAGTGGTCTTTCGTAGCATTCCCCACCCAGGGTGAAGTTGACCACAGGGTCTACCTGTTGACTTCCAGTCGGGCGGGGGCCACGCAGTCTGAAAGTTATACCCTCTAACTTGCCTTGTGTGAATGCTGGAGCTGTCAAGAACATTTGATCAACTCTTTAGGATCTCATCCTGAACTACACAATGGGAATCACCTGGGAAGATTTACAAATAATTGGTACTCAAGTCTCACCCCCAGACATTCTGATTTAATGGTTCTGAGGCATAACCTGGGTACCAAGACGTTTCAAAGCACCCTAGTGACCTATGTGCAGTGACGGGTCTCCATGTCACAACTGTTAGGACTCAATTTTCTCTCTCTTCCTCCAAACACCCCATCCTGCCTAATTCCAGCTCCTCTGATCATTCAGTTCCTTCTCTCCCTCCCCCAAGGTTGCCACCTCAGCAACTTTCCAAGGCTGGGTCTTTCTGCCAGCAGTGAGTGAGTCCCAGACTACAGAGTTTTAGACATTCTTACGGGCTGAATTGTGTCTTTCTAAAATTCATATGTTGAAGTCCCTCAGAATGCAACTATATTTGGAAAGGTGGCCTTTATCAGGTAACTAAGGTGGAATGAGTGCATATGGGTCAACCCTCACCCAATATGGTGGATTTACGAGAAGATTAGGAAGCAAGTAGGCATAGAGGGAAAATGGAGACTGAGGGAGAAGAGTACCATCTACAGTCAAGGAGAGAGGTTCCTCAGAAGATATCAAGCCTGCGGATACCTTGATCTCAGACTTTTCACCTCCAGAATTGTGAGAAAGCAAATTTCTGTTGTTTAACCCCCCTAGACTGTGGTTCTTGTTATGGCCGCCAGAGAAGATGAAGACAGAAATCTTCCAGTGTGCCCAGTACCTTGTAAGTCACGGCTCTTCTCTCCCCAGAGGGTAGTTGTGCTGGACATATGGCTTAGTCTTTAGTATCTCAGAGTTTTTTTGCACACAGAGAAACACCTACAATGATTTGAACTCTCCATGGATTGAACATTTAACCCATGATCTAAAATTTTATTAAATTACCTTACTTTAAACTGAAATTGCAAATCCAATATGATCAATTCTTTTGAAAACTTCAACACCTTCAATAGCAGGCAAAACACATATGACAGCAAAGCTTACTACAATATTTAACTTCAGACTATTCTAAATATCAAACACCATATGTTGAATTTATTTCTTCATTAAGTTTGTTTCGTATCTCCCTCGGATTATGAATGAATTTGTTTTGACATCTTCCTCATGTTCTAGTAATACAAGTTTGATACCTTCTAGTTACAATTCTAAACAGACCCCAAAACTCAGTTTCTGAATGCTTTATGATTCCTTGGTTGGGGCACACACACACAAAAAAATCGGTTTTTCTCCCCAGGTGATTCAAATCCAACTGAATTGTTACAGTACTGAGCATGTGTTTCTTATTCTAAAACTTGTTAGGTTACTTAGATTTTTTAAGTCCACTTATTTTTCTAGATTTAAATTTGTCACCAGAAGTTGGTGTTTGTCTCCAAAAATAATATGTTTTACAACTCTTTTGGTCAAGATTACACAATGCATTACCCTATATTGGAACAGGCTGGTGTGGTTGATTAGGTTTATAAACATCAAGTGTGTCCTTATTGCTGTTTATTACTATTCATAAAACCACTGGGATTTCATTCCCTGAAAGTTGAGTCTCTCTGCTAAGCAAATCTTTACAGAATATTTGGGAAATTTATCACCTTGGAATTCATCACCAAGCCTGATTTTTATTTTGCTATTGTTTAAGGCTATGGTTTTTCCAGTGGTCATGTATGGATGGGAGAGTTGGACTGTGAAGAAAGCTGAGCGCCGAAGAATTGATGCTTTTGAACTGTGGTGTTGGAGAAGACTCTTGAGAGTCCTTTGGACTGCAAGGAAATCCAACCAGTCCATCCTAAAGGAGATCAGTTCTGGGTGTTCACTGGAAGGACTGATGTTGAAGCTGAAACTCCAATACTTTGGCCACCTCATGCGAAGAGTTGACTCATTAGAGAAGACCCTGATGCTGGGAGGGATTGGGGGCAGGAGGAGAAGGGGATGACAGAGGATGAGATGGCTGGATGGCATCACCAACTCGATGGATGTGAGTTTGAGTTGGTGATGGACAGGGAGGCCTGGCGTGCTGCCATTCATGGGGTTGCAGAGTTGGACATGACTGAGCGACTGAACTGAACTGAACTGACCCCTGGTGCTAAATAACTGTTTGGCCCCTTTTCCATTTAATTATTCTACACTTTCTGTTAACTCATTAATTAAATGCTCATACCTCTTCATAGCGTCTTCTCAGGTGGTGCAAGTGGTAAAGAATCCACCTGCCAGTGTAGGAGACTCAAGGGACCCAGTTTCAGTCCCTGGGTCAGGAAGATCCTGGAGAAGGAAATGGCAACCCAGTCCAGTATTCTTGCCTAGTAAATCCTATGCACGGAGGAGCCTGATGTACAGTCCCTGGGGGTCTCAAAGAGTCAGATACGACTGAGCGACTAAGCACAGCACAGCACATTAGCAGTATATGTATAGTTCTGGTTGGTAATGATTGGCAGTTTCTATCTTTTTTTATTTTTTGCCATTCTGATAGCTTTGTAGTGGTATTGTGGGGGGTTTTTTATTTTTAAAATGAATTGCAATAAACCCACATAAAGTTTGCCATCTTAACCATTTTTAGTTTTTATAAACTAAAAATGATTGATTGCTACACCACACAGCATGTGAGATCTTAGTTCTCTGAAAGATTGAATCTGTGTCCCCTGTAGTGGAAGCATGGAGTCTTTTTTTTTTTTTTAGGTCCTAATAATATATTTATATTCCATGAGAAATAGATTCAGATGGTGAGTGCAGCCATGAAATTAAAAGATGCTTGCTCCTTGGAAGAAAAGTTATGACAAACCTAGACAGCATATTAAAAAGCAGAGACATTACTTTGCCAACAAAGGTCTATCTAGTCAAAGCTATGGTTTTTCCAGTAGTCATGTTTGGGTGTGAGAGTTGGACTGTAAATAAAGCTGAGCACTGAAGAATTGATGCCTTTGAACTGTGGTGTTGGAGAAGACTCTTGAGAGTCAGACTGCAAGGAGATCCAACCAGTCCATCCTAAAGGAAATCAGTCCTAAATAATTATTGGAAGGACTGATGTTGAAGCTGAAATTCCAATACTTTGGCCACCTGATATGAAGAACTGACTCATTTGAAAAGACCCTGATGCTGCAAAATATTGAAGGTGGGAGGAGAAGGGGATGCCAGAGGATGAGATGGTTGGATGGCATCACTGACTCAATGGACATGAGTTTGAGTAAACTCTGGGGATTGGTGGATAGGGAGGCCTGGCGTGTGGCAGTCCATGGGGTCATAAAGATTCAGACATGACTGAGCAACTGAACTGAACTGAATATATTTATTGTAAAGAGACTGATTTTTTTAAGTTGGAGGATAATTGGATGACAATGTTGTGCGGTTTTGCCATTCAGTAATGTGAATTAGCAGTGGGCATACATATACCCCCTCCCTCTTGAATCTTTCTCCCACCCCACCCCCATCCCATCGCTCTGGCCATTACAGAGCACTGAGCCGGGCTCCCTGTGTTCTGCAACAGCTTCCCACTAGCTGTGTACTTTACACATGGGAGTGTATAATGTCAGTGCTACTCTCTCAGTTCATCCCATGCCCTTCGACCCCTGCTGTGTGCACACGTTCATCCTCTGTCTGCATCTTTATTCCTGCCCTGGAATAGATTCATCAGTACCACTTTTCTAGATTCCATATATATGGGAAGCATGCAGTCTTAACCACTGGACCACCAGGGAGTTCCACTAACCATTTTTAACTGTACAGCTCAGAGGTATTGGGTACATTTAGAGTGTTGTGCTACTTCCATCATTACCATTCTTCCACAGAACACTTCATCTTGCAGAACTGAAACTCTGTACTGATTAAATAATAGCTTTTCATTTCTCTCCCCCCCAACTCCAGTTAACCACTATCCTGCTTTCTGTCTCTGAATTTGACAACTCTAGGTACCTCATGTAAGTAGAAGGATGCATTATTTGTCCTTTTATAACTGACTTATTTTACTTAGGATAATATCCTCAAAATTCATTGATACTGTAGGATTTCCTTCCTTAGGAAGGAAATTCCTTACGTACATTGTATGTATATACCGCGTATTGTTTATCCATTCGATCACTGATGAACAGGTGTTGCTTCCACCTTTTTATAACTGTGAATACTGCTACTATGAACATGGGTGCGCAGGTACCTGTTTAAGTTCCTTTCAGTTCTTTTGAGTACATACCCATAAGTAAAATTCCTGGATCGTGTGATAAATCTATTTTTAATTTTTTGAGGAACTGCCATACTATTTTCCACAGTGGCTACACTATTTTACATTTCCACCAACCAGTGCACAAAGGTTACAATTTCCCAACAATCTTGCCAACATTTGTTTTTTAAATTGTAGCCATCCTAATGGGTGTGAGATGGTTGTAAGGTGGTAGACTGTAGTTTTAATTTGCCTTTTCCTGGTGATTAAAGCAGTTGAGCCCCTTTTCCTGTGGTTATTGACCTTGCGAACCATTTTTGTAAAGTGCACATTCAAATCTTTGCCAGTGTTTCTCACAGGTGTCACTTACCATGAGTCTGGACAAGCCTAAAATGGCAAGGCAATGCAGGGCATTAACATGGTCTTTGAGAGTCTTGTTCTGTCCACAGTTAGCGACCTACTGTTCGCTTCTCCATAAAGGTGAGGGTGCTGCACGTGGTGGTGGTGATGACGTGCTGGTGGTGGTTTAGTTAGGAAGTTGTGTCCGACTTGCAGCCCCATGGACTATAGCCTGCCAGGCTTCTCTCCATGGGATTTCCCAGGCAAGAATACTGGAGGGGGTTGCCATTTCCTTCTCTAGGGGATCTTCCCGACCCAGGGATTGAACCCATGTCTCCTTCATTGGCAGGTAGATTCTTTACCGACTGAGCCACCAGGGAAGCCAATGTTCTTTAAATATCAAATGGTATTTTAAAAACACATATGTATTTTTGATTTTTTGATGTATAGTTGGTTTATAAAGTATTAGTTTCAGGTGTACAGTAAAGTGATTCAGTTACACACATACGTGTGTGTGTATGTGTATTCTTTTTCAGATTCTTTTCCATTATAGGCTATTGAAAGATATTGTGTATGTGTGTGTGTGTGTGTGTGTGTGTGTGTATATATGTATATATATATACACACATATATATATATATTCTTTTTCAGATTCTTTTCCATTATAGGCTGTTGAAAGATATTGTGTATGTGTGTGTGTGTGTGTGTATATATATGTATATATATATACACACACATATATATATATATTCTTTTTCAGATTCTTTTCCATTATAGGCTGTTGCATAGTTCCCTATGCTACACAGCAGGTCCTTGTTGCTTATTTTTAGTAGTGTGTATCTGTTAATCTAAAACTCCTAATTTATCCCTTCCCCCATATTTTAATATTCACTTTAAGAGCTACTCTTAAATGTAATGCATAATTGTTTAATTTACATTTTTAGTTCTCTGTTCATCCGTATGTTTGTAGACCTAGAAACATTTTCCCTAGAAGTGAAATTAGAGCTTTACTAGAGAAGACCAACCACAAAAATGTAAAGCCTCCTTTTAATACTATTTGGGGAAGGCTATCTACTTAATTAAATTAAGTTTCATTGCTTGCCTTCTGGGACTGAGATCAAGAAAAATTAGATGTGTTATCTCTTTGGGGAGGATTGTGCTGGAGTGCCTGCATCTCTCTCACATATCAGATAACAAGATGGCCAGTGCTTCTATAGGCCTTGCCCTCTTCTGCTGGAATTCTACAACCCACCCCTCAAATTCAAGCACAATTTCCTTGGAATGAGATGCTTCAGCTATGATTCAAGAATCCTCTTTTTGCATGTGGCAGATCAGAGAGCTCCAATACTTTGGCCACCTGATGCAAAAAGCCAACTCATTGGAAAAGACCCCGATACTGGGAAATATAGAAGGCAGGAGGAGAAGGGGACGATAGAGGATGAGATGGTTGGATGGCATCACCAGCTCAACGGACATGAGTTTGAGCAAGCTCTGGGAGATGGTGAAGGACAGGGAAGCCTGGCGTGCAGCAGTCTATGGGGTGTCAAAAAGTCAGACACGACTGAGCAACTAAACAACAACAACAAAAATCAGAGAAAATGAATCAAAACTCTTAGGGAGTTCTGTGTGACAGAACTTGTGTGAGGGGCTTGTGTGACATTTAGGAAAGGACATGAATCCTTGAAGCCTCCAGGGCACAATTTGATGTAGGACTGCAGCAAACCTGGTAGAGCAATTTCCCATGATATAGCCAATTCAGTCACTATTACAACAGGGATGCAATAACTAAAGCATTTCCTCAAATGCTTAGCTCATAATGGAAAAAATGACCCTGGATAAACCTTAAGGACCTGAGGTAGGCTAGGAAAATGGATGTTCTGGTGAGCAAAGGGTTTAATTGCACTTAACAGAGGCTGATTATATAGTAGCTTAACTAAGTAAGGAATTCATTTGTCCAATGTAACAAGAATCTGGGATCAGCAGTGCAAGGCTGGTGAAGCACTTGAGAAAGCAGGTCCCTTCTCCCCAGCTGCTCCACCATCCTCAGCATAGTCACAAATGGCTGCCCTATCTCAGCACTGCATCATCACCATCTGGACCAGTGGGAAGGCAGGTTAAAGGCAGAAAGCTTATACTGGCCTTTTTTTTTTTTTTTTTAACTTATCAGGAAGAAAGTAGTTTTCCATTAGACAATTTTTGGCCAGTGGAGGACTGGATGCTCACCAAATTTTGGAATTATTTTAAATTAAATTGTTACCTCCCACTCCCACCCCAAGTATATTTATGATTCTGTTAGCAAGAAAGAACAGGAGAAACTGGTAATATCTAGCCCATTAGATTAAATGAATTGTCATACTTTGTATTTTAAATTTTGCTGTTAGACACCCTTCTACAAATGTGTTTATCATCCCCATGCCTTTGAAAGCTCACCATCAGACAAATCACAACTAAATTACCTGTTTCTCAACTTATTTGATTTTTTGAAAAGAAAGGATAACTTAGGATACATCTACTTGAATGACTGCATCGTCAGTACTACTGCAAGCACTTCACAAAAAAGTGTCCAAATGACTAACATTTGAAAGAGATGCTCACCATTTGCCATTAGGAATATGCAGATTAAAGCCATAATAAATTGCCATTACATACCCAGTAAAATGTTTAAAATTAAAAAGATATAATACCAAATGTTGGTGAAGATGTGGAGTAACTGAAACTTTCATACATTGCTAGTACCGGGATAAAACCTCTTCAGAATGTTGTTGCAGAGTTTCTAGTGACCTTAAACCTATGAGCAGTCCTGTTCCTAGGAATGTGCTCACCAAAACACATGCACAGAAAAGTTCATATTCATAATAGCAAAAACCTAGGAACTAACCCAATGCACACTGACAGTGTAAGGAATAAATAATGATATAGTCACATAATGGCATACAGCAGCGAGAATGAGCAAACTACAATTACATGCAAAAATATGGATGACTCTCACGAACATTTGAGGGAAAGAAGCCAGAAAGAGTCACAAAAAAGGACCTACTGTGTAAGTAGACTTTTATCTAAAGTTCAGAAATAGGCAAAATTATCCTGAGTTCTGAAAAGTCATGAAAGTAGTTAAAATCCTGAGAAAAGAGTAGTACTTCACATGAGCAAGAAGAGCATTCTTGGGCTTCTGATATTATCCTGTTTCTTGATCTAGGTGTGGGTTAACCGGTTGAGTTCACTTGGTGAAAATCATCATGGTATGCATTTATGATCGGTTCTCTTTTCTGTATGTATCTTATACTGGAGTAAACAAGTGAAAAAACTATAATCATACACTGCTATTATAATGAAGGTTTCCAGTCTTTTGTCTAAGGCCAATTCTTCTCCCTGTACTTAAAGGCACTCATTCCATCTATGGATTTGGGGATGTTATTTATGAAGTTAAGAATCATCACAGCACTAGGTGTTTCTTTTTACACTGAAAAATGAAGCGTAGTTGACTTATAATGTTGTGATAGTTTTAGATATACAGCAGTGATTCTGATATATATATACACATATATGATACATATGTACACATATATAACATACTTTTCAAGATTCTTTTCCATTTATAGATTATTATGAAATACTGAATATAGTTTCCTGTGCTATACAGTAGGATTTTGTCTATTTTATATACAGCGGTGTGTATCTGTTAAGCCCAAATTCCCAATTTATCCCTTTCCCCCTTTTGGTAACCATAAATTTGTTTTCTATGTCTGCTTCTATTTCTGTTTCATAAATAAGTCCTTTCCTATCATTTTTGGGATTCCATATATGTCATATCACATATTTGAGTACCTTCCAACCCTTCTCTTATTTCATCTCTAACTTTTGCTACTTTTGTCCATTTCTACCATTTGGAGAAGCTCTTCCTTGTGCATTTATGATTTACTGGCTTC
Source organism: Bos indicus x Bos taurus (assembly GCF_003369695.1). Classification (NCBI taxonomy): domain Eukaryota; kingdom Metazoa; phylum Chordata; class Mammalia; order Artiodactyla; family Bovidae; genus Bos; species Bos indicus x Bos taurus. Next base: position 117,646,570 of record NC_040076.1, read on the forward strand.
TGAGTCCCCACCTAACTTCTCTGGCCATTCATTCTGTTTTCACGGTGAATGTCTCTTCCTTTACTCATTTCTGAATGCTATCTTGAGCCCAGACTTCTCTTTTGAACTGCAGAGCTCTATATCTCACTGCCAAGCAACATTTTCACTAAAAGTCAACTAAGCGTAACATCTCCCCTGTGTTGTTCAACTTTCCATATTCTTTGTCTCAGTAAATAGCACCAAGCAGTACCCAAGCTGGAAACCTATGTTCAATTTATAGTTATTGAATGAAACACAGAAAATGTAAAATTATGAGTATGACTTTTACTTCTGGCATCACAGTGGACTAGATATTGTGAGGGAACCATCCAGCTGCAAAACAACTAGATCTGGATCGAAAACATTTCTTGATGTTTTGCTTGGTTCTCAGAAATTAAAAAAATCTTCAAAGACCCCTTTTCATACCAAATAAGGAGAAATTAGAGCAGGGATCTTCATGCATGCTGGAGAGATGCAGTTGGTCTGAGTGCAAATGCCAACAGCAGCTATGTGTGAGGAGGTGTCAATAATGCCTAACGCGGCTCAGGAGCCACGTTAGGCATTACTGACAAGGAGGTGAATCTGATACTCCTGCATTTAGGAGACACCTGCATATAGGGGACAACAGAGTGAGGTTTAAAGTGGCCCCAGGTTTCTAGTACTCCTGGACACACAGCAGAAGCAGATACAAATTATCTTCGAAAGGAACTGTCCTCTAGTTAAGCCATTAGGATTCCCACTTATTTAAGATCCAGGAAATATAAATTCATAATCTAAGATCACCAGGTACACAGGAGGCAAGCTACTATGTGTGAGAAAAACGAACACAACTTCTTTAGATACTGAAATTGTTATGTACAGAGTACAGAGTAATGAGGTAAGAAATGCTTAAAGAAGTAAAGTTTGGAGCCACAAAGTTGGGCAAGGGTGAGACCACCAGGAATAATGAGAAAGATCTGTGTGACAATAAAATAGAATTTCTAAAAATAAAAACCATGGATTTTTAGGAATTACATAGCTCAATCTAGGGGTCTAATAACAGGTGAAACATCGTCAAACAGTGAATTGGAACATTTGGCAGAAGAAATTTCCCAGAATGCAGCATAGAGAGGTAAGAAGATGAAAAATATAAAACAAGCTAAGAGATATGGAGAAAAGAAGAGGAAAAAGAAACATTTATTTTGAATCCAAAAAGAAGAGAGAACTGGGAAAAGGAATAATTGAAGGGGTGATGATTGAGAATTTTCCACAAGTGATCACAGATATAAATCTATTTTTCCAAGTAAAATAAAACCAGGCATAAATACATCATTGTGGAACAGCAAAGACAAAAGGATCCAAAAAGCAGAGAAAAAGGACAGATCATAAGTACAGCAGCAATGATGAAAATCAGAAAGAAAGAAAGAATAGCATCTTAAAGGTGTCAGTCTTGCATTGTAGATCCAATCTATTTTTTTTAAGAATGAAAGTGATATAAGGACATTTTCAGATAAACAAAAATAATTTCCCATCAAGGGACATCCACTAAAAGAACTTCAAAATATTTTCTTTAAAAGAAGAAAAGGATCATAAAATGATGGTCTGAAATATGAGAAGCAATGGCAAGTGAATAAAACAGGTAACATATAAATGTACATGAATATCTGTGGAACATTTCATGCAAAGATGGGCACGATAAAGGACAGAAACGGTATGGACCTCACAGAAGCAAAAAATATTAACAAGAGGTGGCAACAATACACAGAAGAACTATGCAAAAAAGATCTTCATGACCCAGATAACCACGATGCTGTGATCACTCACCTAGAGCCAGATACCCTGGAGTTCGAAGTCAAGTGGGCCTCAGGAAGCATCACTGTGAACAAAACTAGTGGAGATGAAGGAATTTCAGCTGAGCTATTTCTAAATTCTAAAAGATGATGCTGTTAAAGTACTGCACTCATTATGCCAGCAAATTTGGAAAACTCAGCAGTGGCCACAGGACTGGAAAAGGTCAGTTTTCATTCAATCCCAAAGAAAGACAATGCCAAAAAATGTTCAAACTACTGCACAATTGCACTCATCTCACACACTAGTAAAGTAATGCTCAAAATTCTCCAAGCGAGGCTTCAACAGTGAACCATAAACTTCCAGATGTTTAAGCTGGATTTAGAAAAGGCAGAGGAACCAGAAATCAAATTGCCAACATCTGTTGGATCATTGAAAAAGCAAGAAAGTTCCAGGAAAATATCTACTTCTGCTTTATTGACTATGCCAAAGCTTTTGACTGTGTGGATCACAACAAACTGGAAAATTCTTCAAGAGATGGGAATACCAGACCACCTGACCTGCCTCCTGAGAAATCTGTATGGAGATCAAGAAGCAACAGAAACGGACGTGGAACAGCAGACTGGTTCCAAATTGGGAAATGAATACATCAAGGCTGAATACTGTCACCCTACTTATTTAACTTCTATGCAGAGTACATCATGTGAAATGCTGGGCTGGATGAAGCACAAGCTGGAATCAAGATTGCTGGAAGAAATATCAATAACCTCAGATATGCAGATGACTCCACCCTTATGGCAGAAATCAAAGAGGAACTGAAGAGCCTCTTGATGAAAGTGAAAGAGGAGAGTGAAAAAGCTGGCTTAAAACTCAACATTCAAAAAATGAATATCATGGCATTCAGTCCCATTCCTTCATGGCAAATAGATGGGGAAACAATGGAAACAGAGAGAGAGTTTATTTTCTTGGGCTCCGAAATCACTGCAGATGGTGATTGCAGCCATGAAATTAAAAGATGCTTGCTCCTTGGAAGAAAAGCTATGACCAACCAGGATAGCATATTAAAAAGCAGAGATATTACTTGCTAACCAAGGTCCATCTAGTTAAAGCTTTTTCCAGAAGTCATATATGGATGTGAGAGATGGACCATAAAGAAAGCTGAGTACCGAAGAACTGTCAATTTTGAACTGTGGAGTTGGAGAAGACTCTTGAGAGTCCCTTGGACTGCAAGGAGATCCAACCAGTCCATCCTAAAGGAAATCAGTCCTGAATATTCATTGGAAGGACTGATGCTGAAGCTGAAGCTCCAATACTTTGGCCACCTGATGGGAAAACTGACTCTTTAGAAAAGACCCCAATGCTGGGAAAGATTGAAGGCAGGAGGAGAAGGGGACGACAGAGAAAGAGATGGCTGGATGGCATCACTGACTTGATGGACATGAGTTTGAGCAAGCTCCAGGAGTTGGTGATGGGACAGGGAAGCCTGGCATGCTGCAGCCCATGGGGTCACAAAGAGTCAGACATGACTGAGTGACTGAATTGAACTGAAGCATGTGTGTAAAATAATAGTATTATGAAGAAGGGTGACCAGACTTAAAGTGTTTTAAGGTCCTTGGATTATCTGGTTGGAGGGTGTAATATATTATTTAATTTAAAGTTTTATTCTATTAAATATGCATGGTAAAATTTCAGTGTAACACTAAAAGAATAGAAAATGAACATATGAGTTCCACATGAATAAAAAAATTAAATAGTATACATATTAGACAAAAAGATAAAATGTAGCTAAGTGAATATAAAAGGAGACATTAAAATTTAAGGACAGAGAAAGTGAGAGTAAGAGATGGAGAGGAAGGAGGAGGGAGGACCAGGAGGAAGAGAAAGAAGGAGAGGGAGGCAAAAGGGAGGTGGGAGAGAGGAGGGAGATAAGGATATATTAGATAAATATCAATAAATGGAGAGCAGGGGACTTCCCTGGTGGCCCAGTGGTTAGGATTCTGACTGCCAATGCACTGGACATGGGTTGGATCCCTGATCTGGAACGATCACTCATGCCACAAAGCAATTAAGCCTGTGTGCTACAACTACTGAGCTCGCACCTTAGAGCCTGCGCACCTGAGCTTGCCTGTACTGTGCAACGAGAAGTCACTGCCGTGAGAAGCCTGCACACCACAACTAGAGTAGCAGCCCCCTCCCCAACTACAGAAAGCCCACGCACAGCAGCAAAGACCCAGTACAGCCAAAAATAAAATTTAAAAACAAAAAAGAAAGCGTAACATAGTTTAATAGCTGACAAAATAGACTTTACCCCTGACATGACTTAGTGACTAAATAACAATATATAACTAAATCATTTTGCTGTATACCAGAAACTAACACAACACTGTAAATCAATTATACTTCAATTAAAAAAGATTTTACAACAAAAAACAATACTGGTAATAAAGAAGGCCATTGTGCTCAGTTGTGTCTGACTCTTTTGAAACCCCATGAACTGTAGCCCACCCAGGCTTCTCTGTCCATGGAATTTTCCAGGCAAGAATACTGGAGTGGGTTGCCACTTCCTCCTCCAGGGGATCTTCCCAACCCAGGAATCAAACCCACATCTCTTATGTCTCCTGAACTGGCAGGTAGATACTTTACCGCTAGCACTACCTGGGAAGCCCTAAAGAGGGATATTACTCGAAAATTCAATTTATCAGAAAGAAAATATACTGTTAACTTGTATTAAATAACCTAAAGCTAGTAAAAAAAATTCATAGTTTCAGGGTAAAATTGACAAATCCAGAATTGTAGGTACTCCTTGTTCTTAACCGTAAAAATCATAAATAAAACAAGTGAATAGATTTAAAAGATAACATTTGTATTGCTTGTGGCATTAATGGTGCTTTTGCTCCATTTTCTGAACTTTCTTGATTGTTGTGACAATTTTATAATTAAAACACCTTTGAAGAAAACCAAGCGTAGAAGTCAAAATCTTAATTGAGGACTTGAGGTGGGTCTAGTTATTATTATTAGAGTTTTACTGTATTGGGGTTAGTTCTCTAGCTCTTACCCCAGTGTTTATCAGATTCAGTTCAGTTCAGTCACTCAGTCATGTCCGACTCTTTGCAACCCCATGGACTGCAGCACACCAGGCCTCCCTGTCCATCACCAACTCCCAGAGTTGACTCAAACTCATGTCCATTGAGTCGGTGATGCCATCCAACCATCTCATCCTCTGTCGTCCCCTTCTCCTCCCGCCTTTAATCTTTCCCAGCACCTTTAATATTTCCCAGTGTCAGGATATTTTCAAATGAGTCAGTTCTTCACATCAGGTGGCCAAAGTATTGGAGTTTCAGCTTCAGGATCAGTCCTTCCAATGAATATTCAGGACTGATTTCCTTTAGGATGGACTGGTTGGATCTCCTTGCTGTCCAAGGCACTCTCAGAGTCTTTGCCAATACCACAGTTATCAGGTTGGATACATCTTAATTTCAACTTGTTTGTGTTTTGCTAAAATGTCAAATGACTTTTTACATGTGGACATAAATGGCTCAGGCACTCCTTGACTGTACATTAAATATGACTTACCACAGTTATTATTACTCATTCTTATTCTAAATAAGAATAAAATATTTTGGAAACAATGAATAATAATGCATTCCGCATTTAAATATGCTACAACTGATTGTTATTAGCTACTTCTGGATATCTGTTTCAACAACAGCGGTTTTATTTTTCTTTGGTTCTGCCCAGACATCACTATTATCAATTACCCAGAATAAAAGCAGAGAAAGATAAAAATTGGTACTTTTTCTCATATTGATACTCTCTTGGACTTATATTGCAATTCTTAAAACAGTGTTCAACATCTACTTGTGCCTTTTGAAATATCTTGTGATAAGCAACAGTTAAATGAAATAGGAACAGATCACTGTATACAAATAGCAAATAAGGCACCCATGCTCTGAGGCTTGTTCTAAAGAAAAAGGGCATTAGGAGTCTTTTATTATAATACCAAAAAGAGACAGTAAACAGACTCTTCGAATGCATCATCTCAAAATCTAAACTGTAAAACCTGTATTATACAAGTTTATTTTTCATAGTTCTTCTACTTTATTTTTTATTTTTATTCTCCAGGGGTCAGGAAGATCCCCTGGAGGAGGAATTCTGTGTGCAATACTGGGATAGAAATGACACCATTTGAAAAATAAAATAGTAATTTTAGATTTGTATTTTGAAAAATATTAAAAAATAAGAATTTTAAATTCTTTTGTTTTACCCCATGTGTTTTAGAATCTTTTGAGAATTGAATATGCAGAATATTCACTTGACTTAATTCTTTTGCTGTTTAGACAATAAAAGAACAAGAATTATTTGCATTGCTTTGCTATATGAAGAAAATAGTGTAAAAATTAAATCTTAAAAACTTCAAATAAAACTTCATTGTAGATTAATAAATAAGTCAATTTCAACTTCAAACTATCATTTTATTTTTCTTTTTTCGTTACCTTTGTTTACTGTTTAAATTTACTGAATTACAATCTGTATAATGAGCACAAATAAGTGTACAGCTTAACGAATTCTTACATTGGCACCGTGCTACCAGCAGTGTATCATTAACTTTGAGGCTGATAAACTGGTAAAACTGAAGGATTAAAACCATCAACGACCACCATACACACAAAAAAAGTAGTAAACAAGAGTAAGTGTAACTAAATCAGGTGGGCGGCACATTTACAAAAATGAAACAAGTTTGGCACACATTTTATAGCACATAAGTTCTATGTATCATCAGAACCTGAGAGAATTCATTATCTCAGTCTGATAGGAGCCTGACTTGGGAGTTCGCTTACGGTGATTTCCCCTCTTTGCCGGTTAAGAGTTGTACATTTCAAAGCAAACATCAGACAAAATACAAAACGTCAGAACCAATTAGATTACGTAGCAACGTTTTTTATCTTCTTTCCTGAGCAACATATGTGGAATCCTCCTTGTCACTAATTGTGACCTTACATGATAACTTTAAAGTTGAAAATCAACTTTTTCAAAAACGCTCTGAGATGCTCTCTTCTTTTCATTGACAGGTCGTTTAGTTCATTTAAAATCGAAATCGTGGGACGTCTCCTTATCCTTTGCATAGTCATAACGCCCAGCGGTTACTAAAGACCACGCAATATTCACAGGGACTCTACCCATGTTTTACCACCTAAATACGAGCCATTCTCCGATCTGGGTCCCGAAATTAGTTTAGCTTTTGAGAGTAGAAATAGTAATATGTTCATACAACGAACCCGTTGTTAGATTTTTAAATTCTTATATATTCAGATTTCTTCGACCCACCAGTAACATTCCCAGTTACCAACCAATAGTTTTACATTGCTCGCTATTTGTTTCCTTCGGAATTTATGAGCAATTTAGCCGCTTTAAGACAGGGGAAGAGAGGCTCTTCCTGTCAAGGAACCCACACAATGAGAGGCCTTTGGTACCCAAATGAAGCAACAATGAAAGACCGGCAAAGCTCAGAAATGTTCCTGAAAGCCAAGAATGCCACTCTGATTTCAGATTGCCGGAGCGCGCCCGCCTGGTAGCGTTTGTGGCCGAGAGGTCCAGAGAAGAGGGTTCCACTGAGGATGCCTAAGATGACAGTGGCCGACTCTGCTACCCGCCTGCCCGGACCACAAAGAGGAGTTAACGCTCCGCATCCCGTCACCAGGGCAACTCTGCAATCCGACACCAAGGCGCAAGATTCCGCATCCCGAGCCGCCGGCCGCAGGACCCAGGCGTTTCACCGCCCGGACGCGGGTACTCCGAGGCGCCCCAGACGCCGCCGTCCCCGGGGTACCGAGTGCGACTAGGGAGACGCCCTCTCCGCAGGCCCGGGGTCCGAGGCTCAGCCACCCTCAGCAAGCCGCCTCACTCAGACCTCGCCGGCCGCACGTGGCGCCGTGATTGCCCCGGGCAGTATCCCTCCGCGCCCGCGCCCCCGCTCAGTCTCCCCCTCCCTTCTCGGGACCCTCAGAGTCAAGGCGCCGCGGAAGGATCGCACGCACGCGCGCGCGCACGCCCCGCCGGAACGCGGAGAGCTAAGGGAGCCACGGTGAAGAGTAGTCTCCAGCGCCGTCGCCGGCACAGCCGCTCCGCAGCCTGCCGCCGCTAGTTAATCAGCCCCGCGGTCGCGGGCGGGAGGGCGGCCGGGCCGGGCGCGCTCCGCGGCTTGTCCCTCACCGCCGTCCCCGCGTCCTCCCTCCGCAGCTCCTCGGGGAGGGGGGCGGTCGGTGCTTGCGCAGAGCCGCCTCCTCTCCGCCCCCGCCCCGCCTCCCCCCGCGCCGCCGCCGCCGCCCGCGACCGCCGCCGCCGCTGCGCCTGCTGCTCCTTGCCGTCCCCGCTGCAGTGCGAAGGGCTCGAAGATGGCCGGTTGGCAGAGCTACGTGGATAACCTGATGTGCGATGGCTGCTGCCAGGAGGCCGCCATTGTCGGCTACTGCGACGCCAAATACGTCTGGGCAGCCACGGCCGGGGGCGTCTTCCAGAGCATTACGGTGAGGACCGGCGGGGACCTGGGTTCCCGGCCCCGGACCCATGCGGGGCCAGCCGTGGGGACGCCGCAGCGCGGGGCCGGACTCGGGCAGGGCCGCGCCGGCAGGTGTGACGGGCGGCGGGCGCCGAGGATGCGGCTACCGGGCGGGCGGAGAGGCCGAGGCCCGGGGACGCCCCCTCGCCGGGGCTGCGCTGAGTGGCGGGGGCGGCGGCCGGGCTCGCCGGCGTTCCCAGTGCTTGTCCGGATGAGGCTGGGGGAGGGGGCACGCACCGGTTCGTGGGTGGGGGGCCTTTTCCCCACTCTCGCCCCCGCCCCGGGGTCCCCTGGAAGCCCTGGGGTTTGCTTTGTACGTTCCCGGGTGGAAGCGGGGACTGGAGGAGCCGGGCTGGGGCGCGGGTCCTCGGGTGGCCGAGCCGCCCCTAGCTCCGGTGACGGCGCGCCGCCCGCGCCGCGAGCTGTGGGAGGCGGCGGCTGCCCGGCCCCCAGGATCCTCGCGGCCACTTGGCGTAGATTTGCCGGTGTCCAGGCCTCTTGGGCTTGCGAGAAATGAACGCAGACAACGTAGGTGGATTCGTGAATCTCTGGCTCCATAGGATTTTTTTTTTTTAAATTCTCCAAGATGGCGATCTGCCATTGATTTCTTTCCTATGGAGATTCATCGATATACCGTTATCCCCAATTACGCAACAGAGCTCTAAAAAAAGGGGGTGCTTGGGGCTTTCAGTAATCTGCGAAGACCGAGGGGATGCTTCAGTTCTCCAAGTCCCTCCCTCTAGTGATCTTCGTAAGGGAACTAGTGCAGATTAATGCTTCCCGGCGCCTGATTTTCTTGTGACTTGGTGGTTTGACTCGGTTGCCACATGTTTGGGGAATAATTGTCAATAAGCCCTCCAGTGCTGCTTTATTGTTTTGTCTCTTTCTGCACAAGGATCTAAAATGGTGACATTATATCAAATACAGGAACATTCTCTTAATTTCCTAAGCTTCACGCCCCCTTCCTATCAAATGCCAAAATTCAGGCCCCTTACTATGGGTGCTACTAATTATTCTTGTACTACTTAACATGGTTTGAGGTCTAACTGTGTAGAACTCCTTATCCAGGTACTTTCAGGCTCTCTGTTGCCGCAGTGGACTACAATTCTTACAGAGAATTGGCGTCTGGCGATCAACTTTTTTCCTGCAGTCCTCTTGTCTTTGTGTGTGAGTTCCCGCTGTCTGGCTGGGAAGATTGCGGGAGTGTGCTTGGAAATGGCTGGGGCCTGCTATGACTCTGCAGTTCTGATGGGGGCGACGCCTTCCTTCTTATTCATGGAATGTTAGAATGCACGTTTTCTCCTTTCCGGTTCTGGTCTCTACCTCAGTTTCTTTCCCACTCTCCCTCCATTTTCTCTGTTCTTTTATGGTTGCCTATTGCAGTGCTACAGACAGAATCCTCTTTGCATTTGCCCAGAAAGAAAACTGATTACTGAGGAGGGAGGGGAAGGAAAGTTGGAGAGGGAGTAGCGGCTAAAATAAAAGAGGAGGGAAATATGAATTTGGGGATGCACTGAGATTCAGGGCTTGAAGTTCGTACTAGAGGGGGTTTGTCAAGCTATTTGAAGCAGAGTAGATGTAAACAGATCTGCCAAGCATGGACTTTGTTTCAGGAGACTTTCAAACAACTTTAAGTTTGATATGACAAGACTGTTACGTGACTGTGATAGATTAGATTTTGTTGAAAGTTTTTAGGTGAATTTTTACCATTACATAAGCACTTCGTGTACCACCTGACTTGAAACAAGTTTATAAATAACTCTTAAGTTTGTAGTTTATCTAGTGTCATCTACCAACTGGAGATTCTTTGCATAGACTGGGCTTAGTTAACAGACCACTCTCTTTAACTGTGAAATTAACTGACTGATATAAAATGTCATCCTGATATAAAATGTCATCCCGTAAGATTAAGTAGTTTTTTAGAAACGACTGAAACTTGGTTTTACATTAATGAAATGCGGATGTCTCGTAGTGGTAGTACAAACCTGACACTTTGCCTGTTACACCAAGACAAGAAACTAACTACAACTTTTTGTTTTGTTTTCTCTCTCTCTCTCTCTTTTTTTTTGTGGTTGGGGGTGGGGGCAGCCAGTAGAAATAGATATGATTGTAGGAAAAGACCGGGAAGGTTTCTTTACCAATGGTTTGACTCTTGGCGCAAAGAAGTGCTCAGTGATCAGAGATAGCCTATACGTGGACGGTGACTGCACAATGGACATCCGGACAAAGAGTCAAGGTGGGGAGCCAACGTACAACGTGGCCGTGGGCAGAGCTGGTAGAGGTGAGTACAGCACGCTTTTGGTTAATCGTTGCAAGTCACATTACAACTTATTAAGCAGTTTCTTTAACATTTTGAATAAAGTGTTAGTCCATAATGGCTATTAAGGTGGTTTTTGTGAACTGCCCAGCACTGAAGGAGGCACTGCTTTAGATTAACTTACTCTACAGCCGCTGCATATACAGCCTCACCTCTGACATCCTGACTTAATGCTGAAATAGAATATTAATAGCAGCTCTTCAGTTCCAACTTTAGTAAACTGAAAATCTAAATTTGTCTCTTCTGTATGTATAACTGAACCACTTTACACTTGAAATTAACACTGTTAATCAACTATACTTTAAAATAAAAAGTTAAATAAAATCACTTTGTCTCAACTGCTATTCAGATTGTTAAATCATTCAAATTGGTTATTTTAGTCCCTCTGGGTTTTTGACTTTTGAATGTCTTCCTTTTCTTTCTTGCTCACATTTTAGTCATTCACTATTCAGCATAAAAAATGAAAAATTAATACTGGCTTCCATTTCTATTAGAAACATTGCTGGAGAAGAGAGAAATAATTAGAATGAGGGTTTTGGAGTAAGTTTTGCACTTATTAAATATTTTCAAAGACTATATGTGCCTGATTTATTTGAAAAATAGGAAACTATATTTCATTTATATACTGATCCAGAACTTCTTGTGTTTCCTGACTATCATCAACATTGCAGAAATTCTTACTGTACTAAATAAGTCTCACTTTTTTGAAAGAAACTTTAAAAGTTGAGATTTATTATGACATCTAATTGGTTTACAAATACATTTAAATGTGTTAACCTGTGAAAATGTTTTGTAAATAAAGAAGGCTGGTATAGCCTAATAGAGCAGATTTGGCCCATCTAATGTTAAGACCAAATCTACCATGTGAAGAAACTTGAAGCCACTGTTAGCTGCAGTGGGCCTACCAGCTGGAGTGCCTAAAGGTTCCTCCTGTTCTGCTGTGCATTGCTACGTATGAGTATTTCTCTGTAGGAAAATTAGATGGCTGTGAAATAGGAGATAAATCTCAAAAAGTAGCTGAGCTCAGATAAATATATTAAAAAGAAGCATCAACCGTGTGACATAAAAACCGGAATGTTTTTGCGCCACACTGCACTACTGACATCTAGTGGCAGTAAATATAAAATCTGATATATACATACACATATTTTGAGGATAGACCTTTGAACTGCATCATAGAAAAACCTGTTGTTGGAAATAAGTTTATTTTAGGGTTTTATACTCAATTAAAAACAAAGCTAACACAGTGAGGATATCAGTAAGCACAGACCTTCAGAACTTGTCATTTGCGCTCTTCTGAATGGCACTGAAAATGCTATTTAAAATTCAGTCTTGGTTTTTCTCTGGAAGTAATTAATACACATTTAGCCTCACTGGTAAGACTTAACAGTTTGTACTTAATCAAGCAGTTAAATTAGGGAAGAATTTTATAAGTATGTTTTTTAAAATTTATTTTTGGGGGACCAGTCTAATGTGTATTTGTCATGCTAATCAGAAGGTTTTTGTTCTCTATATAAGATAGATGTCCATAAAAGGAATGCCATTTGCAGCAACATGAATGGACCTAGAGATTATACTAAGTAAAGTAATAAAAGACAGAGAAAGATAAATCACCTATATGTGGAATCTTAAAAAAAAAGATACAAAGGCATTTGTTCGTAAAACAGAAACATTCACACACTTAGAAAACAAACTTACGGTTACCAAAGGGGAAAAGTTGGGGAAGAGGAATAAATTATGAGTTTGAGAGTAACAAATACACACTGCTGCTGCTGCTGCGTCGCTTCAGTCGTGTCCGATTCTGCGTGACCCCATAGACGGCAGCCCACCAGGCTCCCCCGTCCCTGGGAGTCTCCAGGCAAGAACACTGGAGTGGATTGCCATTTCCTTCTCCAATGCATGAAAGTGAAAAGTAAAAGTGAAGTCACTCAGTCGTGTCTGACTCTTAGTGACCCCATGGACTGCAGCCTACCAGGCTCCTCCGTCCATGGGATTTTCCAGGCAAGAGTACTGGAGTGGGGTGCCATTGCCTTCTCCACAAATACACACTACTATATATAAAGTAAATAAGGACCTACACAGGGAACTCTACTCAATAACCTAAATGGGAAAAAATCTGAAAAAGAATAAACACATGTATATGTATAACCAATCACTTTGCTATATACCTGAAGCTAACACAACATTTGTAAATCACTATACTCCAATATTAAAAAAAAAAGATAATCACACTCTTTTCCCCCTAGCTAGTGTAAAGATATTGTTATAGAGCACTGCAGCTGCACTGATTGGACTTCCAAGATGCAGTTAATAGTCAAAATGTTTTCAGCATATTACTAGTTTGAAAGTTCTTTTTGGAGACCTGGCTGACTTCAGTGCTTCGTTGTTCATGAAAAACTGACTTAATGTTAACTTATTAATCGGGGTTCTGTCTGCTAAAACTTATGTGACTCTCTTGATTAACACTTCTTTTGAAACACTTTTCTTCTTTCTCTTTCAGTCTTGGTCTTTGTAATGGGAAAAGAAGGGGTCCATGGAGGCGGATTGAATAAGAAGGCATACTCAATGGCAAAATACTTGAGAGACTCTGGGTTCTAGCTGCTAGGCAGACTGTTAAGTATTAGGGGAAAATTGCTCTTAAACTTTCCTAGCTGTAAGCTTGAGTCTTAATTCTGGAAATTTTATTAGCAATGCAGGGTGATGGGGTATGAACCTGTGTCTCCTTTGTATCCCTCTGTTGGTGGGGAAAGGTGTCTTTCTTTCTGCCCCCCCCCTTAAATAATTCTGTTCACTTTTGTTTTGTTTCCTTGTGTACTCCAGCATTGGTTATAGTCATGGGAAAGGAAGGTGTCCACGGAGGCACACTTAACAAGAAAGCATATGAACTCGCTTTATACCTGAGGAGGTCTGATGTGTAAGCAGCCTCTCCCCATCTTCCTAGCAACTGTCTTCATCATCACCCCAATTATGGTCACAGAGCTACCAGATTATAGATGGTAGCTAATTTTTCTTTGCCTATTTTCTAATGTCACAATTCCTGTTTGCCCAGTGGATCATTTGTATGTTAACCACTGTATGTAACCAACCTTATCTGGCAACATAATTGCAGCACAATAATGATTTGCATGATACCTTGAAATTTGGGGGGAGGGGGCATGCCAAGTTGGGCATCACTTTGTCTTAGCAATTAATGGGATATTGATTACTAAAATAAGTTAATATTAAGCAAGGTGCCGGTTGTACAATCTCTAATTTGATCAATGTCTTTCAGCACTTTGAGCATTTACTTAGCTCATCTAGTCTTCCTTTCATAGCGCATGGTTGGGAGGAAAAAGTGCATGCATCTTTCCTTCACTCCTCTTTTCCCACCCCCTCCCTTTGCACATAGGTATTTGGTTTGCTTCCATCTTCTTTTATGCAGTGCCTGGTTTATTTAACCAATTAATATCACTTTTGTTGATGAGCTATTGAGAGCTGCAGTAGTTTGCTTTTAGTATTGTTGTTGCACTTGAGTAGAGACAAACCTTTTATCATAGTGTCCACAGGACATATGACAAGTGCAACTGCAAAACAAGAGCAAAATGCACTTCCTCCCATGACCTTATAGTAACCATACTGATTGAATCCCAAGGGACATTCCATCTTTGCAATAGCTCAGATTTTTGTTCCTGTCTTTTTCTTTGCACACCAGCTCTACTCTTTAGTAAAATTGTAAAAGGCTGCCATTATGGACATTAGGTATCCCAACATAACCATCTGGAGTGTGTCCAGTTTGTTCTTCATAGGACCAACTTTTATTTGCAGCTTGAGTTTTTATATGAAGTTGCATTATTGTGGACTTGGCTGTCTTGTGATGAATTTTTCTCATATGTATTCTGTGCCATACTATTGTTAAAATGAACTGTTGCTATTGTGAGATGGATTTTAACTGACCTATTAAAGGTTTCTTTCGAATGGCACTACCTTAGGGACATTCTAGTATTTGCTTCTATTGTTTGGGCCTTGTGGATAATGTACAGATTTAAAAACAAATCTTGTTGCTGATTTGTCCATTTCTTTCCCTGCACTTTGTTACATCTGGGATACAGTCTAACTCATCTGATTTAATATGCATTTAAAAAAATGCCATAACTATTAAACACCTTGTTTACAGACAGATGAAATAAATTTATTCCAACCAAATACTCTAGACTCCTGTTATTTATATAAATTGTTAGCTTACTGTTACAGTTGATCTTTGACACAATGGGAATATACTCTGCTGCAAGCATAAAATTTTTCAAAAACTTGAGCTGGTGGCCTACTCCATTTCCTCTAGTATTATAAAGAAAATGAGTGCCTATATTTTTAATAAGCTTTGTTTGCCCTGTTAAAAACGGCTTGTCATTTTGGGTGCATCTTCAGGCTTATGAGGCAAAAATTGATTTATCCACTAGAAATTAAATACTTTTTTGTTGCTGATGTTTTGAAATGAAAAATCTAGTGAGCGGTATGGGGCCCAATATCATGAAGGGTTTCTGCATTTGTGGATTCTTCTGTATTGAACTGTCATACATATGACTTCTCTTGATTTGGAGGCTGTGTTGCAGGCTGAAGTCAGCTGGGACTCTCTCACATAAGAGGAGACATTCCTTAGGCAGCATAAAAGATAACTGGGATTGGGATGTCTTGCAGTTTCTGTCTATGGAGTGACATGTTAACTATGACTATGTAATAGCCAAGTTTAATCCCAGAGGTCATAAGGTCTAGGAGATGTATTGAATACACCTAGGAGATGTATTGAATTTTAGTAAATATGTTTTAATACTATTCAGGTAAGTGATTATCATGAACTGTCAAGTAGAAGGTCCAAGCTCAAAACTTGGTGGGTCTAAGCACAACTGGGGAACTGGTTATAACTCAGATTATGGGCTCTGGACAGCTACCCTGGAGATGAAGTTTCTAGAAGTCATTTTAGAAATAATCATTAGGTCAGTCTGATTCATTTTAAGGACTATATGCTACCCTTTGAGAATGAGTGGGTTAGGGAATAGAAGGTAATCTCTTAAGATACACTGTGCATAACTACAAGTTTTTTCTTTGACAGTGTTGTTATGAATTTGGCCATACAGGGATGTAAAGGTATGGGAGACGTGGGATTTGGGGCTGCTATGATGGTTGGGCACACCTTAGAAAGGTTAAAAAAAAAAAAATTCTTGACCTGTTAAGATCCCTGTTAGGAACAAGAGGTTTGTCAGATGGAAATTTGGTGGTTGGGTTGTGATGGTTTATGATTTTATAGTAATGTAAATTTACACTTGAGGGTAACTAACTAGAAAGCAGTGACTAGACTTGTGAAACCCTTACTGAATGAACCTCTGAGTAGTTAAGGGGATGTGTCTGTGACAGAGGTGTGGGTAAGGGGGGAGGAGACAGTAGTTGTGCTGTATTGCTTAATCCCCAAGTTGGGTCCAGCTCTGTCAGACTCTGTCCATGGGGGATTCTCCAGGCAAGAATACTGGGGTGTGGGTTGCCATGCCCTCCTGCAGGGGATCTTCCCAACCCAGGGATCGAATCCAGGTCTCCTGCATTGCAGGTGGATTATTTACCTCCTGAGCCACCAGAGAAGACAGTAGATGGCAACTTTATCACTAAAATAATGAATGAAACTAGTCATTGGCCCCCTTCCCATAATTTAATTAGAAAAGCACTTATGAAAATACATACATGTATCTTTGCTTTTTACTTTTCTAGGAATTTAACCTAAAGAAGGGAAGCTATATAAATTTGTGTAGCAGAATGTCACTCCCACAGCGTTTCTTAGAATAACGAAACTTGGAAAACTACAAGATTTGACTTTCAGGGTTATGAGTTGAATAAATGACTGTGTTCAGAAGATAGTCATTGAAGAATTACGTAAGACAGTGCTCACCAATGAATTTTATATAATGGGATAAATATGTATCGTGTATAATGTATTTTACATATGTATTTCTGAAGGCAAAATACACATTTTTCTCAGGTAAGTTTCAATTCAAAAGTAACAATACTTTTATAATCAGAAGATTTTTAAATTAGGAAGATATTTTTTAGTGGAAATGGGATTTTAATTTTCTTCAGTGGCCTTTTAAAAAAAGCTGTATAATTATACCATAGAGAAATTATAAAAGATTTCAAGTGACTGTTAGAACTAGTAACAGTCCTAGATAGTGCTGTTAAGTATACATATTTTTAACAACTGAGAGTTAGAGTTTGAAAAGAAAATTATTTTTGCCTCGGAAAAATTCCTAACAAATTTGAAGGAACCAAGTCCTTGATTTGAATTGTGGATTAAAGGCTGAGGGAATATAACATCTAATACACTTAACAGTGATTAACTTTTTCCCTTTAAAAAATTATATTTTAGGTATGATGTTCTTATTATTTGATAATTATAAAAACGATTATGTTCTGGACACTGAGCTCAGTGTTTGGAC
The DNA here is from genome assembly GCF_003369695.1 of Bos indicus x Bos taurus. Classification (NCBI taxonomy): domain Eukaryota; kingdom Metazoa; phylum Chordata; class Mammalia; order Artiodactyla; family Bovidae; genus Bos; species Bos indicus x Bos taurus. The sequence continues at coordinate 117,663,683 of NC_040076.1, forward strand.
CTTACACCCTACCTTAGGAGAAATGAATTACACAAATGACCAGACAGGTTTGGGAAAGTTAGGATCAAACAGGTGTGTCAAATTCCATAGCACTGTTTTAAGTACCATAGTAAACTGATAATTCTGTTTTTCAGGTCTTATTTTTATTTCTGTGGGGTAGGGGTGTGAGAATAATGAAGAATTCAATTTTTTATTTTCCTAAGTGGAAATATTCACTTTTTGTTGTTGCTTATAAGAATTTTTTTTAAAGCAGTTCAAAAAGTGAAATTTCACTCAATAGTGTTACATTTTTTTAAAATGTATTAAATTTTTTTACAACAGAAGGCTAACTGGTATACTCAACTATTCTCTAATATGTCTGTTCACTATTAATTTCCCATGTTAATACAGATAAATCTAGCTATTTACCCTCTTGAGGCTGTACAGCAGTTTACTCTAAAGATGTACCATAATTATAAGAAGGTCCCATAATGTACACTGTTGTTGGAATGATTTGGTCTGCAGTTTGGGGGGGATTCCCTAATTGCTTGTGAGCGGTTACTTTGTATAAAATCCTAAGGTAATGTGTGTTTATCTGCCCTAAATTACCTTAATCATTATAACTTTAAAAAACACTGCATATAAATAAGTTTAATGTGGGTAATACTACAGGAGAACAAACAAAGTGGAAAACGTGTTTATTAACATTCAAACTCCCTTCATACAAGGCCATATAAAAATTCTTAGCATTTTGATTATATATATATAAGCCTATATTTTCTACATAGTTAACAATGTGTAATTTAGCTTTTCATAATACATTGTTTAAATACATCATTAGTTCTGTTAAACATAAGCAACATTTTCAAATCCAATACTTGAACAGTTTCCTCTGTACACAGTTTAGCAGGGCTAATAAGCATAGGATGCTCTTTATTAAGAGGTATATAATCTGAGTATTAACAATTACTGAAGTTTGGTATTTTTATACAGCATTTTGTTTATGTTTTGATCACCACACAGAATCCTTAAGGATACTGAAATTCAGTAAGTAAAGTCAGAGACATTACTTCAGCTGATAAATGAAGTTCATACATGACACTATAGTATTAAAAGCCTTAAAAATAAAAACATTTTGCAAACTGCCCTAGTACTGACTGTTCCTATCAGGGTAAGACTACTTGGCAATAGAAAGGAAAAAGCTTTGATTTTCTCTGTGGTGCTGATAGTCGCCTCTTGCTAATTATGGCAATTTGGACAAATACCAGAACAAGCATATTCCAGCTCAACAACTCTAGGTAACTTTATGGAGATGGGAGTTGGCTCAGCTCATGCTCGGTGGCCACAGCACTGACCCTGTGTGTAAAAACATGAAACGTGTGCATACTGTGATCTAGGTCTTAATTGCAAGCTATACTGAGGAATCTCTTGATGTTTGGCTATGTTTCATTCCAAAAGAGTCGATTTGATGCTTGAGTTACAGCACCAGTCTATTATTAGTGAAATGAAGTACACTCCTGCAGATAAATACCAGATCAAAACAACCTGTTTCAGTAATCTCGATTAACCTGTAGAATAAAAAATAAATTATCTCTACAGAAATCTCTGAAGGGAGCAAAAAAAAAAAAAAAAAAAAAATCAAACTATATGCCTAAATAAACATTTTAAAAGGAAATAACCCAATATCCTCTGAAGGTCAAACAGTATTTGCTATGTTGTAATCCCGTTCACCATTAGGCTGCAGTTGGACCACAACACTGTGTTCATTGATTTCGTTTTCTGCATCACTGCTGTCGGTATCATTGTCATCTTCCTCATAGTCTGAAGATTCTGTCATGTTCTGATGTGAGCGGGATTCCGACAAAGCCCCAAATGACTGAGTGCTGGCAGAAGCCAAAGGTCTGAGTAAAGGGGTGTGTTCTGACACTTCATTTTCTTCTTGACTACTATCTGTGTCAGAGTCTGAATCGCCTTGAGAAGGAACAACTTTTTGCTTGCAGACTGGACAGGTTTTTTTGGTCTTAGTTAGCCAAGGATCTACACACTTGCAGTGATAAGCTGTTGAAGCAAAATACACATCTTTTAGATAGTACACTTCTGTTGAGAACATAATCTCCTGCCATGGTTATTCATGTTCTGATCAGTATGCATCATATACGGACAAGACAAAAGTTTGTAAATTTTTATAAATCTTCATCCTTTAATGAGAGCTTATGATGTGCTAATAACTATTTTCTGTCTAATACTGAACCTAAGTATAAATTATGTATAAATTCAAAGCAGTATGTAATTATTCATACCATGGGAACAGGGAAGGATTCTGAGTTTGTCTCCATCTTCATATTCATCCAAACAAATGGCACATACATCATATTCATCTCCTATGATAGAAATAGTAAAATCAATTAAAAGATCCCTTTTTAATTCCTTACTGTTGAACTTAACGACCTTTATTTTAAAAAAAGACAAAGTCATTGCCTATCTCACACACAGGGCAGCCACATCAGGAAGCATGTCAGGATAAAGCCATTGTCTGGATAGATAGGTGGGAAGAATATAACGCATACTGAAAAGAATAACAGTTCCAATTGAAAGAATCCCTTTAACATCTGTAGTCATTTAAGCACATTCAGAAGTCCTGCTGCTGCTAAGTCACTTCAGTCGTGTCCGACTCTGTGCGACCCCATAGACGGAAGCCCACCAGGCTCCCCCGTCCCTGGGAGTCTCCAGGTAAGAACACTGGAGTGGGTTGCCATTTCCTTCTCCAATGCATGAAAGTGAAAAGTGAAAGTGAAGTCCCTCAGTCGTGTCCAACTCTTAGCGACCCCATGGACTGCAGCCTACCAGGCTCCTCTGTCCATGGGATTTTCCAGGCAAGAGTTCTGGAGTGGGGTGCCACTACCTTCTCCAAGGAGAAGTCTAAATAGAAAGTTTTAATGAAAATTTTTGTTCAGTATCTTGAATGTGGTTACTGTAGTATCACTTATCAAATACATTCTGTAACAAATACAGGGTTCTATTATAACCTGTTTTGAGATTTAGTGAGACTGATTTTACCTATCTCAAACTATTAAAATACTAAAGGACTCCAACATATCTATAATTATCTGTAATTACACAGATCCATTTACCTGGACTTTAAGGATAGTTCCAATATATTAAGGAATTCAATCATGCTGATTACTCATACAAATCAAACTTTCGGTCTTACGACTTTGTGAAAATGCCCATTAAAAACAAGTTCAGTTAATATAACTGAACAGGACTGAACCAGTCCGAAGCTGTACCACAGCTCTAAGCCTCATTTTACTAAGGTAGAAAGGTTATCCTGCGTTATCCAAGTGGGCTTAATGTACACAAGGGTCCCTAAAAGTGTGAGGAGGAGGTTTTTCTAGTCAGGGGGAGATGTGACTATGTCAGAGAGAGAGAATATTACTGGCTTTGAAGACAGGAGGGGAGGAGGATCATAAACTAAAGAACATGGTGGCCTCTAGAAGCTGGAAAAGCCAAATAAATAGATTCCCCTACTAGAGCCGTCAGAAAAGAGTGTTTGATTTTAGCTCAGTGAGGCCTGTCAGACTTCAAACCTACTAAACTAAAATAATAAATTTGTACTGTTTTAAGCCATTAAGTTTGCGGCTTTAAATCTGTCACCACAGCAATAAGAAATGTGTAAGTAGTATTAGGGTTAGCCTGCAAGTGAAAGTTGCTCAGTAATGTCCAACTCTTTGCAACCCCATGGACTATACAGAATAGAATTCTCCAAGCCAGAATACCGGAGTGGGTAGCCTTTCCCTTACCCAGCGGATCTTCCCGACCCAGGATTTCCTGCATTGAAGGTGGATTCTTCACCAGCTGAGCTTATCGGGGTTACACTAGACATACAGAATTGATGCTTTCAAGTGTTTCAAGTGATAGATTTATGTTGATCACCCATATTTTCTAGGCACAGTACTTAATTTGATGATAACTGGTCAACGTTGAAAGGTGTAATTTGTGATCACTGACCAGAAGGGAGCCTAGTGTTCTGTAGAGAATTAACCCCCATGGTGTGTGTGATGAAATGGTAAATCACATCCTGACTTTTATTTATTACCTACCTAACCAACCATGTGCAAGATGCCATCTTTATGTTTCAGTATTCTCAAAGGCAAAAAAAAATACTAACATACTATGATTTTGGATTGTTGTGGTTTAAAAGAGAATGCAAATAGAGTGTCTGGCACAAACAGTACTTCTTAGCCAGCCTCCACCTGATAAAACTGACCTGGTAGGCATACTGGCTTAGGAAGGCTGTGGCTAGGAATCTGCTCTCTGATATCCCCATGTGATTCTGTTAGTAGCAAAGAGCTAGTGGCAATGGTCAATGAACCTTTTGGCTCTACTTGGGGTAATTATGTAATTTAAGTATTCAGCAGCCCTTGAGCTGTGAGTGTATATGACTTCTGGTTTTATTTGAAAGCTAGGTTTGGTAGACACTTAATAAAAGTGTTCCCCCAACCCCTCTCCAGTCAAAACGTGATTAAATGTGGTATGGTGAGAAACCTAAAAAACAGACAAAGTTATATATCAATAAAAAAGCAAAAAGGAAAACAATCAAATTTCTGTCCCATTTTAAAAGACACAAAATTAAAAATGGTAGAAAATGTATTATATGACAACTTAGAAATCCAGCCAGTGGATTCATATTCAAGATAATGGCCCAACATCAAACAATTATTAAGTGGTTTTATATTTAAAGATAAAGGCATTTATATATTTTTGAAAGTAATTTTCAACCTTAGCAGATTTTAAAAATTAACCAATTTGTCCAATGATTCTGGTAGCATGAGATAAAGGGGCTATAAAAAGTGCTAACAGCTGTTAGTTTTGTTATTGTCAGCACCATGCTAGAAAGTTCCATTGCTTATAAACCAGTGGTTCTCAACCAGGGGATAATTTTGTTCCCTTGCCCCTAGGGATATCCGGTGATATCTGGAGACATCTTTGGTGTTCACAATTGGGAGTTGGTACTGTTGTCATCTAGTAGATAAGGGAGGCTATTAAATAGCTTATAATGCTGTAGTGAAAGTGAGTGTTAGTCGCCCAGTCATGTCCTATTCTTTGCGACCATATGGACTACAGTCCACCAGGCTCCTCTGTCCATGGGATCCTCCAGGCAAGAATACTGGAGTTAGGTTGCCATTTCCTGCTCCAGGGGATCTTCCCGATCCAGGGATTGAACCTGGGTCTCCTGCACTGCAGGCAAGATTTTTTACTGTCTGAGCCACCAGGCAAGCCCATAACGCTCTAGACAGTCCCTCAAAGAATTTTCCCATGTAAAATGCCAATAGTGAGAAGGCTGAGAGAACCTGATATAAACACCCCTCCAGGCTTTCTCAAAGACTGCTAATTCACTAATGGATAGATGTTCAGAGGCTGCAGGAGGGGTGAGATTCATGTCTGTTATGTGCGACCATATGGAAACACTTCTATCTGGATATATTATTGTTATTTAAATGTTTCAGAAAAGTTTCAAGAAGACAGTTAAAATCTCATCAATTTTATAATACGTTATAATACGTAAGTGGACAAAACTTTGATTTTCCCCTCTAAACCTGTTTCTCCCTAGTTTTTCCCCAAACCTTGGATCATCAGATACAGCAAAGGCACTGACCTATTAGAACAGAAAACACACAAGACTTAAGGCAGCCACTGCAGTAGCATACACTGATTATCGGGCCTGGGCATGTCCTTGATGCCTCTTTCCCTTAGAGCTTAGATTCAACATCACCACGTCCTATACTCTTTTTTCTGTAAAACATCTTCAGTTGGTCTCTCTGATTCCTCAATTACACTAATCCATTAGCCTTGATTACTAGAAGAGCCTCTTCTTTTCCTGTCCTATATGGTTTTTCTCCATAGCAGCAAAAGTGATATTTTAAAAACAGTCCCCCATCTCACTTAGAATAAAATCTGAGTGCTTTGTCATGGCCTTCATATAGCTGAATATGATCTGATTTACAGATTGGTCATCTCACATCACTCTATCCCCATTCAGTCACACTTCAGTCACACTGGCCTTCTTTCAGTCTTGAACAAAGATAACTTAAAAATGAACTAGTTGTCAATAAAATGAAAAGACAACTACTGAATGGGAGAAAATACTTGGAAATGATTTGATTTACAAGGGGTTGATATCCAAAGTATATAAACAGCTCACATCAAAACAAAGTAAGACCTAAACAGGTATTTTTCCAAAAAAGACATACAGATAACCAACATCACTAAACATCAGAGACGTTCAAATGAAAACCACAATAAGATATCACTTCACACCTTTTAGAATGGCTATCATCAAAAAGACCAAAATTACTGGCAAGGATGGGGAGAAAAGGGAACCCTTGTACACTGCTGGTGTGAATGTAAGCTGGTACAGCCACTGTGGAAGACAGTATAGAGATTCCTCAAACAAAACAGACCTACCATATGATCCAGAAGTGTTCCACTCCTGTGTATACATCCGAAGAAAGCAACATTAATTCAAAAAGACAGCACACCCCATGTTCACAGCAGCAGCATTTACAATAGCCAAGATAAGCAACTGGTGCATCAACAGATCGATGGATAAAGATGTAGTATATATATTCCATTATGTGTGTGTGTATATCTATACAGTGTGTATATATTCCATAGTGTACATATATACACAATGAGATACCACTCAGTTATAAAAAAGAATGAAATTTTGCCATTTGCAACAACACGGGTGGACCTGGAAGATATGCTTAGGAACTACGTCAGAGAAAGACAAATACCGTGTGATATACTTGTATATGGAATCTAAAAAATAAACTAATAAATGTAACAAAAAAGAAACAGAGTCATGGATACACAGAACAAACTAACGGTTATTAGTGGGGAGAGGGAAGGGGAGGAGTGAAAGGGGTATTAAGAGGTACAAACTACTAGGTATAAAATAAATAAGCTACAAGAATGTTCTGTATAGCACAGAGGATATAGCCAGTATTTTAAAATAACTATAAATGGAGTATAACCTTTAAAAAGTGAGTCCTATATTGTACACCTGACAGTTATATGATACTATAAATATACCTCAATCAAAAAATAAGTTTATTTGAAAAAAAATAAGTTTATTTGAAATAATATAGTCACATACAAAAATTGATGCAAACCTTAACTGTTCAATTTTATAACAAACTAGTCCACCTTAAGTCAGCTAGAATAGGTTTCCTCAAAGAGAATGAATGTTCAGGGCTTAACACATACCATTTTCATGAGAAAAGAATATATATTTTAAATAATATGTCCAGGGAAGATAAAGCATTGAATCCATGAGCTTCAAATCAAAACTTACTGATCTTACAAAGAAAATGCCTTGCCACTCATTCCCTGCTTTGCCAGTAAAGAAAACAATGGCAGCTCTTTCTAGCAAATTTAAATAAATAAATCTTATCTTTTGTTTTCCCCTCCTCCATACCTGTTCCTAAGAAATGTGAACATAAGAAAAACTGGATAAAATATTTCATAAGCCAGATTTCCTTAAGAATTATTCCTGATTATATTTAAACCCTGAGCAAAGGAACAAATATTTACTTTTAAGGTTGGATTAAAGACAGTTAGGGCTTCCCAGTTAGTTCAGCTGGTAAAGAATCCACCTACAGTGCAGGACACCCCAGTTCAATCCCCAGGTTGGGAAGATCCCCTGGAGAAGGGACAGGCTACCCACTCCAGTATTCTTGGCTGGAGAATTCCATGGACAGAGGAGTCTGGCAGGCTACAGTCCATGGGGTTGCCGAGAGTCAGACATGACTGAGCGATTTCACTTCAAAGGCAGTTAAACAGAGTAATAAAAAATAAGGATGTCTTCATAAATATAAGAAAAAATTTAAAGTTAAATACTGCCCCACTGTTTTGTGATCTATAAAATATAACACTGCATTTTTTCAATCTCTGAAAAGCTTCATCCTTCTAAACATGATTAGGAAACTTCAGTGATTAAGCTATAAAGGGAAAATATTGGTAACTTAAAACTTCAAATATAAAACCCACTTTTTCATCCTTTACATCTCAGGGATTTGCCTCCTTCACACACTAATGGGGTAGGGAGACAGGTCCCATGGCGACTGCCTTAAATGCTTAGTTGAAAGACTATTAAGGGAAAACAAGGATTTTTCATTTGTTATGAAACATGGTATGTGGTAACCAGTCTTTATGGTTACAGAAAATGCATCAATTGATGCAGGAAACTCAGGAAACCACAATGTCAACTGAAGAGGTATTTTTGAGGACAATAGTGAATAATGAAGTTTATAAGGAAGTTGGCTGCTTCAAAATCAAGACAATAACTAATAAAAGGCTATTATTATTTTGTATGTACTGGTGATGGTTTAGTCACTAAGTCATGTTCAACTCTTGGCAACCCCATGGACTGTAGCCTGCCAGGCTCCTCTGTCCTTGGGATTTTCCAGGCAAGAATACTGGAGTGGGTTGCCATGTCCCCTCCAGGGAATCTTCCCCACCCAGGAATTGAACCTGGGTTTACTGCATTGCAGGTGGATTCCTTACCAACTGAGCTACCAGGGAAGCCTTTACATGTGCTGCCGCTGCTGCTGCTGCTAAGTCGCGTCAGTCGTGTCCGACTCTGTGCGACCCCATGGACTGCAGCCTACCAGACTCCTCCATCCATGGGATTTCCCAGGCAAGAGTACTGGAGTGGGGTGCCATTGCCTTCTCCGTTACATGTGCTAGAAATAGCTAAATCAATATTTTAAACATTTCAATGTTACTCAGCATAAACATTTCTGAACAAGCGACAAAGATGAAGGACACCAAGACAGGAAGATTTAAGATGATCTTGTCCCCACAATACTGTAAATGAATGAGAGTGCTGACTAACCTTTACAGACGTTTTACCTGTCCACAGCCTCAAGTTGCTAATTTCTGTGGGTTTGATTACAAGTGTCTATGAAATACTTCCAAATGCCAAATTCTTTTTTTGTTTGTTGGCAAATATTTCCTATATTTCCTAAATGTTACAGATTCCTCTAACATAAACATGAACAGTGCTTTTCAGTCACTCAGTCATGTCTGACTCTTTGCAACCCCATGGACTACAGCACGCCAGGCTTTCCTGTCCATCACCAACTCTCAGAGCTTGCTCAAACGCATGTCCATCAATACAGTGATGCCATCCAACCTTCTCATCCTTTGTAGTCCCCTTCTCCTCCTGCCTTCAATCTTTCCCAACATCGTAATCTTTTTCAATGAGTGAGTTCTTCCCATCAGGTGGCCAAATTATTGGAGCTTCAGTATCAGTCCTTCCAATGAATAGTTGGGACTGATTTCCGTTAAGATTGACTGGTTTGATCTCCTTGCAGTCCAAGGAACTCTCAAGAGTCTTCTCCAACACCACAGTTCAAAAGCATCAATTCTCCGGCGCTCAACTTTATAATCCAACTCTCACCTCCATACATGACCACTGGAAAAACCATAGCTGTGACTTGATGGACCTTTGTTGGCAAAGTAATGTCTCTGCTTTTTAATATGCTGTCTAGGTTGGTCATAACTTTCCTTCCAAGCAGCAAGCATCTTTTAATTTCATGGCTGCAGTCACCATCTGCAGTGATTTTGGAGCCCAAGAAAGTAAAGTCTGTCACTGTTTTCATTGTTTCCCCATTTATTTGCCATGAAGTGATGGGACTGAATGCCATGATCTTAGTTTTCTGAATGTTGAGTTTTAAACCAGGTTTTCACTCTCCTCTTTTACTTTCATCAAGAGGCTCTTTAGTTCTTTGCTTTCTGCCGTAAGGGTGGTATCATCAGCATATCTGAGGTTCTTGATATTTCTCCCAGCAATCCTGATTCCAGCTTGTGCTTCATCCAGCCTGGCATTTCACATGATGTACTCTGAATATAAGCAGGGTGACAATATACAGCCTTGACGTACTCCTTTCCCAATTTGGAACCAGTCCATTGTTCTATGTCCAGTTCTATCTGTTGCTTCTTGACCTGCATACAGATTTCTCGGGAGGCAGGTCAGGAGGTCTGGTATTCCCATCTCTTTCAGAATTTTCCACAGTTTGTTGTGATTCACATAGTCAAAGGCTTTGGCATAGTCAGTAAACCAGAAGTAGAGGTTTTTCTGGGACTCTTTTGCTTTTTCTATGATCTAACGGATGTTGGCAATTTGATCTCTGGTTCCTCTGCCTTTTCTAAATCCAGTTTGAATATCTGGAAGTTCATGGTTCACGTACTGTTGAAGCCTGGCTTGGAGAATGTTGAGCATTACTTTACTAGTGTGTGAGATGAGTGCAATTGTGTGGTAGTTTGAGCATTCTTTGGCACTGCCTTTCTTTGGGATTGGAATGAAAACTGACCTTTTCCAGTCCTGTGGCCACTGCTGAGTTTTCCAAATTTGCTGGCATATTGAGTGCAGCTCTTGCACAGCATCATCTATGTGGATCTGAAACAGCTCAGCTGGAATTCCTTCACCTCCACTAGCTTTGTTCATAGTGATACTTCCTACGGCTCACTTGACTTCACATTCCAGAACGTCTGGCTCTAGGTGAGTGATCATAGCATCATGGTTATCTGGGCCAGGAAGATCTTTTTTGTATAGTTCTTCTGTGAATTCTTACCACCTGAATGTTTCTACTATATTCTAAACCTGTAACAGTTCTTTTAGGACTTCAAGGTTTGGTACTATGACTTACTAGAGTGATGAACCCACATAAGTATTCTAACTTCCTTTCATGTTTTCAAATATAGTTGCATCACAACTATGAAAAACTGCAGTAATTAGGATTTTTTTTTCTAACATCCATGTATGCTTTGTCAAAACCATTAGAGTACAGTAATATGCAGAACAAATATAACTCTTTTTACTTTAGATGTTAAATGTCTTGATGACCAAAATATTCTAAAACAAAAATACAACTGGCTCAAACTTAGGTTTACTGGGAAGGAAATGCAAGAGTCATATTTATAAAGTTATATACTGTTAAGCTGCTTCAAGATTTTGGCAATTTTATTTTTTCCATCATAAATGTTTAATGACTGAAGACAGATGACACTAATATTTTACTTATGATTATTATTTAAGGGGTTGTTGTGTTTTCATAGTAATTGCTGCCATTTGCTGAGCTGTCGCCAGGCACTGTTACAAGCATTTGTCACATCCTGATTTAAATCCCTCCACCCATCTTATGAAGTAGGTTTTTAGTCACATTTACACATAAAGGGATTGTGGAGAGGTAACTTGTACTAGGTCACACAGCCAATAAATGGATGATCTAGAATTTCAGCCCAGGTCTGTCAGACTCCAAAGTCCATGCATGGTCTGACATTATGCTGTATTGTCTTGTAGCACATGTGCTTTGAGTTTCACATTTAAATAATCCCCTTAGATTCACAGTGTAAAAGGAGTTAAGAAATAATCTTAAGCAGCCACTTGCTAGAAATTAAAATGTTTCCAATTCATAAACCAGAGAATTTTTTTCAGATTACAATACATGGAGAGGGAATAAAGATTTTTGGTCTTGTCTTCCATGGTTTCATATTATTACAAATCTTTCAAGGATGCTACAAAATAGTAGCCATATTCTACAATTTTAATCAAGGGTCAAACACAACAAGCAAACAATCAAATGACTCTATTGAAGGAAAGAGTATTTTGTGGGCAAGTTCTTTTGGGGGAAATGTATTAGTGAATTACTTCATTAATTAATTAGTAAGAATAAAAATCATTGTCTTAGAGACCATAAAGCTTTCCAGGTGGTGCAGTGGTAAAGAATCCACCTGTTGACGCAAGAGACGTGGATTTGATCCCTGGATCACAAAGATCCCCTGGAGCAGAAAATGGCAACCCACTCCAGTATTCTTTCCTGGAAAATTACAAGGACTGAGGAGCCTGGCGGGCTACAGTCTATTGGGTTGCAAAGATTTGTACACGACTGGCTGACTGAGCACACATATCCACAGACCATAAACAAATCCATACAAGAAACTTAAATCCAAGCGTAGGCACTAGTATTAGCTTTGACCAAACTCCACTTTGTGTAATTATTTTTCCCCCAAACCTAACTTTTCCCTATATTTTAAATAGCCATTCTGTATTAGTGTTTATTGGTTCTAACTTGATTACATTATGCAGATTAACTATAGTTGCACCCAAGATATTTCGAAACAGGCGCATACAGATTTACAGATTTGCCATTATCCTAAAGTGAAAATTCAAAGTTAAAAGAGATTTTAGAATGGTAAATATTGTGCCAGACTTTGTAGTACTTAAAAAGCACTTCTTTGTATTAAGTACTAAAGGTTTCTTTTTTTTTTTCATTACTACTTTTAAGGCGACTAGGAAATCAAGATGGACAACACCCTTCCAGTCAAGTTCAGCAAACTCAAATACTTCAGTGTTCTAATCCAATAATTATTTTTCTTTTCCTTCAGTTCAGTTCAGTCGCTCAGTCGTGTCCGACTCTTTGCAAGCCCATGAACTGCAGCAAGCCAGGCCTCCCTGTCCATCACCAACTCCCAGGGTTTACCCATACTCATGTCCATTGAGTCGGGGATGCCATCTAACCATCTCATCCTCTGTTGTTCCCTTCTCCTCCTGCCCTCAATCTTTCCCAACATCAGGGTCTTTTCAAATGAGTCAGCTCTTCGCATCAGGTGGCCAAAATATTGGGAGTTTCAGCTTCAACATCAGTCCTTCCAATGAACACCCAGGACTGATCTCCTTTAGGATGGACTGGTTGGATCTCCCTGCAGTCCAAGGGACTCAAGAGTCTTCTCCAACACCACAGTTCAAAAGCATCAATTCTCTGGCGCTCAGCTTTCTTTATGGTCTAACTCTCACATCCATCCATGACCACTGGAAAAACCATAGCCTTGACTAGATGGACCTTTGTTGGCAAAGTAATGTCTCTGCTTTTTAATATGCTGTCTAAGTTGGTCATAACTTTCCTTCCAAGGAGTAAGCATCTTTTAATTTCATGGCTGCAATCACCATCTGCAGTGATTTTGGAGCCCCCCCAAAAATAGTCAGCCACTGTTCCAACTCTTTACCCATCTATTTGCCATGAAGTGATGGGACCAGATGCCATGATCTTAGTTTTCTGAATGTTGAGTTTTAAGCCAACTTTTTCACTCTCCTCAAGGAATTAAATGAAAAATTTGAGCAGCCTCAGGTATATCTGAAGCTTAAAGTGGAGGAAGCAACGGGACACATTATTTTTGCTTAAAGCAGAATTCCTTCTAGATGACTTCTGCCCGCTGACCAGATTGAGCTACTTTTTATTACAACTCTCAGTGTAGTAAAAATGACTACAAAAAAATCATACATAAAATTTCCTCCTAAAAAGGATGTACAAGTTTGGTAAGAAAACACTGAGATCCCAAAAGAAATGTGAACAAAGGACAAGATAGGTTATAAAGGCAGAAATATAAATAGGTAATCTACTTTGTTAATGGAGAATATGATAAAATGAGTATGCTGGTAGACTTGAACTATTAGGAAATTAGTTTTTTCTCAAAAATATTCTGTCTCTTTGACATAATGAATTGAGTTGGTGAGGGTAAATACAGCTAGGGGTTGGGGAAAGATTAGAGAAAGGGAAGAGGTGGATTAAAGCTAGAAGGCAATTTATTTCATTTTGAAGTGGTAGTGATTGAAAAGGAAAGACAGGCTTGGGTAGTTATTTATAATTGTAATGTTGTAGTCAAAAGCCTGCTACTTACCTAGCTATGCACACTCAGGTAATTTACTTGACACTTCTGAGTCTCATTTTCTTTTTCTATTAAATTGTCATGACAATACTTTTCTAATTGTGCTGCTCTGAGAACTAAATGAGATCAATTATGCAAGGTGCATAGTTTGCTTTTATACTATATAATAGGTATATTATGTAAGATTAAAATAGAAAATTATCAATATTTTAATTGGGTGTAGTGTCCATCCCAATCCAATTTAATACTGCTTAACTCATTTGGTATAAACGACACTGACTTGTTCAGTGAGAAGTTAGTTAATAGACTGAAGGTATGGTTGTCTATAGCAATCACATCTACAGACAAATGATAAGGTCAACAGTGCCATGCTATAAATCAACCTGACCAACTCTCTCAATCCCCTTCAGTCTGTCTCAAGACTACAGTGCAGACCTTGGGCCTAAAATAATAAAACAGTTCATTTTCAAGTAACTCAGGAAAACAGTGATCGCTGAGGAGCCACAGCCATTACAGTAGCTTCTACCTGACTTGGAACCTCATTATTTTATTGCTTTGTGGCCATTATAAAAAGTATTCGAGGAATTGAGGATATTCCCTTTTCAGATTTGTTTTTAAGAGTAAATTCAGAGCATTTTCCTTTAAAATAGTTCAACAAGGAAAACATACCTACCAGCATTGGTTGGACTGAACTCTGGTTGTAGATTCTTAACTTATGAGGAGACAGACTATGTCTTTTCCTCACCCTAGTGTTTAATACTGTGCCCAGTAGACAGTAGGCTCCCAAAACACATACTCAGAGTAATATATGCCACAGAGCCTTTGTTCATGTCCTGAGGGATGGTTAACAAGCACCTATCTCTCGCCTAGACCTGGCACATGGGCTCTCCCGCTCCACTGCTCACCTCTAGTCTGTTCCCCAATCACCAGTGTGAGGGTTCCTTTTCCACAGTAATCTTAGCATGGCGTTCTTCTGCTCAAAACCCATCCAGGTTTTACCACAATAAAATCACAAGTCCTTCACTATGGTGTGACCTAGCTCCCCATGCATCTCTCTGATCTCATCTCTAACCACTCACGCTCTAAGCCACTGTATATAGTCTAGTCACATGTTCTTTTTACTCTTCCTTGATTATATCAAACACACTGTTGCCTCAAGGCCCCTGAACTTGCTGTTCCTTCTCTGCCTCCACTGTTCTCCCCTCTCTCTTGCCCCCTCTGTTTATTCTCTCCCTTCATTTGGATCTCTTGCAGGGTGTCCTTCTCAGAGAGGTCTTCCCTGTCTTATCTAAAATAGCATCCTGCCCCATGCCCTGTTGCTCATTTGTTTTTCTTTATTGCACATCTTGCCATGTGACTTTACTGCTTTAACTTGTCTTTTTGCCCCCACAAAGTTCCACAAAGGCATGAGGGGTTTTTTTTTTCCATTTTATTTACTGCTGTTTCACTCCCACCCAGAACAGTGCCTAGCACACAGTAAAATCACTCAGTAAGTATCTGCTGGAAGAATGTACAAGTAACTACATAAGCTTTTCCCAGAAAATCCTGATTTCTACCTGAAACTCTTATCAGAGGACCTAATCAGATAGATCTAAGCACAAAAAGCTAATAATGTAGGTAAATTCTGTATAGAGCCTGGCTGATAGAGTTAAAGTGACCTGTCTTCCTACTTCCATGCTGAATATTCCCGCCAACTCTCAAGACAACAGAAGACAATATGCAACAAAGCACATAAGGAATACTCTGCTTGCCCAGTGGCAACACTCAACACCGTGTCTGCTGATAGACAAAAGACATCCCCGAAAAGAGGAGTTCACTGTACCAAGAGACACTAGAGAAGAGTGCTTAGAGAGGCACTAAGGGTCCAGTCTTACAGGTAAACTGAATTCAAAAAAACGAAGGAGGAAAAGACAGGACTGGGAAAGGAACAGTTGAAGAAATAAACATGGAAACATGGCAAGATCAAAGTTATGCAAAGCCAGAAATAAAAAGCAGTGGGAAGTAAAGGTGGAAGAGTTTGGTGGAGTCAAATTCTGAAAGTTTTTAACACCGAGATGAAGCCTTGATCTTGGCATCTCTTAGGCAGTAGAGGCCAACTGAAATCTTTCAAGCAGAGGAATAATTGATGTATGAAACAGCATCTTAAAAATTCTTCATAAGGGTGCTGAAGGGACCTGCGCCTGGGATGTACAGGTCAGCCTAGAAATGGTTAAACTGACCTAATGTTTAGTCCTTTCAAAAATCAAGCAATAAACTGATGTTGGCTTGCATGATAAAGTGACCAAAAGAAAGAAATTATCAGATCCAATAATCATTTTGGAAGAACAACTAACTCATTGCATTAGGAGCCTAGACATGGGTAATAAAAAAGAAAGGGTAAATTGAAGATAATACATGTAATCTTGCATGATGGCTATTTTCATTTAACAGAAATTCAACAACTTTTAAGTGTTTTATTTGACATTATTAAGATACAACATATAAAAGGAACAAGACAGGGGCTGGGAGAAAATTAACTGCATACAAGCAGGTAATTTTTTTTTAATATAAGAATTGGTAAATTAATTCTAAATGTTAAGGAAGTGGTTAATATTCTGTGACTATGTTTTATCCTAAAATAATGAAACTACTACTAAAGACTAACTATAGCCTGAACAGTATGTGTGTAGCTTATTTAGACTACAGTGTGTCAAACTGTATTGATAATATCTCTGCAAAGACAGAGTATCTACTCTTCCTTGACCACACACTTTATTGTAATATAAGACATACAATACGGGTTTGCTCTGATCTCTGAAAGTAGAGTGACAACAAGAGAAGTCACTGCAGTGAGAAGCCTGTGCACCGCAGAAAGAGTAGCCCCCACTTGTTGCAACTAGAGAAAGCCTGAACACAGCAATGAAGACTCAGAGCAGCCATAAATAAATAAGAAATTTTAAAAATGATTCTCAGAATAAACTATAGAGGTTCTCTTATTGTATATAGTTACAGACAGTAAGCTGCTATCTCTAACACCAAGCACAGTCGCTGGTCAAACAAATGTTGACTAAATGCAAAAGGAAAAATAGTTCTGAGCATACTGAACTTGACTGTATATCCAGGCACAGATGTCTGTTAGTTAACTGGATATATGGAACGTGCTCAAGAGAAAGGTGGGATATACAAGTATGGAAGTCACCAGGAAATAGCTCACCAGAAACAGGCAAGGGCTAAGACGATCATCACCTGATATAAAGCCCATAGATCAAATGTGTGCTATTTTTTAAGCAAGCAGTGAACCAGAGAATAAACGGCAGCAAAGGAGAGTCCCACTTTACAGAAGAAGAGGACTCAAAATACTGACGACTGACTACAGCAGTGTTCCTGATCCCGACCCCACCTACACCCACCCAGCACTGAAAAACATGGCATAGAAGAGAAGTTACTGGTAGCAGGGAGTTGCATATGTCAATTTTAGGGAAGCAGAAAAATGTTGAGACTTTCTGAGCCATAACCTTTTTTTTTTTTTTTTTTGAGGGCAGAGACTGTAAACTAACTTTATAAAATAATTAATTGCTTCTTTCAGAGCATAGCCACCAAGAAACTAATAAACATTTGTTAAATTACTAAAATGCGTCTTTGAGGATGATCAGCCTATGAAAATTTGCTAATACCATTTTGGGGAAAACATCTTTAAATAAAAAGTCAAACTACAGATCATGGATAATAAGCCAAGTGAGGCAATATATAGGTGAAAGCATTTCCCATAACAGAGTACTGAAAAAAAAAACTCAGTCTAACTGTAAGAAATAATCTAGTAGGACACAAAGGAGACACTGCTTTATAGCAACTCCAGATTTCTTTTTCTTCAGAAGTTAAGGCATCCTGAGTATCTAAGCTGGCCTATGAAACTGTATAGACTTTATGGCTAGCATGATACTAGACTTGCTTAGTTTGGGTCTATAATAATTTGTATTTGAAAAGACAAGGTTTTACGTTACTTCTCAAATCTTAGTGAGTTACTTTCAGCAAGTATTACCAGAGAGGGAGGTTAAGTGCTCAAAGCCACAGAGCTAATCACTAAGAATCAGGTCTTTTGGTTCCATATCCTGTATTCTTTCCACTGTAACATTTTGCTGATCTTCTAAAAGTTAACTGCTAACTTCCTCACTGCTATGGGGTTCATAAGAACAACTTACTGATACATTACTTATAAACCCCGACCCCTCCAACTAATAAAGTTTATCTGTGGTAGAAGGAAGGCTAGGAACCAGCTATAGGAAAGGAAAGGACTTGTGATTTCAGTGGCATTTTAGAGCTGTCTATAATTCCTAAAATGGAATGATTCCTGCAGCAAGAAAATGATGAACATTCCTCACTGACTTATATCGGCTTTCCTTTTAAACATAAGAGCTAGTGACAGCTAGTTACTTTCTCTACTTTTTTTAAATTAGAAAAGTTTCAAACATACACAAGAGTATAATGGTATACCATTATACCAGGCTTCCAGGTGGCACAGTGGTAAAGAATCTGCCTGCCAATGCAAAAGATGCAGGTTTGATCCCTGGGTTGGGGAAGATGCCCTGGAGAAAAAAATGGCAACCCCACTCCCATATTCTTGCCTGGAAAATCCCATGGACAGAGGAGCCTAGCAGGCTATAGTCCATGGGGTCACAGAGTCGGACACGACAAATACCATTATACCACCTCATGCACCATCACTGAGTTTCAGCCTCTCTTCTTGCTAGATCTACCTTCCTCTGCTTTTTTTCCTGAAGTATTTAAAACAAATTCTGAGATATATCATTTTACCAACACAAACTTTAGTATATATGCAGAGTACATCATGAGAAACACTGGGCTGGAAGAAGCACAAGCTGGAATCAAGATTGCCGGGAGAAATATCAATAACCTCAGATATGCAGATGACACCACCCTTATGGCAGAAAGTGAAGAGGAACTCAAAAGCCTCTTGAAGGTGAAAGAGGAAAGTAAAAAGGTTGGCTTAAAACTCAACGTTCAGAAAACGAAGATCATGGCATCCGGTCCCATCACTTCATGGGAAATAGATGGGGAAACAGTGGAAACAGTGTCAGACTTTATTTTTTTGGGCTCCAAAATCACTGCAGATGGTGACTGCAGCCATGAAATGACGCTTACTCCTTGGAAGGAAAGTTATGACCAACCTAGTTAACATATTGAAAACAGAGACATTACTTTGCCAACAAAGGTCCGTCTAGTCAAGGCTCTGGTTTTTCCAGTGGTCATGTATGGATGTTAGAGTTGGACTGTGAAGAAAGCTGAGCGCCGAAGAATTGATGCTTTTGAACTGTGGTGTTGGAGAAGACTCTTGAGAGTCCCTTGGACTGCGAGGAGATCTAACCAGTCAATCCTAAAGGAAATCAGTCCTGAATATTCATTGGAAGGACTGATGCTGAAGTTGAAGCTCCAGTACTATGGCCACCTGATGTGAAGAATTAACTCATTTGAGAAGACCCTGATGCTGGGAAAGATTGAAGGCAAAAGGAGAAGGGGACGACAGAGGATGAGATGGTTGGATGGCATCACCAACTCGATGGACGTGAGTCTGAGCAAGCTCTGGGAGTTGGTGGACAGGGAAGCCTGGCGTGCTGCAGTCAGTCCATGGGGTCACAAAGAGTTGGACATGACTAAGCGACTGAACTGATAAAAAACAATGAAGTTCTGATATATCCTACACCATGAATAATCCTTGAAAACATAAGATGAGCCAGACACAAAAGGACAAATACTGTATGATTCCATGTATATGAAATATTTAGAACAGGCAAATCCACAGTGACAGAAAGTAGATTAGAGGTTACCAGAGACTGTTGGGAGGTAGGAATAGGAAGTAGTTGTTCAAGAGGTACAGAGTTTCTAGAGTGATTAGAAAATTTTAGAAATAGATAGTGGTGACGGCTGCAAAAATACTGTGAATATAATTAAAACCACTGAACTGTACCCTTAAAGATGGTTAAAATGACATGTTTTATTTTATATACATACTTACCAGAATAACAAGATCTGTTAAAAAAAAAGAATCTGGACACAGATGTTATACCATTCCCCAAAATAACTCAAAATAGAGCACAAACCTAAACAGAAAAGGCAAAACTGTAAAATTTGTGGAAGATTACATAGAAAATCTAGCCCACCTTGAATCTGATAGTGAGTTTTTAGGTACAACACCAAAAGAATGAACTATGAAAGAAAAAACCAACAGGAGAGACTTCATCAAGGTTAAAACTTCTTCTTTGAGGAAGACACTGTTAGAGTGAAGAGACAAGTCACACCCTGGGCAAAAATGTTTGCAAAATACATATCTGATAAAGGCTTGTTATATGAAATGTACAAAGAACTCTTAAAACCCAAATAAGAAAACAACCTGTCTTGGTCAATTTGGGCTGCCGTAACAAACCATAGACTGGGGGCTGTAAACAACATTTACTTCGCATCGTTCTGAAGGCTAGGAAATCCAAGATTAAGGGGCTCGCCAGTTTCATTCTGGTGATCACCCTCTTTCTGATTTGCATATGGCTGCCCTCTTGCTGTATCCTCAGATGAAAGAGATATCATTTCTCCTGTGTCTCTTCATGACCTAATCACTTCCCAAGGGGCCCACCTATAGCATCACACTGGGTATTGTGACTTTAACCTGAATTGTGGAGGGACACAAACATTCAGTCAGGTATAAAACCCAATTAAAAAATGACTAAAAGATCTCATCAAAGAAGATAGACAGATAGCAAGTACAAATAAGCATATTAAAGCTGCTCAACAATTTTTGTATGAGATACCACTACACATCTATTAGAATAGCTACAATACTGTTGGGATCCTTTAATGGACCAGAACCTGGTGGTCTGGAGTCGATGATAAGAAAGTGAAATAGAGAAAGAGGCTGATATTCCCTTGTTTACACAGAGAACCAATTAAGCCCTTGACACAGGGCTTGCATTGCTCTCGAAGGCACCCCCTCTCGAGGGGGTGAAGGCATAGGGCGCCTTCTCAAGAGGGTCTTAGAAGCCCGGGCAGGAGAGTGAGCATGACGAGTTTCTACACTCAGAGAATTAGCCGGGGAGAGAGAGAAAGAAAGAAAGAAAGACACGGGGACCCAAGCACTGATGGAGCAAAGGTGCTTTAATGATCTTTCTGTGAGTATATATAGGCTGTGGTGCAAGAAGTTTCTTACGACAATGATAAAGATGAGAAAACCAAACATACAGCAACCGTTACCAAGGGAACAAGGGATTAATAATGGTCACAAGGTCAGGAGACAATCCATATCTCAAGAAAGGGGATCGAGACTAAGCAGTTTTGTCTTAAAGAGAATGTTTACTAAAGGAGATTCAAGCCTGTCTCACACAATGACCTCAGTTCCTGGGAGCAGCGTGCTGCTCCACTTGAAAAGAAACAAAGGAGTTGTGAGAAACAGCACGTAGGAATCCTCCTGTTAAACACTCCCCGACAGTTCCCCCTTATTTATTTAAAATTTGTAAAAAGAGTTCTGACCATTAGAGTTTGTTTACTTTTAATAATCTTTGCATGAAGGCAATGGTAGATGACAAATATAATTGTCAAGACAATCACCAAAATTACAGTTCCAGACCTGATGCTGTAAGTAATGCTTTGAAACCATCTGCATGGGTCTAGCCCAGATAATTGATCAGCTAGTTGTTCAGCTAAAGTTTTCAAATTAGTGGAAGAGGACAGATTTTTAGAAAAGGTTTCAAAAATTTCTTTTTTTAATAATTGTACATTCAGAGAGGCATTATCATGTATGTTTTGTAAATGAAATTTGATTTGTTCCCAGTTGTAGGCACTATTATTGAAATGAACAGGAGTAACACAAAATTGAGTAGAATTCCAATCACATTTTAGCATCACGTTTTTGTACTTCTATTAATTGATCTCCAACCCATTTGATGACTGTTTTTAGTTCCTGTATTTCATGTTGAATATTCTCATCTATCTGAAACTGAGTGGCCCACATAGTATGAGCATCTTTAGTCCAATTTTGGATAAAATTATGTGTTTGAATTGAGGTTTATAAAGTAATGCCAGTGATGGCAGCAGTGGTGCAAATAGCTATTAATCCCAAAATGCCAAAAATCAGTCATCCAATGAACCGTTTAGATCGCCGGAGCAATTTAGTAAGTAACTGGGAAGCAAGTCCAGCCATGGGACCTTCTTCCCAGGACCGCTGGAGATTTATTGGTAACCACAGATTATAATGAGATCAAAGAATCAAAAGAGAGTCATTTCTCAAGGAAGTAGAGGAGTTAAGACAAGTATATAATTTACAATTTATGCAAGTTACAGAACGTAAAGTCTTACTGAATTGTAAATTTCCTATAGCTATAACAAAAGGAAGTGGAACACAAGTTTGTATGAAATATGATTGATTATAACAAATAGTTTCTATGACCACGATTGGTCCCTGTGAAATGTCCAGTCCAAGTCCTAAGTTCTTCGGTGTTCACAGCAAGTTTCCAGATTCCCATTGTTTAGGCCCAATCTGTTTATCAAGGACGATTCGAGGACGAGGGGGGGCCATTCCACCGTCAAGCCACCCAAGAAGTCCTCTGTCATGGTAATGCTCCATTGCAGTATTAGTAACCTTCCATGCTACTTGGGTAACATAATCACACACAGTGTTGTTAATATCATCTGAGCAGTTAGATAACCACATACCATGGGGTCCCCAGTGACAACTCTATGATTATCCATAAACATTAATTTTCCTGATTTGGCCTGACATTTGTCCCAATGAAAAGGAATATATTTAAAGTTCTTATTAGTAAATCCTTTGCATAGTGTTCTTTGATCTTTCCTTAACTCTTTCCCTAAAGTTTCAGTAGTATAAACATGGTTCATGGACAAAGAAAGGGCAGTAAATAATCCAAGCAGCGTCCGAAAGTCCTCTTTGGAGGCAGGATGAAAGCCCATGTTTGTCAACTAACATTAATATATAATTTTGCTGGGCCCATGCATAAAGGAAGGATTTCACAGCCTAGAGAAATATTAATTAGTTTTCCTTCTTTCTCAGGATGAGAGGGCCCCTCCAAGTTCCAAGGAGGGGGCATATGTGTTGAGTCATTAGTGGATACAATTGGTCCTATATCTGTCCATTTTATAACCTACAATAAAAAAGGGGGGTTAGGTATATAAGCCCAATAAGTGTGATCAATCAAGTCAGCCTGAGCGGGGGAAGCAAAAGCAAGCAAAGCAAGCATAGTGAAAAAATAAAAAAATATTTTCAGGATTTTGAGGCATTCCCTGTTGAGAAATCAGATTTTCAGCTTGATTAGTAAGGATTTTTATCTGTCCTCAAGTAGGGAGATTATAAGGTCGATGACGTCGAGTGCGGTGTTTTTTGGAAATTTTTAAAGCTGCCATGGCTTGTACTGGAATTTCTTCCTCCTGGAGTTTTTGTTGTTTCATCTCTAGTTTGAATGTTGGGGGCCCTCTTAGATTGAATATTCCAAAGAGGAAGCCATGTGAGTTCATTGGATCCATCTGGAGAAACAGAAGCATACCCTTTTCCCTGTAAGATTAGTTTCTTAGATTTCCACTGATTAGTTAACCTGTCTTGACACCAAATGGGCAAAGGAAGAGAGAGATCTTTCAATGTCTCTAAATGTTTTTCTGCTTTTGTCAAAATATCTCCTTGCAGTAAGTTTTTAAAAATTTAAAACATAAAGCTATATTAACAATAGTTATAGAAAGAAAGGAAAGCGGTAACGATGAAAACATTCCTAGGAAATATTTCAGTCCAAAAAAAATCATCTAGAGATCTGTTTGGGGACTGGTATTTAGCTGTGGTTTTGAATTAATGGGTTGATTTCCTCCTCATTCAGTACATACATTTTTCCTGATATAAAAAGAAATGGGATCTGACTATGTTTTAAGTGGTTTGTGTTATTTGGGGCAAAGGATTAGGAGCAAACACTCAAACATTTTTTCCAAAGTGAAATTACTGAAAAGCTGATGCAGAACAAATTGACAAATAAAATGCTGCTCACATCCAAATACCTGACCTTGTCCCTGGAAAGGAAACACAGCCTAGCAGCTGTTCAATCTCTCTGTTCAATGTGTTAAGGAAGATGATTATACTTTCAAGACAGACCTGAAAAGAAGGTGAATATTTTACACTTTTGATACTCTTAGAAACAAATAACTTAATTGGCAAATGGTGTCTTTTTATGTTGTTTTTGTTTTGTATTGTGAAACAGGCACTGAAGTTGATGTTATTTTGTTTTAAGAATCTTACAGAATGGAAACAGAAAAAAGCTATATTAACAATAGTTATAGGCTTAAAGAATATACTGCATTAGAATCTAGTAAAGTTTGCTCTGGATTAGGAAGATCAAAGTGTTCCTGTGTATTTCCCCTTATTTAATTTTTATTTGTAGTTTTAGTGTGTAATGTGTTCGTTTAATTATGTCTTGTGTTTGTGGATTATAGGAATGTTTGTAATCTGTTTAATACAGGATGCATGTAAAAATTGTTTGAATTATTTAGAAATATAGGCAGGGCCATTGTCTGTTTTTATAGAATTAGGTGTTCTCATTATTGTAAAGTAAGCTATCAGATCAGTTATAACATGTTGTGTAGTTTTAGCTTGGAGAGGTGTGGCCCATATAAAAGAAGAATTTGTATTGATCGAGACATGTAAGAAGGAAGAGGAACAAAGTTCAGAGCAATGAGTTACATCCATTTGTCATAAAATTCTCCTTCATTTGTCATAAACCTTTTTTATACTTTTGTGTTCATCATTTTATTTGCCATTTCGTATATCTTTTTATTAAAAATATGTATTTTACTTTAGCAACTATGAAGTGTCTTGTATATTAGCATTTTATAGATTGGTGAATATATTATATCATATTATATATTTATTATATATATAAATATATGTAACCATATTTATATACATTATACATTATATATTTATTACTAGTTTAAAATCTCTTTAGTTTTTCTGTAAGAAAAGCTTTCTGTAAGAGGAAGTTAATGTTCAGTAATTAATGTTTTAAAATCTTATTTTATTTGGAAATGACCTAGCTATTTAATAAACTTCTATTACTTAGTTTAGTGTAACTCTATAAATTTAAGTTACCCCAATCCTAAGAGATTATTTTAGATTATAATAATAGATTATTCTATTAAAAATATAATTTTTTTAATAGAGTTTATCTAAAAGTTTTCATCTCATTTATATATATATATATATTTGTTAACAAACTTAGTTTACCTTAAACCTAGGCATAATAAAAGTATTACATAATATTGATGACTTAAGACATGTCTTAATTAGATTAGCAAATAATTACATTTAAATTATATTTACATTTAAATAAACATTATATTTAATATTGAATATTTTTCAGTTCATGTGAAGTTGAATTTAAATAGAGCTTATTAACTTCATATTATCCAAAAACAAAGACATATATTGAGACATAGATAATTTTAAACAGACAGGCATAGTTTTCTGCTTGAAATTTAAAAAATTTTTTTTTCCTGAGTTCCACCAACTTGTTTATGGCTGGAGTCCTAGATAGAGTGGGCTGTGTATCCCAAGGACATGATAAGAGTTAACTTTAGGTTTTTCTTAGGCCTGTTTTTGTTTCTTAGGCAGAATTGGAGCTCCAAAAAAGTACTTTAACAAGTTAACCTTTTTCTAACTGCATGTGTAAGAAGAACCGGTTTTGCAATTTCAAAAAAGATTTTATTTTAATCAGTTTTCTCTGGAGTCTAAAGAATAGCATGGCCATTCAGTGTCAAAAATATCATTTCTCCTTTTTGTAGTTAAATTATTAATGATATATGCATGAAGGAATTGCTGTCACATTGGATGTAAAGCCTTGGCTACAAAATTTTGACAAATAGTAGGACTGTTAAGCAGAGAAGGAAATGGCAACCCACTCCAGTGTTCTTGCCTGGAGTATCCCAGGGACGGGGGAGCCTGGTGGGCTGTTGTCTCTGGGGTCGCACAGAGTCGAACATGACTGAAGTGACTTAGCAGCAGCAGCAGGACTGTTAAGCACACCTTGAGTTAACATAGTCTATTGAAATCTTTTATGAGGCCCAATATGATTAGGATAAGGGAGAGAGAAAGTGAATTTTTCCTGGTCTAAAGACTGTAAAGGTATATTAAAAAAGCAATCTTGTAAATCAGTAATAATAATGTGCCAATTTTGAGGAATAGTAGTAGGTGATGGGATCCCTGGTTGTAATGTATCTTTCATAGATGCATTAATCTTTTTTTAAGGTCTCTTAATCACGATGGTATGATCACTAACCTAGAGCCAGACATCCTGGAATGTGAAGTCAAGTGGGCCTTAGAAAGCATCACTATGAACAAAGATAGTGGAGGTGATGGATTCCAGTTGAGCTATTTCAAATCCTGAAAGATGATGTTGTGAAAGTGCTGCACTCAATATGCCAGCAAATTTGGGCAACTCAGCAGTGGCCACAGGACTGGAAAAGGTCAGTTTTCATTCCAATCCCAAAGAAAGGCAATGCCAAAGAATGCTCAAAGTACCGCACAATTGCACTCATCTCACAGCTAGTAAAGTAATGCTCAAAATTCTCCACGCCAGGCTTCAGCAATACGTGCATCATGAACTTCCAGATGTTCAAGCTGGTTTTAGAAAAGGCAGAGGAACCAGAGATCAAATTGCCAACATCCGCTGGATCATCAAAAAAGCAAGAGAGTTCCAGAAAAACATCTATTTCTGCTTTATTGACTATGCCAAAATCTTTGACTGTGTGGATCACAATAAACTGTGGAAAATTCTTTAAGAGATGGGAATACCAGACCACCTGACCTGCCTCTTGAGAAACCTATATGCAGGTCAGGAAGCAACAGTTAGAACTGGACATGGAACAACAGACTGGTTCCAAATAGGAAAAGGAGTACGTCAAGGCTGTATATTGTCACCCTGCTTATTTAACTTCTATGCAGAGTACATCATGAGAAACACTGGGCTGGAAGAAGCACAAGCTGGAATAAAGATTGCCAGGAGAAATATCAATAACCTCAGACATGCAGATGACACCACCCGTATGGCAGAAAGTGAAGAGGAACTAAAAAGCCTCTTGATGAAAGTGAAAGAGGAGAGTGAAAAAGTTGGCTTAAAGCTCAACATTCAGAAAACGAAGATCATGGCATCCGGTCCCATCACTTCACAGGAAATAGAAAATAGTGGAAACAGTGTCAGACTTTATTTTGGGGGGCTCCAAATCACTGCAGATGGTGACTGCAGCCATGAAATTAAAAGACACTTACTCCTTGGAAGGAAAGTTATGACCAACCTAGACACCACATTAAAAAGCAGGGACATTAGTTTGCCAACAAAGGTCTGTCTCATCAAGGCTATGGTTTTTCCAGTGGTCATGTATGGATGTTAGAGTTGGACTGTGAAGAAAGCTGAGCGCCGAAGAATGATGCTTTTGAACTGTGGTGTGAGAGAAGACTCTTGAGAGTCCCTTGGACTGCAAGGAGATCCAACCAGTCCATTCTAAAGGAGATCAGTCCTGGGTGTTCTTTGGAGGGAATGATGCTGAAGCTGAACCTCTGGTACTCTGGCCACCTCATGCAAAAAGTTGACTCATTGGAAAAGACTCTGATGCTGGGAGGGATTGGGGTCAGGAGAAAAAGGGGACGACAGAGGATGAGATGGCTGGATGGCATCACCAACTCGATGGATGTGAGTTTGAATGAACTCCAGGAGTTGGTGATGGACAGGGAGGCCTGGTGTGCTGCGGTTCATGGGGTTGCAAAGAGTCGGACATGACTGAGTGACTTAACTGAACTGAAGAGATGCCATTTGTTAGATTTCTTTTTTATAACAAAAATAGAGTTCCAAGGAGAGCAAGATTCCTCAATATATTTTAATTCTAATTGTGTGTCTATGAGTTCTTTAGTAGCCTGTAATTTATCTTTCATAAGGGGCCATTGCTCTGTCCAAATAGGTTCGTCATTCTTCTAAGTTATTTTAATGATTGCTTTGTTTGTTAAATGAGCAGTGGCCCTTAGGAAAAATGTGGAATGTATATCTGAGTTTGCCAAAGAATCTGAGATGACATCATAATTTGAATCTCTCCTTTATAATCTGAATCAATTATTCCAGGGTGAACAGTAATTTCTTTAGAAGTCAAACTAGATCAGCCAAGTAAAAGACCGAAGGTTTGTGGGGACAGAGGTCTAAAAAGTCCGGTAGGTACTCTAGAAGGGACTGCTTGAGGGTAAAGGAAAAAATCATATATGGCTGGTATATCGATGGTAGCCAGATGTTGAGGGTTTGAGGGAAAAGATAGAATCTGCCCCTGTTTTTTGTTGTAGGGGACCTGGGCTGGGGGGTCCCCTGTTTGGAGTTTCTTAGAATAGGTTTTCTTTTAATATCAAATTTAGATTTATAATCTTTGGCCTAATGCATTCCTCTATGGCAGCAAGGGCAAATTATTGGAGGTTTTTTATTAGCCTTCTTAGGGTAGTCCCTTTTTAACTGGTTTTTATTTCCACATGTAAGGCATCCTTCATTTCCCTTTCTAAAGGTAGCAGCCACTGTCTCAACTACCATTTGCATCTTTTGAGTTTCTGATCCTAGATTGCAACAAGCCTCCAAATAATCAATAGTAGTCCCAGTCTCACAAATTGGAGCAGTAGCTCTTTGATATTCCTGATTTGCATTCTCATAAGCAAGTAATTTCTCTAGCTGTTTCTTGGTTTCTTCTCCGATTACAGTATGGGAAATAGCAGTTTCTAATCTAGCTAAAAAATCAGCATAACTTTCATTAGGTCCTTGTAATATTTTAGTGTAGCTACCTGTAGGCTCTCTTTGAGGAGTAATTCGATCCCAAGCTTCAAGGGCTACTGTTTTACATCGTTCATGCAATAAGAGAGGGCATTGTGTTTGAGCTTCTATGGTATCAAATTGTCTGGTGCCAGTTAACTTTTCAAAAATAATTTGGTTTTGCGGAGTGCCAGCTCGAGTATTCTTGTTAGTATGATCTCTGGCTATATCATGAAATCACATTGCCCACTGAAGATATTCTCCAGTTTAAGGAGAGCTTTTATTAAAACTCGCCAATCATAGAGAATAAAGTTTCCAATAGAAGATGCTACAACATTTAGAAGCTCTTTAGTAAAAGGCAAATGTCGGTCATACATAGTTATAGCCTTTTTCATTTGTTGCATGTAAAAAAGATTAATATCGTCATATTGAGGTATTATGTGCCCTTGAGCGTCAAGATTTCTTATAACTAGAAAGACGGAGAAACCATTGGCGTCAGAAATTTGTGATGGCAAAGCCATTAATTCAGAAAGCCTCTGTTGCAGAGGAGAGCGACTAAGTACTGATTTTCTGCAAATACGAGTCTGTGCCAAGGACTTATCATTATTGTCCAGAAGAGCATTGCCAGTTTGGTGTCAAAAAACATCTTAGGAGAGTCGTTATTAGAATCATTAGGTTCTAACAAAGGAGAGACTTCTGGATTCGTGCCTGCTGGCAGAGGAGGAGCATTTGGAGCAGCCGGGGCAGGGCTAGTAGGAAAATTTTGAAATATTTTGTGTTGTTCTAATTGGGTCTTTTGTAAAGTTTCATCATCTAATTCATATTCAAGCAATAAGTGTTCTGTCTGTTGTCGAATATCGTGAGGGCTAGAATTTACCTTGAAATGGCAGAATTACAGCTTTAATGAGAGCCCACATGGCCAGAAATCAATTGGAATATATTTTCCCTGCTTGGTAGCTTGCTCAACATTTTCTTTGACCCGGTGCCAAATTTCTAAATCAAAACTGCATTTATCAGGGAACCAAGGATTACATTTAACCACTGTCTGAAAGCAAGCCTCTATTCATTGGTGTGAAACCAAAAGTCCCTGAGCTTTAAACAAATGGTGAAGTAAAACAGAGAAATGATGGGGCTGTCTAGCCATTTGACCAGTGTCTTAGTACTTATTGACCTCAATAGGCCCTGAGTCACTCCACCAGAAATGCCATGTATACCAGAGTCCCTGTTCGGGCGCCAGTTGTTGGAGTCCTTTAATGGACTGGAACCTGGTGGTCCAGAGTCGAAGATAAGAAAGTGAAAGAGAGAAAGAGGCTGATATTCCCTGGTTTACGCAGAGAACCAATAAAGCCCTTGACACAGGGCTTGCATTGCTCATGAAGGCACCAGGCGCCCTCTCGAGGGGGTAAAGGCACAGGGCGCCTTCTCAAGAGGGTCTTAGAAGCCCGGGCAGGAGAGTGAGCAGGACAGGTTTCTATGCTCCAGAGAATTAGCCAGAGACAGAGAGAGAGAGAAAGAAAGAAAGACACGGGGACCCAAGCACTGATGGAGCAAAGGTGCTTTAATGATCTTTCTGTGAGTATATATAGGCTGTGGTGCAAGAAGTTTCTTACGACAATGATAAAGATGAGAAAACCAAACATACAGAAACTGTTACCGAGGGAACAAGGGATTAATAATGGTCACAAGGTCAGGAGACAATCCATATCTCAAGAAAGGGGATCGAGACTAAGCAGTTTTGTCTTAAAGAGAATGTTTACTAAAGGAGATTCAAGCCTGTCTCACACAATGACCTCAGTTCCTGGGAGTAGCATGCTGCTCCGCTTGAAAAGAAACAAAGGAGTTGTGAGAAACAGCATGTAGGAATCCTCCTGTTAAAGACTCCCCGACACAATACAAAACACTGACAATACCAAATGCTGGGGAGAATGTGCAGCAACAGAACTCTCAGTTATTGCAGCTGGGAGCGCAAAGTAGTACAGCCACTGTGGAAGAGTTTAGCAGTTTCTTACAAAGCTAAACACAGTATTACCACATGATCCAGCCATCATGCTCCTTGTTGTTTACCCAAAATGTACTGAGAACTTATGTCCACACAAAAATACACACACAAAAATTTACTGCACCTTTACTCTTAACTTCCAAAACTTGGAAGCAACTAAGATCTTCTTCAATAGACAACTGGATAAACATACTTTGGTATAGCCATACAATGGAGTATTATTCAGCAATAAAAAGAAATGACCCATCAAGCCACAAAACATGAAGGGAACTTATTCACACATATTTGCTACTCCAGCTGTATTGCTGCAACTGTTGACAGTCTGCAGCACATAAAACTATAGAGATGGTAACACATCAGTTGGTGCCAGAAGTTTGTGGGAAGGAAGGAGAAAAGGGTGAATGGATGGAGCACAGGGGATTTTCAAAGCAGTGAAATTATTCTGTATGATATAATTATGGATGTATTACATGACATTTGTCAAAATGCATACAATTTGTCAAAATGCATGGAATTATACAATGCAGAGAGTGAACTCTAATGTAAACTATGTACTTTAGTTAATAATATATCAATACTTATTCATCATTTGTAATAAGTGTATCACACAAATGAAAGAGGATAATATTAGGGGTATTTTAAGAAGGGGATGGGCATATAGGAGACCTCTATACTTTCTACTCAATTTTTCTGTAAACTTTAAACTGTTCTAAAAATGAAATCTATTAATTAAAAAACTAAAGTATATTTTTACAAAGCCAGGACACTATGTTATTCTAAATGTCAATGTCATATAAGACAAAGGCTAAAGAAGAAGCCCAAATTAAAGAAACCCAAAGAAATAGAACTACAAGCAATAAATGATACCAGCCTGGTTACTACTGTTATAAATGAACCTACTGGAACAAACAACTAAACTAGAAAAAGAACAATGAATTAGATTAAAATAGCCCATCAACAAATATCCTATGGTTGGTGACTTAAATGCAGTACCACAAAAGAATCTCCTTATTCTTAAGAATCCACATGAAAATATTTAGACACAAAGGATCATGATGTATATAACTTACTCTCAAATTATTCCAGTGAAAATTTTACATACATATATAAAGAAGGAGAGCAAAAATGGTAAAGCAATAGGTTGCAGCCAAAACCTCATGTCCACTCAGAACTTGTGGATGTTACCTCATTTGGATATAATTGCTTTCCAGATGTAATCAAGTCAAGATGAGGTTTTAATGGATTTGGGTGTTGTTATAAGACGCTTACTCCTTGGAAGGAAAGTTATGACCAACCTAGATAGCATATTCAAAAGCAGAGACATTCTTTTGCCAACAAAGGTTTGTCTAGTCAAGGCTATGGTTTTTCCTGTGGTCATGTATGGATGTGAGAGTTGGACTGTGAAGAAGGCTGAGTGCCGAAGAATTGATGCTTTTGAACTGTGGTGTTGGAGAAGACTCTTGAGAGTCCCTTGGACTGCAAGGAAATCCAACCAGTCCATTCTGAAGGAGATCAGCCCTGGGATTTCTTTGGAAGGAATGATGCTAAAGCTGAAACTCCAGTACTTTGGCCACCTCGTGCGAAGAGTTGACTTATTGGAAAAGACTCTGATGCTGGGAGGGATTGGGGGCGGGAGGAGAAGGGGACGACAGAGGATGAGATGGCTGGATGGCATCACTGACTCGATGGATGTGAGTCTGAGTGAATTCCGGGAGTTGGTGATGGACAGGGAGGCCTGGTGTGCTGCGATTCATGGGGTCGCAAAGAGTCGGACACGACTGAGCGAATGATCTGATCTGATCTGATCTGATGGAAACTAATATTGTAAGTAA
Source organism: Bos indicus x Bos taurus (assembly GCF_003369695.1). NCBI lineage: Eukaryota > Metazoa > Chordata > Mammalia > Artiodactyla > Bovidae > Bos > Bos indicus x Bos taurus. The sequence goes on from NC_040076.1 coordinate 117,696,028, forward strand.
TAGGTGAATCTGAATAAAAGGTATATGGGTGGTTTTGTAGAAATCATGCAGTTTTTTTGTCCTCTTAACAGAGTCTTTCTCAGAACAAAAGTTTTTAAACTTTGAAGGACAGTTTTTCTAAGTTTGAAATTATTTCCCAAAAGGTTAAAGATGAATACAATAGGACCAAGAACCTGAACAGAAATTTCTCCAAAGAAGATAGACAAAAAATAGTAAGCACATGATAACTACATAACATCACTAATCATCAGGGAAAGGCAAGTCAAAACTACAATGAGATACCATGTCACATCCATTAGGATGACTACTATCAAAAAACAAAAACAGAAAATGACAGTGTTAGCAAGGAAGTAAAAAAACTGGGAGCCTTGTGCAGTGCTGGTGGGAATGTAAAATGATGCAGTCACTATAGAAAATAGTATAGCTTTCCTCAAAAAATTCAACAGAGCATTACCATTTAATCCAGCAATTTCACTTCTGGATATACACCCAAAAGAACTGAAAGCACAGACTGACAGATGTCCCTCTATGTTTATAGCAGCATTATTCACAATAGCACCTAGGTATCTATCAACACATGAATGGATAAACAGTATGTGGTATATATAGAGAATATTATGAATACTACTCAGCCTTAAAAAGGAAAGAGATTCTGACATATACTACAACATGGATGAACCTACAGCATGGATAAACCTTGAGGACATTATGCCAAGTCAAGCAAGCCAGTTATTTATTATTCTACTTAAAAAGACTAGAGGGTTTCCCTTGTGGTTCAACTGGTAAAGAATCCACCTGCAATGAGGGAGGCCTGGGTTCGATCCCTGGGTTGGGAAGATCCCCTGGAGAAGGGAAAGGCTACCTGCTCCAGTATTCTGGTCTGGAGAATATACATGAACTGTATAGTCCATGGGATTGCAAAGAGTTGGACACGACTGAGCGACTTACACTTTACTACATGACTAGAATAGCCAAATTCATTGAGATAGAAAGCAGAATGGTAGTTGCCATGGACTGTTTAGGGGGGCAATGGAGAGTTACTGTTTACTGGGTGCAGAGTTTCCATTTGGGATGATGGAAAAGTTCTGGAGATGGATGGTGGTGATGACTGCACATGTGAATATAGCTTATGTCACTTTACACTTGAAAATGGCTAAAATGGTAACTTTTACGTTATGTATATTTTATTACAAAAAATATAATAACTGTATGTGTGTGTGTGTGTGTGTGTGTGTGTGTATTTGGAGGTAGGGTGATTCGACAGGCTGATTTACATGGAAATGCAAAGTGTCAAGAATAGCTAAAAAATTGTTGAAGAGCATGGCAGAAGGACTAACTTGATCACAGTATCAAGACTTACCATAAATCTATAGTAACTGAGATAAGAAGAAGACTGACAGAAGTCCAGAAACAAACTCACATGCATGGACACTTGACTGTGTCACAGTTGACCGACACTACAAACAGTATATGTTTAATAGCTGTGGGACAACTGTATATCCTTATACAAAATATCAAATTGGAAACAAATTGGGCCCTCATTTTACAGAATCAATTTAGACAGACTAAATGTCCAAACATGAAAGGAAAAATTATAAAGCTTTCATTAGATAATATCCACATGATCTTAGAGTATAGAAGTTCTTTTAAAACATGCAAAATGCTACCATAACAGAACTTTAGTCCTGTGAAAAAAAATAAGCAACGAAACCAGAAGACAGTTAGGACACATAAAATCAGTGAAGGACTGATTCACCAACACACCCACAACTCTTGGGGTGGGGTAGGGAGGCGGTGGTTGTTGTGCGAATATCTGAAGAATTCCTCCTACATGTAAAAAGCAGGGGAGGACAACCCAACAGGAAAATAACATGAAAGGTGCTTCATGGAAGTGAAAATCTAACTACTAAATAAAAATAGGCACTTCACCTCACTGATGAGGGAAATGTAAATTAAAACCACTATGAGCTATTTTTATAAACCCACTGGATTGGCTACAATTTAAAAGTCTGTCAGTACAAAATATTGGTTCAGATGTGAACCAATATACATATTGATGGGAATATAAACTGTTAACATCATCACTTTGAAACAGATTTGGTATTATCCAGTAAAATAGAAGATACGTATATCCTATGAGCCAGCTAATCTACTTCTAGATATATACTCTATAAAGAAATCCATGCTCACATATACCAGGATATAGGTACAAGAATGTTCTTAAAAGTATGGTCTGTAAAGATCCCCTCAAACTGGGGAAACAGAACATTGTATATCAACAGTACTTCAATAAAAAATAAAAACAAAACAAAAACCTAATTGTCTATTAATAGTAAAATGGATATACAATATACTTATACAATGAAATGACATTGAATGAACTACACATACATGCAATAAAGTGGGTTAATTGCATCCAAAAAATGTTAATAAAAGAAGAAGGACCAAAGAATACAATTCAAAAATAGGAAAAATTGTATCATATTGTTTTGGAATCCATACATAGGTGATAAAACTTACGGGAAAGGCAATGAAATGATTATCATAAGCCAGCATGGTGAATACTTCCAGTGAGGAGGAAAGGATTATAGTCTAGAAGGGGACACAGTATTTTCTGCGATACTAATAAGGTTCTGTTTCTTGAACTGGATAGTTTCAGAAAAATGTCTTATAAACTTTTCTGTATACACATTATACTTCACATTTCTAAAAAATGTGAAGGTACAGTAAGGATAAACACCACTCCATAAAGATGAACATGGCTACACAGTTATGCTGGTTGGTTCATAACTATGAACCTGAAAGGTTCAGGCTCCCAGGCAATCGTACTTCCCTATTCCATCTGCCCATCTACTCTCCTAGAATAACAGACCCTACCTTTCTGTCCTTAAACCTCCAACATCTCCTCCCCTATCCTGTCTTTTGGTTGACGATTCTGTTTCCTACTTCACTGAGAGCCATGGAAGTAAAGAATGCTTCCACAGCCTGACCACCATAAACACTGCCAGGACTTGGGGCCCACATATTCTACTTTCCCTTAGCTTAGCTCTCCATGCACCTATCTAAGGCCAATCCACCTATTTGTACACCAGGTCCCATGCCTTCCTGCCTTCACAAAGATACATATTATAGCAATTCTCCCATCTATCTCCTATATCATCAATTTTCTTCAGCAAACATGCTATTACTTCTCAATGAAATTTCCCCTACCAGATGCTACACCATTTCTTTGCTCTCCTTTCTGAAGGAGATCAGCCCTGGGATTTCTGTGGAAGGAATGATGCTAAAGCTGAAACTCCAGTACTTTGGCCACCTCATGCGAAGAGTTGACTCATTGGACAAGACTCTGATGCTGGGAGGGATTAGGGGCAGGAAGAGAAGGGGACGACAGAGGATGAGATGGCTGGATGGCATCACTGACTCGATGGACGTGAGTCTCAATGAACTCCGGGAGTTGGTGATGGACAGGGAGGCCTGGCGTGCTGCGATTCATGGGGTCGCAAAGAGTCGGACACAACTGAGTGACTGATCTGATCTGATGGTTAAATTTCTTGAAAAAGTTGTCTATAGTTAATATTCCTCTCCTTCCATTTTCAAACCCACCACAATCAGGTTTTTGGACTGATCACTCTGACAAAACTGCACATGATGATAATCAATATTCAATCAGTTCTCATCTATCAGGAACACTTGACACAGGTTATCAATCACTCTTTGCTCTTTAGAGACTGAAATCACTTGGTTTCTGATAAACCACTATTTTCTGATTTTCCCCTGTATAACTGGTCACTCGTTCTTGGTCTCCACTGCTGATTCCACTCGTTCCTTACTCAGTGTTAGGCTGCCCCAAAATGACTTTGGTATTCTGTCCATTTATACTCATTCTCTTGGTAATATCATCAGTCTCATGATTTAAATACATATTTATACCAATACTTCCAGTTGAGGAATGAAAGTCCTGATTCATTCAAATGTCTAACAGACATCTGAGATTCCACATATCCAAAACTGATCTCTCAAATTTTCTCCCCAAACCTGTGCCACCATTTATTAACCATCCTTATTTCTTTAAGGCAATGCCTCCCTCAGCTGCTGAAACCAAAAAATCTGGAGTTGTCCTTGTTTCTTCTCCCCACATCTAGTCCATCAATAAATCCAGTAATTCCATTTTACAAATATATTCATCTCCTCTACTGTTACCATTCAAGTCCAAGCCACATTCATCTTTCACTTGGGATTACTGCAACAGCCTCCTATTTGTTCTCTCCACTCATACCTCTGACCCTCTACATCCTATTCTTAACACAGCAACAAGAAAGATCCACTTAACTTTTAATTTAGATCTTTTCTTTTCTCTGCTCAAAATCCTACAATGGCTACTCATCTTACTCAGAAGAAAAGCCAACTATGCATGCTCTTTTTTAGCCTAGGACAATAGAAACATCATTCTTTCTTTCACTCTCCCTCCACTCCCCCTCGTTTTAGAAAACAGAAAATAAACACACAAAATGGAGCCTTAAAAAGTGATTCCTAAAGCCAGTCCTCAAATTGGCCTATGAATAACTTTTAATTAATCCACACTGTATAATGACAGTGCACTGCATTTTTATAAATGTTGATATTTATTTAACATGTGATTTTCCTATTTTTTTGTTGTTAAACTTTATATTCATAAAGTAATGGTTATTATATTTGGTAGGTTTTTTGAATAGTTACTTGGAAAAATAAAAATTTTGCAGAACTAATTTTTTTTAATTGAAGTATAGTTGACAGAATTATTAATGCCTTTTCTTTTTCTCCTTTCCACTCTATGCATTTTCTCTACTGAATTAAAAAACAGAACATTTTTACTGGCATAGAAATTGAAAATTCTACGGAACTACTGGCCAAAAAGATTTAATTAGCATGTACCCACATTGAAAGCTCACTAAGCTTAAGCAGGAGAAACTACATTAGCTAGAGTGTTAGACCCCTCCCCAGCTCTATCAGTACTGGCGAGGTGACATTAAATTTTTTGCCTTTCTGACCCTCTATTTCTTCATATACAATAACCATTATGGTACCCATTTCATAGGAATATGGAAATTAAAATGAGATGATACATTTAAAATACATCGATACATAACAGCTACCCTATTGTGTTTAGTTAACCCAACACTATATGTTTTTAGTTAACACAATGTTAACACAGTGATGTAGAGAGGAGAGAGAGTAGGAGGAGGATCAATGGGAGCAGACCACCTGGTGCAAAGAAATATTTTATCCACTGATGTTTTGAACTTCTGGCACATGGGGATAATAAAAAGCATTTTGTTCAGTTTCATTATTGTTTTTAAAATCTCTGAAGACTGTGTACCCACCCCTGCCCCGACTGTTCCTGCCTTTACCAGGATAAACCACAGCAAAAGACCACCTTCTACATTCACTCATTAATTACTAACTGAGAATTAGGCATAGGGTATGGCAAGGACTCAGCAGGTAGTATTAAAGTATGATCACCATGTATTATTAAATAAACTAATGGTGGTTATTTAGAAAATAATAACTTACCTTTTTTGAATTTATGTACAGGGAGTTTCTTAAGTTGATCTTTACGAAGTCGGTTTCTTCTAGCTCTATGCCTATCCTGGACAAATTTTGTGATCTAAAAATAAAAGAGAAACATAAAGAGAATCAGATATTAAACATGCAAATAGAAAATGACTATTAAAATCATAAATGCCTTTTAAGTTTCTAGATAGCTGCTACAAATCAATTTATTTAAACCCTAATCACAAGGTTTATTAGCTAAAATATCTATGATTAGATGTATTGACTAGTTGTATTGAACTTTGTCAATTGGAGGGTTGAAATTTCTATAAGTTACAAACTAATAAAATTTCCAAATTTTATAATGAGTATTGTATATGAGGAAATAGAGGGTCAGAAAGACAAAAAATTTAATGCCATATCGCCAGTACTGACAGAGCTGGGGAGGGGCATGGGTCTAACACTATAGCTCTATCATTATTATTAGTGGTTAGCCCATAAATTATCTTTTGAATTTTTATTCACTGACCTAAATTATCTTTACTTCACTCTGACAGAAACATTATTAATAACATGTAACTATTTGTTTGCAAAAATATAAATGATAGACTCTAGGTTATAAAGACTTCACTAAATAAAAAATGGGTGAGTTGAAATTTCTGTAAGTTATAAACTAATAAAGTTTTCAAACATAACAGGCATTAAACTGCACTTTCAGTGGTTCTAGTAGCAAAATGGACAGAACTAATACAGATAACCTGTATTATAAATATACAGAAATATCAGATAAAAATATACAAAACATTTTAAAATATAAATTGCTATGCTTACAAGAATAAAAATAAATACATGAGGTCAGGAGCAAATGCCAAAAACAACATTCACAAAAGAAAATTTTGACAGATTTGACTACATCAGTAGACTTCTGTCTACATCAATGACTTCCGTCCTCAAAAGATACTGTTTAAAGATAAAAGACAAGTCACAGACTGGGAAAAATATCTGCAAATTGCATGTCTCACAAGGGATTTCTATCCAGATTATATAAAGAATTCAAAACACAATAATAAGAACACAAACAACCCAACAGAAAATAGGTAAAATATTTGAATAAGCACTTCACTGCTGAAAATATACAGATGGCAAATAAGCACTTGAAAAGATGTTCAACATAATTAGTCAAGATAAAAATGAAAATTCAAAATCACAAACACTGCTTTATTTTATAGATACATGTATATATATATATATACTATATTTTATGTGTGTGTGTATATATATATATACACACACATACTATATACCTACTAAATTGAAAAAGACTGACTATACCAAGTGTTGGCAGGCAAGCAGAAGGGCTGGCACACTGATATACTACTGGAAGGATTGTAAAAGTGTACAACCATTTTGGAAAATAGTTTGGTGGTTTCTTATAAATTTAACTACATATTTATGAAATGACCTAATCATCCCACTCCTCCTTATATTTTGCCAAAGGAAATGAAGGTGTATATCCATAAAACACCTTGTACACAAAGGTACAAAAAAGTCTATGTCAGCTTTACTTAATAGCCCCACACTACAAACAACCCAAATGTTCATCAGCAGGTAAGTGAATAAACAAAACTGCAGTACAGTCATACAATACAATACAACTTGTCAATAAAAAGTAAGGAATATCAACATTCAGTTCAGTTCAGTCGCTCAGTTGTGTCCGACTCCTTGCGACCCCATGAATCACAGAAGGCCAGGCCTCCCTGTCCATCACAAACTCCCGGAGTTCATTCAGACTCAACGTCCATCCAGCCATCTCATCCTCTGTTGTCCCCTTTTCCTCCTGCCCTCAATCCCTCCCAGCATCAGAGTCTTTTCCAATGAGTCAACTCTTTGCATGAGGTGGCCAAAGCACTGGAGTTTCAGCTTTAGCATCATTCCTTCCAAGGAACACCCAGGGCTGATCTTCAGAATGGACTGGTTGGATCTCCTCGCAGTCCAAGGGACTCTCAAGAGTCTTCTCCAACACCACAGCTCAAAAGCATCAATTCTTCGGCGCTGAGCTTTCTTCATAGTCCAACTCTCACATCCACACATGACCACTGGAAAAACCAGAGCCTTGACTAGACTGACCTTTGTTGGCAAAGTAATGTTTCTGCTTTTCAATATGCTATCTAGGTTGGTCATAAGGAGTAAGTGTCTTTTAATTTCATGGCTGCAGTCACCATCTGCAGTGATTTTGGAGCCCAAAAAAATAAAGTCTGACACTGTTTCCACTGTTTCCCCATCTGCTTCCCATGAAGTGATGGGACCAGATGCCATGATCTTCGTTTTCTGAATGTTGAGTTTTAAGCCAACTTTTTCACTCTCCCCTTTCACCTTCATTAAGAGGCTTTTTAGTTCCTCTTCACTTTCTGCCATAAGGGTGGTGTCATCTGCATATCTGAGGCTATTGATATTTCTCCCGGCAATCTTGATTCCAGCTTGTGCTTCTTCCAGCCCAGCGTTTCTTATGATGTACTCTGCATAGAAGTTAAATAAGCAGGGTGACAATATACAGCCTCGATGTACTGCTTTTCCTATTTGGAACCAGTCTGTTATTCCATGTCCAGTTCTAACTGTTGCTTCCTGACCTGCATACAAATTTCTCGAGAGGCAGGTCAGGTGGTCTGGTATTCCCATCTCTTGAAGAATTTTCCACAGTTTATTGTGATCTGCACAGTCAGGGCTTTGCCATAGTCCATAAAACAGAAATAGATGTTTTTCTGGAATTCTGTTGCTTTTTCAATGATCCAGTGGATGTTGGCAATTTGGTCTACAGTTCCTCTGCCTTTTCTAAAACCAGCTTGAACAACTGGAAGTTCATGGTTCACATATTGCTGAAGCCTGGCAATGGAGAATTTTGAGCATTACTTTACTAGCGTGTGTGATGAGTGCAATTGTGTGGTAGTTTGAGCATTCTTTGGCATTGCCTTTCTTTGGGATTGGAATAAAAACTGACCTTTTCCAGTCCTGTGGCCACTGCTGAGTTTTCCAAATTTGCTGGCACATTGAGTGCAGCACTTTCACAGCATCATCTTTCAGGATTTGAAAGAGCTCAAAGGGAATTCCATCACCTCCACTAGCTTTGTTCGTAGTGATGCTTTCTAAGGCCCACTTGACTTCCCATTCCAGGATGTCTAGCTCTAGGTCAGTGATCACACCATCATGATTATCTGGGTCGTGAAGATTTTTGTACAGTTCTTCTGTGTATTCTTGCCACCTCTTCTTAATATCTTCTGCTTCTGTTGGGTCCATACCATTTCTGTCCTTTATCGAGCCCATCGTTGCGTGAAATATTCCCTTGGTATCTCTAATTTTCTTGAAGAGATCTCTAGTCTTTCCCGTTCTGTTGTTTTCCTCTATTTCTTTGCATTGATTGCTGAGGAAGGCTTTCTTATCTCTTCTTGCGATTCTTTGGAACTCTGCATTCATTTGCTTATATCTTTCCTTTTCTCCTTTGCTTTTCGCTTCGCTTCTTTTCACAGCTATTTATAAGGCTTTTAGTGCAGGCAGCTGTGACCGGCGCATTTTGCGTGGGCGGCTGCCCCACGTCCGAGATCAGGGACAGAGGCCGGGAGGACCCCATGCCCAAGAGGAGGTGGCCAAGAAGAGTTACCCCACGTCCAAGGTCAGGGGCGGCAGCCGAGAGTGCCAGGCTGCGACAGCGCAGGAACAGCCGAGAGGAGCTACCCCACGTCCAAGGTCAGGGGCAGAGGCCAGGAGGAGCTACCCCACGTCCGAAGTCAGGGGCGGCGGCCAAGAGGAGCTACCCCATGTCCGAGGCTAGGGGCAGCGGCCAAGAGGAGCTACCCAACGCCTGAGGCCAGGGGCTGCGGCCAGGAGGACCTACCCCACACCCGAGGCCAGGGGTGGTGGCAGGGAGGAGCAACCCCACCTCCAAAAAGTGGTGGGTGCATGGGCGCAGGAGGGCCTAGAGGAGTTATTCCACGTTCAAGGTCAGAAGGGGCAGTGGTGAGGAGATATCCCACGTCCAAGGTAAGAGAAACCCAAGTAAGATGGTAGGTGTTGCAAGAGGGCAACACCTACAACTGAAACTGTAATCACAGAAAACTAGTCAATCTAATCACACTAGGACCACAGCCTTGTCTAATTCAATGAAACTAAGCAATGCCCGTGGGGCAACCCAAGACGGGTGGGTCATGGTGGAGAGGTCTGACAGAATGTGGTCCACTGGAGAAGGGAATGGCAAACAACTTCAGTATTCTTGCCTTGAGAACCCCATGAACAGTATGAAAAGGCAAAATGACAGGATACTGAAGAGGAACTCCCTGGGTCGATAAGTGCCCAATATGCTACTGGAGATCAGTGGAGAAATAACTCCAGAAAGAATGAAGGGACGGAGCCAAAGCAAAAACAATACCCAGTTGTGGATGTGACTGGTGATAGAAGCAAGGTCCGATGCTGTAAAGACCAATATTGCAAAGGAACCTGGAATGTCAGGTCCATGAATCAAGGCAAATTGGAAGTGGTCAAACAAGAGATGGCAAGAGTGAACGTCGACATTCTAGGAATCAGCGAACTAAAATGGACTGGAATGGGTGAATTTAACTCAGATGACCATTATATTTACTACTGTGGGCAGGAATCCCTCAGAAGAAATGGAGTAGCCATCATGGTCAACATAAGAGTCCGAAATGCAGTACTTGGATGCAATCTCAAAAACGACAGAATGATCTCTGTTTGTTTCCAAGGCAAACCATTCAATATAACAGTAATCCAAATCTATGCCCCAAACAGTAATGCTGAAGAAGCTGAACGGTTGGTTCTATGAGGACCTACAAGACCTTTTAGAACTAACACTCAAAAAAGATGTCCTTTTCATTATAGGGGATTGGAATGCAAAAGTAGGAAGTCAAGAAACACCTGGAGCAACAGGCAAATTTGGCCTTGGAATACGGAATGAAGCAGGGCAAAGGCTAATAGAGTTTTGCCAAGAAAACACACTGGTCATAGCAAACACCCTCTTCCAACAACACAAGAGAAGACTCTACACATGGACATCACCAGAAGGTCAACACGGAAATCAGATTGAGTATATTCTTTGCAGCCAAAGATGGAGAAGCTCTATACAGTCAACAAAAACAAGACCAGGAGCTGACTGCTGCTCAGATCATGAGCTCCTTATTGCCAAATTCAGACTTAAATTGAAGAAAGTAGGGAAAACCACTAGACCATTCAGGTATGACCAAATCAAATCCCTTATGATTATATAGTGGCAGTGAGAAATAGATTTAAGGGACTAGATCTGATAGATAGAGTGCCTGATGAACTATGGACTGAGGTTCGTGACACTGTACAGGAGACAGGGATCAAAACCATCCCCATGGAATATCAACATATTCAATAACATTTATGAGTCCTGAAATAAGTATTCTGAAAGAAGGCAGACACAAAAGAGTACATAATTTATGAGTCCTGTATACAAACTTGTAGAAAATGCAAATTAATCTTAGTGACCAAAAGCCAATCTGTGGTTGCCAAGGGATGGTGGGAAAGGAAGAAATGAAGGAGAAATTTGGAAGGAGTAAAAAGAAAGTGATTAGAGTATAAGGAAACTTTTTGAGTGAGCTGATATTTCATTATCTTAATCATACAGTTTCATACATAGCCATATATGCATATCAAAATTTACCAGACTGTACGATTAAGTATATTCAGTTTATTAATATATTAACCATATTTCAGTACAGGTTTATTTTAAAAATTTAGTAGTAACCACTAGAAGAATAACAATATAATATAAGCTTTCAAACTAGCAGGAAAATGGAGAGAGGGATAAAGAGAAAAAAAGTTGGGTAATCCAAATCTGCACAGTAGGAAAAAACAGAATAAAAAGTCAACAAGAGAAGTTAGTCGAAATCACAGCAATACGTGAACTGTGAACTTCCCGATGTTCCAGCTGGTTTTAGAAAAGGCAGAAGAACCAGAGATCAAATTGCCAACATCCGCTGGATCATCGAAAAAGCAAGAGAGTTCCAGAAAAACATCTATTTCTGCTTTATTGACTATGCCAAAGCCTTTGACTGTGTGGATCATAATAAACTGTGGAAAATTCTGAAAGAGTTGGGAATACCAGACCACTTGACCTACCCCTTGAGAAACCTGTATACAGGTCAGGAAGCAACAGTTAGAACTGGACATGGAACAACAGACTGGTTCCAAATAGGAAAAGGAGTACGTCAAGGCTGAATATTGTCACCCTGCTTATTTAACTTATATACAGAGTACATCATGAGAAACGCTGGACTGGAGGAAGCACAAGCTGGAATCAAGATTGCCGGGAGAAATATCAATAACCTCAGATACGCAGATGACACCACCCTTATGGCAGAAACTGAAGAGGAACTAAAAAGCCTCCTGATGAAAGTGAAAGAGGAGAGTGAAAAAGTTGGCTTAAAGCTCGACATTCAGAAAACTAAGATCATGGCATCCGGTCCCATCACTTCATGGCAAAAAGATGGGGAACAGTGGAAACAGTGGCTGACTTTGTTTTTCTAAGCTCCAAAATCACTGCAGATGGTGACTGCAGCCATGAAATTAAAAAACGCTTACTCCTTGGAAGGAAAGTTATGACCAACCTAGACACCACATTAAAAAGCAGAGACATTACTTTGCCAACAAAGGTCTGTCTAGTCAAGGCTATGGTTTTTCCAGTGGTAATGTATGATGTGAGAGTTGGACTATAAAGAAAGCTGAGTACCGAAGAATTGATGCTTTTTAACTGTGGTGTTGGAGAAGACTCTTGAGAGTCCCTTGGACTGCAGGGAGATCCAACCAGTCCTTCCTAAAGGAGATCAGTCCTGAGTGTTCACTGGAAGGACTGATGTTGAAGCTGAAACTCCAATACTTTGGCCACTTGATGCGAAGAGCTGACTCATTTGAAAAGACCCTGATTCTGGGAAAGATTGAGGGCAGGAGGAAAGGGGATGACAGAGGATGAGATGGCTGGATGGCATTACCGACTTAATGGACATGAGTTTGGGTAAACTCCGAGAGTTGATGATGTACAGGGAGGCTTGGTGTGCTGCGGTTCATGGGGTCACACAGAGTCAGACATGACTGAGCAACTGAACTGAACTGAACTGAAATGGATTCAATTCATCAGTTTTAAAATTTTAAATGTATCATATTGGATAAAGAAAAAATTCCAACCATATGCTATTTACAAGGTACGAGATTAAAACTTAATGACACATTAAGACAAAAATAAAAGTAAAAAATACAGGGGTAGATAGTTATGATAATATCAAGTAAAATTTGGTTTATCAAGTAAAGTAGGATATAAGACAAAAGTCATCATTAGGAAATAGTTATCACAATGATAAAAAGGATACTTCACCTAGAAAATGACAAAATTGTGGAAGAATACATAGATTCACAAGCTTGGTAATTTTTAGGTCAAGCAGACAAAAAAAAAAAGTAAAGACCACAGAGCCAAGATGCCGACAATGGCAACCAATGTATACAGGCAGCTACTGAGCACTTGAAATGTGGCTAATCTCAATTGAGATTTACTGTGAAAGTTTAAAATATACACCAGATTGCAAAGACTTAGTACAAAAAGGATGTAGAATATATTTTATAACTATTTTGGATTTACCAAGTTAAATAAATACAATATTAAGTTAATCTCACAGAAATATTTCCTTTTACCTTTTTTAATTTGGCTACCAGAAAATTCTAAATTACAATAAATGTGGCTCACAATATCATTCTATTACATAGCACTTCTTCAGAAGACAGAGAAGTGCGGAAAACTGCAGACAACTGCAATGATTTTTGCACATTGTAGTTGCACAGTTCTGTGAATATACTAAAAACCACTGAACTGTATGATTTAAATGGGTCAATTTTATGTTATGTGAAGTATATCTCAAACTCTCTTCAAAATACTAAAAAAAAAAAAAAGCTAGACAAGATAAATACACAAGCTCAAGTTAATGGACATATATAAAATTTTACATGCTACAATGCTTTGCACACACATGGGGAAAGTTTATACATTTTAACCATAATTAGCATGTCCCTTCACCACCTGGATTAAAAAGGAGAGTAAGGACATTAGAATACATGTCCCACTGGAATGTAAGCTGCTTGAGATCAGGGATTTTTACCTATTTTATTCACTGAGGAAACTTCAGACCCTAGAGGAGTGGCTAGGTCTGGAGGTGCAGAACAACCATTTGTTGAATGAAAGGAAAAAAGAAAATTGCAAAATCCACTCCTCTAAAAGACAAACTTCTGACAACACTGTGCAAGGCATGGGTGGATATAAATAAACCAGAACTCATCCCACATATAGTAAGAATTCTCTTTAAGTTGCTACAGGAGTACATACATGTTATAAATCACTTTATACAATACTTGAAAACAGACAAAACAGAAAATTTCTTAGAAATATAATGTGGTATAAAGAAGAAGACAACCATTTATATACCCATGTAATTATGTGTGTGTGGGGGGGGAACCAGCAGATTTAGATAATTTTACAGGCAACCTTCACCAAAACTTCCAGGAAAAAGACAATCCCAATTTTATTAAAAAAAAAAAAATCTTTTAGAAAATAAAAAGTAAAAGAAAATTTTAGTTTTATGGGACTAGCTTTATCTTGTCTCAGTTCAGTTCAGTTCAGTCGCTCAGTCGTGTCTGACTCTTTGCGACCCCATGAATCATAGCACGCCAGGCCTCCCTGTCCATCACCATCTCCTGGAGTTCACTCAAACTCATGTCCATTGAGTCGGTGATGCCATCCAGCCGTCTCATCCTCTGTTATCCCCTTTTCCTCCTGCCCCCAATCCCTCCCAGTATCAGTCTTTTCCAGTGAGTCAACTCTTTGCATGAGGTGGCCAAAGCACTGGAGTTTCAGCTTTAGCATCATTCCTTCCAAAGAACACCCAGGGCTGATCTCCTTTAGAATGGAATGATTGGATCTCCTTGCAGTCCAAGGGACTCTCAAGAGTCTTCTCCAACACCACAGTTCAAAAGCATCAATTCTTTGGCGCTCAGCCTTCTTCATAGTCCAACTCTCGCATCCATATATGACCACTGGAAAAACCAGAGCCTTGACTAGACTGACCTTTGTTGGCAAAGTAATGTTTCTGCTTTTCAATATGCTATCTAGGTTGGTCATAACTTTTCTTCCAAGGAGTAAGTGTCTTTTAATTTCATGGCTGCAATCACCATCTGCAGTGATTTTGGAGCCCAAAAAAATAAAGTCTGATACTGTTTCCACTGTTTCCCCATCTGCTTCCCATGAAGTGATGGGACCAGATGCCATGATCTTTGTTTTCTGAATGTTGAGCTTTAAGCCAACTTTTTCACTCTCCTCTTTCACTTTCATCAAGAGGCTTTTTAGTTCCTCTTCAGTTTCTGCCATAAGGGTGGTGTCATCTGCATATCTGAGGTTATTGATATTTCTCCCAGCAATCTTGATTCCAGCTTGTGCTTCTTCCAGCCCAGCATTTCTCATGATGTACTCTGCATAGAAGTTAAATAAGCAGGGTGACAATATACCGCCTTGACGTACTCCTTTTCCTATTTGGAACCAGTCTGTTGTTCCATGTCCAGTTCTAACTGTTGCTTCCTGACCTGCATATAGGTTTCTCAAGGCAATGCCAAAGAATGCTCAAACTTATCTTTTTTAGTTATTTTAAATTATGGCAAAATATACAAAACATAAAATTTACTATCTTAACCATTTTTAAGTATATAGTTCTGTAGTGGCTCAGACGGTAAAGCGTCTTGCTTACAATGCGGGAGACCTGGGTTTGACCCCTGGGTCTGGAAGATCCTCTGGAGAAGGAAATGGCAACCCACTCCAGTACTCTTGCCTGGAAAATCCTATGGACAGAGAAGCGTGGTAGGCTACAGTCCATGGGGTTGCAAAGAGTTGGACACGACTGAGCGACTTCACTTTCTGTGGCATTAAGTATATTGTTATGCTACCATCACCACCATCCATCCACCAAACTCTTTACATTTCCCAAAACTGGAACTCTGAACACATTAAACTGTAATTGCCTAATCTCCCCTCTCCATAGCCCTTGGCAACCATCATTCTATTTTCTGTCTCTGAATCTCACTACTCCAGGTACCACACATAAATAGAATCATACAGCATTTGTCCTTTAGCACTTATTTCACTTAACATGTCTTAAAGATTCATCAATGTTGTAGCATCTGTCAGAACTTCCTTCCTTTTTAAGGCTGAACAGTATTCCATCACATGTATATACCACATTTTGTCTATCTATTCATCCATCAATGGATAATTGGGTTACTTTCACCTTCGGCTATTGAAATAATGCTGTGATGAACATAAGCGTGCAAATATCTAACTGTCAGCTTTAAATTCTTTTGAGTATATACCCAGAGCTAGAATTAGATCATATGGTAAATTTATGTTCAATTTTTTTTGCTGTACTGTTTGTTTTCTATAGCAATAGCTCCATTTAACAGTCCCACCAGCAGTGCTCAAGGGATTATCTAGTTTTGAGGTAAAGATTACTCTAGTCCCATAAAACTAAATTTCTCTTACCTGGACATTCAGGTTGCTAGTATTTAGGATTTTTGCACCTATGTCCAAAGTGTAAAACTGGCTGATCCATATTGGAAATTTGATAACCCAATATGCAAAGGCAAAATTTATATATCATAGTCAAAAGAGTGTACATAAGATACAAGGGTTTTTAGAATTTACAAAACAAATTCATGTAATCCAACATAAGAATAGAGTAAAAGAAAAAACAATGATCATCATGATAGAAAAAAAGACGTATGAGGCATCACCCATTCTTTATTTAAAAGGAAAAAAATGGCAAAGAAAAATTTTGTTTCCTTATTTCTAATTCTTATACTTTTTTTTCTTACCAGAAAATATAGCACAACGTTAAACAGGAAGTACAATAGGCATCTTTTTTTTTTAACATTCATGGGAAGGCTTCTAATAATTCACTACATAATGTCATTCATTTAAGTTTTTAGTCAGTAATCTTTATTGGCTTAAAGGTATTTACTCCTAATTTGCCAAGGATACTTTTTGTTGTTCTAACTTTCCATATTTCCTTATATACTGAAAACTCAAGAGAATCAAAAAATTCAAATTACCAGAATAGGAGAATTCAGTAAGTCTGTAGAGATAAAATTAATATATAAAAATCAATAATTGTCCACTGTCCAAATAGTGGTTTCTTGAATACTAATCTTCAATTAAAAAAAAAAAAACAAACAAATCCAGGGCTCCTTGGGGGTAATGTCTGATTTTAGGGTTAGGACAAGGAAAAGAAATGATGAGCCTGGAGTTTCTTATAGGACCAAACACTAAAGAAGTATACTATGAAACAGAAGGAATGAGACCCAAGACCCAGACCACAGAGCTCCCAATGGCCAAAGCTCAAACAACTAAACAACAAAAATAATGTAGTATTGGATTATTACCCAAAGTATAAAAGAAATATATAGAGCACATACCAATATAAATGTGATTGAACAAATAAATAAATGCCGAAAAAAGACAAATCTTCCTTACAAAAGAATTCTAAATAATGTATGTAGATACTTCCCTCCTTCCAGGAAGTGGAGCTTAATTCCCGCCCCTCCCCACTTTTAAGACTGGCTATACTTAGTGCCTCACTTCCAAAGGAAGAATAGAATAGAGAAAGAGAAAAAAATATTAACTTCATAGTGGAAAATGCTGGCAAACATTACCTAAACTAAGTAACATCATCAGTGAAATAATGCAAGTATCATGTACCCCTGGCTGACATGTTAGGATGAGAAGGGCAATTTGCTTTGCTGATACTCTTTATAAAAACCTATAACCAACCCATTCTAATCATAAGAAAAATATCAGATTGAGGAACATTCTACAGGATACCTGGCCAGGACTCCTCAAGACTATTAAGGTCATGAAAAACAAGGAGAGATTAAGAAACTGTCACAGGTCAGAGGAGATTGGGAATACATGATAACAAAAAAATGTCGTAATATGGACTGCGTCCTGGAACAGAAAGAAAGCATTAATGGAAAAATGTAAAATCTATCCAGTCTGGACTTCAGTAACAGTAATGTTAACTGTGTTAGTTTCTTAGTTTTGACAAATGTATCATGGTAAAGTAAAATGTTAACAATGGGGACAACTAAATGAGGAAAGCACAGGAACTCTCTTCTTTGCAATTTTTCTGTGAATCTTAACATTATTACAAAATTAAAAATTTATTTTAAAATATCAATAACATTCCTATACCTCAGTAATATCTAATTAGAAAATATAATTTTAAAAAATCTAACAAAAGACATGCTAAATGTTTACAGAAAAAAAATATTAAACTTATGGATATGAAAAACTAACAAATTAAAAGAAATACCACATCATAGGAAGACTATTTCAAAGACAGTGTTTAATTTTTACTCTATTAATTCAATATAATAATAAACTCATTGTGTGTTACTATAAATATTCTTTATGAAAAATAAAAAGGTTAGGGACAATAGTGGGATTGTTTTATATTTTTGTAAATCTCTTTTAATATCTATCTTAATAGAATACAGAGAGATTCTCACATGTGCTTCTGCACTCAATTTGTTTTGATATCTCAGACCATGTAGCCTCTAGAAACCTCTTCTATAAACCCCAAGAGAATGAGAGTGACAAAGGCAAATCATAGCTTAGTATTATTATGGAAATAATTTTGACCTTGTAGACCCACCAAGAGTCCTGGGATCATACTTGATAACCACTATTTTGGAAACAATATGTCACCCTTTTAACCTTGAGGCCTCATAGTATTCTTTATTTACATTTTAATATGAAAAACTCCAAATTAGAGAAGAGTTAAAAGAATTTTTATAATAAATATGCATATATCTCCTACCTAGATTCTATAATTAGCATTTTACTATATTTTTTAATCACATATCTATTTATCCCACTATTTACCCATCAATATATTTTTTCTCTTTATTTTTTACAATGCATTTGAAAGCAAGTTGCAAATATCAATATACTTTCCCTCAAATAGTTCAGCATGTAAACTCATTACTTAGAGTTTAGTATTTTTTAAAGCTCTTTTTTATTTTTCTTTTAGGTAAACTTTACATACAATGAAATGCATAAAATTTAAGTATGCAATTTGGTGAATGAGACATTGTGCAACCCAAACAAGACAGACAACATGATTCTCACTCTCCAGGAAATTCCCTCATACTCTTCTGAGTAAATCCCTCACCTCCTTTCCTTCCCGCACCTAGCCCTCCAAAGAAATCACTGTTCTGGTTTTTTTCAATCCAGATTATTTCTGCCTTTTCTAGAACAAGTCACGTAAATGGACTCATACAACATGTACTCTTCTATGTACGGCCTCTCAGTACAATGTGTTTTAGAGCCACTAAATTTTAAGTATTTAAAATTAATTTACCTACCATGAAAATGACTATCAAGATCAGACAGATGCCCACTATGATAAGGAAGGGGATTAGGTAGTATTCCAGAGGAAGGCTAAATTCCGGAACTAAGATAATGTGGCCCCTGCAAGAAAACAAAAATTAATAATTAGGAAATATTGACTTGTCAAATTATGATGTTAATTGAAAACAAAGAAAAATATTTTTAAAGCATTTAGACATTACAATTTAATCCACTAGACCCATCTCATTTTCTAATAGATGATTTCCATTAAGTTAAGGGATGTTTTCTCCATTTTTAAATCAGCTTTACATATTTACCAAAATAATTTGCCATTTAATTAAAAGAAACTTTTAGACTGGTTAGAGGAAATCAGTTAAGCAATACTTACTGTGTCCCTCCTAAGAACACGTGTTTACTGAATTTAGTAACCTGGATGAAAGTTAGCATATTTCACAAGCAAACATCAGTATTTGAAACTGGCAGTACCTCAGGCAGTATGTCAACAAGAACCACACGCCCCACACACACACCAAATTACTTTTCATCAGTTTCTCCCATGAAAAAACTGGAGGCACTATTGACGAAAATGAACTCCCTATTCCTTTTATGCTTTATGGGAATTCGTTGTACCAAGTACAATGGATATAACCCCATACTGCACATTCATCTGTGAGATACGGAATGGAAAACTAGCAAAGAAATTCACAAGAGTTGTAGCTTCTTTTCTATTCTAAACCTGCACTGCTTGACTGGGAAAAAAAAAAAGGCAAAAAAACTACAAAAATGTGTATACTGTGGGGGTTGGGGGGAAAAATAACCAAAGGCCCTAGTCTCCTCCTTATTAACCATGGTTAATACAGTTATATGGTTATCAACTATATAATGCTAGTATTATAAAAATTGACAGGGAATCAAGAAATGAAACTGAACAGAATAAGCACACTATTTATGCTGCATGAGCAAATTTTATATAGCAGCAAATCCTGCAATAGAAAATTTCCTCAGACTAGGGAAGGGTCTGTATAATGGTCACTAAGATGGTTGATTTCCCCATTGTACTCCTGTGCTACTCAACTAGTATGGTGTCAGCAACATTACATTGTTACCCACGGGTGGGTGATATTTTAGGGACCAACTCCAGATACTTCGTATCACAGACTGTACATCAAGGTAATCAAATAATTGATGAGGTGTGATTCCTCTTTATGGAGTTAGTTCAGATAATATATTAAGGAGGAATTATAAAATAAGACTACTTGCAAATCCTAAAGAACCAATGGCTTCAGACAATGATTATTAATGATTGCTCACATCACAGAGAACCAAATATTATGTCTCCTGATGGAAATACATAACAATACATATAAATTATTCTTGCCTTACCTATCCTCCTGGTCCCCAAGCCATACTTGAATCTGAGCAGCCCTCTAGATCTAACTAGCAATTTACAGGGAAAATAAGTAACAAAGGAAACCTCTAGACAATACACCAAGGATGTAGTCAGAAAAGTCCAGACTGCAGTAAAATTTTACAGGACAAATGACCCTGTTTCTTCAATAAATAAATGTGTAGGGAAAAAAAAAAAAAAAGAGGCACAGCAAACTTACAGATTAAAAATAGGGTAGTCATATGTCCTTATTTGCTCTGAAAACAAATCTAAAGATTGAAATGTTTTGATATTGAATTAATTTTCTTAATTTATAAAAGGATAACTAAAGAGCCTCTTGATGAAAGTGAAAGAAGAGAGTGAAAAAGTTTGCTTAAAGCCCAACATTCAGAAAACTAAGATCATGGCATCTGGTCCCATCACTTCATGGCAAATAGATGTGGAAACAGTGGCAGACTTTATTTTTCCGGGCTCCAAAATCACTGCAGATGATGACTGCAGCCATGAAATTAAAAAACGCTTACTCCTTGGAAGGAAAGTTATGACCAACCTAGACAGCATATTAAAAACCAGAGACATTACTTTGCCAACAAAGGTCCATCTAGTCAAGGCTATGGTTTTTCCAGTAGTCATATATGGAAGTGAGAGTTGGACTGTGAAGACAGCTGAGTGCTGAAGAATTGATGCTTTTGAACTGTGGTGTTGGAGAAGACTCTTGAGAGTCCCTTGGACTGCAGGGAGATCCAACCAGTCCATCCTAAAGTAGATCAGTCCTGGGTGTTCATTGGAAGGACTGATGTTGAAACTGAAACTCCAATCCTTTGGCCACCTGATGCGAAGAGCTGACTCATTTGAAAAGACCCTGATGTTGGGAAAGACTGAGGGCAAGAGGAGAAGGGGATGACAGAGGATGAGATGGCTGGATGGCATCACCTACTCGATGGACATGGGTTTGTGTGAACTCCGGGAGTTGGTGATGGACAGGGAGGCCTGGCGTGCCACGGTTCATGGGGTTGCAAAGAGTCGGACATGACTGAGCGACTGAACTGAACTGAAAATAATGAAAATGCCATTATATTTTTTATATATAACTTTATTTTCTAGTGATATCTTTTGAGATGTTTACAGTTTAGATCATAGGGTATCTAGTACTTGCTTTAAAATAATCATGGCATGGGGAAAAAAGGGCAGACGGCACTTAAAGAAGAGTGGACAGTCCAAACAAAATTGGCCATAGTTGATAATTCTGAGACTGAATGATATTCATCATACCCATCTCTAGTTTTAAACTAAACAAATAAGTAATAAATTAATAGGTAGGTAGGTAGGCAAGGAGGCAGACTGACCAACTGGCCAGTCAACAGATAGATGATACAAGCCAGTCTGCACAGGTCTACAATCCTTCAAGCAGAATTCTGAAACCTAAAAAGCTTTAAAAAGTAATGTTTGCAATTCATTTGATAGTCAACCTGAACCTAACTGACATGATCAAACACTCATACATTTATTACAGATATATATGTTATTTGATTATAGAATGCTGCCTCAATCCTCAAATTCTATCCCTTGGAATATTACTTAACTTTTTAAAATCTGAAAATGCTTCAATTCCACATTATATCTGTCCCAAAGAGCTGGGATAAGAGATTTTGTGGCCTTGCATTAACATGGAAAGGGTCTAAATATTAAGTAAATAAAGTATGTAACAAAATACTGAGTATTACAAGGCACTGTTTTATGAGCAGGGTATCTCTAGTTAAGGTCAGCATTCAAACAAACATGGGGAAAAAATTAAGCTGTCAGTGAAGAGCATCATAGGGACTTTTGTTTAAATGTTTTCTATTTCTGAATTTTTCCATATTTTATCAGCAGGTATCTATTACTTCTTAATTTAAAAAGAAATGGTTTTATTATTTAAAACAAAAAGACTCTTTAAAATACACACAATTTTTCTATACGATGGAATAATACTGAGATAAAAGCAAGTTTTAGTTCTCCTCACCCTCATTAACTACACAAATATGGCTGGCAACATAGGATCTTGCGTAACTATTTTTAATACAATATCCCAAATTATATTCCCTAACTTAATAAAGATGTTCTGAGCACAAAATATGTGAACAGTATTTTAAATATCAAAACCGTATATGGAGAAGGTCAAAAAATGTAAACAGACACTCTTTCCCTCTCTTTTTTTTATTCATATTCAAACTCAAATAATCATGCATTCCCCGCCCCCCAAATAATTAGAATTGCATTTCATTGTGCCAGTTTCCTCTTTTGGCAAATGTAGATGGTAAGAGATAATAATAACTTCTAGAGTGTTGTTGTTAGAATTAAATGGATAACAAATATAAAAGCTTTGTTTCATGAGTGCCTGGCACTTGCTAAATCCTTGATATTTATTATATTACTATATTATATTACAATATTACCGTTTTTATTATTACTATTGTTCCCTTGGTCAAATGGCTGTTCCTGTCCAGTATGTTTTGGTACCTGTTTTTTATAAGAAGCTCTAAAGTGTTAATTGAACTGCACTGTTTTCTGTATTAGATAAGACAGTTGTGCCTTAGGTTAGTTTTAGTCTGAATTTTACCGTGGTAATGAGAATTTGGGGAGAAATTCCGTAAGAAGTTTTAAAATCCAAATCAAACTTTTTAAACTTGAAAACAAACTGTGTTTGTAAAAGTTAGTCACCAAACACATTGCGTGTTAGATTCTTTGTTTATAAAACATTTCCATTTAATAAAATACAAATATGTCTTAATTTAAAGTATCATATAAATGTAAATCACATTGCTTCTAAATACCAATGGTTTGACTAAACTATAAAAGGGAAAGTTCTCTTTTTAGCAACATGGGTGCCTTAATCTCTCTAGCATAAATATATTTTCAGTATGTAATCATACACAGAAGAAAACTAAAGTCTTAAAATCATGACTTAAGAAGATATAATTTAGCACAATAGAGTACATTCTAAAACATAATTTTGATTACAATTAATCTTATATAATTCTACCCTCACACAGAAAAGAATTTAAGCTACATGATTATTTTTTATATCCATTACTTACCCTTTTTCATATGTGAATTCATCTTTCAGGGAATTAGCTGATGATTCACCAATAAAGACAGATGGAATGTCAATTTTCTTTAGTACCTCAACTGTATAAAACAATAGTAAAAGTTATTCTTCAAAGCCCATACTTAGTGTAAAATCAGCTTAACTTTCTTTATAATAACAGCAAATATCAATGTAGGTGGAAATAACTATAATCAATTTGAATTGTCTGTTAGTTGATTTTCCAGATTGCAGATTTATACCAAGACCCAAATGGCTGAGAAACATGATGACATTTACAACAACAAAAGCTAATAACATTTTGCATATATACACTACCACACTATCTCACAGTCCTATGAGATTGAAATATAAATCTTACTCCATTTCCACTTTGATTTACTTGATTTATTCCCGTACAGACATACTTAACTATTAGAAAAGAAATAAGAGGAAGAAATGTATTTTTTCCACATATAACTTAATTCCTAAATGAAAAAGTGAAAAAGCTTTTTTTACATACCCATTCCCAGGAGAGGTGTAAGCCAAAGAATGTAAGAAAAGACCACTTTACAACAGTCTGAAAAATGACATCACGCATCTAAGGCTTTTCAGAGAGAAGGGCTGACAAGAGTTCAGAAAGGGCACTGGATAGGGAAGCTTGGTAAATTTCTACTTCCTCCTAAGCTCGGAGTGCATGTTAAAGCATTGTGTTTTGACCAGTACCTTACAAAATTTACTTCTATATCTATATTAAAAAACCAAAATCAAATGCCAACAAAAAAAGAACTTTGTAAAAATTACCCATTACTCAAGAAGAGAAGTAAAAACAATCATCTTACTGTCACCACAGAAAATAGCCATACTTTTAACTATGAGTTACTTTAACACATTTGGCTTTAGAGAAAGTCTATTTGTTTTCTTTTGTTACATTCTGCACAACAACTTTGTTCTACATTTCTTTTAAAAACTGCATATTTATTATTTATTTAAAAGAGGGGGGTGGATACACATGAAGAAGAACAGAACACAAGCATAACTCTTCCCACCCAAAGATAAGGCTTTATTTGAAGCAACAGAAACAGGTCTATACGCTTTGACAAATAGGTTCCATTATGTAACCAGCACAATCAAGATAAAAAAACACGTTATCATCCATCCAATTTCTCTCATGCCCCTTTACAGTCAAGCCCTCACCACAACCTAAGCAACCACTGATATATTTTTCTTTAGTTTTAAAATATTAGTATTCTTAATAGAATACATGTTTTTTCGTTTTCAGATTGGATTTACGCAAATAAAATCATCCATTTCCCTCACTGTTTGTGTCTGTCTCTGTCTCTCTCACACACATATACCCACACACTCCAACATCATATAAGCCCTAAAAGGGAAGGAGCCAAAAAGGTTAGCAGAGCAATATTTAATCACTATCTTTATATTAATAAGATCAATAAATATTTAAAAATTTTTATTAATGGGATCATATAATAACGGGAAAAAGTATAGGTTTTTTTCCTACTCAATGGTATATCTCAGATATCCTGTCATGTCACTAAATAAATATCCACCTCATAATTTTTAATAGCTGCATGCTAAGAGATCTTTCTCTTTCACATAACAGTTTAAATTTTAATTTATTTGGTAATTAAAGTTTGGAATTGAATACCCTTTGTAAAATGTTCTACTCTTTCACAAAGATACTCAGATAAACTCAAGGATGAATTTTTGTCTTGTAACTACTGGCTTATAATTATTGGAAGTAACATAACTTCTTTGAGTTATGATATCTAATGAGATGTTAAAAGCTCCTCACTTCAGTCAGCAAGTTAAGAAGAGGAGGGAAATGATGTACACAAATATGAATAGCCACCTTGGAGATTCTGCCACATCGTTTATCTACTGAAAACAAAACCAAATATTTTCATTCACAAAATACTTTAAAAATACTAATTTTAATTCTGATCCACAAAATAACTGTAAAGTATACACGCCAAGTAGTATTATCATACCATAGACAGGTTATAATTTAAGTGGTCAACTCCAACCTCTCTAGATGCATATTCCAACTGTCTGTTCAATATCTCCATTTGAATGCACAATAGATGTTTCAAACTTAATGTTTTTCAAAATCTCTCAATATCTCTTTTCCCTTCATCAGTCCTACTCTTCCTTGTCTCTGTAAACAGCATAACTATTTTCTTCTAGTTTCTCAAGTTAAACATTTTGGAGTTCTCCTTTACTCCTCCCTTTTATTCCTTAGGTCAAACCCTATCAACTTCAAAATACATCCATAATTCTATCACTTGCCATCACAGTCACTGCTAGTGCTCCACTGCCGTCATCTCTTGCCTGGCTGCTGCAACAATGTTCTAACTGGTCTCTCAGCCGGCACTCTTGCTCATCTTTCACCTTCAGTCTGTTCTCCTCATCTTTCACCTTCAGTCTGTTCTAAGAACAACCAAAGTGATCCTTTTAAAACTGTCAGATCATCTCACACCTCTATTCAGAACCTACGTAAAACAAATTCTAAAGTCCTACAATACCCAACATGCTCTAGCCTCTGGTTCCCCTCTAACTTCATCCCCTACAATTCTCTCTCTCCCTTGTTCACTCTGACTGCAGCCACCATGATTTTCTGTCACACCTGCTTTATCTCTGAGCCTTTGCATTTGTCTGCTGTTCTCTTTCCTTGAAATATTCTCCTCCAGAAATCTGCATGGCATAGCCTTTCACTTCAGACCTATGCTCAAATGTCAAAGCCTCAAGAAACCTTCTCTGATCACCCTATCTAAAACAGCCATTCTCTGCCTCTCATCCCTATCACCCTGTATCCCTTTAACCTGGCATGTTTTTCTTCATAGCACTTACCACTCACTACTTGACATATATCATACCTCTCTGAGTATTATTCCCACTCTAGAATGTAATGATAATAACTGCAGCAATAATAATTAATAGCAGCTAAAGAATCATTAAACAGCTATTAAGAACCAGGAACCAATGACTTGAATACTATTATTATCCACATTTAACATATCAGAAAAGTGAGGCACAGAGATGTTAGGTAATGTTCCCAAGGCCACACCACTGGTAGGTGGTGGAGCTGGGATTCAAACCTTGTAAGACCATACCCAGAAACCACACTCTTAACTACATCATTCTGCTACCTCAATGAAAAGTATGAGCAAAGCCTTAAAACTATATTATCTCCTCTGTAGTCCTGATGCCTAAGAGAGTACTTGCTGCGGAGTAGGCTACCAAAAAGTATTTGATGAAGCAAGCAAGCAAGGAAGAAAAAAGAAACAAGCCCAGACATATTGATAACTTGCCCTGTTTATACAGCAATCTGCACAACCTAGACCCAAACTTGAGGCTCAGACTCCTAATCTAGACTCTTTCTACTCTGCCTTATCTTGGGTTTTTCTCATATGCCTTCTTTCATATGATCTTCACAATCTTGTTGGGTTAAAAAAAATTAAAACTATTCACACTTTTACAGATGAAAATAAAGGGCTCGGAAAGATTAGTAACTTTTATGAACTAGCCTGAAATAAACCCACATTTCCTAGTCTTGAAGTTCATAGTCATCACATTCTCCTGCCTCCTGAAGATGACAAACATGATTGACTCAAAGTGAACTCATCCTATGTCCTACCTGAAATAAAAAAAACAGACACATTCCTGTGTGAAATGCTGGCAACAAGAGGTCTTTAAAACTTCCTTTTGTTTTCAGATGTCAGAACCATGTATTAGGAGTATACATGCAGTATTTTCCCTGTGGTTATATCTAAGCCTAAAAAGAGTGACAGATATATGCTTATTTTAATAAATCCATGCTTTCTCTCCTCTACCAGTGACAGCAAAGATGAAAATGGGAAATATCTTTACAGTGTTTTGGATATATGGAATGTTCAAAAACATACATACTCAAGGACAGAGCAAAATGTCATGGAAAGTAATCGAAGCAATAAAGTCAAGAACCAAAATTCTGAACAATCTTTGAAATAAAATAACTCAGTTGGAACATTTCCATAGCAACAACAGGATTATATGGTTATGTGCTACTTCTAATATTTAGCACACTTTCCTTAGGAACTGACATGATTATCACAAAAAGGTTTTATTATTGACATGAAGACAAAATAGGTGTCCAAGGGAACTGACAATTCCAACTTGAAAAATTTTTATTAAAAGCGTGTTAAAACAATAATAGCTTACAAATACTAATTATTTTATTCAACCCATAACCCTTGAGAAGGTCTTGAGGGTTGCTAAACCCTAAGCCCAGGTTTTCAGCAAAACACACACAGAGTAAGTAACTTGCTCAAAATTATACAGTCAATTCAAGCAGGAGCTTAGACTTAAATTCAAGCCTATTTTTCAGAGTGTCTATGCTTTCCATTTTGTCAGT
Organism: Bos indicus x Bos taurus; assembly: GCF_003369695.1. NCBI lineage: Eukaryota > Metazoa > Chordata > Mammalia > Artiodactyla > Bovidae > Bos > Bos indicus x Bos taurus. Next base: position 117,723,884 of record NC_040076.1, read on the forward strand.
AACATGTAGGGGTGACAAAAACGACTAATGTGGGAGGTATGGTGTAGGATCATTTTTTAAGGGAGGTGATTAAAGGAGGAGTACCAACAAGTGTGCAGTACCAACAGTACTAGTTTATTTGATAAGTAAAATCCCTTAATCAATTCCTCTAATTCCTATCAGTGGTTGTTAAACTTTCAGTGAAGTGCCAGAAGCTCTTATGGATACTTCATGCATTCTACAATTATGATTTAACCAGCCAGAAGATTAAAATAATCATTTAAAATATAAAGGAAGTAAGGAACTTATCACTAAGTTTTACTTTTTACATATTGTAATTTTACCATAGATTGTATTAGGAATAAGAAGGAAAAGAGTTACAGAAGACATGGGTTTGATCCCTGGGTCAGGAAGATCCCCTGGAGTTGGAAATGACAACCCACTCCACTATTCTTGCCTGGAAAATTCCATGGACAGAGCAACCTGGTGGGCTACAGTCCATGGGGTCACAAAGAGTTGGACACGACTGAGCACAGCAACAACAAATAATGTCCCACGTTATAAAAAAAGATTTTTTTGGTCAAGAAATCCAACACATTTCCTGTTGAGGATATGGTTAAAGTCCTAAATACATTTCAATGGAGTATATTAATCCATGCCTTATATGTCTGCTCTTTGCTGCAAACTCTTTCTTGCATATGTGACTCAATGCAACTTAATAACAAGCGGTATTATGGATATATACTAAAAGAAAAAGAAAAACAAAATACTTGAATTTTGGCAGTTTATTTAGTGTATCTTGGATTCTGATCCCAACTGCCAACGTACGTGGGCATGTTCCCCACAGCATCAAACAACTCAATTCAATTCTGACATTATCTGCCTCGAGACAGCATCAGATTCCACAGGCTAAGGGTCTGGTTTCACAAGAATTCCCACCCCCAACTTCAGAAGCCAGCCACTAAGTCTAAGTTGTCACCTTTGCTTCTGACCTACCAGTTACAGACTGGAGGTTTCAACAATCCTTACCCCATGGGTTCAATTAATTTGCTAGAGCAGTCCACAGAACTCAAAGAAACATTTTATTTACTTGATTACCAGTTTACTAAGAAAGGATATAATTCAGAAACAAGCAGATGAAAGAGATGTATAGGGCAAGGTACATGGGAAGGGATGCAGAGGTTCTGTGCCCTCTCTAGGGGTGCAGTTTTCCCAGCATCTCCACACTTTCACCAACGCAGAAGCTCTTTGAACCTGTCCTGGTAGGTTTTCATGGTGGCTTCACTACATAGGCATGAATGATTCAACCACTGGCCACTGAGGTTAGGGGGTAGGACTGAAAGTTCCAATCCTCTAATCACCTAGTTAGTTCTCCTAGCAACCAGCCCCATCATTTGGTGAGGTCCAAAAGTAGCCACATTAACATAAAGGAGACAGCTTTATCACTCTCAATAAATTAAGTGAAAGCATACAGCTTAAAAATCGTTCTGATTAAAGCCAATTCATTAAAATTGGCTCATTTTCCCTACAAGCTAATATTTCATAGAGAATAAGTAAAGATATTGCCATTTTGAACAAAAAGCTATAGGCATGCCAATAAATATTAAGGGGCTAATAATAACGAACTGGTATAAGAGAGCACAAGTATGCGGCTTTGACATTCCACAGGAATACAGTAGCTACTTAGTATTTCTGCATATTCTAAAATTTAACGTTGTGAATCTCTAAATAAATCACAAAAATTCTCCTATGGCATCCTAAACTCAACATGCTTATCTCTATTTAAAGCTTCGGTTTTCCTTTAGCTTTTACCAAAATAACAACACATCCTCAAAAATGAAACACATAGGTTAAAAAAAACAAACCAGCAATAACAACAAACTGTTCAGAAAAGAACAAGTCAATTACACTTATACTGTGAGCAAAATTATCCCAAGAGGTTTAAGAAGTGGAAATTATCTTTCTGATGGGGACGAAATTTTGCTTTCTAAAACAGAAAATGAAAGAAGAGAGACTCTGGTAAATTTTAGTTTCGAACGATTGGTCAAACAGGAGAGAAGAAAAGTGATACCTGTACTTACTGTCGTTGGATCCCATGCTAATGAGGTCATCAGAGTCAACATTGTGAACTATGGCTGCTTTGTATCCTGCTCTCTGTGCATTTAAAACCTGCAAGTAAGAAAACAGTCATGATATGAGGAAGAAAGTGCCATAAAGTCCCTCGACTTCAACAAATATAGATCACCAACTCCATAACGGACAGACTACATTATGTATATACATTATATATATAATATATATATATAAACAGATATCAAGTGTGTTCTTGAAACAGATCCTTTTACAATTGATTATTAAGGACTTCTTTAGATATCTTTTTGATTTCACTCAAGGTATTAAGTGAAATGAGAGGCAAATAAAAGACAGAGATATAAGCTACCTACCAAAAGGATCCAAAGCACTAACCCTGTCTAGCTCTAATGGGATACAGACTTGGGACCATGCTCAAGAGCCATCAGCCCTTGAGAAGTCAAATCTACCTCCACTACTTAGTGCAATAAACTTGGAGCAAATTGCTTTTCTTCCTTAATCCTCAGTTTCCCCAAGTTTAAAACAAAATAGCAACAATATTTTTCTCATATGTAAAATAATTTTAAAATGCTTAACACCATGATGATACAAAGAAATGGGTAAAATAAAAGCTATTCGTCTTATTAGCGTCATCAACAACTATTTTCTTTAGAAAGATTTTCTAAAGCTTTGAAAAAATTAAAAATAAAAATACTCCAGCCTGAAGTTGCTTACTCTGGTTCTATTTAGCTATATAATCTTTCCTAAAACTAGTTTCCGAAATATTAATAGTTTCACACCATAAGAATATGGCTAGATATGTAGTAGAATTTTCTTAGAGCAAAGATCTGAAAAGTATCTAACACATGTTAATACTGGTGTTAATGTGTATCTAACACATTAACATCTAACACATGCTAATACTTGTGTTAACACTTCACTTTTAAAGTAACAGTTTTTTTTAAATAAAAATAAACCCAGACTAACCTCTTATTGTACCACCTTTGAACCATTTGGTAAAATTGAGGGTTATTATTTGCATACTGGTTAAATAAAATGAAAATTGGGTATGTAAATATATATAATAGTTTTGAATACTTTGAAAACTATATACATATAATTCTAAATACTTACTATGGCAAGAAATGTGAAATATATCACCTTATAATCACTGCATAGAGATATGTCTCAAAGTTTCTTTATAATATCAATACTTCTAAAATTAATTTTAAAAATAATTCCCAGAAGGTCTAATATTAGCTCTGTTTTAGTTATCAGCATAACAATGATTCAAAATTCTACAGTAATTCAATAAAGACCTGCATCAAGCTGCAAAGACTAAGGGAAAGCCCAGAAAGTCAAGTTCCTAAGAATAAAGGAATGCCCAAGTGTTCAGCAGACTGGACTTGAATAGTAGGTAAGAGAAATGAGGCTCATGTAGTCAACCCTACTCAGGCAAGAGTAAAATTCCCTTCTACATTACCCTGACTCTAAAACTACCTCACCAGTGAAAGTTGGACTTCTGAAAGAGATAATAATGTGGGTTAATCAGAACAATTCTATCTTACCACCAAACAAAAAAAAAATCTAAATCTGCAAATGCCTCAAAGAATTAATATGGTGTCTCTCTGTGGGTGCGCTTAGTCACTAAGTCATGTCTCATTCTGAAACCCCATGGACTGTAGCCTACCAGACTCCTCTGCCCTGGGGATTTTCCAGGCAAGAATACTGAAGTGGGATGCCTTTTCCTTTTCCAGGGGATCTTCCTGACCCAGGGATCAAACCCACATCTCCTGCATTGGCAGGCAAGTTCTTAACCACTGAGCCACTAGGGAAGCCTTTATAGTCTCTATGACTCCTATGAAATAGCAGGCTGACACAGAGTAAGCACTCATTAAATATTTCTAGAATGAGAAAATGTGTAAGTGCTTAAATTAATAGCTCATATTATAACAGTACAAATACAAGAGAGAAAATTGTGTGTGTGTTAGTTGCTCAGTTGTGTCCAACTCTTTGCAACCCCATAGATTATAGCCGGTCAGGGTCATCTGTCCATGGAATACTCCAGTTAAGAATATTATTGTGGGCAGCCATTTCCTTTTCCAGGAGATATTCCTGACCCAGGGATCAAAGCTGGGACTCTAAGTTTTTTTAATGAATTAAAATAGCATAAATAGTTCACCAACATAGGACCTACTGCTCTGATGTTTGGAATAATGACAAGAAAACCAACCAGCCAACAGAACCGTTACAAGGAATGTTCTGTAGTCATGCAAGGAAAAGTCAACAAGTGTGTGCATGTTTTAATGTTAGGTGGATTTTGTTATCCAACTAAAATTTTAAAAATGCCAACCTCTACAGTCTTTTACCCATAGATTTTATTGCTTTCCAAGGAGAGAAAAAAAAAAAATCTCTCAAAAAGGACATAATAGTTTCTAAACCTTATTTGCTACTTATTTATTAACCTATTATTTATTCATTACATTTTCATAGCAGGACAGATTTCACTTAGCTTTTATTTAAACTAAAGTATACTTGGTTGGGGTTGCTATTAATTTATCTGATGCTTTAATGACCATTTAATTGTTCCTAAAAAAGCTAGACAAGTAACAACAGAGAAATATTTCTCTCACAAATCCAAAAAGCAAGTGTTTCCAGAGGTACAATTTAAGAAATACAAAATTTATATCAAAAGCTGTTCTCTCCTTATATAAAACTTAACTTTTACTTTTCTTTTTAAAGCCAACTAATACACAAAGTCACTGAAATTACAAATTGACTTGTTTCCCTGAAAAATATGTATTTGTGAGCAAAGATACAACATGTTAGGATACAGAGAAAAGTGGTCCCAGAAACCATGATAAAGTGTATGTAAAACAACATAGTTCAGTTTAGTAAATATTTGTTGAATTTACATAACATGTAAGGTACTGTGTATTGGGCACAATGCAGAACTTAAAGGTGAATCAGAAACAATCATTATCCTCAAAGAGACTCAATACTCCTGGACATCCAAACAGGTCAGGTGCTTTCTAGCGTCTCTATTTGCTCAAGCTACCATCTCTGCCTGGAACAGCCTTTGGGTTCTGAATCCCTAATCAGGCTTCAAATTCCATGACCTCCATGAAGCCTGTCCTGGCCCATGCCCTATTCTAATGCCCTGGTCCCATGACCTCCATGAAGCCGGTCCTGGCCCATGCCCTGTTCTAATGCCCTGGTCCACATGTTGTCCCAAGCACCCATACAGCTGCTTCCCACTTGGTATTTATACCTGTTATATTGTTCTTAAACATCTTCTGTAGTATCTTATATTTATGCATTATACATACTACCCCATTTATAAAACAAGGCTTTATGGGGTTCTTTAATCTTCTGCAGTTGTCTATGTGTAAAGAAGGGACAAAATATTACTCTTAAAAGAGGCTTTCTGAACTGCATTGTTAAAAATCACCAATATAAATTAATGGCTTTACAGCAATCTGTTATGTGTGTAACTAAGTCTAGCCAGCAGTTTCTGAAAACTGCATTGAGCAACTGAGGAAATATGTTTCTTTCACGTATCCAAAATGCAATTGGTTCCATAAATACAATATAAAATTAGATTAATATCAAAAGCTGTTCTCTAATTAAAAAATAAAATTCTTAATATAGAAAACCACTAAAATAGGAAGGAGTTTTGTAAGCACAAGTGTGAATTCCAGAAAATAGAAACATGTTTCAAAAATTTAATAAGAAGGCTTCCCCAAGACTTTTGTTGTTGTTACTGATTTTTAAAATAAAGTAATGAAATTAAATCAAAGAAACACATTAACATATGGACCAATGGGCTTACGAATACAAACAAGGAAAATATATTCATGTTATGAACTGCAAAAATCATGTGTCAGTCAAATTAAATTACATTTTTAACTATGCAGCAGCTGGTATTTTCAAAAACACAGGAGGCAGAAATAAGGCCTAAATCATCAGTAAGCATGTACAAGGTTTCACATTCATAAAATGCAATCTCAAACATGTTGTCAGATGGAAGCAGAGAACTCAAAGATTCATTAATATAAAGCAGACACAGTGAACAAACCTAAATTTCAAAATAGCGATCAAACAGAAAATTTCACAAAAAGACCTTCTGAATTGAACTGCAAATGTGCCTTTTTAAGGAGACTCAAATTGTGCTAAATGTACTAGTTTACATCTAATCAACCAATTAACTGCAACTAAATTATGTAGACCAGGTAGCATCTGACCACAAATTTTAAAGAAATATGGGCCTGTCGACTTGTTATTGTAAATAGCCAGCATACCAGAAGACAGCGGACTGCTAATGGAAGAACCTTCAATGAGACAGGTTCTAAAAGGAATCCTGGGAATGAAATAATAGTTCACCTTATTTCCAGACTGGACGAACTGGTGATATTGACACTAATAAACAGACCTTGTAAGAAGAAAGAATTCACTGTGCTGTCAAGATGATCATAAGTAGAAATTTTTTAAGGGACACACAGGCATGAGGAGGTGGAGCAAACTGTTGACAGAATATATACAACAAGGTTCCAGACCAAAGGCTCTATCTATGAATAAAAGAAGCCTCTATGTGCTGGTCCCTTACATATACTATCTCTAATATCTGATAGAACTCTACCATGTAGATATTCTTTTTCAACATTTTAGAAATGAATATACCCTAAGGTCACACTTAGGCAGAGCTGAGATTTGAAAACAATTTTATTTGATTAGATAGAGAAGCATGGAGTTTCCCAATGAATCAGAATGAGAAATAGGATCACTAACCTGATTTAACATTTTACAAATGTCTAAAAAGAGGGATTAAGAAAGAGATCACTTTAAGGGATTACTTTCTTTGATACTAAGAAAGTACCAAAACTCACAGGACATTAATCTTAAAATCTTATGGGCAAAATAAAATATATACAAATCAGAATATAAGCCAAAAAGAAAAGTGCTCAAATAGTGTGGTAGAGTTTATAAAAACTTAGAGAGGGAAAAGTTATACTGAAGTACATATGGCAGATTTTATAGGACCTGAAACATTTTAATAAAGAGATGAAATCTGCATCAACAGGAAAGAGTTGTGGGGAAATTTCTCATGTGAGAGAGAGAGAGAAATAACAAGGCAAAAGGCAGGACTGAGCAAGGCATACTAAAAACAAAACACAAAGAAGGACCTTCATAAGTGAAAAAGAGTGTTACAGAAAGGAAGACTCTAATTCCAGCAGAGGAGTTAAAATTATACTCTTGGAAGGAGATTATTTGGATTCAAATTCTGACTCTGTTATATACAAGCCGTATAAACTTGAGCAAATAACTTCTGTAAAATGAGCATAATAATACACCCAACTTAAAGAGTCATTCTGAGGATTAAATTACTAAATATATGGAAAGCACTTAAAATAGTGCTTAAACAGTGCCTGGCACATATTAAATAAGTGCTAGTTATGATTACTGTCATTGCTGTTCAATTTTACAGCTGCTGTTGTAAAGTCAGAGGTTAGGAGAGATGGGAAAAAAGGACAGATAGTACTGTATCTTGAAGGCCATTCAGTAAAGTAGACGTGGGGTCTTCCCTGTTAAGGGCTCACATTTCCTTCTCCAGGGGATCTTCTCAACCAGGGATCGAACGCAGGTCTCCCCCATTGCAGGCAGACTCTTTACCATCTGAGTCACCAGGAACCTTAAGGGTTCACAACAGGCACTTGAATAAGGAGGTGACATGTCTAAAACAATGTTTTAGAACAATCTGGTAATACTTTGATATGGAGAAGGTAGACTGAAGATTTGGAAGCTGTTATGACAAGGCAGGATGATTGCAATGATGTGAAAGAACAATATTTTCATTCTTCTTCAAAACCAACTTTTGAATCTAGGAAACTTAGGAACGTACTTAACCAAAAATGCGAAAGCTGAGAAACACAGCTTGTTTTCATAAGGAAGAACAAGAGAATGGTTCTGAGCACACTAAATTTGAGAGGTAGGGAGGTTTCTATATACAGATTTCCTAGGTAGGTAGAATATAAAATATCAGGACCTGAGATTTAAATGTACATATTTTCAGCAAATTAATCATTCAACAAATATCTGGAATAAAGATTGCTGCCTGGTTGTGAAAAATAATTAAACTTCCAATAAAACATAATCCATTCACAGTTTTATATATCTTACAGTCTTCAATGTCCTTTAAGTTCTATACATGAACTAAACTTAAGTACACTTTAATTTTCCCCTGAGAGGATACACTACAAATAAGTAAATCTGCGTATACTTATTTCTAGTATACCTGCAAGAATGCTAAAAATATTATGAGGTAACTTTTCTTGATGAAAGAGAACCATGAAAAGAACCTCATTATTATATCAGACAGTAGTCTGGATGTTTGTGTAAAATGAGACACACTTGAAACAATTTTTTTATTTGAAATGTATTTAAAGTTCTGAAGTCTTTAACTGAATTCTAGTGTTGTTTTTCCCTTGCATAAGGAATAATTTTAATGTATAAGGAATAATTTTAATGTTTGAACAATAGTGAAAAGGCCAGCTAAAAACCAAGATTATTTCAGACAGATACTCCATGAACACCATACATGCATCCCCTACAGATGCCCTGTGTTTCTGATGTTATCTGCCTTCAGGTGCTGGGCAAAAGATGTTTGAGAGTAGTAGCCATTTAAAATATATCCTCTTCTAATTTGAATGATAATACAACCTTTAGTTCATTATTTCAACATTTTTATTAAGTGTTAAAAGGTCATTAATTTTAATTGGGAAGTTGAAAGAAAATACTATACTGAAATATTTCAGACTGTACTTCATGCAGAATTAAAATATGTGATTTATATGTGGAATCTAATATATGACACAAATGAACCTATATATGAAACAGAAACAGAATCAGGGACACAGAAAACAGATTAGTGGTTGCCAAGGGGGGAGAGTGGTAGGAGAGGGATGGATGGAGATTTGGGGATCAGCAGATGCAAACTGGTATATATAGAATAGATAAACACAAGGCCCTACTGTAGAGCACAGGGAACTATATTCAATACCCTGTGATAAACCATAATGGAAAAGAATGTGTATATGTACAACTGAGTCATTTTGCTATATGGCAGTAATTAACACAGCATTGTAAATCAACTATACTTTAATAAAAACAAAACAAAAATGTGATCTAGGGGGAAATTTCAGTGATGACTTATAGTTTTATTTACTAAAGAAGTAGTAAGACTAGAAGTAGAGGGACTTCCCTGGTAGTCCAGGGGTTAAGACTTGGCGTTCCCAATACAAAGAGGGTGGGTTTGATCTCTGGTGGGGGGACTAAATCCCATTTGCAGCACAGCAGGACCAAAAAGAAAGAAAGAAAGAAAGAACAGAAGTAGAGAAAGATGTAATAAATATTAGGGAAATTCAACTATTCTGGCTTATGTATAAATAAGAAAACTACATCTATCTAGAGATGTAATTGACTGCTTAATTAACACCAGGAAGAGAATGATGAGATATTCTTAAACTCCCATCAATCAGGTGATACCTTCAGTGATTAAAAAGCACTGTATTTTCTTCTTGCTCTCAATCTGCTTCCCTGCCGAAGGGTATGTACTCCATATTATCAGATAGGATATACTACCTAATTATGTACGTGTGTATATATACACACACACACACACACACACACATAAAACATATATACTAATACTGTATATTATTATAGTTATTTATCAATTATCAATAATAAATTTCCTAAGCATGGTAACTGTGTTTTGTGAACATGGAGGAGAATGCTGCTGTGGGAAAGAGAGGAATAAGACATAAAAGATTCAACTCTTAAAATAGTTAAAGACAAAATATTAATACTTGGGAATTATTAACAACGTTAACTTCTGCAGGATACCTCTGTTTTCATCTTTGTTATTATACACACCACAAGATTTTGTCTTGAATGAGTTATTTTTTTAATACCCATCTGGGTACTTTAACAACCTGATACATTTTAATCAAGCCAATGTCACATAATTAACCTTACACAGAGTAATTTTCAACTTCCACAGTTCATTAAATGACAGAAATGTACACTATCTCAGCATGTTCTCAAAAATATGATAAAGCCAAAGTCCCGCTGTCTTAATAGAAATCACAGCACTAGAAATCTAAATTTGTGATAATTTAAAGTATTACATTAAAAATTAACAAAAGATCACTGTTTCATGTGTGTCAGTAAAAAGCATTAATTATCAGAAAATTAATCCTGACATCACCTTGAAAAATAAGAGATCTGATAAAATAACATCTAGAGCTCTTTGAATGCCAGACTTCATGTTTCCTAAGGAACCATCTTGTTCACTAGCATGTATCTCCAGCCTAGAAAAATCTCTCACATAAATACTTATTTAGTCAAACCAAATCATAACTAAGGCAACTATCTATCAAGTTCTACCCAGAAAGATATATGCCATAAAAATGCATTTATGGCTTAGTTCCCTCTTAAAAACATACCAAAAATTTTACTTCAGTCATTGTGGATAAAAAATTTTTCTGAAATATTTTGCGTCTTGCTAGCTGTCTCAATTAAAAGACAACAAATGTGATTTGACCTTTTCCAATGACTTGGGATCATCATGAACATCTTTACTAGATCCTAGCTGGTTTTTCTCCTCAATGTTAAGTGTCACTTCCTCTCTCTCTGTATTTAGACAACTAGTAGTCATTAACCTTGCTCCACTCTTACAGTCTTTTCTAAAATACAGAAACAAAGGAGAAAACCTGATTAGAATTCTATTCTTTAAAAAAAAAAGTACAGAAAAAGTTCCAAGAAAAAGTCATCAGGAAAAGTACATGGTTTTAAAAGCTGGAATTTTATGACATTATGGTGGTACAAAGGCATGCTTCCTTCTTTTATTTTAGGTTACATACTAAGAGCGTTGACCTTTTGATAAATGGCATGTTACAAACATACAAGTTTATTTCTTACTTAGGCTGGGAGATAAATTGAATTTGTTTCATTAGAAAATTTTGGGGGTGCAGGGCTGGTAAAATTTGCAAAATCAGCAAAGCCATACTTACTCGTTTCAAGTAGACCAGAAAACAAACGAGAATCCATGGAACTTTAAAAATTAATTAAAGATCTTATGTTATATCCTTGTGACAGATTTTAAAGTCAATCTTTGTACATGGGAAAGCAATTCTAAATATTGAGGGTACTGAACACTGTAGATAATAAAATAATTTAGTAAACCTGGGTGAACTTTTTTTAATAAAAGGAAATTTCATATACCAAAGTATTTTAGCTAATATAGGTAAGTACTGTTTTATGAAATTTATTATAGGCTGTGTGCTATATATATACTAGGGGCACATGTGTAAAAATAAATTTCTTAATATAGATTGCAGTCAAAAAAGTTTGAAACCCATATAGGTGAGTTTTTAATGTTCTGTAGATTGTCGGCAATCAGAAAATAGATTGTGCTTTTCCAACAATATTATTGTGTAACATACCATCACAAAATCAAAGTCATTAATGTATAGGTTGTTGAATGTGGCGGTTTCCAACGTAGTTTTAATATTATACCTAGCACGTGATTAGTACTAAAGATTAAAACTAAAAGTGATGCTTTTCTCTTGGTGTCATTAAGAAAACCCAAATAAACCTTTACGTAGCTATTTCTGATGCTTGCTATTAAAGAAGCTTTTCTTTAAAAAACTTTTATATAATGAACTATACCAATTAAACTATTAGTTAAAAGCTGCCTAAATATTTAATTTTGAGAATCGCAATTTAAATTTAACAAAAGTATCCCTAAAGTATCCTCTAGTTATCTATGTATATTAAAGTGCATATTAAAACGAAGGATCCAAACTAAGTCCCGATTTTTTAGATACTAACAGGATTCATATTCCAATCAAATCTTATTTCTCATCCTAACAACAGCAGTAGCTCCATTTTAACCCAATCACCATGGTTAATAAAGTTTTTTGGAAGAAATTATTGTGAAACAAAAGGATAAATCTAACTTGCTATCAGCCTACTAGGAATGAATTCTGGTGCTCAGCGCCCCCTAGTGACAGATCTCTGCGTATACTCCTCCCTCTACTGCCTACTCATTTTGGGGCTCTAAGCACTATACTGTAAGCTCAGCACACAGATCTGCATAAAAATATAAGTCCTACTGCCAAGAAACTGAAGTGAGAAAAGATATACCCATGGGTTTTGTTTTTTTTTTTTTTCTAGGCTAGAATCAAGCAAGAGGGGTAAAAATATTATGGGGCAAAAAGAAAGAATCTCTAAAGAAACAGGAAATGCACAGTAATGCTGGCTGGGATTTGCTCTGGCTTCAGCCAAGAATCTTTCCTATCACAAACTTTTCAAACACAGGACAGAAAATGAGCACCTTTAATTAGCAGTCACTTTGTGGTACACTTAACATCATTTTATTAAAACATCTGAAATTATCATAAGAATTCTCCAAATAGGAAGTTCCTTCATGAAAACAAGCTATTAATACAAGTCTAACATAATCCGTAAATGAAATAAAATCTAAAAGATTTACCTAACAAAGTCTCCAATGAAGTCTGGTTACGTTAGTAACAGGTCTCTCTTAAGCTAAATAGTGAGTGCTCAGATATTTATTTTACTATTTAAATTGCAACTTAAATGGTACATACATACATTATGAACAGTCTTTCTGTGTTATGCTATGTTTGAAAACACAAAAGGTAAAAAGTCAAAAAAGCATCACACGGATGCTGGGTGGTTGTGGAGCCTGGCCTCTTCTGTCCACCCTGGCTATACAGTGGGTTTTGGCACTTCCAGTTGTAATCTGAGAACTGGAGCACTACTTTACTGTCCAACCTCTACAGATGCTCTGCAGAAAATGTAGTGTAACTCTGCTTCTAAGTATTTCCAAATGCCAACTGAAAAAAAAATTCTCTGGAAAACAGATTTTCTTTTCTCTCAGAATTGCCAACAGAAAACAACAATAACTCAACCATCAGCCTGGACACAAACTACACTCTTTCCCAATCTGGATATCTAACACAGGGAAAGAAATTGTTTTCCCTGTAAGGGAAAGAGATGAAGTAAAGAAACTCATGGAGGAGACTTAGAGGACAGAGATAACTGTCGAAATGTAGCTATGTTCTTTCATCTGAAGAAGTAAGAAGAAATTAAGAAGTAAAATTTCTTTCTCAAATGATCAAAGCAATGAAGATGAGAATGGAACAATAGTAGGCAATTCAGGTTTAATGTAAAAACTGTTAATTCTATCTATAGGATAAAAATTTCTGGGAACATTACAGTACAGTAGGGAATAAGCAATTGTTGAAATAAGATCCAGAACTGTGGCAAGCAATCCTACCAAGATTAAATCCAACATCATTCTTTCCTGCACATATTCCAGAATCACTACAGTACACACTGGAAGAGCTACTTCACCTGAAAGCGGATAACATCAGAAACACGGGGCATCTGTAGGGGATGCGTGTACGGTGTTCACGGAGTATCGTCTATCTGTCTGATGTTTTCACTCTCATTAAAAGGAATTCAGTGACATAAGCCATCTTTCCCTCTTTCTTTAGATTCCATCTTCTTAACTAGACATTTAATTTAATGTGTACCTGAATAATCTGAATAACTTTATTTTAAAGGAAACGTGTGTGGAATCTATGACAAAGGAGTTAAGAATATACAATGGACAAAAGAGAGTCTCATAAATAATTGGTGCTGGGAAAATCTGACAGCTACATACATAGAAAACAATGAGATTAGAACATCCCCTCATACCATATACTAAAATAAACTCAAAAAGGATTTGAGACCTGGATTTAAAACCTGAAATCATAAAACTCCTAGAAGAGAACACTAGCAGAATATTCTTTGACATAAATCAGATCAATGATGTTTTGGATTTGCCTCCTAAGACAAAAGAAATAAAAAGCAAAAATAAACCAATGGGACTAAATTAAACTTAAGGCTTTTGCATAGCAAAGGAAATCACTGCTAAAACAAAAAGATAACCCACTGAGTGGGAGAAAATATTTGCAAATGATATGATCAATAGGGGGTCAATATCTCAAGTATATAAACAGTGCATACAACTCAGTATAAAAAACAAAGAACCCAATTAAAAATTGGGCAGAAGACCTGTATAGACATTTTTCCAAAGAAGACATACAAATGGCTAACAGGTACATGAAAAGATGCTCAATTATGATCAGTTTCCCTCGTAATAGTTAATTATGAGGGAAATTCAAATAAAAACCACAATGAGATATCACCTGTTTGTCAGAATGAAAGGTGAAAGTGAAAGTAGCTCGTATCCGACTCTCTGTGACCCCATGGACCGTACAGTGAATTCTCCAGGCCAGAATACAGGAGTGGGTAGCTGTTCCCTTCTCCAGGGGATCTTCCCGATCCAGGGATTGAATCCAGGTCTCCTGCATTACCGGCAGATTCTTTACCAGCTGAGCTACCAGGGAAGCCCCTTTTGTCAGAATGGCTATCATCAAAAAGTTTACAAGTAACAAATGTTGTCAACAATATAGAGAAAAGGGAACCCTCATGCACTGTTGGTGGGAATGTAAATTGGTTCAGCCACTATGGAGAATACCTCGGAAGCTCATCAAAAAACTATAAATAGAATTACCATATGATCCAGCAATCCCATTCCTGGGACTATATCTGAAGAAAACAAAAACACTAATTTGAAAAGATACATGCACCCCAATGTTTGCAGCAGAATTATTTACAATAGCCAAGGTATGGAAGCAACCTAAATGTCCGTCAATAGATGAATGGCTAAAGAAGATGCAGTATACAACTAAAAATGAAAAAATAATGAAATTGTCCCATTTGCAAAAACATGGATGGTCCTAGAGAGTGTAATGCTAGTGAAATAACTCAGACAGAACAAGACAAATACTTAATGTTATCACTTATGTGTGGAATCTAAACAATGAAACGAATGTATATAACAAAATATCAGTAGACAGTGGCTCAGAGGGTAAAGCGTCTGCCTACAACGCAGGAGACCCAGCTTCGATCCCTGGGTCGGGAAGGTCCTCTGGAGAAGGAAATGGCAACCTACTCCAGTACTCTTGCCTGGAAAATCCCATGGATAGAGGAGTATGGTAGGCTACAGTCCATGGGGTCGCAAAGAGTCAGACACAACTGAGCAACTTCACTTGGTCACTTGATTGGAGAGGGAAGGGGCAAGATAGGGATATGGGATTAAAATAGGTAAGCAACAAAGATACATTGTACAGCACAGGAAAATAAAGCTAATATTTTATAATAACATTAAATGGGAGTATAATTCTTAAAAGTTTTGAATCACTGTGTTGTACATCTGAAACCAATATAATATTGTAAATCAACTATACTTCCAATAAAAGAATGTGTGTTGAAGAGCTATGTAAATGAAGTTACTGGCATTATATGTTTTCACTAGGTTAGGGTAAAGTACATGTAATTTACTGTTTTTCAGCTTTTTCTTTCATTAAATATTACTTTCCTTGTAAAAGAAGAGAATTTGTTTCACTGTTTTAATACTGAATGAATTTTTATATAAAGGAGCCTAATTATTAACACACAGATATTTTTACCAAAGGGTGGAAGAAAGAAAGAAATGAAAAAATTAATGCACTAGTAGCAAAGAGCTATCTGAATCCTATATGGGTAGAAATGCTTCCACCTACTGAGTATTATTTAACATGCTTCTTTGGTGAAATCTTTTATACAGGATTCCAAAGTAGATTAGTGACAAACATTATAGGTTACTTTATAGAAATATAGAAAAGAGTATGAAAATTTAAATAATGATATTATAGATGACTTTAATATATGAGTTTAACTTCTAATTAAGTTCATATCTACTTGCTTAGTACTACTGAAATAAAAGTGCAATTCTGAGAACACCATATACTGTACCAGCCTGGAGGCCTGAGAGAGGAGAATGAAAGGTAAGCTTAGAAAGAAAAACTAGATGTCTATCTTGTAAGAAGACAGAATTTAACTCCAAAATTTTTATTATTTGTTATTATAATAATAAGATCACACAAATAACCCAAAAATGTTTAAGTTAATTTTTTAATTATCATAACATATTTAGACCTAGAGAAAAATGTGGGATATATGACTATCTTGATTTAGAAATACTTCCAAGGGCATTCCAAGAACATTAAGTGAAATGAAAATGAAGCCAACAGAATGTTCCAATAATACGGTTTATTCCCTAATCTACTTAAATTTAATTTTAAGCCATTAGGATTTTCTAAATATTCTAAATTCAGCAAATATTTATTAATCATCTACCAAGTGCCACACAATGTATTAGGAATTTGAGTTGTAGAAACAAAAACATGATCTTTTCCCTCACAGAGGCTGACAGAGGATTAAACAAGCAATATATAAAAGAAGTGATCTGCTCTGCCTTGAAGATTAGGGAAGGTTTCAGATAGGAGATGAAACTTCATCTGAGACCTAAAACAAGCCAGGTAGACAAGCAAGGGAAGATACTCAAATGAAGGACATGGAAGAAACCAAGACAGAGGGGAAGAGACTGCTCAGCACCTACTGGGACTTGTAAATTCTTCATGGTTAAGGTAAGGGGACAGGCAAAGTACAGATGTGACTTGACTTTAGACAGACAGAAGTCAGGTCAAGTAGGGGTTTGTGCCCCAGTTAGGTTTTGTAAAAGTCTCAATCCAACAGAAAATGAGTACCAACATAGTCCTTGGATTGTATTCATTTGCAATCCAAATGTAACTCCATCTAATGAACCCCCTCCCTGAAATATGGAGGAAATAATATCTAAGTCCTTTCAGCCTCCTGCAGCTAGCTACATTTTTCGAAAATAATCACTAGAGCATTAAGCAGTAATAAGATTCAACAGAAGTACATGCACTACACCATTTCTGTTTACCAAGCTTCCCTTGAGTTCAGATGAAATAAAGCAAATCAACTATTTGAAGAAGTTGACTTAGCATTAAAACCACAAGGTAGAAACATTTTGGACTGCAATGGGAACAGACTTTTGATAACTAATCATTTTTTGACTATAAACACAGAAATCTGTGTAGTTTAGAAAAGTTCTATTTTAAGTGATTATTTTAACGTTCTTGAAATAACCAAGTATTTTTACAAAAATGTTTAAATGTTATTTCCCACTGGGATGCCAATTCAAATCTTTTGAGAACTCTCTGCCTCAGAATGCTATGAAGTCATTTTTCTAACTAGAAGATTTAATAAAGCCTGAATTTATTTACCAGAAAGCCAGAAATGTTTTCCTAATTTCAAACACTCACCAAAAACTAACATTTTCAAACAATTATATTTTGTCACAGTGAAGCACAAGTGAACAAAGATAAACAAAATAACATTGTTCTGCTTTTCCTCTAAAGTGCTGTATTTCTCAGAAGATACAGTTTTTGTCAGTGTAAGTAAAAGTGACTGTTTTCAGATTAAGCAGCTGGCATGTAATCAATAGTTATTACTGGCCTTCTGGACATTCCACATATCCAAATACTAATTCTGAGTATGGGTTCTGCTATTACCTCTCCAGGGCAAGAAGACTAAAAGGCTCAAATGTGCTTCTCTAGACAAAAGATTAAAAAAAAAATTAAAACAGTAGTCTATTTTAAAATGTTACAAACAATTCAATTTTCTACCTTCCAAAAACTGTTAATTGCATTTCAGCGTCTTATTAGCTACCTTGAGTCACAAACCACTTGGGATAGTTTGAGTAGAAAATCTGTCATCTCCTTTATTGTAACATAGAGCTTTCACTCTTTTACTTTTAAGAGGGAATAAGAGAAGGTTAGGTTTCTTTAATCATAGCATAATGTTCTTCAAAAAAAGTCTAAAGATTTATAATAAGTAAATCTTGAAATACCCACCACCATTAATCATTTGAAGAATCTTGAGAGAATTTTATTTTTTACTTCTTTTCTCTTCTGCTATCTACAATGGAAAGGGCTCATTTCACCAAAGAAAGCTCTGTAAGATGGTGCCAATTCTCATTTGTCTGAGATAATTTGGGTTTCACTTTGGATAGGAGGCATAGCAAAAAAACCACTTTGTAACTATTCTCAATATACTGTAGCATACAGTATGGTGCTGAATTAAGCTTTTGTCAGTATTCAGTCCTAGCACGCTACATCAGGAATAAGAAAATGAGCTCTTTTTCTAACTATTTTCTTAAGTCAATTTATTCATAAAAAATTGTGGCTACACATGAATGAACCACTATTGAGTATCTACAAAGAGCTATTAATTTGCAATTCAGAAAAGAAGTACCATACATAAATTGTAAATGATTGGTTTCTGTTAACATACTTACTACAAAACTTAATCATCAATTTGGAAGTCAGAAAAGTACAGTCATGGATTTCTGATCTGAAGATTATAGCTAATAAAGCTAATAGCCTGTTCACCAGTGATCACCATTAGAAAAGAAATTTTCTTTGGAATGAGATTCCAGTTGTTTTCCCAGTAATCATGATGACTTTATCCACTCACCCTACCTTGACAGGTGATCTGTAATTCATAAGCTTGTGTATTTATGAAACTTATTTTGTATACATTATACACTGGCATGACAACACTGTCCTTTATAAGCCAAATTAAAAATTTTACATATCAGTTGACATGAGTTACTATATCACAGTGTGACTTATCAGCCAATGATTAGTTTCTGAAAGGTGAGAACTGAATTCATGTGTTAATTTGACTGGGCTAAGAGATGTCCAGACAGCTGGTAAAATATTTAGGCAGGTGTCTGTGAGGGGGTTTTTGAAGTGTTTGTCATTTCATTCAGTAGACTGAGGAAAGAAGATCCACCCTCAACAATGTGAATAGGAATCATCAAATTCCTAGAGGTTCCAAACAGAACAAAAGATGAAGGGAAGGGTGAATTCCCTCTCTCTGTTCTTGACATCCACATTCTCCTGCCCTTAAACTTCAGAGCTCTTAGTTCTTGGGTCTCTGGACTCTAGGATTATACCATCAGATCCCCTGGTTCTCTGGCTTTCAGACCCTAACTGAATTACACCACTGGTTTTCCCAGTTTTCCAGCTTGCAGACAAGTAGATTACAGGACCTCTCAGCCTAGTACAGTCAGCACCTTTGCCATCTTTACCCTTATTCTATTTTATACCAATAATGAAAGAATGAATAAAACATTGATGGTTAATAACTACTGCTTAGTTACTGTGTGCAAGGCATTGTCTGACAAGCATTCAACACTGATTATTACATTTGATCCTTATAACAATTCTAGGAACATTTATAATTCTATTTTACAGATAAAGAAATTGAGGCACACAGAGATAAGAATAACTTGTCTAAGATCACACTACTATAAATGATAAAGATGTGATTCAAATGTATGCAATCTGTTCCCAGATCTTGAATACAACTAATACGTCTCCCTCAGTAAATTAATAATGTCTTGTAAATTTAATATAACTGAAAGAAATCATTAGAAATAATATGAGTAGAAATCTTTCACTTTAAATGTCTATAATATATTCTGTTGTATATTTGTGAAGGAAAATTAACAAAGTTAAAAAATATGTACAGAATAGAACTTTATCCCATTAAGACTGTCTACACAATGAGTTATATAATAAGAAAGATTTTAACATTTTCTTTCTAAGATTAGAATCCTCAATTAAAATGTTTTTACATATTCTTTATATGCAAGTGCTTTTAAAGAATACATTATACATACAAGTAGAAGACTTACTATACTACAAAGTTTAACAAACTTTCATTGCTCTCCTACTATGTACTATAATACAAATTAGATATTTAAATATAGTTAAAACATGAATTCTAAACACAGTATGCCTGCATATAAGTGAAATATATATAATAGAAAACAACAATGTGATAAAGAGATATAAAGGCACATTAAGCTGGAATGATTTGTTCTGCCCGAGGGACGGGAGAAAGAAAAGTAAGGCTTCCAGAAGAGGTAATGGTCTCAGTTAGCACTTAAATGAAATGGCCAGAAATATAGGTGATAAAGGTCATCTTAGAGATCTCGGACAGAGAAAACAGTATGTGTGAAGGCACAAAAACACAGCAAGTTGAGAGATTTCAGTAGGTGATATGGCTACAGCACAAAATTCAAGACAGGAAGTGGAAAGTGATGAGCTGGAATATTAGCTAAATCAGGAAATTCCATTAGAAATACTCAGACATGTATGTGATGAGGATCCACTGAAGGGATCGGAGGACTAACAAGCCCTCCTATCCATTCCTGAGTTGGGTTTTACTCCAGAAATAATTATTTAATGACAGTATTTCCCTAAATGTTGTAGTGCAACACCTCCCATCCCCACCTAAAAAGAAAGTTACTTTAAAAAAATAAAAGGTATTGTAGTTTCAAATTACCAAAGACTAGACTAAGACAAATATTACATACCTAATGATGCAATAAACCTTGAAATCAGCAGAATTAGCTTACTTTTCATTTCTTAGTGGAATGAAATTATCAAATATTAATATAATATTTCATTTTTGTTGGAACAATCTGTAATTATTATAATCTAGTTCTAGATCAAATCTTAAAACGGTTTAAATTCAAACTACTATAAAAGCATAACAATTAGAAAGAGAAGGAAATCTAACACATTTGACTTCAAGCTCTATTTCCCATTTAAAGGCAATCAAGAGTTTAAATTTGGAACTAATATACAATATAAAAACTTTTATTATTTACAAAGTGCTCTACATTTTCAAACTCCTTTACAGTTATTATTTTATTCATTTAAAAAGTTTACTATGGAGGTGTAATTTCTTTCATGAAATGAAAGGAGCAGAGACAAAAAGGCAGGCACAGCAGGAGTCAGAGTAGCCTTACTTAACAGACAAATCATCTAAGATCAAGCATGGAAAGTACATGAAATGATATCCCACGTCTGTTCTCTAAACACGTAAGACACTCAGGTTTGAGATGGTTCAATAAAAGTAACAGGCCTCAATCTGGCTCTCCTGACAAGGAGACAATCCAAAAGCAGATTTTTAAAGATAGTATTAAAAAACAAAAAAAACAAAATAAAATAAATAAAAAGACAAAAAACAAACCTTAAAATCTCACATCTTTAGAGCTGAATTGATGATAGTGAGGGAAGTCCTATGGCAAACTTTGTTTTAACTATTTGAAATGCCAGCGTAACCCACTTCATGGAGACAAACTTTATACATGTGACAGTCAGCTTATTACAAAAGAGAATCCCAGCATCAACAAAGATATAGATACAGATGTTGTAATCATACTGGAGGGTTAAGACATAAAACTAAAGACTAACATTTCCATTTCTAGGTTAGATCAAGCAAGACCACGATTAAACCACAGTTCAAGATGCCCAATAACCACGTGGAAAGTCTTAGAATCAATAGTAATTAGGTAAAACTGCGAATCATAAAACTGATGGTGTTTTCCTCTTTGTACTGGCAGCTAAACGCTTAAATTTTATAGCAAATGAATAAGAGTTAAGTAAACTCATTCTTGTCTTTCCTTTCATTGTCTCCTCATTTTGTTTCTGTCCTTACTCCTTTATTTAATCTGAATGAATTGTGTAAACTTTCTTAAATCCTTTCTGAAACAAGAGAGAATTTAAACTAGCTGGCTAAACAAACAGTAACCAAAAAATGAAAATGGAAACATTACCTTTTCATCAAAATTACAATCAAGTCTTCTAATTAACACGATGAAAGTGCCAGATGAATTATCTCTTACTGGCGGAGGCACTATGGGTTCACAGGCATTCTCTGGTTTTGAGTTAATCAAAAAACCCTAAAAAAAGAATTAGCAATAAGTTTTCTCTCTGTTAAACTAAAAATAAAAAAAAAGGAATTCAACTTACTTCTATAAACACCTTTTGAATTTGCTCCCCACATTTTGCATTACGCTAGATGAATTATCTGGCAACTACAACAGTTTCTACCTGCAAACTGCTCACAACCTCAGAACTACTAAAGTAGTATTTGGTTTCCTAAGCATTTTTTAAAATTCCATTTTTACTATTAAACTTAAAAAAATAATAATAACACATAAGTCCATCACCCCAGAGACAACCACTGTTAGCATGCTGATATTTTTCCAACAATGATTCACATTTCTAAATCAAGTGAATACTTTTTAAAAAGTAACTACTGATTTTCTTTCATCAAACAATAAAATGCACAGCATTTCTAGGAATTTATTCTATAGAATCACTGGTCTGGGTATATAAAGGTGTATGTAGAAAGATGTTCCCTCTTACATTGCTTTTAACCAGAAATTATGCACATCAATATGGCAGCCATTTAAGAAATTATAATATATTCTTTCAGTGGAAAATAACAGAATCACTAAAAGGAATAAGATAAATCTATACATATTAAACTGAAAAGGCATTCACAAAATAACTACCAATTTAAAAAAAAAACAGCAAGTTGCTCTCCCAAAAATACAGAATGGTTTGACATCTAAAATGTATTAATATAAAATGTTATATTAATAGTTTAAAACAGAAAAACCAAAATCAATAAATATAAAACACTGAATAAACACATAAAGATATTATCAAAGTCTTCAAATTCATTTATAAGAAGTGAGTAATTTTATAACTTTATCAACAAAGGTCTGTCTAGTCAAAGCTATGGTTTTTCCAGCAGTCATGTATGGATGTCAGAGTTGGACCATAAAGAAAACTGAGTGCTGAAGAACTGATGCTTTTGAACTGTGGTGTTGGAGAAGACTCTTGAGAGTCCCTTGGACTGCAAGGAGATTCAACCAGTCCATCCTAAAGGAAATCAGCCCTGAATATTCACTGGAAGGACTGATGCCGAAGCTGAAACTCCAATACTTTGGCCACCTGATGCGAAGAACTGACTCATTTGAAAAGACCCTGATGCTGCGAAAGACTGAAGGCAGGAGGAGAAGGGACAACAGAGAATTAGATAGTTGGATGGCATCACTGATGCAATGGACATGAGTTTGAGTAGGCTCCGGGCGTTGGTGATGGACAGGGAGGCCTGGCGTGCTGCAGTCTATGGGGTCTCAGAGTCGGACACGACTGAGCGACTGAACTGAGTAATTAAGGCTATGATACAGTGTCTTAAAACAGTCCTGTATGGTACATGAACTGGTCGCACCAACCATCTATTCTACAGGATTTGGTAACTTCTCCTGCCTTAAATGAACTGCCTGGCTTGTGAGAGAATGTTTTTGCACATGTTTCAGGAATAAAATACACCATACCTTCACTTACTCAAAGAATAACTCCCTTTCTTGACTCCATAAAGCGCTTGGTTTTTACTTTGCAAGGAAACAGAACTGTGGTTATCCTCCCAACAAAGAATACTTACTTCATTCATATTAAATTTGCTCCCTGCTGCCTTTCCTGTGCCTTTCTGCACACAAACTAACTTTATGTCTTAAAACCAAATCACATAGCGCAGTTCTTTTCAAGACACTTATAACAGCGATTAAACTCAAGCCATGTGGCAGCAACAGGGTATATAACTCAACTTAAGTGAAGACAATATGAACAGCTATGACCAAATTTCCTGTAAGGACAACTCCATCATGATCGCCATCTAGCGGATAACAAGTGAAAGACACATCCCAATTTCAGATATGTTAAAACATGGGGTAATAAAGTGTTATCTTGGAATCAATTCGGGGCTTAGAATCTTAGAATCAATATATCAACATGGGGCTTCCCTAGTGATCCATACAGTAAAGAGTCTGCCTGCAGTGCGGAAGACCCGGGCTCGATCCCTGGGTCGGGAAGATCCCCTTGAGAAGGAAATGGCAACCCACTCTGGTATCCTTGCCTGGAAAATTCCATGGATGGAGGAGCCTGGCAGGCTACAGTCCACGGGTTGGCAAAGAGTTGGAAATGACTGAGCAACTTCACTTTAGAATCAATAAATGTATAGTACGTACAGGAACACAAAAAGGTCTATGAGTGGAACCAGGAAAAGGCTTTTGCTTTTTAATCATTTCTGTATTGATGAATCTGTTATGTATTATTTTGTATGTATTATAATGTATATATTATGATGTATTATTTTTAGACATAAGATAATTTACAAAACTTAAATACACATAAGCTAAAAATTAAAAAAAATTTATTTGTATTAATGGAAACTGAAGCCTAAAAAAGAAAAAAAACAGGTTTTTGTTTTGTTTTGTTTGGGGAGGGGGGGCACATGGCTCATGGGATCTTAGTTTCCTAACCAAGGATCAAGCCAGAATACCTGGCAGTGAAAGCACACACTGGGCCACCAGGGAATTCCCCAAAACAGGTCTTAAAATTATTGAATATTATTTTTCCTGTGGACTATGCTAAAAACAGTAACTTGATAAAATAGCCTACCAGTTCCTATCCCTCCCCCAGATATGTCACTTAAAACAGGAAAATTTATTTTGTTTCATCCACAAAGTCTACAAGGCAGTGTAATGGAGTTTGCCAATTAATTTAGCAGAACTCTCTAGTCCTTTAAAGAGTGGCCAAGAAGGTGCTCCTTTATTCCAGGTCCACATGCCTCAAGTTTCCCTCCACAGCCAATTCCTTTTTATTAAAAGGATGCTTGCTCTGCGATCAAGGATCCTCCTTATCCTTATTTACTGATGGGGCAGTTTACACCAATACGTAGGAAGCCCAAGAAAACTACCAATGTCGAGAAGACTCAGAGGGGATGCCCATCTTTCTTACCATTGTTGCTGTAATTCTCTGATGATGAAACAAGGAGTCAGGACAAAAATAGTGCATTCAGACTGGCACCTCAGTATCATCAAATGTATAACAGAATAGGTTTGTGGTATATATATTTACGGATTTTTTAAAAAGCTTTTATGGCAATACATGAAGCAGAGTGCACAAAAGATGGTTTTTCAGCTTGATGAGTGTTCCCAAACTGAACATACCTGTATCAGGAACCAGATATTAACAGCACTCCAGGAGCTCCCTTCATCATCCCTGTCAGTGACCACCCGCCTCCCCATCCAATCAGCAATGTCACTACATGGACTTTGAAGAGCTTAGATCAGATTTTGCCTAATTTTATACTTAACATAAGTAGAACCAGACATACAGCAGGTTCTCTTTTAGACTTCTCTCAGTACTGTATTTCTCAGACTCATTCCTGCTCTTCAGCAACCTTATTGTTAAGATGTATTTGGCAGATCTTACATTTTCATTTCTCTATAGTATTACATGGTATGAATATACCAAAATGTATTCTACTGATGAGCATTTGGGTAATTTATAGTAGGCACTATTACAAACAGTGCTGTTATAAACTTTCCAGTACAAGTATTTTCATGAACACATGTGCATGATGTTTATGTACAAAGAAGAACCATAGGATATCAAGCTGGATCACAGTTTCAAGCTTTAGTAAATACCACCAAGCAATTCAGTTTTCCAAAGTGGTCTGAGTTACCATGTTTTAATTGGAATATTCAAATAACCTAAACTTAAAAATCATACTGAATATAATTTTGTTTTAACACTTCCAAAGTATTTAGAACTGTGAAACTGCAGGGTAAGTGTTATGACAGAATACTTTGGCTGATAAATTACACTGTTAATGAAGTCAAAAAGAGACGGATAATTTTAAAAAATGGTTTTATTTAAAAGACTGTTTCAGGCTGAAAAGCCTTAGACTTTCCTCCCTTCAGTTTGAATGGCAACCATACAATGAACAAAATTAAGAAGAGTATGTGTGCGTGCTCAGTATCTTTAGTCATGTCTAGCTCTTTGCGACTCTATGGACTGTAGTCCACCAGGTTCTTCTGTCCATGGGATTTTTCAGGCAAGAATACTAGAGTGGGATGCCATGCCCTCCTCCAGGGAATCTTCTTGACCTAGGTTAAGGAGAGTATATGCAATGATAATGTCAACAAAAATGCTGAAAGCAAGGGAACAGAGCATCATTCCCTTTGTAAGAATATAAAAGTAAAAGCATGAAGAAAAAAAAGTGGTGAGCTGTTTTGTTAGTGAATACCTGAGGTTATTAATAATTAACAACTGCAGTAATAGCAGGCAGTTAACATTTGTTGAGCCATGGCGCTGAGCACTGTGTGTCAGGCACTATGCCCTTTAAATGCCCTAATTCATTTAATCTTTTCAATAACCCTATGAGGTAACTCCTATTGTTATATCCTATTGTAAAGAGGAGGAAACTGAGTCTCAAAAGAGTTAGGTAACTTGTCTAAGGTTACACAGAGCAGGCATGTAATCCCAGGAAGTCTGACTCCAGACCCTACATTCTCAACCACTCTGCCATACTCCCCCTGCTGGACAGAAAAAAACAAACAAACAAACAGGTGAAGAACAAAATGGGCAATAAGAAGAGAAAGGCACATTTACAAAAATGAACAAATCGTTAATCTAAAAGGCAGTTAAGGTTGATTCCAAAATTTAATACAACCATGTCAAATGATAAAGATGTCAATAGAACCTATCATAACTTTTACATTCAAACACAGACAAAAAGAGTCACACTGATCAATCAGACTTTATCAGCTAACATGTTCCTAATGTGTGACAGATTAATTTGTTTCTAGGATGTTAAAAAGATCCACTGCCATTTTCTCTAATGCTTTGTTAGACCATTCTTCTAAAATCTACCAGTAACTTTCACATACAAGGTACGCTTAATTTCCTTTTCACAAATTGCTGGAGATTACTCTCCTCTTAGGCAGTAAAACACCCCTTAACCATTACTCATTATTTTAAGTTCAATAAGATAAAACAAAATAAAAACAACATGAAGTACAAATGCACAGATCAGAGAAAATTATTCTATGTGAGGCAGTAACAGAAAAGGTGATGTTTGACTTGGTTCTTAAACTTTACTATAGTTCAGTCTGGTGCCCAAAGCTAATATTCTACTATAAGTGATCTGACCAATACAACAACAGACAAGAAATATCACACTTTAACCTTTTCTAGATACTATATGTCAATTGATGTGCCATAAAACCAAATTAGGTTTCTGACAAACACGTTACAGTCCTTTCAACAAAATTTTGACATGCTGCTACTAAGCTATATTTCTTCTCTTTTCAGAACCTATCTTTTAAGACTTGAGGGCAGATTTAATTCTAGTATCAATTTTAATTCTTAAAAATAACAACATAATATATAAAAATGTAAAGACTGTTGCCTTGAGTTTTACTTAACATAGAAGTAGTTATTTGTCAGGATTTTGATTTTGTAAATCTCAAGCTCTATGAGGAAAAGTCACCTGGTACATGCTTCTCATTCAGCATGCAGAGATATTGCTTCACTCAGGGGATGTATTTTGACATTTTAGAAAACAAAATCACTGCGCCCTCTGGTGGACAATGCTTTTTAGTTAGTAATAGGTTGCATACTATTTCACCAGAATACCCACTCATACCATTATCATTCTTTAGAAAAATTAAAAATTGTCACTTCAGTCTGAACAAACAGGGATTTACATGGTGGAGTTAGCGGTAAACAATCCACTTGCCAATGCAGGAGACATACTGAGACACAGGTTTGATCCCTAGGTCAGGAAGATCCCCTGGAGGAGGACATGGCAATCGCTTAAATATTCTTGCCTGGAGAACCTTCATAGACAGAGAAGCCTTGCAGGCTATAGTCCACAGAGTCACAGACTTGACATGACGGAAGTGACTTTAGCACACATATGGTGAATCAACAAAGTGGAAAATTAAAAGCTCAAAAGACTGGTACACTTGTAGGACTTAATATATCCAACAAGATGGTTTCTTTAAAACTGAGGAATTTTAAGTGAATTGAGCTTACTCTGTAATTATATGTCCTTTAGGACAGTCTTCTATATTGCCATATAATCAATACATATCAGTAAGGAATATTTATTCATATTTTATAGTCTGTAGTACTTGGCAAATCCTCTAAAAACATAAAAGCTTTAAATGTGTTAATCAATTACAGAGTTGTTAACAAAATCTTTGATAACAAAAAGTTCAGAAACAAATACAGAAAGTAAATCTGTGAAAACTTAAAAGACAGCAAAGAAATTCTCCTTCAGTTTTACAAACAAAAGTGAATCCTGAGTAATATGTCATCATAACTGTTTACAATTTGTCATTATCACAAGTCAGTCATGTGCTCAGTATCTAAGTCATGTCTGACTCTTTACAACCCTATGGGCTGTGGCCTGCCAAGCTCCTCTTTCTATGGGATTTCCCACACAAGAATACTGGAGTGGGTAGTCATTTCCTTCTACAATAACTCAGTTACAGTTGAGCACAATCTAGTTAACTAAAGTTGAATATAATCTGGTTATCAGGCTGATGAACGGGGTCAGACTTAAAATTACTGATAGCAATGGTCAGATCCTAACTACTGAAATTATCCCAGTATGCAGTATTCAAAGAGAATGGTGAATAGCAGGAAGGGGTGGTACAGGTACACAGATAAAATTAAGGAGAACAATACAAAATAATAAGTGTTGGTATCGGTATTGGATTTTCGGTTAACTTCAAAGATGATGATCACCGATTTCTTTATTAAATGAAATAAAAAATACAGTAAGTATGGGAAAAAATAAATTATTTCACCATGGCAAACTCTAATTTAAAGAAGCTTGATACTATCAATCTCTCCGAAGTGGTCAGAAGTTCATATACCAGCCATACACAAGAATACTTGGTTTCCCATTTCCTTGTCAGCCATTGATTAAGACTTGTTTTTTCCCACTGATCTGATGAGTGTGAAACAACCTTTAATTATACTGTACACAAGGAGATAATTTTAAGGCTATTCAGTATAACACTGTAATAGCTAAAAACTGGAATCTTACATATCTACCAACAAAAGAATAAAAAAATAAATTGTAGCACAGTCATAAAATGAAGTACTATTCTTTGAAATGAATTAAGACTATATAATAACATGAATTTCAAATACATTGTAGGATGAAAAAGGCAAGTTTAAAAGCCTCATGAAACATATAAAAGCAGGCACAACAGTGTTTATAAGGTAACATGTTTTATAACATTAAATGGGAAATATACACATAAATTTTAGGGTAATGATTATCTATGAGAGGGAAGATAAGGGAACCTAATTGGGACGATAAAAAGAATGTTTCAGTGGTATTGGTAACACTTTATTTCTTCTTTAAAAAATGGTAAACTATTCGCATCTAAGTAGTAGGTATATTGGATATTCTGTTGTTTCCCTATTCTGTTTCCAATATTTCATAATTTTTAAAATTAAGAGCAACCTAAATGTATAATGACACAAGGGATTGGTACATTATGGTATAATTCCAGTACTGCAATAAATTACAGAATTTCTAGTGATGCAATGAATACATATATTTTTACATGAAAAGATACCCATGATATTGGATATGTTATGATATTGCCAAATTTTAAGAAGTTGCAAAGTAATATATATAAATGGATGATTTTCAAATTCTTCTTTTCACATCCTACATCATCTTAATTTTTATAGTGACCATATATTACTCTTATAACCAGAAAAATAGGTTTTCATGGGCAAAGGAATAAAAAAGTACCTTTTTTTTTAGGTAATTATCAATTTTTACCATATCAAATTGATAAAGCCAGCAAGAAAATCTAATGAAAACTACTAAGCGAACGACAACAGAAATGCCCAGCATTTCTGGTGAAGCAGGGATGTACGTAGGCTGACTACGTTGATTTACAGTATCAGAACCTAAGCCTCCTTTCACTTCCAAGGTGGCAAGAGAACAAACAGGACATTGCGGGTGGGTCCAAGGATGGTGGAAGAGACGAGGGCCCAAACTGTGGAACAAAGGAAAGGAACCAAGGTTGGCTTTTAGGAATTCCACATAAGATGGGTGAGATGCCGTGGATTTTCTCATGCACTCTTTTCAGGCCCTCCCTTTTATGCTCTCTCCCAGCTGCCCCACAGCTAAGTGATAAGCTACCATAATGAAATAATTCTTCATTATTTTCTATCTCTAATGAGATTCTATATTCCTTGATTCAGTAATACGTGAATAAGCAATCATCACCTTTGAAATTAACAGGAAAAGGCTTATTTTATATGTTCAAAAGTCACTGAAGAAGCACTCTTTGAATATGATCGAAGTTTGTGCAATTGAAAATGCCTTTGTATTTTAGAATTCTCCTTTTATGTATAGCCAGGTGGTTTTATTCCTTATTTTGATGGCCCTAATTCCTTATTTTTCCTTCAAATAGGAAATTCTGACCTCTGTTTTAGCCAACAAATTGAAGGTGACATTGCAACAGTTCATAGTTCTTAGGAGAGAGGCAGCCATGCACATTCAGCCTTAACCAAGACTTCTTCCTATCACAAAGCTGTCAGGTGTCTGGGCGGAAAAACACAGCAGCAGTCCTGAATCTGTCTTGAGTATCCGCTGCAAAGGAAGCAAAGGAAGTCTCACACACAACCACACATTTCCTTGCCATATTTGCATTTTCCTTCACAGCAAAAAAAAAAAAAAAGAACACCCACTCTCTTCTAATCTCATCTTTACATTAAACAAAATGATTTCTTATAAAATAATCCTAAAATTAACTAGTAAATTTATTTTCAAAGAATAGTACAGTTTGCGAAAAATTAACTGGTAATGATGCTATAAGGCACTAATTTAAGAATAACGATCAGAAAAGAAAAAACTAATTTTAAGAGGAAATCCTTTTTATTTGTACCTTTGTCTGTTTATGTATGAGGAAAGGCAGTCAAGGACGAATCTGCCTGCCAACATCTTTATCCTCTCTGTCTTCTCATTCACATGAAGAACTTAGGCTGAGTACCAGGCTACAAAAACACTGTATACAAACATCATGGTACCAGATTTCCCTGGTGGTCCAGTGACTGAGACTCTGTGCTCCCAGTGCTGGGGGCCCTGGTTCGATTCCTGGCTAGGGCACTAGATCCGACATACTTTAACTAAGAGTTCATCTCTCTCAACTAAGACCTCATGCAGCCAAATAAATAAGTATATGTCAAAAAAAAAAAAAAAACGATCATGGTAAATCCAGCCCAAAGGGCGTTTTGCTGAAAACAAGATCTGCCATTGACAGGAATACTCAGCTCAGTTCAGTTCAGTTCAGTCACTCAGTTGAGTCTGACTCTTTGCCACCCCATGAACCGCAGCACGCCAGGCCTCCCTGTCCATCACCAACTCCCAGAGTTCACTCAAACTCATGTCCATCGAGTCGGTGATGCCATCCAGCCATCTCATCCTCTGTCGTCCCCTTCTCCTCCTGCCCCCAATCCCTCCCAGCATCAGAGTCTTTTCCTATGAGTCAACTCTTTGCATGAGGTGGCCAAAGTACTGGAGCTTCAGCTTTAGCATCATGCCCTCCAAAGAGCACCCAGGGCTGATCTCCTTCAGAATGGACTGGTTGGATCTCCAGAAACCCCAAATACTAGGCTTACCTTTCAGAGATAATCTTGATTTGAATTTTTAATAATCATTATTATTCCCTCTACTTGTCAAGGCACTTCTTAAAAGCAAAGAAACAAGAAACCTAGAAAAGTTTGATCCCCCTGAGACTGGCCTTTGGTGTATAACTGAATTATTCCAATGATACTGATAATATACAGAGAATCTAATCAGAAACTCTGCTAGCATTACTAATCTACATGATAAAATCTTGACTATGCAATAATGATGCTTCAGTAGTTGGGTATTCTTTCAAAAAGGTAAAAATAGGGGCCTATTTTACACTATACAATAAAATAATCCTGAGCAGATTAAAGACCTCCCAAGCATGGAGTGAAGGGCATGGGAAAAATTTACAAATTTTGCAGTAAACAGAGAAAAATATTTCAAGACCTCAGGGTAGGGAAGGATTACTTAAGATATAGAAAACTCAAAACATCAAAAAAGATGTCTACATTAATTTAAACTTAGGCATAATTTTAAAAGACAATTTTAAGTTAAAAAGCACAAAGAAGAAAATATTTAAAAGG
The DNA here is from genome assembly GCF_003369695.1 of Bos indicus x Bos taurus. Classification (NCBI taxonomy): domain Eukaryota; kingdom Metazoa; phylum Chordata; class Mammalia; order Artiodactyla; family Bovidae; genus Bos; species Bos indicus x Bos taurus. The sequence goes on from NC_040076.1 coordinate 117,755,896, forward strand.
CAATATAACTAAAAGATTAAGAAAGCTGAGCGCCAAAGAATTGATGCTTTTGAACTGAGATGTTGGAGAAGATGCTTGAGAGTCCCTTGGACTGCAAGGAGATCCAACCAGTCCATTCTGAAGGAGGATCAGCCCTGGGATTTCTGTGGAAGGAATGATACTAAAGCTGAAACTCCAGTACTTTGGCCACCTCATGTGAAGAGTTGACTCATTGGAAAAGACTCTGATGCTGGGAGGGATTGGGGGCAGGAGGAGAAGGAAATGACAGAGGATGAGATGCCTGGACGGCATCACCAACTCAATGGACATGAGTTTGAGCAAGCTTTGGGAGTTGGTGATGGACAGGGAAGCCTGGAGTGCTGCAGTCCATGGGGTCGCAAAGAGTCGGACACAACTGAGCGACTGGACTAAACTGAACTAAAAGATTAATGTCTGGACTCCTAAAAGTCAATAAAAATTAAAAATTTACAAACCAATACAAAAATGGGTTAAAAAGCAGACAAACCAGAAGCCTGCTTGACCAATAATGCTATATCTCACTAATAATTACGTAATGCTACGTGCAGGTAGACGTAAGAGATGTGGGTTCAATCCCTGGGTCAGGAAGACCTTCTAGAGGAGGGCATGGCGACCCACTCCAGTATTCTTGTCTAGAGAATCCATAGACAGAGGAGCCTGGTGGGCTACAGTCCATAGAGTCGCAAAGAGTCAGACATGACTGAAGTGACTTAGCACACATACATGCACATCTCACTAATGCTTGCTATCACTAATTATTCAAGAAATCCCAAGTAAAAGCAGTAAGATAGCACTTCATACCCCATCAAGTTGACAATCCTTTAATTCTGATAATAAGTCTTGGCAAGAATATGGCAAAAGAGTAACACTTACTTGTAAGTTTTTATTTTAGTGAGGCAGGAGAGAGAATGGAATTACAACATCAAACTGAGAGGTTAAAGACTTTCTGTAGTGTCTAACGGGGACTCTCAGTAAGGAACTTCTTGTGAGGATCTAACTCTGGACAATAAACACACCATACAATATGTCATTATCAGGTCTCTTATAATGTATTTAGACTTAAAGGAACATACTGATGTCATACATCTTCCTTTTGGATCTGAGGCACAGCCAATAAGGTCTCAAAAAAAAAAAGGTTTTCTGTTAAAGGTACTGGCTAAAATATATAACCAATATATAACCAACTGGCTAAAATATATAACCAAAAACAAAGAGTTTCCCCCAGGTAAAAATATCAAATCTTTCTTTTAAAACTTCAACAACACTAACAAGACATATTTTAATTCTTGTAAGATTCACATTTTTACATTAAAGCTAAAATTTTCTTTTGTTCCTATTAGCTTAATTGGTGCATATGTAAATTGAATCAAGCAATTTCAATTGATATGTTATATCATATATATCTAATCTTTTATAAATGGTGGAATTGAGTGATACTATTATAAAATCTATAGATTCTACAGAATTTTTTTACTATATTTTATACTAATATTTTATACTATTATAAAATATACAGATTCTATCTACAGAACATAAGCCTACAAAAACTATCCCAACCAAACACTCTGGACAAAGCTCAAAAGTAATAATATTTCTCAGCTATGTCTCTTAATGCTATAACCATACAATATTTTTAAATTAACTTGGTTATATTTTTAACACATCTGTTTAATCAGTTTTATAGACATTACACTACTGTGAGCCATGTCCACTTTATAGTCAAGTCCTCCTTGTAAACAATAAGAAGTAGGCTAGCATTTGTGAATTCTGATTCTGGGCAATGGCAAGCCAGTCATGCAATTATAAAAGCTATCTATAATGATCCAACAATTTGCAATTTGTTAGAATACTCTCTTTACTATCACTGTATTTCACCTATTGGGCTTGCCCTATAATTACAGGGTAAAAGCAGGCAGATATTTGACGCTATTTTTTTTCCCCAGGCAGTGAATAAACAACAGTTGTCAAAGTACCTTTTAAATGTAAACTAAATGTACAATGAGCTTCCCAGGTGGTTCAGTGGTAAAGAATCCACCTGCTAAAGCAGGAGACTCTGGTTCAGCCCCTAGGTCTGGAAGCTCCCCTGGAGAAGAAAATGGCAACCCACTCCAATATTCTTGCCTAGGAAATCCCATGCACAGAGGAGCCTGGAAGGCTATAATCCATGGGGTCGCAAAGAGTCGGACATAACTTACTGACTAAACAACAAAATTTACAATAGCACAGAAGAGCTACAATAAGACTATGGTTATCAGGAGTTAATGAAACTCTTTAAAACAAGCTTACTAAGCAGAAAGGTTCTTCAGTGAAAAGGGATGGTTGGACTCTTTATGTGGAATGGAAGAAAGGCTGCCAACTCAAAATCGCTGATAATCAGAGAAATACAAATTAAAACAAGATAATTCTTTTGCCCATCACATTGGCAAAAGTTTAAAAGACTGATAATATCCAGGATTGGCAAGGGTGTAGGAAAATGGATATTCTCATACCCATCAATACAGCTTTTTAGAAAAGTAATTTAGTGCATCTAAGAAAATTTTATATATAAATACCCATGCACTCATTTATTACACGTCCAAACCTCTATCTTAGCAAAATAACTGGCTTTAGATAAGAAACCAAAATATCTGAATATTTATTAATAGAATATGCATGGTCATTCATGTTACAAAACACCAAGCAAGGCTGCGCAAAGATCTCTAAGACATAATGCTAATATGGGGAGGTGGGGGAATCAAATGTGAATACTATAGTGGATACCTTTCTTTCATAGTGCCCAAATTTTTTGAAACCACTGTTTCCACACTATGATCCTACCTTCCCAAAGTAGACCAAAACAACAAAAATAACAATAACAACAACTATATTATCCAGCCTCCCTCACAGCCAGGTATTTCACTAAAGTATTAATAAAGCTAGTAACTGTGTGATCTCAGTTCAGTCGCTCAGTTGGGTCCAACTCTTTGTGACCCCATGAACTGCAACACACTAGGCTTTCCTGTCTATCACCAACTCCCGGAGCTTGCTCAAACTAATGTCCATTGAATTGGTGATGCCATCCAACCATCCCATCCTCTGTCGTCCCCTTCTCCTTCTGCCTTCAATCTTTTCCACCATCACGGTCTTTTCTAACAAGTCAGTTCTTCACATTAGGTGGCCAAAGTATTGGAGTTTCAGCTTCAGCATCAGTCCTTCCAGTGAATATTTGGGACTGATTTCCTTGAATATCTGGTTTGATATTCAAACCTGGTTTGAATTTCCTGCAATTCAAAAGCATCAATTCTTCAGCACTCAGGTTTCTTTATGGTCCGACTCTCACATCCATATACGACTACTGGAAAAACCATAGCTTTGACTAGACGGACCTTCATCGGCAAAGTAATGTCTCTGCTTTTTAATATGCTGTCTAAGTTTGTCATGGGCTTCCCTGGTGGCTCAGAGGTTAAAGCGTCTGCATAGCTTTTCTAGACTGTGTGGTCTAGAGTCTGTCAATTAGAAAAATCCAGGTGATAGATTTGAGGAAACAGTTCGGCAAAGGGTATCTCTTTGACGAGCTTGAGTAGACATAGAGGCAGATTGTTTTAAGACCACAGAAGCTTCTTGGTCAGAGACAAGGTTCTGTGCTTTTCTCTGGTGGTCAGTGGCTGCCATCAATCTTTTATCATGGCAGTTCTACGAGGTGCTTCTGGGTTTTATTGCTGAAACAGTCTGGAAACTGCTTCTCCAGGCTACGATACTCTCAACATCTCTATCCCTTCATAAATTCCTTTCTGGATAAATTAGCTAGAATGGGTTTCCTTATAAAAATTAAGAAACCTTTCATATACATAATGATAACCACTTATGAACTTTACAAGTTCATAAATGTATGAACTAAAAAACACTACGTATTTAGAAAAGGATCTGAAGACTATGAGAGCACATAACAACCTGATGATGAACTCTAAAGAAGAAATATGTATAGGTGAGGAAGAGGGTACAGCAAAGCTTTTTCCTTTTTCCTCTACATACCTCTTTTCTGTTTAAATATTTTTACAATGACAAACAGTTGTATAATACTGGGATTTTTTAATAATTTAAAATCTTTGAAAAACTTAAAAACTGGTACATCCTACCCAGAGATGCCTGGTATCCTAGTTGAGAATAACATTTTTATGGCACTTAAGTACGGAATTAAAAAAAATTAGAACAAACTGAAAACATTCTGTGGTACATATATACACAATTTCATGTATTCTCACTTACATAACATAAAAACCTTATATTGAAGCACAGAAGGATTTTTTTAAGCATGACTCCAGAGGTAGAAGAGAAGAGAATAATATGCAACTATAATACACAAATATAACTTCTGAAACTTTAAAGTTAAAAGATGAAGGACAACGATCTGAGGCATATAAGACAAATAACAGATTAATACTTTCAATATATATTCTTACATAGCAATACGAATGGACATTTTAATTTAAAAATGGGAAAAGTGCATTAGCAAAAATTGGACAAGCTAAATATCCACAGTAAAAAAATTAAACAAAATTATTCAAAAATCCATAGTATTTCATGATATTGCAAAACCATGCAGTCACAGCAAACTAAAAGGCAGATCCTTGTCTACTAGCATGAAAAGATGTTCCACTTTACAATTAATTAAAAATGGCAGGTAACCAAGTGACATATTTCTATTAGTATTAAACATAGGTTCATTATATGTACATAAATATATATGCACAAATATTCGTACATATATCTCAACAAACACACAGCACATATTCTAGAAGAACAGATCTGAAATAGCAAATGCCAAATGCTAATAGCAGCTAGTTCAGAATAATAAAATACAATCACAAGTAATTTTCACTTTCTTTTTCATACCTTGTCAATAGTCTGAGCCCTTTATGAATGAATACATATAGGTTTTATAAGTAACAGTAAGAAATATTTTCATCCTTTAAACAAACAAAGAGCAATAAAGATAACTTTATTAAATATCCTGTAATTTTAATCATATATTACTATTTTCTTACCTTTAAACCTTCAGCTGGAAGTCTATAACCAAACCTTGCTGGAAGGTCATCAAATGTCTGAGATGCATTTTCAAAATTATACTAAATATAAAATTAAAAACAATCAGGTTACAACCAATGTACACATAACATTAAAAACAAAAAGTTTGTTAAATTATTTAAATTGTCATTTCCATGATTCTGATTTACTATCACAGCTTATCACAATTCAACTTTGTAAATGCATATCCACTAAGAAAGGAATATATTGATAAAATTTACTACATATACAACTGTTTCAATTGAATTCTGATTTCATGTAATTATTATTAAACAGAAGCAATAATTCTGTTAACATTTAACTACCTACTGTTTTCCTCACTTTTTCCCCATAGACAATTCCCTAGCAAGGAATTTTCTAGACAGATTATTTTCCAGTAAGAATTTCATTTTATTTTCTCTATATTATAAGGGTCTAGATATAAAGCAAGCGATTTACTGGATTTCTGGATCTAGCTTTGAAAGATGCCTTTTCCCCAGAGAAAGAAGGAGTATCAAACCATCCTTTTAAGACTGCCATTTTTTAAGTAATCTGAACACTTTTGTCCAGGACTGAAAATGAAAGATCTAAACTCAATGAAATACATACACATAGAAAGCTGAAGGTATTCAATCTCTTTAATAACTACCCCCCCGTTCCTTATAGATACAGATTTCTATTCTACAATATTTCAGTCCTCCACCAAAAGAGAACAAAACAAGGATCTGCTATACTTTTATAATGAAAGATAACAGTAATGATAATTGTAAAGTGAGCTTACTGTATTATTTAAGATGCTGTGTTCAATGTGCTTTAAGGAAAACAAAAGAAACAAGGAAGACATGAAACTAAACAAAAATGGTAAACAAGTAACTTTTGAAACATAGGTGAAATTTACACAGTGAAACAGAAGTTAAGGTAGCTGTCAGTAAACTGTAGGTGAAAGACAGAAAAAAGTGAACACAATCAGTTTGAATATAGATTAAAAGGATGGAACAAAGCAAGAGTGCTATGTATAGACAGCGCAAGACAGAAGGATGATGCAAATCTTAAATATTCACAACATGGATTAGATCACACATCCAGATTGCTGTCCTTAAATCAAACACCCACTGGGGATCCTCATTCTAGCCTCATGTGTCATTTGCCAGAGACAGGTGGATCAACAGCTCTGCAGGTTAACAGCAAATTACAGCTGCATTCAGATGTAAATACCTCAGGTCTCTCCACCAGAGCAAGCAAACACTGGATCCAGACACTTTCCATCTGTTAAGTCCCCTTGTTCATCCTCAACTATACCGTAAACATACTGTCACCAGGGAAAGTGGAGGCAGCATACAGACTTGTTACTGTTCAGTCGCTAAGTGGTGTCAGATGCTTTGTGATCCCACGGCTTGCAACCCGTCAGGCTCCTTCTGTCCATGGGACTTCCCAGGAAAGAATACTAGAATGGGTTACCATTTCCTTCTCAAGGGGATCTTCCCAACTCAGGGATCAAACCCTCGTCCCCTGCATTAGCAGGTGGATTGTTTACCACTGAGCTATCAGGGAAGCCCAGCATAGAGACTGGACAAACTAATAACAGGAAACACAGGATTCGGGTAGTGTGACTCTTCACCCTATCCTGTGTATTAACATACCCATCTTTTATCTATGCTTCTCACTGTATGTTTGTAATAAATTCAATAAATTGTAACTCAACTATCCAAATTTGATCACTGAACCTATCTATTCTGTTACCTCTGGGATAATCAGCCTGGAAGTATACTTGAAAGCCAGCAATGCTTCAGAGTAAATTCTTATTTTAAAAACAATTCATATTTGCAGAGTACTTTATGGTTTACATATGAAGAAGGAAATGGCAACCCACTCCAGTACTCTTGCCTGCAAAGTACCATGGACCAAGGAGCCTGATAGGCTACAGTCCATGAGGCTGCAAAGAGTCGGACACGACTGAATGACTTCCCTTTATGGTTTACAAAGTGCTTTAGTCAACAAAGTGCTTTTACCTCCATTATCACAATGTATCATTTAATCTCTTAATTAAAACATCCTTCTTTAATTGATTTGATTAAATTTTGATCAGCTTTGAGCTTGAGACAGCCATTTAACTCCTCCAAGGCCAAACACACTTGGCCTCTATTTAAGAAAATAGATCTAGATCAACACAAAGAAAAAGATAGATGTGTACAGGCAGTACTTTTTCTAAAGTGTACTTTTAAGATTAGGAAATGAAAAACCTACAGCTGTGCTAAAGTACTCTTTTATAACTTCCTATTACTGAGGAGTTTCATGCTTTTGGCTAGAATTTCAGAAATAAAATATCTAGCTTGAACTATAGTACTTGTAATACTGGGACTTGGAATCCAAGTTTTGTTAGTGAGAGTCATTTTGAAATTGCTTTGCCTTTCCTCAGGAAAGCAAATGTTACTTTGCTCACATTGCTTTTTACAATCACATTGTTAAAAAAAAAAAAAAAGTTTCTATCATGAACAAGACAAACAGAAACATCTTTAGTACAAAAGTGCTTTACTTTTTTAGTACAGTGGGGAGCAAGGGGGCCACTGCTGCTCATGAAATTAAAACACACTCACTGTTAAAATAGAAGTAAAATTATTCCTCTCTGGAATCTCAGGCTCAATGATTACTGTGCTTTAGTTTTAATCTCCTTATTTTGAAAAAGTCTCTTCCTAACTAGTTCTCCTTGACAGCAGCCCTAACAGAAATTTAATTCAATTCTGTTGTTCACTCGCCAAGTTGTGTCTGACTCTTTGTGACCCCATGGACTGCAGCATGCAAGGCTCCTCTGTCCTCCATCATCTCCCAGAGTTGCTCAAATTCATATCCATTGAGTCGGTGATGCTATCTAACCACCTCATCCTCTGCTACTCCTTTCTCCTTTTGCTTTCAATCTTTCCCAGCATCAGTGTATTTTAATTCAATTTAAAAAGCAACAAATGGCTAACAATTATGGAACATTTAAGACATCATGCTAAACATTTATTCAGGTATTCACCTATTTAATCTTTAGGACAATACTATAAAGTCATCTATTATTATCATCAGTCTAATTTTACAGACTGACTACAGAATAAAATACCCTGCTTGAAAATAACTTGCTCTCGTAAATAAGAAGAACCAGGATTCTAATCCAGGGAGTCTGGCCTCAGATTCCTGGCTTTTAACCCACTGCCCTATACTGTCTCTTCTCCAATCTCATTTTCATAAGTAAAGTGAAATTTAAGAGATGTTATATCACTTAAGGACATGGAGTCACAGAGTGGTAGAAGTGGAATTCAGCCCAGACTGTAATTCCATCGCTGGAGCTCTGAACTTACCTTTCTGTAGGATCCAATCCATTCACATTACAAAGCACTAGGGGCTTCTCTCCCAACTCTGCCCATTGACCCCTGGACACCTACCAAGCAATGAAATGTCTCTAACAAATCTCTACGACAGAATCAAAGGGCAGATTGGAAATAAACAAAATTGGGTTATTTGACTCTCTGAAATACAGAAGATGAATACTACTTCTCAACAAGATCATGGTCCAGCTTGAAGCTAACTAGTCACTGTAGCCTACGGACCTCGGAATATTCAACATTCATCTGGTTGTCTCTAAAGTATAAGGCCCCTGCCAGTTCTAAAGCTCCACGTTTCTAGATATAAACTTACATAATTAATAACTTCATATTTCCTTTTGGGTTAAAGAAAAGAGAATGAATGGCTAATAAAAACAACAATAATCTAGAGTTCCAAGGAATAAATGCTATTAAAAGAAAATATAGAAGAAGGAAATTTCCAAGGAAAAAACTATTAATCAACTCAAATATTTAGTGAACTCCTACTGTGTGACTCTTACCAGGTACCAGAAACATAAAGTTTAGTAAGACAGAGTCCTGTCTTCCAGGTACCCGTGACCTGGGGCACTTACTGACCAGTCAGCAATACACGATACAGTAGCATCTCGTATCCTGTGTGTGTGTTAGTCTCAGTTGTGTCCAGCTCTTTGCGACCCTTTGGACTGTAGCCTGCCAGGCTCCTCTGTCTATGGGATTTTTTAGGCAGGATTCTGGAGTGGGTTGCCATTTCCTCCTCCTGAGGACCCTCCTGACCTTGGCTTGAACCCGCGTCTCCTCTGTCTCCTGCACTGCAGGCAGATTCTTTACCCACTGAGCCATGAGGGAAGCCCCCCATATCCTCTCAGAACTTACCAACTAGTTGGACAAAACTGTTGCCAGCAAATTAACAGTCAAGTGGGAGAGTTTAACTGCCAAAAACAAAATCATCTGGCATACAAACAGCATGACTTAACACTGACTATAGCTTTTCAAAAGCAACATTCTAATACCTGTCCAAAATGGAGCCAGAATCAACCTGATTTCCAACTTATTTAAATTTTATTATTACAGATACAGATTATAGTGATGTTCTTATTCAATTAAAAGAAAGAGCTAATGTTTTCAACCTTTTAACTCCCTTCCTCTGAATGACTGTGTTACCACATCTGGTTCCTCTGCCTCAATTTTTAGTTCCCCTTTTTGCCTAGACACATAACCCCACAACCGACTCCCCACCAGCTATCTCTGCATTCCTGTCAGCCTCTATCGTTAATGTCAATATAAAGACCAGATTTAAGTAGCTCTCATGCTGAACAGTTCCTTCACTAGAAGACATCAACATACATTCCACACTAACCTGCCTGAGGCACAGGCAGCACTGCTGGCAAGGACTGCTTGGTCTTCTCTAATATTTTGTGCTGTATCTAAATTAAAAAATACTATTTAAGGGACTTCTCTGGTTGTCCAGCGGTTAAGAATCCGTGCTTCCAATGCAGGGGGCACAGGTTCCATCCCTGGTTGCGAAACTAGATCCCATATACTGCAATGAAAGCTCCGTCCCACACATGGCAACTAAGATTTGGCACAGCTAAATAAATAAATAAATACATATTTTTACATACAACTTAAACAGTCACATAAGACCAAGGGAGTGAGTGAAAGATGATGAGAATGATAATTATAATGAAGATAAAAAGATAAAACATTTACTATGTGTAGATACTATTCTAAACAGTTTATTTAATCATTATAACACTCCATTAATACTAATTAATATTAATTAATTTTAAACATTAATTAAAACATAACATTAATTAAAAAAAATTAAAAATGGAGGCATTTAGAATGACCAAGTATTTTGATCCATATCACATAGCCAGTCATATTCACAGAGCAATCCACTGAAAATCATTTAACCCTTCACATAGCTGAACCATAGAATAGGTGAACAATTCACTTCAGGTTAAGGAAAAAAAAAAAGAATCTGCCTACAATGCAGGAGACCCCAGTTCGAGCCCTGGGTTGAGAAGATCCCCTGGCAATCCACTCCAGTATTCTTTCCTGGAGAATCCCATGAACTGAGGAACCTGGTGGGCTACAGCCCACAGGGTCACAAAGAGTTGGACACCACTGAGCAATTAACACTTCCACCTCAGGTGAAAAAGAAAGACAGACAAGGAGTGGCAGATGTCAGAAAAACAGAAGGGAAAAAAGGTATGGAAACCAGCCTGGCTCTCTGAAGTTCTGCAGTGATGCTAGGCCCTTCCACAAGTGCCACAGTAGGAAGAAGCATGGCTGAGGACCACAATAAAGTTTGGTCAGCAACAATTTTGGCCCTTCTGTTTCTTACCTAATATTAATAAGCAAACCGCTTGCACCCAGAAAGAAAAACCAATAAATCCTTAGCATAGTACCAAGAGTATAGGTGTACCCACACAAACATATCACATGTACAGATACGGTTAATTCTTCTTTTTCTAGCTTCAGAGAAATGAGAAATAGTAAGTATATACACTCCCTAGTACAGAGGACAGTGAGACAGTAGCTCAGAAAGGACTGAAAGATTTTGATGAGCAGCCTTCTTCTCTAAAAATATTTCTACCCACCATCAAAGACAAAATCGTTAGGCTTCTCCTCTGGACTCATTAACATTAAGTTAAAAACATTTATGGCCATTTGTACAATTTTTAAAAATATCACTATCAAAGTCATTACAGATACACTAGTGAGCAAGAAAAAACAGCAAGATTCTATGTAAACACATAGCATGTAAATCAATGTGGGCACCAGCACTCAAAAGAGAGCGCAAACACTCTCACAAGCAATATTTATCAGGTACTTATTGTACATGAGATCTTATGTTAGAGATCAACCAACTAAGAAACGAGCACTTACACTCGCAAGTAACAAATATGTGTACGAACTTACATGTTTGTAGGTAAACACTTTTTAAGATTTCATTATTTCATTATTCACTCTATCATTTAGAACTTAAAAAAAAAACTTTCTTTAAGGGATGTTTTTAGACATGAATAAATTTTACTGTTTAAATTTACTTACTGCTAAAATGTCTGCTTCTACAGGCAGGAGGTTTAAGAATGCAAAGAGCTGGACAGTCAAGATGGTATAGACTTGTGTGGCCGACAGCATGAGCATCCCTATGGAGAGCAGCATCTCGCTGTAAAATCACCTATAAGACAAGCAGAGAAGCAACAGTAAGTTCTGGGGCTTTGTCTCTGAAAATAAGTTATATGATAGATTCATTCCTGATGCCCAAAAATATCTTTTAAATTATAAACATGGATTAACATTAAAATGAAACTAGTATTTCAAAAGTGTAACTGTTTGCACAGATTTGGACATTTAAGTAAACAGTGTTAGTCAATACCTACTTAACTCATGGAGATGAAGTTCTGTTTTAGCTACATAATAAAGTAGTTCTCAGTTTATAGTGTGTGTTGGTTGCTCAGTCGTGTCTGGCTCTATGTGACCCTACCCCGCCAGGCTCCTCTGTCTGTGGGATTTCCCAGGCAAGAATACTGGAGTGGGTATAGTACAGCTTGTCTACTAACTCAATTGTGGGAGAAACTAGATTTCAATCAAAATAATGATTTAAAAATACACAAGCACCTTTGACTTAACATTTTTTACAATCTTAAAGAATTACAGTAATTTTAAAATATAATTTGTAAATGTACGTTTTACTTATCTTTGAATATTATACCCACATTAGAGAATTTTTTGAAAAAATAGCCATTTATTATAAAGTAATACTTTTTGTCCTTTCCCTATCAAAGGGACATAACAATACATAACAATACATAACACACCTTTTTGCCTATCTCCCAATGGCACTAGTGTAGCTACCTCTGCCAACCTCATCCAATTTTCTACACGAATCTTTATCTATCTTACAGCAAAAAGATGCCATGAAAGAACTAAATGGTTAAATATCAAAATTCTCATTGGGAAGCCTCAACCAACTGTATAGTATATTTTTTAAATGGTGAGAATGAAGTATGCAAAGACAAGAGCCTATATAATGAATTACTTCTTTAACTATCACAAATTCATATAATGACAATTCTGATGACGACTGCTGCTTCTAAGGGCTTTAGACTTAGAGACTACCAGATAGACTCAAACTCTGACTCTCAAACACACTGAAAGAGAAATATTCTTGAATAATTTTTGAACTACTGTCTTGCAAAAGCCATTAATAGCAGAAATGAAATAAAGGTAAAAATACATTAAATGTATAGATCTGTTCAACAAAGACAAAAAATAAATTAGTGGTTTCCTGGGATGGGGCTAAGAGGGAGACAGGGGGACAGACAGGAATGGAAATGACTGCTCATGGAAATGGGGTTTCTTTTCAGGACAATGAAAATGTTCTAAAATTAAGACTGTGCCGATGATTGCACAACTCTATAAATTTACTAAAAATAACTGCACTTTTTACTTTAAATGGGTAAATTTTATGGAGTATTATATAATTCAATAAAGCTGTTTTTAAGATTTATAGATTTACTGATATGAATGTCTTAGGTAAAATACATTTTTATAATATATCTCTGTTGAGAAAAAAGTTAAACACAGCAGGCCTGAGACTGCTATCCTTAGAAAGATCTGCTTGCAAGGTTGGCCAATTATTGGCATCTGAGAACTTAAGATTTCAGGAGGATTGCTATCAGTCCCTGATAAGAACAGCTCATTGTGTCTAAATGCTGCAAACAATGTGGTTTACGGTGGATACCTTCTTCCTTTCTGGGAGTCTGAGAATTTGGTGCATGCTGGGTGGAGGGCGCCTACCTGAAGAGCCCTCACTCAGTACCAACCCTGAGCACTGAATCTCTAATGAGCTTCCTTGGTAGACATTTCACATGTGTCATCATAACTCATTGCTGAGAAATTAACCATATCCCCTGTGACTCCAGAGACTCTTATAAGTTCATGCCTGGTTTCTTCTGGACTTTTACTCCATGCACCTCTTCCCTTTGCTGATTCTGCTCTGTACCCTTTCACTGTAATAAATCAGAATCATGAGTAGTCATATGCTGAGTCCTGTAAGTCCACTAAGATAGCGAAGCAGTGAACTTGGAGGTGGTCTTGGGGACCCCCATCATAACCACAATATACCATTTCTGGGCAGAAATCACACCATAAAAACATAAAAATTCTTATAAAATAAAGTGTGGTTGCTACTAAATTTTACTAGAAAGAATTAATATACAATATACTGACCACTGACCTGTTTGGCAAAGGTGAATAAGAAGTATGACTTCACTCGTAAAGTTTTGGAATTCCCAGCTAACTTTAGGGGAGGGAGAGGAAGAGAGAGTTTAGAGGGAAAATAACTCTAATGATAGGAATAATAATAATCCCAACAACTATAACTGACCACTTACTAAGTGCCAGGCATTGCTCTAGGCATGTTATTGAATTTAACTCATCTAATCCTAACAACACACTATTAGGTGTCATTCCATAGTTGGGAAAACTCAGGCCCTATTAAGTAACTTGTCCAAGATCAAACAATGAGTAACAGCAGAGCCAGTATTCAATCCCAGGCACTCTGCCTCTGAAGTCTACATGCTAAAGCCCAACTGAAAATAGCATCAGTACCCCAGGCCGGTGTCCAAAAGGTAGAGGAATGGACCTATGCTCAAACAGGCACTCAAGGACTTCAGCCCAATGCTCATGGCACAGTGGTCACTGTGGTATCAACTTCTTTTGCTATGTGTGTGTCTGTGTGTGTTTGTAATAACATCAAGTAGGTTTTGGCTATACATGTTTGCTTTTGCCGCCTTTTTCAAAATAACACGTTCAGGAGTTTCTAAAGTCTATTTACAAAACTAATTCTTATTCTAATTTCATTGTAGAAAATGGGAGAAAAATTGAAATCATTCATAATCACCAAATAAAAGAACAACCAGTGTCTATATTTTGAGGTATAACCTCCCATTCTTTTAGCTATATGCAAATTTAAACATATATATTTAGCAAAACTGGAATACACTACACTATACATGTTTTGTTAACTATTATTTTCACTTACTGCCTTATGAATATTTTCCTAATTCATTACTACATTCAAAAAAAAATTAAATCACAAACCCTGTACCATTAACATCCCCTCAAGAACCCTAATAGTACATGAGGCCCTCTAGGGCTTCCACCCCTTTCAAATCTTTTAAAATTATTTCATATATTGGGTACACATATCTGACTGATATATAAAATGAAAACTACTGATCTAAAACGTGGCGTATAATGACCACAAGATACCTTGTACAGATATTCTTTAATAGATTTAATGGAATCCCCATTACTGGAGGCTGGATTAGCTTCTTGCTTTAAACTTTTTATTTTATATTGGAGTATAGCTGGTTAACAATGTGTGTTAGTTTCAGGTGTAAAGCAAAGTGATTCAGTTAAACATACACATGTACCTATTCTTTTTCAAATTCTTTTCCCATTTAGAATGTTACAGAATATTGAGCAAAGTTCCCTGTGCTATACAGTCAGTCCTTGTTGGTTATCCACTTTAAATACAGCAGAGTATACATGTCAATCCCAAATTTCCTAACTACCCCTCCTCCCTACCCTCCCTCCAGTAACCGTAAGTATATTCTCCAAGTCTGAGTCTGTTTTGTAAAAAAGTTCATTTGTATTTTTTTTTAGATTCTACATATAAGCACTATTATCTCTTTCTCTGACTTACTTCACTGAATATGACACTCTCCAGGTCCATCCATGTTGCTGCAAATGGCATTATTTCATTCTTTTTAATAGCTAAGCAATATTCCATTGTATATACATATACCACATATTATTTATCCACTTATTTGTCAATGGACACTTAGACTGCTTCCATGTCTTGTTCTTTGTCCATTTTTAATTGGGTGGTAGTTGCTGTTCAGCTGTAAAAGTTCTTTATATATTCTGCATATATTTCCCTTGTAAGATATATGATTGAAAAACATTTTCACCAATTCCCTGGGTTTTCTTTTCACTCTTCATAGTGTCCTTTGATGCACAAGTTCTTAACCAGGGACTTCCCTGGTGGTACAGTGGTTAAGACTCCACACTTTCAAAGCAAGAGGGTGTGGATTCAATCCCTGGTTGGGGAACAAGGCCCCACATGCCAGGCAGCACAGCCAAAAGAGTAATAACACTAATAATTTAATTTTGAGGAACCAACCCTTAATTCTGTTAATTTTCTCTTGGCCTTCTGAATTTGAGTACCTTGGCGGCTACATGTGATTATCCATATGGCTTAAGAGCACAGATGCCAGTTATTCATCAAATGCTATTCTGATAATTGCAAAATTTAAAACTTCCCCAAGCAGCAGAATAAATCCTAACCTCACATTTAAATTTGTGACAATACCATGCAACTCATCTATAAAAAATTCATTATAAACTTTTTACATTCTAAATGTTACAGATGGAGATGCATTTAGTAAGTGTTTAAGACCAACATTACTCTCAGGAATTTGCTTTTCAAATAACCTTTAACTCTGAAGATGACATATCTGACATCAACTGGCTCAGTGCCAAAAAACACTCATAAAACAGCTAACCATCTCCATAAGAATGACTTTGAATAAGCTCATATTCCATTGGTTCTCAAACTATTCTTGCGTATCACTAGGATTTCAAAAACTTGACTAAAATAACCCACTGCTAAAATAATGGTAATCTTTTCCTAACTTGAAAAATGATTTACTAGGTAGTAATTTCAATTTATTTTTCTCCAAAAATGTATCTTATACTTCAAAACCACATCAAAAGAGTATGTACTATAGAAAGCACTAACAGAAAAAAATGTGAAACAGCTAGTTAACTATTTTACTGTAAAATTTACAATAGCCAAATCACATTTTAGTAAAGACTTGTAAAAAAATTTTAAAACCCAATGTGCTCGTCATGTTGTTTACCTATATATCATACTATAAAATTTCCTCCAGACCAGTGTTCTCAATTCATACAAGTGAATATATCAATAACTTCATAATATGACTTCTAAGAGTTCAACTGAGAACTACTGAACATATCTACAGAAATGGTTGAGACACTATCACGAGCAAAAGTGTTACAATGGGGGAAAAAATGACATCAGGGCTTAACTTTTTAAGCAAAAATAAGATACTCAATAGTTCTTTGCAGAGGAGCTGAAGGTTGCCCGGCTAATTCCTTTTAACATGAAGTCATCTAAACTAAAAGCAAGCCTCACCTAAGATTTTTTACTTTTACTGTTAATCAATGCAAGCTTTTTTCAGATTCCATGACAAATTGATTTTTCAAACAAATGAAACAAACCAAAACTTTAAGAGGTAGGCAAACAGGTTTCTCCCTCTGGGACTCATACAAACTATTCCCGTTGTTTAGTGTGTACCATGATCCCCAAACCAGACAAGGACAACACGTATATGCAAAAAAAGTTATAGGCCAATAGACAGGTAGATAAAACACAGATACAAAATCCTCTACAATATTTCAGCAAACTGAATGCAGCAACATTTAAAAACATATTCAAACCATATTGATTAAAACCATAATGAAGTGGAATTTATTTCAGGGAACAAAGAATGGTTCAACATCTACAAATTAATGCAATTACATGATATTAATAAATGAAAGATAAAAGTCATTTGATCATTTCAACAGATACAGAAAAAGCATTTGACAAGATTCAAAACTCATTTACATAAAAACTCAATAAAATAGGGGTAGAAGGAATGTATTTCAACATAACAGAGGTTATAAAAAACAAATCCACAATTAACATCACACTCAACAGCAAAAAATTCCTGAAAGCTATACCTCTAAGATGAGGAATCAGACAAAATGCCCACTTTTGCCACTCTTATTCAACATAGTACTGGAAGTCCTAGCCAGAGCAATTAGGCAAGAAAAAGAAATAAAAGGCATCCAAACTGGAAAGGAAGAAGTAAAACCATCACTATTTGCAGATGACATGAACACAGGATATGAAGCAACATCTTTCCAAAGAAGACACACAGATGACGAAAAGGCATATGAAAAGACGATCAACGTCACTAATTATCAGGGAAATGCAAATCAAAACCACAATGAGATAACACCTCACACCCATCAGAATGACTATTATCAAAAAGGCAAGCAATAATAAGTGTTAGTGAAGACGTGGAGAAAAGTGAACCCTCAAACACTGTTACTGGGAATGTAAATTGATGCAGTCATTTTATGGAAATAATATGGAAAATAATATGGAGAGGCCTCAAAAAATTAAGAGAACTACCATATGATCCAGCTACACTTTTGGATATTTATCCAAAGAATATGAAAACACTAATTCAAAAAGATATATGCACCCCTATGTTCACTGCAGCATTATTTATAATAACCAAGATATGAAACAACCTAAATGCCTAGCAACACATGGATAAAAAAGATTTGGTAAGCATACAGAATACTGCTCAGCCATTAAAAAAAAATGAAGTCTTACCACTTACAACAAGACACATGGACCTTGAGGATATTATGTAAGTGAAATAAGTCAGATGGAGAAAGAGAAGTACTATATGATTTCACGCGATGTGGATTGTAACTAACTAACTAAAGGAACAAACCAAATGAAGATAAAACAAATGCACATTACGGAGAACCGATCAGTAGTTACCAGAGTGGAAAGGGGCTGAGGAAAGACAAAATGGGAAAATGGGTCAAATGAAGGTGACAGATGAAAACCACACTTTCAGTGGTGAGCATCCTGCAGTATGTACAGAGATCGAAAAATGATGTAAGCATGAACTATAATGTAAGCATAATCCAATGTTACCTCAATTTAAAAATACATCGACAGAATATAATCAAGGATACTATTAAGTGGCAAAAAGTCAGGTCCTGTTCTTCCTCCAATCTATTACCTCCCTTGTCCTTATACAGACATAAGCAGTGAGTTATCCTTTTGGATAATAAACTTTATTGAGCATTATGCATTAAAGTAGAATTAAATTTTTGCATGGGCATATAATGTAGTTCCCTACAATAAGGAAAACAAATCACAGCTGTATGACTAATACAGATGAATTTCATAAGAATAACCCTGAGCAAAGGAAGTAAGTCACAAAAAGGCGAACACTATGATTCTACTCACATGAAGTTCTTTAAAAGACAAAACAGAAGATATTCTGTATAGATTCATATTTAAGAGGTAAAAAGGGAAAGAAAAATGAGGACATTATCATCATAAAAATCAAGATTGTGATACCTTGAGGGCAAGAAAGTAAGGAAGCGGGTGTGACCAAGAAATAGATGCTTCTGGGATGCCAGCAATAGTCCACACCTCAACCTGGGCTGTGATGAGATGGGAATTTGCATTAATTGTTCTTGAAGCCATATACAAATGTTTTATGCATTTTCTTCTATGATATCAAATTTTTTTTTTTTTTTTTTTGGCCACGCAATGCTGTAAGTGGGATCCTAGTTCCTCAATCAGGGATAAAACCATGCCCCTCACATTGGAAGTTCGCAGTCTTAACCACTGGACCACCAGGGAAATCTCCCTCTATTTTTAAAAGGAAAAAAAGCAAAAATAAAGCAGCTTGCCTTTAAAACAAGACTGTTTTGCTTTGTTTTTCTGACGACATGGAAATATTATGAAAGCTAGCAAGCAGAAGCCTATCAAGATCACACATACCGAATCAACAAACAACAAGCAACTACTAAAAACCAGACATGTTCAACCCAGAGTTGTTATCTTCTCATTCAGTGGATGTGAGATGGGATCTAGTAATGTGTCTATCGGAGAAGGCAATGGCACCCCACTCCAGCACTCTTGCCTGGAAAATCCCATGGATGGAGGAGCCTGGTGGGCCGCAGTCCATGGGGTTGCACAGAGTCGGACACGACTGAGCGACTTCACTTTCACTTTTCACTTTCATGCATTGGAGAAGGAAATGGCAACCCACTCCAGTGTTCTTGCCTGGAGAATCCCAGGGATGGGGGAGCCTGGTGGGCTGCCGTCTATGGGGTCGCACAGAGTCGGACACGACTGAAGCAACTTGGCAATGTGTCTATAGTACATATCATCCAGGGGCTTGTGGTAAAAATAAATATTCCCAGGTCCCTCCCCAGAGATTTAGACAGAAGACTTATAATTTTACTTCTTAAAAACGTCCCCTAGTGAATCCACATGATCAAGCCAAATCTGAAAAACACTGTTCTCAACTATAGATTGGCAAGTACTATAGCAAGTCATTATTTATAAACTTCTTGTAACTCAAAGAGGAGTGGGGTAGAGGGTCAAATTAGAGCAAGAAAAAGGAGAGAGAAAGGAAGGAAGGAAGAGAAAGAAGGCAGGGAGGGAAGTAGGAACGTAAACAAAAAATAAACTTATTTCTCTTCAATACCACCGCTGTCACCAGTGCCAGTGCCAACCCCAGCAACAAGCCACGCAGCAAACAAGAAAGACAATCGACAATGAATTGCTTTCATAACATTAGACTCTTAAGCATCATTTGGAGAAACATTCTAGAAAATTATGGTTTTCCAGGGTATCAAATCAGGCCCAGCAGAGACTTCCCTGGTGGTCCAGTGGTTAAGACTGTGAGCTTCCAGTGCTCAGACTCCATGCACCCTGGTCAGGGAACTAAGAGTTCACATGCTACAGCTAAAGATCCCACACGCTGCAACTAAAACTGAAGATCTCAAATGCCACAACCAAGACCGGGCACAGCCAAATAAATATTAAAAAATATTTAAAAATATATGCATCAATACTTCATGCCTAGTGTATCTACACTTCAAAATATCAATCTTCTGAATCAAATTTTTTTTATGATGCTTCACACAAATATCAGTATCACCACTATACACAGATCAGTAGAAAACTTACTAATTTTGACATAAACGCTCTGCTAAGTATTTGATATAAATGTTTTTCCATCTAATCCTCAGAACAACCTTGTCAAGTAAAACAAAAACACTGCAGGGAAAAGTAACTTGCAGTTTCATTCCAGTTTCCTATTTTAGGGGACTCAATTTCTAAGTGTAAATACTAGAATAAATGAACCAATTCTCATATCCATTATTCCCACTCTACCCTTTTCCTTTAATTTATGCATAATTTCTGAACAAAAAGCTGAGCATGCCCAATGCCCCATACATTGTTTGGGGCATGAAATTTATCCTACTAAATCAATGGTGTAAGAGTACGGGGTGCCAGATCAAGGCGTCCTATTCCCACTGATGATAACAACTGCTTCTTAAAATATCACTTCAAGACTCAGTTCTTGGCTTCTTTTCTGTATTACTGTTAAAAATATTTCATGTTTACATTAATAAGATGCATAAATACTATGAAATAAAACAACCTGTTAACATGTATGTGTAAACTTTGGGTGGTGGGACTCTCATGATTTTATTTTACATTTACCTGCACATTTCAACATAAACTTTCTAAAGTTTATTTCATTTTACATAACATATACCAAACAAAAACATTAAGTTCAGTATGGCAATGGTTTCACTGTTATACAAATACGTCAAAGCTAATAAAAGCATAAGCTTTAAATATGTATTATTTGCCAGTTGTAAGTCAATAAAGCCATTTGTAATGTTTTAAAGAAACAAAAATGTTTTAAAGAAAAATAATTATAAATTCTGATGGGAAAAATAAGGCTGAGGGAAGAGTACCCAAAAAGACTAAACCTGGGAGAAGGGTCCCCTCCTCAAACCCGGAGCTTTTCACTGGCGAAGGTACGGTTGCAGCACACGGATAACAGAGGATATCACCAGACTGTGCAAAGCAGAGCTGGTCCAACACTGCCAGACAAGCAGGAAACCACTCTCTGGAGCGCAGGTGTCATGAGGCTGCTGAGCAAGTGTGCAGAGGTAATCAGGACACTGCTACACGCACAAGACCTGGAATGCATAGTACTCATGTGAAGAGAACTGCAGGAAACAGTTCCCTGGGTAAAAGCAAGCCAAGGTTGGTGCACAGGCATGCAGACGGAGTCTGCCTGCACAAGGCCTGACGTACATGGTGTCCACTTTAGAAGGGCCATGGCAAGGCAGGTCTGGACCGGGACTGCAGGACCAGTGAGGGCCTGTTTACTCTGGGCATGTGGCTGAGGCAGAGCACAGATGTCCCCAGGGAATGGGAGAGGGGAACAGGATACACACAGCTCTGGAGGAAACTAGGAAAGGAACACTAGGAAACTAAGAAGGAAAAAAATCCCTTCCCCTCCAGCATCCTGACCCCTGTAGCACCTAGTAAAGCTTAACATCATGCTCTTTGTAAAGGAGAAATGGTTAGAGTGCAGTCCACTACTGCAGAGCAGGTACTGAAGGGTGAATCTGGAGCAGAAAGAAAATGAATTGATAATTTACACAGTTATCTTTCTGCTCTTAACAGTATTTAAGTGAGACAGTGCTTCTCTCACTCAGTAACAGGGAAAAAAGAAAGCGAGTACATGGCCATGAGTGTTCATCATGGCCATTGGTGCAGAATCTGAAAGAGCACCCACAGTCTTTGATGTATCACTTATTTTTAAAAGTCACACAAATTTCTTATTCTAGTCTAGGTTATTATCCATGTATGTTTTAAAACAAAATGTTTTAAATTATGCAACAACTGATTGTTATGCTTATCAGCTTCTAGGGGTTGCCCACGTTCCTTCGCTCAGGTGACCCATGCCCCATCTTCAAAGCCAGCAATGGTATATCGATTCCTTCTCATATCACTTCATTCCAAACTCCTCCTCTGCCACTTTCAGGAAATCTTGTGATTACACTGGGCCTATGTGAATAACCCCCAGCTTCCCTGGTGGCTCAGTGGGAAGAATTCACCTCCAAATGCAAGAGACACAGGTTTGATCCCTGGGTCGGGAAGATCCCCTGCAGAAGGAAATGGCAACCCAGTCCAGTGTTCTTGCCTGGAAAATCCCATGGATAGTGGAACCTGGCGGGCTACAGCTGATGGCATTGCAAAAGTCAGATATGACTTAGCGACTAACCAACAAAAATCAAATTATGTTTGAGCATGTCTCTGTTTCCTGGCACAAGATTTTCTTGTCCCATCTTGCACTTTCCTTGCTGTAGCCCCCAAATCAGTCATTTCTCAAACATATCCTTGTTTGTAGGAATCTTACACTAAAGTTTCTGGTGAGTACAGAATATGAGGTTAACAAATTACTCTCAAATGATTAAGGAAGGAAAGAAAAGGTTCCTGTACTGTTCTAGAAACGAGATCATTTCAAAATTAAAATATACACATACATATTTTACATTAATCAACACAATTTCTTCCAAAGCTCAAAACAAATTATTTTAGGCTTGTCTAAATACTAGCAGTACAGATGAATGAAAATTTACCAGCTATAAAAATCACTGTGATTCCTCTCAGAACCTGACAAACTGAACTCAGCTTTTGAAGTTGGAACTGCAAAGACTATGAGGAGAGCTGTAAAATACAGATCAAAGTTCTCCGCCTGGTAAATCCACCATTTACTGATTTAAGTTAAGGCCACTGTAATCAGCTTCTAATCCTTATACATTATTCATTATATTGTTATCTAATAAAATGTTTATGGTTTTTTCTAATATTAAAAATAATGCTCAGTAGAAGATATGAAGAAAATACTGATTACCCAAAGGTTAACATTCACAGATGACAGGAGCATTCGTCCTCATGTGCTGCGGTTCATCCTCCCAGGTCCCTACACACCCTCGCTCTCCAACCTTTCAGCTCTCCTTCCTCACCACCACCCAGCCAACCTAACATATTACGGCACAACAGCAAGAGCCCTGTGATGGATACACTACTTAATCAGACACCACAATTTCTTAAACGTCTACTCCCTTATTCTGTATCGCCCACACCATTCACATGGGCTCTACTTCTCTGATCCAACCACTACTAGCAGGTTTTTTTCCAATCCATATTTTATTATCATTTTTATACTTATTGTATGACTTGTATGCTTTTTTATTAAAGTTGTATCATTTTCCCTTGTTATTAAAACTCTTCATAAACATTTTGTTAATAGCTGCTGAATGTTACATTATATGGCTAAATCATGACTTTCTCTAACTATCCCTCAACTGTTTAATATTAAGTTGAATTTACCTATTGCAATTATAAATAATTCCATGATAAATATAAATCTCTTTCCATATTTCAGACTGTTTCCTTAGTATAGATTTCTAAATGTGGAATCAATATGCCAAGGAAACAATCTAAAACTTTATATATGTAGCCAAATTGCTTTCCAAAGAGAATATTCCTATTAATATTTATAATTCCAAATAAATGTACATTTCAAACACTGATTTTCCTTTTCTCATCTTTGTTGGTGTTAGATAATAAGTTACATATGCTGTAAATGATTTTTTAAATGCCTGGCTATGTACTTAATATGCATTATTTCTTTTAATAATCCAAACAGTATCAATAGATGGTGGAAGGTCTTACTATCTTTCCACAAATATAGGCAACTGAGAATTAGATACATAACTTTAAGTGCTTATAGCAGTGCTGAGGATATAGCAAGCACATTAAAAGTATTCACTTTCTTAAGTAACTTGCCCAGCGATGCTTATCTCTTAAATAATGGTGCTACGATTCAAATACAGGTGAATATCATGAAATGCCAGCCCTTTCAGACCATCTGATTACTGTATAAATTTGCACTTATTTAATTATGTGTGAGACTGAAATTGTTCATATGAAATTTGAACAGATGAAATTGTGCATAATGAAATTTTAAGGCTAAATATTTGAAACCCTCTTTCAAGGAAAACTAAGAAAGGTAAACTAATGTATATAAATGATCATTTACATATTCAAATCAGCTACCATTTCAAGGGCTTCCCTGGTGGCTCAGTGGTAAAGAATTCACCTGCAACATAGGAGATGCAGGTTCAATCCCCGGGTCAGGAAGATCCACTGGAGAAGAAAGTGGCAACCCACTCCTGTTTTCTTGCCTGTATACTGAATACTCCTGTATTTCCACGGATAGAGGGGCTAGTGGGCTACAGTCCATGGGCTCGCAAGAAAAATCAGACACAACGCAGTGGCTAAACAACAACAACCATTCCAACCTTATTTTTATTATTCATGGATTTCTGAATTAGATTTAAAGATAAATATGGTTTATCCCTAAGGCTTTCTCCATAACATCAGAATTCAGTTGCAAAAAAATTAACTTTAAAAATAAATATCCCCACCTTTCTCCAAGCTTAAAGAAAATAAAATATTCTTATCTATATTATAATGACCAAGGGTATGTAATCTGATACCAGGAATGCAAAAGTGTAAGTAGATAATCATTCAACACTATGCTAAAAGGACATCCCATACTATTAATATTCACAATAATCATACATCATTGAGATTAAAATTCTTTAGTGTTCCACTTCCCACTTTCTTATTTACCTATGTGATCCAGTTTATAAAGTTAAAAAAGAAGGTAAATGACCATTAAAAGAAATTAATGCTACACACAAAAATTAGTCATGCTTCTATATATCAGCAATGAATAATCCAAAAGAAAACAATTGTATTTATAAAGGTATCTGAAAGAATAAAATACCCAGGAATAAATTTAATAAGGAAGTGAAAGACTTGTACACAGAAAACCACAAAACATTGCTGAATGAAATCAATATATGGATTGATAATCATATCAATATATGGATAACCATATCCAAAATAAATGGAAAGATAACCCGTGTACTATAAGACTAAATATTGTTGAGGCATTCCCTAGTGGCCCAGTGGCTAGGATTCCAGGCTTTTACTGCTGTGGTCCACATTCTATCCCTGGTGAGGGAACTGAGACCCTGCAAGCCACATGGTGTGACCAAAAAAAAAAAGACTACATATTGCTAAGATGGCGATACTACCCAAACCAATCTACAGATTTAATACATTCCTTATCAAAATTCCAACAGCCTTTTTAACGCAGACATGGTTAAGTCAATCGTCAAATTCATATGAAACCACAAGGGGCCCTGAATAGTTCAAAGTAAATTTGAAAAAGAAGTACAAAGCTAGAGGACTCACACGTCCCAATTTTAAAATCTTACTATAAAGCCATAATCAAAACAATGTGGCATGGGCATAAGGATAGACATATAGACCAAAGGAACAGAATTGAGAGTCCAAAAATAAATCCATAGTTCTATGGCCTAAAAGATTGGCAATAAAGGTGCCAAGATCATTCAACAAGGAAATAACACTTTCTTCAACAAGTGGTACTGGAACAACTGGATAGTCACATGCAAAACAATGAAGCTGTAACCCTAAATTCACAATATGCAAAATTTAACTCAAAATAATTAATGACCTAAATGTAAGAGCAAAAATGATAAAACTCGTAGAAGAAAATAAAGGAGTAAATCTCCATGATCTTGGATTCCACAATGGATTCTTAAATATGACACCAAAAGTATAAGAAACAAAATAAATTGAGCTTGATCAAAATTTAAAACTTTCATGCATCAAAGGATATTAATGAGAAAATGAAAAGCCCACAAAATGGAAGAAAATACTTGCAAATCATACATCTGATAGGATCTAGTATTCAGAATACATAAAACATAACAATAACAAAAAAACAAAGAATGCAACT
The DNA here is from genome assembly GCF_003369695.1 of Bos indicus x Bos taurus. Classification (NCBI taxonomy): domain Eukaryota; kingdom Metazoa; phylum Chordata; class Mammalia; order Artiodactyla; family Bovidae; genus Bos; species Bos indicus x Bos taurus. Next base: position 117,781,922 of record NC_040076.1, read on the forward strand.
AATACATGGGCAAAAAATTAGAATAGACATTTCTCCAAAGAAGACACACAAATGGCCAAACAAGCACATAAAAAGATGCTCACCATCATCAGTCCTTAGGGAAATGTGAATCAAAACCACAGTGAGATACTGCCTCACATTCACACAGAGAGCAATCAGTTCAGTTCAGTCACTCAGTCCTGTCCGACTCTCTGCGACCACACGGACTGCAGCACCCCAGGCCTCCCTGTCCATCACCAACTCCCGGAGTTTACCCAAACTCATGTCCATTACTTGATGATGCCATCCAACCATCTCATCCTCTGTTGTCCCCTTCTCCTCCTGCCTTCAATCTTTCCCAACATCAGGGTCTTTTCAAATGAGTCAGCTCTTCGTATCAGGTGGCCAAATTATTGGTGGTTCAGCTTCAACATCAGTCCTTCCAATGAACACTCAGAACTGATCTCCTTTAGGATGGAGTGGTTGGATCTTCTTGCAGTCCAAGGGACTCGTAAGAGTCTTCTCCAACACCTCAGTTAAAAAGCATCAATTCTTCAGTGCTCAGCTTTCTTTACAGTCCAACTCTCACATCCATACAAGACTATTGGAAAAAGCATAGCCTTGATGAGACGGACCTTTGTTGGCAAAGTAATGTCTCTGCTTTTCAATATGCTATCTAGGTTGGTCATAACTTTCCTTCCAAGGAGTAAGTGTCTTTTAATTTCATGGCTGCAGTCCCCATCTGCAGTGATTTTGGAGCCCAAAAAAATAAAGTCTGACACTGTGTCCACTGTTTCCCCCTCTATTTGCCATGAAGTGATGGGACCGGATGCCATGATCTTCGTTTTCTGAATGTTGAGTTTGAAGCCAACTTTCTCACTCTTCTCTTTCACTTTCATCAAGAGGCTCTTTAGTTCTTCTTCACTTTCTGCCATAAATAAGGGTGATGTCATCTGCATATCTGAGGTTATTGATATTTCTTCCAGCAATCTTGATTCCAGCTGTGCTTCATCCAGCCCAGTGTTTCTCATGATGTACTCTGCATATAAGTTAAATAAGCAGGGTGACAATATACAGCCTTGACGTACTCCTTTCCCAATTTGGAACCAGTCTGTTGTTCCATGTCCAGTTCTAACTGTTGCTTCCTGACCTGCATACAGATTTCTCAAGAGGCAGGTCAGGTGGTCTGGTATTCCCATCTCTTTCAGAATTTTCCACAGTTTATTGTGATCCACACAGTCAAAGGCTTTGGCATAGTCAATAAAACAGAAATAGATGTTCTTCTGGAATTCTCTTGCTTTTTCCATGATCCAGAGGATGTTGGCAATTTGATCTCTGGTTCCTCTGCCTTTTCTAAAACCAGCTTGAACATCAGGAAGTTCACAGTTCACGTATTGCTGAAGCCTGGCTTGGAGAATTTTGAGCTTGCTCAAAATTGTGTGAGATGAGTACAACTGTGCAGCAGTTTGAGCATTCTTTGGCATTACCTTTCTTAGGGACTGGAATGAAAACTGACCTTTTCCAGTCCTGTGGCCACTGCTGAGTTTTCCAAATTTACTGGCATGTCAAGTGCAGCACTTTCACAGCATCATCTTTTAGGATTTGAAATAGCTCAACTGGAATTCCATCACCTCCACTAGCTTTGCTCGCAGTGATGCCTCCTAAGGCCCACTTGACTTCACATTCCAGGATGTCTGGCTCTAGGCGAGAGGTCACACCATTGTGATTATCTGGGTTGTGAAGATCTTTTTTGTACAGTTCTTCTGTGTATTCTTGCCACCTCTTCTTAATATCTTCTGCTTCTGTTAGGTCCATACCATTTCTGTCCTTTATTGAGCCCATCTGTGCATGAAATGTTCCCCTTGGTGTCTCTAATTTTCTTGAAGAGATCTCTAGTCTTTCCCATTCTATTGTTTTCCTCTATTTCTTTGCATTTATCGCTGAGGAAGGCTTTCTTATCTCTCCTTGCTATTCTTTGGAACTCTGCATTCAAATGGGTAGCAATAGCACTAATTTTTTTTTTTAACTGGGAAAGAACAAGTGTTGATGACAATGAAGAGAAACTGGAACCCTCATACGTTGCTGGTAGGAATGTAAAATGGTTCAGTCACTGTGGAAAATAGTTTAGCAAGACCTCAAAAGGCTAAACATAGGATCACCAGATGATCCAGCAATTCCATTCCTTACATATACCCAGAAAAAATGAAAACTAGTTCTCAAACTGTTGTAAATGAATGTTCATAGCAACAATATCCACAATAGTCAACAGATGCAAAGAACCCAAATGTCCTTCAACAGATGCTGTATATATACAATAAAATAATTAAGCTGTAAAAAGGAAAGATTCATACATACAGCAATGTAGCTTGCAACAACCTTGCAGAACCTTGAAAACATTATGCTAAGTGAAAGAAGCCAGACACTAAACCATACATATTGTATGGTTCTATTTATATAAGATTTCCAGAATAAATGAGATCTCCAGTAAATCCATAGAGACAGCAAACTGGTGCTGCCAGGGGCTGGTGGCAGCAGAGAATGGGTACAAGGTTTTAACTTCTAGTGATAAAAATGTTAGATAGAGAGTGGTGGTTGCACAACACTGTGATTTACTAAGTACCACCCAATTATTAACTTTAAAATTGTTAATTTTATGTTGTATGAACTTCACCTCAAAAAATGTTAAGCGATTAGTATTTATAATACTTGTTATATAAATGTATAACTTACAAGCACAGTGTTTTTTTGAAGGTCAAATATGTAAATTACAAGGACAGTGATTAGACAAATTATTCTTCAATGAGGTGTTTTACACCTAAGCAAAGCAGAAATTCAACTCCTACTATCTTATGACTTGATTTAGAAATATTTACCTATCATCAGGTGGGATTATTTTTCCCTGAAGATACATTCCCTCTAAAAGTTTAACTGGATATCCTGATCATTAGAAAATGAGCCCAAACTACAGTCATATTCAATCTAACTTTGACAAAATTTTCTAGCCCCTTAGAAATAACCCTAAGTCAAATTCTTACCTGACCAGAAGCTCTCTCATTTCAATAAGCAGAATACCTTTAATTTTCAGCTGTCTTCTCAATTTACATTAATGTGGCTATGGACATAAATAAGTTTTAATGTCTGAATATTTTAAGGTTACTGATACCCTAAAACCACACAATTAACATTGTTCCTCAGCATAAAAGACAGAGTTCCTCAAATAGGATTTATACCACTGAAATAACTGGAAGCAAAATAAATATCTTCCCCATGGATCATTCTCTTAAAAGGAATATAAAAATAGATATAAAGATGCCTGATCACATTACTCCCTGCCTAAAATTCCTTAATAGATTAAACAACTTTTAGAATAAAGTTGAAAACTATAAAGTTCATGAACTGCTCCAGTTTTGTCCCTTGCCATTCCTCCTCAGTCTCCTCTAACCTCTAACTGTCTGAACTTTCTCTTCTCTCAGACTCTCCTTATGTGCCTTCTCTGAGCCACCTCGGTATAATGAAACATTTAATTTGTTCATCACTCCTTGAAGTTAGGGACTATGTGGTTTCAGATTTGAGATACTTAGCACCTAGCACAGTAATCAAAGGCCGTTTTAAAACTAAAGTATGAACAACTAGTAACATCCTTTACTGGGGTCTAAAATATTATGGCTTATTTTTCCTTCATAATGGCAAGAGGGGAAACTACATGTTAGGCTATATTTTGCCTTGCTTTTTAAAATTACAATGTAGTCTTCTTAGGAAATAACATCAAATAGGTAGCATTAGTTTTGCAGACATCCTTTTTAAACATCTAGTTTGTTAACTAAAAGCATAAATTCAGTCTGATTATTATTCAATGGAGTTCATGATTGGCTCTGTTTTATCAATATTAGTAAAGTGAAATGATAGAAGACATTTTGTAAGTCTTAAAAGCAGACTTTTTTAAGTGGAAAATTCAAAGTGCTTCATTTTACAAGTGAGGAAATGAACTGAGAGGTCAAGTTATTTATGCAAAGTCACCAAGCTACTTATTGGGCAAGTTGGGGAACACCCACATACCCAAATTCTTTTAATGGTGATGCTTTCAGCTACAATATAACTGAAAAAAATTTCACTTCAATCACTTCAAAAATTTCCACTTCAATCTCATAGGCAATGCATAAGCCAGGCAATGCAATTCACAGCACAATTGTCTTTCTTCAATCTAGTGAGCACATGGGTCCCTTAATATTTGTTACACTCAACTGATTCCTCTCTCTTTAAGATCCGGCCCTTGCCTTAACACAACTTCCTTCTCCCCATCATAAATATTTAATGAGTACCTACATTTGCTGAGTATTAAATACATTAAAGTCATTTCATTAGGAAAAGGGGAAATGGGGAGACATGCATGAGTCAGAATGATGCAGTCCCTTCCTTTAAAGTGCTCTACAAAATTAGTTACAATCTGCTACAGTACTCGTACTTTATCTGTTCAGAATCATGACTTTATATTAAACACAGAATACAAGAAAAATCTAATTACTTTCAACTATTAAAATTAACCTTATTTTAAAATAAGCTCCATGAGGACAAGGATTTTTTATTTTTAAATTTATTTTTGGTTCACTAACATACTCCCCATGCCTAGAACACCACCTGATATAAAAAATACCTCAATATTTGTTGAGTGAATGATTGTGATAGAAAAATTCATAAGTAGTGGAGTCCAAGTAATGTTTCCACCAATGGAGTAACAGATCATGCAAACCTTCCTTGTCTTAATGCTTATGCCTAATGACCAATTTTTTATTTGATTGGCCAGCTACTTGGGCCTTGCATTACAGGAAACTGAAAACAGTTCAGAGATCAGTAAATTACTATACTGCTTAATTTAGTATCATGCCACTACCTAACTGCACCAAACTCTAGAAAATCTGCCAAGAAAGGAAACCACAGGCCATTCTACTTAGATCTGAGCCCTTTTTGAAGTATGCTGCTGCTGCTGCTGCTAAGTCACTTCAGTCGTGTCCCACTCTGTGCGACCCCATAGAAGGCAGCCCACCAGGCTCCTCCATCCCTGGGATTCTCCAGGCAAGAATACTGGAGTGGGTTGCCATTTCCTTCTCCAATGCGTGCATGCATGTTAAGTCGCTTCAGTCGTGTCTGACTCTGTCTGACTCTGTGCGACCCCATGGACAGCAGCCCACCAGTCTCCTCCGTCCACAGGATTCTCCAGGCAAGAATACTGGAGTGGGTTGCCACTTCCTTCTCCATTTTTGACGTGTAAAGGGCCTCTAGGCGTGTTTCTTCCTTGCAACAGGACAGAACTGGTGTTATCATCATCTTACAAAATAAGGAAACTGAAGCCAGAGAATGGGTTCAAAAATTCACAGAATTGCTAGACTTCCTACCACACCAGGCAGCCTTCTCCTCTCATCCTCTGAGCTGCTTCTCCCACAGTCTCAGCTTAAGTAGAATACAATCTCTCTAGATTCCCTCTTCATTGCTGACCCATAACAAGCACATAGATTCTCTGATTTTAAAGGTTTTGCTATTAATCAATTCAGGGTAACAAAGAGGGGATGACACAAAATAAGAAATCTGGAGATGTTACAATGCAACATACAACACGTGTGTATAAGTGTCTGGTACTATATAAAAATCACAGCATCTTTCCAAATTATTAATGTGAGAATCCCTAGTCTTCAATTTACTGGCTCTCTTTTGAAATAATAAATGAGAGCCTTGCTAATTTTCCAAAAATTTCCCTCCCCACTACCTTACCCCTATCGTCCCAGGACGCATAAAAACATTACAGGGGAAAAGAGTAGGTAGAACTCTATCTAAAGTGAGAAATCTGCATTTCTGAGGGTCTTCTGGAGTCACATCCCTCCTGTGAAACTGACCCACAGGGGGACTGTGGCTTTAGACAACTTCCTCACAAAGTGAGCAACTGGTCTCTTCTCTTTTTATGAAGTACACAGAGCTCCCATGTTCCATTTTACATTTCCAAACATCTGAACTAATCCTCAGCTCCAAAGCCAAAGACTGTATCATGAATTCTTCTCCTAAATCCCCTTACACCATCAACATCTGTTCATCATAATACGCTCCCCCAAAATAAGGCCCATACTTCTGTGGATTCCCAGGGTCACTTAACATTCTCAACCCAAACCCTTCACAACAACCCCACCATTATCACTTCCTGCCTCAACCACTGTTATTAAACTCCGGGGTATTCCTACCTCCAGGCTTCCATTCCTTCGCTGGACTTTGTTCCAGACTAGTATCTATAAAGAGGGATTCTTCCTCTTTATAGAATCAAGTACAAAATCCTTAACCTGGCTCCTTTAAGGATTCCTGTAAACTCTATCCATCTATCTTTATACCAGCCTGTTCCTTAAACATACTACCTTGACAAATGTTCTCTGCTTTCCTACTTCTATACCTTTGCTTCAGCAGTGTCCTTAGGTGAAATTCTTTCTTCTATCGGCCTCCAGTTGCTAACAATCTTTCAAATGGCCACATCCTCAATATGAAAGGAAAAGGCTGAGGCATATGATTTATTGAACACATTCTCTGTCTAGAACTTTACAAATTATCCTTACCCCACAAAAACATAATGGCTTAATAATATATTTTTGAGGAAGGAGCTGAGGAAACCAAGGATCAAAAGAGCTTACCCAAAGTCATCCAAATTAGCAAGAATCCAAAATAACTCCTCAGCATTTTTTATTTTTTAATAAAACATTATACAAGACAGGCTTTACAATCAGAATGCCTAGATTCAAATTTCAGTTACTCCACTAACAACCTGTGTGAACTCAGAAAGTTATGTATTTTCGATGCCTTCATTTCCCTATCTATAAAAAGAGAATCACAAATATTAAGTGCTTAGAATTGTCTGCCTGTAGTAAACAATGTTAGCTATTACGACTGTGATTGTTATCTATGTACTATAATACATAAACTGACAATACTGATTATACGTTCTCATTGTTCCTAAATTAGCTTTTATGTAATGTAAAAGGATTATGAAAACTAGCATTTTTGATAAATGCTCAATAAATATTTGTAGAATACATGAATTTTGAAACAATGATTATCCACCATGACCTAATTAAAAGAAATGTCTATTAATTCTATTTCTTCTTTTGAAAAAACTAACAATCCTTAGTTCTTCCCTTTTTTATGTCATGTGAAATTACCATATGCAATGCCATATGGCAGTAATATGTCAAATGGTACAAAACACTACTTTGATCCAAACTCATTTTGACTTCTGCTAAACATTCCCAGATTTCAAAATGTCCAAAACCACACCTTTTACTTAAACATCAACCATTTTTAGGTCATACCAACATGAAATAAGCACACCATGATATTTGACCATGCTATTTCACATATCTTTATGGCAAAAACTGTAAAACATAAAATGCCTTCCTATCCAATTTTGTTCAAAGACACAAACCTATCATACCCTTAGTCTTGCCCTTACTTTGCTAAAATTAGTGCCTAGAAAACTTTTGATAAATCTATGTTACTCTGGGATGCAGAAAAACATCAAAGGAAGGGTGATGAATGCCGTAACAGTTAGGCCCCTGCAAAATGCCTACAAGAAATGAGCTTTAAACAAGGATAGATGAGAACTTACTCCCAATCCTTCAATATTAAACGCTGCAAATTAACATTTTTGTCCACATCATTTACTGTTATACACGGAGACACGAAGCTTGCTGGCTTCAAACAAAGGCAGGGGTAAAAAATATATATTATTAAAACAGTAGTTGTCATTCCTTACAGAGAGAATTAACTGCGCTTCTAGCCAACATTTCCAAAAAATAACAACAACAAAAACAACTACTTTGAGGCTTAACTATGTAACAGACATATTTTATATCAATTAATTCTTATAATTCTTCCCTTATTCACAAATCATGTCACAGAATTAGTAAATGGCAGAGCTGAAGGCTGAACCCAGTCTGACTCCCAAATTTGGGATCCAGTGTTTTGCCACAATCCACAATAATACGGTATACATTTACATCTTCCTCTTCACATTCATACATTTTTTAAAACCTGAAACAAAAGCTTCATGAAATAATATTTACTCTTACTCTATAGGATGTCCTATGCTATTTGTTTTTTTCTAACATTAATGTCAATGCACTAAATTGATTTCAAAATTCCCATGAGCCCTGCACTACACTTGTTACTGTCGTTGAGTCTCACCTGACTCGTTGGGACCCCATGGACTGTAGCCCGCCAGGCTCCTCTGTCCACGGGATTTCCCAGGCAAGAATACTGGAGTGGGTTGCCATTCCCTCCTCCAGGGGATCTTCCCCATCCAGGGATCGAACCCGCGACTCCTTCACTGGCAGGAGGATTCTTTACCACTGAGTCACCAGAGACGCCCACTACATTTCTTATCTACTATTTAAAGTTCTTTTAAACTGCTACCATAGAGTTGGGGAACTAAGATCCCACATGCTGTTCAATCAAAAGTACAAAAACAAACAAAAAACCTGCTACTACTGCCCAGTTTTGTTACTCCAAAATGAAGCTAATCTCATAGACCCATTAAAATGTATCCCTAAAAAGATTAAATCCTTGAAAGCCCTTCCTTAAACCCTGAATTGATGTATCTCTAACTAGAACTCTCCGACAGCACACCCATCTTATTTATTTACATTGTATCAAATACTGCAGATGTTCTCCTTGGAGAACAACAGATCATTGTGGAAAGGAATGCATGAGTTTTCCCTGTTCCTGCAGCATCACTGAGGAACACTTGTCAGGCTAGTTTGGGGTAACAACAAAGAACCTAAGCAGCTGCCCACGGTGCTGAAACTGAAGATTAAACGATGGTTTTGGAAATCTACTATTGCCAAATTAGGACAAAATAGAGGAATTTACCCAAAAGCTGACAGAGAACACTCAGTGACTGCCACCAAATATGCATGAGTGCTTCTGGGATCGCTTGGCTTCGGTGCTTGCCCTCTCCCTCTCTGAGATAAAGTCCTGTCATCAGTGCGGGTCAACTCAATAAGCGTCCCGGCAGAGCTGCCAACTTTAGGGGGCAGGGACGTGGTTATCTGTCCCTAGCAGAATCACATCCCACCTTCTATCGAGCTTCCGGGGTGGGGGTGGGGGTGGCAGGAAGGTTAGAAAGAAAAGAGGCGACTGCCCTCTTTTTTTGCCAAAGATTAAAGCCTTCCCACAACTAAATTCAAGTGACTTCGCCCGGGGACGCCCGGAAAGAGACGACTTCCAGACAGCTTCCCAGGCTCAAGACACCTCAAGAGCGGAATGCAAGAAGCAAAACAGATAACCCAACAACTTTAGATACACACAAACTCATGGCGCAGGAATGCATGGGAGACTCGGCCTCTGAGCGCAGGGTTTTTTATTTTATCTTCTACAAAACAAAACAAAACTAAACTAATTTCCTCCGCACCCAACCTGAGGAGCAGCCAAGAGCACGGCGGCGGGGCCGCCTCGGAGCTTCAGGGCGGGCGAGGGGGTGTGTTCTCCCCTGCAGGCCCCACGGGGGGGAAACCTGCAGTCCGGCCGTCGAGACGCAGGAGAGGCTCTTACCTGGAAGCTGACCTTGCAACACAAACAGGCAACCAGCCGCGTCGCTGCAGAAGTCTCTACCCCGACTTCATGACTGAATCTCCGCACCGACCCCCACAGCCTAGAGTCAGAGCGCGTACGACAACACCGAAGGCGAGGCGGAAGTCCCGCCCCTTGCTCCTCATTGGCCCACACCCGAAGGTAGAGGAAAGCCATTGGGCCATAGAACTGCCCGCTAAGGCTCCTTCCCACTCTCTCGCCGAGTCTAGTTGCTTGCTCGGGTCCAGCTCGGAGAGATGCCTAGTGCGCGGAGTCGCGTTCTTGGCCTCGTGACCGTTCCTCTCTGGAATGAAAGGGCAGGACAGGGTGGGGCTGGCTTGCGGAGCGAGGCAGAAGGATCTACTTTTGGCGGGGAAAGGGGTAGCATGGCCGAGGGGATTGGCTATGGAATCCTCCCGCGTCCCCGCAGGAGTGGAGGCCGTGGGTCAGGAGGGGATCGGACCGAGCGGCCAGAGCTGGCTGGCCTAGTCCGTTCGGGCTGTTTGGGCCGAAGGAGCCCGAGACCCAGCTGGCGGGCTCCCCCCTGGGCGGGCCTGCTCTGGAGCCATCGGGACTCTTTCCTGTGCCGCACTCACCGGACCAGTGGAGGAGGCGAGGAAGAGGCCTTATCCCTTCTGCACCACGTCCAGGCCGAGATCTAGAAAGATGGAACCAAGGCCAGCGCCTTAGAGTCCCGGTCGCCTTGTTAGAGGAGCAAGCTGCCCTTGGGCTGAACACTAGTCCCCCGATGCCAGAGTGGAAACCGTGCTGACGTCTGCGCTTTGGGTCTGACACGCGCCATCCCCGAGACTCAACAAAAGTCAAACCGTGTGATTAAACCCTAGGTCAGCCTTTTAAAACCCTTCTTTCCTTTAATGAACAACAACAACAACAACAACAAAAATGTTGCCTTCTGATAAGACTTCCTTGCCCCAAGTACTCCGGTTTTAAACCAAGCTACTTTTAACTTGAATTATCCGGATTGAAACATCCAACATCCACGCTGATGAGCCGGTTAACAACTAGACACTGTAAAGAGGTTAACTGCAAGGGCTTACTGCAACGATTGCAACGAGTTATGATCTAGAATGCCAGGGATTCTGGCTCTGCTTCTGCTTCAAAATAAGGCGCCTCTAAGAGCCAGTGACAGTCTTCACTTCCTTCAACCTCACTTTTAGAAAAAGGAGAGCCGAGAGGGAGTTATGCCCTGGAGCACCTGCAGAATACCCTTGGCTGCAGCTTGTTACCTGGATTGCTCTGGGGAGACCTGAGGAACAGGAGGACTCCCTGTTGTGTATCCTTTTGTGCCTTTCAACTTTTGTACCTTTTGAGTAATACCCACTCAAAATTTAAATCCAAAAAATCTAAATCAAGTTGCAATAAAATAAAGGTCATCAAAGGTACTTTCCTCTTCAGTGTATACATTGACTATACATTCTGTATATTCTTAGATTCTCATCAGTTGTAAAGACATTCAATACTTAATAAACAGTCCTGCCTCTAAGAAAGTCATAAGGAAAAGTCAGAATGGGGAATAGTATTATGAAGGCTAGTGTAATAGGTGTAAGTATAGTTAGAATATCCCTGTAAGCATTTTTTCATCAAATTATCTCAATCTGGCTTTATATTAAATCAGAGATTCCTTGCATGACATCAAAGAAAAGTAAAAAATAATAATGCCCACATTTTACAGGTTAAAAAGAATAGCTTTGTTCATTCTTTAAATAAAGACACACTGGGGGATTTCCCTGATGATCCAGTGGCTAAGACTCTGCACTCCCTTTGTTGGGGGCTGGGGTCTGATCCCTGGTCAGGGAACTAGATCCCACATGCCACAGCTTAGGCCTAATGCAGCCAAATAAATCTTTTTTAAAAATAAAGACACACTGGATACAGAACATTTTAATCTGACTTTATTGTGCTCTTCAAATCACAATAGATATAGTTCTTTCAGTTACAAACAAGGTAATGTGTTATTCTACAATTAGATGAATTGTGCTACATCCTGCAAAAGCATTTATTCTCCCCACTGTGTTGAATGAAGGCAAACTGGAAGAAAATAGATTGGGAAAATGTACTAATTTGTTTAAGTAGGTTAGACAGTAAGGTTGATAAACATCTTAATTATGGTTTTCCAGAGCATGAAGGGTTAATGTGGCACCTGATATTAATAGCCACTAATTATCTCCTTACATAGACAAAAGAAAAGTCAGACACTGACAGCTTTTTATTGTTTATATCCTCCTAAAAGTACAAATAGCATATAAAATTGTAGAATTTCCTAACTCCAGTATACTGTATGGAGAAGGAAATGGCAACCCACTCTAGTATTCTTGCCTAGAGAATCCCGTGGACAGAGGAGCCTCTCAGGCTACAGACCATGGGGTCACAAAGAGTCAGACACAGCTTAGTGACTAGACAAAATATAGTGTAAAACAGCAACAACTAAAAAAAAAGATACCAAACAACCTAATTGTCTAAAATGATTTAGAAGTAGTTTTTCCTAAATAATGAAAATAATGCAGGCAGTTTCTTTAATCACTAAGATCAACTAGAGACATTAAAATTACTCTAATTGTTATTATGTTTAGAATCAGAAAAAAAGTAAATTTTTGATTCAGATAAAACGATTTTTGAAAAGAAGAAAGTAAAATTATTCCTGTGATAGAAGAAGGATTAGAATCCATTGTTAATGTTGTTGTTCATTAGCTAAGTCATGTGACCCCATGGACTGTAGCCTGCCAGGCTCCTCTGTCCAAGGGATTTCCCAGGCAAGAATACTGAAATGGCTTGCCATTCCCTCCTCCAGGGGATCTTCCCCACCCAGGGACTGAACCCGAGTCTCCTGCCTTGGTAGGTGGATTCTTTACCACTGAGCAACCTGGGAAGTCCATAAAGCATCCATAGGAATCCATATATTCATGGAATACCCACATTTGAAAAAGTACTATACAGGACTTCTAAAAACAGCTTTAGGAAATTTTTAGCCAAAGATTAGAAAGTCTCCCATTTCTTTACCAAATTCTAAACTAATTAATAAGTTAATCTTATAAATGAAGAAAAGTTCAGAACACACACACAAACAGGTATTAAAAGGTATTTCAATAAGTTTATTTTCAAGGATTTAAGAAAGGTCAGACCCCAAAATGTTCTATTTAAATCTAAATGCCTTAAAAAATGATCTGGTCATTGTTTCCCTTAAGATGAGTTGCAGATGACTGACATACAATTTCAACTTTTCCTTTCTTAGTTGGGTCACTGAGAAGCAGTCTTCCTTCATTTGCTAAAAAAATTATCACAAAAATCAGCACACAAAAATTCAGATGACATAATGTAATATAAAGATGTAAGAACTCAGGTATATGGATCAAGATAGTCATTTTGGGAAACGATTTGGCATTATCTGAAAAGACTGGAAAGTAATATTTTCTATGACACAACAATTCCTATCTAGGTGTCCCTAAAGAAGCACAAAATAAATTCATAATAGGTTCATTGTGGGGAAATTTAAAGAAAAAAAATAGACATTCTTAAATAAACAGAAAAATGAAATGCCAAGGAATGGCAGCTGGCTTCTCAATAGGCACACAAGAAGCCAGGAGTCAGTGAAATAATATCCTCCAATACTAAAATAAATAGTTAACAATTATCAACCTAGAATTTATTGTGTCCAGTTAAGCCATCGTTTAAAAATGAGGGCAGAGGCTTCCCTGGTGACTCAGTGGTAAAAAATCTGCCTATCAATGCAGGAGACATGGGTTCGATCCCTGATCTGGAAGATTCCATATGCCACGAGGTCACTAAGCCTGTGCGCCACAACTACTGAAGCCTGCACTCTAGAGCCTATGCTCTAGAAAAGAAACTACTGAAATTAGCCCACGCATTGCAAATTGAGAGTAGCCTCTGCTCACTGCAACTAGAGAAGATCCCATGCAGCAATGAAGACCCAGCACAGCCAAAAATAAACAAAATTATAATAAATAAATACCCCTTTTTTAAAAACTGAACAAAGACAATACAGGTAAAAAAAAATCATAGGCTAATCTCACTTTGAATGAGTATTGCTAAAATCCCAAATAAAACTAGCAAAGCTTTAAAAATAAATACTATGACCAAAAAATGTTGAATTTAAGATAACATAAAATTGATTGGTACGATTCACCACATTAATATATCTAAACTGAAAAGTTTATCTTAATATATGCAAAACAATCATTTGAGAATTAAAGGAGGGACCTATATTGTACAAAATTGTCAAAGAAACTTTCTGAAAACCTGACATAAGTCAAAATTTAAAGAACAGAACTTCACAGGAACCAATTCTGATCAGTTTAAGTTAAAAAAAGGCAATTTACTTGAAGAATATGACAATACTTACAGGATTAAAGGGATGCCTGAAGTATAGTCTTGTAAAGATCAATAACCAGTGGCTCTAATTGTCCCACTGAATCAATATTGTCGTCCTGGCAGTACTGCTGCTGCTGCTGCTAAGTCGCTTCAGTCGTGTCTGACTCTGTGCTACCCCATAGACGGCAGCCCACCAGGCTTCCCCATCCCTGGGATTCTCCAGGCAAGAACATTGGAGTGGGTTGCCATTTCCTTCTCCAATGCATCAAAGTGAAAAGTGAAAGTGAAGTCGCTCAGTCACGTCTAACTCTTAGCGACCCCATGGACTGCAGCCTACCAGGCTCCTCTGTCCATGGGATTCTCCAGGCAAGAGTACTGGAGTGGGGTGCCACTGCCTTCTCCAGGCAGTACTACTCCAGCCATTTTCATCATTCTGCTCACAATTCAAACTCCAATTGCTTGTATTTTCCACTGGCTTATCCTGAGGCACATGTTCATCCCTTGATGCCTTAATTAACTGTTTCATGAGATCACACACCACAGGAGAGAAGTAAGGAAATTGGGATGATGTCATCAGAAAAAGAATAAATCCCAGAAAGGTCACCTAGAAAGCATATTCAAAGGCCCTGAGGCTGGAGCAAGTCTAGCATAATGGAGGGTAAGGGAACCACTGGGGCTGGAATTTAAGTGAGGGAAGGGATGGGAGGTAAAAGAAGAGGTTTAATTGGACACTACTATTCAAGGCGGAGAAGGCAATGGCACCCCACTCCAGTACTCTTGCCTGGAAAATCGCATGGACGGAGGAGCCTGGTAGGCTGCAGTCCATGGGGCCGCTAAGAGTCGGACACAACTGAGCGACTTCACTTTCACTTTTCACTTTCATGCACTGGAGAAGGAAATGGCAACCCACTCCAGTGTTCTTGCCTGGAGAATCCCAGGGACGGGGGGACCTGGTGGGCTGCCGTCTATGGGGTCACACAGAGTCAGACACGACTGAGGTGACTTAGTAGCAGTAGCAGTAGCATTCAAGGCGAGCTTCTTGACTAGCCAAATCAGCTTCATCTGGGAGCTTGTTAGAAATCTCAGTTCTCAGGCCCAGGCAGAGAATCAGATTTTTCTGGGAGTCAGGCCTAGGGATCTGTGTTTTGACTTCAAGTGATTCTTTAAAATGCTTACATTTGAAAATCACTGATGTGGAGGTCTGTAGAGCATAATAAAGGTCCCAGTTTTTCAGTTGTTGTCTTTTGTTTGTTTGTTTGCAGGGGGAGGGGGTAGGAGGGGAGAGTCGACCACACCATGCATCTTGCAGGACCTTAGCTCCCCAGCCAGGGATTGAACCCGGGTCTAAGGCCATGAAAGTGCCAAGTCCTAACCACTGGACTGCCAGGGAATTCTCAAAAGGTTCCAGTTCTATCATTAAGGCAGTTAGGAATTTCAAGCCAAGAAATGACATGATCTAATTTGCATTTCAAGAGAACCACCTTGCAACTATGTAGGAAAGAGACTGAAGAAAGACATGAGTGGAAACAAGAAGGCCAGTCAGGGGGTTGCCGCAATAATCCAAGAAGAAAATAATGGGCAGGACCAAAGTTGTGGCAGTAGAGATGGAAAGAAGTCAGAGTGAAGATATATTTTGGAGTTTAAATAATGAGGATTTGATGATGGGTGTGGAAGCTGAGAGAAAAAGGGAAAACGATGACTGCCAGGTTTCTGATTTGAGCAGCTGCGTGACTGGTGGTACCATTTATGACACAGAGAAAACTGGGTGATAAAGAGAAAAAATCGGAGAGGAAAAAGCACACATTCATTTTTGTATATATTAAGACCGACATATCTAAATGGAGATGTCCAGGAGGCATCTGAATGTAAAGTGGGGGATAATAACAGCAGATATAAATTTAGGAATCTTCATTGTAAAAGTAGCATTAAATACATAGGAGTGTTATGAAATCATTTACAGGCAGCCTCCTTTGCAGTACTTTAAAAAAAACAACTAAACTAATATTTTCCATCTACATGTTATATCCTGAGAATCCTTGGCTCATGTCCCCCAGTTTTTTCCATATGGAACCCTTTCAATGAAATCCTCAATTCATGCACTAATTATTTTCCTTAGACTCAGAAGAGTCGATACTGGAGATTTCATTGTCAGCCACTGACACCTCATATTTCACAAATTCTCCCCTCCCCTGCCACTCTCTTGCAAACTGCAAGCTCAAATACATTCTTCAGGCAGAAAAGGATACTCTACAGAAGAGAAAATACAACAGAAAAGATGAGAACACAGATCTGAGACAGCACTGTCCTCATCTGTGGAGCTTGGATGAAAATGTCAAAGTTTTCTCCACAATTTAGACACAGAACAGGAGACAAAACAATATCATGTGCCAGCAGAAGGGGAGAGACAGGCATGATACCCTTGATTTTACTAAATGGGGCAGCAGTTAAAGTTAGAATTTAATTTAAAATTCTGTCATGATATAAAACACTCCAACTAACACAATGGTACTTAAACAGTACTTTAATTAGCCTACTGTTTGTTCTGTTTCAGTTGACAATACGCTGTTATATAATTGCTATTTCCTCCAATACTGCTTGTTTTCCCAGATTGTAGATTTCTTTTCTGTTCACTGCTTGTTATTTCCTGTTTCACGCATGAATTTATTCCAGCCATCAATCACACAATTTCACTTCCTTGATAGAGGCTTAGCATCTGGTGACGAGCTCTATAATCTGGAAATTCTCCCAGCTTCCATCGTGATTGTGGCTAAATCTAATCAACTTGGCAATGTAATGAAATGCATCAGCCTTTAGTTTGTTCATTTCTAAAAATAAAGATGTGGGGGAACCACTGAATTACACGTGCATGTGTTCGGATGATCCAATTAAAGCACTAGGTATGTTAGATAGTGTCTTCCCTTATGGCTCAGTTGGTAAAGATTTTGCCTGCAGTTCAGGAGACCTGGGTTCAATCCCTGGGTTGGGAAGATCCCTGGAGAAGGAAATGGCAACCCATTCCAGTATTCTTGCCTGAAAAATCCCATGGACAGAGGAGCCTGGCAGGATACAGTCCATGGGGTTGCAAAAGTTGGACACAACTTAGCAACTAAACCACCACCATGTTAGATAGTAATAATAATCAGTAAATGGGAAAAAAAGACAGATAGTACATGAGAATTGCTTGAACTGATTGCTTTTTTTAGCCGTTCTTCTTTTTTCTGGCCCTGATACACAGCATATGGGGCTTCCAGGAAGCTCAATGGGTAAAGAATCTGCCTGCAGTGCAGGACATGCAGGAGAAGTGGGTACAATCCCTAGGACTGGAAGATCCCCTGGAGGAGGGCATGACAACCCGCTCCAGTATTCTTGCCTGGAGAATCTCATGGACAGAAGAGCCTGGCAGGCTCCAGTCCATGTAGTCGCAGAGTTGGACATGACTGAAGCAAATGAGCATGTAGGCACGCAGTGTGTGGGATCTTAATTCCCTGAAGTGAAGTGAAGTCGCTCAGTCGTGTCCAACTCTTTGCGACCCCATGGACCGTAGCCTGCCAGGCTCCTGTGTCCATGGGATTTTCCAGGCAAGAATATTGGAATGGGTTGCCATTTCCCTGATCAGGGATCAAACCTGTACCCACAGCAGTGGAAGCTTGCAGACTTAATCAGTGGACCACCAGCGAAGTCCTTGCTGCTGCTGCTGCTGCTGCTAAGTCCCGTCAGTCGTGTCCGACTCTGTGCGACTCCATAGACGGCAGCCCACCAGGTCCCCCTGTCCCTGGCATTATCCAGGCAAGAACACTGGAGTGGGTTGCCATTTCCTTCTCCAATGCATGAAAGTGAAAAGGGAAAGTGAAGTCGCTCAGTCGTGTCCGACTCTTTGCGACCCCATGGACTGCAGCCTACCAGGCTCCTCCATCCATGAGATTTTCCAGGCAAGAGTACTGGAGTGGGGTGCCATCGCCTTCTCCGAGCGAAGTCCTTAGCTTTCTCCAATTTTTACTTACAGTCTTCTCTGGCTTACCTCTCTGCTACTTCATAATGACTTTACTTTTTGTTGTTGTTTTTTAATTTTTACAATGTTGTGTTGGCTTCTGTCATACAACACAGCAAATCAGCCACAACTACACACATATCCCCTCCCACTTGAACCTCCCACCCCTCCAGGTCATAACAGAGCACCAGACTAGGCTGTGTTATACAGCAACTTCTCACCAGCTATCCATTTTTCATATGATAGTGTACATATGTTGATGCTATTTTCTCCATTCATCCCACTCTCTCCATCCTCCACTGTGCCCTCAAGTGCATTCTCTAGATCTTCATCTCCATTCCTTCCCTGCAAATAGGTTCATCAATACCATTTTTCTAGTTTCCATATATATATATATATATATATTAATATACGATATTTGTTTTTCTCTTTCTGACTCCATTCTGTATAATGGGCCCTAGGTTCATCCACCTCATTAATACTGACTCAAATTTGGTTTTTTTAATGGCTGAGTAATATTCCATTGTATATATGTACCACATCTTATTTATCCATTCATTTGTGGATGGAAATCTAGGTTGCTTCCATGTCCTGGCTATTGTAAATAGTTTGCTGCAATGAACATTAGGGTACATGTGTCTTTTAGAATTATGGTTTTCTCAGGGTATATGCCCAGTAATGGGGTTGCTGGGTCATATGGTAAATTTATTCCTACTTTTTTAAGGAATCTCCATAGTGTTTTCCATAATGGCTGTATCAGTTTACATTCTCACCGATAGCGTAAGAGGGTTCCCTCTTCTCCACATCCTCTCCAGCATTTATTGTTTGTAGATTTTTTGATGATGACTCTTCTGACTGGTGTGAAGTGATACCTCATTGTATTAATAGTTTTGATTTCCACTTCTCTAATAATTAGTGATGTTGAGCATCTTTTCCTGTGTTTATTGGCCATCTGCTTGTCTTTTTTGGAGAGATGTATAAGGACTTTACATTGATCTCTTCACATTTGGTGCCAAGTAAAACTTTTAATTAGGCACACTTGACTCTTAAACCTTTCCAGTCTTTCCTTTCAACATTGTTATTTCCCATATCAAACTCTCTATCCCCAGGATATCAGTGCTCTTAAAATATTCCCAGACTTTTCCTTGTTCCCCCTGCTCCCTTCACTAATAATAATAACAATAACAGTAGTGGCAACAACACTATTTTAAGCTCTTTTATATGCTATGTTATAAATCTCATAACAACCTTAGGTCCTACTATTGTATTTCTTTTCACAGATTAGGAAACTGTAAGGTTCCAAGAAATTAAATAACTCATCCAAACACACACAGCTGTGAGAAATTAAATAGACCTCTTGGGCTCTGAAACTGGAACTTGAATGCAAGTCCATCCAAAAGGTTCAGAGCCTGAACTCTGAACTGAAATGACAAACAATGAGTAGCCAGTATAACAGGAGAGAGAGGGCTCAAGTTGGAACCAAATGACTCTCTCCTGTATAATCTGGGCCATCAATGCAACTTCTTATTCATAGATTCCACCACATTCTCTGTCTATGCCTAGCTGTCCTGCCTAATAGCACCCCTTATCTGAGCGTATGCTTCTCTCTGAATACCTAAAATTTACCTTAGATCTTCAAAGCTCCACTTCCAGTTAACTATCATTTAGAAAACTTGTTAGAAAATGAATACAGTAGTACTAGCCTTGTTGGAGTTGCATGTTTTATAAAGCAGCTTTCAAAACCACATCTTAAATGAAAATGAAATTTTAGATAATGAAAAGAATGATTGAAAAACTTGATGGTCAAGGGAAATCTTTCTGCTGCTGCTTCTGATGCTAAGTCGCTTCAGTCGTGTCCAACTCTGTGCGACCCCATAGATGGCAGCCCACCAGGTCCCCCTGTCCCTGGCATTATCCAGGCAAGAACACTGGAGTGGGTTGCCATTTCCTTCTCCAATGCAGGAAAGTGAAAAGTGAAAGTGAAGTCGCTCAGTCGTGTCCGACCCTCAGCGACCCCATGGACTGCAGCCCACCAGGCTCCTAGTACCCCTCAATTATGACATCTTGTAGACCAGTGATCCTTAAGCTATTATCATAGGAACACCTGAGCATTTATCCAAATGCAGATTCTGGTTCCATCACTGTTCTGCAAAGGAGCCTGAGAGTCTATAGGTCCAGCAAGTGCCCAGGTGATACTGGTACCGCTGATCACCAGACCAAACTTCTAAATCATCCATTTCTTTTAGAGTTAAGTCCATTTTCTTTCATCTTTGATTATTTTCTTGTTTTTCTTTGCTAAATAGCAAATTTGGGAAACAGTAAGATCTGATTTTTAGTTTCCTCTTTGTCTGACCCAAGAGGATATTCCTTACTTCCTTGCAAGTTCTGTGCTTATGAAGATGTATTATATTTAGCTACATATATCTAAGGGTTTTAGGATTGCCCAAATGCACATGATTGTTTTTCCAGTTAAAATAAAAATAATCATAAATTACTTTCTTAAAAAAACTAAAACAGTACCTTAAAAGAATCAGGAATAATATAAGGACAGGAAGAATATTGAGAATTAAGAATTCTACTTCCTTTTTTCAAACTTGTTTTTATTCTCAAAAAACTGGCCTATTTGAAACATAAAGTGCAACCTGTCACTACAGACAAATGCTTTCTGTGAAAGCCTTTTTCAGTTATCAAGAGCTACTCAAAAGTGGTAGCAGTACAGTAAATCATCACATCTATTCTTAGTTGTAACAAAGACTACTGATTCTTAAACTTTTCAGGGGTTAAGAAATATGAAACAAGCTTTGTGGTCAAAACAAGCTTGCATCTTTTATATTTATTTTTTAATAAATATGATTTCAAAAACTCATGAATTTTAAACTTAAGGTAGCTCATTTTACTTTTATTAAACTACAAATGAAAAATGCTTATTGATATCAGTCATATAACAATGGATTTTGCTTATGTCTTTTACCATATTCAAGAAAACTAAGGAATGCAAGATTGAAATCTGTTTTGTAAAACTATTTCTAGTGAAATTTTAAATAATAATTTTCTTGTGATTTTCTTTGTATTTAATTGGAAGGCAGCTGAATCAAAATATGTTTTTCTTTATAATTACTTTTTAAAAATTCTCCATATAGCTTTTAGTTCCTTGCCATTTAAAGTTTGGTCCATGAATCTGTTAGAATTGAAAATCTCAGGCCCACTTGAGAACCATTCAATGAGAATCCATATATTAAGAGGATTATCAGGTAATTCAAATGCACATTTATGCTTTCTTAATGCATAAATGAAAAGTATTAATGCATAATGTATCATTAATGCATATTAATGCATAATGAAAAGAATGGAATTCAGTAACATATTTTAAAAGTTACAACTATAAAAGCATAATTGTATATTAAAAACAGATGCTATCAGTTTTTCTCAACACATCAGCATTGAGAATTTTCAACCCAAAGCCTATACTACTAAGGTAAATTTTACTGTAGAGGACCATTGATTACTCAGCATTCCTTTACAATACTATTTACCATGTGACATTAAATATATATATATATATATATACACACACACACATATATATTACTATGTCTATTTTGGGGGGCTGTGCTGGATTCTCATTGCTGTGCAAGGGCCTTCTCTAGTTGCGGTGTTGCGGTGGGAGGGAGCTACTCTCTAGTTGTGATGCACAGGCTTCTCACTGCGGTGACTTCTCTTGTAGCAGGGCTCGGGCTCTAGAATGCACAGGCTCAAGTACTTGTGGCACATAAGCTTAGATGGCCCACTGGATGTGGAATCTTCCCAGACCAGGGATTGAACCCGTGTCCCCTATATTGGCAGGCAGATAGATTCTTGACCACTAGACCACTAGGGAAGTCCTGTATTAGATATTTGAAAGTTGCTACAAGTAGATCTTAAATGTTCTCACTATTAAAAGAAGTAGTGTGTGAGATGATGGATGTGTTAACTAACTTTATTGTGGTAATCATCTCAAAATCATCTCAAAATGGTATATACATATACCATTACACCTTTACATTCAATAAAGCTGGGGAAAGCCCGTGTTAGGATTTTTTTAATTTATGTTTTAAATTTATATACTAGCTCAGGAAGTTACTTTTATATTAACTTTAGAATGCTTCCCTGATGGCTCAGATGGTAAAGTATCTGCCTACAATGCAGGAGACCCAGGTTCAATCCCTGGGTTGGGAAGATCCCCTGAATAAGGGAATGGCAACCCATTCCAGTATTCTTGCCTGGGAAGTCCCCTGGACAGAAAAGCCTGGTGGGCTACAGTCCATAGGTTGAACTACAGTCCATGGTAAAAGGGTTGGACACATCTGAGCAACTAACAACTTCACTTGACTTTTCACTTTAGAAAAATTGATGACTTAATGGTTTTGAACCTTTCTTCTGAAGTCATGGTACGCAAGTCCACTTCTTCAAGTCTTTTATATTTATTGGTTAAGTTTTAAATTTTATACACTTCTTACATGTTTCCTGTTGTTTACTCCTAACATATTATCTTTTTTTCTTCTTATAAATGGAGTATTTCTTCCATTATATTCTATATCAGTCATTTGTTTCTAGAAAACTATTAATTTCTGTGTATTAATATAAATACAGCCACCTAGTTGAATTACTTTATTATTTGTAGTAGTCTTAAAAGTTCAGTACTTCCCGGGTGGTCCAGGGAAGGTGGTTAAGAATCCACCTTACAATGCAAGGAACACTGGTTTAATCCCTGGTCAGGGAACTCAGATCCTACATGCTACCGAGCAACTAAGCCCACGCACCCCAACTAGAGAGTCTGTGTACCTCAACAAAAGATCAATACCATTTGCTGCAATTAAGATCCGACAGAGCCAAATAAATAAATAAATATTTTTAAAATTTTTGATTGCCATGATTTATTGGTTTATAATTATGTCTTCTATGATGGGGTAATTTTACTTGCCCTTTTCAATTTTATTTCTCTTGTCAGAACATTTTGGCTAAATGGTCAAGATGGTAGAGTAGGAGGACATCAGCTCCTCTCAGGAGCACATCAAAATTAAAACAATTTACAGAGCAACTACAGATGAGAAAGACTGTAATCTAGCAGAAAAGATTGTCTACACCTAAAGATATAAAGAAGGAACCACAAGGAGATGGGTAGAGAGGCACTATAGTCAAAATTCAAAACCCCTGGGCAGGTGACCGACAAATGAGAGATCATGACAATTGTAGAGGTTCTCCCTGGGGAGCAAGGGTTTCCAGTCCCACATCAGGCTTCAACCCAGGGTTCCCACACTGAGAAGATGAGCCCCCAGAACATCTGGCTTTGAAGGCCAGAGGGCTTATTTTTCAGGAGAGCTAGAGGATGGTAGGAAACAGAGACTCCATTCTTAAAGCAGGTACAACAAAATCTCAACACTCCAGGACCCAGAGCAGAAGTGGTAATCTGAAAGGAGCCTGGGTCAGACCCACTTGCTGATCTTGGAGAGTCTCCCAGAGTCAGGAGCAGCTGAAGCTCACACTGCTGATAGCCACTTTGGGAGTTCCATTCTACCAGGAGGGCCCTGGTGCTGGCAAGTGCCAATTTGGAATCCTTTCTCTAGCTTACCCAAACTGGGACCCAGCCACAGCCACCGGTACAGTAAACACCGTACATACTAGAATGCCTCAGGCCAGGCAACTGGCTGAGCAGGAACACAGCTCCACCCACCAGCAGGGAGGCTGCCTAAAGGAACCCTTGAGTCCATAGTCTCCCTAGGACACAGCCTGGTCCATCAGAGGGCTCAGGACTCAAACCCACACACGAGTGTAACGACACTAAGCCCAGGTTCCCTGCAGCCAGCAACCACAGGACTCTATTCCACCACCAAAGGACCAGCCTCACACACCAGTGGGCATGAGCCCCAGAAACCCCTGGGCCCCAGCTCTGCCCACCAGCAGGACAGCACCAGTTCCAAGACACTTTGGATCCCTCAACTAGCTGCCCTGGAATCTAGCCCAATCATCTGTAGGCCAGCACCTGCTTTAGAACACCCCAGAAGATGCAGCCAGCCATGTCAGGAAATGAGCCCACCCACCAGCAGGCTAACACTAGATC
Organism: Bos indicus x Bos taurus; assembly: GCF_003369695.1. Lineage (NCBI taxonomy): Eukaryota > Metazoa > Chordata > Mammalia > Artiodactyla > Bovidae > Bos > Bos indicus x Bos taurus. Next base: position 117,805,927 of record NC_040076.1, read on the forward strand.
TGCCCCACAATCACTTACTTCAGAACCAGTTTTCACTCACCAGTGGGTCAGCACTGGCCCTGGGGCCTCCTGGGGCTCTTCAGCCAGCACCTCAGGACCCAGCCCACCAACCAGTAGCTGGCAGCTCCACACAAGTCAGGGCCTGGCAACCAACTAGACCAGAGGCCAATCATGCCTACCAGAGCTAAGCATTTACTCCAAAGGCCAAGTCCACAAAACTAGAAGACAAAACTATAGATGGGTAAGAAAGTAAGCAGCTCAGGAAATTATAAAGTACTTGGTTGTGATTTCTTAACGCATATGAGCTTCTTTCTGTTTCCCTGGTGGCTCAGCTGTAAAGAATCCACCTGCAATGCAGGAGGTGCTGGAGAAGCAGGTTCGATTCCTGGGATGGGAAGATCCCCTGGGGAAAGGCATGACAACCCACTCCAGTGTTCTTGCTTGGAGAATCCCGTGGACAGAGAAGCCTGGTGGGCTACAGTCCACAGGGTGGCAAAGAGTTGGACACGACTGAAGTGACTTAGCAGGCACACATGACCTTTAAGATTCTCTGCCCTAAGTTGGTCTCTGGAAGCAGAGCCTGAGACAGGGGTTGGGATGTGTGCCAGTTACCGAGGGAGCACTCTTCAAGAAAACCTGGGACGTCTCTGGTGGCGCAGTGTATAATAATCGGCCTGCCAGTGCAGGGGACATGGGTTCAATCCCTGATCCAAGAAGATTCCTCATGCCATGAAGCAACGAAGCTGGTGAGCCACAACTACTGAGCCTATGTGCTCCAAATACTGAAGCCTGTGGGCCTAGAACTTGAGCTTCACAACGAGAAGCCTGCGCAATGCAATGGGCACCACAACAAAGAGTAGCCTCCACTTGCAGCAACTAGAGAAAAGTGAAAGTGTTAGTCACTTAGTCTGCTCTGACGATTTGTGACCCCACAGACTATAGCCCTCCAGGCCCATCTATCCATGGAATTCTCCAGGCAAGAATACTGAAGTGGGTTGCCATTCCCTTCTCTGGGGGATCTTCCCAACTCAGGGAGTGAACCTGGGTCTCCTGCATTGTAGGCATATTCTTTACTGTCTAGACCACCAGGGAAGTGCAATTAGAGAAAACTCCATGCAAAGCAACAAAGACTCAGAGAAGCCAAAGATAAATAAATAAATAAAAAGAAAAGAAAACCTTAGAAAGGAAGAGAATTATGCAGGATTGGGAAAAAACAAAGAGCGAAGGAAAAATGTAATTTCAGTTAAAGTCCAGCTATGGCCTGTTCCGCAGGGATTCTTTGCAGAATTTTCACCCCTTGATGTAAGACAGTGGGCTACAAAATGACTTCTGAGGTCAATTATTGAAGGGAGTGCTTAGCTTTCCTGGCAAGACAGCTCCCATCAACTGTGGGCAATTCTTTGGAAAACATGGTGTAGCTATAAGCCTTTAGCAGTCAACAGTAACTGCAGCTGGAGGGGGTGAGGGAGGGTAAGCAAGACACCAAAACAGTGTTAAAACTACTTCCTGTCTTAATATTCTTTCAATCAAAATGTTGAAAGCATAAGAAGGTATCATCACATTGCAACACTTGAAACATATGAGGCAAAATAATCAGTTTGGGGATGAAATCCTTTACCATTTTATGTTTTCCGTTTTCTCAAGTTTCTTATAATTGGAACTCAGACTGGGAATCAGAATAGAATTAATCAAGAGTTAAATTTACTGAGCACCTATCATGTGACTGACATTATGCTAAGTGCTGTTAAGAATAAAAAGAAATGTAAGATAGGGATTCTCTCCCAGATTGGGAGGAATTTCAGGAAGAAAACAGGATTTATGTATATGAAAAAATGATCAGACATAATAACATTAAACACGGTGTATAATACTGTGGATTTCAAAGGAGAGTCAGAATTAAGCTCCAGTAAAATGCTTACTCTATAAACTTGAGTAATAGTGCTTAATATGTTTGCTCATTTTTTTGAGAGGGGTTTGAAATATTTTCCACCAACACTAAGGGAAGTTGAAGGAGATAACAATGGTAAATTGTTCTAAATAACATAAGGGCAAGGACTAAAAGAAATACCAACTGTATTGTGTTGTTATTGGGCAGATCCTATTATGCAGAGAAGGGGAAACCACAGAGTCATTTGCCTACACATTCATCTCCCTGGTGCAAGTGGGTATTGTTCTGTACCCCGTGGCAGGATTAGAAATACCGCCGGGGAGCAAGTACACAAAGTTGTTATGGAAACCAGAATGCTTCAGCTCAGAGTTATTTACAGAGAACTTCCAGGATGGTCACATTCAAGAAAATCAACTCTGTTTTGCTTTACTCTGTGTCAAGGCATCCCAATCAAATACCTCTTTCAAAAGGTCATTTGGTCAGTTGTACTTGGGCGACTGTGGATTCAAGGGTCAGTGGATGGTGGTCACATCACAAATTATAATTCACATGTGGCATTTTTGTGTTACATGCTTGACACCTGTTCACACTTGCCTCAACCATTGTCAAGCATGCTGGTTTCCCTAATAGAGGAACAGGTGCCTGTTGACTAATGCCATCTGCAGAGATTAATTTCCTCCACCGGAGCTGCTGCGAGTGTCACCCGAGACTGCGGCACTGCACGACTGCTCTCTCCACGTTCTCTCAGCTCGCCTTTGAGGCTGGACAGTAACAGTGGCCCCGGCCATCATTTTTAATTGTGAATTGAGATTCTCCCAGCTATACAATAGAATTTTGGGGAAAAGCTTCTTCTTTTGAGAAAATGAGAATTTTCATAGCCTTTGAGGGATCTTTTGAACCGTTTGATGTTTCAACAGACAAAACTGTGGAGGCTGTCAAGCTGATGATAAAGGTACGTATTTTGTCCCTGAGCCACTAAGATGTGTATTAATTTTAACTACGCAGTGAAGTTTAAACTGTATGTGGGGTAAAGATATTATTGGGTACATTTTCAGCAAACAGGGAAGTAAAACTACTTGAAAATATCATTGTTTGCTTACATAATCATTTGTTAGATAATGTTAACTGTAAATATGCTAGACAGGAAAATTCTCAGGGGGGGGAAAAGTTTAACTTCTCTTTATAAGATTCATAAGTTTGTGCATTGGCCAGATAGTAGTACTGCAATTCTTCATAAAAGGAGAAAAACAAAACACTACCTCTAGGCTAGGTAAGTAGAACATGCCAGTTATCAGACAATGGCTTGTGTGTAGAGCAAACAACTATAAAGAACCAAAGGACTTGGGATGCAGAGGGGACTTTGGGGCTACAGTCTCACTTTGCATCCAGGAATAACTGCAGTTCAGAGAGGTTGACCATTTAACCTAGGATCACAGAGCCAGAATAAGAAATAATTTGGGTGCAGTACTTTTCTTAAAAGTTTCTTATAAATACTCACTCTAAAGTGGGAAATTAAGACAAATATTTAGGAACTGACCATCAAATGGTATTTAACTGGAGATGATTTATTCCCACTTGCTGAGGAGCATTTATTGAATCATAGTTATATGATATTTAGTAATTACTATGAGCTCTAAAATCTAGATCTTCTAACATAGAGGCTCTTAACCTTTATGTGTCATGGATCCCTTAGGCAGTCTGGTGAAGCCTATGGACTCCTTTTTAAATGCATAAAATAAAATGCATATCCACAAAAAGGAAACCGGTTATATTGAAATACAATTTTCAAAAATTAGAAAACAAATTGGTGACATGTGGGTTTCCTTATTAACACAGCAAGTGTTTGAAGTGTGTCTCATAACTATTATACTTTCAAAGGAGATCAGTATAAGTATTTTGAGATATCTGCAGCAACTATAATGGGATATGAAGCTATCTGTGATTTCTATTGGTGACAAAGTCACAGGAACAGGCAATTATGGCTACTTTAGTTTGTTGCCTATATACATAAGGAAAATTCCAATTTTATTTGGAGTTAATAAAACCCAAATACAGTTTTTCCCATCTAAATTCTATCCATAAACTTTTGGGAATATCTAAAGACTCTAAGTTAAGAACCCCTGTCTAAGACTTCTTCCTTCTCTCCTAAACAATTTTATAATACTCAGTGGAAAATGTAAAAGAAAAGAGATTACATGGCTGGTCTAGTAATGTAGAGATGTGCTGTTTTCATAATATGCTATTGATTTTAAAGGATTATTTCCACATTCCTCTCTCTGAAGATGAACAAGGCAGGAGGTATCTGGAGCTGACGTATGCTGGAGCAGCTCTAAAGGACAGCTGGAGTCTTGCTGATGTTGGAATATCTTTTTGTTCAACTCTCAAATGCTTTGTTAAGGTATGATGGATGAACAGAGTAACATTTGTCCAAGATGTCTACCTCATTTTGAATAAACTTACGGACTTCCCTCGTGGCTCAGATGGTAAAGCGTCTGCCTACGATGCAGGAGACCTGGGTTCGATTCCTGGGTGGAGAAGATCCCTTGATCCCCTGGAGAAGGAAATGACAACCCACTCCAGTACTCCTGCCTGGAAAATCCCATGGACAGAGGAGCCTGGTGGGCTACAGTCCATGGGGTCGCAAAGAGTTGGACATGACTGAGTGATTTCCCTTTCTTATGGATAATACAACCAAAGTGATTTCATAACTTAGGAAGAGGTTTTCTCTTCTTGCTTTGCCCTCTCTTCCACTTGTAAAACTAGTCTTAGGCAAAAATCCATGCAGTAAGGCAAACAAGGCATGGAGACTGGATAGAGTTCCCTCATTGACCCCTTTTTTCCTTTCCCTCCTCTTTCCCCATAAGTTGCCTGCCCCAAAATAGTCATCACAGAGCAACCCCTAAACCAATATGGAAGCAAGACCGAGGAGCAGATCTAGAATACTGATGTGAGAGAAAGAAGGTTAAGTCACTTCTTTGGGCTTACAATGGATTATGGGAATGAGGAAAGGGAAGAAATTCTCCGTAACAATAAAAATGAAGGGGCAGTTTCTACACTCAAATTCATCAGCACAGCCATTCATGAATTAGCTGTACGTACAAACGGAGACAGCATTTTCCATTTATACTGTCCATAATCAGTGGTGCTTAATTTGGGATCCATGGCTGGGCTTTAAGAACAAAATCCTAAAATGGCAAAATATGCAAAACTATGTACCTGGAGACTTTTAGGGCAAAGGATCCTTAACTTTTAACAATTTCTCAAAGAGACAAGCAATATAAGAGTTGCTCTCTAAGATAGAAATAGTATTCAGTACTAGTTCTCTACTCCATATGAAAACACCAACCTCAAGGAACATAGTAAGGTACATATTCTTGGCTAAACAGGGCACTAATTTTCTCATATTTAGCATTTAGAAAATGTTAATGGTAGCTAAAGCTAACTCTTTGGTTTCATGTATTTTACTGATAGACTAACTGGGAAGTCTATTTTTAAAAGGAATATTCTAAAATATCTACTATTATGTAGTAAAGATAAGTCACAGAAAAATAAACATTGTTTGATCCCCATTTAGGTAAATAAAAAGACCATATTTTTATATGTGTTTGTAATATCTTATAAGCATTTGTTCATATATCTTTAAAGTTTATTTTTCATTGCCACAACATTTGTTTATAATATTATATAATTTTAATGCATACAATATTATATTTCTACTTTTGTAAACTCTATAACATGCTTGTCACTAGAAATTTAGTTTCCATTCATCTCTGTACCACTGATCCCCTTTACCCATGTCACACCCCTTTACCTCCACTTCTTCCTGTCTGCTAACCACTACTCTGTTCACTGTATCTATGTCTTTGGTTTGATTTGTTCATTTTTTTGGTGTCGCTAGTTTGCTTTTTGTATTCCACATGGACAAATATCATATGATATTTGTCTTTCTCCATCTGTCTGATTTTACTTAGCATAAAATCCTCTGGGTCCATCATGTTGTTGTAAATGGCAAGATTTAATAATTTTATGGCCAAGTAGTTCCATTGTACACACACACACACACACACATAAATATATATACATACATATATATATACACATACATATATATATATATATATACACATATATACACACACACAACACCACATCTTCTTTATCCATTCTTTTGTTGATGGGCAGTTAGGCTTGTTTCCATATCTTGGCTATGGTAAATGATGCTGCAATGAACACGGGCAGGGGTACCTATATGTTTTTGAATTACTGTTTTGCTGTGCAGAGGCTTTTTAGTTCGATAGTTTGATGTAGTACTGTTTTCTTTTTGTTTCTCTTGCCTGAGGAGACATACCTAGAAAGATATTACTAAGACTAATGTCCAAGAGCATACTGCCTATGTTCTCTTCTATTCCATTTTATGGTTTCAGGTCCTACATTTAAGTCTTTAATCTATTTTGAGTTGACTTTTGTGCGTGGTAGGAGATATTGATGTAGTTTCTTTCTTTTTTCTTTCTTCTTTTTTTGCATGTGGTTTTCCAGTTTTCTCAACATTTATTGAAGAGACCATCCTTTCTCCATTTTATATTCTTTACTCCTTTCGTGTAAATTAATTGTCCATATATGTGTGGGTTTATTTTGGAGCTCTCGATTCTATTCCATGAATCTATTTTTGTCAATACCATGCCATTTTTATTAATATAGCTTTGTAGTATAGTTTGAAACCAGAATGTGTGATATCTTCAACTTTTTTGTTCTTTTTGTCTCCAAACTGCTTTGGCTATTCAGTATCTTCCGTAGTTCCATATAAGTTTTAGGATTTTTTTGTTATTGTTGTTCCAGTTCTATGAGAAATGTCCTTGGGACCTCGATGGAGATTGCATTGACTCTGTAGACTGTTTTAGTTATTATGAACATTTTAATAATGTTGACTTTTTTTCTAAATACTTAAGTGTGTATTATGAAGCAAGAACAACATTCTCTTACAAAACTATGGTAATACTCAAGCCAGGATTTTCAACATTGCTGAGATATAATTATCTAACATAAGAATTGGCAAAGTTTTGTTTTTTTTTTCTTTGCAGAAGGTTAGATAGTAAATATTTTAGGATTTGTAGGCCATATACTCTCTGTCACAACCAGTCAACTTTAAAAAAAACTTTATTGGCGTACAGTTGATTTACAATGTTGTGTTAGTTTCAGGTGTCTGATCATACTGATTCTTAGAATTAATGGATTATCTTTCTATTTCTTTGTGTTGTCTTCAGTTTCATTCAACAGTTTTAGAGCTTTCAGTGTACAAGTCTTTCACCTCCTTGGTTAAATTTGTTCCTAGGTATTTTATCCTTTTCATTGTGATTATAAATGGGATTGCTTTCTTAATTTCTCTTTCTGCTAATTCATTGTTAGCATTTAGAAATGCAACAGATTTTTTGTCTTTTATTTGTTCTTTTTTTTTCCCTTTGGATGGTAATTGTTCTGCTGGTTTCTGCCATACAACATGAATCAGCCATAAGTATATATATATCTCCTCCCTCTTAAAGGGCAAGGAGAGGGTGGGATGAATTGAGAGAGTAGCATTTTAATATTTACTTACTTATTTGGCATTACACAGAGACATTACTTTGCCAACAAAGGTCTGTCTAGTTAAGGCTATGGTTTTTCCAGTGGTCAGGTATGGATGTGAGAGTTGGACTGTGAAGAAAGCTGAATGCCGAACAATTGATGCTTGTGAACTGTGGTGCTGGAGAAGACTCTTGAGAGTCCCTTGGACTGCAAGGACATCCAACCAGTCCATTCTAAAGGGGATCAGTCCTGGGTGTTCATTGGAAGGACTGATGTTGAAGCTGAAACTCCAATACTTTGGCCACCTGATGTGAAGAGCTGACTCATTTGAAAAGACTCTGATGCTGGGGAAGATTGGGGGCAGGAGGGGAAGGGGATGACAGAGGATGAGATGGTTGGATTGCATCACTGACTCAATGGACATGAGTTTGAGTAAACTCCAGGAATTGGTGATGAATAGGGAGGCCTGGCATGCTGCAGTCCATGTGGTTGCAAAGAGTCAGACACGACTGAGCGGCTGAACTGAACTGACTTATTTGGATGCATTGGGTCTTTAGTTGTGGCACAGCGGATCTTCACTGTGGCGTTTGGGTTCTCTTATTGTGGCACGTGAGCTTAGGTGCCTCAGGGCATGTGGGATCTTAGTTCCCCAACTAGGGATCGAACTTGCATCCCCTGAATTGCAAAGTGGATTCTCAACCACTGGACCATCAAGGAAGTCCCTAGATCTTTGAAAGTTGATTTTGTACTCTGTAACTTTGTTTATTATTTCTAATAGCTTTTTTTGTAGAGTTGATTTTTGAAAGTTGATTTTGTACTCTGTAACTTTGTTTATTATTTCTAATAGCTTTTTTTGTAGAGTCTTCAGGCTTTTCTCTATACAAAATCAAGTCATCCATAAATTGTGACAGCTTTACATCTTCCTTTCCAATTTGAATGCCTTTCATCTCTCTCTCTCTCTCTCTTTTTTTTTTTTTTTTGCTTAATTGCTCTGACTAGAGCTTCCAATACATTGCATAAGAGTGGCAAGAGCGGGCATCCTTTTCTTGTTTCTTATTTTAGAGGTATTGTTTTTATGTTTTTGAAAGATACCTAATCATCAGAAAAGGAAATAAAAACAATTTCTTCTGCTTTTCTCCCTCTAATATTCAGAAAATAGTAGTATAATACATTTAAGCAGATTAAATTCCATGTTATTTCTTAAATGTCTTTCAAGCGACTTAGCAGCAGCAATATAAACTACAGGGAAGGCAATGGCACCCCACTGCAGTACTCTTGCCTGGAAAATCCCATGGATGGAGGAGCCTGGTGGGCTACAGTCCATGGGGTCGCTAAGAGTCAGACACGACTGAGCGACTTCACTTTCACTCTTCACTTTCATGCATTGGAGAAGGAAATGGCAACCCACTCCAGTGTTCTTGCCTGGAGAATCCCAGGGACAGGGGAGCCTGGTGGGCTGCTGTCTATGGGGTCGCATAGAGTTGGACACAACTGAAGCAACTTAGCAGCAGCAGCCACAGTATCAACTAAGTATATATATACTATATAGTATAAACTTTTACTTAGCTAAGCACTGACTTTATTTTCCTTATTTAAAATTTTTATTTATTTTTGACCAGGTAGTACATTCACATGGTGCTCAATTCAAATGTTACAGAAGGATATACAATAAAAAGTCTCTCTCTTACCTTTGGCCCCCAGTTTCCCTCCCCAAAGCAACCAATGTTCATAATTTTACTTACAAAAATATTTCATATCTTCTGCCAATTAAGCATCATCCATCACAGTGATACAAGCTGCCTTTGCACTGAACTCTAAACCTTCCCTAAAGTTCTAAACTACTAATGACAAGAATCAAATGTAGAGGTAGAAGACTCTTCCAGAGAGTCCAGGAAGAATAGGATTACAAGTCACAGGACTGGCCAACATGAAGGGTTTAGTTAAAAACCCAAGTTCCACAGATGCTTAATGATCTTTATTTTCTCCTTCTCTGGCAGAATTATATTTAGAGAATTTCCCCTGTGGCTTAGCAGTAAAGAATTAGCCTGCAATGTAGGTTTGATTCCTGGGTCAGGAAGATCCCCTAGAGGAGGGCATGGCAACCCACTCCAGTATTCTTGCCTGGAGAATCCCATGGACAGAGGAGCCTGGTGGGCTACAGTCCATACGGTTGCAAAGAGTAACTGAGCAACTGAGCGTGAACGCATGCATGAAATAGATCTATGTATTTTCTTTACTGAAAAGTAAGACACTTTGTATGTACCTCTTACCATGGTGCCTTGGTTTGCTTGTAAAGTGGAAAATCTAATTTTACATTTGTCAATAATGGTTTGTTTATGGAATTGCTTATTTAACAGCATCTGACTTTCTTGGGTATAACTACCAGTGTTTCAATGTTCAGAACATTCAGGGAGGGATATTATATAGATAAATGCCTTTTTTATAAATAGATAAGGTGAGTCATCAAGTTGCTGTTAATCAACGGTTACCTGCTCCTTCTCTGTAAAACCAATATGAAGAAGCATCACCAATTGGTATGCCTCAGTAGAACTTAAACTGTTGTTCAGTTGCTAGTTTAGTTAGTTCAGTTCAGTCGCTCAGTCGTGTCTGACTCTTTGCCACCCCATGAATCGCAGCACACCAGGCCTCCCTGTCCATCACCAACTCCCAGAATTCACCCAAACTCAGGTGATGCCATCCAGCCATCTCATCCTCTGTCGTCCCCTTCTCCTCTTGCCCCCAATCCCTCCCAGCATCAGGGTCTTTTCCAATGAGTCAACTCTTCGAATGAGGTGGCCAAAGTATTGGAGTTTCAGCCTCAGCATCAGTCCTTCCAATAAAGTCATGTCCAGTTCTTTGTGACCCTATGGACTACAGCACACCTGGTTTCTGTATCCTTCTAAAATGGGTTAGTGAACTAAAATGGGTTAGTGAACTTAATATGGGTTTCCTACAAAAACAAAGCTATAAAATGGTAAAAATACAGAGTTAAAATAGTGCAATGAGAACTGTGTTCCAGATGTGTTATGAATTATTTATTCAATACATATTTATGGACAGTCCACTCTGTACTGGGTACTAGTCTAGGCGCTGGTGACAACAATGAACAAAACTCAAGTGACAGTTTCCAAAATACCCAGGTTAGCATGAAGGAGGCAAATATTTATTCATATTCTGAAAAGTACCTTTTAAACTTATTTTTCTAACATCCAATAGCAGTTAGTTAGTTATTAAGGGTGATTTGGGGCTTTGCTGTTTTGTTGGTACATTCTGCATTTAATTCTAAATATAAATTAAAACCCAGATCAAGGGCTAACTTTAGGGAAATCAGAGTAATCATAAAAGAAATAAGAAATAACTATCACATAAAATAGAATTTTTCTCTCTTCCTCCCTATCTTTTTATTCAGATTTCATAGGAATTTCTTCCTGGCTATAAACGTCATATGGGTTAGGAGCCTTGATGGAGCTATAGGAAAACAGGAGCATGATGAAAGACAAAGGGTGACTCTGTGTCCTTTCAGTGTTTACTGAGGGAGTTTATGAGGAGCTGTTGAGGAAAATGGTTCTAAGCACTTAAAATTCAGCGAGCAGCTCTGCCTGCAGATTAGCTCAGCAGAAGAGAGCTGAACTGCTCCTGGTGATCTGAGTCCCTGAAATGGACCTCAGATAAGAGCACCACAGCCTAAGTGATCCTCAATAACACTACTCCTTAAAGGCTCTTTCAGAGATATCTGCATGTTGCTCACATTGTGGCAATGTGTTATCTGGGAGGCGCACAACGAATTTCAGGTATTACAAACCTGAAGCAGGGAGGGGTTCCTGCAGAAACCCAAGACAGTTCTGATAGGAAGAAGGGGGAGGGGAGCAGGAGTTGGGCAAGGGAGCAGTGACGTTGGAGCAGTCCCTTGAGGAACCTGGAGGCAGGCCAGCTTCCCAGTTTTGTTCAAGGCCCTGTGAAACCAGTTACTGGGACCCTGGGTGGCAGCTCCGTGAGCTGACACCTGCTGTGGCAGCATCACGCTAAAGAAAAACAAGATCTTCCTGAATCCGCTAAAGAGAAAGTAAAGCCAGTTTCTTTTTTGTTGTGGTGGTTGTAAAACGAAAATTTTAGTAACCTTTCCTTCCCACCCTTTCCCCATTGGCCCCTATTGCTACATTTTTTTAGTTCTGGTCTGATTGATTTAACTGTCTTAACAGATTAATATTCTCCTAAACATTCCTTCTTAACTCTCAGATATCTGAGTTCCATCTTAGATTACAAAACAAAAGGAGCAAAGGAAACTTTTGTCACTTTTATTTAGTGAAAAGTGAAAGTGAAGTCGTTTAGTCGTATTGGACTCTTTTCGACCCCATGATATGTAGCCTGCCACGCTCCTCCATCCATGGGATTTTCCAGGCAAGAATACTGGAGTGGGTTGCCATTTCCTTCTCCAGGGGATCTTCCCGAGTACTTCCCTTTTTAAAGCAGTAAAAGTAAATACATGCAGTTATTTGGAAACAAAAAAAAAAAAAAGTCAAACCATACAGAAGAGGAAGAGCATAAAATGATAAGCAAAATTCTACTCCTACCCTGAGCTCAGTCCCACTCCCCAGAGACAACCTCCTAGAAAGAATTTAATTGGCTGAGGTTTAGAATCTACAGTATTTCCATATTAAAGTACATCATGATGGAGGAACTGTTACTAAACTAACACCTCCAGAAGCAGAGCATGGGATATATGATCACCACTCCTCTTGGTATCTGGGCCCATAGGTAAAAAGTAAGAAGGGACTCAAAGCCCTGCCAAGTCTCCTTCACTTTTCTCAAAGCCATGCTAAGTCGCTTCTTTGTGACCCCATGGACTAGGCTCCTCTATCCATGGGATTCTCCAGGCAAGAATACTGGAGTGAGTTGCTATATCCTACTCCAGCAGGGCTCACAAATATCTTCAGACAGAAGCGTGAGACTCAGGCCAGAAGTCAAGGCACCTCAATGGCTCTTGCTTGCAACCTTAGTACCCATGCTGTAGGAGCTAGAGGCACTGACAGCAACACTCCAAGATGCTTGTCCCTCATCCCAACCCCCAGATAAGACGTATTCCTGAGTTCTCTCCTTTTCTCTTCCCTTAGGAGGAAGATAAGCCCACTCTCTGTGTGTTCAACGCTGTGACCCAAGAGACCATGGCCATCAGGGAGGACATTTCCCTTCTTGGTAAAAAAGTGTCTGATCTGAGAACACTGATAGCTCTGAGATGTGGCTTCCCCGTGAGTGTCTTCTGTCTTCGGACTCCAGAGGGACTGGAGATGTACGACTGCAACCTGCTCAGGGACTACCAGACAGAACTCGGTACCCCCCACGACGTGTGATAGCACCTACTGCTCAGCACTCGGGTTCTTTGATACCAGATGCACAACAGGAGCAGGGGTTGTTTCTAAACTAAAACCTCTATAGGTGCAGTGTGGATGTAAATTATCAAATTTATGTAAATTACCCCACTTCTTTGGGGGGGTACCCCTGGTGGTCCAGAGATAAAGAATCCACCTTCCAATGCAGGGACACGGGTTCCATTCCTGTGCAAGGAACTAAGAGCCCCACATGCTTTGGGGCAACTAAGTAAACCTGCTCACCACAACTAGAGAACCCTGCACGCCACACTGAAGACCCAGCACAGCGAAAAAAAAACCAACACACCCCTCTTTGTTGTCTGGGTCTGTAGACTAAGAAATAAGAACCTTCTCACAGTCTCAAGAGATTCCCCAGTGGCTCAGCGGTAAAGAATCCCCCTGCAATGCAGGAGATGCAGGAAATGCAGGTTCAATCCCTGGGTTGGGAAGATCCCCTGGAGGAGGGCATGGTAACCCACTCCAGTATTCTTGCCTGAAGAACCCTGTGGACAGAGGAGCCTGAAAGGCTACAGTCCATGGGGTCGCAAAGAGTCGGACATGACTGAGCACGCACGTACCACACTACAGAAGTGGCATTTGTCTTCAAGCAGCTTATGACCTAGTTATTTAATGAAATGACAATGGATAAATGAGAAAACCAGGGTGACTTTTCTTCAGGCTTGTGCTGCTCAGGTCATGATGAGACACTTTAGAGATTGAGGAGAATTCAGAAATGGCCTGGTCCAACCTCTATTTTTGTTTGTTTTTTTTTTTTTTTGGGTTGCACCATGTGGAATGCAGGATCTTACTTCCCCATGAAGGATCAAACCTGTGCCACCTGCAATGGAATTATGGGATCCTAATCATGGGACCACCGGGGAATTCCCCCAACCCCTAATTTTTATAGATTTAAAGAAAACAAAAAGATTCTATATGCTTAAATTACTTGCTCAGGGTATGTCAAGGATAACACACTTTAAAATGATCCTCAAAGAAGGAGGTGCTGAAGTTGACATAAGTAGACAGGAGTCAGAAAATGATACAGAAAACTGTCAGAGTCGGAAGCAGAACAGGGATTCCGCATTGTCACAGATGATGAAGAAGAGACTGCTGGATGCTGGTAAAAGACCAAAGATAGTGTATGATTAAAAACCTTTTGTTCTGGCTTAAAGGTCATTGGTGAGCTCAGAGAGAGCATTTCCAATAAACCGGATGGAGACAGAAAGGTTGCAGGCATTAAGAAGAAGATAAGTAATACAGGGATAAAGGGCTCTTTTGGTGATAGAATGTCTGAGAATTAACTTATCAAGCATTGATCAAAGCTAATCATTTCCTAATGTTTGTGATTTTATAATTTTATGACTTCAGGTTTAGTGACACGTTATATAGGTCCAATAGACACAAACATGCACACACACACACACACACATACACCTTTTCTTGAATCAACCTATACAGGACAGAATGACGCCATTTGGTACTTCTCACTGTGAACACCTCATGGCATGTATTCATGGCCCAGACTGAGCATATCACATCTGAGAGACTATGCCAAGAAAAGGCTCCCGTCAGCTCAGGCCTCAAAATCTAGGTGGGCTCCAGGGCCCCTCAGCCAGACTTTAGGCCAGTCAGAGACCTACTGTGCCATTTTAATTCCTTTTATATATGAGAAAAGTGAGGCTCAGAAAAGTTAAGTGACCTTGTTCAAGGTCATATGGGTAATGAATAGTCATCTTACATTCAGGGTTGGGCTCTTTCCAACAACTTCTACTGTCAACCCAGTGTCTTTACTGATACCTATTTTATTTGTGCTCTTTAAGTTCTGATCAGTGTTCTGTTTTGATTTCCATTAAGGGAAACCCAAGCCAGAGACATGGTTTCCACGTTCAGAAAGAAAAAGCCCAAATCAGACAGGCAAATACTGTCCCCAGAGTATGCATGAGGAATCCAGGAACTTGGGATAGAGGGACCACACAGGGAGAGCATGGAGACATTCCCTAGAACGGGCACTGTTGCTTGCACTTGCTTTCCTGCGTAGCTGAGGCATGGTAGATGGGTTTGGAAGTAGAGAGTGGGTGGATCCAGGTTTTGTAAATATATACAAGTTGGGGAATCCACTTAAAAAAATTAAGAGTAAAGAATTAGACAGTTCACGTAGGAAGAGTCCTTTAAGTTTAAGTCTCATTAGTTTTACTTTTGGTTATAAATTTTAGTTGTACTTTCTGGAGCAACAGAGCACTTTAAAAATAAGTAGCTATTTTCTAACAGAATTCCTAAGCTTATGAAGGAATTTAATGTGTGACAAAGGAGGCATTACAGCTCAATTGGGATGGAAAGATTATCTAATAAATGGTACTTATTAACTCTCCTAGAAATTTGCTAGAAATGCCAAAGTTAAGCATTAAGAGAAAAACTATCCATTGTCACCTTTGATCTTTGAGAAATTAGAACTGCTTTACTACAAAAAACTGAAATTAATAGTTAGAATACCTGTAACATTTGTTCATGAAAAATACTCTGCTGGTGAGGGTCCTGGAATAGGCAGGTAAGTCTGGATTAACAATTGGTAAGATGGAAGAAGACAGAAGGTGAACCTTAGGGAGATCCAACAGGGCCCTGGTAGGTGAATCATAGCACCAGGAATTTTTTTTGTTTTGTTGTTTGGTATTTAGTTGTCAAGTCCTGTCGGACTCTTTGAGACCCTGTGGACTATAGCATGCCAAGCTCCTCTGTCCATGGAATTTCCCAGGCAAAAATACTGGAGTGGGTTGTCATTTCCTTCTCTGGGGGATCTTCCCCACCCAGAGATCCAACCTATGTCCCCTGCGTCTGAGCCACCAGGAATCAATGAATGAATGACATAACAGGTAGGAAATGAGACAAGCTGGTTGCTGACACTGGAGCCTCTGTCAACATGTAAGAGAAATCTAACCCCAGAGACTGGGATTCAGAATAAGAATTCTCCAAGTTCCAAGCTCAGAGAACAGAGATGGGATCTCAGTTCTGAAACCCCAAAGGTAGAGTAGAATAATGAGACTTGTGCTCTGAGGCATAAGATGGGGGCTTGGTCTCTTATTCCTGGAGGAATAAGGCAAGTTACTAAAACAGGACAACATCTGAGCAGGATAAACAGGAAGAGCAACTTTCCACCAAACTTCTGAGCTGCTGGTCGGCAATCTTAACAAATCCTCTGCTACTGAAATTCAGACTGTTCTAGTCATTCAAATGGAGACTATGTGGCCTCACTGTGGAGGACCAAGGGGCCTGGGGTAGACTGCTAAGCTAAAGCCTTTCAATGCTCATGTGTGAGTGATTTTCAGAAATTAAAAACATAGTAAGTCACTTAAGTCAGGAGATGATATCAATGCACTTGGAACCGTGTTTAAAGTCTCTTGTTTCTAGTGCTAGTCATAGAAATCCAATATTTTAAGATTTTCTCTTGATGTGGACCATTTTAAAAGTCTTTATTGAATTTGTTACCATACTGCTGCTGATTTTTATGTTTTGGCCACAATGTATGTGGAATCTTAGCTCCCTGACCAGGGATCAAGCCTATACTCTCCGCATTGGAAGGTGAAGTCTTAACCACTGGACTGTCAGGAAAGTCCTCAAATATTTAACAAGGAAGTTTAAATACAGCAAGAAGCTTTAGAGAAACAAATCTATTATGTCGGGGATGATCTGTGTTTTGGAAAATGTTTATTAAGGCATTTTTAGAGTGTATTTGTAGAACTTCTACTCAATCTCTACAGAATGATTCCATAATTCTCCAGTAAGAGAGTGAGTTCTCCTAGCTGAGGCCAGACTTGTGAGGGTTAAGGTAGGCTAGGAGCTTTGAGGGTATTAATGCAGATCAGGCTCTGTGAGTAAACACGTCGTCAACTAGAAATCAACCCACAAAGGACAATGAGGCCAAGGTCAAGAAATCCTAGAGCCAAGAGTAAGGGAAGAAGAGCCCCACTTCAAGACTACAGATTGTAACATTCAAAAGGGAGAGATCAAAAACAAAACAAACAACAACAACAAAACCACATGAGAGGCATCAGTAGGAAGAACATATACTTGTGTGGGTGTCTACCTGTGAAGTGGAGGCAAGAAGGGCAAGAGCAGGGAAGCAAGAAGGAAAGAAAGAGAAGAAAGGTAATTGAAAAAAGGAGGCTTTCTAAGCATTCAAAAGAATCCTAGAGACATGAATTCCAAGCCAAGTTCTACTCCCAGCTCACTGAGTAATTCAGGCAATTCTCCATGGGCTAGTCTTTTAGGATCCTTTTTTTTTTTTTTTTGGCTGTGCTGGGTATTTGAGAGGGCTTTCTCTAGTTGCAGAGAGCAAGGGCTCAGGAGATGCCCTGAGGCATGTGGGATCTTGGTTCCCTGGTCAGAGATTGAACCCATGTCCCCTGCAAATTCTATACCTCTGGGCCACCAGGGAAGCCCTGGTGGATCTTCTTATCTTCAGCCTTCTGTGACTCTAAGATTACTGCGTTATGAATATTCTACCTTCCTTCTTTCTCACCTACAAGTATTTATGGTGAACTGTCTGAGCCTGAGGATGTGCATGGATGAGCCTAGTCACACACTGTCTCATCATCACTTTGGCATGCAACTTCTGGGGCCATCATATTGAGTCAAAAGCAATCAATCCATCTGCTGTCCAGCGACCTCAGCTCTCCTAGCTGAGGCAATTACAGTCTCGCTTGGAGACAAGCATAACATAGAGGACAGGAGCAAGGGCCCACGAGCCAGATTGTCCAAGTCCAACACCTGGTTCCACTACTTACTGGTTATGTAAAACCTGGGGGTCACTTCATCTTACAGTGCCTCAATTTCCTCAGCTGTCAAATGGAGAAAATAATACAACCCATCACTTAGGATTGTTGTGAATTTTAAACTGTGAAATTATTCATGTACTTAGAACATATAATAAGCATTCAGTGAATATTAGCTATTCATATTCAATATATTACTGTTATTATTATTATTAATTATCATTCTTGTGAATTCAAACTGGGAAATGTAGAGAGATAAAACTGGTTATCGGTAGGGGTGAAAAATGAAAAGCACCAAGAAGTAAGGTTGGGTTACAGCAAATCCACGTGGCATGCATGCCAAAGTTGTGATATGACAGAAACTCCAGGAATAAGCAGGGCAGCCTGTCAGTGGAGAAAGGAAGGCACACAAAGAGACCTAGAGGGCATGAGAGAGAGATCCTGGGACCCATGGGAGAGATGGCCCATTTTGAGAGGTGTCTTGGTTCCTTAGAAATCAAGATGTTGTCATTGTCTCGATATAATAAGCCCCATTTTCTTGAGGGTCTCCTTGCAACCCAAGAGCATAATTAAAATAGAGCCCAGTATTAGATCATCCACCATGAGCCAGGCACGTTTTGGGAAAACAAGCACAGAGTTGTGAGCAAGAGTAGCAAGTTTCCAGGGACTTCCCTGGTGGTCCAGTGGCTAAGACCCAATGCAGGGGGCACAGGTTCGATCCCTGGTCATGAGACTAGATTCCACATGCCACATCTAAAGGTCTTGCATGCTGCAATTAAGACCAAAGCCAAATAAATAAAAGTCTTTTTTTTTTTTTTTTAAGTAACAAAGTTTCTACTGTCTTCAAGCTTGCTTTTCAGTGGGGAAGGCATGCATCATCCAGTAAGCAGAAAAATATCCAATTTTAAATAGAATGAAGAACTATAAAAGAAAGCAGAAGGGAATAGAGAGTGGCATGGTAAGGTGGGGAGAGGTTATTGTAGATGTTTGGCTAGACCAGGAGATGACATCTGAGCAGAGAATTGAATAAAGACGGGGAGGCTGTGGGGAGCTTCTCAAGGTAGATTTAGGTGAGAGATTATCTAGGCCTGAAATAGGATAGAGCTGGTTGAGATGGAGGTGAGAAAACAAGAGTAAAACTGTCAGGTCTTAGTCATTGTATGAGCTTCCCAGGTGGCTCAGTGGTAAAGAATCTGCCTGCCAGGCAGGACACATAGCTTTAATCCCAGGGTCGGGGAGATCCCCTGGAAACGGAAATGGCAACCCATTTCAGTATTCTTGCCTGGAGAATCCCATGGACAGAGGAGCATGGTGGGCTACAGTCTATGGGGTCACAAACAGCTGGACATGACTGAGTGACTAAAGAAAAACAAGTGATTGTATAGATGTTGGGGGCATGAGAGAAAGGAAGGGATGGAGAACAACTCCCAGGTTTCCAGTTCAGGCAGCAAGGAAGGAAGATGGTGGTAACACAAACTGAGACACGGGACAGGAGGAAAAGCAGGCTGTGGGGGAAAGGTTGTCTTTCACAACAGTAGGTTCTAGCATGATCCCTTGGCTGGTGATGTCCCCGGCAGAAGCAATCTGCAGCTGGAGCAGAGGCCTGCCTGGAGTTTGCAGACTCAGGGGTGAGGGCACAGGGGTGATCAATGATGCCATCAGTGGCACTGAGGTGGCCTGTGAGTCAGCCAACAAACTTGGAGTGGGCACTTGTATCCTCACACAGGACCATCTGTGAGCACTCAGCAAGTGGCAGGTGGTGAGGCGAGTCCTAAAGGATCTTCCTCTTTAGTAGGCTGTGAAAAAAAAATGTCCAAACAAGTAAAATGATTTCAAGTACTGATGATAGGGACTATGCAGAAGTAAAAGTAAGGTCACAGCATAAGGGGTTTCGGGGAGGGTGGGTTGTGGCAGAGATTGCTTTAGCCATAGTGACTGAGACGATCTTCTGTGAGGATACAATGTTGAAGGCAAAGCTGAGTAAGAAGGACACTGCCCTGTGGACCTGGATAAAGCCCCTTTGAAGCAAAAGAAATTGTAGGTCTTTCCATCCTAGGATGGGAGTGGACTTGATGTATCTGAAGAACAGGTGAAAGGCCAGAATGGCCAGAACAGAGTGAGGGAGGCAGGCCGGAGGGAGAAAGGTCTGAGTGGGTCAGATGGGGAGGAGCCCGTTTTTGTTTTTTTCTCTTTCTGGTCGCACCGCAAAGGTTGTCTTTCACAACAGTAGGGTTCTAGCATGATCCTTTGTCTGGTGATGTCCCCAGCAGGAGGAATCTGCAGCTGGAGCAGGGGCCTGGCTGGAGTCTGGACTCCAGCCAGGGGATCTTAGTTTCCCAACCAGGGATCACACCCATGCCCCCTGCAGTTGGAAGCATGGAGTTTTAACCTCTGGACTTTCAAGAAAGTTCCCAAGACTGGGTTTTATCCTGAGGGAACATGTAGAGTAAGAGCAGAAGCCTGAGGAAAGATTCTTGGGAAACACCAGCCTGAAGGACAAAGGGAATGTAGTCACAAAGCCAGGAGCAGGCAGGCTTTTTCGGAACAAGTGATAAATCCTCCAGCTGCAATGCAATTATGTTCATAACGCAGAATGGCTCCTGTTTTGTGAAGGATACAATGCAAGGATTGTTCATCTTCACCCATAGCCCACAACATAAGCTAAAGGCCAAGAAGTACATATGTCCTGCCACCATTGAGTTTCTCTTTCAACATAACAGCTTACATTTCCATGGTGATGTATAGATCAGCAAGGAATCAGTGTCCACAGGACTACTTTAAGATAGCTGCAGAAAGAAGTCCAGCATTGTATGCTTTCACTGTGCAGATGAGAAAATGCAAGTATACAGAAGTTAAAAAGTTTTTCCAAGTTAATGTAGGCCCAAGCTAAAGACAGCATCTCTCTTTCTCTCTCACTTTTAGGCATCCTCCTCTCCTTATTCAAGGGCTACTTTTCGTTTGGCACCCAGTTCAGGCCAGTTTGGAGAAAGCTATCATCAGATGTTTTTTGATCACCTAACCCTGGTGACTCTAACCGTCTCCACCTCTCTTTATCCACAGGCACAACACTTCGCTTGGATGTCTGGGACGGATGGAAGGAGTTTCTGATGGGTTGTCTCCTTGGACAAAAACTTCAAGTCCAACGCTATTTATCAAATGAAGGACCAGTCCTCAAGTACGAGATAAAGCAAATGCTAAACTAATCAATTTTTTCTAAACTCTCATAGGACCTCTTTAGCTGGGGTGTTGCTCCATGAAAGTTCCCCTTAGACATTTTTATTGCAATATATTCTAGAATAAGACAGCAAGGATGCCACCAGGGCTGAGAGTCTTTGGTGATGAATTGCAATTCAGGAAGGCTTTCCTTATACTAACAATCTAAATGGGAGACTTCACTTTGGTTTGGATATTAGACTTTTAACAGCACTTTTTAAAGGCTACCAGAATAAGTGCCTTGCTACTCTTCTATTCAATTGTTCTAAAAACCACTGATTGCTAATTGATTGGCTGAAAATATCTGTGATCTCTTCCTAAGCTATCATGTAACTTATCAAATTACTTTTAACGCATGCTTTTAAACTTTTGCCGCACATGAAGTGTTGCCTGTGCTGCTGGAGCAATGGAGGAGGGTAGGCTCAGAGAAGCAGGTGGACATTTTAACTTATCTCTGCAGCCAGTAGCTTGCCAGGGGCATAAACTACCTTTTAGGTTTTAATGCAGTGGTATTTTTGAACAGTGCCCCCTTGTGGTGGTTTAATCATACTTTACAGATGCCCACACACAGGAGGCTGTGAGGTGACAGACTGGAAAGCCAGTTTTTGAAATTTTCTAAGATATTAAAATAATTTAAATTAATTTCTATTTGGGGATAATTATGATGCTCTCTTTGCATGCTCTGAATGCAAAGAAACATTTCATTGCTTTCAACAATGCCTATTTGTTGAATACTTTGTAGCAGACATTGTGTTATACTTATTACCTTATTTTATACTTAGAACATTTCTATGAGATTACCCATAAAAATCTTATTCTTTATCTTATTTTACAGGTAAGGAAACTGATTTAGGAAGTCTGCCCAACATCACACAGCTAGCAAAGGGCCCAATTAAGTTTTGGATCCCAACAACTTACTCCAGTGCACATGTACTTAACCATTTCCATTTAATCTTTAAATAAAATCTAAGAGCTCAGAGAATATGCATAATAAGACTGAAAAACTCCTATTGCAATTCATTCACCCAATCAACAAACATCTATTGAGCGTTTACTATGTACTATGAGCAATAAGGAGAAGGCAATGGCAACCCACTCCAGTGCTCTTGCCTGGAGAATCCCATGGACGGAGGAGCCTGGTAGGCTGCAGTCCATGGGGTCGCTGGGGGTCTGACACGACTGAGCAACTTCACTTTCACTCTTCACTTTCATGCATTGGAGAAGGAAATGGCAACCCACTCCAGTGTTCTTGCCTGGAGAATCCCAGGGATGGGGGAGCCTGGTGGGCTGCCGGCTATGGGGTCGCACAGAGTCAGACACGACTGAAGTGACTTAGCAGCAGCATGAGCAATAAACAAGATATGATTCCTGCCTTTAGCAAGTTTATAGTCCAGTAGAAGACACACAAAATAAGTAACTAATTCTTGGAAGAACAGAATTGCAAAATGTTCAGGGGTACAAACTCCAGTGACAATCTACCTAGATTCATAGCCCTACTCCCTCAGTGTTTAATTGTGTACACTTGAGCAAGTAGTCATCCTGTACCTCAGTTTCCTCTTCTGTAAAATGTGAATAATAATAGCACCTATCTTATAGAACTACTTTAGAGATTAACTGAGCTAACATCAGAAGGAACTTAGAGATCAGCCTGGCACATGGTAAGGAGGATATAAATGTTAGGTGTCACTGCTGTTACCATTCAGCCTGAAAAGTATGATGACATGGGCATTGTGCAAGAAGATAAGGGACTATATAGTAGGGACAACTAGACTTACAGGAGCAGATAAAGCATCCTTAAAAAGGAACTTGAAGGGCTGATACTCAGGTAAATGATTGGGAGAAGAATTAAAACGTTCCAATGAGGGCTTTCCTGGTGGCTCAGAGGGTAAAGAATCTGCCTGCAATACAGGAGACCTGGGTTTGATCCCTGGGTTGGGAAGATCTCCTGGAGAAGGGAATGGCTACCCACTCCAGTATTCTTGCCTGGGAAATCCCATGGACAGAGGAGCCTGGAGGGCTACAGTCCACAGGGTAGCAAAGAGTCAGACACGATCGATTAACTAACACTTTCAAAACAGATGGAACCACATGTATAAAGACCCAGGGGCAAGAACAGATTTAAAAAACTGAAAGAAGTTCCACATGGTAGATTATAGAACAAGAGGAAGCTAGTGGCCAGAGGCTGGAAAGGTTAGAAGAGGCCAGCTCATGAAGGTTCTTGTAGGAATGTGAAGGAATTTGGACTTTATCTTTTGAATGGTGGGAAGACATGGAAGGTAGAGAAAGACCATGATGCAATCTGCATTTTAGAATTTTGGCTCTGGCTGCAGTATGGGGAATAGAGGCAGACAGTCAAAAGACACTGGCGGCCTGAGCTAGGCTTATGTAGCAGAGGTGGGTCTAGGAGAACAGATAGATAGTGAAAAGATCGTTTAGGAGGCAGAATCAACTAGGCTCAGCAACAAGAGAGCTCTAGTTCCAACAACATGGGTATTAAGGATGAAAGCGAAGGCCAGTTGGTTGACCCAGGAGAGGCTTTTCTCCCCGAATCAGGAAAACTGATCAAATTCAGAGTTGCCGGCTTACACTAATGAATTTCAAAATAAATTGATATATGAACCAAAACACCAGTGCATTCATGTATAACTCTAGTTAGTTAGACTCTAACTGTCATAGGGCCCTAGAAGCTCACATGTTCTGGGAAGATCATCTTTCTCATTCAGGAGAATTCCATGGGAAGCCAATAGACAGGAACAGATGCTGTGGTGAGCATGTAATCAGAAACAAAAGTTAGTTCTATGCAGTAGATTTTGGATGATACCAGGCTAGCTTGCTTCCATCTCTATAATGGGCTCTGATAAGCCTTGTCCAAGTGGATCTGGACAATACCTGGCAGGGCCCTGCCTAGCCTTGCCTCCCTAATTCTTATTTCTCTGAACGCTCTTCACCAATCATTTGATTTGTGCCTGATGGGGTATTGGAAGGATAGAGATGTCAGGAAGGCCAGTAAGGGTATAATACAGTGGAAGAGAAGGGGAGTTGGTGGGAAGTGATGTTAGAGACGGGCAGGGTCCTGGTGACAGGGGCCTTGTAGGCCAAAGTGAAGCATTAGAATTTCAGTTGCAGCAGGAAGCTATTAGAACAAGCTAAGCTATTGTTTAGAACAGGGCATAGGCCACCACCAACTTAAGGAAAAAGAAGATTGCTAAGCACTATGTGAGGAAAAGCCCATAGCAGGATAAGAAGGAAGTGGGAGACCAGTTAGGAGACTGTGGCACTGGTGGTCATGCTGGTGGGAGGCAATCTAGTGGTTTAGATCAGAATAGCAGTGGAGACTCTGAGAAGCCAGAAAATAAGGACAAAGCAAACAAACATACAAAACGTTCAAATTTCTAAAAATGTACTGAATCTCTTCCTGTACTTTCCCAGTTAATACAAAGCTTAATATTTTTCTTGAACATTTGATTTTCATAAAAAAGAAAACTGCTCCAAAGAAACCAGTTTGAATTATTTACATATGCACAGTAGGACGATGTGTATAAGCAAGGCCTGTGTGATTGAACCTGCATATTGTGTGCTAAGTCACTTCAGTTGTGTCCTGACTCTTTGTGACCCCATGGATTGTAGCTCTCCAGGCTCCTCTGCCCATGGGATTCTCCAAGCAAGAACACTGGAGTGGGTTGCCATTTCATCCTCCAGGGGATCTTCCCCACCCAGGGACCGAACCCGTATCTCTTGTGTCTTTTGCATTGACAGGTGGGTTCTTTACCACTAGCCCCATCTGGGAAGCCTGTATATTACTATAGGCCTTTTCTGAAAACATTGTAGGTAAAAGTTAGGAAGAAATAAATATTTTAACTAGAATGCTTCAGGGGTATTTAGTGAAACTACATTTGTCTGTTTGCTCTGGCTTGTTTCATTCATTCAGGTATCAGAAAAGGGTCGCCCTGTACATCGCCGCCTTTTATGGGTACATTGAGCTCACTGAATGGGCCCTGAAACAGGGTGTGCGGCCCCACGAGACAGTCGGCGTGCACCCCTACCGAGCATGGTGCCAGGAAGCCCTGCACACAGACGTCTCTAAATGCCCCATTCATGCAGCTGCGGAAGCTGGCCAACTGTTGATTCTGAAGGCCTTTGTCAATTGCAGCGTGCTGTGCCTGGATTGCAAAAACGCAGCAGGACAAACTCCTCTGACCATTGCGTGCAAACACAAGCATAAAGACTGCGTGTTGTATTTACTGAGTAAAATGTGGTCCACGGTTTCTTTTCTGAAAATCTCAGTCTCCATGAGGATTTATATTAAAATAAAACAATGGGTACTCAGAGCTCAGAGTCACAACCTGAATAAAGGCCAGCTTTGCGGGGCAAGGGTCTTGGGGGCAAAAGTTGGAGATGTTGTGATGGTGGACGGTTTCACCAAACCCAAAATGACCTCCAAGAGCTGGCAGAAGGCTATGGACAAGGACTCACAAGGAGGCATTGAGAGCAAACTGCCGCCCCTCAGGGAGCAAACTGTGAGCAGGAAACTTGCCTGTCCTTTGGCAGTTGCACAGCAGGACACAAGAGAAGAGATAGTCAGATTTCCTCCACTGGTAGATGCAAACACATTCTCTGAATTACAAAAAAGACAACAAAGCCAGAAAAAAACTACTGCCACAACTAGGAAAAAAGAAAAGCTCATTAAAAATACATATATGCCCCAAGTCCCTCTCCCTCCAATTTCAAGAGTGGGCTATTCACACCCATCTTTTTACTATGCAACTCCCAGTGCTGACTTTTTACTCAGATCTTCCTTTGCATCTTTCTCAGAGCATAGTGGGAGGACTCCAAGGCAGAACGCCATCTACTGCTTAGCTGTGGCCAGGTAAGCTTTTCTCTTCAAACAAAGGTGAACTTTAATTGGGCAGCTCTAGGGAACAATCTTGTGGTTCAGATGGAAAAGAGTCTGCCTGCAATGCAGGAGATCTGAGTTTGATCCCTAGGTTGGGAAGCTCCTCTGGAGGAGGGCATGGCAATCCACTCCAGTATGCATGCCTGGAGAATCCCATGGGCAGAGAAGCCTGGTGGGTTACAGTCCATGGGGTCCCACAGAGTAGGACACGACTGAGTGGCTAATACACACACACACAGGGAACAAATGGTCCATGAGGCCCTAACATGCCATATGGTGTAATACAGGTTGTTCCAATGCATCAGTCCCCAGCTTCAAGGTCCTCAGCCTAACCTCATATTCAGGACAAAATGAACTGATTTTATTGGCCCATCTGTGTAGTATTCTACTCACCAAATTTTCATGAAGAGAAGAGTTGTATCAATGAACAAGTTCCCTTGCTGCTGCTGCTGCATTTTCTTTGAACTAAAAGGAATTGCTAATTATAATTAAAGGGAGAAGGGGGAAACTTGCAATCTGGGAGATATCAAAAGTGTCAATGGAAGCCTAGATGGTAGTGAAAGTGGAAGGGAAGAAAAGAACAATTTAATGACAAACTGAGTCATAAGACTTCAGTTGACTTACAGATAAGATATACAGGCTGGGGGAGAACTATACTGGATAAGAGAATAGAATTGACATTAACATTTAAGGTAAGTTTAAAAAGTAATCCATTATGACATTTAAAGACATAAAAAAGTGTGTCAGAAGCAAATTTTTCAGGCACATTCATTTCATAAGATAAAATTTTATATGTGGGTCATCACTTTACACTGAAAACAGAACTCTAATTAGATCTCAGGACCCATCCACGACTTATGAGGCATTCTTGGGTGCCATGATTACAGTGGAAATATAGATTTATGAATGGCTTTCCCCCTTACTCAATATCATGAGAAGGAAAGAAAAAACAAAGCTAGACTGTTTTAGTGGCCTCTCTGTATTTGTCTTTATATCAGCTAGATTGTTGCCACCTACTGGTGAGAATAATTTTAGCCCTAAAACTGTGGATGTGACTGGTGACGGAAGCAAGATCCGATGCTGTAAAGAACAATATTGCATAGCAATCTGGAATGTTAGGTCCATGAATCAAGGTAAATTGGAAGTGGTCAAATAGGAGATGGCAAGAGTGAACATTGACATTTTAGGAATCAGTGAACTAAAATGGACTAGAATGGGCGAATTTAATACAGATGACCATTATATCTACTACTGTGGGCACGAATCCCACAGGAAAATGCAGTAGACCTCGTAGTCAACAAAAAAATCCAAAATGGAGTACTTGGGTGCAATCCCAAAAATGACAGAATGATCTCTCTTCATTTCCAAGGCAAATCATTCAATATCACAGTAATCCAAGTCTATGCTCCAACCACCAATGCTGAAGAAGCTGAAATTAAACAGTTCTATGATGACCTACAAGACCTTCTAGTTCTAACACCCAAAAAAGATGTCCTTTTCATCACAGGGGACTTGAATGCAAAAGTAGGAAGTCAAGAGATACTTGGTGTAACAGGCAAGTTTGGCCTTGGAGTACAAAATGAAGCAGGGCAAAGGCTAACAGAGTTTTGCCAAGAGAACACACTGGTCATAGCAAATACCATCTTCCAACAACACAAAAGAAGATACCACACATGGACATCACCAGATGGTCAATACCAAAACGAGATTGATTATATTTTTTGCAGCTGAAGATGGAGAAGCTCTATACAGTCAGCAAAAGAAGACTGGGAGCTGACTGTGACTCAGAACATGAAATCCTTATTGCAAAATTCAGACTTAAATTGAAGAAAGTAGAGAAAACCACTAGACCACTCAAGTATGACCAAAATCAAATCCCTTACGATTATAGAGTGGAAGTGACAAATAGATTCAAGAGATGAGATTTTATAGACAGAGTGCCTGAAGAACTATGGACGGAGGTTCAGGACACTGTACAGGAGCTGGTGATCAAGACCATCCCCAAGAAAAAGAAATGCAAAAAGGCAAAATGGTTGTCTGAGAAGGCCTTACAAATAGCTGAGAAAAGAAGAGAAGCCAAAGGCAAAGGAGAAAGGGAAAGATTTACCCATTTGAATGCAGAGTTCCAAATAATAGCAAGGAGAGATAAGAAACCTCAGCGATCAATGCAAAGAAAGAGAGGAAAACAATAGAATGGGAAAGACTAGAGATCTCTTCAAGAAAATTAGAGATACCAAGGGAACATTTCATGCAAAGATGGGCTCGATAAAGGACAGAAACCATATGGACCTAACAGAAACAGAAGATATTAAGAAGAGGTGGCAAGAATACACAGAAGAACTACACAAAAAAAGATCTTAATAACCCAGATAACCACGATGGTGTGACCACTCACCTAGAGCCAGACATCCTGGAATGAGAAATCAAGTGGGCCTTCAGAACCATCACTTCAAACAAAGCTAGTGGAGGTGATGGAATTCCAGCTGAGCTATTTCAATTCCTAAAAGATGACGCTGTGAAAGTGCTGCACTCAATATGCCAGCAAATTTGGAAAACTCAGCAGTGGCCACAGGACTGGAAAAGGTCAGTTTTCATTCCAATCCCAAAGAAAGGCAATGCCAAAGAATGCTCAAACTACTGCACAATTGCACTCATCTCACACACTTGCCAGAGAAGGCAATGGCACCCCACTCCAGTACTCTTGCCTGGAAAATCCCATAGACGGAGGGAGGAGCCTGGTAGGCCGCAGTCCATGGGGTCGCTAAGAGTCGGACATGACTGAGTGACTTCACTTTCACTTTTCACTTTCATGCATTGGAGAAGGAAATGGCAACCCACTCCAGTGTTATTGCCTGGAGATCCCAGGGACGGGGGAGCCTGGTGGGCTGCTGTCTGTGGGGTCGCACAGAGTCGGACACGACTGAAGTGACTTAGCAGTAGCACACACTTGCAAAGTAATGCTCAAAATTCTCCAAGCGGGGCTCCAACAGTACATGAACCAAGAATTTCCAGATGTTCAAGCTGGATTTAGAAAAGCCAGAGGAACCAGAGATCAAATTGCCAACATACATTGGATCATAGAAAAAGCAAGAGAATTCCAGACAAACATCTACTTCTGTTTCATTGACTACACTAAAGCCTTTGACTATGTGGATCACAACAAAAAAATGGAAAATTCTTAAAGAAATGGGAATACCAGACCACCTTACCTGCCTCCTGAGAAATCTATATACAGGTCAAGAAGCAACAGTTAGAACCGGACATGGAAAAACAGACCAGTTCCAAATTGGGAAAGGAGTACATCAAGGCTGTATATTGTCTCCCTGCTTATTTAACTTATATGCAAAGTACATCATGTGAAATCCCAAGCTGGATGAAGCACAAGCTGGAATCAAGATTGCCAGGAGAAACATCAATAACCTCAGATATGCAGATGACATCACCCTTACGGCAGAAAGAAAAGAGGAATTGAAGAGCCTCTTCATGAAAGTGAAAGAGGAGTGTGAAAAAGCTGGCTAAAAACTCAACATTCAAAAAATGAAGATCATGGCATCTGATCCCATCACTTCATGGCAGATAGATGGGGAAACAATGGAAACAGTGACAGACTTTATTTGGGGGGGCTCCAAAATCACTGCAGATGATGACTGCATCCATGAAATTAAAAGACGCTTGCTCCTTGAAAGAAAAGCTATGACCAATCTAGACAGCATATTAAAAAGCAGAGACATTACTTTGCTGACAAAGGTCCGTCTAGTCAAAGCTATGGTTTTTCCAATAGTCATGTATGGATGTGAGAGTTGGACCATAAAGAAGGCTGAGCATCAAAGAACTGATGCTTTTGAACTGTGGTGTTGGAGAAGACTCTTGAGAGTCCCTTGGACTGCAAGATCAAACCAGTCAATCCTAAAGGAAATCAGTTCTGAATATTCATTGGAAGAACTGATACTGAAGCTCCAATACTTTGGCCACCTGATGGGAAGAACTCACTGGAAAAGACCCTAATGCTGGGAAAGATTGAAGGCAGGAGGATAAGAGGACAACAGAGGATGAGATGGTTGGATGGCATCACCGATTCAATGGATATGAGTTTGAGCAAGCTCTGGGAGTTGGTGATGGATGGGAAGCCTGGTGTGCTGCAGACCATGGGGTCACAAAGAGTCAGACTCGACTGAATGACTGAACTAAACTGAGCACAATGAGGTTGAGAATAGAAATCTTATTTCCAAACTTATTGTTTCTCATTTCCCAATATTTTCCTCTTCCTTGCATTTGTACTCTTGACTGCCTTCCCATCTGTCTTCTCCCTTTCCCACAGCATCTTTCCCAGGATGTATCCCACATTCCCCTGTTGGTGTGTTGCAGAGGGCACGGGGGAACCTGCACACCTTTTGCCCCTGAAAATCTCTCTCTGGTTTGACTCATGTCCCCCCTCACAGGAGTCATGAAAGCACTCATGTCCATCTGAAGCTGGCAGTTAAGCCTGGCAGCCAGGTGGTCTGAGCACTTTGCGCTGAAGGATCAGTTATAGCTCTTGGGCCAAAATGTGAGAAATGGACACGTTCCATCTTGATGGTGGGGTCCACCATCATCAAGCTAGTATCATAGCCAGGAGATGGGAAAGAGCCTAACTAATCCTTTGTGGTGGTGACCCAGGAGAACCGGGTCAGGGACAGTCCATTAGATGTTCCCAACTATGTGATAAATGTGATCTCCCAAACCAGGACCCCAGACATTTCATCTGGCATCATATGAGAGCATTTGCTGGACTATGTGTCATTCAGGAACTCCACATTTTTTTTAACATTATTCATTCATTTATTTATTTTAATATTTATTATTATTTATTTATTTGGCTGTGCTCGGTCTTAGTTGCAGTACACAGAATCTTCAGTCTTTTAGTTGTGGCCTGTGGGATCTAGTTCCCTGACCAGGGATTGAACCTGGGCCCCCTGCATTGGGAGGACAGAGAGTTAGCCATGAGCCCACCAGGGAAGTCTCTAGGAATGCCATCTTTAGCTTCACAAAAATATACTTGTGAGGGTTGACTCAGAGTATTGAGTTAACTCAGATCCAATGATAATGTGGGTCTTGGGTGGTGTGTGCAGGTGGCTGGTATGGAGCTGACAGTGACTGTCTCATTCCTCAGAAGACAGTGTCAGCTTTATACACATCAAAGAATATTGCCAAGGTGTGCCTAGAAAACTGTCTTCCTTACAGCTTATTTTCTGATTCCAGTGAACTTGATGTAACCTGGAAATCCAGCTTAGTGAAGATCCAAATGTGGAGGACTGGTCCAGAAGGTTCAGGGTGCACTGAGAATAGATGGCAATCCCCAAAGATGTTTCTGATGGGCTCTTATGCTCCTGATAAAAGCAGATCTCTCTATGTTGCTTTGTTTTGTTTCATTTTGATAAAAAGTACAAAGGAGGGAATTCCCTGTTGTCCAGTGGTTAGCACCCCAGGTTTTTGCTGCCAAGGAAGTGGGTTCAATCCCTAGTTCAGAAACTAAGGTTCCTGCAAGTTGCATAGCACGGCCAAAAAAAAAAAAAAAAAGAAGCTTCAACCCAGCAAATTCTATGACATTGAGTGGCTTTCTGTTTCTAGCTGTGAGTGCTCACCTTTTGGTATTGCCTTGGGATGATTTTATTCCCACTGCTTCACAAGGAAATGGTTTTAGAAAGATTCCTTTTTCCTGTTTACTTCCTCATAGGATAAGACAAACCAGCCACAGAAACAACAAAATAAGCCCGAGATTTCCATCACTTTAGCTATAAATGGGGACAAGAATGGACCTCCTTATAAATTATGCCCTGTTTTCTTGCAGTGCCTTTAAAGAGAAACGATGGCTTCAGCAGTTAGGAATAGCAAGAGTCCTAGCGAAAAAGAGCATTTCTAATCTGACTACCCAAGGAGGCTTGACAGCATGTGAAAATCCTCCAGAAATTGTGCTTTGAAAAGTCACAACAACCCCAGTTTGTATGAAGACCTGGTCAGACAGAACTTCTAATTCTAATGCTAAAGTTTCTAATACCTGTTTTAATTTTGGGGCTTCTGATAACAGTTCTGATGCTACATGAATATTTAAAGTTCAATACCATGTTTTCAAAAACTCCATCACCCTAAGTGAAAATTTAGGGCATTTGTTTTTACACAAAGAGTCTGAGGTATAATTCATAAGAAACTGAGAAGAGCAGTTGCCTATGGTAGTAGGGCAACTGGGAAGGTGAGAAACAAGGACATGAGCAAGAATGTTTATTTTCTCCCTCTCTCTGCCTCTTTTATTATTATTTGCTTTCCTGGGACTTTTAAAAATGATTTTTGTTTTTTAAACATATGATTGCAGTACACAGTAGAATATTAATTCAAAAAATTCTATATAGGAAAAATATTCTATATAGGGATGAGATGGCTGGATGGCATCACCAACTCGATGCACATGAGTTTGAGCAAGTTCCAGGAGTTGGTGATGGACGGGGAACCTGGCGTGCTGCAGTCCATGGGGTGGCAAAGAGTCAGACATGACTGAGCGACTGAACTGAACTGATACAGGGAAAGTCCCTGGTAGGGTTATAAACACCATCTACGTCTAATACTGGTCTCAGATATCTTTTGAATTTCTGCTAAGACACTGCTTGCTATTAATTTTTTAAAACTGATGTAGAGTTTACCTACAGTGAATTACAAAGATCTTAAATGTAAGATTCAACAGATTGAACAAACATATACATCTGTGTAACTAATAACCTAGTCAAGACATAAAGACTTCCATTACCTCAGAAAGTTCCTTCAAACTCCTAAATTTATCTTAATCCATATAGACGACTGCTATTCTGATTTCCTGATATATCTCCATGTATAACACTTTCCAATTAAAGGAATCATACAGCTGTTCACTTTGTGTCTGGGTTATTTTTCTCAACTTAATCTATTGAGGCTCATTAACATTGTTGCATTATTAGTAGTACATTCTTTTCTTTTTCTCTATGTAGTAATATTCCTTTATTAATTGCTGATATCATTACTAGTATCTTTTGCCCTATTTTTATTTTTGCCATGGATAGTCAGTCTTGTAATGGTTTTGTCAATTTTACTAGTTTTCCACAATGGACTGCTCCTTTTGTTTACTCTTTATATTGTATATTTGTTTTCTAACTTGTTAATTTTTTTTTTACAGTTTCTGCTGCGCTGATTAAATACTTTACTAGTCTTCTAATATTTTGGACATGTTATTCATAGCTATTTTCCAGTCCAGGTCTAACAACTCCAATATTTGCACTTCCTCTATACAAGTCTTCCTTGAATCTTTTTTTACTATTGAGTAGTATTTCACTATGTGGTCACATCACAATGTATTCAGATGTATGACATTGGGTGTCTCCAGTTTTGCAATATTGTGAATAAAGCTGCTTTAAACTTTATGGTAAAGGTCTTTTTCTGGACATATCCTTTCATTTATTTGGGGGCAAACATCTAGGTATGGAACTGTGTGATAATACAGTAAATATATAGTAACATTATAAGAACCTACCTAACAGTTCTCCAAAGCAGTATTATAGTTTTACACCTCTAGTAACAAGTGTTCTGGTCACTTTACAGACTCACCAAAATTTGGTGTCATTAGTACTTCTGATTTTTATTCTAGTAGGTTTGAAATGACTTCTCATTGTGGTTTTAATTTGCATTTCCTTGATGACTAATAATATTGAATGCTTTTTCATGTGATTCTTGGCTATTTGTACCATTTATTTTGTGAAGTGTCAATTAAGTTTTTGTCCATTTAAAAAATTCTGTTGTTTATCTTTTAATTATTGGTTTATTGGAGAGTTTTATATATTCATGATACAAGTTCCTTGTCAGATGTATGTACTGTAAGCATTTTTTCCTAATCTGTGGGCTCTTTCATTTTATTAATGGTGTCTTTTGATGAATGAAAATTTTTTAACTCCAATGAAGTACAGTTTATCGTTTTTTTCTTTTATAGTTCATGCTTTCTGCTTCCTCTCTAAGAAATCTTTGCCTACCCCAAAGCCATGAAGATATTCTCAAATGTTTTCTTCTAGAAGTTTCAGAGTTCTTCAGGTCTATGTGTGTTTAGTCGCTAAGTGATGTCCATCTCTTTGTGACCCCACAGACTGTAGATCTCCATGCTGCTCTGTCGATAGGATTTCCTAGGCAAGCATGCTGGAGTGGGTCACCATTTCCTTCTCCAGGAGATCTTCCTGACCCAGAAATCTATACTGTGTCTCCTGCACTAGTAGGTGACTTTACCACTGAGGCACCAGGGAAGCCCTAGGACCTTGGCACCCTTGTCAAAAATCAATTTACAATTGATTTGTTCTTTTTCCTTGTTTGTTTTGGCTATTCTTAGCCACTTGCATTTCCAAAAAGATTTTAAAATAAATGTGTAAAAAATAATAAAAATAAAATAAACTTGCTATCCTCTATTTTTAAAAAAAGCCTATTGGGATTTTGATTGTTCGAAACTAACTTCTTAATAATAGTGAATCTTACAACCCACCATATATTTCACCATCCATGGTATATGTCCCCATTTATTTAAGTCTTCCTTGATTTCACTCATCAAAGTTTTTTAGTGTAGAAGTCTTACAAATCACTTATTAAATGTTTTTTTAAATATTTTAAATTTTTGATTCTATTTGCTAGAAAAGTTTATAAGGTAGATCCTTATAATAGTCAGAGACACCTAAAATCTAAAACCATCTAAAAATAGGCTTCTAGTTTGATATTATAGGGTTGGGCATATAGAAAGTTGATACCAAAAAAAGGAAAGATGATGCTGAAGAAATGTAGGCAGCATGTACAGAAGTGTTAGTCATTGCAAAGACAGTAAGAGGGGATTGTAACTGGAAGAGAGCACAGCACAGGTTCTGGGGTACTGGTAACATTCTATTTCTTGATCTGGGTTAATAGATGTGTTCAATTTGAGAAAATTCGACAAGAAGTGGTTCCCATCCCCACCCCCCAGCTCTGTACCCTTTTCTGAATGAATTTTATCATCCAGTTAAAAAAAGTTAACTAAAATAATGAGAAAAATTTTAGGAGCTAATTAATAAACTACTTGATGCCAGCCTCAGACTCATGAGAGGGCAGTTCATGTGATGGATGCCACCATGTTACCTTCCCCTTGACTATGTGCTGAACTGAACTGCAATTCCTTGCAGGAGATAATCAGTTCAGTTCAGTTCAGTCAATCATTCATGTCCGACTCTTTGTCACCCCATGGACTGTAGCATGCCAGGCTTTCCTGTCCATTACCACCTCCTGGAACTTGCTCAAACTCATGTCCAGAGAGTCGGTGATACCATCCGACTATCTCATCCTCTGTCATTCCCTTCTCCTCCTGTCTTAAATCTTTCCCAGCATCAGGGTCTTTTCCAATGAGTTCTTCCCATCAGGTGGCCAAGGTATTGGAGTTTCAGCTTCAGCATCAGTCCTTCCAATGAATATTCAGAACTGATTTCCTTTAGGATTGACTGGTTTGACCTCCTTGCAGTCCAAGGGACTCTCAAGAGTCTTCTCCAACACCACAGTTCAAAAGCATCAATTCTTTGATGCTCAGCCCTCTTTATGGTCCAACTCTCACATTCATACATGACTACAGGAAAAACCGTAGTGTTGACTAGATGGACCTTTGTTGGCAAAGTAATGTCTCTGCTTTTTATATGCTGTCTAGGTTGGTCATAGCTTTTCTTCCAAGGAGCAAGCATCTTTTAATTTCATGGCTGCAGTCACCATCTGCAATGATTTTGGAGCCCCCAAAAAGACAGTCTGTCACCATTTCCATTGCTTCCCCATTTATTTGCCATGAAGTGATGGGATCAGATGCCATGATCTTCATTTTTGGAATGTTGAGTTTTAAGCCAGCTTTTTCACACTCCTCTTTCATTTTCATGAAGAGGCTCTTCAATTCCTCTTTTCTTTCTGCCATAAGGGTGGTGTCATCTGCATGTCTGAGGTTACTGATATTTCTCCTGGCAATCTTGATGCTAGCTTGTGCTTCATCCAGCTTAGGATTTCACATGATGTACTCTGCATATAAGTTAAATAAGCAGGGGGACAATATATAGCCTTGATGTACTCCTTTCCCAATTGGGAACTGGTCTGTTTTTCCATGTCCGGTTCTAACTGCTGCTTCTTGACCTGTATACAGATTTCTCAGGAGGCAGGTAAGGTGGTCTGGTATTCTCATCTCTTTAAGAATGTTGCACAGTTCGTCGTGATCCACATAGTCAAAGGAGCGTAGCAACTAAAGTAGTGTAGGCAACAAAGCAGAAGTAGGTGTTTTTCTGGAATTCTCTTGCTTTTCCTATGATCCAATGTATGTTGGCAATTTGATCTCTGGTTTCTCTGCCTTTTCTAAATCCAGCTTGAACATCTAGAAGTTCTCAGTTCACATACTGCTGGAGCCTTGCTTGGAGAATTTTGAGCATTACTTTGCTAGCGTGTGAAATGAATGCAATTGTGGGGTAGTTTGAATATTCTTTGGCATTGCCTGTCTTTGGGATTGGAAAGAAAACTATTTACCTATTACTGAAACATAACCAAGGAGATGCCTGGTACAAAGTTCCTGGGGCGGGAATGCCTATGAAGAAGAAAGAAATATGAAGAAATATGAGGGGAAAGGAAGGTAGATGAAGGGGAGGATGATAAGAAAAGAATGTGACAGCACAATTGATTCCCTGCCAGAATCAACTGAAAAACTGTTGAGTTTTTATTCTTTATTCACTTTAGCTCTAGAAGTAAGATAGTATGAAGTGATATTAAGGTCTTACTTTTTTACAATATTAAACAGTTGTCAAGCAGTATATTAGCATAGACAGGATACCATAGGACATTTATTCCAAACCTAAATCTTACTGAAATCAAAGTTAAGCGTCACCTTCTCTTTGCTCTGGGTCATTCTGTTCTTTCCTCAGGTATTACCACTTTCACACTGTATTGAAATTACTTGACTGACTCCTTTACTATCTTCTCTTAGGCAAGGACAGTGTTTTATTCATCTCTAAATTGCCAAGGAATAGCATATGCTTGAGCTTTGAATAACTGCTCTATAAATATTTGTTAAATTAAATAAATGAATTTTATGATAATCATGTACAAGACATTCTCAATGACATGTGCACACAACATCTGCTCATAAAATATAAATACTTCCACTTTCAAATCACTTGCTTAATGCTGATTTATTTAATTTGATCATCAAGATCAATTTCTTGATATGAATTTGTTAATTCGCCTGAGCATCATAGCAGCCCTGCATGGCACACTAAGGACAGTCAGCATTAAAGCACACGTTTTTACAGATGAAGAGGCTAAATTGGTAACATATAAAAACAACTTGGTGGAGGTCCTACAAGTAGTTAAGTGTCAGATTCAGATCTGGAATCCAGAGTTTTGATTTTTCAATCAGGTAATTACTTCTAAACAACCATAAGACACTTGGTACCAGAAAGTCACTCTATACATTATCCTAGCAAGTTCTAACTCCCAGGCTGGTTTCCCCAGCTATAACTTGGCTTTTTGACCACCTTCCTTGACCACCCCATTCTGTTCATCCTTATTTCCCATCTTCACCCCCAACCCCCATCATCTCTCCTGCTGAAGTCCCTGAGATCAGAGAGAAGAAATGCTATATTATATTGGCATAATAGTATACCTATTCGTAAATTCATTTCAGCATTCCTTATTCCCTCCATAATGGACATTCTCTCAATAATGTATGAATAAAATCTTCAGAACATACCATTTTTGCTGATCTGCAAAATAGTCCTAAGTAAAAATTGTATTCTCTCTGCAAATGCTGCTTCAAGACCTAACAAGTTTAAGGATCTGCCTTTCTGTGCCCCCACGTAGGAAACAGTGAAGCCTGGCATGCTGCAGTCCATGGGGAAGCAAAAAAGTTGGACATGACTCAGTGACTGAACAACAACAATAGGAAACAATTTCAGTTTCAGTCATATGTAAGGGATGAGGGAGACGCAGAGAGGAGAGCTGAAAAACATTTCCAATATTCAGTTCTGCTCAGGAGATGGCATATAGATATCTTGGAGCATCAGTTCAGTTCAGTCGCTCAGTCATGTCCAACTCTTGTGACCCCATGAATTGCAGCACGCCAGGCCTCCCTTTCCATCACCAACTCCCGGAGTTCACTCAAACTCACGTCCATCAAGTCGGTGATGCCATCCAGCAATCTCATCCTCTGTCGTCCCCTTCTCCTCCTGCCCCCAATCCCTCCCAGCATCAGGGTCTTTTCCAATGAGTCAACTCTTCGCATGAGGTGGCCAAAGTATTGGAGTTTCAGCTTTAGCATCAGTCCTCCCAGTGAACACCCAGGACTGATCTCCTTCAGAATGGACTGGTTGGATCTCCTTGCAGTCCAAGGGACTCTCAAGAGTCTTCTATAGTTAGCTTTTTATCTATATCCCTAGATATAACAACCATAGATGTGAAATTTGTCTTTTCCCCAACCCTTTCCTTCACTATGAGTGAGAATTAAGGAGTCATATTCTTATTAATAAGCTGTTTAATAGTCTCTTATATTTGAATCGCAGCAGGTGAGAAGAATGAGTTAGTAAAGGAACCAAATTCTCCCACTGCCCTTAACACATAAAAAATAAAGACAAGCATGGGTCATTGTCTTCCTCCTCATCTTTATCCTAATTTATAATCACTCACGGAACTTGTTACAAACCTTCATCTTTCAGGATGCTGTGCAGAATGATGTATTTCGGAGCAGGTGGTCAAGGGCTCTGACCTTCTTCCAGCTCTATCACTGGCTGATAACACAGTGTCTGGAGCTTTGGATTCTTCATGCACAAATGATGACCAGCGCCGTACAAATGGCCTGTCTGTACAAACGATGGCATGGTAATTGAGATAAATCAAGTAAGATAATATATACAGAAGCTCTGTGCAAACTACTTAGCTCTAAAAAAAGTTACTTTCAGTTGCTTGACCTGTCTCAGTTTACTTATCTCTATCGGGGACAGTAAGGGTACCTACCTCATAAGGTTCTTATGAGCTCTAAACAAGTTAATAAACCTAAGAACAGTTCTTGACATAGTGCTTCATAAATGTTAGCTACTTACATTATTAATGTACGGAGAAGGCAATGGCACCCCACTCCAGTACTCTTGCCTGGAAAATCCCATGGACAGAGGAGCCTGGTAGGCTGCAGTCCATGGGGTCGCTAAGAGTCGGACACGACTGAGCGACTTCACTTCCACTTTTCCCTTTCATGCATTGGAGAAGGAAATGGCAACCCACTCCAGTGTTCTTGCCTGGAGAATCCCAGGGACAGGGGAGCCTCGTGGGCTGCCGTCTCTGGGGTCGCACAGAGTCGGACACCACTGAAGCGACTTAGCAGCAGCAGCAGCAGCAGCAACATTATTAATGTAAGCTCCGCAAGGGGGCGAGTCGAATTTTAAACTTATTTTCATCTTCCTCAGATCAAGGCATTCTGAGCCCCGCAGGCGACATCTGATTTACAAACTGAAAGATCTCCTGCTCCCAGTCTGCTCCTAGGAAGGCATTTGAGTGTAGGACGGCTTTCAGCCGGAACCCAAACCTCCGGGCGCTGAAGCGCCGGAGCCTCTTTACGCTTGGACTCAGGCCCCGGAAGTCGCGAGGGTGGGGTTGTCGCTGCACAGTGAAATTGGCTACCCAGGGAAGATGCTGCTGGACCTGTCGGAGGAGCATAAGGAGCACCTGGCCTTCCTGCCGAAAGTGGACAGCGCGGGTCAGGGCACGCGGCGGCGGAGGGTGGTTCCTTGCGGTCTGGGGAGGGGATCGGGGGAGCGCCTGGCGCTCAGGGTCTCCTGGCTTCCGTTGCAGTGGTCGCAGAGTTTGGGCGAATTGCGGTGGAGTTCCTGAGGCGTGGCTCGAACCCCAAGATCTACGAAGGCGCTGCCAGTAAGAAACGGGGAGGCACAGCGGTGCAATCTTCTCGGGGAAGTGTGGGCCGTTCTCTATGTCCCTGGAGAGGACGGGGTTCTTGGGACAAGGGTTTTTTATCCGCCCCCCCCCCCCCCCGTTGTGGCATAATAAAAGCAGAAGGGGTCTTAAGTCAGGGCGCAGATCCTGCCCGTGCTCTAAATACTGAGTTTTTTTAAAGCTTGTGGTTTTTGGCGTGTAATGGACATAACACCATCTGCCAGATACACTATGATGGTTATATGCATCCAAGTGTGTGGAATAGTTCGGTGAACCATAAATACGCAACTGTTTGGCTGTTGTTCGTTGCTCAGACATCTGCTTTTACTGAACTATTTTTCCCCCAATGGACGAGGGGAGGTTTTCGATATTGTCTCTTCTGTTAGGCTGGAAGTAGCTGCGCGCTCAGGAGAGAGATAGTACACCTGGTATTGTCTCCACGCATCTGTGTTTTGTAAAGCAGATTACATGGTGGGAAATAACTGAAGGCATTTGCCTGGGAATGGCGAATGAACAGGAGGTTATTACCAAAATTATTTTTTATTGCAGTGTTTGAAAACATGGAGTAATGGATAATATTTACTCTTTTTCAGGAAAACTCAGTGTGAGTAGTGACACTGTCCAACATGGTGTGGAAGGATTAATATACCTCCTCACTGAAAGTTCGAAGCTCATGGTAAGGGCTTTTGTGGGTAGTTTTGTATTACCAGAACCTTAAGGAGGTTTCAGTTCAGTTCAGTCGCTCAGTGATGTCCGACTCTTTGCGACCCCATGAATCGCAGCACGCCAGGCCTCCCTGTCCATCACCAACTCCCGGAGTTCACTCAGACTCACATCCATCGAGTCAGTGATGCCATCCAGCCATCTCATCCTCTGTCGTCCCCTTCTCCTCCTGACCCCAAGCCCTCCCAGCATCAGAGTCTTTTCCAATGAGTCAGCTCCTCGCATGAGGTGGCCAAAGTACTGGAGTTTTAGCTTTAGCATCATTCCTTCCAAAGAAATCCCAGGGCTGATCTCCTTCAGAATGGACTGGTTGGATCTCCTTGCAGTCCAA
The DNA here is from genome assembly GCF_003369695.1 of Bos indicus x Bos taurus. Lineage (NCBI taxonomy): Eukaryota > Metazoa > Chordata > Mammalia > Artiodactyla > Bovidae > Bos > Bos indicus x Bos taurus. Next base: position 117,846,623 of record NC_040076.1, read on the forward strand.
GGGACTCTCAAGAGTCTTCTCCAACACCACAGTTAAAAAGCATCAATTCTTCGGCGCTCAGCCTTCTTCACAGTCCAACTCTCACATCCATACATGACCACAGGAAAAACCATAGCCTTGACTAGACGGATCTTTGTTGGCAAAGTAATGTCTCTGCTTTTCAATATGCTATCTAGGTTGGTCATAACTTTCCTTCCAAGGAGTAAGCGTCTTTTAATTTCATGGCTGCAATCACCATCTGCAGTGATTTTGGAGCCCAGAAAAATAAAGTCTGACACTGTTTCCCCATCTATTTCCCATGAAGTGATGGGACCGGAGCCATGATCTTCGTTTTCTGAATGTTGAGCTTTAAGCCAACTTTTTCACTCTCCACTTTCACTTTCATCAAGAGGCTTTTGAGTTCCTCTTCACTTTCTGCCATAAGGGTGGTGTCATCTGCATATCTGAGGCTATTGATATTTCTCCCGGCAATCTTGATTCCAGCTTGTGCTTCTTCCAGTCCAGCGTTTCTCATGATGTACTCTGCATAGAAGTTAAATAAGCAGGGTGACAATATACAGCCTTGACGTACTCCTTTTCCTATTTGGAACCAGTCTGTTGTTCCATGTCCAGTTCTAACGGTTGCTTCCTGACCTGCATATAGGTTTCTCAAGAGGCAGATCAGGTGGTCTGGTATTCCCATCTCTTTCAGAATTTTCCACAGTTTATTGTGATCCACACAGTCAAAGGCTTTGGCATAGTCAGGAAAGCAGAAATAGATGTTTTTCTGGAACTCTCTTGCTTTTTCCATGATCCAGCGGATGTTGGCAATTTGATCTCTGGTTCCTCTGCCTTTTCTAAAACCAGCTTGAACATCAGGAAGTTCACGGTTCACGTATTGCTGAAGCCTGGAGTGGAGAATTTTGAGCATTACTTTACTAGCATGTGAGATGAGTGCAATTGTGCAGTAGTTTGAGCATTCTTTGGCATTGGCTTTCTTTGGGATTGGAATGAAAACTGACCTTTTCCAGTCCTGTGGCCACTGCTGAGTTTTCCAAATTTGCTGGCACATTGAGTGCAGCACTTTCACAGCATCATCTTTCAGGATTTGAAAGAGCTCAACTGGAATTCCATCACCTCCACTAGCTTTGTTCGTAGTGATGCTTTCTAAGGCCCACTTGACTTCACATTCCAGGATGTCTGGCTCTAGGTCAGTGATCACACCATTGTGATTATCTGGGTTGTGAAGATCTTTTTTGTACAGTTCTTCTGTGTATTCTTGCCATCTCTTCTTAATATCTTCTGCTTCTGTTAGGTCCATACCATTTCTGTCCTTTATCGAGTGCATCTTTGCATGAAATGTTCCCTTGGTATCTCTAATTTTCTTGAAGAGGTCTCTAGTCTTTCCCATTCTGTTGTTTTCCTTTATATCTTTGCATTGATCGCTGAAGAAGGCTTTCTTATCTCTTCTTGCTATTCTTTGGAACTCTGCATTCAGATGCTTATATCTTTCCTTTTCTCCTTTGCTTTTCGCTTCTCTTTTCACAGCTATTTGTAAGGCCTCCCCAGACAGCCATTTTGCTTTTTTGCATTTCTTTTCCATGGGGATGGTCTTGATCCCTGTCTCCTGTACAACGTCACGAACCTCATTCCATAGTTCATCAGGCACTCTATCTATCAGATCTAGGCCCTTAAATCTATTTCTCACTTCCACTGTAGAATCATAAGGGATTTGATTTAGGTCATATTTGAATGGTCTAGTGGTTTTCCCTACTTTCTTCAGTTTAAGTCTGAATATGGCAATAAGGAGTTCATGATCATAGCCACAGTCAGCTCCCTGTCTTGTTTTTGTTGACTGTATAGAGCTTCTCCATCTTTGGCTGCAAAGAATATAATCAGTCTGATTTCGGTGTTGACCATCTGATGATGTCCATGTGTAGAGTCTTCTCTTGTGTTGTTGGAAGAGGGTGTTTGTTATAACCAGTGCATATACTCTATATATCAGTCCTGCTAGGATCTTCTCATTTCAGTAATGTTACTGATTTATAATTGATTGAGTGAAGCCATGCATACATAATCTGACTATAATGTGACCTGCTGGCATGAATACCTCTTGTTAGTATAAATTAGAATTGCCTGTAATTCCACATGTTACTATGTGTATCCTAAGAAGAGGGAGAATGAAATGATTTAACTTTTTGTGTATTAGTAGTATCTAGCTTATTGGAGCGGAGAAGGCAATGGCACCCCACTCCAGTACTCTTGCCTGGAGAGTCCCATGGACGGAGGAGCCTGGTGGGGTCAGTCCATGGGGTCACTGCGAGTTGGACACGACTGAGTGACTTCACTTTCACTTTTCACTTTCATGCATTGGAGCAGGAAATGGCAGCCCACTCCAGTGTTCTTGCCTGGAGAATCCCAGAGATGGAGGAGTCTAGTGGGCTGCTGTCTGTGGGGTCCCACAGAGTCGGACATGACTGAAGTGACTTAGCAGCAGCAGCAGCTTGTTGGAGAATTGAGCAAACTGGGCATTTTAGCAGTTCTTTTTGTATTTTAATAAAGTATTTTTTTCCTTTTTTCCCACATTTTTCCCTTTTTAATACTGGCTGGGAATCTTGTACCAGTTGTTGTTTCTCCATGCTCTTAATAGAAAAAATATTTGAAAAATTACAACTGGCTACATGGGATTTCCCAGATGGTGCTAGTGGTAAAGAACCCACCTGCCAATGCAGGAGACATAAGAAACTCAGGTTCAATCCCTGGGTCAGGAGGATCCCCTGGCGGAGGGCATGGCAATCTACTCCAGTTTTCTTGCCTGGAGAATCCCATGGACAGAGGAGCCTGGTGGGCTACAGTCCAAAGGGTCGCAAAGAATCAAGCAGGACTGAAGTGACTTCACACACACACACACACACACACACACACACAGGGCTTAATTTACATATTGTCCATTCTCCTGTTTCTCAGACTTACCTTTTAGTGAGAATGTTGTGTGACCGTTTTAAACCAAATTCCTGGTTTCTGTCTCAAACCTGTTGAATCAGGTTTTCCAGAAGATGGGCTTGAGAATATATTTTCAAGGTGCTTTAAATGATTCTTAAGATCAGGTAAATTTGGGAAACTGCCCTAAAGGCTTAACATTTTGATAGCAAATCGTCACGCTGGAAGTGATGAAAGACAGAGTGTGGCTTATTGAGTTATGGTGTTTCACCCTAATAATTAGGGTGAAATAATTAGATTATTTGAGTGGTTAACTACATAAAAATATATTTTATAGATTCCTTTTGTCAGACTCCCTAAAATGTTACACTTAGAGGTGTTTGACAGCAAATGCTCTGTCACATAAATCTGTGTTCCATTAGTTGATATGGGGAACTCATTTTTGCTTCCCGAGGTGATCTTTTCTGGCCCTCTTCAGAGCTTTCCTGGCTGTTCTCCTCGAAATCGATCTCTAGCCTCTTGCTCTTCGATTTAGTCGAGTTGAATCTTCTGACAGACTACCTGATGTGATTGGTCAACAAACCTAACCCACCTGGCCCAAAAGACTATAAGCCCTCCTCACCAGCAATGAGCCCATTTGATTTATTCAGTTCTGTATGCCTAGCATGGGACCTATCCCATAGTAGGATCTCAGGAGATACTTGCTAAAGGGACAAGATAACCTAAGCCTATGCTATTACAAATAGAAACAAGTCTAATGACAGTGACATCCCCTCCCAAAAAGGGTGGCATGCAGAAACTGGAAAAGAACAAGGAAAGTAGAGTATTAAAGTGGCTGAGGTAAATACAATTAAGGGAAGAGAGACAAAAAAATTGTGCTTCCTCTACTTTTTCTCCGCCTGTTTATCCCTCCTCATGTTGGGCATCCAGTAAGGGAGTAAAAGCAAGCCTGCTGTTAGCAGTTTCCTTTTTTCCTACTGAGAGTCATTGCCAATGTTAGGGTTGCTTGGTCCCTAATAATGTTGTTCCATTGGATAGCCAAAATCTGTGACTCCATGTCCTTCTCTCCCACTCCCTTTGCTGACCAAATACATGACTTTCCTCTGTCCGGTCAGCATCGGAATATCGCACTAAGATTTACCTAAACCGTTTTCTTCCACCTACCCCCTGCCTCTGGCAACCACCAGTCTGTTCTCTGTATCTGTGAGTTTGAGGGGCTTTTTTTGTTTTTTGTTTGTCTTAGACTTGACATGTAAGAGAGATCGTACAGTATTTCTTTTTCTGTCTGACTTAATTCACTTAGCATAATGCCCTCAAGTTCCATCCATGTTGTTGCAAATGGCAAGATTCCATTTCTTTATGGCTGGGTAATATTCCACTGTGTATGTGTGCCACAACTTCCCTATGCATTCATCGTTCAATGGATACTTAGTTTGTTTCCATGTTTTATCCATTGTAAATAGATGCTTCAGGAACATGGGGGTGCATATGTCTGTTCGAATTTGTGTTTTTGCTTTTTTTGGATAAATATGCAGAAGTAGAATCACTAGATCATACGGTAGTTCTATTTTTAATTTTTTGAAGACCCTCCATACTGTTTTACATAGTGACTGCCCCAGTTTATGTTCCTGCCAACAGTGTACAGGAGTTCCCTTTTCTCCACAGCCTTACCAACGCTTGTTTCTTGTCATTTTGATACTCTCCATTCCAGTGGATGTGAAGTGATATCTCATCATTTTGATTTACATTTCCCTGGTGATGAGTGATGTTGAGCATCTTTTCATGTGCCTGTTGGCCTTCTATATGTGTTCTTTGGAAAATGTGAATTCAGATCTTCTGCCCATGTTTTAATCAGATTGTTTATGGGTTTATTTACTTATTTATTTTGCTATTGTGTATTAGATAGGTGATTTGCAGATTTTTCTTTCATTCAGTAGGTTGCCTTTTCATTTTGTTGATGCTTTCCTATGCTGTGCAGAAGACTTTTATCCGAAGTTGTCCCATTAGTTTGTTTTTGCTTTTGTTGCTTATTTTTATTTTCATGTATCAAAAACTCGGAATAGTGGACAGAGGTTGCCTTTTACTAAGGAGTGTTGTTTCTTTTACTAGACAGAATAGAATTCATATTTTTTTGTGTATATCCAGTATTTCAGCATTTATTAGACACATAAATTTTGATAAACTTGATTCATTTTTAGATTTCTGAACTGGATTTCCAAGACTCTGTTTTTATTCTGGGATTTCCTGAAGAATTGAACAAATTGTTGCTTCAGCTTTATCTAGACAACAGAAAGGAGATCAGAACTATCCTGAGTGAATTGGCACCAGACCTTCCCAGTTACCACAGCCTTGAATGGCGACTGGATGTACAGGTATGACTTTTTAAAAAAAATCTGACATAGAATATAAGATTTATTTTAGGCTATGTCTTCACACTTATTGTATTCTTTACCACCTTAACCAAATTCTGGTTTGAAACTTCAGTTTTTTAATGTCCGTTTTTAGACCATTTCACAAATAGTTCATTTTCTTTTTTTTTTTTTTTTTCTAACCACACCACAAGATTTGTGGGATTTTTTAGTTCCCCAACCAAGGATTGAACCCAGGCTCTTGGCAGTGAGAGTGGTGGGTTCTAACCACTGGACCGTCAGGGAATTCCCCATTTTCTTATATTTTTAATATGTTCACATTGGTTTAATTTGTGAACTTTGTAAGAAATAGGTTATTTTGGAAAAGCAGATGGTTATCTATATTTTTAAAGTGGTGCTTAACTTTTAGAAAACCTTTTTTCTGTCTAAATAAAACACATTTATAGAAAAGTACACAGGTCAGTATATAGCCCAATGAATTATCATGTGGTAAAAACACCTATGAAACCAGCACCCATGATCAGCACTTCAGAAGCATCCTTCTTGCCTTACAAGTTACTTCCCCATCCTTCTTTTCAAAGGTAACCAGCATCCTGACTCTTAATGCACAGATTATTTTTTTCTGTTCTTTAACTTTCTATTCATGAAATGATTCAATAAATATTCTTCTATGTCTGCCTTCTTTTTATGAGATTGGGTTGTTTTTAAAGCCACGTACACAACCAAAAAGGAATTTTCAGACATTGCATGCAGCCCTTTCTCAAGCAGTGACAGATAAGCTAGTTAAGAAGTGTTTATTGAATGCCATCCAATCACTGATTAGGACTGTGCTGAATGCTTTGGGAACCAGAATTGTAAGATACTTTCTCAGCTAGAAAAGATATTATTTGTTTAGTCATATTAGATGTCTCAAAATAACTAGTAATTAAAGATAGTTGTGAAATAAGGTTCTGGAGAGGAAAAAAGAATATAATTGTATAAATAAAGGTACTTCTGAGTATTTCAGAAAAGCTGTATCTCATGTAGTTCAGTGTACACTGGCATGTTCCAGAAAAGCATCAATAAAAGAAGGGTAAATTTCAGAAAAAGAAATGAATGGAGAAAACCAGGGTAATATTATTGAGAGAGGAGACAGCATAAGTTGTAAAGGCCCACATGAATCTGAGAGTGAACACATGAATATGTGGGATAGCCCCCTAGTTCCCAAACTTGACTGCACATTGAAATGATTTAGGGAGCTTTAAAAAAATTCTGATATTTGTGTTCTGCCCCAGAGGTTCTGATTTATTGGTACAGAGTTTTACCTGGGCATCAGGATTTTTTAAAGCTCCCTTGTCACCCAGGTAATTCTAATGTGTAATAACGTTTGTAAACCGCTGTAATAGTAGATTCTTCTGATTTGAGTGGTCCGAATAGGTTACAGAAATTCAGCTAGACAAGCTTAGCAATTGTATCCCAGTGTGTTGAGTGCTTGAATATATATTAACACAGGAGAAGGTATAAAGCAGATTATAGGCTCCTTGAAGGAGAAGGCAATGGCACCCCACTCCAGTACTCTTGCCTGGAAAATCCCATGGACGGAGGAGCCTGGTGGGCTGCAGTCCATGGGGTCGCTAGAAGTCAGACACGGCTAAGCGACTTCACTTTCACTTTTCACTTTCATGCATTGGAGGAGGAAATGGCAACCCACTCCAGAATTCTTGCCTGGAGAATCCCAGGGACGGGGGAGCCTGGTGGGCTGCCGTCTATGGCATCGCACAGAGTCGGACACGACTGAAGCAACTTAGCAGCAGCAGCAGCAGCAGCAGCAGGCTCCTTGAAGGCATATGCAACTTGCTTTTTTGATTAAACATTTTCTTTTTAGATTTATTGATGACAGTTCAGGTTGCTATAGTTTACTTCTTTTCCCCGTCATTTAGTAAGCATTTCATGGTATGAATATTCTCAATTTATCCATTCTGTTGGTAAAGAATATTTGAGATATGTCTAGCTTTTGGCTCTTGGAAACAAATACTGTTATGAATATGTGTATATGTGTAAGAGTTTACGATATGTACCTAGGAGTGGAATTGCTGGTAATTTATCTGTTTTCCAAAGTAATTCTCTCATCACTCTCACCAGCAGTGGATGAGTTTTCATTACCATCACTTCACAGTGCTCCTTATGGGCAGGTTTCTAATTCTTGCCAGTCTGATAAAACAGCATGATTTTATTGGCCATTTTCTAATAAAGTTGAATGTATTTCCTGTGTTTATCTATTTTTATTACTTTTGCAAAGTGCTTTCATAGATCTTCTGTACAATTTTCTTGGTTTTGTGGGGGTTTTATTAAATCAGAACACTTCTTCATACATTCTTGATACTTTTTTTTGGTTTTATGTGTTACACAGTATCTTTTCTCAGGTTGTGGCTTGTTTTTTTCCCACTATTTTTAGATATCTTTCCAAGAAATTTTAATAATTTTAATTCATTTCAGTTTATCAGTTTTTATTTATGATTTTTGTTTTTATATCATGTTTAAGAAATCCTTGCATACTGTATGACTACCTATACATTGTAGTTTTTTTTTTTCCCCCAAAGATTTTGAAGTTTACTGTTCATTTTGAAGTCTGTGATTTATCTGAAATTCAATTTTTGTGTATGGTATAATGTCATTATTCATATGTTCAGCATGATTGTTAAATAGTCATTATGCTTTTATTCCATTTAAAATTAAGCTTGCAAGCAGAAGCCTCAGGCAACAGATTAAACCATCAGTGACTATAAAGCTCCACCTTAATCAGAATGGAGATCACAACACCCAAGTTCTGCAGACAGACCCAGCCACCCTGCTGCACTTGGTTCAGCAGTTGGAACAAGCCTTGGAGGAGATGAAAACAAACCACTGTAGGAGAGTCGTGCGCAATATCAAGTAGTCCCAATTTGTTTTCTTCCTCCGGAATCACTTGTGAATTGATGATACGCAGTAGTTATTTTTCAAAACAATTTTTTAAGTTGATAGTGATAAATGCATAGAGATTTCATAAAATTTCTTTTCCTATGTCAAGATACTGAGGTCATGATCACAGGCTAAGTGAAGTTTCTTTCTCGGTGCTAAATATGGTCAGTTTCTTGAGTTAAGATGTAGTTTGTGTCGTAAATGTGTAAATAGGATTGAATCAACTGAAAGTGAATCTATACTGTTCAAATCCTCTGTGTATATAAATGACTATATTTTTTTGATGCTTTTCCTGACTAGTTTATTGTTTTCCTCCTTATTGATCTAAACTTAAAGTTCACAGTGTAATTCTATTACTATTCATAGTATTTCTAGACAATTTAATGTTTTTGACTTTAAAGCACACCATGATGTTAATAGCCACAGAATAGTGGGAAGTGAATATGAATTTTTTAAAGGCAACATTTTTTAGGCAGTTCATGTATTTTATTTGGCTGTGAATATACTAAGTACTTACCTTGTTGTTTAAGTTTAAGTTGCCATGCTAATAAGCTTAAATAGTACTCAAATTTGTGTGAATATATTGTAGTTTATCAAGGATTAATTTTTTTCCCTATTACCAAAGCATCTAAGAGACACACTGCCATTCGACATTTATAAACAATGGATGCAGGCATACTGTAATCAGTTCTTAATTATCTTAAGAACATGGAAAAAACATGTTATGCACTTGCAAAGTAGCTATAAGCAAACTATACTCAGATAATTTTTAGTTATAGTGATAACTTGATTAATGAAGCTTTCATGTTAACAACCTCACAAATAAGAGGAAACTTTACATGTTACATGAAATTGTAGCATATGTCATCAGGTTAAAAGCATCATGCCTGCCAAGCTTATACAATAAAAATAGCTCTGTGAGGCTTCTTATTTGTCCACATTGGGTGAAGATAAGCAGGGCTGACTCCAGCCAAAATTGAAATAATATCCTTGTGTCTTCTTAGGGCAACTTTTATTCTTCCTCTATATCCACTATTCTTATCCCAAGCAAAATGACAAAGCATGTGTTAGTCTCTTTTTCTTATTTGTATCAAACTCCCCTTTTTTAAATTACACTTTATGGGGTTCTCATGGCAAATATACTGGGGTGGTTTGCCGTTCCCTTCTCCAGAGAAGAAGAGGACGACAGAGGGTGAGATAGTTGGATGGCATCACTGATGCAATGGACATGAATTTGGGCAAACTCCAGGAGATGGTGGGGGACAGGGAGGCCTGACATGCTGCAGTCCATGGGGTCATGAAGAGTCAGACAAGACTTGGTGAACTGATCAAAAACCCCTTGTCCGCAGTCTCTGTGCTTTGTTATTCTTTCTGATGTTCTTTGCTTTTGGGGGCCAGAATGAGTTGGGAGCAGTCTTCCTTTTGAATCTGGGACTCACCTTTTTTTTTTTTTTCCCCACAGAGCATCTAATGAGCCTCTTCCTTTTCTTGTTTGAACATTCCACACCCTTACCCAGTCCTCTGCCTTGTTTGTTTTATGGAACAATTATTTTTTTGTAGTTTGTATATGAAGATATTTTCTGCAGATGCAGTCACTATTCTACTCTCCTATATGACCAGTTTCTTGACTCTGGGATATGCCTTTCCATCCGTAACTATCTAAATGTTTATTAAAACATTTTGGATTACGAGTGTGTGTATTTTTTAGGATTTGCTGGTGCATGTTTAGACTTCAGTATAATAGCTCTTAAGTCTCAAAGCCAGAATGGTAACATGTCATTTCTCAGAACAGCTCTGTGAGTAGGGAATAATCAATATATGTAATTACAAAGTCTACATATACTTCACCCATTGGAAGTCTCCTTTGTGTGTCACAAATTTCCTTGAGTTTATTTTGTTATTGATTTTCCAAGCTTGAGTAAATTTAAAACAGCAAACTAGAAAGTGATGTGGATACTATAAGAAGAAAACAGACTTTTGTGAAAACTGGAAAATGAGAACCTGATACTAAGGAAAGTTTGAAAAATCATTAACAGTGTGTAAAGCAATATTGTAAAGTAGTTAGTTCCAATTAAATTAATTTTTTTAAAAGTGTGTAAAAGATACTTGTGTGGGAACCTTTAAAATGTACAATAGTATGTTGCCCTTTAGGGTATGATCCTATGAGAAATCAGTCTTTGGGAATGGACAAAAGGATTTAAATTTAGTTTTTCTGGCTTCTTATAGATCCTTGATAAATTCTCAAAGCTTTGTTTTCTTCATCTCTAAAATAGGAATTATAACACCTATCTCATTGGCTTGTAGAGACCAGATAAAACCATGCATATAAAATGTTCAGTATAATATAGGACTTTAGAATATACTAATGTGGTCTGAGGGTCTCATTATTTTATAACCTGAATTCTGTCTAAAACACTCTATTTAAGGAACTGAGAGAAAATGTTACCTAGTGGTTTCTGGGTGGTAGGATTATGACTTTCTTTGCCTTCTTAATTTCTGTACTGAGTTTAGTTAGTTAGTTCAGTTGCTCAGTCATATCCAACTCTTTGCAACTCCATGAATCTCAGCACACCAGGCCTCCCTGTCCATCACCAACTCCCAGAGTTCACTCAGACTCATGTCCATCGAGTCATTGATGCCATCCAGCCATCTCGTCCTCTGTCGTCCCCTTCTCCTCTTGCCCCCAATCCCTCCCAGCATCAGAGTCTTTTCCAATGAGTCAACTCTTCACATGAGGTGGCCAAAGTACTGGAGTTTCAGCTTTAGTATCATTCCTTCCAAAGAAATCCCAGGGCTGATCTTCAGAATGGACTGTTTGGATCTCCTTGCAGTTCAAGGGACTCTCAAGAGTCTTCGCCAACACCACAGTTCAAAAGCATCAATTCTTCGGCACTCAGCCTTGTTCACAGTCCAACTCTCACATCCGTACATGACCACAGGAAAAACCATGGCCGTGACTAGACGGACCTTTGTTGGCAAAGTAATGTCTCTGCTTTTCAATATGCTATCTAGGTTGGTCATAACTTTCCTTCCAAGGAGTAAGCATCTTTTAATTTCATGGCTGCAGTCACCATCTACAGTGATTTTGGAGCCCCCAAAAATAAAAGTCTGACACTGTTTCCACAGTTTCCCCATCTATTTCCCATGAAATGATGGGACCAGATGCCATGATCTTTGTTTTCTGAATGTTGAGCTTTAAGCCAACTTTTTCACTCTCCACTTTCACTTTCATCAAGAGGCTTTTAGTTACTCTTCATTTTCTGCCATAAGGGTGGTGTCATCTGCATATCTGAGGTTATTGATATTTCTCCCAGCAATCTTGATTCCAGCTTGTGCTTCTTCCAGTCCAGCGTTTCTCATGATCTACTCTGCATAGAAGTTAAATAAGCAGAGTGACAATATACAGCCTTGATGTACTCCTTTTCCTATTTGGAACCAGTCTTTTTTTCCATGTTCAGTTCTAACTGTTGCTTCCTTACCTGCATACAGATTTCTCAAGAGGCAGATCAGGTGGTCTGGTATTCCCATCTCTTTCAGAATTTTCCACAGTTTATTGTGATCCACACAGTCAAAGGCTTTGGCATAGTCAAGAAAGCAGAAATAGATGTTTTTCTGGAACTCTCTTGCTTTTTCCATGATCCAGCGGATGTTGGCAATTTGATCTCTGGTTCCTCTGCCTTTTCTAAAACCAGCTTGAACATCAGGAAGTTCACAGTTCACGTATTGCTGAAGCCTGGCTTGGAGAATTTTGAGCATTATTTTACTAGCATGTGAGATGAGTGCAATTGTGTGGTAGTTTGAGCATTCTTTGTCATTGCCTTTCTTTGGGATTGGAATGGAAACTGACCTTTTCCAGTCCTGTGGCCACTGCTGAGTTTTCCAAATTTGCTGGCACATTGAGTGCAGCACTTTCACAGCATCATCTTTCAGGATTTGAAAGAGCTCAACTGGAATGCCATCACCTCCACTAGCTTTGTTTGTAGTGATGCTTTCTAAGGCCCACTTGACTTCACATTCCAGGATGTCTGGCTGTAGGTCAGTGATCATACCATCGTGATTATCTGGGTCGTGAAAATCTTTTTTGTACAGTTCTTCTGTGTATTCTTGCCACCTCTTCTTAATATCTTCTGCTTCTGTTAGGTCTGTACCATTTCTGTCCTTTATCGAGCCCATCTTTGCATGAAATGTTCCCTTGGTATCTCTAATTTTCTTGAAAAGATCTCTAGTCTTTCCCATTCTGTTGTTTTCCTCTATTTCTTTGAATTGATCACTGAGGGAGGCTTTCTTATCTCTTCTTGCTATTCTTTGGAACTCTGCATTCAGATGCTTATATCTTTCCTTTTCTGCTTTGCTTTTCACTTCTCTTCTTTTCACAGCTATTTGTAAGGCCTCCCCAGACAGCCATTTTGCTTTTTTGCATTTCTTTTCCATGGGGATGGTCTTGATCCCTGTCTCGTGCACAATGTCACGACCCTCATTCCATAGTTCATCAGGCACTCTGTCTATCAGATCTAGTCCCTTAAATCTATTTCTCACTTCCACTGTAGAATCATAAGGGATTTGATTTAGGTCATACTTGAATGGTCTAGTGGTTTTCCCTACTTTCTTCAATTTCAGTCTGAATTTGGTAATAAGGAGTTCATAGTCTGAGCCACAGTCAGCTCCCAGTCTAGTTTTTGTTGACTGTATAGAGCTTCTCCATCTTTGGCTGCAAGGAACGTAATCAATCTGATTTCGGTGTTGACCATCTGGTGATGTCCATGTGTAGAGTCTTCTCTTGTGTTGTTGGAAGAGGGTGTTTGCTATGACCAGTGCATTTTCTTGGCAAAACTATATTAGTCTTTGCCCCGCTTCATTCTGTACTCCAAGGCCAAATTTGCATGTTACTCCAGGTGTTTCTTAACTTCCTACTTTTGCATTCCAGTCCCCTATAATGAAAAGAACATCTTTTTTGGGTGTTAGTTCTAAAAGGTCTTGTAGGTCTTCACAGAACCATTCAACTTCAGCTTCTTCAGCGTTGCTGGTTGGGACATAGACTTGGATTACCGTGATATTGAATGGTTTGCCTTGGAGACAAACAGAGATCATTCTGTCATTTTTGAGATTGCATCCAAGTACTGCATTTTGAACTCTCTTGTTGACCATGATGGCTACTCCATTTCTTCTGAGGGATTCCTGTCCGTAGTAGTAGATATAATGGTCATCTGAGTTAAATTCACCTGTTGCAGTCCATTTGAGTTCGCTGATTCCTAGAATGTTGACATTCACTCTTGCCATCTCTTGTTTGACCACTTCCAATTTGCCTTGATTCATGGACCTGACATTCCAGGTTCCTATGCAATATTGCTCTTTACAGCATCGGACCTTGCTTTTATCACCAGTCACGTCCACAGCTGGGTATTGTTTTTGCTTTGGCTCCATCCCTTCATTCTTTCTGGAGTTATTTCTCCACTGATCTCCAGTAGCATATTGGGCACCTACTGACCTGGGGAGTTCCTCTTTCAGTATCCTATCATTTTGCCTTTTCATACTGCTCATGGGGTTCTCAAGGCAAGAATACTGAAGTGGTTTGCCATTCCCTTCTCCAGTGGACCACATTCTGTCAGACCTCTCCACCATGACCTGCCCATCTTGGCTTGCCCCACGGGCATGGCTTAGTTTCATTGAGCTAGACAAGGCTGTGGTCCTAGCGTGATTATATTGACTAGTTTCCTGTGAGTATGGTTTCCGTGTGTCTGCCCTCTAATGCCCTCTTGCAACACCTACCGTCTTACTTGGGTTTCTCTTACTGAGTTTAACTTGTATTAAAAAAATTTTTTTGAAGTCTAAAGAAGAATAAAGATCAGGGAACTTAAATACATTTTTAGTAGTACTTTTATTGAAAAATTTTTAATTCTTAGGGGCCTCCATTGTGGCTCAGTCATAAAGAATCCACCTGCCAGTTCAGGAGACACGGGTTCAATCCCTGATCTAGGAAGATCCCAAATTCCTTGGAGCAACTTAAGCCTGTGCACAGTTATCGAGCCTGTGCTCTAGAGCCCAGGAGCCGAAACTACTGAGCCTATGGACCCCCAAATCCTGAAGCTCAAGTGCCCTGGAGCTCTTGCTCCACAGCAAGAGAAACCACTGCAATGAGAAGCCCACACAGGGCAACTAGAGAGTAGCCGCCACTCTTCAAAACTAAAGAAAAGCCCATTCAGTAACAGAGACCCAGCACAACCAAAAGTTTAAAAAAATTAAAACAAAATTTTAATTCTCAGAATGATACACACATAACTCTCCAGAAAACTCAGCTATTCAAAACTGCCTAGTCCCCAAAGGACTCAGGTAGACAGGCTGAGGGTTTTACCGATAGGCTTGGTCCAGAGTCCTTTTTTTTTTTTTTTCTTCTGTCCTTTTCCCTCCATGCTAGGGAAAGAAACATGAGAATTTCAAGGCACTAGCTAAGCCAGCTCTCTTTTTTCTCGGTAATATTATATCTAAATGGAGTTTTTAATCTCCACAGGAAAACATAATACTTCTTTGTAGTTCTCACAGCCTTCATGATTAGGAAGATCTGTCCACTGTTATATTAAAGCCTTCCTACTATACTTTACATACTGTTCTCTGTACTTTTTTTTTTTTTAATATATGTTTAAATCTCGCTTTAGCTTACCCTTCCATGGTTTACACAGTGATTGGTAACTGTCATCTCTTTTCCTTTCTTTCCCTACAAGTAGAAAATACTTTGGTACAAGGGTGTAGTACTATATTGCCTCTAGTTTAAACATACTCGTTTTTAAAACCACCGTGACAGTTATGCTCAAACCTACATACTTTCCTTTACAGCAAAACGAGCAAGCCGAGCTTCACCATTAGTGTGGTTACTTCAGTGAGCTTTGCAAACTTTGAGAACAATGTTTTAATTATAAAAGCAGAAGAAACCCACTGTTTCTCGGCTTTGCAAAATAGTGTATACTCTTTCAAGATGAGAAAACAATGATATGCTTTATGGCAGTAAAACACATATATTGGGTGGCTTTGTCACTTGAATATTAATGGCTCTTTATATAGTTCTAGTCTTCTCTGCCCAGGAACTCAAATGACTTAATTATGTTTGGTAGCCATGAGTCCATAAGAGTCTACTTACTATAATAGGGAAACATGGGAAAAGTCATTTCATTTTCTTAATGGGCCTAAAATAAAAAGGAACATCAGGAATATAGATATCTGCATTAATCAATTTACAACTTTTTATAAGATAATTTTTTAAGTGTAGTGTAAATTGTTTCATTAGAAATAATTGTGTAACTGTCAGAATGAGAGGCCATGCACTTTTATTGTACTTGAAGCTAAATTGATGCTTTTTAGTTGCAAAGACCACAATTTTCATCTTCCTCTCCTGCCATTATCATCTCTAGTCTCACAGAACAGTCTGTCCAATGACCAGCTACAAAGAGAGGCAACACAGAGAAGGGTTTTTGCCCTTTCTCACAAACTTCGTGAGATCCTTTACCTCTTTTATTCTTTATTTTTCTTAGTCTTTACTCTTTTACTTTGAACTCTGATCCACCCATTTATGTATGGCATTGTGCTGATAGGAAAACAAAGCAAATTTTAAAACCTTTTCTAGCTCTTTTTACAAAGTCAGTGCCTCCGTTGTGTTAAATATTAAATACTTGGAATGATCTGTGTTGTGTGTTGAACAAAGGGTAAAGTTGTAAAGTTTAGAATGCTCTCAGGCCATTCCATCCTTGAAAATCATTTAATTCATAAACTCATCAGGCTACAGAAAGGAGTATCCTAGGGGGCAGGGGGCTATTCTGCCGAAGGGAAGTTCCTTTGGGTGGCTGTCTGTTGGAACCATTTTTCCTTGGAAGTCCACCTTCTTCTGGAAAGCAAAACTCCTAGTATGATTCAATAGCTAGAGCTGCAGAAATGTGCATAAGAAAAGGCACATGACTGCAGAATGCTCTGGAGTGCTTGGACATGGTTTGGATGGCAGAAATTATCTTTACTCCTTTTCTACCGAAGAGGGGTTTCCTGAGGTAACCAGAGGTGTGATGGGCAAAGCAAATGGAGTTTTTTTAATACCTGCGTGCCGATGTTGTGATTGTCATAAATCCAATGAGAAGTGGATGCCTGTGGCTTTGAAGGAATGTGCTTAGTGCACAGAACGAAAAGGCTTCTCAGTTAACTCAAAGGCTAAAATCACACAGATTAAAATTCAGAGAATGAGGAAAAGAAAATCCAGGGAAGTCTTTGAGTTTCACTGGAGCAAGTATAGATGGTTAGGATTTGATTTTCTGGCATGGTCTGCAAACCATATGCTTTTAGTCCAAATAAATAAAAAGCCCTTACAAAGCTCAAGTGAGTGTAAGTCCTGCAGCAAAATAAAATTACTTGATTTGCAGCAAGACTGTTCCACAATACATAAACTAAAAGAACTGAGAAAGGCCATAGATAACTTTTTTCGTACTTAAAAAAATGAGCGAGTCACCATGTACTTTCCAAAAGGAGAAAATTATTTGTTTCACAATATGAGCAATATAATTAAAAATTTTTTTTTAATGTTTAGGACCTTAAGGGTGTAATTATTTGGTATCCCTTCCCGTGCCTTTTATTCTTCCACTCTTTGCCTAGACATAAATACCAAATTCCATGCCTTTCTTAGGCACTTGGAACAATTTCTTTTCATGCCAAACCTCGAAAGCCTCCTCCCCACCCCTTTTTTTAATTTAAATTTTATTTCTTTGGCCATGTGGTGTGGTTCAATTCCCAACCAGGAATTGAACCTGTGCCCCCTGCATTAGGAGCATGGACTCTCAACCTCTGGATGACCAGAGAAGTTCTTCCCTCCTTTTAAAAATTATTTTTTTGAGAAATAATTTAAATAACATAAAATTCACCCTTTCAAAGTGCAGTTCACTGCGGTTTGGAATATTCACAAAGTTGTGCAGCCATGGTCACCACTATCTGATCACAGAACATTTTCACCCCTCCAGAAAGAAACACATATCCATGAGGAATCACTCCCCACTTCCTCCTCCCTCTAGTCCCTGACAACCACTAATCTACTTCCTGCAGATTTGCCTCTTCTGGATGTTTCAAATAAGTAGAATTGTACAATATATACTCCAGTGGACCACATTCTGTCAGACCTCTCCACCATGACCTGTCCGACTTGGGTGGCCCCACACGGCATGGCTTAGTTTCATTGAGTTAGACAAGGCTGTGGTCTGTGTGATCAGATTGGCTAGTTTTCTGTGATTATGGTTTCAGTCTGTCTGCCCTCTGATGCCCTCTCGCAACACCTACCGTCTTACTTGGGTTTCTCTTACCTTGGACGTGGGGTATCTCTTCATGGCTGCTCCAGCAAAGCACAGCTGCTGCTCCTTACCTTGGATGAAGTCGCCCCTCCTGACCTTGAACATGGAGTAGCTCCTCTCGGCCCTCCTGTGCCCACACAGCCGCCGCTCCTCAGACGGGTCATGGTGGAGAGGTCTGACAGAATGTGGTCCACTGGAGAAGGGAATGGCAAACCACTTCAGTATTCTTGCCTTGAGAACCCCATGAACAGTATGAAAAGGCAAAATGATAGGATACTGAAAGAGGAACTCCCTGGGTCGATAGGTGCCCAATATGCTACTGGAGATCAGTGGAGAAATAACTCCAGAAAGAATGAAGGGATGGAGCCAAAGCAAAAACAGTACCCAGTTGTGGATGTGACTGGTGATAGAAGCAAGGTTCAATGCTGTGAAGAGCAATATTGCATAGGAACCTGGAATGTCAGGTCCATGAATCAAGGCAAATTGGAAGTGGTCAAACAGGAGATGGCAAGAGTGAACGTAACATCAACATTCTAGGAATCAACGAACTAAAAGGGACTGGAATGTGTGAATTTAACTCAGATGACAATTATATCTACTACTGTGTGCAGGAATCCCTTAGGAGAAATGGAGTAGCCATCGTGGTCAACAAAAGAGTTTGAAATGCAGTACTTGGATGCAATCTCAAAAACGACAGAACAACAGAATGCTGAAGAAGCTGAAGTTGAACGGTTCTACGAAGACCTACAAGACCTTTTAGAACTAACACCCAAAAAAGATGTCCTTTTCATTATAGGGGACTGGAATGCAAAAGTAGGAAGTCAAGAAACACCTGGAGTAACAGGCAAATTTGGCCTTGGAGTACAGAATGAAGCAGGGCAAAGACTAATAGAGTTTTGCCAAGAGATTGCACTGGTCATAGCAAACACCCTCTTCCAACAACACAAGAGAAGACTCTACACATGGACATCACCAGATGGTCAACACGGAAATCAGATGGAGTATATTCTTTGCAGCCAAAGATGGAGAAGCTCTATACAGTCAGTAAAAACAAGACCGGGAGCTGACTGTGACTCAGATCATGAGCTCCTTATTGCCAAATTCAGACTTAAATTGAAGAAAGTAGGGAAATCCACTAGACCATTCAGGTATGACCTAAATCAAATCCCTTATGATTCTACAGTGGAAGTGAGAAATAGATTTAAGGGACTAGATCTGATAGACAGAGTGCCTGATGAACTATGGAATGAGGTTCGTGACATTGTACAGGAGACAGGGATCAAGACCATCCCCATGGAAAAGAAATGCAAAAAAGCAAAATGGCTGTCTGGGGAGGCCTTACAAATAGCTGTGAAAAGAAGAGAAGCGAAAAGCAAAGCAGAAAAGGAAAGATATAAGCATCTGAATGCAGAGTTCCAAAGAATAGCAAGAAGAGATAAGAAAGCCTCCCTCAGTGATCAATTCAAAGAAATAGAGGAAAACAACAGAATGGGAAAGACTAGAGATCTTTTCAAGAAAATTAGAGATACCAAGGGAATAGTTCATGCAAAGATGGGCTCGATAAAGGACAGAAATAGTATGGACCTAACAGAAGCAGAAGATATTAAGAAGAGGTGGCAAGAATACACAGGAGAGCTATACAAAAAAGAGCTTCATGACCCAGATAAACACGATGGTGTGATCACTGACCTAGAGCCAGACATCCTGGAATGTGAAGTCAAGTGGGCCTTAGAAAGCATCACTATGAACAAAGCTAGTGGAGGTGATGGAATTCCAGTTGAGCTCTTTCAAATCCTGAAAGATGATGCTGTGAAAGTTCTGCACTCAATATGCCAGCAAATTTGGAAAACTCAGCAGTGGCCACAGGACTGGAAAAGGTCAGTTTTTTTTCATTCCAATCCCAAAGAAAGCCAATGCCAAAGAATGCTCAAACTACCACACAATTGCACTCATCTCATGTGCTAGTAAAGTAATGCTCATCTCCAAGCCAGGCTTCAGCAATACGTGAACCATGAACTTCCTAATGTTCAAGCTGATTTTAGAAAAGGCAGAGGAACCAGAGATCAAATTGCCAACATCCGCTGGATCATGGAAAAAGCAAGAGAGTTCCAGAAAAACATCTATTTCTGCTTTATTGACTATGCCAAAGCCTTTGACTGTGGGGATCACAATAAACTGTGGAAAATTCTAAAAGAGATGAGAATACCAGACCACCTGATCTGCCTCTTGAGAAATCTGTATGCAGGTCAGGAAGCAACAGTTAGAACTGGACATGGAAAAAAAGACTGGTTCCAAATAGGAAAAGGAGTACGTCAAGGCTGTATATTGTCACCCTGCTTATTTCAGTTATATGCAGAGTACATCATGAGAAACCCTGGGCTGGAAGAAGCACTAGCTAGAATCAAGAGTGCCCGGAGAAATATCAATAACCTCAGATATGCAGATGACACCACCCTTATGGCAGAAAGTTAAGAAGAACTAAAAAGCCTCTTGATGAAAGAGGAGAGTGAAAAAAAGATCTTCAGAAAGATCTTCAGGAAATGAAGATCATGGCATCTGGTCCCATCGCTTCATGGCAAATAGATGGGGAAACAGTGGAAACAGTGGTAGACTTTATTTTGGGGGGCTCCAAAATTACTGCAGATGGTGATTGCAGCCATGAAATTAAAAGACGCTTACTCCTTGGAAAGAAATTTATGACCAACCTAGATAGCATATTGAAAAGCAGAGATATTGCTTTGCCAACAACGGTCCATCTAGTCAAGGCTATGGTTTTTCCAGTGGTCATGTATGGATGCAAGAGTTGGACTGTGAAGAAAGCTGAGTGCTGAAGAATTGATGCTTTTGAACTGTGATGTTGGAGAAGACTCTTGATAACCCCTTGGACTGCAAGGAGATCCAATCAGTCTATCCTAAAGGAAATCAGTCCTGCGTGTTCTTTGGAAGGACTGATGCTGAAGCTGAAACTTCAATACTTTGGCCACCTGATGGGAAGAACTGACTCATTGAAAAAGACTCTGATGCTGGGATGGATTGAGGGCAGGAGGAGAAGGGGACGACAGAGGACGAGATGGCTGGATGGCATCACCGACTCGATGGATGTGAGTTTGAATGAACTCCGGGAGTTGGTGATGGACAGGGAAGCCTGGCCTGCTGCGATTCATGGGGTCGCAAAGAGTCGGACACAACTGAGCAACTGAACTGAACTGAACTGATACAATATATGGCTTTTTGTGTCTGGCTGTGGCCCTATGGACTGTAGCCCACCAGGCTCCTCTGTCCCTGGGATTCTCCAGGCAGGATTACTGGGGTGGGTTGCCATTCCTCGATCCAGGAGATCTTCCCCACCCAGGGATGGAACCCATGTCTCTTACTTATGTCTGTCTCCTGCATCGGCAGGCAGGTTCTTTACCACTAGCAATGGTACCCTATTCCAGTACTCTTGCCTGGAAAATCCCATGGACAGTGGAGCCTGGTAGGCTGCAGTCCATGGGGTTGCTAATAGTCAGGCACGACTGAACGACTTCACTTTCACTTTTCACTTTCATGCATTGGAGAAGGAAATGGCAACCCACTCCAATGTTCTTGCCTGGAGAATGCCAGGGACGGGGGAGCCTGGTGGGCTGCCGTCTATGGGGTCGCATAGAGTTGGACACAACTGAAGCGACTTAGCAGCAGCAGCAGCCACCTGGAAAGCAGTCTTTCAGTTAGCATAGTGTTTTCAATGTTCATGATATAGCAAGTATCAATACTTTACACTTTTTTAATGACTGAATAATGTTTATTGTATGGATATGCCTTTGCTCTTTATAGTATTTGATTTATTTTCACTCCTAGTATCCCTATGGAATTAGTCTGCTGCATTTTATTTTATTTTACAGTGGTTATGAGAGAACCTCTGACAGATCCAGTAAGGTATTTTCTACAATGATGGTTTTCTAGAATTGCATTCCCAGGTACAGCTTAGAAAAATATGAGAATAATTTCTTCCTCACCAGTTATGAGTAGAGTTATTCTCCAGTGAATTGAACATTTCATTTCTAGCCTAATTCAAAAGTTATACCAGGTAGGGAGCTAGTTGGCCAAACTGTTGAAGGGACTTTTAGCTGAGTCAGCTTGAAAGAAAATTAGATTTGTATTATATCCTTTTAAATTTTAATTTAAAACATTTTCTGCTAACATAAGGACATTATGTGGGCATTTTACAGACTTAGAGAAAATAGAAAAGCAACTAAGGATTTATGTCTTGCTGTATTCATTTTGTATGTTTTTCACATTAGAAATGTGAAAAAAGTTTTTTATACTTTTTAAATTAAAAATTTATAAAAATTTTCTATAGTGGAATGGAGAAAAATGCATTTACTTTTACCTAAATTCACTCCTCAGAGTATTTCTATATTAATTTTGAAATAGAGGATTGGGGACCTCCAGGACACCATTTTCCAGATAATACAGCTGCTGTGGCCACTGCCTTCTGGACTTGTAAGCTAGTGGAGGGAATGAAAAGCTATGTAGACAACACTGATTCAGTCAGAGTGTGCTTAGGCATAGGTAAAGGTATGACAAATAAGGAACTCTGCGTACATATATGAGGGAGTGAGTAATTCTCACTAAGGGCATCAGGAAGGCACCTCTTTCCCCCTTGACCAGTTTTGTTGTCTTGGTAATTGCACCCCAGTTTACATTTGGAGAACAATTTCTTTCCAATTGAATACAGTTTGGTGTGACTGTCAGACAAGAGACCACGAGCCCTCCACTCTTCGTGCTGAGCCCACCAGTCTCTCTCCTGGGACTTTGAAACCTGAGGACTCAGAAGGGTTGGCACAGATTCATTTTAGCAGCAGCCCTGCAAGATGCTCAATAACCTGTTCCATGGCCTCACAAAGATGCTCCTGTTCATATCCCTTAAGGACCTGGCCTCAGAGCTGCCCCTTGATTCTGCAGGGTACCTAACACATGTCCAATAAATTCCTTCTCTGCTTGAGTTAGCATCTTAATTATCCTAAATACTACAGAGGATAATGATATAACTAGATCCATTTTATGGCATTGCATACTCTAGCTCATAAAATGGATTTTTGTAGAATAGCTCTGCACATTGTCACATATCTAAAACTCAGGCATTACTTTAGAATATGGATTGACTGCAATATAGGATCCAATTTCAGTCAATCAGTCTGATCAGGGAGACAAGTTTCAAAACGTAAAATCTTAACATTTTCTTTCTAATGCTGTAGTATTCCTTTTACTTGCTTTCTCTGTTTCCTCTATCATGTCTATAAACTGTTTGCTTAGAAACAGTTTTCCTTATGATAATCTTGTGATTTCACTGTTATCGTTTTAGTTATTATAATAGTATATTACACTTTCCTTGTAGAAATAAGATAACAACAAAGCTGTAATTGTCAAATGAAGCAGCACTTTGAATGGTACCTGATGTGTGTGTGTTAGTCACTCAGTTGTGTCCAACTCTGCAACCCCATAGACTGTAGTCTGCCAGCCTTCTCTGTCCATGGGATTCTCCAGAATCCCTTGAATACTGGAGTGGGTTGTGATTCCCTTTTCCAGGGGATTTTCCTGACCCAGGATCCAATCTTTGTCTCCTGAATTGCAGGCAGATTCTTTGTCATCTGAGCCACCAAGGAAGTTCAGGGTACCAGGTACATCACAGTTTTGAAAAATTATGAACAAATGAATGTGTAAATAAGTGATGAGTGAATAGTATATGCTATATTCTCTGTGGAACTTCAGGTAAGGAAAAAGCACCTCAGACTGGAGTGGTCAAAAAAGTGACTCTGAGTTGCTGAGAGAAGGGCAAGATTTGAGCAGATAGATGACAAGGCAGGTATTCTGAGCAGGAGAGAAAGATGAGCAAAGGCACAAAAGCGGAAAATGGGAAGCTGCACTTTTGTAGCCTGGAGCTGTGGTGTGGATTGTGACTGCTGCTTTGGTAGGCCCCTGTGCTGGGTGAACCCCTGTCACCGCCAACTTAGATCTGCTTCTCCCATTGAGACCCCACTTCCCTTTTGCCTTTTCTAGTGCGGACTGATGCTCTCTGGAGCCTTGAGTATTTTCAGGAATGGGATAGGGCAGGGGTTTTCCAGTGTCATTTACCAACCGTACCTTTCAAACTTTCTCCTTTCACCTTTGTTTCAAAGCTCTGCTTATGGGAGTTCCCCGATTGTCCAGTGGTTAGGCCCGCATTCTCTCACTCCTGCGGGCCTGCGTTCAATCCCTGGTTGGGGAATTAAGATCCCACAAGTCTCACAGTGTGAGAATATAAAAGCCCTACTTCATTAGAATTTATGCTGTTCAGCCATGGCCTTTTTATCACTGATAGCTGCCTTTCATGTGCTTCCTAGATCCTTCCTCCTTTCTTTTCATCTATACAATCCAACAAGTATTTGTTAAGTACCTAGTGTAGTCTGGGATCTGTTTAGGTGCTGAGAATAAAGGGGGGACAAGAGAAAATCACTGCCCTCGTTGAGATTACATTCTAATGGGAGAGTGGATAATTAGGAAAATATACGTGTACTGTAATTTCACATTGTGTTAAAAACTCTGAAAAAGAATTTTAGAATAGGAATTACGAGCGAGGAGTCAGAGTTGAGAGCTACTATTTTAGATAGACTGATCAGAGAAGATTCTGAAGAAGTGATACAGGAGCATAAACCTGACTCAAGTGACAGGCTGAGGATTGCTAGGGTGTTTGCTCATCAGAAGGTGAAACGAAGTGTCCTCTTCAGTGACCCGTGGAGACTGTGCTCTGGAAGGCATCACAGAGCTTTCTGGCATGAATCATATATTGTGGAAGTGACTACTCAGATTTGCCTGTGTTTAGTAACAATAAAGAAACTGCACAGTTTCGAATAGGAAAAATGTACTCTATAGATAATACGGTTTGAGTTTAGGAATGTTTCAGTGAATCACAGTAAAATAAGACATAGAGATTTATAATAGCTATCAAGAACAAGTTTTTGGAAATCACTCGTCTGTGATAGAAAACAATTTTACAGTATTAAATTGCTTTATCATGGATTTAGAAGTGAACTACACTGGGAAAAAATGTGAAGTATTTGGAAGAAGAAGGAAAAGTATATGCAAAAGCCCTGATGTGAGAATGAGCTTCACACATCTGATGGTGTGCAAAGAAGGTGATGTGGCTGGAGTTGAGGATAGAAATGATCAGAGGAATGGGCAGTGGCAAGA
This sequence comes from Bos indicus x Bos taurus, assembly GCF_003369695.1. Taxonomy (NCBI): domain Eukaryota; kingdom Metazoa; phylum Chordata; class Mammalia; order Artiodactyla; family Bovidae; genus Bos; species Bos indicus x Bos taurus. The sequence goes on from NC_040076.1 coordinate 117,871,365, forward strand.
TCATGTGGGGCCTTTAGCTTCCAAGTTTCCAAATTGGGATTTTCCAAATTGGGAAAGGAGTACATCAAGGTTGTATATTGTCACCCTGCTTATTTACCTTATATGCAGAGTATATCATGTGAAATGCTAGGCCGGATGAAGCACAAGCTGGAATCAAGATTGCCAGGAGAAATATCAATAACCTCAGATATGCAGATGACACCACCCTTATGGCAGAAAGAAAGAGGAACTAAAGAGTCTTTTGATGAGTGTGAAAGAGGAGAGTGAAAAAGCTGGCTTAAAACTCAATGTTCAAAAAACGAAGATCATGTCATCCAGCCATCACTTCATGGCAAATAGATGGGGAAACAGTGGAAACAAGTGACAGACTATTTTCTTGGGCTCCAAAATCACTGCAGATGGTGACTGCACCCATGAAATTAAAAGACACTTGCTCCTTGGAAGAAAAGCTATGACCAATCTAGACAGCATATTAGAAAGCAGAGACATTACTTTGTCAACAAAGGTTGGTCTAGTCAAGGCTATGGTTTTTCCAGTGGTCATGTGAGGATGTGAGAGTTGGACTACAAAGAAAGCTGAGTGCTGAAAAATTGATGCTTTTGAACTGTGGTGTTGGAGAATACTCTTGCGAGTCCCTTGGATTGCAAGGAGATCCAACCAGTCCATCTTAAAGGAAATCAATCCTGAATATTCATTGCAAGGACTGATGCTGAAGCTGAAACTCCAATACTTTGGCCACCTGATGAGAAGACCTGACTTACTGGAAAAGACCCTAATGCTGGGAAAGATTGAAGGCAGGAGAAGGGGACGACAGAGGATGAGATGGTTAGATGCCATCACTGACTTGATAGACATGAGTTTGAGCAAGCTCTGGGAGTTGGTGATGGACAGGGAAGCCTGGTGTGCTGAAGTCCATGGGGTCACAAAGAGTCAGACACAACTGAGCGACTGAACTAAACTGAACTAGCTTCCAAGTGTCCTTCTCACTGAAGTCCTCTCATCAAACTGGGATATGTAGGTGATCCATCCAACAACTTGGCTTCTTTTTCCCTTGATCTTATTTCCTAAGGTTTTCCATGTTTCTTTCAGCCATTTGCTTTCACTGCTGGCTTTCTGGCCCTTGTCTTCACTTGATCTGTTCTGCTTCTGAAAACAGTTTCAGACATCCCTTCCTCTGAAATCAATCCAGCTTATAGATCAGTTACCTCCGACACTACAGTTCTTCAGCTTCAAGGGAACTTCAGTTCTCTTACCCGAGCCTTCTCTATTTGACAGCCTCTGTGCTGTGCTGTGCTCAGTCACTTCAGTCATGTTCGACTATTTGCGACACTATGGATCCTATGCCCAGGCTCCTCAGTCCATAGGATTCTCCAGGCAAGAATACTGGAGTGGGTTGCCATGCTCTCCTCCAGGGGATCTTCCTGACCCAAGGACCGAACCCACATCTGCATCTCCAGCAACGCAAGCAGATTCTTCACCCCTGAACCACTGAGGAATCCCCTTAACAGCCTTTGCCCGTCTGTATTTCCCTCCCTCTCCCAATCATGATTGATTCACAACCCACATCTTCGAACAACCCATCACTGCCAGTATTCTAAATTCTTTGTGTTGCACCTCCTGTGGCACCTATCTTGCCCACTGTGTATGAATGCATCTGTCCATTTTTTTTCTTGCTAGCTCCTCTTAGGCTGCTGAGTCCCACAGAAGAAAATACGCTGAAGCACACCGACCATCCTGGTTATGATGATCATCAGTCTCAGTGAAGCCCTTACCGCTGCTTGCCTAGCCTACTGTTTCCCTAGTCAGCCATCTCCCATTTTCAACAATGATTTCAGATCTTCACTGCCCTTACACCTCTGACCCAATCACCACCTCCTCTCATTCTCTGTTGATGACTGCCTCCTTCACCGAACAAACAGAAGTGATCGGTTAGGAATTCTCTCCACTTCTGGCCAACAAACCTACAATCCTCGATGTTCTCTGCACCGATATTCTTTCTCCTATTCCAGTAGAAAAGGCAACCCTCGTGTCTAAATCCCATTCCTTCCAGTATCCTGACACTTTTGTATTTTCTGCTTTATCTGTCTTCTGGATTTCCTTTCATTAAAAAAAAAAAAAAGCATTTTCCAGTCTGTCTCATCTTAACATCCCTTGACTCATACCCCTCTCCAGTTACCACACTCTTTCTCTTCTCCTTTTCAGTAACTTCTGAGAAAGTTTATCTTCCCTTCCTAAGCTATGCATGGTAACACTTACAGGACCTTGTGATTGTGCTCAGTTGCTCAGCTGTGTCCAACTCTTTTCGACCCCACAGGTGTAGACCATCAGACTCCTCTGTCCATGGGATTCTCCAAGCAGGAATACTAGAGTGTGTTGCCATTTCCTCCACCAGGGGATCTTCCTGACCCATGGATGGAACCTGTATCTCTTTCGCATCCTACATTGGGAAGTGGATTCTTTACCACTGAGCCACCTGGGAAGCCCTTCCAGCATCTTCCCTGTTTCTAAATCCATTGTCTGTACATTTTTCAATCCTCATCTTACTAGCTCTTTCATCAGCATTTGATAGGGTAGATCACTCTTTCTAAAAAATATACCTTCCCTCAACCTTTTTTATTTTTTCTTAACACTCCCTTGTTTTGTCTCCTCTCTCTTTATCAACATGTTCTTATTTTTCTTTGCAAGATTGTGTCCTCTACTGTCCTCTTAGTTGTAGGTTGTCCACAGAGTTTTGTCCTAAGTCACGTCTCTACAGACTTATACCTGGTAATTTAGTTCTTTCTCTTGGTTTTACTACCATCAATTTGCTGATAACTCTTTAACTGTAGATCTCTAGTGCATATTCCGCACTCCAGTACTCTTGCCTGGAAAATCCCATGGATGGAAGAGCCTGGTGGGCTGCCGTCTTTGGGGTCGCTAAGAGTCAGACATGACTGAGTGACTTCACTTTCACTTTTCACTTTCATGCATTGGAGAAGGAAATGGCAACCCACTCCAGTGTTCTTGCCTGGAGAATCCCAGGGACGGGGGAGCCTGGTGGGCCGCCATCTACGGGGTCACACAGAGTCGGACACGACTGAAGCAACTTAGTAGGAGCAGCAGCAGCAGCAGCAGCAGCAGTGCATATTGCTTTCCTGAATTTGAAACACATGTATCAGCTATCAGCTATCTGTAGCTACATGTAGCTACATGTGTAACAGGTACAACAGATACTTCAAACTCAAGATGAACAAAATTCAATTCATCTCTTACAAACTTGCTCTTCTTCCAGTGTTCCTTACTCAAAAAATGGCATTGCCGTCCACATAGTTGTTCAAAGGAGACATGTCACTCTTGGCTTCTCTCTCTCTCCCTCACTCACCACAGCTAGTCAATTACCAAGCCCTATTAATTACATCCTTTTAAAATGTCATTCAGGTGAGCCCACTTCTCTCCATCCAGTGGCATCCTTGCTCTTACTTGGGCTACTGTATCTACCCCCAGTTAACTGGTCTCCCTAATCCCCTAGTAGTAAGTTCCTCTTTTCCCCACTTGTGTTCCTCTCCTCCAATGTGTTTCCTCCACAGCAGCCAGAATTATCTTTCAAAGAGAAATTACATCTTTTGACTGCTTAAATCCCTTCAGTTGATTTGCATTGCTTGTGGGATAAGTCATGGCTCCTGCCATTATCTCTAGCCTCATCTTGAATTCTCCTCTTCCCCTGATGTGTTCGTTCAGTTCCTTTACTTCCACTGTCTGGATCCTCTTCCATCATCTACCAAGGTAACTCATATGCATTCCTTTGGTTTCAGATTAAACATTTTCCCCCAGGAGGTTCGGAGTCCCTGCTCTGTTTACATGGTGCCCTGAGCTGCCCTTTTCATAAAGTCAGCAGATTTTGTTGCAATTACTAGATTTATTACCTATTTTTTCTGGATTGTAGGAACTGTGTTTCTCCTTGTTTTCCTGTTGTCTGTCACTGTGACTGGACATGGAAAGTTCCAATTAAATATTGAAAGGAGAAAGGGAAAGAGAAGAAAATATAAAACACAGTGAAGTACAAAATTTGCATACATTTTAAAGGTAAAACAATACTCCAAAGAAATTTTGCTTTTCTGTCATACAAATATGGTTTGCATTAACCTTATGATACAAGTTATTAATACATGTCAGCTTTCTTTCCCCACTTTAGTGGGAAGATATATTTTGAACAATTTGTCTGCAGATTCCATTAAATGGATAGAGCTAGGTATTTACTTAGACCAGTGGTTTTCAGCATAGACTGCCATTGGAAATCTCTTGGAGGGGCTTTAAAAATTGTGTTTCCTGAGTCCCACCTTCACAGATTTTCACTTAATCAGCCTGAGATTTTTCAAAGCTCTCTGTATGATTCTAATACACAGCAAAAGTTAAGAACACAACAGTCACTGGAGCTTCTGTCTTTGTGACTTGCTTCACTGACTGATTTTGGAGCCTGTCGGAAAATAAGAACTTCAAGCAATGCAGATTCAGCGACACCCTGATCCACTCATGAGTGCTTTCAACTACAACTACCAACGGTTGAAGAAGTGAAAATAACTCTTTGGTACAAGTAACTGGTCAAGTCCAAAGGTAGTGCTGTGTGTTGTGAGCTTAGTCATTCAGTCGTGTCCAACTCTTTGCAACCCCCTGGACTGTAGCCAAGCTCCTCTGTCCTTGGAAGTTTCCAGGCAAGAATACTGGAATGGATTGCCATTTCCTCCTCCAGGGGATCTTCTCAACCCAGAAATCGAACCTAGGTCTCTTGCATTGCAGGTCTCTTTACCATCTCAGCCACCAGAGAAGCCCCAAAGGCAGTGCTGGTTTCAGGCACATTTGGTCCAGTGACCCAGTGATGTCCCCAGTCACTCTACATCTTTCTGTTTCTCTTACCAGCCTTGGTGGGGACTCACTCCCAATGTGGGCCTTCATCGTGGCTGAAGACGGCTGCTGAAGCCACCAGGAAAGGGAGTCCATCTTTGTCCCAGTATTGTTATTAGAAAAAGTTCTCAGATTCACACTGATTGGACTGGTTTAAGTTACAAACCAATTGCCGTGCTCGAGGGGTTGGAATGTGCTAGCACAAGAGCGTCGCCCTCTTCCCAGGAATCATAGCCATCCCCAAGTGAAGAGGGCCTTTTGGAGAGGAGGAGGGAGAAAAGTCGGTGCTGAGACCACCAGACGTCTGCTGTCACCACACAGTGGTTTGGCCTAGCTGCAGAATTTGGTCACAAAAAGGTGGCAGTCCTTTGTAGTATTGTGTGCTACTTTGTGAGTAGCACAGATACATTTGCACATCAGTTCCCACAGTTAGGACCTCCCTGGTGGTAGAGTGGATAAGAATCTGCCTACCAGTGCAGGGGTGATGGGTTCCATCCCTGGTCCGGGAAGATTCCACATGCCGTGAAACAACTAAGCCCATGTGCCACAGCTACTGAGCCTGCATGCTGCAACTACTGAAACCCGCACGCCAAAAGCCTAAGCTCTGCGACAAGAGAAGTCGCTGCAATGAGAAGCCCATGCACTGCAACTAGAGGGTAGCCCCTGCTCACCGCAACTAGAGAAAGCACGCATGCAGCAATGAAGACCCAGTGCAAAAATTTGATTTGGGCCCTGCAAATATAAGTTTCCTTGTGTCTGGCTTTTTCTTGGTGCCTCAGTGAACATGTTTTCTTCCCTCATTTTGAAAAAGCAAAAAATGAGACCCTCCAGAGAGTCTGATTTGTGAATTGCCACCCTCCAATCTGAGTGTCAAGGCTATGATTTTTCCAGTGGTCAGGTATGGATGTGAGAGTTGGACTGTGAAGAAAGCTGAGCGCTGAAGAATTGATGCTTTTGATCTGTGGTGTTGGAGAAGACTCTTGAGAGTCCCTTGGACTGCAAGGAGATCCAACCAGTCCATTCTGAAGGAGATCAGCCCTGGGATTTCTTTGGAAGGAATGATGCTAAAGCTGAAACTCCAGTACTTTGGCCACCTCATGCGAAGAGTTGACTCATTGGAAAAGACCCTGAAGCTGGGAGGGATTGGGAGCAGAAGGAGAAGGGGATGACAGAGGATGAGATGCCCGGATGGCATCGCTGACTCGATGGGCATGAGTTTGGGTGAACTCCAGGAGTTGGTGATGGACAGGGAGGCCTGGTGTGCTGCAATTCATGGGGTCGCAAAGAGTCAGACACAACTGAGCGACTGAACTGAACTGAATCTGAGTATCACTAGCCAAGAAGATTCCATTGAGCTTTGCATTTTATAATTGTCATTATGAAAGCAATAGGGTTTGAGTTTCCCCCCTGAAATGTACTATTGAATTATAATATTAGTTATGCCATTTCTAATGACATATACTAAAAAAAGAGAGAGAGAGAAAACTTCACCACACGCAAAAATTTCCCTAAAAGCCTCCTTCCCTTTATCTAGCCCCCCAGGGGATGTTAACTCTCCCTGGTTGAAAATTCACTGTTCTACAACTGGCTCTTACCAAACATCCTTCTGATTATAACTGACTTTGCATAAAAAGTTTCCTGTAATAGAAAATGTGCTAAGCAGCAAACATGGATTTAGGGTCTGCGTAGAGTTATGTTTCCTATTGCAAGTTAATTTATTGGCATTCATTAACCCTTAGAATCTCATTGTGTCTATATGTGCTAATTTTAAGTTTCTGAGTTTATAAAACTGAGGACCACATTCCAGAACAAGGCCCCTGCCATAAACTTAGTACTAAGACCAGAGATGTTACCCTGTCCTGGTGACCAGCCATTCTTTCCAGCTGCCCTCACCAGGTTCCATTCACATTGTACCAATAAAATATATTTTTTAAATAAGTGGTGTAAAATAGCACAGGTAGAATTTCTTTTGTTGTTTTTGTTGTTGTTTTTGGTCACTAAGTCGTGTCCGACTCTTTTGTGGCCCCATAGACTGGAGCCCGCCAGATTGCCCTGTCTATAGGATTCTCCAGGCAAGAATACTGGAGTGGGTTGCCATTTCCTCCTCCGAGGAAACTTCAGGACCCAGGAATCAAAACTGTGTCTCCTGCATTGGCAGGGGGATTCTTTACCACTGAACCACTGGGGAAGCCCTAGAGTTTCTTTTACCATTCAGAAATACAGTGCCTGAATCCTCTGTCTATACATCTAACAAGATGGCACACATCCCTAAACATGGTGAAAGGAGAACAAGACCCACAGGTGTCATCATACTAGGGCTAATTATAAGAGTTTCCCTTGGCGGATTCATGTTGATGTATGGCAAAACCAGGAGAAGGCAATGGCAACCCACTCCAGTACTCTTGCCTGGAAAATCCCACGGATGGAGGGGCCTGGTGGGCTGCAGTCCATGGGGTCGCTAGGAGTCGGACACAACTGAGTGACTTTGCTTTATTTTTTCGCTTTCATGCACTGGAGAAGGAAATGGCAACCCACTCCAGTGTTCTTGCCTGGATAATCCCAGGGATGGGGGAGCCTGTTGGGCTGCCGTCTATGGGGTCGCACAGAGTCGGACACGACTGAAGCAACTTAGCAGCAGCAGCATGGCAAAACCAATACAATATTGTAAAGTAATTAGCCTCCAATTAAAAAAAAAAAAAAAAAAGAGTTTCCCTTGAAGAGGAAGGGGGGCAACCTATAATCGCCCTCCTTACATAATGGAGCCTCATGTATCCATCAGTTAATTTCAATAACAATCAACTATGGCCAGTTTGGGTTCATCGAAACCCCTACCCACTTTGTGTCATCCACTTGCACTCCCAAGTAATTCTTGAATCATATCTCAGACATCATTCCTGAGGTAACAAATTTATTTTGGCTTCTAAAATGAAAATGATCACCATGGTTAGGATTTGCTTTTTTTCATATAATGATTCCCCCTTACAGTAAAATTTCTTGTAAGTATAGCATTATCCTGGTAAACTCTCACTTGTCTCGAGGGAGTGTGATATGTGCTGTTATTTAAGGGATTGTTCACAAGAAATCAAGAGCAAGACTGACAACTCCAGGAGAGGTGATCAGACCACAGCCTCACCTTGAGCCCTAGGGAACTGGACTGGGTGTGGCTAGGTTTTTGACTCATAGAGACCCACAGGTGACACTTACTGCCAAACATGATTTTTCTGACAAGACTGAAGAGTCCAGACTGTGGGAAATGTCCTGATTCCTGACCACCTTTCAGGTCAAAACCACACTTTCCTGAGTGAAAAGGAGAAGGCATTCCCTGAAGGAGGAGGACAGCCCCACTCTCATTTGGAGGGGACAGTCATGATGGATGTGGACTCAAGTCAAAACCTATTCCTTTTGCTCATGGCCTGAGGGAACCTGGGAGCCTGGATTCCAGTTAGGAGAAACAGGCCAAAGGGCCACCTGAAAGGGAGGAGATTCGGTCCCTGCTTTATGGTATCTGGGTGGGAGGTAGGGAGGGGTTATCAGACTCTCAGGCTGAGCATTTGGATATAGACCACCTCTAGTAGGAATTATAGCTTGGCTTCTGTGCTGTGATTTCCTTCTGTTATCTCTGAACCTTCAACAAAATCATGTTAAAGTTGTAGTCTGGTTTTACCAGTCTGGTGTGAGATTAAGAAAAGAGGTTGAATACACATGTAAGAAGTCAGTACAAGGGAAAACGTTAGCAATCTGCTGTGAGAGACCAGTGCTAATATTGCAGGAAGGTGTCTGCATAGAGTTTTATGTCCAGGAGCCAGATACAATGGCCATGATGGTTCTATGGGACAGGAATTTTTCCAGGGATTCTTGGAGCTTTTTGGTAGGTAAGCCTGCTAAAAGACTGGTCTTCCTGTTACCCTTCAGATAGGATGGAAGTAAAAGAAACATGTCTTGATGCTAATCTCCAAGACTCTTGAGTCCTGAGACTACTAGAGACTAATAAATATTGACATATATAAATGCTTGCTGTGGATAGCAGATTTCTAGAAAGATATATAAGGAATTTTTAACAGGGTTTTCTCCAGGATTTCACTTCTATTCTTCTATACAGTTGAAAAGTTTATAAAATATATGTATTACTTTTATAATATAAATTAATGAAAATGAGATAGGTATTATGTATACATGAAATATATATTGTTTATTACCTAAAACCATGTGCCAGCTAAACCAAGAAGTTCATACTACATTAGGAATTAAATAGTGGAGAAAAATAAAATATTTTAAATATTACCCCAGGATGGTTTATATTTGCCAAATTCCTTCCAGACTTTCCTTCTGAAATTTTCTTGCCTTAAAACAAAAACAAAATATACATATTACTGAACCACAAACTATGAAACAACTATAGTATTCTCCCGGCTTCCATGACTAGTAATGATGTTGATTCCTTGCACACAGCATCACAGCATGATTCTCATCCCTGTTTGCATGCCCAGAAGCCTGACTCCAAGGTCAGTAATCCTGCAGCAGACTTATCTCTGCTCACCTCTTTGCATAATTTAAAAAACTCTACACTCGATTGTGATGTATGGTCCAGCACTGGAAGAGGAATTGGGGAGAATGGGGAGAATGATACAAGAATGCCCCCAGAGGATTCAATGCAACTTTCTACTCAAGGTGCGTAGGTATTAGTTCACTGGTCCAGCTCAAAGATTCTCCACAAATGAGCAAACAGCACAGCTGAACATAAAGTGAACCCTGACAAAGAGGCACAGACACCTCTGTAGCTAAAACAGACTTGTAATTTTGAACTGATTTTTTTCAATTCCAGTCTGGTTTCCGATTGTATTTTTCCTGCTTGCATTTCAAGAAAATCCAATATTGCATGAATGTAAATAAAGGGAAGGGAGTAGAGAGAATAAGGTGCGATGAAGAAGGTATTTTTGAAGTGGGTTTTGGGACTGTTTTGCAGTTGGTATTAATTGACTTCAAAGGTGCAGGAAAATATTCAGAGGCAGCATGAGGTTAGTGTGAAAAATGTTGGTGGAGCCTCTAGTTCTGTTCTTCACGCTCCAGGATTTGGGGCCAGCATGTGAGTTCTTTATGTCTAGTTGCCTCAGTAGTACAATTGAAAAAAAAATGCTTTCCAGCCTCACAGTTCTGTGTATCTGAGATAGAGAACCAGGCTAAAAAGGCCAGGTAAGGAAGGGGGACTCTTTTACAGTAAACGGAAACTGATGTTCTTTACCTGGGATCTTTAGAGAGCTTCACAGTGTCCATGAAGCTCCTGAAACTGCACGTAAAATTACGTGTCCCTTTGCGGGGCAGGGCAGGTAACTGTCCATGACTTTCACCAGATTTTTAGGCCATTGGGAAGTATTAAATGCTGCTTTCTTTTTCCTTTTTTTATTAGTCAAGAATATAGAGGGACTTCCCTGTAGTCCATTGGTTAGGACTCCACTCCACCCCAATGCAGGGGGCCCAGTTTCACCCCCTGGCCAGGGAATTATTGAGCTGGTGGTGAGAGCAGAGGTTATTGGCCCATCGTACCCTATGGCTGACTCACTGGAAAGACCCTGATGCTGGAAAAGATTGAGGGCAGGAGGAGAAAGGGGCAACAGAGGATGAGAAGATTGGATGGCATCACTGACTCAATGGACATGCTGCTGCTGCTGCTAAGTCGCTTTAGTCGTGTCCAACTCTGTGCAACCCCATAGACAGCAGCCCACCAATGGACATGAGTTTGTGCAAACTCCGGGAGATAGTGAAGGATAGGGAAGACTGGCATGCTGCAGTCCATGGGGTTGCAAAGAATAGGACACAACTGAGCAACTGAATAAAAACAGCCCTATGGCTGGAACCTTATGGCTGAGTGAGTGGTTGGCAATAATCTCTCACTTCCTGCCATCTGCTTCCTTTTCTTCCTCAATTCCTTTTTTCTCATCTGCTTCCAAGAGAACAATCCCACTTCCTTGAGATCTTGAATTCCAAGTTTGATGTCATTATGAAAAAAGGGGAGGTAGGGAGAGTATGAGACTACTTTGGAAGGGAGTGTTTAGTCATTCAGTCCTGTCTGACTCTTTGAAACCCCATGGACTGTAGCCCTGCCAGGCTCCTATGTCCTCAGAATTCTCCAGCAAGAATACTGGAGTGGGTTGCCATTCCCTTCTCCAGGGGATGAGGTTACTTTGGAAGGCCCTTGAATTATCTGATAGTCACATAGACTTTTAAAAAAATCTCTAGGACCTGATAAGGAGTACGTCAAGGCTATATATTGTCACCCTGCTTATTTAACTTATATGCAAAGTACATCATGTGAAATGCTGGGCTGGATGAAGCACAACCTGGAATCAAGATTACAGGAAGAAATATCAATAACCTCAGATATGCAGATGACACCACCCTTATGGCAGAAAGCGGAAAAGTGAAAGAAAGTGAAGTCGCTCAGGAGGAACTAAAGAACCTTTTGATTGAAGAGTGAAAAAGTTGGCTTAATACTCAACATTAAAAACCCAAGATCATGGCATCCAGTCCCATTACCTCATGTCCAAGGAGCCGTGGCTGCGCGGGCGCAGGAGGGCCTAGAGGAGCTATCCCACGTTGAAGGTCAGGAAGGGCGGTGGTGAGGAGATACCCCTCGTCCAAGGTAAGGAGCAGTGGCTGTGATTTGCTGGAGCAGCCATGAAGAGATACCCCACGCCCAAGGTAAGAGAAACCCAAGTTTCATATGATTCCCCTATTCACTTATTTTTCAGTATAAATAGAATCTTGATGGTATGATCATTTCTGTTCTTTCCAAAATGAGGATAATAATGTTACTTGTTTTACTAACAGTCATATAAATCTTGGGAGGAAACAAATGCTTAGAAAATATGTGAACACTCAAGTTACTAATTGTTTTTCTAAACCTTGAGACCTTCCAAAACATGAATTTTAATGTCTTTACCTCAAACTGAGCATATTCTCCTTCACTATGCCCTCTCCACACCTAATAGTTAAAGAATTTCACATTTACCAATTTCACATTTGCCAATATGTTAAAGAATTTCACATTTACCAATTGGTACCTTGAATTGTCACCCTTGTCCTTCACCACTTGGGCACCAGAGGGCAGATGCCTAAGTTTCACTGTATCTGGAACACAAATCCTTTATCCCTCAGCAGAAGTTTTCTCTGGATTTGCTCCAGCTCCTTGAAGAAGCTTAAAAGATCTATTCAACTTTGCTCTTTCTGATTATTACTATTCAACACACCCAACAGAGACAAAAAGTAATGATTAACCAGAAGGCTCACTCTTTGTCAATCAACACAGTCAAAAGAGTTGTTCTTGTAGTTTTTGTAAACAATCAGTTTGTAATCTTTTTTTGTTGTTATTGTTAACTTTTCATTGTTTTTAAAGACTCTATTCATTACTCTAGCCTTCAAAGCTTATAAAGTGAGATAACAGAAGTCAAGCTGCTTTCAAAAGGACAGAAACCCCATATAATCGCAAAGTAGTCTTAACCTCTGCTACTGCTACTGCTAAGATGCTTCATTTATGTCCGACTCTGTGCGACCCCATAGACGGCAGCCCACCAGGCTCCCCCATCTCTAGGAGGCAGTAAAGAAGACCAGGCCATTTGCCTAACAAGTAATCAATAAATGGCCCATAATAATTGCTAGGGTTACATTTTTAAGTTCATTTATTTTTAAATTTTATTTTATTGAGGCATAGTTGATTTACAATGTTTACACATTGTAAATGATTTAATGATTTACAATATATTTATATACACATATACTTTCTTTTTCATATTCTTTTCCATTGTGGTTTATCACAGGATATTGAATACATGCTATGCTGTATATGCTGTATCCTATGCTATACAGTAGGACCGTGTTGTTTATTGCCAATGTTTTCTTTGTAAGCAAACTTGGGACCAATATTCCTAGAAAGACAATGTTGGTGAGGCTCCCCTGCTCATTCCCATCAAAATAAAACATGATGAAACATTATAAATACATTGTAGTTCCCTTGGGGGTCCCCACCAATTTTTGCTGTTGTTATTGAATCTGCCTGCCAGGGCAGGAGACAGAAGACATGGGTTTGATCCCTTGGTCAGGAAGAGCCCCCTGGAAAAGGAAATGGCAACCCACTCCAGGAATTTTTGCCTGGAGAATTCCATGGACAGAGGAGCCTGGCGGGCTACAGTCCATGGGGTCGCCAAGAGTCGGTGTGGATGTGCACACACACACAGCATGTGATTAGTAGTAGTGTGGTGTTACTCACTCAGTTGTCTCCCAATGGACTTTGTAACCCAATGGACTGTAGCCCGCCAGGCTCCTCTGTCCATGGAGTTCTCCAGGCAAGGATCCTGGAGTGGGTTGCCATTTCCTTCTCCAGGGGATCTTCCCGACTCAGGGATCAAACCCAGGTCCTGCACTGCCGGCAGATTCTTTTAACATCTAAACCACCAGGGAAACCCTTCCTATAGCAAAGGATATCTACAAGTTTTTTATAAACCTTTATCTTTCTAAACACTTGTTCGACTTTTCCCATTATCTTCCCCACCTCTCAACAAAGCACTTCCCTTGTGAACTTCAAAGTTCTCCCTTGTGATTTTATAACCACACGAGGCAGTAACAGGACTCTGGATTTCTGGATCTCCCTTAATCAGCTAGCCCACTCTGCACAAGAACTATGCCTACCTTTCTTACAAAAGCCTTCTAAGCAACATTTTCAGTCCTCCCCACTGGATTCAGATAGATGCCTCAACACCAGGACTTTTCCGAAAACAATTTTTTAATTCCATGCAATCTCTTCTTCTGCTCAAAAATCCATTCAGGGTAAGAGGAAAACAAAGTCAACTACTTACCAGATCCCCACCCTTGCTTCTTTAAGGATTTAGTGAAGGTTTCTATAGCTTTCCCCTTTGCCTACATTCCCTCATTGATTTTCATAGACCAATGATGTCTATGGATTAAGGGTAGAAGCAGTAGAGTCTGGATCAGCCATGTTACTCTAACCTTAGAAACTGGTGAACGGAAACATTTTGCTTGTTGCCAATGAACTATTTTTGACCTATTCTAATAAAAAAAAAAGAATACAATTCCCGTGCTATCACTGAAATACAATGTGATTAGTATATGTAATGTGGAAAGAAGTTAATACTTGTAGAGCACTTCATGTGTTCCTAGTGGTACTTATCATCCATGTCCCAACTCCCCTGTGAGGTCCATCCCAGAGGTGCTGCTGTTATCTCCACTTTATGGGAGGGACAACTGCCTCTGGGAAGTTAAATAAATTGATAAGATTTTAAAATTCAAGATGCATATCACTACAGAAGAGAACTTGGTTTTTGTTTTATTTTTTAGAATTGGCATTAGTAGTCTTGACTTTCTAATAGTTTATGGGTTAAAAGTTTTTTTTAAGTCAAATATTAAAGAAAACTTGAAATATATTTTTATATTAGTAATGTGTACTAATATAAAATTATATACTAATATATTATATATATATTAATACTGAGCATGGAAGAATTGATGCTTTTGAATTGTGGTGCTAGAGAAGACTCTTGAGAGTCCCTCCAATCAATCAGTCAATCCTAAAGGAAATCAACCCTTATATTCACTGGAAGGACTGATGCTGAAGCTGAAGCTCCAATACTCTGGCCATGTGATGCAGAGAGCAAACTCATTGGAAAAGACCCTGATGGTGGGAAAGATTGAAAAGCAAGAAGAGAAGGGGGTGGCAGAGGGAGATGGTTGGATGGGATTGTCATGCGAGTGTATGTTCCTCGGTTCTTTGTCTCATCACAACAAAGATTTGGAGCCCTCAGGTCTTGGACAAACCGTGCTACAGCTCTTAGGCAAATCAGTGTTACAGCTCTATTTTATTTAGAAGATAGCAGGAGAGTGGGAGAAAGAGAGAGAGAAAGAAAAGAGCGCGCACACGCGGGAGAGAGAGTCTATGAGAGAGCGCTTTGGCTCCTCCTCTTATATGTTTTTTTCCTCCACCTGGGCCTGCCCTATGCAAATTGGGCTTAGCCAGGAGTGCTGTTTGTTCTGCCTGCAGTCTTCACTCTGGTCCTTGGACCTCCCTTTGACCTTCCTTGTCTTTTAGTCACCACGATTTTTGACCCCTTTTCCCTATTCTACCTACCTAACATTCCCCCCTCAAGAGATGGGAGGCCCAATTCTTTGGGAATAGGGGCGTCGAGGTCTTTCTGGCTACTTCCTGCTGAACTGGGACGGTGAGGGGTATTGGGCCTCCCCCTCTTGCTAGTCTCAAGCCTCAGAGTCCTTATAGCAGTGTCCAAGGGTGTGTGATATTTTCCGTGGTCAGCTGTAGTTTTATATCTTTGTTGAACTGGCACTGCATGTTGTACCTGGTTGACCTGGGCAGAGACAAAACAGGTTAGACAATTGACAGTACATGGAATAATCATAAGCATCATCAATATAGCATAACAAGGACTAGTAGGGACATTAGTCAATTTTAAATTCACATGGCCACGATGGCTCAAGTCCCTCCTTGTTCGGGGATCAGAAGATCTATCTCCTGTCTGTTTTGGAGTACAGTCTCTGTCAAGCTGTGTTGGCTCTTTAGAGTTATCCTGAGAAATTTTATCCCCAGAAACCAGATTTTGGGGGTGTTCATTAGAATGACACTCATTTGTAGTCCTGAATAGGTATCTGAGATCTCCCAGGGGCTCACAGGTGTATCAAGTGTCCTCTTCTGTTTTCTTCCATGGCTTGACTCGTGAGCAGTGAATCCAGGAGTCATGTCCTGGTACCTTGACTGCTGTGGGGGTAGAAAGTATTACAGGGTAGAGGCCCTTCCATGTGGGCTGGAGTTGAGCCTTTGGGGACCCATCTTTCCAGACTTTAATTAGGACTTGAGTCCCTGGAGCATATAGTGCTGACTCTTTAGAATCTTTTGGGTCCTGGTTCATACCCCACAAACGTATATCCTGTTGGAATTGCCCAATGGCCATGGTATAAGACTGGAGGGTCTGAACCTCTGGATCTAGGAAGAGGTCACTGACATAAACAAAAGGTCTCCCACATAGCATCTCATAAGGACTAAGACCAACGTGTTCCTTAGGGGCAATGCGGGTGTGGAGGAGAGCTATTGGTAAAGCCTCCTTCCATCCCAGGGAGGTCTCCTGGGTTATCTTTTTTATGATTTTAAGAATTGATTGGCTCTTTCTACTTTTCCTGAAGATTGAGGCCTCCAGGCACAATGGAGGTAATAGGTAATGCCCAATGCTTTCGAGACTCCTTGGGTGACCTTAGAAGTAAATGATGTTCCATTGTCACTTTGTAATGACCTGGGCAGACCAAATCTTGGAATGATTTCATGGAGCAGTTTTTTTACCACCTCCTCAGCCTTCTCAGTCCGGGTGGGAAAGCCTTCAATCCATCCTGTGAATGTATCTATCATAACTAATACGTATTTATACCCTTGAGAAACTGGCATCTGGGTGAAGTCCATCTGCCAGTCCTCTCCTGGGTAGGCCCCACGTCGTTGGATGGGCTGGGCTAGCTGGGGTCTTCGAGCTCCTAGGGGTTTGTTTAATTGGCAAGTGGGACAAGAGAAGACCACCTGTCTTATAGTTGTTTGGAGGCCTGTTCCTCTGAAGGACCTTTCTAGTAATCTTTGGAGGGCCTTTTCTCCTAAATGAGTAGTGGCATGTAAGGAGTTAACCAACTTCCATTGGAGGTTTCCAGGCAGAAAAAGGAGTCCCTCCTTTTGGAACCACCCCATACGATCTTCTTGAAAGCCCTCGCTCTTAGCTTTAAGAGTCTCACCTTCAGTATATGAAGGAGTTTCTGGCAAATTAGTCTGTGGAACTAAGGTGGCAATCCCTATTAGGTCATGGTTCTGTAATGCTGCTCTCCTAGCTGCCTGATCAGCTGCTTGGTTCCCTCGTGCCACTTCTGTGTTCCCTTTTTGGTGTCCTTTACAGTGGGAGACTGAAACCTCAGTAGGCAGATGGACTGCCTCCAAGAGTCGAAGAATCTGATCACCGTATTTGATTGGGGACCCTTGGGTGGTCAAGTGGCCCCTTTCTTTCCAAACAGCCGCATGTGCATGTAGCACCAGAAAGGCATACTTGGAGTCAGTGTAAATGGCTATTCTTTTTCCTTTTCCCAGCTCTAAAGCTCGAGTCAGGGCTATGAGCTCAGCTAATTGGGCTGAAGTACCTGGTGGCAGAGGCTTAGCCTCTATGGTCTCAAAATTGGAGACTACTGCATACCCGGCTCTTCTTTTTCCATCCAAGACAAAGCTGCTTCCATCAGTGTACCAGATTTCCTCAGGATTGGTCAGAGGATCTTCTGACAATCCCTCTCGGGGTTTTGTCCAGTGTTCCAAGGTTTCTAGACAAGAGTGAAATGGGAGAGAGCCCTCGGGGGTAGGTAGGAGGGTGGCTGGGTTAAGAACCTCACAAGGGGATATAGTGAGGCCTGGATTTTCCATCAGCATTATTTGATATCTGAGGATTCTTTGATCAGACATCCATAAATGGCCTCTCCCATTTAGGAGTTGTTTTACTTGGTGGCTGGTAAAAATAGTTAGTTTGCCCCCAAAGGAGAGTTTTAAAGCATCTTCTATCATGATTGCAATAGCCGCAAGATTTCAAAGGCAGGGGGGCCAATCTTGGGAAGTTAGATCGAGACTCTTGGATAAGTAGGCTGGGGCTCAGATCCCCACCTTTGAGTAAACACTCCCAAGGCTATTCCCTCTTTCATGGACATAAAGTTGGAATGCTTTTTCTGGGTCCGGCAACCTCAAGGCAGGTGCCTGAGTTAAGGCCTGTTTTAGTGTAGCCTCTGCCTCCTTTTGAGGAGTTCCCCACATCAGTAGGATTGAATCATCTCGTCCCTTTAAGCTTTCATATAAAGGCTGGGCAATTAGACCATAGTTGGGTATCCAGATTCTACAATAACCAGTTAGCCCCAGGAAAGCTCGCAATTGTTTTCGAGTCGTGGGGGAGGGCAACTGGAGGATTCCTGGTACCCGATCAGAGGATAGCCTCCTGGACCCGTGTGTAATCTGAACTCCCAGGTAAGTGACCTTTGTCTCGACCATCTGTGCCTTAGCACCGGAGACTTTATATCCCCTTTCTGCCAAGAAGTTTAGAACCTGAATTGCATGTTGTTGGGCACTTTTCTCATCTGGAGAACAGATTAGTAGGTCATCTACATATTGTAATATTTTCCCATTAGGTCCCAGGTCCACATCTAGGAGATCCTGGCTATGGGCCTGTCCAAACAGGTGGGGGCTATCTCTGAACCCCTGAGGTAATACTGTCCAAGTCATCTGTTGGTGTTTTTCTCCTGGGGCCTCCCACTCAAAGGCAAAAAGGTATTGGGATTCTTTAGCCAGTGGTATGCAAAAAAATGCATCTTTGAGATCCAAGACTGTAAACCATTTGGCACTGGGTGGGATTTCTCCCAAGATTACATAGGGATTGGGTACTGTGGGATGGAGGGGGACTACAGCTTCATTTATAATCCGGAGATCTTGAACCATTCACCAGGCTCCATCTTTTTTCTTTACTGAGAGGATTGGGGTGTTACATGGCGAACTGGTGGGGACCAATAGCCCACAAGCAAGGAATTTATTTATTAAAGGCTGTGGTCCCTCCCGAGCCTCTCTTTTGAGAGGATATTGTTTCTGGTTAGGAAACTGAGTGGGATCTCGGAGGACAATGATGACGGGTTCAGCTTGGTGGGCTCGCCCAGGAATCCCCTGGTCCCACACCTGGGGGTTAATTTTGTCTTCCCATAGTTTTTGGTCCCTCTCTATTGAAGGTGTAATGGGTTCTTCAGTAGTAACCAGGAGCTGTAGAGCTCTAGGGGCTGAAAAACTTCCCATCACAAGGGTAGTCCCCAGTTTAGTGAGTATATCTCTTCCCCAATAAGGGGTAGGACACTCAGGGACCACCAGAAACTGGTGGGAAAATATTTGTCCATCCCAGCAACAAAGAAGTGCTCGGGTGAATCTTTTAGTAGTTGCTTTTCCTGTAGCACCCAAAATGGTACAGGTTTGGGAGGAGAAGGCTCCGGAGTAGGAGATCAAGACAGAGTAGGTAGCTCCCGTGTCAACCAAGAAATTCTCGGACCTACCTGCCACATCCAGTTGCACCCTTGGCTCCAGCCCCGTGATGGTTATCTGTGACAGGCGGGCTGGCTGGAGCGTGCCGCTTCAGTCCTCTTGAACCATCATGAGGGTAGGCTTGGCGCTTGACCTTGAGACTCTTGGGTCCCAAGGGCAGAGTGCCGCCCAATGTCCCAGTTGATGGCATTTGTGGCAAGCCGTTCTAGACTTGTCATGGTTTGGACACTCTTTGGCCCAATGCCCCACCTGTCTACAGATCAGGCATCTGTCTTGTGCCTTGTCCCTCAAGGACTCGGGGTTTGCCATAGGGCTTCTCTGGAGGGCGGCCAGCATCTGGGCATGCCTTGTCTCTTTCTTTCTCTCCTTCTCCTGGGCCTTGGCCTCCTTCTCCTGTTCCCTGTTATAAAAGGTATTGGTGGCTGTCTGGACCATCTCATCTAAAGAGGCAGCAGGGTCCTGCTGTTGTAGCTGCTGTAACTTAATTCTGATATCTGATGCACATTGGGACAGGAATTTGTCCATTAAAATCACCCATCCCTCGTAAGAGTCTAAGTCCAGGTTGGTAAACTTTTGGAGTGCCTCTTTTAGCCTCTCCAGAAAGGCAATGGGGTTCTTATTGGGCTCCTGAGTTATTGCTGAGACTGGGCACAGTCCCACAAGTAATAGGCTTCTTTATGTTTCCATGGGTGGACTTCCTTAGGGGTGAGTCTTTCTGAAGCTTATCCTACCCAGAACGGTTGCAACCTGAGAGCCAGGCATCTCCGGGTCAGGGTGCAGATCCCCAGGCAGGCTGAGGCGTGACAGCCTCCTAGAGATCGAATCCCCGGGCAGGTCGAGGCGTGACGGCCTCCCGAGGATTGGGTCCCTGGGCAGGTCGAGGCGTGACGACCTCCTGGGACCCCTGGGACTAAAGGATCCCCGAACAGGTTGAGGCGTGACAACCTTTTGAAGACCGATCCCTAGGCAGGTCAAGGCGTGATGACCTCCTGGGACCCCCCGGACTGGAGTTTGGGCGTCCCCAAGATCTCCAGTGTGATCAGTATTGGGTAGGATTAGGGGGTTGGATATTATAGAGTATTTCCCTCCCAAGGCCAGCTATTTTCTGGTTGTCTCTCCAGAAGATTGTAGAGGTAGTCTTGTGGGTCTGGATGGGGCTCAGGAAAAGAGCATGAAACAGGAGGGAAGAGGGCAGAGCACAAACTTTGAAAGAATGACATAAACCAATTAAAATCACTTGGGTCCAAGATGACAAGTCAAATTCAAGTAAACCTTAATCCCCAGTCTATAAGCCAACAGACACACCCAGAGGTGGCAAGACAGCTCCAAGGCACAAGGTCAGAAGAGGGAGAAGTGTGTGGTTCCCCAATGGTTGGGTTGTTCCTCTCACTCATTCGCATATGAATTCCATCCCCTCACAAAACCTAGCCAGGCCTAATTCCATGGCCTTGCCCTTAGCAATGGTTCACACCCTGAAGGGTGGCTTCTCTCTGGATCCTAACAAATCTACCTCTTATCTCAATGAATTTTTGCAATGAGACATCAGAGCCTGAGTTTCATTAGTTTTGGCTGGGCTTGAGTCCTGGGAGAGGGCTGAAGGACAGGAGGAAAAAGCAGTGGGAAAAACATGCCAAGGAATCCCCTTCATAGCCCACTGGAAGATTTGCTAAATATCTGACCGGTGCTCACAGTTTCATTGGTCTGATCTTTGGCACAGAGAAGAGAAAGGACAGAAGAACCCCCACCGGCTTGTGTAACAGCTACTGGGGCTCAGCAGATAGCGCCTTTGGGACTTGCTGAGGAATAGCCTCTCCAGAGTCCCTCAATTGTGCCCCTGCCGCCCGCCTGTTAGCGGGAGGTTTGAGGAAACAAGAAACTAGAGATTGTAAAGGTCCCTCCAGCCATAGGAGCGAGGATCTCTTAACTTAACCGGAGGTCTTCTGGAATCTGAGACTGGGCCGCGTGAGCTTTCTGCTGAGTTCGTTTTTCGCTGTCCCGGTTTCCAGCACGATGGGCCTTCCCCTGCACTGGGTTTCTTCGCCTTCAGCTTCTAGCGCGGGAGCTTCACTGAGTTGGGCTCCTGTTGTGCTTGGCCTCTTCCACGTAGAGGTTGTTTCAGCCAGGTTAAACCCGAGTCACAGCACCATAGATTCACGCGAGTGTATGTTCCTCGATTCTTTGTCTCGTCACAACAAAGATTTGGAGCGACGGACATTAAAGCCCTCGGTGCGTCACAGCTCTAGGGTCTTGGACAAACCGTGCTACAGCTCTTAGGCAAATCAGTGTTACAGCTCTATTTTATTTAGAAGATAGCAGGAAAGTGAGAGAGAGAGAGAGAGAGAGAAAGAAAAGAGCGCACGCACGCGGGAGAGAGAGTCTGAAAGAAAGCGCTTTGGCTCCTCCTTTTATATGTTTTTTCCTCCACCTGGGCCTGCCCTATGCAAATTGGGCTTAGCCAGGAGTGCTGTTTGTTCTGTTTGTTCTGCCTGAAGTCTTCACTCTGGTCCTCGGACCTTCCTTGTCTTTTAGCCACCGCCATTTTGGACTCCTTTTCCCTATTCTACATACCTAACAGGATCAATGACTCAATGGACAGGAGTTTGAGCAAACTCCAGGAGATAGTGGAGAACAGGGAAACCTGGTGTGCTGCTGTGCATAGGAAAAGAGTCAGACACAGAACAACAACTGAGTACCTGGCAAAATATATTCTGAACTTCAATTGCCCCAAATCCAATCCGACCCAAGTTATAAATTTCAGACCTCCTTCCTATTTCCCAGTATTATTTTTCCTCTCCACCCACATACTCTGCTCACCAGGGTAGTCACTCTCATCAGCAGGAAATGTCAAATCTGAAGGCTTGTTTGGGAAGCAGTGTGGGTGGAGGGAAACATGTAGCCTTGGGCATCAGACATCTCCCTCCCCCACCTATTTATAGCATGACTTTGAGCAAAGACTGTGACTTGACTGAGTCTCAGTTTCTACCTCAGCAAATAATATCATAATAATACATACCTCTTAGAATTCTTTTGAACATTAAGTGAGTTAGCATTTGTATTGTCCTGGAGTGTGTGTGCATGTGTGTGTTAGTTACTCAGTGTCCAACTCTTTGTCACCCCATGGACTGTAACCCCCCAAGCTCCTCTGTCCATGGAATTCTCCAGGCAAGAATACTGGAGTAGGTTGACATTCCCTTCTCCAGGGGATCTTCTCAACCCAGGAATTGAAACTGTGTCTCCCACATGGTGGGCAGATTCTTTACCATCTGAGTTTCCAAATACTGCCCAACCTCTATAGTAGTAAATTGGGCAATATCTATCAATAAATTATTTGGCCATTTCAGTTGTGGTTTAGAGTAGTGAGAACAGTCAGGAAATCAAGGGCTGTGGCTGCCCCATAGGAATTAGCTTTTGGTATTGATCTAGGTCGGAGAAGGCAATGGCAACCCACTCCAGTACTCTTGCCTGGCAAATCCCCTGGACGGAGGAGCCTGGTAGGCTCAGTCCATGGGGTTGCTAGGAGTCGGACATGACTGAGCGACTTCATTTTCACTTTTCCCTTTTCCCTTTTATGCACTGGAGAAGAAAATGGCAACCCACTCCAGTGTTCTTGCCTGGAGAATCCCAAGGACGGCAGACCCTGATGGGCTGCCGTCTATGGAGTCACACAGAGTTGGACACGACTGAAGCGACTTAGCAGCAGCAGCAGCATTGATCTAAGTAGACTAATTAGAAAGTAGACTAAAAACTTTTGCTCATAAGGCTCAAGAATATGAAGGTGGGTTACACAATTCTTGCTTCCCTGGTGGCTCAGATGGTAAAGAATCTGCCTGCCAATGCAGGAGACACAGGTTCGATCCCTGAGCTGGGAAGATCCCCTGGATAAGGGAATGGCAACCCAGTCCAATATTATTGCCTGAAGAATTCCATGGACAGAGGAGCCTGGTGGGCTACAGTCAATGGAGTCACAAAGAACTGGACACGACTGAGCAACTAACACTTTCAACTTACATAGTCCTACTTATGTAGGTCACACTTGCTTTTCCTCTTGATACAAGATTTTTATTTATTTCTTTGGTTATACAGGTCTTAGTTGTGGTATGTGGGATTTTTTAGTTGCAGCTAGATTTTAGTTGCAGTTGGGTCTAGTTCCTTGGCCAGGGATTGAACCTGGGCACCCTGCATTGGGAGTGTAGAGTCTTAGCCACTGGACCACCAGGGAAGTCCCTGAGAAGCTTTTGTCAGCAACTAAAAACCCGTTGAATAGTAGAGAAGTGGAATCATATCACAACACAGAAATGTTTGTGAATTCAAAAGAATTCAGGAACAAGAGAATATTGGGAAAATAGTAAATCAAGAACATGAAGAAAGCCACAGCTAGGAAAAAAGTCTAGCCAGTATCATCTCTAGCCCAGAGGACTGACATGAGGCCCTTACTCATGTCCCCACCTCTAGTCATTACCATCAGCGATCCAGAGCAATTCTTTCAAGCATTAAGGAGATCTCCTCAAAAAACTCCAGTATAAAATTCAAAATCTAATCACAGTCTAGAAGGATTTTCACAAGATGTCCCTCCCCCTACCCCTCTCTGACCTCATCTCCTAGCACTCTCCCCTTCAATCCTTCCTGTTCTGTCCTTTCAGACTAAGTTCATTTTCAATGCAAAGCCTACACATTTGCTAATACTTGATGCCCTAGAAGCTCCTCTCTCAGATCTTCACATGGCTCAGGCCTCATCAGCCATGTCTCAGCGGTGGAGAAGGTGAGCAGTAGACCTTTGAGAATATGGTGTAGAAGAAGAATGGATGTGACTTGCTGACGGACTGGATACAAAGCAGCAGGAAAGGGGAGAAATTGTTGCTGGCCAAAATCTTGGCTTTCTCAGCCAGCTAAAGTCAAATAAAAAATATGGAGACAGAGTTTGGAGGTAATAAAAAAGTGGCTTTAATTCTCAGCTGGCAGAGAGGGGAACACAGTAGGCTCATGCCTCAAGAACTGTGCCCCCTGTCCATGAGGAGTCTAGGGGCTTGATGGGAGCTTACAGTCAGCAGTCAGTGATGAGGAACAAAGGTGTTAGGATCTTGTCTTTTTCATCTTGCATTGCTTCAAAAACAGTCATAAGCTAGCATCAGTAGCCCAGTAACTGAGTCTGACCATTCTGAGGCCTCCTTTCTGATACATAAAAAAGAACTATAAGGAGAAGAAAATGTTTTAAGGGTAACATACTTACCTGTGTGTTACAAGATGTATTTAGCATAGAGTTGAAGGATAATGGGTGTAAATGTAGCTCCTGCAGACTTAGGGGACAGAAAAGCAAATTTAGTTACAGACATGCAGAATTAGGGGCAGTTAAAGTAAAAAACTAGGAACGTTCAGGTCTGCTCATGGTCCTCAGAAAAGAGAAAATAAAAACGTATTCCTCTTTTTTCCTTTTCATTGCAACAGAATCAACCGTGATTCCCAAGATTCTGGCCTCTGCAACTTGGAGTACAGTATTGCCATTGCTGAAATAGCATTTCATCCAGAGTTCATTTTTGGTCATACTAATGTTGAGATTCCTTTCAAATACCCAAATGCAAATGCCAAGCAGTCAGTTCAACATATGGTTTTGAAGCTCAGAAGAGGGAGTAGAGCTGGAGATATAATGTGACAGTTGTTGGCATGGAGATTGAATCATTTATTTTAAAAATACATGTTGAGTGCATATAATGTATTCGTTAGTCGCTCAGTAGTGTCTGACTCTTTGAGACCCCGTGGACTATAGCCCGCCAGGCTCCTCTGTCTGTGGGGGTCTCCAGGCGAGAATGCTGGAGTGAGTAGGCATTCCCTTCTCTAGGGGATCTTCCCAATCTGGAGATCTAACCGGGGCCCTCCACACTGCCCGCAGACTCTTTACCTTCTGAGCCACCAGGGAAGTGCGGTGGATATATTCTATACTGATGCAAGAGTAGTCAGTTGTATAGTATCCTCAATTCAGTTCAGTTCAGTCGCTCAGTCCTGTCCGACTCTTTGCGACCCCATGAATTGCAGCACGCCAGGCCTCCCTGTCCATCACCAACTCCCGGAGTTCACTCAAACTCATGTCCATAGAGTCGGTGATGCCATCCAGCCATCTCATCCTCTGTCGTCCCCTTCTCCTCTTGCCCCCAATCCCTCCCAGCATCAGAGTCTTTTCCAATGAGTCAACTCTTCGAATGAGGTGGCCAAAGTACTGGAGTTTCAGCTTTAGCATCAGTCCTTCCAGTGAACACCCAGGACTGATCTCTTTTAGGATGGACTGGTTGGATCTCCTTGCAGTCCAAGGGACTCTCAAGAGTCTTCTCCAACACCACAGTTCAAAAGCATCAATTCTTTGGTGCTCAGCTTTCTTCCACAGTCCAACTCTCACATCCATACATGACCACTGGAAAAACCATAGCCTTGACTAGATGGACCTTCGTTGGCAAAGTAATGTCTCTGCTTTTGAATGTGCTATTTAGGTTGGTCATAACTTTCCTTCCAAGGAGTAAGCGTCTTTTAATTTCATGGCTGCAATCACCATCTGCAGTGATTTTGGAGCCCCCAAAAATAAAGTCAGCCACTGTTTCCCCATCTATTTCCCATCCTAGAAGGTTACTAAATAAAGGTTTCTTCTGAGAGAGAAGAAAGAGGAGAATTAGGATTGTGAGTGGGTGGAACTGGCTTATGGTTTTAAATAGGGAGGGCAGGAAGGCCTTCCTGAGATGGTGAACCTTAAGATTTCAAAGAAGTGAGGAAGTTAGCACTATGGATTCCCAGGGGAAGAGTGTTCCAGGCAGAGGCGGTGCCAGCTCCCAGAGGTGAGGACATGCCTGGCATGTGAACAGCAAGCGGTGCTGCAGGGCTGTGAACTCGGTACTGGAGAAATTCCTGTGGGCTGTGGGGCCCTACGTCTATAACAGGTCAGATAGCTAGGGAGAGAATCTGTTGAAGACTGAGAGCTGGAGGGGTAAGTACAAAATGTGGTGTCACAGAAGCAAGAGAAGAAAGTGTTTCAAAAAAGAGAGACTAGGGGACTTCCCTGGTGGTCTAATGGTTAAGACTCTGTGCTCCCAATGCAGAGGTTCCAGGTTCCATCCCTAGTCGGGGAACTAGATCCCACATGCCGCAACTAAAGATGCCACAGGCTGCAACTAAGGCCCACCACAGCCAAATAAATAAAAAGAAATATTAAAAAAAAAAGAGCCCAATCAACTGATGCTGCTGAGAGGGAAGGTGTGGTGAAAACCACAAGGACTACGAGAGTTGGCCCATGGTCGGCCGTGGGCAAAAAGCAGGGTCAGGAGGGTGACTGGATGGAAGCCCAGGGATGAAGGTTGAGGGGAGATGTCTGCAAAGGATGGAAACTAGTGGTTAGGCTGGGTGTGACTTAGAGCAGAGGTAGATTTGTCTCTAAAATAGGATAACGAGTTCTAGTATCCCTCTCTCACAACACACACTCACATGTTTTGTAGCTGTCTTGGGTGTGACTGCATAGACTTTTGTGGTACTCGGTGAAGCATCTGGCTGAGCCAAACAACTTTCATTCAGGATGACCACACCACCAAATTTATCCATGAGCTCATCTTCCTGACAGCCCAGAGTGTAAATCCTAAACTCTCTGAATAGGTCACTTATCTTTTTTGTGTAAGTTCTTCAGGCGATAAGCAGGATTGCTGGTAAACTTGTTAGCTATTTCTATGGTTGTTGGAAATACTGACATAAAGAAATATAAGTACTAAGCTTAAAGGTGTGATTTAGTTTTAAAATGTTACTGATTAAAGATGTTACACATCCTTCTCCATCTTGGGCACTTATTTCCTGTAAAAGTAGTCTTCACATAAGCCCCTAAGAAAAGGGAAAGAAAAAAAACTTCCTAGTGAATGTCAAATGGCTGATGAGGTGATGAGAGTCAGGATTCAATAATGCCCACCCCTACTTCCCGGAAACACACATATACTCTTGTAGCCTCATTTCAACTCACCAACATACACTCTAGAAGCTGCTGACACTTGGCAATTCAAAAATAGCACAGAAATGAATCTATTTGGTTTCTATCTTTTCTGACATTGTGTTAATAATAGTAAAAGGATTATTTCAGTTTTACTACTGATTTCATGTACTTTTGACTATTATATCAAGATTCTGTTTGGTACCCCCCAAGTATGTAAAACTTCTTCCCTTTCCCCTCCCCCATCTCCCTCCCCAACTGTGTCCATGTAATTGAATCAAAACATAATCAACTTAAAAAAAAAAAAAAACATAATCAACTTGACTGGACTTCATCAAAGCTGGGAAGTGAAATTACTCTGGCACGATGATAAAGAAGACAGACTTTGTCTATGAACCTAGATTTATATACTGGCTCTGCTCTTTTCTAGGTATGTGAACTTGGGCAAGTTACTTAACTTCTTAATGCCTCAATTTCTTCCTGTGTTAAAAGGAGATAATGGTAATATTTTACAAGTGTTTTGTGGATATTAATTCACTGAATCTTCACAATGACCCTATAAGTCTATAATTAAACCTAATTTACAGATGAGGAGACCAAAGCACATATGTTAAGTAATCTACCCTAGGCTAAAATCTATTAAAAATAAATTTACCCTATAATCCAGAAATTCTACTTCTGAGTATATATCCACAAGAATTGAAAGCAAAGTCCCAAAAGGATATTTGTACACCCATGTTACTGATAGCATTATTCATAATAGCCAAAAGGTGGAAGCAACCCAAGTGTCCATTGATAGATGAATAAATAAAATGTATATGCATACAGTGGGGTCTGACACATGCTATAACATAGATGAACCTTAAAAACAGTATGCTAAAGTGAAATAAGCTAGTCACAAAAAGATATTGTATGATCCTACTTATGCAAGGTACTTAGAGTCATCAAATTCTTAGAAAGTAGAATGGTGATTGTAGAAAGCAGAAGGGGCTGGGGGGAGAGTGAAATGGAGAGCTGTATAATGACTACAGAATTTCAGCTTTGCAACAGGAAAAAGAGTTTTGGAGATTGGTTGTACAACAATGTGAATGGACTCACTTAAAACTGAATAAGAGGGCAAATGTTATGCTACGTATATTTTACAACAATTGAAAACAAAACAGACAGAGACTTCCTTGTAGGTCCAGTGGCTAAGACTCTGAATTCCCAATGCAAGGGACCCGGGATTCAAGTCAAGGAACTAGATCCCACTTGCTACAACTACGGGTTTGAGCGCGGCAACTAAGACCCAGTACAGCCAAATAAATAAATAATTTTAATGAAAAAAAAAGAAAATGTCCACCAGCCTTTTTGAGAACATAGTAATTCTGATTCTGTACCACTGAGGGTGACAGAGGGTTGGGAAAGGATGCCTGTTGGTTAGGAACACATGAACGCAGGCTTTGACAAGCCCAGGTAAGTGTTCTTTAGTGGCCCAAATAGAAATGCCCAATCTGTAGCTAGGGGTGCAGGTCTGAGGTTGGATCTGTACGATGGAGATTCTAGGAAGACAAAGCAGTAGTCCTTTACTACAAAGTTAGATTAGACAGGAGAAGGTGGAGAGGAGGACAAAGGGAATGCAGAAGATGACTGCTATCATTCTCATTTAGGAGGATGGTGATGGCACTGCCATATACCAGGAAGGGGAGGCTGAGCAGGTGGAAAAGGCAATGGGTTCAGGAATGGATGTGTGAGGGTTAGGAATATGGAAAGTTGTTCCATTGATGGCGAATTTGAATTTGAGGTTTCAGAGGGTGACTGGGGCTGAGAAGCCTCTTGTCCAGATTTCCTCAGGTGAGTTCTAGTCTTTTGAGATACAATTTCCTTCAATGTTCAAGGTGTGCATGAACATTTCAGAGATCCCAAGAGTACTTTGGGAAAGGGAATTGCTTAACTTTGTTTAACCTGGTTTTTCTAAACTCATTTGCTTGCCCACCCACCACCACCTCCCTTTTTAAAAAAATTAATTGACTGAGGACTACACTTTGTTCTGGGAGAAGGCAATGGCACCCCACTCCAGTACTCTTGCCTGGAAAATCCCATGGACGGAGGAGCCTGGTAGGCTGCAGTCCATGGGGTTGCTAATAGTCAGACACGACTGAGCGACTTCACTTTCACTTTTCACTTTCATGCATTGGAGAAGGAAATGGCAACCCACTCCAGTGTTCTTGCCTGGAGAATCCCAGGGACGGGGGAGCCTGCTGGGCTGCCGTCTATGGGGTCGCACAGAGTCGGACACGACTGAAGCGACTTAGCAGCAGCAGCAGCACACTTTGTTCTCTGGTCTAGGCAGCTATTTTTCTGTTGACAAAGTAGAACAAAGAAGAAACCATTTAGAGGGTGGATAGATCTGTGGGTATTTAGTGTGTTCCTGTTAAGTCACCAAAACAGTGAGGAAGGTTCCAAAAACCCTGGGCTGACCTGGGAACTGAGGACACTGACCCTTCTGCATGGGCCAAGGAGGGGAATGCTGCTGGGGGTTTTGATCAAAGCCAGCTTGCTGGTTTGGCTTTCTACCTACTCACACATGCCAGTAAAGCCCTGATCCAATCCCTCCCCTGGTTCTTTTTTATCCTCTACATTGGCTCCTTGTCCTTGCTTTTCCATTTGCATAACTAATGCACACAACACAGAATTCCCGCAATTTTAAAGACAGCTGGCCAGCACATCTTGGATGCTGATGTCAGGAAACATCTGGAAAAGGGCTAAAGTTACTGTAGCCCAACTGAGAACAATGGAAACACATTAATATGGAAAATTCAGGATGGGGGGGCTTGTGTACATAAAAATGGCTTCCAGGCGGACTTATAAAAGCCTCGTACAAAACTCTCTTGTTGGTTTGGGCATTGGTGTCACTGAGTCACTGAGTGGTAGGCCAGCTAAAACGAAAATATCGCTACTCTCTTTGGATCCTTGTCTTTGAGGCTCTCCTTTTCTTCAAAGTTTTCCTAGAAATCCTGCCAGCTAACCAAGGTATTCTTTTCTGAAAAATCATGAACTGGTATTTTATTTTAATAACTTTAAGCTCCCTCTTTCCTCATCCTCTCTCACAATATAAGGATATAAAATAGAGTTCTCGTGTACATATTTTTGCTGTCTCTAAGAAGTCAGTGATTGAAATATTTAAATATGAACTGTGATGGAAATATTTAAATATGAACATTATGTACCAAGGCTGCATGGTATGCAGTTAAAAGAATGGGTTTTAGAGTTTGGATTCTCCTTTCTACCAACTTTATGGGACCTTGTAAATTACTTACTTAACATTCTCTTAGTAATTTCTGCCTATTTGGATTGTCATGAAGAAGACACAAGTTAATGTGTATTGGAAGTGTTCAATGAGGTGTGTGGCCTGGGTTAGCCATTATGATTGTAGCTTTGTTGAAATCCAAGGATTAAGAAGAAATCCCTGCTATAATCTATTTCTCAATTCAACTCTAAAACATTGAGCACTTGGGCTTCCCTGGTGATCCAGTCATGAAGACTCTGCCTTGCAATGCAAAAGACACTGGTTTCATCCCTGGTTCAGGAAGATACCACATGCCTCAGAGCAACTAAGCCCGTGTGCCACAACTACTAAAGCCCGGGCACCTAGAGCCTGTGCTTCACGGAAAGAGAAGCCATTGCAATGAGAAGCCCACGCACCACTACAAAGAGTAGCCTCCACTCACTGCAACTAGAGAAAGCCCGTGGGAACCAACAAAGATCCAGGACAGTAAAAAAATCTAAAGAAATAAATCTTAAAAACAAAAAAAAAAACATTAAGTGCTTGCTTCCATTTCCCTGTACTACAGACGTATGTTTTGGAATTAGGATTTCTTCTGCAAGCATTTCCCTAGAGTTTTTACTGTTTCACTTTAATTTGTAGAAACCGAAATGGTATGCCATCTCTTGTGAGGATTAATAATTACCATCTCATACTGTCTTCCAATCTTTGGACTCCTGTTTTTTTTTGTATGATACCTTGTATAATACGCTTTTTCCTTGTAAAACCTGGTTGGATTTTCTCCTGTTTCTTCTGCTGCTGCTGGTAAGTTGCTTCAGTCGTGTCTGAGTCTGTGCAACCCCATAGATGGCAGCCCACCAGGCTCAGCCTTCCTTGGGATTCTTCAGGCAAGAACACTGGAGTGGGTTGCCATTTCCTTCTCCAATGCATGAAAGTGAAAAGTGAAAGTGAAGTCGTTCAGTCGTGTCTGACTCTTAGCGACCCCATGAACAGCAGCCTACCGGGCTTCTCCGTCTGTGGGATTTTCCAGGCAAGAGTACTGGAGTGGGTTGCCATTGCCTTCTCCATCTCCTGTTTCTAGGATTCTTCAATTTCTCAGTGATGTGTTTTGGTGCTGGTCTCTTCATCCTTTATACCAGGTATTTGTTGGACCCTATCAATCTGGCAGCTTGTGTTCCTTGGTTTTGGAAAACTTTGTGAATTATTGATGTATTGTGAGTTCCTCCCCAATCCTAATTCTCTTCTCTCTGGAATGCCTACTCATTAGAATACTGGACCTTCCAAAAGATCCTCTGATTGTCTTCTGTTTTCTTTCCTATTATCCTTTACTTTGTCTTTTGGCTTGGAGTTCTTCAACTTTATCACCTTAGACCTTCTGTCTTGTTAATTTTTAAACTCTGTGATCATATTTTACATTTCCAGTTCTCCGCCCCCCCCCCCCCCCCTTTTTTTTAGCTGCACAGAGTTTCATTGCCGTGCTCTGGCTTTGTCTAGTTGTGGTGACAGGCTTAGTTGCTCCATGCATGTGGGATCCTAGCTCCTTGACCAGGGATCAAACCAATGTCCCCTTCATTGGAAGGCGGATTCTTAACCATGGACCACCAGGAGTTCTTTTTTGTTCTCATAAGATTCTTTTCTTTCTTTTTAAGCATCATATCTATATAATTCTTTTTATTTCTCTAAGTTCAGTTCAGTTCAGTCGCTCAGTCATGTCCGACTCTTTGTGACCCCATGAATCACCGCACACCAGGCCTCCCTGTCCATCACCAACTCCCAGAGTTTACCCAAACTCATGTCCATCGAGTCAGTGATGCCATCCAGCCATCTCATCCTCTGTCGTCCCCTTCTCCTCCTGACCCCAATTGCTCCCAGCATCAGAGTCTTTTCCAATGAGTCAACTCTTCGCATGAGGTGGCCAAAGTACTGGAGTTTCAGCTTTAGCATCAGTCCTTCCAATGAACACCCAGGACTGATTTCCTTTAGAATGGACTGGTTGGATCTCCTTGCAGTCCAAGGGACTCTCAAGACTCTTCTCCAACACCACAGTTCAAAAGCATCAATTCTTTGGTGCTCAGCTTTCTTCACAGTCCAACTCTCACATCCATACATGACCACTGGAAAAACCATAGCCTTGACTAGATGGAACTTCATTGGCAAAGTAACGTCTCTGCTTTTGAATATGCTATCTAGGTTGGTCATAACTTTCCTTCCAAGGAGTAAGCGTCTTTTAATTTCATGGCTGCAATCACCATCTGCAGTGATTTTGGAGCCCAGAAAAATAAAGTCTGACACTGTTTCCACTGTTTCCCCATCTATTTGCCATGAAATGGTGGGACCGGATGCCATGATCTTCGTTTTCTGAATGTTGAGCCAACTTTTTCACTCTCCTCTTTCACTTTCATCAAGAAGCTCTTTAGTTCCTCTTCACTTTCTGCCATAAGGGTGGTGTCATCTGCATATCTGAGGTTATTGATATTTCTCATGGCAATCTTGATTCCAGCTTGTGCTTCTTCCAGCCCAGGGTTTCTCATGATGTACTCTGCATGTAAGTTAAATAAGCAGGGTGACAATATACAGCCTTGACGTACTCCTTTCCCTGTTTGGAACCTGTCTGTTGTTCCATGCCCAGTTCTAACTGTTGCTTCCTGACCTGCATATAGGTTTCCCAAGAAGCAGGTCAGGTGGTCTGGTATTCCCATCTCTTTCAGAATTTTCCACAGTTTATTGTGATCCATACAGTCAAAGGCTTTGGCATAATCAATAAAGCAGAAATAGATGTTTTTCTGGAACTCTCTTGCTTTTTCCATGATCCAGCGGATGTTGGCAATTTGATCTCTGGTTCCTCTGCCTTTTCTAAAACCAGCTTGAACATCAGGAAGTTCATGGTTCACATATTGCTGAAGCCTGGCTTGGAGAATTTTGAGCATTACTTTACTAGCGTGTGAGATGAGTGCAATTGTGCGGTAGTTTGAGCATTCTTTGGCATTGGCTTTCTTTGGGATTGGAATGAAAACTGACCTTTTCCAGTCCTGTGGCCACTGCTGAGTTTTCCAAATTTGCTGGCACATTGAGTGCAGCACTTTCACAGCATCATCTTTCAGGATTTGGAATAGCTCAACTGGAATTCCATCACCTCTACTAGCTTTGTTCATAGTGATGCTTTCTAAGGCCCACTTGACTTCACATTCCAGGATGTCTGGCTGTAGGTGAGTGATCACACCATGGTGATTATTTCTCTAAAAATGCTAATAATAGCTTTTAGGTAAGAGGAGCTCTTATTTCTCTGAAGTCTGTTTCCTTTCTAGGTGATTTTTTTCACTTTCTGTGTTGTGACTCCATATTCTTTGGTAGAGGCTTGCTTTCTTCAGATATCTGATAATCCTTACCCTTCACTCATACTGTAAAGTTAATGGGAAATTGTATCATGGATAATCTTGTCAAATTCAGCCTTTACTCTAGAGGGTTCTGCAGGGGCCATTTATGTAAGGGAAAATGTCATTGCCCTTAGGTCCTTTTTCTTGATCTAAGTTTTTCAGGGAGGAAACATCTACTTTCTTGCTTAAGCAGCTTAGCTATACTTTGCTGCCAGTGTTCTGAGAGTTGAATATGAACTGGGGAATTATTACACTTCATTATACAAACTTTTTTTCCAATGTCTGTGCTTTCAGTATAGTATATTCCAATCTTAATTATGCCGACTGCCCTAAATTCTGGCTTAGAGACCCTTAT
Organism: Bos indicus x Bos taurus; assembly: GCF_003369695.1. Lineage (NCBI taxonomy): Eukaryota > Metazoa > Chordata > Mammalia > Artiodactyla > Bovidae > Bos > Bos indicus x Bos taurus. The sequence goes on from NC_040076.1 coordinate 117,905,277, forward strand.
TCTCTGCAGGGGAAAACCTCAAGTCTTCTGCTGTTTTGAAGAGAGGCAGTTGACTAAGTTGCATTTGGGAAAGAGACTTTGGGGTGGGCCAATCCTGGGAATTGAATTGCTTCTTGGTTTTCTTCTCTACTAGTTTAGGATTTAGCTTTCTCAATTTGCTGACTCAGAAACCAATTCTCTCATCTTTCAGCCTCTAACATTTTGTTGCTATAGTGATTTCCTCCTCTTTTTAATTTTTAAAAATCCCTTTATATCTGTTTTAATGAGGGGGAATGCATTTGTTCAATCTTTCATCAGCATTGTTTTAAAAAAGATATTCTTAATGTAATGATGTGTTCTAAAAATCCAGATTTCCTGGGCCAGAATTCCAAGTCAAAGAATTCTGATGAGATCAACTAATCTAGAATAGTCTTGTGAATGTACTCATTAATTTCTAACTTTTTCTTAATATTTTGGCTGTTATAACTGCTGCGTGGTAAATGTTTCTATTTGTTGGCAAAACTCGCTTGAGTTGTTCATCACCTTTCATGTGGTTATAGATGCAAACAACATGTGTGCCCCAGCTGGGCTCTGAAATCCAGGCTCCCGCTTTGTGACAGACTCCTTCATAAGACCAGAGGCTTCCAAACCTAAATCCACTCATTTCAGCTCACACCCTGGCAACTCAAAGACAGAAATCTCTGAGTGATTGAAACCTCTATAGTGAGAAAACTTTTCCATTCAATATCTGTTTTGTGCCAAGTCACTTCAGTTGTGTCCAACTCTTTGCAACCCTGTGCTTGGGATTCTCCAGGCAAGAATACTGGAGTGGGTTGCCATTTCCTTCTTCAGGGCATCTTCCTGACCCAGGGATCAAACCTGCATCTGTTGCATCTCCTGCATTGGCAGATGAGTTCTTTACCTCTAGTGCCACCTGGGAAGCCTTATTTATTTTGGTGGAAGACTATTCTGCCTTCTTTCTCTAGAGTGAGGTCTGGGGTGAGACCACTTAGGGTGGGGTGGAGTCAGGGGGAGTAACAAGATGAGCAACAGGATGAGTGAGGATACATGTCCACGGAAAATGTCATGTGCTGGAGTGAGGATTCCTACAACTGATACCCTCCTAGCAGAGCTGCCTTCCTGGGAGGCAATTCTGGCACTGCCTTGAGTGGTGGACTGGGTGACATGTGACCAGTTTCATGACAAAACAGAATCAGCAGAGCCCTTGCAATCTCAGAAATGCCATGGCCTGCCTGATAAGCAATAGTCAAAGCTTACGTTTCTGAAACTGATTTTTGGCCTCCTTAGTTAAAGGAAGACTAACCTGGCTTGTTATTTTATTTGTCAATCAAAATGTATCTAACACCATTTTTTTTTCCAGTTTGCCAAAGCGAAGTTGACCAAAGCTGATTTTTAAGATCAAAGAATCACAATAGGGACTTCCCTGGTGGTCCAGTGGCTAAAACTCTGCACTTCCAATGCAGGGGGCCCAGGTTCAATCCCCAGTCAGGGAATAGATCCCACATGTCGCAACTAAGACCCAATGCAGCCAAATAAAATTTAAAATAATAATAAATAAAAATTTTAAAAAGAATCATAATCATTTATATTACTTAGTGCCTACTATTTTCTGGATGCTTTATAAACATAGTCTCATTTAATCCGTGGTATTATTATAGCCATTTTGCATGAAAAAAGTCTCTGAGAGGTTGAGTAACTTACCTAAGATCACAAAGTTATTAAAAATTGAAGCACAGTTAAAAGCAAAGTTTTTATAATTTTTCTCAAAAGTCCAGCTTTGATCCAGCCTGTCATGCCCACACCCAAACAGACAACAGACAATGTTTGTAAGACACTTGTATTATTTGTGCAGTGTGCATCTTGAATGTAGGGCACATTCCAGATGGGCTGAGAAGAAATGTGTTTATTCTTGTTGATAAATAACAAGATCAAAGGCAAACTTGTCCCTTCGACAGTACACATATACACAATTATGTGACAGACAGCCCAGCAAATCACCTTCTGATACAGATACACCCATGATAAGCACAGGAAACAGGAGTCAGCTGAGGGTGTTACTCGTTGGGCCGCCATTTTGTCTAAAACTATCCTGCTACAGTCAGTGGGGTCACAAAGAGTCAGACATGACTTAGTGCTTAAACAGCAGCAGCAGCCTGCCTAATGGAGACACTACAAAGACTTGTAGTCTTGTGTTCCAGGCCTGGTGTTGGTGTGAACCAGTGGTATTGGTCTTGTCACCTGTGAGGGAAACTCCCCTTTGCTGAATGCCTAATGTGTGCCAGGAACATTTCCCCTTTTAAATTTACTTGTTATTTTGAATAGTACGTGTCCAAGGGTTCTGAAGAGGATACTGAAATTAGGCTCTCTCTCCTTGGCCCCCAGTCTGTGATTCTCCTTCCTAGAGTTAATTATTTTTAACAATTTTATGTACTGCTTCCAGAAGTACTAGAAACTTTCATATATATTATGTCATTTAAGCTTCTTGATTATTTCTCCAATTTAATATAATTTAATTTAATTTGAGGAGTCATTTCTTAGGACTTTCCTGGTAGCTTAGGCAGTAAAGAATCTGTCTTCAATGCAAGAGACCCAGGTTCAATCCCTGGATTGGGAAGATCCCCTGGAGATCTGGAGAAGGAAATGGCAACCCACTCCAGTATTCTTACCTGGAAAATTCCATGGAGCCTGGTGGACTACAGTCCATAGGGTAGCAAAAAAGTCGGACACAACTGAGTGACTAACACTTTAACTTTTCCCTTTTCTTAGGACTTGAGGCAGAAAAAAGAGGTCAACAATATGTGCTTTGCCTGTATTTTTTGCCCCCATTTTACAGATTTCAAAATGGAAGCTCAATGAATGAAAGTAATCATTCAAATAGCTACTTAGTAGTGGCACCAATATTCATTAATTCTTAGTCTTTTTCAAGGGACAATAATGGATCAGGTATGGCTTTTATAATGGACCATGCTAGGCTTTGAGGATGTGATAGTGACCCAAATAGGCCCTTCCTCTTAGTGTAGTGGAGAGGTTTAAAATAACCAAAGTACAGTGAACTGTGGTTGTTTACTGGAGGAGCATCAACTCTACTTAGACGGCAAAGGAAAGCAATTAGAAAAATATGACCTCTTGGGACTTCCCTGATAATACAATGGATAAGAATCTGCCCACCAATGCATGGGACCCAGGTTCGATCCCTGGTCTGGAAAGATTGCTCTGCAACAAGAGAGGCTACCACAATGAGAAGCCCTTGCACCACAATGAAGAATAGCATCTGCTTGTGCATCTAGAGAAAACCCATGCACAGCCTAAATGAATAATTTTTAAAAGTGTAAATTAAAAAAAGTGACCTCTGAGCAGAGACATCTCGAATGAGTAAGAGTCAGCCAGGTGAAAAGGGTGACACGGGGGGAGTAAGAGAAGAGTAATCTAAGCAAGTGAAGCACATGGGCCAAGGCCTGTAGTCTGAAGTGTGGAGAGGCTCTCAGGATGACTGGGACAGCATCAGCCATTCCCAGAGGAGATCCAGGAAGCTTAACTGCCTGCCTAGAGAGGCCAGGGATTGGAAAATCTGCTAAGAGGTAACAAGGGAGTGATGTGCTCACAGAGGCACTTCAGAAAAATCATTCTGGCTATAGAAGAGCAAATGCATCAGAGAAGGCAATGCTAGTTGAGAGCCTGCCCCAGAGGGGAGGTGATGACTGCCTGAGCCAGGGTCAACCTGAGCTATTTGGGAGATGGAATCAACAGACTTTCAAGGCCTGAATGTACATTAATGGTCATGAGAGTAGATTCTAGAACTACCAAGAATCCTTGCTCGGCTGCTTCCTAACAGCAGAGTTGGATATTGAACTGCTTATGACATTGGGCAGAACTCTGGGACAGAATTTCTTGTGACACTGCATAAGGCATTGTAACCTTTTTAAGTGTCAGTTTTCTCATTTGCAAAATGAGGTAAAAAAATGGATCTAACTTTTCGAGGGCAATAACTGGGTGTGTGGAGCCATTCATTGCAGGAGACAGAGGTGCTGTATCCCCTCCTCTTCCACTTCCAGTTGCAAACAATAAAGACTATAGTGCATGCCAAGTCACTTCAGTTGTGTTCGATTCTTTGCAACCCTTTGAACTGTAACCCACCAGACTCCTCTGTCCATTCGGTTCTCCAGGCAAGAATACTGGAGTGGGTTGCCATGCCCTCCTCCAGGGGATCTTCCTGACCCAGGGATTGAACCTGAGTCTCTTGTTTCCTGCATTGGAAGGCAGGTTCTTTACCACTAGTGCCACCTGGGAAGCCCAAAGACCGGAGGACCTTAGCTTAATAAAAAAAAAAAAATTAATGGATGTAAATGGGGATAATTATAGTGTCTACTTCATCAGGTCATCATAAGAATTAGTGAATCCCTGTAAAGACTTTAGTGTAATCCCCACACATACCATACTTCAATTAAACAATTTTTTTAAAAAAAATATGAGCTTATGGAGAAAGGGGAATGATTGTGAAATTTCTGACTGTTAGAGAATCTGTTTATATATTTTTAAGTGGATGACAGGGGGCATCATGTTGCTTGGATTTTAGATTCAAGTGGATCTTTTAAAGAGAATATTGTGATAGTCTGTTTTAAAATACCTATATTTGGGACCTCCCTTGTGGTCCAGTGGCTAAGACTCTGAGCTTCCAGTGCAGCGGGCCTGGGTTCAATTCCTGGAAGGGAACTAGATCCCATTTGCCACAAGTAAGACCTGGTGCAGCCAAATAAATAAATAAATATTAAAACAAAATACCTATATTAACAATATGTTAGAAATCACCACCTTTCCAATTATTCAAACAAGTGAAACATTTTAGACATCAGCTAAAAGTTTTGCAAAGGATTACCTGGCTTTGAAAAATTATTTTAGTGCCAAAAAAAGAGGCTCTTGAAAGAACCTTTAAAAACCCAGAGACAAACCTCCTATGAACACTTCATAGATACATCGGGCTGCAAGAATGAGCAGGAGCTTTCCTGGTTCACCTCTGTCTTTTTCAAAAGCCTGTGTCTAGGTCACCCGGTACTTTGTTCCAACACAGGACATCTTTGCACATCAGGAGTCCTGCCAACAGTGTTACTTTGCTAGGTGTAGACTCATTTCTTTTGACCTTAGTTTTCCTATTGAATCATGAGGATGAGAGTCGCTTTCTTTCTTTTCAAAAGTTTTCCTTTCTTGGTTGTTCTGAGGATTCATGAGTTAAACATTTGTTAAGTACATTACAATACTTAGCTGAAAGTGCAAAGTTTTGTTTGTTATTGTTGGATGGGTGAAAGGTATACAAGTTCAAAGCCTTGTTTTCTCTCCTGGGCACACATCATGCATTATCATGCTTAATCCCTCACAACCCCCTTCTCTTGCAGGGGCTCCTCATTTACATAAACTGTCACAAACTGAGCTAACAGAGGACTCCTGGGAGAGGGCTGGCTGTTTCTTATGTTCTTCAGAGAGTTTCTATTTGCCTACCAGGTATGATAACCTTTTTGTCTGGCTGGACTAACAGTTCTTACTAAGTTATCATTTAGCAAGAGAGAACAGAAGGGAAGAAGACCCTGGACAGTAAGGGAATCAGAAGGATTGAGCTCTTATTTTGTTTTTATTTATTTTTAAATTACTTAATTTTTTTGGCTGCGTGGTGTGCCAGGCGGGGTCTTAGTTCATGAGGGATCTTAGTTCCCAGACCAGGGATCAAACCCCATGGCCCTTGCAAGGGAAGCTCGGAGTCTTAACCACTGGGCTACCAGGAAAGTTCCATTGAGCTCTTTTTTTGATTTGTCCTTGTTCACCTTGGACAAGTCACTTCACTTCTCTGAGGTTTATTTTTTTCATCTGAAAAATGAGAGAGTTGGAATAAGTAATTCCTTTAATTCTTTCAAACTTAAAATCTCCTTTTAGTATGTCAAAATGCTAAAAACTCCCCTGAAGATATCAGCATATTGGTGTGTATCATTTGGTATTATGTGATATGTACCAAGAAAAGTACCAGGGAATTAACTGCATAAGAGATACTGTTTTCCTAGTACCTCTAGAGTTAAGCTCTTTATTTAATTCTGGTTTTCATGGTAAATGTGTTTTATGCTATTAGATCTATGTAGCTGCCGATGGTGCTGGTTGAGGTGATTATGGTGGTGGTGGTGGTGGTGTGGTGAGGACGCTGTGACGCTAGTGTTGACAGCGCAGGGATGGTAGTGATGGTGTCAACCTCACGGTGACCTTGAATGAAAACACATATATCAATGCTTTCATCACAGAGTCTGTTCATCTTTATGATCCCCATAATCTTTAGTGTTATTGCCTTGCACTAAGGAGGTAGTCGATACCTATTTGATGAAGAGCCAGCAAATTTGGCAAACTCAGCAGTGGCCACAGGACTGGAAAAGGTCAGTTTTCATTCCAACCCCAAAGAAAGGCAATGCCAAAGAATGCTCAAACTACTGCACAATTGCACTCATCTCACACGCTAGTAAAGTAATGCTCAAAATTCTCCAAGCCAGGCTTCAGCAATATGTGAACCGTGAACTTCCTGATGTTCAAGCTGGTTTTAGAAAAGGCAGAGGAACCAGAGATCAAATTGCCAACATCCGCTGGATCATGGAAAAAGCAAGAGAGTTCCAGAAAAACATCTATTTCTGCTTTCTTGACTATGCCAAAGCCTTTGACTGTGTGGATCACAATAAACTGTGGGAAATTCTGAAAGAGATGGGAATACCAGACCACCTGACCTGCTTCTTGGGAAACCTATATGCAGGTCAGGAAGCAACAGTTAGAACTGGACATGGAACAACAGACTGGTTCCAAATAGGAAAAGGAGTACGTCAAGGCTGTATATTGTCACCCTGTTTATTTAACTTCTATGCAGAGTACATCATGAGAAACGCTGGACTGGAAGAAACACAAGCTGGAATCAAGATTGCTGGGAGAAATATCAATAACCTCAGATATGCAGATGACACCACCCTTATGGCAGAAAGTGAAGAGGAACTCAAAAGCCTCTTGATGAAAGTGAAAGTGGAGAGTGAAAAAGTTGGCTTAAAGCTCAACATTCAAAAAACGAAGATCATGGCATCTGGTCCCATCACTACATGGGAAATAGATGGGGAAACAGTGGAAACAGTGTCAGACTTTATTTTTCTGGGCTCCAAAATCACTGCAGATGGTGACTACAGCCATGAAATTAAAAGACGCTTACTCCTTGGAAGGAAAGTTATGACCAACTTAGATAGTATATTCAAAAGCAGAGACATTACTTTGCCAACAAAAGTCCATCTAGTCAAGGCTATGGTTTTTCCAGTGGTCATGCATGGATGTGAGAGTTGGACTGTGAAGAAGGCTGAGTGCCGAGGAATTGATGCTTTTGAACTGTGGTGTTGGAGAAGACTCTTGAGAGTCCCTTGGACTGCAAGGAGATCCAACCAGTCCATTCTGAAGGAGATCAGCCCTGGGATTTCTTTGGAAGGAATGATGCTAAAGCTGAAACTCCAGTACTTTGGCCACCTCATGTGAAGAGTTGACTCATTGGAAAAGACTCCGATGCTGGGAGGGATTGGGGGCAGGAGGAGAAGAGGACGACAGAGGATGAGATAGCTGGATGGCATCACTCACTCAATGGACATGAGTCTGAGTGAACTCTGGAAGTTGGTGATGGACAGGGAGGCCTGGCGTGCTGCTATTCATGGGGTCGCAAAGAGTTGGACACGACTGAGCGACTGATCTGATCTGATCATTTTTTGCCACTAAGCTTGAGGTGGCTTGCTTTGCAGCAATAGATATCTGAAACACTTTCATGTAATTGGCCTTTTGCACACTTTTAATATAGTGAAGCTTTAAAATGATAACCTGGGAACTAAGTACTGCAGAATTCCTGTGCCCAGGTCTGCTGCCCAAGCCTAAATACTCTTAGAGTGGTGGTGAGCAGGCCAAGAAGTGGTTCTTCACTTCCCTGACAATCCAGACATTCCCATGAGGCTCTAAACATTGCAGTAGTGACAGGACTCTGGTTGTGCTGTTTATTTATTGGTTGCACTGAGTCTCTGTTGCTGTGCCCAGGCTTCTCAACCATTCTCTAGTTGTGGTGAATGGGTTTCTCATTGTGGTGGCTTCTTGTTGTGGAGCATGTGCTCTAGAGTCCAAGGGTCCAGTAGTTAAAGCTCGTGGACTCTAGAACTGGGGTTCAGTAGTGGTGGTGCCGGGCTTATTTGCCCTGAGGCATGTGGAATCTTCCCAGATCAGAGATAGAACGCATATACCCTGTGTTGGCAGGGGTTTCTTAACCACTGGACCACCAGGAAAGTCCTGGTTAGTGCTATTAAAGTCCTTCTCCATCTGGAGACAGTCCTAAGAGGATGGGGCTGAATAGGTAGGACTGAGATGCTCTGGCTGTGTTGTTGTTGTTCAGTTGCTAAATTGTGTCCAACTATCTGCAACTCCATGGACTGCAGCATGCCAGACTTCCCTGTCCTCCACTGCCTCCCAGAGTTTGCTATAAAGGAAGTTAAATCTGCTTCTGTAACCATTGGCTGCTAAGGGAAGCTTCTCTCCCATTTTCCAAGGCTAGTCTCTGGACACAGTATAAGACCTTGACTCATTAGACTTAACTTTGTTCTTGGACTCATTTTACTCTAAGTCAGGGACCTAGTACATATAAAGACCTGGTACTGGAGAAAAGATCTAGAGTGGGAGGAAAGGCACCACCAATGAAATATCAGTGATGAAAGAAAAAAAAACTTAAGTTGTTAGACAAAAGAAAGCATATAGAGCAGATAGGAGAATGGCTGCCTGGAGTGTAACTATCTGCCTCATTCCTTCTGTTCCTATTAATTAGACATGGATTTCTAGGTAGTGAAAGATAGAGGGCAAGGATGATAATTTAGGAGTCAAAATGGCCACGTGGCCATACGCTTGGGTTTTTTAATATTAATAAGTATTTTCTTGAATATGCAGGATCTCATTAAAATCAGTTTGTGTCACAGAGGAACTGAAGAATCATCAGTTCAGTTCAGTTCAGTCACTCAGTCGTGTCTGACTCTTTGCGACCCCATGAATCACAGCATGCCAGGCCTCCCTGTCCATCACCAACTCCCGGAGTTCACTCAGACTCACGTCCATCGAGTCAGTGATGCCATCCAGCCATCTCATCCTCTGTCGTCCCCTTCTCCTCCTGCCCTCAATCCCTCCCAGCATCAGAGTCTTTTCCAATGAGTCAACTCTTCGCATGAGGTGGCCAAAGTACTGGAGTTTCAGCTTTAGCATCATTCCTTCCAAAGAAATCCCAGGGCTGATCTCCTTCAGAATGGACTGGTTGGATCTCCTTGCAGTCCAAGGGATTCTCAAGAGTCTTCTCCAACACCACAGTTCAAAAACATCAATTCTTCGGCACTCAGCCTTCTTCACAGTCCAACTCTCACATCCATACATGACCACAGGAAAAACCATAGCCTTGACTAGACGAACCTTTGTTGGCAAAGTAATGTCTCTGCTTTTCAATATGCTATCTAGGTTGGTCATAACTTTCCTTCCAAGGAATAAGCATCTTTTAATTTCATGGCTGCCAGTCACCATCTACAGTGATTTTGGAGCCCAGAAAAATAAAGTCTGACACTGTTTCCCCATCTATTTCCCATGAAGTGATGGGACCAGATGCCATGATATTCATTTTTTGAATGTTGAGCTTTAAGCCAACTTTTTCACTCTCCACTTTCACTTTCATCAAAAGGCTCTTTAGTTCTTCACTTTCTGCCATAAAGGTGGTGTCATCTGCACATCTGAGATAATTGATATTTCTCCCAGCAATCTTGATTCCAGCTTGTGTTTCTTCCAGTCCAGAGTTTCTCATGATGTAGTCTGCATAGAAATTAAATAAGCAGGGTGACAATATACAGCCCTGATGTATTCCTTTTCCTGTTTGGAACCAGTCTGTTGTTCCATGTCCAGTTCTAACTGTTAGTTCCTGACCTGCATACAGATTTCTCAAGAGGCAGGTCAGGTGGTCTGATATTCCCATCTCTTTCAGAATTTTCCACAGTTTATTGTGATCCACACAGTCAAAAGCTTTGGCATAGTCAATAAAGCAGAAATAGATGTTTTTCTGGAACTCTCTTGCTTTTTCTATGATCCAGCGGATGTTGGCAATTTGATCTCTGGTTCCTCTGCCTTTTCTAAAACCAGCTTGAACATCAGGAAGTTCACGGTTCACATATTGCTGAAGCCTGGCTTGGAGAATTTTGAGCATTACTTTACTAGCGTGTGAGATGAGTGCAATTGTGGGGTAGTTTGAGCATTCTTTGGCATTTGCTTTCTTGGGGATTGGAATGAAAACTGACCTTTTCCAGGCCTGTGGCCACTGCTGAGTTTTCCAAATTTGCTGGCACATTGAGTGCAGCACTTTCACAGCATCATCTTTCAGGATTTGAAAGAGCTCAACTGGAATTCCATCACCTCCACTAGCTTTGTTCGTAGTGATGCTTTCTAAGGCCCACTTGACTTCACATTCCAGGATGTCTGGCTCTAGGTCAGTGATCACACCATTGTGATTATCTGGGTCATGAAGATTTTTTTTGTACAGTTCTTCTGTGTATTCTTGCCACCTCTTCTTAATATCTTCTGCTTCTGTTAGGTCCATACCATTTCTGTCTTTTATCGAGCCCATCTTTGCATGAAATGTTCTCTTGGTATCTCTAATTTTCTTGAAGAGATCTCCAGGAGCTGACTGTGGCTCAGATCATGAACTCCTTATTACCAAATTCAGACTTAAATTGAAGAAAGTAGGGAAAACCACTAGACCATTCAGGTATGACCTAAATCAAATCCCTTATGATTATACAGTGGAAGTGAGAAATAGATTTAAGGGCCTAGATCTGATAGATAGAGTGCCTGATGAACTATGGACTGAGGTTCATGACATTGTACAGGAGACAGGGATCAAGACCATCCCCATGGAAAAGAAATGCAAAAAAGCAAAATGGCTGTCTGGGGAGGCCTTACAAATAGCTGTGAAAAGAAGAGAAGCGAAAAGCAAAGGAGAAAAGGAAAGATATAAGCATTTGAAGAACCATGCTGCTGCTGCTGTTGCTAAGTCGCTTCAGTCGTGTCCGACTCTGTGCGACCCCATAGACAGCAGCCCACTAGGCTCCCCCGTCCCTGTGATTCTCCAGGCAAGAACACTGGAGTCGGTTGCCATTTCCTTCTCCAATGCATGAAAGTGAAAAGTGAAAGGGAAGTCGCTCAGTCGTGCCCGACTCTTAGCGACCCCATAGACTGCAGCCTACCAGGCTCCTCTGTCCATGGGATTTTCCAGGCAAGAGTACTGGAGTAGGGTGCCATTAACCATGGTGGGTCCCAAATAGAGGAAACAGGTAAGTTTATGGCTTTTTCTAAGCTCAAGAAAAGGGGGTAAAAATACATGTAAGGGTTTTTTGGTTTGTTTTATTCTAGGTGTTGTTCATCAGTTCCATTTCAAGTAGCAGGAGTGTACTCAAACCATTATGATAGGAATTCATTGGTTCTATAACTAGACAGTTGTGGATGTCAGGAGTACTTATATCCAGGAACTCAAATGAGATCTTTGAAGATCTATATATTGCTTCATTCTTCTTTGACTTGGCTTTGTCTTTATTCTACACTGGCTTCTTGCATGTGGAGAACATGATTTATGCTACAATGGCCAGACTCATACCACCCTTGTTTGTGGCTTCAGCATAAAGAGGATAAGTCTCTAGACACTGCAGGTAAAAAACAACTGGAGGAACTCTCATTGGCCAAATCTGAGTCATAGTGCCATTCTTGAGGCTAGGGAGCTAGAGTGGGGGTCAGTCTCACCTAAACTCCTTGGAATGGGTCCTCCATAGACCAGACGTGCTCTGTTTTCAGGAGGGGGGAAATGAGGACAAACAAAATCATCAGATGTCCATTAAAAATATCTAGCTAATTTGACCCACAGAAGGCAATGGCAGCCCACTCCAGTACTCTTGTCTGGAAAATCCCATGGATGGAGGAGCCTGGTAGGCTGCCGCCCATGGGGTCGCTAAGAGTTGGGCATGACTGAGCGACTTCACTTTCACTTTTCACCTTCTTACATTGGAGAAGGAAATGGCAACCCACTCCAGTGTTCTTGCCTGAAGAGTCCCAGTGACGGGGGAGCTTGGTGGGCTGCCATCTATGGGGTCGCAGAGAGTAGGACACAACTGAAGCGACTTAGCAGCAACAGCAGCAGCAGCTACTTTGACCAGGATTAGAAAGGGACTGAGACTAGGGGCAGATACTATCCCCAGGAGTAATGACCAAGCAGTTGGCTAGAACTTTTTGTATCCTGTATAATTCAAGAAACACTCTGAAGTGGTCAGAGTGTAGAAAGCTCAGAAATTCATGAATGCGTCTTTGACTGTATTCTGCTGTGGATCATGGAAACCCACCTACTGGCCTCACCCTGTTCCTAACATGCTTGAATTACCATTTTCCAGCCCAGAGGTTCTGTAGGTCGGGGAACAGGTGATTGTGATGCTTCTCAGTGTTTGCAAACTACTGACTTACACTAAGAAATCCAAAACGTTGTATTCAGAAGTTCTCCTTCGGTATCTTGTGGCTTTAAATATACATGCTGAACTTTTTGTTGAAACATGATATACATACAAAAAGTGCACATAGTATGAGTGTATAGTTTGGTTAACTTTCAGAGGCTGAACGTAATCATGGAACCAGTCTCCAGATGAAGAGACAAAACATTTCTATAGCCAGAGGCAGCCCCCTCCCTGTATCCTCTTCTGGTCACACTATCTTTGAACAGCACAAATTTACTTTTTCTTATTTTAATAAATTATATATATATGCGATTATACAGGGCTTCCCAGGTGGCGTTAATGGTAAAGAACTTGCCTGCCAATGCAGGAGACATGAGAAACTTGGGTTCGATTCCTGGGTCAGGAAGATCCTCTGGAGGAGGGCATGGCAACCTACTCCAGTATTCTTACCTGTAGAATCCCAAAGACAGAGGAGCCCGGCAGGCTACAGTCCATAGGGTCATACAGAGTCACACACGACTGAAGCAACTTAGCACACAGCATGCACTTTATTATACAGTTTATATTCTTGAATGTTTATCTTTTTTTCTTCAGTGTTTTATATATATATATATAGGATTTATCTGTGTTATGTTTATAGTTGTAGTTTGTTCATTCTATATTCTACAATCTGTTACTGCATAGTGCCTCATTGCTTATTTATTCAACACACTTCTAAGGATTTGTGGGTGTTTCCCATTTGGAGCTTTTACTGCTGTGAACAATGAATATTCTAATTCATGTCTCTGAGTAAACATACATAAACATTTCTGTTTGTGTTGTATGTAAAAGTGGAAGCTCATGGCTTTAAATATTTTGGACTATTATTAACAAATAAGATTGCCCTTTAAATAAGTTATCTTTGACATTTAACGATAGCCTTTAAGGTATTGCATAGCCTTCTTCATATTCTAGGTGTTGTCCACAGCCTGAAGGGTGCTACTCAATATCTATAATCAGAATAAGACAAGGGGGCTGACACTGGTTGCCCAATAAAAAGTCATGAGTCTTTTCTCATGGGTCTGAGTCAATTCTCAGTCAGGAGTTCACTGACTGAAGAGGTAGCAGGTCCTCAGGAGAAGGGATCCTAAAATGGCAAGTTATGCTGTAAGAAAGTATTCTTAGCAATTTCCAAGGGCTCTGGTTGTTCAGTAGCTTAGGTGTGTCTGAATGACTCTTTGCAACCCCATGGACTGCAAAGAAATCCAGACTTCCTTGTCCTTCACCATCTCCTGGAGTGGCAGATGAAGCTTGGCTCCCTGGAGTTTGTTCAAACTCATTTCCATTGAGTTGGTGATGCCATTTAACCACCTCTGTTGCCTGCTTTTCCTCCTGCCCTCAATCTTTCCCAGCATCAGGGTCTTTTCCAGTGAGTTGGTGCTTGATTTCCAAGGGAATCTATGGTTATTTTCCTGAAGAAAGGTGAATACTCAGATACTTCAAGGATTATTGAATACAGGTTCTAAGTTGCTATTGACATTTGGAGACCTGAGTCAAAAAATGGAGTTCTAGCTAAAGTCTGACTTATAGTGGGTTCCCTGGGCCTGCAGTCCCATCTGGTGGCCATTTTTTCTGTCTTTGAGTATGTAACTGGGATTGATCCTCTTGGCAGCTGGACTGATCTTCCCATTGGCCACTGGCCTGTGAAATAAGAGTTATCATAGTGACGAAGGTCAAGAGAAGGCTCTGAAATGGCACCGTGCACAACTGTCCACTCCCAGCAGGATAGCAAATCAAAACCAGCATTGCATCCTGAGGATAAGAGTGGGAGTGGGGTGTGGTAAAGATGAATGCCATTGTTAAAAATCTAAAGTAGGGGTCTCCAACTCCCAGGCTGTGGACTGTTAGGAATTGCGCTGCATAGCAGGAAGTGAGCAGAGGGTGAGGGAGCCAAGCTTCATCTGCCACTCCCCATCACTCGCATTACTGCCTGAACCATCCCCTGCCCCATCCCCACACCCCCATAGAAAAATTGTCTTCCATGAAACCAGTCCCTGGGACCAAAAAGGTTGGTGACCACTGATCTAAAGGATGCAAGGGTACACGGGGTGTGGGTGGTCCTGATTATATGTGAGTGCTCAGTCCCTGTCTGTCCAACTCTGTGTGACCCCATGGACTGTAGCCCACCAGGCTCCTCTGTTCATGGAATTCTCCAGGCAAGAATACTGGAGTGGGTTGCCATTTCCTTCTCCAAGGGATCTTCCCAACCCATGTCTCCCACATTGGCAGGTGGATTCTTTACCAATGAGCCACCAGGGAAGCCCATAGACAACATTTATTTACAGTTTTGCCCCAGGGATATGTTAATTCTCCTACCCTCTGTCATATATGGTCTGGATATAGATACGCACCGTCTAAAGTCCTGGAGAATATCACAATGATCTATTACATCAATGACACTGTGCCGATTAGGCAAATGAGCACGATGTGACTACTACGCTGGCAGCAGATGGTAGGAAAGAGGGAAGGAGGATTGGGTGTGAAGAGTTTCAGACTGCAGTGCAGCTCTGAGAATGTCCTGACCAGGCTGACGTGGAGCTTCAAGGCAGTGACTGACTGACTGGTGGCCTACATGGGCAGGAAGGGCCCAGCTTTAAAACCCTGGTGTGTGCAGTCATCGGCAGACTGAGGAGAGCATGGCCTTCAGCATGGCATTTCGGCTGTCAATTTCACAGACATGGCAGCTGGGGCTGTCAGCTCCCTGCCCTCCTCACGGGAGATTCTCTGTTGAAGGGAACCCTAAGCAGTGAATCCACATGGTTTTCACCGCAGTCTATACAGACTGCATCACATGGATGCACTTCTCCATCATGTTTCAGGGTGCAGCTCTCCCCTAGTTCCCATAGACCTCTCCCCTGAGGGGAAACTTAGAAGAGGGAGTTTAGTGACATAAACCACAGCCCCTACTGCTGCAGTTGGTCTGTAGGTCACACTGGCATTTATCTTCCCGCTCCTCTTCTATGCCCTCTGAAGACTCCCCATCCCATGCTATCACCTCGGCAGGTGTTGATGGCTTACTTACCTGGTGGTGCAACTCAGACTTTCATTCCTGAGGTCCCAAATCCTTGGAGTCAGGCCCTTCTCAGCGTGGGGCTGTTGTATAAGTCCATGCACAGTTATAACTGGGAAAAGGAATCCACAGAGGCACCAAGTAAATCATGTAGTTGTGCATATTTCTCTTCCCCTTCCTCCGAGCTGCTCCAGTGCAATAGCAGCCTTAGCTCCTCCCACTGCTCAGGTTCATTCTGGGCAGAATGATGGCAACTGCTGTCTCTTATTGATCTTGGACACAAGAGTCTAGGGTGCCTGTAGCATTCATAGATAATAGTTCAATGATACCAATGTTCACTAGCAAGAGTGTACTCCCTCTGGGGACCCGGACCCTTCTTCCTCTTTCCTCCATTCACTGCGGTCATATCTGCATGGCAATCTGAAGACCCTCCTGCCTGCTTTTCTTCTTTCACTCCTCTATTCACAGGCATTTCCTCCAAAATATCCCTTGGTCATCTTGTTCCATCTTGGTGATCTGAACTGCCCCCATAAATCACACTCCTAGTTCTTTCCCAAATAACCATCTGTTTTTCTCAATTTTTTCCCCCCTTGATAGACAGTTTAAACCTGAAGGTTTAACAAATACCTGCCCTATAAATGGGCTTCCTTGGTGGCTCAGATGGTAAAGAATCTGTCTGCAATGTGGGAGACCTGGGTTCGATCCCTGGGTCAGGAAGATCCCCTGGAGAAGGGAATGGTTACTCATGCCAGTATTCTTGCCTGGAGAATTTCATGGACAAGAAGGCTGGAGGGCTATGGTCCATGGGATCACAAAGAGTTGGACACGACTGAGTGAATGAATGCATACCTACCCTATAAACACAGGTATCTCTGCTGGTCAATTCACTGTCATTTAACTCTGCAGAGAAGTTACAGGATATGTCAGTGTCTTCCAGAACTTGTACTGGGGAAACAGAAGTCTATTTTGTCTATCTGCAGAAGGGCAAGTTCACCTTCAAACTGTTCTTGGGTTACTTGTATCGTTGCCTCCCTTTCCCCTCCCATTGAACTTTAGTGGTAGGAACTCTTTTTTGTCTCCTTTAAACCACAGAACTGCTAATTCAAATGAAATGACATTTCCGGAAGAATAGAAATTCCTGGTTTAAGTGAGGCCCTTTTGCGTTCAGATGGATTTGTGATAAATAAGAGAAAGAGACTCTTGTTCCCAAACCGGCTACTCACTGCTGCCCCAAGCTGTAGATTAATGGAACTGGCCCAGGAAAAAACTTGGTTGGGATTTTCCTTGGTGAGACTTTGTGGCCACCAAGGAGCTTGCCTTGCAAGTAAATAAGTCTGGGTAGGAAAACACCTATATGTGAGGTTTTTATTGCCTCTCCTACAAAAACAAATCCCCTGGCAGTGATAAAATAGGAAAGACTGACTAGAGGTAAACACTTGAACTCTGCACAAAGGCTTTCGGTAATTTTAGGTAAAACGGGCTGGGTCTCTCCCATACCAACTGCTTGTGCTTTGGAAGCTGTAGAATGTGGGCTTCAAATACATTTGGTCAAACTGCCCGGAAAGTCAAAGGGAGGATTCATTAGCAAGGATGAAATTTACCACCAGACTATGTCTGTCTTTTCAGCCAAACAGACTGAGGCTTATTTCTGGGGGTGCTCAAACACTAAAACAAAATGTTTTGAAACCCCTGTGATATTTTTTTGGTGAGTAGAGTGTCTAAAGGAACTTATGTGGAAGAATCAATATTAACAGTTGCTCCAGAGTTGTCAGGGAATTCATCAAAAAGGTCCCTCTCTATTAGTGACTACTTTTATTTTAAGAATGGGATCCATCACTTTTAGCTTAAGACCTTAGCTTGTGAGGTAAAGCAAAATGAAGCATTAGCTCTTGGACACTTCGCTATAATTTATCTCCAGGGCAGACAGAAGAGATAAATTTCTCACCCAAGATGTATTTAATTTAATATCAAAGAAACTTGTCATTCCTCATTGAAAGGCACAAGTTGCCATTGAATAAGGCAGTCTTTTAACAACTGCAAGAGAAAACTAAAGATTTAAGCAGCTTTCTTCCCTGAAAGACATTAACCAAGTTTAAAAAATTTATTTACTTATGTATTTGGCTGTGTCAGGTCTTAGTTGCCGCAGGAGGGTCTTAGTTATATCATGTAGGATCTCTCGTTAGGGCACACAGACTCTCTAGTTGTATTGTGAGGGCTCAGTAGTTGCCTTGTGTGGGCTTAGTTGCTCCATGGCATATGAATCTTAGTTCCTCGACTTGGGATCAAACCTGTGTCCCCTGAATTGCAAGGTGGATTCTTAACCACTGGACTACCAGGGAAGTCCCTAACCAGTTTACAGATACAATGTCTACTATCCAGACTGAATTATATTACCATCTCTAACCTGGAGCTCCTGACTGTGCAATCAATGACAGGAAGAGCTTTGATTGGCAATTTAATAGACAGTAGTTACCTAATTTTTTAGTAAGATGGTGGCTACATCTCAGGGATCTTGTCTTTCAAGTCTTTTTTTTTTTTTGACCATTTTATCAGGGTCTTCTAAGTCGCTTTTCTAATATTTTCAAATTCTTTCCCCTCCTATGAAACATAAAAATAATGGCAGGTGGGAGGAAATTCACGGAATGAACAATACAATGTCTCTTGCCTGAAATCATTACCCCCAAAATAGGAGATGATGATTTAGTAGAACCACAATGTGCAGCCACTGGATTGGTGTCCATGTAGTTCTAAAATTGTTTGGCTGTAAGGGCATCATGTGATACCTCTAAGTATTTTGTTGGTGGTGTGTTTTTAGAAGATAAAGAGCTAAAAATTCAGGTTTCTGCTATGAAATGCTAAGCATATGAACATAGGTAGCTATTGCATCTCTGGGGTTCTCTCCATGGACCTTCTTTCCATGAGCTTCCTGCTTTCCTTTTAGAATCACACTCATTTTACTTATTCTTGACCTTGCTCTCACTTTCCCCCACCATCGAAGGACACCTGATTCAAGCTAAGCCAATCAGATACCTTTCCTTGGGAATTTAAACCTGAGGCAAAAGTCTGTTTCTCTTTTAAGAGGAACTGTGTATATAATATGAGGACTTCTCTGGTGGCTCAATCGGTAAAGAAACTGCCTGCAATGCAGGAGACACAGATTTTATCCCTGGGCCAGGAAGATCCCCTGGAGAAGGTAAAGGCAACCCACCCCAGTATTCTCCCCTGGAGAACTCCATGACAGAGGAGCCTGGTGGGCTACAGTCCCTGGGGTCACAGAGACTCGCATAATATGTGAAGTTGTGAGGCATAGACAACCACGTGCCACATGGCTTGAGGAGCAGAAAAAGCTGGGTGCAGAAAGAATAAGTACATATGCAGAGAGAAGTGGGAGGGTGGGGCTTGCAGGAGGAGACAGAGGGGGAGAGAGAGTTGGAGATGTGAACTTTCTCAGGTTTTATGCAGTATCCTTGTAATTGCTCTCTTTTACTTAAGAGAACATGACTTTTGGGACTTTCCAGGTGGCTCAGTGGTAAAGAATCTGCCTATTAGTGCAGGAAACATGGGTTTGATCTATGGTCCAGGACACAGGCTTTGGTGCAACTAAGCCTGTGCACCACAACTATTGAGCCTGTGCTTTAGAGTCCAGGATTGAGCCCATGCTCCACAACTACTAAAGCCTGCACACCCCAGATCCCGAGCTCAGTGACAAGAGCAGCCACCGCAAAGAGAAGCCTGAGCACTGCAATGAAGAGTAGCCCCTACTTGCCACAATTGGAGAAAGCCAGTGAAAAGCAGCAAAGACCCAGAGCAGCCAAAAATAAATAAATAAATAAATAAAAGAACATAACTTTTTTACTTGCAGCCAAGAGGAGTCTTAACTTTTCCTCCCACTCCTGGCAGGTGTATGATATAGAAAACACGAATTTGCCCAACCAGGTAATCCTGGACTCACAGGAAATACTCTGATCCTGTAGGAACCGCTTTCTGCTGCAGGAAAAAAATTTGCCTGCTTTCTGCACTTTCTCCCCACACCAGCCCTCAAAGGGTTTAGAAAGACTCAACCTGAAGATTAGGACAGATGGAGGTTTGGGGGCTCCCAAGGATTTGGGGGAGGTTAGGGCCCCTAATGGAGAAGGCAATGGCACCCCACTCCAGTACCCTTGCCTGGAAAATCCCATGGACGGAGGGGCCTGGTAGGCCGCAGTCCATGGGGTCGCGAGGAATCAGACACGACTGAGCAACTTCACTTTCACTTTTCACTTTCATGCATTGGAGAAGGAAATGGCAACCCACTCCAGTGTTCTTGCCTGGAGAATCCCAGGGACGGGGGAGCCTGGTGGGCTGCCGTCTATGGGGTTGCACAGAGTCGGACACGACTGAAGTGACTTAGCAGCAGGGCTCCTAATTAGATAGCTAGAGTGCCTGGCCATTGTTTGTAATATATTTTTTCTATAACAGACTATATTCTGAGTTCCAAATCACCAATTTACAAGACAACTTCAGGACTACAATCCTTCAAAACAAAACAGTGACTTTCTATGCCATATTAATTAACAGTGATGATTCACAACCCAGAAAGGGTTCTGTAATACATACAAGCACTCCACTAATCAGGGCTTGATTGTATTAAGTTCCCTCCATCATATTTGACTTTTCATTTATTTAACGAGAGGGAGAAGACAACTAAACTTCAATTTTCTGTACACTGAATGGCCATTAGATGACAAAACATTTATGAAATGATACTGTAAGTCAGTGGAGGAAAAATAACTTTAAAAATATTCTTTTTTTTTTTTTGAAGAACAGAATTCTGTATGCTCAAGAAGGAGGAAGCAATTAAGACTTTGATTTGGTTAAAAAGTCAAGAGAGAAAAAAAAAGTTATGAGAGAAATATAATTTGAAAGCTGAGAGACACTAAAGGGTTTGAGTTTTGGCTCTTTTGTAACAACTCAATGACTTATGGTAAGACATAAATTTTTCTGAATCTTTGCTTTCTTGTCTGTAAAATAGGAGCTCCAGTAAGCCTTGCCTGCCAATTCTTAGAGCTACTGTGAGATTCATGTGTGATTGTACATGTGAAATTGTTTTGTAGTCTATAGAAATATTATATAAATATTGTTTACTCTTATTATGATAACTGAAATACTAATAGCTTTTAATTACTATGGCTAGGTGAAAATGTCTACAGTCATACAGTCAAATTAGGATTCATTGTACAGCAGACACTACATGAGAATAAATTCACCCTCTTATCCAAGATTATCTGCAAATATATATTTTTATTATTTTTATTTACTGTCTTTTTTTGGCTCAAACCTATGCCCCTTGCATTGGGAACATGGAGTCTTAACCACTGGATCACCAGGGACATCCCCAAATATATATTTTTAAAGAAACTTTCTGCTGATTTTAAGCTTGTGTGAGTTGAACCCATGCCTGTAGTGTCGGCTCTGGTGGAGCAGCATTTGCCTCCTGGGCCCTCTCTCCACCCTGTCTTGGTTTGGCTGGTCCTCTCATCTTCTCCTGGGCTCCAAACCACAAGTTGACTTTTCTTGACCAGGCAAAAAAGTGACCTCATTTGAGCATGGTCAGTCCTGAGACAGAGAGATAATAGGAGAGCTTGTATACTCTTGGCTCCTGTCAATAAGACAAATAAGACAGGGGAAGAGATGTGGCTTGAACAGCTGGTGTAACCAGATCTGGGACTTATTTGGGTAGAGGGAGGAGGTGAATGACATCATCAACCAATAAATGTCCTATTGGGAGGCAAATTCTTCCAGGCTCAGCCTGAAAGACCACGTCTGGTCTTGCACACAGTGGGCACCACAATTTTCTTTCTTCTGTTTTTGTTTGTTTTTTAAACTTTGTGTGTATGTTTCTTAAATATTGATTTTTATTATTTGACTGCCCCAGGTCCTGGTTGCAGCACGTGGGAATTTCAATCTTCATTGTGGTGTCTTTATGTGGGATCTAGTTCCCCAACCAGGGATTGAACCTGGGCCCCCTACTTTGAAAGCATGGAGTCTTAGCTGCTGGAGCACCAGGAAAGTCTCTGTTTGCTTTACAATTAAAAAAATTTTTTCCAAATATACATATACTATCATTATATGTATATATAATACACAGTATTATTCATACATTCAAGATATACATATATACACACATATATCACATATGTGTATGTGATATATGTATATACACATACATATATATATGTATACATGAATGTGTATGTGTGTGTATATATATATATATATATGAATTATACTGAGCACCTTGAAATTTCCCCCCAAACGCTTAATTAGTTCTTTCATCACACCCAAAATAATATTAATAATATGGTTTGGGTTTCTGAGGGTGATGATTCCCTTTCTACATCATGTGACACATTTACACAGATCTAAGTACATAGAGACAATTATCTATTTTATTTTTACATAGGTTTTTTTTTTTATTACTTTATCATCTTATTTTTCATTCATTTTTTTCCCCTGTGTTTTTGAACAAAGTTGTAATTATGGTATTAGTTAATATTTGATTCTTGCTGTTTTTTTTTTTTTATCAAAAGTTAAATGTTTTTTTTTTTCACATTGGTACATTATCTTCATAAATACTACCTCAGATAGCTACCAAAAATTCACTGGATATGTTGAGCCATCACATATACTTTAGCCAATCTCGTGTTAACTGTTTAAGAAACTTCTGACTTTCCCCTACTATAAATAATGCTGTTTTCAGCAACTTAGCAATAAAGCTGCTAGTTAACTTCTACAGCTCACTTTATGTTGTGAAGTGTTTTCCATTTTTTGGCCGAGCCTCCCTGCTCGTGGGATCTTAGTTCCCCAACCAGGGATTGAACCCATGACCCATGCCCTTGGCAGTGAAAGTGTAGAGTCCTAACCATCGGACTGCCAGGGAATTCCCACGTTAAGCATTTTCAAAAGTGTATTTTTCTTTTCTAAAAATATATTAGTTAACTTTTTCCACTTAGATTTATTTTATCCCGTTCAAAATATATATGAAAAACTAAAGGATAAACAACTCATGCACAGTATCCAAGTAAAGACTGTGTCTCAGAAATTCCTTTTTCCTCTGGTCCAACTGCATTGCTGAAGCAGCAGATAACACTAAGCAGAAATAGTCCCATCCATCATGACCATCATCATCACGATTATCAAAACTATCTTCCTTATGATCATACCAGCGATGCATTTTTTAGGAACACCAAAGTGAAAGTGGACAGTGAAACCTGTACCTGGGGAAAGTAAATGGAAAACTGGGTGGCAGCACCAATCGGCGTGCGTGAAAACTTGCTATATGGTGGACACGTGGTCGAGGCTTGGGATGTGCTAACTTAAGAATATACACATGCCAGGTTGGACTTGTCAAGGAATTGGTCAACTCTTAGGCCCCTGTTGAAATAAAGATTCATCTTTTTCAATAGTTTTCTGGACTCTTTGTTATTCAAATCCTTATCTATTCAAAGTCCTTGCTGTTTTGCTCCTCTTCAGTTGCTAATGGTGACTGCTTTGGCAGTTTTCTCCATACTAGTTCCACAAGTTCAGGCAGCTTCTGCCCCCAAGGGTTCCTTGGGCCTGAGTCCTTTAACAACTCACCTACCCCATCAAGTTCCCGACCATTCACCTTCGCTGAAATCATTCAGATTTCAGTGATTCAGAGCTGAGGAAATCAGCTTGTGGCTTTCCTGAGGGAAAATGGCAGGCAACAGCCACTGGACTAGGCAGCCACATGTACTGGACGCCCCTGTGTGAACACTTTGTTAGGCATGTACTAAGTCGCTTCAGTCATGTCCAACTCTTTGTGACCCTATGGATTGTAACCTGCCAGGCTCTTCTGACCATGGAATTCTCCAGGCAAGAATACTGGAATGGGTTGCCATTTCTTCCTCCAGGGGATCTTCCTGATTCAGGGGTCGAACCCTAGTCTTTCACGTCACTTGCATTGGCAGGTGGGTTCTTTATCACTAGCGCCACTTGGGAAGTCCCTTGTTAGGCATGGGAAAGAGAAAAAAGAAAATGAAGCCCTCTTAGACTTGTCCTCAAAGAATTTGGAGTCCTGTTCAGGCGCTGAGTCCATATGTGGTGCCAAAATTGCAGTGAATGCTGAGAGGGTAACTTATAAACTTAAGAGTATATCATGCGTGGAATTCCCTGGTGGTCTAGTGACTAAGACTCCATGCTTCCAATGCAGAGGGCCCAGGTTCAATCCCTGGTCAGGGAACTAGGTCCCACAAGCTGCAACTAAGAGCTTACATGCCACAATTAAAGATCCTGCATGCTGCTGCCAAGATCAAAGGGCCCAAGTGCCACAACTAAGACCCAGCATAGCCAAATAACGAAATATTAACAGAACAGGAGTACCCCAGTGGGTTCTGGAAGAGGAAAAGGCAATCATGTGGGGATCATCATTCCCTCACAACAAGGAATTATGACTTTCAGAGAAGCAAATCCATAAGGAAATGCAAGATCATCTAGACTTGCAGCAGGTGGAAACAGTGGATGACTTTATTTTGGGGGCTCCAAAATCACTGCAGAGGGTGATTGCAGCCATGAAATTAAAAGACGCTTACTCCTTGGAAGGAACGTTATGACCAGCCTAGACAGAATATTAGAAAGCAGAGACATTACTTTGCCAACAAAGGTCTGTCTAGTCAAGGCTATGGTTTTTCTAGTGGTCATGTATGGATGTGAGAGTTGGACTGTGAAGAAAGCTGAGCACCGAAGACTTGATGCTTTTGAACTGTGGTGTTGGAGAAGACTCTTGAGAGTCCCTTGGACTGCAAGGAGATCCAACCAGTCCATGCTAAAGGAGATCAGTCCTAGGTGTTCATTGGAAGGACTGATGTTGAAGCTGAAACTCCGATACTTTGGCCACCTGATACAAAGGACTGACTCATTGGAAAAGACCCTGATGGTGAGAAAGATTGAGGGCAGGAGGAGAAGGGGACGACAGAGGATGAGATGGTTGGATGGCATCACCGACTCAATGGACATGGGTTTGGGTGGACTCTGGGAGTTGGTGATGGACAGGGAGGCCTGGCATGCTGTGGTTCATGGGGTCACAAAGAGTCGGACACGACTGAGCGACTGAACTGAACTGACAATCCAACTCAAGGCAAGAGATACTGAGGTAAAAGTTAAGTTCTGTAATCAAATCCCGCTGACCTTCAAAGTCAGATTCCCTGGGATTCTCACTCCCTTTGCCAGGTTGACATGCCTGTTGTGGAGCCTAGAACTTTCCTAACAGTGTGAGAACTTCCTTGGTATGATTGTTCTCCAGTTTGTGTATCGCCCACTTGGCAGCTCTGTGATAGTCACTAATGGCGACCTCCTTGAAGAGGTCTTATGCCACATGCTGCGCCTCCCAGGACTGCTGCTGCCAGAGCCTCTGTCCCCGAGGCAGGCCACTGCTGACCCATGCTTCCACAGGAGATGCTCAAACACTCACAGGCAGGTCTGCCTCAGCCTCTTGTGGGGTCACTGCTCCTTTCCCTGGGTCCTAGTGTGCACAAGGTTTTGTTTGTGCCTTCCAAGTGTCTCCGGTGGGTATGAAGTTTGCTTTTACATGCAATTGAGCCCCTCCTACTGTCTCGTTGCAGCTTCTCCTTTGCCCTTGGATGTGGGGTATCTTTTTTGGTGGGTTCCAACATTCTCTTGACAATGGTTGTTCAGCAGTGACTTGCACTTTTGGTGTTCTCGCAGGAGAAGATGAGCACATGTCCTTCTACTCTGCCATCTTTTAAAATAAGATATGTCAAGGGAGTGAAAGAGACTCAACCTGAATTTAGGGGAAAGGAGAGAGCTATGGATGCAGGCTTGACAATGGATTGTATGGAGGGCAGTTTTGAGCAGGGTTCAAACAAAGAGACGTGTGTAGTGAAGGATCCGGCCAAATGTGTTTGGGTTGGAGCCTGGCTGGAGCGGATGACAACACATTTGTGTAAAAATTTAGGTCAGAAAGCTGTGAAGATGGCAGTTTGTTGGGAGTCCTTGGGTGCTAGATTGACAGCTCAGACGTATTCTTGTGGGTGGTATTTCAAAACCTTGTGAGCCAAGGAATGATGTCATGAAAATGGGAGTCCAGAAATGAGAGACTGGAGGCAGAGAAAACAACTAGGAGGCCACTGAGCACCTTGGGAGATAAGGTCCTGTTATGGGAGTGGAAGATGGGCTTGAGGAGTAATGGAAGGAAGAACTGACAGCCCTTGCCATGACTAGATGTGGATGGAGAGGGAGGAGAGAAGGATGACTCAGGGTAGATTTCAGTAGAAAGGGTGGAAGGGAGGATTTGGAGACAGGAGATCAGCTTCAGGAGATCAGCGGAAAGTCTTTGCAAGTGGAAAGATTTACATATCTGCAGGAGTGTAGTCTCAATTGATTATCTTATGAAAGCTGTGGAGTTTCTCTGTGAGATAGGCGGGCAGTAGGTATCACAGGAATTTAAATGACAAAACTTCTGGCGCACAGGAGAGCAGAGTAGGAAAAAGTACTCTCTTTGATCTAGGATTCCCCTGGAGAAGGAAATGGCAATCCACTCCAGGACTATTGCCTGGAAAATCCCATGGACAGAGGAGCCTGGTAGGCTACAGCCCATGGGGTTGCAAAGAATCGGACATGACTGAGTGACTTCACTTTCTTTCTTTCTTTCTGATCTAGGATTACAAACCCTAGACTAACCCCCGCCTTTTTTTTTTCTTTTCTTTTCCCCCCTATTCATTTCATGTGCTGCTGCTACTGCTAAGTCACTTCAGTTGTGTCCGACTCTGTGTGACCCCACGGATGGCAGCCCACCAGGCTCCCCCGTCCCTGGGATTCTCCAGGCAAGAACACTGGAGTGGGTTGCCATTTCCTTCTCCAATGCATGCAAGTGAAAAGTGAAAGTGAAGTCGATCAGTTGTGTCCGACCCTCAGCGACCCCATGGACTGCAGCCTTCCAGGCTCCTCCATCCATGGGATTTTCCAGGCAAGAGTACTGGAGTGGGGTGCCATTGCTTTCTCCGATTCATTTCATGTACTTGGACAAAATACAGGCATATCTTGGAGATATTGCCCGCTTGGTTCCAGACCACAGGAATAAAGTGATTAGCTCACTAAAGTGAGTTGCTTAAATTCTTTTGGATTCCTCTTGTATATAAAAAGGGGCTTCCCAGGTGGTGTCATTGGTAAAGAACCCGCCAATGCAAGAGATGCAAGAGATGTGGGTTCGATCCCTGGGTAGGGAAGATCCCTTGGAGGAGGGCATGGCAACCCACTCCAGTATTCTTGCCCAGAGAATCCCATGGACAGAAGAGCCTGGTGGGCTACAGTCCATAGGGTCACAAAGAGTTGCACATGACTGAAGCGACTGAGCACACGTGCACACGCATTTTAAGTAAAATTTATGTTTTACCTTGTACTGTAGTCTGTTTAAGGTGCAATAGCATTATTCTTAAAAAAGACAATGTACATGCCTTAATTAAAAGATACTTTATCACTAAAAAATGCTAACCATCATCTGAGCCTTTAGTGAGTCATAAACATTTTGAAATAGTACCATCAAAGTTCCCTAATCATAGATAACCATTCACTAATACAGTAATTGGAGAAGGAAATGGCAACCCACTCCAGTACTCTTGGCTGGAAAATTCCATGGATGGAGAAGCCTGGTAGGCTACAGTCCATGGGGTCAGAAAGAGTTGGACACAACTGAGTGACTTCACTTTCTTTCTTTCTACAGTTCCATTTGGAGAAGGAAATGACAACCCACTCCAGTGTTCTTGCCTGGAGAATCCCATGGATGGAGCGGCATGGTGGACTACAGCCTATGGGGTTGCAAATATTACTATATTGCACACATATAATATAGTAATAAGGAAAATGTCTGGAATACTGTGAGAATTACCGAACTGTGACAGAGATATGATCTGAGCAAATGCTATTGCAAAAATGGAGCTGATAGTGTTGTATGACACAGTTCAGTTCAGTTTAGTTCAGTCGCTCAGTCATGTCCGACTCTTTGCGACCCCATGAATAGCAGCACGCCAGGCCTCCCTGTCCATCACCAACTCCCAGAGTTCACTCAGACTCACGTCCATCGAGTCAGTGATGCCATCCAGCCATCTCATCCTCTGTCATCCCCTTCTCCTCCTGCCCCCAATCCCTCCCAGTATCAGAGTCTTTTCCAATGAGTCAACTCTTCACATGAGGTGGCCAAAGTACTGGAGTTTCAGCTTTAGCATCATTCCTTCCAAAGAAATCCCAGGGCTGATCTCCTTCAGAATGGACTGATTGGATCTCCTTGCAGTCCAAGGGACTCTCAAGAGTCTTCTCCAACACCACAGTTCAAAAGCATCAATTCTTCGGTGCTCAGCCTTCTTCACAGTCCAACTCTCACATCCATACATGACCACAGGAAAAACCATAGCCTTGACTAGACGGACCTTTGTTGGCAAAGTAATGTCTCTGCTTTTCAATATGCTATCTAGGTTGGTCATAACTTTCCTTCCAAGGAGTAAGCGTCTTTTAATTTCATGGCTGCAATCACCATCTGCAGTGATTTTGGAGCCAAAAAAGATAAAGTCTCTTACTGTTTCCACTGTTTCCCTATCTATTTCCCATGTAGTGATGGGACCAGATGCCATGATCTTCGTTTTCTGAATGTTGAGCTTTAAGCCAACGTTTTCCACTCTCCACTTTCACTGTCATCAAGAGGCTTTTTAGTTCCTCTTCACTTTCTGCCATAAGGGTGGTGTCATCTGCATATCTGAGGTTATTGATATTTCTCCCGGCAATCTTGATTCCAGCTTGTGCTTCTTCCAGCCCAGCGTTTCTCATGATGTACTCTGCATATAACTTAAATAAGCAGGGTGACAATATACAGCCTTGACATACTCCTTTTCCTATTTGGAGCTAGTCTGTTGTTCCATGTCCAGTTCTAACTGTTAGTTCCTGACCTGCATATAGGTTTCTCAAGAGGCAGGTCAGGTGGTCTGGTATTCCCATCTCTTTCAGAATTTTCCACAGTTTATTGTGATCCACACAGTCAAAGGCTTTGGCATAGTCAATAAAGCAGAAATAGATGTTTTTCTGGAACTCTTGCTTTTTCCATGATCCAGCGGATGTTGGCAATTTGATCTCTGGTTCCTCTGCCTTTTCTAAAACCAGCTTGAACATCTGGAAGTTCATGGTTTATGTATTGCTGAAGCCTGGCTGGGAGAATTTTGAGCATTACTTTACTAGCGTGTGAGAAGCATGACACAAGGTTGCCACAAACCTTCAATTTGTAAAAAAACAAAACAAAACAACACACTATCTGTGAAGTGCTATAAAGTGAGATATTCCTGTACTTTAAAATTCCCTGGGCCAGTCTCCTTATCTGTAAAACATTTGTCTTTTATCTATTTTATGGGTCTTAGCCCATAAATCACAGCCATTATTTATT
Organism: Bos indicus x Bos taurus; assembly: GCF_003369695.1. Lineage (NCBI taxonomy): Eukaryota > Metazoa > Chordata > Mammalia > Artiodactyla > Bovidae > Bos > Bos indicus x Bos taurus. The sequence continues at coordinate 117,934,303 of NC_040076.1, forward strand.
AAATACTTCAGCAGGTAACAGAATTTAAGAACTTTATTTTTTAATTTTTAGAATGCCCATTCTTCATTTAAAAAAAATTCCAAACTTCAGTAGCTTAAAACAATATTAATTTTATTTGTTCATACTTCTACAATCTTGGCTGCACTGGGCTCTGTGGTTCTGTTGGTTTTGATGCTGATCACTGACTTGTTTGCCATCGCCTGGTGGGTGGCTGGGTGCTAGATGGCTGGACTTCTCTCTCTCCCCTATCTCAGGGTCTCTTCCTCTCCACCTGGTTTCTCCAGCAAAATAGTTGCACTTCTTCCCCACTGGCTCAGATCTCCCCAAAGTACAAAAGCAGAAACTTTCACACCTCCTTAGGGGTTCAAAGAGGGAACCAGCACAGCTGCAGGGCTGCATTTCCAGGTGAAGGCAGGTCACTGGCCCAGTCCAGATTTAAGGGGGAGGGACTCCATAAGGGTGTGACCAACAGAAGGGTGGTCCACTGAAGGGCAGCAGTGTCACAGACTACAACAATAGTATCTCCAATTTGTAAATGAGTAATCTGTGATTTCGGGAGGTTAAATTACTTGCCCCACATAGAGAATAGAGATAAGCATGGGAGAACAGATAAAATTTGTACACACTTGTCAAGACTCTGATGCTGGGAGAGATTGGGGGCAGGAGGAGAAGGGGACAACAGAGGATGAGATGGCTGGATGGCATCACTGACTCGATGGACGTGAGTCTGAGTGAACTCTGGGAGTTGGTGATGGACAGGGAGGCCTGGCGTGCTGCGATTCATGGGGTCACAAAGAGTCGGACACGACTGAGCGACTGAACTGAACTGACTGTCCCTCAGTATCACTGTGTGTGTGTGTGGGGTTGGTTCCAGAAAGAACGCCCCCTGAAACCCAAATCCAAGGATGCTCAAGTCCTTTATATAAAAATGGTGCAGTATTTAAATATAACCTACACATATCCTCCGACATACTTTAAATCATCTCCACATTTCTTATAATATCTAATACAATTAAATGCTATGAAATAGTTGTCAGTGTGGTGTAAATTCAAGTTTTGCTTTTTGGAACTCTGGATTTTTTTTTTTTTTTAATCCACTGCGGATGTGGAATCCAAGGGATAAAAAAGGGCCGACTAAAATTTGTTTTAATCTAAAATCTTGTGAGGTGGGTACTGTTATTGTTCCTAATGTAGAATGAGGAAAACTCAGGAATAGAGAGTTGAACTACTTTGCCTCAGGTATTTTCCTCTGGAGACTCATTATACACTTGTCTCCTGTCTCTTACAGGGCACTACCTGATACACATATAGTGAAGTTGCTCAGTCATGTCCAACTCTTTGCGACTCCACGGACACCAGGCTCCTCTGTCCATGGGATTTTCTAGGCAAGAGTACTGGAGTGGGTTGTCATTTCCTTCTCCAGGGAACTTCCCGACCCAGGGATCGAACCCAGGTCTCCCACATTGTAGACAGACACTTATATAAGGTGACTGTAAATGTTATTTAATCTGAAACTATTGTTTGAAGCACTGAAGCAAATCTCTTCAGCCACCCACTATCATATCTTATAGACTGGGAACTGGGAGTTTTCCCTTTGAGCTCTCACATGATCAGAGCCTTTCCCATTTCAGGCGTCTACTTTGTCCTCCATTATTTAGGGCTTGAAGTTTGGCAAGGAATGACAGCATCCTTGCCCACCCAACCTCAACCTTAATTCTCCCTGGCTGATTAACCTCATGATTCCCTCAGTAATTTCCTCTTTTCTAGCAACCAGGTATTTCCTAAGAAGCAAGACCTTCCTTCCTGGGTGAGGACCTCCCTGCAATAGGGCTAGCCCTAAAGGTCCATCCTTTCATTGTCAAGAGGCTTCTCAATTAGTAACCCTTTGGTCCCATTCACTTCCTGTAGTTTCAAAGCTAATTCCCTATTGTTGCAACTGTGGTGGCTTTTGAGAATAGCTTGCAAAGATGCTACTTCCCATGGAGTGACCTGCAGCAGCTTCCCCTTCCCTCTGCTGGTCCTGTGGGCAGAGGACTTACTGATGGAAAACAGTTTCAGAGTTTCCTAGAGGAGCCATGCTCTGCTTACCTTTGATAGTGATCTCTCAGGCAGCTTTGATTTTTCCCAGTCTGTGAGGAGCACACCCTCAGATATAGATAATGAAGAAGGGGGCTCACATAGGTGCCCTCTGCTATGTTTTGGGCAGTGACAGGGAGCAGCCATTCAGGGAATGTGCTCTGAATACTCCTACCCTTTCCATGGCAAAACTATAGGATGGCCTTGTCTTTCCCATACACTTTTCTCCTTCACAGCAACTCCAGATTTTAATTTTGATTTTGTTCTACTCTAATAAAAATGTGGAGGCACAATACTTGCACTTTTATTTAACAAAAAGGTATGTAGGCAGGTATGTCTGCAAAGCGCTTTACATATATTGTCTCATGTGACTTATTTCATAAGCTTATGTTTGAATCCAGTAGGGTGGGGTGGGGTAGGGGTTTTCTGAAGCCGAATTTACCTCGCACACCACTCCCCCCCCCCCCCCCCCCCGCCCCCCGACGGGAGGGGACAAGGAAAAGAAGGAATCGAGCTGCTTTGGAGGGCCAGGCCGCCTCCTACTTCCCGCAGCTGTCTTGCTAGGCCAGATCTAGAAGCAGGGGGTCTCCATCCCACGCCCAGATCCAGTCGGTGGGAGGGTGGGTGGTTTTTTCCGGGTCACTGGCGCACCCTCTCAATTCCCAGCCACCTGTTCCGGTTCCATCCCGGTTCCAGGCTCTCTGGAGGGCGTCAGGGACATTCCAATCCTCCCACGACCCGCGAGGATGTCGCGGGGGGGGGGGGGGGGGCATGCTGTCCCTTTCCAGCACCGAAGATTTGCCCAGGTTTCTTCTCAACCCCTGGTGACCCGAGTCACCCTGGAGAGGAAAAAAGAACTGATAAATGGTTTCAAGCTTGTTTGTTTACAGTGAACTAGTTGGCGAAGTCGCATCCCTAGCGACAGAGGCACTTTCTGGGCACCGTCTGCGCACGAGCAGACAATTGAAAGCCAAACAGCCGAGATGCCTCCTCGCCAGACCAAATATGGTCACATGCAGCCTCCCGTGGAAAGGCTGGCCTCGCTGGTGTCTCCCCGCGTCGGAGCGTACCCGGGCCCGCCCTTAGAATCACTGATCAGTGCCGCGCTCCGGCCTCCCGGCCTCGGTACCCGGCACGAAGAGAAGGCGCGGCACCCAGAACCCGCCCTTCTTCTGTCTGGGCCCCTTACTCGCGTGTCTTCCGCCGCCCCCAGCCTGGTTTCGGTCCACAAGTCCTTGATTAAACAGGCTCGGGCCACTTTCCCTTTGATCCCGCCCCAAGTCCGTGGTAAACTCAAAGGAATGCAGATCCAGGGTTCCGCGAGAGAGGTCAGCGCGACCAGGAGGAGTGGGTGGGGGGCACCCATCTCCTCTTATCCTGCAGAGTACCCAGCACGCCCAGGGTTTTCTGGTGCCAGGGTGGAAGGAGGAGGAGGAGGAAGGGGAGGGACGAGAAGGGGTAGGCAGGCTCGGGACTTGGAGGTAATGCATAATTCAACAGCTCAACTTTCGGACCCGCCTCTTTCCTGGGAGTGGGAGTTTGCTCCAAACTTTGTTTATGGGACAGTCCGGGATCCGCGGCGGCCGCGCAGTCTGCTTCTCCGCCTCTCCGCGGAGCGCGAGCGCCTGAGGCCAGTTCGGGGGATGTGAGAGCCGAAGCCTCTCGGCTGCCAGACACCGAGTAGGGTCGGGATTTGCCAGCCGGGCCCCAGCTCCAGCCCTGCAAGCTCGGGACGCAGCCGAGCGACCCAGGCCCAACGGCGAGTTCGGGCGGGACGGCGGCCACCGCACGCCCAGACTCGGCTTTGCTGCGCGCCCAGGTAGTGCCCGCTGGCGCGCGCCCGCTCACCCCGCACCACGCCAGGGCGCCCGGCTCCTCGGGCTTACCGAGTGGAGACGTCTTGGAGTTGGCTCGGGTTGAGACTTTGAGGGCGCTGCCTGCTCTGGGTAGTTTCGACCTGTCCTTAGACACCAGCAGTTTCATTAGCGTCTCCTGTGCAGTTAACTCCCAGCAGACACCCCCTCCCCCTTTCCTGGTAACTTCTTGGCTTCAAGAAAGTTGCATAATTCTGGAGGCCAGGAGGGACCCCTCCCCCATCCTGCTGGTCTAAGTGCTGGGTGTCTGGGATCCCGAGGCGGACACCTATCTGTCTCTTCTCTCTATTCTCCCCTTTAATTCTCAGACCTTCAATAAGAAGCTAATCTGACCTCCTTTCTCCTAGCAGAAGATGAATCCGGCTTCGGCGCCCCCACCGCTCCCGCCACCCGGGCAGCAAGTGATCCACGTCACTCAAGACCTAGACACGGACCTCGAAGCCCTCTTCAACTCGGTGATGAATCCCAAGCCCAGCTCGTGGCGGAAGAAGATCCTGCCCGAATCGTTCTTCAAGGAGCCTGACTCCGGCTCGCACTCGCGCCAGTCGAGCACCGACTCGTCCGGCGGCCACCCGGGGCCCCGACTGGCCGGCGGCGCCCAGCACGTCCGCTCGCACTCGTCCCCCGCGTCCCTGCAGCTGGGCACGGGCGCGGGCGCCGCGGTCAGCCCCGCGCAGCAGCACGCACATCTCCGTCAGCAGTCCTACGACGTGACCGACGAGCTGCCGCTGCCCCCGGGCTGGGAGATGACCTTTACGGCCACTGGTCAGAGGTACTTCCTCAAGTAAGTCAGCCTGGAGCAAGAGGGGGACACAGAGTCACAATACCCAGGCCGCGCGCGCTTGTTCTTGTGCGTATTCGTGACCGTGCGTGCATACTTGCGTGTGGGTGCCTGCGTGTTAATGTGTGTCCTTGCACGGCTTTTTTCCAGAAATCTGGGAGGCTGGAAGTGGGAGTTAGTTTTAGGGTGTTGGAATTGTAAGGGATCAGAAGCTGGGGCTGGTGGAGTTCATCCAGGATCCGGGAAGTTGCGAGATTTTCAGGACATGAAAATTCTTCGAGGTAGAAGAAAAAAGTACTTGGGCAGAATTCTCGTGAAACACCTAGATGACTATGCGTTGAGTCTGGAGTACTGATACTGGAGTACTTTGACTTCTGGACCCAAACTCTTACTCCTTTCCGGCCCACTCTAAGTCAGGTAACTCCTAGGCTGGTGCACTGCGATGTGACATCAAGATAGTTCTAGAACAGAACTGAGGCTTGGGGAGGAGAGAGGAACTTCTGTTACTGGAGGTGGTCTGCTGTCTCTCCACTGGAAAAGGGAACACTCACTGACTTAGGCCTTACAGCTCCCAGTTCGGTGACGTAATGACCATACAGCACCCCCCAGTGATGTAATTAGGAACTGCGTGGAGAAGTAGTTGTGGGCTGGACAAATCAATTGTGTGGAAATTGGGTCAGGAGTTCTATTGTGTTGCACTCGGTAACCTAGAATATCATCGATCAGGAGCTGCTTTGTAGTATTTCCCGACAGGTTGTTCTGGCTTTTCGATGTAGTGAATTTTACATTCGAGTGGAATTAGACTGTGTAGAAAAATGTATTCACAGGCATAAAGAAGGTTGCTTCAGTTGTGGTACCCTAAAATAATTATATTCTGAAGGAGAAGCCAAGCTAGAACTTGAAACATAACCAGTGAGGTCATGGTGGGGTCAGGCCATCAATGGCCTGGATAGAAGTCCTGCCAACTGGAGCACTTGGTTCAGGATTGCCTGCACTGGCTGGCTGTTGATTGCCGTGGAGGAAAACTCGTCTTCTGAGAACTTGCCTTAGACTTTATTTTAAAGCCTATATATACATAAAATAGAGTAGTTTAGAAGTTGTTATGTGCAATTTTAATAAGGTAATATTTGATACTTTGATTGCTATGAGAGGCTGCTGCTGCTAAGTCACTTCAGTCGTGTCCGACTCTGTGCGACCCCATAGACGGCAGCCCACCAGGCTCTATGAGTGGACCTGATAACAAATACACAGTGATGGATGGAGGCTTATCATAGCCAACCATTTTACTCATACTGGTAGCCAGTTATTTCTTCTCCATCCCAAAGCTGTTGACATCTTGTGCAAGAAGGAGTTCTTTGTTATTGGTGGGGTTGATGTAGCGCTGAGAAGCCCTTGTCCGAAACAGTTGCTGATCGTTTTAGTCCACAACTGGTCTTCTGGTTATTGAGTGCTAGTGTGGACACATACTGAGTGCTTTGATCTAAATAGTTGGTGGAATTCAAGTATGTGATGTAATAGCATGACATTTTTCTAAGTGTGATGATATTGTTCTAAAGGATGGCATTAGTTTATATACTGTGTGTATGTGCAAAGTCATTTCCGACTCTTTGCAACCCTATGGACTGCAGCCTCCCAGACTCCTCTGTCCATGGGATTCTCCAGGCAAGAATATGGGAGTTAGCTGCCTTGCTCTCCTTCAGGGATCTTCTCGACCCAGGGACTGAACGGGCATCTCTTGTGTCTCCTGAATTGGCAGGCAAGTTCTTTACCATTAGCTCCAGCCCTTATATACCATATAAAGGTCTGAAGCAGCATGTTGTGTTGCTTATTTAGGTAAATGCAGTTTTGAATATGTTATTGTGACTTTTGTAGAAATGGACTTAATAGTACATACAAATAGAAAAAGACCCAATATTTTACAATAATTTTGGAAAATATTTTTGGTCCCAAATGATTTTTGAACTATGTTTATATATATACATACACAAATATATATGATATGCGATCAGTATAACTGGTTGCTAAAAATAAGAAATAAGAGGTAGTCTTGCCTAATGTCTGAGGAAAGCTAGGGGAAAAGATCCCTAAACAAAAGCAAAACAAAAGAATTCTCTTTTATACACATTTTGAACGATTGGAGTAGCTCAAAAATATGTTCGTGAAAAGTGGAAGTTAGCCTTGGGTTTAGAAAAAATTGATCTGCTACATCTGCCTTATCCCCCCAACTAAAGCCACTCCTTGGCTTCCTGGGTGGCTCAGTGATGAAGAACCCACCTGCAATCCAGGAGATGAGGCAGGAACCATGGGTTTAATTCCTGGGTGGGAAAGATCCCCTGGAGGAGGAAATGGCAACCCACTCCAGTATTCCTGCCTGGAAAATCCCATGGACAGCCTATAGGGTCGCAAAAGACTTGGGCACAACTTAGCAACTAAACAACAACAATAACAGAAAGCCACTCCTCAGTCCAAAGCTGGGTGAATCTCCTTTGTACAGTCAGTGATGACAACAACTGGAAAAACATGTAGATAATAGGGCTGTAGGCTTGAGCTGATAACAATCCTTGAAAATTGTTGGCCAAGTAGCTAAGGGAATTTAAGAAATTAAATCACTGTGATCATTGTCTTTTGAGATAAAGAACTCTTCCAAGAGTTCTCTGAATTTCTTTCGGAGCTTTGTTAAAGTTGGAATAAGGTGAACGTTATATGTCATATTTTGTTTCATCAAGCAGTGTATCTTGGTGGATTTAAGTAGAAGCTTGGAAAATGATGGCCGCTGACCCTGGATTAATTTTCATAAAAATCTACCCATGACTTTGCACCATCATCTGTGAAATGGGGCTAGCAGTAGAATCGTATTCTTGATTCTGTCAGGAGTAGAGGGCTTTATAAATCAGAAATCAAATCATTTCATAATTGACAAGGTCATTTTTTAGGGGAAGGTTAGAAAATTGAGGCCAGGGAAGGGTATCAACATGACTTTGGGAAAGTCACGTGCTTATTTATTGGTGGACTGGCCCTCTAATCTGTTGCCTTTACTTCAGGAGCAATTTTCCCTTTTCCATGCCCCACTTAATCCCCATGTCACTTCCCCAGTTGAACAATGAGCTATGTGGGATATAAAGCCTGGACATCTAAGAGGCTTTAAACAGTTTTTGTCATTTTCTCAGGTAAGATTGTTCTTATGTATACAATGTAATTATTTTCTGACACCTGTTAAAGGACACCTTTTCTCAGTGTTCAAACCTTCCCTGTGATGTTAGGGTGCCATTTAACTGTGGGCTGGATGGAACCAGGCCATGTTAAAACGCAGGGCCTCTGAGATGACTGCACCGTTTCTGCTGTTCTCTACAGCTCATAAATCAGGTTGGGGTGTGTAGGTGTTGGGCTCTCCGCAACAGGGTTTGAACACTGATCACATTAAAATTAAAAAAAAAAATGTCTGGTTATAAATGGAATACATTTGGTGTATCTAGACCAGAAAATAGAGAATTATAAAGAAGAAAATGATCTGGCTTCAGTAGAACTTTCCATTCTTACAGAAAAATTGTATTTGAATAACATATTCTATAAGAGAATATATCCCTACTCTTAAATATAATTCCAGCTGTAACATTTGCTGCCACTCCCAGGTTTTAGTAATAATTTTAGTGTTTAGCCTTTTCTGTAATGTGTGGTAGAAATTTATTTTTGTCAAAATTTCTCAAGGCTCACAGAGGCAACTTTTAAATTTTTTAAAAAACTGTTTCTGTATTTAATTCTTAGATTCTTACCTTCTTAACCCTTTAAGTAACATGCTTTTACCACTATTGTTATCAATATTTAACTCCTAATAAGAAAATGAGAAGACTCTTGAGAGTCCCTTGGACTGCAAGGAGATCCAACCAGTCCATTCTAAAGGAGATCAGTCCTGGGTTTTCTTTGGAAAGACTGATGCTAAAGCTGAAACTCCAGTACTTTGGCCACCTCATACGAAGAGTTGACTCTTTGGAAAAGACTCTGATGCTGGGAGGGATTGGGGGCAGGAGGAGAAGGGGATGACAGAGGATGAGATGGCTGGATGGCATCACTGACTCGATGGACGTGAGTCTCAGTGAACTTCGGGAGTTGGTGATGGACAGGGAGGCCTGGCGTGCTGCGATTCATGGGGTTGCAAAGAGTTGGACATGACTGAGCAACTGAACTGAACTGAAGAAAATGAGAAATGTAGCTCCTTAAAATGTTTCTTTTTTCCTCTCCCAAGTTTGATATTTACATTATTTTGAGTTTGTCTGTTAGGTCACCTTTGTTATTTTCTGGAAACTTTTGACAGTATTTCTTGACTTCCCATTTTGTAAGTCAAGGAGATTTGGGTGGCTGGCAGTTCCACAGTTTGCTTTTTGTTTGTGACACCTCAACATTCCAAAGCTCTGAATCCATGACTAATAAAAATTTTGTGCTTTGCCCCCCAATTGACTGTATTCGTAAATTCTTCTTGAAGTTGAAAAACTGGAAGCAACATTTAATATAATTTACTGCCTTGTGTATTAGATTGGGTCTTAGACTTGCACACTGGGTCTGGTGTCAGCACTCCTGAAACACTCAGGAGGATATATCCAGCAACAAAGTCAAATGTATTCTTTCTTTTCACTTTTCATCAGTTGTTTAAATTTGTGTCACCTTTTAGTTTCTTCATATTTGGACCTTGACTTTCTTAAAGATTTTTTTTCTTAGTATTTCTAATCGCCTTTTTATGCATTGATATGTTATTTGCCTTTATTATGATCTCAAAATTTTCTAGGCTCGAAATCCCCTTGGTTGTCAGGTTTCTTTTCCTTAAGCTTTTATGTCCAGATTCCTTAATCTTTGTGTCCCATTCTGGTTTCTCTCTAGACCTACAACAGGACTGTCATCCTAGGACTTCTCTTTCTTTCCATGGCTAGAAAAGCTGAAGTACAAACTTCAGTAACTTCTTAAGAGATGTTTGTGGGAGGTAAAGTTTTCAAATTCTTTTCAGTTAGAAAAGATTTCGTTTAAAATTGTTAAGTTTTACTTTTCTTAAAAAAGAACTGACTCTGGCTGGTTTTCTCTGTTTACCTTTGGTTGACTAGATAATGTCGTTGTTTTCATGAAGAGCCTTTGTCAATCAAAAAAAATTATTTGCTGCCTTAGTTTCCTTGTCTGTAAAATAAGGATCATAATACCTATTTCATGGTATTTGGAAGATTAGATAACATACCTGAAGTATCTGGTACATAGTCGAATTTCAGTACAAGTTCATTCTTGCCTCCCCACATGCATACTCTTGTCTACCTGGCCAAAATCAGATGCAGAGACTTTGGTAGTAGGGTAAACTAATTTTGGCTCTTAATTAAGGTTTGGCGCTGAATGACAGCCTGGATCTGGAATTGCAAGCTGATTTTTAAAGTCGAAAATAAGAACTGACAGTCCATCTTTGTGTTAAAAAAACCTAAATAGGGATCCCCACCTTGGGGCATGGTGGCTTTTTGCTGCAGCATCTTGGGCAAAAGGTATCCAATCACTTCTGAGGAAAGTCTACTTTCTGATTTTTATAATTTGGCTTGTGGCTGCTAGTTTTGTGTGTGGGCTGGAGTTGGAAGGGGAGTGGGATTGAGAAGTGGGGAGAGATGAGAAGGGGAGGTAACTGACATGTGTTGATTATCTGTTCTATGCCAGAGGAGGCGGGGAGCTGAATCGGTGCTTCTCAGGGAGATCAGAAGCACCCATGGAGCCCACTCCTGACACTTGTGTGTGGAAACTTTATTCAGAACCCTAGGTGCTTTTCACATATTCTTTCTTTTAACCCTCACAGTGACCTATGAACAGGTACATATTATTATACCATTTTACTGTTGAGGAAACTGAGGCACAATAAGGTTGAGTACATGACCCAGGGTCACATAACAGGCACGTGGCAGAGATGGGATTAGATTTGTGATTCTCAAACCTGTCCTACCCTTGTATTCTGTTGCCTCATGCCAATTACTGCCCATAATTAGTCCCTGTAATTAGGTATCCTTGGTGACCAGATAACTTTGGAGTGGTGGGTGGAGCACTAGGGTTTGCTTCCAGGCTCAGTCTGGGCAATCAGATTTGGAGCTCTCATTGTTGGAGAGAGAGCAAGAGAGATGATAAAGCAAATCAACCAGAAATGGGTAGTCTATGGACAATGACTATATTTTCTCATTGAGATTTTCACCATTCATGAATCCATACCATTTTGCAGGGAACACAGCTGTGACATGGCGGGAGGATGACCTAATTTATGCCAGGATTGGATGTGTTCCTGATGAAATATAGTTAGGTAATGTGAGTAAAGTAGCTTAAAGGAGAAAAGGGTACTTCTCATTGTCTTTATAATTGCAGAGATTGATTAGGAATAAATTGCTTAAAGGGTTGAGTGATCTTAATTTCTGTCTGTTGACAAATTGAGTTAAGACAAGTGGGAATTATACCCTTATCATCCTTGTCTTTCCTTTCCTCCCTCCTGGGGTCAGGAAATATCTAACCACAGAAGAGGGTGATGGAAGTGAAAGAACCCACCAATCCAGAAGATAATTTTATTAAAAAGTATGATTAGGAAGACTGGGGGTTGAAGTAATAAACTTATTGTTGAAGGGCAAGTTCTGAGGGGATGGCCGTCCACTGAGGGACTGTGAATATTTTAGTGCGTTGAAATATCAGCAGAGCAGTTTTCCAAAGTGTATTCCTAGGAACCCTAGTCCACTCAGATACTTTGTGAACAAAAGTTCACAAAGACCAATAGATTTGAGATACGTTGCATGCTCTATCCCTCTTTTGGAATTTCACAATACGCATTAATGATTCCAGAGTCACTTATTACAAAGCTAGTTCATTTTTAAACCAATATTTCACAAGCATATTTAATTTTTGAACATTTTACTCCAACTGTCATCTCTTACCATCCACCCAGGAATGTTCTGTAGACTTTGGGAAGCCTTTTTGTGACCTTCACTGTTACTTCTCTAGTTGAGAGTTTCATATTTAAATCAAGTTATAGTTTTTCTTTTCAGTATGCTTTGTGTATGTGTTAGGCTTTCATTTGTATTTCTTGGTTTAATAGTCAGTTACCAATGCTTAGAGATAAGAAATGGCCTTAAATATCAAACAAGTGGGGTATAACATAAAAAAGACCCAACAGTTATGGTACCTTGTGTAAGTATCATAATCCTGATACTATTTAAAAAAGTATGTGTGTGTGTCTGTCTGATAGAGGGTTCCATGAACAAAGTGTTTTCAATGGTCATTTGTGGGATTATGGAGATTTTTCTTGTCTAGTTTCTGTTTTCCTGTATGTTCCAAATGTTGCACAATAAACATAAATCAGGATAAGTAGGGTAAAAATCACAGGAGAGAGCAAGCACAGAGGCAAGGGAAGATGGAGGGGTAGATTTGGGTAGATGTGTGGGGCATGAGGGAATCTGAAAGCCTTAGCTCAGTAACTGAAGCCTGGAGCTTTTGTTACCAAGGAAGTCCTCTTTGGGAACTGCCTGTGTTTTCCTTGTTTTGGGTTCTTTTCTTTTTCTTTCTTTTTAAAAAGTTTTTATTGAAGTGTAGTTGAATTACAGTGTTGTGCTAATTGCTGCTCTGCAGCAAAGTGATTCAGTTATGCACGATAGTGTTAGTCCCTCAGTCGTGTGACTCTTTGCAACCCCATGAACTGGGTAGCCTGCCAGCCTCCTCTGTCCATGGACTTCTCCAGGCAAGAATACTGGAGTGGGTTGCCATTCCCTTCTCAGGGGGATCTTTCCAACCCTGGGATTGAACCCGGGTCTCCTGCATTGCAGGCAGATTCTTTACTGTCTGAGCCACCAGGGAACATATTTGACACAGTAATTGCTAAAATCTTAACCAAATTTCTCCATAGAAGTCAGGATAAGAAGTAGACTTGATGGCAGCAGATCTTCTGAATTTCCTTTGACATATTTTTAATTTGCCTGCTCTCTTTCTTGGACTTCTAGCTTTTATTTAATGTTCCATCTAGACACAGCAGATGACAAGGGGAAAAATGATGTTCGATGAAGTGAAATCAGCAATATATGCCAAGTGCTTAGTGCCATGCCTGGCTCCCCTGAAAGTTGACTTATTCCTGTTCTTGTTCCTGGTTGAGATGGTGATGGGGCCTTGCCTTTGTGCCACCTTAAGAGATCTTAACTGGTTCAGCATCTACCAGGAAAAATCACTGCACTGCTCTTATGTGCCCGTTCAGGGCACTGTGTGGAGAGGGGAGAAATCGGGCAGGTTTTCAGACCCCAGGCAGCTGACAGTCTAGCTGGAGAATCATGAAGAATACAGACACAATCAGGCTGAAAGCCCCTTTCTGACCTGTGTGCAGCTGCTCTCCCAGCTTGGAAGCGCTTTGAGGTGTGTCCCAATAAGTCAGTCATCTCTATTATGGTTACAGATCTGAAACTTCCAGCTGGTCTGGATGGCTTTTAGTTTCTCCCATTGGCTACACCCCTTCTGGCCTCAGGAACTTGGCACAAGCTGCTACCTGTGCCTGGAACATTATTTCCCCGCTTTTTGCCTGGTTAACACCCACACTACCTTCAGGCATCAGCTGAGGTGCCAGCCCTGCAGGAGGTTTTCCCTGACTCACAGCCCCCGCACTGGCTTAGATGCTTCGGCTAGGTTCTCCCATAGCCCTCCGTGTCTCTCCAGATTAGCATTGCCGCTGTATCACTGTGTGTTTTTCTTTGTGTGTGTGTGTGTGGTTTTTTTTTGGCTGTGCCTCACTGTGTGTGCAATCTTAGTTCTCCAACCAGGGATAGAACCCAAGCCCTCTGCAGTGGAAACTCGGCTGTCCCAACCACGGGACTGCCTGAAATTACCCTTATTACTGATTTATTTCTCTTTCTTACTATACTGTAACTTCCACGAGGGCAAGAGTGGATGTTTTCCTTGCTTTGTCATTGTATAACCCGAGCACAGTGCCTGGCACATAGGTAGATGCTTGATAAGGAAAGAATCCTCTAATATTTTCTTTTAAATCTTTGCAAGCTTACAGCCTGGAATTCCTTGTAGGAATCTTCATGTTCAGGAATCATATCTGTCCCCTGCCTGGACTGAAAATTTAGAACCCTAGCTCGATGTACTAAATGCAGTGGTGAGGAAGATGGATGAAGGATGGGTATTCAGAGATGTTGTGGGGTGCCAAAACAGAACATGTTCACTGGGGGGAAATGTATATACTAGATTTTTTTTATTAAAAATATATATTTCTTTGTGATGGATTTTCTGCAAATACTGAAATACTGAATATTTGTCTGTCTCCCAATTTGTCCATGAAAAACCTTTCTTGGGGTTCACAGGTTGAGAAGCAACTATGACAATCCTTTAATCCATCAAAAAAGTAGAAAACACAAGCAAAAGAAATATAACCCAAGTGAACAAACATAACTTTTACTGACTTGGTTTTATCTTTGAATTTCTTTTTAAAACATGACACTTGGGGAATTCCCTGGTGGGTTGGTGGTTAGGATTTTGTGCTCAGACTGCTGGGGGCTCAGGTTGAAACTTGGTTGGGGAAGTAGGATCCTGCAGTTCCCCCCCTCACCCCCAAAAGATGGCTTTTTAATATACTCTCATCAAAAAATTTAAGCAGAGCTGAAGAATGTAAAGTGAAAAATAAAAGTACTCCACCCTCTAGTTTTACTCAATGGAATCACTGTTCACATTTGCTTGTGTATCTTCCAGGGATTTATTATGTATACACATGACCTCATTTATACTTGCATCAGTTGGTTGTTTGGGGATCTTGGGAACCACAGCTTAGGTGGTCTCTTTTTCTGGTTGGTCCTCACACACCCTCAGGACTGAGTATAGATATGAGTTAAATTCTGGAGAACTTCATGAGGTTCTTGATGGGCGAAAACCCTCATTGGGGTAACTATAGTTCAGAGACTGGGATTTGGCTTTGTGGTTTGGAAAATTGATGTCCTTGATGCTCCCAAACCGATCAGGATGTGGGTTGTACTGGGATGAAATGGGGATAGACATTTTAACTGCAGTTTCAGAATTCACAAGCCATAACTTGAATATTCTGCCACTCTGGAATGAAGGTACTCACTCACATGAGTGACTCAGTCATGGGGGAATTGCTTTGGTGGTGCTGGAAAAGGGAAGAAGTGAAATCAGTCATTTGAGGGCTAGTGAAATCATTTCAGGGACACTAAAGAGGTAAATTGGATAGGATTTGGTAATGGAGGAGATAAGGGCTGTGAGAAAAGGAGATGAATGGAAAATTTTCAGGTTACTGGCTGTATAATGGCTTGAATGGTAGTACTTCTTGTTATAATGAGCAGTATTGGAAACTTTAAAAGAGGCTGAGAAACATTTTAACACATTAAAGATACCCAGATCAGATCAGATCAGATCAGTCGCTCAGTCGTGTCCGGCTCTTTGTGACCCCATGAATTGCAGCACGCCAGGCCTCCCTGTCCATCACCAACTCCCGGAGTTCACTGAGACTCATGTCCATCAAGTCCGTGATGCCATCCAGCCATCTCATCCTCTGTCATCCCCTTCTCTTCCTGCCCCCAATCCCTCCCAGCATCAGAGTCTTTTCCAATGAGTCAACTATTCGCATGAGGTGGCCAAAGTACTGGAGTTTCAGCCTCAGCATCATTCCTTCCAAAGAAATCCCAGGGCTGATCTCCTTCAGAATGGACTGGTTGGATCTCCTTGCAGTCCAGGGGACTCTCAAGAGTCTTCTCCAACACCACAGTTCAAAAGCATCAATTCTTCAGCGCTCAGCCTTCTTCATAGTCCAACTCTCACATCCATACATGACCACAGGAAAAACCATAGCCTTGACTAGACGAACCTTCGTTGGCAAAGTAATGTTTCTGCTTTTGAATATGCTATCTAGGTTGGTCATAACCTTCCTTCCAAGGAGTAAGCGTCTTTTAATTTCATGGCTGCAGTCACCATCTGCAGTGATTTTGGAGCCCAGAAAAATAAAGTCTGACACTGTTTCCACTGTTTCCCCATCTATTTCCCATGAAGTGGTGGGACCGGATGCCATGATCTTCGTTTTTTGAACGTTGAGCTTTAAGCCAACTTTTTCACTCTCCACTTTCACTTTCATCAAGAGGCTTTTGAGTTCCTCTTCACTTTCTGCCATAAGGGTGGTGTCATCTGCATATCTGAGGTTATTGATGTTTCTCCTGGCACTCTTGATTCCAGCTTGTGCTTCTTCCAGTCCAGCGTTTCTCATGATGTACTCTGCATAGAATTTAAATAAGCAGGGTGACAATATACAGCCTTGACGAACTCCTTTTCCGATTTGGAACCAGTCTGTTGTTCCATGTCCAGTTCTAACTGTTGCTTCGTGACCTGCATACAGATTTCTCAAGAGGCAGGTCAGGTGGTCTGGTATTCCCATCTCTTTCAGAATTTTCCACAGTTTATTGTGATCCACACAGTCAAAGGCTTTGGCATAGTCAAGAAAGCAGAAATAGATGTTTTTCTGGAACTCTCTTGCTTTTTCCATGATCCGGCGGATGTTGGCAATCTGATCTCTGGTTCCTCTGCCTTTTCTAAAACCAGGTTGAACATCAGGAAGTTCACGGTTCACGTATTGCTGAAGCCTGGCTTGGAGAATTTTGAGCATTACTTTACTAGCGTGTGAGATGAGTGCAATTGTGCGGTAGTTTGAGCATTCTTTGGCATTGCCTTTCTTTGGGATTGGAATGAAAACTGACCTTTTCTAGTCCTGTGGCCACTGCTGAGTTTTCCAAATTTGCTGGCACATTGAGTGCAGCACTTTCACAGCATCATCTTTCAGGATTTGGAATAGTTCAACTGGAATTCCATCACCTCCACTAGCTTTGTTCGTAGTGATGCTTTCTAAGGCCCACTTGACTTCACATTCCAGGATGTCTGGCTCTAGGTCAGTGATCACACCATCAAGGGAGATATATATATATATATATGCCCCCCCAGGCAACTATGTCTTGTTTGTATTATCTATATAACTATGATCATAGATTATTATTAGTAGTAGTATTCAAATCCAGGAGTGGATGAGATTCCTTAGAGAGAGGTTACACATAGATTGAGAAGAAAAGAGAAATTCCTAGACTTGGTGAAGGAGATGGAAAGGAAGGAAGGAGTCAGAGATATTTATGAGGAAATCCAGAAAGTAGTGCCTGAAATTCAGGGAAGTTCGAGAAAGAGGAAGGGTTAATTTTATGGCATGTTTCTCAGAGGAAGATGGGCACTGAAAAATATCCAGCAAATGGTTTTTCCCCTGGGGCCACTTTTCTTTTTCCAGGGTTGGGCTACATTGAATAAGTACTACATTGGGTACTACATTGAATAAGATGGCTTTTGTTTGTTTCTTTAAAGCATTTTATGTTTTAAATTATAAACAAATGATAACACATTTATAGGAGACTTGGAAAATATAAAACAAAGTTATGGATAGAAGAGAGAAAAATGATGACAATAAGCCCCTGAGTTATATAAGTCATAGCCTACCAGTTCCCACCTCCACTGAGGTGTCCTTCTAAGGAGCCCGATGTTTTCCCTGGAGAGGTCTGCTGGCCGTCTGGAAGGATCACACATTTGCTTATTTAAACAACCAGTTAAATTAGGCCTGAAATCAGTGTTTTATAACTAACCGAGATAAGTTATAAGACTTGAGTAAAAATATTACTCTAATTGATATGATACTCACTTGCCAGGAGGAAAATTGCCTTCTCCAGTCCCAGCTGTGGTCAAAACTTTGTCACAGTTTGTAGCTCACAGGACTGTTACTGCCTAGACGCGTCATACTTAATTGCAGCCATAAAAATAGCAGATTATCTTTGCAGAGTATCAGTTAAAAATTTATGGTTTGGAATATTATGTAACTGTAGTTTCAGATGAGCGTTTATCTTTCCATCTTTGTTTCTTCATTTTGCCAGACTGATTTTAATAGCTGGTAAAGTAGATCCTGAAATTATAATGCATGTCAATGCTCTGGATCAGTTTACTCTTTCACAATGTAAGTAAATAAAACATGCTTGATTATGTCAAACTAGTTTGAGTTTGAATACATTCTGTAGTGAAATTTTGCAAATTTGGGAGCATCTAGTGGTCCTGTTACTGGCTTGGGATTCCTGTGAACATGTGAATTTAGTAGAAGGGATTAAGAACCATAAAAGAAGCAGTAAACTTCAGTGCTGCTTATAAAATCACTTGTGTTTTCTGTAGACACACTTTTCAGTACAATTGTCACCACTCTTATGGGTCTTAGTTTTGTGTCCTATGAGCAGTAGAAGCCTGTGCATTTAGGACTTTAGGCACATATGAATTCTTGTTACCTAATATGTCATCCAGAATATATTTGGCTCTTTGTGCATTTTAGCATAGAATCCATAAATATATATTGTATAAAAACTTGTAGAAAGGAAAGATGGAAATGGAGGAAGAATCAGCTACTTAAATGTTAAGCTGTACCCCAGATAGGTTTTTAAAATATGGTCCATTTTCTTCATAGGCTTTTAAAAAAGTTTAATTATCTATGATCTGAAAATAGTTAAATTTATTGATCTGACACTTCTGTAAGCTTGAAGATGGCAAGAGTTGTGCTTGGGGCTTCGGGAAAGTGCTCTAGCGAAGGTCCAAGGACCATAACCCACACAGGACAAAGTGGAGCCATTGTTCTTTGTGTTTATCTGTGGCTTACATTTTAATAACTATTGAGTCGTCAGTGATTATTAACAGATATTTAACAGTGGGAGCAAAGGAGAGTGCAGAGTCATTATCGACAATTTGGAGTGTCAACATTAAATAAATTATTTTGAAGGCTGGATGCAGAATTGTTGAAACATTTGCCTGTGGCAGGTGGCTAGAACAAGGGATGGACTAGCACAGCCTTTTTAAAAATTATTAGCCAAAGTGAAATGAGTCAGGTTTTGCCAAAGTGCTTTTCATTTAACCTACTAATTGGCCAACCCTAGTCAATTAGTTGAAAACCATTAAAGGACTTCATTTAACCTACTAATTGGCCAACCCTAGTTAATTAGTTGAAAACCATTAAAGGACTCCGATTTCCTGGTTGCTCATGCATTGGTATGTCCAGCTTATTCATGTGTGTGAATAAAAAAAGCCCATGATCTGACTAAACGCATTGTCTATATTCACCATAAAGTAAAGCATCAGTGGCGAGTTAAGTTTTGCATTTTAAGTCATTCTGGGCCTTGGTAAACACCTTAGCGACTGGTACATATCTTTTTGGAGTCTAGTTTTGAGAGCTGCTGAAAAAGAGTATTATAAACTTCCCAGTAAGCACGGAGGTTGTAAACTGATGCTGTGGAGTTGCTTCAGCTGAAGTGAAAGGTTATATTTACTGACACTTATTACAAATGGATTTTTAAAACAATGTCTGTTTTGTACCTTGACGGTCAAGTTGGCCAAGGGTAAAACAAAAAAGTTACATTGTGGAACAAGATAAAATGACACTGCATAATAAATAATATCTAATGCCATTAAAATGTAAGATTTCCTTTCCAAAATGTAAGTAGGAGCTTCTAAATGAATGTTTTAAAAATCTGATTTTACTTTGATTTGTCTAATGACTTGATGCACGAAATGATTATGATTCAGAATATGTCCAGATCTAGACTACTACAATAAATAATACAGCTATATAGGATGTAAAAATAATAAAACCTCAGTGACATGTGTTTTAGTGACAGCATGGGAATTGTTTTCTTTTTCTTTATTAGAATAAGTCAAAAGTAATTCGTTGGCAACAAGCAGAATGTTTCCATTCACCAGTTTCTAAGGTTAGAGTAACATGGCTGATCCAGACTCTACTGCTTCTACCCTTAATCCATAGACATCATTGGTCTATGAAAATCAATGAGGGAATGTAGGCAAAGGGGAAAGCTATAGAAACCCTCACTAAATCCTTAAAGAAGCAAGGGTGGGGATCTGGTAAGTAGTTGACTTTGTTTTCCTCTTACCCTGAATGGATTTTTGAGCAGAAGAAGAGATTGCATGGAATTAAAAAATTGTTTTCGGAAAAATCCTGGTGGAGAGTTATCTGTCTGAATCCGGTGGGGAGGACTGAAAATGTTGCTTAGAAGGCTTTTGTAAGAAAGGTAGGCATAGTTCTTGTGCAGAGTGGGCTAGCTGAATAAGGGAGATCCAGAAATCCAGAGTCCTGTTACTGCCTCGTGTGGTTATGAAATCACAAGGGTGAATTTTGAAGTTCACAAGGGAAGTGATTTGTTGAGAGGTGGGGAAGATAGTGGGAAAAGTCGAACAAGTGTTTAGAAAGATAAGGGTTTATAAAAGAAGTTGAGATGTTTGTAGACGTCCTTTGCTGTAGGACGGGCTTCCCTGGTGGCTCAGATGGTAAAGAATCTGCCTGCAGTACAGGAGACCCGGGTTCGATCTCTGGGTGGGGAAGATCTCCTGGAGAAGGAAATGGCAATCCACTCCAGGATCCTTGCCTGGAGAATTCCATGGACAGAGGAGCCTGGTGGGCTACAGTCCGTGGGGTCACAAAGAGTTGGAGATGACTGAGTGACTAACACTACTTTGCTGTAGGACAAGTCTAGAAATGTTGCCCAAGTTGTCTGTGGTAAGATGGAAAAGCTAACTTCAATCTGCTCAGAATAACAAAGAAGAATGATTTACTCATTTAAAGAGTGGACTTGGGAACTTCCCTAGCGGTCCAGTGGCTGAGGCTCGAAGCACCCAATGCAGGGGGCCAGGGTTCAATCCCTGGTCAGGGAACTAGATCCCCCATGCCACAACTAAAGAACCTGCCTGCTGCAATGAAGACCAGGCATAGCCAAATACATATATAAATATTTAAAGAGTTGTGGCTCAGTTGGTAAAGAATCCAGCTACAATCCCGGAGACTTGGGTTCGATCCCTGGGTTGGGAAGATCCCCTGGAGAAGGGGGATTCACTTCAGTATTCTGGCCTGGAGAATTCCCTAACTGTACAGTCCATGGGATTGCAAAGGGTTGGACACGACTGAGCGACTTTTACTCACTGGAGTCCATCATTAGAACTTTGAGGGATGGGCTTGAAAGCAGAGAAAATGTAGCCAGGTATTTTTAAGCGACACTGTGGGTGGCTGTTGACTGTGGGTCAACCCAAAGATAAGGTATCTGAGTTATATATATATATATGACTTCATTTCTTCCTGTCTGGATGTGCGGAGATCCCCAGATCTCTGTTCAAGCTAGTGTTTCTGTTCTCAAGCCTGATGGTAGAGTGGCCGGCTTTGATTTGCATCCTGCCTGAAGCCTGCTTTGGGTGAATTTAAAAACCTGTTTGTTTCATCCGTCATCCGGCTGGTCCTTACCCGTAATTCCTGCACTTTGATTATGGGAGTTATTAAGGGACAAGAGCTTCTTTGTAAAAGAGCATGTTTAATACTCTGGGGTCTAGCGTGACTAGCGGATATAAATTGTATGGAAGCAATTAAACTTGGAGGAAATGTCATGTGGGCTGAATTTAAATGTACAGTCTTGTGGCATTGAATTTTTTTTTTTAAAGTTACACAGAGAAGGGTGGAGAGAGAAAAATAAAGGAAGAGATAAGAGAAATTGGCCAAGAGAGCGAGGGAAGCACAGAGAAAAGAAAACAAGTCATCTTGAACCCTTGGTTAAAACTCCAAAGTCTAGAGCCAGTATTATGCTAATGCCATTGCCCTTCATATGAATACTTTAAAAAGACAAATATGGGATTTAGACTCTACTGGGGGACTCGTGTCCCTTTTTGCTGTTGGTTGATCCCCTTCATCTCAAGGCATGTGTGTATCTAAGTGTGGAGTGATTTTTCGGGAACATGTGAATAAACAGGATTGAGGGTAGCCAGCCCATAAGAATCCTGAAGGTGCTTATAGCTCCAGTTTTCTCTCCATTTTGTGCTTATGGCCTCTGGATATACATAGTGGCTTATCTTGGACTTCTGATTAACAGTAGTGTATCATTTCTCTCACTGTCCTGAAATGTTCTCTGTCTCCTGCTTGGTGTGTTAACCCTCAGCCAACCCCATCTCCTCTCTGACATTTGATGAGACCAACTAGCTAGAAGGACCTCTTTCTCCTCCAGATCCCATAGTAATTTGATCTGTATGGGTAATTGGGCAACTGATCTTTCCTATTACACATTAAAATGTTGGGTAAGGCTTTTTAAAATTATCTGTTTATTTATTTTTGGCTATGCTGGGTTGGGTCTTTTCTGGTGCGCCTGGGCTTTCTCGAGTTGTGAAGGGGGCTACTCTTCATTGTAGTGCGTGGGCTTCTCCTTGGCGTGGCTTCTCGTATTGTGGAGCGCAGGCTCTAGGTTCGTGGACTCAGTAGTTGTGGTGTGGGCTTAGTTGCTCTGTGGCATGTGGGATCTTCTTGCACCAGGGATTGAATCCGTGTCTCCTGCATTGGCGGGGGGATTCTTAACCACTGGACTACCACGGAAGTCCCAAGGCTTGTTGCTAAATGAATGGGTTTATTTCATTTCTCCAGCAGGTCAACTCTCAGAATATGGACCTGATATGGTGGTGTCCTTCGTGTCTACTATGTCTTGGTACAAAGGAGTATCTATAAAGATCAAGGCTGACGCTGAACATACTTTTTAAATAATCAAAATGTACTGGGTGGTCAGGGGCAGAAAAGGATGCTTTTAAGATCTGATGTAATAGGTACAACGAGTTTGATTTGAATTTGAGAGTTAGAAATAATAGGCAATTTTGACTTTTTTGCAAGGGAGAGTACTTATGTTTTATTTCCATTCTTTGTATTATGAACTCTTTAAGGACAAATAACCAAATTTTACCCCATTTGTATATCTTCAGTGCCCGGCCTAATGCCTAGCATACATGATAGGAGTTCAGTTAATATCTGCTGAAAGAAATATAAATAATTTAAAATGTCTCCTTTATTTAGATCATCTAGTACTTCTTTCCTAGGCAGTAAGCCAGTAGATTTTTATTGAGCACATTCTGTGTGCAGAAACAGGTACTCTGCTTATTGGCATAGGGAGTATACATAGAGTGTATTACAAGTTGGAATATATTCTAATCTTTGTATTTAATTATCAGTCTGATTATACATTCAAAGAAATCACTTCCTCAAGCAGAACAATAACAAATTAGGAGAGAAAAAGTTGCTGAGAATAAATCCAGTGTATTCCTTCTATTCCCAGATTATTTTCACATTCCACTCCATGCTGGAAATATAGCTCCCCAAACCCCACTCTCCTTTCAAAGGATCCTAAGATTGTAACCTTTCCAAACAGAGCTGGAGAGGTAGTGGACTGTTTAGATTTCAAAGGACTTTTTCAGGATGCAGAGTAAATAAGGGGAATTTGAGATATCAACAAAACTGTAATTAAGCAGATCAACTGTGTCGGTAGTGAATACAGAGAGATGTCAGAGGAGCTAGTTACTAGCAAGTATTTAAAAACACAGCCTCAAGTTCATCCTCAGTGGTATCACCAACATCCACAAACAAACTTGAAAGGAAGTTTCGCCAGATAAACCCAGGAGAAATGGTTCGCCTGGGAACATCACCTTCTATATCATATATCTATTATTAATATCTTTATTTTAAAATTTGGCTTGGGCTCTTTTATTGTTTACAAGTTTCTTAAGGTCACACAGAACCAGAATTTAATTTTATCATTTTTTTAGCTCTCTGAAAAGCAGGAAAAAAACCCTCTTCTGATGAGAATAAAGGAAAGAAGAATGTAAAGTTATAAATTAGATTTGAAGTTGAAGCTCCAATACTTTGGCCATCTGATTCGAAGAGCTGACCCATTGGAAAAGACCCTGATGCTGGGAAAGATTGAGGGCAAGAGGAGAAGGGGACGACAGAGGATGAGATGGTTGGATGGTATCACTGACTCAATGGACATGAGTTTTCGGAAATTCCAGAAGATAGTGAAGGACGGGGAAGTCTGGCATGCGGCAGTCCATGGGGTCGCAAAGAATTGGACACAACTTAGCGACTGAATAACAATAGCTGGTTGTGTATGTAAATGCAACAGCATCTATTTGTTTTTTATGGCACCCCCAAATTGCCCAAGTTATACACGAATGCATTTTCTTTTTTAAGAAATCCAGCCAGAGACAGTCTCTCTTGACTCTTCTATATCAGTTGTGCTCATTATCCCTGGAAACTGAGCCCCCTTCTCAGTTCACAGTCCATCCAAGAGCGTGTACAAACCTGTAGTTCAGATTTTTTTACATGTTGGATCTTCATGTCCTTTTTTTTCTCCCCCACTGGAAAGTATGTTTTTCTGTGACAGTAGCTAGAGATCTACCCAGATGTATTATTCTGTAGTATGGCTATACTACAGTTTATTTACCCGTTCTCCCAATAATAGGACTGTGATGTTATTTAAACCTCACCGGAAAGACTTGGTATAAATTGAATTCTTCTTTTGAGTTTTTGAGGATTTTTGTGTGTTTTTTTTTTTTTTTTATCACTTTGAAGGGAGATTTTTAGTAATTATCCAAAGGCAGGAGACTCAAGTCTAAATACTAAAAATACATTGTGTTTGTGTGATAGTTTAACCTTCTTTTCAATATGGGCATGGTACCCTAGCAGTGTCATGAAGATGCCCAATGCCGGTGGGGTGGGGAGGGTGGAGGTGTGGGGAGACACCACCACATAATCACAACCACGTGAGGGTGAGAATAGAGCCCTGTTCTGATTTCTGACCTTCCGGGGGCTTTTTGGTCAGGATCGCAGAGCGTGTTCCTTCCTCCTGGGCAGGAAAGGCAAGGACCCTTTTCCTCCTTTGCAGTTTATAAGCTCTGCCCAGAGCTCTCTGGCCAATATCATCAGTTCAATATTTGGCCTCAGAGCCTCTGATGTAAGTTGTGAGGGGGCAGGTGTAGTGTCCAGGGCCGGAGGCTGAGCTCCTCAGAAGCAGGGCAGGAAAGAGGCTCAAGGGTTTCTGCTGGCTGGCAGTGCCTGGGGAAGGTGGCCTGGGTGAGCAAGTGGGTACCCATGGAGCAGTCCCTCAGGGCTGTATAAACAGGAGCCCTGCAAGCCTGTCTGCAGAACACAGCCTGCCTGGTCCAGGCTGTTTCACTGGCCTCTTGGAGCTGCTCACCAAGCCTGTGGTTCAGCCATTCCTAGTGCCTGGATCTTGGTAGAGAACAGTTACTGCTGTTTTTCTTCTCTTCAGTTTTTCCCAGAAGGCCCATCCTCAAAGGCAGGGAGCATAAAAATAAAATATTTTATTCTTCCTAGAACTTCCACCAAAGAGTGAACAAATGGGGAAAAGTGAGTGAAGAAGGAAGCTTGATGGGATGAAAAATGAAGCTGGATGAGGCTTTTCCTTGTTGCTGCTGTTGTCAGAAAGTGAGGTCCGAGGTCTGAATATGCATTTATGTGTATTTATTCAACAGGCTATACAGAGCACTTACTCAGTGCCAGGCATCACTCCAAGCACTGTTCGTATTTAATTCTCCCAACAACTGTTTGATAGACAGAAACACATTTTTTAATCCTCACTTTACTCAGGAAACTGAGGTGCAGAGAATTTAACTAACTCGACCAATGTTACACAGCTGGTAAGGATTTCAACCCAGGCAGTCTGGCAGTGCCCTCCTTGTCCCTCTGTTCCCTCCCACAGGTCTTGACATGGTTGGATTCTGTTGTTTTTCTCCTTTGTGAGCTCTCTTCCTTCCTTCCTCTCCATTCCTGTTGCTTCTACCACAGAACTTGACGCTTCACTTGTAGATTGTAACACACTGGCCTCCGACCTCAGTCCCTTGCATGCTGCAGCCAGGCTAGGGTTCTGTAAAGACAGCTCTCACTGTGTCCAGGCTAGGGTTCTGTAAAGACAGCTCTCACTGTGTCCAGGCTAGGGTTCTGTAAAGACAGCTCTCACTGTGTCCAGGCTAGGGTTCTGTAAAGACAGCTCTCACTGTGTCATTTCCCACTCAGAACTCTCCCTGACATCCTGTCCTGTCAGGGCTGAACTCTCCCCTATTCATCTGTTCTCCTAGCAGTGGGACTATAATTTTTTTGCCCATGCTGTGTAGCATGTGGATTATTAGTTCCTCGACCAGGGATTGAACCCATGCTCTCTGCATTGGGAGCATGGAGCATTCACCTCTGGGCTGCCAGGGAAGTCTCAGAACTGTGTTATCTAAACCGCATCTGGTGGTGTAAATTGATACTCAATAGCATCTATCTCCTTTCCCAGAAGTGCCCTCCCCTCTCTGTTCTGGCCTTCCATCCAGTTCATTCCTCCTGGAAAGCCCATCTCAAACCTCAGCTTCTGCCCATCTCCTTAGCTCCTATGGTCTTCACTTCCTCTGCACTTGGTGCTATAGTTGGTTGGGTGGAATCTCATTGTTTTAGGCTTGAAAGAACCCAACTATATTTAAGCTCCTTGAGGGCAAGGGTGAGGGTTCCCCATTATCCATGACCTGGCTCTGAGCTGAGTGCTCTGGGTCACTGAATTTTAGGGCCAGCAAGCAGAGCACACTGCGACACTGATATAAATCTTCATAGTGGGCTGATCGCTAGGGTTCCTCACCTTTAAAAATGATCTTGAATGAGATGATAGCCAAGGTCTCTTATTTTGCTTAACTGATAACACTTACTTTCTTAAATAGCTTTATTGAGATATAATTTATATGCCGTACATTTTGCCCATTTAAAGCATACAATCCAGGGACTTCCCTGGTGGCCCAGAGGTTAAAACTGTGCTTCCAAAGCAGGGGGCACGGATTTGATCTCTGGTTGGGGAAGCAAGATCACATATGCGTCTGGAGCATGGCCAAAAAAACAGAAAAGTGTACAATTCAGTGCATTTTTCTCCCCCCTGCATATTCACAGATAGGTTGCTAGCATTGCCACAGTCAAACGTAGAACAATTTCATTACTACAAAGAGAAACCCTTACTGCTGCTGCTGCTGCTGCTAAGTTGCCTCAGTCGTGTCCGACTCTGTGCGACCCCATAGACGGCAGCCCACCAGGCTGCTCTGTCCCTGGGATTCTCCAGGCAAGAATATTGGAGTGGGTTGCCATTTCCTTCTCCAGTGCATGAAAGTGAAAAGTGAAAGTGAAGTCGCTCAGTCGTATCCGACTCTTAGCAGCCCCGTGGACTGCAGCTTACCAAGCTCCTCTGCCGTGGGATTTTCCAGGCAAAAGTACTGGAGTGGGTTGCCATTGCCTTCTCCAGAACCCTTACTAGCCAGGTAGCTATTAGCTGTCATCTTCCCCTTCCTGTTACCTCGTCCTCCCCAGTTTTTAGCTATTTTATCTCTCTGTAGGTTTGCCTATTCTGGACATTTCATATAAATGGAGTTTATATGCTCTTTCATGCCTGGTTTCTTTCACTTGGCTTAGTGTTTTCAGGGTTTCTCTATGTTGTAGCATGCATCACATCTTCATTCCTTTTAACGACTTAATAATATTCCATTGTATAAATACACCACATTGTTTATCCATTCATCTGTTGAGATGGGCATTTGGGTTTCCACCTTTTGGCTAATTATATTTACTATTGAGGGGAAAATGGTCTTCTCTGCTGTGGCTTTTTCAGTTGCCAACAGTAGTTTCTTTCTGCTGCTTTAATAGTAGGAATCTGTGTTTGCAAAGTGGGGAGGCGTGAAGGGTTGGATACTTTTGTCATCTACAGTGGGGAGCAGGGAGTACTCGTGAGTTCTGTAGTCAAACATTCTGGTTTGAATCACAGCTCTGCCACTTCATGAGCTTGCATAACTTTAGCAAGCTCCAGTTTCCTCGTTTGTAAAATGGAAACCACCCTGCCTACTTCCTTTACAGTCAGGGTCATGCTAGAAAGGGTGTGGAGCTTGAGGCAACTCAGTCAGTGCAGAGACCTCATTATGGCTATAAAAATAAATAAGTAAACAAAAATGAAGATAATAAAAAAGTAAATGCTTAATATTTCAATGTTAGTAAGGTGCAGTGACTCAAAGCATGGAGCCTGGGGCCATCATCCCAGTTGCAGTCACCAAAGTGGACCTGCTTAGTATAATTGGGATAATTAAATGTCTCTCCTTAATTGTGTTAATAGTGTTTCTTGCTCTTGGGTCTCAATTTGTGGTCTGGTCACTACTCCATCAGTCCATTTGAGAAGAATGACTATATGGGGGTAAGATCTTTTTTGATAAAAAGATACAGAGGGAATAAATTTCACTCTTTGTGGAAAAGAGCAAGGAAAATGGAGGCTTCCTTTATAGGCTTAGTCTCAGAGTGTAGCTGAAGCCCTGAGCTTTTTTATGGTTATTATACATTTTGGCTCTTGTATTTGGGGTTCATACATGAAGACTGAAATGCCTTTTTTGCTGAATATGTGAATAAGAGATTAAATATTAAGTTTGATTCAAACTTGATTTGGAGGGTGGTGTAAATAACAATTTCACTGTTTTAGTGAGTGTGTTATGAAGAATCAAGGAGTTGTACAGTTCTGGATTTTAGGCAAGGCCTGCCTCCATACCCAAAATAAAAGTATGTCTTATTGTTTAAAATAAGTAGGTTTTAGAAACATACAATTCTTGTAACAGCAAGTCTTCTGAGAGAAGGGAAAATAAGTCATTGTCCTTATCCAAACTTAGCTTCTGCCTTTGTGAAATTGGTGGGGCTACATAATCTTCCCTCCCCGCTTCTATTCTGGCCCCAGGTGAGCGCGGACAGGTCTTGCCTGGCATCCTTCCCACCAGTTTGAACTGTGCACAACAGCTGTGAACAGGCCAACATGTCCCGGCTGACACGATGACCCGATTTTGTGTGGGAGATCTCGACAAAAGAGTATTTGTTTCTGGGGGACTGACACCCATTTTTTCCCATTAAGTCTGACCTTTCCATCATTAGATTGTAGCTCTTTTCAGAATTAAATAGAGCTTAGAAACAAGGAAGAAATGAGTAAAGGAGATGCAGTTTGCTATATCCAGATGCAGACTGCACAGAGACAAATGGATGTGATGAGAATGGATATTATTTTGGGGGTGACTTCAGGGCCTTGTGGTCCTACCATGATTATGGAAAAGGATGGTTCATTACCTTATTGTCATGACTTTGCTTCCTGTTGTTCTTCCTGGGACTGAAGGGCCCTGACTTACATGCAGACTCCTTCTGTTTGCCAGCCCAGCAAGGGCAGAAAGGCTTGTGCACGTGACTGGGGCCTCACCCGAAGCCAGAAGCCTTGGCCCTGTGTTTCTGGCTCAGATCTGCCTGGAAACTACAGTGATCTGAGCAGGCCTGAGCTGGTCTGGAGGAAGAGCAGGAAGAATTTCTGATCACCTGTCCTCAAACAGAGGTGTAGTTTCCTGCTTGTGAGGTGGTCAGAAAGGATCATGGAAACAGTAAAAGACCTTTGAAAACTTTAGGTCTTTGTCTTTGTTGGCCTGAGATAAGTTGCTAACTTCCTTTTGTCCTGAGCTTTTCTTTTAAAAATCTTTCTGTTCATTGCTAGAGCCAGAAGTACCAAGAACTAAATAGTTTCAATGGAAGCTGCTTGTTAGAATAGTGTTTATGTGTTTGGGTTTTCCTGTTTCAATAGCTCAGAGTGCCCCAAACTGGCTTAGTCATGTGAGTTTTTTATACCTTCAGAATTTTTCAAAAAGTAATACTTCCGTAAAAAACAAAAGAAGAACCCTCATAAGCTTCATTATGGGCTTCCCTGGTGACTTAGATGGTAAAGAATCTGCTTGCAATGCAGGAGACCCTGGTTCAATCCCTGGGTTGGGAAGATTCCATAGAGAAGGAAATGGCAACCCACTCCAATATTCTTGCCTGGAAAATCCCATGGACAGAAGCCTGGCTACACTGTACAAAGAAAGGGTGAAGATCTACCCTAGAGAGTTTTGCAAGTTTTATCAACGGAGAGAAAACCCTGTGGTTTCATGGACCATATAGCATGGATGTCTCTGGTTGGCTTAGTACATATTTTGTCCAGTTTGGTTTGGGAATGCCTAAGGGGACGACAGAGGATGAGATGGCTCGATGGCATCACTGACTCAATGGACGTGAGTCTGAGTGAACTCCGGGAGGTGGTGATGGACAGGGAGGCCTGGCGTGCTGCGATTTATGGGGTCGCAAAGAGTCGGACATGACTGAGCGACTGAACTAAACTGAACTGAACCATGGCCACATCACACTCTCTTCAGCTACCACCACTTATTCCCCACTTCCTGGCTTCTCTGACATTTCAGAGGGGAAGGGGGAATGTCATGGTGTAAAGCAGCTGCCATACCTTCCTTCTCTCAGACCCCCTCACCTTTAGGATAATAAAAACCGGTTTCTTCCCATCAAAGCTTGTGTTCTTCCTTGAATTTCAGCAGATATTCAGAGTTGACTGACTTATTCCACACGACACCCCACAAGGCCCCAAAAGAGGGCATATCCCAGGAAATTTGGCTTGTGGTTAGGAAAGCAGTGGGCATAGGTGATGGGTAGTCAGCAAAAGATGTTTATCATAAGTGTGGCTGCCTGATAAAATACAAATGTCCAGTTAAACTTGAATTTCAGATAAAACAATGGATAAAGTTTTAGTATATCCCAAATATTTCATGAACATACTATACCAAATAAATTATTGGTTGTTTATCTGAAATCTAGATTTAACTGGGTATCCTCCATTTTTATTTGTAGCCCTAAGTCCCTAAGAGACTTCTCACTGAAGTCTCATTGCACCTTTTTTGTTAGCCTCTGGCTTACCTGACCTTCTTTGAAGAGCTGCTGGGAGTAGCACAGTGAGCAGGCTATTACATTAGTGTGAACTAAGAGAGGGCACGCAGGACAGAAATAAAGTATTGGCCAAGGAGCTGTTTGGTGGCCTCGGGACAGAGTGGGTGTGCAGCAACCTGTTCGTGATACGCCAAGGTTGGGCAACACCTTGTTTTGGATACTATTCTTGGATTCACCCCTATGTTCAATGTATTTAATCACCCCATCTGAGCACACATTCATAGTGGGCAATTATCCAACTGATGCCCTTTTTTAGTCTTCATGGGCAAACACCTGCAGTACCTTCTCCTGGAGTTTGGAAAAAGAGGAGTAGAATTTCATCTCTAGCCAATAATACTGAGTGTACTTTTGGGGTTTTAGTACAAATTATTTAAATAAATTGAGAAAAAACCTTTAATTTGTATGTTTAACATCACATTTGTTAAGGCCAGTAGTTTTTATTTATTGGAAGTTCCCTGTGGTTCAGTAGTTAGGTCTCTGTGCTTTCACTACCCAAGGCCTGGATTTGATCCCTGATTGAGAAACTAAGATCCCACAAGCTGCATAGTACACCCCCTCAAACATTTATTTATTTATTATACATCACAAATATATATATATATATATTTGTACACATTCTTTTAACATTCTGACTCAAATAAGAGAAGTCATTAGCTTTGTTTTGTATAGTAACTGATTTCAACTGAATGAATTTTAGGGGAGGAAAAACCCGTAGGAAATATGGTCATGAAGCACAGAGGATACTTATCTAACATGGTCTGCCCCTGGATGCATTAATGTTTCCTGGGTTTGGGTTCTGTTATTAATTCTTAGGTTCCAGTCATGAATGTAGAGGAATGACATAGTAGAATTAATTTTTTTTTTGGAATTAATTTATTTATAGTTGTTTCCTTATGAAATCTTCAAAGATATTTTCCCAATTGCAGACCTGTCCCTTGGACCTTGGTTTGACTCAGAAAGCCATCTCTGATATTTTTCTTCTTGGGCCCTGCAGGAAAACTCATTGCTCACGAGTGACAATTACTTTGCAGCCATTACTGTGTGGTTGCAGCATATTCATCACTAGAAATGGTTGATGAGTGTCACCTTGATCTATGAGCTCAACTGGGTGTCAGACCTCTAGGAAGGGAGGAACTTAGTAGGTACTAAAATGGGACGCTCAGGGAGCTGTTTGGAGGTGTGTTAGTGATTAAGGAGGTGCCATTTGGTTTGAGTCAGGGCTTTTAGCATGTGCTTAGAACAGCTCATGTCTTCCTTATGAGAAAACACCTATTTGCATGTGGTCCTAATTTCTGCTTCATTAAAAACAAACAAGCCAACCAAGTCACAAAAGCTCTGTCATAGAAGGCAAGGATAAAACAAGGGCAGAGTTGTCTATTTCATTAATAACCAGCTTTTCCTAAGAGGCTTCCTATGAAGGTTTAGTGGTTATTATTTTTCTGATTTTTGGAAGAAACAGAATGAACCAGTTCTTTCTTCTTTGTACAAGCACTGGTACTTTAGAAAGATGCAGCTAACTGGGTCTTGTATGATGCACACCTCAAAAGTGATGGGTAACCCAATTACCTGGAAGAGCTTGGATGGTAGAGACTGGACCTTTTGGCCATAAACACAGCACAGAACGTAGATTCTCATCTCTGTTCTGTGTGAGTGTGCCAGTCAGGAGTGGTCCAGATGGAAGTGACAGATGGCTCACTAACACTAGCACCAGCTAGGGTATGTATCCAGTGAGGCCAAGGTTGACTCCAGATCCAGGGCTGCATCAGTATCATTTTGGACTCCCATGTATTTCCTTGGCATCTCTCTTCCCCTTGGCCACCTTCACTTCTCCAGTTGGCAGGAGGGTGGCCTTGGGCAGATTTGGGCTTCCTGTATTACAGGTAAGCAATGTTAAAGGGATGAGAGGTCTTCGTTCTCCCCCAAGCTTCAGTGTGTGCTTGTATCTGCTCACTTGCCCTTTCCTGAGCCCAGCGAAGCTAGGCACTGGGTTGGTCACCATCCAGGAATCACCTTGTTAGAACAGAGAAAGAGCAGTTGCTAGGTGGACGTGATCATAGTATTGGGAGGTTCTGCAGTCAGAAGAGGGGAAGACTGGGGTGAGGGGAGGGGCGGCGGCAGATTTATTTGGCTATGCTGGGTTGCAGTTGTGCCATGCAGAATCTTTCAGTTGCGGCATCTAGTTCCCTTACCAGGAATCAAACAGAGGCCCCTTGTGTTGGAAGCCTGGAGTCTTAGCTACTGGATCACCAGGAAAGTCCTTGTACCCTAATTTATTCATTCAGCTCCCATGACCAATTATTTAGATTGTTTCTAGTTTTCACACTTTAAATAAGCCATATGACAAATCTGATAAATTTTTAAGATACATTTGTGATTGCTCCATTAGAATTGATTCTTAGAAATTATTGGATCTAAAGCTCTTATTACCATGGCAGATGGTGGGGGAAAGAATCATGGTCAATTTAGAATCATTTTAGTTGGTTATTGAATCAAATATACATCATCAGTTCTTTATTTTCTTTTACTATGTGGGAAAATAGAATTTGGTAGTAAATACCAAATGATTGTTATCATTGTGTATTATTCATACATTATATTGTTGTTATATATTCATTATGTAACATCTCTAATAAATTGACAATTTGTATTTTCATGATTTTTTGAAAATTAAATCTAATATTTAAATGATAACAATCTTGATAGAAAACATACTAGTACTTGGAAAAATAGTAACAGCAACATTATCCCCAGTGTGCTTTAATCAACCTGGCTCTAACTAAAGCATTGTTGTCTGGGAAAAGCTCATAAGATTGCATTAAAACAAGCCGCTTGCTGTTCCCCAACCCCACTGCAAAATAACTTTATTGAGATTCTACCAGCTGTACAATCTGTTCTGACATTAGGCTCCTTCTTCCTTTGCCCTTGCTGGTTTAAATTTTTTTTTTAATGTATTTATAAATATTAAATAGTTAATATAAATAGTTTATAATTTATTTTTAGAAATAAATTAAAATTTATTATTTTAATATTTATTTATTAAATATTTAATTTTATTTATTTAGTTTTCATGTGAAAACTAGAAACAAATAAAAACCAGCACAGCTGGGTTTTGGCTGTGCTGGGTTGCTGCTTGGGCTTTTCCTCTAGCTGCCGTGCGTGGGGGCTACTCTCTAGCCGTGGTGCACAGGCTTCTCATTGCGGTGGCTTCTCTTGTTCAAAGCACAAGGTCTAGGGCATGAGGGCTTCAGTAGTTGTGGCTCCGGGGCTCTAGAGCACAAGTTCAGTAGTTGTGGTGCACAAACTTAGTTGCTCCGAGACAAGTGGGATCTTCCTGGATCAGGGATTGAACCCAGGTCTCCTGCAGTTTCCTGCACTGGCAGGCAGATTCTTTACTTCTGAGCCACAGGGGAAGCCCTGCCCTTGCTGCTTTTGGTTTTTGTTGTTTTTCCTTTCCTTTCATATTTATTTTTTGGCTGTGGCATGTGGGATCTTAGTTCCCCACCAGGGACTGAACCTGTACCCCTGCATTTGAAGTGCCGGCTTTACCACTGGATCGCCAGCAAAGTCTCGCTGTTGCTGTTTTTGAGATGAACAGTTTTATATTCATGAAAAGATAGTTATTATCAATTATGTCATAAGAGGGCGGGTAGGAGGCAGTGAGTAGTATCAGAGGTATTATTAATAGCTTTTCAGGGGAAGGATGTGGCATATGGATTCATGATTTCTATCAAAGTATTCTTTAGATAAACGTAAATGAGTGAGAGTTGAAAGAATAAAGATAAGGAAAGTGAAATGATGAAGACATTTGGGAACACTGAGCAAACATGGTTATAGCAACAAAGAAAAACCACATATTGGTTTTGAAACCGTGCCAACATGTTGAAATGATAGTAGAGGAATTCAAAGAGTTTACTGTTAGATCATTGGCCTGTCTTCCATGTAAGTTTTTGAGAACACCTGCAATGTAGAACATCAGACAATAGAACGTGTGTAGTTCTTTAAAAATAAACCTGAAATATAAATAAATAAAGAGACTTCCCTGGTGGTCCAGTGGTTAAGACTCCATGCTTCTAATGCAGGGGAGGGCGGGGTTCAATCCCTGGTTGAGAAACTAAGATCCCCAAAATAATAAAAAATAAATAAAATAAAAATAGATCTGTAATATAGTTGAGATCAGTACAAGATGACTCTGTCTTCTACTGAATTGAGTGTTTTAGTTGAATTTCTTCCTCTCCTTAGATTTTCTTAATTTGTTTCCTTTCTCTCATTTTTAGTAAAAGATTGCCAGGGAAAGGAGTTACACTTGGTTACCTTGGTTAACACATCAAGAGAGCTGGAAAATCTGGTTACTGGTCTCCAAACAGTCCTGGCCGCAGTGGCATACAACAGGCTAGTGTGGTGCAGTGCCCTCTTTTTCTGTGGGGCCTTATTTCTTCCAGCACTTGCTACCAGCATTAGTCACTTCTGTTCGGGCCTTGTGGTTTTCTGCTTCCTTCCAATAACATTACTTGAGTTAAAAAAAAAAAATCACAGAAATACAGTTTCACAAAGACTGCAGTGATCAGTGTTACCGTCTGGAAGAGTAGACAGGGAAGAAGCAATTTTAAGAAGCTTGAAAAGTTTAAAAACAATGATTATTTCTTTATAAGGGAGGCCTCGAAGCTGTTGGGTGCATGGTTTTTGCCCTTTAAAATGCCATATTTAGTATACCTCCAAACAGTTCAAGCGAGGTGAAGGCTAGGGTAGAGAAGCCTGTCCCTTTGTGACATTTTCAGGACCATAAGTCAGAATGGCAGCAAATGTGTTTCTCAGGATCTCTGGTTTATTCAGCAAATTTAAACCCAGTGCAGAACTGTTCCTACCAAGAGTGACATGAATTCTTTTACGATGCTCCGCATTTCTGTATTCTCTTTACTTGCGTCATTTTGAGCAAACAGTTGTCGGCATTCTTTGTAGTCAAAGACCTTGAGATTCTTCTGTAAAACGTGTTGTGTATGGTCTCCGCAGCCTGGAGATACGGTTCATTCCTGGAGGCAAGTGAGGCAGACCTAGTGGTAACTTTTTGCAAAAATAACTGTCAGTGGAATTGGACAGATTAGATTTGAGCTGGATCTTGAGATGTAGATAGATGGTATCTAGATAAAAACGATCTAGACATCTGTTTCAGCTTCTGTAGAAACATGTTTTGAGTAGATGTTACTCTGTGATTTTTCTTTTTTAATTTACTGATATATTTATTGGCTACTCTGGGTCTTTGTGTGTGGGCTTTCTCTAGTTGAGATGAGCAGAGGCTGCAGTGTGTGGACTTCTCACTGCAGTGGCCTCGTGTTACAGAGCACGGGCTCTGGGTCAGGTGGGCTCAGTGATTGTGGCACATGGGCTGCTCTGCGGCATATGAGATCTTCCTGGACCAGAGATCGAACTGGTGTCCCCTGTATTGTAAGGCAGTCTCCTAACCACTGGACCACCAGGGAAGTCCCACTCTGTTATGTTTAAAAGAAGTCTTTTACAAAGGTAGATCTGTGTGTGGGCGTGTGTGTGTGCCAGAGGAGTGATGGAGAACATGACATTTGGTTGTGTGACATCTCCAAAGGGTCTTCCTTAATGCGCTTGGAACTGAACTTGAAGGCAACTGATCCCTGAATACTGTCCTTCATCAACACTTGTCAGTCCAGCTGAGCTTTGCGGTCAGACAGACTTACGATCATCTTGAAAGATGAATTTTGTTGCTTCAACTTGAGGACTGACCGGACGGGTTCAAAGGAGACCCAGTTACATCCTTGGGTTTCATACCATTGAGGTTACAACGTCCACACATGACCTTGAGCCTGTTTATGCTCCATGTACCCTGCCTCCATTTGTGAGTGCCTTATCTGAAACATAAAGAAACCAAGTTTCTCCTCTTTAGAGGAGATGGTATACAGTAGTGGTTGAGAATACAGGTATAGAGTCAAAGTATTGGAGTTCAGTTCTAAGTTCTGCCTCTCACCAACAGTATGACCCTGTGTGTATGACACACATTATAATTTCTCTGTGTCTCAGATGCTTCATCCCTAAACAGAGATGATAACAAAAGCACCTATTCAACAAGCCTGTTTCCAGGATTAACAGAGTCAGTCTATGTAAAGAACTTAGATAAGTGCTCAAGAGTGTCGTACAATAGAGCTCAGGACCAAAAATAAACTAAAAAATCGAAGTGTATAGATATTAAGTGGAGCCGAGTCCCTAATTGGGCACTAAAAGTAGGGTGCAGTGGTGGAACCCTAAATGCTTCCAAAGGGCCACCATTTGGAAAACAAAATTTAGAAGTTAGCTCCTTGAGATTTTGAGAGAACCAGGGTATTGGAGTAATAGAGTGAGCCTGTTTCTAGGATGAAGTGCCACCCCAAGAGGGCCCTCTCATCTTTGGGCAATAAAGGTAAACTGTTGGCCTCCCCTTGGCATTCAGTTAAAGCTTAAAGTAAGAAGCTTGAGCAAAGGTGCTTTTTTGTTTTTATGCCAGTGAAGAGTGTGGAGATTGAAGAAATTGTCAACTGCACACCTGATTTCTCTTTCGATAATACCACAGACAAATCCTGCCTCATAGGAACTCCTGTCGGTTAGTGTGAAGAGACTGAGGGGACGCCGTGCTATTTTTCACCCTTTGAGGGGTTGCAGGGGGCCCATTGGATTGCCTTCAGGGGAGTCCCTGCTCCCTGCCTCAGCACGTGGTTCAGCCGCAGAGGGGTGCGACTGATGGGAGTTTCATCTCTTCCTGAAAGGTGCCATTAAACACCACAGGGCTGTTCCTCTTTGCCATTGTTTCTGCCTGTCTCGCAGCGGGATGAGGTCATGACAGAATGACAGGTTTATCTTGGATTTCCTTGTTTGGCCAGCAGCCTAAACATGAAACATCTCTGGGTTGAATGTCTCTGGGTATCATACGATGTCAGGGGCTTGGAGGTGGTGTTGGCTCCTGCCTTGCCTCTTTCTGGAGGCCAGGAGGTCTTTGGGGAGGGGGAGAAAGAGAGGGAACATGTTTATATTTGTCAGCTCACTTCACTGTTCTCGAAGTTGGCACTTTCCCTGCCATCCCAGGCTCCTGCAGCTTGGAGAGGCAGCCTGCGACAGTGCAGAGCCCAGCGACTTCAGGTCCAGACAGAACTGGGTTCACATTTCACCTTGGCCTTTTATAAGGTTTCTCTGCTCTGGATTCCCCATTGCCCCCAGTCCCTAACCCTTCATTGGGATTTCTCACACCCGACCTTGCCCTTACTTTTTCTCCATCGATCTGTAAGCTCCAGGTGTGTGGGGATCACATCTTTGAATTCCATGGGTTCAGAGAACTTTCTGGAGCCTGACTGACCTCACTTCCACTCCTGGCTGTCTGCCATTTTCTGGCTGGGTGACCTTGGGTAAGTTGTCTAGCTTCTTGCCTGCCTTGGGTGTCGTTCTGAAGATTAGAGATAAACACATGTGGGGCGTCTGGCACCAGGGAGGGCACGGATGGATGCTCAGAGATGTTGGTCCACTCACCCCCAGCTTGGTACTAGCGCCTCAGTGTCTGCCCACACCCCCAGCCACCCGGACAGATCTGTTGGCTGCCTGATCCTGAGCCCCGGCTCATGGCCAACTTGGGCAGGCAGCCTGTTGGCTCGGGGAGCCCCTCATACCATTCTTCGGTGTCCGAAAGAACGTGCCTACAGACAGCACAGACTTTATCCTTGGAATCTCTTGTTTCAGTCCATCCCTAAGAACTTGATAGTAGCCTTTAAAAAGTAACTCTTAAAAATTATTTCAAAAGTATCCATAGTTCTTTGTTAAATAAAAGAGAAAGGGGAATCTGCCATAAATCATCATTCGAATTTCTACTGTCCACTGCGGTATCTATCTATTTCCAGATTTCTCTGTGTGTGTACTTGAACAGCTATTTTCTTTTATTGGGTAGTAGAATATTCTACATTTTCATTTGTATCTGTGGTAGAGGTTTTTAGAGTTCATGAGTAATACTGATGTATGGGATTTTAAAGGGCTCCAAATAAATCCTTGGTTAGATTAAGGTCAGCTTGAGATAATGAAAGTGGCTGGTTCTTGGAAACCCATAAGCCTCCAGCAGTCGTGAACTTGAGGACGCACAGTGGAGTTACATTATGTATGCACTGAATACACCCACATAAAACTGTTGTGAGCCTAGAGGGGGTGGGGTGGGGGCAGAGAGAAAGGGAAGATGGATTGTGTAATGGCTCATTCTGGGTCCTCAGAGGGTATACCCTGGAGTGAGTGTGAAATGAGTTGTGAGTCTCTTTTTTTCTCCTGCTCATCTTGGTTCCTAGGAAACCCTCAGGGTATGACCATAATATGACAACTAAGTGAAAGCTACTTATCTCTCCAGCTGTCTGTCCTAAAGCTGGAGGAAAAACTGGGTGTGCTGGTTTTAATAAGACAGAGGCTATAAATGGTATAGCAAATGAGTGTTCAGACAGATTTTCAAGAGTAGTTTTCCTGTATCCATTTTGTCTTCTCTTGGTGAGTTTCGATCCTAACTCATTTATCAGTCTCATCTCTGGCCTCTACATATAAAGCAGCATTTTCCTTCCTTCCTCCTTTATTTTCCTTCTACACTGAGCTTCTACTCTCTGCTGGGCCTGTGGGATGTAACAATGATTGAATGGCCTTTGTCCTAAATAATCAGCATTGAATTTTAGAGAGAAATATGAAGATGGCTTATCATAATACACAGCCATGCAAGGGAATCTATTAAAGGAGACCACAGCCATTTTATTAAGAAAGTACAGAAAAAGAAACACTTAGTTCCAGCCTGGGGAGGGGTTACATGAGACCACCCAGGAGGCTGTTCCTTGAGCTGGTTTTTTAAGGATAGGATAGAGTTTAGAGAGGCAGAAAAGAGGGGTGGGAGAGATATCTCAGTTAAGGGGAAAAATAAGACTTTCTGAAGGCTTTAAAGCCCAAGCCATTTGAGGGAATAGAGTTCGTGGAATGAATCTGCGATGAGATGGGAAAAGCCTTCCCAAAGCAGCCAGAATTCCCGTTGAGTTCAGAGTAGCTTCCACTGAACTGTGTGGATGTTTACGCTTATTTGAACCCTGTTGGAATATTTCTGGTTTGTTTTATGAAGGGATGTCTCTCACTGAGGATACTGACTCAGGGACGTTTCCTTTTACAGTCAGGATGGCCTCCATCAGACCAATATTGTTCTCAGGCCTTTTTTGTTTTGTTTTGTTATCTTGGATAAACAGAGAGGGGCTGGCTGATTCATTTTTCTAGAAAAACAGGATGCACTAAAATACTGCAAGTGACAATGAAACAGACATGCTCACGTACAATAATAGTTAGAAAGGCACCAAACAATATGTGTGGCAGACACCTCCATGGTGTGGCTGTTCTTCCCCATCTTCATTGTCTTGAGTCCTTGGCCAAGTGGCTTGTTTCTTTGGGTCTTAGTTCCTTCAGATGTCAACTTGGGACCAGTAACACCCACCCACAGGCGGGTCATGAGGAATAGACGTGCTAGGACCAGCATCGGGCACACTCCACTGAAACAACTCCAATGAAGTGGGTGTGAAGGATTTGTTCACAATAGGAACAGTATATTCACAGTGATTTTAAAAAAATGAAAAAAAAAAACCAACAAAAAACTTTGTAGTATGGGAATGTTCAAATAATACATAAAAGCGCAGAGAGTAGTATAATAAATTCCCACATGTCCATCATCACCCACTTCAGTGCTCAACATTCTTGTTCATTAAGCCACTCTCTCTTTTAAAAATGTTTTAAAATTTAGAATGATTAATTGCTAGATAAATTATTTTAAAGTCAATTCCACATGGTATGGGATTTTGTACAGCTTTTTTTAGAATCTGAAAAAGATCAGTGGGCCAAAAGAAGAAACTCTTAAAAATGGCAGAAACCACTATTTTGAGCCCAGTAGTCACAGCTGAGTTTTAGATGTTTTTGCATTAAATCAGAAGATGTTTAATACAGTGGTTAAAACTCTGTGCTTCCACTGCAGGTGGCACGGATTCGATTCCCGGTTGGGGAGCTAAGATCTTGCACGGTGAAGGCCCCCCCCCACCCACCAAAAAAAGATGTTTACAAATATTTTATTGAAGAGTAACACTTTGAAAGTACAAAGTATTGTTTGTTTCATTTAGTGAATGCTTCACATGTTGGTTTGTATGTAAGTTAGCATTGGGGTGTATATACAAAGCATTTTTTATTATGGAAGATTTTAAATATACCCTAATACTAGTAGAGTAGTATAATCAATTCCTCTGTACCCATCACCTAAGCTGTTGCTCCTGTGTGTCACCCTTTGAAGGATGCTCATGTTGTTTATAAAAGAATTCCTGGGTCAAAATGACATTATTAGTTTGGAAAAAGATGTAGACTCAAACATTTATACTTTTTGGAAAGAAATCCTTAATCATCAGTGCCTTTGAAAAGTGTGTCAGTGATAGCTTCTCAGAGGAACTGATTTTTTTTCCAAATGAAATAAAGTTAAAATTTGCTTGATGTTTGAAAGCAGTTCAAGGAAAAACCTCCTCAAAAGACATGGAAGCAAGAACAAGTTTGGAAGGCCATAACAAAATGTTAGTAGTGGGTTCTCTGGGTGGAGAAATTATGGACTTTCTTTTCTTTTTCCCACCCATGCATCTTTCTGTTTCATTTTTTATTTTCTGTATTTTACATTTTTCCCCCAGCATAAGCCTAGATTATTTCATTGTTAAAAAAAGTAATAAAACAAATGTGAGTTACCAAAATAAAAGAAGGCATGCAGGGAGTAGAGATGGGCTATATTGAGGCACTGTGTAAGTGCAACAAAGATCCATATAGTCGAAGCTATGGTTTTCCCAGTAGTCATGTATGGATTCAAAAGTTGGACTGTAAAGAAGGTTGAGTGCCGAAGATGATGCTTTTGAACTGTGGTGCTGGAGAAGACTCTTGAGAGTCCCTTGGACTGCAAGGAGATCAAACCAGTCAGTCCTAAAGGAAATCAACCCTAAATATTCATTGGAAGGACTGATGCTGAAGCTGAAGCTCCAATACTTTGGCCACCAGACGTGAAGATCCGACTCATTGGAAAAGACCCTGGTGCTGGGAAAGACTGAGGGCAGGAAGAGAAGGGGACGACAGAAGATGAGATGTTTAGATGGCATCACCAACTCGATGGTCATAAATCTGAGCAAGCTCTAGGGGTTGGTGATGGACAGGGAAGACTGTGTTGCAGTCCATGGCATCTCAAAGAGTTGGACATGATTTATCGACTGAATAATGTAAGTGCAAGGCAGATTCTTTTTTTTTTTTTCTGGACCACAAGGCATCTGGGATCTTTGTACCCAAATTGGATTGAACCCATGGCCCCTCCAGTGGAGTCTTAACCACTGGACCATCAGGAAAGTTTGTGGATACCTTTATCTACCAAGTTTTTACCTTTAGTCTTTCTGCTCATCTTCAGCCCTGGCTTGGTCCCTGGTCCTTACCTCTGTTTCCTTGGTACTGATGCTGGAGAATGACGCTTACCTTCATGGCATCATTCCAGGAGGCCAAGTTGGGAAAACAGTTGAACATACTTCCTAGGCCAGGTCTCTAAGCTGTATTTAGGTTCATTTGTGATTCTGTTTGTATTTGATTCTATTCTGTCCTCTGGTGTTACGTGTCCTGATTTGCCTTCTGAGGCTTCCCTGGCTTCGAGAGGTGGGTGTTGGGAAAAGGCTAGGAGATGATAGATGCTGGGAGACGACATGGGCAGGATGGCTGGGACAGGGACCTCAGAGAGCAGGCATAGACCCTTCTCTCATCCTGAAAGCATAAAAATATCTCTGTGCTCCACTGCCAGCCTGCCCACCTCTACTCTGAAAGAAGAGTTATTCCATTTCTCAGAATGGTTTTCAGACCTGCCTTTGAACCATTGTCTGTCCTGAAGTTAACTCTAATGGAAATAGCTTGGTTATGTAGGCCTCTACATGGGCTTGTGTTAAAGGAACACAAAAATCATGCAGGAAGAGATATTTTCAAGGATTGGTGAAGGTGAGATGTGAGTGGAGAGGCATGGGGAAGGGGTTGAGAGGAAACGGCTTCCATGATTAAAGAAGCCATTTATACCAACTTGGTGGTTATGGAAAGTCTGACCTGTGGAATGACAGATGGTGAGAGTCGCTCCTGTTTTCCATGCTGATTTACTCATCATTCAAATATCTTGCTGGTGGAGAAATTCAGTATGGAAGCCTCATCCTCTTGCCCCGGAAATACTTGGGTCGCCAAGTATTAGACCCTTTATGGTCCTTCCCTGAAAAGAAGATATTACTCAGTTGGCAGGCAACTGCGGTTTCTAAGGGATTCATTCAAACTCTATTTATTGTGTACTTGCCAGTACAGAAGGACAGGGGAATTATTATTTTTAAAAAAATTGAAAATATTTATTTATTTATGCTACCTCGGGTGTCTTAGTTGTGGCATGCAAGATCTTTGTGGCATCATGTGGGATCTTTTGTTGAGACGCACTGACTGTCTAGTCGTGGCGCATGGGTTCAGTTGTTGTAGTGCGCGGGCTTAGTCTTTTTTTTCGCTGTAGCAAGGGAAATCTTAGTCCCCCAACCAGGAATTGAATCCAAGCCCCCTGCATTGCAAGGTGGGTTCTTAACCACTGGACTATGAGGGAAGTCTTGGAAATTAGTTATTAATGATGCCTTCCTCTTAAGGACACTAAGTTTTCCAGTGGAGAAGATGGTGATCCGCCTGCCAAGGTAAATGTTGGTGAGTTTTGTTTCCCTCTCTAGTGAATTCAGATTAATCTGTGTGAACTTTGCCCTAGTACCTGTTGTAACAAAATGTGTATGTTGATCAGAGCTTTTGAAGCACAGGATAAACTTATCTCCAGCTCCTGGTCTTTGATCTTGATATTACATAGCACCAAGCTTCCCTGGTGGCTCAGATGGTAAAGAATTTGCCTGCAACGCGAAAGCCCTGGGTTTGATCCCTGGGTTGGGAAGATCCCCTGGAGGAGGGCATGGCAACCCACTCCAGTATTCTTGCCTGGAGAATCCCTGTGGACAGAGGAGCCAGGTGGGCTACAGTCCATTGTGTCACAAAGAGTTGGACGCAACTGAGCGACTAAGCACAGCACAAGCAGGCCGCTGTTCAGGTTTGGCAAGGATGTGTCCACAAAAAGCATTTCTCTTTGATTATTTGGTATTTTATTATTGGAATTTCTAGTCTTCAATGTAGTCCATGTGTCAAGCCCACCAGTAGGAGTATCTTCCTAAAGTAAGTCATAGAATGGAAGGGGGAATCCAGGGTTCCAGTCCAGTTGCCTTGGCCCCTGACTCCATATGGGACATGCAGTAAGTCCAGGTTTTCCTCATTTGCCAAATGGAAGTAATAATGTCTGTCATGGTTGAAGATTAAATGCAAATCCAAATTCTCTAATGACCTATATGGGAAGAGAATCTAAAAAGGAATGGATTCACAACTGATTCACTTTGCTTGTACACCTGAAACTAAGACAAAATTGTAAATCAGCTATACTCTAATAAAAAGAAAGATATATGAAATATTAAATAAATAAAAAATTTTAAAGACCATAATATGTACAAGTGTTTTTGAAATTAAACTCACATGCAAATATACGATTGGATATAATCATCATTCAGGGAACAAGCATTTTTGAACTTTCATAATGCACTTTGGCTTTTGCTAGGTCCTGGTGAGAGTTGCCATAAATGTCAAGGAAGCAGAAAGAAAGGGGAATAACATTGC
The DNA here is from genome assembly GCF_003369695.1 of Bos indicus x Bos taurus. Taxonomy (NCBI): domain Eukaryota; kingdom Metazoa; phylum Chordata; class Mammalia; order Artiodactyla; family Bovidae; genus Bos; species Bos indicus x Bos taurus. Next base: position 117,978,494 of record NC_040076.1, read on the forward strand.
CAGTAAGTTAGCAAACATGATGGAACTGTGTTATTAGTGGTTAAACTGTGTAGTCTGCGTGAGTACTGTTAGCTGTGGTGCCACTGTGGCCCTGCTCATACTCTGTAACCCATTTAGATTGGGTCCTTTTCTTGCTCACACTCTTCTCACCTTGGCTGTTTTGTCTCTTACTATATTCCTTTCCAATTTCCTTTGGAATTCTCTGTATTCTACGAGGCTCAGATCAAATATCAGCTCTTTCATGTAGCCTGCTCTGATTACCCCTCTGGATGGTAGGAAGTTCTCTGACCTAGTCAGGGGTTGGCAAACTTTTTCTGAAAAGGTTCAGTTAGGAGGTGTTTCGACGTTGTGGACTACATGGGCTCTGTTGCAGCCACTCTGCCACCGACAATAAATGGGTGGCTGTGGCCATGTGCCAATAAAACATTATTTACAAAAATAGGCTGCCAGCTAGACTAGGGGGCTGAGGCTGCATTTAGCCAACCCCTGGCGTATGTCATTGTCCTCAGGGTAGGCTTATTGAAGGCTTCTCAAGGGCAGAGTCCAGGCCTTTTTTGCCCTTGAAATCCCCTGGATGTTTAAGTAGGAGGCTGTTCAGTTTTGATGTTCAAGCCAAAGAATGACTGAATGGCGTTGGGTTTCAGGTCTTGGCATCTTCAGTCCACCTCTGGATGGCCAAGTTCTCCAAGTTTCTGATGTCCTGTCCCCTCTCTGCCCTGCTGGAAAAGGGGTTGTGGGGAGGCCCTCTGAACTTTGTGTACACCTCTTGTTTCTGTATTTCTCAGCCAGCCTTCCATTACTTTGAGCAGCTACTATTTACAACTCAGAGAATTCTTTATTTATACAGCATTGAAGACTGTTTACCCATGTTGAACTAACATTAGGTTTCTTTAAATGTGCTTTTAAAATGAAGAGTGGCCATTTGTAACTTTAGGAACATAACAGCTGGAGTCATGATGTAAGCAAATATATACACCCTTAAATTTCTTTCCAAAGGCCCGGGAATGGGATTTTCCTAGTTGACGTGTTACAAGCCAGTACTTTGTACACTGGTAGAGGAAAGGAATATGGAACAAAATCAAACAAAAAACTTCTGGACATCTTAGGAGTTGTTTTGCAATACTGAGCAGGTATGGATTTGGTACTTTGTTTTCATCTGGAAAATTGGCAAATGAAAAGTTTTAGTATAGATATAATTTTCAAGGTGAGTAGTTTGTAAGGATCATTTACACATTTTGATACTGAAAGAACAGCATATCAAAGGAAGAGAAAAATGCTTTCAGTTCCAGATAATATTCTTTTTTCCCCTTAGGGTAAATAAATTCATTTTCTCTAACCTGGCTATTTGTTGTTGTTTTTTCTGCCTGAGCTCTTCATTTTAAAAGTGAATTGTTGGAGTCTTCTGAATTCAGTTGGGGAAAATGTTACAGACCAGTTTGTGAGTGAAACATTTGCTTTTTTTTTCACTTTTACCCAATTTTAAGATTTAATGATAGTTACAGTATTCAAGATAATGTGGTATTAGCAGAGGTTTAAATACACAGATCAATAAGATAATATGAAGAACTCAGAATAGACCAAAATGAATATGCCCAACTGATTTTTTACCAAGTTCAATAGAGGCAGGATAGTCTTTCCAACTATTTAAATGGTAGCCAAAGCAACTGAACATTGTTGTTGGTGTTTAGTCAATAAATCATATCCAACTCTTTGTGACTCCATGGACTATATAGCCCACTGGGCTCCTCTGTTCATAGCAAGAATACTGGAGTGGGTTGCCATTTCCTTCTCGATGAAGCATTGCTTTTTAATTTCACTGCAAGTGAGGCAGAAGAGGGCCTTGGAAAAGAAAGGTTATTATTTCCTCTGTGGAAACTTTTATCTTTGTTTTCTGAGTGACTGGTAAAAACAATAGTTTGCTGTGGAGTTTCAATAAGCAAAGAAGAGGAAATAGCATGTGAGTGACTACAGCTGGTTGGCGGGGACAGGGTTGGCTCCTTCTGAAGGTGAAATTTACTGAAGTCACGTTAACTATCTCCTGGTGCAAGGGTTGCTGACACTTTTTGTAACAGGCCAGATGATGAATATTTTAGGCTCTGGGCCCTGTGGTCACTGTCACAACTATTAAACTCTGCCACAGACAATACCTAAACAGTTGAGCATGGCTGTGTTCCAGTGAAGCTTTATTTGTGGACACAGAAATCTGAAATTTCATGTGTCACCAATATTATTATACTTCCAATTTGTTAAAATTATTTTAAACTGTGAAAGCCATGCCTAACTTCCTGGCTGTAGAAGAACAGGTGGTGTATGGGATTTGGCTGCTGGACATCATTTGCTGACTCCTATCTGTCCTAATGAATTAGCATGATAATTTTTTGAAGAGGGGAAGGGTGTAGTGGTCTTTGGTATTCAGTACCTTTTACCGGGCTTCCCAGGTGGTGCTAGTGGTAAAGAACTCGCCTGCCAATGCAGGAGACATAAGACATGCAGGTTGGATTCCTAGTTGGAAAGATCCCCTGGAGAAGGGAATGGCAACCCACTCCAGTATTCTTGCCTGGAGAATCCCATGGACAGAAAAGCCTGGCAGGCCACAATCCATGGGTTCCAAAGAGTCAGACATGACTGACGTGATTTAGCAAAAGCATGCACCTTTCATTAGATAATTTGATTATGATTAGTTAACACAAATTTGTAAAGAAAATCTCTAGTGGAATTTGGGTGATCCTTTAGGTGTTTTTGTCCCTGACCCATTAATACAGACTTGAGTGGCACTTTGGACCTTGTTACCCATCTCGTGTGTGGTGGGGTCAGACTAAATGGCTTCTTTATTTTTTTATTTTATTTTTTATTTTTACGTATTTTAGTTTTGGTTTTGCTGGGTCTTAGTGGCTGGGCTTTCTCTAGTTACAGTGCACAGGCTTCCCACTGTGGTGGCTTCTCTTGTCCCGGAACACAGGCTCCAAGGCACGTGGGCTCAGTAGTTGTGGTGCTCGGGCTTAGTTGCCCTGAGGCATGTGGGATTTTAATACCCGACCAGGGATTGAACCCATGTCTCCTGCGTTGGCAGGCGGATTCTTAGACCACCAGGGAAGTCCACTAGATGACTTCTAAAGTGAAAGTCGCTTAGTTGTGTCTGATTCTTTGTGACCCCATGGACTATACAGTCCATGAAATTTTCCAGGCCAGAAGACTGGAGTAGGTAGCCTTTCCCTTCTCCAGGGATCCTAACCCAGCGATCGAACCCAGGTCTCCTGCATTGCAGGCGGATTCTTTACCAGCGAGCCACAAGGGAAGCCCGATAACTTCCAAGGTTTCATGTAACTCTTCATATTTTAAACCCTCTATCACTTGTGCTTCCATTTTTTTTTCTGATGATCATTCTTGCAATTTACCTTCCTAAGAATTATTTAGATATTTATTGGGAAACAAATGTATCCTAATTGTACAGGGCTCAGTGGTGTGGTTGTATGTTTGGATATGGATGGTGGGTTGGTCAGCATACAACAATGTACATTTCAGTGTTCCAAATGAAATTTTTTTACATTGCAAAAAATAGCCTTTCTTATAGTTATAAAAATAATATAGTAATTATACATATATGTTTGTGGGAATTCCCTAATGATCCAGTGGTTAGGACTCACAGTTTCACTGCTGAGGGTGCGGGCTTGATCCCTGGTTGGGGAACTAAGATGTTGAAAGCTTTGTGCTTTCAAAAAGAAAAAAAATCATATAAAAAAAAGTTTGTTAAAAATATATGAATAATTCAAAATAAAAAATTAGACATTCATATTTGCATTTTTACTGTAGTTCCTCATTTGTTCATTTATTTGTTCATCCAGCACTTCTAATACCTCCTGTGTGCGGACTTGTCTAGGTATTGAGGACCAAGCTGTTCCCCTAATAAAGCCTGAATCTTTTGTTGAAGGCGATGGGTGGGTAGTTTTATTTGTACTTTTCGGAAGAGGTCTGCTTACTCACTACTTGTTTTTCATACACATATTTTTGTTTCAGTTATCTCCTGGCAAATCTCTGAGTAATGTTTTTGAATTATCAGAGGAAATTTTACAGTCACACAGGTCTTTGTTGACTTTCCTAGTCTCCTAAAGTTGTTAATCATGGAAGATGACTCTCATTCCTCACTGACAGAGAATGAATTCATACTTTAAAATTACATTAGCAAATTTGGAAAGTACTTCTTTCAACTTGGAGCTTTACAAAAAGTCAATCAGATAGGTCCTTTAGAAAACTATTATGTCAGGTTATCAGAGGCCACTGAAGTTAATTAATACTGTCAGCCTTCTAAGCGCTACTAGTAGATTTATATTTGTGTTACACAACACTCCTTATAAAAATATTCCACATGCATTTATTAAATGAGTACTAAAAAAAATCACAGGCAAAATAAAAACAACTGAAATACTTAGCAATACTTGTTAAAGCTGTCTTACAACTTGGCCTTTATGTCACAAATTTTGTTTATTTTTGTAAAAGGGTGGCATTCTTGGGCTTTACAACTAGAAAAAAAAGACCTTTATAATAATAGTGTTATGATAATAACAGTAATAAATAATCCAACATAGAGAAAGCTGTTGTTCACCATCACTCCCCTTTGACTACTCCCTGCTCTACTCTATTTCTCTTCAGAGTGGTCATCTCTCAGTTTTTCTCCTAAAATAAAGTTAAATATGGCCTCAGACCTTTTTTAAAATTTTTCCTTATTTTTTAAAAAATATTTGTTTGTTTGACTGTCAGGATCTTTCATTATAGTGCAGAGGCTTCTGTCTAGTGGAGACGTGGGGGTTTAGTTGCCCCACAGTACCTGGGGATCTTAGTTCCTTGATCAAAGATTGAACCCGGGTCCCCTGCATTAGAAATGAGGAGTCTTAACCACTGGACCACCGGGGAAGTCCCTTGTTTGTTTTTTCTTTTTAAATACATTTATTTATTTTTAATTGGAGGGTAATTGTTTTACAATATTGTGTTGGTTTCTGCCATGTATCAACATAAGTCAGTCATAGGTATACATATGTCCCCTCCCTCTGGAACCTTCCTCCCACCCCATCCCATCCCTCTCGGTTGTTGTAGAGCACAGGTTTGAGCTCCTTGTGTCATACAGCAAATTCACACAGATTATTTATTTTGCATATGGTGTGTATATGTTTCCATGCTACTCTCTCAATTTGTCCCTCCCTCTCCTTTCCCCTCTGTGTCCACAAGTTCCTTGCTTGTTTGTTTTTAAAAAAATTTTTTTTTTCCATTTCTTATGACCTAAGGCTTTTCACTCATCCATTTATTGCTCCTTGGGATTCCCCTTACTTGAACCCTATCATCTAGTTAATTCTTCTTAAGTTTTGCCTTAAAAGTTCCCCTCTTTGTTGAAGCTTTCCCCAACCTTTCTGGAAACAGATGATTCTGCTTGTTATAAGCCTTATACTTCTTCAGAGCAACTATAATTTATTCTGTCATTACCTGACAGTAAGCTAGATGAATGTAGAGTCTGTGTTGCCTTTATGTACCCAGCTTGGTATGAATGAACCTGTTAGCTATGTATTTCCATATTCTGCTCACAAAGCAGACTTTGGAGGCAGAGAAGTTAAGCAGTTTGCCTAGGTTGCATCCTTATTCCTGGTGGAGCTTCAGTGCCAACCCAGGTTTGTGTAACCCAGATTCTGTGTCTCACGTGGGCCCTTCAGAGGTATCAGTATTGGCTGCTAATGGGATTCAATGAGAGATCTTGATGTTTCCTCCTCCTGTGGGTCTGTATGTCTTCTTGTAGTCCTCAGTTTTTTCATGATCTATGTGTTTAATTATAACATTTGCTGAAAGATACGTTCAGTTACTGTTTGAGGAAATGGTGGAATTTTTAAAGAAAATTTAATGGCATAGGAATGCATAGGGCCAGGCTATTTGGAACCAAGACTGCCTTGGAAAATCCAGGATCTATATCAGACACATCTGTGTCTTTAAACAGCTTAAAGTTGGGTGGGGCAGGAAAGTACTTATGCATAAATTATTAGTAGAATTCCCTGGCAGGCCAGTAGCTAGGACTCCGGACTTCCACTTCCGCGGGCACGAGTTCAGTCCCTGGTCCACGAACGGAGATCCCATAAACTGTGTGGCAAGGCCAAAAAATAAAAAATTAATGAGTATGCAGTCAATGACAGTGGCTGTCTGTACACCTGTTTGATCTTTTTCTGCCAATATCTCAGTGATATTGTACAGGCTATCAAGTTCAGGAGTTCAGAACATGAGCTGGTGATAAGAAAGCTTCATGGAGTGGTTGCGGCTTGACGGAGGTCTTATAAGGCATGGCTCCTTTTCAGTAACTAGAGAATCAGTTTCACATCTTGTCTCCAGGGACAAGTCCCTGGTCTAAATCTGCAGCTTAAATCTCTCTTTTGCTTTCCAGACACTGGTGTCCACTTATCCACTAGATACATCCACTCGTGTATACTGCAGTCACTCCAACATGTATGAAGTGAATTCATAATCTCACTCCCAGACTTGCTTCTCCTCCATTGTTTGAAACTCAGTAAATATTGCTCAAGCTGGAACCTCACCTATCAATTCTTCCTCACCTCTCACATCATCTTTCTCACAGTCCCACTTGATCAGTGTCTCCATAACCTCCCTTCTCTATGTTCCCTGGTCTAGGTCACCAGCGTCTCTTATTTGGGCTCCTGATCACCTCGTTGAGATGGTCTTACTCTCCTCTGATTGGTTGCCAGGCTTCAGCCAGAGTGATTTTCTAAAAAGACTAATAATGTCATATCATCTGTTGTAAAGCTTCTCATTTGGCTTTAGGATAAAATTCAAGTGCCTTAACATGAAAGAGGAGAGTGAAAAAGTTGGCTTAAAGCTCAACATTCAGAAAACGAAGATCATGGCATCTGGTTCTACCGCTTCATGGGAAATATATGGGGAAACAGTGGAAACAGTGTCAGACTTTATTTTGGGGGGCTCCAAAATCACTGCAGATGGTGACTGCAGCCATGAAATTAAAAGACGCTTACTCCTTGGAAGAAAAGTTATGACCAACCTAGATAACATATTCAAAAGCAGAGACTTTACTTTGCCAACAAAGGTCCATCTAGTCAAGGCTATTGTTTTTCCAGTAGTCATGTATGGATGTGAGAGTTGGACTGTGAGGAAAGCTGAGCGCCGAAGAATTGATGCTTTTGAACTGTGGTGTTGGAGAAGACTCTTGAGAGTCCCTTGGACTGCAAGGAGATCCAACCAGTCCATCCCAAAGGAGATCAGCCCTGGGTGTTCATTGGAAGGAATGATGCTGAGGCTGAAACTCCAGTACTTTGGCCACCTCATGCGAAGAGTTGACTCATTGGAAAAGACTCTGATGCTGGGAGGGATTGGGGGCAGGAGGAGAAGGGGATGACAGAGGATGAGATGGCTGGATGGCATCATGGACTTAATGGACATGAGTTTGGGTAAACTCCGGGAGTTGGTGATGGACAGGGAGGCCTGGCGTCCTGTGATTCATGGGGTCGCAAAGAGTCGGACACGACTGAGGGACTGAACTGAACGTCCTTACAAGGCCCTTGTGACCTAACCCCTACTTTCCATCCAGATTGAACTTCTTATGTTATTGTTGTTGTTTAGTCACTAAGTGGTATCCAACTCTTTGCTACGCTATGGCCTGTAGCCCTCCAGGCTCCTCTGTCATGGGATTTCCCAGGCAAGAATACTGGAGTGGGTTGCCATTTCCTTCTCCAGGGGATCCTCCCGACCCAGGGATCAAACCTGAGTCTCCTGCATTTCAGGCAGATTCTTTACCCACTGAGTCACATGGAAAGCCAAACTTCTTATAGTTCCTTCTAAAGATTGCATTCTCACTAGTCACTGAGGGCTAGACAGAGGGCCTTCGCAGTGCTCTTCCCTCTGTCTGAATTACGTGTCCCTTCAATTAGTGATTCTTCGCTCCTGCAAGGGCATGGTCCTGAAAGCCTTGTCATGACCCTTGACATCCTGAAATCCAGGGGGTAAGGTGACTGTGCTCCTCAGTAACTCAAGCCTTCCATTGACATTCCCCATTCTGCTTGATGGGGCACAATGAAGAGTTTATGGTTTCCGTTTCGTGCGGACCTTTCTCTCTCTGGTTTCTGTAGGCCCGTGTGCTCACACTTGCCTCCTGGCCTGCCATCGTGTTTGGTCAGGGGCAGGGTTGGGGGGGTGCTGAGGGAGGGTGTGGGGGTGGGTCAGGAGGAAGGGTAGTGAGTAGAGGGCCAGGAGCCTTGGATTTGGCTGACATCTGCTCCCGTGCTCCACACACAGAAGCACTGAGCAGCTGGTCAGCATGTGGGCTGGGAGGAATGGGGCTGGGCCAGGGACTGGGGATTAAGGCAGCCCTTGTAGCAGCAACTGTGACACAGAGAGCACCTGGCCCTCCCGGAAGTCCCGGAGTGCCTTCTTTGACCTCCTTCCTTCACTTCCTGCATTTTCTGAATTACAGCCCTTTTTAAAAAAATTAATTAATTTATTTATTTTTGGCTTCCTTGATAGCTCAGTTGGTAAAGAATCCTCCTGCAATGCAGGACATGCTGATTTGATTCCTGGGTTGGGAAGATCCACTGGAGAAGGGAAAAGCTATGCACTTCAGTATTCTTGGGCTTCCCTTGTGGCTCAGCTGGCAAAGAATCCTTCTGCAATGCAGGACACCTGGTTCAATCCCTGGGTTGGGAAGGTCCCCTGGAGAAGGGAAAGGCTACCCACTCCCATGTTCTGGCCTGGAGAATTCCATGGACTGTATAGTCCATGGGGTCACAAAGAGTCAGGCATGACTGAGCAACTTTCACTCACTTTTTGGCTGTGCTGGGTCTTCATTCTCTAGTTGTGGTGAGCGGAGGCCACCCTGTAGTGTTGGGCCAGCTTCTCATTGCCATGGCTTCTCTTGTTGCCAAGCATGGGCTTTAGGGCTTCAGCAGTTGCGGCATGTGGGCTCATTAGCTCTGACTCCCCATCTCTAGAGACCAGGCTCAATAGTTGTGGCTCACTGGCTTAGCTGCTCCTAGGCATGTGTGATCTTCCTGGATCAGGGATCGAACCTATGTCTCTTACATCAGCAGGTGGATTCTTTACCTCTGAGTCACCAGGGAAGCCCCTGAATTATATTACAGCCTTTTATCATGGAGCCAGAACCCTAGGAGTAAATCAGGCCCTGCTATCATGGATTTCCCAAGATTGGCTTCTTTTCCAGTTCCTCCTCTGGTGGCTGAGATGTCAAAGCCAACTCGGATGCTCTTGCAAAAGCCTGTGGGCATCCCCTTCTCAGGTGCCCTGGGACTTGCCGGCTGAGAGCTATAATGATAATGAGGGTGTCCATCCCAGGTGACTGGGTCTGAGGTATTTTCTAGCAGCATGACTTTAGGCAAATTACTTAACCACCAGTACAGTTTCTTTACCTATCAGGTGGGACTGATAATTCGTAATACTTATCTTCTGGGGTTAGAGCATGAAATAAATATCAGAAGAATCGAAAGAAAAAAACGCTTTGCATATTATGAAATATGAAAATATTTTACATAAACAACTTATTTATAGTGTGTTCCTACTGGTAATATTATTGTTGCTGCTTCTACAGTTGAAAAATGTCCTGTGCTTTGAATATATTTTATGAATTCTCTGCCTTTCTAATTCTCTGTGTCTTGAATGCAACATAAAGTCCATGACTGTGGCCGAAGACCATCACTGACCTTGGGTGTGGGAAATGTGTTCCTCATGAAATCTGCACAGCTTCACTTGCTGCTTTCTTGTGTGACATTTATGTAGCACCCGCTAAGCATTTTACTGTGACAGCATTTTTTTTTTTCAGTGACATTATCTCATAATCCAATCATTATTAGGAGAAAATGTCAGTTGATTTTTTTTCATTACTAAGAACAGGAACAAAGAAAACTGTGTAACAGAAAATTTTCTGTGTGGCATAGAGAAATCTAATCACTCTCATGATTTCATCAGTGGGGCAGTACCCAGCTTTAGGGCAAGCTGATGAACTATTCCACTACAGAGTTAACCAAAGAAAGAAGAATTGGGCAAGTGTATAGGGGGTTGGGGAATGTAATTAGAGAACAGAAAAAAAAAAAAAAAACCCTCACAATTCAGTTATTAGGATTATTATGAAGGAACTGTCTTTTGAATTGTTTTGAAGCTAAAGAAATCATAAACCAGTATTTTTGTGTGACCATTTCCCCTTGCAATTGAGGTTTATATGCCAAACATTCTTCGTATATCTTCATTAAGATGTCAGAATTCCTTGTGAAGCCTGACTTCATTTGCATTCCCTTGTACAGTTATTAACAAAAGACCCTTTATGTCTCCACCCAGCTTGATTTCAGTCATGAACTCCATTTTCCTTTTATTTATTTCATAGAATCTGGTTACTCAACTGAACTTGGGAACGCATCTCTTGAGGACTTGGTGGGAAGCCAGAGAGAGGTGGTGATGAAAGCAGTTTGTGGGTCCTGGGCGAGTGGGGACAAAGAGGGGCAGGTTAGTGGTGACACTGGCTCCTCAAAGTAAGAGGAACCAGATATTACCTCAAGAGTCTCTTCCTGGCAGATTTTAAACATTCTTACTCAAAGTTAGTATGTTTTGCAGTTTGAAAATACAGTTGGAGCCTCGAGTTGTATGAAGCTTAGTTAGTTGGCTTTAAAATTATGCCTTTCTGATAAATTCTTTGAAAGTCAGTTTAAACAATGATAAAAGTATGAGCAGTTTAAGGGGTTTAGTGACCACTCAAAAGTTGTGTCACAGTAATGATCACCCACTGGAGTTTAAGCTCCTGAGATTTTGTCCTTTATACCAGCAGTACCCAACCTTTTTTGGCACCAAGGACCAGTTTCGTGGAAGACATTTTTTTCCAAGGACTGGAGGCAGGGAGATGGGATTGGTTTCTGGTTGATTCAAGAACATTACATTTAGTGTGCACTTTATTTTTATTTTGTGGCAATCTCAAGATATTCCCCCTTGACTGTGGGGTTAGGGCTCTCATTCCTATGAGAATCTAATGCCACCATTGAACTGACAAGAGGTGGAGCGCAGGTGGTGATGTGAGCAATGAGGGAGTGGCTGTAAATATGATGAAACTTGGATTGCTTGCCACCGCTTGCCTCCTGCTGTGTGACCTGGTTGGGGACCCCTGATTCATACCAAGTGCTTAGGATCCTATGACTGCTGGGATTTGAGGGTTGTATAAACTGTGGAAAATTCTGAAAGAGATGAGAATACCAGACCACCTGACCTGCCTCTTGAGAAATCTGTATGCAGGTCAGGAAGCAACAGTTAGAACTGGACATGGAACAACAGACTGGTTCCAAATCGGAAAAGGAGTATGTCAAGGCTGTATATTGTCACCCTGCTTATTTAACTTCTATGCAGAGTACATCATGAGAAACGCTGGGCTGGAAGAAGCACAAGCTGGAATCAAGATTGCCGGGAGAAATATCAATAACCTCAGATATGCAGATGACACCACCCTTATGGCAGAAAGTGAAGAGGAACTAAAAAGCCTCTTGATGAAAGTGAAATAGGAGAATGAAAAAGTTGGCTTAAAGCTCAACATTCAGAAAATGAATATCATGGCATCCAGTCCCACCACTTCATGGTAAATGTATGGGGAAACAGTGGAAACAGTGTCAGACTTTATTTTTTGGGGCTCCAGAATCACTGCAGATGGTGACTGCAGCCATGAAATTAAAAGACGCTTACTCCTTGGAAGGAAGGTTATGACCAACCTAGATAGCATATTCAAAAGCAGAGACATTACTTTGCCAACAAAGGTCTGTCTAGTCAAGGCTATGGTTTTTCCAGTGGTCATGTATGGATGTGAGAGTTGGACTGTGGAAGAAAGCTGAGCGCTGAAGAATTGATGCTTTTGAACTGTGGTGTTGGAGAAGACTCTTGAGAGTCCCTTGGACTGCAAGGAGATCCAACCAGTCCATTCTGAAGGAGATCAGCCCTGGGTGTTCTTTAGAAGGAATGATGCTAAAGCTGAAACTCCAGTACTTTGGCCACCTGATGAAAAGAGTTGACTCATTGGAAAAGACTGATGCTGGGAGTGATTGGGGGCAGGAGGAGAAGGGGACGACAGAGGATGAGATGGCTGGATGGCATTACCGACTCGATGGACATGAGTTTGGGTGAACTCCGGGAGTTGGTAATGGACCGGGAGGCCTGGTGTGCTGCAGTTCATGGGGTTGCAAATAGTCTGACACGACTGAGGACTGAACTGAACTGAACAGGGCTCAGAGTGCAATGAAGGAGGGAGGATCCTTGCTGCCTGAAACATCTCACCTTGAGTTGCCTTTGTTCACATCCTTCCCTTATTGTTTAATCCAGATCACTACAAAGTAGTTGTTAGCAAAAATAGATGTGAATGCTCATTCACAAATATGAAAGGTTTTAAAATATCCTGTTACACTGTGACTTTGAGAATGAAAATGTAATTGAACTTTGCTTTGAGTTTTCCTAACATTTTTTTTGAACCCTACATAGATACAATTCTTCTCTGTGGGAAAACTTCTTTACTGTTTCCTCATTTCCCCCAGCACTATTTCAGTGTCTGCAAAATGCATATTGATAGTTTTTCTAGTGGGGTCTGGTTTGTGGTTGTTAGTGGTAAATTAGATGTGGTCTGGACTCAAAAGGAGTTTAAAATCTGATAGAAATAAGACCTACCGCAACCACCAGTGTAAAACTCTTTGAATAAATATAAATGAGGTCTAGTGCACCCCAACGCTCACATCTTGCTTACATTGAATTCTTTCTGTATTGAGGCAGCCACTGCGTACTGTATACAAGGTTGCTTACTTGTTATATGGCCTTTAGGGTTGTTTTCTAGATGTTGTAAATATGCACAAATTTCTCAAGTAGTTTAGAGGACTTTTATAAGGTATGTAAGGAACAGGACTTGTTTTAAAAAATCTACAAAGGTTTTTCATATTCTTGGTCATACTGCTTTGTTTAAGTGATAATATAGAATGAAAAATCAGAGCATATATTGGCTTGTGGGTATTTGTACTGGTTGTAAACTAGAAAAGTATTACATATTAACTATGGGAAAATTCTCAGGGGGAGAATTGATCCTGAAGTTTCAAGAAAAGGAGAAATAGTCATTTTTTGGTTGCTTCTTTTAAAATATGCACCCGTCTCTTATAATTTATACATTTTAACTTCATGAATGTTGATTAATTAACCTGAGCATAGTTCTGTGTTTTACTGTGATAATGTAATTTTTTGTGGGAGAGGACAGGGGGGACTTAAAATATCAATTATTAATTTTGCTTCCAAATTTGCAATTTGATCAGACTTGGCAGGAACAGCTTGTCTTTGCTCCATAGTGCCCATTAGAGTGGCTTGCCTAGGCTTAGATAACCTCTGCAATGCAGCTCACTCACATGCCTAGCAAGTTAGTATTGGCTGTCAGCTGGGTGCATCAGTTTCTCCACATTAGGGTCTCTCTATTGACTACTTGAGCTTCCTTATGACATGGTGGCCAGATTCTAAGAATGAACATTCTAAGAGACAGAAAGTAGAAGTTGCAAGTTTTTAAAGACTTGAGCTTGGAAACTGGCACCATATTTTCTTGGTCAAGTAGTTGATAATGTGAATTTTAAACAGGCAATTTCACAATTTAAGGAAACATTTTATTTGAACTTCATTTAATGGTTCTCATGGGTACCCTTAGGGTGATTCCTGTCTTGGGGATGTGGCCTCTTCCTACCAAGGTGTAAAGGAAGGTGCGTGAGCTGAAATTCATGCTTGTTGTGACATTTGTTTTTCTATTCCTGTTCAGGTGAACAGAATGTCGGAACAGAGGACTGGATCTCAGCTTGAGTTTCTTGGAGGGATGAGAAAGGCACACTGTGTTAAGATTGGATGAGAAAGTTGGCAGGCTTCTCTTTCCGCTGGGGCATGTGTCTTTATTAGCTCAGCTAATACTTACATAATGCTTACTCTGTACCAGGCACTTTACATCTGTTAACAGAATTATATTTCCATAGGAGACTTCCTATAGACTCTTCCTGTGTTACAGGTGGAGTCTTGTAGTACTGCTATAATGACATTATTTTTAGAAGAGATTATTATTAATAATCCCTTGCCCTGCTTCATAACTCTGTATAATATATACCTTTTTGTTGTCGTTTAGTCACTCAGTCATGTCCAACTCTTTTACAACCCCATGCACTGGCTCCTCTGTCCATGGGATTTCCAAGACAAGAATACTGGAGTGGGCTGCCATTTCTTACTCCAAGGCATCTTTCTGAACCTGTATCTTCTGCATTGGCAGGCGGATTCTTAACCACTGAGCCACCTGGGAAGCCCATAATATATACCTTGTTGCTCTTTTAAAGATATCATGGAGATATTCTGAAAATGCTTGGAATTTGGTTGTTTTTGAACACATGGCTAAATCCTTCCTCCTGTTCTTGTAGTTTCTCTTAACACTTGGATAGATATTATCTGGGTATATTTTACTTTTAAGTTTAAAAAACATGTGATATAATGATAATCCTAGTCTTTTAGTTTGGGATATTACCACGCTGTCAGGGTTGTCAGGGTCTTCTCTGAGTCTTATTTCCACTCAACACCATTTAGTAGCACTGAGAGCCAGTATAATGAACAGCAGTGCGGGACGGTCCCCTCTTTTCAGCCGAGGTCAGTTGGCAGCTGGCGTACACTGTTTCTTTATTTTGGAAAGGTTTTGCTTGGGCAAAGACTCACTCTTTTAACCAAATCCTGCTTTTCATCTGTTTTTGATGGCAGTGGACCATATTTCCCAGCCTTTTGCAAACATCGCCTGTCTGGCGGGATTTCCTGGACACAGAGCCCTTGACGACCATTACTGGCCAACTTTTTTGAACTTCAGTCATTAACCTGGTTATTTGTTCTGCATTTTCTGCCATGGGAACCAATAAGCTTAGCCTTTTGAAATTAGCCAAGGGTCTAAGAATAATCCATTTGTTAATCAGACCCATTGTTTCCCCCTGCCTATTAACTTTGACGAATCAAATCTTCTGTCCAGTATCCAGCTGTTAATCTACACATCAGTACTATGTAGAGTGACATTAATTTCTGAATAAGGTTCCCATGGTAGACCTTTGTTGTTGAAGTTTTGGAATTCTTACATTATAGACTGACATGATTCAAACATGGCAGGAATGGAACATCAGTGGCACATGATTAAAAATTGGTTGATCAATCAATGATAATTTTATAGTACAGATATCATTAAATTGCTCTTATACACAAATCATAATATATAAAGTCTGTATGTAATGAGTTGCCCTTAATAATAAGGCAGTCACTTTTTCACCTTATAAAACTAAGCCTAAGGTAAAACCAGTTGCTGCCATTGGTAGACTGTTGATAGTGCCAGTCTTCAGAATGGTGAACAGATCCCTCGAGTAATGGGAGATCTCCTGGGCTTGCACTCAGAAAAAAATAATCCTCATGCCCACATCAGGTTCCCTTTCCTCCGTGGGGTGGGTTGAGATGTTCTGTGAGATGTGTGATTCTCATGCTTCTTGCTGTCTCTTAGGAATGTGGCACACTGCTGCAGAAGACAGATTAACAAAGAAGTTAGATTATATGGTCTCAGGTTTTTTCCCCATTTCTTAATATCCAAGATGTGCATGGAATGTACATTTTTGTCTCCTACGAGTAAGCTCTGATCATACGTAAGTGAAAGAGAAAAGGGGCTTTGATTTAAAAAGAGCTATTTGATAACAGCTTTTCAGAAGCGCAGCCCTTCTAATATGTGATGAATGTATATGTGTTGCTGGATACTATTAGTAGTAAAACCATTTACTTAATAGGGTGAGGCTGCCTTAAAGATACCTGTACATCTGGTCTTCTCTGTAAGGCTACTTGTGAGCTTTACATAGCACAAAGAGCTTGAGGAACACGGGAGTTCTGTTGGGGAAAGTTACAGTACTTACACAGTGTAGTAGATGCTTATGATTTATGGTGTTGTAATCAGTGACCATTGATAGAGATATCCGGGGTGAAATCTGGATGAGTATTAAAGAATCCTGATATTTTCATTATCAGTCTATTTACGTCATTATACAAAGCTTGATGGGCATGGGGCATGGTGATGTGTATATTTGAAACATCCTTGCAAGGCTCTTTTTTGAAAATAATACTGTGAGCTGCCTTTGGATGTGTAACTGTTATAGTCCTTATGGAAAAGTCTGTTTAAATGTATTTTTCTCCTGAGGGCTCAAACATAAAATAGAATTTTAAATATAAAAATGCTAAGACCTAGCTTTGATGCTTCTGTCACTAAAACAGCAAGAAATTTATCAAAATTTTACTCATTTTTGTCAAATTAAAAAAATCTAAACAAGTAAGCCAACTTTTTTTAAAGATTGAAGTATAGTTGATTCACAATGTTATATTAGTTTCAGGTGTACTATAAAGTGATTCAGTTATACATGTATTCTTTTTCAGATTCCTTTCTATTATTACGAAATGTTCCATATAGCTTCCTGTGCTATACAGTAAGTCCTTGTTGTTTATTTTATATACAGTAGTGTGTATATGTTAATCCCAAACTCCTAATTTGTCCCTCCCCCACTTTTCCTTGTTTGTTTTCTGTGTCTGTGAGTCTGTTTCTGTTTTGTGAGTTCATTTATATTATTATTTTTTAGATTCCACATATAAGTGGTATCATATGGCATTTGTCTTTCTCTGTCTGACTTACATCCCTTAGTATGATAATCTCTAAGTCCATCCATGTCGCTGCAAATGAGTAAGCCACCTTCTTGAATGTGTAAAACTACGGGGACAGTATGATCAACAGTGTCACGAAGCCTCACCCCTTCACCCACACTGTGTGGTTATACCTACCACTGCAAGTTGTAGTGATTAAAAACACCACCTGTATTTATTTTGCTAAAAAAAAAAAAAAAAAAAAATCCTGAATGATGCCACTCTTAGAAGTTTTCTCCATTCAGTTGAGTTTTATATCTCCTTGAAGAGGTTTGGAAATAAAGTCTGCCAATTGGAAAGTAAAAATGAATAAAGATGTGGAAGACATCAATTTATCTAAGTGCAGCTCTGTAGCACAGAGGCAGAAGCTAAAAGCAAGTGTTACTTTTCTTGAACTGAAGCCCAACTGCAGATGCTAGAATGGCTGTCAACTGCTTTTCTTCTCGTTGTTGCCCAGCAACGGACTCACATTCTTTAGTGAGAGGGGAGTGGTAGTTCTTACCCCCTTTTGATTTTTCTTCACCCCCACCTGCTCTATGTCCCTCTGTTTCTCTTTTAATACCACATCAACTTCCCCAGCTGTGATTGGACTTATAAAAGTTAATCTTGGAATCGTGTGGCAACCCAGGGCAGATAGTAGGGGACCAGAGACCATGGTTACCACCGTGGCCTCTTCCAACCAAGCAGGAGGCGCAAAGACTCAGGGGTGGGGCGCCCAGCAGCCTGCAGTTGTTTAGAAAGTGATGGCTTGCTCTGCACAGAGCCCATGGGGGAATTCTTGGACTCTACTAGGCTTAATTCTTTAAAATATTTATTTTCTTTTAATTTTGGATTCGGATTCTTAAGATTCTGAGAATTTTCTTTTTTCATCTGAGGGACACTAGCAAGATTACAGAAAATTTCAAGAGTGCTTGGTGTTGGTGCCAGGCAGGCCTGGGTCCAGATTCCTACATGATTTATGAGTTTTAGGGCTTCAGGCAAGTCTCAGAACATAAACTTTTTGAACCTCAGTTTCTCATTCATAAAATGGGGATAATCTCTCTTTGCAGGATTGTTGTATTAAATGAGATAACCATGCAAGGAAGATTCTTGAGATTCTGTAGGAGGCCAACATCTGGGTGGTAACTAGTACTAATAGTGTCAAGAAGGTACTCTCAGTTGTATTCTTGACTTTGGCATTGTGCTGTGAGTTTTGGGGCTTCCTGGTGGCTCAGAGGTTAAAGTGTCTACCTGGAATGTGGTAGACCCGGGTTCGATCCCTGGGTCGGGAAGATCCCCTGGAGAAGGAAATGGCAACCCACTCCAGTACTCTTGCCCTGGAGAATCCCATGGAGGGAGGAGCCTGGGTAGGCTACTGTCCATGGGGTCGCAAAGAGTCAGACATGACTGAGTGACTTCACTTCACTTCACTTCACTGTGAGTTTTGCATTGTAAGATCTAAGCTAATGTGCTGCTGAGAAACAGATGATGCAAAGCATCTGGTGGGAGAATCTGCCTGTGTGGCTTCTTGTCCACCATATATATAGATCAAACACCATCACCTGTGTTCAGTATTGTCACATGTTTAGGGACTATCACTCTACTTGAGATGGACCAACACCCACCTGAAGGCATGCACTCTCTTGAATACAGGTGCTGATAATTTTAAACAGGTACAGAAAAATCTGTATCTATAATAACTTGATTAAGTGGGTGGGAGGTCAATTCTTTAGAAAAAAATTAATCACTGACTTTCCGAAAGGTTTATAGCAGAATTATTTTTCAAAGGGAGCTCTCTCTGCGTTTAAAATGTGATTAACATAAACCAAACAAAAAAGGATTTCAGCAGGCGCTTTCTGTGGCACAAAGTTAAGTCCACTTGGGTCCAGGGTTGCTTCAGCTCCCAGCATCTTTCTCAGGGCCGTCTACAATGGTTTCCATCACTTACTAGTTTTTTTCTCGATTTTAGCTTCAGAATGCTTAGGCTGATATTCATGAGTATATCTTCAAATGCTATTTTAGTCCTTTTTTAATTTTTTTCCTCTCCTTCCTACTGGATCCTTGAGGTGTGGAGAATTTTAGGAAGTAACATGGAGTGGTAGTCACTATTGTCAGCATGTAACAGAGGGAAGGTCATTGCATCTTTTTCATCCTGTTTCCTCATCTGCAAAGTGCTAATACTGGCATTGCTTACTTAACAGAACTACTGTGAAGTCCAGTAATAATAGCAAACAATTTTTTTTCTCCATTCTGTGAATGTCCTCCCCACTACAAAACTGTATTTTTTTTTTTCTGTAGCAGTTTATCAGCTTCAGCCCTATCAGCATTTGATACCCTGTAGTTTTTTTCTTTTTATTAAACTTTTAATTTTGGATTGGAATGTGGCCAATTAACGATATTGTAATAGTTTCAGGTGGACGGAAAAGGGACCCAGCCATACATATGCATGAATCCATTCTCCCCCAAACTCCCCTCCTATTCAGGCTGCCACATATCCTGTAGTTTAACTGTGGGGCTATCCTATGCACCATCGGATGTGGAGCTGCAACCCTGTTCGACCTCCACCTACTAGATGCCAGCAACACCTCTTTTCTGCCACTTTTGTCTCCAGACATATAGCAAACATTTATAGACACTTATGATGTGCATTGGAGAAGGAAATGGCAACCCATTTCCTGGAGAAATCCCAGGGATGGGGGAGCCTAGTGGGCTGCCATCTATGGGGTTGCACAGAGTTGGACACGACTGAAGCGACTTAGCAGCAGCAGCAGCAGCATGATGTGCTGGGCACAATGCTAAGAGCGTTCTGTGCTTTTTTAGTAACTTTAATTTCAAGATAAATTTGTGGGGTGGATGCTTTAGTCCTAATAATAAAATGGTAGGTAATGCTGATTGATGGCTTTCTACCTGCCAGGCTTTGTTTGAAGGTCTTTTTATGCCATAGCTGTTGGTGGGAAACTGAGGTGCAGAGTGATTAAGTTACACACCCAAAGTTTAACATATACAATATAATGATTTGGTATGTGTGTATTGCAAAATATTTCAGTCCATGGGGTCAGAAAGAGTTGGATACAACTTAGCAACTAAACACCGCCACCAGCGTATTAATATATTGCAAAATGATGAATAACACCATCACCTCACATAGTTACAGATTTTTTTTTCTTGTGATGAGAACTTTTAAGATCTAATCTCTAAGTAACTTACAAATACACAATACAAAATGTTAACTATAGTCCTGCTGTACTTTATATCACCAAAACTTATCTTTTAACTGAAAGTTGCACTTTTTGACCACCTTCCCCCATTCCCCCCACCCCCTCAACCTGTTAGGCAGGCTCTACTTATGATATCATTTTACAGATAAAGAAACTGAGAACCAGAGAGAGGCTGAGTAACTTGTCCGAGGTCTCATAGGTAGTAAGAGGCAGATGTGGCCTTCAAACCAAGTTTTTTCTGACTCCTCCACCTACACTCTTTCCTGTTGTGCAATATGGCCTCCAGAGACTGAGGTTAAGGGATTAGGTGCCGCTCTAAGGGCTTTCTGCCCTCTGTTTTCCTAACAGCAGAGAAAATTCACATTAGGGCAGGTCCCCATCAAAGGCCCACTATAGCAGAGCTATTTCCTTGTGGATTAAAATCTACAGTTTCTTACTTCCTGAGGTCAAATGGCCACTGTGATGTGGGCTCTCCTTTTCTGAGTTAATACACTTTTCTGAGTCAGTGCACTGACTTAGCAGCAAGTGACAGAGTGGTTTTCCTGGGAGAGCTGTGGTGCCAGGGCCTGCTTGGGTTCCAGCAAGGGTTTTGGGGGGCCAGAGCTAATTCGATAGTGCAGAATGGTCCAGGAGAAGAAAACATGCCCGAAGGCCCTTGCGTTGTCTTTGTCTGAGAGGGCTCATCTATGGAAGATGGCCAAACAGCAGTGAAGTTTCAGAGCAGACTTAAGTATTTTTCTTAGCACATTTACCATCCACTCCCCTGATTATAATAAGTTGAGAGGGAAGTGTGCTGTTTGACTCTACAAATAGAATTGTAGGTACACTGAACTAATGGTGTCTCTCCAAGCTCTATCAGTTCATGCAGAACTTTGAAAATTAATTGGGGAGGAATTCTACTGAAATTTATTTTGATAACTTGAGACCAGAAAAAGTTGGGAAGATTTTTATTGGTAAAGAGAGGAAAACGGGGCTCGCCTGGTAGTCCAATGGTTAAAATTCCAAACTTCCACTGTAGGGAGCACGGGTTCGATCCCGGGTCAGGGAACTAAGATCTTTCATGCCCCACCGTGTGACCCCCACAAAAAGCAAAAAAGAGAGAGAGAGTGAAGAAATATGACAAAACTTGCTATTTTTGACATTTTTGTATATAAAATTTCAAACATGCATGAAGTACAATGACTACCTATTTATAATATTTATATAAACCCCTTGCTGCTGCTGAGTCGCTTCAGTCATGTCCGACTCTGTGCAACCCCATAGATGGCAGCCCACCAGGCCCTGCCGTCGCTGGGATTCTCCAGGCAAGAACACTGGAGTGGGTTGCCATTTCCTCCTCCAATGCATGAAAGTGTAAAGTGAAAGTGAAGTCGCTCAGTCGTGTCCGACTCTTAGCGACCCCATGGCCTGCAGCCTACCAGGCTCCTCCATCCATGGGATTTTCCAGGCAAGAGTACTGGAGTGGGTTACCATAAACCCCTTACCTAGATTTAAAAATGGTTAACATTTGCCATATTTGTATCCTATTCTTTAATGGAAGTATTTTCAAGCAAATAATTAACTCCAAATACTTGAGTAGTTATCTCTAAAAATTAAAGACATATTCCTGCATAACAAAATTGTCATTTTTAGACCTAAAGAAATTAACAATGCTTTTTTTAAAAAAATTTTTTGAACATTTTCAAACCTAGAGAAGTACTGAAGAAGAGTACACTCTTCATTTGAATTCAGCAATTCTAAATGTTTCACCACACGTCTCTCTGTGTATTTTCTTTTTTCACTAAACCATGATTTCAGCCTTGTATACTTCAGCATGCAGCTTCCAAGAGTAAGGACATTGTTTTGCACAATAGCAAATACCATGATTACCCAAGAAAATTAGCCTTTGTTAAATAATATAATTTAATATATAGCCCTTGTTCAAATTCTCCCAATTGCAAAATATCTTTCACCACTGTGTGTGTTCACATATTCTATGCTGTAGTTTTATGCCTCTGCTTTGATTCAGAAAAGTGCTTCTCTCCCCTTTACAATTTTGTTTCTTTTTCACAATATTAAGTTTAAACGTTTTTTTAGACTAGTATTCCACTTGGGTTTCTTAGGCTTACGTTAGGTTGAAAATTTTGACAAAAATACTTAAGTCAGTTGGTGTATTTCTTATTGCATGAAATCAAGATACAAACAATGCCTTCTTAATATCATCTAATTCTCAGTGCTTACTCAGACTTTCCCAATTGTTTCAGATTTTTTTTGTTTTTGTTCTTTTACAGTGGTTTGTTCAAAGGAAATATTTTGCATCATTTGAAAAAAAAAAAAAGTAGAAAAATAGACTAGCTTAAATGCTGTTCCTGGTAAACACTTTAGGTTAATGTTTATGTTTCTGCTAGATGCCAACCACATCTTTTTTCTTTTATAGAAATTATTTTTAAAATTGAAATAATTAAAAAATGACATTTCTCTTAATTACCTTAAAAATGTACTATAATTTTTGTAGAAAAGTACACAGATCTTAAGTATGTTGCCTGTTGAATTTTCACAAATTGGACACACCCACATAAGCAGCTTTCAAGAAATGACTTTCCTAGAACCAAGAAGTCAGAGAAGGCAATGGCACCCCACTCCAGTACTCTTGCCTGGAAAATCCCATGGACGGAGGAGCCTGGTAGGCCACAGTCCATGGGATCCCTAAGAGTCGGACAGGACTGAGCAACTTCACTTTCACTTCTCACTTTCAGGCATTGGAGAAGGAAATGGCAACCCACTCCAATGTTCATGCCTGGAGAATCCCAGGGACGGGGGAGCCTGATGGGCTGCCGTATATGGGGTCGAACAGAGTCGGACACGACTGAAGTGACTTAGCAGCAGCAGCAGAACCAAGAAGTACCCCATCTGCCCTCTTCTAGACCCTCACAGTCCCCAAGGGTATCACCCTTCTGATGTCTCGTGTGATGGGTTCATTAGTCTGCTCAAAATTACTTCTAGTTCCCTAAAAGAATGAGCACAAACTAGAGAAGCCATAAAAGATATGTATATTTTAGTTCGAAATTATGAAAGCCCACCTTCAATCAAAGACATTGTAAATGATATACTGTATATATTTTCACACAGAATAATTCCCACAACAATGTTTTACATAATGGTTTCATTCAGAGGCTCCCCCTGCTTCCTGAGAAATGGGATTTAATCCAAAACGCTAAAGGTTAAGTTATCAATGGAACTCAAAGGGCATTTTGTTTCCATTTGGATAAGTCATTTAATGTTTTTTAAGTCCACGCATATGTTAACAATGGAGGCAGTCAATTATAGGGGAGCTTAGCAAGGCATTCCTGGAGTTCTCCTCAGTGATGAGCATCTCAAAGTGAATTTAGGAAAAGAGCAACTATTTTTCAAGGAGGGAAATTATTTTAATTAGTAACTCGAAAAGGATAATAAATAGTCAGATAATTCTGAAATTGCTTGGCTTTGGGACAAGTAATTACATTGAGCATGCAGTTTAAAAAAAAGGAAATAAAGAAAACGAGGCTGGGGGCACGTATAATCAATTCGGTGCAAGTAATTACATTATGAAGGCTTCATGATAATTTTATGGTACATTAACAGTGCGGAAAAGCATGCATCCTGCATTCTAGTAAGGAGGCTGGCAGCACAGTGTATGTATACGTCTCTTGACCCAAGGTTGGTTTTCATGAATTTCCAGGCTGTTGGGCTCTGCAGCTGCTAATAGGTAACCATCTAATGGGCTGAACTAAGCAGGGAGATGGAAGCCTACTTGTAGTGTCCAGTGAAGCCTTCTTAGATCACCAGTGGTGGTGGTGGTGTTAATTGCTGAGTCGTGTCCAACTCTTTGTGGTCCTGTGGACTGTATCCTGCCAGGCTCCTCTGTCCATGGAGTTCTCCAGGCAAGAATACTAGATCACCAGTATGCCCCATGTAAATTGGGTCGAAAGGGTCCTGCAATGTGCATCTGGGCGGTATTATTGTAGGTATCTGTGGGTGACTTTCTCTGTGAGCCTGGAGGTTTGTTTTTTTTTTTTTAATTTTTTAGGGGGTGGGGGCGGGGAGCAGATAGGAATCAACCTTCTCTGGTGTGGTTTTCAATGTGACATACCCTAGTGACATTAGTTGCAAAGTGACTTGCTAAAATTAGAAAGTGAGATTGAACAGCTGGGTTGATGGCCTAAGTGCTGGGTTCCCACCAGTTGTTTCAAGGGGATGGAGCGGAGCCACCCAGAATGCTTTGCAGCAGCTGTGACCCCCGAGCCAAGGAAGCTACATTTTGAAGGCACACTAAGAATAGACAGACTCTTAAAAGCTCCCGATTTTGAAGTAAGGAAGAAAGCTAAAAGCTTCTGGGTGCAAAAATTCAGTTCACTTTTTAAAAACACAAGTTTAATTTCCAGCTTTCATAAATGGAAATGTATATAGCAAACATGGAATAGCTTGAAATCATAATATACATATACATGCCCATATATGTCTCTCACTGTCTCTCTCCAGCTCTATAATCTTTATACGAACTCTGCTTTGGATAAACTCAGTCATCAGGTTGCTTTGGTATTACAGCTTCATAGCATTACACTCACATTTGCCCACTGATTCTGGATTCGAGCTGCCTATGTTTTTTAATTCCGGTCAGTTGGGTATAAAAATGGTGCTATAATACCTGAAGTATGGGAGGGCACGGCAACCCACCACAGTATTCTTGCCTGGAGAATCCTGTGGACAGAGCCTCATGGGGTACAGTCTATGGGTTTGCAGAGTTGGACACAACTGAGAAACTAACACTTTCACTTTCTTTCATTTTCACATCTGAAGACCATTGTGTGTTCAGGCAGTGCTGCTGAACTGAGTTTGATGCTGTGCTTGGAATAAATACCACAAATGGTTTATTCTGATTCCTAAAATGTATTCTGCCTGCATGAGTGCATGCTAAGTTGCTTCAGTCAGATCTGACTCTCTGGGACCCTGTGGACTATAGCCTACCAGCCTGCACTGTCCATGGGATTCTCCAGGCAAGGATACTGGAGTGGGTTGCTATGCTCTCCTTCAGGGGATCTTCCCTACCCAGGGATGAAACCTTCGTCTCTTACATCTCCTGCATTGGCAGGCAAGTTCTTTACCGTTAGCGCCACTTGGGAAGTCCAAAGTATATTCAACAACATATTAATAAAGTGAAAGAAAAGATCACACCTAAAATAAATGTTAGGTTGCTGCTGCTGCTGCTAAGTCTCGTCAGTCGTGTCCGACTCTGTGCAACCCCATAGACGGCAGCCCACCAGGCTCCACCGTCCCTGGGATTCTCCAGGCAAGAACACTGGAGTGGGTTGCCATTTCCTTCTCCAATGCACGAAAGTGAAAAGTGCAAGTGAAGTCGCTCAGTCGTGTCGGACTCCTAGTGACCCCATGGACTGCAGCCTACCAGTCTCCTCCATCCATGGGATTTTCCAAGCAAGAGTACTGGAGTGGGGTACCATTGCTAGTTCAAACACAGAGCTTTTTGTAACAAGGCAATTTAGGAAGGAAATGTAGCCTTCTGTGTTTCCCAAATTTATTTGATAACAACACTTTTTTGGGGTGCAGGTTTGGGGGATTATCTTCTAGAACTTAAATCCCATAGAATGTACTTGAGGTTACATGCCTGTAAATGCATCTCCTCATAGCCAGTATGACTAAGCCCAAAAGCTTTTGTCACCTGAGAAGTATATTTGATTTAGGTTGAATGTCAGATGAGGTCCATCTGTGAAGTGAAGCTGTTGGCAGACTCAGAAGTGTCTTTCCCTACAGAATGACTTAGTGTTAATTACCTCCCTTACCCCCACCTCACGGCACACTTTCATTTTCATCTTTTTGTCAAAATAGTTGTTACCAGGGTTATGGGAATTTTCCAGACCAAAGTTCAACCTGGCTTATTTTATCTTCCTTTTGTAGGACTAAGGAAAGAAAGTGAAATCACTCACTCCAACTCTTTTCGACCCCATGAACTGTAGCCTACCAGGCTCCTTCGTCCATGGGATTTTCCAGGCAAGAGTACTGAAGTGGGTTGCCATCCTTCTGCCATCCAGGGGATCTTCCCGACCCAGGGATCAAATCTGGGTCTCCTGCATTGTAGGCAGACACTTTACTGTCTGAGCCACCAGGGAAGCCCTTGTAGGACCATGCTGACAAAAATTTGTTCAAGGAACATTTTGAAGCAAAATAAGAAAATACAGCTAGTTTATTTAGTCATATAAAGTCATGTTTCTGTCATTTTCCTCTTGATTTCATTTCAGTGTAATAACAGACTTCTTTTTTCTCACATAGACAGCATATGATAATTAATACATGCACATATTCTTGCACTTTGTATTAAAATTATATGTCTGAGTATGCAAATGTGACCCTTTTCTCAAAAAGTCATTAAAATGAATCCAGATCCTAACAGTTCTTAGCTGTTTCTTCTAATATAGCTGTTTTCCTTTCAGAGCACATTACAAAAATGTACTTTGTGTAAATGTTAAAAATGTAAATATCATAAAAAGCTAAAAGGGAGTAGCTTAGGAAAAGTAGCCTAGAATTATCTCTAATACTTTTTTCCCATTAAAAAAATAAGTAGGAAAGATTAATGTACACTTAAGTAATTATAGTTATGTGTGTGTGTGCTCAATCGCTCAGTTGTGTCGGACTCTTTGTGACCCCATGGACCGTAGCCCACTAGACTCCTCTCCTCTGTCCATGGAAATTTTCAGGCAAGAATCCTGGAGTGGGTTGCCATTTCTACTCCAGGGTATCTTTCCAACCCAGGGATTGAACCTGGGTCTCCTGTGTTTCCTGCATTTACAGGCAGATTCTTTACCATTGAGTCACCTGGGAAGCCAGTTATAGTCAATTAGAAAAGTTAATTACCTAACATTTATAGAATTATAAGTGAACACGTTTATGAAACATAAAAAACATCAATATTTGAATATTTTCCCTAGTAATCAACATTAATAAAGACCAAAGACAAGTCAGGCTGAAGCTGTTATTGTCAGAGTTTCTGAGGGAAGGAACTTTCCAGGAGGCGGGACCTTTAACAGCCCCAGTTCTGGCTGGGAGCCCTGCTCTTGAGAGCCATACTCGGCTGCTACCTTTGTGTCTCCAAATCCATCTCAGAGTCTTTTTACCTCTTCCTTTTAAGTCACAGCAGAGAGTCTGGCTTTGTATTTGGTTTACTTTTTTAAAGTAGTATTTGTCTGTCTTCCTCTCCTTCCTCCCTAACATCAACTACAGGATCACGTGGAGCTAATTTGTTTTACTGTCACGGGAGTCCTTTTTCTGGACCAGATGGGCCTGATTAAAACCAGGCCAGTTAAAAGGTCAACTTTGTAGGCAAGTGCATACACTCCATGACTCAAGGGGTTCAGGAGGGATGAGGGGGGATGATTGGTGTGTGCTCAGTCATGTCTGACTCTTTTGCAACCCCATAGACTGTAGAAGAGCCCCCCAGGGTCTTCTCTCCATGGGCTTTCCCAGGTAAGAATACTGGAGTGGGTTGCCATTTCCTCCTCCAGGGGATCTTTCTGACCCAAGGACTGAACCTGTGTCTCCAGAGTGCAGGTGGATTCTTTACCACTAAGCAACCTGGGAAGCCCACGAGGTGGGATTGTTGAAGCAAGACGATGGGGGGAAGAGTCTGTCTTGTGGGGCCCTTTCCTCTGAGGGACCAAGCCTGTAGGTGACGTTGTTCCGGGACAGTCAGGCTATCAGCAGCACCAACTGTCTGTACCCTCTTTTCCTTCCTTCCTAAAGGTCCAGATTATTTGTGTCAGCCTCTTTGGGTTCACAAAGCAGTATCCTGTTATGGAAAAAAAAAGCCCAAGACCCAACTCTAGAGTAAGTTTGGGCTCTCAGCTGTGTCACATAGAACATCAGGAAATTTATTAAGTCATTTAACTTTTCCCAACTCAATTTCTGGATGTTAAAAATGAAGGTTAGTAAGTCTGCTATGTGAGAGTACAATTAAGGTAATTTTTGGAGCTATGAAGTGCTATATACATGTCAACTGTTGCTGTCAGACATTATTATTACCATCATTACTGTGAATATTGTGATGTATGACTAATAGTCATTATCATGACTGTCACTATTAACTTCATTCGTATGTTCACTCATTCATTCATTTGACAAACATTTATTTATTGGAACTTCCCTGGCAGTCTGTATATGCATAAGGGTGGTGCTAGTGGTGAAGAATCTGTCTGCCAGTGCAGGAGACGTAAGAGACTCAGGTTCAATCCCTGGGTTGGGAAGGTCCCCTGGAGTAGGAAATGGCGACCCACTCCAGTGTTCTTGCCTGGGAAATTCCATGGACAGAGGAGCCTGGTGGGCTACAGTCCATGAGGTTGCAGAGAATCAGACACAACTGAAGTGACTAAGCACAGCATAACCTGGTGATCTAGTGATTAGGATTCGGTTCAATCCCTGGTTGGGGAACTGAGATCCCCCAAGCCATGCAGTGTGGCCAAAAACCCAGCAGCAACAAC
Source organism: Bos indicus x Bos taurus (assembly GCF_003369695.1). NCBI lineage: Eukaryota > Metazoa > Chordata > Mammalia > Artiodactyla > Bovidae > Bos > Bos indicus x Bos taurus. Next base: position 118,006,923 of record NC_040076.1, read on the forward strand.
AAGAGCAACAAAAAGCATTTATTGCGTGTCTACAATATGCCCGAGGTGGTGTACTTTCAGGGTCCATGGTGAGCAGCACTTGGTGGTGGTTCAGTTGACCAGCTTGCTGAATCAAATTAGAATAAATTAATAATGCTTTCATTTGTTTTAGAGGCTGTTACAGCATCCTCTAGGCTTCATGTCCTTCCAGGGACCAGTAAAGAACAAATTTTCCTGGATGAGTTTTTTTGAACACTTGATAGATAAGGGTACATAAGATATGGGTGATTTGTTTGATCCTGTCACTGAGAAACAAAATATTTTGTTAAAGGAAGCTCATTAAATACATTTTTTCCCTCCTTGCTTTTTAAAGTCATTTGTTTCATGAGTAATTTTTGAATATCTGCTGTAGGTCTTCCACACTAGATCCAATATTGGAACTACTGAGAACTTGAAAGCTTATTTAAAGTCTCCTTCAATTCAACATCCTTTAAAAAAAAGTCTCATGGAAAGGAAAAATCTAAATGTGTCCTGTAGAGAAAATACCATTTCCTTTGACCATTATTATGATCTTTATCCTGCTTCTTTATACAGAGTTCCTCTCCAACTCAGTGGGAACTCCTTAGCAGTTCTGAAGGCAGGATGTGCTTTGGAGTGGGAGGAGAACGAGGCTTGTGGTTGGTCATCAGACTAAATTTAAACCATTATTTGGAATGACTATGTAATTAACGTGGGGGTTAAAAAATGAAAAATACAGCTGCAAGGGTAGTTTTCTTCCTTTAATAAGAAAAGAAGTCAGGAGGCATGAGAAGAAAACAAACACAGGAACATGAGGCATGCATTCTCTTTCATGAGAAGAGAATCAAAGATGCACCCTAATCTTTCAAGAGACAATAAATGCCTCTCCCTTCTGGATTAGGAAGATGACAGCAAGAACGGCACCGCAGCTGGGCGTCTCCAGAGCAGACAGGTGCTGGATATAAGATGCCTCCCATTGTCCTGTGAAGTGTAGACAGTGCTCCAGATGACAGGCCCCGCTTGATCTGCCAGAGGACAGAGCTGCTCAGTCTGTTGACGCCTGGTTCACAGTCCCCCAGCTCGCTCAAACAGCTGCCAGAGGCAGCCATGAAATATTGCTTAATTATAGAATTTCCCTTGATCCTCTTTATCCCTTCTCCCGCTCCCCACACCCGGCTTTGTGCCCCTCCCTGGTTCACAGCACCTTTAGGCTGAGCACTCAGGGGAGTATTAGGATGGTGCCTTTTCCAGCTCACAGTTAAGGGACTGACAAGAGGTTCAACTACACTCTAGCTGTGGGCTTATTCTTGGAGGCTGTAATTAGCAGTGTTAAGTTTGAATATGGAATGCAATGTTATTTTTTTCAGCAGGAAGCGAGTTTACTTGGAGCAGGGCAGAGGAGGATAGCTTTTCTCATTCTTTCTCTCCTTTTTTTTTTTTTTTTCTGATTAGAAAGTAATGGTTATTGTACAAAGTGGAGAAAGTATCAAGAAATCTAAAGATATGACTAAAGCCTACTTTCCTCTTATTCATATGTTTGGATGTTAACCAAAATAGTATTATGTTCACTTAGTATTATGTTCACTTAGCATTATGTTCACTTTCTATTTTAACAAGTATAGATCCATGTCATGTGTAATGTCTGTTCAGTCTTCCATGATCTGGCAGACCCATAATTTACTTAACCATTTAACACATTTGAGACATAAATAAAACTGCAGTGGACATCTTCGCACATACATTTTGCATACTTGTTTATTGGTTTGAAATTATGTTTGTAATTAACAGGGACATGAAATGAGATTGTCTCTGACATTAAATTAAGATGATCAAGGACTGATGTGATGGTTCGGCACGCACTTGTCTCTTTTCTATTGTCTTGTTCTTACTGAGTAGCTTTCGTTCCTCATGATTTAAAAGGGTTGCTGTAGCTCTGGTCATAACGTCTACTTTCCAAGCTGGAATAAAGAAGGTGGAAAGCAGAAAAGACTGTTTATCCCTTCCATTTAACGAACTTCCCTAGAATTTCACACAGCATTCTGTTTATCATCTCGAACTTAGTCTTTTGGCCACACCTTGCACCCAGAAGAGAGGGTGAGTAGATATTCAGAAGCAACTGGTCATCTCGGCCATATCTTTCTGTTTCCTTGGTATATGTTTCATGGAGGAGTTTCTAATTCAAAGATTTTTCAAGGATTTTGTAATATGTTGACATAACCTCTCCAGAAAGAGGTTACCAATTAAGTTTAGTAATATGTAAGAGTGACCCTCAGTGAGGCTATGGGTTCTTTGGTGAGCATTTTAAGGGCATTTTAAAACTTTTTCATGAAGCTGTGTTTTTATCTTTCTTTAAATCATACATTCTGGAGAGAGTTGATGTAGGGGTTTCTGATACAATTTTTTCTTCAAATCAAGGTCTGTACAAGTAGGAGTATTCCTTCCAAAAATTGGAAGGATGTTGGCCTGAGAATTCAAATGTTATTCACACATGTTTCCTCCACTTTTAAGAACGCTTATTTGGAGATTCAATTAACAAGCAAACCCAGTTTGAAAACTTTTACTGCCAATCAAGTAAAAAGGCACAACCAAGAAGCTGCTCATTCAGCCCATGTCGGTATTAAGATATAAAGATATTTGATTTCTGTTACACCATTTCCTATACATTTAAAAATCATATCAAAATTAAAAGTGCATACACCTAAATAGATGTTTTTTACTATGAGAATTAATGCTAGCTATGATATATTAGTGAAGAACAGTGGGGTTTGGATGGGTTAATAAGTCATAAAAATGGAAAAAAATACATTTCCTGTTCTTTGTTAAGTATGTGTGTGTGTGTTTGTGTGTATATATTTTTTGGCTGCACTGCCTGGTTTATGGAATCTTAGCTCCTCCACCAGGGATTGAACTCAGGTGCTCAGCATTGAAAGGGCAGAGTCCTAACCTTTGGACTGCCAGGGAATTCCCAATAGTAGTATATTTTCGATTAACACACACCTGTGGGTACAAAATCCCATGGACAGAGGAGCCTGGTAGGCTGCAGTCCATGGGGTCGCCGGGAGTCAGACATGACTGAGCAACTTCACTTTCACTTTTCACTTTCATGCATTGGAGAAGGAAATGGCAACCCACTCCAGTGTTCTTGCCTGGAGAATCCCAGGGAGGGGGGAGCCTGGTGGGCTGCCGTCTCTGGGGTCGCACAGAGTCGGTCACGACTGAAGTGACTTAGCAGCAGCAGCAGTGGGTACAAAGCTAACTCGTTTGTTTTGCATTAACATGTTTGTATAAAACTATAGTACTTTTTAAGCTAATTTGTTTTTCCATTTTGTTGATTCACAGAAGTTTCAAGTCTTCTTGTGTTTCTGTACCTAATCTGTGTCCCTTCATTTTGGGGTAAACTATGGGAGTGAACTATTTTGACCCTGTAATTGATTTAAAGAACTTCGTTAGGGTAAAACTTCTTGAGCATTTCTGTTAGGAAGGAGGGAAAGCCATTAGGTACTCTTTTTCTAGTATGTCTTATGCTTTTCACGTCAAGCTGAAATCCTTACTAGTTTATACATGAGACTGGAAGTCTTGGGCTGACACGGGATGCTCATTACCATTAAAAGCGCCTAACAAAGGCGTTAGAGGAATCTCAGCTTTGGCCTTCTCTTACACTGGACCTGAGAGTTGTTATTGTTAGAATGTAGGGTGAGGGGAGGGGTGGTAGTGAAGGAGCCACTGAAAGGCTGGTGGTTTGCTTGTTCTTTTGTGTTTTGAGAATGTTTTTGTCTCAAGATCAATGGTTAGTTAGCTGCTTTATGTGAAATCATATAAATCTGTAGCTTTTGCAGTGAATTAATGCCCACTCTTATTTTTTCCCCATTTTCACTGTACTCTAGGCTGTTTGCTGACAATTTTGCATTTGAATTCCTCAGATCTTTGTAAAACGTTGGGATAGATTTTCAGGAGAGAAAGAAGTGGAATTAGTATTTATAGACTGTCATGGGTGTGTCTGGCACTGTGTGGGTTGTTTTGTTATGGGATGAAATATTTAAAACAGCCTCACGCACGAAAGGATGTTCTTAGCCTGTTTCACAGTGGAGGAAACTCAGGCTGGGAGACACTAAGTAAAGTTAACTCTTAACTGGTTAATCCAGAGCTCAAAGCCACTGCAGGACTGCCTCATTTGGGTGATGCTCTCAACCCAAGATGCAAAGAAATACACGTAAAGAGACGCTTTGGGCTGGGTTTACAGGAAACATAAGCAGTGTTGCCTAGTGATTATCTTCCAGGCCTCCCCTCCCTGCTGGGAAACCTAACTCCCCTTCTTTTGTCTTTGCTCCTCCAAACCGGTTCTTGCAAAATGGGATGCTGGCTCTGAAAAGCACCTCCAATCTTTCTCCAGACCAGGGTTGGGGCTCATGCCAGTCTCTTCTCTAGTTCCATGTATCTTGTCATTCAAACATGTGCATAAAGTGGCTGAAGACCAGGGTGGCCCATCCTCTTCCCAGAATTAAAAACAAGAACAACAACAAACCAAAAAGGAATTGGCTCTCCCCACATGAGTAAAGGAGAGACTAGATTAACCCAAAAGAATTCTTGTTTTTTTGGAGGTTTTGCCCTATTTCCTTGGACAAGTGACATTTAGTTCGTTTTGCCCCACTGGAACAAGCAGTGTGTCAATGTCCCATTTAAGAACAACTGGAAAAACAACACGTTGAAACATGTGTTGAGCACAGAGAGCCTGGAAAAACAATTTTCAAAGTATTTGAGCACTTAAAGTAGCTTGGTAGCTTAAAAAATTTTTCTTTTAAAAACTGATTGAGAGATTAAAGCTGCTTCCCAGATGTCAGATGTTGTTGATACCGGAGCGTATCTAACATGCAGCTATTGAGTTAGAATGTCAGGCTCTGGACCTTTTATAGCAACAATAAAAATAGGGTGTGTGCTTTGTTACCCTCAACACCAAACCTTTATTTCATTGCCACTGCCCACCTGATCGCCAGCTTCCAGGTCCCACGTTACATCTTCTGTTACGTCCTGCCAGGGAGGAGAGGACACTGCGGGCATTCAGGATCATATGTCTATTTAAGTAGCATGAATTCAATTCTACATGCCTAGCAAATCCCAACATAAGTATTTGGGGACAGCATCACTTCATCTGGAGCTTGGCTGTAGAAATAGTACCATGTCCTAACCCTGGAAAGATCTGGCTGTGTTGGACTTACTGAAAGACCTTATAATATACACAAAGCTTAGCACACTGTACATTATGGCCCATTTAAAGGATTTACAGTGGTAATTTTCACCACACTCCACATTTGCCAGAACTGCTTTTGGGGCTGCATTCTCATGGAAGATACTGTCCTGGGGTAAATACAGTCTGTTGAATGACCGAATGGATGAATGCCTTTCACTTCCTTTGATAATTTTAGAATTTACCATTCATTAAGATCCTCATCTTCACGTCTCCTCATTACTATCCCTAATTTTTGTTTGTGAAAAAGTGGGAAAATAGATACCGAGCACCTATGTTATACTTGATGCCTGGAAATAATAAAACCTGGTAAAATAAACTCTTACATGGTTGTTCAGCTTCAACACAAGAAACAGTGTGGTTTATAAATCTTTTAATACCATTATTGATCCTGATATGAAAAGCAAAAAAAAAAAAAACAGTGTTGATAATACCATTGCAGTATAGCCCAAGTTAAGTGCTTGGCCAGAGGCAGACAAGAAAACAGAAACACAGTCCTTTTTCTTCTCGCTTTTTTTTTGGGAATAGAAAAAGTGAGGTGAAGCAAGAGTTGGCTCAGTTTGCACAGAGGAAGTCAGGTCTGCCCCGGTCATATGGCACTGGGGATCTCAGTGGGGATGAGGGGGTGCCTCTCACACAAAAGCTCACCCTCCGGAGTGAGGTCACTGAGTCACACCTCTGGGTCATGTCCGTGAGTCATGGGCTTCCCAAAAGGCTTTCTCCAGAAGTGGCGCCTTCATGGTGTCCCCAGCTTTCTCACCCCAGGGATAAACGCTGGTAAATAAACCCCTTCAGAAAGGAACTATGATTATTACAGCCTCAAGTGGGCTCACTCTGCACTTTAGGACTGACTGCAGCTCTGCCTGACTCAGCTCTCTGCCCAGATGGAGCAGGTTTGGAAAAGCCAGATTCGTGTAGATGGATGCCCGAGGCTGTCTGAGGTGGAAGTGCCTGAAGACCTTCCATGCTGCTTCGGCTCCTACTGCTGCTGATTTCAACAAGTGGAGACTTCTTGGCACCGCTGAGATGGAAGTCGAGGATTAGAGCCTGGTAGTTAAAAATACAGTCCCTGTCATTCATTTGGAATTCCAGAGAACTCTGAAATTTTTTGAATTGGCAAGGAATGGTAGAGACCGGAAGCATGCACCAAAATAATGCTTCTGGTCTTCTATCATCTTTTATTAGAGGATCCTAAAAAAATCCCCTACTTATATATGAGTTATTATTCCTGTGTCATAGACTGCAGCTATGTTTGATGAGCTGCTGAAGTGAAGATCTGACTGGAACCTTTTAACTATAAATTCCTTGTGGTTTCAAAGAAGGATGAGCTTTCTCAGCCAACACACTTTTGTTATGTGAACAGTTACCTTTATTGTATAGCATAAGAGAGTCAGTTTTTATAGCTTTAGGACTTAATCTACGAATGATATGAATGTTTTCTAATGCATGTGTCAGCTAGGTACATTTGCAGCTTGACTTTTACCTCTTTGTATCTTTTATTCTTATGCATTGGACTAGCAAGTGCTGGTGATGTTTAGGATTTTGGCAGAACAGAAAAAGAATTATAACCAATTGTAATGTAATGAAAGCTGCTTTGGGACGAAGAATCATCAGCTGGGCTGACAATAGGAAAGATGACAACTTGGGAGGGAGATTGGTTGCTTTAGAAAGAAAATAATACATCAGCTGTGCATCTTTTCAGCCAGGTGAAGAGCCAGCACTTTATTTCCAATTGTCAATGTATTCAAAAGACAAGTCCTTATTATCCAGCTGGACTGATAGGGTTAAACAGAGGGGAACAATTTACTGATGGCTACTAATCAGATGGGGTTGCTACTATAGACGAGGGCTTTGAGCTGCTACTGCTATGGGGCTTCCACTGTGATCAGCTCCTACTATTCCCTGGGTTTGGGTGGCTCAGTGGTAAAGAATCTGCCTGCCAGTGCAGGAGACGCAGGAGACGTGGGTTTGATTCCTGGGTTGGGAAGATCCTCTGGAGAAGGAAATGGCAACCCACTCCCAAATTCTTGCCTGGGAATTCCCACGGACTGTGGAGCCTGGTGGGCTACAGTTCAAGGGGTCGCAAAAATGTTGGACGTGACTGAAAGACTAAACAACACGAGGAACTATCTGGAGAGTGTATGTTTCTGAACCTGGGAGAATTATAAGTGTGCATGCCAGCTGTCTTTGTTCTCGTGATTAAGACCCATCTCTGGTGTCAGTCGGAAGAGCCAAGTATCACTGGCAAAAAAGCAAAACATGACAAAAGGCTCCACTCAAAGAAATGCAAGATGTGAGTAAGATATGATGTGTCATTTCCTAGGTCTTGAAATTTAAATCAGAACACACTGCCCACATGTTTAATGTAATTGAAAGGCAGCATTTATCCCTGAAATACAACAAAAAAGTGAAACAGCTTTTACGTATTTGTATTTTAATTCTAATTGGGGAAAATTTTCAAATTTTTATGTGAGTCCTGGGCAAGTCTTCTTGCCATCTGGTACAGGATTAAACATTGGCATAGCATTTGTTTTCTGCTGACAGTGGGTCCAATTTATTTGGCAAGACCTGCCTGGGAAATTATCAACCTCATGCAAATCTGCTTCAGTTTTCATTTTTAACACTGATGAGTTTAACTGAATGGGTTCACAACAAGCGAGTTGCAAACCTATTTTAGTTACCAGTTTTTATGCAAAGCGTCTTCAATCTGTATAAACATTTGTTATAACATTAAGAGGGTGGTGAATTGGCCGACTAAGTCAAAAAAAGAGCTTTAAATGTCTGATTTTTAAAAATCAGCATATTTTACCTATGCCCTCAGTTGGGCTTGTGAAGATTCTGGGGGTTCCAGGAGTATTGTTTTTCAAGTGCCTACCATGTGAGGGCACCTTGCTCTGCCTCCACTGGGCCTTTTCTGTAGTCAAAAGAGCTTGTGTTCCATTGTAAGAGAAATATTAGTACCCCCCCCCCCCAAAAAAAAAAAAAAAAAAAAAAGAATGAAAGGAGAGGTTAAAGAGAAACTGGGATTGGCAGGAGGATGAAGCGAAGAAGCACTGAATATGAATTGAGTTTTGAGCAAGTCAGAGGAGCCTGGTGGGCTACAGTCCTTGGGGTTACAAAGAGTCGGACTGAACAACTAACACTTTCACAACACTTAGAGCCTTTATATTCCCATCTCCTTGGTGTGGTTGTCTATAACTGGGTTTCTCTGGTGGCTCAGACAATAAAGAATCTGCCTGTAATGCAGGAGACCTGGGTTTGATCCTTGGGTCAGGCAGATCTCCTCAAGAAGGAAATGGCAACCCACTCCAGTGTTCTTGCCTGGAGAATCCCATGGACAGAGGAGCCTGGAAGGCTACAGTCCATGGTGTTGCAAAGAGTCAGACATGACTGAGTGACTAACACTTGCACATAATCATCTATCTAGATGGTAGTAAGAAGCTGCTTTTAAGTCGTGCCCTAACAGCTTGGTTGAGGGAGCCCTGAGTAATGTCCAACACAATTAATGTGAAACTCTGTAATGTATTAAGAGAGGAGGAGGAGTAAAAAGGCCAAACACTTATACTTGCACATGAAATCTTTGCCCACATATATGAGCAAACAGCTTATATTGCTATGAACTCCAAATTCTTTCAAAATTAAACACTCATAATCATTACTATTTTTATATCTTTGTATGCTTCCAGCAATACAAAATGTATTACATAGGCTTTCTCTATTTCAGAAAGTCTTTGTTGTGTGGCTTCCTTCCATGAAGTTAGTGTAATAGGTCATGAACTGGGGGGTAAATTTATCCAAAAAACACCAAGCCTCTTCCTGGGCTATAAGAAGCTGGTGGATTCTGTTTTTGCAGATAAGATTTTATCTTTGCCTTTCACGGTTCTGCCGCCAGTCAAGATTTTATATTTATAAAATGCTTTTCATTTTTATGCCTAACAAGTGCACGTGCACTATAGGAATTATACAATCCAGGCTTGTTGAGCTAAAGGTTGCCAGCCTTGGGCTGGAGGCGGGAGCTGTCTTCTGTGAGTTCACTGGCTAAGGAGGTGAGCTTGAGAAGTGAAGTGAACTGGTCATGAAGTTGGCAGGTGACCTCGGTGATTACAGGTTTCCCAGAACAGCCGTTTTTTCACCCTCAGGAAAAGGAACCAGAGCATTTGTTGGCTTTTTTACCCCTGTTTCATAGATATGGGTGCTGAGACCAGGATGGGTTAAATGGCTTGTCCACATAGGTCACACAAGATCGGAGCTGTATTAAAGCTCAGACATATGTAGGGATCCCCTGGAGATCCGGTGCTTAGGACTCTTGAGCTTTCACTACTGAAGGTGCAAGTTGGATCCCCAGTTGGGGAACTGGATATCCCACAAGATGTGCTGCTGCTGCTGCTAAGTCACTTGAGTCGTGTCTGACTGTGAGACCCCACAGACGGCAGCCCACCAGGCTCCGCCGTCCCTGGGATTCTCCAGGCAAGACTGTGAGGTGTGGCCAAAACAAAGAAACACAACAAAAAACAAAAGAACTCGGGTATGTGTGACTCCCAGCCTGTGGTCTTTCCAGAAGACACAGTTGCTTCACTGTCTCCCAGTAGGATGTCAAGGGTCGTGGGGACCTCAGACCCAGCTGTTCTAGGGATGAGTCTGGAGGTGTGTTGGAGAAGGGATTGTCAGATAGAAAGGGTGGGGAAGGGATGGAGGACGGAAGGAAAACCTGAGAGACTGGGGGAGGGAAGCCTGGAGGCCATTGTCCTCATCCAGGTGAAAGGTCATGTAAATAGGAGCTAAATTAACAATCTCCTGGAGGCTGTTGGGAGGGGCCAGGCCTGTAGGGGAGGGTGATTGGGAGAGTCATAATGCTCTTCCCTCCCCCACTGATTTCAATGGCATTCTAACCCCAAACACAGAATGTTCCTAATACACAAAATGGCTTTCCCAACTTGTGTCTGTATTGAAGAACACATTCAGATTCTAGAAGGAAAAATTATTTAACACAACGCAGCTTTCCATAAACTACCATTTCCAACCTAATATCTTCTCAGAGAAGTGCTTGACCTTTCTTGCCCCCGGGCAAACATGCAGGTCCTCAGAACTGAAGCTCTCACAGACCCTGGTGTGGTTGTATATTTGTCCTTTATAAGACTGTGAAGAAAGGCAGTCTGGGAAGGGGCCCAGAAGGAAGAGGAAAAGATTCCATTACCTTTGTAACAGGTGCCATTTCCATTGCCCACCACCTGGGGCTTCCATGAGAAATCCCTGCAGACATCTTTTTTTTTTTTTTAGTCCAGGAAAATTGGGTGTTTGAGAGTGTGTATCAAGAAGAGTTTTTCTTTCCCTTAGAGACTGGCTTTTTTTCCTTTATAAAAAGCATGGAGACAGGTAATTGAATCCATTTCCCTTCTTACTTTGGCCACTCAAAAATAGGAGCCAAATCTCTAGTTTATCTCCAGTAACTTTTTAGTACCTATGACCTGCATTTCATGCATCATTTTCCTTTTCTGTCTTTTTGCACCTTCAGAAGTGTTTTATTTTCACTGGTTATGAAAACAGTACATTATCGCAGTTCAAAACTGGAAAGTATAAAAGAGTTTAGATTAAGGGGGAAACAAATCTCCAGTGAGCATATTATTTGCTTACACGTGTGCGTGCTCAGTCATGTCCAACTCTGCAACCCCATGGACTGTAGCCCGCCAGGCTCCTCTGCCCATAGAATTGTCCAGGCAAGAATACTAGATGGGTTGCCATGTCCTCCTCCAGGGGATTTTCCCGACCCAGAGATCGAATCAGAGTCTCCTGTGGCTCTTGCATTGCAGACAGATACTTGCATATATCAGTCTAAATACTTTGGTATCTTTTTTGGTTCCTTTGTTTAGGGAAGTGGGGCTATGCTGGGTCTTTGTTGTGGTGAGTGGGCTTGTGTAATTGTGGCACTTAGTTGCCCCACAGGATGTGGAATCTTAGTTCCCTGATCAAGGATTGAACCATTGTTCCCTGCATTGGAAGGTGGATTCTTAACCACTGGACCACCAGTGAAGTCTTCTGTTCCATTTTCGTATGAAAGCTGTATAGAATGTGTGTTCATAGAATATACACTATTATGCAGTTGAACATACATATATAAGTGTATATAAATATTACATATGTAAATTTTTAAGGGAAACTGGACTTAAAGCAGCAGAGAGACATTTTCTTTCTTTCCTTCATTATTTCTTTCTCCTTTTCTTTCATCATTTTTTTTTTCCTTTTTTCCCCCGTAGACATTTGCTTGAAGTGGACTCAGACTCAGCAAGAGAGTGAGGTCAGACAGGGGTGGGAGTAGTAGGGAAGTGGAGATTAATTGAGCTAAACTGTGGGTCCTGGCAAACAGTGCAGTATTTCTCTGCACTGAGAAATACAAGAAAGGAAGTGACTCAGTGGCTCTGAGAAGAGGGAGCAGAGATGAGGCAGCAGCATGAAAGAGCGATGGTTTATCCTACGGTTGGGAATAGGATGCGGGGACCTAAATGAATTTAGTTTTCAAATCAAATCATGAGTGGTGGATTAAATTCTTATGAGCAATGCCCTTGCTCTTGGCATTCAGACCAGGTTTCGCCCTGGATGTCACATAAACTGAGTTTTAGAGAACTGCCCTGCGGTCGATTGGTGTGCAGGGGCTGGAAAGTGGAGTGGCTTTCTTCTCAGAATTGTGTCAGAGCAAAGAGAACTTCTTCTCAGAGTTGTTTCAGAGCAAAGAGAGCTGCTTACGTATGAAAGGCTCCCCCTTGTACTCAAGTCTTTGGGGAATACAGTGAGTGACACATTTAATTATCAAACCCGCTGGGAACAAAAGTCCTTTAAAAAGTGTTGGCGGGGTGTGGAGTTTGAAGGGTGGGCTGAAGAGGCTCCCACGGTTGTGGGGGCAGTTTTGGGGCTTGAAGCTGTGGCTGAGTTGTGCATCTTTGGGGTCAGATCTCTTAGGATGAGGGTCAGAGTGTCCATCCAGAAAAACTCTGCCCTCTCTCCCAGGGGATGGAGGCTGTCAGCCACAGTGGCTGTCTTCAGACAAGCTGGGCTTCTCTACCACTTTGGGCGTGAGCCTTTGTGCTCTCTGCAGACTTGAGAGTCCCAGCCCACTTGTTCAGAATGGGAAGGGTGAATGGGGGACGGGCATTTGAGAATCCATCATTCCGGTTCCCGTATTGTTCTGATCACTGACAGGGAGCTGAGTGTGTACACGGCAGTATCCTTAAATGTCCAAGGTGGTAAAGAACCCACCTGCCAATGCAGAGACATAAGAGATGCAGGTTTGATCCCTGGGTTGGAAAGATCCCCAAGAGAAGTGTGTGGCAACCCACTCCAGTATTCTTGCCTGGAGAATCCCATAGACAAAGAAGCCTGGTGGGCTATGGTCCATAGGATCGCCAAGAGTTGGACACGACTAAAGCAACTGAGCAAGCACAGTATGTATTACTATATCACTGCTTCTCACTCTGGGCTGTGCTCGTGCTGGTTCTATGGCAGTGTCAGTATAGTCATGGTGTCAGAGGGTCTAAGAAAGGTTCATGAAAGAGAGAAGGATGCCTCCCTTTTTGGTACAGTGGAAAGTATTTCTTGCTTACCGTGTGTTTTAGTGATATGGAATCCTGAAGGAATAGGTAGTCAAAGGGTTTCTTAGCTCTAATTACTTTGCTGAAGGGAGTTTTCTCAACTTTGACATCCTCATCAGTTGTTCCTCTTTTGGAAGACTGTGACAAACCCCCTGAAGTTGGCTATGAGTCTCCACGAGACCAAAGGTTGCAGAGAATTTTATGAACTCTTTGAACAGAATTACTATTGTTAACCTTCAAGGTGTAACTAAGACAGTTGTTTCTTGATCCTTAGATAGCTGATTTTCATCTTTTTAGTTCAGTCTCCTCACGACCACCACCATCCTTCTCAAGATCGTCTTAGTTTTTTTATTTTTATTCCTCCCAATTTATTTTTGATTATTTTTTACAGACTCCTATAGCATGAAACTCTACAGTTAAATTTAATTTTGCCTCTTTTATGGAAACTGACTTGTTTTTCTTTTCCTTTTAAATCATACTCATTTTAAAGGCTCTCTTGGGAAAACATCCAAGTTTTCACTCAAGGCAATGAATGAGCATCCATGGCAATAACTTCTAGTCTGGGATGAAGAAATATGAGGAAGAATTTTAGTAGAGGCTGTATTCAAATATGAGGAAATGGAAGCAAAAGAAAAGATAAATATAACTCCATTACAAGAGAGTCACTGATTTAGGTTTAAACTCAGTGATACTAATAGTGGTTTTCTACACAAAGGATTCAAAGGAAGTCATTGCTATTCAAAAGTAAGGTGTGTTTAAAAGGAACGAGGTTGCTCTTTTTCACATGGATCTAGGAGGATCTATAACATGTGGGGTTGGCATTGCCCTTTGGTTTGGGAGAGGCAACCTAGTTACAAGGCTTAGAACAACAGACTGACATTCAGCTTCTGCCATCAAAGTTTGTTGTCTTTGATAAATACAGAAAGATCTTTGATATAGTTCAGAAAACAGATTTGTGGCACCAAATGAGTATGCTTATCTTTAAAAGAAAAATGTACTAAACTCTCAAAAAAGATTGAGTTTATGGAGTGACACAGGGTCTGTAAGGCACCAGGAGTGACTTGTGATGTGGTCTGGAAGGAGGTAGGAAAGCTAGAGGTCCCATCCGTCTTTCTGAAGATATACTGGAAACTCTGGGTGGAAGCTGATGTCCTTCTGGTTTCTCTAAGATTAATAACAAAGCTTGGGTGTTATTTATGACCAAAAGTCTAATCATGTCTTATTCCCCAGAAGCCTTTATGCCTCGGTAATCTGGGTGTCTCCATAATCTAGCACTTCCTACATGTATTTCCTGCTACTCTGTTCTCCAGCTACCCAGTTGTTACCTTGCATGGTAGAACATAAGCTTCCTGGGGACCTCACAGTGTCTTACCCTTAGTAAGAGCTGTGTAATGTCATGTTTATGGGATTGGTTTCAAGGGCCCTGTCTTTGGCTGGGGCCAGGTGGAGGTGTCTCATTATGTCAATTACATGAGCTGGGAGAGTATGGGAGGGCTGATGGGCAGGAGAGCAGGGTCCTGCTTTGGAAGAGGAGTTTGTGCCATGGTATCCCAATGCTTGGATGGCAGTGAGCACTGGGGACTGGAGAACATAGGCTCCTTGGACTTGGGGAAGTATGCTGGGGCTGGTCCATCCTTGGTAAGGCAGGAAACCCTTAAGAGGGCGTTTGCACATGGAGGCAACTGGTCAACTAAATCATGGACTTACTGTCAGAGAGTTCCCTGCAAAATCCCCATATCATGGCCCAACTTGGATGGAGGGTAAGTGGGCAAGCTTGATGTTGGCTGGAAACAATGTGTCAACCTCCTGTAAGCAGATTCTGAAGGAAGAAAGGCCAGCGTCATTTAACTGTTGTGTTGTTACTGGTGATGATGATAATGATGCTAACAATTAAAGAGATAATTGTTTTCCTTCTTTTAGTCACATAGAAAAAATCACCACATGGCAAGACCCTAGGAAGGCGATGAATCAGCCCCTGAATCATATGAACCTCCACCCAGCTGCCACTTCCACACCAGCGCCCCAGAGGTCCATGGCCGTGTCTCAGCCGAATCTTGGTAAGCTTTGACTCGGAGCTGGATAAATAGATGTTCAAGCAAGGGCCTCTGGAGCTCAGAAGCAGCTTTGGTTGCCTCAGTGCCTACTCATATACCCAGATAGTATCCTTTCCTCCCTTTTGGCTGCATTACCCTTTCACTGCCCTTGCCGTCTTTTCTTGGCCTCTTGGCTATGTGGTTCATGACATGCTATCCAGCTTGACGCTACAGCTCCAGCATCCTCTCCAGTTACCTTTATTGAAGCTCTTGGAAAAATCACTTAGGCCTCCTGTCTTCACCCACACCAAGGCAAGAAGGGTACTTATCCTTTTCCCGTGAATTTGGTCCCTGAAGAGTACCAAAGGGTACAATTCTGGCTTCAAATCTCTTTGCTTCCTTCCTTTTCTTCTCCCTCATAATGTGCGACTAATACCAGACTAGGTATTTTCTTGACTTATCTCATGCAGTCCTCACAACAACCCTAAAAGAAGTGATAGCACTCCCATTTTATATATGCAGAAACTTTTCCAAAGTCCCGGCTTGTGCGCTAGTAGAGCCAGAATTGAAACTGAGGTTGGTCTGGTTGTAGGATGCATTCAACCCTTGCATAATCTGCGAGTGGCTTCTCCCCACATCTACCCTAGGAAAGGACGGTTCACATTTCACTTCATTTTGAATAGGTGTGATTTTTAGTCTTGAGATTAGTTTCTGCTAATTGCAAAACAAGTAAATTTCCACCCACTGGAGAGAATCCGGTGTGAATGAATACACTCCTGCAACAGAACCAATCAGCTTTTGTTGCTAGCCATTCTTCCCTGCCCCTAAAAGGTAAAGTTTTTAAAAAGATAGTGCATTTTCAGGTGACGTTTCCATTTAAGATCAGATGTCCAGATACTGTTTTATACACAGAACAGAATTTTAGAGAATGAAAAGAATCTCTGTTGGATTTTCAAGAATGAACAGATAAAAATGGAAACAGTTTTCCTAGACACCCTCCATTTATAACTGTGGCTTAGCCATAGTGAGTATGGACTCAAGGAGATCTGAGTCAGTATACTCAAGTAAATATGTTGTCCCTTCTTTCAGGAAGTCTGGATCTACCATTTTAAAGCCTGCAGATGTAAAATATATACAAAAGGCAAACGACTTGGAACAGCCTCTGTTGTGTTTCGTATCTAAAGGGCAGATCAAGGAAAATGGTGCCAGTGCTTGTATGAGCAGTGGTAAACCAAAGCTTCCCATGAGTCATTTGTCCCCAGTATATCAGAGCTCAAGTAGAAAGCAGATGTGAGTACAGCAAAGAAACCACAAATTAGGTAACATTAGACTGTTTCAGGGTTTCTTTAACCATTTAATTTTTACTGAAAGTTCTAAAAGCTGATTATTAAAGTATTATTGCTAACTTTGTAGTCAGTCTTCATTGGAAAAGATCTTTCATGGACCTGGTTAAAAAAACTCAAACTCTTTTTCAAAGGGGTGTCAAAAAGCAAGTCTCCCTGTGATCACCATGCCTCGGTCCTTTATGTGTTGCCTGGAGTCAATCAGTGTTTCCAGTCTTATGTACGTTTCTTCACATAAATGCTGGCACATTATATCCACTGTTCTGCACCTTGGTTTTTCCACTTTCATATCTGTACACACAAAGTTGTCTTGTTTTTTTTTTTTTTAAATTACCCAATATAAATATTTAACTGGCCTCCATCTGATGGGTGTTGAGATTTAGTGTGTTGTTAGTGCACCCAATATTGGAGTGAACATCCTTGTTTATGCTCGTTTATGTACTTCCCTTAATTTTTAAAAATTGCACAAGTAGGAAGAGGACTAGATTAGAAGGACTTTGATGCTAAAAACTCAATACTGAAAGCACAGGTGAGGTCCTCCCTCACCTTGCAACACACTAAAAGCCCAACTGTTGGTAAAGTTCATCTAAAGAAATTGTAATCGGAATGTCTGAAACAAGTTTACCTGTGGCTGAATGAAATACTTTTCCCCAGATCTCTAATAAATTGGGGCAGTGAATTTCTCAAGACACACATTCTGGGATTTTTCCAATAATATTTGAGTGTTTGCCCACTACAGAGTGTGTTCCTAGCCTCTTGACAATCACAGATGTATCCCAAGAATGGAAATATAGTGGGGAATCCAAAGTAAGCTCCAAAGACTGGGGATATTTAGAGTCACAATATGGTCCTAATAATAAATGATTTACTCAGAGTATTTTATTTTAAGCTATAGCTTTGCCTGTAGTTTATACTCTCTATTATCAGTCTTTAAAAATAGAACAGATTTTTCTACTTTTTCTTTTAAGATTTAACATGTGGTATTCCGTTTTCATTATTTTGAAAGTAATAGGTATACTTCTGTTTACAATATCTATTTATATTATTAGTGTGTATATGTATATAAACATATATATAAAGTCATTATTTTGAAGATAACTCAAAATTTCTAGGTCTGTTTTATCAACCACAATTTTTTTTTTTTTTACCTTTTAAGTGGAGAAGATCCTTCTCTTCCTTCTACTTCTTAAATCTCAAATTTTGGTTTTTTCAATGGCATGCATCTGACAAATAAGTGAACTGAAGTCATATGTCCCCTTCACCAATGGGTTTTTAGGTACACGTGAAAATGATGTCAAAATACAGTGAACATTACTGTCAGGTGATGGAATGAGTACCTTTACTAGTCTAATTTATGTATTTCTTGAGCTATGATATGGGCTTCCCTGATGGCTCAGACAGTACAGAACCTGCCTGCAATGTGGAAGACCCAAGTTCGATCGATCCCTGGCTTGGGAAGATCCCATGGAGAAGGGAATGGCAACACACTTCAGTATTCTTGTCTGGAGAATTCCATGGACAGAGAAGCCTGGTGGGCCACAGTCTGTGGGGTCACAAAGAGTCGGACACGACTGAGCAACTATAATCAGTGACATAGCAAAATATATTCAGCAGTAAATCTCCTTATATTGCAATTGTGAGTTTTCCTGTGGATTAGAGACATGGTCCTGGGAGTCAGACTGTCAGAACTGGAGTCTTGGCTCTGCCTATTGGTGACTCTGTTAAGTTGCTTAATTCTGCCTCAGTTTCTCCATATGTAAAATGAGGATTATATTTACAGTGTGAGGAGGTTGTATGAGTTTATAAGTAAAGTGTGTATGTAGATCCATGCCTGGCACATAATGAAATATTATCATCATTGTGTTTTTGGAAATAAGAGCTTTATTTTGTTTTATTTAATTATATGTTATATTTGAGGACAATTTCATTGTTCAAATTAAAAGCTCTCAAAAAAAAAAAAAAACCCAGGAAAGATTTATTTTAGATTGGTTAGTGTGCTGCTGCTGCTAAGTCACTTCAGTCGTGTCCAACTCTGTGCGACCCCATAGATAGAAGCCCACCAGGCTCCCCCGTCCCTGGGACTCTTCAGGCAAGAACATGGGAGTGGGTTGCCAGCTTTAAATTAGGAACACTATTTTTAACTTTCAGTGAGGATAGCGCCCCCTGGTGCAAATATTTCAGGTCTCCTCCCTTCCCGCCACTCCCTGCCAGCCCAAGAAACCTTTTGTCAGTCAGTAAATCGGTATTACAGTATTCTGGCCTGGAGAATCCCATGGACAGAGGAGCCTGGCAGGCTACAGTCCATGGGGTCGGAAAAATCAGACATGACTTCCGCTCAGTTGTGTCCGACTCTTTGTGACCCCATGGACTATACAGTCCATGGAATTCTCCAGGCCAGAATACTGGAGTGGGTAGCCTTTTCCTTCTCCAGGGGATCTTCCCTGGGGGAATCGAACCAGGGTCTCCTGCATTTCAGGTGGATTCTTTACCAACTGAGCTATGAGGGAAGCTTTTGTCAGTGGATATCTCATTTTTTCAGTGGATATATTCCTGAAACGTGGGTTGTAAGTCAAGTCATATTTTAATTGCAAGAGAAGACACCCATCACTTAAAGGCATCCTGGAATGAGTGACATTGTGAAAGTCATTTGGTGAGTGACTTTGTGACCATACTTTTGTCAGGATGCAGATTTGTTGTGTAATTAACCTTGCTCTCTTTCCAAATGCCAAAGTAAAACAGAATAGTCTCTCAAGGGGTTATTTCAAATAGCCCTCTCCAGCTTGGTCTAATTTTTAACGGAAATTTTTGTTTTCGTGTTTACCAAATTGGATTGTCTGTTAGGTTTTATCCAATTTGATTCTGTCTGGGCAGATAGATCCCCTTTGAGTCTGAGTCCCCAGATATACCCAGTGAATGGTAGCAGAAAGGAAGGTCTTGGAGAACTTTAGACAGTGAAGCGCAGATGGAGATTACCACTGAGTGGAAGCTGTATCACTTGGGGGCTGACAGCTTGTTTGAAATCCTCACTTTTACATGACACAGTGAAGGAGGAAGATTACTGTCCTTGTGAAAGTTGATTTTTTTTTTCATGACACACACCAGGTAGGATTTCATGTCTTTTCAGTGAGTTCGTTGGTATGATTAATTACTATTAATAGCTACTCTGTTTTATTGAAGGAGGGGAAAATGAAGCAAACAAAAAAAAGGACTCTACACAGGCCATATCATAATACATGAAATAATGGGCTTGGGGGAAACGAAACGTGCTAAGGAAATCAGTTAGGTTGTTACGGCGGTGATGGGGGTGAGGCGGAGGGCAGGGACCTTTTGGTATAGTGGTTAATGGGAAAACTTGCAGTCAGAACTGAATTTCTCTCTTGGGTTAGACATTTACTACTTTTGCTTACTCGTTAACCTGGGTCTTATTTCCCTTATTTGTAATTTGGTGATAATGATAGTCTTTTCCCCATAAAAGTTTTGATTATTTAGGTATTGCATATTTTGCAATACTTAATATAGCATAAAAAATGCAACCCCCTCCCCCGCCAGAACTGTATTGTTATCACTATTATTATGAACTGGCAGCCTGGTTTGTTCTCACTTTCCTGGCCCCTGTGTAGCTGGAGGAAGAGCTTGCGGTGTGTGCATTAGAAACGTTGATCTTTTAGACCCTTTGCTTCCATGTTGAGAAAATAATCTTTAAGCCCAGCCAGTGATGGTGAAAAGATGAAGAGACACGTGCTCAAGCCCTGGCTCCTTCATGGGCAGAGGGAGTTTCTGAAGAGCAGGTTCGCCTTGAACTCTACCTGAAGAACCTTCTCCCTCTGCAAGTGTATTGGTGTCCAGGTTTTCCCATTTCTCAGCACGTGCATGCGTGCGTACTAAGTCACTTTAGTCATACCCGACTCTTTGCGACTCCATGGACTGGAGCC
The DNA here is from genome assembly GCF_003369695.1 of Bos indicus x Bos taurus. Taxonomy (NCBI): domain Eukaryota; kingdom Metazoa; phylum Chordata; class Mammalia; order Artiodactyla; family Bovidae; genus Bos; species Bos indicus x Bos taurus. The sequence goes on from NC_040076.1 coordinate 118,027,050, forward strand.
CAGCAGGCTCCTCTGTCCATGGGGATTCTCCAGGCAAGAATACTGGAGTGGGTTGCCATGGTCTCCTCCAGGGAATCTTCCTGACCCAGGAATTGAACCCATGTCTCTTATGTCTCCAGGATTAGCTGATGGATTCTTTACCACTGGTGCCACCTACGAAGCCCTTTCTCAGCACCTGAGGACTGAAATCATGCAGTAACTTAAAATCTTCCCATATTTTCAAATGTTTTTGGGGGAGAGAAAGTGACAGGCAATTTTTGCTTTTCTGTGATAATCCTAGCGATCATCAACCATGGTGTGCTGAGCCCCTGTCACACATTAACAGACCTTTTTTTGGAATGAGGCCCCGACCTGGGGTGCCAGTATCCTCCCAGACAGGACAGGAAAAATAAAGACTGTATAACAGCTTCACCAGACTGCCAGCCCTAGCCAGTTCAGAAACTTCTGGTAAAGTGCAGCCAGAGTGTATTTTTAATGCTATAGGAATTTTTAAAATATCACACACTCTCACACACGCTCCCTCTTTGAAGATGTGCCATCCACCAGGCCAGAATCTGTCCTCCAGGTCTGTCTTGATCTGTGCTTCAAATTATAAACACATGTGTGGTTTCCTTGCTTGCTTACTTTTGCAGGGTACGCTTTTCAAGACAAGATGGAAAATCTTGTCTCTGCTCAGTTTGCAAAGTTGGCTCCCCTGTCCCTCTAGGAAGTGTTCAAAGGCACTTAAAGACGTTTTACCAAAAGCAAATAAAATAGCTAAGGAACACCTCAGTCTAGTGTTGCTGAAAGCATGTGGAGAGGTGTCCTGAAAGTTTACTGGAAGTTAGATTTATATGTGGGCTATCTTATTTTTGTCTTTTTCCAGTAGTTACCCCCCCCCACCCCCCGCCCCGGATTAAATTTATGTAGTGAGTTTATGGCAGACACATCTGGCTACTGTGATTTTTCCAGTTCTGTTCTCACTACTTTTTGAACTTTGTGGTTTCTGCAGCATAAATTAGCCTAATGCGCACAGACACATACACACGCAAATCCAAAGACAAACTGGAAAACCTCCACCTTTGTTGGGGAGAGTTGGGGTGATGGGGCGTTGATAAGATTGCTGTGGTGCAAAGTGGGTCTTTACGGAAGACTGGTGGGCATAGGGAAAGGGGAAGGGGTTCTGTTTTTTTTTTTTCCCCCTTTCTTGGTTTTAAAAAAGAGAGAACAGGGACTTCCTGGGCGTTAAGTGGTTAAGACTTTGCCTTCCAGTGTAGTGGGTGCCGGTTCAATCCCTGGTCAACCAAAACACAAAACAGAAGCAATATTGTAACAAATTCAGTAAAGACTGAGAAAAGGCCCACATTAAAAAAAAAACTTAACTATTTTCTAAACTGCATAAAATCAACACTATTTTCTTAGATTTAGAGTTGTCAGGATTTACTCTATTTAATCAACATTATCGTAGACTGCACTTTCGGAGTTTCCTAAAAGAGATTCATTACAGTTCCTTCCTTCTAAGGCTTTTAAAGACTAAGTGAAATGGGGCCTGAAAACCAATAATAAAGTCAACTGATCAATTCTTCTTATGCAATAAAGCTGGGCGTAATGTTATATAAGGGTTTTCCAGGTGGTGCTAGTGGTAAAGAACCTGCCTGCCAATGTAGGTGACGTAAAACACTTGGGTTTGATCCCTGGGCCTGAAAGATCCCTCGGAGGAGGGCATGGCAACCCACTCCAGCATTATTGCCTGGAGAATCCCATGGACAGAGGAGCCTGGCAGGCTACATCCATAGGGTCGCAAAGAGTCAGATGTGACTGAAGAGACTTAGCATGCATGCGCACAATAGTATATAAAGAAATGAACCTTGTGTTTTCTTAAATCTCTCATCTATATCAGTATTCATTCATATGCTTGCATTAAGGTGACATGATGAAGACTTGTGTTAATAGATTTTATCACTCCAAATTTAGAAATGTAGGTAAGATAAAGTAAGACTCTTTGATAAGAAGTCTCAAGAGCCATTGAAAATGTTTGATGCCACAGCTTTGCTAAGAAATATTCTTCAAGGTAAAATTCTGAAATAGTTGCTAGGTGAACTGTTTGGAAGACTATACAAAAATGCGTTGTTTATCGGATACCACTGACGTTAAATGCTTGCAATATGAAAATAAATATATTTGTAGCCACTGACACAATTGTCATAGGACTACATAGCACATGGAAAACTGGTTTATTATATCAGTCTAATTTGATAAAGTAGGCAAAATTGTTTATACTATGATTATAATTTTGTTTCTTAAAAAAGACTTTGTTGAGATTTTCTTTTCCCATGAGACGCTGCTCTCAACCTGTGTATTTCTAGCCCATGGCCAAGTGCATTACGCATCACGGGTGCACCATTTTGTAGAATAAGTGTATTGGGTGAATCAATTATGTGTTTTTAGATGTTGATAGAGATTATAATAAGGCTTTTCAATCGGGGGTGGTCCCCTTAATTTTCTTTTAAATATAGTGATATTCTTTTTTTAATAGCCAAAATAAAAGGAGAACTATTTGGTTGGTGAAAGTGTTAATCACTTAGTAGTGTCCGACTCTTTGCGACCCCATGGACAGTAGACTACAGGCTCCTCCATCCATAGAATTCTCCAGGCAAGAATACTGGAGTGGGTTTGCCATTTCCCACTCCAGGAAATCTTCCTGACCCAGGAATCAAACCCATGTCTCCTGTATTGCAGGCAGATTCTTTACCGTGAGTCATCAGAGAAGCCTTGAGTTTTTTATTGTGGGAGGAGGATGGGGTGTAGGGAAGAAAACTCTAGGCTCCGTGTGCAGTTTAGACAAAACCATGAATTGTTAAGCTTCTCTGCAGCTGAGTCTATTTGTGGCAAACAAGTTGTTCCCTAGTCTCTTAAGATTAGTGTTTCTTTAAGTGGGGCCTAGCTGGGTAGGATTCCTTGGGGCATTTGTTAAACACACAACTTCAGAGTCCAGTAGTCGTGTGGATTGCTCCCCAAAGAAGAATCACGGGCAGCTGCTAGGAGGAAGCCCGCCTGGACCCCACCCCTGGGAAATCCTGCCTTGGACCGTGTAGGGTGGGGTCTGGGAATGGGCGCTGTTTTCAAGTGTTCAGATGCCTCTGGTCATCAGCCAAGTATAGGAACAGCCACAGAACTGTGTGCCTTAGCACAGAGATGGGAAGCTAACAGCTGGCAAAAACCCACTCAGAAATCCAGCCTCTAACTTGAGTTACCTGAAAAGAACTCTTAAGTTTTAGCTGTACAACATAGTGATTCACAATTTTTAAAGATTATACTCCATTTATAATTATTACAAAATACTGGTTTCATTCCCTGTGCTGTACGATGTATCTTTATGGCTTATTTATTGTACACAGAGTAGTTTGTCCCTCTTAATCTCCTCCCCCTATCTTGCCCCTCCCTGCTCCCCTCTCCCCACTGGTAACCATTAGTTTGTTCTCTATGTCTGTGAGTCTGTTTTTGTTTTGTTATATACACTCATTTGTTGTGCTTTGTAGATTCCACTCATAAATGATAATAGACAATATTTATCTTTCTCTGTCTGACTTATGTCGCCAGCTTCTGAGTGGGATTTTTGCCTGAAATAGACATTTATGGTGACATTGGCACTTGTCGCCTTGGTACTTGGTGTCAGTGCACACGTGAGCTTTGGTATGTGAATGTTGAAGCCGTTTTCCAGAAATTTCAAAAACCAGGGGAGATGTTGCTGTTTTGCATCCTGATTATTGAAATGTGTTGTATAAATTCACAAGATCAGTGTGTAAGCCCACCTTGAACTTCACTAGCTGAGAACTGACCAAAGAGGCCTCTACAGGCTTAAAAGTAAAAGCGTTAGTCACTCAGTCGTGTCTGACTCTTTGCAATCTCTTTGCGATCCCATGCGATCCTCTGTAGCCCACCAGGCCCCTCTATCCATGGAATTCTCCAGGCAAAAATTCTGGAGTGAGTTCCATTCCCTTTTCCAGGGGATCTTTCTGACCCAAGGATTGAATCCAGGTCTCCTGCATTACAAGCAGATTATTTACCATCTGAACCACCAGGGAAGCCCCCTCTACAGGCTGAAGCCCCTGAAAAATTCCAGAGGGGGTGCCCCATACCCAAAGATGAACAGATCCTCTTAGGAAGGAGGTCAAGGCCAGATCAAGCTTTTCCTTTGTCCCTTTTTTGTAGGCACCATGTTTATTTACTTATTTATTTTTAATGGGTTCTAAACTCTTCACCAAGCTGTAGGCCTCGGTTGAGAATTTTAAAAATAATTTGGACAGTTTTAGTACATCTGCTGGCTGACTTTCAGTAGTTTGCCCCCAGGAGCTTCCTTGCTGTGGAGAATGTCATCCAGTTCAAGTTTTAGGCAGAGGGATGCTGGGATGGTAGTCATTTGGCCATTTGTTCCAAATTGATGTGTTGAGTGACATCTGGACACTTTTTCTTTGATCTCCTCTTTGGGGCTCCTGGTGATGTTGACCCTGCCTGGGTGTGATCATCACCACCCCACCCCCCCGCCCCCCCCCCAGTATCAACTGCAAGATTGATTTCTTCTTCCTTTCTGGAAGTCTAAATTTATTCCCAGGGTGTTCTGCAGTTGCTGGTGGTCAGGAACAGCTGTTGTGCCACGCTTGACTTGGAATAATTCTCTGTGATGAAGTCAGCAAAATATTGATAATACCATAAGAGAATCTAGGAAAACAAAAGCCTTCATGGTCTTTTCTCATTAAGTGTGCCGAAGAGGGGAAGATCTCCCTGGAAAAAGTAAAGCAGGGGAAAATGAGGTCTTAAAACATATTTGAGGCAGCAAGATTCAGGAATGTTATTTTCTCCCATATTATATAATTACTACTTGGTCATCATAAGCAGTACTGATCAGCAAAAAATGAGAAAATAAAAATACTGTAATGTGATCATTCAAAATCACACTAACGTCTCATATTTCTCTTTTTCAAGTATAAATGTAAACAAAAGAGGTTGGAGAATCCTCTAATTCTTTTTTTGCAGCTGCTTTTTTCACTTAATGTATCATGAGCATCTGTTTCAATGTATATTTTTTGATTAGCTGTTTTTATTGGAAAAGTAACACAAACCTGGCACAACATTCATGCAGTTCTAAAGAGTTCCAGAGAGGTAAGATTCTGTCACACCAGAACCCCCAGCCTTTCTCTCCTCCCCAGTGAAACAACGACTACCAGTTTCCTCAGTACGTTGGGGGTTGGTTCCAGGACCTCTGCAGATGCTAAAATTTGAGGATGCTTAAATCCCTTGTATGAAATGGTGCAGTGCAGTCCACCCTCCATATCCACGGTTCTGCATCTGCAGGTTCCATTTCTTTTTTAAAAATTTATTTTTAAAAAATAATTTTTTTTATTTATTTATTTTTGGCTGTGCTGGTTCTTTGTTGCTACGTGGGCTTTTCTCTCACTGGGGCAAGCGGGGCTCTAGGTGTCCAGGCTTCAGTACCTGTGGCTCTTGGGCTCTAGAGCACAGGCTCAGTAGTGGTGGCGCATGGGCTTAGTTGCTCTGAGGCATGTGGGGTCTTCCCGGATTAGGGATTGAATTTGTGTCTCCTGCATTATTAGCAGAAGGACTCCTTACCCCTGAGCCACCAGGGAAGCCCTGCAGGTTCCATTTCTATCCCAAATCGGTTGCATCCTTAGATGCAGAAACCACAGGTACAGAGGGCTATTTGTATTTCAGAAATACTCTATATATGTATGTGTCCTTAGATAGATATGCCTTTTTAAAAACTTAACATATATTAGAGAGCTTTCTAAATTGGCACTTACAGATGTATTTATTCTTTTTTATCAGTAAAAAATATTCTACTCTACAGACAAACCATAGTTATTCAACCAGTCCTCTATGCTGAATATTTAAGTTCTTTGCTAATTGTTTGCTATTAGTAGACAAAGCCACAGTGTGCATTCCTCTATGCAAATCCTTGTGCCATATGCTGTTTATGTGGAGGACAGTTTTGCAGAGGTGAAATTCCTGCGTCCAAAGTTATGTGCATTTCAAGTTTTATTTATTTATTTATTTTTGTTTAATATTTGTCTTTTTTTTTAATTTAATTTAATTAAATTTTTGAACTTTACAATATTGTATTGGTTCTGCCGTATATCGAAATGAATCCGCCACAGGCATACACGTGTTCCCCATCCTGAACCCTTCTCCCTCCTCCCTCCTCATACCATCCCTCTGGGTCATCCCAGTGCACCAGCCCCAAGCATCCAGTATCGTGCATCTAACCTGGACTGGCGACTCGTTTCATATATGATATTATACATATTTCAATGCCATTCTCCCAAATCGTCTCACCCTCTCCCTCTCCCACAGAGTCCAAAAGACTGTTCTATACATCAGTGTCTCTTTTGCTGTCTCGTATACAGGGTTATTGTTACCATTTTTCTAAATTCCATATATATGCGTTAGTATACTGTATTGGTGTTTTTCTTTCTGGCTTACTTCACTCTGTATAATAGGCTCCAGTTTCATCCACTTCATTAGAACTGATTCAAATGTATTCTTTTTAATGGCTGAATAATACTCCATTGTGTATATGTACCATAGCTTTCTTATCCATTCATCTGCTGATGGACATCTAGGTTGCTTCCATGTCCTGGCTATTATAAACAGTGCTGCGATGAACATTGGGGTACACGTGTCTCTTTCAATTCTGGTTTCCTCAGTGTGTATGCCCAGCAGTGGGATTGTTGGATCATAAGGCAGTTCTATTTCCAGTTTTTTAAGGAATCTCCACACTGTTCTCCATAGTGTCTGTACTAGTTTGCATTCCCACCAACAGTGTAAGAGGGTTCCCTTTTCTCCACACCCTCTCCAGCATTTATTACTTGTAGACTTTTGGATCGCAGCCATTCTGACTGGCGTGAAATGGTACCTCATAGTGGTTTTGGTTTGCATTTCTCTGATAATGAGTGATGTTGAGCATTTTTTCATGTGTTCGTTAGCCATCTGTATGTCTTCTTTAGAGAAATGTGTATTTAGTTCTTTGGCCCATTTTTTGATTGGGTCATTTATTTTTCTGAAATTGAGCTGTAGGAGTTGCTTGTATATTTTTGAGATTAGTTGTTTGTCAGTTGCTTCATTTGCTATTATTTTCTCCCATTCTGAAGGCTGTCTTTTCACCTTGCTTATAGTTTCCTTTGTTGTGCAGAAGCTTTTAAGTTTAATTAGGTCCCATTTGTTTATTTTTGCTTTTATTTCCAATATTCTGGGAGGTGAGTCATAGAGGATCCTGCTGTGATGTATGTCGGAGAGTGTTTTGCCTATGTTCTCCTCTAGGAGTTTTATAGTTTCTGGTCTTACGTTTAGATCTTTAATCCATTTTGAGTTTATTTTTGTGTATGGTGTTAGAAAGTGGTCTAGTTTCGTTCTTTTAAAGTGGTTGACCAGTTTTCCCAGCACCACTTGTTAAAGAGATTGTCTTTTCTCCATTGTATATTCTTGCCTCCTTTGTCAAAGATAAGGTGTCCATATGTGCGTGGATTTATCTCTGGGCTTTCTATTTTGTTTCATTGATCTATATTTCTGTCTTTGTGCCAGTACCATACTGTCTTGATAACTGTGGCTTTGTAGTAGAGCCTGAAGTCAGGCAGGTTGATTCCTCCAGTTCCATTCTTCTTTCTCAAGATAGCTTTGGCTATTCGAGGTTTTTTGTATTTCCATACAAATTGTGAAATTATTTGTTCTAGCTCTGTGAAGAATACCGTTGGTAGCTTGATAGGGATTGCATTGAATCTATAAATTGCTTTGGGTAGTATACTCATTTTCACTATATTGATTCTTCCAATTCATGAACATGGTATATTTCTCCATCTATTAGTGTCCTCTTTGATTTCTTTCACCAGTGTTTTATAGTTTTCTATATATAGATCTTTAGTTTCTTTAGGTAGATATATTCCTAAGTATTTTATTCTTTTCGTTGCAATGGTGAATGGAATTGTTTCCTTAATTTCTCTTTCTGTTTTCTCACTATTAGTGTATAGGAATGCAAGGGATTTCTGTGTGTTGATTTTATATCCTGCAACTTTACTATATTCATTGATTAGTTCTAGTAATTTTCTGGTGGAGTCTTTAGGGTTTTCTATGTAGAGGATCATGTCATCTGCAAACAGTGAGAGTTTTACTTCTTCTTTTCCAATTTGGATTCCTTTTATTTCTTTTTCTGCTCTGATTGCTGTGGCCAAAACTTCCAAAACTATGTTGAATAGTAATGGTGAAAGTGGGCACCCTTGTCTTGTTCCTGACTTTAGAGGACATGCTTTGAATTTTTCACCATTGAGGATAATGTTTGCTGTGGGTTTGTCATATATAGCTTTTATTATGTTGAGGAATGTTCTTCTATTCCTGCTTTCTGGAGAGTTTTTATCATAAATGGATGTTGGATTTTGTCAAAGGCTTTCTCTGCATCTATTGAGATAATCATATGGTTTTTATTTTTCAATTTGTTAATGTGGTGTATTACATTGATTGATTTGTGGATACTGAAGAATCCTTGCATCCCTGGGATAAAGCCCACTTGGTCATGATGTATGATCTTTTTAATGTGTTGTTGGATTCTGATTGCTAGAATTTTGTTAAGGATTTTTGCATCTATGTTCATCAGTGATATTGGCCTGTAGTTTTCTTTTTTTGTGGCATCTTTGTCTGGTTTTGGTATTAGGGTGATGGTGGCCTCATAGAATGAGTTTGGAAGTTTACCTTCCTCTGCAATTTTCTGGAAGAGTTTGAGTAGGATAGGTGTTAGCTCTTCTCTAAATTTTTGGTAAAATTCAGCTGTGAAGCCGTCTGGACCTGGGCTTTTGTTTGCTGGAAGATTTCTGATTACAGTTTCAATTTCTGTGCTTGTGATGGGTCTGTTAAGATTTTCTATTTCTTCCTGGTTCAGTTTTGTAAAGTTGTACTTTTCTAAGAATTTGTCCATTTCTTCCACGTTGTCCATTTTATTGGCATATAATTGCTGATAGTAGTCTCTTATGATCCTTTGTATTTCTGTGTTGTCTGTTGTGATCCCTCCATTTTCATTTCTAATTTTATTGATTTGATTTTTCTCCCTTTGTTTCTTGATGAGTCTGGCTAATGGTTTGTCAACTTTATTTATCCTTTCAAAGAACCAGCTTTTGGTTTTGTTGATTTTTGCTATGGTCTCTTTTGTTTCTTTTGCATTTATTTCTGCCCTAATTTTTAAGATTTCTTTCCTTCTACTAACCCTGGGGTTCTTCATTTCTTCCTATTCTAGTTGCTTTAGGTGTAGAGTTAGGTTATTTATTTGACTTTTTTCTTGTTTCTTGAGGTATGCCTGTATTGCTATGAACTTTCCCCTTAGGACTGCTTTTACAGTGTCCCACAGGTTTTGGGTTGTTGTGTTTTCATTTTCATTCGTTTCTATGCCAATTTTGATTTCTTTTTTGATTTCTTCTGTGATTTGTTGGTTATTCAGCAGCGTGTTGTTCAGCTTCCATATGTTGGAATTTTTAATAGTTTTTCTCCTGTTATTGAGATCTAATCTTACTGCATTGTGGTCAGAAAAGATGCTTGGAATGATTTCAATTTTTTTTAATTTACCAAGGCTAGAGTTATGGCCCAGGATGTGATCTATCCTGGAGAAGGTTCCATGTGCGCATTTCAAGTGTTAATAGCTGTTCCACTTTTCCTCTAAAATGGTGACATGAATTTATACTCCTACCATTAATGGGGCTTCCCAGGTGGCGCTAGTGGTAAATAACCCCCGACCCCCACCAATGCAGGAGACATAAGAGACTTGGGTTTGATCCCTGAGTCAGGAGAATCTCCTGGAGGACAGCTCGGCAACCCACTCCAGTATTCTTGCCTGGACAATCCCTGTAGACAGAGGAGCCTGGCAGGCTAGGGTCCATAGGCAAAGAATCAGACATGACTGAAGCGACTTGACAGCATGCAACGGTGTATTAAAGTGTTGCTGTCCTCCTACTCTGGCCAATAATGTTCATCATCAAACTTTTTAGTCTTTGTAATTCTGATTGGTATGGATTCTCATTGTTTAATGAGAATCTCCATGGGGTCGCAAAGAGTCAGACATGACTTAGCGACTAAACCACATTTAACTCATATATGTATAAATATGTATATGAATGGACTTGGGGCATATTTCTTCCTTTACACCATTACAGCCATCATGTTAATGGCTGTATAGTTGCCATTGTGTAATTCTATCATAACTTATTTTACCAGTTATTTTACTGGAGATATAAATGTTGATTCTATTTTTTATTATTTATATACATTATATTATATGCAGTAAATGTTCTTGTACTTAAATTTTTGTGCCATCCTTTAATTTCCTCATTTTTTTCAAATTTCTTTGGAATGTTAATTTGTTAGGAAAGTATAAGAATTCCTTTTAAAAAATACAGTTTAAACGTGGTTTGCTTTTATCGAACTAAACAGGTAATTGTTTACCTAAATAGACAGTTTACTGCAGGCCTGCTCCGTTTGTTGTGAAGAATTGGTTTGGAGTGCTACTTTCTTTCATGAAATAATGATTTAAAGTTGCCACAAAAAAGTGTACTTTTAGCCAGGCACCTCGCTTTTGCACTTGCTCTGGTTTTCAACTTGCGTATCCATATGTTTTTGACTAAATCATAAATGGAAGTTTCATTGGAAGTTTGCTTCCCAGTACATGTCATGTGTCTCATTCTGTATTATTTTCATCCTTTTCTTTTCCAGTATTATATTTCTCAGACATCAGTGAAGAGTGAGTTGTGAGTTTTCAATTTTGCCAGGAGTTAAATATTTGCAGAGATGGAAAAAAATAAAGTAAAAAAGAATTTAATATGGATGATGTAGTCCTGGCTCACAGGGCTTTCATACAGTTGCTTCAAACTTACACTTTAAATGAAAGAAAAATATTCTACTTCCACTCTTATCAATTGTCATAATGCCTGAATTAATTAGAATGGAACTATTATTTCTTCCCAAGTGCAACTGGCTCATTCCATCCTAGCAAAATGAATGCTCAGGGCAGCTGCTAATGGCAGTTCCTTCTCCAGTCTCAGCTCTGCCGTTCTTAGCTTGTCTAGTTTTTTCCTTCTGTCAAGAAGGCCAACCTGGAACAGTTTCTTCTGCTCTGACCCTGGGAAGTGAGGGCCTTTCACCCCAGGGCCTCAAGCTTTGTACTCAGCTAACTCTGGGAGCCCAAGTTCTCCCCAAGAAAACTTGTGATTCTTTAGTTTAGTATCTTGTTGCCAGCCACAATTGTATTATAAGAGCTTTTTTCTTCTGCAAGACCAGACCTGTAGCACACCTCTTTGTCCTTTCCAGGCTCTATATTTTTTAAAAATGAGATTTTTTCTTTTCTTACAAAAATTGAGATGTAATTGACATAAACATTATATTACTTTCTTGTGTACAACACAGTGATTCAATATGCAGATATGTTATGCAATGATCAGGACAATAAACCTAATTAACATCTGTCACCACACATAGTTTTGTTTTGTTTTGTTTTTTTCTTGTGATGTGTCAACTGAAAAAAAGTACAGCCTAAAAGCTGAGAATTATGTTCAGGGGCCTTCCTGAGGACTGTTGCCCAGGAAACAGCCTCTCAGATAGCAGTGAGGGACTGTTCAGAAAAGGTAAGAGGAGGAGTCAGGATATATAGGAGTTTTTACTGGGAAAAAAAAAAAAAATATATATATATATATAGTCAAACATCAAAAAATTACTGATAATCACACACAAAAAACAGAATCTCAAGTTAATGACTTTAGTGCTTTTCTATGTATGAGAAGGTGCAAGAATCTAGACTCACTGAAATTATTTCTTTGATTTACAACTTAATTATCTAGGGTCACTATCCTATTTTTCTCTATCTGGAGTGTTCATGAGGGCTCATTGTTGGGGTCGGCTGCAGTGGTGGATGGCTTGATGGCAAGCAACACTCTGTTTACTGAAATGACAGGCAATGTATTTTTGTCCACAAATAACAGTTGGGATCCGGGGTGGAGGTTATGAGGCTAGGAGGAACAGTGAGTGTAAGGTATCAGAGTCTTGTAGCACCTGTTTTTGTTAGGGTTCTCCCCCTCCAAACCCTGGTCAGTTGTCAAAGCCATTGGGCAGTAGCCATTTCCTCCAGGAGAAATAACATCACAGCACAATGGCCTGTATACAGTACAGTTTGTCTGGACTCTGCCAGACTGAGATTTTTCCATCTCCAGGGAGTTTAGGGTGTGTTTAGGGAAAGTTTTTTTCTTTGTTGTTGTAATGTGTCACCTTTTATTTTGAAATAATCTAAAATTTACAGAGGAGTTTCAAATATAGTACCAGGAACTCACACATACCTTTTGCCCAGATCTGCCTTTGTTAATTGTTCATTTAAAATTTTATTTATTTATTTATTTATTTTTGGCTCTAGTTACAGCAAATCGAGGGCTACTCTTCCTTGCAGTGCATGGGCCTTTCACTGTAGTGGCTTCTTTTGTGGAGCCTGGGTGCTGGGGCACACAGGCTTTAGTTATTGTAGCACACAGAATTAGTTGCCCTGAGGCATGTGGAATCTTCCCAGATCAGGGACTGAGCCTATGTCCCCTGCACTGGCAAGTCAGATTCTTAACCACTGGACCACCAGGGAATCCTGTTAATTGTTTATAATTGCCTCATTTACTTCTCTCTCTTTCCCTTTATGAAGATTTATTATATATACATTTTTTCTTAACTTCTCAGGCCTAAGGTGGAGACATCATTCTGAAAGCACAGTGCAGGCTGACCTTGTATAACTGTGCTTCACTTTTTTGTGTTTCACAGATACTGCATTTTTTACAAATTGAAGGTTTGTGGCAGCCTTGCGTCATACAGAACTATCGGTGTCATTTTCCCGAGAGTATTTGTTTACTGTGTCTCTGTACCACATTTTAGTAATTCTTGCAATATTTCAAACTTTTTCATTATTATTGTATTTGTTATTGTGATCTGTGATCAGTATACTTTGATCACTAATGCAGAAAGATTGGGAGAAGGCAATGGCAGCCCACTCCAGTACTCTTGCCTGGAAAATCCCATGGGTGGAGGATCCTGGTAGGCTGTAGTCCATGGGGTTGCAAAGAGTCGGACACAACTGAGCGACTTCACTTTCACTTTTCACTTTCATACATTGGAGAAGGAAATGGCAACCCACTCCAGTGTTCTTGCCTGGAGAATCCCAGGGACGGGGGAGCCTGGTGGGCTGCCGTTTATGGGGTCGCACAGAGTCAGACACGACTAAAGCAACTTAGCAGCAGCAGCAGCAAAAAGATTGACTCATTAAAGGCTCAAATGATGGTTAACATTTTTAAACAAGAAAGTACCTTTTAACTAAGATACGTACATTTTTTTTAGAAATAATGCCATTGTATATATATGTGTGTGTGTGTGTGTGTACAATAAACTTAATAGACTACAGTATAGTATAAGCATAGCATTTTGTACACCGGGAAACCAAAAAATTTGTATGACTTGCTTTTTGCTGGGGCTTCCCTGGTGGCTCAGAGGGTAAAGAATTTGCCTGCAATGTGGGAGACCTGGGTTCCATCCCTGGGTTGGGAAGATCCCCTGGAGAAGAGAATGACTACCCACTCCAGCATTCTGGCCTGTAGAATTCCATCGATAGAGGGGCCTGGCGGGCTACAGGCCATGGGGTCACAAAGAGTTGGACACGCCCGAACAACTTTCACTTTTTGAAGTTTCATTTGCCACAGTAATGTCCTTTATGGCCATTTGGTTTCTGGTCCAGGATCTATTGAAGGTCATTCATTGTATTTAATCATCTTCTCTCCTTAATTTGTTTTTACCTGGAATTTTTTTACCTACAGCTTTCGTGTTTCTGGACCTTGACATGGTGTTTCCTCCTGGTTTAGATTTAGGTTGTACCTTTTGGGCAGGAGTAGCACAAAGGTGATGTTTGTGTTTTTCTCCTGGATCCTGTCAGGAGGCACATGTCAGTTTGTCCCAGAATGGGTGATGTTGGGAGGAAGGCAGAATTTGCTTGGGTCAGCGGGCTTCACTCACAAGTGTGTTCCATACAAACAGTGCTGCTGCTGCTAAGTCGCTTCAGTCGTGTCCGACTCTTTGCAACCCCATAGATGGCAGCCCACCAGGCTCCCCCGGCCCTGGGATTCTCCAGGCAAGAACACTGGAGCGGGTTGCCATTTCCTTCTCCAATGTATGAAAGTGAAAAGTGAAAGTGAAGTCGCTCAGTCGTTTGACTCTTAGTGACCCCATGGACTGTGCAGCCCACCAGGCCCCTCCATCCATGGGATTTTCCAGGCAAGAGTACTGGAGTGGGGTGCCATTGCCTTCTCCGACATGAGGAAAAACCTTTTGATCCCCCAGGTTTCTGTAAGATGTGTCCTCAGGTCATGTAAATACTTTTCCTTCCTCGGGATGATGAGAAAATGCCATATTTAACATGCTCGCTTAAGCTTCTTAGAACACTACTCAATTCATAAATAATGCTGTCAATATATCAGTGTAGCTGTATATACAGAGATGTTTGTGCATGTGTGCTAAGTTGCTTCAGTCATGTCTGACTCTTTGCGACCCCACGGACTGTATATAGCCCATCAGGCTCCTCTGTCCATGGGTTTCTCCAGCCAAGAATACTGGAGTGGGTTGCTGCACCCTTCTCCAGGGGTCTTCCCAACCTAGGGATCGAACCCACGTCTCTTATGTCTCCTGCATTGGCAGGAGGGTTCTTTACCACTAGTGACCCCTGGGAAGCCCATATACAGAGATAGGGTTTTAAAATGAAACTGTGATGCTTCTGTCCATTGATTGTACTCTTGCCTCTTCCAAAACACTTAATTCAAAAGGATAGATAGGGAATTCCTACTGTCCAGTGGTTAGGACTCTATGCTTCCACTGCAGGGACTAAGAACCCACAAGCCCTATAGCCTGGCCAGAAAAAAAGGGATACAGGTAATAAACTTAAGTTGGGCTAAAAGACTGAGAAAATAATAAAGCCAGGGAAGAAAGTACATACTGTACAAACCTTGTGTGGTTTCTAGAGGTGCCTGAAGACTTAACTCCGAGACTTGGGGACTTGTGCAGAGAGGGCTGCATGTTCAGATACAGGAGTCAGAACATCAGGAGCGAAAGACTTGCCTGGTGTGGAGGAGAAACAGTTTTTCGAAGTGTAGAGGCTGAAGAAGGAATTCCCCATAAATGATCTAGACTAATCTAGCAGACAGTGCTCAAAAAGTCTTCCCACGGTGAACACCAGGAGCTTTAGAGAGAGGTTTTCTCTGCCCTCCCTAGACCCTGGATGGTGGCATCATCTGAGAACATCAGCCGGGAATGGCTGCAGACCACAAGGCTACCCACGGTACCCAGCTGGACTCAGGGATGCTACTGAGAAAATTCATCTCTGGATTTCTTCAGAATTTTAAATTTTACGATAGTGTATGAAATACTCTGGCAGTTTCTCATGGAGCTTGAGCAGTAAACCTGACGGAGATTTCTGTCACTTTGGAATAGAGAGACTAACTGCAGTGCTCACTGGGCTTCCCTCATGGCTCAGTGGTAAAGAATCTGCCTGCAATGCAGGAGATGTAGATTCAGTCCCTGGGTTGGGAAGATCCCCTGGAAAAGAGAATGGCAGTCCTCCACTCCAGTATTCTTGCCTGAGAAATCCCACGGACTGCAGGCTCCAGTCCATGGGGTAGCAGAAGGGTCGGACACAACTTAGCCACTACAGCAGTGCTCACCACAGTCATGATGCCCCTCAGGCCCCGGTCCCAGCCCCCAACCCTGTGCCCTTCAGCCATGTTGGCCACCCAGTTTTGCTCATGTACTCCATTCCCACAGGTCAGGCACCCTCCCACCTCAGGACCTTTGAGCTCCATCAGCCTAGAATGTCTCCCACCCTGATTTCTGCACTTCAACCACATTTTTTTTTTTTAATATTTTTAAATTGTTTTAATTTTTTTTTTTTAATTTGGCTGCTCTGGGTCTTAACTGCAGCATATGGGATCTTTGGTTGGGGCCTGTGAACTCTTAGTTGAGGCATGTGGAATCTAGTTCCCTGACGAGGGATCAAACCGCATTGATTCCTGTATTGGGAGCCTTCTGCACCTGCATTGGGAGTGTGGAGGCTTAGCCACTGGACCACCTGGGAAGTCCCCCATCCAATGTTTTTACAAATTACCTCCTCAGACACAGAAGGAATGCTTCTCTCCAATAGTTCTGCATTTGTTTATTCAAAGCCCTTATCTCTAGAGTTACACTATGTATTTGCTATTGTCTGTCTCCCCTCTAGACTATAATCTCCTGAAGGGCAGGACCTTTCGGTCTTGCTCTCCACTGTCTCTAGCACCTAGAAACAGGGCCTTGCACTTGCCTGGGGCTCAGCAGGTATTTGGTGAGTGAATATTTAAGTGAACCGTGGACCACTGGAAAGAAAAAAATCATCCATAGGCCTACCATTCGAGGACCACTATTAGTATTTTGATACATTTTCATTGCAAAGGTAATTAACCTTTTTGGGGTCACTAGAGATTCTAGATCTATGGGTACAGTCTTTAAAATGCATATAAGCACAAAGTCTCCAAATTTGACACATAATTTTACCAGATTTCTTAATCCTGCTACCCCGGTTGAATTCCTGTTTGTTTGTTTTTCTTGTGTATTCATGGCGTGATGCAAAATACCCCTCATTACTGTGTTGTTTCTGTTAATTTGATTGCTAAAGAATGACTGTGTAATTTGCATTTCTACAATTTCTTGTGAAGCTGGTAATTTTTCCACATTTAATTAGTAAATACATGTTCTCGTCTATACACTGTTCAAATCCTTTGACTTATCTCTTGGAGTGTCTGCTGTATGAGCTCTTTCAATAATAAAGATGTTTACTAGAATGGCACATAGTAAAAAGAACACAGATTAAGGACTATTGGCCCACGCTGGCAACTTCTTCCTACCTCTAGTGGAACACAGCTGTGGATTCGTTTTCTGTTACTGAGTTTGGGTTGCCACACTCTGCACCTGGAGTAGTTTTAAAATCATTCAGGAAAGCTAACCAATAAAAAGCTACAATAAACTCTCTCCTGACTAATGAAAATAAATGCATGGATCAGAGTTTCCATTTCCTGCTGGGATAAAAGTATACCTATTGTCTGAAGATAATAAAACAAGAAAAGTTTTGGTTTTGCTGCTGTCGCCAGGCCATGGAATAAAATTTAAAGACACAAAGATAACTTTGTGAAGCAGTACGGTGAAGCACACAGTTTCCTCTTTTTTTTTCCGAGTTAGTCATTATGTGCCTAAATTCACTGCCTTCACAGATGTGCTTTCTGCTTGGTCACTTTTGATAAATCTTTCGATAGCCCAGAAATCAGATGGAATCAAGTAGCACTTTCTGGTGCTGCTTTAGGTGGAAGAAATATGATTTCTTTATAGCTGAAGGACCCAGAAGAAATGAATGCCAGAAAGATGTGATTTTTTTTCATAGGTTGTTCTAGATCTCTTACAACGATGAAAACTGATGTTGAAATCTTTTACATGCCAGTAAAATATACATTTTATAATGTCTATTTAAAAAAATTATTGTTTCATTGTAAAATATATATTCACTGTTCATGCATTTATTTTCATTAGACAGGAGAGAGTTTATTGTAGATGATGCATTTGCTATGCTGGGCTGTGCTTAGTCGCTCAGTCGTGTCCAGCTCTTTGTGATCCTGTGGATTGTGACCAGAGGACCCACTAGGCTCCTCTGTCCATTGGATTCTCCAGGCAAGCATACTGAAGTGGGTTGCCATTCCCTTCTTGAGGGGATCTTCCCGACCCAGGTATCAAACCCTGGTCTCCTGCATTGTAGGCGGATTCTTTACCATCTGACCCCCCAGGGAAGCCCTGATGCATTTGCTAGGAAAACATAAAAATCCATGTTATAGGCTTTTCCATCTTTACACCTAGGAGAACAGAGTTGCCTGGATGTTTGCACTCTGGTTTGTTGACTTGATTACTGTTTGGATGGACACACAGGATGGTGGGTAGGAAAATCGTTGGCTGCTGCTAAAATTCAGGGATTCCTGTGAAGTAAATGTAGGTTGGGTTACAAGTCTAAAACCAGTTGAGCCGGGGGCATCTGGAGAATCTAAGATCCACCTGTCTGATTCTGGGGGCACCTGGAAGTGCTATTAAGGTTTGAAGTCGAGAAAGTGTGTCTGAACATACATGGATCCCAGAATTTTGTGTCTTATCAACTAAGCCGACTGAGAAATTTCCTTAGAGTTATTCTCACCCAGAATTGGAATAAAGAGCTCAGTGTGAAGTTGGGATAGTGCAACTTCTTGGTTTAATACTTTACAGATTTTTGGAACCGAATGCACCCTGAAGTGAAAAGCTGCTTTTTTTTTTTTTGCTGACCTTGTTGGACGGCTAATACTGTTTCTGGGAAATAAGAGAAACAAGCGACTCATTGTTGGCAGGAGCTGAGAGAGACGCAAGAAGGGCGAGAGACGTGTCTGCAGCCTTTTTACCCCCCTTCATTGAATCGTGACTGAGTCCAGGCTGGATTGAGACTGGGTTTGTCTTTCTACCTCCGTAGACATGTGTTTTCCATCAGACTGGGCTGCAGGACACCTGACATTGGCCAGTTCACATGAGTTAAACCCTGTATGGCCCATAAACAGAGAGAAAAAGACCCGCAGCTGTACCCAGACACTCTCAATGCGGAAATATTTTTGAAGCTTGGTGTGGCTAGGTCCATGCATATGTCAGATACGATTTACACCTGTATGTTTTGGCTTCTCTCTGTTGCATATCATCATTTCCCTGGAGCCTCTGAGGCCAGAAGGGCTAGTATTGCTTGATGGTGCCACCTCTTCTGGTTGAACCCTTCCTGTATTATGAAATGTAATGCTTCAAAGATACCTGATTTGGTCTTTTTTTTTTTTTTTTTTTAAGGATGGAAGAAGAAAGCCCTATACCATTTTCTGTAAAAGCAGATCCCACAAATAGGGTGTCACCCTAACATGTAACTATGTTGAATTCATCATTTTACAAGTAAATAAGTTAATTAAATTAGTCTGCTTTGGACCTTTTTGTGAAATAGGGCCAAGGAAACTCCTCTTAATCCTTGTCACCAAATTTAACTCAGTAAATAGTTTTTGACTGCAGGACAGGGCAGTGATTGGTGGCCAGTGCAGCTGACGCCAGCCATGCATTCCAGCACATTCCCTGAGCTTCCTAGGTTTGTCACAGTCTATGCTTGTGATTTGTGCTGAGTCAATTAACCTTCCAAGTTTCTTCATCTCTCAAATGAGTGAATTGGCTTAAATCATTGGTTTTAAATTGTGTCCCAAGGCCCCATGCCAGGCTTTTGGGGCATGCAAGCAGAAGCTAAGCTTAGTTAGTATCCAGTCTCCAAGAGCCATGTCTGTCCAACATATTTTAAAACTTTGTTTAATATTTTGACTCAAGAGTTGGGAAACGCCTGTAGGGAAAGCAGAGTGAAAGCCAGACCGGGACAATTTAGAGAAGAGGATCAAAAGGAGTGCCTTTTAAGCATTCACTTACACTGGCACAGGCTGCAGGCATGCTGTGAATGAACCCCTGAACATGTGGGGTGTCTCTGCTTCATGCCATATATCAGGCTCTGGGGAAAGATCCTGCTGCTAAAAAAAAGATTGAGGAACTTGGTCAAAATGGACTAAGCTCCTTCCAGCCTGAACTTCTACGGTGATGCTTCTAAGTAGGGTAAATACATGGCCACAGCTATGATGAGGATGGTGGGATTTGTAAATCACTAATGGTAGAACAATAACAAAATGCATTGCATCCTCAATAGGGAATTATGCTCCGAGAGTAAGGAGAAAGCCGCAACAAAAATCTATTATTCATTAAATATCCACTTAGAAGAGTATCAGTTCACTTCAGTTCCGTCGCTCAGTCGTGTCCGACTCTTTGCGACCCCATGAACCACGGCACGCCAGGCCTCCCTGTCCGTTACCAACTCCCGGAGTCCACCCAAACCCATGTCCAGTGAGTCGGTGATGCCATCCAAGCATCTCATCCTCTGTCGTCTCCTTCTCCTCCTGTCCTCAATCTTTCAAAGATTATGGGATGTAATAATTAAAATGCATCCGAAACAGAAAGAATTATGTCTGTGTGTGTAGTGGGGATGGATTTCCCGTTTGCTCTGACTTTTCTTTTAAATTAAAAAAAAAAAAATAGCCTCTGCTGATCATCTTAAAAATGAACTGATATTTAACTACCCATTTCTGACCCATAAATCCATAAACATTCTCAGGGAGAATGTATTTGGTGCCTACTGTGTGCATCAACAAGTCAGATTTGAAATAAATTTTGTTCTGTGTTTATAAGGAATATTCATACCAGTGGAGTTGATTCTAAAGGACAGGGGGAGATGTGGCTGTTAGGTTTTGTTTATAAAGAGCACGAATCTAGCCCTCAGGAAGGTGAGAGTTCAAATCACAGGAAGAGAACAGTTTAGTGTTTCTTAAAAGTGCTTCTGTTCACTGTGTGTGGCTCAACCTAGAATCCAGCGAGAAAGATTTCCTGACTTGAAGGCTCATATGTATGAGCAATACAATGTAATCTCATAATAGTGCTTAATGTCTTTAAAAAGTTGCAGAATAGGTGCCGGAGTAGTAGTCCCTCTACCAAGCCATCACGTGTGCGTGTGTGCTGCCTTGTCCAACTCTTTGCGACCCCATGGACTGTTGCCCACCAGGCTCCTCTGTCCACGGGATTCTCCAGGCAAGAATACTGGATTGGGTTGCCATTTCCTCCTCCAGGGATCTTCCCAATCCAGGGGTCGAACCCACATCTCTTGCATCTCCTGCATTGGCAGGTGGATTCTTGACTGCTGGTTCCACCTGAGAGGCACCGATTACCAAGTTGTATGGGTGCAAAAGGGCAGACAGCTGGTCGCAACTGATGGAGGACACGTTGAGAGCTGATTTGATGGACAGCCTGACTGTCATTCTGAATATCAAATGATTCTCTCCTATGAGTGCTGGTTCTCTTTGTAAGGAAACATGTTAGGATGGAAACAGGAAACTTGAGTCCTACTGCCATGAGTTAGCACTGGGAATTGTGGGCAGTCACAGGTGTAGGGTGACCAACCACAGCATCTGCTCAGGACTCTTCCGGATTTAGCCCTGAACGTCCCACGTCCCAGGAAACCCCTTAGTAGAACCAGGACAGTTGGTCACTTCTCTCTGACAGACCTATATCATCATTTGTAGGATGGGGACAGAGAATGGAATCGTAACAGCCCACAATGCAGAAGAGCTCGTGTTGCCCTCTTGGCGTTTAGGTTTCTGGAATGTGTTTCCGATGCAATTCATATAAACATAGTCCAAACATCAAACTGAGTTTAACACCTGTTCCATCTGGAAGGAAGAATTTTTCCCACATTCCAGATCATACCCAACGAATACATTCAAATGTTGCATATTCACCTACTCTGAGGAAACTGTAACCAGATTTTCATAATAATAAGTCAGCGCTTCAAAGGGGTGCTTTCAGAAGGGTGCTTTAGAGCTCTTAATGTTGTTTTATCATGCTGCTAAGTCGCTTCAGTCTTGTCCGACTCTGTGCAACCCCAGAGACAGCAGCCCACCAGGCTCCCCTGTCCCTGGGATTCTCCAGGCAAAAACACTGGAGTGGGTTGCCATTGCCTTCTCCATGTTTTATCATAGAAGCTGGTTAAAAAAAAGAAACCCCCAAACTAAAATAAAAGATAGGTTATTTTGAATATATGGCACAGAAGTTCATTTAGCTGGATTCTGCTTAGCACCTGTGAAAATTGATACTCAAGTTAAACCATCTTAGGAATCTTCCTATTAAATCAATATTTGATGATTGAGAATATCAGCAGCTATCCTGACAGTCTCTTATAACCCTGGCTTTCCCTGTGCCTTTTTTTTTTTTTGGTTACTTTGTATTTTGAACAGCAGTGGGTAATTCCAGGCACAGGGAACCACTTTGTTCAACATCTATAGGCTGCATGTCCCTTTCTCTGACTCCACACCCCACACAGCTGCTCAGTTGACTTTGAGAAGCTCAGCACATAGTAGGAGCTTAATAAATATTCATTCATTTTCAATTCAATTCGCAATTCAGTACTGCCAAGACATCTGCTAAGATGCATGGGACCAGCATTTTCCAGTATCCCTCCTCAGGGGAACAGGGTTGAGAAGTGCTGTATTTTATATCTCCCTCTTGGAAAGTCTCATTGTCTGTTTGTAAGTTAAGGTCTTTGAGAAATTCTGCAATAAAATAAACTCCTTTAACTTTGTTTAGCCCACTATTTCCCAATCTTAATTGACCATGAAACATGGGAAGCAGCTGTTATAATTTTTTAAACTTTAACTTAATATCTATTTGCTCCCATGGGACACACTTAGACCATATTTTCTTTCTTTTTTCCTTCCTTTGTTCCTTTCTTAATTTTTTCTTCCTGCCTTCCTTTCATTCTTTTAATTTGGCCATGCAGTGTGGCATGTGGATCTTAGTTCCCTGACCAGAGATCGAACCCGAGGCCCCCTACCCTGGAAGCACAGAGTCTTAACCACTGGATCACCAGACCATGTTTTCTTTTGAATATTTATCCATTTTTAATATACCCTATAATATCTATTCATTTTTTATATGTGATATGGAGACTATTTGATAGTGAGTATTGATGAGACAGTGCCAAACATGGTTCCTGGTATTTATTGAAGATGTGATTACTATACACACACACATACATATACAGACACACATATGTTTTTCTTATATCTGTTTTAGGTTTTCAGAAAAAATCATGATAAAATAGAGTTCTGTATGCCTCTCAACCGAATTCCTGTATTAGTAACATCTTACATTGTATGATATTAACATACAATAAAAACAGATGTTATCATTAAAGAACCAGTATGGATACATTATTATTAACTAACTTCCATACTTTATTCAGATTGTCTTAGTTTTTTTCTTAATGTCCCCAGCTGTATACCACCTTATTTTTACTTGTTATGTCTCCTTAAGTTGTTCTTGGCTATGAAAGTTTCTTAGACTTTCCTTGTTTTTGATGACCTTGATAATTCTGAGTACACCTTAGGAATTTTATAGGATTTCCCTCTATAGGAATTTGTCTGATGTTTTTCTCCGATCTGGTTGGGATGATGGGTCTTGGGGAGGAAGACCACAGAAATAAAGTACCATTCTCATCACATCTTATCAAGAGTCATGTCATCACCATGGCTCATTACTGTTGATGTTGATCTTGATCACCCGCCCAGTGTATAAAATCCCTCCCCTGTAAAGTTGCTATCCCTCACTACCATTGGATAACTGTGCTCATTGGGAGGAGGTTACTATGTACAATCCATACATCAGGAGTGGGAGTTTTCTCCCCTTCATTGAGGACAGTGTATCTACATTAAATTATCTGAAATTTGTCTCTACAGATTTGCCTCTTTTCCTGGCATTTATTTATTTATTCAGTTATTTGTTTATATGAGTGTAGACTCATGGACATTATATGTTTACTAAAATAATGAATCATAGCAACATATGAAACTCTGTCCATTCTTGACAGAAGAGAAGTACAGAAGCTTGATAATAGGTACTGGGAGAGGAAGAATCATGCAGTGCTGGGCAGGCCTCCCCACTCAATTGCATGGAATTGTGCCTCTGACATGTTAACAAAACTGTGTGTTTTTCAAAATTCATTAATTAATTTGGCTGCACTGGGTCTTAGTTGCGGCATATAGGATCTTTATTTGCAGCCTGTGGGATCTATTTCCTTGACTAGGGATTGAACCTAGGCCCCCTGCATTGGGAGCACAGAGTCTTAGCCACTAGATCACCTGGGAAGTCCAAAACCACGTGTTTTTAAAGTTCAACGCAAAGAGCTATGCATAGGGACACTGCAGCTGAGGAGCTGTTGTCAAGAGGAGAAAGGGAGTTGAGGAGAAGAGGAGAAATGCCTGACTAACAACAGTATTCCTCTTGGCCCTTCCTAGACTCACGTGTGCATCGCGGAGGAGGATTGAAAGGGAATAACGTCGTTGCTGTGTCTTTCTAGGGCTTAGGTGTGGCGTCTAGCCATTGGCACGCTGGTTGTCCTTTCCATAATCTGCTCGGAGCCAGCCTGATGCAGGCCCGTGATGGGTTTTGTAGTTGAGCCCAACCTTATGGTTTTGTTTTCTTCACTTGGCATTGTTTGCGTGTGTGTGTATATAACCATAGCCTATTTTAAAAAAAGAGGGGTGGGGGAAAGCAAGCCCAGGACACAGAAAACCAAGCCACTGAACTTCTCCGCGGCCAGAGAGACGTTTGTCAAACATTCCAGGAGGCTCGCTGGGCAGTCTGATTCCCTGGCCTCCCTCCTAGTCTGCAGCTCCTGGCTTGGGGAAGCTGCCAAAATACTCTGTCTATGAGCTGTCGCTCTCAGTTCCTGGTGCTGCAAAAGGCAAAAAGTTCAGAAGTGAAGCCTTAACCTTTTTCTGGTCTGCTTCTTATACAGCAAATGACATGCTGGCTTAAAATGGAGTCCAGGGACCTTCCTGGCCTCGAATCTTGGGGGCCTTTGTAGACATGACCGAGTGGTATGTTTGCTGGAGCAAGTTAGAGGGTGCATCACTGTCCCAGTGGGCATTAGACAGAGGGTCATGGGTACCCCCATGCACCTCTGCACACCCCATTCCCATGTTGACCATTTACTTCACAGTCATTGACTCAGAAGAGTGTTCCTATCTTAAATGCTGTGGGGTTTGTTTTTCTTGGTGTTTTCTTTTATATTGAATAATAGCAGTGAAATATGTCTGGTTACATCTGTAGAGCTTGGTTATGTTTGATGGCCAAACACTCAAGAGAAAGTCAATTATTGAAGGAAAAAAAAAGGCGGGGTGGGGGGAAAGGAGATGAAAACAGTGAAAAAGATAAATGTGGATTTGAATTTAAATTCTGACTCTCTTGGAAGGGAAAAAAGAGAAGTCTCTGCTTTAGTTTTGATGCATTCCTGCTTCAGTGGAGAACGCTTCTGTTTGGGGTATTCCTTTCTGTGGGGGCAGGCAAAAAGTCTAGACCTGACTAGGTCTTTAGCATTTGTAAGGCATTTAATGGTAGTCTGTGCTTACCTGGTTTGGCCTCAGATACTGCATTTGAGATACTGTACGTTTTGTTTTCTTTTTCTTTTCTTAAACTGAACTATTCTCTCCCTAAAATGTTATGGGATATTATCCCAAGAAGTATTTCGTTTGTTGCAAATCTAGATGTTTTCCTTCCTGTATTCTCCGGAAGACTTCCTCTCTGTTTATCTCTGTCTTGAAACTCTTCTGCCCCCCTTTGTCTCTGAGTAGCTACGAAAGCAGTGGTTTTAAAGAACCTCAACTGTCGGTAAAGTTCACAAGATTCAACCTAATAAAAGGTTCAGTGAGTAACCCTCTGAAATGAAACAACTGCAGGGAGCAGAGCAACAGGGGAGATCTTGGGCATGTGGAGTGAGTCAGGACACCTGGCTCCTAGGCCGTGACTATTTTATGGCCTTCCCCCAGTTCACTGTTTCTCTGGGTATTGCTTCCTCACCTCTACGTGGAGAAGTTGCACAGGCAGGCTCTTAGTTTTGAGGATCTTGACTGTATTTTAAGCCTTATTTGTTGTTTTTCAAATAATTTAGGGTTTACCTCCTTTCATTCCACCAAGAAAATATTTTGCGTATTTGATGCCTCCATGACCATACTTTTGATTTCTGTGTTTTATTTTTGCATTTGTATATTTTACATAAGTAATACACACAGAAAAACTTCAAACAGTACAGAAGAGGAAAAGGAAGATCTCTTTCCACCCTTGACACCCAGTTTCCTCTCCAGACGCACCTATTGTTGTGTATTTTTCTTGAGAAATTTACTGTTTTATGCATAATATGCACCCCACCCCACCCCTATTTTTCTAATTACAACTATTATGCTCTTACATACATCCTGTTCCTTGGATTTTTTTTTCCCCCTTCTGAAAGGTGCTTCTTAGAGATTGTTTCATAGAAGTAACTACAGAGATTATTCTTTGGAATAGTTACATAGCCTTCCTCTGAATGAATCATGACCTCTTATTGGTGGACACTGTTTTCAGTCTTTTGCTGTTATGGACAGTATCAAGATGAATTTTCTCATACAGACTTCTCTGTTGGTGGGTGTGATTTATTTTGAAGACAAAGCCATTGGTTAAGTTCTATTCTCTTCCAGTCCTTACAGTTAATAACTGGAGATGTTTAGTCTAAATGGTCAAATCTAAATTAAATGGAAGAAAGCAGCATGTCCACCGTGCCTGCCTGTGGATGGTCCCTGTAAGGGCTAGTGTTTTAAAGGCTAGCAAAGGTGTGGTTTTCTAGAAGCGACCTCCACCCAGTCTTAAACTCCCCCCAGATAAGGATGCAGACATCAGTAAAACCTGACTCCCAGTGTCTGAATGATGTGTGGAGTGGAGTAACAGTCCTGTGTGTGAACAAATGACAGGGCTGGCTTCCCAAGTCATGGAAGATAGTTCTGATCCAGTTGACTTGACATGTCAGTAAGTACCAGACCTGAGTCAGTTTTAATACTTTTCAAGGTATCTGAGTTATAAAAATTAACCTCCGGGGACTTTTCTGGCAGTCCAGTGGGTAAGACTCTACACTTCCACTGCAGGGAGCAAGGGTTCAATCCCTAGTCAGGGAACTAAGATCCTGCATGCCACATGGAGTGACCAAAAAAAAAAACCCTCTGAACTACTAACAAAAATTTAACATTTTCAAGCCTCTTTTTCCTAACCTAGGGATTTGTGATATTGGAAATATTCAATTTACACATTCCTCTTATAGACACAATTGGGCTTCTTTTTCCTGTGCTAGTTACATCAGATAAATAGGAGCGTACTTTTGCAGAAGGTTCAGAAACAACTGTGCCTGGAGATAATCACTATTTTTCTATCTAAGCTTCCTTCTTCTGGCCTGAAAGAGGTCTTATGAATTAAACCCTTCTGAGTATCTGGACTTTGTCTTACTTGAATCCTTATTTTAAGAGAATTTTTCCCTATGACACAGTATGTGCCCAATCCCTGACTCTCCTACCCAGGCCTTCAAATAGAGATTGTAATTATGCTCCACGCTGTAGAAATGAACTATTTATTTCAGTTATTTTGGCATCAGTCACAACGATGCTTTTTTTCTGTTCTTGGACTAAGAACGTAAGGAATGCCCAGCTGGTTTCATTCATTCATCCCATCATTTACCGAGTTTCGTTCTGTGCCAGGAGGTGAGAGTTATTGGTGGTGGAGTTGATTCAGGAAGTGAAACCCAAACTATTTTTGCAGAATACTCCAGTATCTTACCTTGTCTTGAGCGACTTCTCTGTGATTGAGCAGAGTTGTCAGCCTGTCCAAACCCTCCTTCAGCCCTGCCTACTTGTAACCTGAGCAACCTTTGGGCCCAGAAGCCTGTTTTGAGGGCCTGCTGTTTACGTGGCCTTTCATTGTGGTTCATTGAAGGCAAATTGTGTGTAGAGGGGTTGCCCCAGTTTCAGTGATTGTTCCTGGACTTGGGTCTCAGGTGTGACAGAGGACGAAGAAGGACAGTTGAAAGGGCAGGTGGACAGGGTGTCAGGAGTTCAACTTTGGCTCCAGTTGTACCTGTTTCTAAGCAGAGCACACCCCTTGCCTCTCTGGCTTTCGCAAAATAAAAAGCTGAACTAGATGTTCTCCAGGAATCTTTACAAAGCCTAACATTCTAGTGCTCTACAGACAAGCTTCCCTGGTGGCTCAGATGGTTAAAAATCTACCTGCAATGCAGGAGACCCGAGTTCGATCCCTGGGTTGGGAAGATCCCCTGGAGAAGGGAACGGCTACCCACTCCAGTATTTTGGCCTGGATAATTCCATGGACAGAGGGGCCTGGCTGGCTACAGTCCCTGGGGTCGCCAAGAGTTGGACACAGCTGAGGAACTTTCACTTTAATTTTCACAGACAATCATAAAACCCCATCTCATTTCTCCACACGTTCCTTGCAATAGCCTGTTAGTTCCTGTGAGGGCAAGAGCTGTTTATCCAGCTACAAACCCAGCATCCAGCACATAGTGGGAATGCAATAAAGATTTGAGTGAGTTAGAGGTAAATTTCAAAAAAGAGATTTTTATCCCACCTCTACTCCTACCCAGAGGAACTTCCTGTCAAGGAACAAATTCTTCCTTAAGGAAGCCAGTTCTACAGAAAATCTTAAGTTTTGGTTTGTTTTCTCTTCCTTTCTTTTTAAAAATTTTATTAAAGTGTAGTTGATTTACAGTGTTTTATTAGTTTCAGTGTACAGCATAGTGATTTAGTTATATACATACATGCATTCATTCTTTTTTAGATTCTTTTCCCATGCAGGTCATCATGGAGTACTCAGTAGAATTCCCTGTGCTACACAGGAGGCCCTTGTTGATTGTCTATTTTATATAATGTGTGTATGTTAATCCCAAATTCCTAATTTATCCCTCCCCTATTGTGTTTTCTCTTTGGTAACCATAAGTTGGTTTTCTAGGTCTGTGAATCTGTTTCTCTTTGTAAATATATTTAGTTCTTTTTCATGGCTGAGTGATATTCCGTTGTATATATGTACACACCTGGTTTATCCAGTCCTCTGTTGATGGACATTCAGGTTGCTTCCATGTCCTGGCTATTGTAAATAGCACTGCAGTGAACATTGGGATGCATGTATCTTTTCAAGTTATGGTTTTCTCCAGATACATGCCCACGAGTGGGACTGTTGGATGATATGGTAGTTCTATTTTTAGTTTTTAAGGAACTTCCGTACTGTTCTGCATAGTGGTTGTACCAATTTATATTACCACCAACAGTGTAGGAGGGTTCCCTGGTACCTTTTTTTCACTGTGTATGTGTGTGTGTGTTTGTGTTTTCTACACATTCATTTAATACATAATTGATTAGGCTACTTTAAAATTCACCTAAGAAAGTTTGGTCATAATATGTGTCCATGTAATGTCTATATCAAACTGAAGATCTGAAATATTTCACCCTGAACTTTAAGTAAAATATGCCAATAATTTTATCTTTAAAGGTAATGATATCAAATATAGCACAAATTACATTTTTTGTTTTTTTTTCCTCAGAAATGAAGTAAGTATATAAAATTACACATTGTTGCCTTTGGCTCTGACTTAGGAGAAATAGACTGGAAAACATGGTTTTCTTTATTACAGGATATTACCCAGTAGAAGTTAAGCAAATTTAATAGGTTAACTGTCTTGAGAAAAACTAGCACTTTTTAAGATGCATTTTTTGTGGGGAGGGGACACCAATTATATAATTTATTAAACTATTTAAAAGTGTTTTGTAACATGAAATACTGTATGCTAAAATTTTAATATTGGTAAATACAGACAAATAGAAAATCCTTAAAAAGTTGAAAACACTTCTATGCCTTTATCCAGTCATAAACATGGTTAGCATCTTTTATATAATTTCTCTCACTAATAATTCTCACTAAATGTTCTCTAATCATTCACTAATAATTTCTCACTAATCATGTCTTTGGGCGTCCTCTTTTAACAAAGCATGAATGGGGTCCCGCTTTTGTGTAGACCCCTGATCTAGGTGCTGTGTTTTACCTGTCAATTCGCTCACCTGTCCTAAATATTATTTTACACCCACCACTATCAATGATCACATGCCCTCCTTAGCTCTGCCATGAACATGCAGGTTGTCTGAGGACAGGCACACACACCCAGATGTCCTGGTGAAATTAGCTTTCATGCTGTGGTAACCTTTGTGGAATTTGCTTATGACCACTATGTTCTATTTAAGGATTGAAATGTACCCTAGACACAGGCAAGGTGTGAAATCAGACTTCTAACAGGGCACAAGAGCTAAGACTAGGTGGGTCAGGAGAGGGGCCAGTATCTGAGTCTCTGTGAATTGAATTAAGGTAATGATTACTTAAACAGTAATGATAAGCAGCAAAGTACTTTGGAAGGAATCTCAGGAATCTAAAGGCCACAGCGTTCTGATGGTCTCTTTTTGATAAGGTGCTGTGGTCCTGGCCACTCATCTCCCTGTTCTTCTCTCCTGTAGTGATGAATCACCAACACCAGCAGCAGATGGCACCCAGTTCCCTGAGCCAGCAGAACCATCCCCCTCAGAACCCATCAGCAGGGCTCATGAGTATGCCCAACGCGCTGACCACCCAACAGCAGCAGCAGCAGAAGCTTCGGCTTCAGAGGATCCAGATGGAGAGAGAGAGGATTAGGATGCGCCAGGAGGAGCTCATGAGGCAGGTATGGCCTTCGGTGGTACCTGGTGGAGGCTTCGTGGCCAAGGCTACTAGGTAGGTAGCCACTTGCCATCAGAGTAAAATAAATCTTTCTCCAGAAGTATTAAAGGCCCAAAATTCTGCTCCAAGCATCCATTCTCTACTTGCATTATTTTGAGAGCCAAATCTGTGAGCACACAGACTAGCTGTATTACCATGGCTACCTTTGACTTTTCACTACTCATCACTAGAGGGAGAGAAAAAGTATGTACCAATTACTTTTTATCACAAAACTTAGTGGCTTAAAAGAATAACCATTTTATGTATTTAATTTTTAAACTTTTTATTGTATATTGGTATATAGCTGATCAACAATGTTGTGATAGTTTCAGATGGACAGCAAAGGGACTCAGCCATACGTAACACATATATCTATTCACCCCTAAACTCCCCCTTATCCAGGCTGCCACATAACATTGAGAATAGTTCCCTGCGCTCTACAGTAGGTCTTTGTTGGTTACCTATTTTAAATATAGCGGGGTGTACATGTCCATCCCAAACTCCCTAACCATCCCTTATTCCCATCCTCCCCCTTTCCCACCAAATAGCCTTTTTATTATATCACACAGTTTGTGGACAGGAGTTGAGGCAGGGCTCAGCTGGACTGTTCTTCTATACATAGTGTAGTCTGAAGTCACTTCAGTTCAGTTCGGTTCAGTCGCTCAGTCATGTCCGACTCTTTGTGACCCCATGAACTGCAGCATGCCAGGCCTCCCTGTCCATCACCAACTCCCGGAGTTTACTCAAGTCCATCGAGTCGGTGATGCCATCCAGCCATCTCATCCTCTGTTGTCCCCTTCTCCTCCTGCCCCCAATCCCTCCCAGCATCAGAGTCTTTTCCAATGAGTCAACTCTTCGCATGAGGTGGCCAAAGTATTGGAGTTTCAGCTTCAACATCAGTCCTTCCAATGAACACCCAGGACTGATCTCCTTCAGAATGGACTGGTTGGATCTCCTTGCAGTCCAAGGGACTCTCAAGAGTCTTCTCCAACACCACAGTTCAAAAGCATCAATTCTTCAGCGCTCAGCTTTCTTCCACAGTCCAACTCTCACATCCATACATGATTGCTGAAAAAACCATAGCCTTGGCTAGACGGACCTTTGTTGGCAAAGTAATGTCTCTGCTTTTGAATATGCTATCTAGGTTGGTCATAACTTTCCTTCCGAGGAGTAAGCCACTTAGTGGTATTCAACTGATGGATGGATTGACTTGGAGGGTCCAAGGTGGGTTTACTTAAGTGTGTGGCCTCATGGTGAGGGCTGCTGAAAGTCTGGGCTTAGCTGGGACGAAAACTTGAAGTATTTGCCCATGGCATCTCTAGCTTGGCAATCTTAGAGCAGTGGAACTATTCTATTTGGAATAGCAGCTTGGGTCTCCCTGAGAGAATATTCTAAGAGACAGGAATTGAAAGCTGCCAGTGTATTAGGGCCTGGCTCTAGAAACTGCCACAGAATCACTTCTTCCACATTCTCTTGATCAAACAGTCACAGTGTGCACCTTCCTCCTCTAATCCCCGCTACCCTTCCTACCCCAAATTAGAGCAGATAACAGAGAGTGTTCATGGAGGAAATGACAGTGAATCTGCAACTGTCTTTAATCTGCCATGAAGCATGAAAAAAAGAGAAAACTGAGGGGGCTTGCGAAAGCAAAATGTTTTGCCTATGGACTCTGATAGAGGGGTCTGCAAAACTGCCTGGGCTTTGAGTAGCCACCTCCATGGCATCCTCCACTCGTTCGTGTATTCATGCAGTCAGTCCATCCAAAGAGGGTGTGTCCTCAGTGAGTCAGGCTCAGTGCTTCCCTTCAAAAAATAAATGAAAGTCCTTGAAGGAGGCCACAGCCTTTTCCCTGCTGAAATGGCTTGGTCTGTGCAAGAGCAGAATTCTCTTCTGTGCTGCTCAACTAATGTAGCACATGTTTTCAGGCCTCATAAATTTTGCTGGCTGCATTTTGGGGAGGAAGGCTTCAGTTTATTGTTCTAATTCTTCAGACTTTGCCTTATGACTCACATGAAGCAAGGTACATGGGGAGCTTCCTTTCCATGTTTAAGGAAATGAGTAGTTTTGACTGTTCCAGAAAGCTTTTTTGCAGGGGGATGGGGATATTAAACACTATTTTTTTTCCCTTTGGTATTATTATATCTGATACTTTCAAAAATATACACCTACTGCTATAGGTAAATAATGAATTTCTCATCAAATAAATTCTAAAATACAAAGTATCTGTACTGTGTGATACTTTATACTGTGTGAGGTGGCTTCCCTTGTGGCTCTGATGGTAAAGAATCTGCCTGCTACGTAGGAGACCCGGGTTCAATCCATGGGTCGGAAAGATCCCTTGGAGAAGGGAATGGCTACCCACTCCAGTATTCTCGCCTAGAGAATTCTATGGACAGAGAAGCCTGGCAGGCTATAGTCCATGGGGTTGCAAAGAGTCAGACATGACTGAGTGACTAACAATTACACTGTGTGAAGTTTAAAAACCATGATGAATTAAAAGAATTCCTTAGACAGTCTTTGAAAATGTGGGAAGTGAATATAAATTGTGCTTTGTTGTTCTGTTGAACTATCCTCTAAATTTGAGGAATACAACTTTGTAATATGACCATTATTATGCTTTTTTACCCTGAGGATTTATGTCTGAACTTTCATAGTTATTTCAGGGCAACAGTTATTTATACTGTTTTTAGATATACACTATCATGTTTCTTAGAAGGAAATGGTTGTATTATGGTTTTCTGTCTTTGGATAATGATTCTACTTGGAATAATATATCTATTTTATAATACAGAGTAAATTAAATAGCAGTAGATTAGCATTTATACATTTTAATGGTTTTTCCCCCACAAAGCTATGACTATCCTGCAAAGAATGACTTGCTTCTCAGTTTCTGCCTTGTTCTGTTTCTCTTTCTCTTACTCCACCTCCTCCTTTCCCACAGAAAGCATTTCTGAAAAGGGGTGGAGGAAAGTGCCCCAGATTGTTTCCTTTATGCCAGCCATAGGTGCCTTTGAACCAGCATGTTAGTATTGATGGTTCGTATTACAGAAATACCAACCAAGTTCCTTAAATGCTGATCCCTAGAGGCTGTGGAACGCAGAGTATTTTGCTTCATCACAGTGTCATCTCCTCTGTACAGGACATGGGGAGAAATACTGTCCAGATTTGCTCACAGAGGTTCACATAGTTAGCTTTGAACGTGCAAGCACACACATATGGAGGAGGAGAAGATGGAATGGGTGGTTCAGATGTCTTCTTATCTTTATTATGGAATACAGGAAGAAAGGCCTAAAGAGACTTTTTTAAGTAGTGGAAGAAGTTTTCCTCCATCCAGAATTAGCTTGCTTCTCAGGGTCAAAGATATTATTTAAGACCGTACAATAAATGGTGTTAGAGTGATGACAGTTTTCTGGGGCGTTTGCCAAGACGTCTGATTGTTCAGGTGTGGATTATGTGTATCATCTTGGTGTGTAGTTTTTTTTTTTTTTTTTCACTTCTTTCTTTTGTTGCTTTGCTCTCAAGCATCACGATTTGAACTTAATGGACTGGAAGTAAAAGTGATACCTGGCTCACCTGTTTAGCTGCCTTCTAGCATCTGGTAGGAAGGTAGAGGCACTTTGGCCCTGAAGAGCTCTGAAGATTGTCAGTTCCATTTGTTCTTTCTGTCCCACTCCCCGTTCTTCATAGTCAACAACTGCCTGAATATCCTTTGCTCTCTGGGCACTTAGTAATTCCCCTGCATGCTAAGTTGCTTCAGTCGTGTCTGACTCTGTGAGATCCCATGGACTGTAGCCTGCCAGGCTCCTCTGTCCATGCAATTCTCCAGGCAAGAATACTGGAGTGGGTTGCCATGCCCTCCTCCAGGGGCTCTTCCTGACCCAGTTATCCAACCCACATCCCTTATGTCTCCTGCACTGGCAGACAGGTTCTTTACCATTTGTGCAGCCTGGTAATTCGCCTGGTCCCCCTGCAGTTTGCAGGAGGGCCCTAGCTGTCTAGCCTGTCCTCTCAGAGCCCCTGCCCTGCAGGCAGGCCTTGACCTTCCTCTCACAGGACAATTTCTGGGAGAGAAGCCCCTTCCTATCCTTCATCTTTAGGCAGGAAAGGGGGTTGGTACATTTTAATAAGTAGAATGAATTTATTCCCTAATTCTTGGGAAATTATCACTACTCTGTATTTTTTTTTAACTATTTATTTATTTATTTATTTTTGGCTCCTTCGGGTCTTTGTTGCAGCACATAGGATCTTTTACTGTGGTGTACAGTCCTAGTGGCTTCTCGGCACGTGAGATCTTAGTTCCCTGACCAGGGATCGAACCTAAGCCACCTGCATTTCAAGTGCAGAGTCTTAACCACTGTACCTCCAGGGAAGTCCCCTGGAAGCTCCTTATATGCTATGTAAATATTGTTTCATTTTTCCTTCTTCTTCTTTCTGCTTCCATGCCATTGTTCCTCTAGGCACGTAGTCTGCGGAGAAAACAACTCCTTGGTCCTTCTTCCACAATCTGACGTGTACCTTCTGATGCCAAGGACTCAGACATGAACTTATCACTGAAATCATGCAGAAGATATTAACCCAATGAATTTGAGGAAAGTCTGATTACAGATCTGAAGTGAACTTCCATTATTTCAGGATGGAAAATTATTTTCTGATTCCTTTTTTTGTCTCGTTTGTTTATTCACGCAACATTTGCATAGTGCAAAATAATAAAAAGATAAACGAGACACGGCTGCCTTCAGATAACTTATGTTTTATCACTGGAGACAAAATGATTAAATCTAATCCGAATTGGTGGCCAGAAGGATGAATTCAAACCATTCCCCACTTTGTGGGGTTCCAATGGCTGCCATCTTTGACTTTCATGACTGGAGCAGAGACCAGATCACTTGAGCCCAGAGTTCTGGGAAAGGAGCATAACGTGCTTTTTGCCTTCCTTTTCAGTCCCCACAGGCCAGCAAGTTGTTGGATAACTACAGAATTAGGATCAAAGGGCTGGTGAGGTTTGGTATCTCCCCTGATTAGGAATCTTTTTAAGTAGGAGAGTTTTGTTCAAAATGATTCCTATGCATTAACGTTGGCTGCTGTAGCAACACAGTTGAACTGCTTGTATCTGATAACTAATGAATTATCTGGAAACATGGCAGGTGCTCCCAGGGCAGGGGTGCTAACGGGCCCAAAGGGATCCCAGCCAGGTCTGCAGAACATGGCCTTATTAGGAAACTTTCTCTGCTTTCAGTGTCTCTCACAGACCTTATGGAGAATGACTTTTCATGAAAGACATTCTCCATTGTCTGTGATAATGACAGTTTTATTTTTTGCTGGTGAAGAAGTTTCAGGTCCATCAAAGTAAAAACAACCCTGGAAAAGAAAGCAGCTCTCAGGAATTCCCTGGTGGTGCAGTGGTTAGGATACTGAGTTCTCACTGCTGAGGTCCCAGCTTCAATCCCTGGTCTGGGAACTAAGATCCCACAAGCCACATGACCAAAAACAAAACAAAAAACCTCAATTGGACAATGTACTTCTTGCTATCTTCTCATAGAGTTTTTAACTTTTAAAGTTATAACTAGTAGTAGCTGTTTTTGTTGTTTTTGTCTGACTGACATAAGAGAGAGCATTTTGCTAATTGAAAAAAATCCAGACTCAGCAGACTGCAGGGACGTTCCTGGTGGTCCAGTGGTGAAGATGCTGCGCTTCCAAGGCAGGGGGTACAAGTTCTGTCCCTGGTCAGGGAAGTAGGATCCCACATGCCGTGCAGCCCAAACAAGCAAACCCAAGTGGTTCTGTCTCATTACTTTTTCTCCCTGACCTTCAACCCCAGGGCAAATCCCAGCCTCTGGAAAACCACTCTGCTGAGGGTGCTGTGCTCTGGAGGTGGGATAACTGTAAGAAGGGGGAAAGAAGGAGACTTCATAACGTATGATTCCATTTATATGACATTCTGGGAAAGGCAGGACTATAGAGACAGCGGAAGAGTGTTTGTCAGAGTAGGGGTGAGGGAGAGGCTCCCTGCAAAGGAGAGGCACTCGGGGATTTGGGGAGTGAGAGCAGTCTGTGTCTTAGTTGGGGTAGCTGTTTCACAGCTGTATTAGGTATTTGGCAAAACTCTGAACCGTACAATTTCACAAAGTGTGACCGTGACTATATGTAAATAAAAATAGTAATGAAGTAAAATTATTGCACAGAAAAGAAAATATTTAAAATAATCAAAACCAAAAAGGAACATAATCGTCATCTATTCTTTTACCTCAAGAGAGCTGTGAAGATGCTGGTGATTTCTTTCCAGTCTTTGTATGTATCTTTTTTTTTTTTTAATATATATTTAGTTTAAAACAAAACTGGTAGTGTATTATACTACTGTGTGTTACCTCTTTTCTTAATATATTTTGAGAAGTCATCTATTTATTCTGTATCAGCCATGGACGTGGTGCTTTGAGTTTGGACCTATCTATTTTAGGCTGCCTGGAATCCTTTCTCCAGCAAGGCTGGACATAAATTTTAAAAACCCATGAACCACACATGCCCTCAAGACTATAGACTATTCTGCTGTTGCAGCTTAAAAACCAACACAATATTTGCTCAGTATCATAAAGGGCATGTTTACAGCTTTACCCAATGAAATGGAAAATTTGAGTAACTGGTCAGAAACTGAGAAACAAGCTTCTCAGTCCCTATTTGTCCCTCTGAAAGAACGATTCCTTGACATGAAAACAGACTCTTGGCTTTATCTGAGTAGAGTATTCCATTGTTTTATTCATTCAGATGTGAAGCTTGGGGTCTTTCTGGCTCAAAGATGATTTCTGACTGGAGGACTTCCTGTCAGCCCCCAGGGCCTGGAAGAATCTTAAGTAGAGAAGCCTTCGCTCCCTCTGTGTTGTTGAGAAACCGTTATTATTCTCAGGCAGACTCAGCATTGCTTTCACCCCCATCCTTCACTTAATTGGGGCTCAGTGGACAGGAGAAAGCAGCTTGTCAGACAAAAACGCTGACTCAGCTCGGCCTCTGGTTGCCAGGACAACGGGGACCAGGGGAGAGGGCTTGGGCGGGAGGCCTCGGAATTCTTTGGCAGGTCTCACAGATTTCTGTGGGGCTTGACAGCCACTATCGGGTCTGGCGGGCCAGCTGGCCAGCCTCTTTCGGCCATTCCTGACTGAGGGCCCCGGGGAGGGACACACCCGGCTGTGAGCAGGGCTGGTCCAGGGAAGGCTCCGAGGTCTGTTGTTTGTCATGTGAAGAACAACTATTTAGAGAGGTTAAAAAGTGTCATATCGTAGCATAAATAGTGGCAGCTTCATGGAGTCATGCCTTCAGCACATAGGGCTATGATTTCCTTTTAGGAAAGCATTTCAGGGAATTAGGTTTCGGGGTTGAGCAGGAACATCAGTGGTCATGTTGTCCACCCGTGGATCCCACTAGAGTAGCCTGGCTGTGTACATTCATTCACTCATTCATTTGTTCAACACGTTCTAGGCACTGAATGCACAGTAGTGAACTAATAGGCTTGTTCTTTACCTTCATAGAGTTTCCATTCTAACTGCTGTCAGTGTTCTATTTGCCTGGTCCTGGAAATAATTCATTTTCTTAAAAAAATGACCAATTCCTTTCAAAAGGACACTTTTGAAAGATGTTATAAAATCAAACACATTTAAAATTTGTATTTATTCTTAAATATCTATTTTTTTAGGCAATTAAAAAACTGCATTGAAATATAGTTGGTTTACAGTGTTTGTTTGTTTTAAGTGTACAGCAAAGTGTTTCAGTAACATATATATGTGTGTGTGTACGTATATCTCTGTGATATAGGGAATGTTTGCCTAGGGCCATACATGCTGTGTGGCTGAAATCCTGGGAAAGCTTTATCAGACTTTGAGAGTGATGGAAAAAGCCAAAGATGGAAAATACTGAGCATTCTTAATCATTAGTTAAATTGGTCAACCAATTTGAATTGGCATAAGAAAGCATTTCGACCCCTGGGTGGGGAAGTACCCCTGGAGGAGGGCATAACAACCCACTTCAGTATTCTTGCCTGGAGAATCCCATGGACAGAGGAGTCTGGAAGGCTACAGTTGATGGGGTTGCAAAGAGTCGGACACAACTGAAGCGACTGAGCACGCATATATTCTTTTTTCAGGTTATTTTCCATTATAGGTTCTTGAAATTTTTTAGATAATTTTTAAACTTTCCTTTTCATTTCCAATTACATGTCATTGGCCGTATTGTCCATGTTGTACAGTACATCCTTTTAGCCTCTCTTACACCCAATAGTGTGTATCTTCCTCTCCCCCACCCATGTATTACCCCCAACTCCTTAACCACTGGTTTGTTCTCTGTGTCTGTCATATTTGCTAGTTTCTTGTAATTTTTAATTCCACATGTAAGTGATATTGCACATTGTCTTTCTCTGTCTGACTTATTTCACTTGGCATAGTGCCCTCCGGGCCCACCCGTGCTGTTGCAGATGGCAAAATTTTGTTTTTTTTTATGGCTGAGTAGTACAAACA
The DNA here is from genome assembly GCF_003369695.1 of Bos indicus x Bos taurus. NCBI lineage: Eukaryota > Metazoa > Chordata > Mammalia > Artiodactyla > Bovidae > Bos > Bos indicus x Bos taurus. The sequence continues at coordinate 118,065,890 of NC_040076.1, forward strand.
CAGTTTTTAAAATGGAGGTTCACCAAGTTTGAACAGAGGAAAAGCAGCTTCATATTTCTGACCTTGGTAAGATCTCTGAGGTATAAAGAAATACTCCATCTTGAAATCGATTCAGCTACTTTTTGTTTTTTTAAGTGAAGAGGAGAATATCTAAATTATAATGTTTCCCTTAATGTGATTCTAAAGGATAACAGAGATTATGGAACAACACAAAACTGTTTTATACATCTTGAATTAAAGAGTGTCAAGAAGGCCGTGGTTAATAATTAGGGACTCAACAAATGTCTTTCCCAAAGTGTCAGAGTTTTGAATATTCTTTCCTAGCGACAGCCTGGGTCTGGCAGCTGAGCCTGTGTGATGAGGTATTTCCAAAGAGAGCCTCCAGGAAATGTGACAATAAAGTTCTAGAATCCCTTGGCACAGAGTTAAAAAGAAATTTACACTGGGCATGGGGTTTTGTGCCCCCCTGTAAAGAAGGTCAATAATTCGGCATTCTGCCTCTGAAGTCCCTCAGGGTTTTGGCAGCGAGAGCAACTTCTCTGCACCACAATAATTTTTTTAATGTTAAGATTTCAAAATATTGTCTTTCTTTTCTTTTTTTTTTCATTTGTTTCTACTCACTCCACCCCTTATAATTAAAACAATCCAATCTTCCATTTTTGTAGTATCCCTGGCCACACACACTTAAACAGATCACCCTCAGAAGAAGTTATTGTCTTCCTTTGTCTTTGAAGTACATTCCAGCGAGGGCCAGAGCTGGCTGGCTGGCGAGAGACACTCCCTTCACCCAGGACGGACAGGGCTACAGGGCACTTTCAACTGCTGTTTACTTTCTCACCTCCTCTGTTGATTTATTCCATGGGCAGGCGGCAGGCCAATGGGGTGCTGGAAGGCGAGGAGGTTTGAAGTTCTCTTCCAGGGACATCTTCCTCTTATGAATCAGCATTTGTCTTTCACCTACTAACCCCTCCAGCTATTTTAAACACCATCCCATCCCCAGCCCCTAGGAGAGGGCACTTTTAAACCCACATATATATATAATTATTAGCTTCAGGAAGCTAGATGGAAGACCACAAACTCTGAAGGAGATTCTCAGGCCTTTATCTTGTACCAGTCTTTACACCCCCAGCTTGCTGCTGCTGCTAAGTCGTGTCAGTCGTGTCTGACTCTGTGCGACCCCATAGACGGCAGCCCGCCAGGCTCCCCCGGCCCTGGGATTCTCTAGGCAAGAACACTGGAGTGGGTTGCCATTTCCTTCTCCAATTTATGAAAGTGAAAAGTGAAAGTGAAGTCGCTCAGTTGTGTCCAACTCTTAGCGACCCCATGGACTGCAGCCTACCAGGCTCCTCCGTCCATGGGATTTTCCAGGCAAGAGTACTGGAGTGGGGTGCCATTGCCTTCTCTGCCCCCAGCTTGGATGTAGACAAAAAAATAAAGTTGTGGTGGAGGAGGGTAGGGGTGGGGTTACCAGGGGCAGCTTTCCAGATCTTTCTGAAAACTGGCCTTTAACATCTTAACTTGTAACTCTGCTGGCTGTGCTTGTGAATTCCCGGGACACTAGCTCCACCCATATACATTGAAACGGATCAGAGAGGCCAGTTCGATCTCTCTTCCAATTCAGAGAGAGAAAGTGTGTTCAGGAAGTGAAACAGGATGGTTTGTTAAGTCCTCTAAACTGCCTGAAGCTCAGCTCCCTTGTAGCTCAGCTGGTAAAGAATCCGCCTGTAATGCAGGAGACCCGGGTTTGATTCCTGGGTTCAGAAAATACTTTGGATAAGGGATAGGCTATCCACTCCAGTATTCTTAGGCTCCCCTGGTGGCTCAGACCTTAAAAAATCTGCCCGCAATGCGGGAGACCTGGGTTCAATCCCTGGGTTGGGAAGATCCCCTGGAGGAGGGCATGACAACCCACTGCAGTATTCTTGCCTGGAGCATCTCAATGGACAGAGGATCCTGGCGGGCTATAGTCCATGGGGTTGCAGAGACACAGCTGGACAACTAAGCGCACTAACATAACCTGAAGAAGGCGGGGACTGGCATTTCCATGTTCTGACTGTGAAAGCAGGCTCAGAGAAATGAGAGAACGCGCCCAGGTCCCACAGCTAGTAGGTGAAAGGGCTGACAGTTTGAGGTCTTGAGGTCTGCCAACCTCAGTCCTTGGCTTTCCTCTCTCTGCCGCTGACTGTGTAGTGGCTGTGAGAACAGACTCTGGGGCCAGATCCTGGGAAAGTTGCTTAGCCTGTCTGCACCTCAGTGTCCTCATCTATAAAATGGAGAGAGCTGGGCTGTCGAGGATGAAATGAAATAGTATGTTGGCACACTTAGGACGGTGCTTCACAAGTTGTAAGTGATACGCAAGTATTAGCTAATATCTTTGTATCCTAAAACATTTAGCGCCATCAGTAGCTCATTTTATTAGCTGCCTCCCTGTGCCAGGTTCTTGATAAATATGCTTTTTAATCTTTATAACCAGCCAGCAAGATAAATCTTAAAAGTCATTTTTTTTCCAGATTAACAAACTGAAAAAAAAGTGTAGTCCAAGATGCTATATCTAAGGAGTAGCTGAGCTAGGATTTAAGCTTTCATCATTTTGATTCCAAGAACACTTTTTTTTTCCTATGCCAAGCCCAGGTCATGTCCAGTAGCATTTACGCCTCAACAAGTGTTTGAAAATTCCAGTGGCCAGTAGCCCAGAGAATTGAGAAGCAGCCAGTCCTACCAATGAATGGACTACATCAGATGTGGCTCCAATCTGGGATAGAGGAATCTTCCTTCTTCCATGTGACAGTCCATTAATAGTTTGAGAGCCACAGTTGCCACTCAGTATCTCTTTTAAACAGTCGCCTTGTTTCTTCATGGGACTTTCCTGGTGGCTCAGATGGTAAAGAATCTGCCTGCAATGCGGGACATGCAGGTTTGATCCCTGGCTCAGGAAGGTCCCCTGGAGGAGGAACCCACTCCAGTATTCTTGCCTGGGAAATCTATGGACAGAGAGGAGCCTGATGGGCTATACAGTCGACTCATGGGGTTACAAAGAGTCGGGCACAACTGAGCAACTTCACTTTCACTTGCTTCTTCATAGACATAATACCCTGACCTCTTCCCATGTTGAATTTTCTCCTTTGATAACTGTAAAAATCGTGACAGTGTAGAACGGAGTTCTGGATGCAGTCTTGCATGTGGAGGTTGGTAGATCCTCGAATGCAGTAGAAATAGAAGCCGTGCTGACTACTTGAGTTGGAAAGAAGGTTTGGAGCATGTAGATGTCAGGGAGAGAGACCCTACTAGGCATGGCCCTTGTCCATTATTTTTTGTTGTAACCTGTTTCCCCTCTAGAATCCTCACTGAGCAGGGCACTATCTGTATTTTTCATTGTTATATGCCTGCTGCTGAGGTGCCTGGCCTCTGATAGTCTCAATAGTATTTTTTAAAAATAATTTTTATTTATTATTTTTGGCTGCACTGGGTCTTCATCGCTGCTCAGGCTTTTCTCTAGTTGCGACGAGTGGGGGCTATTTTCTAGTTGTGGTGTGAGGGCTTCTCATTGCTGTAGCTTCTTTTGTTGCAGAGCATGGGCTCTAGGGCATGCAGGCTTCATTATTTGTGGCATGTGGGCTCAGTAATTACAGCTCCTGGGCTCTAAAGCACAGGCTCGGTAGTTGTGGTGCTTGGGCTTAGTTGCTTGGAGGCATGTGGGATCTTCCTGGACCAGGGATCGAACCCATGTCTCCTGCATTGGCAGGCAGATTCTTTACCACTGAAACACCAGGGAAGCCCTCTCCATAGTATTTTTTTTAAATAAATACAGGTGCAAATGAATGAATCTTTGTGGGATCTTTGGGAGACAGTTGGCTGAGATTTGGAAGGAGGAGAGGTGGTGATGGCATTAAGAAAAAACTTGAAGTTAGCAGGAAGAGCTGCTGTATGGCCAGGTGAGGAATGTACTTGTGAGACATGAAGTTTCAGACCCCAGATGGACATGTTATTTTGGACTTCAGGGCTGGGAGAGGGGCAGGTGGTGGCTTGCTGTGGTCGTCAGGAAAGGCATTCTGGAAAAAAGGCAGTGGAACAGAACCTCTAAAGGTGGAGGAGAAATGGCCTGATGAAGGGGGACCCAAAGTACTGACAAGTCCAGGAAACTGTAGACTTGTTTGGGAGGACAGGTGGGTGGCAGTGGAAGGGACACTGGGAGGGGATCTGTGAATAGACTTGCTGACCTGGAGTGGAGATAGAAGGTGAGAGACAAACCAAAGGCTCAGATGTGCTTCCAGCTTAGCTTCTGTTATCCTGCTTGGACTGGGGGGAGGTGGGGAGGGAGCACGGGGTTAGGGCAGCTGCACCGCCAGCTCTGAGTTGGAGGTCTGAGTCACATCCTAGACCAGCCTTGTTCAACTGTCCCCGTTTGCGAATCAGTTCACTTGGTCCAGTGCTCCATCTTCAGCCTTGCCTCAGCTGTTTTCGTTCCATCAGCCTCAACTCCACGTCTTAGTCAAACTAAAGTCAGGTGTTTGCCTTTCATTTCTGCCCATGTGAGGGGAGGGGATGTCATGTGGCAGCTAAAATCACACTGGATCTAAGGCTTAATTTTATACCTAAATTTAGTGTTTGTTTTTTTTTTTTTTAATAAAAATCCTCCCTTGTGTGCATGAGGACATGTCAGGATGAGGACATGTCAGTGAGGTTAGTTCTTTTATTTCCAAGCCTTAGATTTTGTACTGCTCTTCTTCAATTTATGAACAGAAGTAGGAAACTTATTTTCATTCAAAAAGAGACTAGACCTTTAAAAATTCTAAATATGCAATATATTATTAAATATATATGAAGCTTCTCATTACTGTCCAATTACATTAAAATTTAATTTTATGTTATATAAAAAGGTTTACAAACCTGTTCGTGTTTTGTTTTTTTTTAAGCTATATTTTTAGCCTTGCTGACTCATGATGAATTTCACACTTGGTATAATCTTCCAAGGTGAAAGCTGATCAGGAAAAAGTGTCAAACCACTCAAAGTGGATTAGCTCCATGTTGTAGTGTGACTTTTAAGATGGTTTATTTTTACTTTAGTTTTGTTGGGATTGGAATACAGAACATGAGGTGCCATTAATAATAATATTTAGTTAACACTTATTAAATGATCTTGTATGCCAGCACTGTTCTGTGCACACAGTGAATTACCTCATTTATCACCACAGCTTTCCTATTGGGTGGATTCTATTATTATCCCCAGTTTACATATCAGGAACAAAAATATTAAATAACTGGCTGGGAGATGGCATGGCCAGGGTTCAGACCCAAGCATCTGGCCCCAGATGCTGCTCCTGACGACTCTGGCCTTCTGCTCATCTTCTGTGTTGGGAGCAGGAAAAACGCAGTAGGATCATTTCAGTAGGATGGCATATAAGCCTGGCTAGTTGGGATGTATACAATAGACTGTTGTTTTACTCATATTTGTGGTTGGGGGTGAGAATTGAATGTTCTTAGTTAATTTTTCTTTTGTTATTAATTATAATTGAAAATATTTCCATTTGAATTCCAGTGATATTTTCATTTCTTCACTGAGTGAATATTTATCAAGTACCTAGTATATGTCTGGGCTGTTATACACAGTGGGGACACAGAAGTGAACATGATAAGTAAGATCTCTTTCCTCTGGACCTTACACTCTAAAGAGAAGGACAGACAGTAAATATGTCAGTTGCCATGAAGAACATTTAATGTAATCTCTGAAGAGATTGCATCTGTTGAGACAGTCATCAGTGAGGGAATGAACTTTGGGAAGATCTGAGCAGTGTGTTCCAAGCAGAAGGAACAGTTGGAACAGAGGCCAAAAGTGGGAGGAACAGTGGGGAGGGAATGAGGGAGTGAGGGGGAACATGTCCCAGACAAAGGAGGAGACATGGCCAGTGATGTCAGGCAGGCTTTGTGGGCCACTGTGGATAGGGAGCATGTGGAGAGGGAGCATGTGGGTTTAGAGCCAGGGGTCAACATCACCTTCACAGTGGCTGCTGTGACTTAAGAATGGTCTCATAATAATCTCGAAGAAAGTGTTGCATCATCCCCCACCCTGAAAACCTTTCTATCTCAGACTGGCCTAATTTATATTTCGGAGCTAGTTTTCAGGTATATTCAACACATTATCGTCTCTCGTTTGTTAGTTATTTCAAGGTGAAAATGATATCGTGAGCCCCCTACAGGCAGAACAAAGCATTGCCTCTTATGATAATGGGGTCAAATCCTCAAAGTACTGAATCATTTGGAAAATACGGATGTGGAGGAATGGAACTTCAGGTATCTTTCATTTAAAATAAAGGGAGGAGAAGTGAAATGGCACCATTAATCGTTTTCACCAATATAGTATAAAATTCACCCAGCTTTGGTTATTATAAATCAGTTCAGTTGAGTCACTCGGTTGTATCCTACACTTAGTGACCCCATGAATCGCAGCACGCCAGGCCCATCACCAACTGCCAGAGTTTACCCAAACTCATGTCCATCGAGTCGGTGATGCCATCCAGCCATCTCATCCTCTGTCGTCCCCTTCTCCTCCTGCCCCCAATCCCTCCCAGCATTAGGGTCTTTTCCAATGAGTCAACTCTTCACATGAGGTGGCCAAAGTATTGGAGTTTCAGCTTCAGCATCAGTCCTTCCAATGAACACCCAGGACTGATCTCCTTTAGGATGGACTGGTTAGATCTCCTTGCAGTCCAAAGGACTCTCAAGAATCTTCTCCAACACCACAGTTCAAAAGCATCAATTCTTTGGCGCTCAGCTTTCTTCACAGTCCAACTCTCACATCCATACATGACCACTGGAAAAACCATAGTCTTGACTAGATGGACCTTTGTTGGCAAAGTAATGTCTCTGCTTTTGAATATGCTATCTAGGTTGGTCATAACTTTCCTTCCAAGGAGTAAGCGTCTTTTAATTTCATGGCTGCAATCACCTTCTGCAGTGATTTTGGAGCCCCCCAAAATAAAGTCTGACTCTGTTTCCACTGTTTCCCCATCTATTTCCCATGAAGTGATGGGACCAGATGCCATGATCTTCGTTTTCTGAATGTTGAGCTTTAAGCCAACTTTTTCATTCTCCTATTTCACTTTCATCAAGAGGCTTTTTAGTTCCTCTTCACTTTCTGCCATAAGGGTGGTGTCATCTGCATATCTGAGGTTATTGACATTTCTCCCGGCAATCTTGATTCCAGCTTGTGCTTCTTCCAGCCCAGCGTTTCTCATGATGTACTCTGCATAGAAGTTAAATAAACAGGGTGACAAGATACACCCTTGACGTACTCCTTTTCCTATTTGGAACCAGTCTGTTGTTCCATGTCCAGTTCTAACTGTTGCTTCCTGACCTGCATATAGGTTTTTCAAAAGGCGGGTCAGGTTGTCTGGTATTCCCATCTCTTTCAGAATTTTCCACAGTTTATTGTGATCCACACAGTGAAAGGCTTTGGCATGGTCAATAAAGCAGAAATAGATGTTTTTCTGGAACTCTCTTGCTTTTTCTGTGATCCAGCGGATGTTGGCAATTTGATCTCTGGTTCCTCTGCCTTTTCTAAAACCAGCTTGAACATCAGGAAGTTCACAGTTCACGTATTGCTGAAGCCTGGCTGGGAGAATTTTGAGCATTACTTTACTAGCGTGTGAGATGAGTGCAATTGTGTGGTAGTTTGAGCATTCTTTGGCATTGGCTTTCTTTGGGATTAGAATGAAAGCTGACCTTTTCCAGTCCTGTGGCCACTTCTAAGTTTTCTAAATTTGCTGGCATAATGAGTGCAGCACTTTTACAGCATCATCTTTCAGGATTTGAAATAGCTCAACTGGAATTCCATCACCTCCACTAGCTTTGTTCATAGTGATGCTTATTATAAATAGTCCTTTTGAATTTTGTTTATATATTTAGCCACTCACAAGCATTCTTTTAAAATAAATACTCTATTAGAACTATCCCAGGAGTAACTTAAATGAACAGGAAAGCTTAAAATATTAAAACTGTATTATTTTATATATTTCTGTAATAATAATTCATATATATTGTATATATATATATATTTTTATCCAGTGAAGTTCCAGAAATGATTCTTATTAGGTTTAAATTCAGACCATCTGGAAATTGCAAATTTATCTAGTATTCTTAAGAAATATGGTGGTAAAATTGCATCACATGTAAAGAAGTGCAGCAATCTCTTCAAATTATATGTTTAAAAGGATAGCTGTTTAGGGGTAAACTCCACCTTTATTCAGCATGGTTGGAGAATGGGAATATTCTAGTTAAAGTTGATTTTCTTTTTTGGATAATGAAGGTTATTGCCTGAAGGATCTTTGCATTTACTGTCTATAAGGGACTAAAAATTACATCATTGACTAGCTGTTTTCAGACTGTGGTGTGTGTATATGAGTGTGTTTGAGGAGTTGGTGGGCTCTGTGTTCCTCACACCAGGTCCAACCCCGGTTATTCTTATGTGTGAAGCCTCTAGGTAAGCTTTGGTTAGAAGATAAGGAAGACAACTATAGCAAATAATTCAGTTTTTCTACATGTATTCAGAAGGTACTTCTAAGATTGGAATTATGGACTAAAACCCCCCTTTAAAAATCTCCTTTTTTGGGGGGGTGGTTTGGTTTTCATAGATTACTGAGTAAAATTTAGGTTAGTTAAGTATTGAATTATTTGAAATCTGGATGAACAGAGGTGAACCAGGAGCCCTTTCTAGACAGGGTATTTATTTCAGTATAAATTAAAAATGCAGTTTCTTATCTATCAGATCTTCATGGTTTGTAATAGTCATGCTACCGTAACTCCTAGGAACAGTATGATGAACCCTAGTAACCGAAAGTTTTTATAGCCGATGACTTCACTAGACTTGTCTAGACAGCAGTTACTCTGTTGCTGTCTAAAATCATCACTGCTTAGGGCTGGAAGAGATCTAACTTAGATGGCCTGAATATTCTGTGTGCTGTGGTAGCCTTGGTTTGGGGTTTGATGGATGGCAAGACCAGTGATTCAGCTTGGGTAGTGGGAAACTCGTAGGCATAAACATGGGAAGGGCCTAACTTAGGTTTTGGACACATGGGAAAATATACAGAAGTTTTATTCTCTGGAAACAGCAGCAAATTTGAAAGGAATCTGATGTCTGGTCATGTTTGTCAAAATAGGAGAGACTCCCTGGAGGTTATATCTAGAGAAAGTAATTGCAGTCAAATTTGTAACTTTTTGGATGGACTCTCCTTGGCAAAATCATGTTAGCTTTAAAAAAAGAAATGCTGGTGTTTTAACTTTTGCTAATGAAATCCATATGCTATCAAACAGTTAATCAAGTGAGATCTGGATTGGATCTGCATGCTTCTCCAAACTTCAGCCATTTTAGTGGACAGAATAATTAGTCAAATAGAAAAACCGATTGACTAACAAACTTTTAAACTGGTTGCTTTGCTCTTGTGGTTATCATCTAAAACTGCCAGTTGTGATTTAACACAGAGCCTGAACTCTGTAATTCCACAGCTTTACTGGGCTGTAAGTGGCAAAGACCAGAATGTACCTGCTAGTCCAGAAGAGTCCAGTTGCTTTGATTGACTTAGATTTGGTCTGATCACTTGGGATAAAAATAGCCTTGTCCTTGAGAAAGTGTCTTGAGAGGTCTTTATATGATTTGGGTGTTTAAGCAATTTGGATGGGTTGGACAGTTGCTCCATCAGTGCTTTGAGGGCAGATATTAACATGAGCTTCTCATTAACTTGGTGTCTGTGAGAAAGTGACTTATGCCTGTAAGACTTCTTCATAGAAAGAACACTAATGATTTCCTGATGATTCTGACTTATGAGGAATAAACATAAAGTGCTTTTGTGTTTGGTGAAAAGTTTTTACGTGAAGCATCCTTTGCTCCAATCTTTGTAACAAGCGAATCACCGTTGCCTCTCCCCCTGACTGTCATCTTTCTGCAGGAAGCTGCCCTCTGTAGACAGCTCCCCATGGAAGCTGAGACTCTAGCCACGGTTCAGGCTGCTGTCAACCCTCCTGCCATGACCCCAGACATGAGATCCATCACTAATAATAGCTCAGATCCTTTCCTCAATGGGTAAGTCAACATTTTAAGGCCACTTATTTTTGCTTTCTTTATTATGAGGTTTAGAGTATAATGGATCTTTGTTTATATTGGGAAAAGTTGGGGAGCTGGGAGGTTGGGGTGAGGACAGAGGGAGGGTGTGGAGGGACGTGGCAGAAAAAAATAAAAGCAAACAAGAAGTCACCAATTTTTTTTTTTTAATCTCAAATTTAAAAATTGATGCTATGGCATGGAGTAAACCCCTAGTCAATAATTTGAAAATAGGGATGAATTTATGATTTCAATAGCATGGTGTTTGTAGTAATTATTTAGAAGAATCTTGTGGTTTGATATAGCCAATGGAGATAAAAACTTGTTATGTGGCAAATAGGAGCAAAACAAATAAGAGGTGATATTTGTGATGAAATATGAATAAGGTGTTAGTTAATAGTATTATTACGGTTGTTGTTGTTTAGGCATGAAGTTATGGACTCTGTTGCGACCTCATGGACTGTAGCCCACCAGGCCCTTCTGTCTATGGGATTTCCCAGGCAAGAGTACTGGAGTGGGTTGCCATTTCCTTCTTTGGGTGATCTTCCCGACCCAGGGATCAAACCCAGGTCTCCTACTTTGGTAGGCAGATTCTTTACCACTGAGCCACCAGGGAAGCCAGTTAATAGTTATACATTGTCAGTTCCTATTGTGGTTATGTACCGTGTCCTTGGGGAAAATGCACACAGCATGCACAGGAGCTCTGTACTCTTTTTACATCTTCTATGTGAGTCTAAAATTATTTCACAATTAAAGAATGAAATAAAACAAAGACGTGTTGTTTTAAAATATGAAATATATGAGCAGAAGGAAAGGTAATTGAACCAGAAATATCTTCATGAGTAGAAGTAGTCAACCTTAATTGTAGCCTTTTAAACCCAAATAAAGGGCAGTTTTCTATTTCCTGTGTCTTTTCTGCCCTTGTGGAGGCTTCAGGCAACAAGCAAATACAGTTATGAAAGTTACTAAAAATAGAAGAATGAAAACAAACAGTAATCAAAATACTGAAGGAAAGGAGTTTCTAAATGATGGATACAAAAATAATTCAAATGTCCAGAAAAAATGTAAAGAATAACTTGAGATCTACCCACATACCCAACACCCAGGTTTTCCATATTTACATTGATCTTATTTTTTTTAATAAAATATTACAACTAATATTTAAACTCTTCCCCACCACCCCTGAAATACATTTCTTTTTCTTCTTCCCTGCCTAGTGGTAGCCACCATTTGGATATTGATGTATATCCATCACACCTATTTTTATACTTCTCATTGCCTGTCAAAGGCTTCCCAGTTGGCACTACTGATAAAGAATTACCTGCCAGTGCAGGAGACACAAAAGAGGTGGGTTTGATCCATGTGTCAGGAACATCCCCTGAAGGAGGAAATGGCAACCCAGTCCAGTATTCTTACAATTCCATGGACAGAGAAGCCTGGCGGCCTACAGTCCATGGGGCCGCAAAGGGTTGGATGCACTGTGCATGTGTGCAAACACACACACACACACACACTGCCTATCAATGTCTGTATCCAGAAGCAATATTCAACATATTTTTTAGGTTTTTTTAAAATTTACATAAATGGTATCATTCTCTATATGTATTGTTATTTTATTTTATTGTTTTCAGATGAAAAAGGAATCAGTGTCAATTTATTATGACTGGCCAGTTGGTTTTTTCTTTGCTTACAGTTGATTAATTTCGACACAGGGATATATGTTTCAAAATTAAAACGAGGTTCAAAGTCCACCTCCCTTTGTTATCTGGAACATCAGGCAGATCTACTTTAGCTGGGGGTCTTCATGATTATATTTTAATTTTAAAACGTCTTCCCATCTTTTGCTCTGTAGGGGACCATATCATTCGAGGGAGCAGAGCACCGACAGTGGCCTGGGGCTGGGGTGCTACAGTGTCCCCACGACTCCAGAGGACTTCCTCAGCAACGTGGATGAGATGGACACGGGTAGGGGCCAAGCCTGTGAAACCTTGCAGTGGGTTTGGACTTTGAAATTGTCTCTTTAGTCCTCTCAATTCCTTTTTTTTTTTGACCACACTGCGAGGCGTGTAGGATCTTAGGTCCCCAACCAGGGTTCAAACCTGTGCCCTATGCAGTGATCCTCTCAGTTCTAAAATCCAACCAAGAACACTTAACTTCAACAACATTAACTGACAGCTTCAAAGCCCCCAGAACCCAAGCACCATTAGTAAACTCCACCTCCTTCCCCATAGTTTATACAAATACAGTTTTATATATGGGCACAGGATTTTAATTTCTGCTTTTTTTCTTTCTTTTCTCCTTCCTTCCCTCCCTCCTTTCCTCTCCCTTCCATTTCTTGTCTGCTTTATTTAGCCCTTTCCTCACAGTTGCATTAATATACCGCTGTCTGCTTTACCATTCTTTCACAATTGAATATTTATACTTTTCTAGCTTTTTGTTATAATGTACAGGCCACCAGTACGCAGCTTTTCATGTTATTATTGCATTTGGGAAGCAATTGGCAGTGGGCTTTTGGAAAGTTAAGCAACTCAAAGGATTCTAATTGTCAGCTCCAAATCCTAACAATGTCTTCCTTCAGCAATTAAATTTAAGTAGTTCCCGGCCTGCTCTGCCTTCAGGCTAGGCCTCAGCTGGCTTCCTGGTTACCTCTTTTTCTCTACTTCTCCAGGAGCAAGGCCTCCAAACTTGGTCTAGATTTAATTGTCAAAGTCCTAAACTCCCAGAAGATCCTCTTTTGAACCAAAATTAAATGACAGCTCACAACCAGGACCTACTGTATAGCACAGGAAACTCTATTCAGTATCTTGAAATAACATGTAATGAAAAAGAATCTGGAAAAGAATATATATGTACAACTGAATTGCTTTGCTGTATACCTAAAACTAACACGACACTGTAAATCAACTATATTTCAATTAAAAAAACAACAACAACATAAAAATAGACTTAAAAAAATAAATAATAGCTGACGTGCCCGCTCTTTGGAGCTGCTCGTGTAAGTTTCTCCTCCATCACCACTGATGATAGAAATTTGTTCTGTGATGAAAAGGATTGTCTTCCCCCGTGCCATTGTCCAGAGGACCTATGTTTGTTACCTTCTGGTCCTCGATGGCTGTGCTTTGTGCTCTGAAACTAAACAGTTGGTCAGACAAGATGCAGACTCTGCCAGAACATAGGAGCAGCTGTTCCGGGCTCTCCGTGCATCCTATCATCTATGTGTTTAGAGAATTGCACAGACTGTCTTGTGAGGAGTCACCCAGGAATAGTTTGAACTGTTTGTTTTGTTAGTCTTCAATTTATTACTTCAGCCTTCTGCCTCCCTTCCTGCCTCCCACCCTCTCTTTCTTCATCCTTCTCTTTATTTTTTGGTGTGAGATTTATCTTGTCCTCTTTGAAACAGCTTAATGAAGTGGCTCCTTCCCGTGTTTAATAATTGTTTGCTTTCATCTTTTCAACATTGGAAAGCTAGTAAACATAAAAGGCAAAGTTAAATAAGAAAAGACTCAGGAAATCGAAATCTAAGCAAGTTTGACATTAAAAAAATTTTTTTGTTGTTTTTAATTGGAAGATAATTGTTCTATAATGCTGTGTTGGTTTCTGGTGTACAACAGGTGAAGCAGCCATTAATATACATAATCCCCTCCTTCCTGACCTTCCCTCCCACCCCTCTAGGTCATCACAGAGCACCAGGCTGAGCTCCCCGTGCTATACAGCAACTTCCCACTAGCTAGACATTTTTTAAAAAGTATTTATTTATTTGGCTGTGCCAGGTCTTGGTTGCAGCATGTGAGATCTAGTCCAGAGATTGAACCCAGACCTTTTGCGCTGGGATGGTGGAGCTGTAGCCACTAGAGGACTAGGGAAGTCCCTAGCTTGACTTTAAAATGTAAAAAAAGATGGACTCTAGTCTTTGGCTTTTTAAAATGACATCAAGTAGATAAGTAGGGAATGTTTTGAAACCAAAATGTGAAATTAAGTCATGTCCTGTATAGAACATAGTCCTTGCAGACAGGCCACCTGAATTGGATCTTTGCTTCTCTACTTTTTAGTAGTAACTTTGGTAAGTTACGTAACCTCCCAGGGCCTCAGATTTCTCACCTGTAAAGTGGGAGTAATGTGCACACCTGGTACAGTGGTGAGGCATCATGAAGTCATAGTGCTTGGCACAAAGTCCTCTTCTCCTGAGAAGGATGAAATTAGTCCTATTAAATGTTGGGGTTCCAGGTTAGCCTGGCTTAGTGAGTACTGATGGAGAAGGCAATGGCACCCCACTCCAGTACTCTTGCCTGGAAAATCCCATGGCTGCAGTCCATGGGGTCACTAAGAGTCAGAAACGACTGAGCGACTTCCCTTTCACTTTTCACTTTCATGCATTGGAGAAGGAAATGGCAACCCACTCCAGTGTTCTTGCCTGGAGAATCCCAGGGGCGGGGGAGCCTGGTGGGCTGCTGTCTGTGGGGTCGCACAGAGTTGGACATGACTGAATCGACTTAGCAGCAGCAGCAGCAGCAGCAGCAGTGAGTGCTGAATTTACAGTCACATCTGTGAAGTCTTTATAGGAAGTGGGCATAAGCCCCCTCAAGGGGAGGCGTGTAGTTAATTACACAGGAACAAGAAAAGGAAAAGCCAAGGGATGGACAGAGCTCAGATGTGGCTGGAAAAGGTCTGGTAGACCCACTGTTCACATGCTGACCACACGCTAAGTGGTGACAAGCCAGCCAAATACTCCCTTTGTAAAATACACATGGAGACAACAGCTGGACATAGTGTTAGAGACATAGGAGGATAGAGTAGATGGAATACAGGAGCAAAGGGTGGAGGTCATCCACTTTCTAGAATATTCTACAATAATCACACCCTTCTAAGAACTTCTTTTTTTTTTTGGTCTGTCTCATTTATATTCATCCATTCATTTTATTATTGATGCAAATGTGCATCTTTTTTTAAAGTTGAAGTATAGTTGCCATACGATATTATATGTTACAGGTGTATGATACAGTGATTCACAACTTTTAAAGGTGATACTCCATTTATAGTTATTGTGAAATATTGGCTATATTCCCCATGTTGTATAATATGTCCTACTTTTCAAATGAAGAAAACTGTAATGACCAAAAAGATGACTATGAGGTTGCAAAGTTGCTCCAAGGAGAGATATTTTAAGATTGTTAGCCTTAATGAAGAACCTTAACTAGACTCATCATGCTTTCTGAGGAGAGAAGGTAAGAGAATTTTTTAAAACAGAGAAATTTTATTTGGTTAAAAAAAGTCAATTCTTGAGTTATTGTAAACGTAAAACAGGAAATCAGTTGAGGTGGATATTTCTATCTGGATATGAAGAAGAAAGACATCCAGCACTTTAGATGAGGTAATTTTTCAGGGCGGATAATTTTTTTTTAAGCCTAATTTCCTTCTGTTACAATCTATTGGGTAGAAAAAAGTTATTTGGGTTTTTTTTTTTCTAAATTAACCTTGTTTTTCAATGTCGGTAACACAATAACCCTGAGGTCATGTTGAACTCATTTTAATTTTTCAAATGACTGCTTTTTGCAATGCAAGTCCTATAAAATATTCCCAAGAGTCACTGATATTTTATAAGTTTGTAGAAAAGCCATGAAGTTTTGCTACCTCCAAAAATGTAAGTGTGATTGTTTCCCTTGTCGCTATGAAGTAATTTTTCTCCTTGGAAAATGCATATTATTAAAATGAGTTTTCTCCCATTTTGTCTAGAATAGTAAAATCTCTATGCAGGCTTCTTAGGAAGCCTAAAGTACTTGTATGACACAGAAGTTAATTAAAAAAGTTTCTTAGAAATGATTCCATGGTGAAAGCTGGCCATAGTTATCAATGCACCTCAGACTTTGAGGTATATTTTATCCCTTCAGAAAATTGATTGGGGCTGTTGGAATGAACCAGTGGTTCTGATATTATGTAATTAACCATGACTGAGTTCTCTCAGCACAGTCAACAAACATTTATGGTGTTTTTGTATTTGTGTAAGTGTTATTGTGGGCTTCCCTGGTAACTCAGTCGGTAAAGAATCTGCCTGCAGTGCAGGAGACATGGATTTGATCCCTGAGTTGGTAAGATTCCCTGGAGAAGGAAATGGCAACCCACTCCAGGATCCTTGCCTGGAGAATACTATAGACAGAGGAGCTTAGCACGCCACAGTCCATAAGGTCACAAAGAGTCAGACACGACTTAGCGACTAAATCACCAACTGTTTAATTTATGTATGAATGAAGCCCAGAGCCTCATATCATGTGTGGCAGATATGATACGGCACCTACCTCCCAATTTCAGACAAGCGAGTGCGTCTTAGGCCACACAGCTAAAAAGCTCCATCTCCTGGCACAATGATCTGTTCGTTTTCCCCTATCCTGTCATTCATGAAGGATGTGTTCTTCATGTCATATCCCAGACACTGAACTTTCCTCTACAATAGCATTGTCTCAACTAGGTTCTGCAGACTTTAGTTCTGTTAGGATATAAATTCTGCCAAAATTGGACTCGAGGAGGTGATAGTGGCTTAAACAAAATAAAACAGATTTTCCTTACTACAAGACTTCTCCAAACCTATATGCTCCCATGCATTGTAACTCATATGCTTTGTGAGACTACTCGATAGTTTTGGGGTATATGAACATGTGTAGTGAAGGGGTCAATCTGCAGAAGCCACTTTCTAAAATACTTTAAACACGATCCCCAGAGTTGTCAATGAAGATTTTTTTTTAATAACATAGTTAAAAGAACCTCCTCACTACTACCTTTGAACATAAAGAGGATGATATGAGCAAATTTGAGTTTACAATTAAATTGTTGGATTATAGCTCTGTGATAAGGTTTTTATGACTGTCAGGGCCTCTCTACTCAAACCAGCTCTTCGTGCCATTGTCATGGGAAGTCAGTGATGGTAGTCAGATCCACAGTGTCCTCATTTTCTCCTTTCCTGTGTCCCTGGACTTACCCATTCTGGACCATGTCTATCCAGAACAATTAAAGATTCACCCAGCATCTCTGTGTCTCTTAGGCGTGAGCACCACCAACTCAGTTTCAGTAACGCAGTAGCTGAAATTTTGCAACATGCAGCAATAAGATCTTCTGGTGGAATGTGAGCACAGTGGAAATGAAGATGAGAGTTATGTTGACAACTGAACTTGTTCCTCTTTTCAGAAGCCTTAAAAAAGAATTAAATATGGTTCATCTGTACTATTTTTCTAGATTCCACATATGTGTGTTAATATATGATATTTGTTTTTCTCTTTCTGACTTACTTCACTCTGCAGGAAAGGAACAGACATAGAGAACAGATGTGCGGACAAGGGGGGATGGGGAAGGTGGGATGAGTTGGAGATTGGGATTGACATATATATATGACCATGTGTAAAATAGATAGCTAGTGGGAACCTGCTGTGTAGCACAGGGAGCTCAGCTCAGTGCACTGTGATGACCTGGAAGTGTGGGATGGGGAGTAAGGGAGGTCTAGGAGGAAGTAGAAACATGTATACATGTAGCTGATTCACTTCATTGTACAGCAGAGACCAACACAACATTGTAAAGCAATTTATACTACAATAAAAGAATTTAAATGGTTTCATTCTTTTCCATTACAGGAGAAAACACGGGACAGACACCCATGAATATCAACCCTCAGCAGACCCGTTTCCCTGATTTTCTTGACTGTCTTCCAGGAACAAACGTTGATCTAGGAACTTTGGAATCTGAAGATCTGATCCCCCTCTTCAATGATGTAGAGTCCGCTCTGAACAAAAGCGAGCCTTTTCTAACCTGGCTGTAATTAATACCATTGTAGCTTGGATGCAGCCGTGACCTGACATTTCCTGGGCCTCTTGGAAAAAGCGATGGAGCAGAGCAAGGCGGCAGGTGAGCTGCCTCCTGCCTCCATCACACATGCTCCCTCCTTTCCTTGTGGCTAGGTTAATAATTGCCTGGATTTGATTGGCAGTCACTTAAGTTAAACATGAATAAACATTTTATTTCTGTTTTCTGCAAGCCTGCATTCCTGTGATGGGTTGTGCAGCAGAATTGATTATGCAGAATTGCTTCTTTGCTTTCCTCTCTGCTACCCCATGACCAAGCTTTATGGGTGTTAGCTGAAATTTGTACATCAATTGATTATAAACCATGAAAAACTGATGACCACAGGCAGTGACTTTTGACAGGTGGCTGGGTCCAGGAAATGTACACAAAACTCGACCTGATTTACAGTTTCAAAAACTGTATTGATGACATTAGTACCAAATGCTTTAAAGAATATTTAACTAGAGCTTTAAAAATCATTGTACTGATAGTAAAATTCTGCTGTTTGGAATACAATGTAGTTTTCAATCCATGCAGGTTCTGATGGCTCTTATTACCTGTATTCACAAAGGCACACAGAGTCCTCTTGTAGTTTATCCTTCATCATTTTACTGCACAGCATCTAGACAACTAGTCCTTCCAACAGGAGAGCGGCAGTGGCATTAGTCACAGTTCCTACACCAAGGTCTCATGAAAGAGACCAGTTTGGTACTAATTATGAACATTTATTAAACAAAAGGTTTTTAAATGACAAGTTAGATTTTTTTAAAAAATTACAGCTTAGAACTTGATGTTTATTTTATGAAGCACTATCATTTGGTGACTGATGACAAAGCGCAGCCAAATGTTTTTGATAAATCGGTGGCAACTGTATTTTTGTCCTTTGAAACTGTTCTGAAAACATCAGGACCACATAGCTTTCAACCTGATGGCATACAATGAGCTGTTGCTTTTAAAATTCTGAAGCCTTGTTGGTTTTTCTTCTTTCAAGATTTCTAGGGTTTAAAATAATCTTATCTATGAAGCTGTTTGAAGGATGAAGCAGATCTCTGACTGACAGGTCAAAAAAGCCCCCTGAGGGTGTATGGTGGAGACCCTTAGTGTTTCCGAAGTCACTAAAGTTGATTCCCAGATGTATTATCCTAATCCTGTTTGCTACAGTTGGTATAGAAAGGCATGAAATATGTACTCAGTACCTCTTATGTAACCAAAACCATTTTTTTTTTGTTTTGTTTTTGTTTTTTATTAGCTTTTAAGGACTGAGAGAGAGCATCGGGTTCGCCTGGCATGCACTCTGCCTGCATTGCCAATGAAGTCCTCAATTGTTTAATATTTTGAACTGACATTATTTATAATCTATGAATTTAATATCTTTTTTGAGAGACATTAATAGTGCAGGTCTCTGAGAGGAACCTTTCCATTCCCAAAGGGGCTTATTTGCTGGGGATCTGAGATCCTTTTTGATCTCCCAAAAGACAGACAGGCAGAATACATCTTATCTTGTTGGAATGAAGGCAAGTGTAAAGGTCAGAGATGAAGTAGTACCGTTAGGGAATACAGTGGAAAGGCTACTAGGTGTGAGTTGGAAATAGACAAGCTACGGTGCCCCAAAAGCAAGACGAGAAGGAGGTGTGAGGTGCCCCCAAAGAACAAAGCAATGATTTTCTCCTACAACTTTTGTACCAAAAGACTGTTGTAGAAGAAAAGAAGGCTTCGGTGCACTTTATGTGGGAGAAGGAGGCACAGCGCTCGTGTTGCCCTGTCCACGCTGATGTTAAGTGAGTAGGCAGATGAGAGCTTAAACCTACCGTTGCTTCCAACACAATGAAGTGACTTTTTCCCCCTGAAGGACCCATGGTTTCTCTTCCTCTGATTCCATCTCTTTCTCAAAACACTCTGAGAGATGAGGGTAGATGTTTCTATTGCTACTATATTGAAGGGAGCACTATTTCTTTTTCTCTTCTGTTAGCAATAATTGCAAAAAGCATTGTACATTCTTTCTAAGAAAAAGCAAAAAAAAAAAAAAAAAAAAGACTCAAAAACAAGGGACCTAGTAAAACTGAGCAGTGTTACTGTATTTTTAAAAAATATTTTTATAGATTCATTTTCAGGTTATTAAACATTAAAGAAACAATTATCCCTCCTTTTTTTAAGTAGTTAAAACATTGATGATTTGTATTATCAATTTTTAGAAATAATTTCCTAGTAAGCTTGTGGCATTAGAAAATACTAGAAGAATTTTTTTTTAGTGAAATTAGTTGGAACACTTATTAATGAACATAACAATTATTTTTCCAGAATTAGATACAGATCTTGACTACATGTTTACTAATAAATGAAGCCAGATCTAATTTTTGTTGTTATTTTTAAGGCCATGTTATATGGCCTTTGTTAAAGAACACTAAAGCTAGAAATCTAAAAACAACTTTTTAAAGGTTCTTTCCTATTATTGTAAGTGTTAAAACCCCTGCAGAATTCATGATAAGGTGCTATTTATACTATATTTCTTATTATAAAATGACTGCCAAATATCATGTCTTTTTAGTCCTAAGTCAATCAGTAGATTTCAACATTTCATCCAGATTAAAAATGGAAAAATAATTGCAGAAATCTTTCTTTTAAGGTATTTTCTTTCCCTGATAAAACACATTTCCTTGAAGTAAATACATTGTCAAGACCTATTTGCAATTCTGTTAAATCTAAGTAATTGTTAGTGTTTCACCATAGAATTTAGGATGTGATATGCCTTTCTTTCGCTGATTATACAATATAAGTAAAAACAGACTGAAACAGTTAGTATGCTGGGGGTGCTACTGACTCCAGCTTGGCAGAAAATCTTTCTGGAGAAGAAGGTGATCTGGAGTGAGAGAGTTTTGCTAATGACATGTGATGTTCTCATAACAGAAAGCAACTTCCAGAAGTGCAACTTTTATGACAAACAAAAGCTGTTAAAAGGAAATTATAGATTAATTGGGAAAGTAGGTGATCAACAGAGACTGTTTCCCTAACACACTACATCATTTATGTGTTCGTATTTTAACTTTTTAAAAAATTATTTCTACATTTTGTAATATGATATATGTGTGTTTATTTTTAATTCAAATTGCTATGCATACAGAGAGTATGCAGAAAAATCAATCAGATCAAACTGTTTTACCTGGAGTTTGGTACTGGTTTTTACTTCTCTGATTCTGTATAAGAAAAATAAATACAATTGAATTTCCACTTGGAACCTTTATCTTGTCATGATTTGTGTGTGTTCTTTTTACTGAGGGCTTTGGGTGGTACTGGAGGAAGGCTTATGTAACCTTCCTGGCAGACAATGAAGGAAAGAAAATTTTGTAGGCAAACATTTTTTTGGCTCAAATGCCTGGTTTTCAATATTCTAAATATCCAGAGTTCTGGTTTCTACTTTATTTGAAGTAACCCACTGAGACTTTAAAAGCTGTGTGTGTGTGTGTGTGTCCTTGTGCTAAGTCACTTCAGTTGTGTCTGACTTTTTGCAACCCCATGGACCATATCCCACCAGGCTCCTCTGTCCATGGGATTCTCTAGGCAAGAAATACTGGAGTGGGTTGCCATTTCCTCTTCCAAGGGATCTTCCTGACCCAGGAATTGAATCCGAGTCAGCCCTTCCAACAACCTTGCAGATTTGACTGAAACATCAGGACTATAGTATTTTTCTTTGTTTCTCTGTTATTAACAATATGCTGTGGCTTCTTGGGCTTCCCTGGTGGCTCAGACGGTAAAGAATGCAATGCAGGAGACCTCAGTCCCTGGGTTGGGAAGATCCCCTGGAGGTGGCCATAGCAGCCCACTCCAGTATTCTTGCCTGGAGAATCCCGTGGACAGAGGAGTCTGGAGGGCTACAGAACATAGGGTCGCAAAGTGTCAGACACAACTGAGTGACTAAGCACAGCGTGACTTCTTGTCAAACCAAAAGCAGTTCATCATTCATTCTGTGACAGTGTATTTCTTCTGTCTTTTGAGCCCCCTGATTCTTGCTGTGGTGACACTTTATGATGTGAGGGCACTTTTAGTAGCAGAGTGTTTTTAAGCAGAAGCACTCAGCTCAACAACAAAAGAAGAAATTCTGGGGGAAACAACTTAGCAACAGTCCAGAGTCTAAGCCTCATGCATCTTTTTAAAAACTGTATTTCATCATTACTTTTAAGTTAACAGAGGCTCTCTGTTGAAAGTGTTATAAGTACCAGCATGTATAAAGTAAAAATATGAAAGTTCTCTGTCTTTCAAATCTCACACTTCAAAAAATATGTTTGTTACATTTTTTCCCCCATTAGCTGGATTTTTTTAAACAAAAGAAGAGCAATTCTTTGTGAAGTTTTGAAGCTTTCATTTTTTCTCTGAATAATAATGATATTATCAATACATATTGAACATTTACTAAGTGACAGACACTCTACAAAACATTTGATATGAATTATCTAATTTAATCTGCACATCAACACTATTATTTCAATATTATCCTCATTTTGCAGATGAAGAAACAGAGGCTTAGAAAGGTAAAATAATTTTTATAAGGGTACATAGTAAGCAAGAAATATATCCAAAAGCTCAAGATCGTCCTTCCATGCTAGTACATGTGTATTTTATTATATTTAACAATAAGTTTCCTTTTGCATGGGTGTCCCCTCTTGGTAGTCAGTTGGTTGTTTTCAGTTTTTGCCCTTACAAATAGTACTGAACATAGCAGTTTGTCCTTTTGATATTTATTTATTTTGGCTGCACTGGGTCTTACTTGTGGCATGCAGGATCTTCAGTTGCAGCATTTGGGATCTGGCTCCTTGCATTGGGTGTGCAAAGTCTCAGCCACTGGACCACTAGTCCCGACAGTTTGTTCTTGTATGAGTATGTCTACAGGATAAATTCCTCAGAAAGAAATCACTATATCAAAAGATACGTGATCTTAAATCTTGGTGAAAGTGAAGTAGCTCAGTTGTGTCCAACTCTTTGCAAACCCGTGGGCTGTAGCCCACCAGGCTCCTCCGTCCATGGGATTCTCCAGGCAAGATTGCCATTTCCTTCTCCAGGGGATCTTCCCGACCCAGGGATTGAACCCAGGTCTCCCACATTGCAGGCAGACGCTTTAACCTCTGACCCACAAGGGAAGCCCCTAAATCTTGGTAGATTCTGTCAAATATATTTGAAAACAAGTCCATGCCAATTTATGTTTCCAAGAACAATGTATGCAAAGGCCTCTTTCACCATTGCCAACCCAGAGCTGGATATTGCCTAACTCTTGTTGTTTTTCTTGTTTTTCCAGTTTGAGGCTATAAACATACAGTCTCAAAAAAAAGAAAGTCAAATTTTATTTGTATGAACATTAACTTTTTTTGTCCCCCCCACCCACGTATACATCCCACGAAATGTTCATGAATATATGTGGAATATATGAAGTTCAAAAATAGAATGAAAAATATTTTTTCTATTTCTATCTATAGTATACAAAACAAATTAGCTTCTCTTTCTGATTTTTTTCCATCTTTATTGAGATATAATTGACATCATATATAAATGTAAGGTATGCAACACAGTGATTTTAAGCATGTATATACTGCAAAATGATCACCACAAGAAGATTAGTTAACCTAATCCTAATCCTAACCTAATAACCTAATCCTCACATGGTTATATAATTTTTCTTTGCAGTAAGAATTTTGACTAACTCTTAAAACTTTGCAAATATGATATATAGAAAATAGCTTACTATTATAGTTTGTAATTCTTGAATTAATAGTTAAATTGGTCTTTTCATAAAATTATTGTCTATGGTGGGTGATGTCAGTTCTCAATTACCCAGATTACCCTAGATTCCTTTTTACTGTTTTTGTGAAATGGCATCCCACTCCAGTATTCTTGCCTGGAGAATTCCATCGACAGAGGAGGCTGGTGGGCTACGGTCCATGGAGTCACAGAGTCAGACACGACTGAGCGACTAACACTTTCACTTTTCACCCCCATGATGGTGTATTTTCACTTCCAAAAGCAAACAACTGTGGCTCTTTAAAAAGGATTGTTAGGATCACTTTGCCCCCATACACAAGAGAGCTGGAAATGCATAGGAATTTACATCCTAGGACATGACTTTGTCCAATGGCAGGTGGGTCTTAACTCACATTCCAGAGTCCACTGTGGGATCGGGCAGAGACTACCTTCTGTGGGATATTGCCCGACAGCACGTTTCCTATTTCTTCCACTTTCCAATGCTGCTTCCCTGACTCTCGCCAGTTTCTTCTCTAAATATCCACTTCCTTAATAAATCCTTTTCTTAATGCTCCCTTAGTATACCATCTGTACATGAAGCCTTATATCAAGATCTGCTTCTGGAAACCAGATCTAAGTTAGCATCCAGAATACACAGCCAACTCTTGCAAATCTATCAGAAAAACAATCCGATGGAAATGTGGGGTAAGGATATGCACTGAAACTTTACAGAAAGGAAAACTAGGTGCCAAATAATTTCCCAACCTTGTTACTAATCAGGAAAATGGAAATGAGATAGTAGTAACATAACATTTCACTTATATCAAACTGCAAATTCCCGAAGACTTATAACACCAAGGGTCAGCTGGGATGTGGAAAAGTGGGAAGGCAGTGTCCTGTTGGCAGCAGTGTGAACTGATAAAAACACTTTGTAACTTTCACAAAGCTGGCTGCCTGGTCTGTTTTGTTGACCACTATATCCCCAGTCTCTAGGGCAATGTCCAGAACATATGGATGACCAAACAGTAAATATTTGTTGAGTGAATCAATATTTGGGTACACTGTATTCCTCAGGAAGTGAGTACTGTCAGAGGGGACACAACAGAGAGAAGCAGTTGCAAAATAGGGGAGAAGGAACTTCCTACACAATTTAGTTGCTTAAACAAATCTGTCAAATCAATCAAATAGATGGGGAAACAGTGGCTGACTTTATTTTTCTGGGCTCCAAAATCACTGCAGATTGTGATTGCAGCTATGAAATTAAAAGACGCTTACTTCTTGGAAGAAAAGTTATGACCAACCTAGATAGCATATTGAAAAGCAGAGACATTACTTTGTCAACAAAGGTCCGTCTAGTTAAGGCTATGGTTTTTCCAGTGGTCATGTATGGATGTGAGAGTTGGACTGTGAAGAAAGCTGAGCGCCAAAGAATTGATGCTTTTGAACTGTGGTGTTGGAGAAGACTCTTGAGAGTCCCTTGGACTGCAAGGAGATCCAACCAGTCCATTCTGAAGGAGATCAGTCCTGGGTGTTCATTGGAAGGACTGATGTTGAAGCTGAAACTCCAATACTTTGGCCACCTGATGCGATGAGCTGACTCATTGGAAAAAACCCTGGTGCTGGGAAAGATTGAGGGCAGGAGGAGAAGGGGACAACAGAGGATGAGATGGCTGGATGGCATCACCGACTCGATGGACATGGGTTTGGGTGGACTCCGGGAGTTGGTGATGGACAGGGAGGCCTGGCGTGCTGGGATTCATGGGGTCGCAAAGAGTCAGACACGACTGAGCGACTGGACTGAAGTGAACTGAATCAATGGGATGACAGCATTGCGCCAACCACGTTGTTCATGTAGTGGATTGATCTAGCTGGTGAGTAAATCTGACAGGCATTGCAGCCAAATCGGTTGAGAGCTAGGACTTGTACATTTATAGTGTACTCAAGTTTATTTTATTCTTTTTTAAGGATGCAATCGATTAAAAATTCATATGATAGTATTCCCCATGGAAACCTGTGACCACTATATTTTTCCCTGGGGCACTGTGTGTTTTTTTTTCTTTTTTTACATTATGATTAAATATTGTGTGACCATCAGAGCTTCTGCAAATGTAATTTACTTGACTTCCACTGAGAGCACATATGAAAGTTCAGTTCAGTTGCTTAGTCATGCCTGACTCTTTGTGACCCCGTGGACTGCAACATGCCAGGCTTCCCTGTCCATCGTCAACTCCCGGAGCTTGCTCAAACTCATGTCGATTGAGTAGGTGATGCCATGCAACCATCTCATCCTCTGTCATCCCCTTCTCCTCCTGCCTTCAATGTGAAGGGACCACAGATGTTAAAAATCTGAAGAAACTATGACATCTGTCTTGCTCCCCAAAATAGTTAAATATATGTGATAAATAAAAATGAATACAGAATCAAGATCAGACATATTAGGTCACATTCAGAAGATTTCTGAGATGAGATTCTGGTCACTGGTGTGAGATGGTTGTATGAATTCTGGCCTTAAAACAGAATGAATTTATTCCAGGGATGTTTCAGAAGGTCTGGGACACTCAGGTCCTCAAAGGAGAATTCCTTAAAATTTTCTCTGTAATGTCCCCAGATTTCAAGATTTACTGAAACAAGCAACCAACACATTTGACTTTTGCACAGTCTGGAGGCTTTAGGAAACTGACCAAAGCTTTAGATGTTGTTCACAGGAAGCTGCTCACACACTCTGTTAATGGCTCATAGATGGCTCATAGGTTCTCTGGAGCCCTTCTATTGACCTGAGACTGCAACGTTTTCCTACAGGCTGTCTTTTGTAAGGCTTGTGCTTAATTGCTCAGTCGTGTCCGACTCTTGGAGAACCCATGAACCAGGCTTCTCTGTGTATGGGATTTTCCAGGCAAGAATACTGGAGTGGGTAGCCTTTCCCTTCTCCAGGGGATCTTCCCAACCCAGGTTTCCTGCATTGCAAGCAGTCTTTACTATCTGAGCCACCAGGGAAGCCCTGGGTCCTCCTCAGATATCTTACCTGGGTAATGATGATGTGACTAATTAAACTATAAATGAAAAAAATTAATTTATGGGATTAGCAGAGATTAACAGTCACCAAACTCTCGCACGCTAGCAAGAGAATCCATTTATGGAATTAGCACAGAGTGAAGTAAGAGTTTCAGAGAGTGAGAACAAGCGAAAGATGAAGGGAGAAAGGTGAGTCGAGCACATTCTGTGCAGCATTACAGGTCCTGGAGAAGGTGGGAGTGTGAGTTGAAGAAGCGCAGGTGTGGGCAGTCTCCTTTACAAATCTGCTGTGGGCTTTGTTCCCACAACAAGTGAAGAAGGTCAGTGCCATCCCACTATTAATTAACATCATGGCTTCAGCCATGTTTCTAGTGTTGTGGAACTTCAGTTTCTTTACATGTAAATTGGGATGTTATATTTTTTTTAAAAAAGGAGGGTACAATGAAAGGGTGGTGAAGCTCCAGGGAAATGACTTATGTAGAACATTCAGTAATTCAAAGGTGGTCAATAAATGATTATTTCCCTCTTTTTTCTGTAAGCTTTTTCTTCTCTTCTTCCCAGGCCATGTTTTTCTCCATAGCACTCACCACCACCTAACAATATAATGTCATTGTCTCTCCCCATTAACCTGTCAGTGCTGTGAGAGAAGATATTTTTGTTTCTTTAGCACCTAGCTGGAGAAGGAAATGGCAACCCACTCCAGTACTCTTGCCTGGAAAATCCCATGGACGGGGGAGCCTGGTAGGCTACAGTCCCTGGGGTCTCGAAGAGCCGGACATGACTGAGCGACTTCACTTTCACTTTTCACTTTCATGCATTGGAGAAGGAAATGGCAACCCACTCCAGTGTTCTTGCCTGGAGAATCCCAGGGACAGGGGAGCCTGGTGGGCTGCCGTCTATGGGGTCGCACAGAGTCGGACACGACTGAAGCGACTTAGCAGCAGCAGCACCTAGCACCTTGAACAATACCTGGTACACTGTTCTAAAGTATTTTCAAAAATATCTGTTGAATGAATGAATACCTTTAAGAGAACTTGTCTTTCACACCACAACCCTTGCTGAGGATGGCACCATCTTTGATTGACTTGTTGGCTTGCACTTCCATGTCTTGAATTCAATAAGCTTTTGGAAAATGTTCCTCAATGGGGGAGGTATCAGAGGAAAATTGTATTCTTTTTTTTTGAAGTTTCCAACATCATTTTTTTAAAATATAAATTTATTTATTTTAATTGGAGGCTAATTACTTTACAATTGTATTCTTTAGAAAGATGGCCAAACCTGCCCACTGAGAAATTATCTGCTGTGAGCAGTTTGGCTGAGTTGCCATTAGAGGGCAGCAAATGGCTTTGTCAGGGTGTGACCAGAGCCGAGTGAGGGCGGGAAGGAGCCAGGCATCACGGGAGGGGGAACTAGAAGGACAAGCAAAGTACTGATATTTTGTTACCTTCCTTGCATTCGAAGATCTATAGCTTTTGAGGGAAAATAAAGTTATTTTTAAGAATACAGAAAAAAAAGGAAAAAATAAGACATTCTCAGAGCAAGGTTCACAGTGGAGTCAATGGATCACCTGCTTCAGATTATCCTAAAACATCAGAATAGAATTAGAATTTTCCTGAATCTGAATGAGGCCGAAGACTGGGAATCTGTATTTATTTAGCAAACTTCCAGGTCATTCTCGTGCACTCTTAAGTTTGAGAACCACCACACATGATGAATGTGAATGTGTGCTGTGCTTAGTCGTGTCCGACTCTTTGCAACCCCATGGGCTGTAGCCCGCCAGGCTCCTCTGTCCATGGGGATTCTCCAGGCAAGAATACTGGTGTGGGTTGCCATGCTCTCCTCCAGGGGATCTTCCCAACCAAGGGATCAAATCCAGGTCTCTCGAATTGCAGGCAGATTCTTTACCGTTTGAGCCATCAGGGAAGCCCAAACATCTGATAAGTAGTCTCTAAACTTTTCTGTCATGGATCCCCCAAGGTATGCATGTTTGCCTGCTCATTTCTTTATAAATTATATACATAGAAGACTGTCCCAGAGGCTTCCCAAGTGGCGCTAGCAATAAAGAACCTGCCTGCCAATGCAGGAGACATGAGAGTGAGTTCAATTCCTGTATGGGGAAGATCCCCTGGAGGAGGGCATGGAGAACCCATGGACAGAGGAGCCTGGGGGGCTACAGTCCACAGGGTCACCAAGAGTCAGACACAACTGAAGTGGCCTAGCACACCACAGCCATGGCTGTCCTAATATATCTGTACATCATAAAGCATTTCACAAAAATAGAAATTCTGGAAGATTGAAAAGCATACACGTTAAGTTTTATAAATGAACTTCCCATACCACATTTTGGATGAGAGGATAAGGATAATTCATGCTGATGAAATGTTGTTTAACTGATCTTCAGGCTGATTGTGATGGCACAATATTCATTTTCTCAAATTTAGGGCTGCAACATCAGTGTGCGTGAGGCAGCATGATTATATGTAGAGATTTTATTTCTGCTTCCGAAGAGTCATTGGGGATATTCCCCCCACCCACCTTCCCACTCAGATTCCCATTTGGTGCTGAGGAAAGTTGTCATGGTTACCCTCTTCCCCAACCTGATAGCCTGAATACAACTTCTGGGTGGGAAGCTGAGTGTGAACTGCTTGGTGTGTTGGCATGGAGGCAACACCCAGGTACTTCATACACACACACACACGTACACACACACACTCACCCTCTGGGACTACGTCAAGTCTGAACAAACTACAAAATCATCTGCTATTAAACCTGGCCTACAAAAAGCTTTAAATTCGCCATTAGACTCTAAATTTGGTTCTTCATCTTTTGAGGTCATGGGTCTCTTTGAGAATCTAATGAACCCTATGAACTTGGAAGGGAAAGAAATGTACTCATCTTCCCATAGACACCATTTCAGAGGGTGTGAAAGTTTCTGGAGTTCTCAGAATGTGGACTCTGAGACAACAGGTGTCAGCATTTTCTGGGAATTTACTAGAAATGCTCCACCCTTAAGGCCTACAGAATCAAACTTTTGGTTGGGAATAAGCCATCCAGGTATTTTTAGTGAATATTTGCCTCCTCCCCCTTCTTTCAACCTGGCTTCCTTTCCTCCCTTGAAATCTTTGATGTTAGTACTTGGATCTGAAGTTCTGTGTCTCTATAGGAGGTTTTCTGAGAGACTGTATTCTTGTATTTAAGGGCTTCCCTAGCGGCACAGAGGTTAAAGCGTCTGCCTGCCATGTGGGAGACCTGGGTTCAATCATCCCCTGGAGAAGGAAATGGCAACCCACTCCAGTATTCTTGCCTGGAGAATCCCATGGACGGAGGAGCTAGGTAGGCTACAGTCCACGGGTCGCAAAGAGTCAGACACGACTGAGTGACTTCACTTTCACTTTCAAGTTTGAAAACACTCCAGCTTATTGGTTCTCAAATGTGCATCTTTATAAGACTCTCCTGGTGAGTTTAAAAAAAAAGAGAGAGAAAGCACTGATTCATGGGCATCAATCCGATTTAATTAAATCAGTATCTTTGGAGGTGAGGCCTGGACATGGGGATTTTTTTTCCTTTTCTTAAAATTTTTATTTTTTTTTAACTTTTTATTTTGTATTGGGGTATAGCCGATTAACAAAAAATGGTTTATTTAAAAATATATGTATTTATTTAATTTGGCTGTGCTGGGTTTAGTTGTGGCATGCAAATTCTTAGCTCAGGATGTGGGATCTAGTTCCCTGACCAAGGATTAAACCTGTGTCCCATGTATTGGGAATGCATCGTTTTAACCACTGTACCACCAGGGAAAAGTGAAAGTGAAAGTCGCTCAGCCACATCCGACTCTTTGTGACCCCATGGACTATACAGTCCTTGGAATTCTCCAGGCCAGAATACTGGAGTGGGTAGCCTTTCCCTTCTCCAGGGAATCTTCCCAACCCAGGAACTGAACCCAGGTCTCTTGCATTGCAGGTGGATTCTTTACCAGCTGAGCCACACAAGGGAAGCCCAAAAATACTGGAGTGGGTAGCCTATCCCTTCTCCAGGGGATCCTCCTGAACTAGGAATCGAACTGGAGTCTCCTGCATTGAAGGCAGATTCCTTACCAATTGAGCTATCAGGGAAACCTGGACCACCAGGGAAGTCCCCAACAAACAATGTTGTGACAGTTTCAGGTGGACTGAAAGGTGACCCAGCCAGACATACTCATGTATCCATTCTCCCCCCAAACTTCCCTTCCATCCAGGCTGCCACATAACATTGAGCAGAGTTCCATGTGCTATACGGTAGGTCCGTGTTGATTATCCATTTTAAATGTAGCAGTGAGTACATGTCCACCCCAAACTCCCTAAGTATCCCATCCCCCATCCTTCCTCCAGTAACATAAAGTCATTCTTGGAATTTGGGATTTTAAAAAATTGTCCAAAGGATGTGGAGATTTTATTTTCTTGGTGTCCAAAATCATTGGGGACGGTGACTGCAGCCATGAAATTAAAAGATGCTTGCTCCTTGGAAGGAAAACTATGACAAACCTGGACAGTGTATTAAAAAGCAGAGACATCACTTTGCTGACAAAGGTCCATATAGTTAAAGCTATGGTTTTTCTAGTAGTCATGTATGGATGTGAGGGCTGGACCATAAAGAAGGTGGAGTACTGAAGAATTGATGCTTTTCAACTGTGGTATTGGAGAAGACCCTTGAGACTTGGACAGCAAGGAGATCAAAGCAGTCAATCCTAAGGAAATCAAGTCATTGGAAAAGACCCTGATGCTGGCAAAGATTGAGGGCAGGAGGAGAAGGGAGCAACAGAGGATGAAGTGGTTGAGTGGCTTCACCAACTCAATGGACATGAGTTTGAGCAAATCCAGGAGATAATGCAGGGCAGGGAAGCCTGGCAGGCTGCAATCCATGGGGTTGTGAAGAGATGGACACAATATAGTGACTAAAGAACCGCCAAAGAAGGTAAGCTCTGTAGACCCAGATAATGACAAGCCAGACTATTTCTGACAACCCCAAACTCGAGCATACTAGTTCCTCCTAGAAAGGGACCTGGAAAGGTCTGACTCATGGCTTTCACTTACCAGTGAGGAACCCAAGGCCTGGAGACTGAGGAGCTTTCCCAAGACCGCAGAGTTACCGAGAGTCTCAGGCAGCATTCAGCTCTCCATGGGTCTCTGTTCCAGGAATGGCCACACACTGGAACAGCAAACCCAGGCGCTCCTGAAGAAGCCTGGACACGAAGATGCCCGTGTTCAGCAGTGACCCAGATCTCAGCACTTTCTGAAGCAGATCTTTGATATCAGCTCTGAGTGTTCTTTCCTCTTTATCTCACTATTTGTGGTGCCTACTGCTCATTTGCATTCAACTCAGCTCGTGTTTTCTTGGGAATGAGCTTAACCTATGCCTGGCTGGTGGGAAGCAGCGGGCTGTAGTGCAGGGAGAGGGTGATCCTGGTGTTGACACCTGGGGGTACCGAGCAGGAGAGCTTGGTCCTGGTCAGGGGAAGCTCAGGCTTGGAGCCAGGTGTCCTGGGTTTAATGCCAGCGCTGCCGTGAGCTCCTTCTGTGACTTTGGGGCTTTTGCTTATTCTCTTCATGCCTCAGTTTCCTCACTCCTCACTCAAGGGTGATAATATCACAGCTATCTCTGATGAGCAGGTTGTGACTATTAAATCGGTTTGATGCCCATCAAGACCGATGTCCACACCAGACTGCATACTCTGCAAATGTTCACTCTTCGTTGGTGGCAGGCCTGGGGGCAGATTGCTTAGGATCCTGCCTTTCTTTTCTCTTTCCTTTCTTTGTTCTTTTCATTCCCTCCTTTTTTCCTTTTCTTTTTCCTTTCTTTCTTTGTTCTTTTTTTTTTTAACCCTGAGGGTTATAGAATTCTGCTTGTGCATTCCAGCTTCTTCCACACTGAGAGAAGAAAATCATTAAATAGGAATAATTGAGAAATAAAACACACAGAAGTGAGCAACCAGGGGGACTCTGTGGGTGGATGTCTGTATACAGGTGCTTTGAAAGATTATATAAAAATAATGACTCTGATTATCATGGTTTAATAGTTTTCACTAATTCAGTTTAGAATGAAATAGTGAGCAGTATAAATTGTGACTATTTATTTTAAAAATTTTGATTCATTTATTTATTTGGCTGTGCTGGGTCTTAGTTGCGGCCAGAGGTATCTTTAGTTGAAACATGCAAACTCTTAGTTGTGGCATGTGGAATCCAGTCCCTTGACTAGGGGTCAAACCCCTGCATTGGGAGTATGGAGTCTTAGCCACTGAACGACCAGGAAAATTCCCATGACTTAAAAAAAATAACAATATTTTAGTATTTTCAGTTTTACAGTGGATCTTTAGCGTGACAAAGCATCCCTTCCTAGATGCTTTTAGAAGAATTAGGAGGGTAAAGAGCTCAGTGGCTGAGAGTGTAAAGATTCTCACCCTCAAATAGTCAGACTCTCTAGGCTTAGATCCTGGATTTCCTACTTGCTTTTTATGAGGTTCTGCGGAATTTATTTGTTTGTTTTTTTCTAAGCTTCACTTTGGTCTCATACAAAATGGGCTAATTGTAGTTTCTTTATCATAGAGTTGTATCAAATAAACAAACCCAGACTTGGAAAAGGGAAACTATTCAAAAGGACTATTGCAATGGGAGAATCTCCAATCTCAGAAATATGTTGGCATCTCAAAAATAAAAATAAATTTAAAAGGCCTTTCCTTTATGGGAGGGGTAAGTAGCAATTGGAAGTTAGGTGAGCAAGTGTGCATGATGGCTGGGGTCTGACAGTAACAGTGTCTAACTGGGGCAGCCCATTTCCCAGATAAGCTGAAGAAGGAATGTTGTAGTGCTTGCTCAGGCTTGGAAGCGAGCAGAGTTCATGGTCTTGTGAGGAGGAGAAGAGCCTCATTAAAGCTCCATCAAGACAAAGCAGTGGGTAAGCTATGGGCAGTTGTGAACACTTGGCCGGTTGTTTGGAAGATTAAGTAAATTCTCCATGTATATCACTTGCCAAGATTTCTGGGTATATATGAATGCCAAGGGGAGAAGGCAATGGCACCCCACTCCAGTACTGTTGCCCGAAAAATCCCATGGATGGAGGAGCCTGGTAGGCTGCAGTCCATGGGGTCGCTAAGAGTCAGACACAACTAAGCGACTTCACTTTCACTTTCCACTTTCATGCATTGGAGAAGGAAATGGCAACCCACTCCAGTGTTCTTGCCTGGAGAATCCCAGGGACGGGGGAGCCTGGTAGGCTGCAGTCCATGGCGTCGCACAGAGTCGGACACGACTGAACGACTTAGCAGCAGCAGCATGAATGCCAAGTTCTTTTTTTGTTACAAACGCTTGACTCTAAAATGCTAGAGAGTAGCTTTTTTTTTCCTTTGAGGAGAATAATTTTAGTCATGGAACCATAACCAGGGTAACAGCCCATTCAGTGAGTATTTATTGGGTTGGCCAAGAAGTTCATTTGGGTTTTTCCATAACAGCACACAGAAAAATCCAAACAAACTTTTTGGCCAAGCCAATACTATGTTTCAGGCCCGGTGCTGGGAAGAGGCACAAACATTGAGACAGAGTTTCTGAGTTTGAGGAGTTCTCAGTCCAGAGGGAAAGAAGGAAGTGTTACGTGATATAACCTGCAAAGGGCAATCATTCTCGTATATATGGGATGTCATGGGAGAATATGGAGGGGTTGTGACTTAGCTGGAGGTACAGTGATGTACGAAGAACAAGATGAGAACTGAGTTGAGTCTTGAAGAGGAAGCTGTTACCCTGATGAATAGTAGGGAGAGAGTGTTCCCAGGCAAACAGAACACAACATACAAAGCCAGGGTTTCAAAGGGTGTGGGGGGTGCCCAGGACATCAGGCAGTTACTGGATCCCTGAGTTTCGGGCAGAGCAAGGACAGAAGCCAGTGGGAGTTAGGTGATGGAAGCCATAGAAAGGGCATGCGAGCATGCTTAGTCGTGTCCGACTCTTTGTGACCCTGTGGACTGTAGCCCTCCAGGCTCCTCTGTCCATGGGATTCTCCAGGCAAGAACACTGGAGTGGGTTGCCATTCTTTTCTCCGGGGGATCTTCCCGACCCAGGGATTGAACCTACATCTCTTCCATCTCCTGCATTGGCAGGTGGGTTCTTTACAGTAGCACCACCTGTGAAGCATAGATAGGGCAGGGGCATGCTAAACTTTGTGTTTAGGACATGTTGCAGCTCACTCCTACATTTCTGTGTCTGCCTGATATAGATGATGACTGTAAAAAAAAAAAAAAATGAAAAAAAACCATTCCCTTCTCCCAACTAAGACAAAGATTTCAGGACAAGCCTGTATGGAAGGACTGGGAGAGTTCAGCTTAGAAATGTTGCTTTGAGATACCAATGAGAAATTCAAAAACAGACATGTAGCAGGCAGGGCAGTGGTCTGGACTGGAGAAAAAGACATGGAGGTCATGAGCATTGTCATGAAACCACAGCAGTGAAGATCACCTGGGAGCATATTTAGACCGAGAAAGGCAGTGCTCAGGGGCTTTCCTGGTGGCTCAGTGGTAAAGAATCCGCCTGCCACTGCAGGAGACAAGGGTTTGATCCCTGATCAAGGAAGATCCTACGTGCTTTGGAGCAACTAAGCCCGTGTGCCACAACTATTGAGTCTGTGCTCTAGGTCCCAGGGGCTACAACTACTGAGCCCACACACCACAGCTACTGAAGCCCTCTTGCCCTAGAGCGTGGGCTCCGCAACGAGAGAAGCCATGGCAACGAGAAGCCCACACACAGCACCTAGAGAGTGGTCCCCTCTTGTCACAACTAGTGAAAAGCCCTCGGGCAGCAAGGAAAACTCAGCACAGTGAAAAATGAATATTAATTTTTTTAAAAAAAGCAGTGCTCTGAAGTCAGAATGTTTAAGGAGCAGTGTATCTCCTTTTCAATGTATGTATGTCACTTGATGATGGGCCAATACTTGCTTATGGACTTACGAGAGGATTCAAGCAGTCACCGAGCACAGTGTGTGTAAACACTGCATTGGTGTCCAGGAGAAAGAAGACTCCTCAAGCAGCAGATGAGTGATCCTCAACATGGGTGAGTTTGCCCCCTCCCAACTCCTCCCAGGGACACTTACCAACATCTGGGGATATTTTTGGTTGTCACAACTGAGAAGGAGAGGTTGTTACTAGCACCTGGTAAGAAGAAGCCAAGGATGCTGCCAGACATCCTATAGTGCACTGGACAGCTCTCCTCACACCAGACAAAGAATCATCTCGCCCAGACGTCTCATGAGTGGAGGCTGAGAAGCCCTGATCTACCCTAAGAAATAGGGCATGTACACTGGCAGTCCT
This sequence comes from Bos indicus x Bos taurus, assembly GCF_003369695.1. Taxonomy (NCBI): domain Eukaryota; kingdom Metazoa; phylum Chordata; class Mammalia; order Artiodactyla; family Bovidae; genus Bos; species Bos indicus x Bos taurus. The sequence continues at coordinate 118,101,862 of NC_040076.1, forward strand.
CAGCCTTTTTTGGCACCAGGGATGTTTCATGGAAGACAATGTTTTCACAAACCAGGGGGCAAGGGATGATTTCAGGATGATTCAAGCTCATTTCATTTATTGAGCACTTTATTTCTAACCTAATGCTGCCGCTGATCTGATAGGAGGTATTGGTCTGAAGCCTGGAGATTGGGGATGCCTGATATACACAGTCAAGGAAGTAAAAAAAAAAAAAACTTCCCTTCTCCCACCTGACTGTGGTGGCTTTGTAATGTTAGCATGGCTAGGGCAAACTGCATGCCCCAAAGTTATGTTTCCCAATACGGTGCACCACAAGAGCGATTCTTGCCAGCCCTGGAGGGCAGACAAGAAGCAGCAGCACCTTGGGGTTCCTGTACTTTGTCGTTGACACAAGGGTCTACATCTGCTCACCTCCCCTGGGATCAACAGCTCTTCTGACCCCTGGGCCCACCATACCAGTGTGTTTATCTCCCCTGGTTCCAGCTTCCTGAGGACACCATTCCGCTGAAGCCAGAAGCAGTGAGAACTGCCACGGGTCTCAGTGCCTCCTCGTGGGCTTCAGCTCATGCTGTGGGTTCCAGCTTGTTCACGCTCTCTCACCCCTTACATCCATCTTTCCTCGCAGATTCTGCCCTGTGGACTTCAAGCCCCAGCATCAGACACTGAGACAACAGTTGGAAACAGTGGTCCCCAACCGTTTTCATATCAGGGGCTCGCTTTGTGGAAGACGATTTTTCCACGGGCCAAGATAGGTGGGGGTAGCTTCAGGATGATTCAGGGCATGACATTTATTGTGTGGTTTATTTCTCTTATTTTTACATCAGGTCCATCTCAGATCATCAGGCACTAGATCCTGGAGCTTGGGGACCCCTGGTCTATCAGAGAATGCTTACCTAGCTCCCACAATTAGTAAAGGAAAATCCTTGTAATTTATACACACAGATCTTTAATCTCTGATTGAACCATGACTGACACGGGTTAAGGTGGACATCAACCAATTAGTATTTTTAACACAGGACAAAGTAATTTTGTACAAAGGCAGACTTTTTTCTTTCCTGGGGCCAATCTCAATGGTTCTCTAAATGACTTTTTCTAAACCCTGGGTCTACTCTTTCCTTTTTGCCCCTCCTGTTCCTCATCTTTCGCCTGTTCTTTCTCTTTTTTTATTTGTTCTATTTCACCTTTTAGATGAATATCCTCCATAGATACCTCTGTCACCTTTAGGGTTTAGCATGTACTCCGTTAATTAATATTCATCAGTAAAGTGTGAGCTCCCGACAAGCTGTCACGGGGTCCAACCCATTGTCATCCTTGATGCCCACAAGCCTGTGATCTCAATCAATGGTTGCTCAAAGAGGCTGGATTTTAGCATCACTTGGTGAGCTCGAAACACTACAGAATGGAAAAAAAAAAAAAAAAAACTTTCATGCCTCATGTCTAGATTTTCAGATGTCGTAGGTCTAAGCTGGGGTTCAGGAATCATAGTTTTAGAGCATTTCCTAGGCTATTCTAATGATCAGCTATGTTGGAAAACCAGTGGTCTAAACTGATTTGAAACACATTGCGTGTAAGTGTGTGAGTGTTTGCATTCATAGTACCCCTTTGAGATCTTTTTTCAAAGATTTTTTTTATGTGGACCATTTTTAAAGTCTTTAATGAATTTGTTACAATATTGCTTCTGTTGTTTTTTATGTTCTGATTTTTGGGGAGTGAGGCATGTGGGATGCTAGTTCCCCAACCAGGGGTTGAGCCTGCACTCTCTGCATTGGAAGGCAAAGTCTTAACTACTGCGCCACCAGGGAAGTACCCCCGCCCCGCCCCCCCCCCCCCCCCCCCCCATCAAATGAGATCTTAGTTGTCTGTCTGGCTGCCTTTCTTCCTTCAACTTGGCTAGTGCCAGGGGCACTCTCTGGCCTCAGAGTTCTCATTACAGTGAGGGCAAAATCACAGCATGTCGTGTCTTCAGTGCCCAGCCTCGAGTGGCCAGCACTATGATTAGTAACTGTCTTTTTGGTGACTCTGAGAAACCCATTATTGGGTGTGCCTAACTTATATAGTGCTGCCCATCGACTTGGCAGGTGCAGAAGTGAGATGCTAGCTGGTGTCAACCTCTGAGAATCCTCCTTGTTATACATCAGTAATGTGGACAATCACACAGATCTTTTTGTTTCCCCTTGAGGGGCTTCAACATTTCTTGGATGATTGATTGCTTTTCAGTAGTCCTTTATTCAGATGGAGGAACTGAGGTTTAGGAAGTAACTTTCCCAGGATCCCCAAGCTGACGTGTGGATAGATGGGGTTTGAACTCAAATCAGCGGAATGAATTTGATTCTATATTAGTGCCTGATTCATAAGACCAAAGCTAATATCCTAATATAACATGTAGAACTGATCATACAAATCTATTACCTTAATCCTGGGCCATAGGCTGACAAAATGATTACCCAAATCAATTTTTTAAAAACATTGCTTTTGTTTGCTCAAAGGAAGCATTTGTAGAAAACATGAATTTTCATTTAACCTTTTGCCCCTCCTTCCTTGCAAACATATAACCTTTATTATATCACCTTTGAATTCTGATTTTAATTTAATACATAAGGAAACCCTAGTAAATGATGTCAAGCTCAAAAGATCAGTCACAAGTAATTCAAACATGTTAGCCCAAAAGGCAATAAATAAAAATTATGATATATCAGTCATCCTGTTTTCCCCATAAATCTTAAAAATAAAAATTGGTCTTAGCTTCTCATTTTTAATGTGATTTACTCCTTTGAGTTCTGTAAAACTTCCAAAGATATTAACATCTCTATGTACAAAGAAGCAGTGCAGCAGTACATGTGTTCTTATACATTTTTCATTCTTAGAGAAAAAATTATGAAACATTTGCTTTGAACCTGTTCTTCAATTATAAAAGGAAGCTAATTGGAAAGATTCATAAATATTCCTTAAGTGGTCAAACTATTTTTTTTATCTGAAACTAACATAAAATTCTAAGTTGAACTGAGCTGGTTGGAAAGGAGAAGAAATAACTCTGGCCTGCCTAAGCTTTGTCAGTTAGGAAGCAGGTAGGAACTGGCAACTCCAAGAAGGGAAGAATTAAGTTTAATATATCTTCTCACACGCCGTCAATTTACAACAGCTCATCATGGAGGTTTAGACTGGCCCATCTCCCTAGAAGACAGAAAAAATTAATTAATTACATCATTTGTGTGTGTGTACACTTTCCCCTCCCATCACCCCTCGGAGTCTTAATTTGTTTGTGTGCTCAGTCGTGTCTGACTCTTTGTGACCCCATGGACTGTAGCCCACCAGGCTCCTCTCTCCATGGGATTTCCCAGGCAAGAATACTGGAGTGTGATACCATTTCCTTCTCCAGGGATCTTCCCGACTCAGGGATTGAACCTACTTCTTCTGGATTTCCTGCACTGGCTGGGGGATTCTTTACCATTGTACCACCTGAGAAGCCCCCCTTAGTCTTGATTACTTCTGCCCTTACTGGTCACTTACTGAATGTTTTCTATACTCTTCTGACTTTGGTTCAGATCTTTGTCACTTACCTATGTTTAGGCTAGAAGTGTGGAAGCTTCACTTTATTATTAAAATTCATTTTTAATGAGTGGAACTGAGGGCTCAAATGATGTATCTGAAGCCATTGTTAATAACTAGAGAAGCCAGGAATTAATAAGTAGAGAACCCTCGGAGGTAGAATCCAGAAACTGTGTTCCTTTTCTTGAACTTAGGCTGCTACACAGATTTCCATCCTCTTAAGGAAATAACAGTACAGTGTACTGAGCCTTCTAGTTACTGACATGGATGCATTTTTTCTTTTTCCTGCTGTGCCACGTGGCATGTGAAATCTTAGTTTATCAACCAAGAATTGAACCCTGGACCCCTGCTGTGGCACAAAGTCTTAACCACTCGACCACCAAAGAAGTCCTGACTTGGATGCACATTGATCACCCCAGGTTAGACACTCACTCAGCACCTTAGGAAGTAGGTTTAACAATCACATTTTTTAGGCAAAGACACAGTTGAGGGCAACCAACTTGGCTAAGACCACACAGCTGGCATTCAATAGCTTGTATTTTGAAGCACGTTTCCACCTATTACCTCATGTAAGCACTGTGCCAGGCCAGGGGCCTCTCAATAAATACTTCTTGTCTGAATGGATGGATGTCTATCTGCACCCTCGCTATGGAAGTTCGGCAGGAGGCGGCTGGGAGAACGAAGCTTCTAGAAGCTAGGCAGCTTGCTCAGCTCACTCAGCAAGTGAGTGATTAACTGGGAGCCCAACACTCCCCCTTGTCCTCCTGTGGGAGGGACCCCGACCAGCTGTACAGAAGGGGAGTTGCCCACAAAACAGGAATCTTCAGCAGACCACTGTTTTGTTTTTCCCCCTCCAATGTAGCTCTTGTGTGTACTGAAATATTTAGTAGTAAGGTTTCATGATGTCTGTGAATTACTTTCCAATGGTACAGACAGAGAGCAAGCAAATGTTAACAGTCTGTGGATCTAGGCGAAAAGGCGCAGGTGTTCATTGTATTGTTTTTTAAAATTTTACATAGATTTGAAGTTATCCAAATAAAAAGATGGAGCAGGAAGAAGGGAAGGGAATTCTGGTGATGTACATCTGTTCTCTGTGATTCTCCAGTGCCAGCTAGAGTGTTCAGCAGCCTTCTTTTCACTATCAGGTGATTTATTCATTAAAATTGCTAAAATACAGAGTCTGAATAGATGACAGTCACTGAAGAGTCAACTGACTACAACTATGGGTATGTTTTTTTGTTTTGTAATTTTTAATTTAAAAAAATTTTAATACAATTTTAAAGGTTACCTTCCATTTACAATTATTACAAAACATTGGCTATACTCCCTGAGTTGCAGCCTACCTTACACTGAAGAGCTTGTGCCTCCCATTCTGCACCCCTGTATTGCCCACCGCCAACCCCCAATTTGTTCTCTATATCTGTGAGTCTGCTTCTTTTTTGTTATGTTCAATAGTTGTGTTTTTTAGACCCCACATGTAAGTGATATCATATAGTATTTATCTTTCTCTGATTTATTTCACTTAGCTTGATGATCTGTGGGTATGTTCTTAATTTATAGATACTCCTCAGATTTAGTAAACTGCTATCTTTCATTAGAAGAACAGTTGTATTTCCAATTATACTTACAATGAAAATTTGCTACCTAACTAAAAAAATGTAACTTCTTCCATGAAAGCAGAAAAAGAAATATCAGTGTTTGAAATGAATTAGCTGATTTAGCAAGCTTGCATTCTTGTTGGATGAATTACAAAATTCAAATGCACAATACTCTTAACCACTACTGTAAAAATAATTTTGATGGATTTCTAACCAGTAGTTTTCTTTTCTCCCCAGTTGTGTTTCAAGACCAAAAAATTAAAATACAACACCATAGAATTGAAAGTTTATAGAACAAAAATCCAATAGTCAGGGAAATTTATTTTTAATATATGCATTTTACTCTTGACTTTGGGAAGAAGTTTTTATTTATATTTTTATATTTAAAAATATATGATTGTAAACATTTTTGAATAATATAAGCTAGAAGGAAGAAAAAAAGTCAAAGTCTTCTTACCTACAAATAATTATCATTAAACATTTTGGTTGGATTTCCTTTAGGTCTTTTTTCTACTCATTGTGTTTGAGTTTTCATTTATTTTATTTTATTTATTTTAAAAATTTTATTTTATATTGGAGTATAGTATAGTTGGGCTTCCCTGGTGGCTCAGTTGGTAAAGAATCTGCCTGCAATGTGAAAAACCTGGGTTCGATCCCTGGGTTGGGAAGATCCCCTGGAGGAGGGCATGGCTACCCATTCCTGTACTCTTGCCTGGAGAATCCCATGGAGGAGGAGCCTGGTGGGCTGCAGTCCATGGGGTCGCAAAGAGTTGGACAAGACTGAGCGACTAAGTACACACACAAATCGTTGATTTACAACGTTGTCTTAGTCTCAGGTATATAGCAAGGTGATTCAGTTATACATATACACGTACTATTCTTTTTTAGATTCTTTTCCCATTTAGAATATTGATTTTTAAAATTTATATAATTGTGAGTTCTGTATATATTTTTTGTATATTGCTCTTTTTAAATAACATTATAAGCATTTTCAGTATGATTACAGTTTTGAAAAAAATCCTTTTAAGGTACAGGAAATGAAAGCAATAACAACGAAACTCTGGGAGGATATATAAGAATCACATAACTGAAGAAATTGGTGGGTGAAAGACAAGGCCAGGGCACAGATTTCCTAACTGAACACCTCCCTAGATTTCCGTGCACACACACACACAACTGTTGACTTATATACATATATTGCTTAAAAGAATTATTTGAAAAAATTATTTGGATCATTTTTAATTTGGGTGTGATATTATATTAAGTAGATAGACCTTTATTTATACTTGTTTACATAATTCCCCAATCATTTTTAATTTGGGTGTGATATTATATTAAGTAGATAGACCTTTATTTATACTTGTTTACATAATTCCCCAATAAGGGAACTCTGAAGTTCTAGCTAACCTATTTTTTTTTTTTTTTGGCCACAACACACCGCGTGCAGGATCATGTGATACTTCCCTGACTGGGAATCAGACTTGTGCTTCCTGTGGTGGAACTGCAGAGTCTTGCCTGGAAAATCCCATGGACAGAGGAGCCTGGTAGGCTGCAGTCCATGCTAAGGGTCAGACACAACTGAGCAACTTCACTTTCACTTTTTACTTTCATGCATTGGAGAAGGAAATGGTAACCCACTCCAGTGTTCTTTCCTGGAGAATCCCAGGGACGGGGGAGCCTGGTGGGCTGCCATCTATGGGGTCGCACAGAGTTGGACACGACTGAAGTGACTTAGCAGCAGTAGCAACAGTAACCACTAGACTGCAAGGGAAGTCCCCAACACTTGAGTCCTATTTAATTTTTTCCTCATACTTTAATCTGTGTTTAAAAATCACTTCATGTGTGTGAAATAATTTCCTGATCTGGCTTATTCAGTAGTTGAAATAATCACCTTGGTTTACTGTCCATAGGTTTATTTTTCATAGTGTCAACAATTTACAGTCATATTTGGAGAGGAAATCCCTAATGATTTCCACTATTTCTTGCACGTAAGAATAATTTTTCTCTTACATATCTTTTCCAAGGGGAAGAAAGTATCCTTCAAGTATTCCTTGACAAATTTAACACACTATGTAGATCAAGTTAGTGTAGGTCGAGTTAGGAAAGAGAACATTTGGGAACAGACTGTGATGTGTCTTCCTATAACAGATGTCCACTTCCTGAGAATCTTCATGTAGACATTATCATAAACTTCTATACGTGTGTGGAGTCCTTTGCCTTCAGAACTATGGTCAGGTGCTGGTAAGACTGAAACTGTGGTCAGCCTAAGCCTAGGTATGCTATTAATAGCTTCATAGACAGCAGAGTTTCCCTTGGCTGAGAGAGGAGCTGCGTGGACCTTCCAGCCTGGTTGGAGATCCAGCAGCCACCACTCTTTCCACCCCCTTGTCCCATTTGCACTGGTGGCCTGTCTTGACCAAAGACCTCAGCTTACCCCACAGCAGCCACAACACTGGCAATCTCCACACAGGGTCCCCAGGAGGCCATTGATCACCTGGATGGCACAGATAATTATCTGAACTGCTCCTATGATCAGCAGGATGGAGAAGAGGGTCAGATTCCAGGGAACCACATCACTAGGCTTTTGGCACCTGCTCCATAAGTTAGAGTCCCCGAGGTAATCTCTGTCAAGGACATGGGAGAGAAAAGAGACACTGGTTAAAAAGTATGCAATCCCCTAGGCTAGAAAGTCACCACAGTGATTTTTCTTTTGCAGCACTATCTATCCAAGACCTAAGATTCCTAAGAAAAAGAATCCCATAATAACAACACGTTTAAATGCAATAACTAACAATTTTATTGAGTATCTACTATGTGCTGGAGAAGGCTGAGCGCCGAAGAATTGATGCTTTTGAACTGTGGTGTTGGAGAAGACTCTTGAGAGTCCCTTGGACTGCAAGGAGATCCAACCAGTCCATTCTGAAGGAGATCAGCCCTGGGCTTTCTTTGGAAGGAATGATGCTAAAGCTGAAACTCCAGTACTTTGGCCACCTCATACGAAGAGTTGCCTCATTGGAAAAGACTCTGATGCTGGGAGGGATTGGGGGCAGGAAGAGAAGGGCACGACAGAGGATGAGATGGCTGGATGGCATCACTGACTCGATGGACGTGAGTCTGAGTGAACTCCGGGAGTTGGTGAGGGACAGGGAGGCCTGGCGTGCTGCGATTCATGGAGTCGCAAAGAGTCGGACACGACTGAGTGACTGATCTAATCTGACTATGTGCTGGACCCTCTTCTGAATGTTTCACACATATCCACTCATTTATTTCTCATGGAGACTTCATGGTTCTTTTCTCCTGCTTCACAAATGGGAACACTGAGGCGCAGAGAGGTTAAGTGACTTACCCAGCTCACACAGTTACTGAGTGACAGAGTGATTTTTGTGAGCTGACCAGGCAGATGGGCAAATCGAATATGTATTAAGGGGCCATGAAAATTAAGACACACCAGGAGGACAATCTTACAAATGTCCACGGCCTTTATCCTACTATTGTCTGCAGGGACCCTTTGAACTTCTGACAAATGACCTGTCACCTCTAGTGGCCCTCTGAAGCCATGGAAAGTACAGTCGTGTCATATAGTTAAAGGGAAGGGCTTGATTCTTTTGAGGCCTACTTCCAGTCAAATTGTGAACTGACTCAGCTGTATTTTTGTGACAATATATGGATTCCACCTGCAAAAAGGTTTAATTAACTAGAAGAAAGAAATAATCTGCTGCCTTGTTACATATTTTATAAAAACTTTGAAACAGGAGAAATTATAATATATTTATAAAATAATATATATATTATATTATATATAGTGTATATAATATTATATATACAAATTAAAACATATTATATTAAATATACATTTAATATTATATATATTAAAATATAATATAATATATATATTATTAAGAGTCCACTGCAATATCAAAGGCATTGTGCCTTGAAGGAGAAATGTATGTTTAAAAGACAAAAATGAGGGTAAGGGGATAAAATTTCTGCAGTATTATAATTCCTTCTCACATTCTTAGAGCCCCAAATTGGTTTTTCCCTTTTGCTTTAGGATCCACTCTCTCTTCACGGTCTCTGTAGAAAACTATCTGGCTACTAAAGGAACACCCATCTCATTGTTTTTAGATCTTTTTGACCATCTGTCTCTGACGGTTTCTCCAGCGTATCAGTACACACTACTTTGAGATATATTTTGTGTTAAGATTTTGAAAAATCTTTGAAATGATGGAAGACTTTTCCTTTATCCAGAAGGGATAAAGGAAAGAATGAGCCATTCTTGATTTAAAGATAAAGCATTGCATATTGCATTGATTCACCTTCCCACAAGAATACAGTCCTGGCTGCTCACTGGCTCTGTGACTTGTGTATCTCTCTGTAAAGTGGGAATAACAATATCTATCAAATCATAGGGTTAAATAAGGATTAAAGTAAGGATTAAATGAGTTAACACTAGTAAAGCACTTAGAACCGTGCCTAGTAGATAGTAAGTGCTCAATAAACCCTAATATTGTTAATTACTTTGCTTAAAGCTGAGTAGTGTGGCCTAAAGGCAAAAGACTGGTATTTTGAATTCAGACGGACCTGAGTTTGAATTCAAGTATTCCTCTTCCTGGCTGTGTATTCCTTACAGAAGTCACCTAACACCCCCTGACCCCTGCCCTTACCATTAGTTTCTTCATCTATAAAATGGGCTGAGAACAACTGCACAACTCTGAACATTCAGTAATATACCTTATGTATTGCTAGGTAAGACTTCAGTATGTTATTTTTAAAACACCCATTTTTCTTTTCTGCATTTTCCCATGCAGTCTCTCTTATCTTTACCATTTTTCAACTTGATGATTATAAGAGGTAATAAAAGGCAATATATTCCAGTCACATTTTTATAAAGAAAAGATCCTAAAATGAAGTTAATTGTCAATCCTGAGTTCCTGCCCTCGTAGAAAGGGTTTGTCCAGTGGTGGGATGACAGTGCCCTCTGGTGGTAAGATTGGTGAAACACTCACGGGAAAGCTAGGAAGCAACGACTGAGTTTGGGTGGAGAGATCCTTTCAGTTTCACTCCAGCAGCTGTATCAGCCCTTACAAACCCTCACGGATAGTTGTTCCACAGGCCCTTTTCCTTTACCCTCAAACTCTCAGGTTCTAAGAGTCTCAGATCCCTGAAATGATTGCCGCTTCCAGCCCTCCAACCCCAGGTGAAAGGGCTCCCTAATTTTTCGTGGATCTGGAGGCTAATCATACTCCCACATTCTGTGAATCGAAGAGATCTGAGACAGTTTAAACTCCCTGAATCCTATCATTTGTGAAGGCAGTCCCAACGGAGCGGCAGTAATTCCATCAACCTCAGAGTCAACACCATGGATTTCGTACAACTCACTTCTTACCAGCAGCAAAGGCTGCTGAGGGAAGGAGCAGGGGAGCCTAGGTGCTTTGCCTGGAATAGGTGCCACTTCCTCTCTCCTAGACCCTTGGACTCTCCTCGTGACCTCAGCTGGCTGTGGCACCCCTTCTGTGCTTCTCAACTCTCTGGGTTTCCTCTGTACGGAGCGCCCGGGACCTTGAGCTGTCCTCTATTTGTCTGTCTTCTCTTTGTGACTATACACCCACAGGGGTAGAGACCATGTCCCACACCTCTGTCTCTCATCTCTGTCCCCGGTTCTACCACAGGGAGTGTTCAATAAATGAGCGGCTTTCCTGGTGTATGTTATACCAGGCACTGGGCCAGCTGTGTTCCACCATTCCTCCCAATCCTACAAGGAGGTACTACTTTCCTTGAACAATGCCTGGCATACAGTTGCCCCCAGGAAATAGTCACTGAGTGAATGAACATATACACAGATTGAGAAGTTGAGTGGGGAGGGGCAACATAGGGCGAGAACATTAAGAGGTACAAACAGTTAGGCATAAAATAAGCTACAGGCTATATTGGACAACACGGGGAATTATAATAACTATAAATGAGTATAACCTTTAAAATTACAAATCTCTACATTGTACACCAGTAACTTATACAATGTTGTACATCAACTATACTTTGGTTATGAAAAATGTACTACTAAAAAAAAAGACATTAAATATTTAGAAAGTGTTAAAGAAAAAAGAAGCTGAGGCTAGGGAATATAAATGCCCGACTTTGATCTTCCTTCTGTCTGACTCCAAAGCCATTGCTCTTAATCATTACACACATGCCCTGTATTTGAGTAATGTCACTCCTTTAGAATAATTAAAATATGATTTATTCATGAAATTTGATCTATATATCTTTAATAGTATGTATAGTCTCTCTAGCAGTATGTCAATCAAGGCTTCCCTGTACCATAGTAAGGGCCTCCCTGGTGGCTCAGTGGTAAAGAATCTGCCTGCCAATGCAGGAGACATAGGTTCAATATCTGGGTTGGGAAGATCCATGGGAGCAGGAAATGGCAACACACTCCAGTATTCTTGCCTGGAGAATCCCATGGACAGAGGAGCCTGGCGGGCTACAGTCCATGGAGTGACAAAAACTCAGACATAACTTAGCAACTGAACAACAACATAACATCATAAAGAGATTATTCTCTTTGAACCCTCATGAGGCTGGTTGAAAAGACAGAAATTAATCACAAAATTATTATAAAAACATAACATTTTAGAAAGTTCTAATGCATCATAATACATTCCATTCATGGTAATGAATTTTTTATACTCATAAAAATGAATAGTAAGGTTGAACTTTTAGCAAGTGCTACATTATGTACATGTTATTTCATCCTTGCCTGAACCTGTGAGGTAGATCTTACTGTCACCCCATTTCACAGAGAAAGAGCTAAGAGGTGTGATTGCCAAGATTATACCACTAGGATGGGACTGGACCCAAAGTCTGGTCAGGTCAAGGGCAAAGCATCATCTTAACATCTTTGGGGCTTTCCTGCTTCATGAAAGCTGGGAACACTTTGTTGCAATCCCATCTCACCCCATCTATGTGACTTTCTGCCCTGGGGAGTGTGTTCACAGCAGTTCCTTGCTAAGAAGTAATCACGAAGAGCAGCTGCAGATGGTCGTAACTGGACGTCCAGGCAGAACGCTGAATGGTTTCAGCTCTGTGCCTGGTGAGAGAGCACTCTCCTCACCCCTGAACTCGGTCCTCAGGGAACAGGGAGGGCTGCAGCCTGAGCTGGCAGTGCTGTGCTTGGCGGTGTCCCCTGTCCCTCCCTACTGCTGACTGTCCTTGGCCTGGCCTCCTGCATTCCCTCCCACAGCTGTTTGCATGCCCTATGCCAGCTGCTTCCCTTTCAGCAGCTCAGGGTCAAGGTAGATTGGCCAATTGTCTCAGAAAGGAAGACCTTGGATGGGAGGAGGTCCTACTTCAAAGGAAGCCAGGAGGGCGTATCTCAAAATGTCCCAGGTTTCTTTTTCCTTCTAGGATGCTTCTTCAGTATGGTTCCCATGACCGAAAAAGTTAACTGCCCTTGTTCCTTTAATATGATCAGCAACAGGCACTTCTAAGGAAAACAGAACTAAATTCTATACTCTTGAAGAGCCCTGAATTTTGTGCCCCAAGCTGGAAACCTCAAAGTCCAGCTTGATAACCTTCCCTCTTTCTTCTCATTCCTAATCCTGATGATTCCATCTCAGACAGTCTCTGAAATTTCTCCCCTTTTGAGCCCCGGTTCCACTGCCTTAGAGATGCTCAGAATCTTATCTGGATTGTTCCTCCAACCTCCTGATGTGCTCTCTCTGTCAGTTACGGAGCCCTTTTGTTCATCCTCCACATCACTACATCATGATCCTCCTAAAACTCCCAAGTGGCCATGGCTTATCCTGCTTGAAGTCCTCTGCTGTCCCCCAATGTCTTGAAGGTCTACCTGGTCTCCATCACCCCCTCCTGTGGCGTCCCTCTGTTCCCCCGTCAACATTCATCCTGAGCTTCTGGCCACTCAGTGATCTGACATTCTATGAGCACATGGAACCTTTGCAAAGCAGCCTCAGGACTTTCTCTTCTCTCTGCTTGAAACCTGCTTCCCCTCCTCTCCAAAAGACACGCTTCTGCACATCTTCCAAGATCATCCCCTGTCACCTCTTCCAAGGAGTTTCCCTTGCGCAACTTCATTTTGCCCTTTTGGCAGGTGAGGGTCTGTTCCCTCTTAACACCCTAACTTACCATGTGCCCACTGGGGCAGGGGACCAGGTCTGTCCTCTGCTCCATATCTGAGACAGATTTCAGCAAAAAGTGAGGTCCCATCAGGTGCTTTTGTTTTTAAATTCTTCTACTAATTACTAGCTGTGGAGCCCCAGGAAAGTTAACCTTTTAACTATATTTTTTTTACTCTAGGGATTAAAAAAATCTTCTGAGATTTATTAGGAAGATTAAGTGAAATAATGCATGCAAAAACACTTGGACTTTAATTATCAGAAGGAGGAGGAGGTGGAGGAGGAAGGAGAGGAGAAGGGAAGGTTCTGCTGCTGCCATTGGGTGATGAGGGAAACTGTCCTGAGTCCTTTCCTCTGGTCTCATACACGTGATTATTCCTTCCCACTCACTAAGTAGCTGTGTATGTGTGTTACACTTGCAGCTACCATAACTCCTCTGATGCCTCCACACTGGGATCTGATGGATGAATCCATGGGATAGTAAAAATGATTGGAGACAGAGGCCCCTGGGCTTTTCAAAATGGACTCTACAAAAATCAGACAGTGAAATCAGTACAGTGTTGAAAAAGCATTGTGACCTGAAGTCAGAAAACCTGGACTGGAGCTTCCATCATTAAGAATAGCATTCCCTTGGGCAAGTCATTTGTCTTCTTTGGACCTCTGCTGAATCACCTCTGAAGGAGAGCTTTTTGTGAAGCTGAAATGAAACATTGTGGGTGGGGTGGAAGCACTTACTTTTCTTTTTTTTTTTTTTTAATGTTTTATTGTTTTACTATTTTTTTTTATGGGAGTATAGTTGCTTTATACGCTGTGTCAGTTTCTGCAGTACAGCAAAGTGAATCAGCTGTACATATACATATATCCCCTCTTTTTTTTAATGGGATTTCCTTCCCATTTAGGTCACCACAGAGCATTGAGTGGTTTCCTGTGCTCACAGTAGGTTCTCATTAGTTATCTGTTGTATACACAGTAGTGTGTATAGGTCAATCCCGATCTCCCGATTCACCCCACTACCGCCTCCCACTTTGACTGAAAATACTAGGCAACATGAGATTCGAGGGTTATAAGAAACTTGAAATGAGCCTCTGCACCTGGAAGGAAGGTTTGGAGCTGGTTGCAGGAGATAAGGCCATAAAGGAGGAAAGACGCGGGATGTAGGGGAGAATGGGTGCTGAGGAAAGCCTGCCGGGTGGCAGAGGGTGTGGTGAGACGCATGCTGGACCCATCCTCCTGAAAGCCCTTCTGTAGCAATTGTGGCATATTTCACACCAAGGGTGGACCTGCATTTTATGTGGGATGAAATCCTACAGTCAGGGCCTGATGGGAAAGAGCACGAATAGTCAAAATCATTCTATCTTATAAATCAGCTGCAGAGTGTAGAGTATGTATGATTTTGTAATAAATCTGAATGCAGAAATTTTTAATATTATAGTTTGAAGCTACTATGCAAATGTGTGAGTACACAAACCTTTCTCCCTTTGATAACTATCAAAACCTTTTGGCAAAAAGGGAATGAGTGGGAGAATTCTGAAGTGTTCCTGCTTTTCTGCACAGTTTATTCTGTTTTCATTATTTTGCCATTCCCTTCTCCAGGGGTTCTTCCTGACCCAGGGATTGAACCTAGGTCTCCTCATTGCAGGCAAATTCTTTACCATCTGAGCTACCAAAGAATCCAGAATGGAAAAAATATGAAAAAGAATGTCCATATATATATATATATGTTAAACTGAATCACTTTGCTGTACAGCAAAAATTGGGGCATCCCAGGTGCCGCTAGTGGTCAAGAACCCAACTGTCAATGCAGGAGATGTTAGAGGCGTGGAATAGATCCCTGGGTCAGGAAGATCCCCCTGGAGAAGGGAATGACAACCCACTCCAGTATCCTGGCCTGGAGAATCCCATGGACGGAGGAACCTGGTGGGCTACAGTCCACGGGGTCACAAAGAGTTGGACACAACTGAAGTGACTTAGCATGCGCAGCAGAAATTAACACAATGATGTAAATCAACTATACTCCAATTAAAAAAAAAAAAGAGAGAAAAACAGGAAAGTGGTTTCCTGTCGTTCTCCCAAGCTGCTATTTCCTGTGGAGACCCATAGGCCAGCTGTCTCTGTCCTGAGCTAGAACATCAGTGCCAGCCCACCCCAAGCTGGGTATGAGGGTGTCAGAACAATATGAGACCACTGTACTGCTTTGGGGTGTAACTTGGCATCTCTTGTATTTCTTTCTCTCTCCTTTGTTTTTGACGTAGATGTATTCTAATTGTTTTTAGATCCATCAAGGGGAGTACCGTTCACATTATAGGATAAATGCTGTCCATAGAAATACTAGGAGAAAGATCCTTGAAAGGAGGTGTAATGTGTAGCTTTGTAGGTATGCCCCTGGGTCAGGAAGAGGGCTCCATCCACGGAAGGACCTCAGGAGATGGCTCAGCCTCATGCCTTCTGAATGCTACACGCAAGCAAGTCAAGCCCACAGCGGTTCTCTGTAAAAGGACAGGGCTTGCCACAGCAACATAAACACTCACGGCATTTGCTACATGCACTATAAGGATGACAGCTCTGCCTCTGCCTCAAGCCCTTAGAGGGCTTGTAACTACAGAGAAGGGTGGGGATATTTTATGTGAAATCCTTGTGGACAAACTGAGACCTCAGGTCATAAGAACCAGCCGCCTCCATCTCCTCTGCGAGCCTGCTCCAGAGATTCTGTAACCTCTCAGAGATTCTGTAACCTCTCATATACATCCATAACTAGGGATTTGACTTAATGAATTGATGTCCTATAGGGTTTTTTTTTTAGGCGTGGGCCCATCCTCTGTGTGCAGGAAAACCCAACAACTCTAGTTTCTGACTCCCTAGATATGTCAGTCCCTGTGCCAGACAGAGAGGTTGTAATGATGAATGAGACAGAGGCCATCTCAGCCCTCTTGGAAGTTAGAATCTAGTGTAACCCTATCTGATGGGAATGCCCCATCTCTGCAGTGTTCAGTATGGTCAATAATAGCCATCTGCAGTTACTGAGTGCTTAAAATATGGCTAGTATGACTGAGGAATTTTAAGCTTTATTTCATTTATTGGAACTTAAGTTTAAGTAGTCACATACAGCAACTGTCTACTGCCTTGAGTGGTGCAGTCTAGGTAGGGGCAGAAGAATGTCTAATATAAAAAGACTAAGACCCAAAGTTAGAAGACAGGAGTTTGTGCCTGGTCTCTGCCCCCGACTAACTGAGAGACGTGAAACACATCACACTTATTCAGCCTGCCTTGAGGGGGGGACGTCACACTTCTTGAGGTTGTTGTGCAGATCAAATTATAAATTCATTTGTTTAAAAAGTTCTTTACAAAGTACCTGAAAATATGAAATGTTACTTTAATGAATTCTATTAACATTAACTCTCATGATGAACCTACAATATTTTCAGTAAATTTGCACCTTAAAAGATTGTTTAAGGGAGGAGGGTTCAGGATGGGGAACACGTGTATACCTGTGGCGGATTCATTTTGATGTTTGGCAAAACTAATACAATTATGTAAAGTTTAAAAATAAAATAAAATTAAAAAAAAAAAAGATTGTTTAAGTATTTATCATGCAGACTATCAGTGAAGGTCTTTACGCCCTGTTTATGAATACCAGTGAAGGCCTTTGAGCTCTGTTTACGAGTAATCATTCTCATTTTCTATTATAAGATTTTCAAACAAAGCTCTCTGTTTATTAATGTTATAAGTTGCCTAGTGTTGATGCTAATAAATGTTTGAGTGCAAGTGGTGATACCACCAACCTCTTCCCTCAGGACAGCTTAGTGAGTAAGTGCTAAGTTGCTTCAGTTGTGTCTGACTCTTTGCGACCCTATGGACTGTAAGGCACCAGGCTCCTCTGTCTGTGGGATTCTCCAGGTAAGAATACTGGAATGGGTTGCCATGCCCTCCTCCAGGGGATCTTCCCAACCCCGGGATGGAACAGATGAGGTGCCTTCTTATTTTACTTCTCCTGGTGTCTATCACAAGATCACTGAGAGGTGAGATCTTGTGGAACTTCACTGCACAACTGCAGCTCTGCCTCAAAGGAGCAAATTCCTGAAGCTTGTAACTGAAGATGGAGGACCTTATACCGTGTGCCCCTTGGGCATGTACCCCCTGGTGCCCACTGTGGTGACACGTTGGTATTGCAGGGTGTACCTTACCCGTCCTGGAAGGGGTAGCCCCATGTGCTGTTTTGGCTCATGAAACATTTTGGACCCTTGTTGATTGAAACGGCTGAAACAATAAAGGAGTATCCAGCACCCAGGACTCCAATCACTGCAAATATTGTGGAGGTGAACATCTGAAAGAGAAGGAGAGAGACCACGTGGGGTTCTTAAGGTGTTCAGAGATTAAATGCAACACTCCTGACTGTCCAATCATTGATGTGATGAATATGAGGAAGTTCTGGGGTAGAAGCCAATCTTTACTGGAAATGGGGCCTGTGGAGTCTCCTAGAATGAATTTTGATGTCTCATGTTCCCTTATCTACCCCCATCCCCATATATTTTTCTCCTGTTCATTGAGGACTCATGTGCTAGTTATGGTTTTATACCTTTGAGGCAGAGTTTTTAACTTTGTTAAAAATAGACTGTCCTTCACAGGGTTAATATGGAAGCCCAGTCTATTACAGAATCAAAGACTCTTAAAATGGGAAGAGATCTTAAGTTTTCTGGTCCAGTCATCTTGCTGAGTCTAAGTCATCATGGGACCTCATGTGGCAGGCAGGTTTTGCTTATGAGAAAGGGTAGAAATCTAGGATATTTCCTCATCAATCCTAATTACATCCCTTGAGTTCAAAAAGGGATTAAATCCAACTTCTCTTCCATCAGGTAGCAATCTTTAAAATATCTGAAGGTATTTTATATTTTACACAAAAATATTTTCTGTTTGACATCTCTCCACCCCTTCTACCTGCTGCAAATTTTCTCTCCTTTGGGTTACACAAGCCCAACAATTTCAGTTCTTTTAAATATTTTTATATAACAGATTAATTAGTGAAAAATGGATTGTACTAGTGCCTTTTTTTCAAATTATAAAATCAAGATAGACTATAGAATATAAAATGCAGAAACAATCTTGGAGCCCATCTAGGCTAACCCACTCTTAGAGATGAAAAAATTTAGGCATAGAGATGCAATCTATATTCTAAACAGTAATTAGAGAGTAGCTTGGAAACATTAACAATTTTGAAATTAGAGACGAAAAATTATCACCTCCATTGCATTGGGACATGAAGGTGTAGTGCAAAGCACAAGAGTTTAAAAGTCAGCAGACTCAAGCTCAAATCTCAGATACGCTACTTTTCCCTGTATGATGAATCTGCGTAATGAATGTAGCCTCAGGGTCTTAGCTTCTCATCTATGAAATGTGCATGATAAAGCCTACCTAAATTAGACATGGTAACATAAGTTAAATGTCAGATACTTCCTTCTTCCTGTTCCTTGTATTCGTATCAGTCTTTTCACAGTGCATGTTTGAGGGTTTGAGGGAGGGGTTAGAGGGTAGAGAGGATCTAATTGTGCCTAAGCAACTGGAATCCATGTAATCTATTTAGCTTGGATTCATATTCATATCATATATCATATTATGTATTAATATACTTTGGATGCAACTTTCCAAGACTGAACTCTGGTTCCATGGACCATATCTGACTTCTCGTGCCTGTAGAACTGACCATTTTCTCCTTCATATAAAAACTCAACAGGACCCTATGGGACTCCTGGGCATGGAAGCCTTTCCATGTCCCCTGTTTCTTATTTGTAGGGAACAGACTGCATCCTCCATGACCTTCCCAGAATCCCAAAAGGCAGATTCAAACAGTTGCTAATAAAGGAAGAAAGGAGATGCAGAGACAAGGGAGGAATGGCCAAGAAACAGTAGTGCAGCCTTGAGGCAGGGTCCTGGCTCTGTCTCAAGGGATACGCATAGCAGTATCTTTGGGCTCTTTACAGAATTAAGACCCCCAACAAATGGAAGATGTTAGCATTCTGCATTTCAGAGAAAATCACAGTTTGATAACTTTAAGAAACTCATCAGGAGACCACCTGAGACCAGATTAAAGAAGTGCAGGCCCTGCACACACCCTGATCCTTGTCAGCAACACTGCTCTTGAACCACTGCTATAAAACCTCACCAAATCCTTGGAACATACAGTTTTTCAGAGCACAAGCCTGCTGTGTCCCCTTTGGCCTAGCAAAGCAATAAAGCTTATTTTTTTCCTAGTTTATATTTGGGTATATACGGTAATTTGCAAGCTTCCCAGGTGGCACTAGGGGTAAAGAACCTGCCCACCAATGCAAGAGACATAAGAGACGTGGTTTCAATCTCTAGGTCAGGAAGATCCCCTCAAGAAGAGCATGGCAACCCATTCCAGTATTCTTGCCTGGAGAATCCCATGGAGAGAGAGGCCTGGTGGGCTACCGTCCATAAGTGGGCTATGGTGGGCTACCGTCCAAAGAGTCAGACACAACTGAGGTGACTTAGCACGCACACATACATGGTAATTTGCAGAGTTTTCTGATCTCACAGGAGACTATAACCTTTTTATCATGAATCCTCGCAACAACACACTTTGGGAGATGCTGCTCCAATTTAGTGCTAGTCCACAGAGGCCAAGAGTTTGGCATCAGTATCTCCTAGCCCCAGGACCCTGAAATGTATCTACTCTCATCACAGCACAACATCTACAAATACATAGTCTCTCATCTTAAAATTGCTTAAAGTCTTCAAAAGCCAAAATTTCCATTTATTTAAAGGGTTGAATATTCTTATATTTTCATGCAAAGATCTCAAAAACCTTCTAGTGCAATCATCTAATTTTCTGACTAGTAAAAATGCCTTCATTCTATTAGAATCTTAGATGCGTTATCTCATTTAATCTTTTCAACAAACCTGTGAGGTGGGTGTGATTACCTAGGTTTTCCAGACAGGAAACTGAGACTAGTAGAAATTAAGCTAATAGTTCTGAGTCAAACAAAAAGTGGAGTGGTGGGACTGGGATTCGTCCACGGTCATTTGGTTCCAAAGGCCATGTTCTTGTCACTTTCTCAAGTCACACATCTAGAAGGTGGCCAAGCTAGACTAAGACTGGAGGCTTAGGGGGAGGGGCAACATAGAGGTGGAGGATAAGAGGTACAAACTATTAGGTATAAAATATGCTATGAGGATATATTGGATAACACGGGGCATAGAACCAATATTCTATGATAATTATAAATGGAGTATAACCTTTAACAATTGTGAATCACTGTATTATACTCCTGTAACTTATTTAATATTGTACAGTGACTATACTTCAAAAAAAAAAAGAACTGGAGTCTCCCTCCCAGTCCAGTGTCTTGTACCTGCTACTTCTTCAAATCACACACACACACACACCACGCGCGGCACACTGCCACCAGTGTCAGATGCCCTTAGCAACAGATCAAATTTGTCATTTGCAAATTTCTCTTTGAGTGACATTGATTCCCTCACAGAAATAAAACAACAGATAAGGAAAAAATATCTTTTTCCTCTTTTTCCTGGTCTTGAGTCAGGAATCATGAAACTATTAACTGTTGAGAATGAAAGAGCAACTAAAATTGCTATAATAGAAAAGGAAGATCGCTTTTCCAGGAAGGCAGTTTGGAAGTCTGAGGGGCCCAGGGGTCTAGCCTTCTCGGCGGCACCCAGGTCTCCACCTGCCCGGCCTCAGCTTTAGGTGGTATACAGAAGAAAGGGGTGGGTAGTTCTAGAAGGTGCCTTCAATTAAAACAACTCAGGATTTCATCATCCAGTGGCTGGAAGGGAGAGGAGAAACCTATTTTGTGCTATTCCTGCTGTGTGGGAAGAGGAGAGGATTTTAGATATCATTCCTGGAACATTTCAACAGGCCAATGTTTACAGACACAAAAAGTGAGTGCACTTGCCAACAGTCCTCATTTTAGGCAAGTCTGAGTGCATGCAAAACCAGTTAATATAAAGCATCAATGGGATAATCTCCCCTTTACCAAAGAGGCCCCTGATAAGCACCTCTGACCAACAGTGTCCAAATGGAAACTAATGCAAGCCGCATTCATAATTTAAAATTTTCTTATAACCACCACTTAAAAGGTTTCAAAAAGGTGAGATTAATTTTAATAATATGCTTTCTTTAACTCGCATACTCAACATATTATCAATAGATAATCAATAAAAAAACTACTAATGAGATATTTTATATTTTGTACCACTTCTTTGGGATCTGGTGTGTGTTTTCTACCTATGGTACATCTCAGTTTAGACTGGCTACCTTCTATATGTTCAATAGCCACATGTGGATGATGGCTCCTGCATTGGACAGTACAGTCTAGAAAATTTGGAAGATTGATTTTGGGTAGTAAAAGTTAAAAACAATAGATGAATATGGTCTGTATTGATTTCATGATTATGATTACTCTCAGGGGGCAGGAGTGTATAACAGAGGATGGCTACACAGTCATTCTCAATTGAAGCAATACGGTTTTATTTCTTTACAAAACTATCTGAAGAAAAAATGGCATCAGGTTACAATTTAATAAAGCTACAGGCGGTATGTTCTGTTTTTGTATTCGCATTTGACATATCTCACCTTGAAACTTGAAAAGTTTCTCCAATTAATTTTTCATTACTTTTCCAGGATGGAGAAGCCAGCTACATTTTATATCACTTTGTTTTAACTCATGTTTAGAAGTCTTGAAAACCTGCTTAATTTACTACTCTGTTATGTCTTAAAATCAGAAAGAGTACCTTTCATTTACCATGGGTTACATGATACAACATTTTTCAAGTTAAAAGAGAAATTATGAAAGTGAAGTTGAATATGATAGGGAGCAGGCACTCTAAACTGATGCTTTTTAAAAGTAAACAGGCAAAAGGCCTGGAGTATTTCTGGAAGGAGACACAATAATTGGGAACACTGCTAACCTCTGGGGAAAGGCGTTGCCAAACTTTATAGAGTCAGGAATGTGTGACTTCCTTTGTAGTTTTTGTACTATGGACATGTTTTTCCTATTCTAAATTAATAAATAGTAAAGGGGGGACTCTATTGTGTAGTGGCCAAGGGCACAGGGTACAGGCAGACAGATCTGGGTTTTGTTTTTTGGCTGTCCGACAAGATATGTGGGATCTTAGTTCCCAAACCAGGGATCAATCTTGTGCCTGCTGCATTGGAGGCATACAGTCTTAACCACTGGACCACCAGGGAAGTCCCAGATTAGGTCTGATTCCTGTTTCTTCCCCCATGACATTGGGAAGTTTATCTTTCTAAGATCTCCATTTCTTCTTCCGTAAAATAAGGTTCAAGAATAACTACCTGTCTCCCTGAACATGGGCTTCCCCGATAGATCAGTTGGTTGGTAAAGAATCCACCTGCAATGTAGGGGACCCCGGTTTGGTTCCTGGGTCAGGTGGATCCACTGGAGAAGGGATAGGCTACCCACTCCAGTATTCTTGGGCTTCCATTGTGGCTCAGCTGGTAAAGAATCCACCTGCAATATAGGAGACCTGGGTTCGATCCTTGAGTTGGGACGATCCCCTGGAGGAGGGCATGACAACCACTCCAGTATTCTGGCCTGGAGAATTCCATGGACTGTATAGTCCAATGGGTCACAAAGAGGCAGACATGACTTTCACTTTCTTTCCCAGAACATAACATGTAAGATTTCCTAATCAATAGTAAATCGGGAATCAAAGGTACACATGTCTAGAAAATCAGATAACCCCCTGGTGGGGTAGGCTATTAGATAATGCCTAGCACTTCACTGGGGCTTTCCTGGTAGCTCAGCTGGTAAAGAATCTGCCTGCAATGCAGGAGACCTGGCTTTGATCCCTGGGTTGGGAAGATCCCCTGGAAGAAGGAATGGCAACCCACTCCAGTATTCCTGCCTGGAGAGTTCCCACCTGGACAGAGGAGCCTGGTGGGCTACAGTCCATGGGGTCACAAAGAGTCTGACACATCTGAGTGACTAAGCACAGCACAGTACTTCACTGGGAGGATACCCAGAGATCTCTCTTGCCTATTCCCAATATTTGAAGAATTTTCCGTGACATTAACAATCACTTGATAAATGTCTTTATTATAAAAATTTTAATAGTCATAGCCTCACATATGTTAACCTTCCACAAATACAAACAGCCTAGCTCTGGGGAGAAAAAGAAAAGTAAACAGGCTGTCTTCTGGTTGCTCAACACACACCTTCGGTTTGCATTTCTAAAGAAGCATGCGTTAATGTATATGCTGTAAATGCTTCCCTTGAAGTGGAAGAGAATGCTCTCGAATCACCAGGTATCAGTTTAAGACCTCCCTCTTTATCAGACTCTGGAGGCAGATGAGGTGGGGTCCAACCCCAGCTCTGCCCCCGCCTGTGGGTGTTCTGTCAGCCGAAGCACCTGGAGGAGGTGTGGGGGTGGGGCGGGGGACACTGAGAAGGGAGGAAAAGTGGATGGTTTAGGAGACAGGATATTTCAAGGCTTGGGCAGTGGCAACATGTTGGGGAAACATCTCTGGTGGGCATGAAGTCTCCTTTCAGAAAGGAGATACATAGAGATTACTTGAAGATATTTTCACTTAAACATTAATGCCCTCCTGTATTTTCTGACTCAGTCTTGGGAATACAGGCTGGGTATGGGGGGTGGGGGCATGGGGGAGTTTGCCGTGGTCAGAAACTTAACTTGCAAGAGCCTCAGTTTCCTTACTTATAAAATGAGAAATGGAATGTCTACCTCAAAGAGCTATTGTTAGAATTGAGCCTGATAAAGTACGGAAATGACCTGAAATCCTCCCTTCATTTACTTCATTCATCCAATAAGCATTTATGAAGGCTCTATGAGTCCCCAGTACCCCAGGCACTTGGTACTACCCTCCTCTGCCCTGAAGCTAATGCTTACAACCTTTTTCCCCAGCCCTTGCCATGGTCTTATGAAAGGTAGCCACTGGCATTGGCCATTTTACAGGACAGGATTTTGAAACACAGAACATTTAGAGAAGAAATAGGGTTTCATACTTCATTTCTTCTTTTATGATAATTATTTCACAAGAAGGGGCTTTCTTAAATCCCCTTCAAACTAGCGGTCCTTATAAGGAATGCGGAGGCTGCTGTCGGCAGTTCTCTTGGCCTCAGAAAGTACTGACGTCAGAAGTGCTCAACCAGGAGGCGTCCCTAGGGGTCGCTGGCGAGCCGAGTGGGACGCGGGGAGAAGTTCTGACTTCCAGTGAATAGATTGATTTGTGACCTGATCAAGATCTTCCTTCAGAACTGGTCAGTGCACTCTCTGGCCCTGCCTATGGGTGGGGTGGGCGTTTATCTGCATGATATACTTTCAGGATACTGAAATTCCTGTCTGCCCCTAAATATCTCCTTTATCAGGCCAATTATTAAAGACACTCCTCGAGTTAAGGTCAAGGTTTTCTAAATGCTCTTACTACAGTACATACTTAACAGGAAAGAATTGATAAAATGAATTAGCTGTCTCATTGGACCCTGTGTGTACATGCTCAGTCGCGCCTGCCTCTTTGCGGCCCCATGGACTGTAGCCTCCCAAGCTCCTCTGTCCATGGGATTTCCCAGGCAAGAGTACTGGAATGGGTTGTCATATCCCCCTCCAGTAGATCTTCCACACCTAGGGATCGAACCTGAGTCTCCGGCATTGTAGGTGGATTCTTTACTGCTGAGCCACTAGGTAAGC
This sequence comes from Bos indicus x Bos taurus, assembly GCF_003369695.1. Taxonomy (NCBI): domain Eukaryota; kingdom Metazoa; phylum Chordata; class Mammalia; order Artiodactyla; family Bovidae; genus Bos; species Bos indicus x Bos taurus. The sequence continues at coordinate 118,126,841 of NC_040076.1, forward strand.
TCATTGGACCCTGAGAGGTCAAATTTTTTTTTTTTTTAATGGATTAGAGGACAGATCAGCTGCTAGGACACCTCTAGTTTGGGAGCAGGAGGGTGAGACCTAGCCACACACCCAGACCAGGGTTTTCAAAGCCCAGTTTGAAAGTCTCCCTCCTCTTGCAGCTTTTGTCCCAGGGCTCCTTTTTCTCAGCTCTTATTTACCCTGCTGCTGCTGCTGCTACTAAGTCGCTTCAGTCGTGTCCGACTCTGTGCGAGCCCATAAACAGCAGCCCACCAGGCTCCCCCGGCCCTGGGATTCTCCAGGCAAGAATATTGGAGTGGGTTGCCACTTCCTTCTCCAATGCATGAAAGTGAAAAGTGAAAGTGAAGTTGCTCAGTTGTGTCCGACTCTTCGAGACCCCATGGACTGCAGCCTACCAGGCTCCTCCGCCAATGGGATTTTCCAGGCAAGAGTACTGGAGTGTGTTGCCATTGCCTTCTCCGCTTATTTACCCTAATTTATTTAAAAGAGTACAAATCTCAGGGACAGGGTTTCAGTCTTGCTCTGCTTCAGAGAATGTTTAGCCTTCATTTTTTAGTTTCACTCTGAAACCATCAACTAGGCAACCTCAAAAAAATTTTTTTTTCCAGCTTATTTATTGTCTTGCTTTATCTCTACAGCAATCACATCCTGCTTCCACTATTGATTCCTACCTCCTGGTTTTACTGCCCAAGGAAAGAGAAGAGAATGATGCAGCTAATTTCTGAAGAATATTCCTGAAAGACTGAACAAAGAAGAGAGAGACAGACCAGGAAACAAATGATAGAGACAACTATGAAGACAGCCACGTGATTTGGCTCAGCAGCTCTTGGCCCAGTTTGTTCCTGCCTCACAGGCCTTTCTACCCAATAGGATTTCTTACATGATGCTCTCAGAAGCCCAGTGTTCCTTATACACCTGGAAGGGAATATTGTGAGCCTTTGGAAAAATAATTCAAATCTTTAGCATTATAGAACCGATCAAATTATGCTGCAGGGGTTTTTTCTTTTTGTATGACAAATGTTTGTAAATGTATGCATGCAGGCTAAGTCTGACTCTTCGCGACCCTATGTTCTATAGCCCTCCAGGCTCCTCTGACTATGGGGAATCTCCAGGCAAGAATACTGGAGTGGATTGCCATGCCGTCCTCCATGTTTGTAAATAGCTTTCTTTAAAAACTGACTATGGCTTCAGAGCCTTGGAACATTAAGGAAACATCTGAAGCAGGGACATGAACCCCGTGGCCTTTTGGGGTGGGCAAAGAGCTCAGTAATGCCCAAGTGGTGGTGGTTTAGTCGCTCAGTCATTTCTGCCTCTTGCAACCCCATGGATTATAACCCACCAGGCTCCTCTGTCCATGATATTTTCCAGGCAAGAATACTGTAATGGGTAGCCATTTCCTTCTCCAGAGGATCTTCCCAACCCAGGGGTTGAACCCATGTCTCCTGCATTGCAGAATGATTGCTGGGTTTTTTTTGCCAAAATATAGGTGCAGGAGTACCAGGTTATTTTTGTTGTTGTTGTTGTTTGTTTTTTAAAAGAAGCAAGATATCTAGATTTCTTTTGTGTATATGTGAAATCTATTTTTAAACGGTGGCAGCTGATTAACAAACAAATGAACCCAAAACAAGAAATCTTTCTGCTGGTCACTTAGAGAGTGGTCACCCCTGGTGCAGGGCGGCTGTGGCTGGTGCTTTGGTTTCCAAGTGGTAGAGCTGGTCCTTTGAAGGGCACTGCCCTTGTGAACAGTTAGCTAGTGGCTGGAAGGAGTCCTATTCAACTTACATCAAGAACGGATCCCCACTGAGAGGTGAGGGACCCCAGTCAGATGATTTGCATTGAGCAGACCAAGTGTTTCAGATTGTATATATTCAACTGTGCTTAATAATTTTTCTGCTTTCCTCTCAGATTAATTTAATTTAATCTGAGCACCTATCTAATATCCAAAGAGTCAGTTGTCCATCTAAAAGAACCCCAATGATAAATTATACATTCCTACCTTAATCACTTAAAGGGAAAGGTGTTGCAACTTGTCCCGAAACCTAATCATTTCTAACATTTTTTTCTTATCCGTATCTCCTCATCTGGTCAACTAAAAAATATCTGTGCTGTGCTATTTAAATCTAATTTAAAAACATGCTTTGCACAGTACTTTGAATATTGTTTCCCTTCTCACTGTGATTATGTGTGAAACAAAGAAAACAACAAAAATGAAACAAAGACCCTGGTTTTGTACTGGCTGATGTTTAGCCTTCTACTCAGCACCAGGGAATGAGCTGTTAGATTTCTATGTAATTCATCCAATTTCCTTAATTGCTCGTTTTTTTTTTCAAATTCTCATCTCTGATTTATTCCCCCCAAATCCACAAGGTGCAGTGGGATTAGATTTCAGAGAGAAAATGAATTACGTATTTACTTCTTTCCTTTATTATTAAGTATATGAAAATATAATTATATATAACACACACTGGAGCTTCCCTAGTGGCTTAGTGGTAAAGAATTTGCCCGCAATGCAAGAGATGGGAATTTGATCCCTGGGTTGGGAAGATCCCCTGGAAAAGAAAATGGCAACCCACTCCAGTATTGCCTGGAAAATCCCATGGACAGAGGAGCCTTGTGGCTATAGTCTTTGGGTTCACAAAAGAGTTGGACACAACTTAGTAACTAAGCAGCAACAACAATACACAAAATTTTTAAATCAAATGTATCAAATTACATAATTGTAATTTGCATCAAATTACATAATTGTATAAAATGCATTGTGGTTGATTTTTGCATCTCTTTGTCAATAATGATTTTAAATGTTGCTATAATAATCAATGCTTGATTGTGTTTGAAAAGTGATAGCACTCTCTTTGAATGATCCTTGATCTCGAGTGGAAAAGCATCATGGTATTCACAGTGCACCAGCCTCAGCTCTTCACATGTATTCAACAGGGCATGGCAACCCACTCCAGTATTCTTGCCTGGAGAATCCCCATGGACAGAGGAATCTGGCAGGCTCCAGTCCTTGGGGTTGCAAAGAGTTGGACATGACTGAGCAACTAAGCATAGCACAGCACAGGTATTTTTTAGTTGACCAGATGAGGAGATACGGATAAGAAAAAAATGTTAGAAATGATTAGGTTTCGGGACAAGTTGCAACACCTTTCCCTTTAAGTGATTAAGGTAGGAATGTATAATTTATCATTGGGGTTCTTTTAGATGGACAACTGACTCTTTGGATATTAGATAGGTGCTGGTTTACCCATCATCCAGCCAGTAATTCTGTCTCGGCCTTCTTCATTTTTGCTACATCAGTGTATCTGAACTCAATATTTTTCTTTAAATCAGCTCTCTATTTTATTCATTTATATCACCTCTATGAATGAAAAGCTAGAATTATCAACACACATAAACACAATATTATTGAATTTTTAGTTAATGTTTCTCACATTCCTGGAGCTGGAGACTCGTTAGGGAGATTACAGAGAATTAGAAATAGCAAAGACTTTTTTCCATCAAAGTAAGTTTTCTTGATAGACTTAAGAGGATTGAAGGAGAATTAAAAGAAAATAACTTTCTATATTATTGAAAGAGCAAATCTGTGTGCCAGCAGAGCTTGTCTGTCCTTGGGAAATTCTGAGTTAGTCCCTTCCTCATCTTAACAGATGGGCAGAGTGAGGCAAAGAGCACCCCAGTTGAGGAAATGGGACTCAGCCCCACTCCCAGCCTTCCCACTCCAGCTTAGAATGGTGAAGCCTATTTTCTGTAGCTTGCTCATTAAAGATGGATGGCTACAGGAAACAAGAAAGGAAACAGAAGGCTGGGGGCAAAACTGAGGTAGAGGTAAGGAAGTGCTGAGCCTCTGAGGCAGTGATCCTGGCAGGGGTGCAGATGGGGCTACCAGGAGAAGAAGTCACCATCTGTTATCCTGTCCCAGCCCCATCTTTACAGACAAGGCAACCCAGAGCCAGAGAACAGAACTGACTTGCCCAAGGTCTCAGGGCTTCTCAGCGGCAGAGGCAGTCACAGCCTCCATCTCTGCCTTCCAAGCCTGTAGTCTTTTCTTTATTAAGCTATACTTTTAGTTAGCATTTTATTTTTAAAATTTTTCCTTTTGGCCGAGCTGTGCTGCATTCAGGATCCTAGTTCCCTGACCAGGGATCTAACCCACGCCGCCTGCACTGAAAGCGCAACAGCTTAACCACTGGACCACCAGGGAAGTCCTCAAGCCTTCATTCTTTCTATAGCATCACTGCAGATTTCCAGCTCTGATATCCCTGACTGTAACATTTTGAATGATACTCATCTATAAGTAGAAGGGCTATGGTTTTAAAAATTTATGATTACTGTTACTTTGCACCAGCAAGAATTCCATCATTATCCCTGTACCAGCTGCCCCCAGAGTGTTGCCTGGGGCTGGTAACTCATCCCCTCAATGCCCAGCACAGGAAGGCAGTGCCCTCTGGAGCGAGTCTGGTGGCTGATTCCCCACTCCCGTCCCCCGCAGGCACTGACCGCAAAGCGCTTCCCGCAGCCCTCATTGCCACAGCACCCGCAGCAGTCATTGTTCTTCAGGCCCAGGAACACCAGGGCAGGGAAGATCATCTACAAGCAAAAGAAACACCTTGTGATTTGGCACGTGAAGGGGGGCCCCATGCCTGCCTGCCTGTGTGGGGAGCCTCATCTCCAAACTGGGACTTGGGGGCCAACAGCTAATGGAGTCTGGCTGGTGGGTAGATGAGTGTTATGGAATATTTAGGTTCTATTTGGTCTAACTGCACACCCAATGAGGCAATATATGAAGATCTGACACTCTGAGTTTCCATTTACATGGTGGGTTAGGAGAAGGGCAAACAACTTGTCCTCAATGTCATGAAACATGAGTTTTTCTCTCTCTAAACCAGAAGTTCCTAGTCTATGTTGGAAATAAGGGATAAAGAAATCATTACCAAAGAATTGGAAGAGGAATTCACTGACACCTGTTTCTCTTGGTAGTTTTCAGTCAATTTACTAGAAAAAGTATATTCACTCCCCGACCCCCCACAACCCCGCACCCTATCATTGTCTTGTTAAAATAAATTCTGTAGCACTCAGTTTGGTTCAGGGAAGTCTACGGCCCCATGGGAGCTGCCAGCCTAAGTCTGGGGATTCCTTGGTCCCTTTGGGGAAGGGAAAATATTGAGGCACTTAACGTTTCATCATGCAGTTCTTGGGCTTTTGTTAGCAACTAAATGTCTTCTTGTTCAGTAAGTACCCAATTTTAAAAAGATAGGATGAAAATCGATGGGGGTAGATTTTGAGGTTTCCTTACTCACCAAGACTCCGCTTCCTAGTATTCCTCCAAAATACCAGACTTCGTCGGAAAGGTGGTCATTGTTGTCTATCACTTTTCCTCCAGGGAAAAATAGCAGGATGTTAGCGAGGAGGCCAAACACAGACAGGGGGATGAGGGTGCCCCCCAGGCACTTGGCACAGCTCCCAGTGCACATGCCGGAGATGTAGGATGTAGGTGTGCAATCAAGCCCCCCTAGCTGCCTTCCTCACAGGTTCTCTTCAAAGTTATCGGCTGCAGAGTCGTAACAATTGTCCTCAAATCAATTCTTATTTTGGAGCCGAGAAGCAAAATCAGCCTGTGAGCTGTGTCCTGGGAGTTGCTTCAGCTTCTCAAATGTAACAGAACCTCAATGGCGATGGTCATTTATATTCTCCCTGACCTGAAGCTCTTTTTTTTTTTCCCCTGCACCCTCATAAATAAGATTACGTTCATTGCAATCATTTTGCCATGGAGACCAATAACCTCTGTTAATAATCCACCAGCACAGACAAGACACAACCTTGTTGCAATCGAACTTAGGGCTGGAACAAACAGCATCTGGGCCTACTGCACCTTTAATCTGACAATGGCCTGCCCAAATCAAGAAATATTTCCCCCAGGCTCTTTATAAATCACAGTAAAATTGAGTTACATCCTAGCTAAAATCATGTCTCCTAAGTACTTAATGGTCTACAGTGCGTGTCTTTGCCTTTTCCGCTGAAAGCCTGGAATGCAAAAGAGTTATTTGAAAGAGCTTCTGTTTTCCTCAATAGAAAAATAGCAATCTGATGGTCTAGTTGGGTATTTTTGAGCTCGGGCCCACAGGAATTTTTTAAAGGACAAAATCAGGATGATTATTTATTTTGTTGTCTTCTTGCTCTATTTCCATATTTGCTATTCCATTAAGTTCTATTTTCTTCCCTACCTGGCATGATAGAATTAGCAAAAACCATTCCCAATCAACTTGTTCAGCTATATCTTCTCTGCAGGAATAAAAAGCTCCATCTTTGAAAAGGGTAAGGAGAAAGGGAGTTGGTATTGGGTGGAAGAGAGGAAAGATATTGATGAGGGGATTGGAGGTAGATTGGACAAAGTTAAAAGAGCAGTTAGAAAGTGTAAGAGGAGGTGAGATGGACCTTTATTGGAAATTTTGCCAACTGTCTGGGGCAGCATTCGGTTACTAGTACGCTTTGTGTCACTTTAAGAAAGCTCCTGCCATGCCTAGACCAAGCCCTACGTCATGCAGTGACCCTCCCTGCTGGGTACTGGTGTTGCTTAGCAGCTAGCTGGAGGACTGTGGGATGAAAAGGGAGCCCTGCTAGCCCTTTGTTGAGCCTGGTAGGCTGCAGTCCATGGGGTCGCTAAGAGTCGGGCACAACTGAGCGACTTCATTTTCACTTTTCACTTTCATGCACTGGAGAAGGAAATGGCAACCCACTCCAGTTTTCTTGCCTGGAGAATCCCAGGGACGGGGGAGCCTGGTGGGCTGCCGTCTGTGGGGTCGCACAGAGTCGGATATGAGTGAAGCGACTTAGCAGCAGCAGCAGCAGAGGTTAAGAGAAAGACAGAATTTCACAGGCAGTCAAGTTGTAGCTAAATAAAAAGCAAGTAACATTGTAACGTGGTAGGACATGTCCTGCCACGAAGTTGGCCACTTGTTCCCAGGGAAGGCCCTAGGGCTCAGAGAGATTAAGTACATATCATAAGGTCATCCCAACATAATAAGACAAGGAACCAAGACTTTAAAACAAGATTCTTTGTCATCCATGCCTGGGCTATGGTCTCCCTAATAGATTTTCTTCTTTAGAACTTAAAAAAAATGTTCTCTTTTCAATATAAACAATAGAATGATACCATGTGTGAATTGTATGGGTACAGCGGGACATACTTCTTTCTGAACAACCATGAACTATTGTGATTTTTTTCTTATTACAAGATAATATATTTTTTTTTTTTGGTAGAAAAGTCAGTTATACAGATTAGCAGAAGGAAGAAAAACCAGCCATTTTCCTACCACCAGCAGATAAGGACTGTTATCACTTTGCTGGCTGTTGCTTTTCAACATTCTGAGCAGGTGCAAATGAGCTTTCTTTGTAACCCACCAGCTTTGACAAGGAGTTCTGAAAGTGTCGGGAGGAAGTCCAAAGTTCTCAGCATGTAAGAGTGGAGTTGATCTTTGTAGATGCCATCTTGGAGCTAGGCAGCTCCCCTTTGGAGCCTGGGCAGTTTCTTCTTTCTTCAGAGACTTTTGCCCCTAGAAGTTACTCAAGAAATTTGAATAACACTGGTCACTTTTTCAGACTAGACTTTTCAGACTAGTAACACGGGTTACTGATCACTAAGTGAACAGGTGAAAGTAGAAGATACCAGGGACCACAGTTGAGGTTTCTTCCATGATTTTTAAAAAGATGTGGTACATGAGGAGCTATGAGGGAGAGGCTAGAGGTCGTTTATAGCCTGTATGCAGAAGGGGAAACGCTGTGGGATAGTCAGCCTTCTGGAATGCCCTGACTTCAGACACTTTGAGAGTGATTAATTCATTTATTGTTCAACAATTCATTGTGCCTTTAGACTTGCAAGCAGGAAGTGGCAATCTAATCTGGGGAAGGGGGAGGTGAGGGGAGGGAGCCTTGGTGAAGTTTACCCTCAGGAAGGGCTGGGTCCTTGCTTAAGACACTCGTGAGATTCTGACAATGAGGCTGTGACGCCCATGCTTGACGTTCGCTGTTCACTCTCTGTTCAGCAGTGAAGCCCTTGAATCGCAAGGGCTAGAGCCCTCCTTTTTAGAGACAGTGAGGACGAGGTGGCTGAGGCTGAGCCCCACTTTGGTTCCTGTTCTGCAGGAAGAAGACCTCAGAAGTGAGAGCAGATGGCAGCTCTCGAAGGGACAGAAAGGGATCCTTGTAGAAAGAAAAGGAGAATATGAGCTTGGCAGCTGCCCTCCTGGACCACATCCTCTGGGAGTTTGCTGGCAGTAAATTCAGCCACAGGAAGTCCAGGGGTTCCCGGACCTTAGGAGTGATGCAGGCACTCCATCCCTAAGCCAACGAGCACAGGCCTGGGAGATGTTTGCCCGGTGACCCTGACCATCTGCAGAAGACATGCATTAATACTTGGGTGACACTTATTAGTGTTTCTCAGTCTGCTGAACTCTTCGCCTGGCAGTTGATGAAGACTCATGAATTCAGTGCAATGCAGTGCAATCCGTAAGTGTGTCTGAAGCACCCACAGTGTGTCCACCAGTGTGCCAAGTACTGTCCTAGTGAACAAAATAAATCTGACTTGCTTTCTGACCTCACTGGTTTTACAACCTTGGGACTTCCCTGGCAGTCCAGCAGCTAAGACTCGGAGCTCCCAGAGCAGGGGACCGGCGTTTGATCCCTATGTCAGAGAAATAGATCCCTCATGCTGCAACTAAAAGTTTACAGGCCACAGTGAAGATAGAAGATCCCACCTGCTGCAAGACCTGGCACAACCCCGAAGTATTACCACCTCTTACTTGTGACAAGAGATTTAAAAAAAAATCATGCACGAGGTTAAATGAGTTAACTGCTCCTTAGCAGAAGAAGTAGGACTAGCTTGTTTTAAAGGAGATCAGGTAATTCTTCAGCTCTAGGTAGTACCATTGGAGCTCTTTGCTCTTGTTCAGTTGAGGGCTGCATTGCATTTATTTGCAGGGCCCAAGATGGCTTCACTCACCTACCAGGTGCCTTGATGGGAAAGGTGATACGATTGGGCTCAGCAGGGCCCCTCTCTTCCCCCTGTAGTCTTAGGGGTCTGCAACTGTAGCTCCAATACTTTGGCCACCTAATGCGAACAGCCGACTCATTGGGAAAGCCCCTGATGCCCGGAAAGATTTAAGGCAAGCGAAGAGGGCAGCAAAGGATGTGATGGTTGGATGGCATCACTGATTCAGTGGACACGAATTTGGGTGCACTCTGAAAGGTGGTGAGGGACAGGGAGGCCTGGAGTGCGACAGTCCATGGAGTTCAAAGAGGCGGACATGATTTAGGAACTGAACAACAAAGTGAGATTTTATATGATGACTCGAGAGATAAGAATTAGAAGCTATCACTTTCTTAAAACCTGAGTCAGAAACTGGAACAGGGTCACTTTTGGCCTATTCTCTGCATCAGAGTCCTCTAAGATTCAAGGAGAGGGGCACAGACTCTACCTCTGTATGAAAAGAGTCTCAAAGCATTTGTGGCAGTCTTTAACCTGCCACACTAGTAGAGGTAGGATTCAAACCCAGGGAGTCTCTCTCCAGAGGCGAAGCTCTTAACTACCACAAAATAATTCTTAATACACTGAGTTTCGATCAACACAGGGAGGGCTGCCGGTGTGCACTAGCTTCACATCAAGGGCCTTTTTCAGCTACAGGCTGGATACTCTGGATACTTCCCTCTATTTTATAGGAGTGGACACAGCTCGATTAGGATTTGGACTTGGGAATTTTGAAAGCACCATCAACACCAAAGAGTCCATGTCTCCTGTTGATTTCAAAATCAGAATGAGCAATTGCAAGCACACCCTGCCTTATGACTCAAAGAGGTGCTCTGTGACCCTCCCCAACCCAGGTCTCAGTACAAAAGGGCACAACTTGACCCTTCAGAGAGGCATGAACCTTGGCTGACGAATCTTTCCTGAGACCTGCCCAAATATCGATTGGTTTCAGCGATCTTTCTCTTTTTAGCCTTATGTTGCTATGGTTATAGGTGGAAAGTTAGCTTTCAAAAGAAACTCAGCCCTCACTCACTCTCCATAAAGTAGAACATCACTAACTGAGGTTCTTTATCCTCTTTTTAAATTAAGTGTACTCACAGGTTCTAAAGTAGACTAAATTAAGAAATTCATGTCATGGTTTAAAGGCAGAGACATGTGAACACTGCATTTAGTTCTTATGTTTATAAATCTGACTTTATGAAATTATATATAAATAATTTTATATACTTATAAATATATAACTATATATATAATTTCATAAAGTAAATATGACTGGGAAATACCTGCATTATTATACCTGTACTATACCAAATTTATATGTGCATACATATATTTGGTCTATGCCTCTGCACAGGTATTTCCCCAGTCATATTTACTTTATTAATTACATATAATTATATACCAATAACAATATAAAAGCATATATAATTTCATAAATATATAATTATATATATATGGGCCAAATATATATACATATATTTGGTCTATGGCTCTGCACAGGTATTTCTTTAGTCATATTTATTTTTAGAAAGTTTACAAATATATTTGAAACCAATAAAAAGCATAAAACAAGTGAAATTTGGAAAATATCAAAGCTTGTCTAAGAAGGTAACATACCTTTGAAACTTAATTGCCAAGAAAAAATTTTAACAAAATTATATAGCTTTACCTGGTGGCTCAGATGGTAAAGAATCTTCATGCAATGCCAGAGACTCAGGTTCAATCCCTGGGTCAGGAAGATCCCCTAGAAAAGGAAATGGCTATCGCTTCCAGTGTTCTTGCCTGGGAAATCCCATGGACAGGAGGCTCGTGGGCTAGAGTCCATGGGGTTGCAAAGAGTCGGACATGACTGAGCGAGTAACACACACTAACAAACACACACAAATGTTTATTGTGCACTTGCTCCTTGCTAGGAGCCTTTAATGCTTTTCATTGTTAGCTCATTTAATTGACAGTGCCGTCTGAAGTGGATATAGTAACTCACTCTTTCCTATATGGGAGGAACTGTGGCTCAGAGGGGTAAGGAGCTTACTGAGGACCATGCAGTAGAAAGCATCAAGTCAGCATCTGAACCCAAGCCCACACACTGTTTATCATAGCAAAAGGAGAGGCAGTGCCCAGGGAGATGGAAGGGCTCAAGGTGCCCTGCTGCCCAAGCATGCTCACGTTGACTTTAAGGACTGGTTTCCAGTTGCAAAAGCACTGAGCAAGAGACAAAAACTTATGGGTAAGAATAAAATAGGGCTTTCTTGGTGGCTCAGACAGTAAAGAATCTGCCTGCAATACAGGAGACCTGGGTTCGACCCCTGGGTCAGGAAGATCCCCTGGAGAGGGGAATGGCAACCCACTCCAGTATTCTTACCTGGAGAATTCCATGGACAGAGGGTAGGGTGTTGAAAATATTAAAACCAAGTTTAAAAAAGACAAGTCTTCAAAACTGTCACAGAGGGATGGAATGGGTAGGGAGGTGGGACAGGGGTTCAGGATGGAGGGGACGCATGTATACCTATGGTGGATTCATATTGAAGTATGGAAAAAGCCATCACAATATTGTAAAGTAATTATTCTCCAATTACAATAGAATTTTTAAAAAGCAAGTCTTGGTGTAGGCAGCTGGTGTGACACGTGCTTACTCTGTGGCCAGGTTGGGCTGCCCTCCTCTGCTGACAAGGATGTCCAGAAGCCTGAGTTGAATGGTAAGCATCACTCACTTGCATTTGATTGACCAGCTCCAAATCACAGAAAATCAGAGTTAAACAACTTTCCTTTAGAATCTAAACTATAATTGCAAAAAAAAAAATCTTCCCAGTAATAACTATGCTGATCAAACTTAGAGGGTAGACAATACATCCTAGAGGTCTTTGGTAGTCTTCTCAGTATCCGGTACAGCCTGAGGGACTTGGCAGAGGTGCAGTACTTTTCTTTATTGAAGTTAGCATTACTGTGATTACCTATATGTGTATCAAAGATTTTAGCAGTTATAGACCATGGCTTCTCAGAATTTGCTGTGTATATAATTCATCTGTGAGCTTGTTAAAGTTAATATTCTGATTTAGAAGGTCTAGGGCGGGACTTGTACTCTTGCCTGGAAAATCCCATGGATGGAGGAGCCTGGTAGGCTGCAGTCCATGGGGTCGTGAAGAGATGGACATGACTGAGCGACTTCACTTTGACTTTTCACTTTCATGCATTGGAGAAGGAAATGGCAACCCACTCCAGTGTTCTTGCCTGGAGAATCCCAGGGATGGGGGAGCCTGGTGGGCTGCCGTCTATGGGGTCGCACAGAGTCGGACACGACTGAAGCGACTTAGCAGCAGCAGAGTGGGGCTTGAGGCTTTGCAATTCTAACAGGCTTCCAGGGCTGCTGGTAGTCAGGGACTGAATCCGCTTCTTCTGCATCTCCTACCTTGGCAGGCAGGTTTTTTACCACTGCACCACGTGGGAAGCCGGAGCTCCTTTTTACCCATTCATAAACTTCAATCCTTATCAAAATTTGCCACTTCTGATTTTTTTTTTTTCTTGGAAACATCTTCCCTCTGCTCTGCTCCCTCCCTCAGCTATCACCCTACTTCTTGGTTTCCTTTTGTGATCAAGCCCCTCTCTCCAGTCCCTGGTTCTGTCTGATTTGTTAACCTCTTGCTGCATGGGTCCTGTCTGGGCTCACCATAGAAAGTTCATCACCAACGTTTTGCATGACTGAATCCAGTGGTGATTTCTCAGGCTTCACTCTGGCCACTGCTGCATTCCATTGTGGAGTCACACTGGTTATCTCTGCAAGGACTTTGGAAGTTAGCACTCTGCACTGTTCTCTCTTCCTGGGACTTCCAGGGCTACATTGACTTTCCAAACTCATCACCACATCAAATTCATTGATCTTAGACTTCTCTGGTGGTCCAATGGTTAAGACTTCAAGCCTCCAATGCAGGGGGTGCCAGTTTGATCCTTGGTCAGGGAACTAGATCCCACGTGCTGCATGGTGCTGCCACACACACAGAAGATCTTTCATCTTAACCTCGATCCTAGAAAAAGAGACAGACCACTCCTTGAAGACAGTGACTGTATCTTTAGAAAGGTAAAGTCCTAGACAGTACCTGGTACGCGGTATCTTCACTGAATTGAAGCACCATAAACTATTAACTGATAACGGTGATGACGATGATAATGACAGCCACCCCCACACAACTATAAAACCTGACTTGTGGAAACATAAGATAGGATCATGTATTTACTTCTTGAACTCACAGTTTTAATACCCTTTTGGAATAACCACACAGCTAATTACCCAAAGGTTCAGAGGCTGGGATTTCCACGTTCTTGTGCTTCCTGTATGGTTTTGAGTGCATTTAAAAATTCTAGTTAGCTCTTAAGAATATCCATTCATTGCTTCTTCACAATTGAATTGAGAGCTACTTAAGAGTACATGGAAACTGGCAAAGTGGAGTGAGGGATGTGGCTCAGGAGGAGGGCAGAGAGGGAAAGGAGACATTTTCCTACCTGATTTACACGTTTTTTCCTTGTCTGGGGGTGGGAAACACCTGAAAAATAACATCATATTGAACACTTTCTGGAAAATAGTTTAGATACTTTTTGTGTTTGTTTAATTTTTTCGGCCATGCAGCATGTTGCAGGATCTTAGTTCCCCAGCCAGGGATTAAACCCCGGGCCATGGCAGTAAAAGCGCCAAGTCCTAAGCACTGGACAGCCAGGGAACTCCCAAGACAGTTATGTTTTAGACAGAGGAAACATCAGCCACTTCCCTTCCCCCATGTATACACATTCTCTAGCTTTGAGTCCCCAAATGAACCACAATCTGACAACCATCATGATCCAGAGTCTTCCTCCTGCCTGACCCTGGATAGCTCTAGCATTTTAACTGACCTTAAGTTCAGCTCCTGGTGACTTCCAGAGCTACCTGCCAGCCTCAGGGTTCACCTATCAGCTTCAGAGCAAGTGAAGAAAATCCAAAAGATCCCCCAAAGCTTCCTGGTGGAAGGGATTTGTCCTCTTAATGTTTTATGCTGCATTCTTGTGAAGACACCTGGTCATCACCCCACAAAAAGGTAACTGAGATGTGTATGTCTTTGAGGCAGGCCCACTATCACTTTAAAAAAAAATTATTTATTTTATTTTTGGCTGCATTTGGTCTTCTTGCTGTGTGCGGGCTTTCTTTAGCTGTGGCAAGCAACAGGCTACTCTCTAGTTACTATAGTTACAACATACTATAGTTACAACAACTATAGTTACAACATACCTACTCTCTAGGTATGCAGGCTTCTCACTGTGATGGCTTCTCTTACTCTGTCACTTAATAACTGTGGCCCTTGAGACATTACTTAACCTGTCAGAGCCTTAGTCATTTCATTGATGAAGTGGAATAATTGGCTTTCAAGTTTCCAAGAAGATGACGTAGGCAAAGGTCAAGAGTAGCGGCTCATTCATCAATGTGCTCAACAGACTGTGTGGTCATCACTCTTCTAGGTGTAGGGGCCTGGTGGTGAACAACCCTGCTCTTAGGAAGATCATATTCTAGAGGGAGTCATTCACATAGCAGTTCCCTTTCCTGTTTTCACTTTCCTTTTCCTTATTCAGAATAAGAACATCTGCAATTATGACAGATATATAATATTTTAGAAAAATGGATGCTCCAACCAAACACAAGTCTGCCTTTCTTTGACAGAGTCAAGGCAAGTAACAACTTTTTTTTCCCCCAGAAGAGTAGAAAAAAATCTGATTCATTAACTTACTACCCTTATTCCTCTGTTAGAAAAAAGACACTAGAAAACTCATACCAGATGGTACATAATGTTTCTTGTACTGAATTCCAGAACTAGAATTTCTGTTCCATGTTAGGTGTAATCTCCTAATGGTCTACCAGAGGGTAAGCCCAAGGCAGTAAGAACACTGAACTCAGAAGACCACAGAGCTAACGTCCATGGGCAGCTGAGAAGGTCATGGCTCTGTCTGCAGAATGCTTACTACCTGCATCTGGCAGGGAGACTAGGGTAGGGAATAAAATGTGCATTGCCTGATAAGCAGAACAAAACTTCTATTTGTTTATTTTATAAAATAAAATCCAGGCATTTGACAAAATATAGATCAAACACTGACTTTTTAAAAATTAATTGAAATTCTTAAGTGGTATCAGACATTTTGAATAGTCCAGACCAAACCAGGGTACGATCAGCTAAAGCTTCAGGTCCTATAATCACTTTATCTCACACACATAAGTGCAGATGACTATTATTCAGTCTTCAGTGTGCATTCATAGCTCCATCTCACTTGATTCCAACCATGAGATCACCAGTCGGTATTATTACAGCCATTTTTTTCCAGTGGATGAGGAACTGAGGCTGAAGAGGTTAAGAGATTTGCCAAAGTTCACACAGTCAGGTGGTGCAGTGGTAAAGAATCTGCCTGCCAATGCAGGAGATACAACAGACGTGGGTTCAATCCCTGGGTCTGGAAGATCCCCTGGAGAAGGAAATGGCAACCCACTCTAGTATTCTTGCCTAGGAAATCCCATGGACAGAGGAGCCTGGTGGACTACAATCCATAGGGTCACAAAGAGTCGGATATGACTGAACAACTGAGCACACACAGTCAGCAAACAGCAGAACCAAAATTAGAGTAAATATCTTCTGACCCCTAGGCTAGGACTCTGACTGCTGTGATGCTGAGAGAGACAGAATTTTCATACCAGAATGCTCACCCAGCATGGGACTCCAATCACTGACTCTTTAACACACATGGCAGGATTTCCCTGGTAGTCCAGTGGACAAGACTTTGCACTCTCGATGCAGAAGGCCCGGGTTCGATCACTGGTCAGGGAACTAGATTCTACATGCTGCAACTAAAGACTTGGCACAGCCAGATAAATAAATAAATACATAAAATATTTAAACATACATGGCCAAGCTTCCTGCTCACTACAGCTCCTTCTTCTCCACCCACCCCTAGATAAAACTTAAACTGAAGAAGTATGTACATATATATATATATATATATATATATATATATATATATATATATAAAGGACTTAATTATTAAGTGTGTTAAATGTTGGTTTTGCTGGAAAAAAATGTTATCTAAACAGGACTAGAGATTATCCCTTTTTTCCTGTATTAGTTTGTGATTGCTGTATAACAAACCACACCAAAACCAAGTGATTTAAAGCTGTAAATGTGTGCATGCTCAGAGGCTCAGTCGTGTCTGACTTTTTGTGACGGTTCCTCTGTCCATGTGATTTCCTAGGCAAGAATACTGCAGTGGATTGCTGTTTCCTCCTCTAGGGGAATCTTCCTGATCCAGGGATCGAACCTGGGTCTCCTGCATTGGCAAAATTCTTTACCACTGAGCCACCTGGGAAGCCCAAATTAGTAAACCCCTTTTGTTATTCATAAATCTACAGTTCTCCTGCTCTTAGTTGGGCTCTTTCATGAGTCTGGCATCAGCTGGCAGACTGGCTAGAAGCAGACTGGTCTAGGGTGGCCTAGACTGGGACAACAGGATTCTCCTCCAGGTGGTCCCATCTTCCTACAGGTACTTAGGCTTGTTTATTCGATGACAATCACAGGGTTTCAAGAGAGACACTGGTATTTGCCGGATTTCATTTGATATGTTTTATTGATCAAAGCAAATCACAAGGCTTGCCCAGATTCAAAGGATGGTGAAAGAGACCTCTCTAAACAAGAGGACCTGCAAAGTCAAATTGAGGCCTTTAATTGGGGTCACCATTCCAATCAATCTGAGAATTCTTTCTTCTGGCTACCATGAAGAAATATGGGACCAGGCTGTTACCCCTCCAGATCTTTCAAAGGAAGTTAGAAATCATACAAAATATTCCAATTTGAAAGTGATTGGAAACCAAATAAAAATGTCCAAAAACAGTGTGTAAGCAAACAGAGCCTTTGTATAAATCTTGGAATTAGAACCTGCTGCTCTATTGATTATATATGGTATATTGCCACTGGAAGCTTACTGTATCTATTTTGACCCCATGAATAACAACCAAATGTTAAGATCAATATTCATCCAATTTTGCCCCATAGAATAAGGGATATAAGAATGAATCTGGAATTTTGCCAATAAACTTAATTATCACTGCAGTTTTATTATTTGAACTTTTTGTAGAAGTGTGACTAGCATGAGATCAGTAATTAATCAGCACTATCTACTGCTGGATGCTGTCTTCTACTCTAAATAGATGCTCATTTCACCTGAAGCTGATGGAGAAACAAGATATTTGGAGATACCAAAGCTATGGTTTTTCCAGTAGTCATGTATGGATGTGAGAGCTGGACCATAAGAAGGCTGAGTGCCAAAGAATTGATGCTTTCAAGTTGTGGTGCTGTAAAAGACTCTTGAGAGTCTCTTGGACTGAAAGGAGGCCAAACCAATCAATCCTAAAGGAAATCAACCCTGAATGTTCATTGAAAGGGCTGATGCCGAACCTGAAGCTCCAATACTTTGGCCACCTGATGAGAATAGCTGACTCATTGGAAAAGACCCTGATGTAGGGAAAGACTGAAACAAAAGGAGAAGCAGGCAGCAGAGGATGAGATAGATAGCATCACCAACTCAATGGATCAGACTTTGAACAAACTCTGGGAGATAGTGGAGGTCAGAGGAGCCTGGCGTGCTACAGTCTGTGGGGTCACAAAGAGTTGGACACAACTTATTAACTGAACAATAATAACAGCAACACTATTATTTATATTTTCTTTCTTTTCATAGCATTTTTCAAAGTAAAAGTTGAATATACATATAAGGTGTAAAACATGATGATTTGACATACGTATACAAAAAGAAATGATTATTGTGTGTGTATGTGTGTTCAGTCGCTCAGTCTGACTCTTTGCAACCCTGTGGACTGTAGCCCGCCAGTCTCCTCTGTCCATGGGATTTTCCAGGCAAGAATACTGGAGTGAATTGCCATTTCCTACTCCAGGGGATCTCCCAGACCCAATGAAGCTACTTAATATACCCTGTTCTCACATAGTTACCTCTTATAAGGGCACTTGAAATCTACTCTCTTAGGATATTTCCACTATTCAGTACAGTACTATTAACTACAGTCATCATGTTGTACATTAGATTTCTATTCATCCTCCATAGCTACAGTTTATATCCTTTAACCAAAATCTCCCCATTTCCCCCACCTACCCAGCTCCTGGTAACCACCAATCTACCCTCTGCTTCTATGTATTTGACTTTATATTTCACATATAAGTGAGATCATATAGTTTTTTTCCTTTCTGTCTCTGGGTTATTTCACTTAGCATAATACACTCTGGATTCATCCAGGTTGTTGCAAATGGCAGGATTTCCTTTTTAAAAGGTGAACAGTATTCCATTGTATATATATTCACAATAGTCTAGGCATGGAATCATAACATTATTCTCTCTAGGTCAAAGATAATTGATCACAGATGTCAGATGATTTTGAAGCTTCTACTCATAATCTTTTGAAGTGTTAATGTTATATTTAGGGCATCCCTCATAGCTCAGTCGGTAAAGAATCCACCTGTAATGCAGGAGACCTGGGTTCAATTCCTAGGTCTAGAGGATCACTTGGAGAAGGAAATGGCAACTCACTCCAGTATTCTTGCCTGGAAAATCCCATGAACCAAGGACCCTGGTGGGCTATGGTCCATGGGGTTCACAAGAGTAGGACATGGCTTAGCAACTAAATTACCAATGTTATATCTATGCTTTTAATGCATCCTCCTAATATGTAAAGAATTTTTAAAAAGGACTTTTCTTTGATTTATGGCCTAAATGAAATTTAAATAACCAAAATTGAAATACAATTTTGAAAGCTTATTTTATTTAATTTTATGAAAGTTAGAACACCAATTCATTCTGCAAAGGTTAAATCATTGCACAAACTGTCAACTGATTTCCCTATCAACTTAGTAGTTCTTAATTTTTTTGTATATAAAATAAACAGCTTTCACAATAAAAATGAATTATTTTGACATTTTACCCTTCAGTTCAGTTCAGTTCAGTTCAGTCACTCAGTCATGTCCAACTCTTTGCGACCCCATAAATCGCAGCACACCAGGCCTCCCTGTCCATCACCAACTCCTGGAGTTCACTCAAACTCACGTCCATCAAGTTGGTGATGCCATCCTGCCATCTCATCCTCTGTCGTCCCCTTCTCCTCTTGCCCCCAATCTCTCCCAGCATCAGAGTCTTTTCCAATGAGTCAACTCTTCACATGAGGTGGCCAAAGTACTGGAGTTTCAGCTTTAGCATCATTCCTTCCAAAGAAATCCCAGGGCTGATCTCCTTCAGAATGGACTGGTTGGATCTCCTTGCAGTCCAAGGGACTCTCAAGAGTCTTCTCCAACACCACAGTTCAAAAGCATCAATTCTTCGGTGCTCAGCTTTCTTCACAGTCCAACTCTCACATCCATACATGACCACAGGAAAAACCATAGCCTTGACTAGATGGACCTTTGTTGGCAAAGTAATGTCTCTGCTTTTGAATATGCTATCTAGGTTGGTCATAACTTTTCTTCCAAGGAGTAAGCGTCTTTTAATTTCATGGCTGAAATCACCATCTGCAGTGATTTTGGAGCCCCCAAAAGTAGTCTGATACTGTTTCCACTGTTTCCCCATCTATTTCCCATGAAGTGATGGGACCAGATGCCATGATCTTCGTTTTCTGAATGTTGAGCTTTAAGCCAACTTTTTCACTTTCCACTTTCACTTTCATCAAGAAGCTTTTTAGTTCCTCTTCACTTTCTGCCATAACGGTGGTGTCATCTGCATATCTGAGGTTATTGATATTTCTCCTGGCAGTCTTGATTCCAGCTTGTGTTTCTTCCAGTCCAGCGTTTCTCATGACGTACTCCGCATGTAAGTTAAATAAGCAGGGTGACAATATACAGCCTTCACGTACTCCTTTTCCTATTTGGAACCAGTCTGTTGTTCCATGTCCACTTTTAACTGTTGCTTCCTGACCTGCATATAGGTTTCTCAAGAGGCAGGTCAGGTGGTCTGGTATTCCCATCTCTTGAAGAATTTTCCACAGTTTATTGTGATCCACACAGTCAAAGGCTTTGGCATAGTCGATAAAGCAGAAATAGATGTTTTTCTGGAAGTCTCTTGCTTTTTCCATGATCCAGCGGATGTTGGCAATTTGATCTCTGGTTCCTCTGCCTTTCCTAAAACCAGCTTAAACATCTGGAAGTTTATGGTTCACGTATTGCTGAAGGCTGGCTTGGAGAATTTTGAGCATTACTTTACTAGCGTGTGAGATGAGTGCAATTGTGCGGTAGTTTGAGCATTCTTTGGCATTGCCTTTCTTTGGGATTGGAATGAAGACTAACTTTTCCAGTCCTGTGGCCACTGCTGAGTTTTCCAAATTTGCTGGCATATTAAGTGCAGCACTTTCACAGCATCATCTTTCAGGATTTGAAATAGCTCAACTGGAATTCCATCACCTCCACTAGCTTTGTTCGTAGTGATGCTTTCTAAGGCCCACTTGACTTCACATTCCAGGATGTCCGGCTCTAGGTGAGTGATCACAGCATAATGATTATCTTGGTCGTGAAGATCTTTTTTGTACAGTTCTTCTGTGTATTCTTGCTACCTCTTCTTAATATCTTCTGCTTCTGTTAGGTCCATACCATTTCTGTCCTTTATCGAGCCCATCTTTGCATGAAATTTTCCCTTGGTATCTCTAATTTTCTTAAAGAGATCTCTCAGTTCAGTTCAGTTCAGTCACTCAGTCTGACTCTGTCCGACTCTGAGACCCCATGAATCGCAGCATGCCAGACCTCCCTGTCATCACCAACTCCCAGAGTTCACTCAGACTCACGTCCATCGAGTCAGTGATGCCATCCAGCCATCTCATCCTTTGTCGTCCCCTTTTCCTCCTGCCCTCAATCCCTCCCAGCAGCAGAGTCTTTTCCAATGAGTCAACTCTTTGCATGAGGTGGCCAAAGTACTGGAGTTTCAGCTTCAGCATCATTCCTTCCAAAGAAATCCCAGGGCTGATCTCCTTCAGAATGGACTGGTTGGATCTCCTTGCAGTCCAAGGGACTCTCAAGAGTCTTTTCCAACACCACAGTTCAAAAGCATCAATTCTCTAGTCTTCCCCATTCTGTTGTTTTCCTCTATTTCTTTGCATTGATCGCTGAGGAAGGCTTTCTTATCTCTTCTTGCTAGTCTTTGGAACTCTGCATTCAGATGCTTATATCTTTCCTTTTCTCCTTTGCTTTTCGCTTCTCTTCTTTTCATAGCTACTTGTAAGGCCTCCCCAGACAGCCATTTTGCGTTTTTGCATTTCTTTTCCTTGGGGATGGTCTTGATCCTTGTCTCCTGTACAATGTCACGAACCTCAGTCCGTAGTTCATCAGGCACTCTATCTTAGATATATAAATACATATGATTTCATTTTAGCTGTCCAATAGTATATAAAGGAAAAGAATACATAAGGAGAGTCTTCATTCCAAGTTATCTTTGGAATGTTTATCTGTATTTGAAAATGAACAGTCAGGTACAAGATATCTAAGTGATACCATGTACTCTAGAAGATTCTATTTTTAAGGATTAATATCAATATATACTCCCATCCCACACACTCTTCTCACTATGTGACAAAGATAGTTCAGGTCTATGTCCCTTCCCTTTGAAACAGGGTAAAAGTGACACTGAGGTTGGGTCATAAAAAGCAAATGACCTCTTCCTGGTTCTTACCTTAGGGACTTTTACCCTTGGAAACCCGCTACTGTGTTGTAAGGAAGCCCACATGTGAGAACTTCAGCCAAGAGCTGTGTGCAGTGCTGACAAGCATCCACTGCCAAATACAGGCACGTTCCATCTTCCTGCTGAGGCCCCAGACATAGTGAGGCAGAAATGGCAGAAACTGTCCCCCAATACCCTTTCTGAGTTCCTGACCTGTAGAAAGTATGTGATACAATAAACAGCTTTTGTTGCTGTAAGCCATTAAGTTTCATTATGTAGACAGATTACCTGGAACCTATGCTTTGTAATTAAGGCTGTCAGATAAAATACAGGGTGTCCAGTTCAATTAGAAGTTTCAGAAAAACAATATATTTTTTAAAATATAAGTATGTCTCATGCATTATCTGGGACTTACTCATATTAAAAAATGACTCATTGTTATTCCAAAATTAGAATGCAACTGGACGTCCTGTATTTTTATTTGCTAAATCTGGCAACTTTTGCAATAGGTCCGTATTGCAAATTTACGTGCTTAATTTACAATATGGACCTGTGCGGAATCTACACTATCAAATTCACTGATTGCCCACAGTTTTGGGGAGGCCAGACTGACCTTGCAGACCTAGGTACTCAGCCTTCCAAAAGCCGGGGCCAGAGAAGAAAATCAGACTGTGGCTTGACCCTCTCTTCATCCTGTGGCTCACAGATTCTCTTTGATCCCCACGTCCATTCATTGGATCACTTCAATTAATGCTGACAAATAGCCACAGGAGACTATTTTTAAATGCAAAGAATATTCTGGGAAAAAATTATATCTTTACCTTTTTTATTTTTTTTAACTCTAGCAGCTAGGCATCATGCCTCTTAAAACCACTTCTGATCAAATTGTTGTCTATTTCCAGTCACCCTGTTACATGTAGCCTCTTTGTCCTTAAATTTCTAAATATGAACAAATGTGACATTGTGGGACTCTAAATTTAAAAATTGCTCTTTCTCTTAAAAACATTTTTTTCCAGGAAAGAATGGCAGATGAAACACATGATGTCTGGGGATTTGCTTCAAAATAGCCATGGGCGTGGGTCGGAGCAGAGACAGAGCAACTTCAGCCAGTGCTGGGAACTGGGTGGCCAGGAAGCTGGTGATGGCCACACGGGGTCATTTTTACTGTTCTTTCAACTTTTTTACTTGTTCAAAATTTCCCATGACAAAAGTTAGAAGGCAGGAAAAAATATTTATACAATACAGAGAAGATTATTTTATGCCCTATAAACAGAGATTGATAGTGCTAACAAGTCATCTGGCCCAAACTAGTGTATTATAGCTAAGATGCTGTAGACCTGGTGAAGCAGGGACAAAATCAGGTCCACACGAATGTAGCACTTGTACTCAAGCCTTCTGAATTTCATGCCAGTGTTTCACATGGGCTCACATTATACCATATTCTTTAATCTTTCTGGTTCATAAATCATAGTTTTATAATCATCAAAATTTAGAAGCTCTTTTTAAACAACTATGTTCCCTTGCATCTCAATAGGAACGCAGACCAAGAGAAGAATGCTTGATTTATTTAGGTTGTAATGGAAAAATTTGTCAACATTTGAAGTATAACTTTGAGAGCAAAAAGGGTAAAAGATCAAATAGATATATATGATTTACATATAATGCATGTATTCATATATTTTTAACATGTATTTACTTGTAACTTTCTTTGATTCTCTCCGTGCCCCCATCCCCATGTACATGCATGCACACACACATACACACAAGCACACATGTATTCAGCTGTCTTTCCTGACTCTGAATTCAACAGCACACATTTTTTTCAAGCACGTATCACTTCCTACTTTGAATGTGATTTGCTTATGTATCTCATATATCTTATTTATTCATTAATGAATATTTTATTGAATGCTAGCTCTGTGCCCAGCAGTGCCGGGTTTAAAGTAGTAAATAAAACAGACTTGGTCCATACCTTCATGGAGCTTAGCAGGGGAGAGAGAAAGTAAGAAAATACAAGGAAAGTACATAAAAATTGAGATGAAACCTAAAAAAGGAACCAAACAGAATAAGAGAATAGGGAATAATAAGGTGAGTGGGAGCACCGTGGGGATGACCAACGCTGCACGGGGTTCAGAGACATTCATGATAAGATTCAAACAGGGAGAAGGGGAGTCTCATTGCAGGCAGAGGGCACAGCCTGTGCAGAGGCCCCTGTGTGGCAACACCTGGCCCCAGTGCTGCTGGGCCATGAGTGAAGAAGGCAGAGGATGCAGTGTGATTGAAGGGAAGAAGCGAGGTCAGGTCACGTGTGGCCTTGACGTCAGGGTCAGAAGTTGGGGTTTCCCAGTGATGTCCCATTAAGAAATTTTAAGCAGAAGAGTGACACAATTCTTTCTATTTTTCCTTTTAGTTAGGATCTCTTTGGTTCCTGGCTGGAGAATGGATTATAGCAAGACAAAATATGAGTCAGCTGGCCAGACCGAAGGGCATGGTGGTGGCCCAAGTGAGTTGTATTGAGGTTGGTGGTTGCAAAGAAATGGCAGATTTGAGAAAGGATTTGGATGGAGATCATGACAAAGTCTGGATGTGAGGTCACAGGGAAAGAGAAAAGCCAAGATTATTTCCCAGGTTTTAGGCCAGAGCAACTGTATGGTAACTCCATAGATGAAGGTAATTCAGGGAAGAAAAAAGTTGTATTCTTCTTCTTTTTTTAAAATAAATATTTATTTATGTTTGTATTTATTTGGCTGTGTCGGGTCTTAGTTGCATCATGTGGGATCTTTAGTTGCAGAATGCAGCCTCTCTAGTTGTGGCTTGAGGGCTCAGTAGTTGAGGTCCATGGGCTTAGCTGCTCTGTGGCATGTGACCAGGGATTGAACCTGCCTCCCCTCCATTGCAAGATGGCTTTTTAACCACTGGAACCACCAAGTCCCTGTTTGACTCTTTTTCCCTCAAGGATGGATGGTCTAGTAGGAGACAAATCCTTACTAAACTGTGAGCATCTTGTAGACCCATCACTGTATTCTGAGAAGGTAGCTGGGTGCCCACCACACAGGTTGAGGTTGAATAAGGCTTACTTACTGGATGTGCAAGCAAACAGAGCCCTAAGTGGTGGTGTTGGTGGTGGGAGAGCACCTGGGAGATTTCCCTTGGGTGCAGGATTTTAAAAGAACAAAATTTTAAAATAATTATTGATTATTTCAACGTATATTATAGTTCCATATTAGACTTTGCAGGCGGCTCAGGGGTAAAGAATCTGCCTGCAATACAGGAGCTGCAGGGACACAAGCTCTATCCCCAGGTGCAGAAGATCCCCTGCAAGAGGCAAAGACAGTCCACTCCAGTATTCTTGCCTGGAGAATTCCATGGACAGTGGATTCTAGCGGGCTACAGTCCATGGGGTTACAAAGAGTCAGACGTGACTGAGCATGCACGCAGCTCAGCATAGTTGCATATTGAGGGCTCCCTGCCCTTTTAAAAAATTATAGTAAAATACACATAAACTAAAATTTACCATTTTAACCTTTTGTTTTTGGCTGCAGTGGGAGGCTTGCAGGATCTTAGTTTCCTGATCAGCAGTTGAACCTGGGTCACAGCAGTGAAAGCAATGAGTCCTAACCACTAGACTGCCAAGGAATTCCCTATTTTAGCTATTTTTTTATTGGGCTATAATTGCTTTACAATGTTGATTAGTTTCTGTTGTACAACGAAGTGAATCAGTTATATGTATACATGTATCTTATCCCTCTTAGATGGACGCCCCATCCCCATCCCACCCTTCTAGGTCATTACAGAGCCCAAAGCTGAGCTCCCTGTGCTATACAACAGATTCCCACTAGCTAGCTATTTTACACATGGTATTGTATATGTGCCAGTCATATTCTCCCAGTTCATCCCAACCTAACTTTCCCCTCCTCCCTGTATCCACATGTCCGTTATCTACATCTGCATCTCTATTCCTGCCCTGCAAATAGGTTAATCTGTGCCATTTTAAAATTTACACTTCAGAGACATAAGTACATTCACATTGTTGTGCAACCATCACTACTATCCATCTCCAGATCTTTTTAATCTTTCACAACTGAAACTCCACACCCATGAAGCACCCACTTTCAATCCTGCCTTCCCCTCAGCCCCCAAGTAACCACTCTCCTCCTTTCTCTCTCTATGAGTTTGAGTACTCTAGGTACCTCATATAAATGCAATCATATGATATTTGTCCTTTTATGTCAGGCTTATTTTACTTTATATAATATCTTCAAGGTTTGTCCATGTTGTAGCATGTGTTAGGATTTCCTTTTTTTTTTTAGGGGAGCCCAAGCTCTTTTATCAGAGAAGGCAATGGCACCCCACTCCAGTACTCTTGCCTGTAAAAATTCCACGGACGGAGGAGCCTGGTAGGCTGCAGTTCATGGGGTCATCAAGAGTCGGACACGACTGAGCGACTTCACTTTCACTTTTCACTTTCATGCATTGGAGAAGGAAATGGCAACCCACTCCAGTGTTCTTGCCTGGAGAATCCCAGGGATGGGGGAGCCTGGTGGGCTGCCGTCTATGGGGTCACACAGAGTTGGACACGACTGAAGTGACTTAGCAGTAGCAGCAAGCTCTTTTATAGCAGCTAAAACAACTAAGTTTAGCAAGACTGATTAGTTAAAATTGAAGTGCTCTCCTCAAGTGAATGTCAATGGTCAGTCAAGTGTACTGGCTCAACAATCTGCCCCTATGAAGGACTGGGCTCACTCTGGCAGGGCTGGGCAGTCTGTTGATGCCACAATGTCTTCTCTAGGTAGATGCCCCAGTAGGGCCCCACTAACCTCCAGCCTATTAATGCCCCCCACTTTTTTTAATTTTCATCACTCTCACCCTATTCCCCAACCCTACCCCAGGCTGCCCACCCTGAAGTGTTCAGCTTGGTCCTTCTACTCTGTTCTTTGGTCTCTCATCTATTGTTGCTGGGTGAATGTCTTGATCTCTTTGACTCTTGGTATTCAAAGCCAAGTTTATGTCTGCTTTTGACAGTGAACTTACAATCTCCATTCTGACTCTCATTTACTCTGGGTAAATTTGGATCCTTTCCTCTTTATGGCAAATGAAAGAGCCAGGAAACAAAAAAAGAATGATGTTGACAGTGATGAGAGTAGAAATGGAGAGTCAGCAAGGAAGATCTAGGTGTAGTATATATCTCCAAATATCTTCCTTCTACAGACATTTCTTCCATTTCTTCTTTTGGTAGGGTGGAAACAGAGATCATACTTCTTGAGAAGTACTGGAATGCAGTTCTTTGCTGAAAAGTAAGGGCTGGACTTGGCTTAAAGTTCTGTTATGAGAGTCCGGATGAATGATGGAGGCATACTCCCAACACAGGTTTTCTGTACATGGGGAAAGCACAAAAGTACTAAGAGGGAGGGCTAAGATTTCTCTCCACAAATAATCTGTCATCATCTATGCCATTCACCATTAATTGCCATCATTCTAGGTAGGAAAGATTTTTAAATGGTTTTTACAGTACTCACCAAGGTTTTAAAAAACAACAGCAACATCAGTATCAATTCAACACTGTTGCTGCTTCTGAGTCACTTCAGTCGTGTCCAACTCTGGGCGACCCCATAGATGGCAGCCCACCAGGCTCCCCTGTCCCTGGAATTCTCCAGGCAAGAACACTGGAGTGGGTTGCCATTTCCTTCTCCAATTCATGAAAGTGAAAAGTGAAAGTCAAGTCGCTCAGTCGTGTCCGACTCTTAGCGACCCCATGGACTGCAGCCTACCAGGCTCCTCCACCCATGGGATTTTCCAGGCAAGAGTACTGGAGTGGGGTGCCATTGTCTTCTCCAATCAGTTCAATGAAGAACATCCAAATATGTTATTTTGTGCAAAATAACTTCCTAATACCAAGCCAGTTTTTAAACCTTCAAGTTGAGATCCATTAGGAGGTCACGAAATCAATTTAGAAGGTTACTATTTAATTTTTAAATAAAATAAAATAGAAAATATTGTGGTATATCACAATTAGTAAATATTAGCATTGCTTTGCAGAATTTTGAGTTTGGGAAGGTATGTGTATGAGACGAGTATATTGTGTGTGTGTACTTTTTACTGAGTACAATGTACTCCTTACCAAGGGTCCCAGCAAGGGTGAAAAAGTTTGAGAAAATTGCCTCCAAACTGAATGCATTAATTTTAACGTAGGCCTGGTTACTGCCCTAGGAAAATACAATGGTATTGAATGTGCATCAAAAATGAGTTTGATTTTGGAGTGTTTGACTAGTTTCTGACTAGCGTTTGACTAGTGAAACTGGGTTAGTTTCACATTTGCAAACATTCCTTCAAACATGAATTCATTTTTCTTGTCCAGAAAAATATTTAAGAGGGTTTATACACAGTTGAATATAAAATAATAGAACACATCAGTTCAATTCAGTTCAGTCACTCAGTTGTGTCCGACTTTTTGCGACCCCATGAATCGCAGCACGCCAGGCCTCCCTGTCCATCACCAACTCCCGGAGTTCACTCAAACTCATGTCCATCAAGTCGGTGATGCCATCCAGCCATCTCATCCTCTGTCGTCCCCTTCTCCTGCTCCCAATCCCTCCCAGCATCAGGGTCTTTTCCAATGAGTCAACTCTTCGCATGAGGTGGCCAAAGTACTGGAGTTTCAGCTTCAGCATCAGTCCTTCCAACGAACACCCAGGACTGATCTCCTTTAGGATGGACTGGTTGGATCTCCTTGCAGTCCAAGGGACTCTCAAGAGTCTTCTCCAACACCACAGTTCAAAAGCATCAATTCTTCAGCTCTCAGCTTTCTTCACAGTCCAACTCTCACATCCATACATGACCACTGGAAAAACCATAGCCTTGTAGACGGACTTTTGTTGGCAAAGTAATGTCTCTGCTTTTGAATATGCTATCTAGGTTGGTCATAACTTTGCTTCCAAGGAGTAAGCGTCTTTTAATTTCATGGCTGCAGTCACCATCTGCAGTGATTTTGGAGCCCCCCAAAATAAAGTCTGACACTGTTTCCACTGTTTCCCCATCTATTTCCCATGAAATGATGGGACCAGAATCCATGATCTTAGTTTTCTGAATGTTGAATTTTAAGCCAACGTTTTCACTCTCCTCTTTCACTTTCATTATACACACCGGTAAATAATAAGTGATAAAAAAACGATCTTAAAGGAGAAGGGGATTCAGAAAGTCACACAGAACCAAGATTACAAATAGTAGTATTCAGTGAATTCATTTACCGTAGAAATTGATGAAGTAATGAGAAAGAAAAAAAATATAGCTCCTGACATCCAGAATGGATTTGACCTTCACAGTTAGATGTCAATGTTATTATAAGCTGGTCTGAGGCTCACAGGGTCACTTTGCTTTCCTGTTGCACAGAAACATTCTTACAGAATATCTGTAACAGGTTCCTCTCAGACCACCATCAAGTGAGACAAAAATAAGGTTGCTGCCCAACACAAAATACCAAATGTTGCCCTCATCTGCTGCGTGGGAGACTAATTTCTCTACCAACATCAGTGTTCACCCTTCTCTGGTCTGACCTCCCCACAGAGATGACCTATTGAGATATCCATTCATAGAACTACTCCCACTTTCTGACAACCCCCAACCCAAAGTAAATCCTTACTTCCACTGATTCTGTCCCAAACTACGAATCCTTCACTCGCTTCTTCTGACACCCTCTTACTGAGACGCTCCATTGTTCCCCATAGTGTGTGTTCCCACCACTGCAACCGATTAAAACAAAAAAAATAGCATCTTATCCCACTACAGGTGTTCCTGGTGGTCTTTGAAGAACAGAAAAAAGCAAAGCCAGTAGTCGGTTAGTGCCATATCTCACGTGGGACAATAAAGGACATAATCAGAAAAGCACATCTTTCTGTACTTTTTGTTTTTGGCTGCACCATGTAGGATCTTAGTACCCCAACCAAGGATCAAATCAGCATCCCCTGTATTGGGAACACAGAGTCTTAACCACTGGAACACCAGGGAAGCCAGTTTCTGTACTTTAGAGAGTGTGTATCTGTGATCATTGGGGAGGGCAGTGGAGGAGAAGGGTTAAGTTTATGGCATTCTCTTATATCAATACCTTTCAGACTAAAAATGTGTAGTCACTGACATTTAGAAGGCCCAGAGAATTTTTAGGTATGATCATTTTTTTTAGCTGTGTTTTTTTAAAGTACTTATCTTTTGGAGATGGATACTGAAATCCACAGGGAAGAGGGATAGTGGGTGGAGATGTGACTGGAAAAAGACTGGTCATGAGTAGATGATAATTAAAGCTACGTGATGAACACATCAAAGTGTGTTATAGTATTTTCTTTTTTTTTTTAAGTCTTTTTTGAATTTGTTATAATATTGCTTCTGTTTCATGTTTTGGTTTTTTGGCTGCAAGACATGTGGGATCTGAGTTCCCCGACCAGGGATCAAACCACACCCCCTACACTGGAAGGCAAAGTCTTAACCACTGGACCACCAGGGAAGTCCCTATAGTATTTTCTTTGTCTTTGAGTTTTCCATGATAAAAAATAAGAATAAAAAGATTTCTGGAGTTCTATCGCTCCTCTATGTTTGTAGTTTGTGGAGGCCCAAAGTGGAATGGGGCTGTGTCTGAATACTTTGAGAATCAGGGTATTGGAATTTAATCAAGGATTCCAGAGTTCTGTGTGGGTGTGGGCATGAGGCAGGGCAGAACTTTGCAAGATATTGTCTGAGGGGTTCAGGGAATTCAGGGAGATTTTAAGCCAAATGGATATTACAACTGTAATATCCATTAGCAAGGATTGAATAACCAGGTATGAAGCAACTGGAAAGGAATGTGAGATGCAGGAACACAGAAACCTAGATACGTTCCTCTAGCAGAGCCTGGTGTGCCTGAGGTTACATCTGCTGCTGTAGAGTGCTTCTGAAAGATTCTTTCGTTTGTACTGCTTGAGTCACAGAATCCAATAATTTCACTTTTCTTAAGTTGGGTATCAAGGTTTTGAAGGTCTGACACGTCAACATAAACACTACATTTTTCGAAATAAATTTCTAAAATATTTCTTTTTGTTTTCATAGGGTTGATCTTCTTTCTGCCATAGTTCTGAAAAAGAAACCATTCATTCAAAGAATATTATTGAGAATCTAGTATATTCTACGGAGAAGGCAATGGCAACCCACTCCAGTACTCTTGCCTGGAAAATCCCATGGACTGAGGAGCCTGGTAGGCTGCCGTCCAGCCTACCAAAGTAAGCGACTTCACTTTCACTTTTCACTTTCATGCGTTGGAGAAGGAAATGGCAACCTAGTGTTCTTGCCTAGAGAATCCCAGGGCCGGAGGAACCTGGTGGGCTGCCATCTATGGGGTTGCGTAGAGTCGGACATGACTGAAGCAATTTAGCAGCAGCAGCAGTATGTTCTAAGTACAGACCTAAATGCTGGAGTTACATAGTATCTGACTCCATAGAGTTTGGAGTCTAGTGGGGAAGATGGAAATCAATTCAACAATCTCATGAATATAGTTACAAATTAAGGTAAGTGCTTTGAAGTATAAGGAGCTATTAAAGGATGTGGTTTATTCTAGTTAGAAGAATTAGCTGAGTAATTAGAACTCACTGGAAGCCATGATCATTGGACAAAAGAAAAACATAAAGCAGCATCTGACTGATCTGAAGCCTTGGTTTTTACTCTGAAGTCAGAACAATGAGTTACAAAGTGAGTGACAGGCTCACATGGAAGATAAAATTTGTGGATAAAAAAGAGTTCCAAGGTGATGAAGACGCCTTCGCCAAGTGAAAAATATAATGATCTGATGCAGTTACTAAATTTTTGCCTAACTGTGGCATCATTTCCAGTGGTAAGAACTGAAAAGCTTGAGACACATGAATGGTGTTTATGGCACACTTGGGTGAAGAACTATCAGCTCAAAAAAGCCTTATGAGTAAACATCGTGCATTTATATCCACGTGGAATGCATATGTTGTATCCACTGGTGGCAGCTTGTCTCTAAAGTAAAGATGTCCACTATCAATCAATTCCTCCCCTTTGTGAACATACGCTACTCCCCCACTGAGAGGTAGCATCTATTCCTCCTCTTCCTTGAATCTGGGCTGACATGTAGTTGCTTTGTCATTAGAATCAGGCAGAAGACAACCGGGGTCCTTCCTGCTGCTGCTGCTGCTAAGTCACTTCAGTCGTGTCTAGGCTCAGGCTTTAAGATCACTGGCAGTTTCTACTTCCTTTCCCTTGGAGCCTTAAGCCACCAATTAAGAAATCCTGGCTGATCTCCTGGAGATAGGTGTCATGGGGAGAAGCACTGAGACATCAGATAAATCAATGAATAAGTGGTCTTGGACACCCAGCCCAGACAGGCCTTCCAATGACTCAGCACTAACTGTCATTGCATGAAAACAAGCTGGGTCAACCCACAGAACCACAAAGTCAGTAAGACATTGTTGTTTTAAAACACTACATTTTGAGGGTGGTTTTGGCAATAGGCAACCAGAAATCATCTCTACCTCCCAGGACCTACACAGAGATAGCTTGTGCTCCACAGATCTTTCTTAAGTCAAATTTGAGTAGAACTGTCTTTTGTTGAGCAAACCAGTTGTCACCAAAATTCACTGTGACTTTTATGAAAGGGGCACTGGGGAAAATTTACAGGGTAGAGGGAGTTGTCTTGCATGCTCCTACTGAAAGTATGTGAAATGACAGTGACTGGGGAAGATTAATACCTACTGAGGCTCTGTCATGAGCCAGGGACAGTACGAGGCACTTGACATATGCTATCCTCTGTCATTCTCAATCCAACCATTAAAAGGAGGTGATAGGACTTCTCTGGAGGTACAGTGGATAAGAATACACCTGTCAGTGTAAGGGACATGGGTTCAGTCCCTGATTTGGGAGGATTCCACATGTTGTGGAGCAACTAAGCCTGTGTGCCACAATTACTGAGTCTGAGTGCCCTAGAGCGTGGGCTCTGCAACAAAAGAAGCGGAAGACTGCAATGAGGAGTAGTCCCTCGCTGCAACTAGAGAAAGCCTACTCACAGCAATGAAGACCCAGGGCAACCAAAAATAACTAAATTAATAATTTTTAAAAAAGAAATGATATGATCATCCCCAATTTATTGATGAGAAAACTGAGGCCCCAAAGTTGCTGCATGGCAGGTCCCATTGGTAGATCTGTTTGATTTCAATGCCAGTTACTTTGCCTAGAATGTGGGTCTCTGTTTGGAGGAAGGTCCCCAGAAGTCACCTATGGAAGTTCTTGAATAGCTCCCAAGATGCGATGGCAGATTCTTGGGAATTCTGAAGAATCTCACTGAGCCTGACCCGACTCTCTGATGTTGACTTCTCTTAGTGTGAATGTGGGGAGAGACGTATTTGAGGGTGGAGGGGATATGATAGTGGGTATATTGGAAATTACTGTTGCTCCCTAGGAGCTCCCTAGCCTGTGCTCTTCCTTGCTATCCACACACACGCTCCCTGGCATTCTGCATCACCAAGATCAGAGCTACAGGAGACTCCAGCAGTTGTCTGAAGGAGTCCCAGATCTTGGAGGAGGCCAACAGAAACAGTCACTGGGGGTGGAGAGGGGAGGAGGTCAGCAGAGAAGTGACCTTCCACATTCCTTCAGACCTCCAACCTGGCAGGAGGCTGCCTTCTCTGAATGCCACTCCCAAACTTCCCAGGGGAGCAGGCTCCACCCTCAGCTCAGATGTTTCCCCTAGGGGGAGGTGTAGGAGGTTGGGGTGGGGTGGAGATGGGCGTGCTGAAGGCACCCGTGGTGAAAAGTTCCATTTCCATCAATCACCTGCTTAGCTTTAGGGGTGAAGTGCTCAGCTTTGCAACACCACAGCTTACGCTTTAGAAACCTGAACATTCTTCAGTGTAGAATTGGCAGTATCATCCTAGTTGAGGGCTTGCACAGGGAGTGTGTGTTGAATATGCTGAAGACAGTCTTCAGACATCTCCTACCTACCTTGCTTGGTAGTACTTACCTTTCTGAGGGTTTAGTCTCCTGTTTCCTGCTTTTAGTTGTCTTTTCTCCTCACTCTTCACATTTAGGTTCAGGAAAGAAAATCACAGAAAGACAGCCATCCTGTGGAGTTGAGACTGTCCTTGGGAAGAGCCTGCAAAGGAGGAACTCAGTGTTTGTTGACTGAATTAAGTAGTGTTATGTTGCCTTTCTGGAAAGAGAAGTAAAGCTATCATCATGTGTATGCATGTGTACATGCTGAGTTAGGCTTAAAACACTACGCAAATCAGGAAAACTAGTACTGAGCACTTGAAAGTAGAAGTGTTAGTTGCTCAGTCATTTCTGACTCTGTGACCCCATGGACTGTAGCCCACCAGGCTCTTCTGTCCACAGGATTTTCCAGGCAAGAATACTGGAGTGGGTAACCATCTCCAGGGGATCTTCCCAACCCAGGGATCGAACCCAGGTCTCCTACGTGGCAGATTCTTTACTGTCTGAGCCACCAGAGAAGTCTCTTTGAGCACCTATTGGGTTCCAAGTATTAAACTAAGCATGTTCATTCAATTTTTACAAAAATTCTCTGTGGTGTTACTTTATTTCCATTTTACAGATTAAGAAACTGAAAATCAAGGAGTTAAGTAATTTCCAAGTAGTCTTTCACAGTTTTTAAATCATCTTTTAAGTTTGTTATGTGGTCACTGTATATTTTTGATGTTTTCTTGGGCCAATTTCGGAAACTTGTGTTTCCTACAGATTTTAAAAATTTGCTGCCATTGATTTATTGATTGTATTTGCTTTGGGAGCTATTTAACTTTGTAAACCAACTTAATTGCATATGGTAAAATACTTTGCATAAGGTAAAATATGCCTGTATGTCTATTTTGAGTGTACAGTTCAATTAGTTGTGACAAAGGTATCAGTTCAGTTCAGTCTTTCAGTCATGTCAACTCTGTGTGACCCCATGGACTGCAGCAAGCCAGGCTTCCCTGTCCATTACCAACTCCCAGAGATTGCTCAAACTCATGTCATTGACTTGGTGAAGCCATCCAATCATCTCATCCTCTGTTTTCCTCGTCCCCTTCTCCTCCTGCTTTCAATCTCTCCCAGCTTCAGGATCTTTTCCAAGGAGTCAGTTCTTCACATCAGGTGGCCGAAGTATTGGAGCTTCAGCTTCAGCATCAGTCCTTCCAATGAATATTCAGGACTGATTTCCTTTAGGATGGACTGGTTTGATCTTCTTGCAGTCCAGGGGACTCTCAAGAGTCTTCTCCAACACCACAATTCAAAAGAATCAGTTCTTTGGCACTCAGCTTTCTTTATGGTCCAACTCTCACATCCATACATTGACTATTGGAAAAGCCATAGCTTTGACTAGATAGACCTTTGTTGGCAAAGTAATGTCTTCGCTTTTAAATATGTTGTCTAGGCTGGTCATAGTTTTTCTTCCAAGGAGCAAGTGTCTTTTAATTTCATGACTGCTGTCACCATCTGCAGTGATTTTGAAGTCTAAGAAAATAAGTCTTTCACTCTTTCCATTTTTTCCCCATCTATTTGACATGAAGTGCTGGGACTGGAGGCCATGATCTTCATTTTTTGAATGTTGAGCTTTAAGCCAGTTTTTTCAGTCTCCTCTTTCACTTTCATCAAGAGGCTCTTTAGTTCTAAGCTTTCAGCCATAAGGGTGGTATCCTCTGTGTAATCTGAGGTTATTGATAATTCTCCTGGCAATCTTGATTCCAGTTTATGCTTCATCCAGCCTGGCATTTTACATGATGTACTCTGAATACAAATTAAATAAACATGGTGACAATATACAGCCTTGATGTATCCCTTTCCCAATTTGGAACCAGTCTGTTGTTCCATGTCCAGTTCTAACTATTGCTTCTTGAACTGCATACAGATTTCTCAGGAGGTAGGTGAGGTGGTCTAGTATTCCCAACTCTTGAAGAATTTTCCACACTTTTTTTGTGATCTACACAGTCAAAGGTTTTGGCATAATCAATATAGAAGAAATAGATCTTTTTCTGGTACTCTCTTGCTTTTTTATGATCCAGCAGATGTTGGCAATTTGATCTCTGGTTCCTCTGCCTTTTCTAAAACCAACTTAAACATCTGGAAGTTCACAGTTCATGTACTGTTGAAGTCTGGGTTGGAGAATTTTGAGCATTACCTTTCTAGCACGTGCTGCTGCAGCTGAGTCACTTCAGTCGTGTCCGACTCTGGGCGACCCCATAGATGGCAGCCCACCAGGCTCCCCTGTCCCTTGGATTCTCCAGGCAAGAACACTGGAGTGGGTTGCCATTTCCTTCTCCAATGCATGAAAGTGAAAACTGAAAGTGAAGTCACTCAGTCGTGTCCAACCCTCAGGGACCCCATGAATTGCAGCCTTCCAGGCTCCTCCATCCATGGGGTTTTCCAGGCAAGAGTACTGGAGTGGGGTGCCATTGCCTTCTCCATTCTAGCATGTGAGATGAGTGCAACTGTGTGGCAGTTTGAACATTCTTTGGCATTGCCTTTCTTTGGGATTGGAATGAAAACTGATCTTTTCCAATCCTGTGGCCACTGCTGAGTTTTCCAAATTTGCTGGCACATTGAGTGCAGCACTTTCACAGCATCATCTTTTAAGGTTTGAAATAGCTCACCTGGAATTCCATCACCTCCACTAGCTTTGTACATAGTGGAGGCCCACTTGACTTTGCATCCCAGGATGTCTGGCTCTAGGTGAGTGATCACACCATCATGGTTATCTGGGTCATGAAGATCTTTTTTGTATAGCTCTTCTGTGTATTCTTGCCACTTCTTCTTAATATCTTCTGCTTCTGTTAGATCCATACCATTCCTGTCCTGTATTGTGCCCATCTTTGCATGAACTGTTCCCTCGGTATCTCTAATTTTCTTGAAGAGATCTCTAGTGACAAAGGATACACAAGACATAAAACCTTTTCATCACTCCAGAAGCTTTTTTTTGCTCCTCTGTAGTCAATTTCTTCTTCCTGGCCCTGGGCAATCATTAATCAGCTCTCTGTTACTGTAAATATTGTCTTTTCTAGATTCTCACACAAATGGAATCATACTGTATATTCTCTTTTGCTTGTGATTTGTTTTCATGAGTTTAATTGTTTTAGATTCATCTGTATTGTTACAGATATCAGAAGTCTGTTTATTTCTTATTACCAAGTAGCATTCCATTGTATGAATATTCAGCAGCATGTTTATTGTTCTTCTGTTGTTTTCAGTGACTATGATGTGGAAAAAATTACTATAACACTTGGTGATTTAAAAGGGAAATACATATTATGTTACAGTTTCTGTGGGTCAGGAATTTGGGTCTAGCTTAGCTGGGTGCTTCTGCCTCAAGGTCTCCTCACAAAATTGTACTTGAGGTGTTTGGCCAGGCCACAAGTCCCAACACCCATGTTATTGGGAGGATATAGCTCCTTGTAGGCTGCTGGACCAAGAGCCTCAGTTCCTCCTTGAATGTCAGCCAGAGGCCTCCCTTAATGCTGTGACATGTGGCGTGTTCATAAGGAATCTCATAACACACCCACTGGCTTCACCAGAGCTTCACCAGAGCAAACAGGGAAGAGACCAGGAGAGTGGAGGATATACCAAAATCAGTGTTTATGTGGCCTAATCCCATCTCTTTTGCCATATTCTTTCTCTCCTTTTTTTTTTTTTTTGTTTTCTCTTTTTTTTAATGGAAATATAGTTGATTTACCATGTCATGTTAGTTTCAGGTGTGCACCACAGTGATTCAATTATATTCCTTTTCAGATTATTTTCCCTTATTGTTGTTGTTCAGTGGCTCAGTCATGTCTGACTCTTTGTGACCCCATGGCCTGCAGCACACCAGGCTTCTCTGTCCATTACCAAGTCCCACAGCTTGCTCAAACATATGTCCATTGAGTTGGTGATGCCATCCAACCATCTCGTCCTCTGTCGTCTCCTTCTGTCTTCAGTCTTTCCCAGCATCAGGGTCTTTTCCAATGAGTTGGCTCTTTGCATCACGTTTTTCCCTGATAGATTATTACAAAATATTGAATATAGTTCCATGTGCTTTATAGTAGGTCTTTGTTGTTCATCTATTTTATATATAATAGTGTGTATTTGTTAATCCTAACCTCCTAATTTATCCCTCCCCCTCTTTCCCCTTTGGTAACCATAAGTGTTTTCTATGTCTATGGTCTCTGTTTTATAAGTAAGTTCATTTGTATCACTTTTTAAAACTTCCACATATAAACAATATCATATAATATTTGCCTTTCTCTGTTTGACTTAATTATGATAATCTCCAGGCCCATCCAAGTTGCTGCAGCCTTATTCTCTTTGTTAGAGGTAAGTTATAGCTTCAGCCCACAGTCAAGGAGACAGTATGAACAAAGGTGTGAATTCTAACAGATGGGGCTCATTGGGACCCATGTTAGAGGACGCCTATCACAGAATATGACTGCTATGAACCTTTGTGTACAAGTCTTTGTGTGGACATGTTTTCATTTCTCTTGGGTAAATACCTAGGAGTGGAACTGCTGGATCATACAAATACTTTGGCAGAAACTGTCAAGTAATTTTCTCTAGTGATTGTACCATGTACAATCCCACAAGCACTATATGAGAATTTGAGTTGTTCTATAAAGCTTGGCAACACCTTACTTTGTGAGTCTTTTTAATTTCAACCCCTCTAAGTTGTTCAGTCATGTCTGAGTCTTTGCAACACTATGGATTGTAGCCCACCAGACCCCTCTGTCCATGGATTCTCCAGGCAAGAAT
The DNA here is from genome assembly GCF_003369695.1 of Bos indicus x Bos taurus. Lineage (NCBI taxonomy): Eukaryota > Metazoa > Chordata > Mammalia > Artiodactyla > Bovidae > Bos > Bos indicus x Bos taurus. The sequence continues at coordinate 118,165,314 of NC_040076.1, forward strand.
ACTGGAGTGGGTTGCTATGCCCTCCTCCAGGGAATCTTTCTAACACAAGAATCAAATCCGTGTCTCTCATGTCTCCTGCACTGGCAGGGAGGTTCTTCACCACTAGCGCCACCTGGGAATCCCCCTCAAATGGATATAAAGTGATATATCCTTGGGGTTTTCATTTGAATTTCTCTGATGATTAACAATGTTTCTTTTATACTCATTGTCCACTTGTATATATCATATTTTGTGAAGTATCTGTTCAAATCTTTTACCCATTTTCTATTCAGTTGTCTCCTTATTACTGAATTGCAAAAATTCATATGTGTATATACATGTATGCATGCTCAGTTGCTTCAGTTGTGTCTGACTCTTTGTTGACCCTATGGACTGTAGTCCACCAGGCTCCTCAGTCCATGAGACTCTCTAGGCAAGAGTACTGGAGTGGACTGCCATGCCCTCCTCCAGGGGATCTTTCCCACCCAGCGATTGAACCTGGGTCTCCTGTATCACAGGCAGATTCTTTACCACTGAGCCACCAAGGAATTTCCCGTATATACTTAATATAAATATATGTATGCATACATAGGTATATATATACATATATATATCTCAAAGTCACCACCCCCAAGGTTGGAAGACATCTCCAGGCTAGTAACATGTGGCTACAGACTTTTTCTGTAGCCTAGCTCTTGTAACTTGAGGGCAGACCTCTGAGCCATAAGACCATGGAGCAGAAGGTTTCTGTCTAAAGCAACTTGAAGATTACCATCAAGCTGCTAATCCAGCCAGAGGGGAAGTCCTGGAGGCTTTTCACTGACTCTACTGCTAACCTGTGGGCACCCATCAGGCAAATTACTCCTTTATAAAATAGCAGTATCAAGCCCAAGGGTCTGAGGCACTGTTAAATTAACATCTGAAATCACTAATTTTGAGATTGAGCAAGCTAGTTCACGTGAAGATTAAAAGACAATTATGCTTTGCTAGTTTGATTTTTATTTCTTGTTCAGTCATCATTTAACCACAGGGCATTTTGTATTTTAATAAAATGACTGTATGTGTCTTTGTCATCCTTCACAAAAACATCATTAGAATAATATGGAAGGGAATGAGGAGGAGGAAGGGAGAAGCGGGGACGGGTGCCCAAGGAATTATGTGACTTAGATAAGTCACAAGGTAAGTTAGAACTGAAGGGGAAGGCAGACAGACCTGGAAGATTTTGTCTCCTTGGCAAGAGGCTCAGAATATAGGTCTCACCTACCCCTACTCTCCTGGAACCTACAGGCAGCATCTCTCCTCAAGGCCTAATGACCAGAAGAGGGAGGCCCCTACCACACCAGGGTTGAACAAGAGGGAGGGTCATGCCTGGAAGTTTCCCCATCATGACAAGGGGATCTACTCTGCCTGCCAGAGGAACGTGAAACTCTCTGTTAGTCACCACCTCTCAAATCATGTTTTGGGGCTCAGCATGGTAATTAAGGGTTCCATATCACACTGTGTCTGCCCTAACCTTTGCTCCATTCTTGCCATTTATACCAGGCTTTCTTTTTTTCAGCTCAGATAAGAACCCATGACGAATGTATCTGTAAGCACTATTCCTTTAGAAAAAAGAGCTTATGATATTATCAAGTAAGAACTCCATTCTTACACAGGAAACCAGCTTTAAGTACTCAAAAGAAAGAGCTACAATGTAACACTTTCTACCTGTGTCTAAATTTTGAAGTTAGAGGTTCCTGACCTTAACTGGAAGTTTAGGATCCTTGCTGTCACAGAGTTCACAGCACAAGTGGTTATCTTCTTGTAAAAGACTCAGCATCAGACAAGGCAAGAGACACTGCAGTGCTGGTCAATGCTTGTTATTTTGCACAGGAAGGTCTGGACCCAGAATCAGAGAAGTTTTGAAAGCTGACTTCATCAGAGACTGTGTCTTTTATTCCTAGCTTACAGGGAAGGAAAAACAAACAAATGAACAAACCTCATTTCCCCCCCTATGCCTCAGACTGCATTGCTGATCTCCATGCAAATCTCCATGTGGAAAATACTTTGGATACCAGTTCTACCTCGACAGTGGCAATATAGGAAGAGATGTGTGTTTATTGCTGCTAAAAATAAGATGAGCAAGCCACACCTCTGGAAACCAAAGGGTGTAATCACCTCAGTGTTCTCTAATAAAAGCTAATTACTTCCTTCTCTTTAATGGCTTATTTATCTTTGTAGCCTTCACTGATGACTGAAGGTTGGATGTAAAAATGTCATGTGGCTTGGCTAGCAGAATGTGCCACATGAAATAAGATGGTTTGAATGGTAAAAACAAAAACAACCTTTCTAAATAAGATCTGAGAGAAAAGTGTGTCTAAATCAAAGGGAAATACAACTGGCAATTTTCAGACCCCAAGGAGTCAGATAAACTAAGACTTGAGCTAATTACTGAGTGATTTCAATGCACTTATAAAAGCTAAAATATTTATTTTTTGAGAGGGAGTCGGTGTTATTTTAATAAAACTCTAAATTATTTTTAATCCTCTTACTCCTGATTGAGAAATATGAATGTGCTGTTTGACAGAATCAAAGTAGACATGTTAAAACGTTAAGATACAAAAATTTATCTTCTATTTTTCAGTAGTGGAATATTCTTGTCACTTTTATTTTGTGTTGCTGTCAAAGAAACCTCCCTAGAAGGCTGCAGATTTTTGGAAACCATGGTTACAATGATTAAAACAGGCATACACAATTACCAGTATATATCTTAAATACCTTCTGAAAATTTACCATGCCTGGTAGATTTCAATTATATGTAGCATAAGGCTACTTACAGTGAGCAAACCATATACCTGGATGTCAACTAATATTAAACTGTAATTTTTAGAGCTGAAAATCTGGTGCCCCAGAGGCTGACCTTGTGACTAAGTACTTAGCATTCTTATTTTGGAAGTGCCCTGATTCGGTCTGTAATGATGGGATTTTGTATGGCGCATGCGTTGGAAAGCAGCTGGCCCTCTGATTCCGTGTGGAAATGCATTGCAGTTTATTTATTTATTTATTTTTTATTTTTAAACTTTACAAAATTGTATTAGTTTTGCCAAATATCAAAATGAATCCGCTACAGGTATACATGTGTTCCCCATCCTGAACCCTCCTCCCTCCTCCCTCCCCATACCCTCCCTCTGGGTCGTCCCAGTGCACTAGCCCCAAGCATCCAGTATCATGCATTGAACCTGGACCGGCAACTTGTTTCATACATGATATTTTACATGTTTCAATGCCATTCTCCCAAATCTTCCGACCCTCTCCCTCTCCCACAGAGTCCATAAGACTGTTCTATACATCAGTGTCTCTTTTGCTGTCTTGTACACCGGGTTATTGTTACCATCTTTCTAAATTCCATATATATGCGTTAGTATACTGTATTGGTGTTTTTCTTTCTGGCTTACTTCACTCTGTATAATAGGCTCCAGTTTCATCCACCTCATTAGAACTGATTCAAATGTATTCTTTTTAATGGCTGAGTACTCCATTGTGTATATGTACCACAGCTTTCTTATCCATTCATCTGCTGATGGACATCTAGGTTGCTTCCATGTCCTGGCTATTATAAAAAGTGCTTTGATGAACATTGGGGTACATGTATCTCTTTCCCTTCTGGTTTCCTCAGTGTGTATGCCCAGCAGTGGGATTGCTGGATCATAAGGCAGTTCTATTTCCAGTTTTTTAAGGAATCTCCACACTGTTCTCCATAGTGGCTGTACTAGTTTGCATTCCCACCAACAGTGTAAGAGGGTTCCCTTTACTCCACACCCTCTCCAGCATTTATTACTTGTAGACTTTTGGATTGCAGCCATTCTGACTGGTGTTAAATGGTACCTCATAGTGGTTTTGATTTGCATTTCTCTGATAATGAGTGATGTTGAGCATCTTTTCATGTGTTCGTTAGCCATCTGTATGTCTTCTTTGGAGAAATGTCTATTTAGTTCTTTGGCCCATTTTTTGATTGGGTCATTTATTTTTCTGGAGTTGAGCTGTAGGAGTTGCTTATATATTTTTGAGATTAGTTGTTTGTCAGTTGCTTCATTTGCTATTATTTTCTTCCATTCTGAAGGCTGTCTTTTCACCTTGCTAATAGTTTCCTTTGATGTGCAGAAGCTTTTAAGGTTAATTAGGTCCCATTTGTTTATTTTTGCTTTTATTTCCAATATTCTGGGAGGTGGGTCATAGAGGATCCTGCTGTGATGTATGTCAGAGAGTGTTTTGCCTATGTTCTCCTCTAGGAGTTTTATAGTTTCTGGTCTTACGTTGAGATCTTTAATCCATTTTGAGTTTATTTTTGTGTATGGTGTTAGAAAGTGTTCTAGTTTCATTCTTTTACAAGTGGTTGACCAGATTTCCCAGCACCACTTGTTAAAGAGATTGTCTTTAATCCATTGTATATTCTTGCCTCCTTTGTCAAAGATAAGGTGTCCATATGTGCGTGGATTTATCTCTGGGCTTTCTATTTTGTTCCATTGATCTATATTTCTGTCTTTGTGCCAGTACCATACTGTCTTGATAACTGTGGCTTTGTAGTAGAGCCTGAAGTCAGGTAGGTTGATTCCTCCAGTTCCATTCTTCTTTCTCAGGATCGCTTTGGCTATTCGAGGTTTTTTGTTTTTCCATACAAATTGTGAAATTATTTGTTCTAGCTCTGTGAAGAATACTGTTGGTAGCTTGATAGGGATTGCATTGAATCTATAAATTGCTTTGGGTAGTATACTCATTTTCACTATATTGATTCTTCCAATCCATGAACATGGTATATTTCTCCATCTATTAGTGTCCTCTTTGATTTCTTTCACCAGTGTTTTATAGTTTTCTATATATAGGTCTTTAGTTTCTTTAGGTAGATATATTCCTAAGTATTTTATTCTTTCCATTGCAATGGTGAATGGAGTTGTTTCCTTAATTTCTCTTTCTGTTTTCTCATTATTAGTGTATAGGAATGCAAGGGATTTCTGTGTGTTGATTTTATATCCTGCAACTTTACTATAGTCATTGATTAATTCTAGTAATTTTCTGGTGGAGTCTTTAGGGTTTCTATGTAGAGGATCATGTCATCTGTAAATAGTGAGAGTTTTACTTCTTCTTTTCCAATTTGGATTCCTTTTATTTCTTTTTCTGCTCTGATTGCTGTGGCCAAAACTTCCAAAACTATGTTGAATAGTAATGGTGAAAGTGGGCACCCTTGTCTTGTTCCTGACTTTAGAGGACATGCTTTCAGTTTTTCACCATTGAGGATAATGTTTGCTGTGGGTTTGTCATATATAGCTTTTATTATGTTGAGGTATGTTCCTTCTATTCCTGCTTTCTGGAGAGTTTTTATCATAAATGGATGTTGAATTTTGTCAAAGGCTTTCTCTGTATAAAATCAAATCAATAAAATTAGAAATGAAAATGGAGAGATCACAACAGACAACACAGAAATACAAAGGATCATAAGAGACTACTATCAACAATTATTTGCCAATAAAATGGACAACATGGAAGAAATGGACAAATTCTTAGAAAAGTACAACTTTCCAAAACTGGACCAGGAAGAAATAGAAAATCTTAACAGATCCATCACAAGCATGGAAATTGAAACTGTAATCAAAAATCTTCCAGCAAACAAGAGCCCAGGTTCAGATGGCTTCACAGCTGAATTCTACCAAAAATTTAGAGAAGAGCTAACACCTATCCTGCTCAAACTCTTCCAGAAAATTGCAGAGGAAGGTAAACTTCCAAACTCATTCTATGAGGCCACCATCACCCTAATACCAAAACCTGACAAAGATCCCACAAAAAAAGAAAACTGCATTGCAGTTTAAAGTGGACATGCGGGACTAGCAAAGACCAAAAGGAAAAATTAAATCAGCAGACAACACCTATACGAGAAGATGAAAGGAGGGGGGATGGTTAGGTTCAGAGCTGAGAATGCTAAATCGGCAGTTCAATTTTATGATGGTTCTGCCATTTTGTTGTTGTCTATACTGGTTCGTGGAGAAGGCAATGGCACCCCACTCCAGTACTCTTGCCTGGAAAATCCCATGGATGGAGGAGCCTGGAAGGCTGCAGTCCATGGGGTCACTGAGGGTCTTCACTTTCACTTTTCACTTTGATGCATTGGAGAAGGAAATGGCAACCCGCTCCAGTGTTCTTGCCTGGAGAATCCCAGGGACGGGGGAGCCTGGTGGGCTGCCGTCTATGGGGTCGCCCAGAGTCGGACACGACTGAAGTGACTTAGCAGCAGTAGCATACTGGTTCGTGGGGTGGGGGTGGGGGGGGGTGTAAATCGGCACTTTATCTTTGAAGAGCTGGATGCCTCCTGAAAGCCACAGCCCAGGGAAACGTCTGCCTTGCTCTGTAGCATTACAGAAGCAGACGTGACAGCCCTGCTGTATTGTGACATCAAGTATCAAGAAGGATGGGGCCTTAATGTGCAAGAGTAGATATAAAGCAATCTACTGGGTTGAGTCTGATTTTGTAGTAACTTAATGGATTTCATGTCTAAGTTTGGGCTGTTACATGTTCATTATCATCAGTATTTACTGGGTGCCTACTGAGTGCATGGTATCCGTGTAAATGAATGCATTGAAGGAGTATAAAAGGTTCCAATGTCTATTGAACGTTTTTGTTTTGCACTTTATTTATATTAACTTATAACTTTATAAGTTATTTATATTAAATTATTAAATTATATTTATAATACAGATAATTATATTATTTATATTAACTCATTTAATCTGTGTAATTGCCTTGTGAAGTCAGGTACTATTCTTATTCCCATTTTAGAGGTGAGAACTGTAAAGGCTAAATAGCTGAAGTGATAAAATTATTTTAAAAAGCTAAATATTTCCCTATGCTAAGTCACTTCAGTCGTGTCCGACTCTGCAACCCCATAGACGGCAGCCCAACAGGCTCCCCCGTCCCTGGGATTCTCCAGGCAAGAACACTGGAGTGGGTTGCCATTTCCTTCTCCAATGCGTGAAAGTGAAAAGTGAAAGTGAAGTTGCTCAATCGTGTCAGACCCTCAGCGACCCCGTGGACTGCAGCCCTCCAGGCTCCTCCATGCATGGGATTTTCCAGGCAAGAGTACTGGAGTAGGGTGCCATTCTGGAATAATCTGGATTCAAACCCAGGCATTCTGAATCTAACACTTGTGCTTCTTAACTACTCAGTTAATATAAATTTATTGAAATATACTTATATATTTTTATCTATATGGTTTATATACAAGTATATATATATAAATAAATATATAAAACTATATAGTTCAGTTTATATGTATGAACTATATAGTTCAATTAGGTATCAGTTCAGTTCAGTCTCAGTTGTGTCAGACTCTTTGCGACCCCATGGACTGCAGCACACCAGGCCTTCCTGTCCATCACCAACTCCCAGAACTTGCTGTAACCCATGTCCATTGAGTCAGTTAGATATAGTTATATGTATGGCAACCCATTCCAGTACTCTTGCCTGGAAAATCCCATGGACGGAGGAGCCTGGTAGGCTGCAGTCCATGGTTTCGCTAAGAGTCGGACACGACTGAGCGACTTCCCTTTCACTTTTCACTTTCATGCATTGGAGAAGGAAATGGCAACCCACTCCAGTGTTCTTGCCTGGAGAATCCCAGGGACCGGGGAGCCTGGTGGGCTTCCGTCTGTAGGGTCGCACAGAGTCGGACATGACTGAAGCGACTTAGCAGCAGCAGCAGCATATATATATGTGACTATATAGCTATATATATTTATGATAACTGTAGTTTTATATATATATTTTTTAATGAAATAAAAATATATTAATATATTTTAATGAAGAATTTTATATATAATATAAATTAAATTCTTATATATAATATAAACATTTCTTCATTAATATATTTTAATTAAGAAATTTATATATAATATAAATTTAAAATTTTATATTATATATAATACATATTATATAGAGAGAGTAGTTAAACATTTTTTTACAGAATTGGATAAAATGTAGATGAACTGCAGATGACTGTTATGAAAGCCAATATTAATAATTGGTATGAGAATAGAGTCTGTGAATTGCCTCCTTGCCTATGTGCTCAGTAGATTCAGTTGTGTCTGACTCTTTGCGACCCCACAGACTGTAGTCCCCCAGACCCCTCTGTCTATGGGATTCTCCAGGCAAGAACACTGGAGTGGGCTGCCATTTCCTTGTCAAGAATTACCTCCTTAATAGCCAACAATTAGCTGTTTTTTTCCCTAGAACCTTTATGATTCTTGTTTTATTTGTGAGACATCATCTTGGTGTTTTACAACGAAACCCCTCACCCCCTTCTCTAGTTATTTTAAAGAGTTGTAATGACTACCATGGTCAGTGTCATTGAACTTTGAAGGGTCAGTGAGTTGGTGGAGAAAGCTCTGGTTCTAATGCAAAACCACAGAAAGTGCTTGACTTCCGGGCATGATACAATCTAGAGATAAAGCCCCAGAAGAACATCCTTATAAGATAGGAATTCAAAATAGTTTCAATGAACTCTGAGATAAGTCAGTGCCATCTGTTATTAGAGATCCTTTTCACTTTTCTACTATCACAGTCTGTGGACTTTACCCATCCTGTCTTCCTTGGGCTGTTAAAGTAGGACTGAGGGAAAAAAAAATTTAAGTCATATAAAATATAAGCAAATATATAGAAGTTCACTTTGTATGATATATGTCTAAGTTAATTGTTTGTTTTGGAGATGAATGAAATTTTATGAATAAAATTGCGATCTCCTTGCATTTCCCCAGTCCTCATTCCCTCTTCCCTGTAAATGCTATCACAGATCTGGTATGTATTTTTTTAAGTTTATATTTTCATTTATTTTTCTGGTTTTATATATAATGAAACAATATATATAATATTTTTCTTGTGATTTTTAACACTGTTCCATAAATATTATATTATATATATCCTTTTGTTCCTTTCTCATTCAACATTTACTTTTTCAGATCTAATCACGATGATGCAGATACAGTTCATTCATTCTATCTGCTGTATGAGATTATTATTATTCATGCATTTTCCTAACCATGGATCTATAGAATGTTTCCAAGTTCTCTTTTAAAATGTGTTTATGAACATCTTTGCCCTGATTTTTTATCCTTAAGCACATGTAAGAGAATTTTTCTAGATTATATACCTAGAAATGGATACACTAGAGAATGATATGTGCATTTTCAATTTTACTAGAAGTTTGCAAATTGTTTTCCAAAGCAGTTGATCATGTATTTTCACTTTAAGTATTTAAAAAATGTTGCTTCTCTAACAAAATTCAGATTTTAAAGATTTTGTTAATGATGGCATCTCAAAACCCAACTTTATTTTAAAGAGAATATAAAACTGCCCCATAACCAGCTTGATTATAGCTATAAAGTATTATGAGGTAAGAAATTAGAATTTCAGTTCCTTCTTGCTTAGATTTTCCTGTTTTACATTCTGATGACTTTTGGCAAACTATAAGGAAACATATTAATTTTCTGCTAAGAGTATCTATAAATGTTCAGCTAGAAGTAGTGCAAGTAAACAATTTAGTATAAAACAATTTTTTTCGGATGAAATAAAGTAAAACATATTTATTATAAAACATTAGAAAATGCAAAATGCAATAAAAAGGAAAATAGAAATCACTCAAAATTCCTACATCCAAGACTAGCACTGAGAGCTTTGGCAGGTGTCTTTTTCTATGCATATAAATACATGGAGATTTTTTTTCTCTCCTACAAAAATATAGATTTAAAAAGAACATGAGCATGTTCTTGAACAATGTATTGTGAGCATTTCCAAAATCATGCAATACTCTTATAAAACATGATTTTTAATGACTGTATATTTTTCCATCAGATGAAGGTAACATTTTATGTCATGAATCCTCTAGTGATTTTTCTTTCAGGTGTATCTCTAGAATTGGCATTTCTGGGTTAAAAAGCAAGACTGGTTTAAAGGAAGTGTCAGCAAACTTTTTCTGTGAAGGGCCAATAAATATTTTAGGCTTTGGGGGACATACGGTCTCTATCATAGCTACTTTAACATGAAAGCAGACATAGAAAATATGTAAATGAGTGAGCATGGCTTTTTCCAATAAAACTTTATTATGGATGCTGAAATTTGAAATTTGTGTAATTTTCATGTCACAAAAAGTTGTATCCTTTTGATTTTTTTCTCAACCACCAAAATGTAAAAATCATTCTCATGGGCTGTACAGAAACGTGGCCATGGTTTGTCAGAGGTCTTAATCTCAGATTCTGATAGGATATCAGACTGGTTGAACTCTTACAAATCAGTTAGTACAACTTGTTCTTTTATATTTGGCTTCCCAGGTGGCTCAGTGGTAAAGAATCTGCCTGCCAATGCAGGAAGGAGACATGGATTCAATCCCTGGGTCAGAAAGGTACACTGGAGAAGGAATGGCAACCTGCTCTAGTATTCTTGCCTGGAAAATCCCACGGACAGAGAAGCCTGGTGGGGTCACAAAGAGTTGGATGAGACTGAGCACTTTCTTTTAAATATTAGAAAATGAGGACTAAGTATTAATAATTGACCAACTTGTTTGCACTGTTCATGTACACAAAGAGCATCAATAGCACTGACTCAGAAGTCAGAAGTATTGACTTCTGAAGTCAATTAAAAAGGTATGTTCGGACTGGGTAAAGGGTATGCAGGATTTCTTCTGTTTCTTACAATTACATATGGATCTATAATTACCTCAAGAAAAATTTCAATTAAAGCAAGATACATTTAAACTAAAGAAAATCCAATTTTTTAGACACCACATCCTGCTGTAGAAAGAAATCAGGAAACTCTTTTCCTTCTAAATAACATTTGAAAATATTTCATTAGCAATCAATTAATTTCTTAATATAGAAACAAATGCCTGTAAGAATTAACCATATAGATGCCAAAATACCAAAGAACTCCAGACAAATTCACATCCACTTAGAAATGTGCTCCATTGAACATGCAATGACGCAAGTCATCATCCTTTATAAAGTGTGTTACAGGGAAATTTTACAGTTAATCTTGTCATTAAGGATAAACCTGGTTAAGGAGTTCCACTCCCAGTGCTCTTGGCCAACAGGGAAGTCTCTGGGCTGTTTCAGTGTTAGCAGTCAGGACAGTACTTTGCACTGCAGTAAAATACTCTGTGACCATTTGTATTTTCTATGGCAAAGGTAAAGATGGAGAAGAAGTAAAGATGGAGAAGGAGTAAAGATGGAGAAGACTCCTTTGTCCCTGTTGAAATGCAGCCGTGTCTATAGTGAGACCTACTTAAATTCCAAGCCATCTGTAATAGAAATAAAATACTAGATGCCTGATTATTATTGCTGAATCTCTTGTAGAAGACCTAAGCCTCTATTGGAGCTCCTAATGGCCCTGTATAGTTTGGAGTTTCAAAATAATACACCAAGGTAGCATGTACAAAAGGAGGATTTTATACATTGGTTAGAGAGTCTCACAGTTTGCTAGAATCTAAAAATTGATTTAAGCAATGATTGATTGATTCATCAATTGAATGACTGATTTATTCATCATTCAAGATTCATAGAACTTTATCCATGAACGTTGCCCTCGGTTAAGTACTAGATCAGATTAGAAAACTTTATTTTAAGAAGACATGAAGTAGTAGTTGAAACTCTGGCTCTGAATGTGGCTAAAATGTGTTCAAAAGTGCTAAGATGGTATAAAGCAACCCAAATATCTCTTGAAGTTCTGCTAAGCCTTCTACAACTGCATGTGTAGTCTTCTTTGTGAGGATTTCCTATATGGACAGAAGGATGGATTGTACAGAGACGTTTTGTCTTGTGTTCATGCCATTGTGTCTGACTCTTTATGACCCTTTGGACTATAGCCCATCAGGCTCCTCTGTCCGTAGAATTGTCCGGACAAGAACACTGAAGTGGATTGCCATTTCCTACTCCAGGGGATCTTCTGACCCAGGGATCAAAACTGCACCTCCTGTGTCTCCTGGATTGCAGGCAGGTTCTTTACCCACTGAGGTGTTGGGGAAGCCCCTGTACAGAGAGACAGACATTTTAATAAACTTTTATAAGTTACCTCATTTAAAACCTTTCAGCTCTCTCTTAGATGATCTTATAGAGTAGATGTTCTTTAATATATTTGACACTGGAGAGAAAATTAGACCTAGAGAGGATTAGAGACTTGCTGATACCAAGTTAGGGAAGCAACCAGTCATTCATGCAGGCAGTATAGTATAGTAGAAGCAAAAGGTGGGCTTTCGGTTCAAACTGTCCTAAGTTTACACTTAAAACAAGGCAACTTGGGCAAATGTCTCAGCCTTCTTGAGACTCAGTTTTCTTATCTTTAAATGAGAGTAATACCCATCACTTTGAGCTGTTATGAGAATTAAATGAGAAAATGTGTGTCAAACGTAGTAGTGAATCAAGAAAAAGTGAGCTTATGTGTCCTCACTTTTCCTCTTGCCTCCTAGAAGGAGGACACTGAAGATACACACTTTTTGATTTTGAGTCAGAGGTATGAATTTATGCTTTGCATTGTGCCCGGGGGCATGATTTGGTGGGTCGCGTGGAGGAAGAGGGCTGTGGGGTCAGGTGTTTCTTAGTATCCAGTAGCACAGTCTTCAGTCTCTCCCGATCTCTCTAGTATGTGCTTCTATATTCAACTGCAGCTGTCCTCCCCCCAAGTCCAGACACCTGTTTCTCCAGAGCAGTGCTGTCCAGTCGAACTTTCTATTATACAGTAATGGAAATGTGCTATATCTATGCTTTCCAATACGATAATCACTTACCACACGAGGCTTAGGCACTTGAAACACAGCTAGTGTGACTAAGGAGCTGAATGCTTAATTTTATTTAATTTTAATTAGTTAGCATTTAAATTTAATTAGCCACATTTGGCAAGTGGCTACCCTATTGGACAGCTCAGCTCCAGAGAATTAGCCTCTAGCAAGGGTGGGGTAAATTCAATTTCCTAGCTGCTTACACAGCTTTGATTCCATCCTGCTAATTGCAGGCTGGTTCCTTCACCTCCACTTCCAGAGACAGCCAGTGACACATTTGTGGAACTCTGGGAGATTTTGTGTTGTGAATTGCTTTGGGTCTCAGCTTTCCCATGGTAGGCTCAGTGTTGTGTTGATTTGTGATTCCCCCTCAAGTTTCATACATTGGAGCCCTATCTCCAGTGTCTCAGAGTGTGACCTTATTCGGAAACAAGGTCTTTGTTAAGATGAGGTCATGAGAGTGGGCCCTAATCCAAGATGACTGGTGTCCTTATTAAAAGGAGAAATTTGTATACAGAGCCATGTACACGGGGAGAACATGATGTGAAGATGAAGGCAGAGATTGGGTCATGCTTCCACAAGCCTAGAAACTCCAAAGATTGCCTGAAAACCACCGGAAGCTAGCAGAGGAGCAGGGACGAGATTATCTTCCATAGCTCTCAGAAAGAAGCAACCTTGTCCACACCCTGGTCTTGGACTTCTGGCCTCCAGAACTTCATGGAGATAAATTTCTGTTGTTTAAGCCACCCAGTTTATGGTGCTTTGTTACAGCAGTCTTAGGAAATGAACTCATTCAGGATTCAGTTCTTTCCTGCCTGCATCCTTGGTTGCCACTTGTTATAGCATTTTCACACTTTTGTTGTCTCCTATCTTATTGTCCACATCTTTGTGATCAGGTGGCGCTAGTGGTAAAGAACCTGCCTGCCAATTTACGAGACATAAGAGACTTGGGTTCGATCCCTGGGTAGAGAAGATACCCTGGAGGAGGAAATGGTTACTCACTCCAGTATTCTGGCCTGGAGAATTCCATGGACAGAGGAACTTGGTGGGCTATAGTCCATGGGATCACAAAGAGTCGGACATGACTGAAGCGACTGAGCACACGTGCAAACCTTAAAGAATAACAATGAAAAACATTCTTCACTGTCACATAAGTATGGATTAGGAAGAGGCGACACTGGCTGGGTTCCATATGCCATCTTTTCTGGTAGGGGCTTCCCTGGTGGCTCAGACAGTAAAGTGTCTGCCTGCAATGCGGGAGACCCGGGTTTGATCCCTGGGGTTGGGAAGATCCCCTGGAGAAGGAAATGGAAACCCACTCCAGGACTCTTGCCTGGAAAACTCCATGGACGGAGGAGCCTGGTAGGCTACAGTCCATGGGGTCACAAAAAGTTGGACACGACTAAGCGACTTCACTTCTTTCTTTTCTCAAGTTTTGGGTTTTAAAAGTTTTATTTGCAAATATGAGGCCTTCCTATGTTCCCTTAGCATTTCAGAGAAATGGTGATGACTTTAGAGAAACAAGATTCCCTTATTGAGAAAATGAATTAAAAAATTTCCCAAGGGACTACTGCTGCACGGAAGAAGGAAAGAAAATCATTTTTAGGGAAGAGATGTCTCCACGAACATCTCTCTTCTGTTTAAAATAAATGAGGAAAGTTAAAATTCCAGATGTATGGGGGTGGCAGGGAAGTGAAAGAGGGTTGGAACATACACATTTTTGCTTAGAGAAGGTGCTCTATCTAGAAATCTGGTAAGTGATTACTGCAATGTCTACTTAGATAGCAATTACACAAAGTTGCAAGTCAGGAAGAAAAGCAAGCATATGACAAGTCATGTATTTAAAAGCCATTTGATGGAAGCAAGGTTTTAGGTTGAATAAGAAATAAACAATTGAGTGAATCAGATTTCACCTGGGAGATTTCAACCATTCATAGCAGCAATGATTTTCCAGGTTGGAACTGAAGAACTGAAGTTTTTATTTTACCTAATAAAGATAGAAATCTATAAAGAATGAAAGAGAATTTCTTCATCATCCCATCCTTATTCCCATTTCCTTTGTAACCAAAAGTTTCCTGCTGACAATTTTGTCTAAATAAATGTCATTATCCTTTATACAAGACTTCTGAATAGTAGTAATAATATACTAAATATTATATTTATGAGCATTAATATGTTTCAACATTTCAATAGTTTACTGCTGAGTAGCAGAACACACCAAAATGTAATTTAAACACAACCTAACTTACCATTTATCATGATAATTAAGGTTGAATGGGCAGTTGGTTCTGCCTGGAATTGCCCATGTGGCTGCATTAAACTGGCAGCCTGCCTGGGGACCAGGCTCAGTTCAGGTGTCTCTTCAGGGCACCTTAGTTCTTTGTGTGGTTGACTTGGGCTGCCTCATAGCATGGTGGTCTCAAGCATTTCAAGAGGGATCATTTTAACAGCAAAGAAGTAAAAAATTGTTAGTCTTCCTAAGACTGGGCTTAGAAGTCCCAGAATATCTATTTCACTATATTGTGTCCTTCATAAGTATTGCACACTTCAAATTTCCTCATCTAATCTCAATACTTGTTGAAGTACTCTTTATAATTAGATTTCAGTAGATTTACCACATACAAATTTATGTGTCAATATTCCTATTTGTTTAAGATAATTTTTTTTTCATGTGGACCATTGTTAAAGTCTTTATTGGATTTGTTACAATATTGCTTCTGTTTTTTATTTTGGTGTTTTGGCTATGAGGCATGTGGTATCTTAGCTCCCCTACCAGGGATTGAACCCTACTCCCTGCCTTAGAAGGGAGAGTCTTAACCACTGAGCACCAGGGAAGTCCCTGTATTTTATTCTTAATAGGGAAAAAGCCTTTTGAATTCAGTGATTATGGAGATTATTTAGAAGTATACCTAAAAAGTGTGTCAGTCAAACTGATGATTTCCACAACAATAACCAAATGTGCAGCTGGCATCCCACCAGAGTTTTTTAAAAAAATGTCTTCATATAAATTTTAGAAATGAGTAAAAGCCCACCCAGCTTCAAGGAGAGTAGAAATGGACTGCATGGCTTGTGTGAGGAGCAGCTCTGTGTACAGGGACGGGAGGAATCATTTGGAGTTCATATTTAGAGATGATCCCAGACAGGTACTGTGCATACTGCTTCATATGTATTATCTCATTTAATCTTCACAACAACCTGCCCAGATAATTACTCATTTTGCCGCTTTGTGGTGGCTGAGTCCTGTGGCTTGTGGGATCTTAGTTCCCTGATTAGGGATAGAATTCATGTCCTGCACGTTGGATCACCAGGGAATTCCCTGCCTCTAATTCTTAATGCTCAGCCAGAGCCAGGGCTTTCTCCAGACCCAATAATATCTTGCCGTTTTTACCAGCTCTGAAAGCAGAAAGGATTCCAGATTTAGTTAGAGAGCTGTGGGTCTGAATCTAGCTCTATTACTTTTTGAGGGTTTTTCATATCTTTCTGTTTCAAGCACTTCATCTGTGACATGAGAATTGTAGCGTCTTGTCCAAAGGGTTCTGGCAAGGAGTAAATTTAACAAAATATAACAAAATAAGCAAAGTTTATAAAGTTGGGGAAGAGGGCCAGTGGTTTTAAAAACTGAGATTAAGAATACTTTTATATGCCTTCCACTAGTGTTTCTTTTAGTAAATCATACCTACTGGAAAACAGTATATAAAAAAGACAAATAAAAGCTGTGGATAGATTAGAAAGCCTGCTGCATAATAAACCACTCTAAATTTTCATCTATTAAAACAATAGGTTATTATTCCTCACAGATGTGTAGATTTACTGGATCAAGAAATCCTTCAGGATTTATTGCTGTAGTTATCTTCAGAAAATACAATCTGCCATCTTAGTTGTTTTGGTGTTTAGATTGGTATTTACAGAAATCTAATTGCTGTATCTTTGATTAGGAAAACCTTCTGAGAATCAAAGGGGTCTGGTGTCTTGACATCACAGTGATCGATTTCTTTTAGATGCCTACGAACCTTGATAGAAAATATTGGCTGATTGACCAACTTCCTCAAAAATCTGCCACCAACACCCTCTGTGTCCTTGGGAAAATCTCTTTACCTCCCTGAACTTCAGCTTGTTTCTTTGGAAAACTAGGGAGAGATGGTTGAACTACATGGTCTCTAAACTCCTTTCCATTGCCAACATTCTATCATTAAAAAAAAAAAAATCATAGGCACTATGTATGTGTGTGTGTGTTAGTCACTTGTCGTGTCCAGCTCTTTGAGACCCCATGGACTGTAACCTGCCAGGCTCCTCCGTCCTTGAGAATACTGGAGTAGGCTGCCATTCCCTTCTCCAAGGGATCGTCCTGGTCCAGGGATCAAACCTGGGTCTCTCACATTGCAGATTCTTTACCATCTGAGCCACCAAGGAAGCCCATTAGACACTATATGAAGTGAAAATAGTTCGTAATCTAATTTTTGCAGAATCCTCAAAGATCAGGAGAATATACACTGACAATCATGCTCTAACACAAAAGCATGCACATGGTATAAATCAATGTCTTGGGTGTGTAGAGCATCTGAACAACTTTGAAATTTCTGGTCTTTAAATTTGATAAAAAATGTCACAATATTATATATTAGGAAGTAAGATGATTTATAATGATCTCATTCTAATTTTATTATAGAAGCTTGATTCCATGTTAAAGTTTGGCTTACATCTAGAGACTATTTTAAAGAATTTTTAAAAATGCTAAATTATAATCAATTTAGCAGAGCAGGAGGACAAGAACCATTTTGTAGATGGAGAAATAAAGAGACAGAGAGAGACATTTTATTAGGAGCATTGAGTTTGGGTATGTCTAGAAAAGAAAGGTCAAAATAACAAGGAGCTTAGAAATGACTGTAAATGAGTGGTTGAAGGAACTGGAATGTTGGCTTGAATGTAGGAAACTACTGTTGTCAAAAATTTAAAGGGATGCCATCTGCTGAGAATGATATTTTGGGTAGCTTCCTCTGAGAGAACTAGGTAGAAGTTACTACTAATAAGTTCAATATAAAGACTTCCATTCAATGTAAGACATTTTCCAATTATTGTAGCCCATATTCAGACCTGATGCCCTTAAAATGGTGAGGTTTCTATTATTAGAAATGTTTAAACAGAAGCCAGATACACCTTGGCAGAGACGTGGCAGGATCGATTCATGCAAAGTACTAAAGTACAGGGTGGACATAGGACTGGGTGGCTTTGGGAGGAGTTTTAATTTCAGGTTTTGTTTTTTCTTTCAGTGACAATCACTGACAATGGTAAGAGTCTAAGTAAGCAATCAGTGGTAAAACTAGTAGCTACATATCTGACAAACTTTCACGTAGATCTCATAAAAGAAACACTAAGATTGCAACTGTGAATGTTCAAAGGTCAGGAATAGATGGAGCACTAATAAGGAAATATAAATAATTCATAAGCTTATGAAAAAATATGCAACCCCACTGATAAAAGAAATGCAAATTCAAATATCAATAAGATAGCATGGGTCATTTATTAAATTGGTGAAGGAAAGAAAACTAATCCATAATTTTGATGAAAATGCAGTCAACAGTCTCAAACGTGGTTGATGAAAATATAAATTTGTTTAGAGACTTCAAAAAGCAGTGTAACATATTTAAACCACTCTATTATGGACATTTAACCATATTAAAGAATTATTATCATTAGATGCAATTACTTGCATTGAAGTTAAGGTAAGAAACAAAAAGTATTTTTATATTCCAGAAATACAGATTGAAATATTAACAGATGAAATCATGGTGTTTAGAATTTGCTTGAAAATTATCCATTGAAGATTAGAAGTGCCTACATGGGACTATGGATGAAAAGTGATTGATTACACATTGATCTTTGTTGAAGCTGGGAAATGGCTACACAGGGATCCATTTTGCTATTCATTTTTTTATGCATATAAAATTTCCTATAATAAAAAGTAGAAACAGTGATCAAAAAAAACCCCACTTTACATTCTCTGACTTAAATAAATTTCCACCTAGGAATGTCCTGATGAAGTGTGCTGATTGGCATACAAAGCTTCACGCACAAAGATAATTTCTCACTGTTTCCTGGCTCACTATTCTGCAGTGTCACTCACCTGTGTAAACCATTCAGCGGCACCCCATTGCTGTCAGTATTAAAATAAAAAACTTGAACCCATCTGCAAGGTCTTAGATCCATCTGACCTCTGCATAGTCAACTTGGCAGGTGTCCAGAGCACACTGTGCCCCACAGCTGTGGCCTTTTCTTAGGGAATACCCTCTTCTGACCTCCTCCTTCAGGTCAACTTCCACTCCTACTCCAAACTCCAGGTCAATACTGTTCTTCAGGGAGGCATTTCTGCATTTCCCCAGATGGCGTTAAGCCTTCATCATATGCTCTCACAGGACTGGGTACTTCACTCTTGCAGATCTCTTCTCAATTCTAAGGCATGTGTGCTCAGTCGTGTCCAACTCTTTGTGATGCCACGGCTGTAGCCCACCAGGTTCCTCTGTCCATGGAATTTTCCAGGCAAGAAAACTGGAGTGGGTTGCCATTTCCTTCTTCAGAGGATCTTCCTGACCCAAGGATCAAACCCACATCTCTTGTGTCTCCTGCATTGGCAGGTGAGTTCTTTACTAACTGAGCCACCAGACAAGTAGCTAATTAGGTAATTGTATACTAGTTGCATAATGACTACCCTTGTCAGTGACCTCCATTCTCTTACTTACACCTGTATCAGCCAGAATTTCCAAATATAGTAGGAATTCAGTAAATGCAGGTTGAACTAATTAACTAGTAAAAATGATCTAAACCCAATTTAGCCTCTTAATTCTCCGATGAACTTACGTGGTTATATTTTAGCACATTAAAATGGAATGGCAGATTTTCAACCTTTCAAAGACAATGGTAGGATGAGGGGCTTAAAAGAGAGGGTGCCTCCTTTGCCTTATGAGAAAACCATATCTCAGAACTTCCCCAAAGGAAAGCTGCCTTCACGCTATAGCTAGGACCACTTTGCACAGTAGAGCTCACAAAGAGGAAAGAAATTCCAAAATGTCTAATCTTGTCAGGTAATTAGTGGATGAAGAGATGAGATGATTAGGGGTAAAAAAGAGTGAACTTTAAACTGCACGGTAAAACCCTGGCTTTTAGTTCATTATCTCAGGAATACATGTTCTAGGGACAGCTGCATTCTCTTGGCTTCTGGTCTAAGCTAATGAGGTCAACAAATTTTCATCAAGGAGAGAGATGTTCCTGTTAATTAGGTAATGAATGGGACTTTGCCATTCTCTATATTAAATTACTTTAATTTTCAGAGCAAAAGAGTCCACTTCCTGGCTAGCTCACTTTCATAATCTAGACAGAGAAAATAGGAGGCAATAGGAAAAAAAAGCAGTAAATTCTACTGCATTTCCTGGGGGTTCACATACACATGCTGGTTCATTTTTCAGGAATCTGAGCCAGAATGCCCCTCCGTTGGGATTTGTCTGTTTCTCACAATTAAGGCGTAAGTTTTTTTGTGTGTGTGTGAAATTTCTACATAGATGATGGTGGGAGACACTTGATATCATTTGTTCTCCACCCTCATTCCCTAGCCCCCACCCCGCTACACACACTCACTTTAAAAAGACAACACTCAAGCAAGTTGTAAGGCTAAGCTTTTGAGAATTCAAATGGGCAGCTTTTTATTTCTTTATATCCAGCTACTTAACAGTTTTGTTTCTGAAGAAACAAGAATAAACAAGATTCAGACTTAGCTTTTCAATTAAACCCCATAAACTTCAGCTAAAGACCCTGGATATCACCATAAAGACTCCACGGCACTTTTTAAAGATTTCCCTGAATGTGGAGGCTATAATTTGTTTAGAAGAAGTGCCCAAGGGTTGCACGCAGGGAAACAGGAAAGAAAGAAACATGAACAAGTAGAAACTCTCAGTTTAGAGTTGCTTTCTTGTTAAACAGAGAGATGTTATTTGCTTCCATTCATTCAAACCGTTAATTATTTAGCTAAGTGCTGTTCTAACTGTGGGATTATAGCCATGAACTAAACCGACAACTGTCCTCCTTCTGCTCAAACAAAAATTTGCCCCTTCTTTTAAAACTAAATGCTGTGGTAGTCTAAAAGATATTTCCTTTTGAAAATGCATCATTGCTCTTTCTATACTTATAGAGATAAATAAGTACAGAGAAAACACACAAAAAACTCCTGGAGGGTTATGCCAGAATGTGGACGCTAATTTTTTTTCCCCAGGGGAAGGCAGCAGTTTCAGTGCTCATACTTGCCTGACTGGCGTTTTTTCTGTGTTTTCCATGAATTACCGTGTTTCTGTATAACCACGAACAAAACTAATGTCTTGTTACCTGAGAAATGAAAATCTGCTCTTGAGAACTTCACTCCAGGTAAGGTCTCCAAAGCCCAGGTGTGCTGGTCTGAGGCTGAGTGGTGTGGAATAAAGGAACCCCTCAACCCCCAGCCCCCATTTATAGGTTGAGGAGAACAAGAGCTGGCTTTGAAGCAAAAACTTTCTCTGGAGTCCTGAAAGAGAGGAGAGATGAGGAAGGGCACAGAGAAATCTCCTCAGGTTCTAATCCAGGTGAAGACCACAAAGGTGCCACTTAAAGTTTTCTTTTAATTTGTCAATGAGCTGTTCCTTTTAGTCTTATCTTTGTTGAACCACCAAAGGCGTGGAGGCACCTTAGTTTATCTCTGCATTGACTCTGAGCAAATACTAGTGTGGAGTAAGGAGCGAGCATGAGACCACATTACTCCATGGGAATCCGTTTATCCTGCTTCTCCCCAGGGAACCCCGTGAGAGAGAGTCATAGACTTTAGGAGGGCTGATAAGAGCCTGAGCTGAGCATATCTGGAGAACTTTCGAATGTGTATTCCCATCAAATAAAAAGGGAGCCATCACGAAAAGAGGAGAGTCAGCACAGAGGTGCAGAGATCGCTGATTTGAACTGTTAGCTCACCTCTGAAGTTGTCTCAGTCAACAGGTGTACCTGGAGGAGATGCATGGAGTTTCTGCCTCATGTGTGGCCCTGAGCTGGATGCTGAGACCTCAGTCTTGTCCTCATGGAAAGTCCATCCCAGGAGATGACAGAGAGTAAGAATAGCCAGCATTTGTAAGAGAACCACCAGGAACTGCGATATAGTTTAGAGATGACTTTTGTTTCTTCACCAAGGTCCAGACTTCCCCTCCTGTTTTTGCTTTCTGGATATGAGCTGGCCAGGAAGTAGTCTCTTTTATTCTAGAAATTTGACATGTTGAGAAAGAGGAGCATAAATACTGCTTTAAATTCTATCTAGTGCCATTTTAATTCACTGAAAGAATTCAAGTCAAGTCACTAATCAGAATCTGGTTACAAATATCTGTATTTGAAGCACCCACAGTGTGCCATGAGACATGCAATGTTGGGTTTTTGCACAGGAACATGTGATTCTCCACCCATCAGGAATTGCTATGGGAATCCCAGATTAATTTTTCTTATAATATTTTATCACAGTTCCATAAAAGGATAAAAGTCTGCACAGAACAGAACTTAAGAGGGTTCATGGTTGGAAGGATTTTCTAAAGATGCTTGAAAAACTGAATCACAATGAAGCAGCATATCACAGCCAGAGATCATCTCTGCAATGGTATTGCATCCACTGAACCCAAGAGTGGCACCATTTATGGGGCACGTACCATGTGTGAGGCCTGGAACCAAAACACTTTGCATGCATCTCTCATTTACCCTCACAAAACCTCCCCCAGACTGCTTGCCCATTTAACAGAGGAAGAAACCACAACCCAGAGAGGAAGTGTGGGCCACAGATACATTGCTGGCTAGTAATCAGGGCTTTCTAACTCCAAACCTGCAACCACATTTAATCACTATGAAATACTCTCATCTTAGTTCATTGAAAAAAAATGGACATTTCGCAGAAAAGCAACGCAGCTCATCTGCCATTCACTCTTTAACCCTTCACATCCTGTGAAGAAATCCACAGGCAATGAAATGCCATCCAGCAATCACAGTTGGAAATCTTTAACTGAAGTGAAAAATAAGAAAAAGAATACCTGGAGTCAATATTGAAGCATGAAGCAATAATGATGGTGATGATGACGATAATGTCTCCTGGCACTTAAAACATACAGTCAGCAAAGAACAAATATAAATATTTGCAAATAGTTATCACTTTTTAATATCTGCAACATGCTGTTTAGAGGTTTGGCTACTCTCCCTCTAAATTTTTAAAAAATTAAAAGCCAAGATGGCAGGTAAATATGGAAACTGTTTCACTAGCCTTGATGTTACATTTTCAAGGCTAGTGAAACAGTTTTCAGTCCTGCTTCACCACACTCTTCACAAGCTGTGAGGTTATCATTTTTTTCCATCATTGTCAATTTGATAGGGAAAATAGGGTATAGATTTGTGGACTTTAATTTGCATTTCTTTTATTATCTTCAAGGTTGGTTATTTTGGTGGCATTATAATTCACATATATTTCCACTCTGAAATATTCATGTCCTTAGTTATTTTGTTTAATATGATAATCATGCTTTTATTAATTTGAAATTATTTTTTAAATATCAAATACATTCATATTTACCTGCCATCTTGGCTTTTAATTTTTTAAAAATTTAGAGGGAGAGTAGCCAACAATCAACAGCCACCATTCTTAGACTTTCAAATTACCAAAAGTATATATCAATTTTAGTGTAGAAAAATAAATCAATTTTATAAAATTAACCTTTTGGATTGAAAAGTACCCTCTTTATCTTTTAAGATACCAAATGTACCTTTTTCATTTCCGTAGTTGATCTGCTCCTGCATGAAGGTAAGACCACAGTTTACCTTTTTACTGTGTCCATCCCAGGTTAAGGGAGGCAAACGTGCTCCCCCCAACTTTCTCCTTCTCCAGCACCACCCTCTCAATGAAAACAATGCTTGCTAAAGTGCATTCTTACTAAAGTGCAGTCTGAGAGGAAAAAAGGAATCGGGAAATGAAAGAGACTTGGAATCCAGCTACTCAAGATGAGCATAGTGAACATCTCAGTGGATATTTTTCCTGTTTATTTTGTCAAGGCTGAGCCTGCCAGAAAAGGCGCCTTCACTCACCACCTCCATTTCCTCCTCTCTTTTCTCCTTTATCTGAGGAAACTGGCCTTCCCCTCCCCCACCCCACCTTCCTGGGCAAGGTAAAAAATTACCTCCTTTGCAAAATTCAATGGGTAATTTATTTTAATGGAGCTCTCTACTGCTCTTAAATTTACTCCTTCTGGTAATTCAACTTGCTTAGTTTATAAAATGTTTGTCTCTCCCGATGCTCCTTGAATCTCTATGGTGTCCAAGGCCTTTTTATCCACTGCCAACATTTCAAAACAGGAACACAGCTCCATCTCTGACCAAATATTCTTCTCTTTCTGCAGGCTTTCTCCTTGGGCAGTCTAAAGCAAATTTTCATTTCAAATCCTTATTTCCAGCCTTGACCTGTTCAGCTCAATTCGGGTGCTACTGCCTGTGGCTACATATCTGCTCAGCAGACAATAGAACATTGTTGGAAAGAACAAGGGCTTTGGGGTAAGGTACGTCTGGGTTTAAACATCCAGATCTGCTCTCTCTTTTAAATCTGTTCATTTATTTAATTGGAGGATAATTGCTTTACAACATTGTGATGGTTTTTGCCATATATCAACACGAATCAGCCATGGGTATACATGTGTTCCCCCCATCCTGAACCCCCCGCCCACCTCCCTCCCTACCTCATCCCTCCCGGTTGTCATAGACACCAGCCCTGGGTGCCCTGTTTCATGAATCAAACTTGCACTGGTCATCTGTTTTACATATGGTAATGTACATATTTCAGTGCTATTCTCTCAAGTCATCCTACTCTCTCCTTCTTCCACTGAGTCCAGAAGTCTGCTCTTTACATCTGTGTCTCCTTTGCTGTCCTGTACATAGAATCATCAGTGGCATCCTTCTAGATTCTATTTATATGCATTAATATACAGTATTTTTCTTTCTCTTTCTGACTTACTTCATTCTGTATAATAGGTTCTAGGTTCATCCATCTCATTAGAACTGACTCAAATACACTCCTTTTTATAGCTGAGTAGTATCTTGCCTGGAAAATCCCATGGACGGAGGAGCCTGGTAAGCTGCAGTCCATGAAATTGCAAAGAGTCGGACATGACTGAATGACTTCACTTTCACTTTTCACTTTCATGCATTGGAGAAGGAAATGGCAACTCACTCCAGTGTTCTTGCCTGGAGAATCCCAGGGACGGGGGAGCCTGGTGGGCTGCCATCTATGGGGTCGCACAGAGTCAGACACGACAAGCGACTTAGCAGCAGCAGCAGTATCCCATTATGTATATGTACCATAACTTCCTTATCCATTCATCTCCCTATGGACATCTAGGTTGCTTCCATGTCCTAGCTGTTGTAAATAGTGCTGCAATAAACACTGGAGTACATCTGTCTCTTTCAATCCTCCTTTCCTCGGTGCATATTCTGAGCAGTGGAATTCCTGGCAGTTCTTTTCCCAGTGTTTAAGGAATCTCCACACTGTTCTCCATTTGCTGTATTAGTTTGCACTCCCACCAACAGTGTAAGAGGGTTCCCTTTTCTCCACACCCTCTCCAGCATTTACTGTTTGTATACTTTGTTGATGGCTATTCTTACTGGCATGAGATGGTACCTCATTGGGGTTTTGATTTGCATTTTTCTTATAATAAGTGATGTTGAGCATCTTTTCATGTGTTTATTAGCCATCTGTGTGTCTTCTTTGAAGAAATATAGATCTTTTGCCCACTTTTGACCGGGTTGTTCATTTTTCTGGTGTTGAGCTGCATGTGCTGCTTGTATATTTTGGAGATTAATTCTTTGTCAGTTGTTTCATTTGCTATTATTTTCTCCCATTCTAAGGGCTGTCTTTTCACCTTGTTTATAGTTTCCTTTGTTGTGCAAAAGCTTTTAAATTTAATTAGGTCCCATTCGCTTATTTTTGTTTTTATTTCCATTCCTCTGGGAGGTGGGTCATAGAGAATCTTGCTATGATTTATATCAGAGAGTGTTCTACCTATGTTTTCCTCTAAGAGTTTTATAGTTTCTGGTTTTTTATTTAGGTCTTTAATCCATTTCGAGTTTATTATTGTGTATGGTGTTAGAAAATGTTCTAGTTTCATTCTATTTCACGTAGATGAGCCGTTTTCCCAGCACCACTTGTTGAAGAGACTGTCTTTTCTCCATTGTATATTTTTGACTCCTTTGTCAAAGATAAGGTGTCCACAGATGCATGGATTAATCTCCGGACTTTCTATTTTGTTCTATTGATCTATCTTTACTAGTTGTGTAGTTAATGGAAAATAATTTACTGTCCTTATCACTCAGTTTACTCATTTTCAAAATGAGTATAGCAGTAGTAATTCCCTTATGTGGTTATCTTATGGATTAAATTAACTAGTGCATGTGAAGCACCAGTATAAAGTAAATGCTCAATAGATTTAGTCACTATTTTAAAAAAAATATTTATTTTAATGTAATTTATTTACTTGGTTATGCTGGGTATTAGTTGTGGTGGGATCTAGTTCCCTGACCAAGGATTGAACCCCGGCCCCCCGTATTGGGAGCTCGGAGTCTTAGCCACTGGATTACCAGGGAAGTCCTATCACCATTGTTGTTATGTTCCAAATTCAACATACCTAAAGCTGAAGTCAGTGAATTCCATCACCCTTATCCAATACCCCAAGCCAGAGACACAAACTGAATCATTTTGCCCTATACCTGAAAATAACACAATATTGTAAATCAACTATACTTAAATAAAAAAATAAAAAATACTAAACATACACACACAAAAAAGAATGACATGTAGATTGTTGGATCTCACCCTAGACTTATTAAGTTGGAATCTTCAGTAAAGAGGCTGGGAAGTCTCTGTTTATTAGAGTTTTCAGGTGATTTTTAGCAGAGCGGATTGGGAAACTTTATGCTCTTCCCTTCCTTCCCCACCAGTCACTGTCTCATGCCAATTATGCAGCCTGCCAGGCTCCTCCATCCATGGGATTCTCCAGGCAGGAATACTGGAGTGGGTTGCCATTTTCTCCTCCAGGGGATCTGTCCAACCCAGGGATCGAACCCAGGTCTCCCGCATTGCAGGCGGATTCTTTACAGTCTGAGCCACCAGGGAAACCATACCAATTATTACTCAAGATTAATTCTTGAATTGACCCCCTCCTCTCCATCACCAATGCTACTAATCTAATTCAGCATCCTCAGCCTAGAGCTAGTCTGGGGTCAACCTTATCCCTGGCAGATGAGCCACTGAATTGATTGAATGTGGTTATCAAGGGTTCTCTCCCTTTCTCACTCTGAATCTCAGCACAGCCACTCCTTCCAGGAACTAGCACCACTTTGACTCTGAGGCCCAGGTTGGAAATTTTCTCCCTTTCTGAGCCAGGTCCCTGTCCCCATACCATGCACCCCACCAACTGAGGTCCTATAAAAACAAGGATGGACTTGTTAGTATCAGGCCAACTGGCCCACTGAGCTTCAGCTAGGTAACTGCTCCCAGAGTCTACACAGTTCGCTCAGGGCTGTCTGCCTGTTTGGACCATCTCAGATCCAACCCTCATCCCAGGCTGCCTTCAAGATCAGTCGTTGCAGTCTTTTTTTTCTGTGCCAGGCATCTTCCCCATCAACTAGTGGACTAGCCAACTGTCTCATCCTCATTGAACTAATCCTTTAGATATACTGTTAGTGAGAATAATGTAGATAAGAATTTAAATATAATAGAATTTCTGTTGAGAAGAGAAACACACTGTATTTATACATATAAAAATAGTAAATAAAATTCCATTGCTCTCAGAGAAACATCAGTATGTAAAGTGGTTACCAATGGGTGATGGGATTTCACACCTTTCATATATTGGGTATTTATTTATTTTGTAGTTAAAACTAATGCATGAATAAGGAAATCAGGTGGTGGATTGAAATCCTGTCTACATGCTTGCCCTCTTGGTTTTTCTTGTCTCCCATTCCCCACCCCCATTTCCAGCTGAGAACTCAGTTCAGTTCAGTTGCTCAGTCATGTCCTACTCTTGGCAACCCCATGAACTGCAGCATGCCAAGCTTCCCTGTCCATCACCAACTCCTGGAGCTTGCTTAAGGTCATGTCCATCGAGTCGGTGATGACATCCAACCATCTCATCCTGTGTCGCCCCCTTCTCTTACAGCCTTTAACCTTTCCTAGCATCAGAGTCTTTTCCAATGAGTCAGTTCTTCACATCAGGTGGTCAAAGTACTAAGTTTCAGCTTCAGCATCAGTCCTTCCAATGAATATTCAGGACTGATTTCCTTTAGGATTGACTGGTTGGATCTCCTTGCAGTCCAAGGGACTCTCAAGAGTCTTCTCCAACATCACAATTCAAAAACATCAATTCTTCAGCATTCAACTTTCTTTATGGCTGGAACAGCCTCACCGGCTCCCGGCACTTTATAGTCCAACTCTCACATCCATACATGACTACTGGAAAAACCATGGCTTTGACTAGACAAGAGTTTTGTCAGCAAAGTAATAGCTCTGCTTTTTAATATGCTGTCTAGGTTTGTCATAGCTTTTCTTCCAAGGAGCAAGTGTCTTTTAATTTCATGGCTGCAGTCACCATCTGCAGTGATTTTGGAGCCCAGGAAAATGAAGTCTGTCACTGTTTCCATTGTTTCCCCATTTATTTGCCATGAAGTGATGGGATTGTATGCCATGGTCTTCATTTTTTGAATGTTGACTTTTAAGCCAGCTTTTTCACTCTCTTTCACTTTCATCAAGAGGCTCTATAATTCTTTGCTTTCTGCCATAAGGGTGGTGTCATCTTCATGTCTGAGGTTATTGATATTTCTCCTGGCAATCTTGATTCCAGCTTGTGCTTCATCCAGCCTGGCATTTCACATGATGTAGTCAAGGCTATGGTTTTTCCAGTGGTCATGTATAGATGTGAGAGTTGGACTATAAAGAAAACTGAGCTCCTAAGAATTGGTGCTTTTGAACTGTGGTGTTGGAGAAGACTCTTGAGAGTCCCTTGGACTGCAAGGAGATCCAACCAGTCCATCCTAAAGGAGATCAGTCCTGGGTGTTCATTGGTGGGACTGATGTTGAAACTGAAACTCCAATACTTTGACCACCTGATGTGAAGAGCTGACTCATTTGAGAAGACCCTGATGCTGGGAAAGACTGAGGGCAGGAGGAGAAGGGGAAAACAGAGGATGAGATGGTTGTTGCCATTGTAGAACAGCCCTTACCAGGTCATGCAGGAGGGGACTGTTTGTGTCTGGTTCACAGGTGTATCTCAAGCCCCCATTTCATGTTTTGGGAATGAGTGAATGAATGAATGAACTCTGAGGCAATAAGGTGAAAACAAACCAACTGCGTGTCTAGAGTCAAGAAGATCCTTACCTACATTCTCTTCACTGATCTTCACCATAACTCTGTGAGACAGGAATTATTATTCCCATTTTACAAACTCAGGAAGTTAAATGATGTTGGAACCCAATATTGGCAGAACCTTAAAACTCTTTTCTCAATATCAATCTATCCTTCCATAATATCACTCTTTCCTAAGGCTGCTGCTGCTGCTGCTAAATCGCTTCAGTCGTGTCCGACTCTGTGCGACCCCATAGATGGCAGCCCACCAGGCTCCCCCGTCCCTGGGATTCTCCAGGCAAGAACACTGGAGTGGGTTGCCATTTCCTTCTCCAATGCATGAAAGTGAAAGTGAAAGTGAAGTCGCTCAGTCACGTCTGACTCCTAGCGACCCCATGGACTGCAGCCTACCAGGCTCCTCCGTCCATGGGATTTTCCAGGCAAGAGTACTGGAGTGGGGTGCCACTGCCTTCTCCGTTTCCTAAGGCAGTGGCAATCATTGACTGATAATTATGTACTGTAACCAGAAACAGCTGTGCATATTACCTTATTCAGTCTCCACAAACCACACTAAGAAGTAGGGGAGGTCACTCATTTGCAGGTAAGGAAATGAGGATGATCAGAGGAGAACTGACTTGTTAAAAAGTGCTGTAGTTTTGTAAAAATGAATAATTACTGTGAGCTGAGTAGATTGAGAAGACTTTATGGTGAAAGAAAGATCAGAGTTGATACTTGAAGGAATGGTAGTTTTTAGATAGAATTAAAGCCATCAGAAATAGGGATTTCCAGTTGGAGAAAAGAGATAGGGCATGAGTGTTTGATGGTGAGGAGACCAGAGGATGAGAATGAAAGTTCATGATTAAGAATTAGAAAAACATAAAGACTGAGATGTTGGTTGAGCCATTATCATGGAGAGACTACAAAAAGAGTGTTTCAGAAGTTGCATCCCAAAGGAAATTGGAATAATTTTGTAGAAGCAACATGACAAAGGGTGTATTTGATTTTTTTCCTTTCCTTTTAAAATAGAATTTATTTTAAAAAATTCTAACTTTCTTGCGTATTCCTTAAACTATTTTTTTTTTCCTTGACAGGAATCATCTAGCCTAGAGTTCCCACTTTCTGAGAGACAGAAACCATGAGAAATGGAAATCGCTGAGAACTTGAACTCTGCTATTTCAGGATGGAGCAGGACATACCATTCCACTCTCTGAAGAAGACTTGCTGACTTTTTGTAGTTGAGAAAACAATGGAGTCCTGTGTGATTGGTGGAGTAAATCTTACGGCTTATGAGAGAAATTCTGTTTCCTTTACTTTTCTTAATCGCTTTCAAACTCAGCTCAGAAACTCTCAGCAAGGATCAGCAACAAGATCCCACGGTTGTTTTGTTTTCCCCTTTTATTTGGCCTTTCTTTCAAAACACTTTCTTTTTTTCTTTCAAACTTTAAACTTTTTATTTTGTACTGGGATATCTATCCCCCATGCCTCAGCTGGTAAAGAACCTGACTGCCAATGCAGGAAATGCGGGAGATCTCCTGAGACATGGGTTTGATTCCTGAATTGGGAAGATTCCCTGGAGAAGGAAATAGCAACCCGCTCCAGTATTCTTGCCT
Source organism: Bos indicus x Bos taurus (assembly GCF_003369695.1). Classification (NCBI taxonomy): domain Eukaryota; kingdom Metazoa; phylum Chordata; class Mammalia; order Artiodactyla; family Bovidae; genus Bos; species Bos indicus x Bos taurus. The sequence continues at coordinate 118,196,098 of NC_040076.1, forward strand.
GGAAAAGTTCCATGGACAGAGGAGCCTGGCAGGTTACAGCCCTTGGGGTCACACATGCACACACACAGCGGATTAACAGTGTTGTGGTGGTTTCAGGTGAACAGCCATACATGTACATGTATCCATTCTCCCCCAAACCCCTCTCCCATCCAGGCTGGCAAGTCACACTGAATAGAGTTCCATGTGCTATACAATAGGTCCTTGTTTGTTATCCATTTTGAATATAGCAGTGTGTATATGACCTTCCCAAACTCCCTGCCAATGTTTTCAAAATAGGGTTTCCGTGGGATTCTTACCTGATTTTTTTTTTTCCTTTCTTCATTCCTTCCTTTCTTAATTTTTTTATTTTTATTTTTGCTGTGCCGCAGGGCACACAGTATCTTAGTTCCCCAATGAGAGATCGAACCTGCATCCCTTAAGTAGAAACTCGGAGTCTTAACCACTGGACTGCCAGGGAAGTCCCCTCTTGCCTGTTTTTCATTGGCATGCTTCCTCCCACTCTCCTTACCTTCCACAGGAGACGGGACCCAAGAAAGGCAGACCTGCCCACTATCTGCTCTTTATTAACGAGGGGCTTTGGGATCATGTGAACTACATCTTCTGTAGACTGAGAGGCCAGCCTTGGAGAGAAACAAAGTTTGGTCAGGATTTCTCAGGCTCCTCTTGTGATAGAGCCATGTACCAGGGGAAGCTTTTGGAGGGGGATGTTTTAAATGCAGAAGGCCTGAGAGCAAGTGGAGCTGAGTATTTGTGCTCCTGAGGCCTGATGTCCCTGGAGGGGCTCCCAGCTGGCTTGGTCATCCAGAATTTTCAGTCCCTGTGCTTAGACTCATTCCTGCAAGGAGACACTATCCTAACTAGGGTACTATACAATTTATCATACAGATTAGGACATTTTTAAGAATAAAAGAGATTATCAGAATAATTAAAATAATATAGTTTTAAAAGTATTTTTGAATGACAAATTATTGAATTTATAATGGGTCAGCTGGTAAAGAATCTGCCTGCAATGTGGGAGACCTAGATTCAATCCCTGGTTTGGGAAGATCCCCTGGAGAAGGCATAGGCTACCCATTCCAGTATTCTGGTCTGGAGAATTCCATGGACTATATAGTCCATGGGGTCGCAAATGGTCAGACATTACCGAGAGACTGTCACTTCACACACTCAAAAACTATTTTCAAAAGTAAAAATACATGTTCATATGTATTAAAGATTTAAACATTTATGCTATTTGAGCATTAAAAAAAATAATAGTTTTTTTGGTACATAGTAACATACTTTAAAGTTCTCTTAGATGTAATCTGTCTCTAATAATACATCATAGGTGTTTTTTTCCTAAAGGCTATATTCTTTTTCAGTAAGGTCCCTTTATTTTTAATTTTTCATAAGATTTCCTAAAACACTCAAATTTGCATTTTATTGTTAATTTGAATTGTTAGCAGCTTTTTTTCTTCGTAGTTATAATCTAAATTGAAAAGTTAAAAATTTTAAAGTCTGCATAATACCTGATAAGCTCAGAACAAAGTGAAAGAGTTTCAATTCTAATTTTATTTTATTTTTTGCATTAAAATATATAAATACTTAAATCCAAATATTTTCATAGGTACTTTCTTTGTTTCTTCTTTAACTGTCAATTTTGCACCTTTGTATGACAAATATTTTTTAAAGGAAAAAATCATCAAAAATTCTCTGTCATGATTCTTTTGAGTATTTAAACAAATATACATATTACAGAAATATAGGCCTTTCAATTTCATTTTATTGTGGTATAGAATGCAAATTTATGCAATTAAAAATAAAACATTTATCTAACAGTTCTTTGGTAAGTCAAAATAATGGAAAGCACAATTATGAAATTTTAAAATTAAATCTTTAAACATTTGAACTCTCATTGTTTATTTTGTTCAATTCCTCCTTTGCTTTTATGTGGCTTAGTTTCAGTATCTTGTTTGCTTTAGTTTCAATAATTGCAATTTGCTAAAATGTAGAGGCTGAAGTTTTGGGGAGCTCCTCTTATTGAATACTTTGAATAAGCACTTCCAACTGATTTTAAACAAAATGTTTCAAAATTTAAATAATATATTTACAAAATTGTTCAATGTCATTATAGGACACATATGTTGAGTTAGAAATTTGTTCTTGAAAGACTCAAACATTTCTAAAATCTAACTAATTTAAATGGACAAAAAAAAGTGAATTTATATGCCACCTTACCTAAGTATTTTCTTGCTTCAACATCAGTGTTGCCATGAAAATTATGTAGCTCAGTTATTTTATCTTTATATTTATAAAAATATTCATAAATTTTGATAACACAGTTTCTATTACAATTGGTAGAGTATCGCAGCTTGTTTGAACACAATTATGAATCATCTGTATAGAAATCAATTCCAGTACATTTTTGTTCCATAGCACTATTTTTCCCCCCATAGTTCTGAACACTACCAAAATTTGTAAACATAGAATGACTGCAAAAACAAGTAATTTAATCCTTAGTGTTGCACTTTGTAACTGAATTTACAGTAATAGCATTCAAAATAATTTCAGGCATTTTGCTTTAAACAAAATAAAATCCTGAAAGTTTTACTTTGATTCCATGAAAAAACTTTTGGAAATTTTTAACTATTGCTAGAAGTAATGGGATTTTTTGGTGACACCAGATGACACAGATTGAAATTGGCATCATTTAATAGTTTGGCTGGATCATGGAAAAAGCAAGAGAATTCCAGAAAAACATCTATTTCTGCTTTACTGACTATGCCAAAGTCTTTGACTGTGTGGGTCACAATAAACTGTGGAAAATTCTGAAAGAGATGGGAATACCAGACCACCTGACCTGCCTCTTGAGAAACCTGTATGCAGGTCAAGAAGCAACAGAACTAGACATGGAACAACAGACTGGTTCCAAATAGGAAAAGGAGTGCGTCAAGGCTGTATATTGTCACCCTGCTTATTTAACTTATATGCAGAGTACATCATGAGAACCGCTGGCCTGGGTGAAGCATAAGCTGGAATCAAGATTGCCAGGAGAAATATCAATAACCTCAGATGTGCAGATGACACCACCCTTATGGCAGAAATAAAGAGGAGAGTAAAAAATTGGCTTAAAGCTCAACATTTAGAAAACTAAGATCATGGCATCCAGTCCCATCACTTCACGGCAAATAGATGGGGAAACAGTGGAAACAGTGGCTGACTTTATTTTTGGGGGCTCCCAAATCACTGCAGATGGTGATTGCAGCCATGAAATTAAAAGACATTTACTCTTTGGAAGGAAAGTTATGACCAACCTGCAGCTGCTGCTGCTGAGTCGCTTCAGTCGTGTCCGACTCTGTGTGACCCCACAGACGGCAGCCCACCAGGCTCCCCCGTCCTTGGGATTCTCCAGGCAAGGGCAGTGGAGTGGGTTGCCATTTCCTTCTCCAGTGCATGAAAGTGAAAAGTGAAAGTGAAGTTGGTCAGTCGTGTCCAACTCAGCAACCCCATGGACTGCAGCCTACCAGGCTCTTCCATCCATGGGATTTTCCAGGCAAGAGTACTGGAGTGGGTCGCCATTGCCTTCTCCAATGACCAACCTAGACAGCATATTAAAAAGCAGAGACATTACTTTGTCAACAAAGGTCCGTCTAGTCAAGGCTATGGTTTTTCCAGTAGTCATGTATGGATGTGAGAGTTGGACTATAAAGAAAGCTGAGTGCAGAAGAATTGATGCTTTTGAACTGTGGTGTGGGAGAAGACTCTTGAGAGTCCCTTGGACTGGAAGGAGATCCAACCAGTCCATCCTAAAGGAGATCAGTCCTGACGGTTCATTGGAAGGACTGATGTTGAAGCTGAAACTCCAATACTTTGGCCACCTGATGTGAAGAACTGACTCATTGGAAAAGACCCTGGTGCTGGGACAGAATGAAGGCAGGAGGAGAAGGTGATGACAGAGGATGAGATGATTGGATGGCATCACCAACTTGATGGACGTGAGTTTGAGTAAACTCTGGGAGATGGTGATGGACAGGGAGGCCTGGTGTGCTGCGGTTCATCAGGTGGCAAAGAGTCAGACATGACTGAACAACTGAACTGAAATGAATAGTTTGGCAAGTTCTGCTTATGTTAATGTAGTCAAAATATTATCAGCTACCTCTTTACACAGGTATGTATATAAAGAAGCTTGGAATTTAAAAAGGACAAAATTAAAATAGAAAAAGATCATTGCTGCTGCTGCTAAGTTGCTTCAGTCGTGTCTGACTCTGTGCGACCCCATAAATGGCAGCCCACCAGGCTCCTCTGTCCATGGGATCTTCCAGGCAAGAATACTGGAGTGGGTCGCCATTGTCTTCTCCAGAAGGTCATTGGAGCTACATCAAAAGACATGCTTCAAAACGGGTTGTACAAATATACCTTCTGAAGCTGCACCTGCTTAACTCTTGTATTCAGCCCCAGTCTTCTTAAATGAACTATTAACTTTTGAAGCAGTCTCTGGTGCTTTATTAGATTTGTAGCTTCTCATTTTCAAGTGGTCAATGATTTCACCGTGGGTCCCATTGTGGGTCATAAATGTGTACATTTTGTGCAAGTTTTGTTCTCATAATTAACTTCCTTGGAAAATGGAAGTTCTGTGCTTCAGTTTTCATTAAACTCATACTTTTACATCCTTTAGGTCATTTCTCTTGAATGGGTTCTTGAAAAATAAACATTGTCAAACAATAAACAGTTGTGCATTTAATACATTATGGAGGCAAAGCCTCCATAGGTTCCAACTACACAGCTCTACAGCAGGACTGCTCGTGGTCTATTTCCTGGGTATAATTATCTAACCCATAACTCTACGTGTTTTCCATTGACATGATGCTTGGTGACTGTGCATTACAGAGAATGTCACAAGATGACACACTAAGTGGCTGGCAAGGTCAACACCACGGAGTATTTGACTCACCATGGCCTGAGACCTTTTGTCCCTAGCAACTTGTGACTGCATATACCTCATTTTATCAGTGAGGGCCCTCCATGGTGGCAAGGAAGCATGACCTATCTTGCTTCTGGAAAGAATTGGGAAAAGAAAAATGAGATATTGCTGGTTTCTTTCAGATTTTCCACATGTTAAAGTGAAAACAACATTGCACAGCCATTTCATATACTATTCAAATGTCCACCCAATCCATTCTGGCTTGTTTTGACATAGCTACTAATAAAAACACGATTAAAAACTGAAGTGTCTAAGACAAATGCTTACATCAAAAGGATGCTGAGAATATAATTGTAAACTGGGGCTCTTCTGAACAAACTGGGATATATAATCACCCTCGGTAAGTATTAGTTGCTCAGTCATTTCTGACTTTCTGCGACCCCATGGACTGTAGCCCACCAGGCTCCTCTGTTAATGGAATTCTCCAGGCAAACATACTGGAGTGGGTAACCATTCCCTTCTTCAGGGGGGATCCTCCCAACCCAAGGATCAAACCTATGTCTCCTGCATTGTAGACAGATTCTTTACCATCTGAGCCACCCATGAAGCTTCTTAAACCATTAAGTTATTTATAGTGTTGATCACTCAGTCATGTTCGATTCTTTGCAACCCCGTGGACTGTAGCCTGCCATGCTCCTCTGTCCGTGGGATTTCCCAGGCAAGAATACTGGAGTGGGTTGCCATTCCCTTCTCCAGGGCATCTTCCCAATCCAGAGACCGAAACTGGGTGTCCTATATTGCAGGCAGGTTCTTTACTGTCTGAGCCAAGAGCGAAGCCCAATAATCACCCGTAACCTCAATCATTTCTTTCTTTTTTTTTTGCTGGGGTGAATTTGGCTACGTGACACAGTCTGCTTGTCTTTCGAGTTGTCATTAGATAAACCTTATCGTGTATTTATTCTTAAAGTAAAGCAAGTCACTGACTTTTGAGTTTATTTAACTTCTGAAACAGGACCTTTAATAAAGCATATTACAAACATTGTGCTTGGCCTCATGCTATGAAAAAAGTCCCAGTACCCATCTGGTCCACAAGGCCTTGTGGAAGAGGGCCCCCCCGCTCCCTTCTCTTCAGCTCCAGCTTGTTCCATTTCTTCTACATCCTGACCTTCTGCCAAGCTTGTCTCGGTTCAGTTCTTCAGATAAACCAAGTCTTATCTGTACTCATAGCCCTTAAAGGCTGCTCCCTCTGCTAGGCTTGCCCTTCCTCCCATGCTTCCAAGCTTGGCTCCATGTCTTCTTGGGGATGACCTCAGCTCAAGCTTCACCTCTTTAGAGAGTTCCCCACTGGCTGCTTACCTAGGAGAGGTCTCCTTTGGCTTTTCTCAATCTCAGCTCATATTTGTTTCCTTCATAGCATTTACTGCTTTTTGTTGCAGTTAGTTTATTTGTTGGCTTCTTTATTTTATACAATAACAGTCCCTACCATGAGAATGTAAGACCCAGGCCCTTTTCATCTTCATATCCCCAGGGGTGAAAAGGGTGGCTGGCACTAAGCACAAATAAATATTTGTTGGATGAATGAATAACATACATTAATATTGTGATTAAGATGCCAAATACATGTCAAAAGATTTATAAACAGCTGGGTCATATACACTGTATATGAAAATGTTGATTATAATACCAAGTTTCTAAAAAAAGTCTTATTTTAATAATGGTTTCTATTTTATATTTAGTAAGTTATTCTCAAGGGTACCACTTCTGTTCATTACAGAAACACTTCCCAGACTCTCCAAGTCCGAAAAAAAAAACAGGCAGCTGTTCAGGTCTACTTGCTGAGATGGTCCTGTGGCCATTAACATCCATCCAAGCACATAGGGTTTAAACACTGGGGAACTGAGAATTTAAGCCAAGAACTTCCTTTCAGCTTTTTACCTTTATAAACCTGCCCTTGTATGGAATTGTGGTTTTTGAACAGATGGTTGAAATGGCTTCGGTAATGGAAGAGTTTGTTATGCTGTTTTCATAAGCTACAAACCACTGATAACTTTATTTGCATTATTTGATAAACATGCTCCATCCTTCTCTGCATTTCTGCTCTGCAAATGTTCTGATTTCTGGAAAAAATTTACTCTAACTCTATTAAACCTTTTGTAAAACAAAATGAACATCTCCTCATACTTTATCATTTAAAAAGATAATTCCTTGAGTTTGGTTTTAAACTATGCTCATTCTTTTAGTTCCAATGAATGTCATAATCACAAACAAATAATTTGTGAAATATTTTTAATGCACTGCATTTTTTCAATTATTCATTGGAAATAAAAGAATTCTTTATAATTAAATATTCCAGGTATGGTTTGGGCTAAGGGAGGTAACAGGTTATTAGAGAAATTAGAAACTTAGGAAATTAGAGAGAACTGTGTTAATTCTCCATGAATAAGGGACAGAAACTAGTACCTCAAATCACATACGAAAACCAGTCTCATTTCTATAGTCTTTGTGTTTTTCAACTCTCAACAATAATGGTATGGCTAAATATCTAATAGGAGAAGGCAATGGCACCCCACTCCAGTACTCTTGCCTGGAAAAATCCCATGGATGAAGGAGCCTGGTAGGCTGCAGTCCATGGGGTCACTAAGAGTCAGACACAACTGAACGACTTCACTTTCACTTTTCACTTTCATGCATCGGAGAAGGAAATGGCAACCCACTCCAGTGTTCTTGCCTGAGAATCCCAGGGACGGAGGAGCCTAGTGGGCTGCCTTCTATGGGGTTGCACAGAGTCGGACACGACTGAAGCGACTTAGCAGCAGCAGCAGCAGCAGCAGCAGCAGCAAATATCTAATAGTGAAGGATTAATTGGATAAATTACAGTACATCCATGCTCTGGAATATAATAAGGCATTAAACATGTTGTAAAATTATGTGCTGTGTGCTGTGCTTAATCGCTCAGTCGTGTCTGAAACTTTGTGACCCCATGGACAGCAGCGCACCAGTCTCCTCTTTCCTTGAGGATTCTTCAGGCAAGAATATTGGAGTGGGTTTCCATGCCCTCCTGCAGGGAATCTTCCCAACCCAGGGATCAAACCCAGGTCTCACACATTGCAGGCATTCTTTACTGCCTGAGCCACCAGGGAAGCCCAAGAATACTAGAGTGGGTAGCCTATCCCTTCTCCAAGGGATCTTTCTGGACCAGGAATCAAACCAGGGTCTCCTGCATTGCAGGCAGATTCTTTACCAACAGAGCTACCAGGGAAGCCCTATAGAAGAATTAATGACAAAAAACTAAAAGTGAAAAAGGCAGGAAGTACAAGCATATGTGCAACATGATATCATTTTTTAAATACAGGAAGGCAGAGAAATGTTTATGCGGAGGGAAAAAGGACTGGCTGGTAATGTCAATATGTCAAAATACTAATGATGGTTTTCCCTGAGTGGTGGGATTCTTCGTCCGTTCCTCTCTTTCCTTCCTTTCTCTCGTCACTCCTTCTTTCCTTATCAAGATTAATGAAGAAAAGAAAGAAGGATAGGGAACAATTAGAGTTAGCAACAGTTAATTTTCTCATTATAAATACATATTAATATCATTTAAAAATTAGAAAAGTACCAGAGGAGATATGAGAGGGAGAGTATGAACTACTCACTATACTCCTACCTCCCTGCCCTCCAGTTTTCTTCCCTAGAAACCACCTCTGTTAATACCTTTTTGTATTCAAATATATAATTAGAAGTTTGACCTTTTTTTGATCTTTTTTTTTTTTTCTTTTCTCACAGAATTGTTAAGCCCTAATAATGCACAAAAGCAGCTGGCTTGCTACATACCTCTCACTGGCAGTTTTCTTTCCTGGCTTTGTTCCCTTGCCTTTGAGTATTGCCTTCAGAGTTCCAAATAAACTACTTGCATTCAAATCAGTATTTCAGTCCTCTTCTGGGAACCCAAATTAAAACACGAAAGATGTTATTTAATTTTCATGAAGCTCTGTGAGGTTGATCACACCATAATGGTGTGATCACTCACCTAGAGTCAGACATCTTGGAGTGAGAAGTCAAGTAGACCTTAGGAAGCATCACTATGAAGAAAGCTAGTTGAGGTAATAGAATGCCAGCTGAGCTATTTCAAATTCTAGAAGATGATGCTGTGAAAGTGCTGCACTCAATATGCCAGCAAATTTGGAAAATTCAGCAGTGGCCCCAGGACTGGAAAAGGTCAGTTTTCATTCTAATCTCAAAGAAAGGCAGTGCCAGAGAATGCTCAAACTACTACACATTCGCACTCATTTCACATGCTAGCAAATTAATGCTCAAAATTTTCATAGCTAGGCTTCAACAATTCATGAACCAAGAACTTCCAGATGTTCAAGCTTGATTTTAAAAAGGCAAAGGAACCATAAATCAAATTGCCAACATCCATTGGAATATAGAAAAAGCAATAGAATTCCAGAAAACCATTTATTTCTGCTTCATTGACTATGCTAAAGCCTGTGACTGTGTGGATCACAACAAACTGTGGAAAATTCTAAAAGAGATGGGAATACCAGACCACCTTATCTGCCTCCTGAAAAACCTGTATGGAGGTCAAGAAACAACAATTAGAACTGGACATGAACAACAGACTGGTGCCAAATTGGGAAAGGAGTACATCAAGGCCTGATGTTGAGGCTGAAACTCCAATACTTTGGCCACCTGATGCGAAGAACTGACTCATTGGAAAAGACCCTGGTGCTGGGACAGATTGAAGGCAGGAGGAGAAGGGGATGACAGAGGATGAGATGATTGGATGACATCACCAACTCAATGGACATGAGTTTGGGTAAACTCCAGGAGTTGATGATGGACAGGGAGGCCTGGTGTGCTGCAGTCCATGGGGTGGCAAAGAGTCGGACATGACTGAGAAACTGAAGTGAACTGAACTGAAATTTGGAGATACTAAGACTCACTTGAGGCCCTTACCCCACAGTTAAAGTGCATTGAATGGAATGCTCACTTTAAAAAAATGCCTGAAAAAAAATAAAAATAAATAAAAATTAAAAAATGCCTGAGAGAGACCCTGGGAAATTGAACAATTTTCTGTAATTTCTTAAGTGTTATGTGATTCTCCTAAAACTAACACACACTGTTAATCAACTATACTTCAATATAAAATAAAAAGTTTTAAAAAACTAATTCAAATATTTTGGAATGATAGACTGATTTGAGGATAATCCTACCATCATAATTAAATGAATTTAAATAATCTGAACTTACATTCAGTTTCCATTCATTTAGGCCTTTGTTATCTAAGATTATTCTACATCTCAAAAATACTATAAATATACAAAGACACACATATATTAAAACACATATATATGTCTACATATTAATATATAAATGTACATATGTACATATATAAGTTTACATATATAAATACATATATATATACATACACACATATAATCTTAGAGGAAATATTTCTGAGATCAAAGAATTACAGACATGACAATATAAAATGATTTGGAGGTTGTCATTATTGTAAATAGTCCAACAAAATAATATTAGCTTTTAGGTAATACTCAAGTGTAGGAAATGGTGTTGTGTACTAAAGACTAAAGATAAATCTTCAATAAGTTCTTAAATTTTAACTTTTATGAAAAAGTCAAAGGAAAAGGACAAATAAAATCATTAGTACACTGAGACAATGTCAAGGGAGGAAAATCAGTTGATTAAACATTCAGAGTCTTCCAGAGCATGCATATTCATCTGTGGGACCCCAGGATGAGCCCATTGATGAACATACGTATTTCTTGATGGTGTGTTAGAATTTTCAAAAACTTAGTTATTTTCATGTTAGGGGAAGTCAGAGTCTGATGGAACTGGCTTGTACTAACCAAATTTGTAAGAGCCTGATTAATGACCAGGTTGCTGATTAAGTAATTTGAAGTGAAAAAAAAAATAGACCTAGTTAGGGGTCTAGAATATTTATGTTCTCAGGTCAATGTTTTCTCTCACTTGTGCAAAAGTGCCGGGAATTTGAGTTACTATTTTAAGATGCTTGGTGAAAACAAATTCAGAATAAAAGAGGCTAGATCATCTTAATGAAAAGTATCATTAATTATAAGGAATCAACTGAAGTAGAAATGATTTGGATAAAGTGTATTTTTTTTTCCAGAGGCTCAGACTGTATATTCTCAATGGAATTTTAAAAATTCTCTTTTTAATACATTCTGGTGATATTGCTCAAGTCCCCACAGAAAAATTCACCTCTAAATTATGAGTTAAAGACCATTTGTCACTGATTCATTTGCTGGTGGTGGTTTATTCGCTAAGTCGTGTCTGACTTATTCCTTAAGTCGACTTACTAAGTCGACTTATTCACTAAGTCGACTTATTTGCTAAGACGTGTCTGACTCTTGCAACCTTTTGGACTGTAGCACGCCGGGCTCCTCTGTCCATGGGATTTTCCAGTATTTTTCGAGAATACTGAAGTTATGTTGCCATTTCCTCTGGACCCAGGAATTGAATCCCAGTCTCCTGCATTGCAGGTGGACTCCTGCATTGGAGGCGGATTCTTTACCAACTGAGCCACGAGGGAAGCCCTGATAGGACTTTGCTATAAAAGAAATTAGATTCCGCCCACGCCAAAATTCAAGCCAAAATAGTTGGGGCTAGCAAATGAGTCAGGGCTTCTCTCCTAGCTCAGTCGGTAAAGAATCCACCTGCAATGCAGGAGACCTGGTTTCGGTCTCTGGATCAGGAAGGTCCCCTGGATAAGGAAATGGCAACCCACTCCAGTATTCTTGCCTGGAAAATCCCATGGACAGAGGAGCTCAGCGGGCAACAGTCTATGGGGTCTCAAGAGTCGGACACGACTCAGCAACTAAACCACCACCTATCAGTACAATTGAGAGAGGTTTCCCTCATAATATTTTTCTTCTTTATCATTTACTTCACAATATTTTTCTATCAATTTCCACTTCTTTCTTTAAACATTGTTATCTACTTCCCCTGCCAATGACCTTTACCTTTATGTCATTTGGATCACCATGCTACAGACTGAATGCTTTGGAAATACTGAAAGACTGCACTTTTATGCAATTGCAATGTGTTGGTTCCATTTTACTGGCACTTACCACTAAAACACTTGACTAACAAACGAGTTGAGAAACAAGGGATGGAATTTCTGCCTTATGGATCCCCCCAATGTTCTTCATTGTAAGAATCAAGTTGGGGGAGATACCAAATAAACTGTACTCCCCACATTTTCTGTGGACAGAATTTAAGAGTTCAGTGTCATGCACTATTAGATATATTAGGAGCAAGATAGCATGTTCTTCCTTTCAATCTTCATTTTGTTAGCATTTATCTAGTGTCTGTGTAGAGAAGTGTCAGGAGGTAATGGTCCTTAGATTTCTCACATTTCTAAACATCTTCCATGTAGAGACATTGACTGCCTTTGTTCTGGAGTATTTTTTCAGGGATGTTTATAAAGCAAACTACCTTAGAGGGAGGAAGTATCTCTTTCAACCACAAAAAGCCACCATGCTTGCTGTTCAGTATAAAAGACCCGGTTCCTGAAGCTCAGAGTTCTCTCAAATGCTGACGCTAGCTACTGCTACAGCTCTAAGTAATAAAGTCTTTTGTCTCTGACCCAGGAATATCACCACCTGTGCCAGCATCTATGAAACTGTCAAGCTAATTCGTTAACTCGAAAGTAGGACAAAATCTCCTGCCCTTCACAGTTCCTGAGAGCAAGTGCTCAAAAAAAAACAAAACAAAACAAAACAAAAACCTGTTGAATGAATGAATTCAAAAGAATGTTTAGGGGGTCTTATCATTCTTCTGAATAATGAACAGTTACCCAGAGAAAGAGCCTAAGAACTTCTCTTTGCAAGGAGCTATTTCACAATATATTTTCATCAAAGTACCAGTGTGTGTTAGTCAGCCTGTGTTTATTTTAGATATCAGTGTTGACTTTAAAATGTTGGCAGCGGTGTGTTTGGACTTGGCTAAACACTGAGTTGTACGATGGGAACCGTATGTTTATTTTAGCATTACCTAGTCATATAGGAACTCCAGACCTTCGATAGTTTTGCTTCTGCATCAGTGACCCTAATGGACAAGGCCTCAGTTTTGGTTCACAGAACTGAAATTCTATTCTCTTTCGAGAAGTAATTATTTATCTTAAAAACAATGCTTTCACTTGGAGCACAGAATGCTAACTTAGATGTTTATTTTTCCATCTGCTCCATTTTAGAACACCTGACAAATCTGAGCCTAGAAGCTCTTTACCAAAGGGAAGTGACCGAGTCTCCCTGTGTGGCAGATGGCCAAGCTGCTACCTCTTCCCCCTCCCCTCCGCCACCCAACCCAGTGAATCATGACTCCAAGAGTCTGAGGAGAGTGCTGGTGCCAGGCAGCTGGGGATCCAGGAAAAAAAAAAATGCTTCCCAAAGATAGACAAGTAATTTAAGGTTAATCGTCATGCATAACTATCTTAGAAACTGTCCGGCATGTCAGGAGGGAGAAAGTACTGGGATGCAGGAGACACAGATTTTCTTCTAGATTTGTCACATTTTCTGTGATCCTGGGCAAGTCATTTGAGCCCTTTGAGTTTTAGTTTTTCCAGTTGTCAAATGGTAAGAATACCTGCTCTGCCTATATGTAATACTGTTTCATGTATCAAATGAAATAGCTCAGGCTTAACTGGTGGTTCAGTGGTGAAGAATCCGCCTGTCAGTGGAGGAGACATGGGTTCCAGCCCTAGTCCAGGGAAGATTCCACATGCTGTGGAGCAACTAAGCTGGTGTGTCACAACTAACAAGCCTGTGCCCTAGAGCCCAGAAGCCACGACAAGAGAAGGCACTGCAATGAAAACCCTGTGCACTGCAGCTAGAGAGTAGCCCCTGATTGCTGCAACAAAAGAAAGGTCACACAGCAACGAAGAGCCAGCATGACCAAAAATAAATAAAATTATTTAAAAAAATAAAGTAGCTCAGTTCACTTCAGTCGCTCAGCTGTGTCTGACTCTTTGCAATCCCATGGACTGCAGCACATCAGGCCTCCCTGTCTATCACCAACTCCCGGAGTTTACTCAAACTCATGTCCATTGAGTTGGTGATGCCATCCAACTATCTCATCCTCTGTTGTCCCCTCCTCCTCCTGCCTTCAATCTTTCCCAGCATCAAGTTCTTTTCCAGTGAGTCAGTTCTTCGCATCAGGTGGCCAAAGGATTGGAGTTTCAGCTTCAACATCAGTCCTTCCAATGAATATTCAGGACTGATTTCCTTTAGGATGGACTGGTTGGATCTCCTTGCAGTCCAAGGGACTCTCAAGAGTCTTCTCCAATACCACAGTTCAAAAGCATCAGTTCTTCGGTGCTCAGCTTTCTCTACAGTCCAACTTTCACATCCATCCATGACTACTGGAAAAACTTTGACTAGATGGACCTTTGTTGGCAAAGTAATGTCTCTCCTTTTTAATATGCTGTCTAGGTTGGTTATAACTTTTCTTCCAAGGAGTAAGTATCTTTTAATTTCATGGCAAGTCTAGTAAATAAATGTAGCAATCATATCACCCTTTTCTCAACATTTCAGTTATAAAGTTAGAAAGGCTTTGAAGACTCTGGTGGCTCAGTCAGTAAAGAATCTGCCTGCAATGTGGGAGACCTGGGTTTGATCCCTGGGTTGGAAGATCCCATGGAGAAGGAAATGGCAACCCACTCCAGTCTTCTTGCCTGGACATTTCCATAGACAGAGGAGGCCGGTGGGCTATAGTCCATGGGTAACAAAGAGTTGGACACAGCTGAGGACTAAGCACAGAAGACCTTTAGACAAGTTTACACAAATGGAAGTATTATTAGTATGGAGTACATCCACCATATTCCTTCTGAGTTTTTGCTTCACTTTTTTTGCACTGAACAAAAAAAATATTACTCTAAGGAAACAAATACAGTTGGGAATACCACATACACATAATTGAAATATTTAGATCCTGGCAAAACCAACTTGCTTTTTGGGGCACTTTGTATGTGATAAGCTGGATCAAAGCAATCAAAACTAAAACAGAATCAAATAGTCAAATCAGCATTTAATAAAGATACAGAAGTTATGATTTCTTTCTGACTCATTAGATGTTCTTAAAGGAGTTAATCAATTAACTTTGACACAATTTGCCCCAATAAGACCCTGAACAGGATAAAGAATGCTAACAGCTTGTTGATTTCTGTCATGAATCACCTTCCTGGGTGGTGTAGAAAGACTTTTCCTGATTCTTAGAGAAGAGGAACTGATTACACAGGGTCTTTGTGGAACCAAATCACTATCGCTATAATAAAAAATTGTATGTTTTGACATGGAATGGGAGAAAAGAATTAATATTCATATTTTAGTTTTCACTGTATGGTGTAACAATGTAATACTAAGACTAGTTTTCAGGGAAATATGGAATAAAATTCATAAATATGTGCTGATAGAGATGTTCATAAAATTGACAGATGGGATAAATATTCCTTTTTTATAACTTAAATAACATGAAGAAACTAATATGCTCCATTTGGATTTTAACAAACACTCCTAAATGTGGTATATTTGTCCTAATATAAAAATGCAATGTTACTGAGCAAAACAGATGAAACAACCTCCAGAAAAGCATTTTTGAAACTTCAAATTTCATCTTTAGGCTCATCTGTAAATGGGTTATTGTCATTTTACAGTGCTTCCTTAATAAACTGTAATCACCAGTTTCATGTTCTTATGAGATAATCCTTTTAATAATGGATCTATGACTTGGCTATAAGATAAAGTGGTGAATTATTTACGTATAGATATATTATCTCTAATTGTGATTCATTTGTAACTTTCTGTTCAAGGATATCTTTATAGTACTGAGTCTACCATATGTGTTTCAAGATATGATGATTTCCTAAAACACTCAGTAAATAACAGCGTCTCCATCGTGAATTTTAATTCTACTTTGGACACAAGACTCTTGAAGCAATCACCTTGTTAATCACTCATGTGTTTTCAGAAAAGACAGATATTCTAGTTTTTGCTATAAAAAAAAAAACCAGCAAATGTTTTTGAGCAGATACAACTGGAGAATATTCTCATTGGCAGTCAGATCAAGCTAGCTGAAAAGGTGCAGGAAGAACAACAACAATAAATAACCATATGTTTTCCTGCCTAATTTAATGTTTATTACTTTATCTATAACATAATACCAATATTAGTAAAATAAATTTTAGGACAAACTAGAGTACATAGCAACCATCTCTCCAGATGAATCTGAGTATAAATTTTCACTAATTCACTTTCATTTATTTCCATAAATTTAACATGAATGTGGAATACCTTTGTTTTTTCCTGTTGACCAGGTGAAGCTTCTAAATATCTTCCTAATGAAAAAACTCAAACATACACAATGGTAGAAAAAAACAGTATAATAAAACCCCATGTACCAATCAAGCAACTTGAACAAATATAAACACATGGTCAATCTCATTTTATCTATACTTCATTTCATTTTATTCAAAAATACTTCAGTGTGTTTCTCTAAAAAATATGTAAATATTAAGAGAAAAACCACTCACATAAATGGAATATGGTTTCTGTGTTGGTGGAGTTTGGCAGAGTACAGCCTGAAGGGTAAGCATGGAGACTTAATGAAATGCCCGCAAATATTTGCAGGTTTAAATATTTATTTCGAAACAGAAGAGCCATTGTATTTCCTGGTGGCTCTATAATTCCAGTTAGTTGGCACCTGCAAAGCCATTTCTAATACCTTTTATAACTAGTTGTGAGTGGATGGAGGAATACTTTGGTGGTTCAAGAAAACCTGGGAAACTTCATGTGTTCTTGTGGGGGATTGGTGGAGTAGGATGGTTTTACCCAGTCACAAAGCAGCAGGGAAAGAAGTCCTGAGACACTCCATGTGCAGAGGAAACTTTCTGCTTTTCTCACACTCAGTACCAGTCTCTAGTCTGGAGTACTTCTTCCTTAATGTGCTGTCATTGACTTTATCTTTCTCTGGTCTGGCCCCATGGTTTGTACACACAGTAAGAAAAAGACATTATAAAAGAGACCCAGCCCTACGTAAATATATAGTGGATTTCTGCAGTGTTTGCTCAGCTCTTCAGAACTTACAAATTTCATAGATATTGCCACCTTTAAACTTCACCATAACCCTGCTGGTGGCTATTATTTTGCCTGATTTATGGTGACTGAGCCAAAGATCAAAGTCAAGGGACTTACCAAGGTCATGGAGGAGATGAAGCTGGGGCACAAGAGTTCTCTGGCAGGCTCATGTTTGTTCAAGTTTTCTGTGCTGTCTCTGGGTTAAAGCTTGTTTGTTTTTAATAAATTTTTAAAGTTGTAAAGGATTAGGAACAGAGTATGGAATGAGTTTACAGTGTTTAATTGCTTAAATACATTATCCTCAATGGTGAAAAATTGAAAGCATTTCCTCTAAAGTCAGGAACAAGACAAGGGTGCCCACTTTCACCATTACTATTCAACATAGTTTTGGAAGTTTTGGCCACAGCAATCAGAGCAGAAAAAGAAATAAAAGGAATCCAAATTGGAAAAGAAGAAGTAAAACTCTCACTATTTGCAGATGACATGATCCTCTACATAGAAAACCCTAAAGATTCCACCAGAAAATTACTAGAACTAATCAATGACTATAGTAAAGTTGCAGGATATAAAATCAACACACAGAAATCCCTTGCATTCCTATACACTAATAATGAGAAAACAGAAAGAGAAATTAAGGAAACAATTCCATTCACCATTGCAACGGAAAGAATAAAATACTTGGGAATATATCTACCTAAAGAAACTAAAGACCTATATATAGAAAACTATAAAACACTGGTGAAAGAAATCAAAGAGGACACTAATAGATGGAGAAATATACCATGTTCATGGATTGGAAGAATCAATATAGTGAAAATGAGTATACTACCCAAAGCAATCTATAGATTCAATGCAATCCCTATCAAGCTACCAACAATATTCTTCACAGAGCTAGAACAAATAATTTCACAATTTGTATGGAAAAACAAAAAACCTTGAATAGCCAAAGCAATCTTGAGAAAGAAGAGTGGAACTGGAGGAATCAACCTGCCTGACTTCAGGCTCTACTACAAAGCCACAGTTATCAAGACAGTATGGTACTGGCACAAAGACAGAAATATAGATCAATGGAACAAAATAGAAAGCCCAGAGATAAATCCACGGACCTAGGGACACCTTATCTTTGACAAAGGAGGCAAGAATATACAATGGATTAAAGACAATCTCTTTAACAAGTGGTGCTGGGAAATCTGGTCAACCACTTGTAAAAGAATGAAACTAGATCACTTTCTCACACCATACACAAAAATAAACTCAAAATGGATTAAAGATCTCAACGTAAGACCAGAAACTATAAAACTCCTAGTGGAGAACATAGGCAAAACACTCTCTGACATACATCACAGCAGGATCCTCTATGACCCACCTCCCAGAATATTGGAAATAAAAGCAAAAATAAACAAATGGGACCTAATTAACCTTAAAAGCTTCTGCACATCAAAGGAAACTATTAGCAAGGTGAAAAGACAGCCTTCAGAATGGGAGAAAATAATAGCAAATGAAGCAACTGACAAACAACTATTCTCAAAAATATACAAGCAACTCCTACAGCTCAACTCCAGAAAAATAAATGACCCAATCAAAAAATGGGCCAAAGAACTAAATAGACATTTCTCCAAAGAAGACATACAGATGGCTAACAAACACATGAAAAGATGCTCAACATCACTCATTATCAGAGAAATGCAAATCAAAACCACTATAAGGCACCAGTTCACACCAGTCAGAATGGCTGCGATCCAAAAGTCTACAAACAATAAATGCTGGAGAGGGTGTGGAGAAAAGGGAACCCTCTTACACTGTTGGTGGGAATGCAAACTAGTACAGCCACTATGGAGAACAGTGTGGAGATTCCTTAAAAAACTGGAAATAGAACTGCCTTATGATCCAACAATCCCACTGCTGGACATACACACTGAGGAAACCAGAAGGGAAAGAGATACGTGTACCCCAATGTTCATTGCAGCACTGTTTATAATAGCCAGGACATGGAAGCAACCTAGATGTCCATCAGCAGATGAATGGATAAGAAAGCAGTGGTACATATACACAATGGAGTATTACTCAGCCATTAAAAAGAATACATTTGAATCAGTTCTAATGAGGTAGATGAAACTGGAGCCTATTATACAGAGTGAAGTAAGCCAGAAGGAAAAACACCAATACAGTATACTAACGCATATATACGGAATTTAGAAAGATGGTAACAATAACCCTGTGTACGAGACAGCAAAAGAGACACAGATGTATAGAACAGTCTCATGGACTATGGGAGAGGGAGAGGGTGGGAAGATTTGGGAGAATGGCATTGAAACATGTAAAATATCATGTATGAAACAAGATGCCAGTCCAGGTTCAATGCACGATACTGGATGCTTGGGGCAAGTGCACTGGGATGACCCAGAGGGATGGTATGGGGAGGGAGGAGGGAGGATGGTTCAGGATGGGGAACACATGTATACCTGTGGTGGATTCATTTTGATATTTGGCAAAACTAATACAATTATGTAAAGTTTTAAAAAAAAAAAAAGAGTTTAGGTACACAGGCTTTAAAGGAGCAAAACAGTAGTAGACCTTCCTCTTCCTTCTCCCACCTCCTGACTGGGAACAAAGATGCCTCTTGGCTTTTCATGGAGGGATGGGTCTCATTAAGGTGATCTCCACATTAATAGGAGAAGTGGAGTCAATGTATTGATCCCAGGTCCCTGTAAAAACAAAGGTCTTTTGTCTGGGTGCAGGGACAGAATTCAGTAGTCCGTGGGTTTGGATGAAGAAAAAATTTTTCCTGAACCTTTGGCACTTCCTTCAAATATGAATATGGATTCCAAACCACAGCAATTATTGTTTCTGTGAGTCTGTCACCAAAGTAAATGATTCCTCTCACATTACAATTGTTGTAAATATCTTGAAGATATCTTTTATGCTCATCACTATCTCAAAATATTGTTACTAGATTTGGAACTGGATTTTATTATTACCATGCTAATAAAGACACATGTATTATGTTATTATGAAGTTTAAAGGCCATTTTGATCATTGTATTTATTTAATTATCTATTTAACTGTAATAATATGTATTTTATTTTATACACTTAAAAACATTACTCCTAGAAGAAGCATAAGTATTAGTATGCTGTCATGGGGTCTGTAGTACTAATAAAAGTTTTAGAAACTTGCTTTAAAGGAACATTCACTGAAAATCTTAAATTATTCTTAAGGGATAAAATTTTCAAAGCTTTTTTTTTGGTTTAACGAAGAAACTAGGTTGAGGCAATAATTCCCTGATTTTATCGTCTCTTCCGTCTCTCTACTTGGTCCATTGAACTGATAAAGAGCACAGTTGCAGTAAACTTTCATTGAGAATTATGCTCCTTTTTCTCCTTGGGAAAATGACCAACCTGCTAAAAACAGACCAAGCTTGGTTCATGGGACACTTCCCAAAAGGAGAGATGGCTTAAGCTGGAGAAAGTGAAAAGGAAAGGAATATCTGGGTGGAGGAATTAGCCAAGGACAAGACGTGACCTTTAAAAGGACATTCTGAGTTAAATCTGAAAACAGCATTTGTCTTTATGTGGAAAACCATGCCCTTTACTAACCCTTCTGTGTCCTCTCGACCACAGGTAATCAAATTATGCAGGAAATAATTTAATAATTTTATTTTCGGTTGACAAGCACTAAATTATATGTTAAATTTGTTTGCCTAAGGGAAGATATTTGTTGCACAATAACATCTGCTAATACATGTTCTTCTCAGAAAACCATTATATTGCAAATTTTAAATTTATGTACAGAAATGAAAGGGCCTAAGCATTTGGCTAATGTATACCTTCTTTAATATTTATTTATTTCTTTAGTTAGTTATTTCTGGCTGCATCGGGTCTTAATTGTGGCATGTGGAATCTTTTATTGTGGCACACAGGCTTAGTTGCCAAGGCATGTGGGAACTTCGTTCCCTGTCCAGGGATTGAACCCAAGTCCCAGCTTTGGAAACTGGATTCTCAACTACTGGACCACGAGGGAAGTTTCTTGACTAATATATTTTAATTATCCATATATATCAAGAGGAATTCAGAACTTCCATATGATTGTCTGAAAAAAAACCCTAATAATAGTTCAGCCTTCTACTTTGCTGCTAGAAATCCTTTTGCTTCATTTGCTATTTCTTCTTACATGTATTCACACTGGGCAGAATCTCTGAGAAATTAGTTAGGTGACCGTCAAGGGAAATATATAGAGCATAATGTTTAGAAACAGCAATAGCCAGAAAGAATGCATGGCTGTTCCTCTCAGAACTTGTATCTTTACAGTGTCAAATTCTGTGTTTTATTGAGCCGATGATACTCTTCATGTCACCGTGTGTGTGCCCCAGCTGATCCATCTTCTGTAATATTCTTTCTGTTCCTGTTTACTCTCTACAACCTCAAGATCTGCTAGGGCTTCATTTTCTTGCAAAATTTAGCCTGATCCTTCCTCTTATTCCAGATGGTATTAATTGCTCCTCTGAAAGTTATGACCAACCTAGATAGCATATTAAAAAGCAGAGACATCACTTTGGCAACAAAGGTCTATCTAGTCAAGGCTATGGTTTTTCCAGTGGTCATGTATGGATGTGAGAGTTGGACTGTGAAGAAGGCTGAGCGCCGAAGAATTGATGCTTTTGAAATGTGGTGTGGGAGAAGACCCCTGAGAGTCCCTTGGACTGCAAGGAGATCCAACCAGTCCATCCTAAAGGAGATCAGTCCTGGGTGTTCATTGGTGGGACTGATGTTGAAGCTGAAACTCCAATCCTTTGACCACCTGATGCGAAGAGCTGACTCATTTGAAAAAACCCTGATGCTGGGAAAGACTGAGGGCAGGAGGAGAAGGGGACAACAGAAGATGAGATGGTTAGATGGCATCACCGACTCGATGGACATGAGTTTGGGTAAACTCCAGGAGTTGGTGATGGACAGGGAGGCCTGGTGTGCTCCGATTCATGGGGTCACAAAGAGTCGGACATGACTGAGTGACTGAACTGAACTGAACTGCTGATGTCCTCCTTCCCTCCTTCTAGGGTTGTGAACTGCTCTGGATGTCTACCATCTCCCCCGCCTCCCCCGCCAATCCTCCTACTCTCTACTTAGTATTATGCTCTAGGCTGTGACCATCTCAAGACTAGAACTATGCCTTTGAGTTACAGGTGAACATCAGGCCCTCAAGATTTTCTGTAGAATTAAATAAGTGAATGAAGCCAACAAATAAAAGGACTAATGTGACAGGCAATGTGAAGACTGAAGGATGTGTATGGAGGACAGTGGGGGCAAGTTGATCCCAAGCAGTCTCAGTCCCAAGATGTTGATAGAAATGTGTGTGTGTGTTTGCAAGGAAGGAGGAGTAGAACAGGGAAGGTGAGCTTTATATCTGACTGTATATCAATGCGTTGTTGTTGTTAAGTTGCTAAGTCTTGTTTGACTCTTTGTGACCCAATGGACTGCAGCACGTCAGGCTCCTCTTTCGCTCAAACTCATGTCCCTTGAGTTGGTGATGTCATTCAATCATCTCATCCTCTGCTGTCCCCTTCTCCTTCTGCCCTTAGTCTTTCCCAGCATCAGGATCTTTTCCAATGAGTTAGCTCTTCACATCAGGTGGCCAAAGTATTGGAGATTCAGCTTCAACATCAGTCCTTCCAATGAATATTCAGGACTGGTTTCCTTTAGGATGGCCTGGTTTGATCTCCTTGCTGTACACAGGACTCTCAAGAGTGTTTTCTAGCACCACAATTCAAAAGAATCAGTTCTTTGGCTCTCAGCCTTCTTTATGGTCCAACTCTCATTTCTGCATATTACTACTGAAAAAACCATGGCTTTGACTACATGGACCTTTGTTGGCAAAGTGATGTCTTGGCTTCTTAATACACAGTCTGGGTTATTCATAGCTTTCCTTCCAATGAGCAAGCATCTTTTAATTCATGGCTGCAATCACCATCCACAGTGATTTTGGAGCCCAATAAAATAAAATCTACCACTTCTCCCACTTTTTCCCCTTCTATTTGCCATGAAGTGATGGGACCAGATGCCATGATCTTCATTTTTTGAATGTTGAGTTTAAGCCAACTTTTTAAGTCTCCTCTTTCACCTTCATCAAGAGGCTCTAGTTCCTTTACACTTTCTGCCATTAGAGTGGTAACATCTGCATATCTGAGGTTGTTGATATTTCTCCCAGCAGTATTGATTCCAGCTTGTGATTCCTCCAGTGGCATTTCACATGATGTACTCTAGTTAAATAAGCAGGGTGACAATATACAGCCTTGACATACTCCTTTCCCAATTTTGAACCAGTCAATTCCATGTCTGGTTCTAACTGTTTTTTCTTGAGTTGCATACAGATTTCTCAGGAGACAGGTAAGGTGATCTGGTATTCTTATTTCTTTAAGAATTTTCCACAGTTTGTTGTGATCCACACAAAGGCTTTTGTGTAGTCAATGAAGCAGATCAGATCATATCAGTTGCTCAGTCATGTCCGACTCTTTGCCATCCCATGAATCGCAGCACACCAGGCCTCCCTGTCCATCACCAACTCCCAGAGTTCACTCAGACTCACGTCCATCGAGTCAGTGATGCCATCCAGCCATCTCATCCTCTGTTGTCCCCTTCTCCTCCTGCCCCCAATCCCTCCCAGCATCAGAGTCTTTTCCAATGAGTCAACTCTGCGCATGAGGTGGCCAAAGTACTGGAGTTTCAGCTTTAGCATCATTCCTTCCAAAGAAATCCCAGGGCTGATCTCCTTCAGAATGGACTGAAGGATCTTCGTTTTCTGAATGTTGAGCTTTAAGTCAACTTTTTCACTCTCCACTTTCACCTTCATCAAGAGGCTTTTTAGTTCCTCTTCACTTTCTGCTATAAGGGTGGTGTCATCTGCATATCTGAGGCTATTGATATTTCTCCCAGCAATCTTGATTCCAGCTTTTGTTTCTTCCAGTCCAGCATTTCTCATGATGTACTCTGCATAGAAGTTAAATAAGCAGGGTGTCAATATACAGCCTTGACGTACTCCTTTTCCTATTTGGAACCAGTCTGTTGTTCCATGTCCAGTTCTAACTGTTGCTTCCTGACCTGCATACAAATTTCTCAAGAGGCAGGTCAGGTGGTGTGGTATTCCCATCTCTTTCAGAATTTTCCATAGTTGATTGTGATCCACACAGTCAAAGGCTTTGGCATAGTCAATAAAGCAGAAATAGATGTTTTTCTGGAACTCTCTTGCTTTTTCCATGATCCAGCGGATGTTGGCAATTTGATCTCTGGTTCCTCTGCCTTTTCTAAACCCAGCTTGTACATCTGGAAATTCTCAGTTCACATACTACTGAAGCCTAATGTGAAGGATTTTGAGCATAACCTTGCTAGCATGTGAAATGAGTACAATCGTACACTAGTTTGAACAACGCCCTTTGGCATTTTCCTTCTTTTGTAGCAAGTATGAAAGTGACTCTGCCACTTTCTAGTGTGTAAGTGCTGCATTTCTTAAAATCAGAAAAATT
The DNA here is from genome assembly GCF_003369695.1 of Bos indicus x Bos taurus. Classification (NCBI taxonomy): domain Eukaryota; kingdom Metazoa; phylum Chordata; class Mammalia; order Artiodactyla; family Bovidae; genus Bos; species Bos indicus x Bos taurus. Next base: position 118,220,621 of record NC_040076.1, read on the forward strand.
GTTTCTACACTTTCACCTACATGACTGGCAGAAAATTCAGTCTCAGTCATTCTTGGGGGATTCTCTTTTATCCTCTGGGGGTTCATTCAAGAATTTCCTGGTATCTAGGATGCCATAGCCTGTAGAGTCCTTATCAGCTGTGGCTCACCACTTTTCCAAAGCACTGGTCAGGCAGTATGTTCCAGGTATACCAGAGATGCCTCTCAGGTGGTCTACTCCTGTACCACACATGGGCCCACAGGGTCTCCTATGAGCTTGGAGATAAGTGTTGAGCCTTCGGTGGACATCCTGAAATGATTCATGTTAGGCACTTACATGCAAGGGACCCCAAGTCCTAGGTCCTTCCAAAAACCTGCTTATTTCCTATGCACATGCCCCCTCCCAGCCTGAGGAAGCCTAACATTCCACCTTGATTAGGCAGTTTCTGTGGCTTTGACTGCAAAGCCCCAACGTCCATGTGCTCCTCTGGGGAATACATCCAGGGGAATTGCTGTATGGTGTGTCATGGGAAGGAAAAGAAACTGAAAATACTGGTTACTTCTTTCTTAACTCACCTTGCTACACTGGTCTTCAGAAGTAACAGAAGCTTTACCTCCCTGCTCCCAAAGCCTGTCCCCACCCCAGCTTACACTGGCAGCGCTGAATGTCCCCACAGTTGCAACCACTGTTTCACTTTGCAGCATGGAAGAGCTCAAAACACAGGGTCTTGGCAGTTTTCCCAGTTTTCTTCATCCTGTTCATGACTCCAAAGAAAACACAATTTCGGACTCAAAAACAAGCTGGAGGTTTCTGTTGAGACCTCAAATATTTTCCCAGAGTCCACCATAAAAACAATAATGTTATGTTTTAATTGAAAATGATTTGTTCAAGTTTTTGTGGCAAAACCCTGCTATAGTTTTGTTTATCATACAAAGAACCTCAGATTCACTTCTAAACAAAATGTTTTCTAAAAAATAAAACAGACTTCCCTCTGCTGACCTAAATCTCAGGAAGAATAAATGTTTGTTATAAAGTGCCAAACAAATATTTATAAACAATATTCTTTTGCCATTTGCGTAATCTTGGCAATTATTACTCATGTTAGCATTGCTACTCAAAACCCAGCATTAATGTTTTCTTCAAAATATTTAACTTGGTAGTATAAAGATACCCTATATAGCCAAAGACCTATTGCACAAGTGTGGTCTTTGGTAGATTATGCTTACACTTGCCTTCTTTTTTTGGAAACAGTAGGAAATTTATGAGAGGGGTTTTGGAAAGAAGAAATATTTTAGTGCTCTAACCCCATAATATTTATGTTCTCTTACAAACACTAGCAACTAGACCCCATTTGTAAGTAACATAGCTAAAAATCTGCCCTATTCAAGACTTGACTTTAAAATAAACCCATTATCAAAAGATGAACAAATAATATAAAGCAAAAATGATTAACTTGTGAATGTTCATATACTTCCTTTCGCTGTCCATTAAGAATAATTCCACCAGTGCCGACGAGGTTCATGAGCATTTGTGATACAGCACAGAATGAGAGGCAAGATGGGAATGTGTGTGCTTTGTTTGGGAATAGGCTAAATTTGGGGCTTCCCTTGTGGCTCATTTGGTAAAGAATCTGGCTGCAATGCAGGAGACATGGGTTTGATCTCTGGATCAGGAAGATCCCCTGTAGAAAGGGACGGCTACCCACTCCAGTATTCTTGCCTGGGAAATCCCATGGGCAGGGAGCCTGGCAGGCTACAGTTGCAAAAGATTCAGACTTTGCAACCAAACAACCACCCCCAGGCTAAATTTTACTTCTGGAAGACAATAGGCTAAAGGTGGAAAGAAAGGCAAAAACCAAGTAAGTCTTAAAATAAATTTCTTGGGGGTTTGGACTGAATAGGTAGTTGAAATGACATAATTTTCTGGGCTTGTTGCAGGACAGGCTGAGGTTCCAAAGACAAGGTGGAAACTGGAATTTAAGATGTACTGCCAAATACTGTATATCAGTCCCCTTGACAGACTCTACTAAGGAGTTTTTACATGTTAGAGTTTATTTATTTATTTTTTAAAATAGATTGTACATTCACAGGTTTGAATTTTTTTAATGTGCTATGTACTACAATGTTTATCAAGAAGTCTCCCTAACACTCTAGGCCCCAGCCACCCAGTTCTCATCCTTGGAGGCCACCAATATTACCAGTTTCTATCTCTTCCAGAGACATTTCATGCAAGTCCAAGCAGATAGACATTTGTATTATGTATACTTTTCCACCTCACTTTTATACCTGTAGTAGCATATTACACAAAACATTCTGCACAGTTTTATTGCCTTTACAATATCTTGTAAAGACATTATTTAGATAGAGATTTCTCTCTTTCTCTATCTCTTTTTTTTTTTGGCAGCTGCAGAGTGTTCCATTGTAGAAACATACAAATATTTTTAACCCAGTCTACTTTTGAGGCTGCTGCTGCTGCTGCTGCTGCTAAGTTGCTTCAGTTGTGTCCGACTCTGTGTGACCCCATAGACAGCAGCCCACCAGGCTCCCCCGTCCCTGGGATTCTCCAGGCAAGGATACTGGAGTGGGTTGCCATTTCCTTCTCCAATGCATGAAAGGAAAAGTGAAAGTGAGGTCGCTCAGACGTGTCCGACTCTTAAAGACCCCATGGACTGCAGCCTACCAGGCTCCTCCGTCCATGGGATTTTCCAGGCAAGAGTACTGGAGTGTGTTGCCGTTGCCTTCTCTGACTTTTGAGGCTACTTCCAATCAATTACCATTATATACATGATGTTGTGAATTACCATGTTCTTAACTTATTTTGTGCCCGTGCACCCCTTTGACAGTCCAGTGAAGCCTATAAATTTCTTCTCACCATGATATTTTCATGGGATTTCATAAAATCCTTAAGATCAAAAGTAAACTAATTATGCACGTGCTAAGTCACTTCATTTATACTTGACTCTTTGTGACCCCATGGACTGTAGCCTGCCAGGCTCCTCTATCCATGGGATTTTCCAGTCAAGAATACTGGAGTGGGTTGCCATGCCCTCCTCCAGGGGATCTTCTTGACTCAGGGATCGAACCCATGTCTCTTAAGCCCCCTGCATTTGCAGGCGGGTTCTTTACCACTAATGTCACCTGGGAATAATTATCAAAATATTTTTTAATTTAGACATATATGTTTATTAATTAATGAATTAAATAATAAGATCTAGTACTGGGTCTAACTACTCTAATTTCAAGGTATGGATGAACATAAAGGATACCTCAAAATATCAGCAGCAACTGTAACATGACATAAAATATCTGACTTCTATTGATAACAAAGGCACAGACTGATACATTATGGCTTCCTGCCTACTTTCATAATTAAAGGAAATGATAAATTTCAGCTAGAGTTTAGTGAAATCCAAAACACAAAAAGTATTTTTTCCATTCAAGTTGATAAATTCCCTAAATTTTTCTGCGAAGCCCTTGTTAAGAAGTTCTGCCTTGCACACACATTGTTTTCTAAACATTCAGGCATGCTTGTATATATTTATAAATACCCAGAAGTACTTTCAGTTAGCAACTGCTAATAAATTTTAAGTGAATGCATATTGTCAAACATGACTGTCAAACAGTCATTCTTAAAGCATTCAATGAGGATGTGCTAGTAAGCATTTTAATCTTTGCAAGCTGAGAGATAAATGGTAGCTCGGTGTAGATTTATTTTGAATTTGCCTTCTTAAAAGCCAGTCTGAGCATCTTTTCATACATTCAAGAACCATTTTCTCTATATTCTGTCCTTTGCTTATCTTCTTATCGGTTTGTCAGCAGGTTTGTTGTGTGCTGCAATTCCAGAAGAAATCAATCAAGGAGTCTGTGTTGTAAACAGCACCCCCTGGAGTTAGCAACACAGGAGGCCTAGTTATTGATCCCTGGTGGCTCAGTGGTAAAGAATCTGCCTGCCAGTGCAGGAGATGCAGGAGACACAGGTTAGATCCCTAGGTTGAGAGGATCCCCTGGAGGAGGAAATGGCATCCCACCCCAGTATTTTTACCTGGGAAATCCCATGAACAGAGAAGCCTGGCAGGCTACAGTCCATGGGGTCACCAAGAGTTGGACATTACTTAGTGACTAAACAACGACAATGAAAGAGTTTAAATGCTATCCTTTGAAATTTTACCTCAGGTAACTTTCTTTGCATCATCTGAATGGAGTAAAATAGAATCTGGAATCCTTAAGTCAGGAGCCTTATTCAGGTAACAATGCTGTTAAGACAAAATCTGGAAGAATTCACGACAAATTGATGACTGAAGTTATCTCTAGCAAGGAAGTGGTACCAGAAGTGTGAGAAAGATTTTTTTTACTTTTTCTAAAAAATGTATTATGTATTATCATATGGCGTAAATAAATGAAAAGAATGAATACACATGATGAAAATTCAAATAATACAGAGGAGTATAAAGGAATCCCTTTATCCAACTTCTTCCCAACCTAAGAATTAAAAAATAAAAGACTGTGTTTGGTTTCTTGAGCCCACATTGTGGGTTTGAAATACCTTTTCCATTACACGAAACCAAAGGTTCTTGGGGAAATAACTGCATGTCTAGGGCAGGAAATGTACAAGATGAGCCTGGTACATCTTGTTATATCAGATAGCAAGGAAGTTATCAAAGATGACTAGGGCCATGGAAAAGGACACAGGATTCAACTAGAAGAAGTTGCCAGTGACCAGAGAGAGAGCAATTTGAGTATCAGTAAAGATAATAACACAATGGCCTGAAGTACATCATGAACTCCAGGAGTTCATCATGGTATTAGAGAAAATAAAAATTAATTGATCATTCTGTGAGGATGATGGGGAACCCACTTACTATTTTGAAAGCTGGTAAATCAAGACAGAATCTAGCATTTACTCTTTCTTGTCCAAACTGTGTCATTGAGTCACTAAATGGGGAAAGTTCTTTTTTTAAAAACGTAGGCCAGCTGGAACTTCCCTGGTGTCCAGTGATGTCCAGTGATATCCAGTGGCTAAGACTCTGCGCTCCCAATGTAGGGGGCTCAGGCTTGATCCCTAGTCAGGGAACTAGATCCCATAGGCTGCAACTAAGAGTTTGCACGTTGCAGCTAAAGATCCCACATGCTGCAATGAAATGGAAGATCCCACGTGCTGCAACCAAGATCTAGCGCAGCCAAATACATAAATAAGTTTTAAAAATAAAATAAAAGTAGGCCAGCTAAGAAGTGAAAATGCAACAACAATATACACCACTTTGTAACTTCTAATGAATATTTATCCTGACATTAATCATTCACAGTGGTAAGCATCACCAAATGGGTGGCTCCTAATGAAAGAATACAATCCCACCTAAAAAGCTGTCGTGTCAAAAAAGGGGAAAAAAAAAGATCTTGCATCTGATGAAGCCTCCAGGTCCAACTACCAAGTTGTAGGAAAAGTAGCGCGTGCTCAGTCATGTCCAGCTCTTTGCGACTCCATGGACTGTAGCCTGCCAGGCTCCTCTGTCCATGGAATTTTTCCAGGCAAGAATACTGGTGTGGGATGCTGTTTTCCCCTCCAGGGGATCTTTCTACCCAGGGATCAAGCTTGTGTCTCCTCTGTCTCCGGCACTGGCAGGTGTATTCTTTACCCCTGCTCCAGCTGCAATGCCCATGCCATGGCTAACTGTTGAAGCTGGCTGAAGGAATCTGCAGGGGCCTTATTTTATATTATTCTGTCTAATTTTGTTATGTTTAAAGTAAACAAAATTATTAGAGATCAATTTTTCCTGAATGACAACATTGTGACATGAAAGACTGAAAAATAGCTCATATCTGTTAGGTTCTATTAGGCCACATTGCTTAAAAAGAAGAACCTGAATTTTAAAATTTACATTTGTTATGGATTAGAAACATTCCTATCTGCAGTCCATAGGAGAGAGCAGCTATGTGATCAGAAGGAAGCTCTGTGGGCTTGGAGAAGCACCTGCTGAAGATCAGCTTACCTGGAAAACAGACTTGGGTTGGAGATTGCCTTGGAGAAGGTTTCTTAAGGAGGGCTCTAGGGAAGTAGCAAACCACTCCAGTATTCTTGCCTGAAGAACCCCAGGGACAGAGGAGCCTGGTGGGCTACAGTCCATAACATCGCAAACAGTCAGACCCAACTGAGTGGCTGAGTACACTGGGATCATCACTTATGAGGTTAGTGGAGGAAACAGGACTGGGGAACAGGAGAAACTGAACTATGATGCTGCTCCTGCAGGAACTTCAGCTAATCCCACTGGGAACCCTCGGAGTAGAATGGCCCTTCAAAGTTGTCTTTATCGAAGCAAGGGTATATTCCTCCTCCTCAGTCATCAGAAGTGGGTTGCCCTCAGGCAGGGCCTTTCCTGAGCTGAGGCAGCTTCGTTAGGCTGGGAGCAATGCCCACAGACATCCTCAGCTGGGAATGGCTGATGCGCCCAGCACACTCTCAGCAGACAGGGAACCAGGGTCTCAGGCCCAAAGAGAATCTGGGCCATGCCCCTAGTGAGTTCATTACATGTCGCCACCCTAACTTTCCTGCACACAACCCCAGGACCATTGCTCCTAAGTGAATAATGTGTACGGCTTAGTCCCAAAGGGCAAGTCTCTATGTCAAATTCCTGATAACAGGCACCAAACCCATACAAGATGATCAAAGGTTCTGTATTATTCACATTCTTTATGTAACTTGGAAGTGAGTATCTTATATGACATAGTCCCTAAGTCCCCTGAATTTCCCAAAGTGGCAATAGAGCTGGAATTACTTCCAGTACCATTTTGAAATGAAATCTAACATTAAAATTTTTTTTAATTCTTTTTCTTTTGAAATAATTTCAGGTTTACTGAACAGTTGTAAAGATAATGCCAAATACTCGTGTGTAGGCTTTATCTAGATTCACCAATAGTTAACATTTTGCTATCTTCCTTTATTATTTTCTTATATAACTGCCACACCAATGCTTAAAATCAACAAATTCAATATTCATAAGATGTTATTATCTAATCACAGTCCATATTCAAATTTCCCAATAATGTTCTCAATAGCAAGAGTTTTCCCCCAGGTCCCAATCCAAGATTGTCCTTTGTGTTTAGTTGCTGTGTGCCCTTAGTTTCCTTCCTCTAGCTTCTTTCATCGCTCTTTCCTTACTTTCACTACCTTGACACATTTTAATATTGCAGGCATCTTTGGCAGGAATATTGTAGAAACAACTGTACTCACTTTCTATCTGGCACAATAAATTATCATAAATTGAGCAGATTAAAACAGCTCACATTTATTATCTCACAGTTTCTATGGGCCAGGACTTTGGGCTCAGTGTAGCTGAGTGCTCTGTGAGGCTGTTTCAAAGTGCAGTCGAGGAATAGCCAAAGCAATCTTGAGAAAGAAGAGTGGAACTGGAGGAATCAACCTGCCTGACTTCAGGCTCTACTACAAAGCCACAGTCATCAAGTCAGTATAGTACTGGCACAAAGACAGAAATATAGATCTATGGAACAAAATAGAAAGCCCAGAGATAAATCCACGCACCTATGGACACCTTATCTTTGACAAAAGAGGCAAAAAAATACAATGGATTAAAGACAATCTCTTTAACAAGTGGTGCTGGGAAAACTGGTCAACCACTTGTAAAAGAATGAAACTAGAACACTTTCTAATACCATACACAAAAAGAAACTCAAAATGGATTAAAGATCTAAACGTAAGACCATAAACTATAAAACTCCTAGAGGAGAACATAGGCAAAACACTCTCCGACATACATCACAGCAGGATCCTCTATGATCCACCTCCCAGAATATTGGAAATAAAAGCAAAAATAAACAAATGGGACCTAATTAAAATTAAAAGCTTCTGCACAACAAAGGAAACTGTAAGCAAAGTGAAAAGACAGCCTTCAGAATGGGAGAAAATAATAGCAAATGAAGCAACTGACAAACAACTAATCTCAAAAATATAAAAGCAACTCCTGCAGCTCAATTCCAGAAAAATAAATGACCCAATTAAAAAATGGGCCAAAGAACTGAACAGAGATTTCTCCAAAGAAGACATACAGATGGCTAACAAACACATGAAAAGATGCTCAACATCACTCATTATCAGAGAAATCCAAATCCAAACCACAATGAGGTACCATTTCACGCCAGTCAGAACGGCTGCGATCCAAAAGTCTACGAGCAATAAGTGCTGGAGAGGGTGTGGAGAAAAGGAAACCCTCTTACATTGTTGGTGGGATGCAAACTAGTACAGACACTATGGAGAACAGTGTGGAGATTCCTTAAAAAACTGGAAATAGAGCTGCCTTACGACCCAGCAATCCCACTACTGGGCTGTTATACACACCGAGGAAACCAGAATTGAAAGAGACACGTGTACCCCAATGTTCATTGCAGCACTGTTCATAATAGCCAGGACATGGAAGCAACCTAGGTGTCCATCAGCAGATGAATGGATAAGAAAGCTGTGGTACATTTACACAATGGAATATTACTCAGCCATTAAAAAGAATGCATTTGAATCAGTTCTAATGAGGTGGATGAAACTGGAGCCTATTATACAGAGTGAAGTAAGCCAGAAAGAAAAAAACCAATACAGTATACTAACGCATATATATGGAATTTAGAAAGATGGTAACGATAACCCTGTATGTGAGACAGCAAAAGAGACACAGATATATAGAACAGTCCTTTGGACTCTGTGGGAGAGGGAGAGGGTGGGATGATTTGGGAGAATGGCATTGAAACATGTATAATATCATATATGAAATGAATCACCAGTCCAGGTTTGATGCATGAGACAGGGTGCTCAGGGCTGGTGCACTGGGATGACCCAGAGGGATGGTACGGGGAGGGACGTAGGAGGGGGGTTCAGGATGGGGAACATGTGTACACCCGTGACGGATTCATGTTGACGTATGGCAAAACCAAAACAATATTGTAAAGTAATTAGCCTCCAAATAAAATAAATAAATTTATATTTTAAAAAATGCAGTTGAGGGCTGAGTTGTCATCTTCTGGTTCTCCTGGGGAAGTACCTGCTTCCAAACTCATCCAGGTTGTTGGCAGGATTTACTTCATTTTGGTTGTAGAGTTTCAGTTCAGTTCAGTTCAGTTGCTCAGTTGTGTCCAACTCTTTGCGACCCTATGAATCCCAGCATGCCAGGCCTCCCTGTCCATCTCCAACTCCCAGAGTTCACTAAGACTCACGTCCATCAAGTCAGTGATGCCATCCAGCCATCTCATCCTCTGTCGTCCCCTTCTCCTCCTGCCCCCCAATCCCTCCCAGCATCAGAGTCTTTTCCAATGAGTCAACTCTTCGCATGAGGTGGCCAAAGTACTGGAGTTTCAGCTTCAGCATCATTTCTTCCAAAGAAATCCCAGGGCTGATCTCCTTCAGAATGGACTGGTTGGATCTCCTTGCAGTCCAAGGGACTCTCAAGAGTCTTCTCCAACACCACAGTTCAAAAGCATCAATTCTTCGGTGCTCAGCCTTCTTCACAGTCCAACTCTCACATCCATACATGACCAATGGAAAAACCATAGCCTTGACTAGACGGACCTTTGTTGGCAAACTAATGTCTCTGCTTTTGAATATGCTATCTAGGTTGGACATAACTTTCCTTCCAAGGAGTAAGCGTCTTTTAATTTCATGGCTGCAGTCACCATCTGCAGTGATTTTGGAGCCCCAAAAAATAAAGTCTGACACTGTTTCCACTGTTTCCCCATCTATTTCCCATGAAGTGATGAGACCGGATGCCATGATCTTCGTTTTCTGAATGTTGAGCTTTAAGCCAACTTTTTCACTCTCCAATTTCACTTTCAACAAGAGGCTTTTTAGTTCCTTTTCACTTTCTACCATAGGGTGGTGTCATCTGCATATCTGAGGTTATTGATATTTCTCCCAGCAATCTTGATTCCAGCTTGTGTTTCTTCCAGTCCAGCATTTTTCATGATGTACTCTGCATATAAGTTAAATAAGCAGGGTGATAATATACAGCTTTGACATACTCCTTTTCCTATTTGGAACCAGTCTGTTGTTCCATATCCAGTTCTAACTGTTGCTTCCTGACCTGCATACAGATTTCTCAAGAGGCAGGTCAGGTGGTCTGGTATTCCCATCTCTTTCAGAATTTTCCACAGTTTATTGTGATCCACACAGTCAAAGGCTTTGTTTGGCATAGTCAATAAAGCAGAAATAGATGTTTTTCTGGAACTCTCTTGCTTTTTCCATGATCCAGCGGATGTTGGCAATTTGATCTCTGGTTCATCTGCCTTTTTTAAAACCAGCTTCAACATCAGGAAGTTCACGGTTCACGTATTGCTGAAGCCTGGCTTGGAGAATTTTGAGCATTACTTTACTAGCATGTGAGATGAGTGCAATTGTGCGGGAGTTTGAGCATTCTTTGGCATTGCCTTTCTTTGGGATTGGAAAGAAAACTGACCTTTTCCAGTCCCGTGGCCACTGCTGAGTTTTCCAAATTTGGTGGCATGTTGAGTGCAGCACTTTCACAGTATCATCTTTCAGGATTTGAAGTAGCTCAACTGGAATTCCATCACCTCCACTAGCTTTGTTTGTAGTGATGCTTTCTAAGGCCCACTTGACTTCACATTCCAGGATGTCTGGCTCTAGGTCAGTGATCACACCATCGTAATTATCTGGGTCGTTAACCTCTTCAAAGTCAGCAAGACTCTAGAATGGTTCTGCTAGTAACATGGAGGTTTATATGAGGTAGGACAACTTTGTCATATTCTACTTATTAGAAGGAAGTCACAGTCCCACTTACACTCATGATGAGGAGGTTCTACAAGGGCATGACTACAAGGAGGTGGGATTATGAGGGCCATGTTCAAGTCCACCACAGTGATGCTGTGTCCTCCTTGCATCCTACCCAGCAATTCATGGTGCCCATTAGTCTCACTACTGGTGATGTTAACTTGGATCACTTGATTAAGTTTGTGTTCACTAGGCTTATCCAGTTACTCTTTCCCCCTTTGTGAAGAGTAAGCATTTTGTACAGAGATACTTTAATACAACGTCAATATTAAATTTTCATCAAACTTTTAATGAACTAATACCTCCATAAACTTGTGAATTCCTATTTTATTCAATGAGTCATAATTCATTACTAATGTTCAAACTGTTCCAGATTTGGCCTGGAAAAACCTTTGAAAACTGGCCCATGGAACTTTCCTCATGGTCCAGTGGCTAAGAATCTGTCTAGCAATGTAGGGGACACGGGTTCCCTCCCTGATATGGGAAGATCCCACATGCCACAGAGCAACTAGGCCCATGTGCCACAGCTATTGAGCCTGTGCTCTAGAGCCGAGGAGCTGCAACTACTGAAGCCCATGTGTCCAGAGCCCATGCTGCACAAGAGAAGCCACTGCAATGAGAAGCCTGTGTACCGCAGCTAGAGAAAGCCCGTATAGCAACTAAGACCCAGGACAGCCAAAAATATGAACAAATAAATAAAGTGAATATTGTTTTTGCTTTGGCTCCATCCATTCATTCTTTCTGGAGTTATTTCTCCACTGATCTCCAGTAGCATATTGGGCACCTACTGACCTGGGGAGTTCCCCTTTCAGTATCCTATCATTTTGCCTTTTCATACTGTTCATGGGGTTCTCAAGGCAAGAATGCTGAAGTGGTTTGCCATTCCCTTCTCCAGTGGACCACATTCTGTCAGACCTCTCCACCATATCCCTCCTGTCTTGGGTGGCCCCAAGCAGCATGGCTTAGTTTCATTGAGTTAGACAAGGCTGTGGTCCCTGTGATTAGATTGGCTAGTTTTCTATGATTCATGGGGTCTCAAAGAGTCAGACACGACTGAGTGACTGAACTGAACTGAATAGTTAATATATAATTGAAAAATGAAGGGCTTCTCTGATGACTCAGACAGTAAAGAATCTGCCGGCAATGCAGGAGACCTGGATTTCAATCCCTGAGTCAGAAAGATCCCCTGCAGAAGGGAATGGCAACCTACTCCAGTATTCTTGCCTGGAGAATTCCACGGACAGAGGAGTCTGGTGGGCTACAGTCTGTAGGGTCTCAAAAAGTCAGACGTGACTGAGCGACTAACACCTTCACTTTCACTTTTATTCTATTAATAAATAAAATTAAAAAGAAAACAAAACTGGGCCCTGTGTCCCTTTGACAGGTATTCATCATCCCGTAAGTAATCCCTTACTTTCTGGCTTGTATGGCTTGTATTTTTTATTTTCTATATATACACGAGTATATATTATGAAGCTTCAGTATCTTAATAACCTTTCTGGCTGGGGAGATACTACCCCTGCTGGGGCCAGTCAGCTCTTAGAGATAGCAAAGGCCCAGCATGCCTTTGCTGTGCAAACTAATCAATCCAAAGCCAGATGTCCCTTATCTGGCCCTGGAGGGCCCAGGAGACATTATTCCTCCATCTTCATCATCCCAGGGCCAGGTGCCAGGCAGCTCGGGAATACCCTATAGCTTGGAGCCTGCTGATATTATTCAAGCTAGCCAATCCTAGCTTGCTTACCCTGCCTGCCTTGCCTTGCCCTTGCCTTCCACCAGTGGTGGCCTAGGCCCCTCTCCTCACTCCTGCCTCTTTTGGCTCCTGACCACCCTGGTGTCTCTTCCGTATGGCACTGTATGGCATCCTGTTTCGAGGACTGTGAGTATAATATATTTTGTTTTCCCAAGCTTCTCTTGTGCCTCCTCTTGTGGCCGCACCTGACTGATCATTACATAAACGAACGCAGAACACAGAGCACAAGATAGTCCAGAATCATCTCATATTTTGCTGCTTCAGCCCTGGAATCAGCCATTTCTCCAAAGGGTCTTGGTTCCTTTGATCAGAGAATGGTATTTAGAAACCAACAGGGGTCTTCCCTGATGGCTCAACTGGTAAAGAATCTGCCTGCAATGCAGGAGACCAGGGTTCAATTCATGGGTCAAGAAGGTCCCCTGGAGAAGGAAATAGGAACCCACTCCAGTATTCTTGCCTGGGAAATCCCATGGACAGAGGAGCCTGATGGGCTACAGTCCATCAGTTCAGTTCAGTTCAGTCACTCAGTCGTGTCCGACTCTTTGCGACCCCATGAATTGCAGCACACCAGGCCTCCCTGTCCACCACCAACTCCCAGAGTTCACTCAGACTCACATCCATCGAGTCAGTGATGCCATCCAGCCATCTCATCCTCTGTCATCCCCTTCTCCTCCTGCCCCTGATCCCTCCCAGCATCAGAGTCTTTTCCAATGAGTCAACTCTTCACATGAGGTGGCCAAAGTACTGGAGTTTCAGCTTCAGCATCATTCCTTCTAAAGAAATCCCAGGGCTGATCTCCTTCAGAATGGACTGGTTGGATCTCCTTGCAGTCCAAGGGACTCTCAAGAGTCTTCTCCAACACCACAGTTCAAAAGCATCAATTCTTTGGTGCTCAGCCTTCTTCACAGTCCAACTCTCACATCCATACATGACCACAGGAATAACCATAGCCTTGACTAGACGAACCTTTGTTGGCAAAGTAATGTCTCTGCTTTTGAATATGCTATCTAGGTTGGACATAACTTTCCTTCCAAGGAGTAAGCGTCTTTTAATTTCATGGCTGCAGTCACCATCTGCAGTGATTTTGGAGCCCCAAAAAATAAAGTCTGACACTGTTTCCACTGTTTCCCCATCTATTTCCCATGAAGTGATGGGACCGGATGCCATGATCTTCGTTTTCTGAATGTTGAGCTTTAAGCCAACTTTTTCACTCTCCAATTTCACTTTCAACAAGAGGCTTTTTAGTTCCTCTTCACTTTCTCCCATAAGGGTTGTGTCATCTGCATATCTGAGGTTATTGATATTTCTCCCAGCAATCTTGATTCCAGCTTGTGTTTCTTCCAGTCCAGCATTTTTCATGATGTACTCTGCATATAAGTTATATAAGCAGAGTGTCAATATACAGCTTTGACGTACTCCTTTTCCTATTTGGAACCAGTCTGTTGTTCCATATCCAGTTCTAACTGTTGCTTCATGACCTGCATACAGGTTTCTCAAGAGGCGGGTCAGGTGGTCTGGTATTCCCATCTCTTGAAGAATTTTCCACAGTTTATTGTGATCCACACAGTCAAAGGCTTTGTTTGGCATAGTCAATAAAGCAGAAATAGATGTTTTTCTGGAACTCTCTTGCTTTTTCCATGATCCAGCGCATGTTTGCAATTTGATCTCCGGTTCCTCTGCCTTTTCTAAATCCAGCTTTAACATCAGGAAGTTCACGGTTCACATATTGCTGAAGCCTGGCTTGGAGAATTTTGAGCATTACTTTACTAGCATGTGAGATGAGTGCAATCGTGCAGTAGTTTGAGCATTCTTTGGCATTGCCTTTCTTTGGGATTGGAATGAAAACTGACATTTTCCAGTCCCGTGGCCACTGCTGAGTTTTCCAGATTTGCTGACATATTGAGTGCAGCACTTTCACAGCATCATCTTTCAGGATTTGGAATAGTTCAACTGGAATTCCATCACCTCCACTAGCTTTGTTTGTAGTGATGCTTTCTAAGGCCCACTTGACTTCACATTCCAGGATGTCTGGCTCTAGGTCAGTGATCACACCATCGTAATTATCTGGGTCGTGAAGATCTTTTTTGTACAGTTCTTCTGAGTATTCTTGCCACCTCTTCTTGATATCTTCTACAGTCCATAGGGTTGCAAAAAGTGGGAAACAACTGAGTGACTAACACTCATGCCACCAGGTGTATGTACTATATAATGTACATCTGGGCTCTAGGTGTATTTTACTTAAAATGGTATCAACATTTGTGGCAATACCTTTTCTCATCTGAGGAAGCAACTTGGGTTGGAGGAATTATAATGGTTAAAAGAGTGGACTCTGGATCCAGACTGCCTGAACCCAAATTCTGCCACTGTGACAAATTGCAATACCTTGGGAGAGTCCCTTATAATTGATCACCTGTGTGATGGTGTTAATAACAGTGTCTACTTTGAAAGGTTGCTATGAGAATTCAGTGAGATGTACATGCAAAGCTCTCAGGCTCATGCATGCCCCTGCATGCATGCCACTGCATATTACTCGGTAAATATTTATTGAATGAAGGATCCTCATGTTGCTCAGAAACTCTGAAGGAAGAATGAAAATGAGGGGAAACTCTTATTTACATCCTTTTAGAGCCAGATATCTTGCAATGTGAAGTCAAGTGGGCCTTAGGAAGCATCACTACAAACAAAGCTAGTAGGGTTATGGAATTCCAGTTGAACTATTTCAAATCCTAAAAGATGATGCTGTGAAAGTGCTGCACTCAATATGCCAGCAAATTTGGAAAATTCGGCAGTGATCACAGGAGTGGAAAAGATCAGTTTTCATTCCAATCCCAAGGAAAGGCAATGCCAAAGAATGCTCAAACTCCCGCACAATTGCACTCATCTCACATGCTAGTAAAGTAATGCTCAAAATTCTCCAAGTCAGGCTTTAACAATACATGAACTTGTTGGATGTTCAAGCTGGATTTAGAAAAGGCAGAGGAACCAGAGATCAAATTGCCAACATCTGCTGGATCATGGAAAAAGCAAGAGAGTTCCAGAAAAACATCTATTTCTGCTTTATTGACTATGCCAAAGCCTTTGACTGTGTGGATCACAATACACTGTGGAAAATTCTTCAAGAGATGGGAATACCAGACCACCTGACCTGCCTCTTGAGAAACCTGTATGCAGGTCATGAAGCAACAGTTAGAACTGGATATGGAACAACAGACTGGTTCCAAATAGGAAAAGGAGTACATCAAAGCTGTATATTGTCACCCTGCTTATTTAACTTATATGCAGAGTACATCATGAGAAACACTGGGCTAGATGAAGCACAAGCTGGAATCAAGATTGCCAGGAGAAATATCAGTAACCTCAGATATGCAGATGACACCACTCTTATGGCAGAAAGTGAAGAAGAACTAAAGAACCTCTTGTTGAAAGTGAAAGTGGAGAGTGAAAAAGTTGACTTAAAGCTCAACATTCAGAAAACTAAGATCATGGCATCCGGTTCCATCATTTCATGGCAAATAGATGGGGAAACAGTGGAAACAGTGTCAAACTTTATTTTCTTGGGCTCCAAAATCACTGCAGATGGTGACTGCAGCCATGAAATTAAAAGACGTTTATCCTTGGCGGGAAAGTTATGACCAACCTAGATGGCATATTAAAAAGCAGAGACATGGTGGCTCAGATGGTAAAGCATCTGCCTACAATGCGGGAGACCTGGGTTTCGTCCCTGGGTCAGGAAGATCCCCTGGAGAAGGAAATGGCAACCCACTCCAGTACTCTTGCCTGGAGAATCCCATGGATGGAGCAGCCTGGTGGGCTATAGTCCATGGGGTCGCAAAGAGTCGGACACGACTGAGTGACTTCACTTTCTTTCTAGTCAAGGCTATGGTTTTTCCAGTAGTCATGTACGGATGTGAGATTTGGACTATAAAGAAAGCTGAGTGCCAAAGAATTGATATTTTTTGAACTGTGGTGTTGGAGAAGACCCTGATGCTGGGAAAGATTGAAGGTGGGAGGGGAAAGGGACGACAGAGGATGAGATGGTTGGATGGCATCACCGACTCAGTGGACATGAATTTGGGTAAACTCTGGGGGTTGGTGATGGACAGGGAAGCCTGGTGTGCTGTAGTCCATACGGTCACAAAGAGATGGCACGACTGAGCGAGTGAACTGAACTGAACATCCTTTTTAGAAAATAAATAAAAAGTGAATTTGTCAAGGATCTTCATCCTCTTATGTAAATCTTTTTCTTTAAGAATTCCCCACCATAAATTTTATTTATTTATTTATATTTATTTTAGCTGTGCTGGGTCTTGGTTGCTGAGTGCGGGCATTCTCTAGTTATGGTGAGTGTGGGCTCCTCTTCACTGAGGTTCATGCGCTTCTTATTGTGGTTTCTACTCCTGGTGCAGAGCACAGGCTCTAGGTGCACAGGCTTCAGTTAGTTGTAGCACATGGGCTCATTTGTTGTGGGGAACGAGCTCAGTTGCTCTGCTGCATGTGAAATCTTCCCAGACCAGAAATTGAAACTGTGTCCCCTCCATTGTCATGAGAATTCTTATCCACTTCACCACTGGGGAAGTCCCCACTATAACACTTTTTTTTCTGGTTTTATACACTTTTAATACTATTTTTTTCCTATCTTATGGTTCAGTAAACAAGATTTAAAATTCTTATAAAGTTACTTTTCATAACTTTTTGCTTTCCCTTCATATTTATTATGTTTTTAATTTATTCTCTATAAAGAGGAATTTTATGAATCTGTGTCTTCCAGTGCCTTTTGAGGCCACTATGGCCATGAAGAGCCCTGTTGCTGTCTGTGTCTGGGGATCAGTGGGGTCCTCTTTCCATTCCAGCACTCGGGGGTGGCATCTCAAAGGCCACTTCAGATCCACAGCAATCTTTGTGTAAGAGTGTTCCCATCAGAGACAAGTTATCATGGTCAGTGTCTGCATGTTCTGTAGAAGAGCAGGCCCCTGCCTTCAGCTCCCCAGACTTCTGCCCATTGTAGTGTTAGAGAGAGGGGCAAGGGAACAAGCCTCCATTGTTATGGTGGGCACAGATGGTTTTGAGCCTCTTCTCCTCACTGACACTTGCCAGACCCGATGCTGAGAAACTCCATAATTTCAAATTGGTTTTACTACATTGTAAGAAGCTAGAAGTGTATGTGTTAGTCACTCAGTCACATCTGACTCTTTGCGACCCCACAAACTGTAAGCCCACCAGGCTCCTCTGTCCATGGAATTCTCCAAGTAAGAATACTGGAGTGGGTTGCCATTCCCTTCTCCAGGAAATCTTCCTGACACAAGATCAAACCCTGGTCTTCCAATTGCAGGTGGATTGTTTACTGCTAGAAGAAGCTAGAAGACCACCTATGAAATGTCATATATAAAATTCAAAGAAAAAATACTTTCCACTTATTTGTGTTCATATTCTTCCTCCTTTGTTTAAAAAAAAAAGTCAGAAAGGAACTCACACAAACCTCATGCCAAACCTGTGCCTGAGACTCTGATTCTTAAAGACATCTAGTCATCACAGAAGACACCAAGACCATTGGGAAGACAGGGAATTGGAGGAGGAGGCAGTCAAGAAAGATAAGGTCCTGTAATCATGCACCCCTTGTTCTCACGACGGGGAGGAGACCAACCAGAACCACTTCTGCAAGGGCAGGTGCTAGGAGAGCAGGAATTCCACATCCTGAGCCAGCTTTTAATAACGTCTTCTTGACAACTGGCATCTCTAGCCCAAATTCCTGATTTAATTACTCGGAGAGACAGCTATCCTGAAGGCTCTCACAAAGGAGCTTATTTGGTTTTTATTAGACAAGGAGCAAATGCATTAGAAATACTCTAGATGAGGGGGACTTCCCTGGTGATCCAATGGTTAAGACTTCACCTTCCAGTTCAGGACTTTACAGGTTCAATCCTTGGTCAGGAAGTTAAAATCCCACATGCGTCATGCCCAGAAAACAAGACATAAACAACAGAAGCAATATCATGACAAATTTAATAAATACATTAGAAATGGTCCACATCAAAAAAAACTTTTTTTAATCTTAAAAAAAGAGAAATATTCTGGGTGATTTTTATCTTTCAATTTGGTATTTCAGTCCCTTTGCAATTCTTACTCAAGTTCTCCTCACCGTTTAAATCTGAAAAAGTAATTTCTGAATCACTGTGAAGGCCTTGTTGAAAAACCATGACTCTGTAAAGAATCTTTGAGTCATTTGAAATAGGTCAGGCTAACGGTTTAACTTGAAAACGGAATGAATTTTCCAGCAGGGTTCCCATGGTACGTGACTGTGTTTTTGTAATGTAAGACAATGAAGGGAGTTGTTACTAGGTGATTTGGCTAATTTAGAATCTCAGCTCCCTTTCTGGGGAGGAAACCTGAGGCGTGGTGTTTGTACTAGATGCTGGGGTAGTGCTAACTCAGACTTCAGTTCTCCTGCATTGGGCCAGATGGAGGCTACGAACAGGGAGTTAGAAAGTAAGGTCAGCATCCACTTTGGCCAGAACTGAGCCTTGGATCCAATGAAGTCTGTCAGGTTTCTTTGAGTCTGTCTGTCTCTCTCTCTCATACACACACACACACACACACACACACCAACTCTTAACTGATCCCCCTTCTGTATTGCTGTTCTGGGTAAAATTCCCTAGGGCAAAATCAACAGTAACCCAAGTTTTCAGCTCACTGAGTATCAGTGGGAATTGTGCCACACTGGCATTTGACTGACAGTCTCAAAACCAGTTTGACTGAGAGTGAAGGCTGTGAGGGCTAGGTGGAGGATTAACTCACCAACTTGGAAAGGTTACTTGGAGAAAGTTCACACTGCCTCTTATTCATGCTTCAGTCTGTCTCAGAGAGTGCTGAGGTCACAGAAATGGCTAAAAGCTGAACAACAGGAGGAGTGTTTTTAATACAGAGTTCAACCACATGCACATACAAGCTCTGTTGCCACCAGGGACCCCTGGAAAGTGATGCCTAAAAATCAGCTCAGAGCCAACCTCTTTTGGCTTCTATTGTGTGGTCTTCTATTGCTACCTGACAGGAGCCCCACTGGGCTGAATTTTAAATGACAGGAAAGCAGGGGAGAGAGTTCCACCCCAACCTTTCTGGAAAGATGAAAGGCAAATATATATATATATATATATATATATATATATATATATATATATTTTAAATATAAGCTCAAAGGGCCAGTGGGGAAATCCTTTACACATTAGACCAGGGTTAAGGAAATTAAAACAGGTTTTATTACTTCTCTCCTATACTGAATCTAGAAAAATAAACAAACTGCTCTTATTTTTAACTACTGTTAATGTTGTTAAGTAGCTAAGTCGTGTCCAACTCTACGACCCCAAGAACTGCAGCATGCCAGGCTTTTGGGTCATTCTCTATCTCCTGGAGTTTGCTGAAATTCATGTCCACTGAGTAGATGATGCTATCTAAATGTCTCATCCTCTGCCACCCTCTTCTCCTTTTGCCTTAAATCTTTCCCAGCATAAGGGTCTTTTCCAGTGAATGAGTCAGCTCTTTGACATCAAGTGGCCAAAGTATTAGAGCTTCAGCTTCAGCATCTGTCCTTCCAATGAATATTCAGGGTTGATTTCCTTTAGGATTGATTAGCTTAATCTACTTGTAGTCCAAGGGACTCCCAAGAGTCACCTCCAGCACTACAGTTCAAAAGCATCAATTCTTTGGTGCTCAGCCTTTTTTATGGTCCAACTCTCACATCCATACGTGACTACTGGAAAAACCATGGCTTTGACTAGATGGACCTTTGTCGGCAACATGATGTCTTTGCCTTTAATACACTGTTGAGGTTTGTCACAGCTTTCCTTCCAAGGAGCAAGCATCTTTTAATTTCATGGCTGCAGTCATTGTTTACAGCGGTTTTGGGGGTCCAAGAAAATAAAATCTGTCACTGCTTCTACTTTTCCACCTTCTTCTTCATGATATGTGCACCACTAATTTTTAACTATTAATGGTCCACATATCTTGATTGTTGATAAACAAAGCCAAGTTCATGAAATACTGGCTGTAACCTTCATTCTACGCTGTCCACCAGGGTTCTATCCAATCAATCCATGTTGGTGGAAAATCTTCTCATTTGAAAACACCAAGTTAACTTAATTTTAAAATTTTATTTATTTTTTAATTAAGGTCTAATTGATTTACAATATTAAATTAGTTTCAAGTGTATAGCAAAGTGATTTAGCTATACATATATATGTATATGGGTTTCCCAGGTGGCTCTAGTGATATAGAACCCACCTGCCAATGCAGGAGACATAAGAGATGTGGGTTTGATCCCTGGGTTGGGAAGACCCCCTGGAGGAGGGCACGGCAACCCACTCCAGTATTCTTGCCTGGAGAATCCCATGGACAGAGGAGTCTGATGGGCTACAGTCCATGGGGTCACAAAGAGTCGGCTACGACTGAAGTGACTTAACACACACTCATGCATATGTATATATAGCTATATTCTTTTTAAAAAGTCTTTTCTATTATAGGTTATTATAAGATACTGGATATAGTTCCATGTGTTATAATCCTTATTATTTAACTATTTTATACATAGTAGTATATATCTGTTAATTCTATACTCCTAATTTATTCCCCTTCCAAGTGAACTTTAAAATCATTTATCTAATTCAAGTAGAACCCAAACAATTAATGTCTAGGAATTCTGTTATTCAGAAACGCCATGTAAAAAGCCCTTAAATCTGGTCAACATTTTTGACTGGGAAGGGTGTGGTAAAATAATGGAAAAAAGCCAAGCGCGTGGAGGGAAGAGCATGAGTGTCTGAGTCATAAACTCCTGAGTAGGAGGAGTCCAGAGTGCGTCACTCTCCAGCCTTGTGACCTCAGGCTGCATAGCAACCCTCATGAGCCTCAATCCTTCACCTGGACTTAGCTCCCTACTGACTGCTACAAAGTTCAATTACAGCCTGGGAAGATGAGCACATGTCTACGTGATATTTAATTGTCCCTCCCTCCTTCCTCTAACGCACAGTAACTGGATAATAGTTTCTGTCATCCTCCCCAAAGGCAACTGGGATCTGGGGAAGGAGAAAAAAAAAAAAAAAACCACAAAGGGCACCGCCTGGTTGATCAGGTGCAAAATGAATTCATTCATGCACAAAGATGAATTCATCACTTTTCACTGTTTAGGGTTTGTTTTTGTTTTAATTATCTATGGCTTTTCTTCTGAACTGAAATTAAACCTTCTGGCCTCATTTCTAAAATGACTAGAAAGTTGGGTCACCTGCATCAGTGGATTTAAACTTGGGCTGTGCATTAGAATCACTTGGGGAGCTTTCTTATAATGCAGAGTCCTGGCCCCACCTTAAGAGAGTCCTTGTTCCCTTTGGGCTAAATCGGGGTGTTTGGTTTTAGATACCCATAGCCCATTGAGACCCAGATGATCTTTGAAGTCCCTTACCATCTCATGTGGCAGGCTCTATTACAAACCACAAGAAATGACACTCAAATCAGAAAACAAGAGCTCTTTTCCCTAAAAGTTTTTGTGCGCTGGTTTCACAGGCATGCTCTGAACCTTCGGCTCACTCGTCCCTTTTTGGAGCAGCCAGCCTCCAAGAAGGAAGAGCCAGATCCACATCTTGGGCTTCAGAACAGGGATGAGGCATCCCAGGAGGTGTCTTGTCTGAAAATGTCTGTGAGGCCAAGGAGATTCCTTGGCTCAATGAGGCGGTAAGATGATGGCTGTGAGATGTTGAACTAAAACTACCAGATGAGGATGAGGGTATTGAGGAGGAAATGGATGAGGGTAAAGGTGAATTCTAGTTTAATCCTGGGCCAAGAAACTTATTTTTTTTGTTTGTTTGTGTTTTAATTTGTTTTATATTTAGATTTCCACAGTGATAACATAGAGTATTTGTCTTTCTGTTTGACTTTTTTCACCAACTATATTACTCTCTAGGTCCACCCATATTAACGAAAATGGCAGAATTTCACTCCTTTTTATGGCTGAGTAATATTCATGTGTATACATATATATATATATATATGCGCGTGTCTCTGTGTGTGTGTGAATACATCTTTATCCATTCATCTGTTGATGGACACTTAGATTGCATCCATATCTTGGCAATTTTAAATAATGTTGCTATAAACACTGGGGTGCATGAATCTTTTTGAATTAGTGTTTTCATTTTCTTCAGATATATACCTAGGAGTGGGATTGTTGGATCATATAGTAGTTCCATTTTTAATTCTTCGAGGGACTGCCATACAGTTTTCCATAGTTTATAATCCCCTCAGTTTATAATCCCATCAGGGTACAAAAGTTCCCTTTTCTCCACATCCTCATCCAAGATGGCTTACCACTGCTCCCTCTCTCTGCCTTCCTCTTACTGTGGTTGTATACCCTGCTTACAGTTTCAAATAGAGAACAGTTCCTGGCTTCTCCACCTTTTCCTGAGGATGCCTGCTACTCCATCAGCTTGGTTGCAGAGATGGCTCCTGGCAGCCACATTATTCAGGCCCTCCAGCCATGGGCACGTGTCCCAGTCCAGGCTTGTCCAATGCAGCTGCTCCCTTCCCTCAGAACCTGGAGTTGGGAGGGGTCTCTTGAACAGAGGAAAAAATGTAAACTTGGGTATTGTCAGTAGCTATACTTTTTCATGTGACAGAGAAGAAAATTCTTTTCTTTCATTACAAAGAATAAAGATATAAACAGAAGAGTCAAAGACATAAGATGGAGAGTAAGAAGGACATTCTGGATTTCCTACAGAGTTTGGTTCTCCTTGTCCATAGTTTCATCATCCTAGCTGCATCCTTACCTTTGAGTTCACAACTAATGTCCCTTTAGTTAAAGAAGCTGGAACTGGCTTCTGTTACTTGTAATCAGAAAAGCTTTAGGGATTTCCCTGGTGGTCCAGTGGCTAAGACTCTGTGCTTCCAGTGCAGGGAGTCTGGGTTTGACCCCTGACCCAGGGAACTAGCTCCCACATACTGCAAGTAAAGATCCCACATGCTGCAGTGAAGATCAAATATCCCACGTGCTGCAACTAAGACCCAGAGCAGGTCAAATAAATAAATATTAAAAAAACAAAGCAGCAGGGGAGGCAAAAACCCAGAAATAAAAAACTCTGAGTATGGTTACTGTGTATGAATGGTTATGTTTCTCAAATGTCAAACAAGTGAGAAACCAGTGCTTTCCCAACAAGAAAGGCAAAATACACGTGGCAGAAAGCAACCAAGAGATCCGAGTTCAAATCTTCCTCTTAGAATCCCACAGCCACATAGAATCACAGACCACTGACATTAGTTCTTAAACATAACTCCTCTCTATTGCCCACTAGTTGGATGACATTGGGAAGAATCTTGTGGATTTAATCATAAAATTTAACCCTTGTGGATTTAATTATAAAATGACCATAAAGATTCTGTGACAGGGTGGAAACTGAACCATTCACTCTATCGAGACTTCATCCAACATTACAACCCATGCTTACATTGCTATTATCTTGATATAATCAAAAGCAATTTTCCCTGGAATTATTCTTGAAGGCACATTACACACATCAAATGGTTAGGAGAGCTCACTGTAAGAGGCACATGACAACTGCTCATGGGCATGATGGGCAAAAAAGAAATTTGGGGAGTTTAAATATAACAAATGCCCAGTTTTGCCCAACTTTTCACATGACCTTTGGGCATTGCTTAAAAGCAAATGGTCTTAGAACTTGTCTGTGTACTTGAACAAAATTTAGCAAATCTTTATTGGGACCCAACTAAATACTTGACTGTGCTAGCTGTTGTGCCCTCAAAGAAGAAAAGATAGCCTGCTCTCTGGGACCCCAGCGGAGCTAGGCAGGCTGGTGACAATGTGCATTAGTGCACTGGGGGCTGATGGGTACTCAATGCGGGTGTGTTCAAGGACAAAGTAGGAGTGATGAGCCGGTCTGGCAAGGCAGGGATGTGATGGGAGGTGTCACGGAAAAGTGATGACTTCGCTAGCTTTGTCTAGGGAACAAACTGAGGGGGTGGACCAGGGCAGGATGGAAGAACAGGGGCTTTCTGGCAGTGGGAGGATGGCATACATAAGACGTGAGGTTGAGAACAAGTTCCAGTGTGTGGAGACCGGCAGTCCTTGTAGTGCAGTAAAAAAAAACACTCTTTTCAAAGGTATTCATGGGATGGGATTGATTCCTGAGTGAATGAGGGAGATAAAAGTGAGCTTTTAATAACTGTGGGAACTCTAGTATTTAAAAATTAGTCACAAAAAATAATAAAGGGATCTAGTATATATTGGAGTGAAGGAATCCCAGGGACAGAAACATAATGAATCATAAATGGAGTAGAGACATCCTGCCCAGGAGAGTGCATTAATGAGAAGAGTAATAATAAGTAACATTTATGGAGGGATTGTTAAATGCCAGGTGCTTTGTGCCTTAGACACATTGACTCACTTCACACATGGCAACTCTGTGATGTAGGTTCTGTTATTATCCTGTCTCAGAGGCCCTCTTCCTCACCCAGTCATTCCCCTTTCCTGCACTCATCACCAGTACACAATACATGTTTTTAAGCACTATTTTTTAAATTTGTCTCTCTCCTTCTGATAGATTGCACTCTCCTTAAGAGCAGGAAGTTTTGTTTATTGCCACATCCCCAGCACTTAGAAGACATAGTAGTAGCTCAATAAACACTGGTGAATGAATGAATGACAGAAAATGAGGTACGGAATTGTTGATAACTCACCCCGAATCAAATAGCCAGGCAGTGGCAGGATCAAAGAGCAGTACCGCAGACTCTAAAACTCTGGAGTGAGACTGTGTGCTCAAAAGGAGGCAAAACAGACTTGAGGGTGGACGGACTGGAGCACCAGCCCGCTAAGAATAGGCTTGAGAGGTCATTGGTTAATTACTTTATTCATTCAACTTGCAGTAAAAATTTATGGAGCATCTACTGTGCACCAGGCACTGGGGAAGCAATAGTGGACGAAGCAGATAGGGTTTCACAGTCAGAGGGGAAGAGAGGGGAAGAAACAGAAAAGGAAACAGGTGAATCCATAGAAAAATTTCAAGGATGACAACAGAACCGGGGTATGTGATATATGCATACATCTGGCCTCTGACGTGAGGTATGAGCAGAAGCCTACAGCCTGAAGCTCCAAAAGAAGGTAAGGCTCAGAACAAGGAAGACAGGAAGGCAGTGCTGGTGGGAGAGCTATGGATGGGGGTTGGAGAGTGGAAAGAAACCCACGACGATAGCAGTTCTGCAGAGGAAGCTGAGAGTTCACAGCCAGGAGGAAGGCCAGGGTCATCTCTTGGGCAGTGTCTGGCTAGGACCAGAGCCAAGTGGTGGAAGGAATTGTCTAGAAAACCATATCTGGTCTTAAACGAAAAATCCAAACCAGAAAAGACCCTGCTTTAGGTTACCCACAGAGGGATAGAAACAGAGGGTGGTCAAGGGCCAGGGACTCCATATTACAAGATAACTTTGTCAGCTTGAGCCTGGAAGTGCCTATAATGAATTGTGACATGTCCCCACAATTCATAAAGGCACTGTCTGGTAGAGCTGAGAAGCTGTTGGAAGTGACAGTGGCCTTAAAAAAAAAAAAAGTATTGTTGTTCAGTCATGTCTGACTCTGAGACCTGATGGATTGTAGCCCGCCAGGCTCCTCTGTGCACGGAATTCTCCAGGCAAAAATACTGGTGTGGGTTTCCATGCCCTCCTCCATGGGTTCTTCCCAACACAGGTTAACATCTAATACAAATGATACTTAACCTGAGCTATGGACCAGACCAGTGATCCCAAAATCTTATGGAGTAAACATAAGGTCCACTTGAAATGTTTGTAAAATATGCAGATGACTGGCCCCAACCCTTGTTGTTCAGTTGCTGAGTTGTGGACTCTTTGAACCCCATGGACAGCAGCACGTCAGGCTTCCCTGTCTTTCACCATCTCCCGGAGTTTACTCAAACTCATATCTGTTGAGTCAGCGATGCCATCCAACCATCTCATCCTCTGATGCCCCCTTCTCCTTCTGTTCTCAATTTTTCCCAGCATCAAGGTCTTTTTCAATGAGTTGGCTCTTTGTACCAGGTGGCCAAAGAATTGGAACTTCTACTTCAGCATTAGTCCTTTGACCCTTACACTGACAAATTGCTGTTCAGTATGTCCAGCAAAGGACCGGAATATGTGTCTGACATGCAGGTGATCTCTGGACAGGCCACATCTTGAGAAACATGGAGCAGGATCCACAAATGGGCTTCAGGGAGTCCATGAATCCCCGGGAATGGAGTAAAAAATGTGTGTGTGTTAGTCACTCAGTCATGTCTGACTCTGCAACTCTGAGGAAAATGTGTGTGTTTACATAAATGTATATTTCTTTTTCTGGGGAGAATCCTTATCGTTACAAGACTCAGAAACTTAAGAACCACCAATTGAGTTCTGCCCTTTATCTTAGAGAGCAGGAAACACAGAGTCCCAGGAATATAAGTGACTCAACTGATCCTCAAAGCTGGCAGAGAGCAGAGTTGGGCTGTCACCCCAGATTTTCTCTTTCCAAGCCCCCTGCTCTCCTCTCTTTGCTCTGCTGACTATAGGGATGGGGGGAGAAGGAGGATGGGGATCTAAGCACGTGGAGGCAAAGTCATCAAATGATTACTTTCCTCCTTTGTGGCCACAGGTGGGATAGATCTGCAGAGTGTAGAGTTAGAACAATGATGCCTCAGCAAAGGACCCAGTCACTCACCTGCACTACTACCCCATATTCTGACCCCTGTGGACGTCATCCCCAACAGGACCTAAAGCCATGACAGAGGGCATCCATGCCTCGTTGTTTACATGGTGGTGATGGAGTGGTGTTCTTATTTTTTTTTTTAATGCTCCTTCTGCTTTGTTCATTTATTTAATTTAATTTGGCTGTGCTGGGTTTTCATTGCGGCATGTAGGCTTCTCTAGCCATCCTGCAGGCTTCATTGCCCCATAGCATATGGGATCGTAGTTACCCTACTGGAGCTCAAACCTGCATCCACCTGCATTGGAAGGTGGATTCTTTAGCCCTGGACCACCAGGGAAGTCCTGTGATGTTCTTATAAAGACCTGCCTCCCTATCCCTGAGCAGGTGGGTGATTCTGAGCTTCCCTGTCTGCGCTCAGTTCTCCATTCATCTATTTCTTAGGCCAGTCTGAAAACTCACCCTTTCTAGTATGCTCAGGACATGCTTCCTCTTGGATCCTTCTCCAAGTCTGAAGCCCATGTCATTAACACCAGCTGGCTCTTCAATTTGGACATATGTTCTGCCCTCTAGATCTGGTCCAAATCCTTTAAACTCTGCCTCAGCCTGAGCTTCTAGATTCATCAGCTGGGTTCACCTTCCTCTTTTTTATTTAAAAAAAAATTATCAACCTGCCTGACTTCAGGCTCTACTACAAAGCCATAGTCATCAAGACAGTATGGTACTGGCACAAAGACAGAAATATAGATCAGTGGAACAAAATAGAAAGCCCAGAGATAAATCCACGCACCTATGGACACCTTATCTTTGACAAAGGAGGCAAGAATATACAATGGAGAAAAGACAATCTCTTTAACAAGTGGTGCTGGGAAAAGGTCAACCACTTGTAAAAGAATGAAACTAGAACATTTTCTAACACCATACACAAAAAGAAACTCAAAATGGATTAAAGATCTAAACGTAAGACCAGAAACTATAAAACTCCTAGAGGAGAACATAGGCAAAACACTCTCTGACATAAATCACAGCAGGATCCTCTATGACCCACCTCCCAGAATATTGGAAATAAAAGCAAAAATAAACAAATGGGACCTAATTAAACCTAAAGCCTTTTGCATAACGAAGGAAACTATAAGCAAACTGAAAAGACAGCCTTCAGAATGGGAGAAAATAATAGCAAATGAAGCAACTAACAAAGAACTAATCTCAAAAATATACAAGCAACTCCTACAGCTCAATTCCAGAAAAATAAACGACCCAATCAAAAAGTGGGCCAAAGAACTAAACAGACATTTCTCCAAAGAAGACATACAGATGGCTAACAAACACATGAAAAGATGCTCAACATCACTCATTATCAGAGAAATGCAAATCAAAACCACAATGAGGTACCATCTCACACTGGTCAGAATGGCTGCTATCCAAAAATCTACAAACAATAAATGCTGGAGAGGGTGTGGAGAAAAGGGAACCCTCTTACACTGATGGTGGGAATGCAAACTAGTACAGACACTATGGAGAACAGTGTGGAGATTTCCTTAAAAAACTGGAAATAGAACTGCCTTATGACCCAGCAATCCCACTGCTGGGCATAGACACCAAAGAAACCAGAATTGAAAGAGACACATGTACCCCAATGTTCATCGCGGCACTGTTTATAATAGCCAGGACATGGAAGCAACCTAGATGTCCATCAGCAGATGAATGGATAAGAAAGCAGTGGTACATATACACAATGGAGTATTACTCAGCCATTAAAAAGAATACATTTGAATCAGTTCTAATGAGGTGGATGAAACTGGAGCCTATTATAGAGTGAAGTAAGCCAGAAAGAAAAACACCAATACAGTATACTAATGCATATATATATGGAATTTAGAAAGATGGTAATGATAACCCTGTATGCGAGATAGCAAAAGAGACACAGATGTATAGAACAGTCTTTTGGACTCTGTGGGAGGGGGAGAGGGTGGGATGATCTGAGAGAATAGCATTGAAACATGTATATTATCATATGTGAAACAGATCGCCAGTCCAGGTTCAATGCATGAGACAGGGTGCTCAGGGCTGGTGCACTGGGATGACCCATAGGGATGGGATGGGGAGGGAGGGGGGAGGGGGATTCAGGATGGGGAACACATGTAAACCCATGGCTGATTCATGTCAATGTATGGCAAAAACCACTACAATACTGTAAAGTAATTAGACTCCAATTAAAATAAATAAATAAATAAAAATATTTATTTGGCTGCACCAGGTCTTAGCTGCAACACAAAGGATCTTTGGTTGCAACATGCGGGATCCAGTTCCCTGACCAGGGATCGAACCCAGGCCCCCTACATTGAGAACATGGAGTCTTAGCCATTGGACCCCCAGGGAAGTTCCTCACTTTCCTCTTTTGAACTAACAATGCCTCATCTTGGCCTTTGGCCTCTATTTTGTATTCACTATTTTGTCCTGGTGATGGAGTCTCTGCAGTCCTGGCCCTACTTAGCCAATCAATCAGTCCTCCCTTTACCCACCTGGCCAGTGCCACCTGCTATTCAAGGGCTAGACTTATTCAGAATCCAATCCCTCCTTCTGTAACATAATCAGACCAGAAA
The DNA here is from genome assembly GCF_003369695.1 of Bos indicus x Bos taurus. Lineage (NCBI taxonomy): Eukaryota > Metazoa > Chordata > Mammalia > Artiodactyla > Bovidae > Bos > Bos indicus x Bos taurus. Next base: position 118,250,442 of record NC_040076.1, read on the forward strand.
GTTCATCTAACATGCTTTCAGGCCTGCAAAAACTCATCTTGGGATCTGGCTGGCAGACCACTGCTTGCCCTGTGCCTTCTTCAACTGGGTACATTTCTCTCAGTAAACCCAGACTCTCTCAATCTTGCTTCCCCACTCTGCTTGCCAAGTCCCTTTATCTTCTGTTCCTTTGTTTTTCTTTCTTTCTTCTTCTTTTTTATTCTTTTCCCAGGCTTTAGGTCTCTCTTGGCTCATGCTGGCATCGCTCTGCCTGACAGCAATACTCAGGAATAAAAAGGTGTCTGAGCCCTTTCTGTTGACTAATGCCACCTTTGTGTTGGTGCCAGATTTGTTTTGGAGGCAGATGTCCGGGAAGGCTGGACAGTAGGTGCGGTCTTGCTGAGCACACCAGAGGCAGAGGCAAGAAGGCAGCCCTGTCATTTTCCCAACAGCCCCCTTAAATCTGTGAGTGACAGGGACAGGAGCTTAGAGAGGCTTCAGGTCTCAGATTAAATCAGCGCAGAGGTGGAAGTGAGCACAGAGCCCTCAGCCCGGAAGCCGGCCAGAGAGCTGCGTGGAACAGACTTGCAGCCTCCACCAGGGCTGTCACACGGTGGACGCTTGGTATTTACTGGAAAGTTGAATTAGACTTTCCTGTGGGTTTTTTTTTTTTTTTTTTAATCCTGTGAAGGAGTTACACAGTGAATTCCTTGTGGAGGATTAATCATCTTCTCTCTTGCCTATAACAGAGGCTGTTTCTCAGGTCCTGCCCCTGGTTTCGTTTGTCCCAAGGATTTCATTTGGAAGGCGGGACATTCTCTCCCTACCAACCCTCCCCACCCCACCCCCCCCAACCGGAGCCTGCCATCGGGACCAATGAAAAGCAAGTACCTCATCCACTGGTGGTGACTAAGAACTCAGAGTATTTAAGAGGTTGCAGGAATGGGCTGAGAACAGTTTTTGCTTTCTCCCGCAGACGGGGCACGCTCTCATCTGATCAGGGCCATCACCGAGCCAAGCCGCGGAGTAAAGGGAGTGGGGACATAAACTCCACCACCATGTGCTACGGGAGATGCGCGCGATGCATCGGACATTCACTGGTGTGGCTCGCCACCCTCTGCATCGTCGCTAATATTCTGCTTTACTTTCCTAATGGGGAAACCAAGTATGCTTCTGATAACCATCTCAGCCGCTTCGTGTGGTTCTTCTCCGGTATCCTGGGAGGGGGCTTGCTGGTAAGTCGTTCAGAAATCATTACAACCTTGAAAAAAATTTCTTTCCTGTTAGATGAGATGTTTTCATGGAAAGTTTTCTACAAGGCATGTTTCCAAATACAGGATTTTTGTTCATTCTTATTTTGAAAACTTATCAAGGAACGTTGAGATAGGTATAGGGTATTCATTTTACTAGAGGTTGGTTTACAAAATCCCCATTTCAACTACCTTTTTGCTAAATTCTCTTACTTTACAGCTAGAAACAGAGACTAGCTTTTCAATCAGATTTGAGAACCTCTAGAGTTTCTAGTCCTGGAGCCGGTGCTCATTTCACATCCGCTCTGGGAAACGCAGAGGAGTCCGATAGTTCTCTGTCTAAATCAACAGAGTTTTGGATACAAATTCTTTGCTGTTTGTTCTCAAGCATCTGTGACAGGGAAAAACAACGAATTGTGAGAGCACTGCTATTTAGAAAGGACTATACATTTTCTCCTTTATGTAAGCCTCGGGTGTGGCGTTTAGGGAAAATCCTTCAGTTAGCAGCAAATCACGGTCTGAAGCTAATAGTGGAATGTGTTGTTTTTTCCAAGGTTTGTTTTTAAGTGAAGTGAGAGGAATTTGCCTGCCAACCTGGATGCTGAAAGTATTAGCTTCGACCGTAGCCTGGAAAGAATGTGGGCAAACTTGGGTTTGCCACTTTGAAATGCTGGGATTGAGAATTTTGAAGAGAAGTTTTATGGAACTGCTAATACCATACAGAATATTTTTCTTAGTCGAGTAAAGGATATTTAAACTTAATACACTAACTCTGGTATGGCAAATCTGCTTGGAATTTAAGCATTACTATTATGCTAACATAATCACTTGTTTTTTTTTTTTCTCCCACTAGTTCTCAGGTCAGTTTTTGTCTTGTTTTGTTTCATTGAGGTATAGTTAATTTCATAATCATTTGTCTTTAATACAATACCTTGCTTCTTTTGATCTTGAACTCAAAGGGTTTCAAGCTCATTTTAAGAGCTTTATTGTGACATTACAACCATGCGATGATGTCTTCAATGAAGCAGTGCGCCTTCACTATACTGAGTTTTCCTCTCTCTTGTTTATAAAAAATTTTTTTAGTTATTCTTATAAAGTTTTGTTGTTATCTTCCATGCAATATTTTCAAAACAGTTTGCATCTGGAACTATGTTATGAACTCATGGAATTAACACATTTATGGGTTATTATTTTACCCCTCCCATCCTATATCCTGACCCTACCTAACGTGACACACTACATAAAAATAATCAGATATTACACTTTGAAGGTTTTTCTCTTCTCAGAGTTTATGTTCTCTGAGATATTTGGTCAACCTAACTCAAAGACATTCAGCAATATCAGAAAGAAAAATGTTTTACCAAAAGATGCTTAGATTGACTGACCCTTATGGACTTGGGGAAGATCAATGATTTCAATTTGCATTCAATCTGATTTCAATCTGCTTTCTAACCAGATGTTCCTGCCAGCATTCATCTTCATTGGGCTGGACCAGGAAGACTGCTGTGGGTGCTGTGGCCATGAAAACTGTGGCAAAAGATGCGCGGTAGGTCTTCCCTCTCTGGTGGGGAAATGGTCCCTAAGGGGTAGCTGTGATGTTCGGTGCCTCACTTCTGGTGGTCCTCCCTTCCCTAGATGCTGTCTTCTATACTGGCTGCACTCATTGGAATCGGAGGCTCTGGCTACTGTGTCACTGTGGCTGCGCTGGCCTTAGAGGAAGGACCAAGGTGCATGGATGCCAGTGGCCAGTGGAACTATACCTTTGCCAACACAGAGGGAGAGTAAGTGATTGTACCCAATAAGGCTGCACATTCTTATCCACCACGTGTGTATAGTGGTAAACCCACCAGATTAGAAAGGCATCAACCATTCGCTCATCCATCCTCTTGCCAGGTTTATTCTCACTGACTGGGGGACAATTCAGGCAATGGGTATCAGAGGATGGATTCCCAGTCTCTGACCCAGAGAAGCTTTTTAATGGATTCACTGGCTCAGTCCTCTTGATGACATGTGAGGGGACTTCCACTATTGCTCCTCTTTTACAGATGAGGGTATGGAGACCCAGGGAGATCAAGTAACTTATCTAAAGTCACATTGCTAAGATGTGACAGTCAGGATTTGAACCCAGGCAGCCTAGCTATAGAGTCTGTGCTTGTATAGTGTGTATACTATACCAGAGCAATTGTCTGATTCTCCTATTTTAGAAGAAAATCTTATGGAATCCTTATAAAGCACCAGTGAAAGCCATATGCATTTAACCAAAGCCCAGGGTCAATCATACTACCAACACACACACACTCACATATAACATAGCAATTATGTATAATATACCCTTTATTCAAAGTGGTCAGGCTGTATAAGACAGATCTTATTCATGACTTTAACATTGGGAAAATCCAAGTGGCTCCACTGTTTTATGCTGTACTGTATTACTTATCTATTATTGAGAAAAGGACAGAAATAGCTGAAAGAAACTGATGTGCTGCTGCTGCTAAGTCACTTCAGTTGTGTCCGACTCTGTGCGACCCCATAGAGGGCAGCCCACCAGGCTCCCCCGTCCCTGGGATTCTCCAGGCAAGAACACTGGAGTGGGTTGCCATTTCCTTCTCCAATGCATGAAAGTGAAAAGTGAAAGGGAAGTCGCTCAGTCGTGTCCGACTCCCAGTGACCCCATGGACTGCAGCCTACTAGGCTCCCCCATCCATGGGATCCTCCAGGCAAGAGTACTGGAGTGGGGTGCCATTGCCTTCTCCAGAAACTGATGTACATAATGATAAATGAATGACATACTGAATTTTGAAAGATTTAGTCATGGGATTCATGAGTGAAAATAATATGAATCATGAATTTGAATTGCTCATATACTTTCAGGAATGTTTGTCTTTCATGAATTATGTGGCATGGAGTGATATCTTAAGATCATGAATATGGAATTAGATCGATCCTGAGTTCAATTCCAATGGCAACCCACTCCAGTACTCTTGCCTGGAAAATCCCACGGACGGAGGAGCCTGGTAGGCTTCAGTCCATGGGGTCTCGAAGAGTGGGACACGACTGAGCGACTTCACTTTCACTTTTCACTTTCATGCATTGGAGAAGGAAATGGCAACCCACTCCAGTGTTCTTGCCTGGAGAATCCCAGGGACGGCAGAGCGTGGTGGACTGCGGTCTATGGGGTCGCACAGAGTCAGACATGGCTGAAGCGACTTAGCAGCAGCAACAGCAGAGTTCAATTCCAGCTCTGTATTTACTGTCTCAGTAACTAGGAAAAGGTGAACTGAGCTCTCTGCATCTCAGTTATTTTATCTGTAAAATAAAACCAATGGCAGTTGTTAGGAAGATTAATAAGTTACTATATGTAAAATATTTGTCACAAAAGCTGACAGAATGAGCACTGCTGTCTTATTACAGCTTGCAATGGGTTCAGCCCAATGATAGCTTCTGAAGGAAAACAGTGCTCACTGGAATTTGAAATTTTGGTGTTTAAAATTGTTGTTAATCATGATTTCTCAGATCATATTTTTCATGCTTTGTACTGAATATACTGAATGTACCAGTAGAAACTGGTTACTCCTGTACTCAAAAACATGTGATCTACCACACAAACCCACCTCTAAAAAAACATTATGATTCATCCAAGGAGAGGTGATTCATCAGCTATAAACTTATAGGAAAGTTTGTAGCTGATTATTCTATCTCCCCTCTCATGGATCCAATCAACTTCTGCAAGAAACCTCCAGTTTCTATGTCATTCCTCATTTCTACTTCTTCAGAGATTTCAGTATGGAAAATAACAAGCCAGTGGTTAGTTGCTTAATAGCTAAGTAGAACCAAAGAACTTTTTTTCCATTGTGTCTTGAAATTATGGATTTTTGTTAAATACAGGGCCAGAAGAACAGAATTTTTTTCATAATCAATCATAATTCCATCAATCAAATTGAATTTCTGATTGGCTCCATTAACCATTCCAAAATGAGGTTTCTAATCCCCAGTCCCTTTGTTCTGTTGTGGCAGGAAGACAGTACAAGGAAAGAATTATTCCAGATCTCTGAATGGAATTAAGTCAATCCTAGATTTTCCCATATGACTGAATCCTATTCTATTAAGAATATGTATATTCAGATAATGACTCCAGTATGGTTTGCTGAGGCTTCCCTGGTGGCTGAGTGGTAAAGAATTTGCCTACAATGCAGGAGATGTGGGTTCAATCCCCTGGAGAAGAAAATGGCAACCCACTCCAGTATTCTTGCCGGGAGAATCCCATGGACAGAGGAGCCTGGCAGGCTATAGTCTATGGGGTTGAAAAAAAGTTGGATATGACTTAGCGACTAAACAACAACAGCAGATGGTTAGCGAACATTTCACAAAATGACTTCAGATTGCTATTTGTCATTCAGTTCCTTTTCCCTTGTGTAGAATACTTACTATGGGCCAGATACTGGTCTAGGGGTTGAATAGACAATCATGAATAGCTCTAGTTCCTACCTTCATGGAGCTCAGACTTGTGGACTAGATACATAAGCAACTCTTCTCCTTTGCCCAAGTTACGTGTCCTTCCTCTGTGACCCTTTGACACTTAGTTTACCTGATCAAGCTATTGGTTGTGTTGAGATTGCCTATCATTTCTTCTCCTAAGAAATGTTTTTCCAGGACAGAGTTCAGGCTATTCTATCCCTAGACTTGTCTAGATGTCTAACTCACACTGAGTGCTCAACAATCTTTGCTGAATTTTCTATTAATTATTGCAACAAGATCTGGGCTAAATTCCTTATTCTGCAGAAAGACTTGGATTGGAAGCATCTGATATAAGGCATTGAATTAATCTTTTTTTTTTTCTAAATGAAAAAACATGGCATGAGAAGTATGTTTATGAGACATCCCATTGGTGTGGCTGTGTGTCAGAAGTTTCTGTTTTTATCCACAGTTACCTTCTGGATAGCTCCACATGGTCCCAATGCGTCGAACCCAAGCATATAGTGGAATGGAATGTCTCTCTGTTTTCGATCCTCTTGGCACTTGGTGGGATTGAATTCATCTTGTGTCTCATTCAAGTAATAAACGGAATGCTTGGAGGTATCTGTGGTCATTGTTCCTCTCGCCAACAGGTAAGAACCTGTGTAAAAATGCACCATTGTTTTCATCCTAGAGACAAGAAGACAAAAATTAAACCCTGCTGAACCTACTAATGTTTATTCCATTTTTGTGGAAAAGCATTTACAGCAGTGGGTTTTTTTTTTTAACTTTTTATTTTATACTGGGGTAGAGCCAATTAACAGTGTTGTGATGGTTTCAGGTTGACAGCAAAGGGACTCAGTCATACATATACATGTATCTCTTCTCCTCCAGACTCCCTTCCCACCTAGGTTGCCATATAACACTGAGCAGACTTCCTTGTGCTATACAGTAGAACCTTGTTGGTTATCCATTTTAAACATAACAGTATGTACGTATTGACCCCAAACTCCCTAACTATCCCTTCCCCCTTTTGCTCTCAGTGGTAAGCTCCTTTGAGAGTCACAGTTACTGGGTTATCTTGGTTCTTTGTAGTTGGCTCTGTGTAAATAAGACAATGTCACCTATAGACAAGGTGCTTCTTCAGGACGTAACCCACTACCCCTTTCGCTATCCCTGCTCAGACTGCAGGGACACAAAAGAAATGTTCTCTCTCTGCCTGCTCTCACATTCCCAACTAGTATACACAAGTAACTGCTATCACCCATTGCCCTAGGCATCATGTTAAACCCCTATTCCAGAAGAGCCTATGATGCAGAGATTAAGCAATATTTCTAAGATCACCTAGTCAGGAAGCAACAGGCTTCAAATGCCACGGCTCCTGCTCTTAACCTGTATGCAGGGCTTGCTGTTCTGTTGAGTTTTCTACAGTTCCTTCCTAATAAGGAGTCACAAAAATACCCAAATAGCTAAGCATAGAGAATCACTAGTAGCCTTTGAATAACAGCTTATTAAAAACCTTTCACTGTGAAAGAAAACCAGGAAGCGCTTGTTTCCTGGGGTTGTGATTTGGAAAAGAAATATGCATTTGTTAGTAGTGGGGAAAGTTTTTGTTTCTATATTTTCCTAAAAAAACGTATATTACCGAACTGATAGAAGTCCAGCTTTGGTCAAATTTGGGGGGAAGAGAGGGTTGTTTTATGTCTTGTTCTGTAAAGCAGGATTAGGAAAACTGAAACTTACTTAATTTGTATTTTCCTAACCACTTACTTCTCTGGTTCAAGGTTTCCTAACTTTCTTTGAAAGTAAGACAAAGCCTAATAAAAAATGAAAACCCCATGGCTATCATGAAAAGCTTTGCTCTAAATAGATGGAAACTTTCTATAATTTTTGAGGGGAAGTTAAAATAAAAATCTAGATGTCCTTATCAGGCAAATACAGCAAGATTAATAATTGCTTTGGGAGCCTGCCAAATTTCCGAGAAAACAGCAGAGTGGAAAACTTTCAATATGGAATTGTTTCCAGGCAATTCGGTTGGGCAGAGGCAAAGAAGGCTCTTGGGATTACTATAATATAACCTATCTTTAGCCTTGAGTTTCCTACAAGGCAAGAGTATAAACTGGGTGAGACCCCATTGTACTTCAGCACTGGTGCATTTTGGGGACAGGTATCCACCTGCCAAAGCAGGATCCCTGGCTCAGGAAGATCCTCTGGAGATGGAAATGGTAACCCCTCTGCTTTTCTTGCCTGGAGAATCCCATGGACAGAGGAGCCTGGCTGGAGTCAAACACGACATAGTGATTAAACAACAATATAATTGTCAATGACTAAAATTGCTACAGTGGTTTGGCAGAATGACACTCTTTTCTGGGTTAAGGGAGCCAAGAGTCCTACTGGGTTTCCCAGTCACTATAGGGGTGGCTTCTTCCCAGACACTGCAGGTCAGATCTGTTATGTTTGTTTACAAGACAAAAGACAGTTTCGAAGAGCAAGATTTTCAGTATAGATTGGTCAACTCTGTATGTAGCGTTTAATTCAAAAGTTGCCCACATTGGGTTGGCACCAATGTAAAACTCCCATGACATTATCTCTTAAATCCTTGAGGTTAAAAACCCACCCTGAACATATAAAAGCCAACCAGGCCTTGAAAGCTGCATTTTCCACGGCCTCTTTCTTCAGCTTTCACTTGGGAAGGACAACGGTCCGGTTTGTTTAGGAAACATTTTATGAGCATTGTCTAAGCTCTCTTTGTTGTTGGCCCAACCCCTGCTGAAGCTGAGATTGGTCTGCTTTGTTTGCTTAAAACAGATTTAAAGCACCGAAATGTCATCATTGTTTGTTGAGCCTGATCAGAACCTGATACTTATTTCATTTTCTTTACAGCAATATGACTGCTAGAAGAATTACCCCAAGACAAACCCAAAATCTTCCTCTGTGTCACTGTAATTTATATATTTTACTTGTATTAATTTGTAAAACTTTATACTAGTGTATCATACACTACGTGTTCTACTTTTATAAGTGTGTATAAAGACTGGCATCTTCTCCGGATATTGGTGTTTGAACTTAGCAGAGAAATTCTGTTTTTTTGTAAGAGTAAGAAAATAAACCACACTCTGGAGTTAATTTAACAGACTGACAGTGTCCAGCCTACCTGAGATAAACTCTGGCTGAAATCATGTTTTTGAGAAACATTACAATGATAAATATCACATTCCAGTTACTATTCTATATATTTATATGTGCATGTGTTTATTAAATGAAAGATTTCTAGTTGCTTTTTTAAAGACCATTAAAGAGAAAATCCAACAACCTGAAAAGATATATTTTTTCACTGTTTATATGGTGTTTCCCATTTGTATGCAAACCTCTAACAAGGGGCCTTTTGAACTGATTCATGTTGTGAAACAGACATGTAATTCCCCAGCTTGGGGGTTGGGGGGCAGATTGAGAATACTTGAATCTAAATGAATGAGTCAAAATAGGCAAAGCAGTGAGTTATAACAAGGACTACCAAATCCTGAATTTTTCTGACACGTGGAAAACTTTTTGGCCTTCAAAGACAAGACTGGGGATCATGGACATAAAAAGAGAAAGGCCTGGACAAGAAGAAAGATGGGAAATGGAATAAAGCAGTTGATCATCATGGGAATATGGGGATGGAGGGGCGGGAGGACCATGAGGAAATACCCCCAAATTTACTTGTTTCGATACAGCAAATAAAGTATTCACTACCATTTTGTTGTTTGGTTTCATCGTCCTTTGTTTCATGTTCCTCCTTTTTTCTTCCTGTCTTTTTTTTTTTTCCCAGTCTGCGGATTGTATGGCCTCCATTGCTAGGGGCTTTGTGTCTTCTGGTTTCTTGATCACTTTCTCTTCTTCAGCCTCTTTCTCCTTTTCTATCTTCCTCTGCTATCCATGCATTTGGGCCATCCACCTCATCAGGCAACTTTCCTTTGCCTTGGGTACTCCAGACAGCAGGCTCCTCTGGAGGAAACAGACATTTTCTCTCTTTACATCTCGCATCTGTTATATTGTTAGGTTCTTTCAAGTGACAGAGTCCCCTGCCCTACTGGGAATTGTATACAAAAATTGTCTGCTTTTGGTGTTTACTGGCCTAGGCAACAGACAAACTAGTTAGTTAATAAAGAAGCCTCACTGGCTGTTAGACAGCAGAGCTCCTCCTGAGACCAAGGTCTCCTGCCTAAAGGGTTCTAATCTTTCTTGTGCCTTGGTCTTTCAGGCAGTCTGGTGAAGGTTATGGACTCCTTTGAATAATACTGTTTAAAATGCAAAAAAGAAAGACATAGGATAAGAAAGTAAACCCAGATATTAACTATTTTAACAAAACATTTTTTAAAATCGTAAGATAGTTGTCTTGCAAGGCAGCTGCATCACACCAGCACCTGTAGACAGGAAAGCAGTGATCAAGAGTGATCTAGCAGTGAAGGAGTTCAGCCCTGGGATTTCTTTGTAAGGAATGATGCTAAAGCTGAAACTCCAGTATTTTGGCCACCTCATGCGAAGAGTTGACTCATTGGAAAAGACTCTGATGCTGGGAGGGATTGGGGGCAGGGAGAGAAGGGGACGACAGAGGATGAGATGGCTGGATGGCATCACTGACTCGATGGATGTGAGTCTGAGTGAACTCTGGGAGTTGGTGATGGACAGGGAGGCCTGGCGTGCTGCGATTCATGGGGTCGCAAAGAGTCGGACACGATTGAGCGACTGATCTGATCTGAAGAACTACTGTACTTCTTTTTATTTATTTATTTGGCTGCATGGGGTCTTCATTTCGGCATGTAGGATCTTTAGCACTGGTGTGTAGGATCTTTAGTTGTGACACATAAACCCTTAGTTGAAGCACGTGGGATCTAGTTCCCTGACCAGGGAGCTAACCTGGGTCACCTGCATTGGGAGCACAGAGTCTTAGCCACTGGACCACCAGGGAAGTCCCAGAACTACCATACTTTTGAAATACAATTCCAATTGAAATGATGTTTTGAGATATATCCAACAATTTTGATGTGATACAAAAATGTGTAATTTTGTATTGTTGTTCAAAGTACAATCAGTATCCTGATTCTGCTGTGACTTCTTCCATGCAGTCACAATAAAGGATATATTAATACTAAATTTTCATTAGAGGTTAATAAAAACAATGATAAAATTTTTTTCCATCCAAGTTTAACAACTTCCCTCACCATAGATAGCAATCCATGGGCCTCTTAGGAGTCCTTAGACACTAGGTTAAGCAGGTGGCGCTAGCAGTAAAGAACCCACCTGCCAATGCAGGAGACATAAGAGACACAGGTTCGATCACTGGGTTCGGAAGATTCCCCTGGAAGAGAGTACGGCAACCCACAACAATATTCTTGCCTGGAGAATCCCTTGGACAGGGGAAACTGACAGGTTACAGCGCATACAGTCACAAAGAGTTGGACACGATTGAAGCAACTTAGCATGCACATGCATAAGAACTGCAATATAAAGAGAAAAACAAATATCATATATTAACATATGTATATGGAATCTTAAAAAATGGTAAGATGATCCTATTTGCAGGACAGGAATAGAGATACAGACGTAGAGAATGAACGTGTGGACACAGAGTGGGGAGGAGAGAGTAGGACAAATTGAGAAAGTAGCATTGACATATATACACTGCTGCTGCTGCTAAGTCGCTTCAGTCGTGTCCAACTCTGTGCGACCCCATAGACGGCAGCCCATCAGCCTCCCTCGTCCTTGGGATTCTCCAGACAAGAACACTGGAGTGGGTTTCCATTTCCTTCTCCAATGCATGAAAGTGAAAAGTGAAAGTGAATTCCCTCAGTCGTGTCTGACTCTAGCGACCCCATGGACTGCAGCCTTCCAGGCTCCTCCGTCCATGGGATTTTCCAGGCAAGAGTACTGGAGTGGGGTGCCATTGCCTTCTCCACATATATACACTACTTGTGTCAAATAGATTTATAAAGCAATTATACTCCAATTGAAAAAGATAAACAAATACTTTAGAAAAAGAACAGAGGATCCAAAAAAGAGGCATAATGATCCACTGATGAAGCACTTTTCCCCCTAAATCTATCCTCAAAGGAAATGGCAATAATAATTATTAATCATGACAGTAATAATAGCAACTCAACTGAGTTCCTTCAACGTGTTCATTACTCTACTTAGTTTCTACACGTATTGTTTCACTGAAATCTCTTAACAGAGAGGTGGTGCATGTCTCCCGTTTATAGAGTCGAAGGTCAGAGAGGTTGACTAGTCTGCCCCAAGTCACATTTTGCAAGTGAAGAAACTATGCTTAAATCCAGGTCAGTCTAACATGAAAACCCACTAGTTTCCTTGTCCCCCTCCTCTTTCTCTGCTGCCCCTGTCTAGATGCTGGAGTCTTGTCTCTGGAACTCAGACTCTTCCCCCACCAAAGGGGGCTTTGGCAGGCTTCTGTGACCCTTTGGAAAAGGGTCTCATTGGAAAAAGAAACTCATTGGAAAAGACTCTGATGCTAGGAAAGACTGAAGGTAGAGGAGAAGAGGGCAACAGAGGATGAGATGGTTGGATGGCATTACAGTTCAACAGATGAACTTGGGGCAAACTCGGGGAGATGGTAAGGGACAGGGAATCCTGGCATGCTGCCATCCATGGGGTCTCGAAGAGTCAGATACTACTTGGCAGCTCAACAACAAAAGTGACCCTTTAGTCATCCCCCTCAGAGCCCAAATTTGAGTGGCTCAAAGTTTCTCCTAGTTTGTAGATCCTTTAACAGAAATTGTCCAGAGGAACTAGCTTACACAAATTGCCTTCGACCCTAGTTTACTTCTATTCATAGCTCATATTCTGCATCTGTCATATACTAAACCCCTCAGTTTGGCTGGGAATTCCCCCAGGAACTGTACTGAAACAGCTTATTATCCCTGGCAACATGAAAACAAACATTTCTGTAGAAACTGAGTCACCTGAATAGCATATATGGCTTCAAGGTTAGATAGTTTCCTCTGAGGATCATTTCACTGTTGTTACCAAATTTACAGGAAACACTTGCATCAAGGAAACCTCTCAAACTGAAATCTAAGGAAATCGATGGGATGTACCTTCACTACAATTTGGTTTTTGTAGGTGTGTGAGAGCTCTTCGATTATGTTTTCTCTGACACTTAATGCTAGTGGGAATGGGTATGGGACTTGGTGCAATTTTTCAGAAAGATGACAATCTAGAAAGTCTGCCCATCCTTTTTAACCCAATATTTTTGCTTTTAGAAATTCAAGAGGCTTATCAAAGATGTTCAGTTTCCAGGAATAATTTTGGGAGTATTGTTTATACCTAGAAAACTGACAAGAGCCTTAGTGTCTGACAACAAGGAACTGGTTTGATAAAACATAGTCAGCATAGTAAAATATTATGCATATTTATATTTATAGCATATATGTATACATATTAAAAAGTATTTTGGATCAGATTCTTGGTGACTTTGGTTTTAATTCATTTTACTTATCTGTACTTACTGAAATGTCTTCCATAAACACATATTACTTTTGAAAAGAAAACAAAAAAGAGAAACGAAAGATTCAGTCCTAAAATTTGGGGAGCAGTCCACAGTCTTTAAAGGACAGTCCCCAAGTGTATGAGAAAACCATTGTTCTTGTGGGCGAACAGAGTCACTCCACGGTAAATACTGGAGAATAATTGTGCCTGCAATTAAGTAGAGGGATGGGCCAGGTGAGACAAGCAATAACCCACAGGCTAAAAATATTACAGGGAAGCCGTGATTCCCACTCTGTGTTTGGGAAATGTAAGCACATGGTATCTACTTAGTCTAACTACTAAATGAGATTTTTCTAATAAATAACAAATATATACCTTTTTTTGTTCATTTAAAAAATGAAAGTAATGAAAAGCTCTACTTTGAGCAGGACATTTTGTAGCACAACCTGAGTTTTTCGCACTTCACTTCTCTGAGATGAGAGGAGGATTAACAACAGCCTAGGTTTACAGGACTTGGCCTAGCCTGGTTTGTGAAAATGATCCAACATGTCTTAACAAGTAGAGGAATTAAGTCATCTACCCAAGGCTAAAACACATTGTTCTTCCTTCTCTTTTCACATGAAATATTTTTGTGTGTATGTGTCTGTTAATTTAGATACTTATTCCGATTATTGCAGTTACAGAAGTCTACTAGGCCTTTCTGGAGCTGGGTTTCATGTGAACTCTGGGAACTGATTAACCAATCTCTGACACTGTTCCTCTCTCTCTCTCTCTCTCACATACACACACACTTGCCACATACATACATACGTTTTCTGGCAGTCTGGTGAAGCTTATGGACTCACTTGCATAAAACAGAGACATCAGATCAGATCAGTCACTCAGTCGTGTCCGACTCCTTGCGACCCCATGAATCGCAGCATGCCAGGCCTCCCTGTCCATCACCAACTCCTGGAGTTCACTCAGATTCACATCCATTGAGTCAGTGATGCCATCCAGCCATCTCATCCTCTGTCGTCCCCTTCTCCTCCTGCCCCCCATCCCTCCCAGCATCAGAGTCTTTTCCAACGAGTCAACTCTTCGCATGAGGTGGCCAAAGTACTGGAGTTTCAGCTTTAGCATCATTCCTTCCAAAGAAATCCCAGGGCTGATCTCCTTCAGAATGGACTGGTTGGATCTCCTTGCAGTCCAAGGAACTCTCAAGAGTCTTCTCCAACACCACAGTTCAAAAGCATCAATTCTTTGGCGCTCAGCCTTCTTCACAGTCCAACTCTCACATCCATACATAACCACAGGAAAAACCATAGCCTTGACTAGACGAACCTTTGTTGGCAAAGTAATGTCTCTGCTTTTGAATATGCTATCTAAGTTGGACATAACTTTGCTTCCAAGGAGTAAGCGTCTTTTAATTTCATGGCTGCAGTCAACAGAGACATAGGATGACAAAATAATCCCTGATATCTGACTATCTTATCAAAATATTTTTTAAAATTATAAGATAGTTGTCTTGGATAGACAGCTCCTTCACAGCCAATTAGAAGGAACAGACTACTGCAAATGAGAAGCCATGGGTGAATCTCATAAATAATGAGAGCAGAAACCTTCTGCCTTACCCCTTTCCCCAATTTTATATACAAGATTCTGGATGTAATCTTGACTGAGGTAGCCAAATATTTAAAATAGAGGGGGAGGTGGTAAGTCCCCTTATACAATATGTCACATATTAGGTTTTTATAGGAACAACACTATTAAGCCCCCAAGAGGGGCTGTTTCAAGATGTCAGTATCCACAAGTTGCATCCTGGAAGTGGAAGACTCTGTGTCAAGTGTTCCACTTGCTAATTTTCACCACAATCCCCTTTGTAACATGTGTACAAATATCACTGATTCGTGTGCAGGGTTTAGGGTCAATTGTAGTGACCTCTCCTGTCTCAGCTGGAGACAATGCTAGAAGGGTTTGAGAGTAAAACTGAGGTCACCAGGCTCAGATCTCTCTCAGTATCTGACTCCATGTCATTTAGGGCAAACCTTTAAAAGCAATAGCTTTATTTTTTTAATTTTTATTTATTTATTTTAAAATTTTATATATTTTTAATTGGAGGATAATTGCTTTCCAATATTGTGTTGGTTTCTGTCATACAGAATGGCCATTATCAAAAAATCTACAAGCCATAAATGCTAGAGATGGTGTGGAGAAAAGGGTACCCTCTTGCACTGTTGGTGGAAAGGTAAATTGACACGCCACTACGGAGAACAGTATAGTGCTTAGTTGCTCAGTCATGTCCAACACTTTGCAATCCTTTGGATTGTAGCCAGTCAGGCTCCTCTGTCCATGGGATTTTCCCAGCAAGAATACTGGAGTGAGTTGCCATTTCCTCCTCCTGGGGATTCTCCCAACCCAGGGATCAAACCAGCATCTACTGTGTCTCCTGAATTAGCAGGCTCATTCTTTACTTGCTGAGAACAGTGTGGAGATTCCTTAAAAAACTCAGAATAAAACTATCATATTAAAAAAAATTTTTTTTGATGTCGACCATTTTTAAAGTCTTTATTGGATTTGTTACAATATTGCTTCTGTTTCATATTTTGGATCTTGGCCCCAAGGCATATGGGATCCTAGCTCCCTGACCAGGGGTTGAACATACACCTCCTGCAATGGAAAGCAAAGTCTTAACCACTGGATCACCTGGGAAATCCCCTAAAACAATAGTTTTAAACCTACAGGCAGCTCTCCCCATAATCCCTAACATTTATTATATTTTGGACCTTAAACATTTTTTTGATCTTTTTGTTGCATGCAGTAACATACATGCAAAAATGTACAGCTCAACAAAGTTTTACATGTGTTTATTTACACACATGTAACCACCAACTACATCAAGATACAGGACATTTCCAGCACCCAGAAAACTCATGTCCTCTCCCAGGAAATAAGCACTCCTGGAGTAACTACAGTTCTGATTTCCATCAGCATAGATTAGTTTTGCCTGTTCTTGAACTCAGTATAAATTGATTCGTAAAGCATGTTTTTCTGTGGGTCTGGTTTTCATCACTAAACATTATGTTGTTGATTGCTGACTCCCCAAATATTACCAGAACAATCTGTTCATAAGACAAAGCTGTGTGTGTTACTCACTGCCATCAGGGAGAACATCACCTTGAAAGAGCTTTGGTTGGAGCGGGGAGGAAAAAGATGAATTTGAGATTTTAATTCTGGTTTAAGGTGACTCTTTTGATGGGAAGGCTTGACTAGGATTAATAAGAATTATGATATCTTTTTAGGATTGATGAGAAGAGCAAGGCAAGGATTTTGAGGTGAGAGGTTCAAAGACTCTTTGAGATGGAAATTGTTGTCATTCACTGTTGAAGAGATAATGGGTCTTTCAGGAAGTTCCTATAATGAATAAAGTTATTTGTCTAGGCAAGAGTATTGTGGAATAGGGACCTCCATTGTGCTCCAGTGGCCAAGACTCTGTATTCCCAATGCAGGGGGCCTGGGGTTTGATCCCTGGTCAGGGGTCTAGATCCCGCATGCCACAACTAAAGGCCCTGAATGCTGCAACTAAGACCTAGTGAGAGCAAATAAATACAAATAATTTTTTTTTTTTTTAAGAGTATCCTGGGAAAGTAAAGCTATGCTAACAAAGACTGTGTGTATGTGCTTAGTTGCTCAGTCATGTCTGACTTTGTGACTCCATGGACTATAGCCAGCTAGGCTCATCTCTCCATGGGAACTCTCCAGGCAAGAATAATGGTGAGGGTTGCCATGCCCTCTTTCAGGGGATCTTCCCAACTCAGGGATTGAACCCAGGTCTCCCGCATTGGAGGCAGATTCTTTACCACCTGAGCCACTAGGGAAGCCCATGCTAACAAAGACTATGGAATAATAAACCATGACGTGGTTTATAATTTCAGTCCTCAGTATCCAAGTTCAGGGTGGGGGATAGATGGTTTGAGTTTGTGATATTTTTGAGATTCATCTGTGTCATCTCATGTAGCGGTAGTTTGTTCATTTCCTTTGTTGTACAGTACTCCATTGTTTGAATATACTACAGTTCATTTACCCATAATTCTATTCATGGATATTTGTGTGGTTTTCAGGAAATATGTTGCTAAAATCATTCTTGTACATGTTTTTTGGTGAATATAAGAACTTTTTGATGTAAGTTTATTTTTGTCTTGTTAAGGAATCAAACTGTCAATGGAGATCCTTTTGTTGGGCTTTAGTTGACATCTCAGGGGACCCACAGATTCCCCTTGGCCCAGCAATCCCACAGCTTGGTTCATATCTTCCTGCCAGGGGACTGTCAATCACTTACTGGTTCAATATTTCTGGATTGTACATTGTGAGTCCTGTACTGCACAAGGTACTGAAGACACAGCTTGGAGATTTTTCCAAGCTCTAGGAGACAGAGTCTGTGACTATGTTGCTCACTATTGTATCCCCAGCTCCTAAAACAGTTCACAGCATGCACTAATTGCTTGATGATCAGAGGTCAGCAAGCCATGGCTCATGGGCCAAATCTGGTCTGCTATCTGTTTCTGTAAATAGAGTCATGGGGACACAGCCATGCCTCTTTGTTTACTTATTGTCTATGGTGCTTTCCTGCCACAATGGTAGAATTTAGTAGTTCTGACAGTGAACACATGTCCCACAAGGCCCAAGATATGTCCTTATCTAGCCCTTTACAGAAAGTTTGTTAATCTCTAGCCTAGCTGCCCATTTGTCTAGCTAAAAGTTGATACTTCTACCCTATGGACTGTAGCCCACAAGGCTCCCCTATCCATGGAATTCTCCAGGCAAGAATACTGGAGTGGGTTGCCATCGCTGTCTCCAGGGAAACTTCCTGACCCAAGGATTGAACCCATGTTTCCCGCTTTGCAGGTGGATTCTTTATCATGTGAGCCACCTGGGAAGTCCCATTACAATGGGAGTGGAGCACAATGAGTATTGTTATTTTTAAGCTTATTATAAAATTTCTCAAAAAGTTACAAAAAGAAGTAGAGAGAGAAAAAAAATGAACCCAATTTACCTGCCGTCTAGCTATAAGGATGGATATTAGAGGATGTATTGGTCCCCCGGTGGCTCAGTAGTAAAGAATCTGCCTGCTGAGAAAGAGAGGCAGGTTCAATCCCTGGGTTGGGAAGATCCCCTAGAGAAGGAAATGGCAACCCGCTCCAGTATTCTTGCCTGAGAAATCCTACGGACAGAGGAGCCTGGAGGGCTACAGTCCGTGGGGTCGCAAAAGAGTTGGACATGGCTTAGAAACTAAACAAAAGCTTCCTAGTTTCCTAGCTGTAACAAGCTACCACAGCTGGATAGCTTAGTGCAACAGGAATTTATTGTCTCACAGTCTGGAGGCCAGAAGTCTGATATCAAGGTGTCAGCAAGACCTCAGTCCCTCTGAAGATGCTGTTTCAGGCTTCTCTTAGCCTCTGATAGCCTCAGGGATTTCTTGGATTGTAGACAATCATCTTCTCCCTGTGTCTCTTCACATTGTCTTTCTTTCGCGTATGTCTATCTCTGTGTCCAGATTTACATGGACACCCAGTTGTGTTGCCTTAGGGCTCACTCTAACCATCTACTTTCAACTAGATTACCTCTACTAAGACTGTATTTCCATATAAGGTCACACTTTGAGGTGCTGGGGAGTATGACTTCAACATATCTTTTTTGAAAGGGGACACAATTCAACTCAGAACAGAAGAAGGGATAGCAGTCTCTGACGGAGACTTTATCAGCATCTTCTAAACCAAACTGATGTCCTATGCCATGTCCTTGAAAAGTCTGGGAGGAAAAAAGACAAAAGAAAAAGTTTGGGAAAGAGTGCACATAATACACATCTTCCTGAAGATCCATCACATGCATTTCCTAAGCACTGAGAAGTCTTATTGAAAAACCGGTTTAACTCAAAACTTCCCAAATTATCTAACTATCAAACCCTACAGTTGCAGCTTTGGAAAGAAGTGAATGACAGATGAAAAGAAAAGCACAGAGCTGGAAACATGAGAAAATCATTAAATGATGATTAGATCATTAGAGGATACAGATTAGAGGAGTCCTTCCTTGCTGACTCAGAAGGTAAAGAATATGCCTACAATGCAGGAGCCCTGGGTTCAGTCCCTGGTCAGGAAGATCCCCTGGAGAAGGGAATGGCTACCCATTCCAGTATTCTTGCCTGGCGAATTCCATGGACAGAAAAGTCTGGCAGGCTACAGTTCATGGGGTCGCAAAGAGTTGCACACGACTGAGCAACTAACACACTCAGTGACAACGAGGAGTTTAGAATGAAAAGAAAATTTCATAAAATTAGCTGCTGCCTGTTCAATGGACAGGAACTCTGATATGTATTCTATCTTTTACTCTTGAATAGGCGTGCAGGGTACCACCTTTGCAGATCTTGCTCCAATTCTATAGGAAAATATTATGTGCCCTTTAAGCAATACAGCTCCATAGGTTTGGAAGGAATCCTGACTCCCAATTTTAGAGAAAAATTTTCTCCCAAAATTTTCTATTGTAGCTATCTTGGTCTCCAAGGGGAAGACCTCTCTGAGTGGGAAAGGCAAGAGAATTTCAGAGATACAATAATCCAGTTGTTAGACATTTCATCCCTCCATAGTTTAGGGTCAAGTCAGTTCTCCCGCAAATTCCATTTCTGAGTCCATATGTGTTTATCACAAGGTATTCTTGTATTGGGTTGGCCAAAAAGTTCATTTGGATTTTTCCATATGATGTTACAGAAAAATCCAGATGAATTTTTGCCCAATCCAATATGTGCATATGGGCAGCAGTATATGTAATCTACAAAGCCCTGCAAAGGTTGAAAAACAACTTCTATCTGGGCATTGGTACGGGGTGAGGGGGCAGGTAGGGGAGAAGGACATTCCAAAGGTGTGTGACAGGCAAAACTGGAGGTTGGAAAGAGACAGAAATGAAATGACATATTAGTAACCAGTTTCTGCAAAGGCAATCTTGGTGATTCAGTCTTCAGCGTCCATGGCCAGAGGATCAGGGAGTCATGAGTCAGGTAACCTGTGAACTGCTGTGTGTTTCGTTCGCTCAGGGAAGCGTCACCCTAGAGGCAATGATGAGTCTCATGCTGTATAATGAGAGGAATATTCATGTCCACATCCTCAGGGCTCCCTATGCAGGTGAGGACATCGGAGTTTGATGGTTTGTGGAGATGGCCCAGATGGAAGAATGGGTCTCAGGTATAGCATGTATAACACCAACAGTGAACCCTAATGTAGTCAATGGACTTTGAATGATTATGATGTGTCATTGTAGATTCATCAATTGTAACAAAAGTACAATCTGGTGGAGGAAGTTAATAATGGAGGAGGTTGTATCTGCATGGGGGCACAGGGTATATGGGAACCCTCCATACTTTCTGTTCGGTTTTTCTAAATTGAATCTAAAACTACTCTAAAAAATTAAGTCTGTAGAAAAAAATTGCTGTAACTTTTGAGATTTCCAATGTCTAGGCCACACCCCAGATCAATTAAATCAGGACATACAAGGTTGCAATCTAGATATCAATAAAGTTTTCATACAAATTTATATACAATTTTTCATACAACCCATGTAATCCCAATGTATGGTCAAGACTGAGATTTACTGCCCTCAGTTCAGTTCAGTTGCTCAGTCGTGTCCGACTCTTTGTGACCCCATGAATCACAGCACACCAGGCTTCCCTGTCCATCACCAACTCCCAGAGTTCACCCAAAGTCTTGTCCATCGAGTTGGTGATGCCATCCAGCCATCTCATCCTCTGTCGTCCCCTTCTCCTCCTGCCCCAATCTCTCCCAGCATCAGTCTTTTCCAATAAGTCAACTCTTCGCGTGAGGTGGCCAAAGTATTGGAGTTTCAGCTTTAGCATCAGTCCTTCCAATGAACACCCAGGACTGATCTCCTTTAGAATGGACTGGTTGGATCTCCTTGCAGTCCAAGGGACTCTCAAGAGTCTTTTCCAACACCACAGTTCAAAAGCATCAATTCTTCGGTGCTCAGCTTTCTTCACAGTCCAACTCTCACATCCATACATGACCACTGGAAAAACCATAGCCTTGACTAGACAGACCTTTGCTGGCAAAGTAATGTCTCTGCTTTTGAATATGCTGTCTAGGTTGGTCATAACTTTCCTTCCAAGGAGTAAGCGTCTTTTAATTTCATGGCTGCAGTCACCATCTGCAGTGATTTTGGAGCCCCCCAAAAATAAAGTCTGACACTGTTTCTACCATTTCCCCATCTATTTCCCATGAAGTGGCGGGACCAGACGACTGCCCTAGGAAGTGATAATTTCACAGCAGTGAATCTCAGATCTGGACGCCAATTAGACTCACCAGCACTTAAAAAATATGTAGATATACTCACTCCCTGAAATTCTGATTCAGTTGGTCTAGGATGAGTCCTGGGCACTACTGTTTTTTAAAAAGCTCTTCGACTGATTCCAATATGCAGCCAAGGTTGATCTGCAGCAAGAAGGGCAACTTCCTGAACATATGCTTTAAACTCTCCAGTCCTGTCCCCAAGGGAGACATCACCAATCAGTGCCAGTGAGCCCAGACATGGCCTTAGCATCCTTCTCTACTCAGCTCATCAGGCAGTCACCAACAATGGATCAGAATAGCCAATGGAATCCCCTTTGGCAGCTCTGTGGGAAAGATTTACTCCCTCTCCAAGCAGAGCCAACAAAGCCATCTCTGGTTTGGAGATCAATTCTGCCTCCATCTCCATAACTTGGAAAGTCTGATACTTTCATAGAAGAACTCGCTAAGGCTGTGACTCTGTGACAGCTATTCGGGCTTTAGAACAATGTTGTACCTTCATACTGTGCTATGGTCTTCAGATCTCAAGGACTTTTCTGCAAACATTAACTCATTTGTTTGAAAAGCTGTGGTACTGTAAAGACTAATGAGATAATGTTTATGAAACACTCCTGTGTTCCCAAGATGAAAGGCAGCATGTAAAAGATTCATGTAAAAGATTCAGAGGCCACTGAAAACTTTCCCAGGAACTGGCAGTTTTTTTGCTTTGCTGTGAATATTGTTTAAGGCCAGGAGAGGGGCCACACCACTGTTCTTTGGAGAAGGCTCAGTGATGTGGGAGGGATAACAGCACGAACAGCTTGGTAGAACCCCAGGCTTTGTCACCTTCTAGTTTTGTTACCTTAAGCAAGTTTCTTAATGCCTCTACCCTCATACGCCCAGTGGGAGTGATGATGCCTAATATGTGTGAGAATGCTGGCTTGGACCCTCATGTCAGCTTTTATAAGGAGCTTAGAAGCCGCCTTGGGCTGGTGTGGAAGAGCCGTATGTGCAGTACATTTTCTCATCACAAAGGGGAAATGTACAGGACAGTGCTGAATAAGAATCCAGAAAAGAGGGACTTCCCTGGTGTTCCAGTGGCTAAGACTCCATACTCCCAATGCAGAGGGCGTGGGTTCAGTCCCTGGTCAGGGAACTAGATACATGATGTAACTAAGGGTTCCCATGCTATAACTAAAGACCCCATATGCCTCAACTAAGATTCAGCATAGCCAAATAAATAAATGAGAAAGTGAGGGTGTTAGTCACTCAGTCATGTCTGACTCCTTGTGATCCCATGGACAAGCCCACCAGGCTCCTCTGTCCATGGAATTCTCCAGGAAAGAATACTGGAGTGGGTAGTCAATCCCTTCTCCAGGGCATCTTCCTGACCGAGGGATCGAACCTGCGTCTCTTACATCTCCAACATTCTATCATTAAAAAAAAAGATCATTAGGCACTATGTGTAAGCGTATGTCAGTTGCTCAGTTGTATCAGACTGTTTGTGACCCTATGGACTAGCCCACCATGCTCCTCTGTCCATGGGATTCTCCAGGCAAGAATACTGAAGTGTGGTGCCATTCCCTTCTACAGGGGATCTTCTGGACCCAGGGATCAAACCCACATATCCTGCATTGTAGGCAGATACTTAATCGTCTGAGCCACCAGGGAAGCTCAAATAAATAAATACTTTTTAAAAAATCAGAAAAAAATTCCCTTGACTAACATGAGAATTGTGAGAATTTATGTCTTTTAGAATTTTCCCATGTAGATCTATAATTAAGAACAAAATCTATGCTGAGTCCAGCTTGGCCCTAGCAATCATACTGATCTCTCTAGTGAAAATAAAACCTCTCAACGGGTAGCCACTACACAGAAAGCTGAATAATGGGAATGAATAAGAAAGCTTTCATTTCTCCAATATATTCAGAGAAACTCCTGCCTTAAAAAAGCAGACAACATGTTTTATCAGTTCTAAGATGCACATTTGATTATACTAT
This sequence comes from Bos indicus x Bos taurus, assembly GCF_003369695.1. Taxonomy (NCBI): domain Eukaryota; kingdom Metazoa; phylum Chordata; class Mammalia; order Artiodactyla; family Bovidae; genus Bos; species Bos indicus x Bos taurus. The sequence continues at coordinate 118,273,914 of NC_040076.1, forward strand.
AACATACCTGAGCTTGGAGCCTATCTTACAAGTGAAGGTAAACCATAATATAACAGCTATTCTTTCCTTTCCTTCTTTTTTTTTCTAAAGAAAAAATTTTTTTTGATGTGGACCGTTTTTAAAGTCTTTATTGATTTTGTTACAATACTGCTTCTGTATTATGTTTCGGTTTTTTGGCTGCGAGGAGTGTAGGATCTTAGCTCTCCAACCAGAGACTGAACCCACACCTCCTGCATTAGAAGCCTAAGTCTTAACCACTGGAAGTCCCTCCTTCCTTTCTTAATGGTTCATTGAATAAATGTGGCATCATGAAATCAACCTTAGAATCTAAGATTGAATCACCTTAGGGTCAGTGAAACATGACAGTAATAATCCCTCAGGGCTGTTAGAGGCTTAAGTGGGGGTATTATTGGAAAACACCTGTATTTATTATTAACTGCTGCGTTGAAGATTACACCCAAATTTAGTAGCTTAAAGCAATAAACATTGACTTTTCTTCATGGGGGTCAAGAATGCAGGAGCAGGTTAGCTCCAGCTCTAGCTCAGGATCCTTCTTGAGGCTGGGGTTACAATGTCATCTGGGTCCACTGTCATCCAAGGCTCGACTCGGGGTGGAGAATCCACTTTTGAGATCACATGGCCCTGGGCAGGAAGCTTCAGTCTCTTGCAGTGTGGCCCTCTCCACTGAGCTGCTGGCACCAAGGCAACTGGTTTCTCCTAGAATGAGTTATCTGAGAGAAAGAGAGAGAGAGACCAGGATGGAAAGATGGGAACTGCAGAAGTCACACGCCATCTCTTCTGCCATATTCTATTGGTCACAGGCCCTCCCTGGTGTAAGAGGGGAGAGCATGGAAGGCAGGGATCCCTGGAGCCATCTTGGAGACTGGCTACCACAACACCCAACACATGGAGTGATGAAAAGGAAATAAGAAAAAAAAAAATTAGGTTTTCTCCCTTGTACAGCATTTTCCTTTTTACTTCATATGAGTTTTGTTGGAAGAGATTGAGTCTTCCAATCTCTTGATTGATTGGTACTACTTTAGGTTGTATCACCATCAAACTTATAGTTTCAGTTTATTTAGCATATAGCTATAGTGGCAAATGGGATGAAGGTGAAAGGATGTTGAAAAGAACATTTTTTTTGGTTATTTGGTATATCTGGAGGTGAGAATCTTTCCTTCTGGCTTCCAGGTGCAAAATGGAGACTCTTATGATTTCAGTAATCTCTCTCTTGAAAGAAATGTGTCCAACCTCTAGGGGCTAGTCACCCAAGAGAACTCGGGCACCCTGGTTCTTCTGACCTTTGTAGAGCAGTGGTTTGGCACCAGATGGGAGCTCTAAATACAGCAAGAGCTCATAGGACCTCAGACCTAGGCTCCTCTGGTTGAGCATAAGGGGATCAGCTAAGCAAATCACCGTCAGTTGGCATAGTGCAAAGAATAAATATGTGCATTATAAAATTCTGGAGCCATTTAACCCTGATTTTCACAGTATTCTTAGAAAAAAGAAGCCTGGTTGCTATAAGATGAATTTATGACATCCCTGGATATTATCCCACATATCCTGAGTATATGATTCTCAAAGTGTGGTACTAACCCAGGATCATCAGCATCACTTGGAAACTGGTTTGAAATGCAAAGCCTCAGTCCTCACTCCAGATCTAGTGAACCACAGCCCACATGAAAATGGAGCCCAATGAGCCATCTGTGTTTTACTGAACCCTCTAGGTGATTCTGATGCTCATTTAAGCTTGAGAACCATGCCCTGAAAAGCTTGAAGAGCACTGCCCACTGTAAAACCCTCTTCCTTGGTGTAAGACATATTATTTCTTCAATACCACACCCCACTCACCAAATACACACACACAAAGGCAAAACTAAATTTTAGTGTATGGGGATGCACTTGGGTGATAAAACTATAAGGAAAACTAAGAACATGATTACTATAAAGTCAGGATAATGGCTCTTTTTAGGGAGGAGGGAAGGACAAGCGGGCTGTGCAGGAAAAGGCACAGGGAGGGCTCCTGATGTGGTGTTATCCATTTGAAGGAGAGTGGGAACACCCATTGTGTGTCTAGCTGGGCTTCAGGAAGACAGACAACACAAACATGATGGCTGGGGATCTGATACACATACATACCTGTTCCCAGCACAGAAGAGCTAGACAGCTCTCCTCATAAAGCTAGAGTCTCCAGCAAATGAAACCCAGTATATTTTGACAAAATATGGGGTGTTTTCCAATTCTCTGGACACCAATTAGGGGTCAAATAATTAAATACAATTCTGATACTAACTCTCTGGAGTTAATTCCACAGATTTAAGGGTTTGGTCCCCCAAGACTGCCCCTACTTCAGATGCCAGTTGCAAGTCTTGGCCACTCACACTTCTGACCAAATGGCTATAATTTGGAGGTTCTCACCACCCCCTTCTTAAGCTTGATAATTTGCTAAAATGACTCAGAGAACTTGAGGAAACACAATGTTTGCTAATTTACTATTAAGATATAACTCAGCAACAGCCAAATGAGAGAGATGCTTAGGGCAAGGCCCAGGAAGACAGATACAGTTTCACTCCATCTCCGGCTGGACCACCCTCCCCAGCACCTTGCTGTGCTCACCAGCCTAGAAGCTCATCAAATCTTATTGTTCTAGAGCTTTTATAAAGCTGCATCTCCAGCCTTCCTTCCACTTCCCAGAGGCTAGTGGGTGGGGTGGGGCTAAACCTTCTAACCCTCTAATCGCTGGGTTTTTCTGGTGACCAGCCCCATCCTGAGGCTCTCTAGGGGCGTTACCCTAAGTCACTGCATCAGCACAAACTCAGGTCTGGCCAAAAGGGGTTAATTATGAATAACAAAAACATTCCTATCACTCAGGAAATTCCAAGGGTTTTAGGAGCTCCGTGCCAGAAACTGGAGACAAAGGCCAAATATATTTCTTATTATACAGCACAGAGGAAAAATCTGAAAGGGGAAATATGTTAAATGTGACAGAAACTGGACTGGGAAGTCAGTGAGTTCAAGAGACTCCAGGCCTCACCCAGGGCTGTCTACACATCATGTCCTCTTCCTCTCTCCCATCTTCCATCTCTGCATCACATGCCCTGCTGCCTTCATTTCTCTCGTTGCAGATGACCCTCCTCCATGCAGTAGTGTGTGGGCAGAACGCATGGTGTCACATAATTTCCTGAATTAAATGATTTATCATCCCAGCTTAGGGACGCCAGAGGAAAGCATCATCTCTTCCAGTGTCCATAAATAAAATTCCAGGGAGGGGCCATATTTGCCTTGCTTGGGCCACAAAACCAACTTGCTGTGGCCCTGGAGTTTGGGTATCTTGACTGGTGTAGAAGGAAAATAAAAATGAAATGAATATTTCCAAGAGAACACTCTAAAATAGAGCCAGGAGGCCGTTGAAAAGGTCTGACATATACCGTCTCAGCCTGGATGGAATTTGACCTTTTGACGATGCATTGTCCTACTCCAGATACTTATCAGACCCTTACTCTAACATAACTCATGGTAGCCTGTCTACTTATCAAACTCCTACCCTAAAATTATTTTCTGACGTGCGTTAGAGTGGATCACAATCTTCACTGGGCAACTTTAACCACCTTGTGGCTTTTGTCTTTTTAAGCGTTTGACCTTTTCTTTTCCCCAGAACACTCTTTAGATTTATTTGAATCTGTGTCTTCTGAATTATAATTCTTAAGGCCTCATATAAGGCTCTCTATTCTTTGTGGCCTCAGTACTGGGTATGGATCATACAAGTGGGTGACTAGGCGTGGCTGGGACTGGCCAAACCCACTAGGATCACATGGAATGCTAGAGGGCAGTTCCCCAAGGAAAGAGAAGAGGAATTCCAGGTGGCCAAGACAATCATACATGTTTGCTGTAAGTTTTGATGGAAACCACACATGGGGGTATTTTGTACCTGGGATAGAGAGAGGGACAAAGTAGGGAGGAGAGTGAGGTTATTCTGAAGATAGGCTACAGTTTGAACTCATCAGTCCCTGGAAAAAAGACATGTGTGTTCAGTGGAGGGATGCAGAAAACTAGAACAGATGCCTTGAGGTCTGCCTTGCCCATCGACCTTGAGTCATTTCTACCTCTCATCAAATGTCTAAGAAAATCCTTGACCTTCCCAGCCGGGAGTATTCTCCAGAAATGGAGATGCAGTGTTGTGTGGCGGAAAGAGCTCTGGACTAGAAGTCAGGGCCCTCCGTCCCTGACTTGATCGAGTTCACTCCCTTCTCAATAAATATGTCATTAGATCAGATCAGACTGCATGCTGCAACCCATGGGGTCACAAAGAGACGGACATGACTTAGAGACTGAACGACAACAATAAGACCAGATCATAGTTAAGCAGAGTATTGTGAAAACGGGGACAGGTCTGGGACTGGGGAGAAATAGAAGGATGAAACACCCCCAAGGGGCTGGATACACTGACTATCACAATGTTACTGTATTACAAATCTATAACTTCATTGAAAAATAAAAATGATAGATAGAAATATATTTTGTATTATTTTATTTTAGCCCCATTAAAGGAAATGATCTTCTCTTGTATCTCTTCACTTCTTTAGTGAGAAAACTACAAGCTACTTTTCCCTGTGTACCAGGATGAAAATACCTTGTGGACTCCTGGGGAGAGTTTTCCTTTAAGAGAATACATATCATTTATGCCACACGAGACACGTAAATGAAGGGTGAATAGCCCAGACTGCCTAGGGAAAGGCAGTATTGAGAGCGCCTTTGTTTGGGAAGTCGGGAGTCAGGAGGATAGACGGTAGAAAATACGCTGCCACCTTCGCCCTTGGCCATTGCCGCAGAAAGGTTGGGAGGGAGCTCTGTGAACAATAGAATGTATTTCGACTCAGAGCTTCAGGAGCCAACTCCTGGTGTACAGAAGCTAAAAGAACTTGGTTGAAAGGGCAGCCACGCTGGAGTCCACAGGAGAACTGAGTGCTGAGGGAGGTCACTGACCTCTGTGAAGAGCCCCCGTGGCGCTTTTAGGGACCAGCATCCTAAGGGCTCCTTACAGAGAGGAAGCATTTTAAGGTGAACCAACTTGTCTTCGACAGCGACACCGTGTGGCTGAGAGAAGTAAAGACAGCACTGGGTCAAACGCCTTTTCTCGGGTTGAGGCTGCCTGGCCAACCTGCGTTCAAACTTAAATAGTTGGAGAGGGAGCGCTTCAAAAGGGAGACAGTGACCTCATTTCTAGGCCACAGGGAGCTACAGGGATTTTTTCAGAATTGCTATTTTGAGTTGTTGGAGCAATTCGTTTTGGTTACATATATTCTGAAACAAATGTTATAAATAGACTAACATTTCTGAAAATCTATAACCACATCATTTGACTTTTGTAGGTTCTGCTGGAGTCCTGAGCATCACGCTCCAGACCACTGGACACAAGCTTTGTTTCACTTCCTCTTTCACCAAATGATACGCCGACTTGTTTTCTGAAAAGGGGGAACAGGGAAGAGGGGGAGGACTCAGTTTTTTTACTTTCAAATGGGACTCCTCTGGGATTATTACATTTTCCTCTAAGGTAACTTTAGCTCAAGGGTCTACATACTTAAATGGAACTGTTTAATATTTTAAGAATTTCCTGGGAAAGTTACTCATGCTACTCACTGTAGATTTCCTGTTGAAGAAATGTTTCATTTTTTTTTTTTCTAATTGAACATCACAGCGTTGATTTCTCAAATCACTTATAGATTTATTAGGAATATGTGTTTGTGCTCAGTTGCTTCAGTCATCTCCAATTCTTTGTGACCCTGTGGACTGTAGCTTGCCAAGCTCCTCTGTACACGGGATTCTCCAGGCAAGAATACTGGAATGGGTTGCCATGCCTTCCTCCAGGGGGTCTTCCCAGCCCAGGGGTGGATCCGGTGACTCCTTCATTGCAGGCGAATACTTTACCCACTGAGTCACCTGGGAAGCCCCCTTATTAGGAATAGGACTGTGTAAATTAGTCAACTGGGTATAGACCACATGGCTTGGAGTGTCATACACTCAAACAATAGGGAGTGTATGAGCACCACCATCTATCAGGTGAGGCTGGGCATTGAAGCCCTGAATTGGTACCGAACAAAGCATAGCGTCTCTTGGCTGGAGACAAGCACAGGAAGAGGAGAGAGGAGGAAGATCCCAGTCAGTCTCAGCTGCCATTTAATTAATAAGTGGCATAGAATTAATAACCAAATATAGAACCAGCCCATGAAATCAGTCATTCACATGGTGGGCAGTGTTGTTCTGAAGTTAGGTGTGTTGAGTGCTAGATTTGAATCTCTCAGTTCCATCACTTAGCAGCTGTGTGATCCTGGGCATGTCACTGAGCCCTAAGTACCTCAGTTTCCTTGCCTGAGAATTGGAGATAATACTCACATCTAAGGAGGTTTTAATCAGATAATACTGGCAAAGTGCAATGTTGAGCAGAAGTGCTCTGTAAATTGAGCTTGATTGTAATAATGATAGTGACTCAAAAATTTGTAGACCAATCAGATCACCCATGTATTTTTGTTGTGTTCAAATCAAGAGTTGATCCATTTCATAAAGAGTTGTGGGTTTAAACCAGATTAGATTCACCATGTTTCTCTAACTCTTTGGATCTTGACCAAATACAGACTACATATCAGACTCATCGGGGGAGTTTTGAAACTATAGATGCCCAGATTCCAAATCAGAGTTTGATGCTGTTGGTCTGGATTGTGTGTTGGGTTTCAGGATTTTCGATCATGAATTAATGTGCAGCCAAACTTGGAACCCACTGGTCTAACTGAATATGAAGAGTGAGCAAATTTGAGTATGAAGAGTGAGCAGATTTGTCCTTTGTTCCCCGGCAACCAGGGAAGTTGCTAATGGCTTTCTCCTTATATATCCACATTTGTGCTAGAAGTTGTCTTGGAAACAAGCAGTGGGAGAGAGCGCTAAAATCTGTCACTAAAAATTGACCGAGGGCCCAATAATTCTAACTTCCTGAGGCACTCGTGAGTTCTTTAAGTACTCAGGCGTGTGTCTTAGCCAGCAGTTCTGGGATGCCTGGAACAGCTGGAGTCAGAAAGATGGATACGAGGAGCAGCTCTGCCACAACTCAGTCAAGGGAGTGTGTGCAAGTCCATCTGCCTATGCCATCTCAGCTTGGTTATCTGTGTGTGTTTACGGAGGTGAAAACGTTCTTCCTGCAAACCTCACAGAGCTGTTCTTAGGTCACCGAGATTATGTCGAGAAAACATTTTGCAAACGGTAAAATACTATATGAATGAAATCCAATACCCAGTAGAGATTAGACATTGCATGTTTTTAGACAACAAAAAAATCCCCTGCAAATTATGGTTTTTGTTATTTAGAGCAAAGTTTTCCACTGCCCTGTAGCAAAGTTGTGATAGAGACCATTTTACATAGCGATTCTATATGCAAGGATTCACAAAAGCAATACTGCAATGCACTTTATTTTCTATTCTAATCAGTAACTTATCATGATAAACCTTCTGCAAAACACTATCTAGGAGGTGGGGGCTATGCTTCAGCTGCAAAGAATCAGCCTGACAATGCAAGAGATGCAAGTTTGATTCCAGGAAGAAGGAAAGATCCCCTTGAGAAGGAAATGGCCACACGCTCCAGTATTCTTGCCTGGGAAATCCTGTGGAGAGAGGAGCCTGATGGGCTGCAGTCATGGGGTGGCAAAGATTTGAACACGACTGAGCGACTGATCAGAAACATGATTAGGAATTAGGCCTATCTGGTAAAAATGACTCCCTTTTTTGCAGAAAAAGAATTACTGTAATGAGTTTTTGTTATGCAAATATAAAGCACAAAGTCCATGCAGTTTTACTGAGGATGAAGTCATGGGCATTCAAATGAAGGGTTTTAATTTGTTATGTAAATCTAGGGTTTTTTTGTTGTTGTTGTTTTGTTTGTTCTTTTGGGATTTGGGTTTGTTTATTTTAGCAGAATTATTTCTTTCCAGGTTATGGTGACTCTTGAAAGCATTTCTTTTGTTAAACAACAAAATGTAGTGGAATAAGTTTTAAAGATCTTATTGGTTCATCAATTAATGAATCTGGCAGTATCCTATCTAGCAGATAGAAAGGAGCTCCAAGTAATTGTACAATTCAAGGTGGGGGTGGTTATAGACCAACATGAGCTGGAACAAGAAAGTTACACTAGGCAAAAGCAGATTGGTTATTGCAAGGCTATTTCCTTACACAGAGCAAAGAGAAGCCTTGCTTAGAGCCACGTCAGGTACCTTGTGCTGAGCAGAACACTGATTAGTTGATGTAAACCTTCCTTTTCTGGGAGAGCCCAGCCTAGAAACCTAGCTGAAAGTCCTGATTTCCTGACATGGAAGCAAGCTTCAGCGAGGGCCCAGTCTGGTTACTTCAACACTTTCCTAAATCTGATTCAGACTGCCTAGCGTGTGTCCATTATTGCGTGTTCTTAAGGGTTATGTGTGTTGTGTTATGAACACCTAGATGCAGAGGCGGAGCTTGTCTGTAGGGACCATGGAGGAAAGCTGCCAGCTGATTTCTTTATCTCACACTGCAGAAGAAGGGTTATATGGAAAAGGCAACTGCCCATCTGAGGAAAGGTTAAAGGTATGTTGAGAAGCTGGCTAGAGCACGTTAGGGGAAGCGCACTGATTGAAACCGCCCACCCTGGCCAGGCACCATAGTAACCATTTGCATGAGTTGTTTTATGACAAGAGAGCCTGATAAGGAATATGGAACTAATAAGCCACCACCAAGCGGAAGGGTTCGGGAAAGGTCTAAAGGAGACACCGCATGTCCATCCACTTCCCAGAATCCCTCTCGCTAGCATCCATCTTGGCTGAGCGATGTGTGAGCCACCAGGAAAGACTGAATTAGAATGATTGGCCAAAGACCACCTGGAAACTAATCCCATCACCATAAAACCCGACATTGCAAACCACGCGGCAGAGCAGTTCTCCTGGGTTCCCTTACCCTACTGCTCTCCATCTGGGTGCCCTTTCCCAATAAAATCTCTTGCTTTGTCAGCACATGTGTCTCCTCAGACAATTCATTTCCGAGTGTTAGACAAGAGCCCAGTTTCGGGCCCTGGAAGGGGTCCACCTTCCTGCAACACACAGACTCCATCTAGAGTCACATTGCCTTGTTTGAATCCCAGTTTTAATTCTTACCAACTGTGTGACTTCAGTCAAAAAATTAACCTCTCTGTGCCTCTTTCCTTTTTCATTAACTAGAGATAATAAAAGTACATAAAAGTCATTAACTTGTTATAAGAATTAAATTAGTTAATATTTATAAAATGCCTAAAACAGCCAGAACATTGTAAGTACCTTTTAAGTGTTAAATAAACTTTTTCATATGAAAATTTTTTTATTTGGGAAATTAACAATGAAATAACCAGTTAGAGAGTCCACATTCCACAGAAGGCTAGAGCTGAGTTTTGTTATGTAAATATGTACCAGAAGGTGAGCTGTTTGATTTATTGGTAAGAAGAAAATATGGCAAACGATAACAATAACAAATAAGCAACTTATTGGATAATGGGCTTTGCACAATGTCATTTAATTAATACATTCATTCATTAATTAAAAAATTTTTATTAAGAATCAGCTATGCACCAAGCATGGTGAAAGGCACTAGATATACTACATTTGTCTAGGATGGGTGTGAATCCTGCCCTGTGGGCTCCAAGAGGAGACGTGAAGGATGAGATGGTGCCCAGGAGCCAGGACAGGTAAGGACAGAGCTTTAGCAAGGATAGGACCTGGGAGCAGGACACACTTGAGTTTTTATTAATAGCAGCTGAAAGGCAATTTGGGTGGTTGATAGTGGAGGCAAGAAGATGGCCAGCAGGGGATGATTCTCTGGGCATGTTTCACTTGATGTCTCTAAGGCACTAGACCTATTGAATCTTGACATTGACTCCCCTTGATTTTCATGTTGCTTCTACCCCCTTGGTTTTCTCCCTTCTTATACTGGGGTGACTGCAGCCATGAAATTAAAAGATGCTTACTCCTTGGAAGGAAAGTTATGACCAACCTAGATAGCATATTGAAAAGCAGAGATATTACTTTGCCAACAAAGGTCCGTCTACTCAAGGCTATGGTTTTTCCAGTGGTCATGTATGGATGTGAGAGTTGGACTGTGAAGAAAGCTGAGCGCCAAAGAATTGATGCTTGTGAACTGTGTGTTGGAGAAGTTTCTTGAGAGTCCCTTGGACTGCAAGGAGATCCAACCAGTCCATTCTGAAGGAAATCAGTCCTGGGTGTTCATTGGAAAGACTGATGTTGAAGCTGAAACTCCAATACTTTGGCCACCTGATGCGAAGAGCTGACTCATTGGAAAAGACCCTGATGCTGGGAAAGATTGAAAACAGAAGGGGACGACAGAGGATGAGATGGTTGGATGGCATCACCGACTCGATGGACATGGGTTTGGGTAGACTCCCGGAGTTGGTGATGGACAGGGAGGCCTGGAGTGCTGCAGTTCATGGGGTGGCAAAGAGTCAGACACGACTGAGCGACTGAACTGAGAACCTCAGACTGTGACCTTATTTGGAAATAGGATCTTTACAGATGTAATTGGTTAAGATGGTTAGTTAGATGGATTAGGATAAGCCTTAATACAATGACTAGTGTTCTTATGGGCTTCCCTTATAGTTCAGTTGGTAAAGAATCCGCCTGCAGTGCGAGAGACCTGGATTCCATCCCTGGTTTAGGAACATCCCCTGGGGAAGGAAAAGGCTACCCACTCCAGTGTTCTGGCCTGGAGAATCCCATGGACTGTATAGTCTATGGGTCACAAAGAGTCGGACATGACTGAGTGATTTTCAGTTTCACTTTTCAGTGTTCTTATAGGAAGTCCATGTGAAGACAGAAAGATGAAGGCCATGTGATGACAGAAGCGGAGACTGAAAGGATTCAGCTCAAGCCAAGGAATGCCAATGATCGGCCAGCAACCACCAAAGCTGGATGATTCAGCATAGAATAGATTCGGCTTCAGAAACTCCAAGGAACCAAACCTGCTGGCACTTTGATTTGGACCTCTAGACTCCTAAACTGGAAGACAATAGATTTCTGCTGTTCTAAGCCATCCAGTTTGTGCTGAGTTGTTATGGTGGCCTTAGGAGACTCTTACGCATCTCTTCAACTGTGCATTCTCAGTCCTTTTCTTGTTTTCCTCTTCCTGTGCATACTCTTGGGTGTGATACAGGGTTTCCATTCTTTGTTGATCTGCTTTCTTTACACCCTTTCCTTGGCTCCTGTTGACAAACAGCTTTACTACCAACTCACGGCAAATAGGAAAGAAGTCTGGGAGTCAGCTTGGATACTTTCCTCTATTTCAACTCCCACAGGGCCCAAAAGTAGGCTCTTGTCAAACACTCAGAAATGAATTGTCTGAGGAGACACATGTGCTGACAAAGCAAGGGATTTTATTGGGAAAGGGTGCCCAGGTGGAGAGCAGTAGGGCAAGGGAACCCAGGAGAGCTGCTCTGCCACCTGGCTCACAAGGTTTTATGGTGATGGGATTAGTTTCCGGGTTGTCTTTGGCCAATTATTCTAATTCAGAGTACTTCCTGGTGGTGCACACATTACTCAGCCAAGATGGACGCCAACAAGAAGGATTCTGGGAGGTGTTTGGGCATGTGGTGTCACCCTTTGACCTTTCCTGAACTCTTCCAGTTGGTGGTTCCATGTTTCTTACCAGGACCTCCTGTCATAAAACAGCTCATGCCAATGGTAACCATGGTGCCTGGCCTGGATGAGCAGTTTCAATCAATCTGCTTCCCCTAACAATTCCACTAGTCATCAGGTACATGTACACTGAACTTTTACAAAAATTCATTTTCAAGAGTAATGGGGAATAACATTTGCATATGATTTTTTAAAATATATCATGAATAGATGATATTGTTGTAGCCATGCATTCTGGGAAACAAACTCACTCAGAAGGACAATGCAGATAGTGGAGTGCAGTTTATTACACCGGTGGGCCCAAGGCAGAGTCTCCTCTTAGCCAAGGACCCCGACAAGCATTTGTGAAAACCTTCTATACCCCATGTGTACGTGTCTGAACCCACCAACCCAATTTCCTTGAGACTTACATAAAACAAAGGAAGGGTAAATACAGTCACAGTAACCCCATCATTCATGTGTTATGTGTTCAAACAGTTAATAATCAAAAGCCTGCGGTTACATTCCGATAGATACAGAAAGAATTTATGACCTGTCCGGAGGCAGGGGTGATTAGAGTATGTTTTCTCTTAGGCCATGAGTAACCTGCATGTGAGCTTCAGGATTCCCCTGTCCAGAGGGGGGCTTATCCTTCTATTGTAGTTTCCATAGGCTCTAAGCACAGAGTTCAGAGTCCATTAGAGAGGTGGCCAAGCATAATTAGCATGAACAGGCCGAAGATGGAGTCCAGCTCTGTCTGTTTTGTCCTTCAATATCTGTTAATCTCATACCCCTAATTTGTCCCACTCTCTGTTCCTCTCCCCTTTGATAACCACAGATTTGCTTTTCATATATTAATGTTGTAAATCAATTAAACTTCAATTAAAAAATATATGACTAGATAGACGTACAGACCAATGGAAAAGGCTAAACATCTCAAAATAAACCCAAGTATATATGGAAATTTAGTAAATGATTAAGGGAGTCACTAGGGAAAATATTAACATTAACTTTAAAAAAATGCTGTAGGGACAACTGAACTACCACTTCAAAAATGATAAACTAGATATCTATCTTACACCATGAAAGTGTGAAAAGTGTTAGTTGCTCCGTTCAGTTGCTCAGTCGTGTCCAACTCTTTGTGACCCCATGGCCTGCAACACGCCAAGCTTCCCTGTCCATCACTAACTCCCAGAGCTTACTCAAACTCGTGTCCATTGAGTCAGTGATGCCATCCAACCACCTCATCCTCTGTTGACCCCTTCTGCTCCCACCTTCAATCTTTCCCAGCATCAGGGTTTCTTTTGCATCAGGTGGCCGAAGTATTAGAGCTTCAGCTTCAATATTAGTCCTTCCAATGAATATTCAGGACTGATTTCCTTTAGGATGGACTGATTGGATCTCCTTGCTGTCCAAGGGACTCTCAAGAGTCTTCTCCAACACCACAGTTCAAAAGCATCAGTTCTTTGGCACTCAGCTTTCTCTATAGTCCAACTCTCACATCCATACATGACTTCTGGAAAAACCATAGCTTTGACTAGATCGAACTTTGTTGGCATAGTAATGTCTCTGCTTTTTAATATGCTGTCTAGGTTGGTCATAACTTTTCTTCCAAGGAGTAAGCATCTTTTAATTTTATGACTGCAGTCACCATGACAACTTGACAGCTAATCTTGAACAAATTCCTTAACCTCTTTGTGCCTCAGTTTTTTCCAGTATAAAAACTGGGTCTAATAAGAGTAACTGCTCTGGGAAAGGTTAGCTGATTTAGTATAGTTAAAGTATTTGGAATGATGACTGGCATACTACTATCATCAACAGCATTATTATTTTACAATATGAAATTCAGTATAATGCATTAAAGAAATTTTGCAATGCCCCTCTGCCAAACCAAACAGTAGCAAGACGTGCATTGAAACGTAAATTTCTCTTTCACATCTGAGCCTGATCAACCAGTTTTCCTCCCCAGGTACAATTGTTACCAGCTGTGGCATTTATGAATTTATTACCTTTTAGTCCCAAATCCCCCCTTCATTTCTCTGCTGTGATAATGAAACATCTTTCCTTTGCCAGCTGACACAGTGTTAAACTTTGCCAGTAGAGGACGCTGAGAGACTCTGGAGGACAAATAGGCTTCTTTTCCTGGTTCTAGTGGGCTTTCTGGTCTTGCTCCTGTGGTGCTAGGCTAGTCCCAACAATGGATCTCATCCAGCAAGTTCCGTGGGCACCCCAGTCGGCTTCCCCTGGGCCATCTCAGAGACACTTCTGTAAAACAGCTTCCTGGCAGCTTTCCGGTGAGTCCAGTCATGGCCCAGGCAGTTTCCCATCAAGTTCCACAGCTCTTGCCACAAGGCAGTTTCCAGTTGAATTTCATCAGCTCTCCCACCCTACCCTCTGGCAAGTGATTTCTTTCCCACCAGCCTCAGCCTCCAGGTTTCCCAGTTGAGGAATTCCCCACTTGTCAGCCTGGCCTATGACCTGAAGTTTGTCAACTGTGAACTAGTTCAAGCAATCCAGCAATCTAGCAAAATACTCCACCATCAGTGGAGCTGCCCCTTCTCCAAGGAGGTCTGTGTCCAATGAAGCTCACTCTTCCAAGTTCACCCCTTTCTTGGGTACCCTTTCTCAGCCCTAGTGTGTGTTAGTGACACAGTCATGTCTTACTCTTTGTGACCCTATGGACTGTAGCCTGCCAGGCTCCTCAATCCATGAAATTCTCCAGGCAAGAATACTGGAGTGGGTAGCCATTTCCTTCTCCAGGGGTTCAAACCTGGGTCTCCTGCATTGCAGGCAGATTCTTTTCCATCTGAGCCACAGTTTTTTGTTTTTTGTTTTTTTAAAATCAAAGTACAGTTGATTTACAATGCTATATTAGTTGTAGGTATACAACACAGCAACTCCATATTTTTATGCATTATATTCCATTTAAAGTTATTATGGGGACTTCCCTGGTGGTCCAGTGGTTAAGACTTCATGCTCCCAATGCAGGGGGCACAGGTTCAATCCCTGGTCAGGGAACTAAGATCCCACAGGCCGCATGGCATGGCCCCAAAAAAAGTTTTAAAAAGTTGTTTTAAAATAATGGTTACATTCCTTGTGCTATTCATTAATCCTTGTATATTATTTATTTTATACATAATAGTTTGTACTTCTTAATCACTTCCATCTATCTTGCCCCTCCCCAACTTGTAATCACTAGTTTGCTCTCTATAGCCATGGGTCTGTTTATTACTTGTTATATCCATTCGTTTCTTACTTTAGATTTCACATATAAGTGAAATATAAAACATTTGTCTTTTTCTGACTTACTTAATTATGAATAATAACCTCCAGATCCATCCATATTGCTGCAAAGATAAAAATTTCATTTTTTTTATGACTGCATAATATTTCATTAATATTTCATATATATATATATATCACATCTTGTCTCTTCATCTGCTGATGGACACTTGGGTTGCTTACATAGTCTGACAGTTGCACATAATGCTGCTATGAACATTGGGGTACATACTTTTTTTCGAATTAGTGTTTTCATTTTCTTTGGACATCTACAGAGGAATGGAATTGCTGAATCAAATGGTAGATCAGTTTTTATTTTTTTTAGGAACTTCTATACCATTTCATGGTGGCTACAGCAATCTACATTCCCACCAACAGTGAACTAGGGTTCCCATAGGTTTCTCCATATCATCATCAACATTTGTTACCTGTGATCTTTGTGGTGATAGCCATTACAATAGAGATGATATCTGATTGTAGATCTGATATGCATTTCTCTGATGATTAGTGATGTTGAGCATTTTTTCATGTGCCTGCTGGCCATCAGTATGTCTTCTTTATTGCTTTTTATATAGTTCAACCTCATATATATGTGGTGGTTTGCCATTCCCTCCAGTGGATCACATTTTGTCAGAACTCTCTGCTATGACCCGTCTGTCTTGGGTGGCCCTCCATGGCATGGCTCATAGCTTCATTGAGTTACACAAGCCCCTTCACCCCAACAAGGCAGTGATCCTTAAAGGGGACTAAATATTAAACAAACAAACAAACTAAAATCATGGCATCTGGCCCCATTACTGTGTGGCAAATAGAAGGGGATATGTGGAAGTAATGACAGATTTCCTCTTCTTGGGCTCCAAAATCACTGCAGACGGTGACTGCAGCCATGAAATCAGAAGATTGTTTCTTGGCCGGAAAGCGATGACAAACCTAGACAGTATGCTAAAACGCAGAGACATTACTCTGCTGACAAAGGTCTGTATAGTCAAAGCTAAGGTCTTCCCAGTGGTCACATATGGTTATGAGAGCTGAACCATAAAGAGGGCACAATGCCAAACAATTGCTGCCTTTGAACTGTGGTGCTGGAGAAGACTCCTGAAAGTCCCTTGTTGGACAGCCAGGAGATCAAAACAGTCAATCTTAAGAGAGATCAACCCTGAATATTCACTAGAAGGACAGATGCTGAAGCTGAAGCTCCAGTATTTGGTCATCTGATGTGAACAGACAATTCACTGGAATAGCCACTGATGCTGGGAAAGATTGAGGGCATAAGGAGAAGAGAGTGTCAGAGGATGAGATGGTTGGATGGCATCAGCAATGCAATGAACATGAACTTAGGCAAGCTCTGGGAGATCCTGGATGCCATCCAACCATCTCATCCTCTGTCATCCCTTTTTCCTCCTGCCTTCAGTCTTTCCCAGCATCAGGGTCTTTCCCAATGAGTCAGTTCTTCACATCGGGTATTTTATATATTAACCCCTTATCAGACATATCATTTGCAAATATCTCCTCCAATTCAGTAGGTTTTCTTTCTATTTTGTTGGTAGTTTCCTTCACTCTTGAGATAGCTTTTAAATTTAATTACGTCCTATTTGCTTTTCTTTGCTTTTGTTTCCCTTGCCTGAGGTGACAGATCAAAAAACAAACAAACAAAGCATTGCTGCCGTGATCCTAGCAAGCAAAGCCAGCACCCCGGGTACTTTTCCACTTACTGCCTCCATGCTATGAGCAAACTCTTCAAGAGTGGCGTCTTGGCTTCTTACAGCCCTAAGGCAAACTCCACAGCTAAGTCCTCTCAGTGTTGGAAGCCCGAGAGTTTTCTTCAGAATTCTCTTACATTTAGTAAGTTATTCATCATTTTCCACATTAAAGCTTCACTACTCAAATTATTGTGCAATTTCTGTCTCCTGAATGGATCGTGACAGATAAAACAGATCCTTGTCATGGTCTTCCAGAGATATCCTACACCTATATAGTATATGCAGATAGATAGGTATCTAGATAGATAGATAGATCATATCTTTTTGTTATATAAATAGTAATGTAACATACTGTGTTTTTCTAACTCAGACATCATTGCATATCAGCACATATAGATTTATCTCACTTTAACAGTTGTATAGTATTCCATTATTATATAGACTGCCATTATATGGCAAGAATTATGCCATAATTTATTTAACCAGTTTCCTACTGGTAGGCAGTGAGATCATTTCCAGTCCTTTCTCTTTACAAATAGTATTCTTACTTGATTGGTCCATATGCCCATGTGCAAGCATATCTTACCTGAAAAATCACTTCTTGGAAAAGATTCTACCTTCTTAAATTCTCTCCAAACTATCTCCATGCCCACTTCTGTCACTGTATTATAGACATTTTTCATTTTAAAATTAATATTTAGTACTTTTATTAATTAGAAGTAATAAAGCATTTTGATACATTTTAATTGTTTAAAGAACATAAAATCAGTGAAAAACAAATTTCAAGGAAAAGTATCATCAGATGCTTTGAGACAGTCATGGGCATGCATGTTTATATATACAGAACTTTCTCTGTGTGTTCCCAGAACATAAACTTCTCAAGAATCCATTATATGTTTTTAAAAGTTAGTAACACTTTCCTCAGACTTGTGCCAAATTGGCCACTAAAGTAATAACATAAGAATGGATGAAATTATTTTAATACGTTCTGAAATACTTCTCAATGTAACTCAGTTCAGCATTTCATTCTTGCAGCAGTTAACTGGCTATATCAGGTACTGCTTCTTTTATTAGTATTTATGTTTTCTTGACCATTGAAATATATCTTGCTTTTCTTTCCTTTATTCTCTATTCAGTCATTCCTCAAGTCTTATTATTCTTTTTCTCTTTTTTCTTAAAGTGGAGTATGTTGAGATATGATTTCTATATAATGAAGCTCACACTTTATAGGTACACAGCTTTGATAAATGTATACAACTGTGTAATCTCCACCACAATGAAAATGCTATATAAAGTATTTCTATCACCCAGAAAGTTCTATGTGCCTCTTTATAATCAACTCCTCCCTCCACACCAGCCCCTTTAAAACAATGATCTTATTTCTATGCAGATAGCTTTGTGTTTTTCAGGATGTCCTATCAATGGAATCATCCAGCATGTAGTCTGCCTTCTGTCATCTAACATAATGCTTTTAAGAGTCATCCAAGTTGCTGTGGTATCAGTAGTTCACTCATCTTTATTGTATAGTATTCATTCATGGATGTAAAATTTATTTATTATCTGTTCACCAGTTGATGCTTCCAGGTTTTAGTGGTTATGAAAAAATCTGCTCTAAACATCCCTAAACATATTTTCACTTTTCTTGAATAAATATCTCAGAGTGAGATTGTTGGGGTTATATGGTATGTGTACATTTAATTTTGTAAGACTCTGCCAAACTGTTTTCCAAAGTGGTTGTACCATTTTGCATTCCCATCAGCAAAAATGAGAGTTTCTGCTGCTCTGCATCCTCACCAGCATTTGGCCTTCTTTATTTCTGATGAAATTGCTGCAGTAGTTTCTGGAATGATCTCTTGGTTCATGCCTTCCAAACTCTGATTTATCCTTCAAATTGAAACCAGAACCAGTTTCTAAAATGTCCTTCACTCTTTGGTGACTTTGACTTTCTCAGGATAAGTCAAAGTCAGACTGACAACTTTCTCAGGCTCTCCAGACTGACATACAGCTCAGACTTTTCTAGCTCTGAGTTCCTTCTCACCAACCCCCTCCACCAACAACATCCATTGTGTCCTACCTGGGCAGCTGGCCACACCCAAGCTCTACTGACTCCAAGTTATAGCATGGACCATGCTCTCTCCCGATTCAGTGCTTCTGTGCAGCCGAAGGCAATTGTTTGGGCAGAGCATTTGTTCTTTATTTTGTATTCCCAAGATGAAAGTACCCTCTGAATTTTGGGTAGTGCTGGTATTTACTCAACTGTCTACCAGGGAACTATTTTTTTCAACTATTTTTCATGAAAATTTTCACAAATTCAGAAAGGTTAAAAACTAGTACAATGAACATCTAAATTCAGTTCAACAATTGTTGTCATTTTGTTACATTTGCTTCATTTTTCTGTCTGCATTGCATCCATTCTTCGTCTCCCCCTTCTTCCGCAAAGCCATTTCAGATTTCAGATTTTTGCTAAACCACTTTCTAAATATGTTTCAGGCATATCTGTCCCCTAAAAACTCGAACAACCTACTTTATAACTACCCCTCCACTATCTCCACTATCTCCCCAAAAAGCATAAAACCACTTTAATATTGTCTAACATTATTTACATTGATATTTTCCCCATTGTCCCCAAAATGTATTTCATCACGTTTGTTTTCCACATCAATATCTCATTGAGCTTTATACATAGCATTTATCCACCAGTGAACATTTATCTTGGATTGGGTATCAGTTTGCCCTGCTACCTGCTTCTGTTAAGCTAGATGACTCAGTTCTGTCCCTGCCCTTCCAAGGAATCTTCTATGAACTCCCAGCTCCATTCAGGCAGGTTCCTGTGAATTTCTGTACTTTCCAGAAGCTTTTGCGTAAATCTATTGGAGAGCCAAGATTTTGTATTACAAAGGTTTTGTTGAACTTTTCTATTTCTTCTACCAGACTCTGGGCAGAGCATCTTGAGGGCAAGGACTAGTGTTCTTTGCCTTGGTAGTCTCCCTGCTGTGTAGTACTTGCTCAATATCTATTCAAAGAATAAATGAGGGCCTGGGACTTCCCTGGCAGTCCAGTGGTTAAGACTTCACCTTCCAAAAGAGGATGGGGGTTTGATCCTTGATTGGAGAGCTAAGATCCCACATGCCTCACGGCCAAAAAATCAAAACATAAAACAGAAGCAACAAATTGTAAAAAATTCAATAAAGACTTTAAAAATGGTCCATTTTTAAAATGGTCTTTAAAAAAGACTTTTAAAAATCCTTTTTAAAAAAAGGAATAAATGACAGAATATGGTTTCTCTTCACTGTGAAGAGCTGGGGTAAATAAATGGACTCAGGGCTGGGAGCCAGGGAGAAGAGGGTAAAGGGAAGTACAACAAGGTTCTGAGAGGTCATTTCAAATACAGAATATTGCTTGGGGAGCTGTGGATAAAAATTGCATTAATATATGCCTTCCTGTCTCTCAGGAGGCAATAGGCTTGATATTTATCATTAGTTGGTGATAAACATAGAATCTAGCAGCCCTATAGACATTTTGGACCAGATAATTGTAGAGAAAGAATTATAAACACCAAAATCAAGGGGACTGCATTCCAGTGGTCCATTTCTGTTTACACAGCTATTCAACTGCTGCTTTCCTGCTGTGCTTTTAAGGAAATAGCCATTCCCAGCGGGTCCCTATACTGGACTGGGACCAGAACTTTGTGCCCACAGTGAAATGAGGGAAATCCCAACGCATCTACTCTGAACTCCCAGAATGAACTTTCTTTCTGAATATTAGCCTTTTCTGCAGTTCAGCTTTTATCTTGGTGGCAGATTTTTCTCTTTGATAAACTTCTTTCAGATACTTCCTTCTTCTCCACTTCCCACCACCTGTGGGATTAATTCCAGGATCATATATTAATTCTGATTCCAGAGTGACTCAGAAACTGCACACCAAGACTATTTTAGGTGGAGTGTTTCCTCCTGAGTCACCCCATCCCTTCATAGCAGACATCCTGCGGATTTCCTCAGCTCCGCTGTTGAGAACAGGAAACCAAAGCCAAAAGTAGCCAGTAAGCACAGCAAACCAGTGATGCTTCCTGGTTCCTGGAGGACTAGCAAGAAAATCCTGATTTAGGAAGAATTCCTTGGCAAGAAAATTGGGATTTTGCTGGAGACACATGGCTTTAGGAAGGTTCTTTTAAAATAAGTCCAGATATTTTTTTAAGGAGACAGGTTAAGAATGAGCTCTCTTAGGAATGAAATTAAATAACTTTTTAAATTGTCCAGGGAGACTTCATTAGATGCTCTCATTAATGAGATAACCAAAGCCAAGAAGCTTATTCATCTCCCCTTTTCACAATTTTATCAAGTTTTTCATACCCTCTTCATTCACTCCTGTCAGTCTTCCAAATGGTGATGGATCCTACACCTCCCACCCCCAAAAAATATCTATAGCTATCTGTGACACGGAAGCATCATTAGAGACATCTTTTGGGGCTTGACTAAGACTGGGAAGTAGTAGCCAGGCACATTGCTTTTCCCTGACCCCATGTCCACAGACATCAGCAATCTATCCAGCCAAACTATCTGGCCTGTATGTTTCTCCCATTGAAACCAACGTGTCTTCAAAATAGCAATGTAGGCAGCCATTATGGAGGAATCCAAATATCCAAACTTGAAACCTATTTGTGGACTTCCCTGGTGGTTAAGAATCTGCCTGCCAATGCAGGGGACATGGATTCGATCCCTGCTCTGGGAAGATTCCACATGCTGTGGGGCAATTAAGCCCTTGCTCCACAATTAAACACATTACATGCCTAGAGCCTGTGCTCTACTACAAGAAAAGCCGCTGCCATGAGAAGCTGGCACACCACAACTGGAGAAAGGCTGCACACAGCAACAAAGACCCAGGGCAGCCAAATGTAAACAAGTAAACTTAAATAAAATCATTTTTTAAAAAAGAAGAAAATAATTTGCAATGAAGAAGAGGGGGTTTAATATATAGAGGTGTATCAGGTGAACATGGTGGGAGAGTCCAAAGATTATGTCTTAAGTCTTGGGCTCAACTTCTAGTTCCTGGGCAAAGTTTTAAAAATGTTTCTTAGAGCCATTGTTTTACATGCAAAATGGAGTTAAGGCCTTCATCTCAGTATAACTGTAAGAATTCATTTTGTGATTGTTTTTAATGTATGTGAAAGCTTTTAGCACAGTGCCTAGGACAAAGATACTCAATGGATGTCAATTCATTATGATAATTTTGAGGGGGGCTCTGATTGGGAGCTCACCTTGCTGACACTAAAAATTCCTGGAAGCCACAGCACTGAAACAAGGTAGGAACAGCGCAAGGATTCCACTCTCCATAAATTTTATCGAAAGGTCTTCTTAGTCACTCCTCTCCAGGGCAAAATATTGGCAATAAGAACTTTTATGAAGTTTCAACTAAACCCTCTTAGAGCCTCACAAATAAGTCTGGTAAAACACCATTCTTTCTGGGTTTCTTGGTAACCAGTTACCCTCTTTAGAGATTATCCTGTTCTCCCCTTCATGTTCACCTTATTTCAGTGCCTGTTAGACTCTAAAACTAAAAGCCAAATCAAGCATTTTCATTTTTTTTCAACATTTTTGCTTAAAAGTTGATGGGAGAGAGATGGTTGACTATTGGCTGGAGAGACTGTAAATTAAATGCTAGATGATATTGCAGTCTTCTGCCCCACCTCAGTTCACTTCCCATCAAAGTTACTTTCTTTTGTTCCTTGAAGATTTTAGTACCAGGCTCACAGTCATTCTCTCCCAGACTGCCATTGTCATAAGCATTGATTTTAATATTCATTTCAAGGCATTAGTGCAATATCCAATTGTCTCCACTGCTTTCTTACAATTCTCTTGCTTTGGGTAAAGTAGCCACCCTACTTCAGCTACTCACTGCCATGGTCACAACTTGTATTAGTCTGCTAGAGATGCCATGACAAAATAGCACAGAATAGGTGGCTTAACCAACAGAAGTGCATTTTCTCACAGTAATGGAGACGAGAAGTCCAAGATCAAGATGTGGGCAGGCTTGGTTTCTCCTGAGACCTCTCTCCTTGGCTTGCAAATGACTATCCTCTTGTTGAATCCTCCTATGGTCTTTTCTCTGTGCACAGGCCCTTCTAGTCTCTCTCTGGGTGTTCAAATTTCTTCTTACAAGGATATTAGTCAGATTGGATTAAGGTCCACACTACCAGCCTCACTCTAACTAATGCCTTCTCTCCAAATATAGTCACGTTCTAAGGTTATGGGGCACCAACATATGAATTTCAAGGGAACACAGTTCAACCCAAAATACACCTCTAGACTTTGTCTTCACCAATTACTGAAACAACTTTTTTTTAAAGCTTTTCTTTATGGTAAAAGTCACATAATATAAAACATACTATTTTAACCATGTCTAACTATATAATTCAGTAGTAATAAATATATTCTTTTTGCTGAATACTGAAACATCTGAATTTCAAATTCTATCATCTCTTCATCTCAATCACTACCTTCTATCTTTTCAGCTCTTTATCTCTTTGCTACCCCAAACCAATAATTCTTCAACTCCACTAGGACACATAAATCCAGCCCTCTTTTTTTCTCACTGTCGCTCTGATTCTTTCATGTCCTTACTTCCCTCCTTCCTTGGATTAGATTCCATAGTTGATCACTATAATCACTCTCATATATTTTCTTGATTCCTTTCCCCCGTTTCTCTCTCTCTTTATGATGTTTGCTTGGCAAAGTCCAAATCCTGGCTGATTCCAGCTTTCTTACTACTCTCTGCCCATGCCTTTGCAGTTGCACTGCCCTGGGAAAAGCACTTGACCATGTTTCTAGTCTCACTATAAACTCTTGACCTTAAGCGGGTCATCCATGCCTGTTGGCATCTGCCATCTCTCTCTAGACCTTTCACTATCTTGCTTTCCTAGGCAACAGTTTCATACCTTCTTCTCTCTCTAAAAACCTGTAATACCCTCTCCCCATCTTTATTCTCAGCCAATAAACCTGCTTCCAGTTTCACTGAAAAAACAGGAGCCCTCAGAAGTTCCCACACTTCCAATCCCATGTGTCCCATCTTACTTCTGTTACTGAGCATGAACTACCCGGGCTGCTAGCTTAGGCCAGTTCCTCCATTTGTGCGTACACTCCTGCTGCTTCCCACTGACGCAGGAACACTGCTCCAGGGACTTCCCTGGTGGTCCAGTGATGACGAATCTGTCTTGAAGTGCAGGGGACACAGTTCAATCCCTAGTCAGGGAACTAAGATCCTACATGCCGTGGAACAGCTAAGCCCACGCACCCCAACTACTGAGTCCACTCGCCGCATCTGGAGAGTCTATGCACCTCAGTGAAAGATCTCGCATGAGGCAACAAGGAGCCTGTCTTCCATGACTAAGACCTGATGCAGCCAAATAAATAAACTAAAAAAAACAAACACCACTCTATCAATTCTCCCATTTTTCTCTTGCACTCACCTCCCCTCCACCACTCCCAACAAAAAATTCCTATCAGTATACAAATGTGCTATAATTTTTCCCTTTAAACTTTTCCCCTTAACTCCCACTTTCCCTTTAGCTAAACTCTCTAAAAAGTGTTATCTCTTCTGTTTCCAATTTCTCTTTTCTTCTTCCCTCATGTACCTATTCCATTTGGACTCAACATCTGTCCTATCACTAAAGCTCCTCTTATCAAGCTCATTGATGACCTCCATGTTGCTAAATCCAATATCCATTTCTCAGTCCTCCCACATTACTTGCTCTATAGGTAGTCTTAACTCTTCTAACTGACTACTTCTTTCTCAACTTAGGAATTCAACTTCCAGGATAAGTTCCTGGTTCTTCTAACTCACTGGCCACTTCTCAGTCTCCTTTGCTGACTCCCCCTTCACATCCCCAAACTCAATTCTCTGGAATCCCCAAGACCTAGTCCTTGACCCTCTTTTCTAATCTACATTCACCCCCAGAGTTTTGTGCCTTTAGATATTATCCATACACTGACAACTCTCATACTCCACCCCAGACCTATTCCTTGAACTTCATGTTTGTGTATCCAATAGCCTGATTGGCATCTCCACTTGGATTCTAAGAAGTGTCTCAAAACTTGAGAAGTCTGGAACTAACCCTCTTCTCTTCCCCTGTTAATCCTGCTCAACCTGCTGTTTTGCTCATTTCAGTAAATGAGAGCTTCATTCTTCCTGTTTTTCTGGCCCCAAACCACATAGTCATCTTTGACTCCTCTCTTCTCTTCCAGCCAATGTCTCACCAAATACTGTTGGATCTATCTTCAAAATATAGACAGAACCCAGCCTTTTATCACCATCTCTGATACTACTATCATTGCTTGAACCACTGTCATTGGTGGGAATACTGGATTGGTGAAATGGCTTCAGAATTCATCTCTTTCTTTCACCCACACCCTTTATAACCTAATCATGATGCAACAGCTAGACTGAGCCTTTAAACATGTCAAGTCATTTTTCTATTCAAAACTAATCTCAGAGACCTGGTTAGAGGGTCAGAAATTTCAACCCCACCCTGCAGCCTCTGGGGAGGGGAAAGGGGCTGGAGACTGACATATCAACTAATTGCCAATGACTTAATAATGTCTATAGAATAAACATTATTAATGTTGAAAATTAACAGAGGAGCCTGGTGGGTTACCGTCCATAGAGTCACAAAGAGTTGGACACAACTGAAGCAACTTAGCTTGGATGCAATTTTGATATTGGGGGCTTCCCTGGTGGCTCAGTGGTAAAGAATCTGCCTGCCAAGCAGGAGACTTGAATTTCATCCCTGGGTTGGGAAGATGCCCTGGAGAAGGAAATGGAAACCCACTCCAGTATTCTCGCCTGGGAAATCCCATGGACAGAGGCGCCTGGTCGGCTACAGTCCATGGGGTCGTAAAAGAATCAGACATGACTTAGGGAAACAACAACAATATTATAGTTTAAGACAACTAGTTCTGGGTTTGTTTTGTTTGAATCCAAATGTGGCTCCATGTAGCTCGACTTTTTTAAAAAGTATAAGTACAGTACAATTTTAAATATTTATATAAAATAAGTTTTTTTCTCTTGAATTAAAAGAAAATATGTTGCAGAGTATTAATACTTTCCAAAAGATAATAAATTAAACATAAATACTTCTGGGATCAACATTTTAAGGTTTCATGATACAAAACTCTTTGGGTATCAAGAAAAATAAATAAACAGACTTTACTTCTGATTTCTGTACCATTTTTCCCGTTATGTTCCTATAACTCCTGTTTTTATTATTAATGATAACTTGCATTTATTGTTTGCTGCTTCTCTATCATCTGACACTGTTTTGCACACACAATCTTGTTTAACCCACACATTTATCTTTGCGGGAAATGTACCATTTTTTAATTCTCATCTCACAGGTTAGGAAGTTGAGACTTAAGAAAGTTGTCAAGCAGTGTTCTGAGGTTACCAGCAGAAACAGTGGCAATGAGGTCAGGCAACCCTTGAGTTCTTTTCTTTCATTTTGCTTGGCTGCACCATGCAGCTTGTGAAATCTTCGTTCCTCAACCAGGGATTGAACCCAAGCCCTTGGCAGAGTCCTAACAATTGGAATTCCCAAACCTTGAATTCTTTAAACCACTGTCTACATTATATTTAACATATTAGAGCCAAGGTTCCTTCCCATAACCTTCTCCTTATCTCATCAGAATTAGAGGGGTCTGTGGGTCTTTACGGAGAAGGCAATGGCACTCCACTCCAGTACTCTTGCCTGGAGAATCCCATGGACAGAGGAGCCTGGTGGGCTACAGTCTATGGGGTCTCGAAGAGTTGGACAAGACTGAGCGACTTCACTTTCACTTTTCACTTTCATACATTGGAGAAGGAAATGGCAACCCACTGCAGTGTTCTCGCCTGGAGAATCCCAGGTATGGCAGAGCCTGGTGGGCTGCCATCTATGGGGTCACACAGAGTCAGACACGACTGACGTGGCTTAGCAGCAGCAACAGTGGCTCATTAAATTTAGGGCAATAATTTGGAAGAGAGCGTTCCTCAATTCACTTCAGTCTTATTACTCATAAAATGATAATCAAATCACTCAACTTTTTTTTACTTCCTTTTCCTAAACAGTAAGAGATATGAATTTAATTCCTGTTATTATTTCTCAGAGAAGTAGAGACAAAGATGTGAACTCTTAAGAGGAAAGCTGTTCCAGTTTTCTACCAATAAACTCATCAACTGTAATGTTTCTTCAGCCACCGATTTGCCGCTTTCTTTGTCCTTTTTGTGTCCCCTGTAGCTTAAACAGTGCTTGGTGAATAGTGAGCATAGAGAAACAAAAAGAATACTAAAAAAAGACAGATACATAGAGTCAAAATATTTGAGCAATTTGCACATCCCATGCCAGTATAAGATCCCTTGGTCGTTTCCTCGTGAAGCCCTGTCCTTTGCTTGGTATGAAACTTGCCAGACTCAGTTCCAACCCCCACCCCAACTTCCTTCTGCAAACACGCTCAGGGTTCCGTCTTGAGTGCTCTAACTCAGAGGAAAATGACTTATTTTAAAAAGCGGTAAAAGCATCGCATTCCTTTGGCACAGGATGAAGACCAGCTCAGCTCTTCAGCCAGTTGATCTTTGTCTATTGTTCTCCAAACAGTAAACCACTATTTCCACATCGACAAGATCCTGGGCTGCATTTCTGTCCGAGTCCTGGCTCCTCATGAATATGAACTGAAGGGCTCTGACCCAGAAAGTGGTAGGTAATCTCGAGAAAGAAAAAAAAAAGACAGGTATGGGGGAAAACAAAACAAAAAACAGGCTTGATGTAATTCTACACTCTTGAAATCTCCTGCAGGTTCTGAGCAGGGTAAAATGGGGTCTCGGAAATGTGGAAGCTGCCTGAGTAGTTTGCTGATTCCTCTTGCACTTTGGAGTATAATTGTGAACATATTATTGTATTTCCCCAATGGGCAAGCTTCCTATGCATCCAGCAATAAACTCACCAACTACGTCTGGTATTTTGAAGGAATCTGTTTCTCAGGTATCATGGTAAGTGTAACTTTGGAGAACTTGGGATTGCCGAAGGGGAGTTTTTACTAAGAATTGACTTGTTCCTAGTGAAAATGATGAATCATGGAAAAATCATTCTACAAGTCCTGGGTTTGGGATTTGGAAGATGGAAGGGGATAAAAAGGCAGGAAGTCAGTGAGGACTTGGAGGGTAGCTTTGTATTCAATAAACTGCTTATTTATATAGCTTCAGCAATGCAGGAAGTTAGTCCTATTAAAAGTTGATGGGACGTAGAAATATTATGTCCTTATGAAAGCTGTGGACACAACATTATGTCCTCATGAAAGTTGTATGTGAACTTATGCTATTGAATCTCCAGTAGCATTGCCCTTTTCCAGAATGGATTTTCTATTTACACTCAGGATTTCTCTAGCTTGGAGGGGTATTAAGACAATAGAAAAGGCATAAACTTGAAGATTCAGACAAATTTGAGTTTCAGCCTAAGCTCTGTGATTTGTATCATGAGACTTTAAAGCAAGCTACTCAGTGTCTTTGGGCCTCTGTGTCCTCATTTGAAGAATGTGAATGATGACATTTATTTTTGAGGGAAATTGTGGGGATTAAATAAAATCTCATGTACGAAGTGCCCAGGATAGAGACTGACATGTAGGCAGCCAGTGACTATCGTGATTATTAATACTGACTGAAGGATGGACCATACCATTATTAAATTGTCTGACATTATACCCCTAATGATAGTGGTGTTTTTGAAAACTAAATCAAGGTATCTACAGTAAAAATCCACGAATGAACGTTTTCCTGATGACTTTGTGCTGTTTAAAAACAAACTGATAAAAAATCATGTTGGCAATTCAGAGGAAAAGACATTTTTCCTGGTTGTATCATTTCTAAAAACTCCCACATGTGTGCTGTAACTTTCCTACACTAATAATAGCAGAAAAGAAAATCCACTGTAGTCTATCTCTACACTTTTGTGGGTGTTTAATTTTGTAATATTTGAACAGCTATGTTGAAAAATGGTTTCATTTAGTTACCGCTTTCACATTAAATTAATAAACTTTGAATTATTAATACCCAGTGCTACTGCACGTGCTATATGCTAGGTATATAACCGATGTTGATGGTGATACTATAAATAAATGTAACCCTTTGGGAGAAATTTTTGATATGATATATTAAGACCTATGAAAATGCTTATGTGTTTTGACTCAGTGATCCTAAATCTGAGAATTCATTCTGAGGAAATAATCCAAAATAAGGAAAGAAATGTATACACAGATGTTTGTGGCAGTACTATTTGCATGCGTGTGCTCAGTCACTTCCTCAACTGTGTCCGACTCTCCTCAACCCAACGGACTGTAGCCCGTCAGCATTATTTATAATAGCATAAAGCTAGAAGCATCATAGTATAGACATGGCCAAATAAATTATGGTCTATTAATTTCATAACTGGTGAAAGTTATGATTATGACCATGTAACAACATGGACATATTATTTTGTGTTAAGGAAAACAGATATAACAAAACTGTTAATACATTATGGTTGCAGCTATGTAAAATACACACATGTGGGAGTAAATAGTCAAAACATGAGAAAGTAGTAGAATTTTTGGTAATTTTCCTCCATTATTCTTGAGCCCTCTGTACTGCAGTTATACTTTACAACAAAAAGAGAAAGCAGTTTCTCTTTCAACACAGAACTTGCCTGTGTTTCTCCTTTGACACAGGGCTCTAGGGTTTAGGTTTAATTATTTCTAACAGTATTGTAATGAAGCTGATTTCAGCACCTAGTTTACTGTGTCTTATCTTGACATTCTTTCTCTCAATATATAATTGTAATAAACAGGAGATTTGCAAGGCATTATGAAAGTTAAACCAGAATCTCTTTGAAACGGTGATAACTAGCAGTGTTGAAAGGAGGGGAATGTAGGACTAACTTTTGCTTATAGTCCATGTAAAATTTAAAACTGTGAAAAGACCTTATTCTCTATTTTTTACTGTTTAGGACTTCTTGAAAAATACTCTTTCAAGAGCAAATCCTTTTAGGAGAAAAGAGAGGAATATAGATAAATAATTAAATACATAGGTAAATAAATGATAGGCTGAAGGAATTTGGAAACTGGGAATGCTCACTCCAAGCAGTAAAATAACAATGGTCTAACTCCACTGCAGGACTCAGTACTGAACAGTAGGAGAAAAGGGTAGGTGGAGAATTTGCCAGAAACAATTCACAACTCATACTTCGCCAAACCAACAACTGTAACATAAAGAAATCCATGTTCTTTCCAGAACTTAAATCTTTTGCCTAAGATATCAAGAGAGGGAAGTAGAATACACTGAGTTCTCCCAGTTTGTTGATACAGGCAAAATACATTGGAAAATTTGAATCTGAGATGATCTGAATGTACTTGCCTCTGGATTAAGAGATTTAGTTTCAGATTAACCATACCTTTCACCTGCCTTCTCAGAGGGCAGAAAGTGGAAAGAGGATGGAAAATGCCAAGGTCTGGAGGATGGTTTTCCTTTGTTCTACAACCGAGTCAGTAAGAAGTGTAGGTTTGCTACAGAGAATGGTCATCTCATGTCTATACTATTTATTCCTACTTAATCATTATTTCTTTAAATTTTTATTTATTTATTTTAAAAATGTTAGTTATTTATTTTTTACTGTGCTGGGTCTTCCTTGCTACGAGCATGCTTTCTCTACTTGTGGCAAGTGGGGGATACTCTCCTGTTGCAGTGCATAGGCTTCTCATAGTAATGGCTTCTCACGTTGAGACCCATGGCCTTAGTTGTCCTGGGTGATGTGGAATCTTGCTAAAGCCAGGATAAAACCCGTGTTCCCTTCATTGGCAGACAGATTCCCAACCATTAGACTACCAGGGCAGGCCAATCATTAGCCTTTCATAGTTTATAACCATGATAATAATAGCTAATATTTATCAGTCACTGGTTATAAATCAAGTACTCTATTCAAGATTTTACATGCAATACCTTATAATAACCTAAAGAGGTGAGTTCTCAGCACCATTTTATAGGAAAGGACTCTCAAGTTTACACAGCTATTAAGAGGAAGAGCTGGGATTTGAACCCAGATCTACGAGATCCCAGAGTCTATGCTCTGAAACACCGAGTTCTGGTTATGAGCTTGAATGCAAACTAGTATTTCATTTCTTATATTGTTTCTCTTCCTTACAATAGATGCTTGTAGTAGCAGCAGTTCTTCTTGTATTGGAGAATGACAACAACTATAAGTGTTGCCAGAGTGAAAACTGCAGCAAAAAATACATGGTAAGAGCAAATAGTATTTTGAGGATGGTTGATGGGCTCTGGCTTTCTTTCCTCTCACTCAGAAACACGAAAATACTGGCACTATCATACCCTTTCCGTGATCCTTTCATTTCAGAGTCCAAGAGTTTACTTTCACAAAAATTCTCTTCCATTTTGCATACAGTTTTCCTCCACTTTTGTTCTGCTTATATTCTTCTAGAAATTCAAGATTTAAAGATACATGAAATTAGAATATAATACTACCTCTTCCTAACTGGGTTTCTGTGAGTCTATTTTTTCCCTTATCAAGTTTACAGAGGCTAATTTACAAACAGTGAAGTGAAGTGAAGTCGCTCAGTTGTGTCTGACTCTTTTCGACCCCATGGACTGTAGCCTACTGCACTCCTCCGTCCATGGGATTTTTCCAGGCAAGAGTACTGGAGTGGGGTGCCATTTCCTTCTCCAGAGGATCTTCCTGACCCAGGGATCGAACCCAGGTCTCCCGCACTGTAGGCAGACGCTTTACCTTCTGAGCCACAGGGAAGTTCGACAAACAGGAAATGGCTTCAATTAAAAGTGCAAAATTCCATGAGTTTTGACAGTGAACTCCACGCATGAAACTACCATCATAGTCAAGAGATGGAACATTTCCACCATCCCCAAAAGATTAATCTTTGATCTGCTTTTTATCATTATAGATTAGTTTGTATTCTATATAAATGGAATCACAGAAAATTCGTCTTCTGTGTCTAGTTCCTTCCAAGTAGTGTGAGATTTATCCCTGTATATATTATGTACATTTTCAAATTGGAACTTTAAAAATAATTAAAATAGAATCAAGAGAGAATAATACAACCACATTTTCTAAGCTTATGCTCAACAAGTAGGTGTTCAGTTCAGTTCAGTCGCTCAGTCGTGTCCGACTCTGCGGCGCCATGAATCCCACCACGCCAGGCCTCCCTGTCCATCACCAACTCCCGGAGTTCACTCAGACTCACGTCCATCGAGTCAGTGATGCCATCCAGCCATCAAATCCTCTATTGTCCCCTTCTCCTCCTGCCCCCAATCCCTCCCAGCATCAGAGTCCTTTCCAATGAGTCAACTCTTAGCATGAGGTGGCCAAAGTACTGGAGTTTAGCTTTAGCATCATTCCTTCCAAAGAAATCCCAGGGCTGATCTCCTTGAGGTGTTGGGCTCCTGTATTTCCATCATTATCCAACTTCCCTTCCTCATGATCATTATCACTTATTCATATTTGCATAACACTTCACAGTGGGTTCACATTTACTCAGTGAATTATATTATTGCTATTCCTGTTTTACAGATGAGTCACTTGTGACTCAAAGAGAATATGATTCACTAACTAGGAGGAGCTTTACCAGAGGTCTTGGAGGCATTCTTTGCAATGGTGGTTCTACACAATGGCTGTGCACTACAATGATCTGGGAGCTTGGTCTTAGAATCCCACCCCCAGAGACCCTGACTTGGTTGGTTCCAGGTGCAATCAAATTTAAATGTGCAGCCAGGATTGTGTGGCTTGCTTTCCTTGACTGTTGCTTTTGAAAGATTGAATTAGTTGTGTAATTTACCACTGTGCCTCTTGTGGGGGAAGAGTTAGAAGATTGAAATATGTTCCCTCTGTGTGTCTATTTTTTTTAAGCAATTGACTCAAACAGCCCTCAGTAATTGCTGGTGTGATACTACAGAAAAGTTTTCAAAATTGTTTAGGTGAAACAATGGATTCAAGTAAATTTTAACTTACGATACTCAGGAAATTTCTAGAAAATAAATGTTTATACCATTAAGTATTTAAAAAAAAATCCATGTGTTCAGTTTGCCTTAACTCACTATTAGCATTTCCAGCACAAAGTGATGCTAGAAATATTGTAGCATTTTGATACTGTCTTATAATTGACATTGCATGAGACAACTGGCGTCTCAGTGAGAAGAGCAGGAGGAAGGGAGAAAGAATTCCTTGGATTCCCTGCTTGGTTCTTTCAAAGTATGATCTAGAATAGGGATCCCAGCTGATGTACTCCCAGATGCCAAATATTTGATAGCAATGAAATATGTGAGGCTGTAGACATTAGAGAAAATTTTCTATTTAAGGAGGAGAGGGAACCGCTACTCAGATCCAACCAATGGCTACCACTATATTGGTAGCCATATAATTCTCAGCTTTCAATAGGAAGTGGAAATACGGAGTTTTTAAGTAACACTTTACAATTATAAAATGTTGGCAATTAATTCTCGTTTAAATACACTGTGCAGGCCAGATTTGGGCCTGCACCAGTTTGTGACTTCTGAAGCTCTGGAGTGCAAATTTAGGTCAGCCAAGATTTATTTTGTAGAGGAGAAAGAAGTTTTCCTCAACCCTCTTAAAATCCCTGGTTGGGTATGAGAATTAAACTGATGACATATTAACATGAGAAAAGCATACAAACTATATTGAATTTTTACATGTATATGGTGATTTTCGTAAGAGAATGAAGACCCGAACGCATGACTAGAACACCAAGCTTCTAAACGTTTTAGACAAAGAAGTAATAAAATTGTGAAGAATGACTAAGACAGAGAGATTTGAGTTAGGATAGAGAAAGGTGAAGAAGTAACTAGGAAAAGAAACGTTTATTAATACAGATTTCTTGACCCCAAATTTCAGACTCTGTAAGAATGTCTTGTTTCCTCCTGGTTCAGGGATGGTACCTCTCACCTGGGTGTTTTATGGGGAAGACGGGTGAGAGGGTAGGGGAGGTCAGAGTGAACATTCTGCTTCTGTGGTTTCCTCAAACTCCTTCAGCTTAAGATATTAATGTGCCAAGGTGCCATATTTTGGGGTAGTGTGCCCTCAATCCCATTCTTCTTCTGTCTGAAACTTCCCTGAAGAAGTTTCACAGTCCAGAAAATGAGGGCATACATTGTCCAATAACCCAGTGAATCAGTCTCTCAGTCCTGGACATTCGCATGAAAGCAAACAAGCAAAAAGTTAACAGCTAGAATGAACTATAAACTCAGGTTTTGAGTCCCGAGGGTGGCTAGTTGAGAAGGTCTCTAACTGAGAAGTCTTCTAGTTGTTGAAACTCTAAGTCAGATGGAGTGAGAGCAGGGAAAGGTAATCTAACCGAGTTTTCTGCTTCGTAGCTTGAATGTCTCTGGAAAAGTCATCAGGTGTTCTGCTGAACTTTCTGAAAGGCTCACACAGCAACAGGAACAGATTGTCTAACATGAGCTATGGTGGTGTTTTCTCTAACATTTATATCAAGTTGCCTAGCTTTAGCTTGTCCAGTTTCAGAAAAGGGGAAGTTTTAGTTCTTAATGATTCCAAGTCAGAAGGGTGGAAGAAAAATTGGAAACATTAATCTGGGGAATTGTAGCCAGATATTGAAAGAAACTAAAAGAATTTAGGATCCAGTCCAGTGGATCCTAAGACAATGAATAAGACTAGAATCTGATATCCACAAAGTGTGTTATGATTTTCCAATGATTTTCCATATTTTTTCCTATACAATAACCCTCATTTCTACCAGAAATAGCCAAAGACTAATTCATTTATGAAATAAATCTAGTTGCATTAAACTTGGCCTGATTATTTACATAAGTTCAGCAAGAATAGTGATGACCATATAGACTCTTTTAATGTCCTCTTTGCTGGAACTTTTCATAAGGAATCTCAGATGAGACTTTTCTAATCCTCTCCCCAGGCTAGAAAGACAAGCCAAGGATTGCCATCAGACTTTATGTAAAATTCCCATAGATTTCAGTTAATTTCTTTCTTCTTTAGGTCCCCCAAATATCCTGAGATTTCTGCACCTGCCAGGAAGTGACTTTCATTACCCACCTGGTAAAGCCGCTGGGAATCCTGTAAGCAAGGTACCAGGCCACTTTTTCCAAGGGACTTCATTGGCTCCATAAAGTCAACCTTAGTTCCTTAAAGTTGTCTGGTCATATATAATTCCATGCATATTCTCAAATACGACATTCTAGTCAAAGCCTTGGTAATATAACCAATTTTTCCAATTGTGTCATGTTAAAGAAGAGCAGATTCTTATTGAACTTATGCAAATAATTATATTGCCAGAAAAATAAAAATAATCACTAAGAGTTTTCAAATTTTGGAGGGATCAGGTAGGAAGATAAAGTAATTATTTCATCTTTGTTCATAAAGGTATACTTTACAAAATTGCTCTAAGATATAGATAGCTGAAAAGAAAAGAGAAAACAGTTTCCTTAAATATGGAAAGCAAAACACTAAGGAACCAGCAGTGTTTTAAAGAGAAAGTAATAAAGAATTGTAACTCATCAGTTCCATGTACTTAATTTTTCTCCTGCATGATCTTGTGTTAACCATTTTATGAATCCATCAGTTTCTCTGTAAGAGTTTTGGAAAGTTTTACTCAGTTCAGTGATATGCTGTTAAAGTTATCACAAACCTGTACCTGTTAGCATTCTTTCTATGAATCTCCTTGAAAATAAATACTTCTGCAAAAGCATCAGAATAAAACAATGACTCTCTGTTAATGACAAAAGACTTTAAGATGGCCGAGGTTAAAGACTTAATGAGAGTTTTTGTGTGCTTAGTTAGTCATGTCCGACTCTTTGGGACCCTTTGGCCTGTAGCCCACCAGGCTCCTCCTTCCGTGGAACTTTTCAGGCAAGAATACTGGAGAGGGTTCTCATTTTCTCCTTCAGGGACTCTTTCTGGCCAAGGATTGAGCCCACGTCTCCTGTGTCTCCTGCATTGCAGATGAATTCTTTACCCATTGAGCCATCAGGGAAGCCCTAATGAGAGTTTAATATAATACAAAAGACAATAAACTTTGATTACTTCTGAGACTTACAACATTTTAAGATAATAACTAGAATTATGACTGTTAACATTATACTGGGGCTTCCCAGGCAGCACTGGTGGTATAAGAAGACGCCTGGCAATGCAGGAGATTCAGGTTTGATCCTTGGGTTTGGAAGATCCCTTGGAGGAGGAAATGGTTATCCACTGTAGTATTCTTACCTGGGAAATCCCATGGAGAGAGGAGCCTGACAGGCTAGAGTCCACGGGATCACAAAGAGTCAGACGTGACAGAGCACACACACACACATTATATTAGGACATACTTTTCTAGGAATGCCATATAATTTGTGGAACATTTATATTAGTAACATGCACCCTACAAATATAACCTAAAAAGGCTAAAATTCACTTCTTATTTGACAAAGCTTTCCATGTAATTTAATATATCAAGTAAACCTAATTATTCTCTCCCTCTCCTTCTCTCTCTCTTTTTAAGGAAAGAGAAAATATTACAGAGATGTTTCACTGGTCCTCTGGAAAATCCCAAATTTAGTTGGAGGTCAAAAAGACTTTAGAATTTGATTTGGGGGTAACTTTGTCAAAAATATCAAACATTAATAGGATCACAAGTAACTGTGAAACAATACTTGTGATCCATTTCACTAAAGATAAACAGTTTCAAAGGTAAATACAGAAAGTTACATAATTGTAAGACAGAATAGACAAATAAGCAAAAACCTTTGACTCTAAGTAATGAAGACTCTATTGTCTTAAATAATCAAAGATGTGGTAAAAACAACATGAAGCCCCGGAAATTATTTTGATAAAACACAAAATCTTTGCTTCTGGGTAGATTACACAAGAGGTTAAACACCTTTCATGATTTCTTATCAAGAGGATACCAACAGTCCAATAAAATTTGTGATAAGACCCCATTCTAGCTTTTCATCCATGTGCTTTTGACATTGAGGGCTTCCTAGGTGGCTCACTGGTGAAGAATCTGTTTGCCAAGCAGGAGACACAGGTTTCTGATCTCTGGCTTGGGAAGACCCTTTGGAGAAGGAAATGGCAACCCACTTCAGTATTCTTGCCTGGGAAATCCCATGGACAGGGGAGCCTTGTGGGCTACAGTTCGTGGGGTTGCAAACAGTCAGACATGATTAGTGAAACAACAACTTTTCATGTTAAAGCCAGACTGACAGCATACAATTTCCTCTCTCTTTTTTCAACTCTATATTCAGCCAATTTGTCCTTTTTTCTCCTCTTCCGCTTTCTGAAACAACCAATTATTTTATTTGGAATTACTCTTTTCCCTTAATAAAAACTCATCTCTATAGCTCATACCTTTAATCAAAAGCACATCTTACTTTCCTTCCATACAGAGTCATTCCTTAATTACTTCTAGTAACTTTGACTGAGTAGGCTCTGGGAGTTGGTGATGGACAGGGAAGCCTGGTGTGCGGCAGTCCATGAGGTCGCAAAGAGTCAGACCCAACTGAGTGACTGAACCGAACTTTAATTATATATGTTAATCAGAATTCTTAACCTTTAGAAATTTTCATTTCTAGTGTAAACTAAGAAGTAAGCAATTATGAACTGTTACATATCAACATTCTATTGATTGAAAAGTTTATGAATATATCATATTATTTCATAATTTCTGGAAGAATACATTTCCTCATAATATTAATACAGTTTTTCAATGTGGCACAAGACATGTTCACTAACAAGCTCAAATGATTTGTCTATTATCAGAGGACTGGGGTAACCCTGCTTAAATTTTTTCTTCTTTTTCTTAAGTGCAGAACTGTTCTGTTTCCAATCTTTTATAATGTCTTTTATAATTGTTTCTTATTTTTTATAATTTCTTCCAACATTTTGTGTTAGAAGAGGTTTGGGGATTGGTAGTTTGGTGAAATTTTGCTTTTACAGCTGCATTTCTGGTTTTGTAAAGACTCAATTTGTAAGACAGACAATTGTATTTTCATTCCTTTAAGAACTGATTTGTAGCCTGAATGACGGCAAGAGGCTGACGTGCCCATTAGACTACATTATCCTCAAGCTGTTTCCTTACGTCGGGGAGAAGATTTCCAGCTATGATGCAAATGGAAATATCTCCATGTTCTAGATTTAGATCTGTGTGTGTTTGGAACATTTTCATAAATCATTCTACAAAGCCTTCCGCATGTTTTCTTTTCCTGTGAGTAGAGTGTTATTGTCACTTAGGAGAGAAAGCTTTTTTTAAAAGGTTTCTATCAGTCTCTGAATATCAACCTCCAATTCAGCCAACTTCTAACCATACAACTCTTTAAAAAGTGTTTCAAGTATTTAAACCAAAGGTATACTTATCAAGTGACTCAAAATTAGCACTTAACCATGGGCACAATTGTGAAAGTTGCTCAGTCGTGTCTGACTCTTTGGACTCCATGAATTATCGCCTGCCAGGATCCTCAGTCCATGGAATTCTCCAGGTCAGAATACTGCAGTGGGTAACCATTCCCTTGTCCAGGGGATCTTTCCAACCCAGGGATTGAACCCCAGTCTCAAGCATTGCAGGCAGATTTCTTTATCATCTGAGCCACCAGGGAAGCCCATGGGCACAAAAGATGTCCCTAAATAGGGTATAAGAGATACAGCCTTATTAAGATCCAAAACCTCTTCCAAAGATAGCTGTTGGGCTACACCCCACAGGCTTTCAAGCTTCAAGACAGATGAAAGCTCCTGGAGTCAGCAACTGAGACATTAGAGATTTAATGGATGGGAGCCCTTACACACTTGAAGCAAGGTCCTGGAGTGACAACCCCCACCCCCATCCACGTGCAGTGGATGGCAGGCAGGGTATGGTGGCAGTCTTCACTCCCTGGGGTGGTGGTGGGGGGAGATTGCCAGCTATAGTGAATTTACTTCAGTTGGCTCATTAGTTACCAGGGAAACCATCAGAAGGGCACACCTCTCACTGGTCCTTTAATAAGAACAATCATTAACTGAGGCCTGAGGCAAGTATATAGGAGGGTCAGTCTTGTGAGTAAGGTGTAAGTGAAGCAGGCACTGGTTGAACAGGATATGTACAGACAGCAAAAGAGCGGCCATCTTGAGGGGCCTGACTATACAATAGCCAAAAGAAAAAAGATTCAGACAATCTCTCCAAAGAGCAGTTGGGAGGATGCTAGCCACAAATGGGGCACAACCACATTTCTGTATAGTCATCCTTACAGGGCTTACAATCTGACGTTTGGCTGTCTGCTAAAGCAAGAACTGACATTTGCATGCCCTGATGGGCAGAAAGCCAAGCCAAGTTTTGAGGACACAAAACAAGAGACAATCAGGAAAGCAATACCCATTTTTGGGAGGGAAAGGATCAATAACCAATTCAGGGACTTCCCTGTTAGTACAGTGGCTAAGACTTTGAGGTCCCAATGCAGGGAGCCTGGGTTTCATCCCTGGTCGGGGAACTAGATCCCACATCCTGCAATGAAGAGCAAGGATCCTGTGTGCCACAACTAATACCCAGCATGGCTAAATAAATAAATAAAAATAAATATTTTTTAAAAATAACCATTGAGTACCCCCAAACCAAATTGTAATCAGAGTCACAATCTCAAAAACTAATTCTTACAAATGCTTTTCTCCTGCCAGTCTGAATCTGGAAAGGAATGGATCTTTATCACCTTTGTCCAACTGGCCCACCCAGTTTCTTAGAGAGTTAAGAAACTAACTCAGCAAGAATTCTTCTGCCAGCTTATGTCAGAGGTCTAGGGTCTCTGACTGCAACCTCAGAATTGAGCAGGGTGTCCTCAGGAAATGGCACTCCATGGTGGTGACAGAAACTGTAAGAAAGAAAATGAAGTTTTCCTCCACATTTTTAGGGTCCCTAACTAGGTCTGAAAATTAAACTGACAAAGACAAGTTGAGAAAAGCATACAGATTTTATAGAATATATCCGTGTTTTGGTGAGACTTCCACAGGCGTCTACACAAAAGAATGAAGATCCAAAGATAAGAGCAGAGTAGGAAGCTTCTGTACCTTTTAGACAAAGAAACAACAATTAACTTGCAAAGAATTGGCAAGTCAGAGGGGTTTGGGCTAGGAGTACTAAATGGTGAAAAAGTAGCTTGGAAGGTAAGGTTTAGTTTAACAAGGTTTACACAGATTTCTTGGCCCCAAATTTCCAGTCTGGTGGTAGGAATGTCTTCCTTCCTCCTGGTGCAGTTAGGGTACTTTTCACATGGGAGTTTTATGACCCGTTTCAAGGAAGAAGGGTGGAAAGGTGGGGGAGGTCAGATAGAGTGAACTTCCTGCTTCTGCCGTTTCCTCAGACTCCTTCAGCTTAAGATATTAATATGCCAAGATGCCATATACTGGAGCACCATGACTTGAACCCCATGAACTTCTTGGTTGCTATCATTTCCTCTGTGGAGTGTCATTTTCTGCCAACATTCTGTGGGTCATTATCTTTGGAAAACAAATCTTGGCCAGATAAGAGCACTTGAAATAATCGATAATATTTTGATTATATTGTTCACTTTTCAAATAATTTTTTCTATGCTTTAATTTTTGAACCAAACCTAGGGTGCTCTAACTATCTGCATCATCTACATTTTATAGAAAATGAAACTGTGACTCAGAGAGTCTTATTCCCACTTTATTTTGAAGCTACTTTGTTTGATTGTCCAATTGTATCCTCTCATTAGAGTGTAATCTATATATGTATACATATATATGTATTATGCTATGGCTGCAACTTCCCCAAATAAGAAAATTCTCCACTTATCCTTTTAGCAAACTGCTTAAGGCTACGTTTGGTAAATAAAGAACTCAGTCTTTTGAAAACATCCTTCTTCCTTTTTCAAAGATGGCTTTGATGAATAGGTAATATTTTTTACAAAGTATAACAGAAATCTACTGAAAAAATAACTATTTATTTCATCCTATGAGGTGGCAAAACTCTATTGTAATCAATATGAGAAACATAATTTAAAAGAGCTTTCATCCTATGTGAAGCCACCAAGGAGATCACTAATATCAAATAGGAAAACAAAGCATAATTGTTTTTTCTTTCTTTCATTTTTAAAATGCTTCTTTCTAATTTTCCATAATTATCATGTATCAATGTTCAGTTCAGTTCAGTCATTCAGTCGTGTCCGACTGTGAGACCCCATGGACCGCAGCATGCCAGGCCTCCCTGTCCATCACTCCCGGACTTTACCCAAACTCATGTCCATTGAGTCGGTGATGCTATCCAAACGCCTCATCCTCTGTCGTCCCCTTCTCTTCCTGCCCTCAATCTTTCCCAGCATTAGGGTCTTTTCAAATGAGTCAGCTCTTCACATCAGGTGGCCAAAGGATTGGAGTTTCAGCTTCAACATCAGTCCTTCCAATGAACACTCAGGACTGATCTCCTTTAGCATGGACTGGTTGGATCTCCTTGCAGTCCAAGAGACTCTCAAGAGTCTTCTCCAACACCACAGTTCAAAAGCATCCATTCTTCAGTGCTCAGCTTTCTTTATAGTCCAACTCTCACATCTATACACGACTACTGGAAAAACCATAGCCTTGACTAGACGGACCTTTGTTGGCAAAGTAATGTCTCTGCTTTTTAATATGCTGTCTAAGTTGGTCATTACTTTCCTTCCAAGGAGTAAGCATCTTTTAATTTCATGGCTGCAATCACCATCTGCAGTGATTTGGGAGCCCAAAAAAATAAAGTCAGCCACTGTTTCCCCATCTATTTGCCATGAAGTGATGGGACCGGATGCCATGATCTTTGTTTTCTGAATGTTGAGCTTCAAGCCAACTTTTTCACTTTCCTCTTTCACTTTCATCAAAAGGCTCTTAAGTTCTTCACTTTCTGCCATAAGGGTCGTGTCATCTGCATATCTGAGGTTATTGATATCAATGTTACATTCATCTAACATCTAAATAATTCTAAACAAAGACATATAATTTGAGATAATTTTGTTCCACAAATCACAGGTTTTTTCTTCTCATTTTTAATTATCTCAGCTTTTGAATTTATCAACTGGCTTCTGCATGTTTTTGTTTGGCCATCCTACTCTCACTTGAAATCAACATTTTAAAAACTAAATTAAATTTTCTCCCTAACCAAACTACATTTCTTGGCATCCCAGTTTTGTCTCCTTTTCATTCAAGTCCCAAACTTTAGAATTTTTTTCAGCCCATTTCTAGCTACTCATTGCTTCTTTAATGTCTCTTTCCATCCAGTGCATGTCTTTGTCAACACAACTTGAAGTTTTCTCTACTTGGAATTCTTCTTTGGGGCTCACTCACTTCTGGTTGTTAGGCTACCCTTGTTATAAGAAGTTTCCAAAATAATTTATTGGCTCATGTCACTTTGTTGCCCAAAAGCTAATCCTATGTCTTGTTGGGAAAAGGGCTATTCCAGGTCTACATTGTAAGTTACTTCAGTTGTGTCTGACTCTTTGTGACCCCATAATCTATAGCCCACCAGGTTCCTCTGTCCATGGGATTCTCCAGGCAAGAATACTGGAGTGCATAGCCATTCCCTTTTCCAGGGAATCTTCCAAACCCAGGGATCAAACTCACATCTCCTGTATTGGCAGGTGGATTCTTTACTAGTTCCAGGTCTAGGGATACCTTGTGCCAGAAAGCAAGGATAGGCTCAAGAATGACAGACATATGTCCAAGGGCACAGGGATTGACTTGAAGGGATGTTCCCACTGGTCATATTTGGGCCATATGAGCACCTAAAATAATAACAATTATGAGTTATAACAATGAATTAGAAAATCCATGAGTCCACAATAAAGCAGAAAGAGAGAGGCAGAGAAGAGAAACAAGAAATAGAAGTTCTTCTGTGCAGAAAAATGATAACTTACAAATGAGGAAAAATGATAGAATTAGAAAGCAGCATTGGGCTTCCCTGGTGGCTCAGATGATAAAGAATCTGTCTGCAATGCGGGAGACCTGGGTTTGATTCCTGGGTTGGTAAGGTCCCCTGGAGGAGGGCATGGCAACCCACCCCAGAATTCTTGCCTGGAAAATTCCCCATGGACAAAGAAGCCTGGCGGGCTATAGTCCATGGGGTCACAAAGAGTCAGACACAACGGAGCGATGAAGCACAGCACATAATACAACCACTGATTGTGATAAGTGGCGATCAGTGAGTATGAGGATCAGTTCAGTTCAGTTGCTCAGTCGTGTCTGACTCTTTGTGACCCCATGAATCACAGCACGCCAGGTCTCCCTGTCCATCACCATCTCCCGGAGTTCACTCAAACTCATGTCCATCGAGTCGGTGATGCCATCCAGCCATCTCATCCTCTGTCGTCCCTTTTTCCTCCTGCCCCCAATCCCTCCCAGCATCAGAGTCTTTTCCAATGAGTCAACTCTTTGCATGAGGTGGCCAGAGTACTGGAGTTCCAGCTTTAGCATCAGTCCTTCCAAAGAAATCCGAGGGCTGATCTCCTTTAGAATGGACTGGTTGGATCTCCTTGCAGTCCAAGGGACTCTCAAGAGTCTTCTCCAGCACCACAATTCAAAAGCATCAATTCTTCGGCCCTCAGCCTTCTTCACAGTCCAACTCTCACATCCATACATGACCACTGGGAAAACCATAGCCTTAACTAGATGGACGTT
Source organism: Bos indicus x Bos taurus (assembly GCF_003369695.1). Classification (NCBI taxonomy): domain Eukaryota; kingdom Metazoa; phylum Chordata; class Mammalia; order Artiodactyla; family Bovidae; genus Bos; species Bos indicus x Bos taurus. The sequence goes on from NC_040076.1 coordinate 118,317,232, forward strand.
TGTTGGCAAAGTAATGTCTCTGCTTTTCAATATGCTATCTAGGTTGGTCATAACTTTCCTTCCAAGGAGTAAGCGTCTTTTAATTTCATGGCTGCAGTCACCATCTGCAGTGATTTTGGAGCCCCCAAAAATAAAGTCTGACACTGTTTCCAATGTTTCCCCATCTATTTCCCATTAAGTGATGGAACCAGATGCCATGATCTTCGTTTTCTGAATGTTGAGCTTTAAGCCAACTTTTCACTCTCCTCTTTCACTCTCATCAAGAGGCTTTTTAGTTCCTCTTCACTTTCTGCCATAAGGGTGGTGTCATCTGCATATCTGAGGTTATTGATATTTCTCCTGGCAATCTTGATTCCAGCTTGTGCTTCTTCCAGTATGAGGATCAGTAGATGCCAAATCCATCCACTGAAATGTCTTTTGGGAATAAAATATGACAGTATCGAAGTATTAGCTTACAAATTACTTTCTAATTGAAAAGTAGAAAATATCCATTTATAGATCCAAAGGACACCACTTTAATCAAGAGATCAAATTTAGCATCATCAGTAGCAGTGAGAAGCTCATAATGGACACACACAGATCAAGTGTTCTTGCCAAAACGTTTCATTCAAGTCCAGTTGTGAGAAACAATCAGAAAATTCTTAGATGTGAGACTTTCTACAAGAAAACTGGCTGGGACTCTTAAAAAATAATTGAATATCCTAAAAGAAAAAAAGTCAGTATGAATAGTATAGATTAAAGGAAATTAAAGAGATGTAGCCTTGTGCATAAACCTTCATTGGCTCCTGTACAAAAAAGTGAAAACCAATTGCAGAGTAATAGAATATATTTCTTCTTGGAAGATAAGTACTGGTGTTTAGGGATGAGATATCTCAATACCTGCAAGCTATTTTCAAATGGTTAAGCAACAAAAATGTAATAAATGTATTTTTAAATTGATGTGTGTATAGATGTACATATACATAGAGAGAAGAAGGGAGGAAGAGCAAGCAAAAATGGTAGATGTCACAAGAGGTGAGTCCAAGTAAAGGGTAGTATATTTTCAACATCTGTGTAAACTTGAAAATTTTTTAATGAAAGGTTGTGGGAGGAGAGAAGCCACTTGCCCAGAAGGATGATGTCTGATCTCCTTGATCCAGCATCCAAGGCATCTTTTGCCTGGATCTCCTAAGCTGCATTTACTTTATAAGCTGGATCATGTCCTATTGACCCTGTTTTCTCAGTATCAGCACCACGCCCATTTGGTCTTCATAAACTCCCCTCTACTCCTCTGCAGGAATTCCTTCTTATTCTTTTTACTGGAGTATAATTGCTTTATAATGTTGTGTTGGTTTCTGCTATACAATGAAGTGAATGAGCTGTATATATATATACATATATCCCCTCCTTCTTGAGCCCCCCTCAGCACCCCCATCCCACCCTCTAGGTCATCACTGAGTACCAAGCTGAGCTCCCTGTGCTTTATAGCACATTCCCACTAGCTATCTGTTTTATATATGGAATATTACTCAGCCATAAAAAGAAACAAAATTAGGTCATTTGTAGAGATGTGGAATTCCCTTTTAGATCAGACCAATCTACTTAATCTCACAACTTAGCTTGTATAGATCTATCAGTAAACACTGCTCATTCTTTCTACTCAAATGAAAACACCCTGCTCCTCATCAATCCATTCTCACTTGAGTATAAACATGACCATATAGGCTAACACCTGATATTTCCCTGCACATTCCTGTATGTGAAGATATTCAATTATGATCTTAAGAGAAATACAAGGATCATAACTTTTGATTCTTAGAGAATCCACCCTACCTAGAAAATAACATCTTCAATAACAAAGTATAGATTGATTGATACACATCCCTTAATTGTATTCATATATGAGTTTATCATTATTTTGATATCAAACTTCCAGGAAAAAAAAAGGAAGAAATTAATTTTCTCTGTGACATGCCAAGGAAAAAAATCATTTAAAAACTTATTTTTCAGGTCAAGTGGGTTTGGATTGAATGTTTCTATTTTTCTGTGGACATGGGTATTGCACAGACTTCAGTAGGCTTGGATGAGTAGGGGAAGGTTACCTACCTGATTATTTGCTTACAATATCCTCTTATCTCATTCTATGGCACTAACCTCCTTCTATGTTTAATTTAGACAGTGCTGTCGATGATCTTTTCTGCTCTTGGAATTGCTTTCTCTGGATACTGCCTGGTCATATCTGCTCTGGGCCTTCTTCAAGGTCCGTATTGCCGTACTCTTGATGGCTGGGAGTATGCCTTTGAAGGCACTGCAGGACGGTAAGGAATAATTCTCTGATTTGGGAGGATATCTGAAAGTCAGAAACACCTGACTTCATGCTCATACTCACTTTTCGTGATCACTTTGTGGTTCTGTGCATCTACCTTAGTCCAGAATTTTCTTAATAGTTTACTGATATTCTGACCAATTTGTTCCGACATAGTCATTGTTTATATATATTTTTTTTCCTCCAGTCTTTTAATCCCACATGCATGACAGCATGTTGAGGCTGTCATTAGCATTTCCAGATGAAAGCCATGTTTCTACTCTACTGCAGAACAACTTCATGGTTATTGTGGTCTGGCAATTGCTGGAGCTTTGAGGATCTAAGTTGTTCTGAGAAATCAGTCTTGTTTTGTGGCCAAAGCACATTGGACATGTAGACTCTTACAGATGTAAAATGGCTTGGCTGGGATAGCATCACAGTGCCCTCAAATAGTGCCATCTGGAGCTATACCATCAGGAGCCACACAGAGATAGAACCAGGCAGAATGGGCAGCGAAGTGTGGTCTGAGATCCAAGGACAGAGTAGGTGCAAGAGTTTGTGGAAGCAGCCAGGAGCTTACTGAGTGTGTCGCAAAGAAGACTCCAACGGGTGGCCTTGCTCTGAAGGCTGGTAGTTCAGTCAGGTGCTGAGGGACCCAAGCCTGGATTACGGAATGCCTCATACTGGCATTGTACTGGACTTATAGGCCCTTCAGCTCGAGAAGAAGGGCCTGGACAGAGATACAGGGAGAGATCCACTGAATCTCTCCCTGTCTCATTCTGTGCTCAGAATTCTAACAGAATAAATGAAGGAGGGTCTGTACCTTTCCTTGGGGAAGTTACACCTTCTTCTCAATTCCCCATGACTGGCTCTATTGTTCAGTCTCATTCATGGGACTGCCCTGGTGGTCTAGTGATTAAGAATCCACCTGCCAATGCAGGAAGAGCCTTCCAAAAGAGCCTCTTTATTTCTTGAAAGTGAAAGAAGTGAAAGAAGGCTTAAAACTCAACATTCATAAAATGAAGATCATGGTATCTGGTCCCAGCACTTTATGGCAAACAGATGGGGAAACAATGCAAACAGTGACAGACTTTATTTTCTTGGGCTCCAAAAGCACTGCAGCCATGAAATTAAAAGATTCTTGCTCCTTGGAAGAAAAGCTATGACCAACCTAGACAGCATATTAAAAAGCAGAGACATTACTTTGCTGACAAAGGTCTGTCTAGTCAAAGCTATGGTTTTTCCAGTAGTCATGTATGGATATGACAGATGGGCCAAAAAGAAAGCTGAGTGCTAAAGAATTGATACTTTGAACTGTGTTGTTGGAGAAGACTCTTGAGAGTCCCTTGGACTGCAAGGAGATCAAATCAGTTGATCCTAAAGGAAATCAGTCCTGAATATTCATTGGAAGGACTGATGCAGAAGCTGAAACTCCAATATTTTTGCCACCTGATGCAAAGAACTGACTCATTGGAAAAGACCATGATGCTGGGAAAGATTGAAGTCAGGAGGAGAAGGGGACAACAGAGGATGAGATGATTGGATGGCATCACTGACTTGATGGACATGAGTTTGAACAAGATCCAGAAGTTGGTGATGGACAGGAGTTGGGCACAACTGAGCGACTGAACTGAACTTTCAATGCAGAGGACATAGGTTGGATGCCTGGTCTAGGAACTAAGAGCCCACATGGGTACATCCTGAGTCATGTCTGATTCTGTGCAATCTCATGCCCACCAGTCTCCTCTGTCCATGAGATTCTCCAGTCAAGAATACTGGAGTGTGTTGCCATGCCCTTCTCCAGTGTATCTTCCTGATCCAGGGATCAAACCCAAGTTTCCTGCATCTCCTGCATTGGCAGGTGGATTCTTTACCACTGTGCTATCTGGGAAGCCCAAGATCCCATATGCCCTGGGGCAACTAACTGACCAACTACTGAGCCAGTGCAGCCAAAAATAAAAGTAGATAAATAAATATTTTAAAAAGGAAAACAAAGCTCACATCCATTTCAGGCCTTACATACTCACCTCATCCTGCTGGACAGCACAACTGCTTCTGTGCCCATAGCTGCTTTTATTCTAAAGCTTCCTCAAGACTCCACATGCTGTGAGCAGAGCTCTCCTTCAGGTCTGAGAACCTAGAAAATTATTTCAGGTTTTTTCTGAACACTTGAAGGAGACACTCCTTTGGGACTGAAGGGGCTAGGAAAGGGGGCCCTAATGTAGAAAGTCTCACTGGGTACAAAGATTCATTTTTTATGCCGTCAACCCTTAAAGTTTTCCCCACCATCAAACCAAATAAGGCTCCAATTTCAATGTGAAAGTTGCCCAAATCAGTTCTTTTTTTAATATGTATTTTTATTTTATGTATTTTTTGGTTGTGCCAGGTCTTAGTTGCGCCTCGCAGGATTCTTGATCTTCATCGTGGCATGTGGCATCACAAATGGGCCCCCTGAATTAGGAGCTTGGAGTCTTAGGACCACGAGGGAAGCTCCCCCCAGCCTAGCTATTCATATGTACATTTATTCAACAAATATTTATTAAGCACCTACTATGTCCAGGCCTTGGATTAGGTGCTAGAGAATCAAAAATAAATCACACAGGTTCACTTCCCTCTAGAAACTCACACAAACCTAAGAGAACATTCTGCTGAGATGACAGCCTGAGAATGTACATTTCCCTTGGAGCACAGCGCTTCTATGCTTGTGACTCTGGGTTCAAGTCTTCCCATCTCCTGCTTACAAACTGAATGGCCTTAGACAAATGTCTGGATATCTCCGAAACTCTGTAAACTGGAGGTAATAATCATCTCGCAATTGAAAATTAAACAGAAGTAAAGCACAAATTAAATGTAATAATCTCTCAACATGCCAAGTTTTATTATTAAAATCATGGCTTTGCATAACCTTCTTTACCATGTGATGTCTTCCATCTGCTAGTGGCAGGCAAGTTCAGCCATTGGTTCAGCCTCTGGCATCCTGACCAGTGAGAATCCTGAATCAGTCTCATTCAACAAGCATTTGTTGATCTTTGCAATGTGCCAGGCACTGCCTTAGGCCTTAGATGTGCCCATTCAGAGATAGATAAATCACTACAGTCTTCTCATAGTACACCATTTAGTGAGGAACTAGATACACAGACAAAGCTATGGATATATTTATAACATAATGAAGTAAATGCTGTGTTAAACTGTGTATAGAGATTGTGGAGAGAATGAACATCAGGGCAAACTTCTCTGTTGCTTCCCAGACCCTGCTAGTGTACTCATGCCTCATTCTATTTATACAAGGAAAATAAATAGAACCATATCCTAGGATAAAAATAGAAATCTTGCAAGTCGTCTTCCTTTAAGGTATTGGATGATCTGTGCAAAGGATAGACTGGGAACAGTCTAGAGAAAGGATCTTGAAGTGATTATCTTTCCTGATGGCTGAGATTGAACTAGGATTAGGAGGGTGTATGAAATGGCTCTTGGGAAATGATCACAGGAAATTACATCTGCATCATGCTTTATAGATTCCAAAGCATTTCTACATTCTTCTTATCAAATATTCACAATAATCCTAGGGTTAGGTATTTTACACCCATTGTCCAGATCAAAGAGGTAAAGTTCCTAACCCTAGATCCTACAGATCCAGGAGTTCTGAGTCCATATTCAGTACTGTTTACCACTTCAGACATTCATTAGCAATATTAAGAAATTTTCAAGAGTGCCTCTGAATGTCCCAGAACATAGAGAAAAGGAAATGAAGAAAGGGAAGAAGGAGAGTTACATGCCACTTGGCTGGCACCAAGGTTGCCTGAATGGCTGCTTTGGAAAAAATCATCTTGCTATTAACAAGATATTTACAAACAACTCTACCCTGTAATCGAACTTGATTGTTTTTCTTCAGGGGATTTTTTTTTTTTTTTTGAAGCGATCTGTTTTTATTTCAATTTAGTTCAACAAAGAGAGTGTTACATTTGGAGAAATTCTAATGGCCATAACTGACCTGGAAGTGGGCAAAAGTCAGTCAGGATAATTCAACATGGTTTTAAGATTATCTTAAAGGAAGGTGGTTTAATCCTCAGAATCCTGTGCTTAGCTAGATGGATCAAACTGCTGGGTCTTTTGCATTTTCCCTTCATATGCTCAATTTTCTTAAAAGCTGCAGAACATACAGTGGACCCCAGACCAGCAGCATCACCTGAGAACTTAGAAACACAAAGTCTCCAGTCCCATCCAGACCTTCTGAATCTGAAGTTCTGGGCTGGGGCCCAGGAATCTGCATTTTCACAAGCCTTCCAGATAATTGATGTATGCTCAAATTTGGGCTTTTCCAATGGCTCAGCAAGAACCTGCCTGTAAAGCGGGAGACGCAAGAGACTCGGGTTCAGTCCCTGGGTTGGAAAGATCCCCTGGAGAAGGAAATGGCATCCACTCCAGTATTTTTGCCTGGGAAATCCCATAGACAGAGGAGCCTGGCAGGATACATTCCATGGGGTCACAAAGAGTAGGACATAACTGAGCATGCATGCATGCATGCTCAAATTTAAGAACCACTGTTATAAAGGGCTTTGGGACAGAGTATAGGAATAACTAGCATCATTTCTCTTTGCTGTTTTACCACCTGTTATTTTATATCCAATGCTAGCTCAGCCCTGTCCCTGAGAGCCCAGGCTAACTTCAGGTTCCTAGGAAATGGTCAATCTCTGCCTCTCTTGGTGTTGACATGTGCAGCTTCTCATTGCTGTTGAATTCTTCAGTATGCATCTTGCCTGCTAAGTGAATTAGAATTGTCTGAGGCAAGCATGTTCACAATAAACATAGCCCAGTGCTGTGTATACCACATGTTCAATATTTATATTTGAATAATTTGATAAATTAATATTGAATAATATTATGTATTAAATATATATATTAATTTCCCAAACGTATGAAAACTTACATCCTTCTTCCTTGGACCAAGTCTTTAAGCTTGGCCATGTGTCATGTTGACCAACTCCTTCTTCTCTCTCAGTTTCCTTACAGATTCCAGAGAATGGATTCAGTGCCTGGAACCCGCGCACGTAGTGGAATGGAACATCATCTTATTTTCTATTCTCATAGCTCTCAGTGGACTTCAAGTGATTGTCTGCCTCATCAGAGTGGTCATTCAGTTGTCCAAGAGTCTCTGTGGAACCTATTCAGTCATCATCCAGGTACCAGACCCCCCTGGCACCTGTACCTCCTCCTTTGTCCAGGATTCAATGTGTCTTGCTGGAAGACTTTTTGGAATTGCATCATTTTCCTTCCATTCCTACTGCCCTCATCTTTACTCAGCCTCTAATATCTCAATTTTTCCTTATATTCCAGTGTGTCTGTTGGCTTGTCTAAATGGACTGAACCAAAGGAATAATTATAAAATCATCTTCTGTGTACCATGGTGAAATGTTGCTCATTCAAATGTTTTGAATGAGCAACATTTCTATGTAGAAATAACTCAAAGCTCAAAGAAATCTGACCATTCATTAAGAATGTCCCTGTTCATAAAATTGTCGAAGGCTCACAACCTAATCCCAGTGAAGTAATTTCTCTTTTGAATGCTGCTACATTCAGCTATTCATAATAATCTTTCTTTATTATCGAGTTATTAGTGAGTGGTTTTGAAGAAGGGAAATATGTCTTTATCCTATTGAAATGACAGTACTTCTGTTTCATCTGCTAAAATATTAAAGTTAATTTAATTATGTTGAAACTGCTAAAACTATTCAGCAAGTTCAGACTAAAGAGAAATCAAGAATGAGACATCTTGCATATTGTTTAACAACATATAATGGTTAATACCTTTCCTAGTAATTTCAAATAGATATTTTCCTGTTCTATCACCTTTAGAATATATACTATAAGTTTAAGTTGCTACCTGGATTATGGATCATTAATCAAGTCAAGTTTACTCACTTTGTTTTTCTTTATTTTTTGTAGCCTGGAATCATTTGAATAAGGACAAGAATGTTTTTCTTCATCAAGATATGGCCATCTACCTATGTCTTCTGAATGGACTTGAGGGTCATTTTCAAATGATGTTTTTTTCCCTCCAGATGGTGTTTGCTGTCCTCACTGGAATGCCGTCCTTCCTTTTAAAATTTTTTTCAAGGCTATATGTGTCAGGATCTTCAGAAATGTTCATACCTTTTTGATCAAATAAAATAAAATAAATCCAACTTCAGTAAACTTCACTCTGAAAATAAATAAGAATACAAGATAAAACTTTATGCAAACACATATATTTGAACATTATTTAATATTCTGGAAAATTAGAAATACCCAGAAAATCAAACTTTATGGAAAGGATTAAATAAAGCATGGTACATTCCTTGTAATATGATATAAAATGATGTTTTAACGATAATGAGTACTGGGGCCTTCCCTGGTGGTCCAGTGGTTAAAACTCCAAGCTCCCAGGGCAGGGGGCAAGGGTTTGATGCCTGGTTGGAGAATTAGGAGCCCACACATTGCATGGGGCAGCCAAAAAAATCAAAAAATAAATAAAGCTTATGAGTTGTACTAGTGAAAAAGCAGGTTACAAATTTATATTTGCAGTATAAGCATAACTATCTAAAACAAACAAAACCAAACAATCAAAATATAGTTTTTAATAACTGAATCTAGCTGGATTTACACAAAAATGTCAGCTGTGGTTGATTTGGGTCACAGGTGACCCTTCCTACTCTTCTATATTTTTCATGTTTTTTAATTACTTTTTACTATTCAAATACTATTTAAAAAACATATTTTTACTGTAAAAATTTTGCTATTTTCCCAAACTTTAAAGGAATATGCTTTTTCCAAATGTGTTCCAACCCTGACTATCTGTAAACATCACAGAATAACACTTGAGTCAATGTTCAGTGGGGAAAGTAGTGAGATAGATTAGCCAAAAAAAAAAGTTGTACATAAACTTATACACTCTAACTAGGCCTTGGCCTTATTTTCTCACTCCTGGTGGTGACTATGGTGGGTACAAGAGGTAGACTTAAATGAATGAGCAGTTGAGGACACGCTCAGTGGTTTAGAGAAAGTGATGACTGACTAGTTGATACCTGTGTCATGGGAAGTTACCACTACTGTATTTTTTTTTTAATTTTTTAAGAAGTAAAACACTTATGAGCTTTCTACCTATACTTGATATAACCTCCTGGAGGACAGCAGTCATGTCTTATATTTTCCCATCATCCATAGGGCATAGCACAAAGTGGGCATAGGAGATACTTAACGTTTCACAGTCATGCCAGGCTCTTCTGCTCTCTGTGGCTGCTCCCCTGAGTATGTCTCCATCATAGGCCCACTGGGCCTTACCACTTCTGTCACTTCCCCATTGCCTTTCTCCATTGACACTGTCAATGTTGCTCTACCAGCACCTACTCTATGCCAAAGCTGTGCAACAGTAACTAGCAGTCTGGAGAATGGCTCTTTCCTTGGTGCCTGTTCAACCTCTTGTTCATTGTTCAGTCACCCAGTCATGTCTGACTCTTTGAGACACCATGGAAATAGCTATAGCTCAACCTATAGCTTCTTTTAAAGAAGGTGCCCTGTCCACAGCCTTTGCTGAAGCTAATGAGCATCCTAAAGCAAGGCGTGTTGGATACCACATGATCCCCATGCCTGGGACCTAACTAACAGAACTGGGACCAGCACCCAAGTCATAGGCAACCTACTGTTACTCTAGTGGCAGATGATTTAGACTAAAGGCAAACACTGTCCAAATGAGATTGGTGGTTATTTTTCCTTGAAAATTTGAATTGCAAAACCAAAAATGAAGCAATGCAGACAATGCCATCAGGAAAATAATTAAAGATGAGGAAGGAAGCCAACATCAGAGAGCTTCTCTGATTACTTTATCATGCCCACAAGCTCGTCATATCCAGCAGTCTTGTTTTTCAGGTCTCTGAAAGACTCCTCTTAGAAGTGAACTTCTAGCAGGTCAGCACCACCAGATTTGTCAGTAAGACTCTCTCAGTCATGTTTAGATTCAGTATGGTACCACACATTGAGCGGACAGTGAGTTGATGTCAGCTGAATGACTTCCTAATATTCCCAATTGGGAGTATTCTCTAACAACAAGAAAGAAGAAAGAAAGTAGAAAGTGTTTGTTGCTCAGTCGTGTCCAACCCTTTGCGACCCATGGACTGTAGCCCACCAGGTTCCTCTGTCCATGGGATTTTCCAGGCAAGAATACTGGAGTGGATTGCCATTTCCTCCTCTAGGAGATCTTCCCAACCCAGGGATCAAACCCATATCTCCTGTGTCTCCTGCATTGCAGGCAGATTCTTTACCCACTGAGCCATCAGGTAATCCACAAGAAGGGCACAGTCAGTACAGTATTCTATCAGTAAACCAAATATTAACCAGCCATCCAAATTTTTTTTTTTATATTTAAAGAGTATATGCTAGGAATTCCCTAGTGGTCCAGTGGCTAGGACTCCACAGTTTCACTGCCTAGCCCGAGTTCAACCCCTGGTCAGAGAACTAAGATCCCACAAGCCAGGCAGTATGGCCAAAAACAAGTATATCCTGATGATGCAATTTTAAGTAAAACATCTGTATACAAATCTCTCTATGCAGTTTGAACCCAAATTTTCAAGTCACCACGTAACTACATGTGGACATGTACAAACATTCAGACACATAGAAAAAATACTTAAATGTTAATAATTAATAATTATCACCTAATGACAAGAATATGGGTTGTATTTCTTTTCTTCATATTGCTCATTACTTGAAGAATTAGAAAAAATAAATGTCATTTAAAAAACAACTGTCCTCTAATCCTTTCTGAAAAATCCATTTGAGGACCTTAAAATAGGAAAGAACTGGACATGAAACTGTGTATGATAACCTTTTTCTTACACTTTTAAGAAGGGACCTATTTCATTTTTTAAGTCTCAGGTTGAGTATTGCCAATTAATCCTAATGGGGAATGATTTCTATTTTGTTCATTTATGCTCTTATATTTATTATCTCTCTCTTATTTTCCTTGCTTCTTTCTCATTGTACTTTCTCTGACTTAAATTGAAAGCCTAGTTTATTAATTTTAATTTTTCTTCTTTTTTTAAGCATGTAAGCATGTAAGTGGTCCCAGGACTTCCCTGATGATCCAGTGGTTAGGAATTCACCTGCCAAAGCAGAGGAAATGGATTCAGTTCCTGGTCCAGGAAGATTTTGTAAGGCAACTAAGCCCATGCGCCCCAGTTATTGAGCCTGTATGCTACAACTACTGGAGCCCACATGCTTTAGAGCCCGTGGTCTGCAATGAGAGGCCACTGCAGTGAAAAACCTGCATACTGCAACTAGAGAGTAAGCTCTACTCGCCACAACTAGAGAAAGCCTGTGTACAGTAACAAAGACCCAGCACAGTCAAAAATAAGTTAAAAAAAAAAAAGACTATAGTGGTCTCCTCTTATCTGCAGGAGATACACTCCAAGGCTGCCACTGGATGCCTGACACCATGGGTAATACTGAACCCTATACATCCTAACTTTTTTTCCTGCACCTATAAACCAACGATAGTTTAATTCACAAATTACACACAGTAAAAAATAAATAAATAAATAACAGCAATACCTAATAATAAAGTAGAACAATTATAACCGCATGTTGTAATAAAAGTTTGTGAATGTGATCTCTCTCAAAATACCTTACTGAAGTGTACTTACCTTTCTACTGCTGCTGCTTATGAGACAATAAAATGACCACGTGATGCTATAAGGTGAATGATGAAGGGATTGTGACTTAGAGTTAGGCTACTACTAATCTTCTGACAGAGGATCATCTGTTTCCAGTTATCTGGATCATTGAGCCATGATAATATCAATAATGATCAGATGTGGGGAGTGGATGATGTCAATGGTTGGGGATCTCGAGCAGGACAGAGTAGGACCACGTAAGATTTCATCACACTGCTCAGAAAGCATGCAATTTAAAGCATATTTAATTAAATCTTTGAATTTTCCATTTAATATTTTCAGACCTCAGTTTAAAATGCAGAAGGTGAAACCATGGGCAAGGGTGGGACTAGTTTATTCATTTTTATTTAAGTACTACTTTGGCTGCATCTCACAAGCTTTGAAATGTTGTCTTTAACTTGTTATTAAGTTATAAATATTTTCTAATATTCTTTATAATTTCTTGCTCAAGCTATGAATGTACTTTAAAATTCCCAAATATATGAGTTTTTGTTATCTTTTGAGATTTCCACTTTATATGTATTTTGATCATAGAATGTGGCATATATGATTCTGATACTATGAACATTTTAAGGCTTGTTTTCTGGCTGAAATTTATAAGTGTTCTAATGTACTTAAATATTTTGTCTTCTTTAAAAACTGGGTATAGGATTCTATAAGTGTCCATCAGGTAAGCTGCTAATTTTGTTGTTCATATATTCAATATCTTTCCTTTTGTTTTCTTGATCTAGAGTTTCTATGAGGATTTAAATGAGTATTATATGTGTGTGTGTGTGTGTAGTAACTTTATCTATTATATATGTATGTTTATAGTATATAACATATGATATATTTATATATAAAACTATATCATATATATATATACATATATATAAATAATGGTGTCTGACACATGGATGAGATTGACAAGTGGCCTAAACATAGTGGTTTAAAGATGTACTCTGGAGTGAGATAGCTCAGATTCAAATCTGGGCTCTGCCTTATTTGCTGGGTGACCCTGGTCAAGTTTACTTAACCTCTCTGTGTGTCAGGTTCTGAATCTGTAAAACAGGAATAATAATAGAGTTGTTGCAAAGACTGAGTTAGTACATATAAAGCTCTTAGAACCATGGTGACTTAAACCTGAATCCAAGTGCAGTTAGAGAAGACTTGAAATTGTTGGACTTGGAAATGCCACAAAAACAGCAGAAGGGACAAAGAGTAGAAGGAAGTCATGTTAGAGAGTCATACGAACAGCACAGGGTGCAGGGTTTGGGGAGAGAATGCAGGTAAAGGTAAGAGAAGGTATTGCTAGGCTAGACAGAGTGCAGGAGAGACCAGCTTTTCTTGCCCACTCTGAGACTGTGAACATAAGAGCCATCGTACTCAGGTTCCTAAAACCCTAGCCTCTGGCCAATACACTTCCATCTCACTGAAAAACTGTAAGTTTAGTTCAGTTGCTCAGTCATGTCTGACTCTTTGTGACCCCAGGGACCGAAGCATGCCAAGGCTTCCCTGTCCATCACCAACTCTCAGAGCTTGCTCGAACTCAAATCCATTGAGTTGGCAATACCAACCATCTCATCTTCTGTCGTCCCCTTCTTCTCCTGCCTTCAATCTTTCCCAGCATCAGCATCTTTTCCAATGAGTCAGTTCTCATTAGGTGGCCAAAGTATTGGAGTTTCAGCTTCAGCATGAGTCTGTCCAATAAATATTCAGGACTGATTTCCTTTAGGATAGACTGGTTTGATCTCCTTGCAGTCCAAGGGACTCTCAAGAGTTTTCTCCAACACCATAGTTCAAAAGCATCGATTCTTTGGTGCTCAGCTTTCTTTATGGTCCAACTCTCACATCCAAACATGTGATAGCTTATGGTGAACAATGTCAGATTTGTGATCTCCAAAGAAGAAGATTTAGCTTCGGTACAAGGGACCAGGCTTGATCACTCAAGAGCTTTTGTGTAGCAGGGTTTTCTTAAAGTGAAAAAGGGACAGAATTAACTTCTGACATAGACATCAGAAGGGGGATAGAGAGTGCCCCTCTGCTAGTCTTTAGCCAGATGTTTTCTATCTGTTAGAAAGCTATTAATCAGATAAGAGAGATACCTCAAGGCTGATGGAGTTTCACCAGGCCCTTCTCCTACAATATCCATTTTTGAGATAGGATGGCATGAGGTTTGTCATCCCCCAGCCATAAAACAGTTGATATGAATACTGTTGTTGAGCTATTATCAGCCCAAGGTTTGAGAAAAGTTAAGTTCTGGTGGAACCAGGTGTTATTATGGTTCCACAGAACCAAGAATTTTAAGAGAAACACAGAAAACACAGAATTTTAAGAGACACTTGCAGCCTATTTCCTCCATTTTGGAGACCCTTGGCTTTCCTGCCCGTTACCCACCTCATGTGACTACTAGAAAAACCATAGCTTTAACTAGACAGAATTTTGTTGGCAAAACAACAAAATTTTTTTTGTAACGTCTCAGCTTTTTAATATGATGTCTAGATTGGTCATAGCTTTTCTTCCAAGGAGCAAGCATCTTTTAATTTCATGGCTGCAGTCACCATCTGCAGTGATTTTGGAGCTCAAGAAAATTAAGTCTGTTACTGTTTCCCCTGTTTCCCCATCTATTTGCCATGAGTGATGGGACCAGATGCCAAATCTTAGTTTTCTAAATGTTGAGTTTTAAGCCAGCCTTTTCACTCTCCTCTTTCACTTTCATCAAGAGGCTCTTTAGTTCTTTGCTTTCTGCCATAAGGATGGTGTCATCTGTGTATCTGAGGTTATTGATATTTCTCCTGGCAACCTTGATTCCAGCTTGTGCTTCATCCAGCCTGACATTTTGCATGATATACTCTGCAAATAAGTTAAATAAGCAGGGTGACAATATACAACTTTGACCTACTCCTTTCCCAATTTGGAACCAGTCTGTTGTTCCATGTCCAATTCTAACTGTTGCTTCTTGACCTGCATACAGATTCCTCTGGAGGCAGGTAAGGTGGTTTGGTATTCCCATCTCTTGAAGAATTTTCCACAGTTTGTTGTGATCTACACAGTCAAAGGCTTTGGGGTAGTCAATAAAGTAGAAGTAGATGTTTTACTGGAACTCTCTTGCTTTTTTGATGTCCAACAAATGTTGGCAATTTTATCTCTGGTTCCTCTGGCTTTTCTAAATCCAACTTGAACATCTGGAAGGTCACAGTTCACATACTGTTGAAGCCTCACATGGAAAATTTTGAGCATTACTTTGCTAGCATGTGAGATGAGTACAATTGTGCGGTAGTTTGAACATTCTTGGCATTGCCTTTCTTTGGGATTGGAATGAAAACTGACCTTTTTCACTCCTGTGGTCACTGCTGAATTTTCCAAATTTGGTGGCATATTGAGTGCAGCACTTTCACAGCATCATCTTTTAGGATTTGAAATAGCTCAACTGGAATTCCATCACCTCCACTAGCTTTGTTTCTAGTGATGCTTCCTAAGGCTCACTTGACTTTGCATCCCAGGATGGCTGGCTCTAGGTGAGTGATCACACCATCGTGGTTATATGGATCATGAAGATGTTTTTTGTACAGTTCTTCTGTGTATTCTTGCCACCTCTTCTTAATATCTTCTGCTTCTGTTAGGTCCATACCATTTCTGTCCTTTATTGTGCCCATCTTTGCATGAAGTGTTCCCTTGGTAACTCTAATTTTCTTGAAAAGATCTCTAGTCTTTCCCATTCTGTTGTTTTCCTCTATTTCTTTGCACCGATCACTGAGGAAGGCTTTCTTATCCATCCTTGTTATTCTTTGGAACTCTGCGTTCAAATGGATATGTCTTTCCTTTTCTCCTTTGCCTTTAGTGTCTCTTCTTTTCTCAGCTATCTGTAAGCCCTCCTCAGACAACCATTTTGCCTTTTTGCATTTCTTTTTCTTGGGGATGGTCTTGATACTGCCTCCTGTACGATGTCACCAACCTCTGTCTATAGTTCTTCAGGCACTCTGTCTATCAGCTCTAATCCCTTGAATCTATTTGACACTTTTACTCTATAGTCATAAGGGATTTAATTTAGGTCATACCTAAATGGTCTAGTGGTTTTCCCTACTTTCTTCGATTTAAGTCTGAATTTGGCAATAAGGTAAGCCATAGTCAGCTCCCAGTCTTGTTTTTGCTGACTATATAGAGCTTCTCCATCTTTGGCTGCAAAGAATATAATCAATCTAATTTTTGTATTGACCATCTGTAGAGGACATCTTCTACAAGATGGCAGAGTAGAAGGACGTGTGCACATCTTCTCCTGTAAGAACTCCAAAATTACAACTCACTGCTAAAAAACCATCCACAGGAGAATGTTGTATCCCACCAAGAAAAGATACCCCACGTCCAAGGACAAAGGAGAAGCCCCAGCAAGATGGTAGGAGGGGTGAAATCGTGTTTAGAATCAAACCCCATACCCACCAGAGACATTCGGAGGGCTCAAAGAAAACCTTGTGCACACCAGGAGACCCCACAGAGACTGAGCCAGACTTGCCGTTGAGTGTTTGAGTGTCATCAGTGGCCTGCCACAGGGGCAGGGGCTCTGGGTGCAGCAGACCTGGGTGTGGCATAAGTCCTTTTGGAGGAGGTCACCATTAACCCCACCATTGAGCTGCCAGAACTTACACAGGACTGGGGAAACAGACTCTTGGAGGACACAAACAAAACCTTGTGCATATCAGGACCCAGGAGAAAAGAGCAATGACCCCACAAAAGACTGACCCAGACTTGCCTGTGAGTGTCCAGGAGTCTCCAGCAGAGGCATGGGTTGGTGGTGACCTGCTGCAGGGTCAGGGGCAACTAAAAATGTGACAGTGGATAAATGGGACTTTTTGAAGGAGGTTGCCAGTGTCTTCATTCAGTTCAGTTCAGTTCAGTCGCTCCGTCTTGTCCGACTCTTTGTGACCCCATGAACTGCAGCATGCCAGGCCTCTCTGTCCATCACCAACTCCCGGAGTCCACCCAAACCCATGTCCATCAAGTCAGTGATGCCATCCAACCATCTCGTCCTCTGTCATCCCCTTCTCCTCCTGCCCCCAATCTTTCCCAACATCAGGGTCTTTTCAAATGAGTCAGCTCTTCATATCAGGTGGCCAAAGGATTGGAGTTTCAGCCTCAACATCAGTCCTTCCAGTGAACACCCAGGACTGATCTCCTTTAGCATGGACTGGTTGGATCTCCTTGCAGTCCAAGGGACTCTCAAGAGTCTTCTCCAACACCACAGTTCAAAAGCATCAGTTCTTCAGTGCTCAGCTTTCTTTATAGTCCAACTCTCACATCCATACATGACCACTGGAAAAACCAAAGCCTTGACTAGAAGGACCTTTGTTGACAAAGTAATGTCTCTGGTTTTTAATATGCTGTCTAGGTTGGTCATAACTATCCTTCCAAAGAGTAAGCATCTTTTAATTTCATGGCTGCAGTCACCATCTGCAGTGATTTGGGAGCCCCCAAAAATAAAGTCTGACACTGTTTCCCCATCTATTTGCCATGAAGTGATGGGACCGGATGCCACGATCTTAGTTTTCTGAATGTTGAGCTTTAAGCCAACTTTTTCACTCTCTTCTTTCACTTTCATCAAGAGGCTCTTTAGTTCTTCACTTTCTGCCATAAGGGTGATTGTCTTCATTACCTCCACCATAGTTTGTCTCAGGGCAAACAACAGGGAGGGAACACAGCCTCACCCATCAACAGAAAATTGGATTAAAGATTTACTGAGAATGGCCCCACTCACCAGAACAAGACCCAGTTTCCCTGGCAGTCAGTCTCTCCTATCAGGAAGCTTCCATAAGCCTCTTATCCTTATCAGAGGGCAGACAGAAGACAACCACAATCACAGAAAATGAATCAGACTGATCACATGGACCACAACCTTGTCTAACTCAATGACACTATGAGACATGCTGCGTAGGGCCATCTAAGATGGACAGGTCATGGTGGAGAGTTCTGACAAAATGTGGTCCATTGGAGAAGGGAATGGCAAACCACTTCAGTATTCTTGCCTTGAGAACCCCATAAACAGTATGAAAAGGCAAAAAGATATAATACTGAAAGATGAGTTCCCCAGGTCAGTAGGTGCCAATATGCTACTGGAGAAGAGTGGAGAAATAACTCCAGAAAGAATGAAGAGATGGAGCCAAAGAAAAATAACGCCTAGTTGCAGATGTGACTGGTGATGGAAGTAAGGTCCAACGCTGTAAAAAACAATATTGCATAGGAAGCTGGAATGTTAGGTCCATGAATCAAGGCAAGTTGGAAGTGGTCGAACAGGAGATGGCAAGAGTGAGCATCGACATTTTAGGAATCAGTACACTAAAATGGCCTGGAATGGGTGAATTTAACTAAGACAACCATTATATCTAGTACTGTGGGCAAGAATCCCTTAGAAGAAATGGAGTAGCCATCATAGGCAACAAAGGAGTCTGAAATGCAGTACTTGGATGCAATGTCAAAAGCGACAGGATGATCTCTGTTCGTTTCCAAGGCAAACCATTCAATATCACAGTAATCCAAGTCTCTGCCTTGACCAGTAACACTGCAGAAGCTGAAGTTAAATGGTTCTATGAAGACCTACAAGACCTTCCAGAACTAACACCCCAAAAAGATGTTCTTGTCATTATAGGGGACTGGAATGCAAAAGCAGGAAGTCAAGAGATACCTGGAGTAACAGGCAAATTTGGCCTTGGAGTACAAAATGAAGTAGGGCAAAGGCTAACAGAGTTTTGCCAGGAGAACACAATGGTCATAGTAAAATACCCTCTTCCAACAACACAAGAATAACTATAAGGAGTAGAGGCAATTCAAGTTTAGTATTATGAAAACACTATTTATATTCAGCAAGACTCCAGCCAGTTCTGCTTCCTGCTTTGTGAGATGAAAATGGGAATTAGGGACAAGATTCCAGTCTTGGCAGGAAACCTAAGCAAAGAGTCAAGCTTGAGGGTGTGTAATGGGGCAGGTGGGGAGGTTTTGTAAACCTGGCCACCCAAGTAAGAGCCAACCCATGCCTGACCCAAGGAACACAAGCAATTCAAAATAAAAGACTTTTATGGGTTAATATGAAAACACACACATGCATACAAGTGCACACATGCAGACACACATCTAATTTCATTCCTGCCTAATATTACATTAGATTTACAATAAAGAGGTTTTTTTTTTTTTTTTTTAAAGACATAAGCCAACAAATATGGGGAAATTATGGGAGGAGACAACAGCAATAAAATTTTGGAAGCTATGAAGCATACTGATGAGATGTAACTGAAAAAACAACTCAAAAAACATGAAAATCCTGAGCTATCACTGGGGAAACTGAGAAAACCTGACTTATATCTTGAAATCTTCAAAATACTCCCAAGTGGATAGCACCAGATTCCTTTGAAACTGGGAGTAGAGGAAGACCTCTAAAACAAGAAGATTTGGGTGCATCCCTATGTTCCCTCTGCTCCCCAAGCCACTGGGAAGGGGCAGACATCTTAAAGTATATTCTCTGGAAATGGTCAAACAGAGGGTCTCTGAACTGGAGAACCAGGTTCACCCAAGATAGGGCTACTACACCAAAATCAGAGATTAAGGGACTGGTACATTCTTAATGATGACTATGAAGGCACACTCATCTCCAAGCCCTCTCATCCCCGTAAGATCTTAGAACAGCAGCCATTATTTTGCTTTCCAAGCTGGAGTCTCTTTCCCAGGAGTCTGGCCAGTACAAGAGGAAAATATAGATACTTACTGTGATAGACTGAATAAGTGAAAAGCGAAAGTGTTAGTCGTTCAATTATATCCAGTTCTTTGCCACCCCTTGGACTGTAGCCCACCAAGCTTTTCTGCCATTTCCTTCTCCAACGCATCAAAGTGAAAAGTGAAAGTGAAGTCACTCAGCTGTGTCTGACTCTTAGTGACCCCATGGACTGCAGCCCACCAGGCTCCTCCGTCCATGGGATTTTCCAGGCAAGAGTACTGGAGTGGATTGCCATTGGTAGTGTTTAAAGTTAAATGAAGGATAAACTCGAATATAAAAGCTCTGATTTTGCCCTGTATGTATGATGACTTCAATGTGCAAGATAAGTTTAATACTAGTGAAAACAACTTTAAAAAATTTCCCCTAGCATTTGTCAGGCCATACTTTGTAATTGATTTCAGCTATGTATATGGAATAGCTTAGACTGAAATGCCAGGTGTATGTATTGACTTCAGTGTATGACCCTTAATTACTAAGCTATGAAATTAAAACTGTATTTAACTGACAGTCAGACAAAGAACTTAATTTGTAGAGAAGTGTTCGTCTGTATAGTTGTATTAAGTGGGATTCATTATAATGCTTCTGCATTTATTCTATTGCCTTAACTGTTACCTGAAGATGGCCTGCTGTATAATTTAATTTAGCCTGTGGTATCAGTGATAGAGACGATACCTTTCTAAAGAAGGGGTTTATCATAATATGCTGCTTCTTGAGGGCTTGCACTTGTAGAATTGCATTCCCTTCTGCTGTGCCATCTTTTATGAATATATATAACCATTGGTCCTGGTTACTTCCCCCCAACCTCTTCTCTTTGGACCACAGTAAGCCTTAGAGTAGTGACTTCTGGAACAGGGAAACTTAGAGGTTAGAGCGATGAGAACTTTACATGGAGAAGTAATTTGCATATATGGGATAGGAAGGTGTTTTTGTAGGTATGTTACAGGCTTACTTTAAACCATTTAACTTATGCTCCAGAGTAACTGTAACTTAATGTTGGTAGTATAGAAAATTATGATGAATAGCTTTAATTGTATGTTTAAAGTCATATGTTCACAAGCTTAAATATGGTATCAAAATTTAAGCAATTCTTGAAATTTATGAATGTTTCTTTAATATACTGATTACAAAGCAAAAAAAAAAAAAAGTTTCACTGAAAGTCTTGGGAAATTCTAGTTCAAGGAAACCCCCAAGTACAGCATCCAGAGATTCACAATAATATTGAGATCTTGATCTCATATTCTCCAAAATTTGTCTGTGTAACCCAGATCTAGTCCTATAGTTCTCTCCATGTTGCTTCAGATATTTGAGCTCTGGTGGTAGTAGAGTTTATAACTTGTCACTCTAGACACTAGGGTTTATATATTTGAGCAATGCTCTTCCCCCAAGGTTCAGTGGGTAAAGAATCTGCCTGCAATGCAGGAGACACAGGAGACATGGGTTCTATCCCTGAGTTGAGAAGATCCTCTGGAGAAGGAAACAGCAACCCACTCCAGTAGTCTTGCTTGAAAAATCCCATGGACGGAGGAACCTGGCGGGTCTTCATTCCATGGGGTCGCACAGAGTCAGACACGACTGAAGCAACTAAATCCACACAGAGACACGTTTGGAGAAATTTATTTTTATCTGTAGACCCACTTGGAGGCCTGAGAGCTTCAGACAGCAACTTCTGAACTCTCCCTCCACCCTTTTATCTTCATGAGACTCTGGTTTTCCACTTGCAGAACCACAGCATCTAACGTAGGGCACAGCAGAAGGTACTCATTGAAGTTGGAGATCTTTAAGGCTGGGAGCTGAGTTTTTTTTCCTGCAGATGAAGAATACAGAAACCTACTCATTGAATACTACTGAGTTCTCTTGGCCTCGGGGTACATAAAGTTATTATCAAAAGATCCAGGGGAGGGAAAAAAAACAAAACTAGAAATAAGCCTGGAAATAAGCAAGATAGGACCCTCTGCCCTGGGTTACAGGATTAAGGCTTGCATTAAGTGATTTAAGAGGGTGTGGAAGGAAACAAGGCCTTGCTCTGGATTGAATGCAGTAAAGAAGTAGGGATAATTCTACCATTGGATGTCTTCATAAATCTTGTCTATGAGGCAAGAGGGTTAAAACCAAAGGTGTAGTTGGTAAAGAGGTAGCCTTCAGTTCTGGCCAGAATAAGGGAATGCTTGGTTACTGTAAAGGTTTGGACAATGTTCATGCTCCCTCGTGTGTGTTCAGACATGATTATGGAATGGTCCTGTTTTCATCTTGATCTGTCCTGGTCACCAGTGGTGTTGTCTGATATTGGTGCTCTAGAAATTACGTCCAACAGAACACCAGGCCTACCTGTGAATGCCAGGCCAATTCTGGATGTCAGGGGCTGCTTTTCTCTTTCTCATCAGCCCTCCATATCTTACCTCTATGCCCTTCTATGCCTTGTTTTGTGGACATCTGGTCCTTCATGGAGTCTAGAACATATTGTGAAAGCTTGCAATTTCTATAGTCTTAACCCAAAAAGGACACAGGGATTTATCTCAAATGCACCCATTTGTCCTGGCTCCTAGCTCTTCTACTTATAGAATTTCCTCTAATATCAATATCCTACTTGATAGTTTGCTACAGAGTAATCTAGATTACAAGGCAGAACATTTAGTAGTAAAACCATCCACCAGCCTTTAAGGCCTTCATTTAAATTTTAGCTTTAATATCGAGTTGGCCAAAAAGTTTGTTCAGAAACATCTTATGGAAAAACCCAAATGAGCTTTTTGGCTAACCCAAAACCTACTTGCTTTGGAAAGTTGTTTAAAGCACTCAAGTTTCAGTTTCCTCCTCTAGAAAAACACCTTAGTAAACTTCCCTTTCCGGATTGGCCGACACAATTAGAACCAGTGTTTAGAAGGCAGCTAAGGAAAATCTGATGGCCGTTTCAACAAATAGTAATTATTGGTAAATGTAATAGAAAAAATAGAAATGGGTATGAAAGTTGCTGGCACATTCCTCTTGTTTTTAAACTCCTCATCTTGTCCCCACACCATTTATATTCCATTTGTTTGCCTTGTTGGAAGATATGGTTAGCATCATACATTCTGAGCAAAACTTAACATTTGTTGATATTAATAATACAGAAGTATGTGAAAGTGAAAGTCACTCAGTTGTGTCAGACTCTTTGAGACCCCATGGACTTAAATAGTCCATGGAATTCTCCAGGCCAGAATATTGGAGTGGGTAGCCTTTCCCTTCCCCAGGAGATCTTCCCACCCCAGGGATTGAACCCAGGTCTCCCGCATTGCAGGCAGATTCTTTACCAGCTGAGCCACAAGGGAAGCCCAAGAATACTGGAGTGGGTAGCCTATCCCTTCTCCAGCAGGTCTTCCCAACCCAGGAATTGAGCTGGGGTCTTCTGCATTGCAGGCAGATTCCTTACCAACTGAGCTAAATTATGAGGACAAGTAAGGTCACTTGAAATAAACATTTGACTTGGAATCCAGTGATTTATATTTGAATCCTGGCTCCATAACTGGGGGGTTTACATCCTGCAACTACATACCTGAACTTTTGAGCTGTCCATACCTCAAGTGTGAAACAAGTATGAGGGGTGGAAGTTAGGGGACAGTGTTTTGAAGATTACATTGGGTAATTTTTTTTTTCTGTAAGGTATTTTAAATATTGTAAAGCTTTTTACAAACATAAAGTTCCATTATCATTGGGTCTTTATGCATAGTTTTGTGTGCTCAGTTTATTTCTTTAACTTATTTTCAGCTATGAAAGAGGAAAACCAGAGGAGAATTCAAATTCTATCCAAGGTGTTTGTGCTCACATGTTGGGACAAAATTCAGTGAAGCTTCTCTAAATCAGTCACATTATGTTCCTGGGCTACCAACCAAGAATATAGTCAAATAATGATGACTAACATCAAATCCTGCTGTGCCAAAAAACTGACCTACTGAGGGCTAAGCAGGAAGAGAAGGACAGGACTGCAAACATAATTTGCCTATGGGTGCGTGTGTGCTAAGTCACTTCAGTCACGTCTGACTCTCTGTGACCCTGTGGACTATAGCCAGCCAGGCTCCTCAGTCTACGGGATTCTCCAGGCAAGAATACTGCCATGCTCACCTCCAGAGGATCTTCCCGACCCAGGGATTGAACCTGCATCTCTTATTGGCAGGTGGGTTCTTTACTACTAGCTCCACCTGGGAAGCCAAATTTCCCTATGGATGCTGCTGCTGCTGCTAAGTCGCTTCAGTTGTGTCCGACTCTGTGCGACCCCATAGACAGCAGCCCAGCAGGCTCCCCCGTCCCTAGGATTCTCCAGGCAAGAACACTGGAGTGGGTTGCCATTTCCTTCTCCAATGCATGAAAGTGAAAAGTGAAAGTGAAGTCACTCAGCTGTGTCTGACTCTTAGCGACCCCATGGACTGCAGCCTACCAGGCTCCTCCGTCCATGGGATTTTCCAGGTGAGAGTACTAGAGTGGGTTGCCATTGCCTTCTCCCTCTATGGATGAGCCATAAAGTATATTACCCAAGACAAAGTGTTCCCCACCCCAACTCCCAAAATGGAAGTCAGTTCTAGTCATTTGTTGAGAAGAAAACAAAGAAACAATGGACATTTACTAACATCATTTTCATTGTCTCAGGGGAGGATGCTAAGTTTCTTTAAATGCGTACACTGTGTCAGGCTGGAAGAGGAGTCCTGAAATTTAATTATTATAACCTTCATATTACAAGTAGGAAAGGATGGGAGTTCAGAAGGAGTGTGCACTTCATTCCCAATCACACATCTAGTAAACGGCAGAGTGGGAACTGGAGATAGATCTGTTTGAAGTGATGTCTTTGAACTTACTGGGGTAACTTACTGAGGGAAAAATATGCCAGCTCAATGGCTCTTCTATTATCTACATTCCAGACTAAAATTAATGTGCCTAAAAGAAAGAGAAAAGAAGTAATAGAAGGTAAAAGAACATCTGAAAGTCCTTTTAAGGGCATCTTGCCCCCTGCCTGATAGGTGGCCCCTTCTATGGCAACTAGTCTAAGACACAGTGGCAGGGAAGATTGTAAGGTTTTTCCATACACAGAGGAATATGCATGACTGCGGCATCCAACTGCTCCAACCAAGTTGGATCTCCTTACTGAGGCCAGAGAGCCCATCCCTAGCTCCTCTTTCATGAAACCCATCATCCATGACCTGGGTCCTCCCCCAACCCTGTTCAGCTGCTTCCCAAAGGGTGCTTGCTCTCCTGGGGCTGATTTCTCCACCCACCATGGTTCCTCCAGGCCTAGCTTTTCTGAATTTCTTCTAGTATCTGCTGGTGACATATAAATCTCCCAAAGCAGTGGTCTGTTTTCCTAGTTTCCTCTTAAAGCTAACCAGAGCACTCACAAATGTGAAAAACTTAGTAATATGACAGCCTAGATGTCTTAGCCTTTGTAGAATTTAGTAATTGTTGCTTATAAGGAAGATACTTATATTTTCATTATTTTTCAATGAAAAAAGGATTAAAAATTGCAAATATTTTGTTGATTTTTAAAATCAAGTAATATGGAAATGTACTCTTCTCATAAAAAACATTTTTAATATAATAATCCTTTCTCTTCCTCTCAGAGCTGTATTTAGTTTATTATGTCCTTAAGTATGCATATTTATCTATATAAACAGCCAGAAAAAAATACTTTGATCTTGTGTATTATTAAAAAATAAATGAGGGGCTTCTGCACCCATGCAGAACAGCAGTTACTTCACCATTTTCTTACCTCCAATCACCTTTCCCCACGCCTCAGACCACTCTGCTTCTTTAACTCATAGGTATCCCAGCTTTGAGGAGACAGATGTGAGACCTGTTCTCCTCTTTGTGTAAAAATCTTTTCTTTGCCACAAACCTTGGCATCTCTGTGTTTGACTTGCTTCCCATTGGACAAATAAACCTGATTCAGTAACACAGTAAATTGAGAAAGAGAGGTATATCTGTAGACTAGACTAAACTGGAGGTGATTCCTATCATGCAGAAATAGGTAACAATCTTGAGGGGCTAATGAATAATCTGTGTAGCCCATCTACTCAGTAATTCAAGCAAGCTCTTAATTGGTAAGGTGTACGGGGTCAAGAACCGGCATTCTCTATGTGTTGTGCAACATTTCACCTGAGCTGACTCGCGAAAACTAAATGCATTTGAAATGGAAATGACATATATGTAGACGTAGCACTTGATGAACTCTTATGCAACTCTGACTTATGTAAACAAACATAAATAAATAAATAAAGGAAGACTATGTGGATTATAAAAGGAAGGGAAACATAACTCAGTTAGCCTCTCCAGGTGCAAGGTTTGAAAATGAAGATCCTTTTTTCACTGACCTATCTGGTTTTTATTAGTTCTCTAGGTTGGACAATAGATAGGCACTATTACATAGGCATTGAAGAAACTACTTGGAACTATGCTCCTACTGGTAAAAACATGCTCAATGGAATGCCTTTTTCGAACGATCAGTAAGTGATACCTTCGCGTTGAAAAATTTGCTATCAGACACAAATGTTGGTAATTGTTATACACTGATAAAATGCTGCTGAAGAAGTTTCCATGATAGACTCTTTAAGGGCACATTTTGCTATTAGAACTGCTTGCTTTGAGTTTTTTAGTATAAGCGTAACATGGAAGCCAGCTATTAATATAAATCAGAAATTGCTCCTTCCTGGGATTCCTGCCACTCTTGCCTTCACGATACATATTTCAGGGATCATCTCTAATCCTGTATTTATCATCAATTTTGTATAAGTGGTTGTTGTTGTGGTTGTTCAGTCATGTTTGACTCTTTGTGACCCCATGGACTGCAGCACACCAGGCCTCTCTGTCCCTCATCACCTCCTGAAGTTGACCCAAG
This sequence comes from Bos indicus x Bos taurus, assembly GCF_003369695.1. NCBI lineage: Eukaryota > Metazoa > Chordata > Mammalia > Artiodactyla > Bovidae > Bos > Bos indicus x Bos taurus. The sequence continues at coordinate 118,343,808 of NC_040076.1, forward strand.
TTCATGTCCATTGCATTGGTGATGCCATCCAACTGTCTCATGCTCTGATGCCCTCTTCTTTTGCCTTCAGTCTTTCCTGCATCAGAGATGAGTATGAATGGTACTCAAGAGCTGAAACAACGCTTTTCCTTCTGGTATGGAGTCTATGGCAGAGATTGTAAAATTGCAGCTCTCTTCTTGATTTTTCTGTTCAGAAGATTGGGACAAAGAAATCTAAAGGTTATATGCAGGCTTCTGATTCACTGTTTGTCTGCCAAAATGCCCCCAATTCTACCAACAAATCCCTGAATCATTGAAATGTGTAAAGAATCTTAAATTGTAACATTGATCTAATGTTTGAGAGCTAAAGTAACCTCGAAGTAGGGTCAGAAACCTTCCTCCATACATGGTTCAGTACAAAGAATTTCTAAGTCATTAGAACCGAAATGCCATGCCTATGACTTGATACATATGCATTTCGTCTCTTCACCAGACTTTCCAGGCTTCTCCTTGCCTATGGTATTGTTTCTGACTCATTCTAGATTTTCACCAGTGTCTGGGTTTTCTCTGCAGAATTAGACTGGAAAGATTCTTACTCCTAGTTTCAGCTGATTTGACATTGCTTTGTTTTCAGTCAAAATTTGTTAAAGTTCTTGCTTGTTTGTTTGTTTACAGAGAGTTTCAATCTGAAACATATCTCCAACCAAGCCGAGATAGGATAGGATCTGTTTATAAAAAGGTTTTGTATTTTGGGTACACGGATGATACATTTCAAACCACCATTGAAAAACCATCCTGGTTGGGATTTTTAGGTCCAATCATAAAAGCAGAGACTGGAGACCTCATTCATGTACATGTGAAAAATAATGCTTCCAGAAAGTACAGTTTCCATCCTCATGGACTCACCTACACTAAAGATAATGAAGGTAAGTGAGTTCCTGTTCCTTAGGTTCCTGAGTTTTTGTTAATGAAGAGTACAAACCTCAGGAAAAGCAAGGCAGTCATGAACTAAAGGAGTCGTTTGGGTGAATACAGATTTTTACTTCAGATGTCTCAAATTTTTATATCCCAGATTGTTCTTCAATTTCTCATTTGAAATTAATGAATGACAATCCCCCTCCCCCATTCAACTTCTGGGAAAGAAAACACACTTTTCTCTCATGTAAATAAATAAATACATAAGTTTGGAGGGTAGGAGACACTCATGAGCTAAGTGTTAAGTTGGCAGAAATACTGTCCTGCCATTTCATATCCATGTCCTGTCATCTCATTTTCTGGTGAATGAGGGTTAGCTTCTTAGAAAACATCAGTGTCAGGTGAAGTCACTATTTTCCAGACAGTATCTTCTGTCTTAAACATCCACACTCACAGCTGCTTGATGGTGTTGGGAAAAGGAAGGGAAGAGAATGCTAACACAAAATAGGGTTTTGTGTTCTACACGGAGCAGGTTGGTCTCAAAAGAGGATAAAGGACGAGAGGTTGGTCATGCTTCAAAGTCTCCTATTGAATGAGGGAATGTTATCCATACTTATTAGATTCCAGCCTCAAATGGTGGAGATCTGAGGCAAAATTCCAGGATAATAAAAAAGAAGAGGGCAAGGCCCCAGATTCAGAACAAAGGTAGTAGCTCAGGGTAATGTCGTCTATGCAGAAGACCACTTCCTGGCATCAGTGGGCAGCTTGTAGGTAACACAGATGCTCTTTTTTCTTTTTAAAAAACTTTTTATTTTGTGTTGGGGCATAGCCGGTTAACGTGTTGTGATAGTTTTAGGTGAACAGCAAAAGTACTCAGCCATATGTATACGTGTATCCGTCCTCCCCTAAATTCCCCTTCCATCCAGGCTGCCACATAATGTTGAGCAGAGGTCCCTGTGCTATGCACTGCATCCTTGTTAGTGATCCATTTTAAATATAGCAGTGTGTACAGTAATATGGATGCTCTTGATGCCCTCTGGAAGATGTAGTTCAGGTAAAGCCAGGTCATGGGGCTTACCAGGTGGCTCAATGGTAAAGAATCTGCCTGCCAAGCAGGAGACGTTGATCCCTGGGGTTGGATCCCTGGGTCAGGAAGATCCCCTGGAGGAGGAAATGGCAACCCACTCCAGTATTCTTGCCTGAAAAATCCCATGGACAGAGGAGCCTGGCGGACTGTAGTCCATGGGGTGGCGAAGAGTTGGACTCGACTGAGCGGCTAAACAACAACAGTAGCTTGGATGCTCTTGATGCCCTCATTCCCAAATCTGATTTGCAATGAAGATGATAAAGAGTGCAACTCAGGAACTTTCTGTATCTAAGACCTACACAGATGGTGCACAGTGAATATTTGTGGAATCTATTGATAAAGGTGATGATAGTTCATTCATAGGCTGCCTGATTCATTTCAATTTAAGTCTGGAAACTGGCCAAGCTGGGCATTCAGGTAGAAACCAACTAAGGGGAATCTAGGGAGACAGGAGGCAGGAGACAGGAAGGGGGAAACACAGACTTTCTAAAAATACAAATTAACACACTTTCATGGCTTAATGCAGAAAGCATGAGTCACGTTAAGAAAAATGTTGTCCACTGGTTGCTGTGACCACAGTGCAAGTTCCATTTTCTAGGCGCTCTCTATCCAGACAACACTACGGGCCTGCAAAAGGAAGACGACCATCTAGAGCCAGGGGCAGAATACACTTACACGTGGTTTGTAGAAGAAAATCAGGGGCCTGGTCCCAGTGACAGTAACTGCGTGACACGGATGTACCACTCCCATATAGACACTCTAAGAGATGTGTCTTCAGGACTTCTCGGACCAATTCTGACTTGTAAAAGAGGTAACATTTAAAAAATCTCACTGTAGCAAATAGAGCCAATTAGGATGTGTAGGGTCTGCCTCACTCTCCTAGTAGAATTTTGCTAAAAAACTCTCTTCCGGTCTTGACCTTGATTCTCCAGTCAGAAAAGTAACGTTGCCATTTGGCCTCTGAGCACCAGATGGCGCGCTTGAGTCCAATGTCTCCATTCAAGTCCAATAGAGCAGGTTGGACACTAGCCAGTAGCCAAACCCAGTAATCTTCATCCTAGTCACCCTCACACAAAATTCCGCCACATTTCTCCTATAGAGAAGTGTTGAACCCACAGGGTGGGGGGAAATAGGGAGAAGAGAAACTGCCTGTTCCTTGCACGCTTAGTTCCTTAGGGTTCTGTCTATGGAGGTGAAAGGTTTACCTTTTATATTTTGAATATCAGAATCAGAATCACTAGGTTATTTCATAGCAAAAATAATTTTCGCAAAGAGTAAGTTTTGCCGTTGTTTTTGTTTTAGGAACCCTGGATGGAGATATGGAAAAATCTATCGATGAGTATTTCATTCTGGTGTTTTCTATAACTGATGAAAAACATAGCTGGTATATCGATGACAACATTCGTACATACACTGAAGCTGGTCAAGTTAATGCCAGTGATCCTGACTTTGAGGAGAGCAATGTCATGCGCTGTAAGATTATGAAGAAATTTCTCATTCCGTATATCCTATGGTTCTAACTTCTATGACTTTATTTTGTGATTTCCTTTCATTTAAGTTTGCTTTAATGAGTTTCTGTTTCCCAGTTCTTCATTCTGGGTCTGGCAGGCTATGTTTCAAGGAGTCGCAAAAAGTCAGACACGAACATGCCATTTTTGCTGTGAAAGAAAGTGAAAGTGAAAGTCCCTCAATCATGTCAGACTCTTTGCGAGCTCATGGACTATACAGTCCATGGAATTACTCCAGGCCAGAATACTGGAGTGTATAGCCTTTCCTTTCTCCAAGGAATCTTCCCAATCCAGGGATGAACCCAAGTCTCCTCCATTGTGGGCGGTTTCTTTACCCTCTGAGCCACAAGGGAAGCCCAAGAATACTGGAGTAGGTAGCCTATCCCTTCTCCAGCGGATCTTCCCAACCCAGGAATCCAACCGGGGTCTCCCACATTGCAGGCAGATTCCTTACCAACTGAGCTATCAGGGAAGCTCAGTGTTGCTATGAAGGCATCTAGAAAATCCTGCCGGTTTCCAAAGTGTCATAGCAAGTGAAGTTAGATAGATGTATTTTTTTCCCTAACATCTGATATTGATAAAAATAGATGGTGACGACAGAGAGATGTAATTTTTTACATATTCATTTGGCTGTGTCAGATCTCAGTTGCAGCAGATGGGATCTTTTGTTGTGGTGCACAGGACTTGGTAGTTGTGGCACCAGGGTTTCGTTGCTTCATGGCCTGTGGGATCTTAGTTTCTGACCAGGGACCAAACCCATGTCGCCTACATTGCAAGGTGGATTCTTAACCACTGGACTGCCAGGGAAGTCCCCAAATATTTAATTTTAGGGTAATAAAATATTATGGAAGAACAAAGACATAACTGAGCAGAACTTTTATGGAAATGTGCTTCTACACAGAACTTTTCAGAAAAGGTGCTCTTGTTATCTCAGCCACCCTCAGCTTTGTCTCCTTCTTCCACAGACTTAGCTTCTTTCTATTCTTTTCCCCTTTTCACTGCTTCCTACCTTGCAGCTTACTTTTCTTCCTCTTGCCTTTAAATTTGTGTTGTCCTCAGTTTTAATCACAGATAATGTTTATAGCCTCCTTTTGGGGAGAAACAAACCGAATCCTGTTGCAGATTATGCATGAGAACAATGATGGCACTGCCAGATTCATGTGATAAGGAAATGCATAGAATATATACCATGTGGCCTTGAGGCAACATGCTTGCTTGAAAGGTTAATTTACTTCTGCTTTCAGCAATAAATGGATACTTGTATGCAAATCTACCTGATCTCACCATGTGTGCAGAAGACAGGGTCAAGTGGTATTTCATCAGCATGGGTAGCCTGTTGGACATACACCCCATCTACTTCCATGGACAAACTCTGATATCTCAGAATCATAGAAAAGACACCATTACCGTCTTCCCTGCCTCCATGCATGATGCCTTCATGGTGGCCAAAGGTGTTGGAGAGTGGCTGCTGGACTGTCGGATACACGGTAGGGATTTATTCCTTTTACATAATACAGGGTCAGGGGACTCCCATAACAAACGCCTCATCTTCCAAATGGGGAAAGATGTCACCATCGGGCAGGTGACAGGATTGCCTTTTGCAAAGTCAGTAATACAGTCAGAACCAGAACTCAGGTCTCTGACACTTTTAACTTTATGGTAATAAGCACTTTTAGTCATATAGGATTATTTTTGTTGCTGTTTTTACCAAAAAAAGTATATATTTGTTATCCAGTGAGCCTTGAGTGTCTGACAGAGTTCATATAATTACTCTTCTATTTTAAATTGAGAAGACAACTTCCAAGAGGTTGAAACACTAATCCAAAACCCTGTGAGAGTCAGAAATTATATAGGTCCAAGTGTTATGTAAATTCTGAACCGGTACCCAGTAATGGTTTCCTGGTTTATTTCCCTCTTCAATCACACTTCATATTTAATAATAGAAAGGCCCATTATGAAATTACTGATCTTCTCTATTCTTAAATCTGACTAAACTCTGCATGCAATCATGTAAAATGTTTTGTATTATTTTTCAGTCAGAAAACACAATTGTTACTTGAACTGAAGAGTTTAACTTTTCTCCCTTTTTTACAAAAATGGGATTTACTTCTCTGATCAAAACCTTTCTTATTTCTAAGTCCAATACTTTGGTTAGCACCATACTTCAATTAATTATTTAAACAACTACACACAAAACAACAACAACAACAACTAAACAACACGTACTTATTGGGATTTCACGTGTGCTGTGTCCCTCCTTCCCAGGGTTGTGAGAAAAGGGAGACCCACACACGGCTGTTGTAACTCAAGGACAGAATTTAATGATATTAATACAAAAGTTCTCACTTAGAAAGGAATATTGCTTTAAAATATGTTTTAAAGGTTAAAATATGTTTTAAAGGTTAAAATGTACACCAGACCTACTTCTCCTCTTGACTTCATTTATAGATGTTGCCTTTAAGCCAGGTCTTTCCTCTTCAACTCTGCAGGAAAGATAGGGTCAACCTTGGACACAATGAAAAAAGCTTGGCTAGTGGACTACACAGCTTTCCCCTGTGTTTCTTCTCTTCCCATGGTGTAGTTTGGGGTGTTTTTTGGTTTGTCTGTTGTTTTGGCTTTTTTGTGTATGTTTTGTTTTTAGTAATTATAAGAATGCATGAATAGACTTGCTGGAAAGAAAGGAAGAAAGCAAAGAGGAAGGAGTGGAGGGAGGGGAGAATTTGGTGAAGGCAGCAGGCAGAAAGAGCGAAAGTCTAGTGTGGTATATGACAGCCACCTCTTAGGAGCTCCAGAGAGCTTCTAAGCTACTTATTAATTAAATAAGCCAGGTGATAAACTTGTGGTAGCTTCAAATTTGGCCACAGGAAAGTGCTTACACCACCAAAATTAGTGCGCGCGCGCACACACACACACACACACAATCAGATTTAGCATTCATCTTTGGAGAAATAGTTTAAGAATGTGCCATTAGTCCAACCCTACCCCACCACCATCCCAGTTCCTCTCCAGTGAATAATCCCTGTAAGCCATTTGTGTTTACACAAATGTGTATTTAGCTGTTTACTATGTATTTTCATACAATATACATGAACGCTTAGAAATAAAAATGCACAGGTACTGTTTTAAATAAGGAGATCACACCCCATATAATAGGTTTTATTTAACTATTAACTTTAAAAAAATAGGTTATTATTTGTATATAATAGGTTTTTCTATCTTCTGCTGCTTGCTTTCTTTACTCATCCTTATATCTCAAAATCTTTTCCATGACATTCCCTATACTTCTAAGCTACTCTTTTATTTTTTAAGTTTTATTTTTAAAATGTTTATCTTAAGTTGCTGTGTTACTTCTACTGTACAGCAAAGTGATTCAGCTATACATATACATACATATATATATATATATATATATATCCCTTCTTTTTTGGATTCCCTTCCCATTTAGGTCACCACAGAGCACTGAGTAGAGTTCCCTGTGCTATACAGTAGGTTCTCATTAGTTATCTATTTTACACATAGTATCAATAGTGTATATATGTCAGTCCCAATCTTCCCTCTCCCCTCCTTTCCCATTTAGTATCCATAGGTTTGTCTAGCTTACTTTTCTAAATGGCTGTATAGTTTTCTGTGTTTGTTTGAGATGTAGGCTAATTTATTTAACCATTCCGCTATTGATAGATATCTAAATTGCTTTCACTTTCTTGGTTCACTGTGTGTGTATGTGTGTGTTAGTCGCTCAGTCATGTCCGACTCTTTGTGACCCCATGGACTGCAGCCTGCTAAGTTCCTCTGTCCATGGAATTCTGCAGGCAAGAATATGTCCATGGAATTCTCCAGGCAAGAATCTTTTCCATGACATTCCCAAAATAAAGCTACTCCTTTATTTTGTGTTTTATTTTTAAAAATTTTATTGTATAGTTTATTTACAATGTTGTGTTAATTTTTACTGTACAGCAAAGTGATTCAGCTATACATATACATATATGTATATCCCCTCTTTTTTGGATTTCTTTCCCATTTAAGTCACTAACAGTGTTATAGCTAGCCACTTTTTATTTGTATCTTTTTATGTATGTGCAAATTTTTATCTTGCCTAACCGAAAGAAGCGAAAGTTTTTAATGGAAGTGTTCTTAATTTTAAAAAAGGCTGCCTAATCATCTTCCAAAAAGTCTGTATGAATTTACACTCCCACCTATGTTGCTCTTAAATCAAAACACAGGACTTATGCTCTTATGAAAACGTACCTGCCTTGGTTTTCTTCCTGCCTGCCAACTAGTTAATCTAGTAATTAATGGTAACAACTTCAGAACCATAAGGGAAGATACTTTTGATTAAACAGACTCAAATTCCTCTCAGTAGGCAGGTACCATATTCCTTAGGAGTTGGTCCAGTGCTGGTTATTAATCTCCACTAATATCCACTCCTCAACATTCACTTTGGCATCCTGAGTCTTATACTTGCTTCATACATTTCAGGATTCCTTAAATAAAATACCTCAAATTTCTGAAAAGAAAAGGAAGTTGCAATGTTGTTGGCTACAGTTTTAAAAAATATATATATGGACTAAGAAAAATGTTTTAATGTTTTCATAACATTCTCTACTTGGATTTACTATTTTTCAGAGAGTATGCAGGCTTTCTTCAATGTAAGGGATTGCCAAAAATCTCCAGCAGATGTTACGGGGACACAAGTTGTTCATTATTACATTGCTGCTAAAGAAATTTTTTGGGACTATGCGCCATCTGGCATAGATTTCTTCAGTGGAAATAGTTTAACAGAAGCTGGAAGGTAATATTCAGTGATTAAAATATTCATGGTTAAATAAAGATAATTGGACTTTTTCATAACCTAGCTATTCCTACAAGGACTTAAGCATTTTATAATAAAAAGATACTGATAAAATAAAGATGGTGTACACCTGTGGCGGATTCATGTTGATGTATGGCAAAACCAATACAATATTGTAAAGTAATTAGCCTCCAATTAAAATAAATAAATTTAAATTAAAAAAACAAAAAAAACAAAATAGAATGAAAATCTCCAAGGTCCCCAAATACTGGCATTCTTTGGCTTTTATGGAGTCTTACTGGATCTCTAATTTCAATTTTAATAATGCTGACGTGTTATACTGCAAGCAGTATGTCTAAACACACGCTGGTCCTGATAAATAATTAAATCTAGCATTTGGCAGCTGGAGGCTATTGAAAAAAAAATAAAGGTGGGAAAATAATTATAATAATAATTGGAAAATATTCAGCCGAAGAATCTTTGCTATATAGCATTTTTCTCTAAATGCCTTAGAAGCCACTGCAAAGAAAAACATACTTCTCATCTTTTTCTTAGCATTAAATTTTAAAATGGATTTGTTTATAATTATAAGATACTTAAAAACATAGTGAATCATGTTGTCAATTGCAATTTTACAAAAATTAAAAAATATTCCTCACATGTAATTTGTACTTTCCTGCTAAGATCTGAGGGTATAGTCGATCATTTCTTGTGTCATCCTTAAATCATATTTTATATGTGTATGTATATATATATATATATTTACTCAATAACACCTAAGAATTTATTACCAATTATTTCTTTGATAACCAAAAACTAAGACTAAAATACATTACTGTGGTATCAGCCTTTAGAAGTGCACAAAAAGTTTTGCTGTAGTCTGACTGCTAAATATATTTACCAACTTGAAAATTAGAGGAGTTGTAATTCTTTTGGTCTATTGAATGAAAGTTTTATGTCAGAAAATATTAAGTTCTATAACCACCAAAAAATAATATTCCCATAGTATTTATTTTTTTAATTTACTCATAGAAATTTTAAGAAAACTGAGAATGTTCTATCAAATGAATATTTTCTTACTTTAATATTTAAGAATATTTTCTTACTTTAACGCTCATCAACAAATTATTCAATCTGTGTAATGGAAATTTTGTGTTAATTATGAAAAGCCTATCAGGGCTTAGAACAAAAATTAGATTCAACTCTCATTTTATATTGACTAAAATAAGTATGAATTAATAGATTCTTTCAGCTCACATGATTCTTCTGGTTATGAAATTTGATGCTGTCTCAGCATTGCAAGCCATTATTTCCTCCTAGGAAACAATTGTCCTCATTTTACGTTATTACAATAGAATTAAAAAGTTAAGAATGACATCTCTTATCTCAGTACTCTAGCATCTCAGCACAGTTGTTTTAAAAGCAATGTTTATTACTACCTGCCTTAAAAAAAATCAGTCTTAATGTTTTTAAAATTTTATTCCAAAAGAAAAATGTATAGATCAGACAGAGACTTGTATACACGCACAGACAAAAGACTGAAAAGATATCCATGGAAAATGTTGATAGTGATTATATAGAGATGGTAGAATTATGAGGATCTTAAATTTTTTGTTATATATATATTTTTATTTTCCAAATTCTCTACAATGAGCATGCATTATTTTTATAAATACATTGCTATTGTTCAGCCTCTGTCATGTCTGGCTCTTTGCAGTACATGGACTGCAGTGCACCAGGCTCCTCTGTCCTTCTCTGTCTCCCAGAGTTTGTTCAAATTAAGGTCCATCGAGCCGGTGATGCCATACAACCATCTCATCCTCTGTTGTCCCCTTCTCCTCCCGCCTTCAATCTTTCCCAGCATCAGGGTCATTTCCAATGAGTCAGCTCTTCACATCAGATGGCCAAGTGGAGCTTCATCACCAATCCTTCCAATGAATATTCAAAGCAAAGGGTTGATTTCCTTTAGGACTAAAGGGTTTGATCTCCTTCCCGTCCAAAAGTGAAAGTGAAAGTCGTTCAGTCGTGTCCGACTCTTTGCAACCCCATGGACTGTAGTCCATGGAATTCTCCAGGCCAGAATACTGAAGTGAGTAGCCTTTCCCTTCTCCAAGGGATCTTCCCAACCCAGGGATCGAACCCACGTCTCCCACACTGCAGGCAGATTCTTTACCAGCTGAGCCACAAAGCTCTAAAAAGTCTTTCAAGCACCATGATTCGAAAGCATCAATTCTTTTGTGCTCAGCCTTCTTTAGTCCAACTCTCACATCCATATATGACTACTGGAAAAACCATAGCTTTGACTATATGGATCTTTGTCGACAAAGCAATGTCTCTGCTTTTTAATGTACTGTCTAAGTGTGTCATAGCTTTCTTTCCAAGGAGCAAGCATCTTTTAATTTCATGGCTGCAGTCACCATCCACAGTGATTTGGGAGCCCAAGAAAAGAAAATCTGTCACTACTTCCACTTTTTCCCCTTCTATTTGCCATGAAGTGATTCCATGATCTTAGTTTTTGAATGTTGAGTTTGAAGCCAGCTTTTTCACTCTCCTCTTTCACCCTCATCAAGGGGCTCTTTAGTTCCTCTTCACTTTCTGCCATTAGAGTGGTATCATCTACATATCAGAGGTTGTTGATATTTCTCTTAGCAGTCTTGATACCAGCTTGTGATTCATCCAGCCTGGCATTTCACATGATGTATTCTGCATAGAAGTTAAACAAGAAAAGGGTGACAATATACAGCCTTGACGTACTTCTTTCCCAATTTTGAACCTGTCAGTTGTTCCATGTATGGTTCTAACTGTTGTTTCTTGACATGCATACAGGTTTCTCAGGAACCAAGTAAGATGGTCTAGTACTCATATCTCTTTAAGAATTTTCCAGTTTGTTGTGATCCACACAGTCCAAGGTATTAGAGTAGTCAACGAAGCAGATGTTTTTCTGGAATTCTCTTGCTTTCTCTATTTTCCAACTAACGTTGGCAATTTGATCTCTGGTTCCTCTGCCTCTTCAAACCCCAGCTAGTACCTCTGGAAGGTCTCAATTCAGGTACTACTGAAACCTAGCTTGAAGGATTTTGAGCATAACCTTGTTAGCACGTGGAATGAGTGCAATTGTATGGTAGTTTGAACATTCTTTGGCATTGTCCTTTTTTGAGATTGGAACAAAAACACCTTTGCCTGTCCTGTGGCCACTGCTGAGTTTTCCACAAATAGATTACAAGTACTAGATTACAAATACCTTAAAAGATGCATGTAGGTTCTTGCTTTCTTTTCACATGGTTATTGTAAGTGTAAAAGTTCTCTGTTTCTACTTTCTCTGCACAGTGAATCCCACTTCTATTTTGAACAAGGCCCAACCAGGATCGGAGGAACTTACAAAAAACTAGTTTACTTTGAATACACAGATGCTTCCTTCCAAACTCAGAAGGCAAAAGCAACACACCTTGGACTCCTTGGTAAAATTATTTCATAGCTTGTGGGATTATAAACACAATTTATACATATTCTGTGCCATCAAAAGAATACTCACCAACTCACAGTTTTTGGGATTCCCTGGTGGTTCAAATGGTAAAGAGCCTGCCTGCAATGCGGGAGACCAGTATCAATCCCTGGGTTGGTAAGATCCCCTGGAGAAGGAAATGGCATCCTACTCCCATATTCTTGCCTGGAGAGTCCCATGGACAGAGGAGTCTGGCGGGATTCATCCAATTTGAAACTACATTTTTTTTTTGTCCCTGCAAATCCATGTGAGTTTCTAAGATACTGAATCACCTAGACTTCTTTTCATTGGACACATTTCTGGTTCATGGCATCATCCCTTCAGTTTGTTCCTAGAAGAACCTCACCCAAGTAACACAACCTGACAATGACATTTATGAACACCAAGGACAACTCCTAACTCTGTTGGTTTCCAGGCCCTGTCATTAAGGCAGAAGTGGGGCAGATCATCCAGGTCACTTTCTATAACAATGCTTCCCTGCCGCTCAGCATTCATCCCCATGGATTGCTTTACAACAAGAACAACGAGGGCTCCTTCTACAGAACACCTGGAGGAGGCAAGTACCACAGCTCAACCCAGGCGCAAGCAAGGCAGACAGCAATACAGTGGCAAGAAAATCAGACTCCTCCTAAAATCCTTGGGCCGCTTACTTTTCACATCATCACAGATCTGTGTACTTACGGTGGCAGAGGGGGTCCTTTGGCCCTGTTCAGCTGTCACCCAAGGTACCACAGTGTGAGCAGGACACAGTTCTTGATCTCAGAGATCTCACAAGCTAGACTAGGGTACTTTGGGTCTTAGGTCCTATTTCACAAATGTTTCTTTCTTACTAGGTACCCCGTCGCCCTCCTCGTATGTAAATCCTGGTGCAACATTCGTTTATACATGGGAAGTTCCAATAGATGTGGGACCCACTTCCACAGACCCCAACTGCCTGACCTGGTCATACTTCTCCTCAGTAGATTTTAAAACAGACATCAACAGCGGCCTTATAGGGCCTCTTCTTGTGTGCAGAAATGGAAGTCTTGGAGAGGATGGCAAACAGGTTAAGTGATGGGACCTATGTCTGGGTATGCCTTGGTGAGAGGTGGCCTGAAACGGATCTTCAGGGGAAAGGCAGTGTGCAGTGAGCACCTTCAACTTCTGTGTGCTGGTGTCTCTCAGTTTTACTCTTTCCTCAGCTTCAGACCTGTGTCTTCTCATGCCCAGTGAACTCTGGGCATGTTCCAAACACCTTTAATTCTGCTGGACTGTTCTGTTACTTTTTTAAGATTTTTTTTTTTTTATGTGGACCATTTTAAAAGTCTTTATTGAATTTCTTGCAGTATTGCTTCTTGTTTTTTATGTTTTGGTGTTTTGGCCACGAGGCATGTGGGATCTTAGCTCCCCTGCTGCTGCTAAGTCGAGTCAGTCAAGTCCGACTCTGTGCGACCCCATAGACAGCAGCCCAACAGGCTCCTCTGTCCCTGGGAATCTCCAGGCAAGAATACTGGAGTTGGTTGCCATTTCCTTCTCCAATGCTTGAAAGTGAAAAGTGAAAGTGAAGTCGCTCAGTCGTGTGGGACTCTTGGCGACCTCATGGACTGTAGCCTACCAGGCTCCTCCATCCATGGGATTCTCCAGACAAGAGTACTGGAGTGGGGTGCCATTGCCTTCTCCGCTTAGCTCCCCTACCAAGGATCAAAACCACATCCCCTGTATTGAAAGGCAAAGTACCAACCACTGGACCACCAGGGAAGTCCCCACTTGACTGTTTTAACTCTTTGTCTCCCTCTAGACAGCCACTGCGTGTCCCACCCCTCTCTGAGTCATCTCTTTTTCCTCTATCCTGTGTCTTAGAGAAGGACACCACCAGGCCCAGGACTTCGATCAACAATCCTTGTTTCTCACCTCCAGCATTGGTCACTGGCTCTCTGATCCCATTGCCTTATTTGAGGCAGCATCATCTCTTTCTGAATTCCTGTAACCTCCTAACTCCTATCCCTGCTTCCATTCTGCTTCAATATAGCTCCACATTCCTCCCTTTCTAATCAGATTATAGCACTCTCAACCCTAAAAATCACCCTACAGTCTGTTGGCTCAGAAGGCAACATATCAGACCCCATGGATCCTTCCAGATCCATGCTCCCCCCCACCCCCTGCCCCCCAACCCTGCACACTCCATTCTGGTCTTACTGCAAAGTTAGCCTGTTAGTCCTGAGTAAGCATGGCTAGTTCACATCTCTTTGATTTTGCCCTTCTCTCTGTCTGGAACGGACTTTCCTCACGGTTTTACCTGCTAAAAGGGGAGACTTTTTAATAAAAACTCAGACTGAGAGTCCCTTCATTTTCTTCAAACTATATTCTGCAACTAAAGTTAGTTCAAGTTCCCGCAGGTTATTGCAGTTCCTTCTGTAGGTTTCTGTCAGAGCACTGTGCTCAGTCACTTCAGTTGTGTCTGACTCTTTGTGACCCCATGGACCATAACCCGCCAGGCTCTTCTGTCCATGGGATTTTTCAGGCAAGAATACTGGCATGGGTTGACATTTCCTTCTCCAGGGGATTTTCCTGACCACGGGACTGACCCTGTGTCTCCTGTATTGGCAGGCAGATTCTTTATCACTGAGCCACCTGGGAAGCCCTGTTAGAGCACGTCCCCAGGCAGTTATTTTTACTGGCCTGTCTCTCCCACTAGACTCTAAGTGCCTTGAAACCATAGATAAGGTTTTATTAAATTTTTGGTAACAAACCCAGTCCTTCTGTGGCATGTAGTAGGTGCTCAATAAATGCTTAATGAGTGAATTTCCCTTGTTCTTTACTCACAAGTGAAGTAATATCCAAGTTCTTTTGTAATTCATGTATTGGAAAGCCTTATAAGGGCTTCCCAGCTGGTTCAGTTGGTAAAGAATCCTCCTGCAATACCGGAGACACAGGTTTGATTCCTGAGTTGGGAAGATGCCCTGAAAAAGGAAATAGCAACCCACTCCAGTATTTCTGCCTGGGAAATCCTATGGAAAGAGCAGCCTGGTGGGCAACAGTCTGTGGGGTCACAAAACAGTCAGACACAATTTAGCAACTAAAGAACAACAAAAAAGCCTTATAAATCCCCAGTGTAAATATATAAAATTGAGTGTATATTTTATTTTAAAATATGGCTATGTATTTATCAGATCAGATCAGTCGCTCAGTCGTGTCCTACTCTTTGCGACCCCATGAATCGCAGCGCGCCAGGCCTCCCTGTCCATCACCAACTCCTGGAGTTCACTGAGACTCACGTCCATTGAGTCAGTGATGCCATCCAGCCATCTCGTCCTCTGTTGTCCCCTTCTCCTCTTGCCCCCAATCCCTCCCAGCATCAGAGTCTTTTCCAATGAGTCAACTCTTCACATGAGGTGGCCAAAGTACTGGAGTTTCAGCTTTAGCATCATTCCTTCCAAAGAAATCCCAGGGCTGATCTCCTTCAGAATGGACTGGTTGGATCTCCTTGCAGTCCAAGGGACTCTCAAGAGTCTTCTCCAACACCACAGTTCAAAATTATATAGCCTCATATTTTTATAGTACATATAATTTTTCTATTTTATCCAAAAATATAAATATATACATATATTTCTTCAGAAACCCTAAAATATAGACTTTCTAGAATTGAAAACATTTTATTTAACTTACTTTTTACAAAGCTTCCAAGATAAGCCACTATAAACATCTGTGATTATAGTGTTTAGTTTTATGGAGTTAAGATATAGGGGGTCCCTAGAGTAAGAGCTTTACATGAAAACAGTGGTAGAGATTTCTCCCAACTTCTTAGTTCTGCGATAAATCTATTCACTGGGATTCATACATTTGTATAAAAAGTCCATAAGTGGGGAAGTTAATTGATCAGTTTTTCCAAGAACATACAAATCCCATTGCATGGGAAATCCTATACGAGGGCCAACCATTTGACTAGACTTTGGATATGTACTATGCATATTTTGTGTCTGTTTATTTTTTCTGTTCTCATCCACAGAAAGGAATAGACAAAGAATTTTACCTACTTGCCACAATATTTGATGAAAATCGAAGTTATCTCTTAGATAAAAATATCAGGATATTTACCACAGAGCCTGAAAATGTGGATACAGAGGATCCAAACTTCCAAGAGTCTAACAAGATGTATTGTAAGAGAACACTTAACTTAAATGTATTAAGCAGTTTAATTTCACTAGGCCTAAAGAATTACAGATTTTTTAAGAGAAACATATTTTCCCCTCAATGGTTGGCTAATATGTTTCATGTTTTCTTTAAATATAATTTCCCAATAAAAATAGTGCCTACTAGGGTGATTATGCTACATTCTATCAAATGTTTACCAATGCTTTTTTGGTGCAATACATTATTTTAGCTATTACTAAATATGATACAGAAAAGACATATTTCTCTATTGCCAAAGTAATGGAGTGGATAGGTGGGGTGTTTCTTGAGTTGGTTGGTTGGTTTCTGAAGACTTTTAAGTGTGGAGGGAAAGAAGAATGGTCTAGAATCTGGAGACTTGGACTCTGGTCTCAACATTTTCATTCATTAGCTTCATGACACTGAACAAGTCTCTCTGACCTTAGTTTCATCAAATCTAAAAAAAGGGGGTTGGCTTGGGTAATCTTGATATCTTACATGAATGAACTGCTTAATGAATAGTCCTTGGTTGACTCCAAGAGATGTCAAGTACCAATAAATTAAACAATCTTTTCTTTGTCACAATATCTTGCAGCGATAAATGGATACATGTATGGAAATCTGCCTGGACTAGATATGTGCTTGGGAGACAATGTTTCATGGCATGTTCTTAGTGTGGGATCAAGTCAAGACTTACATGGGATATATTTTTCAGGAAATACCTTCACTTCCTTAGGATCAAGGGATGACACCATAGTTGTGAATCCCCATAACTCCCAAACACTTCTTATGACCCCTGATTCCACAGGTAAGTTGTAGATCTTCTCCATCAGCCTGAAATATGCCCAAACTATGAAAAAGCAATGTCTTCATATGCACTGAATATTGTTTGTACAGGAAAAAAGGAAGCTATCCAAATAATGTTTAAGAATACTTTTGCCCTGCTCCATTTAATTTATAGGAGTGTTAGTATATCATTTTCCCGTACACAAAAATCCTCTCAGCCCTTTCCATTTTTCTCTTCCCAGGTATCAGGCTCTAAATCAACCCATACTTTTCAAAAGCAACGAATATGCTCTGAAGCATTTTAATTTGCTTTCATTCTATTATCTGCTGCATTTCTTACTCTTCTGTCCATTTGTTTCCCAGGTCTTCCTCCTTCATCAACCTTTCCCTTCTTTTTTACCCGTCTCTTTTTCGCCTTCCTTTCTTATCCCTCTCCTTGCTAGTTTTGCTCCCTTGGGAAATATTTTTACTTCAACGAGGTTGACTATTTCTGGCAGTTTTTTAAAAGCACCTTGTATAGAAAATTGTTAAGGGAATCAGAGGAGCCTCCCCTTTCCTCTGAATCTAATACCCTCGTTTATAAAACAGGGATTGTAATAATTTACAATCCATAAAAAGCAATAAACACAATCATATGAGATAGATGCAATGTAGTGAAGGGCCTGGTATATGTTAGACTTAAAATTTTAGTATTTTCTTTCATCCCACCTTAACAAAAAATAAAATAAACAAGCAAACAAAACTCTTTTTGGTCAAAAAGTACTGACACCAGTTGAATACTGGCTATACAATAAACAAGTGAAAGTGAAAGTCGCTCAGTCGTGTCTGACTCTTTGCGACCCCATGGACTATACTATACAGTCCATGGAATTCTCTAGGCCAGAAAACTGGAGTGGGTAGCCTTTCCCTTCTCCAGGGGATCTTCCCAACCCAGGGATCAAACCCAGGTCTCCTGCATTGCAGGCAGATTTTTTACCAGCTGAGCCACAAGGGAAGCCCAAGAATACTGGAGTGGGTAGCCTATCCCTTCTCCAGTG
This sequence comes from Bos indicus x Bos taurus, assembly GCF_003369695.1. Classification (NCBI taxonomy): domain Eukaryota; kingdom Metazoa; phylum Chordata; class Mammalia; order Artiodactyla; family Bovidae; genus Bos; species Bos indicus x Bos taurus. Next base: position 118,361,539 of record NC_040076.1, read on the forward strand.
GATCTTCCCGACCCGGGAATCAAACCGGGGTCTCCTACATTGCAGGCCGATTCTTTACCAACTGAGCTATACGGGAAGCACTGCAATAAACAAATTACTCTATAAATACCATGGATTTGTGTCTTAACTCTTTGTGATATCACAAATTCATCTGACTATATATTTACATTTCAAATTTTTTTATTCTACTTTCCAAACAAACAGTGCTGGTGATTATGAGTAATCAGAAGATTACTCAGCCATTTTTAAAAAAAAGAAATATTGCCATTTGCAGCAACAATGATGGACTTTATTATACTAAGTGAAGTAAGTCAGACAAAGGAAGACAGATATCGTGTGATATCGCTTATATGTGGAATCTAAAAAAACGATACAAGTGAACTTCTTTACAAAATAGAAGTAGACTCATAGACATAGAAAACAAATTCATGTTTATCAAAGAGGAAAGGGGGATAAACACACAGTACTATGTATAAAATAGATAAACAACAAGACCTACTTACAGCACAGGGAACTATATGCAGTATCTTGTAATAACCTATAATGGAAAAGATTCTGAAAGATATACATACATATTACTGAATCACTTTATTGTATGGCAGAAACATTGCAAATCAACTACACTTTAAAAATAATATTTTAAAAAGATTATCCAAAAAGAAGTAATCACAAGAAGAAAAGAAAGGTCTTTCTTCACTACTTTCTCTTCTCTGCTGTAGTCATTCACCTAGTAGCAAGTTATCACCCATTCCCCTCCCACTTCTTCCTCTCCTTTCCTCTGTAGATGTTTCCCTGGTCTTAAAAAAAAAAAAAAAAGTAGTCTGCTTTTTTTCCTCTTTCCTAAACAGTATCCACCACAGTAAACACACGGCAGTGTAATGATAAGTAACAATAACCACAGAAATATGTACAGAGTTGAAAGAGTATGCTGATGTTGATGAAGGTGATATAAATATTAATAGAAACTAAGTCAGAACACGAAGGGCATACAATTACCAAAATAAAAGGCAACTGGAATTTAGGTGGAATTTTCTGGTCTGATCCATGCTGGAGTTTGTTGTTGTTGAGGTGATTTGTTTTCATTGTGGTCATTGTTTTGGGTTCTTATTCAGTTCAGTTCAGTTCAGTTCAGTCTCTCAGTCGTGTCCGACTCTTTGCGACCCCAAGAATGGCAGCACGCCAGGCCTCCCTGTCCATAACCAACTCCCAGAGTTCACTCAGACTCACATCCATCGAGTCAGTGATGCCATCCAGCCATCTCATCCTCTGTCGTCCCCTGCTCCTCCTGCCCCCAATCCCTCCCAGCATCAAAGTCTTTTCCAATGAGTCAACTCTTCGCATGAGGTGGCCAAATACTGGAGTTTCAGCTTTAGCATCATTCCTTCCAAAGAAATCCCAGGGCTGATCTCCTTCAGAATGGACTGGTTGGATCTCCTTGCAGTCCAAGGGACTCTCAAGAGTCTTCTCCAACACCACAGTTCAAAAGCATCAATTCTTCAGCGCTCAGCTTTCTTCACAGTCCAACTCTCACATCCATACATGACCACTGGAAAAACCATAGCCTTGACTAGATGGACCTTTGTTGGCAAAGTAATGTCTCTGCCTTTGAATATGCTATCTAGTTTGGTCATAACTTTCCTTCCAAGGAGTAAGCGTCTTTTAATTTCATGGCTGCAGTCACCATCTGCAGTGATTTTGGAGCCCCCAAAAATAAAGTCTGACACTGTTTCCACTGTTTCCCCATCTATTTCCCATGAAGTGATGGGACCGGATGCCATGATCCTCGTTTTCTGAATGTTGAGCTTTAAGCCAACCTTTTCACTCTCCTCTTTTACTTTCATCAAGAGACTTTTTAGTTCCTCTTCACTTTGTGCCATAACGGTGGTGTCATCTGCATATCTGAGGTTATTGATATTTCTCCCAGCAATCTTGATTCCAGCTTGTGTTTCTTCCAGTCCAGCGTTTCTCATGATGTACTCTGCATATTATTCTGATTTCCTTCAACTTCCTTTCACTACCTCCACACTACCTCTGTGCTCCAACCATCATCATCCCTTGTGGGTTATTGTAATAGCCTTCTAACAAGTCTCCTTCCTTCCTCCCTTGCCCACTCTGGTCTATTCTCAGCACAACTGCCAGAATGTTCTATGTCACTCATAGACTCAGAGTTAAAGCTACAGATTTTTCAATGGCCCACAGGGCCTATGTGACTTTGTCCTCCATTCCCCACCAATCCTGTCTCCTAGTACCCTCAGCCTTGCTCACACTACTCCAGACCCCCAGGCTTCTTAGATGGCCTTCAAACACACCAAGCAGACCCTCAGGCAGGGAATTTTGCTTTCTATTTCCTCTTGCTGGATTGCCCTTCCTCTGGATCCACCATCTACCTCTTGTGAATCTTTGCCCAAATGTCACTCACCCATCAAGACTTACCCTGATCATCCTATAAAATATTGTTCATTGCCCTCTCCCTCCACATATTCATCCAGAATTCTCAATACTCCTTACACTGTCCTACATTTTCCTTAATCCATAGCACTTATCACCTTCCAACCCACATCAACATTACTTACTAGGTTGGTTGTCTGTCTCTACAACACCCTGCAATATAAACCTCAAGGGCAAGAATGTTTACCTATTTTATTCATTAATGTTTCCTAAGTGCCCAGAAATATGCCTGGCATAAAGAAGATACTCAATAAATACTTGTCAAATTAGTGAAAGAATGAATGAACCATCTTATAGTATTTCTCTGGGGGATGTATATCTTATAGATGACTTAGAGAAAAGAAATCTGAATGCAATGCCTTAAGTATTCTTTTCTTATTCCCCTCTAGGCATTTTTGATGTGGTTTGTATGACCTCAGAGCACTATATTGGAGGCATGAAACATAAATACCAAGTAAGGAAGTGTTCAGAGCCAAACCCGGATCAAACACAGTACCAGGAGGCGAAGATTATTTATATCGCAGCCGAGGAAATTGTGTGGGATTATTCTCCGAGCAGGGAGTGGGAGAGAGAACTGCGTCGTCTCCAAGGACATAAGTATGTCAGTGACTTCCACCTCTAATTGGGCAGGGTTTATTCTGTAGTCCTCCACCCTTTCCCTTCAGTCTTGTGTGTGTGTGTGTGTGTGTGGTGTGTGCCTTTTTTTGTGTGTGGTATGTGTATGGCATGTGTAGTTTAGGACACATTTAATTAAAATAACTTCAAAATGTGTGTGCGATGTCTTCAGTTATAAATACTTCTAATCTTTCCAAATATTAACATAATTCTTCTTTGCTGTTTCCTCTTGTCTCTCTTTTCATTTCTTGTCTTCTCTCTTCCTTATGTATTTTACTACCCAATCTCACCACTTTAGGTATAATAAGTATAATTTCAGCTACATTTAACATTTGGAATCAGTCAGAATTTTTTTGTCTTCATTTGTTTCCGGCTATTGCTATTCTTCTTTGAACCTCAAATTGAAGACACTAATTTTTCTTTTTGTATAAAATTTGATATGTCTCTGATTTTTCTCTCTTACTATTTATTCATTTGATCAAAACTGAATTTCATTCTAAAAACATGTTTTAAGGTACAGGATGAATATCCAACAATCTTACCAAAATAAATATATTTTTTTTAATGAAATTAATTTCTAAGGTAATCAGTCAGTCAGTCAGTTCAGTCGCTCAGTCGTGTCCAACTCTTTTCGACCCCATGAATCGCAGCATGCCAGGCCTCCCTGTCCATCACCAACTCCCGGAGTTTACCCAAACTCATGTCCATCGAGTCAGTGATGCCATCCAGCCATCTCATTCTCTGTCGTCCCCTTCTCCTCCTGCCCCCAATCCCTCCCAGCATCAGGGTCTTTTCCAATGAGTCAACTCTTCGCATGAGGTGGCCAAAGTACTGGAGTTTCAGCTTTAGCATCATTCCTTCCAATGAACACCCGGGACTGATCTCCTTTAGGATGGACTGGTTGGATCTCCTTGCAGTCCAAGGGACTCTCAAGAGTCTTCTCCAACACCACAGTTCAAAAACATCAATTCTTCGGCGCTCAGCTTTCTTCACAGTCCAACTCTCACATCCATACATGACCACAGGAAAAACCATAGCCTTGACTAGACGGACCTTTGTTGGCAAAGTAATGTCTCTGCTTGTCCATGGGGTTGCACAGAGTTGGACACGACTGAAGTGATTTAGTAGCAGCAGGTTGGTCATAACTTTCCTTCCAAGGAGTAAGCGTCTTTTAATTTCATGGCTGCAATCACCATGTGTAGTGATTTTGGAGCCCAAAAAAATAAAGTCTGACACTGTTTCCACTGTTTCCCCATCTATTTCCCATGAAGTGATGGGACCAGATGCCATGATCTTAGCTTTCTGAATGTTGAGCTTTAAGCCAACCTTTTCACTCTCCTCTTTCACTCTCATCAAGAGGCTTTTTAGTTCCTCTTCACTTTCTGCCATAAGAGTGCTGTCATCTGCATACCTGAGGTTATTGATATTTCTCCCGGCAATCTTGATTCCAGCTTGTGCTTCTTCCAGCCCAGCGTTTCTCACGATGTACTCTGCATGTAAGTTAAATAAGCAGGGTGACAATATACAGCCTTGACAGACTCCTTTTCCTATTTGGAACCAGTCTGTTGTTCCATGTCCAGTTCTAACTGTTGCTCCCTGATCTGCATATAGGTTTCTCAAGAGACAAGTCAGGTGGTCTGGTATTCCCATCTCTTTCAGAATTTTCCACAGTTTATTGTGATCCACACAGTCAAAGGCTTTGGCATAGCCAGTAAAGCAGAAATAGATGTTTTTCTGGAACTCTCTGCTTTTTCGATGATCCAGTGGATGTTGGCAATTTGATCTCTGGTTCCTCTACCTTTTCTAAAACCAGCTTGAACATCTGGAAGTTCACGGTTCATGTAATAGACTCTAGATATTAATAAATTTCATTATTCCAATAAGTTCTTCCATACGAGAATTTGTCTAATTTAATGGTTAAATTAATTAACTGTATTTTTTTGTTTTTATTTTCTCAAAGCGAAACAAACATATACTTGGATAGAGTTGATACATATCTTGGGTCCAAATACAAGAAGGTCGTATACCGCCAATATGATGACATCACATTCACAAATCAAACAGTACGAAATGAAGATGAAATACATCTGGATATACTAGGTATTGATACACTAGAAGATTGGTTTGGGGTTTGTCATCTTGTCCTCAACCACTGGAAATTGTTGTCTACATAAGGATATTGTCAACTTCTACCTCAATGGAGAAAAGTGCCTATAATTCTAACTTTAATTTGTTTGCTGGTAGACACTTTTATTGGGAAAAGAAAAGTGATTCAAATATATCATAGACAATGAATACGGTTAGTTTCAGATTATCTGGCTTCTTGCACACAGAATCCCAAGATTCTGGGAGGGACCTTAGAAATAACATTTAAAGATAATTTCTTTGAAGTTAAAACAAATCCCAGAAACCCTCATATAGTTAGGAGTGGGCCTTCTTTGTTTAAATTTAAGTGTTAAAACAGTTAATTGCTCAAGATTTAATTTCCTCTTCTGTCTAGGAGTGAGAAAAATATAGCCCACCTTTGACAGATCAGCTAAAAAACTAGTAAGTGGCTCCCAGGCACCCACATGTAACATTTCTATAAGTCACACAGCATTTCCATAAGTCACACAATGTATTCACTTGTTATGTCAAATGGCATGTCCATACATTGCATAATATTTCCAGAGGTCACAAGGCATATCCATACGTCCAGATCTTATTTCTGTCTTGATATCTGTGTGTCTATTGGAGGCCATGTTCTGGCATGGCACCCTGAGAAGATGGATGTGCATGCTGACAAGGAGGAATTTTTACTTTTCTTGGCTCCGCGTCAGCCTCTTGGGCTTTGCAACCCCTGGAGGGAGGTCTGTGGTATTCAGTTTCCAGTGCTTTTGAATGGACCCTTCAAAAAAAGTAACAGTATTATATTTGTTTTCTCTAGGATTCTGGCCAAATGCACTAAGATAAATAACACAATATGACCCTCTAGATTCCTTTATTTACACACACACACACACACAAACCCCACTTTTTAGAAAAGGAAAAGCAAGCATAGTGTTTGAGATGGTAGAATTGCCATGGGCAGCAAAGAGGTGCTTTACTTCATTAGTATCTAGTATCTACCATGTCTCTTCGGGGTTCTGATATTAATAGTTATAGCACGTGTTTAAGGAGAGTTCTGTCTGCTTTATTGTTGTTTAGTCACTAACTGGTGTCAGACTCTTTGCAACCCCATGGACTGTGGCCCCCCAGGCTCCTCTGTCCATGGGATTTCCCAGGCAAGAATACTGTAGTGGGTTTCCATTTCCCCCTCCAGGGGATCATCCCAACCCAGGGATCAAACCTGCATCTCCTTCATTGGCAGGTGGATTCTTTACCACTGAGCCATCAGGGAAGCCTTAGTTCATCTCAAAACCATCTCTGTTTCAGAATTTTTAGAGCCACAAATTCTATCTGCCTTCAAATAGAAGTTTTATAATGAATTATATACCTCCAGCTTTTAGCATGGGATAAAAAAGAGAGTAAAATGAAGGGTCAATTTGTGAGAGATAATAGCCCTGGGTCAATGAAAACACCTTGCAGTTTCTCCCAGTCTTCCACTAGGGTAAAGGGGGGTGGCTGCAGAACAAAAGGTTTAAATGGTGAGGTTGGTCAAGAAAGAAAATGTTCCATTTCTAAATTGTGTGTTTTCATAGGCATTAACTAATGCTCATTGAAGTAAGTTTTCTAGAACTGGAGCTTATAAAAATTCTAGATGATTTAAATTTTCCAGGCAAAAACCATGTGTCATAAAACAGCAATGGTCCATTTGTTAAATGTGTTTGTGTTTCATTTGGCTGCATGTTAAGGAATATAATAAGTCACTGTGTATATCTTAAGGGGGCAGATGACTCATAATTTAAAATAAATAACAACTATCCATCCATTTTTCTTTTTGTATTTCCTAGGTCCTATAATATTTCTCAGCCCTGGTGAGAAAATCTATGTTGTCTTCAAAAATAAAGCCTCAAGACCATATTCTATTCATGCTCATGGAGTGAAAACAGACAACCCCACTGTTGTTGCAACACAGCCAGGTACCTGCTTTGGGAGAAAGAAAAGTCCCAAAGCTTTTATGCAGGACTGTGAGGATAACATCTGCTCTTTTTTCCCCCTTTTTTGTTTGTTTCTTTCTTTTGTGAAATACCTACTATATTCCATGCCTATTTCTTTATTGAGGTATAGTAACTGATTTACAATATTATACTAGTTTTGGGTGTACAACATAGTGATTCAAAATTTTTATAAATTATACTCTATTTGTTATAAAATACTGGCTTTATTCCCTATGCTGTACAATATATCCTTATAGCTTATTTATTTTATAGATAGTGGTTTGTACCTCTTAATCCCCTGCTTCTATCTCGCCTTTCCTCACTTTTCTGTCCCCAGTGGTAACCACTAGTTTGTCCTCTATATCTATGACTGTTTCTTTTCTGTTATATTCACTAGTGCTTTATTTTTAGATTCTACATATAAGTGATAGTATAGTATTTGTCTTTATGTAGTTGACATTCCATTAAACATAATGCCCTCCAGGTCCATCTGTGTAGTTGCAAATGGCAAAATTTCATTCTTTGTAATGGCTGAGAGAAGTGAAGTCGCTCAGTCGTGTCTGACTCTTTGTGACCCCATGGACTGTAGCCTACCAGGCTCCTCCCTCCATGGGATTCTCCAGGCAAGAGTACTGGAGTGGGTTGCCATTTTCCTTCTCCAGGGGATCTTCCCAACCCAGGGATTGAACCTGGGTCTCCCGCATTCTAGGCAGATGCTTTAACCTCTGAGCCACCAGGGACTCAATGGCTGAGTAGTGATATATATATATATATATTCATCTCCTTCATCTATTCATCTGTTGAAGGACACTTAGGTTGCTTCCATATCTTGGCTATTATAAATAATGCTGCTATGAACACTGGGGTCCATGCATCTTTTCAAATTAGTGTTTTCATTTTCTTTGGATGTATATCCTTAAGTGGAATTGCTGGATCATATAGTAGTTCTGTTTTTAGTTTTTTGAGGAACCTTCATACTGTTGTCCATAATGGGTTGTTCCAACTTACAAACAAAATCAAAGTTAGCAGAAGAAAAGAAAACATTAAGATCAGAGCACAGATAAATGAAATAGAGATTTTAAGAGTAATATAAAAGATCAATGAAACTAAGAGTTAGCTCTTCAAAAAGATAAAATTGATAAACATTTAGTCAGATTCATCAAAAAAAAAAGAGAGAGAGTGCAAGTAAATAAAATAAAAAATGAAAGAGAACTTACAACTGACACCACAGCAATACAAATTATCATAAGAGATTACTACAAACAATTATATGCTAATAAAATAGACATCCTAGAATAAATAGATAAATTCCTAGAAATATGCAATCTTCTGAGATTGCATCAGGAAGAAAAATTGAAAACATGAAATGAAACTGAATCTGTTGAAAAAACAACAAAGTCCAGCACCAGATGGCTTAATGGCTGAATTCTACCTAACTTTTAGAAAAGAGTTAACACCTATCCTTCTCAAACTCTTTCAAAAAATTGCAGATGAAAGAATGCTTCCAAACTTATTCTATGAGGCCAGCATCACCCTGATACCAAGACCAAACAAAGATACCACAAAAAAAGAAAATTACAGGCCAATATCACTGATAAACATAGATACAAAAATCCTCAAGAAAATACTAGCAAACTAAATCCAATGATACAATAAAAGGATCATATACCATGATCAAGTAGGATTTATCCCAGGGATGCATGCTAAGTCACTTCAGTTGTGTCCGACTCTTTGCGACCCCATGGACCCCATGGACCGTAGCCTGCCAGCCTCTTCCATCCATGGGATTCTGCAGGCAAGAATGCTGGAATGGGTTTCCGTTTCCATCTCCAAAGGATCTTCCTGACCCAGGGATCAAACCTGCATCTCTTATGTTTCCTACATTGGCAGATGTGTTCTTTACCACTAGCGTCACCTGGGATAGTTCGTTCCACAAGTCAATCAATGTGATACATCACATCAACAAATCATCAACAAATTGAAGATTAAAAGGATATGATCATCTCAATAGATGCAGAAAAAGCTTTTGAAAAATTAAACAACTATTTATGATAAAAAGTCTCAACAAATTGAGTACAGAGGGAACATACCTCAACATAATAAAGGCCATATATGACAAGACCACAGCTAACATCAAACTCAACAGTGAAAAGCTCAAAGTGTTTCCTCTATGATCAGAAGCAAGACAAGGATGCCCACTCTCACCAGTTTTATTCAACATAGTATTCAAAGTCCTAGTCACAGCAATCAAACTAGAAAAAGAAATAAAAGGAATACAAAACTGGAAAAGAAGAAGTGAAACTCTTACTGTTTGCAGATGACATGATACTGTACACTGAAAATCCTAAAGCCACCACCAAAAAACTCCTTGGGCTCATCAACGAATCTGATAAAGTTGAAGGATACAAAATTAATGTACAGAAATTTATTGCATTTATATACACTAACAACAAGATATCAGAAAGAGAAATTAATGAATAAATTAAGAAATTAATCCCATTCACAATCACACCAAAAGAATAAACTACCTAGAAACAAACCAACCAAAAGAGGTAAAAGACTTGTACTCAGAAAGTACAGAAAGCTCTTGTACGCTGAGAAAAAAATTTGAAGACAACACAAACAGATGGAAAGATATTCCATTCCTGGAATGAAAACAAACTATCCCACCAAAAATAAACAAACACGGCCAAGTAACTGCTTTGGGGAAAAGAAAAGCCCCAAAGCTTTTATGCAAGACTGTGGGGCTAATGTTCTTTCTTAAATAGAATTATAGTTCCAGGTGAGAGACATTAGTGGACTAGGAAGGAGAGGGGGCGACAGAGGATGAGATGGTTGGATGACAACACTGACTCACTGGACATGAGTTTGAGCAAATTCTGGGAGATGGTGAAGCACAGGGAAGCCTGGAGTGCTGCAGTCCATGGGGTCCCAAAGAGTTGAACCTGACTTAGCAATTGAACAACAGCAAGAAGGGCCTGAAGAACAAGTTTGAGAGAGAAGTTGCTTTTGCAAATGAAGTTTGCTTCCAGGATAGGGCACCATGTGTATACAATTTGTGTGCAGCTCTCCCACCTCTTTACCTGTCCAGTTGTCAGGTATTTATGCTGTGTTCAATGTCTGCAACTCAAGTGCCAAAGTAGGAGTTGAGTACAAGGTGCAGTGTGTGAGGGAGGAGGCAAGGGAAAGAGTTGAGCAGCTAAGAAAAAGGGAGAAACCTCATGTGCTAATCATCGTGACATCACCCTGTACAGCATGCCACTCAGCATTCTAAACTCAAAGGAAATGAATGCTTTTTAATAAAAATGCCCAGGAGGGAGACCCTAAAATGAAGATTTGTGTGCAGACAGTGGTCTTGGGATAAACAACTTTGGGGGAATAAAAAAAGAAAGAAGCAAAATTGGACAGGGAAAAAAGGTTTAACAGAGATGTAACCTCAACAGAAGTCACAGCCACAACTCTGAGAAATGTCAAAGATTGGGTAGCCTGAAGCAACTTAGCAGAAGCAGCAGCAGCTCTCCTGAGTTGGGGTAAGAGAACTGACACCTTTGTATCCCTGCTCAGTCATTGGATGCAGGCATGGGGGACATGGCTGTTGATACCTGGTGGAGTATATTTCAAGGGGGATATAAAAGAGGCATCCAGAATGTCCTCTTGGAGAAAGAAATGGCAACCCACTCTAGTATTCTTGGCTAGAGAATCCTATGGGCGGAGTAGCCTGGTGGGCTGCTGTCCATAGGGTCGCACAGGGTCGGACACGACTGAAGTGACTTAACATGCATGCATGCATTGGAGAAGGAAATGGCAACTCACTCCAGTATTCTTGTCTGGAGAATCCCAGGGAGAGGGGAGCCTGGTGGGCCGCCGTCTATGGGGTCGCACAGAGTCAGACACGACTGAAGCGACTTAGCAGCAGCAGCAGCAGAATGTCCTCTAAAGGTGCCCATAACAATAAGTAGTTCTGGGAATTAAGGGAATCAAAGAAAGAGTCAAATTCAGAAGAAAAAAAAAAAGATTTGTGGGGCAGAAAGACTAAAGATAGACTTTGATGATAGGTGGAACATTCCCTTTTGATTTTAAAAGTAGACAGTCCTACCATGGGACCAAGATGAATCTCCTGCCAAGGGAGTTTGCAAGTCAGCACTTTGTTCTGATTAGCCAGGAAAGGATCACATTACATGCATTTCACTAACACTTCTGAGTACCTGCTGTGTCCCTGGACCTGTGCAGTGTGCTGGAAGGAGAGGGCTAATACTAAGATGATTGTTCAAGATTTGGAACTGGGGAGGCTGAGGATGGGGTTGGTTAGTAGAGAAGGAAGACTATGTCACAGGTGCTTGGAAACACCTCTGGAAGGGAGAGATGTAGAATGATACAGCAAGGGGTGAGGGTGGGGACCAAAAGAACTTTCCTGCAAGAGTCAAGAAGATTCAAATTAATGCAAACAGCCTTGGGGTCGGGAGGGGAAGGAGGTGCATGTGATCTTCAGATTGGAAGGTTCGGAGCTGTGATTCAAAACAATTCTGTCACATTTCAAAGACTGAGTTATCTTCACGACAGTAAGTATTTGTTGAACAAGTGAATTAGATTTAACAATTGATATTTTTCAATGGCAGAATCACTATAAAGGTTTTTTTTTAGTTTACTTGTTTATTTTTGGCTGTGCTGGGCTTTCTCTAGTATCAGTGAACAGGGGCTACTCTCTAGTTGCGGTGCGCGGGCTTCTCATTGCGATGGTTTCTCTTGTTGCTCTAGAGCTCTAGAGCACTGGCTCAGTATTTGTGGCACATGGACTTTGCTGTCCCTTGGCACATGGGATCTTCCTAGACCAGGGACTGAACCCATGTTCCCTACATTGGCAGGCAAATTCTTTACTGCTGAGTCATCAGAGAAGCCCCCATTATAAAGTTTTGATCCTGTAATGCTGAGAATCTAACAACCAACCCTGACAGTGACATCAACCTTGCCCTGTGGGTCAGATGACGTAACACCAAGGGCTTCCCTTCCCCATCTTGTCTAATCCCTAAATTCCCATTTTATGTGCATGAGGAAAAGCAAAGTGAAGTAAAAGTGTTAGGCGCTCAGTCATGTTCAACTCTCTGTGACCCCATATGGACTGTAGCCTGTCAAGCTTCTCTGTCCCTGGGATCATCCAGGCAAGGACACTGGAGTTGGTTGCATCCTCCTCCAGGGGGTCTTCCTGACTGAGCATGAAGAAACAGAAGTCTAAACCATGTAAACACATTGACTAAGATCACAAAGCCAGAAGCTGTGGAGCCAGGAGTGAAAACGAGGACTATGCTGTTTAATATCTGTATAGCTTTAGGGTTTGTTCATTTCCTGGTTTTCCATAAAGAAATGCGATTTAAAAGATTCTGTTTAAACCCATTGCATTTACCTATTTCAGGAGAGATCCGAACATACGTTTGGCAGGTTCCTGAAAGATCTGGTCCTACCTCAAATGACTTTGAGTGCATACCTTGGTTTTACTATTCGACCGTGGACATGGTTAAGGTAAGCTTCAAATTCCAGTTTTTATACTTAGAAATTACGACAAAAGCAAGGTTTTATTTTTCTTTAAAATCTCAGTTTTATGTAAACTTTCTAAATACTGCTTAGGTTTTAATTCTATACAAGTTTGCATTTTTCAAGAGCAAAAAATTATTACATTATGATTACTTAGATTTAGGATATTTTCCAACATGTTACTGTGGATTGAAGTACATATATATATATGGAATATATATATATGGGATAAACACATATATATGTATAATTATATGATAATACCCTCTTCTTTGTTTCATTGAATAAGATTTAGTTTCCAGAAAATTAAGGATGAAGTTTTAAAATTCTGTAATTAGTTACAAATTAATGGACACACAGTATTTATCTTTTAAAAACTCTCAACTTGAGGTCCAGTTCATTTGTATTAAAAAAAAAAAGAGCTCATTTTCTGGCCTTTTAGTTATTTTTGGCCTGCTTTCCACCAAAACCAAGAGCAGACACAGACATTCAACCCCAAAAGAAAATAAATACAAACAAACCAGGAATCCCAACTGAAAGTGGCTGCAAGAACAAATGTATCATTGGTGGGGGAGGATCCATGACCTTTAGACAAGTCTGTCAACCAACTCCAATGCAAGGGAATTCTAATTAAAACCGAAGTTCTGTTTTTTAATTAAAATTTCAAAGATAAAGCTAAATCTACTCAGGAATGTATCTAAAATCCCTTTCAAGAGTTTGTTGTTCACTTTGGACCTCAACTCTAATGAGTGAGATGATGATTTTTTTTTCCAATCAAGAATTTAGCAAGTTATTTGTGGAAATTCTGATTTGAAAAAAAAGAAAAAAGGAAGAGAATTTAGCAAGTCAAATATTGTTCCTTATGCTCAGAGTTAGAACCCTAATCATTCAAAACTCAGGATCTAACCTCACTCAAACAAAAACTTGTTCCCACTCTTTTCCTTGTCTGGGGGAGTTTTTTAGCTGTGGACACAGTTCATCATCTTGCTTTGTCTCTCCAGGATCTTAATAGTGGACTGGTAGGTCCTTTGATTGTATGTCGAAAAGACACCAAAGAAAACATAGTTCACCGTGTTCTCCTCTTCCTGAGTTTTGATGAGAATGAATCCTGGTACACTGAAGAAAACATCAATACCTATGCTCAAGAACCAAACCAAGTAGACAGGAATGATATTACTTTTAAACGAAGCAACAGAATGCATGGTAATGTCCACTCACTAACTCACTGACTGGCGCCTACAGGTGGTTCTGCCCAAAGGGAACAGATAAAGGTTTGCATCCGTCACTCTCAGCACAGTCTAAAGAACACAATCCATAGAGCTGGGGTGCAGATCACATAGACTAGGGGCCAGCAAACTTTTTCCATCAGGGGCTGGATAGTAAAGACTTTAGACTTGTAGACCATAGCGTTTCTGCCTTGAACTCTTCTACTCAACCCTTGTGACACCAAAACACTCACATGTAAGTGAGTATTTACATGCAAATGTAAGTGGCTTCAAGTCAGTAAAAGTGCACTGGAAATAGTATTTCACACAATTTTCACATCAGGAAATATATTTTTTTTTTATTTTGTTCAACTGTTGAGAAGTTTAAAAACCAGTCTTTGCTCATGAGCAGTAGAGAAAAGGACAGTGAGTGAGCTGGAGCTGGCACTCAGGCTGTAGACCACTGTCCTAGCAGCGTGGTGAATTCTAATGTCCCTGGAGCCCTGAGGACAATGTAAAACTGAGGATATCCGCTAACATTCCTTGAAGGTCTAACTACATGCTCTAAAGCACTGTCTGAGGCCTTGAGGAGATACAAAAGCCATAAGGTGGATCATCTCTCAAGTTGTTCAGCGTGTTTCCACAGTAAAAGGCTGACTCAAAGGGATGCTCTGACAGCATTATAAATAGCACTGTGTTTTAAATTCTTATTTGGGAGGTCAAGAAAGGTTTCATGAAGGTGAGGAGAACTTTGAGTATTTAAAGATGCCTAGGAGCCTCTCTAGTGGAAAACGAAGGGAATGACCTTCCGGGTGGATGGAAGAAGGTAAGCTAGGTCACAGAGCACCTGGAAAGAAAAAGCCATCAGTGTGGGGAATGAATACCCTGTTAATAATTTAAACTTGATCTAAACCAGGGTTTCTCAAAGTTGACACTATTGACATTTTTGGTTGGATAACTCCTTGTGGGGGAGCTGTCCTATTGTAGGATGTTTAGCAGAGCCATACTCCCAACCCCCTAGATGCCAGTAGCCCTTCTGCTCAGGTTGTGAGAACTAAAAAAATGTCTCCAGACACTGCCTCCCTTAGAGGAGAAGATCCTGTTGAGAACCACTATGCTAAAGGTTTCAAGAGCAGTGAGCTAGAGAACAATAGAAATAGATGTATGTGTTCCGAACAATTCTGGCAGTTGTGCTCCAAGTGTGGCCCGTGAACCAGTAGTAGTGGCAGCCCTTCAGAGTTTGTTAGAAATGCAGTATTTCAGCCTTCACACACCCAGTGGATCACAATCTGCATTTTAACAAGATTCCCAGCCATGCACACACTAAAGTTTGAGAAGCACTGATCTAAAGCAGCGTGTCAGTGTCTCCTAGTTTTTTCCTGTTACTTCCCTCCATCAGCTAAAAGCATTAGAGCTCAACCTCCACAGATAAATGGTTATTAATTACATATGATATGTGTGTGCCCTTGTGCTCAGTCGTGTCTGACTCTTTGCGACCCCATGGACTGTAGCCCACCAGGCTCTTCTCTCCATGGGATTTCCCAGGCAAGAATACTTAAGTGGGTTGCCATTTCCTCTTTCAGGGGCTCTTCTTGACCCAGAGATGGAACCCATGTCTCTTGTGTTTTCTGCACTGGCAGGAGGATTCTTTTACCACTGAGCCACCTGGGAAGCCCAAAAAAAGGGCTTCCTGAATTAATTATATATTTGTGTCACTGTGATAATATATTCCATGTATTTCCAAAGACAGACACAAAATAGAAAAGGAAAAAGAAGGATATATAGTTTTTTATCTTAATATTTTCTTCCTATTACCCATTGGAAGCCATATCTGGTGAGGATTAAAGCGGGGGCAAGACAAGACCTCAGGCAAATGGCCATTCCTGGAGAAGGAAATGGCAACCCACTCCAGTATTCTTGCAGGGAGAATCCCATGGACAGAGGAGCCTGGCGGGCTGTAGTCCATGGGGTCGCAAAGAGTCAGACAAGACAACTTAGTGACTGAACAACAAATGGCCATTCCAGTCATACTCATGACAGGTCATGAAGGAAATGGGATCACACTGCTAATGTTCTGAGCCTATTGAGATAATTTCAAGTATGCTTTAAATTTATAGACCTATTCAAGTATCCACCAACTTAAGTATCCTTAGTTGTGAATTATTCTAGAACAACCCACTTATGTTAAAGTCAGTGCCTCATTTCCTCGGGCAAGGAAAAACTCTCCAGCATCAGACACACCCATGAAAGGGTGGCTTGGTCATGTTTAACAGCGTCCTTAGGCTAGCTTGAAAACCCTCATGGCCTCTGAACACATCATGGTGCTTTCTATAAGGTGTTTTTTAAAAAACATTATTTCAAATCCTGGTCGAATATAACAAACTGTGTCCCCCTCTCCACCCACAGCAATTAACGGAAGAATGTTTGCAAATAACCAAGGCCTGGTATTTCACGTGGGGAGTGAAGTGAATTGGTATCTGATTGGCATAGGGGATGAGTCTGGCCTGCACACAGTTCACTTTCACGGCCACAGCTTTGTCTTCACGGTAAGAGGCCTGGGCAGCTCCTCTTAATTACTAAAGTACCTTGTTATTGGGGTAGCATAGAAAGATAACAGGATAAGAAAGGAAATGACCACACCAGAACGCAAGTTCATTACATACAATCTGCAGTATGTCTGATGCAATAGTTACACATTTAGCTCTTTGTATCCTACAGACATTTGATGAATGCTTCTGAATACATGAATTGCACTTCTTCCTCTATTCTGATGTTTCTCAATAAGTAAATAAAACATCTATAATCATCTTAATTTTACCCCTCTTTCCCAACTTATCTTTTTAATTTTCAAACTCTCAGTCACATAAAATAAAAATACCTTGAACACGCCTATATATTTTTGCTGCATTTGCTTTCTCTCTGTTTTTTTTTTTTTTTTTCTGAATCCAACGGAAAGTAAATTGCAAACATCACGACTGTTCACTCCTAAATACTAAAGCAGGTGTATCCTAAGAATGAAGACAATCCTGCCTCAACCACAATAATATTATCATACCCTTTAAATTAACATTCATTGATAATATAATCTAACATACAGTCCATTCAAATATCACTAGTTGGCCCCAAAATGCTAGTTGTAATGGTTTTTCTTTTAATCCCAGATCTAACCATTTATACTTAGCATTTGGTTGTCATTGTCATGGTGGTTTTAGTCACTAAGTCGTGTCTGAGTCTTGCGACCCCATGGACTATAGCCCACCAGGTTCCTCTGTCCATGGGATTTCCCAGGCAAGAATACTGGAGTGGGGTGCCATTTTCTTTTCCAGGGGATCTTCACAATGCAGGAATCAAACCCAGGTTTCCTGCATTGCAGGCAAATTCTTTACCAACTGAATATCTTTCCTAAAATCAGGATACCATATGACGTTTATTTCCCTGATCTTTCATGATCTTTCATTTTTGAAGAGTCCAGGCCAGTTTTGTAGAATGTGCCATATTCTGTATTGTTCTGATCATTTCCTTGTGATTGGATCCATGTCAAACCCCTTGGCAAGAACACTACCTAGGGGATGCTGTGTATTTCTCGTATATAACATCAAGAGGTACACAGTGTCAACAGGTCCTAATACTGTGAAGGTTAAAGTTTGATAAGTTTCTGAAGGTGATGGGTACCATTCTCCCCATTTTGAAAGTATCATTTTCCTATTGTAACTAATAAGTAATCTGTGAGGTGATTTTTATGTGGTTTATTACAACAGTTTTTCATCTTACAGTTTAAAAAGTATCCATTGATGATCCTTGCCTGACTCAGTTTTTCTAATGGGGATTCCAAATGGTGACTTTCCAATTCTACCATTCTTTTAACATTTGCTATAAAATTAAAATATGGAACTAGGTGTGAAGTGGCTTTACAGTTCCTTTATTTTATTATTATTATATTGCCATCTTTTTCTACTTTATGATTTCTTAGTTTCCTTATAGCTTCTGTCTGGTTTGCTTCCCATCCCTCCACCTGTCATACTTCTTTACAGTTGTTTTTCCTGACCATTCTTGCTGGCTATTTCTCTAGTTTATTATAAGTATTTTCAATTTTATCCTTCCTCTGTCTCCAAGTTAGTATCATTTATTTACGTAGAGAGCTTTCTCTTTATTTCCTCATCCTAATCCCTTATATAAATGTTAATGTGCAATGCAGGATCAATTATATTTTTTGCATTCGACACCTCAAACTTCCAATCTAACCGCTTGGCATGATACAGTCTATCTTTTACACATTTATAGAAGTTTCACATAAAGCTTTCCTGAATTCTAGATGCATTCCGTTCATAGTTTCTTTAATGCTTTGGGTCTATCATAGAAATAAATTATTATGTACAACTTAATTTAGACAAAGTTTTATTTGTGTGTTGCTTTCTTTCCTTTAATAAAAAAAATTATTCCCTGTAAATTTTTTTTGCTTAAAAAACTAATTTTATTATAGGGAATTTTATATAATAAAGTACACAGAATAATATAATGAATCTCTTTATCCATTGCCCAGGTCCAGCAGTCTTGACATTTCCATGCTTCCATCTACACTCCTCATATTTGTTAAGGAAAAACCTAGGGTTGTTGTTAAGTTCTTAGATGTTTATATTAGACTTTAAAAATTAGAATGCTGCTGCTGCTGCTAAGCCACCTCAGTCGTGTCCAACTCTGTGCGACCCCATAGACGGCAGCCCACCAGGCTTCCCCGTCCCTAGGATTCTCCAGGCAAGAACACTGGAGTGGGTTGCCATTTCCTTCTCCAATGCATGAAAGTGAAAAGTGAAAGTGAAGTTGCTCAGTCGTGTTTAACTCTTAGCGACCCCATGGACTGCAGCCTACCAGGCTCCACCGTCCACGGGATTTTCCAGGCAAGAGTACTAGAGTGGGTCACCACTGCCTTCTCCAAAAAATTAGAATAAAAGAGATTAAAACCCAGATATAGTTTTTTACAGTGTACTTATTGTTCAGTTCAGCAATGCCTGTGATATTCCTATAACCATGCCAAGTGCTATGTGGAGATGAAATCAGATTTATCTTTCAGGAGCTACATTTATATAAATGATCACAGTATAAGGTGTCAAATTAAGTGGAATTTATGGCAACACTTCTATAGTGGTGATTATAGCTAACCTTTGAGTTTTTATGTGCTAGATGATATGCTTAGTGTTTTGCATGGATTTTTCATTGAACCCACACAACTTTCCCGTGAAAGACATACTATTTTATCACCATTTTACAGGGAAGTGAAGGATGGACAAGATAAAGAACTTTCCTACAAGCAAGAAGTGTTAAACTTAGGATTTGAACCCCTGGCTCTCACTCCAGAGCCCCTCACTCAACCTCTTCACAAAACTGCCTTCCTTTAGAATGATCCAGTTTGTACCATGCAGACTAGTACCACCAGTTATCAACTCTAGCCGCCCATTCTAAATTCACCGCAGATGGATACAAGAAGTCTTTCCCTTCTCTTGAGGCTGAATTTATCTTTATTTAAAAAAATTTTTTTATTGGAGGATAATTGCTTTATAATGTGTTGGCTTCTCCCATACAACAAGAGGAATCAGTCATAATTATATACAGAGTGAGATAAGTCAGAAAGAAAAAAACAAGTATATATTAACACACGTATATATGGAATCTAGAAAAATGGTACTAAGGCTGAATTTAATTACTCCAGCAATGATCCAGCTGCTGGAATCTACTCTCTGGGACATCTAGGGACAGCAGAGCAGCCCTCTGGGGTTACTAACTGGGTCTTGGGACAGACCAGCCAGTCACCTCCTATTCCCTAAGGCTATGATTTCCTTCGTATACATTTCCAGGTATATATGGTACATTTCCCAGTACCTTGTGCACGCCTTGAAGTGAAAATGTGCTCAGTTGTGTCTGACTCTTTGCGACCCCATGGACTGTAGCCTACCAGGCTCCTGTCCATGGGATTTTCCAGGCAACAGTACTAGAGTGGATTGCCATTTCCTTCTCCAGGGGATCTTTCTGATCCAGGGATTGAACCCAGGTCTCCCGCATTGTAGACAGATGCTTTACGGCCTGACATTGTCAATTCATTTAAATTGTTTCTTAAATTTTCTGACATCTTAGAAATGTATCTAATGTCATCCTTATTATTGTCACCTTTGATGCAAAATTAATTTCCCTAAATAGCAATGACTTAAGGCCCCACTCTGCCTCTAGTGGGAAATAGTTCAGCCTTCCTCCTCTCTACCTTCCAGTTTCTCCAGAGAGTCTTAACAGCCTAAATTTCTTCTAGTCATTTACAACTCTCACTTCCTGCATCTGCTCAGCTTCCTGCCTTCTCCCCTAACTCCTGTGGCTGGTATTTTCTCATCTCTCTGAGCAGCTCCAAATTGGAATACACCCCCATTACTTAAGATTTACCTGTGCAAGTATAAAATCAAGGACATTGTGGGTCATAGAGTTCAAGTGAAATTTTGGGGGTAAGTTAGAGGGGTTTTATTATTATTATTACACAGTGAAACTGTTATTGTTGTTATCAGTTGACATTAAATGTCGCTGTTTTTAATTTTCCTTCCACCATGAACCTTTGGCTCTCTTGCTTTTTACTGTCACTCTCAACACTTCTTTCTCTGCATTCTTCCTCTCTTGACTCTCTTCTCTCTTCTCTTCAAATTATTCTGGACCCCATCATGAGCTGCACTCTCCAACACATCCCCCACCCTCCAAACACCTCCCATCTATCAATATGATGCAGAGAAATTCAATCCCTCTTACTCTTTTTCTAATCCATCCAAGCCAGGCCTTGCACTTCATTTATCAAAATCAAAGTAGCCTACAGACGAGATAGTCTGCTAAACCTCAGGTTTTCTGTTTAGGGGAGGAATTAGCCATTAAGCCCTCAGCCTTCAGGCTCAACCCCAGAGAGCAGAGATGTGGCTCTTCTCTTTCCTGAAACTGTGATTTTTCCTGATTAGTTACATCTTGAGAAATGGTCATATTCATGTCACCAACATCCCTAGTTACAGTTAGAACATTTGGGATTTGTGAAACTGATGTTCTCTGAAACCTGTAGCACTCTGTATGAGACTCTGACAAGGTATCTAAAACCTATACTCACACAAGCACCCTTTTAGAGCGAGATGTTTCTCCTGTGGCGTTTCGCTAAAAAGCCCTGGGACTTCCTTCGCCAAACTCTCAATTGTATTCAGAGGAGAGGTTCAGTGGCACCTAATGCTTTCTAATCATCATCTGATAAAGTACATACAAGAGAGGAGTTATAGCAAACGGTAAGTTGGGTAAACCAGGAACAAGTGAAGGGCAGGGAAACCTGGTGTCCTTGGGGCTGCAGTCCTTGGGGCTGCAGAGTCGGACATGCTTTAGAGGCTGAACGACAACAAAAGGTGTAAATGACAGATATCTCTTAAAAGCTATTTAATTGTGTTTTGCCTTTTTTGTTGAGGACATGGGAGCGTTTCGCTCTGATGTGTATGACCTTCCTCCTGGGAGCTATCAAACTGTAAAAATGTATCCAAAAGATGTTGGAATATGGTTATTTCATTGCCATGTCAACGTTCACATCGGGGCAGGAATGGAAAGCGTTTACACTGTAATCGAGTGAAAAGGTATGTGAAATTCATTAGAAGTGCTGATATTTAAATAAATTCATATAAAAGTGTTTATATAAGTATATCTGATCTACTGAATATTTACATTTACAGTAATCAAAGATTACTGTTTTGATGTGACCAAGATAATCTAGCTTATTTTCTTTATAAATTTAGGTAAATTGTGTATAATCTGATAAAAGATATTTTAGAGTTAAATGTAATTTCTAGATTCCTATAATATCTGCATCCAGATTTGAACAGATAGTTCATGAAGATGAAATACAAGTGACTACTGAACCTATAAAGATATACAAACTTGCTTATAATCAAATCACTTAAAATTGCATTTAGACAACAATAAGATACTTTTGAATAAGAAAGCAATCTATTTGGCAAGGTTTTTTTTCACTGATAGTATCAATAACAGTGTGGTGAGAGGGTAATTGCACATACTTTGGTGGAAGTATATACTGTTTTCACAGTTCTGGTAAGAAACTATTGATAAGTAACAATTCTAATAATTTCATTTTCACATTCAAGTGACATTTTATTTTCTCTCATTTCCATCTCCCCCTTCTCGGATACATTTTATTAGCAACTTTTTATGAAAATAGTGTCTTTGTTACTGAGATTTTTATCAGTTCCTTGGTTACTTAGACTATTCATGAAATCAT
This sequence comes from Bos indicus x Bos taurus, assembly GCF_003369695.1. NCBI lineage: Eukaryota > Metazoa > Chordata > Mammalia > Artiodactyla > Bovidae > Bos > Bos indicus x Bos taurus. The sequence goes on from NC_040076.1 coordinate 118,383,696, forward strand.
TATCCTTTGGTCTTTTGACAGAATGATTCTAACATTTTGACTCAGTAATTTTACATGACAGTTGATCTCAGAAAATTATCAGCAATACTGAAAAATATTTGTCACTATGTAATTTTATGCTGGTAGAAAACTTAAAATTAGGAAATGATCTATTATAAGTTTTGCTACATTTATTATCTGAAGTATTATCCCATTTAAAAAATCATGCCTTAAAATTTTAATGGGAAAATACTTATAATACAATACTAAGTGGTTAAAACCAGTCTACAAAATAGTATTTGAAATATAATCCAAATTTTATATATATATATATATATATAATAGATATATGTACATTAACAGAAATGTTAATGGTCACTTTCTCTAGGTGGTGAAATTCTGAGTGAGGTTTATTTTCTTCTTGTATGCTTCTACTTCTGCTTTTACTTTTAAAAGCAGATTACTTTTAAAATCAGGAACACTATTGAACATATATGTCATACACTATTTAAAATATGCTGTGCCACTCTTGAGTTCTTTGGGATCCTCTTTGAATTTAAGGACCACATTTCTTACAAAACCAAAGATGTATTAGCTCCAAATATAATTTTTACCTACAATAAAATATTAACATCAAGAATAATATTATTAACACAGTAATAGTAATTATTACTCTTATTCCTGTAATCATTCATATTCATTCTTTTTTAATTGAAGTATTGTTGATTTACAATGTTGTGGTAGTTTCAGGTATATAGCAAAGTGATTCAGATATACATATATTTAATACATATATATTATATATATATAATATACATATATTCTTTTTCAGATTCTTTTCCCTTATAGGTTATTACAAAATATTGAATATAGTTCTCTGTTATACAGTAGGTCCTTGTTGGTTACCTATTTTATTTTATTTTTATTTTGGCTATATTGCATGGCTTATGGGATCTTAGTTCCCTGACTAGGCATCGAACTCATGTCCCCTGCAGTGGAAGTGCTGAGTCTTAAACACTGGACCACCAGGGAAGTCCCAGTGATGTATTTTATGTATAGTAGTGTATATATGTTAATTCCAAACTCCCAACATATTCATCCTTAATAAACGATATTTTGGTGTGCTGTCCAAGAAACAAACTCCCCACTTTTAACGTGGTTTCTCTGGGAAACTAGGTTTTTGTGTTACAAATACTCTAAAGCAAAACTTGGTTGGGTCTTCAGGTCTTTCTGCCCACATGGCAGAGTGACAGTGATGTTGCTATTGATTTGGTGAGTAAACTTTTCTTGCAAAAGCACTGGTAGTCATTTTAAGGATGTTCTTAAGACTTATTCAAACTTAATATTTTTTCCTTAAATTTATGTAACCATTTTAGTTTAACATTCCACCCTGAAACTGTGTGAAACTTTCTTTTCTGTAGCACAAATATCTGCCTGCTATGAATGTTGACAAGTCCGGGAGCAGAGTTAAAGTTGATGAAGAAGAAAAACTGTAGGAATGAAGGAGTACAGGAGGGGCTGTCTAAAGATGTTCATGGCAATGTGCCAGGAAAACTAGCTACAAATAAAAGTTTTCTTGGTAAACTTTGTATATGAGCTGCTTCATCTTTCTGTCCATGGAATAGCATCTGTAGGGCTGTAACAAGGCTTTTAATAAATAGCAGTGGAAGTGGGCAAGCAGGACAAAAAGGGTAGGTGCAAATAAAAGTCTAGCTCAGGTAGAAAAAAAAACTGTTGCCTCATGGTTGCAAGATGGTTGCTATAACTCCATACATTACTTCTAGGTTGAAGACAGAGAAGAAGGAAAACTAACCACACCTTTTCCTTTTATCAACAAAGCAAAAATCTTCCAAGGAGACCCAGCCAATTTCTGCTTATATCTCATTGGTCAAACAGCTATTATCTGGCTACTCTTCACTGCAAAAAAGGCTGGAAACAAGCCTTTGTAGCCTCTATAATGTAAATAACAGGGAAAAGGAATTAGAAATTTCTTGTGGTTTGGCTAACAAGTCTCTGCCTTAGAAAATAAGTAAGAATATTTGCAAGCAGGAATTAGTTAAACAAAAGCATTCAACATGAGAATTGAAACCAAAATCACTTTTCATTCTTTTCACTTTTTTGCCTCTGAATTTCATAAGTAAGGCATGAATACATGGAATATTATCAAGTAAATCCAAGACATGATATCATTTCACCACAAAATACTCCAATATGTGTCTCCAGAAGAGGACTTTAAAAATTAATATACTAATAAAGTGATTGTAACATGAAACAAAATTGACAATATTATTTTACTCTTTGATATTGAAACTAATAAGAACATGTAAAGCTTAGAGGCAACTAGAACCCCCCACTCACCCCAAGAAACATCCAAGACTCAGAGTTTTTAAAAGTTTTGCTGATAAAACTAGAATATTCTTTAAGAAATTGCAAAAAATATTGACCAGATCTCACCAAGAATAATCCCTAATTCATGCACTCATTCATTTATTTAAGAGCATAATCTTAGATTTGGGGATTCAGAGGTGGACAGGAATCATAGTCTATTAAAATCAACCCTGGTTTAATGGACATGTGGAGTGTGATTTAGTGACTGGAGTTGAGTGGAAGAGTAAATGTCTGCATGCGTTTTTTTTTGTTTTTTTTTTTTTTTTTAAGTTGGCTGTGCCAGATCTTAGTTGTGGCATTCAGGATCTTCAATCTTTGTTGTGGCATGTGAACTCTTAGTTGCAGGATGTGCAATCAAGTTACCCGACCAGGAGTCGAACCCAGACACCCAGCATTGGGAGGGCAGAGTCTTAGCTACTTGACCACCAGAGAAGTCTCTGCAATGCAGTCTTAACAGGGAAGAGTCAAAGACTTAGAATGTGTCAGTGGGTGGTGTCTCCTGTACAGTTATTGGAAGGTGCTTCTTATTCTAACAATTAGTACCTAACCGTATCTAAACAGAAACACTGTTAGTACAAAAGAAAAATTTTAAATTAAAAAACTAAAGGAACATGCTTTAAGAAAATACACTTGGGAACTTCCTGAAGGTCCAATGGTTAAGACTTGGCACTTTCACTGCCATGGGTTTGATCACTGGTTGAGCAAACAAGATCCTGCAAGCCACGTGCTAAAGCCAAAAAAAGGAAATATACCTTTTTGCTCAAATTCTATATTTACTAAGACAACTTTTCTGAGTAAGTCTATTTTCTGAGTATAAATATAAATATTTTCTGAGTAAGTCTATAAACAAAGTTTTTCAGAGGCCAATAATATATGCCCATCTTGCTTTACTTTTCAATGTATAAATTACTATATTGATATATTCTCCAAGTTTGTTTAAAATCAATTAGCCCTCTGAACCTGGTCATCTTTATGTAAACCGACAAAAAGAAGGTTCTGAATCCATCAACTGCCAATCAAAACCCTGAACAGAATTCTTCCAAAGGGCAGAGCAACTTGGAGGCCCAGCCTGACACAGTCTGGAGCCAGGCTCTCATGCCCTTAGGTCCACTGTGCAGCTCTGGGAGGCAGGCCTGTAATTGCATTCCAGCTACGCCACTCACTAGCCATGGAATCTTGGGCAAAGTATAAAATCTCTCTCATCCATAGTTTCTTTATCTTTAAAATGAAGATATTCTTGATGTTTAAAAAAAAGAGAAAGAGAATAGGCCCCAAATTGACTCACATATGCTAAGCCCTATGTCACCAAACTGGGACTTAATACTGAAAATAAAAGCATTGGCTTCTCCCAAGAATGGAACTTTAATCCAGTTGATCTGGAATTACCTGGTTAGCACTACTTGCAATTCAGTTCTAAAAGGCTTTGAAACCATGGTGCTGGAGAAGGCACCCGGAGTTTGAGCAAGCTCTGGGGGTTGGTGATAGACAGGGAAGCCTGGCACGCTTGCAAAAAGTCAGACACAACTGAGTGACTGAACTTGACTGACTGATGGCTGATTCATGTTGGTGTACAACAGAAACCAACACAATATTGTAAAGCAATTATCCTCCAATTAAAATTAATAAATTTTCTTAAAAAAAAAAAAAAGAAAGACACCCCTGCCCCTGTTGGTTTTGAAGATGGGAGGGGGCCATTAGCCAAGGACTGTGGGCAGCCTCTAGAAACTGGAACAGACTGGAAATAGCTTCTCCCCTAGAACTTCCTAAAAGAAACAGGCCCACTGATACCTTGATTTTAGTCCAGTGACACATATGTCAGATTTTCAGCATACAGAACTGTAAGATAATAAATGTATATGTTTAAAGTCACTAAGTTTATGGCCATTTGTGACGCAGCAATAAAAAACTTTTACACATCTATCTAATTGGTTGCTGTGAAAATTAAATGAGATAAAATGTATAAGGCTTTTTTACACTGTGTTGGCATACAGTAACCATCTAATAATTATGAGTAGACTATAGGCTTCCCGGGTGGCTCAGTGGTAAAGAATCCACCTTCATACAGGAGACAGGGTTCAATCCCTGGGTCAGGAAGATTCCCTGGAGAAGGAAATGGCAACCCACTCCAGCATTCTTGCTTGGAAAATCCCATGGACAGAAGAGCCTGTTGGTTTACAGTCCATGGGTTTGCAGAAGAGTCAGACATGACTTAGTGACTAAACAACAACATTATTAGAGTTAACATTCATTCATTCTTTCAATATTTATTAAGCTATGTATCAAGCACCATGCTAGGTTCTTGAGATTCAATATAAAACAGAGCATAGTTGTACCAAGGAAGCCATCTGAGGAGACAGTCACATAAACAGACCATTCTGATATAAAACATGTACAAATTATGTTTTTAAATTTTAATATTTTATGATGTGTGACATCTTCGGGGGAACTTGCTAGCTGGGGAGGGACTGCTGCTTCCAGAGCTAGTTATTTCCTTGAAATTGTAACAACTTGTTGTGAGCCAGACTTTTATATACAAAAACCCCTCAATCCCAAGTCCATATCCCTAGTTGCCTCCTTGTGGTTCTCTTTCATTGTTAATAAATGAAATCCTTTGCTTTCTATATTATTCAAGGGAGAGAAAGAACAAGGATGAAAGAACAATTGAAAACCTTATGCCATTAAAGAAAAAAATCCCCTTTCCCTTAATGCTGTAGACATCAATACCATAGATAAGAGTTTTTGCTAGATTAGAGTTTTGGCTTTCTCTCTTCCCCTGCCTATGGCCCCTTAACCTGACAGAAGGTGATGAGTGAGACCTTGATCCACTAATGGGCAGCCAAAGGAGATGAAGTCATCAAGGACCTATCTGCCGATCATTCCCTAAGCAGTCCTGAATTGATCCATGGCAGAGAAGAGGTTAGGCCATGCTCGCCCTGCACTGAGTCAGTCAGGGACTCACTATCAAAGTTCTGCGTGTGACCCACTCACTGATGAAATTCCAGAGTCATGCAATTTCCTGTGAAAAAGACAACACTGTGGGGAGTCTGACTGGTCAAGGCCAGAATGACCTGCTATTTATATTCACTGTCTCCTGCTGTCACAGTGGTGGTTGCTTTGTTAATAATTCTGGAGACATAGGGTAGAGGTTAAGAGCCAGTTCTCACGAGTCAGCAAGAGACAAATTAGAGGACTTCCCTGTGGTCCAGTGGTTAAGAACTGCCTGCCAATGCAGGGGGCGTGGACATGGGTTCAATCTCTGGTTCAGGAAGATTCTACATGCCGAGGGGCAGCTAAGCCCACACACCACAACTATTGAAACTGTGGTAGAGCCCAAGAACCACAGCTACTGAGCCTGCACTCCCTAGAGCCTGTGTTCCCCAAGAGAAGCCCCATCAATGGGAAGCTGCACACTGCAGCTAGAGAGTAGCCCCTGTTCCCTGCAACTAGAGAAAGCCAGTGCACAGCAACAAAGACCCAGCACAGCCAAAAATAATTAATTATTTTTTTAAAAAGAAACAAATTAGAGTATAAGCATGAAGATGGTTGGATGTCATCACCGACCCGATGGACATGAGTTTGAGCAAGCTCCGAGAGCTGGTGATGGACAGGGAAGCCTGGCATGCTGCAGCCCATGGAGTCGCAAAGAGTTGGACACGAATGAGCCACTGAACTGAATGAATAGTGGAGGTAACAAAAAGACTGCGTCTTGCCAGCCAGATACAGCTGGAGCGATATTCTGTAGCCATTCAGAATTTTGATTGCTAAATGTAGAGAAGAACCACCCAGTCCAGAAGTCTTTCTGTTGACAAGAAAAAAAATTGTGGAAAATAATGAAGAGTTGTGATATGTGGGGATTCCCTGGTGTTCAAGTGGTTAGGACCCTGGACTTTTACTGTTGAAGGCTTGGATTCAGTCCCTGGTTGGGGAACTGAGATCCCACAAGCTGAGGCCTTCGCTCCCCCTACTCGCAAAAAAAACCCCAAATTTATATATAACTCTACTTGGGTTACTAAATGGTTAACTCGGGAATACAGTAATTAATTATAACAAGCTACAAAGTTATACCTTGGGGTTCTGAGGTAAAAATCTGACAGGGACTTCCCTGGTAGTCCAGTGGTTATTTAAGACTTGGCCTTCCAATACAGAGGTTGTGGGAAAACATAAAACAGAAACAATATTATAACAAATTCAATAAAGACATAAAAAAAAATCTAAAAAAAAAAACCTTCTGACATACACAGCTAAGAGAATGGCTGTTTGATCCAGTTTAGAGTTCTCTCTTCTCTTTTTCAAAAATGCCCTCGGTCAGCTAAATCTCTCCTGTTGGTTCCTCTGCCTTCTTGCATCATCCTAGTCTATGCAGAGTGCAGAAATTCTCAATTGCAACATTATTCAAAGTTCACCCTTGAGTACCAACTCTGGAATCACTGTAAGGAGGTTCTTTAGGGTTAACTGCCCACAACTGGCTACTTACTAGGGCCCAGTGACCTCGCCTCTTACTGAGACAGCCCTGAGGTTCACAGCCGTCTCCCCACTTCCTGAAAGCAGCTACTTGCGTTTTAACTGGAAGGTCAACTGTCTCAAAACAGGACAGAAATATGACTTCCTGACCCTTCCTGTATTGCACCATAAAATGTTTACTTGCACTGGTCAAGGGTGTTACTGTTTAACCGTTTCATTTCAGCACAGTTATGAGTGCTATGGGCTTCCCTGGGGGGCTCAGAGGGTAAAGAATCTGCCTGCCATGCAGGAGACCTGGGTTTGATCCCTGGGTTGGGAAGATCCCCTGGAGAAGAGAATGGCTACCCACTCCAGTATTCTTGCCTGGAGAATCCCTTGGACAGAGGAGCATGTCGGGTTATAGTCCATGGATTCACAGAGTCAGACACGGCTGAGCGACTAACACTTGATGAGTTCTATCAGGATATATTCTGGAGCCTTCAGCTCAGTAACTATCTGAGCATGAGTAGAGGGGGAGGGTAGAAGTTTCTGGAAGAAGTGACTTCAGGACTTGTGCGGTGCTCTGAGCACCATCCTTCCATCCTACATAGAGTAGAAAATGAGTAAGAAGAAAATGCCTGGAAACTCAGATGAAAGGGAACAAAATGGGCTCACCTAAACTGGAAGGTATTTTGAAACTAAAAAATGAGACAGGCAGCTCCAAATAATCAGTGAATCCATCTGCTACAGGATAATTTACTCACTGAGTAGGATTAGGTGCACAATGACCCAGAAGCATTTATAGCTGCACTCCACATCACTGAGGGGCCATTGAGGCAATTTTATAGTTAACCTAGAATATGGAAGGGCTTCCTTGGTGGCTCACACAGTAAAGAATCTGCCTACAATTCAGGAGACCCAGGTTCAATCCTTGGGTTGGGAAAATCCCCTGGATAAGGGAATGGTTACCTCTCCAGTATTCTTGCCTGGGAAATCCATGGACAGAAGAGCCTGGTGGGCTACAGTCCATGGGGTCACAAAGAGTCAGACATGACTGAGTGGCTAAGCATGCACGCATGCATGCAACTGGTCTCATGGTTCACCAGGAATGTGTCAGAAAAGGTCTTCATCATTGGAGGCTAACAGAGTACCGAGGCCACCTGGACCTAAGAGTCATCAAACAATATCTATTAGCTACAAAGCCCTTGATGATAGAGAAGTGATTTCCCATGTACTACAGTCCTGGGTAGGGTCAGTGGAAGGACAGGAGGAACTGTATGAGACCAAGATGGCATCAGTTATGTCAGCAGCCATACACTCCACCCTCAATATTGTGATGGGTCAACAATCTTATCATTATTCTTGTTGAGAGACCCTAGGGTCAGATACCAGAGGTGGCTTGTGCCCCAAACCCACAGTAACAATATGAGCAGCAGCAAGAACAAAAAATTCCTACTGATGATAAAAGAATACTAAGAACTATGCTTCCTCATTTAGCTAGAGAGAAGTAAGCCAACAATAAAAGCATCAGCAAAGGGAACTGACTGATGGCACATGTTTCAGTTCCTTGCTGGAACCAGATGCATGTTTGCATCTTTGAAAGTTTGCAACTTGAAGGTTCATATGTAGGAGACTTGCTGTATTTTATAAAAAAAACAACCTCAGGCATCACTTCAGTCTTACCAGTACACATCATTCCCAAGAACTTTAGTGACTCTCCTGGTCCTTGCACCTTGTCAGCATTTGCCTCCCATCCCCTTGCTTTTAAATATCCCTGAGGTGATGCAGCAGCTTGAGAAGAGACAGCAAGCCTTCATGGGTTAATGTGATGTCATCAATGTAATGACAGAGAGAGAAAGAGGGAGGGAGAGCCCATTTCTCCAAGTCCCAAGCCAAATCCCATGACATATAGTAGGGCTGTGCAGATAATCTTGGGCTAAGACAGTAGAAGTGCATTGCCTCCCTTCCCACATTAAGACTAACTGGTCCTGATACCCCTTATCTAAGAGAATACTGAAAAGGGCATTAGACTATGGGACTTCCCTGTAGCTCAAATGGTAAAGAATCTGCCTGCAATGTAGGAGACCAGGGCTCAGTCCCTGGGTTGGGAAGATCCTCTGGAGAATGACATGACAATCCACTCCAGTATTCTTAGAGAATCCATGGACAGAGAAGCCTGACGGGCTACAGTCTGTGGGGTCGCAAAGAGCTGGACACGACTGAGCAACTAACACACAATTGTAGACTCAGTGATTTGTCTTGAGAGAAAAGGAGATTTGTGTCCAAGAGTTCAGCTGTATTTGGAACTGCTGCATAAATAAGGGGTGTTATTGTGTTTAATTCTCTACAGTCTATTGTCATGAGCCAGGTGCCATTTGTTTTTTTCCACTGGCAACATAGGCTTTGTGCAGTCTTATAACCCTTACCTTCTCTAATACTATGATGGTAGCCCATATTCCGTCCTGTCCCGCTGGTAGGCGATACTATTTTATTGTCACCACTCTCCTAGGGATGGACAACTCTACAGGGTCCCATTTAGTGTTATCCACCACTACACACTTGACAGCATGGATTCATAAGCAGAACTTGCTGGTGGTGATTGTGAAGTCCAGGTCTTATAGGACATCTATACCCAATAACATATCCAGGTATGGGTATTACGGATGTGAGAGTTGGACTATAAAGAAAGCTGAGCGCCAAAGAATTGATGCTTTTGAACTGTGGTGTTGGAGAGGACTCTTGAGAGTACCTTGGACTGCAAGGACATCAAACCAGTCAATCCTAAAGGAAATCAGCCCTGAATATTCATTGGAAGGACTGATGCTGAAGCTAAAGCTCCAGTACTTTGGCCACTTGATGCAAAGAACTGACTCATTGGAAAAGACCCTGATGCTGGGAAAGATCGAAGGCATGAGGAGAAGGGGACGACAGAGGATGAGATGGTTGGATGGCATCACTGACTCAATGGACATAAGTTTGAACAAGCTCCAAGAGTTGGTGATGGACAGGGAAGCTTGGCATGCTGCAGTCTGTGGGGTTGCAAAGAGTTGGACGTGACTGAGCAACTGAACTGAACTGAACTGAACTGATGAGTGAAATATAAACCAGAAAGGGATGGGGAGGCAATCTTCCAATTAGTAAATACAAGTTCATATGTTTCATCCATACCGTTCAGCCTCCATATCCATCAGTGGGTCATATTGCCCCTTGGAACTTGGATGGATTCCCATAAATCTGGGTGCACTGGGCACAGATATCTCTTAAGCCAGAGTGGTCTTCCTATTGGTGCGAGACTGATAAATAGTTCAACATGGGGCCTCCACAGTTATGTATCTGTGGCCCTATGGCCCACACCAAGGAGCAGCTTTTACCCCAGCCCTGATCCCCAGAACTGAGAGTATCAACCCCTATTCTTCATCTTCCCAAAGTGACAGAGTGCAGGCTTGTGCCTCTTCCTCTTGCTGTCAGTAGAATAAACGGTTTTTCTTTGAATAACACTTTCCATAAGGTTAAAAAGACCCCATAAGATTGTTTATATTCTTTTCAGGGGTCCTGATTAATACAAGGTCTTGCCATAACTGTTTGTAGGAAATTCTAGTCGAGCCCCCTTTAATTTCCTCACTTTTGTTGTTGTTTTTTCTCTCTCTATGGCTTTATCTACCTGTTTATTTGAGCTTCCCTGGTGGCTCAACAGTAAAGAATCCACCTGCAATGCAGGAGATGGGGATTCAATCCCTGGGTTAAGAAGATCCCCTGGAGGAGGGCATGCAACCCACTCCAGTATTCTTGCCTGGAGAATCCCCTGGACAGAGGAGCCTGGTGGGCTGAGGTCCATGGCGTCACAAAGAGTTGAACATGACTGAAGCGACTAAGCATGGCACCTGTTCATTTCCCTCGTGCCAGATCTTTTCAGTCTCACTTAATTCAGCTGTCATAGCCACCATAGTCTGAATGGGTTGATGAACCATCCCAGTCAAAACTGAAACTAAGGTCCCTATCTCAGGTCAGCAACCAAGCTCCTGGAGTGGACTGCAGGATATTATCCTTCATACCTGCTACAAATAACTCCTCAACAGGTCTTGGAAATTAGGAGCATAGATAGCATGCTTCATTCCTGATTCCCTCACTGTTTCTTGTAAATCTTGCAAAGATGCCATCCTAAGGGTGGGTACAGTATGCCTCACTCATTTGGCTAAGCCAGACAAATGCTTGCATGTACCAATTCAATCAAGTTAGCTAGGCCACCTTGGCCACATACAAACATTGCCAGAGGCTGCACTATAACTGTGGTAATTTTAGACATCTTAGACATTTCTGACCCATTTAACATGATGCCATCTCCCCAAGTATCCCAAAATGGAGCCCCCAGGCTGCCACTCCTTCTCTACTATTTTGGTTAAACCTGACAGTTAATTCTATTAACTCGGGAGAGGAATATGCTGGTACTGCTGTTTTGGAGTTTGTGAGGGTCTCCTCTCAATTATCTCCTGGTTCCCTAGCGGCCTGTGTTTCAGCTTGTATCAGAGGCCGTGCTTCTTCTTCCTCCTCTATAATTATGTCCTCATCTTCTGACAAGTCTTTATCCCAAAGATCACACCTCTAGGTCCCAGTTCTGCTGTGAAATAAGAGTCCTCACCTTTGAGCCTACTGCCCTGCATTTTAGCTATCTTACCTGCCATCACTTCAGTATGCTCTTCCTGTTGTATTTTCTTTGATATGAAGTCAGAAGTGGTAAAACATGGGTTTCCCTGGTGGCTCAGTGGTAAAGAATCTGCCCACTGATGCAGGAGACACGGGTTTGATCCCTGGTCTGGGAAGAGCCCTTATGCCATGACGCAGCTAAGACGGGTGCCACAACTGTTGAGCCTGTGCTCTAGAGCCCAGGAGCTGCAACTACTGAGCCCATGCACTGCAACCAGTAAAGCCCACATGCCCTAGAGCCTGCACTCCACAACGAGAGGGTAGCCCCTGCTTGCCACAACAAGAGAGAGTCCACATGCAGCACACTGAGACTCAGCACAGTCAAAAACAAATAAATCAATAAAATTATTTTTTAAAAAAAGAAGTGGCAGAACAAGCCCTCTAGTCATCCCCCTCTAACACCAAAATCTCTCGTTTTCTCTAGTTTCCTGCTGAACTGTAATTCCTTTTCTGTGCTAATCCTTATAGGATATAACAAAGGCCATGCAATAGCTAAAATAGTTTGCTCACTTTCTTTTTTTATCCACTTTCCCTTTCCCACCATTGCAGTTAATATATCTAGGAAGCGCTTTGACATTTTCCAGGTGTCCTGAACTCACACAGTAGCCCGAAGGGTCCCATGAACGTAGCTAGGTCACCCCACACAGAAGAGATGGCCAGCCTGGGTTTACCCCACCGCACCTGGCTTTCCCCCAGCATGGCCCATTCCCGTCTCATTTTCAGTCTCCTGGCTGGCTCACCAATTGTTGGGGCATGGAGGGGACAAAAAGTGCCCATGAACTGAGAAGGTATCTTGACACCAGAAAATGAGGCAGGCAGCTTCACATAATCACTGGATTCATTTATTATAGGGTAACTTACTCAGAGGGTAGGATGGAGGACAAAGAGAGAGAGATCCAGAATTCACAGCTGCTTTCTGCACCACCCAGGGACTATTGGGACAATTCTACAGTTAACCTAGGGCATCAGGGTAAGTGCTTGGAGACAGAAGGTACAGTCCTAAGTCAAGAGTTATGAATGTGTAACTAGTCTCATGGACACTGGGAATACATCATGAAGGTCTTCATCACTGTTTGGAAGCTAATAGAGCATAGATGCCACCTGGACCTAATAATCATTAAACACCTATTAACTACAAAGCCTGTCATGACAGATATGTGATTTCCCACATAGTACAGTCCTGAATAGGGTCAGTGGATGGACAACAGGAACTGTACAGTTCCCAAAGGGCATCATTTACACCATCAGCCATACACTGGCTCATACAGGGGCTTCATGCCAATTAAAAAGCACCCTCTCTAGGAGAATGAACTGCTAAAAGAAGTTCCCTCTGTGTGGACCATTGGGAAAAAGAAGCATTTCTGGGCACCAAGTTTTAAAAAGAACAACAGCATCTTGCAAGACACAGGGTTTGGCCAGTGGAGTCTGGGCAAGATGTTAGTCCCATTCAGGTCCCCTCAGCAGGCGTGAGGGCACAATTGCTTAAGGTGACTCTAGAAGGAGGTCTTGGGACATTCTGGGCACGGTGACTCAATTTTCTGTATCAGGACAATTAGTTAAGATTATTGCTAGAACATTATTGCTAGGTGAAAGGAACATCTCCACTCCGCGACCTAACGGGTCATTTTAAGTAATATGATCAACAGCCCTCTGAGACTGATTTAAAGACGAGGAAAATGAGGCTGGGGTCAAGTATATGTCTTGCCTGGGGTCATATGGTGTCATCAGATTTTTATCTTCATACTGCTATTTTCCTCGGCATTTATTAGCCTCATTCATTGCTGCTAATATGTACTAGATATTTCACCCTTCATTTGTATATCATTGGTCTCTCCCCAGTAGAATATAAGTTGACAAGCATAGGGATTCGTGTCTGTTTTATTCCCTGCTATACCCCCACAGTGCTTAGAACAGTGTCTGGCACACAGGGGGTTCATTCAGCAATACTTACTAAATGAATGCATTGTTTGAACATTGGGGTACTTCCTCCTGTACCAACTATTTCTAAAATCCCCATTCAGTAAATACTTATGTAATGCATTGAAGTATTCTAGAGAAAAAGCTCCCATCATCATAAAATGTGCACTGTCATCAGGATTTTCTTCACCTAAAAAATAAAAAGTCTTTCACGCCAAAATTCATGTCCACATCAAAGAGAGAAATTCCAGGTTAATAAACTAGGTCTTGGGCTTCCCTGTTGGCTCAGGGGTAAAGAATCCACCTACCAATGCAGGAGGCATGGGCTCCATCTCTGGTCTGGGAAGATCCCACATACTGTGGAGCAACTAAGTCCATGTGCCATAACTACTGGCCTAAGTTCTAGAGCCTGGGAGCCGCAACTACTGAAGCCCACCCACCCTAAAGCCTCTGCTCCACAAGAAGAAAAGGCACTGCAATGAGAGGCCCACGCACCGTAACTAGAGTAGCCCCTGCTCACTGCAACTAGAGAAAAGCCCATGCAGCAACGAAGACCAAGCATAGCCAAAAATATACAAATAAATAAAATAAACGAGGGCTCTGTCCATTTACTAAGGGCAACTTTTGCCTTTAAAGACAGGTTTATTTGTTTCTGATTTTTTCAATAACTAAAACAGTGTCTTCAACTCCCATTATCCTCTGCTAATTATTTTTACATAGTGATACACAATAATCTGATTAACTCTTTATGTAGATGTGTTTGGAGCTTACAAAATAAGTAAAAGTTTCCAAATAAATTGTTATTTGGGGTACTTAAATTTGGCATGCTAAATATCATGTTTTGTGTCTTGAATATGTAACTAGGTTATTGTTAGACTTTTCCAAAGTAAAGAGCTGCTTATTTTGATTCATTTTGCATAATTTTCATCCCGATGTATTAAAAGTTCACTGTGTGCAGGGCATTTTATTGTAGCATATTGTTGGAAGAACAAAGGGAACATTAAGACATGATCTCTGCCTTCCTGGAATTTACACAATGAATTGTAGAAACACAGACTTATGCACACTCCAGCGCCTCCAACAATAACTGTTGACTTTTTATTTGTAATTAGAGAACCCAGGCAGTGGAAAACTAGGTTTTTCCTGGGTTTACGAGAACTGAACCAAAGTGGAAAATGTTATTTGCTTTAACGAAATAATTCCATCTTATGCAACATAACATTCTGTCAATCAAGCAAATAAAGAAAGAAAGCCTTATTTATAAAGTTGCCTGCTTCTGATTTCATTCCATTGCTTCTTGGGCTCCAAGAGGGGAAAAAAAAATGAAGATTTTCTTGCTCTGTATTTTTCTAATTTTATGTGGTACCTCAGCCTGGGCGAAAGATAAGCATTATTACATTGGAATTATTGAAACAGCTTGGAACTATGCCTCTGACCACGGGGAAAAGAAGCTTATTTCGGTTGACACGTAAGTCATTGCTTTTTCTTCTTTATAGACCAAACCTAAATTATCAATTAAAAAATAAAGCCAATAAGATGAAATATTTCTTTAATTTGTTATATACAAAAACTGGAAAATATGGACTTGAAACTCTGGACACTAATAAATCTCTAATTCCTGGGATTTTGTTTGTTTTTTGGGATGCTGCCTTATTCCTTCCCACTTGGTCCTGAGGAACTGTGTGGGTTTCTTTTAACCCCTTCTGGTCGTTACATCTCCCATCATGGTTCAGTCTTTTTGTCTGTTTATGCAGAAGTTCTTTCATCCAAAGAATGACTGCATAAAAATTTCTGTTTACTATTCCATTTCTGATTATTAGAGGTAAAAATTAAAGGCTTTTTTAATCCTTAAAAAAATATTTATTTTATATATCAAATACAATCTTAATATGACTCCACCTAATACTTGTTGGATGACTCTGGACAGATAATTACATTCATCTTTCTCAGACTCAGCATCCTAATCTGTTGACAAAGACAATAAGAATACTTCATAGGGCTGTTTAACGAGTGGTGCCTGGAAAGCTCTTCTTACAGTGCTCGGCACATCATTCATGTGCAAAAAAGCTCTATGTAACTTACAGGTTTTCTTTACAGTTTTCTTTCTTAAAGGTTTTCTTTGTTTCAGTTGAAAAGCCCCTTATTTCAAGCAAAGTTCATCACACAAAAAAAACAGGTTCTCCTTGAAGATTTTTATAATGGAAGATGATCTATATGAAGGTCATCACTTTTAATAATGTTAATTAAACATTTAACACCAAATTAAAATTTGTTACTCAAACCCATATTCATTATATTTAAAGATGTATTTTCGGAGAAGGCAATGGCACCCCACTCCAGTACTCTTGCCTGGAAAATCCCGTGGACGGAGGAGCCTGGTGGGCTGCAGTCCAAGGGGTCGCTAAGAGTCGGACACGACTGAGCGACTTCACTTTCACTTTTCACTTTCATGCATTGGAGGAGGAAATGGCAACCCACTCCAGTGTTCTTGCCTGGAGAATCCCAGGAACGGGGGAGCCTGGTGGGCTGCCGTCTATGGGGTCGCACGGAGTCGAACACGACTGAAGCGACTTAGCAGCAGCAGCAAAGATGTATTTTAATGGTGAAAGTGTATTTTAATGGTGATAAATGTGTTTTAATACTGATACTTAAAAATGCAAGTTAATGGTGACAAATGAACCCAATGACCATTTGCTGCTAACACTGTATCTTTAAAAAATAGCTTAAAAGGTATGCCAAATTTCATAATGTTGACTCTGTTGATGGGTATACATTATTCTTATTAATTTTATGTATGTTTAAAGTTTTTCAAAGTAAAAAAAGTAAATAAATGCATAGATGATAATACCTAATTTCTAAGTTATTAATTTAGTAATAATCAGTGAGGAATGTTTCTGACCTAAGAATAACTGTTTGTAAATAAAACTAGTATATTTTGCAATTATGTTTTTAAAATATTCACTTATTTGACTTTGCTGGGTCTTAGTTGCAGCATGTAGGATCTAGTTCCCTAACCAGGGATCGAACCTGGGACCCTGCATTGGGATCACAGAGTCTTAACCACTGGACCACTAGGGAGGTCCCTGCAATTATTTTATAAGCTTGGTTTTGAGCTAGTGTTCTCTTCTTTTGGAGATGGCATATTCTTAGGCTTCACAAGAACCATTATTTTGTATGACTTCAGCATTTTCCCTAACTAAACAATTATACACGTTTTTTAATAGGAAATCTAGATACATTTTTTGAAAAGGTCAGATACATTAGGAAAAAAAATACTGTCATACAGTCCTACTCCATGCCCTCACCCATCCTGCTGCCATTATTCATGGTCAAAAATCCAATCAGTTTGATTGCACATCAACCAAGTGCTAGACATTGCCCTGACCATACTTTAACAAAGTCTCTAATTCTAGACATTTAGAAAAGAAAAGGGCTTCAGTAAGAATTTTTTTTGCAGGGAGGGAAGAGAATTTTTTTATTTTTAAACAGCCTAGCATCCTGCGTATGCCGGGGAGGTTATACAACATTGGCTCGATCATCTCCTGCTTCAACAACAGCCTACAGTTGTGCAAACTATAGCTGACACTGCTCACTCTGTCTGTGATATTTTTTAATATATCTGAACAGCAAATATTAACTAGATCTTCAGCAATTTTGCCAATACTATGCTAACGTTTGCATCAGATTTGCAGAATGTCCAGCTGCTAATACATTCAGCCTTCTATAACAAAATACACCAGACAGGATAGCTTAGCAACAACAGAAATCCCTTTCTCACAGCTCAAGAGGCCAGGAAGTTCAAGGTGCCAACATGGTCATGTTCTAGTAAGATCTCTCTTCTGGGTTCATAGGCTTTTCACTGTGTCCTCACTTGGTGGAAGGGACTAAGAATGTCTTCGGAGCCTCTTACTCCATTTATGAGAGCCCCACCCTCATGACCTAACCACCTCCAAAGACCTCATCTCCTAATACCATCACATTAGGGATTAGGATTTCAATATATAGTGGGGGATAGGACATAAATATGCCAAAGGATGATGTGATATAACCAGATACAATTATTGACACTCATTGTGTGAAGGCTAAAAAGGAGTGCAGATATATAGGCTGAGAAACAGGTTGAAAGAGGTCAAGATGGTTGTTAGGCAGAGAATTAGGTTTAAGCTGCTGTTGACCTTGAAGATCCGGAACAAGGAAGAGGAAAGTATGTATTGAGATGGCAGAAACTCCATCTGCTAAACTCACTGGTGATCACTAGTACCTAGAATTTGGAAACACTAAAATATTTTTAATTAATGAAAATGAATGTATAAAAGGTGTGTAGGAAGCTAGACAAAATTATAGGCTGTGTTGTCAAAATTTCCCCTTGCTTCTAATGTAGAGAGATATACACCATAGAATAAATCAGAAGATAGAATGAAATAAGAAAAGTCAGTTTATGGAGTTATACATCAGTTAGTGGAACAGGAAACACTGGCAGATAGAAAGGAAAAAATGTGTGGATTCTTTTAATTAGGAAAATAAGAGTTCACTTCTTTTTATTCTGTCAGAAGTATTTCTTTCTAGTGGGGTAAGTTCAGTTTGGTTGCTCAGTCGTATCCGACTCTTTGCAACCCCATGGACTGCAGCATGCTAGGTTTCCCTATACATCACCAACTCCCGGAGTTTACTCAAACTCATGTCCATCAAGTCTGTGATGCCATCCAACCAACTCATCCTCTGTCATCCCCTTCTCCTCCTGCCTTCAATCTTTCCTAGCATCAGAGTCTTTTCAAATGAGTCAGCTCTTCGCATCAGGTGGACAAAGGATTGGAGTTTCAGCTTCAGCATCTGTCCTTCCAATGACTATTCAGGACTGATTCCCTTTAGGATAGACTGGCTGGATCTCCTTGCAATCCAAGGAACTCTCAAGAGTCTTCTCCAACACCACAGTTCAAAAGCATCAATTCTTTGGCACTCAGCTTTCTTTATAGTCCAACTGTCACATCCATACATAACTACTGGAAAAACCATAGCTTTGACTAGATGGACCTTTGTTGGCAAAGTAATGTCTTTGCTTTTTAATATGCTATCTAGGTTGGTCATAGCTTTTCTATGGGGTAAGGTAGAAAGTAATTTCCTTATATTTATCAGTGCCTCATCTATCACTTTAACACATCAATAAACTGTTAAAGATCTGTGAAATATACCTTCTGTTCCTAAGTTGAAGTGAAAATTAGAGTATTAATCGCTTTAGTAGTGCCCGACTCTTTGTGACCCCATGGACTATTATGGCCTGCCAGCCTCCTCTGTCCATGGAATAAGTTATTTGTATTTAAGGGCTTCTCTGGTGGCTAAGACAGTAAAGAATCCACCTGCAATGAGAGAGACCTGGGTTTGATTTCTGGGTTGGGGCATGGCAACCCACTCCAATATTCTTGCGTGGAGAATCCCCATGGACAGAGGAGCCTGGCAGGCTATGGTCCATGGGGTCACAAAGAGCCAGACACGACTAAACAACTAAGCACAAGAATAAAAAGGGCTTCCCTGGTGGCTCAGTTTGTGAGGAATCTGCTTGCAATGCAAGAGACTGTCTGCAGTGCAGGAGACCCAGGTTCAATTCCTGGGTCAGAAAGATCCCTGAAGAAGGAAATGGCAACCCACTCCAGTATTCTTGCCTGGGAAATCTCATGGACAGAGAAGCCTGGCAGGCTAAAATCCATGGGGTCGCAAGAGTGAGACACAGCTTAGCGACTAAACTACCACCACTACCAAGAATAAAAGACATACATATAAAAACAATTAGCAGACGCAATACTGTGATCTGGGCCCATGGTAGACACTAATTAAATGTTTATTGAAAAAATAAATAGATAAATGTTTATTGATTTTGTTAGCTGCATAGTAGCAATAAGTAAAACGGTCCAGTTTTCTTCAGATTACTTCTTTCTCCTGGTGACCTTAGGAAGCTAGAAGTAAGTGAAAACTTCCTTAAACAGAAGAACTATCACAAAACCCTTTTACACTAACTTCATAGGCTCTTATTCAGGCTTGGTGATTTTAAATACAGTTCTTGCAAACATTGTTAAACCTAGTTTTCCAGCCCATTGTAGGTTTGAAAAATAAATCATAAATACTACAGTGAAGTAGTATGCATAAGCAGACTCATTGACCAAGAAAAAAATGAAAGCCCAAATTTTGACCAAATAGAGAACAAGATAACAACATTGCACTCTATGATATAATCATAAGTATTATAATAGTGAGTGATCAGGGTACCATAACCATTCAGTAAATGTTTATATTTACTATTATCATCATAACAGAAGTTGAATTTTTCCCAGTACATCATGTTTAAAAAAACAAGGATGCAAAGAAAACATTTTAAAGAAAAAAAACTTGCGCAAAGGCATTCATTTTACCCCTTCCAAAACGGTCTTAAATTTTTAAATGATTCTTAAAGAGGTAAAATTATGAGCTAAAGTTATCTGGAAGTCATTTATGATGCCTTATACTCCGAGGCTGCCAAATAAAAAATAGTAAGCAAAATCTGGTATGGTATAAACATTTCACATAAGACCGTCCACATGCAGAAGCTAATGAAGTAACTATACCATTTCACACTTTTTAAGCTCTACAATTTATTATCACAGTTGCTATTTTTCCCCAAGAACATATCCAAAAGAGGGCTAACAGCTAGATAGAATTTTCATGCTGTGCTAGTGAAGCCAGGCTAGTTAGAACCTACAGCTCACTCAAGTGTGCGCTGTATAAACCCAGGTTGAGTCTTTGCCTACCAAAGTAGTCTTTGCCTACTTTTGGACTTTTCTTTGTGATTCCTGTGTGTAGTAGGCAGAGTTTTTTTAATTGCCCCCAAAGACATCCTAAACCTAAAATTCTAGAACCAGTGAATCTGATGATCTATCACTCCCATGGTTTATGTTATATTCAAGGATACAGTTGACTTTAGGGACATGATCTGGGTGGGCCTAGTCTAAAGCAGAGAATTCTCTAGCAGAAGAGGAGGAAGTCAGAGAGATTCAAAGAGGTTTGAGGGGGATTCAACAAACTGTTGCTGACTTGGAGATGGAAGAAATCACTTTGGAAGGAATACAAGTGGCCTTAAAGAACTGGGAGAAGTCTTCAGCTGTGAGCTAGCAAAGAAGCAGGAATTTCAGTCCTATAACCACAATGAACTGAATTCTGCCAATAACCTGAGTGAGCTTGGCAGTGGACTTCTCCACAGAGCCTCCAGACAAGTACTCGGACAAGCCAACACCTTGATGTCAGCTGTGATAACCTGAGGAGAGAATCCAGTCATGCCATGCCAGACTGCTGATCCATGGAACTGTGAAATTAATAAATAGGTGCTGTTTAAAGCTGCTTTGTGATCACTTGTTATGCAGCAATAGAAAACTAATATACTATGTCTCAATTAGTAAAGCCAAGAATCCAGAGACTTTTCACATACATTACCCACACTTTAGTAATCATGTCTAAACATAAACCAAGACCTCCTTGAGTGCATTCTGAATTTATGGGAGGGAATAGCATTATTACTGTTTTACTAAGGCAGTGTAAAAATTGTTTTAATTACCCTAACATTAAAAACTCACTTCTGGGTCTGAGCTTACCAGAAATTAGAGGAATTGCTATAGGATTATAGGGCTTCCCTGCTGGCTCAGATGGTAAAGAATTTGCCTGCAATGCAGGAGACCCAAGTTCGGTCCCCTGGAGAAGGAAATGGCTACCCATTCCAGTATTCTTTTCCTGGGAAATCCCATGGTCAGAGGAGCCTGGAAGGCTATAGTCCACGGGGTCACAAAGAGTCAGACATGAATGAGCGACTAACACTTTCACTTTCACTATAGAATTATAAGAACTGGGGAAGCTAAAAAAGTAGAATGTGATTACTGAGAGGGAGACATATCTATTGAAATGAAGTAAAACAACATATCACAATTTCCAACAGAAAGAACAACAATTAATGTGAATCATTTGTTCCGGTCAAAGAACAACCATAATAGATCCCTTTGACTGGATGTCTGACTGGCAAACTTCCTGCAAGCTTCCAGTAACTGACCCTTTGTCCCCAAAGCTGTGCTCTTGATGTTAAATAGACAGTCCCTAATGACCCTTTGATGTGTCTTTGGAGACACAGCATAAACAAACAGACCTCCCCCAAGTTATCGCATTATGTGAAATATTTACCAATTTGCTTAAGACTTAATTTTGTTTCAGAAAAAAAGACAAGATGGGAAACACATTTTGCACATTGCTATGTGTATACAAGAAATCCAAATGTTAAAATTTCTGAATAGGTTATAAATTCAGATCAGTTATTTTTATAGTATTTTTCACCACCTCCCCCCACCTCCAAAAAATCTTTGTATACACAAAAAGAATCCCAAAGCTTAGGCAATACTCCCCTTATTTCAGGAAATAATGAATACAGGAGAATTCCAGCGCAATGAAAGCATTTTGAGAAAGTCCGCTGCAGTTTATTGAAATGAAATGTGACATATTCCTTAATTAGATTCAGAGGCACATTCAGGAAATATAAATACACATTGTATCTAAAGGAAGCCTCAAGAATTTGAGGGCTATTTTTAAACTTTGGCTTTATTTAAAATGTGGATCAGGCTTCCCTGGTGGCTCAGTGGTAAAGAATCCACCTGCCAATCCTGGAGATGAACGTTCAATCCCTGGGTCAGGAAGATCCCTTTAAGAAGGAAATGGCAACCCACTCCAGTATTCTTGCCTGGAGAACCCCATGGACAGAGAAGCCTGGCAGGCTACAGTCTGTGGGATCGCAGAAGAGTCAGACATGACTTAGTAAATAAAACAGCAAGATGGGAATCAACAGTGCATGGTGAAACACAGATTAGAATCTCTATTTAAATATCATTGAAGGTGAATCTCTTAGATTCATAGACACTGGTGAAAACTTTCCGCTAGGCTTAGACAGGTCTGTGTGAGACTGAGTGGCCCAGGTTCTGATGTGACCCGAGAGGAATTCCATCTTTGAGCTATAAGCTTTCCAGCTGCCATTGTGTGCTTGACTGAACTGCCCTCTTCCTGACCTCCTCTCAGTAAAGTGGACTGGATGAATCTGTCTTTAATCTCAGTGGCCTTCAGGGCTTTGGAATTTTGCTGCTGTTACAACATCTATTCATTAAGATTACTCCTGTCTGTACTAATGTGGCAGTTTAGGGGGAAGAAGTCACACCCCTTCTCATTGTTTTTTCATGTATTTTAATGTGCTTAAAGTCTCTCAGAGCTTTTCTCAATATTTTTTTTTTTTGGTTTGTTTTAACAAAATGGAAATTGCAACAATTAGAAAATGAAAACAAATATGACGAA
Source organism: Bos indicus x Bos taurus (assembly GCF_003369695.1). Lineage (NCBI taxonomy): Eukaryota > Metazoa > Chordata > Mammalia > Artiodactyla > Bovidae > Bos > Bos indicus x Bos taurus. Next base: position 118,406,463 of record NC_040076.1, read on the forward strand.
TAATGGCTTAATCATGGATTTGCTGTATTGGTTATAAAAGATGTAACTTTATTTTTCTAACTTCCAATTTGGCCCTTCTCCCACCACGATAGGGGAAAGAGACTCCCATCTCACTCATTTTTTCAGTGAACAAGTTGAGAATCCCAGGGCTTAAACAATCCAGCATGACAACTATAAGGTGCTCATTGTAAAAGCTCTCTGGTCAATCCAGAGCACGGAGCTCTGCTATTTTCAACATCTGTTCCTGCTGCCCAAATGCAGCTCAGAGACCCTTCTTAGTGGTCCCCTCACTCAAGCTCAATTTGGTACCTCCATGCCACCATGCCAGGAGAGATTTGGCCACGACCGGAACCAGCCACCTTTCTGTCTCAAGGCATCCAGGAATCCCACTGTCCCTGGGATTGGGCCGCTTTCTCCCCCTGCATCTGGAGCCTCCCCTACTTGGGTTGCCCATGAGCACAGAGAGGCATCAGAACACATGGGGGTTATTTGTTAGTAAATGCAGATGCCTAAACTCCACCCCAGCAGCACAGAAGCAGAATCAATGGGGCTGGAGCCTAGGAACTTGCATTTATCAAGGTCCTCAGTAGATTCCTATACATGTGAAAATTAAGAAACATTGGGCCAGAGCCTTAGATTTAAAAAATAAAAACAGGGCTTTAAACTCTGCAACAGACAAAGATCAGCATTCCCACACAAGCTCTGCTCTCATCTGGAAAAAAAAATAAAAAGGAAAAATATTCTTCACTCTTTCTGATGAGCTTACCACTGAGAAAACAAGCCTAAATTTATTCCTTAGTCAGGTTATACAGCCTCACAAGGGTTGAGTGGAAAATAGTAAGACACCAAAAGTCACTGAGATCAAAGCAGGCAACACACACACACACACACACACACACACACACACGCACACAAACCATAGATCATTAGCCAGAATGTTAGCATTTTTTATTCTAGTGGAGGAGACCTCAAGTGTGGAAGGGCTGCCAAAGCCCAGGTTTTAAGTGGGTTCTCCTGAACGACTAGAAGCCACTGCCCACAGGTAGATTCCACTGACCTATCCCGGCTTCCGTCAAAGACAATAACTTAAGAATCAGTTCAAAAGTTTGAATATCAAGCTCAATTTCTTTCTTTTCCTTTCTTTTCTTCTCTTTTTTTTTTTTCCTGGCTACTATTCACTTTGCTGATATTTTCAGGAAAGTTTTAAGCAACTATTAATCAGGCACTAACCAGAATATAAACTTTAAATGTTCAAGTACTTTTGCTAGCAAGGGATTAAAAAAGCCACAGGGGTAATTTGAAATCAAAGGTAATTAAAAAACCCATATACATTATATGCATCAAGTCCAACTTTGATTTAGTTTTGCTAAAAGAAATTAAAACAATAGCATTACCTTAGCATTATTAGCTTTGCTTTAGGAAAACAAATATATACACACAATTTGACATCTCACACATCCAGATTGATTGCTTGTAAACTCAAGTTTTCTTCATGACTGAAAGAGGTGCACAAGAAGTGAGAAATGTCTTAGCTCTATTTTAATAAATTTATATATTTATATATATTCATAAGGTCTCTGTGCTTTAACATTAAAATCTTGTAAGAAATACTCTGGTAAGATGTATTATATTTTTATGGAGCATTCACACATGGTTGTCTGCCATATAGCTAATGTAGGACACCTCACATTATTAAAATAACATGGCTAAATGCCAGCTCTTCTCTTCATTTTTTGGAAGCATCCTTACAACAACGGCAAACATTTAATATCATATGGTTATTCGTTTCTCTTTCATTATAATGTTATCCCTGGAAATGATGGCTTCTACTAAGGTTGTCTTCTTTTCCTTTGCAGGGAACATTCCAATATCTATCTTCAAAATGGCCCCAATAGAATTGGAAGCGTTTACAAGAAGGCTGTGTATCTTCAGTACACAGATGAAAACTTCAGGACTGTTATAGAAAAACCTGTCTGGTTAGGGTTTTTAGGCCCTATTATCAAAGCTGAAACTGGAGATAAAGTTTATGTACATCTGAAAAACTTTGCCTCTAGGCCTTATACATTTCATGCACATGGAATGACTTACTATAAGGAGCATGAAGGTCAGTTCAACTCAAAATCTTGCTGGAATCCTCTCTTCCTTTTCAGTAGCGCCATTTTTTAACTTCCAAGATTATGGACTTTCCTCCTGGATAAGACCTGTAATAATGTTCTTTAGCTCTGAACTATTTTATGAATAAGTGTTTTGGTTCATCCTAATAACGCTGTGCTCCTCTTGGTTATGCTTGCTTATGTAGAGTGTGAATGTGATAGGATTTCTGGAGTCAAAGAGAGCTGGACTTCCTTCCCAGTGCCCTACACCTTTCCAGATAAATAGTCAAACTAAGAGAAATAGTGCACATTAAAGCCTGGAAAAGACAAAAATCCTGAAGGAAGAAACAGAACTCAAGATGGGGATTGTCTTATCTCTAAAGTTCCTACATGTGAACTTACTGTAACAATTGTCACCTTCCATCCTAACTTTGTCCCAGCTAAGGCAGCACAGTCATCTCACACAGTAACCAGATAGTGCACATGGCTGGATGATCCTGGAGTCATACCTGAGACACAATTAACCAAAAGGTCACTTAACTATAGGACTTGGAATCCTTAAAGACGGTACGGGAAGAACAAAGATTATATTTGGTGCTTGTGATCTCATTCTTAGTAGATGGTGATGGTGATGATGGTGATGATGATGATGGAGACGAAGATGATGACAGGAGATGATGTTTTATTGTGGTTAAATGAAAGGACTTCAAAATTAACGGACCCGTATTTCAGTGCAGCATTGGCTTTTACTTGGCTGAATGACCTTGGACAAGTTATTTAAATTCTCTATGCTTCAGTTTTCTCATCTATAAAATAGGAACAGTGAGAGTATATAATAAGAGTTCTATAAATGTCAGTTATAAAAAAAATGCTGAGGCCATGCTACAGTTCATGGGAATTATAAGGATCAAGCTTGGAAATTAGACTAAAATTCACCTTAACTAATTATTGGCTTTGTATTTAAAAGAGGGATTGCTTTACAAGGTCAATGTTTTGATCTTTTATATATTTATGTGTTTTTGTAAACAAAATAATTATATTCATAGCATAAAAGTTTACTGCCATCTTATTTTTTACAATTTCATGTCATATTAGGATATAAATAATTTTTACAGATGATCATTGTATTGTGGCTGTGTTAGACGAAAAAAGAGTACTTAGCTTTCAGAGACACATACTCAGTTATTTATAAATGAAATGACATGAGTCAGGGGCTCACTTTAGAATAATTCACTGATGATGGGGATTAGAGTGGGTGAGAGTATAGATGAAACAAGATTGGCCTTGAGTTGATCACTGGTAAAGCTGAGATTTTGGGCACATGGAAATTTATCATATTATTCTCTTAATTTTTGCATATGTTTGGAAAAATACAAAATTAAAGTAAAAATTAAAACAATTTCATGGTTATTTCATAGGCAAAAATCTGATATCATACAAGAAACTTCAAATTATAGCAGAGGGTAGCCATTTTGCTCTTACTTCCATACCATAACCCCAGGGCAAAAACATTTTTTTGTTTTTGTTTTTTAAATACAGTTGTATGGCATTTTAACATGACCCTAATTCTGAACTCTCAGAAAAAGTGTTTTTTTTTTTAATTGCAAACCCATAGTCACTATGGGGCTTCCCAGGGGGCACAGTGGTAAAGAAGTTACTTGCCAATGAAGGAGATGGGAAGATTCTCTGGAGAAGGTAATGGCGACTCACTCCAGTATTCTTGCCTGGAGAATTCCATGGACAGAGGAGCCTGGCAGGCAGGCTATACAGTCCATGGGGTCTCAAAGAGTCAGACATGACTGAGCACCCAAAGTCACAATGCTCCTAATTCATCTATTACTGCTTCTTGAAGACTCAGTTCAGTTCAGTTCAGTTGCTCAGTCGTGTCCAACTCTTTGCAACCCCATGGACTGCAGCACGCCAGCCTCCCTGTCCATCACCAACTCCCGGAGTTCACTCAGACTCACGTCCATCAAGTCAGTGATGCCATCCAGCCATCTCATCCTCTGTCGTCCCCTTCTCCTCCTGCCCCCAATCCCTCACAGCATCAGAGTCTTTTCCAATGAGTCAACTCTTTGCATCAGGTGGCCAAGGTATTGGAGTTTCAGCTTTAGCATCATTTCTTCCAAAGAACACCCAGGACTGATCTCCTTTAGAATGGACTGGTTGGATCTCCTTGCAGTCCAAGGGACTCTCAAGAGTCTTCCCCACTCAGTCAAGTATAAAAAATGACATTTTCTATGAAACTCCCAGACCTTGTTGCCATTAGCTTCTTATTCTTCTGTGCTCAAGTAGAATATCACTGCATTCCCAAGGGGATACATACTAGATATTGAATAAATGTTTGCTGAATGAATTAACAGACCATCTATTTTTTTCTTTTAAGTTCAAGCACATTCAAATTCAACCTGTCATTTCATTGCATGTCGTTTCCTAGGGGCCATTTATCCTGATAACACCACAGATTTTCAAAAAGCAGATGACAAAGTGCAGCCAGGTGAACAGTGCATGTACATACTGCATGCCAACCCCGAACAAGGTCCTGGTCAGGAAGACAGCAACTGCGTGACCCGGATTTACCATTCCCACATTGATGCTCCAAAAGACATCGCCTCAGGACTCATTGGGCCTTTAATACACTGCAAAAAAGGTACATTTTCTCATTATTAGTCTCAATAAATTACCAAAGACAGTAGACAGGGAGGTTTATTCTTTAAATATACATTAAGTCTTCTGTGTTATGACTGAGTAGGGAAGGTAGAGGGGCGGTGAGTCTAGAAAAAAAGGAAGGGAAGGGTAGGCAAGGGTAAGGAGAAAAAAGGGTGCATGAAGCAACATTTAGGTTACTGAACATAAATTCCCTAAATACTTCCAAGTCTATAAAACAGGAATGACTGGTCCAGATTTCTGGTCTGTTCGGAAAATAAATACTAAAATTGTTTAAAGCTATATGAATCACATGCTAAAATTCATGCTAAAAATTAAGGTCTACTGAAATAGTAATTTTCACTTCAGATTCTCTGGATGAAGAAAAAGAAAAAAATATTGACAAAGAATTTGTGGTAATGTTTTCTGTGGTGGATGAAAATCTCAGCTGGTACCTAGAAGAAAACACTAAAACCTACTGCTCTGAACCAGAGAAGGTTGAAAAAGATAATGAAGACTTCCAGGAGAGTAACAGAATGTATTGTAAGATTACACAGGATCTGTTAACTTTATCTTATTTTTCTCAGTCCATGAATTATGCTAACCTTATTCCCTTACATGAATAAGTAGTGTATTCTAATCTATGCCCTTGGTAACAAAGCATATTGGGTATGCAAATAGATATTCAGCTAAACAGGTCCGATCAGAACCCTAAGCCAGGTAAAGCCAGATACATCAAACCATTTCAAAACTAATAAGGATAAATCAATATCAGTTATGGTTAAATATATATGTGTGTTATATTTACATATTTTTTATTCTCCCGACTCCTAAAAATTAAAGCAGCCTAAAATTATTAAATTATATTTTAAAGCATTGCACTATAGTTAAGAAAATAGTTCAAACCATTAAGTCTAAAAGATTTCTTTTACATACATATTATCCTTCACTACCACCCCCAACTTTGTATCATTTTCCCCTACATTTTAACTCACTTTATTTCTTCTAAAAATGCTTTCTTTACTGCCTAGGCTTCTCCTTAATTCTCAGACACAAAATAATGGGTTTAGTAAGATAATCTATCACTTAGAATTTGCATAAAATTTCAAATCCCTTAATACCTACTAGACCAATAAGTGTAGATTTTTGTTTGTGTTTAGCTTCTCAAAAATAGCTCTTAGGCAGAAACTGAGAATGCAATAATAACTGTACTATCAAAGCAGAAAAATAAACAAATTAAACACGGGACAGATTTTTGTTTCCAACTTCTGCTTATTTCTGGCTGGAAGATCCTCTTTCCATACTTTAATCCAGCCTCTGTTCTGTGCTAAGCAAAATAGATGTTAGAGACTCAAACATCCAGCCTGGCTAAGCCTGGTTTGGTATCCCTGTTGCATTTGGTTCACTCACAGTACTTCCCAGAACTGATTTCTGCTTAAACTAAGACCTCCCAGTTTGAACAGTGACTCTCAGTTTTTTAGAAGAATCTCGGGCCATCCTGCTTTTGACCTTTTAGATCTTTTCCTCCTTCACATTTCTTCCAATTTTGTCTTTCAAGTTAAAAAAAAAAAAAAGCTTACTTTGTGTTCTTATTGAAAGAGCAATTCACATCACTGTAGAAAATTGGAAAAGTTCTCATAAATAAGCGAGAAAACTTTGACATCATCCATACTGCCACTACCAACATGATGCATATGGTTGATTCATAAATAAGCATGTCTTTTTTCTATTTACTATATATGTGTGTGCATTTATATGTATGTATGAGTACACACATTTGTATTTGCAAATATACACTTGAACATACCAAGGTGTATAGTTTATAACAAGGACAGCGAATAGGTTTCATCTTCAGTGTTCATGTGCTAATACTGTGTTGACAAAAAACCTGAGGCTGAATTCAGGTCCAAAATGAAGAGTGCTGTGATTGATTAATAATGTCTGATGTGGGTACAGAAGGGAAGAATAGTGACGTGTGTGCCAGGTATTTTCAATCTCAAATTGATTTTATTTTTGTAGCCGTAACTATCAATATTCCAGGCACCAATATATGTTAGTCACAGTCTCTCCTCTTGACTTACAGCTGTGAATGGATATGCTTTTGGAAGTCTCCCAGGACTCTCCATGTGTGCTAAGGACCGAGTGAAATGGTATCTTTTTGGTATGGGTAATGAAATTGATGTGCACGCAGCTTTCTTCCATGGGCAAGTGTTGACTAGCAAGAACTACCGTGTTGATACAATCAATCTCTTTCCCGCTACCCTCTTTGATGCTCTTATGGTGGCTCAGAACCCTGGACAATGGATGCTTAGCTGTCAGAATCTAAACCATCTGAAAGGTAAGGCATCTATACCTGAAATTAACTGTCAGTTGAGAAAAGAGACATGTCTCAGTTACAATATTAATGGGTTGACTATTGGAAATTAGAATCTAAAAGCTAAATATCTTTGGAATGATCTGAACTTTGAACTGTTAATTTTATTCCTCTGAAAGTATGGATCATAATGTAATTTTTTTAAAAAGACAAAGACTGGAGCAATTATAAAGTAATTAAAGCTGAAAATACGTTAATTTTTGGAAAACAAAAATTGGTCCTGAAGTATAGTCTTACCGTAAAAGTATAATACTGCTTGTAACTACTCAGATTTGTAAAATATACAATATCTTAAACACCAGAAGATGTGTATATTGGTGCTGAAAAGTAACTTGTGTTTTGACTTGATTCTGTTAAATACAACCAACTTTGTTCTTTATGAGTCCAGCTATTCCTTGTTTTTACATGCTAACTCTCTTTTCCATCTCTTTAATATAAGGAAAAGAAATATCCCCAGTTCTTGGAAAATATTAGTTTGTAATATTGGTTTCCTGAAGAAACTAGGTCTAATGTGGGTCTTTGAGTAGGTTACTTTGAACTTCAAATATAATCTCACTCATCAAAGGTGACCTTGGCTGCAGCAGGCCCAGCACAGCAGGTGCATAACCATTTTATCCAAGGGAGCGATACAAATACATGATCACTCTATTCCTCCTCCTCTATTCCATCACATCCCTTAAAATATGGCAAAGCTTCTCTTCACCACTTACTTTTTCTCATGAAAGCATTATCTATTTCAATGCTGACTCACTGATAACATAAAAGAGTGAGGGATTCCTGGCAGTCCAGTGATTCGGACTCTGCCGTTTCACAACAGAGGGCAAGGCTGCAATCCCTGGCCAGGGAATTAAGATCCCACAAGCCACGTGACATAGCCAAAGAAACCCCAGTGAAATAAAATAGTGAAAGTGCTTTCTCCCCACACCACTGATCTATTAATGTGTCCTATTCTTTTTTCTCATCAAAAGATGGTCACAGTGAAATCCCACTGAAGTTCATTCCACATTTTTGAAAACACAAGTAATACCACTTCTCTGTGGCATATAGGCTTTTTTCCACTGCTTGAATTTTCCATGACTGATTCATTTGCAGCTGTTTACTCGTTCATAGTATTGTTTGTAGCTGTCTATTTCTTCAGTTTCTGTCTGTTGTTTTACCGGCAGCATTGATAAGGCAATAGGAGAGAGAACAATGGCTTCATTAAACAGTGGCGCCTCTGTGTGGTTTTCAGCTGGTTTGCAGGCCTTTTTCTGGGTACAAGACTGTAAGAAGTCTTCATCTAAGGACAATATCCATGGCAAAATTAGACACTACCACATCGCTGCTGAAGAAGTCATCTGGAACTATGCACCCTCCGGTATAGATGCCTTCACCAAAGAAAATTTAAGAGCACCGGGAAGGTAATTCAGAAAAAAAATGATATTATTTCAAAATATGACTCCTCCTCAAAAAATCATAAAAGGCTATTCAGCAATTAAAATTTTAACTGATACTTGAAGTTAACTAGACTTCTAAGTAATTATTGAGGTGTTTGGTAGTGAGTCCAAGTTGGAGAAATAGGACTTCTGAGTCCATGAAAAAGAATAGAAATGTTGTCAGATTCTCAATAAAATCCTCAGAAAATGTTGAAAACAAGATTGATTCATTAGCTTTCCATTCCTGAAACCAGCCTTGTATAATCTAGCAGCATTGGGTATATTCACAAGGTTGTATAATTATCAGCACTGTGACTCCCAGAGCTTTTTCATCATTTCAAGTAGAAATTATGTTCAACAGGTCAATAGCTGAGCTCTACCCAAGCTTGTGACTTCTGAAGCAGAGATTTAAGTCCCTGCTACACTGACAGCCAGATATAATGACTCCCTAAACTGTATCTCCAGCCCAGAAGGCTCTTATAAATGGCAGATTTTTATTCTGAACTTCTTAGTGGACACCTCACTCGGATGAGGCCCTCTCCAAATCAGTATGTCCAAGCCTGAACCCTCTGTCTTCCCCACAATTCTGAGCTTTCTCCTCTACACGAATAGTACTGCCATTCATCCATCACTCAAATCCCAATGCCTGAGCATTACCCTTGACTCCTTCCCTCCTTCACCAGTCCCTCCTTCTCTCATCAAATGCTGCCTCATTATATCCTAAATATTTTGGGAAGTTTGTTTGCATCTCTCTAACCTCTTTGCTAGTACCTCTGAAGTCATCACTACCCTCATTGAGATTTTAAGAGAAGCCTACTGACTTGGCTCCCTACCACAGTCTTCCAACCACTTAAGGAATCCTCCTAAAACACTAATCCTTTTAAACATTTTTACCATGCAGTGTGGCACATGGGACCTTATAGTTTCCTTACCAGGGATCAAACCCACACACCCTGCATTGGAAGCACAGAGTCTTAAGCCCTGGACCACCAGGGACATCCCGTAAAACATAATCCTTACTGCTTACATGTTTCAAAGCCTTGAGATGTACTGAAACTTTAACTAGGTCCTCCCACCCATCCCCCATTTCTCTAAGCCTCCTTCCCCAATCCTCTGTCTTACCCTGCATGCTATGGTCCTGCCCTATGTTATAAGACATGCTATGCTCACTCGTCTCTGAGCCTTCCCACAGGCTGTTCCCTCTTTGTAAACACCTCCCCCATTCTCCCCACCACACGTATTCCATCTTTTTAACGCCACTTCTCCTCTAGCTAGTTCTTAAAATCTCTTCCTTTGGAAAGCCTTTGAGGCCTCTCCCCGCTCTCCATAACTCCAGGAGAAATGTTTCATAACACCCTGTGCTTGTTACATGTTGTTATATTGAACAGTCTGTAGTCTGTCTTCTGGGGCAGATGCAAAGTCCATATGGACAATGATGGGTCCATTTGCTTATGGGTATGTCATCATCATATGGCAGGGTTCCTGGCAAAGAGCAGCTGTTCAGTACATTTGTCTGTACAGGAGAAGAGATAAAAAGGGCAGCTTTGTCAGGTCAAATGCCTTTCTGAGATTTAATTTCTTCATCTGTAAAATGAAGAGACTGGGGAGGGAGTGATTAAGATGGCAGAAGAGTAGTACCTGGAGCTCACTTCCTCCCACAAATACATCCAAACTATGTCAAGATGTGGAACGATTTTCACAGAACATCTACCGAATGTTGGCAGAGGACCTCAGACTTCTGAAATGGCAAGAAAATCTCCACATGACTGGGTAGGACAAATGAAGAAAAAAGAGAGAGAGAGAAAGGAATTGGGACAGGATCTGTGCCCTCAGAGGGAGCTGTGAGAGAAGAAAGTTTCCTGCACCCTGGAAGTCCCCTCACTGGCGGGACAGAGGGGGAGCTTCACCTCAGAGGAGAGCGCAACAACCAGTTTGCAGAAGGAAAAATGGAGAGAGGCCTGCCTGCACAGACAGTCAATACCAAGGCCCTGAGCTCCCCAGCCTGAGATGCCTGATGCAGACGGGGGCTGGGTCCTGAAGCTCAGGCTTCAGAGGTCAGACCCAGGGAGAGAACTAGGGTGGGATGTGCCAGAGACAGCCTGAAGGGGCTGGAGTGTGAGTGACTGAGAGTGTAGAGAGCCATTGTTGGGGGCTGTGAGAGGGGAGGGGTGGGACCCCCAGAGGAGCATCTTTCCTTGCATGCTCTCAGGCAATGGGACACATCACAGGATCCCAGGAGTGCTGGCAGGCCACTGCATCTGCACACCCTCCTCAAGGGGATAATGGGGGCACGCCCTGAGCAAAGAGGTGGAAGGCATCCAAACTCAAAGCAGCCCTTGGGCCAAAAAATATTAAACCCACACAAGCTACGCAGGAGCGCTTCCACATGTGTACAGCCTTCCATGACTACGGTAGATGACTGTTTCTCCTAAACTCAGAGTGAGGGAAACGTAAGTACAATGAAGAAGTAGAGGAACCACTTCCAATTAAAAGACCAAGAGAAATCACCTGAAGGAATAAAACAGACCACTTCAGTGTAACAGACACCAAGTTCAAAAACGTGGTCATGCAGCCATGAAAAGGAACGAATTTGAGTCAGTTCTAGTGAGGATGAACGTACGGCCTGTTACACAGAGTGAAGTAAGTCAGACAAATATTGTATATTAACACATACTTATGGAATCTAGAAAAAATGGTACTGATTAACCTATTTGCAGGGCAGGAATAGAGACTCATATATAGAGAACAGACTTCTGGACACAGCAGGGGAAGGAGAGGGTGGGATGAATTGAGAGAGTAGCATCAAAATATGTGCATTGCCATATGTAAAATGGATAGCTAATGGAAAGTTGCTGTATGAGACAAGGAGCTCAGCCTTGTGGTCTGAAACAGCCTAGAGGGGTGGGATGGGGTAGGAAGTGGAAGGGAGATTCATGAGGGAGGGAACACATGTATGCTTATGGCTGATCCATGTTGATGTGTGGCAGAAAGAAACACCACATTGTAAAGCAATTATCCTCTAATCAAAAATAGACAAATTAAAAAAAAAAGAAAGGATATCATGAAAATACTGAAGAAATTAAGAAAGACTATCAACAGAAATGCAGAGTACTGTAATATGGGGAGAATAATACCAATTTTGTTGCATCGTCATGTGAGTTTCAGACAATAAATGAACGTTTCTGAGTGCTAACATGCAATAAACAGTAGTTACTCTATTTTTAGACAGTTCATAATTTATTTAAAAGATTCTATTGTAGGACAAGTTATTATCTGTTAGGGGTCGACATGGGTCCTCTTGAAATTTTTTTTCACTTCACTTGAAAAAAAAATTAAATCTCTGTGCCATGAATCTCCACCCGCAGTCTTAACATCTTTCTACAGAATGCCTAGTACTATCTGCTTGTTTGAGTATTTGGCAAATCATGGGTAATAATTCTAAGCCTTGGTCAGAACTTTTCAATTAGTATCCCGTGTGACTACTGGGCTCTGTTCTGCTCTCAGCTCCAGAATTAAACCCTTTCTCTTTTGGCAGTGCTTCAGAGGCATTTTTTGAACAGGGTCCTACAAGAATCGGAGGGTCATATAAAAAGCTGGTTTATCGTGAGTACACAGATGCCTCCTTCTCTAATCAAAAACAGAGAGGCCCTGAAGAGGAACATCTTGGCATCCTGGGTAAGTCTGCACAGAATACATAAATACTAGCGTACTCTTGGGCTTTCCCGGTGGCTCAGCGGTTAAGAATCTGCCTGCCAATGCAGGAGATGCAGGTTCTATCTCTGGGTTGGGAAGACCCTCTGGTGAAGGAAGTGGCAACCCACTCCAGTATTCTTGCTTGGGGAATCCCATGGACAGGGGAGCCTGGGGGGCTACAGTGCATGGGGCCACAAAGAGTCAGACACAACTTAGCAACTAAATGACAACAATGTACTCTTCCTCTAAACTACAACCAACTTAAGAACAGAAGCTTCAGAACCTGAAGCATGATTTCTACATACAAACTATTCATGGAGGAGCAAACATCAATAAAATGCAGTAGCCAATCACTTTCCCAATGTAAATTTACTCACAGTAAATCTTCAATATGAAAAGCCAGGCTGACTTCAATTGAGTGTCTTTTTTCTTTCTTCAAAGAGGTAAGGGGTGACTTTGTTTTACTAGACAGTGAAGCTATTAGCTTCTGCTTTTAGTTAAAGGTACATTCCCTTAGAAATAAAATCCAGCTGCTACTAATGAGACAGGTGGGTTTGTTTTAGAGCCTCCTTCTCCCCAGGCAGAACCCAGAGATCTTTTCTTGCGAAGGCACATGGGCAGAATAGCAAGCGCGTGGATTCAGTCTGTTCTCACTGTCTGTCCTCACCTATTAGCCATGTGACCTTTGAAATACTCAACTCTCTGTGCCTGCCCCCTTTCTATAAAACGAGAATGATAGTAACAACAGTATCCCTACCTCATAAAGCAGTCATAAGGATTCAATGAGTTAATTCATATAAATACTCAGGAGAACATATAGGAAACTCTCAACAAATATCATTTTATATATTACATAAAATACTTGTGTACTATGTATCTGTTTTTATTCTTTTTTTAGTAATAATATTAATTTTGGTGATGGAAAATACACAACAGTGTTGCTTTTCACAGCCAAGACAAATTTAACTTACCCCCTTTGGGTGGTCAATGTTTATGGCATTCTCTTAGAGGTCCGTCTAGTCAAGGCTATGGTTTTTCCAGTGGTCATGTATGGATGTGAAAGTTAGACTGTGAAGAAAGCTGAGTGTCAAAGAATTGATGCTTTTGAACTGTGGTGTTGGAGAAGACTCTTGAGAGTCCCTTGGACTGCAAGGAGATCCAACCAGTCCATTCTAAAGGAGATCAGTCCTGGGTGTTCTTTGGAAGGACTGATGCTAAAGCTGAAACTCCAGTACTTTGGCCACCTGATGCAAAGAGTTGACTCATTGGAAAAGACCCTGATGCTGTGAGGGATTGGGGGCAGGAGGAGAAGGGGACGACAGAGGATGAGATGGCTGGATGGCATCTCCGACTCTATGGACATGAGTTTGAGTGAACTCCGGGAGTTGGTTGATGGAAGGGAGGCCTGGCATGCTGCGATTTATGGGGTCTCCAAGAGTCGGACATGACTGAGCGACTGAACTGAATTGAACTGAACTTGGCTCTTGGGACCAAATAGCACACGTCTGGTCCACAGTAAACTAGGATGAGGAGATGCAGGTACTGAGTAGTTTTATAGATGTGTGAAGCTTGTGAACTGACTTGGTTAAACGTGGTAACACATTTCATTACTTGAAGTTAACTCAAAAAACCCTTCTCATCTCTTTCCAGACTCCCCATGTCAAATTATAATGGACTTTAAAAAAACCAAGCTTTCCATTTGCCACAATAAGCATGTTGCTTCCAGAGGTTCTTTTTAGAGTACAAGACAGAGGAATCAACTGTCTTATGTATTCTGTAGGTTAGATATCAGGGAGGATAATAATTCTCTCTTTATCCCCAGGTCCTGTCATTTCTGCAGAGGTGGGAGACACCATCAGAGTCACCTTCCATAACAAAGCAGCACATCCCCTCAGTATTGAGCCCATTGGAGTGAGAGTTGATAAGAAAAATGAGGGCACATACTATTCACCAAGTGGAAGTGAGTACAATGTTTGGTAATCAAGCAATAATGTTTATAACCCACTGTGCTGGTCACCTCAGGAAAACGGCCCTGAAAAAACCAAAGTCAGGAACTTCTGAGCAATCTTCTCATATACCATCCTCAGGCATCATGCCAGGAAGCAAGTCAATCTCCTCTCCTACCATTTGCAGTTGGTTTGTAGAATTCTGTCCTATCTTAATCGGGTGATTATTGACAATACTGAAAGTAACTTACTTGGATTGTATCAATTACACATTTCCAGAGTTCTATTTGGGTAACTGCTAAATTTGAAAAAATATTCTTATAGTTATAAGATTAGATGTACATTTTAGAATGTTTTAAAAATATAAAATTTGTAGCCAAACATTATATCCATAGTTCTATAGCCAACCACTATTATATTTTTGTATAAATCCTTCACTCTTCCATCTGTGCACATAATATTTTGATATCATAGTATTTAAATATGAAAAAGTGAAAGTGTTAGTCATTCAGTCATGTCTGACTCTGTGACCCCATGGACTGTAGCCCTCCCTGACCCAAGCTCCTCTGTCCATGGGGTTTTCAAGGCAAGAATAATGGAGTGGGAAGCCATTCCCTTCTCCAGGGGGTCTTCCTGACCCAGGGATTAAACCCATGTCTCCTGCTTTGCAGGTGGAGTGTCTATAGTCTGAGCCAGCAGGGAAGCCCTAGTATATAAATATACTTATTGCTATAATTTTGTACCCAGGGTTTGGTTTCTTAACATTATAAATATTTTATAGGTATAATTTTAATGATACAAAATATTCCACTATATGGAAGTATTTAGGTATTTTTGTAGGTCAAGGCTAGCCAATGAAGACACTCTTCTGGGTCTTTGATTTCTTATATCCTCACATGTAGGAAGAGGCTAGGGAGTTTTGTGGGATCTCTTTTGTAAGGGCAATAACCCCATTCAGAAAGGCTCTACTCTCATAACCTAATCACCTCTCACCTCAAATACTATCATATTGGACATTAGGATTCCCATATATGAATTTTGGAGAAACATAAACATTCAGACCATAGCAGGCACCAATCTCAGACAGAGGTGTAGAGAAGACTTCCTGGGGGAAATCATACTTATTTGTGACCTGACACCAGTGAACAAGTAGGATTCTAGTCTAATTTATAAAGGAGCACAAAAGTGGGTTGTCCTAGACTAAACCCAGTCTACTCCATGGCTCAAATGACCACATCAGAAAGCAAACTTAACCTCCCCCATGTGACCTTTCTTATAGGTGGGCCTCCTCCTTCAGGCTCCCATGTGGCACCCAAAGGAACATTCACCTATGAGTGGACTGTCCCCAGGGAAGTGGGACCCACCTACAAGGATCCTGTCTGTCTAGCTAAGATGTATTATTCTGCTGTGGATCCCACCAAAGATATATTTACTGGGCTTATCGGGCCAATGAAAATATGCCGGAATGGAACTTTACTTGCAAATGGGAGACTGGTAAGTCCAATGAGGGAAAATGAAAATGATTTTCAAATCCCTTTGAATTATCATTATTATAAGGAAGATTCTGCGGTTTGAGGCAGTGAGGGTTCCACGTGCATGCATGCATGCTCAGTAGCTTTAGTCATGTCTGGCTCTTTGTGACCCCAAGGACTGTAGCTCACCAGGCTCCTCTGTCCATGGGATTCTCCAGGCAAGAATACTGGAGTGGGTTGCCGTACTCTCCAGGGGTTCTTCTCTACCCAGGGATCAAACCTACATCTCCTGCATTGGCAGCAGATTCTTTACCACTGAGCCTCCAGGGAAGCCCAAGGGTTCCACACATAATATTTGTTACAATTTTTTCTTAGGCTTATATCTATCTGTATTGTGTGGAGACTCTCTGACTAACAGGATTGCTTCAAAATGAGTTGGAAACAAGATTTTCCTTGGAATCCAAAGTCTTTTATGATACAATTCAACACACACATTTTAAAAAATCACCTAAGTGTCTGTCTACAATGCAGGAGACCTGGGTTCGATCCCTGGGTTGGGAAGATCCCCTGGAGAAGGAAATGGCAATCCACTCCAGGACTGTTGCCTGGAAAATCCCATGGGCAGAGGAGCCTGGTAGGCTACAGTCCATGGTGTCGCAAAGAGTCGGACATGACTGAGCGACTTCACTAAGACTAATGATAATAAGTCAGTTAAGATTCACTGAGGAAAATATTGCTTTAAATATTTTTTATATTTGTCTGAAGGAGACTGGCATATTACTATTTAGTTATACTGCTAATTAACCTTCAATTATTTGTATAACATGTAAGAAATAACACTGCTCACACATCCATAAATATTTTTTAGAAATGGGAAAATGACCCTCTGATCTAGAAATAGAAATACTTAATCTAACCATTGTTTTTATCTCTAAAATAAATATTGCAATATACATCTTTAAAAGAGAAAGATTCCTTTGAAAATGCATTCAATACAATTACCACACCTTAAAGCATCAAAAAACATACATTTTTATTTGGTTTTGCTTAAAATAAAACATTTCAGACTCTCAGTTTATGTTTAATTATATTCCATACATTATGACTTATAGTATTCTCATAGACATTACTTATTAAATTCTTAGAAATTCATTTTTGTTTCTTCTTTGATCTAAGAGTTACTTGAACCAAATATGATCTTTTACTTTTTAAACTCTTTGTCCTTTATGAGTAATTTTCAGTTTTATTGCCTTATAATTAGGAAATATGACTTGTAAACTTTTCTCTGTTTTCAGAGAAGTTTATTCTCTGAAGAAACTACAGAGAAGTTTTCTCTGTAGGTCAGCATGTAAGAGATTATAGCAGCTCCCTTCTGGAATCCTGACACATCTGAAAATGTCACTTTGTTGTTCTTTGCTTGGTGTCAAGTTTTTCTATCATAATCTTTTCCCCTCAAAACAGTACTTGCTACTCCATCTTACTCTGACATTTATTGTTCTAGAGAAGCCTGATGTTCATAACTTTTAAAATGGATTATTCTAGAAATTTGTCTATCTCTGAAATCCAAAAATTTTAGCAGGATATTTTTAGGTATAGGTCTATATTACTAATTTTGTCTTGCTTTCAGTGAAGTTTTTGGATCTGAGTAGTCTTTCCCTTTTATAGTGGTGAACATTTCCACTATTATTTATTACTATTAGGTAATAACTTCTCTCAAATAATTACTATGTGCATATTTTTCATCTTTAAATCTTTTCTTCTGACTTACGGGAGCTTTCTTAAGACCATCTGCATCACTATTAATAATTCAGTTTTTTTACAGGGTCTAATCTTAGATTTTTAAAGTTTGATAATCATGTTTTTTTCATCTGCAAAAATGATCTCAGGGAAAAGATATGCCATTAATCCCTCAAGTTTTCTCTTCTTTAAGAAAGTACTTGTTCTTGGGGACTCATATGCTTTGATTCCCCAGTCCAATTGCCTTCTGATCAACTACTGAATTATTACAGATAGCATTTCCACTTCCTTACTTTTCACCAGGGACAGGGAGGGGAGGGGAGAATGTCTAGAATGTGTGAATTGTTGCTCCAAATCACTTGCAGGCTACTTCTTCTCTTAAGATGTATCTGCTTCCACCTGCTCTGTCTTACAGGAATTTTTCAAGCTTTCATGACTATGGATAACACGTTCTCTAATTTATAGCACAAGTACATATCACCCCTCCCCTTTTTAACAATTTTGAGAGGCAAGTTCAAGTGGAATGAAGAGTGTCAGAACTTTTAGGTGCAGAAAGAGGCTTAGATTATTGTGTTGAACTAAAAATCCACTACGCAGGTATCAGTCAGCAATGTGGATGGACCTCAATAGAGACTGTCATACAGAGTGATGCAAGTCAGAAAGAGAAAAACAAATATCATATATTAAGCATATATGTGTAACCTAGAAAAATGGTACAGATGAACTATTTGAAAAGGAGAAAGAAAGACACAGATGTACCGACATCAAAGAGGGGAAGGGAGATGGGATGAACTGGGAGACAGGGATTGACATATATACGTTACTATGTATAAAATAGATAACCAATGAGAACTTATTATATAGCACAGGAAACTCTATTCAATGCTCTGTGGGGACTTAAACGGGAAGGAACTCACAAAAAGGGGGTGATATATGTATCTGTATGGCTTGTTTACTTTGCTGTTCAGCAGAAACTAACACAACATTGTAAAGCAACTATACTCCAATACAAATAAAAAAACTCTGGTGGTCAACAGGAGTATTTTGTGAGTTCCATTTACAAAGTGGAATGGAAACTTCAGTTCTTGTCCTTCCTTTAGCAGGTTTATCCATAAATAGTATTGTGTATATGGAAGTGTTTCTGCTTTACTCATTCTGTCTTCACCTCATTGTTCTTTATTTTGATTTTCAGAAAGACGTAGACAAGGAGTTCTATTTGTTTCCTACAGTGTTTGATGAGAATGAGAGTCTACTCCTGGATGATAATATTAAAATGTTTACAACAGCACCTGATCAGGTGGACAAGGAAAATGAAGATTTTCAGGAATCTAATAAGATGCACTGTAAGTACTGCATCATCCACCAATATCAGGCTATTTCAGCACTGCACATGTAATGCTTTTAATTAAGCTGATACTAATAGCTTTGCCCACTGATTGCTTTAATAAATGATTAAATACCATAGTGCTCTAAGGGTAATACTGTTAATTATTTTATATATCAGTCAACTGAATCTTAGTTTCACTTAACTCAGAATAATAAAACATATAATATATGCCAATTAGATCAGTTCAGTTGCTCAGTCATGTCCAACTCTTTGCAACCCCATGGACTGCAGCATGTGAGGCCACCCTGTCCATCACCAACTCCCAGAGTTTACCCAAACTCATGTCCATTGAGTCGGTGATGCCATCCAATCATCTCATCCTCTGTTGTCCCCTTCTCCTCCTGCGTTCAATCTTTCCCAGCCTCAGGGTCTTTTCAAATGAGTCAGCTCTTCGCATCAGGTGGACAAAGTATTGAAGTTTCAGCTTCAGCATCAGTCCTTCCAATGAACACCCAGGACTGATCTCCTTTAGGATGGACTGGTTGGATCTCCTTGCAGTCCAAGGGACTCTCAAGAGTCTTCTCCAACACCACAGTTCAAAAGCATCAATTCTTTGGCGCTCAGCTTTGTTTACAGTTCAACTCTCACATCCATACCTGACTACTGGAAAAACCACAGCTTTGACTAGATGGACCTTTGTTGGCAAAGTAATGTCTCTGCTTTTTAAAGTGCTGTCTAGGTTGGTCATAACTTTTCTTCCAATAAGATTCATAGTCCTTAAAATGTAGTCCCTAGGTCAGATGTTTCAGCATCACCCAGGACTTATTAGAAATCCAGATTCTTGGACTCCAATCCCAACCTACTGAATCAGAAACTTTAGGTGTAGGGCTTGAAACTTGTGTTTAACAAATCCTCTCTGTTATTCTGATGTATGCTTAAATTTGAGAGTTACTAGATTAGATACTTTTCTTATCTGTGGCTTAATAAAGACAGGCTTCTTTTTGGTTTCTACTCTGAATAAACTTAAATGATTCTCATCTTTGACTACCCATAAGAATCCCCTGAGAGTTAAAAAAAAAAAAAAAAAACACCCAAAAACTATTAAAACTGTTTTTTAAATGCTCAGCACAATCTACAGATATTTTTATTTCACTGAAACAGCATCAGATTTACTTTTTAGCTCCCAGTATAATTCTAAAATGCAGTTAGAGTTTAGAGATAGTGAACTAATTGTTCAAAATATCCACACTACTAATGCACAACATGTGAAAATCATTGTAACTAGAAGAAAAAAAAAAAGTAAATTTGTATTACAAACTGAACTCCTCCTCTTTGAACTCCTTTTTATGGTAAGTCATGTCCGACTCTTTGGGACCCCATGGACTGTAGCCAGTCAGGCTCCTCTGTCCCTGGGATTTCCCAGGCAAGAATACTGGTGTGGGTTGCCATTTCCTCCTCCAGGAGATCTTCCTAACTCAGGGATCGAATCTGTGTCCCCTACATCTGCACTGGGAGGTGGATTCTTTGCCACTGTGCCACCTGGGAAGCCCCATACAAACTGATGTTGTTTTCCAAATTGGATTGATAATAGTCACACTACCCATAACAATCTTTATTTTGCATTTTGGAGGAGTCAAGAATATTATCTATTAAAAAGAGCAATGAGAGGAAACTTCCTGCACATACTCTTCCCTGTTATTCAAGATGAATCAGAGAATTTTCCATCTAGGGCAACAAACACATTCGCAGTCTACAGTGCCTAGGAAGAACTGTTATTATTCATCCATTTGGGTGCTCACAAATATGGCCCTTGGGAGAACTGAAAAATGACTCACTGAGAACAGTGAGATTCCCAGGGCCCAGAACTTTAAGAACCCAGCATTCACGAGACTTCCCTGGTAGTCCAGTGGTTAAGAATCCTCCTTGCAACGCAGAGGACATGGGTTCTACGCCTGATCGCAAAACTAAGATCCCACGTGCTGCAGAGCAACTAAACTCTCGCACTACAACTGCTGAGCCCATGCACCTCAGCTACACAGCCCATGTGCCACAACTAGAGAGTCTGTGGGCTGCATCGAAAGATCCTGCGTGACACAATGAACAGTCCGTAAGTAAGACCCTACACAGCCAAATAAATATTTAAAAAAAGAAGAAGAACCATGCATTCAGCTCTATGTCTTCCACCCAGGGCTTGCCTGGAAGTGTTGAGTTCAGCAGGAAGTTCTAGAGACATTGTTGACATGTAAAGGGGTGGGCAGGCCCAAATGGGTCTTTTAAAAATTAAATAAACCCAGTTGGCTCTGGAAAGTCCGAGAGGTTGTCATGAAGTAGGACATATGATTAAACCAGTTTCAAAATATCATTTTCCAACTTTTATAGCCATGAATGGATTCATGTATGGGAATCAGCCTGGTCTCAGTATGTGCCAAGGAGATTCGGTCATGTGGTACTTATTCAGTGCTGGAAATGAGGTCGATATACATGGGATATACTTCTCAGGAAACACTTTCCTGTCAAGAGGAGAAAGGAGAGACACAGCAAACCTCTTCCCTCAAACAAGTTTGAGTCTCTTCATGAAGCCAGATACTGCAGGTGAATTCCGTTAATGTCAAGGCAAATTTCTGTTGGGTCTACTTGTGTAGTTTTGGTTCAAAATGCTGTGTTGGATGTTAGCTCATCCCTTCCCCAAGCCTCCTAACTACCCTTTCTTTACTTGATTACTGTCAACTAAGTATTTGCCAGGTAGGTCCATTTTCTGTTTTTGTGGTGGGGAGAGAAGGGAGTGACAAAAGAGGACTGAGGTTTCTCCCACTGGTGCTCAGTCACTCAGTCATATCTGACTCTGTGACCCCATGAGCTGGAGCCCATCAGGCTCCTCTGTCCATGGGAGTCTCCAGGCAAGAATGCGGGAGTGGATAGACATTCACTTCTCCGGGGATCTTCCCCACCCAGGGGTCGAACGGGTGTATCTTATGTCTAACCTGCACTGGCAGGCGGGTTCTTTACCACTAGCAACACCTGGGAAGCCCATTTCCACCCAGTCAAACCCTCAAGATGGTCTCCTTTTCAATTATGTGCCTTTAAAGATAGCTGGCAAATCAGACTAGAAAGGAAATGTGTCCCATAAAGGCGCTGCATCTAAACTCTGTGTCATGTCTCTGTATCCTACGTGTGTGTGTGTGCTCAGTCGTGTCCAGCTCTTTGCAACCCCATGGACCGTAGCGTGTAAGGCTCCTCTGTCCATGGGATTTCACAGGCAAGAATATTGGAGTGGGTCGCCATTTCCTTCTTCAGGGAATCTTCCCAGCCCAGGATCAAACCTGCCTCTTGTGCATTGGAGAGGAAAGGCCACCACTGCACCACCGGGGAAGCCATCCTAGATGTAGTGTTGGCTTATTGCTGCTGCTGCTACTGCTGCTGAGTCGCTTCAGTCGTGTCCGACTCTGTGCGACCCCATAGACGGCAGCCCACCAGGCTCCCCTGTCCCTGGGATTCTCCAGGCAAGAACACGGGAGTGGGTTGCCATTTCCTTCTCCAATGCATGAAAGTGAAAAGTGAAAGTGAAGTTGCTCTAGGGAGGGCCAAAAGGAAAACACAGGGGTGAAGGGTCAGATTCATAAGAAATGTTATTCTTTCAAATAAGAAGTTGGAGACTATGGAGTCAGAGAGAAGCTGGGAGTGTTTTGGTTTTATGGGGTTAGGTGGGATAACTAAGAAACTGAAAGGATAAGCCTCAAGAAGGAAAAGTACAGAAAAGAAATTAGGTATGCTCCTTTCCATACAATCTGGCATATGTAGTCTATGTCCTGAAATGTGACTAATTCCTAATTCTTGTTGATGGGGCAATGGGTCTTAAACGTAGAGGGCAGGTTGAGCAAGTCTTGGTGAGGCCATTCATTCAAGACAACTGGATTTGAAAGACCAGACGTTCTATTCCTTCATCCCTCTTTTGGCCAAATATCAAAATATGCAAGGAAATTGGGATGTGAAGTTGGATTTCTGCTTTCTTGACTCATGGGTTTGTGTTATGTCCCTTCCCATTTCTATCTTAAAATGACAAAATCTCCTCAAACTTGTGCTGCAAGATGATAAAGCTTATAACACATTTTCTATTTTAAATATTTCTGGAAAATTTCTTCTCGGAATTATTGAAAAATGTTACTCGAAGCACTGATATCCTGGAGTCAGTCATTAGGCCCTCGCCCTCAGCCTACTGAGAGCAGGTTTAGGTGTGTTTGTGAAAAGATGGGGTATTGTTAGTAGCAAACAGGTTGCAGAAAGCCCATTAATCTTAGTAGAAGACTCTTCTACTAAGAACGTTGTATGATTAGGCTTGTCGGCTTATTAGTCATCTACAATTGAATATCCTATATTAGAACTATAGATATGCAAATTCAGAGATACGGATAGAAGTGTCTCTGAATGAATAAAATAAAAAACTAAAAGAAAAGAGAATTTTACCCAAACATGAAAATATGCTAACTTGCCTCAGGCTTTATTTGGTTCATCAAATGCCACTAAAATGCAAGACAGGTCCTATGTCACCTTTTCCTTTATTAGACAAATGTAAATACAACATTTAACAAAAGAGATAAAGGTGTCTGCTTTCATGGAGCTGAAATTCTAATGCAGGGAGACAGACAATAAGCAAGTATATTAACATACACACACACACACACATATATATATCAAGTGGTTATAAGTACTAAGAAGAAAAATAGGGCAGGGGAAGGAGCTGATGACAGATGAGGGAAAGCAGTCAAAAATACTCACAGGAGATGACCTGCCTTTTTATTTACCATTCCAGGGACTTTTGATGTGGAATGCCTCACAACTGACCACTACACAGGTGGCATGAAACAAAAGTACACTGTGAGCCAGTGCAGCCAGAGGTCCGAAGATTTATACCTCTACCTGGGAGAAAGGACCTACTACATCGCAGCGGTGGAGGTGGAATGGGATTATTCCCCAAGTAGGAAATGGGAAAAGGAGCTGCATCATTTACAGGAACAAAAGTAATTCTCTAGACTCTGACTCCCAATTATTTTTTAGCTTTTTCTTTCAGAGAAGTAAGAATTATGCTAAGTTAAGAAGCAATGAACAATTGCATTACACAATAACAACAAAATAGCAACAAAATGCTTTCTAGGGGCCCTTCCTCATTCATTTCTGCTTCTCTCAACTATCTCTCAGAAAAATTTCCATTGATCTCCTTTGATTCTTTGTAGTCATTCATCTTACTCTCTTTTCTGTTAGACTGTCTTCTCATACCTGCATACTCCTGTCATTGTTTTCAAACTTAAACCAAAATTAATGCCTACATTCAGAGCTAAAATAATTTTCTTTACTAACCATTTGTTGCTTATGTTTCTTCCAAAGATTTTATTATGAGTCTAGTAATCAGTTACTTCATATTTTTCAAACTATTATGTATGGAAGCATATTTTAAATTCTTGAGGGCACTAGAGCAGATATGGTCTCTGCCCTACAAGAACTTACAGGAAAATATGGTTCAAAACTACCAATAACATGTACACTATGAAAATATAAAAGTGAGTTCAGTGAATAAGTGTAAATAAAGGCTGGTTATTGGAGCTTCAGAAACAATACATTTAGAGACACATCACCTGACACTTCTATGTATAGCTCTTCTACACTTTGCCAAGTACTCTCCCCTTTACCATCTCTCATCAGGCACTAACCCTTGGGGGATATGATTTAAGAGATTGGGGTGGAACGTGTTCAGAGCTGAGGTGTACAACATGACTGGTAACTTGCAGCTAAATGATGCCTAGCTGGTTAGTTTGATTGCCATGAGAAGTATGATTTCTTGGGGGATGTTTGTTGTTTGTTTTTATTTGGCTGCCCTGGGTCTTAGTTGCGGCATGCAAGATCTTTCAGTTGTGGCATATGGGATCTAGTTCCCTGGACAGGGATTGAACCTGGGCTCCCTACTTTGGAAGCATGGAGTCTTAGCCACTGGACCACCAGGGAAGTCCTATGAGTATGATTTGTGATGGAAGGGAGTAGATAGCTATTTCAGTGATTAAGGTATAACTGTCAAAATATACAGTCATTAGGAGTCAGTGAAAGCTTTAGATAAAGGGAATGGATGGATAAAAGGGCCACTCTGTTCCTATAGTCTAAAAATACTACAGTAACCAGAGAACACTTCACTGATGAAATCTGGACTCATAACATTTCAGAGCCATAAAGTAACCTTAGAGACAACCTCACTGAATACCTCATTTTAGAGGTGAAGAAATGGAGGCTCCAACAGGCAATGAGTAGCTGGAGGTCATTTTAGCTGGTGACAGTCAGGGCCAGGACTCCTAGGGCTCCACTGCTAGCTAGGTGTAAAGACTAGCTAGACACCTGTTTTTGGTGGGGCTATTTTGTTTTTTATTTTACTATTGTTTTTTATTGGAGACACTTGTTTATTGCTAGTCTTCTTCTTTCTTGTTCAAATGGGACAGTGATATTAAAAACTAGCATAATGAAAACTATTTTTATTCAAAATTTAAAACTCAACTTTCACTTTTCTTAAGCCAAATACTAACCTTAATTGTATGTGTGTGTGTTTAGTCTTTCAAATGCATTTTTAGATAAGGAAGAATTTTACATAGGCTCCAAGTACAAGAAAGTTGTGTATCGGCAATTCACTGACAGCACATTTCAAGTTCCTGTGGAGAGAAAAGGTGAAGAAGAACACCTGGGGATTCTAGGTACTGTCCTAGCTCCAGTTTATCAGGTGTGGGTTGGTGATATGGTGCTCTGTGTGGTGAGTCAGTCCCTGTCTATGGGCTTAATGTTCTTAGTTCATATATTAATGTCATTCATAAAATGAATTTTTTATTTACTCATTTATAAAAATAAAAAACAGAAGCTACTTAATACAATGAGAAGCCTATACTTAATAAAAATATTGCATAAGAAAATATTACAAAAAAAATAAAATATTACTTATTTCTGTCAGAAACAATGGCATTATATCCCATTTACTAATAGAATTATATATATTTGGTGTTTATCAAGTTGATGCCTGTAGTTTTGATGAAATTGCTAGAGATCCCTTTCTACCGAGATTCTTAACCAAATTCTCCATTTTTCTAGTCCACCAAAAATAAATCATAGCTATTTACTTTTAAAATTAAGAAGTAAATGATTAACCTCAAGAAGAAATATACATATAAACAAGCAAATAAGGAAAAGGAAAAAAGTGTTATGATGCACACAGCCAGGGGAAAGTTGCCTTCAATTTTTCAGGAATCACTTTAGGACCGAAAGTCTAAGAACTTCTCCAACACTGGTCTTGGGAATATTCTTGAAAACTGTCAAGTGCAGGGGAAGCTACTCCGAAACCCACTAACAGAATTCCCTGGACTTTCTTATCCTCAGTCCCAGGAGTAAGACACCCAAGGAAGAGTGGCATTGTTGTTGGGTCACAGAAATTTTTTGTCAGGAGAGAAGCTAAAATTGGCTAGAAGGCAGGAATGGGATGGCTACCCCACCCATCCTTTCAAAGGCAGCACTGTCCTTAATTCACAGGAAGGGCTAGAAGTTCTGATGATGAGAAATGACTCCCGGCCAGGGTAGGGTCACAGCTGATGGCTATGATTAGGCCACTATCCTGCAGGAAATTTCAGGCTAAAACCTCCCCTAGGACCCTTGATTAGAGATACACCCATAGTCTCTATCTTTAGAGACAGCCATAACTAGTGTTTTTATCCTGAATCGTCAGGGACCAGGTATCAATCCAAGAGTACAACTGCATGAAGCCGGAGGGGAAAAACAAAAACAACATCCTTAATGACTTAAAAAAAGTTACCTGAGTTAGAGCTTCCAATCTGATGGGTATATAAGCCAGTCTTCCTTTTCACTTTTCCCAGGTCCACAACTTCATGCGAATGTTGGAGACAAAGTTAATATTATCTTTAAAAACATGGCCACAAGGCCCTATTCAATACATGCCCATGGGGTGAAAACAGAAAGTTCTACAGTGACTCCCACTGCACCAGGTATTCATGGTAGGGGGAGGGATATGTTTTAGTAGACTTTACAGCTTTCCACAAACAACTGCTATCCAGATGAGTGCGTCTTGAGGGAGTGAAGGAGGTGGTAAGAGGGCACAAAGGCAGTTGCATCTGTGTGAATGTATACACATACCAAAAGTTTAAAAATCCACAGAATTGTAAGGAAAAGAATCTGATGGTTCTGAACACATACTCAAGGTTGCATCAGCAGAGATGATCTCTGCAGGCTCAGCTAGAATACATCCTGGACAGCACCTACCACGTGGCTGACTGTTTCCATGCCTCTATCCAAAGACAGGGTCCTAAGGGCAGAGGCTGCCATTTGGAACTTTAAATCTTAGTCCAATGGCTTACTAAATGTCTCTTTAATTCAGAGTTAAAAACTGCAATCGATTAAATATATAAATATGCATTTTCTTTAATAAGAACTATAACTTTCTTCTATTCATTCGAAAGTTGGCTTCAAGGAAAGGGCCATTTCTCAGTAACTTAGCAGTTCTCAAATTTATCAAGTGAGAAAAAATACTCTCTAGAGTTGGTCTTGTCAATACAAGGAAACAGAAATAAAAAGCTCTGCCCACATGATCCTCATATTCTTCCAAGATAAACAGCAAATAAATATAGATATAATATCAAGTCGTAGAAAGTGCTATGAAAAAGATTAAGATGGATGAGAGACAGTAAATAACAAGGGTGCTATTTTAGGTGAGGGGGGGCAGGGGGGTTGGTCAAGAGGTCTTTGAGGAGGTGCCACTGGTAAAGACACATACACGATGAGAAGTAATGAGTCACAGGGAGTTGGAGACAGAGAGCATTCTAGGTCCTGAGATGGAAGTAGACTTGGTGTGTCTGAGGAACAGCATGGAGGCCAGAGGCCAGGGCAGAGTAAACAGGGGCAGAATGTGAGGAGATGGGATCCAGGCAGGGCAGGGAGCCAGGTGCAGGAGGAGGGAGGAGGACCTCAGAGGCCGTGGTTACAATGTTGTATTTCATTCTGAAATCCCATGTGAGGGTTTAGGTTGAAGAGTGATGATCTGATAAATAGTTTTTAAAGGACTGGTCTGGCTAGTATGTGAATAAGTGACCATAGGGGATAAGGGTAGAAATCAAGGGTTGGTTAGGGGACCATCCCGGAGAAGGCAATGGCACCCCACTCCAGTACTCTTGCCTGGAAAATCCCATGGACGGAGGAGCCTGGTAGGCTGCAGTCCACGGGGTCACTGAAGGTTGGACACGACTGAGCAATTTCACTTTCATGCATTGGAGAAGGAAATGGCAACCCACTCCAGTGTTCTCACCTGGAGAATCCCAGGGACGGGGGAGCCTGGTGGGCTGCCGTCTATGGGGTCGCAGAGTCAGACACGACTGAAGTGACTTAGCAGTAGGAGCAGGGGACCATCCCAATAATTTGGGTAAAAAATTAGTTATTAGTTGGACCCAAGTAGAAGCAGTTGAAGTGGTTAGTTGTATTCTGGGTCTATCAGGTTGGCCAAAAATTTCATTCAGGTTTTTCTGTAATATCTTACAGAATGCCTGGCTAACCCAATATTTTAAAGGTGGTGTTAAAAGGACCTGCTGAAAGAGTGGTCATTAGGGAATGTTAGGAAAGGTGGAGTCCAGGAAAGCCCAAGGTTTGAGCATTGACCATTTATGGCAGAGCAGGTTGGGGCAGGGAAGGAAGAAGAGAATAAAATGCTATTTTCTGGCTTATGAGAATAGGAGTTTAATGAAAAGACAATATGTTCAGGTAATGAATCTATGCTTTATATTCTCAGTGAAATGTTCTGCTTACAAAAGGGTGAGGACACAGGAGCAGGTAAAATGGAGGACTTGACTAAAAAGGAAAAAAAGTCTGCCATATCCTCTAACATTATCCCTACGTCCTGCTTGATTCCCTAGTAAAGGTTTGTCAGATTCCAGTTAACTAAACTCTGACAGCAGGAATATATAATGGTGAGATCTGGATAAATAGAGTGGACAGTAAGTGGCCATGGCTGCAAGTCAGGGTCTTGTGAGCAGTTGTGCAGGAAGCCCTGCAGTGACTGGCAGCAAAGATCAGGTTGGAGAGGGGCCCAGAGCAAATGGAAGATGGTAAAGATGTTGGTAAGATAGGAGGGTGGAGCAACTGGCTGTCTTCAAAGTGTGAAGGTCCAGGGTGTGGTCATGTCCTGTGTGTGGCACAGTTGGAACGGAACAGTGTATGGTATGACAGAAGGGGGCAGACAAGAGAGGTCACCGACAGGTCAGTGACCCATGAGATCAAGAGGTCTGCTGACTCCTTGCCAGAAACTGAAATCACTGACGATAATGGTGATAAAAGAGAAAAGGCAGGTGGTGGTGAAACTGAAGGAGTTACACAAGGGCAGTCCAGAAACACAGACACAGAGAAGACGGTAGGGAAGAGGTTAGCACTCTTATTTGAGAGCTGAAAAGAGAAAAGTGTATTAGAAAAACACAGTAACGTGGAAGCTTACATTACCATATGTAAAATAGATAGCCAACGGGAATTTGCTGTTTGGCTCAGGAAACTCAAACAGGGGCTCTACGTCAACCTAGAGGGGTGGGATGGGCAGGGAGATGGGAAAGAGTTTCAAAAGGGAGGGGATATATGTATACCTATGGCTGATTCATGTTGAGGTTTGACAGAAAGCAGCAAAATTCTGTAAAGCAATTATCCTTCAATAAGAAAATAAATAAATTTAAAAAACAGACTCCAGATGAAGGAAAGTTCTGTTGCAAAGTTTTTACAAATTTTGATATTCTCATCTCTTACTTTGTGATGTGGCTTCTGTGTCAAGGTAGTTAATTCACAACCAACAAAGATGATATTAAAGTGTGTCTTATAGGTGTTTTTAAAACTAAATTCTTTATTTTTCAAATTCAAACAGTTTATTTAGAAAAATTATTTTTTAATTGTTAGTTTCATTATCCTTTAGGTCAGAGGTGTAACAATTTTCTTTTTAATATTCTTCTCATCATTGGAGACATTGAAACTTCTGCCTATTTTCTGAGAAGCCATAAATAGTAACAGAGAGTCACAGATCTTGGCATTGGGATGCCTGTGATCTAAGTTGTACTTTTTGCTATTTATTACCTCTATATCTTAGAGCAAATATCTTGTGTGCTCCTGACTTTCATCATCTTTGAGATAATGAAGGTTATTATGTTTCCTTCTAGTAAAACTAAATTCTTGTAAACAACTTTGAATACTTCTACTTTTTTAAATGAATTACTTTGTGACATTCCCAGTTTCTGGGTCACTGTTTTTCAAGGCTTTGATAACAACTTGAAATACATGTATCAAGCACATATCAAATGTAACCAGATACGTTAACACTTGATTAATTTAGGTGAAACTCGCACTTACATATGGAAAATCCCAGAAAGATCTGGAGCTGGAAGGGATGATTCTCCTTGTATTCCATGGGTTTACTATTCAACTGTGGATCGGGTTAAGGTAAACTTTAAATCATTTGTGTTTTGTGCAGACTCCCAAAATAGACACACAATTGAAGGAAGATGAGGTTAGGGTTTTCCTGTGGTCCAATTCTATGTTAAAAATCACAGGAAAGTAAGCTGCTCTGCAATTCATTTCAGCTTTTCTTTTTTATGGTTTAAGGTTATACATTTACAGTTATAAATGTATCAACCTTATAACTGCTGATTAAGGATATCACAGAATTAAATATTAATACAGTATCTTATTTCCCTTTTGATATGTAAATATATTAAACTCAAAGAACTGAGGTATATGATTTCAGAGTTTTATTATTACATGGTAATAAAAGTGCTGATGTCAACATTCAATCAGCATAGCTAAAGCTGCTGTTTGATTAAATATTTTGAAGCCAAAAAGCCCTCAACAACTAAAAATCAGAACATGTACCAAGACTCTTTTGCTGAATTAAGCCTCTAGTCCAAATCTCTCTTCTGAGTTCCAGACCTGTCTATATACCTGCCTATTGAACACCTTTACCAGCATGTTCCACGGGCACAGAAACTCGGCAACTCTACAACAGAACCTGAGGTCTTCATCCAGCTCTTTCT
Organism: Bos indicus x Bos taurus; assembly: GCF_003369695.1. Classification (NCBI taxonomy): domain Eukaryota; kingdom Metazoa; phylum Chordata; class Mammalia; order Artiodactyla; family Bovidae; genus Bos; species Bos indicus x Bos taurus. The sequence continues at coordinate 118,437,246 of NC_040076.1, forward strand.
TCTTGTATTCCCAGTTGTGATAAATAGCACAAGAAACAAACCTAGTCATTTGTTCAAGCTAGAACCCTGGATATAGAATATCTAACTCTTACCCTTGGCTCACCTAAGCAATTTGCTCACCAACACAGAGCTCTGTCCATTCCTTCTTATCTGCACAGATCAGGTGCTATTAATTTTCCTCAACTACTGCAGTGGCCTCCTGGTCTCCAGTCTTTTCCCCATCCAAGCCTTCCTTCACTCTACCACTAGGATCACTGGTTTAAAATGTAAATATACTGCCACTCCATGTTCAATTTTTCAATGGCTACTTATGACCCACAAGACAAAATCTAAAATGCCTAACATAGTACAGCTCAAAGGCCATTTAAGATCAAATCTGCATTACTGAAGCCCAGTCAAACCAAACTTCTTGTAGTTTGAGTCCATTACAATCTTCCCCATGTTCATTATCATTTTATGTACCTCCACTGCAGAAAGTGGGCCATTTCTTCTATTCATCTGTTTTCCCTACTAGATTGAGTTCCTGAAGGCAGGGGATTTGTTTCCTGTCTGGCTTTTAATGACTGGCATAGTGCCTAGGTTATGGAATAGGCAAACGAGCACTGTTCATTTGGGGTTGTATTCAACTGCTGCTCATTACTTGAGCCAATATTTAGCCTTTGCAACACATTTCTGTTACTTGCACCATCAACCACACAACCTACCCATGACTCACCCTTGTTCCAATTTACTCCAAGTGGAAAGTTACTGACTTGACTGAACCACACTGGGCAAAGTCTATTAGTTATATCAGTCTCTGACTTAAGTAGTAGATTTACTACTTCAAGTAGTACTTACTTTAAGTTCTACTTAAAATCCTGAGGTCACGGGGGATAAGGTCCCAGTTCTCTGAAATCCCAACCTGTATCTCAAAGACAACTAAGTTTTTGCTTGGTTTCAGGATCTCTTTAGTGGATTAATTGGCCCACTGATTGTTTGTCGGAAGCACTATTTGAAAGTATTCAATCCCATAAAGAAACTGGAATTTTCCCTTCTGTTTCTTGTTTTTGATGAGAATGAATCTTGGTACTTAGATGACAATATCAAAACATACTCTGATCACCCTGAGAAAGTAGACAAAGCCAATGAGGAATTCATGGAAAGCAATAAAATGCATGGTATGGTACATTATTCTAAAACTTACTTTTTCGCTTTTCTTCTTTCAAATAAAATTACTTGGGAAACTATTCATTTGTTTTATTTTATAATAAACCATTTCTGCCACACTTGCATGTGAAAGAATTCTATTCAAAGCAAAAAGGGGGCTATATTAAAAATCATCAATCAACTTCTCTCGCAACTCCAAAGTCTCACTCCTTCTTAAACTCAAACCTAAGAAGACTTTTGGTGCTAAGTGACTAGAAAAGCAGTGTGGTGTTATTGATCTTAAAGTACCCATTTCCCTTATCTGTAGTGAAATAAGTTCTATTACATAAAAAAAGATCCCATATATTAACCAAATGGGGTTTCCCAAGTGGCACTAGTGGTAAACAATCCACCTGCCAATGTAGAAGACGTAAGAGACTTGGGTTTGATCCCTGGGTCATGAAGATCCCCTGGAGGAGGGCATGGCAACCCACTTCAGTATTCCCGCCTGGAGAATCCTATGGACAGAGGAGCCTGGCAGGCTATGGTCCATAGGGTTGCAAAGAGTTGGACATGACTGAAGCAACTTAGCACAGCACAGCACATTAACCTCAAAAACCTCTTTTCTGTGAAATAGCTGTTGGTTTTAAATATCCTGGAAGGCAATAAAAACGTGTATTTTTCCCCAGCTATTAATGGAAGAATGTTTGGGAACCTGCAAGGCCTCACGATGCATGTGGGAGATGAAGTCAACTGGTATCTGATGGGAATGGGCAATGAAGTAGACTTGCACTCGGTACATTTCCATGGCCACAGCTTCCAATACCAGGTAAGGGCCAACCACAGTCGTTATTCCTGCTCTATTTGAAAATGCTTTAATGCAAATGAAGGCTATATTTCCTCAGACTTAAGAAAAGTTTAAGGTTTCAACAGACAAATTATTTTCAAAGAGTGTGGCACACAGCTATTTCAATTGGCATTCCCAACCTTTGTTACACCTTGGGCTTTCCCTTGGATTTAGTTTTTACTGGCTTTTCTTAGAGTTCTGCTCACATATCTATGGAAGGTATTGGAATAGAATCATTAGCAGAGCGGGTAGGAATGTTCACGTAATGAAGGATTAGAGAGTAGAAACAACAGACTTTATTATAACCTTTGCCTGTTCTAAGTTCTGGATTGTAAATAGCCTGAAATGAACAAGATCAGCAGTTTGGTGTCCAACAATTGATTGGTTCCCAGGTCTCAATCCCACTTTGACTTCTCACCTAGCACTGGTTTCAGCAGGAATATACAATCCTTTTGGAAATGCTTTTGTCTTACCTTTGAGTTAATGTAGAAAATTCAGAAGCTACCACAAAGCACAGTACAGAACCATTTTATTACCACTTTTTGTTTTATTCCTTAGCAGACTTTCAGTTCCATCCCTGTAGAAATCCCAAGTACTCTGTCAAGACTCTACCTGAACTGCTCCCAGTCTTGGCTTCTCCACTGGCCTCCTTTCCTACTCCCCTCACTACCCACCAGTCTTAAAGTTTCACAGACAGTCAGCTCATCTAGGATAGGTTTAGCAAGAGTGATATTAAGACTGAAATGAGGTCATGGCTAAATTCCCTTGTGTAACTCCAGTGCTCTGATAAAAAGACAGAACAGTGAGGTGTTACTGACTGCTGAATTCACTTTTATCACATCTTTCCTTCACATCCATTTATTGGTCCATTGTGCCAAGGGTTTAGCAAAGATCACATATCTTTGTATTACGCACAGAAATACGCTGGGTCTCTTTCTTTTTTTAATGGATTTAGTCATTTTTCTAATATCCCTGAATTGGCCAATGAAAGATTATTTGAATGAACTCTCGTATAATAAAGATTATATACAATATTGGTCATTTTTCTAATTAAGCACAGGGGCGTTTATACTTCTGATGTATTTGACCTCTTCCCTGGGACATACCAAACCGTAGAAATGACTCCAAAAACACCTGGAATCTGGTTACTCCACTGCCATGTGACCGACCACATTCATGCCGGAATGGAAACTACTTACACCGTTCTACCAAACGAAGGTGAGTATTCACTTAGTGATTCTAGAAGGCATATGTCATGAATATAATTAAGATGCACAATTTCGTCTGTATACTTGCTCCCAAATGAAACATTTGTGAATTTGCTACCCTGATTTCTTCTTTCTCTACCTCCAAGCAGGATTCTTTTTTTTTTTTTTTTTACTGTTAAATGCTGTGGGACACTGCTTATCTTCTGATAGCTGGTACTGATACAGCACCAATAGTTTCTTGAGTAATACAAATTGACACCAATTTGATGCAGTGTAATCCACAGTCCTAAAACTGACATGTGTAAGAGAGTAGTTGTGATTTAACAAAAGGCACATTTAAAATTTAATGTCTTTTTAAATAGAAAACATTCACTTTTTTTTCTAGGTAGTAACTGGTACAGGAAAAAGCCCCCCACCAACCTCATATAACAAATATAATTTCAAATAGTCAATCAGGCAGAACAGAGTCTTTCTGTGCTTCTGTGGGAAGGGGAGGCATTACTGATTATTGTTTGACAATGACTGTCTTAGTCCATTCAGGCTAAGTTTTGTTGTAACAAAAATCAGTTAACAAAACTCAGTCCACCAGTTAACAAAACTCAGTCCATTTTGTTGTAACAAAATACCAGACTGGGTAGCTTATACACTGTTGTGTCTGGTAGCTTATACATTGTTGTTCAGTCGCCCAGTTGTGTCCGACTCTGCAATCCCATGGACTGCAGCATGCCAAACCTCCCTGTCCCTCAGCATCTCCCAGAGTTTGCCCAAGTTTGCCCAAGTTCATGTTACAAAAATTTATTTTCACCGTTCTGGAGTCTGTTAACCCGAGATCAGGGTGTCAACACAGCTGTGTGAGGGTCCTTTTCTGGGTTAAAGATTCACTATATCTTCAAATGGCAGAAGGGACAAGCTAGCTCTCTAAGGGCATCTTTTATAAGGGCACTATTCCCATTCACCAGGGCTCCAACCTCATGACCTAACCACTTCCCAAAGACTTTATCATCTTGGGCATTAGGCTTTCAACATATGAATGGGTGGGGGGAGGATACACAAATATTAGACCATAGCAATGATCCAGGAAAAAAAAATGTAAATTCCCTGCTCTGCCCATCCCAGCAAGAACACTCCCTCCTGTGTAAGCACATGCATACAATAAAATCACAGAAAAACAAATAGCCCTTTGACGGATAAACACTAAATACCAAAGAAATGTGTTACATAAAGAGTAAATTCCTGCTACCTACAAGGGATCAATGTCCAAAATATACAAATAGTTCATACAGCTTAATATCAAAAACCAAACAACCCAATCCAAAAAATGGGCAGAAGATCTAAATAGACATTTCTCCAAAGAAGATATACAGCCAGCCAACAAGCACATGAAAAGATGCTCGATATCACTAATTATTAGAGAAGTGCAAAACAAAACTATAATGAGACATCACCTCATACCGGTCAGAATGGCCATCATCAAAAAAATCCTCAAATAATAAATGCTGGAGAGGGTGTGGATAAAAAGGAACTATCCTACATTTTTTATGGGAATCTAAATTGGTGCAGGTGCTATGGAGAACAGTATGGAGGTTCCTTGAAAAACTAAAATAGAGCTACCACATGACCCTGTAATTCCACTCCTGGGCATATATCCATAGAAAACCATGATCCAGAAGGTTACATGCACCCCAGTGTTCACTGTAGCACTGTTTACAATAGCCAAGACATGGAACCAACCTAAATGTCCATTGACAGAGGAATGGATAAAGAAGATGTGGTATATACACACACACGGGAATATTACTCAGCCATAAAAAAGAAATAATCTCATTTAAAGCAACATGGATGGACCTAGAGATAATCATATTAAGTCAGAGAAAGACAAATATCATGGTATCACTTATGTGTGGAATATAAAAAAATGATACAAATGAACTTAAAAAACAGAAACAGACCCATAGACATAGAAAACAAATTTATGGTTACCAAAGGGGAAGTGAGGGGGCAGGAGATAAATTAGGAGTTTGGGATTAACATATACACAATACTATATACAAAATATGTAAACAAGGACCTATTATATAGCAGAGGTCCTATACTGTACTTAATATAAAAACCCATCATGGAAAAGAATCTGAAAAAAATATATACGTATATATATATCTGAATCACTTTGCTACTCACCTAAAATTAAATATTTTTCCACTTTAAAAGTTGAGATTAGAAAAAAGGAAAATTCCTGCTTTATGGTTGCAGGCTTTGGTGTTTCCTGAGTCTTCTGAGTTCAAAACTGTTGGAATTGGCAACAGCAAATCCAATGAGGGGAAATGATGTAGAGAAAACAACTCCTTGTACTTCCCCATCAAACTGGCATAAAAGTGAACACATAAATGAAAGAAAATATAGAAGTAAATATATTTCAAATACTAAAAATCACTGAAAGATTACTCACTGGTATAAATGAAGTTTTCTGTTCCTGTTCCTACACAAAGACCTCATTATATGAAAAACTATTTCCATTAAAACCCTTTATTACAAAGTGTGGTACTGAGAGCATCAGAACACCAAAGATCCAGACAAACACCACTGCATGTAATGCCAGTAACTGCTGAACAGGGCAGAGTCAGAGATGAGAAAGAAAACCTTTCTTTAGACGGTTTAAAGAAAATTAGCACACATGGAAACCACAGGAAAGGATGACCCTGTTTAGGGAAATAATCCAGAGTGAAGGAATACCGAGGCAGGCATTCTGGAAATTCAAGTATGCAAATGCCTGATATGCAGAGAAAGCTGCTATAGGCTAAGTCTACACAACAGAGACAAGGAAGAGAGTCCTCTTGTAGGATAAGCCCAGGAGGAGACGAGGGAGGTGACTTTGCTTGGTTAGGAAAAGGGAAACTGTTTTAAAAAGTCCTGCTAAAAACTGTGGAACAAACAGCAAATGTGAAGGCAAAACATGAGTTGGAAAAAAAGATTAAAGAGAAATTTGGCTTTTCAAAGATTGAAAGAAGCACTTATGAACAAAAAAGATAGTTTGAATTATTCACAGAAAAATGGGGAGCCACATTTGTCAGTCTGAATTATCTTTAAATGAAAGTCTGATGAAGCTTTGGCCAAGTCTACCTTGATTCTAAATCTTAGGAGAATTTCAGCCTCCCATGACACAGACAAGGGAGAAAATCAAGTTATAGTGAAATTTTTCAGTAATATGCACGGGGAGACAAGACAGACAATTTCCTCCACAAGGAAAAAATATCATTGGAAAAGAACTGTGGATATCCTGTCATGCTTAAAGTAATGCCTCATTTCCTCTACCCGAAGAAACATAATAAAGACCTCCCCTAATAAATACAAACAGTACTTTGTTTAAACTGACACTGCCACAACAGCCAGATAACCTCTCGAAGCTGTCTGAGGAGAAAAGCTTATTTGGTTTTAAGTTCCTGATACACAGGGAGTGTATATTCTGTACTTCTAGGAGATGCCCAAATCCAGTTCAGTGCTCTGCTTGGCAAATATCTAACCACATACTAACTCAATAAAAAGGAATTTTTGACTTTTTTGGACACCATGTCAGACTTACAGAAAAGTTGCAAGGGCAGTACAAAAAAAATCCCTGTATATTTTTAACCCAGATTCCCCAAATGTTAAGTTTGCCCAGCATCATCTATTTTCTCATCCTTTCTCCTATCTCCCTAACCACAAAGACTACAGATACTATACATACATATACTCCTATTTCCTGAAAACAAGACAGTTCTTATCAACACAGTATACCTACCAAAATCAGGACCCTTTTCGCATTTCCTCAATTATTCTACTCATGTTCCTCATAGAAAAAGAAATTCCTATTCATGTGCTATGTTTGGCTGACATGTCTTCTTGTCTCCTTGGTCTAGAGCAGTTCCTTGGTCTTTGCCTTTTACCACTTTGACATTTTTAAAAAATACAGGGCAGTCACTTTGTAGAATGTCCTTCAGTTTTGGTTTGTCTAAGTTTTCTTGGACTTCCCACGTGGCTCGGTGGTAAAGAGTACACCTGCAATGCAGGAGATGCAGGTTCAATCCCTGGGTTGGGAAGATCCCCTAGAGAAGGAAATGGCAACCCACTCCAGTATTCCTGCCTGGAGAATCCCATGGACAGAGGAGGTTGGCGGGCTACAGTCCATGGGGTCGCAAATGGTCAGGCAAGACTCAGCGACTAAACGACAAGGTTTCCTCATGATCAGATTCAGGTTATTCATTGTGTTTTTCTCAGCACGTCATGAGACACAAGATGCTGATCTGCTCAGTTACTGGTTGTGTTCATTTTGAGCATTTGATTAAGGACACGTCTGCCAGGTTTCTCTACTATAAAGTGACTATTTTTCCCTTTATAATTAATAAGGTTCTTATGGGAAGGAAAGTTAATTTTTCTTTCAATAAAGCAGTACTAGAATGAGAGGCAGAGAAGGCAACGGCACCCCACTCCAGTACTCTTGCCTGGAAAATCCCATGGACGGAGGAGCCTGGTAGGCTGCAGTCCATGGGATTGCTAGGAGTCAGACACGACTGAGCGACTTCACTTTCACTTTAATGCATTGGAGAAGGAAACGGCAACCCCACTCCAGTATTCTTGCCTGGAGAATCCCAGGGACGGGGAGCCTGGTGGGCTGCTGTCTATGGGGTCGCACAGTCGGGACACGACTGAAGCGACTTAGCAGCAGCAGCAGAATGAGAGGTGCGTTTTAAACATATAAAGAGCAGAAAAATATAAATGAATCAAGAATAATTAAACAACATAACCTTTAAAAATTGGAATACACTTAAAGCACCATGTGCTAATCTTTTTAACTGCATGATATACGCTCTTTTTAATAATGGTCTTAAAATTTCTTTTTCTATAGAGATCAAGTCTGGATGAAAGAAATAAATTGGTGATAAGTGGAAAAAAAAGAAAAAACAATGATTTGTAACAATGTATGTGAAAGTGTTGAATAGAAGGCTTACTTTGGAATGGCTATACCCGTTAAAAAAAAAGACTGAAAATACACGTTGTACATTTGTGCAGAAAACTGTCACACTGTTTCATATCTAAAGATCAATAGACTGTATTTTGACACAACTGACTCGAATACATCTGGTAATATAACTGATTAATATAAGTGATTCATATCACCACCATTAGGTAGGGCTTTACAAAACTGTATTACAAAAAAAATCTATGACTAGATGTTGTCCTGGACAGTCCTTAAAGGATCACTATTAAAGATTCAATGATTTCAATAAAAATAAATAAGATTCAATGAAATGTTTCCAAAATTTGGCTTCTCATTAATCCTTCTAATGTACTACTGACTTCATTCCTAATGGACCAGTGGAGAGAGGGGCATAGATGTAGAGGAAGTAAAATAAAAAATCAAACAAGACAAAATAAAATAATAAAATTTCAAAACAGTGAGACCAACATTGAACTTCTAATCTACAAAACTATAAGATAATTTTGTGTTGTTTTAAGCCACTAAGCTTGTGATGATTTGTTACAGCAGCCATAAAAAATCAATAAGATACTCTTCTAAGATGTGCCATTTATTTCATGTCATGCGTGCTAAGTTGCTTTAGTTGTGTCTAACTCTTTGCGACCCTGTGGACTGTAGCCCATCAGGCTGCTCTGTCCATGGGTTTTCCCAGGCAAGAATACTGGAGTGGATTGCCATTTCCTTCTCCAGAGGATCTTCTCGACCCAGGGATTGAACCAGCATCTCTTAGGTCTCTTGCATTGGCAAGTGGGTTCTTTACCACTAGAAGCTATTATATATCAATTATATATCTGGGAAGCTATTATATATCAATGATACCTAAATAAAGCTGTTAAAGGAGTTTCCCTGGTGGCTCAGAAGTTAAAGAATATGCCTGCAATGTAGAAGAGTTGGGTTAGATCCCTGGGTCAGGAAGATCCCCTGGAGAAGGGAATGACTACCCACTCCACTATTCTTGACTGGACAATTCCATGGACAGAGGAACCTGGTGGGTTACAGTCCATGGAGTCGCAAAAGTTGGACACAAATGAACAACTAACACTTTCAAAGCTGTTAAAATTTTTTATTTTTTTTAGTTAAAAAATTTTTTAAATAAAATAAAACAAGATTTAAAATGTCTTAAAAATAAAATATTTATTTAAACATTTAAAAATAAAATGTTCCCTATCTGAATTTTGTGAACCCTTGAAGTCAAAAGGATGTTAATCTGGAACTGGAAAAAGACAGAGTTGAGAAATAATCTATAAATTAAATTATGGTAAAAACAAACACTGCCATCATGAGAAAAGTTTTCATAATATAGTTGTAGAAACACCAAGTGAGTAGCATTTTCGCCCAGTCTTAACTAAAGTCAAGCACACATTCAGTGAGCTGAACTTGGACTCAAAATTGTTTAATAAGAAGCTAAAAAAAGAAGACACAGGTCTTTATATTTCTTTATTTTTCACATACACTCTAGCTAAAAGAGCAAGAGTACACATCAACAAAAAATGGAAACAAAACTTTGACTGAAAGACATGCATTCAACAAATTACATAAGTAGCCAGACAAGAAGAAAGTCAGCTTTGTAAACTTTTATTTCATTTGATTCAGAGAAACTCAGCATGAGCTTTGCAAGTAACAAGAAAATAAAGTTTGATATCTTTTACTGTGGGAAAACAATAAAATCTTTCTCAAGGAAAATTATTGTTTTTTAAAAGTGACACAGTAGAAAAATCTGGAAAAATCAAGAAGGTTGAGTTCTGGACTGCTTGGAATGACATTCTTTTGAATACACTTACAAACTGTTTTGTGTTCCTGGGACGAAAAAGACTGTCGTGGCTCCAACCACAGTAAACTGACGTTTCTTGGTATAAAAGTCAGCCTCTACCTTTAAAAATATATGCTTTCTTTGAGGGAATTCCAATGTCTTGTAGCTTTTTTTACATTCTGGACAATTAAATGGACTCAGGTCATAAATTATGAAATTAGTAATAACACTGAGGTAAGTAGACTGAAAGCATTTGCAGTATATGTACATATTCAATATAAAATCCTTTATATATATAGTTTATATGGCATTCAGCTTTTCAAGATTCAGTGTCATGTGCCATTGTGGTACACTTCAAACGATACTTTCAAGTCAATGATTTCTTTCGACTGCAGTAAAGAAGATACGGCAAGAAAAACGCTGCAGTGCCATCTTCTGGGAGGACGTTTAAGAAATCCCTTAGTTCTAGTTCCACAGCAACAACTGACAGTGTTTCTGTTTGTAAGAAAGAATATCTGAGTTAGACCTGAGATTCTGCCTTTCACCCAACTCTCTTACCACTCAACCAGTGAGAAGCTAATTCAGGTGGCAAAATGTTATAACTATGGTAAGAGAGAGGGAAAAAAAACAGTCTTTTAAATCTAAAAATGCTTTACAGTTCTAACAATTTACTCTCTCTAGAATCATTTATAGGAAAATACAATCAACTGAACACTGTTTTTAATGTTAAGACTATACTGCAGCTCCTTTATAGACTGTCTGCCTGGCGCTAGTGGTAAAGAACCTGTCTGCCAGTGCAGGAGACTCAAGAGACATGGGTTCGATCCCTGGGTTGGGAAGATCCGCTGGAGTAGGAAATGGCAACCCACCACACTATTCTTGCCTGGGAAATTCCATGGACAGAGGAGCCTGGCGGGCTACAGTCCATGGGGTCACAAAGAGTCAGACACGACTAAGCATGCATGCATGCACACACGCGTACGTACACACGCGCACACACACACACACACACACACACACGGCATTAACTGTTAGATGAAAGTGAAAGTGAAAGTCAAGCTGCTCAGTTGTGTCCCACTCTTTGTGACCTCATGGACTATAGCCTACCAGGCTCCTTTGTCCATGGAATTTTCCAGGCAAGAGTACTGGAGTGGGTTGCCATTTCCTTCTCCTGGGGATTGTGCCCACCCAGGGATCGAACCCAGGTCTCCCGCATTGTGGGTAGGAACTTTACCGTTTGAGCTATGTGGGAAGCCCTAACTGTTAGATGCCATTTTCCTAAATCTGTTCCTCTCTATTGGGATTTTCATGTTAATAAGCATAAATCTGTTTTCAAGACTATTTACTTTTTTTCTCAAACTGCAAAATGTGTTATAATGAATATTAAATATTAAGGAAATTGGTAAACATTTTTACAAAGGTAACTAATTTTACGACTCTATTTTTCTTGATACACGCCCTCTGCTGGGAAGAAAAGGGAATGACATTTAAGAACAATGTTTCTAAACCTTCTGCAGTGCCATTCTCTGTTTGATTTTTATATGCCTACCACTTATCCTATTTGCAGAGTAACTGAAATATAAAAATTTCTGCTCAGGTATGTGTGGGTCCATTCAAAGCCAGCTGTCCAATATACACAAGCTAAATCACCCCTTACACAAAGGAATGACATGCTCTTGTTGCTAAAAAGTTAGTGAATGGTATGACAGGAACATGTGAAAAAGATCCCTGGCTCTGGAATCAAGGCAGACTTGGGCAGGGATCACTCTTCGACTTACGCCCTGGGTGACTCTGAGAAGGTCACACTCCTGAGTCTCAGATTCCTCATCTATCATGCAGTGGTACCACCTACTAGCTTCCGGAGTCCTTAGAGAATTATTTTAAAGACAATGATGCAATCTGACATACTGACATGAAATAGAATCTTAATAAACAATAACTACTAACTTGCAAAACTCATGAATTATCAACACTTTCCTATTAAACTAGTTTATTTGGTCTAAATGTGGAACCTGTAAGAATAACCTACATATATAAAAACTGATTTGGGAACCACTGTAATTATAGAGCCAACAAAAATCTTGCCACTGCCCTATTCTCCTCTTCTGCCAATTAGTGAGGGGCTTATGCAGGTTAGGACTTCCCGGGTGGCTCAGATGGTAAAGAATCTGCCTGCAGTACAGGAGACCTGGGTTCGATCCCTGGGTTGGGAAGATTCCCCTGGAGGATGGCATGGCAACCCACTCCAGTATTTTTTGGGGGGCTTCCCTGGTGGCTCAGACGGTAAAGTGTCTGCCTACAATGCGAGAGACCCAGGTTTGATCCCTGGGTCGGGAAAATCCCCTGGAGAAGGAAATGGCACCCCACTCCAGTACTCTTGCCTGGAAAATCCCATGGACTGATAAGCCTGGTAAGCTACAGTCCATGGGGTCACAAAGAGCTGGACACGACTGAGCGACTTCACTTTTCACTTCACTTATACAGGTTACAAGAACAAGGTCAATATCATAAATCCGTACAGTACTTTAAATCCTCCAGTGTGTCTAGAAAATGTGTGTTGAATGTTGAAAATGGTTCTCTCTGGCTAGTAGAATTTAAAATGACTTTTTAAACTTCATAGTTTACTACAGTGCTAGAACTTTTACTAAGAAGTACAGTTCACTGACTCAAAAATAGTAATAAGTATTTCCTTGAAACAAATTAAGCCAATCACTAACCCCATTTTTAGTGGCTCTGTTTTAGTGCAATGGTTCTCAACAACTACAGTTTTGCCCCACCCCCAGGGACATCTGGTAATGGCTGGAGACATTTCTATTTCACCTGGGCAAGTGTTACTGGTATTTAGTGGGTAGAGGCCAGGGATGCTGGTAACATCCTAAAATGCACAGGAGATACCTACACACAAATTATCTGGTCCAAGATGTCAGTACTGACAAGGCTGAGAAATGCTGCATTAGAAAGTAAGAAATCCAAGCTAAGTATATTGGTGGTGGTTTATTATATTAAACTTTATATATCTATATTACATTTATATTAAACATTTATTATATTATATTAATAATAGTATATTATTAATATATAAATCCATGATCTCCATCTCAACCATACCATCTTGCAATTTTTGCCTAGTATTTTACTCCATAGTCAGTCTTGAACTTCTCATTAGTCCCAGGCACTTAAAAAACTGGTTTGCTTCAGGCTTACTCAGTAAATAGAAGGCTTGGAACTCACCTCCAATTCTAACTCCAATCCTGGTCTCTTCTAGATATACCACAGGTGCCAACATAAAGACAACCCCCTCCTCCCCAGTAAAAATGGACTTGAGGTTATTCAGGTGTCTTCCCTTCAAATAAGTATCTAGTTAGAGACTCTTCCTATGGAGAAGCACATTGCTGGCAAGGAAAGTGTAACATGAAAAATGTTAAAACATGATTCCAGCTCTGAAGGTATTACAATCTGATAAAGGTAAATTGCACACAGCACTTAGTTCTGTGAGCCACACATACACTATATGCACATGTGTGTGAACACACACATATTAAAGATACAGAAAAATGAACATGGGGAGGAATGACTATGCGTAAGTTACGGGTAGAGAGTTTGTGAATGTGGATCAGAAAAGGAAGAAGGAAGAGTCTTGCCTAAGATAATGACACTACTGGGGTACGAAGATGTGAGGTATCTGCTCCAGAAAGAGATCCACCAACAAGAATAATCAGCTCAAAATTATGTGATAAATCTGATGCAGATGGGACTGGGCAATCAAACACCTGACACTGCTACCTTCCAAAAATGAAAATATCACACAGACAGATGGGTAGGACAAGTAGCATAAACATTCCTCATCTTCCCAGTCACAAACATACACCTTTAATTAAATGAGGATCTCCAGAAACCACCATCCAATGGCCACTAGCTTTGCCTAACACTCAAAGTCAGTGACCTCAGCTGGAAAATACAATTCCCACACTGTCAACTTCTAATATTTTAGGCACATTGGTATCAATAGAGCCATACCTTTGTCACCAAGCCAACCATTAACAAGTGATATTAACACATAAGAGAAGAGAAACAAGACCATATAGCTATCAGTATTTATAAATGACTACAAATTATAAAAATTCAAACAGTAACTACCTTTGCTATACAATACTGTGTAATTTAGAGATACTAAGCTTCTAAATCTTTGAGAAACTTGTCATTCCTCAGTACTTGCTTATAATTACAACTAATAATAAATAATCTTAATTTCCGCATGAAGTAAATTAAGCACCCAGATCATTAAAACAAAATGGACTTGTCTTAATGGCTATTCCAATTCTTAAAATACTGAGGCTGTGAGTTTCTCTATGATAAACTGTTAAGTGTTTGAAAAAATTAACTTAGAGGAATCAGCTCTAGAGCTAAAAGTGAAGTGAAGTGAAGTCTCTCAGTCGTGTCCAAGTCTTTGCGAACCGCATGGACTGTAGCCTACCAGGCTCCTCAGTCCATGGAAACTTCCCAGGCAAGAGTACTGGAGTGGGTTGCCATTTCCTTCTCCAGGTATCTTCCCGACCCAGGGATCACACCCGGGTCTCGTGCACTGCAGGCAGACGCTTTACCGTCTAAGCCACCAGGGAAGCCCAGGGAAGAGCTAAAAAAGATAAATGAATATCAAATGTGGTGAAAGGGAAGCATATGAACATTAAAGGTAAGCTCTCCAGGTAATTCTCAGACCCTCAAGCTCAGACCCTCTTCACCATACTTGAGAATCACATAAAATACATGAGAAAGCAAGGTTTCAGCAAATTACGGAAATGAAGACTCTCAAATTTATAATCAAGCAAAAAAGATTATTTTACCTTTTAGTGATGATAAGTAAAGTTGATATTTCTCTCCACCACATTTTATTCTCTGACAAAGTTCAGGCAGCAGTTTTTTCCACCACAAAGTCTATCTTGGGAAAAAATGAGTACTTTTAAAGTTTGATGCATTTTATACTCAGATTTCTAACAGGAAGAAAAAGATTGTGCAAGGAAGCACAGGGCAAAAATACATCAACTTGGTTAAGGCAAAGACTTTGTTCAAAGTCTTCTGCTTAAACTATAACATAAGTCAGATTTTTACCTTGAAAATCTTAACAATATGTATACTATACATATATATGTATACCACTATAAAATAAAAAACTCTTCTAATCTTAAAGACCAGATAACCCACAAAGGATTTTCTCATCATTCATTATGTTTTCAAAATCTTCAGATAATAGTGGACTTCGTCTCCAAACAACAGATTTTTAGTGAAGATAACATACCAGCACAATACATGTTAACAGCCTCTAATAGTACTCAAAACATGTAACCTATTAAATATACATGCTCTTCTGACCCACACAGTCCTGTGAGGTTGGACTGGCATAATCTGTCCCCATTTTGCAGAGAAGGCAACAAAATTATCATTTGATTATCAGAGATAAAGACTAAAAAACATAATCTGAAAAGCATACCCGATTCTCTTCTTTCAGCTCATGATTAGCATACGGGATGACTGCCTCCGGGCATCTCTCTAACAGCCTGTCTATGCACTGGTCATACTCTTTCAAACGCGTATGACACAGAACATGGACACTGAGGCCAGCAACAGTATCTTCTGAGAGTGGCTCCAAGAATGGAACGATGGAAGCTATGTCAAATGAAGGACCACATATAAGAGACTATGAACAGAAAAGTGAAATGTTATGGAATGAGGCACCCAAAAAACTAAAGCACAACATACCAGAACACAATTTTTTAAAAAAAATCTCACTTGTCAAAAAAAGAAAAAAACATGCAATTTTAGAGCACATGCTTGCTTTGAGTGGACTGCGTACTTAAATGAATGGGAAAGCTTTAAGACTTTATCCCAAGGACATAATCAACATGGTGGTCAAGATTTATGTCCAATGATGTTTAACTCAAGAATATCCATAATACTGAAAAACGAGAAGAAATCTAAACATTCATCAAGAAGTGATGAGTAAATAAATTATGGTACATTCAAATGATGGAATATTTTGTAGCTATCAAAACTGTTTTCAAAGGCAGTTAAGGACAAAATGCTGCTCATGATCAAATCAGTTAAAAAAAATACAAAATTATATTCAAAGCATGATCAATTTTGTAAAATCTACATAGGTACATGCCTTTGGAAGAGCATCAAAATTTGAAATAGAAACCAGTTCACTGCGGAGAAGGACAACGTCCACTTTTGCTTTCCTTTTCACACTTTCCAAGGTTTCTATAATACGCATGCACCATATAAAAACCAAAAATAAAATTTAACACTTAAGAAACCTAAGCAAACTAAGAACTAACAATCTGTATCAATACCATTTGCTGCAAGCTAAATGACTTAGAGCAGCTGTTATTTCAGTATTCAGAACGTGACCAACATTTTACTTTTAAGCATTTAAACTACTAATATTAATACTACTTTTGATTATACCACCAAAATAATCTCCGCTTCCCCTTTATTCTGGATAAAAATGAAATGGTCATATCCTGATTTTCTCCTTCTTTTATCCTTTTTACTACAGCATCTTCTCAGACTCACAGGAGAATGTGGAACATGAACTATCCATTTACAGTCAGCATTATGATTTTACTCCAAATATCTATCAAAGAATGGCTAGGAGAATAAGGTTGGTCTGTTTCCTTCCTGCAATATTCACTTTCATCTCAATAATTTTCTGACAGTAACGTAGTAAATATGAAATAAGATGATTAAAGTGAAATGAGTCAAAGCTTGATACAAAATGGGTTACCCAGGAACTTTTAGATATTGAATCCATATCATCAAGAAGTTTAAAAATAAGAAACACCAGACACAGAATTCCCTGGAGGTCTAGTGGTGCGTCCACTGAGGGGACACAGGTTTGATTCCTGGTTGGGGAATTAAGACCCTGCAACTGCAAGATGTGGCCAAAAAACAAAAAACCACCAGACAACCAGACATGTATCACTGGATAAAAAATGGCCCACAGGTTACTACGACTCTTTAAAATATTCAATGTTGTCTGCTCCTCACCAGTGTGTTCCTTTTTCCCTCCCCAATATTGGAAATGGACTCTCTACCCTCAACACAGGCACTATTTATTCCCTTTTCTGATCTCCTTGGGACTGGAATTTACAGAATTCTCTACACAATCACACCTGTGGCTCCAAGAGGAGGGAAATGGCAAAAAGGTGAGGGGAGGGGACCAGGACAATTCTGGTAAAAGGCAGGCATTTACTAGCTACCGTGTTCTAAACACAGTAGTGCTTTTTTTTTTTGATAGATTTATAGATTGTTTTTATATTAATTTTTGCACAAATATACTATTACAATGTTTTTTGAGGACAAGAGACAGAGACATATTAAATCTGTGTGGTGGTGGTGAGCTGGTGGGTAGAGGGAAGTCAGACAATTTTGAAAAAGCTCTTTAGGTGATTCTGAACCTCCTCATTCCGAGGTAAGAAGAGACGAGATCTTTTTGTTTCTTGATAGTTCTTTTTTTTCTAAATGACAAGATTGATTGATTGACCCCAGATAATTTAGAAAAGAGTTAGAGTTAGGAAAAGGATTTAGAAAAATTTAGGCTAACAACCTTCTATCCTGTATCAGTAAAGACTCCCTTTTAAATACTTTAAAATGGATTCTAAAGGTCAATGAATTATACTTTTTCAAGCATAGATTTTAACTATGCTTTGAAGCTTTATAGGGGATACTTAATAGCACTTATTATGACTTTAAATATATAATTAACACATATATTCTAGGAGGGCAAGGTCTTGCCTGCCTCATTCAATGCTATACATCAATCACATGTTTATGATCTAGGAATATTTGTGGAATGAACACATCTGAGATTTAGCCCTCAGCAGCCTCTGTATCATAAGGGTACTAGAGATAAGAATCTGCAAGAATCTTCTTTGGTAATTTTTTTAAAAGCGTAAGTAATTCTCTATCTGGAGACATCATAGGCTGACTAGAGGCTAAGACTAAGCAATATGGTCTCTTGAGTTTCCCTTCCTGACCTCCACTCCCAATTTGACATTTTGGTTTTGAAAAGCAGTAACTACACTTACACCAAGTTCCCAGCATAAATCAGGGGTTGCAAAAAGCCTAACGAGGCCAAACCAGATGACGAAAATGTACAGAGGCAGCTGGGTATAAGGAAAATGGACGCCAGACACTCCGCCTCTGGACCAGGGAGACTGGAGACGAGCGTGGCAGCCAGGACTGCGCGAGCCCTGAGTAAGGGGGGAAACCACGAGGGGCTCCAGCCCACAGGCCTCAGGCAGCGAGGGCCCAGGATTACAGCTGAATCAAAGTGCTGCTGAGTTTTTCAAAGAGAAACTTGAAACTCAACACTTCTTCATTTGAAATCTCAACTTTCACATGTTAGCAGTTACACTGGGCAGACCAAACACAACAGATGTGAGCATTATGTTCAGTCCTCAGGCCACTGACTCCATCAAATACAATCCCGTACACTTGCAGCCCAGCCCCACCCACCAAGTCAGATGTGGACTTCATTTCTCACTTTCAGTCAAAACACTGTCGAGGTCAGAATTCTTGCAGCATGGGCTACATTCTCTTGATCGTATTTCTTACTTTAAAAAAAATCTGGGGCACATGTGTGCCCGTGGCTGATCTGTGTCAATGTGTGGCAGGGGCCGCCACAGGGTTGTGAAGCGACTGTCCTCCAGTTAAAATAAATTAATTAATTACAAAAAAAAATCTGGGACTTCCCTGGTGGTCCAGTGGCTAAGCTCCAAGCTCCCAGTGCAGGAGCCTGAGTTCGAACCCTGGTTAGGGAACTAGATCCCACATGCCACAAGAAGACTGAAGATACCACGTGCTGCAACTAAGATCCATGTAGCCCAATATATAAATTAATAAATATTTGGGGAAAAAAATCCTTTAAGGAACCAGATGAGCTGGCCACTTTAATCTATTTCCTATAAGATAGATAGGAGTGCTTGGCTTGGGCTAGAGGCCTAAACTGTATGAGTGAACGCTAAAATTTTAAAAATTAATTAATTAAATTTAAAAAAAAAAGTGAATCACAATGAAAACACCACGAAGCATTTGCCATACTTTCATTTCACAAAGCATTTTCAAGCACATCCTGAAAATGAGGCAAGACTGTCACAGGACTCGGTGAAGCTCCTCACCCACCCACCAGCAACAAAACCAGCCTTCCCGTCAGCAGTTTCAGGCAGAAGCAGCAGGAATTCCCTGCAGGGCTGCTGAGGATGCCTCACTGTAGATTCTGTCACCCAAACTATACACTCTCAGTTAATAGGACAACCGGGAGCGTACCAAATTTAACTCCTATACTATATTATAATATACAAATTGATAAGAAAAAGAAGCATCTTTATTTACCTGTAATTTTGAAAGGTCTTCCATATAATTTTTGTCGACTAAGGATTCGGATGAGATTAAGACATTAACCCATGGATTGATTAAGCCATAATGACTACAGGTATTTATCTAAAATGTAAAAGAAATTTATTATAAACAAAGTACAATAAAACAAGGTTTTCTTCATCTATCCCACAAAAAGCAAGCAGTCTCCAACTTTCTGCTGTGTCTCAAAATTAGTTATACATTTTCTTGGGAATGGGAGGAAAGTCTGAGAATGTATTCCCCTGGGAAATGTTTCAGCCTTACTGCTTCTTAATGAACAAATCTTTACTAAATATTTCCTAATATTTTAACTTTCAAAAGGGTGCAAAGAGACAGTGTCTAACAAAAAGGGTAATACTTCTTTTAAGCTAATTACATTAAAAAAAAGTTAATAAGGGCCTGACATGGTGGTCCAGTGGTTAAGACTCCGTGCTTCCACTGCAGGGAGCACAGGTTCAATCCATGATCAGGCAAGTTCTGCATGCCATGCAGTGTCGCCAAAAAAACCCAAAAAAGTTAACAGTAACATTGAAAATGATTTTTATTTCTACTACTTTCCTTGGGAGGCAAAACCTCTTCCATAAGTTCTGAAGAGAATTCCCATAAAGACTCCCTTATTCAAGAAAATCCACATTAGCCTTGCATCCATAAGGGGTAAAGGGACTCCCTGGGGTGAGGAGACCAGGAAGCCTAAGAGCAGAGTTGTCAGAGCGGCTCAGACTGCAAAAGAGCTCTAGACTGTGCAGCTGACAGGAAGTGGGAGTCTAGGGAGGAAGTCTCTCTCCCACAGGCCTTCTGCAGTTCCTCTCCCAGCAGGGAGGTCGGCAGGTGTCTCTTCTCTCATGTTCTATTTCATGACCATCACCTACGGGAGTGCAGATGGGTTTCGGGGAAAGCCCTATTCCCCACACTTTGGCTACTGAGGCACCACTACAAGGAAGTAATAAAGAAGTGGTAGGAGGCGCTCCTTAGAATATAAAATTTCAAATGTGGATGTCACTTACAGGCAAATTACAGGTGTGTTTTTAACTCCTGCTTAAAGAAAGAATCTGGTAGAACTTCCCTGGTGGTATAGTGGATACAGATCAGCCTGCAATGCAGCGGACATGGGTTTGATCTCCAGTCCAGGAAGATTCCACATATCATGGAGCAACTAAGTCCATGCACCACAACTATTGAGCCTGCGCTCTAGAGCACGTGCTCCGAAACAAGAGGTGCCACTGCAGTGAGAATCCCCTATAGTGCAACAAGAAAGCAGCCCGTGCTTTCCGCAATTAGAGCAAATACGCACACAGCAATGAAGATCCAGGGCGACCAAAAATAAAATTAAATAAATAACAAAATTTAAGAGTCTGGTAATATTACGTTTGATGTTATACTGTTAAAAATAAGTGTCATTATCATAATGTGTATAAAGTTTGATTCACTGTAGTACTCCATTATCTTACCAGGTCCTCTGATGTTCTCAATGGTGTGGTGTCAGGGGGCTGCCTCTTCGATAATCTCCAGATGTACTGTGATGTGAGCTTGAAAAAAAGTTCCTGAAGCACCACATCTGGGAGACAGGCTACCAGCTGAGCTTCCCAAAAGTCCACTAAGAGCTGAGGGATCGTGTCTCCATCTTTACCACAAAGCACCTTGAGAACAGTGAAACAAGCCCCTATGGCTCAGATAAATATAGCACTGATCAAGTTACAGCTGGTCTGAAAAGCACTCCATCACACGGGCCATGTGTTCAACAATTTACCCACTAGCATTAGTGACGTGGAAAAAGCCAATTTAAACATTTCAACATACTCCAGGTTGCATGAACAGAATTTTTCAAGAAACATTTTTTTAACCTGTACTTTTTTAAGTGGTTATGTGTAAGTCTGGTATTTCAATAAACAATGAAAACTTGCTTGTCTTATTCTATTCCTCACTTCCCACCAACTTCATCAGGCCATCCAAAATAACATGTTCAAAGGGACAAACCTTAAAGAAGGAATCTGCTTCTTCTATTCCAATTTTGTTGTTCTTCTGTAAGGCCAGGACTGAAGCAACAAGCAATCCAGGCTGAGTCTCCTTCAAGTGAACTGCAAACTCAGTTGGAACAATCTGTCCTTTCCTCTGCTGAATCAATAGCCGAGGTTCCAGAATGAAGCCACATACCAACTTCATCTTCAGATTAAAAAAACAAAATTTAGGAACAGAATATACATTGCATTCATCTTGGAAATACATGCTACTGCATTCAAGAATCACTGATAAGCCATTAACAATTTATTGTAATCTCAGTTTTTAATTACAAAGACAATTCTAAGGACATCATTAATAACTGTCTTCTAGAAGTTATTATTACATAGTTAAGCATCAAAGTGTCAAATATTATAGACAGCTTTAAATTTAGGTCTACCTAGGATTCTTCAAAATTATGAAAATTCATCTTCCTAGAATTCTACTCTTCAAAGTAGAGGACATCTCAGTGTTGACTTGCTCTCCTCACCATAACAAAATGTGCCATTTGTACAGCAATAAAGAACTTCTGCTCTTCCTGGTTACACCTGAGAGATAAGTACTCAACTAATGTCACTTCTTCATTTCTTCCTCGACTGATTAACTTCTTTGGCTCATGTCCCTACATGGCCACTCTTCCAGGGGGAAGCCACCTTTTCTTTGATACATCATTCAAATGCCCAATCTTTCACAGTCATTTGTGATCTTCCCAAGGGCAGGCTATTTCTGCAACTGCTGGACACCTAAGGCTCAAGGTTAACATCCCACTTGCTGTACTTGAATATACACCACTGTTCTGTTTTTAGGGACACACCCCACACCTCCTCAAGCCAGGTCACACTGTCAGCTTAGGGCAGAGCCCATATGCTCTTCATTACCAAGCACTGTACTCTGAATAAATCTGACACTAAGTTGAAAAGTCTTTGGATACCCCTAGCTACCATTTATCATTTATTATTCTTTCTCATTTCCAAATCCAAAGCCCAAGCACTCCCACTTTGGGTCACTTCCTTTTAATATAATATTAAGTCTATTTTCCTTTACCACTAAGGAAAAATGAGCTACACAGAAGCCAGAAAAAAGATAAACACCTCAGGACCACTGGGTCCTACGTTAGCTGGCTATTAATACTAGGTACGGCGCCATACCTCTGAATGGCTTTTCATTTCATTCCTGTGCATGTCAAGATCTCCCATTTTCAAAGCCATTGCTGCCTTGGCCAATGTCACTAAAACTGATGAAAATCCAGAAGTATCCAGCTTCCTTAAATATTTTATGGCAGTTAAAGGATCAATATTCTTCATAGAAGGACTACAGAGAATATGTGGCAGTTGCTTCGGCTCAGCCGCATAAAACATCTGAACTACTTTTGCTGATAATTCCTTTGGTGAGCAAAGTGAGAAATAAAAGGTCAGTCAGCCAATAGAAAGCAACAAAATCTGCAAAAAAAAAAAAAAAGGATAAAAAAGCAAGATACAACATTCCAATTAATATAAAATTTCGCACTATGTTTTGATTTAAAAAGAGAGTTGATGATAGCATGGGAGATCTGAGGTGACCTAACGTGATCTCTTTGTACCAAGTTGTGGTCAGTATTTCTAATACTAACAGGTGTTCAGAAGACGACAAATACTGGATTAAATTCCACTCCAAAGTCCGTTATACAAAATTACTACTTAGTACAAAATATATTTAATATACAAAAATAATATTTATAGAAGAAAATTTCATTTCTCTTAAAACCTTAAAATATTTGGAATCACAATACCCAATTCTGCATATTTGTATTCAACTATTTAAAAATACATGAAAGGGAGGACGTCCCTGGTGGTACAGCAGATAAGAATCCACCTGCCAATTCAGGGGACACAGGTTCAATCCCCGGTCTGGGAAGATCCCACATGCTGTGGAGCAACTAAAAGCTCATGCACCACAACTACTAAAGCCCATGCTCCGGAGACCAAGAGCTGCAACTGACGCCCGGGCACCCAAGAGCCTGTGCTCCATGAGAGAAACCACCACCATGAGAAGGCCATGTACCACAACAAAGGGTAGCCTCTGTACAGTGCAACGAGAGAAAGCCTGCACAGGAACAAAGACCCAGAACAACCGAAAAATAAAAAATACATGAGGGGCTAAAAACAATCCTTAAAAACGTCTGAAGGTTGCTGGGCCAGGATTTTATAAAAAAGTTTTAGACACTTGGAGAGAGGAGCAACTAGGGTTTTGTAAAGGGCTGTGGATGAGAAGGCAGGCAAGGCCCAGGTTCTCTGCCATTCTTCTAAAGACATGCCACTGTCACATGGGCAGGTCACTCAACCACAGTGGCCCGCATCTCCCTGTCTATGTAATGAGAAAGTATGAGAAGATGATTCTAAGTTCTTTTTCAAGCTGTAATTCTATGAGTATTATTAATGAAGAAAAAGTGCACCCTAGTTACCTTTTTTAGAAAAAAAAGACTATACTACCAATGAAAATACTTGGAACTTAATTTTTAAAACAGAATTGCATAAAAAGCTAAAGTGAAAAGTTAAAAATACTAGATCTAACTAAGCAGGAAGTTGTATTCACTTCACTTAATTCTTCATCCAGGTTTTCATAAAGTGAATGATTAATGTAGAAGATTAATCCCCGCTCGTATTTCTGTGATCCATCCTCTACTGCCCAGTCCACTCGGTTCAAAACTTCCGCCATAGACAAACCAGACATCTTATAGTATGGCAAGGCAAGGTGGGAATGCTGGGTTTCAAGCCTAAAGGGAAGGAAGTGGGAAAAACAAAACCCTCAGATTTGTCAATTTTAGGTTTGGATGTCTAACACATTTGATAATAAACCAGATCATGCTTTCCAGAAGACACAAATACTTTTCTGTGGCCAATAAGAGCTGGAACAAATTCCTAAGTTTTGTTCTGCAAAGTCATTCTAATTAATGTAGCTTCTTTTTGCTTACTTATAATAAAATCAGAGAAACAAGTGAATTTTAATATTCATAATGCAGCTCTACAAGAATGGTATTTATAAGCAGGAAAGTGTTAGTTGCTCAGTCACGTCCAACTCTGTGTGACCTCATGGACTATAGCCCTCCAGGCTCCTCTGTCCATGAAATTCTCCAGGCAAGAATACTGGAGTGGGTAGCCATTCCCTTCTCCAGGGCATCTTCCTGACCCAGGGACTGAACCTGGGTCTCCTACACTACAGGCAGATTCTTTACCATCTGAGCCACCAGGGGAAGACCATAAGTAGGAAAAGCCTTTCGTTAATTTATAATGACTCCCGTGGTTCAAGTAAGCCTTTAAAACAATTATATTAAAAAAATTGTAAAGATCATTCTCAAAAATAGAAATCATTATTCTTCCTAGTGTCCTTTTCTGACATTATAAAACCATTGATTACTACGATTAAAACCACAGACTGTCCAACTAGGATCTCTCCCTCAAAGCTAACAGGCAATAGATGAGTAATACAGTTGTCTCAGGTATTTTAACTGGTCATGCCCTACCACCTCCCAAAGGCCTGAAAAGAAACTTCAAATTTCTAAATTAACTGATGGGAGACACAAACACTGCTCATCTAATAAACTATAAGTCCTTGAGTAGGAACAGGTCATGTTTATCTCTCTAAGCTTAGCACGGTACCTGGCACACAGGATGTGCTCAACAAGTGCTGAGAAATAAATGAATAAATAAATCACAGCCCCTCATGTGTCCTCCCATTTGTCAGGTAACTGCCGGAAGTGGAAAAGTTGGTAAGTTACACCTGAAGCTCAGGTGGCTTCTTTAGCGAGCTTCCAAGCAGCATCACCAACCTGCTGTAGCAGTCGCCAAGGTGCCCACAGCTTTCTTTAAATGCTTCTAAAAGCTCTGCCTTTTCTCCAGGTTCCAGCTGACTGGCATCCATCAGGGCCGCTCTCACTAATAGGTGAGCCTCACTGAGAAGGTGGATGCAACTCTGGGTTTTTGCAGTCTTGTAGGCGTTACTGTAGTCTACCTAACACACAAAGAAGGCAAGCAGTTCATGATGCTGAAGACATCGCCCCAAAGTTTCCCAGGTCTGCAAGTTGTTTATAAAGTTACTATCTGAACACATTAAATCCTAAGAAATAAAAAGTGGTTATTTACCATTCTGATAAGGCTTAGCTAAAGTGGCTTTCTTTTCCCCCACAACCAGTTTATGGTATGAGCCAGATTATAAACATACAACAGTATGAGCCAGTTTATCACATACATGATTGTAAATACTCTGTTACACAACGCTAACCATCAGAGAAAGCACAATTAGTACTATAATACTAATGATACTGTTAACTCAGCAATAATTTGATCACAATTTGATACAGCTAATGAACATATCTGAAAGACTTAACTATTTTTAAAGTTCTATGATTTAAATCCTTCTCAAATTTAGATTCAGCATCCTTCCTTTATCTTAGTTTCAATTGGTGAATTTAGATTCTGCTGCATCTAATTCTATAACTCAGTGGGCTTATACAAATTTTCACTAGCTAATCTGAGTCAATCAGTATTTTTAGACTCCAATAGGCAAATCATCTGGATGATGTCTAAGACTTTCAATTAAATAAGACTGAAAACACAGGACAAAGCTGATAAATTATCAGCATTAAAATGCCAGGGACAAATCAGGCAAAACCTTCACCTGATGACCAAAATGAACATTACTGGTGAAGGACAAATGAATATTCTGCACCTCCCCATGTGAAACTCTGAGAAAGATACAACATCATCTACATAGAGTTCTGGCCCAAATCTTTGTGACCCATGGACTGCAGCCCGCCTGGCTCCTCTATCTGGAATTCTCCAGGCAAGAATATTGGAGGAGGTAACCATTCCCTTCTCCAGGGACGCCCCCGACCCAAGAATCAAAGCTGGGTCTCCTGCATGGCAGGCAGATTCTTTACTGTCTGAGTCACCAGAGAACCCAGCCAAGAACACATAACCTCAATCTAATCATGAGAAAAGAAAAAAAATGAAATGAAATGAAAAAATAAATGTTTAAAAGGTAGAGGAGGAGAAATATTTTTCAAAACTATCTGTTATAAAACAAAGAGTGAAATCTAAAAATGCAACAATATAGTGAAAAAACAAAAAAGAAACAGTCTTACAGATACAGAGAACAAACTGGTGGTTACCAGTGGGGGAAGGAAAAGATAAAGGAGTAAGAGTAAGAGGTACAAACTACTACATATAAAATGAATAAGCTACAAGAATATTCTGGACCACACAGGGAATATAGCCAACATTTTATAATAATTATAAATAGGCTATAACCTTTAAAATTGTGAATCACTATGTTTAGACCTGTAACTTACAATACTGGACATTAACTATACTTCAACAACAACAAAAAGAAAACAAAAAAAGTTTTTTTTTTAATAAAACAAAGGCTATGAACATATTTTGGATGAAAGGAAGCTAAAGAGACATGACAGTTAAATACATTACTTGATTCCTAGACTGGATCCTGGACCAGAGGATGGGGGAAATGCTACTAGGCTATTACTGGATCAATCAACAAAAATGGAATATGAACCATAGACTAAAGTATTGTGTCACTGTTAAATTTACTGAAAGACATGTGTGTGCTATAATTGTATAAGCAAGTATCTAAATTCTTAGGAAACATGCATTGAAATA
The DNA here is from genome assembly GCF_003369695.1 of Bos indicus x Bos taurus. Lineage (NCBI taxonomy): Eukaryota > Metazoa > Chordata > Mammalia > Artiodactyla > Bovidae > Bos > Bos indicus x Bos taurus. The sequence goes on from NC_040076.1 coordinate 118,464,247, forward strand.
TTTAGGGGCATTGGGCTAGGATGTATGCAATATACATTCCAATGGATCAGAAGAAAATATGCAGGCATGATTGTGCATTTAGAAAGTACAAGAGTGCAAAAAGGGAGAGAGCAGCTTCAGAATGAAGTTGAACATCTCTTTCTGGTCACTGGTTTCCAGAAGCTCATTGAAGTGGATGATGAACAAAAATTTTGTACCTTCTATGAGAAGCTTATGGCCACAGAAGTTGCTGCTGAGGCTCTGGGTGAAGAATGGAAGGGCTATGTGGTCCCAGTCAGTGCTGGGAACGATAAACAGGGTTTTCCCACGAAGCAAGGTGTCTTGACCCATGGCTGGGTCTGTCTGCTACTGAGTAAGGGGCATTTCTGTTACAGACGAAGGAGGACTGGAGAAAGAAAGTGCAAGTCTGATGGGGTTTGCATGGTTGACGCTAACCTGAGTGTTCTCAATTAGGTCATTGTAAAAAAAAGGGGGATAGGATATTCTTGGACTCCCTGATACTACTGTGCCTCATCGCCTGGGGACCAAAAGAGCTAGAAGAACTCAAAAACTTTTCAGTCTCTCCTAAGAAAATGAAGTCCGCCAGGATGTTGTAAGAAAGCCGCTGAACAAAGAAGGTAAGGAACCTAGGACCAGAGCACTCAAGTTCATTGTCCTGTTACTCCATGTGTTCTGCAGCACAAACGTGGATGTGCTGCTCCAAAGGAACTGTACTAACAAATATAAGGAAGAGGCTGCAGGATATCCTAAGCTTTTGGCCAAGAGAATGAAGAAGGCCAAAGAAAAACATCAGCAACAGACTGTCAAGAGACAGAGGCTGGGCTTCCCAGGTGGCTCAGTGGAAAAGAATTCACTTGCCAACACAGGAGACATGGGTTCGATCCCTGATTCAGGAAGATCCCACATGCTACAGGACAACTAAGCCTGTGCACCACAACTACTGAGCCTGTGCTCTTGAGCCCATGTTCTGCAACTACTGAGCTTCCATGCCGCCAGCTACTGAGGCCTGCGTGCCCTAGAGCCCATGCTCCAGAACAAGAGAAGCCACCGCAATGAGAAGCCCTTGCAGCCCAACTAGAGAGCAGCCCCTGCTCGCTGCAACTAGAGAAAAGCCCGCACAGCATCAAAGACCCAGCACAGCCAAAAATAAAAATAAATAAATAAAAATATTTGAAAAGAGAGAGAGAAAGAGATGGAGGTTGTCCTCTCTGAGAACTTTTACTTCTGAGTCTGAATCCAGTCAAAAATGAGATGTTCTAAGAGTCACAAATAAATAAGATCAGATATCAAAAACAAAAAAGAGAGAGAGAGAGACAGAAGCATAGCGGGTATAATGTTGACTATGTTGACTACGGGTAAATCTATGTGGGGAATATACTGTTTTTATTTGTACTATTCTTATTCTTGCAACTTTTCTGTTGATTTGAAATTATTTCAAAATAGTTTATAAAAATCATCAGGGATAAGTAGACAGCTGTCACTCTTAGAAAAGGAATAAAGATACCCACAGGACAATACCACAAGTGCTGTGGTGCACTAGGACCATCTGTTAATATTTCAAAGAAGTGTGAGACACAGACATATGATCTGAGATTTCTTTCCGCTCCATTTCATGATTCTCTTGCCAGGGTTCAAAGTAAAGGTCGAAGGCTATTTATGTTTAGACTGGCTAATCAATTCCCATAGGAGAGTGAGTATGAATAAGGGAGTCTTATTTTAGTGATGGGAATTTCTCTTAGATCCTTAAATGTCATGAGCTGTGAAAACAAGAAGGTGAAGATATACAGTCCTCTGTAAGAGCCTTGAAGCTGGCTGGTTGTGGCATTCTGACTGTGTGATACTTAGAATCAATTTCTAACCATCAATTAGACTCTAAATTTCTACAAAGTAGAAGTCTGAAAGGAATACCATTTCTTTGTACAGTTGCACCGGTGAGATCGTATTCACAATATACAAATTCCACCCAGCTTCAGCTACAGGAGGTGTCTTGGGATTAACACTGGTACCTTTTCTAGAACTAAAAGCAAAACAAAGGACAAGAATTGTAAGACAAGACATATTATTAATAAAAGGCAATTTTAAATGGTAAATACCAGATACCTAAAATATTGTAACTCTGATACCATTTTCATTTAGTATTTTCTTTGGTGATTTATGCAGGAGACCCAGGTTCAATCCCTGGTTTGGGAAGATCTCCTGGAGAAAGAAATGGCAACCCACTCCAGTATTCTTGCCTGGAAAATCCCACGGACGGAGGAACCTGGTAGGCTATAGTCCATGGGGTCGCAAAGAGTTGGACATGACTAAGCGACTTCACTTTCACTTTGGTGATTTAACTACACAGTAGATTTTTAGAGAACATTAGTGTATAACACTATGTAGGCCTAACAGCAGTTAACGTTCTACACTCACGTGGACTGGTCAACCAACCATTTCCAATTCATTCCACAAGTATTCTTAAGTGGGCAATAAGCTCAAAGAGCAGGCAAGACCTCTCAAAAAGAACACAGACTTGGCTGTGAAAATCCCTGCAACCTGGCTCTCTCCAGCACGTAGCCTTGGTGAGGCCAGGGCTGCTGGGAAAATGTAAAACACAGAACTGTAGGTCAACTTAAAGCACTATCTTATTTCCAGCTTTCACTGTATGAAGCATTTTCTGCAGTATGCAGTCTTTTTTAAAATGCAAAGTTTTGGCCAAATGAATTTTCAAATACATTAAAATTTTTAAACCATTTAAAAAATATAATACTTTTAAGACATCAAATGTATAAGATTGCAAGTTATTTTTCCTCTTGCCAGAAAGCTTTTAGTATCAGTCAATTTTAGACCACTTTGTGCACACTCTAAGTGACCAGTTACCCATGGCAACCTGGTTATTTCTGCGGGTGGAACAAAGCACAGACACAAATAATTCAAAAATGCAAAAACTACAGTGTTTGATTTGAAATACACTGTATGTTCCTTGCCCCCTGCCCCCAACAGATTTCTCTCCTACTTAAAATTTCCATAGAGGAATGTTCAAATTAGATTGCATTCCCTACCACTAAGTTCACAGCATAGGAAACACAGACTAGAAGCATAACCACTTTGGAGTTAACCATTTTATCCCAAACAATGTGAAAGCAGAGAACTGAAGTTAGAATTAACCTGAGATTAGAAGAATGCACTTTTATTTTAAGGTAGATTAACATAGAATTTATACATCACAAATGTGCTTTCAGGTAAGAAATGCATTAGTTAATTTCTCTTCAAGTTGAAATACCAGAAAAAAAAAAAAAACTTTGGATAAAAATATCGCCACTGAAAGGTCAAGGAAGAAAAATAATAAAGAGCTTTGTAGTTTGGATTAGCCTAAGGGGCTCAATCTCGCTCATTAATAACACAGAAAAACATATCCTTTAAATTCTTATTATATAATACCACAGACTTTTACTGAAACAGTTTTATAATTTATTTTCTTCTAAAAGCTCACAGTCAATTACAAAGGATATTATAGAGAACATTAAAACCTTCTTTTCTTACTCTGGAAAAAGAACAGCTAGAAAACCCATCTGATCATTCAAATTTTTGATTTAAAAAAAAGATTAGTGAAGATATACACAAAATATACCAGTAACACAATTCATTCCAGAAACTTTGGCAAGGATGTCTGGGGGTGAAGGGCATGCTTACAGAAACCTCTTGGGTGACTCTCTTCTCTCCGGAACGGTTTCAGGGTCTGCCTTGGTCAGAAGTACAACGTGGTTTTTAAAGTGACAGATGGCTTTCAAGCCTATGAAAAGCTGTATTCTTAAAGCACAGACATCCATACTGATAGGTGGGCAAGCCTAATAAGGAAAAATTCACAAATTTAGCCAAGGAATGAAGTACATGAACTTCAAAAACTTCCAAAATCAATCTATTGGATACAATCTCTCCTTTCCTGTCTCTCTCCGCTACTCGAATAATCCAAATTCCTATTCTTATCAGAGCAAGAGGCTATCTTATCTAAACTATATAACTGAATATCTCATTCATGTGTCCACCAAAGAGCTCCATAGTATGTGTTGACATTGACTTGAAAAAAGCAGAGAGCCTCCAGGAACCCTGCCCTGAGCTGGTTACTGCCACCCAGGGAATTCCCCACTAACAGTGGGCTGGTGCAGGTGGTACCTTCAAATGGGCTTTTAGTCAAAATCAGACACTATAAAAGGGCAGTCTACTGCTCGTAAAATACATAAAAAGGTTTCTTAGTGGATGGGTGTGTGTAGAAATACGGGCACATTCAGATGGCCCCTGTTAGCTCTGCAGGTATGAACACTGCCTGGAATGGCTAACAGGCTGGAGGTTTGCCAGGCAACTGGAGGAAACCCTGGACCAGCAGACAGGCTCCTGTCCTTGTAAGGAAACATTCACCCAAGCAGAATGGATAAGAAGCTAACTGAGGAGCTCTTTCTGGGACTCACAAAATGAGGCTGCCAGGTCTCCCTGGCTCCTCCATTAATGGTGTTTCGATTCCAAAGTCATCTTCCTTGTCCCTTTTGTACAAAGTGCACGGGGATAACCCTCCATCTATTTTTGTCATTCCTATGAATAGTTAAGGTGGCCTTGGTGATGCTGAGCCAGAGTCTCAGGGGAAAGGGAAATAAAGATAGCATGCCTTATGGCCCTCTCTCTGAGGCTGTGAAACCTTTCTCAGACACCACAGCTTCCAAAGCCTGAGTCAGCAAGGGAGCAAAATGACGGCGTGTTCGTTCAGGGGCATCTAGGATTTCAGGGTGGTGGAACTGCAGGGAAGGGGGAGCCAGGAGGTGTGACCTGTCCTTCCCTCTGCCACCTTCAAGGACTAGCCTCAGGGGCAGCATCCTCTACTAGCTGCCCATCTCCCCTCTTTTCTCCCGTTCTCTGTGTTTCTTCCTTCTGGTTTTATGAGACTATGAGAAGGCCTGGAATTGAGATTTATTTTCAAATGCAGATTGATGCTGCCTCAATGTGTTATGTACCCCTCACTCCACCATCACTACCTACACAAGCCTCGGTCTTCCTGATGTTTAAAACAAAACACAAGGCAAGATGGGGTGGAGAGAGAGGAAGCAAGAGACAAAGAGGCTGTCACCTTGCCATGGGTACTAGGGACATAGCCATTATTTTTAAAATAATCTCTTGAAAAGGCTATGTGTATATCTTAAACACAGACAGAAGTCATGGGAAAGCTGTGATTCTGGTTTCCCAAGAGGCTGAAGGTAGGCAGTAAGCCTGTCAGCAGCAGAAAGTGACAGGCAGCCCACAGAAGAAAAGAAAACTTGGATGTGATTTCCAGAAAAAGGCAGCACACAATTTGGGTAACAGTGAGAGTGGAAAAGTGTCTCAGACACATTAAGCACTACACACCATCATCACTGGACACTCATTTTTCCAGAAAAAGGTGTTCTGGGTGCCAGATGGACAATAATGTGTGAACAGAGGCCATCATGATTAGGGGTTCCCTGAAGCATGGATACGCACAACAAACACCCATCTCAGAGGTGAAACTGCACATGATGGACATGGTGCAAATCATCAGTGTATTTCTGAGAGCAGAAATTCAGGGTCGGAAAACGGAGAATTGCGTCATAAAATTGTCTATTTGGTGGTCAAAAGCTTTTAGAGACTAAGCAGATTACTTCTCACTAAAAACGAGGTTACTGACCTAGAATATCAATTAACACGAGATCAAAACTATGGAAGTACAGAACACTTGTTGAAGGCTTTGTAAAATGACAAAAGAATTATCAGTATATCCGATAATGGTATAAATAAATCATCTGAATGCACTGCATTCACTTCTGTGCTCTTAGATACACAGATTTCTGAACTGTTTTCATAGCTCTATACAACTGCCACCAACACTTCTGATCAAAATGAATAAAACTGTAGTATACTATAGTTGTGATGTGCCCTCTCTGAAGTTACACTATACATATTCTTTACCAAATTTTAAAAACATGCATTGTGTCTAAATTCTGAATGACGTTTTCAAAGCAATCTTAAAAATTACCATCTAAACGACAAACTGCAAAATGCTTACCATTTTACATCCCAAAGCTCTAACTGAACAAACAAGACTTTACTGTCCGCCCAGCTTAGACGCTAAGAGCGTCAATTTGCAAGCACTCATGTTTGATCTTTAGGTTGCACTGTCATTAGCCAGCTCTGACCTTCAGGGTGGTGTCCACATACGGGTCCTCCTCCCTCGCGGCCGCCGCGCTGCACCGCACTGTGTAACACTGCAGGTTGTTACTGAGGAAGAGGAGAAAGCCCACTGAGCAAAGCGGAGGCCAGGGACCAACACGCCACTGCGGGAGGATGTCACAGGACCGCAGTGCAATGAGGCGGGCGGCGGAACACCCCAGTACTCATCAAACGCTGACAAGTTAGGCTGCTTCTCAACAAGGAGATTACCGCAGAAATCCTATGGAGTGCTTTTTTGAAACACATAACTGGTCCCCACTGCATCCCTACCAAATCACAATCTCTGGGGGTTGAATCTGTGTTGTGCTTAGTCACTCAGTCGCACAGACTCTTTGTGACCCCATGGACTGTAGCCCACTAGGCTCCTCTGTCCATGGAATTCTCCAGCCAAGAAAACTGGAGTGGGTTGCCATGCCCTCCTCCAAGGGATCTTCCCAACCCAGGTATCCCTCTCTGTAAGCGGATTCCTTTCCATCTGAGCCACCAAGGAAGCCCATGGGGGCTGAATCTAGACACGTATATTTCTACAAAGCTCCTGGTGTGACACACACTCCTAGTTAACAACCATGGATCTGGGTCAATACCCTTATTTTATTTACAAAATGATGGCTCGGGAACCTGCCCAAAATTCAGACAGGTGACTATCAAAGCCAAGGTTAGAACCCAAGTTTCCCGATTTATTATTATCTCAGGATGAAATCGGAGAAGGCACTGGCACCCCACTCCAGTACTCTTGCCTGGAAAATCCCATGGACAGAGGAGCCTGGAAGGCTGCAGTCCATGGGGTCGCTAAGAGTCGGGCACGACTGAGAGACTTCACTTTCACTTTTCACTTTCATGCATTGGAGAAGGAAATGGCAACCCACTCCAGTATTCTTGCCTGGAGAATCCCAGGGACAGAGAAGCCTAGTGGGCTGCTGTCTATGGGGTCACACAGAGTTGGACACGACTGAAGCGACTTAGCAGCAGCAGCAGGATGAAATGGAGCCTGGGTTGTGCTGAGCAACACATTTAGATTACACAAACTCTCTGAAGGAATCTTCAGAATCATGTAGTCCAGAAGCTTGTTTTTAAAGACTAGAGCCTACAAAGTACATGGTTGGTCCAATTCCTCTTTGGAGAATGGAAATCAAATCAGACCCAGGTCTCCTCATTCTTCATACTCCTCTTTTCACAACTCCAGGCTACATTCTGCACAGCAAAGCAACCTGGAGACTTCACAGTAAGTGCCTGTGTCCAAAAACCTTGATAGGTTTCCTTCTGATATTCCCTAAGCACCTCGAACTCCAATATCTAAACCAAACTTTTCTGCTGCCCCACACCACACCAGCCTCCATTCTTTCAGAAAAGTAGGCTTGGGACTCCCCTGGGCAGCCAGTGATTAAGACTTCCACTTTTCAATGCAGGGGGTGCAGGTTTGATCTCTGGTCAGGGAGCTAAGATCTCACAAGCCTTATAGCCAAAAAAACAAAACATAAACAGAAGCAATACTATAACAAATTCAATAAAGACTTTAAAAATGATACACATCCCCCCTCCCTGCAAAAAAAATCTAAAAAAAAAAAAGAAAGCAGGTTCAAAACTGATGGGTTTTCTCATGTCTCCTCCATCCCCAGTATCCCACCAGACATCAAGTCCTGTAATTCTCTCCTCTCCGTGCTTCCTTCTCTTTTCACTGCTACTGCTCTGCCCAAATACAATCCCTCACTATCCTCACTGAACTATCCCAACAGCTCATTAGTATGTTCAAGCCATCCTCCACTGTGGCCACCATCCATTTTCCTAAAGTAATGCTCTATTCATATACTTTTCTTTGATCAAAATCTAAAAAAATTCCTTAACTTCCAAAGCCCCAAGTTCCCTCTCAGGCACTATTTTCCCCACTTTTCTTTGTTTCAGCAACTTTACATTTATAGGACATTACTACACAACCCTTTGGAAACTGAAAAGACCAGAGACCTCTACACTGTTCCCCATGCCAGAGAGTAGGAAGAGAGGGAAGCACGCCCACGGGGAGTGGGTGTCAGAATCTTCAGCTGGGTCCTGTGCTGGTGTGAAATACACCACAGCACCTGCTGGAAATTCTGATATTACCACTCAATTGGGAAAAATAAAAAGAAGCACTGTCCTATGCAATTACTTATCAGAAACTCCAACAAACCTGGACATAGCTTTGCTTGTAGCTTCCCCTCTATCTGGAATGCCCTCTACTTTCAGTCTCTATCTGTCAAATCTAACTAGCTTTCGGGCCTCACTTTCAACACAGAAACTTTGCCCGCGTGACTTGGCCAGAAGTAACTTCCCTCTTCCCATAGCCTACAACACGTCCATGTGGTCTCAGGACATTTTTCACAAATCTCCTAGTGTTCGTGTCCCTTGTACGTGTCTTTCATCCTCTCTTACGTTGCTGTTTGCATAAACAGAGGCTGTGCCTTATTCATGGTTGGTTGGCCAGAGGGCTCAATGCAGTGCCTTGCCTAGAACCTGAATTCAAAAAAACAGGAAATCAAACCACAAGCATTACTAGCTGCTGAGATAAAAGGAAATGAGATTATATTTAGGAACCCAGTTTACATGCCAGCTTACTAGGAGGATAAGGCAACTCAGAAGACACTCACCACTGATTAGCCACATGACCCTGACCAACCCCAACCTCTGGACTCTCTCCCCATCTACACTACTCCCTACTCAGAGGGTAGAATCAGGCAGGCTTTCTGGACCCTTTACAGTCCTAAACCATATCAATGAACTCAACTCACATAGAAAAGATATGACAGCAGTGAAAAAAAAAAAAATTTAGGAAATCTAAAACTAAAAAGATGCCCTGACTGTTGTCAAGAGCCCCCACTGACTTTTCATTAGAATTCCCTATGAACATCTTCCGTCATGAAGAACCTTACCCGTTCTTAGAAAGATTCCCATCCAGTTTAAGAAAACAAAACAAAGGCAAAACCAGAATTTAAATCTCTGATGTTGAAAAGGCAGTTATGAGCCATTATTTAAAAAATAAATAAATTAAATAAACCCCAGGTGTATATCATTAATTTATAGTGCTATCCACTGGTTCACATACTTTTCATTTAAAGATTTAGAAAGCACCTCAGGAAGTCAGAGAGAAATAAGTGACTCAAAAGCCAGCAAGGGACTGGAACATACCTTGTGATGACATGCAGAAACTGCGGGGTAAGCACCGCCTGCTGAGATTTCTCGGGATATTGGTAAACCGACAATAATTCAACAGATTTGACAATCATGTACAGGTAGCCCACATGAGGTAATGAGAAAAAACAAAAGAGGCTCAGCAACACTTTTTCCTGAGATGAATTTTTTCTATCAGAAGTAAGAGACCCTGCATGCAAAAAACAAACAAACAAACCATGAAGCCAGTAAATAAAAGGAATCAATATTTTGACTTTTCTGTGCAAAAACATCTATAAACAGATAACCAAAGAGTTGCTGAGGTGCTTATATAAGAATGCCAGTAAAAAAATGAAAAAAGAGTGATATAATTAGAATATCAACATTTTGAAAACCCTAATAAATTAACAGATCTAGGTAATCATCATTGATAGTCATTAACATCACAAAAAAGAGCCAACCTGATACAACGTACTTCCAAGAGAACTCAAGACTATTTGCATTATCAAAAAAAAAAAAAGATCATCACCATCATCTGATCAAGATTTAGACCAGCACTGTCAACAGAAATAAAATGTGAGCCATATATGTGAGGCAAAGTTTTCTAGCAATTGCTCATTAAAAAATAAAAACAGGCAAGATTTATAAAATAGATTAACCCAACATATCCAAAATATTATCATTTTGATACATAATCAATAAAAAATTAACAAGAAAGTTTACATTCTTTTTTGTTGTACTAAGTCTTTAAGACCTAGTGTGAATTTTACACTTAAAGCATATCTTAATTTAGACTAGTCACACTTCAAGGTGCTCAACAGCAACACTGACAAATGGATACCACACTGAACAGTACAGCTTTAGATCACAGAGAAGTATAGGAGATACAAGAAACATGTTAAATGACACTGTGGGGAGTCAGTCAGCAAAATTCAGACTGTGGGAAATTCTGTACTAACAGTCCAGTTTCCTGCTAACAAACCCGCAAAGAGAAACAAGAGAAGAAGGCAGAGCCTATAGAGCAGAGAGACATAAAAGACATAGGAGCCAACTGCAGGTATAGAACCTTACTTGGAATCTGATAAATTGCAGAAAAAAATATTTAGACAATCAGGGAAATTTGAGTACCTGATGGGTATTGGATGATATCAAGTAATTTCTTAAAAATGTGAAATGACATTTGGGGTTTTTGTTTAAATAAAAGAATTCCTTTCCTTTAGAAACATATGCCGAAATGTTTATAAATGAAAAGGTATAAACTCTGGGATTTGCATCAAAACAATCCGACACAGGGCAGGGGGTGATTACAAGGCAACACTGTTGAAGCTGTGTGATGGGAACCTTGGGGGTCACTGTACTGTTTTTCTATATCTGTGTGCCTGAAACTTTTCATAATCAAAGTTTTTTTTAAAAAAAATATAGCTCTGATTGATGCCCTTCAAGGACACATTAATAACAGAAGAATGTATAAAAGAGATAACTAATGAGAATCTACAAAAAAAAAAAGGAAGAAAATCCAATTACTACACTCTCCACAATTGGCCTAAAACAACTGATCCAGTTTCTACTTCCTCTTCTTTCATACACACATCTGTGCTCTAATCATACAGAGAGCTGCTCACTTATCTCCAAACATACATGATCTTTCACCTTGCACATGTTGGCTTCCCTGAGGTAGTATCTTACCAGAATCTCCATCTTCTAAAAAAAAAAAATTTTTTTTTTTATCTTCTAAAAATTTTACTCATCCATCAGGGCCCAGCTGACATGGGCACTGCCCAACCCCTCATCTGTCCACTAAGGAAACATCCATAGGCACCTACAATATGCCACTGTTCTGGGTTCTGGGGATACCACAGCGCACAAGAGAGAGTAACTGCATTCATTCTAGTGAGAGGTCTGGGGTGGAGAATAAACTCTGCAGTGTGCAGGGAGGGAACGGTTTAAACTGAGAAGTGGGAAGTCCTCTGCGGCGAGGTGATACTTGAGCTGTGAGCTGAAGACACTACTCTCGCAAGCTATGAGGGAAGTACTATGTTCTGAGCACTGGAAGAGTAAATCATAGATCTTAGACACGAGTGAGCTTGGTGTAACCTAGCAGCAGACAAAAGCCATATGGATGGAGAAATGTAAGAGCATGAGCAGGACAGAAGGAGCTCAGGGTCAGGGTGATGCAGCCCATGGAAAGGATTTGGGGTTTTATTCCAGGTGCTGCAGGAAACCCCTGGATAAAAGCTAACCCTCTAAGGTGGCTGTGGGCCCTTGTCTCCTGCCTTGTGTTACAGCTCCCTCTCCCTGGCTTCTTTCAGTTCCTCAAGCAAAGACTCTCCATTGGCCACAATCAAACCTGTCCACCAATCAGCCCCATTCATTCTACAGATCCTCTTTCTCAGGAAGCCTTCCCTGACCCCCAGTGAGGTCAGGATCCTTTGTTATACATGCTCAAGGCAGGGTTCTTCTCTCACAGAGCACTCCCATCAGTGTGTAATTGTATACTCCTTCTAATGTTCATTCCATTCATGCCTGCTTCCCCCCACAAGACAGTAAGCTCCAAGAGTGCAAGTACTTTGCCTACTTTTGCTCATTACAGGAGCCCTAGTATTCAGCACAAGACCCAACACAGTAGGTACTCAATACATGTTCACTGCAAGAAAGAAAAAAAATAAATGTATAAGTTTAATCAGAGTAATATTTATACCTTTCCCTAGCCATCACCTAAACATGTGAAGCAGGCCAGCACTAAGTACAGAATTCAATAATGATTCTTAATCTGGGTTGCCCATTATATTTCTGTGGAGGTTTTATTTTATTTTATTTTTTCTGTGGAGGTTTTAAAAAACACTGATGCCCTGGGACTTTCCTGGTGGTCCAATGGTTAAGACTCTGTGCTTCCACTGCAGGGGGCACAGGTTCCATCCCTAGTCAGGGAACTAAGATCCCACATGCCATGCAGTGGGATTTAAAATTTAATTTTAAATTAAACTATCTTTTAAAAAGTTTAAAAAATATATATATACTGATGCTCAGGCATCAGTTGACCAATTAAGTCAGAATCTCCAGCATGGGGAGTTCCCTGGCCATCCAATGGTTAAGATTCTATGCTCCCAGGGAAGGGGGCATGGGTTTGATCTCTGATTGGGGAACTAAGATTCCCATATGCTGCAAAGCATGGTTTAAAAAAAAAGACTCTCCAGTATGGTGAGACTGGGCATCAGTGTTTTAAAAAGCATCCAAGTAAGGCCAATGTGCAGCGAGGCTGAAAACCATTGCTCTTAAGTGAATTTCCATCCAGCCCACATTTTCCCATTTGGCTCACAAAGCCATCATTAGCAGCTCTGCCAAATGACCCAGCTGGAACCCAGATGAACCTCAGCTGTAACAGGGCCCTGATTTTCTTTTGGGGGCCTACTGACCATTTCAAAAAGAGAAGTGGGTTTTGTCAGTCATTTCCTCTCCATGGCTTCTCCTGGCAGACATGATTTCCATTTTGTGGACTCACTGTTATTTGCTAAGGAATCTGTCTAAGGCCACAGGGAAACTCAGAAAAACCATTACTCACATCGGACTCCCCACTCTGCCCAGTGCCCTTCCAGCTCACCGTACTGCAGCACTCTCATACTTACCTGTTTGGTAAATGGGTAGAAGCTGAAGTGAATGCAACCTGACGTCATCAGACAAGAGACAGGAAGAAATATCAGGAGCGAAACGTCTGTGAATTTAAAGAGAGACAGAGGAGAGAAGATCTAATTTCCATTGCATTAAGCAGGTAAATATATATTAACTTCTGGTGAATAAAAAGCTATCTATTACCTATAGAGCAGGTGCCGAACGTGGAAATACTTTATTTTTTCATCAGCTAATCCCGTTGACTCCAGTGTAACAGATATTCCTGACTGTTTGCTTTTTTCACCAAGAAGTTCCATGGGCTTTTGGCAGATAACAAAATCATCTGACTCAAGCTGTGAAGTTTCATTACTAATGCCTTAAAAAATAAAATTGAAGAAAATTATGTACTAACTCCAAGTAATTTTCGAATGCCAATTAGATTTCACCACATCCCCCCACCAATTAAATATAGTATTTATGCACACACATCCCATGTATTTATAAGGCGCTATGGTTTTGAAATGTCTTAGCACTTGCTCATTCCTTCCTCACAACTGACAAAGTAAACAGGACATGATCATCATACCCACTTTATATATAAGGAAACAGAAACTCAGAGATGGTATTCCTAACCCAAGGTCATTCGACTAGTAAATATGAGGACTGGAACTAGAAACTGCTCCTCTAGCAATAGATGTTTCATTATTTTTAATGACAAATACATGTTGAAATACATTTATATGCTACAGAATACATCACATGTTACAGAATACATTACATGCTACAGGAGAAGATATGGACAGCCAGATCATAAACCCAAGTCCCATGTATCAGGAACATCTATTTGTGTGAAAGTCGCTCAGTCGTGTCCAACTCTTTGCGACCCCATGAACTATACAGCCTGCCACGCTCCTCTGTCCATGGAATTCTCCAGGCCAGAATACTGGATTGGCTTGCCATTTCCTTCTCCAGGGATCTTCCCAATCCAGGGATCGAACCCAGGTCACCCACATTGCAGGTGGATTCTTAACCATCTGAGCCATCAGGGAAGCAACCACACCATAAATAATGTGGCTTGTCAATATACATACTAGAGCCTTTCAGAGATTGCCAGAAATAAAGGTTTTTCTCTATACCCCAAACAAGAAAGTAAGCTAAATTCATTATTTACCTTCTGCCTGTTTCGTGGGATTGGTGGTCTTATGTGGACGGTAGTTAACACTCTCTCTGTTTTTGGGATCTGACTCCAGTTTTACGATTAAGACTTCTAACTCTGACATGACAGCAACATATCCAACACAAAAAGAAATTTCAGCAGGGGTGATGTTATCTATGTGGATAACTAAAGAACGTTCAAAGTCCAAAATTGAGAATTCTTCATTAATGATCTGATACTTCAAACTAAATAAGACTAAATTATTGGTGCAGCCAACAAGAAGGTCTCCTTTCACAGGGCAGCAGGAAATGCACAGGGGGGCCTCAGAAAGTGGCATTTCCACAATAGACATCTGGTCTCTGAAGGTTTCACTGAAGGGTGCCTCCACGTCGTGTCCAACCATCCGGATACACACTCGGGAGTTTTCAGTCCTTTTACTTCTCCAGTTCACATAAGCACGCAGGAATGTAGCTTTGTTCTTCTCTTCAATTGCTACCAAATAATCTCCTGAGAAGGAAATAAGATTACACTTAGAATTTCTAATTAGAAACCACAACTTACCTTGCATCATGAAAAGGAACTAAAACAGAATCCTAATGTGAATGGTTGAATTAAAGATTGACAGAACAAAAAGCTCAACACTTTGCCCATTTGATGGGAAGAGCCGACTCACTGGAAAAGACCCTGATGCTGGGAAAGACTGAGGGCAGGAGGAGAAGGGGGTGACTGAGGATGAGATGGTTGGATGGCATCATCAATTCAATGGACATGAGTTTAAGCAAACTCCGGAAGATGGTGAAGGACAAGGAAGCCTGGTGTGCAGCAGGCCATGGAGTTGCAGAGTCAGACACAACTTGGTGACTGAACAACAAGAGAACAGAACTCTAAGTAACAGGATCTTGGGTGTATTTTTAACTCACAATAGGCATTTATTTAGGTTCTGAAATACAATCTCACCCCATTTTAACGTCTTCTTATTTAGTTGCTAAGTCGTGCCCAACTCCTTTGCAACCCCACAGACTGTACCCCACTAGGCTCCTCCATCCATGGGATTTCCCAGGCAAGAATACTAGAGTGGGTTGCCATTTCTCCAGGGAATCTTCCCTACCCAGCTATCGAATCTATGTCTCCTGCATTGCAGGCGGTTCTTTACCACTGAGCCACCTGGGAAGCAGTTAATATCTTAAGATGACCTATTAAATATTCATGTAGCTTACAGAGAAATTCTATGACTTATGTCTATGATAGCTCTACAAGTTATTGTAGCTCTGAATTTACAGCTCAAACAAAGCTCTCCTGACATAAAGAGTTCGATCTCAGAGTGATGCTAAAATTAGGTATAAGGAACTCTGAAGAAATCAGTGGAATATATACTGCTACCTCTCCCATCCCCACAAGTCATATTTTCATGTCAACTCTGAGAAATAGCTAAAGCCACACATACCAAGTAAAATTTCAATCCAAGCCAGTTTTCCCTTAATTGTTGATTTTCTTGGATTTTCTAAATTACAAAGTAATTTTGGAATTGTTGTTTATTGTGAGAAGTCAAAGTGATGAAGAGATACAAAATGAAAAGCAGAATGACCTCTCCCCTGCAGTCCAATCCATGAGGAGCCAGTGTTAATACACACAGCTTGGTATGTGTCCTTCTAAACCTTTCTTTCATAGAAACATAGATCACAGAGTGGTAGTTTGTCATTCCTGCTTTTAACTAAATGGAATCACATTAAACATATTTAACAATCTGCAACTTAAAAAAATTACCTCAAGAGGGAGGGGATACATGTATAATTATGGCTGATTCACATTGTTATATGGTAGAAAGCAACACGACATTGTAAAAATTTAAAAAATAAAAAATAATAAAATGATTTTTTAAAATTACCAATTTATTACCAAGATTTCCATATTTTTCCCTCCAGGGCAGATACATGGATATCTAACATCCTTTTCAATATCTGCAAAATATCCTGTATATACCTGGGTCATAATTTATTCAGCAGTCCCCCTACATTTAAGTACTGGGTTGACCAAAAACTTTGTTCGGGTTTTTCTATATTGTCTTACAGAAAAACCCAAACGATCCTTCTGGCCAACCCCAAATTTCCAGCTTTTTTGTTTTTGCCACTGTAATTTATGCTGTAATAAATAGGCCTATACCTACATATTTACTTGAAAGTAAAAGTGAAAGTTGCTCAGTCATGTCCGACTCTTTGTGACCCCATGGACTATACTATAAAGTCCATGGAATTCTCTAGGCCAGAATACTGGCGTGGGTAGCCTTTTCCTTCTCCAGGGGATCTTCCCAACCCAGGGATCAAACCCAGGTATCCCACATTGCAGGCCGATTTTTTACCAGCTGAGCCACAAGGGAAGCCCAAGAATACTGGAGTGTTAATTTCAATGGTGTAGATTTTCAAAAGTAAGACAATCAGTCAAAGCGTCAGTACATTTTAAAATGTAATAGATATTGCCAGATTACAATTACAATTACACATTACAGATTCAAATTTCCACCAGTGCTGCTTAAACAGCCCTGTTCCCCCACATCCTCACCAGCACTGACTCAATATGATGGAGGAAACAGGGACTCTCATGGATGTAAATATCATTTATATTTTCCAGACCACTTATAAAGCGGTTATATGTTTATACAGCCATGTACAGTTTATCTTCTACAAGTTATCCACTTTTTTTTTTAATTATATTGGTTTGTTTTTCTTATCAAGGAATAGCAGCTCTCTGGGTAAAAAGGATATTAATCTTTTGCTGGCCATGAAAAGCAAATCACTTTTGGTAGTCTGTAGTTTGACTTTTGACTGCTATGGTTTGACTTTGTCTGATATCTTTTACCATATGGAACCAGATATGTATCTTTTCCGTCTTGGCTTCTGTGTTTCCTGACTTGTTTAAAACAGTCTCTTGCATCTGTCAAATTACATAAACACACTCTTACATATTCTATTTGGGGGGTGGGTAAATTAAATTTTTAATCTTTAGAACTTTCTGGGTTGGAGGGGAGAAGTCAAGGTTCTTTCAAATAGAGAATTCACTAAATGCTAGACATTATTATGTAAACAAGCCCTTCTCCAATGAACTGACACTGAAATGCTGTGGTTAGCACAACTGCTTCCCACATACAGATGCAGCAAGCAAGCGGGGGCAGCCGTTTTCTGAAGACACTCAGTGGGCTGGCCAGGCCCCTCTCCTCTGGACTGAGCCAGGCTTCAAGACAGGCAAACCTTCTCCTGATGCTGGTTCCTTTGATGCCACAGATGTGAATCCTGCATCTGTTTTCTCCCCAGAGATCCTGGTTGTGGTTTAGTCACTAAGTTGTGTCTGACCCTTTTGAGATCCCATGGACGGTAGTCCACCGTGCTCCTCTGTCCATGGGATTTCTCCAGGCAAGAATATTGGAGTGGGTTGCCATTTTCCTCGTCAAGAAATCTAGGTGGAATACCTAACTATACCCTGTGGGTTCCATACACTGGCTCACTCTGTTCCAGAGAAGGTCTGATGGAGTTGAGAGCAGAAGATACCATGTGGCCTCCATCTTCCTTAAACTCTCCCAGTAAATACACTAAACAAAAAAATTTTTTATTGTGGTAAAATACACATAACATAACATTTACCACTTTCACTATTTTTAAGTGTACAATTCATGGCATTAGATACATTCACATTGTTATGCAGCCATTACCACCATCTTGAAAACTTTTTCATCTTCTCCCAAACTCTGAATCCACCAACAATAACTCTACATTCCCACCCTCTGTACATGTATGTCTTTTACTATTTACATAATACAATAAAGCATCAATGCTGAAGAGCATGGGTTATGTGCAAATACATAAATATGAACTATTTGTACACATCTGCAGATCTAACTCAGAACTCAGGTACATAAAATTGAAAGCAAAACTAATTGTGTGTAGAGTAAAAGGGAAAACCAGGACTGAACATCAGAAGTAGTGCCTTGTGAACACAGACTTGGGCAACCACCATTCCACTTCTGTCTCTATGAATTTGACTATTCTAAGGTACCTCCTAAGTAGAATCACACAATATTTGTCCTTTTGTGTCAGGTTTATTTCACTTAGTGTAATGTCTTCAAAGTTCATTTGTATTGTACACATATCAGAATTTCATCCCTTTTTAAGGCTGTATGGATACACTGCATTTTGTTTATCTGTCGATGAATACTTGGGCTGCTTCCACCTCTTGGCTCTGAAAAATGCTATGTATACTGGTGTACAAATGTGTGCACAAGCCCCTGCTTTCAGTTAATCTGTGTATATACCCAAAAGTGAAATTCCTGGAGAAGTATACAGTACCAGTATTCTGGCCTTGAGAATTCCATGGACCAAGGAGCCTGGCAGGCTATAGGCCGTGGGGTTGCCAAGAGTCCGACACAACTGAGCGACTTTCACATGTGGAAATTCTATGAATTTTTTCAGGAACCATCATACTGTTTTCTACAGCAGCTCTATCATTTTACTCTCTCACCAGGAATGTACAAAGGTTCCAATTTCTCCACATCCTCATCAACACTTATTATTTCTATTTGTTTTGATAATGACCATTGTAATGGGTATGAAATGGTATCTCTTCATGGTTTTGATTTGCATTTCCATGATGATTAGTGATGTTGAGCATCTTGTCCTGTGCTTGTTGGCAACTTAGATAAGTATCTATTCAAACTCTTTGCCAATTTTCAAATTGGGTTGTTTGTTGTTTGCTGAGTTATGAGAGTTCTTCTGAATACTAATCCCTTATTGGGTATACGCTTTGCAAATATTTTCTGCCTTTTCTGTAGACTGCTTTTTCAAATCAGTTCATAGTGTCCTTTGATGCACAAAATTTTTTAATTTTGATGACAGCCAAATTTTCCATTTTTTCTTTGTTGTCAGTGCTTTGGTGTCATATTTAAGTTACTAGTTACTTAATGAACTCTAAAACTAAGAATATTTGTTTAGTTATAATAAAACGTTTTATACACTTTATTTTATTTTAGAAAAATATAAGTGTTTTTCATACATCTACAAATATATGCCTATTACTGGTAAAGTCTATATAATCAACATTTTATATGTAATTTGCAAACTATAGATAGTACCTATGCTGGAGAAGGCAATGGCACCCCACTCCAGTACTCTTGCCTGGAAAATCTCATGGACGGAGGAGCCTGGTAAGCTGCAGTCCATGGGGTCGCTAAGAGTCGGACACGACTGAGCGACTCCACTTTCACTTTTCACTTCCATGCATTGGAGAAGGAAATGGCAACCCACTCCAGTGTTCTTGCCTGGAGAATCCTGGGGACAGGGGAGCCTGGTGGGCTGCAGTCTCTGGGGTCGCACAGAGTCGGACACAACTGAAGCAAATTAGTAGCAGCAGCAGCAGCATGCTATCTTATGTTTTCAAATTAATAACTTGTTTTATAAACAATGAACTAGAACTTGCTAAGTGTGTCTTCCTGATAAGCCTTATAAACAGACCTTTAGAGTTTTCTCAGTTAATCCTCACAACCCTTCAAGGCAAAATCCACTTCTCCATTTTATAGATCAGGAACCTGAGACTCAAATAAGCTAAGTAAAGTAAAGTCACTCAGTTGTGTCTGACTCTTTGCGACCTCATGGACTATACAGTCCATGGAATTCTCCAGGCCAGAATACTGGAATGGGTAGCCTTCCCTTCCTCCAGGGGATCTTCCCAATGCAGGGATGGAACCCAGGTCTCCCATATTGCAGGCAGATTCTTTACTAGCTGAGCCACAGGGGAAGGCCTCAAATAAGCTAAGTATCTTGCTTAGGCAACACAGCCAACAAATGATGGCACTTGGGCATAAATCTGGATCTGGTTAGTTGCAAAGTCAATGGTCATTCCATGCATCTCTCAGAATATTAGAAAGGAGATATAAGTCTAGAGGATTCTAGCCCTTCGTAAGAGAAAGGAATTAAACTTTCCAAAGCATTATGTGCTCAGGGCTTTATTTTACTTATTTTATGACAGCTTCTGTCTTTATTAAGTAAATTTAAAAACCAGTATTCTATTTATTCTCAAGCTGAGAGTGATGATTAAAAAAAAAAAAGTAAACTTTTCCTTTTATGCTTCAAGATCATAACCCTGGTTAACACTAATCCGTAAACTAAAAGGCTGCACTCCTATGACAAAACAATTATCAGAAGGAAGAATAATATATGATGAATCAAAATATGTTTTATGACTTAAAAATTTGAGGGAGGGTAGGGCTTTGTTGTTCAGTCACTAAGTCCTGTCTGGTCCAACCCTTTGCGATCCCATGGACTATAGCATGCCAAGCTTCCCTGTCCTTCAGTATCTTCCAGAGTTTGCTCAAACTCATGTCCATGGAATCAGTGATGCTATCTAACCATCTCCATCCACAGTAGGGCCTGCTGCTACTGCTGCTGCTAAGTCGCTTCAGTCATGTCCGACTCTTAGTGACCCCATGGACTGCAGCCCACCAGGCTCCCCCGTCCCTGGGATTCTCCAGGCAAGAACACTGGAGTGGGTTGCCATTTCCTTCTCCAACAGTAGGGCCTAGGGGGAGATAATAGACATTCTTGGGGCTCTTTCATGCACTTGTGCTATGTGGTCTTGTTCTCTCTGCCCCACAGCTCCAGACATCCCATAAACAAGTGTCCAGCACCAGAAGTCCCTACACAGCACTCAACTCTGGCCAAAGAGATCTTTCTTCCTTGAGAGCAATGAGTTTCCCAATCTCTTCTTTCTCCCTTCACACACAAAACCTAAAATAATTTCAATTACTGATGATGATATTAGGGGCTCATCCTTCAAAATTTCAACCTACATTCTACCACCTCCAATCTTTATGAACGGAGCCTGGCATCCTGCTAATTAGAGACAAAAAGAAATTGAAAATGTTTTCTTCTTGTGTAAGAATCTGCAAAGCATTTATAGTGAATAGAAACTGCTGATCTAAGATTCACTTACTTTTTGATGGGGTGAGAGTAGGGGAGACACTGGGCTTAGAGCAAGAATCCCCAAGTCCAAGCCAGTGTTAGTGGGAGGAAAGAGGCCAAAAGGAAATAGCTGAGATGTGTAAGAGGAGTTATCAGCATATCAGCATATCTAGCAGTCCTCTACCTACATTTTGGAAGCTGCACCCAAGCATTAAGTTCAAGCTAAAGGAAAAAGCTGAGATATGTAAGAGGAGTTATCTGGATATCAGCATATCTAGCAGCCCTCTACCTACAATTTCGAAGAAGCTGCACCCAAGCATAAAGTTCAAGCTGAAAGTTACCCTTGAGCTATCTGACTTATGCTAACACCATACCACATGACTCCCGAACTTTTTTTTAAGACAGTCAACGGAATTACAAAAACATCTTTGTTAACTTCAAGGCATGAGTACCACCATGCTATTCACTGCCTACAGCAGTCAATATGGCTCTAGGTCAGTGATTCTCAATCCTGACTAAACAGGAGACTCACCCAATGCTGAGCCACACCCCAGGAAACTATTACCGTTTCTCTGAGGTCCAGTAATCTTTTTAAGCTACCCTAGGTGATTCTTAAACACCAGTAGAGGCATCAAAGGATTCTCCAGAATCACCACTACTGACAGGCAAGAAAGCTAGAGGTTTACACAGTGCCAGTCACTTACAATTCTACATTAAATGTCCATTTGGAAGAATGGGGCCAATCATGTAAACAGTGGTTATCTGTCCCCCACGAGCACACATACACATACTAATGTTGAAACTCGTGAGCTTGCCACTCAAATAGAGCTCCTGAAGGTAAAGAATTCATAGGTCTAAAAAGGAGGTGGGGAAAACTACTAATATTGTGAAATGATTAGAAGAGCAATATCATTAAAAATACCAAAATCAGAGCCTTCTGCTGACAGAGAACTTACAGATCTAATTAAGTGTTTTTCAAACTGGTCTGTAGACCCGAAGGCCCCTATTGATGTCTAAACTATTCAAAAAGAAAAACTAGTAACAATATAATAAGTTGCTCATAAAGGCATCCAAAGTTTGGAGCTAGCTGTTTTTATGTAAATAATGACAGTAAATAAAAGGACTTTTCATTTTTTCTAACATGTAGCTTTACTCGACAAAATGAACAGTCAGATACCGCGTATGGTAGCCCCGCAGTTTTTTTGCTGACCCACAAAATTCCAAGGTCTAGAAACCACTGATCTAGTTTTCCACTTTCTTTTTTTTTTTTTTTTAAACACAAACGGAGACCCAAAAGTTTCTATAAACTCACACATAGTCAGTTGTGGACAGAGAGTTTAGACAGAGCTCTACTATCCTCCAGGTTCATGCTCTTCACTTTATTAGTAAATACCTCAGTCACAGGCTTTTCCATCTTAAATACTGCAATTTACACCCCTATTGAAAAGCAGAATTCAAATTTTAAGTGTATTATCAGAAGTTAAAAGAATCCTATGGTGAATTCTTCTGTAAACTGAAGCATCTATTTCGACCTTTTTGCATCTTTTCCTGGGGGTGGAGGGGCTTGCACTTGGCATGCAGGATCTTAGTTCCTCACCAGGGATCAATCCACGCCTTCTGCAGTGGAAGTGAAGAGTCTTAACCACTGGACCACCAGGAAAATCCCAAAGTACCTATTTTTAAATGTTGGATGTTTCTAAAATAGGGATATGCCCACTCAGTATCCCCTCGGTACTGCTTCACATTTCTAGTGGGAAAGGAGTAGTGGATGCTACTTTTCTGGGGGGAAAGGGGCCTAAGACCCGAGTTCTACTTACACAGATTTAAAAATCAGCAGGTCATGGGAGCTTTCAAAAATCGACAGGAAATAGATAAAGGACTGGCCATGAGTTGGCATAATTGTTGAAGATGGGATTAACTGGGGGTTCAGGATACCATTCTCCCTACTTTTGTATGTACTTATTTTCTATAATAAAAGAATCTTACTTGGTTTGTTTCGGTTTCAAGTGTCTGAGTTGAGTGGAATCCAGTCACCCAACCAAGGGCCTTTCCAGCGAGGACACCAGAAGAGCAAAAAAACCCAGCATTCCCCCGGCCCACCAGAGGTCTGCTCTCACCTGTGGTTGCCAGGACAACTGCACAGCTCTCACCTTCCTTTAGCCGCCGGACTGGGCGAGACCATCCTACAAGCAGTAAGTCCTTCCCTACCCAGAGCTGCTGGCGTCACTCGGTCCTCTAAGAAAGAGGCCCCAACGAGGGGCCGAGGCGCCCCTTCCCCCGCCACTACTTACCGGCTTCACTGTAGGCTAGGCGCAGCACCCTGCCCAGCGTGGAGAAGACGCACCTCGGCTGGCACAGCTCCTGGCCGACCACGGTGAACGCCTCCACTTTGCAGCCAGCCGCCACGAATAGCGTATCGCGTCCCCCGCCGCAGAAGCGCTCGGGCTCCAGCTTGCAGGGCACCACCTGCTGCGAGCCAAACGGGTGCAGGTTGTATAACTGCACCATCCTGGCGACCGGCTGCGGGCCTCCCAGCGGTGCCCGCTCCGGCCAACCAGCCCCGTCGGGCACCGGGAGACCCCGCGCGGTCCGTAGAGACTGGACCACTTCCGCGAGCGATTGCACGGAGCCGAGTCACGTGAGCACCAGGCGGACCAGCCGGCGGCGCCGATTCTTAAAGAGGCAGCTACACCTTGAGGGTGGAGCCGAGGTGAGGACGCGGCCGCGGCTCGCTGGACCTCGGACCGCGCCTCCACGCCCAAGAGTTTAGCGGGCACGGGAACCAGTCTGTCTTTCCCTGCATGTTTTCATGATACTGCTTTGGGCCAGGCGAGATGTTTAGGCCCTTGAAGCCGTTTAAACACTTGATCATCTGTTGTACCCTTTTCTACTTGCTGCAGCCTGTGAGCTTCTGGAGAACAGGGCTGCAAAAACTGAAGTGGAGGGCACACAGCTCAACTTCGGGCTAAACTGAAGAGTTGCTCAGAAGCACTGGTCATTTCAGAATGGTTTAGTTGGAAAGAGGAATTCCTAGAACGTGCTTGGCAAAATAAATAAATATTTGCTGAAGAAGCGTGGATATCATCTAATGAACTCCAAATATTTGAAAAAGATTAGTTTGAGCCCAAAGAATAGAAGGACTAAGGATGTAACCCACTGGTTCTCACTCCAGTGCGCCCAAGACTCGGTTCAGTTCAGTCACTCAGTCGAGTCTCACTATTTGTGACCCCATGGACTGTACCACGCCAGGCCTCCCTGTCCTGGAGTTTACTCAAACTCATGTCCATTGAGTTGGTGATGCCATACAACCATCTCATCCTCTGTTGTCCCCTTCTCCTCCCGCCTCCCATCTTTCCCAGTACCAGGGTCTTTTCCAATGAATCAGTTCTTCACATCAGGTGGCCAAAGTATTGGCATTTCAGCTTCATCATCAGTCCTTCTAATGAATATTCAGGACTGATTTCCTTTAGGATGGACTGGTTGGATCTCTTTGCAGTCCAAGAGTCTTCTCCAACAGCACAGTTCAAAACCATCAATTCTTCAATGCTCAGCTTTCTTTATGGTCCAACTCTCACATCCATACATGAATACTGGAAAAACCATAGCTTTGACTAGATGGACCTTTGTCGGCAAAGTAATGTCTTTGCTTTTTAATATGCTATCTAGGTTGGTCATAACTTTTCTTCCAAGGAGAAAATTTCTTTTGATTTCATGGCTGCAGCCACTATCTGCAGTAATCTTGGAGCCCAAAAAAATAAAGTGTGTCACTGTTTCCATTGTTTCCCCATCTATTTGCCATGAAGTGATGGGACCAGATGCCAAATCTTAGTTTTCTAAATGTTGAGTTTTAAGCCAGCCTTTTCACGCTCCTCTTTCACTTTCATCAAGAGGCTCTTTAGTTCTTTGCCTTCTGCCAGAAGGGTGGTGTCATCTGCATATCCGAGGTTATTGATATTTCTCCTGGCAATCTTGATTCCAGCTTGTGATGATCCAGCCCAGCATTTCTCATGATATACTCTGCATATAAGTTAAATAAGCAGGGTGACAATATGTAGCAGCCTTGATGTACTCCTTACCCTATTTGGAACCAGTCTGTTGTTCCATGTCCAGTTCTAACTGTTGTTTCCTGACCTGCATACAGATTTTTCAAGAGGCAGGTCAGGTGGTCTGGTATTCCCATCTCTTGAAGAATTTTCCACAGTTTGTTGTGATCCATGCAATCGAAGGCTTTGGCATAGTCAATAAAGCAGAAGTAGATGTTTTTGTGGAACTCTTACTTTTTGATGATCCAACAGATTTTGGCAATTTGATCTCTGGTTCCTCTGGCTTTTCTAAAACCAGCTTGAACATCTGGAAGGTCACAGTTCACAAACTGTTGAAACCTGGCTTGGAGAATTTTGAGCATTACTTTACTAGCATGTGAGATGAGTGCGATTGTGTGGTACTTTGAACATTCTTTGGCATTTCCTTTCTTTGGGATTAGAATGAAAACTGACCTTTTCCAGTCCTGTGGCCACTGCTGAGTTTTCCAAATTTGTTGGCATATTGAGTGCAGCACTTTCACAGCATCATCTTTTAGGATTTGAAATAGCTCAACTGGAATTCCATCACCTCCACTAGCTTTGTTTGTAGTGATGCTTCCTAAGGCCCACTCGACTTTGCACTCCAAGATGTCTGGCTCTAGGTGAGTGATCATACCATCGTGATTATCTGGGTTGTGAAGATCTTTTTTGTATAGTTCTGTTTATTCTGTCTAATCCGTATTCTGTATCTATTCCTGACATCTCAGTGTGGAGCTCGTGGTTGCAAATTAAAAAAACAACATGATTTAGATTAAGCAGGTATTGGAGCTATTCTTTCCAATTCATCGGGGGTGGGGGGGAATCTAAGTATGGATTGAGGGATGTTGTCTTACTTTTGGCATGCAGGTACAGGACTGAAAAGAAAAAGCAAAATTTCCTTTTGTCACCCTCATGACCTTTTTTCTTCTAAGAATTTACAAATTAGGTGCAATTGGACTAAAATGAATTAAATCCTACCTCCATTTCCTAAATCCTCTTGATGAATAAAGTTGTCCTCAGTAATAAACTCTGCTTCACCCAACCACGAGGAACTCAGTGAAATAACAGTTCACCAAACTCAGTGAGACCAGGAAGTGAACAAGGAGGTTTGCTCTGGTCAGCCAATTAGGGCTGAAAACTCATGGAAGGCTCTTATAGAAAATAACCAGCCTAACACAGCCCACAACTCATTCTTTTGGATACAATACTCATGCATACTCCTTCACAAATATTTGTCTTATGATCCTCTTTTCATTTTCTCCTGTAAGGCTGAAAATGATAATTTTAGTGCTAAATTAAAATTTTGAGACTAAAATTACAATTTTATTGTCATTTCACCTACATTAAAATATTTACTTAGGGGAGAGAACATACGTATACTTATGGCTAATTCATGCTGATGTATGACAGAAACCAATACGATATTGTAAAGCAATTATCCTTCAGTTAAAAATAAATAAATGTTAGGGGTAAAGAAATGTAATTTGCTCAAAGTCTGGAACTCCAGTCCCTTCCAGAGACAGCCACTTCTCCCTTACACCTGTGTCTGGCTCATCTAAGATTCTTAGAGATCAGACATGCTAACAAAGGGAAGGTGGCAGTGTGCCGGGTTCTACATTTGTCCATAGCTCTAAACAGGGGCTGCCTATTTGCCCTCCTGTAACAAATGCAGAGATAACAGTGGGCATGCCATCATGGCTAGGTTAGTCTGCTAGGGCAGTCATAACAGAATAACCACAGAATGAATGGCTTAAACAACAAAAAAAATTGTTCACAATTCTGGAGGCCTGAAGTCCAAGATCAAGGTACCAGCATAAACGGGTGAGAGTCCTCTTCGGTTTGCAGACTGCTGTTTGCTCTGTACTCTCTAGCTGGAAAGGGCTAGGGAGCACTGTAGGATCTCTTTTGTAAGAGCACTAATCAGAACCTGCAACCCACTGTCCATAAATCTTGTCTGGAGAATTCCATGGACAGAGGAGCCTGGCAGGCTACAGTCGGTGGGGTTGTAAAGAGTCAGACAGGACTGAGCAACTAACAGCTTATAGGATTTCTGTATGTTGCTCAGCATCATTAATCTTTAGAGAAATACACAACAAAAGCACCATTAGAGACCATGATACATTTACTATAGACTAAAAAGATCCATCACAATAAGCTTTGATGAGGATATAGAGAAATTGGTGTGGGTGTCAAATGGTACAATAGCTTTTGAAACAGTTTGGCAGTCTCTTAGAAAGCTAAACGTGTACCTACCATATGATCCAACCGTTCTACTCCTAGGTTTTTACCCAAAAGGACTGAAGGCACATATCCTTAAAATCACTTGTACACACATTTTCATACACAATTAACATTATATGTAATAGTAAAAACCTGAAAAAAAACAATTATCCATCTTCAGATAAATCAGTTCATTTCAGTTGCTCAGTTGTGTCTGACTCTTTGCGACCCCATGCACTGCAACACTCCAGGCTTCAACTCCCAAAGCTTGTTCAAACCCATGTCCATCAAGTAAATGATGCCATCCAATCATCTCATCCTCTGCTGTCCCCTTCTCCTCCTGCCTTCAGTCTTTCCCAGCATCAGAGGCTTTTCCAATGAGTTAGTTCATTGGATCAGGTGGCCATAGTTAAGTGTCAGCGTCAGTCCTCCTACTGAACATTCAGGACTAATCTCCTTTAGGATGGACTGGTTGGATTTCCTTGCTGTCTAAGGGACTCTCAAGAGTATTCTGCAACAACGCAGTTCAAAAGCATCAATTCTTCAATGCTCAGCTTTCTTTATAGTTCAACTCTCACATCCGTACATGAATACTGGAAAAACCATAGCTTTGACTAGATTGGCCTTTGTCGGCAAAGTAACATCTCTGCTTTTTAATATGCTGTCTAGGTTGGTCATAACTTTTCTTCCAAGGAGCAAAAGCATCTTTTAATTTCATGGCTGCAGTCACCATCTGCAGTGATTTTTGAGGCCAAGAAAATAAAGCGTGTCACTGTTTCTATTGTTTCCCCATCTATTTGCCATGAAGTGATGGGACCAGATGCCATGATCTTAGTTTTCTGAATGTTGAGTTTTAAGCCAGCTTTTTCACTGTACTCTTTTACTTTCATCAAGAGGCTTTTTAGTTCCTCTTCACTTTCTGCCATAAGGATGGTGTCATCTGCATAACTGAGGTTATTGATATTTCTTCCGGCAATCTTGATTCCAGCTTGTGCTTCATCCAGCCCAGCATTTTGCATGATGTACTCCGCATATAAGTTAAATAAGCAGGGTGACAATATGTAGCCTTGACGCACTCCTTTCCCAACAAGGAGCTAGTCCGTGGTTCCATGTCCAGTTCTCAATGTTGCTTCTTGACCTGCATACATATTTCTCAGGAGTCAGGTCAGGTGGTCTGGTATTCCCACCTCTTGAAGAAGTTTCCAGTTTGTTGTGATCCACACAGTCAAAGGCTTTAGCATAGTCAATGAAGCAGAAGTAGATGTTTTTCTGGAATTCTTTTGCTTTTTTCGATGATCCAACAGATGTTGGCAACTTGATCTCTGGTTCCTCTCCCTTTTCTAAATCCAGCTTAAACATCTGGAAGTTCTCAGTTCATATACTATTACAGCCTAGCTTGGAGAATTTTGAGCATTACTTTGCTAGCATGTGAAAGGAGTACAATTGTGCGGTAGTTTGAACATTCTTTGCATTGCCTTTCTTTGGGATTGGAATGAAAACTGACCTTTTCCAGTCCTGTGGCCACTGCTGAGTTTTCCAAATTTCCTGGCATATTGAGTGCAGCACTTTCACAGCATCATCTTTTAATCTTTGAAATAGCTCAGCTGGAATTCCATCACCTTCTCTAGCTTAGTTCGCAGTGATGCTTCCTAAGACCCACTTGATTTCACACTCCAGAATGTCTGGCTAGGTGAGTGATCACACCATCGTGGTTATCCGAGTCATGAGTTCTTCTGTGTATTCTTGCCACTTCTCCTTAATATCTTCTGCTTCTGTTAGGTCTGTACTGTTTCTGTCCTTTATTGTGCCCATCTTTGCATGAAATGTTCCCTTGGTAGCTCTAATTTTCTTGAAGAGATCTCTAGTCTTTCCCATTCTATTGTTTTCCTCTGTTTCTTTGCATTGATCACTTAGGAAGGCTTTATTATCTCTCCTTGCTATTTGGAGCTCTGCATTCAGTGGATATTTGGCACTGTGCTTGGCATGTGGTAGATGTCTCGCACATTCCTTTATTCTATTACATGTTTGTGTCTTAACTGTTATTTCTGATATTTTTCTGTGACCAAGACTCTTTCCCCCGATTTAGGCAGCAGAAACCAGGGAATTATATACTGACTGCCCTCAGGGAAAGAATGAGAGAAGAACCAGAGAATCTAATTCATATCTTTTAAGTTTTAAAATTGTGGATGGATTTGTAGTACAAAAGGATGTGGGAAATTATGCCATCAGGTGGGACCAGTTGCCTCCCAAACCACTCTGACTGTTCAAAGTGTGCTAAACTGAGGTGAGAGAGAGGGTTTGAAGGGAAAAAGGAGTTAAAACCATGTATGTGTCCCTTTGAAGGGATACTGGCTCTACTCAAACCCACCTTCTACAGCATCACACAAGAGGGGCGCAGGAAAGGATGAAATAACAAAAATCTGAAACTCAAAGAATCTAAGAGCTAAGGAGTAGAAAACAACAACAAAATAAAGAGGTGGCAGGCAGAGATGCCAAAGGCCCTGCAGAAGTGGTTCTGAGGTGAGGATAGACAGACAATGGGATCTGAGCAGCCTCATGCCTCCGTGTGTACCCCATGCCACCAAGGATAGTGGGGAGGTGATGGGGGCCATACTCAGCCCCTCTGGTTTCCCACAGTCCTGGACTGGAGGGAAAGGAAATAAGGATGGAAACAGCATCAGAAAAACCTCACAGCCACAAGGAGAGGAACTGACTGCGGAAAATCAATGGGGAAAACAAACATCTTAGTAGATGGCAGCCTGAAGACTATATAGACTAACTTTTCTTCTCTATGGGTTTGCTGAATGCAAGAGCAGTAATCTCAGCTGAAACCTTAGGACATGTATTATCTTAATAGAACCTTTGCTATTATTAGGAATTTTAGAAGCCTCAAGCAGGAGTGAGTTTCAGCTGTAGAGATCTTGGAAGATTGCTAGGGACTCACTGGGCATTCTTTGCCTCCACTGATGATCTGGCACTTAGACACCAGAAGGGGCAAAGCTAGGGCATTCAGAGGTTGGCACCTGGACAATAAGGTGACATAAGATACTAATCTCTTACTCAAGTAAGTCTTACTACTCTTAGTGTTTAGATCAGCTTGATGGCTTCTACAGAAATGGAGAGTTGCTCTCAAAAATCACACCATGCCCAATTCACTGTTTTATATATAATAATGTATATCTATTAAGGGGCTTTCTGGTGGCTCAGATGGTAAAGAATCAGCCTGCAATGCAGGACACCCAGGTTTTATTCCTGGGTCAGGAAGATCCCCTGGAAAAAGGAATGGCAACCCACTCCAGTATTCTTGCCTGGAGAATTCCATGGACAGAGGAGCCTGGCAGGCTACAGTCCATGGGGTCACAAAGAGTCAGACATGACTGAGCAACTTTCACAACAACAACAAATCTATTAATCCCCAATTCCAAACGTGTCCCTCTCCCTTTTTGTCCTTTGGTAACCATAAGTTTGTTTTCTATGTCAGTATGTCTATTTCTGTTTTATAAGTAAATTCATTTGTATCATATTTTAGATTCCACATATAAGTGATCTCATATGATATTTGTCTTTCTCTTATTTACTTAGTATGATAATCTCCAGGTCCATCCACATTTCTGCAAATGGCATTATTTCATTCCTTTTTATGGCTGAGTAATATTTCACTGCACACTCACATAGGCAACACACACACACATACTGCATCTTCTTTATTCATCCATTTGTTGATGGACATTTAGCTTGCTTCCGTGTCCTGACTTTTATAAATAGTGCTGCTGCAAACATTGGGATGCATGTATCTTTGGAATTACAGTTTTCATATTTTCTGGATATATGCCCAGGAGCGGCATTGCTGGGTCATATGGTAGATCTATTTTTAGACTTTTAAGGAACTTCCATGTGTCATAGTGGCTGCATGATGTTTACATTCTCACCAACAGTATAGGAGGGTTTTCTTTCCTCCACACCCTCTCTGGCATCTATGATTTGTAGACTTTTTGAGGATGGCCATTCTGACCTGTATTAAGTGGTACCTCATTATAGTTTTGATTTGAATTTCTTGAATTAGTGACACTGAGCATCTTTTCACATGCTTCAGTATTTTTAAACATTCCAGTGTGCAACAAAGTTTGGGAACCACTGTCTTAACAGACTTCTCTGTCTTTTTTGATTAAGGGTACGGTATAAATCAAAACCTTTACCTAAGACATCATTTGATTTTTCTAAGTAATATGTATTAAGCTACTGAAAGTAACAGGGCTGTTTTTCAAGTGTGACTAACTGCTCTTCAGACAAATAGTCAACAGTGACCTCTGGTGGTGTGCTGAGAACCTAAAATAACAATCTAATTTTGTTCCTACCTGAATACTCTTGTTCTTTGTTCAGTCGCTCAGTCCTCTCTGACTCTTTGCCACCCCATGGACTGCAGCACGCCAGGCCTCCCTGTCCCTCACCATCTCCCGGAGTCCACTCAGATTCATTCCCATTGAGCCGGTGATGCCATACACCCATCTCATCCTCTGTTATCCCCTTCTCCCCCTGCCTTCAATCTTTCCCAGTATCAGGGTCTTTTCTAGTGAGTCAGCTCTTCACATCAGGTGGCCAAAATATTGGAGCCTCAACTTCAGCACCAGTCCTTCCAATGAATATTCAGGGTTGATTTCCTTTAGGATTGACTGGTTTGATAGCCTTGCTGTCGGAGGGACTCTCCAGAGTCTTCTCCAGCACCACAGTTCTAAGGCATCAGTTCTTCGGCACTCAGCCTTTTTTATTGTCCAGCTATCACATCCCTACATGAACACTGGAAAAACTTGTAGGTGAAGGAACTTTGTAGGTGAAGGACAAAGTAGGAATACTCTTAACACAGAGAAAAGGTGTCAATGACCTCTCTCCACTACTCCATGCCTCTCTATGACATACACATATTATCTAGAAAGGAAAATCAAGGCCTAGAGAGTACGTTGACCCAAGATCACACAAGAATCATTGATAGCTATGGAACTGAAACTTGACTGGTCTTTCAACTTCCCCTTCCTCTCAAGGGCACCCTCCCTCAGAATGATCTCATCTTTAAAACTTCCCAGTATGAGCACCACCAGTGTGCATCAATAGCTTCCAGATTCTATTTCTAGCCTGTAAGCATGACCTTGATTCTTGCAAATGCCAAGTGGTCACATAACTGATATCAGCCAGAAGTGCCTGGAGTGATGATCTCTCTCTTCTATGCCCTCCAGTTTTGATTGCTCCTGTGGAGTAGGAGGCAAAGGGTGTGGGGCTGGTAAGGGAAGTCTGATGGACTGAGCCTTCTGGTTAAGGATAACCATTTTGCAAATAAAGAGAATAAGGTTCAATGAGAAATATTACCTACACCATCCATCTCATCATACTCCTTTCTCTCTGTCTTGACTCCAACACACTTCATATCAAGTGGGGAAATTAAGCCCATGAACTGTTCTCTTCAGGCAGGCTTCTGAAAGCCCCTGGCAAATCTGTAGCTCCAACACTAATGGGACATGAGAGATGTGGCATTCTCAATATAAAGTAATGAGGAGTGATGCTGGAGTACAAGGACAAAGTATGGAGTTGAACTGTCTGAAAGAGAAGCCAGGATATCAGTAGAGGCTGAAGATTTAGGGACTGCGGGGTGGGGGTGGGGTGGATCCTTACACACAGACTGTTACAGTTGAATCCCTGAAGCAAAAATAGAGTGGACAGACTTCCCTGTTGGTCCAGTGGTTAAGAATCTGTCTTGCAATCCAGCAGATGTGGGTTCCATCCCTGATCAGAGAACTAAGATCCCACAGGCCCAAGATCCCAGCATGCCACAACTAGGAAGGCTGCTCTTGCAACAAAGACCCAATGCAGCCAAAAAGAAAAAAAAAAACTTAAAAAAAATTAGGATGGAATTTGTGAGTGAAGATCAAGAGCAAGGGAGAATGGGAGTCTGGAGTTCCATTCAAGTAGTTTCTTTGGAGACTGAGAATAGCCAGTGGTGCCACTACCTTGACCTCTCCTTCCGGAACGGATGCCCAGTGGCCACCAACGTGTAATGCCTAGGGAACTAGGACCCTGGGGAACCAAGAGACCTTTCAGGCCAGCATGAGTTGGAGGAAGACCGACCCCTTACTCTTGTAGCACCTGCCTCCACTAGGTAATAAGCAGTTTCAGGAGCTGCTGTGGCAAACCTCACCTCTTCTACTCCCTCTCCAATTTCCATTTCTCGGAACTTCTAATGCTGCCAGCATGATCTAACAAATTGTAACAAGACTAAAGGAGGCTTCATAAAAGTCATCCCAAAGAAGGTGGGGACTGCCTCGGTTTCCAAGGTAGAGGGAAAGATGCGTGTTGATCTTACCATTTTCATCCCCTATGAAAGAAAAACTTTCAAACTCTGAGTGAAGCCAGAGGCTTCTGTGAAATATAGTCCTGGATGAGGAAGATACATTCTCAAAATCATCTGGCTATGCTGCTGCTGCTGCTGTTGCTGCTAAATCGCTTCAGTCGTATCCGACTCTGTGCGACCCCATAGACGGCAGGCCACTAGGCTCCTCTGTCCCTGGGATTCTCCAAGAAGAATATTGGAGTGGGTTGCCATTTTCTTCTCCAATGCATGAAAGTGAAAAGTGAAAGTGAAGTTGCTCAGTCATGCCCAACTCTTCGAGACCCCAGGGACTGTAGCCTACCAGGCTCCGCCGTCCATGGGATTTTCCAGGCAAGAGCAGTGGAGTGGGTTGCCATTTCCTTCTCCAGCTAGGTGCTAAAGAAACAAAAATATCTTCTCTCACAGCACTGACAGGTTAATGGGGAGAGACAATGACATTATATTGTTAGGTGGTGGTGAGTGCTATGGAGAAAAACATGGCCTGGGAAGAAGAGAAGAAAAAGCTTAAGGAAAAAAGACAGAAATGATCATTTATTGACCACCTTTGAATTACTGAATGTTCTACATAAGTCATTTCCCTGGAGCTTCACCACCCTTTCATTGTACCCTCCTTTCTTAAAAAAATTGTAACATCCCAATTTACATGTAAAGAAACTGAAGTTCCACAACACTAGAAACATGGCTCAAGCCATGATGTTAATTAATAGTGGGATGGCACTGACCTTCTTCACTTGTTGTGGGAACAAAGCCCACAGCAGATTTGTAAAGGAGACTGCCCACACTTGCCCTTCCTCAACTCACACTCCCACCTTCTCCAGGACCTGTAATGCCACACAGAATGTGCTCGACTCACCTCTCTCCCTTCATCTTTCGCTTGTTCTCACTCTCTGAAACTCTTATTTCACTCTGTGCTAATTCCATAAATGGATTCTCTTGCTAGCGTGGGAGAGTTTGGTGACTGTTAATCTCTGCTAATCCCATAAATTAATTTTTTCCATCAGACACTACTGAAGCGACTTAGCAGCAGTAGCAGCAGCATAATTTAATTAGTCACATCATCATTACCCAGGTTAGATATCTGAGGGGGACCCAGGGCTTCCCTGGTGGCTCAGATAGTAAAGACTGCTTGCAATGCAGGAAACCTGGGTCGGGAAGATCCCCTGGAGAAGGGGAAGGCTATCCACTCCAGTATTCTTGCCTGGAAAATCCCATACACAGAGGAGCCTGGTTCATGGGTTCTCCAAGAGTTGGACACGACTGAGCAACTAAGCACAAGCCTTTCAAAAGACAGCCTGTAGGAAAACGTTGCAGTCTCAGGTCAATAGAAGGGCTCCAGAGAACCTATGAGCCATCTATGAGCCATTAACAGAGTGTGTGAGCAGCTTCCTGTGAACAACAGCTAAAGCTTTGGTCAGTTTCCTAAAGCCTCCAGCGACTGTGCAAAAGTCAAATGTGTTGGTTGCTTGTTTCGGTGAATCTTGAAATCTGGGGACATTACAGAGAAAATTTTAAGGAATTCTTCTTTGAGGACCTGAGTGTCCCAGACCTTCTGAAACATCCCTGGAATAAATTCATTCTGGCCAGAATTCATACAACCATCTCACACCAATGACCAGAATGTCATCTCAGAAGTCTTCTGAATGTGACCTAATATGTCTGATCTTGATTCTATATTCATTTTAATATATCACATATATTTAACTATTTTGGGGAGCAAGTTTCTGCAGATTTTAACACCTATGGTCCCTTCACATTGAAGGCAGGAGGAGAAGGGGATGACAAAGAGTGAGATGGTTGGATGGCATCACTTACTCGATCGACATGAGTTTTAGCAAGCTCTAGGAGTCGGTGATGGACAGGGAAGCCTGGCATGTTGCAGTCCATGGGGTCACAAAGAGTCAGGCACAACTGAGCAACTGAACTGAACTTTCTATGTGCTCTCAGTGGAAGTCAAGTAAATTACATTTGCAGACGCTCTGATGGTCACATAATATTTAATCATAATGTAAAAAAAGAAAAAAAACACACAGTGCCCCAGGGAAAAATATAGTGGTCACAGGTTTCCATGGGGAATACTATCATATGAATTTTTAATCAATTGCATCCTTAAAAAAGAATAAAAGAAACTTGAGTACACTATAAATGTACAAGTCCTAGCTCTCAACCGGTTTGGCTGCAATGCCTGTCAGATTTACTCACCAGCTAGATCAATCCACTACATGAACAACGTGGTTGGCGCAATGCTGTCATCCCATTGATTCAGTTTAGTTCAGTTCAGTCACTGAGTCGTGTCCGACTCTTTGGGACCCCATGAACCACAGCACTTCAGGCCTCCCTGTCCATCACCAATTCCCGGAGTTTACTCAAACTCATGTCCATCGAGTCAGTGATGCCATCCAACCATCTCATCCTTTGTTGTCCCCTTTTTCTCGTGCCCTCAATCTTTTCCAGCACCAGGGTCTTTTCCAATGAGTCAACTCTTCGCATGAGGTGGCCAAAGTATTGGAGTTGCAGCTTTAGCATCAGTCCTTCCAATCAACACCCAGGACTGATCTCCTTTAGGATGGACTGGTTGTATCTCCTTGCAATCCAAGGGACTCTCAAGAGTCTTCTTCAATACCACAGTTGAAAAGCATCAATTCTTCGGCACTCAGCTTTTTTCATAGTCCAACTCTCACATCCATACATGACCACTGGAAAAACCATAGCCTTGACTAGACGGACCTTTGTTAGCAAAGTAATGTCTCTGCTTTTTAATATGCTGTCTACGTTGGTCATAACTTTCCTTCCAAGAAGTAAGCGTCTTTTAATTTCATGGCTGTGATCACCATCTGCAGTGATTTTAGAGCCCAGAAAAATAAAGTCAGCCACTGTTTCCCCATCTATCTGATTGATTTGACAGATTTGTTTAAGCAACTAATTGTCTAGGAAATTCCTTCTCCCCTATTTTGCAACTGCTTCTCTCTGTGTGTCCCCTCTGACAGTACTCACTTCCTGAGGAATACAGTGTACCCAAATATTAATTCACTCAACAAATATTTACTGTTTGGTCATCCATATGTTCTGGACATTGCCCTAGAGACTGGGGATATAGTGGTCAACAAAACAGACCAGGCTGCCAGCTTAGTGAAAATTAAAGTGTTTTGATCAGTTCACACTGCTGCCAGCAGGACACTGCCTTCCCACTTTTCCACATCCTAGCTGACCCTTGGTGTTATAAGTCTTTTGGAATTTGCAGTTTGATATAAGTGAAATGTTATGTTACTACTATTTTTTTTAATGTTACTACTATTTCATTTCCATTTTCCTGATTAGTAACAAGGTTTGGAAATTATTTGGCACCTAGTTTACCATTCTGTAAAATTTCAGTGCATATCCTTACCCCACATTTCCACTGGATTGTTTTTCTGATAGATTTGCAAGAGTTGGCTGTGTTTTGAATGCTAACTTAGATCTGGTGTCCAGAAGCAGATCCTGATATAAGGCTTCATGTACAGATGATATACTAAGAGAGCATTGTTTAAGAAAAGGATTTTTTAAGGAAGTGGATATTTAGAGGAGAAACTGGCGAGAGTCGGGGAAGCAGCATTGGAAAGTGGAAGAAATAGGAAACGTGCTGTCGGGCAATATCCCACAGAAGGTAGTCTCTGCCCGATCCCACAGTGGACTCTGGAATGTGAGTTAAGGCCCACCTGTAATTGGACAAAGTCATGGCCTAGGATGTAAACTCCTATGCATTTCCAGCTCTCTTGTGTATGGGGGCTGCTGCTGCTGCTAAGTCACTTCAGTCGTGTCCGACTCTGTGCGACCCCATAGACGGCAGCCCACTAGGCTCCCCCGTCCCTGGGATTCTCCTGGCAAGAATTCTGGAGTGGGTTGCCATTGCCTTCTCCAATGCATGAAAGTGAAGAGTGAAAGTGAAATCGCTCAGTCGTGTCCAACTTCTAGCGACCCCATGGACTGCAGCCCACCAGGCTCCTCCGTCCATTGGATTTTCCAGGCAAGAGTACTGGAGTATGGGGGCAAAGTGATCCTAACGATCTAACTCGAGAGAGACGTCCAACTCTGCGCATGCGCACTGAGCTTTGGAGCCTGGCGCTTGATCACAAGAGGCAAGTACGTGAGGTCGCTCCCTGAGGCTTGGATCTGTGCAGCCTGCAGGCAGGCTGGCAGGCTTGTGGCATTCTTACTTCTTTCTCTGTCTCTTAATGGAGGCCTTATCTGACCTTCCTACAATATAAGCTTCTTTCCCCCAAAGCTCACAATCCGGAAAGAGCTAACAAGCAAACTGGCAAAACAATGTTAGTAAGGGCACGTGTTTTAATTGTTGCTCTGGACTGCAGTGCACGAGTTGGGAAGGTTTCCTGAAGCAGTTGAGGTTCTTGCAGAAACCTGAAGGACCTGTAGGCAAAAAGCTAGCAAAGCGTACGGCCTGGGCCAGGGTCTGTGGTGGAGGAATCACCCACAGGTCCAGAGACCAGAGCGAAGGTAATCAACAGAGTTTCACCGTCTTGTAGGAAGAGAGATGAAATTAAGGGGAGAGGCATAGGGAAGAAGGACCACGTAAAGTGGCACTGAGCAGCTTGAACATTATCTGCACTGCAGCAAGGAGGCAGAGGCCTTACCTGTTCTGAATTAAATACTAGGAATATTGGGCACCACTGTGAAACAGATTGGAGGGGTGAAGTTGGGATTCAGGGATTCGTAGGAAGAAATGATAGTGATCTGGGCTAGAGTAGGAGCAATGGAAATAGAAGATGAAATTATGGGCTAGAAAAAGAATGGGTATTAATGTGTGAGGGATGATCAATTACTTTGTGCCTCCAAGGGTCTGAATCTGCCCATTTCAGGATAGGGAAATTCACATACGTTTACCTGAACATTTCATATACCTGAACATTTTCATACAATGATATAAATGAGGATATTTATAAATTATCTCATAGTAAAAATATACTGAAGAATGTTGTTGTTTAGTTGCTAAATCATGTCCAACTCTTTTGCAACCGCATGGAATGTAATCTGCCAGGCTCCTCTGTCCATGGGATTTTTCAGGAAGAATACTGGAGTGGGTTGCCATTTCCTTCGCTGGGGGAATCTTCCCAGCCCAGGGATCAAACCCAGATCTCCGGCATAGGCAGGCGAATTCTTTATCACCGAGCCACCTGTTCCTAGCCATAATAATAATTATACCCATTTGCAATGTCCTGATAAACAAACGTTCACACAGATGAACATGTTGTGTTAGACTAGGAAGAGCACAAAGAATCAAACCTAGTTCCCAGCTCTAGGATCTAAGCTCCTCACCCTTCCCCTTACACATAGCAGGGTCTGTTCCTTTTCACTGTGTGTTCTTGAGTTTAGTTTTAAACCTCTCTTGGTTTAGCTTCCAAAAGGCAATTGCTTAGGGAGTGACTTTGTAATGAGGGTGTGACACTTTAAGCATGACTTGTAAATACTAAAGTCACTAATGTGTCTGTTCATGGTTGATGGCACCTGGAGCTCAGAGATGCTAGTTAGAGGAACTCAGCATGTCAGTTTAAGGAGAAGTAGAAAGAAGGGTTGAGATAACACATCTTTCAAATTTTGGAAATGCAAATATAGAGGTGAGGGGGTGAGGTCAGGAGGTCAGGATTCACTTCGGTGATTTAACCAGAATGAAAGTGTGGTGATGAAATTAACAAACCCAGTTTTCATCTAATCACAGAACTGATGTGGGCACGGAGGGACAAACTGGGAAATAACAGAAAAACCAAAAAGTTTTCTTCTCATCTCAGGCTCTCCCAGAGGCAGGATGGGGCCACAGCCAACGCTAGGCTGAACCAGTGGAGGGAAGAGCCCAGTTAAGCAGATTCTTGTTGGCCAGGCTGAGGAGAGGCTCCACAGGGCTAGTAGCACACGTCCTTGGCATGAGGAAAATAGAAGGGATCTAGTTTACCCATGGGGACAAAGAAGTGAAAACTAGACTAATGGTTTTATTCCAATCAACCATAGAGAAGAGTACAGAGGAGACCTCAGGTTGAACAGAGAGGAGGGAGCTTCCATTTTAGAGGCCCTAAATCTCCAGCTCTCTCTGGGCTGGCTCCCAGATGTGAGGTAACTAAAAGGAGCTTATAACATGGTAAATCCTGGCTTCTTGGCTTGGAGGAGAGGGTGGTAGACTCTGGGGACTGTATGAGCTTTTTAAGTTCCTGAGGGATTTCCTCTTGTAGAGGAATCTTCCCTGATAGAAAAGGCCTTCCTTACTGCTAGTGTCTCAGACCTATCCACGGGTTCAGGTTGTGTTGGGTGTGTTAGGGAAAGGAGGGATTGAGGCTGCATTGGGCAGTGGAGGGGGGAGGGGTGTCATTCAGCAGAACCTCCCATATAGCTAACGCTTGAGAAGCCCTTGTAGCCCTCTAACATTTATTTTTCTAAATTGTCCTTCTTCCCAGTGACTGATCAATAGGGCAGCCCAATCTGTTTTCCTCTGACAAACAAATGAGAATTGATTCAATCTGACAGTACTGTGGCCTCCACACATAAACTAGGTTGCCAGCTACTTGACACCTTCTATCTAGTAGAAGGCTCTGTCACATAGGAGGTGACCAGTAACTGTTTTTCAAATATCTAAATGAATAATTGAATACAAACATTATTCATTGCTATCTTAGCTAATGCAATAAAATAGAGGCCTGAGGGGGGAAACAAAAAGTTTCAAGAAAACAAGAGATACCAAGGAAACATTTCATGCAAAGATGGGCACAATAAGGGACAGATGGAATGGACCTAAGAAAAGCAGAAGATATTAAGAAGAGGTGGCAAGAATACACAGAAGAACTATACAAAAAAGATCTTCATGACCCAGATAACCACGATGGTGTGATCACTCACCCAGAGCCAGACATCTTGGAGTGCGAAGTCAAGTGGGCCTGAGGAAGCATCACTACAAACAAAGCTAATGGAGGTGATAGAATTCCAGTTGAGCTATTTCAAATCCTAAAAGATGATACTGTGAAAGTGCTGCACTCAATATGCCAGCAAATTTGGAAAACTCAGCAGTGGCCACAGGACTGGAAAAGGTCAGTTTTCATTCCAATCCCAAAGAAAGGAAATGCCAAAGAATCTTCAAATTACCACACAGTTGCACTCATCTCACATGCTAGTAAAGTAATGCTCAAAATTCTCCAAGCCAGGCTTCAACAGTTTGTGAACTGTGAACTTCCAGATGTTCAAGCTGGTTTTAGAAAAGGCAGAGGAACCAGAGATCAAATTGCCAACATCCGTTGGATCATAGAAAAAAGCAAGAGAGTTCCAGAAAAGCATCTCCTTCTGCTTTATTGACTTCGTCAAAGCCTTTGACTATGTGGATCACAACAAACTGTGGAAAATTCTTCAAGAGAATTCTTTTTTTTTCTTTTTTTTTTAAGTAATAGCTTCTAATTCTTTTTTTTTCTTTCTTTCTTTTTTTCTTTAATAGAAAATTATTTAATTAGTATACATGTGTTCCCTTTAGAGAATTCTTAAAGGGAATACCAGACCACCTGACCTACCTCCTGAGAAATCTGTATGCAGGTCAAGAAGCAACAATTAGAACTGGACATGGAACAACAGACTGGTTCCAAACTGGGAAAGGAGTGCATCAAGGCTGTATATTGTCATCCTGCTTATTTAACTTACATGCAGAGTACATCATGAGAAATGCTGGACTGGATGAGCACAAGTTGGAATCAAGATTGCCAGGAGAAATATTAATATCCTCAGATACACAGTTGACACCACCCTTCTGGCAGAAAGCAAAGAAGAACTAAAGAGCCTCTTGATGAAAGTAAAAGAGGAGAGTGAAAAACCTGGCTTAAAACTCAACATTCAAAAAACTAAGATCATGGCATCAGGTCCCATCACTTCATGGTAAATAGATGGGGAAACAATGGAAACAGCAACAAACTTTATTTTCTTGGGCTCCAAAATCACTGCAGGTGGTGACTGCAGCCATGAAATTAAAAGATTCTTTTGCTCTTTGGAAAAAAAGTTATGACCAACCTAGACAGCATATTAGAAAGCAGAGACATTACTTTGTGGACAAAGTTATGGTTTTTCCAGTAGTCATGTATGGATGTGAGAGTTGGACCATAAAGAAAGCTGAGTATTGAAGAATTGATGCTTTTGAACTGTGCTGTTGGAGAAGACTCTGGAGAGTTCCTTGGACTGCTAGGAGATCCAATCAGTCCATCCTAAAGGAAATCAGTCCCAAATATTCATTTCAAGGACTGATGCTGAAGCTGAAACTCCAATACTTTGGCCACCTGATGTGAAGAACTGACTCATCAGAAAAGACCCTGATGCTGGGAAAGATTGAAGGCAGGAGGAGAACGGGAAGATAGAGGATGAGATGGTTGGATGGCATCACTTACTCAGTGGAGATGAGTTTGAGCAAACTTTGGGAGTTGGTGATGTACAGGGAAGCCTGGAGTGTTGTAGTCCGTGGGGTCGCAAAGAGTCAGACACAACTGAGCAACTGAACTGAGCTGAACTGAACTGGGGGGAAATAAAGGTATGTTCTTGCCTGGGGAGAAGAGACCTCTCTTAACTTTGACAAATCCTGTATGAATCATACTTTCACCATCCATTACGCCCACTGACTTAATATTTTTTGAATAGGCTTAGTGTAGCCTTTATTTCAGAGAAGGCAATGGTACCCCACTCCAGTACTCTTGCCTGGAAAATCCCATGGATGGAGGAGCCTGGTGGACTCCAGTCCATGGGGTCGCTAAGAGTCGGGCACGACTAAGCGACTTCACTTTCACTTTTCACTTTCACGCATTGGAGAAGGAAATGGCAACCCACTCCAATATTCTTGCCTAGAGAATCCCAGGGACAGAGGAGCCTAGTGGGCTGCCGTCAATGGGGTCGCACAGAGTCGGACACGACTGAAGCGACTTAGCAACAGCAACAGCAGCAGCCTTTATTTATTACTTCTTCCGTTAGCATGTGTTCTCAGGTTTTCCTACCTCCAGCTTCAGAAGATAAAAATGTAGTAGCAGTCAGTGCCTATTTTAAGAGTCTTATAAATTTTCATTTGAAAGGCAAGTGGAATGAGTTTTAGATCCAGAGTCCCAAAACCAC
Source organism: Bos indicus x Bos taurus (assembly GCF_003369695.1). Classification (NCBI taxonomy): domain Eukaryota; kingdom Metazoa; phylum Chordata; class Mammalia; order Artiodactyla; family Bovidae; genus Bos; species Bos indicus x Bos taurus. The sequence continues at coordinate 118,507,060 of NC_040076.1, forward strand.
CCCACAACTTCCTCTCCCCGAAAAGATAATGTGAAACTTTAAAGTCAGAATACTTACTGCTAGATACACTGCTGCTGCTACTGCTGCAAAGTTGCACACCAGGCACTGCTGTCCATCACCATCTCCCGGAGTCTGCCCAAACTCATGTCCATTGAGTCAGTGATGCCATTCAACCATCTCATCCTCTGTCGTCCCCTTCTCCTTAAAGTGATTTCATAAATTATATCAAATGCAAGGAAAGTTTATTACTATATAGATTTAGTCAGCAAAATTACTGAGCACCCAGACTGTCTTTTAGTTATTGCAGGATGTAAACTGTGAACAACATAAAGTCCCTTTTTTGGTGGAGCTTATCTAGGGAAAGGAGACAGGAAGTAATCAAAAAAACAAAGTAATTCCAGTTAGTTGTAAGTTCTGAAGATGACACAGCAGGATAAGGTGACTGAGTAGGGACAAGCAAATCAAGTCCCGCTGTTTTGTAAATAACATTTTATTGAGAGACAGCCATTCCCACTCATTTAAGTACTGTCTACGGTTGCGTTTCTCTTATTGCGGCAGAGTGATGTAGGCAAAGGTGAACATATTTACTCTATAGCCCTTTACAGAAAAAGTTTACTGACTCTTGGGAGAGAGAGTAACTGAGCAATGAGTACTTTAGATCAGAAAGTCAAGGAAGGCCTTTCTGAGGAGGTGATTTTGAGCTGAGACCTGAAACATAAGAACCCAGCAGGGAAAGGTCTGGGGGTCCACACAAAAGAAAGAGGAATTTCAGAAGCCTGGAGGCCTGAACAATCTTGGCAGTATGTATGCCATAAATGAAAAGAGGGTCGGTATTCCGAGAACATCAGGAGCCCAGGAAAATGTGGAATGATATAAGATAAAAAGAGAGAGGCAGGACTAGATAATGTACTCTGGGAGAATCTGGATTTCATTTTAAGGCAAAGATAATTTATTGGAACATTTTTAGCAGGTGGATGATGGGATATAATTGATGGTATAAAAAGATCTCTCTGGCTCCTGAATGGAGAATGCAACTAGGAGTAGGGTTAGATGAGGAAAACAGAAAATAGGAAGGAGTTCAGATAGACCATTGCAGTATTACAGTTCAGCTGAGAGAACAGTGACTTAGACACAGTGGTAATAATAAAGATGGAGAAAATTAGGCAAATTTGTGTTATATTTTGGAAGTAGATCTAATAGGAGGGATAAAATGTGTGGTGTAAGAGCAAGGGAAGAATTGACAAGTTTTTTCAGCATGCTCTTTACTAAAATGGGGGAAACCAGAAGAATAAGCATGTTGAGGAAGGGGAGAGGTGGAATTAAGAGTCCTGTTTCAGGAAATTTGCTGGCTGACCACTGGTTAGGATTCTGTGCTTTCACTGCTGAGGGTCTGGATTCAATCCCTGGTTGGCAAGCTAAAATCCCACAAGCTGTGAGGCGTAGCCAAAAAAAAAAAAGAAGAGTCCTATTTCAGGTTTGTAAATTTAAGATGTCCATTATATATGATTCTGGAGCTCAGAGAAGAAGGTGGATTAGAGATACACATTTGGGAGTGATCAGTATACAGATAGTTCTCAGGTAGCTCAGCAGTAAAGAACTTGCCTGCCGATGCAGGAGACATGGGTTTGATCCTTGGGTCAGGAAGATCCCCTGGAGAAGGAAATGGCAACCCACTCCAGTATTCTTGCCTGGAAAACCTGGGAGGCTTCAGTCTATGGGTCACAAAGACTAGGACATGACTTAGCAACTGAGCACACATGCATATTCGTGACAATGATTCTTGCTGCTGCTGCTAAGTCGCTTCAGTCGTGTCCGACTCTGTGCAACCCCATAGACGGTCTCCTACCAGGCTCCTCTGTCCCTGGGATTCTCCAGGCAAGAACACTGGAGTGGGTTACCATTTCCTTCTCCAATGCATGAAAGTGAAGTCGCTCAGTCGTGTCCGACTCTTAGGGACCTCATGGACTGCAGCCTACCAGGCTCCTCCGTCCATGGGATTTTCCAGGCAAGAGTACTGGAGTGGGGTGCCATCGCCTTCTCTTAACTGAGAATAATTTTGTCCCCCACGTGAAACAGACTTACCCGATTTACCACAGATTGGGACTTGAACCCATGTGGTTGTGCCCTGCCCCTTTCTTTCCTTCCTCTTACACAGGGACAACTTTGAAGTCAATATGAGAAAAAAAGCAAAGTGAAATGGCTTGAAAATTATCTCATGTATGATTCAGCCTCAGAACAATCTCATAAAACATCATTTTAAGGACGTGACATTTTTAAAGACTTTGCCAAAGTATGACATGTTTTAGTTTTCTGCTCCCACCTGAAATTTTTTACCTCATTTTTATAAACTGTTCATTTTTCAAGTACTTTCTAAAATACCTGGAGTTAAGAAAAACAGTTATGTGTCTTTAACTGAATTTAGTTCTATAGTGTGATGCCACATATCCACCCTCCTCCCCTTTTGGGGGGCATTTTTAAAACCTTTTGATTCTTGTGTGACTTTTTATCTCTCTTTGTATATTTTCAATTGTTAGATTAAATTGTATGATCTGGGGAAAACATTACACTAGTCTGGGAATCAGGAAATGAGGGTTTAGACCATAGGTCTTTTGGGATAATAAATCCTCAGTGATGATGAAGGAAAATGTGTCATTTTTTTGTGTTTGTTTTGGGACTTCCAACCACCTCAAGGATAGAAATCTGAAACAGCAATATGTGTAATGCTTTCCTTCCTCTTTGAAGGGGGATATTTTGTGAATAGGTAGCTATTTGTATATGATATAATCCTACTGGGACAACAGTATCCTAGCTATACAGTTGTATAATGGTAGGATTTTTAGTCTGATGTGGACTTTTATTTTTTGGTTTGCATGGTGTTTAATGTGAGGGGTGAAAGAAGGGTGAGGTAGCAAGGAAGTTATTAGCAAAAGAAAAGAAAGGATTATTTTTAGGCCCATCTTTCTTGGGTGTGGGCTTGGGTGGAGTGGGTAGGGAACCACAAGGGTTTTATCATGCAGATTGCCTGTTTCTCTGGAGGATTGAGAAGGCCAGGGTGACAGATAACTGGTGCTTGAGCGAAATTTCCAGACTGGTTGATTAAGATTACATTATGGGAGAGGTTAAAACTGCAGTTAAATCAGGTATTAAAACTAGGATTGGTATCATAGGTTTTTTTTAGCGTGAGTGACACCATTTGGGGACTATGGTTTTCTTTTTCACAGACCAAAGCGATGCTTTCCTGAACCTGAGATGAGGATCCTGGGCAGGAGGAAAAGGCGGAGACAGATCACAGGGCAGGCCTAATGCTTTAGCCACTCTGGTCTTCCGGCACTTAGGAGCACAAACTGAGCCAAGGCCTAAAGGAGGAGGAAAACAATTATCTCCTGGGAAAGGCCTCTGTAATCTGGAACACCACAGATTTCTCAGAGTGGGAGTTGAGAAAAGAATGTCTCCCGGTTCTTGATGAAACTTTTCAGTCTGTTTCAAGGACTTGCACCTGGGAAAAAGCACTGGTTTCTGGAAACGGTATTATTCTGTTATTTAGGAACAACTTGCTGACGAACATCAGGAAATCACCCTCAATCAACTATATTCCTTGTTAAGTGCTAGAAGACTCATTAGATAATAACTCTACTACAACAATAACAGTAATAAGAATGGGCTTTTAAGAGCAATTATTGAGTGTTTACTTCAAGGCAGGCACTTGATATTCATTGCAGTATTTAATTAAAAAGAATTTTATTTGGCATTCATTTTACCTTACTTCCTCTACCCTATCAGTTCTTGTTGTACTCACATATCTGCCCCAGAATCTATAGGGGTCCCAAATAAGTGTAAGAAAATTTGGTGGTAAATAAGTAAGCTACAAAAGACTATTTTCTATCATTTCCTCTGTCTTATTTGAAAAAATGGTTCAGAAATACTATTGTACAAATGTTGATTTCCTGATTTTGATAATTGTACTATGATTATGTATGTTGTAAAAGCAAATGGGGTAAGAGATATGAGGTAACTTTTTGTGCTAATTTCACAGCTTTTCTATAAGTCTAAAATTATTAAAATAGCAAGTTAAAAATTTTGATTTCTTTACAAGAATTTAGTTTATAGCTTTAATTATTTTCTTATTAAAAAAACAATACATATTCAATATAGAGAACATTTCATATGCATATAGGCAAAAAGAAGAAAATGTAAATCCCCTAATTCAACCAAGAATTATCTGCCAAAAATACCTAGATGTAAATTCACTGAGATGTGTGTATATGGATGTATAGCATATACTAATTTCAATTACCGACTGTTCACGAAGACAAACTTTATAATTTTTTATTGAGTTTAATTTGTCTCACCCATCAGTTTGCCTAATGGAAGGTAATGATGTAGTCACTTCCAGGTACTTCAGTCATTTTAAGACTTTGTTGTTGTTTAGTCACTAAGTCATGTCTAACTCTTTTGTGACCCCGTGGACTGTAGCCTGCCAGGCTTCTTTGTCCATGGGATTTTCCAGGCTGGAAAATACTGGAGTGGGTTGCCATTTCCTTCTCCAGGGCATCGTCTCGACCCAGGGATCCAACACACGTCTCCTGCGTTGCAGGCGGATTCTTTACCGCTGAGCCACCAGGGAATCCTTAATACCAATTAAATTCAAGTTTCAAAATTCAGTTTTATTTCTTTTACCCTTTAGGGAACTTAATTTTGGGGCTTCATTCATTCGTCTTCTGTAGCCACCCACTGCTGGTATAATTTATCTCACCTCATCTTTAGGCACCAGTCTGCTGTTCTGCTTGCTAGAACCATGATCCTGGAGACTCATAAGAGACCCCTGTAGGATTTCCAGGACTGCCTTTGGGCCCCTTAACTGAGCCACCTCATTAGCATTAGCAATTACTCCTTTACTGTCGTGGCACGCTTCAGACCTCTGAGGCTCTCTCTAAGATCTGCAAAATCTTGAGGCTACTCTTTGGAAAACAAGGCAGAGTTTCCCTTTCTTATATTTTCAGGAACTTTGCTGTTTTTCACCCCTCCTTCTGTGGTGCTTTGTGACCACATGGACTGTAGCTTGCCAGGCCGATCTGTCCATGGAATTTTCCAAGCAAGAATACTGGTGGGACTTGCCATTTCCTCCTCCAGGGGATCTTCCCAACTCAGGGATTGAATCTGTGTTGGCAGGCAGATTCTTTACCACTACACCACACTGGAAAGCCCTCTGTGGTGCTGGACCCTAAAAGCTACTCAGAGATTTGCTCTGTGAACTCTTTCTACTACATCATTCCTGAAAATTCTGTTATACTGAATTTTTGTCCTTATCTTCTTTTGGATGAATGAATTGAAAAAACAAGTTTTTACAGCATCATATATTCTTTTGGTCACACTGCGTGGCACGCAGGATCTTAGTTTCTGTGCCTCCTGCATTAGAAGCACAGAGCCTTAACCACTGGACCACCAGGGAAGTCCTAGCTTTGTATATTCTTCTGGAATTCATTAGTTAATTACATAAACTTAGAAGTTTTTGTATTGAAGCCAGGCTTTTGAATAGTCAGACTCTTCTTTGGGGCTTCAAAATTCTATTTTGTTAAGAACCTGTGAAAGAACATTTTTAGCTTACTTTCTTGTTTGGGGTGTAGAGAAAAACCCTTATTTCTGGCAATCTCTGAAAGGCTCTAATATGCATATTGCCAAGCCACATTATTTATGATGTAGATGCTTCCCTGGTGGCTCAGACAATAAAGAATCCACCTGCAATGCAGGAGACCTGGGTTTGATCCCTAGGTTGGGAAGATCCCCTGGAGAAGGAAACGGCATTAAATGTTTTATGCAGGAGAAAGGCAATTGTGAAAATTGGATTATGAACTAGTTATTAGAAGACACCAAGGATTGATTTATTAATTTTGTTGGGTATGAGAATGGTCTTGTGGTTATGTATGCGAAGGTCATTATAGGCAGCGTGGGTTGGGAAGTGATAGGAGTGGGAAGTAGGGGACAGATTATAAAAAGCCACACATGCCATTCTTTGATTTCATGCCCATAGCATCAAACAGGGAAGTGACATGTTTAATTTGCATAGAGGGGGAAAGGATGAGCAGGCATGTTTGTAACTAGGAGGCAGACGGTTAGAGGAATTTTTTATTCCTTCTCCTCCCTCAGCACCCATATCCAAATTTATTAGCAAACTTTCCTGGTCAGCTTAGCTTCATCACTTCCCCATTCCAAGGGATTATCATCTCTTACCTGGACACAATCATTTCCTGATTAACTAACCAGTCTCTCCATTTCTGTTCTTTTCCCCTATAATCCATTCTCCACAGAGCTGCCAGATTGAATTTTTTTAAGCCTAATTTAGATTGTCATTCTCCTGCATGAAACATTTAATGGCTATTACATTTAAAACAAAATATAAACGAGGGTCGGACACGGCTGAGCGACCTCACTTTCACTTTTCACTTTCATGCATTGGAGAAGGAAATGGCAACCCACTCCAGTGTTCTTGCTGGAGAATCCTAGGGACAGGGGAGCCTGGTGGGCTGCCATCTATGGGGTCACACAGAGTCGGACACGGCTGAAGTGAAGCAGCAGCAGCAGCTACCGTAGACCTTAAATTTCTATATCATCTGGCTCTTATGTTGTTACCTCTTTGTGACACTCTCCTTACACATCAGTCCAACACACAAGCCATTGTACAGTTGCCATTCTATTTTTTAGCTACAAGTTCATTTTTCAGAAAACATTATCTTATGTGACAGTTATGAATTTATAAGTGTAGTAACATTTTAATCAAACTAGTACACGCTGCACTTTTTAAACACTAAAATAATAATGATTAAGTGAAAGAGTGCTCAAGTTGAAGTTCAACTGCTAGATCTGAGATGTAAAATAGTGACATTATGGACAAAAATGTTGATTTAGCAAATTTTTACTTCATTCAATCCACATTCTTTAACCATGGTATGGTCACTGCTCACAGGTTTCAAGTCTTGAGAGGATCAGGTTTACCTGCATTGTGACATTTGAAATTTTATCTTTCAATCTGATGAGCATAACTTCCTCATTAACTTTATACACAAAACATCTTCAATTTGGGCATTTTGGGGCATATTTTCCAAGAACTTAGATCTGGCACACCCCAAATTGAACTATACTGCCATTTGCCTCCTAAGACTTCTAGAAGAAAGTAAATGACTGAAATAATTTGAGGGATTTCCTTGGCCATCCAGTGTTAAGACTGTGCTTCCACTGCAGGAACACGGGTTGGATCCCTGGTGGGGGAACTAAGATCCCACATGCCTTGTGTGCGTGTGTGCATGTGCTCAGTCGTGTCCAACTCTCTGCAACCCCATGGACTGTAGTCCTCCAGGCTCTTCTGTCCTTGGTATTTTCCAGGCAAGAATACTGGAGTGGGTTGCCATGTCCTCATCCAGGGGATCTTCCTGACACAGGGATTGAACCCACATCCCTGAACTGGCAGGTGGATTCTTTACCACTGAGCTACCAGGGAAGCTCACATGCCCTGCATGTTCAGTAAAATGAAGTACTGAGTTGCTGCAAATTCTACTCATTCTACACTGGGTTCATATTTACAGATTGTGATAGTTTAAGATAATAAACAAATGCCTCCTAAAAACCTGTTTCACTGACCACCTCTAAAACTCTGTTGTGTGTGCTAAGTCACTTCAGTCATGTCGGACTCTTTGCGACCCCATGGACTGAAGACCACCCAGGCTCCTCTGTCCATGGGATTCTCCAGGCAAGAACACTGGAGTCGGTTGCCATATCCTTCTCCAAATCCTCTGCTGATGGAAGTGTAAAATGGACCACTCTTTGAAGGGTGACGGTCAATAGTAATAACTTTCTCAAATATTTTTCCTTTTTAATCCTGCACTTGTCTTGACATTTACACCTAATCCGAAGGGCAGGTCAGGCCAGCTTCTTACCCTGGTGCTGCTGCTGCACCAGTTAAAAGGCTGACAAGGTGCAGAGACCAGTCCAGCCAGTACCTGGGCTGCACCGGCCCACTCGCCCATCTATTCAAAGCTGAATTCTACCGAGTCTCCTCAGACTCTCAAAAGCTGGCTACTGGGCACGTGGGAGCTCTTCCTACAGTTCCCTGAGGAAAATCAGCTTCTTCCCTTACTGCAGGGATTGTCACGTGCCTTCAAGGGAAGCAGGGATACTTCCAGCAGTCACCCACGAGCTTCTTTTGCTCTCATCGCGTTCTATGATTTTCCTCTAGTAGAAGTGAAAATTTTCCCTAAAAGAAAAAAAATGCGATAGCGAGAGAGAAATGGAAACTCCATAAATCTAAATTGAAATTAAACTCTCTGAACCCGGTGTGTCTCACTGATTCGCTCGTGGGGCTTAAAAGGCATATTTTGAGGGCAGCTACCCGGATTCACCACAGAAAACGAAGTGAAGGATCTGGCTGGTAGGGTTCGTAAAGTGCGGAGCTTATTGACTGGAAGTCCCTACTACATGTCACATTCAGTTCAGTTCAGTTCAGTTCAGTCGCTCAGTCGTGTCCGACTCTTTGCGACCCCATGAATTGCAGCACGCCAGGCCTCCCTGTCTATCACCAGCTCCCGGAGTTCATTCAAATTCACGTCCATCGCGTCAGTGATGCCATCAGATGAAGAGAAAATTAGGATGAGGATGAGGTAAGGCCTGAAAAATGGGGCCGAGGCTTATGGCTTGAGGAAAATAGCGGAAAGGGGAGTTGTCGCCCTCTGTTTGAGGTGGCTAATCAGACGAACCGCGGATGCGTTGAACACCACACTCGTGCTACTGGGCCCGCGTGGCTTTCCCGCGCCCTGTCTTGCAGGCGGGGAAGAACCCGGATGGAACCACCCTTGCAGCTGGGACCACCCCCCAGTCTTTGAATCGCTGCGCGGGGCGGAGTTACCCTCCCTCCTTTGCTTTGATTGGTTTACCTCCGTAGGTCCCTCCTTGGGATTGGACTTTCCGGATGCCAGTCACAATGCGTCGCTAGTCACTCAAATTGTTGCTGGAAGCAGACGGTACTGTAGACGTCTGACCAGATTTCGGGGCGTCTTACTCTCGTGGAGTAGGCTGTCGCTCCGGCGCTCGGAACTTGTCACCGGCTTTTCGGCCGCGAGGCCTGGAAGGAGGCTTATTTAGGCGGCTTGAGAACGATCCTGGGCGTCTGAGTGTTCCGCTCGTCACGCACTCAGCGCCATGTCCTGGATGTTCAAGAGGTGAAGGGGGCGGAGGGGGGGTGGGGCGCCGGCGGTAACCGTCTAGCGGAGTTCTGAAATGAACCTGACCTTCCCAGCGTTTCCTTCTCCTTCGGGGTGCGAGCTGTGCAACTGTTGTTCGTCCTGCTGGCGGCTCGTATAGCCGCGGGAGAAATAAATGCAGAGGGGAGGATCCTCGGGCGAGTCTCCTGCTAGAGCCTTGGGGAAATATCTGTCAAGGGATTTGGGGAACCTGGGGCTCTAAGCTCACTCCTTACCCGGGGTCTCAACCTGTGCTTTATTCCACGAAACACCTATCAGGTACCCACTGTGCGCTGGGCATTGTGCTCGGCAGAAAGGGCTGGGTAAGACAGCTTCTCCCCAAGCACCTCGCAGTTGATGTGTATGCACAGACGTGCAAATATCTATCTGCAGAGGAGCCAAAAGCGGTGTTCGCGACGTTCGAGGAAAACGCAGGGGAAATAGCTTCTATCCATTCCAGAAAAGTGGAAGCTTTCTGGAAGGCCCCAGCCAACTGCCTGTTAGTTTTCATTGTCCGATTCGGTTTACATATTCGTTCCGGAAACAGTTCTCGATCTAAGGGTTGAGGTTACCCTTTAACCAACGGGAGTGGGAGGCTTGGGGTAAGCTTCCCATGATGGCACGGTTTAGATACCTGAATAAAAGAAGGGTTCTCTTCGAAGGGAATTCGAGTAATGGATGCTGAATGTATTATTTGTAAAGCTGTAAGTGGCTTCATGTAAAAAATAGTTCTATATTTTCGAGTTTCTTCTAGCTCAATATTGAAATTTTGGTGTAAAATTAATTACAGACGTCACATAATTTTTCAGTTTAAGTAAGTGATTGTGACTAAGAAAGGTTTGTGAACCCTTATTGGTGTTTTCACTTTGAATACCTGTGGGTAGAAGACGCATTATTGAACAGGTAGGGTTTCTAGAAACCTCCCCCACTCACTCCAATCCTTGCTTTAGCCAGAGCAGATTCATCTCTGTACAGCACTTCCCATATTAGATTTTTTTTTGTTGAAATAAAGTGTGAGAAAGCAATTGGCTTTTAAATATGGTATGGTCTTTGAGGACTGTTTGGTTAAATATTATATTTTTGTGCCCCCCCCCCCCCCTTTTTTTAAATAGAGATCCTGTTTGGAAGTACTTGCAGACTGTCCAGTATGGAGTCCATGGAAATTTTCCACGCCTCTCATATCCAACTTTCTTTCCTCGTTTTGAATTTCAAGATATTATTCCTCCAGATGACTTCCTAACAAGTGATGAAGAGTTAGATTCAGTTTTATTTGGAACTTTGAGAGGCCATGTTGTTGGACTACGCTACTACACAGGAGTAGTGAGTATAGTATTAGATATTAAGTTGATGTGATGTGATGTTATTAACCTAGAAAAGAAGAATTAGGTGATATGTGCAGTAAATATTTAAATAATTGAAATATATCTGGGCAAGAGATAACAAATAATTATTAATGTTCTATTTCTTTTATATCATGGTTACAGTATACAAAGCACTGTTTCCTGTGTAGTCTCATTTGATCACTACACTGTCTCTGTGGTGGATGGAACACTTATTATCCCATTTCAGGAACTGAAGAACTAAAGCTCAGGAAGGTTAAATGATTTGCCCAAAAAGCATAGATAATTGTTTGCAAAGTGACTTCTAAATCAGTTAATTGTTTTCTCTTGTCCTGTCCCTGAGCCCATTTCTACACTTTTTTTTTTAAGTTAGGAAGATCATTTCATGCTACATATGGGACTTGTCTTTTTTAGGTCCTTTTCTTTCTTCCTGTGTTTCTCTTTTTGTGTCTCTATTCTCTGCTTTGTGTGTGTGTGTGAGTGAGAGAACAGAGACAAAGACGGAGAAAACAGTTGTCTTTGTTATGGTTGCCTAGTATGCCTCTGTGTTATCTGCATGGTATATCTCTAGTTTTTTTAATTTTGAAAAATTTCAGATAGGCATAAAAGTAGAATAATACAGTAAACTTCCATGTACCCATGATCCAGATTCAGTAGTTAACAATTTTTTTGCACATTTGCTTCATCACTTTTTTCCTTTGGTACTAAAAATTCCAACTGTATCACTTTACACATTTAAGTGTGTATCTCTAAAAAATGGCAGACATTTTCTTACATCATTGTTGTACTTAGTAAAATTAATAATAATTCCCTGTTATATCCAATAGCTAATACATGACCAGTTTTCTTAATTGGTTAAAATGTCTTTTTATAATTAATTTTTTTTGAATTAGGATCAAAACAAGTTAATAATAGTATCTTTGGTTGTTATGTAAATCACCTCCCTACTCTTTGTTTTATGTCATTGATTTATTGCATAAGCTGCTTATATTGTTCTATGGAAATTTGATTTACCAGTTCTTTCATTCTCCCATATTTTTCTTATGTTGAAGCTTCTCAAATCATTTTTTGGTTGTGTAAAGTATGTTCTGCAGGAGATTCCTTGGGGAAGAATTCCATTTGTCTAGTGTTTTGTCCTCTCGTATTTTCTTTATAATATTAGAGCTTCTCAAATCATTTTGTGGTTGTCTGAAATGTGTTGAAGTGTGTTGTCTAGGAGATTCCTTAAGAAGCAACAATATTTCCTGAGATTTTGTATATTTGTAATTGTGATACGCTTCAAGGACAGTTTGGTTGAATATAAAATCCTTGACTCATATTTTCTATCCATGATATCTTTTTAAAAAAAATTGTATTTATTTTTGCCTGTGAAGTATCTTTGTTGCTGCATGGACTTTTCTCTATTTGCAGAGAGTGGGGGCAACTTTTTAGTTGTGGTGCACAGGTTTCTCATTGTGGTGGCTTATCTTATTGCAGAGCATGTGCTCTGGGATGCATGAGCTTCAATTGCTGGGGCAAGTGGGCTCAGGAGTTGTGGTTCCTGGGCTCTGATATCAAGGATTGAACTTATGTCTCCTGCATTGGAGGTGGACTCTTCACTACAAGCCACCAGGGAAGCCCATGCTATCTTGACGTTGTATAAGATATTGTTGGTGAAATGCCAATATAATTTCTCTCCTATATAAGTGAATTAGAAGTCCCGTAATTTTCATTAGGGAATGTCTTAGTGTTGATTGTTCTGTAACTGTTTTCTTCTATTTCAGAAAACTTTAATTATAGTTTTTCTTTTTTTGGCTGCCCTGGATCTTCGTTGCTGTGCATGGACTTTATGTAGTTGTGGTACCTGGGCTTCTCACTGCGGTGACTTTTCTTGTTTCGGAGCACAGTCTCTAGAGTGCAATCTCAGTAATTGTGGCATACAGGCCTAGTTGCCCCTCAACAAGTGGGATCTTCGCAGACCAGAAATCAAACCCGTGTTCCTTGCATTGGCAGATTCTTAACCACTGGACCACTAGGAAAGTCCTAATTATAGTTTTAAATGGTTTTTGTTTCAAAGCTTGTTTTTTTCTTCAGAGTACTCCATTCTGCTCTTTCTGTATTAGATCTTCTGTGCATATACATATGCCAATTACTTCCTCTGAGGTCATTTTTATCATGTTTTTTCACTTTGCTCTTTTCATCATTTATTTCCCTTACCATTTTTTTTTTAACAAGATGTGTTCACTTTTGTGTTCTTTCTACTTTATTCTTTAATTCTGTATACTACTTTTTTTTTTTTGACTACACTGTGTGACAGGCAGAATCTTAGTTCCCCAACCAGGCTTTGAACTTGTGCTCCTTCAATGGAAGCACAGAGTCATAACCATTGGACCACCAGGGGAGTCCCTATTCTTTAATTCTGAAGTAGTTTTTCTTTTCTGTTTTTTTCCTGAAGTCTATCAGTTCTCAGTTCATGTATCCCATCTGTTCTCCAGCTCTCATACTCATTTCAGAACTTTCCTATTTTAGATTTGTGAAATTTTTCCAAACTAAATATTGTTTTTAAATTTAAACAACCATTAAATCATGGTTGTTTTTTATTATAGAACAATCACTATTTGTTGATCTTAGAATAATTTCTGTGACACTGGTAAGCTATTAAAAATGTGATGGGCTGATTTGGACTGACTAAAATTTATTATTGCTTAATTTTTTAATTTCATAAAGTGTGTATTATTTTATAAGTACTACACATTTATTATTTTAAAATGGCTAAAAAAAAAAAGTAGTGAGTCTCCCTCAGTCCAGAACCACAACTTACTTTGTTATGTCTTCCACACTTTAATTTGAGAGCATATGCATATAAATTGCAACCTTATTATATATTAACAAAAATGAGGGTTGTATTATATATATTATCACCTTTTTTAAAGTAAAATATTAGGAATAATGTCTTTTCAATACAAATATTTATTGTATCTTTTATTTTCTTGATGGACATTTTGGAGTTGATCACTGATAAAAATATTGAAATAAAAATTGAGGTATTTATCTTTGTATACTTTTTTATTATTTATTATTTTCAACTTTTTTATGCTTTATTGAGATGTGATTTATATATATTTTTTAAATGCAAACATTGTAAATACATGATTCTGAGTTTTAAACAAATATATATACCTAATAATCATTACCCCATCAACATATAGATCATTTCCATTACCTCTGAAAGTTCCCTTGTATTCTGTTGCAGTCATTCATCCCTGCCTTTGCCCTAAGAACCACCAGTCTGATTTCTATCACTGTAGATGGTTTAGCCTGTTCTAGAACTTCATATACATTATTTTATTTTTTGTTTTTTTGTGGTGTTCCCTGAGTCATGTAGGATCTTAGTTCCATGCCCAGGGGTCAAACCTGTGACCCCTGCAGTGGAAGCATGGAGTCCTAACCACTAGACTGCCAGGGAATTCTCAAGAGCTTCATATGCGTTGAATCATACAATATGTACTTTTTAAGTCTGGTTTCATTCAAACAACATAATTAAGATACTTCTTGAGTCAGTTTCAGCAATTTATATTTTTATTGAAAAGCGTCCATTTATATTTTCAAATTTATTGCCACAAAATTTGCATAATAGTCATTTATACTTAAAAATATTTTGAGTATGTTTATGGTTGTATTCCTGTTTTCATTGTTTGTGTTATGTATTTGTGTCTATTCTTATTTTTTATTGATTAGCCTCAATAGAGATTTGTCTGTTTCATCTTTTCCTATAATCTTTCTTGAATTTTTTTAATGATTATCATCTTTCTTCATTGATTTATATATTCTGTTATCCTATTTTCCTTAGGTTCATTTTATTTTATTTTTGTATTCTTGATTTGAATGCTTAATTTTAATAATAAAAGCTTTTAATCTTTTAAATTTTCTTCAAAGTACTGCATTGGCTGTATCTCCTAGGTTTTGTTATTTAATATTGGCATTATACATTTTTAACTTTAAAAATGTTTTCCATTTGCTTATGTTTACATTTTTAATTTCTTGACCCTTCAAAGTCTTTATAATAGATTATTTCTTGTCTAAAAATACTGTTATAATTAGTCCTTATTCTTTTTGTTGTCTTAATCTTGTTTTAATATAGCCTTTTTTGTCTTGTGCTTGGATCATATTTTCTTCGTTTTTATAGTCTCCACATTTTGCCCTACTTTTTGGTTATATATTTCCTGTAATTTGCATTAATATGGTTTAAAGAAGATCATGCTTTAATAGTGGCATGGGGAAGGTGGGGTGGTAGAAAACAGAGTTATGCCTCACAGAATATCTTGAAGGAGTAATATTTGTCTGATAATCTGGATAGTTAGACTGTAGTCTCTTAAGTCAGTAGACAGATACTGGGAGATTTAAGCAGCTTTCCTGCATATTTTTCAGGCAATTTAAAGAATTGAGGTAATTCACATACCATAAAATTTATCATTTTTAAGTATACAATTCAGTGGTTTTTAGATATTCACAAGGTTGAA
Source organism: Bos indicus x Bos taurus (assembly GCF_003369695.1). NCBI lineage: Eukaryota > Metazoa > Chordata > Mammalia > Artiodactyla > Bovidae > Bos > Bos indicus x Bos taurus. Next base: position 118,522,126 of record NC_040076.1, read on the forward strand.
TCCCCACTGTCTGATTCCAAAATATTTTCATCATTCCAAAAAACTTTATACTATTACTTTTATAGTATACTATTATACAGAGAAGGCAATGGCACCCCACTCCAGTACTCTTACCTGGAAAATCCCATGGACGGAGGAGCCTGGTAGGCGGTAGTCCATGGGGTCACACAGAGTCGAACACGACTGAGCGACTTCCCTTTCACTTTTCACTTTCATGCATTGGAGAAGGAAATGGCAACCCACTCCAGTGTTCTTGCCTGGAGAATCCCAGGGACGGGGGAGCCTGGTGGGCTGCTGTCTATGGGGTCGCACAGAGTCAGACACTACTGAAGTGACTTAGCAGCAGCAGCATTACTATTATAAGTAATCACTCCTTATTTCTCTCTTCTCTTAGCCCATGGCATCCATTAATTTATGTTCTGTTTCTGTGGATTTACTTACTTTAGACATTTCATATAAAAAGAATCATGCAATATATAACCCTTGGGTCTGGCCTCCATTACTGTCTTCTTTTGTGTTAAATATATAATAGTTCCCTTCTTGTTTCTTTTGTTCTATATTTTGAGTTGTTTCGTACTACTAAGAAACTACTACTAACTACTAATGCCCATGGGAATTGTAGTTATCTTAATTCATAAGTTTGGATTTGTGCTAACTTACTTTTAATTGTTTATAAAAACTTTGCTTTAAAATAGTTCCATTGTCTTCTTCCCCACTCTTCTGTGCTGTTATCATACAAATTAAATCTTTATATACATTGTATATTCATCAGTACAGGTTTAAAATGATTGTTATATGTCCTTTTAAATCAGTGAGGTGAAAAAAGTTACAACCAGAAATTTCATACTGTCTTTTACATTTACCTGTGTTTACTTTTACCTTTACTTGTGCTTTTTATTTCTTCATATATTCACAAATGTTACTGTCTAGTGGCTTTGATTTCAGCCTGAAGGTCTTTTAATATTTCTTGTGGAGCAGTCAGCAAGTGATAGATTCTCTCAGTTTTTGTTTGTCTGGGAAGTCTTAATTTCTTCTTTATTTTTGAAGGATAGTTTTGCCAGATAAAGAATTCTTGGTTGAGTTTTTTCCTTTTAGCACTTTGAGAAGTTATCCCACTGTATTCTGGCCTCTATGGTTTCTGGTGAGAAATCAATTGTTAATCTTCTTGAGGAGCCCCTGTATGTGACGAGTTGCTTCTTTCTGTTGTTTTCAGTGTTCTTTCCACAGTTTGATTATGATGTGTCTGGGTTTGAAGTCTAAGTGTTTTCTACCTGGAATTTGTTCAGTTTCTTAAATATGTAGATTAATGTTTTTCTCATCAAATTTGGGAAGTTTTTGGCTATGACTTCTTCACATGTATTCTCTACCTTTTTTTCTTCTCTCCTTCTGAGATTCTGTGTGTGTTGGTATGCTGCTGTTGTCCCATAGGATCTGTTCATGTTTCTTCATTCTTTTTTCTTGCTGTTCCTCTAACTTTTCCTCAGACATTATAGTCTCAATTGACCTATCATCAGCTTTACTGATTCTTTCTTCTGCCTGCTCATATCTGCTGTTTGGTCCTCTCTAGTGAATTTTAAACTTCGTTAACTATATACTTTTTTGACTCCAGATTTCTGTATGTCAGGAAATTTCTCATGCTTTCCTTTAGTTATTTAGAAATGGTTTGCTTTAGGTCTTTGAACATATTTAAAATTAAAACTTTAAGTTTTTTCTAGTTGTTATCTGTACTTCCTGGGGGATAGGTAATTGATAGCATTTCTCCTATGTGTGGATATACTTTCTCATTTCTTTGCATGTCTCATGTTTTTTTTGGTTGTTGAAAATTAGACACTTTGCATAATGTGACAACTGTAAATCATATCCTGCAGTCCCACTCCTGGACATATATCTGAGGAAAACTATAATTTGAAAAGATTTGTGCAACCTAATGTTCATCGCAGTGGTATTTTCAATAGCCAGGACATGGAAGCAACCTAAATGTCAATCAACAAATGGATGGATAAAGAAAATGTAGTATATCTGTACAATGCAATATTACGCAGCCATAAGAAAGAATGAAATAAGGCCATTTGCAGCAACATGGATGGACCTAAAGATTATCATGCTAAGTGAAGTAAACCTGACAGAGAAAGACAAGTATCATATGATATCACTTATACATGGAATCTAAAAAAAAAAGATAAAAATGAACTTATTTACAAAACAGAAATAGGTCCAAAGACATAGTTACCAAAGGGGAAGTTTGGGGAGAGAGAAATTAGGAGTTTGGGATTAAAATGTACACACTACTATAGAACCAAGAAGGACCTACCATATAGCACAGGGAACGGTACACAATATTTTGTAATGACTTTTAAGTGAAAAGAATATGAAAAATAATAGATTTTATACATATAAATATGTGTGTATGTATATATGCTATGCTATGCTATGGTAAGTCACTTCAGTCGTGTCTGACTCTGTGCGACCCCATTGACGGCAGCCCATCAGGCTCCCTCGTCCCTGGGATTCTCCAGGCAAGAACACTGGAGTGGGTTGCCATTTCCTTCTCCAATGCATGAAAGTGAAAAGTGAAAGTGAAGTCGCTTAGTTGTGTCTGACTCCTAGCGACTCCATGGACTGCAGCCTACCAGGCTCCTCTGTCCATGGGATTTTCCAGGCAAGAGTACTGGAGTGGGGTGCCATTGCCTTCTCCGGTATGTATATATATATACACACAAATATATATGTATAACTGAATCACTGCTCTACACCTGAAACTACCACAGCAGTGTAAATCAACTATACTTCAGTTAAAAGAATAATCTACGTGAGATAAAGAATGTGAACAACAACAAAAATAATGTGGCAACTTTCAAAATCACATTCTTCCTTCTCCCCATAGTTGCTGGTGGTTATTGATTTTAGTAATTGTTGTTTGTTTAGTAACTTTTCTAAATTAACCTTGTAAAAGTTTTTGCTGTCTGTGGCGACTGATAGCTGTATTTGGTTAGCTTAGTGGTCAGCTAATGATTGAATTAGAACCAGTAAATTTCCCAGTCTTTACTGAGAGGACCTGTGTGCATTTGGGGCACTCCTTCGACACTCAGACTGATAGTCGACAACTGTGCCTTAGCCTTTATTTTCTGCCTGTTGAGATCTTCAAGTTTAGCCAGAGGTAAGAGTTTAGGGCCTCTCAGGTCTTTCTTGAACATGTGCACAATGCTGGGCATGCAAATAGCCATGTGCTTGCTTTTGCCCTTCTAGATTTCCAGGAATATGCTGGAGCTTTTCAAAGCCCCTATGGACATCTTATTTTCCGCTTTTTCCTTTTAAACTCTTTGGTTATTGTTTTGTTTGCCTCAGCTATTAATCATTGCTTATAAATTTAAAAAAAAATATATTTTTATTTATTTACGTGGCTGTACTAGTTCTTAGTTGTGGCATGTTGGATGTAGTTCCCTAACCAGGGATTGAACTTGGGCCCCTGTGTTGGGAGTGTGGAGTCTTAACCACTGGACCACCAGGGAGGTCCCTGTAAAATTGTTTTTTATAAACACCCACCCAAGGAAGAAGGTTTTATGTATTGGATGAGTTCAGAGGTCAAGCAGAAACAGCTTTGTAAGTGAAAGTCTTCTAGAGAACCACCATACCGGTCAAATGACAATTCTATAGAAATGAGTCTTTGAAAGATTCTGCTTCAGTATGCTTACTCTGGTAACTACCAGGCTGTACTGAGAATTCTGGCAGGTTGTTCTACTTTAAAAGGCTGTCATGAACTGAGAGCTGGAGATGAGACTAGGGCATTCATATTCAGCTGTTTTCTTGAATTAAGACTCCCCAGGTTTCTGTGACACTTAGGTTAGTTTCCAGAGTTCTGAAAAAGTTGATTCAGTTTTTGCCAGATTTTTTATTGCTTTTATGGAAGAGACAATTTTTGGAAATCTTTCAATTAGAAAATTGGTAGTTTTTAATTAAGTGGGATCAGATAATGGCAGGAGTTGAAGGCTGGATGTGTTTTCTTGATCCACTTCCAATCGGACTTACAATTAATACCTTTTTCCCCTTTCAGATTCTGGAGAACTTAGGCTTAGGAACCAGCCTGCTGGATTCAAATTCTAAGCTCTGCTACTTATTAACTTTATGACCTTGGACAAGTTACTTAACTTTCCTGTGCTTTAGTGTCTTCATCTGCAAGATGGAGATAATGATAAGATCTATCAGTAGGGTTGTGACAATTTTGAAAGCCAATCCGTATAAGGTACTTAGAACAGTGTTTGGTATGTAATAAGCATTCAAGAGATTATCTGTTTTTGAAGTTATGTTGGGAATTTTATATAATGTGTATCTGTTAGTTTTGATTATACCTTTTATATATCAAGGATTTGTTAACTTTCCAATTAATGTAAATTAGGAAAATACTGCAAAAGAGTTATTTTAAAATATATTCTCTAATATTTCTATAGAAATTTGAGTCTAAGAAAATGTACATTTCTTATGTGTGGTGTTATTCAGCAAGCATTAAAAAAATGAATGGAAATCCCAGATAAAGTACAATGAAGAAATCTATCATATATTATTTATAACATATCTGTTTATTTTTATTAGGTTAATAATAATGAAATGGTTGCATTACAACGAGAGCCGACTAACCCCTATGATAAGAATGCAATTAAAGTAAACAATGTGAATGGAAATCAGGTTGGTCATATAAAGAAAGATCTTGCAGCTGCCTTGGCCTATATCATGGACAACAAATTGGCACAAATTGAAGGGTAATGCACTTTTGGAGTTTAGTTTTAATAATTGTGAATTGTGGTGATCTTGGAATTTAAGGATATGTATAGTTGCTCTGACAACTTCTGTCACCATACTTTTAGTATATGTTCAGTAAATATTTTAATTTTATCATCTGCCTGCAGTACCCTAGCCATCAAATAGCTATTCCCTCACTTTCCTGGTAAATTTGGCTCAAATATTAGAAAGTCCACACAATCTTTTAAGAAAAAAGCCTTTTTGTTGTTGTTCAGTCACTCAGTCATGTCTGACTCTTTGCGACCCCATGGACTGCAGCACGCCAGGCTTCCCTGTCCTTTACCACCTCCCAGAGCTTGCTCAAACTCATGTCCATTGAGTCAGTGATGCCATCCAACCATCTCATCCTCTGCTGTTTCCTTCTCCTCCTGGCTTCTATCTTTCCCAGCATCAGGGTCTTTTCCAATGAGTGGGCTCTTTGTATCAGTTGGCCAAAGTATTGGAGCTTCAGCTTTGGCATGAGTTCATCCAGTGTGAATATTCAGGGTTGATTTTCTTTACGATTGACTGGTTTGATCTTGCTCTCCAAGGGACTCTCTTGAGTCTTCTCCAACACCACAGTGCAAAAGCATCAGTTCTTCAGCACTCAGCCTTCTTTATGGTCCAACTTTCACATCCATATGTGACTACTGGAAAAACCCATAGCTTTAACTAGATGGACTTTTATCTGCCATGATTTTAGTTTTTTGAATGTTGAGTTTTAAGCCAGCTTTTTCACTCCTCTTTCACTTTCATCAAGAGGCTCTTTTGTTTCTCTTTGCTTTCTGCCATAAGGATGGTATTATCTGCATGTGTAAGGTTATTCATATTTCTCCCAGCAATCTTGATTCCAGCTTGTGCTTCATCCAGCCTGGCATTTTGCATGATGTACTCTGCATATAAGTTAAATAAACAGGGTGACAATATACAGCCTTGATATACTCCTTTCCCAGTTTGGAACCAGTCGATTGTTTCATGTCCTGTTCTGAGTGTTGGTTCTTGACCTGTGTACATATTTCTCAGGAGGCAGGTAAGGTGGTCTGGTATTCTCATCTCTTGAAGAATTTTCTAGTTTGTTGTGATCCATACAAGCTTTAGCATAGTCAATGAAGCAGATGTTTTTCTGGAATTCTCTTGCTTTTTCTATGATCCAGTGGATCTTGGCAATTTGATCTCTGGTTCCTCTGCCTTTTCTAAATCCAGCTTGTATATCCAGAAGTTTTTGGTTCACATACTGTTGAAGCTTAGCTTGGAACATTTTGAGCATGACCATGCTAATGTGTGAAATGAGTTTAATTGTGCAGTAATTTGAACATTATTTGGCATTGCCCTTCTTTGGGATTGGAGTGTAAACTGACCTTTTCCAGTCTTGTGGCCACTGCTGAGTTTTCCAAATTTGCTGGCATATTGAGTGCAGCACTTTCACAGCATCATCTTTTAGTCTTTGAAATAGCTCAGCTGGAATTCCATCACTTCTACTAGCTTTGTTTGTAGTGATGCTTCCTAAGGCCCACCTGACTTTGCCCACAATGTCTTGCTCTAGGTGACTGATCACACCATTGTGGTTATCTGGGTTTATCTTCTTTGTTATCTTTGGTGGTTATCTTCTTTGTATAGTTCTTTTGTGTATTCTTGCCACCTCTTCTTAATATCTTCTGCTTCTGTTAGGTCCGTACCATTTCTGTTCTTTATTGTGCCCATCTTTGCATGAAATGTTCCCTTGGTATCTCTAATTTTTTTGAGGAGAAAAAAAAGCCTTTTAGTGTATTGGTTTTAGAAGTTTGGGAATGTTTGTTTAAATCTGGTTGTAAGCTGATAGGCTGTGATCAGTTCCAGATGAGTTTGATTTTGCCTGCACAGTGTTTAAATTTTTTCAGTTATTTCCAGTATTAAAATATCTGGACATTCTGCATTTTATGCATATTATTTTTTCCCTAATTATAAAACATTATTTACAAAATTTTCTCTTGATAAATGGAAGATCTGGTAATGCAGGATACTCATTTCCACTTGACATCATTTGACTGGAGCTAGGTAGTTGGAGAAGGCAATGGCACCCCACTCCAGTACTCTTGCCTGGAAAATCCCATGGACGGAGGAGCCCGGTAGGCTGCAGTCCATGGGGTCGCTAAGAGTTGGATACGACTGAGCGACTTCACTTTCACCTTTCACTTTCATGCATTGGAGAAAGAAATGGCAACCCACTCCAGTGTCCTTGCCTGGAGAATCCCAGGGGCGGGGGAGCTGGTGAGATGCCGTCTATGGGGTCGCACAGAGTCGGACACGACTGAAGCGACTTAGCAGCAGCAGGTAGTAGCTGTTGCATTAATTAGGCATATCCCTTCTTAGTTTTACCACCTGTTCCTTTTTTAAAATTCAGTGTCCTTGGTTATATTTTATATGCATTTGTATTTGTGATCTAAATTTTAGTGTAGATTGTTTAGAATATTTAAAGGTGAGTTTGGAAGATAAATACTTAGCAGTGTCTTCTCACTTGTTTACTTGTTTTCTCCTTTTTCAATTCATTTCCTTTCTCAAGTTTTTCAGATGTTGAGAGTAAACTTTCAGTGAATCCTGAATCAGAAATAATTCTTTGAAATCATTCCCCATTTTCTCAGATTGAGTTGCTACACACAGTGGTTCTGTTAGTGAAAGCTCTACCTTCTCAAGTAAACTTACTATTTTACTTATCTTACAACCTTGGTAATAGGTTATCTTATGTATTTAAACACTTTTATCCCATCTTAGTTTCTTCTGGCATTCTGATCCTAAAAACTGCCCTTTCCTTCTCATTGTTGGTCCTCCTCCATGTTCTTTTTCTTGCTAGTCTGCCCAGTTAGTTCCTTTTTGTTGTGGTTGATCAGTTGCTATCATGTCCGACTCTGCAACCCCGTGGACTGTAGCACTCCAGGCTTCTCTGTCCTTCACAATCTCTTTCTGTTTTACTTCCATGTAAAATTTGCATGTGACAGTTATTTAACATGGTTCTTAATAGGACTTAAAATTAAATGTAAAAAAATAACTCTACTAACTTCTAGTTTTTTTCCCTTAATTATAATAGGGTAGTTCCTTTTGGTGCAAACAATACTTTTACCATGCCTCTGCAAATGACATTTTGGGGAAAAGAAGAAAATAGAAAAGCAGTTTTAGATGAGTTAAAGAAACATGGATTTAAATTGGGACCTGCACCAAAATGTAAGTTTAGGGTTTAATATACTATTATTTTGATACTGTAAGATGCCAGAATTATAAAACATTTATTTTCTTAAGTAATAGTTTTGAGTTTGGTTGACTAATTATTGCTGAAGCCTCCAAGTTCTTTTTTAGGACTATTTTTAAGGACATCCCTGAATTTTTTTTCTTTATTTTGAAGTAACAATAGATTCATAGGAGGTTGCACACATACACAGAAGAATGTACAGGGAGGGCCCTCCCCAGATTTCCCCCAGTGATAATACCTGGAAATCCCCGATTTTAAACATTCTTTTTAATAAGTAATAGACAAAAAGAATTTCCTAATAGAGAATGAAAAAGTATTATTTGTGTTTCAGAAGTTCAAATCATGTGCAATTCTTTTAATGTATTTTTTGAATGACCTAGGAAATTTACCTTTAAAATGTTTAAAACGTGTATTAAGGAAAGTTTTAATTTAGCTTATTAGACAAGCTTTAAAAACAATTTACTAAAATATAATTTTGTATTCTTTTCATTTTGTAAATTACAGCTTTAGGGTTCAGTTTGGAAAGTGGTTGGGGCTCTGGAAGAGCTGGACCAAGCTACAGTATGCCAGTTCATGCTGCAGTACAGATGACAACTGAACAGGTGTTCTTTTTTAAAATTTTGTAACCTGAAAGTGAATTTTAAATGTTGAAGATTGATGTTTAAAAATGAGATAAGTATGCATGTGCTAGTGTTAGTGATTTATGCTTTGATGTTTTTGTATTACTTGAAAAATTTTAAGTGTCCATAATTTTTAAAAAATTGAAGCTTGAAACTTATTCCTTCAGTAAGATTGCAAATTCAATGCTACAAAAAACTAGTTCCAAATCTTAGGCCTTAGTCTTTTTCTTACTTTTGTCTACTTTGTGATCCAGGATACTATTACATTGGGTTATGTGAAGTATGTGAAGTCACTCAGTCTGACTCTTTGTGACCCCATGGACTGTAGCCCAGCAGGCTCCTCCATCCATGGAATTTTCTAGGCAAGAGTACTTGGAGTGGGTTGCCATTTCCTTCTCCAGGGGATCTTCCCAACCCAGGGATCGAACCTGGATCTCCCACATTGCAGGCAGACGCTTTACCGTCTAAGCCACCAGGGAATTATATTGGTTTAGTTTGGGGGAACTGGAGAAGGCAATGGCAACCCACTCCAGTGTTCTTGTCTGGAGAATCCCAGGGACGGCGGAACCTGGTGGGCTGCAGTCTCTGGGGTCGCACAGAGTCGGACACGACTGAAGCGACTTAGCAGCAGCAGCAGCAGTTTGGGGGAAAATGGATATAAAATAGTGAAATCAATCTTCCAATTACACAATTACATTAAAAAAAATTTTTGTCTCTACTCACCAGTGTTAGCCTTTTTATATTCTAAGGTAGCTAGTGTGTTTTCTCTGTTCATTGTTAGAAGGGCTTGAGCCTGTGTCTGGTGGGTAAACCCCAGATTACTTCTCCTTACTTTTAGACTTGGCATGGTTTCTTCTGGACTGATGCTCTGTATTTATTTGCTAATTTACAGAAGTAATTATAACACATATATGTTACTATAAAATTGGGACAGGATCAGTTTAAAGAACCAACTAAATTAGCATTAAGATTGAAATTATTGTAATATTTTGTTGCACATAGCAAGTTTCTGATCATAGTATTAATCAATGTAATGTCATTTACTTGAAAAAGTCAAATATACCTGATAGGATCTGCTAAAATGGTTTGAATACAGCTAGTAGAATCATAGAATTTCAATGGCAGAAGGAACCTTAGATACACTCTAAATCTAGTTCATTCTGTTTGTTTTGCCGTAATAAGATACAGGGCCATATAAGTTAAATGTCTTGCCCAAAGTTATATAAAGGTTTATTTGTGACAGAGCTGTGACTGAAACCCAGGACTTCAAACTACAGCCCATATTTTTTCAACTGTAATAGAGCAGTGTAGTATCTCAAAGAATTAATATATTTTATGTACCTTTGGTATGCAACTCTTTTAGTTAAATGACTAGAAGTCTCTGAATTAAGTGCAGTTATTAATTGGTTTGTTTCACTATGTTTCTTGTTGCTGTTTATGGTAGCTTAAGACCGAGTTTGACAAATTGTTTGAAGATTTAAAAGAAGATGATAAAACTCAGGAAATGGAACCAGCTGAGGTACTGAGCCAGTATTTTATATCTAAAACTATTTGAAATTTTAAAATGTAGCATTAATATATACTTTTTTTTTTTATCAGATCAACTGTTTTCCAGATTCTTTGTGGGGTTTATTATAAGAAAGGACTTACTATATTTCTGTTTATGGCATTTCTTATAGGCTATTGAAACACCATTGCTTCCACATCAAAAACAAGCTTTAGCTTGGATGGTTTCACGGGAAAACAGTGAAGAACTTCCGCCATTCTGGGAACAGCGAAGTGACTTATACTATAACACAATAACAAATTTTTCTGAAAAGGACCGACCAGAAAATGTTCATGGAGGAATTTTAGCTGATGATATGGGTTTGGTAATTACATTTTTTATTAAGTTAATAACATTTTATTTTTTAACTAAGATTTTTTTTAACTTTATTTATTTGACTTCACTGGTTCTTTATTGCTGCACACAGGCTTTCTCTTGTGGCGAGCAAGGGCTACTCTCCAGTTGAAGTGAGCGGGCTTCTCATTGTAGTGGCTTCTCTTGTAGTGGAACCCAGGCTCCAGAGCTCACAGGCTTCAGTAATTGCAGCACACAGGCTACGTAGTTGCAGCTTGTGGACTTCAGAGCACAGACTTAGTAGTGCTTAGCTAAGCCTGCTGCCTGTGCCATCTTTCTGGTCCAGGGATTGAACCTGTGTCCCCTGCATTTCCAGGCAGGCTCTTCTCCTCTGGGCATAAGGGAAGTTCAGTAACTTAAGATTTATATGAAGTAATCTTAAAGTAGATAGAGATGGGAATATATTGGTGCCAGTATGGGAATAGATATCACTATAAGTGTAGAATGTAGTTTTTCTTTTCACTTAAAATAATGCTGAATTTTTCTTCTTTTTCTTTCTTTTGGCTTGTTTGCCCAAGGTACAATTAAAATAATTGGCAGTAATGATATAAACATGTTTCTCAATTTCTTTTGAAATTTAAGATTGCTTATCTTTTATAGGTTTTATTAAAGGAAAGACATGATTTGTTACATCAGCAGTTTTTATACTTTTTGGTTTTGATAATAAATTTTTAATTTTAACTCATTACTTGCTAATAGAACTAGCATATTTTTCAGTGAAAAGTGCACTCCAAAACAAGAACAGTTTTGATGAGAAAACTGGCATTGTTTTACATTTTTGCAAGTCTCTTTAATGTGTAGCTTAATAGTTGATAGCTGATTTCTTATACCTGTTTTTTCATTCATTCTGTTGTTTTCATTGAGATATACAGAGAAGATTAGTCCTCACATAGATATGTATTTGAAAGAGGTATACTTATGCAGTTTTTTTGGATAACTAGATCTTCTTTGCCAGAACATCAAAATTAAGCAAGTGTTAGTTTATTAAAGGGCCTCCCTGGTAGCTCAGCAGGTAAAGAATCCACGTGCAATGCAGGAGACCCCGGTTTGATTCTTGTGTCGGGAAGCTCCACTGGAGAAGGGATAGGCTACCCACTCCAGTGTTACAGCTTGTGGGCTTCTGTCTAGTAGTGGTAGTTGTGGCATTATATATATGCCACAAGTGGTAGCTGTGGCATATGTATAATTTCTATATATATATGGGCTCTGTAGTTGTGGGGCATGGGCCTAGATCCCCCTGAGCATTTGGGATCTTAGTTCCTCAGCCAGGGCTCGAATCCACATCCACTACATTGGAAAGTGGATTCTTAACCACCAGACCACCAGTGAAATCCCTATTAAAGGTTAATAGTTAGAATGTGGAACTTTTCTTTTTGGCTGTGCCATGTGACATGCAGGATCTTAGTTCCCCACCCAGGGATTGAACCTGTGCTCACTACACTGGGAGTGCAGAGTCTTAACCCCTAGACTGCCAGGGAAATTCCGATAATGTAAAAATTAAATATCATGTCAGTGAACTTTTTATAGTCTGTTCTGTTAAAATTCATTGGTGTAGCTTGAACATTGCATGGATATTTTACCCATGCATGATTTTGTAACATTAGGTATTGCTCATTTGGAATATATTGGTTCACTGAGTTACACAGATCTGCCAAATGTTGATACATTTCACTATATAATATAAAAAATTTTATGTTCGTGGGTATTACTTCTGATCTTATTAGAAAGGCATTTACATTTGGGAAGCTTCTGTGCTTATGGTGTTGATACAAGTTTTCTAATATAAATTTTGCTTAAAAGCTCAAATTTTATCATTAACCACAAACATTGTCAGTTTTTTCCTTTGGAATTGATAGGCTCACTTTGTTCGTAGGCTCACTTTATTCATTTTTCAAGAAAATGTCTGCGCTCAATCATAAATAACTAGTTGTCAGTCATTCTTTCAAGTTAAAATGGTGATACTTGAAAATGATGATGTACGGTAATTAGCTGAGTTGCAATTCAGTCTCAAGTGATTTTTCTCTAGATAACATTCATGTTTTGGTATGGAAAAGAAGTATTTTGTGTTCTTCCCATCTTATTACAAGAATAGTTAAAAGATCCATACTTAAGAGGTGAGATTTGGTAAAATGAATGTGTACTGCTTTATCAAGAGCATTCTTCAAGTAAAACATTTTTTTTCTTTTTACTGTATGTGTTAGTTAGAAATACGTTGACTCCTGGTATAGTACAGTGTCAACTGCTTTGTTTTATGCTAAGGCGGCAGCAGCAGCTTTGCCCACCATTGCATTTTGTGGTATTACTACAAATATCCAACACAAAGTTTGAGTAATATCAAAATATTTTTGACTGTACACACTCCTGAAAGAGTCCTAGGGGGAACTTCTAGGAGCTATGGACCACACTTTGAAAATGGCTGCTTTACACTGCTTCCAACTTGAAAGAGATTTATTTCTGTGTTGCTCACTATAAATTCAGCTAAATAGTGGAAAATAATGAAAATTTTTATATTTCTACTTTTAAAAAATACAAAAGAAGTATCTTGTCCTTTATGCTCTATTGGTAAGATGTAGCCTTTAACTTTTGAAATTAAATTAAGTTTAATAAAATAATGACCTTATGTTCATACTGGAATTACTAATCATTTTAAGTTAGCTTTGAATTATATGGCAGGCAAATAGTTGTGGTGTCATGATAAAGTTATTAGTTCAGGGTTAAATGTGAAATTTTAAATGGCAGTTGTTCAATAAAATAACATTTCTCAAAGATGCTTATAGTGTTTTAGAGTAAATTATTTAATAACTCCCAGTAATACAGAATGGTAAGACATTTGCTAATGTAATCAGTGAAATAACTTCATTAATATGTATATTATTTAGCATAATAATCAGCACACTTCTTTGGCCCTGAATGCTGTTTGATATTTTCTTACTTTATTTAAAAATTGGTTTTGAAATGTTTTCTAGTCATCTGGGTTTCAGAATCTTACCTGTTTTCTTTGTAAAACATTTTATAGGGCAAAACTCTGACAGCCATTGCTGTGATTCTTACCAACTTCCATGATGGCAAGTCTCTTCCTGTTGAAAGAATTAAGAAAAATCAACTGAAGAAGGTAAAGTATTAGTGTTTTTTTTTCTAAACTCTCTGGTTTATTGTAAAACTTAAATTTTGTCATTAAAAAATTATTGGTAAAAAGTTGATAATACCCAGTTTTTAGAGGTATGATGAAATGGCCTTGTATATTGCTGATGAGAGTGAAAGTTGATACTACATTTGAAGTCAGTTTGTAATATGTATCAGAAGCATTAAAAGCATTTATAATCTTTGACTCAGTAATGCCATTTCAAAAAAACTGTCTGAAAAAGTTATCAGAAATGTATTTATTCCAAAGAGAAAAATACAGCTTTATTGCCACAGCATTATTTTAAACACAGAAAAGCAATACCTTTCAATAAGATGAGAATTAACTTATTATCCAACTATAAAATCCTATTTTTGAAGAATACTTTCATGGTCTTTTTTCGTTAAAAAAAAGAGGCCAGGTACATCTTCTATAGAATTTGAATCTTCATTTGTAAATACATATTTGTATATGTCTTAAGTGTAGTCACACATACTGTATGTGCCAAAATGTTAATAGTGATAATTCTGTCCTATTGATGAGCATATGGGTGACTATTCTTGATACTTAACTTATGTATGTTTTTATATATAGTGTGTATACACATAATATATTTATATTCAGAACCACTTCAGTATTCTTGCCTTGAGAACCCATGAACAGTATGAAAAGCCAAAAAGATAGGACACTGAAAGATGAACTCCCCAGGTCGGTAGGTGCTGGATATCAGTGGAGAAATAACTCCAGAAAGAATGAAGAGATGGAGCCAAAGCAAAAACAAAACCTGTTTGTGGATGTGACTGGTGATAGAAGCAAGGTCTGTTGCTGTAAAGAGCAATATTGCATAGGAACCTGGAATGTTAGGTCCATGAACCAAGGCAAATTGGAAGTGGTCAAACAGGAGATGGCAAGAGTGAATGTCAACGTTCTAGGAATCAGCGAACTAAGATGGACTGGAATGGGTGAATTTAACTCAGATGACCATTATATCTACTACTGTGGGAAGGAATCCCTTAGAAGAAATGGAGTACCCTCAAAGTCAACAAAAGAGTCCGAAATGCAGTACTTGCTGCTGCTGCTAAGTTGCTTCAGTCGTGTCCGACTCTGTGCGACCCCATAGACGGCAGCCCACCAGGCCCCGCTGTCCCTGGGATTCTCCAGGCAAGAACACTGGAGTGGGTTGCCATTTCCTCCTCCAATGCATGAAAGTGAAAAGTGAAAAGTGAAAGTGAAGTCGCTCAGTTGTGTCTGACTCTTAGCGACCCCATGGACTGCAGCCTACCAGGCTCCTCCGTCCATGGGATTTTCCAGGCAAGAGTACTGGAGTGGGGTGCCATTGCAGTGCTTGGATGCAATCTAAAAAATGACAGAATGATCTTGTTCGTTTCCAAGGCAAATATCACGGTAATCCAAGTCTATGCCCCAACCAGTAACGCTGAAGAAGCTGAAGCTGAATGGTTCTATGAAGACCTACAAGACCTTTTAGAACTAACACCCAAAAAAGATGTCCTTTTCATTATAGGAGACTGGAATGCAAAAGTAGGAAGTCAAGAAACACCTGGAATAACAGGCAGATTTGGCCTTGGAGTACAGAATGAAGCAGGGCAAAGGCTAATACATTCTGCTAAGAGAGCACACTGCCAACAACACAAGAGAAGACTCGACACATGGACATCACCAGATGGTCGACACCAATATCATATTGATTATATTCTTTGCAACCAAAGATGGAGAAGCTCTATACAGTCAGCAAAAACAAGACTGAGAGCTGACTGTGGCTCAGATCATGAACTCCTTATTGCCAAATTCAGACTAAAATTGAAGACAGTGGGGGAAAACCACTAGACCATTCAGGTATGGCCTAAATCAAATCCTTTATGATTATACAGGGGAAGTGAGAAATAGATTTAAGGGACTAGATCTGATAGACAGAGTGCCTGATGAACTATGGATGGAGGTTCATGACATTCTATAGGAGCAAGACCGTCCCCAAGAAAAAGAAATGCAAAAAAGCAAAATGGCTGTCTGAGGAGGCCTTACAAATAGCTGTGAAAAGAAGAGAAGCGAAAAGCAAAGGAAAAGAAAAGGAAAGATATACCTAGCTGAATGCAGAGTTTCAAAGAATACCAAGAAGAGATAAGAAAGCCTTCCTCTGCAATCAATGCAAAGAAATATAAGAAAACAATAGAATGGGAAAGACTAGAGATCTCTTCAAAAAAATTAGAGATACCAAGGGAACATTTCATGAAAGATGGGCTCAATAAAGGACAGAAATGGTATGGACCTAACAGAAGCAGAAGATATTAAGAAGAGATGGCAAGAATACACAGAAGAACTGTACAAAAAAGATCTTCACAACCCAGATAATCACAATGGTGTGATCACTCACCTAGAGCCAGACATCCTGGAACGTGAAGTCAAGTGATCCTTAGGAAACATCACTACAAACAAAGCTAGTGGAGGTGATGGAATTCCAGTTGAGCTAGTTCAAATTCTGAAATATGATGCTGTGAAAGTGCTGCACTCAGTATGCCAGCAAATTTGGAAAACTCAGCAGTGGCCACAGGACTGGAAAAGGTCAGTTTTCATTCCAATCCCAAAGAAGGGCAATGCCAAAGAATGCTCAAACTACTGCACAATTTCACTCATCTCACACACTAGTAAAGTAATGCTTAAAATTCTGCAGGCCAGACTTCAGCAATACGTGAATTGTGAACTTGCAGATGTTCAAGCTGGTTTTAGAAAAGGCAGAGGAACCAGAGATAAAATTACCAACATCCGCTGAATCATTGAAAAAGCAAGAGTTCCAGAAAAACATCTATTTCTGCTTTATTGACTATGCCAAAGCCTTTGACTGTGGATCACAATAAACCGTGGAAAATTCTGAAAGAGATGGGAATACCAGACCACCTGACCTGCCTCTTGAGAAATCTGTATGCAGGTCAGGAAGCAACAGTTAGAACTGAACATGGAACAACAGACTGGTTCCAAATTGGAAAAGGAGTACGTCAAGGCTGTATATTGTCACCCTGTTTATTTAACTTATATGCAGAGTACATCATGCGAAATGCTGGGCTGAATGAAGCACAAACTGGAATCAAGATTGCCAGGAGAAATATCAATAACCTCAGATATGCAGATGATAACAACTCTTATGGCAGAAAGTGAAGAACTAAAGAGCCTCTTGATGAAAGTGAAAGAGGAGAGTGAAAAAGTTGGCTTAAATCTCAACATTCAGAAAACTAAGATCATGGCATCCAGTCCTATCACTTCATAGCAAATCAGTGGGGAAACAGTGGAGACAGTGGCTGACTTTATTTTCTTGGGCTCCAAAATCACTGCAGATGGTGATTGCAGCTATGAAATTAAAAGATGCTTAACTTCTTGGAAAGAAAGTTATGACCAACCTAGACAGCATATTAAAAAGCAGAGACATTACTTTGCCAACAAAGTTCCATCTAGTCAAGGCTATGGTTTTTCCAGTAGTCATGTATGGATATGAGAGTTGGACTGTGAAGAAAGCTGAGTGCTGAAGAATTGATGCTTTTGAAATGTGTTGGAGAAGACTCTTGAGAGTCCCTTGGACTGCAAGAAGATCCCACCAGTCCTTATTAAAGGAGATCAGTCCTGGGTGTTCATTGGAAGGACTGATGTTGAAGCTGAAACTCCAATACTTTGGCCACCTGATGCAAAAAGCTGACTCATTTGAAAAGACCCTGATGCTGGGAAAGATTGAGGGCAGGAGAAGGGGACGACAGAGGATGAGATGGTTGGATGGCATCACCGACTCAATGGACATGAGTTTGGGTAAACCCTGGTAGTTGGTGTTGGACAGGGAGGCCTGGCGTGCTGCGGCCCATGGGGTTGCAAGAGTCGGACACAACTGAGTGACTGAACTGAACTGAAGAATTAATAAATAATTAGTTTATAAAGCAAATAAGTGCTATTAGAATGAAATGGTTGTTCTTCATTCTCAGCTGAAAGCCCAAAAAACTTAAAATAGGTAATAATTTAAGTACAATGTATATGCAAAATATTTTTTCTTTTCGACTTTTCTATTGCTGCTGTTCTGATTTTTTAGCTTTCAAAGATGCTGCATATCAGTTTCCTACCGCTGTTTATTAATTTTCCATTTTCCTAATTTCTAAGCTTAGTTGCATTTCCTCTTTATACTTTTATTGGGAGTTTAACTATGGTAATAATATGTAAGATTCAGTCCCCTACCCTGAATATTCCAGTGCTTTTTACCTTTTATTCCCCCCCTACATTTTAGTTATTAAAACTGAAAAGTAGTACCTAAGACTACTTAGAACTTCATTGTTAATTACCTTTTTAACAGTAAGGCATTCTTTTTTCCCTTTACGATCAGCCATGCATTTAACGTGTTATGTGGTAGAAAGGCTTTAGGATATTTTGTTTGCTACATTAGTTGAAATTGAGACTAAGAATGTGATTTCCAGCAAGGCATTTACTGCAACAGAAATTTCATTATGTCAGATAGATTTGGATATTGCATACTTACAGAGTGAAATGTTAAATTCCATGAGATTGGAACATCGTATTTGATAGGTTAGACTTTATATGTACATTTTTTTGAACTTCATGAAGAAAAGGCTTGCTGAGCAAAGTCATTGAATGTGAAAAGAATAATGTAAAGGACATCCTTTATTTTATAGATAAATTTTTAAATTATTTCTGCATGCTATTTAATATAAGTGATTGTGCTGATTACTGAGGAAGACTGGGTGGGATGTCTTGACTAAAGGCATTTTTAACATCTGCTTCTTGGAGCTAATGCTTTTAAAAATTAATTATCTAATTTCTAGTCACATATTTCTAAATATGGTATATCTTGGATTTTTAATTTATTTAGACTCGTACTATTGGAAGGGGATGGATTTTCTTTTCAGCCACATTTTTGGAAAAATGTAAACTCTAGTGGGATTTTATAAAATGTTGAAAATTGTCTTTTAAAAAATAAAATAAAATCTTTTATTGGCCTTAATTCTAGGTAAAAATTACATTGTACTCCTGCTGTCCAATCTTGAACCCACTCTGAGGTTTTGATTCAAAATAATGATCTTCCTTTCACAATATACCTACCTTTCTTTTTAAACTGAAATAATTCATTTAATTAAACCCAATTTTATTTGTCATTCCTTCATACAGAATCAAGTCTAGAATTAAGATTGGAGGAACCCTGCTCTAGTAGACTCAGTTGAAAATACTTTCATAGAGAAGAATAAAAGCTTGCTTTTATAGAAGTTCTTGTGCTCACATAGATGCATTTTTGAAACAAAGAAACAGGAAGGGAAGAGAACAGAGAGTTGGCAGGAAAATCCCTGATAGAGCAAGGGAGGAGGTACTCTGATACCTGACTATTGGATCTACCCACTCTAGGAATTACAGAGAAAATAAGGATGTCAATGGCAGCTTAGCTTCATTATAGATCTATTAACTATTGAGAAGGGACTCTTGGTTTGAAAGTTTCTGGTGTTAGAATTCCTTTTAATTTTGAAGTAAATTTCATTCGTGACTGTTTCTCACAGTAATATGCCATTTATAATTGAAGTTTGCTCTTTTGTTATTTCTTTTGAAAAGATTGAGACAGACTAGTTTTCTTTTTTTAGATCCCTGTTAAAATTTTTTTTCAATTTGTACATTTTTCCTCTTAATGTACCTCCTTACATTGCTCCAGAATAGGGTAGCCATTTTAGTAGTCTTTATTGTGTAAAGTAAAGCAGTGTAAAATAGGATATATTTCTAAGTTTACTTAAAACTGATAGCAGTACTATGTAAGAAATATGCCTTTTCATCTAGGAATGTAATGTTTACGATGAATCTATGGAACTTGGAGGAAACAATACCAGTGAAAAGGCAGCTGGACTAATCAAAGGTAAACCTTAATTTTGGACATGACCCCATAGATTTTTCCAGTTTAATGATGTAATTCCACCTCTGGCTTTAGATACTTTTTTCTAAAGAATCTCATGGAAACTAGTAGTCAAGAAAAATTTCATGAAGGAGGCCATGATGAAATTGTGTGGTAGCACATTAAAGAACCTGAGGAAGAACATTTTTGGTTGAGAAAAAAAGCCCCAGGAAAGGGCAGCTAAAAGCAAAACAAAACAGAGTATCTTGCTATGGGACCTCAGAATAATTTGTGCTATTTATAATGTAAATAAATAACTGTATATGAATAAATAGGCATGAATAGCAGCAGATTAAGATAGATAGATTAGAGCCAAATTAGAGGAGAAATGAAAAGGGATGCAGTTATAATAGGTTGCATTTAGCAGTTAGTGACTTTCATAAAATTAATTTCTGAAGATTGGTTAGAGTAGAGCAAGACTGAAATATTTTAAAAGAAGACTAGTAGATGAAGAAAGAAATAACATCTGTGTTCTGTTACGAATTTTGCCATGTTTAAGACAGGGGCAAAATGGAGAGAGAGGCAGAATTGAGGGCTTCGTTGTGGCGGCAGGGTTTAGGAAAAAATTTTGTATGTAATGGAAAGAATAATTTGTTGGCCTTTATGAGGAAATGTGATCAAGAAAATAGGTAGATGAGTTAGCATTAGAAGGAAAGGAAGTAATGCTGAGGAAAAATATAGTTAATTGAGAGAATTAAAAAATTTAAAAAAAGGAAAATTGATTATAGAAGATGACATCTGATTTTCTTTACAAAGTGAAGTAGGTCATCTGCTGGGAGTAAAAGGAGTTTAAAATCTGGGCAGAGGATCCAGTGTATGATAGTAGTGGGTAGGGAGGCACTGTGATAGGTAGAATAGTTGCTAAGTGATGCAAGGTTGACAACTGAGATTGGGAAGTGTACATTTATTATCCCACTTGTTTGTTGTCCATTTTTTTCTGCAGCAGCTCTCAGCTGCCTTGGTATAGCAGGAAATACAGTCAGTGTGGGGACTGACTGGATGGCTTTAGGGGAAACGACTAGGTTACAAAAAAGTTGAAGTTACTTTTGTGAGAAAATACTAGATTAGGAAATTGTAGCTATTGAGTTATAAAACCAGTGTTTTAAGAAAGATGCTTCTTGTCTGAGACAGTTTACTAATACTCTTTATCCTTTTCTTTGAAATGGAAGGATCTAGATGTAGTGGAGAACCCAGTATTTCAGATGTCAAGACACAGAATAAATATCCCAAGTCAGAATTCTCTAGCTCCCGCTCCAAAAGGTAAACTCTTTATGGTTTGATTTTATGTAATATGTTTAAACTCTTTCTCTATTTTCTTACATATACAAGAAAGATATGACCATTATCTCCACAGCATAGTTCTTTCAAATACATTCTTTAATTTGAAACTGCTAAAATCATTGTGACTTAGGGAGGTAGACTGTTCTTATTTTATAGGTTAAAAGTAACATTAATATATAAAAGAAGTAATTGGTAATTTTTAATATCACTATCTTTCTATTATTTTCCTATTTGTTTCACATAGGAACTGAGATCTCTTGGGTTTTTTGTTTTCAATTGAGACTTTAGAAGAGTTTTCTTTGTGAATTTAAGGAGTTGAGAACTGATGTATATTTATTGGACGACTTGACAAAAGCATTGTTTGCTTATCTGAGTTGTTTCTCAATTCACCTTTAGTAGAAATAAAACATGATAAAGTTATTTATGGACAGTATTATATTCATGTAGACTGGAAGGAGAATTTGAATAAAACCCATAATGCCCCTCTGATTTCCCCTTGAATTGTTAAGTTTATAAATTTTATTTATTCTCTGAGGTAGATCTAAATACTTGGCTTTTGTGTTTTGTTGTTCACTATCAATACCTGCAGGTATGACCCCAAATCTTAGTCCCTCTTAGCTATTCTATTTGAAATAGAGATTTCAAATCTGGGGCTTTGTTAATTGTTCTGTCTTTAATACCTGTCTGAACTGAGTATAAAACCAGGACTCATCAGTTTCCCTTTTATCTAGATCTCAAATCTATATAACTCTGAACTGACCATGAGTCTGGGTAACAGAGCACTATCAGCTGGACAAGATTAGGTTCAAGGGTGCGGAAATAATGACATGGGAAAAACAACAACCAACACACAAACTATTAATTAAACTATTAATTAAAAAGTAGATATATACTTAGTGTATGGCAGGTACTATTTTAGAGGCTTTACATGTGGTAACACATTTTATCGTACAGAGTGAATTGTATCTTTATTCCTATTTTCCGAGTGAGGAAACTGAAACTTAGAAGAATATTAGCCAAAAGTCACATAGCAAATAAATGGTGGAATGGAGATTTGAATCTAGGCAGTCTCATTCCACAGTCTGTTGTTTCTAGGCACTTAAACATAGTACTGTACTACTTCTACACGGAATTTATAAAAGTTTCCATTATGAAAGAATTATATTTTTGCCTCTTAGCTGCTTACTTTGTATTGGAGGGTTCTCTTTGATAATCAGAATCACTTCTTTTTTGTTCTAGTTTTATACAAGTATTTTAATTGAATTACCAAATACTGAATTATTAAGTGTTGAAGAGATTAGTATTCTAGAAGGTTTACTTTCTCAAATTTATTTTAATAATCATGATACTGTATTTTGTACAGTTAAATGCATCTGGCTGTGAAAACAAAATGCTTTTAGCAAATTTGGCTTTCATTTGTCAAATAAAAATTTTTTTCCCTTGAAATTTTCTCAAAAAATAAACCAGGGTAAGAAAAAAGCATTTGTATTAAATTTATTAAGCATAGATTTTGTATCCCATTTTATTTTGGGTTGATTAAAAAATTGTGTATACTTAATTTTAGGAGAAAACCTGCTGCTGTACAGTACACTGAAAGTAGTGATTCAGAGGAAGTTGAACCAAGTGAATTGCCGCAGAAAATGAAAGGTAATATGAAATGAGTTTGATTTGATAACGTGTCCTATATTTTAATTTCCTAGTGTGACCATGTTATATTTGGTTTTATTTTTAGGCAAACTGAAAAGAACACAATCAGAGACTAAAATCAGAGTAAAAGGTATGTATATACATATCAATATCCACTATCTATACTTAAAGATTATTAAAGTAATCACTGATTTGTATCTCATTGATTTGTATCTATCAAGCTTGGAATTCTTTAGTAATAGTTCTTAAACTTGACTACTTTTTACATTTAAACTATTTATGGAGCTTACCAAGGGTGTTAAATGAATGAAGCAAATTGAAAGAATAGTTTCAAATTAAAATCTAAGAGAAAATATTTAAACCGACTTTAGACAAAATGAAAATCTTTCTGCTACTTATAAAATGACTTCAATAAAACCTGTTTTGTATATGTATAAATTGTAGTTACAGAAGTAGGGTGAGACTGCCTTTTCGTCAATATAGCTTAGCTATTATATTTAGCATTATACAAATTTATAAATGTTGAGTATCTTTACTTTTTCCTGTGTCTTTAAAACATAATTTACTTTGTTTATCTCCTAATCTAATTGTATCATATTCCTAGGTTAAGAAATTGTGTTGCATTTGGATAATAACTTATCACCATTTGACTGATCTGAAAATTTGGCAGCATCTTCATTAAACGTTAAACACCTGTTTCATTGAACATATTCTCCTTCCACCTAGGAGCTGAATCACTTTGCATTTGACTGCTTCTACTTTCACATTTCTTCCTTAGGAGAAGCTTCAATTTATCATGAATGACTGTTTCTTCTCTGAGCTAGAAAGATGCTTAGTGTCAAAAGAGGCAGTTTTGGTTACTAGAAATTATTTTATATTTATTAAATAATACAAACTCTTGAAGTGTGTAAGTGGTATTATGTTTCCTATCCTTAGAAAGTTATCTGTACTTAAGTACAGGAGAGAATTAGTTTTCAAATATCTTAATGATTCTGTGGTTTGTACTTTAGCAGGATCTTCTAAGGTTCAAGAGGATGCAGAATTTGCATGTGCACTTACTTCATCTACCCCTGTAACAAAAAAGAAAATGTTGAAAAGGGGTAAGTAAATCTGCTTTTGTTTGGTTTATTTTTTCTGTTTCTCAAATAAAAAAATTTTAAATGACAAAAGTATAAAACCATATTATAAGAAAAAAGTAGAGAAAAAAAGATAATCTCATTTTTAAAAGTACAATTTTATGTATTTTCCTATTCTATTTGTTTTAGTTAGGCTAAAAATATGATGGGCAGAGGTCTCTTACTCATCTGAGTAGCAGAGATACTGTTTCCAGTAAAGGCACAGAGCAATTTATGGCTGTTTTAAAACTTAATTTGGATTAATTAGAATTGTAAATATTTATTATTGGTATGAGAAGAATTTGTTTTTCAATTAAAAATGTGAGTGATATTTATTACTACTTTATAATTTGTAATTCGTAAGAAAGAAGAGTCTAAATATTTGAAATGGAAAGAGATTGGACTGTGGTTAAGGAGATCTAACAAATTATTTTATCTCTGTACCTTAGTATCTTCCATTTTACATATTGAAGATGCAGCAGACAAGTCTATTTTCATGGGGCTTATGTCTAATGATGAGGTGGAAACATAAACATGTAAACATAATTTAAAATGTTTTTAATTTATTTTTTACTTAAGTGTAGTTGCTTTACAGTATTATATGTTACAGGTGTACAGTTTTTAAAGGTACTACTCCACTTATAGTTATTATAAAATATTAGCTATATTCCCCATGTTGTACAATATATCCTTGTAGCTCATACCTAATATTTTGTACTTACTCCCCTATCTCTCCTTTGCGGCTCCCCTATTCCTTCTCCCTACTGTTGACCACTAGTTCTCCATATCTGTGAGTCTACTTTTTTGTTATATTCACTAGTTGGTAGTATTTGTTAGATTCTCCTTATAAGTGATATCATACAATATTTGTCTTCTCTGTCTGACTTATTTCATTTAGCATAATGCTCTTCAAGTCCAGTCATGTTGTTTCAAATAGTAAAATTTTATTTTTCTTTTTGAAAATATTATTTGTTTTATTTATTTTTGTTGTTGTTCAGTCACTCAGTTGTGTCCGATTCTTTGAGACCCCATGGACCACAGGATGCTAGGCTTCCTTGTCCTTCATTATCTCCTGGAGTTTGCTCAAACTCATGTCCATTGAGTTGGTGATGCAATCCAACCATCTCATCCTCTGTTGTTCCCTTCTTCTCATGCCCTCAGTCTTTCCCAGCATCAGGGTCTTTTCCAGTGAGTCAGCTTTTCTCAAGTGGCCAAAGTATTGGAACTTCAGCATCTGTCCTTCCAATGAATATTCAGAGTTACTTTCCTTTAGGATTAACTCGTTTGATCTCCTTGCTGTCCAAGGAACTCTCAAGAGTCTTCTTGAACACCACAGTTCGAAAGCATCCATCTTCAGTGTTCAGCCTTCTTTATGGTCCAACTCTCACAGATGTCCATGACTACTGGAAAAACCATAGCTTTGACTAGATGGACCTTTGTCAGCAAAGTAGTGTCTTTGCTTTTTACTGCGCTATCTAGGTTTTTCATAGGTTTTCTTCCAAGGAGCAGGAGTCTTTTAATTTTGTGGCTGCGGTCGCCATCTGCAGTGATTTTGGAGCCCAAGAAAATAGTCTGTCACTATTTTTGTTGTTTCCCTATCTGTTTGCCATGAAGTGATGGAAACGGATACCATGATCTTCGTTTTTTGATTGTTGAGTTTTTAAGCCAACTTTTTCACTCTTTTCTTTAACCTTTATCAAGAGGCTCTTTAGTTCCTCTTCACTTTCTGCCATTATTTGTTTTTAACTTTTTCTTTTGGCTGTACCACATGGCTTGTGAAATCTTTGTTCCCAGACCAGGGATTGAACATGGGCCTTAGCAGTGAAAGTGCTGAGTTCTAACCACTGGACTACCAGTGAATTCCCCAAATTTCATTCTTTTTTAATGGCTGAATAATATTCCATTGTGTGTGTATGTGAGACATTTTTTTTTTCCATTCATCTGCTGATGGACACTTAGGTTGCTCTGTATCTTGGCAGTTGTAAATAACGCTGTTGTGAACATTGGGGTGAGCGTGTTTTTTTAGAATTAGTGTTTTTATCTTTTTGTGTATATCCAAGTGTAGACCTGCTGGGTCATATGGTTCTTTGAGAAACTACCTTACTGTTTTTTTCAGTTGCTGTACCAATTTTTATTTCCACTAATAGTATATGAGGGTTCCATTTTCTCTACAGCCTCACTAACATTTGTTATTTGCATTCTTTTTGATGACAGCCATTCTGACAGGTATGAGGTATTTGATACCTCATTGTGGTTTTGATTTGCATTTCCCCAATGGTTAGTGATGTTGAGCATATTTTCATGTGCCTGTTGGCCATCTATATTTCCTCTTTGAATCAATGTCTCTTCAGGTCTTCTGCCCATTTTTTAATTGGGTTGTGTTTTTGATGTTGAGTTATATGAGCTGATTGCATATGTTGGATATTAATCCCTTATTAGTCATATCATTTGCAAATATATCCTCCCATTTAGTAGGCCTCCCATTTAGCTTATTTGTTTTATCAGTGGTTTCCTTTGCTGTGCAAAAGCTTTTAAGTTTAATCAGGTCCCATTTGTTTATCTTTGCTTTTATTTTCTTTAGGAGATGGATCCAAAAAATATTGCAGTGATTCATATCAAAGAGTGTTCTGTTTTCCCATAGGAGTTTTATAGTATCTGGTCTTACATTTAGGTCTTTAGTCTATTTTGAGTTTATTTTCATATGTGGTGGTAGAGAATGTTCTGCTTTCATTTTTTTACATGTAGCTGTCCAGATTTCCCATCACCGCTTATTGAAGAGGCTGTTTTCCATTGTATATTCTTGTCTTTTTTGTTGTAGGTTAATTGTTGATAAATGTGTAGGTTTATTTCTGAGCTCTCTGTACTGTTCCATTGATCTGTTTGCCACAGCCATACTGTTTTGATTACTGTAGCTTTATGGTATAGTTTGAAGTCAGAGAGCATGATTCCTCCAGCTCTGTAAAAATCACTGCTACTAAACAGAAAAAAGAAAAAAAAAGTGAACCTATTTACAGGACAGCAGTGTAGATGCAGACATAGAAAACAGATTTGTGGACACAGTGCGAGGAGGAGAGGGTGGGACAAATTGAGAGAGTAGCATCAAAACATATACATTACCTTATGTAAAATTAGATAGCCAGTGGGAGTTTGCTGTATGACACAGGGAGCTCAATTCTGGTGTGCTGAGACAACCTAGGGGTGGGGTGGGAGGGAGGTTCAAGAGGGAGGGGACATATTGATACCTGTGGTTGGTTCATGTTGATCCATGGCAGAAACCAGCCTACTAATGTAAAGCAGTTATCCTCCAATTAAAAATAATTAAAAGAAAAATAAAAAATGAATGAAAAGAAATGAGGACACTTTAAGAGACTTTCTGGGAAAGCAGCAAGCTCACTAATATTTGCATTATAGTAGTCCCAGAAGGAGAAGAGGAAAAGAAAAAGCCTGAGATGTAATAGCTGAAAACTTCACTAACTTGGGAAACAGTCACCCAAATTGAGGAACAACTGAGTTCCATACAGGATGAATCCAGGGAGGAACATGCTAAGACACATTGTAATTAAAATGGCAAAAATTAAAGAGTAAATATTTAATGCAGCAAGGAAAAAGCAGCAAATAACATACAAGGGAACTCCCTTAAGGATATCAGTTGATTTTTCAGCAGAAACTCTGCAGCCCAGAAGGGAGTGGCTTGATAAATTTAAAGTAATGAAAGAGAACAACCTACAACCAAGAATACTATACCTAGCAAGAGTCTTCTAAAGATTTGATGGAGAAATCAAAAGCTTTACAGACAAGCAAAAGATGAAAGAGTTCAGCACTACAAAACCAGGTTTACGACAGTTGTTAAAGGAACTTCTCTAGGCAAAGAAGGAAAGGCCACAACTAGGAACAAAATTACGGAAAGAAAAAACTCACCAGTAAAGGGCAAACGTACAGTTAAAGTAGAAATCATCCTCATACAAAGCTAGTTATGGAGGTTAAAAGACAAAAGTAGTAAAATCATCTATGTCCACAACAAACAGTTAAGGAATACACAAAACAATTAGATGTAAAATATCTCAAAAGTAGTTATCATAAGGGAGTTTTAAAATACATTTGAAATTAAGAGATCAGCAACTTAAAATAATTATGTATGTATAGAGACTGTTGTACAAAAACCTCATTAGTTCAGTCATTCATTCGTGTCCGACTCTTTGTGACCCATGAACTGCAGCATGCCAGGCTTCTCTGTCCATCACCACCTCCCAGAGCTTATTCAAACTCGTGCAGTGAGTCAGTGATGCCATCCAATGATGGTGATGCGATCTCATCCTCAGTCGTCCCTTTCTCCTCCTCCCTTCAGTCTTTCTCAGCGTCAGGGTCTTTTCCAGTGCATTAGTCCTTTGCATCAGGTGGCCAGAGTATTGGGGCTTCAGCTTCAGCATGAGTCCTTCCAAAGAATATTCAGGACTGATTTCCTTTGGGATTTACAAAACCTCATGGTAACTGCAAACCAAAATCTATAAAAAATTTGCATACAAAAAAGAAAAAGGAGTGCAAGTTTAACACTAAAGATAGTCATCAAATAATAAGAGAAGGGGAAAAAAGACCTACAAAAGGAAATCCAAAATAACTACCAAAATGGCAATACGAAGATAGATAAGATAGATATATATCAATAATTATGGACCAAATGTTCCAGTCAAAAGACATAGAATGGGACTTTTCCTTATGGGCAGTGGTTAAGACTTTGCCTTCCAATTCAGGGGGTTCAGGTCAATCCCTGGTCAGGGAGCTAAGATCCTACATATTTAGGGGCCAAAAAACCCAAAATGTAAAGCATGATCATTATTTTAACAAATTCAATAAGGACTTTAAAAATGGAGCTTCCCTGGTAGCTCAGTTGGTAAAGAGTCCACCTACAGTGCAAGAGACACAAGAGACTCTGGTTTGATCCCTTGGTCAGGAAGATCCCCTGGAGGGATGCATGGCCATCCACTCCATTATTCTTACTTAGAGAATCCCATGGACAGAGGAACCTGGTGGGCTATAGTCCCTAGGGTGGCAAAGAATCAGACACAACTGAAATGACTTAGCAAGCAGCAAACATTAAGAAAATAAAGGAAAATAGTGAAATAAATATGACCTAAGGTTCCTGGTTAAAAATTATGAAAGGAGTACATCAAGGCTGTGTATTATCACCCTGCTCATTTAACTTATATTCAGATTACATCCTGTGAAATGCCAGGCTGGATGAAGCACAAACTGGAATCAAGATTTCTGGAGAAGTGTCAATAAGCTCAGATACACAGATGACACCACCCTTATGGCAGAAAGCAAAGAGGAACTAAAGACCCTTTTGATGAAGGTGAAAGAGGAGGGTGAAAAAGCTGGCTTAAAACTCAGCATTCAGAAAACAAAGATCTTGGCATCTGGTCCCATCACTTCATTGGAAATAGATGAGGAAACAATGGAAACAGTGACAGACTATTTTCTTGGCTCCAAAATTATTGTGCATGGTGACTGCAGCCATGAAATTAAGACACTTGCTCCTTGGATGAAAAGCTGTGACAGACCTAGACAATATATTAAAAATTAGAGATATTACTTTGCCAATGAAGGTCCATCTAGTCAAAGCTATGGTTTTTCCAGTAGTCATGTACAAGATGTGAGAGTTGGTCCATAAGGAAGATGGAGCACTGAAGAATTGATGCTTTCGAATTGTGGTGTTGGAGAAGACTCTTGAGAGTCCCTTGGACTGCAAGGAGATCCAACCAGTTAATCCTAAAGGAAATCAGTCCTGAATATTCATTGGAAGGACTGATGCTGAAGTTGAAACTCCAGTACTTTGGCCACCTGATGGGAAGAGCTGACTTATTGGAAAAGAGTCTGATGCTGGGAAAGATTGAAGGCAGGAGGGAAAGGGAATGAGCGAGGACAAGATGGTTGGATGGCATCACTGGTTCAAAGGACATGAATTTGAGCAAACTCTGGGAGATGGTAAAGGACAGGGAAGCCTGGTGTGCTGTCGTCCATGGGGTCACAAAGAGTCGGATACAATTGAGCAACTAAACAACAACAACCTGTTTAAGAAGGTGATATTTGAACTAGCAAAGAATGATGAGAAAGAGTTAAGTTTCGTCTAAAATTAGAAATAGAAAATTCTTTTTAGATTACTGTTGACCCTAACTTTAGAAATTTTAAGAATGTGGGACTTCTCTGGCATTTCAGTGGTTAAGACTCTGCTCCTAATGCAGGTAGCAAGGATTAGATCCCTGGAAACCAAGATCCCAGAAGCTGTGGGGCACAGCCTACCCCGCGCCCCTCCCCCCCACCAAATCTCAGTTTATAGGCAAGGAACAGGAACACACAGTGTATGGAAGTGTAAATTACCTTGGAGAACAAGTAAGCCATACAGTGAACCCAAAGATACATGACTTAGAACTCTTGATATCTACTGGGAGATATGAAAAAATAGTTTTGTCACATTATTTTAGCAACATATTAGAAAAAATGTCAGTACTGTCCAGTAGGGAAGTGGAAAATAAAATTATAGTGTGTCCTCCCATAGGGTGTCTTAAATGTCCTCATGTGGCAGCTGGCCTCTCCCAGAGAGAGTGATCAGAGAGAGAAGCTGACTAGACAGAGGGAGAGGGCATCTGAGTCAGAAGTTGTGTCTTTTATAACAATCTCAGAAGTGATACACTATCATTTCTACCATATCCTGTTGGTCATATTGTTGTTGTTTAGTCGCTAAGTTGTGTCTGACTCTTCGCAACCCCATGGACTGTGGCGCACCAGGCTCCTCTGTCCATGGGATTTTCCGGGCAAGAATACTAGAGTGGGTTGGCATTTCCTTCTCCAGGGGATCATATACACCAAGTCTAGTTGAATGTGGAAGGGGGCTATACAAGATTGTGACTTTGGGGAAGTAGATACCATTTGGGCCCATCTTGGAGTCTGATACCACATTAACTATAGTACAAATTCAGAAAACTGCATAAAACAAAATTTAATAACTATGAATAACCTAAAAAGTATTAGGAGATATTCCATACTTCCTCCCTATACCCTTTCTCAGTCATCATTCTCTACATTCCCCATAAACAATCACTATTCAGATTTTTAGTTGTATAAAGTGGCAAGATAAAATCTAGTTCCTGATACTTCATTATGGTTAGAAACAGAAGTTTTTTTTGTTTCTTTTTAATTACTCCTAATTTCTCTTCATAGAGGCACATTTTTGACATACCTTTATTGACTTCATGTATGTTTGAGAAAAAACTGCTGAAGGATGTGTCACTGATTCATTCTTTCAGGAGCGTCTGCAGTGGAGAGTTCAAAGAAAACTGATGTTGAAGATAAACCAAGAACAACACTGATCATCTGTCCACTTTCTGTATTAAGCAACTGGATGGTAAGTCTTTACAGCCCTTTAAAAATATAATTTATATTTGTCTTACACTATAAGAGAGTCATTCATTGGGAGAAATATGGTTGGTCAGCACTTTATAGTTAAATTCAAATAATTGTTAATTGACTTGGGGTTATTTTTACTGAATTGAAGTAATTTTTCTCTGAAAATGTATAGTAGAGAAAGAAACATTGTCAGTTGCTATTGTAAGATTTGACTTGTACTTCCGCCTCTTTTCTTTCTGTCTCCTGAAGTAGGAAAGGTGTATAATTTAATACCACATCATATTTATGAACTGTTGAAATCTCTTTCTTAAGCACACCACTAATGATAACTTGTTTATTTTAACACCTTATTACAAACATTTAATGAGCTCTTATGTGCTCAGTTTTTCCTAAACTCTTTTCATAGATTTTCTCAATGAATCCTCACAACTAGTATTCTCATTTTCCAAGTGACTGAATTAAAACACAGAGAAATTAAATAACTTGCCTGAGGTCATCCAGCCAATAAATGACGGAGCAAGGAGATAGTATCCAACATTCTGACTCTAGAGCCTATACTTTTTTTTTTTTTTTTTAATTTTATTTTATTTTTAAACTTTACATAATTGTATTAGTTTTGCCAAATATCAAAATGAATCCGCCACAGGTATACATGTGTTCCCCATCCTGAACCCTCCACCCTCCTCCCTCGCCATACCATCCCTCTGGGTCGTCCCAGTGCGCTAGCCCCAAGCATCCAGTATTGTGCATCGAACCTGGACTGGCAACTCGTTTCATACATGATATATTACATGTTTTAATGCCATTCTCCCAAATCTTCCCACCCTCTCCCTCTCCCACAGAGTCCATAAGATTGTTCTATACATCAGTGTCTCTTTTGCTATCTCGTACACAGGGTTATTGTTACCATCTTTCTAAATTCCATATATATGCGTTAGTATACTGTATTGGTGTTTTTCTTTCTGGCTTACTTCACTCTGTATAATAGGCTCCAGTTTCATCCACCTCATTAGAACTGATTCAAATGTATTCTTTTTAATGGCTGAGTAATACTCCATTGTGTATATGTACCACAGCTTTCTTATCCATTCATCTGCTGATGGACATCTAGGTTGCTTCCATGTCCTGGCTATTATAAACTGCTGCGATGAACATTGGGGTACACGTGTCTCTTTCCCTTCTGGTTTCCTCAGTGTGTATGCCCAGCAGTGGGATTGCTGGATCATAAGGCAGTTCTATTTCCAGTTTTTTAAGGAATCTCCACACTGTTCTCCATAGTGGCTGTACTAGTTTGCATTCCCACCAAGTGTAAGAGGGTTCCCTTTTCTCCACACCCTCTCCAGCATTTATTATTTGTAGACTTTTGGATTGCAGCCATTCTGACTGGTGTGAGATGGTATAGAGCCTATACTTTTTGACTCGCCAGAAAAATATAGTCTTTTTTTTTTTCCTTTGAGATTGCTTTTCTGTTGTAAAACATTACATTGGAATGGAGCCTTTTTTTGTGTAGAAGCAGCTTGGTTCTATTTCCTTTCTAGTTTGACCTTCAAGCTGCCTGCTATAATGAGATAATGACTGTTGGAAGCATTGTGAACATAAAGACCACTGGATTTGAACTTCCATTCTTGCCACCTGCAAGGTTATCTGCATCTGTCCTCAACTTGCCTCCTTTTATCTCAGACGTGGAAGAGTTCTTACTCTTTGTAAGATCAGTACATTAGTCTCTACATTAGGTTCCATCTCTTTCTGCTTTTGCATTTTGTTATTCTTCCTCTTACCTGGTTATCCAGTCTCTCTCCACTGGCTCTTTCATGAAACATACTCAGATCCTTTTGATTTTCAAATGCTTTCTCTTGATTATGTCTCACATTTAATGATTATGTCTCATTTTAAAGGAGTGATGGTTGAGCATATAGGGATATAAGAATTAGAATTTTGCAATCTCTGCAAGTGGCTCTCTTCCAAGACCCCCAGTGATATAACTGTACAGTACTGTAATAAGCAGGCTAGAAGTAACCTTTCGTTCCCTTCTTGGTCTTCAGATGTGGGAAAGAATCCAGTTGAAGGAGTAACATAACCAATCCCACATACACCACATAATTTTTTTGGGTATTTAGGTTACCTATCCTCCCAGTGGAAAATTAAGTAGTAACTCCTATTTCATTCATGTAGACAGACACACACATACAACCTACCACAGTGACTACAAACTCAATACTATAGGTTCTCTTTCACCAAAAGAGTTAATTTTCTTTTATGTCAAGTCTAATCTTTCCACAAATATTATCTGTTCCATTTCAAGGCTAACACACTGATTGACTTTTCTCATACTGTTCTCTTTCTCCTTTCCTTTTCCACTTGATAAAATTCTTGTGATAATTGATAAAGATTTCTGATAAAATTTCTGCATTTCGCCTTTAATGTTTCATGTTTTATCTTCTTTATATTTTTGCCTTTGCTGTTTCAGATTTCATTCTCTCTTTAGCCCACAGTAAGTCTGGGTTTTGCTCCCGTCTTCCTTAGTCTCGTCAAAGACTTCATTGTTGCCATGTCCAATGAATTCCCTTTATCTTTTCCCCTGCGCTGACTTTGTTTTCCTTTTATTACTTTTTGGTATGTGTTATTTTGTAAATCGTCTTTAACCGTTTTGGTAAATAGAGGGAATGAACATAAATTACAAATTAAAAATTAATCTTGTATTTGTTCTTGAAACTTTGGTATTCTTTGGTCCTTCACTCAAGATTTTGTTTGCTGTCCTAGTGACCATTGTTTTTCTCCACCTCTTCCATACATCAGACGTAGTCTGCCTTTTTTCTCCTAAGCTTTTTTTTTTTAGTATTATAAAAATTTGTAATGAGATCCATGTTCAGTTCAGTTCAGGCGCTTAGTCATGTCTGACTCTTTGTGACTCCATGGACTGCAGCACGCCAGGCTGCCCTGTCCATCACCAACTCCCGGAGTTTACCCAAACTCATGTCCATCGAGTTGGTGATGCCATCCAACCATCTCATCCTCTGTCGTCCCCTTCTCTTCCCACCTTCGGTCTTTCCCAGCATCAGGGTATTTTCAAATGAGTCAGTTCTTCGCATCAGGTGGCCAAAGTATTGGAGTTTCAGCTTCAATGTCAGTCCTTCCAATGAACACCCAGGACTGATCTCCTTTAGTATGGAATGGTTAGATCTCCTTGCAGTCCAAGGAACTCTCAAGAGTCTTCTCCAGCACCACAGTTCAAAAGCATCAATTCTTTGGTGCTCAGCTTTCTTTATAGTCCAACTCTCACATCCATCCATGACTACTGGAAAAACCATAGCCTTGACTAGATGGACCTTTGTTGGCAAAGTAATGTCTCTGCTTTTTAATATGCTGTCTAGGTTGGTCATAACTTTCCTTCCCAGGTGTAAGCGTCTTTTAATTTCTTGGCTTCAGTCACCATCTGCAGTGATTTTGGAGCCCCAAAAAATAAAGTCTGTGACTGTTTCCCCATCTATTTGCCATGAAGTGATGGGATTGGATGCCGTGATCTTAGTTTTTGAATGTTGAGCTTTAAGCCAACTTTTTCATTCTCTTTCGTATTAATCCTCTAGATTTAAGAACCAAAAGTTCGCCACATTTGCTTTATATTTTTCTTTACTAAAATATTTTAAATTGTACCTCAGACCTCATGACCTTATCTCCCAATAGAAGCATAAGCTTTGCTCTTTAAATACTGCTCTCTTTCCCTAATCCTACCTTTATCATTGTGTTTGTTTTCCTTAGAGAATCTTATTTATTCCAGTGGTTTCATGTACTGATACTGATATCTTTGAAGTCTATATCTACACTTGCATTATAGGTCAATATTTAAATTTTTGTGGTGTATTTCTCCAGTTAGATATTTTAAGGTGACCAAAATTTTAAAATGTCTAAAATAGTAGTACTCATTACCTCTTTCTCATCTTTATGCCTGTTTTTCCTTATTTTTTGAAACTTCTCTGTATCATTATCACACAATTCTTCTAGTAGTGTTTTAAGTTTCAGAGTCTTCTTTTGTTTTCTCCCTTTTCTTCATATTCCTTATTTACTTAGTTCTCAAGTCCCCATCAGTCCATGTACATAACAGTCCTTTCAATTCTGGACTTACTTTTGCCATTCTGGTTTAGGTCTTCATCTTTCATCATTTTTCACCTAATAGTTTCCCAGCTATGTCTCCTTAGTGTCTTCTCTTTCTCATCTTTTTTTTTTTTTTCTGCTCAGAATCTCTCAGCTTTGTTGTTTTCATAAGTTAAAAAAACCCAAACAAAAAACTCTTTAAGTTTTAAAAACTGATCGTATTGTTAAGGAGAGCAGCAGTTCAGTTCAGTCAGTCAGTCAGTCGTGTCCGATTCTTTGCGACCTCATGAATCGCAGCGCGCCAGGCCTCCCTGTCCATCACCAACTCCCGGAGTTCACTCAAACTCATGTCCATCGAGTCAGTGATGCCATCCAGCCATCTCATCCTCTGTCATCCCCTTTTCCTCCTGCCCCCAATCCCTCCCAGCATCAGAGTCTTTTCCAGTGAGTCAACTCTTCGCATGAGGTGGCCAAAGTATTGGAGTTTCAGCTTTAGCATCATTCCTTCCAAAGAAATCCCAGGGCTGATCTCCTTCAGAACGGACTGGTTGGATCTCCTTGCAGTCCAAGGGACTCTCAAGTGTCTTCTCCAACACCACAGTTCAAGAGCAACAGTTCTTCGGCACTCAGCTTTCTTCACAGTCCAACTCTCACATCAACCAGGAGAGCAGCAACCTGGTCTTATTTTTTTCTTTAGCTGTACCATCTTTCTAGTTTATACCTGACAAATAGTAGTCTTATAATAAATGAATGAAAGTGGATACTGTGCTTGAAACTCTACCTACATTCATGAAAATATTCCTTACTGTTCTTTTATTATTTAATTTTTAAAGATTAAACTGGAATCATTAAAGATCCTTTTTGTAGAATACTAAATTAAAAAAACCTAATTACTATCTTAAAAGAGCGTGGTTGCTTTTAACTTCTAAAGATGAAGCAGCCGCTCACTGATAGGGCCAGGCAAAATTTATATAACTTATTATGACTGTAAATATGTCAGTTTCTCTGGCAATAAAATATTAGTATTGTTATTGTTGTTTTAGTTTAGATTTCGTGAAACTTGTTTTTATGGGATTTTAGTAGTTTGACTTGTGAAACTGCCAAGACAGTATATTTTATATACATATTAAACCTGATACTAATCTTCTCATTATTAAAATATTTCTAATTTTCTTTTAGGACCAGTTTGGACAACACATAAAATCAGATGTGCACTTGAATTTTTATGTTTATTATGGTCCTGATCGTGTTAGAGACCCAACATTGCTTTCAAAACAGGATATTGTTTTGACTACATACAATATTTTAACTCATGACTATGGTGTAAGTGTGTTGATACTCAAGAGATTTTCAGAAGTTGAATTTAAGAAATTGCTTCAGGTTTCTAAAATGTTCTAAAATTTAGGCTTTATATTCTTCCCTTTTTTCTTTCTGAATATATAAGAAATAAATAGGAAATTTTTTGGTAAAATATTTTATTAAAATTAATTTCACCTATATCTTGTTACTTAAGTGTGGCTACTAGAAAATTGAATATGACATATGTGCTTGCACAACATTCCTGTTGGACAGTGCTACTCTAGACCCTTTTTTCAGAACCATTTATGTGCATACCTATCCACATAATTTAGCATATAATTTCAGGAACTGGTGGGAGTGCCCTGAATCCCTCTGTGGGCTCTACTTCCAAATTAAGGATCTCTGTTTCAGGAGTTGTTGGGTTTCTTTAGATGTGGAATTTGCCACATCATCACTGCACAGATGGAGAAACTTGAGCATCAAGCTGTCCTTCCAGCTGTGATCACAGCTAGTGTGGGGACCCCGTCCTCTGATCTTCTGGGGTGTGGGGTTGCCTTGCCCTCATGAACAGGTGTGGAGGGCAGGCCCTGGGTGTCACCTCTTAGAGGGTGATGCTGCTGTTCTGCCTCTCTAGTTGCCACAAGAGAAAATTGTTTTTTTAATATTTTGCCAAAAAAAAGAAGGTTCAACTTCCTTTAGATAATTTAGGAATAGTTTATATTTAGACCACTTAAATTTTTAAATTTGAATTTACG
Source organism: Bos indicus x Bos taurus (assembly GCF_003369695.1). Classification (NCBI taxonomy): domain Eukaryota; kingdom Metazoa; phylum Chordata; class Mammalia; order Artiodactyla; family Bovidae; genus Bos; species Bos indicus x Bos taurus. Next base: position 118,559,279 of record NC_040076.1, read on the forward strand.
TGTATCCAGCAATTGGTCAATGAATTCTTTTTCTAATTTGGAATATTGTTTTCTGTCACAGTGATTTAATAATTGTTTATCTCTATTTAAAAATAAGCTTTTTTAATATCTGAAACTTAGGAGTTTCCCAATTCATTTAGGATTTCAATTGTCTAGTTCCAGTTGTTAAGTGAAAATGTTCTCCAAAATACTTTATTATAAAAATTTTAGTCTTCAGGTAAGAACGTTGATTTTTACATAAAAAAGTCATTGTGTTATATTCAAGTAATTCTTATAGCTGACATCATATGTCATATGTTTGACTCTGAGGCATGATAACTTAGTGTTTTGAACCATGATCTAAGCAGAAAGCTAGACAACCTGGATTTGAATGCTAGCTCAGCACTTCCTAGCTGTGGTACTTTGAGCAACATATACCATACCTTGGTGCTTCAGTTTTCTCATTTGTAAAATAGGAATAATAATACTTTATAAGTTGGTGAACATTCAATAATTTAATGTATGTAATGCTTAAAGAAGTACCTACCACATAGTAAGTGATGATATTAAAAGATAAGAACTCATGTTATTATCAAATTACATAAAATATTATTTTAATTTCCCATGTTTTTAATTCATATGAAATATTTATTTTAGACTAAGGGTGACAGTCCATTACATAGCATAAGGTGGCTAAGAGTGATCCTGGATGAAGGCCATGCCATACGGAATCCAAATGCTCAGCAAACAAAAGCTGTACTTGATTTAGAAGCAGAAAGAAGATGGGTTTTGACAGGTAATGATACGGATTTTGAGATAACATATACTATCTCACTGGATTTTGAGATAGCATTTACTTTAGAAAAGTTAATTCCAAAATACATATTGTTAAGTAAGTTATGAGGTAACTTGTAAATTTGAAGTGGATATAAAGTCTTTCCAAAAATTAATTACAGAAATAATTTTATAAAACTGACTTTTTTTCATAACTGCCCATGATACAGCAACATTTGAATTATAGTTTATTTATAGAACAGTCACCAGCATAATTTTTCAACATTGGATTTGACACTTTAATTCTCCAATCAGAATCTTGATTTCTCTGTTTCCCATCTTGGAGCTTGTTTGCTACATGTGAACTGTACTGGAAGATGGGGACAAGAATATAAACTCAAAAATTATTTTTTTTCTTCTTTCTAGTGCTGCTGATTTAAAAATCTGATAAACAAATGTTCTTGATAAGGGGAAAGTTAAGTTGACGGGATCTGTGTTCTTTTTGTTAGTATGGCAAGTGAGAGCTAAAAGTTAGAGCCAGACTGGATTTTGAGATTGTCTGTATGTTTAACAAAGCATTATAGTCACAGCTTAATCGTGGGTATGCTTAGAACTAAGTGCCCATTGTCAAGTGTTGTCTCAGTTAATTGGGCCATGTGGATATTTTGACTGTGTACTCTTGCTGTAGAATTATAAGAGTTTTCTGTTCTCTTTAGGCACTCCAATTCAGAATTCTTTAAAGGACTTGTGGTCTCTTCTTTCCTTTTTAAAACTTAAACCATTTGTTGATAGAGAATGGTGGCATAGAACAATACAGCGTCCTGTCACAATGGGAGATGAAGCTGGACTTAGGTAAGTAATTCCACAGCTGATAGCTGTAAGCAATTGTTAGCAGCTTGAACCGGTTGCCACTTTCATTACCCCTTTAACCTGACTGTTGTGGCTTTCCTCTCCAAAACATGTTCACAGCTTAATGCATTTGACTCTCAAAATCTAAGTATTCTTGTTTATGGAGATGAAAATTTCTAACTATCACTAAAAGGTTAACCAGACTTTCCACTGATTTTAGTCAAAACTGTGAAGAAAGAGCAGAGCTATATGGTCTTTGTGTGTTGCTCTTACCCTCAAAACCACCATTAATAAAGAGTAATAGGAAAAACATTATATGCTCAGAGAATCCAATATGCACTAAATTTTCATAACTGAGTGATAAGCTTTAGATCGTTTTAGATAGTGATAATTGAATGATGTGATAATACAGTGGCATCACCAAGAGTTTCTACAAAAGAGAAAGTTGTTTCTGGTGGAGATAGGTAAAAGTTGAGAACATAAAAGTCAACTTGGTGATAGCCATTTTAAAAGCAAGGTATTCGGCTAACGTGGTTCAGATATTTTGCTACAGTGGTGGGTTTCAGACAGGGTTTAGGATTCATTAGCAGTTTGTAAAATCATAAAGATGGCAACTAGCATTATAGCTGTTCATTACATAAAATGAAATAGAGTAGAAGATTTAATAAAACAGCATTGTGTATCACACAGTATCATTTTGTGAAGTATTCATTTCTCTCATGTGTGTGTTTGTGTATGTGTTTGTTGGATAGAGTAAAATAAACTTCTTACTGTGAGTTACAGTGAAAAAGGTTCAAAAGCCACTAACGTAGCTTGCAGTATTATCTACTTGATTCCTTAGAATCAACTGTTTGAATTCTAATTTAAGAAATTGTATTTATATTTCAGTGTTAGGAAAATATCTTTTTTTAAAGAGTTGATATGCTTCCTTTTTTCCCTGATACTAAGAGAGTGTAAAGGTTGTAGAATCTAAAAAGGCATTTATCCCTCTTCTGAATTGTCACATCATGTTTTTATTTTTGGTATTCATTATTTTATAAAAATTATTTACGTACCTTGATTTTCATATTACTGGAGAGCCTTTTTGAAGATAAGATCTTACTCATATTTATGAACTTACGATACTTACTATAATGCCTTGTGCGTAATAGGTGCTTATTAAGAATTTGAGTGTCAAACATTGGGTGATATAGCTGACAGAATTGAGACTTAAGTAAAAAGGGTTAGTGATTAGAAAAATGGGGAGACGAGTATAAGAAAAATAAGGACAGAATAAAAGATTAAACTGTGACAGGTACTGAATTGAGAGCAAATTTAGATGCGTTTTGTTGCTCTAATAATTTTCCCTGTAGAATATGTTTGTCATTATCAGATTGGATAAAAATCCCTAAACATTTTTTTTTTCCCAAATCTTTACTAAGTTTATAAAACTAACAGATTAATATATTTATTTTTGTTCTCATTGAATCAACTTATGTAGGAATAAAAAGTTATATAATTATTTGTTTTATTTTGACTAGGCGTTTGCAGTCCCTAATTAAAAATATTACACTTAGAAGAACAAAGACAAGCAAAATTAAAGGAAAACCTGTTTTGGAGTTACCAGAACGTAAAGTATTTATTCAGCACATTACACTTTCAGATGAAGAGAGAAAGATTTACCAGTCTGTGAAAAATGAAGGCAAAGCTACTATTGGAAGGTATGGAGAAAGAAAGTCATTTTAGAAATTAGTTTTTTTCTTTGTTAACTTTAATTGAAGAGCCTTTTTAAAAATGTAAGTTATAAAAGCCTTCAGTACACTGAAGTATAATTTGTTTTTAAGTATTCAAACTACTTTTTTACAAATTAATAGTTGGAGTGAAATAGTATTATAATTCACCAGGTAAGTAACTCCTACAGTTAGGCAAAAAAGTTTATGTGAAATGGCAAGTTTTGAATTGCTAGTCAGAAGACCTTGCTTGCTTCTATTCCTGTTTTTGTGACATGGAAGAAGATTAAAAGCATTGAAAAAAGTATACATAGGGAAAATAAACCTATTAAAGACTAAAACTTGAAATTTTTATAGTGCTCAGGGAAGATCATTTCACCAAGAAGGTAATATGTGGCAAAGGATTTAGAGAAGATTGGGGCTAGGGGACATTTCTGGCAGAGGGGAACAGCAAGTGTAAAGGTCCTGAATTGGGAGCAAACTAGAGAAACTTGAGCAACAAAGAGGCAACTGTGGCTGGAGACTGTGAGCAAGGTGGAAAATAGTAATGATGCTAGAGAGCTGTTGGAGTAGGGGCGGGTGACACTTATGTAAGGCATTGTGGCATATTTCAGGAACTTTGGCTTTTACTGTTGATGAGATTTAGGAACCTCTCAAGTGTTTTGAACTGCAAGAGTGACTTAATTTTAATTTTATTTTAAAGTATCACTGGCTGTTGTGTTATTTAGTAATAAGGCATAAATAGAACAGTTGGGACTTCTCAGGTCTCAGGTGGCGCTAGTGGTAAAGAAACTGCCTGCCAGTGCAGGAGACATAAGAACTGCAGGTTCGGTCCCTGGGTTGGGAAGATCCCCTGGAGGAGGGCAGGGCAACTCACTCTAGTATTCTTGCCTGAAGAATCCCCATGAACAGAGGAGCCTGGTGGGCTACCGTCCATAGGGTTGCAAAGAGTCAGACATGACTGAAGCGAGTGAGCACAGGGAGAACAGTGGCAGTAATCAAAGTAAGAGATGATGGTGTTTTTTTACTGCAGTAGTAGTGATGAGGAGGGTGAGAAATGCCTAGGTTTTGTTATATTTTGAAGGGAGAGCCAACAGAACTTGCTGATTTATATAGTGTGGGGTGTGAGAGAAGTGGAAGATTACTGCAAGGTTTTTCACATGAGTGACTAGAAGGATGAAATTGCCATTTGCAGAATATATCTATGGGAGGAGCAGAATTTTTTCAGGGAAAATGAGAAACTCCGCTTTGGACACATTGATTCTGTGATCCCTGTGTGTTTTCCAAGTGGAGATGTCACATACTCAGTTGGATATGAGGTTAGAGTTCATAGGAATTATCTTGGTTTGATACACATTTGAAAGTCACCTGTGTGTAAATGATAAAGCCACGGGACTGGATAAGGTCACCAAGAGAGTGAGTGAAGTTAGAGAAGAGTTCTAACAAGACAGAAGTAGCTGGTGAGGTAGGAGGAGGCTTCTACTTCAGTATCTGGCACTCAAAAGGAATTTCTTAAACTGAAATAATGATTTTCAGTGTAAGAAGTGATGCCAGGAAGTAGTTAGACTATTGGTAAATGTTATTGTGTTTGAAAGATTGAAAAAAAAAATAACTTTATTGAAACTGTTCTTAAATAAGTATTTTAAAAATATCTTAATAGGTAATACATTTACAAACATTGAGCAGTTACTAGGTGTTAATGCATCTGAGAGTGCTTTATGTGTATTAATTCACAGCAGTTCTATTAAGTCAGTACAAAGATTACCTACATTGTACTGAGGAAGAATCTGAGGCATGGAGGCAGTTAGTTGACTTACCTTGTGTCACACAGCTAGTGACAGAGCTGGTGCTTAAACTCAGGCAGTTTGATTCTAGAATTTGTAAGTTTAATCTTTATATTGCCTGTTCTTGCATTGTTGTTGTTGTGTGCGTGCTCAGTTGCATTTGACTCTTTGTGACTCCATGGACTGTGTAGAACGCCCGGGCAAGAATACTGGAGTGGGTAGCCATCTCCTGCTCCAGGGGTTCTTCCCGACCCAGAGATCAAACCCAAGTTTCCTGCGTCTCCTGCATTGGCGGGTGGATTCTTTACTACTGTGCCACCTGGGAAGCCTGTATTCCTGAATACTGAGAAGCATTTGTTGTCATAATACTACCCTTACAAACAATATTAGCACATATATATCGTTCATTGTAGTTCCGCACCATTGTAAATGCTTTGCATGTGGTAACTTTTTTAATATAGCAATCCTATTAGGTATGTATTATGCCACTGTTACAACTGAGGAAGCTCAAGGCACAGGTTGAGAAACCTGCCCAAGGTTTCACAGTTAAACTGAGAGTCAGGTTTTGAATTCAGATAGTTTAGCTCTGAAGTCTGTCCTCTTAACCCTTAGGCTATATTTCTTCTATTGCCTTAATACTTAAATATCAGATTGCCTTGTTATATAATGGTATATAATTTTTGGATCACTCATTCTTCCTTCAGAAACTTTATTGTCTTTTTTCTATATTTTATATTGAATCTTTCCCTTGAAAACCTTGATTTTATTTTTAAGAAAAGTCCAGCAATTTCACGAGGACCTCTCTCTGTTGATTTTTTTTTTTCCCCTGGAACAGATGGTACCATTTAAATCTGTAGACTCCAGGTACCCCTGTACCCCACTTTGGGAAAGTTTTCTTAAATATTGCTTTCTGCTCCATCATTTTATTTCTCTCTGTGTAGGTTGGATAGTCTTTGTTTTTTCATAGGTATCATTTTACTCTAATCTTTTATATCTTTCTGTTTAATTTTGCTTTTTTTCAATCCTGTTTCCCACATTCTTTCCTGTGTTTTTATCAATGGCTAGTCCAGTGGCTCAGTGGTAAAGAATCCACCTGCAATGAAGGAGACAGGGGTTTGATACCTGTATGGGGAAGAATCCCTGGAGGGGGCCATGGTAACCCACTCCAGTATTCTTGCCTGGAGAATCCCATCGACAGAGGAGCCTGGTGGGCTACTGTCCATATGGTCACAAAGAGTCAGACATAACTGAAGCGACTGAGCACATACCCACACAGGCTCTTTTATGCTGGCTTTGCTGTGGCTTTCTCTGATACTTCACTTTTCTCTTTCTCACTCTTTAGCTGTACCAGGCTCGTTTTTGATCTCTGTTTTGTTTTGCCATACCTTTTCAAAGTTTTGTCTCTGCCTTAAGCTATTGGTGTTTTTTTAGGAGGAACTGTTTTATCGAGTGGTATTATCATGGCAGAATTCTTGGTCATAATTTTTAATTTGTTCTATGGAAACTTTTTTCTGGTGAGTTTTCTTTCTCCCTTGATCTGTGCTGATTATTACTCTTATATGAATGTCCTGAGTTCTTTCTGGACTAGCTTTTTGCAAGAGATTCATCATACAAAGGGATAGGAATCATAGCTGTATCTTTGACTGGTAGGAAATATATCCTATTTAATTATGACTCAGGGTGTTACATGTGAGTTCTTTCAACAGAGATCAGAAGCTTTAGGGTTCCCTATGATATGGAATGCTGTGCTTGTAGTATTTTCTGGAAAAAAAACAAACACACACACTAGGTCAGTGTGTTTCCTTATTCAGTTTGTCTTCCCTCTGTCCTGGTATAGACTTGTCCTGGGATGTTCAAGCCATGAGCCATGCACCCTATTTTTGTTTCTGCATGTAAGAGATGGTGGTTTTCTCCTTAGGGCATGCTGCCTATTTTGAAGAATTGTGCTCTGGCAGGTCTGCTTGAGATCTGCAGTCATCTCTCTCATTATCTTCCTATTTGACATTACCTGTAGTTTGCAGCCATTTCTCATATACTTTGCTTTATTGGTGTAAATCTCATGGTTTCATTAAAGGTAAGAGTTTACTTTTCTGTTTTCCATTCTTGTTTTGAAGTGATTTCTAGGGAAGAAGAGAACAATGCTATTTGTGTGTGTGTGTGTGCTGTTTTAGAATAGGAAATACTATTTTTAGAGGCCTTCATAGTATTTAACATTTTTACCTCTAGGTATTTTAATGAAGGGACTGTCCTTGCACACTATGCAGATGTCCTGGGTCTTTTGCTTAGATTGCGGCAGATTTGTTGTCATACACATCTTCTTGCAAATGCAGTGTCTTCCAGTGGTCCTTCAGGTAGGTAAATGTGATTGGTTTACACATTATATTTATTAGAGATATTTAAATCAAAATAAGAAATTGTTCATGTGGCCTAAATTTGGTTTGTCAAATGAACATTGATTTTTAGTATAGGACTGAACTGGAAATATACTCAAAAACCTCTTTAACAATGAAATGGAATATTAATGAGGTTTTCCAGGTTTTCCAATGATAGTCTTAGAAGAAAGGATCAAATTGCCTTTTATTCTATGGTAGTACCTGCAGATTGTGTTATAATATTGTTTCTGTGTAAGGTATGTTATGTGGAACTTCTGAATTTTTCTTAAAAATTCAAATTTAAGTCATGCTTTTTACCTATGATAAAAAAATAAAAGACTAAGAACTACCCAAGCAAAACTTTACCCTATATAAGGAGGATTAAGATTGTCTAGTCGTATTACAAGTCTTCCTCTGAAATTAATTATTCAGCCTTTTCTCTAGGGAATGATACACCTGAAGAACTACGAAAGAAGTTAATAAAGAAGATGAAGTTAATTCTGAGCTCAGGTTCTGATGAAGAATGTGCAATTTGCTTGGATTCTTTAATGGCCCCTGTCATAACACATTGTGCACATGTCTTCTGTAAACCTTGTATTTGCCAAGTCATTCAGAATGAGCAGGTGAGTTTTATGCCTAGTACAAATTCCGTGTTTGATGGTGTGGAGTTCCAGTGATGAGTATAGTGAAAACCCAAGCCCAACAAAGACTATAAGGAGTTTTTCATTTGGGTTTGCTAGTGCACCTTTTATAGTTAATTTTATCAGTGTTTATATTTCATGTAACTAAACTCTTGTCATATAAAAAGACATAGCTTTGGAGGTATATTTCACAGTCAGTGTTTTAATTCTACTTACTCTTCAGATCATTTCTAAGAAATAGACTTATAATGTGAGACACAAAGGTAATTTAAAATTTTCTAGTAAAACAGATCAATTTTTATAATGCATTTTTATTTATCCAGTATATCTAAAATATAAAAATTATTAATGAGATGCCTTATATGATTTTTTTTAAACTTAGGAGTTCAAAATTCAGTGGTATTGTGCACTTAAAGCACATCTCAATTTGTCTTTGCCATATTCAAACAGCTTAGTTGCCATGCCATGGCTATTGGACTGTTATGTCTAGGTAGGTCTAAATTTATATGAAGTGGAATAATCCTTTAAGCAATCCTTTTAAAGTATAATTTTTTTAAACATTTTTATGGAGAGGTAATATACATACAGGGGAAAATGCACCTCTTGATTGTACATATTTTCAGAATCTTTTGTATTGTAATGGTATTTGGTATGTAGTTCTTTTAGAGATAATCTTATTAGTATGCCAGACAACTGCTTTGAATGAACCTGCTAGGACTTAACACATCTGAACTACTTTATAAGCTATTAAGAAGGAATTGTTTTTCTTCTAAAGAATAGTTTCAGTTAGTATGCTGAATTTTAATTAGCTCAAGAAACTGTTACTCATAGTTTCTTTATTTGGCTGAAAATAATATTTATTGTTTCAAGCTCTTGCTGCTTGTCAGGATTACCTACTTTTGCTCTCTTACCAATCCCACTTCCTACATTAGAACATTATATCTGCCTGGAGTTCAGCATGTACAGATTTATCTCAAATGGATGAATCTAATAAAAGGTTTAATAAAATGCTGACTATTAGGGATATGGAATTTACCTTGCCTTTTAAACGTTTTAGGTAAATTTACATTTCTGTTCCTTTGTTAAGTGTCACTCGTACTTTGTTCTTTCTTATATAGCCTCATGCTAAATGCCCTTTATGCAGAAATGATATACATGGAGACAGTTTAATAGAATGTCCTCCAGAAGAATTGGCATGCAACACTGAGAAAAAGTCTAATATGGAATGGACATCCAGTTCGAAGGTAAATATACATGTGCAAATATTTCAATGTTTGTTTTATGTTTATATAAATAATCATATTTAAAAATAATAAATCTGCTTTTAATCTTGTCACTTGAGCATTATACTTTGTTGGTGGTTACTGGCTTTTTGTTTATATCTAGTGGTGAATTTAAGGGGAGAGAGAAAGGGTTCAGATTATGAAAAATATGATAGTCTCAATTTTTTAAAAAAATTAGTGATCTTTTACATTTGCATTTTGGGGAGGTTATAATATGTCAGAACCTTTCTCTTCCCATTTAAAATGGAACCTAATGGGTGTCCTAATTTTTTTCAGATTAATGCTCTAATGCATGCATTGATCGATTTAAGAAAGAAGAACCCCAACATAAAAAGTTTAGTTGTTTCTCAGTTTACAACATTTCTGTCTTTAATAGAAACACCCCTCAGGTAAGTTAAACAGTGTTTTTCACTTTGAGCAAAAGGATTTTATATAAATGTTTTAATTTGAATCGCAAAAAAAACACATTATTTCTGTTTTAGCAGTTTTATTCATCCATCTAAAATAACAGTAACAATAAAGAATATTCTTGAGAACTTAGAATTTTAAAGTTTAAGTCTTGAATTTATAGGAAAAAACATTGACTGTAGAGCCTGACATATTAGTAGATGATTAGTACATATTTGTCAGAAGAAATGAATGAAAAAATTGGTTTAATGAAAAGATTACAATTACTTAACATGTTTTTATAGTGTAGTAACTTACTTGTCTCTTTTGTCCCCTCCATTAGAGCCTCTGGATTTGTATTTACTCGTTTGGATGGTTCCATGGCCCAAAAAAAAAGAGTTGAATCAATTCAGTGTTTTCAAAACACTGAAGCAGGGTCTCCAACTATAATGCTTCTGTCCTTAAAAGCAGGTGGAGTTGGTTTGAATCTTTCTGCAGCTTCTCGAGTTTTTTTAATGGATCCAGTAAGTAATTTTATAGACTTTTTGATCTGTTACTACTTCTTTACCAAATAGTTTTTTGTTTATTTTTTTAAAAGACCTTTATAGTTGTAACTGATTGTGGAAATGCTTAGGCAAACTTTAGAAATAGATAACAACTTAGGAAATGTGTTTTGAGGGCTTTCTCTTTAAGTGCTTCACATAAATCAACTGAAATTCTCACAACATCTCTGTGAGTAGATCTTGTTACTTATCCCTATTTTACAGGTGAGGAAACTGAAACTGAGATGTGAAATAACTTGCCCTATCACACAGCTAGTAATACACAAATCAGGATCTGAGTCCATGTTCATAAGTACTGTGCTGTGCTTTTCTACTGTTCTTCTATATACAGAATATATTCTGTTATGTCTAATGCTTTAGGGAAGTGTTTTCATTGATTTGGCCCATGAATAATGAGATCCTATTTTGTATCAGGGAATCTTCCAGATGTAGAATCTGGCTATAAACAGAATAGACAAAGTAGCCACCATCATGGTACTAATAGTCTCAAGCTTTAATGTGCATAAGAATTAAGAAATACAGCTTGACCTCTGTCCTCAAATTTAGGAGTTCCTAGATGAGACCCAGGAAACTGCATTTTTATATGGGTGCAGGTGGTCCAGCATCACAATTTAGAAACAAATAACATTAACGGAATGTTTTGGGTAAATTTTAATGTCTGATACAGTTCAGTCACTGTGTGTGAAACAGGCCTAGGGATAGAGTGGGAGCTAAAATTCACTCTGAACTTGACTCATCAAACTGTGTGACTTAGAGTTGCATCCCCATAGGAGCACTTTTTCTTGATTGTACAAAGGGCTTTTTTGGACTGGAAACCCTCTGAACTAATTCAGTTTCTAATTTGTATTGTGTTCTGTTTTGCCTAGAGGAAACCCTGTTCTATTTCTGTGTAACCACAGACTTAATTAAAGTTTGTAGTTTTAACTTGCTGCCTGAAACTCAGAAAATTCATAACATAAAGAAATTTTACTAAGATCCAAATTTTGAATTATTCTGGATACACAATCTAGTTGAAGCATATACCTGTTACCAAGGTTGTTTTTTTTTCTCACCTGAGGGTAACCTTTCTAGTAATATCACAGCCATAAGCCATACTCAGGCATTCATGGATTTCATGTTAATGCCATGGGGATGGCAGTGTATTGTATTTTCTTGCCTTAGTTCTGTGGATGAAGTTTTAAATATCTGCTGGAGTTCTGGTATTATGGTTATTATATAAACTATGCATTGTAACTATAGATAATAATTCTAGAAGCTGATTTTTGGAACAAATTCCCAATTTTTTTTTCTTTGGTTATAATCTTAGTACTTGATAAGAAAGAGGTTGTTAATACCAAATACAGTAATTTAATTATTATTATAAAGTTGACCAGAGACTAAACTCTTTGAACTGTTATACTTTTAGAAAACTTACAGAATGTTAATAGTTTCATAGTAAGTTGATTGTTTTTCATTGAACATTTTAAGTTTCAAATATTGTTTCTAACTTTAAAACAAAAGCCAGGTCCCCAAAAAATAAGATTCAGTGGGAAAAAAATTGCTCATGAAAATGTTTTACATCTTTATGGAGTATTATATAAAAGATAAGATAAATTTTGATATTTCATTATGAACTTTTGATAAAGTTAATTGCTTCCTTCATCACTGCCTGTGAGAATGGGAGCTGTCAGTTTTCTATTACCATGAGGTAAATTTTATTATACATCTTAGTCATACTTGTTATATACTGCCATTTCACCATGAGGTTTCTAGACAAAATACAGACAGCAGAAAGGAACATTTTATCTGGCCTTTAGTATAATGATTTTAAAGCGTGTCCAGTTGCAAACTACAAAATATTCACAGAATATGACTCTCAGTTTTAGAAAATCATAAGCTACATAAGTCCTTTAAATCTAACTTCTATACCAAAAAACAATCCCAAAATCAAATTATAGCAAGTTAATAGTTAAAAAAATCTCCTTTTCTCTAGATCTCAGTTCAGTTCAGTTCAGTTCAGTTCAATCGCTCAGTCGTGTACGACTCTTTGCGACCCCATGAATCGCAGCACGCCAGGCCTCCCTGTCCATCACCAACTTCTGGAGTTCACTGAGACTCACGTCCATCGAGTCAGTGATGCCATCCAGCCATCAAATCCTCTGTCGTCCCCTTCTTCTCCTGCCCTCAATCCCTCCCAGCATCAGAGTCTTTTCCAATGAGTCAACTCTTCGCATGAGGTGGCCAAAGTACTGGAGTTTCAGCTTTAGCATCATTCCTTCCAAAGAACTCCCAGGGCTGATCTCCTTCAGAATGGATTGGTTGGATCTCCTTGCAGTCCAAGGGACTCTCAAGAGTCTTCTCCAACACCACAGTTCAAAAGCATCAATTCTTCGGCGCTCAGCCTTCTTCACAGTCCAACTCTCACATCCATACATGACCACTGGAAAAACCATAGCCTTGACTAGACGGACCTTTGTTGGCAAAGTAATGTCTCTGCTTTTGAATATGCTATCTAGGTTGGTCATAACTTTTCTTCCAAGGAGTAAGCGTCTTTTAATTTCATGGCTGCAGTCACCATCTGCAGTGATTTTGGAGCCCAAAAAAATAGTCTGACACCGTTTCCACTGATTCCTCATCTATTTCCCATGAAGTGATGGGACCAGATGCCATGATCTTCGTTTTCTGAATGTAGAGCTTTAAGCCAACTTTTTCACTCTCCACTTTCACTTTCATCAAGAGACTTTTTAGTTCCTCTTCACTTTTCTGCCATTAAGGGTGGTGTCATCTGCATATCTGAGGTTATTAATATTTCTCCCGGCAATCTTGATTGCAGCTTGTGCTTCTTCCAGTACAGCGTTTCTCATGATGTACTCTGCGTATAAGTTAAATAAGCAGGGTGACAATATACAGCCTTGACATCCTCCTTTCCCTATTTGGAACCAGTCTGTTGTTCCATGTCCAGTTCTAACTGTTGCTTCCTGACCTGCATATAGGTTTCTCAAGAGGCAGGTCAGGTGGTCTGGTATTCCCATCTCTTTCAGAATTTTCCACAGTTTATTGTGATCCACACAGTCAGAGGCTTTGGCATAGTCAATAAAGCAGAAATAGATGTTTTTCTGGAACTCTCTTGCTTTTTCGATGATCCAGCGGATGTTGGCAATTTTATCTCTGGTTCCTCTGCTGTTTCTAAAACCAGCTTGAGCATCTGGAAGTTCACGGTTCACGTATTGTTGAAGCCTGGCTTGGAGAATTTTGAGCATTACTTTACTAGTGTGTGAGATGAGTGCAATTGTGCGGTAGTTTGAGCCTTCTTTGGCATTGCCTTTCTTTGGGATTGGAATTAAAACTGACCTTTTCCAGTCCTGTGGCCACTGCTGAGTTTTCCAAATTTGCTGGCATATTGAGTGCAGCACTTTGACAGCATCATGTTTCAGGATTTGAAATAGCTCAACTGGAATTCCATCACCTCCACTAGCTTTGTTCATAGTGATGCTTTCTAAGGCCCACTTGACTTCACATTCCAGGATGTCTGGCTCTAGGTGAGTGATCACACCATTGTGATTATCTTGGTCATGAAAATCTTTTTTGTATAGTTCTTCTGTGTATTCCTGCCACCTCTTCTTAATATCTTCTGCTTCTGTTAGGTCCCTACCATTTCTGTCCTCTATTGAGCCCATCTTTGCATGAAATGTTCCCTTGGTATCTCTATCATTTTCTTGAGATCTCTAGTCTTTCCCATTCTGTTGTTTTCCTCTATTTCTTTGCATTGATTGCTGAGGAAGGCTCTCTTATCTCTTCTTGCTATTCTTTAAAACTCTGCATTCAGATGCTTATATCTTTCCTTTTCTCCTTTGCTTTTCACTTCTCTTCTTTTCACAGCTATTTGTAAGGCCTCCCCAGACAGCCATTTTGCTTTTTTGCATTTCTTTTCCATGGGGATGGTCTTGATCCTTGTCTCCTGTACAGTGTCATGAATCTCTCTCCATAGTTCATCAGGTACTTTATCTATCAGATCTAGTCCCTTAAATCTATTTCTCACTTCCACTGTATAATCATAAAGGATTTGATTTAGGTCATACCTGAATGGTCTAGTGGTTTTTCCCTACTTTCTTCAATTTAAGTCTGAATTTGGCAATAAGTTCATGATCTGAGCCACAGTCAGCTCCTGGTCTTGTTTTTGTTGACTGTATAGAGCTTCTCCATCTTTGGCTGCAAAGAATATAATCGGTCTGATTTCGGTGTTGACCATCTGGTGATGTCCATGTGTAGAGTCTTCTCTTGTGTTGTTGGAAGAGGGTGTTTGCTATGACCAGTGCATTTTCTTTGCAAAACTCTATTAGTCTTTGCCCTGCTTCATTCCGTATTCCAAGGCGAAATTTGCTTGTTACTCCAGGTGTTTCTTGACTTCCTACTTTTGCATTCCAGTCCCCTATAATGAAAAGGACATCTTTTTTGGGTGTTAGTTCTAAAAGGTCTTGCAGGTCTTCATAGAACCATTCAACTTCAGCTTCTTCACCTTTACTGGTTGGGGCATAGACTTGGATTACTGTGATCTCAAGAGAAGGCAATGGCACCCCACTCCGTGATCTCAAGGGAACTTTAAAAAGAAGAAAATAACTTCCTAAGTATAAATTGTACTGTGAACTTGTCATCTACTTACTCATTTATGATTCTGTTTCTGTTTTCCGTTGGTACTTTGTTGTATAAATTTTCCTTTTCTCCAAAAACCCTATTTTCAGCTTCAAGAATCATTCCATAGTTTAGTTTAAAATTTAATGATCCCACCCTGACAATTCATATTATTTCAAAACCACTTGACTCCTATCTTCTAGACTGAAAAGCTCTTCGATATCCTTCTTGCTTATTCTTCCCTTTTCAGTGCTCCATTGTTTTATTCTTTACCATAAGAGAGTCCCTATGATAATGCTTATGTTAATTAGCTAATGTTACTTTCTTAGATCAGTTTTGAAGTCAAACTGATTTCAAATATATATACTGAAAATTATATTGCAAAGTCTTAAATAATTTTTAGGACTTTTGAC
Source organism: Bos indicus x Bos taurus (assembly GCF_003369695.1). NCBI lineage: Eukaryota > Metazoa > Chordata > Mammalia > Artiodactyla > Bovidae > Bos > Bos indicus x Bos taurus. Next base: position 118,574,641 of record NC_040076.1, read on the forward strand.
TACTCCTGAAATCTTTTTTTGTACTTTTTACATAATGAGTGGAGGAAAATGAAAGAAAAAGAACAAAGACCAGCAAAAAGGGAGAAAACTTTTTCATTAAATGGACTCACCTGTCTTTTCTGATGTAAATTATTTCGGAGCGTGTATAACCTTCCTCTGTTAAGCAAATATAGTTTGACTTGAAAGTGGGTTGATAAGAAACTGGAAAGATATTAGTTGACTACTCAACAATCATTTATACTGTATGATTTCTATTTTTCAGACCCTTACTTAGATACTGGAGGCAGTGGAGTGAAATGACAGGGGAGAGAACACCTGCCTATCATAGTAGTGATTGGGGAAGGCAGTCAGGGGTGTGTGTGGATTGTTTTGTTCCCAGAACATTTATTAGTATTGTCATTATCTGAATTCATTCAGAAAGATTTCAGTCAGTAAAAGGTGAATGAATAATACTGCAACAAAAGGACTTGTATAGAACACATACAGACTAGGTGGTAGTGATGCAATTCATGTTCTTACTAGGCCTGGAATCCAGCTGCTGAAGATCAGTGCTTTGACAGATGCCATAGACTTGGCCAGAAGCAAGAAGTTATTATCACAAAAGTGAGTTTTTAAGATACCTATTTTAAAATTAGGTTGTAAGATTTTAAAAACTACATAAATAGTGTGTGAGTTTATTGTTATAAAATATTGAAATAGAATTATGCTGAGCAAACTATAAGGGACATCTTTATTCTGGTCTTGTTAATTTTGTTTTTATGTGAATTGCTTATATCTTTTGCCAAGTTTTCATAAAGACAAATACAGTTTTATAGTATAAAGGACTTTATAAATTCTGGTTTTAAATGTTTTGTTGTATGTATTGAAAATTTTTTATCCCAGGCTCTTGTTTATCTTTGAACTTTGTGTTTTTTTGTCATGAAAGTTTAGAAATTTTTATGATTTAAAATATGGCAGCCTTTTTCTTTATATCTCCTGGATTTTTGAGGTCTTGCTTAGAACAGAAGACTTTTATCTTCAAATTTTAAAAATGAATCTTCTGTAAGTTATATAAACTGGAGGGGTGCTGTGCTTAGTCTCTTAGTTGTGTCTGACTCTGTGCAACCCCATGGACTGTAGTCTGCCAGGCTCCTCTGTCCATGGGGATATTCCAGGCAAGAATACTGGAGTGGGTTGCCATGCCCTCCTACAGGGGATCTTCCCAACCCAGGGATCGAACCCAGGTCTCCTGCATTGCAGGTGGATTCTTTATCATCTGATCTACCACTGGAAGTAGTGTTTTATAAAAATATCAATAAAAATTGTCATATTCAAAATTTGGAAAATGTTACCCCCCAAAATCTCATGTAGTTCTGATTCTTTTGAAATATTTTACTTTTTGTTTATGATTCATGATATGGATCTAACTTTCTTGTTTTCAAATGAAGAATCATTTGTTACATTACCATTTTTAAGTCCATCTTTTTTTTCCTACCAATTTGAAATGTCACGTCTTCATAAATTCATATATATTACATGGGTCTCTTTCTGGACTCTGTTCCATTTCATTGATCTCTTTTCCTGTTCCCAGGACAATGTTACTTTAATAATTTCTATGGTTTTATAAAGTATGCCTTGATATCTAATAGAGCATAGTGCTCTCACTACCCTTCTTTTTGAAAATTGTGTTGGTTTTTATGATTTAGTCATGAATTGAACTTTGGATTTGGATTACCGAATCCCATTTAAAAAATCTTGTTTGGGATTTACTAAATTTATGATTAATTTGAAAACTGTATTCTTTATAAATCAGGAGTGTTCCCATATAAGAACTTGGTAACATTTTATAACACAATTTGTCATTACAGTAACTGGGACCTCTTGTACAGTGTTAAATAGTAGTAGTGATAGTAGTCATTCTTGACTTGTTCCTATCTTTGTTGGAAATACTTTTATTGTTTTACATTAAGTATGGTGTTCTTGGTAAGTTTCTAGTAGATGTCCTTAATGATATTGAGGACATTTATTTCTAGGTTAATGAGGATTCTTTTTAAAATCAAAGTTTTTAGTCAGGAATAAATATTGAACTTTATCACATTCTTCTTTGGTATTTATTGAGATGATCACATTTTTTCTCTTTTAATTTTCTGAATTATGCCAGATGAAGGTATATTCTTTCTGGGAAAATCTTACTTGGCTTTTTAAATATGCTGAATTTATTTTGCTAATATTCCAGCTACAGTGTTGTCCATAAAGTTTGCTTTTTTTATATGTTGCTCTTATCTGATGATAGAGTTATAACATGTCCTTATAGCTATATTCTTTATACAGGAGAAATACACTGAGTAATAGGGGAAAATGGCACTCATCTCTAGCTATCATACCATATTCTAATATTACCACTGTATATTGAGGAAAAGAGGGATAGTGAAACAGTTTGTAATAGATTACTATTGATCATTTTTGACAGCTACATAATACTATAAGGAAGCAGATTCCTTTAGAGTAGGGCATTATTTTCATTAGGTCTCAGTTTTTTAATTAAAGAATTTAAGTATTGTGACCTATAAAGTACCTAACCAATTTAACTTTGTTTTTCTTTTTACAGTTCATTGTGAAGGATTCTGTTGAAGAAAACATGCTGAAAATACAAAACACGAAGAGAGAACTTGCAGCTGGAGCCTTTGGAACTAAGAAAACAAATGCGAGTGAAATGAAACAAGCTAAAATCAATGAAATCAGAACTTTAATTGATTTATAAATTTGTGGAATTTGGTAAGCTCAGTTTAATCAGATACATACACAAGTTTTAGAAATGAGAAAAATGCAGTTCTAGAAATTATATCTAGAGTATGTCTGCTAAAAGGGGCATATTTTATATTAGTGAAGAGGTATTACTAATCGCCTTCTATATATGAACCTATTTTTAATGATATTTCAAATAGCAATAAGTTCTGTTATATGCCGTGGCCTAAAATAATTTTTTTGGGAGAAAAAGTTACTTTTATTCAACTTTTCATATTATCTATGCTGAGTATTTTCATGTATCTCCCAAGTACTCAGCTTTTTCATATTTCCAAAAAAGTCAAACCTTTTATACTTTGACCAAATAGAGAGTTATTTTCTATGTTGACACATTTGGTTAGTCACCAAAGCCTCCCATTTGTGATGCTGTGGATTCACAATCCTTGTAAACGATTAATATGTACACAGACTAGACAAGAGATTGATTTTATTGGACCTTTGAAAACCATATATGCATTCCAGAACATTACATGAGAGACCAAAGTCCAGGTTAGCAAGTTACCTGGTTTTTGTTTGGTTTTGTTCATATATGTGTGTGTGTTTTGGTTTATTTTTCTTTCACAGTATCATTGAGAGAAAATTCAAATAAGAAAATTCAAAAATTCAAATAAGACTTACAATTTTATGTTCATGAAAAAAAATTAGGGTTTGTGTTAGAGCAGAATTCTCTCCATTTAGTCAGGTGGTACTATTCTTTTTATTTAAATGTAACTTGATGTGTTAGTGTGTAAATACAGTCTGTGGGGATGAGAAGGAACCAGTTCTGCCCAGTTTGATTTGACTATTTAAATTATGGAGTTGCTGAATAGATATTTCTATATATAGATAATATTATTTATGTGCTTTAAAAAAAAACTTTATAAATTTTTATAATTCAGAAGACTACTATATGTGAGAGGCATGATATCTGGATGGAAGTTGGGTTGGATGACCTCCAAAATTATTTCGACTTTTAAAGACATCTTAATCCCTAAATGGAGAATTCTCTTTGGTATTATGTTTAGAATCAGAGTTTGATTTTGGAACTTGAGTAATTCACCCTTACACCTACTTATAGAATCAGTCATCATTTTCCTACTTTTTTGTTAATAATCAAACAGTAGCTGCCACAGAATTCTTGATAACTCTTTTAGTCATATTTAAAACAATCTATAACTTTATCAATCAGGTTAGGTAGTAAGTGGTGTTTTTTCCTTAAGGGAAACTTTATTTTTAATCCAAAGAAGGAAGAAATTGATAATTGTAACAGGAGAAGCTTCATGTTTGATGACACAAATTTAAGAACACCTTATATTTTACTTACAGTGTTGGAAGTGACTTGACTGAAAGATAAGAGGAGATTGGAGGCAGGGTTGTCTTCTAGGGCACACATCTTAGATTTAACACATATTTTATCACCAGCTAAATCCTTCCCTTCTCTGAGCCCTATCCTTTGCTCTAAGGGAACAGTGGATTAGACAGCAAGAATCTTCCCAGGCCTTTTTCTCTTCAGCAGCAGGTGATGAAAAGGACCAATAGACCTTGCTGCGACGATGAGAATGGAATTACAATTTGAGGTTGGTCCACTAGCATAAGGAGTGATAGAGAGGAACTAGCACAAAGAATCAAGTTGATCAGGATCTCATAAAACATGATAGATATACGGGTTCTCAATATACCAGTACTCTTGTAAGATTAAGTATAAAAAGAGTTTGCAGCAAAAAACACACTCTACTCTCCTTGCTTACAAAGGCAAAACCTTACAAACTCACTGTAAAGTGAAGACTGCTTCTTTACCCAAGCATTTACAGACTTGTGTTTTTAAACACATTCATGTGACAAGTCATTTAAAAAATACCTTTTTGGTTTTATATAGTTCCATTAAGTGGTGTTAAATAAAAAACAAATTCGTCCTATGAGAATATATAAACTCCTGGAATGAAAAGTTCACATTATGTTTGTGCTGTTAACTCTGTTTCATTATTATGTAGAGTAATAGCTTTAGAAATATCTTGAAAATACTGTGTTTCCATTTGTGGTTCAAACTGGATTTTGTTTTAAATTTAAAATTAATAAAAGTTTCAAAAATTATTACTTTCTCAGTGCCATATTTTAATGAGTACCTTTTCTTTAAAGAATGTTTAATCTTTATAAATCTCATATTTCTGTTAAGATGTCTATTTTATATAATTATTTTTTACTGACAGTACATAAAAAGTACAAGTAGCTGAGAAAAATTGACTCATATTCCTGCCCTTTTTTAATTTTACTAAATTTCAGTTTAACTGACTTTCTTGTTTAGAACTCAGTGTATATATTTTAAAATTTTAAGTATCTTGATCTTAAACATTGGTTTCAGTTATTTTTATTTTCCCATCAGGCAGAAAAAAAGGAGCTGTGATAACAGCTATGTATAGTGGTATACTAGATACCACTATGGATTATAGACTTTGCCCTTTTTACAGCTCCATGATTGGGAATATCAAGAAAATAATCGTCTTATGTTTAAAACCAGTTAAGTACCAATAAAATTATACTCAGGTAATGCATATTTTCTTTTGGGGGATATCAAAGGCATTCACTGGTGTGGTTTTTTAAATTAATTTTAATTGGAGGCTAATTACAATATTGTAGTGGTTTTTGTCATACATTGACATGAATCAGCCATGGGTGTACATGTGTTCCCCATCCTGAACCCTCCGCCCCCGCAACTACACTCCCATCCTATCCCTCAGGGTCATCCCAGTGCACCGGCCCTGAACACCCTGTCTCATGCATCAAACCTGGACTGGCGATCTATTTTACATATGGTAATATACATGTTTCAATGCTCTCCTCTTAAATCATCCCACCCTCTTGCCTTCTCCCACAGAGTCCAAAAGTCTGTTCTTTACATCTGTGTTTCTTTTGCTGTCTCGCATATAGTGTCATCATTACCATCTTTCTAAATTCCATATATATGCGTTAATTAATATGCATCGGTGTTTTTCTTTCTGACTTACTTCACTCTGTATAATAGGCTCCAGTTTCATCCACCTCATTAGAACTGATTCAAATGCATTCCTTTTAATAGCTGAGTAATATTCCATTGTGTATATGTTTACCATAGCTTTCTTATCCATTCATCTGCCGATGGACATCTGGGTTGCTTCCAGGCCCTAGCTATTGTAAACAGTGCTGCGATGAACATTGGGGTACACGTGTCTCTTTGAATTCTGGTTTCCTTGGTGTGTATGCCCAGCAGTGGGATTGCTGGGTTGTATGGCAGTTCTGTTTCCAGTTTTTTAAGGCATCTCCACACTGAGTCGGACACGACTGAAGTGACTTAGCAGCAGCAGCAGCTTTTCTCACAGAGAAGGCGATGGCACCCCACTCCAGTACTCTTGCCTGGAAAATCCCATGGACAGAGGAGCCTGGAAGGCTGCAGTCCATGGGGTCTCGAAGAGTCGGACACGACTGAGCGACTTCCCTTTAACTTTTCACTTTCATGCACTGGAGAAGGAAATGGCAACCCACTCCAGTGTTCTTGCCTGAAGAATCCCAGTGACGGGGCAGCCTGGTGGGCTGCCGTCTATGGGGTCACACAGAGTTGGACACGACTGAAGTGACTTAGCAGCAGCAGCAGCAGCACACTGTTCTCCATAGTGGCTGTAGTAGTTTGCATTCCCACTCACTGGTGTGTTTTTTATTCCTTAACAAAGGTCTGTTCATTAGTATTTGGAAAGAAGATTCATCAAAAACATGAGGACAATGATATGTTTGGCTTATTAATAAGAATTCAAATGCTTAACCTTAGGTTTTCAACTATATTAAACTTGTGGAGAAGGCAATGGCAACCCACTCCAGTACGCTTGCCTGGAAGATCCCATGGGTGGAAGAGCCTGGTAGGCTGCAGTCTGTGGGGTCACATAGAGTCGGAAATGACTGAAGTGACTTAGCAGCAGCAGCATATTAAACTTGAAAATATTTTCAAAAGGTGAAATACAACAGCTTTCCTTCATTTAATTCACCAATAAGTATGTATAACCTTCCTTACAAGTTCTACATTCTGGAATTCAGTACCTCATTTTTATGTTACTTCTAAATAAAAAGATCTTAAGATACTGATAGCTGTGAATAATGGTTGGGAGGCTTCCCTGCAGTAATGTCTACTTCAGAGGGAGAAACTGTGTTGATTAGAAACCCTGTTAGCAGACATAATGTTTTCTTCCATGTTAATGTATTTACACTTACTGTGTGGTAATAAGGGAGAACAGTCTTCTAGATGAAGCCATAATAATATGCTGCTTTTGAAAGGGCAGATGATTTCTTATTTCCAGTCAGATCTTTCAAAGGTTAAGATGGGATTTTAAAAAATCTCTTTTCCAGCTCCGTGTTGAACCTTCTTGATCAAGAATTTTCTGACAGATTTAAACCTGCTTCTACTTTTAAATATGAAAATTAATTTTTACATGAAAATATAATTTTAATAATGCATATGATTCAAATGTACATCGAACAGGACACCTCTATTAATCTGAACCAAGATATAATAACTAGGCTACACTGGGACTTCACGTAGAAGAACAGCAAATGTCAAAATGATTTCTTAAATTGGTAGATAAATTCTAGGGCATGTCTTTGCACAGTTGAAACCCAGTCTAGTATTCCAAGAGGGTATTTAATGTGATAAATGTGATATTAAAGGTCATCAGAGAGATTATATATTATTAAAATATGTGGGCCATTTGCTAAAGCAGAGACAGGACTAATGTTTTGAAATGTTTTCAGTAAGTTTGCCATTTTTTCAGCATTCTGTCAATAGTGTCTTAGAAAGGCAGATAAAATTAACTAGGCTACAGTTTGCTGAATGTTTAAACTATTTTACCCTTTTTGTTAGGGTAGGGAAGGGCTATTCCCTAATAGTACATCATAGGATTTTAAAACCACTGCAGTGAGGAGCCTGCACGCCACAACTAGAGAGCAGCCCCCACTCTCTGCAAGTAGAGAAAGCCCGTGTGCAGCAACAAGGACCCAGCACAGCCAAAGAAAAGTTACGTCAGCCTTTTACGTTTAGAGCTCTTCTCTTATGCAGTGTAAAAAAATTGGGAACCAAAGGGAATAAGTAAACACAGAAAGTCTATACTAGATGATATATTTCATTCTCCTCACTCCCTAGTTAAGATGCTTTGATATCCTCAATTTTATAAAAAAAGGACGAGTCTTGTGATCTCGTGATACAGGTGGAGAGCTCCAAATTATTTGGATTGCATATTACATGGTCACAACAATAAGGCAGTATTAGTTATCTGAAGACTAGGTTTCTGTTCATCCCAACTAGGAGCACAGAAACCAAAAAAGGCTTCTAACCACCTAAAATAAAGTTAAATAAATCCATATACTTAATAGAAAAGGACCTAGTGTTCAAAGGCTCTGTTATTGAACATTTAACTCTTCCTATTTTTGTTCTAGGCAAACAGTAGTGAGAAGTGGTAGCTGGAAGACTGGACATTATAGAAGGAAACTTCAAAGTGAACACAGAATAAGTAAATCACAAGAGTTGAGTGGCTTAGTATAGGTGTATGCTAAGTGATGCATGCTAAGTCGCTTCAGTCGTGTCCGACTCTGTGCAGCCCTATGGATAGCAGCCCACCAGGCTCCTCCATCCACAGGATTCTCTAGCCACGAATACTGGAGTGGGTTGCCATTTCCTTCTCCAAGTTTCAGTCTATGAGACAAAACCAAACAGAAACAGTTCACAGAATATCCAACCTGCACTCTTCAAAACATCAAAGTCACAGGAGACAAGAAAAGTCTGAAAAGCCTCCGCAGACCAGAGGTTGCTGAGGAGACGTGAAAACTAAGTGTAACTCGGCATCCTGGGGGGATCCTGAAACAGAGGAAGGGGTTAGGGAACAACAGGTGAAATCAGAAGATAGGGTGGGCGAGGGGGAGGTCACAGAAACAGACTGACACTGCCCCCGAGTTGTGACAAACACCAGTATAACACAAGATGCCCACAGGGAGGGGGGAGACTGAGGGGTTCCTCGGGAACTCTACTGTCTTTGCAGCTTTGTGGTCAATCTACAGTTATTCCACAATAAAAAGTTTATTTAAAGAAAAATACTCCACCTAATCCACCAGTTATAATCTAGAAGAGAAGACTGGGGGGTGACTGTGCTTCCTCCCTGCCAGCAGCCTGTCCAGTGGTCTCCCCTAATCCCACCTGCTAGTACTCATCACTGAGGAGTGGAAGTCAGTCCTTACTTAAAAGACCTTTAGAAGCACTGCTGCTGGGCACTGGAGATAAAACATATCCACCTTAATAATAACAATGAATCCCTTATGTAACACCTTACTCTGTGCCAGGCACTAGTCCAAGGGCACCTGACCTGAATTCATTTAATCTTCAAAACAATACTAAGAAATAGGTACTGTCGATGGCCACATACGTTGGCCATCAGCACATTTCTATTAACTCCATATTTGATTCTGGAACTATTAATGGAAAGCAAGACACATGGAAGGGAAATTGCCAGTAAGCTAGTTAAGTGGGGTGTAGTCAGGGGTTGAATCTAACAACTTGGCTCCAGAGTCCATGCTCTTAACCATTATTCTGTTGCCTCAGTAAAAAACATGGCCCCTATAGGGCAAGAGCTCAAATACTGGCAGAGTGGATAAAGTACTCTAAGGGAATGTGGTCGGATCCCAAGAAGGACTTCCTGTACGCAAGAGTAGCCTGTATTAGGGATGCAATATACAATAAACCTAATTAATACCACCATATGTTATATATGAAAGCTGTTACAAGAGTAAATCCTAAGAGTTCTCATCACAAGGAAAGCAGGATGTATTTTTTTCTATTTCTTCAGTTTTGTATCTGTAGGAGATAATGTTCACTGCTGCTGCAGCTGCTAAGTAACTTCAGTTGTGTCTGACTCTGTGTGACCCCATAGACAGCAGCCCACCAGGCTCTCCTGCCCCTGGGATTCTCCAGGCAAGAACACTGGAGTGGGTTGCCATTTCCTTCTCCAATGCATGAAAGTGAGAAGTGAAAGTGAAGCCGCTCAGTTGTATCCGACTCTTAGCGACCCCATGGACTGCAGCCTACCAGGCTCCTCCATCCATGGGATTTTCCAGGCAAATCACTATGCTGTACGCCTTACGCTTACCCAGTGTTACATGTCATTCATATCCCAATAAATCTGGAAGGAAAAAAAAGAGCATCTGAACTTAGAGGAAGAAAAAAAAAAAGCCTGCATGTCTTCATTCTCTGATAACTCTCAAGATCAAGGTCCCGTGCCTTCTCTGGCTCTTGATTCAGTCTCCTAAGCACCAGGAAAAGCCCAACTCCAGGTGTAATGTCCTGCTGTGGATGAACGGAGGTGGGTAAGGAGGGGTTTCTGCAGCACAGGAAAGACGCACAACCACTTGGGCTGGGAGGGTCCAGCACACCGGGAGGGGATGGCTAGGAAGGCCCATCTCTTTGAGCAGTGGGTTACAGATCTTCCTATTTCTGGCAGACCTGCACGACTGATGGTGGGGTGGGGGGAGCTGAGGTAGAGGACAGTCTGAAAGGGAGCCTAGGTGGGGGGTATGGACAAAAGAAGGAACCAACTGGCCTGAAAGGAATGCGGAGGATAAGTGTTGAGGGTAGGTGGGCAGGAGACAGAGAAAAGATAAGCCTGAGGGCAATAACTGACTCCCTGCACCAAGACGGGGCTGAGCGTCCATGTTGTGAATGGGAAAGGGCAGGGATGGCTGGGAATTACCTTGGAGGAGGCAAAGGAGACACAAGGATGACCTTTTAGCAAGTGTTGGATGGTCTAGCGTCGGGTTCCTGCCAGGGGGGTCGGAAGGGGTGACACCGGGCCCCAGGGTTCCTTCTGCGCAGCCCTTATCTCTAAAAGGATGCCGACCCTGAATACACCACAGTATTATATAGTCATATCATAGAAGTTTTCTCTCTTCTGGGCCAATAAAACAACTGTGAAAACAGGATAATTCTATATAGGCTTTTAAGATACAAAGTCTATACATTGTGAAGCTGAATTGTGTCCAAGCCAAAATTTATGACTTAACCCTATCCTTGAATTTTCTTACCCACTCATTTTTATAAAATTTCAGGCAGCCTATTTAGGAATGCCTTTTTGTAAAAAGTATTTTCCAAGTCCTATTTCAAGGCCATTGTCCTTATCTTCATAGCAAGCAAAATGAAAGCTTTTCCATTATTTGTTTCTGGCATTTATGGGTATATACAGAGAATACTCTTGATCTCTTGGCCCATTTCCCTGATCTCATTGTCTGTATTGATCATTCATTTGTTTAATGCAGAGCATAGCTTTAGATTTAGAACATACACAGATCTGAATCAAAGTTTTTAACCTTTCTTATTCTCTGATTACCAGAGAAATGAGAAATCTATATATACATTATAGGGCTGATATGAGAATTGAGCTATAAGTACCTAGTAAATATTGTCTTTCCTCATTGCTTTCTTACAGATTGTTTTCTCTTAAAGAAGATTAAATCTCAGCATCAGAAACTCAGAGAAATAAATTATCAAAGGCTGAGCCAGCAGGGAAGCCCATCACATAACATACCCAAGTGTAAAAATAGTTAATAATCCATTTGTAGTAGAAAAAAAGCAGACTGTGGCAGACTTTTATTTAAGGGGAAACCAAGTCTTCCTTAGCTTGCAGCTGCTACTGCTGCTAAGTCACTTCAGTCGTGTCCGACTCTGTGCGACCCCATAGACGGCAGCCCACCAGGCTCCCCCGTCCCTGGGATTCTCCAGGCAAGAACACTGGAGTGGGTTGCCATTTCCTTCTCCAATGCATGAGAGTGAAAAATGAAAGTGAAGTCGCTCAGTCGTGTCCAACTCTTAGCGACCCCATGGACTGTGTAGCCTATCAGGCTCCTCCGTCCATGGGATTTTCCAGCAAGAGTACTGGAGTGGGGTGCCATTGCCTTCTCCGCTTCCTTAGCTTAATTCCATACATTTCAGTGACATTAAAGAGGTAAATATTACAATTCATTTATAGATGTTATTTATGATAATATTGCCTATTCACTCAAGGGGCCAAGTTTGTCTTCTGGAAAGCCTTTACTAAATACAAGTTGAATCCCCTGCTATATAACAACATTGCACCATGCATCTTCTGAAAGCTCTGACTCCCTATTTAGTGTAAATACCTTCTTAATGTATCAAATGGTTCTCAAATGTCCCTTGGGTCACAGTCACTGCTTGATAGTACTTGGAATAGAAATACTATGGCCTCAACCTCAACCAAGGTCTACTGAATCATAATCTATAGTGATAAGCCTGAGAGACTGTACTTACAACTCCAGTGTCTTTCAGGAGCAGCCAGGTTGGAGACTGTTGCTTAAGCCTCTAGTTTTTATTTACTCCTTCCTCTCTCTTCATATCCAATCCATCAGCAGCTTTATGCCTTCAGCCTGGTGGAAGGTGTGTTGGAATACTACTGTCTCTCTCCAGGATCACCACAGTGAACTAATTTGCCTTCTAATCAACTCTTGTTCTCATTTAAGCTGTTTTCCACCAGCTTCAGAAGCAGTGTTCTTAAAATGTAAATCACAAAGGTAAGACAATTAGACCTTCTTTAAGATGACTGGCATTGGACTGAAACAAACTATATTAAAATTAATTCATTCATAATGATACTAGAACCAACCCCCTCAAAACCACCTTTGGAGGATGCTATGAAACCAGTTGCATATTTTATATACTGACTAGTGAGTAAAGGGAAGGAATAAAGCATTTATCCTGCCTCTTTAATAGGAAAAACTCAGGATAACCAGATTGTTGATGAATGGAAGTATATAGAAATATTTCAGCTAGTGAGAGTATTACCATTTTGTAACCCCAGTGAGATAATGTATCTAGGCAATGATCATTAATGGCAGTTAATATCATAACGAGATTAAATCACACCTTAATCTGGTCCTCTGAATCAGTTTATGAGAAATACAGAATACAAGGAAACAAACTGCCATCAGTAAAGTGTAGAATGTGGGAGAGACTAAAGGACAACTAATCTGGTTTCTTCAGTAAATTGCAAGGCAACAACAAAACAAGGGAGTGTAAGGAAACACAGCTGAATCAGAGATATCAACCAGTTGCACTGTAAGGGCCTTACTTGTGATAGAGTCAATTCCTAGGCAGGTTGATAGGAAGTCTGGGGTCCCCGAGGAGGATAAAGGGGTCTGGGGCTCTCGAGGAGGAGATAGGGGTCTGGAGTTCTCAAGGGGGAGAAAAGGATGAACTTTTTATTCTACATTGCTTTGTCTTAGTCAATATAAACAATGTAAGGACATGTTTCTGCTTTTCAATATGCTATCTAGGTTGGTCATAACTTTTCTTCCAAGGAGTAAACGTCTTTTAATTTCATGGCTGTAGTCACCATCTGCAGTGATTTTGTAGCCCCCCAAAATAAAGTCTGACACTGTTTCCACTGTTTCCCCATCTATTCCCGTGAAGTGATGGGACGAGATGCCATGATCTTAGTTTTCTGAATGTTGAATTTTAAGCAAACTTTTTCACTCTCCTCTTTCACCTTCATCAAGAGGCTTTTTAGTTCCTCCTCACTTTCTGCCATAAGGGTGGTGTCATCTGCATATCTGAGGTTATTGATATTTCTCCCGGCAATCTTGATTCCAGCTTGTGCTTCTTCCAGCCTAGGGTTTCTCATGATGTACTCTGCATATAAGTTAAATAAGCAGGGTGACAATATACAGCCTTGATGTACTCCTTTTCCTATTTGGAACCAGTCTGTTGTTCCATGTCCAGTTCTAACTGTTGCTTCCTGACCTGCATACAAATTTCTCAAGAGGCAGGTCAGGTGGTCTGAAGAATTGATGCTTTTGAACTGTGGTGTTGGAGAAGACTCTTGAGAGTCCCTTGGACTGCAAGGAGATCCAACCAGTCCATTCTAAAGGAGATCAGCCCTGGGATTTCTTTGGAAGGAATGATGCTAAAGCTGAAACTCCAGTACTTTGGCCACCTCATGCGAAGAGTTGACTCACTGCAAAAGACTCTGATGCTGGGAGGGATTGTGGGCAGGAGGAGAAGGGGACGACAGAAGATGAGATGGGTGGATGGCATCACTGACTCGATGGACGTGAGTCTGAGTGAACTCCGGGAGTTTGTGATGGACAGGGAGGCCTGGCGTGCTGCGATTCATGGGGTCGTAGAGTCGGACACGACTGAGCGACTGAACTGAACTGAACTGAACTGAAGGACATGTTTCTCCTTAAGAAGAACCTTCTGACTAGTTTTGTTATCTTAGGTATATTGTGGGAGTGGGTCTGGTGAGACCTTTCTATTGTTAGTTCTAATCTTAATTTAAGATGTATGTTGTGGGAATGGGTCTGGCAAAAGTATATAAGGACTTGATAAGACTAGCGAGTGGGGGGCTCTCTGTCCCCTTTCTGATGTCTATGTCAGAAGCTTCCTCTGTCCCTTTTTATACTTTAATAAAACTCTGCCACACAAAAGCTCTTGAGTGATCAAATCTGGTCCCCTGGTCCTGAAGCTCAATCTTCTTCAGAGATCAAGAATCTGACATCCTTCACCTTAAGCTATCACTTGGATCCTGATAAGATCAAGTGGAAGTAAAACACAACATAATGGAGGACATTTAGAATTAAGTTTCTTGGTGTGAGCATTTTATGAAGTCCCTATGTTTTAAAGATAGCGGGTGTATATCATGTGAGTTTTTTTTTATCTAGGATTTGCTTCCAAATAGTTTGGTAGGGGAAGAGTTCATGGGGATATAGGGACATAGATGAAACAACTGTTGAAAGTAGGTGATGGGAGTTCTTTATACTATTCTGCTTACCTTGGTATGTAAGTTCCCATTAATAAAACATTACATATAAATTAACATTAGTAAAACTTCAGTCATTATTGAATTTAAAATCCAAAGCCCAAACATTCATCTATGAAGGCAATACGTTCCTCTCCATCCTGTCTTGAAAGCCTTTATTTCCACCCAGTTCTCCCATTCCCACAATTTCCTCTGAATGGAATAGTCTTCTTCTCCTCACTCCCTTTTGGCTTCTGGAGAGCCTCTCTTTCTGGCTTAATCAGCATCTTGTAGGCTTTTCTTGAAGACCCTAGGGCTGGACTTGCTCAGGGGCAAGTGTACTTGTCAGTGTATTTTATTTAATATAATTTGCAATTATATATGTTAGTTTCTTTCAGTCTGTTTGCTACTAGAATATCAGGAAATATGTCTGTCTTATACATGCCTATGTATCTACTGTCCATCACATGTGTGATATGGTCATTACTTAGTAAGTGCTTATTGAATGAATTATTCAGAGTTGTGTTGTATAAATGTATATGTCAACCCAAATTGTGTTTGATGTGAAAATAAGATGACTGAATAAATGCTTTGGTAGATGTAATTTCTGGAATAAGCTCAAGTTTGTCCTTGAAATCAGACATTTTTATAACCATTGAGACTGTGAAAGCAACGTAGGGCTGAAACCAACTTTAAAATTAGGCACAGATTCCTTAAGAAAAATGGAAATGAAACTACCATATGACCCAGCAATCCCACTACTGGGCATTACCCTGAGGAAACCATAACTGAAAAAGACACATATACCCCAGTGTCCACTGCAGCACTACTTACAATAGCTAGGACATGGAAGCAACCTAGATGTCCATCAACATATTAATAAATAAAGAAGCAGTGGTACATGGAATATTACTTAGCCATAAAAAGGAACACATTTGACTCAATTCTAATGAGGTGGATGAACCTAGAGTCTATTATACAGAGTGAAGTAAGTCAGAAAAACAAATGTTGTATATTTGTATATTTGCATGGAAGTGAAAAGTGAAAGTGAAGTTGCTCAGTCGTATCCGACTCTTAGCGACCCCATGGACTCCAGCCCACCAGGCTCCTCTGTCCATGGGATTTTCCAGGCAAGAGTACTGGAGTGGGGTGCCATTGCCTTCTCCGACCTGACACGCAGAGGCACTTAAATCTTTGGTAGTGCTTCACGTATTTGAAGACCACAGCAACTCACTTTCCACCAGTCCAACTAACCAGCCTATTTCACCTTCAGAAATAATTTGTTATTTAACAGTTTACACTCTGAGGTAAGTCCTCAGGCTCTTCTTAAGCTCTTCTGGTAGCCAACATCCAAGGTGGTCCCCCAATCCAGTCTTGCCTCCAAGTTTCCATATTCCAACATTCATTCACACCCTTACTGTGGAAATAAAGGAATCTTTATTTCTGATCTTGAAGGTTAAAAGCCACTGCAGCTTCTAAAGTTTCTTCTCGTCATGGTTTTCCCTCTTGTTTTCTTCAACAGAATAATTTGTGATTACTCACTTCAGATTTAAAAGGTCATTTAAATCATGCCCTTTACTAGCTTGCCATCCATGCAACCTGGAATGACCTGCACATTTAATGAGTATGTTTTATATTGGTACTTCTATCATTTTGAGCCACGGATAAAAATGCTAGAAGACACTGAGTCTGATACTGATTCTAATAGTCCTGAAAGATTATTGAGTATGTTTAGACACTGACAATGAACCTAGGTTCATTAAGGTTACAATATTCTAAAATTTGAGTACCCACTTAATATAGAGATGAAATGTGAGTGACAGATGAGATAAACTTGATCTTCCTTTCCTCTATCTATCATATCAGATACATCACCATCACTGGAAAGCACTAGATGTAGATTTCCCTAGGTATCTAGAAAAAAACTTCTAAAGCATATCTTTCAGTGTCAAGTTTTACACTGGTTTTTAAAATACAAATTCTATCTCATTAGAACTGATTCAAATGTATTCTTTTTAATGGCTGAGTAATACTCCATTGTGTATATGTACCACAGCTTTCTTATCCATTCATCTGCTGATGGGCATCTAGGTTGCTTCCATGTCCTGGCTATTATAAACAGTGCTGCAATGAACATTGGGGTACACGTGTCTCTTTACCTTCTGGTTTCCTCAGTGTGTATGCCCAGCAGTGGGATTGCTGGATCATAAGGCAGTTCTATTTCCAGTTTTTTAAGGAATCTCCACACTGTTCTCCATAGTGGCTGTACTAGTTTGCATTCCCACCAACAGTGTAAGAGAGTTCCCTTTTCTCCACACCCTCTCCAGCATTTATTGCTTGTAGACTTTTGGATCGCAGCCATTCTGACTGGCGTGAGATGGTACCTCATAGTGGTTCTGATTTGCATTTCTCTGATAATGAGTGATGTTGAGCATCTTTTCATGTGTTTGTTAGCCATCTGTATGTCTTCTTTGGAGAAATGTCTATTTAGTTCTTTGGCCCACTTTTTGATTGGGTCATTTATTTTTCTGGAGCCTATTATACAGAGTGAAGTAAGCCAGAAAGAAAAACACCAATACAGTATACTAACGCATATATATGGAATTTAGAAAGATGGTAACAATAACCCTGTGTACAAGACTGCAAAAGAGACACCGATGTATAGATCAGTCTTATGGACTCTGTGGGAGAGGGAGAGGGTGGGGAGATTTGGGAGAATAGCATTGAAACATGTATAATATCATGTATGAAACGAGTCGCCAGTCCAGGTTCGATGCACGGTACTGGATGCTTGGGGCTGGTGCACTGGGATGACCCAGAGGGAGGGTAGGGGAGGGAGGAGGGAGGAGGGTTCAGGATGGGGAACTCGGGTATACCTGTGGCGGATTCATTTCGATATTTGGCAAAACTAATATTGTAAAGTTTAAAAATAAAAAAAATTAAAAAAAAATACAAATTCTACAAATTATGAAAAATTCCCTGATACTTTTTTTCCCCATGAGGAGTGGGTGTCCTTAATGAAACAACCAAGATATGGCAGTAAGTGTTTATTTTTCATACAGGGTGCCATTGCAGGGAACCATCACACTGCTGTTTTCAGATATACAGAACGGAACAAAGCATTTTAGCATGCCGCCTTACTGTACACAGAAAACTGGTGAACACCTTCAGACGCTAAGACTAGGAAATGGGTTAACACCATTTGTTGATACGCTTATGAATCACTCAGCAGTGCTATTACAGGCTGTCTTTATCTGAAAGCAGAATTACAATCACTCTGGCAGCCTCTGGGAGACTCTAAAATGCAGGTCTAGTGAGGGGTACAGCAAGCAAGCAAGAGACATGTACCATGCGTGTCCCATTCTGAAAGGAGACTGATCTGAAGCCTGGCTTGGCACATTTTAAGAGTTGATACAGCTATCTTAACAACTTAAGATTGAATTTCCCTTACCATATACATTGGCAGTCAGCTTAATTGAGAATTTCTGAAATATAAGCTCAGGTTTAAAAAGCAGAACTGTTGTTCATATAACAGAATTGCTAAACAACTTTTGCCCAGTTCTCACCAGTTGTCTTGCAAAAAACCCCACATCTGATAAATTTTAGTGAAAGCCTCTAGCAACTGTAACAGACCTTTCTTAACCCAGCTCTAGGTACTAAGTATCAGAAACAAGTGCCTGTGACGTGGATGTGTCCACAGAAAACTGCAGTGTTTCTACTGGAGGTAAGTGTCAAGTTTCCTCTTGATGTTGTCAAAGGAATCTGCTCCCATGTAGTCAGCCTGACCTTGTTCCCACCGCTCCTTCCGTTCTTCTGAGGATACAAAAGGCTGTGCCGGAGCTGGGATCTCCCCAAGGGACAGCTGTGATACGGCTCCTGAGACATTTTCCTAGAAAGGAGAGAATAAGTAGAGGCTCCTTTAGAGGTTAAAGTCGGACCATTTTAAAGAACGCAATAAATTGAGGAAGGTGAGTAAAACCAGGATGAATTATCATGCAAAGTAGCAAAAACCAAAAAGTATTACATGAAACAAAACAAACAAAGACACGGAAATACAAGGATCATGTGATTTTTTTTTCCTAACAAAATGAAGACTTCTTGACTTGGTGAAAACATTGGGGGAACAAATTAACTGGGTAGGGTTAATGTTTAAGTTCTGCATACCTTTCTACAGAAGCCACAAGAGAAAGCCAGTGTATAGACCAAGTCTGAAAGCTGCAACAGTTCATTAGAAAGCGTAAGATGGATGAACAAGGGAACAGAAGTCTCATGATAAGTTCCTGATCTGTGTGGGCTCAGAAAGGTTGAGAACTTAAACAAAATGGTACTTCAGAAGCTAAGAACCTAAGCAGAGAGCCGCACCACATATACAGCCGTCACATTATAAAAGCGAGCTAAATGGTTTGAGACTATACACCAAACTTATCTTCCTGTTCAAGTTTATTGCCAAGTCAGATCTATTCCTGTAGCTTCTGTTAATCTGCTTAGTTTTGAATGAATCTTCATTTCCCATCTTTACTTCCCTTGGTTCATAACCCTCAGCCCCTGGCTTGTGTGGAAGGAACAAGGTAACTGTGCAGGGAATGGAGCAAGCCTCCTTGGTATTAAGCTCAAATCTCATTACATACAGGTGGGGAATTAACTTCAGGCTTCCCAGATGGCACTAGCGGTAAAGTATCCGCCTGCCAACGAAGCAGACACAAGAGACGTGGGTTCAATCCCTGGGTCAGGAAGATCCCCTGGGGTAGGAAACGGCACCCCACTCCAGTACTCTTGCCTGGAAAATTCCAAAGGCAGAGGAGCCTGGTGGGCTACAGTCTGTGGGGTCACAAAGAGGTGGACACGACTGAGCACACACCACACGGGCAATTAACTTCAGTGGTAGCATAAGAGAACATTTAAGGTTATCCTTCATGAAGCTCTCAGGTGTGACAGGACTAGAACCATTAGTAGAGAAAAAGGAAGGCAAATGAATACATACAGGTATTGCTTTTAACAGAGAAAATGGGAGAGCAGAACATGTTATTACCTATTTCTGTTGCTATATGTAAGTATGAGTATATATGTATGAATTTAAATATTCTAGAATTCCAAGGTATTTGGGTAGATTCCAGGGGATTCTATTATAGCTGCGGCAACGCCTGTCCTTCCCCTGGATTAGTCCTGCCTCTGCCTTCCACTTGCCACAGGAATGATACAGGCAGCCTCTCAGAGAGTCCCCCTCTCACAAGGCTCTTCACAAGGACCACAGTCTCTCAGGCCTGGGTGTGAGTCCCAGCTCTGCTACTGCCTGGTCTGTTACATAACTAGGAGAAGCTGTGGGACTTCTTTGCTGCTGCTGCTGCTGCTAAGTCACCTCAGTCGTGTCCGACTCTGTGCGACCCCATGGACTGCAGCCCACCAGGCTCCCCCGTCCCCGGGATTCTCCAGGCAAGAACACTGGAGTGGGTTGCCATTTCCTTCTCCAATGCATGAAAGTGGAAAGTGAAAGTGAAGTCGCTCAGTCATGTCGTGTCTGACTCTTAGCGACCCCCTGGACTGCAGCCTACCAGGCTCCTCCATCCATGGGATTTTCCAGGCAAGAGTACTGGAGTGGGGTGCCATTGCCTTCTCCCAAGTCTCAGTTAATTTTAATATATAAGAAGGGGATATTAACAAAAATAATACTTACTTGCCAGAGTGGTTATAAGGGTTAAATAAGAATAGATAACTTTTTGTAAGCACTTCCTACGTACAAGGCAATATTCCAAGTACTGTATAAATATTAGTTCATGGTCCATATAAAGCAAATAGTCTAAGAATGTGTTGTTTTTCACTTTCTCCTTTTTATATTTCAGTACCAGTGCTCATAAGTGAAATGACTAAAATCTAACTTTATAGTCTCTTATATTATAGCAAGGTAATTAACTGATCTTTTAGACTTGATTATAATTCACCCATTTAGTTTTATTCTTTATATCTTAATACGTAACATAAAAGTTTAATTTCCAATCGTCCTCCAACTCTTCCAAAAGAACCAACCTCAGAGGAAGACCTTTAAAGTCAGAAAAGATGCTAAGCATCTTTTAAGGATGTAACTGTAAATGTTACTATGTAATCTTCTTCTTACAAAGGGATTTTTCTAAAATCCCATATAACCAGAGGAATAAAACACAGCAACTCAAAATAATCCCAGAAAAGTATTTATTGTATGTTCCTGTTATTGTAATTTTCACTTGAAAAATATTCTTCTACACAAATGGCAAAACTAAAATAGGTATATTTAAAACTTTTGCGGCTTCTAAAACATGAACTGGGGCATTCTTTGTTTTTGTAAACCACTACTTTAGGAATAATCTTACAGTCTTAGGACAATGGACTAAGGATTTTATAGTTATAACATATGGATATATATAGATACATCTATCAGTCTAAACCTCTAAAAACCTTTCTTGTACTCCCAAGTCTAATGAAATCTGCCACAATATCTACTTCTGCTTTAATCTTTGCTGGTAATATTTCTCCCCCTCTACGATGAACACTGTTTTCTTTCCACAAAGTCTTGCTTATGTCTCTGTTCAAAATACCACTAAAAAGTCTGTCTCTACTCATATACCAAGTTTTTAAAAACAAAACACCAAATTACCTGAAGGAAAAAAAGAGAACCTACCACATGTACACATGAGCGGGTGTCTTTGACAAGGCCAAACTGCTGAAGCACAGGTAACACGCTGGTAGTGAAGATGTTCCACCACAGGCTGAGAAACTCTGGGTGAGTCATATTGGGATCGTGGGACTCACTCTGAATACTTTTTGTTTGAGGATCGTAAGTATAATTCCATGGTTTGGTTCGTCCTAGGAAATGCACAACTTTGGCATTTGCACCAAATCTGCCAAGTGAACACAAGTTGAAACAGTTAGTGAACTCTGAGCACTGACAGTGCACCTTCCATCCTTCAGTCGTGGTTAGAAAAGTTGAGCTCACTGAAAAAACTTTAGACCTACCTCTAAAATTATTCAATTGTACATTGTGCCTGAGTGCTAAGTTGCCTCAGTCTTGTCCAGCTCTTTGCAACCCTACAGACTGGAGCCAGCCAGGCTCCTCTGTTCATGGGATTCTCCAGGCAGGTATACTGGAGTGGGTTGCCAAGCACTCCTCCAGGGGATCTTCCTGACCCAGAGACTGAACCCAAGTCTCGCGCAGCTCTTACACTAGGTAGATTCTCTGCTACTGAGCCACCAGAGAAGTCCTCAATTGTATGTTAAATACACACAAAAATCCCAAAGTAACAGTGGATCAGTGCAACAACCAAATACTGATCCACCAAGGACAGAGCCGGTGGCTCAGTGGTAAAGAATCTGCCTGCAATGCCGGAGACTCAGGAGACGTGGGTTTGATACCTGGGTTGGGAAAATCCCCTGGAGGAGGGCGTGGCAACCCACCCCAGTATTCCTGTCTGGAGAATCCCATGGACAGAGAAGCCTGGTGGGCTACGGTCCACGGGGTTGCACAGAGTCAGCACGACTGAAACGACTGAGCACACATGCAAGGACAGAGAAGATACAACCACCTGGAGAGCCATTTGATATCACCCAGGAAAGCTGAAAATGCTCACGCTTTACAACCCAGAAGCAAGCTCACCTCCTAGGCATGAAACCCAGAGAAACTCCTACACGTGCACATAGGAGACATAAAACGTTCACAGGCACAGCACTGTCTGAAATAGTCATTAACTGGAAACAACCAGAATGGCCACACATCAGGTTAGTTCACTGTTCTGCGAACGTTCACTTTCTTGCCCAATCTCTTTCCTGCCTCCCTGATATTGGTGTGGTTGCATGATTTGCTTTCACTGATGAAATGCGCAGAAGGGACAGTGTGCCTTCTAAAAGCACTGTTGTTTCTGTTCAGCCTCCCTGAGAAGCTACAACTTCTGCCAGCAAAAGAATGTTCCAGAAGAATGAGACGATCACAACAGATGTGGATCAAAACCTGTGGCCTGGCTCCTAACTCAGCTGAGACAATCAGAGCTGTCCCAATCTAGTCACTAACATATGAGCAAGAAATACATTGCTGACTGTTGAATGTCACTGAAATCTGATGGTTACTTATCCATTCTGTTTTCTTAAGGACAACTTCTGGTATACTGATATCATAGAATACAATACAGCAACCAAAATAAATGAACTGTAGCTATAAACATCTTGTAGCCAACAGATGACTGATTTTTAAAATATGAACAAACTATACAAATTCAAATAGAAATATGAATACAGGTATGTATTCATATGTATGTAAATATGGATACATACATATGAATCTACTTACATAAGGACAAACAAAAAAAAGTACTGTTTAAAGAGCAGAAAACCGTAATCAATATAAATTTCATGATACTGGTTATCCTGAGAAGAGAGGGGAAGCTGTGATAGGAAAGAGACAAAAAGAGGCTTCTAAGATGCTGGTTATAGTCCACTTCTGAACTTGAGTGGTGGATGTTTCTTAAAACTGAACATTTCTGATATCCTCTTGTGTATATACTATATTTCACAATACACACACACTATATAAGATAAGAAAAGGAAGAGTTAAGAATGGTCCTATTCTGTTTGTCCTATGTATATAATCTGCTGCTGCTGCTGCTAAGTCACTTCAGTCGTGTCCGACTCTGTGTGACCCCACAGACGGCAGCCCACCAGGCTCCCCCATCCCTGGGATTCTCCAGGCAGGAACATTGGAGTGGGTTGCCATTTCCTTCTCCAATGCAGGAAAGTGAAAAGTAAAAGGGAAGTCGCTCAGTCGTGTCCGACTCTATACATGGAAAACGAAATAATGATAAAGGTGAATACAAGTGCCAAAAGGAAGATGGGAACAGCAAGTGCCCTAGGAGTTCAGAGGCAAAGAGGTCACTGACAGCTAAGGTCAGTGGGGCAGGTGGTGGTGAGAGAGAGGATGTGACTTAAAAACTTGTACAGCAGACGGGCATTGGGTCCAGGTGGTAATACAGGGTCTTCTAGGCAGGGGCTGCAGAGCATGTATATGCCAGACTGAGTGTCCTCCAATTAGAGACAAGCAGGAAACCTGTATGCAGGTCAGGAAGCAACAGTTAGAACTGGACATGGAACAACAGACTGGTCCCAAATAGGAAAAGGAGTACATCAAGGCTGTATATTGTCACCCTGCTTATTTAACTACTATGCAGAGTACATCATGAGAAACCCTGGGTTGGAAGAAGCACAAGCTGGAATCAAGATTGCCGGGAGAAATATCAATAACCTCAGATATGCAGATGACACCACCCTTATGGCAGAAAGTGAAGAGGAACTAAAAAGCCTCTTGATGAAACTGAAAGAGGAGAGTGAAAAAGCTGGCTTAAAGCTCAACATTCAGGAAACTAAGATCATGGCATCTGGTCCCATCACTTCATGGGAAATAGATGGGCAAACAGTGGAAACAGTGTCAGACTTTATTTATTTGGGCTCCAAAGTCACTGTTGATGGTGACTGCAGCCATGAAATTAAAAGACGCTTACTCCTTGGAAGGAAAGTTATGACCAACCTAGATAGCATATTCAAAAGCAGAGATATTACTTTGCCAACAAAGGTCCATCTAGTCAAGGCTATGGTTTTTCCTGTGGTCATGTATGGATGTGAGAGTTGGACTGTGAAGAAAGCTGAGCGCTGAAGAATTGATGCTTTTGAACTGTGGTGTTGGAGAAGACTCTTGAGAGTGTCTTGGACTGCAAGGAGATCCAACCAGTCCATTCTAAAGGAGATCAGTCCTGGGTGTTCTTTGGAAGGACTGATGCTAAAGCTGAAACTCTAATACTTTGGCCACCTCATGTGAAGAGTTGACTCATTGGAAAAGACTCTGATGCTGGGAGGGATTGGGGGCAGGAAGAGAAGGGGACGACAGAGGATGAGATGGCTGGATGGCATCACTGACTCGATGGACATGAGTTTGAGTGAACTCCGGGAGTTGGTGATGGACAGGGAGGCCTGGTGTGCTGGAATTCATGGGGTCGCAAAGAGTCGGACACAACTGAGCGACTGAACTGAACTGAGGAAGATCTGAGGGCTTCCCTCATGTCTCTGCTGGTAAAGAGTCCACCTGCAATGTGGGAGACCTGGGTTCAATTCCTGGGTTGGGAAGATCCCCTGGAGAAGGGAAAGGCTACTCACGCCGGTATTCTGGCCTGGAGAATTCCATGGACTGTATAGTCCATGGGGTCGCAAAGAGTTGGACATGATTGAGTGACTGTCACTTTCAGAAAGCTCTGATAGGGAAAGGTAACATGGGACAGATCCCTGGGTGTTGGGTTCAAGTGTCAGATTTTAGTGGAGGTATCCTGTAGGCAATGGAAGTACTTGAGCATGATGGGCAGATCAAAACAATGCAAACTCTATTCATGTAACCTTTCTTATCTCCTAAAGTTTTTTTGTTTTGTTTTTAATGTCAGAGACCTGCTATATAGCTATCATTATCTGACATTTTGTTGACAAAAGTCCATCTAATCAAAGCTATTGTTTTCCCAGTAGTCATGTAATGATGTGAGAGTTGGATCATAAAGAAGGCTGAGCACCAAAGAATTGATGCTTCTGAGCTGTGGTGTTGGAGACTCTTGAGAGTCCCTTCTACTGCAAGGAGATCCAACCAGTCAATCCTAAAGGAAAACAGTCTTGAATATTCATTAGGACTGATGCTAGAGCTCCAATACTTTGACCACCTGATGCGAACAGCTGACTCATTAGAAAAGACCCTGATGCTGGGAAAGACTGAAGGCAGGAGAAGGGGATGACAGACGATGAGATGGGTGGATGGCATCAATGACTCAATGGACATGAATTTAAGCAAATGCCGGGAGATGGTGAAGGACAGGGATGCCCGGGGTGCTGCAGTCCATGGGGTCACAAAGACTTGGACACAACTGAGCAACTGAACAACAACATCTGGGGTCCAAATTCTTTCAGGACACATTTGGGAATAATAATAGTCCTGCCAGGTAGATTTTTACTAATGTGTTAAATGGAAGGTCCTAGAGCTGAGTTGTCTAGAGTCATAGGGCTATTTAGTGGCAGCGATGGGGTCTTGTCCCTCTCTTAAGCCTAAGTTCTTACCATCCTGCCACGCTGCTACTCCAAAACCAAGCACAAAAAGAGAGCCTACTGTCTAATTCCTCCTAAGGATAACTATCTCCCCTCAAGGCATTTCTTCTGATGATGGAGTAGATACTTGAGATTCCCAAGCATACTCTTTATTTTATACATGTGGTATACTTTACATGCATTCACATACTTGGGCACATCACACACAAGAACTCTGAATGTTATTCTTGAAGGGATAAATCATAATGCTCAAATTTGTGCATAGACAGGCTTCCCTTGTAGCTCAGCAGGTAATGAATCTGCCTGCAATGCAGGAGACCTGGGTTCGATCCCTGGGTTGGGAAGATCCCCCGGAGAAGGAAATGGCAACTCACTCCAGTATTCTTGCCTGTAGAATCCTATGGACAGAGGAACCTGGCAGGCTACAGTCCATGGGGTCACAAGAGTCGGACATGATTTAGCAACTAAACCACCACCAGGGCGATCAATTAAATAACCAACACTTCCATGTAAGGCACCACTACTATGGTCAGTGTGCAGCCCCAAGAGCCTTTATCCAAACATGGAGATGAGTCATCCACATAAAAATAAGAAACAATAGAACAAGCAGGCAACACATCAGAGCCAGCAGGGCAGTGCTGACATTAAGTGCTATGGACATTCCAAAGCAATTACTGCAGGTAGGGATTTTCGGAAGAGGCTCAGTCAAGGCCTGAGGAAGATGAGCAGGATTAAGAGAAGTGCCTTCAACAAATGTTCTAATGATGAGGGGGCAACCCATCCCAGAGACCTGATACATGTGTTCTGGGGCAGCGGGGGCCAGGCAGGGACAACAGGCACTGCCTCAGCCTAGCGGTACACTTAAGCCTAAAACCAGAATAGAGCACCCGTGAGAGGGGGGCCCCCTCCCACCTCCTCTGATATCCACCCCTCTTGCCCCGACTTCCCTGCCTGAAGCAATAGCACTTAAAGGCTTCTCCTTTATTAACTAACCAATGTCTCAACCCATGACCTGCTGAGCCTAATTTAAATGTCATGTACAGTCATTACATGAGAGACAGCAACACTAAGAAAAATAATATTAAAACATGAATACAGCATGAACTTTATTCCTTTCCAGCCCACTCTCCTCATAGTTCACACATGCTTAGGCAATAGTAATTGGAAGAGCTAACCTCTATCAGGGCTTCCTAGGTGGCTCAGTGGTAAAGAATCCACCTGCCAATTCAGGAGATGCAGGTTCAATCCCTGGGTCAGGAAGATCCCCTGGAGGAGGAAATGGCAACTCCCTTGAGTATTACCTGGAAAATTCCATGGGCAGAGGAGCCTGGCAGGCTACAGACCATGGGGTCGTAAAGAGTCAGACATAGCTAAGTGACTGAGCATGCACTGAGTACTCACGTGTGCCAGGCACTGGTTAACATTTGCCTGGTTTACCTCAGTTAATTTCCAAAACAACTTTGTGATTCCTACCAAGGTAGGAAGAAATTGTCTAGAATCATGTGGTTGGTGAATAACAGGACTAGGATTTCAGCAAAGTAGTCTGGCTCTAGAGCTAAGGTTCTCCACCACAGCCAGGCTGTAAGACATTCCCAGAATTATTAAGGACATAATCTCAGAGTATCACTCCACAGATTAACCCCTTGCCTACAGACAGTCAGGCTTCCCTGGTGGCACAGATGGTAAAGAATCTGCCGGCAATGCAGAAGACCCACGACTGATCCCAGGGTCAGGAACATCCCCTGGAGAAGGGAATGGCTACCCACTCCAGTATTCTTGCCTGGAGAATTCCGTGGACAAAGAAGCCTGGCGGGCTACAGTCCGTGGGATCGCAAAGAGTCAGACATTACTGAGCAACTAATAAAACAGACAGTCAATATCAAAGCTGGAAACGAACCCTGGAAATATCCCCAATATAGTCAAGGACATAGCAGCAGGAAGTAATTAACAGGAAATGAAGCTAGAGAGCAAGCAACTTAGCACTGTCTGAAAACTGTTCTCAGAAGGATGCAGTCTGCATGAAGTTTAGGGGGAAAGGGGAAAACAAGAGCAAGAAATGGATGGTGCTTCTTAGGGACTCTCAAGTGGACTGTGCTTGACAGTGTCTAGGGGCCTTCCCAGCACCTCACTCCATGAACTGGGCCATCAGAGCACATGCAGAGGAAGGCACAATGGTCTATTCTACAGCAGAATGCCACCGCAAAGCAGCAAACCCACCTACCTGCAGGACTGCCCACTGTCTGTGGGAGGCAGAAGCGTACATTGGTTCTGCCTGTGCCCCGAGGTGGCTCAGAGCCCTCTGCCACCTCCCTGGACACCCGGCTCACGCCCGTTGGATTCCTGCCCACATGGCCCATGGCCTTCTCCTAGTCAACAGGAATGCCACTGGGGACAGTCCATACCCTGCATTTCACTGTGGTTCAGGCCTGGGCTCTTCCTTCATGAATCCACGGTGCCTGAGTGTTTCTTTAATGCTAAGTCACCGTTACCTTCTGTGGCCAGGGGAAGGACTTCTTTTCTCTAGGACTTCACATTCCACCCTAACAATGTGAAAAATTCTATTCACTGGAGGGTCCTTGCCTAGATAGAGCGGTGTTGGTTTTAAGAGAGTTCTTTGATAAGTCTGTTAGAGGTAGAAACTGAGATCTTAAAGGGTCCTAACACACACAGAAGTCACTCAGTTGTGTCCGACTCTTTGAGACCCCATGGATTGTAGCCCACCAGGCTCCTTGGTCCATGGGATTTTCCAGGCATGAATACTGGAGTGGGTTGCCGTTTCCTTCTCCAAAAGGGTCCTAAATGTGGGGTGAACTGCTCTTTCTGCTCAAAGGAGAGGAATCCCTTGGCTGCTGGTAAGCGGTGGTGGGGGTCAAGAGGTGAGCAGAACTGTGGAAGCCTGCCCAGTGTGATGTACTCCCCCAACAGCTACTCAAATTCCAGCAACAAAACAAGTCACAAAATGCCCAACGTGAGGTGTTTCTTGGGAAAAAAATGACTGGGTCCAGGGTACTGGGGGGCAGACTTGGAAGAGTTCACGAGGATCCAGGAGGTGACAGCAGAGAGATACGCGAGACAGGAAGATGCTGGGCTTATAGCCCATGGTGCGGAGGCTTCCGATGTCACAGGTTCATTCTACAGTCAGCCCTATTTCTGCACAGTCAGGAATCAGAACTTGTTTTTTAGGTGCTGAGGTATTACTTTAACCTCAGTGCCACCTACCTGACAGATCTGTGGGAATGAACAGGGGTGGGAGAAAAACAAGTTTCAGAGCAAGGATGAACAGAAGAACAGGCCTGGTGAGTCACTGAAAGTTCTGCCCTGGGCCCTTCGAGGGTGGGGAGAGAGGCAGCTGCTGAGTGGGAATCATGGGGCTCAGACAGAAAGGTGGGAGGAAGTGAAGACAGACTCAGCAGTTGTGCAAAAGGTAGTCACCCAAAGGATGTTCCTGGAGATCACCGGAGGCTGCCCTGGGCTCCACGAAAGGGGCGGCCTCATTAGGCCTAACCCTGAACACCACATATGAAGGTTTGTCAGTTACACAGTTTATGTAACCATGGTCTCACTGCACAAACAGAATGGTATTTAATTACAAAACACAGTAGCCTGAACGGCCTGCTCTATTAGCTTTCATGATAAAACAGTCTGTTGGCAAAAGAGATGAGCAAAAGGTCTCAGTTTTTGTATCTGGAATTTCCATTCATCTAGATATGGATTTCATGTAATTATGTTTGTCACAATCATGTTCCCTGAGGACTGTTTTTAAAAATCATTTTCTATCATTTTAACCAACTTACTCTTCAGCCATTTATAAAAAGTCCAAAATAACCATGTGAAATGAAATAACAGTGGGCACAGGTCATAAGAAAAGGGAAAATTACTTCTGCTTAAAAGAACAATTTAGCTTAAAAGCAAATTTGGGGGAGGGGTGTTTCTTAGAGAAGAGAAACCCAGAGTATTTTTCTGGTGGTATCTCTCTCCCTTACCAAAGGCCAAACAGGTACGACAGTCAAAATTTAGGTCG
This sequence comes from Bos indicus x Bos taurus, assembly GCF_003369695.1. NCBI lineage: Eukaryota > Metazoa > Chordata > Mammalia > Artiodactyla > Bovidae > Bos > Bos indicus x Bos taurus. Next base: position 118,604,317 of record NC_040076.1, read on the forward strand.
CTTTTTTAGTCAAAAGCAAAGTAGGCAGTGAACAAGAAGGGGACATGCTAATATCAGAAGATCAAATTCATCTGACCTCGATTCAGTGCAAGGATAACCAGAAGAATCACTGACTCACTGCCCGATTTATCCACCAAATTTTACCAGCCAGGAAAAAAAAAAAAATGGGTACATATCACAATTGTCTCTAAATTACTGAGAGCCATTCATTCTGACCCACTACTGGGGATTTGTCTCAGCTTGCACACATCTCTTAAAATAAGTGTTCTAATTTTAACTTGATAGAATCTCAAAAGTGACGTCCAGATCACAAGACATAGTTTGAACCCAAGCCAGCAATAATACTGCTTAGGTTAGCCGTTAAAATAATCCCTGTGACCTGGTGTTACCAAAAGATCAGATAGAATTTTCACGACCAGTTTAGCAGTTGAGAAATGCAGCCGGTAAGGTGTGGATGAGACGACAGGACTGGCCAGAGCAGAATGGGAACTAACCCATGACGGTGCACACAGGAGCAATTTCAATTCTCACGAAGCTCTTTGCGTGCACTGTTCACGCAGGTTCCAGGAAGAGACACGCAGCACTGCCAGCCCAATCCTTCCCTAGGAAATGTGGCCGCCGTGCCAATCATCCTCGGACCATTTCAGTGACTCATGCTCTCTGATCTGTGGCTACTCACTTTCGTATCTTCTCGGATTCCCTCTCACACACAAACCCAAACCGATTCCCACAGTCGATCAGCCAGCCACCTCTCCTCTCTCACCAAAAATTTCCTCCTCTTACTCACTCACAATCTAGATCAAGAGTTATAAAGCCAAGTACCCATGGGGTGGGCTGGTCATGTAGAGAGTGGAGCTGGTGAGGGGGGTCATGGGGTGAGTGCCTTTCCCATCACCAGAAGACAGCTGCTACCCAGCAACAATCAACTGCAGCCTCCAGGGACCCACCCAATCTTTGGCTTTCAAGCTAAATTAAATAACCCTTCCAACTGTGCCCTGGAAATGCCAACAACATCAGTACTCAAACCCAGACTTAAATAAGCTCAACTTGGGACTTCCTGGTGGTTTAGGGGGCTAAGAATCTACCTGCCAGTGCAGGGGACACAGGTTCCCCACCTGAAGACCCCGCATGCTGCGGGGCAACTGAGCCCAAGCACTGCAGCTACTGAGCCTGTTGCACCCTAGAGTCTGTGCTCCACAACAACAGAAGCCGCTGCAATGAGAAGCCCACACACCGCAATGAAGAATAGCTCCCGCTCACTGAATCTAGAGAAAGACCACACGCAGCAATGAAGACCCAGTGCAGCCATAAATAAACAAACAAATATTTAAAAAAAAAAAAACCTCAACTTGGACCGTGTCAACTCCGCCACCTACCTGGTTGGCTACTCTTCACAAAGTAGCAGAGGGAGCCCCGTGAGGTAAGGTCACTAGGGAGACTCTCCTGGGGGTAGCATGTCACTCTCAGTCTCTTCTGGCTGACTGCTCATTCATTCACTCGATCAAAAAACCACAGCCACCTACCTGCATCCGTCCCACACAACCGTCCTCCCCTTGTCTGAAGCCAACCTCTCCACCTGTGCACTCAGACACATTCCTTTTCACCTTCTCAAGGGCATCACTCAGCAAGTCTCCCTCCAGGTTTTTCAGGGCTCTCTCCCCCTCCTGGATCATTTCCATCAACACACAAACACGCTGTAACTGCTTCCATCTTAAAAAACCACCACCACCACTGTCTCTTGGTCCATCATTCCCATCCAGTTAGGAGTCCCTTTCTCTTCTCTCTTTTAATTAAATGCTTCAGAAGGGTTCCAATTCTCCCTTCCCTAGGATCTGCTGTGGTAAGGTTTTCTCCTCCACCCTCCACCAGACGTGTCCCTGCCAAAGTCACTGGTGACCCCACGTTCTAGGTCCAGGACCACTTCTCAGCGGTCCTCTTACCTGGCTTACCATAGCACTGACATGGATGGATCACTGCCCCCTCTCCTGAAATGTTTTCTTTGTTTGGCTTGTGCAAAACCTCACTTTGCAGGGTTTCCTCCTGCCTTGCTGGTCTTGGTCTCTTGTTCTTATGGCTCCACATATTCCCGTCTCAGGGCTCAGTCTCCAGGACTCTTCTGTATCATAACCACTCTCTTGCTGATATCATCTTGTCTCCCAGCTATAAATATCACTTATATGCTGACACTCGTGTGGCAATGTCTTACCCGACCTCTCTCCTGAACTTAATATTTGCCCCACAACTTCACACACTGGATACATCTCTGGTCAGTCCCTGCTCCTAATAACCGGCTTTGCTCACAGTCTTCCCCATCTTGGGAAATGGCAGCTCCTCTGCTCCAGCTGCTTAGGTCCCATGCTGGTAACAATATCTTTGACATTCTTCTTCCACATCCTGCTAAAGATCTTTTTTTTTAAGGACTTGGAAATTTGCATTTCATGTGAAATTCCCTAATTTTAATCATTAATAACTGAGAAAATTAAAAAAAAGATTATGTTAGGAAGACAAAACATATCCGTGGGACAAATACAGTCTGTAGCCCACCAGCTTGAGACCTCTGAAGAGCCCGAATCTTCCACTCAATCCCCACGTTCTTCCCCTCCCACGAGCTCCCTCTCCTGTGAGACAGCATTTCTCAGAGTCCTGCCCATGTCCTCAGACCCTTTTGTGCCTACTGTCAGAGCAGCCTCTGAAGGCTGCAATGGGACTGTCGTGGAAGCTTCCCGCTTCATGATGAGGACCCGGGTAGCAGAATGGGCTGCAGCAGTAAGATCTGAGGACAGACCACCCGACAGGTGCTTAGAGGTGAAGTCAGAACAACCCGATGGCTATGCTGAGACATGGGGCACCTGGGGCCCGGCAGGCACCCCTGACACCCAGAAAGGAGAAAGAAGACATCCGTGGAACCACAGACTTGATTCTTCGACACTCAAACCATGCTGGACTGTACCATGGGATGTACAGGAAGCTCTGCATGCTTAAGCATTTGCCACATTGATTAGATTACAGTACCCTCATTCATTCTTCCGGTCCTCTGTGAGCAGAAGGCAGGCACCCTCCATATGCTCCATGCTGGATAATCAGTAAGAAGACAACAAATGGATGAAAAAATAAGAGCCATACCAAGTACAGCTCCTCAGGGTTTTAGGTGAAGATGGAGGAGTGTGGAAAGAAATGAACACAGATGGTCTATATCTTCAATGACAGCAGTTCCAGGCAGAACTGGAGCCAGGGGTCTCTTAGGGATCAAGGAAAAACCACCACATCAGAAATATGTGTACACAACCGAAATGAGGACACCAAAGGTTCAATTTCACTTTCAGAAAATACTGACTTTAAAGAGGCTAGAAAAGGTTTTAGTGAATAAGCTACATTTCTGGGAAAGAAATAATGGATATGAACATCCTCCGAAACATCTAAAGCAGCAAACAAATGGAAAGAAATATTTTGGGTCTGTAGATATAGTTTCTGAGATTAGATCACTAGGCCAGGTCTTAGATCATATTTAAACTCAAGTTAAAGGGTAAGTTTGGAGCCCCCAAAAATAAAGTCTGACACTGTTTCCCCATCTATTTGCCATGAAGTGATGTGACTGCAGCCATGAAATTAAAAGACACTTACTCCTTGGGAGGAAAGTTATGACCATCCTAGACAGCATATTCAAAAGCAGAGACATTACTTTGCCAACAAAGGTCCGTCTAGTCAAGGCTATGGTTTTTCCAGTGGTCATGTATGGATGTGAGAGTTGGACTCTGAAGAAGGCTGAGCGCTGAAGAATTGATGCTTTTGAACTGTGGTGTTGGAGGAGACTCTTGCGAGTCCCTTGGACTGCAAGGAGATCCAACCAGTCCATTCTGAAGGAGATCAGCCCTGGGATTTCTTTGGAAGGAATGATGCTAAAGCTGAAACTCCAGTACTTTGGCCACCTCATGCGAAGAGCTGACTCACTGGAAAAGACTGATGCTGGGAGGGATTGGGGGCAGGAGGAGAAGGGGATGACAGAGGATGAGATGGGTGGATGGCATCACCGACTCGATGGACGTGAGTTTGAGTGAACTCCGGGAGTTGGTGATGGACAGGGAGGCCTGGTGTGCTGCAATTCATAGGGTCGCAAAGAGTCGGAGATGACTGACTGACTGAACTGAACTGAAAAAGGGTAAGTTAAAAATATTTATTTGGAAATTATTTGACAAATCAAGTTTTTTTATTCAATCAATTCGACCAATTAAAATGTATGGCGGTTTGAAACAATACCATAGAATTCTTTATCTTTGCTTTAGGTCAATTTTATATAGCATAATATAACAGAAACAGCTTTTAGTCAATGGATTTAATAGAAAGTAAAAATGGAACTAAATGGCTGATTTTAAAAAGACTAATGAGATTTTACCCAGCATTATGTACAAGCCAAAATCTATGCTATATGGATAAAACAGGCCCTCCAGATGGAGAAAACATAAAGAAACGAATATTAACTAGGAGCCTGCTATTTCCCAAACATTATGCGAGGCACTTTCAGAAATATTATTTCATTAAGAAATACATTTATGAGCTTGTTTTTCAGCACATATATTACAAATTAATTGAAAAGTTCTAAGCCAAGCATTTTGGTTCTCAAGTTATGCAGTATTAAACAGGATCTTTTGTTACAGAGAATATTATTAATTTGGTTTTTCAGAAGCTATGTTTGAGAATCCATTCAAAGTGGTAAAACTAGTACATCTGCTTCCTTTGTGCTCTGTTCTGCCCAAACAGTCTGCAGAGAAAGGCTTTAGATATGCTACCCCTGTGGCTCAAATTCATGTTCATTTTGATTCATGTCAGGCTGTCCTTTTGCAGAAACTTCACGTAAGAGCAAAGGCTACATTGCTGTAAGACATCCAAGGTGCTGAGGCTCTGGGGCATCTAAAGACTGTCTCGGCATTCTCAAGGCACACGGTTGCTAGGAGTGGGGGGCCAAATTCTTGACTTCTTCCATGAAGCCTCTAAACCACTCCTTAGTTTCATCCCACCTGCCACCACCTGTGCTGCCCTGGGGAAGGCCAGCACACCACGGAGCCACTCGGTCCTGGAGGCCAGCAAGGCTATCCTGAGCCCAGCTGAGTTCTCAGCGGTGCACAGGGTTCTTGGTCAGGTAGCGATGGCAGCCCAAGAGTTCATGACTGTCTGTGTTGCTGTTTAGTTGCTAAACTGTATCAGACTCTTTGCAATCCCACGGACTCACAGCCCTCCAAGCTCCATGGGATTTTCCAGGCAAGAATACTAGAGTAGGTTGCCGTTTCCTTCTCCAGGGGATCTTCCTGACTCAGGGATCAAACCCACATCTCCTGGATTGGCAGGCGGATTCTTTACCACCGAGCTACCAGGGAAGCTTCAAAGATTTGGGCCACAATTTTATATTAACTTAAAACAAAAAAGAAAATGTAACTGCCTGCCTTTTTAGCCATTCCCAGTTGTAACAAAAATGTAAGGAAAAATTTCTCTGGAGACGGATATCTGCAAAATAAAACAAAAGAATTTTCTGGCAAAGGGAAGGGAAAATGAGTTCTGTGATCTGGTTTCCACTTCCCTAAATAACTAGCAATGGGGAAAGGGAAGGCATCTCTCTGAGAAGCCTCATTACCAAACTGTGGAGCCGACACCCCCCAGGGAGAGCAGCACGGAGGCAGTGTTAACTCCCGTCAGGTCACACGCCAGCTGACGTCGAGCTAGTGATGGGGCTGCTCCTAACCTCCCAGTGCGTCATCTACACTACGGTTATGGCAATACACCAAGCAGATGTCCAAAATTAGCACTCATTTCTAGAGTCAGGAAGAAGAAACCATCCTAACCATTTTGGTAATTTAGATCCCAAACTGTTGTGCTGGGAAATTCATTTAGAGGATATAAAAACCACTGGGATTCTGACAGAGGCGGCCAAGATTCCAGCAAGTCAGTCTGTCTTCTCCCTAAATAATTTAACTCGGCTCTACCTGCTTCTTGTTCTTTGTCAAAATAAAATGAACACAAGCAATGTCTGTGCAAACCAGGCTTATCACTAAAAGGACAGTAAGTTCAACGTTGGTAGGAAAATGAAAATCAGAGGGAATCTCTGAATGAACCAGAGTGGAAATAAGGCCATGTTACATGAAAAATATGAATCTTTAAACTCTGCATCAACATGGTATGGGAACCAAGTCCAACTGGGAGGATGTCAAATTCATGTTTCCCCAGTACAGTCATCTCAGGATACAAGCTCGATGAGCAGACTTGAGTGGAAGGAGGCGCAGAATTGCTCACACCACTAATGATTCTTTCTCTTTTGCACGCTCACCTTTGCTTGTCCAGCTGAAGCTAGTCAATTAAATTAAGCAACTGCCCTCTTATAGAGCAATTCAGTTCTAGAGGGCTTTCAAACTATAGTGCTGAAGAAGACTCTTGAGAGCCCCTTGGCCAGCAAGATCAAACCAGTCACTCCTAAAGAAAATCAACCCTGAATAGTCATTGGAAGGACTGATGCTGAAGCTGAAGCTCTAATACTTTGGCCACCTGATTTGAAGAGCTGGCTCACTGGAAAAGCCCCTAACGCTGGGAAACATAGAAGGCAGGAGGAGAAGGGGACGACAGAGGATGACATGGTTGGATGGCATCACCGACTCAGTGGACATGCGTTTTAGCAAACTCTGAGAGACAATGAAGGATAGGGAAGCCCAGTGTGCTGCAGTCCATGGGGTTGCAGAGTCGGACATGACTGAGTGACCAACAAAGTGACCACGGTTTGTAGGAACACTTTTAGTTATGAGGCAATAAGGGTTACAAAGAATCAGGCACAGAGAAAATATTATACTTAGTGAAGTAAGTCAGACAAAAACGAATATTCTATGTTATCACTCATATATAGAATCTAAAAAATAATACAAATGAATTTATATCCAAAACAGAAACAGACTCACAGACATGGAAAACAAACTTATGGTTACCGAAGGGGAACAGGGAGGGGAAGGAACAAGTTAGGAATTTACGATTAACGAACTACTATACATCAAAAAAATCAACAAGGATATAGTGTAAAGCACAGGGAATTATACTCAGTATCTTGTAATAACCTTTATTGGAATATAATCTGAAAAAAATAATCACTTTGCTGTATATCTGAAACTAAAAGCAAAACTAGAGAAAATCAAGTCCACACTTCCAAGCAAGACAGGCTTGTACCTCACAAGGCCAAGGACTAGAGGCAGAGATAATGCATCTCCTATTTCATCCCTTGACAGTGAATTGTGTTCTGTTTGCTTACTCAGACCACAGTTGGTAGGTTTGAGAGGCTGTCTGTTTTGTTCTAGAAAGGAAGAGGCTGCAATATGTCAGAGACACACACTCCAAGAGAACAGTTAGGGAGGAAAGAACACAAAATACTTGTAATCTTTAGCTGGGTAACGTTGACAGAGTTTGCCCAGAAAAGAACACAAAAGGAAACATTTCGGCCTCAAAAACCCAGGCATGCTCATTACCGCGGGGCAAGATATCTAGAGGGGACTTTGGATAATGAAACACAAGGCGTGAAAGACCCTTTGTTTTCTGCTCACTCAGGAACGCCCATGCGGGATACAGAGATCACGAGCCTAGCCCAACTCAGCAGAGTGTCGCTGCTCACGGCTACGTCTCAGGATCAACCTGACAGCTTGGCCTCTGCTCAAGAAGCCTGAATCATCATCTTGGTTGCACACGAATGAGTCAGAGCCTAAAGGACAGCGCCCCGGCCCTCACTGGGAGACAAGCACTGTTAACTGGGCTGTATTAGCTGCTGAATTAGAAATACACAGGGAACAGTGTGAAATGAGCACGTTGCAAAAACAGCAAATGTCCGCTGAGCACTTTATGTATATGAACTGCTTTATCCCAACAGCCTGACGAGGGAGGTTTTTACTTCCCTCCTCCTTTTACATATGGTGGACTGAAGCCAAGAGCCTTCCCGACGCTGCACGGAAATGGCAGAATGAGAACACACACGCTGCTCCTCGGGCTGGGAGATTGCCTGCATTGCTGGATCACCTCCCAGAGAGGACGCATCGCCTGCTATTACTAAATGCTAAGGGAGGCCGAAGAATCGATGCTTTGGAACTGAGGTGTTGCAGAAGACTTGAGGGTCCCTTGGACTGCAAGGAGATCCAACCAGTCCATCCTAAAGGAGATCAGCCCTGAATATTTATTGGAAGGACGGATGCTGAAGCTGAAACTCCAATACCTTGGCCACCTGATGCGAAGAACTGACTCACTGGAAAATACCCTGATGCTGGGAAAGATTGAGGGCAAGAGGAGAAGGGTCGACAGAGGATGAGATGGTTGGATGGTATCACTGATTCACTGGACATGAACTTGGGTAAACTCTTGGAGTTGATGAGGGACAGGGAATTCTGGTGTGCTGCAGTACACGGGGTCACAAAGAGTCAGACACGACTTGGTGACTGAACCACAACAACAAAGGGAGGCCAGCCTCTCTTAGCTCTTCACATGATTGCCTCCCTTGGGCAGGCTGAGTGGCTCAGTCATGTCTGACTCTTTGTGACCCCATGGACTGTGCAGCCTTCCATGCTCCTCTGTCCATGGGATTTCCCAGGCAAAGAATACTGTAGTGGGTTGCCATTTCCTTCTCCAGGGAATCCTCCCAACCCAGGGATCAAACCCTGGTCTCCTGCATTGCAGGCAGACTCTTGACTGACCGAGCCACCTCCCTTAGTGCTCACAATAACCTTTGGAGGACACCCAGGATGAGAGTTCAGTAACAAGCACAACTTCTACTAAGCTGCGACTTCAGTAACTAGTAACCATCCAGGAAGTGGCTTCTCCAAGATGTGAAGTGAAGGAGGCCAGCTCCACAGGCCCTGAGCTTGACCATGACACCACTCATCTTATATCACCCCGACTGCAACCTCAGAGGGAGCTGTTCACACTCTCATTTTAGAGAGCTGAGGCTCAACAGCTTGTGCAAGGCAGAAGTGTTCTTGACCGTGTCAGAGAGATGATTCATCAGAGGGCCTGGCTTCCAGGAACCAATGGGAACCTTTTCCCACAGGCAGCAAAGTGCCCTCTGGGTTCCTCCAAACGTAAAGTGATGAATACCAGCAAGGCCCCTCCCCATCACAGCCAAGTTTCTTATGAGAGAAAGGACTTTCCTCAAAGTCTCCACCTGTTTTTGCCCCAAGAATGACACTGAGGCACCCCCCCTCCCCAAATATGAACCGCACCCCCTGCCCTCACCATCCCACACCACAGTTAAACCCCTTGCACTTACGCTTTAAATGCTGGGAGGTAGGAGTATATAGAAATGCTGCTTAGGTTATAAATAAATGGCAGGTGTTTTCTGATATCTGTTGTTGCCCAGCTGCTAAAAAACGTGTTCAGTAAACCCTGGTCCCCACCTGAAAGAAACAAACAAATTACAGTCACGGACTTCAAGGACAGGTCAGTAATTTTACAGGAATATATAACTGGACCTTTATAAATAGGCTAATTCTATTTTTTTTGTTTTGGCTTTTTTTTCTGGCCGTGCCTCAAGGCTGGTGGGATTTTAGTTCCCTAACCAGGGATTGAATCCAGGCCCTCCGAAGTGAGAGCCCAGAGTCCTAACCCCTGGACTGCCAGGAAATTCCCACTAATTCCATTTTTAAAATAACAAATTCTATGTCATGCTCCCAAAGGACATTTTAGAGGGCAGCCATCTCCCTGAGTTAATTAATTGAGAAAATATTCACTGAGAAGCTACTATGTGCCAGACACCAGCCCAGGCACTAGAGAATCAGCTGTGGGCAGAGACAGAGCCATCATCTCTAGGACAGTCTGGGTAGGGTGGGAGGCACCACTATCAGCAAATCAAGAATCCACAACACCATCGCAAATGGGGATGAGGGCAGTGAGGCAAAGTTCTGAGTGCTATGAGGCACGTGGCAGTGGCTTGAGACTTGGTCTGACAGGCTGCGGATGCTGTATGTAAGCCAGAACTGCCTACATACACAGGGTGTCCGAGGGATGCACAGGCGGGCTGACAACTGCAGCTGGAGAGAAGGTGGGCAGATGGCGATCCAGGCAGAACACTTACATAGCACCACAGACCTGAGGAGGGCAAAACGTGCAGCTATGGAAAGAAGACCTGGAAGGCGGCCTGGGTAAGTGGACTGCAGAGTAGGGCGGGGTCACCTGGCACCAGGTGGGCCTCCAAGGGGTAGGCCACAACTAGACCACCCCAGGCTTCGATTTTAGACTGTTCTCGGTTAAAGATTTTGGACTTTAGGTTAAAGAGTGATGGGACAGGGTGTCCCTGGTGGCTCAGTGATTAAAAAAAAAAAAAAATCCACCTGCCAATGCTGGGGACACAGGTTCGAACCCTGATCCAGGAAGATCCCATATGCTGGGGAGCGACTAAGCTCGTGCACCCCAACTACTACGCCTGTGCTCTAGAATCTGGGAGCCACAACTACGGAAGTCTGAACACCCCACAGCCCATGCCCTGCAACAAGAGAAGCCACCACAATGGGAAGCCCACACACCACAACTGGAGAGCAGCCCACACAGCAAAAGGACCCAGCGCAGCCAAAAATAAACAAATGAACAAATAAATACAAATATTTTAAAAGGTCAGATGGCACATGTTTTTTTAAAGAAAGAGAAATGGTACAGAAAAAGTCAAAAGCCCAAAAGAGAGCAAACTTAGTAGAATTGCTTCTGAAGCCCCCAGCATTGATGGAAGGCTGATGGACAGCAGGCCATGGCACCCTGGTGCACCCTTCCGCCACGAAACACACCTCCAGGCAGGTCAGTCCTCACTGGGCTAACGTCAACAGCAGCCACAGACACCTAGCACGATGACTGCTCAGACCCTGGGGGTTCCTGGACCTCACACTTTGCTTAGATAGTGAGGACCATGCCATTCATTTAAAAGAAATAAAACAATAAAAATCTCAACAGCTAAGAGCAAGACCTAAGTCATAAACACACAAGTAACCAAAAAGTCATTGCCATGCTAAGTCACTTCAGTCGTGTCCAACTCTGTGCGACCCCATAGACAGCAGCCCACCAGGCTGCCCCGTCCCTGGGATTCTCCAGGCAAGAACACTGGGGTGGGCTGCCATTTCCTTCCCCAATGCGTGAAAGTGAAGTCGCTCAGTCGTGTCTGACTCTTAGCGACCCCATGGATTGCAGCCTAACAGGCTCCTCCATCCATGGGATTTTCCAAGCAGGAGTACTGGAGTGGGGTGCCATTGCCTTCTCCATCACTTCAAAACACATTCAACTACAGAGCCCACGTGCTTCTCACCTTAGGCTCATGAGCCTAAGAAACACCCAGAACCAGAGTCTCCCGTGAATCAGAATAGCAGCTCAGGTGTACAGGTGTTCATAGGTGTGTGCAGGTGTGTGTATGTGTGCTTAGGAGGGAGGGAGGGCGACAGGCAAGCAGAATCCTGCTCTTTCAAAGTGCAAGGCTGGTAAACCCCCCAGATACTTCCCTTCCTGGTTCGCTTTGCACTAAGACCTAGTTTCCTTTCTAAACATACCCGAATTGGCTGTCATTATTATTTGATTTTTCTTGGTTCTGAAAAAGACTTTAAAGATCTGGAGATGTATTTAATATTGAGAGCTAAGTAGTAAGATCAGGGCATTAGGCTTAAAGTCCAAACGTACCTTACCTATCCTGTGTGTCCCATCCTTTCCAAATGCCTTCGATCAACTCTATGGATCAAAGGCATCATTGAGCAACTGTCTGGAGTGACCTCACATGGAGTGATCTCTCTGTATCAGAAAGTTCTGATAGGCCTCCATTACTTAAGGGACAAGTAGCTCAACAGAGAATCAAGGTTGGTGGACTGTGTCAATGCATCAATTCCTGTTGCAGAATTACAATTCTATAAGATGTTACCATTGGGGGAAACTGTGTGAATGAAGTATATGTGGGGTTTCTCTATACATTTTTTAAAGCTGCATGTAAATCTACAATTCACTCAAAAAACTTTTTTTAAAGTTCAAAAATTAATGTGACTAAAATGCAAAATGCCATCAAGAACTGTTAGTCATTAGATTCTAGATTCCACATGGACAGAGATTATGGCTCTTTCTGCTTATCATTATAATTCTAGCAGCTAGCAGAATGCCTTACACATGGGTAAGTTATTTGTAGAATGAAAAAAAGAACCATGAAGGACATTAATGGCAGAAAAGCTGAAACAACTTGAATTTTCTACCATAGAAGAGTGGTTAGTATACTCTGATGCTGGGAAGGATTGGGGGCAGGAGGAGAAGGGGACGACAGAGGATGAGATGGCTGGATGGTATCACCGACTTGATGGACATGAGTTTGGGTGAACTCTGGGAGTTGGTGATGGACAGGGAGGCCTGGCGTGCTGCAATTCATGGGGTCGCAAAGAGTCGGACACGACTGAGCGACTGAACTGAACTGAACCACTCCCTGAACATTATTCAGCCATTAAAACCAGTGGTTATAAAGACCATCAATATACTGTGTAATATAAAAATAAACAACGACACATTATGATTATAACTAAGAACATAAGAGTGTGTGTGTGTGTGTGTGTGTGTGTGTGTGTGCGCACGCGTGCTCAGTCGTGTATGACTCTCTGTGACCCCATGGACTGTAGCCCGTCAGGCTCCTCGGTCCGTGGAATTCTCCAGGCAAGAATACTGGAGTGGGTTGCCATTTCCTTTTCTGGGGGATTTTCCCAATCCAGGGATCGAACCCTCATCTCCTGGGTCTCCTGTATTGGCAAGCAGATTCTTTACCACTGAGGAAGCCCCAAGAACATACACATTCCTACCAGAAGATCATAAATCCAACAACAGTAGCAGTGTGAGGGGATTGGTGTTACCGATGTTCCCTCACTCCAACTTTTCCTTAATATTGTTACATTATTTTTGTAATTCTAGCATATTAATAATACAATTGGGGAAGAATGAGAATTGTGCCAAGACCTTTTCTTTCCATTTTTCACTTATTTATTTTCAGTATGAAGTATATTATCAAAAGAAAAATATATGTGTAGGTTATAAAGCGTACAACAACACTGCTGCTGCTGCTAAGTCGCTTCAGTCCTGTCTGACTCTGTGCGACCCCAGAGACAGCAGCCCACCAGGCTCCCCCGTCCCTGGGATTCTCCAGGCAAGAACACTGGAGTGGGTTGCCATTTCCTTCTCCAATGCGTGAAAGTGAAAAGTGAAAGTGAAGTCGCTCAGTCATGTCTGACTCTGTGACCCCATGGACTGTAACCTACCAGGCTCCTCCATCCATAGGATTTTCCAGGCAAGACTACTGGAGTGGGGTGCCATTGCCTTCTCCAACAACAACACTAAATATACCCAATATCCAACTGAAAAACTCATACATTACCAACACTGTTTAAATTCTCTGTGGGGGTTCCCTTACCCAATTTCACTGCCCCTGATCCCAGAAGGAACTATTTATTATGAAATTTGTTTGTAATCATCGTGATTTCCTTGAGCACGTGTGTGTGTATCTCCAGACAATACATGCGTTTTCACTTGTTTTTGAACTTCATAAAACTAGGCATCAGACTACATATCTTTTTCTACTACTTGTTTTTTCCTGCCATATTTAAAGACTTTTCTTTTTAAATTAAGCAATTCCACTTAAAATGACTACTGACGACATTGTAACGCAGAGAAGAAATCCGATTCCACGAAGGTCAGAAGAGTAAGTATAAAGCAGGACAGGGTGAGCCTGGGAAACAGGGTGAGCCTGGGAAACAGGAGTCAAGAGTTTTGTTGATCCCTCAGAGTCCCTGGCCAGCTGCCTCCAGCCACAAACGGCCGCTTCCGTTCACTCTCAGGTACTCTCCGAATACCATCAGTCCCTCAGCTGTGTGCCATGGCAGGGCTGAGAAGCACTGCTAGACCAGGAAACAAGCAACAAGTGGAAGAGACAGGGCAGCAGATGTGTGTATCAATGGTACGCATTCAAATGGTTCATCCTTACACCGTTAACAAGGACCCTACCTCTCAGGGCACAGAACATATAGACCATGAAACTTCCATGGCCACTGCCTTCATTATGTGACTATGAAGAGTGACCCTTTAGTCAGAAGTTGTGGATTAAAAATAGAATTAAATACCACCTAGAAGTCTATGGCTTCTTATATAATTTTTAAATTCAGCCATCTAACCATCTTCTCCCAAATATACAACTGCACATTTCAAGATCATACAAAACTATGTTTTAGTTTCACTAGAAAAATCTGTGTTTGGTGCTATCAATATCCTTTCATTAGAAGTCCCTAAACTCGAGCACACTTTAAAGCAGAATACAAATCTAAGCAGGTCTTTGCTATAAGACATACAAGGATATAATGAAGGCTGCTGAATTTTCCCAATGAAAACCCCAGGACTTTTGTCCAGTACATTCTAGTCAGGCTTCCAGAGGCAACTTTATTTATTTTGACAGGTTAAGACACTGTTCATCTCAATCAGCTCAGAACCAACAAGCGTGATTAGCAGACACGCCAGCAGCTGTGATCCAGCAAGCGTGGGTGTGGTGACACAGGTGAGAGACAGAGAGAAAGGAAATGGAACGAGAGACGCATGGCACCTGTTCTGCAACAAAAGCAAACATCAGAATTCTGTATCTTCCTTCCCCCAGGCTGGCCAAGTGCTAGTGATAACGTTACAACCACTCAGTATTTCCAGGTCTTTTGACCAGAGTCATGAACCTGATAAACATGAACATATCACAGCACTTATCAGAACTGTGTCCATTATTTTATGAGACAGAAATGGAATTGAGTGCTGTTATGTTTTTTAATGTGTGCACTATTCAATGCTTACGGAGAAGACAATGGCACCCCACTCCAGTACTCTTGCCTGGAAAATTCCATGGACGGAGGAGCCTGGTAGGCTGCAGTCCATGGGGTTGGACACGACTGAGCAACTTCACTTTCACTTTTCACTTTCATACATTGGAGAAGGAAATAGCAACCCACTCCAATATTCTTGCCTGGAGAATCCCAGGGACGGGGGAGCCTGGTGGGCCGCCTTCTATGGGGTCGCACAGAGTCTGATATGACTGAAGCGACTTAGCAGCAGCAGCAGCATTCAGTGCTTAAGTATTTTGTGTGTTTTCCCATAGTTTGTTGGCAGCCGGCTTGCCTACTGTGAATAGCAGGGCAGGAGTAGGGGGATGAATTTTGGTTTAAACATGAACCTGAATTTCTCAGCCCCAAGGAAATGTTCCCCTAAAACCATGTTGCTCAACACACGGATCCAGAAGTAGGGGCATCACATGAGTTTGACAGAACTGTGGAACAGTAAGTCCCCAATCCCACCAGACCCACAGAATCAGAATGCTCATCTGAATCCTTAGATGCTTTGTTTGCATATTAAAATCTGAGAAGCACTGGTCTAGGGTCTTTTAGAGAATGACCCTTTTTAAATTTTATTATATTAGAGAATGTAACTCTTAGAAATGTCATTTCTATAGAAAATGTCTGAGGTTATATAAATTACATATAGGTACTATAGGATGATGACTAAAATAGGCTCCAGCTTTCAAATGGTTTTCAACCTAATCAGGGAGTAGAAGAGCATAAACCAAGCAAACAATGTAAAGCAAAATATGGTTAATATTATAAGAGAGGGATGGGCTTCCCAGGTGGCTCAGTGGTAAAGAATCCACATGAGATGCAGGTTTGATCCCTGGGTCAGGAAGATTCCCTGGAGAAGGAAATGAAACCCACTCCAGTATTCTTGCATGGAAAATCTCATGGACAGGGGATCCTGGCAGGCAACAGTCCATGGGGTCACAAAGAGCTGGACGTGACTTAGTGACTGAACAACATAAGCAAGAGATAGGCAAATGCTGAAATGAAAATGTGACTCAGTCCTTAACACTGAATTCCTATAACATGCTCGGCAGGTGTTACCACTCTTGTCGACAGAGAGCATGCCAAGGATACTAAGTTATTGTCTGTGAGTGTTCCATCTCTTGGGGATATTTCCATTAGGTTTACTAAGGATCATCGGATTAACCCAGGTGGCTCATGGGAATCCAGGTACTTTGAGCCCTGGTCTTAGCATCACTGCATCTCGCTGGCCTCAATCCATTTAAACGAAGAACGATTGATTTATTTTACCATTTCATGTTCAGCTTTTGTTTCTCACTGTAAAAAATATTTTAAATAATCAAGCTATTAAATAATTACATAGATGCAAGGGAACACTTATTTGTGGTTTAAATTTCACTTTCTCAATTTAAGGCAGCTCCTCCTAAGTCTAGATTCTTTTAGCACGCTGAATTTATCAGATTCACGATTACATAATTGTGTAATTAGGTGTTAAATGTAAGGTCTCATAAAATATACAGTGTACAAGGTTTATACAGGTAGGGATAAAAAAAAAAAAACTGTATTATTTACTTATATATTCCTAGCCCTTAAACTTAGTATCTTCCCCAGATGAGGAGCTCAAATGGTTTTTTTTCAATACCATAGGAATGGATTACAGAAACAAAAACAAAATTAATCATTTGCAAAAATACTTCTGAACCCACAAAACAATTTGAGACTATCAACTGTGCTGCTGATTAAAAAAGACAAAGTAACTTATAGACACAGAAAACTAACGGTTGCCAGTGGGGAAAGGAAAGTGGGGACAAGATAGGGGTCAGGGTGTTAAGAGGTACAGACTACTATGTATAAAATAAGCCACATGGATAGACTGTCTGGCACAAGGGATATGGCCAATATTTTGTAATAACTATGAGAGGAGTGTAACCTTTAAAAATGGTGACTCACTATGTTGTACACCTGAAACTTATATATATTATAAATCAACCATATCTCATTCATCAAATAAAACACATCCACTATTTTAACAATAAAAAGACAAAATATTTCTAGACATTATGGTTTAGAGGGGAGAAACAGTAGCTGCAGAGATAGAAGACTTAAGTGTCCTCATCTCTAAAATGAGGAATATATCAACTGCTTTCTCTAGTCAGGGCAATGCATTTTAAGTAATTAATCTGTAATAAAGCCAGTATAATATTTTCCTCCATCCTGTATCATTCCCAGGATATATTTTCATGAATGTTGCAGCATGTGGTGATCCATTGGAAGAGAAGACATAAAACTACACTCATACAACCCAGCCATAGCTTCAAGATAGACTGTCTGCTTCACACCTTGCCAGACTGTCTGGCAAGAGGCTGTCCAAACTGTATCGATGCCGGTGCCCAGTACAGCCATATAGCAGGCCTTCAATAAACATCTATTGAATTAATATACTAATGAATAAATAAATGACTACTTCACAAAACTGTTAAGGAATAAATGAAGAAGTAAAATGACCTCCCTAAGAGCCTGTACACATGAACATGTTAGTTCTTCCTTCCGTCTCTATTCGAGTTCATGATCTCTGCTGGTTACGAGGCTAGAAACAGATGGCTAAGTTAAAAAAAAATACTCATGGGTAGGTACAGTGAGATAAAAATAGCCCTTAAAACCTGTGTGTACTCATTTATTTTGCTACATGATATGACTTTTGCTTTTCATCTTTATTCAATATACTACCCAAACTATCAATTAAAATTTACTTACTGAATGATATAAACACAAGAGAACAGAGTAATTTTCAAGCAACTGACAACACAGCTTAAGGCCTATATAGCCACAAGTAGCCTAGTCTGTGGGCCACTGGGGAAAGCCTACCATGAGCACCTGTCAAAGTGGAACCTTTCAAGTCAGGGGACCAGGTGAGGCACATCTGAATTTCTGAGCATCTCTGGTTTGAACAAGACAAGTACTATCTGGGAATATCTCTCTCCTTCACTACTTTTTTGGACAGCTTGAATCCAAACTAATCGCAAAGGTTAGAGAACACTGGGGTCACTTTTACACTTTAAAACTTAGAATTTAGAACAAACTCTTTTAAAATTATTTAAAAACTTCATTGTACTCTCCCAGTTTACATTTCCAAGCACAGAAAAAAATTCAGTTTAAGGGTCTCAGTGACCCCTTAAAAATCAGAATAGGAAACACACAGTTTAATGACCTCACAGCAGATTTTAGATTCTGCTGAAGGAAAACCATACCTAACATTCTACACCAATTTACTGTTCATTTTTTTTTTTTTTGAAAATTCAACTACACACCAAAATGTCATGACTTCAAAAAAAGCTTAGGATATTTAGACTACACTAAGAATTCCATTTTTTTTTAAAGATGGATACTTGAAATTGGAAAATATCAATTCTAATTTTTCACTTAGGTTTTTGAAGGTAACACATGGAAACAAAATTTAATATACAGCAACTGTCAAGCACTAAACTTTTCGACTGTATCAGTTCAGTTCAGTTGCTCAGTTGTGTCCAACTCTTTGCGACCCCATGGACTGCAGCACACCAGGATTCCCTGTCCATCACCAACTCCCGGAGCTTACTCAAACTAATGTCCATCAAGTCAGTGATGCCATACAATGATTTCAACTGTATAGGCATCCTTAATTTAGGATACTCTGGAGTCATGGGAGAAAAGGAAATAAAAATCTCAACTTGCATCCAGATTAACTTAATCAAATGAAGAGTCAAGTGAATCAGCCTTACTGTACTCTCTCATGTGTGGAGATAAAACTGCTGACTAGTATCTACAAAATCATCACCTCTTTTCCTTCTCACTGTTAAGTCCTGAAGTCGACCTTATCTTGTCAGAGTCTATAAAATATTACTGTATATGTGTTTTGCAATAGTTATCATATAACTCTTCAGAAAACATGTAATGTTGGTTATGAAGTAAGTGCAAGACAGTCCACAAATATTAACAGCATAGGAAGTTAGACACCTCATTGTGGGAAATTAAACGCCAGCCATGAGTTAGGTATGAAGTCACTAGTTCGAAATTTCTAACACTCTATAGATATTGGGGAAGAAAAAAGATGTCAAGGTCCCTAGCATGATTTGCCATATTAGGAATATCCTCTTGGTCAGAGGCAAGGGTGTGGTGTGATTAGAGGACTGGTGATTAGAAGCCTTGACAGCCACATTCTTTCACATGAGAAGGGCTGCAGAAGCAGCTGCAAATACTCAGCCATCAGCAGCCCACGTGGCTTGTCAGTGGACATCAGGCCCCATCAATTTTTGTTGAACGTATGAGGAGATTAAGCAGAACTTGCAAGACATTCAGACAGAGCTATAGGTATCTGCAAACAGGTTTTCTTTAATATCAGTCTAAAAATGCTAGGACTGAAGACCCCTGTTCAGTACACCTGGGGGCTGGGGGTGGGGGGAGATATCTGTGGGTATTAGGAAATGTATGGTAAAGTGAAAGGAAATGCCTGAAAGTGCTCATCTCAGAGCCTGTGGCGTGACATTTGCACTGAGAGCTTGACGTCAGTTCCTTGGTTCAACTAAGCCCAGAAACCACGAGCCGAGGGACCATAACTACTGAAACCTGTGCTCGGTAATAGGAAAAGCCACTGCAACCCACCACGAGAAGTCCTCTCCCGACAACCAGGGAGTAGCCCCCTCTCTTCACAACTAGAGAAAAGCCCATGCAGCAGTGAAGACCTAACACAGTCAAAAATATAAATAAATAAATAACATTTAAAAAAAGAATAAGCATAAGCTCCTATCTACATAGTTGAATTTTCACCTCTTTCAACTAGGTATTTCCATGAGTCACAGAAAAAATTCAAATCCTTTGCCACCAACGAGCCAGTAAGTGGAGCACCCTCCAGAAAGGCCAGCTCCTGGAAACCCTGCTGCTGAATAATGAATGTGCTCCCAGGCACAGAGAGAATCGCCTGCGGTTTCAGATTCTAGCTGAAAGAGCAGAAAGCGCTTTCTAGTTGAGCCCTCTTTACACGTTCTTGCTTCTTAACAACGGACCATCAATTCCTTTAGTACCTCTTGGTTCCAGAAAAAATACATGATCCAGGTTGGTTTCTATCAGCTAATTAAACCATTTTATATTCTGAAATTGTAACCCAGTAATTTATCACGGCACACTGGCATCCAAACTTTCATCTTGCGACAACAGAATCTAGTATTCTTCAAAATTAGAAAGTGGATTCTCTTTACGCAATTATAATCATGTGCATTTTAGGCAGCTAGATCTACTGTAGCATGCGACTCACTTATTAGATCTGATAATTTATATGAAATTTCTGGCAGGATTATGCTACTTCCTTTAAATTTAATGAGAGGAGGTGAAGAAAGCCACAATCTGACGCAAAGGTTAAGACAAACAGTGGACTTCTGCTAAAAATACTCTTATCTTCCTTCTGTGCAAAGGTAACTATTTTTGTGTGAGCAAGAGAAATACATGTTTTGAACTCAAATGCCAATATAACTTTCATTCCTTATATGAAAGGAAAATAGCAGGAGCTACAAAATAAGTCAGTGAAGTGAAGAAGTTACATTTGGCCATAACCACAGTGAGCACTCAGCGCATTATTTCTCACTTAAGGTTGCTTAAAGTAAAAATGCACTTCCTGTCAGAGGCTGCCACTTATTACGGCTCAGATACTTTTGCTCACTGTTTTAAGGGCACATAATGACTTGGCACTGAGCAGAATTTCTCAACCTTGGCGCTACTGACCTCTTGAGCCGGATGATTCTTTGGTGTGGGGGCGTGCGTTGGAGGATGTTTAGCAGCATCCCTGGCTTCTACTCACTAGATGCCAGTCCTGTCTTCCCATTCACTTGTGACAGCTAAAAATGTCTCCAGACATTGCCAAAAGTCCCCAGGGGGTGGGGCCAAATCGCCCCAGGTTTAGCACTACTGGTATAGAATATAAACTAGTCAAACAGTGAAACAAGATTGAGATTTAAATTTCTCCTTCCTTTTCATTGACATTTCAAATAGCTGCTGTTCCAAATCCTCAAATGACTAAACAGAATTCAATTTCTGTGAACAGCAACAACAAAAACCCAATTTCAATTTAATATTTAACTAAAACTGTTTTGGGCTTCCCTAGTGGGGAAGGTAAAGAATCCGACTGCAATGCAGGAGACCTGGGTTCAATCTCTGGATCAGGAAGATCCTCTGAAAAAAAGGAATGGCTACCCACTCCAGTGTTCTTGCTTAGAGAATTCCATAGACAGAGGAGCCTGGCAGGGTAAGGTTCCTGGGGTCACAAAGAGTTGGACATGACTGAGTGACTAACACACAAAAATGTTTTAAATTCCAATTTCTTAATTTCAGCAATCCCATGAACGTCTAGATGTATTTTTAATTCAAAAACTTTAAATTTGAAATTGTGATTTTTAACTTTACAACTAGTTAAGGGAGATGAACCCCCATATCTGCATCCAGGGCTGAACTTTATGTCAGTTGAGGATGGTCATTCCTGCTGGTGTCAAAAGATCTACTCACTGCAAATCTCATACCTGCTCTTGGAGTGGAAAGTAGGGCCTGGGGTCTGCTCAGGGCTCTGGACTACCCCCATGCTCCTGGCCCTGGCTTCTGCCACAGTGTCAAGTATCTGACAGAGAGTCACTGCTGAGAGGGGGGTCTCCTTGTACAAATCCTTCTTCCTAGATACAACTGGGTCTTTTCTTAATTCAAAGGATCCATCAACATTTATTTTCAAAAAAGCTGCTTTTGCATACTAACTGCTAGTTTTGTGGTTTGTGCTGTTAAAAACAAAAGTGACTTATTATTTATTATTTTAGAGGCTGGCCTAAAATAGAAGTTGCTGCTGCTAAGTTGCTTCAGTCGTGTCCGACTTTGTGCTACCCCAGAGACAGCAGCCCACCAGGCTCCCCTGTCCCTGGGATTCTCCAGGCAACAACACTGGAGTGGGTTGCCATTGCCTTCTCCAATGCATGAAAGTGAAAAGCGACCCCATGAATTTCAGCCCAACAGGCTCCTCCGTCCATGGGATTTGCCAGGCAAGAGTACCGGAGTGGGTTGCCAAAATAGAAGTATACCTAACTAATTAATTTAACCAAAATTCTCCAAAGGATCTGAAGCCCTAAATCACAGTTATAACCTTTCTATATAAACACATATTGACAGCTATAGATAGATACACATACGCCTTACGGAAAATGGATGGTGACTGCCAAGGTTCTATGCTTTAGCTTTGCAGATAGCACTCTATCTGATGCACTTCCTTATAGACAGTGAAAGTTTGGAGACAAAGATTACTCACAGAGCCTGTGTTCTGAGAATGAGAGCCTAAATTTATTCCTCAAATTTCCACAGAAACAATTCTGGGTCCTCCTGTTCTTGCACTTCAGTTTACTCAGGCTTAAGACAGCTGTTAAACTCTTTCATCTGTTTCGTGATCTTTTGAATTCCTGAATAATCATGGTTGCTTTAATCATACTCCAATTTAGGCACAGGAAGATCAATGAATGGCAAGTCTGTAAAACAGCCTAGGTACCTATAGGAAAAAGATGCATACACACACACAAAACACACTATTTCCCAGAACAACACGACTTAAAACGCTTATCACATGTATCACTATCTTGTAGACACAAGGAAACGTAGCAACTCCCTGAGAAGAGCAGCCCCTAGAAGTTATTCACAGCTTATCTGATACAAGGAAAACAGATACGTACCATCAAAACTACCTTGCTCGGAAGCAAGATGCAACAGCTGATTGTATGTTTCGACTGAAGGCTGATAAACAAAGACTCCAGAATTGAAGCAGTCAGGCCACCCTGGGTCTGGTGCCGCCGACAATTCTTCTCTCTCAAAAAGATCGTCAATATTGGCTAGGACCTGATTCAAGGGTAAGGGGGTGGGGAGAAGGGAAAGCATTTCAGAACTGTTCTTCTATAGCATAACCCTTCCTAAGTTCTCCAACACATAAGATGCAATCTGTTGCTGGTCTTTAACTCTTCAGATGACACCTGTGAGGCAGACTGCTCCTACTCTCCTTCAACACCTGACACTTTTCACAACAGCAGTTTTATCTGAACTTTACTGTCAAGTCCCGACAGCATTCTTCACATGCCTAACCGCTTTCAGTTACTATATCCATCTCTCCAGCCATCAAAGTCATACTCACCAGAGTATCTGCATCCATGAATACACATTTTGAGTACTGTGTAAGTGACCAGCAGTGGAGTTTAGTCAACGTGACACCCAACTCAGGCCTCTTCATTAAAGTTAGATGTGCTGAATCACCGCTGTCCAGGACATCTACCATAATGACTTCATCGAAGACTGTCTCTAGAGCTTTCCTGTCAAAATAAAATCCAGAAAACAGCTCTTAGCATCTCTTCAGAACAAATGACCCAGACAACATAAGACTGCATTCTTATTAGCTTATTGACAACTACAGCAATCTATTACTTTGGTATGTTAGTCTCTTAAGTATGTTCTGACTTCAGCACAAACTTTTAATTTGCATGTGCAGTTAACTTCACTAAAATGTCAAGACTTATGGTGAGGATGAACTACTTGTCTTAAACACTATCATAGAAGAAGTTCCGTACCACTGACTACCAGTCAAATTGTGAAACAGCCTGTAAAAATGTAACTCATGTTTGGTCAGATGTCTTTTCAACAGCCTCTGTCTTTAACGATATTTTATTAGAACTGCTTCTTGCTGACCGCTGAATACTTTTCCAAGTGATGCTGAGTTAAGGCATACAATATCTGCACTGACGCCTATAACTAATAATTTTTGCTAAAGCAGCTGACAACTGCCTGAAACTGTGTGTCGTAAAAGAAGTTGAGTGACTCAATTACTCGGTTTCCATTCTTTTGCATCAAATATAACCAGCATGTATTATATGCTTAGCACCCCTGGCATGAGAGACTCACTTTGGTTTGTGAGGTATAACACCTATCTCTGCCCAAAATTAACTAAAGACTTACTTTAGAAAGCAAGCCAGAGGTGAGAGAAGTCGGGGTGTACTTCTTAGGTGAGACACTAAACTCAGCACAAGAAAAAACACAGGATAAAGACAGATCATCACTGAAAGTTTATAACAATATCAAGCATGGAGAACAAAACTGGTATTGTGCTAGTAATCTCCAAAGCTGTACAAAAATATGTTCCAGTTCACACTGTAAACTTGATTTCTTGGAAAGAAATGATTGGTGTACCACTTACCACAGGAAAGGGGGCTTGGTTTCTTGGTTTCTAAGACTACATCCACTTTCTTACAGTATCCTCACTAAAGTGATTACAGATTAGCACATACACATAGGAGACAGTTTGGGCGTAATTTGGTTTTCCTAAATTACCCTTTAGGAACAAGATTGTTAGTGTGTGAGATATACGTATGCATATATAATGCCTCTTTTTCAGGGGTCCTTGGCATGTGCTTATATTTTTTGAAAAGAGTCACAAAAGGGGCATTTTCAACTTCTAAAAGGGATAAAAGAACGCAAAAATAAAGCAATACAGAGGTGCTAGTGTGGCAAGATACTCTTAAATAAGTTAGTATGAGGATCAAGGCAGTTGATTGAGATACTTCAAAATTTAATTCCAAAAAAGTAATATGCACTAACCCAATAAACAAGCAGCTTGTACCCCTCAGGGTCTCTCCTAGCAGGACCCCTAATTCAGAGAGCCCTTTGGAAAATACCTAGTCTGCTGAATTGTAAATAAAGATCATTAGGTCAGATGGTGTCAGATGTGGTGGAGAAAACTGCTACTGCTGCTGCTGCTGCTGCTGCTAAGTCACTTCAGTCGTGTCCGACTCTGTGCGACCCCATAGACGGCAGCCCACCAGGCTCACCCGTCCCTGGGATTCTCCAGGCAAGAACTGCTTTCTTTCTTTCAAAGGCAAGGGAGGTTTGCTTGGCTGGAAACAGGAACAATAGCCCCTGTTCCCTTTGGGGGAAAGGTATGCAGGTGAAGGAGGAGGACACAGAGGGAACGGCTGGACTGAATCACTCACTTGGATCACCCGGAGAGGACCTGCCTATGAGAGAGCCCAACTCCTGGTTGTGATCAGTAAGCACAAGGGCCAGAACTCCACCTCCCAGATGGAGCTTGGGTGGAACATCTCCCAAGAGCCAGGAAGAGGTTTCAGACCCAGGAATCCTTCACTCAGCAGCTCTCATCGTTCTCCACCAGCACTCAATCTCTGGAAAGGGTCTGGCCTTAAGGTCCACTGATGCTAGAAACAGGGGAGGTGATGTCAGAGCCCAACCAACAGCCCGGCAGCAAGGTCCTCACCTCATAGAGTCCGAGACCTGTGGGGTGATGAGCACAACCAGCCTCCTGGTGGTCCTGTGCTGTTTCAGAGACAAGCCCAGGACCAGGGCTCCTTTGGCGTAGGAATCGTTTGTGGTCAGTGTCACAAAGGCCTGATCTTAAAACAAGGAAAACAGAAGGTATTCATTACATCATTCTAACTAGAAAACATGACCCCAGGACCCTGGTCAACCAATAATTGGGCAAAATCAACTCCTCTGTGATCAACCTGCTCGATTAATAAAGGAAGAACCTCTTGGGGGATGGGGGGTGGGAGAGAGAACCCAGTGCCCACTTTCAGAGTGTCTCAATACCATTCTTTAGTAGGAGATCATTGGCAACCTTCAAGAGGCTATAAAAATTAAATCTAGAGTCCAGACACACTAAATTCTCAGACTACACAGTAGCTTAACACCCGGAGGGCAATTACCAGGTAGTAGAGAAGAGATCAAGAAGTGCATTTTCTGTTTGTCCTACAAGGTATCATAGACAGTATTCTCAGTCAAGAACAAACCCAGCCAACAACCTCAACTGAGAGAATCTGAAGCAGAGCCCATATTCTTCATCCTGGTGCTCACGTGTGCCAAGCCTCCGGCTTTTTCAACTCTTTCCTCAACCTGGAGCAAAGACTCCACAGTCACCCAACCATCTCTCCAGAGACACTTTGAGTCTCTCTTAAACATCACTTCCCCCAAGAAGCCTTCCCTCCTTGATGCTTCCATCTAAATAGTGGCCCATCACTGTTGAATGGATTTAGGGACTACCTCACAAGCTCCAGCAAACCTGCGTCCTTTTCCTTGGAGAAGCAAGCACTACATCCTACCCAGTACCCTGGGGCCCCTCAACCCTCTCTTTCACACCCATGCTTGTTCTCAGTCGCTCAGTCCTGTCTGACTCTTTGTGACCCCCTGGACTGTAGCCCGCCAGGCTCCTCTGTTCATGGAATTTTTTAGGCAACAACACTGGAGTGGGTTGCCATTTTCTCCTCCAGGGACTGTCCTGACCCAGGGATCAAACGCACATCTGCTTGGCAGGTGGATTCTTTACCACCTGGCCACCAGGGAATCCCCTCTCTCTCACACACACACCCACATTCAAATATCAATCTCCAATAATCACTTAGTTGCAAATACATGAATTATTCTTCCTCCTGAACAGGCCTTACCCTTCCAAGGCCACCAGCCAAGCCTTTAGGATTTCTTTAGTCCTTCCCAGGATGATTCTGGGACACATTCCCTCTCGAAAGGGATTTTAACGTTAAAACAGGTTGGTGGGCATACAAACACAAAGGATCCAGTGCTGCTGGGGCTCACGTGGGTCACTGTTGCCCAACTGGGCAGTTGGGACACTGTAACGAAGTCACTCTGATTCTGTCTTAGGTTTCCTCTTCCTCCCTTTGCCCATTTTCCAGTGGAGCCTGGAGGCAAATTCCATTGAGAAGTAAGAGGAAATTGTAGGCTGTCCAGTGAGCCAGCACAGTCCCCATCCGCAGATTTGAGGGCAACCTTCACATACAGCCTTGGATTCTCTGTTAAGCAGTAGAAGGTCTAGAGTTTCTACCTGCACCTCGCCCTCCTCCAGGGTCATCTGCTTCTAGGAAAGCTCGGAACAGGGCCCCCATCCCTTGACATACCCATCAACCTCTGCCTGTTCTCGTTTCTTCAACCCGTCATAAGATAGCAATATTTTAGTCAGCCCACCACAGGGGCGCTTAACCTGGGGCATGATGAATGATGTTTCAACTCAAAGATGGTCCTGATTCCAGGACCATGCAGGAGGGCATGGCAACCCACCCCAGTACTCTTGCCTGGAGAATCGCTGGACAAGAGGGGCTACAGTCTATGGGGTCCCAAAGGGCAGGACATGCCTGAAGCCACTTAGCACACATACACACACCGGGGGATCAAAGAGAAAAGTTTACAGGTAAGTAGGATTCAAGGCTTTCAGGAAGCAAGGATATGGATGATTTCCCAAAGGAAGAGGGAAGCAGGACAACCTTAGGAACTGAGGTTTGCAAGGCAAACCTAGCAAAGGAAAGACCAATGACAGCTGGGGAGGAGGCTAAACCCTCCCAGAGATGGCCGAGCTCCGGGTGACTTCTGCAATCTTTCCGCAGTTCAGTGGCTGTAATAACCCCACTATTAGACTCAACAGCACGGTCTGCGGTCCTCGGGGGCAGACTCGCCGAGCGGCCCGGACACTCTGCAACAAGTGGGCCGGCGCCTTCCCACCGCGCGGGTCCCGCTCCCCGGGGGCGCTCGCCGGGCTCCGGCTTCCCGCAACCCAGCCCCAAAGGCCTAAAAATAGGCTCGGCGAGGCGGCCAGCGCCGGGACTGACGGCCGAGGAGCCGGGCCGGGGCCGCCGGTGTGCCCGTCTCGCGGCCGCCCCTTTCCAGAGGTTCCAACCCGTGGGCTGTGGAGGCGGCGCCCCGCGACCCCGCCGCTCTCCGGCTTCGGGCCGGGCGCCCCGGAGGAGCCGGCTCCCCGCCCCTACGCAGCCCGCCGCAGCTGCTCCGCCCGCCCGCCCGCCCTTCACGGTGCGCGCAGGAGGAAGGGCAAGGAGACGGAAGCAGGAACGGGGGCTTCGGCGGAGGGCCCAGGCGCTGCCCGGCGGGGGCCCCTCGGCTGCGCTCCGGGTCGGGACGGCAGCTCGGGCCCCCGGGGCGGCGAGGCAGCGGCTGACGCAGGAAGCGACACGCCCGGCTGCGGCCAGCCTGCAACTTTGCGACGGTCTTCGTCCTGCCGGGAGCTCCCCCGGGGCAGAGGGCCGGGTGCGGGGGGAGAAGCGCTGCGGCAGCGGCGGGCGGCGCGTACCTGTCATGGTGCAGCCGGGGGCGCGGGCGGCCGCCACAGCCGCAGCCGCAAGTTCGTGACTCGGAGACGCCGGGCGCGGGGAGCGAGCGCGGCCGGCGAGGAGGCGCGGCGGGAGCCGAGCGTCCGCCCGGAGCGCTCTTATAGCGGCCGTCACGTGGCCGCGCACGCTCCCCGCGCCCGCCGGCATCCTCGTGGGGAGGCGGCCCCGGGACTGCGGGACCCCGGTCCTCACCCAGCCTTTCCACTGGGGGGCTGGGCTCCGCGTCCACCTCCGTGGCCGCTCCAGTCCTGGTCCGGCTCCCGCGGGGCACCTGCCTGAGACCGTGAGCTGGGGCTTTGGAGGGGGATTTTAGCGGCAGAGTGTGGCATCCCAGGGACAAACTCCCAAAGAAGCCAAGGATTAGGGAACTTTACAAAACAAAAACCCCAGATCACTCCAGTTAGAATAATTCATCTGAACGTAAAGTTTAACTGCACTTTCTTCACCTGGAATTCCAAATCACCCTCCGGAAGCATTTCTCAGTGTACTCACAGCGGTTTTGTGGCCTTAACCTAAAAACAGAATACATTTTCAGTACGTTAGATTCTCGAAGTCCTCTGCATCAATTAGATATTTCAGTGTTTCATTGAATTGTCAAACGTTAACTCAATGAAGTAGGTTCTATAGTCTTTACAGATGAAGAAGCTGAGTCACAGAAAAATCACTTGTCTATGGTCGTATCATGTAAGTGGAGAAAGTAGGGTTTGAACCATAGCAGTTTTGTTACATCCGGAGAAGGCAAAGGCACCCCACTCCAGTACTCTTGCCTGGAGAATCCCATGGACGGAGGAGCTTGGGTAGGCTGCAGGCCATGGTGTCGCTAAGAGTCTGACACGACTGAGCGACTTCACTTTCACTTTTCACTTTCATGCATTGGAGAAGGAAATGGCAACCCATTCCAGTGTTCTTGCCTGGAGAATCCCAGGGACGGGGGAGCCTGGTGGGCTGCCGTCTATGGGGTCGCACAGAGTCGGACACACTGAAGCGACTTAGCAGCAGCAGCAGCAGTTTTGTTACAGAACTGACCTTGCAAGCAAGACCATGGCATCTCTGGTACTCTGGTGCCCAAAAGGTTAGTAAACTATGGGTAGTACAGTCTTTTAGGTTAATCTGTTTCACAAATCATGAAAAGGTGAGTTTGTCGTTTTTCTAGGAAGTTGAGAAATAGTTCTCTGATGTGATCATACCCTTCTCTCCCATCTCTTCCATCCAGTCCAATCACACAGGAAAGCAGCAGCTAGTATTGAAACAATTCTCTGCAAACAATAGTTGCTCAGTGTCTGCTGAATGGAAACCAAACAGGAAGTTGACAACATCAGTTGAAACAACCAAACAGATGCTTTAGAATAAGTGATTTATTTGTTAAGGTGGTATTGCTATTCTCAAACCAATCCTGTATGTGTGCTTAGTCACTCACACAACTCCTTCCAACTCTGCAGCCCTGTAGGCTGTAGCCCACCCTGGAATTCTCTGACCATGGAATTTTCCAAGCAAGAATACTGGAGCAGGTTGCCATTTCCCGCACTGGGGAATCTTCCTGACACAGTATTCGAACCCCAGTCTCTGGTGTCTCCTGCTTTGGCAGGCAGATCCTTTACCACTAGTGCCACCAGGGAAGCCCAAACTAATTATATCACTGTTTATTCAAGTGTAGGCCTGGACTTCCTACATCAGAATCACTTGGGGGCACTTGCTAAAAAGGCAGATTTTTGGTTCTAAGCCCAGACCCCTGAATCAGAATCTTAATAATAGAACCCAGGAATCAGCATTTTAAATGTCATCTCTGGGAGACTTGACTCCTTTCCCCCATCCTGACCATAGCAATTGACACCACTCATTTGCTTCGGAACGCCGCCTGATTACTTGGCATTCTAAACTTCCTTTGAAGGAAGTGGAAATGTGGGGAGAAGGTGCAGTAAGTGGATTACCACTTACTCAAAGCCTACAAGTTTAGAAGAGTTGGAGCTCTCTAAGGACGATAAGGCTTCCCAGGTGGTGCTAGTTGTAAAGAACCCGCCTGCCAATGCAGGAGATAAAAAAGATGAGGATTCAATCCCTGGGTCAGGAAGATCCCCTAGAGGAGGAAATGGCAATCCATTCCAGCATTCTTACCTGGAGAATCCCATGGACAGAGGAGCCTGGTGGGCTACTGTCCATAGGATCCCAAAGAGTTGGAGATAACTGAAGCAACTTAGCAAACACGCAAGGAAGATAAAAGGCTATAGCTGAGTTGCACCTACCTGAGGAGAGGAAAGGGGCGCTAGTGGTAAAGAACCCACCAGCCAAGCAGGACATGTAAGAGACGCAGGTTCAATCCCTGGGCCAGGAAGATCCCCTGGAGGAGGAAATGGCAACCCAGTATTCTTGCTTGGAATAGCCCATGGACAGAGGAGTCTCGAACCCTACAGTCCACGGTGTTGCCAAGAGTTGGACACGACTGAAATGACTTAGCACACATATGCACCGGGAAAGGGAAAACAGAGTGGTGCTTTCAGGTTTGAATTGCTCTTTTCCATACTGATAAGTGGACTCGAGAGAGTGAGGTTTTCCTCTTTCACCCAGGAACCCTCCTACCCTTACGACAGTTAACCACCTGCTGCTTGAAGTCTAAGTATTCATACTGGGCTCCCACAGGATGTGGTTCTGGGGCCAGAAGGGCAAAGCCTAGAGGAAGAGCTGTGGACAACTAGAACTAGCAGGCTTTCCTTAGGAACAGCTCCTCTCGGCTCCACACTCCCCCCAACCCCCTTCCCACCCCACACCCCACCAACCCGCAGTGTTTCAGTAAAAGCAGTCACCATAGCCTCCTTTCCTGTGTTTCATATGAGAAAAACATTTACATGAAACAGAGTTACAGAAACAGAGACTTTGCAGCTTTTACCACATTGAGTCAAATAGGGGCATTTTGAGGTTGCTACAATCTATTCTTAGATGTTGTCTTAATTGAGATTACTAATAGTGACCCACTGACCAGTTTTCCTGACGCTATTCCACATTGAGCTTCGTGAATTATGAGATCAAAGCGTCTCAAATTTTAATGTGACCACAAATTGCCTGGGGATTTTGCTGAAATGCAGATTCTGACTCAGTGGTTTGGGGTGGATCTCTCAGGTGATGTCCCAGGCTGTGGACCAAGTAGGTATTCAAACGTTCTGGCTTATAAGGCTTTGCAGGTGGTAGATAGATACTACCTGCAAATACTACCTTAATACATGTACCGAGACAGATGTTTGAGACTTTCATTTGTTTATTGTTTTTCTGTGAAATTTAAACTTGTAGATTTTCTGATTCCTAAAAGAAGATTTAAGGTTAAAAAAAAAATTGGTATTCTACAAGAGTACCCAGAACTATTAACCATTTAAACTTTTGCTAAATCCATATACTCAGCATGGTTGGTCCAAATTAATTTTTAGTTGGCCTTGGAATGCATTATGTAATTTTTTTTGGCAGGATACGTACCTTCCTGATTATGTTTTGTTTAAGATAATGCTGAAATCAGTTTGCATTCCCTTGAGCACACATGCTAATTGATGGTGGGAACAACTGACCTGGAAATATAATCAAGAGCAGAGGGCAATGTGCGGCCCTAAGACACAAAGAGTTCCCACAGACAGTCCATGGAATAAATACACCGCATCTGGCCAAACACAGGAACTAACTAGGTAACTGACAGCCTAAAAGTTTTCCCTTAATTGATAATACATAAAATCCATTCCTGGAATTGTTGCCAGTGACCACAACCCTGTTCATATCTAACTGGAAGCTTAGTTTCAAGATATATTATCCTTGGAGGCCTAAAGGAGTCCATTCTTTACTCAAGAGTTGGAGTTCCAACTCCACAAGTTGCAAGAGCTTGGTGACCAGCTACATTACCTTAAAAGAAAGTTTTGTTGTTGTTCAGTCACCAAGTCATGTCCGACTCTTTGTGACCCCACGGATTGCAGCATGCCAGGCTTCCTTGTCCTTCACCATCTCTTGGAGTTTTCCCAAATTTATGTCCATTGAGTCAATGATGACATCCAACCATCTCATCCTCTGTCACCCTCTTCTGCCTTCAATCTTTTCCAGCATCAAGGTCTTTTCTAATGAATCAGCTGTTCACATCAAGTGGCCAAAATATTGGAGCTTCAGAATCAGTCCTTCCGATGAAGATTCAGGGTTGAGTTCCTTTAAGATTGACTGGTTTGATCTCCTTGCTGTCCAAGGGACTCAGTCTTCTCCAGGACCACAGTTCAAAAGCATCAATTCTTTGGTTCTCAGCCTTCTTTATGGTCCAGCTCTCACATCCGTACATGACTACTGGAAAGACCATAGCTTTGATTATACGGACCTTTGTCAGCAAAGTGATGTCTTCACTTTTTAGCACACCGTCTAGGTTTGTCTTAGCTTTCCTGCCAAGAAGCAGTTGTCTTCTAATTTCATTGCTGCAGTCACCTCCGCAGTGATTTTAGAGCCCTAAGAAAGGAAATCTGTCACTACTTCCACCATTTCCCCTTAAAGATATTGGGTTTTAAGCTGACTTTTTCACTCTCCTCTCTTACCCTCATTAAGAGGCTCTTTAGTTCCTCTTGCTTTTGCCATTAAAGAAGTATCATTATATCTTTATGGAGATATAATTCACATACTGTGAAATCAAGCTATTTAAAGTATACAATTAGGGGCTTCCCTGGCATTTGGTGGTTATGACTCTGTAGGCGGCATGGGTTCCATCCCTGGTTGGGAACTAAGATCCCACGTGCTATGAGGTGTGACCGAAAAAAAAAAAAAAAAAAAAAGGCACACAATTAGTTTTTAGTATATTCACAGAGTTGTGTAAACATCACCACAATATAAGTAGAGAATATTTTCATCACCCCAAAGAAACCTATAACCAGTTGCAATCATTCCTTTTTCTTTCCCCTTTCCTCAGCACTCAGTCAACTACTAATCTATTTTTTGTCTCTATAGACTTGTCTATAGAGATTTGCCTATGTGTAGTCTTTTATAACTGGGTTCTTTCACTTAGCAAAATGTTTTTGTGATTCTTCAATCTTGTGGCATGCATTATTAGTATTTCATTTCTTTTCATTGCCAAATAATATTTCATTATATGGATATACCAGTTTTAATTATTCATATCATGGATAAACATGTTGATGGGCATTTCAGTAATTTCTGTTTTTTAGCTATATGAGTAATGCTCCTATGAATATTTGTTTCCCAGCTTTTGTGTGAATATATGTTTTTCTTTCTCCTGGATATATACCAAGAGTAGAATTGCTAGATCAGTTAGTAACTCTGTGTTTAACATTTCAAGAACGGCTAGACTTTTCAAAAGTATAGGGATCATTTTGCATTCCCACTAGTAGGAGAGTTCTAATTTCTTTACTTTTTAGCCAATACACGTTATTTTTTTTTTTTTTTATGGCTATTCTAATGGGTTTGGAGTGGTATTGGCCATTTGAGAATCTTCTTTGGAGAAAGGTCCATTCAAACTCTTTACCCATCCTTTAACGGAGTTGGTTTTTTTATTTTTGAGTTGTAAGTTACTGTTTTTGTTTAGTTACTAAATCACGTCTGACTCTTTGGTGACCCTGTGGACTGTAGCCCCCCAGGCTCCTCTGTCCAAGGGATTTCCCAGGAAAGAATACTGGAGTCAGTTGCTATTTACTTCTCCAGGGGATCTTCCTGACCCAGGGATCAAACCCGAGTCTCCTGAATTTGCAGGCCGATTCTTTACTACTTAGCCACCAGGGAAACCCTTTTGAGTTGTAAGAGTTCTTTGTAAGATAGGAGTTTGAGATTAACTTATATCTACTGTGAAAGTCACTCAGTCGTGTCCAACTCTGCAACCCCATGCACTGTTCAGTCCATGGAATTCTCCAGGCCAGAATACTGGCATGGGTAGCCTTTCCCTTCTCCAGGGGATCTTCCCAACCCAGGAATCGAACCCAGGTCTCCTACTTGCAGGAGGATTCTTTACCAGCTGAGCCACCAGGGAAGCCCAATTTATACACACTACTGTATATAAAATAGGTAAACAACAGGAGCTACTGTATCGCAAAGGGAACTATACTGAATGCTTTACAATTATCTATAGTGAAAAAGAATCTGAAAAGGAAACTGAATCACACATATGTATATACATATATACTATATATATATATATAAATAACCGGATCACTTTGCTCTACACTGGAAACTAACACAGTATTGTAAACTAACTATATTTCAATTAAAAAATCTGGGAAAAAAGAGGTCTTTACTAGATACAAGTCCTTTTCAGATATATATTACATGTATATAATTTGCAAATATATCTTCCCATTCTATGGGTTGACTTTTCTTGCTAGTATATTTTGTAGCAAATAGTTTGACATTTCTACAAAATCAAACTTCTTTCTTTTTTTGTTTGTTTGTTTTTGCTTTTGGTGTCATATCTAAGAAACCATTGCCTAATCCAAAGTCATGAAGATTTACCCCTAAGTTTTCTTCTAAGAGTTTTATAGTTTTAATTCTTAAATTTCGGTCTGTAATCCATTCTGAGTTATTTTTTGTGTGTGATCTGAAGTAGAGGTCCAACCTCTTTCTTCTCAGTGTGAACATTGAGTTGTCCCAGCACCATTGTGGAAAATACTATTGTTTCTCTTTGGAGTTGTCTTGGCACCTTTTGAAAAATCATTTGACTGTAAATGTGAGAGCTCTATTTCTGGACTCAATTCTATTCCATTGACATATATGTCTATCCTAATGCTAGTTCCATGGTTTCTTGATTTCTGCAGCTTTGTAGTACATTTAGAATTGGGAAGGGTGAGTTCTCTGTTTTTATTCTGTTTTCAGATTGTTTTGGTTATTCTGAATCCTTTGCATTTTCATATAAATTTTAGGATCAATTTATTAATTTCTACAGTAAAGGAAGCTGGAATGTTGATAAGCTTGCACTGAATTTGTGGCTCAATTTGGGGAGTATTGACAACAATTAAGCCTTCTGATCTATGAACGTAGGATGTCTTTTCATTTACTTAAATCTTCTTTAATTTCTTTCAGCAATGCTTACTATTCTATTGCCTTTTAAAACATATAACAAAACTCAAACAATTCAGGCTTGTTAGCTATATAAATCCCACAGGCATGGCAGCTGATTTTCATATCTGCTAGATACTCTAAATTTATATTCCTGGCTAAAATCTGATTATTATTTAACTTCATACAAGCAACAATATCTTGGCCCATCATAGGACTGCTGCTGCTGCTAAGTCACTTCAGTCGTGTCCGACTCTGTGTGACCCCATGGATGGCAGCCCACCAGGCTCCCCTGTCCCTGGGATTCTCCAGGCAAGAACACTGGAGTGGGTTGCCATTTCCTTCTCCAATGCATGAAAGTGAAAAGTGAAAGTGAAGTCGCTTAGTCGTGTCCGACCCTCAGCGATCCCATGGACTGCAGCCTACCAGGCTCCTCCGTCCATGGGATTTTCCCGGCAGGAATACTGGAGTGGGGTGCCATTGCCTTCTCCTCATCATAGGACAACCTTGACAAATCTTCACTTTGGCTTTATTGTTAGTAATGACTGACACATACTTGATGCTAAGCTTCTTATACACATTAAATCATTTAACCTTCCCAGCAATCTGATGAGGTAGTCTCTACTCCCTACTTTAGAGGTGAGGCTCAGAGCTTGCCCAACATTTTGCAGCTAGTAATTTGTACAGCTAGGATTTGAATCAGGTGGCTTGCCTCTCCAGTCTGTGTACTAACCTCTGTTTGGCAATGTGTGTAGGTGTGCACTACTAAAAAACATGTGTGTACGTGAAAAGTAAGTCTTGCCTGCTACCTTCCCCCCAGCCCAGCTACCATGTTCCCCTCCTAGAATGGCATTATCTTCTTGACTTTTCCCATGGTTTTAAGGATGTCACAAAAAACTCACTGTTGTGACTTTTCCTATGTTGCTGTTCAGTTGCTTAGTCACGTCCGACTCTTCACATCAGGAGGCCAAAGTATTGGAGCTTCAGCTTCAGCGTCAGTCCTTCCAATGAATATTCAGGGTTGATTTCTTATAGGATTGACTGGATTGATCTCCTTACTGTCCAAGGGACTCTCAAAAATCTTCTCCAACACCACGGTTTGAAAGCATTAATTCTATGGATTCTATTTTTTAAAATTTTATTTATTTTTGATGCTACACATGGCCTTTTTCTAGTTGCAGTGCGCAGGCTTCTCACTGCTGTGACTTCATCTGGTTTCTAATCATGGGCCCTAGGGCACACGTGCTCAGTAGTTGCTGCATGTGGGCTTTGATGCCCTGAGGCTGGTAGGATCTTAGTTCCCAGACCAGGGATCAAACCTGTGACCCCTGCTTTGGAAGGCAGATTATTAATATTAACCACTGGACCACTAGGGTTAATAGGTCCCTCCTATGGGCTCTTGTAGATGTTTCTTGGTGTCACAGAATTTCCTCTTTCAGAGGCTCCATGGGAAAATTTTCACCTTGGTCTTGGTATCAGAAAGAGTGTTGTACGCCTTAATACTTAGTTTTTTTTCATTATCTAATAGACATTTTGAGTTATATTAATTCTTTTTTTCTTTTTTTAGGCCACTGGCTGCAGTCCATGGGGTCGTTAGGAGTCGGACACGACTGAGTGACTTCACTTTTAACTTTTCACTTTCATGCATTGGAGGAAATGGCAACCCACTCCAGTGTTCTTGCTTGGAGAATCCCGGGGACGGGAGAGCCTGGTGGGCTGCCGTCTATGGGGTCACACAGAGTCAGACACGACTGAAACGACTTGGCAGCAGCAGCAGCAAGAGGCTTAGAGCAAAATTTGTAACTTTCCATTAGTTACTTGGCTCTTCACCCTGCATTTATTTATGCTTTAACCTTTTTTCTCCATTATTACCCTGCCTGATTTATTTCTGAAGTTGCTGAGATCCTTTGGAAGTGGGGAAAGAATGTGGAATTAATTAGTAAATAATTAAGTGATCAGAGTTTTTGTGGGAGTAGAGAAGGGAAGATGACATTTCAGCTCAATTTGGGTGACTGGAGTTTTTTGCAGTGATCTGTCAGTAAAATGAAAATTTCATAGACAGGCTTAACTGATCCAGACATGGGAATAACCTGTAATTAGTTTAAAATCTTAAAAAGACACAGTAATGGCTTGATTTGTCAGCCTTAGTTTTATTATCTATTCTAACCAGTAATATAATAACAACATGATAATGGTCAAAAGGGAGGGATAAGGTTGTCCAGTTTCTCAAATGTATTTCAAATATTTTTCACCTTTCAAGTTCTAGTTATCATATTTGTGATCTTTTAGTTGATGGATTGCCATTTAAATTAGCTAATTATCAGGCTAAAATTAGGAGAATCTCTTTGGCAGTTACCTTTTCTTTAAAATGCTTTATGATGGCATAATTTATATACAGTTATTTCACTTTTTCACACGCTAGTAATGCTCAAAATTCTCCAAGCCAGGCTTCAGCAATATGTGAACCATGAACTTCCTGATGTTCAAGCTGGTTTTAGAAAAGGCAGAGGAACCAGAGATCAAATTGCCAACATCTGCTGGATCATGGAAAAAGCAAGAGAGTTCCAGAAAAGCATCTATTTCTGCTTTATTGACTATGCCAAAGCCTTTGACTGTGTGGATCACAATAAACTGTGGAAAATTCTGAAAGAGATGGGAATACCAGACCACCTGATCTGCCTCTTGAGAAATTTGTATGCAGGTCAGGAAGCAACAGTTAGAACTGGACATGGAACAACATACTAGTTCCAAATAGGAAAAGGAGTTCGTCAAGGCTGTATATTATCACCCTGTTTATTTAACTTATACGCAGAGTACATCATGAGAAACGCTGGACTGGAAGAAACACAAGCTGGAATCAAGACTGCCGGGAGAAATATCAATAACCACCCTTATGGCAGAAAGTGAAGAGGAACTAAAAAGCCTCTTGATGAAAGTGAAAGTGGAGAGTGAAAAAGTTGGCTTAAAGCTCAACATTCAGAAAACGAAGATCATGGCATCCGGTCCCATCACTTCATGGGAAATAGATGGGGAAACAGTGGAAACAGTATCAGACTTTATTTTTCTGGGCTCCAAAATCACTGCAGATGGTGACTGCAGGCATGAAATTAAAAGACGCTTACTCCTTGGAAGGAAAGTTATGACCAACCTAGATAGCATATTCAAAAGCAGAGACATTACTTTGCCAACAAGGGTTTGTCTAGTCAAGGCTAATGTTTTTCCTGTGGTCATGTATGGATGTGAGAGTTGGACTGTGAAGAAGGCTGAGCGCTGAAGAATTGATGCTTTTGAACTGTGGTGTTGGAGAAGACTCTTGAGAGTCCCTTGGACTGCAAGGAGATCCAACCAGTCCATTCTGAAGGAGATCAGCCCTGGGATTTCTTTGGAAGGAATGATGCTAAAGCTGAAACTCCAGTACTCTGGCCACCTCATTCGAAGAGTTGACTCATTGGAAAAGAATCTTATGCTGGGAGGGATTGTGGGCAAGAGGAGAAGGGGACGACAGAGGATGAGATGGCTGGATGGCATCACTGACTCGATGGATGTGAGACTGGGTGAACTCTGGGAGTTGGTGATAGAGAGGGAGGCCTGGCGTGCTGTGATTCATGGGGTCGCAAAGAGTCGGACACGACTGAGCGACTGATCTGATCTGATCTGATTTCACTTTTTAAAAGGATACAATTCAATGAGTTTTAACAAATATACAATCATATAACTATCACCACAATTATCTCCAAAACTTTCTTATTGCATCTTGTGGTCAATTCCATTCTCCTCCCCTGCCAAACACAGCTCTGATTTCCATCTGTATAGATTTACTTTTTCTAGAATTTCATAGAATGCAATCATACAGTATGTAGGCTCTTGTATATGGCTTCTTTTACTTAGCATGATGCTTCTGAGATTTATTCATGTGGTTGAATATCAGTGATTCATTCCTTTCTATTGCTGAGTAGGATTCTTTTGCCTGCATATACCACAATGTAATTATTTCAGCCTGTGGACATTGGAGCTGCTTCTACTTGGGTTTTATTAATAAAGCTGCCAGGAATATTCAAAGGAGTGGGATTACTGGGTTGTATAGTATGGTATATTTAATTTTATAAAGAAACATTTAGCTTTATAGGAATGGCAGTTAACTTTCAAAGGTCATTGCCAAATTTAGATACAATCATGAAGAACAGAAGTTATTGTTTTTATACAAATCAATTATGTCTTAAGATGATCATATGTCCATTCATAGTTCACTGAGAGAAAAGGGGACATAAATCCCCATGTGTATCACTGCAGAATTTCTTTTTTATAAGCATGGCAGTGTCATTCACTTCTACTTGTCCAGCATGTGTACACATGGGAACTCATTTGAGAAGGACTGGAAAAGATGACCCCAAGGTTCATTACAATCCAAAGTCTTAGTGCTTTGTCAACTGCAGGGATTTTGCCCAAAGAGCAGAAAACATAGACAGAGAAAACATTACCAAACCTCAAGGTCACAATATATATTATAGAAAGTTTTCTCCCATGGATTGTGTCTTTTGGTCCTCAAAATAGCCAATCGTTAATCCAGCTGGATACATGACATTTTCACAAGGCCACTCTGGGAATCTAGAACAGTTTTAGTCTTCTTTTTTAAAAACTAAGCTTCTAGTTTTAAAAATATTAAAGGCTGTAACAAGCACCCCCACCTAACTCAGAGCCATCTTCACATCACTGAACTATACCTCATCCCTCAGACTCTTTGTATCTCTGATTCAGTCTCAACCTTGAACCTCTAAGGTGAGGATGAGGGTGAGGGATGTATTATCGAGCACAATGTTTGAAAACAAAGTTTCATTTTTTGGTTTCTGTCCTGTCTTTTTCTTTTCCATTAGGAAAATGATTTTCTTTAGCTCATGTGGAATGTATATGACCAGTGACGTAACAGATATGGAGAAAAGAAGAAATTGTTCAGGGTTATTTTAGTAGAGAGTAGCAAATCTGGGTCTCCTTAAGCTGTGCTGCTTCACTGCCATGTAAGTGGGAAGCAAAGCATTCCTCAGAATTTAGGACCTCAGAGATACTCATTTCCAATGAAGACAATCAATACATCATCAGTACCCCACCATCTGCTGCTGCTTTTGACGTAAGGGAAGTGGAGGAATGAATGGGCACTGGATTTTTGAAGAAGCTCTCTAAGATCTCTAAGAATAAAAATAAAGGTAGAAAGTAAAAGAAGATGGATGAATGCAAGAAGGAGCTTGAGAGAGGCTCCCAGGCCATGGGCAGGCAGAGAAGGAGAAGGGGTGAGTTAAGAGTAAAGAAAGCTCCAAGGTGCTGGAAAAGCTGCTGTTAAAGGACATACATGATTTCCCTCCCTATGATTCCCAAGCAGCTGCTAGAATAGATCCTGTTGCATATTTCTGGTTCCAGGGAGGGGTCATTTAAATGAAGGCTTAATGATTTCTTGGAGTGTCCTAAAATCCTGAAATACCTCCACGAGTCTGAAATTCTTTTTGATGACAAATATGTCACCTACAGTTAGAAAAGTAAATTCTGATTGATGGAGGAGAGACACTTATATTGAGTGCTAATTAATATCAGGCACAGTAAAGAAGAAGTCCTACATATATGATCTCATTTCATTTTTTAGCAGCCTGTGCAAAAGACTAGTAGCTCCATTTGGTAAACAAAAATGATGAAACCGAGAGGTTAAGAGACTGATAACTTTCAATGTGTGTCTTTGTCTTTTGTGAGCCAGTAAAGAAGACTCTGTGTCCAGAGGTATTTTTGTCATATATGAGTACGTTTGGTTTGGCTTGAAATGACTGCTGAAGATTTTTTAAAACGAAGTGCCTAGTAAAGCAACACGTTTTCAGAGGATACATTGATTGAGGTATCACTATTTTGCACATAGAGCAATTATAGTAACATGATTGTTAGAAACATGAATACCTAGTGCTATTGTTGTCATTTGCAAATTGAAAAGGTGTTTATGTACAAGCAGACATCTCCTCAGTCCTGGTACTAAAACTTTTTAAGGACTATTTAAGGTTTTTTTTCCCCCCAAATATGTATTTTAAACAATTTTTTCCCAGTAAGGCAGGAAAAAGTGACTTACTATTATTTTGTACAGAAAAATAAGGTCCTTGAGCTAGAAAATACTAACTCATTTCTATTTTTAAAAAGTTAATTTATTTTAACTGGAGGCTAATTACTTTACAATATTGTAGTGGTTTGTTTGCCATGGCTCTTAAAGTTATGCAGCTGGCTGCTTTCACTTTTGCTTCTGATGAACTTTCAAGTTCTTTGTGACCAGATAAACATTTCCCCCTCAGAGAAGGCAATGGCACCCCACTCCAGCACTCTTGCCTGGGAAATCCCATAGATGGAGGAGCCTGGTAGGCTACAGTCCATGAGGTCGCTAAGAGTCGGACACGACTAAACGACTTCACTTTCACTTTTCACTTTCATGCACTGGAGAAGAAAATGGCAACCCACTCCAGTGTTCTTGCCTGGAGAATCCCAGGGACAGAGGAGCCTTGTGGGCTGCCATCTATGGGGTCACACAGAGTTGGACACGACTGATGTGACTTAGCAGCAGCAGCAAACTTTTCCCCAAACATTTCAGATTTTGTTCTGTTGGATGATTGAGATAATTTTTGATTTGGAATTAAACAGCTGTAAAAATTTACTCAAGTACCCACCATGTTAACCTTCATTGGAAAGGATTTAGGACTCACAGTCTCCTAACATCTGTATTTCAGAAAGACTTGCAATCAGTAGTTGAAGGGTGTGTGGGTGAACTGGCTCCGTGCAGCACAGACTGACCTTGAACTGAAGATTTTTCTCGGCCAGTTTACATTAGGAAAATCCCTCCTGCAGCCCAGGATCTTCCTTGACTGTTACAGAGCCAAAAGCTGTCGTCAGAATTTGATACTACACCTCTCCGTGCCAAACAGGATCCCATAGCCAAAACCTGTTCTGTCATGGTACATCATTAGGACTCACCCGGCTTCTGGCCTGGCCAAAAGTTTAGGAGGGGTGATGGTATCTAACCTCCCCGGGCATATCAGAAAATCAGCATGTGAGCTGCTTGGCATGTTCAGTTGGTGTCAACTAAGGGCAGCCCTTTCTGGAAGCCAGTGGGTTCTCCCAAAGGGAGATGAGGCAAAGATGCCCAGCACCTGCCCTGAAGTGATACTGCTTAGGATTCTGGTGTGTTAGGCTAGAATCAAATTCATGAAAAAAGTGTGTGACCACTGTTAAGTAAAACTCACAAGGCGATGTCTGTAAGAAAGGCAGTACCCACCCCAGGGGCAAGCAGAAGAATGGCTTGTATCAAAGATACCGGTTCTCGAAATTTGACCAACAGACCTAGACAAATAGACTTTGAAAGAAATAGTATTTACCTGCTGCTGTTGCCGCTGCTAAGTCGCTTCAGTTGTGTCCGACTCTGTGCTACCCCATAGACGGCAGCCCACCAGGCTCCACCGTCCCTGGGATTCTCCAGGCAAGAACACTGGAGTGGGTTGCCATTTCCTTCTCCAATGCATGAAAGTGAAAAGTGAAAGTGAAGTCGCTCAGTTGTATCCGACTCCTAGTGACCCCATGGACTGCAACCCACCAGGCTCCTCTGTCCATGGGATTTTCCAGGCAAGAGTATTGCAGTGGGGTGCCATTGCCTTCTCCAAGTATTTACCTAGAAAAGGTGTTTAGATACTTTTCGAGGTCAGGAGAAAAATGTTTCACAGCACAGAAAGCCCTGCAGTTCCCAAGAAATATGCTCAGCTGATAAGGACAGCTGGGTGTTTCTGACAGACCTGGGACACAGCACCATGTATTCCCTGCTCACAGAATCTTTTTGGATTGGAGGCTTAAAAGTTTAAGGCCTTAAATGGAAGCCAAGTAATCAAGACATGGCTGATGTTAAAGGTGAAGTTTACATAAGGAAAAAAATGGAACGCAGAGGTTAATACAGGAATCCCCATTGATTTAAGATTTGATTTTTCTCTTTTGGAGACTTTATAGGATTTTCTTTATACTTTTGTTGGTTTCAAGAAGATTGAAAATTGAGTCCACGTTTTCAAGGTTAAAATAAATAGTGTGTGTGTGTGTGTGTGTGTGTGCTCAGTTGTGTTTCTTTGCTACTCTGTGGACTGTAGCCCACCAGGCTCCTCTGTCCATGGAATTTTCCAGGCATCAATACCAGAGTGGGTTGTCATTTCCTACTCCAGGAGGTCTTCCTAACCCAGGGCTAGAACCTGAGTGTCTTGAGTCTCCTTCATTGGCAAGTAGATTCTTTACTACTATGGCACCTGGGAAGCCCTAAAAATAAATACACCACTGTGTAATTGTCTCAGTTGAAAAAAAATATGTATATAAAGAAGGAACCTCAATGAGACAGGTATGAGAGGGTGGAGCCTTGATTCTGTCAAGACCCATACCACTGGTAGGTAACCTACAAATGGGAGGATAATTGAAATTGCCAAGTTTTTCCCCAAAGATGAAGTGGTCTGAGCCCCACATTGGGTCCCATAGCCTGGGGGTCCTGCACCAGGAAGAGAAGCCCCCAGAATGTTTGACTTTGAAGGCCAGCAAGACTTATTTTCAGGAGAACCAGAGTGCTGTGGGAAATAGATTGCACACTTAAAGGGTGCACACATCACACTTGGACCCAGGTAGAAAGAAGCGATTTAAAAGGAGCCTGGTGAGACCCCTGTGCTGATATTGGAGAGCCTCTTGGAGAGGTACCAAAAAGCTGGGGCTCATCCTGGGGACGTAGATGCTAGAAGCAGCCATTTTGGGGAGCGTGTTATACCATGAGGACGCTGGTGCTGGCAAGCATCACTTTGGAACCTTCTCTCTGGTTTATTAGCACTGGGACCCAGCCCCACCCACCAGCTTGTCAGCACCTGCGCTGGGACACTTTAGACCAGGCGACTAGTAAAGCTGAGGAACCACCCACCGCCATCTACCACGAGG
Source organism: Bos indicus x Bos taurus (assembly GCF_003369695.1). Lineage (NCBI taxonomy): Eukaryota > Metazoa > Chordata > Mammalia > Artiodactyla > Bovidae > Bos > Bos indicus x Bos taurus. The sequence goes on from NC_040076.1 coordinate 118,648,292, forward strand.
CCTGCTACTGTAAGATCCCTGAGCCTACAGCCGCCCTGGGACCCGGCCCTGTCCACAAGGGGGCCAGCACCTGGTCTGCAAACTTACATGGAAGTAGTCCCTGACCCCCAGGACCCTGAAGTCAGAAGCCCTGGGACTCAGCTCTACCCACAAGGGGGTGGTCACCAGTTCTAGGCCCACCTGGGCCCCAGCCCCACCCACCAGTGGGCCAAAACCTACCCCAGGGCCCTGCAGTTAGAGACCCTGGACCTAGATCCACTCTCCAGTGGGCTTACGTTTGTCCCAGGATCCAGCCCCACCCACCAGCAACCGACAGCCTCCATATAGGGTAGAGCTTGGCAACCAACTGGACTGAGGACCTGCCACAACTTCCAGACTGCCCATAGTCGTCAGCTTGCCACAACAGAAGTACCCTCACAGCCTAAATAAGGGACATGCCTAGAGTCGATAGTTCTAGTGACAGAGGGGAGTATGCTTCTGGGATGCATAGCATGACTTTTATAAAAGGCAGCTTCTCCAAGGTTGGGAAATGTATCCAACCTGCTGAATATATAGAAATAAAAACAGCAAATTAGGCAAAATGAGAGGACAGAAGAATATATTTCAAATGAACAAACAAGATAAAAACCCCAGAAGAACTAAGTGGAGATAGGCAACTTACCTGATAAAGAGTTCAAGGAAATGATTGTAAAGATGCTCAAAGAACTCAGGAAAAGAATGGATGAACACAGCGAGTTTAATAGAGTTAAAAGAAGAATCAAACAGAACTGAATAACACAATAATTTGTTATTTTACTTTATTTAATTTAATTTATTTTAAATTACTCTCTACTGGGATTCTACCAATTTATACTCATACTCCCAGTCTGGGGCCTATGTTTCCATTCTCTTGACAGTGTCTTTCACAAGGCAATTGTACCAATTTATACTCACACCATATATGAAATATTTGAAAAGCTGTATCTCAGTCTAGTTTTGATTTGTATTTCTCTTACTATAAGCAAGGTTGAGTGTATCTTCTCTTTTTATATTTGAATCACTTATGTTTCTTTTTCTTTCTACATCCTCTGCCCATTTTTCTATTGGACTATTGGTATTTTTCTTGTGAGGTATAGTAGCTTTTCACATATTATGAAGATTATCCATTTATCTGATATGAATTTCAATTGAGTGTATATATGTACAGACTATTTTAACAAAGAGTAGATACTCTGCCCCAGTGGTGTTCAAACATAAGATCCCTTGATAAGAATTTTATATCAGATATTCTTGGATCAAATCTGTGGACCATATGACTTTTAAAGTATATTTCCAATTTCAGCTTTTATACTTTATTGATGAAGGACATGGCAATCCACTCCAGTATTCTTGCCTGGAAAATCCCGTGGATGGAAGAGCCTGCTAGGCTACAGTCCATGGGGTTGTAAAGAGTTGGACATGGCTGAGCGACTTCACTTTCTACCTAACCTAGAAAACCTAGGTCAGGCTGACTCTGCATTCTCCATATAAAGCAGTTTGCTTGAAACACAGTCTACCCAGCATCTCCTCAGAAGACAAAGCCAGAACACTTGGGAAGCACGTACTTGTCCAGTATCCAGCGGCCTGCACCTTTGTACCCTTTCCCCTAGAAAGGAGGAAGCAGCTGTGGCCTCTCACCTTTGAGTATTTTTGGCTAGCAGCCTGGCACTTTGGGAATTTATCCAGCATGCTTTACAGAGGTATTTAGACCCTTTTATGAAGAAAGCAAAGTCATGAAAGGAAACCAAGAACATTAAAGATTCATGCCTCTTGTGTAATTTGGCTGTTAAGACACAAAGCCAATTTCTACTCAGCACTTCCTGTAAGATGAACTGAAAACTGCAAAGAAACATGTTTAAAGATAATATGTTTGTATGATAGTTTTGTCGAAACACTTGTACCACACATCTTACAGGCAGCTTGAAAACATTTTGCACGCTAGAAAGATGAAAGCATTCGATATTTATTTCCTGGAGGTGGAAGAAGAATCCTGGGTTTCTGAAGTCCCCAGATGATTCAGCGTATACTCACATAGCTACCAACCATGGGAAATCAGCGAGGCCTCATTGGGATTTTGGACGTGTCAAGAAACAGTATGGGGCCGAATGAAGCAAATGCCAATGTGACGTCAGCAGTTGCTGAAGGATTTTTGTTCAACTTTTTTTTTTTTTTCAAGTTTAAGAGCAAGACTTCCCTAACTTAGAATGATTAAACACAGAACTTTTCTAAAAGGAATGAAATAATAAGGTTAGGTCATATCGAAAAGTTTGGAACTTCAATTTTCCTCATTTTTTTTCTTTTTTTTTTAAGAAAAGTTTTCCTTCTCTCAACTCTCCTAATTAGCTGTTTGATCCTCATAACTCTGCCTCTCATTGCCCCCCTCCACCTTTAAATTCTGTGCTCTCCTATCTCTGAGAGGGTCTAATCAAAGGAATATATTTTTTACTTCCTTTTTGTTTTCTCTCCTCAAGGGTAGATCCCTTGTGCTTATGCTGCTGCTGCTGCTAAGTCGCTTCAGTCGTGTCCAACTCTGTGCGACCCCATAGACGGCAGCCCACCAGGCTCCCCCGTCCCTGGGATTCTCCAGGCAAGAACACTGGAGTGGGTTGCCATTGCCTTCTCCAATGCATGAAAGTGAAAAGTGAAAGTGAAGTCGCTCAGTCGTGCCCGACTCTTAGCGACCCCATGGACTGCAGCCCACCAGGCTCCTCCGTCCATGGGATTTTCCAGGCGAGAGTACTGGAGTGGGGTGCCATCGCCTTCTCCTTGTGCTTATGGACCACTCGATATTATTGAAGAAGGATGAGTTTGGGATCTAAAAAAGATGCCAGATGCAGCAAAGTACACAACTGTGACCACAATCCCTGATTGGGAGGTGGCATTAGGAAAGGCCAAGAGTGAAATCAGTGGCTCTAAGCATTTCTCATGGCTGACCTGGAGCCTGATGTAGCCGTAGACAGAAGTGGATGTTTCGGGAATGCACGGCCAAGCCAGACCGTCAGGAGTCCTGCAAAGCAAATAATGGTTGGATCCACTATACTTGGCCAGCCATGGAGAACACCCCAAGGCACCCCACCTGTTAGGCACCAGAAGAAACAATCAATCTTGTCTGTCAGTTAAAAAATGAGGAGAGTGTGTGGGAAGGAGTGGAAGAGAGAGAGAGATTAAAAAGAAGCAGTATTTTTTTCTTTAACCGAAGTTTTAAGACCTCCAGGTTGAATTCACAATAATGATGGGGTGGAGAAAGTTCAAATAGATGTATCCCATGCATGGCATTAAAAATGAAGCTTAAGCATATGCAAACAGCAAGTCGATGGCAGCTCTGAGATGATGGTGAAGCATAGGCTCTGGGTTGAGAAATAAGCTTGTGCTGAGAAACCATCTGGGAAAACTCTTCAACTAATTTGAATTGAGCCAAGCTGAGACCTTAAGCATTTCTTCCCAATGAGATCCAAGCTGAACAATGACACGAGCTGATGTTCAGTGGTGGAGATGCCCGTGTATCCTCGCCTAACAGCTGTCACGGTAGGTCCACACTGCTCCTGAAAGCTAGATAATTAACTGCCATTTGCTTTGAAGTCCAGGGAAAGCTGCTTCCTACTGCGGTGCATTTACAACTTCTACAATTGCCTCGTCAAATGTTCAGTGCCTCGACCGCGTCAGTTCCACTAACTCCTTTAAATGTTCAGGTTTCTCAAAGGTATTCAAATCACTGAAGCTGCCATGTGAGGTTTTTCAAGACAGATGTTCTAAAAAAGTGACTTATTTTTTAATCACTAGATTATTAAATAAGTTTGCCAAAAACATGACTATAAGTCATGGATGTTTGCAGCTTTTTCTTTATTTTTAACTGATGGAGAGCTGTTTTCAAAAGGATCAAGTTTGGCACGCATGGATATCGGATTGTTAAATCTATAGAACAGTCCAGGTAGTAGCATCACACTAGGAAAAGAAGACTAGATTAGTTTATTATTATTTTTTAAGAGCTTGATAAAAGGACTAAATTCACTTCTGTCTACCTTAGAAGTTTCCAAATAGGCCTTGGGAAAAAAATATATTTATAAAAAGGTTCAGAGTAGAGGTTCAGAATGAACCTAAATTTAGTGTATACATGCATTAAAGGTAGCAGAGTAAAGAACAACTGAATGAATACTTTATTTGTGTTCCATATATATCTCTCTGTGGCAGAGTGACACAGAGGACTTGGGTTTCTAGATATTAATCATTCAAACCAAAGTGAATGTAATTTTACTCGGAGACAGTTATGAAGGGAAAGGAATTAACATGATATTTTAAAAGATAATGTTTCACAGCACAATTTTGAAATGGATTACTAAGACTTTTAGTGAAATTACATTAGTTGATTCACTATATGTGACATTGTATTAAGAAAAACACCAGTTTTCATGCTGAGATTACTTGGTAGGGTAACCCAAGGGTAATTGCCAGTTTGGGTTTATCTTTGCAGTAAAAATCAAATGTGGACTGCATTGAAACAGAAATCCAGGACTTAACCTGTCCAATGGAAATCATCCATGCTTAGCAAAGCCTCACAGTTATTTTTCTTTCAAATTTACATTGTTTTGCCTTTAGGGAGTTGATGGAAATTCATTGTGAGTGTTTTTGTGGGTAAAGTTAAAATTGTTTCATTAAATGTTAATGGACTTAATAGTCCAGTTATAAAGACCTAATATATTAGCCTATATTCAGCACTTAATGCTGACATGGCTTATGTTCCAGAATTGCATTTGGGCCCATAGAGCTGAACATCAGATGTGAGCATAGGTTAGGAATGGGTTTTGTTCTTCTGCCATAAGGAAATAACCATTCTGTTTACAAATGACTCTGATTTTTAACAAAGCAGCTATTTTAGATGCAATTCATTGGTTTATTTTGGCCCAAAGAAAGATTTGGACATCTACTTGTACATTAGGAACACAGTACGGCTCACTGGACTTGACAAGCAAATAGAATGTAAGTTACCTAAAATCCCATAATATGCCTCTAACTTTCTTTGGCACCTTTACTATCAAATAAGCTAACAGTGCTATGGGAGGGAATTACCAATTTTAAGGTATTTTGCAAATCTGCAAGAGATATCTTGCTGATTGTTTTTTTGGGAATGGAAACTTATGCCATAAAAGATATATCTTGAAAAATGAGTTTGTCCTTGGCTGATGAAGAGAGTTAAAAGGCCATTTCCTCCAGATTAGATGAGAATAATAACTTGTTGGTAATTTTGAGCAGTTAAGGGTACATTATGTTAAGTATAGGAATGCAGGCTCAGCTTAGCCCACAAGTTCACAAGACCACCCTTATTCTTGTCTTCAGGAATCACAACATCATGTGGCTTTGGATACATCTTTGTCAGCTCTTTTGAAATCAAACAACACTCATTTTAATATAATCTTTAAACATTGGGAAATAGAAATCCTGCATGGTTTCACAATACATGAACCACATGTAGTTTCAACCATAGGGACTATATATAGGCTGATATGATCATACACCAGGGTCTCCATTTCCTCCTCCTACTTTATAAAAGGTTAGGAATTCAACAAAGAGATTGTAAGATGATATGAAACAAAAGCTTTAAGAATTTTCATTCATTCATTCAACAAGTATTTTTGTGCACTGACTGTTTTTGTTTTCCACCCAGAGAGAAATGTAAAATTTGCACAAAAGTCTACAACTGTTTTTAGTTACAGCAATTCTAGAGATAGGAATTTATCCAAAAGAATTCAGAATAAACTATACATGCAAAATGATGACAGAAGTAGAAGGGACAGAGAAAAAGCCTGAGACTAACCAATGGGTCCTCAAAGAAACAACTGAATTCTCTCTGCATTAGTGTCCTCAGCCAAATGAGGAATTGATTGGTAACTTGAGAGGTTCCTTCTCACTCAACAAGTCTGAATCACAACATAAATCACTGTTGAATCACTAATAATCATAATAATACCAGCACAATAGGAGAGATTGATACTCTGAGTCTTCCCAAGGGCATGAAGTTTTCAAAATTCTCTGGTTTTCAGATGCTTTGAATGGACATTTTACCGTTGTCTAATATTCAAGTGCTTTGAAAGCTGCTAGGCACTTGAATGCAAAGCATATTTCTTGCAAGATCACAAATCTTCAGTTTGTAAGACAAATTCATGGGTAAGTTTCTAAGCCTAAGTCTCCACTTTGAATTTCTTTCATAGATAAATAAGGGAAGCTGATAGAAGGTAGATAAAATATTAAAAATTAGCCAAGCCTAGGACTCCCCTGGTAGTCCAGTGATTAAGACTGTGTACTTCCACCGCAAGGGATGTGAGTTAGATCCCTGGTCAGGGAACTTAATATCCTGCATGCCATGAAACGTGGCCCCTCCCCCCAAAAAAAACATTAATCAAGCTTGCATGGTCATTCCTCTATCTCTTGAATTTTATATCATTAAGCTACCTTTAGGAAATCATGATAAAGCTATTGCCTTAATGACCTGAGAATGTTTGGTTCTTCAAGAGTTTTTCTATGGTAACTCAATAATTTTGTTAATGTCAGAAACTTAAAGCCAGTCAGTTATAGTCATGAGGGAAAAAAAGTGAAAGTGTTAGTTGCTCAGCCATGCTGTTTGACTCTTTGCAACTCTCTGGACTGTAGCCTGCCATGGGATTCTCCAGGTTAAGAATACTGGAGTGGGTTGCCATTCCATTCTCCAGGGGATCTTCCCAATCCAGGGATCAAACCCAGTTTCCTGCATTGCAGGTAGATTCTTTACCGTCGGAGCCACCAGGGTACAACAGGACATATCTAGCATTTGTTTCTTTCCTTTGTCAGGTACTTTTCTAAACCTCTTACATATATTAACTCATTTAATCTTTGCAGCAATCCTCAGGTTGGTACTGTTATTACTCCTATGGCATGGATGAGGAGATTAAGTCATAGAGAAAATAAATGACTTGCTTAATTTCACTTAAATTGTAAATGACAGAGCTGGCATTCAAACCTGTATGATCTATGTTTAACGCCCATGCTTATGTCCGCAATAACATATCTACCTTCTAACATGACTACCCATTTGTCATATTCACAGTGACACACACTTAGTAACCAAGAGTAACCAGTGTTTAACCCAAGCACTGCTGAGCTGGAGGCAGCTCAGCTCTATCTGTCAGGCATAGGAGGCCAGGGTCTAAGACCCATGATACATTCAGGGGCCCAAGAAAATGTTTTAGTTTCTTTCAAAATCAGAAGGAAAAACCCCAAATATAATTTAGCCTGGATCATATTTGTTTATATCAGCATTGCCATAATCTATACTTTATATATTTTAAAAGGTGCCCAGGAACATTATAGTGTGGGCCTGACTGGAGTAGAAGTTGATAGGCGTGGACAAAGCTGCTCTTCCCATCTGGTCTCTTCCTCCTCTCTGCAGGGTGGTACCCAGGAAAGCTGCCATATAGCCCATCTTTGGCTCAACACAGCATCAAAACCTCTGGTTTCTCCTGGAAGTGCCACTCCCCCTGCCCCTGGCCCCTGCCTTGGTCACTGGGTACATGGAACTTTTCTCTTCTCTCCTGCCCCGTACTGAGGCAAGCCTGTTTCACTGCTGGCCTGCAGGTGGGTCTGGTCTGGTCTGTACAATGTTTGAACAAATCAGAATACAGTAAGCCCTCTACATCAGAATGAGTTCTACTCCGAGAGTGTGTTCATAACTCCAGTTTGTTTGTAGGTTCTAACAAAGTTAGCCTAGGGACCCAAGTAAAGCAATCGGCTATATGATACTGTACTGTAATAGGTTTATAATACTTTTCACACAAATAATATGCTTCCTTGGTGGCTCAGCAGCAAAGAATCTGCCTGCAATGCAGGAGACACTGCAGATGAGGATTCGATCCCTGGGTTGGGAAGATCCCCTGGAGGAGCGCATGGCAACCCACTCCAGTATTCTTGCCCAGGAAATTCCATGGACAGAGGAGCCTGGCGGGCTATAGTCCATGGGGTCGCAAAAAGTCGGATACAACTAAAGTGACTGAGTACAGCACAGCACAGCACATAAATAATATATAAAAAACAAGCACAAAAAAATAAGGAAAACATTTTCAATCCTACAGTACAGAACCTTGAAAAGCACAGCAGTACAGTACAACAGCTGGAAAACAGGGGCTGGCACTGAACGAACAGGCAAGAAGAGTTACTGACTGGAGGAGGGAGAGGAGGTGGGAGATGGTAGAGCTGAAGCTTCGTCAGCAATAGGAGAGGAGGACAAGCTGCAGTTTCACTCATGCCTGACGTTGATAGAATGTACATTCCCGTTTTTTAAAGTTTGCAACTTGAAAGTTCATATATAGGGAAATTATTGTAGTTGCCAACGTTTTTTTTTTTTTTATAAATGGGAGGTTTCACATAAAAATCTGGATTTCTGTCTTCTCTTGAAAAATCAGAAGGGTTAGTAGCACCGGGCCGGTATTACACAGCTCCATTTGGCTGGAGGTGAGTGGAGCCATTGCTTCAGCCCCTCCCAGCCCTGCCTGGCCCTGTAAATATGGGAGAATTTCAAATCTTTGTGCTAAGATATACATGATAGCTTAAAACATTATCTTTCCTCAAAATTCTTGCAGGTTTACTGAGAAGGAAGAAAGCTTTAGTAATTATACAGTGATAATGGCTGGATGGGAGATGGCAATGGCACCCCACTCGAGTACTCTTGCCTGGAAAATCCCATGAACAGAGGAGCCTGGTAGGCTGGAGTCTGTAGGGTCGCTAAGAGTCAGACACGACTGAGTGACTTCACTTTCACTTTTCACTTTCATGCATTGGAGAAGGAAATGGCAGTCCACTCCAGTGTTCTTGCCTGGAGGATCCCAGGGACGGGGAGCCTGGTGGGCTGCCGTCTATGGGGTCACACAGAGTTGGACACGACTGAAGTGACTTAGCAGCAACAGCAGCAATGGCTGGATGGCCTCACCAATGCAATGAACATGAACTTGGGCAAACTTCGGAAGATGGTGAGGGACAGGGAGGCCTGGTGTCCTGCAGGCCATGGGGTTGCAAAGAGTCAGACACGACTTAGTGACTGAACAACAACAATGGAATTATAGGCTTCAGCCGTTGGGAAGGCATGAAGAACATCAGGGCTTCAGCTTTTTATGTCGGGTGAGGCCTTTGCTTACATCTCACTGTGAGCAAGGTTTGTCCCAAGCTTCACATGAATGGTGTGGCCAGGACAGCCTGACTTTGCAGGGATAAAGGTAGGTAGAATGCGAATCAGGAGAGGCCATGGAAGTTGGCGATTTGCCACCTAATCTCACCTGCCCTACTGTCCATGCTTCATTCTGCCAAAACCAGGTGAAATATGAATATGAATTGAATACAGATTATATGCATCTCTTCTTTTTAACTGTATTGTGACTATTATTATTTTAAAAGACAGAACTTCAAGGAAGCTGGCAAGTGCTAACTTCAAAGAACGAACATATAACACCGTCCTGACAGTTGAGTTCCATTGGGTGACTCTGTGCAAGCCCAACAGACATCCAAATGTGAAAAGGATTTTTATTTTAGCTTCTTGTGGAAGCCTTTCTATTTAAGAATGAGGTTTTATATTTTCTCCATAACAATGAAGGCTTTCTAAACTTTGTCTTTGTTTTTATTGGCACCCATGGGAGCTTTCTGTGTGGGCAAAATATTGCTGTGGCCCAGCTTTTGATGTTGGTGCTGAAAATTGAAGAAATGCAACTTCTCATTCTTACTTTCTTTTCGTGGCATGGGGCATGTGGGATCTTAGTTTCCTGACCAGGGACTGAACCCATGCCCCTAGCTTTGGAAGCACAGAGTCTTAACCACTGGATCACCAGAAGAGTCCCTCATTTTCATTCTTTTTTATGAAGTCCCTCATCCCTTTTATAAAGCTCTTCAGATCTATTAGCTTAACTGCTAGAAGTCCAAGTAGGTGTGTACATTTTTCACATTTGGTTTCACCATGTTGGTAGTGTTTCCCTAGAGAGTTTATAATTACATATATTTAGTACTTAATATAAATGTATGAGGAATATGATTACTTAGGTAGCTAGTTCGTGAATATAGGAGGTGAACAAAATAAGATTTTGTGACCATGCTGCTGAGTTTACCATCCTTCCTAGTAAGAGGAAGAAGACTGTGTCCTGAAAAGCCCCCTCTGCCTGCAGAAAAAGAAGGGCTTTGAGGACAAAATATAGTCACTGCATTTCATTTTTCCTACCCAATTCAATGCCTGACATCCCAGAAATCTTTCTTTGTTAATATTGATTGTCCGCATAGTATATAGATTGTGGTTAGTATGTATATGGGATTCAAATGATGCATGGGATGTAGAAGATGTAGTTCCTATCCTCAGTGAATTCAGTCAGTGAGCCAGGACCAAAGAAGGAGGCGATGGGCCTTATGTACTGTTGTATATTAAGCACTAAATTGGAGGGATATATAAAATATATTTAAAAAATTTTGCCATCTGGTATGTGAAAAAGTGGATCTAACTATAGTTCTAATTTGGACATGCTTTTATTGACATTTATAAGATGTCTGGCTGAGGTGTGAGGGATGCAGTGTTTTCTAGAGAAGTAAAGGGTTCCTCAGGGCCAAGCTGTCAGGGGAGGGCCCATACCCTTGACCCTATTTGCTTTAACCTTGACCCTATTTAGCTGGTTTAGAGAGAGATTCTAACTGTGGCAGGAACCATCCATGTCATCTCCGAATCTGAAGGTGCCTGGAAAAGTGGCATCTATTTATGCTTGCCTGTGGATGGGTGGGGCAGGACCTCGGTGCATCAGTTTAGAGCTGTCTCCCAGGATACTGCCAGGTCCCTGGGACCTCACACTGGGGAGGAAGTTTGTCCTGAGGTTTGCAGATCAGTGGACAGTGCCCCAGCTGTTTGAGAGTGGAGGTAGCATGTTTTGGGTTGGGCCATTCAGGGCAGACAAAATTGGGTCTTAGACTGGGTTTCAAAAAGAGTCGAGAGTGAGGACACAGCCTATGACATGATGGGTGGAGATCACTGGAGTTGGGAAGTTGGGAACAGAGTTACAGAGTGATGGAGTTTCTAGGCAGGGGTGGGGAGGAGCAGGTGGAAGAGCTTCTGCTTTATTCTCCAGGTAATGCTAAGCCATTATTATGAAAGAAAGGAAAAGACGTGACAAAAGTAATGCTCTAGGAAGATTAATCTGGAAGCTTAAAGCGATTAGAGCAATAGAAGCTGCAAGAGGCTGGAAGGCTGGTTAGGAGGCTCTTGAATAATCCAGGCAGAAAGTAAGTGGAGTCTAAATTTAGCTGAGAGGGGAGGGAGAAGCAGGGAGGGGTGCTTTTAGAGACTTATTCTTTAGAAAAGATAAATGAGTCTAATCTTCCAATTCAGCCTACTTTCCCCTTTCTGCTTCCCCTCCCCCCGCCCCCCAACCTGTGTTCTCATGTTTGCATCTCCATTCCTGCTCTGGAACTAGGTTCATCTGTACTATTTTTCTAGGTTCTACATACAGGAGGGAAGAGATACATGTACACATATAGTGATTCACTTTGTTGCACCAGCAGAAACTAACACAACATTGTAAAGCAATCGGACTATATATATATGTCAGTTCAGTTCAGTCACTCAGTTGTGTCTGACTCTTTGCGACCCCATGAACTGCAGCACACCAGGCTTCCCTGTCCATCACCAACTCCCAGAGCTTACTCAAACTCATGTCCATTGAGTCGGAGATGCCATCCAACCATCTCATCCTCTGTCATCCCCTTCTCCTCTCGCCTTCAGTCTTTCCCAGCATCAAGGTCTTTTCCAATGAGTCAGTTATTCACATCAGGTGGCCAAAGTATTGGAGTTTCAGCTTCAGCATCAGTCCTTCCAATGAATATTCAGGACTGATTTCCTTAGGATGGATTGGTTGGATCTCCTTGCTGTCCAAGGGACCCTTAAGAGCCTTCTCCAACACCACAGTTCAAAAGTATAAATTCTTCGGCGCTCGGCTTTCTTTATTGTCCAACTCTCACATCTATACAGGACTACTGGAAAAACCATAGCCTTGACTAGACGGACCTTTGTTGGCAAAGTAATGTTTCTGCTTTTTAATATGCTGTCTAGGTTGGTCATAGCTTTTCTTCTAAGGAGGAAGCGTCTTTTAATTTCATGGCTGCAGTCACCATCTGCAGTGATTTTGAAACCCCCCAAAATAAAGTTTCTCACTGTTTGCATTGTTTCCCCATCTATTTGCTATGAAGTGATGGGACCGGATGCCATGATGTTAGTTTTCTGAATGTTGAGTTTTAGGCCAACTTTTTCACTCTCCTCTTTCACTTTCATCAAGAGGCGCTTTAGTTCTTCCCTTTCTACCATGAGGGTGGTGTCATCTGTATATCTGAGGTTATTGATATTTCTCCTGGCAATCTTGATTCCAGCTTGTGCTTCATACAGTCAAGCATTTCACATGATGTACTCTGCATATAAGTTAAATAAGCAGGGTGACAATATATAGCCTTGATGTACTCTTTTTCCAATTTGGAACCAGTCTGTTGTTCTATGTCCCATTCTAATTGTTCCTTCTTGACCTGCATACAGATTTCTCAGGAGGCAGATAAGGTGGTTTGGTATTCCCATCTCTTGAAGAATTTTCCGCAGTTGATTGTGATTCACACAGTCAAAGGCTTTGGTGTAGTCAATAAAGCAGAAGTAGATGTTTTTCTGGAACTCTCTTGCTTTTTTGATGATCCAACGGATGTTGGCAATTTGATCTCCAGTTCCCCTGCCTTTTCTAAATCTAGCTTGAACATCTGGAAGTTCACAGTTTATGTACTATTAAAGCCTGACTTGGAGAATTTTGAGCATTACTTTCTTGTGTGTGAGATGAGTACAATTGTGTGGTAGTTTGGACATTCTTTGGCATTGCTTTTCTTTGGGGTTGAAATGAAAACTGACCTTTTCCAGTCCTGTGGCCACTGCTGAGTTTTCCAAATTTGGTGGCATATTGAGTGCAGCACTTTCACAGCATCATCTTTCAGGATTTGAAATAGCTCAACTGGAATTCTTTATATATAATATAAAGATAAGATAACTAAATACAGCTGGATCAAGGAGAGGGCGGGAGGTATAAAAGGTAAGTGTAGTTCACCTGCAGTTTCCAACGTGGACGGGACTAAGAACTGAGAGTCTGTGCCTTGCTCCTCGTCTCACCTTGCTCCCTTTCCCTAGCCATACAGATCTCCATGCTGTTCCTTGGAACAGGGTAAGCATAATCCCGTCTCAGGGTCTTGACACTTGCCAATTCCTCCATCCTCAACACTCTTCTCCCAGGTCTCTACCTGATTTGTTTCTTCGTTTTCAGTCTTTACCTGGCCCTCTCCACTCATTTGTCTTCGAAAACACTGGAATTTTTAACCAGCCCTCTAATTATGAAAATATTCCTCTTTCTGCAAGTTCTTGCAGGTGCAGAGATGGAGGGCTTAAGTTACAGAGACCGCTAAAATATGCCCTCATTAGAGGTGCCTTTCTTGATTGCTCAACCTCAAATTTTCCCTTTATCCTGCTTGATTTTTCCTTGTAGCATGTTTCCTCAGCTGAGTATATGTGTTAAGTACTTAGTCCTTTGTTCAGTTAGTTTATGTTTTTTCTTTTCAGTATGTAAGGGCAAATGAGCAGAGACTATGTTTCTATTTTTATTTTTTTAATGCAGTAGAATACCAGGTAAATTCAGTGCCTGGCACATAGTAGGTTCTGAATAAATATATTTTAATTAAATAAATGAAACAAGGAGCTAATTTGGGGAGAAGAGGAGGTGGAAGATAATGAGTTAGTTTTTTTCTTTTTTTAATTCTGGTTTTATTGAGATATAATACTGAGATATACTCACGCAGCACTGTACAAGTTGTACAGCTTAATGGTTTGACTTACATCATGAAGTGATTATTACGTTATGCTCAGTAAATATCCATCATTTCATATAGGTATAAAGTTAAAGAAATAAATTTTTTTTTCTTATTTTGAGAATTCTTAGGATTATTCTCTTAACTTTCATATATAACATACCACAGTGTTAATTATGTGTTTTATGTTGTACCTTACATTCCTAGTACTTATTTATCTTAAAACTGGAACTTTGTCCCTTGGGACCACCTACATTCAATTCCGTGTCCCTCCATCCCATAATACCCCTAACCACAAATCCGACCTAATTTTCTATGAGTTTGCTTGTTTTTGAAATATGATTGTCCTCCAACACTGTGTTGGGCTACCCTGGTGGCTCAGTGGTAAAGAATCCATCTGCCTGCCAATGCAGGAGACACAGGTTCCATCCCTGGGTCGGGAAGATCCCCTGGAGACAGGAATGGCCCACTCCAGTAGCCTTGCCTGGAAAATTCCATGGACAGAGGAGCCTGGCAGGCTGCACAGTCCCTGGGGTTACAAAGAGTTGGACACGACTTAGCGACTGAACACACAAAACACTGTTAGTTCCTAATGAGTTAGTTTTAAGCAGGGATCGTCCTAGAAGAAATGATACTTTACATGGCAATCGGCAGGATCTCAAGGGTGGGGGATTCAGCTCTGTGCCCTTCAAAGGTCATTTCCTTTTGAAGCATCGGGACAGCCCCCTTAGGACAGTCTTGTTCTCTGGGTGGCTGTCTCAGTAGTTTTCAACTTTCTTTGGGAGTCCACCCTCCCATTTCCCTTGTAACTCACCTTCTTCCTGGGAGAGAGGAGGGGAGAAGAGCTTTGGAATAGAGGGTGGACCTGGATGCTGTTGACTTCCTGTGAAGACAACCCTGAAACCAAGTGTTCTCTCTTAAACTGTCCATCAAATACACATCTGATGTTTCTAGGAACTCCAAATCAATGTATCACAATGATTTACTGCAAACTATTGGAAATATACCTGATGCACCCTGTAATAATCCACATGAGACCACAAACAAAAACAAGGCACACCTGTAGCTCATTTGTTTCCACTGTTTCAATTGCTTCAATTCAAACTTTTGCCAGGAGCAGATTAGATCATCTCCCAAACTAACTTCTGATTTAATGAAGTAGTTCATGCACATTCATTTGGTTCTCTGAAATAATCCCTTTAAGAAAACACATTTCTCCTTTTCAAATGCAGCTCAGCCTTTTCTTGCCATGAACCGCTTTCGAATGTTACCATTGACTGTATTGAAATGAATGAATACATTATAAAGCACTTTATCTTTATTGCTGCCTGAAGTAATCTGTAAAGAGTATAATTGCCAGCTGTGTACCTTAGGCCCGTAATTCCATTACTGGGCTCTTATGGAGCCATCAGTCCCATGAATGGTCCTGTGCTTGACAAACCAGCCATCAAATCCCAAACTTGCCTAAATGGCACTCTTCAGGTCAGTTCACCCTAGCCTGAACCTGGCAGATGTTATCAGAAGCCTCAGCTGCCCGGGCTGTTCTTAAGAGTCTGCTTAACAAGGCTGTCATTCTTCTGATAACCTGAGGTCACAGCTTCTGATCAAAGACTCCCTCCAGAATCAAGTGGCCCCCTGCTTCCTTTGACTGTCTATAAATATCCTTAACAGGTAGTAACATTAATTTTAATCTTCTAGCCATATTTGTGTGTGGGACAGGGGCCAGCTACCTTTCCAAGGTGGGGTGGTGAGGAGGTTAATACTGTTTGCCTTTGTGTTTGGGCTGGGGGTGACCCAGTTTCTCCAGATAGATCTAAATATCCCATAGTCTACCAACAAAGATTAAATTAGTGGGGATTAAATTAAGTGGGGATGGGGGTCATTGAAAAAACTCTCCTGCCAGAAGGCCAGTAAACCTTGGGTTCACACTTGGCCATGAATTTCTGTGTAATCTGAGGATTTTAGAAGTAATCTTGTCCAGATCTCTCCTTTCAAAGTAACAGCCACCACTCATCATAAGTTTAACATGTGCTAAAAACTGCTCTATGATGTATCTTATAGAAATTAATTTTTACAAAAAAAACTTGGAGGTTGATATTTTAATTTTTTAGAGAAGACGTTTCTTGACCAGATTCTCACAGCAAATGGCAGATGTGGGATTTGAGGTTTATTTGGCTCCAAATTTATGTGACAGAATCCCAAATAAGTAATTTGATATTTACTCACAAATAGTTTCAATGCCCTCATCCCCCAATTTTTATACTTTAAGTAAGTTGAGAACATTATAGTACTGCACTTAATGGCATGATAAGAAGTAATAGCAATAAGATAAGCTGCCCCCTTAGGGACTTCCCTGGTGGTCCAGTGGCTAAGACTTCAAACTCCCAACATAGGAGCCTCGGGTTCAATCACTGGTCAGGGAACTAGATCCTACATGCCATAACTAAGACCAGGTGCAGCCAAATAAATATTTATAAAAAGCTGCCCCTTTAGCTATTCCCAAATTCACAGTCTCAAGAAAACCTTCTTCACGTGTGTCAGCTTGCCAGTTCCTGGGATACTTGCTCCTGATTCCAAATGTCCAGGAACAATTTACCACCTAAAATTAAATCGGATCAGTTCAGTTCAGTTGCTCAGTCATGTCTGACTCTCTGCGACCCCATGGACTGCAGCACCCTAGGCTTCCCTGTCCATCACCAAATCCCAGAGCTTTCTCAAACTCATGTCCTTCGAGTCGGTGATGCCATCCAACCATCTCATCTTCTGTTGCCCCTTTCTCCTCCCACCTTCAATCTTTCCTAGCATCAGGGTCTTTTTCAGATGAGTCAGTTCTTCGCATCAGATGGCCAAAGTATTGGAGTTTCAGCTTCAACATCAGTCCTTCCAATGAATGTTTAGGACTAATTTCCTTTAGGATGAACTGGTTGGATCTCTTTGCAGTCCAAGGAACTCTCAAGAGTCTTCTCCAACACCACAGTTCAAAAGCATCAATTCTGCATTCAGCTATCTTTATTGTCCAACTCTCACATCCATACATGACTACTGGAAAAACCATAGCTTTGGCTAGATGGACGTTTGTCAGATACTCTACCCTTATCAGACCCTTTAGATATAGTCCTACCACGTGAAACAGAGCAAAAGAAAACACTTCTTTTCCATTGAATGTTGACAATCATTCTTATTCTTATTCATGAATAGCATATCAAAATATGATACTG
The DNA here is from genome assembly GCF_003369695.1 of Bos indicus x Bos taurus. Classification (NCBI taxonomy): domain Eukaryota; kingdom Metazoa; phylum Chordata; class Mammalia; order Artiodactyla; family Bovidae; genus Bos; species Bos indicus x Bos taurus. Next base: position 118,665,394 of record NC_040076.1, read on the forward strand.
AAGGCCTTTACATGTCCAACAAGAGGACATATATAACTAGGTAATATCAGGGTATAGAAGTAAATCTTGGGAAGTGGTGGAAAGAGGAGAGAGGACCATAATCTAACCAGGCAGATAAAACCTGCAGTGAAGAGGGGATGCAAGGGCATGTATTTACCTGCTGGGTGGAAACCCTACAAATTCATGTCTGTGAATTATGGACAGTGTGTGTGTGTGTGTGTGTGTGTGTGTGTGTGTGTGTTTGTGCTCAGTTTGTGTCTGACTCTGCGACCCCATGGACTGTGGCCTTCCAGGCTCCTGTGTCCATGCAATTTCCCAGGCGAGAATACTGGATTGGGTTGCCATTTCCTTGTCCAGGGAATCTCCCTGAGCCAAACCTGTAGACCCTACATTAGCAGGTGGATTCTTTACTACTGCACCACCTGGCATTATTCAAAAGAGGAATAAGACCATATTGCTTTGGTTGGAATTTCTATACTGAGAAAGGCTGTGAGGAAATCAGATAACTTAGGCTGGTCTCTGGGTCTGATTAGCATTCTCTGCGGAGGTTGGGGGGCAACTGACAGAAAGGAATCGATGCTGGTGGATATGTCCAAGATGAGGAGGGCTCTGGGTCCCAGGGGGAAAGGAGATCCACAGGAAACATCTAAGACTTTATCAATGTTGCCATCCTGCCGAGAACTTCCTCGGAGGCCAGTTGACTGAGCACTAGCCCTGCCAAAGTTTGCAGAGACAAAAGCTCACCCTTGTTCTTTCTTCCACTTAGAAAATTAATAAAATGCAAGTCATCCCAGAGGCCCTGGGGAAGGTCCAGCTGTCCTGTGAGGGCAGCTCCTCTCTGTCCTGAGAGGCCATGACAATGCACTTTTAAAGGAACAGGCTCTCTGGTTGTTCCTGTACATCTGTTTACTTATTATAGCTTCCTCACTGTCCTCATTTACTGAAGAAAATCCAGCTATCTTAGTATGTAACTTGGGAAGAATGTGATGGGGAAAATGTGGCTGTTATCGCCCCCTGTGACCTTGAACCTGTTTTCAAAGTCATCTGGGTTTTGGTTGCTTCCTGTCTGAAGTGGATCGCGTGGGTAAACACAGAAATATTGTTCTTCATTAAGCACTATCATATTGCCAGCTTCTTAGAGAGATGAAAAATTTTCTTTTACCTTATGGCTCTTTCTTTCATTATTAACAACCTTTTCTAACAGAATTTTCCTAGAATCACAAACTGTTACAGCCAGAAGGGAGATAAGGAATGGAAAAAAGAACGTTTCCACTGTAAATGGCTATTCAAATACAAAAGTCCTTACAAAGGTAAGGAAGGGCACTTCCAAGTCCCCATGCTGCCTTTGGAGTCTGTTTTCTATTTGTTCTGTTCTCAGTAGGGAGAAGATCTCATACTGTCCTAGGTACTATAAGCCTTTTATACACTTGAAAATGGCTGTTAGCTAACCCTGTAACCCTCTTGCCTCCAAACAGAATTACCTTGGTTCCTTTGACTTTTCCTGTTCTTTAGTTTTCAGCTCTCTAATCACTCCCGTGGCTTCTGAACTGACTGCAGTTTCTCTCACTTCCCCGTTAATCGCAGGCACCAGAACCAGACTCTGTGTTCAGGAAAGGTCTGCCCAGGTTTTCGAGGCTGAGCAGGGGATATGGGAGTGGACTGGCAGGCAGTGACTGCAAACGGCTTGTTAGTGGACAAACAAGGTGGGAAAGAGGAGAGGAGTAGGTATCTTTGTGTGAGTTAGAAGTCAGACGTTTTACCCACCCTATCATTTACACTTAAGAGTTTTCCAAACAATGTCGGTGAACTATTTCCTTACAAAGCATTTAACAAGGCTTAGCTGTGGGCTCAGTACTTCTGTGGGAATTCAGAAAACTGCCAGACTTTGGTCCTCAGGTTGAAAGCTGCCTGTGGGCAGTGTTTGTATTTTTCACCTAGTTTACGATGTTTTATTTAGCTGCTGACATTTAAAAATTAGGATAGTTTACTTAAGAATTATCCAGATTTCTAGCTTCTTTTACTTTTTTTTTTGGCCATGTAGCTTATGGGATCTCAGTTCTCCGACTAGGGACTGAACCTGGGCCCCAACAGTAAAAGTACAGAATCCTAACCACCAGGCCACCAGGGAACCCCACTTCTTTCACATTCTATAGGTTGGGAATATTAGACTGGCATGTCAGGCCTGGAATCATGTGCTAAAGCTGAGTAGCGGCTCTCCTACCTGCCTGCCTGCCCCTCCACGTCCCCTCCCGCCATGTGAATGGGAACTGCTTTCTAGTTCTCCTAAGTCCCACCTCACCCACTGTGATGGACTTCATTGTGTCCCCCAGATTCATATATTGAAGGCCTAACCCCTGTTGACTAAGAAATGTAATCACAACCAGAAAGTAGAGTTATTTTATTTGGTGGGAATGTTTAGGACTCTGAGCCAGGGAAACAGCATCTCAGGAGCTCTGAGAAAATTGCTCCAAGGAGGCAGGAAGGGAAATCAGGCTATATACAAGTTTGCAACAAAGGGATGCAGTCTTAATATCAAAGATCAGGTATCAAGTTAAAGAATTTAGCATTCTACCTATGGGAAGATGCAAGCCTCTGGATTTACTGAATTCATTCCTTTCATATGCACCTCAGCGATCTGGGGCCAATCCTGTTCCCTTGTTCATCCTGCTTCTTGCATTCCCCCAGTCCTTTGCAATCACCAGCGGCATCCGCTGAATCAGTTTTGGGAGCCCTCATTCAAATTTGGAGAAATCGCTGATGGCTGTGACGTTTCTTGTTTATTGGTATGGCAGGAGATATTTTCATTTCATATGCCCAATGTGACTGTATTTGGAAATGGGACCTTTAAGAAGGCAATGAGGTTAAACGAGATCATAAGGGTGGAACCTGTGGCTAAGACTTCACACTCCTAATGCAGCGGCCCCAGGTTTGATCCCTGGTCAGGGAACTAGATCCTACATGCAGCAGCTAAGAGTTCTCATGCTGTACCTAAAGGTCCCACATACCACAATGAGGATGGAAGATCCTGAGTGCTGCAACTAGGAGCCATTGCAGCCAAATACATAAAGTTAAAAAATAAGGGTGGGGCCCTAATCCCAAGGGACTAGCATTCTTTTCTAAGAAGAGGAAGAAACACCAGAGAGCTGTCTCCTCTCTCCATGTGGGCAAAGGAAGAAGGCAACATCTATAAGCCAGGAAAAGGGGCTTCACCAGCAACCAACTTGGAGGCACCTTGAACTTGGACTTCTAGTCTCCAGAACTGTAAGAAACTGAATCTTTTGTTTAAGCCCTTGAGTCTGTGCTGTTCTATTTTGGCAGCCTGAGCAGACTGACACACCCATGTGCCTCGTTTACTTTGTGCCTCGCTTCTGTGGGCATTCAAGCTTGAGATTCCTGCTTTATGTCCTTGAGAGTTAAAAGTGACTATCCATGTCCTATGCTTTGTCTACTGGTGGGGAAAAAGTTAGATGGAGACATCATTTGTGACAGGATGCAATGTAAGAGGTGTACAAACAGATATCAAAGGACAGAACTGTCAGTGGGGGGCATGGAAGGGAGAAGAGAAGTTTTCACTCTGCGAAGAGCATGTTGAAGGGTTTTAAGAGATTCAGAAGATTTCAATGAACAGCGATGGAACAGAAGGCAGAAGCTAAGGTAGGCAGAGGTGAAAGTGGATGGTGTGTTACAAAGTTTGGCTAGAGTTCAGGGTACATTGCATGTGAGAATTGTATGATAGGAGATAAGACCAGAAAAGGGGGGAAGAGTTGGATCATGATTCTGGAATGCCCCACCATAGGATTTGGTTTAATTCTGGAGTAAATGAGGAGCACCAGGGGATGGAGGGTATGTTTTCACTAATTAATTAATTATTAGGAACATCTAATGTGCCAAGTGCTGCAAATACAGTTGAGGACAGGATGGAACTAAGTCTCTGCCCTCCATGGAACTGACAGAAATAAATACTCAGATACAGAATACAGTGTCAATAGACACAGTGTCAGAGAGTGCTGAGCGCTACAGTAAAAGGTAAAGCAGTGTAAGGTGCAGAGTGGATACGGCAGGTGCTGGTATAGATGCAGGTCAGGAAAGGCCTGGTATTTGGGCAGAATCCTGGATGAAGTCAGAGAATGAATCATGGGTCATCTGCTCTAGACAGAGGGAACACATGTGCAAAGGTCCTGAGGCAGGAACACAGTTCTATTCAAAGAACAACACAGGCCAACCTGGCAGGAGTCAGCAACTGGAAGAATGGCGGGCAGTGAGGCTGAGGGAGTCAGGGGTCAGATCTTTTCCAGGAAGGGAACTCCAGTGTAGTGTGAAGGATGGATTGGGGATGAAGACTGGAAGGGGGAGACTGCTGTATGCCTATGATGGGGGTCTGAGCCATCACAGGAGCAATGGAGTTGGAATTGTAGAGTCATACTGAGGAGATAGGGGTATTTTGGACCAGGACACAAATGAAGTCCCCAAACAGAGCTGGCCTTGGGGGAATAAAGGGCTTTGAGACAGAATGAGATGGGGTACTTACTTCCCAATCTCTGGATCGATAATGTGTGCTGGCAGTCGTCAAAGAAGGAGGAGAACCACAGCTCTCTCTCTCTCTCCCAAAGTTCAGCACATCAGTCTGTGAATGTCCCAGAGGAGGATGAAGGGAGAGACAGAGTTCATTTGCTTCCACAGCTCAGAAGCCTGGGTAGTCTCCATGGGGAGAGAGCACAAATGTTCTCCCCCTGAAAGATACAGCAACTCTATTTCTTATCACTACAGGCCTGGCAAATGTCCCAGACATCCTGGTTTGGTCTAAGTCTCGAATGAAATGACTTGTTCTAACAAGTGGAAATAAAAAGACGTGAAAGGCATTGCAGGGGGAGGGTTAATACAGTCCAGAATGTGGGTTGGCTTGGTACAGCTGCTGCTTGGCACCTTTTCCTTTGTTGATTGAGCTTCAGTGAGGAGGAGGGGTAGTTCTTTGAGAGCCATATAAAGCTCTGCCTCCGGAGTGCAGTGGAGCAGTCACCTTTGACATTCTTCTCTACTAATATTTTACCCTTGGTATTTTCCCTTTTCCTTCTTGCTTGGCTGTGAGAATTACGATGAGCTCCTTAGGAAAGAATGCTGGGCTTTCTCTTTTGCCCCCACTGTGGGCAAACGTTCAAAAAAAAGAAGGCGTCGACAGTAAGCATCTGTGGAAAGAGTGCCCTCTGTTGGTATGCTCTATTTGTCGTTGGCTGCCTTGCCTTGGCAATTGCTTCCTTATCATTTCATTAAATAAATTGGTGGAGAAAAGCAAAAGGTATTGTTGTTGGGATAAATTAATTTCACCCAATGTTTCTAGAGCCTTCATGAACAGTCCTCATCCTTACTTGGCCATGGTTTCTGAGTCTTCTGGCCCTGCCTTTCTTTGGGATTTACACTTAAGCTTTTACTAATTCATGAAAAATAAATAAATAAATAAAGGTAAAAAGGACGGCAATTCAAGCCTTGGAGGGAGTATTGATAAAATTCATTGGATCAATTTCTGCCCCTCACTTCTATTACATCTATTGTCTACTCAGTTTTGGAATGCTTGAGGCCTCTCAGAATCTTAAATGAGGGAATTCCCTGGTGGTCCAGTGGCTACTAAGACCCCACACTCCCAATGCAGGGGGCCAGGGTTGAATCTCTGGTCAGGGAACCAGATCCCACTTGCCACAACTAAGACCTGACACAGCCAAATAAATAATTTTTTTAAAGAATCTTAAATGTAAAATGTACAGTCCTTGTCTTTGCTGAGCTTGGAGGGTGATGGGAAAGACACTGGGAGACAAATACTGAGGTGTGAACAGTGAAGTGGGTGGTCAGTGGGGAATGAACTTTTTTGGTTATTCAAACTCAAAGGTGAAAAGAATGAAAGCTTCCCTGACCTGAATTTTTTCTCCTGACAATGACATCTCTCCTATGCACTAGAACTCAAGATTCTATGAACAAGTTATGATGGATTTAATATATTTCTGTATTACTAATCCAAGGAATGATTTCAGATCTGAAAGGGTTACATTAATATGTAGTCTGGTATCATTATACTTAAAATGTCCCAGGGAAATGTTTTTTTGTTTTTTTGTTTTTTTAATAGCCTGAACACTTGGAGAGACTCAGTGTCTCTAGTTTTAAGTAATTAACAAAGAGAGTGAAGTTGCTCAGTCATGTCTGACTCTTTGAAACCCAGTGGACTGTAGCCTACCAGGCTTCTCCATCCATGGGATTCTCCAGGCAAGAATACTGGAGTGGGTTGCCATTCCCTTCTCCAGGGGATCTTCCTGACCTAGGGACCAAACCCAGGTCTCTTGCATTGCAAGCAGATGCTTTACCCTCTCGCAGAACACCACTGTACAATGAAAAAAGTTATGTGTGGGTTTTGCTAGAAGTCATAATTTTGGTAGAAATTATTTTCCTCCACAGAAAAGGAGAGTTGTACTTAATGAGTGCTTCCAAAAATGGTTCTTCACAGGGAGAGGCTTGCCCCTTCCCCCGTTCTCTTGTGACATTTACTCACTGGCTCTAACCCAAGGCCTTGTGCATATGTGGTTCTGACATACACAGGGCCCCAGGGACCCTTAACCTTTTATTTTGTTCTATTTGGAAAATTTATTAATGCATTTTTCAGAGTGTTATTTTTGTTTCCTTTCTCTATGCCCCAAGCCTTCTACATGAGAAAAACTTTAAATAAAACTGGGAGAAAGAGATTGGGGCTTGGTGTGGAGAGAGACCATTCTGGTGAGCTCTCTTGGCTATAAATCCAGATAAAAGACGGTGGTGGGATTTGGAGGGTATCCCTCTTTTCAGCAGACACAATTGGTGTTACTATTTTATTTAAATTATTTATTTTAGTTTAGAATAGTTAGGAGGTATTTGGCATTTGCATAAATTTGGTAATTTTTAAAAATTTCTCTTTCATTTTTTTTTAAACTCTCAATTGTACACTAAAGACACCATTTCTATCCCTTCAAGTGGAACCAATAACCTTTCTCTCTCACAGGACAGATATCGCTAGGACTCCAGCCTTGGTTCACTTTATCTCTATTGCTCTGTCTATGCTTTGTCCAGAAATATCTTCTAAACACAAGAATTCCTAAGAGGAGTTTGGAGAGAGACCCACAAAGTCCTTAGATTGATTATACCTGATAAACACTTGTTTAGGCACTGTTGTGCTGACTTGTTCCCTTAGAACTGGACTTGGAACAACAGACTGGTGCCAAATCGGGAAAGGAGTACGTCAAGGCTGAATATTTTCACCCTGCTTATTTAAATTAAATTAAATAATTTATTTATATGCAGAGTACATCATGCGAAATGCTGGGCTGAATGAAGCACAAGCTGGAATCAAGATTGCCGGGAGAAATATTAATAACCTCAGATGATTATCAGATAACGCAGATGACACCACCCTTATGGCAGAAAGCGAAGAAGAACTAAAGAGCCTCTTGACGAAAGTGAAAGAGGAGAGTGAAAAAGTTGGCTTAAAGCTCAGCATTAAGAAAACTAAGATCATGGCATTCTGTCCCATCAGTTCAGTTCAGTTCAGTCACTCAGTTGTGTCCAACTCTTTGCTACCTCATGGACTGCAGCATGCCAGGCTTCCCTGTCTATCACCAACTCCCAGAGCTTACTCAAACTCATGTCCATTGAGTGGGTGATGCCATCCAACCATCTCATCCTCTGTCGTCCCCTTCTCCTCTTGCTCCCAATCCCTCCCAGCATCAGAATCTTTTCCAATGAGTCAACTCTTCTCATGAGGTGGCCAAAGTACTGGAGCAGCTGCTGCTGCTGCTAAGTCGCTTCAGTCGTGTCCGACTCTGTGCGACCCCATCCCTGGGATTCTCCAGGCAAGAACACTGGAGTGGGTTGCCATTTCCTTCTCCAATGCATAAAAGTGAAAAGTGAAAGTGAAGTCTCTCAGTCGTGTTTGACTCTTAGCGACCCCATGGACTGCAGCCTACCAGGCTCCTCTGTCCATGGGATTTTCCAGGCAAGAGTACTGGAGTGGGGTGTCATTGCCTTCTCCGCTCAGTGCCCTTACCAGGGATCAAACCCAGGCCCCCTTGTAGTGGAAGTGCAGAGTCTTAACCTCTGAACTGCCAGGGAAGTCCCTGTAATAAATTTTAAAGGGCAATTTGATAATATTACCAAGGGCCTTAGAACTGTGATCTTACTTTGATGTAGCAATCCCATCTCTGGAAACTTATCCTAAGGAAATAACTACGGATGTAAACAAAATCTTAGATACAGAGATGTTCATTTAAGCTCTGTTTATAAGTGCGTGCGTGCACACACACACACACACACACACACACACACACACACACACACACACACACTATTCTGGGTAGAACTATGTCTCCTCCTTAATTTCCCCCCACCAACTCACAAATGCATCTGTTGAAGTCCTGGTGCCCAGTAACTCAGATTGTAATTATATTTGAAGATAGAGCCTTTAGAGTGAAAATCAAAGCAAAATGAGGTTACATGAGTGGGCCCTAATCCAATATGAATGGTTCTTATAAGAAGAGAAGATTCAGTTACAGACAAACACAGAGGGAAGACTGTATAAAGATGCTGGAGGAAGACAGCCATCTGTAAACCAAGGGGAGAGGTTTCAGAATGAAACCAACCCTGTGGATACCTTGGTCTAGAGCTTCTGGCCTCAGGAACAGTGAGAAAATAAACTTTGTTGTTTAAGTCTGTGGTACTTTGTCATAGCAGACCTAGTGCATACATCCATACACGCACACACACAGACACACACACACCACACACACACACAGACACACACACCACACATACACACACACACACAGACACACACACACAGACACACAGAGACACACACACCACACATACACACACACACACACACAAAGGAAAACCTTCTAAATGTCAGCAATAGGATATTAGTTAAATATGTGTGGTTCATTTGTACAATGGAACTCCATTCATCCATTTGAAGTGATACAGATGAATACTGTCAGGGAAGACTGTTGTAGATATATCATTAGGTAATATAAATGATCAAACAGTGTGTGTAGTATAATCCTATATTTGTTATACATATACATATATATACATACACATACATACATAACAAATATTAATTTGGCCTAAGAGATGATACATGCTTTTGTTCAGGAAAGAAAGAAATTGGCTATGCTGGCAGCTGATCATGAAGTTCCCAAGTGAATATTAATGATATTCACAGAATATAAACAATGTTCAGACAAGGCCAGTCTGATCAAGTTTGGAAGATAAAGACAAAGTTACTCTCAGTTCAGTTCAGCCACTTCCGACTCTTTGTGACCCCATGGACTGCAGCATGCCAGGCTTCCCTGTCCATCACCAACTCCCAGAGCTTGTTCAAACTCATGTCCATCGAGTTGGTGATGCCATCCAACCATCTCATCCTCTGTTGACCCCTTCTCCTCCCACCTTCAATCTTTCCCAGCATTAGGGGCTTTTCAAAGGAGTCAGTTCTTCACATCAGGTGGCCAAAGTATTGGAGTTTCAGCTTCAACATCAGTCCTTCCAATGAATATTCAGGACTGATTTCCTTTAGGATGGACTGGTTGGATATCCTTGCAGTCCAAGGGACTCTCAAGAGTCTTCTTCAACACCACAGTTAAAAAGCATCAATTCTTTGGTGCTCAGCTTTCTTTATAGTCTAACTCTCACATCCATTCAGGACTACTGGGAAAACTATAGTTTTGATTAGATGAACCTTTGTTGGCAAGGTACTGTCTCTGCTTTTTAATATGCTGTCTGGGTTGGTCATAGTTTTTTCTTCCAAGGAGCAAGCATCTTTTAATTTCATGGCTGCAGTCACCATCTGCAGTGATTTTGGAGTCCAAAAAAAATAAAGTCTCTCACTATTTTCATTGTTTCCCCATCTATTTGCCATTAAGTGATGGGACGGGAAGTGAGAAATAGATTTAAGGGACTAGATCTGATAGACAGAATGCCTTATGAACTATGGACAGAGGTTCGTGACATTGTACAGGAGTCAGGGATCAAGACCATCCCCAAGAAAAAGCAATGCAAAAAAGCAAAATGGCTGTCTGAGGAGGCCTTACAAATAGCTGTGAAAAGAAGGGAAGCGAAAAACAAAGGGGAAAAGGAAAGATATACCTATTTGAATGCAGAGTTCCAAAGAATAACAAGGAGAGATAAGAAAGCCTTCCTCTGCAATCAATGCAAAGAAATAGAGGAAAACAATAGAATGGGAAAGACTAGAGATCTCTTCAAGAAAATTAGAGATACCAAGGGAACATTTCATGCAAAGATGGGCTCAATAAAAGACAGAAATGGTAGGGACCTAACAGAAGCAGAAGATATTAAGAAGAGGCAGCAAGAATACACAGAAGAACTGTACAAAAAAGATCTTCATGACCCAGATAATTACGATGGTGTGATCATTCACCTAGAGCCAGACATCCTGAAACATGAAGTCAAGTGGGCCTTAGGAAGCATCACTACGAACAAAGCTAGTGGAGGTGATGGAATTCCAGTTGAGCTCTTTCAAATCCTGAAAGATGATGCTGTGAAAGTGCTGCACTCAATATGCCACCAAATTTGGAAAACTCAGCAGTGACCACAGGACTGGAAAAGTTCAGTTTTCATTCCAATCCCAAAGAAAGGCAATGCCAAAGAATGCTCAAAGTGAAAGTGAAGTCGCTCAGTCGTGTCCGACTCTTTGCGACCCCATGGACAGTAGCCTACGAGGCTCCGCGGTCCATCGGATTTTCCAGGCAAGAATACTGGAGTGGGCTGCCATCTAGTGCACAATTGCACTCATCTCACATGCTAGTAAAGTAATACTCAAAATTCTCCAAGCCAGGCTTCAGCAATATGTGAACTGTGAACTTCCAGATGTTCAAGCTGGTTTTAGAAAAGGCAGAGGAACCAGAGATCAAATTGCCAACATCCTCTGGATCATGGAAAAAGCAAGAGAGTTCCAGAAAAACATCTATTTTTGTTTTATTGACTATGCCAAAGCCTTTGACTGTGTGGATCACAATAAACTGTGGAAAATTCTGAAAGAGATGGCCATATCAGACCACCTGATCTGCCTCCTGAGAAATCTGTATGTAGGTCAGGAAGCAACAGTTAGAACTGGACATGGAACAACAGACCAGTTCCAAATAGGAAAAGGAGTATGTCAAGGCTGTATATTGTCAACCTGCTTATTTAACTTATATGCAGAGTGTATCATGAGAAACGCTGGGCTTGAAGAAGCACAAGCTGAAATCAAGATTGCTGGGAGAAATATCAATAACCTCAGATATGCAGATGACACCACCCTTATGGCAGAATGTGAAGAAGAACTAAAGAGCCTCTTGATGAAAGTGAAAGAGGAGAGTGAAAAAGTTTGCTTAAAGCTCAACATTCAGAAACTAAGATCATGGCATCCAGTCCCATCACTTCATGGCAAATAGATGGGGAAACAGTGGAAACAGTGGCTGACTTTATTTTTCTGGGCTCCAAAATCACTGCAGATGGTGACTGCAGCCATGATATTAAAAGATGCTTACTCCTTGGAAAGAAAGTTATGACCAACCTAGACAACATATTAAAAAGCAGAGACATTACTTTGCCAACAAAGGTCCATCTAGTCAAGGCTATGGTTTTTCCAGTGGTCATATGTGGATGTGAGAGTTGGACTATAAAGAAAGCTGAGCACAGAAGAATTGATACTTTTGAACTGTGGTGTTGGAGAAGACTCTTGAGAGTCCCTTGGACTGCAAGGATATCCAACCAGTCCATCCTAAAGGAGATCAGTCCTGGGTGTTCATTGGAAGGACTGATGTTGAAGCTGAAACTCCAATACTTTGGTCACCTGATGTGAAGAGCTGACTCATTGGAAAAGACCCTGATGCTGGGAAAGATTGAGGGCAGGAGGAGAAGGGGACAAGAGAGGATGAGATGGTTGCATGGTATCACTGACTCAATGGACATGGGTCTGGGTGGACTGTGGGAGTTGGTGATGGACAGGGAGGCCTGGCGTGCTGTGGTTCATGGGGTCGCAGAGTCAGACACGACTGAGTGACTGAACTGAACTGAACTGAACTGATGGGACTGGATTCCACGATCTTAGTTGTCTGAATGTTGAGCTTTAAGCCAACATTTTCACTCTCCTCTTTTCCTTTCGTCAAGAGGCTCTTTGGTTCTTCACTTTCTGCCATGAGGGTAGTGTCATCTGTATATCTGAGGTTATTGATATTTCTCCTGACAATCTTGATTCCAGCTTGTGCTTCATCAAGTCCAGCATTTCTCATGATGTACTCTGCATATAAGTTAAGTAAGCAGGGTGATAATATACAGCCTTGACATACTCCTTTCCCAATTTGGAACCAGTCTGTTGTTCCATGTCCCAGTCTAACTCTTTCTTCTTGATCTGCATACAGATTGCTCAGGCGGCAGGTAGGATGATTTGCTATTCCCATCTCTTGAAGAATTCCCCACAGTTTGTTGTGATTCACATAGTCAAAGGCTTTGGCATAGTCAGTAGAGCAGAAATAGATGTTCTTCTGGAACTCTCTTGCTTTTTTGATGATCCAACAGATGTTGGCAATTGATCTTTGGTTCCTCTGCCTTTTCTAAATCCAGCTTGAACATCTGGAAGTTCACAGTTCATGTACTATTGAAGCCTGGCTTGGAGAATTTTGAACATTACTTTCTAGTGTTTGAGATGAGTGCAATTGTGTGGTAGTTTGAACACTCTTTCGCATTGCCTTTCTTTGGGATTGGAGTGAAAACTGACCTTAACTTCTCAGTATCTCCCAACACAAGTGACCGCTACTTTCTTTTTAAACTAATGACAACTGTCACCCTCTTTAGTTTTTCCCCTTGCAAGATAAAAATTAAGATATTTATCACCAGCTTGCCTCTTCTTCTCAATGGAATTCTAGCCAGATTTTATCTCTGCTTCCTTGATTTCTCCTTGAAAGTACAGTAGTCCCCCTTATCTGTGGTTTTGCTTTCTGTGGTTTCAGTTAACCAAGGTAGATCTATGTCCAAAAAGATTAAATAAGAGTAGCTCCAGACATAAACAATTCATAACTTTTAAATTGCACAGCCTCCTGAGTAGCATGATGCAATGTCTCCCCATCCCCGCTCGGCCCTGCAGATCATGTGAACCATCTTTTCATCCAGCGTATCCTGTCCATTAGTCACTTAGTAACCATGCTTGTGTTCAAGCATTTTACTTAATAATGGCCCCAAAGCTCAAAAGCAGTTATTGATGCTGGCAATTCAGATATTCTCTCACTGTGCCTGATTTATAAATTAAACTTTATCATAGCTATGTAAGTATAAGAAAAAATATCGTATATATAGGGCTTCATATTATCTGAGGTTTCAGGCATCCACCAGGGTCTTGGATTGTATTCCCTGTGGATAAGGTGGGACTATTGTACCTATAAAAAGCTCAAATCCTATAAGAAACTTCTCCAAATTCCTCTTTACTGAGAGGTTCCACGTGTATTCCTGATGCTTTCAGTCAATCAGTTCAGTTCAGTTCAGTCGCTCAGTCGTGTCCAACTCTTTGTGACCCCATGAACCACAGCACCCTAGGCCTCCCTGTCCATCACCAACTCCCAGAGTTCACCCAGGCTCACCTCCATCGAGTCAGTGATGCCATCCAGCCATCTCATCCTCTGTCGTCCCCTTCTCCTCCTGCCCCCAATCCCTCCCAGCATCAGAGACTTTTCCAATGAGTCAACTCTTCTCATGAGGTGGCCAAAGTACTGGAGTTTCAGCTTTAGCATCATTCCTTCCAAAGAACTCCCAGGGCTGATCTCCTTCAGAATGGACTGGTTGGATCTCCTTGCAGTCCAAGGGACTCTCAAGAGTCTTCTCCAACACCACAGTTCAAAAGCATCAATTCTTCGATTCCAAAGGAGATAAAATTGTTCCCCTCCCATCCACCAGGACTGGCCGGAAACCCCATTTGAGTTTTACATGGTGTGTAGCAAACCACGAGGCCCCATCTATTAGGGCCCCTGTGGGAGCCACTGAGCTGCTTGTTATTGAAGAGGGTAGCTTCATTGCTCTGTGCCAAGCTGGTTACAAGGACCTTAGGTTGCAGGATAAGGCCAAAGATTTTGGGTTCAGTCCCTGTTTCTCAGAAGCCAGATCACTCCTCGAGGGCTCTCTGGGACTGCGGCATGGGTCTTCCCTGTCTGTGGGACCCACTGCCACTGGCCTCCTCCCTAGTGAGCCTTCTATCCTGCTTCAGGCTTCCCGTCTCAGCACCAGCCTCGTTCAGGATGGGTGAGATGTTAGCTTTCTATCACTCCTAGCTTCTATTTCTAGCTCTGCTACTAGAATGTAATAACCTGCTGAGCCTGGGACGCTCAGTTGCCAAACATAGACTTGGCTTGGGAATGGAGGAGGAAAAATCACCACTCATTCCTTTACAGCAGTGAGTTCAGGACACATCAATCTGTGAAATGCATGCTGGCACACATTCTAGAAAGAGCTGAATGTGTATCCTAAAATGTTAAAAGTGGATGTCTTGCCATGGTGATATTATGGATCATTAAAAATGTTTACCTTAACCCTGGCAGTTCAGTGGTTAAGACTCTATGCATTCACTGCTGGGGGTACAGGTTCAATCCCTGGTTGCGGAAGTTTCACATGCCACACTATGCAACTAAAAAAAAAAAAGTTTATATATATTGCTTATTTTTATTTTTCCCATCCACACGTTGTTTTTATTTTTATCCAATTGTAAGCAAACAGCAGAATGAGCACAACATTCAGCAACTCCAGATGGGCTTTTCTCATACTAGAGAGGAGTGATGACTTTAACAAGCACAGATTTTCAGATTTCTGATAACCTCTCACCCAGCCCTGCAGCTCATCTAGATGGCCACATTTTAACAGAGAAGTGACTCTCTCCCTATTGCTTTTTTCCACTATTGCCCTTTAAGGAGCCAGAGCAGGACACTGGCACCCAGTAACCAGCTTGACATATACCACGTGGCGGGGTTAATGGATATGCCAGCCTCTGGTTGTCTTGGTGAGAGATGGAGCCGTGCAAACACAAGCCATGATGATGCCACCCCACACAGATCTGGGCTTGGGTTCAAATAGGTGGAGGCAATCCATTTTATTTTTTTCTTTTCTTTTTCAACCTCACTTAAAGATTCTCTGATACTCTATTCTAATACTGTAAACTCGGTCATTTTACCAGATTTTTTGTCTTCATTAAATTCTCAGTTTGCTATCCTTATATTAAAATTTTGATGGCCCTCTCATAGCACCAAAAATAGTTTCCCAAATGGGGTTCAAATTTGATCAAAACATAAACCCCCTAGAATTATAGAGGACAGGTAGAAGGAAAAGTCACCCTAAACCTAAATCTCAGAGCTCAGGGCTTTGGAACTGGAAGGGGCGAAATTTACATGCATCTCTGATCTGAAACTCTGCTTGGGAAATTCCCAGAAGGCTTCCATCTCCTCCTCTACTTGCCAGACAGCTGCCCGCAGAGTTTGGGCACACAGCCATCCCATTCAGCCTGGTGACACGTGCCAGCCATGGGGTCCCAAACTCTTTACCTTTTGAGGAAAGACTCCAGTGTGAATTTGCCACAATGGTCTCCATAACTGCTGCTGATAATGGGCTTGCCTCATTCAGCAGCCAGTCCTGCTTGTAAACCAGACAGACACAGCAGTGAAGACCCATTCTCCTGGGGGTCCCAGGACCACATAATCCGAGAGGACTGTGTCATTGCTGATGTTCCTTCCCTTCATGTTGACCACTCGGAAACGGTGCCTTAAGAGCTGGGAGCGTTCAGTTCTGTCAAGAACAACATGCAGCATTTATCTGGATCAACTCTGCCCCCTGCAGTGCTCGTGGGCTGGTTCTTAACCTCAACCTGGGTGAGTGTCAGTGTTGCCCAGCTCGTGACACCTCCTGTCCCATCCCCCACACCCTGTATTTGACCAGTTGCATCGCAGGGTGAAGCGAGACGGATAACAGTCTGCCTCTAATTTTTCTTACTTTTACATTTGCTTTCAAAATAAGAAAAAAAGTATGTTATTTAGTTTTAGCCAATAAAATAAAAAACAGAGGATAAGAAGGAAGAAAACATGAAAGAAGAAACCAGGGCCTTCCGCAGCGGATGTTTAGCTGTGTTGGTGTAGTATGCATTTATGGTATCCCTGGAGGTTGGCATTCTCTGGAATTCTGGAGTCAAGGTGAGACCGGCTGGGACCCTTAGCTGCAGTGCTGCAATGCTTGCACCTGGACGCACCTCTCCTTGAGCAACAAAATACAAAGAAAGTTTATGAGATTAAAAATACCTGCAGACACGCAAGAGTTGAGATACATTTTGGACACAAGAGAGAAAGAGACCAAAGAAACCCCAACTGCCACTTTTGAAGAGCCTGGAGCAAAAGCAGGGTACTGGGCATGCCCCATCCCCCCACCACTAAGGGGTGGACAAAACACCTAAGCCACCCCTCCACCTGACCCTTGGACACACCTCTACCCCCACCCCATAGAAAGAACCACTTTGCTAGCTCCTTGGGGAGCTAGCAAGTCAGGGAATCTGTTGTTTGTTCTAACATCCCCCCTTTTGCAGCAGGGACCACAATAAAGTCTCCTGGAAGGAAAGGGTAGAATCAGAAATTATTTCTTTTTATCAGTGTTTTCTCCAGTATGAAGTGTTGCTGCTGCTGCTGCTGCTCGTGTCCAGCTCTGTGCGACCCCAGAGACGGCAGCCCACCAGGCTCCCCTGTCCACGGGATGCTCCAGGCAAGAACACTGGAGTGGGTTGCCATTTCCTTCTCCAATGCATGAAAATGAAAAGTGAAAGTGAAGTCACTCAGTCGTGCCCGACTCTTAGTGACCCCATGGACTGCAGCCCACCAGGCTCCTCCATCCACAGGAGTTTCCAGGCAAGAGTACTGGAGTGGGTTGCCATTGCCTTCTCTGTTAATGAAGTGTACCCACTGGAATACAAACTTAGTTTAGTCCTACAGGCAAATGCATTTTTAAAACAGTTTTTAATGGTGTACAAGTATTGTGTATTAGAAAAAATATACTAACATCCATCAAAGCCATGATTACCTAGTAGTGATATAACTTAAAAAAACCTGAAATCTATTTACGCAAAAATGCAGGCCAATTGATACAGACATCTTATGTAAATTGCAGTACAGGTGGTCCACGGATATGGCAAAAATCAAGATGACATACACGACTTTATACCAGGAAACACTAGCAGAATTTGCTTAATTATTCTTCTCTGAAATGAGGTGAGGTTTGAGCTGTGATTCAAAGCAGGGCTTCCAAACACTAGACTGAAGTGACGTGGGGCTGGCTGAGGGCTTGTGAAAACACATTCTAGGTCCCTACCTAGACATTTTAGTGCAGGAGATTTGAGATGGGGCCCTGGGCTTTGTCTTTTCATGATGGTTTTCTGATGACTCGGGTGCAGCCAGGTTTGGGAAACTTGAAGGAAGTGATACCTCCTTGTGCCTGAAGATCAGTTGTTTTCAATAATTAAACCTGTTTGAAGTATTTGCTGGCTGTGAAGTCTATGAACCGTTGTTGACATCAACGTGGCTTTGAAAACTTTTAATTTTTAAACAGTGCTTCTGGGTCTCAGCATCGGGGGTGAGTGTCAATTAAACACACACAAGTGAGCACACTGTATCCCAGCCCCAAACACATTATCTGATTTAACCAATTAAACAAACAGGAGTGAGTTACACCATTAGGCTCAACGGAGCTGCTAGAGCAAACCAACGGCTCAGTGCTGCCCAGGCATGGGAGTAATAAAGTGTGTGTTTCTGGTGGGGAGGAGGTGCTCAGGTGGGAGCTATTTCCCTGCAAATTTATGTTTACTCAGGGAGCTTTGGGGCTTCCCTGGTGGCTCAGATGGTAAAGAATCTACCTGCAATGTGGGAGACCTGGGTTTGATCCCTGGGTTGGGAAGATTCCCCTGGAGAAGGGAAATGGCTCCCCACTCCAGTTTTCTTGCCTGGAGAATTCCGTGGACAGAGGAGCCTGGTGGGCTACAGTCCATGGGGTTGCAAAGAGTTGGACACTACTGAGCGACTAACACTTTTTGGGGAATTTCAGAGGAATCACTGTGATGCAACTGGGAGAGAGGTCCTGGGTGGAAGCACTCTGGGAGGGAAACCCTGGGCTGGGGCCACCTGAGTCTTGGGAGAAGGTAACTGGGAGGCGTGCGTGTGAGGAGGGGTGAGAAACCAGGAAGCTGCAGTTGTGCTAGGCAAGGATGAGAGCTGACAGGAAGCTGGTAGCAGTTGAGAGGCACAGTGACTTTACAGAGGGGCTGGTAAAATCTGTCTGAATAGTAGCAAATGGTTCTTCCTGAGGCGAAGGGGAGCAAGATATTACCCCAGAGGACATTTAGGAAGCAGAATAAATTTTTTATGATCAAAATGGGCGAATCTATGTGTTACAGCAAGCGCATATTTTGAATTTCCCAGGGGCAGCCTTTAGTTCAATGGCTTTGTCTTATAGTGTGACTGACGGTTAGGTAATATTCCCAAATTTTGTTTGATTAGGTTTGTTTGTTTGTTTGTTTGTTTTTGGCCATATCTTGAATCATGTGGAATCTTAAGTTCCCTAACCAGGAATTGAACCTGTGCCCCATGCAGTGGAAAGTTGGAGTCTTAACCACTGGATGGTCGGAGAGATCCTAGTGTTACTTGATTTTAGGGTAAACATTTGAGAAAAAAAAATGGTGAAAGTGCCTGAGGACAGAAGCCCAAGGTGCCCACCAGATGACCCTGCTCTGTGTAAGCTGGAACATGTGAATTGCTGAACCTTTCAGATTCTGCAAGAGTGGATATTTGGATCCCACAAGGTAAAGGGGCCAACATCCCCAGGCCAGGCTTCCAGAGGCAGTAGCTACTGTTTTTCACCTGCTTCCAGTCCAAAAAGTCCTACTCACAGATTCCTAGTAAAACTCAAATTTTCCTCTTTCCATCTGATGGGAAATTTTCATACTATGTTAAAGAAACTTGAGACAAAGATATGTCTTTACATCTTTTACTATGTCCTTTTCTTATCTGTTTCTTCACTCACAAATGCTTCAAAACTATTTTTAGTCTGCCAGTGTCCTTTTGCTGTTGTTCTTACAGGAACAGAAGTTATAGAATTTGGGGTAAGGTTTTCAAAGGCGTTGGCTTTATGACAGTTTGGTTATCAGTTCAGTTCAGTCGGTCAGTTGTGTCCGACTCTTTGCGACCCCATGAATCGCAGCACCCCAGGCCTCCCTGTCCATCACCAACTCCCGGAGTTCACTCAAACTCACGTCCATCGAGTCGTGATGCCATCCAGCCATCTCATCCTCTGTCGTCCCCTTCTCCTCCTGCCCCCAATCCCTCCCAGCATCAGAGTCTTTTCCAATGAGTCAACTTTTCGCATGAGGTGGCCAAAGTACTTCGCGTGAGGTGGCTTTAGCATCATTCCTTCTACTGTGAAATAATTTTAGAAACGAAATTGCTTTAGAGGGAACAGAAAATAGAGGCTACCAGATCTTGTCCACTAGGTGTCACTCTTGATCCAACTAAACCTGGCTAACGCTGTTCATAAAAACAAGTACGTTTAAGGTATTTATTTCCTTGGTTACATAAAAATGAATAACAAAATGTCCCCACCTGTGTGTTCTTAAGTGTTTTGCTGGCGACTTCTGTCATAAAAGGGGACCGTGTATCAGTTCTCCAGAGAACTCATTCCAGTCACAGAGGTTTGTTCTGAGACCTCTTGGGAGCTGCAGCCTGGCCGCTTGAGTTGGAGCTTCCTGAATTCATCCATCGCTTTTCATGACGCTGGACCCAGCTCCTTTGGAGATCACAGTGGACTATGAGAGCCAAATGTTTCTAACAGGCCCCATTCCCGCTTGCTGCTTCCTGAAGTGCTGTCTCCCAGTCTTTGCAGACAGCACTTTGACCTACTCCATGCGACCGTCATTTCCGTGCGCTCAGGGCACCCCGCGCGCCCTGAGCCACTTTCCCCTACGGAGTGAGCCCCCAAATGGGGACGTTCAGAGACCGCTCAGCCCAGGGCAGTTGGGGTAGGGGTTGGGGTTGGGGAGATCCCCTCTTCATGGCAGTCGCTATGGCCTAATGCAGGTAAAGTCACTGCTAGCAATTTTGAATTTCAGAATTTGGAATTATTTGCATTAGTTATGAAGATTGGCCAAATTCCATCCGTTTGTCTTTTGCACTGCCTCCGGGGATAAAAATGGATATACAATTTGGAGTTTACAAGAAAGGAACAATCTGATTCAGTTAGATTGTGCTTCTAATTAAACATAATTTCATTATTATTTAAAAAAATGTTCTTTCTCTAAAATATAAGTAGTTCACCTTCAGAGAATAGGTTATAAGAACATATTTAATCACACTTTCTAGTTCAAGAGGTTGTCCTAAATCTGCTCCTGGTATGATCTTGATACAACCCTTGGTGTTGGGGATCATTGCTTCCATGTTTCTCACTTCTTATGGGGACTACAGTTGTAATGTCCTGCTTGCCAAGCTGGAATGTTAACCCAGACCGTCTGACTCCAAAAACTATAATATCCATTAAACCAGCGGTTCTTAACCAGGCTATGCATTTTAATCTCCTGGTGAGCTTCTCAATATATGTCCTCCCAGACTCATGCTGGACTTTCTCCATCAGAATTCCCTGTCTGATACTGGGTTCATTCAATAAAGAAACATAAAATGGGTATGTAATGCTGTGTCAGGTAGTGATGAATGTTTGGGGAAGGAAAAAAAAAGCAGAATGAGGGAGTAGAGATTGACAGGAAGGGCTATTTTAGAGAGGGGCAATTAGGGAAGACCAGCCGCCCCAAGGAGCAGGTATCTGAACTTAGACCCTGTTGAAGCCAAGCAGTAAACTTTGCAGATGTACATGGGAAGTATGTTCTACCAAAGGAATGAGCAGGTGCAAAGGCCCTGAGGCAGCCGTGTGCCTGGTATGGAGAACCGGCAAGAAAATGAGTGTGGCTGGGGTGGTGGTGATGAGGGGAGATGGATCAGGAGGTGGCTGGCAGCCAGATGTTGGGCCTTCAATTGGTGTTGCACAACTTTTCAAACAAGTGCACACATGCATTCTCATTCCTCTCATGCTCTCTCCTTTGCCCCTTACCTTGCCAAGCAATGAAAATGAAAAACAGGGAAGGTAAAAGCACAGCGAAAACACAGCCCTGATGAGCCGCCACCATTGCAATCACCATGAAGCTGCAGTGCAGCGTTGTTAGGGGGAACAAGAGGACTGAAAATGGTTAGTGGTGAATGAGTAGCTGCTAATTTGATAATCACCGTGAATCCGAGTGAAACAGATTTGTTCGCCTCACTGTCTACAATTTACTTCTATTTGTGATTGAATTGTAATTTCCATTTAAAATCATTATAAGGAAACAGTACGTTCCCATCACGCTCACTTAAGTACCATCCTGGAGTTTTAAGTTTTCCTTTACCATTAAATCTGGTCATGCTGTCTTTCATTCCTATCATCAGGGCTTTCTCTTAAGTAGATGCTGTTCTTTTTCTTGTGTTTATAACATGGGGACAAGCTATACATGCCTGGAGAAGTGATGATGTTTTCCTTCTCAGAGAAGTGCAGATTGGTGACATTTGAAAATCTCTCTCATGAAAGTTAAATATCTCCCATAATTTTGGGGAAAAATCTTTCACATAGATATAATTAAAAACAAATATTAAAAAATATATATTTATTAAAGCAGGGATAAACTGCCATATCCACAAAGTTTAAATCCAATATTGTAGTAGATCTTAAACAATTAAACAACTCACTATGTTGAATACAGTTATATTCAATATATTAATGTCAACTTATTTTCCATATGCTCAGATATATTATTTTAACTACCATCTAAAAAATAAAATAATATGTTTTTTGATTGGTCACTTGCTTAAGCCAGCTGGAAAAGTCAGGTGAGAGATGGTTCCAGAGGAAAATTGTGCCTCTGCTTGTTATGGCACCCTTACGAGCCTGCTGTCTAGTGGCTGAAACACACATTAGGGATGACTTCAGAAAGCATGAACACTTTCGTGACCTTGGAATATGTCAGTAAAGAAGCAGATTGTGAAATAGGATGCAAAATGTGATCCATATTTGTTAAGTCAAAATCATTTGTCTACATGTGCATCCAGTAATGTCTAGAATGATATATCCACAATGATACCTCATGGTAAAGGTATTCTTTTAATGGAGGGTGGTTTCTGGGTGATTTCATTTTTATTTTGTTGCTTGTTTATACTTCCCAAGATGAACACATATTTGTATAATAAATGTGTACAATAAAGCTTATATACTTTTCTATTGTAGAAAACCCACTAAAAGTGATTTTTTAAAAATGACATGTTGTTGAATTGTTGACTCATACTTCTAAAAACATTTTAATTGGAGGATAATTGCTTTGCAATATTATGTTGGTTTCTGCTATACAACCCGTGAATCAGTCACAGGTATGCATATATCCTCTTCCTCTTGAACCTCTCTCCCACCACCCCCCCCCCACTCCTCTGTGTTGTCACAGAGCCCGGGGTTGAGCTCCCTGTGTCATACAGCAACTTCCCCTTAGTTATCTGTTTTCCATATGGTAGTGTATATGTTTCAATGCTACTCTCTCAATTTGTCCCACCCTCTCCTTCCCCCACTGTGCCCACAAGTCTGTTCTCTATGTCTGCGTCTCTATTCCTGCCCTGAAAATAGGTTCATCGGTACCATTTTTCTAGATTCCATATATTCGTATTATTATATTTATTTTCCTCTTTCTGACTACTTCAGTCTATATAACAGGTTATATGTTCATCCACCTCACTAGAGCTGACTCAAATTCATTCCTTTTTGTGGCTGAGTAATATTCCATTGTATATATGTATCACAACTTCTTTATCCATTCATCTGTCAATGGACATCTAGTTGCTTCCATGTCCTACCTATTGTAAATAGTGCTGCAAAGAACACTGGGGTACATGTGTCTTTTTCAGTCTTTGTTTTCTCAGGGTATATGCCCGGTAGTGGGTTTTTGGGTCATATGGTAGGTTTATTCCTAGTTTTTAAAGACATTTCCATACTGTTCTCCATAGTGGCTGTATCAACCGACATTCCCATTAACAGTGCAAGGAGGTTCCCTTTTCTCCACACCCTCTCCAGCATTTATTGTTTGTAGATTTTTTAATGATGGCCACTCTGACCCGTGTGAGGTGATACCTCGTTGTAGTTTTGATTTGCATTTTTCTAATAATGAGCGATGTTGAGCATTTTTTCAGATGTTTTGTTGGTATCTGTATTTGACTCATAATTATTTTACTTCAACTCACACTTTGCCTTCCACAGTGGAAAAAATTAGCTTGATTCTTTTGTATTTTTTTGTTTTTTACTATTATAATTACTCTAGCTGTACACCACAGAGGAAGGAACGGTTTTTCTGTGACTGTTTACTCTCTTCCGGAGTTAGGCTCAGGGTACTCTGGATTCAGCAGGACACTGTTTGCTCTATCCCTTCTCTCCACTAGAGGGCAGCAGATGATAGAAGGATTCACGGGCCATTAAGGTTAACTTCCTGTGTTGACAGCTTTTGGGATGAGAAATGGTCTGAGCAGAGCTGGCTGGGTGTCACAGTGATTCTGTCATTCAGAAAGCCATATGGTTTATTTGTATTAGTGCAAATTAAAAACAGAATGTTTCCCTTTTCTCCAAACTATGGGGAAGCAGAAAATTAACTTCTGCCCCATTATTAGGAGTTGCTGAGGATGCTCATGACACAAATTTACACACTTAGGAATAGGACTTGCACCAAACACTTTTATTATTTTTTTCCCATAAAACTGGCACATTATGTACTATATATCCTTGGAAGTTCTGATTAAGTAAATTTGAGGCAGGGTCTAATATGAAGTTGAGATACAAAACCTAGGTAAACTGTTCTTGCCCTCAAGGTATGAAATCAAAAGCCAATATGATTCACACTGTATTTCATGGGATGTAAAGGAGTAGTGATTAGTAAAGAAAATTCTAGGATAGTAAATTTAAGCTTGACTCAGGATTTGAAGAAAGTCATGCCTACAGATTAGAGAGGAGGCTTTACAGGGGTTGAAAACTGGTGCCCCTGAATCCCACTGCAGAAGTACTTTGATCAGCAGAATGGTTCAAATTTTTTAAATTTGAATTTCTTTAAGTAGGGCTTGTGTACTTTTTAGTTTGCTGCATTTCCCAACGTCCCCTATCATTGTGCATCCAGCATGTGGCAGATTTCTCATACCTTCCCGGTCCCAGTCACAGAAAAATTATCCATTCCTCTGCTGTGTAGAGTTGGAGTACCTATAATAAATCAGGAAAAATTACAGAGGAATCAAGACATTTGTGACTGCAATCCTGGCTTAGAGGAACTGGGGGAGGGGGCCTAGAAGGGAGGCGGAGGCAGTGACCCAGGAGGCAGGGCGTGAGACTTGGGCCAGAACTGGGAGTAGGTAAGTCAAGTGTGGAGGCTGCTATAGATAAACTGGGTTGACTTGGACCAAGGGGTCATTCCAGACCTCACCACTCACCCGTGTCCCCAGAAAAGTTGGGGGCTTAGAGAATCAGCACCCCACATCTAGGACAGAGGACTCTCCTTAAATGATCTTGGTGGCACCACGTGGTGTTGAAATACTGCCCTGGAGCTCCTGCTGGTCCTGACTCAATGGCTCACTGGGGCCATAGTACTTCACTGCACAAATTTTCTCATCCTAATTTAAAGGGATTGCATAATACAGTGTTAAAAGATTCACTCGGCATTAGTCCAATGATTAGAGCTCAGAAATGAAAGGCCAATATCCAGTATTTACAAATAGACCAAGCTGCCAATCAAGTTTTTGAACTCCTGAGAAGAGTATTGGTGGCTTTGCATTATGGGAGGAAACAGTGGTGGGAGGAGGGATGAAGAGAAACAAAGAGTGTGAAGTCCAACAAGGTTAAGTGCCCTGTGAGCCTGCTAAGTCGCTTCAGTGATGTCTGGCTCTTCGCCACCCTATGGGCCCACCAGGCTCCTCTGTCCATGGGATTCTCAGGCATGAATACTGGAGTGGGTTGCCATTTCCTCCTCTGGATCTTCCTGATCAGGGATCAAACCCGAGTCTCTTTTGTCTCCTGCGTTGGCAGGTGGGTTCTTTACCACTAGCACCTGGGAAACCCAACTCTAATGCTAACCTTTTCTAACTGAGTAACCTTAGGAAAGCCATTGAACTCCTCTGAGCATCAGTTTTGTTGGCAAAATGGTGACACAGGCTTGTGTCTGGCAGGGTTCTTCAGAAAATTAAATGAGAGAGTGTCTGCAAATGTCTTGCATGTCTTGATTCTTGCCCTCATCCCGTGTGGAAGTCACTCCCCTGAATCCCCAGACCTGTCTGCCAGAGGGAGTCCTGAGTGAGAAGGCGCAAGGTTTCAAAAACGCAGCATGAAGATTTCATCTCTATGAGAAGGCTGTGGAGAGCAGCTGCACTGACGTCTCCTTGATTAACTCAATTAAAACTCTGAACAGTTAATATGGTGTTTTCAGACAGTTTTGATTGCCACAGCATTTTGCATCCAAAGAAGAATCTGTCATCCAAAGAAGAATGGTGTTTTAGGATCAGAGACTGCTTCTAGAGGGAGTGAGGAGAGCCCCAGCTGCCCATGGTGATCACTTGGTGGGAAGGAGCGCCTCTCACCAAGGAAGGACTCTGCCTCCCTGCCAGCTAGCCTGCAGGACTTCCCTGAAGCCCTGTTGCTTTCAGCTATGTCATCTTGTTCTCTCCGGAGTCATTTGGCTCTCTCCAGCAAAAATCGTGCTTTTCAACACACATGAGGGATACGATGCACCTCTCTGCCTAACAGTGCAATTTTCTGGGGAAGGAAGAAGGAATGGGGAGACCTGAAGGCTCCAGATGATTGAAGCAAGCCCCCAGCAGGTGCCTCTGTTACATCACAATTTCCTCCAGAAAACCCTAGTCAGGAATCTAAGCAAATTAATTACACAGTAATATACTCAAGGCAATGGCACCCCACTCTGATACTCTTGTCTGGAAAATACCATGGATGGAGGAGCCTGGTGGGCTGCAGTCCATGGGGTAGCTAAGAGTCGGACACGACTGAGCGACTTCACTTTCACTTTTCACTTTCATGCATTGGAGAAGGAAATGGCAACCCACTCCAGTGTTCTTGCCTGGAGAATCCCAGGGAAGGGGAGTCTGGTGAGCTGCCATCTATGGGGTCGCACAGAGTCGGACACGACTGAAGCGACTTAGTAGCAGCAGCATACTCAATGTCAGGCTTCCCCTATGGCTTAGTGGGGTAAAGAATTCTCCTGCAATGCAGGAGACTTAAGAGACATGGGTTCAATCCCTGGGTCGGGAAGATCCCCTGGAAGAGGGCATGCAACTCACTCCATTATTCTTGCCTGAAGAACCCCATGGATAGTGGGGCCTGGAAAGCTACAATCCATAGGGTTGCAAAGAGTTGGACACAACTGAAGCAAATTAGCACATATACTCCATAACTAACTAGAAAGGTCCATCTTGTTAGACTACTTCATCCTTAGATAAAAATATGTTTTGAATAGAACTGTGGATGTTAGGTAAGGCATGATGTAGCTAGATGTGGTTTCATAGTTTTATAGCATAACAAAGAAAAATTTTCTCTCTTTTTTTTTAAAATTTTTGAAATGAGGCCCAGAACTACTTATTAACCTCTAAAATTCTTGGTGGCTTGTTTAAAACTCAGCCATAGATGTCTAAGGACAGAAGAAGTTGGATGAGAAAGGTGAGACTGAGGCTTGGTTGGGTGTTCTGGGAAGCCATAGGGTGGAGATTTGGAAGTGAAAGGTGCTAAAGCAACTGGCTTTTAGGTGGAAATAAGAAAAAGAGTACTGAAGTTACTCCTAGGGTGATGGGCTCTGGGCTGCTGGCAGTGGGGGCCTGTATGGGAGGCAGGAGGCCCCTGAGCGCTAAATTTAAGAAGGCGCTCACTGTCAGGTTCATGTGGACGCAGGGTGGGCATCTGAGAGAGCGTGCCTCCTGAAATTTTGCATCTCGGGTGCTTGGCTTGTACATCCTAGTCCAGGTCTTGGGGGCAGAGTAAAGTGAAGAGAGATTCTGGTTTCTCCAAGACAGTTTCAAGCTTACCTCCTATTTTGGTTACCCAGAGGTTCTGATAAAAATCGAAATAGCTAAACTCTGGGAAGGAAAGTCTCAGATGAATACTGGGTTTATAATATAGTAAACAATAATGATGCACCTTTTGGTAAATTTGGAGGGTGAGGGAAGAATATTTTCTCTCAGGCATATCCAAGATATTCACTAGGGAATTGTAATACATTTGTAAATGTACAATGGCTCTGATGTGAATGCAGTCCTCAGCATTTTGTGGTGTGCAGTGTAAACAACAGCACATCCTAGCCTCGGGTTCCAGCTGAAAAGTTTGTTTTCTCGTCTTTATGCAATATGTTGCATATTCTTTATCATGAAAAGTTTTAAATAACAAGAAAAAGATGAATGGTCTAAGCTCTGTTAATTCTTTTTCCTGTTGTGTTGGCCTGGAATATGGTCATCCTTATCAGATTTTAAAATAAATTCGTGAAAATTCGTTTCACACAAGATGAAACTACTTCCAAATGCATTTTTTTTCTTTCTTTTTTTTTTTTTTTTTTATAAAAAGAGACTTGGTTCCACAAGTTCAAGTTGTTTAAAAGTAAAGAATGTTGAATATGATCTAATGTTGGGAAAGCTTTGTTAGTAACTCCTTCATCTTGAAATAAACTTCTGGGGGAAGTTTAGCAAAACCTGAAAGGCTTTAAAAACATTTCCACAACAATCAAGGTCCACAGAAGTATATGGTCAGGTTTTAAACCAGATATAAACATTTGTCATTTAAGCAAAAAATACAAAAAACTTCCTCCACATGAAGGTCCATTTATAATCCAGGTATTAGGTTGGAGAACTGAGATTTTTCCCGCCTTCTTTTTACCTTTCTTCTTTTCTCTTTCAACTCGCCCCCTCCATTCCTTTCTCCCCCTTTCCTTTTGCTCTGTGTGACGCTACTGAAATGATTGCCCTTCTTTTTTTTTCTTCCTTCTTCCTTTGCTTCCTTGCTTATAAGATTCAGAAGGGGGAAAAAAAACTATCAAATATCTGTTTCACAGCCATTTCATAAACAATACTGGCTCCTTTTTTCTGGTACCACTGGGCAATGAAAAGCTCTGTAGGACAACATTTGCGACAGTATAATGATGAATTCATGACGCCTCCAGAGCGTCGACTTGAAACAGACCCACTGTGTTTTTCTGCATTTAGCCGAGACCAAACCAGAATGAATGCCCATGGGTGCTCAGCTGGATACATGAAACAAAGAGGTTTTCTATTTTGTGATGAAAGGAAAAATAATTTGGGGGGAAAAACCCTACCCAGACCAGAAGTTGAGTTTGTATTTGTTTCAGTCAAACTGCTTCCAGCCCTGTCATATACGTCTATGGACCTTGATTGTTGTAGAAATGTTTTTAAAGCCTTTCAGGTTTTGTTAAACCTCCCCAGAAGTTTATTTAGAGATGAAGGAGTTACTAACATAGCTTTCCTAACATTAGATCATATTCAACACTCTCTACTTTTAAACCACTTGAACTTTATGGAACCAAATCTCTCTCTTGCTTTTCTTTTCAAAATTGCATCTGGAAGTAGTCTTATCTTGTGTCAAATGGATTTGCAGGATTTATTTTAAAATCTGATAAGGATGAAAATATTCCAGTCTACCCCAACAGGAAAAAGGATTAACATGGCTTAGGTCACTCTTCTTTTTCTTGTTATTTAAAACTTTTCATGATAAAGAATATGCAACATGTTACATTAAGACAATAAAACAAACTTTGAGCTGAAGCCAGAAGGCTGGGGTGTGCTGTTGTATAGAATGCACACCACACAATGCTGGGGACTGCATTCACATCAGAGCCATTGTACATTTATATATTTATTACAACAATTCCCTAACAAATAGCCTGGAAATGTTTTGAGAAGGGGCTTCCCCTTCACCCTCCAATTTGCAGAAAAGATACCATCTGGGAAAGCAGTGGTCTTGATGCTGAGTTAGTATTTAAAAGGCTTATTTTTGGCCCTTTGGTTGTAGGCATCTAGCTGAACTGAAATGATTAATTTGGATCTGTTGTATCCTGCTGTGCTTAAACTTAGGACCTTTCTCCCCACTTTCGGGTCATTCCAAAACAAACAAAAAAATCAAAAAAGAAAACATGAAAAAGGGGACAACAGAGGATGAGATGGTTAGATGGGATCACCAACTCAATGGACATGGGTTTGGGTAGACTCCGGCAGTTGGTGATGGACAGGGAGGCCTGACATCTACTGTTCATGGGATCGCAAAGAGTTGGAGACGATGGAGCAACTGAACTGAACACATCAATGGACAGATCTTCCAGACAGCGAATTAATATGGAAACAGATATTAAATGATATAATAGAACAGTTAGATTTAATTGATATTTTCAGGATATTACATTTTAAAAAACCAGAATACAAACCTTTTCAAGGATAAAGGGAACATTCTCTGGGATTGACCACATACTTGGGCACAGACCTAACCTCAACAAATTTGAGAAATTTCAAGCCTCTCCTCTTACCATGCATGCATACTAAGTCGCTTCGGTCATGTCCGACTCTGTGTGACCCCATGGACAGCAGCCCACCAGGCTCCTCTGTCCCTGGTAGAATACTGGAGTGGGTTGCCATTTCTTTCTCCAATGCATGCATGTATGCTAGGTCGCTTCAGTCGTGTCTGACTCTGTGCAACCCCATGGACAGTAGCCCACCAGGCTCCTCTCTCTACAGGATTCTCCAGGCAAGAATACTGGAGTGGGTTGTCATTTCCTTCTCCCCTCTAACCAAAATGGTATGAAATTAGAAATTAACCACAGGAAATGAGGGGGAAAAATGCCTGTTTTGGAGACTAAACAACATGCTACTAAAATTCCAATGAGCCAACAAGGAAATCAAAAAGGAAATTAAAAAATACCATCAGAGAAATTACAATGAAAACACAACCAAAAAAATCTATGTCATGCAGCAAAAGAAATTCTTAGAGGGAAGTTCATAACACTACAGGCCTTCAAGAAAAACCCAAGAAAAATCTCAAGTTAACAACCAAACCTACCATCTAAAAGATTCAGAAAAAGAACAAACAAAACTTAAAGACAGTAGAAGGAAGGAAATGATAAAGATCAGGGAGGAAATAAATGAAATAGAGATTTAAAAATATAGAATAAAATCAATAAAACCAAGACCTGGTTCTTTGAAATGGTAAATAAATTTGGCAAACCTCAGACCAGGCTCACCAACAAGAAAAGAGGGAATCCAAATCAAATAAGAATTTAAAAAGGAGAACTCTCAACTGATACCACAGAAATACAGAAAACCCTAAGAGATTACTATGGTCAATTATATGCCAACAGAATTGACAATCTAGAAGAAATGGACAACTTTCTAGAAAGATAAAGCCCATCAAAATTGAATCATAGATGATTTGAGCAGACTGATCACTATAAGTGAAATAGAATCTGTAGCAATAATAATAATAATAAAACCCCTATAAACAAAAGTCCAGTTCCAGATGGCTTCAAAGGCAAATTCTACCAAACATAGAAGTCATACCAATACTTTTCAAACTCTTCCAAAAAATTGAAGAGGAGGGAACACTCCCAATGACATTCTATGAAGCCATCATCACTCTGACACCAAAACCAGAAAAAGACACCACTCAAAAAGAAAATTACAGGTCAATATCTTTGATGAATATACACAAGGGAATACTACTCAGCCATGAAGAAGAATGAAATAATGCCATTTGCAGCAACATAGAGATGACTAGAGATTATCATACTAGTGAAGTAAGTCAAAGAGAAGGACAAATACTGTATGATGTTACTTATACATGGGATCTAATATTGGCACAAATGAACCTATCTACAAAATAAATAGACTCCTAGGGAACAAACTTTTGGTTGCCAAAGGGGACTGGGGTAGGGGAAGAAAGGACTTGGGAGTGTGGAATTAGCAGATTAAACTATTATATATAGGATGGATAAACAGCAAGGTCCTACTGTATAGCATAGGAACCTGTATTCAATATCCTGTGATAGATCATAAAGGAAAATATATACATAAAAAGAATCCATATATGTGTATAACACTAACTTTGCTGTACAACAGAAATTGGCACAACATTGTAAATCCACTACACTTCAATTTAAAAACTTATAACAAGAAGAAAAGAACTTGAAGGGCAAACATTCTATATGTTTTAGCAATAACTATTAAGTACCAAGAAATCATATGAACACTTTTAATATGTTTGTTAATTCCTCTCTTCTTTGGAAAACAGTTTCTTCAATAATTGGTTAAATAAAGGTGAATAGGTCTTGAATTTAGTTAATAACTATCAATAAGTACAAGAACTAATACTGCCATGTATAAGAAAACTGAAGTTTAAAATAAAATACTATGGTTAAATTTAAAAAAAAAAAAAAAAAAGAAAACATGGGGTATCTGCTTTCTCCTGAGCCTGAACTGCTTCTCCTTAGTCTCTACTTTATGCCAGGTGCTGGTCTAAGCTTTTGATGGATGCTAGCTCATTGAGTCTTAGACTATTATTCTCCCCCCCCCTTTTTTGGGGCAGCGTTGCATGGCATGAGAGACCTTAGTTCCCTGAACAGATATCAAACCCATGCCCATTGCAGTGGAAGCATGGATTCTTAACCACTAGATAGCCAGGGAAGTCCATCTTAATCCCTTTTTAGGAATGAGGAATCTAAGGCCCAGAGAGGATAAGAAATTTGCCTGTGGTCACACAGGCAGTTGGTGGTGAAACCAGGATTTGAACCCAGACAAGGAGGCATCAAAGCTCTTGGTTTTAACCACTTAGC
Organism: Bos indicus x Bos taurus; assembly: GCF_003369695.1. Lineage (NCBI taxonomy): Eukaryota > Metazoa > Chordata > Mammalia > Artiodactyla > Bovidae > Bos > Bos indicus x Bos taurus. The sequence goes on from NC_040076.1 coordinate 118,697,375, forward strand.
TTATCTATCTTTTCTGAAGTGAAGTGTCAGTCGCTCAGTTGGATCTGACTCTTTGTGATCCCATGGACTGTAGCCTGCCATGCTCCTCTGTCCGTGGTATTCTCAAGGCAAGCATACTGGAGTGGGTTGCCATTTGCTTCTCCAGGGGATCTTCCAGACCCAGGGATCAAAACCTGGTCTCCTACATTGCAGGCAGATTCTTTACCATCTGAGTTGGTCTCTTTTCCCTGATGCCTGTGCTCCTGTCTGAAGCCCTGTTTTAAACAACGCTGGCCATCCTTGGCCCCGAGGTAGAATTGCCCCGCCTTCACCGTGCCACTCTATTAGATCTCCTCTGGGCACTGTCATTCAGTGTCTCAGTACACCTCTTTGAGGACCAGCCTAATTTGGATCCATTCCCTTAGCCTTGGTTCCCTCCAGTTCCAATTTTCTGGCATTCTCTATGCTGTCATAGCTGAAGTCTCAGCAACAACTTTTGCAGACCCCACCTGACTTGTGATGGATGAGGATGGCCGGGGGCAACTGCTACTGGGGGCTGTGTGGCTCCTATTTGTTTTTAACTCCTAGTGTGGCAAAGCCCCAGGAGTTTGCCATGTGTTGTGCTGTGTTGGCAGGACCAGGGTGTGGGGAAACAGGAAGTCTCCTTTGCTCATGGGAAGATAAGTTGATGCAACTACTCTGGAGGGCAGTTTGGCAACCTCTACCACGTCCATAGGGTTGGACACGACTGATCGACTTCACTTTCACTTTTCACTTTCATGCATGGAGAAGGAAATGGCAACCCACTCCAGTATTCTTGCCTGGAGAATCCCAGGGACGGGAGAGCTTGGTGGACTTCTGTCTATGGGGTTGCACAGAGTCGGACACGACTGAAGCGACTTAGTAGTAGTAGTACTACGTCCATTCAAATTTTAGTTAGACTCCGACCACATCTTAGAACCTCCGCTTCTGCTGCTCAGCTCTGAGTCACCGTGTCTCTCATCTGGGTTGTGCAGGAGCCCCCTGTTCGTCTCCCTGCTTCCACTCTTGCCTCCCAAACTCTATCCTCAACACATTCTCTGTTCTCAATATGTTCAGAGTAAATATTTTAGAACAGAAGCCAGATTATGTCACATGTCTTTCTCAAAGCCTTCTGTTGGCTTCCTTCCATTTGCTCTCATTTAATTAAGACCAGAACCCCAAATTCCCATAATGGGCTAGTGAGGCCCTACATAACTTGGGCCAGCACCTTTTTGATCTTATGTCTTATTCTGTCCTTCTTGCTCCCTCTGCTCTAGCCACACAGGCCTAACTTGCTTACCTTGAACATTCCAGACATCCTTTTGTTGTAGAATCTTTATATGGATGTTCCTTTTGCTTAGAACAGTCTTCCCTAAATATCTGCAGGGCCAAATCCTCACATCCTTGTGGCCTTTGATGAAATATTACTTTCTCAATGGGGCCTTCACTAATCACTCAGTTTAAAACAGCAAACTCTTGATTCTGTTCCCTTTAACTTTTCTCTACTTATTTCTACAGCTATTTTAGCATCTAACATACTCGATGGCTGACTCATTTGTTTTGGCTGTGTCCGTTTCTTTCCATAAGGATGTAAGCTCCATAAGGGAAGAAATGAATTTTTCTGTTTTGTTTATTGACAGTGCTTGGCAAGCTGTCAAATAAATATGTATTTATAAATACACTTTAAAAATACTCATTGGATATTCTTTTGAATTTACTGAATAGTATTGGATTCAGCAGTTCTACTTCTAGGAATTAGTTCTATGACACCCAAGTGTACAAAGTGCCATAAACACTGAGAGCCACTGAACATTGTTCATTGTGTGAAGTCTGAGCCGGTCTCCCAAGAGACTGAGAATTACTTGAAAACTCTCTTTAAGGAATTGTACAAAGTCTCAAACTGGACAGGAATAGAAATTGCCCCATGTTCTTACCACCTCCTAGAAAGTGGGGGCTGATGTGAAGACCACACTGGTTATAGTCAAAACTACATTTTCTTGGCACCTCTGAGTAAAAACTTGGAACACACACCTGTGTGCAGTTGAACTTTTCTTATTTCTCCCAAATTAATGAATAAGCTTCAAAGTGGAGAAAAAAGAAGTGTTCACATGCTGAAGAAAGCTGTCAACAAATAAGATCAGACATTTCCCAGATGGCGCTAGTGGTAAAGAACCTGCCTGCCAGTGCAGGAGACATATGAGTTGCGGGCTTGATTCCTGGGTCAGGAAGATCCCTTGGAGGAGGTAATAGCAACCCACTCCAGTATTCTTGCTTGGAGAATCCCATGGACAGAGGAACCTGGCGGGCGGCGGTCCATGGGGTTGTAAAGAGTTGGACACAGCTGAAGCAACTTAGCATGCATGCACTTCCCAAGAGGTGCCAAACTAGGGCTGTCCCCTTGATCATCTCCTCTACCCCCACATGCGTAGATGAACAGATTACAGAATAAGTCCAGTGGTCACGGTTCTGTCTCCCAAGATATGGTGGGGCTCCCGAAGACTCCGTCTTAGGGGTAGGAGCTCCTGTGAGAAGTGGCATTCCCTCTCCTGGTTGGATGTAGTTCCATCCAGGGCTCACTGTGGTGTTGCCACTGGAGTGAAGTTTCCTTCTTGGGAGAGCTTGACAGTTCCTCCCGGGGTTTGGAGGTAATCGGAACCCAGGGATTACTGCTTAGCTGGGAGATTCTGCAAGCAGGAGGCCTGCAATGTCATCCGCTGCAGAGAGGTGAGAAGGAATGGGGGTCATTTGCCTGGGAAGAGGAAGGCAGCTGCCCCACCTGTAGCTCTCCATGCCCTCCGGAAAAATGGAAGATGAATTCACAGAGATTTGGGTCTTCATGTAAAAGAGCATGAAGGAGAGAGTTAAGAGTGTGGGCTATGGCGTTGTCCGGAAGCCTCTGGTCCAAGTGAGTACGGAAGGTTTGGGGACTGTATTAGTGTGTTAGGGCTGCCATAACAAAACAGATCAGGAGGCTTAAACAAAAGAAATTATTTTCTCACAATTATGAAGTTTAGAAGTCCAAGATCAAGGTGTTGGCAGGTTGGCTTGCTCCGAGGTTTCTCTTTGGCTTTCAGATGGCCCCCTTCTCGCTGTGTCCTTACAGTGTGTGTGCAGCCTTGGTGTTTTTCCATGTGTCTAAATTTCCTCTTTTTAAAGGAGCACCACTTCATACTGGATGCGGGTCCACCCTAAGAGCTTCATTTTAGCTTAATATCTTTAAAAATACCCTATTTACAAATACAGTCACATTCTGAGGTATAGGAGTTTTGGGGCTTCCATACATACATTTTGCAGGGGACATAGTTCCACTCAGCAGAAACCAAGTCTTTTATGGGGCTGGCTGAAGGGCTGCCACGTGCTGAGGTGGCTCAACAATGGAGGAAAGCATGGGGAAGCTGAGTACCATTCCAAGAAAATCATCCCCCTCACAGGGAGACTTCCCCATCAGCAGAGGCTACCAGTAGCAAGTGGAACTAAGTCGAGTCAGGAAAAGTAAGACCTCCTAAAGAGAGAGGCCTCCTAAACAACCATACATTGCTGGTAATGTAAGAGAGTTGCTTTTCTTATTCCTCCTACCCCCTGACCCTTAACCCAAAATGCCTCATCTGGAAAAGGAACTGGACTCCTGCTTCCTCCATCCACTGAAAGAGCTTCTTCCCAATTCTAAGTCCCTTGAGCCAATGCTAGGTCTTCACTGGGGAGGAGAGAGGAGACGAGATTAAAATTGAAAATGAGGTGGGGATTTTAAACAAATTAAAATGAAATGTAACTAAAAGAGGCAAGAAAGTTCTAGGATCTGCCTAAGCAGTTGTATAGGAGGAGAAAGGAAAGTTCTCAGTTGAATGTAGTGCTTGAAAAAAATAAAGCTCTCTCAATTTAAACTCCAACAAGTTGATATTTCTCAACAAACTGGCTATCTATCTCTTTATATAAATAAAGGAGCATGTCTTGGAAAACACAGTAAACTGTTTTCACAATTATCTCTGGGAAAGGGAAATTCAAGATGGGAGTCAGTGTGGGAAGAAAATGTACTGTTCCCTCCATACCCTTTTGAACTTAAAAAAAAATACCATGTGTATGTATTACTTAAAAAACAAACAATTAAAACTAATTAGAATCACATGATACTCATAGAGCACGGGCTGAATTAAGAAATTGCCCGTAAAGGTGCATGTTAATTCCAAATACATTAAAGTAGTTTATCACCAGTGGGAAAAAATTATTGTAAGTTAATACAGGGAAATTGTGATGGAAAGAAGGTGAGGTTTGCTGGTGTGCAGAGAAAATCTTTTCTAAGCATTTGGAGAAAGATCTGTGGAAGATGGAATAAGAGAGACTTGGCCCAGCGCGCCGATGTTAGAAAACAATGTGAACCGCTGATGCTGTTGCTTGAAGGGAGATAAATGTTGTGACAGATGCCTGCAAAGAATTTGGCAAGGAATGGGCTTCCATTTGGTATCATGCATTTCAAGGTTAAGCCCTTTTGTGTCATGTAGATGTGGCATATTTTTGGCTCAGTGCAGAACCTTGGGGCTTGGGATTTATATACTGTGGAAAGCATTAAGTCAAGAGGCAGTGCACAATGATTTGGCCAGTGACATTTGATAGAATTCCTCACACATATGTTCAAGCAATAGACATCACTGCCAAAATACCAGGAAAGGGTTCCTGCAAAACGGGAAGGGAAGAGAGAGGGGTTGTTTATGTTAACACATGTGATAAGTTTATGCATGGGTCATTCATTTCCCCTCACATGATTAATTCTATTCTCGAAGTGTTGAGTAAATAAAAGTGAAATCATCACAAAAATTGTGAAATCTTCCCCATTCTGTGTGTACAGACGGTGGCTTAGGAGTGGATTGATAACCCCGTCATCTTCCTGGAACTGAGTTAAGCCTGGACAGAAGGAGTTCTGATGACTTGAGTGCAAAACGGGACATCAGAGTGGGTACAAGCAATGCAGCTAGTCCACACAAGTGCCTGGCACAGTTCTTTTCCCTCTGTATTCAAAGAGATGAAAGGGGGGATAAACAAACTAGAAACCGTAAGATCAATAGTTAAAAATGTGGGTTTCTGCCTTGTTTTGTATGGAGTCTTTGCCACTACGGAGCACACTCCAAGGAGGCTCTTGGAGCTTAAAAAAGTGCAGTTATTGGCTTATCTTGATGCTTGCTACTCATTCAGGCCACTGCCTCTGATGGTGTCAGGCCAGTTATGTTGCATACAGAGTGTCTCCCCAAGGAAGGACTGTATACCAACTCCTCTTGGCTCAGTATACACACTATTTCCATTGGATTTTATTTTTTAAATGAAAGAAATTTACTTATTTGGCTGAGTGGAGTCTTCATCGCTGTGCTCGGGCTTTCTCTAGATGCAGTGAACAGGGGCTACTCTCTAGTCGCACGGCACGGACCTCTCATTGCGGTGCTTCTCATGTTGTGGAGCACAAGCTCAAGGACACGTGAGCTTCAGGAGTTGTGGGGCACAGGCTTAGTTGCCCCGAGGCATGTGGGATCTTTCTGAACTAGAGATTGAACCCACATCCCCTGCATTAGCAGGTAGATTTTTATCCAACAAAAATATTTGGTTTTGGAGAATCAATAAAAAAGCTAGAGTATCCATTATAGAGAGCTGGAGAAGAAGCTTCCAGGAAAGATGGAAGAAACAGGGTCTCCAGCATGCCTAGATGTGATGTAGGCACATTTGCCCATTCTGAGGTCAAGCATTGTTTTGAGCATTTTAAAAACAATATAAGACAATAGAGGGGAGCTGAGGCAGATATTGATTATCTTTTGCCTACCCGCCATCCTTTTTCTCATTTATGGGTAATACATTCCCAATTTCCTTCTGGGGAATCTTCCTCTTCTACTGTCAGTTAAGGTGCTTTGACTGGGCCCTCTTCAGCTCCAGGAATAGGCACTTGATGTAGGTCTAAGTCAGTTAATAAACTCCCCGGGGTCACAGTGATTGCTTTAGATGTCAGGAAGAGGCACGGTGCTCAAGTGGAACCAGTTAGAGTGAAGTCCTGATTGTGCAATGGGGCTGACTAGTAAGGAGTGGTGCTCTCTCTCTTCTGGGGGATCTGAATAAGGAAGGATGCTTAGGCTGAAACTGTCTTATTTTTCTGACTGTGGTGGTTTCTCTTGTTTCCCAGCACAGACTCCAGTCACAGGGGCTTCAGTAGTTGTAGCCTGCAGGCTCGGTAGGTGCAGCTCAGGGGCTCTAGAGCTCAAGCTCAACAGTTGTGGTGCACGGACTTAGTTGCTCAATGGCATGTAGAATCTTCCAGGGGCCAGGGTCGCACTGGTGTCCCCTGCATTGGCAGGTGGATTCCTATCCACTGTGCCACGATGGAAGTCCTGCAACAGTTTTAGACGTCCACCCAGTGAGCAGAGATGGTGGAGTGTGTCTAGAATATAGCAGCACAGTGGAAGCCTGGAGGGAGCTGGGTCCTGATGAAAGCTTTTGAAGTTTTAGTTATGCCTGAATCCAAGACTCCAAATTGATATTTTCAGTAATGTGAGTTAATATATTCCACTTTCTTTATCCAAACTTTTATTTTGCTCCAGTCATTTCGAGCAAGAGCTTCTGTCATATGCAATAGAAGGATCGCTACCTATTACTGTAAAGTATTATGAAATTACAAAAAGAAATGTGAGATGTAGGAAGAAATTAAAAGGAAAAACAGAAACGAAACATGACAATTACATTTCCATAAAGACAAATGATTGGGAGCTAAAATTATGCATAAATAGGTGATTTAAAATAAAGGTACAAATAATTAGAGATTAAAAATATAACAGAAGAAGAGACATACATAAAAGCAAAAGTGAAAGGCGCTCAGTTGTGTCCGACTCTTTGTGACCCCATGGATTATATAGTCCATGGAATTCTCCAAGCCAGAATACTGGAGTGGGTAGCCTATCCCTTCTACAGGCGATCTTCCCGACCCAGGAATCAAACCAGGGTCTTCTGCATAGCAGGCAGATTCTTTACCAACTGAGCTATGAGGGAAGCCCAAATAAAAGACTAAAACCCATGATATAAAAGCTTAGAATATTAAAATAGAGGGGATAAAGGACTGAGAAAAGGAATTGGAAACAAGATAAAACTGAAGATTAAAAACCTCAGAAGAATAAAAATGGTTATTAAGAAAGATTTTTTTAAAAAGAGAAAACAGAAACAAAAACCTTAAAGATTAGAGTGAGTGATAGGAAAAAAAAAGTTCAAAGTAAATTAGTGAGAATCCACACAAAGGTCAAGGCGGTGATTGAAAAAATTCTGTTGATGGGATGTCATTCAGTGGGGCAAAGAGCCAGGAAGGCAGAAAGCCCATACACTGTAAATATACACAGGGTTTGTCTGCTTCATAATGACACATGGCAAAACAGGAAAAATACCAGCCTTCTCATCCTTGGGCAACTTGAAAAGTTAATGTCACTCATCTCCCTCCACCACCACATGCATGACAGATCCAGTTCTTTACTAGTTTGTCTGAAAACTTGGCACATTATGCATCAAGCCAAAAGAGCCTAGTTATAGTCAATTAGAATACTGGCAGGAAAAGCAGGGAGCAACTCAATACATTTTTTTCAAATTATTTTCTTTTAAATAAGAAGTACTTAGAGAATATGCCAGCAAGAAAATAGCCCAGCTATGACTGCCAAACTGAAAATTGAAAAATGAGATTATTTAAAATGAGCAATTCATGCTCATCAAAAGTCTGAAAATATTAAGTATTATGGAAAATGAGAAGTAGAAACTCATACACTGCTGATGGCAATATAAATTGGTATACCATGTGAGAGCAATTTGACTATATCTAGTATAATCAAAGATCTCTATATACTTAGATGTATGTCTTAGAGAATGCATAAAATATACATAGACATATAACAATTACTTGTAACAGCAAAACGTATATAAAACATATCAATATGCTATGCTATGCTAAGTCACTTCAGTTGTGTCCGACTCTGTGTGACCCCATAGACGGCAGCCCACCAGGCTCCCCCGTCCCTGGGATTCTCCAGGCAAGAACACTGGAGTGGGTTGCCATTTCCTTCTCCAATGCAGGAAAGTGAAAAGTGAAAGTGAAGTTGCTCAGTCGTGTCCGACTCTTAGCGACCCCATGCACTGCAGCCTACCAGGCTCCTCCATCCATGGGATTTTCCAGGCAAGAGTACTGGAGTGGGGTGCCATTTCCTTCTCCAACATATCAATAGAGAAGTAAAAATTATGGTATATTGAATATATAGAACGGTTAAAATGAATAAACTATTATAAGTATCAATGTGAATATATACAGAAAACATAATGTTAAGTGAAAAAATAAGTTGCAGATTCACAGCATAAGCTAGTGTTTATGAAAATTTTAAAAAACACCCCACATTATTATTTTCACTTTGGGACAAATACACATGTAGTGAAAGTATAAAAATATAGAGAGAAACGATATTCAGAGCAGAGGAATAAGGAAGGATGAGAGATTTGGGAAGATTACAAAGGGACTTTCAAATATGACTCTAATGTTCTTTTACTTAAATCCGCTGAAGGTGGGATAGAGTGTGAGACGGGAGAACTGCCTTTGTTGAAAACATTGCTGTAGTAGAATGGCTGCTCCATTTTTTTTGTTGGCAGCGTCTTTGCATTTTGGAGCCAGGGCAGACAGTGGGGAGGAGCAGAGCATCTTTCTACCTTCTTTTCAGCCATCGGGTTTTCTACCGTCCACTGCCAACGCATTCATGGGTCACCGATTCTATTTCTCAGTCCAGTTCTAAGCGCTTTGCAAATAGTGACCATTTCTCTCAGATTTCAGCAGTTAATTGTCAGTTTTAGTTTTTGCTGCTATGAGTTTCCATCATCTTCTGGGGGCCTCTTAAAGTATTTAGTCTGAGTAGGCTAGACTGATGATTCTGTAGTACTTAACACCCAAATCCTTACTGGCTCAATTCAGTGAAGGCTTTTCTAGCTCCTGCAGCGGCAATGCAGACATTCTTGGTCAGGAGGCTTTCTAGGGTAGCTTTTCTCCAAGCAGTGTATACTAGTTTACTTAGACTAACTACTCTAGTTCTCTTACCTTTCCAAATAAACTTTAGAATAAACTTGTCTAGGACTTTGGTAGAAATTTCATTCAACCTGTATATCAATGTGGGGAGAAGGCTGAATCTTCCAATCCAAGAACTTGGTATAACTCTTATTTAGATCTTATTTATTTCATTAGTTTTATAGTTTTCAGCATACAAGTCCAGTACATATTTTGTTAGATTTACACTTTATTTTATGCAACTTTAATGATATATTTTAAATTTAAGTGTCCACATATATTCATGGTGTAAGTATATAGAAATATAATTGATATTTCTGTGTTTATCTTATATTTTGTAAACTTAACTGAATTTGCTTATTTATAGGAGATTTTGAAATTCCTTGGGATCCTCTATATAGACAATCATATCCTCTGCAATAGGAACACTTTTATATCTTCCTTTCTTATCTGTATGCTTTTATTTCATTTTCTTGCATTATTTCAGGCTAGACCTTCACGTACTATCTGGAATAAGCATGGTGAGAACAGATAACCTTTGTTGTTGTTTAGTCACTAAGTTGGGTCTGATTCTTTGAGACTCCGTAGACTGTAGCTGCAAGGCTCCTCTGTCCATGGGATTTCTTAAGCAATAATACTGGAGCGGGTTGCCATTTCCTACTCCAGGGCATCTTCCTGAGCCAGGGATTGAACCTGCGTCTCTTGCATCTCCTGCATTGGCAGCCGGATTCTTCCCCACTGAGCCACCAGGGAGGCCTTACTGGCTTCATCAGTGAATTGGGAAGTATCTGCTCCTCTTCTAGTCTATGCCTTTTGTTGGAAGAGACTTTTAGAATTGGTATTAAATTTGGTTAATTTTTTCAGTCAGCTTTTCCCATTGTTTAGATTGGGTAATTTTTACTTGCTCTATTCTATTGTTTACTTGTCTATCTATTCTGCTATTGATCCTATCCACTGAGGTTTTTATTTAGTCAAACATTTTTTTTTTTTTTGAATTCTAAAATTTCCACTGGTTCTTCTTTTTATTTTTTTTTAATTTAATTTTATTTTTAAACTTTACAATATTGTATTGGTTTTGCCAAATATCAAAATGAATCTGCCACAGGTATACATGTGTTCCCCATCCTGAACCCTCCTCCCTCCCCCCTCCCCATACCATCCCTCTGGGTTGTCCCAGTCACCAGCCCCAAGCATCCAGTATCGTGCATCGAACCTAGACTGGTGACTTGTTTCATACATGATAGTATACATGGTTCTTCTTTTTAATCTTCTGCTTCTTTGATGATATTTTCTGTTGTTTTTTTTTTTTTGCTGAGATTTTCTATTTTTCATCTGTTTCAAGTGTGCTCCTAATCACTCACTGAAACATTAAAAAAAAAAATCATGGTTGCTTTACTCTTTTTATCAGATAATACATTTCTTTTGTCTCTGTCTTTTCAACTATTGTCTTCTTTCATTTAGTTCTACATCTCAGTTTTTGATATGCTGAGTAACTTTCAAATGAAACCTGGACATTTGGGGTATTATGAGATTCTGGCTCTTGTTTAAATCTTCTGTTTTATTTGGCTTCCCCTGACATCTCTTTGACAGGGTAAAGGAAGGCACTGTCTCATTACTGCCAGGTAGATGCAGAAGTCCAGGTTCCTCACCTCACCTTTGTTGATACCCAGGGCTGGGGTTCTGCAGAAACTGGGAATTCTGGCTCTTTCCTAGCCCCTCACTGATACTTCCCAGGCAGAGAGGAGCATGAATGCCTCACTACTGCTCCTCATGTGGCCTCCACTGACTCCATGGTGGCAGGAGTGGCCTCCTCACTGCTGGGTGGCGGATAAAGTCCTAAATCTCTCTAAGGCTTGACCCACCACTGTGGGGAGAGGAAGGAACCTTCTGTGAGCACCTGGCTCCAGGGGGAATCCTGGTTCCCATGTTGTCTCCCACTGAACCCACTGGGAGACCTCATTAACTCATGTGGAGATGAAAGTTCTGGATCCCTACTGCACTGTCTTTGACACCATATTTGTGGGTATTTTAGAATTCTTTGTTATAGCCTGATGGGGGTGGGTGGGGTTGGGTGTGGGGTGTGGGAGCATGGGGGATAGAAGCCTAGACTCCCCTCTCAGTCTTTGCTGGCATGGGTCGGGCCTCAGTTTTTATGTAGTGTTTTGCTGAAATAGAGTGTTAATTGCCTAAAAGTTTTCTGTCTCCCTGATGGCTCAGATGGTAAAGAATCAGCCTGCAATGCAGGAGACCTGGGTTTGATCCCTGCATTGGGAACATCCACTGGAGAAGAGAAAGGTGACCCACTCCAGCATTCTTGCCTGGAGAATTCCATGGACAGAGGAGACTGCAGGGCAAAGAGTAGGACATGACTGAGTGATTAAAAATTTTCTGTCTTGTTAAGCTGCCTCTTTCCTGGTTCCTTCATTAGGGAGAGTAGGCTTTTGTTGGGGCTTTTTTACTCTGTGTCTATTGGTATTTCTATGTTGTTGGTTTCCACAGCTTGAAGTCTGGTACACATAAAGCAAAAATGAAAACCTAGGGAACTCATCAGCATATCCTTCCTTGTGTCTCAACATCTGCATATGATCCGCCTTCTTCTCTCCGCACTTTGGGTCTTCTGATGTTTGCATGTATGTCTATGTGAATATGTATTTAAAACCGAGGAATAGTTGACATTTGCTTCAGGTGTACAACATAACGATTCCATATTTGGATATATTGTGAAAGGATGACCATAATAAGTCTAATTAACACATCAACACACATAGTCATACAATTTTTTTTCTTCTGATGATTTTTAAGATCTACTCTTAAGCAACTTTCAAATATGCAATAAAGCATTATTAGCTATATTCAGTATGCTATACATCACGCTGTACAAGTAGACCTCATTGATCTGTACTTGAACCGTTAAAGTGAGACGATCTCTGAGAACGGTCTCAGCTGCTCTGGGACCCAAATATCTTCCCCAAGAGGGAAGTTACTGCACCTGGCGGCGAACCGGTGATGAAATGAGAAGGCTGTGTCTCAGTTCCCAGAGGAAGAAAAAGTGAAAGAGAGCAAACAGGCGCGGGATGTGCTGGTGAATTGCAGTTTCAATGCTTGAGGTCCCTTGCAGGCTTAACTTGAACATGGCTTCTGTGAATCCCCAGTGCTTCCATACAATCAAGGGCAACAAGGTATATAAGTGGTCCATGGCGTGAGTGGGGAGTACTACTCTGTGGAAGAAGTTGGAGCGCTCAGACTCTTCTGAGCAGACGCGGGAGGAGGCAGAGGAAGTACTGCCCTCCAGGAATCGCAGACACAAACCAGGACCATGCCACGTGGTCCTCACCGCCCTGCCCTGTGACAAGCAACCAGGGAGAGGAGCAGGATCCCTGGGCATGCATGTGCACAGTGCGCGGAGCAAGGAAGGCATGGCTGTGTGTGGTCTTGGTGAGCCTGGGAAAGCTCCGAGGGCCTCGTTTCTGTCCGCGTCAGTTCCAGCTGCCAGGCGTGCCTGGTTGTGTCTCTGCCCCAGGGGACCCCAGCCCTGATCGACCTGGCTGTCTACCTATTCCAGCTGCAGCCACACCTGAGCCCAGCACCAGCCAGAGACCAGCCATGGATTGGCCCTGCCTGGGGCCATCTGGTAGAGCTGCCCCTAATCTCCAAACACGTAGAGGTGAACTGAGAGCTGGAGGGGAGCAGTGCCCCGCACAGGTGGCCTTGGCCATCACTGAATTTGGGGTCAGCACTGAAGACGTGAATCCCTTCCTGGCTGCCTACCCAGTGTGCCTGGCCCCCGAGGTGCATTCAGGCTCTGTTAGGCTGAAACTGGTAACTTTTTGATCTCTGGCCACTGACGGGTATGTGTGGCCAAACTACTTGAGACCACCACCGGGCCTGCCTTTTCCTGATGCTATGCCTTCTTGTGGACTTCTCTACTTTAGCATACTTTGTGGACTGGGGTGACAGGTGGCTGGGCCATAGGCCCCCTCCATTCCTGTTCCCCTCCCCTTTTGCCCCCTGCAGGCTCCACCACCCTGTTCCAGGCTTCTGCCTCCACTGTGGCCCCATCTGCATTTGGATACCCACCCTGTACCTGAAAGCCAGCAGAAGTGAAGGGACGGCCAAGTTGCCCACCATCCAACAAAATGTGGATGCACTAGCAAACCAGTCTTCATTATTGACTGCCAGACAGCTTGTGTAAGTAGAAATGATTGAGCAGTGAAAATTCTATACGTCTTTGGGGGTGAGCAGATGGATACCATTGGGTGCCGCTTTATTGGCAGGGGTCACCAATACACCAGACATATTCTGGATGGGGGAGGAGGTGGCTGAAATGGGTGAGGGGTCAAAAGGTAAAAAGCCTCCAGTCATAAATTAAAGGTTGTGGGCATGTAACTTACAGCATGATATTAATCTTATGTATTATATACAAGGTTTATAGTTGTACTTAATAGGAAGATTTGGTAAAAATACATCTAGTCTATCTTCCTGGAAGTGGAAGCTGCTTTTCTTTTTATATAGATTATTTGTATCTCTATTTACTTAGAATTTATTTTACTTATTTTTAACTTTACAGAAAGAATCTCATGCTGAACTTATTCTTCAGGGACTTTTTTTCATGTTAATATCACACTGTTGGGAGTCATCCAGAAGGCAGCATATCCCAGTGTAGTTTATTAGATCTGCCTGCTGTGTATATATACTGTTTTATTCATCCAGTAGCCTGTGGATGGGTATTTGTGATGTTTCCAGTGTGAGTACTGATGGTGTGAGCAAGCTTTTACATGCATCCTGTCTTATATGTGCTAAAGTTTCTCTTGAAATAGATCTAGGAGTGGAATTGTTAGGCTACAGATTATGTAAATCTTAAACGATAGAAAATAATGCTAAATTCTTTTTTATAGTGGTCTCACTAATTTAATGTTACTACTAGTAATGTGTTAGTGATACTACAGATCCTTACTGAGCAGTACCTTGAAAACTTTCTCCAGGCAGTAAGCTGGGGTAATTATGGGGCTCCTTCAAATTTTCCCCTCTCAGGCATCACTCACTGTCAATTGTTGCCTAATAACCAATATATAAAAGTTACTGTTCTTTATTTTTGGCTTTTTTTTTTTTTTTGGTTGTTTTTGGCAAATCAGTCAGTCTGGTTCCTGACTCTCCATCTTGTTTGAAAGTATTATGTACAGTTTAAAAAAAAAAAAAATAAAAAAAAATAAAATCATTCTAGCCCCTCTTTTTCTGTAGTAATTGTCTTAGCTTTTATTATAAAATCATTTGTGTGTGTTGTCTCTCTACCTAATTTTGCTAAAGCTTAATTTTGTTAGTTTTTCTAAATAGCCATCTTTTTTTTTTTTTGCCTTGTTAGTCTTCTCTATTTTATCTTTGTTTTCTTTTATCCCTTATCTTGTGTTTTCTCTAGTTTTTATCCTGTTATTTTTCCAACCTCTTAATTTGGGCAATTAATTTGTTACTTAGGGGGCTTTCATCTTTTCCTTTAATGTTCATATTTGAGGCTATAAATTTCCCTCAGTTTACTTCTCTTACTGTAACACATGAATTTTGCTATATAGTTTAAAAGCTTTTAAATCAATTCCAGATATTTAAAAATTCTCATTATGACCTCTTATAACCTTGAGTTATTGATCAGGGTTTAAAATAAAGTTTCAAATAAGTGGGGATCAAAAATTTGTATTATTAATGTCTAACCTAGTTCCATACTTATCTTTATAAAATCATTGAGGCTTTCTTTATTGACTATGCCAAAGCTTTTGACTGTGCGGATCACAATAAACTGTGGAAAATTCTGAAAGAGAGGGAATACCAGACCACCCGACCTGCCTCTTCAGAAACCTGTATGCAGGTCAGGAAGCAACAGTTAGAACTGGACATAGAACAACAGACTGGTTCCAAATAGGAAAAGGAGTACGTCAAGGCTGTATATTGTCACCCTGCTTATTTAACTTCTATGCAGAGTACATCATGAGAAACCCTAGGCTGGAAGAAGCACAAGCTGGAATCAAGACTGCCGGGAGAAATCTCAATAACCTCAGATATGCAGATGACACCACCCTTATGGCAGAAAGTGAAGAGGAATTAAAAAGCCTCTTGATGAAAGTGAAAGTGGAGAGTGAAAAAGTTGGCTTAAAGCTCAACATTCAGAAAATGAAGATCATGGCATCCGGTCCCATCACTTCATGGCAAATAAATGGGGAAACAGTGGAAACAGTGGCTGACTTTATTTTTCTGGGCTCCAAAATCACTGTAGATGGTGATTGCAGCCATGAAATTCAAAGACGCTTACTCCTGGGAAGGAAAGTTACGACCAACCTAGATAGCATATTGAAAAGCAGAGACATCACTTTGTTAACAAAGGTCCATCTAGTTAAGGCTATGGTTTTTCCAGTGGTCATGTATGGATGTGAGAGTTGGACTGTGAAGAAGGCTGAGTGCCGAAGAATTGATGCTTTTGAACTGTGGTGTTGGAGAAGACTCTTGAGAGTCCCTTGGACTGCAAGGAGACACAACCAGTCCATTCTAAAGGAGATCAGTCCTGGGTGTTCATTGGAAGGAATGATGCTAAAGTTGAAACTCCAGTACTTTGGCCACCTGATTCGAAGAGTTGACTCATTGAAAAAGACTCTGATGCTGGGAGGGATTGGGGACAGAAGGAGAAGGGGACAACAGAGGATGAGATGGTTGGATGGCATCACCGATTCAATGAACATAGGTTTGGGTGAACTCTGGGAGTTGGTGATGGACAGGGAGGCCTGGAGCACTGTGGTTCATGGGGTCACAAAGAGTCAGACACAACTGAGCGACTGAACTGAACTGAATTCATGATAAATTTTATTAATAGTCATGTGCACTTGAAAACAACATTATGATTCTATTTTGTGGATGCAGAATTCACTGTATGTTCATTAAGATTTTTAGTTCTGTCCTTCAGATCTTGTATATCCTTGCTGATTTTTTTTTTGTCTATTTGACTTCTCAAAAGTTGAGAGAAGTATGCTGAAATCTCTTACTATGATAGTAGATTTATTACTCTATCCCTGCAGTTCCAATAAAATTAACTTTATATGCTTTAAGGCAATTTTATTAGTAACTATGTATTTAGAATTACTTCATCTTTTTGGAGAATTGAATTAAGTAGTGAATTGAATTATCTGTCCCTAGTAATATACTTTATTTATCTTATCTGTTATTAATATAGTTCCAGCAACTTTGTTTAGTTGTATTTGCTTCATATTTCATTTTCTATCGTTTTACTTTTACCCTTTGTGTTTTCCTATGGTTTAGGTATATCTTTTATAAATAGACTATTTTAAATTTTATAAAATCCAAATTGCGATTTTTATCTATTAAAGTTTTAGTTGGTATTTATTTATGCTAATTACCAATATACTTGCACCAATTTAAAATATCTCGGCTTATTATTTCTGTTTTCTCTTTCATTTCTATTTCTTTTCACCCATTTCATTTCTCTCCCATCTTTAAACTGATAGCTCTATCTACTCAAAATGCTGATCCGGGAATTGTTTGTTACTAATCCAGCAAGGTAAGGACCTCATATCTGAATGTAAATTAAAGCACTGTTCCCTTCATTGAGAAAGTATGTGAAAATCACGTCAGCTGAACAGAGCAGTGTGGTTGGTGACGTGGTTCGTGTATAGTCTGATGCAAAATCTTTCTCTTGTTGCTGCTGCTTCAGTCGTGTCCGACTCTGTGCGACCCCATGGACTGCAGCCCACCAGGCTCCTTCGTCCGTGGGATTTTCCATGCATGAGTACTGGAGTGGGTTGCCATTGCCTTCTTCGTATCTCTTGTTAAGAACTGCTGAACAGTTCACAGACCAGCTTGGTGGACTACATTTTGAGAAAGAACATTTAGTGTGTATTCACATCCTTTGTGAGAGCCCAACCTTCAACATCCTGATAGTATCTAAGCTTTTAAATATGGGTTGTTATGAATATGTTTCTTTTTTACTTTGAAAATAAAATTCTTTCTTGCCCTCTCTTTAAAATAGCAACCAACTTTAAGGTAATAGCCGATATTGGGTCTCTTTTATTCACACTTCACAGCATCTCTTGTATTTGTTTGCTCTCTTTTTTGAGAGAACAAACATAGCATGTTTATCAAGCCTTTACATTTGACTTATATTGGGCTGGATACGAAATGCAAATTTCTAAGTTATTTTCCTTCAATATTTTGGAAATTTTACTCCTATAGTCTTCTTGCAGTCAATGTTGCTTTTCTTGAAGAATACCTGCTGGCTCAGATGGTAAAGAATCTGCCTGCAGTATAGGAGACCTGAATCGATTCTTGGGTCGGGAAGATACCCTGGAGAAAGAAATGGCAACCCACTCCAGTATTCTTGCCTGTAGACGCCCCATGGACAGAGGACCGTGGCAGGCTACAGTCCATGGGATCACAAAGAATTGGACACGGACTGAGCGACTAACACATACATTTTTTGTTGTTGTTGTTGTTATTAGCTTTTAGAATTTTCTCTTTCTTATTCTTAAATTTTAGTATAATGTGTAAATTTTTCTTTCTCCTCTTTGGCACTCTGTAGGGGTTTTCAATCTTAGTCTTGTTATCTTTTAAAAAATCTGGGATATTTATTTACATTATTTCCTCAAATATTTACCCCTCTTTAAAAATTTTCTTTTCTTTCTGTGATTTATATTATTTGGATTTTAGCACTCTATGTCTATTCTTTATACCTATTGACTTCTTTTTATTTCTAATTTCTCTACATTTTCTTTCTTTTCTCAGCATAGTCCTTTATCTTATCTTTCTGTTCTTTGTTTCTACAGTAATCTTTTCTTTAAAGTATTTGCTTGACTATTTTTATAATGTATTTTTCTTTTAGCATATTGATACATTCTTCTCTTTTAAAAATATATTTCATTATGTGATTTAAAATTATTAAGTTTAAATCCTTTTGCTTTTAATGGAATCTGGAATACAGATAACTGTACTCCTTAAATATCTTATCTTCTTGGTTAGTGGGCTTGTATTTCCTGGAGGTATTTTTCACTTTATCAAGCCATGCATGTATGGGAAGGCCAGACCCCTGTCTTTATCACTACAGCCAGCTCAGGGTGATAAAGTAGTGTATATGCATGAGTCCTAGTGTGTAGAGGTCCAGGCAGTGAAAAACTGAGTCAGTCACTCCTCACTCTAAAAAAAGAAAGCAGGGTTTTGCTCTTTGCCTCTCAGTTTTAGGTGGGGATCTTTCTTAAATGTAACAACTTCCAAAAGTCATTACCTTATTCTTTTTTTTTTTTTTTTAACACCATGTCAAAGTGGCTTCTGCCTTTGATTTTGCCTTGGTGGGGAGGAACACTTGGACCAAGTCTGAGTTGCTGTAGAAGTAGGGTAGGCATTCCTTGTCCCAGGAGTACATTTTTCTACATTATACTGGGCTGCTCCTTGTGCTGGCTGAAGCCACTCCTTCTATCTTGCAGTAATTCAGAACAGCCTTCTGTCTTTTATTTCAAGGATTTCTTATATTTGTTTTGGTGTCTTTGGTTGATCTTGGGTGTGAGATCCAATAACTGCCTGTTCACTTTCCTAGTAGGACCTGGAAATGGATCCACCACCCTTTGCTTTTGTTTTTAGGGGCCAACATTTTTTTTCCCCCCCAGCACAAAGTAACATATAATTTTGTCTCATGATTTTATTTTTACAAAGTGTTTAGAATATAAACATAGAATATCAAATACTATATCAAAGCTCTTTATCTGTGTTCCATCCCCCATCTTTAACCATATACAATAACATTTTTTTATCCTGCAAGCTTTTCATATTATTAAATTGAGTGTACTTCTTTTGCTTTGTTCTTTTTATTTTAATGCTTCTAGTATTTATTCTTAATATGGTGCATAATATTCTAAAAATTATATACTAAAATTTATTAAAGCTGTGTTATGATTAGATTATTTTTTGAGTGTATTTATGTTATTTTTACTTCTTACTACTAGAGATAAGTATAACATCTTTAAAAATATATCTTTTTCTTTTGATTTATTGGTTTAGATTTATTTTTAGAATGAGATTACAAGGTCCATGGATGTAAAAGCTTTATGGCTCTTGATAAGTATTGCCAAATTGCCCTTCAAAGAATGATGCTATTCTTTGAATGGTTTTCTATATACTTATTCTGATGTATACTTAATTGCATATGCACAGACTTGTTGTATATCACTTAAGACAAATCCTCTTCTGTCTTTTTTACACTATTCTGATTACATTTTTAAGGATACATTAAATTAAAATGGTGATAGACCATCTTCTCTGTTTTTTTTAAACCACTATTACTTCCAAATAGCCCTGTAAAATCCTCTTAATTCTAATTCTAATTTAAGTAATTAGGAATATAAATATAAATTAAGACAATGGGTGATGTTTACTCCCTCAGATTCTACCAATATGGACAGCACGTATTACTCATATAGTTTGAAGTCTTAGATCTCCCAGAAATGTAGAAAATATTTTTTGCAGTCAGTGTTACTTCCAGAAGTTGTCTGAAATTATGACTCTCCCCCTCTGTTTAGAACCATATAAGTCCTGGGGTTTTGTGTCATGTAAGAAAGGGTTGGGAATTGAAAAGAACAGCTGTTAGGCTTCTTTCCAACTCTGAAGCCTGGTACTCAAACTAGATTTAATTTGATCTAGAAAAATGCAAAAAGGTACCATTTTTACACGATGAAGGCCTGCTACTCACACCTGCTATTTTCTTTAAACAGAGACTTTGAATATCTTGCTTACATTTTTATTGTTCAGTATAATTTATAGGATTCCTGAAATAATTATTGTTAATATGTGGAAAGCACTATTTTAGATACTCTGTGTTAACCCCTGCATTACTTTTTGCTGCATAAAATGTCAAAGATTTGGGGATTTACAATAATAAACATTCCTTTTCTCCCTAGGTTTTCTGTTGCTTAGGTTGGCTCAAGTCTGTGGATTGGGGTCTCGTCTGCTTCACCAGTACCAGTGGCTGTCTGGGGCATGCTATTCGCATTGGAGACCACAGAAATGTAAGTCAGCAGGCCAAACCACACAGACTTATGTAAAACTTCTGCTTGCATCACATTTGCTCACATTCTGTTGTCCTATACAAATCACTTGGCCAAGCCCAACTGTAGTGGGCTGGGATACATACTCTGCCTACAGTGGGAGGCAGTGAAAAGTCACATGGCAAAGAGTGAGGATGTGCAACTTTATTAGGAAGTGAGTGAAGAATTGAGAGTAATAATCTTGTATATCATAAACCTCAAAGCAGCTGTGTGGATTGTCTATTGTTAACTCACCTTCATCCCTGGCCCTTATATTAAATGTACCAATTGCACTGCATTTCAGGGGTGAAGCTTCACATATTAATTGGCTTTGGCTGCCATAACAAAACACTATAGACTGGCCAGCTTAAACAACAGACATTTATTTCTCACAGTTCTGGAGGCTGGGAACCTGAGATCAGGGTGCCAGCATGGTTGGCTTCTGGTAAGAGCTCTCTGCTTGGCTTGCTGCCTTTTCACAGTGACATTATGTGGTGGGTAGAGAGAGGGAGCAAGCTTTCTGGTATCTTTTTATAGGAGCACCAATTCCATTATGGGGGGCCCACCCTAATGACCTTGTTTATTAAATCTAATTATTTCCTAAAGGGACTGTCTCTAAATATCATCACATTTGGGGGTTAGGCTGTCAACATGTGAATTGTGGGGGGACACATTTCAGACCATAGTACCCAAGAGCAATATTTTCTGAAACCCCTAGCCTACTGGGTCAGATTCTGTTAATGAGAAACACTTAATTGGGATATGCAATGTTGAAAATTAGAGGACATTGTCTGTCAGCAGGTGGGCAGGTAAAAGGCAAAGAGCATGAATTTACTTTGAATTCTGGCTACTTTTCCCAATCACTTGCTTTGGTGCGGGGGGCAGCTGAGATGGGCCATCAGCAGAGGTTTTTCCATGATGCTTGTCTTCTCACTTCTGAAAGCAGCGGTTTCCCTGATTTTGTAAGCACTTATTATGTTTTACTGACGTTAAGATGCCATCCATGGTGTCACTAAGAAAGAAAAAAGCTACCATTAAAAAGCTAAAATTTTTTAATTCTGAGGATTTTTATTCCACACGTTGGAAAAAAGATTATTAGACTTTAAAAAAAGATTATAAATAAGACTATAAAAAAAGATTATTATTAAAAGATTATTGGACAGCTCTCAAAAACATGTGTGCTAAAAAACATATATTGCAGTTGTACATACATAAAGATGCAAATATGAGCACTGTCAATTTGCTGTTTTTCCTGAAATAACCTTATATTCAGAATTTTGCTCTTGTGAATCATTTTTCTCCATTTAGAGGCCCCAGTATCTGTGTTTTTCCACCCATCAGCATTGGTGACAGATCATTTCTTAAAAGAGTGCTCCGTCATTATCTCGTGTCTTTTTCCTTCCAAGCTGCTAACAACTGCTCTGCCATTCTGGTTGGAGTTAATCTGGATTTTATGTCAACTCATCTTCTATTATATCCTCAAAGAGTACTTGAATGGGCTGGGAGGATTCGCAGTGGTTCAGGTAGGCCACTGGGAATAACTGAGATTCTGTCCTCAATGACCTTATTCTTTACCCATCTTAATACACATTTCTGCAATGTCTCAAGAACTAACCTAATTGATGGGTTGGGTAGATTTTCTGGATAAATCTGTTTGGAGGACTTTGAGCTAGCTCAGTGGCAAACCATTCATGTTTCTTGAGCACATACCATAACATTTTGGGGGAAGAGCTTATTTTTGTCTTTATAATTTTGCAGTTTGCAATTAAATATGAAACCCATGGAATGTACAACAAGAGTGAACCTTAATGTAAACGAGGACTTTGAGTGGCAGAGAGTATCAGTGTTGGTTCGCTGGTGGTCATAATGTAACCTTGGTGCAGGGTATTGATGAGGGAGGCTCTGCATGTGTGGGGGCAGAAGTTATATAGGAATGTTCTGTGTTTTCTGCACAATTTTGGTGTGAATCTAAATTTGCTCTAAAGAATAAAGTCTATTAAAAGTTAAGTATAACAACAGCTTTGCCTTCCCATAACAAATACAGTTATTGGCAACTATGCATAGCTTTATAGGTTTAGGTTCCTTTTTTTGTTTTAAACTTTTTATTTTGTTTTGGGGTACAGCTGATTAATAATGTGATAGTTTCAGGTGAACAGCAAAGGGACTCAGCCATATATATACATGTATCCATTCTCCCCCAACCTTATCGATAGGGAGTTTGGGATGGACATGTACACTGTTTATTTAAAATGGATAACCAACAAGGACCTACTGTAAAGCACTTGGAACTCTGCGCAGTGTTACGTGGCAGCCTGGATGGTAGGCTGCTTAACCTCTTCAGCACCTTTATCAGTGATAGTGTCATCACTGGAGTTTCTTTAGCATTTTCTGTCTGACTAATAAACAACTAGTTTTATTAATTTCCTCAATTGAATCACATGTTGCTAGAAATTAAGCAACTTCTGTTCCCAATCAGCAAAGTTTCTGACAAATTGATCCTTAGGGCCTTAAGGGTAATCCTGGGTGGTGCATGGATTATTTGCATAAGCTCTTTCATCTCTTCTGGATGATTTGGCCATTTCTCCTGCCTTTATTTCCCTTTTAGTTTGGGTTCCCCTAAAAGCAGAGCCTGAGACAAGGACATGGGTGCATAGAGAACATATTTAGAAAGTGGTCTCTGAAGGCAGGTGGTCTAGGGGCATTAATGTCGCCCCTGGGGACATTTACTGTCCCTTGCACCCCAATTTCCAGGCTTTTCTAGGGAGAAAAGCAGAAGCACACTTATTGTTTTAAAGAAAGAGAAAGAATGATGACGAAGACAGAGCGCTAGCTGCTGGGAGGTGCTCTGCTGCTTTTGTTTTTTTCGTGATACTTGCTAGGCCAAAATGCATAAGGTTGAGACTTAGCATAATCTTGTGACATGTATTCCCCCAGCTTTTGTTCGCATTTCTTCCTTTTCATCACCTGGTTGGGATGGATACTGCCTGTCTCTCCGAAGTGTGTCTACTCTGCATTCTCTAGTTCACTCCAGACCCCTATCGGCCCACCGTCAATTAATAATTTGGCAATCTCACTGTAGAAGTCAGACCCTAGTGAGCCTGGTTGACATGCGTTCATTTAGCAGAGCCTCTTCACTCCTCATCACACTTCTGCACGTCAGATTCTAAACTCTGGTCCCTCCACATAGGCATTGCCATCCCTGGAGACCCTGCTGAAGCAGCCTGCCAGCATTGGTCTTCTCCTTTACTATGGCGTAGATGTGTTAGGTCCTACAGGGAAGAAAAAAGAAGTCTGCAATAGCAGCTGATTTCCAGGAGTATAGCTGTATGCTCAGGAGTAACCCCACACAAGGGGTAGTCAAACTCTGGGAGCAGTTGAGAAGGAGGATGCTCATACAGACTGGAACCTTTAAGAAAATTTCCATAAGGGGCCCAGGTCTGAGCAGTGGTTTTGAATTGGGGCAGTGATGTTGATAAAGACTCCTAGGACACATTCTTTTGGAATCTGGGCCTTTTAAGCAAATGCCATTTTAAAATTCGATCTTATTCCCCTCTGGTCACCACATTGTCTGGTAAGTTAGTTGAAGTCTATAGACCTTACGAGCAGGCAACTTGGTTGTGGGATTGAGGTTTGAATGTAGGTCTGAATGTATGTTTGCCAAAGAGGTTGGTGACTGACCTATTTAGCAGTGTCCTTGGAGAGGCTTGGTGGCTTACTTGTGTATGGAAAGTCTGAATAAGGGTCGTAGATTCAGTGGGACCCATCTGAGCGAGAACCTGGCAGCCTGCTCTTTGAGACAGCCAGATTCCTGGGGAAATTGCTGTCCCTGGCCCAGTGATGACACTGACCAGCTCCTGGGTGGACCTGTACCTTCTGGAGCCAAACTTCCCGCTCTTCATCTCCAGGAAAAAACTGTAACCATTTGCTTTTCCATGGCTATCATGGGATGCAGCAGAGGATCTAAGGGGGCTGGGAGGAGCATTAAACCTTCCCTTTGCTCATTCCTTGTGAGCCTGTGGTGTCTGTAAACTCTCACTTGTTAGGAAACAGTTCATTTGCAAGCTCCAAAGGCCTTGAATGATGTACCACAAGAACTTAGGGTCACTTTTGGAAGGCATTGTGTTTGAGGCTCAGGCTTGGGTTCAAATATTAATGCTGCCCCTCCAGTGAAAACCATGAACCATGGGTAATTCTCTTAGATTCTCTGAGTCTTGATTTCCTCTTTATATGGTGGTTAATTATACCTGTCTCATAACACTGTTGGTAGATTAAATCAAATGATATAAAGTGCCTGGCATGGAGCTCCAGAAATGTCAATTCCTTTCTCATACAGACTAATATGTGATACCTGAAGCTAAAGCCTTAAAAGTCCAGTTTAAAATTAATGAAAAACTAAGATATTTAATGAATTATTTTAAAAAGAAACACTGTGAGAAAAATATTTAGATTTAAGCCAAGGAATTTTGAAGGTGGAATATAGCCTTATTTCCTAAATGCAGTTATTTTCAGTGACTATTTTATTCATTTTTATATGGAAGAAATATGTCATACAGAAGAGATGGCCTTGGTATAAAGGCATCTGATGAAGTGCAGCTAATTAAACACATAATTTGGTACGGACTGTGTACCCAACATATTCTGGCACATAAAATATTTACTCTGATAGACTGAAGCTGTTGCTCTGAACTGGGTCTGAGTTGTTATTGAGACTGAATGTTTTTAATCTAGCAAATGATAATGACTTCATCACTTCTGACTTTGTGTGTCTGGTTTCAGCCTGGAATGAGATTTTATTGCTGTGCTTTCAGCTTTCTGTAAGAGTGCTTGATAGACTATCTCTGCTGAGTTCCTGTTTTTGAAAAGAACATTAAATACTGGTTAATTTATATTTATATTCAAAAGTCTAAATCTGTGCTAAACATAAGCTAGACTCCTAATTATGAATTTTCTTTCTATTTTCAGTTTTACGTGAAAGCCAAGAACTTGCATAGCACAAAGAGTAGATCAGCTCAAAGTTCCTTTGCAAAGTGCTTTGATATTTTGGTCTTTGCTCTCTTCAATTCCTGATGCACTTATACCAGAAGAAAGGTCTAGTTTTGGTCCTATTCTAAATAGATGTGTTTTTTGGGGGAATCTCCCTAAACCCATGCTTTAACAAAGCTTTATTTCAGTTTCTTCATTCACTATTTGGCTTTATTTCAGTTTCAAGAGGGCCTAGTGTATTTGTCTACTTCCGGAGATGCAAGTTCTACTTTAGTTCAACTTTACTTTCCTTGGCTAAGTCTCTGTGTGGCTTTTAGAGATTCTAGACTTCAGATTTGTGACCTCACAAATTAGGGGCACGGAATGAAGAAATTTGCTCATGTTATCTAAAGCTCATGATTTAAGCTGTAAATGTCTCAGGCATTAGTGTTTCAGTAAGGATTGTGGATCAGTTAGTCCAGGATGGGTGTGGTGCTGAGAGTCTGCATTTTTAACAAGCTCCTAGGTGATGCTAAGGCTCCTGGTCTGAGGACTACACTGAGTAGGAAGTATGTAGCCTGCACATTTTAAAATGTGCCTCCTAGGACTTGAATGCCTGTTGTTCCATTTCTTAGTTCTGTGACTTTGAGCAGGGCATTCAGTTGCTCTGTCTCTCAATTTTGGCATGTGTCAAAATGGTTATTAAAATGATATTTAGCTCTAAGGGTTCACTTAAAGAACAACTGTTGCAGTTCATGTAAAGTAGTTAACACCTAATAGCAAAATGATAACTACTGATAAATATTGATAGAGATTTTATCTGGTGAAATGTTTCTCAAGAATTGGAGAGGCAGAGGAAGGCATCCTAATATTTATTTACTTTTGCCTGAGAAGTGTTTCAGTGGCCAACTGTCGCAGTTTTCCCAGAAGAGTCCTGGTTTTAGCAATGCAAGGCTCACATCCCAGGAGATGTCTTTCTTCTGAGCAAATAAGAGCAATTGGTCACCCATGGCTCAGACGGTAAAGAATCTGCCTGTAGTATGGGAAACCTGGGTTTGATCCCTGGGTCGGGAAGACCCCCTGGAGAAGAGAATGGCTACCCACCCCAGTATTATTGCCTGGAGAATGCCATGGACAGAGGAGTCTGGCAGGCTATAGTCCATGGTGCCACAAAGAGCTGGACGAGACTGAGCAACTAACACTTTCACATCCTTTATATACTTCTTTTGAAATCTTCACAGTAACTTTATAACAGGTAGCATTACCTGAATTTCACAGATGAGCCATGCTAGTAAATGGTGAAACCTCTCTTCAGACCTGCCTTTGAGTCCTTCTTCAGAGTCCTTCTAAGTTCCATTACATCTGTTGTATGCCCAAATGTTCCTGTATTATTAGTCTTTCAAAATATATATAAGAAGCCTATTTGGTTTAGAATAAGATAAAGGAATAAAAGATCGTTAACTTCCGTGAGGTTATTTTAATAAAAAACCAGTAAGTAGTGAATAGAAATACACTGGACACACCAGAATCATGAGGCTACCCTGATCCCCAGTCTGCGGAAAGGTGACTCATCTCAGAGCCTTGCTTTTTGTAGACCAAATGAAATGGACAGTTGGGTTAAGATGAAACTTAGAGGCGGAATATTTAAATAATCCCGTGAGAGGGTGGGTGTTTGAGGAAGTAGCTAGGGAAAATCTGATTTTATTCCTTTTCTTCTTCCTGACCCTTTTTTCCTAGTCTTCTGTAAAAATGACCAGACATGTTCCTTATCTTTCTTCATTTCTCTGTCTTTGTAAAAGATTAATTGGAGCAGATTCAATTGAGCTTTGTCCAGTGGCAACATCAAGAGATGCCCGGGCATAAGAAAGTCCTCAGATTATCCCATCGTCCTGTCTGAGCTTTTTATGTGACAGCCAAAGAACCATGTCAGCTGGAGTCCTCCCCTTAGTCTTCCCTGAAACAAATGCTGTTAACTCCAAAAAGACTTTTGCAGATACTGAGCATAGAATTTGCTCAGTTTTACTGTTAAGAAAGCTACTGTTATTGCTGAAGGAATTTTTAACTCCAAACCAAACCAGTTTTCCTCAGTTGGATGTAGCCACAGTGAATCTGGGCCTTGGCAGAAGTCTTATTTTTATGTTCTAAAAATGGATTTGGACATGACTTTAACATAAAAGCATTTAAACATTTAAAAATTGAATACATTAATAAATAAAAATATGATATAAATAATAAAAATATATTGATGCCAGTTATCTTAAAATCTGTAGAATCAATGAAATTTCAAAGGAAGGACTCTATTATACATTTTATTTATGTATATTTTAAACTGTTTTAATGTATAATGGATTTGAAACGTGTAAATCTTTGTTCAAACACTTATTTACAAACATTTTTTGGAAAGATAGAAAATGAAATGAGACTATTTCCCCCATTTCAACTATTTGATTTCTTTACAATTTTAATTGGTGATAAGACATGTGAGTAAATTACTTTTTGTAAATAAACTGCCCATGTCAATAAAGATCACTATAATTATTGAGAAAAACAGTAATTGAAAGATGAGTTATTTTATTGTAGAACGTTTATAATTACCCTATATGAAGGCAATGGCACCCCACTCCAGTACTCTTGCCTGGAAAATCCCATGGACAGAGAAGCCTGGTAGGCTGCAGTCCATGGGGTCGCTAAGAGTCGGACATGACTGAGCATCTTCACTTTCACTTTTCACTTTCATGCATTGGAGAAGGAAATGGCAACCTACTCCAGTGTTCTTGCCTGGAGAATCCCAGGGACGGGGGAGCCTGGTGGGCTGCCGTCTATGGGGTCACACAGAGTCAGACACGACTGAAGTGACTTAGCAGCGGCAGAGTGTTTTTCAAAGTGTGATTCCTGGCCCAGCACCATCAGCATTATCTAGAAATTTCTTAAAAGTGAGCATTATTGTGTTCTATCCAGATCTAGTTTCAGAAACTGTGGAGAAGGGGCCCATCAGTCTGTCCTTTAAACTTCTTAGGTGATTTCAGTAAAGGTTCAAGTCTAAACCATTTAGAAGAGTGTCTGATGGGTCATTAAGATGATACACCTTTGGCAAGGTTCAAGAATTAGAACCTAAATTGATGACTCACAAATTTGACAACCTCTTTCTCTCTCTGCCTTCTAAGAACGTGATAACCATAGGACAGTGTGGTCTAAGAAAAAGAATTTTAATTTTAAGTATGAAGGTCTAGTTTTAAGTGACAACTTTTTGTATGCAAGTCACTTAAATACTTGAGCCATTGTTTCTAATACATAAAATGGGATAATCCTAGCTTGTCCCCAACTCAGTCTCATAGAGGAGTTGTGATCAAATGCAGACATGCAAGTGAGGGCAATTTTTAAATTATCCAATGCTATGCAAATGTTACTTCTCATATGATCATTACTGCCAGTATGATTACAATACCCCAGATTTTTCCTTCTCACCTTCCCCCTCTTTGCCCCATTAAATTTGATTGCTCTTGAAATTTGTTTTGCAAAGCAGAGATTAAAAAAAAGAAATGGGAGACTTTTCAAATTAGAAAAGAAACCAGCGTTCTTGCAGTTTCTTTTATATATGAAATGATACATAAGGATTTTTTTCTTTGTTTCATGAACAGTCTTTTAAGCCTTTAATCCACAATGTAAAATGAATCAGTAGCACACTTAGGTGATACCATGGCAATAATAATGCATTTGGAACGTTAAGTGTCAAATTCCCCTCACATATTTCAAAAATTGTTTTACATTTTTCTGGTTTAACCTCTCTTGACACCAGTGAACTTAAGGCTTGTAATTGAAGGATAAGTGAGCAGAAAAGCAGTTCAAGTGATAATATATCCATTTCAATTCCTATTTTCTGGACGGAGACCTTTTATGCTAAGTTCATGTGAGAGTACATTTTTATGACAAAATTATAACCCTCAAATAGATGTTACTCAGGCAGGGTGAGATCTGTCCTGGTATAATGGATTTTGTGACAATGAAATGCAAGAAAGTCTCCCAAAAGCTTTGCCTAAGGAATTTCTGTCAGTAGCCTATATGCTGCCGAAATTTTCAAGATGCTATTATGACTCATTTTTACTCATTATAGAAAAGTGACTTGGTATTTTAATCATGAGATACAATTGTGTTGAAAAAAGGAGAAAGAAGCATAAAGGATAGTCTGAAAAATTGCCATGTATTCATTAGCTGTACTATTTGGTAAATTTTATTGCTTTTGAAATGGTTTTACATAATAAAACCTTCTAATTTAGAAGGTTGAATATATTTGTTTCTCCTAATTTGAGTTTCACTAATAATTTTCTATTTGTCACTAGTGGAATGAAAAGAAGGCATCCTTTGCAACAAGAGGTAATCTGAACTTAAATTATCTAAGTTCTTTCTTCCTGGAGTGGTAGAATACTGCTTCTTCTCTCTTTTCAGTGTTTTTTTTTTTTTCCTTTAGGGAAAGTATGTAAAGTTGTCTCATAATATGGTAACATGTGCAATTAAAAATATCACAGCATCTATAAGGACCAAATACTTTTTCTTTTTCTCTCTCTGGTTTTACTGAGATATAATTGACCTAACACTGTGTTAGTTTAAGGAGTGCAGCCTGTTGATTTGATATATACATATATTGTGAAATGATTACCACAATAGGTTAGTTAACACCTTCATCACTCACATAATTGCTTTTTTTGTGATGAGAACGTTTAAGGTTTACTCTCTTAGCTTGGAAGTATAGAATATAATTTCGTTAACTGTTGTCACCATACTATATGTTAGATTTCTAGAAATTATTCATATTAAAGCTGAAAGCTTGTACTCTTTGACCAGTATTTCCTCATTCTCCAACCTCCCATGGCTAGCAACCACTCATTATTCTACTCTGTTTCTATGAGTTTGGCTTTTTATATTTCACATATAAGTGATATATATTATTTGCCTTTCTCTATCTGACTTATTTCACTTACCATAGTGCTTTCAAGACCATACATGTAGTTACAAATGGCAGAATTTCCTTCTTTCTTATGGCTGAATAATACTATTCTTTACCCATTCATCTATAGCTCGACTCTTAGGTTGTTTCAGTTTCTTGGCTATTGTGAATAATGCTGCTGTGAACATGGGGGTGCAAATATCTCTTTGAGATCCTGATTTCTTTTTCTTTGTGTCATGGTCTGGGTGCAGGTTGGAAAAGTTTCCTGACATGAGACAGAATGAGAGGGAAATAAACTTTCATGGAGAGTGGGAGATGCTGTTAAAGTAGCGAGCCAACTCAAGAGAGAACTGACGTTAAGAAGGGGTCCTTAGTCCACTTTTATACCCAGGGTACAAGGAGTGGGATAGGGGTCTTACAGGTCATTTGCTGATTGGATGAGGCACATATACTGGGTCGGGGGAAGAGTAAGGCAAATACGTTCTCTCTATGGGATAGGAGGGGAGATAGGTTATACTGTTCAGTTCAGTTCAGTTCATTTCAGTTGCTCAGTCATGTCCAGCTCTTTGTGAGTCCGTGGACTGCAGCATGCCAGGCTTCCATGTCCATCACCAACTCTTGGAGCTTGTTCAAACTCATTTCCATCAAGTCAGTGATGCCATCCAACCATCTCATCCTCTGTTGTCCTCTTCTCTTGCCTTCAATCTTTCCCAGCATCAGGGTCTCTTCCAATGAGTCAGTTCTTCCCATCAGGTGACCAAAGTATTGGAGTTTCAGCTTCAGCATCAGTCCTTCCAATGAATATTCAGGACTGATTTCCTTTAGGATGGACTGGTTAGATCTCCTTGCAGTCCAAGGGACTCTCAGGAGTCTTCTCCAACACCACAGTTCAAAAGCTTCAATTCGTTGGCGCTCAGCTTTCTTTATAGTCCAACTCTCACATCCATACATGACTACTGGAAAAACCATAGCTTTGACTAGACAGAACTTTGTTGGCAAAATGATGTCTCTGCTTTTTAATATGCTGTCTAGGTTGGTCATAGCTTTTCTTCCAAGGAGCAAGAGTATTTTAATTTCATGACTTCAGTCACCATCTGCAGTGATTTTGGAGCCCCCCTCCCAATTAAAGTTTCTCACTGTTTCCCCATCTATTTGCCATGAAGTGATGGGACCAGATGCCATGATCTTAATTTTCTGAATGTTGAGCTTTAAGTCAACTTTTTCACTCTCCTCTTTCACTTTCATCAAGAGGCTCTTTAGTTCTTCCTCGCTTTCTGCCCTAAGGGTGGTGTCATCTGTGTATCTGAGGTTATTGATATTTCTCCAGGAGGATCTGAAATCCATTAATAGTTACAACATGGGGGAGGGAAAGATGATAAGTGTCTGTTTTTTTCTGTTCCTGCATTCCAAGACTCTCCTTGGTTTTATCTGCTCTTTGGTCCTTGGTTCACCACATGTTGGATATGTACAGAGAAGGGGAATCATATGGTCGTTCTCTTTTTAGTATTTTGAGGAACCTCCATATGCTTTCCATAGTTGCTGCACCAATTTACATTCCTACAATAGTGTCCAAGAGTTCCCTTTTATTTGCATCCTTGCCAACACTTTGTTTTCTCTTGTCTTTTTCATAATGGCCATCCTAACAGGTGTGAAGTGATATCTCACTGTGATTTTGATTTGCATTTCCCTCATGGTTAGTGTTGCTAATCACTAATGGAAATGTTGTCTTATTTGGAAAGGTCTATTCGGGTCCTCTGCCCATTTTTTTATTCAATTGGGCTTTTTTTTTTTTTTTTGGCTCTTGAGTTATATAATTCTTTGTATATTTTGGATATTAACTTATTATCAGATAGATGGTTTGCAAATATCTTCTCTATTTCCACAGGTTGCCTTTTCATTTTGTTGATTGTTTCTTTTGCTGCACAGAATCCTTTTAGTTTGATGTAGCCCCGTTTATTTATTTTTGCTTTTTTTGTTTATGTTTTAAATATCACATTCCCAAATCATCATCAAGACCAATCTCATGAAGGCTTTTACTTAAATTTTCTTCTAGTTTTATGGTTTTAGGTTTTATGTTTCAGTCTTTAATCCATTTTGAGTAAAATGGTTTCCATCTGAATGAAATATCTTTTTCTATTCCTTCCCTTTGAACCTGTGGGCAAACTTAAAGCTGAAGTGAGTTTCTTGTAGGCATCATATAGTTGAAAGTGAAAGTGAAAGTTTTAGTTGCTCAGTTGTGTCCAACTATTGCAACCCCATGAACCTTAGCCCACCAGGTTCCTCTGTCCATGAGATTCTCCAGGCAAGAATACTGGAGTGGGTAGCCATTCCCTTCTCCAAGGGATCTTCCCAATACAAGGATTGAACCCAGGTTTCCTGTATTGAGGGAGATTCTTTGCTGTCTGAGCCATTAAGGAAGCCCATCATATAGTTGGGTCTTGGTTTATTATTCATTCCATGTCTGTTGATTATATAATTTAATATAAAATTTAATTTATTTACATTAAAGTAATTATTAATAGATAAGTACTTACGGTGCTAAATTATTGCTTTCTGGCTCTGTTGTTCTTCCCTTGCTCTTTTTTTCCTCTCTTAATGTCTTCCTTTAGAATTGAGGACTTTCAATAGTGGTATGCTTTGAGTCCCATCTCTTTATCCTTTGTATATCTACTATAGGTTTTTGCTTTGTGATTACCATGAGGCTTACATAAATTACCTTGCAGTCTGTTTTACATTGATGACAACTTAACTTTAATTGCATACAAAAACTCTACCCTTTTATTTCCCGTATTTTGTTTTTGATGTCACAGTTGACCTCTTTTATATTATGTATTTATTAACAATTTATTGAAGCTGTTATGTTTTAATACTTTTGTCTTTTAATCTTTATTACTAGAGTTCACCATATTAAAGATAGTATTGTGAATTTGAGTGTATACTTGTCTTTGCCAGTGTATTGTATATTTTCATATGTTTTCATGTTACTAATAGTGCCCTTTTATTTCAACTTGAAGAATTCCTTCCACCATTTCTTGTAAGTCAAGTCTAGTGGTGATGGACTCTCAATTTTTGTTTATCTCAGGAAGTCTTTATTTCTCCTTCATCTGAAGGAAAACTTTTTTGGATAAAGTATTTGTGGTTGGCAGTATTTTTCTTTCAGCACATTGAATATATCATTCTAATTGCTCCTGAACTGTTAGTTTTCTTTGAAGAAATTCACTAATAGACTTATGGGGATTCCCTTGTAAATAACAAGCTTTTCTCCTCTTGCTGCTTTTAAGCTTCTGTGTTTGTCTTTAATATTTGACAGTTTTACTATAATGTGTTTTGGAGAAGATTTTTTTCATTGAATTTGTTTGGGGACAAAGCTTCATGAGCTTCATGAACTAGAATGGGCAAATCTCTCCCCAGATTTTGAAGTTTTCAGCCATTATTTCTTTAAAGAATCTTTCTTTCTCTTTCTCCATTTCTTCTCCTTTTGTGACTCCCTAGTTTGCAGATTTCTTTTCTTAATGGTATTTCATACTTCACATAAACATTCACTTTTCTTCTTAATTCTTCTCTGGTTGGATAATTTCAAAGTTTTTTTCTTCTGTTCACAGATTCTTCTGCTTGATCCATTCTGGTGTTGATGCTATCTATTGTATTTTTTCATTTTATTTATTACATTCTTTAACTCCAGAATTTCTGCTGGACTCTTTTTTTTTTGTGTGTGTGATTTCTATCTGTTAAATGTCTCATTTTGTTTGTGTATTGTTTTCTCAGTTTCACTGGATTATTTTGTATGTATTTTCTTGTAGCTCATTGAGCTTCTGTTAAACAGATATTTTGAATTCTTTCTCAGATAAACGGTAGATCTCCGTGTTTTTGGGGTGAGTTAACAGACTGGCTCCAAATAGGAAAAGGAGTACATCAAGGCTGTATATTGTCACCCTGCTTATTTAACTTCTATGCAGAGTACATCATGAGAAACGCTGGGCTGGAAGAAGCACAAGCTGGAATCAAGATGGCCAGGAGAAATATCAGTAACCTCAGATATGCAGATGACACCACCCTTATGGCAGAAAGTGAAGAGGAACTCAAAAGCCTCTTGATGAAAGTGAAAGAGGAGAGTGAAAACGTTGGCTTAAAGCTCAACATTCAGAAAACTAAGATCATGGCATCTGGTCCCATCACTTCATGACAAATAGATGGGGAAACAGTGGAAACAGTCAGACTTTATTTTTTTTGGGCTCCAAAATCACTGCAGATGGAGATTGCAGCTATGAAATTAAAAGATGCTTACTCTTTGGAAAGAAAGTTATGAACAACCTAAGCGAAGTCGCTCAGTCGTGTCTGACTCTTTGGGATTCTCCAGGCAAGAATACTGGAGTGGGTTGCCATTTCCTTCTCCAGAGGATCGTCCCAACCCAGGGATTGAACCCGGGTCTCCCGCCTTGCAGGCAGATGCTTTAACCCCTGAGCCACCAGGGAAGCCCTGAACAACCTAGATAGCATATTAAAAAGCAGAGACATTACTTTGCCAACAAAGGTCTATCTAGTCAAGGCTATGGTTTCTCCAGTGGTCATGTATGGATGTGAGAGTTGGACTGTGAAGAAAGCTGAGTGCTGAAGAATTGATGCTTTTGAACTGTGTTGTTGGAGAAGACTCTTGAGAGTCCCTAGGACTGCAAGGAAATCCAACCAGTCCATCCTAAAGGAGATCAGTCCTGGGTGTTCATTGGAAGGACTGATGTTGAAGTTGAAACTCCAATACTTTGGCCACCTCATGCGAAGAGTTGACTCATTGGAAAAGACCCTGATGCTGGGAGGCACTGGGGACAAGAGGAGAAGGGGACGACAGAGGATGAGATAGCTGGATGGTATCACCGACTCAAAGGACATGAGTTGGGGTGAACTCCGGGAGTTGGTGATGAACAGGGAGGCCTGGCATGCTGCGATTCATGTGGTCGCAGAGTCAGACACAACTGAGCGACTGAACTGAACTGAACTGACCTGGAATATTATTGTTTTCCTTTGGTGGTATCCTGTTTCCTTGACTTTCAATGTTCCTTGAAGTTTTATGTTTCTGTCTTCATATTTGAAGTAGCAGTCACTTCCTCCAGTCTTTACTGACTGATTTCAGGAGAGAAATAACTCTCCTTCAGCCCTGTTAGGAATTCTGAGACTTTCTCAGACTTTCTATTGCCTGCTCCATACTTTTTACTACCTCTTATGGCAGAATTTTTAAGCTTGTATACCTTCTCTTGATCCTGCAGTATACCTGGGTGTCAACAGCCTCCCTTTTACTTTCCCAAGAGAAGTGCTCAAAGTTTAAGCTTGTGGTTTCTTTTTGGCCCACAGAGTCAGACCTGCTTTGTTTTGGGTATGTGCTCATTATCTGCTAAAGTGTGTTTTCACTATGATTGGAAGCATACACAGGGAGCTGGCCATGAAATGTGTATATTTGTGTTTCTGTGTGTGTGTTTGTGAAGTGCTTGGAGTAGCTGTGCTGGTTGGGGAAATCTGTGGGCAAGATATCCCAGTGACTCGTAGGTAAGCCTCCAGAATGGAATCTGTGGTGCGGTTGGAATCATTCATGTCTCTTTGATGACTTCTACTCCCAGATGCTGTTCTCCCAGCTGCTCACTGCTCCCAGCCATGCAGCTCATGACTCAGTATGCTGGATGAGACCAGAGAGAAATGGGCCTCCAGGATAGTGTCCCACATAGGTGAGGGAGCCAGGTGCTCACTCACATACCCTCCCTTTCCTCTGTGGGATAAATCACAGGCCAAGAAGAGTTCTCTTAGACTGAGTTGTGGCACCTTCGGGGAAATGTGATGAGGGTGAAGTCAAACTATTCCTTTTCTCCTCTCCAATGTGTCCAATCTTGGATTTTTTTTTTTTTTTTTTGCTCCGGTGGTATATTGGGGCTTCTCCACTGAACTCCTGGGCTTCCATAAAGTAAGTAGCTCATTGTTCAAGTGAGTATTCTATAGGGACTCCTGGTTTGTGGCCAAGAGGGGCTAGAGCCAGTTCATGGGCCATTCAGGGTCCATAGCTGGTACTGGGGTCTGTATGTCCATTCCCCTTGGCATATGGAGCTGGATTCTGCTGCTCCTACAGAGGCACCTTTGTCCCTGGATGGATGCCAAATTATTGTTGTTGAGGGGGACATGTTAGTGAGGGACATCTTATTTGGCCATCTTGGTAATGTCAGTCTCCATATATTACATTTGAACAAGCACCAGCTTAGGGTCAGAACAACTAGGGAAGCTGTAAGTGGCACTTCAGAGCAGGGAGACATTAAGGCCACCTATTATAACAAATGCACTGGCATGCTATAATTATTTTGTAAAATTTCAGGACATCTAATTTACTTGTTTTTGATAATTGGAAATGTTTTATATTTTCCAGCTATCTAATATACATTTATGTATTTTTTCTGAATATTGTTTAAAAAAGCAAAGGAGAAAATCAATAGTAACAAACAACTACAAAAGAGATGAAGTTGCTATGCAAACTCTGAGATCCCTGGATTGGAGTTAAGTTTTACTTTTATGTGTGCATGTATTTTTCAAATTATGTTGGATTTTGTTTTCAGTTGTGCTTATAAACTTTTGAGGATCAATAACCCTTAAATTGGGCTTCGTTGGTGGCACAGCAGTAAAGAATCCTCCTGCAATGCAGGAGACACGAGTTCTGTCCTTGGGTTCGGAAGACCCCCTGGAGGAGGAAATGGCAACCTGCTCTAGTATTCTTGTTTGGGAAATCCCATGGACAGAGGGACCTGGCATGCTACAGTTCATGGAGTTGAAAAGAGTTGGACATGACTGAGCAACTGAGCACACAAACTCACACGTAGCAGTTTATAAACTTGGGCACAGTTTCTAGGTGTTATTACTTCTTATAGACATTTGTATAAATGAGTATTCAACTGAGATTATTTACTGCTACTGCTTTTTATTATTTGTGTCCTGGGAAATTAGCATCAATTTAATACTACCATATTTCATTGTAGGTTTTTGGCATGTTCTCTTTTAGAAAAACTTTCATTTATATTTTCTATGTTAAAGGCAAAAAGTTAGTTTATAGTACTGAGAACCAGGTGGTGAAATCAACAAGTTCTCTGTCTTTGATCTTTTCCCATGTCTGCAGAAACCCAACATTCATCCATTTGAATGACCAGCATAATTTAAACACTTAGTAAGAACAAGTTAGCAGAACCTGAGAATAAAGAGAACTTGTACATTTTCAGTGATCTCCTGCAAGTTTCTTTGGGAATTTCATCTAAAGAAAATCAAGCATAAATGTTTGTTTTAAGTGAGAAACAAACTCTTGTCAGTAAGTCTCATATTTATTTAGCCAGTGAGTACTTATGTAGCTGTAGAATGTATCCAGTGTGTTGGGGGTGGGGAAGATACTTCTGTTATGGCTCTTTTTTTTTTTTAAAAAAGTTTATTTATTTATTTTTGATTACACACAGGCTTTCTCTAGTTGCAGTGAGTCGGGGCTACTCCCTTGGTGCACAGGCTTCTCATCGCAGAGGCTTCTCGTTGCAGAGCATGGGCTCTGGGGCACAGGGGCTCAGTAGTTGCAGTTCTTGGGCTTAGTTGCCCAGAAGCTTGTGGGATCTTCCTGGACCAGGGATCGAACTTGAGTCCCCTGCATAGGCAGGTGGATTCTTAACCATTGAACTACCAGGGAAGTCCCTGATGTGGCATTTTAAAATCAGTTTGAAGTCATAATGCCCATTGGAAACTAAAATTTACTTGCACTGCTAAAAATAATCCGTAAGATATTTCATTTTCTCTTGTAATGAAGACATATGTCTCAGCTACTAGATCATTGCCATAAAAATGTTCAAAATAGGAAACAATGTTTCTTGAGTGAATTTGGTGGTATGAACACTAGAATAGGAATGATAATTTAGAAGATTTTTTTTGTGAGACATTGTCAAGAATACTTTAAGAGACAGCTCTACTTGTAACTTGGATACACAGTCATTTTACTGATAAATGAGAAATGACAAGGGAAGAATCAACTACTGACTACTCAAATTTTCCATAAGTACAATGAAATTTTAGTTTTTAAAATTTAATGTAGGTATTTTCTTCACATATTTATTTTCACAATTCACATGAAGTCAAGCAAATATCTAAGATATCATGCAAAAGGTATTTAATTAAGAAATGAATGATCTTGTAAGGATTTTTTTATTTTTTGTCACTCAAATGCTTTCTGTCTAATTGAGAAAAGAAATATTAAGCTATATTAAGGTTCAAATAAAATGGTGAGTAAAACTTTTGTGCCTTTTATAAACTGGGTGAACACTGGATGATATTCAACAATTGGGATTATCTCTCTTATCTCTATTACCTGCTGCTAAGTCGCTTCAGTTGTGTCTGACTCTGTGCGACCCCATAGACGGCAGCCTACCAGGTTCCGCCGTCCCTGGGACTCTCCAGGCAAGAACACTGGAGTGGGTTGCCATTTCCTTCTCCAATGCATAAAAGTGAAAAGTGAAAGTGAAGTCGCTCAGTCGTGTCTGACTCTTCGCGACCCCATGGACTGCAGCCTACCAGGCTCCTCCGTCCATGGGATTTTCCAGGCAAGAGTACTTGGAGTGGGGTGCCATCGCCTTCTCCATCTCTACTACCTTAAGGCCTAATAGAATTAGAAATATTTTATGTACATTTTAAGATTATGATTTCTTTCAGTCCTTTATCAGCTGAGTAAGTGTGAATGAGTGTGTAATTCTCATATGGCAAATTTAATGGAACACATTTACATTCCTGTGTTCTGAGCCAGTTTTGAATGCTAAATATTTAGGTATAGATATTATATTTTTTATAAAGGACAGTTTAGTCTTATAATCAGGGCTTTATATTTTATCTTTTTTTGTCGCATTTTCCTCCTCTATCTGTAGAGCAATTTTATTAGTTTTATATAGGTTTCCCTATATAGGTTTTAGCGGAGAAAGCAATGGCACCCTACTCCAGTACTCTTGCCTGGAAAATCCCATGGACGGAGGACCCTGGTGGGCCGCAGTCCATGGGGTCGCTAAGAGTCAGACACGACTGAGCGACTTCACTTTGACTTTTCACTTTCATGCACTGGAGAAGGAAATGGCAAGTGTTCTTGCCTGGAGAGTCCCAGGGACTCCAGTGTTCTTGCCTGGAGAGTCCCAGGGACGGGGGAGCCTGGTGGGCTACCGTCTCTGGGGTCGCACAGAGTCGGACACAACTGAAGCGACTTAGCAGCAGCAGCAGCATATAGATTTTAGACAGTTTTCCATGGAAAACTTTTACCTACCTTCTAACTATCAGATATACCATCACCTTATAGATTTAATGACACTCTTTCTTTTGTGGGGCCTTAAAGGAGCCATAAGGAATGTCCCAGTTTATTCGTTAACCTGGTTTCTCGGAATCTTTTAAGATCCTCTAAATTTTTATACAGATTGTTTTGAGAAGTTTATAGAAAGTCAAGGAACTCTCTACTTATATCTCCCTTAAATTCTCGTTGACCATCTATTTCTGAATTTCCAGTATGTGGATACCAGTGTTATCATACGATGAGATATAGAAGAATAAATTTAGAGAAAAGGTATTTTGTAGCACTATCTTAAGCAATATGGTTATAGACGTATAAAGGTAATAAATTATTCCGATTGACCTTAGTCCACATGACTTTCTCTTTCCAATTTGTAGTATATTTCCAGGCTTCTTTTCTGTCCATTTTTAGACAGGGATTACAGCTGATCAGACGTTCTGACTGTGTCTGTAACTGCCAAGAGGTGTTTTGGTGGGTAATTCCTCTGATTATGACACTTTAAACTGTTTTGAATTTAATGTACATTATGTTGATGAGCAGGGAGGCCTGGCATGCTGCAATTCATGGGGTTGCAAAGAGTCGGACACGACTGAGCGACTGATCTGATCTGATGTTGATGAGAACTGGATTGGTTGTTTAAGGCATTGAGATTCATTTCTAAATAAACTACTTCATTTCCTTCTAGAACATCCTTTTGCTATTGTGCAGATATAAACATGGTCTACTTGTATTAAATATATGTAGGCAAAATGTTTTTTAAAAATTGAAGATATACTTCTGTGTTTACAGAATGCATAGAAAGAATTAATGCATGATTATTAATACTAATAGAGGAATGTAGAGAACATAATTTATAAAAAACAGAAGATAAGTTTTAGAATATGTTTTATTTTTTATTATATTGGCACATGAAATGATGAAGCCACATGGTGAAAGTGGTTCTGAAGAACGTGAAGGTTCTCATTTTCGTCTCATGACCCAGAGTCTACTACCTTTCAAAATACTCAAAATAATACTTTATGCTGTGTTACAACTTCACTTGGTTAAACTTTCACCTAAAGCTATTTGTTAGGTTGTTATGGAGAGTAAATAAAAGCAAAAAGAAATAACATAGGACTTAAGTGAGCAAGAAAGGATCTGTTCAGGTGGTATGGAAACCAATCCAGGTACAAGCAAAGATGTGACTTTCTAGTGAAAGGCATGGGAAGAATTAACTGGCTTATTCCAAACAGAGGGCAATTCTTTATGAAGTATGCTTGAGGATATACTTGACAATAAATTTGACAGCTAGCATGGTCTCTTTACATGTTGGCTTTATCTGAGATTCTGGAAGGAGAAAACCAAATCTTCCTTTATCTCGGAGCTCAAAGGCAAATGTGTGTTTGATGCCCAGGTTGTAAGCCCAGTCTAAAGAAGAACCTGATGTTGGGTCTGTAAAACATAAGCAGTAAATATTTAATTAGAAACAAATGTTAACATTTTTTTGAAAAAGAAATTCACCGGTGTAAAATTAGCAATGAAAAATAATTATATGTACAATTAATTGCAGTAATGAATGAGAGCAGTAGTCTGCAGTGTAGTGCATGCCTGTGTGTTCAGTCATGTCCAACTCTTTGCGACCCTGTGGACTATAGCCTGCCAGGTTGCTCTGTGCAGGAGGTTGCAGTGCTGAGTAAAAAATAATCACGGCTTTAGAATCCACCACATGCTTTAAATATGTGCTGTATATTCAGGATTACATTTTGCTTGGATCATTTTGAGTCTAAATTGAGTTCGTCTTCTGGGTGCATGTTGTCATAGATGGAGGTGGTCTGAGCAAATGCAAGCAGTTGAGGAGACTAACTCAGGAGTGGATGGGTCACTGAAAACCCACCAGGGAGGACAATACATACAAGATTCGAGAAATTAGATTCCTTCTAATAGTTCAGGTCTGTTTCCATTTATGTTGCTAGGATAAAATATTTCATAGTTAGGAGAAAGTTTAAATCAGTTATTTTAAGGATGTGTTTAATCCCCCTAATCCAACATTTCCATGTCAGTTTTTGTGAAATTTTACTAAGAATATTATTTGTTAAAAAGACCAAAAATATAAACATTTAGAGGTTATATATAAGCTTTATATAAGTGTATGCTAAGCTGCTAAGTCACTTCAGTCGTGTCCGACTCTGTGTGATCCCATAGACGGCAGCCCACCAGGCTCCACCGTCCCTGGGATTCTCCAGGCAAGAACACTGGAGTGGGTTGCCATTTCCTTTTCCAATGCATGAGAGAGAAAAGTGAAAGTGAAGTCGCTCAGTTGTGTCCAACT
Source organism: Bos indicus x Bos taurus (assembly GCF_003369695.1). NCBI lineage: Eukaryota > Metazoa > Chordata > Mammalia > Artiodactyla > Bovidae > Bos > Bos indicus x Bos taurus. The sequence continues at coordinate 118,739,009 of NC_040076.1, forward strand.
CTTCGTGACCCCATAGACTGCAGCCCACCAGGATCCTCTGTCCATGGGATTTGCCAGGCAAGAGTACTGGAGTGGGGTGCCATCGCCTTCTCTGATATAAGTGTATATAAATGCTATAAATACATTTTTGTACATTTTGACTTACATAATAGAAAAATATATATTTTTTGTATATAAAATTACTTATGTTTTAGAAAAAGTAATGAGTTTAACTGACACTAACATTTTAGATTTGAAAGATAAGAATTCAAAGTTGTGATGAAGTAGAGAAAGAATATTTTGTTAGAGAGATAGGGTTTGCTTTAAAGTTATTCAATATGTATTTATCAAACCTTTAATATGTGCAATGCACTTTACTGGGAACTGTAGAGGGTGGGTGGTATAGGGTACGGAGATGAAGAAGATACTATTGGTGTGTTTGGAACTTCGAGTTGGTGGGGAAAGAAGTCAAATATGCAAATCAGTAGGAAAATCCCATAAACAGAGGAGCCTGGTGGGCTGCAGTCCATGGGGTTGCTAAGAGTTAGACACAACTGAACGACTTCACTTTCACTTTTCACTTTCATACATTGGAGAAGGAAATGGCAACCCACTCCAGTGTTCTTGCCTGGAGAATCCCAGGGATGGGGGAGCCTGGTGGGCTTCCATCTATGGGGTCACACAGAGCTGGACACGACTGAGGCAACTTAGCAGTATCAGCAGCAGCAGCAGCAGAGATGTGGCAGACTATTAAAGAATCATAGGAAAGGTATAGTATCTTGTGAAGATTCAGAGGAAGAAAGCTATTAGGCCTGGTGAAGGGGATGACATTTCATGCTCAATACCTGCTGAAATACCACTTTCATGATGGAGATTGTATTTGGAGAGAGCCTTGAAGAAAGTCTAGTATTTTTCCAGATGGGGATTGAAGAAAGGCATTCTAGCCAGTGAACCACAAGGATGGAAAGCATGGAAGGGTTTAGGGACCAGTGAGATCCAGCTGGACTAGAAAACGGAACAGCAAGAATTTGTGGGCAAAGTTCAGAAAGCTTGTTAAGTCAGTAAAAATGTTTTGTTTGGAAACCAATTATAGCCATTTCAGTGCTGTACTTCCAACGGCACTGGAAAGAGACCAGTTAGGAGGTATTGTGGAGTGAAAGCCTGAACTAGCATAGCGTCACCACACAGGGAACAGAATTGATCGGGCTTGTAAGAAAAGCCGGAATGGAAGAGTCATAGAATTTGAAGAAAATGATAGATATTTCAATCTGGGTAGCTGGAAAAAATCCACATGCTATTAACAGGAACAGAAATTCAGAGAGAGCAGTGATGGGGAAAAGAAAGGGTAAAGCAAGGAAGACAAAAGGATATGTTTAGCATCAGTTAGGGGATAGGTTCCTCCTACTAGGGATCTGGGAACCGGTGGCAGAACACTGGGGAGCTGTGTGGCCTGTAACAGCCAGAGAAATACCATCGGGATGTCCAGCCTTGACAAAATGCAAGAACCCTGTCTAGCCCTGGGGTAGAAGGTAGGGGGAACTCCTGGGCGGGGCTTGTGCAGGATCTCTGAGGCCATAGTTGGCTTTGTGTGCTTTTCCCCCTCAGTTCTGTGCACAGCACCTGCCAAATACACAGTGTTTGATGCAGAAGGATATGTGAAGCCTTGCTTATGCATTGACATGTGAATTGGAAAGTTTGGGAGGTTGATGAAAGCCAGGGGTTGCTGCCACCTTTCTCTTACTTACTGTGTCTTAAAGGAAGGTGTCTGGGAAAATGGATTTGGAAATTAACTAGCAGAAGCATCCTAAGTGAAATTGGCTTATACACACTTGTTCAGGGTCATTATGTCTTCTCGGTGGATTGATCCTTTTATCACTAATGTTCTTCTTTGTTTCTATCAAATTTCTTTGTTCTGAAATTTACTTTATCTGATGTATAGTATAGCACTCCTTTGGGTAATGTTTGCATGATATATCTTTTTTCAGCCTTTTGGTTTCAACCTATGTTATATATGACGTGGGTTTCTTGTAGCCAATGTATTGTCATATTTTTCTGAACCCACCCTGCCAATTTCAGCCTTTTAATTAATATATGTAGGTAAATTATTGCTATCCCTTAAATCTACAATCTTACTATTTGATTTTTGTTTGATCCCTCCCTTTTTCATTCCTCTATTTCTTTTATTGCCTTATTCTTGGTTACATGAATATTTTTAGGGTTCCATTTTGATGTATTTATAATATTGTTTTTGAGTGTATCAATTTGCATAATTTTCTCAGTGGTTGTTCTATGTATTACAATATATACACATAATTTATCACAATCTACTGGTATCAGTGTTTTAGCATGTCAGGTAATATATAGAAATCCTATTTGCCTTTAGATTCTTTCCCCCTTCCCACTTTTAAAATATAATTGTCTCAATTACTTCTCTACATATATTAAACTTCACATCAGATGGAGTTATATTGATTCAACTATTCATAAGGAGAAAGATAGTCTATTTATCCTTCATTCATTCCCTAATCTGTTGTTTTTCTTTCCTTTCCACAGTTTCAGGCCTTTTGTTATTATTTATTTCTTATTTGAAGAGCTTTCCCTACCCATCTTTAAAGCGTAGGTCTGCAGGTAACACATTCTCTTAGTTTTCCTTTGAGAATGTTTTTATTTCTTCTTCATTTCTGAAGGATGTCTTTACTGAATATAGAATTTATGATCGATAGTTCTTTTAGCACTTGAAAAATGTTATCCGTTCCTTTTGACCTTCTAGGTTTCAAATGAGAAATCTGCTGTCATTTGAATTGTTTCTCCCCCTTAGATTATTTCTGTCTCACTGCTTTCAAGAGTTTTTACTTTGTCTTTAGTTTTCAGTACTTTCCTTATGGTGTGGCTTGATGTGAGTTTCTTTGAACTTATTCTGTTTGTGGTTCAGTTGTTTCTTAAGTATGTTGGTATATGTGTTTAGGAAATTTGGGAAATTTCAGTCTTTATTTCTTCAAATATTTTTTTCCAACCTTTTCTTTTTCTTCTCCTTCTGATAATTGATGACATGAATGCTTGATCATTTGTTATTATGCCACAGGTCCCTTAGGCTTTGTTTATTTTTTTTTTCAACTTATTTTCTCTCTTTAGATTTGTTAAGTTCTATTGTTCTGTCTTCAAGTTAACTGATTCTTCTCTACATCATATTCATTCTGCTATTGATCCTCTCCAGTGAGTTGTTAAAATTTAAGTTGTTGTGTTTTTCAGTTCTGTAATTTCTATTTGCTTCTTTTTTATAGCTTGCATTTCTTTCATGAGATTTTCTAAGTTATCATTTGTATCATGGCTATCTATAACTGCTCATTGGAGCATTTTTATGATAATGATTTTGAAATTCTTGTCAGATAATTCTAACAGTGAAATCATCTCTGAATGACATTTGTTGATTGTCTTTTTTCATTCGAGCTGTGATTTTTTTTCATTTTTGTCAGGGTAAGTGATTTTTGACTGTATCTTAGACACTTTGGCTACTATGTCAAATCTTAATGGAAATCTATTTTAGCAGGCAGTCACCCTGTTTAGGTTTAGCATACAGGCTCTATTCTTCTTTAGTGACTTCTGGTTCCAGTGTTAATATAGTTTTCAGAGCCTTTGACTTGCTGTTTTCATCTCGTTGGTTCCTCTGATGCTGCTGGGCTCCCACTGATCCCCATAGGTAACTGCTGCATGAGTGAAAGGTGATCTCCTGGCTGGGCATCTGAAGCCTCTAGATGGCAAATGCAGGCTTCAGCCTGTGAGGGTAGAGAGCACTTCCCTCTCTAGAAAAGAATAAGGAAGAGGGGGTGCCTGAAGACAGAACCTGGTGAAATACCTGAGTAATATCTATTTTGGGGAAAATAGCTGCTTTGGAGGCAGTCAGCAGAGACAGAGTAGAAAAGAAGAAGGAAGAGGCAAACCAGGTGAGTTTGGTGTCAAGGAAGCCAAGGGAGTGTCAAGAATGGTGTATTAACAAGGTCCAGTGTTGCAGGGAATTTTTGGGGCATGTTAGCTGAGATAAATACACTAGCTTTAGTGATCAAGAAGGCTGCCATTTTCAGCTAGAGTTGAGTTTAAGTTTATTAGAAAAAAAAGAACATAAAGGTAAGAGTTCTATAGCAATGGAGGTAGGGAAAATAGGGGTTGTGTCTTGCATGATGATTTAGAGTGTGCTACTACTGCTACTGCTAAGTCGCTTTAGTCGTGTCTGACTCTGTGCGACCCCACAGATGGTAGCCCACCAGGCTCCCCCATCTCTGGGATTCTCCAGGCAAGAACACTGGAGTGGGTTGCCATTTCCTTCTCCAATGCATGCTAGACATTTCAATAAACGTGGCCAATTTCTAGCTGTACCAGCCTTCCATTTGCAGTTAATTAAACTGCTGTGATTTTAAAGAGTTAAAGAATATGGATATTCCATTTTTACAAATTTACTTTATGTGACATCTCTCATTAAGATTAATGGTGGTGATTGAGAGTTTATGTAATTTGTGATTTTGTGATGTTATTGAGTGTAATACATTTTATTTTATGATACCACTTTTTGTATCTTTGAAACCTTAAATTTGCAAACAAAAACTATATTAAGACATAAAATAAATACAACATTGAAAGCTTTTTACTTGTTAAGAATATATTATTATACAACTTAGTAGAACATGTTGCTTAGCCTTTTATTTATCTCCATCTGTACCCACTAGAATATGTGGATATATTTATAAAATATAATAACAAACACTTGCTAAATACCAGGCACCCTTCTAAGTGCTTTATGTGTGGTAACTCATTTTGTTAACTCCTAGCAAAACCTTATGATTTGGCACAAATTGCTGTTTTATAGAAGAGGAAATTTTGGCACAGAGAAATTAAGCAGTTTACTCAAAGACAACATAGATGTAGAAAATAGATAGGTGATGAGGATATACTGTATAACAGGGAATTATAGCTATTATCTTATAATAACCTGTAATAACCATTAATCTGCAAAAATACTGAATTAATATACTTTAAGCCTGATGCTAATAGTGTAAGTAAAAAAAATACTTCAATTACAAAAAAGGACCCATAGCTAGTAAGTGGTTGAATGAGGAATCAGACCCAAGCTGCATGTCTTCAGGGTTTGTATGACTAACCATTGCATGGTCCTACCCACCATATGTCAATCTGTAGTCCTCTTAACAAAAAGTCTTAATCAAGTTCTGCAAGGTAATCTTTTGTTCTGCTCACAACATTGTCTTAAAATATTGACAATAAGAAGAAAATTTCCTACTCTTTTCAAGGCATGTTAAGCACAAGGAACTCACTGTAATACACTCAAAACAAGTCAAAATAAAATTGAACTGAACTAACAATCTGGTTTCATTCCAAAGAAATCCACATAAAGTGACACTGGTGGCTTAACTTGTATGTTTTTAAAAACATATCAATATGCTTTAAACTGATAACATGCACTTTTATGTCAACAAGAGTCAAAATTCTTTTTTCAGCAAGAGCTGAAGCTCTAGATGCATGGGCATGGACTGAAATTCTTTTTTCCCCACATCTATTGCCTCTTGTATTTCAGTTCAAATGTCTTAGTGGATAGATATTGGATGTTGAGCTATAAATTCAGGGGTCTTGATTTTCTTCTTTTCAAAGTGTAGAGTGGTAAAGACATCCTGGAATGTGAAGTCAAGTGGGCCTTAGAAAGCATCACTGATGGAATTCCAGCTGAGCTATTTCAAATCCTGGAAGATGATGCTGTGAAAGTGCTACCCTCAATATGCCAGCAAATTTGGAAAACTCAGCAGTGGCCACAGGACTGGAAAAGGTCAGTTTTCATTCCAATCCCAAAGAAAGGCAATGCCAAAGAATGCTCAGACTAATGCACAATTGCACTCATCTCTCACACTAGTAAAGTAATGCTCAAAATTCTCCAAGCAAGGCTTCAGCAATATGTGAACCATGAACTTCCAGATGTTCAAGCTGGTTTTAGAAAAGGCAGAGGAACAAGAGATCAAATTGCCAACCTCTTCTGGATCATGGAAAAAGCAAGAGAGTTCCAGAAAAACATCTATTTCTGCTTTAATTGACTATGCCAAAGCCTTTGACTGTATGGATCACAATAAACTGTGGAAAATTCTTCAAGAGATGGCCATACCAGACCACCTGACCTGCCTCTTGAGAAACCTGTATGCAGGTCGGGAAGCAACAGGTAGAACTGGACATGGAACAACAGACTGGTTCCAAATAGGAAAAGGAATACATCAAGGCTGTATATTGTCACTGTACTTATTTAACTTATATGCAGAATACATCATGAGAAACGCTGGGCTGGAAGAAGCACGGGCTGGAAGAAGCACAAACTGGAATCAAGATTGCCGGGAGAAATCTCAATAACCTCAGATATGCAGATGACACCACCCTTATGGCAGAAAGTGAAGAGGAACTAAAAAGCTTCCTGATGAAAGTAAAAGAGGAAAGTGAAAAAGTTGGCTTAAAGCTCAACATTCAGATAGCTAAGATCATGGCATCCGGTCCTATCACTTCATGGCAAATAGATGGGGAAACAGTGGAAACAGTGGCTGAGTTTATTTTTCTGGGCTGTAAAATCACAGATGATGATTGCAGCCATGAAATTAAAAGACGCTTACTCCTTGGGAGGAAAGTTATGCCAACCTAGACAGCATATTAAAAAGCAGAGACATTACTTTGTCAAGTAAAGTTCTGTCTAGTCAAGGCTATGGTTTTTCCAGTGGTCATATGTGGATGTGAGAGTTGGACTATAAAGAAAGCTGAGCACCAAAGAATTGTTGCTTTTGAAATGTGGTGTTGGAGAAGACTCTTGAGAGTCTCTTGGACTGCAAGGAGATCCAACCAGTCCATCCTAAAGGAGATCAGTCTTGGGTGTTCATTGGTAGGAATGATGTTGAAGCTGAAACTCCAATACTTTGGCCACCTGATGCAAAGAGCTGACTCATTTGAAAAGACCCTGATGCTGGGAAAGATTGAGGGCAGGAGGAGAAGGGGACAACAGAGGATGAGATGGTTGGATGGCAATACGGACTCAATGGACATGGGTTTTTGTAGACTGCGGGGTTGGTGATGGACAGGGAGGCCTGGAGTGCTGCTGTTCATGGGGTCGCAAAGAGTCGGACATGACTGAACTGAACTGAAAGAGTATAGAGAACAGTACTCTAGAGTTGAGAAACAAGAGCAGAGCTAGCGATTTTGATGTGTAGGAAGGCAACAAGAACGGCACTTTGAAATTAACTTTTTAATCATGATGTGACCCATAGACAGATGATATTATTGATGCAAACTTCTTGGTTCCCATCAATTCAGTGAAGTATTCTTGCTAACCAGGCACTATATTCAGTTATTTCTAAGATGGTAAAGGATTGGCTATGCTGTCAGTATGCACATATAAGCATTTCATGATGTTTTAATATCAATTTTTGTGTGCTTCATGGTTTACAGTTTGTGATCTGGAATGCTTATTTTTTATCCTATTTTGCCCCTAAGGGATCAAATCTTTCTATATCTCAATTTCATAGTTTATGAATGAGGGGTTTAGCTTATATCAGTGGTTCTCCACCCTAGTTTCATCTTAGAATTGCTTCAACTACTTTAAGAAAATTCAGACTCCTGGACCTCATCATGGACTAATGAAATCTGAATCTCTGGGGACAGGACCTGATCATCTGCATGTTGTAAAAGCTCCTCAGATAATGTTAATTAGAAGTCAGGCTTGAGAACCATAAATTAGATTATCTAGGTATCCTCCTGGTTTTAGATTTTACAGTTTGAACTTATTTGCTTATTAGGTTACAATTGCAGATATATTTATGTTCTTCTGGAGGCCAGGGATCTTTCCACAGTTTGGGTTTTAAAAATGCTCTCTCAGTCTTCTTTTTCTGTCTCCATCAAATCAAAGAGAAAAATACTGGTAAATGCTAGTTGCTTCCCCCAAATCCTGGAACATGTTAAATGACAATTAGAATACTGGAATGACTAAACTTTAATCGTGGGGTGCATCTCTTCTCTATTCTTACCAAGGCAACTGCTTGGCTACCCCTGCTTCTCATGAATATTTGATTAACGTTTAATCAAATGCTTTATTAAAGGAGTGACTCCTTAGAGTTTTATACATCTATCAGGTTGCTGATGCCCATATATGGAAGAGGCAATTCTTTCTAAATCTGAATTGCTTAAAAAATCTTTATAATATATAATAAAAAGTTTAAAATACAACACAGTTGTATAGAATAATAATTCCTCTTTATCCTCCCACTTTTAAAGTGACATATGATAGCATGGAGCTGTGTTATCTTTAGGCATCTCCTCCTCCCAGTTAGAAGGTAACTCTTTGAATGCAGTTGTTGTGTCTTTCATCTATCTCTCAAAGGTCCAAGTGCTGGGCTATTAGGCAGGTGCTCCGTAAATTCTTGCTTATTATGATTGTGATGCAATGCAAATGCATAGCTCTAGTATGCTCATAATTTTCATAGATGCAAATACATATCACATACATGTATGTTTGCATATACATATATGTATATACATGTTTGTATGTATGTGTGTGTGTATATCTATATGTATATTGAAAGTGTGAGAGTAATAATCCTTTGATGCCCTAGCTGCCATTTGCAAAGTTTGTTCCTGCTCGCAACCCTTTGTTCTTTGCTGCCAAGAATATTTGTGTGTTTTCCCTCATTATGATGTAGAAATTACTCTTACATCATACCTGGCTGGTTTATCTGGCCCTGCTATCTCCCAGTATCCACTAAGTAGGCTGACATTCTGTCCTTCGGTTCTTTGCTTATTTTTGTCTACTCATATAGCTGGGTATATCACCTGGTTTGAAATCTGGTTATCCACTTGTATGTGTAATGAATCCCTGGCCTGGTTATGTTGCAGCAAGATCTATTTGGATGCTGGCGATTGGCTGTGTCACTGTATTTTCTCTTCAGCCCTTTTAAGCTCACAGCTGGTTGATATGTAATTGCTGATGCATGTTCTCTAAGAATGGAACTTGTCTGGCTTTTTAAGTCATTTTTCCAATCCACCAAGGGAACCTCCAGTAAATGGGCTCTAGAAATGCTGTGATGACTGCAGCATTTTCAAATTCCACAGCAATTGTTGAGGATATAGACTTTTAGTTACAGTTTATTCTTTCAGCTTGGGCTAGGGAAGTGGTTTATAATGTATGGCCAAGTAGAGTTATTACATGGAACCCACAGAATGCACATGTTTATTTTTTCAATCCGCACATTCCAAATGTATATTGGAAATAATCATTTGTATTTAGTGCTGGTGAGTTGATCCATGAAATGTTTAAAAGTTAAGCAATAGTCTTTGTGCTAAAAATGTTGGCTATCATGGCTCTAGAGAGTAATATAGGTCACTCTATATCAAGTCTAGTTTTGCTGTGGTTTCAATCCATGTTCACTTCTTTTGGACAAGTTATGACACCATTTCATTGAGTAAGTTTATGAGAATCAATTCTACTTTTGTTCCATGCCCTGTACTAGAGATTATATGATCTGAGAGGACCTCTGAAGTATAATCCTTGCTTTTGAGGAATTAAATTTTGTTAGGAAGTTAAGACTGTATAAGAAGTTTCATTGAAATTTCTTGTAAAGTTTGGGCATAAGGACTGAAGCTTGGGAATAGTTTGGAGAAAAGGTGGTTTTTATTAAAGAATTTCCAAACTAAGTTCGGTGGGATCGGAGAAGAAATGGTCTCACTTCCCAAGGTCTGAATTAAGGGTCTTTGGTGAAAACCAAATGAATTTCTTTTTATTGCTTGGAAATGGAAAAGCCTAGTTATTTTAGCTGTAAAACCAAATGGGAAATGATTATATGCACAGTGGTTAAGATCATGGACTTTGTTTTTTTTTTTTTTTAAAACCTGGGCTTGTATCCCCATTAAGCTGGCTACAAGTACTACATACCTCATAGAATATTGTGAGGAGTAACTGAGATTGTGCAAATCAAGGGCTAAGCACAGTGCCTGACTTGTAAGAAATTTAAATCAATAATTAACAAAATGGAAAGACAATGAAAGTTTAAAAATAGTGAAGAATAAGAAGTGGTTCTGAGACATAAAAAAAAAAAAAAAGCAGCAGAACTAGGACCTTGGGACCTCCTTTCTTAATTCACCATGTAGATTTCAGTTGAACACAGTAGGAAACTGCTGAGAGCCACAGGAGACTGTTTTTACATGATCAAAGTGGCCGAAACTGTTGGCTTACCTATTTACTCACCAGGAGCTAGGGGAAAGACTGTGCTTGCATAGGGACAAGGCCAAGGAAGAAATAGTCCAGTCAAAGCTAAATGATTAAAAAAAAAAATAAAGTGGACTCTGCCACAGCTTTGGTGGTGGTGGTGGTGGTGGTAGAGAATAGAAGATGGAAGAATTAAACTGTAAATTTGTCTTGATGTAATTATTCCTGTTGACCTTGTCACCTTGTAAAGGTTCAGTATAATTTGGTTCTAGAAAAATCTTATCCTCCCAAAAGGTAGAATCTATCTTCTGAGTGCACATATAATTCAGAATCTCCTGTTAAAACTGAAGTTTAAATTAGCAATTCCATATGTTCTAATTCTATATTATGAATTCTTTAGCTTTCCTTAATATCTGTAAAAGAGAATTAGGGGAAATGACACAGGAAAAACTTACAAATTGTTGATGCTATTGAGCCATAGGTGTAGTGGGTTTCATATGGAGTTGAGAGAACATCAGTGGCGATCTTTGCAACTTTGGCCTGGAGAGAAAGGGAAGTTAGAGTGGAGGAACTGGATACTAAGTAAAAGCAGTTAATTTACTGCGGATTACAAAAGGTCAGTTTTACTGGCTATTTGCCATTTGAAGATCAAAATAAAACAAATGATTAAGAAATTTGTTTAAAGTAAGGTACAAATATTGTTAATGTGAGTGAGTTAAAGTTGCTCAATTGTGTCCAACTGTTTGTGACCCCATGAACTGTAGCCCACCAGGCTTCTCTGTCCATGGAGTTCTTCAGGCAAGAATATGGGAGTAGGTTGCCATTTCCTTCTCCAGTTGTTAATGTGAGGCCTTCTAAATGTGAAATTAGTTATATACAGTAAAGTCATTTCTCATTTTGTGTTTCTGTCTTTCTTTTATACTCACTTCTCTTTCCTCTCTCCCTTCCTCTTTCCTTTCTGCCTTCTGGCCTTCCTTCTAAAAAAATATATTGTTTCTTTTTCCTCTGAGGTGTTTTTGGCATCAGATATTTATCTTTCCCAAAGTCAGATCACATATGGACCACATATTACCTGTAGATTTATTGTATATACACAGAAAGTTTTAATTACTGGTTCAAATCTCTGCTCCTACTCAAAATGAAATGTTGAAAACAGTTGACTGAAGTCAGAAGGACAACTGTAACCTCTAAAAAAAATTTTTTTTTTGAGGCAGGATAGAATTACAGCTTTTACTGGATATTATATTTGCTAGCCCCATGGGATCTGGGACATTGAATGTTTTCTGCTTTATTTCTTCTGTAGCAGTTAGACATATTTAATATCACTCATATGCAGAAGTTTTTTTTTTTTTTTTTAAGCTAACATGGTCAAACTAGTTTTCATAGAAAGGAAAAGAATGCTTCAGTTCAGTTCAGTTCAGTCGCTCGGTCGTGTCTGACTCTTTGCGATCCCATGGACTGCAGCATGCCAGGCCTCCCTGTCCATCACTAACTCTTGGAGTCCACCCAAACTCATGTCCATTGAGTCGGTGATGCCATCCAACCATCTCATCCTCCGTCATCCCCTTCTCCTCCTGCCTTTAATCTTTTCCATCATCAGGGTCTTTTCAAATGAGTCAGCTCTTCGTATCAGGTGGCCAAAGTATTGGAGTTTCAGCTTCAACATTAGTCCTTCCAATGAATACTCAGGACTGATCTCCTTTAGGATGGACTGGTTGGATCTCCTTGCAGTCCAAGTGGATCAAAATTTTGGATAGAGTATATTTTTTGGTTCAGAAGCTTAAAATTAATATAATTTCCAAGTTGATCAAGAAGATAAAAATACAATGACTCTCCTTAAATCTGATGTCTTGGGATAGGAATAGCAAGATGTATTTGCTGTTGTCTTAGGCTCTTGCTCTTTATGTTTTATGTTATGACATTTAACTACATAGTCATCTGGATAGTAATGGAATTCTACTTTGGTAGGTTAGACCTTTCTTCATAGTGGCTTTATCTTAAAATCACATCAAAAGGTTTTATTATCTATATATGTTTATCATATGAAAAACTAACGTAAGACTGATTTTAACTCTAAGGTAGACTTCACTAGTTTTCTTCTTTGGTATTAAAATGTGAATTTTTTTCAAAATAACCCAAGTTGTTAATGATGAACAGACTGGAAGGCAGTGGTGGTACCAATGCATAAACCGCAGGCTTTTTCCTACATACCAGGTTCTTGTGGTTCGGTGGCAGTTCTGATGTATACCCATAGGGAAACAACAGCATCTGGGAGTAGGAATGGAAGGTAATGTAGGCCTTGATTGATTTTAGGTGGCTTCGAATGAAGTCACTGACTGCTTTGGTCTCTTTCTCGGACTCTGGTGCAGGACCCCGATAGATCTCCTGACACGGATCATTGGTGTTAGGGAAAGCTGCAGAGAACATGGAGGATTGAGATCAAAATCTGTCTCTTTCTTCCCCTACCCCCCAGTACAGCCTCTACCTCTTCTGATATAGATTCACATTTTTTTTTTTAACATTTTAGTCTTCCAGGTTTATGGGCTTCCCCAGTGTCCCTGGTGCTACAGACACTATACAGTACTTTGCACACATGACACAGAGTATGACAGACTTAGCCCACTTGTTATTCTTATTCTTAGCCTTGTTTATTTCTCTTCCATTTCTAAGGGTCATGGGAATAATGCATCAGAAGTAGCTATGGGCCTGGAGTCAGTTCCAGTTCAGCCTCAGATTTGACTTGTTGGAGGCTGGTGTACATTACCTTCTTTGAGTCTGAGTTTCTTTAATCTGTTTCATCAGGCAGCTTTCACTTAGGGATATATGTTTTTATCATATTCCCTAAGTGAAATATAATTAGATGAAGATGAAAATAGGTAGAATATAATTAGATGCTGAGGTGGTATTTTCAACAGTATTAGATAAAGAAGAAATTTATGAATTGGGGTATTGGTAGTTTCTCCTTGAATGAGTGTAAAATCATAAAATCATATTTGTGTAGATAAAATCATATTTGTGTAGCAGCTGTATATCATCTGGTGTAGCAGGCCTCTGCTTTTCTATGAAACCTTTCCACTTTCTTTGCCCCAGATGTTTCTTTTCACTAAACATTCGAGGAACTGCCTATTTGTCGGTTCTGACCACTGGTATTTGTCAAATTTTATCAGACCAGGGCAGGAAGGGAGTTGAGACCTCTGTTCAGATGAATTTCTGGGTTGCACCTGATTTTTAGCAAGATATATTAAGTAAGAGATAGTTTTATAAACAATCCTACCCCCTACTTCCTCCCATTCAACAAAACATTCATAATACTTCTAAAGTAGTGGTGATTATCTTTCATTTATTTTTAGTTATAGCTTTCTTTTACAATTATTATTATTATTTTTAAACTTTTTACTTTGTATTGGGATAGTGATTAACAATGTTGTGATAATTTCAGGTGGACAGCAAAGGTACTCAACCATATATATATACATGTATTCATTCTCTTCCAAACTCCCCTCCCATCCAGGCTGGCACATAACATTGAACAGAGTTCCCTGTGTTGTACAGTAGGTCCTTGTTGGTTATCCATTTTGAATATAGCAGTGTGAACTTATGGTTGCTGGGGGCAAAGTTGGGGAGATGGGATAGTTATGAAGTTTGGGATGGACATGTATCTTTCATTTTTTAGATTAGAAAATTAATGCTTAGTGAATACCTATCTTTCCTAAAATAAGTAGATAGTTTAACTAAATTTGGTGTCTAAACACTCTTTATAGCTATTTCCCTTGAGATCTTGTCTGCTACTTACAGTTCCATGAGACATTAAAGTTCCTGTTGAGGTCAGTTCCAATGCATTTGGAATTTTGGTTCCTAGAACGATTTTTTCTCCACATGCGGTTCTACAGGATTGAATGATGGAAGTGTTTACACAAGTTTACGTTTTTCAGTTTGATTATTTCAGATTCTCTCTGCAGGTGTCTATAGCTTTATTTGAAATTTATCTAGTTAACCTGAGACTCATTAAAGAAAATATACATTTTTCTTATAATATTTTCAGAAACATTGTTTTTATATTACTATTTTAAACTGTTGTTTATTTCTGAGTATTAAAAAGTAATCCCTGATGTTCTGAAATTATCTGTAGTTTGAATTTTAACTTCATTACACCTTTTACCATTTACAGATTCAGATATAATACAGGTCAAATTGTGATTGTTGGAGCATAATTTTCAGAAAAGAACTTTTTGTGATAGTATCAGTCCGAAATCTCAAAATTAATCTTAGCAACAGCAGGGCATAAAGAATTCTCATAAAAGACAGATACCTGTGTCACTCTTTTATTGATTTTTTGATATAATTATTTCACCTCAGATTCTGTCCCAAATTGATTGAATACAGTGACTTTGGTTCTGAAGTCAGTATGTTCATAATGTCTCTAAGTGACTTTTATTCTTAGCTATAAATACTTTCACCATATTGTGTAACATACATTTCCTTTATAATTACTGCTTTATTTCATTTTTCTCCATTATTAGCTTCAGGAGCAGAAATTTCATATTATTTCAAGGACTCCTGTGTAACCAGGAAATCATGCTGTCCTTAGTCTAAATTGAGTTTTTGAATTGGGAATTAATGGGTTAGCTAAACCTTAAACTTAATGCCTAACAATCAACGTACATGCGTACTAAGTCACTTTAGCCATGTCCTTCTCTTTGTGACCCTATGAACTGTAGCCTGTCTCTGTAGGCTCCTCTGTCCATGGGATTCTCCAGGCAAGAATACTGGAGTGGGTTGCCATGCCCTTCTCTAGGGAATCTTCCCGACCCAGGGATCAAACCTGCATCGGCTCTGTCTTCTGCATTAACAGATGTATTCTTTACGACTAGTGCTACCTAGGAAGCCCCAGTGTGCATGAAAGTCAGTAAATAATATATTATCTAAATTCAAACAGGAGATTACAGATCAGTACCTGTGTCCATGACCAAATATATCCATCAACATTGAATACAGGAAGAACATAAAAATTCATCCGGTCCAGGAGTTTAGTCATAATCTTGTTTTTACCATAAGTTTTGGTTGCCTGTAGGAGTAGGAAAAAATTAAGCTATTGGTATAAAGTTTAGTTACCATATGGAGAGCTGTGGTTATAATTGTAATGACGACAACTCCTTAAGTCATTTGCCCAAGGTCACATTATTTCAAACATATTTCACCTAAACTGCATAAAGATAAATGACCCATATAGATGACAGAAAAAATTACACTTATTCAGACTAGTGAAATGAATTTGACCGAATATTCTTTAAAGTGAAAGTCACTCAGTCATGTCCTACTCTTTGCGACCCCATGGACTATACAGTCCATCGAATTCTCCAGGCCAGAATACTGAAGTGTGTAGCCTTTCCCTTCTCCAGGGGATCTTCCCAACCCAAGGATAGAACTCAGGTCTCCCACTTTGCAGGCAGATTCTTTACCAGCTGAGCCACAAAGGGAAGCCCGGATATTCTTTAAAGGATCATTTAATTACCAAGACTAGTATCATTCCACACGTAGAATGCAAGATAACATTTCATAGAAAGAATGAACGCCAATTGAAAAATTAGCAGTACAATTTAAGTAGATTCTTACCCTCACATCTTTAGGTAAATAGAGATTGAGTGTGTAAGCATGCTGCTAAGTTGCTTCAGTCGTGTCCGACTCTGTGCGACCCAATTGACGGCAGCCCACCAGGCTCCGCCATCCCTGGGATTCTCTAGTCAAGAATACTGGAGTGGGTTGCCATTTCCTTCTCCAGTGTATGAAAGTGAAAAGTGAAAGTGAAGTCGCTTAGTCGTGTCCGACTCTTTGCGACCCCATGGACTGCAGCTTTCCAGGCTCCTCTGTCCATGGGATTTTCCAGGCAAGCGTACTGGAGTAGGGTGCCATTGCTTTCTCTGGAGTGTGTAAGCATAGGAACATGTAAATATTGGAGAGGATTCATGAATTAATTATAAGTAAGATTAAAGAGAAAAACACTCTATTAATAAAAAATTAGAATATTTAGATTGACCAGTCAACTTTTCTCACATCAGATGGAAATTTCTCTGATTATTTGGCCTTTTTTGGCTAACTAAATTCTCTCATTATTCTTGGACAATCTCTTCCACGTTTATCTGCACTAGAGCCAAGATGTTTCTTTTCATTAAAAAATAAGTTTATTTATTTGTGTCAGGTTTAAATTGCAGCAAGTGGGATCTTAAGTTGTGGTATGTGGGACCTAGTTCCCTGAGCAGGGTTTGCACCTGGACCCCCTGCACTGGGAGCTGAGACTCTTAGCCACTAGGCCGCAGGGAAGTCCCAAGTAAAGATGTTTCTTATAGGCCTATCTTGTGTGTTCCTTTATGGCTTAAGTAAGCAGAGCCCTCAGCTGAAGAACTAAAACAACTGCAGGGATAAATCAGTTCGATTGGCAGATTCATTCCTAGTGGAAATAAACTTGCCCTGAAAGTGGTTGTGATGTCGTATTCCAGCAGCATGTTATATGCAAAAGTTGGCAGAAAAGAGAGAGTTAAAAGATCGTGGGAATCAGAATACAATAGAAACAGAGTGAGAGGAACAACAAACTTATAAACAGGATTTGTTGTTGTTTAGTCACTAGATTGTATCTGACTCTTTTGCTATCCATGGACTGTAACCTGCCAGGCTCCTCTTGTCCATGGAATTCTTCAGGCAAGAATACTGGAGTGGGTTGCCATTTTCTTCTCCAGGGGATCTTCCCAACCCAGGGATCGAACCTGCATTGCTTGGCAGGTGGATTCTTAATTGTTATGCCACCTGGGAAGCCCATAAACTGGATTTACTTTTTTAAAAAGTGAGTTATTTTTCACTTGGAAAGGAAATTTAAGTATGAAACTTCCAAAAGTGTGTGTAGCCAACTAAATATCTAAGTGGGAACTAGTGTTCTGTGCTTTGAATTGACCGAAGTAAGGCCAATTTTGTAGATTTTAAGTATAAAGATAGTTTCAGATTTTCCATACTTAACTATAGGATAAACCATATTAAAATAGCCAAGTTTTAAAAAAAATTTATAAGTCATCATCTGGATTTCAATAAGTTTGGAGGAAGGTGTCAATTTTATAAAAAACCTCAACGATGAGTAAAATCCAGAGTATTTTATTCCCTGACAGCACCAAATGTGGGCTCTTCTAGTTAAGTGGAACTGCACTCATTTGTAAAGGGGTGTTGCCACCCAGTGAAGTTCTGGAGACTTGACAGTCAAAGGAGAATTGTGTGAATGTTCCACTTGATTTACCTGATAGACAAACCACTGGCAGAAGGCTGGGGAGATCCATTCTCGTGCATGAATGCCACAGTCCATAAAAATAGCCTTTCTTCTTTTATCCTTTCCCGCAATCTTTTAAAAAATAAATTTGAGATGTTATTTTACATGAACTCACACCCTGATCTCTTGTTGTTCAAGAACTCAATCATAGTCTCAAAGCAATTATTTCACCTGTCTCCTGTTGCGTGAGTCACTGCATGTGCACTTATTTCTCTCAGGGAGGACCATGGTACGTATCTTTAAAATATATAATGCATCATCTATTTCACAGTATATTTTTCAAAAATTTTTCTTCATGTCAGAGTGGCTTTTAGAGTTTTAAAAAATCATGTTGATGGATGGCAAAAACCACCACAATATTGTAAAGTAGCCTCCAATTAAATTAAATAAATTAATTTTAAAATCACAGTCTATTGTTTTTCTTGTTTTATTGCTAACATCCTTTGGTCTGCGATATAGATTATAAAGTTGCTTCTGTTTCTGCCATTCTCTTTTGTTTTTCTTACTTCATGAACAAGACGTGGGAAAGACTCTGTGGTTGTGTTGCGGTGGGGAGGAGGAATAGGGCTGGATATTTGAAGGGCTGTCATTTGGAGAATTTATATTTGTTTTGAGTGGTTGGAGAGCATGAATGGATGGGAATTCAGAGTAGGGAAGGGCTTCTCAGTTATTGAGAGAATGCTTTAGGGAGCAATGTCTTCAGATGTACAGAAATCCAGCAGCAGCTGAATGGCAGTTGTCAACTCAGTCATAGACAGAAATCCCTATCAACACAGTTAAAATGCCTCACTTACTGTACTGGACTCCTACAATTATATGATTCTTAAATTTCTTTTCTGCTTGACATTTAGTTGTCCATTTCCCTGAATTTTAATGGATGAAAAACTGTTTTATACACCAGGACATCATATGCTCTTGTAATAAAGATACAGGATAAGAAACTTGTCTGGTTTTGTCCTCTGTGTCTGTCAAGTGGTTTATTCATAGACTTTCTTGGTCCCACCTAAAACCATTTGTCACTTCTATTCTTGAATGGTTGTCTAAAGCTTACATGTTCTTCAAAGAAATAAGACTTTTTATTGTCTAAAAATTAGCTAGGGCCATCCCTGGTGGCATAGTAGATAAGAATCTGCCAGCCAGTGTAGGAGACATGGGTTTGATCCCCGGTCGGGGAAGATCCCACGTGCCAAGGAGCAACGAAGCCCCTGTGCCACAACTATTGAGCCTATGCTCTAGAGCCCAGGAGCCCCAGCTACTGAAGCCTGTGTGCCCTACAGCCTGTGCTGCACAATAAGGGAAGCCACTGCAATGAAAAACCCGCAAAAGTGGCCCCTGCTCACCCCAACTGGAGAAAAAGCCAGAGCAGCAATGAAGACCCAGCACAGACAAAAATAAACAACAAATAAATAAAAACTAGCTAGTTGTGCCACAAAGTAACTCTTAGATTCCTATTTTTGGACAATAGTAAGAATCAGTAGTTCTTGAATTACTTTTACCTTGAGAACATACAGTGGATTATCTTCAACAGTAGTTCCAATTTTGATACGAGAGACCATTTTAGGATTCTTATGCACCATTTTTTCAGTCCAAGCAACAATCTTAGGAACAAAATCAATTTTGAGAGGTTAGAATAAAAGACAACTAAGTGACAACAAATGTTGAGGGTGACATTTTTCTCTGTGGAAGTACAGGCATTTTATACGATACCTTGTTCCAGTTATTATATTTTGCATAGCTGTGCCTGCCTGGGTTATCTTCTTTAACATCAAACTGTTTTTCAACCTCTTCTTGTACATCGTGAATCAAGATTCTGTTTGACAGGGGGAAATGATAAAATACACGCTTACAGGGGAAAGAAAAACAGTTATCTTTCATTTGCAGAAATCTTCTCTTCCTTCATCTCTGTCTTTGATCAAGTTTATACTGTTTCTTCATGATTCTCTAACCGTGTCTTTTAGATATGTCATGATGTCATGTGTCTGGCTTCCTGTCTTCCCATTTATCTAGAGCTGTGCTGTTCTTGCTGATTGACTGATCTGAGTTTAGAGGAAGAACAGAAGTGAGGTATACTCCTAATTAGAGTTTATTTAGGACATGAGACCATGTACTGCTCATGAATATTGATTCCCATTAACATCACTGACAAGCACTTTATTATGCCTATTATAGTTAACTCACTGTATGCTTGGCTTTTGACTTAGGATGAATCTGGGATTTTTGAGAAAGAAAAATTTGACAACACATTTGGAATCAAGGGGCGCCTGTTGTGCGCTAAAACTCACATGAAGTCTGAGAAGTTTGGAGATTATATTTTGGGTTGTCCCTGCAGCCATATTTAATTGTCTTAAACTCTAAAGAGGGCTTGTGGCTTTTGCTCCACCTGCATTAAAAGCAGAGGAACCAGGCAAAAGAGAGATTTTTTATGGTCTCAGAGGTTGATTGGTAACATATGGCAGTATTAATTAGTCACAGGAAGCTCGTATCTAAGAATATTTTTAGACTTACACATATCAATTTAGCTCTTGTGATAACAGCGGCAAAAGAAAACCGTGTGAGCTGAAATACGACCTTCCCACATATGCAGCTGCATGAGGACATCAGAATGGTGCCAGATTGCTGCTGATGGGAACTAGAAATTAAGCCTAAGGCTGGAAATTAAGATCCATGTCCAGATGTTATTTTCCTGAGGCCTTCCACTAACCAGCAGCCAGGTTTAAGTAGATGAAACCAAAATACTTTCTCTTAAATATTATTTTAGCACTCCAAGATTTACTTAATTTGTTAAAAAATATTCCTAAATATAGGTGAAAGGATAATCACCCCTGAGGATTTAATGATGTAAATGGCCAGTGTTTATTGAGTCTTTCTTATGCGCCAGACATTCTGTTCAGCATGATATTTACATTTTATCACTTAATCTTTACATCAACACTATTAATCTGGTACCATTATAACTCCCATTTTCATAGATGTTAGGTAGATTTCCAACATTGATATAACTAAAATACAGAAGTTGAAATTGAGCCTAGAAATATCTGACTTCAATATTCTAGCTGTGAACCATTATACAACAGTTATCCATCACAAGGAGGGAAAGCCCAGGGTATTGCTGTCAGATCTAAACTCTTCTTAGTCTACTGAGGCTTCTACGAAGTTTGCTCAGTTGATCAGCTCTCCACAAAGCCTGAGTCTCAAGATCAGGGAGCAGGTTAGTTCAGAGCAGAGGCAAAACGAATCTTATTTTAACAATTTCATGGCTCCTTCCATCTGCTGCTTTTAGTAGGAATGGAGATTGCTTTGGCAATTTGTGTGTGTGTATTTTTTTTTTTTTTTGTGGGTGCATAAAAATTTTAGGATTATTTGTTTCAGTTCTGTGAAAAACATCCTGGGTATTCTAATAGGGATTGCATTAAATCTGTAGATTGCTCTGAGTAGTATGGGCGTCTTAATAATATTAGTTTTTCCAATCCAAGGGTATGGGATCTGTAGTTTCCTTCATCAGTATTTTATGGTTTTCAGAGTATAGGTCTTTCACAACCTTGGTTAAGTTTATTCTCAGGTATTTTATTCTTTTTGATACAATTTAAAGCAGAATTTTTTTTTTTTTTACTCTCTTTCTGATAGTTCATGTTAGCATATAGAAAAGCAACAGATAATGCTTATTAATCTTGTATCCTGCAACTGCTGCGTTCATTTATTCTAATAGTTTTTGGATAGAGACTTTAGGATTATCTATGTAAAGTATCTTATCTTCTGCAAATAGTGATAATTTTACCTGTCTCCTTCCAATTTAATTAAAAAACTTTTTTTATTGGAGTATAGTTGATTTGCAATGTTGTGTTAATTTCAGGAATACAGCAGAGTGAATCAGTTATACATATATTAATACATATGCCCACTGTTTTTTAAAGATTCTTTTCCCAATTAGGCCATTATGAGTACTTAGTAGAGTTCCCTGCATTATGCAGCAGGTTCTTGTTAGTTACCTACTTTATATACAGTAGTGTGCATATGGCAATCCCAGTCTCCCAGTTTATCCCTCCTGCCCCTTATCCCCTGGTAACCATAAGTTTGTTTTGTATATCTGTGACTCATGTTTTGTAAATATATTCATTTGTACCCTGTCTCTTAGATTCTGCATGCATGTGATATCATATGATACTCGTCTTTCTGTGTCTGACTTCACTCAGTATAATGATCTGTAGATCCATGTTGCTACAAAATGGCATTATTTTGTTCTTTTTTAAGGTTGAATAGTATTCCATTGTATAGATGTATCACTTTTTCTTAATCTGTTCCTCTGTTGATGGACATTTAGGTTACTTCCCCAAGTCCTCGTTTTTGTAAACAGTGCTGCAATGAGTCTTGAGGTGCATATATCTTTTCGAATTATGGTTTTCTCTGGGTATATGCCCATGAGTGGGATTACTGGGTCATATGGTAGCTCTATTTTTAGTTTTTTAGGGAACCTCCATGAATATTTTCCATAGTGTCTGTACCAGTTTACTTTCCCACCAATAGTGTCAGAGGGTACCTTTTCTCCACACCCTCTCCAGCATTTATTGTTTATAGATTTTTTGATGCTGGCCATTCTGACCAGTGTGAGGTGATACCTCATTGTAGTTTTGACTGCATTTCTCTAATAATTAGTGATGTTGAGCATCTTTTCATGTGCTTTTTGGCCATTTGTATGTCTTCTTCGGGGAAATGTCTGTTTAGATCTTCTGCCCATTTTTTGGATTGGGTTATTTGTTTTTTTGATATTGAGCTGGATGAGCTATGTGTATATTTTGAAGATTAATTCCTTGCTGGTTGCTTTGTTTGCAAATATTTTCTCCCATTCTGAGGGTTGTTTTTTTGTTTTGTTTATGGTTTCCTTTGCTGTGCAAAAGCTTTTAAGTTGTATTAGATCTCATTTATTTACTTTTGTTTTTATTTTCATTATTTTAGGAAGTGAGTCAAAAAAGATTTTGCTGCAATTTATGTCAAAGAATGTTCTATGTTTTCCTCTAAAAGTTTTAGAGTGTCTGGCCTTACATTTAGGTTTTTGATCCATTTTGAGTTACTTTTTGTGTATGGTACTAGGCAATGTTTTAATTTCATTCTTTCACATGTAGCAGTTCAGTTTTTGTAGCCCCACGTACTGAGAAAACTGTCTTTTCTCCACTGTATATTCTTGTCTCCTTTGTCATAGATTAAGTGACCGCAGGTACCTAGTCATCTCTATTAAGATGATCAAGTGATTTTTTATCTTTCCTTTTGTCAATGTGGTATATCACATTGAGTAATTTGCAAATATTGAACCATCTTTGCAACCCTGAATAAATCCCATTTAATCATGATGTACGACCCTTTTTATATATTGTTGGATTTGGTTAGCTGGAGATATCACTCTTTCTGACTTCAGACTATACTACTAAGCTAGGTCATCAAAACAGTAGAGTACTGGTATCAAAAAAGACACATAGATCAATGGAACATAATAGAGAGTCCATTCCCACTGTTGGTAGCAATGCAAATTGGTACAGACACTATGGAAAACAGTATGGAGCTTCCCCCAAAAACTGAAACTAGAACTACCATGTGATTCAGCAATTCCGCTCCTGGGTGTATATCCAGAAAAAACAAAAAACAAAAAACAAAAAACACTAATTTGAAAAGATACACCCAGGATATAGAAGCAAACCAAGTGTTCATCAATAGACAAATGGATAAAGAACATGTGGTATACATATAATTAGAGTATTACTCAGCCATAAAAAGAATGAGATTATCTTTTTGCAGCAAAGTGGATGGATCTAGATAATAATATGCTTCGTGAAATAAGTCAAACAGAAAAAGACAAATACTGTATGATATCACTTATTTATAGAATCTAAAAAAATAAAACTAATGAACATGTACATCACAAAATAGAAAGAGATTCACAGATTTAGAAAGCAAAGTAGTGGGGAGAGGGAAAAGATAGGGGTATGGAATTAAGAGATACAAACTGCTTTTATAAAAACAGGTAAGAATATACTGTATAAAATGGAATTATAACAATTATTTTGTAATAAGTTTTTAAAAATTTATTTTTTAATTGAAGGATAATTGCTTTACAGAATTTTGTTTTCTGTGAAACCACAACATGAATCAACCATTGGTATAAATTTTAAAGGAGTATAATCTATGAAAATATGGAAACACTGTGCTATACACCTGAAACTAATATGTACTCAAAGTACTTAAATTAAAAAAAAAAAAGGAATAGAGAACTGTGGGCCAGTGTATGTGTTACCATGAGTTTTGGAGTGTGCGTATGTGTGTTTGTGTGTGTGTGTGTAAGTGCAGTGGGGAAGGATGTTTTAGGGAGGCAGAGTCATGTTATGCTGCCTGATAAATTGGTTTGGACTACCTCTCCCTGATACCCACATTCCTGCAGGGTGCTGCTGCTGCTGCTAAGTCTCTTCAGTCATGTCCGACTCTGTGGGACCCCATAGACAGCGGGTCTACTCAAAAAGCATGATTCCAGGTTTCTGCATGATCTCAATTCTCTCCAGGAACTCCCTAGTTGAATTACCTTGCATTCTACTCGGCACTTATGGACATGGATTTCCCCCAACATTGGAGGCATATTTCTATGTTAGATAATAAACTTTAAGGCACTAATTTTTATTTAGCAGGAGGGAAAGGGTACCACCGCTGATGTGTGTGCTGCTGCTGACAGTCTCTAGTTATCCTGTTGCTCTTTTTCTGTGGGAAAGGGAGCAAACCTGCTACTCTAAGGTAAAATCTGTCTTGGTAATTTAATTTTCTGGAAATTAAAAAAAATATATCACACAGATGCTTTAAACTAAATAGTGGTTTCTATGCACTGTCTAATGAGGGGTGTCTAAGTAAATCATTGTGTCAAACCAGCCTCTTAATGTGGTTTTATTCAAACTGGTGTCTGGCCCAACCAGATGTTTCTGTGCTTAGAACCCACTTCTGTTACTGACTGACACCAAGTAACACATGTAATTAATATGCAAATAAAATTATCTATATAATTAGTACTTGGAGACAAGATTTTAAATAGTTCTTGTCTGCACAGATCACTTTACATATTTATATTTCCGAGGAAGGTAACTATCTGATTATGTGGCTTTCCCACAACTGTGGCTAATTTGGGCCAATTTCTAGAAATCATATCCTAATTAGATAAAACTAATTTTTATAGGTAGTTTAACACTTTGCTTCTTGATGTAAATAGAAAGAAAGTACTTGGCATATGACAAAACGAAAAGCACACTGTTTATGAGGATCTGGATTTAGACCTCTGTTTGAGTCAGATTTGTTCCAAGCTTGGAGAAGGCCAAAGAGGAATAAGGGCTGATAAAATGGATGGCTGGCAGCCTCCTGCCTTGGCGTCTCCTGTCACAGTGATCTATTCTACTAACCACACTCAGTGTCAAGCAGTCAGCTTCTTGTCTACAGTATCAGGATATTGAGGAAAATGTAGTTAGCTAAAATTTATTTTAGCTTGGGCTAGATACTTTGTAAGAATTAGTTGATCATAAGGAATCTGGGTCAGGTTTGTATTAATGAAGTAAAGTGAAAATTGTATAAATCGAGGCACATATTTTAGAAGTCTGGCTTTCAAGTGATTCACGAGATGGTCACCAGGAAGTATATAGTGTAGAGGGGTGATTTCTTTTAGAAATATTCAAGACAGCATATCAGCCTCAGCATAAGCCCAGAGTCCGTAATGTCCTACTAATTTCTGTGATCTTATGTGTATAAAGTGTCTGCTTCTAATTTTAATGGTACAGTTTATAAAATTATAGAAAAACTTATCAATGTATTAATTAAAAATGTTTAGATTAATAATTTTGAATATGTTCTCCCAATATATTAACTTCCCTGGTGGTTCAGTGGGAAAGAATCCTCCTGCCAATGAAGGAGACATGGGTTCAATCCCTGGGTCCGAAAGATCCCCTGGAAAAGGAAATGGCAGCCCACTCCAGTATTCTTGCCTGAAAAATCCCATGGACAGCGGAGCCTGGCAAGCTATAGTGCATGGAGTTGCAAAAGAGTCAGATATGACAGTGATTAAACCCCAAGGAATAACTTACTTTTGAATATATTCTCACCATACATGCACTTACACGTTTGTTTCACAGCCTTCTTGAAACAATGGCAAAAACAAAGATAGTGACCAACAATAATCACACATAATAACCTGTGACTCTAAGCCATAGGCAAGAATGTTTTTTGTTTACTTGTCTATGTATGTATTTCCTTTAATAGTATTTAAATTTGTTAGGGATATTGTAGCAGTTTAATAAATACAATCAAGTCATGATAAGCAGCAATAAATCCCTCTCTCTGATATGACACTGTAGGATCTTTGAACCAGAAGTAGAAGGTTTTTTGAGCTAACAGCACTGTTAGGTAGCAGAGGCATGAAATATTAAATCAAAAAGAAAGAACTAAGGTGTAGCAATTTTGAGTGATGGGGTTCCTGTAAAGGGTGCTGCTGGAATGACAAGGGCTGGGGGAGTTCAAACAGGACCGCTCAGTACACCAAACTGCTAAATATTTTAAAGTATAAAAACACACTTTATTTTCTCTAGTATATGTTGATTTGTGATATTCATCTCTGAGCTCCCTTCTTATTTGTTGCCCTAGGGCCCAGACTGTGTGTGCATGACCCATGGCTAGTGCTAGATAATTTCTAATTTCCTCTTATTTCTCTATGGGACCACAGTGACTCATTTCTGCATCTTAGGCCATTTGAGAATTCTCTCCTCTTAGATTTAAGTCTTATTTTACTGTGTTGTTTTGCTTTCTCTGAGGAAGAATTTCTTTCATAAAGAATTATTTATTATAAATTTTATATTCCAACATCTCTGACTCAAAGATAAACAATGTACTTTGGGTCTCTTTTTATGTATCAGGAGAATTTGAATATAAGAATCTGGTGCGGGCACAAGGAACTCTGTTCAATGTCATGTGGCAGCCTGGATAGGAGGGGAGTTTGGGGGAGAATGGATACATATATATATATATGGCTGGGTTGCTTTGCTGTGTACCTGAAACTATCACAACGTTGTTACTTGGCTATACTCCAGTATAAAATAAAAAGTTTAAATAATGAAAAAAAAAATGCAATGCTGGTAGTCATCAGTAGTGCTGAGTTCCGGGCTGATTACCTGTCAGGAGTAATGAGTGTGACCAGACCATCCATGCCTGCTCACATGCTCTTTGTCCTCACCAGGGGTTGAGTTTTAGGGATGGCAGATACCATAACTGTCATTCTTGCAGATCATAATAAACATAAGATAGAACTTGAGTACCTGGTTTGAGCTCATCATTTTTATAAGCAGGCCTCCATACTCTGTTTGGAGGCAACAGTAAGTGTTATTTCTTAGATAGAGCATTCATTTTGAGGGGCCCCAATATAAAATTATACTCTCCTTTCAATTTCAAGACTCCTCAGACTTTGAGTCGGAGAAGGCAATGTCACCCCACTCCAGTACTCTTGCCTGGAAAATCCCATGGACAGAGGAGCCTGGTAGGCTGCAGTCCATGGGGTCGCTAGGAGTCGGACATGACTGAGCGACTTCACTTTCACTTTTCACTTTCATGCATTGGAGAAGGAAATGGCAACCCACTCCAGTGTTCTTGCCAGGAGAATCCCAGGGACAGGGAAGCCTGGTGGGCTGCCGTCTATGGGGTCTCACAGAGTCGGACATGACTGAAGCGACTTAGCAGCAGCAGCAGCAGCAGACTTTGAGTATCTAACACATTTGAATATTTTCATAGGACTTACTCATAGTGCATTTGATTTTGATCCAATGCAGACTCAACAAACTGGGATTCCTTTGCACTGATTTGGAAATCCACCGTCATGTTAGCAGCTACATGGTGGGTGGCGTCTGGGTACCAGAAGTCAAGCTGTGCAGATGAGTTCAGTGTTAGTCACAGTTGTTTATTTGCTCAAGCAACACATATTTATTAATAAATGACCACGTGTCATATGCAATGAAAGGAATTTAGGGTTCAACGTGTCTGAAGTATGAGCTCTTCTCTTAATAAACCTATGAGATTTTTGCAAATATATTTAAAAACTGTTGACTATTAGGCAGTGGGAAAAAAGCTATTGTAATGATCATATTTTTTTGGACATAATATATTCAAATGCAAAAAGAATGATCAGCTTTTGGTTAATCTGTTTTCTTCTACCACCAGTTGGAGTTGTTTCATAACTGATTTAGCCACAGCATCTGCCTCTGGTTGGGAATATGGATTCATATGTGGCTTCTTCCTCCCCTGCCCCTGCTCTTGAGTCAGGCCTCCCTCAGAACCAGATGTCCCTGTAAACTCTGGAATTCCTGGAAAGATTGTGTCCAGTGAAGACATATTCTCTAGCCCTGTCATTTTCCCAGCAGTATGTCCTTGGGCAGATTACTAAAACTCTTTGAGTTTCAGTCCTCCTCCTAAGAAATGGAGCTAACAGCCCTCCATTGGGAGTCTTGTGGAGGTTATGAGACAGCTATGACAGCTGGGCCACACAATATTTAGCAACTGCTGGTTCCCTGCTCTTTATTTTCTGCTAGCTGAGAATTTCAGAAATTTGGTGAACAGAATTCAGAGTAAAATCATTTTAGAAGTTCCCAGTTCTTATTCTTGAAAATCATACTCAATTGTGAAACCAAATGACGTTATCAGTTCCCAGCCTTGGAAATGTGGAGAAAATGCTCACTTTCCACCCATCGTGCCAAGCTTGTGGGCATAGCTGAGTCTGCCTGGCTGTTCTGTAGATGAATCCCATTCTACTTCTAGGTCAGTCCTGTTCCAGTAAAAGGCTGCTGGGAACCAACCAATATTTGTTGGTTTGTTTTGATCAAAAGGCTACAGTATAAAGTAGACATCTGTGAGGTATAAGAATGATTTAAAGGCGAGTTAGGCCATCACAATAGCAATTTCTCTATCCTAACAGGGTTATGTGGTGCATGAATTTGTTGTTGTTGTTTATTTGTGAAGTCACGTCCAACTCTTTTGCAACCCCATGGACTCTAGGCTGCCAGGCTCCTCTGTCCAAGGGATTCTCCAGGCAAGAATACGGAAGTGGGTTGCCATGCCCTTCTCCAGGGGATCTTCCTGACCCAGGAATCAAAAATGAGTCTCCTGCATTGGCAGGTGGATTCTTTACAACTGAGCCACCAGGGAAGCGCAGGGCAAGAGTTTAGGGCTCAGTGGACTTGCATGAACTAAATAAGCATCAGGTGCAGAGCTGGATGCCAGGGCTGTGGCGGTTAATAAAAGAGAAGCAAGGAGCTTAATGTGGAAGACAGAGCCATCTATGCATTTCCAACATGCTTACCCATGCCAGGGGCAAGCACAAAGTTGTTTCTAGGAGCACAAGAAGCAACCCATCTGGGTCATGAGAGTTGATGAACAGAGAGGGACTTTCTCCAGGAGATACTGCCTGAGCTGGATCTTGAAGAATAAGTGGCATTTAGCCAAGTAAAGAGGAAAATACATTCCTCCCGAGAAAAGGTGTATAGGGCCAATGTGGGTGAGTGTTTGGTATTAATAGTGCTTGAAGGGTAAGAAAGAGGGTGGAGTACAGAGGTTGGAGATTATGAAGTTCTTGGAATACCACATCGATATCAATAGAAGATGCTTCTACAGTACTTATTATGACCAGGCACTGAGCATTACCCCAGTATTAGCTCATTTAGTCTTTATAATAACTTTAGGAAGTAGGTATGATTATTATGTCCCCACTTCACAGAGGAGGAAATTGAAGCCCAGAGAGGTTAAGTAACTTGCCTAAGGACACAGAGCTAGTGTAAAACTAGGATTTGAACCTCTGAAGACCATGCTCTTTCCATACTAGGCCACCTCTCACTGAAAACCTTCAAACAGAGGAATGTAGGTGTCCAATTTTAGAGCAATCAGGTTGCAGTATGGACTTGACTTCATGGGAGGCAAGACTAGAACCCTGAACATAAGAGAAATTGTAATTGTCTATTGAAGTTGTCCCTGAAAAAGATAGAGCAGACATGAATTTGGCAGTGACAGGGGAATGAAGAGGAAAGTATGGATTTGAGAAAGATCTGGGAATTAGTATAGGCAGATTGATTTGATGTGGAAATAAGGGAGTGTCTGACTAGACAGATCTTGGATTCCATTCTGGGTTTAAATTTGACATGTCATCTTGGTCGTTTAATTTACTGTCTTTGAACTTCAATTCTTCTGTTTTAAACACGTTAAATTGGGACACAGACATTGAAAATCTAATGAATTTGAAATGATGTATTTGAGCAAACTCTGGGAGACAGTGAAGGACAGGGAAAACCTAGCGTGCTGCAGTTCATGGAGTTGCAAAGAGTTGGACATGACTTAGTGACTGAATAACAACAAGGTGGCTAGAACAGTGTGTCTT
The DNA here is from genome assembly GCF_003369695.1 of Bos indicus x Bos taurus. Taxonomy (NCBI): domain Eukaryota; kingdom Metazoa; phylum Chordata; class Mammalia; order Artiodactyla; family Bovidae; genus Bos; species Bos indicus x Bos taurus. The sequence goes on from NC_040076.1 coordinate 118,768,937, forward strand.
GTACAGAGGAGCAGTTGAACAAACGATAAAATGATTACTTTAGTCCATTGGATTTTAAAAGATAGAGCTAACTTTAAGAGTTTTCTTTCAAAATGGATCTGCTCTTAGAAAGGGACACTTCTTGGTATTATCAAACAGTACATTGATGTTATCAGTTAAGCAGTACCTTGATGTAATCATAATTATGATTATGCCACAGAAAGTAGACCACTGGTATAGATCCAGATGGTAGTAAGGAGAACGGAGTAGGCAGGAACTGTCAAGGTTGAAGAAGAGGCCATGATAAAGGTCAGGAATGTCTCGCTATTTCACAGTTCCACCTAGAAAATGCTGTTGTTTGCAAAGTTTTTGGATGGGAAAAAGAAGTGGTAATTTGGAGAAAAATAAACAGAAACAACGAAAGGATTAGCAGTGAGTTGAGTTATCCAATTATCACCATTTTCCCCAATCTTTGTCTTTGGTAGCTCTGTGGGTGTTAAAAATAAAAGACAAAAGGAGAAGGTTTTAGGAAATAGAAAAGATAAGATAGCCTTGCCTTACCTGGCTGGTTTTGGCTAAGTCCTTGATGATGTTTGCTTGTTTTTCATCCTGGAGCTTCACACGGAGCACCTTGTCCCTGTAAGAACACAAAAGGTGGAACACGTGAACTGGAAAGAAGCATTTCCTCTCTGGCTTCCCAAACACAGTCTGGAGCACAGGGCCGTGAGATTTACCCGTCAAAGCGGACAGGAGCAATTGCAAGGGTGGTGGCGATCAAACCCACAGGCAGGAGGAACCTCATGGTTCTTCTTTGCCTGCCCAAAGACACTCTGCTGGTTTTGTGTCTCAACTCTTATCTGGATGAACAGCTCATTTCCTCTTTGGGTTCTGGTGGATAGAATGTGCCCCCCACCCCTTTGCCCCACCATTTTCTAGTTGGGGAGGGGAGTAGGGTGGCAATGTTAACACTAACTGCCCTCTTTGTGACAGGTGAATTCCGTGCTACTCAAATACCTTTTACAATTAAGGATTCCCATTGTACAGATGGAATGGGAGGCAAATTTCCTTGTTTAGCAAATAACTTGTCTGGTGTCTCAGATGGTAAAGAGCCCGCATACAGTGCAGGCGATCTGGTGTTGATCCCTGGGTTGGAAAGATCCCCTGGAGAAGAGAATGGCTACCCACTCCAGGATGATTGCCTAGAGAATTCCTTGGACAAAGGAGCCAGGCGGGCTATAGTCCACGAGGTCACAAAGAGTCTGGCACGACTGAGTGACTCACACTTTCACTTTTGCCCAAGGGAGCAGAGTTAGTAAGTTCACAGAGTTGACCTTTGAATCCAATTCTTTGTTCTAAAATACTGCTCTATCCTGTGCTTGATGTAAATGATGGAAGAAATCGGTTTAAATTTGCACTTGGAAACTTGGAGGAATTAGGGTATCTGGCCACAGAACCTTGATGGCAAAAACTATGCTTTTGAGGCCCCATTGTAAGTTGTTAAATTAAAAATGTTTATATTATAAATTATTTTGAATATACTAAAATATTAGGAGTAATCTGGAAAATGTTGTTATGTTCACTGTCTAAATTTTATTTTTATTTATTTATTTATTTATTTTTAGGTTTATGACTTAACTTTAATATTTCAAAGCAATTGATAGTCTTCTTTTTATATTTACATTTTTAAAAATAATCTAGGGAATCAAACAATTGTATCATTTTGCTTAGGGGATAATATAACACTATAGAGACATAATACATATTAAATGTGTGAACTATTTAATGTACAGATATGAGAGCTGGACTGTAAAGAACGCTGAGTGCTGAAGAATTGATGCTTTCGAATTGCTGTGTTGGAGAAGACTCTTGAGGGTCCCTTGGACTGCAAGGGGATCAAACCAGCCTGTCCTAAAGAAATCAGCCTTGAATATTCACTGGAAGGACGGATGCTGAAGCTGAAACTCCAATAATTTGGCCACGTGATGCGAAGAACTGACTCATTGGAAAAGACCTTGATGCTGGGAAAGAGTGAAGGTAAATAGAAGAGGGCAGCAGAGGATGAGAGAGTTAGATAGCATCAGTGACTTCATGGACATGAATCTGAGCAAACTCCAGGAGATAATGAAGAACAGTGAATTCTGGAACACTACAGTCCACGAGATCACAAAGAGTAGGACACAACTTAGCGACTGAACAGCAACTATCGTTGCAGGTGATGGAGTCAGACAATTGAATCTGGATCTTAAAGATTCAAAGAAAATATTCCAATTATATTCACTTGTAACTTGCAGTGTACTAAATGGCCCATTAATAATTATATTTACATTTTGCTGCTGCTGCTGCTAAGTCGCTTTAGTCGTGTCTGACTCTGTGTGACCCCATAGACGCAGCCCACCAGGCTCCCCTGTCCCTGGGATTCTCCAGGAAAGAACATTGGAGTGGGTTGCCATTTCCTTCTCAAATGCATGAAAGTGAAAAGTGAAAATGAAGTTGCTCAGTCGTATCCGACTCTTAGTGACCCCATGGATTGAAGCCCACCAGGCTCCTCCGTCCATGGGATTTTCCAGGCAAGAGTACTGGAGTGGGGTGCCATTGCTTTCTCCCACTGTCTAAATTTTATACTTTAGCCATCATTATATAAATGATGATTATATAAATGATGGCAAAAGTATAATGAAGTGAACCTGACCAAAATTGCTAGATTACTCTTGGTAAAGAAGTAAACATTACAGAAATTGCTGAATTACTTCCCTGCTCCTTTCCCCTTTTTTATGCCTTCATCCTCAGAGAGAATCCCTATTCATAAAGCAACTTGAAGACATGTAAAGGGCAAGATAACATGGGTGCTCAAATGTTTGTTCATTGGCTATTCTGGTTAGGGTCTAAATGCTATACATGCCAAATAAGTGCTTTTTGAAAGTTGAGTTTATGAAAGTCATTTATAAGTCATTTTTAAAGTGTCTGGCAGGGGATCTTTAATCTTGAACACAACTCAATTAATTATGGATTGGAGAAGGCAGCAGCTTTACCCACAATTATAGGTAAGGTAATATAGTGAATGAATTTGTTTGATCAGATAGCTTATTAGAATTTCCTTTTAAAACTCCCTCTTCACATTGACAGATGTATAGACAATCATAAATGAAACTTCTCAGAGTTTTATATTTTTATTATAAAAATAATTCTGTTGGGGAGGTACTCCTGTTACACGTACAGCAGCAACAGCTTCATTCCTCTCCATCTGAGAGATGTACAGTATGACTTGTCACTCAGGAGGGTCCCCTTGCCATGATCCTGCAGGTAAAGAAGAAGAGGGGATTACAAATGCCTTCATGTTGTTGATATTGGAGAAGTGTATCAGCACTAGAAAATTCCAGAGCAGATTCTTGCTCCATTGATTCTAAGGATGTGTTTAGCAAGAAAACAGAGGAAAAGGAAGAACTTGACTTTGAAGTTAGACAAATGTAACCTCAGAGTGGTTCCCAAACACTAGCTACTTTACCTTGAGCATGCTGCCTTCCAGACCTTAGTTTCCTGGGCATGCAAAGGGACCCTAACAAGTGGTTATGAGGGTCAAATGAGATGAATATATATGTAAGGGATTTGGTAGATGGTAGGGACAAAAAAACATGCCTGTGTCCTCCAAGTGCATGCCTGCTAAGTCACTTCAGTCATGTCTGACTCTTTGTGATCACATGGACTGTAGCCCGCCAGGCTCCTCTGTCCATGGGATGCTCCAGGCAAGAATGTTGGAGTGGGTTGCCATGCCCTCCGCCAGGGGATTTTCTTGACCCAGAGATCAAACTCACATCTCTCACATTTCCTGCATCAGCAGGTGGATTCTTTACAACTATTGCCACTTGGGAAGCCCATCCTCTAAGTATTAACACAATTGTCAAGTTCTATAAACAGACATACTGGCCATTATCAGGCTGCAGAACTGATGAGTATCAGCATATATCAGGTGGAAGGTTAAAGTGGTGGCCATGTCCAATAAGGCAAAAATATCTCTGTATTTGTTTTAGTGTGTATTGCTTCAAGTAAAAAATATTTTATGTTTTAGCTTTGCTTTTTGTTATTTTGGAATTATTTGGAATGCTTTTGCTTTTTGGAATTTTATTTGGATTCTAAAATTAATAAATACACATGGAAAAATAATTTATCAAAATACAGAGAAGTTGAAAGAAGAAAATAGAAGTCACTCTTAATTCTAGCATTCTGATATATTTTCTATGTTAAAAACTTTTTCTGTTTGATTCATTTCAAAACTATAGAAAAAAGGCTTCTATGTCTGTTTTTCAGGTCAACTAGGAAGGACACTTTAATTTGGGGATCTAAGTAAAGGTTGGAAGAATCCTGGTTTTTCTTAAGACTTTGGTGATAAACAATCTTTGACTTCTTAACGTCTGCTGCGTATTGACAATTCCTTGTTTCTGGAGTAGGACATAGGTATGTGATGCTTTAATACCTCCCATTCCTCCCCAATCTATGGATTTTAAGAATATTTTGGAGCTCTTTATCAGAACCAGTTTCATTTCTTGGCAGGCATAGTTCAGTACAATCTTATATTGCTACATCAAGATTTATGAGAGGTCTTGGCATATTTAGATGGGGAAACAGTGGAAACAGTGTCAGACTTTATTTTTTTGGGCTCCAAAATCACTGCAGGTGGTGATTGCAGCCGGGAAATTAAAAGACACTTATTCCTTGGAAGGAAAGTTATGACCAACCTAGATAGCATATTGAAAAGCAGAGACATTACTTTGCCAACAAAGGTTCGTCTAGTCAAGGCTATGGTTTTTCCAGTGGTCGTGTATGGATGTGAGAGTTGGACTGTGAAGAAATCTGAGCGCTGAAGAATTGATGCTTTTGAACTGCGGTGTTGGAGAATACTCTTGAGAGTCCCTTGGACTGCAAGGAGATCCAACCAGTCCATTCTGAAGAAGATCAGCCCTGGGATTTCTTTGGAAGGACTGATGCTGAGGCTGAAACTCCAGTACTTTGGCCACCTCATGCGAAGAGTTGACTCATTGGAAAAGACTCTGATGCTGGGAGGGATTGGCGGTGGGAGGAGAAGGGGACGACAGAGGATGAGATGGCTGGATGGCATCACTGACTCGATGGATGTGAGTCTGAGTGAACTCCGGGAGTTGGTGATGGACAGGGAGGCCTGGCGTGCTGCGATTCATGGGGTCACAGAGAATCGGACATGACTGAGCGACTGAACTGAACTGGCATATTTATGGAGTAGGATGAGTAGTTGTTGGACACTGTATCATTTTAGGATTAACTGTATAAGGTGATGTGGTGTTTCACAGGTTAAATTAACCTCTTTAAAAAGATATCTAAAGTTGAATCCTTCACACAACAGTAATTTTCCATCTTTCTTGGTCTTTGTACTCCTAGGATTTTTGTGTGTCTAGACACAGTTAAAAATATCACTTTATTTCTTACAGTATGCTTTTCTTCATATTTTTCAAACATTATCACCATAAAGGAAATGTCCTAGAAAATGGAAGTGAACATTCTCATGTGATTTACTAGAATTCTTCAAATAATTTTCTGTCTGTAAATCAAATATAGTAAACTGATGGAATACCTTTAAATATCTCATAAAGGAAATGTCAGAAAGGACAAATTGCTACCTTTAGTTATGGATATTGTATATTTAACATGGAACTGAAACTGCCCTGTAGAGTGCTGCAGAGAAACATGTCTTTACCAGTTGCACACAAGGCGGTGTTTCTGGACAGATACATGGATGTGTGATTCAGGCAGTGGCAGATCGGGCTAGACGGGGGTAACTACCTGCTTAAATGAGATGACCTAAGTAACCTTATTAATTGTCACGGTTCCTCCTGTCTTCCTTCTACACCTGAAATTCTCTCTTTGATCAATCCATATAGGTTATCTGGCAAAGCAGATGAATACATGAGATGTGATTCTAGCAGAACTCCCATTCTACAGGCTGGAAAACCAGTCTTGCTAGTCTTGTGGCAACACCATCGGAGATAGGAAAGAGCCAGGGAGCTGTTCCTATGCTGTTGATTAATTGCTGCTTTGGAGAGTTAAGAGCTGGGGACTGAAGGAAGAGCTTGGAGCCTGTCCTAGGTCCTGAGGTGGGAGTAAGTCACAGATGGGAGTAAGTCACAGTCAGGGGCTCCTGTGTAGGCAAGGCTGGGCAGCATCCGGTCTGCCAAAGCAGGAGCCTGTGGTCAGCCAGGCAGGAGGGTATACAGCACCATTGCACTGGGAAGGCTTAATGCAGAAACTTCTCTTTCTCTTTTTCTCTCAGTCTTTACTATTCTTTACAAGGCTCAGGCAAATGAAACTGCTAACCTGCCAGCTGTTAACTTTCAGTTGCAAGAGACAGAGCCAAAATGTCTCAAGTGCAGGAAATCTCAGATACATGGATTTTATTTCCTTTCCTATGCTTTATTCTTCTTAAAAATTCCTTGGAATTTTAGAAAAGCCCATATAGATTCCTAATTTCTACTTTAAAGCACTGAACTTTGGGCCACAGCATCCCTTAGAGGTAGATGCTATCTGCTACAGGTAGGGTGAGGGAGCGTTCTGTGGAGCTGTCTATGAATTGAATGATACACCTCCATCAAGGTAACTTCACTCCAGTAACTGTGGTTGAGTTATCCTTGCAGTTCACATGGATGGAACTTAAATAGAATGGGGGAAAGATAATTTAGCTAAATTACATCTATTTTTAAAGTTAGCATCAATACTGCTTAAAACTTTGTGGGAACTTCTATTTTTGCACCTAAGAGTCTCTCCTTTGCTATGCCTACTTAAATGATTTATTTTTTAAAAAATGAATGATATATTGATATTACTAAATTATTTTGAAGAGGATTGCCTCACAAATTATAGCAGCTGACTGCTACCATCTAGTGGACAATTAATGCAATTAATCATTCTTTGGCTTGACAACTTTCGAACAAGTGACTAGTGGATTTTGTTTTTGAATAGAACACTGCCACAGCTACTTTAATGTATTATGCTAGATATGGAATCCTGTTTTCCTTGACTCCACATGGAAAACAATGAGGTCATGTTTTGCTTTATGATTTTAAAGTAACCAATGCCCCCCTCCCCCATTAAAATCTAAATACATATTATTATATTTTAAAATTTGAACTTTGCACAGTATGCTTGCTCCTTGGACGAAAACCTATGAAAAACCTAGACAGAGTATTAAAAAGTAGAGACATCACTTTGCTGACAAAAGTCCATATAGTCCAAGTTATGGTTTTTCCAGTAGTCATGTATGGATGTGAGAATTAGACTATAAAGAAGGCTGAGTGATGAAGGATTGATACTTTTGAACTGTGGTGTTGGAGAAAACTCTTGAGAGTCTGTTGGGCAGCAAGGAGGTCAAACCAGTTAATCTTAAAAGAAATAAACTCTGAATATTCATTGGAAGGACTGATGCTGAAGCTCCAATATTTTGGTCACCTGATGAGAAGAGCTGATTCACTGGAAAAGATTTTGCTGCTAGGAAAGATTGAGGGCAAGAGAAGCGGGCAGCAGAGTATGAGATGGTTGAATAGCATCACCGACTCAATGGACATGAGTTTGGGCAAACTCTGAGATATAGTGAAGGACAGGGAAGCCTGGTGTGCTGCAGTCCATGGGGTTGCAAATAGTCAGACACGACTGAGTGACTGAAGAACGACAACAATACTCTCCATTATTAGCATGTTCAGTTTTAATTCTGGAAAATTTCAAGTCATATTTGATGTACAAGTCAAAGAATTATTTTTGCCTCTTTTATTTTAGGCCCAAATGGTTCAGTCAGGGTCCCTGGCACCTTCTTATTTCACTTCCAATTTACTTTCCACACTGTAGCCTGACTGGTGTTTTTTTTTTTTTTAAACCCAAAACTCTGATCACGTCATTTACAATTTAACATCTTCAGTGGCTGCTCATTGTTCTCTTAAAATTTTTATTTATATTTTAATTTTTGGCCATGCTCTGTGACATGTGGGTTCTTAGTGCTCCAACCAGGGATTGAACCCATGTACCTGCATTGGAAGCATGGATTCAACCACTGGACCGCCAGGATAGTCACTTATTGCTCTTTATTAATTGAATGAAAAATTCTTTAAATTCTATACTGTTTTACAGGTTTCAGAAGTTTCACACACATGATTTCATATCATCCCGTAATAACCGCCTTTTCCTCCTACATTTATATTACCCCTCCCTGCTCCCCTCTCCCCACTAGTAATCACTGGTTTGTTCTCTGTTGTGAGTCTGTTGTGAGTTTTTTGTTTTATTCACTAGCTTGTTGTATTTTTTCATTTATTTTTTGTTTTATTCACTAGTTTGTTGTATTTTTTATTGTTTTATTCATGAGTTTTTTGTTTTATTCACTAGTTTGTTGTATTTTTTCATTTATTTTTTATATAAGTGATATTGGACAGTATTTGTCTTTCTCTGTCTGACTTATTTCACTTAGCATAATGCCCTCAATATCTACCATGTTGGTGCAAATGGCAAAATTTCATTAATGTTTATGAATGAGCTCTATTCCATTGTATATATGTACCCCATCTTCTTTATTTTTCCATCTGTTGGTGGACACTTAGGTCGCTACAGCATATTGGCAAGTGTAAATTGTATTGCTGTGAACACGGAGGTAGCATGTATCATTTCACATTTATGTTTGTTTGGATATATACCCAGGGATGGAATTGCTGGGTCATATGGTAGTTCAATTTTCAGTTTTTTGAGAAACCTCCCTACTGTTTTCCACAGTGTCTGCACCAGTGTACTTTCCCACCAGCAGTGTAGGAGTGTTCCCTAGTCTCCACATTCTGGCCAGCATTTGTTATTTGTGTTCTTTCTGATGTTAGCCACTCTGATATGTGTGAGGTGCATCTCATTGTTTTCATTTGCATTTCCCTGATGATTAGCGATGTTGAGCATCTTTTCATGTTTCTCTTGGCTGTCTGCATTTCCGCTTTGGAGAAATGTCTGTTTCATTCTTCTGCCCCTTTTTAACCCACTTGTTTATTTTTTTGTTGTTGAGTTTTACATATGTTCAGTATTAGCCCCTCATCAGTCAAATGATGTGCAAATATCTTCCCCCATTCATTGGATGTCTTTTTGTTTTTTGATGGTTTTCTTTGCTGTGCAAAAGCTTTTAAGCTTAGCTAGGTCCCAATTATTCCTTTTCCCTTTACTTATTTATCTATGGCAAAGGAGGCAAGAATATACAATGACGAAAAGACAGTCTTATCAATAAATGGTGTTGGGAGAACTGGACAGCTACTTGTAAAAGAATGAAATTCGAGTGTTCTCTAATAACACATACAAAAATAAACTCAAGATGGATTAAAGACCTAAATGTAAGACTGGATACTATAAAACTCCTAGAGGAAATCATAGACGCACTCTTTGACACAAATTGCAGCAGTATTTTTTGGATCCACCTTCTAAGGATCCAAAATGCTTCTCTTTGTTCTTAGACCAGTGTTCCAGATCCTTAACCTGACCTCTAAACCTGCCTGATATTATCCCCAACTCTCTCCTCAGCCCTTACACCTGCCCCATCTTCCCTCAATTCTCTGAGTTCCACCCTTTCTGGCTTTCTTCTTATAGCTTCTGCATAGTTAATAGCGCCTGGAAATTGTACTCCATTCATCCAGATAATCGTTCTTCAGTTTTCAGCGCTTCCTGAGATTTCTCCTCTACTTCAGATCAATGATATAAATTAAATCACTAGCTATTACATAATAGTTCAGTTCAGTCACTCAGTCATGTCTGACTCTTTGCGACTCCATGAACCGCAGCACGCCAGGCCTCCCTGTCCATCACCAATTCCTGGAGTCCACCCAAACCCATGTCCATTGAGTCGGTGATGTCGCCCAACCATCTCATCCTCTGTCGTCCCCTTCTCCTCCTGCCCTCAATCTTTCCCAGCATCAGGGTCTTTTCAAAAGAGTCAGCTCTTTGTATCAGGTGGCCAAAGTATTGGAGCTTCAGCTTCAACATCTGTCCTTTCAATGAAAACCCAAGACTGATCTCCTTCAGGATGGACTCGTTGGATCTCCATGCAGTCCAAGGGACTCTCAAGAGTCTTCTCCAACACCACGGTTCAAAAGCACCAATTCTTCAGTGCTCAGCTTTCCTATAAAGAACTCCAACTCTCACATCCATACATGACCACTGGAAAACCATAGCCTTGACTAGACGGACCTTTGTTGACAAAGTAATGTCTCTGCTTTTTAATATGCTGTCTAGATTGGTCATAACTTTCCTTCCAAGGAGTAGGCGTCTTTTCATGGCTGCAGTCACCATCTGCAGTGATTTTGGAGCCCAGAAAAATAAAGTCAGCCACTGTTTCCACTGTTTCCCCATCTATTTGCCATGAAGTGATGGGACCAGATGCCATGATCTTAGTTTACATAATAAGTTAAATCATTATTTGTTTCATGTCTGTCATCTCAAATGGCCTATACAACCATTGAGGGCAGGTATGTTTTCTTTATTTTTTGTTGCTCGGTCCTCAGTTGCTTAGCAAAGTACTTGGCATGTAGTAACTACAGCTCAGAAAATAACTTGAATGAGCTGACGTGAAAGCTAAACTGTGATGGGATCGTCTCACCTATACCATATCTTACAGTCCTAAATTTCTCCTACTTCTTCCTCATCAGCCCCCCACTATAACCTGGACATCTCTGCAATCTGCTGTGATTGTCAATACCCCAATGACTTCAACTCCTTGCAGGCTGACCTACATCATTGGTTGTGCACAGCTTGCTTCGTCATTTGTTCATATCTTTTCCCCCAAAGAAGCAGACAGTCTGTCAGGCTTTTCAGTTATCCTGATTCACTTTTATTATGATCAATATTAAAGATCCAAGTAGCGTAATAGACCCAGAAGCTTAAAAGAAAGATGAGGATCTGGAAAAAAAACCTCCAGGCCCACAAAAGTAGGAATTCAGGATAGAAGAGAAACAGAGTGAATATTCAGAAATCAAGCTCTTAGCACTCTGGCTCAGTACAGATGTTCCAGGACATAGCTGGTAACGTATTTGATGGCCAGCATTGTCTCCTCACAGGTTGGCTGGATCTGGGATTCAGGGAGGACAAAGCCATATCTGCCTTTATCCCGGAGTTCAAATGTGAAGGAATATTTGATTCCTTGGTCATAAGCCCAGTCATCAGAGCCCCCAGAAGCAGGATCTGAAATGAGCAAATCAAAGGGGAGAAAACAATTTAAATCTAGGAAGGAGATTTAAAATCATGCCAGCTTTCTTTTATAATTACAAATGTTTCATTGAACAAAATAGTACAGGTAGGGAAATTTTCTAGTCATCAAGATCACAAAAGCTATGGGGGCTGTTTTAAAGATTACTCCAATCTTAACTCTTGGTAAGATTACCTCTTAGCTCTACATGGTAATAGTGATGTGTTTAATACTTCAGGATGTAATCAGTTACACACATTTATATACTCAGTGTGCTTCTATGCTGTGGTAAACTGTCACATAGTGTGTGATTTGTTTACAACATATATATAGTTCCTGGGAAAATAATGTATATCTTCTAGAAAAATAAGGGAAACTGAATGATGATTGGTGAGAGGAGAGGACTCTGAGCCTCGCTGAAACTATACTGAATGATGAAACTGGAGCAGCTCAAGGGCAGAGCTGGGTCTTCATTTTTGTTTCTTTGGGATCCAGCATATGGCCTGGCATAGATTGGACATCATTCAATTATTCATTCAGTGACAGTTATGGTGTCATTCATTTATTCAGTCACTTGCTCATTCATTCATTCATTCAGTCCGAAGTTGTAGAGTTTTCATTGAGCAGCAGGCCATGTGCTCAACTTTGGAAATACTAGGACAAAGGAAAGACATGGCCCCTGCCCTCCAAGGGCTTATGGTATAATGGAAAAAGAAACCTCATTGAACTGGCCTGAATAAAGCTTCTATGAAGTTCACAGTATGTGAATAGATGAGTTATTTCTAATAGAACCCCCTTAAGAAAATAGTATACCCCATTTGACACAGAGAAGTTTAATAAAGGACAAGAATACAGAAAACTGTATTCTACATGAAGCTTAAAAAAAAAAAAACCCTCATGATTGGAGCCTCTCCAACTGCATTGAAGGCCATTGATGGCGAGGCTGGCCATTTTCTCCCTTATATTTCTGGTCCTTTAAGGCCTGGGGGAGAAAAAAATCATGCAAAGGCAAATATATGTAGAAATTGGAAATGGAACCTGCAGTATGTTCCTTCTCAGTGAAATCACACTGTAGCACCCAAGGCCCTGGGGTCCAGCCTATAACTAACTCTTTTGCCATTTGCTTGCGCCCCATGAAAACAGTTTAAGCCTGAGGTAGCCCTTTGAAAGTTCAGTCTGTTTAGCCAAGAAAACCTTCCTTCTATTGCTTTTCCCCACCAATTGTCCTTCCAGATAAAGCTTCTGTGTCACCGTCCTGGGAAACCATTCCTGATACTGCGGGGTGGGTTGGCTAGTCTTTGGGTATGCTCTGTTCTCGTACATCCTTCTGTCTCAGCACTTTGCACCTGTGTGGCCATGAACTCTTCCTGCTTCCTTGCTGTGGGCTCTTGGAAGATTGCTCTGGTCTCCCTCCTTCCCTTTTCCTTCCCTCTTCCTTCCCTCTTGCTCTCTCTCTGTCCCGGCTTCCTTTATCCATGGGCACCCCTTGAGGACTTGGCATGGAGGTAGATGCTCAGTAGATGTTTACAGAGAGCAGATGTTTACAGAGAGCAGAGTTGAAAGGGATATTCCCTGCCCCCTTTTGTCTTCTAAACAGAAAACTGATTACATGTGTTATAAAACATTCACTCTCAGGCAAAAGTCACATGCTTTAAATGATAGAAAGGAAAGACTCTGGGGACCATCTGTTGCCTTTGCATGGTTCTGAAGCCGAGACTTACAGATTGTTGAAGCTCCTGGGCCATAGGTGTACGTGGTACCATGCAGTGAGGCCAGTTTTTTCACGGCACCTTTAGCTAGGGTGTTCTGCAAAAGAGTGGTATATGAGTGAAGAAATAAAGTGCACACTGACAAACAGATACCCGTCCATTATTTCTAAGACGTCGAAGACATATAAGTCATAATTCGGGTTAGTGTCTTAATCTTATTCAGTGCCCAGCCCCATTTTGCAGTGAGTTTAGTCACACAGTGCAAGTGATTCTGGTAGAAGGATGTCTTCCCTAACAGCCTCCCCAAGCACCCAGGCTGAGCTTCCCTTTGTCTCATACACAGAGTGAGTCATATTGTGTCAGTACCATTAGCTGCCCTCTAAGTTCTCAGTGACTTTTCCTGTCCTTTATCTCAGTGTTCCCAGGGCCTAACGCAGGGGGTGTTGCTCAGTGTTTGTGCGTACATGCTAAGTCACCTTCCTTCTATTGATTTTCCCCACCAATTGTCCTTCCAGATAAAGCTTCTGTGTCACCGTCCTGGGAAACCATTCCTGATACTGCGGGGTGGGTTGGCTAGTCTTTGGGTGTGCTCTGTTCTCGTACATCCTTCTGTCTCAGCACTCTGCACCTGTGTGGCCATGAACTCTTCCTGCTTCCTTGCTGTGGGCTCTTGGAAGACCCTATGGACTGTAGCCCGATAGGCTCTTCTGTTCATTGGATTCTCCAGGCAAGAACACTAAAGTCGGTTGCTGTGCCCTCCTCCAAGGGATCTTCCTGACCCAGAGACTGAACCCTCGTCTCTTGTGTCTCCTGCATTGGCAGGCAGGTTCTTTACCACTAGTGCCACCTGGGAAGCCCACTTAGTGGTTACTCAGTAACTATATTTTTGAAACTCTGAGGATGATAAGCACTCTTTCTACCACATTATTTGAGAATTAGGTACTTACATTTATTTTAAATCATTGTTGGAGTAAAATTTGCATGTTAGTTGCTCGGTCGTGTCGGACTCTTTGCGGCCCCATGGAGTATAGCCTGCCAGGCTCCCCTGTCCGTGGGATTCTCCAGGCAAGAATACTGGAGTGGGTTGCCATTTCCTTCTCCAGGGGATCTTCCCGACCCAGGGATTGAACCTGGATCTCCTGCGTTGTAGGCAGACACTTTACCATCTGAGCCACCAGAGCAGACAATTTCAAGGAGGAGTGTAGTTCCAGGGTGGGAGATTTTTTTTTAGAGTGAAAAATTAGAGAACACTTATTTTATTTCAAAATGCAGAATATTTCAATCCCAGAATTAAGAAAAGTAGTAAGTACTAATTTATTTATTTTTTCTTAAAAGCAGCATCACCTTAAGTTGCCCTCCTGGCCCCTACACTCAGTTCCTTGGGAGAAGGGCTCTGCCTGCAGCTCCTTCCTGTTCTGTAAAGTCTCCAGTGTGCACTGAATCACTTGAAAAGTAAGGCTTGACTTAGCTGTCTGGAGAATACAGATTGGTGAATCTGATTGTTTACTGCAGGAGAATTAGACATAATTCATTCTGGCTATGAAACTAGCTGTATTTCATACTTTGGCAACATAATTGTCTTGTACATATGCCTGAAAAACTGTGAGGTTGGTGATGACATCAGAATAATTCCATTTTTTAAAAGTAGGAACTTTCCTTACTCCTTGCTCTAATATTAAAACCAGTTTAGTAAAGTCTTAACTTAAATTGATGAGGGCATGACTGTAAGACTTTAAGAGTTTCAGCTCCCCAAGCATGAATGCTTCACCAACCAAGTGGTAAATTTGAAAATTTAAAAGGAATTATAAATCATGATCTCAAGCCTGATTTTCTGGTCTGGTCCACTGAAATGATGCAATCAGTTTCTTGGAACTAACTTATTATTCTTAGAGTTTTGAGACAGAAACTTGAACTCAGATTTCAGGGTTTTACTTCCCCTTTTTCCAAACTGGTAAAATAATATGTGCTTTCTCATACTGTGTGCAGTCTTTCCTGTTGTTATCTAAGGGTACTGTTTCTGTAGTTTAATCTTATTCTAACCAGCACACTAGAGTTGGGTCTTCTCTCCATCCCTTAGTATAGGGTCTATTGCCAATCGAAATCAGAATACTCTGTAAACATTGCACAATACTCAGAATACATTTAAAACCATCTTTTAAAGATGTGAAACATGGTGAGGTACTAGGTTTTTTTGCTAGATAAACAGCATGTGGTGGTTTAGTCACTAAGTCATGTCAGACTCTTGCAACCCCATGGACTGTAGCCCGCCAGGCTCCTCTGTCTGTGGGATTCTCCAGGCAAGAATACTGAAGTGGGCTGCCATTTTCTTCTCTAGGGGATCTTCCAAACTCAGGAATTGAACCTGGGTCTCCTGCATTGTAGGCACATTCTTTACCGAATGAGCTACAAGGGAAGCCCTAGATCAACAGCATATTTCCTACAATTCTACAGTTTCCTTAACTTTTGATTCAACCAAGGAAATTTTTATTATTTATTTTTCTGTAAGGCAAAACCTCTGATCCTAAAGAACTCTTATTCCTTCTCTAGCTGCCTTCCTCAGGCTTTTCTTCTTTTCTGCTTTCCAACCCCACCTTAAGCCATGAATTCTGACTTTTAGTTAGTAGAAATAAGATTCTAATAAGTTCCAGGCATGTAATGTACAGCATTGTGACTATAGATAGCAAGACTTCATTGAATACATGAAAATGGCTATGAGAGTAGAGCTTTAGTGTTCTCACCGTAACAAAATGACAATTATGTGAGATAGTATGTAAATTAATTAAACATTTTGCAGTATTTATATTATCAAATAATCACATTGTACACCTTATATTTATTTTATCTCCATAAATCTGGAATAAAGGAAATTCTTTACAATTAGTTCCAAATGTGAAAAGTTGTGATGACTTTAGGCGATTTAAGACAAGATCATTGTCATTATCTCTTGATTTCCTGCATGTCAGATGATCTTCAAAGTCTCTCTGTATTTTTATTGGTATAATGTAACATTTGAGTTATCTGGCAAAATCTAAGAGGCTTACTTGTGATCTGTTATCTCTTTTGATTGATCAACTTATCCATTTAGTCATAACTACCATTGAAGTAAAGTGAAGTGAAGTCGCTCAGTCGTGTCCGACTCTTTGCGACTCCATGGACTGTAGCCTACCAGGCTTCTCTGTGCATGGGATTCTCCAGGCAAGAGTACTGGAGTGGGTTGCCATTTCCTTCTCCAGGGGATCTTCCCGACCCAGGGATCAAACCCAGGTCTCCCGCATTTGTAGGCAGATGCTTTACTGTCTGAGCCACCAGGGATTGTCATTAGGGCCACATAAAAATGTTTGGTTTCCTTTCCTCAAAGCAATAACCAAGTGCAATCTAAGCCATCAGAGACAACTTTTGCAAACCGTTGCTCTGCCTCCGATGCTGAAACAATACCTAAGATTGATGTTAACTTAAAACAGCTGTTATTTTGCTCTTGTCACTGGTGCCCATTAAAGGAACATTTAGTTTGTGTCTCAGACTTGGCTTTCCTTGTCCTCAGTTGCTCTCTCATCTTGATATCAACCTCCTCACTCACCTTCTGACCATCCCCTCATCACCGCATCCTTGAATGGCTCTCTCACCTTCTCTCATGAAGTCTGGCCATGTATCACTTGCCGTGCATCCCCACCTTCTTTCCAAGCCAAGTGGCCCTGAACTGCTTTCATTCTGTTCCCTGCCTCTCCTTACCTCCATGACTTTGGGTGTCCTTCTCCCCTTGTAGGAATCCTCTTGCCTTTTTTGTTTACAAGGGGAATTGCTGTTGTTCTTCCAAATTTAGTCTAAATGTCACCTTCTTTGCAAAGCTGCCCCTCTTCTTCGTGAGGGCTCACGTCTCCATCGGAGTTCCTATCACTCTGTGCTCCCATCATGTGTTTTTGCATCTGTCTGTCCTCTAGTGGAGCTTTTGGTGGGGTGGTGGTGGGGGAGAAGGATTCTTGGCTGTTTGTTTTGTATCCTTAGCAGATCGCATAACACCTAGCACATGGTTACTCAATTGATTCTCTTCCCAGGGCTTCAGGTGGGCATGGTCTGATTGGGGGTGCAGAGTGCAGAGCTCTACAGAGGCTGGACTGTGACCCCCCCTCCCCCCCCAACCTGGGTGGAGATTAAGGATGCTTGTGGGGAGAGTGGTGGTACCATGTAGTGGTGGTTGATGGGTTAGCATATTTAGATATTGACCTCTACTATGCACTTAGCTTATTTCCTTTCATAAAAAAAGTAGAGTCTGTGGACCCTTTCTTTCAGCCCCTCTAAGGCCAAGAGACAAAAAAGTCAGAACAAACATTAATCAACCAAAATGTCATATTTTAAATTCCAGTTATGGTAACAAAAATCTCTGGAATCAGTGTGAGTCTTTTCTTTTGAAGAGTTCAAATACTTTCATAAATGTTACTCATTTATCTTCCCAACATTATCTGTCCACATTTCATCAACACAGAATTTTCTAGCAGAATGGAATGCCATGTGGGGCAGCATGCTAGGTGAGAATGTTCCAACCAAGCTGGATGACTGACCCCTGCCTGTCAGGTATGGTAGAGAGAGAGGTGATTCCTGAATTTGCTAATATATTAGAGAAGGTAACTTCTTTTCCTTGTATGTTTTTGTAAAAAGGGACTAAGACAGCTGACAGAAGTGCAGCAGAAACAATGGTATATCAGAGACCATGATTCATATCTTGAAACTCTAATTAATAACACTTTCTATATAACCTGTTATTTAACGGAGACCTTACATCCTCAACGGGTTCAAAATAAGAACTAACATTTACATAAAACCTTAGACTTTACAAAGAGCTCTTGCTAAGAGCTAGATATTTTTATCCCCATTTTACAGATAAAAGAACTGAAACTCAGAGAGGATAAAAGAACTTGCCCAAGGGCACGCAGCCCTGTAAGTGGCTGACTTGAGCTGGGTTCTTCTTGCTTTAAATCCTGTGCTCTTTTTCACTTCTCCTTGTGGCCTTGGAATACTTCAAAAGAAGTGTTGCTCGAGCTGGTTTTACCAATTGTAAAGAACAGAAGGAAGCTAAATATAAACCAGTCTGAGAGAAAACTTTGCTTTCAGTCAAGGCCAAACATGGCCAGCCTTTATTAATCCTTAGTTAGGCGTTTCCTAGCACATCTTATGCATGCTTTCTTTTGTCACTTGTCTTCTTAAAAGGAGGCCTTGGTCATAGAGCAAAAGACAGAGAGAGTCTAAAATGTCACATCTAACTCAAAGCCCAAGAGACAAAGGGCCGACTCCTGTAACATCTCCCGAGGCTCTGAGCTCCAGGAGGCTGGTGAGATGAACAAGGCGAGGGTGATCTTTTTCAGTGACCTGCACTCCCATGTAACACGTGATCAGGAAGCCCCTGTCTCACGACTGTGCTCATGTCCTTACTGCAACCTCAAGTGCACAGCCAGTGTCATGGCAGCGGGGGCTGCCTCTTCTCATCTTCCCCTGGCCCATTCTTACAGTACAAGAAAGCAGAAGCCCCACCCTGGCTGTGGGGTATACACCAGTGCAGAGGAGATTTGCTTCAGAACTTTGTTTCTAACTTCAAGTCCTGAGTTTAACCATCCCTCTGGGTGAATACATGTGATAATGGAAACATCAAAATGATCTGTCACTGCAGTTTCCTTCCTTCTGTGCTGTGATCCTGGGTAACTTACACCAAGGGACCAGTGAGGAATTGAACTTTTGTAATTTTGGTGCAAAAGGAGAAACCCCCAGGGCCTACTAAGGCAGGGACTGAGGAGAAAGCCTACGGGACTTGAAAAAACAAATATGTTTCTGAGAAAAAGGAGGAGAGTAAACAAGTGCAGGCTCTGACTGCAAAGCCTTGAGGTGGGGGAAAAAAGAAGATAAGGAGTAGCAAAGGGTCTGCTTTAGGAGAACGGAGCCTGTCTATCTTGGCAGACCCCATGGGGAGTGTGGCAATGCTTTCACTGATGTAAACTAAATTCTTTCTGTGGCTGATCTAAATATGTGTTTTTTAGCTCTTTAGAATTCAAGTAAAATGTGAAGCATGAGTCAGCTGAAGCTGCAAAGCCCAGAATTTTTCTTTTTTTTTTTTTGATGGCAGTGGTGCTTCTTCCAAATAAATGCTGTGTAATGGGGATGTGCTGTCTTGCACTTGAGGTTTGTAGAAAACTGTAAACTGTGTGTGTGGAGGTGTAAGATCCTGTGAAAGCCAAGGACTTTGGCCAGGAATGAGATTTTTCTTATCTTTGCTTAAAGTGGAGTTCTCAAGCTTGGTGCTTTTGACAGGTGGGCTGGGTCATCCTGTGTGTGGGGGTTGAACTGTGCATTGTAGGGGGTTGATCAGCCTCCCCTGGCCTCTATCCACTGCATGCCAGGAGCACTCACTCCCACAGCTAAAACAATCAACCCCCCCCCCCCCCCCCCCCCCCCCCCCCCCCCCCCCCCCCGCCTTAACATTGCCAAATGTCTTCTGGGGAAAGGGGAGGAGGCAAAAATCAGCTTAAAAGATGTAATTATGTTAAAGAAGAAAGTATTGTAGAGAAAAAGAATGAAAAAGAAGACAACTGGTTTTCAAGATGCTCTGAATGCCTTGTTTTGTTTTCCTCTCCTGACCATAGTACAAGTGCCTCCTCAGTACTGCTGCTAGGTCACTCCTGCTAGAAGAACACTTTGCTTCCAGGCTGGCTATAACCAAAGGCAGGTTACCCAGTTACATTTAAATTTCAGATAAACAATGAATGTTTTTCCAGTAAAGTCTGTCCCATGCACTATTTGGAACATACTTAAACACTAAAAAATTATTTGATGTTTATCTGAAATCAGACATAACTGGGAGTCCTGTATTTGACCTGGTAGTTCTGTTTATCAGGTCACCGGCTCCAGGGCCTGCTGTGTGACACAGGGTTCAGTCTGACATCTAGGTCCCTCCATAGTCTGGTTACCTCCCTCCCACTCTTCCTTCCAGAAAACCCTCATAACAGGCTGACCCCTGTCTACTCCCTTCTTAAGGCAGGAACCATGGTTTCTGCTGAGCACTTAATAGGTGCTCAGTAGAATTTCTGGCAATTGCCTTATGAGTCACCAGACCCTGCAGGAGAATTTTTAACAGACCAAGAAGCCACTTTAAGAATGGTAAATCAGCAATTGTCTCTCCAGTCAAAGAAATTCTGCAGTTGTCATTTAAAATTCTTTTGTCTTATAAGTGAGATTAGAAATTTTGAGAAAGCTCCTGAAGCAAATGTGTGGTTCCAGTCCTATCTGCCTTGACTGCTGGCAGCCGGCCTGACAGACGGGCTCTGACCCTGTTACTCTTGCTATTAGGCAGGGACACAGTGACAGCTGTGATAGAGCGTTCTCATGACCCTGTAATTGCCCATCTCCTAATCACAATATTTCTTCCCTCTGATATTTATGTTTATCTCTAATCATAGTTTGGTTTATGCTCACATGCTTGAGCGGAACAGTGGGTTTCTATCTTGGTGGCTCATTAACTAAAACTTTAATGAAGAGGTAGTGAGGTGTCACTGGGCTAGATGGTATTAGAGTTTAGAAATGGATTTCTATCTTTTGGTCAAGGTCAATAATTTTCCAGAAATTATTAGCCTGTCATATCTCTCCTGGTTTATGTATATATACCCATGAAGGAATGGGCCAGAATCATAAAGACTGGGCCCTGAGAAGTCAGGGTTCTTAGTTGGCCAGTGTAAATACTTAGCAATGTCCAGGGTTAGAAGTGATAATAGTATATTTGTGGGATAAAAGACTGTATTTAATGAACGGTCTTTTACAAACTGGCTATATGGAACACCAGCATAGTACAAATCTGTGTGTGTGTGTGTGTATGTATGTGTGTGTGTGTTTGGGAATTGGGACAGCCTAAAGTTATGACCAACCTAGATAGCATATTCAAAAGCAGAGGCATTACTTTGCCAACAAAGGTTCGTCTAGTCAAGGCTATGGTTTTTCCTGCGGTCATGTATGGATGTGAGAGTTGGACTGTGAAGAAGGCTGAGCGCTGAAGAATTGATGCTTTTGAACTGTGGTACTGGAGAAGACTCTTGAGAGTCCCTTGGACTGCAAGGAGATCCAACCAGTCCATTCTGAAGGAGATCAGCCCTGGGATTTCTTTGGAAGGACTGATGCTAAAGCTGAAACTCCAATACTTTGGCCACCTCATGCGAAGAGTTGACTCATTGGAAAAGACTCTGATGCTGGGAGGGATTGGGGGCAGGAGGAGAAGGGGACGACAGAGGATGAGATGGCTGGATGGCATCACTGACTCAATGGACGTGAGTCTGAGTGAATTCCGGGAGTTGGTGATAGACAGGGAGGCCTGGTGTGCTGTGATTCATGGGGTTGCAAAGAGTCGGACACGACTGAGCGACTGATCTGATCTGATCTGAGAGAGTTCTACTGTATCTGCTAGCACCATGCCCGAGGCTGCCTCTATCATTGGTCTCGGCTCAGCTAAGCCTTCATTGTCTAAGCTGGAAAATGAGAAAGCAGAAACAGAGAAATTTCAAGATTCGCGCTTGTGAAGTTCTGTTCCTGCTTTTGAATTTAGAAGTAGTATTATAGTAATAATTGTTGTTAACAGTGCCATGTAGCCCTCTTTGGGAGGAAAGTAGACCAAAGATTGTGAGATTTTCTATGCTTAATAAATATGGATATGGATTGGTTTGGGAGCCTTTTAAATTATGTCTCCTAGTTTTTATTTCCTCTGATGATAAAGAGGTACTATAACTCAATATTTCATTACCCTTTAGAATTTTGGAGCTGTAAGTATATTCTTTTCTGAGTCTTAAAACTTCATTTGAAGATAATGATAGATATATATTGAAGTCAATACTGAGATTGGACAGTTTATGAAGCCACTTGAAAACTCACAGTACATCTTGTATTTTTTCTTTAAATAATTATAGTGTGTGTAAAAGCAGTTTGCTGTCAGGAGAGCATATGCATGTAAGATGCACTTATGTTTCCTCAAACTTTTTACTCATCTGCTGGAGATATATTTTTTAGTAGCCTTTGTAATCCATACTATTACTTCTGTACTTTTATTTCATTGGTCTTTTGCTTTCTCATCTTTGGCTTTTTTCCCCCTGAAAGCTGTCCTCTGATATGAGTAACTGTCATGTAATCTCCATGTAAGATCTTTCAGAAACGCAGCCATATACATTTTTTTCACAACTCTGATATAAAAGGATTGCTGCTTATGGTATGTTCTAACTTTGGACTGAAACTGCTAATGTTTCTGTCTAGAATAATTTCCTTCTGATTATTTCATTGAAGCATATTTTTTTGCTACAAATATGATCTTATAAGTTTTAGATGTATAAAGAAAAAGAACCATATATATGCTAAAATCTGTATGATGGAATCTGCTTTGCATTGCTTTAAGAAAATCTGAGTTATCTAAAATGTAGTGTGGTGCCAATAATTCATCTTATTAATCTTTTACCATCTTTTGTTTTCTAATAGTGGGGTCATATTTTTCTAATTGAGAATTAATACAGAGCTACATTCATCTTTCTAGGTCAAGACTTTTACTTTTTTTTTTAAAATTGATATCTTTATTACAAATAAAAACAATGCAAAAGCCAGTATCTTTCTTATTTAGAGACTCGAATTCTCATTTGGCTATATATATGTTTGTAATAATACTGTAGGTATAAGTTGTTCTAGCAAAATGTTCTTAGAAAGTAAGTGAATTGGATTGATACAAAATAAGAAAAAGACTGAAAGGATTTCTGGTTAACTATTCAAATGATTTACATTATTTTGGGGTGCCAGATCCCAAATGAATCAAATAATATGAATCTCAGATTTTACTGATGGTAAAGGAGTATATTGTTAATATACTGTATATTGTATATTGACAATATACAAGGCTGTATATTCTCACCCTGCTTACTTAACTTATATGCAGAATGCATCATGAGAAATGCTGGGCTTGATGAAGCACAAGCTGAAATCAATATTGCTGGGAGAAATATCAATAACCTCAGATATGCAGATGATACCACCCTATGGCAGAAAATGAAGAAGAACTAAAGAGCCTCTTGATGAAAGTGAAAGAGGAGAGTGAAAAAGTTGGCTTAAAACTCAACATTCAGAAAGCTAAGATCATGGCATCTGGTCCCATCACTTCATGGGAAATAGATGGGGAAACAATGGAAACAGTGAGAAACGTTATTTTTGGGGGCTCCAAAATCACTGCAAATGGTGACAGCAGGCATGAAATTAAAAGATGCTTGTTCCTTGGAAGAAAAGTTATGACCAAGCCAGACAGGATATTAAAAAGCAGAGACATTACTTTACCAACAAAGGTCCCTCTAGTCAAAGCTATGGTTTTTCCAGTGGTCATGTATGGATGTGAGAGTTGGACCATAAAGAAAGCTGAGCACTGAAGAATTGATGCTTTTGAACTGTGGTGTTGGAGAAGACTCTTGAGAGTCCCTTGGACTGCAAGGAGATCCAACCAGTCCATTCTGAAGGAGATCAGCCCTGGGATTTCTTTGGAAGGACTGATGCTAAAGCTGAAACTCCAATACTTTGGCCACCTCATGCGAAGAGTTGACTCATTGGAAAAGACTCTGATGCTGGGAGGGATTGGGGGCAGGAGGAGAAGGGGACGACAGAGGATGAGATGGCTGGATGGCATCACTGACTCAATGGACATAAGTTTAAGTAAGCTCCTGGAGTTGGTGATGGACAGGGAGGCCTGGCATGCTGCAGTCCATGGGGTTGCAAAGAGTCGGACATGACTGAGTGACTGAACTGAACTGATTTAAGATGCTAGGCAAAAGTTTAGTCATAGAAAAAAAATTGTTGGAAATTTACTTTCAAATCAATCTGTGTGATATAAGTGCGAATAAGTTTTGTATCTTATCATGCTAAGTATGCATGCATGCATGCATCTTATCACATATCTTATCATGCTCTAAAAAATGTAGGAAACAGCATGTCCTTTTTCTTGAATTTATTAGATTTGTGACTCTACAGATAAACATCCAAGGTAAGATTATTTTGTAGTTTGGGTTTTCTTTTTGAGAATTCATTATGAATATTTTACTTTTGTATAGTTCTGTTTCACTTCTGTAGAATTTAAAAACAATCTTGAAGGATATAATTTCTAGTATGTTTTTTTTCTATTGCCTCTCTTTCCTTGATTTTAAACGAGAAGTGATTCTTAGAGAAAAGTATCAGTGGATCACAATCTCTGGAGGGACATAGCCAGAGTTTTTCTTGAGATTCTAATGGTGAAAATAACTTGATTCTTTTTTCTAAAGGACAATTTATAGACTTTTAGAGCAGTCCAGATACTAGGTTTTTATTGTATCGAGCCAGTGGGGCAAGAAAGTTTTCATCACTAAAAGTGTTTAAACTTACTCCTCAAATAAGAAGTATTGCAACATTGTGAAGCAGTTCCATTCCAAAGAACACTTTAAGCTTCTCTGTTAGCATTAGTCTTTTAGTGTTTATATATTTAAAACTAGTTATTAAGCAAACTGGATATATTAGCTACTGTTACATTTAGTGTGGTTTATAATTTTAATTTTAATATTTTATTTAGTAACTCATTAGCGCTTAGTTTTTATGGCTTTGTCTTTTTCTCTTTTGATGTGGTACAGTGTAAACATATTCACATGAATTAAGCAAGCAATGTACCGCCACTTCCTCTCCTCTGATGGTCAGATATCTAGGACTGAAATGAGGAGCTAACCACACTCATCTCTGGGATAGCAGGCTTGTGAGCACCCACTGTTGAGGATACTCACAGACTGAGCATTATTGGAAAACTGAAATATTTAATGGTTCCAAATAATGATGTTCTCCTTTGTTTTTTGGCTATAGGTAGGGAAAATGGGAAGCTTTTTGAAAAATAGCATTTCCCTTTTTTTTTAAAGAAAAGGACCTGGCCAACTATTAGCTATCAGTTTTCTAAGAGGTTGAGTTATTTTTCTGGTTTCCTCTTCACAAAATATTTATAGCATTACATATTTTATTTGGCCTCTGAAAGACCGAATCTGAAAGTACAAAACAACAATTTCCAGTTGATTAAGTTTTGGGTCTTTGAATTTATGCATTTAGGTAAGCCAAATATCTATGTCATTTTCTAAGTGAAATAGTTTATTTTTTGGCATAAGTCAAATGCTTTAAATCTTATACTTGTTCTTTAAGATCACTGGTTCCAACTTCTGATAGTCAGATGTTCATAATTTAAAAAAAAGGTGTTGAAGGACTCACATATGCTTATTTTTGAACAATTATGCTCAAATATAGATATACTATATTTAACATGAATATTATAAAACTCATTATTTAACTTTTCCCGTGATTGTATCTTGACTCTCCAACAAGATTGCTAATTCTTAAGGCAGGGATACTTAATTTTTTCTCATATCTGCTGCTGCTAAGTCGCTTCAGTCGTGTCCGACTCTGTGCGACCCCATAGACAGCAGCCCACCAGGCTTCCCCGTCCCTGGGATTCTCCAGGCAAGAACACTGGAGTGGGTTGCCATTTCCTTCTCCAGTGCATGAAAGTGAAAAGTGAAAGTGAAGTCGCTCAGTCGTGTACGACTCTTAGCAACCCCATGGACTGCAGCATAGTAAAGACCTATTCACATCGTTTGTTCACTGATTGATTTATATCTGTTTCTCACCTAATCCAACCGTGAAATAGGCATTTTAGGATCTTATCATTTAGCTCAACATCAACCAAATGTGCCTAATTCCTATTAACATCTGCCATACTCTGTCTATGTATGTCAAATCCAGTTCAAGCTTGATAACATTAACTTTCTGATGAAGATTATGTATGAAGTGAAGGAACTTTGTTGATTACCCCAGATGCATCTGAAATCATCATATATGTCAGTGTTGTGGTGAAGCAGGAGGAAGTGGAACTCTTGTTTTTTGGAAGATTAGTGAATGAACCATATGTTGGGGATCATTCTCTGCATGAAAATCATATTTCTTCTAGCCAGTATATCTAGCCAATTTCAGATTCCTTGTAAATCTGTTTTGCTTCTGTTACCAAAGATCAACCATGGACCTTCCAGAAATGATATAATTTTTTTCCGCCCGGAATACAATTAAAAAAAAAAAAACTCAATAGCAAAATATTGCATCTACCACCATGATGACTTACCAACTCAACGTTGTTCTTGGGGAGTTTGTAATCATAGGAGTAAGGATAGAGCATCATCTGAGAGTAAGAGTGGATTGTCAGATATGCTTTGATGGAAGAGAGGTGGTTGCGGATGAAATCAGCCACAGCCTTGCTCTCTTTTTCAGACTCTGCAGCAGATCCACAGTAAGTTTCAGAACAGGGGTTGTTAGAGGCTCCAATACCTGGAAAAACATGATGCTGTTAATGGCAAGTGGTCATCCACTGATGTTCCTACAGGGTGTGTTTCAAAATTTCAAACTACAGTGTTAGAGAGTTAAAAAAATAAGTTGTTTTCACAAGTGTTTTTATAATCATCCCATATATGTATACATTATAAAGTATATGTACTTTTAGTCACAAGATTATGGTGCTTTTAAGCTAACAGGGTAAAAAGTTGCATTCGGAATCACCAATATGTCCCTGTGTGCATGTGTGTGTATGCTCAGTCTTGTCTGGTTGGAACCCCATGGACTGTAGCCCGCCAGGCTCCTCTGTCCATGGAATTTCCCAGGGAAGAATACTGGAGTGTGTTGCTAGCTTTCCTCCTTGGGACCTTCCACTCAGGGATCAAACCCACATCTCTTGCATCTCCTGCATTGATAGGCAGACTGTTTGCCACGGGTGCCACCTGGGAAACCCTAATATCCCTCAGTTCAGTTCAGTTCAGTTCAGTCGCTCAGTCGTGTCTGACTCTGCGACCCCATGAATTGCAGCACGCCAGGCCTCCCTGTCCATCACCAACTCCCAGAGTTCACTCAAACTCATGTCCATCAAGTCGGTGATACCATCGAGCCATCTCATCCTCTGTTGTCCCTTTCTCCTCCTGCCCCCAATCCCTCCCAGCATCAGAGTCTTTTCCAATGAGTCAGCTCCTCGCATGGGGTGGCCAAAGTACTGGAGTTTCAGCTAATGTCCCTGTGTAGTACTAAACAATGAGATCAGTATAGTATAAGAAAACTAATAAGTAGGGGACAAATACCTATGAGAAGTTTCTGTGTTACTGTAATCATTACTGAGAGTTGAATCACAAAATCATAATTCTATCATATTTTTGTTTAAATAATTATTTAATGATGATTTCCTCTAGGTTGTACATCCCACAAATAGTAGGATTATGTCTGGTTTGTTCAGTCTTATGTTTCCAGCATCTAACACAGCTGGGAACACAATAGAATAGGAAATGCATCTCTATTGACTGAATATATAAACTGGTTATTGTCTGTGCTTTTAGAAACCTGCAAATTGAAAGTATAAAATTTTATAGTTTTTCTTGTTTTTGACACTGTTGTGTTTTCCTGTTATTTTACTTCCTATGCTTTTCACGATGCAAGTGAAATGGTCAGCCTGATACTTACTACACCAACCAGCATCAAAATTTCTGTTGAGGTCTGTGCCAGTGCAACTAGATCCAGCTCTGGTGGAGCGGGTCTTCCTCCACATTCGGTTCTGAAAGTGCAGTGTGTGGTTAGGACAAGTATAACAGAATGGCTAATTTTAATTTTATCAGCCCCTCTTAGTATTGGCTCTTATACCGTGGTCCAGGTGTAGATGTAGCCGTCAATATTGACCACAGGCAAGACATAAAAGTCTAGCTTGTCGAGAAATTCTGTCATGTGGATCTCACGTCCATAGGTCCGAACAGCCTGTGTACAAATTACAAAGCAGAATTTCATGGAAAATGGTATGCATTATGCACTGAAATTTACATAGACTGGACAAATGTTGACTCTGATAACAAAAGTGGTTACCCTTTTTGAGGTAGAGATTATTAATATTGATAAAAAGCAAATAGCAAAGTATTACTAATAGTTTTGATAAAAATCATTTCTGATTCTCTAAGTACTCTATTTTATCCACACATAACTCATTTAGATATTATTTTTATTTTAACTTTTTAAAGATGGACAAAATTGTAATAAAATTAAAGACTTTTAAAGAACATAAATCCTTATTTCCTTTGAAATAGTAATTGCAATAACTTTTTTCCAAAGTTAGTTGGATATGAGAGTAAGGCCTATTCCTAGTAAGTAAGGAATGTCTGTGATGGCTTTGCATGTTCCTTATACTATCATCTAAAAATTTGTTTAATTTTGATGAGACTTCTTGAAGATGGTTTCACTAGAGGAAGCGTCTGACATGGAAGAAGAATGAAAAGGCCTCCTCCCACTGTGAAGAGAGATCACTCTGATGGGTTTTGGAGAGGCTCTCACTAAGTCTCCAAATTGCATGATGATGGAAGTCTTCTTCTTACTCCCCTTTCTTGAGAAAGGAGCTCTGTTACGGGTCTAGCTCTTCCTGCTAAGTGATGTGGACATTTACATATGAATGAAGGAGCTTATATTGATTTATTATATTCTCTTAGTCACAGTTCCTCAGCCCCAGGATCATACCAAATTTACCTTCAGCTCTTCCCTAGGCTTGCTTGAACAGATTTTAAAACATTTAAGGCTTCTATGTAGTAATGGTTTTTAAATACTCTTTGTGGCTCTACACATGTATGTTTATTAAAATAATGATAAAGCATGTGCTTTTTAGGTTGGAGGAGGTATAAAGTATGTTTTGTTGGTGGTCCATGATTGGAGGTAACCAAAGTAATGATGAAAGTTCTTTCTCCTAGAGAGCAGATGGTGAGTGTGCGTGCTAAATTGCTTCAGTTGTGTCTGACTCTTTGCAACCCTATGGACAGTAGTCTGCCAGGCTCCTCTGTCCATGAGATTCTTCAGGCAAGAATACTGGGGTGGGTTGCCATGCCCTCCTCTGGGGGATCTTCCCGACCCAGGGGTTGAACCCATGTCTCTTGCATCTCCAGATTCTTTGCCACTAGTGCCACCTGGGAAGTCTTGTAGATGGTGCAATAACTCACTGAAATGAAATGGTGCCAGTCGGACACATAACATGTCTAGAAACCAAGAACCTAACGAATAGACACAGAAAATGCTTTACACAAAAGAAAGTATATTGTATATAATATTCTTATATTTTTAAAGTACTTCAATATTTTAAATGTAATTTTACTTTTGAGATAATTTTAGAAACTTATAGAAGAGTTGCAAGTACAGGGAGTTCTCATATACCCTTCACCCAGGTTCCCCAAATGTTACCATCTTACATAACCAGGGTACAATGATCAAAGTGAAGGAATTAATAATGGGTACAGTACTATACACTATAGACTTTAATTCAGATTTCACTATTTTTTTTTTTCACTAATGTCCTTTTTCTATTGTAGATCCAATCTAGGCTCCCACATTGTATTTGGTTGTCATATCTCCTTAGTCTCTTCTTATCTGTGACAATTCCTTTGACTTTTCATTATGACTTCGACATTGTTAATGAGTACTACTCTGGGTATTTTACAGAAGGTCCCTCAATTTGAGTTTATTTATTTATTTTTTTAATGATTAGAAGGAGGTTGTGCATTTTGGGAAAGAGTACAAAAAAGATGGTTTATCTTCTTAGTACATAATATCAGGGGTTACATGATATTGATTATATCTTGCACTGGTGATGTTACTAGTGTTGTTAACCTGATCACTTGGTTAAGGTAGTCACTGCTAGGTTTCTCTACTGTAAATTTTGCTTGTGTAATATAGTATAATACATTTTTGGGGGAGATGCTTTGATGCTGCAAATAACCTATTTCTCTTTAAACTTTTACCCCATAATTTTTGTATCCATCTGTAGGTTTTCATGATGTATTTATTATTATGGTGTTCTAATGATGGCTTTCTGTTTTGCTTATTTGTACATCCGTTAGTTGTAATTCTTCTATAAGAAAGAATTGTTCCTTCCTTTTCTTTCTTGACTGCATTATCTTTTTATATCATTTATGGGTATTTAAAAGGATTTTCACATATATCTTACCTTGACCTTTATAAAGGAGTGAAAAACAGTATCATTTACAGTAGGTGCTTCTATGTGTTATTTTCTTTTATTCTGAAGTATACATTGATTATTATCTAGGAGATAATGGTCAAGTTAGTGGATTACCCACAATCACACTTTTCAATGACCTATTCACTGTACTTACTACCTGTTAGCCTTTTTCCCAAAGGTGGGTGAGAAAATTAAGATGAGTGAAATTCAAATAAATAGAATTTGCTAACTGTTTTAAAATTTTGCCTTATCAAGTTTTCTAGGTGACCTTTATAGCTTGGAACTTGGACCTATGATTTTTTTTCTGTGCTGCTATTCTCTTTTATTATAGCTAATTTATAAGGGATTGATTGAAATTAAAAAAAAATACTTTCTACTTTGCTCTGTCAGTAACCATCCTACATACTGACCTCTCTGACAAACCACTGGCAAAATGCAGGGGAAATCCACTCTCTGGCATGGAAACCGCAGTCCATGAAAACGGCAGGCTTATTTGATCCAGGTTTGCCAACCTATTGCAAACAAAAGGAAAAGGAAGGCCCTGATTCATCACATTCAGAGGTTGACATTCACTGCCTGTCTGGGCTTTGGACTCCACTGGTGACACTTGACAACAACAAGATATATATTCCATGATTCAATTAAAACATAATACTTGCACAGTGTGTTCTTGCCTATAGACACAGTGTTTGAGCTGGAGGCTTCCATGGCTGTTTGTTATTTTTATTAAGCTTGACAAGCTCATATTTTAAGAAGATGCTTGATTACTCTGTTTAATTGTACTCACATGGAGGTTATTTTCTATTGCTATTATTAGGTGACATGACCAAGACAACTGGATAAGTAATTAGAAGTAATCATGATTGTTGCTAATATTGTAAGTTTTTTTTCTTTTCTCCCACTTATTCCTTGTCTTTTTATTTTCTTCATTAGAATTGCATGATAAAAATGGCATTAGAGGACAACAGTAACAAATTGTTGATATGCTGTGTAAAGTTGTCTGATAGACATGAAGTTTATGAACCTCTTTAGCAAATGGATTTGCAAACAACATCTGGGAGAGGAGAATTTCATCAAGGTAGATGATCATTTACATTGCTTACAGGAATGTGGCTAAATTTATAGGACTTCTCCTATTTTATTGCATTTTTTCCTTTTGGATAAATCAAAATAATGATTTAAAAATTCACACATGATAAAAGAATCTGGGTACTCTGTTTGATTCCCTGAGGGATTTAGGCAGAGAAAGAATTATAACAATGTTTGAGATGAACATGTCTGTGAAACAGATGTTACTGTTAGAATTCATTGATTTAAAGTGCTCAGACATGGCAAGGTTATAGTTAAAAAGGATTACCTTGAGGAGGTATATAGTGTTTCCTAAAAATGTAGTTCCGATGGCACTGCGAGAGATGAGGTCTGGATTTTCACTGGCGACTTGTTCAGTCCATGCCTCTATCTACCAAATGGAACCATTGATGGATTAACGTGACATTCTCAGTTCAGTTCTCAAGGCAATGTCTGTCTAAATCACATATACTTCATACCGTTTCCCAATTGTTGTACTTCTCGTAACTGTGTCCAGTAGTGCGGACTCTGCTATCAAACTGAGCCTCCAGCATGGATCTCAGGTTGCTTATCAATACCCTGTAATAAACCAGAGGAAGCGCTCCTGTGAACATAAGCATGTTTCCCAGTGAACATGTGCAACAACCCAGAGTCTCTACTCGTCAGATGTGTCCTCTGATTATGCTCTTCAGCTTGAGCTCCTTGTCTCAGAAAGTGAGTAAATCATTGAGAAGGGTACCAGAGAGTATGAGTAAGGCAGGCTCTTCTTTGGCCCAAACTTGTTCGGCTGTCCTTGAACCTTAAATTTGAAAAATGATTTCCTTGGTATCTGGGGCATTCTGGGTCAGGGCCTTGGGCTGCCACACAAAAGCATGCCCTCAAGCCTACCTATGGTCTTTCTTGCTCAAGACTTCCCTTGTTTTAGCACTGAAAGTCCCATGTCCCAGTAACCTATTCATTCCCAGGAAAATTGGGACATCCAGTCACCTGAGGCCTTTTTTTAGATTTTGAGAAAAATACCTCAATGGGTGAAAATTCAGAAATATTAATAAGCTTATAAAGATTTATTAGACAAAAGAACACTGAGTTTAAAGTACTAGCTTCCGCTTGTCTTTCTTTTGGCGTGTTTAAAGTAATCTAAGAGTGGTCCTGTAGCAAGGTAATATGAAAATTGCTGACAGAAGTTTTGAGGCCTGCTATTTCCTAAAAATGATTATTCAGGTAGAAGTGTGTATTATGAGGCGGGGTGAAGGTGTGGGTATGTATGACTTTGACTTTGTAGCTTCTGAGTGGAAAGTGTATTTCGAAGGGACACAATTTTATGAGCATTAATGTCCTTGGTCATAGCAATGTAAACATTATGGGCAGTAGCTAGCTTGCAGAAACTTCTATTATCCACAGTCAAGCCTTGAAGTGTTTTTATCTGACACACGGAGAATTGTAGCCGCACATCAAAAGTCTTCTCCTCTGACTGCCCCAAGGGCATTCTGATGAAGTATGTCAGGGACATTCTCTGAACCTCCCTCCTGGCCTCTCCTTCATTTGGTTAACTTGGGCATGAACTTGCATCTGTTTATGGAAAAATGCAGTAAATCAATACTCAATGGTATTCATTTCCTAGCAAGAAGGAAACGGTCATAAGGTCTTAACTCTCTTAAGTAGTATTAAAAAAAATAAAATGGAAAAGGAGAAGAGTTTAAAATTTATTCTGTGGAAAGAAAATTTCCCAGTAAGCACAGCCGTCAGTACTTTGTTAGTGTATTCATTTCTACGGCTGCTGTTAGTTAGCACAAACTAAGTGGCTTAAAACAATATGAATGTATTATTTTATGGTTTAAGTCCAGCACAGGTCTCGCTGGGGTAAAAATCAATGTGTCCACAGGGATATGCTCCTTTCTGGACGCTGCAGGGGAGAATCTGATTCCTTGCCCTTTATAGCTTCTAGAAGCTGCCCACATTCCTTGGTTGTTTGCCCTGCTCTATCTTCAAAGCCAGAAACAGCAGCTCAAGTCCTTCTCATGTTTCATCACTCTGACCTCCTCTTCTGCCTCTCTCTTCCTCTTGTAAGGACCCTGTGATTACTTTGGGCTCATCTAGAATGCTGCATTGTATGCTGTGCTCAGTGGCTCAGTCTTGCCTGACTCTTGCGACTCCTAGCCTACCAGGAGTCTGTAGGACTGCAGCCTACCAGGCTCCTCTGTCTATGGGATTTTCCAGGCAAGAATACTGACTGGAGTAGGTTGCCACTTCCTGTTCTAAGGGATCCTCCCCACCCAGGGATCGAATCTGTGTCTCCTGCATTGGCAGGTGAATTCTTTACTACAATGCCAGCTGGGAATCCTATTTATTTAGAATAATCTACCTATTTTAAGTTCAGCTGCTTAGCAGCCTTAATTCCATAGCAACCTTAATTCCATCTACATTCTTAACTTTTCTTTGCCATTAACGTAACACATTCAGATGTTCTAGAGATTGGAATGTAGTCTTTTTCATGGGGTGGGGGGGAGTCATTCTGCCTGTTATGGTTAGGAACAATGATTATAATAAGTGTTATAATTAGTTAAGTTAATTATAACACCCAGTTGGATTGTTAGGAAATAGGGTAGAATTAGAAAGAATCTAGAGTTAGAAATCAAAAGATCAGGGTCATGGTTTTGCCTCATATGTAGATTGGTTTTGGCAAAGTCATATAATCTCTGGGCCTTTCTTTCATAATTTTTATAGTGGGGTATTTGGTTAGCTGGTATTCAGTGTCCTTTTCAGTTCTAAAATGCAATAACCTGACTCAAATTCATAGGTCTTGGTCATTTATATAGATTTTTTCAAGGTTTATGAAAAAAAGTTAAACTATAGTAAAGTTGCCAGTTATGGGCTTCCCTGGTGACTCATACCGTAAAGAATCTGCCTGCAATACAGGAGACCCAGGTTTGATCCCTGGGTTGGGAGGATCCCCTGGAGAAGGGAATGGCTACCTATTCCAGTATTCTTGCCAGGAGAATTCCATGGACAGAGGAGCCTGGCAAGTTACAGTCCATGGGGTCACAAAGAGTCAGACATGACTGAGTGACTAACACTTTCACTTTTTCACTTCACCATCTTTATAAACTCCAGGGAAGCAAGCGTCTAGAATAGAGATGGTTTAGGAAAATAATTTTCAAATGTAACTAAAAACTAAAAACAAGCAAAGCCAAAGCAAGCAAAACAAAAACCTTGAAAACTAAAAATCAGTAGGCAGAAACCTTTACGAAAACAGCTATATTCCAAGATCATCAGTTTGAAAGAACAAATCCTGCCTGGTAAGTATAAGCTTCTCTAACAGAATGGCAAAACTAAAAATACAAGAGGAAATGGTCAATGACATCCACTTTCCCTTTATCAAGATTTTCCATTTTCAGTGAACAAGTAAAATAATCGCCTAGGTCACATGGCTTCTTAATGGGTGCCCAGAGAAAAGAAATCATAAATTAATTGCTCCCAGCCTCAGGACATTCAATAGATGTTTGTATCTAAGACCATAACCATGGTGATTTCTGACCTTCCATGAACCAGCTCTAAATGGAGTAGGAAGTAGGGTTTCCACAGCATGTTGCAATATCTTTACTTTTTCATCCAATCTTCAGATTCAAATTATTTGGGAGAATAAGTGACTACTAGGAGGTTGGTGTTTTGTTTGGTACTAAAAGGAGACATTCTGTTAGAGTTATTATTATGTTAAATATTAAACATTTTCATCAATAATCAAAACAAAGAAGCATAATAAAACCAATTAGATTTAAGGTGACACCCAAGAGTAAAAGTGTCCTCTAGTAACTTACAAAAGACTTTCAGAATGAGGTTGAAATGTGGTGCTGAATTTTGCCTGAAGGTAGGGGATTGACCTTAAATGAGCCCTTCCAGCCCTATGATTATTTGATTTTATTAGATCTAGGATAAAGCACTACTTTAGCTATATTACAAAATATTATTACTAAATAATGAGCTTCTATTCCAGGAGATTAAAACAATGCCTCTTAATGTAACAGGGACTGCATTACAGCTCCAAAGTACAGAAGCATGTACACTATTTTATACTTTTGTATGTTTCTTTTGTAGCGCTATCCAACTTCTTCTTTTTTTTTTTTTAAGTAGGCATGCAAATTAGATAACAGACTCCCAACAAAGCAAGAAACACAATGTCTGAGAAGGAGAGAAATGGCAGTTTTCTCCCCCTTTTAGATTCCTGAAAATGGAGTATTTGGTCACTTCCCAGAATACACACCCATTGCCACTGAAGAACATTACTGTGTACACATTGTTATCCAAGGACACTTTACTATTCAGATCTGCAATATGCAGAAAAATGTTACAGACAGAGAGCAACAATCAGTCTCTTCCTGGATTGGGTAGGACACAAACCCACCACAAGTTTCTGTCAATGTTCAGAAATGAGATTTACACCATCCAATTCTTAGTCTTTGTGTACCTAGGGTACAATATAAGCATTTAAAAATATAGTTATTTTTCTTGGTGCACACATTTTGAATTTTTTCCCATGGTAATTCAGAATCTGATTAAAACTACCAACTGACCCAAGTCTTGGTGAAGAGAGCTAGAATCACTGAAAAATCTGAAAAGCTGTTTTGGTGAAACGTGTGCAGTAAATGGTTCCTGTTACATAGAAAGTGAAAGTGTTAGTCGCTCAATTGTGCCTGACTCTTTGTGACCCCATGGACTGTAGCCAGCCAGGCTCCTCTGTCCATGGGATTCTCCAGGCTAGAGTGCTGGAGTGGGTTGCCATTCCCTTTTACAGAGGATCTTCTCGACCCAGGGATTGAACCTGGGTCTCCTACACTGCAGGCAGATTCTTTACTGTTTGAGCCACCGGGGAAGCCCGTTATATGGAAAAACTGCAAATTCTTGCTGGCAGGAAACCATCTAAATACACATTAGCTACCATATAAGGTAATAATGGGACGCCCAGGGACTGCTTGCAGCCCTGGCAAAGATAATGCTGGTGTGCTTCTACAGGATTTCTAGGGACTTATTATTACTTAATATGTAGAAAATTATAAGCCACTAATGTGCTAAGCAAAAGTTAACAAGATCTTAGTCCTCAGGGAACATCCTGTGTTCTACATGAGACAGCATTCATACACAGTTCCCCAAAAGTTTACCTGGTCTAAAAGTGCATGAATTTTCTACCTGCTAAAAAGAGACTGATACGTGATTAGAAGCTGTTCTACCACTTTGTGATCTGAGTAGAATAAGGACATCAATTCAAGCCACTATTAGCTTTGGAGAAGGCAATGGTGCCCGACTCCAGTACTTTTGCCTGGAAAATCCCATGGACGGAGGAGCCTGGTAGGCTGCAGTTCATGGGGTCGCTAGAGTCTGACACGACTGAGCGACTTCACTTTCACTTTTCACTTTCATGCATTGGAGAAGGAAATGGCAACCCACTCCAGTGTTCTTGCCTGGAGAATCCCAGGGACGGGAAGCCTGGTTGGCTGCCATCTGTGGGGTCGCAGAGTCGGACACGACTGAAGCGACGCAGCAGCAGGGTTAGCTTATGGTCGCTGATCTTCCTTTTGTTTTTCTTGAAGGCTTTTAAAGAAACTGTCATCTTTTTGAATATTATTGAAGGCTCCTAAAGGCTAGAATTTTAGAAGTCCTTCCTAGTGTAATGAAAAGAGCAAAATATCACAGACATGAATCTCAATCACATTTCAAAACTTACTGTGTTATATCTTCCTTTTAAAAAGATAGTCAATTTTTACGGTCACATTTTGACACTTCCCTCAGGCCAAAGCAGATAGCTCAGCTGTGTGAAGTATGATAATAGGGTTAAACAAAACAGTTTCTATTGACCTTTAAAAAATGTATAAGTCCCTTTTTATATAGTAGTACAAATAGTAAAATAACAGCATTCACAGCGATAACAATGTCAGTTAAAATTTATTTATATATTGTTTAGTTTCATCTTCACAACAGCCCTTTGAAAGTGGTATTATATTTATCTTCACTTCATGAAAATACGATTCTAAGGATCCTTTCTTTATAAAGACAAAGAAACTGAAGCTTAGAAAGGTTAAGCAAATTATCTAATGTCACACAGCCAGGAAGTTGCAGACTCAGGATTTCAGTCTTGTGTATTTTTTTCCTGAAGCATTTACTTGTTACATTATGCTTCACCACTTCTCCTGATGGAGGTGAAAATTTTACAGGTGATAATTTTGATATCTTTACTGGCATAAATACTAGTATATATTTTTAAGATGTAAATAATAATAGAAAATTTTTGTTAAAATTATGTAGGTCTGTTTCTCAAAATGTAATGGAGACTTGTGCTTGTGGTTGGGGATTGTTGGGTAAATATTTGGTGGTTCAGAACTGGAGCTGGAGACTGTCTCTTTGCTCCTTGCTGACCCACTCTTTGGAGGAAAAACTGCTTTAGACTAAAGACTAAAGTTGAATTTTTCTACTTTAGTCATTTAGTTTAGTTATTTCCACCTTCCCTCAAATGAAGAGGGAGGGAAGTTCTAAGTCTAAGCATCAAGTCTGTTCTCTGCCTAGAGTGTCATTTTTTCCTTGTCTTGTCTGGCTAACTCATCAGTCTTTTAATTATCAGCTGAAGGCTCCTTTCCTAGTGTGGCCCTCTGTGATCCTTCAGCTTTATCTATTCCCCTGCATCTCTAGCTCTTCACTCTTCTTGACATGTATTAAAGGTATTTTCCTCTGAAGGGGGTGAGTCCTATCTTTTTCCCCAGCCTTTATTATATGATAGATTGGCGCTCACTATCTATTTGTTGGCTCAACAGATGGACAACTGCCTTCACTTAGGAGAACATTGAAAACTAGGATCAGGTCAAATATCTGGCTAAAAATTTGGGATTCTAGAGCCAAGCCTGTTTTTATTAGAGCAATAACTCAACACGAAGTCTCTCAGGCCTAGTGTCATAAGACTTGAAATTCAGGTCCAGCTCTGCTGTGACCTTTGTGTGGGGCCCTGAGGAGGCCATTGTCTTGGTCTTATTGTTGTCTCCCTGGGGTGAGAGCATACATGACAGAGAGTTTTCATAACCATAAAACATAAGCTTACTCATATCGTAGTCCGTTCTGCCCCAGAAAGTCTTCCACAGCGACAGTATCTTCTGCTTTAACACGGAAGTCCACTGTACTGTGAGGTTTGACTTGTGTGACCGAATCTGGTTTCCAGAAATCCATCTGAACAAGGAATAAGACTTATTGTATTGGACACCAATAATTCAATGGGTGAATCACCACTAGTGAGCACACTACCCCAGTGGATTATTATGAATCAAATTATCCATGAAATCTCTTATAAATATCACCTTTATTTGAGTGGACAAAAGTTGGGACCAAGTAGTTGGATGTCAATAAAAGTGTTTACACACACATACATACATAGCATTAATTGTCAACAAGCATGAAGAGGGTATGATTATCTCCCATAATGGTAGTTACTTGCAGTATTCTATAACTGCTCTTTTCTCTTTATTGATTTTCTAGAACAGTTGCTTATTGGTGATAGCAGTGTTTGTGGTAATGGATATATGTGATAAATGAATGATGCTGAATTACCTGGAGCCCAAAATTTAATGGAAATGAAGCTTTCCCTTTTACTTTTTAATGAATTCATTTTATGAGTTTCTCTTGGAACTCAGTGCCATACAGATCACATTAATGTGGGAACTAGAGCATCCCTGACCTATGGAGGATCCATCAGGGAGGAAAATTGTAACTTTCCACAGTGGTCATCTTGGCACCACGGACAGAAACAAGATAGTCTCAAGAATCCAATAGTGTGCTGACATTTTCATTTGTTCAATTATTTGTCAACAATCACTGAGGACCTACTATGTGACAGATTTTATTTTCTTGGGCTCCAAAAGCACTGTGGATGGTGACTGCAGCCATGAAATTAAAAGATGCTTGCTCCTTGGAAGAAAAGCTATGACCAACCTAGACAGCATAATAAAAAGCAGAGATACTACACAAAGGTCCGTATAGTCAAAGCTATGGTTTTTCCAGTAGTCATACATGGATATGAGAGTTGGACTATAAAGTTCAGTTCAGTTCAGTGGCTCAGTCATGTCTGACTCAATACAAGACCCCATGGACTGCAGCACGCCAGGCCTCCCTGTCCATCACCAACTCCCGGAATTTACTCAAACGCATGTCCATTGAGTCGGTGATGCCATCCAGCCTTCTCATCCTCTGTTGTCCCCTTCTTCTCCCGCCTTCAATCTTTCCCAGCATCAGGGTGTTTTCCAAGGAGTCAGTTCTTCACATCAGGTGGCCAAAGTATTGGAGTTTCAGCTTCAACATCAGTCCTTCCAATGAATATTCAGGACTAATTTCCTTTAGGATGGACAGGTTGGATCTCCTTGCAGTCCAAGGGACTCTCAAGAGTCTTCTCCAACACCACAGTTCAAAAGAATCAATTCTTTGGCTCTCAGCTTTCTTTACAGTCCAATTCTCACATCCTTACATGACTACTGGAAAAACCATAGCCTTTCCTTGACTAGACGAACTTTTGTTGGCAAGTAATGTCTCTTCTTTTTAATATGCTTTCTAGGTTGGTCATAACTTTCCTTCCAAGGAGTAAGCGTCTTTTAATTTCATGGCTGCAATCACCATCTGCAGTGATTTTAGAGCCCCCCAAAATAAAGTCAGCCACTGTTTCCATATCTATTTGCCATGAAGTGATGGGACTAGATGCCATGATCTTAGGTTTCTGAATGTCGAGCTTTAAGCCAACTTTTTCACTCTCCTCTTTCACTTTCATCAAGAGACTCTTTAGTTCTTCACTTTCTGCCATAAGGGTGGTGTCATCTGCATATCTGAGGTTATTGATATTTCTCCTGGAAATCTGACTGGAGAAGGGAATGGCAAACCACTTTAGAATTCTTGCCTTGAGAACCCCATGAACAGTATAAAGAAGGCTGAGCACCAAAGAACTGAATCTTTTGAACTGTGGTGTTGGAGAAGACTCTTGAGAGTCCCTTGGACTGCGAGGAGATCCAGCCTATCTATCCTAAAGGAAATCAGTCCTGAATATTCGTTGGAAGGAGTGATGGTGAAGCTGAAGCTCCAATATTTTGGCCACCTGATGCAAAGAACTGACTCATTGGAAAAGACTCTGATGTTGGGAAAGATTGAAGGCAGGAGGAGAAGGGGATGAGAGAGAATGAGATGGTTGGATGGTATCACTGACCCAGTGGACATAAATTTGGGCAAACTCTAGGAA
The DNA here is from genome assembly GCF_003369695.1 of Bos indicus x Bos taurus. NCBI lineage: Eukaryota > Metazoa > Chordata > Mammalia > Artiodactyla > Bovidae > Bos > Bos indicus x Bos taurus. Next base: position 118,809,211 of record NC_040076.1, read on the forward strand.
GTAGTGAAGGACAGGAAAGTCTGATGTGCTGCTGTCAATGGGGTTGCAAAGAGTCAGACATGACTGAGTGACTGGAAAACATCAATAAAAACAACTATGTGCCAGGCTCTGCACCTGAGACTAGGAACACACACATGAGCAATTCAAACATGGGGAGATTTTAGAGGCAATTATGCACAAAGGTAGGATGACATATTTGATAATTCTGATGTTTTTCTTTGTGGATGTGTGGTTTCCAATCTCCTTTTTACCTTGGGAAAATATTAACCACGGACATCCTGCCTCTAACAGGTCTCTGATTTTCTGTTCTTTCCTTGAGCTGAATAAAGGCCTAGAAGCCTAAGGTGACCCTGACATTGGATCATTCTCTGCTCTTTGTCTCCCCAGTACCTGTTCAGATATTTATGAGCTAATCTCAGGCTAGAGATGTGGCAGGTGGTGATATTTAGGATTGTTGCTTTGGAACTTGGGAGTTTGGGCAGACTTAGAGGTTGTTAAATAGAAACTGATGATGTAAGATATTAAGATGACTCAATTTTAGATATGCCTGTGGAGAACCCAGTTGCCTATCTCCTGTCCTGGTAGTTTTCCAGCTACTGCAGATGTCTAGAGGATGCTGAATCATGAGTCAGGGTCATAGGGAATGTCAGCACAGTGGGAGGTGGGACATTAGGATTACACAGGAGGGATTTCGGAAGAAAGAGAGTGAGTGTGGTTGTCATTAAGTTGCTGAAAGGAAAGAGTATTGATAATTTGATAAGGATTGGCTACAGAATGTTATGAGAAGATAAAGATGAGAGGTTAAAAGATAGTGAAGGAAGGATAAAAGCTTATCATGATAAAGATAGAGAAAGCAAGAGCTGGTGATGAATTCTAGTTAGCCAGGACTATAGAAAGAAGGGCCATGAAGACAAGCACATTATAGGAGAAGTTTTTAGAAGTTCACTCTGGGGCTTCTCTGGAGAATGAGAATCCTCCTGCCAATTCAGGAAACAGGGGGTTCGATCCCTGATCCTCAAAGATCCCCTATGCCCCAGGGCAACTAAGCTCATGCACCACAACTACTGAGCCTGTGCTCTAGAACCCAGGAACCTCAACTACTGAGCTCATGAGCCACAATTACTGAAGCGCATGTGCCCTAGAGCCTGTGCTTGTCAGCAAGAGAAGCCACTGCAGTAAGAAACTCGTGCACTGCAACTAGAGAGTAGCCCCGACTAAACGCAACTAGAGAAAGCCCATGCAGCAATGAAGACCCAATACAGCCAAAATGAAAAAATAAACAATACCAAAAAGTTAACTGTGAATGTGTGTTCTTCATAAATATCTGTCATTCCATGGTGGGATGGAAGAGGGAGGTGTTTCTTGGTTACAGACACAGAGGTTTAGAATTGGTAAAGAACATAAAGTTGTCCAAGCACATGTAGGGAATTAGACAGTGCCCTACTCATACAACCCTGGGATCTTTTAGTGTTGCTCAGGAGACTCTTCACTGCCAAGATCTACATATCTGTGCTTGAAAGCTCTCCCAGAACTGGAAAAGGCCTAACAGCTCACAGCAGGCAGGAGCTGCCAAAGAAGCACTTTCCAGAGAATTGCTTAATCAATGACCCTAGAAAGTAAGTGTCTAAATATTCCAATTCTCTCATTTCTCAGGTGGGATAATTTTGAAGTGTGTGGTTTGCACCCTTTCCTAGAGTTTCTCTGTAGGATGAAGCTCTACTCATCCTCTATGCTAGCCGACTTTGTAGTGTCCCTTCTGTTGGCTGCTCTCCCTTCTCTGCATCACTCCTCACTTCTCTACCCAGGCTCCCTATACTTTCCAAGTGAAATCTGCCATTGAATCTTTGTCTAAGGATCTGGTCTGGAAGAACCTATATTAAGATGTTAGCTTTCAACCTAGAGTAGCACAACATCCTTGGTGATGGTTCTAATACAATCTTGAATATGTCTAGTACTGCTTCAGAACAGCCTAATTGCCTTATAGATAGTTTTCTTTTTGGTATTAAATTGAAAGTTGCCTTTCCTAATCTTTTAACCTCTTGTCCATCTGTCTTGGCTCTGCCAAATATTGGTGTGTGTATATATATAGCATGGATGTGACAGTTGGACTGTGAAGAAGGCTGAGCACCGAAGAATTGATGCTTTAGAACTGTGGTGTTGGAGAAGACTCTTGAGAGTCCCTTGGACTGCAAGGAGATCCAACCAGTCCATCCTAAAGGAGATCGGTCCTGGGTGTTCTTTGGAAGGAATGATGCTAAAGCTGAAACTCCAGTACTTTGGCCACCTCATGCGAAGAGTTGACTCATTGGAAAAGACTCTGATGCTGGGAGGGATTGGGAGCAGGAGGAGAAGGGGACGACAGAGGATGAGATGGCTGGATGGCATCACCAACTTGATGGACGTGAGTTTGAGTGAACTCCGGGAGTTGGTGATGGACAGGGAGGCCTGGCGTGCTGCAATTCATGGGGTCGCAAAGAGTCAGACACAACTGAGTGACAGAACTGAACTGAACTGATACATACACACATATATAAAAAAATATATATGTATTACAAATGGGATAGAGAAATCTCATAAACATGTTTGACAAAGTACTTGCTGACCTAACCTGAGGTCCCTTAAAACCTTCAGTTTGGTAAGGAGAAAATTGGTCAGCAAACATACTGACATCCAACACTAAGGAGTCCTATAAATATGATGGAGACTTACTAACCTGGGCTTAGTAACCAGTGCTTCTTAAGAGACATGGAGTCAAAAATCAGGAAGATCATAGCCCCAAAGATGTTTTTAATGCATTAAGTATGGTTACAAATGGAGAAGGCAATGGCACCCCACTCCAGTACTCTTGCCTGGGAAATCCCATGGGCGGAGGAGCCTGGTAGGCTGCAGTCCATGGGGTCGCAAAGAGTCAGACACGACTGAGCGACTTCACTTTCACTTTTCACTTTCATGCATTGGAGAAGGAAATGGCAACCCACTCCAGTGTCCTTGCCTGGAGAATCCCAGGGATGGGGGAGCCTGGTGGGCTGCCGTCTATGGGGTCACACAGAGTCAGACACAACTGAAGCGACTTAGCTTAGCAGCATGGTTACAAATAATAAACTTAAAACATTAGCATGAAGAGACCTGGGCTTAGTAACCAGTGCTTCTTAAGAGACACTGAGCCAAAAATCAGGAAGATTATAGCCCCAAAGATGTTTATAATGCATTAAGTATGGTTACAAATAATAAACTTAAAACATTAGCACAAAGATATATATATATATATATATATATATATATATATATATATGTTTCAATAATTACCAACACTTTGTGAGTGAGATCTGTGTTTATAATATGGAGGTAGAGCAAAATATATGATCTGAACTGTGGGGAATTGAATTATAAGTTAAGGAGTTGCCACTAGTGGCAAAGAATCCACCTGCCAATGCAGGAGACACAAAAGACACAGGTTTGATCCCTGGGTTGGGAAGATCCCCTGGAGTGGGAAATGGTAACCCATTCCAGTATTCTTGCCTGAAAAATTCCATGGGCAGAGTAGTCTGATGGGCTGCAGTCTGTGGGGCCACAAACAGTCAGACATGGCTGAGCAACTGAGCACATACACACACACAGATACACAGATTGAGGTTATAAATTTATAAATCTGCGTATCTGAGTAACAAAGAACCATAAAGAATATTTGTTGGAAGATAAAGGAATAACTTTAAGTGATAGCACTGTGAGAATGTCAACTAAACCATCCATCTGGCTAATAACCAAAGAGTCCGTCCTAAAATGTGATACAAAACCAATGCAAAAGCAAGATAAAGTAGTGTATTCACCCTAAATTCTTTTGGGAATAAGAAGGACATGCAAACAAATTAATAATTATGTTGGAGAATTTCTGTTCTTCACATATTTACACATAGTTGTTTCTTCACATTGTGTTTGACTGTAAATTCAGCATAGGATTAATTCTTCATTTATCTTGATTGAATTTTCCTTTCTTGTTGGAAGAGGCGATAACTTCTACTCTAGGTCTAGTTCCAGACAGTGGGGAGGAACTTACAAGTATAATAGGAGTGATGGAACATTAGAAGACCGTAACAATGTTACTTTGGTTGTGTACCTGAAGCTAGAAAAACAGAATTCAGGAAAAAGTATAGAGAGAAGGGGATAGGTTTTGTGGTGAATGCCTCTCATAAAGAAACAAGGAAGTAAAATAAAACCTTTATTATACAATTAAATATGAAAAGAGGGAGGGCTACTAAAGTCCAGTGTGGTCACAGGTCTCTTCAATACATTCAACTTTTAAAAGGACATGTTCAAAAGCTGGGAGGAAGGACACATGGCCAAGGATGAATACAAAGACTAGATGCCCTTGTAATGATTTTATCAGGAAGGCTACAGTCCAGAATATGCTATACTTGTAAGATTACTAAGAAGAGTAAAACCTTTTTTTCAATCATATTGAAAATAGAATGAATAAAGAAGAAACATGCTGTCTCTTGGAGCTAAAGCATAATGTTTGCAGCTGAAGAGACGAAGTAACCTTTTTTAACTCTTGTGTGGCTTTTGTCTTTTCTAAGGAGTTACACTATCTCTTATTTTTTCCTACTTCTAAAGATGAAATTTCTAAAGATGAAATTACCCTAAGTAAATAATTTTTCACATGTTAGGATTTTAGCAGAAATACTTTCTGTGGAAAGAGAACTTTGAGGCTCAGGGTAGATAAGGAGAGAAGGGATTATACTGGTCATGTAAATTACATTCAGAATCCTGGATCTCATGGTGCTCATAATAACATACACATAGTTTTTACTATGTAAATTCTTTCCAAGTGTTTTACTTATATTAGTTCTTTTAAATCTCACAAAATTCTGTAAGGTAGATGCTCTTATTCTCCTTATTTGACACATGACGTGGTTGAGACCCAGAGAGGCATCCAAGGTCCAGCTAGCAAGTGGTAGAGTCAGGAATTGAACCCAGGAAATCTGAGTCCAGATTCTCTGCTCTTGACTACTAGAAAATACTGTATTTTAGGTAACTAAAAAGGCAGAGGATGTGACTGCAAACTTTTTCTCAGCAATCTTAGAGGAATCGGAGCTTGACAGGATTGCTGAAAAGTGGAGGGGGCATGTCTTGGATTTCATCAACAAGAAGACAGGTGAATCTCAGAAGCAGGATCTCCCAGGGCCCGGAATGGATAGTAGCAAAGTTAAGTGGAAGCAGATGGGTTGTGAATGCTCAGAAAAGGGAGCCGTGATCCTTGGGAGCCAGCACGGTGTACAGCAAGAGTAAGTCAAGCCCAATTAACTTCATGTGATGATTGAAAGAAAACACTAGCCTGCCACAGTGCTCAATCGGGATCTTAGCAAAATGTTTGACCAAGTCTCTATATTTACATTCTTCTTTGTAAGCTGGAAAGCATAGTGTTAGCTGTAGGTAACACCACAGTAACATGGATAGGAGAGAAAACTCATCTGAGATGTGTTGATTTATCAGTCACTTTCAGTCCTTACTTAACACTGCATCTGGCATACTGGAGACTCTTGATAAATAGATATTAAAAGAATGAATCATGGAAGAAGCCTCTAATTCTGTACTGATCCTTTACTTAATATTTTTACTCTATCCATGACAAAGGTAAAAGTTAAGAAGACAGGTTTGTCAAGCTTGCTGGTGATGTGAAGTTAGGGCAAATTATTTCCCTGAGTGAATTCATTTTTAAAACTGTCTCAGTATGCAATAAAGATAATTTTTAGCAGACTAAATATATAATAAAATCCTGCATTTAGGTTAAAACATCAATTAGGCAAGTATAGAAGGAAGAATACCTTGCTTCATGTGAGAGGGTGATGCATGTGAGAAAAAAATACCCTGATAGCTTTGATCGGAATTAGGTTTACTATAAGCTAAGAGCTTTCTAACTGTTCAAGCTGTAAAAAGAATTTTATACCCCATTAGTAAGTGTCTGCTTTACAAATGAAAGCAGACAGTGGCCCCACACTATGTATTAATCAGAGTACACCTGGAGGTCCATTGTCCATTCTGAGAGCTACATTAAAAAAAAATGAAATATAGACAGAAAGATTAAGCTATGTCCAGAAGTGACCAGAATGACCAAGAGTCTGTAAACCCGTGCTAAGAGTATTGATAAATCTCAGAAGTGAGACAGTGTTTGACTCAGCTAGGTCCAGTGGGTCACGGTTAAGGTAGTTTTCAGCTCAGTGTAATGGTTTGAATGGTTTGTAAGGCAAATGCTACTTTGAAAAAGAAGTATTCCTACTATCCTTGGAAGTACTCAAACAGGTTTTATTAGGGCTAGCAACCAGAGATGCTATTTCTACCAAAAAAGTTCAAATTTAAGTGAAATCCTGCAATAGATGACTTTAAATTCTCTTTCAGATCTAACTTTCTGAATCTGTTTCAGTTTGTGACACTCTCTACCTTTTTTCCCCCTCCACATCTTAAAAGCTAAAAAGATAACTATAGAAAGATAATGGATGGATAGATAGATAGATACTTAGGAGCTGATAGAATGTTTTGGTTTTTATATTAATGAAAAGACAGCATTGGATCAAGTAAACTATTAATGGTCTACAATAGCTCCCTGCCACTTACATATATATATACATATACACACACACACACATATATACACTAATATATATATATACATAGACTAATATATATATATATACACACACATACACTTATATATATATATAAAATTTAAAATATCAGTTTTAATCCCATAATACAGTAAATAAAAAAAAAAAGTAGCCTAGAGATTTTGGTTTCTTAATAGTAAAATAAAAATCACTCATGACTTTTCATCATTTTTACCCCCTTCAAGTCCTATCATTAAGAGGGCCTGAATCAAGGTCATGAAAACTCAAGCTGTTTGATTTGGAATGAAAGAAAATCAAAGAGAACAGATGATACATGGGATGTGGAAATGACTTTCAAGTTGGACCAAAGCCCAGTTTTTCTGTAATATCCAAGTTGATCATTTTTCTCTTTTGACTTAGAAGGGAAGTTGCTATACATAAGATGTTCTTTGACCTTTGCAACAATTTTGACTCATCCAGTTGTCATGCTCAGGCAGCTCTTTAAAAAGTTACCCTAGATTTATAATACTGTAGGGCTTATGGCAATCGAATTTAGGCAGACAAAGATGGCATGGTGGCACTAAATGTTTTTCAAGTTTTTATTTCTTGCTACAAAAGTGCGGTAGTTAATATTTCATGTCATTTTTCCCTTAATGGAATCACAGTGCAATCTTAAGATTTTAAAAAATAATCTAAGATTTTTAAAATATTGTCATAGGAAACCTATAAGCATAGATTGGCATTTACCTGCCTGGTGCTGGCCAACTCATGGAGTAAGCTGATGTGATTTTCATCTTCAACATGGACACGGAACACCTTGTCACTGAACAATGAGATACAGAAGAAGAAGAGAACATTTAAAATTGGGTAATGTGTTCAAATTTTTTGGTTAACAAGGAAGGACTTGCTAATTTAAGCCGTAGGCTACTTACCCTTCAAAGTGCTCACCAGAATGATGAGCAGATGCTAGGGTCACAGTCACGAGAATCAGGAATGCCAACATTGTGCCTGACTAGGTCTTTTAGGTAGGTTTCACCTGCTTTTATAATCCGGGGTGTTCTCTGTGTTCTGATTGCAAATAGGCACTGTCAGATCTTGATTAATGGTTTTCCTAGTATGGTTGCCTTGGTAGCTGTGTGAAGTCTAGAATTCTATCTCTCCCAACACCTGTGGAAACAGAGCAAATAATATGAACTCAGCCTATCTAATTTGGATGTCAGACCTTGAATATCTGGAGGAAAGGAGCTTTTTACATTTTTTTTTTATAAAATGCTATTTTAATTTTATTATTTCTGAATACATGGGGTCTTTGTTGCTGTGTGCAGGCTTTCTCTAGTTGCAGCGAGTTGGGGCTACTCTCTTGCTGTGGAGCATGGGATGTAGGCACTCCAGCTTCAGTTGTGGCACACAGGCTTAGTTGCCCTGAAGCATGTGGGATCTTCCTGGACCAGGGATCCAACCCATGTCCCTTCATTGGCAGAATGAATTCCATTCATTGGATTTTTTGTTTACTGCTGAACCACTAGGGAAGTCCCAAGAAGTTTTAAATAAAATTTATTTTGTAGCCTTTAATTTTTTTTTTTTTTTTTGATTTGAGAAGTACATACAACAAATTCTATAGATTTAAGTATAAAGTTTGGTGAGTTTTGAAAAATGTATATACCCATGTAATAAACATCCCAGGATCCCAGTCAAGGTATGGAATATTTTCATCACCCTAAGAAGTTCCTTGGAGAAGGCAATGGCAACCCACTCCAGTACTCTTGCCTGGAAAATCCCATGGACAGAGGAGCCTGGTAGGCTGCAGTCCATGGGGTCGCTAGGAGTCAGACACAACTGAGCGACTTCACTTTCACTTTTCACTTTCATGCATTGGAGAAGGAAATGGCAACCCACTCCAGTGTTCTTGCCTGGAGAATCCCAGGGACAGGGCATCCTGGTGGGCTGCTGTCTGTGGGTCGCACAGAGTCGGATACGACTGAAGTGACTCAGCAGCAAGAAGTTCCTTTGAGCATCTTTTCAGTCTATGTCTGTACTCCCCTCAGGTTACACTATTCCTATTTCTAGCTTGGTGTATTAATTTTGTCTGTACTAAAACTTGATATAAATGAGATCATATGGTATACATTTCTTTGTGTCTGGTTTCTTTCATTCGTGATAAAGTTTTTGAAATTGATTAGTGTTTTGTTTTTATTATTGTTTTCTTCCTTTTTATTAGCAAGTTATATTTTATTGTACATTGCAGTTTATTTTCCTGTTGGTGGATATTTGTATTGTTTCCAATTTTGCGGGGGATAGGTTACATAGCTATTGAAGAAGGTGCTGTGTGCAAAGTCACTTCCCTCATGTCTGACTCTTTTGCGACCCTCTGGACAAGCTCCTCAGTCCATGAGGTTCTCCAGGCAAAAATACTGGAGTAGATTCTCATGCCCTCCTCTAGGGGATCTTCCTAACTCAGGGACTGAACCCATGTCTCTTATATCTCCTGGATTGGCAGGCGGATACTTTGCCACTGTTTAAAGCCCCTAATTTAATAATGGAATTGCTAAATAATAATGTAGGTGAGGATTTCAAACTCTAAGATTCTGACAAACATTTTTCCTCAGTGGTTGTATCATTTTAAGCTTCCACTAGCATCCAGTTATTCTGTATTCTCTCCAATGTTTTGGTAGTATTAGTCTTTAATTTTGGTAATTTTAGTGAGTGTGCAGTGGTATCTAACTGTGGTTTTAATTTGTATTTCCTTGATGCTGATGAAGTTAAACATCTTGTCATGCATTGTTTTGGCCATTTGTAAATCCTATTTGTGAAGCATCTATTGAAATCTTTTGCCTTTTAAAAGAAATGGGATGTTTGCCTTTTTATTATTATTATTTTTTTTTTATAATTTGTGTTTTTTACATTTTCCAAAGAAATCTTTGGCTATCCCAAGACCTCAAACATATTTGCCTGTGTTTTCTTATAAGAGTTTTGTGGTTTAGGTCATTATGCATGATGTAAAGTGTGGATCAATACATTTAAAAAAAATATGATAACCAGTAGATATAGTACTGTTTGTTGAGAAGGCTTTTCTTTCCCCATTGAATCACAGTTGGTGTATGTCAAATTCATTTGGCCATATATGTGCAGGGTAATTTCTGGACTTCATATTGTGTTCCACTGATGTATTTCTCTAATTTCATACAACCATCACAATGTCTTTATTTTTTTTAATTTTTATTTATTTATTTTAATATAAATTCATCTATTTTAATTCAAAGCTAATTACTTTATAATATTGTATTGGTTTTGCCATACATTGACATGAATCCACCACGGGATTCCGCCATCCTGAATTCCCCTCCCGCCTCTCTCCCCATCCCATCCCTCAGGGTCATCCCAGTGCACCAGCCCTGGCACCCTGTCTCATGCATTGAACCTGGACTGGTGATTCTTTTCACATATGATAATATACATGTTTCAATGCCATTCTCCCAAATCATCCCACCCTCGCCCTCTCCCACAGAGTCCAAAAGACTGTTCTATATATCTGTGTCTCTTTTGCTGTCTCACATACAGGGTTATTGTTACCATCTTTCTAAATTCCATATATATGCATTAGTATACTGTATTGGTTTTCTTTCTGGCTTACTTCACTCTGTACAATAGGCTCCAGTTTCATCCACCTCATTAGAACTGACTCAAATGCATTCTTTTTAATAGCTGAGTAATATTCCATTGTGTATATGTACCACAGCTTTCTTATCCAGTCATCTGCTGATGGACATCTAGGTCGCTTCCATGCCCTGGCTATTACAGACAGTGCTGCGATGAACATTAGGGTACACATGTCTCTTTCAATTCTGGTTTCCTTGGTGTGTATGCCCAGCAGTGAGATTGCTGGGTTATAAGGTAGTTCTATTTCTAGTTTTTTAAGGAATCTTCACACTGTTCTCCATACTGGGTGTACTAGTTTGTATTCCCACCAACAGTGTAAGAGGGTTCCCTTTTCTCCACACCCTCTCCAGCATTTATTGCTTGTAGACTTTTGGATAGCAGCCATTCTGACTGGTGTGAAATGGTACCTCATAGTGGTTTTGATTTGCATTTTTTCTGATAATGAGTGATGTTGAGCATCTTTTCATGTGTTTGTTAACCATCTGTATGTCTTCTTTGGAGAAATGTCTGTTTAGTTCTTTGACCCATTTTTTGATTGGGCCGTTTATTTTTCTGGAATTGAGCTGTAGGAGTTGCTTGTATATTTTTGAGATTAATTCTTTGTCAGTTGCTTCATTTGCAATTATTTTCTCCCATTCTGAAGTCTGTCTTTTCACCTTGCTTATAATTTCCTTTGTTGTGCAGAAGCTTTTAATTTTAATTAGATCCCATTTGTTTATTTTTGCTTTTATTTACATTACTCTGGGAGGTGGGTCATAGAGGATCCTGCTATGATTTATGTCGGAGAGTGTTTTGTCTATGTTCTCCTCTAGGAGTTTTATAGTTTCTGGTCTTATGTTTAGATCTCTAATCCATTTTGAGTTTCTTTTTGTGTATGGTGTTAGAAAGTGTTCTAGTTTCATTCTTTTACAAGTGGTTGACCAGTTTTCCCAGCACCACTTGTTAAAGAGATTGTCTTTTCTCCATTGTATATTCTTGCCTCCTTTGTCAAAGATAATGTGTCCATAGGTGCATGGATTTATCTCTGGGCTCTCTATTTTGTTCCATTGATCTATATTTCTGTCTTTGTGCCAGTACCATACTGTCTTGATGACTGTGGCTTGTTAGGCAGGTTGATTCCTCCAGTTCCATTCTTCTTTCTCAAGATTGCTTTTCTGGCCACAATGCAGTAATATTAGATCTGAATTACAGGAGAAAAACTATTAAAAATTCCAACATATGGAGGCTGAACAACACACTACTGAATAACCAACAAATCACAGAAGAAATCAAAAAAGAAATCAAAATATTCATAGAAATGAATGAAAATGAAAACACAACAACCCAAAACCTATGGGACACTGTAAAAGCAGTGCTAAGAGGAAGGTTCATAGCAATACAGGCATACCTCAAGAAACAAGAAAAAAGTCAAATAAATAACCTAACTCTACACCTAAAGCAACTAGAAAAGGAAGAAATGAAGAACCTCAGGGTTAGTAGAAAGAAAGAAATCTTAAAAATTAGGGCAGAAATAAATGCAAAAGAAACAAAAGAGACCATAGCAAAAATCAACAAAGTCAAAAGCTGGTTCTTTGAGAAGATAAATAAAATTGACAAACCATTAGCCAGACTTATCAAGAAACAAAGGGAGAAAAAATCAAATCAATAAAATTAGAAATGAAAATGGAGAGATCACAACAGACAACACAGAAATACAAAGGATCTTAAGAGACTACTATCAGCAATTATATGCCAATAAAATCGACAACTTGGAAGAAATGGACAAATTCTTAGAAAAGTACAACTTTCCAAAACTAAACCAGGAAGAAATAGAAAATCTTAACAGACCCATCACAAGCACGAAAATGGAAACTGTAATCAGAAATCTTCCAGCAAACAAAGGCCCAGGACCAGATGGCTTCACAGCTGAATTCTACCAAAAATTTAGAGAAGAGCTAACACCTATCCTACTCAAACTCTTCCAGAAAATTGCAGAGGAAGGTAAACTTCCAAACGCATTCTATGAGGCCACCACCACCCTAACACCAAAACCTGAAAAAGATGGCACAAAAAAAGAAAACTACAGGCCAATATCACTGATGACTATAGATGCAAAAATCCTTAACAAAATTCTAGCAAACAGAATCCAACAACACATTAAAAAGATCATACATCATGACCAAGTGGGCTTTATCTCAGGGATGCAAGGATTCTTCAATATCTGCAAACCAGTCAATGTAATACCATTAACAAATTGAAAAATAAAAACCATATGATTATCTCAATAGATGCAGAAGAAAGCCTTTGCCAAAATTCAACATCCATTTATGATAAAAACTCTCCAGAAAGCAGAAATAGAAGGAACATACCTCAACATAATAAAAGCTATATATGACAAACCCACAGCAAGCATTATCCTCAATGGTGAAAAATTGAAAGCATTTCCCCTAAAATGAGGAACAAGACAAGGGTGCCCACGCTCGCCACTACTATTCAACATAGTTTTCAAAATTTTGGCCACAGCAATCAGAGGATAAAAAGAAATAAAAGGAATCCAAATTGGAAAAGAAGAAGTAAAACTCTCACTGTTTGTAGATGACATGATCCTCTACATAGAAAACCCTAAAGACTACACCAGAAAATTACTAGAGCTAATCAATAAATATAGTAAAGTTGCAGGATATAGAATCAACACACAGAAATCCCTTGCACTCCTATAAACTAATAATTAGAAAGAGAAATGAAGGAAACAATTCTATTCACCATTGCAACAAAAAGAATAAAATACTTAGGAATATATCTACCTATGGCATCTGGTCCCATCACTTCATGGGAAATAGGGAAACAGTGGAAACAGTGTCAGACTTTATTTTTTTGGGCTCCAAAATCACTGCAGATGGTGACTGCAGCCATGAAATTAAAAGACACTTATTCCTTGGAAGAAAAGTTATGACCAACCTAGATAAGCTATTGAAAAGCAGAGACATTACTTTGCCAACAAAGGTCCATCTAGTCAAGGCTATGGTTTTTCCAGTGGTCATGTATGGATGTGAGAGTGGGACTGTGAAGAAAGCTGAGTGCTGAAGAATTGATGCTTTTGAACTGTGGTGTTGGAAAAGACTCTTGAGCGTTCCTTGGACTGCAAGGAGATCCAACCAGTCCATTCTGAAGGAGATCAGCCCTGGGATTTCTTTGGAAGGAATGATGCTAAAGCTGAAACTCTAGTACTTTGGCCACCTCATGAGAAGAGTTGACTCATTGGAAAAGACTCTGATGCTGGGAGGGATTGTGGGCAGGAGGAGAAGGGGACGACAGAGGATGAGATGGTTGGATGGCATCACCGACTTGATGGATGTGAGTTTGAGTGAACTCCAGGAGATGGTGATGGACAGGGAGGCCTGGCCTGCTGCAATTCATGGGGCCACAGAGAGTTGGACACGACTGAGCAACTGAACTGAACTAAACTGAAAGATATAAAAGACCTATATATAGAAAACTATAAAACACTGGTGAAAGAAATCAAAGAGGACACTAATAGATGGAGAAATATACCGTGTTCAAGGATCAGAAGAATAAATATAGTGAAAATGAATATACTACCCAAAGCAATCTATAGATTCAATGCAATCCCTATCAAGCTACCAATGGTATTTTTCACAGAGCTGGAATGAATAATTGCACAATTTGTATAGAAATACAATGTCTTTAATTACTATACATTATAGTAAGTCTTAAGATCAGAGAGTGTACAAATCCTCCAAGTTAGTTCTTTTTCAAGATTGCTTTGGCTATCAGTGTCAACTTGTCAATTTCTATGAAAAATCTTGTGGAATTTTGCTTCGTATTGTATTGATCTATAGATCAATTTTGGAAGAGCTGATATAATTTTGAGTCCTCCAATTTACAAGCATGTTACCTCTGTTTATTAATCTTGGTCTTTGTCAGAAAGTGTGAAGGGTCTGAGATGTTATCCTACCTACAAGATAAAAGATTATCCAGTACAGTTTCATAGATACTGGTGGAAGATAAACTCCTTGATTAGAATCAAACGAGCTTATTATGCAAGCACAGCAGGCAGCATAAGCTTTATGTTTGTTTCATTTCTTTTACTCTGCAGTTCTTACTCTTGCCTGGAAAATCCCATGGATGGAGGAGCCTGGTGGGCTGCAGTCTGTGGGGTCGCTAAGAGTCGGACATGACTGAGAGACTTCACTTTCACTTTTCACTTTCATGCATTGGAGAAGGAAATGGCAACCCACTCCAGTGTTCTTGCCTGGAGAATCCCAGGGACGGGGGAGCCTGGTGGGCTGCCGTCTCTGGGGTCACACAGAGTTGGACACGACTGAAGCGACTTAGCAGCAGCAGCAGCAGTTCTATGAGCCCCGGTGGCTGTTGGGTACACAGGTCTGTGTCACAATTGAGGTATACCAAATTCAGGAAACTCTCAATCTTATGAGGGAACCACTGGCAAATCTGCCTAGCTTTTGCCCCAGAGGACACATTAGCATTAATATCCTGAATTGCAAGCAGAACTCTCATTTTCCCTAGAGGGAGATGTCATTCTGTCTCTTAAGCTGTTTGCTATACAAACATCCTTGAAAAGATAGTCCAAAGTAAAAGCTGTTCCAGGACATGCAGAAATAGAGGGATCCATGAAGACTTGTCCCTCAACAATTCCTATATACATTCTTGACTTCTGCTGAATTTTTCCATGAGTATGCTACTCTGTTGGTCACTCTTACTAATTTGATTGACAGGGGCTTGGATCCAATCCATTCAGTTTGCCTAATGTGACATTTAACTAAGGTTAATTTCAATGGGACTCCCAGTAGTATGCTGAAACCAGTCTGTAGTATTGACCTCAGCCATGCCTCCCTAGGGTACCAGGCCTAACAAGCCGAAGAAATTCCATAAACTATCAGTGTCTGTTTTAGAAAGCCAGGTAGCTTTCTTAAATTTCAGTATTGACTGTTCCACTGAGACAATACTACAGTTACAACAGGAAATATTAGCTATTGTGTAAATTCCACCATTGGCTCCAAGAAGGGAGTCTGCATGTGTGTGTTGCTTCAGTTACGTCCAACTCTTGTGACCCCATGGACTATAGCCTGCCAGGCTCCTCTGTCCATGAAATTCTCCAGGCAAGAATACTGGAGTTGGTTGCCATTTCCTTCCCCAGGGGATCTTCCTGACCCAGGGATTGAACCTGGGTCTCCCGCATTGCAGACAGACTCTTTACTGACTGAGCCACCAGGGAAGACCATGCCTCAAATAGATCCAGGTTAGCATCTTAATGGATTGACAGTGCTGATGGCAAGATAATTTCTTCTTCCCCTCAAATCTAACAGATCTTCAGAATGAATCTCAGTGGCCTGACTTGGTACATCTCTGTCCTTGAAGCAATTCTGTGGTCAGGATGATGGAATGTGCTAAGTCATTTGATCACCTCCAGAACCTTGGAATAAAGCCCAATTAAAATGTTTATAAAACTATCACTGCTGCTGCTGCTGCCTTTCCCAGGATGGATCTTGAGCAGTTGTCACTTGTGTTTGTCACCAGATCCCATATCAAGTCAAAGTCATAGGTCAGTGTCTAGCTACGAAAGAGGACTGGGTGAGTGGAAGTCTGCCTTTTAACTTTGATAGTGGGAAGGATCTCTGCCTCCCTTGGCTTCTTAGCTAGAGCTGCCTCCAAACTTAGAGGTTTGGATCTGGATGGCTAAAAAAGAATGACATAATCATTTGTGGATGACTTGTACTTGGGATGATAAACATACTAGAGAATTTATTTCAATTGATGCTTTGTGAATCCAAGTGGAGGGCAGTTAAGATTTTCAGTTAGTAATTAAATTTTGTTTTTGTTAGTTGTAATAACTTTCAAAGATACTAAAATTCCTGCTTCCTGTCTCATGTTTATATATTTAAATTCTTTTTTATACACAGTTTTGGTGATGAATAAGCCAAGAGACACCTTGGTGTCTGTTTGTGTTTCATGTAACAGTATGAGATTTTGGAGATTCTGTTAACTGCCTTGTGGAGTTATGATTCATCCTATGTGAGGTCTTGCTTTCTGGAAAATGACTTCCCCAAGCATACCCCTTGGTGTTAAATAGGGAAGGGTTCTAAGGTTAAATGTGTTTGCTTGAAACTAAAATAAACAAACTCTTTTAGTGTAGGGCTTTTTAGAGTTGTTAACATGTATTGTAAATCATCAAAAAGGGACTCTCATGCAGCATTTCCCAAACTTATCTCACAGTAGAGTGCCAGGTTGGCTCAGTCCAGCTAAGTTAGAAGATTTAGGACTATTGCTACATTCCATTGTGTTTGGATGTGGAACATTTTCCTCAAAAGCATCACTTAGGACCAGTGGTTTAGGGAACACAGTTTGGAAAACTCCAGACTAAGTTCACAAATAAAACCACATTAACTTGTGGATTCATGGTCTGTTTATGTTCAAGGCCAAAAAGTTTATTGTGACTTCAGTGTTAAGGTCACCGGCTAAGTGTTATCAGTGTAATTATAAAATTCCCTGGTTGCTCAGTGGTAAAGAATTTGCCTACAATATAGGAGCTGTGGGTTCGATTTGTGGCTCAGGAAGATCCCCTGGAGAAGGAAATGGCAATCCACGTCAGTATTCTCGCTTGGGAAATCCCATGGACCAAGAAGCCTGGCAGGTTATAGTTCAATGGGTTGCAAAGAGTTGGACATGAATTAGCAACTAAACAATGACAAGTATGTATTTAGAAGATTGTTTACAGCTATGTTTTGAACACCCACCTTTGATCATAAGTTATACTTTTTACATGGAAGTTTTAAGTGTCAGTGAATATATACAAACAAATATATTTATCAGATCAGATCAGTCGCTCAGTCGTGACCAACTCTTTGTGACCCCATGAATCACAGCACGCCAGGCCTCCCTGTCCATCACCAACTCCTGGAGTTCACTGAGACTCACGTCCATCGAGTCAGTGATGCCATCCAACCATCTCATCCTCTGTCGTCCCCTTCTCCTCCTGCCCCCAATCCCTCCCAGCATGAGAGTCTTTTCCAATGAGTCAACTCTTCGCATGAGGTGGCCAAAATACTGGAGTTTCACAGGGCTGATCTCCTTCAGAATGGACTGGTTGGATCTCCTTGCAGTCCAACGGACTCTCAAGAGTCTTCTCCAACACCACAGTTCAAAACCATCAATTCTTTGGTGCTCAGCCTTCTTCACAGTCCAACTCTCACATCCATACATGACCACAAGAAAAACCAAAACCATAGCCTTGACTAGACGAACCTTTGTTGGCAAAGTAATGTCTCTGCTTTTGAATATGCTATCTAGGTTGGTCATAGCTTTCCTTCCAAGGAGTAAGCGTCTTTTAATTTCATGGCTGCAGTCACCATCTGTAGTGATTTTGGAGCCCAGAAAAATAAAGTCTGACACTGTTTCCATGTTTCCCCATCTATTTCCCATGAAGTGGTGGGACCAGATGCCATGATCTTCATTTTCTGAATGTTGAGCTTTAAGCCAACTTTTTCACTCTCCTCTTTCACTTTCATCAAGAGGCTTTTTAGTTCCTCTTCACTTTCTGCCATAAGGGTGGTGTCATCTGCATATCTGAGGTTATTGATATTTCTCCCAGCAGTCTTGATTCCAGCTTGTGTTTCTTCCAGTCCAGCGTTTCTCATGATGTACTCTGCATATAAGTTAAATAAGCAGGGTGACAATATACAGCCTTGATGTACTCCTTTTCCTATTTGGAACCAGTCTGTTGTTCCATGTCCAGTTTTAACTGTTGCTTCCTGACCTGCATACAAATTTCTCAAGAGGCAGAGCAGGTGTTCTGGTATTCCCATCTCTTTCAGAATTTTCCACATATATAAATAAATATATAAAAATATATTTATATATATAAATACAAATATATACAAATATATATATAAATATAGATAGATACATTTGATTATATAATTTCATATTGAAATAAACTGATTTTAGAGCTATATAAAACTTCAGTTAAGGACAGATAGGTCCAAGAAGAAGAGAGATGGACCTGTACTCTCTAGGTTTCTAAACAGTACCCTGCCTCCAGGATGACATTGTCATGGATGTTAGGCTCACCCAGGTTTCACAAGGCAGGCTTCCCAGGTGGCTCAGTTGTAAAGAATCCACCTACCAGTGTAGGAGGCACAGGTTTGATCCTTGGTTTGGGAAGATGCCCTGAAGAAGGGAATGGCAACCCACTCCAGTATTCTTGCCTAGGAAATCCCATGGACAGAGGAGCCTGGCGGGCCCACAGTCCATGGGGTCGCTAAGAGTTGGATACAACTGAGCGACTAAACAACAACAACAACAAGGTTTAACAATTGGGTCAGTTGATTATTCTGGGCAAACCATTGTCTCAACTTGAGTGCTACCTCAAAAACGATGGATGAGGATTAAATAGAGGACTCTTCACTGTTAAAGGACCAGATGATATAAGGGAAGAGAGAGAAATCAGGAAATGTGCAATTTATGTTAAATCAGAGAAAACAATTCTAATGACTTGGAGGAGTACAAGTACTTTTGTACATTTATTTGTGGGTATTGGATACTGAATATGAGAATTTTTATATAAAAATTATTCACTCAGAAACCCTGTATCATCATCATCATTGCCATCATCATCACCATATTCTGCTATCAGTTGCTAGACCATTTACTATGAAAGAGGAACATTATTGCTTCAATTCTGATATTTTAAACGTGGTGGAATTTTAGGTGATGGAAGAGGGAAGCTCCTAAATGGGAAGCTAGTTTTGAAAAGAGTTAGCTTTTGTTTCTGCTTGCACCCAGTCAAAATAGTCAATTCAGTGAGAATTCTCTCTTAACTGATCTGTCCAGTTGTTTGTGAGTCAGCCAGAATTTCCCTGTACTTTGAGGAGTATAACTGATTGATGACAGTCTGCAGTATTGCTCCAAGTAGGGTAAAACCTGAAAATGTTATTCAGGTGTACCAATGGCCTGTTAGCTTTGTGTAATTATATTTAATATTCAAATAGACTGCCTTTTTATAGATATGAAAAGGGAGGCTAGTAAACATTTGCTTGGAGGCTTTTCTTTCTGGCATCTACTGCTGTTGGTGTATTTATCTATGTATTTAAACATGTTCATCATTGTGAATGAGCATAGCCTGCATATCTCTGATGTGAATGTTGTTTGTTACTGAATTGCAGATCAGTATTTTTGAAAGCTGGGAGATAAACAGGACAACTTCATCCCATAAATCTTACCACCTGACTCATCAAATTGAAGTTCCTATTGAAACAAGGAAAACATCTTTAATCATGAAAATATTTGGAAACTGCAAGCATATCTCTATTTGGAATTTGGGAGATAATTAAAATGGACAAGTTATGATTGATTAGCTCATAAAGAATGGGTTCATTAAAAGGCAGTTGGTTCTCTTTTTATCCTATGTCAACACCCCATCAATAGGAATTAAGAAAACAGCATAACTGGGTTCTAGCTCCTTGCTGAGGGCAATTAATCAGAAGAGTGGGGACATAAATTGAAATGATGCCAAAGAAATCAACCTGTTTTTCCATCTACCTTTATCTTTGTTACTTCTTATAGACCATTTTAATATTTTGATGGTTGATTTGTGTATTAGTTGATAGATTTTAGGGGAAATTCTCAGGTATTTTGAATTTTTACATTAATAAATAATAATTTTTACATTTTCATATTAATAGGTTTACTTTACTAGAAACAAACTTGTAAGGTATATGATTATTCCTTTAATTCAAATATGAGAAATATTTGTTTTATTCTAGTTTTTAAAGTAGTGAAGAGCTATTTTTATCTTGAAATGCTGTAACAGAACATTAAGACTCCTTAAAACCTTTGGAGGAAAGGCTAGGGTTTTAATACATAAATGTTAATAATATGAAATGCCATATGGGTAGAAAAATAAAAGCATAAAATCAATTCTAAAAAGAAAACTGTCAATATTCTCTGACAACCTGTTACTCGTTACCTGATATGAATCTTCAAAAAGGTTTGTGTGTTCTACTTTGTATGGCTCCAGTTCAATTTCAATTTATTTTTAAAATTAGTTTGGAAGGGCAGCCGCCAGGCACACAGATAATACAGCCGATGCTGTCATTTGGCAATCTGGTTCTGACTACCAGGTTGGTTTTTCCTGCTCCCAGATTCTCAGTCATTGAGACTCTTGTGTTTCTTGTATATTACTTTGAGGTAATTTTATAAGCAAATCCTATGCCAACCACTCAGGCTGACACTTGAGAGAAAAGGTTAACAACAGATTCTCCTGTAGTCATTTGAGAAAGTTAACATTTGAGTTCTCAAAAAGATGATCAGTCCAATGAGTGTTAGCACTTGGATTTTCACCCTTTAGGAGTGTGTATATTTTAATATTGGCTTATTTTCTAGCCCCTTTGGAGGACTAGGTACTATATTGCCATACTTTTTAAAAATCTTTTTTTTTCCCCACTTTTTAAAATTTCTAATGGAGGATAATTGTTTTACAATGTTTTACATTATTTTACAACGTTGTACTGGTTTCTTCCATACAACAACGTGAATCAGCCATAAGAATACACGTCTCCTCCCTCATGAACCTCCCTTCTTGAACCTCCTTTCCACCTCTCTATGTTGTCACAGAGCACTGGGTTGAACTCCCTGTGTTATACAGTAACTTCCCGTTCAGTTCAGTTCAGTTCAGTCGCTCAGTCGTGTCCGACTCTCTGCGACCCCATGAATTGCGGCACGCCAGGCGTCCCTCTCATTAGGTGTTTTATATATGATGATGTATGTCTTTCAATGCTGCTCTTTCAATTCATACCCCTCTCCTTTCACTACTGTGTCTGCAAGTCTGTTCTCTATGTCTGCATCTCTAGTCCTACCCTGCAAATAGGTGCATTAGTACCATTTTTCTAGATTCCATATGTACACATTAATATGTGATATTTGTTTTTCTCTTTCTGACTTACTTCACTCTGTAATAGGCTCTAGGTTCATCCACCTCACTAGAGCCAACTCAAACTCATTCCTTTCTATATTACCATACTTTTAAATAATAAAATTATTCCAAAGAACTCTGAGAATAATTATAAATAGCTAAATTGACACCTTTGTTGAGATTTAAAAGAAGATTCCAGAATCTTTGATTGTTTAGCTTTTTTTTTTTTTTAACCTCAGAGTGTTTTGGTCTCCAAATGCAATCAGGGGTGAACTGGCTTCACAATTAATGACCTAATTTTGCAGCACTGCATGCTGCTCCCCAACATTGATCTGACTGGGAGGCAAGTCTGTTAAATGTGATGTCAGCAGGAATTATTTTGACAGCTGCCAGAAGCAGTAACATAAGACTCAGGAGGTTTTCATTTTAGAGTGTGGTGGTCTAGAATATTGGTCTGGTATATACATACTAATGGACAATCCAGGGTAGTAGCACAGTATTTAAGAGAAGAATCCATAAGGAAAAGTGATCACATTAATGGAGCATTGGGAGCTAAGGCTGAAACACACAAAAATATCCTCTTTAATGTCAAATTAGAACAACAGAATCCAAGCACATTCTTCCTTTTGATGGTCTCTGGTATTGCTTTACTGGCATGAAAAGTGATTCCGAACCATATGAAATGCCATCTCTGATACATGGAGTATTGGCTGTTGACAGGTCCCTCTTAATCTGAAGAGAGTGCTTCTGCGGATGGGCTGCAGTTTTCATTCTCAGGATTGATGATCCAACATCAGATTACATGATAAACTTGCTCAAAGCATGGTCTTGTGTTTTCTGACACTGTTAGATAAACATTCAGTGCCTGCATTTCAGAGTGGTAACACAAGGATGAATCAAATAGCAAATTAAATTTAGGTATGCCATCTGCTGCCTTTATTTTATGAATTCCAGCCCATAGGATATTGACTGGGCATGAATGTATAAGCCGTTGTCTTTTATTGTTGGACTTACCACAAACATTGGACAAATGTTCATCCATGCTGTCGGTCTTCTTAGAAAGAGTAAGATTCAGCAAAAATGAATTGTTTTCAGTTGTTGTAAGTTTTTCGTTTTAATAAAAATAACCCTCAACAGAAGAAAAAACAGCATGTACTCATTTCTCCAAGTGCAACATCTCAGCAGGCTTTAGGAACTCATCCACAAGGGGTAAATTGTTTAATGCGTAATTGTAAGCAGAACTGTAAAAAGCCATATTAAGCTTTCATGATTTTATTCTCTTCTTCTGGTGAAAGATCATTACTTCTCCCTGGGCTCCCAATGGTTAAGCCTCTTACAACGTTTCCATTTCCAAGAAAGTTCTTGATTTCTTCTGCTGGTGATTCTTACGCCGTGTCTTTCCTTCACCACGGTTTCTTTAAGAAATGATGTTTTTCCAAATGTTTTTGAGGAAATTTTCTTATCTCTTTCCAAAACCTAAATTTTAAAACATCTCCATTTTGGAAGGACAACAGGTATATTATCTTTGAGCAGTTTAATATAAAGTATGAATTTATAGACCTGAAATTACAGTTTGGGGCTATCGTTCTTTTAATACCTGTTTCCAGTTCTTTAGCAGCATTTGCTCAGATGCAGTGGTTACCAGGATTAGTAAGAACTGCTTTTCAAGGACTTTTATAGATTTTTAGCCCACACATAAAACGAGTTCTCTGTTTCTGAGGCTAATAAAGTCTTAATGATATGTGCATCCAACAGATGGGACAGAGGACAATTTTGGCAGTGGACAGTTGAAATCTGCCCTCGGTTTTTTATATAAGGCTCTTGCTAAAGTCAATAAAAGGTAATTTTCACACACGATTTAGTCCAGAGTATAAAATATGGGAAAGAGGGGCTGGTTTAAGTCCAATGGGCATAAGGGTAGCAGTTGGTAAAAGTTTTGTTTGATGGCAAATTGTAACCAACAGACTGACAAGTTGATTAAGAGTGACACGTGGTGATCAATGGCAGGGCTTCAGGGGCTGAGAGAATGGCAGAGCTGAAGTAATTATTCCCAAACATATTTTGGCATAAGCCTTGATGGTTTTTTTTTTTTTTTTTGGTGATGATTTTTTAAAAAGCTCTCTCTTTTTCTCTTTTCTGTTTCCAGTCTTTCTTTTTTTTAAAAAAAAAAACTAATTTTTATTGCAATATAGTTTCTTTACAATGTTGCATTAGTTTCTACTGTACAGCAAAATGAATCAGCTCTGTCACTGGTACCCACATTTTTTTCTTGGCCGTCCCATGCAACATGCAGGATCTTAGTTCCCTGGCCAGGGATGAGATCTGTGTGCCCTTCATTGAGAGTACAGAGTCTTAACTACTGGACTTCCAAGGAAGCCCTCATACCCATTCTAAAACTCATTCATTTCCTCATTTCAGATTAGCCTTTTGTCCATCAAATGAAAATTTTACAAAAATTAATCCCTCATGAGATTACCTTAAAGGTATCAAGCAGATTCAGAATATAGTGTCCATTCCTGCCATGCAGGGTCTGGTGTGTGGCTCAAATCTGCTGATGTGAAAGAGTGACTCCATATATTCATCCTGTTTATGGGAGGGGATGTTATGTTTAATGCAGATAAGACTTTAAAGGGGGTGACAAAGAGTCTAGAGACAGGTTCATAGGTGAAAATAATGGAAGCTGTCAGGACTTTATTCTTTCATGCACTTATTAAATGAATTGTTAATGATTTATGCATAGCTTAATAGCTTCATGTATTTTGGGAATTAAAAAAGAGTCAGCAATATTTTTGGCATGCATTATTTTATTTGATGTCAGTGATCTCTGAATATGGTTTAAATACCTGTGGTGGATTCATGTTGATATATGGCAAAACCAATACAATATTGTAAAGTAAAAAAAAAATGTATGCATGGTAGGTATACTGAACAGTTTTATATTTTAGCTCATATTATTGTTCAATCTTAAAAGGCAGGTACTGGAACTCTGGCTTTCCCAATGGCTCAGCGGGTAAAGAATCTGCCTGCAATGCAGGAAACACATGAGGTGCGGGTTTGATCCCTGGCTTGGGAAGAACCCCTGGAGGAGGAAATGTCAACCCACTCTAGTATTCTTGCCTGAAGAGTCCCATGGACAGAGGAGCGTGGTGGGCTACATACAGTCCATTAGTTGCAAAGGGCTAGACACGACTAACACACACTGTAATTTACACACCAAAAATACATGACAAATGAGAACTGGGCTTAGAGTCACGGAATTAATGATATTTTGTTGGACTACTGCAAGATTTCTTAATCTTAGCATTATTGACATTTTGATTCAGTTCAGTTCAGTTGCTCAGTCATGTCTGACTCTTTGTGACCCCATGAACTGCAGCATGCCAGGCCTCCCTGTCCATCACCAACTCCCAGAGTTCACTCAAACTCACATCCATCGAGTTGGTGATGCCATCCAACCATCTCATCCTCTGTCATCCCCTTCTCCTCCTGCCCACAATCCCTCCCAGCATCAGAGTCTTTGCCAATGAGTCAACTCTTCTCATGAGGTGGCCAAAGTACTGGAGTTTCAGCTTTAGCATCATTCCTTCCAAAGAACACCCAGGACTGATCTCCTTTAGGATGGACTGGTTGGATCTCCTTGCAGTCCGAGGGACTCTCAAGAATCTTCTCCAACACCACAGTTCAAAAGCATCAATTCTTCGGCGCTCAGCTTTCTTCACAGTCCAACTCTCACATCCATACATGACCACTGGAAAAACCATAGCCTTGACTAGATGGACCTTTGTTGGCAAAGTAGTGTCTCTGCTTTTCAATATGATATCTAGGTTAGTCATAACTTTTCTTCCAAGGAGTAAGCGTCTTTTAATTTCATGGCTGCAATCACCATCTGCAGTGATTTTGGGGCCCCCCAAAATAAATTCTGACACTGTTTCCATGTTTCCCCATCTATTTCCCATGAAGTGATGGGACGAGATGCCATGATCTTCGTTTCCTGAATGTTGAGCTTTAAGCCAACTTTTTCACTCTTCTCTTTCACCTTCATCAAGAGGCTTTTTAGCTCCTCTTCACTTTCTGCCATAAGGGTGGTGTCATCTGCATATCTGAGGTTATTGATATTTCTCCCAGCAATCTTGATTCCAGCTTGTGCTTCTTCCAGCCCAGCGTTTCTCATGATACACTCTGCATAGTAGTTAAATAAGCAGGGTGACAATATACAGCCTTAGTGTACTCCTTTTCCTATTTGGAACAAGTCTGCTGTTTTTTTTGATTGTGGTTGTCGTTCTCTGTTTGAGGACTATCCTGTGCATTTTAGTCTGTTTAGCAACATTCCTGGACTCTGCCAGTTAGATGTCAGTAGTAACCCCCCCACGCCCTCTGTGTTATGACAGCTAAAAATGTCTTCAGATTTTGCCAAATGTCCTCATCCAGGGCTAAACCTCTCCTGTTGAGAACCACTGATCCACTGATGGATGAGCTTGCTTCCAAGTCAAGCTAAGGCTTCTGAGCTTTAGTAAGACTATAGACCCAGATGAAGAGGCCAATCAGGAAGAAGGCTTACATGTAATATGTTTAGATTAGACATCAGTCATGACTTTTTGATGGTTACATCAGCACCTGTGAGAACTCATCCGAGCATTCAGTCATAAGACAATATCAGTGATAGTGAGATTATTACATGCCAGCCCTGGAGCACAATGCTTGCTCTGGTAGATTATTTTCTGGAACTGAGCAGTAAAGAGAGGTTGGTGGCTTTGTAGGCAGCTGTGGTTTTGTGAGGTGAAGTGAGTGGAACAACTGTGCATGCGTGTAAGTCACATCAGTCGTGTCTGACTCTTTGTGACCCTATGGACTGTAGCTCACCAGCCCCTCAGTCTCTGGGCTTCTCCAAGCAAGAATACTGCAATGGGTTGCCATGCCCTCCTCCAGGGGATTGTTCAGACCCAGGGATTGAACCCGTGTCTCCCAAGGCTCCTGCATTGCAGGTTCTTCACTGCTGAGCCACCAGGGAAGCCCCAGAACAACTGTACCCAGGGCAAAAGAAACCCTGAAACTTGCCCTGAGAAGTGGAAGCTGAGATGCTACAAACTAGAAAGCAGCAGCTGCTGCTGCTAACTCGCTTCAGTCATGTCCGACTCTGTGTGACCCCATAGACAGCAGCCCACCAGGCTCCACCGTCCCTGGGATTCTCCAGGCAAGAACACTAGAGTGGGTTGCCATTTCCTTCTCCAATGCATGAAAGTGAAAAGTGAAAGTGAAGTCGCTCAGTCATGTCCGACTCTTCGCGACCCCATGGAGTGCAGCCTACCAGGCTCCTCGCTGAGTACAAAGAGGGTGGCAATTACTGAGTGAGATGCTTTTCTTCACTAGAAGTACCTTGAGTTCTTTCAAGTTCCTTAGTGTTTATTCCTTCTGAACAAGCACTGAACAATCTACAAGCACTTCCAGTCCCCTAGGGAAACCTGAGTTCCCTGGCACAGTCCAGCTGGGCCGGGAGCCCATGACCACAGTAAATGGAGTGATGCTTTCTCACTGTTCCCCACATTTCTTGGGCTTAATTTCTTCTGCCCTTTCCCAGTGAAGACAGGCTGGGGCAGGGGCAACTAGGAGCTGAGTACTTCTAATTTCTTTCTGTTTTGGTTATGATACTACCTCCACAAAGTGAAGTAAAGAAGAGGGACACATTCTTTGCTAAAGTCTTGCCTCTTTGTGATCCAATTAAATGACATTTGTTATCCTTGACATTGGGCTTCCCTGATGGCTCAGTGGTAAAGAATCTGCTTGCAATGCAGGAGACCAGGGTTTGATCCCTGGGTTGGGAAGATCTCCTGGAGAAGGGAATAGCTACTTACTTGCAAAGAGTCAGACACTGAGTGACTCACACACACACATACACAAACACACACCCTTGAAAGTTCCGTGTAACACGTGCTGGACTTCAGTCCACCTAATACTGTTAGGAAAAATCTGTGCAAGCTGCAGGCATCCTTCTTATTTATATTGCTTAATTTTACATTTCACGCATAGTTTTAAAGGAATGTGTTTTAAAAGCATATTGTGTTTATTTAGCTTCTTCCCTGGTATGTGTTTGGAATTTTAAAGAACCAATATAATTTGCTGATTTCTAAGCTATAGAATTCTTAAAAATATGTAGCTGCTCACTAGGTGATTTAAAAGAGGGTGGTTCAAGACTGAACAGTGTTTCTTAATTTGAAGTGAGATTGTGCTTCAGTGAATGTGAATGCTGAGGATATTTCAGAGGTAGGGGAATGTGGGTAATTATTGAAAACCTGCTTGGTTAGTTGCTCAGACCTTTTAATAACAGACTGTTTCAAGTTGGTTTTGGTCTTTCCAGGCGCTGCTGCTGCTGCGTCGCTTCAGTTGTGTTCGACTCTGTGCGACCCCATAGACGGCAGCCCACCAGGCTCCCCCGTCCCTGGGGTTCTCCAGGCAAGAACACTGGAGTGGGTTGCCATTTCCTTCTCCAATGCATGAAAGTGAAAAGTGAAAGTGAAGTCTCTCAGTCGTGTCCGACTCCTAGCGAGCCCATGGACTGCAGCCTACCAGGCTCCTCCGTCCATGGGATTTTCTGGGCAAGAGTACTGGAGTGGGGTGCCATTGCCTTCTCCATTCCAGGCGCTATAGTTGCCCAAATGCACTAAGCATTTTCAAACACCTGTGCCCTTACTTGTGCTCTGCCAGATGCTTGAAATAGATCCATTTAAAAAAAGGTTTATTTATTTGGCTGTTTTGGGTCTTAGTTGCATTGTGTGGGATCTTTAGTTGCAGAGTGTGAACTCTTAGTTGTGGTATGTAGGATCTAGTTCCCTGACTGGGAATCGAACTCAGGCCCTCTGTATTGGGAGCATACAGTCTTAGCCACCGGGCTACCAGGGAAGTCTCTGAAATAGCTTCCTTACTGAAGTCCAGCTGAGGAAATTCTTCACCTCCATCCCACAGTTTATCGAATCCAAGACAAACTGTCCCCTTCCCCATTTTAATGTGTATCAATTTGCTCTGATTCTTACAATGAATAGCAAATTGTAATCAAATGTGTGACTTCTTTTTTCTTCAGTTCATTTCAGTTCAGTTCAGTCGCTCAGTCGTGTCTGACTCTTTGCGACCCCGTGGACTGCAGCATGCCATGCTTCCCTGTCCATCACCAACTCCCGGAGCTTACTCAAACTCATGTCCATCGAGTTGGTGATGCCATCCAACCATCTCATCCTCTGTTATACCCTTTTCCTCCTGCCTTCAATCTTTCCCAGAATCAGGGTCTTTTCAAATGAGTCAGCTCTTCGAATCAGGTGGCCAAAGTATTGGAATTTCAGCTTCAGCATCAGTCCTTCCAATGAACATCCAGGACTGATCTCTTAAGGAGGGACTGGTTGGATCTCCTTGCAGTCCAAGGGACAAGGGCGTCTTCTCCAACACTACAGCTCAAAAGCATCGATTCTTCGGTGCTCAGCTGTCTTTATAGTCCAACTCTCACATCCATACATGACTACTGCAAAACCATAGCTTTGACTAGATAGACCTTTGTTGGCAAAGTAATGTCTCTGCTTTTGAATATGCTGTCTAGCTTGGTCGTAACTTTTCTTCCAAGGAGCAAGCGTCTTTTAATTTCATGGCTCCTGTCACCATCTGCAGTGATTATGGCGCCCCCAAAATAAAGTCTCTCACTGTTTCCACTGTTTTCCCATCTATTTGCCATGAAGTGATGGGACCAGATGCCATGATCTTCATTTTCTGAATGTTGAGCTTTAAGCCAACTTTTTCACTCTCTTTCACTTTCAGCAAGAGGTTCGTTATTCTTTGCTTTCTGCCATAAGGGTGCTGTCATCTGCATATCTGATGTTACTATATTTCTCCCGGCAGTCTTGATTCCAGCTTTTGCTTCATCTAGTCTGGCATTTCGCATGATGTACTCTGAATATAAATAAGCTGGGTGACAAAATATAGCCTTGACATACTCCTTTTCTGATTTGGAACGAGTCTGTTGTTCCATGTCCAGTTCTAACTGTTACTTCCTGACCTGTATACAGATTTCTCAGGAGGCAGGTCAGATGGTCTGGTATTCCCATCTTCTTGAGAATTTTCCACTGTGTGTTTTGATCCACACAGTCAAAGGCTTTGGCATAGTCAATAAAGCAGAAGTAGATGTTTTTCTGGAACTCTCTCGCTTTTTTGGTGGTCCAATGGATGTCGCCAATTTGATCTCTGGTTCCTCTGCCTTTTCTAAATCTAGCTTGAACATCTGGAAGTTCATGGTTCACGTACTGTTGAAGCCTGGCTTGGAGAATTTTGAGCATTACTTTGCTAGCGTGTGAGATGAGTGCAATTGTGTGGTACTTTGAACATTCTTTGGCATTGCCTTTCCTTGGGATTGGAATGAAAACTGACCTTTTCCAGTCCTGTGGCCACTGCTGAGTTTTCCAAATTTGCTGGCATATTGAGTGCAGCATTTTCACAGCAGCATCTTTTAGGATGTGAAATAGCTCAACTGGAACTTCATCACCTCCACTAGCTTTGTTCGTAGTGATGCTTCCTAAGGCCCACTTGACTTCACATTCCAGGATGTCTGGCTCTAGGTAAGTGATCACACCATTGTGACTATATGAAGCAATAGTTTAGTTTGTAACTGATGGCGATTTAGATTTGATGAAATATAGCGTATGAATCTGCACTGCCAACATGTTGTCCAAGTAGAGATGTGCAGCAGTTGGGAGTGATTGTCTGGGTCTTTGGAGAGGTGAATGTACAAAGTACATGTACTCGTTCTAACATTGTCCAGAGTCTCAATCCTTTACAGCATCAACCCTAAGGCCTGAAAGCACATTCTTGACAGGTTGTGTAAAATCCACATTCCTGAGGATTGCTGAGGAACCAGTGAGGATGTAAACTTATAGAGTTGTGTAACTATCACTGAAATCCAAATTTTAGGACCTTTTTATTACCCCAGAGCGTTCTCTCAGGTTCATGTGCAGGTAATCACTGCTCCCATTTCCAGCTTGAAGCAGTCACTAATTTGCTATTTCCAGCGATTTTCTTTTTCTGGGCATTTTGTATAAATTGAATGCTATAATAAATGATCTTATTCACCTGGGTTATTTCATTTAGCATAATATTTCTTGATGTTCATCCATGTTGTAGTATTTATCAGTGGTGGTGGTTTAGCCACTGTCATGTCCGACTCTTTGCGACTGGATGGACTATAGCCTGCCATGCTTCTCTTTCCACTGTGGTGTATTGCCATTTCCTTCTCCAGGGGATCTTCCCGACCCAGAGATTAAAGCTGAGTCTCTTATACTGCAGGTGGTCTCTTGCTTTGCAGGTGGATTCTTTACTGACTTCATTCCTTTTAATTGCCAAATAATATTTCATTGTCTGAATGGGCCACATTTTGTTTATCCATTTACAGGTTCATGGGTGTTTGGGTTGTTTGTTCTATTTTGTTATTATGAATAAGAACATTCACATATAAGTTTGTCTTGATATATTTTTTTCATTTCTCTCGGGTAGACACAGAATAATTTCTTGATTGAACTATGGATTCTTGTCTCAAGAGCAGGGATGTTCTATTGACATCTTTGCAATTTTCTTTTTCACATGAGGTTGTATTGAAACCTTGAGTAATATACCTAAAAATTAAAATACTAATGAGTATGTGAATATGAGAAGTGCAGCTAAAAGGCTGTTAAAATTTATTTGGCATCTGGTACAATTTACTGTCATTCACTAGTAACTACCTCCAGTCTTCCTGTCTGGAATAAAAATGACATATACATTATATTTACTACTCTGCTAATACCACCAGAAAGCCTAGCAATTGTCATTTCCAGATTGCTCTGAGGCGACATAGCAATCTAATTCTTTAAAACTGTGTTCTTGAATGTATCATTTCATTGCCTCCTTTTTTGTCCTTTTGTGGTTGAAGGACATTTCACATTTGACAACTGGGATTTAAATTGATTCTTAAAGGGGCCAAGAGAAAAAAGTAATTTATTTTAAAATCTTTTCAGATCCAGAACAACATGAGGGATAGTTTATTAATTTGCCAGAGAAGTTAAGAGGTTGGAAAATTTCCCCAACCTTGATTTTCTCTGTTCCCTGTCTTCTTACAACTGCAGAGCAATCTAGAGTCCAGTTTTCCATTTGCACATCTTTGACGGTATGAATAAGGAAGATGTGATGATGGTGAAGGTTTAAATAATGTTAGCAATAACACTTATCAGGACATTTCTGCTAAATTATTAGTGATAGAATAAGACTCATGCTACGGTCATTTATTCATTCATTCATCTAGTCACTAAACTAGCCTCTCATTATTTTTACAGGTATTTATGTGACCATCTTCCATATGCTAGACACTGAACCAGGGACCTTAATTACAACTGTGAACAGCATTTTAAACTGTACATACTAAAGAGAGAACCTATTTAGCAGATTATTTTCCCAACTAATTAAAAAAGGAGAGTTAAATTGCTTTGGAAGGAGAAATTTGCAACTTTTAGTTACTTGATTTAAAAGATCTATGGGGTTTCCTTTCAGCTCTTTGGTATAATAGCCTGGTCAACAATTTTCCTGAATCACCTATGAGTTTGGCATTGAGCAACTTCTAAGATCAGGCAAAATATGACCAAGGACAAGAATAATCATTCTCTAAAGTGAAAGTTCCAAGGCCCCTCAGATAAGGCCTTTTGAACCCCATGTCTCTTATTGAAACCTGAGGAGAAAGATATAAATATTGTTCAAAAATAAAAATGCAAAATTAATTACAAGCATTTCATACAGAATAAAAAATGTGGTGCTGTGTTCTATTCATCTAAAATTCTTGCACATTTCTTTACACTATTGATCTTGCACAAGATGCTCAATGTTTGCTTCAGTCAAGTGGGACTCAATAGATACTTAGTTAAAAATGACTTGGGTACCAGGTTCCTGGATTAATACCCAGATAAAAAATGATTTAATTTTTAAATTCATACTTCTCTGCCTCAAAATGAGCGCTCATCAGATGACATCTAGGGAGTGAAACTTCTTATAATCTAGAAAATGCTTACCTAAATTTTGAGAAGAATGCCTAGAAACTAATGAAGGTATCATCTAAGAGAAAATTCATTTTCAACACAGACATATATCAAGTTACACGTCAAATGTATTAAATCCTAGTACACAGGGATATAGAGTAGTCCAGGGACCCTCCAAAAACAGTCTCACCTTAGTCCAACATCTATCCTACATTTCCCAAAGCGTGGACATCCATAATACTGGTTGAGGCATACCAGGGTCACTCTTATTTTTTCCTAGACTTTTCTTGCTGCTGCTGCTGTCAGTCGTGTCCAACTCTGTGCGACCGCATAGATGGCAGCCCACCAGGCTCTTCTGTCCCCGGGATTCTCCAGGCAAGAACACTGGAGTGGGTTGCCATTTCCTTCTCCAATGCATGAAAGTGAAAAGTGAAAGTGAAGTCGTTCAGTCGTGCCAGACTCTTAGCGACCCCATGGACTGGAGCCCACCAGGCTCTTCTGTCTGTGGGATTTTCCAGGCAAGAGTACTGGAGCGGGGTGCCAGACTTTTCTTACATAGCATTAAAAACCATTGAGCTCCAGTATTGTAATTTATAATAAGAAATATTTAGTCTTTGTCCCTATTCCTGGCACAGAGCTCCTAAAAAACCCTTGGAATTTCCTGAGTGATGAGAGCCATAAAGGTGTCTTGATATTCATAACAAATCCTTTTCAACCACATCTGAGTGAATGTTAATGAGGTGACTAACTAACCATGTAATTAGATGGTTGGAACTTTCTGTCCCACTTGCCTGACCTGGGGGTGGGGAGGGGAATGGAGGTTGAATCAATCACACCAATGGCCAGTGATTAATCAATTGTGCTTGTGTGATGAAGTCTTCCTAAAACCCCAAAAGGATGGAGTTTGGGGGGATTCTAGGTTGGTGAACACATGAAGATTCAGGGAGAGATGGCAACCCACTCCAGTACTCTTGCCTGGAAAATCCCATGGACAGAGGAGCCTGGTAGGCTGCAGTCCATGGGGTCGAGAAGAGTCGGACACAACTGAGCGACTTAGTAGTAGTAGTAGTAGTAGTAGTGTACCCAGAGAGCATGGACGCTTCCAGCCCCTTTCCTATGCATGTCTTCCACCTGGCTTTTCCTGAGCTATATTGTTTTATAATAAAGCAGTAATCTAGTACATAAAATGTTTCTCTGAGTTCTTTGAACAACTATAGAAAACTAATTGAACTCAAAAGAGGGGCGATGGGAACCTCTGGTCTATAGCTGGCCGATCAGAAACACAGTAATAACCTGGATTTGTGATTGGCATCTGAAGTGGGTGGGTGGGTGGGGGAGTGGGTAAGTCTTGCGGGACTGAACCCTTAACCTGTAGGGTCTGATGTGATCTCCAAATAGACAGAGTTAGAATTGAGTTAAATTGTAGGACACCCAGCTGGTGTCACATAAAATTGCTTGGTGGTATTAAAAACACATCAGAATACCAACCAGTGTCAAATGAGTAAGTGCAACTTA
This sequence comes from Bos indicus x Bos taurus, assembly GCF_003369695.1. Classification (NCBI taxonomy): domain Eukaryota; kingdom Metazoa; phylum Chordata; class Mammalia; order Artiodactyla; family Bovidae; genus Bos; species Bos indicus x Bos taurus. The sequence continues at coordinate 118,842,939 of NC_040076.1, forward strand.
AAGATTCTCTATTTGTTAGTACACGTGTTTGCACATGGTCAGTCGTGTCCACCTCTCTGTGACCCCATGGACTGTAGCCCTACCAGGCTTCTCGGTCCATGGGCTTTCCCAGGCAGGAATGCTGAAGTGGGTTGCTACTTCTTTCTCCAGAGGATCTTCCTAACCCGGGGATTGAATCCCTGTCTCCTGAGTCTCCTTCAGTGGCAGGCAGATTCATTACCACTGAGCCACCTGGGAAGCCCTTTGTTAGTGCTTAAAATACTTTTTCTTTGTCAGCTGCCTCTTGTCATTCAGAAATTTTAATTTTTATTGTATCAAATCTTTCCATATTTTCCCTAATGTCCTCTGAGTTTTGAGTATTGCTTAGGGAGATAGGAGCTTCCCTGTTGGTGGTGGTTTAGTCGCTAAGTCGTGTCCGATGATTCTTGCGAACCTATGGACCGTAGTCTGCCAGGCTCCTCTGTCCCTGAGATTCTCCAGGCAAGAATACTGGAATGGGTTGCCATTTCCTTCTCCAGGGGATCCTAACGACTCAGGAATCAAACTTGAGTCTCCTGCATTGCATGCAGATTATTTACTGACTGAGCTACGGGGGAAGCTGGTTTTGTTAGTGCAATAGTTTCTAAATAGAAAGCTCTGTGTTTGGGTTTAAAATATCAGAAGAGGAATACAACTGTGTTTATTGTCTGCTGGGATTAGATCAGGGCTGATCTGAGTTCCATAAATATGCCTTCTCTACCATAGGTACACAGGGGAAAGTGGGGACTTTGGCTACCAAAGGAAGCAGCCCTAAGCAACACTCAGTCTCCTGTTTTCTCCTGGTGCCGTGCATATGCTGATGGTGGCCAGGTGGAGGATTTGGCTGGCCCAGCTAATTGCTTCTATCTAGAGGAATGATCGAACAGTGCAGTAAAAGTGTGTTACCTCTAGATACAAATTAAACAGCACTAAAGTGCACTTAGAAGAAATTAGCAAAGCTCCAGAATGGAAAGTGACGTTAAAAAATTCATTCTCTTTTTATTTCAATTTTACGATTAATGGGAAATGAATAAATGAAAAGACCAAGTAGAGAGAGGAAATAATAAGGGATTATTACCACAACACAAAGCTTTTATAGATATTGTGTTTGAATGGGCTGAATAAAGGAGATGTATTTTTAATCATTTCCCTAGTTTTAAAGATCACTATTATTTTAAAAATTATTATTTTGGAAATCCCCAGGCTAAGCCCGTGTACTTTGGATTTCAAAGTACAGCAACCACCAAGTTTTTATTTATTCTCACTAATAGAAGCAATGCTTCCTCTCCTTCTCTCTAGGTGGATGTTATTTTTCTTTATGTTGTTTCAAGGCAGATGACTTAGTCCCAGGCATAATATGAACTACTCATAGTTGAAGTTAAAATTTTACTTCTAACAATTTTGGTGTGTAAAAAATGGCACAACATTGGCACACCGTTGGTAAATATATCTCACAAAATATATGGAGAACAAAATAGATTCCTAAGCTGGTATAAGGCATTCCACAGTACACAAAATTCAACTGTCCTTTCTTCACACAGTATGATATATTATTCGATCAATTGAATGGATCAGTTAAAGACCATCACTGTATTATTTATGTATTATTACTCTGTGCCAGGCTTAGAACAACTAGCCATGGATTGTCTATCTTGGTCTTCATATTTGTTCTATGAATTACACCTACATTATATTTGAAGAAACTGAGACTCAGAAAAAACTGACTACTCAAGGTCACACAACTGGTCAGGGAGCCAAGAGCTGAGTTGGAAATGTTTCTTTGTACTTGAAGCAACAGGAAGGGAGACCTATGTAGTCCAGAAAGGGGAGAGTTATCTGGAAAAAAAAAGGATGTGATTTCAGGTGCAACTTTCACACAGAAGCTTCCGCCTGCCTCCTGATTGAGTCTTCTTCATGATGAATTAAGAACAAAATAGCACAAAAACCTTTATGTCAGGGGATTGAAGTGATGGGAAAAGATCTCATTTTCTTTGGCTAGGCAGCATAGTATTAACTGCTTTCCTCCAATTAGCACTTTTATAAATTATCATTATTTTTTCAGACAGTTTTCTACCCAGGTGTCTGAGTTTTTGGTTGCAAAATTAGTTCAGATGGTCTCACACAAAAGTATGTTAAATGTTGTTACATGTACTTTACTGAGATGAAATATTTAACATTTAATGAACTCCCTTTCCTCGTTGGTAAGTCTGATCTTTCTGGCACAATTTAAAAATAAATTTCATTTATGAGTCTCTTGTTTTACTAGTGTTCCCATATTTATTCAGTATTTTTTTTATTAACTTACATATTAAGGAATTTAACCATCTTCTGGATTAAACATCATGGCCCAGAAGGCTAACCAGAGAATTCAGTGGTCTCTAAGAGAGTAATCATATAAGATGCTTCTAGAATATTATTTGAGGAGGAGGTAATAAGTGTGTGTGTGAAGTATTGTTACACTTTTGAGTGCTGTGTATTTGAGGTATGTGGATAACAATTTTAAATGCTTGAATTTCCTTACAGTCTCAACCAGAAGATTTTTAGGGTTTTTTAAAATACTAATTTCTATAACAATATGGATTAACTAATATAACCTTAGTTTCTATAGGAAGAATTTGTTGTTTCAATGATAAAAAAATATGTCAAAATATTTTACTTTGGAGATTGGATGACTTTATTGACTGAATATTGACTAAAATTAGCAAATAATTGCCCATTTTCATTCTGAGCTGTGGAGACTGCTTCCTGTCTTTAACTGTGACAGAAAGGACTGGCTGGAGCAAGCCGCATTCACCTCACACCTTTGGCTACATTTCACGGTGCGTTTCTGCCTGTGCCCAAACCTCTGGTGTGTACCATCAGTCAGTTCAGTTCAGTTTACTCTAGTCGCTCAGTCATGTCCAACTCTTTGTGACCCCATGGACTGCAGCATGCCAGGCTTCCCTGTCCATCATCAACTCCTGGAGCTTGCTCAAACTTGTGTCCATTGAATTGGTGATGCCATCCAGCCATCTCATCCTCTGTCATCCCCTTCTCCTCCTGCCTTCAATCTTTCCTAGCGTAAGGGTCTTTTCTAAAAGTCAGTTCTTTGCATCAGGTGGCCAAAGTATTAGAGGTTCAGCTTCAGCATCAGTCCTTCCAATGAATATTCAGAATTGATTTCCTGTAGGATTGACTTGTTTGATCTCCTTGCAGTCCAAGGGACTCTCAAGAGTTGTCTCCAACACCACAGTTCAAAAGCATCAGTTCTTCGGTGCTCAGCCTTCTTTATGGTTCAACTCTCACATTCGTACATGACTACTGGAAAAACTTATAAGGTCCCTAAGGGTCCTATAAGTTATATTTGACTTACAGGGACCTTTGTCAGCAAGTGATGTCTCTGCTTTTAATACTCTGTCTAGGTTTGTCATAGCTTTCCTTCTAAAGAACAAGCATCTTTTAATTTCATGGCTGTAGTCACCGTTTGCAGTGATTTTGGAGCCCAAGAAAATAAAGTCTGTCACTGTTTCCATTGTTTCCTCATCTGTTTGCTGTGAAGTGATGGGACCAGATGCCATGATTTTAGTTTTCTGAATGTTGAATTTTTCCTGTACCTTTCTTCTTTTAAAGCAGGGTTCAGCATTAGATTGACAGAGAAAAATCAAGGAATTTGTTGGATTAAAAAAAAAATGTCATGCTTACTTCTTTTCACTTCAGACTCAAAGTTGGCGTATCCTTCAACTGTGAATTTAAGTTACAAGATAAAACACTGTTATATTAGCAACACTCATGATTTTGTCTTTCATACAAATAATAAATGTTTTGATATCATCACAGTGTGATTGTTGCAGACATTACCCGCTGTCACAGGTACTTTGAAATTATGGCAGTTACTAGACTTGTCACTAGATCTTCTTATTTCCTGTTTTAATAAAAAAGGCTATATCATACACTCGACTTTTAATATTTTAAACTGTATTTTAATATACAGTTTCCTTTTTAATCTCATGAATTTTATTTTATGCATTTAAAAATATTATTCTGAGATGGGATCCATAGGCATCACCAGGTAGAAAGGGGTGCAAGGCACAAAGACCTGGAGAAGGGAATGGACACCTACTCCGGTAGTCTAGCCTGGAAAATTCCATGGACAGAGAAGCCTGGTGGGTCCCAGTTCGTGGGGTTGCACAGAGTCAGATACGACTGACTAACACACTCAAAGGCACAAGAAAGGTTAATATCCTCTGCTGTACAGCAAAGCTTCCCATGTGAATGCATGTGTGTGTGCTGAGTTGCTCTGCTGCTGCTGCTGCTAAGTTGCTTCTGTCGTGTCCAATTCCTTGTGATCCTATGGACTGTAGCCTTCCAGGTTCCTCTGTCCATGGGATTCTCCAGGCAAGAAGAATACTGGTGTTGGTTGCCATAGCCTCCTCCAGGGGATCTTCTCCACCCAGGGACCAAACCCGTGTCTCCTGCTTTGGCAGGTGGATTCTTTACCGCTTACTCACCAGGGAAGCCCTCCCATGTGAATAGCTTCATAATATATCTGAGAAATTTATGCTGTCAGTCCTCAGGATGGCAGCTTGCAGCTGGAGCAACCTCACACCTATTGTGCCTTGTCTACACAATCATTAACTTCATGTATCTTGTGAGATGAGAAAGGTTGGGGAGCACTCTTGAGTTGCTCATGACTGGACTCTTTTAACACTGTTCTTCCAAGAATACCACACTTTTACACGTTATCTCCTACATGGTGTAATTATCTCTATTTCAGAGAAAGCAAGGGAATTTCCCAGACAAGAACACTGGAGTGGGTTTCCATTTCCTTCTCCAGGGAATCTTCCTGACTCAGGGATTGAACCTGCATCTCTTGTATCTCCTGCACTGGCAGGCAGATTCTTTACCACCAAGCCACCTGTGAAGCCATCTTAAATATGGGTAGCTCTAAAAGGATTAATTTCTTACCAGTACCCAAACTTCTTGTGACTTGATGACTTTTCCTTCATGTAGTCTCCCTTTTATTAGAGTCCCCAGTAGTATATGAGGTCACATTTTAATATATCTAAGAGTCGTACTCCATATGTCCTTTTCTACTCTCCTGTCCAGAATTTCTGTGCATGCCAGTTTCTCCTCAGTTCTTGAACAATAACATTAATAGAATAAGGGGCACTGTAGTTGATTGGTTTGTTGGTTCTTTTCATAGACTTCCAAAGTTTTCTCTGCGTCACTTGCTGAGTCCCCAGCTTTGCAGTAGAAGGCTTTAGTCCCTTTATTTTAAGCTGGGGTCCTTTTAACTTACATAACTCACTTTAAAAGTTTTTGTAGGCTATCTATGTATCAGGTAACAGACCACTGTACTTGAAAAAAAAAAAATCCCTATTTGTTTTCCAGATAGATTTTTCTCTGTTTTTAATAGAGCCAGGTACTTAAATCTTTAGAGGTCTTAATAAAGAGTCTAAAAATCAACACCTTAAAAAAAAAAAAAAAAAGTTAATGGAATCCTCTCCTCTCTCCTCTTTAAACTCTAGCAAACAACAATAGGCCAAGGACTGTACAGAAAGTGTCACATTCAGATGAGTAATACTGGCCATCAGTGACATTTTCTATTTGGTATCTTGGAGACTGAAAATCGCTTGGTTTTCTTTATCTAGGCCACAGCTGTCTTGGGCCTGATTCCAATCATTTTGATCTGGTGAGGATTCTTTTTGGCAACAGAAATGCAGTAGAGGAGGGGCCATAATGACATGGTAGTGACAGCTGAAATGCATTTCCTCATTTTGATCTAGGTGAGTGTTCTCAGTAGTATTGCTGGAGACCAAATGCTTATTCCTCTCACACATCTAGGAAAAGATTTTTTAAAAAGAGGCCAAGAGGGTTTTTTTTTCCTCCATTAAACTGGACAAGGAACAGTTGTGAACCAGTGTTGGTTAATCCATCAAATTATAAAAGATGAAAATCAATAAACAGAAAAACACAAAGTACCCCAATGTGCCCACACTGTCTCAAAGGAGTTCTTTCATCAGGAGAGGCTGCATCACAGTAGATATGTTAGCCTAATTATGATGTATTTCCTTTTAACCAGTTTGTATGTAATAATTGAACACACATCTTCATAACAGGCTTCCCAGAGCAATTCATTAGTTCAGTAAAACAGTCTGAGTAATAGTTGGTTCATGCTTGCTTCATGATCATTTTGTTAGAAAAAAAAAAGAACAGCAGCTGTATTTCAGTGTAGATGGCCTTCTGAAACAGTTGATTTATCAAAATGAATTGATCTTGGCAGCTTCCTATTTGGAGCTTAGATAGAGAAACAAAATTAGAATTCAGTGCTGCTCACATAGCCAGAACAAAGTAGCGTTGGCTCGTTTTCCACAGACATTATGGCTTGCACTGTGGATAGATAGAAAATTCAGAATTTATCCACCCGTACAGATGAAGCCACATGTCTAAGTGACCAATAAATGGAGTGAAAGCATTCCCTGCTCTTCTCTGCTCCCATAGGAAAATTGGCAGGCCAATACCTTCTTTTAAACTTAGACATAATATCCTATCCCAAACCATGGAACAGTGATGGTAATATAACACATTCTAGCTTACTGGCAAAACAGTGCATTGAGAGAGTTAAAGGTGAGCTTGAAAAATGAGTGCCCCCCACCCCACAAATACACAGTAAAATGGATTCTCACTCTGGCTTCCGTAGGGTTGTACTTTGGAAAGATCCTCAGTCTCTTGGTGCATATCATTCTGATTTTTAACCATAGATCATAGCTTCACACAGCCGCATACATTCAAAACTTCTATCCGTTTCCAATCCACTTTCTCTTCTTAAAAACTGTGGCTTAATTCAGTTTAGCAGCTGCCTTCTTACAGCACATGCCTCCCAGATACACAGATTACATCGATAACTGGCCATCTGTGCTCAACAGTCACCCGTACCAGCTCCATATCTTTTTTTGGCTTCTCTTTCTGAGCTCTCAGTGGGGTACTTGACCCTCAGGTACTGGGCTGCAGTCGGAGATGCAAAGAGGTTTGGATCACATACAGGGGCTGCAGAACTGAATGATTCCATGAAAGCAGCCTGTATATGACTGTGACCATTTTTTCTTTCTTGCTTTCTTTCTTTCTTTTTTTTTTTTTAATGCAGGGAGATTCTGCAAATACCTAAAACTTGCTTTCCAGATCCCTACCTCATCATGCCTAAGAGGAAGTGGATTTTCCAGGCCAGTGCTCATTTGTTGTTAGCACCAAGCTTTTAAGGTCTCAATAATGCTCTCGCTCACCCTGCCAGGAAGAATGCTCAGCTGAATACATTATCAGCTTCCAGCATTTTTTCATTCTGGAGACTTTGTGGTCTGCCTAGCTATGTTACCTCGGGTGCCAAGTCTGTCCTGTGGGGATCAACTGGGGAGTTTGGCAGAGAGACAGTGAACTCGCTCACGTCCTAAAAAAGTCATGGTCACAGGGCAAAGGGAAAACAAACCAAATCCCCAAATCCCACAATGAGAAGTCTTTGGTTTGCTGCTGAAGGCAGGAGTGAGAGGCCCATGCTTGGACTCTGCTTAGAGGCTGGTGTGGCTGAGGAAAATGTGTTGAAGGTTCAATTCTGTTTGGTTGCTCTAGGCCCTGCCTTGGCATCTATCCTCCTCCATGTTAAACAACATTAACTCTGAAGATCTGCCAAGATTTGATGATCAAATGTATTCATGAATCGCACTGCAATGGATTTGAACCACAGTAAATTTGTTTCTGGAATAAACAGAGAAAAGACCAGAGGTTTGATTTGTATGTTATTAGTTTGCTTTCTGTGAGAAATAGGCATAACAGCACCCTTGTATGTGCAGGAGGTGGACTGGATAAACAAGTGATTATGGGGACTGAGAGCCTGGGGTTGGAGGCACAGCCTGGCTCTGGAGCTCATCTGGGTTTCCAACTCTTGGTCCATGTTTTTAGGATAAGCTATGAACAGAGACTGATAATTACTGAGCAGTGGGGAGTTCCTCTTCTTAAAGGTCTTCAGCTTATGGGATTTTAGATTATTTTCAGTATTTCATCCAAATTCAGTTGATTAGCAGTTATTGTTGCTGATTGATTCCTTCTACTCATGGCCACCCCCAGACTAAAATGTCTTCATGGATATTGTTTCCTACATATTTGAGGGTATCAATAGTGTCATCATGGGAAGGTCAGAGGGAGATTGCATGGCATGAGAACAGGGCACTGTACTGGGGGAAAGGTGCCCTGGGGTAGCTGTGTGATGTTGGGTGAGCCACTGAACTTTTCTGAAGACAGTGTGCTACTCTCAATAAGGAGATAATTCCTTTGACAATAAGATCCTATTGTGACCCTTAGACAGAAAAATCAGACAATGCCTCCCTAATGCTTTCAGCACGTAACTATAGGACTACATTAGGGTTTGTAAATATTGCTACATGTATTAGCATCAACATGATATAAATAGGAAGTAAACTATATATCTTGGAAAAATTTTAAAAAGTTAATGTACTCTCTTTCAGCCCCTTTCCATTCTATTTCAGTTAATAGCTTTGCTATTCCCAGGAATTCTGAGACTAATGTTATTTTTTTTTCCCACTTTTTAAGGAATAGAGTTTTATCGTCTTCAAGTTCATATATCTTGAAATTGATGAGTTCTCAGATAGAGGTGGGTTGCCATTTCCTTCTCCAGGGGATCTTCCCAACCCAGGGATTGAACCCAGGTCTCTAGCATTGGAGGCAGACGCTTTAACCTCTGAGCCACCAGGGAAGCCCTTACAAAGCTTTAGGAGACCCATTTCAACCAGTAGTCTAGAACTTCTAGTTAGAACATTGTTTGTTAATATGGGGTGGGCTTAAAACATTGTCTGTGATATATAACACGACTTTGTTTAAAGGATGATAAAATTTAAAAAATGGTAAGAAATGTTCAAACATGCAGTGCGGTATAAAACATACAACTGATATCTACAAATTGTTATTGTTATTTAGTCACCAAGTCGTGTCCCACTCTTTGCGACCCCATGGACTGTATAGCCTGCTAGGTTCCTCTGTCTGTGGGATTTTCCAGGCGAGAATACTGGAGTGGGTTGCCATTTCCTTTGCCAGATATCTGCGTACCCCTCTCTCAGTTTGAAGAAATGTTTTACCGTGTTTGCTTCAAATCTCTGTCCTCTGTTTTTATTTTTTATTTATTTCTTTATTTTATTTTATTTTTTAACTTTACAATATTGTATTGGTTTTGCCATATATCAACATGAATCTGCCACAGGTATACACGTGTTCCCCATCCTGAACCCTCCTCCTTCCTCCCTCCCCGTACCATCCCTCTGGGTCGTCCCAGTGCGCCAGCCCCAAGCATCCAGTATCGTCTGTTTTTTTAAAAAATAATTTTCATTGGGATATAATTGCTTTACAATGTTGTGCTAATTTCTTCTATATAGCAAAATGAATCAATTGTGTGTGTACATATAACCCCTCCCTGTTGAACTTCTTTCCCATTCAGGTCACCACAGTGTGTTAAGTAGAGTTCCCTGTGCTATACAGTATATCCTCATTAGTTATCTCTTTTATACTTAGCATCAATGTTGTGTATGTGTCAATCCCAATCTCCCAACTCCTCTTACCCTCAAGGATAATTTTATTTAATATTAGCAAGTATTGGACAAAATCGGATATTTCCTGGTGTAGTTGTCTTTAGTAGTTTATGAGAGAGGCTATTCCCAGGATATGCTCATGGTGTAGCATTCTCATTTAGCCTAGGGCTTTTCTGCACGTCGTCTCTTTCCTTCTCCCCAGAGTCCTATGTCAGCAGCAGTGAATGCTTAAGTAGGCTCTGTTGGGAAAACTCTCGGTGACCTTGGAAACGGTATTTAACCTTTCCATGGATCAGCATCCAAATTGCAAAGCTGAAGTGACAGCAGCTGCCTCGTTCACAAGTCTGAGAGTTATGACTAAGAAAAGGGATTATAAAACACAGTGCAAATCCTAAATGCTACAGACAGGTCTGGTAATGTTAATAACTAACCAGCTCACGCCTGGCAGCCATCACCAGACCCTTAAAGCCAATTCCTTAGCAGTTGTCCAGGTCACTTCCTTCTGGAAGTGGAAAAAAACTCAAATGACAAAAAGTTGCAGCAATATTCGATGACTGTCAACAGCAAAATAGTGGATTTGTTTTGAAGTGCATGTGAGGCATATGAGTGCTCTAAGAGGGTGTTTCTTCTGTGGGGAAGCCAAGGTCATGAGCTGTTAATATGACTCCTTTCACCAGCACCGAGTTCACAAAAGTCTCATAACAAGATGTTTTTCTTTTCTCTCTCTTTTTTTTTTTTAGGAGAAGAAAACAGATTTGGCATAAGTTATATGACAGCCACAATAAGGCTGTCTAATGTGTGAAAGACATTGACAATCAGCCCCATGGGATTTATGTAATTTGAGAATATAGCTTTAAAAATCATATTACAGGAGGCAGTACTTAAGATTAATACAGAGGCCATTTACCTTTTTATTATATGTTTTAATAGCACTTAGCAGCTTGATTTATGAAAGAAAAAACTCTGACTACAGTGTCGAAAGAGGAAGACTGTGCTATAAAAATTAACATAAGATGGTGACACCGCATCCCTCCATTTTAGGAGAGAAAGTTGTGGAAAGTTTGCTGCGGCATGTGGCTCTGGGTTCCCTTGAAGTTGATCTCGCACATGGGGCTAAAGGAAAATCATGGGAGGATTTCCCTGGGGAAGTGGAAATTGTGGGAAGACCAAAAGGAAACAATTTATCGTGGGGTGTGGGGGAAAGTGGGGGACCATCCAGACAGAGAGAACAGCATCTGTGAGTCGCTAAAGCAAGAAAGAGGTTGGCATGTCTGGAGCAGGTAGGAGAATAGTGCAGCTGGGGCATAATTAACAGAGTGAAGCATGGCAAAGTGAAGTTTAAGAGATGTGCATGTGTGTGTGCTAAGTCGCTTCAGTTGTGTCTGACTCTTTGCAACCCTATGGACTGTAGCCTTTCAGGCTCTTTTGTCCATGGGATTCTCCAGGCAAGAATACTGGAGTGGGTTCCCATGCCCTCCTCCAAGGGATCTTCCCAGCCCAGGAATTCAACCTGTGTCCCCTGCGACTCCTACATAGAAAGCAAATTCTTTACCTCTGAGTTGCTGGGGAAGCACCCAAGAGACGTGCAGTTAAAATTTCTTATTAAAAAGCATAATTTCTTGAAGTAAGTCAGAAAGAGAAACACAAATACTGTATATTAATGTATATATATGGAATTTAGAAAGACAGTAATGGTGATCCTATATGTAAGGCAGCAAAAGAGACACAGATGTAAAGAACAGACTTTTGGACTCCGTGGGAGAAGGCAAGGGTGGGATGATTTGAGAGAATAGCAGTGAAACATGTATATTACCATATGTAAAACAGATGACCAGTGCAAGTTCGATGCATGAAGCAGGTCACCCAAAGCCTGTGCTCTGGGATGACCCAGAGGGATGGGGTGGGGAGGGAGGTGGGAGTGTGGTTCAGGATGTGGGAACACGTGTCTACCCATGGCTGATTCATGTTGATGTATGGCAAAAATCATCACAATATTGTAAAATAATTATCCTCTGGTTAAAATAAATAAATAAATAAAACGTAGTTTCTAAAACAAAACCTGTTTATTTGGTGTATCAAAAGTTATTGTATCTATAATAAAATTGTGTACATAAATTTTAACACAGTGATTCCATTTCTAAGGCTCCTAAGGACATGATATATATATATAAAGAGAGTTATGTCCAAGAATTTTTATTATGATTTTGCTAACTTTTAAAAATTATCCTTTTTAAGTTTCTATGGTTTTATTCCTTATCCAGCTTTCTATAAGATTGATCACGTTTTTGTTATTTCTCACACTTTTCCCTACTGATATGGAAGTTTTTAATTCTATATGTACTTTATGTAAGCTTTTAATTTCTATGTGCCTTCTTAAATTCTTAAATAGTACATCTGTATGGTCCTATGAACCCATGTAAGGCCCTTGAAAATCCTTAATTCTGAAATCTACTCATTTTCTTAGTTTTTGTCCCATATTTTAATATCCTTGTTTTAAAAATCATTTCTGTTCTAGGTTCCAAATAGTTAATTCACCATTAGCTGTGCCTGACGGCAACCCACTCCAGTACTCTTGCCTGGAAAATCCCATGGATGGAGGAGCCTGGTAGGCTGCAGTCCATAGGGTTGCTAAGAGTCGGGCACGACTGAGTGATTTCACTTTCACTTTTCACTTTCATGCATTGGAGAAGGAAATGGCAACCCACTCCAGTCTTCTTGCTTGGAGAATCCCAGGGACAGAGGAGCCTGGTGGGCTGCCGTCTATGGGGTCGCACAGAGTCGGACACGACTGAAGCGACGCAGCAGCAGCTCTACTGTTTACCATTTGTATTCTTTTAACATGAAATAATTTCAAACCCAGAAAAGGCTCATAGGAATAGGATGAAGAACTTTTCTTCCTGACATATTTAAGAGTAAGTGGCCGATGTGATGCCTTATCACTTCTGATTACTTAGTCTGTACTTCTTACAAAAGGACATTCTCTTACATAAGCACAATCATCCAAATCAGGAAATTAACATTGATACATTACTACCATCTAATCAGACTCCTTTCAGGTTTTGCCAGTTGTCTCAGTAATACCCTTTGATTAAAAGGATTTAGCTTGGAATTATGCATTGTGAATAGTTGTCTGTTTAGTCACCTTTGGTCTGGAGCAGCTCCTCAGTCTTCCTTGACATTCATGTTGACACTTTTGAAGATTACCACTCGGTTATTTTGTGGAATGTCTCTCAGTTTTCATACCTGTGATATCTCCTCATGGTTAGATTTAGGCTATGTGTTTTGATAGGAATATTACAGAAGTGATACATATTCTTCTCCTTGCATCCTATTAGATGGCACATGGTTTTGATTTGTCCCTCTACTGATGATCATAACCCTGGTTAGAGTGGTATTTGTCAGGATTCTCCACTGTAAAGGTACTCTTTGTCCTTTAGTAATTAGTGAGGACTTTGGGAAGAAGTACTTTGAAACTGTACATCCCATTTCTCATTAAATTTCCACCAAGCAGCTCTAGCATCCATTGATGTTGCTTGGCTGAATTAATTATTACTCTGATGCTTGTGAAACTGTGATTTTCTGATTTCTTTATTGTACCTCCATGTATTCACTGGCAGTCCACTGTAAGGAAAAGTTTTCTTTTCTCTGTGTTTAGATACTCACTTGTTTATTTACATTAGCATTAGTGTTGTTCAGTTGCTAAGTTGTATATGATTCTTTGCAACCCATGGACTGCAATCTCCAGACTTCCCTGTCCTTCATTATCTCTCAGAGTTTGCTCAGACTATGTCCTTTGAGTCAGTGATGCCATCCAGCCATCTCATACTCTTTCACTCCCTTCTGCTCTTGCCTTCAATCTTTCCCAGCATCAGGCTCTTTTCCAATGAGTCAGCTTTTCGCATCAGGTGGCCGAAGTATTGGAGCCTCAGCTTCAGCATCAGTCCTTCCAATGAATATTCAGGGTTGATTTCCTTTAGGATTAACTGGTTTGATCTCCTTGCTGTCCAAGGACTCTCAAGAGTCTTCTCTAGCACCACAATTGGAAAGCATCAATTCTTCAGTGCTCAGCCTTCTTTATGGCCCAACTCTCACATGATTACTGGAAAAACCATAGCTTTGACTATACAGAATTTGTTTTATACAATACATGAATTTGTTTTATTCAATGGATTATTATCCTTTGCAATAATTATCTATTTTGATGCTCAAATTGTCCAAAAATGGGCTAGGGTTCCCTTTACGCTGATGTCTGTGTCTTTGATTTTTTACCCATGATTCCCTGAGCACTTCATTACTTTTTGGCCCAAAGATGTTTCAAGCTCACCTTATAGTAATACTTTCCTTGCTCCGCTCAGAAAGCAGCCTTTCTCCAAGAAGCCCTGTGGTTCCTTTTAGTGGAGAGTGGTTATTTAAGAGAGTAAGATCTGAGTGTTAGGTGTAATCATTGCTGTTATTCTCAGATCACTCTCACATACAGAAGTTCTCTCTTCTTCTGTATGTATCTATCTAGATTGTTGTTGTTGTTTCGTCGATCAGTCGTGTCTGACTCTTTGCGACCCCATGGACTACAGCCTTCCAGGCTCCTCTGTTCATGGAGTTTTCTAGGCAAGAATACTGGAGTGGGTTTCCATTTCCTTCTTCAGGGAATCTTCCCAACCCAGGAACTGAAACCATGTCTCCTGCATCTCCTGTATTGGCAAGCAGATTCTTTACCACTGACTCTTTGCAACCCCGTGGACTGTAGCCCTGCAGGCTCCTCTGTCCATGAAATTTTCCAGGCAAGAATACTGGAATGGGTTGCCATTTCCTTCTCCAGGGAATCTTCCCGACCCAGGGATTGAAACCATGTCTCCTGCTTCTTCTGCATTGGCAGGTGGATTCTTTTACCACTGAGCCACCAAGGAAGCCCCATCTATCTAGATACACATTGTTGTTGTTGTTGTTAAGTCGCTTCAGTCGTGTCCAACTCTGTGTGACCCCATAGACGGCAGCCCACCAGGCTCTCCCGTCCCTGGGATTCTCCAAGCAAGAACACCGGAGTGGGTTGCCATTTCTTTCTCCAATACATGAAAGTGAAAAACGAAAGTGAAGTCACTCAGTCCTGTCCGACTCTTCGTGACCCCATGGACTGCAGCCTATCAGGCTCCTCCATCCATGGGATTTTCCAGGCAAGAGTACTGGAGTGGGGTGCCATCGCCTTCTCCGTAGATACACATACATACATACATATATATATATATATATACTTCTATATTTACATCTCAAACCATTTATATTGACATCCATGAGTTCCCCTTATACTTTCCATTCCAGTCCACTTTATTTTTTTATCTTTTTGTATATGTTTCTCCTTTCTCTAACATGAGGAATCTGATGTTTCTCATACATTTATTCTCCATATATTTATTGCATCAGTCCTACCTGTATGTGGCCCATTTCTCCTTGCATCTGTGTTCCCCACTCATTGACCTTTCATGGACACCTGTCATACTCAGCTCCACTTAATGACTTTTGAATTGAAATGTTTAAATTTAAAAAATTGCATTGATCATACATTTTTTATTTATGAAACTGAAAGTGTTAGTCACTCAGTCTTGTCTGACTCTTTGTGACCCCATGCACTGGAGGCCCACCAGGCTCCTCTGTCCATGGAATTCTCCAGGCCAGAATATTGAAGTGGGTTGCCATTTCCTTCTCCAGGGGATCTTCCCAACCCAGGGATTGAACCTGGGTCTCTCAACATGGCAGGCAGAATCTTCACTGATCGAGCCACCAGGGAAGACCATTTTTGCTTTAAATCACATTTGTACCTAATCCTCTGTTCTTGACATTGAGATTCTGTTCTTTTCTCTGTTTCTTTGATAATTTCAGACTTATTTTAATGTTTACTTGCAAGCTTCTTTTGGACTGCTCTATTATCTTCAGTTTTGAGGGTTCAAATGATTCCCTTAGTTGCATCTATTCACCCTGCTACAGTGTAACTCACTTTTATATAGGGCTTGCAGCTTTTTTTTTTTTTTTTTTACTGTGAACAATTCTTCAGTAGGGGTTGTTTACTACTGAAGCCAGTGTCCTGGGTTGTAGAATTGTCTCTGTGGAGTCATTCCTGTGTAATGATTTTGTATTGGCCTCTTCCTAGGATTTATGAGTTTTACTGTTTTGAACAAAGTGTACTGTTAGTTTCTCATGTTGGGATTCCCATTCCTGGGGAATATAAGCCTCTTATCCATGACACAGATTTGGTGCTCTTCCTTCCTAAATACAGGTGATTCTTTTTCAACCTTATCCATTGTACATGATCAACTTCTTTATAGCTTTTCAAGGCTGGCAAGCAGAGCTTCATGGCCCCCAGTTTTATGCAAAGTTTAGTTCTGACTCTCATGGGTGTGACATCTCCTATTCTATTTCCTAACTTCATTAAATTACAGCCCTCAGCCCCTGGCCTATCTGATTCTAATACCCCTGGTGAGTGGTTTTATCTCCTACTTATCCTTACTTTTCATTTTCTCTTACTTGGTTATTTATTGGTATTAAAATTGGTATCTCTTATTGGTATTAAAATCATTTTTTATTTTTATTTTTTTGGTTGTACATTGTTGCACATTTTAATATTTGACCAGAGAATTCTGTACTGTATCTAGTAATAAAATATTGCAAATGGCTTAAATGTTTAACAATAGTTTAAACTGCTGGAATGAATTAATTATAGTGTAGTTGTATGATAGAGTAATATATAACTATTATAAATAATGTGATTGAAATATCAGGTAGAAGTTATATATAGGAAGTTTTACACTATAATATTAGGAAATGTGATACAAAACGGTAGGATATTTATTACATAAAAATAAAAACATAAGAAAAATGTGTTTAAGACTATATTAGAATGTTAGGAGTAATTGTCTGGTTTTGTGGGATTATTATTGAATTAGTTTTATTTTCTGTGGAGATAACAGAAAAGTAACTTTGATAAACATTCCTAGACCATCAAATTCCTCAAGTAATAATAACAACAATATGTGTAGACTGGCTGTGCCTTAAAAGTAAAAATGGTTTCTAGGAAGTTTAGTTGTAAGATTTTCCCTATATTTGGGATTGAATAAAAAGTTTTGAAAGTGAATAAGGTACTTTAATTTCAAACTATTGTGAACATACTCAAAGGGGTTTTATCACTTGAGTTTGAATTAAATTAAAAAAAATATGTATTTGGCTGTGCTGGGTCTTAGTTGCATGCGTATACACTCTTAGATCTTCATTTTAGAACATGGGATCTTTGATTGCAGCATGTGGGATCTAGTTCCCTGACCAGGGATTGAACCTGGGCCTCCTCAATTGGGAGCATGGAGAGTTAGCCATTGGACCACCAGGGAAGTCCCTGAATTGAATATTCCTAAGGAACAATCTTCATATGATTATCTAAGTTAAGTTTAAATAAAACTTTGTAACTTAGCCAATCTTTGTTTTCAATAATGTACCAAATACTAAATTTTGAATTTTAAACTCACTGAAATCAGAAACACTACTGCTAATTATTAGTTCATGGAATAGCATACATATTTGTACTCAGATTTTTATAGTTGCCAATAAAAAGTTATCCTTTTTAAAATCAGCTGTATCATTAAAACCTGAGTCACTGTGTCCAGTTGGGTATTTTATTTTCAAGTACACTGATGGGAATGCAATTCTGAGTTGCACAGCTTTAAGAAAAATAACAAAAACAAAACAAAATTTATTATCCCTTGGCATCTCAGAAACAGATATAATAAAGAGATAGTTTCAGACACTTTACTGTCATTAGAGCATTTAATGTGTTTCTTTGCCTGTTTAACTTTTAACCATATTATCTTCCCTGGAAATGCTTACAACTGCAACTCATATTTCTAAGTACTATGTTTTTTGAATTGACTGCAATCTCTGTAACCATTTGTGACCTGTTTTTTCAATGATTTCTTTTCCTTCTCTTTCAAATCATTCTTCTCATCAATGTTCTCTCTCCATATTCATTGCTGTTGTTTCATAGTCTCTTTTGGGTGCTTTCCCCTTCTTATTATGCATAGAAAGTGATACTATTGTAGCATAATGGTGTAAACAGGCGCAGCTACTTACTCCAGGAACCCCAAGGCTGAGAGAGCACTCTCTCAGGTCACCTGTTTCCTTTAGCACACCTGGACCCTTGGCAGTGGCCTGCTGATTGGGAAGCTTTGGATTATTCCATCTTGTCTCTATTTCATTAGGGTTTTGTCTATGGAGTCTCAATGTTCTGATATGCTTCTGCCATTTTTTGTACCTACTAAAACTTTAAAACTTTTGAATAAGTGAACCAATACTTAAAACATACAAAATTATTGGATTAAATAATCAAACCCTCAAAAGCATATAGCTCTTAAGAATAGTCATCACCTATCGGTCACTAGTCCTCATCAGTATGTATAAGTGAATAGATGTGGCTTTCCTTAAATCACTGGGTGCTTATGGGTGAGTTGCCTTGAGTAATTAATGGAAAATATTGTCAGCTGAATCTTGAAATCTTGAGGAAATTTGCTTAAACTTTTATAAATGTGCACACGTATTAGATGTCAGTTTTATCCTCTCGCCTCTTTCCCTCCCTCCTGTCTTCTCCTCCTCTCTCCTTCCCTTCCTTTCCCTTCTGTTCCTCTTTCTCTTTTAAAAGCTAGTTCTTTGAGCAATTTAAGGTTATGAAGAATTTGTCACTTATTTTTGAATTTCGTCTTACAATATAGGAGTTATTTACTTATTTAATAAGAAGAGAACAGTTCCCCATGTTCAAAACCATGTTATTTCAGAAAGGGATGCTACACTCTAACTGGAATTTGTATAAAATAAAGAAAATGGCTCTTTTAAATAAAGGAGAGGCAGGAACACTTAATGAACAGCTTACTTTGTGCTAGGTACTGCCTTATCCTTTCTTATACACACACACACATATATATATAGCTATTAATATTATTATATAATATAAATTGTTACAGATAAATAACATTTTCCATTTTTGCCTTTTTTGCCAACAAGCCACAAATGGAACTGTTACCCAAGTACAATTGTGATCTCCCTTTAGTTTCCAGATGGAATAATCTCTCCTTCCTTTATATGGTTATTTATCTTTTTACTTTAAATATTCCAGCTCATCTATCTTTTAATTAAATATTCCTTCAAATCCTTTTTCTGAATAAGCAAGTTTGAATTAATAAAATAAAATAAAGACTGAGATAGATAATCATGAATGTACCTTTGGACCATGAATATTGTATTACTTTATAGTGATAGTATAAAAAGCATCAGATATTCAGAATTCTCTTATCTTTTAAATTGAGGATGATTTCTCTAGTTCTTTATATTTTAATAAAAATGCTCACCAAACTTGAATTCTTGTGAGATAGTTCCTCTTTAAGGTTCAGTTCAGTTCAGTCACTCAGTCGTGTCTGACTCTTTGCGACCTCATGAATTGCAGCATGCCAGGCCTCCCTGTTCATCACCAACTCCAGGAGTTCACTCAAACTCATGTCCAGCGAGTCGGTGATGCCATCCAGCCATCCCATCTTCTGTCGTCCCCTTCTCTTCCTGCCCCCAATCCCTCCCAGCATCAGAGTCTTTTCCAATGAGTCAACTCTTTGCATGAGGTGGCCAAAGTACTGGAGTTTCAGCTTTAGCATCACCCTTCAAATGAACACCCTGGATTGATCTCCTTTAGAATGGACTGGTTGGATCTTCTTGCAGTCCAAGGGACTCTCAAGAGTCTTCTCAAATACCACAGTTCAAAAGCATCAACTCTTCCGCGCTCAGCTTTCTTCACAATCCAACCCTCACATCCATACATGACCACTGGAAAAACCATAGCCTTGACTAGACGGACCTTTGTTGGTAAAGTAATGTCTCTGCTTTTGAATATGCTATCTAGGTTGGTCATAACTTTTCTTCCAAGGAGTAAGCGTCTTTTAATTTCATGGCTGCAGTCACCATCTGCAGTGATTTTGGAGCCCCCCAAAAATAAGGCCTGACACTGTTTCCACTGTTTCCCCATCTATTTCCCATGAAGTGATGGGACCAGTTGCCATGATCTTCGTTTTCTGAATGTTGAGCTTTAAGCCAACTTTTGCACTTCCTCTTTCACTTTCACCAAGAGGCTCTTTAATTCCTCTTCACTTTCTGCCATAAGGGTGGTGTCATCTGCATATCTGAGGTTATTGATATTTCTCCCAGCAATCTTGATTCCAGCTTGTGCTTCTTCCAGCCCAGCGTTTCTCATGTTGTACTCTGCATATAAGTTAAATAAGCAGGGTGACAATATACAGACTTGACGTACTCCTTTTCCTATTTGGAAACAGTCTCTTGTTCCATGTCCAGTTCTAACTGTTGCTTCCTGACATGCATATAGGTTTCTCAAGAGGCAGGTCAGGTGGTCTGGTATTCCCATCTCTTTCAGAATTTTCCACAGGTAGAGAATGCCTAATTTAAGATTTTGGCTCTTCACGAGCATTTCACAAACTCTAAAATCTGTGGGCGCATTTTTCACAGAGCAAAACATATAATAATTTATAGCAAGTAATACTAGCTATAATTTGATAAAGGAAAAAAATCTTAGATAAAATCTTTGTTCATTGGAATGCTTTTGTTCTATCTTGAAAAGACATGTACAACTCCAGTTGTGAAATACTATCTTGGGAAGCAGATTCTACTTGGGTAAAAGTGAGAAATTATAGACTGAGGCTCAGGGAAATAATCTGGGGTGTTTTTAAAGAGCATGGACTTTGGAGTGAGAAATACATGGATTCGAATCCTGAATTGCCAATTGTCTGGTGACCTGGCCTCATGTAATTTCCATAACTATTGACTCAGATTTTATCTATGAAAAGAAGAAAATTGTACTTGTTGGGTTGTTCTGAGATACCAGGTATATATATAGTTCAGTACCTGGCAACTGGTAGATTCCCCAGAAACAGCAGCTGCTGTTATTAGGATCAGGAAAAGTGAAATGCTGGGCTGGATGAAACACAAGCTGAAATCAAGATTGCTAGGAGAAATATCAATAACCTCAGATATGCAGATGACACCACCCTTATGGCAGAAAGTGAAGAGGAACTAAAAAGCCTCTTGATGAAAGTGAAAAAGGAGAGTGAAAAAGTTGGCTTAAAGCTCAACATTCAGAAAACGAAGATCATGGCATCTGGTCCCATCACTTCATGGGAAATAGATGGGGAAACAATGGAAACAGTGAGAGACTTTATTTTGGGGGGCACCAAAATCACTGCAGATGGTGACAGCAACCATGAAATTAAAAGGCGTTTGCTCCTTGGAAGAAAAGTTATGACCAAGCTTGACAGCATATTAAAAAGCAGAGACATTACTTTGCTGACAAAGGTCCGTCTAGTTAAAGCTATGGTTTTTCCAGTAGTCATGTATGGATGTAAGAGTTGGACTATAAAGAAAGCTGAGTGCCGAAGAATTGATGCTTTTGAACTGTGGTGTTGGAAAAGACTCTTGAGAGTCCCTTAGACTGCAAGGAGATCCAACCAATCCATCCTAAAGGAGATCAGTCCTGAATATGTATTGGAAGGACTGATGCTGAAGCTGAAACTCCAATATTTTGGCCACCTGATGTGAATAACTGACTCATTTGAAAAGACCCTGATGCTGGGAAAGATTGAAGGCAGGAGGAGAAGTTGACAACAGAGGATGAGATGGTTGGATGGCATCACCAACTCAATGGACATGAGTTTGAGCAAGCTCTGGGAGTTGGTGATAGGGAAGCCTGATGTCCTGCAGTCCATGGGGTCGCAAAGAGTCTTGACACGACTGAGCGATTGAACTGAACTGAATCTCTTGTCTCTGCAATGAGGATACCTGGATTATCTCAGTGGGCACAGTATAATCACACGGGTCCTTAAAAGTGGCAGAGAGCTACCGAAGGAGATATTAGACTGATATAATCTCAGAAGATTCAACTCAGGTTTGCTAGCTTAGAAGATGCAGGAAAGAGCCACCAATCATGGAATACATGCAGCCTCTAGAAGCTGGAAAAGGCCAGGAAACAGATCTTACAGAGCCTTCATAAAAGAATAGACTTGCTGACTCCTTGGTTGTATCCCAGTGAGACCTGTGTATGACATCTAATGTGCAGAGCTGTGCTGTGCTGTGCTAAGTCAGTTTAGTCATGTCCAACTCTTTGAGACACCATGGACTGTAACCGACCAGGCTCCTCTGTCCACAAGATTCTCCAGGCAAGAATACTGGAGTGGGTTGTTGTGCTCTCCTCCAGGGGATCTTCCCGACCCAGGGATCAAACCTGTGTCTCTTATGTCTCTTGCATCAGCAGGTGAGTTCTTTACTACTTGTGCCACCTGAGAAGCCCAATCTGTAGAGTTATAATAAATTTGTGTTTTAAAGTTGTCAAGTTTGTGGTCATTTGTTATAGCAACAATGGAAAACCAATACAGCACTTGTTATTATTGGTATATTAGGGCTTATTTTGTCTTCTGTTTTTCTCTCTGTTTTTCATTTCTCTGTTTGCCCTCACTTCTGTGAGCATTTGAATACTTTTTAAGAATTGCATTTTATTTGTGTAAAGTGTTTTTGAGAGTACCGTATTATATAGCTGTTTTTGGTGATTGCTCTAAGGATCGCTGTATGTATGCCTTCTCACGGTGCACTGCTGTTGCTCTCTTACCCTCCTCCATAATAATTGTCTTAAACATTTCCTCTACCTACATTTAGAACCACATCAGATCGTGTTAACACTTTTCTTTCAAAAGTCAAACATAAATTAGAAAACTTATAAGAAAAGCTATTGTATTTACCATATTTTTGCTTATTGTGTAATTTCTTCTGTCAAGAGATTCCAAGTTTTCTCCTATTTATGTTTCCTCTCTGTTTAGAGAAACTCCTATAGCCATTCTTTTAGAGTAGGGTTTCTGGTGACAAAAACTCTTTGTTTACATCTGACAATGCCTTGATTTCCCCTTAATTTCTAAAGGATGTTTTCAGTAGGCATAGGGTTTTAGTTTGACATTTTTTTTTTTCCTTTCAGTGCTTGAAAAATGCTTTGCTTCTTCCTTCTGGCCTTTGTGATTTCTGATGAGAAATTTGCTATCATTCAAATGATTTTCCCCATATGTAAGGCTTTTTTCCCCCTATGGCTACTTTGAAGGTTTTTCCTTTGTCTTTAATTTTCAGAAGTTTCAGAAGCTTTTGGCATAGATTTATTTAGGTTTACCCTGGTTAAGGTTTGCTCAGCTTCTTGAATCTATAAGTTTATAGCTCTTGCCAAATGTATGGAAAGTTTTTAGCCATGATTTCTTCGAGTACATTTTCATCTCTGCCCTCTTTCTCTTGTGTCCTTCTGGGCCCCTGGTGACATTGATGCTAGATCTTCTATAATAGTCTCCCAGCCTCCTGAGGCTCTGTTTATTTAGTATTTTTTCTAATTTCTCATTATTTGGGGCAAGTTCTATCATTCTGTCTTCCATTTCTCTGCTTCTCTCTTCTGTGTCCTTCTGATGGGATGAGCTTTCCAAAATTGCTGCTGCTCGTGTTTGTATCCTCCTTCTGAATCCAGTTGCCTCCTACCTTTTGGAAGCTCTTGAAGATCAGACATTGAGGCCTGGTATGTTGCAGTCCATGAGGTTGCAAAGAGTCAGACACGACTCAGCAACTAAACAACAAAGATCAGCAAGTGAGTGTGAGCCAGGCTCCTTTCAAACGATTGCTTCTTCCCTGGATCCTGGAGGATGTACATCTGTTAAGAGTGGAGTCCCTATTTGCCACAATCCTCTGGCTCTCCTGAAAGTAAACCCTGGTGGCCTTCAAAGTCAAACATTCTAGGGGCTCATCTTATTGGTGTAGAACCCATAGGCTGGCTAGTCCTTCCTGGGGCTTGGACCCCTTGCTCCTTGGGGAGAACCTCTGGAATTGTAATAATTCTCCCATTTGTAGGTTGCCCACTTTGTGGTATGGGTCTTGACTATACCACATCTCCATCCCTCTTACTCACCTCATTGTGTTCCTTTTTTATATATTTAGTTATCGAAGACCTTTTCTGCTAGTCTTCAGATTGTTCTCATTGCTGATTGCTCCTAAATATTTGTAATTTTGGCGTTGGAGTGAGAGGGTGAACTTGGGATCTTTCTTCTCCTCCATCTTGGCTATTCCCTCTGAATACTGCTCATTGACGCATTTCTACCAAGGCTACTTTAACATCATTGTCAGATAATTCTCTTTGTCATCTTAGTGTTGGCAACTATTTTTTTGAATTTGATTTCAAATTCTTTTTGATCTTTGTGTGATGAGAGATTTTTATATTAGAATCTGGACATTTTACACTCTATATTGTGAAACTCTGGACCTTAAGCCTTCTGTTTTATCTGGCTTTCTCTGATGCTATGTGAATGGAAAGGATTGTACCACTTCGTTGCTACCAGACAAAGTTAGAAGTTCAGGTTCCTCCTTCAGCCTCTTTTGACACCTGAGTGGGGAGATGCTTTCCAATTGCTCAGCAGGGGTGGGAGTTCTGGCTTACTGTGTAGTCTCTACTGAGACCACACCAGGGATGGCCTTGATGTAGGGAAATTCCTGACCTTCTCCCAGGCCTCCCCCCATATTACTATAGTGGAAAGAGGAGGGGTGCCTGGTTACTACTGAGAGGAGGTGGAATTTCAAGCACCCAATGGTCTTCACCAGTACCGTGGGAGAAGCTTTTTTCTTGTACAGTGGAGATGAAAGTCCTAGCTTAGTACTTAATGCTCTCTGACTCCACACTGGCAGGGGTGTTGGGGCCTCATTACAGCCTCATGAGGGTAGAAGTCTAGGCTCCACACTTGGCTTTTGCTGGTGTGGGTGTGGGTGAGGCCACAGTTCATTCTGTGGTGTTTGTCTACAGTGGAGCTGTTATTATCTAAACATGTTCTGTCTTTTTAGGTTACTCCTTCCCTGGTCCTTTGCCTAGAAAAAGCAGGCTTTTGTTGGAGCTGATTTTTGTTTGTGACCACTGGGTAATTCTAAGTTGTCATATTATTATTTTTAGGCTGTGTTGCACATGCGAAATCTTAGTTCCCTGACCAGGGATTGAACCCGTGCCCCTGCAGTGGAAGTGTGGAGTCTTACCCACTGGACCACCAGGGAAGTCCCAGATTGTTATATCATTTAATTCCAAGTCTGATATGTATGAAGCAGAAAGTAAACCCAGGAACTCACCATTGTGTGTCCTAGGGTCACTAGCTAGTCTGCCACCTTCTCTCTCTTTCAGAGTCTTCTTTTTTTTAATATTTGTTTATTTGGCTGCATCAGGTCTTCACTGTGGTGCATGGGCTTTGGTGCTCTGTAGCATGTGGGATCTTAGTTCTCTGACCAGGAATCGAACCTGTGTCCCCTGCATTGCACAGTAAATTTTTATTCACTGGACTACCAGGGAAGTCCCCAGAGTCTTGTTTTTATTTTATATATAATGTCCAGAGTTTTAGTTGTACTCAGTAGGTAGAATATGAAAATGTACCTCTGCTGTCTCTTTCTAGAAGTTGAAATCACCAGGGGCTGGTGGCTCAGATGGTAAAGTGTCTGCCTGCAATGTGGGAGACCAGGGTTTGATTCCTGGGTCAGCAAGATCCCCTGGAGAAGGAAATGGCAATCCACTCCAGCACTCTTGCCTGGAAAATCCCATGGATGGAGGAGCCTGATAGGCTACAGTCCATGGGGTTGCAAAGAGTTGGACACGACCGAAAGACTTACTTTCCTTTCTTTCCTTGCTATCTCTACTGTACCAAATGCATATACAAGGCACCAAGCACTTCTTTGTTTGTTTGTTTGTTTTTAATTAATTTATTTAATATTCAAGGATAATTGCTTTAAATAATTTTACTGTTTTCTGTCAAACCTCAACCTATGAATCAGCCATAGGTATACGTATATCCCTTCCTTTTTGAAACCTTCTCCCATCTCCCTCCCCATCCCACCCCTCTAGGTTGATACAGAGACCCTGTTTGAGTTTCCTGAGACATACAGCAAATTCCCATTGGCTATCTAGTTTACATATGGTAATATAGGTTTCCATGTTACTCTTTTGATATATCTCACCCTTTCCTCCCCTCTCCTCATGTCCATAAGTCTATTCTCTATGTCCATTTCTCCACTGCTGCCCTATAAATAAAGTCTTCAGTACCATTTTTCTAGATTCCATATATATGTGTTAGAATATGGTATTTATCTTTCTCTTTTGGACTCACTTTACTCTGTATAATAGGTTCTAGGTTTATTTACCTCATTAGAACTGACTCAGACGTGTCCCTTTTTATGGCTGAGTAATATTCCATCATGTATATGTATCACAATTTCTTTATCCATTCATCTGTCAATGGACATCTAGGTTGCTTCCATGTTCCAGCTACTGTATGTAAATAGTGCTGCAATGAACAATGGGATACATGTGTCTCAATTTTGGTTTCCTCAGAGTATGCCTAGGAGTGGGATTGTGGGGTCATATGGTGGTTTTATTCCTAGTTTTTTTAAGGAATCTCCATACCTTCTTCAATAGTGGCTGTATCGATTTACATTCCCACCAACAGTGCAAGAGATTTCCCTTTTCTCCACACTTTCTCCAGCATTTATTGTTTGTAGACGTTTTGATGAGGGCCATTCTGATTGGTGTGAGGTGATATCTCATTGTTGTTTTGATTTGTCTTGATGACTGTAGCTTTGTAGTATAATTTGAAGTCGGGAAGATTGATTCCTCCAACTCCATTCTTCTTTCTCAAGACTGCTTTGGCTATTAGAGGTCTTTTGTGTTTCCATATGAATTGTGACATTTTTTGCTCTAGTTCTGTGAAAAATGCCATTGGTAATTTGATAGGGGTCACATTAAATCTGTAGATTGCATTTGGTAGTATAGTCATTTTCACAATATTGATTCTTCCTACCTAAAACATGGACTATCTCCCCATCTGTTTATATCATATTTGATTTATTTCACTAGTGTCTTATAATTTTCTGTGTACAGTTTTTTTTTTGTCTCCTTAGGTAAGTTTATTCCTAGATAATTAATGTGTTTTGCTGCAATGGTGAAGGGGATTGATTCCTTAATTTCTCTTTCTGATTTTTCATTGTTAGTATATAGAAATGCAAGTGATTTCTGTGTATTGATTTTGTATCCTGCAACTTTGCTAAATTCACTGATTAGCTCTAGTAATTTTCTGATAATACCTTTAGGGTTTTTTATGTACAGTATCATGTCACCTGCAAACAGTGAGAACTTTACTTCTTATTTTCCGATCTGGATTCCTTTTATTTCTTTTCCTTCTCTGATTGCTGTAGCTAGGACTTCCAGACTATGTTGACTAATAGTGGTGAAAGTGGACACCCTTGTCTTATTCCTGATCTTAGGGGGAATGCTTTCAATTTTTCACCATTAAGAATAATGTTTGCTGTAGGCTTATCAATATGGCCTTTACTATGTTGAGGTAGGTTCCTTCCATGCCCAGTTTTTGAAGAGTTTTAATCATAAATGGGTGCTGAATTTTGTCAAAGGCTTTTTCTGCATCTACTGAGATGATCATATGGTTTTTATCTTTCAATTTGTTAATATGGTGTATCACATTGATTGATTTGCGTATATTTAAGAATCCTTGCATCCCTGGAATAAACCCAACTTGATCATGGTGTATGAGCTTTTTGATGTGTTGCTGAATTCTGTTTGCTAAAATTTTGTTGAGGATTTTTGCATCTATCTTCATCAGTGATACTGGCTTGTAGTTTTCTTTTTTTGTGTTGTCTTTGTCTGGTTTTGGCATCAGGGTGATGGTGGCATCATAGAATGAGTTTGGAAGTGTTCCTTCCTCGCAATTTTTTGAGAGTTTTAGAAAGATAGGCATTAGCTCTTCTCTAAATGTTTGATAGAATTCTCCTGTGAAGCCATCTGGTCCTGGGATTTTGTTTTTTGGGAGACTTTCGATCACAGCTTCAATTTCAGTGCTTGTAATCTGGTTGTTCATAATTTGTATTTCTTCCTGGTTCAGTCTTAGAAGATTGAACTTTTCTAAGGATCTGTCCATTTCTTCCAGGTTATCCATTTTATTGCCATATAGTTGTTCATAATAGTCTCTTATAATCCTTTGTATTTCTGCATTGTCTGTTGTAAGCTCTCCTTTTTCATTTCTAATTTTGCTGATTTGATTCTTCTCTTTTTTTCTTCATGAGTCTGGCTAAAAGTTTGTCAATTTTGTTTATCTTCTCAAAGAACCAGCTTTTAGTTTTATTAATCTTTACTATTGTTTCTTTCATTTCTTTTTATTTATTTCTGCTCAGATCTTTATGGTATCTTTCCTTCTACTAATTTTGGTGTTTTTTTGTTCTTTTTCCAGTTGTTTAAGGTGTAAAGTTGCCTGGAGAATCCCAGGGACGGGGAAGCCTGGTGGGCTGCCGTCTCTGGAGTCGCACAGAGTCGGACATGACTGAAGCGACAGCAGCAGCAGCAGCAAGGTGTAAAGTTAGGTTTTGTTTATTTGATGTTTTTCTTGTTTCTTGAGGTAGGATTGTATTGCTATAAACTTCCCTCTTAGAACTGCTTTTGCTGCATCCTATAGGTTTTGAGTTGTCATGGTTTCACTGTCATTTGTTTCCAGAAATTTTTTAATTTCCCTTTTGACTTCTTCAGTAACCTGTTGGTTATTTAGAAATGTGTTGTTTAATCTCCATGTGTTTGTGTTTCTTAGAGGTTTTTTCTTGTAATTGATGTCTAGTCTCATAGCATTGTGGTGGGAGAAGATGCTTGATATGATTTCAATTTTCTTAAATTTACTGAGGTTTGATTTGTGACCCAAGATATGGTCTGTCCTGGAGAATGTTCCATGTGGACCTGAGAAGAATGTGTATTCTTCTGCATTTGGGTGGAATGTCCTGAAGATATCAATGAGATCCATCTCATCTAATGCATCATTTAAGACTTG
Source organism: Bos indicus x Bos taurus (assembly GCF_003369695.1). NCBI lineage: Eukaryota > Metazoa > Chordata > Mammalia > Artiodactyla > Bovidae > Bos > Bos indicus x Bos taurus. The sequence goes on from NC_040076.1 coordinate 118,871,467, forward strand.
TGTTTCCTTATTAATTTTCTGTTTTGATGATCTGTCCATTGGTATGAGTGGGTGTTAAGAGCTCCCTTATTTTCAAGTCAGAGAAAAAGATGTTCAGAGGAATTAGATGACCTCTTAAGGTCACAGCCTTATCTGGTGGCAGAGCCAGAGCTAGGCCCAGAATGCCAGCGCTTTTCACACTTGAATTATTCATTGTCACTACTCAGGCTTCATTCTGACTTGTGGTGGGAAAATCACTGGTGCGTTTTAGGGAGAAAAGTTCATGATTGCTTTACTTTTATAAAGGCTCATTCTGGCCACCATATGGAGAATAAACACCAGGGAGGGCACAGGTAGACACAGAGAGACCAGTGAGGGAGCCACGGCAGTGTCTTCCACACTTAGCAAAACACTCTCAAGTTAATAGATGAATGCAGATAAGTGCCTCGTAAGAGATCAAATATCATTTCTTAAGAAGTGCTTGGTGGATAAGAAGAACAAGATGTCAGAGGAGTAGGTGTACATGGAGTACATCTCTCTCCACAGATACATCAGGAATACATCTTCAGACACAGAAGTACATGCAGAACACCAGCTGAGAGTGGACAGGAGTACCTGACCAGTGGAAAAGATTATATACAGCCTTGCAAAACTCAGTAAGATGAAGGAACTAGGGGGAAATACAGGAGTGTTAGTAGGACTGGACCTGTCCCCAGTGGGTGGGGGAACTGAAGCAGGGGTCCGATTCCCACAGTGGGCCAATTGTCTGAGTCAGGGAGGAACATCTAAGGCTGAGAGTGAAACAGCTGATCTGCGGCAGCCTAAATGGAATGAGAATCAGACTGTCCTTGTTGCACCCAAACATACCACAGATAGGAACGCTGGTCTCCTGGAAGGTGCAGCGGATGCGAGCTGGAGTTTAGGGACTGTGGAGCAATCAAAAGGCGAGGGCTGCTACTGACTTTGTAGAGACGGATTGAGGCGGTATGAGGGAGGAAATCATGGTGGGAAATGCCAGTGGAGGAAAGCCAGGGAGCCATGGAAGCAAGGCGATACTGCTGAGTCACGCATACGGGGTGGAGCCATCACCATAGTCTCTCTTTCCCCACATGGCAGCATCGGCAGCTAAACAATAGAGAGGCTGGCCCATCAAATGCCTGACGCACTGAACTGCAGAGTAGGACCCCACCCAAGGTGCCCCTTTAAGAGCCTGATGTGCCGATCTGCAGACTAGGACCCCAAGGTGGGGTGGGGTTGGGGGCAGTGCTTCTATGTGGCTGACACACTGCGAACAACAGAGAAGGACCCCAGGCAAGGGAGCCTTCTAAGTGCCTGAATGAGCAGAACTACAGAGAAAGACTGGCCGGAGAGGCCTTCTGATCACCAGCTACAAGAGACTTGAAAAAAGACTCTGAGAGGGCCATAACTCCTGTGGTGGAGGCAGTCCATGTCCCTGCACACTTGGCACTGCCAAGATCCCCACAAGCCAAGCAGCTACGCCACCTTTATGCACAACTCTCACTGGGGAAGAGCTGCCACAGGCAAAAAAAGCCTTCTGTCTATGTGCGCAGGGTCACTTTGGTTGTGTCTGACCCTTTGCAACTCTGTAGACTGTGGCCTGCCAGGCTTCTCTGTCAGGGAGGGGGTTCTCCAGGCAAGAATACTGGAGCATATTGGCCAATTCTGGTTGCCGTACCCCTCTAGAGCACTATATTTCCTGCTGCCCTAGCTGCCAACCCCGCTGAGTACCTGGTGCTGCCAGAACCCCTGTGACCCAAGCAGCTGCACCACCTCCACACCTGGCCCTCACAGGGGCAAACCCAAGTCTTCCAGGGCAGCTTCAGGAGCTAAGCCCCAGTGGACAACCCACATGTAAAGGTGGAAATAAAACCACAATTGAAACCCAGGGGCAGTGTGGCTGAGGAAGAAGACCCAAAACCTTCCCACCAAGTGCACAATCAACTAAACAGACTCCGTGTCTATGGAATATACTAAGGGCCATTGAAAGATCCACAAAAGAAAACACACTAGCTCTGATAGCTGTGGACATTGGAGGTAAGAACACACAAGAGTAGGGCCAGATTAGAATCTGAGGTGTCCCCACAGCAGGTTCAGAGATCAGCACAGTATTGGACGGCATCCTAGGGAGGTAAGGTGGACTGTGACTCCCAGCAAGGGAAAGGACTCTGACAGGAGTGACTCAAGAGAAACACTTATTATTCTTACTTTTTTACTTGTTCTGTAGATTCTTTTGGATTCCCCCCCGCCTTTTTTCCCCTCTGTTGCAGCTATTGATTTTATTGGCACTAGGAAATCCAAATATGCTTTTGAGCTTTTTTTTTTCTCAGTCACATTTTATATTGTTGTCATAAACCACTGCCTCTATATTGGGCTTTTGCAGTTCTGTGGAGTTTTCCTCTCTCTTTCTCTTTTTTTTCCTCTCTTTTTTTAATTTTAATTTTTTAAACCTATAATTATTTTTTCTACATTTATTCTTTTGTATACTTTTCCTACTGTTCTTTTCCCCTTGCAGTTAATCTTTAAAGTATATAAATCTTCTTTATCTAACTCTATTTAACTTTGCATATCTAATCTTTCTTTCTTTAGTTTCCTCTTACAGTATTTGTTAGTTTTGTTTTCACTGCTTTATTCCCCACTTGGCACCTTGCTTCAGTTTTGTTTTCCAGTTTGTGTTTAAGTTAATTTTGTTCTAAACTGGTAGATATAATTTTTTATTTCCTTTGTTTGCTGAGTCAGTCTACTATACTTTATTTTTCTTGGACTGTTTTCACTTTGCTCATGGGTATATGTATATGTGTATATAGCATTATTTTAATTATCATTTGCCATATTTTGTAGCTGCCAGTTATCTGGGGTTCGTTTTTGGTTTCTTGTTTTTGGATATTTTTTTTAATCTCACTTAGTTCAGTTCAGTTCAGTTCAGTCACTCAGTCATGCCCAACCCTTTGCAACCCCATGGACTGCAGCACGCCAGGCCACCTTGTCTATCACCAACTCATGGAGTTTACTCAAACTCATGTCCATTGAGTTGGTATGCCATCCAACCATCTCATCCTCTGTCGTCTCCTTCTCCTCCTGCCTTCAATCTTTCCCAGCATCAGGATCTTTTCAAATGAGTCAGTTATTCACATCAGGTGGCCAAAATATTGGAGTTTCAGCTTCAGCATCAGTCCTTCCAATGAATATTCAGGACTGATTTCCTTTAGTATGGACTGGTTAGATCTCCTTTCAGTCCAAGGGACTCTCAGGAGTCTTATCCAACAGCACAGTTCAAAAGCATCAATTCTTCAGTGCTCAGCCTTCTTCACAGTCCAACTCTCACATACATACATGACCACAGGAAAAACCATAGCCTTGATTAGACGGACCTTTGTTGGCAAAGTAATGTCTCTGCTTTTCAATATGCTATCTAGGTTGGTCAAAACTTTCCTTCCAAGGAGTAAGTGTCTTTTAATTTCATGGCTGCAGTCACCATCTGCAGTGATTTTGGAGCCCAAGAAAATAGTCTGACACTGTTTCCATTGTTTCCCCATCTATTTGCCATGAAGTGATGGGACTAGATGTCATGATCTTAGTTTTTTTAATGTTGAGTTTTAAGACAACTTTTCAGTCTCCTCTTTCACTTTCATCACCAGGCTTTTTAGTTCCTCTTTGCTTTCTGTCATAAGGGTGGTGTCATCTGCATATCTGAGGTTATTGATATTTTTCCCAATTATCTTGATTCCAGCCTGTGCTTCATCTAGCCTGGCATTTCACATGATTTTTCTGCATATAAATTAAATAACCAGGGTGACAATATGCGGCCTTGACATACTCCTTTCCCATTTTGGGACCAGTCCATTGTTCCATGTCCAATTCTAACTTTTGTACTGTTTATGGGATTTTTCATATTTGTGTAGAAGCATAAATCTTGTCTTTGAGTCCAGACAAGTGGAAATCTTGTCTCTGAGTCAGTTTCCTTAGCATATTTAGGAGGTCAGTTTTATTTGTTTACAACCTGTTCATCTCACTCATTATGTTAGCAAAGTTTTGCATGCTAAGTGGCTTCAGTTTCGTCCAGCTCTTTGAGACCCTACGGACTGTAGCCCGCCAGACCCCTCTGTCCATGGGATTCTCCAGGCAAGAATAGTGGAGTGGATTACCATGCCCTCCTCCAGGGGATCTTCCTGACCCAGGGACGGAACCTGTGTCTCTTATGTCACCTGCATTGGCAAGTGGGTTCTTTACCACTAGCGCCACTAGTGAAACCCAACGAAGTCTTACAATAGCCTGTATAATTACTACAGAGTCTGAAATTCCTCCCCACTTTGTGGTTACCATATCCTCTGCTTGTAATGCATTTCTCCTAGATACTACTGTGGCTGACTTCTCATTAACTTGTTGAAGGTCACCATCACAACAAGGTCTTCTCTGATTTTACCCTATTTTCAACTGAATCCCTGTCCCCTTCTCTAAACCTGAAAATCATTGTCCTTTCCCCTGTTTTATTTTTCTCTTACACACTCACTTACCATCTTTATTTTCTATGTATTTTATTTCACCTAACTATCCCATTCATTACATTTTCCTTCTTCTAGAATGTAATTTCTATAACTGCAGAGGTTAAGTTTTTAGCATTTCTTAACTGCTATATATCCAAAAATTTTAAGAGTGCCAAGTTGCTCAAAAATATTTGTCAAATGAATCTTAAATTTGTGTCTAGTGGTGAATCTAACTTCACTTTGTCATTGACATTAACAAAGAGAGAGGAATGGTTAAAGTCCATTAGATCCTTCTTTTCATCAGCCTTGAGCTTCGTTTGTATATATCAGTCACCCAGCACATTGAACTAGGCTTCTGAAGGTGTTTTTATTGTTTTTAACTTCAGTATCAAATTAATTTGAGGAATCAGATTGCAGTAGCACTTGGAACACAGGAGAACAATATTTTTAGGCTAACAAAATGCACAAATTCACAATATTAGAACTGTCTACAGAACTTACCAAGATTTTATATGTTGGAGTATGATATCGTGCAAAATGAAATCACTGATTCACGCACCACCCAGTTTTGTTATCAAGAGCAGCTCATCTTCATGACTCTTTCAGCCCTAGACTACTTTGCTAAGTGTTGATGCTGAGCTATGGCTGGAGATGCAGGTGATTATGCAAAGTCTTTCTCAGCATGTATTTTACACATGTGTTTTTATGGACCCAGACACCTTAGCTGGTGTCCTATCTGATCATTTGCATCTTCCCTTAGAAATGAATTCCTGATCTGTGAGCTAGAAATGACTCAGAGGGAGAGCTGGAACTATTATCTTCTTAATTTGCTTTGAAGAAGGATTAGTCCTATTGTTAATAATTCTGAAACACCAACTAGAAAGGAACATTTTGTTTGAAGACATAAATGTTCAAATTTTCAGTCTGGCCACCAACTTTAAGTCCAGTGAAAGTCTGGCTTAAGAGTGTAAGAAGAAAGACAACTTAAAAAAATAATTAATCTTCATTTCTTTTATGCCAATTTTTCTCATGAGCTCGAGTCTTACTTAGCAGTGCCAAGTCAAATCCTAGGTCTTACTATGAGACATGAGTGGAAAAGATAAAGAAGCAGAAACTTGAAAGTGAATCTTTAGTTTATGGTGCCTGTGCCTTTGGCTTCCCTCCAATTAGTTGGGGTCTTTGTAGGTTTCTGCTGAATTTTCTGTATTAAGTGGGGCCTGACATTTCCTTAGCCTATCCAGGAGGTCAGTTTTATTTCTTGCACAGGCTATTTATCTCATTTATTACATTAACAAACCATCGGGATGAGAAACAAACTGGTCTGGACGGAGGCAGCTTTCCTAATTCATGTTAACATATGAGGCAAGATTGCAACATCAACCCTCTTTACAAAAAAACAAAAAGCAAAACACAGAAGGTCCAAACCAACCACCCAAGCGAACAAAAAGTCCACTTTTATGAATTTTGCAGACTCTCCAGGTTGTCAGAAGGATTTTTTCTCATCATGTATTATAGACATTCAAGTTTCAGTATGATTTACCTTCTTGTTCTTTTATTTTATGGAGAACCAGATCTTGTGGAAATGGCTGTACATTATTTGAAAGAAAATGGATTGGAAATAGAAGCCAGCACTGAGCCCTGAAATATGAAATCCTGAGCCTGAATGGTGACTTAAAAATTCATCCTCTCTTAGATAACCTTATTTGATAAAGCTAGGCTGGTGAGAATCTCATGTATGATATGCCCTGTTTCTAATATTAAAGGTCTTTTCCTTTACTTTCCTAAACATGTTTTTCAAATTGGTTTCAAGTTGATTTAGCTGCCTCAAGTGGAGTACAGCAAAAGCATAACTGCCCTGAATATGACAGATAGCTAGCAGCTGTTGTTGAAAAACTGACACTGCATTGGAACTGTCTCAACAGAAAAGCTGTGCTTTGCAAAGGCAACATGCTCTGAAATATTTGTGTCTGTGATATGCTTTTGCATGAAGTCTCTCCTGATGGAAACCCTGAGAAGGTGCATTTGCCATCTTCAGTTTTTGAATCATGAAACTTTCCAAGAAAGCAAAGTAAACCAAGAGATGTTATGTAAGTTTATCAATTCAGGCTCAACATTTTCTACAGTAATTTCATAGATATTTTTGTTTCCTATACTGTATATCACAACAGACTCTATCTATGTACGTTTGAATTCACTTTATGATTTTTGGCCTGATGAATGTGTCATTTTCATGTAGGTAGATAATATGGCAATATGTAATGTTAAGTGGGTCTTTGGGAAGAAAATGGAATTTATAAAAATAATCTAATCCATTTAGATATTTTTCAGCTCATCTTGGTGATCTTTTAATCCAAGCTTTTTCTTAAATACTGTATTTGCAATTTAAGCACTGCCACATGCTGCCACCGCTGTTACAAAGATACATTAGATTGATAGAATGATGCTGCATTCTTTATGACTGGAGAAAATAATGACTTCCTCTGTTCTCTCTAATCATGTTTTTATGGTTTGTTTTCCAAAATACTGCATACTTGACCTTAAAAGGGGATAAAGACTGCACATTTCATTTAACGAGTAATAAAAAGTTGGGTTCTCATTTTGCATTTAAACCTATGGGGAATACATTTTACTATAAGATATTTTCATTATGATCCCCAGGTCTCAGACAATTCTGGCTGACTCTGGCTGCTTAAGGACTGTGTATCTCAATAATTGAAAATAGATGCAGTGGACTTTGACCTATTTTACTTTCTGTGTCTCCAAGTTGAAAACTACTTTTTAGTCTTCCATGAGATTTTAAGAAGCCACTATTTCAAGTAAAAGGAAAAACAAAAGAAAACGCATGCTTCATTTTTTTTTTCCCAGTTCTTCACTGTTACCTTTTCATGGTCCTACCGTTATAAATCCTAGAATGAAAGGTAAAAATGTTACTGCCTGTTGCACCTTGTTTAAAAGGCAGAGCATACCAAATGTACTCTCTAAGAAAATTATATTATTTGAAGAGTTTTTTGCTTTAAAATTTAGATTTAGGAAAACTGTTTTTTTTTCAGACCTTCAGATCTTTTTTTTAAAATTTTATTTTATTTTTAAACTTTACATAATTGTATTAGTTTTGCCAAATATCAAAATTAATCCACCACAGGTATACATGTGTTCCCCATTCTGAACCCTGCTCCCTCCTCCCTCCCCATACCATCCTTCTGGGTCATCCCAGTGCACTAGCCCCAAGCATCCAGTATCGTGCATCGAACCTGGACTGGCATCTCGTTTCATACATGATATTTTACATGTTTCAATGCCATTCTCCCAAATCTTCCCACCCTCTCCCTCTCCCACAGAGTCCATAAGACTGTTCTGACCTTCAGATCTTACATGAGGTAATTTGTGTGTCCAACATTATTCATGTAAATGGGAACAGCCTCAAACGGAACACTAACAATAGTTAAAACTGTTTTGAACATAATAAAAAGCTGAAATACTATATTCCTTTGGAAATGAAATGACATTGTAGATAAGAAAAAAAATAGTTTGCAACTTTTCCTTTATTTGGTTAGGAACCTGACCTCCCCCGATTTTGGCTACCTTAGACTTTACTCCTAAATTGTGAGGTTGAGGGATAGAATAGATTAAAAGAAAAAAATAAAATAGATTTTCAGAATTTCTACCTGTCAATTTGGGCTGGAGATTTTTAATAAAAGTGCATTATTATTTGTGTTCTGAAATGTCTAAAGCACTTCGGTAATGTCCATTAACTCAATATAGTGCAAAATTTATATGGTGGTGGTGGTAGTTTAGTTACTAAGCTGTGTCCGACTCCAGGGACTGTGGCCCCTCAGGCTCCTCTGTCCGTGGCATTTCTCAGGCAAGAATACTTGAGTGGGTTGTCATTTCTTTCTCCAAGGGATCCTCCCAACCCAGGGATCAAGCCCAGGTTTCCTGCATTGCAAGTGGTTTCTTTACCAACTGAGCCACCAGGGAAACCCGGAAAATTTATATATGGATATGATAACCCATATGGGCTTCCCAGATGGTTCAGTGGTAAAGAATCTGCCTGCCACTGCAAGAGGTGGAGGAGACACTGGTTTGATACCTAGGTCAGGAAGATCCCCTGGAGGAGGAAATGGCAACCCACTCTAGTATTCCTGTCTGGATAATCTTATGGACAGAGGAGCCTGGCAGGCTACAGTCCATAGGGTTGCAAAGAGTTGGACACAACTGAGTGACTGAGCCACACACACTTGAAAACCCATACAACTTTTGCCTTAGTTATTGAAGATGGTACAATATTCATCTTTAAGAAGTCTTTGGAAATTTCAAGTAATATATTTTAGAAAATGTATCAGAGAATCTGTATGCTTCATTTTATTCTGACTAGCAACAAATGAGAAGTAATTTGATAAGTATATTTATTTTCTTCTTGGATTGATTGTAGGAAGATGCTGAGAGTTTCTGTTATTCTCATTATGCTTCTCTTAGCTTTAGTAGAGTATTGAATCCTTGTTCGGTTGCCTCTTTTCAGAATAAATTATTAGCTTTAATGAAACAAAATATTCATAATTCACCTAATTCATTTAATGATCATTCACAAATTTGATGTTTCTATTGCTTTCTAACACAGTGTAGAAGACATGCTTCATTTATCATTGATTTGATGAATGTCAACCTATTTTCAAAATATCTAAGTGGATCAGCCTTAAAAATTTAATCAGAAATTAGTGACTAAATTATGACTCAGCCTATACATAATCCAGGCAATATACTGCCACTTTCTAAGAAAGTTTTCAGGTTTGTTTTTTTCAGTCTTAACAATTGACACTCATGACTTCCCAGGTGGTCCAGTAGTTAAATTTTAGCACTTCCACTTGAAGGGGTGCAAGTTAGATCCTTGGTTAGGGAACTATGATTCCACAGGCAGCACAGGGCGGCACTCCCCAGCAAAGCTCACAGATGACGCTCATAATCACAGAAGCCTCATTCCATAAAGGAGGGCAAGCCACAAAGTCTGTCTAGATGTCTGTGTGTGTATAGGAGGGGCAGCACTGGTGGATGGGGAGTTGTTGCAGGGTGTCCACTGTGTGACGAGCGTGCTAAGTAATTGCACAAGTCTCATTTTTGTGATGTGAACTTGTATGTTGGGAAAGTACATCACACCTTGACTAAGGTAGCTCACGCCTAGTTTCTCAGCTCTGACTATTGGTTTCCTTATTGTTGCTCGTAGTGAAATGACAGAGTAGGAAAGCCATGCAGCAGATTTAGTTATAGGGTCTTGGAGATGTTAGGGATTTTAGAGCTCATATAATCCACTTCTCTAATTTTACGGAGAAGGAAACTGGGACTCAGGAAGGTTAAGCAACTTTCTCAAAATACCACAGTCACCAAGTTATGGGCTTGTCAGTCTTCTGGACCATTTTCATGCATTCCAAGTGTTATTTCAGTGGTATGCGGATAAACTTTATTAGGCTGAGGATCTTTGGATTAGAAGGATTCCCTTATTTTATTTTTAGACACCCATCTTTGCTTCCTTTGCCATCTTGTTCCATTTTCTCTGGTGACATGTAGATTTTATAAGTATCCTGCTGCAGCTTTGTTGGGATTGGGGATTCTGAGAAACCAAACCATAAATTTGACACTACGGGGTTCGAGTGAAAGTAAATCATGACTTACCATGTATACCAGGGAGCTCAGCCCCAAACTGATGCAAAAATAGCCTAAACCTGCACTTCTTCCCATGTGTTTCAAAATGCATTCTTTTGTGCTTCATTACCTGTTAAACTTTTATCAACATTTTTTTATTCAAGCCAGAGCTTGAAGAATGAAAACCGTAGGAAAGGATCAAAGCATTTGTTCCTCAATTTCCTTGAGCTGTTGTATGAATCTATTCATAGAAACATGTAACCTTCTGAGAAAAAGAAATCACCCAGTATCCAGTCCAGTCAGTGAAACACTCATTCCTTGTGTGTGTGTGTGTGTGTGTGTGAAGATATTATTTCCATAAGCCCATACTTTCTTTGTACTGGCACTGGGATACTATTACTCAACAAGCTACCTTGAATTCATTGTGAAAATAATCTCCCCTGGACAATTTAACAACTATTTTGTAATTTTTTACTTAATAACTGTAAACATTGAAATATCATAAGATAGCACCATGTTTATTATAATAAATGAAAGCACCTTCCTGACTCCCAGCTTTCATCTTCATGAAGTTCTTTTCTCAGTGATTGTTTCTGGCATGTTTGTGCCATTAAGGGTTAATGTGTTTCCACCTTTATATTACGTAAGAAGAGGGCTGCTCTTTAAAGTGTGTATGGGTATACCTAGAGCTGGTTTTGGCTGACACAACTTAATTAGAAGTATAAATTATTACATGACTCTTCCATTCTTCACTGGGAGCTACAGTTAAAATGCTGGCACTGGCTAATTAATAGGCTCGATACTGCCTTGTCAGTGAGGCTAGTCCATAAAAGATTTGATGCTTTCTTTCCTGAAACAAACAAAAACAGCTTTGGAACTGTCAGGAAATAACAGCAGCTCTTGACGGCTAATCATTACCAGCTTTTGTCATGTGGTTGTAATTGTTGCATGAATTCTGCTTCAATCAGGAAAAAATATGCTTAAGTGCCAGTAAAAGTTTTTATGCTGCTATGAAATTTTGCAATTTATGGCTTTGTACAGATCAGCTTGGGTTACTAGGCAACACCAAATGTATCGTTCACTCAAATTATTCCTTAACCCCCTGCATTGCTACAAACTCTAGCAAAAAAAAACAAAAAACAACCCTATAATAAACTATGATAACATAGGGTTAAATCTGATGACAAATGTGATACTAAAAGAAAAAAGAAGTATTTAAAAACTACACTGGATGGAAAGCAATCTGAACATTTAGAGCTGTTTACCTCAGGAAAAAAAAAAAAGTAGTTCCAAATGAATTTAATGATCATGTAGTTCTCTGATTGGCCATTAAGCAGGCCAGGTTTTTGGCACTTAAGCAATCATATTTGTGATGCTGGTTTTAATTAAGAAGTACACTGCAGGATATTCAATGACCAGGGAAGTGTGGTATTGCTGCTTGCTTGCTGTGCACCCATATGCATTTGAGAGAATATAAAACCCCAAGATATAATGACTCTTTCTCCATCTTTAAATAGACAGTCTGCCTGAGATTGTGCACTGCTGCACAGACTGAGTCTTAGAATCTGCATGAAGTCTGAGCATTGTCATTTAGTAGGCAAGAAATTGCAGCTTGTTCCTCAAAGCAGTACCAAATTAAGTGGCAGGGACAGAGCCATAGACACTTCTGGGGTGTTTGATGACTCAGAAGGATATTAGGGAAACCCTAGAATCAGTGTGGGAGTGGCTGTAAAGTGCTTTCTGGTTTGAATGCCTTTAGTGTTTTAAGTTTCTGTTATGATTATTCTCAAGCAGCCAAAATGATATCTCACAGTCATCATGTCAAAAGTAACAAAAAATGAGTTTCGAGCAGAAGCTCCCCAAATTTCATTTTAGCCCAGTATTTGTATGTAGGAAATGCTTCCGGGGTGAAAGCATGTGGCTTACATACCTCGGAAGCAGGAGACTGGAATTCAAACTCTGACTGAACTCTGACTCCCGTGCTGGATTGTCACTTTAAAGTTTGAGGAGCACTGCTTCAGATTCCTCCCTGCTGGGAGGGGAGGCCCTTTGCTTTGCTGGTTCAGTGTCTCAGTTGCTGGGAGTCATGACCCTGGGGGGGATGTGGAAGTTGTCACTATGAAGAACTAACCAGGACAAGCTGCTACTGAGATGGGTTGGCTTATGAGAGCTGCTGCCACATGGAACTCGGTTTCTCTTTCCAGGGTGCGTGCTAAGTCACTTCAGTCATATCCAACTCTTTGTGACCCCACAGACTGTAGACTGCAGGCTCCTATGTCCATGGGATTCTCCAGGCAAGAACACTGGAGTGGGTTGCTATGCCCTCCTCCAGGGGATCTTCTCCACCCAGGCATCAACCCAAGTCTCCTATGTCTCCTGCCTTGCAAGTGAATTCTTTACTGCTGAGCTACCAGGAAGCCCTTCTCTTTCCTAATTACCAGCAAATCAATCTTCCTTTGTCTCCATTCCCAGATCCCCTGGGGTTGACATGTCATTTCCTTTAATTACCTTTTTCTATTATCAGAGCTGATCAATGGTACAACTTTAAGAGTCCTAGAAACATCTTCTACTCCAAAGTTCTCTTTCCTTGGATGATATTTAAGAGTTGGCATTCTGCTTCTGAAATTCCATTCCTTGTAAGGTATTGTCCTGTGTAAAAGCAAAAAGCCTCTGGAAGTCTAGGTTCACCTTCCAGGGCTATGGTGTCATTAATGAGGAGGTTACAGAAAATCACTTCCAATAACTTCTCCTTTCTTATAATTGATAGCAAAAGAAACTTTATTAGAGACTTTCTGATAGAACTGACTCTTAACTGGATAAGGGGCAAGGGAAGAAAAATTTATAAAAGTAAGGTATTTTTAAGTAAGAGGATAACCAAAAAGGTTATGAAAAGAATGTATAGTTCAAGGGAACAAAAATTAATTTTTAACTTCAGTAAAACATTAATACAAGATACATTTTTTATCTTTAAAAAATTTAAGGTTATATTGACTGCATCACTAATTTTTATGTTTGCATGCAGTAAACAGAGAAAATTATTACTTAGAATGTGTACTTCTAGTTATTAGTTACATAGTAATTTTTATTTTAAAATAAAGATGATGTTTAAAATTTTTCAAACAACTGTGGAATATGGGAACTTCTTAAAAACTAATCCCAATGATATATTAAATGGAGATAAGGAGAAAAAAGGTTGAAAAGGTGGTACCACTTAAAATATATTGGAAGAACTCCATGAGTATGTCTTCATGAGGGGATACCCACATAGATCATGGGGACTCTTCCATACACAAAGAAGTGGATAGTCCCTGGCACATAGGAACAGCAGGAAGTGACGTATCAGATTGTCAGAAAAGCATGAGGATTGATGGAGCATGAATCCTGAGTAAATCAATTATGGAATGCTCCATTCCATGAGAAATTTTTCTGCTTTCTACCATTAGGACTGGCAATACTACTATTTGAGGACCATTGGACTGTCAGTAACTGGGTAAACAATTCTTTATCTTAGTGGTGTGTTCTGAAATTTCTCTAACAAAATATTCTGAGAGTCTACTACACTGGGGAGAAGATGAGTCTCTGTCTCAGGCATGGCTAGTATTCAGCACTGGGGAGCTTGTGACATGAATGACTAGGTTGTTTTCTGTCAGAAAATAAGAGAAGCTGGATTTGCTTCTTCCAAGGGAATTGGTGATGAAAGAGGAAAGAGTGCAGAGAAGGAAGGGGATGATGTGTGAGATGGGGTGAAGATGGGGACTGCATGGGGTTTAGGGTTAAATGTCCAAAGTGATGGGGGGCTTTTTTGATTTAAGGGTATCCCTTAGTTCTTATAGGTGTGTGTGTGTGTGTGTGTGTGTGTGTGTGTGTGTGTGTGTGTGTATGTGTAAGTAATTGGAGCTGTTTCACCTTTGTGTCCCATAGAGCAGGGATGTTCTGGTTTGGAATAGTGAGATGTTGTTTAATGTGAACTAGGGGAAGCAGATGGCTATAATTAGACCACAGAAATTAAAATTTCTAAGACTTCTGCAGAAAATTCTAGACATCTTGGACTTTCTCAGGGAATCTGAGTTGATCTCATCTAAGATTTTAATGGACCTATAGGTTCCACTGACATCACAACTATATCACTATACTATTGTATGACTCACATCACAGTACTGGATACCCTCACGTCACCACCTCCATTGAATGGTCATGCTCTCGACTTTTATAGAGCATTACAGGAACAATATAAGAATCACACCTAAATGAAAGATGTTGCTTAGAAATGATCTGTGAGGTTGCTCTACATCTCCATTCACCAATTATTTGTGAGAAATTTCTTTAGGAATTCAGCATCAAGAAGACTCTGCTCCATTTCAGAGCCTTGTCTCCTGTCACTTCAATGAAAATTGCTGGAGATGTTGTGATATTTGTCCCCAGAAGGTCAGAACTCAATATTTTTCTCAGTCACAACTACTCTGTTAAGCCTGCATTATCAGTGGGTTTTGCTTCTTCCTTTTTACTGTCTTTATTTCTGATTTCTAGTTTTGTCCTGTTTTAAAGTCTTCATTAGAAGCTGCTCAAATCCTCTGAGGAAATATTTAGAGTAAAAATAATTCACCCTGATTTTGTTCAATAAAAATTTTGTTAGAATCATGTCAAATGCTAGAAATACTATAGAATTGGTGGAGCCACCAACTGCACCGCCAGGCGCAGTTGTTTCCTTTCTGCATTTAGTGTCTTCTCTGTGGATTAACTGCTCAGTGGAACCCACACCTTCATTTTGCTTTCCATGGCAGTGAGGATGTAACCATTTGGCTTTACATCATGCTACAAGCTGGCCTTTGGTCCTAATATTCATGGGTGAATTTAAAATATACAGCTTGGGGACTTCCCTGGTGGTACAATGAAAAAGAAATCATCTTCCAGTGCAGGGGACATGGGTTCAGTTCCTGGCCCAGGAAGATTCCGTATGCCTGGAGAAACTAAGCCTGGGTACCACAGCTACTAAGCCTGCGCTCTAAAGCCCGCGAGCTGGGACTACTTAAGCCCATGAACCTAGAGCCTGCTGCACAATAGAAGACACCAAAGCCCATGCACTGCAATGAAGAGTAGCCCCCTGCTCGCTGCAACTAGAGAAAACCAGCCTGCAGCAAAAAACTCAGTGCATCCAATTAAATAAATACATTTAAAAAATAAAATATACAACTTGTTCCACAAGCCTTAATAGATTTGCCTGTTTATCCCCCACCAAACGACACTGCTCTTTTTCATACAATTTTCCATGAAATATATTATTTGGATGACATTCACATGCAGTGACATTTGAGAAGGTGAGTAGGAGCACAGAAAAGAGGTGGGGTTATATTTCATGGATAATAAAAATCAGGAGACCAATACTTTCAAATGGATACCATGCACAGCACGTAATTAATTCACACTGCTGAAATGGTGCTCTTCCCTTCCTTCTGGACCCCAGGGATTCTCAGCTTTGACCCTAGTGACATTTTGAACTAGAGAATTTTGTTTGTTTGTTTTGCTATATGGGACTATCTTGTGCATTAAAGAATGGTTAGCAGCTTCCCTGGTCTCTAAAGAGTGTATGGCAGTAGCACTTTCCTCCCCTAAGTTGTGACATTCAAAACTGTCCCCAGACATTGCCATGTTTCTCTGGGGAGTGTATCATTCCCAGTTGAGAATGATTGATCTACCTCTTTGCTCAACTTTTCTATCATGATATGCTATATTAATACTTTCTTCATTACTATATTTTTTGGATATTTGCAAGTTCTGTCTCTTTGTTTATTGAAGCACAGTTGATTTACAATATTAGCTTCAGATGCACAGCATAGTGACTCAGTGTTTTTATAGATTATACACTATTAAAAGCTTTTTCAACATAATGGCTGTAATTCCCTGTGTGTACATGCTCAGTCACTCACTCGTGTCTGACTCTCTGTAACCCCATGGACTGTAGTCCACCAGGCTCCTTTGTCCCTGGGATTCTCCAGGCAAGAATACTGGAATAGGTTGCCATTTCCTACTCTAAGCGTTCTTCCCGACCAGGGATTGAACCTGAGTCTCCTGCCTTGGCAGGTGGCTTCTCTATCACTGAGCCACCTGGGAAGCCCGTGTGTGTGTATACGCACACAATATCTTCTTTATCCATTCGACTCTTGATGGACACTTAGGTTGCTTCCATTGTAAATGTTGCTGCTCTGAACATTGGAGTGCCTGTATCTTTTTGAATTACTGTTTTCATTTTTTTCCAGATACATACCCAGGTGTGGAATTGCTGGGTCACATGGTAGTTCTATTTTCAGGTTTTTGAGGAATTTGCATACTATTTTTGTGTAGTGACTGCATCAATTTACATTCCCACCAATAGAGTACAAAGGTTTCTTTTTCTTTACATCAACATTTGTTATTTGTAGACTTTTTGATGATAACCATTCTGACAAATGTGAGCTGATATCTCACTGTGGTTTTGCTGTAGATTTGTCTAATATTTAGTGATGTTGAGCATATTTTAATGTTCCTGTTAGCCAACTGTATGTCTTCTTTGTAAAAATGACTATTTAGGTCTTCTGCCCACTTTTGATTGTTTTTTTTTTTAATTGAGTTTTATGAGCTGTTTGTATACTTTAGATATTAACCACATGTCTTTCAATTCATTTGCAAATATTTTCTCCCATCCTGTTGGTTGTTTTTTTGTTCTTTTGTTGGTTTCCTTTGCTGTGCAAAAGGTTTTACATCTAATTAGATCTGGGATTTCTTTGGAAGGAATGATGCTAAAGCTGAAACTCCAGTACTTTGGCCACCTCATGCGAAGAGTTGACTCATTGGAAAAGACTCTGATGCTGGGAGGGATTGGGGGCAGGAGGAGAAGGGGACGACAGAGGATGAGATGGCTGGATGGCATCGCTGACTCAATGGACGTGAGTCTGAGTGAACTCCGGGAGTTGGTGATGGACAGGGAGGCCTGGCGTGCTGTGATTCATGGGGTCGCAAAAGAGTCGGACACGACTGAGCGACTGATCTGATCTGATCTGAGGTCTCATTTATTTATTTTTGCTTTTATTTCTTTTGCCTTATGGGCAGATCCAAAAAATATCACTACGATTTATGTCTGCTTGTGTTGTCTTCTAGGAGTTTAATGGTTTCACGTCTCACATTTAGGTCATTCATCTACTTTGATCTTATCTAATCTCATTATTCTACATGTAGCTGTCCAGTTCTCCCAGCACCACTTATTGAAGAGACTGTCGTTTTTCCACCATATATTCTTGCCTCCTTTGTCATAGATTAGTGACTGTAAGTTAGTGGATTTATTTATTCTTGGTCTCTGTTCGTTTCACTGATCAATGTGCCTGTTTGCGCCAGTACACTTCTATTTGATCACTGTAGCTTTGCAGTATAGTCTGAAGATAGGGAGTGTGATACTTCCAGCTTTGTTTGTTTTTCTTTTTCTCAAGATTTCTTTGGCAGTTAGGTGTCCCTTGAAGGTGCATGGAAATTTTAGGATTATTTATATTAGTTCTGTGAAAAATGTTGTGGTATTTTGATAAGGATTATATTAAGTCTATAGATTGCCTTGAGTAGTATGGTCATTTTAATAATATTAACTCTTCCAATTTGAGAGCCTGGGATCTTTCCATTTCTTTGAATTGTCTTTAGTTTCCTTTATCAGTGTTTTATAGTTCTCAGATAATAAGTCTTTCACCTTCTTGGTTAGGTTTATTCCTAAGTATTTTAATTTTTTGATGTGATTTAAATGGGATTGTTTTTACCCTCTTTTTATGATATTTCATTGTTAGTGTAAAGAGAGGTAAAAATTTCTGTATGCTAGTCTTGTATCCTGTTACCTTCCTGAATTCATTTACTAGTTCTAATTGTTTTTGTGTGTAGTATTTAGGGTTTTCTATGTAGAATATCATGTTTTCTGCATATAAAGACAGTTTTACCTCTTTCCTTTCAATGTAGATATCTTTTATTTCTTTTTCTTGTCTGATTGTTGTGTGTAGGACTTTGATACTATGTTGAATAGAAGTCATGAGAGTGAGAATTCTTGTCTTGTTTCTGAATAAAACGAGAAGGCTTTTAGCTTTTTACTATTCAGTATTATGTTGGTTATGGGTTTGTCTACAATGACTTTAATTGTGTTGAAATATGTTCTCTATACTTTGATAAGAGTTTTTATCATGAATGGATGTTGAATTTCATCAAGTGCTTCTCCTACAGCAATAAAGATGACCATATGGGTTTTGTCTTTCCTTTTGTTAATATAATGTATCACATTGATTGATTTGCATGTATTGTACAATCCTGTGACCCTGGAATGAATCCAACTTGATCATGGTCTATGATCTTTTTTGTGTATTGTTCTGTTTAGTTTGCTAATGTTTTATTGAGGATTTTTGCATCTTATATTCATCAAAGATATTGGCCTTTAATTTTCTTTTACTTTTTTTTTATGTTTGGTCTGGTTTTGGTATGTGGGTAATGGTGGCCATGTAGAATGAATCTGGGAGTGTTTCATCCTCTTCAGTTTTTTTGGAATAGCTGAAAAGGATAGATATTAACTCTTCTTTATATGTTTAGTAGAATTTCCCTGTGAAGCCATCCAGTCCTGGACTTCCATTTACTAGGGTTTTTTTTTTTTTTTTAATTGCAAATTCAGTTTCACTACAAATGATCAATCTATTCAGATTGTCTCTTTCTCTTTGATTCAGTCTTGGCAAGTTATATGATTTTAGAAATAAGTATGTTTCTTTTAGGTTGTTATAATATTCTCTTATAATTTTTTTGTGTCTTTGTGGTATCATTTGTTATTTCTCCTCTTTCATTACTTATTTAAAATTTTTTTTAATTAAAAAAATTAAACTTTTTGCTTTATATTGGAGTATAGTTGATTAACAATGTTGTGTTAGTTTCAGTGGTACAACAGAGTGATCCATTAATACATATATATGTATATGTTCTTTTTCAAGTTCTTTTCCCAATTAGGTTGTTGAAGAATATTGAGCACAGTTCCCTGTGCTTTTCAGTTTCTAGTCAGTTTTCAATGAGAATTATTTAACATGTAGATTTATTTTTGATATGTTCATGGGGGGAGATGAGTTCCATGTCCTACTCTGCCCATCTTGATTCATCTCCTCTATTACTACTTTCTGATTCACACTGGCTGTTGGAATTTTCATCGTGTCATGGTCATCCTCTCAGCCTATGGCTGGATCACCTTATTTTTAAGTGTTTTCTGTGTAAACACTCCTTTATACCTGTTCTGCATCTTGAAGCAAAGGTGAAGGAGTGAATATCCTTTTCCTGAACTGTTACAGCTCTCAGCTTTCACTGTCCTGTATAGTATCCACTGTGAAGTGATTTTCAATGATACTGCTAGAACTGTCCTCAAGACTCATGGCTATGATCTTACTGCATTTATTCTTCTGGTCTCTGGATACAGTTGAGATAAATTACACTTCTGCTTTCATTATTCCAGGTATATTCTTCATCTAAATTTATTGCCAAATCTAAACTGTATAACTTAAAAGGAAATCGCTCAGAATGTAATTTCTCCAGAATGTTTTCTCAAAAGAACATCATTCCATTAAGTTGTAAGAAGATAAAATTTGACATTAAAAATTAATTTAGGAATTTCCTTCCCCCTTCCATTTAGTAAATGCTGTCTAAATTCTTGGCTATAACAAGGACTAGAGCATTGAACTAATTACTGTGGCAGTTAGCAATCATAGCCTGTTTATTTGCTAGACTCAATATAAGCTCATCCAAAATCAAATTACAATAAATGTAAAAACTAGTATTATGCTGTATAAGGTCAATTAGTGCTTTCCATTAATGAGCCCAACTTTCAAAGACAATATTGAAATTCTAACTTAAGACCTAGTAAGTATGTTTAAAGCAAAGCAAAATAATACACATGTTGATTATGTGTAGACTTGGGCAATATTTTGGAAGGTACCCACATGATTCATATTTTGTGATGTTATTTTCTTGGAAGGAGGCAACATAGTTTAACAAATAAGAACACAGATTTTGGAGTCAAAGTGTCTGGGTTCAGATTTCAGCTCTGGCATTTGCTAGTCATGTTACCTTGGATCAAATATACAAAATCTCTTAGCCTGTTTTGTCTCATTGGATGATAATAGAACTGATAAGACTGGTTGTTGTGAGGATTACAAATATAATGCAGATAAGCAGAGAACTATGTCTTATATTAAGAATTTGATAAACGGTGGCTATAATGATTTTGCTGAAGATTGGATTTTAGTGGATTATTTTGACAGGAAGCTCGTCCCCAACCAGCTTGAGAAAAAAGGGGAAGTCTGGAGGCTAGTGTTGGCTCCTGGCACAGAAAGCCAGTTCTTGAATGATATCGTAAAGGCTTGGTTCCTCTCCAATTCTTGGTCCATTCTTTCATTATTTTGGTCTCATACGTTGCCTTTGTTCTTATGTTCCCTGTGAAAACATCAGAAAATTTCTGCTTTGCCTTTTTAGTGACCAGATGCTACATCTGCTTCTCACATCTACTTAATAAGTTCTGTATGAGGAGAAGTATCAATAATTTCAGATATGCAGATGACACCACCCTTACGGCAAAAAGTGAAGAAGAACTAAAGAGCCTCTTGATGAAAGTGAAAGAGGAGAGTGAAAAAGTTGGCTTAAAACTCAACATTCAGAAAACTAAGATCATGGCATCCGGTCCCATCACTTCATGGCAAATAGATGGGGAAACAATGAAAACAATCAATTCAGTTCAGTTCAGTTGCTCAGTTGTGTCAGGACTCTTTGTGACTCCGTGACTGCAGCTCACCCGGCCTCCTATCCATCACCAGCTCCTGGAGTTTACTCAAACTCATGTCCGTTGAGTGGGTGATGCCATCCAGCTCCTTTCTTCCAAGGAGCAAGTGTCTTTTAATTTCGTGGTTTCAGTCACCATCTGCAGTGATTTTGGAGAAAAGAAAAGCTATGGAAGAAAAGCTATGACCAACCTAGACAGCATATTAAAAAGCAGAGACATTACTTTGCCAACGAAGGTCCATCTAGTCAAGGCTATGGTTTTTCCAGTGGTCATGTATGGATGTGAGAGCTGGACTATAAAGAAAGCTCAGCACCAAAGAACTGATGCTTTGAACTGTGGTGTTGGAGAAGACTCTTGAGAGTCCCTTGGACTGCAAGGAGATCCAACCAGTCCATCCTAAAGGAAATCAGTCCTGAATATTCACTGGACTGATGCTGAAGCTGAAACTCCAATACTTTGGCCACCTGATATGAAGAACTAACTCATTTGAGAAGACCCTGATGTTGGGAATGGTTGAAGGCAGGACGAGAAGGGGACAATAGAGAACGTGATGGTTGGATGGCATCACCGAGTCAATGGATATGAGTTTGAGGAAGCTCTGGGAATTGGTGATGGACAGGGAAGCCTGGCGTGCTGTAGTCCATGGGGTCACAAAGAGTAGGACAAGACTGAGAGACTGAACTGAACGGAACTGAACTGGGGTGTTCAGCCAGGATTCCTATTTCTTCTATTGTTCAGTTTTTCAAAAAAGCTTTGTAAGACATGAAAAGAATCAAGAAATAGGCCCAGGGGCATATATGGCTCATCATCATTTTGATATTTGAAGCAAAACAATCATAACAGCAAACTGGCTTTTAATAGTTTCAAAATTAACGTCATTTATTTATCAAATTTAACTCTTGGGCACATAGATAAATATTTTCCTATCATGCTGTTTGAAGGGCAAATCTCAGGGTGCTTAAAACCTTAGAGAGTTATTATGCAAAATTTCTTTATATGAATGACTTAGAATTAAATATTAATAAAGCTAAATTCTCTCATTCTAAGGTTTTTTTTTTTTTTGGTGGTGGTGGGGGAAAGGCAGTAATCTAATTCTGCCTCTTTATCATAGTGAAAATTCAGTTATCTTATTCCTCAAGTAAGGTGGGTGGGCTTGTTGAATGAAGGCCTTTTCTGTTTTATATGGACAGGGTAGGACGCAGTGTTCACAAGGTCTGTGAGATCTGGAGAACATCCAGTTGATGGAGAGAAGGCAGGATCCAGGTAGCATATACACCATATATTTGAGCAGGAGTTTTAGGGTGCTCATTTCCTCTCTTTACTTATATTTAATGGTTTGCTTAATACTTATGATTTCTTGGGCAAGAGAAGAGTGTTTTACCAGTGTGATATCTCAGGGGAAGATCTCCGTTTATAATAATTTACACTAGTAGGTACTGTAGTACCCTTAGTCCCAGCTAAATTTGAGTCCTCTATCAGCACACCTCTTCCCCTCTAACACACTACTGGGTGCCCTGGTCCTCACTCTTTCATAAGGACAGTTGTGAAAAAAGGACAATCCACATGGTCCCTTATTAAAAATAGAGATCAAGATATTTGGGGCCTAGACTGATATCTTCTTGCTGGATGGTCAGTGGGTGATGTATTGACCATAACAGCAAGGAGATTCGTATTGGTGAAGTAGGAAGGAACACATGCAGATCTCAGCTCCAGAATATTATATTCTGTCCTAATTAGAGACATGAATCCTGGTTCTAAGTATAAGGTGGGCAGAGATAGAGCTGGGCGTATAGCACAGATAGAATCAGGGACTCAGGTATCTCTAGAACTTTCTTGCTCTGTTAACTTCACTCTCAGTAGAGACTAGATTTATCCAGAGTGGCAACATGGTTGCTATTAGATCCCAAGTTTACATCACACAACTCCTCTCTCAGTAACTTTCAACTCCAGTTGGACCAACTCTTCATCAGTGTCTGTTTAAAAAGTCCTTAGAGAAAAGGCTGTGAATAGTTCATTTCAAACCTTATTGATGAACTATGGCCTGGGGATAGATTTAGGTAGGAAAATGGACATGTTCTTGGGTGAGTTGGGAAATTCCTATGGTAAGGGGAGAGGAACATTGTACAGATAGTTCCACAGTGTCCTCTACAGAAATCCATCAACAAGAGTGGCTGCAGTTATGGATGTCATATTTTAACTGATTTAGTCACATTGTTAAATTTGGAGAGTCTGGCTCTTTGATCGTCAGCTTCAATATTCCACCTCTTGCATTTCCCTTTACATTTATTTTCAGTCTTATCAATACCAATAGTGGATAAGTCAGAGGACTTTTTCCTTCCCCAAATGCAGCCTGCAATACATAAAATTTGTTGAATTTTGCCGCATACCATTTTCTGCTGTTTATCACTTGCTTCCCTTCCTGATATTTAGATTCTTTCTTCCTCTGGTTGGTCTGGATCCAGTGGATCCACCATGGTTCTAGCGACTTAAGCATCTGTATGCAGCTCTCCTGGAGGTGTGCACCCTGACTTTTGAGGCAGTTTGTGGCAGCATCCAGGCCTCCGCCGCTTCTCAATTTTTTCATATCTCATCTGCTCTTGATTTATTTTCTTCACTGCTCTCAGGGAAATCATCCTCTACGCCAGTGTTCAAAATCCCCTGGGACTCCATTTCTTCACTCATTTCACTTCACTTTTGTGACCTGTCTGGATCTATTTTCTCTTCTTTGGAGCCTTTCCGTGGATTGGCAGCAAGCTACTTCTCACTTGGCTTCCTTTCATACTCCCTGTAACAGCTGGTTGAAATGTTTACTGTGCATTTTAAGCTGTATGTTACATAACTCTAGTCCCCTAGCATAGAATAGGTAACCATACAACATTTATTGAATCCATGAATTAATCAATTATTGGCTGAAAAAATGAATTTATCATGGGGGAAACTAGGATTGAAATGTAAATAGAAATATACAAATACATATATTGCACTTGAGCACTATATTAGTGCTCAATAATAATAATAATGAGAGCTAGGTGTTTCATTGAGCACCTAGATCCTCATGGTGAATATTCCTTTCTTATTAATTTACAAAATATCCCAGAAATAATGAATCCACCTAACCTCTAAATATGTTAATAAATAATAAACCATGGCATACCATCTTAAGATTTAGGTAAGCCATTTCAACTTCAATATTAAATTGGTCTCACTGAAAAAGCAAGATTAATCATGAAGTTATCAATATCTATTTCACAAAATGGGGTGGGGAAAATCACTGTATAATTTGATGAAATAAAAGTGAAAACAAGGCCTGAAACTTACTTATACCAGTTAATCAATACATGAGATAGAGGGTATCTGATTACAATTATTAATATGTA